>NW_026991717.1:126255248-136255248 GCF_029215605.1 Mirounga angustirostris
CTATAAAAAGTAAGTCCAAGGAACTAGTCTCTTTTGCTGCAGGGTGCTGCCATGTCTGTGCAGTGCCTGGAACCCTGGCAGCATCTTGAATACAGGACAGACGTCAAAGAAAGAAGAAAACAAACCAAAAAAAAAAAAAACCCTCACGTTATGGGACGCCTGGGTGGCTCAGTCGGTTAAGCGGCTGCCTTCGGCTCAGGTCATGATCCCAGGGTCCTGGGATCAAGTCCCACATGGGCTCCCTGCTCAGTGGGAAGCCTGCTTCTCCCTCTCCTGCTCCCCCTGCTTGTGTTCCCTCTCTCGCTGTCTCTCTGTCAAATAAATAAATAAAATCTTAAAAAAAAAAACAAAAAACCTCACTTTGGCCCTTGCTGATATTGTTGAGGCCCCAATCAAACCAAATCTAGAACTTCTTACTATAACTTCATGACACACATTTAAATCAGTTGAATCACACTGTGACTTTTTTCCTTTGAAAGATATACTACAGGATATGAACATATCTTCTGACCATATTTGTTGAAGACCAAAGTTTAATATAATGCTCATGTATACATAAAATTCCCCCAGATAGCCATAGCTTGAAATGTTTATATCTCATGCATATTCAGAGTGAGAAATATTGTTTAATTCTACCTGGTTTCTTGGTATGTGAGACTAGGCTAATCCATTTCTTTTTGTTCACTTCTTTTACTCACAATTGGGAGATTCATATAAAGAAAAAAGACATAAGCCTTACTCTTTTTAAATAACATTTTAAGAAAGTACATTTATCAGATTTTAACCACTTGGCTTTCAGAAATACTGCAAAACTACCATCAATCGTATTCATTTTGGTCAGAAGGAGAAAAAAAACTAAAATATTTCAGCCTTCTCCCCTCACTTACCCAATCATCTAGTCCTAACTCCTTTTCCTCTCACCAAATCCCTAAAGAAATAGTACTAAATCAGGATGACTGGGTGGCTCAGCCGGTTAAGCATCTGCCTTCAGCTCAGGTCATGATCCCAGGGTCCTGGGATCGAGCCCCACATTGGGCTCCTCGCTCAGCAGGGAGCCTGCTTCTCCCTCTCCTGCTCTGCCTTCCGCTCCCCCTGCTTGTGTGCTCTCTCTCTCTCTCTCTTGCTCTCTATCCCTCTGACAAATTAATAAAACCTTAAAAAAAAAGTACTAAATTGAGAAAGTACGGAGAGAAGGGAAAAGGATAAAAAAGGGGAAAGGCGGCAAGAAAAGAAATTGAACAAGAAGAAAAGGAGACCAGTGGGAGAGGTGAGAAAAGGTACTACATGTCTTCAGGGAGACATAACTAACTGCAGGGTGGCTGCATGCCGTGGATAACCTATGCTTGGTCACCCAGGAAGAAGCCCCAGGGACACTGAAAGAGACCTAAGAATATGTGCCCAGTGTATTTCAAAGGGGAGCCCTGGTGGGGATGGAACACAAGGCGGCTTAGAGCAGAAGGCAGGATACTTGGGGGGAAAGGAATGAGTTGAAGTCAGAGTGCTGCTATTTTTTCTCAATGTGCGTGTGGTCTTGGCCAATTGACCTAACCTAACCTTCAACTGCTTATGAAGAATCCTACATAGGAAGAATCATACTTAAAGCAGAGCACTGTGGGAAGACAAAACAAGATCACTCACTCAAAACACATACTGAAATGCGTAATTCACCTGTTCAGCACACCCTCCAATCTTCTGTCTCAGCAGGCCTGAGACACCATTTCCTGGGAGCTGGTGAAGGTTTCCAGCTGGGCTGTAAAGACTCTTGCCAGGATTGGCCCTGAGTATTTGCTCAGAGAAAATTAAGATGAAAATATCCTAAATGTATTTAACTATCTTAACTTGCCAAAATATGTATTTTTTCCATGTCATGTATGACTTATTCCTAAACCATTAGGAGTCCTCTAAACCAGATATGTCCACCAGCCCCCTCCCCCAAAGCAGAACCTAATCATGAGAAACCAGGGTTCTGTTTAAAGCAATCTACATATTGACTGAGAAAGAATTAGAGCCCTATCAGCTAATTCTCAGGCCAGAAAAGATTCAATACATATTTTCAACTGGGCAGAGGGAGCTATATTTGAGTCACTGGTATAGAAATATATCAGCCTCACTTTTGCCAAATTATCCATTCAATAACTGTCAAGTTTCATTACTGTCATTCACATGAGGTGATTAGAGGCAGGTGAGCACTATATATCCCTTTTTCTCAACAGCCTCATTATCAAATGGGACATGAGCCTAGGCTACACTTGAGTAAGAAAGAGAAAAAGGAAAAGAAAAAGAATAGGAAGAACCCAAATCTCAGAGGCTAAAATAACAAAGGCTTATGTCCCTTGGAGGTTGACTAAGAGCTCTGGCCTTGTCCTTGTCATTCTCACTTGGAGACCTAGACTGACAGACAGCAACTAAAAGGAACATTGCCAGAGGCCATGCAGAGAGCAAAGAGAAAGAATTCTAGAAGGTCTTGTAGCAGCAACTGAATGTTCAATCAAGAAGTGACTCTCACAACTTACTAACCATGAACATCCGGATGCAAAGTCCTATGGAAGATGAAGAGGCAGAAGCATTCAGTGCAAAACAGTAGTGATTGCCTCCGTATTTCACAATGAAATCAAATCTTAGAAAAATTTGCCAAATAGGCAAAAGTTATTAGCAATTAGGCACAAAATGAGTCAAGTAATAATTTTTTATGTTTAACTTTTTTTTTAAAGGTTTTATTTATTTATTTGAGAGAGAGAGTGAGAGAGAGAAAGAGCACAGGAGGGGGGAGCCGGAGAGGGAGAAGCAGACTCCCTGCCGAGCAGGGAGCCCGATGCAGGACTCGATCCCGGGACTCCAGCATCATGACCTGAGCCGAAGGCAGTCGCTTAACCAACTGAGCCACCCAGGCGCCCTAACTTTTTTTTTTTTTTTTTAAGTTAGTCCTACAGTCAGGTCAGAAAACATATTCCTGCATGAAGTAGGGAGAACACAGAACCAATGAATCTCTAGACCTGATCTAAAGGTATTTACGTGCTGAGCTAGCTGGATTATCTGAGTGGTATGACCCAAATAATTACGGTGGCAGAGCCAATGACATATCTTAAACATTATTCATTTCATCCTTTAAAAAGTTATTTCTAGAAAACCATACACTAATTTGTTGTAGATATCTATAAGAATCTTTGAAAAACAATAGCCCCCTCTGGCAGAGGATTTCTGTTTAGCACATATCAAATGCACATTGAGTTCTTTTGCTGCAAAACAAGTCACCTTAAAATTCAGCAGCATGCAACCATAAACTAGTATTTGTTATGCATCTATAGAGTTCAGCTCATCTCAGGTGAGTTCTTCGTTTATCTGTGGGTTGGCTCTGCTCTACAATTCTCTTTCTCCAAGAATAACAGACCGCCAGGAATGCCTTCTCTGGCTATGGCAGAAGCACAAAAACTCAGTAAGAAAAATGCAAAGTGTCTTGAAACCTATGCTAAGAATGGCACACTGTTACTTCCACCTTTTTTGCTGGAACAAAGCAAGTCACATGGCTAAGGCCAGAGTCAAAAGGTAGGGAGGTTCTCCCTAGTCATGGTGGGAGGTTATTACAAAGTTACACCCCAAGCCATGGATATGAGCATGGGTTAGTCATTACTGCAATCTAACACATACCCCTACCGAACAGATCATTTTTAACTCACATGAGTATACATCCCTTTATTTTCATACTAGTTTTTAAGTTTCAAAATTCCTACTGCCTCTAGTGGATTCTGGTATGTGCAGAACCCCACCAGCATGACTCCTAACCAGGGTCTCTGACAATTACTGCTTTAGTAAAAATCAGTAGTCTCTGATAGCTCTAAAAAGTGTTTCAGCAGAACGAAGAAAAGGAATTAGACCATCCTACAAGCAACTTGAAGCAGAGTAAGGACTCAAGATAACGGACTTAATTCTATAGCTATTTTGAGTTAAGATCAAAGACAGTCAAACCTCAGAATGTGAAACAAAAAGTGATATGCTTTTTTGTCCCTTTCATGTATAAAGTTATACAGATGACTTACATTTGTTTGACCATACACCTGCAGTTCTTGCTTTGCAGAGATGAGGTTAATAGGGAAAAAAAAAAAAAAAAAAAAAAAGGTTCTCTGTGAGATGTTTAAAAATCAGTGAGCTGGAATGATGCTACAGAGTACATAAATTTCAGAAAGAATAAAAAGAATCTAAAGAGAATTTTAACTTTGCCTGATATCTGGTCAAATTGTCATCATAAAAGCCTGCTGGTGGGGAGAAGGTTATGGGGAGTGACAAGGTGCTAAGTTCTCTTGAGCATGGAGTCTCAGAATAAACTAGAATAATGCATGTGGTTATCTTTAAAACTTTAAGACGTATCATCATTTTCTCTGAATTTTATTAAGCAAATTTAAAGTTTACTGGCAGCAGATAAAAGCTGATATCATAACCTGGTCCATGTTGGTTTCTGCCAGGCAATGGATATCTAACAGTGATTTTGTACAGGAAGCATATGCCCTCTTAATTACACAAAGCATTAAGTTACTTACAGAAGAATTGGGAACCATATGGCCCATTAGAATCAAAAGTCAGAAGGTAATGGAGAAGAGGATTTCTGTGTTTTCTAACTAAATGGAGTTAGTATGCAATAGGAAGTTCTTTTCACGAACTAGGAACCGGTGCAGAATTTCATCTTTTCATTTGGCTCATTCAAAGGCTCTCTACATTATTCTAAGAATGGCTGTAGGAGTGCAACACCCACCTTGATTGTTTTGGCCTTATTTGTCAAATCTCTGGAACAGCACTTACTAGATTGCATCCTGATGTCACTGTTTATTTACTCACAGAAGCCTGGGCTCTTCTAGGTCAAGGGCTCCAGCTTATGTACCTAACCTTACTCTTGGCAAATTCTTACTTAAAGCTGAGCTGTCTCCAATATCTCTAAGACTGGACGAAGCTTATCCCAAAGCTAACATTATATTCCTATACAGAAAGTTGGCATCTTGTAAAAAGAAAAAAAAATTATGAATATCATTTGCTTCCTATATATAGTGGATCCTGATGATGAAGGAAATTGAATGACCAAAAAGCATCTACTGCTTTAGAAGGTTAAAATGGACCAAGTAGCTTTATTTTGAAATTGATATCTGTACCAAGATTAATTTTTAAGACCTATTTAAAAAACAAAGACTTTAATAAGTCATTTTAATTTCTAAGTCACAAGAAACCTGTATTTACAGTACATTCTCAATTGTGTAATGTTGGAACAAGTTTTGTTCTAGATTTTACAATATCTGCATAGTTATGGTCCTTGTGAAGACGCAGACACAAGAAAGAAGGTAAGCCTTGATTTTGACCTCAAGTTTGTGGTGGAAAGGTAAAAAAAGTTAAACATGCTGGCCTTCTATTTTGCTTTGCAAAGCATTTCAGAATGGGGGACAAGGTATGGGGAGCAAAATCACCCTATTCTCCATCACATAAAAGCATTTTACTTCATTCTTTAACAGTATTTCATTAAGTTCAAAGAGATATTAGAAACACCTTTAAAAAAGAGAAGAAAAAAGAAAACCACTTTTTAGTGTTTGTTTTTTTATTTACAGTGTTTCTTACAAAAATCAAATCTGTCCTAGTCCTGAAACATTAGAATGACATTTTTAAACAAAGGAAAGGATTTAAATGAGTCTCACTAATCATTTCGACAAATAAAAACAAAAATAATTTAATATTGCCATTTTTCAAAGTTGTGAGATTAAGTAGTCTTTTTAATGTCAAAACTATGCCAGGGGCTATCTCACATAAAGCAATCATAATGTGTCTGTATGTTAAATAAAAAATGGATGAAAAAAAATAAAAATAAAAAAAATGGATGATGGTAAAAACATACTGAAATCAACAATTCCTTAAAATAAATGTGTAATTTTATTAACTACCACATCACGAAAATGCACGCTTATACATCTGCAAAAATAGCATATGTGTTTGTGTGTGTGTGTACAAGGTTAGGACAAGCAGACAATTCTTAATATGCATATAATTTTGGAAGCAGTTTTTAATAATTTTGTTGCCTGTTGTCTCTGAGGGCTCCATATGTTAAAATTCACTGAAAGGAATATGTGTAAGAAAGTAGTAGTACAAAGACAGCATTTCGCTCTAATGTGGGAATTTATTGATTACATTTTAGTGGCTTTTGCCAAATGTGATCATAACACCTAGTGGTTCCATTTCACTGGGTTTGAGGTTATGAAAAGAGTCTCTTCCTGAAATGCATTCCCAGGTTCACTGCCACACTAGCCGTTGCCAAGCAAGCCAGGAGGTCTCAGGGTGCAACTGTTTGTGTTACATTCAGTATTTCTTGGAGAATAAAAATATTAAAAGACAGTATAAAGACAAGGTGACCTTATGTGTGGGCCTCATACTACATACATCTCAAGGAGCATAAAATTAGGGGAGAAGGTGAAGAATTACAAATATGGGTAAAAGGTTTCTTCAAATGTAAAGAATTAAGCATATTACTTACAATTAGCATTGTTATTTAAAGTGGAAAATTTATTTCTCCGTTTTATTTATCTTATTCCCAAATATTTATTTTATTCTCAAATTCATTTTGTCAATTCTGAGAAAAAAAATGGCCTTTGAAATTTAAGTAATTAAAAGACAAAAATAAAACTAAAGAAGCACAGAATTGAAAGGTTATATTATCTTTTCCATAATAACACCTTATAGATGTTAATAATAAAAATTTATGTGGTACAAAGGTCTCCTCCATAATGTGTTTTGAGCCCTATGTTACATTTCTACTATAATTATACACCACAGCCTGCATTTTAGCTATACCAAACTATAGGCAGTTATCAAAATTGGTATCCTTATCCCCATCTTTACACCTGCTGTGCCTGGAATTTTCTTGGTAACTTCTTATTCATATTTCAATCTCAGATCAAATGAGTCCATTTTCTGAAGCCCATCCAGGCTTTTTTGGGCATTAGTTACTGCCCCTCACCACACAATATAGTTGCTGCCCCTCACCACACAATACCACATGCTCCCTCTGCTATACTTCCTATGACATGAAAAAGTCAAGATTGTCATTCTTTTCACTAGATTGTAAGCCTCTAAATATAGATAAACACTACACTAATCTTTGCATTTCCAGTACCTAACACATAATAGGCCCCGTAGAATAAAGTCTCATCAAGTAACATGTATATATTTGAGACCAAACCAGCCAATTTATCACAAATGGAAAGTATACATCAAAGATATCAATGTTTGCAAATATACTATTTTTAACAAATCTTAAATCAAAAAAGTGTAGAAAATTTCAACTCCTCTATTTTAATACAAAACAGTATTTTTCAAAGGTAAATACGTATCTAAATTTGCATAAAAGTAATATAATCAGCCTATTATATTATGCCTCTATTTTTTAAAAAAAATTTAAAGATTTTATTTATTTATTTGAGAGAGAGAGAGAGGGAGAGACAGAGCATGAGATGGGGGAGGGGCCTCTATAAGATCATTATAATACACTGACATCAATATTTATCTTTCTAAAGTGAAGTGCTAGCTTTACACAACCTATAAACTCCCCAAGTATATAGTCCATGCCATAGAACTTCATGTCACATCAAACTAACTCAGTCACCTACAAAAATAAACACTAATAAATGCTTAATTGTACTGATGTTGATGATATGCAAACTGGCATGTATTCTCTAATTTTTATGTAATGTAAATAATTATATGTTGTTTTCTTGTTTGGATGCCTTCGTATTCTGTAGTCCAGTTAATAATCACAGAGTAACTGCTTCTTTTGTCTAAATTCTTTTTCTAGCCCACTGCCTGAGAACATTTTACTTATATTTGAAGATTCAACCTACCCCTTCCCAGGCAAATTGTCTCTTCCCAACCCTAACCCAAACTAAATTAAACACTTCCAACTCTGTGTTCCCACTGGACTCAATAATATGTACATCACACTGGACTATAATGGTTATCTCAAAATAGGACTCCTTTCCTTGAAAAAGGCCATGCGGTCTTCATTTGTATATCCCCAGAGACTCACACAGTACTCTGCCCATTGTAGATTCTCAATAAATATGAGTTTAATGAACTAATGAATGGATGATGTTAAAGAAATCAGCATGCTAGTGCTATTTCAGTAACATCATATGACTGTCTAAGCAGAAAACCATGAGCAAAATCAAACATATAACGCTACTTCCAAAATACTGTTTAATCACTGCACACCACCTGAATTTTAAGCAGTAGTCGAAGTCCCTTGAGTACTGTAGAAACTCAATAAGTAATAAAAAAGGATGAAAAGGCTATTTTACTAAATTGACTACATATTCTACACCTTGATCTTTTTGAGAAAAACACATTCACATCAAAGTAAATATCACTGACATAATTAAAACTCAAAGATCAAAAATATGTTCATAGTTATTATAGCATACATTATTAGGATATAAAGAGGATATAAATCTCTTGCTTTCATGATATCCTATAGAAATTGGGAAGAAAGTTCATATTTGCATATCAATGTGAGTCACCAAAAGGAACAGTTATAGAAAGAAATCTTTATGTATCATAAGGGGAAAAAGAAAGATTCTTTGAAGCCATATTGTTTAGTAGAAGTCAAGAAATGGTTGAATAAAAATGTCATTCAGGGGCGCCTGGGTGGCTCAGTCGTTAAGCGTCCGCCTTCGGCTCAGGTCATGATCCCAGGGTCCTGGGATCGAGCCCCGCATCGGGCTCCCTGCTCAGCGGGAAGCCTGCTTCTCCCTCCTCCACTCCCCCTGCTTGTGTTCCCTCTCTCGCTATCTCTCTGTCAAATAAATAAATAAAATCTTTAAAAAAATAAAATAAAATAAAATAAAAATGTCATTCAGGCTCCTCTCAAATACACTTACTGTAAATCAATCAATCAATCAATCAGTCAATCTTTCAAATGTGACCCAATTGCCACCTTATCTTTAATCAGCTTGGAACACAGCTCATAATAAAGTTACAAGAAAATACTTGGCACTGGCTCACATTGCGGGTCTCAAACTCTTGGCCAGCAAACCATAGGGCTTTAGGACATACAGATTTTTGTTGTGATAATGGAACAGTCTTTGACAGAGTCTTGAAACAAGGTAAATGACAATAAAAAAAACCAGCCCAATACCTAGTGTCTTGCAAAGTGCTGCTTCATCTCACTCTCCATGACATGAATTTGAGTTAGGGACCACTGACTTAAATAGAACTTCTGTTTCCTCCACATCCCTCTGTGCACCAATCCCCTCCCCCACTGCTACAAACAACATGGTCAATTCCGTGGGGAAATAAAAAAAACTAGACTGCTTCGATTTCGTTCACAGTGATATACTTGGTTTTTCGCACCGTATCTACCCTATAGAGTAAACACTCAAAAATGGCCATTGAATGAATTAGCAAGTAAATAACTGAATGAATAAATAAATATCACCATGTTATATAGTAAAAATCACTGGAGAAAATGAAATGTTCAGTGGCACACTAGTTAGAAACCTATTTCATATGTGGGGCTTTTGGAAAATGTTACAACTATTTTCTTCCCATAATGTACTATATTTACAGGCATGTATTATATCTGTATCCCATTCCCTCCTGACAGGTAAGGAACTATGGTATGAAAGATAAAGGAGAACAAGGTGAGAGAACAGATTAAAACAAAGAAGAACAAGATCACTGATCACAATTTTAACAGTCAACAAACAAAACAGAAACCAACTTAAAAATGGTTAATATTCATTTTTATTGATAAAATTCTAGTGAAGATATGGTCAGGTATGTCAGCAGAATATAACTGAATTCTGGAGGAAGAAGGTGCTGGAAGCTATTTGTAAGTGCTCTGTAATTCAGGTGGCTCATGCTCATCAATGTGTGGCCATATTCAAATGAAGTCCATTATTTTGCTAAGAAACAGGAAGGAAACATTTCTCATTTCTGTTCTTTCATATAAGCTTTAGCAACTTAAGTAAAACCCTAAAAGCACTTCAATATATATTTTCCCTGGTGGTCTTGAAGTTATATATTAAAAGCAAACATATTCTTTACATGTTTTCTCCACATTTCCTTGTTCATGTAAATCAAGGTAAAATAGAATTTGACAATGTTCTACCTCAATTCTAAACAGAATGTGTTAAATGTATGAATAAATTTTTCAGGGCTCAGATTCTGAGAAAGAAAATTGGTCTGTTGGCTTAATTATAGAGGAAATACGAACATTTATTCAATCCATCTTTAACAGTTTAGTTAAAAGCATAGTTTTGAAACATATATATTTTATTGTGCTTACATCTCACAACTGGAATGAGAAACGGTCTCTAGAGCAAACACAGATATTTCCAAACTAGGAATTGTTTGCTCTTTTCTGTGTTTACAAATGCTTTGTTGGCAAATGTTGAACTTTTTATCATAACATTCCTGAATAATGCAGTAGCAAGATCCTATTTGAACTGTTTATCTGTGTCAAACTTTGCATTTTTCTCATCCATTACAACCAGAAAGCCAAATTCTTAGTACTTCCTTGCCATAGAACTTTCTGTAGGAAAACAGCAGAAACTACTTATAGTTTGTTTTTTGTTTTTTTGTTTTTTGTTTTTTTCCCCCTATAGATAACTAAATTCATTGAAAAGAGGAAGCCATTGTCTCAGAAGGAGAGGTTAACAGAAGGAAATGTTTTTAGAAATAGGAGAAAAAGAGGAAGATTTCCTCCTGGTATATGCAGAGTCAGGATGCCTGGTGGTCTACACTGGGTAGGTATGTTCCCAAGTACTACAACCGCTGGTCACAGGGAGCTTTCCAAAGCCTCAGAGAAGAGTGGCTTTACGGTGCTAATCCCAGGCCTCAAGCTCCCAGCTTTGTGCAAGTATGACCAAGAATGGCACAGAAATTTCAAAACTAATGAACACGGGGAGAAAAATGGGCTGAAATACTCTCAGCACAAACATTATATTATCAGGTTGAAGTAAAAAATGGTTAAGCCTTAATTAACATATCATAGTTTAAATTTCTTAAGAAAATTTAATGCTACAGATCTTGGCTAACTAACTACAGTGAAGTATTATTTTTGATCTAATTATTCAGATTGTACCCATATAATACCATACTGGAATAGAGAGTTTACATATATATGTTTCTTCAGACAAGAAGCATCCTGACCAGATTAGGGGTTATGTATATACAGAATAACCAAACCAGATAATTTATTTTACTACCTCTATTGATCAAAATAAATGAAGTCACCTGACCTTGAATCCATATGGCCCACAGAGAGAAGACATTATAAAATTTAGTTTATTAGTGAACATGAAAATTAAATAGGTCAAATATGATCCAAATATGATTTGCATGTCTATTTTCCCTATGTTTTGATTTTGGAAAATTCTAAATCTTAAATTAATGATACTAACTGATCTACCCCTTATACCTCCGAATGCGTTGAGTTTTTTAAAGGTATGTAATGTTTCTTCTACATGTATTTTAAGACAGATCCAGTTTTTATGCTAGCCTCATAGTAGGCACCTGATCAACATACACTGAAAGAATAAATAATACCCTGGTAATAAATTATCATTGTAAAATATTCAAATACTTTGGAAGTACTTAGAGAAAAACATGAAAACTTCCCTTCATTCCCCTTAGATGAAAGCACTGTTGAGTTAGTGTTCTTTATATTCATTCCCATGCTTTTGCATAAACATGTATATGTTCATGTATCCATATTTTTACCTAAGTGAGCTCAAACTACAGATTTTTCTGTAACTTGTTTTTATGGGTTGCATGGTGTCCCCAGAAAGATATGCTAAAGTCCTAACCTCCAGTGGCTATGAACATCAGTTTATGCAGAAATAGGGTCTTTGTAAATGTAATCAAGTTCAAATGAGGTCAGTAAGGTGAGCATTAATTCAATGTGAGTGGTGAAGAAACAAAGATACCAAGACACACAGAGAGAATGCCAAGTGATGACAGAGGCAAGCCAAAAAATGCCAGGGATTGCTGGTGCTACCAGAAGCTAGGAAGAGGCAAGGAGGGATCCTCCCCTCTAGGCTTTGGAGGAAGCATGGCCCTGACAATATATGGATTTTGGATTTCCAGCCTTCAGAACTGTGAGAAAATAAATTTCTGTTGTTTTAAGCCACCTAGTCAGGGAATCTGTTATGGCAATCCTAGGAAACTTGTTTTTTCACAAATAATAATATTTGGATATCACTTCTAGTTTCCATAACATTGTATATAGTTCTCTATTTTTTGTACAATTATACTTACTGCAACACATTTTTAACACAGTTTTTGTTGTTGTTGTTTTGTTTTGTTTTACTCAAAGCTAATGAATGGCCAGCACTTTTTAAGGTTTCTTTGTGAGCATGTTTCACAATTTAGAGAAAGCATGTTTTGCCTAAAGTGAATGTACTTGAATATCAAACTTTGCAAACATGTATCAAAACTCCCAATTCTCATAAATGTAAACATAGCCAAACATGTGCTCTCAGATGTTCATTTCAATAATGCTGTGAACTTAACACTACTTGGATTTATTTTCCCCTTGAAATTTAAAACATTAGATCAGCCTATCACTAGTAGGTTATTTGTGGATAGAAATAATCTTTCTCTCTCCTCACTCATGTTTTTGTTAAAATGTATTGTACGGGCTATAACGTCAACCACTGAATGAATTTCCATAAACTGAATAAAGCTATATGATGAGAATATAGATGAGGAACGGGTACATTATCAGCACTCCTGGAACCATTTTCTAGTTTCTCTTTAGTCATTACCAACACCTGCCCCAAATTTGGGGGGTTTATCTGTTATAAACCAAAACTGTTTCGTAATTAAGTGTTATTTATTTTTTTAAAGATCCATTTATTGGGCGCCTGGGTGGCTCAGATGGTTGGGCGTCTGCCTTCGGCTCAGGTCATGATCCCAGAGTCCTGGGATCGAGTCCCGCATCGGGCTCTCTGCTCCTTGGGAGCCTGCTTCTCCCTCTGCCTCTCTCTCTGTGTCTCTCATGAATAAATAAATAAAATCTTCAAAAAAAAAAAAAAAAAGATCCATTTATTTATTTGAGAGAGAGAAAAGGAGAGATGGTGCAGTATGGGGGGGGTGGGCAGAGGAAGAGAGAGAAAGAATCCTTAAGCAGACTCCCTACTGAGCATAGAGCCCAACATGGACCTTGATCTCAGGACCCTAAGATCACGGTCTGAGCCTAAATCATGAGTCAGCACTTAACAGACTGAGCCACACAGATGCCCAATTAAGTCTCAGTTCAAGCTCAGTATTTCTAAGTGTTATAACCAGTAGTCCACCAACCCACAGGGCTCTGCTATAGTCTCCTGCACATTTCCTGCCACAGGAAACCACTACCACCCCAGAAACCCACCCTGTTCCCTCCTGCCCCTGAATCACTGCTTTTCACATTCTTCGTTTCCTAAACACCCTTCCCTACCCTACTGCCTTTCTCCCCCGGCTGGCTTGTGCAGCCTCACTTCCTCCAGACCTCTTCCTACTCGGTTTTCAGTGCTCTGCCGGGGTCCCCTTTTAAGTCCTTCCGGAGCATGCTTTTCTTTGTCAGCACTGTAGCATTCACCACACTTTCAGAAAATCGCCCGGGTTCTTCTGTTGACTGCTCCCTCCCTCAAAAAGACCACCGGTATGACCCGTTGACCAAGCAAAGCCAAGCTCCATGCATTGCGAAAAGGGAGAACACACCTTGAGCGCCTTAACTTGGGTCTCAGAAGGAAGAGGTCAGCAGCAGGTATTTATGAGGTCTCGGAATCTGGGAACAAGTAGTTCAAGGTCGACCTTTCAAGTCCGGGGACCAACTGAGATGGAATGAGGTTTGTGATATAATACTTCACGATTGGTGGACACGGGGGGGGGGGGGGATCTTGTCAGAAGCCTTAAAAAGTCGTTGTCTCGTAAGTGGCCTTTTTGCCCAGATGGGTAACTAACCTATGACCCTGAGATGCAGGCTCATTTGCCTAGGAGAGTACTTTCTTGGTCAAATAAACTAGGTTTCAGGTAGTTCTTGAAGCAAAAATAAAGCTCTGTAGGGCACGAACTTAGTATTAGTGGACCAGTCAGGCTGACCTGGGTTGTCCGGCGACCTGGTCTCACAGGACCTCCAGGCACGGCGCAGCCCGCCCACGACCACGGCTTCCCCAAGCTTACTTCCTTTTCTCTCTCGGCGGCTGCCTCCGGCACCTGCAACACGCCTCCGCGGCCCCCGCCACCGCCAGGTGCCTGTGAATCCTCCTCTCCCGCCCGAGGTTCCACCAGCTTTCCGAACTCTCGCGAGGTTTCACGCTTCTTCGCGGGGCCCAATCAGTCGTCCCGGTTTTCCTTCCGTCTCTCCCCCTGTCCGTGGAGTGCGCTGTCTGCACTAGGACGGCCCCTTCTGGTCGGAATGTGCTAGCAGCTCGGCGAGTGTTGACCTAGGTCTTTTTTAACCAAGTGACCGGCAGGTGTGTGCATATTAGCACTTAATATTGGGCACTGTTGTCATTTGGAAGACTTCGTTATGTTAATGCTTATAATCGCAGCAGTCCCAAATCCAGGAGCTATTAATGATCTGGTTGTATGGTTGGTGGGATATCCAGGTAACACACTTAGGTAAGTGGTAGGGCCGAGGCTCCAACAGGCTTGCAGGCTCCATGCTCCTTTTCTTTTCTCTTCTTTTCTTTTCTTTTCTTTCTTTTCTTTTCTTTTCTTTCTTCTTTTCTTTCTTTTCTTTTCTTTTTTCTTTTCTTTTCTTTTCTTTTTTCTTTTCTTTTCTTTTCTTTCTTTTCTTTTCTTTTCTTTTTTTCTTTTCTTTTCTTTTCTTTTTCTTTCTTTTCTTTTTTTTCTTTTCTTTCTTTTCTTTTCTTTTCTTTTCTCTTTTCTTTTCTTTTCTTTTCTTTTGTTTTCTTTTCTTTTTTTTCTTTTCTTTCTTTTCTTTTCTTTTCTTTTTTCTTTTCTTTTTTCTTTTCTTTTTTTCTTTTCTTTTCTTTTCTTTTTCTTTTCTTTTCTTTTTTCTTTTCTTTCTTTTCTTTTTTCTTTTCTTTTTTCTTTTCTTTTTTTCTTTTCTTTTCTTTTCTTTCTTTTCTTTTCTTTTTTCTTTTCTTTCTTTTCTTTTCTTTTCTTTTTTTCTTTTCTTTCTTTTCTTTTCTTTTTCTTTTCTTTTTCTTTTCTTTTTTCTTTTCTTTCTTTTCTTTTTTCTTTTCTTTTCTTTTCTTTTCTTTTTCTTTTCTTTCTTTTCTTTTTTTCTTCTTTTCTTTTCTTTCTTTTCTTTTTTCTTTTCTTTCTTTTCTTTTTTCTTTTCTTTTCTTTTCTTTTCTTTTTTCTTTTCTTTTTTTCTTTTCTTTTCTTTTCTTTTCTTTTTTATTTTCTTTCTTTTTTCTTTTCTTTCTTTTCTTTTTTCTTTTCTTTTTTTTTCTTTTCTTTTTCTTTTCTTACTTTTCTTTTCTTTTCTTTTTTCTTTTCTTTTTTCTTTTCTTTCTTTTCTTTTCTTTTTCTTTCTTTTCTTTTCTTTTTCTTTCTTTTCTTTTCTTTTCTTTTTTCTTTTCTTTTCTTTCTTTTCTTTTCTTTTTTCTTTTCTTTTCTTTTCTTTTCTTTTCTTTTCTTTTTTTCTTTTCTTTTCTTTTCTTTTTTTCTTTTCTTTTCTTTTCTTTTCTTTTCTTTTCTTTCCTTTCCTTTCCTTTTTTTTTTCCCCTCCTCTCCCCACCCCTCCCCTCTTCTCCTCTCCCCTTCCCAATGAAATAGCCAAAATTCTGGCCTCTTTGTTGGTGTCAGGACATATTTTTGGTTCAAAAAAAAAAAAAAGCAGCAAATAGTTCCAATGAAGAGTTACACAAACTAATGTTTTCTTCCTTATGTCTAAATACTCAGTCAACTTCCATGATACCTGTCATATAACACAGGCTTGTGAGTTGGTGCCACACAAAATATTTGTGTAAGCAAAACAAGAAAGATGGTATTTGTTTCTCATTGCCTGAGGGTGATCAAGCCACTTACATTTTTAAAAAAATTCATCTATGTCCAAAAGCACTAACATGTTTGTTGGGTGCCATTTTCTCTCAAATCATATCCAAAAAGTCTAGAAATAACTCAAAACTAGAAAGTGGCTGGGGTGCTAAGGCTGACGATGGCTCTTGCTACAAGATAATTGTCAGTCTGATTGGATGGTCTAAAAAGAATGACATGAATTACAGTGTTCTGCTTGATGTGAAGAGGACTTCCCAAAATGAGGTGGAGACCAAGAAATCTACCTCCCTGGTTGGTGGCACTCCAGTGGGCAAGGCCAAAAATCTTCTAGATGTTTTGTCAAGTCGACCTGGTACAGAAAATATACACAAAGATGAAGGTGATCACAAATTATTTGGAGACAGATGATCTCAGTTTCCTCTTCTCTAAATTTTCAATGTCATGATCCTCAAGGATAAGCACTGAATGTTGTCAACTGACATGTTTAAACTCACTGCTTATATGAGCAAGCTGATAATACAAATATTAACCATCGGATGCCTGGTTGGCTCAGTGGGTTAAGCCTCTGCCTTTGACTCAGATCATGATCCCAGGGTCCTGGGATGGAGCCCCACGTTGGGCTCCCTACTCAGCAGGGAGTCTGTTTCTTCCTCTCCCTCAGCTCCTCCCCCTGCTCATGCTCTCTCTCGCTCACTCTCTCTCAAATAAAAAAAATCTAAAATCATATATATATATGTATATATATATATGTATATGAACCCTCTAAGGGAGTGGGGTTCAAAGTAAGTAGAAGCCGCTGTGAGAAGGTTTACTGAGAACATTGTCACTATCTCATTCCTCTCTCAGAAGTGCTGAACTGGGGAAAATTGAATTTATGGTGAATATCGAGTGAGCTAAGGCCAAGGCTGAGATAACAGTCAGTAGTGTGGAGAGAGTGGGTTAAAGGGAGTGCCTTAGAAGTCAGAGATCAAGAGCAAGCATGAGAGGCTGATAAAGCCATCCAGAGCTAGGAAACGTGTAGCAGCTGAGGGTCACCACCTCCCAGAAGACACCGAACCAGGAAACTATTTAAAAGTATGAAAGCAGCCATCACTCTGTGGAGATGGGCAGATCTGGAAATCCAGGACAAGCTGACTTCAATGGAAAGCTTCTTTTACTCTTTCTGCTATAGGAATTGTTCAAACTATAACACATTCTTGGGGCTTTGCCCTAGGAAGCCACGTGGCTATGGTGCCACATCTGACAATCGTTAAGGACTCTCAGCTATCCCCATAAGGTAAAATCCCTGTCTGTTCTAAATCCCTCAAGATTAAAACTTTTAATCAACTGGCTACAGTTCAAACAAGGAAGACTTTCGAGACTCATATAACAAACTGGGTTGTATAGTCTGCAAAGAGAATTAATAATTTTAGGATTTGATTCATGCCAGGACAGAGAAAAAGTTCCAAAAGCCAAGGGAACTACACACTTTATAACATAGTTATTTCCCACAACGAATATGAGCAACAAAACTTGAGCAGGGATACAATAGGGATGGGAATGCATGAAGAAGAATAGCATCTGCAGTTTTATTAAAAATGCATATTAACCCAGATTAAAATTACATGGTCTATCAATCCTCTTGTTTCAGAGTATGTTGAATGCCAGCTGGGTTCAAAGAAAAAAATTACCTTTTTCCCTCCCTGCTAAGCTCTAATGTTGCATGGTTTGCCAGGTGCATGAGGGACTTGATCTGTCCCTGGGGAACGCAGAACAGGCCAAGAATGGGAGTTAGATACCTGACCTGAGTTCTGAGATGGCTCAGAATCAACTCAACTTGCACCCAAAACTGGAATGTTTTTCAAGGTGTGGTTGTCAGCGCTCACAGATAGGTGCCTTTCTCACTATACAGTTGGTTGTTACAGAAAAAAACAAACAAACAATACAGAGAAGCCAGAAAGCCACACTGAAGTCAATCAGCCTCCTGCAACAGAAGAGATGAGGCCAGATATTTGATGCAATTATGTAACTGTCTCAGGTAAAGAGATTTGCTTAAGCCATTATGTCAATTATCTGAGTGTATAGAAATAATTCTATGCCAAAGAGCTTTATCAAAGTTAACAAGGCATTAATCTATTAATTCAAATAGAACGTTAAGAAGACTGAGTTTGAATCTAAAACCTGATATTTTGATTTGTGCAATGAGGCAAGAGTTCTGTTTTAATTTCTTCAATGATGTTAAATTTGACTATATTGCACGAAAGGGACTAAACGCTTCTGACCCAAGTAAATCATGATTGTGTAACACAGATTTTAAAGTTAAAAAAAAAAAAAAAACTTACATAATAATACAATTTGAACTTCTGCAGGAGCAGAAGTGTCATTTTCAATCTGTTATTTATGAAACTGACCCAAATACATGAAATATTAGACAATTCCTCAGAAAAATTGTTTCAGGCACTGTTTGCCCTGAATAGAATGTTTAAAACTGTGTCTTAAAATTTCTCAGATGTATGAAATTTCTCTGGTCTCTCAATTTTGAATTTTTAGGAATATAATGTGCTAATAACCAAAATGATTCCTCTAGTGAGACCCCATAATGTCAACACATTTTGCATTTTGTGAACCCTCTTTTATGTTAGGAATTTTCCACAACTTCAGCTAAGCAGAATAAGCCTACAGGGAGAAATATACTTTTTGAATTCTCCAATTTTTTAGAAGATTTTGGGTAGGTAACAATTTCTGCTTATTTGCATTTGTAATTAAGCATTACTTTCTAGAGCAATTTGTTTTTTAGGCTATCTCTATCATTCTGATTCTCCTAGGGTAAGAAACAATTTTCTTGTTTCTTCTCTCTCCATCGCTCTTTCTCTCTCTCTCTCTCTTTTTCCTTGCAGTAATAGTAATAATAGCAGTGGTATAGCCATGAGGTAGAAAATAGAAGTGTACCTTTGAAAGTTACCAGATTTAGGGCGCCTGGGTGGCTCAGTTGGTTAAGCGACTGCCTTTGGCTCAGGTCATGATCCTGGAGTCCCTGGATCGAGTCCCGCAGGGAGTCTGCTTCTCCCTCTGACCCTCCTCCCTCTCGTGCTCTCTCTCATTCTCTCTCTCGCAAATTAAAAAAAAAAAAAAAAAAGGAAAGAAAGAAAGAAAGAAAGAAAGAAAGAAAGAAAGAAAGAAAGAAAATGCTTTAAAAAAAAAAAAAAGAAAGTTACCAGATTTAAAGAATCTATGACCCAGTATAAATATGACTTCAGGGGCGCCTGTGTGGCTCAGTCGTTAAGCGTCTGCCTTCGGCTCAGGTTGTGATCCCGGGGTCCTGGGATCGAGCCCCGCATTGGGCTCTCTGCTCCGCGGGAAGCCTGCTTCTCCCTCTCCCACTCCCCCTGCTTGTGTTCCCTCTCTCGCTGTGTCTCTCTCTGTCAAATAAATAAATAAAATCTTAAAAAAAAAAAAATATGACTTCAGACTCTCCTTAAATTAGGAGAAACCATGACCTAGGGTAAATCTTTTTTTTCCCCCATTAAAGCTATAGTTTTTATCAGCTGGTTGACCCATTATAGAAAGGAGAAAATTTCAGAAGTGTTTAGAAAATGACAGGTAAACAGGTAACTGTTGTAGTAGGTTATTGAGAGAACATGACTGCTGCTTGACTTATGAGCTGGACCCAGCCCTTTATCATCTCCCCCGTCCTTGGAATGTATGCTCTGCCCACCAGTCCCATAGTGCGAGCTACATTCAAGGATGCAGCTTTGAGAGATCAATGTGTTGTTGAGGCTACCTGGACAGTAGATGTGGTGACTGAACCCAGGTAAGGCCTCAGTATAAACTTTTAACATTCTGGCTGGTAGGTATGGAGATCTACTCACCTTTCAGCTGTCCACGACAAACTTTGTATGTAATTTCCTTTGCTTATTAAACAAAGTGCCCTGTCTCTTTCTTCCATCTCTCCTTGACATCGAGTAAGGGGGCAAGTTTCAGATTTCACTTGGGAAACTCCCAACATCTGGCACCAACAATAATTAACTCCAACTTTACCTAACACACCTTAAGACAAAAGATTTCACCATAGGTGTGACTCTAGGTAGCACACTTGAGTTTTGTGACCTTTAATCGCTGCAATTAACATCAAGATTTCCAAAATGACCTCTAAACCTTTTATTTTTGTTTTGTTTTGTTTTCCTTTTCAACTTCCTGAGAAGATAGCCTGTTTTTAGTACAGGTATTAGATCTGGGCTCCTCACATGTTTTTCTTATGTACCCCTCTTATTAGTACTACTTGGGTAACCAAATTGTTCTCTGATTGATGGCACCAAAGGATCTTCAGTGTTACTTCGAAGTACTTCTTTTTTTTTTTTTTCCTCAAAATGTCTAACATATTTAGAACACTGTCATTAACTTATGACTTGGGCAAAAAGTTGGTACTACATAGAATGCCCCTGGGCAGCCCACCTTTTATGTCTGCATTAGCATATGCTTTGTGTTCTGCTCTCCAAAGTCTTCAGGGAGAGCTAAAAAATAATCTTATACACCACATTCCACTTAATTAAAATCTTATCTAATTAGCACATTCCCTAAACTAAAGAACATGAACTAGCTCTTAATCCAAGACATAGGCTATCATAAAATAATAAGCTTTTGCCATAAGCAAAATATATAATTCACACCCACACCCATCAGTTGGTGCTAACCTGTGAGCCAATCCTCATCTAATGAAAACATGAGATATTTGACAAAGTATACTGCTTTGTCAGCCCCATTCCCATTTTTGCTATGCTACAAAAATCTTAATATATCAATCCTATCCCCCTCAATATGAAAAGGAAACACCTACTCCCAGCTAAGTGCAAAAATTTCCGAGACCAATCCTTCAGAGTGTTTCATTATAAGTGAGTAGAAACCTCTACATTTGATTAAAATAAAAGTTGAACACACTGATATAAATTATTGTAGAACACAAGAAGGGTTCATAAAAGCTAGAGAGACTCATTAGATTATAGAAATGATTTTATAAGAGAAATGATTCTCTCCCCTGATTTAAATGTTTTATGTACATATATGTGAGCATGATTATGACTTTAAAGTTTATGCAGGAAACATCTATTCTTCCCAGCTCTGATTTTTTAATTCATGATATTTTCACATTTCCTTTTGCCTTTGTTCTGGCATTTAGCTCTCCGGAGCCATTATTCAAAGTGATACTCAATAGCCCCAATAAGAAAGCAACATCTTTCAGTAATGCACATGACTGCTTAATGATGCAAGATCATCTTAATTCCCTCTCCCTGTGTTTTATTTTCCTTTAGGGGGCAACAATTCTAAAGGCTTAACTCTGTCTCAGCTGGTGAAAGTTGAATTGCCCTGCTGAGTGCTGTGGCATTCTTTCTCTCCTCAGTTAGTCCAAGGAATAAAAATCCTAATGCTCTTTTGAGAGTGAACCATTTGAAGAGTGTTAGTAGTTTGTGTCCAAAACTTTGTTGCTGGGGGAACTGAGTTAAACACGAGGGGACAGAGAGGCTGCTGTTTCCAAAACCTCTTAAAAGACATAAAATCATACCAAGTGATATGTCATTTTACAGATTTCTCCCTTTAACACCATTTTCCCAAAGGCTGACCTGCTAGTTAAATCAGGAAAGAGGAAGTATGGCCGATAGCTTGGAATAGAAGAGGAAGAAGCCCAGCGAGTTGGAGAGTGCTGAATTCCAGGTTTACTACGAAGGAATGAATAAGGGGTATGCTGCAGGCATGATTAGCCTTGGGTTACCTTTTTCTGAATCTCCAAACTGCTCTGGCTCCAGACCCCATGTGTTATACTGTTAGCCCTCCTCCTCTCCACCATAGTTTTTGTTTTCCAGATAATTCCCAAGCTCCCCAGCAGTGCTTGACTCAGTCCTTGTAGTCACTGCACTACAGCTAAAGCAGAGATTCTGACACGCTCACTGAGGCCAGGCTCTGTCAGCTCAGTCCTGCCTGTTTCCCCCAGGGAAGTCAGGTGACTCCAAATGCCCTTCCAGGACTACACAGTGGACAAGGGAAAGGGAATGGTCTCTAAAGCTCCAGCCTTCAGGTTGTCATGGGTCTCTGACCAGTCCACAGGAAGTGGGAGGACCCACCTGGGGAGGTAGCATGTTGGCTGCTGAACTGATCGTCCTCGTGCTGGTGCTGGTGACCTGCTGGGCAAATGGCACTTCGGCCATTTGGATATGAAGGATCTGGATATGAAGGAGCTCGTCCTCAGCATTGCCTTTCTGCCTTAAGCGCAAAACAGACTCCACCGCTGAGATGAGGCGTAACTTTACAAAAGGTTTTGTGGAAGTGCTTCTGGATAAGACCTTTCCAATTCCCCAAGGCTGAGGGGCATCTTGATGGGTTGCATTACAGCAATGACCCCTATTCCAGCCTTTGCGGTCGGTTTCCCAGAGCAAGCCCATGCACAAGAGCAATTACGTAGAGAGGGCAGCCGAAACTCCCCTACTAAATGGAAACAAATGAAGTCCTGTAGTCTGCCTCAGTCCTTTGAGTTTGTGTCACTAGCAGAGCTCTGATTTGCTCTATCTGAAATAGTGCATGCAGGTTAATTATGACTCATGATGAGGAACACATCCCCATCACTCTGAATGCATGGGAACAAAATGCCCCTCGAATCATATTCTGGGTCTCACTTGACTCCCTCAGCCCTCACTCAGTGACTGCTCCAATTGGTGACTTACATGGAAGGAACAGAGAATATGTGGCTCAGCCCATCCTGGTTATTTCAGGTGTCCGTTACATTATTTGCAGGGCCTACTTTAAAATGGATGGGTGGAGCCCCTTGTCCAAAGGAAAGGAAAAAGGTAGCATTACAGCTACTAAAATATAAAACTTGTTTCTTTCTTCTGTGGTCTTCTCCCAACCTGTCATGATGTCTTTTATCTGCTAATTAATGTCACACTCCCTCAGGTACTGTGGTCCTCATGAGGCCGGTATAGATGTTCATAGGCTCCCAGGGTTCAGCCCTGCTCCATGATTCTATGATACACACAGCAATGCACTGCTTACAAGTTTCCCCTTTCCACAGCTGCAGGACTGATGCACTGAGTGGGGAGGGAATGATGATCTCCCCTTCCCGAAGCCTGCCACCCCCCTTCCAACCTATATCGAGGGGTGACCACCAAGTGTTTGCAACCTCCACATTGGGAAATATTCTGTGCCCAAATCAGGAGTGAGTAAGAGGACTGATCCTCACTCCCAGGCACTGGTTACATACTTCCAGCCCTGAACCAGGATGGCCATTGCCATGTCCCATCCCAAAATGTGGCAGGATATTTGTGTCTGATCCAGAACTTCCCTCCCTATGTCTAAGTCCAGGCCCCCACTGGGTGAGTTTGAGGAGGCAGAGGGAGGCAGCAGTGGGCAGGGGCGAGGAGGGGAAGGCCAGATGACCTGGGATGCCGTGGACCCAAGAAGCAAAAGGCTTTCCTCAAAGAGGTGAGAATAAAGCCAGAGATACACCGTGAGTGAGCTGAGTGCATTATCTAAAATTAAATTATTAAGAATTTCAAGGCACTGGCCATAGATCACTAAATCCAACCAGGACCCTTCTGAGTGTATTGGCCCTATGTAAACATATGGATCACATATGTGATGGGCCTTATTCTGTTCTCCATTCTCTTGGCCAAACTCAGCAAGACTGACTCAGGCCCTCTGGGAGGATTAGAGTAGGGCTGTGCAGATTTGCTTTGACAGTTTGAGCAATGTTAGTCATGCAGAATAGTGTTTTCAAGTGCATGTTCCCATATACCTAGCGGCTGTATAATGAACAAAGGTGACATTTTGTTTTTTGGGGTTTTTTTTGTTGTTGTTGTTTTTTTAAAGATTTTATTTATTTATTTGACAGAGAGAAACACAGCGAGAGAGGGAACACAAGCAGGGGGAGTGTGAGAGGGAGAAGCAGGCTTCCCACCGAGCAGGGAACCCGATGCGGGGCTCGATCCCGGGACCCTGGGATCATGACCTGAGCTGAAGGCAGACGCTTAACGACTGAGCCACCCAGGCGCCCCAAAGGTGACATTTTGATTTGATCGTCAACTGCTTGAATTCTGTCTTGCTCTTGCTCACTCTTTCACAATGAATTATGAACTCCCTGTGGCCTCATGAGAGCAGGACATCCATAAGGAGCAGGTGTTCCCCTCTGCTATTCTGTGGCATATGTGTAGGGAGACCCTGTCCGGCCCAATGTTGCCTGTGACTGGGAAGGCCGGTTTGCCTATTCTAATGGTTCTGTTAGCTTTCACACAACTCTGCATCCTTTACCTTAGCCTTTCTTGGTAATTGCGTCATTATTTGTTTGGTCATTGTATTTCCTTTTCCTTTTTTCACAATTCACTTAAAGTTGGCCAAGGAAAAGTGAAGCTATTTATTGGATCCTCTTAGATAATCCTAAAATACATGAGACTTTCCTTGATCCCTCCCTAACTTGACCTTCCTATGACTTTGACACTGTTCGGCATCAGAGCTCCCTGAGGGTAGATGACATATTCTCCAGGATCTAGATTTCAAATTATATGGTATCTTTGTTTTTCTTTTCCTTTTCTGAGTGTTCCTTCTCATCTTTAGCCAGCACTTCCCCTCCATTTGTTCCATAAAGACTCTATCTCCCAGGATCCTTCCTTCAGTGTTTTATCATTCTACTTCCTCTCTATAAAACCCTTCATTGCTCCCATGTTTCCCAATACCACCCATATGCTGATGATTCTCAAATTTCTATCCCCAGCTTTGACATTTCCTAAAATTCTAGAACCAGTTATCCTAGTCCTTACTAAATATTTGTGTCTGGACAGGGAACAGTCTTCTAGAAATCTATGGCCCAAAATGAGCTAGTTCTGTTTTCCTCTTTAACTTTTCTCTTCCATTTATATCCCCTTACATGGTGAAGAGCCAATTCATCCACGTTGTGTTCCCATGTCAGAAGTCCTAATGTCTGAGATTCCCATATGATCTTCCTTTCCACTCCTAGCACACTAACCAAATAACCAACCCCTGTTTGCTGTGTGATCTATGTATTTTGTTTTCTGGGTTTTGTTTTTCAGGATGCCACCTTTATCTCTATTTCTCTTATTTCAGATCATCTTCAGTATATGAGTCGACACTATCCAACTCAAGAGGTCATGTAGAGAAGCAGAAGTTGTCATCAGAAGATACAAATTGATCAGCCAATCATTTAAAAATCGTACTTCTCCTCAATATTGTTACCAGCTTAAAACTGGTGTCTTTTTCTCTATATTATCTTGGTTGAAGAGTTTATTTTCCCATGCTTGCAATACTTGCAAACATCTGCCTGTACTATGTTAGTATATTGGTAAATTGGTTACAAAATTATCTTGCTTACCTGCAAAAGATAAGGGATTCAATAGAGTAGATGAAATGTTGTTGGAGAAGATTTCAAATATCAAGGCAATCACAGAGTTAGGCACATTGTGTACTGCACAATTGTTGGGATGGCATTCTCTGTGTAAACATCATAGTTGTACGTTTATTATGAAAATTTTGTCTTTAGAAAGGGGTTATTTTCTTTTTCCATTTTTTCTAGTTCAATAAAATTTCCTGTATGGCCAAGCAGTAGGGCTGCAAATCATATACAACTCCATTTCAAATGAGAATTGGGCGGCTGTAAGCCAGTTAACCATTTTAGAAGCTATAATTAAGAAGGATAGAAATGCTGTGAATTGCAAGAAATTAAGACTCATTGGGAAAAAATAATAAAATTCTCAAATGTCCCTACCATTGTGACTCTCTCGGATTAAACTTCAAGAAGAAACATGTAAGATACTTCAAAGGAAGTGTTTTACATACTTGGTGTTGAAATTTGTAGAAGCATCTTGATGTTTCATGTAAATTTGGCTCTGACTTCCATCTTGACAAGAATCTAAGCTCAATTCAATAAAATATCATGAGAAAAAGAAAATAAGTAAACAAAGGCAATAAGAAAACATTTTTTTGGCATCATAGAATACAAAATATAGCCATGACTGGGATAAAGCACCAACAAATGGAATAAAATCCCGAAATCATTGCTAAAATTTAAGTCCAAATTGCTTGGTTAGATGCCGTGACCATTTCACAGCTCAATAATAAATGAATTAAATTTCTTATAGCTTCATGTAGAGCAATATAATAATTTGTTTTTAGTTAAAAAAATCAAATTTTACTTAAAGTATTTTTACTTATTTTTGTAGGGATATATTTTTCTTTATCCTCTCATGCAGATTTTAATCATTCACTTTATTCCCACCTTTTACTTATGAATATTTTATATGTTTATAATGGGAAAAGATTAGGGACTTAAACATTGAGAGCAAAATGAAAAGATCTTCATTAGCATTAAAATATAAAACAAGTTAGGGCACCTGGGTGGCTCAGTCCTTAAGCATCTGCCTTTGGCTCAGGTCATGATCCCAGAGTCCTGGGATCAAGCCCCCCATTGGGCTCCCTGCTCAGCGGGAAGCCTGCTTCTCCCTCTCCCACTCCCCATGCTTGTGTTCCCTCTCTTGCTGTCTCTCTCTGTAAAAAAAAATAATAAAAATAAAATCTTAAAAAAAAAGATATAAAACAAGTTCAATAATCAGCCATCTCCACAAAAACAGACACATAGTTCAATGGAACAGAATAGAGAGCCCAGAAATGGACCCTCAACTCTATGGTCAACTAATCTCCGACAAAGCAGGAAAGAATATCCAATGGAAAAAAGACAGTCTCTTCAACAAAAGGTGTTGGGAAAATTGGACAGCCACATGCAGAAGAATGAAACTGGACCATTTCCTTACACCACATACAAAAATAGACTCAAAATGGAGGAAAGACCTAAATGTGAGACAGGAGTCCATCAAAATCTTAGAGGAGAATACAGGCAGCAACCTCTTTGACCTCAGCTGCATCAACTTCTTCCTAGAAATATCACCAAAGGCAAGGGAAGCAAGGGCAAAAATGAATTATTGGGACTTCATCAAGATAAAAAGCTTTTGCACAACAAAGGACACAGTCAACAAAACCAAAAGACAACCGACAGAATTGGAGAAGATATTTGCAAATAACATATCAGATAAAGGGCTAGTGTCCAAAATTTATAAAGAACTTATCAAACTCAACATCCAAAGAACAAATAATCCAATCAAGAAATGGGCAGAAGACATGAACAGACATTTTTCCAAAGAAGACATCCAAGCGGCCCACAGACACATGAAAAAGTGCTCAACATCGCCCAGCATCAGGGAAATCCAAATCAACACCTCAATGAGATACCACCTCACACCAGTCAGAATGGCTAAAATTAACAAGTCAGGAAACGACAGATGGTGGCAAGGATGTGGAGAAAGGGGAACCCTCCTACACTGTTGGTGGGACTGCAAGCTGGTGCAGCCACTCTGGAAAACAGTATGAAGGTTCCTCAAAAAGTTGAAAATAGAGCTACCATATGACCCAGCAATTGCACTACTGGGTATTTACCACAAAGATACAAATGTAGTGATCCAAAGGGGTACGAGCACCCCAATGTTTATAGCAGCAATGTCCACAATAGCCAAACTATGGAAAGAGCCAAGATGCCCATCGACAGATGAATGGATAAAAAAAGATGTGGTATATATATACAATGGAATATTATGCGGCCATCAAAAGGAATGGAATCTTGCCATTTGCAATGACGTGGATAGAACTAGAGGGTAATATGCTAAGTGAAATAAGTCAATCAGAGAAAGACACTTATCATATGGTCTCACTGATGAGGAATTCTTTTTTTTTTTTTTTTAAAGATTTTATTTATTTATTTGCGAGAGAGAATGAGAGACAGCACGAGAGGGAGGAGGGTCAGAGGGAGAAGCAGACCCCCCACTGAGCAGGGAGCCCGACGCGGGACTCGATCCCGGGACCCCAGGACCATGACCCGAGCCGAAGGCAGTCGCTCAACCGACTGAGCCACCCAGGCGCCCTGATGAGGAATTCTTAATCTCAGGAAACAAATTGAGGGTTGCTGGAGTGGTGGAGGGTAGAAGGGATGGGGTGACTGGGTAACAGACATTGGGGAGGGTATGTGCTATGGTGAGTGCTGTGAATTGTGTAAGACTGATGAATCACAGACCTGTACCTCTGAAACAAATAATATGTTATATGTTAAAAAAAAAAAAAAAAAAGACAAGAAAAGAAATTAGATAGTAGAAAGGGAAAAATGATGGGGGGGAAATTGGAGGGGGAGACAAACCATGAGAGATTATGGACTCTGAGAAACAAACTGAGTGTTCTAGAGGGGAGGGAGGTGGGGGGATGGGTTAGCCTGGTGGTGGGTATTAAAGACGGCACGTATTGCATGGACCACTGGATGTTATATGCAAACAATGAATCACGGAACACTACATCAAAAAAAAATAAATAAATAGGAAAAAAAATAATCAGCTAGCTCTACATAGTGCTAAATTGTGCATAATATCTGCATCTGGGTAATAAACATTGAAGTAGATTTGGAGACCCAGGTTACCTGAATCACAACTTAGTGGATTACAGGTGTCTGTGACCCTGTTGCCACACATGTGGCAGAACTCAAGGCAGCAGATTTTACGCTACAGGTATTGCATCCAGATCTGTCACTCTAGAACTCTCTGGAATAGGTGCACTGGTTGAGGACATTGGCTGCAGCATATCTGTTCTGTTTCACTACACAACTGGTATGCAGTGGCACCCATTAAAAAAATGAGGTAGCTGAGATCAACACTAAGCATAAATCTAAGGATGGGGTGTGACTGAATGACACAAAGTGTGATACAAATAAGTGGTGCAGAAAGTCCGCATTAGTGGAGTGAGCACTGCTATAACGTCGCAATGCTACAAAGTAGCTTTTCCATAGCTAGTGAATTGTCAGTCATGAAGAAGAAATCCAGAAGGCTGAGGAACTGCATGCCCAACAATGTGAAAAAACTCACTACCAACCATAAGATGAGGATGAATCCAAGGTCAGCTACATTATGTTGAAGGCTTAGTAAAATCTTGATGCTAAGTTACCAAGGTAAGATGGACAATTCATTCATTCTAAGTGCCCATAACAAGAGGGAGATGGAAGGTTATCAAACTTGCTGTCTGCAATGGACATCCACAAGTGCAGATGGGAACCAACAACTCTACCTGAGGCTAACTTCCCTGCTAGGCAAGACACCAAGGCCAATTTTATTCACCAGTCTTATCTGGTTCTTAGCACAATGCCAGCATACCTTGGGAGCTCAATAAATAATGAATTCAATTAATAATTCACAAGTGAATCAATGAATGATGAATGAATGAATACATGGATAAATTTGGAAGCATCACAGGGGATTCTAAAGCCTTAGGCAGCAAACTTTAAATCATAAGTGCAAGGAGATATTTCAGCTCCACTTTGGAAGAATACTCACTATGAGAGTAGCAAACATCTGGTTGAACAGATGTTTTTGAAGAATCAGATTTGGATTTCTAGTCCAAGCATAAGCTGAGGATTGGAATAATGGGCTCTTGGCAAGGCATAAAGTAAATATCAAGGGAATATAATTGAGTATATTTATCCAAAAACTAACTGCCCTGCTCCCCAGGCTTTGTGCAGAGTCTAAAGGGGAGGCCTGTCCTGATAAAAAAGTAAAAACAGTCACGATAGATCCCTGGCATGCTCAGACTTCTTATCTATGGTTCAACCAAAACCATGTAACACAGAAGTCTATAGCTTATATAGATTTTGCATACTTTGAGGTATGAATTTGAAATGACAGCCCTGTGAGTTGCTGAGCAGTTGCGAGTCACTTAGCTTATGAGTGAGTCTATCTCCCTTGGAGTTCAACATCTCAATAGGACTTCCTTTCCCCACTCCCATGAAGCAGAAAACATCACATTCCCTTCAGTTGCAGTCCACGGATCCATAGCCTGGGACATGGTCAAAATGGCAGAAGTATCCCTTCATATCCTATGAAGTCTTCAAGGAAATCGATCACTATTTTTATTCATATATTTATTGTCTAATGTATAATAATTATTATTGTGGAAATTATGAATGACATAAGACAATAAGACATAATATCTTCCTGCATGGAAATTAGGCTCTAATGATATATATATATATATATATATATATATATATATATATATATATATATATAGGCAAAAATGTGTATAATATACATTTAAAATAAAAGCTCTGTTAAAGACAGATAAGAATTGCAATTCTAGAATGGGAATGTTATTTTCTTCTAGGGAGCAATCAGGAGGACAGAATAATGAAAATAGTGTTTAGTGAACTGTGAAGAATGGGTAAAATTTGATCTTGCCAAAATAATAATAATAGAAGCAAGCATTTATGACCTCTCACTACACGCCAATCATTGTTCTTCTAGACTGGGAGGAAGATGCATAGTTAGGCTAAGCTAAGCTGTGGTAATAAAGAGATGGCAAACATTCAGTTTCTTAAAGTCCAAAAATTTTCTATCTCTTTAATGTATCGCGTGACTCTCAACATCACGTTAGCTATTGCTTTTCGAGCATAAACTTCAATATGCACTTCTCTGTACATGGCTCAGGTATTCTGTTGTGCTGGTTTTTCTGCCCGGGAAAAACTTTACTCATCATCTGCGTGCCGTGATGAGATTAGATGAACCTCTTGACTAGGGTGGGGCTATAGGAATGGAGAGAAGAAATAGATACAATTTTTTTTTTCTTTCTTTCTTTTTTTAAATCCAAACTTGAGTTTAAACACCATGAATGGGATGGAGAGAGAAAGTAAAATATAACCACAGTTACTGAGACCGGAGGTACATTGGTAGAACTACCAAAAAACGCGTGGGAAACAAAGACCTTTTTTTTACATATCACTCATGTAGTAAATGAAAAACAAATTGTATATGGATGAATAAATATGAGTTGATAATTAAGGAGGGTAGACAGATTAGAGACCAAGATAAAATAATCTAAGAGGGTGAAAATTCTGAGTGCGAGATTGTTATAGACATTCAAAGTCAGTATTCCCCCATCAAGTAAAAATTTAAAAAGCCACACATATTTTCCTAAACATTAATATTTCCCACTTAGAACTTACTATTTCAGTATTTCTAGAACTTTCCCAATTTACTTCACTAAAACTAAGATTGACACCCTAAGTAATCTGGTTTTTATTTTTACAATTTTGAATGAATTCATTTAGAGTAAAGCCTATTTTGTCAAATAGCTGAGAATGTTGTCCCTAATTAATTAATTGAAGTGGAAACTTTAGAAGTCTACATTCGAGAGCCTCCATAGTGTTCTAAAATAAAACATTACTGGAGCAACACGCTACAAAATTAGAACCCAATAGAGACATTTCTGAACTACAAAATAGCTCAAGAAAGAATAAAGGGAAAAGGATCCTCAACATGCCTCCCATTCTGTATTTCTAAAAGTTATTTCACACATCTTATTGCCCTTTCAAGATGCAATAAAAAAACTAACATCATTCTCTGGGGGACTGGGAGGATCTAAAATGTCTCCTAACTCTACAATTTACAGTTTTGATTGCCTTAACACTGTCCTCTTTTATAGCCATTACAGCGTGGATGGATGAGTTCCAAAGGATCATAACAGAGGAGTACCTAGCTGTTCTGCAATTTGTCAGAAAATCAGAGAGTGTTACTCTCTGCAACTTCTAAACAGATTCTGAAAATCTGCAATATATCCAGTATTGAACTTAGGGTTCTGAACGAGCAAATTTAGGGAAAGTTGGTCATACCTTAAGTTCAGTAGGCTAATGAGTAGGGGAAAAAAAAAAAAAAAGTGCAAAAGAACTTTAAACCAAAGCAAAAAGTTTATTATGTAAAACAGTTGGGGGGGGTGAAGGGGATTGGGGGGGCGTCCAATTCACATGCTATTTCCCTTGCCCCCATCCCCAAGGGAGAAACAAACGTATTTCCGTGGTTTTAAAACCACTGGTTGAAAAGTGAATAATCGATATTCTTTGTAGCTAGGCAGGTAAAATCAGTCAAACTAAATTTTACCCCTCCAATTCGTTCATCACTGAATAGGCAAATAATGCATAAAAGTAGGGAGGAGAGGGGCGCCTGGGTGGCTCAGTTGGTTAAGCGACTGCCTTCGGCTCAGGTCATGATCCTGGAGTCCCGGGATCGAGTCCCGCATCGGGCTCCCTGCTCGGAGGGGAGTCTGCTTCTCCCTCTGACCCTCCTCCCTCTCATGCTCTCTGTCTCTGGTGTGGTACACTGTTTTACCTCTTTTCCTTTTTGAGAACTTTGAACTGTTGTGTGGAAAGACAGTGTCAAATAGAATGATTCAAGTCAGCATCAAAGTTATGCTGCATGGGAAGGAGAACGAGGAAAAAAGTTGGAAAGAAGATCCCTAAGTAAATGTACAAAGTGGCATATTCTGCCTACAAAATGAGGACAGAGGAAGATTAAAGGTCTGCAGATATTCGGCCCGTGCTTTTCAGGAGACCGTTTTGCTTTATTTATCTTGGCTGCAACGAAGAAGGAAGGCCTGGGCACACTCAGATATATCCCACATGGCAGGAAGAAGCATCTGCATTCAGAAATAACTCTGTATTCACATTAGAGAAGCATATTATCTACATACATATGATGGACTGAAATTGCAAGGTAATTATGTTTCTTGATGTTAATTTGTACCTTTTATATGACACTGATTGTGGTTTTGTGCTTTCCTTGATTCTTTTGGACAAATGTCACAATTAAAAACAATCGCTGATATTTACGTGTTGCTGATACATGATATGTGGTGCTGTATCTATAAAAGCCATCATAGGAGATCATTAACTGATTCTAAAATGATTATTCTGCTGAAGTGAGCAGTCAGTTAAAAATGGATAATATGAAACTGTTATCCTAAATCTATAAAATGATTATTACCCAGAGCCTGCAGAATACAAATGATTAAAAAAGCAGACAAGGCCCCAAACCAAATAGTTAGAATCACAACTTGCAAAAAGCTGATTCCAATATCTTCTTAGTCTAAACCCTATATGCCACAAATAAAAATAATGAGTTGAAGATATTCATCACACAGACACATCAAACACCAAACTGTAATCTGTTCATTAATTAAGCCCCATTTTAAATACAATCCTGAAAATAAATGTTCGATTTGAAAAATAAATTATATGTATATCTCTTTATGGTTTACAAAGCATCCGTAGTATATGCATCTCATTTAATCCTCAAAAATCTGTCAAATTGGAATTATTACTTTTAATATCTTTGGTGTAAGAAAACTGAAACGAAATTGATCAAGAGTTATCTAAGATGTTTCAGCTGAGAAGTGGAAATCCTGAAATTCAACGCAAATTTGCCTAACTCCATTTGCTGATTGAGTGACATTTGAGTACCTCTCGTAGGCAAGGCAGCATCCCGGGCCCAGGTGATAACATCATAATGGAATTTAGAAGGCCCATTCCCTCATGGACACTATAGCTCAGCAAGAAATTATCTAAACATTTATTTAAATAAAATTGGTAAGTACTATAAAACAAACAAACAAACAAAAACAGTGTTATATCAAGGGACCTAACTTAATTTGTTAAGGTTAAGAAAAGCTTCCTTGAGAAAGTAAGCAAAGGTAGAAATCTTATGACAAGTTACTTAACAGAAGGATGAGTGTCAGTTGTGGTAGAGGAAATAGTCGATGGGAAGACTCTGAACCCAGGATTATTGAGGCATATGTGAAGAATGAAAAGACAGCTCCTGTCAAAGGAACAGAGGGAAGAAAATGGTTGGTGCCAACTGAGGCAGGTGATGTGGCCAGAGCCAGCTAGTGCTGTTCTCTTATTTTAAGAGCAGTGGCCAGCCATTGAAAGCCTTTACTGAAGAAATGATATAGTAATAAGATCAGATTTGGATGCAATGCAAAGCAGAGAACTAATTGGAGTGGGATGAATCTCCTTACAAGAATGCAGCTTATTTGGGAACCTATTTGGTATGAAGGGCTGATAAACTCTGTTTATCCTACACCTGCCTGCTGGGGGAGGAAAACGTAACAGGTAGAGTGTACAGAACTCTGGAGGTTCGCGCATTATATAAAACTCTTTTTACTCAAGCAACACAGCACTGAGTTATGCTTTAGTTAAGTCCAGACTCTCCCTTATTCTAGGCAGCTGAAAACGATTGATGGTTCAATCACATGCCAGTCTTAAAACTCCTTTAATCTTGAAATTATTAAAGAAAATTGGGGTGGTGGGAAAGATCCATAGGTCTAATATGCAAAGAGTTGCCTAAAACCAAGGCAAGCCACTCAGGGAAGCAAGATAAACCTCCTCGAGTTATATTTTATAGTGCTTTCTCATAAGGGAACACTAAAGCTTTTCCTCACACTATTTCTTCCACCTGGAATGCTCTTTCTATAAATTTTATAAATTCCTCATGGCCAAATCTTATTCATTCTTGAAGGCTACAACATCTGCAAAGCATTTCCTGGTGATCTGGAGCATACTCCACCTTCAGAATTCTATAATTTGCTTGTAATCGTTTCTGAGTTGTTTAGAATATATAAAATATATAGAGTGCATATAATAGATACTACATAGAGATAAATGTATATGAAAATGTATGTATGTATGAGAGTATCTATATATGCACATGTATATGTGTGTTTGTATATTTTTAAAAGATCCCATGGAAAAGATATAAAATGGTTATTTTTAAAAAGTGAATGGAATTTCATATAGCATGGAAATATAAACAAAAATCTTTAATGACTTGATACTCTTATAAATATATGTGTGTATATATATGTATATATATGCATATGTATATCTATCTATCTATCTATCTATCTATATATATCTCCTCTGAGCATTCTACTGAGGCAGAAGAAGGAGGAAAGCTTGATTCTCAAACACCTAGAAATTTTTCTTGACCCCAATCCAACAATTAAGCCTCTGGAAATCCATATTCTCTCCTGCACATGTATGCTTAGTCTCAGGAGGTCAAATCCCCATCAGGTTCTCTCTTCTTCGATGTAGTCTCTATGGTCCGCTTTGGCCATGTGCTATTTCAGATTATGAACTCAGTTTTTGGTCACTTTCCAATCACATTTCATTCTACTGCATATTTATGAGTTTTATACATTTTTTTGATACCTTGAGAGAACCATGAAGAGAGTTCATGTCACACAGAAGTTTTGATGTTTAATGGTATTGATGTCTCCCTTAGCTCTGTGTTCCTCCATCTCTGCCTCACTGTCCATTCTCTTCCTCCCAGATTGTCTGTGGAAAATCTACATCATTCTTATTCTATTATTCAAAGCAACTTGTCTTTTTCACTGTAGTGGTTATGAAACCCAGGGGTTAATATCCAAGGGCTCAGCAAAACAAAGGACTTTTCATTGAGAAGGATTCAAGCTCTCATTTTTAGATGTAGTTATTGACTTAGAAGCAAATGCTTCCCACTTGCCACACCATCCTCCATGATACACTCATTTATACAATCATATTGAAATTTAAGGGGTCAGCATGTGCTTCTTCACCAGTACAAGAACAGTGCTTCCGGAACTGTAGCTGTCAGTCTCTCAATGTTTATTCATTGACTTTGACTGACAAAAATAAGTGAATAAACTAATAAACAAGTTGCAGATTCTTCAAGGCCAGGGAATGGCTGTGTATCTATTATCCCAACACACTGCTGGGCTCACATGAGCTACTTTTCAAATATTACATGTGGTTGAATACAGAACTAAAGTTTGGAAGACATTATTATTTGTATTCCTAAACACACTTTTGCATACTTGCAAATGTTTGTAAATCAAATTAACTGGTAATGCCCCTGCACACTGTGGGATTTCACTGAGCTCCTTAGTTATCATGATTAGTTATCATTTATTCAGTTCTTGATATTAAGAAGGCTTTAAACAGACTAACACCTTGCTGTCCTAAACATTTTCAAATATGTGCCTCTTGCTTTGAATTGTTTGCAATTGGTAATAATCCAGTCTTAGATAACTGTCACATACTAAAAAGATAATTGTGCTGTTACTGGTTATGTTAATGTTGTCTGAGTTAGAGGAGGGAGATGAATTACTTTATAGAGAAATAAAATAATACATAAGGCCCATGTGGATGGAAAACTGAGATAAATTGACCCCAGGTTTAAGTCCTTAAGAAGGATGGCATTTCAAAGTCTAAGTCTGGTTTTTCCATAGGATCACTATATTTAACTAGAAATGTTATTTCTTTTTTAAACTGCCTTTCTTTTTTGTCAATAAAACAATAATTTATGTGAATCTTCAATTTTGTTTCTATAAGTTAAGGCAGACTTTAGACAGAGTGGATTTTAAAATATGCAGCAGCATTGTCTACTCTCTGTCAAAGAGTTACATGAAGCACCTTGCTGGCATATGGCAGGTCAGGGGTGGAGGGTGGAGAGTATAGAAAGACAATGTTGATTGACACAGTGTTGGAATCTCACTCCCATCAAGTGCACGTGTCATTTCTGTGTAGAAACACTGAGAGCTAGAGTTAAGCATATGCCAATCATTGCCCAGAAGAACAAAAGCAGTCAAGCCAGTTAGGCTTTGTCCCTCTAAGGAAAATCAAAGGTCAGGGGAAAGGGGGAAGGAACAAGGACAGAAGTAAAACCAAGGCCTATAAATGGTCCTCGTTCTTCTTCTTTTTTTTTTTTTTTAAGATTTTATTTATTTATTTGACAGAGAGCACGAGAGTGAGGAGGGTCAGAGGGAGAAGCAGATTCCCCGCTGAGCAGGGAGCCTGATGCAGGACTCGATCCAGGGACTCCAGGATCATGACCTGAGCTGAAGGCAGTTGCTTAACCGACTGAGCCACCCAGGCGCCCTAAATGGTCCTCGTTCTTATCTCAGGGCTCCAGCAAATTGTCCTGACATTAGTGAACCCAGACTCTATTCCAGGCACGGTGCTCCAATCTGTGTTCATTTTCTCCTTCATACCTCAACACAACCCCTCGAGATGGGCATTATTAGTGTTCTTTCCCTTTGTAAGATGAAACTGCTATCTGAGAAGTTATTGCCCCAAATCACACAGCTAGAAAATAGCCTAGTAAGAATTCAAATCCAGGCTGAATGGATATTTGAAACATCAGTAAGATTAGAAAGGTGTACAGGAATATAAATGGGTGGGCTGTTTTTTATAGCAGATCCAGAAAACAAAAGCTGGTAGTAAGAGTAAGCTATGCCTGAAGGGGGGGGGAAATAGGTAATGCAATTTTAAAGATTGATCATGCTATTAAGAAGAACAGATTATTTATGGATATTATCTTAATTAATCCTCACAATTATTCTATGAGTCAATGGTGTCATCACGAATTTACTGCTGAGGAAAATAAAGTTGAAAGAAGTTAAACAGTGGTACAAAATCACAGAATTTTTAGCCTATAGAGCAAGGCTTCAATCCAGAACTGCAAAGCCCACAACACTATGCATCACAGTGGGGACATTTACAGTGATCAGTTATGACAAAACCACATTAAATATTATAAATACAGATTCCTCTAAAAGTACTTGAAAGAGTGTCTATATACAAGAATTTGTTGTATGGGTGTTTGGCAATACCGCAGCTAGTAGAATGATAAGCAAGAAGCCAATATTGTTACTGCTGTGAAGGAATAAATATTTTTTTTTTTTGTGCAGGTGCAAAATTAAAAGAGCAAATAACTCAAATCCCAGATAAATAAAAGACATGTGGCGGGAAAAAAAAAAAAAAGGCACTGGCTAAAATTATGGAAGAGGGCATTCCAGGAGAGAAAATTGGCCAAAGCAATTTTCAGAGTGAGACATTGTGAAAGAAGACTGTCAGAGATGCTGCTATTCCCCAAAAGAAGTGACTGTTTTGGACATTTATGGAAGCTTAGTTTAAAATAGAAATACAATAAAAAAAGAAAGAAAGAAAGAAAGAAAGAAAGAAAGAAAGAAAGAAAGAAAGAAAGAAAGAAAGAAAGAAAGAAAGAAAAAAAGAAAGAAAGAAGAAAGAAAGAGAGAGAGAGAAAGAAAGAAAGAAAGAAAGAAGAAAGAAAGAAAGAAAGAAGAAAGGAAGAAGAAGAAAGAAAGAAAGAAAGAAAGAAAGAAAGAAAGAAAGAAAGAAAGAAAGAAAGAAAGAAAGAAAGGAAGGAAGAAAGAAAAGAAAGGAAGGAAGGAAGGAAGGGGAAAGATGAGCAATTACGGAGTGTCTTAAGTGACATGCCAAAGATTTTAATTGATCTACTAGGCAATATAGATGCACAGTGTAAGATATTTATAATAATTCTTTAAAATACATTTTAAAACCTTGGGAGGACAAGGTTCCTGCAGCTTTCCTTATAAATTCTGTTCAGATTGGCCCAGGGAATAATGCAGTTGCTTGAATTAAAAATGAACTTAAAGAGCATAAGTAAAAGATAATGATTAATAGGTGTTAGAGCATTCTGGGGGAAATATGGAGTGGACTCCTTCAGGTTTGGTGCTAATGATCTATAAGAGGGTGCAGACAGCATGTTAATGAAATTTTTTGATAACATTAAATTGGGGGAGGCGGGAACATAATTCAGATCAGAAAAATATCTATTATAGAAATGACTGTGAGGAAGTAAGGAACATGAAGGAAATAATAAAATGGCATCCAGGGATACTAAATTCTGAATAATATATAAGATAGATTTTTTTTTTAAAGATTTTATTTATTTGACAGAGAGAGATACAGCGAGAGAGGGAACACAAGCAGGGGGAGTGGGAGAGGGAGAAGCAGGCTTCCCGCGGAGCAGGGAGCCCAATGTGGGGCTCGATCCCAGGACCCTGGGATCATGACCTGAGCCAAAGGCAGATGCTTAACCACTGAGCCACCCAGGCGCCCTGATAGATCTTTAATATAACCAAAGTAGAGCACATCAGTGGAAGAATAACTGGAACTGTCTTGGAAGCTAAGGATATAAGACAAATTATCTACAGGCATATGAGCATGGCTGTTTTTATATGACCCAAATAGAGTATTGCAAGTATTGGTCCTTGAAAGCGAAATATTTTGGGGGTTCATGAAAGCCTATTGTTTGTGTTGGAAACTACTGAAGGAGTGAGAAAGCCACTGGAAAAGGGGGCATCAAATTTATCTTCTAGAGTCTTACTGTACAAATACATACATAAATTCATTCCAGGCAGGTAACATGAAAATACTAGTTTTCAGAACAATCTTTTGTGCTCAAGGGAAAAATTACGGCCTGCTAGAAGAGTAAAACACCGTAAACATAAAGGAATTTCCATATTATGATAAATTGAGGCCTAAAAAGGAGAGGAAAATGGCTAAGTTCACTTATACAAGTAAAGGAAGTAAAACGGACTACTTCTCTCTAAGTCTGTTAAGTGTCTGCCTTAGGCTCAGGTCATAATCTCAGGGTCCTGGGATAGAGCCCTGCATCTGGGCTTCCTGCTCAGTGGGAGGTCTGCTTTTAACTTCTCCCTCTACCTCGCCCACAACTCTGCTCATGAGTGCTCTCTCTCAAATAAATAAATAAATAAATAAATAATCTTAAAAAAATAGTATCATGTTAAATTCCAGTTGTAAAGGCTTTCTTTTTTAACTACATTTTTTTTTTTTTTACTTTTCTTCCCTTGCAAGTAACTACAGTGACAAACTTTATCAAGCAACTTACATACAAAAATATTATTTTATTTTTAACAATAAATAAATTGTTCAGAGATCTTGACTTAGTATAGCACTGTAATTAAAGATAAAGATTCTGAAGCCAAATACGAACTCAAATTCTAGGTCAATAAATATTTAGTTATGCAATCTTGGGCATGTAATAGAACATTTGCTGCTCAGTGTTCTTAATCAGCACACTAATATGACTGTCTACCTCAAAAACCCCAAGACTTTTGGAATTCAGCAAGAAAATGCATATAAACCTTTAGCATAATTTCTAGACTAATGTAGATGTTCAGCAATATTTATATAGATGATGTTTGTTGAGCATAAAAATCATCAAATGCAGTGGTTGGAAGAGATTTTAGTGATTATAAGCCCAACCTCTCCAATTTATAGATGAAGAATCTTAGAGTAGAGATGCCATCACTTTCTTCAGATTATGGAGATAGTTGGTGAGAAAATGGAGAAGGATTCAGGTATCATAATTTCTTAACCAGGAAGATTGTATATAACTGTCCTATAATACATACCCTAGATACTTATGGGTAATTTTAGAAAGTTATAAAATGCACTAATTTTATTCTCTCCCACGGGTTCTACTGGTCTTATCTTCTGTCCTATCATCCAGAAACAATAACTCAATAGAACAGTGAAATGTTTTGATGAGGTCCCAATAATTCATTTTTGCCTTGCCTTTGGAGACATGTCTAGCAAGAAGTAAGCAAAATAAGTCAATCAGTGAAAGAAAATTATTATATGATCTCCCTGATATGTGGAATTTAAGAACCAAAACAGAGGATCATAGCGGAAGAGAAGAAAAAATAAAATAAGATGAAACTGGAGAGGGAGACAAATCGTAACAGACTCAATCATAGGAAACAAACTGAGGGTTGCTGGAGGGGAGTGGGTAGAAGGATGGGGTAACTGGGTGATGGACATTAACGAGTGCATGTGATGTAATGAGCACTGGGTACTGTATAAGACTGATGAATCACTGACCTCTACCTCTGAAACCAATAATGCATTATATGTTAATTGAATTTAAAGTTTAAAAAGAGGAGAAAAAAGAACAGCAAAATGTCCTATGAGAGACTCTGTGAAGGCATCAGCTCAAGGGCAACATTTTATTCACAATGCAGTATATACATTGAAGCAGTGGCCAGTAATGGTGCTCAGCTCCCATAGCTAGAACACTTGGGTCCAGGAAATGAGTGGATATAACATAAAACTCTTACAATATGACTTCAGTGGTATACTGTAGAATTTGTGCTTTTCTTATCTGCCTTGGGTTCAGTTGGGCTAGATGAATGCATTTCCATAAGATGTTTTTTCTGTGGGATACTGTATGTGTTCAAGTGAACTTGGAATTAAAACTATATGTGAATATTTGGGTTCCTCTCTCCAGGGTCTTTCAGGAAAAGAAACATATTTCTATACTCATGGGGCAATAGATCCTGATTACCAGGGGACATAATGGTGTTGCTGCATATGGAGCAAAGAATGACTGCGAATAAAATCTAGGTGATTCACAGGCTATCTTTATTTCTGTTCCCAGTAACAATGGTGATTGGATGGTTACAGTGTACATGGTCCAAAATGGGCAAGGTAACTAAGGGTTCAGACCCCTTCAGCTTAAAGATAAGAATTAATCTTTCAGGTAAGCAACCCACATTTGATGAAGTACTGATCTAGAGTTAAGGAAATCTAAAAAGGGGGAAGGTGGGTAATGAAGATTAATCATGGGAAAGATGTTTCTTCACTAACCCTCTTGTATTAAGTATTTGCAGAGATCGTGACCTTTAAGGGGTTTCTAATGTAGAGGATAGTTAAGAAAGACACACACAAAACTCTAAGTAGTAAAAAGGGAGGCTTCCTGCCCCAATGGCTTCTCTTGATTCAACAGCAGGACCTCCATGGAAACCCAATTGCCCCCAAAAGGGAATGGCAACCAGTGGAAACATGCATAATCTTTTCTCCCTCCAGACCTCCATCCTTAGATGCATTTCAGAACATCCCTTGAATCAAAGAACAAGTGATCTTTACAAGTGACCAATTCAATAATGTGTTGGATCTTTCCTTATCCCTCTCCCCCTGTTTTCATTCCTGCTTTCTGATCACACTCCCCATGAATTACTTGCATTTGATTTTGACCCAGTTTTAATTTCTGGAAATTTCAGGCTAAGCCAATATCTAACAACAAACACCAAGTATGGCTCAAACTTCCTCCTTCCTCAGTCTTCTCTGTCTTAATAAATAGCAACTCCAGCCTTTCCATGGTATAGGTCAAAAAACATTGGAGTTATCCTTATCTTCTCTTTGTCATAGTTCACATCCAACTTGTCATCATATCTAATTGTCACTACCTTAAAAATCTATTCTGAATATAACCCCTACTACGATTCTGGTCTGAGGAACAATTCTATCTTACTGGATTTACGGAGTAGCCTCCTAATTAATCTCCCTGGTTTTATCCTTCCCTAGCCTACTTTCAACACAGCAGCCAGACTGATCATTTTAGAGCTTTAGTAAATTACTCCACTTATCTCTTCAAAACCTTCCAAGGTCTTCCCATGTCATTCTGAATAACTTCAAAAATCCTTTCAGTGGCCCACATTTATAACTTTGATCTCCTCTTCTATTGTTTTTCCCCTAGATCACTCCACTTATACCACATTGGCCACCTCACTGTTCTTTGAATATTCCAAACACATACTTCCTTTAGGACCTTTGCGATTTCCTCTATGTGGAATATCTTCCCCAGACAGCCACATGCCTCTCTCCCCTACTTCCTTCAAGTTTGTCATATATTTCACTTTGTATTTATAATTGGGATTCTTTCCCATTACTACGGTATTCCCTATCTTTTTCCCTGCTTTATTTTCACCGTATTTATTACTACCTAAGGTAGATTGGTTATAAAAAGATGCCATAATAATCTAACCCATCTTTGTATGCATGTCCATTTTCAATGGTTCTTTGACATTTTCTCATCAAAGAAGGAGTCTATTTTTTTTATTCCTTAATCTGGGTTAGCCTGACGAGTTGCTTTGACCAAAAGAATATTGCGGAAGTGATCTTGTGAAAACTCCAAGCCTAGCCCTCAAAGGGCTTCACAGGTCTACATTTTCACTCCTAGAACACTGCCATGAGTTCACTATGTGAAGAAGCCTACTGGAGGATGAGACAAACTTTCCAAAATAAAGCTTGCTGGACAAGGTAACAACAGTCCTCACCAAATGCAAGACATGTGACCGAGGCCATCTTAAGCCCTATAGTCCCAGATGGGCCATTAGGTGGTTGTGGCTGCATGACTGACCTCAGGGAAGACCATAAGAACCACCCAGCTGAGCCCACCCAAAGTTCTAACCCACAGAATCATAAACAAATCAAACAACTGCTTTTTGAAACAACTAAGTCTATAATGATTTGTTGCATAGCAATAAATACTGATGGCATCATCTAAATTAACGTATCTTTTATATTTACAAATTGTTATCTCCTTCTCTCTCCTCCAAATAAAATGTAAGTATCATAGGACAGGAATTTTTTAAGAAATCTGTTTTCTGTTTGTTTGTTTGTTTGTTTAGCTGCTATATTCTCAGAACCTAGAATTGTTCCTAGCGCATAGTATATACAATAAATATTAATTAAATAATAAATGTCTCATGCTATGTATACAACCTATGGTGAGAGCAGAAATGCCTAGATGCACTAGGAAGTATTTTATAATCTGTGAATATAGTTCTTTTGATGAACATTGGTTAGGAACAGAATGGGGAGCCTCTTTAGTCTTGCAAATCAGTGAAATGGAGAAAGATTTAAGGAACTTCTATTAAGTTATAGTCTTCTATTTGCTCAAAATCTCCAGTGGTAAAATAACCACTTAAATAATTTCAGAATCATTTTGTTTTTAACATAGACTCATCTGGGATATAGTTTATAGGATGATACCACTTTTTCCATATTATCCGGCCAAGTATAGTGAGTTTTTTATTAAATTAATCATCCAAGGAACTATATATCTTTGTATGTCATCAAGGTGGAACATTTTGTTTCAATGTACAAATCCATAACTATTTGAATCAAACAGAATCAAAATGCACTCCACAGCTATATTCCCATTGATTAAGATAGAGTGACCAGATAGGAAGTAAAGTCATTGATCTCAGGTCTCCAACTAAGCATTTGCATTCTGTCAATTCCTGGAGAAAGACTAGAAATTTGGTGGATTTTCTAGAAATTTCCAAATTTGTTTGTTTCTTATACCTAAATAAAGCATGTGATATTTGCAAAATGATTCAGATTTTATCAATAGGTTGGGTCTTGTGAACTCAGATATGTTTACGTCAAGCAGGAAAAATCTTACTTTAATGAATTTTAGCTGCACTTAAATATTCATATAAACATGTTTAATCAGTTACATTCAGTTTACAGACAGTGCATTAGAGCTATAACCCAAGTAATTGAAAGGATGATGGTGGTGTCATAATGGCAACCTCGAGGCATGCATATTTCTATTAGCATTTTGTTATTTTCATCATTTGAATTCCTGTTATATTTAGCACTGAAATTATATGGTGAAACTATTCCCTGTAGAACATAATTTTTCCTTCCTTTTTATTTTATAGATGCTTATAACTGAGCCCAAGCTTTCAGGCCATTTAAATTATTCCTTTATTTCTCTGGATAGATTTTTGTCAAATCATGTATTTGCAATTAGTACCAAAGAGCAATTTTCCCTCAAAAATAATGTTTCCCCAGGCTCAGAAATATGTATGCAATATTTGTATTATGAAATCTGCAAGGAAGAAAAGGAAATATTCAATCTGGTAAATTATGTATGTTTCCAGGAAGGGGTAGAATATAAATAGGAACAATGAGTTGATAAGTAAAATGTCTAACTATAGACCTAATTTTGAGGGGAAAAAATAGCATCAGAAACTCAAATTATCAATAATCACTCAAGGGAAATAGTGAAAGACTCATTAGGCAAATCTTAAAAAGCTACTGAACACTTGAAAAAACTCCATTTTGGCAAGAAGGTACATTATAAGAGAGCATTTTTGGTTTTTCCTTTTCCAGTGCTTTTGATTCCTGTGAAAAGCAGGGAAAGAAGAAATCGAGATTTGGAATTTAGGCACAATAACAATCATAGTCATTTCTATATATTCATTAATACATACCAACATCAAGAATTTTTTGTTTGTTTACTTTTAGGAATAAATGAGTCATAAAAAAATTAATCAGAGCTTGGGTCTGGCAAAAGTCCATCTTTGGTATCATTAATGGCACTCTCCTGGCATGTAACCACATAACATACCAATAATATTAGAAATAAGAGATGCAGTTTCTATGTTGATGGTAGAAACAGCTGGGGGAGCAAATGACCTTGTTTGGGTTGTATATTCCTTTGTTCTAATACCGTATCCACCCTCTTTGTGTAAATAGCCATTCGTATTTCACATAAAACTGCCAGCTGAGTGGTCAATAAATACAACTCTATTATCTGGGCGAAGTATCCCTTGATTCAGGACTCTGTACATGAGTGCAATCCCTAGGACTGTTCAATAATAAGTGGTATCAAAGCCAGGTGTAACTGTCAAGTACTATCATCCCCTGATATACCCATTTAGATAATTAAATTTCAATCAAAGAAAAAAGTGAACTGTTTTTAACTATAGATCACAAAATATATATGTGTATATGCTGGCATAATAATGCTTCTAAAAGGGGTGCTGGGTGGCTCAGTCATTAAATGTCTGCCTTCGGCTAGGTCATGATCCCAGGGCCCTGGGATCGAGCCCCGCATCGGGCTCCTTGCTCCGCGGGAGGCCTGCTTCTCCCTCTCCCACTTTCCCTGCTTGTGTTCCCTCTCTCACTGTGTCTCTTTCTGTCAAATAAATAAATAAAATCTTTAAAAAAAATTAAAAATAAAAATAATGCTTCTATAAACAGCCCAGACAGCAAATGGTTTCAAATGATTAACTGTAGCATCAGGTTTTCCTATGAATATATCTGTAGAGAAACACTTTCTTAGGACCAGACCAAGTGTACGTGAAATGAAACACTTGCCTTTCTTGACTAAGGAGGTTTCCTCTCTGCTAGGCAATTAAAATACAGCAAATCGGCCCCTCTATTAGAAGACAAAACTGTATACTTGGCAAACTTATCATTTCTAGTGCTTAAAGGGATGGTATTGAAAACATTAAAAATAAATCAGATTCACATTGAAAAGAAATTAAAAAAATAGGTTTTAATGAATATGAGTTATTTGATAAAAATAGCGGAAACAATGACCAATATGTATTAAGCATGTATATCATGCCAGGCATTGTGTTCACAGCTTTACAGATATCATCTGGTTTGGCTTCACAACAATCCTATAAAGAGAGCACTATTATCATTATGCCCATCTTACAGATAAATTCGCAGGGGTGGGAAACTTTCTCAAGGCCACACAGTGGTCACTATTGGAACTGCACTTTGATTCCTACCGTGCAGATACATAAGCAGTTCAAGAATTCTGGCACTTTTCCACTCATTTGTTATTTTACTCATTTAACCAATATTTATTGAGCACTTACTCATTCAGGGTTGAGCGCTTATGAACCTAGGATGAAGACTCAGAGCCTGGCTAAAAGCCCTGATAAAGGCGGGGATAGGAAACTGCTCCTATCTCAAGTGCCAACTCTGATAAATTGGCAGCAGTTGTCTGTAAAGTGTGTTATGTATTCCACGGCTCGGGTCAGGTCAGAAACAAACAATGGAGTAGATAGATGAGCAAAGTCTACGATGCGTGATGATGTGGGAATAACCACACACGTCTCAAGTATTTGATTTCCTTGAGCTAGTGGATAACAGAAAAATAGGAGAAAAGCTCAGAAGTCAGTGGTCAAATGGAGCTGGGTAAATGGAAACGTGAATGCTTTAGAAGTGATGTTAAAGCAATATAGGCACCATTAAAAGCAAGAGATAAAAACAGAACGTACCATGCAGGGCTAATTCAAGGGTAAGCACAAAGCAAGGCAAATGATGAATCGGGTACTAATAGAAAGGTGTGACACGAAATTATGAGCTGTTCAAGAGAATGGCTGAAGTGAAGTCAGGAAAATGGGCTCTCCCTAGAAAATGAAAAAACAAAACCAAGTATTCCAGAGAGATAATGTGTGGCTTCTGAACTTGGATAACTAAAGTTATAAACCTGCTGCAGGCTCATGAGACAGATTATCACTCCATAATCTGTCTAAACCAAGAGGTAAGAGGTGGACCAAATGGAGAGAGGGGTGGTTGGGGTTTGTCAGGCTCATCTTAATATTCCCCAACTAGATGGAGTGAAAAGTTGACTCTAGCCCAGCAGTAGGGCCGAGTTTAGTCTCTCCAGGCCTGCTTTTTGGCCAAATAACTTCCTGTTTTTCGTATTTGTTTTAGTGATGCACCACTCTCTTCTCCCAGGTAGATATCAGAATTGACAGCTGTTAATCCCACTCCAGTACAAATAAACCCTGCCAGGCCTGCCAAAGAGCAGGTGCATTTCCACTCACCTGGATCAAACTAGAGTCTCCTGATAATATAATTTGTGCAAACAGTCCTTATCCCACTTGGCAACTGGAGGATTTAGGACAAATTGTGGAATCTAGAGCCTACAGTTTAAGACAAGTGGCCTGGAAGAGAGATAAGCACACACTTCTGAGATGCGTGTGGTAATTAGCTCCCAGCAGCATAAAACATTCAACTCCGAATGATGAATTTTAATTTTATTTCAAAGTCTTTTTCAAGGGGAAGGTGTCAGAGCTTAACATTTGCTACTGGATTTTACATAAATGGCTACCTGCCAAATAGAATCTGTTTTCCAATCATTTGTGATCTAATATGTGAAAATGAATTATGTGGTTCAAGATGAAATAAAATCTATAATCCTCTGTCACAGTGAAGGAGTGAGCAATGAAGGGGAACAAGTTGTTGATTTATACATAAATAACGAGTGTGTTGTGCAACCAGATCTCAACGGAGCTAGCAAAGCATTTGGCTCATCTTGCTGTGGGGAAAATGTGGGTTTCCAAAAATTTAGGGGCAGAATTCAGTATCTAGAAGACCAAATCTACTTACGTTCCTGGACAGGGGGATTCAGATGATGAGTCTGGCAGAGGTATGGTTAGTGGAGGGAAAGGAGAAACTACCAGTCTGCCCTTACTTCTTAAGTGTGTTACTGTACCATCACAAGACCCATGAGCCTGAGCATGGCTTAGCTTTTTTTTTTTTTTTTTTCCCCCTGGGGAAGGCATCAGACAGAAAGTGACAGATGATTTGGCAACTTAGTGCAACACACTTTAAGGCAGCTTATTATTCATCGCCCCTGGAGTGCTAAGTGCATTCAGTTATACCAAGGCCATTTTTTTTTTTTTTAATTCAAACTGAACAGAAAACCCCCAGGACTCTGTGGGGTTTGTATTCTCTCATCCAGTGTTTTTGAAAGCTTGTTGGATGCTATCATGGTTTGAATTGTGTCCTCCAAAAAGATATGTTGAAGTTCTGACCCCCAGTACTTGTGCATGAGACTTTGCTTGGAAACAGAGTCTTTGCAGATGTAATCAAGTTAAGATAAAGTCATACAGAATTAGAGGGGGCCCTTAATCCATTATGACTTGGGATCTTACAAGAAAAGGAAAATTTAGAAGCATATAGAGATAAATAAGGGAAAATGTCACAGGACAACAGAGGCAAACACTGATGCACGGGGGCTGCAAGGAAAAGAACACCTGGGGTTATCAGGAGCTGGAAGGAAGAATCCTTCTTTTAAAGCCTTCAGAAGGCCCATGGCCCTGTGCACACCTTGACTTCAGACTTGCAGCTTCTAGAACCGTGAGGTAACACATTTCTGTTGTTGTAAGGCATCCAGGTTGTAGTAGTTGGTTAGGACAGTCCTAGAAAACTGATAAGTTATCTTTATTCTAAGAAAATTTACTTAGAACCCTGAAATATTAAGCAAATATTAAACAGATTTGCTATGGTCAAAGCTGAGATGAAAAGTCACAAATCACGGCCGGAAAAGTTGCCAGTCCACTGTCCAGGGTGAAACCCGAGGCGCCTCGGAGGAATGTTTAGCTCTCTCCGGGGCATGAATTAACACATGCTGAATCTTTTATTTTAATCTTAAAAAATACATTTCTAAATTATCACGTATCAGGAGTATTCTAAATGAATTTCCATAAACTGAAGACACCCATGTAATGAGCACTTTCATCAAGCATTGTAACATCACCTAGCACCCAGAAGACCCCCATATTTCCTTCTATGCCCCCAATGGTGTCTCCTCTCTTGACCACTAATTACCATGTCCTTCTGATTTTTTAAGTGATGGACATCTCTTAAATCATTTTTGGAGGCAGAGTTGTTTAAAAAAAAAATCAACTGATTCTCTGCCAACTTTCTTAAATAACCAATAATCACCTTTGTATTTATCATAATACCTAGAGATGTGGGCATCTTCTAGCCCATAGCAATATAAAAACCATATGTCAATTTAATTTAAAAATAAAAAGTCCACTTAAGAAAGTTTTAATAATTATCTAATGCAATCATATCCTTTTTTCCTCTTCTTTTTATTTATTTTTTTATTATCCTCTTCCTTTTAAATTCTATAAGCTTTCAGTAGGTCGTGCCTATGTATTTTTAAAAAGTTTCTATCTTGCTGTCTTGTTAGGGAGGATATCTTCCAAAAGCACTTTTTTAATCCTATTTTTAGAATACTTTTCATGGGAGGAAGCTATGTATAAATTAAAGGAATTGGATCTAATTAACTAATTGTAATGTATTAATATGTACTCTCCTCTCTAGAAGAAAGCTGAATATGCATAGACAAAGTAATATTATTATTATTGTATCTACATCTGCTCACAGAATTGATGAACTTCTAAACTTCTAAAACTATCCAGCACTTAGTAGTGTTCATTTTGTGTCAAGTATTGCTCTAAGTGCTTTTACATGTTTTAAATTACTTAACCACATAACAACCCAATGCGATAGGATGATTATTATGCACATTTTACCACTAAGGAAACAGGTCACAGAGAGTCTGAGTAAATTCCCTAAGGTTATGGACGAGTGGAGCTCAGATTCACACTTAACCTGACTAACAGTTGGAGTCCATAACCATCTTGTTATACAAGCTTTTAACAGAATAACATTCAATACAATGATAATATTATAGAAATAAAAATAAAGACAAGGAAAAATAAACATAAAAAAATCCAAAAAGTCTATATGTTTCTGAAGTTGAACTCCAAAATGCTTTTATTTGCACCTCTTTAGAGTAATCATACAAACCAAACAAACCCACACCATTCAATGACATAGATCTTACAGAAACAAATTAAAAAAAAAAAAAAAAGAGAAGAACAGCAGCTTTTCAAAAAGCTTTTCCAAATATTGAATTTGAGAATTAATTCTTCAAATTATAAATGCATTAATGCTTTGACCCAGCAATCCTACTCCAAGGGATTTATCTAACAGATAGGCCTGCACACATACAAAAATGATTCATGTGCAAGGTTAATCAAGGAAAGCATTGGATTTAGTAGCTAAGGGCTAAAAACAGCTCCAAGGTCTGTCATTAGGGACTAGTTAGAGACTGTGCATCCTATATGCAGACATGAGAAGGGCTCCAGACTTACTCTTAAATGAAATGAGTAAATAAATGCCCACATCAGAGTAAACAACATGATACACTTTGTAAAATAAATTGAGAAACTAACTATATCTACTTGTGTACGCATGAAGATACACTGGAAGGATAATTAAAAGTCAAAAAAAGGCAACATCTTTCTCTCACATTACACATTTAGAATTATTTGTTCTGCTTTTGAAACATGCTATAGATCTACTTCTTTTTTTAAAACATATTATTTTTTAAAGATGTTTCACACTTATTTGAGAGAGCAAGTGAGAGAATGAGCAGAGGGAGCAGCAGAGAAAGAAGCAGACTCCTCACTGAGCAGGGAGCCAAATGCGGGGCTCAATCCCAGGATCCTGGGATCATGACTTAAGCGGAAGGCAGAAGCTTAACTGACTGAGCCACGCAGGCGCCCCTCTACAGATCTGCTTCTAAAAACCTCCCATCACTATGGGCACCACCATTATCTCACGCCTGGACAATTATAACAGCCTCCACCTTTGACCCTTCCATCCATTTCAACATGGCAGCCAGAGTGATCCTCTTGAAATGATCTGTCACTCCTCAGCTCAAAATTTTCCCATCTCAGAGTAAAAATCAACCCATATTAGGACTTACAGAGCTTTATATAATTTGGATCTAAATTACTGCTTTTATCTTACTCCCCGCTAATCTTTCCCTTGTTCACTTAGCTGGCCCCATTGCTGTATCTGGAATTTAGAAATATACTCATTAATTAAGAAAACAATGCCTATAATGCATATTTTTGTTGGTAATGGAAATATTAAATTGCTTATTATCAGGTGCTCTTATATTTTAATATATGTTGGCATGCATGAATATCCATATATTTACAAACACAAACACCCATGTACACACATATATAAAGAGACAAATCATCATAATGTCAAGCACAAAATAGTGCTATATTTTGTTTTTAGGGCTGCATGAAAAGCTCCATGGATAGGCAAGAGATTGAGAAACCTGAAAACAGTCCTGAGAATGAGATATAATGACTGAGTAGGAAAAAATTGAGAAAATAATTTACAATAACATAAGGGATTGGTTCAAAGTAATGGACATATTGCTAAACATTTTAATACTTCCTCTCTCTCTTTCTCATTAGAAGAGCTATTATCAAATGTTAACAATGAATTGTTTAGATTTTTTTCTTTCAAATTTTTGTTTTTGTTTTTGTTTCTTTGTTTTGTTTTATTTATTAACATAATGTATTATTTGTTTCAGGGGTACAGGTCTGTGATTCATCAGTCTTACACAATTCACAGCACTCACCATACAACATACCCTCCCCAATGTCCATCACCCAGCCTCCCCATCCTTCCCAACCTTTTTAATAGATCCCAAATATTCCAAACCACCTAAAATTGTGTGGTGATATCAAGGTCTAATTTCTCACCTTATATCTTTTTATGTGCAGAAATAATACTGGAAAAAAATTCCCCTGTGAAATAATCATCTTAATTTCTGAATTTCTCTTTTGGGAAACAACCTACATTTCTGAAAGAAAAAAAAAAAAGAAAAACTCTGAAAGGAATTATTCTTCTGAATTAAGTGACTTAAAGTAAATCCTTCCTTCACTTATGCTAAAAAACAAATGAAGAACAGCAACAAAAAAATAGCAGAACATGATTGCTATAGATGTAGGTTGAACTTTTGACTAAAATTTTGAGTACAGGTCATCCCAGGTAATAGAATTTAGGCTGAGAAATGGTTTAATTTAGTTTAGTTTAATAGCAAGGAACCCTAAGTGAGGCTGGGAATGAAGTGTGGTCTTGGACCCAAACAAAATCTTTGATGATTTTCAGGTTATATTTTTGGGTGGGATGGTGGACAAACAGTAAAAAAATATTATGTATTATGAGGAAGATTTGGGTACTATAGACAAAATTTGACAAATGATAAAGCTTAGTGGCTAGGGTCACAGCTGGTGCTCCTTCACCTAGCAGAAGGCTAATCATGAAAAACTCTTCCAGTAAGGTGATATCTGAGTAGAAGTCTGAAAGAAATAAAGAAGATATTAGTGTGGGTATCTGCAGAAAGTGTGTTTTAGAGAGGTAATAATAAATTCTTTCTCTAACAACAGAGCTCCAGAATACATAAAACAAAACTGACAGATTTAAGGTAGAAATGGGAAGTTTGAAATAATAGAGATCTAAATACCCTCACTTTCAAGGATGGGTAGAACTGTGTGGAAGGCCATAAATGAAATAGAAGATTTGAATACGATATTAAACATAACAGATACCTATAGGCCCCCCAACCAATAGCAGCAGAATATACATTCTTCCTAAGAACACATGGAGCATTCTCTAGGATAAACCATATTCTAGGCCATAAAACAAGTCTCAATGAATTTAGAAGTATTGGAATCATACAAAATATATTTTCAACCATATAGAATTAAAGTATAAATCAGTAATAGAAGGATATTTGTATATTTCACAAATATGTGGAAATGAAACAACACACAGCTAAATAACCAAGTGTTAAAGGGTAAATTAAAAGGGAAATAAGAAAATATTTTGAGATAAACAAGAATAAAGATAAAACCTCAGAGGGGCGCCTGGGTGGCTCAGATGGTTAAGCGTCTCCCTTCGGCTCAGGTCATGATCCCAGCGTCCTGGGATCGAGTCCCGCATTGGGCTCCCTGCTCCTTGGGAGCCTGCTTCTCCCTCTGCCTCTCTGTCTCTCTCTGTCTCTCATGAATAAATAAATAAATAAATCTTAAAAAAAAAAAAGATAAAACCTCAGAACTTATAAGATGCAGCTAAAACAGTGTTTAAATAGAAATTTATAGCTGCTAGCACCTAAAATAAAAAAGAAAATCAGAAATCAATAAGCTAAGTATTGAAAATAAAAAAAAAAAAGACGAGGTAGCTGAGTACAGAGCAAACAGAAAGAAGGAAATAATAAAACTAGAACAAAAAGTCGAGTCTTTGGAATGATCTATAAAATTGACAATCTCCAGCTAGTCTGAAGAAAAAAGAAAAAAAGGAAGAAGACAACTTTCTAAAATATAGAGCAAAAGAGGGGACACTACCAACATCACAGAAATAAAGAGAATTTTAAGGGAGTACTATCAACACCTGTATGGCAACAAATTAAATAATGTAGATGAAATGGAGGACTTGGGAAGATACAAATTACCAATCCTGACTCAAGCAAGAAGAAATAGAAAATCTTAATAGACCTATAGCAACTAAAAAAGATCAAATTAATAATTAAAAACATCTCACATAGAAGAACCCTGACCAGATGGCTTCACTGATTAATTCCACTAAACATTCAAAGAATAATTAATACCAATTTTTCACAAGAAGAGAAAGGAACAAGTGCCCTACTCATTTTTATGAGGCCAATGTTACTCTGATACCAAAACCAGACAAAATAGCCAAAGGAAAGGAAACTATAGACCAATAGCTCTTATAATAAATATCTCTTATAGACATAGAGATCCTCAACAAACACTAGCAAACAAAATCTAGGAACTTATAGAAAAAAGATAAATATAGCCAGGCCAAGTGAAATTTATTGTACCAATACAGGTTGGCTTAACAACCAAGGTCAAGAATGAATATTTGCCTCAACTGTAAAAGAAACTTGCATCTGAGAGTCTGAAAACAATGGAATCAAAAAAATTAAAAATCATACAAATAATTGCATTCCAAATTCATGGTGATATACTGATATTCTATACAAAACTGATTATATCAGAAACATCTACAATTGGAGTCAGTACCTAGTCACCTTACAGTAATCCTACATCACTCTCGAGACTCCAACAGTGTTTGCATTCTGGACACAGGAATTGCATTGTCCTGGGCATTAGTAGTTGTTTTTTTTTGTTTTTGTTTTTGTTTTCTTTTATTTCTCTTCCTTCAAAGAACAGACACCAAGATAAAAAGTTACAGGTCAGACCAAAAGAAGCTACAAGAAAGCTTCATATAATGTTCTTATAAGATTACAGGCCTTTGCTTTCACAACAATTTTACTCAAAGATTTTAGGATGATAAATCAATTCATGTTTAGAAACTATAGGATCCAATGACTAATGAGCTAGTTTGAATCAGAGGACCTATTTCCAAGTCTTGCTTTTGAAATTAAAATAAGAAAAGGAAAAAAAAATGTTTAGGGTACAGCCATACGTAGTATATTTTTCCTCCAAATAAAAGGGTAGTCCAGATAGAAGTATCAAAAATCTCTGCATGTCTGAACTACTTAGTCATTCCTCTGCTGATAGTATATGATCACCCACTTGCAAATACCATTTAACAGTCCCTGCTGGACCAGGACACTTTTGATTCTTCTCAAACCTCCTGAGATTGCCACTGAGCTGCCATCTTCTCCACTAGGATTCCTGGCTGAGAAAGAATTGTCAAAACTGTCAATTCCAGTGTGGCAGAGGCTTCTTTGACAATTACTTCCAGCAATGGGGGAGAAGAGAAAATGCTGTGAGTATTGGAATTCAGAGGTCGGTGGATAGCATATGTGGGATAGATAAGCCTAACATTCATGGCTCTTGAGGTCTTTAAATTCCTTCTTTTAAATCCTGATAATGCATTTGGGCATTTGATGCCAGCCATCAATAGTCAGCCTTGAATGTAAATTTCTATCAGTCGAATCAGCAAATTCTTCCATCCACAGCTGGTGGTCTACATGAGTACACCGAAAGCAGAATCACTGGCACGAGACACCAGTAAAATTAATTTAGCTGAATATAAAATTATGGTCTGTTTTGGCAGTATCTGTCAAAATGAAAAAGATACATTCTCTTTTGCCAAGAAGTTCCACTTGAAAGGATTCAGATACTCTGGTATGAAATCCCCAAGATGCACATAAAAATGTGTTCACTGAAGCATTTTTTTGGTGATAGCAAAAACCTGGAGACAAAAGTTGATCAATAGGGAGTAGGTTTAATAAATCACAGTGTATTGATACAATGGAATTTCAAGCAGTCTTTTGAAAAGATAAAGCAAATTTATACATACTGCCTTTGTAGGTGCTCATGATAATTTTTTACTAGAAAAATATTAAGTTAAATTAAAAACAATATAAATAATACTATGAAATGATAACATTAAGGTACTATATTTGCTGCATATGAACAATGTTAGCAATGGTTACTCCCTGCGTTTTGTGGTGGGATTGCAACTGCGGGGATCTTTTATTATTCACTTTTTTTACTTTTATACATTTGATTTTTGCAGAGACAAAAATTAATTCTATTATTAATTTATTTTTTTTTATTTTTTTTAAAGATTTTATTTATTTTTTTTTTTTTAGAGAGTGAGCGAGAGAGAAACAGCATGAGAGGGGAGAGGGTCAGAGGGAGAAGCAGGCTCCCCGCTGAGCGGAGAGCCCGATGTGGGACTCGATCCCAGGACCCTAGGATCATGACCTGAGCCGAAGGCAGATGCTTAACCATCTGAGCCACCCAGGCGCCCTATTATTAATTTATTTAAACGTAAAAACTCAATGACAGAAAATTACATAAAATTATATCAGTTTTTCATGGTGGGAGAGACATGAAATTTTTCATTCTTAAATTTTACCTCTATACTTAAGCTCCCCAGGATTTGCCTTGATCACTCCTATTGTCAGTGGCACATATTTATGAAATATGAAATTTCTCTGGGTTTAGGAGTGCATTCTTGGACTGCAAGTAACTAAAGAGATTGATCACTTACCGGAGACCTCCTAGGAACTTGGCTTTAAACAGCGGAGCTAGACAGCTCCAGATGCCAATCTCTCTGAGATCACTTTGGATAGATCACATAATTATAATGGGTCGAAAAACTGCCATCTATGATAAATGAAGAATAATCCAAAATTCTTATGGGGTGATTTTTGTTTACCAAAGGATTAATTCTTGTTAATTTATAAAGGCAAGTAATTGGAAGCTATACCTCACAACTGAACCCTTGAAATCATAAAATGTTGAATGAGTCATGTCACTAGTGAGGGTTGGTACAAATACCCAGGGACTGCTGCTCTCTCAGAAGCAGAAGCAGTACCCATCAGGTCTGAAGGACCAAGTGTGTCAAGAATGCAGCTCTGGAATTGAGTTCTTGACTTACTATCCACATTATGAGAGTCAACTACAATTCTTGGCTGTGTGATGGGATGAATCATAGTACCTACCTTATAAAGTTACTGTGAGAATCAAACTAGTGGATTTAGAAGTGTGTGGCTTAGAAACCTAGAGTTGTCACTATTATTCCATCATTACTTTAGATATAATGAACCCAGGACCCTGTGAAGATGTCATCTAATTTCAGTCACTTATTCAATTAACAAAAAAAAATGTTAAAAAAAAAAAAAAGCCCCTATTGCCTGGAAAAAATTCATTATTGATCATGAGGATATTTTCAAGATGCTATGAATACACACTTAAAACATCATTAATGATCTCGACATGAATTTTCTAAAATCTATGGAAGTGTCCAGCAAGTAAGAAACATTTTCCCATATGTAGCAGCGTTGATAAACAGTTTGGCATCCAGAAAAATACATTCTAGCAATCATTTCACATGCCTCTTTTCTTCTTCTTCTTCTTTTTTTTTTTTTTTTTAATTGAAGTATAGTTGACACATAATGCTACATTAGTTTTAAGTGTACAACATGGTGATTTGACAACTCTTTAGGCGCTCACAAGTGCAGCTACCATCTGTTATCATACAATGTTATTATAATATCATTGACTGTATCCCCTTTGCAAGGTTTTTGAGCAGCATTCACTTATGCAATTTTGAATGTGAATTCATTGCCAGAATCTATCCTTATCAGAGAAGGCTGTGAAATACTACTTGCCTTTCTGCCTACATTAAAATAGCCCAGGACAGGGCGCCTGGGTGGCTCAGATGGTTAAGCGTCTGCCTTCGGCTCAGGTCATGATCCCAGGGTCCTGGGATCGAGTCCTGCATCGGGCTCTCTGCTCCTTGGGAGCCTGCTTCTCCCTCTGCCTCTCTCTCTCTGTCTTTCATGAATAAACAAATAAAATCTTTAGAAAAAAAAAAAAAAAAGAATAGCCCAGGACAGGCTGCAGTAATAAATAAACCTTAAAATCTCATTGGCTTATCACAACAGAGATTTATTTCTTGTGCCACCGTTGGGACAGCCCTCCTCTAGCGTCAGCTACTGTTTCTGGAATAGATGGCCTCTAAATTTTTTGCAGAGAGGTCTGGAGGGACATTGAAGATGTTTCTAAAAAAGTAGAGCAGGCCTGAAGTCAGTCTGTATCATTTTGACCATATTCCATTAACTCAAATTCCGGGAGATGGGCCCAGCCCCACTGCATGGGAAATTGCTGAATTAACCTGGCTGTGTGCTTGGGAAAGGCAGGCAAAGTGGAGAACTCAGAGCCTAGTCTCTGCCATACAATCCACATACACAAATTATTTGGAATTTTGCATGTTGATGAGCCTCAAAAGTGAAAAGCAAAATCGTCTTATTGATGACTAGAATAGGGTCTGGAACACAGCAGGAGCTCCAAGAATATTGGTGGATTAACTGATGTAAAACCACATTTCTTTTTAAATTTTGTTTATTATTATGTTATGTTAATCACCATGCATTACATCATTAGTTTTTGATGTAGTGTTCCATGATTCATTGTTTGCGTATAACACCCAGTGCTCCGTGCAGAACATGCCCTCTTTAATAACCATCACCAGGCTAACCCATCCCCTCACCCCCTCCCCCCTAGAACCCTCAGTTTGTTTCTCAGTCCATAGTCTCTCATGGTTCGTCTCCCCCTCCGATTCCCCCCACTTCATTCTTCCCTTCCTACTATCTTCTTTTTTTTTTTTTTTTAACATATAATGTATTATTTGTTTCAGAGGTACAGGTCTGTGATTCAACAGTCTTACACAATTCACAGCGCTCACCATAGCACATACCCTCCCCAATGTCTATCACCCATCCACCCCATCCCTCCCACCTGCCACCACTCCGGCAACAAACCACATCTTTTTTTAAACCAAACAATATTGAACCGATTACCTCTAGTACCACCTGATTACAAAAAGTTCCTCTCATTCAGGAATTTGTTTTCAGGTATGATTTTTTTTTTTGGAAAAAAAATTCTTATTTGCATTTCATTATTTATTTTTAAATGTATCACGTTATAATGATTACATTGAAATTATCCTCACTCTTACTTTAGATTTCTGGGAAGCAATACAGGTTTTCCACTTTGGGTAGTGTGCGTGTTTCTCTTAAAATCATTAAATAAGACAATTTATGGATATTATAACATGCAATATATGTTAATATCTAATCATACAGTTGGTATAAACACATAGCAAGAATTGTGTTTGCATTCCTCAAATAACAAAGTTTGAAAATCTCATGTCTAAAAAGCTTAAATTCAAGTCACGTATTAGTCATAAATTTAAAATGGAGCTGATGTTTGTATGTAACCATTAGAGACAAAGTAGCTCATTTGGAATAAAGCCAATCCTAAAAACAGCAAACGAATTCACAACTTACTTCTCAAGTCTATCCTTAGTATTATGACTTATATAATACTTTTCTAAATTTACATACATTATTCAGGATTAGTTATTGATTAAGCTAACATTTAAGTTTAAAAATAAAAGGAATAAAAACAATACACGAATTGGCTCATTTCCTCTACTTGCCCTTAACAAGGTCAAGTATTTGACATTCCCAGTGTTTTTATTTGTGTATATAGACCCGTGTTTGTGTGTTTATGAAATATTCCTTAAATGAGAATGGAAAAATATTACTTTCTAGAAATTGTATTTTAAGTTAAGTAGACTTGATAGCTGTTCAAAATTTTTACTGTGAGCCATATATGGAAAAGCCATATATGGAAAACTTTTTCAGTGTATTACTAAAATACTATACATAATATATAATATTGTAATTCAGGATAAACGTTGGTTTTCAACAAATATTTATTATCTGGTTGCATGTGCTTCTCTGGGACTACAGGAAAACAGGTCCTGCCCTTCAAATAAAGGGGATGGCAGACACTTAAATCGATATGCTAAATGCCAGAGTGGTATCCACTAATCATCTTGGAGCAACGTGGAAAGAATATCTAAATCTATTTGGAGAAATATAAGTGGGGGATGTGATTTATCAGGGAGAAATTTATAATTATACTATGTTAAGAATACACAGAAATTTTTCAGGTATTCAAATGTGGTAAAACTGTTAGAGGTAAAAGAATACTGCCAATGTGCAGAGATAGCATATTGGAGATTCAGTGTAGCTGGAGGTAGGCAGAGGATAAGAATAGTGGGGGACAGGGGCACCTGGGTGGTTCATTCCATTAAGCACCTGACTTCAGCTCAGGTCATGATCTTAGGGTCCTGGTATCCAGCCCCGCATCCTTGCTCAGCTCCTTGCTCAGTGAGGCGTCTGCTTGTCCCTCTCCCTCTCCCTCTGCCCCTCTGCCAGGTCACGTTCTCTCTGTCTCTCTCTCAAACAAATAAAATCTTAAAAAAAAAAATAGTGGGGGCCAGCTATGTAATTTGCAGACCCCAGTGCAAAATGAAAATGCACGCCCTGTGCCAAAGGAATGTGTTTATGTGGGAATGGGGAAAACTGAATTTCCCATCCTTACAAGGTCTGTAGTCCCATCTTCCCAGGGGATCACAACTTCTAAGCTAGAATGCACTGCATGTGCTGGGTACCTGAATGGGGGGTGGGTGCAAGATTCCCACCAAGTCATCTGCCACAGCCTCATAGGGTGCATGTCCCATGGTGCTGCCTGCCCAAATGGGACAGCTACAGCCTTGCCTTTCCCAGAGTGCCACCAGGAGTGTGTTGGATCCTTACATTTCTCTACTCTCCTCATACCCACACCCAAGACACTCCCTGAGCCAAAGTCAAAGGCAATGAAATTCAAGTCTGCCTCCACTATTGCATCCTAGTCACCTGAGGGTGACAGAGATCACTAGGCAGGTGGAGGGGAAGGAGGCCTGAGAACATGTTCTGGAGGTGGAGGAAGGGATGGACCATGTGTAAACCCACTATCCACGCCCCTGTCGCATGCTGTGCTATCCATTGGACTTCACCTACAAAACACAAATTAAAGATAAAATTAATAAGCATTTGAAGACAGCAACTCAGAGCGTCAAACCTTAAGCTGCTCTAGTCACATGCCCTGGAAGCTATACCTGGGGCAGCAAAAAAAATTAGAACGATTAAAATTTAAGACTGCCTATATTTTCATGCTAGTGTGTTTGGACTTTACATGAGATGTATAGTCAGCCTGAAAGTATTACGTTTAACATTAAGGATATAATTTAAAAGAAGTATGAAACTAAGAATCAGAAACATTGCAGAGTTCTCATATTAAAAATGGTCTTAAGTTTATTTCAAACTTTTATGATTTGAATGAAGCTTCCCATCACTGTTTTCGGCCACGGTTCTATTTGGTCATATTCGTAGAGGCATCTGATGATTTGATTTCAAAATTGTAAAATGCTGGATCCCTAAGGATTGAATTTCTTTCACATTTTTAATAAAATGAAACCAGGAGATTAATATTGTCAAAATACAAAATCTCAATGCATAACTGCCTCCTCATAAAGTGATATTTACAATGGAGATTATTTTTAAAGTCTTTCTGTTACAAAATGTGTACACAACAACTTTGTTGGAAACCAATAAATAGACTGCATTAAAACCACAGGTTACTATGCCATATGAGTCTTGGAAATTAAATTAGCTCCTGGAAAGTACAAACCCCTCCAGAATTTTATAAAATCAAGGTCATGATATTGTCAAAAAGCTTATTTGATAGAAATCTCGGGACATTAATAATCTGATTGCTCCAAATTTACATGGCAAAGCTTGTATGCTAAATTTAAAGTCATTATCTTCTCTGAGCCAGTCACCTACTCTTTCTAGAATTTAAATAATGCAGTTTTTTTTTTTTTGCAAACACGGCTGCAGTGATTTTGCTACAGACTTAATTGTCATAATATTTACAAAATGCTTCTGAGCCAGATTTTTCTCATAGAATTTCAAGCTTAATTTAACTTGTCCTACAAACAGACAAAATAGAATGATATCATAGCCAATAGAAAGGCACAGAAGTGAGTCAAACTCATGTTTCAAGACCATGAGTTTATCTAGGCAAACTTTTTTGGTGGGCTCTGTGGCCAATCAGTGAAACTTTAATTATGAGATCACTCTTATTCTTTCACTTGCTCCTCTAGCTGCCAGATAAAACTTCTACATCAGTGAAAGCTTTTCTGGTTCCTGACCTTCCCTGATCCATCCCCTGATGCCATATTTAATGTTGTTCTCCAACCAGCTAGTCTATATTTTCAAATCTACTCACCCTTATTATAAATATTTATGGAGACCTATATTTTGAAAGATGATGTTAATGAGACAAATTTCACTTTGGGGAAATGATTTCTTGCTTCATTGTTTTTTATGTCTAAAAATTTAAATACTATTTAATTAGGTTTTACTTGATAAAAGCAGATAAATGTTCTGTAGTGACTTTAAAATGAAGAGTTCATGAACACTCTGTTACACCGTTTCCATCTTCCTGAATTCTAATAAGTAAATCAGGATTCTCTAAACTCGGGATAGAAAACTAAAACTTTTGAGGACAGAGAGTTGGAAGAGTCCTGGTATAAGCCAAGAGAATATGATGGAAAACTGGAGAATGCACACACTGCCTAAATTCATTCCAATTGCATTTAAGATTTTTAGCTAACTCTACTACCAAGAGGGGTAGATTGTTATCAAGAATGGCCATGCCGATAATTCACATCTCACATGCCTTTCACAGTAAGACTTTACCATTCTCATAATCGAAAATGGTATCATCCTCATCTCTTCCCTTTAAATCTGGTCTATCCCCTTGACTAGTTTTGACACTGGAATGCAGACAAAGGCGTGTGGCTTCCAAAGCTGACCTTTATAAGCTCTTGTAGTTTCTGTTTTCACGCTTTTGGAATGCAGATCACTGCTTTCATACTATGAAAGAGGCCAAGTGAGCCACATGGACAAACCATAAGGAGGGGAATCGAAGTGACCTTGAGGTCCACTCCTCTCCCAGCAAAGTGCAACCACACTAGTGACCCCAGGTGAGTCCAACCAGCCATCGAACAGGATCATAAAAAATAAATAAATGCCTTGTCCATAGTTGGAAACTTGAGAAATGCATTTTAAAGAGTGAATAAATGAAAGTTCTATTTATTTTTGTGACTATATAATCTTTATTCACATTAACCTTTATCTTAACCTGCCTCAGGCATTCCTATTTTTGTCTTTAAATTTGTATAATATTACATGTTATGTTATTTCTCCCAAGACTTTATGAATTTCATCCCATCACATGCTGAGCACAGATAGAATAGTCTGAATATTATTTCAAAATTTTCCAGCAAGGCTAATATTTTTGCTGTTTGTAAGCACTGCATTAATTATCTGCATTAATTCCCACTTAGTTGTGAATTGTCACTCAATATCGAAATGAATGAATATATGATTTAATTGGTCAAATAAATCTCAAGTGCTTTATCTTTATGACATAATTTACTGGATAAAACTGCAATAAAAATGCACCTATCTATACAAGAGACTATTATGTGATAAACATGTTTTTTGGCTTTGCCTTTCCTTTAATTACACAAGTAACATCTGACTTTATGCCTTGCAAAAATGTAACCTACAAATTGCAAAATCTTCTTTAAGTGCCTCCTCAGATTCTATCTCCTTTACCTCCTTCCTAGGTACTTCCTAGCTACTGTCAAGTTGTATATTTTTTTAGTATATCTACAAAGCATACGTACATGGTTAAGTTCAATTAAGCTCTTTGCATTTATGAACCTGTCATTTTGCCCTGAGAAAAAGAAAGAAATGAAAAATTCCATTCGTGGAATGAGAAGACATCAAACCTTAAAAGCGGATTTTCCTTGGGCACACGGTTAAAATCATAAAACCTGCCATTCATAATTTGGAATTGTGTTTTAAAAGCCCACTTCATTTCAAATTATATCTCTCAGATAGAAGAATCCAGCTGTTTATGGTTTGTGATAGCTTGCTTGGATGTAGTCCAGAAGGTGAGGTGAATGAGTTTACGATCTCCTAACTGGCAACATATTGAAACAGCATGGTCTAAGGGCTGCAATGGTAAGTGTGCTTGTTTGTCTTGCTTGTATCAACATTAACATCTTTCCTGTTGCAGGGGGATCCTCTTCAGATTTAGAAGGACAGCTATGGTTTGCATTGCCAAGTGTCTTTCCTCCCCATACCCTGTCCTCAGGCATCCCCAGGATGTCTTCCACTAGGGCCTCCTTGGCCTTCATTGTGAGAACAATAGGGCTCCTCATGAGAAGCGCTCACCCCAGGAGCCCTGATCTCTCCTTCATGGTTTCTGTGTGAGCTTGACTGATTACCCAGGCAACATATACTATATCTTGTCAGATTGCTTGTTAAGAGGCTGGGACTTGATTTTTAAGGAACTGAGAAGAATATGTTTGAGTCTTGATTGTTCCACAATACAGTTCCTCTGGGCACACCTTATAAAAGACTCAAGGTGGGGGCGCCTGGGTGGCTCAGTCGGTTAAGCATCTGCCTTCGGCTCAGGTCATGGTCCCAGAGTCCTGGGATCGAGCCCCGCATCGGGCTCCCTGCTCAGCGGGAAGCCTGCTTCTCCCTCTCCCACTCCCCCTGCTTGTGTTCCCTCTCTCGCTGTGTCTCTCTCTGTCAAATAAATAAATAAAATCTTTAAAAAAAAATAAAAAATAAAAATAAATAAATAAAAGACTCAAGGTGGGGCAAGTACCAGGTTGCATTTAGGCAGAGCTGGAAATCTCTATACACTGTGATGAAGTGCTTTTAACGTTTCACAGTTTAGTGTGATTGAATTCTAATAGGAGGCTTCTGTATGAAGTCTTTTTTAGTCAAGAGACCTATCAAAGAACTTGGGTCACTTACATCACCATTTAAAAGGCAGATTTTATTCCACATGCTATCCCTGGGGTTAGCTAAACAATGAGACCAACAAAGGACCTACGGTAATTATACTTACATGAATTTTACAGAATGTATATATACACATGCACGCACACATATACACCTACAGACAGGCATTTATGTATTTATTTATTTGGAAAATATATCTTCTATTATTCAATGATTGGTGTAGGACGAGATGAACACTAATCAGTTTTTCTTTTTCATTGTTTACAAAAGAAATGACTTGAAGGTAAGTAAGAAGCTTAATTTTGTGTCAGACAAATGATTTGTCCTATATCTGCATGAGTACGTATTTGCGTGTATTTGTGCATTTATTTAAGATTTATTTATTTATTTATTTATTTATTTATTTATTTATTTATTTATCAGATTGAGAAAGAGAGAGAGAGAGCACATGCACAGGCAGGAGGAGGGGCAGGCAGAGGGAGAAACAGACTCCCCACTGAGCAGGGAGCCTGATGTGGGACTCAATCCCAGGACCCTGGGCTCATGACCTGAGCTGAAGGCAGAAGCTTAACTGACTGAGCCACCCAGGTGTCCCATGTTTATGCATTTTAAGTGAAAACAGAGGAACATAGGTTCAGGATAGAGATGGAATTCCCAGGAATTTAGGAACATTATTTCAGATTTTGACATTAGTCTTCTGTGTGGCCTTGAGCATTTTCATTAACTTCCCTACATCTCTTCATGATTCTTCAACTGTAAAATGGGATCCAAATATTGGATAGAGGTTGGCAAATTGTGCATGAACCACTAAATATGGCTTCTATAAAAACAGAGATTTTCATCCATAAAAAACCTTAAGTGCCACACTTAATAAAACTTTTTATTTACTATTCCATTTCTCTCAACCATGAAAAAGATGTCAGGTGAACAGCTATCTGGTATCAGGCTCCACATGCTTCTTTCCACCTATTTATAAGGTTTTACAATTTTAAAATGTAGTTGGAAAATTATTTTACTCTGCACATTTAAACTTTTTATTTTTCAACTGGAGAAACTAAAAATCTCAGAGTTTCTCATACCTTTTAAACCTTGGATTGGATCAATCAGAACACTGGTATTTCTAGAACTGAGAGAGGCCCAGCTAAGTAATCTTTGATTAAACTAAGTGATACCATTTGAGGTTCTTTAAGAAGATCACTCTGTGCTCTTGCGGGGTCTTTTCACTACTTATTCATTTTTCAAAAGATGTTAATTCTAAAAATTGAAGAAAAACTAGAAACTGCTATTCCAGCACAAAATCAATAGATTGTGTGTATTCATTACCAATATAAAATACATTATTATTTTACTATGTGATTAAACATGACAGATATATTTTAAATACCAGCTACCAGAATATTGCTGTAATGAATCCTATAAAAGCTTAAAGAAATGTTTGTTCTTTTTTTTTTTATACCTAATCAGAAGAGTGTTTAGTCATGCAGAAAACTAATAATGGTATACATAGAAGAAAGAATATAATCAAAATATAAGGGCATGATTTATCTATGTATTTACTTGAACTCTCCAGATAACAGCATTTATTTACAAACTACATACACCTTACATAGATTATAGCATTGTATCATTCAGAGACATGGATTTCAGTTATGTATTCTTTACTTATTAGCTTTGTGACCTTACACAAATTACTTAATCCCCCAGATGCTGAGATTCTTCATCCTTATAATGGAGTCTAAAATGGTATTAGACCATATTAAAACTAATAATAGGTCATTTTCTCCCAAAATTGATTAATAATGTAAAAGATTCAAGAAGAGCCCCAAAACAAGATAAATGAGACTTGCTTCCATTTTAAAATATTTTAGAGAATGGATAGAATACTAAGTAAAGTGAGAAAACCTGAGAAATTATACAGAGGAGAAAAAACAGATTAACTTAAAATATATAATTAGGCTGACAGCAGACTTCTCAACAGCAATAACAGAAACCAGAAGAGAGTCAGATAATATCTTCAAAATGTTCCAAGAACCCAGTTTTCAACTTAGAATTCTACCCATCTAAACTGTCATTCAAAATGACAATAAAATAAAAGTGTGTTACACAAAGTTAGACTGACAGAATATGACTAAAAGTCCATTATTAAAATAACTTTAAAGCATGAACTTCAAAAGAAAGAAATTAAACTATAATGAAAGAATGAGATATTAAGAACAGTTATACACAACTGAAAAATTGTTGAACAGTACATCTGAGACTAATGATGTACTAAACGTTGGCTAATTGAATTTAAAATTAAAAAAATGTAATGTTAAACTTTAACTTTACAAATAAAAATGTTATCTTAAAAAATAATAGTGAACAAAGAAACCTGTGTAAGTAAAAAATTAAAAAAGAGAAAAACCAGACCTCTGATTTCAGCTTTGACATGTAAAGAGCTTGGAATCATCAATCCTGTCCTAACAACAAGAAAAAGCTGAACGAACAAACCTAATAGCGATGACTGTTCTTGGACCCATCAGAGAACTGAGATGGCAGAACAACTATCACCCCAAAACCTGGAGAGGTTAGTCTACAAAATTAAAGCCCAGAACTGCTTACATAGAACAGAAGTCACTGTGCCAGAAACTGGTTGGAATTACCCTTGAAGTGTAAATTTGTACAAATGGCTGGAGGAAGAGTATGGACTAACTTGAGTGAGAAACTCCCAGGAGCTCAGTCTTAGAGGAATTCAGACACTGTTGCGGGTTTTACTTTCAAGAACTCCCTCAGCTTTCACAGTGAAGTTCCCAGAAGAAGCCCCTAGGGCTCTGGCAGTGAGAGAGGAAGAATGCTCATAATCCAATGGTGAGAAACAGTAAATCTCCCCATAATACTGGGAACAAGGCAAGGATGTTATCTCTTACCACTACTACGCAAAAGTCCTGATTCATGCAATAAGACAAGAATGGAATAAGAAGTATACAGATCAGAAAGGAGAAATAAAAAGCTATTTTTAGTAAAAGATGGCACAATTTTCTATGTAGAAAGTCCAAAAGAATAGACACACACATATAAACTCCTATGGCAAATAAATATAGCAAGGTCATAAGAGATAAGGTTAATATCCAGAAGTCATTTGCTTTTCCATATACCAGCACATCTGGCATTTGTGACTAAAAGAACACTACCATTTACAATAGCCTCTCCAATGAAATATTCATGTATAAATACAATAAAATCTGTATAAAATCTATATGTGGAAAATTACAAAAATTCTGATGAGAGAAATTAAAGAAGATCTAACAAACGAGGACATATTCCATGTTTGTGAATTGGAATTCATAATATTAAGATGCCTATTCCTCCCAAATGAATCTATAGATTCAATATAATGCCTCCAAAACCCCAGCAATATATTTTGTAGACACTGACAAACAAATCCTAAAGTTTATATAGAAAGGCAAAAGATCCTAGAATAGGCAACATTATAGTGAAGAACAAAGTTGGAAGACTCAGACTACCCAATTTCATGATTTGCTATAAAAATACAATAGTCAAAACATTATAGTTTTGGTGAAAGAATAAATATGCAGGTAAATAGAACAGAATAGAGTCCAGAAATGGACCCACACAAATAGTCACATGGTCTTTTACAAAGCAGCAAAGGTAATCCAATGGAGAAAGGAGAGCAATTTTAACAAATACTGCTGGAACAATTGTATGTCTAAATGTAAAAAAAAAAAGAAGATCCTAGACAGAGACCTAATAACTTTCACAAAAATTAACTCGAAGTGGATCATAGACCTCAATTTGAAAAGGAAAACAGAAGAAAATCTATGTGATTTTGGGTTTGGTGATGAGTTTTTGGCTACAACATTAATAGTGCAATCCATGAAAGAAAAAGTTAAACTGGAATTCATTAAAATTAAAAACTTTAAATTAAACTTTGAAATAAAATGTGCTCTGCAAATACATTGTTAAGGGAGTAAAAAGACAAACTACCGACTGAGACAAAATATTTGCAAAACGCATATCTAATAAATGACTTGTATCCAAAATATACCAAGAATGCTTAAAAGTTAACAATAAAAAAAAAACCTAATTAAAAAATGGGCAAAGGATTTGAATAGATGTCTCACAAAAGAAAATACACAGGTAGCAAATAAGCATATGAAAAGATGCTCAACATCATTTGCCATTAAGGAATTACAAATTAAAACAATAGTAAGATACTACTATACATCTATTAAAATGGCTGAAATCCAAAAATTGATAACATGCATTACTGACTTGGATGTGGAGTAATAAGAATTCTCATTCATTGTTGGTGAGAATGTAAAATGCTACAGTCGTTGTGGAAGAAAGACATTTTAATAGTTTCTTACAAAGCAAAACATATGACTTGCCTACTGTATGATTTAGCAATCATATTCCTTGGTATTTCTCCAACTGACTTAAAAACATTTATGTTCACACAAAAAACACTGGATAAGAATGTTTATGGCACTTTTATTCATAATTGCCCCAAACTGGAAGCAACCAAGATGTCCTTTAATGAATGAATGGATACAGCAACCATGTACATCCCCATAATGGAATATTATTCAGCAATACAAATAAATGACTAAATAAACCAAAATGATATTAATGAACTCTAATACATATTACTGAGTGAATGAAGTCTGTCTGGAAAGGCTACTCTTCCAATTATATGACATTCTGGAAAAAAGCGAAACTATGAATCCAGTAAAAATATCAATATTTTGATATCACTATATCAAAATATTGGGGTTCAGGGGTAGGAAATGAGGGTTGAATGTCTAGAGCGTCAGGATTTTTTAAGTCTATGAAACTATTCTGTATATACTGCAATGGTGGATATATGACACTCTGGATTTGTCAAAACCCATAGAATTTTACAGCATCAAGAATGAAGCCTTGGGGTGCCTGGGTGGCTCAATCATTAAGTGTCTGCCTTCTGCTCGGGTCATGATCCCAGGGTCCTGGGATCAAGCCCCGCATCGGGATCCCTGCTCAGCGGGAAGCCTGTTTCTCCCTCTCCCACTCCCCCTGCTTGTGTTCCCTCTCTTACTGTCTCTCTGTCAAAAAAATAAATAAAATCTTAAAAAAAAAATGAAGACTTCAGAAGACTAAAGGCAAAAGAAACTGTATATTAGTACTGTACTCTGGTCAATAAAATTGTTTCTTACAGGGATGTGGGTTAACAATTCTGATACTGCTATACATGGATACAGGTATTGAAAATTAAGTAAAGGGCTGAAGATTGTGGGAGCCAAATCTTTTTTTTTTTTTTTAAGATTTTATTTATTTATTTGACAGAGAGACAGTGAGAGAGGAAACACAAGCAGGGGGGTGGGAGAGGGAGAAGCAGGCTTCTTGCTGAGCAGGGAGCCTTATGTGGGGCTCGATCCTAAGACCCCAGGATCATGACCCGAACCGAAGGCAGACGCTTAATGAGTGAGCCACCCAGGCTCCCTGGGAGCCAGAACTTTTATTGGTAGAATGGGAGTTTACAGATAAGAAAGAGGATGAAGCTAAAATGATCCATGTGGTAATTAATTAGAGCCTGAAATATCAGGATGAACTTATATTTAGATTTTTTTAAATCTTTTTTTAAGATTATATTTATTTCATAGAGAGAGACACAGCAAGAGAGGGAACACAAGCAGGGGGAGTGGGAGAGGAAGAAGCAGGTTTCATGTGGAGCAGGGAGCCCCATGCGGGGCTCAATCCCAGGACCCTGGGTATCATGACCTGAGCCGAACGCAGACGCTTAACGGCTGAGCCATGCAGGCGCCCCTCATGTTTAGATTTATATGCATATAGATGTTTATATATAAAAATATGAGTAGATACATGACTATACACAGGTTAGTATACACACATATATTTTCCTTCTCTGCAGCCGAGACGGCATAGCAGCAAGAAACATTCCAGTAGCAATGAGAACATCTGGCATCCAGGTTTTGGTTTCTAATTTCATTGTACAAAAAAGAAAGCAGAGATCTTTGGAGAAATAGTTGATTCTAGGACTGGGAGAAGAAACTAATTTTAAGATGATCCTGGAGTATCTCAAAGTGAAAGAAAAGTACGAAAGTGCTCAAAACAAACAAACAAACAAAGCACAATAATGGCTAAAAGGACACAGGATCCAACTAAAAGTATTTTCAATGGCTAAACTGTAATTTGAGCAGTAAAATAAACTGGTTTTGGATTTACAGCCTAAAGTATAAAATAAATATTTATGAGTCTACATTGATATAAATAAATGATATAATACATAAATAAAGGTGAGAAAAGAAACAAATCTGCTGTGCAGAAGATGTCCAAAAAATGTATATAGATATTACACCCTCGAGGAGGTGCAGCGTAATTTCTCACTCTTTTTGTATGGGTTTCTCATAGTAACTTACCTCAAAAGGGTACAGTATGGAAATGGGGAAGAAGGAAGAGTAACTTCACAATGGAGAAACATGGTGTCAAACATCACCCTGTCTAGGTGATCAAGGTTAACATCGACAGTCATAAGTTATTTTGATAGTATGTGTCCTTGCTATAATTGATGTACATGACTTTATTTCTGTGGTCTTCTGAACACTCATAATCCCAATCAAATCATGTGACAAACAAATCTGACAAGTCCCACGTGGAGACATTCTATGAAATAACTGACCAGTACTCCTTAAACTGTCAAAATCACCCAAACCAAAAAGAGCCTCAGGAATTCATATTGTCAAGAGTAGTCTAAGGAGACATGATGACTAAATGTAATGTGATATCCTGGATGGAATCGTAGAACAGAAAAAAAGACATAGGTAAACCCTAATGAAATCTGAAAAAAATATGGGCTTGAGTTATTAATAATATACAAATATTTGTTTATTTGTTATAACAAATATATATACTTACTAAGATAAAAAACACCGTAGGCAAAATAAGATTACTGCATAAATATAAACATAACATATGCCAGGAATCAATCAATTCTAAATTTGAATATATTTAACAACATACTCTAAATATGTAGGATAAATATTGACAAAACTGAAATAAAGTTTTGATAGACCTCCTACCATCAGATAGGAAAATTTTAAGTGAAAAATTAGTGAAACCACAGAAAAAAACTGAACAATACAAACTTTAAAGAAAGTGATAATTCCAAAGAAAGTCAAGAAGTGATAAGGATGAGAATAGAAATTAATGAAGAAAGGAGAAACAGAAAAGAAAGAAAAAGGAAGATCAATGAAGCTGGGTCTTTGAAAAGACCAACATAATAACAAGAATGTTAAAGCCAAAGTTTGAGAATACAAATAAAAGTTATAAGAATGAAAATGTATATAGTTATAGATAAAATATAGACTAAGAATATGAGAATATATTGGACTTTATGCCCAAGTACTGAAAACCATAATGAAATGAAAGATGTAACTTACCAAAACTAACTTAAAAAATTAATCAGTCCCAAAGAGACAACTGTTAAAGCTTTGAGTCAATAGTTAAAAATATACCCATTAAAAGAGAGGGGAGGGCGCCTGGGTGGCTCAGATGGTTGAGCGTCTACCTTCGGCTCGGGTCATGATCCCAGGGTCCTGGGATCGAGTCCCGCATCGGGCTCCCTGCTCCTTGGGAGCCTGCTTCTCCCTCTGCTTCTCTCTCTCTCTCTGTCTCTAGTGAATAAATAAATAAAAATCTTAAAAAAAAAAAAAAGAGAGGGGGAAAAAACACCCACCCCAATTCAAATCACTGTTAAGGTTAATATTCTTCAAAAATCAATGCTTCTGCAAATACAAAAAAAGGGATTTCCTTCATTTGTTTTATGAGATTCTCATAATATTGATAACAAAACCAGATAAGGACACTATATAAAAAAATTAGACCAATATCAGTGAGTTAAATCTAGAATTATATACAATATATAATCTATAACTATTTGAAATGTTCACACAAAGCAAAAAATAGGATTTGGGGGAAATAACATTGTTATTAATCATTAATAATATGATATCCTAAATAAAATCTGAGATGATCTATAAGAGAAAGCCTATAAATTTCCTTTGCAATTCCTTAACTGAAATACTTAAGCCTGTATGTTTCAGAATTAAGAATTTTTGAGTTCTGTAAAAGTAGAAAGGTGCAGAACCATACATTATGTAACATTCTCAGCAGCTTGGAAGCACCATCCCTTAATCAAATATATTAATGTTTTTCAACGAAACTTATGAATATTCACATTAATTGTGACAAAGACTGTAAATAGCCTCACATCTGTTCAGATCAAATTTGGCATTGGAATTAGATTGAGTGCCAAATTTACTTAAAAAAACTCTCAGTTCTTAAATCTTTTTGAATTTCAAAATTATGAATAAGGGATTATGAATCTGTTACAAGAACAGAGTTCAGCACCATTGCTATATAAAAGTTAAACAAAAAGCAAGTACTTTCTTATATACTAGCTACAAAAATTAGAAAATGTAATTTTGAAAATTTAAACAACAAAAAGCTGTAAAAAGAACTAGGGATAAAGACCGAAAAGTATTACCAATCCATTTTTCGGGGAAAATAATAAAATTTTAATGACATAAAAAATGAGACTCAAGTACATGGAAAAACTTACCATACTTGTATATAGAAAAAACAATAATGCAAAGATTTCCTTTTAAATCAACTATGCTATAGGTTCAATAAAATATCAATGCAAATCCAAAGGGATTTTTTAAATAGAACTTGCAAGTAGATTGTAATCTTTATGTGAAAGAGAAAAGGGCCTTGAACAGGTAAATCTATTTTGAGGTGGGGAAATAGTGGTAGGCGTCAAAGCAAAGAGCAAGACTTAAAAAATGTGAATAATTCAGAGATGGATAAATTGACCCATGGTATAGAGACCCCAGAAACCAACTCTTCATATGAGATAAATGTGACCTTAGGAAGCAGGGAAACAAACATAGGCCAATCAAACAATAATGTGAACAAAATTGCTTAGAAATATGAGCAAAACAAAAATCTTAACCTCATAACATCCACTCATTGAGTAGATAAAAATCTACATGTTTAAAATATTGTAAACACTAATAAAAACATAGGATCATAGATGTACAACTCTGAGGTAAGGAAGGATTTTATTAATCTTCATTAAAATTAAATTTTTCTGAATTTAAAATACACTGTAAACAAAATTAAAGAGCAAACTTCAAATTGAGAGTAGATAATCACTCTGTGACCCCCTAAAGGATTGCTATCCATATATAGACAAACCTTTACAAATCAATAAGAACAAAAGATGTAATTCATTTAAAATATGGGAAATTATATAAAGGTGCAATTCAAAAAGGAGGGAACTCAAAAAGATGGTATATGAGAAATATCTATTCTTATTCCTGCAAAAGGCAAATTCAAACAATGAGATATCATTTCATATCCAAAAGATTGGCACAGTCCCTTCTTTGAGGGACCTCAGTCTTTTCATTTAAGACTTTCAACTGATCGATGAGGCCCACCAACATGATGGAAGGTAAATTACTTTACACAAAGTGTACTGATTTAAATGATAATCACATCTAAAAATTACCCTCATAATCAAATCTACACTACTGCTTGACTGAAACTCTGTATCATAGTTAGTCAAATTGATACATAAAATCAACTACTATATTTTGTCTTTAATTTTGAAAGGTATTTTGTAGATATAGAATGTTAGGTTGACAAAAGTGTTTTTTTGTTTTTCCTTTAACTTCTTTAAAGTGACCATTTTTATTGTTTTCTACTGTGCATGGTTTCTAGAGAGAAATTTTCTGACATTCTTATCTTCGTTCTCTAGGTATGTATGGGGGGGCGGCACTAATCTTAAGAAGTTCTCTTTTTTGCTATTTTCAACAATTTGATACTATTTATGTTTCTTCCTCTTAGTGTTTATTGTGCTTGTCGGTAATGCAGTGCTGTGGTCTGAATGTTCGCATGCCCCCAGAATTCACATATTGAAATCCTAATGCCCAATGTAGCAGTGTTAGTAGATGTGGTCTTTGGAAGCTTTTAGGTTATGAGGGTGGAGCTCTCATGAATCAAATAAGTGCCTTATAAGAGAGATCCCACAAATCTCTCTAGCTCCTTCTACCATGTGAGGACACAACGAGAAGCCTGTGAGCTGGAAGAGGACCCTCACCCCACCACACAGTCTGCCTAGTCTCAGACATCCAGTCTCCAAGCTGTGACAAGTTAATTTCTATGGTTTATAAGCTACCTAATCTGTAATATTTTATAATAGCAGCCCAAACAGAGAAAGTCATTCAGATTTATGGTTTTCATCAAGTTTGAAAATTTTTCAGTTATTACTATTATTTTTAAAAGATTTTATTTTTATTTATTTATTATTTATGAGAGACAGTGAGTGAGAGAGAGCACACCAGTAAGGGCGGAAGGAGAGGGAGAAGCAGACTCTCCACTGAGCAGGCAGCCCCACACAGGGCTTGATCCCAGGTCCTGGAGATCATGACCTGAGCCCAAAGCAGATGCTTAACCAACTGAGCCACCCAGGCATCCTGCAGTTATTATTTTAAAAATATTTTTAACCCTTCCCCTCCACCCCACTCCTGTCCTCATGAATCCCCAATTACTTACTCATTTGTAAGACTGATAATGTTCTGCAGCTCACTCTCTCTGTCCAGTTGGGTTCCAATCATTTTTTCTCTCTGGGCTTTATTTCAGATGTTTTCTAAATGCAGAATAGTCAAGTAGGTTAGTTTCTTAGAGCTGCTGTGAACTAGGTCTCAGCAGAAATGGAAAACAGGACGTTTAAGAAGCAGACACCAGTGTTTATGATCATCAGTGCTCACAACATCCACAAAACCCTGCCTTCGTGCTCAGCTCTGCCTCAGGGCAAGGACCAGAGGAAGCATGGGGTGACATGTTCTGTCATTCAGGACATCTCTCTTGGGCAAGTTGTCCCTCTCTCTTTCTTGTAGGCACCCAATCTCTGTTAACTACTCTTTTAGAGAACCATCTCTGTCACCTTAGTGTGAGGGAGATGGTGAGACATGCTCTCCTAGAGCATGAAGCTCTCCACAGAACGAGAACAATGGCCCCATGACCAGCCCTAGGGAAAACATCCAGTCCAATTCTTAGCCATATTCTTCAGAAAAGGTCATTCTTAGCACTCTTTTGTCCTCGAATTTGGAAACAATCGCTAATTTGCAGGGGAGTTCTACTTTTTTTCTAATAATTAAAGTCACTAAGGAAATTCAAAACTGGTGTTTTTGAGAAATACCGAAATGCTACTATCAACACTATTGGGTTCATATTTTATTTTTGTTAAGGCGCCTGGCTGGTTCAGTCGGTTAAGCGTCTGCCTCTGGCTCAGGTCATGATCCCGGAGTCCTGGGATCGAGCCCCCATCAAGATCCCTGCTCAGCGGGAGCCTGCTTCTCCCTCTCCCACTCCCCTTGCTTGTGCTCTCTCTCTCTCTGTCAAATAAATAAATAAAATCTTTAAAAAAATATTTATTTTTCTCTTAAGAGGCATTGGTAATATTTCTATTTTTGATTCCTATTTGAAGGAAATCCAGATTGGGGACATTAAATTAAAAGTTTTACTTTAAATGTGAAAATGTTAACATTGATTAGTTAAGACAGAAGTCTGTCCCTAATACTTAGTTGTCTCAAAATTAGTACTTTGGAAGTAATTAATGGTCATTATACAATAATAATTGATCCCATGGTACACATACACTTCCAGTGCAACTCATTAAAAGAAAAACATTTAATTTGATAATCAAGTGTAATACCACTCAGCTAACAATATGTAGCATCATTTACTGGTTTCATAGTCATTATATATGGCAGAATAGTAAATAATTAACCTATTACAGGAACATCTGGTAATCCTTTAATCAATGTACCTTCAGCTTTATTTATATAAATCTCAATTTGGTCTATGGTGCTTAGATTTCATGAATTTAATTTACCTTTGATGATTAAGTAACTAATTATTTGGTTACTCTGTTATGGTTTTTATTCTAACATAATCATGGGCTAATCAGAGTACATTATAATCTATCACCTTATATTCTAAATGCACTTATATAAAAAAACAATAAGGAAAATAATTTCCCTCTAAATATTTTAAATATTTTTCATATCACCTTGTAATATGTAGGAAAACATGTAAAGCCCCTAATGAAATAATGTGCAGCAATGAAAGTAAAAATGATTTTTTCCATAAAATTATGTATTTCATAATATGACTTCATTCATTATAAAATATGAGTTATCACTCTTTGGCTTCATCACAAACTTACAAAGAAGAGCTTATTGTTCCCAATTTACAGATAAGACAGTGAAACCCCATGAGTTTAAGTCACTTGTCTCAACTATTAAATGGTCCAGTTGAAATGTTTGCCAGTTTTATTCTAAAGCTTATTCACTGTGCCATGATTCTTTTCTTTATATTTTTATAGTGAGCATACAAATAAAGGTTTTTCTTTCAAGGATTCTTAGGAAAAAGAAATACAATCTTTCCTTAGGTTAAAATAAAGTATTACATTGTTAAATTCTTGTCAGTTGAAGTAGACATGGCAGAATAAGCAGGAAAAGGAGGAGAAGAGAGGAAAAAAAACAGGAACAGGAAGAACATGAACAAGAACAAGAAGATGACTTCTTTCATCATTTCATCCATATCCCCATCTTAAAATCACATCCAAATTAACATATTTCTCTCTCCTGTTAGAAAGAGGTGTCTGTTTTGTGCCAGTCTCAGCCTATTGATAGCCAGTATTAGGGCTGGACCAGCCCTCCCGATTCTTATAATTGCAAAAGGCCCTCAGTAATAACCATCAGGAAACTTTGAAAAAAAAAAAAGAGAGAGAGAGAGAGAGGGAGAAAGAACGCAGGTTTGGGGTTCTGCTTTTACTGAGTGAAGGGTGGAGCCTAGGGTTTTAGGGCTCACTCTTTATTGGCATATTTAAAACATAAGAATGGGAATTTAAAGCACAGGAAGAGAAACAAAAACAAACAGAAACAAAAAAAAGCGACTCAAATGGTCGGTTACTGAAAGCAGCCAAGATCTCTAAAACAACAAAGCCTGAGGGCTGGGGCTGGGGTGCGGGAAGGGGGTGTACCCAAGCAGCTAGGCCCTTTATCTAGTATTGTGGCTGGCAATGTGTTTATTTAAGATAGCCATCCTTGAAGTGGATGTTTCCACATTTAAAGCTTAAGTCAGGCACTTTCATTATTAAAAGAAAAAGCCAATTGTCAGGACCTACACTACCTTAGCATAGCTTAATAGTCAATGTTTGTTTTTACCAATTTATTTTTTGTATTATTTCCTTATCTATACCAGTTGTTTTTATTCTGGGTTGACCAGACATGGTGAGATCATGAAGCTTTAAAGCTTGCATCTTAAAACAGAGTTCTCTGGGGGAATATAATGTACAGTTTTCAAAACAGAAAGGACTTATGCTGGAAACCTTGATGGTATTTCCCAGAGTACTGTTAAATTATGTATATGCTAGGATCGTGAAAGTCCTACTCACTGTCTTTCTCTGTCTATTGTAGGATAAAGGTGAGTAGAATTGAATTAACTTGACAGAATAACCATTATCAATAGCAAACATAATTTCGTATCACTTATTACATATCAACATGCTTTGAGAATATAATTTTATTTAATTCCACATTTTTCTTAACGTATACGTTACAACATCTTTCATGGGTAATCCAATGACAAAAACAACAACAAAAACACAGATACACAATGACTAATTCAAATTCTTTACCTAAGAATATGTGACTAACTCAAGGTCAAACACAAGCCAATTAAGAAACCAGTAAGCAAATGCCTAATTCCAGAGTTAAAGGTTACCAATAGGCAGAAATCACTTTTAAACAAATGTTAAATACACCCTTCGGAATAGAAACAAACCCATCTCTTAGAAGAGAAAGGATTCAAATTATTTCCATGAACCTGACCCTGATTGATACAATTCTCTTAGGACAAGGACTTTGAAGTGAAAACCTGACAATTTGTTATATTACCAATTTAGAAAATAATCTCGAACCCTACTGAGGCAATGTCAGCCTGTCATGTTACGAATTTCCCTCTTATTCTCTCAGATCATGCAGCATAATAACTGCTTTCCCTAAATCTTTCAGTCTTCTGGGGCAGGGTTTTGAGCAAGGCTGTTTCTTTTCTTTTGGGAATCTTTCATAGCTCTTTTGAAAAATAAGGGTGAGATATAGAACCCATGATCTAGCTAGAAGGTACCAAGATCTGTTCCTGGTCTTTTTTTTTCTTTTTTTTGCGGGAGCATAAAGTTTTCCAAATTCTATGAAATAGTGTATTAGTTTAGTCCTTGACAAATGTGGTTGTGAATCCTTTTCTTCCTCAGAAACATTGCCTTACACTTCATAACAATAATATAATTATTGTCATATCATAATATTACAGTTAATTCTGTACACACCTAACTAACTAGATCCTGATATTCTAACATTCTTGAATGTCAGAACCTCCCTTCATACTATTTGCACTATTTTGTACATAGTTGGGGTTCATTTTTAAAAAGGAATGTCTAGGTTACATACTTCTCTCTCTCTCTCTTTTTGAACTGTGCTTTTTTCTGTTACTGATATTTTCTGCAAGAAATTAGGACACATCAAACTGATCTATCACACAAGTACACTGTGTAATACATTCTGATGATCTTTCTGCCACTTTCTCCCAAGTAAATTTTGCATGACTGGAAGAGCATGTATACCTACTAATTATCCACATGTGCTGCCCCATTCTACATTAGAAAAGATATTCTCACTCAGGGTCAGGGATTTTGTGAGATTATTTTTTATGATAGATGAGTATCCATACCACTTATATATCTGATATTGTAGGTAAGAGAGAAAGAGTATGCCCATATATGTTTGTATGTGCACATTCTGTTTGAACCTCCTGCCGGACTGCCAGTTCCTTGCAAGCAGAGACCATGCTGTATTAGTCAGGGTTCTCCAGGAAAACAGGACAAGTAGGACGTGAGAAAGTCTCATCTTGATATGTTGGGATGTAGAGAGATGTAGAGAGAAAGAGAGAATTGGCACATATAGTTTTGGGGTCTGATAATTCCAAAATATGCAGAGCAGGTCAGCTGGCCAGAAACATAGAGGAGAGTTGATGTTGAAGCTTGAGTCCAAAGGCAGTGTAGAGGCAGAAATCCCTGCTTCTTAAGGGATCTCGGTCTTTTTCTTTTAAGGCCTTCAACTGATTGAATGGGGCCCACCCACATTATGAAGGATAATATACTTTAGTCAAAGTCTATTAATTTAAATGCTAATCTCATCTAAGTAGAGATACATAGATTTATATTTGACCAAATATCTGTGTACCATGGCTTGGTCAAGTTGACGCAAAATTGGCCATCATGCATGCCATAGGTTTTGATAACCCACTGGGTTCCAACCCCAGGATAGATGTCACAAACTTGGCTGCTTCTTCATATTTCATGTATTAGCTTGTATTTGGCTTTCCTTTTGGAAACTTTTACTGATCACGACTCAGTTGCAAAGACCCAGATCAACTTCTATATTTTAAGACCAATTCCTGGATTTATTATTATTATTTTTTTTAATTCACTAAAGAAAGAGAAAGGAATATGCAGAAAGCAGTCTTGTTAACAGCTAAATGTGAATGGTAAAGGGAAGACATTTGGAGATACATAAACCAATCATTCATTTAGTAAGATTAATTTCTTTTTTGAAATTTTGTTACTGTTAATAAATTAATCATAAATATTATTAATGGTAACACTATTTTTTTGATTTGCTCATTTTGAAGAGGGGCTCATTTCATCCTCTATCATAAAAGTACTTACTTCATAGTGGAATAATATAATTCAAGACCTGCAGTAGATGGACCACCTCAGTCCCTATTATTACTCCTGTAGTGTTTCAGGCAAGTATGTGTATATTCAAAAAATAAGTGTGCACAAAGATGATATATTTAAGAGATCAGAGACATCTGACTAGAGTCAAAGTAGCATCATGAAGATACGATTTTAGAGGTGATTTTGAAACTGCTTAAATACATTCTTGATCAAAAAAGAAAAAAAAATCTGACACCATCTCAAACGTGAGTAGGTCCTAGCTGAGTATCATACCATCAATGAGCAAGATATGGCTGGGTTTTGTTGTTGTATGTTTGTTTTGTTTTTTATTATAATATATTCACAGAGACTCAGAAGTCAAAAACAGGACAATATTCTAAACAAATTATTTTTCTTCCACTGGGTTCAATTAACTAGAATGGCTGTCTCCTACTGCCAAGGCTCTTGACCAGTAGTAGTTGTCCTGTGGGGACAAAAACAAAATAGAAATTATTTAGTTCCAAAAATGCTTAACAGTTTTTTTCATTATTAAAGACTGGGCACATCATGGGTGGTGAGCTTTGTCTCCTTTACTTTAGCCAACCCCTTGTCTTTAGACCAGCAATAGGCTCCCACCCAAAAACTAATTCTGTAATATGTTATCTAGTATATTAACAAACTTTAAACAGAGATATTACTAATAATGCCTTGCCATCCTCACACTGCTGATATTGCTTGCAAAATTTTGACTTTGAAAAAAAGATGGTCATAAAACGTAGAGATTCACTAAACATAAAAACTCCTGCAATTTCAATTCACTCATTCGTTAGGCGCACCTATTACCATCTTAGCTGCAGCAGGCACTGAAATAAATTTAAGAAAGCAAGCATGGTTAGTAACCTTATTGTCACATGGGCTATAGGCCACTACACACTATTAGGTATACGTTAATATTCTACATTATTTTACATATAAAATGTGTATGTTTTATTGGATAGAGGAAGTGACAATTGGGACATTAAGCTCTCTAATATGTCACAAATGGTCACTGCAAAACAAAATCTGCTCAATTTTTAATAAAGAGTTTGTGGTCAGTTTTAAGAAGAATTTGAGGGGTTTTGTCCTGCTTCCCCTCCCCCCACTTATCTCTTATCTCAGCTTGCCTTTTTATACAGCATCATCTTGGGGGACAAAAAAAAAAAAGTACCAACTGTAGAACAAAATCAGAGGGGGGAACACTTTAAGTAAGAGCATTTTGTTAGTTATCACACAGTTCCTTTTGCCGCCTAACTATAATAGTACCATAATTTCCTTTGAAAAGGAACAAAACACTAACAGTAAATCACAACACCTCTTGGAATATATAAAATATAATCAAATATCTTAATGGAACTTCGAAAGGACTCTGATGCTGTGTTCCAGTGAAATTCAGAATAACTGGCACTATTCTTTTTTGTTTGTTTGTTTGTTTGTTTGTTTTTCAAAATGTTTTATTTATTTATTCATGAGAGTCAGAGAGAGAGAGAGAGGCAGAGGCAGAGGGAGAAGCAGGCTCCCCACCTAGAAGGGAGCCCAATGCGGGACTCGATCCCGGGACTCCAGGATCATGACCTGAGCCGAAGGCAGTCGCTTAACCATCTGAGCCACCCAGGCGCCCCTAACTGGCACTATTCTGACACAAGTGTTCTGTCACACTCCCCCTTCACTAAGAGAGACAGTTGCTTTGCTTAATGAATGCAAAGGGCACCAGGTCATTGAGGGTTACTGGGAGAGCCTGAGGTACAGTAGTAATTCATGCCCTGAGCAGTAAGAATAGCAGCAAGGATGTGTTTATTATATTTATTTTTTATATTAATGTGCAAGGCAAGAAAACAACAGGAAGTAAATGTCAGCATCCTGTTGATTATTTTTTTTACCCCTCAAGGTGGAAACACACTTATACAACCATGTAATAGAAAGAAAAGAGTGGCGTGTTGTCAAAATTGATATAAAGCTTATTCCTGCAGGAGATGGAGAAAGACCTACATGATAGTTTGCAGAGGAAAAAAGTTAATCAGAGAAGTTAATCCTGTTTTATGGACCTGTGGTCAGTGAAGGGATTAAAGCTTTGCAAACATGCTCTAAGCATTTCCTCTAAATATTAGTTAGCGCAATATACTTATCCAGCTCTGTAGGCATGCATGGAAACAAGACAGAAGACAGGAGGTGATCTGTTCTTCCGTCTTTTATATGTATTTTTTTTTAAAAATAGATTAAGAAACTACTATTTAATTTTCCTCACATATACTATCTGATCAAGCCCATGTTACCAAGTTCTTCTTTTATCTGAAAATGACTTTCCTACCAAACATACATATACCCCAGTAGTTCACAGCTCTTAATTTATTAGATTTTATTCTGTTCTAAGCCTAAAGACCACGTTATGCCTGTCTTCTGTAGGGGGGCCAAAGGAGCAACTTGGAGCACCCCAATTCAAAATTTCCTTACCAACCAGGTGAAAGGGTGCCTTGTTTCACATTAAAAGGAAATTCCTGGGGCACCTGGGTGGTTCAGTCCTTAAGCACCTGCCTTTGGCTCAGGTCATGATCCTGGGGTCCTGGGATCAAGCCCCACATCAAGTTCCCTGCTCAGCGGGAAGCCTGCTTCTTCCTCTCCCACTCCCCTGCTTGTGTTCCCTCTCTTGCTGTGTCTCTCTCTGTCAAATAAATACATAAAATCTTTAAAAAATAAAAAAAATAAAAGTAAATTCCTTTAGTTTCAGGTGCTGGACTGTTGGATAAGGACCATGTTACTGTCATAAAATATTTTCAAATTATTGTAACAATGAATTGCAAAGCCTAAGCTGGATTTGAGAATAATAAAGTAGGAGGGAAAAGTTGGAAAGAGTGAAGGTGGTGAGTCAATATGTCCTTGAAACCTTAACCCCCAGTGTTACTTATTTGGAGATAAGGATTTAGAATATTAATTAAGGTTAAATAAAGTCATTAGGGTGGAGCCCTAATCCAATAGAAATGGTGTCATTATAAGGAAGAGATCTCTCTCCAACACACACAGAAGAAAGGCCATGTGAGAGAAACAGGGAAAAGGTGGCCATTTACAATATAGGAAGAGAGACTTCACCAAAAACCAACCCTGATGGCAACATGATTTTATATTTCCAGTTTCTGAACATTGAGAAAATTAATTTCTGTTGTTTAAGCCACCCAGTCTGTGTATTTTGTTATGGTAGCTTGAACAGACTCAGACACTCCCAACTCCTTCATATGTTGATCCCTAATAAACATCTTGTACCCTAGACATCAATATCTGCTTTTAGAGAACGAAAGCCTTCTGGCCTTCCACCTCACCCCAAATAGTATCATCTGGCTAGGTTGGGAGCATTATGCTATTTCCTTTAGCACCCCTTCATAGTCCTACAGGGTGAATGATTATTAGTTGGATTGTCCCCAACTACACTATGAACATCTTGATGGCAGGAAGTGTATCTTGATTTGATTTTAAAGACCTAGCACCCTGATAGTCACAGAGTGACAACAGCCAGTAATTACTGAATGGTTAAATGGCCCTGTCTTCATCATACCATTTGTTTGCAAATGATTTTCCAGTTTGCAACCATCTCTAAACTTTAGAACTTGAAAGCTGGGTTTTGTTGACACTTCTGACCTGTGTCTTATTCCAGGCCATGGTGTCTATACACCTTGATACAAGGTTACCTTGGTGAAGTCTCTCTTCCTATATTGTAAATGGCCACCTTTTCCCTGTTTCTCTCACATGGCCTTTCTTCTGTGTGTGTTGGAGAGAGATCTCTTTCTTATAATGACACCATTTCTATTGGATTAGGGCTCCACCCTAATGACTTTATTTAACCTTAATTAATATTCTAAATCCTTATCTCCAAATAAGTAACACTGGGGGTTAAGGTTTCAAGGACATATTGACTCACCACCTTCACTCTTTCCAACTTTTCCCTCCTACTTTATTATTCTCAAATCCAGCTTAGGCTTTGCAATTCATTGTTACAATAATTTGAAAATATTTTAATTCCACTCTCTCCTAGGGTAGACAGACACCTCCAATGCCCTGACACCTGCCCTAAACCCTAGAAGAACTGATACGTGTACTTTCTCTCAGCCCAAACTCAGCTGAATGCTACTGAAGACAAATCCAGGGGATGGGTGACAGAGACTTCACTGAAACACTTGTCACAGCTTCTCATTTCAACTCCACCCTTTCCTCAGTGATTATTCACAAGTTCTCCTTGTTCCTCACATTCCCCATCCCCCCCACCCCCCCTCCAGTGCTTCACCTTCAGGTGATAAATCAATCTTGAGGAGAGAGACACAATTAAATGGGCATCCTCTCAACTCCCAACTGTAAAATCAAACCTAACAGCAATTTTTCACCTTTTTTTAAAATAAAGGAAGTGTCTTTCTCTTTAGGCCAGCAGAATTTGTTTATGTGAGCCCTGGATAACAGTCAATACCTTTACTCAGGCAAAATCCCTTGTATATCCTGTATCATTTATTGTTTCCTCTCTTCCATATTATTGCCATCACAACACAAACTTGATCTAGAATCTCTTCTTATGAAATATCACTTCTTTGAATATTTTGCCTCTCCAGGAATTATTTTGTTTCCCTACTTCTTTTTTATATTCAAACTTGTGCAATGAATGTCAGGCTCCATATGTACTTCCTCACCTCCCTTTACTCCAGTCCACTTTAGACTGGTGTCTGTCCCCATGGTTGCACTGAAACTGTTCTGTCAAGGCCACCACTGAATTCATTCCTCATCTCTTATATTTTAGATACATTCACATTGGTCACTCTCTTCTTCTTCTTCTTCTTCTTCTTCTTCTTCTTCTTCTTCTTCTTCTTCTAAGATTTTATTTATTTATTTGACAAAGAGGCTGAACAGGGAGCCTTATATGGGGCTGGATCCCAGGACCCTGGGATCATGACCTGAGCTGAAGATAGATGCTTAACTGACTAAGCCACCCAGGTGCCCCCACTTCCCTCTTCTTAAACACATCTTCCCTTGACCTCAATGACGTCTAATTTTATTACTTCTCCTGAGATTTCAGCACCCCCTCTTGCCTCTGCCCATTCCTCTTCCTCCTTACCTTTAGATTTTGGAGTTTCCCATGTCTCAGGCCTGTTCTCCCTTCCCTTTTCTGTGTCTCTCCCTAGAATAATATATCTATCTCCTAGACCTTGAATAGCATCTGTATTTAATGATTCCAGAATGTGTATCTTGAGTGCTGACCTTTCCTCTATGGCCAATCCTTGTATCCCCAACTGGTTCCTTGATTCCTCTGTTTATTTTTCTCAGGGCAACACTATAAATCCTACATGTCAGAACTAAATTTGTGAACATGTTCCCTAAAACTTCTTTTCTTGATTTCTTTATCTCAATAATACCACTTACTATCTATCAAGGTACTAGGTTCACACAGATGGGATTCAACTTTGATTCCTGTTGCATCTTCATGTCCACATCTGATCTATCATGAGGCCCATTACTTCAGCCTTGGGCAGCTAGCTAAATCCACTGATTATTCTCTGTCACTTCAGGCACAACCCTAGTTCCAACTCCCAGCTGCAGCCACTTGAACCACTGTTAGTGCTTCCTAACTGGCTTCCCATTTCCAGATTTATGCCCCTGATTAGTTCATCAATGTAATATTTTAAAAATATAAATAACATCAAGTTAACATCATGTTACTGCCTTGCTTGAAGTTGCTACCAATTTGTAATAATCCATAAGGAAGCCTTTTTTATCACCAATCTAAATGTCCATCTATATCTTATATGGACTGAATTGTGTCCCCTCAGTATTCCTGGGTTGAAACTCTAACTCCCAATATGATGGTATTTGGAGATGGAGTCTTTGGGGAGTAATTAGGTTTAGATGACGTCATGAGGGTGGGGGCCCCCATGATGGAATTTGTCCCCATTCGAGGAGAGATATCAGAGAGCTTGCTTCCTCTCTTTCTTTCTGCAAGGTGAGGACCAAGCAGGGAGGTGGCCACCTGCAAGCCAGGAAGGAAGCCTTCACTGGAGAACTAAATCAGCTGGCACCTTGATCTTGGACTTCCCAGGATCCACAGTCATGAGAAATAAAATTCTGTGATTTAAACCACCTAGTTTATGTTATTATGTTATGGCAGCCAGAGCTGACTAAAATCTATATGTGCATATATCCATATCTATATCTATATTTATATCTATCACATATGTATGTTTGATTTTTTTGATTTTTTTTAAGTAAACTCTATACCGGATGTGGGGCTTGAACTCACAACCCAGAGATCAAGAGCCACATGCTCTACCAACTGAGCCAGCCAGGTGACCCTGATTCTTTCTCTCTTCTTTCCTACCTTCCTTCCTTCTTTCCTTCCTTCCTTCCTCCATCCCTTCCCTCCCTCCTTCCCTCTCTTCCTTCCTTCCTTCCTCCTTCCCTCTCTCTCTTCTTTGTCTTTCTTTCTTTCTTTCTTTCTTTCTTTCTTTCTTTCTTTCTTTCTTTCTTTCTTTCTTTCTTTCTTTCTTTCTTTTTCCTTTCTCCCTTCCTTCTTTCTTTCCTTCTTTCTTCCCTTCCTCCCTTCCTTCCTTCCTTCCCTCCTTTCTTCCTTTCCTCCTTCCTTCTTTTCTTTTTCTTTCTTTCTTTCTTTCTTTCTTTCTTTCTTTCTTTCTTTCTTTCTTTCTTTCTTTCTTTCTTTCTTTTTCTTGAGAGAGAGAGCCCTCATGAACAAGGGGTGGGGGTGGGGTGGGGGGGCAGAGGAAGAAGGAGAGAGAGAATCTTAAGCAGGCTTTGTTCCCACTGTAGAGCCCAACATGAGGCTCAATCTCAAGACCTTAAGATCATGGCCTGAGCAGAAATCAAGGGCCCCCAGGCACCCGTGATTTTTTAAATATATATCCATACTGTAAGACTACATTTCATGAAGATTAGGACTGTGTCTGTTTTATTCATTTATTATATCCATGCCTAGCCAGAGACTCTCTTACGTAAATGTTTCCTGACCTTATGAATGACAGGAAGTAACCTGGTTCCAGGAGTTGATGACAGATACAATCCTTGTCAGGTCTTAACCAACTGAGCCACCCAGGCGCCCCCTTGTCAGGTCTTCATACTGTTAATAGTCCAGACATGGGGACACACAATAAGCAAATAAATGCATGATTGCAATAAATGTTGGTAAGAAAAAATATAGGGTGTTAGTGTATACACAAATGGGTATCTTTATATAAATATGAGCTGGCAAAGCAGGGGGCAGGTAGAGGGGAGCTATCCATAGAGAGAAAACAGCATGTAGAAAACCCAGTGTTTTTGTGGTAAAGCATATATATATATATATATATATATATATATATATATATATATATATATGAATCAGCAAATATAGTGATTCAAGTGATTCAGAGCTTTTTCAACCTCATTGGAGGACTCAGTGACATTAGCTGGTTATCTGCACAAAAATGGAAAATGCTTATCAAAGACCACAAAATGAAGAGATATTTTTTCTTCCATTTCTTTCTTTAGCCAAGAAAAGTCTGTAAATCAGATTATGATTTTGTAATAATTTTCCAGAGTCAATACACAATACATGCAGTGAAAAAAAAAAATTTACTTTATTCAAGTACAAGGCATCACTCCAAGCCTTAGAATCTTCATTACAGAAGCAATGTTAATTAGTATAACTAGTGGGTTTTTTATTATTACTTTTGGATTGGTTCCAGTGATTCTCTTCAAGAGACAGATTGAGAAAGAAACCTCTTGTGTTGGGGTTTCCTGGCTATAAACAACGTAATGCTTAATTAAACTACTAAAGCTGAGAAAATAGAGTTTAGGGCCCTAGCAAGGTGTTTGGTTACATTCATCCATAAAAAAAGGAATCCAGGAAATTATTCATAGACTCTCAGGGCTCATTTAAATATTGCTTAGAGACTAGAAACAGCATTCCTTACAGTACAAGGAAATATCTAAATCATTCCTAGGTATATTGCATTTTGTATGCATTGTATACATTTAAAGGTTTGGGAAATGCACTTACCTAGACAGTGGCTTAAGTAAAGGGAAACAGAAAACAAAATAAAACAAAACAAAAGACTGTATTCTCAGTTATATTTGGCAGAAGTGACATCAGAACTATAAATCCGGGGCGCCTGGGTGGCTCAGTCGGTTGGGCGGCTGCCTTCGGCTCAGGTCATGATCCCTGGGTCCTGGGATCGAGCCCCGCATTGGGCTCCCTGCTCTGCGGGAAGCCTGCTTCTCCCTCTCCCACTCCACCTGCTTATGTTCCCTCTCTCACTGTGTCTCTGTCAAATAAATAAAAGCTTAAAAAAAAAAAAAGGAACTATAAATCCTATAAATACGTGTTGCAAGTTTTGCTCAAATATATAGACTTTTAGAAAAAATATGTATATATATTTGTGTGTAATTTTTTTGTTTGTGTCTTACAAACTTTTCAGAATGAATATTTGCAAATACTAGGAAAGTAGACATATTTGATATAAATACACATTGGTCAATAGAGAACTACATAAAATCTGGGCCAGCTGCTTTTAACTGCTAGGAATTCTAACTATATTGATATGTCTATGGGATATGGATCACTTCGGAGACAATAATAATAGTAACAGCTAACACTGTACCAACTATGTTCATGTCTTCCTTTAGGTGTTCTATTTTAACTTTCATGCAAAGAAACTAATGCTAATAGTATCTCCATTTTACATATGAAGAGACACAGAGAGGTTAAGTAAATTTTACATTAACCACCATTCTCTTGTGAAAGGTCAGTAGACAAATGGGAGGTGTGGGTGGGGCATAAAAATGAGTGAGATATCATGTGAAGATTTAGCATGGTGTCTGGTACAAGGTAGGCACACAATAAATTCTACCTGAACTGATTTTATCATTCTGTATTATGATGATAAGTATAATCAATAGTAACTACAGCCCCTAGAATATTCTCTTAAGCATAATAAGTACAAAATGACACCATATTCTACAAATCACTAAGATCATATTTTAAGTGCTTATCATGCATTAAACTGTTTCATTCCCACAAAAATCTTGTGAATTAGGTAATGTTTTCATTCCATTTAATGGATGGGAAAATTGAGGCACAGAAATGTTAAGAAACTTGTCTGAAGCCATATGATTAATATGTTTTGGAAATTGGGTTTTAAATAAGGTGGTCTGGCTCTAGATTCTGTGCTCTCACTATTCTACTGTACTTTTTCCTGATTCTAAGTTTACAGCCCATATTAGCCCACCAAGTAATCCAAAAGTCCTTGTGAGCTGCCTTTATGACTGCCAGCAATCAGAAGCTATGGGCCCAGGTTTCAAGTTGTGACTTATTGATGACCATGAATTTATAACCAAGAACATGCCTTATATCCTGAAAGTTCTCAAAGACAAAGTTCTTTTATCATGATCTTAGATCTCCATTCATAGTTTGGTGCAACTTTCTGCTAAAACATGTTTTCAGTAATATTTATCTATGAGATCATTCATATCTGAATACAAGGAACAAAAGCATAACACATTAGATATACAGATGCTCAGAAAATAGATTCAGTCTTTTTTTTTTTTTTTTAAGATTTATTTATTTATTTGAGAGAGCGAGAAAGTACATGAGAGGGGGGAGGGTTAGAGGGAGAAGCAGGCTCCTCGCCGAGCAGGGAGCCCGATGCGGGACTCCATCCCGGGACTCCAGGATCATGACCTGAGCCGAAGGCAGTCGCTCAACCAACTGAGCCACCCAGGCGCCCAAAATAGAATCAGTCTTAAGTGAAATTATTATAGTCCCTTATCTGAACAAACAGTGTAATTTGGGGGACCGAAGCCCCAATATATCCTTTTTCATCTGCTGATGTGTGCTAAAAAATAAAAAAAAAAAAAAGCATAGTTAATTTTTCATTCAGTTTGCCATTCTATGCCATATTATTCATTGTTAACACTATTTTTCCTGTATCGATTCTTCCCTCTCTAGTGCAGATACTGGGAACCACACTTCCCAGAATCCTTGGCAGCAGGTTCTGGGTTGGATTCAACTGAGAGTCACTTCCCAGCTATCTGGCAGCACAAAAGTGGAAGACGTCATAGCTCCATGTGTCCTCCAGAAGAACAACCTGTTCTGCTCTAGCATGTGCCTGAGCTCAGAACCAGCGGTTTCCATTGAGTGCAGTACCCACTGGTTTCCTGAAGGTCCTGGCAGCTTTCCTGACCTGTACACTTCAAAAGACCTTCCACAAGCCTCATCCCTCTAATACCCCGATTTAAATCATTCTCTTAACATACTTAGGATGATTTCCACCTCCCTGATGTGAACTCTGGCTGATAAATGCATTTATTCATTTTTAAAAGACCAGGATTATTATTACCTCATGTTTGCAACGTACTGCCATATATTGTTTTCCTTCAATTTATCCTAAAATAAGTCTATGAAATTGATAGAATAGGCTTTATCTCCAATACATAAATAATTTATCTGAGCCCTGATTTCTCTGATTTTTGTAAAGAATGACCTTAAAAGGGGCACCTGGGTGGCTCAATCGTTAAGCGTCTGCCTTCGGCTCAGGTCATGATCCCAGGGTCCTGGGATCGAGCCCCACATCTGGCTCCCTGCTCAGCGCGAAGCCTGCTTCTCCCTCTCCCACTCCCCCTGCTTGTGTTCCCTCTCTCGCTATGTCTCTCTCTGTCAAAAAAAAAAAAAAAACCTAAAGCAAGTTACTGATAAAATTAGTTTGAGAACTTAGTCCAACTAATCACTAATTCCATGTTCTTTGTACTGTACTCAGTAGTCTCAGAACGCTCTTTATTGAGAAAAACTGAATTCTAAGCTCTAAAAAAAAAAAAAAAAAAAAGATGAAGTACCATGAGCCCTGAAATTTAAAGATCTTTTAAAATGCTTACATGAAGCCTGAGGTCAATTTTCAATTCCATAATGACTCTGAAGAAAGTTTAATCACCATTTTGTAATATAAGCTATACCTGCTTTAAGCACACAAAAAAATTAATTTTAAAATTATATATATTTATGCTTATACAATCCAATTTCCCTTTGAGAACAAAAACAAATGAATAATTGAACATCAAATAAATCAGCAGTAGTATCTCTTAAATGTGTTATCTTTTTAAAGTTCTTCCTTTAAAAATCTTATTTGACTGTTTTCCCCTTCCTACTGAATTAAATAGGGAAAACAATGAAATTGAAAGCTTAAAAATGGCTTTTAATTAGCAAACATTTCTTGTGCTGTATTTAGCATTTCCATTAGAAGAGCAAGGCCCTGTGGAAATATTTTTAATGCATATTTGTTTTTCCTTTGAAAATTTATTTGATTATTACAGCAAATGAATTTTTTATAATAATATTGCTTTTAAAATTATAATATGCTGTATATCAAACTGGGGAGTTGACATCATATTAGCTGCATTGTGTTTGCAAGAAAAAGCTTTATAAAACAGATTATCAATTATCTGTAATATTTTCTGCATTTATTGGTGGTTAGAGGAGGCAATTTTGCTCTGTTTATAAGTTCATTATTTCATCAATCATATGCTCTTACTTTCTATTCCCATTTATTTCTTCTATTATAGATATCTGTTCAAAATAATTCAGATTAATTTTCTCCATACATTCCCTTAGAGGCAATGGGGGAGAAAACATGATTTTTTTTTTCCTCCTTGTTTTCACTAATTTGCATATAGGGTAGGTTACAGTTTTCATTAATAGGTGGATTTAGTTCTGTGTTTCATCACAACTAAAAATCACTTAGATGTAGAATTAAAATAATCACTGAGTTAGAGATCATTGAATTCTTTTAGAAACACTGAATATTTTCGGAGAACTGGAAGTCATGGCAACCATTATCAATGCAACCAGTTTCTCCAGATAAGTCTATGCTGTTATAGTTTTGACTGACATCTTCAACCCAGCTCCTGGAATCACAACTTCCTTGACTATTCATTGGAAAAGCCTGAAAAATAGAATATGTGCTGGTAAACATTGCAATTACACATAAAGGCTCAAATGGGCTCCTTAAGTTCTGTGATTTCATTAAAACTACTCTATTTAGAATACGTTGACCAGATAATTATTAGTGATCACAATAAGAGCAATCCCATACACACTCTTTTACCACCAAAAAAGCAGTGACTAAGACTTATCAAGAGCTTCTTATCTTCAGGCCCTGACCAAATGCTTTACATATATTTACATGAATATTAGGTAGTTTTTACAACACCCCTATAGAGACTGATGCAGTAGACTAGGAATGACAAAAATAGTATATTAGTATCCTAGGACTTTAGGAACAAATCATCACAAACTCAGTAGCTTAAAACAACAGAAACCTTTTTTTGTCACGGTTCTGAAGGCTAGAAGTCTGAAATCAAAGATGTCAGCAGGGTTTGTTCCTTCTGGAGGTTCCAGGGAGAATCTGTTCCATGTCCCTCTCCTGGCTTCTAGTGGCTGCCAGCATCCCTGTTGTTCTTTCGTTTGTTGTTGCATTACCATGCCAGGCTCTGCCACCATCATCCTGTGGCCTTCCCCTCTGGGTCTCTCTGTGTGTCTTCCTTTTTTCTGTTTCTTATAAGTACACTTGTCATTGGATTTAGTACATACCTAATCCACGATGATCTCATCTCAAGATCCTTACCTTTATCTCACCTGCAAAGACAATGATTTCAAATATGGTCATATTCCTTGGTTCTGGATGGACATAACTTTTGGGTGGTCATTATTCAATGTATTACAGTGAATATCCAGTTGTATAATTTCTTATTTTTACTGACTCAATCAATTCAACAGGAAAAATTACAGGTCAATGTAACTAGAAGCTTTCTTTAATATACATGCTCAAATTAATGCCAATTACATATTGATATTATTTTCCTTCACTGCTTCACCTCTTTTTTTTTTTTTAAAGACTTTATTTATTTATTTGAGAGAGAGAGAGTGAGCATGAGAGGGGGGAGCGGGAGAGGGAGAAGCAGACTCCCCGCTGAGCAGGGAGCCTGATGCGGGACTCGATCCCGGGACTCCAGGATCATGACCTGAGCTGAAGGCAGTCGTCCAACCAACTGAGCCACCCAGGCGCCCCCAACTGAGCCACCCAGGTGCCCACCCCTTTTGGAATATAGCATAAACCTTTCCCAAAATTCTCCTAATATCCCTCTTTCCCAAAGATGGCATTACCCAAACTACAAATACCTCCTGGCTTCACTTCTAATGTATGTTTACATTGTTGAATTATTTTTACCATAGGAAGGATCCCCTATGGTAAAAATAATTACCATGACTACTGAGAACACAATATAAGTAAAGCCTAAATTGACCCCTCCATTCCATTTTTTCCATTGCCAACTGGATTTTGCTTCCCTTCATATTTGTAATCAAAGAATGTCTCCACAAAGATACTGTTTATGAATTTGTCTCTCCCCAAGGTCTTTGTGACCTCCAATCATTGCTTTGTTTTCACTGATTTCCACATTCCTTTTCTACTAACCAATGCTCATAACTTCCTTCCCTCCAAAACAATAAACTCTCTTCCAATCAATAGTGAGAAACCAATAGTTCTCATTACAGAGATGGATTAAGTAACAGAAATATTTCCTTGTGGTTGAAAAGGTTTTTATTACTAGGAGGTGTTTTTTCTGTGTGTCAAAAAACAAGAATAATGTTGTTGCCCATGAAAATAATGCCTCAGTTCTCTTGGTTCTGTCCATAAATATCAAGTATAAGTGTATAAACACAGTCATCTGGGATTTTACATTTCAGTCCTTATACCATTTCTATATGGTTCAGTAAGAGTTCAGAATTTATTTTATGTAGTGGCTGTTTTTTAAACCTAAATTTGAGATCTACTTAGAATTCTATTTTTAACCATATTGCTTATATTTCCTAATATAGTAATTATGATTTTTAAATACCAGCTTGAAAACAAATAATATATGAAAACTCATTTGTTTGTCACTTGGCACAAAATACTTCCATCAAAGTAAAAAATATAGAGGCATTTAAAAATTATTTATAAATAATTTATGAATTGGTATGAATCAAACTAGATGTCTGATAACTAAAAAAAATTAGAACTTCAACATGACATCACACTTGATTTATACTTCTCAGGCCCTATCAGGATAATAGGAGGAGACTGGTAATTGAATGAAAATGGGGAAATTTGACATTATGCTAGTAGGAAGAAGTACTAGACACCAGGAGGACTGCCATATTGGATATTACATTGTTTGCCAGAATTGACTTGGCCTATAGGGATCTACATGAGTCTTCCTTAACCTTCACCAAGTACTATGACACAATTCTTTTATAGGAGATACATAGGTCATACCTAGTTATTGTCAAAAGGACAAGTCAAAACTAGAAGGGGAAGGAGGATGTAGAATCAGATATGTTCACTTACTCAGAGACATTAGAGAGCATGACCAATTTAGTCATAGGAGAAATTCATCCTAGTTAATGGCACACAGCATACATTTAGGAGTTAGTGACTGCTATTTCAGTTTGTGGTATTCCAATATTCTGGTAAACCATGTTATTTTTTATGTTTAAATTACTTTTTGTCATATAATTTACACACAATTGTGCTCGCTTCGGCAGCACATATACACACAATTAAATGTCCCTATGGAAAAATGTATGCACTTGTGTAACTGTCATTACAGCTAAGACTATTTCCATCATTCCAGAGAGATTTCTTCTGCCTTCTTGTAGTCAGGAGGCCCAGCATCAACCCCAGAAAAATGAATGATCTGCTTTCTGTCACTAAAGATTAGTTTTGCCTATTCTAGAATTTTATATAAATGGAATCATACAGTAAGTAGTCTTTTTTGTCTGACTTTTTTTATTCAGCACAGTGTTTTTGAGATACAGCTGTGTTGTTGCATCTTTTAGTACTTTGTTCCTCTGTATTGCTGAATAGTATTCTACTGTATGAATATAACCCAATTCATTTATCAGTTCACCTGTTAATGGACATTTGAGTTGTTTGTAACTTGTCACTATTATGAATAAAGCTGTTATGAATATTTCTGTACATGTTTTTTTGTAGACATCTATTTTCATTTATTTAGGTGAATACATGGGAGTAAAATTGCTGGGTTATAGGGTAACTGTGTGTTCAATTTTATGAGACTGTCAGAGTTTACTATCCTACCAGCAATGTATGAGAGTTTTAGTTATTTCACATCTTTGACAATTTGAGGGATTATACATTTTTTTAGCCATTTGAATAGGTTTCTAGTTGTATCTCATTGTACTTTTAATTTACATTTCCACTATTTCTAATGATGTTGAGCATTTTTCCCGTGGTTATTCATCATGTGTATATCTTCTTTTGTGATATTCCTGTTTAATTTTTTTGCCTATTTAACAGAATAATTGGGGGGAAAAAAGAAACAATGGGTTGTCTTCTTAGAAGTGAGTTGTAAAAATTCATTATTCTGGATATGCTCTCATGGGAGAGGGAGTGTGCTAGACTAGGGTAGATTATGAGGGAGAAAAATCAAAACTGCTACAACTCAGTACCAGTGTTCAAAGAGGTACAATCCAGATCATGGTTTGGTTTTAAATAATCTACTCAGGGGAGCTAAACATTTCAACCCAAACTTAAGTAATGGTGCTAATGAACAACTCCTAAGTTTTAGAGGTTTCAACTACAGCTATTTATTTTCTTACTAATATTATGAGGATGGAAAACAGCTGATACAATTCTAAGCTGCAAGTCAGTGCCAGGCAACAGGGTCTACTCTTTCTGAGATTCAAGCTGAAGGAGCAGCCTTGATCTAGTAGAGTCCCATTCTCATTGCAGAGGGAAGGAGCAAGGGAGGAGGGCAACCACAAGGTGACAGTGACAGTACAGCAGCTGGGATGAAGTGTGTGCTGTGTTCACTCACATTCCTTTTGGCCAAAGCATGTCACAGGGCTGAGCCCAATGTGAATGGACTTGGGTGAGAATACATGATCCATGATAGGGAGAGGAGAGTGGAAGATTTGTGAACACTGACATAATGTACCACAATCAGCTGCAATAAAAGACCACAACCCAGGGCAGAGAATTCTCAATAAGAATCACATGTAGAGCTCAAAATATAAAGCCTGAACATGACAAGATTGAATACATGTTCACTCTTATTTTTATTATTTCCTTCTATGGAGACCAGACTGTGTCACATTGGAGAACACACATGGAGAACAGAACTGCTCTCTGGAATACTGTAAGGAGATTTTAAAAGTACTGATACAATCGAATAGCTTAGTGGTCAGTCGCACTGTCACCTCTGTTTTCTTAGTTCTAGACCTTTACTCAGAATGAAAAAGAGACTTCATTCCAATACACTGAAATGTTGAACTATGAACCATAAAAAAATTAACATATTAAATAAAAGGGTGAAGTTATTGATAATGAGCTTAAAATTGGTATGCTTGTTTAGACATATTTAGAATTGGTTTCTATGATTGTGTGTTAAAATATTGCATAACATAAATGTGCATTATTTTATAATAGTTGTAAAATTTTAAATAGGGCAAGTTGAGAAAATGTACCTTTGCCCCTTCCTAAAGCACCTCATTCCAATCCCTCTTAAAGCAGTTTATACTAGAATTCTGTATTTTTGTGCACCATCTTATTTAGAGAGTCATCTCCTTCAAGATAGAATCATGTCTCAGGAGTTAGAAACATTATAGATGAACCATTGTATAATATAACATTATAACAGGGTAAATATATTGCACAAAAATTCAGCAACAATAACTATGATGATGATGATAGTAATGACAAAGCTTTTTACAGCTCTTACTATGTGCCATGTACTATTCCATATACTATATCTACTAAACCACTTTTTATGATATCAAAAGAGATGCTATGTTTAAACCTATATTACATAAGAAGAAATTGATGCCAAAAAGATTTAGTGTCTGGCCCAAGGTCCAGAGAACTCTCACTCAGGAGGTATGTTAGACTGGTATATGGTGGCCTACAGTGAGTGATGCTTCCTATTATGTATGCACCCCCTATGTAATTTCCTTCCACACTAACTGTTGCTTTGGCCATGTGACTTGCCTTGGCCAATGGGACATTATAATGTGTGATGAAAGCAGAACATCTAGTAGTCTAATTATTTTGGGATACTACCTTTTGGGACCTAGCCACTATGTTAGATGCCTGGTCTAGTCTCCCGAATAGTGAGTGACCATGTGAGAAGAAAGACATTGAAACAACAGTGAGGGAGATATGTAACCATCCTGTCACTGTAGCTGAGTCCAGTCCTCAACAGACACACTAGCTCAAAGTCAACACACAAGTAACCTAAGAAGGGTGGTGTGGAGGCAGCAGAAGAACTGCCTAACCAACCCAAAGTCTTCTGAGAAATAATGTGTTGTTTTATGCTACTACATTTTGTATTGTTTTTATACATAGCAATTTATAACTGAAGCAGGAGGTAAGCCATGGTCTGCCTAGGAGGATTTTGCTGTCATTGAAGAAGCTGAAGAAATTGCTATTTTTCACCTCATCCTTTTTACCTGAATTTTTTCACACAATCTGTCCCCAGACATAATCTAGTCTTATAGCAGACTTCTCCTTGCCATAGAATACAGAATATAAACTATTTTGGCACATAATACAGAACTTGCTAAATTAAATACCCTGATTTCCTTAAGTTCCAGAAATCTGATTTTTGGGACAATGTCAAAACAAACTCTGATGAGATTTCAGCAGTGATCATAGGGGTTTGGTTACCAGTAGGTATTTGACACATTTTTTGTCTCATTCTTGGCCAACTGTTCCTAAACCAAATCAGAGGTATTGTTTAACTGGCTCCTGATTAATATTTTGGACAATGTAGTAATCAGCTATCCATATGAGCAATTAATCAGAGCAGTGAGAAATAAATGGCATCTTTAGACCACATTTTACTATAGTTTAATTACCAAGTTTGTCCTTAAAGTTCTCATACCAGCAATGAGGTGACTATTAGTCATGAATCTACAAAATCATTTAACTTCTGACATTTAGAGCTAGATACATTTTCTTCAAGGAAATCATGCAATGTTTTGCAATCACAAGGAAATAACTAAAAATATATATTTTGTAGATTTATTATGAGGAATTGGCCCACACAATTATGGAGGCTGAGAAGCCCCAAGATCTGCTATCTACAACCTGGAGACCCAGGAAAGCTGGTGGTGTAATTCGCGTCCAAAGGCCTGAGAATCAGGAACTCTGATGGTGTAAGTTACTGTCCAAGGAACAGAGAAGAGATGAAATTAGCTCAGAAGCAGGTTAAAAAAAAAAACAAAAAAACAGTGAGGAATTTTTCCTTCCTCTGCTTTTCGTTCTTTCCAGTCCTTCAGTGGATTGAATGACGAACACCCACACTGGGAAGGGGATTCTATTTTATGAAGTCCATCAGTTCAAATGCTAATCTCATCCACAAACCTTCACAGACACACCCAGAAATAGTGTTGAATCCTGGCACCCCATGACCAGTCAAGTTGACACATAAAATGAACCATTGCAAATATTCATAAATAAAACATGGCATTGCCAGATGTTCAAAATGCAGGATGATGATGATGGTGATGATTACTCAATCTGAGTTAAACTCTTATTACAGTTCTTTGTATAGAAGCAATGGGGGAAGAGTTGCCCTATTATATTTCTTCTTCCTCAAAATCCCTTCAAATGTTAAGATAGAGCCATTCTTGTCTCCTCTTTAAACATCACCTGAGTTTCATCTTGAGAGACCTTTATAGCCCTGTTATAGCCCAGGAATTCCTAGAAGAAAGATTCAAATTCAGAGTGTTGGAACTCCTGGCCATCCTTTAGCTAAATAAATACATAGGTTTCAAAGAGCCATAGGACTCTCCTACAGCTTCCCCAAAGCACAACAGACCAGGGCAAACCTAAGAGGAAAAAAGCCTTGCACCACCTTCAGATTCCAAAATTTTGGAATCAAGAGACCTGAGCTGAGCTCAGGCTTGCTGCCAAGTATTTCTCAAACTTCAAGCGAAACTGGTAGAGGTTTGACAGTGAACAGATGTGGACTGAAACCTGGCCCTGCCTCCTCAAAGATATGTCCCCTTTGGCAAGATCCTGTTCTTCTCTATGCTTCAGTGTTTTCAGCTATAAAATGGGATAATAATACATACCTCACAGGACTGTTGTGAACATCATAAGGAAAAGTATATTTTAAAATAAAATGTTTACCATAGATCTTTGTGTTACGATTATCAATCAATTTATAAGCCCTATGTAGAACAAACGTTTTTACAGAGAAGACATATAAAATACTCGCAAGCTCTAAAATTGTCTACTACATCTCTGCATTAGACCAATCAATGCAATTGTACAGGTCCACAACTCCAGGGCTATTGAGGTTTGAGAGCAATGTGTTTATATCAGAGCTTAACAGATTCAAATTAACCTAACCCAATGATTCCCTGTGCGTATAAGAACTGAAATTTCCTTGAAATCAATATGCAATACCAAATACTTAAATCCATGTATCTGGCTTCTGGGACTCTGTGAAAACACAGTCATGGTAAAATTGTCTTCTATCTAAGGCATTTTTTTTGAAGATTTTATTTATATATTTGACAGAGACACAGCAATAGAGAGAACACAAGCGGGGGGTTGGGAGAGGGAGAAGCAGGCTTCCTGACGAGCTGGGATCCCGATGTGGGGCTCGATCACAGGACCCTGGGATCATGACCCGAGCTGAAGGCAGACGCTTAAGGACTGAGCCACCCAGGTGCCCCTATCTAAGGCATTTTTATAGTTTACACCTTCCCTCCCACCTGGCTGAGATACAACTTTGTCAATATACTAAATAGTTTTGGATTAACTGGAGCATAATCTGCCCCACGGCCAAGGTTATGCTATTTATTTTAATGTCAGAATGGGAGCTGATGAGATCATTGTAGACCTTCCATTATCTAGTTATAGAGATACATTTTATTTTAATTTCTTTCTTCTAAATCAATGTTTGCCACTGGCAGTTCATATCAAAATGACTTTTGTGACTTTTCCAGGTTTTGTCTTCCTTTTCTCAAATCAATGGGTGTGAAATGGTGGTTCAGGCATGTGCATTTTGAAAAAGCTCCACCTATAAATTTGATGGGCACCTCTGATTAAGAGCCACTCATGAAACTGAATTGATCTAATTCTTGTAAATGGTTTTTTAAAAAGAAAAAAATCAGTACAATCTCACTCAGTTTCCTTCATAATAATTTTATGTTGTATGCATTGGCAAAATCTTTAATTTTCAGATTTCGTTACATCACCATCATTTTACTCTTGTTTAACCATAAAAAGTCAGAATAAAATTTACAGCACTGTAGAATCAAAGAAGCAGGATAATACTACTAGGTGCTATACCTGGGAGCATTGCAAAACTGAATTCCAGTTCACGGCTATCCTGCAGCCAGTCTAACACCAGTAACCTCATATTGGTATGAAACTTCTCTGATAGTGACACACATAGTGGATAGGGTAAGGGTTTTTTCCAAAGTTCATGATTCTGGTCTTAGAGCTTTTTTTTCTCCCAGAGGAAGAAGGAAAGGAGAGAAATAGCCCACACGTGGTTAGAAGCCTTAGTCACTATGCTATTTTTAGAATTTTAAAAAATATCAAATATATATATATATATATATATATACACACATAACTATATATACATAATAGATATAATACACACATATACAAATACGTATCATGGATGTGACAAATATTTATATGAATAAATATGTAGTGTGGGCTTATTCTCTTAGAATAAAGCCACTTTTAGAATTTGAGAAGTTCAGAGACTAAACAACTCTATTGTACAATTGACATACCTAAATTGCATCTATTAGATTTTGATTTTGTAAGTTTGAAATCATCACTGTAATCAAAATAATGACCCATCACTTCAAAAATTTCCTCATGTTTGTTTGTAATCTTTCAGGCAACCACTGATTTATTTTCTGTTAATATTTGTTTCATTTTCTTGAATTATATACAGTTCAACAATATAGTAAGTACTCTTTTTATCTGTCTTTTTTCATTCAACATAATTATTTTGAGATTCATTTATGCTGCAGTATGAATCAATAGTTCATTCCTTTTAATGCAGATAGTATTATATTGTATGGATGTGCAGGTTTGTGTATCCATTCATCAGTTGACAAACATTTGGGTTGTTTCCAGCCTTGAGCTATTACAAATAAAGCCACTATAAATATTTGTATATGTCATTGTTTGGCTATGTGCTTTCTTTTCTCTTGGGTAAATACCTAGGAGTAGAATGGATGGTTAAATGGCAGGTGTGAGCGTAAATTTTTTAGAAACTTCCAAATAATTTTCAAAAATGTATCATTTTTCCATTCCCATGAGGAGTGTATGAGAGTCCTAATACATCCACATTCTCACCAATACTTGGTATGGTCAATCCTTTTAATTTAAGCCATTTTAATACCACACGCATATTGGTAGCTTATTGTGGTTTTAATTTGCATCTCCATAGTAACAAATTACGTTGAACTTCTTGCTATGGGCATATTTGCCATCCACATATATTCTTTGGTGGAATGTCTGTATAAGCCTTTTATCCATTTTTTAGAATTGGGTTATTTGTTTTCTTATTATGTTTTAGAATTTTGTTATGTATTCCGCATACAAGTCGTACAACAGATCTGTGATTTGCAAATATTTTTCTCCTAATCCATGGTTTCTCTTTTTATCCACTTAACAGTGTTTCTTAAAGAACAGAAGTTTTTAATTTTGATGGTCTATTTTTTTTATAGACCTTGATTTGTTGTAATAGCTAAGAAATCTTTGCTTTACCCAAGATCCCAAGTGTTTTCTCCCATGTTTTTTATTAGAAGTTTTATAATTTTGGGTGCCTGGGTGGCTCAGTTGGTTAAGCGACTGCCTTCGGCTCAGGTCATGATCCTGGAGTCCCTGGATCGAGTCCCGCATCGGGCTCCCTGCTCAGCAAGGAACCTGCTTCTCCCTCTGACCCTCCCCCCTCTCATGTGCTCTCTCTCTCATCCTCTCTCTCAAATAAATAAATAAAATCTTTAAAAAAAAAGAAGTTTTATAATTTTATATTTATGTCTTTGAGCCATCTTAAGTTACTTTTTTATACATTGTGAGGTATGGATTTAGTTTTACTTTTTGTTTGCGCATGTGTTACCAGTGGCAGCGTCTGCATTGCATGAATGGAGGTCTCTGATCTTGGATTCCCCATGAAAAGATATATGTGAGAATCCCCGCTGGGATAAACACAGCCAGAAGGAAAGCAGCAAGCACAAAGCATTTATTAAACCCAAAGTACACTCTCAAGGTGGGAGATAGGGCAGGTTCAAGGAGGTGGAATCGGCCCTAGGTTGTTTTAGGATTGGCTATTTGTTGTGGTCTCTCTGGGCTGGGAGGGGCTGTGACTAAAGTGGGGGTGGTCTCTAATGGAGGCTGCTTCCAATCATTTGGGGGCCTCCTCCCACAGGTTGGGATGGAGAATTTTTTTTTTTTTTAAAGATTTTATTTATTTATTTGAGAGAGAGAATGAGATAGAGCATGAGAGGGAGGAGGGTCAGAGGGAGAAGCAGACTCCCTGCTGAGCAGGGAGCCCGATGCGGGACTCAATCCCGGGACTCCAGGATCATGACCTGAGCCGAAGGCAGTCGCTTAACCAACTGAGCCACCCAGGCGCCCGAGATGGAGAATTTTTGACCTTACAAGGTTTGTACCAGAACAAGTGACAGCTTTTCTCCTGTGTGGTGTGTGGTTGGGAGCTTTAACCTTGATGCAAATGCATTATAATGAGTCTAGGGGTTACCCTGGGGCAGAGGTGGATGAGGAGAGAGCATGCCCTGTACCTGTGGCTCTTGATTTGCCAGCCCCACGTTCTGGGAAGTCACAAGGTCAGGATGTTGTGCCCCACTGTCTCCCTGGCTTCTATCATGTAACTTAGTTATCACTACCCTTGCCTCCAGCTCAGGTCCAGCTCAGCTATCATTTCCACCTCAAGGACTTGGGACTCTGCTTTGGGGTGTTCCTTCCACTGCTCAGATCTAGCTTCCACTTAGCATATGGATACCCATTGGCTTTAGCACCATTTGTCAAAATGACGATTTTCTTTCCCTTGGATTATTAGGAAGAAATTTTTAAGTTAAGATGCATAAAAATAAAACAGATTAGAACCAAAATGAGTTTAAACTTCACTTTTGGAAAAAAATGCCTGAAATGTTAAAAACAAAGCAAATCAAACAAAACAAATGGATTTGGAGTTTATTTGGAACCTCTGGTCAAGCTAATTGACCCAATTGATCCACACCTACTTTTGTTGGCTGTGTTCCTTATCATTTAGTAAAATATTTACCTATTTTGGATAGTGGACGGTAGCCTATTGCTGAGGATTAGACTTCCTACATTATTAACTTTCCTTTCAAGGCATAAGTTCTTAAGTTAGAGTAACTACATAAAGAAGCCAAATATCAGGCTTATAGAGGTTATAGAGAGGATTCTTTCTCTTAAGCAGAGATCTATCCCATACTGAGCTTCATTCTGCATCTGAACTATACAACCCAACCAGTCAAAAGATTTCCTTCTACTCAGTCTATTTTGAGAGGATAAAATATATGGTATATGATATTTCTAGTACGAAAATTTCAAGGTCTGTGATGGCTATATTGTATCTTTCTAATATTTAAAAAGTTCATCCTAATCTGTAGACATGAAGTGATATTTGAAGTAAAACATTATAATTTTTAGACTTTATAAAAATAAAAACATTTTGGGTGCCTGGGTGGCTCAGTCGTTAAGCGTTTGCCTTCGGCTCAGGTCATGATCCCAGGGTCCTGGGATCGAGCCCCGCATCGGGCTCCCTGCTTGGCAGGAAGCCTGCTTCTCCCTCTCCCACTCCCCCTGCTTGTGTTCCTGCTCTCGCTATGTCTCTTTCTGTCAAAAAAATAAATAAAATCTTTAAAAAATAAATAAATAAATAAAAACATTTTAAATTAAATCACTCTACCTTCTCCTTATGAATACAAATAAAAGCCTTAAAAATAGTGTAACTTGAACCAATAAATAAAATAAGAGAAGCCTGTAAACCTGACATGACTTTGATGATCACAACCACTGATGCTGGAAAATTAATTCTGAGGATCTACCAAGAAGGCTCCAGCTCCCATAGGAAGCAAATGCTTATGTGCGCGCGTGTGCGAGCAGCGTGCAAACACACACACACACACACACACACGCAAACCGGATAAGTCACTACTTCTACTTTACCAAAAAATAAAAGCATGTGTATTGCTTTATAAACAATTCACCAAGTCTGCATAAATCCCTGTCTTGTCTAAAATTCCTCACATAAACTTTTATTCTGCTGTTGCTGTCTGTATACATTTTCCTTGCATAACTTCTGAGATGTGCATGTCAGCATAATCACCAAACATGGGTATTAGGTTTGGAAGTAACAATCTGACATGGTACCTACTGTTATGTCTATCCTAAGGATGATGCACAAAGTGTGTTTTTATTAGTTTCTTACAATCTTGATTTTTTTTTTCACATTATAGTAAAACAACTAGAACCAATCCTGTGTTATTCTGTTTCACAGGATATGTAACTCATTCAGGATCTGTCACATTTCTGAACAGTTATAATGGTATATTGGGACATTGTATTCAATTTAAAGAGTGAGTGCTATGGTCTGAATGTTTATCCCTTCAACTAATGCCCAATGTGATGGTATTAGAAGGTGGGGCTTTGGGAGGTGCCTAGATCTTAAGGGTGGAGCCCTCATGAACAGGAGCAGTGCCCCATAAAGAGACCCACAGAGCTCCTTACCCCCTTTCACCACGTGAGGACACAGGGAGAAGTTTTCAACCTAGAAAATGTCCTCATCCCATCATATTGGCACCTTCTTCTCAGACTTCTGGGCTCCAAAACTGTAAGAAATAAATTTCTGCCATTTATAAAATACCCAGTCTGTAGTATTTTGTTAGAGCCGCCAAAGCAGGCTAAGACGGTGAGTGGGTGTACCTGTGTACATGTCTTCTTGACTCTATGAGCATATATAGTGATACAATATAGTCCAAGGCTTGTGGACAAGGCAAGATCTGAATAACAAACTGTATGAGGTAAGGCTCCCTTGCTATGACTTCCACATTAGCATGTGTTCTCTGATTATGTGTTTATCCATTCATCAGTTGACAAAGGTTTGGGTGGTTTCCAGCCTTGAGCTATTACAAATAAAGCCATTGACATCACAGTTGGTGGTAAATTATCTCTTTAATGTTTTTTAGAAAGTCTGATCCTAAAAGTACTATGAATGCCAGGTTTCAACTCCCTCATGTGTAATCTACAGTGCCTGACACATAGTATGTACACGTAATTATGTATTGAGTGAATAAGTATCTGTGAAAAATCAAGTATGAACAATTCCAATTTAACATTAACTTATTCTATTATGTGGCAATTTTTTTTGAATGTTTATGAATATCTTGCCCACTGGACCAGATTCTAGAGATACAAAGAAAATAAGGCACAATATCTGATTTCAAAGAGCTTAGAATCAATTTAAATTTGGTTAATCCTGAAATATTTACTTTAATGTAATTTTAGGAGCAAAGATCAATAATTATTACTCATAAGTTGGCTCATATTGTATATTTTGGCAAAGTTTTATAGATCATACCCAATGTCATAGCCCTGTATCTTTACCACACCTGCTTATTACCACTGTCTTCTATAAGCTAAAGGCTTTATAAGATTCAGGCTCAGTCTAGCTCTGTCAATGTAAATATAGGTATAGATATTGAGATTTAAAGCAAAAAGAGTAGTGGTATAAATGCTTATTAGTTTCTTTCCCTATTAAATTCAAACACAATAATTTTTAAATCTCATTTTTCAAATGACAAAAATTATTCCCGGTTAACCTACCTTCATTTTACAGGCAAGTAATAAAGTTGATTAAAATCAAGTGAGATCATGATTGATTAAAATCATAATCAGAGAAGAGCTTCTGGCCTTTATTTATTATTGAGCCATTCAAGAGTATAAACAGAAATTATCCCAGTTAATGTAAACTCCTCAGTGACAAATACTGGACTGTGCCTTGTTTTGTGCATTGGTAACCAGTGCGAGCTTCATTCATGCCTTTAACTTGCCTTTTAATTAGAAAATCTAGACCAACCAGTCAAATCTCAGAACTCAAGTGCAGGAGGCAGAGCTCAATTATGCTGTTAGGGCCTCAATATCATGATAGCTTCATGAAGGCCGAGTTTAGAGAAAAGGGAAAATTGAGAATAGACAGCAAAATTTCAAGATTGGGGTGCAGCGGGGGAGACGTCCTAGAAGTATAGAGTTAGGGGACATCTGGAAGACCACTGTGGTTGCTTACACTGTTTTACAGCCCCTATGGCCACTATTCAAAGAAGTGCTATGACTTGTGAGCTTCACAAAGTATGTTACGGACACAGGCAGAATAAAATCACAGGTCTTTTAATTCCTCACTCAAGATTCTCTCCCATATTAGAAGCTTTTTAAAAAGGACATGCTATTGCTTCAATAAAAGTGCCTCTTTTTAGGCCTAAAACTGATTGCAAAATAAGTTCCTCCTCTAAAACATCCTGAGAAATGAGAACTTTAAATCATATGGAACCTATATTCATAGAGCCCTGCTTCAAAGAACAATATACAGCAGAGGGGACACTGACACAAAAGCAAATAAATGTTAATGTTATTATATAGCTGACTTAAAATCTTAGTACCAAGAGTGCAGTAAAGAGAAAGGAATTTCAAGGTGTGTGAATAAAAGAAACTCTATTCTTTAAATCTATCAAGCATTCTGGTAAGTGTTCCTTAACTTGTTGCTTGTGAAACAAATTCAATTTGCCACTTCAGTTCTAGCAAAGTGACATCAATTCTCTTATCCTTTTCCTCTCTGTACTCTTTTCTGGGTAATTATCAATTTCTATTGGCTTCAAGTATCACCAATTTGATTACAGCTCTTCACATGTATATTTCCATCCCCCCCCCCTTTTTAAAATTTTCTTTCCAGACTCAAATGCATTGAACTCTCCTACCTAGAATACTTACAAGTGCCTCAAGTTAAACATGTTTAATATTAAGCACATTATCATCTCCTTTCAAAGCCTTCTTTTCCCTGCATTGCCTAATCCCTTTGATAGAACTATTACCTTACACTTCTACTACCGCCTCATGCTTCTCATCTATTCACACCTGTTAATTCTAGCCTTAAATGGTTCTTAGGTGTGTTCCCTGCCTTTCCTTCCCACCACCTCTACATGATCCCTGGAATTCATCCACTTCCTATGTGATCTCTACATCTCCTGACCATTTTTCACACAATCTGGAGCTTAGGTGATCATGTCATGCCTACTACATAAGGAATATTCTAGAGTTCTTAAGTTGGTAAAAGGCCCTTTGCAATTGGTCCTCGGCTTTTCTCACTTGCCTCATCTCACATCAACTACCCTAAACTTCAGTTATCCTGTACCTCAGCCACTGTATAATTTTCAGCAGTTTTTGAACATACTTGAATCTTACAGCTTATGAGCATGCTTGATAAGATATATATCCCCTTTCCATGTGCTGAAATCCTATATATTCTACAAGATTTGGTTCCCTTGCCTTCTCCGTAAAGTCCCTCTCTCTTTTATGTTTCCATAGCAATCTGTTCATATTCTATTCTATTCATATTCTATTGAGACACTTACCAATTGCACTCTAGTTTTGTATGTCTAGCTTTCCCAAATACTGTGAGCTCCCTTAAACAAACAAGAAACAACCATAGTGTTTAGGGACCAGGTAACATTCAATATGTGTTTTCTGAGTAAAAGAACAAAGAGGAACAGGTAAGTGCACACACGAATGAAGGAGTAATGGGTAAATCAAACACAGCTCCCTGATTTCCTATCTCAGGCACAGACTGCAGTAGGAAATAATTAAGAAATATACCTAAGCCTGGCACAGTAGAAGTAGCCACATATGGGATATAACATTAGGTAATCAAAAGGGCTCTTGTCCACAGATACCACCCTGTGAGCACTTTGATGCTTGCAATTCTTTTAAAGTAGGACAAAAATTTTCATTATATAATTAGGAAAGAAGTTGAATTTTAAAATACGGCCGTCACTAATTCATAGCATGGTGTGGAGTAAGGGGTCAATAACATTGAAGTTAATTTCTGTCAGATCCAGCTTGTCTGAGTGTAAGACTCAACTCACCAATATTTGACCAATGGATAGATCTCTCTGTGATGTGGTTTTCTCATATGTGAAATGGGGATTATAGTAATAGGACTATTCTAGAAGTGTTATAATAATAAAATTCAGTAAGTTAATAATGCATGTGTAATGCTTACAGGGGTGCCGTGTACTTAGTTTATGTTTTATAAATTGTTATTTTAAATTCCCAATAAATTCCCAATAATTTGTAATTGACATCAGGACTTCTCTGGAGGGAAATGTGTACTAATAGATAGAATGAGGTCTACCAGAGGATAGGGGAACTGCTACAAGAGGGAATGGGTCAAGGAAGTTAGAACTGGCCTGTCAAGTACAATTTTTTCCCTGGAGTATATTTGCAGGTCTACCAAAATCTGTAATTTAGCACAAAAATGATCATATCATTTTATTTTCAGATAATAGTAAGATTTTTGTTGTTGTTGTTGTTTTTTTTGTTTTTTTTTTTTTTTTACAATAAGAAAGCTAGATATTGGTGGAAAAGTCTCCTAATTCCTTAGGAGACATTCATTCACAACTGAAAAAAAAGAGCCACTGTTAAAACATAACAACAAAACCTGTAAGGAAAGACGGAAAATAGGATGGAAAAGACCTAAGGGTAGCTCTCTGCAAGTGGGGGAGAGGGAGGAATGTTATTGAAAATGTCAAACCTGAGTGTAATTTTGTAAAAAAAAAAATAATAATCTTATTGGTATACTGTGGAAGAGGAAAACATGCCCCTGACTAAAGAGCAAGAATCCCATGCTCAGTTTTTACTTTAAAATAGTGATATATTCAAGTAAAGGGGAGAGTAAAAGATAAAAGTGGATCAATAATATTGAAATTATTTTCGGAGGGTAAACTCAAACACTTTTGGCAGTCGACTAGGCCAACTTTGGTTACATGGATTCCAGAGCTAGAAAAACAGCTTTTCATTTAGTTCTTGTTCCTCCACCATGCTCTTTACAACAGTGAAGGGAAGAAACAAGACATAGGGTCTCCCTTTGCATAAAAAGATGAAAATAGTTGTACAAAAGACTAAGCCCGTATCTTATCTTTGTGTTCACTACACATAGGAAAGCTTTTCAGAGAGCAAATTGCTCTCATTTTAGGTTCTTGTTACTCACACAATCTGCAACTGTTATTTGCAGTTGTTTCATCCCATAAGAGGTAGATTAGCAGGAAATTATAGCAAGGTTGATAAAAATATAGAAATATGATGCATATAATATTTATCCAATGTATATGACTATATAAGCATATCATATGCAATATGATACATATTAAATATCAAAATCTGAAACATATGAAGGTAAAATGTGGCAAGTCAAAGGAAAAACAGAAAAAAATGTAAAAAATAAAAACAAAAATTCAAGATATATCAGCAGTTTGGGACTTGTTAAAATAGGGACATCTCTAGCTGCAGAAAGGTAGTACCATATTATCTTAGATAATACAATAATGGATATTTACATTAACAAACTTATGATTTCATGATAAATTTAAATTATAAAGAAATTATGCAAAATATTTAGGAAAAATATCTTTTTATTGTTAAATTTTGTATTGTCCCCATGGAAAATTCACCTATATGAAATAATTAATTCGAGGACAATGATGGAAAAACGAGGCGGTACTGTATTTAGCAGTAGTATTATAATCATGGCAAAATTGTAAATTGCCTTTCTCATATTCTAAGTAGTCAAAAATAGCTGAGCTGCTTCTGATTTATTCTGGCCAGTTTTAACAATGAATATCAGCTTAGGCATTAATTGAAAAACAAAGAGACACTAGAGATTATTACTTTGAAATGCCTAAATCTTGAAACTCTTTATTAAATTTAATTCAAACAAAATTCATTGAAATTAAATAATGATAAAAATATTAACTATTAGTTCTAGTATAAGTTCTAATAATGAAGACCTTCAAAATATTAAGAGGAAACGTAATTGACAATGCTGAGAGGAAAGAACTTGCTTTTCCCCATTTCCCCAACCTGTAAATGTTTCTTCCCACTCAACACAAAGAACACAGGTCCCAAGGAGCTCATTGAACTATTGGAATCAATCAAGCAATTTTTGGAGGCAAAGGACAGGACAAAAAACTCTTGGAGATCTGTACTGTGGGCTAGGTATGACTAAGACAATTCATCTAAGCCCTATCCACAAATCATGAAGGCCCACTCTGAAGCTTCCTTATTATTCACAAATCCATTAATAAAACATACTAAACAGTGGTGCAAAAATGATGACTAGATGTTCACCAAAATCTCTCTTTTTCTTTGGTCAAATGGCTAGATGACTTTTCCAGCCTCCTTTGAGATGGAAAGCTCCATGTGACTAAGTTTTCCCCAAAGGAACACAAGCAGCCATGTTTTTGTCAAATCCTCCCATAGGAGCTTGTACCATGCCCTTTTCCTTCCTCTGGTAATACACCATGGCAAGGTCTTACATAGGGGATGGCTGAGCACCAAGGCCAAAGGAGCTCAGATCTGTGTGAGATCCTATGGGAAGAGTTGTCCTGCAGACATGAACACCAGCTCATCACTCTTATCTGAGTGAACAATATTTGTTGTGTTAACTATTGACATTTCTTGTCTATGTGTTATTCCCTAGCTTCCCTTAAACATTTGAATGTTTAAGTAGAGAGTTTGGAGTTAAGTAAACCTAGCTTTCAATCCCCACTCCCAATTTATTAAATGTGTGGTTTTGGTTAAGTCTCTCAAACTGCAAAGATCTCCATTGCCTGATCTTTAAAAAGGGGAAAATAATACCCCATACCTACCTCAGAGTTTTAATGCGATAACATATGATATTGTTTTTGTGAATTTTAAATGAGATAATATATGATAAAATATTTAACACAGTGTCTAACAAAATATTTAATCAGTAGGAGTTATTATAATTAGTTTGGTAATTAAGTACCGTAAGTATTATTCCAGGGAAAGAAAATAAATATCCAAATAGCTTTTAAGACTATGAATCTAAGTACAGACTCTGTCCTCCATATAATCCAAGTGGCAATTCAGTTTTCTCTACCAGAAAACTCCATAAGCAAGCGGATCCTTACAGATTGATAAGTTTAAATATTTTAAAATTCAAAGATATGGCATCACATGTAATCCAGACTCCTGAAGGCAAGAAAGTAGGACCATCTTTGTGGGTTACTTAACACTCAAATGCACACACACACAGATATACACATACACACCACCTATTTATTTAATGAAGATTTTTCCAAGAAGGCACCCATATTCCACTTCACTCAGTTAAAGTAAAATGACTCAAAAGAGACCAAAGAAAACAATTACTTCACTGTTCCTATGAAGAAGATCTGTATAAATATGACAGTGAAGTCCTAACTCCTGTGTTCTATTTGTTCCACAAATAAAATTAGAAGAAAAAAAAAAGAAATTTATAGACTGTAAAGGCAAAAATGTCATCCAATATCATACTCAATTGATAATACTTTAAAGTAACTATTTTCATAAATGAGATTGTCAACATTATAGTTTTATAGCTTTTTAGATCTCAAGTACCCTGGAATTAGACTCAATACCGGTATGAAAGAAGAATGAAATAAGCAAGACCTTTCTCTTCTTCTTTTTTTTATACCTTTCAATAATAAATTGTAACATGCCTTCATCTACATTTTTCTTTAGTTGTATTAGTGCTATTTTGGATTGCAAAATTTTTATCCCACCCTACCAGTTCCCCCTCCCACCACTTTGCCTTTTCTTTCTTCACCATTGTTCCTCTAAACTACAAGACCATCTGTTCACTTGGCAGATGCAAGTCAGTTCTATAATTGTTGTCATTCTTAGCATAGTGCAAACCCTGCATAATCCAGAGGACGAGAAGTACTACATTCATGAGTTAGCCAAATGTATATTGTTGTCGAAATTACTTGTCAAAACGTCAAAGGGAACAATATTTGATTTTCAAAGCACAGCGTACATCTACCCAGATTACAATATGAGGGCCCTATTATGCTGTTACTTATGCAATGCATCATTCAGATTTTGACTAAAGTAAATGGCATGAGCTCTCACAGGCTCTGATTTCTATTGTGTGAAAGGAGTATAGGAGTTAGTTACAAAATCCTTTGTTTGAGCAGTGAATTGAGAGGTTTTTCTGAAATATATCAAATACATACATTTAGAAGACAGAAATCTCTGGTATGAATGTACTTCACTTTTGAATAACCCCAATACATGATAATCAGGATTTAAACATAAAATATATATAATATATTCAAATATGAACTTAGAAGGCTCTCAAGAGGAAAAACGAAAAGATATTGCATTAGGTTTCTATTGCTGCTGTAACAAGTTACCCCAAACTTCATGGCTTGAAATCACAAATTTATTTACATTTTGGAGATCAGAAGTCTGGCATGGGTCTTACTGGACTAAAGGTCTCAGCAGGGCTGTTTCTGGAGGTTCTAGTGAAGGATTGATTTTCTTGCTTCTTCTAGCTTCCAGAGGCCACCCCATTCCTTGGCTGTAGGCTTCTTCTGTCTTCAAAGCTAGCAACATGGTGGCATCTCCTGGGCTTTTCTTCCTATCACATCTCCCTCTCTGCCAATAGCCAGGGAAGTTCCTCTGCTCTTAAGAAATCATGTGATGAAGATGAGCTCAGCTGGATAATCCAGGTTAATCTCCCAAGTCAAAATCCTTAACCTGAACTACACCCACAAAGCCCCTTTTGCCAGAGAAGGCCTCATATTCACAGGGGGCGTTGGCCATGCACACCATTAGGGTTCATTCTGCTGATCCACAGCTATCATCCATCTGCAGCACCTCTTTTACAAATGACAAATTAAAAACATCCAATAGGTTGTATTAGCTCAAAGTGAAACACTGCAAAAATAAAACTATAACCCCAACATTCCAATTCCCTACTCTTATAAGTATAATATACCACTTTTCTTCATAGTTTTACATGATTCTTCTTACAAACAAGAAATGAACCAAAGTGCTCCTTTAAAAAGTATTTGCACTTCGTAGATCTAATAGTAGACCTAAACTATTCTTTGATGATACAAATCAGTTGTAAGTGCAACTTTTCAGCAACGCACAGACCACCCAGAGTTAGAGTAGGTGTTTAATTAAACTATATACATTGTTGTTGACAACAATAATGATGTCATATCACAGCACCTTTCCAAAGGCTCTAAAAATTGCTTTTAATTTCTAACTGATATATGAAGTACTCTGAATAGACATGCATTGAAGATAGATGAGTAAGAAGCCAACCAATTAGAATGTCTGTACATGTAAAGTTTCTACAAACACTTATTAAGAGCCACTCCAGGCTAAATGTAGAGCTAGATGTTGGAGATAAAGTAGAAACAGGGCATGGAACTACCTGAATTAGCTCAGTGTTATTTATAGATATACCTATTTCCCAACATGGGAAATAGAAATAATGTATATATAAATTTTCTATCATGCGTTCTCATAAAGGTGCATGGAAAGAGAATCAAGAAGGAAGCAGCTAGCACTGGAAGGGATATCTCAACATTTAAGATTGGTTTTGAAGGCTAATGAGAATTTTGAACATTCAGATAAGTAGCAATTGGCTCTCCTTTACTTTCTCAGGAACCATAAAATGGTATCCTTTTAATCAAATAAAAAAATGTCTAGCAAAATTAGCCTCTAAGAAACTTATATGCCTCACATCATATTTTCCCCCAACTTTTCTTCTGTATTTAAAAGTGTAAGTCTAAATAAATAAATAAAAATAAATAAGTCTGAGGAAGAACAATAGCACACTCTATAACCCGGCCACAGGATTGCTTTCCCCAGTGAGCAACCTTTACCTCTCGAGCTGCATGTGTGAGGATATAAGGCCCTCACTGACAACCTACTGCCCCATAAAATATATGGCTCTGGAGAATTTCAAAACAGATACCCCTTAATAAAATGCTGACATGTTTTCAAGAACTGCTAAGCCATCTCAAAACTAGGCACTTTCATTTGGGAACATTCAACAAATAATAATATCATAGTAATGGCTAAGATGTTATGGAATATTTTGGAAAGTACCAATATCTCAGTATGTATTCAAGTATTCAATAAATATTTATTAGGCTACTACTATTTGCTGGGTAGCCTTCTGTGCGTTGAAGGGAACAAAACAAAGTGCCCGTTCTCTAAGAGAGATGAATATATAATATGGCAGATGATAGAAAGTGTTGTAAAGTTAGAAGTAGAAGGTTATAGGAAAATGGCATAGTGGTGTTTGTTACACACAGGATTTCTAGGGATATGTTCTAACCCCATGGTTGAGCACAGAATTGAGAAAAATGAATGAAGAAGCCTTGCACAAAGAACAGTTAAGTACAAATGTCATAGGGAAAGCCAAATACAAGGTTTCTGATATACATCAGGAAGAGCAATGAGCCAAAAGCTGTGCAAACCCAGAGAATTTAACTGCAGGACATGAGGGCGGACAAGCAGCTCTGGAAGCCTCTATGTAGGGCCCTATTGGATTTTGTTCTGACTGCTGTGGGAAGTTACTAGTGGATTTTAAACAAAACTGTGACATGATCTGATTTACATTTTAAAGGGATTTATCTGGCTTCCATATTGCAGTGGGGGTAAACAGAGAGATCATTAGAGACCTATTGCGGTGCCCAAGTGAGAAACCAGGATGGCTCCTCCATCCATATGACTTTGCAACTGGTTAAACGGAAAACATATTCCTGTACTTTTTCAAAATGGAGATTGTAGATATGTCTGATTTAGGATAAAATAATAAAAAAGTTAAATCCATGTGGCCAACCTAAGTTGTAAAGCTTGTGGAATTTTGAATAACTAGGTATGATTCCTGAATAACACAAGATGATTAATACTGAAAACTATAGATTCAAGTTATGACAATCATTATTTGTGGGACATTGTTTATAAAATACCTGTCGATAATCCATGAAGTATCACCACTTTAATTCCCTTCATTTTAAATATTTGTGCTAAAAGGTTGTAATTTTTAGTAAAAGTGCTCATCACCCTATTTATTTATTATCTCTATTTGTTATATTTAGTAATATACATATTAGAAATAACTTCTTAAAGTTACTGCAACTCATATATGTTGCTAAATAACATTTTCAGATACAACTGTCAGTGTTTTCTTTGGAAAAAATCAAGATTCACCAGCTATTATAATAATGGTCAAAGCTTAAATCGTGACTAACATGTATTTGTACATATAAAATCACATCCAAACATGTACACTTTTAAGATATTAAGAAAGTCTTAAACAACTCCATATGTTTAAAATCCCCTTTGGAGTCTAATGAAATATTTGTGATATTTAGTTTCTGGGCCTTATGTACAATCACTTCAACAATTTCTTGGTAGCATGGGTAACTTTTTTTTTTTTTCTTTTGGTTGAGTATTAGTTGCTAAGGTTACAGACTTTTTTTTTTTCCTCTCTGCTATTAACGAGCTATATTGGGTCTGTAACCTGAGTCTCCTGGGCACTCAGAATCTGATTGCCCCACATCTCATTTTCTAGGCTTTCTTTGTATCCAATGCCGAATTTTCAGATTCCTGCCCTGTGTCAGCTGACACTAGTCTGCTAGCTAAGTGTATACACCCTTGTCCTCAATGAATAAGGGCTTGATTGTGCATTGATTAAAATGGCTTATTTTACTGTTAAAGTAAATTACACAGAAATGGCATTTCCTACCAAACAAAGAAAAATAATACCATAATAACACAAACTTGACACTTCCCTAATGCTTTAATCTGACAATCTCAGCACACTTAACAAACAGCAATTAATTAACCCTTATAACATTCCTGTCAGGAAGGTCTGATTACACGCATTTTACAAACGAACGCTAAGAAGTAACATAACCTGGACAAGGTTACACAGTTTGCTCATGACAGAACGGGGACCATAACTCAACAGACTTGGCCCTAGGCTCCCAGGCAGTCAACAAGCAGTCAACAAGTCCTAATCAGGAGAACATATAGCTTCTGTTTATACTGCAAAAGTCCCGATTTCGTAAGAATTCTTGGATGGTTATGCAGACAAAGGATTTATTATATTCACTCATAATTCTCATCCAACCTTATCACCAAAAGGAAAGAAAACTTGAAAATCCATAAGCACATCTCTTCAAGGGTACTGCTGCCTTAAAAAAAAAAAAAAAAAAGGCTGTGTGAAATGTTAACCAGTAAAATATGACCAAGGAAGAAGTTTGAGGAGGAATGGAGTGCTAGGTTGCTATATAGGTAAGGTACGAAGTATAGTAGCCAATGCATTCAAGGACTTGATTTTCCTGATGCATTTACCTCCATGCCTTATAATACCTGGAAGAGTGCAAGTTTTCTTGGGATTCACATACACAAGCATAATTAGGTTGCTCTTTTTTGGTAAGCAATTCATTTAGTGATTTCGTGGCCAGTCATGTGGCTTCGTCAAAAGCTGTGCTTGCAGTTAAATTGGATCCCACAGCATCAGTGAGGATGGTGAACATCACACTGACATGGTAGCTTCTAAGTCTATAACCACCAAGCTTCAGTTGGTTCCTGATATCAAGGGCAGAGAGCCCACATCATTTCCCTTCTCATGCTGTTCCAGAGAACATAAACTAATCAAGTCCCTCATTAAAAGGGAGGAGGGTCACGCAATTCTTATGGGAGAGCAGTGGGAAGGAGTCAGGGTAGAATCCCCACATCTAATTGACTCCACAGGGCTATTCTAAGTATTTCCCACTATCTGGTTATGAAGGCTTCTGATATGATGATAAAATCCAAAGCCATCTCATATGACCTAATACAAGTTTTTTTTTTTTCCCTTTCTAATTCATAATCTCTCCTTTGTTACCCCCTTCCTCTAGTACCTCTTACACAGTATCCTGTATTTAGAGGATTTTAAATAAGCATGCATTGGGGCACCTGGGTGCCTCAGTTGGTTAAGTGTATGTCTGACATTGGCTCAGGTCATGGCCTCAGGGTGCTGGGATGGAGCCCACAATTCGCTCCCTGCTCTGCGGGTAGTCTGCTTCTCCCTCCCCTGACTCATGTTTGTGCTCTTTCTCACTCAAATACATAAATAAAATCTTAAATAAATAAATAAATAAGCATGCATTGCTGGGGTCCTCTTAGTGAGACCTTTCCTAATGATGCTGTTAAAATCACACATCCCAACAGTCCTCATTTCCCTTATCCGCTACCTTTTCCTTGCCACTCCTCACCATCTAACGTCCCAAGCTTATTTATTTTGCATTCTGACAAGAATGAATGTTTCAGGAGGACAGGAATTTTGGACTGACTTGCGCACTGAGTGTGTATGGCAGGCAGGACAAGTTCCAGAAGTATTTGTGACATAAATAATCCATCCTACTTGCACTTCTGACCTGTACCTTGTCCTGCTTTCCAATTTGGAACTCTTTAACACCTTTCAAAACTACATGCTCCTGTTCATTAAATTTTCTTGAACTCAGAGAAAGCAGAACATTAAAAAAAAAGAATATATAATAACGAATAAGTGTAAGCTAGAAGATGAAAAACAGGTAAGTGCTATGATGAACAATGAATCAGGAGAATGAGTTTTGCTATTTTACTTAGTCAAAAACAGGCATCCATAAAACCATGACAGTTTAATAGATTCAACTGATATAATTGAGTGCAACACAAACTAATGTTCCTACGAGTTTCTTGAAGCTCTGCCTACCGTGGAGGTGCTGATTCAGTAGGTCTGGGGTGGGGCTGGAGATTCCACCTTTCTCTCAAGCCCCTGGCTGATGCTCATGCTGTGTGCCTGGAGAAGCAGGATATGACTTATAAATTGGAGAAAAATAGATTATGAAAAATGGCAATAATGTTAACATAGCAGCTGAAATTCTTACTTGATACATTAAAAAAAGAAATATAAATTGAGTCCATTTGAACAATTACTTAATGGCCATTTAGCCTCAAAGGCATTTGATATATTTTTTAAACAGCTTGACTTCACTATTTATTTCTTAGTCATTATTGAAACACAGAAAATACAGATAAAAAAGAAAACAAGTGCAGCTATAAATCCATCCACTAGAGAATATTTTGGTTTATTTACTCCGTTTTTTTTTTTTTTCGTCTTAGAATTATTCTATAGTTTCTTAAGACAAGGAAGTTTTTTTATAACAATCCTTTAAAATTTAATATGGCATACACAATTCAATGTCAATAAACATTAGTCTGTATAAACTTCTTTGCCATAGCAACTAACATTTTAATTACTCAATAAATTCATGCTCAGGATGGGAAAATGGAAAAAAAGGATAAGCATAAAGAACAAATCAATCATAATATCACTGCCCAAATATAAATGCATATGCAATATATGAATTTTCATCTTTCTATTTTTCTGTATGTACTTCCTGACTTAACTTTAATTATAAAACAAGGAACTTACTGTACCCAGATTCTTAAGTCTGTTTTTAATTTCTATAATATCATTCTAAAGAGCATAATACTCCATTATAAGAAGCCACTATTCTTATTCAAACCTTGATCTTTAGATATTCAGAGTGGTTCTAGTTTTGAAAGAAACATCTTTGCATTCTGGACATTATTTTAAGAATAAATTTTTAAAGATGAAATTACATCAGTATATTCATTTTTGAAGTTTTTTGTTCATTTGTTTGCTTTGTTTTTCTTTTTTGTTGTTTTCTTTATTTTAAATATAGTTGAAATTGCCCTCTGGAATTTTTTTTTATTTAGAATTTTGCCACCTATGTGTGAGTATACCCTTTCTACATCTTATCCAGAAATTGTTATTATTTTTTTTTCTTAAAAGATTTTATTTATTTATTTGATGGGGGAAGGGGCAGAGGGAGAGGCAGAGAATCTCAAGTGGATTCCGCAATGAACGCAGAGCCCAACAGGGCACTCAGTCTCATGATCCTGAGATCACGACCTGAGCCCAAATCAAGAGTCAGACGCTTAACTGACTGATCCACCCAGGCACCCTGCAATTGTTATTCACTGAAAAACCTTACCAATATTATAAGTAAGAATGTTATACTTTTATCAGTTGCATTTGTGGGATTATTTGTGCTATTTAAATGTCTTCATATTTATTAGTCCACTGAAGTTTTCCAGTGGATTACAATCGCTCATTTTTTTCTAATAGATTACTTATCTTTTATTGACTTAAATTATTTATATTGCTTTGAACAAAATGATAATAGCTTCCATGTACTGGGCAGTTATTCTGTGTATAATGCTAAGACTATAATATTTATTAGTTGTTTTTCCCCCCTGAAACACCTAATATTGTTCTAATTTATAAATTTGAAAAATCTCTTTATTTAATAATAATATTTACCATTTGCTGGTCATATATGTTGTCATTTTCTCACAATTTGCAATGACTTCTTTGCTTTGTTAATGGTGCCTGCTTCTTTATTTTTTCTCCCTCATGTAAAATTTATAATAATCCATTACACAGACACATCTTTCAATAATTTTGATGCCAGATACAAAAAGATTTTCCCAGTCTTGAATAAATAGATATTAGCTAAATTTTCTCCTTGCTCTTTTATGATTTAATTTCTTACATGTAAATTTGTATTCTACTAGGGATTTATTACGGTATTTGATGAAAAGAGAATTCTAAATTTTTATGTACAAATAATAATCTGTTTGTTTCCAGATCTAGTTTTTCAAATAATCTATCCCTTCCCCACTGATCAGAGGTCATCAGCTTTATCATATTTGTAATTTTATTAGTAATTATTTATTGTTTGACTTTCTTTTCTCATCTATATTAAAAATATAGAACAGCATATTTGCTGATGTTACTTTTCATTTTTTCTGAAAATTATTTGGCTATCATAACATAGAAAAAAGTAGAAATTGCTAAATTTATTCATTAATTTGGAGAAAAATGATACATTTTGATTGTTAATCTTCCAACCAAGAACATGGTTAATCATTATGCTTATTTAACTCTTTTATTATAGTCAACAGTAACATACTATAACTTTATATAAAAACCATATGTATTTCTCGTTTAGGTTATTTATAATTTGGGTTGTTACGAATAACTTCTTTCCTTTATTTTTACCTTGTTATGGCCGGTACTTAGCAAAATACTTTATTTGTAAATTCTACAACTAGCTACCACATTCAAATCTCTAACTGTAGTACCTTTCAGTTGACTTGTTCAGGTTTTTTGAGATGGAGCATAAATTTTGCAAATAATGATAAAATATTTATTTTCTTCTGTCCAATTCTTATTTATTTTATTGTCTTATTATATTGGTTAGAAGTTGGAATATAATGCTGAAGAAGTGGTGGCAGCAGACATTTATAATTTATTCATGTCCCTAATGATAAAGTATCTGGTGTTGTGCTATTTGTGGCTAGTGGTGCTATTTGATTGAGATGGATAATTCTATCATTGGAAAGGCATTTTCGCTGTGAATTGTGTAAGACTGTTGAATCACAGACCTGTACCTCTGAAACAAATAATACATTATATGTTAAAAAAGAAAAAAAAAGAAGAAGAAGATAGTAGGAAGGGAAAGATGAAGGGGGGAAAATCAGAGGGGGAGACGAACCATGATAGACTACGGACTCTGAGAAACAAACTGAGGGTTCTAGAGGGGATGGGTTAGCCTGGTGATGGGTATTAAAGAGGGCACGTACTGAATGGAGCACTGGGTGTTATATGCTTACAATGAATCATGGAACACTACATCAGAAACTCATGATGTGATGTATGGTGATTAATATAACATAATAAAATAAAAAAATAAAATAAAATATTCAATTTGAACCTAAAAAAAGAAGAAAGGCATTTTCTTTTACTCACAGATTTATACATTAATTTTTTTAGAAAAGAAAAAAATGGTTTTTAAACTTAATTGGACATCTTTTTAGCATGCGCTGAGATGGTAACATGTTTTCCCTTCTGGTCCTTGTTATCATTAGATTTTATAAATATTGAACCACTCTAGAATTCCTGGAATAGAGGGCGCCTGGGTGGCTCAGTTGTTAAGCGTCTGCCTTCGGCTCAGGTCATGATCCCAGGGTCCTGGGATCGAACCCCGCATCAGGCTCCCTGCTCAGCGGGGAGCCTGTTTCTCCCTCTCCCACTCCCCCTCCTTGTGTTCCCTCTCTCTCTGTCTCTCTCTGTCAAATAAATAAATAGAATTCCTGAAATAAACCCTACTTGGTACAATTTATTGACCCCTAATTTGAAGTGTTAATTTAGATATTTGGGATGCTAATATTATATTTCACATCTTTGCATCAAATTTACATGAGGTTGGTTTTTGTTTGCTTTATTATTTGATGTTGACAGATTGATAAAGAAGGTGAATTGATTGAGAGGCTTTCACTTTTTTCCAAAACTTTTAAAATATCATGAGATAAATTTGTTGGAAGTTTATTAGTAGTTGTTGCCTAGGGCTAAAGTAAGAAATTATTACAAATTGGGTGGCTTAAAATAAGTTATTAATTCTTTCAGTTTTGGAGGCATGAAGTCTGGTATTAAGGTGTTGGTGGGGCTATGCTCACTATGAAGGCTCTAAGGAAAAATTCTTCCCTTCTTTCTGGCTTTTGGTGGCTCCTAGCAATTCTTGATATTCTTTGGTTAACAGTTTAATCACTCCAATCTCTGTCTCCATCTTTGTGTGGTCTACTTTCCTATGTGTATAGCTCTGTGTGTCCTCTCTTCTTCTTATAAGGACACTATCATTGAATTTATGGCCAACCCTAAATTTTAGTGAAGTACTACTTCACTAATTACATCTGTAAAGACCCTATTTCCAAATAAAGTTATGTTCTGAGGTTCCAGGTGAATACAAATTTTGGAAGGGACATTATTCAATCCATGACACAGCTCATGAAATCTTATGGGTATGATGTTTTTTTTTTTTTCCCTATATACAGATGAAAAAAAATGTTACTGAAAAGAAAATCAGAATAAATCAGTATATTCACTCTTGACCTCCCATGTTTTTTGTATTAGCAGATCAGGTAATTAATTAAAATAAAATTCAACAGAATTACTATAGCTTTTGAAATTTATTGTACAGTCAAATGTGGAAAACTCTTCAAATTGGTCTATAAACACAGATGGGACCTCAGTCAAAAATATTTTATTTTATTTTTTTAAATATTTTATTTATTTGAGACAGAGAGAGTGAGAGAGAGAGAGCACATGGGAGGGGGGAGGGTCAGAGGGAGAAGCAGGCTCCCTGCCGAGCAGGGAGCCTGATGCGGGAATTGATCCCGGGACTCCAGGATCATGACCTGAGCCGAAAGCAGTCGCTTAACCAACTGAGCCACCCAGGTGCCCTATTTTTTTTTTTTTTAAGATTTTATTTATTTATTTGACAGAGAGATAGCACAAGTAGGCAGAGGGAGAGGGAGAAGCAGGCTCTCTGCCAAGCAGGGAGCCGGAGGTGGGGCTCGATCCCAGGACCACAGGATCATGACCTGAGCCGAAGGCAGCCACTTAACCAACTGAGCCAGCCAGGCACCCCACTCAAAAATATTTTAAAGCTGTGCTTAGAATTTGTCTATTTTATCAGGTCAGGGTTTGATCAGGAGAATAGAAGCCACTTATTATATTCCAGATATAAAGCTTTTTTTAAAGATTTATTTATTTATTTGAGAGAGAGAGAGAGAGAGCACTAGCAGTGGGAGAGGGAGAGGGAGAAGCAGACTCCCCGCTGAGTAGGAAGCCCAGTGGGGATCCCAGGACCCTGGGATCATGACCTGAGCTGAAGGCAGACACTTAACTGACTGAGCCACCCAGGTGCTCCTAGATATAAATGTTTATACATTAATTAGTACTTATATGATCATTCCAACAGCTGAGAGAGTAGAGGCCAGGGAAGCTATCACTGTTGAAGGTCATGGGGGAATAGCCATCAACAGGCTCATGAGTTGATACTAAATATCTCATCTTGAAGCACCCAAGTGGGTGGATCTCAATAGCTTGAGGGAAGCCTCAGTGCTTTTGTCTGTCTGCAAGTCTGGCTGTGACGACCTTCAGAAAATAACGGCTTCTCATTCATGTCCACCTTCCAAGTTCAGCATGAGCTCCTCTCATTAGTGACTTTCAAGCAAGAACCATACATGAAAGGTGACTCTAGGAAACAGAGTTTCCATCCTTCTGAGGTATGCTGGTGAAGCCAAACTGACATTAGGCAATCTGGTATTTCTGGTATCATGCAGAGTATGCCTGGGGCACAGGAGTGGTCAGGGATTTTGATGGGGAAGGCTTTTGATTATTTAGCCATTGGCTATTCTCCAATTCTCTTAAAAACTCTGAAGAAACAGTTGAGAATCTTACCTCTAGGCAGGTAAATTGCACAAACATGTGTATTTTAGATCTTTAACTTGATTATTTGTTCTTCCAAATGCTGCACTATCTGCTGAATGCTTCCAAGTGAAACATGGTTAAAAGGGAAGGAAAAAAAAAATAATGTAGGATTCTTAAACATGCAATTATTTTCTATATTCTTGCTATTATATTTGTAGAGATATAATTAAATAATAAAAATTATAATACATTAGCTATGAGAAGTATTGTTATATATGAAATTTCAGAGGCATCTATTTGCTTAGGTAGAAATATTATCAACAATTTTAAGCTATTTATTATACACTCACTATGTACCAGTCACTGACTTAAATCTAATCGCTTATTTAATGCTCTTAGCAACTCTATTAGGTAGGTACTAAATATCAAAACCCACCCTTTAACTACAATGGTTCTGAGGATGGTAAATATAAAATGACTCTTAGAACCCAAATATTAATTGGACCTATAACTGCTATTCATTAAGTCATACAGTTTATTTTATAATGAGTTAAAGGCCTAGCTTGCCAAACATAATTTGATGAAATTCTTCTTAAAAGAGACCATGTGGTCAATTTGCCTGAAATATTTACATGAGGATTTATGGATCCAAGAGGTTGTTCATTATATATCCATCCTTTTGCAAACTAAGCAAATGAATCCTGACTTTTCTAAATTAAGAACTCTTCTACAATCCATTTTATCACTGGTGAGCAAAGAAGAAACTCAAATCATAAAAGAAATTCAGTTTCTTATTTTAAGGTCTTGACCTCTTTGGAGGATAAACAGAGCTACTTCCAGCAAAGGAAGGAAAGCGAAGAGAGCTCATAATTTAATGTCAAGTGTGTCAGTTTAACTGGAAATGTTCAAATCTTAATAGACTGTAAATCAGGAGATCCTATGACATAGTAATTGAGTTAACATTAGCCTTTCACCTTCATAAGCTTGGGGATGAATCTGACCTAGGTTAAGGGGAAGAAATTCCATTAATTTTCAGGTGTCCACTGGTCTGTGACCCAAAATTGCATTAACTCCCACTTTGGTTAGAGATGGCTTACAGTTAGATGATTCTAAACATGATGGGTCAAATTTTTAAATCACTTGTAGATGTACTGACAGTGGATTAAGAAACTGAGGAACATTAACTCAAAAGTCATCATCCACTATGTAAGCATATTTTTAAAATAAGTTAAATTTAGAAATCTAATCATCAAAAGGATTTTTCAAAATAAATTTCTAGCAAATACAATGTGTTTTTGTGACATACTGTTTTATAGTTCTAACATTTACAAATTTTAAAAACCATATAATCTTTAATTCCATGTGTTGAGGATATCAAATACATGCCCACAGCAAAGAACATGAACTGACAAGCATCAGAAAAATGAAATAGACTAAAAGTACGTGCAATGTTCAAAGTTATACATGATAAAATAAATGCAAATTGACCTGGAAGGAATATCATGTTTTGCCAACAGATGACTAATAGTACTCACTGTTATAAAAACACTTTCATAAATGATTGAAATAGGTATAAGTTGGTACAACTTCTGGAAAATAGTTTATCAGTATTTACCACATAAATTAAAAATTTCATACTCTTCACCAAATTGTTTTCCTTGCAGAAAACTTTCATAAGAAAATTATTCAAAATCTTTTCATAGATCTTTATGAAATGTATATACAGCATTTTTTTAAAGATTTTTATTTACTTATTTATTTTAGAGAAAGATAAAGAGAGAGCACGAGGGTGGGGAGGGGTTAAGGGAGAGAGGTAAAGGGTATCTCAAGCAGACTCCTTGCTGAGCATGGAGCCTGACACAGGGCTCGATCTCCTAACCATGAGATCACGACCTGAATCAAAATCAAGGTCAGTTCCTTAACCAACTGAGCCACCATGTACTCCTATACAGCATGTTTGATTCAATATTATTATAATGTTAAAAAGCATATACAAATCCATTCAATAAAAAATAAAATTAAATTAGAGTATATCTATATAATGGAATATGATGCAACAAATAACAAGAAGTTGAAAATATTTCATGAAAAGGAACATATTGGTAAGATAATTGTCACTGAAAATGTAGAATAAAATTGCTTTAAAATATGATCTCAAATTTGTAAAAAAAAATTGAACCTCTTTTGAAAAATAAAAGAGTCAAACAAATTTTTAATAGTTACTACCTCTAACTTTGAGATTGTGGGAATGTTTGCATTTTCTATTTGTGACGTTTTACTTTGGAAAACCAACACAATGAGCATATTGTACTTTTATGTTAAGAAATTAAGACATGCCTATTAAAAATGTTATATTTCCTATCCTTTTGTTTTAAAATGGCCCATTAGCTGAACCAAATATGAAAAGTTCAGGTATGATATTTTAAAAAAATTGCTTGTATAGCAGCAGATGAAATTTTATCAAAATTGTCAACTTAAGGGCTATCATGTCATAAAGAGTAAACACAAAATGGCATAAATAAGATTAAATTTTTCTTTGGTTCTAAATTTATTAGTATTATTTTTAAAGATTTCATTCATTCATGAGAGAGAAAGAGTGTGAGGACAAGAACGAGAGGAGGGAGAAGAAACAGGCTCCCCACTGAGCAGGGAGCCTAATGTAGAGCTCAATCCCAGGACCCTGAAATCATGACCTGAGCCAAAGGCAAACGCTTAACTGACTGAGCCACCCAGGTGCCCCCATTCTAAGTTTATTATTATAAACAATTCAAGTTAAATGTATAAATTATTAAGTCTATAAGCTGCAAAATCTTTGGTTCATTATGCATCATTCAGTTGTGCTCCTTTCCCCATGTGAGAGCATTCTTCCCTCTCCTCTCTGAACTCAAAGGTTGTATAATGTAAGCTTAGAGGTATCTTATGCTTCCAGGTCAAGATGCTGATTACAAAACAGAATAAATCAGACTCCATGACTAACTCAACTATGCATATTTGGTGAGGCACGGGACAATTTTTTTCTCATACAGCAAAGGGTATATTGATATTATGGTTAAATAAGTGTGATCAGTCACAACTAACTGTGGCATAACCTTAATTATCATTCCCCCATTGATATATTTTATGCCTAAATGGACATGAACTACTCAAGACTCAGAATGGCATGTCAGAAGGTCAGAGGCAAACCATACACCCAAATAAAGGTCTCTATAATGATTTTTTTTTTTTTTTAAGATTTTATTTATTTGCAAGAGAGAGAATGAGAGACAGCATGAGAAGGCGGAGGGTCAGAGGGAGAAGCAGACTCCCCGCTGAGCAGGGAGCCCGATGCAGGACTTGATCCCGGGACTCCAGGATCATGACCTGAGCTGAAGGCAGTCGCTCAACCAACTGAGCCACCCAGGCGCCCGATTTTTTTTTTTTTTTTTAATTATACTCACTCCCTTCACCTCTATGACTCAATCATTAGAGAATGACAAAGTCTATAAGGTAAGCATGTGTCTTTTCCATGTTGAATCAATGACAACTTTAATTAGCTGTCGAAATCAGACTAGTGATAACGGTAATAAAAATACTTGGAGGGAAAGTTGGCACAGAGTGTGGATGTAAAAAAAAAGAGTGTAAACAAGAAAAACAGAAAAAGGACCTTCATTTTTTCCACTGCTTGAAATAAGATTTTGAGAATACGGATAAAAGAGAGTTTGGAAAGAGGAGTCACCACAGTAAAAGAAGTGATAGAAAAAGGTCAAAAGATACAATCTTCCAGAGAGAAAAGGAATGGATTTCTAGCATATGTATATTTTAAAAGCTCCTTTTATCTTCTCTGTACCTGAGAGAGCTTTTCAAATGTTCCAAGAAGCCGCCTGGATGCACTTACCTGGTAACAGGTGGACAGAATTAGGCATCCATCTCAGAATGTCACTGCATATTATGTTTCCAATATGCTCTTCTGGTTTTAGCAAGTTGGCTGCAAGGAAGGTGCAAAACAAACACATTTTAGTCTGCCTCTGATTAAACTAATGATAAACCAATAACTGCTGTTAGGAGAAAAAAAACGCAAAACACTAAAGTTCAGGCTGTCAGGATGCATTCCATCTCCAGTTAAAGATTTTCACGCCCGATAAGATTTCATTTAAAGCAAAGATTAAGCCATATGTCGTTTTAGTCATTGATATTTTAATTTGCATATGCCGATCTCATGTATAGGAAAACTGTTCTAAATCAGTAGAGTGGGTGGTACTTAGCAATTCAGGGGAAATGTAGATTGGTAGTCAAATGATTTATACAGAACTGGTTTTACAGAAACCCAAATGTCGTTGTGATTGATTCTGCCCTTCTGTTACATAAAGGTGCCCTCTTTCTTTATACCCTCTGCCCTACCACTTCCCACCAAAGTTGATGAGATGGGAGGCTCTGTGGTGTTCCTAGAATATGTTCACTTGCCTATTTCTCTTTCCATCCATCTATTCTTCCAGCCACCCATCTAACCAATATGTATTAAGAACATACTCTGTTCCGAACATGGGCAGAGTTAGTGGTGGAGGCTGGAAAAATTAATAAAACACAATAAGTTAAAGGACTTTTTCAAACAATGAGAAAGGAGCTGTGGCAAAAGCAGATGAGCTTGTCAGCTGAGACCTGCGGTAGTGGTAGTGAATTCCCAGCTATTGACAAAATAAAGTGTCCTAGATATTTATTTTAATACAATTATACTATTTTTATCTCTTTTATGTTGCATGAACATAGGCTGGTGAAATTGTGAAACCATACAAAATTCAGGTTTCGGGGACATCTGCTTTAAATTTTAGTACCCAAACATAGAAACCATCTTCCACAAGATTAGGGAAAGGGACACCAGGTTTCTTTTAACTCTTGTGACCATAACCTATGTCAAAACCAATACCAACATTTCTGTACCAATCACAAACTTAAAATACATGTATATATGTATAAATTTATATATTCATGTATCTATCTATATTTAAAATTATTGATCAAATATTTATATGCCCACATATATATAATAAAGAATATTCCCTGAAATTTTAAAGCCTGATTTTAAAATGCCAAACTTGAAGCAAATGGGATTATTATTTAAAACTATCATTAAGTGTGGTATATATATATACAATGGAATATTATGCAGCCATCAAAAGGAATGGGATCTTGCCATTTGCAATGACGTGGATGGAACTGGAGGGTATTATGTTGAGTGAAATAAGTCAAACAGAGAAAGACATGTATCATATGATCTCACTGATATGAGGAATTCTTAATTGTAGGAAACAAACTGAGGGTTGCTGGAGTGGGGGGTGGGGTGGGAGGAATGGGGTGACTGGGTGATAGACACTGGGGAGGGTATGTGCTCTGGTAAGCGCTGTGAATTGTGCAAGACTGTTGAATCTCAGATCTGTACCTCTGAAACAAATAATGCAATATATGTTAAGAAAAAAAAAAGAAGAAGAAGGTAGCGGGAGGGGAAGAATGAAGCGGGGGAAATCGGAGGGGTAGACGAACCATGAGAGACGATGAACTCTGAAAAACGAACAGGGTTCTAGAGGGGAGGGGGGTGGGAGGATGGGTTAGCCTGGTGGTGGGTATTGAGGAGGGCACATTCTGCATGGAGCACTGGGTGTTATGCACAAACAATGAATCATGGAACACTTCATCTAAAACTAATGATGTAATGTATGGGGATTAACATAAGAATAAAAAAAGGTAGAAAAAAAAACTATCATTAAGTAAGTAAATTGTTTTTTTTTTCCTCTCCATGTTCATTTATGTAATTAATAATAATGGGCTCACTCACTCACGCAGTTGTGTGTTGCTTTATTAATAGAAAACACATGCTGTTTTATGTAATAAAATTGTGTAAACATTTCTCGTAAAACCTATGCTCTCACAATTTCCTTTATCTTTATATCCAACTGACAAATCAGGACAAAGATGAAAACCTGTTAACACTTATCATAGACCCTAAAAAATGTGATTTTTTCCCCCTCATGAAAATATGACAAAAGAAATATTTTTCTCATTTGCTGAATGAGAAGTAAACTAATCTCTTTCTGTTTCAACACCTGTGTTTTCCTGTATTGATGCAGTCTGTTGTCCTTGGTGCTAAGCAAACTTTAATTTGGTATGACCTCCAGCAGGTCTGCTTTTAAATCTGCAAAAATGCCAGTGATAAAATGACTTGCTCAAAGACCTCTGCTTGGGGGGAAAGTAGCCACCTTACATTCAGGATACATGGAACAAACTGATACCAACGAATGGCTTACTGTATTTCAAAGACCACATAGGCACTGCAGCATTGGTAGTATCTTGTTCCAAACTGAGTCCAGTGACATGTTACAAGCATTCTTACAGTTTATATATTTGCCAACTTCACAGATATTTTTCATAGTTTGTTTCATCCTTCAAGAAGTTGGATCTCATTGTGCGGCTAATTACCTTCACATTTTATAGTCAAGGAAAATGTCCCTTTTCCAAAAAAATTAATACAACTTGTTGAAAGATGTGAAAAGGGATACTCCCCCCAAACAGTAGGCAATCAGTGAAGCAAATTTAGAAATAGTAAAGAGGAGTATATATTGATTTTTATTTTTAAGATTTATACTCTGAACTCTATTATTGGCCCATGACCTCTCATCTCAATTACATTTGGTAGCTCTACCACTCTTGCCATGCAAGGACTGCTTTTCCCATCCTTTCCCTCCATGTCCAGTTTCCTCTATCTCCTGATATTACTCCCTATTAATTCCTCCACCATCTCTATTCTTCCCACCATCCTTTTTCCATTCTTCTTCATGCCTCACTGATGGCAGATCTAGCCCATGCCTACCTCTCTGAATCTTTTTTTTTTTTTTCACAATTTTCTGCTTTTTACCTTTTATATGATAGCAACATTGGATTCAGTTCAGTTCCCTGAATAGCCATTTGGTATAGTTATTCACCCTTAATGGCCAAGGTGATTAAGGTGATTCTCTCTCTTCTTAAAAAAATATTTTATTTATTTATTTGAGAGAGAGAGAGAGAGCATGGGAGAGCCTGAGCTAGGGAGAGGGTCAGAAGGAGAGAGAGAAGCAGACTCCCCACTGAGCAGGAGCTGGACATGGGGCTTGATCCCAGGACTAGAAATCATGACCTGAGCTCATGACCTGAGCAGAAAACAGATGCTTAACCAATTGAGCCACCCAGACGCCCCCCAAGTAAGGTGATTTTGAAGAGACCCACACCAACTTACAGTATAATTAAATTGTCAAAAGTTAAAGACAAAAGAACTTTAACAGTAGCAGGAGAAAAACAACTTGCAATATTCAAGAAAACTCCTATGAGGGTGCCTGGGTGACTCAGTTGGTTGAGCGACTGCCTTGGGCTCAGGTCATGATCCTGGAGTCCCAGGATCGAGTCCCGCATCGGGCTACCTGCTCAGCGGGGAGTCTGCTCCTCCCTCTCCCGCTCCCCCCTCTTGTGCTCTCTCTCTCTCTCTCTCTCTCAAATAAATAAATAAAATCTTAAAAAAAAAAAAAAAAGAAAACTCCTATGATTATTGGTGGATTTTTCAGGAGAAATTTTCCAGGCCAAAAGGGAATGAGTTCATATATTTGACATGCTAAAAGAAAACAAACAAACGACAAAAAAACTGCCAAGTAAGATACCATATCTGGCAAAGCTTACCTTTACTATTGAAGGAGAGATAAAGAGTTACCCAGGAAAACAAAGGTTGAGGGAATTCATTACCATAAGACTGGCCTTACAAGGAATGTTGAAGGGAGTTCTTCAACCTGAAATAAAAGGACAGTAATTAGTAACAGGAAAACATATAAAAGTATGAAAATCACTGGTAAATAATAAATAAATAATCATTTCAGAATACTCTAATATTGAAATAATGGTGGGCAAATCACTTATAATTCTGGAATAAAGGTTAAAAGACAAAAATATTGAAATAACTGTAATGATAATAATTTGTTAAGAGATACACAGTATAAAAAGATGAAAATTATAATATGAAACACATAACATGTATGAAGGGATTGTAGAAATTTAGAGTTTTAGTATATATTCAAAGTTAAGTTGTTTTAAGCTTAAAATAGACTGTAATATATATATTTTATGTAAGCCTCACAGTTAACTATGAAACAAGACCATATAGTCAACTCACAAAAGATAAAGAGAAAGGAATCAAAGCATCTCACCATAGAAAATCATCAAGTCACAAAAGGAAAGAGCAAGAAAGAACAGAAGAGAAAAAGGAATGACAAATAGCCAAAAAAAAAGAACAAATGCCAATAATAAACCTGTATCTATCAATAATTACTTTAAATATAAATGTATTAAATTCTCCAATCAAAAACACAGAGTGGCTCAATGAGGAAACAAAACAAAACAAAACCCTGATTATACGCTGCATATAAGAGACTCACGCCAATGCAAGGACACATGTAAACTGAAAGTAAAGGGATGAACAGATATTCTACCCAAATGGAAATAAAACAAACAAACAAAAAACAACAACAACAAAATTCAGGGATTGCTTTCTTATTTTGAGGACTATATATATATATATATATATATATATATATATATATATATACATATGGAACAAATATTATCAGGTCAAAAGGGAAAAATAGACACCAATGTAATAATAGTAGGGGGCTTTAATATCCAACTTCCATCAATGGATAGATCTTCCAAATAGAAAACTAGTGAGGAAACAATGGACTCAAACTGAAAATTAAACCAGATGAGCCTAGAAGACATACAGAACAGAGAAGCAGCAGAATATGTATTCTTCTCATAAACACATGGAACATTCTCCAGGATGGATCACATGTTAGGCCACAAAACAATATTAATACATTTAGAAGCCTGGAATCATATCAAGTATCTTTTCTGACAATAGCATGAAACTAGAAACCAATTGCAAGAGGAAAACTGGAAAATTCACAAATATGTGGAGATTAAACAACATGCCCCTGAATGCCCCAACAGGGTAAATAAGAGACCTAAATGAAAAGCAAATAGTATCTTAAGACAAAAAAAAAAAAAAAGAAAAAATTTAACATAACATACCAAAACTTATGGGATATAGAAAAGCATTTCTGAAAAGAGAGTTTATAGTGATGAATGCCTAAATTAAAAGGCAAGAAACATCTCAAATAAACAACCTAACTTTATACCTCAAAGAACTAGAAAAAGAAGAATAAACAGGCCAGATTTAGTAGAAGAAAGGAAATAACAAATATCAGAATGGAAATGTGGAATGAAATTTAAAAATGGAATTTATTTAAATAAAGACTAGAAAGACAATAGAAAAGATCAATCAAATGAAGAGTTTTTTTAAAAAAAGATAAAATTGCCAAATCTTACACTAAAGTAACTGAGAAAAAAGCAAAAAGACTCAAATAAATAAAAACAGAAATAAGAGGTGATATTAACAACTGGTAACATAGAAATACTAGGAGGGACACCTGGGTGGCTCAGTCGGTTAAGCGTCTGCCTTCAGCTCAGGTCATGATCCCGGGGTCCTAGGATTGAGTCCCGCATCGGGCTCCCTGCTCCGCGGGGAGCCTGCTTCTCCCTCTGCCTCTGCCTCTCTCTCTCTCTCTCTCTCTCATGATTAAATAAATAAAATCTTTAAAAAAAAAAAAAAGAAAGAAATACTAGGAATTGGGCGCCTGGGTGGCTCAGTTGGTTAAGCGCCTGCCTTCGGCTCAGGTCATGATCCTGGAGTCCCTGGATCGAGTCCTGCATCAGGCTCCCTGCTCGGCAGGGAGTCTGCTTCTCCCTCTAACCCTCCCCCCTCTCATGTGCTCTCTCTCATTCTCTCTCTCTCAAATAAATAAATAAAATCTTAAAAAAAAAAGAAATACTAGGAATCAAAGAAGCTACTATAAACAATTATATGCCAACAGATTAAATAACCTAGAAGCAATGGATAAATTCCAAGAAACATACCAACCTACCAAGACTGAATCACAAAGTAATAGAAAAATTTGAACAGACCAATTGCTAAGTGTGGAGACTAAATTAGCATTCAAAAACCTCTCAATAAGGAACAGTCCAAGACCAGTTGACTTCATGGGTAAATTCTACTCAACATTTAAAGAAGGATTAATATCAATACTTCTCAAACTCTTCCAAAAAAAAGGAAGAGAAGGGAACACTCCCAAACTCATTTTATGAGGCTAACATTATCCTGATACCAAAACCAGATACTATAAGATATTACAAGATAAAAAGTTATAGGCTAATATCACTGATGAATATAGACACAAAAATACTCAATGCAAAATATTAGCAAACCAAATTTAACAATACATTAAAAGGATCATACATCATGATCAACTGGAACTTATTTCAGAGATGCAAGGAGGATTCAACATACACAAATTGGTCAATACAATATATACTACGTTAATAATATAAATAATAAAAATCAGATGATCATCTCAATAGATGCAGAAAAAAATGACAAAATTTAACAGTCTTTCATGGATAAATTCTCAGTGAAATGGATATAGAAGGAATTTACTTTGACATTCTAATGGCCATATATGGCAAGATGATAACTATCATCACACTTAAGGTGAAAAGCTAAAATCTTTCCTTCTAAGATCAGGAACAAGACCAAGATGCCCAATTTCACCACTTTTATGCGACATCATACTGGAAGTACTAGCTATAGAAGTTAGGCAAGAAAAAGAAATAAAAGACATTCAAATTGGTAAGGAAGAAGTAAAATTGTCTCTGTTTGCAGATGACATGATATTATATAGAGGGTCCTAAAGACTCCACCTAAAAACTTAGAACAGATAGACATATTCAATAAAGTTGCAGGATACAAAATCAATACACAAAAATCAGTTATATTTCTATACATAATAATGAACTATTGTGGAGTCTGATGCAGGGCCCTATGCGAGGCTCAATCTCACAACCCTGAGATCATGACCTGAACTAAAATCAAGTGTTGGATGCTTAATCAACCAAGCCACCCAGGCATCCCCACAAAAATCATTATTTCAAAGAGATATCTTACTCATACATTTATATATACACATATATGAATACGTACATGAATATATACATATTCATACAATGAAACATTATGCAGCCTCTTAAAAGAAGGAAATCCTGCCACCTTTTTACAACATGGATGAAACCAAAGGACATTATGCTAAATGAAATAAGCCAGACAAAGACAAATAATGCATGGTATTACTTTTTTTTTTTTTCCTTTAAGTCAAACTCATAAAAACAGAGAGTAGAATAATGTTTGACAGGGACCAGGGGTGGGGGTGTGAGGAAAATAGGGAGAGGTTGGTAAAAGGGTACAAACTTTCAGTTATAATATGAATGAGGTCTGAGAATTAAATGCATAACATAGTGACTATAGTTGATAATACTGCATTATAATTGAAATTTGCTAAGAAAGTAGAACTTAAATGATCCTACAAAAAGAAATTAAAAAAAAAAATAGATAAGTGTATGAGGTGATGAATGTGTTAGGTAACTTAGTGATGGGAATCCTTTTACAATGTATAAATATATCAAATCATCATGCAGTATGCTTACCATATATTACAATTTTATTTGTCAATTATTCCTTAATAAAGCTAAAAAAATCATCTAGAGCCAATTTTGAAAATGAACTGTGGCTTTGCTGCTTTTTTGCATCTCTAGGAAAAAATGCATGTGAAAAAATTGAAATGATCTTTTAAACAAAGTGTGAAGACTACTGGCATTTTTCTCTTCCTGTGTCTATACTGGGATGCTGAGATTTGACAGACCTAATTTTACTGTATAATCTTCTATACATAAAGTTTGGCAAATCTAACTTTAGTTTTTGCTTCATCCTGCACAAACAAGGGAAAATGGCATATGGCATTAATACTGATTTCATGAAAAACTTGAAAGAATTTTATAGGTTTATTTTAGTACCAGTTGATGAGTTAAAAAATACAGGCCCTTCATCTGCCATTAACATGACTCTGAAATTAGTTCGATCACCTAATAATTCCAAATAACACTTCCCTCCCTTCTCAAAACACAACCTGGGAGGAAAAGAGAATTTGAAAGAGCCTCAATGTTTGGTGTCTTTTAGAAGATGCCCCAAAATGTGAGTGGATGCCTCAGTTTGTCCAAATTATTTTTCCACCAAAATGCAACATAATCATTAATGCATGAAAGGGTGTCTTTTTGCCCACAGTTCCCACACATGCTGTGCCTTAAGGAGGAAGATGAAAAGGATGAGGGAGAGAAGCCTTGGATCTGTTAGTTTCCTCACTTCCAAAAGCCTCAAATCAAGAAAATGACATGTAACTTCTTTTACAGTGAGATCAAAAGAAACCTACAGACAGCTGTGTTTTTGTGCACATGTATTTTTTTAAGCAAGTTTATAGTGCGAATTTTAGGTTTCAAAGACCAGATGTTGGTGATAATAGAAGCTCCCACATATACTTGAGAGGAAGAATGAAGAAGGAGAAAGGAGATGCTTTACCAACTGAAAGCACATTTATTTATTTTTTTAAATCACAAACTGTAACTGTAAAACATCACACAACAAATAATCATTTAAAAACATGAAAATCCACCAAGCCCTTGTTCCTAAAGACGCATAGTCGGAGTCACACATAAAAAGGATAAAGAGGAGGGGTGCCTAGGTGGCTCAGTCAGTTAAGTTAGGACTCTTGATTCCCGCTGAGGTCGTGATCTCAGGGTCCAGAGATCCAGCCCATCAGGCTCTGCACTCAGCGCTGAGTCTGCTTGTCCCTTTCCCTCCCTCCTGCTTGTGTGTTCTATCCCTCTAAAATAAATAAATAAATAATAATAAATAAATAAATAAATAAATAAGATCTTTAAAAAAAAAAGGAAAAGAGGATGTTAGCCATAATTTAAGCAGGTAGGCAGAATTGTCAGTAAACTTGGCTTTGGACTTCTGCATAAAATACGACACACTTAGGTTTTATTTATTTATGTGTTCAGTTGTGTGCTTTTTTTTTTTAACCAAGAAAGGGGAAAAAAGGATCTGTACAGATGAGTTCTTTCCAAATTTAGGGAGTGGCATGAGAAAAGCTAGGAAGAAGAGAAAAAAAAAATAAAAACACATATTTAAAGTAGTAGGGTTGCAAAGAGACAAGACAGGCGGAGAATAAAATGGAAGCAGAGTTTGGAAGGTGGGGGGGGGAGTCAAACCTTGTATAGGATCAAGGGTGAGAATAGCTTTGATGTATAACCATGGGCAGTTTTAAAATTGAAACAAAGGAATATCTGTTTTCTAAAACCCTAACATTGGTTTTATTCCCTCTCTTAAAGATGTTGAACGTATCTTGACTTAGTTTGATTAGCAGCATAACTCAAAGATGGAGAAACGGTGTTGTAAAAAGCATTCCCACAAGATACTGTGATTTTGACTAGAATCAGATGCTTAGATCTTCACTTTGCCTTTCACAATTCTATTCTGTGTGTACATATAAAAACATCTATGAAAATACACCTCTGGCAGACTCAAAAATTGTATTTTAAATCTATTTCAGAAATATTATAATATTTTCATAGAAGGCCTGAACTGATAACTATTCAATACAAATGATGTCACTGTTTCACTTAGGAACTAGAGGAAAATGTTTACTCTTGCAAGGTTGTTGCAGAGTAAATTAAAAACAAAACAAAACAAAACCTATGAATATGCCTTGGAATCAGAAACCATTGCCCATTATTATAAAGGGCACATTATATTTAACAAAGGAGAAAGGTCACTGATATTTGACAATATCTTCTATGATATTTAACACCAAGAACTATATTAAGTAATAATAAATAGATAGACAGGAGGGGCACCTCGGTGGCTCAGTTGGTTAAACAACCAACTCTTGGTTTCGGCTCTTGGGGTTGTGAGATCAAGCCCTGCACTGGGTTCTGCACTCAGCGTGGAGTCTGAGATTCTTTCCACCTCCTTCCCCCTCTGTTTTTCCCCCTGTTAGTGCACTCTCTCTCTCTCTCTCAAATAAATAAATAAATAAATAAATAAATAAATAAATAAAATTTTTAAAAAAATAGAAGACAGGTGGACAAATGGACTGTCACATAGACAGATGATAGATGGATACAGATATTAATATAGATACATGCCATTTTATTCCCATATGTTAGGTAGTAATTTATTGGGGAGACTGGAATTTAGGGAAACTCAAGACTTAACTTACCCAATGTCACACAGCTATGAAATAACATAAACTACTTATTGCTAAACTCCACTGTCTTTTCTTAATATCATATGAATCAGAAAGTAGGTTCAAAGAGCACACATTTATTATTTCGTATGATTCTTTGTCTCAGCCAGGTGGCTCTCCGGGACTGGATTGACTCAACTGGCACATAGCTAGGGCTCAGCTGGCAAACTGGGCATCCTGGGGGAGCCAGGATAGCCAGACGCTCCCTGCATGTGGTTTCGGGCCAACCTGAACTTATTCACATAATGGCAGGAGAGCTCCACAGAGCAGCACGAGAGGCAAATCTCAGTACCCAAACCCTTTTCAAGGCTCTGCTTCTGTCACGTTTGCTAGTGTCTCAATAACCAAATAAGTATGAGGGTCAAGCCCAGATTCAAAGGCAGAGAAATAGACTAGCTTTTGATGGAGAAGTGGCAAATGGATGGAAGATGTCATGGTCATTTTTGAAATCTACCAGACATCGACAAGAACATGTAACTACACTTACTTTTTGGATGAATATATAGGTGTTGTTGTACATTTATGTTTATGTATTGTATATTTCCATGTGTGTTTTGCTTATGGGGCTTATTAGACAAGGAAAGGAGACAAGGGAAAGTTCCTAGTATCTTGCACTGACTTATATAAAAGAACAAAAGCCATTAAGGAAGCTCATACCAGAGTCTCACGCCTGGTACTTGAAATGTCCCAATTGTGTATGTGCACTTGTTTTTGCCTTTTCTTGTTTTTACTCCACAGAGAACTGGCCCACACACTTTTTATTTTGAATTATTGCTAACATTTTAAAAATATGGAAAGTACATGTAAAAATCTGGGTTTCTGGCCTTATTTGAAATATCGACAGATCTGGCAACATTGGGCTCATATGGCCACATGACAACAATTCACTGAAGATGAGGGTTCTCTAAATGAGGTGAGAGATCCACTTTACCAACCTTTGAAAGCATTTCCTTTTATTACCCCTCTCACATGGAAGCTGAAGATTTTATTCTATTTTTATTTTATTTTTTTAAGATTTTATTTATTTATTTGACAGAGAGAGAGAGAGAGCACAAGCAGAGTGAGTGGGAGAGGGAGAAGCAGGCTCCCCACTGAACAAGGAGCCCGGATGCAGGGCTCAATGCAGGGCTTGATGTAGGGCTTTATGCGGGGCTCGAACCCAGGACCCTGGGATCATTACCTGAGCAGAAAGCAGATGCTTAACCAACTGAGCCACCCAGGTGCCCCGAGACTAAAGATTTTAGAAAGAGGGCACAAAAATGGATGACTAGAGATTGTTTTAAAATGTATTTCTAGCCTCAGTAATTCTTGCTGTAATTATCATCAAGACCAAAAGCCCCTTACCCCTGACTTAAGAAATAATACTACATGGTTTGTAATTAACATCTCTTGAATTTGGCATCATCAATTAATTAAAGGTAAGGTTTTGTTCTCTTGGGAATTTATTAAATTGCATAAAATAACTCTTCTGTGTGTCTTCCAGTGGAGGCGGGGGACGACCAAGATCACTTCACAGAGAGCTTCAGAAAAGTTGTCTCTGTCAAATCTGAGCAAATCAATTATCACCAACCTATTTCCCCACCAGTTAAATAGGAATAATAAAAGAGACTTCATAACCTTCCAGGGATGCCTTTGGTCTTAAAAAAAAAAAAAAAAAAGGACAGATGGAATGCACATATTTTTGGGGGGGAGGAAAGAGGGGAACTGAGAATTTTAAAAGTGTGCCTCAGATTCTGTTAGGTTTAGTCATGCTATTTGAATTTAATGGCAGAATCAACGCTAAGAATCTTTACCAGCTTCTTGGCTTGTCAAACCTGTACTAAGCAAAATACCCAGGCTTATCTGATTGCACCTAGACTCAGGTGCACAGGTACTAAATTGCCAGACAAAATCAGAGATTTTTTTTTTTGTTTTTTAGGCATGATGCCATATACTTGACCAGACAATTTCCCACCCACATCCCTCATTTGTTTTGTTTTGTTTTAGCTCTACTGTTTACTTTCTCAGCATTACAGAAAGATGACAACATTCTAAGCCTGAGGTATGTGGGCTCATTCTTAAGTCTATCTCACTGGGGAAATGCACCCATATGATATAGGGTATTTTTGAACAATGTATTCCTTTCATCTGAAATAAATCTTTTATTTTCTTTTTTTAATAAGACTATGAATCAAACTTGGGGAAGCAAATATTTGCTTTCTAGAGCTAACTTTTTATCTGGTTTTTGTTTCTTGAGGCTGTGGTCGATTAAAGATGACTTCCAATTCTTTGCTACTTATTCTTTTGAAAGACTGAGACTTCCTCTTGAATTTGGGCTGCTATGATGATTGGTTTGGACTAACAGAATGGGGTGTTGACTCTACAGAATTGAAGCCAGGTCACCCTTGAGGCCAAGACTTCAGTGATCTGAAGTGTCTACTCTCACCCCTCCTGGAATGTTCCTTCTTGAAACCCAGCCACTATGCTTTGAAGAAGTCCAAGTAGCCCATAGTGAGAGCCATGTGAAAGACAACAGAGGCTCAGTCTGAAGTCCCAGGCTGTAGCCAGCACCAACTGCTCAGTGTATGAATAAGGCCACTTGGGACCCTCCCGGAGTCCTTATGCCCCAGCTGATACCCACATGAAGCAGTCCACTGAGTTGGGACTCTGCCCACATTCCTGACCTGCAGCATCATGAGCAAATGCAATAATTGTTGTTTTAGGCCACTAAGTTCAGTAGTAGTTTGTTACACAGCAATAGAAAACTGAAATACTCCTCAAAATGTTTTGTGTGTGTGTGTGTAGCGGGGGGGGGGGAGGGCTGGTGAGAAATTGTTTATAAGAAGCTGATTCTCATTTCCATAAATGTGATGGTGGTTAAGCTTTATGTCTCCTCCTATAGGAAGACAACCAAGTGGATAATCTTCCCATATTCTGTATTGAATTTAAGAATCTGACAGAGTGGATCCAAGGAATTCCCTACTTATGAAGGATAGTTCCTTTTATTTACTCAGTCTTTGAAAAGGCATTCTTTTGTTCTCATGCAAACTAGTATGTTTTGAGGAGAGGATGTGTGGGGGAGGAGAAGAGGTCAGCTCACTCATTTCCAAAGAGTAGCTCAGTTTCAATGGTCCTCTGGAGATCAATCTGTAGGGACAGGACTGGGACAAGCAAATCAGAAATGAGCAGTCCTATTTTCCTGTATCTTCTTTTGGCAGCAATTAGTGAAACAAAGAGCCTTATTAGTATCTCCTGTCTGAAATGTGTAAGCTTACTAAAAGAAATCCGAAGCCCAACAAAGGTGTGCAACAGTTCTGTGAACTCACACATTTCTTTGCTCACAGCCAGTAAATGAATCTCATAATTATCTTTCCTTTTATATGAACATTTCAATTGAGAATAAAACACACAGGGGTGCAGGCAGAAATTCAGGATGTAACTTTTTTTCCCCCAAAACATAGTATTTCCAGCCTACGTTGTGGCATCTGTGTTCACCAACTCAAAGCATAACTTGGCAGTGAACACAAATACATTCACATAAGCAGATGAAGCCACAAGCAGGAACAGGCTGATTCAAAAGCAGGGTTTTCAGTTAATGGGTGTATTTGGTGTAATGTTGACATCTACATTGTACTGGAAACTGGTTTCGAAATTACTTCATTTCCCTACTGCTGTAAACTCTCTGACTCGGCAAACCCTCAGAGTGACAATACTTCTAAAGTAGGTTTCAGATTTTAACCAGGCTTTGTCAATAATGGAAAGTAGAATTGTTTTATTTATTTTTTATTTTTATTTTTTTAAGATTTTATTTTATTTATTTGACAGAGAGAGGCACAGCGAGAGAGGGAACACAAGCAGGGGGAGTGGGAGAGCGAGAAGCAGGCTTCCCGCCAAGCAGGGAGCCTGATGCGGGGCTGGATCCCAGGACCCTGGGATCATGACCTGAGCCGAAGGCAGATGCTTAACGACTGAGCTACCCAGGCACTCCGGAAAGTAGAATTGTTTTATAAACCAGAAGGCTGAGGCACAGATGGACGTTTGACAAAAAGAGTTGGTGGCCACAACCAGGGCAAAGGAAGAATGCTTCTAAGAATTTAGATTCTTCTATTTTATCTATTAGAGCTCAAAAGTTACTTCCCAATAGATCATTTCTGACTAAAAATCATGCACTTGTTGGTTGATGACTCTGAATAACTTTCTTTTTTTTTTTTTTTTTAAAGATTTTATTTATTTATTTGAGACAGAGAGAGTGAGAGAGAGAGAGCACATGAGAGGGGGGAGGGTCAGAGGGAGAAGCAGGCTCCCTGCCGAGCAGGGAGCCTGATGCGGGACTCGATCCAGGGACTCCAGGATCATGACCTGAGCCAAAAGCAGTTGCTTAACTAACTGAGCCACCCAGGCGCCCAGACTCTAAATAACTTTCTTATTATCTCTTTCTTTTACCGAGTAATAAGCCATGTTACCCTCTCCACCCTGGGGATTAAAATTCTTAACTTTCATCATCGACAAAACTGGAGTTAGAAATCAAGGGTATAATTAGTCTTGAATAATGCTTTAATTATAAAGTAAAATATGACACCCAACAAAAGAAAGAAAAGCTCAGCCTGATTTTTACTTTCTTATGTTTTTAAATTGTTTTTAATGAATTAAATAAAAACCTTATTCAAATCCACATGGCATTTAATTGTGTATTAGGAACGCTTTAGCTTAAGAATTTATAATACCACATAACTTTTCTGGGTGTTTACTATGCACCAATTGTTTTATGTGCTTCCCCCCCCTCGTTAATTATTAATAAGAATGCTCTCAGAAATTATTTTTGTCTTTTCTTGTAGTTGAGGAAACTGAAGCTTCAGAAGTTCAAGTAGCTTGGCTAAGTTACTCTCAGTAAATGACAGAGTTGGAATTTGAACCCAGATCTCACTGACTCCAGGATTATTATCCTAAGCCTCATACTCACTGCCTCCCCATTGCTGGTAGGGACGCTGAGTAAAACACCAGGCTTCTCCAAGTTCAGTCGGTAAGTGAGAATACCATTATTTTCCACCTGAGGTATGTTAAAAAAAGGATCACTGATTGCTTAGGAACACTTGAAGATAACTGGTTATGAATGATTCTAGATAGGAATCCTACATTCATTAAGAGTGGGATACTGAGTAGTTTGTAGACATGAGACCTTGGAAGTGCAATTTTGGTAACTATTTCAGCAAGAGAGTGACTACATGTGAACACAGATGTATTTTCTGTGTCATTTAATGAGTTCACATGGAAATGCCATGTCCTAGGAGGGTTGAGGCCTGCTGCTGAAATTCCCACAGACACTGATTCCAGGCCCCATCACGCTGTTCCAGACAGCATTCCAACAAGCTGCCATGCAGCTCCATGGTGGTGCTGACCTCCTCTTCGCCTAGGGCAAAGAACCATGTCCGTGCTTGGCATCATCATTATTTTAGGCTTGGATATTTTCAGAACGATGGGATTAATCTGGGGAAAATTCAACTGGGCATGCCAGGAATCCTGGCAACGTTAGACACTTGAAACAAATAGAACAACTTTGTGAAATCTGACCAGTCTGGTGCGTGTGTGTGCATGTCAAGTGGAATACTTGTCCTTATTCGCCCCTTTCATTGTGTCTCATCAGGAACATGATCTGTTTGTTCGTCACCCTCTTCTTATTGTCATTGTCACTGCCTAGAAGTAGAGCATCCAGCTGGCAATTTTGAACACTTCTGTTTATAGCCAAATTTATTGCTCTTTGATGAGAGACAAAAAGAAAAAAAAGACTGGCATGTGGGAGACCAGTAACTGAAAAGAAAGGACATCCATTTTGGTGAGAGAATATGGCCCAGTTCTTAATGAGTACTCATGGTAACAAGGTCTCAGATACTTAGTTACAAGTATATAACATATGTATTCCCCTACATTGCACATTAACACGATTTTAATGTATTCTCATTCCTCATGTTTAATCTCAAGATTAAGAGGCTATCACTTTCTTCTCTGTTATTTGGATATCATCCAAACACTTAACTGCTCTCTAGTCCACTCCCATCCTCACCCCAAACATCCAATGAATTTATGCCAATGAGCATCAGCCCTTGGTTAGATGGCCTTGTTTGGAGCAGTCTGCAACTGTAGGACTTGCGATGCACACCCCTTAATGCTGCATTTGCCTTTGCTTTAGACAAAATTTGGTTTTGGAATCCTCTAGGTATTCAGTGTTTAGGGTACTGCTTTGAGTGCTCAAGATCCAAAACATCAGCAATATGAGTGGTACTTTCTTACTGATTAGTAGGATAACATGAAAGGTGATGGAAAATAAATAAACTCTTAGATGTATCTGATGATATTTTATTCATCAGTAATTCATGAAGTGAAGGAAAAAAAAATAGTAGAACTTGGAACAATGGCTGACACACAATAGGAATTCCAAAAATATATGTAGAGAATAGATGGATTTATAAATAAACAAATAGAACACTGTCCTCATTCTTCTCTGATACAGGAAAGGGATAAAAGAAAAAAATAGGAGTGGGTACTTCTGCAAACTGCATTTCTGGAAGAACAGAGAGCCAGCTTGCCAGAGTTGAAAGTGTTTGAGGAGATGACTCAAAACAGGCATTCCTTAGGCCTCTGTGATTGACCAATCTGACTCCATAGTATTCCAGAGAGTGTAGACTATCTCTAATCATGATACATTAGTGATAACTGTGCTAGGTGTCTGAAATGATTAGCAAAACTTTTCTGTTCAAATGAGTTTTACCAACATATAAAGATAGTAGAGAAGTCAGGTAGCCCAGTGTTTTAACACTTACAAAGCCGGGCACAATGCCATGGATGATCAAACATTTATTTCTATAGCATTTTGCTAATTTCAGTGAGCTCACATATAGTTTTGACTCTCAAGTAACACAGGGAATTAAGCTGAACAAATATGTATGTCCTGTGGTATGAGTGAAGAAACTGGGGGTCAAGAACTTTGGACATAATAGGTTGTGTTTGGTTGCAGCAACGGGGAAAATATGAGTGGTACTTTCTTACTGATTAGTAGGATAACATGACAGGTGATGGAAAATAAATAAACTCTTAGATGTATCTGATGATATTTTAAACTGAAGAGATTTTTGCAATTTAGATGTTGACAGCCACAACAAGAAAATAAAATAAATATGACAAGTTGAATCATACTTCAAAGTGTTCCTTCCAGAGAGTTAATTGAGAATGAAACAAAATACAAATGTTTGTCTTACTTAAAATATACGTTTTTATTCGTATATTTTACCGTGGGACCCCTTAGCCTCCATAACCATGTGAACCAATTCCTATAATACATTTCCTCTTATATATATCTAGGTATGTCCTATGGTTCTGTTTCACTGGAGAATCCTGACTAATGCAAATGCCAAGCAGTTGCAAATATTAACTCACTAAATTTTATAACAAACTAATCATGGTCTAATTATTATATGTTTTATACAATTCCTCTGCTCAAAACCTCTAACAGTTTCCCAACTCAATTGGAGTAAAAGTGAATGTTTTACAAATTGGTGCTTCTTAACCTCTGACCTCATTTTCTGTTATTCCCTATTTTTATGTGTGTTGTGATGGTTAACTTTGTGTCAATTTGACTGGGTTAAGGGATGCTCAGATATCCGGTAAAACATATTTTTGGGTATCTCTGTGAAGATATTTCTAGAAGAGGTCAGCATGTGATTCAGTAGACTAAGTAGAGCAGATCCACCCCCACTACTGTGGATAAGCATCTTCTGTTGAGGGCACAACAAAAACAAAAGAAATGGTGAATGTTTTCCTCTTTTCTTGATCTGGAACGTCCATTTCTTCCTGTCCTTGGACATCAGAGTTACTGACTGGAACTTTAGACTCTGGGACTTACACCAAGTGGCTCCCTGGCTCCCAGGTCTTCAGACTCAGACTGAATCATACTGCAGGCTTTCCTGTTTCCCCATCTTGCAGACAGCAGACCATGGGACTCCTTAGCCTCCATAACCATGTGAACCAATCCTATAATACATTTCCTCTTATATATATCTAGGTATGTCCTATGATTCTGTTTCACTGGAGAATCCTGACTAATACAAATGCCAAGCAGCTGCAAATATTAACTCACTAAATTTTATAACAAACTAATCATGGTCTAATTATTATTCTCATTTTACAGATAAAGAAACTGAGGCACAGAGCAATTAAGAAGTTTGCCTGAGGTCACCCAGCACATGATAAATTGACATAGGCAAAGGCACTCTGTCCCCAGAATATATTCTCTCTGGACCCAGCAACACTGTCTCCACAGCAGTCAGCCTCTCCAGCTACAATGGCCTTCTTGCTACTGTTTAGACATACCAGACAGCTACCATCTCAACTACCATTCCTTCTGTCTGGCAAGTGCTTGCCTCTACATATCTTGTAGGAACACTTCTCCTTCATGCCTTTGTGTCAATGATGTCTTCCTTTGTTATTCTATTCGAAATGAAAATCTCTAAGTCCCTCTCCCCCTAGTAGGAGTAGACAGGATCAGTTCACGGCTGTATCACCAGTACCTAGGACAATTGCCAGGTACATAGTAGACAGTCAGATATTGGTTGAATGAATTAATAAACTTGAAGATGCTGTAAAGTCTCTCTCCAGAAGTTCTGATTCAGTATGTCAGAGGCTGGCCATGTATATCTGGGTTGAAAAACTCAACTAAACTAAACATCAACCCAGGTGATTCTGAAACAAGTGATCCACAGTGTCATAAAACTTTAGATTATGGGCAAATAAATAAATAAATTAAATAAATTAAAAACATAAAAAAAATTAAAAAGTAATCTTTTCAAAAACAAAAAAGTGTCAACTTCACTTATGTACCTGTCCCTACATTTGGGTTTTCTTACATAGTATGTAAGAAATTAGGAAGAATAAATTATTAGGGCCTAATATAAAGAATTTTGGTTAGTATACCAAAATTAGTATTGGTTATAGAGTTAGAGCACTTGATTTGGCATTTACTAGAGAGAGTATCCCAATGCACTAGTTGTATCGAGTAAGATCTAGTTACATCTCAAAATACCCATGAATACCAATGGAAATAAGCAAAATTTCCTAGAACTAACTAGTTGTGTGGATTCAAAGTTAATTCCATCTAGTGATTGTCTGATAAGAACCTTTTTCCCTATAACTGAGGGCAACTGATGAATTTGCAGTCTAAATTGCAAGTAGGAAGTCCATATTGTATGAAATTGTTAGCAATGATATGAACTTGCATTCAGATTTTCTCAAAAACCATGAGAACTTGTAATAATCAAAAGAATACCCTAACAAGGATCAAGAAAAAATCCAGGGGTAGGGGTGCTGGGGATGAAAAAGAGATTTGAGTGGACTAGAGAATAAGCAGACTAAAAAAAAAGAAAATTTCTAAAGAATTACAAAAATTTATAATACATTGTTTTTTAAACATTGTGTTAACACAAAGTTTAATTTATCAATTTTAGGATACTCAAATACCATATAAAATTAGGATCTGACCCACCTGTAAGACTTAGAGAGAATAAAGTTGCTAAAGGGTCACATCTCACATGAGACACGAAGAAGTTGTAGAGTAGAGGGACAGGGAAAGATTTGTCACTTATCTCAAGGAATGGGAGGTAGTATTTCTTTGCTTTTGATAAATTAAGCCTCCACTTTCAGTTTGGATCACAAGCAGGAAGTGATACTTCCCTTCATCTCAACATATGAGGATCTAACCAGATATAACAAAATGGGGAACATGGAGCACACATATAACAAAAAGAACAAAGATTGATAGAGAGACCACTACACCATCATGTATCCATATCCTTTAATGAGTACTTATTGAGTCTAAAAAGTGTTTGGCATCATATAATGGAATACAATCAAAGACTTCCATAAATAGCAACTGGTAAATGCTTGATAGTTATTGGGCGAGTGTATACATTCAGAGGAGGACTTACTAATAAGTAAGTCATTTAAAAAGTGGCTTCAGAACAGAACAGTGGATGATCAATTTAAGGTGAAGGTCATTCTAGTGGCCAGACTAGTTAAGAGATATAACAATTTCATAGGGAGGGGAGCCCAGAGATTAATATCAAGGTCCACTGAAGGCTTCTTTTTTTAAAATGTGTATAAATGTATGATCTAAAATGCGTATGTATGTAAATGGATACATAACTCTTCATTCCAGAGTTTGACTTCTGTCTTATTTGATAAATCATCTTGGTAGCTTCTTGATAAGAAAAATTATTCTAAAGAGATATCTTTTGAAGTGGGTGTATATAATTTATTTTTGAAATTTTTTTTTATTCTAACAACTTAGCCCAAACAAAAATGAATTGGTCAACAACCAATGAGTTTGGAGAAGACCCTCAAAGCTCAGAAGAGAGTACAGCTCCAACTAACACCTTAATTTTGGTCATATAAGACCTTGTTATGGGCTAAATTGTGTTCTCCCAAAATTCATATCTGAAAGCTCTAACCTGTAGTACTTCAGAATGGGACTGTATTTGGAGATAGGGCCTTTAGAAAGGAAATTACATTAAAATGAGGCTGTTAGGACACATGACTTGTGTCATCATCATCAGAAGAAATTTGGATGTAGGAAGAGACACCAGGGAGGCACATGTCCCAAGAAAAGACCATGTGAAGATACAGAGAAGATGGCCGTCTGAAAGGCAAGAAGAGAAGCCTCAGAAGAAATTAAGGCTTCCAACACCTTGATCACAGACTTCTAGCCTCCAGAACTATGAGAAAACACATTTCTGTGTTTTAGTCTACCCAGTCTGTGGTCTTTTGTTATGACAATTTTAGCAAACTAATACAGACCATAAATAGAAAACCCAGTTGAGCTCTGCCCAGACTTAGAACTTAGAGAAACTATGAGATAATTAAAGAGTGTGGTTTAAAGTCATTAACTTTGTGATAAGTTATGCAGCAACAGAAAACTAATACAACTATAACCTCTTGGGTCTTATGGTTTAGTAGTACATAGTAAGTAAATAGGCCTTTATTAATGTCAACCCCTAGGACACAGACGAGCAAATTAGATTGTATATTAACTCACACATCTAATAACTAATACTGTTAGAATTAAGATTTGGACCTTATTCTTATAACTACTATGTATGTGTGTGTGTGTGTACATACACACAAATGAGGGATATACTATCATTTTTCCGTCCGTAAGATGAGACATTAGATTTACAGTGTTTGTATTGTTTGGGTTCTAAAGTTCTACCTTGGGTATTATGTCATAATGGCTGTTTTGTCAGGTAGCAGTCTATTAATCAAGACTCTTTTAATCATCATTTGGTATATCAGTATAGGAGTATACATAATATTCATAATGTTGACCTTGAGGCATTGTGGAGTGTTTCACATCTTTGAATACCATAAAAACATAAAAAATACATTCAGTAGAATGTGTACATATGCAAATGGTAATGGATAACCTTTGTTTAAGTATATGGGATAATTTAATTAACTGGAATATGTGATTTTTGTAACTATACTCAATAATAGAAATATGTCTATTGTTGTCATTACTTACCTCAGAAAAAGAATTTTAAGGAGAGGGGACTAGCACTTTTTGGAAGCCACTCTGCATAGATAATTTTCATTTTAACTACAACCTCAGAAGTAGCTGAGGACAACAGCCAATCAGTATTGGGTACTTTAGTGGATTAAGGGATGTGCTGAGAGTTTTGCTTTTCAATTGTGCCAACAATCATATGGGCTTGGCACCATTAATATCCCCAGCATTCAGATGATGAAACAGAGTCTTAGAAAATTTCAGCAATGTTTCATTGCTGGTAGGTGGTTACCTATGTAATGCATCTATCTCTAAGTCCAAAGATACCTGTGTTTAATGTTTGAAAAATACTAGAATCTATAAAATACAGTCCTCTAGATGTTTACAAGTCATCTAGAGTTTGGTACCAAAAAAAAAATCAAGTGTAACAACTCCAAATTTTACTTGATCATTGGCTTTTGAAAACCAAGCATGAGACCCCATTAGCCAATGACTATAGAGCATCGTTCTGCCTTTGAGGAGGAAGCTGAAGTGTATTCAGAAGGAAGACTATATCATGACTCACCTCAACTCATCCAAACAGCCCTGTGCACCATCATCCAGTTACCTGGAGGCTCACATATTCAGAGAGCCACTGTGAATGGGAAAGGATGCTTCCCATGGAATGGGTCAAACCAAATGTTCTGTGTGCATACAGATACTCTGTAAAATTTTCCTAGGAATTTGGATTTTTCTTGGAGCAGTTTTCAAATTATCTCTTTCTTTTCTTTTGTTTAAAAAAGGTAATGCAGACATAATTCTACAGAATTCATTTCCCTCTAAAACTTAAGAAGTTTTACCAACTAGAGGTATTTGAAGGAAAGGTTATCCTGTGAAAGAAATAATTATCCCCTTGAAAGATTTTTTCTTCAAAATTCTTTATTGTAGAAAAAACTCATTGAGCACTAGTTTCTCTCTAAAGAAATTAAGCTCTGATAGCTTATGAATTAAAATGCAATGCAGCAGACTCCCAGACATTTTAAGATCCATTAGGTTATCCAGCCTGTCCTTCTGTAGCCTGCTTTAAATTCTCTCTGCAAGGTGATTAAAAGTAACATTTAATAACAGGTCAGTTGACGAGTAATTATTTAGCACCCACAGGGTGCAAAGCTCTATACAAAATGCTCTGAATTAAAACCTTTAAAGTTACATAATGGGAAGGGAGACAATAATGTCTTTTTCTCTGAGCATAGGAACATATTCAGTCCTATTTTCTCTCATATTTTGGGAAGATAAGCTGTCAAAAATTATGCAAAAAGTTAATAATAACTTACATTTTTACAGTATTCTCTCTTTTGTCTAAATTCTCTTACATTTTGTGGTAGGATCAAAACACTCTTTCTATGGAGTAGAGAAGGCATTATGTTCCCATATGTCAAATGAGGAAACTGAGGCCCAGAAGGATAGGATGACTTATAAATACACACAGATGGGTGAGCAACCTGGATTCTTGTCTAGTCTCTACTTCTCCTTCCAGCCTCCCTAGATGATAGGACATGGAAGTGCCCAAGAATTTGCAGATGCAGCAAGAGGCTCACTTGCCCTTTGAAACTCATCTTGGATATGATCTTGAATCCATGCTCCACATACATTGGCTCTGGTTGATAGGCCCCTGCTCTGTGGTTCAGCAGTGCCCTGTGTGTAACCTTGCTATGTCACCATCACCCTGTTTCCTACTGATGCAGTCTAGGTACAATAGTCTATGCACCATCTGTGTATGCAAGATGCAATGTGCCATTTGCATGCAGGAGCCTCCAGATTGCACTTGCCTGTTTCTTTCCCATCCTTTCGTTCTTTCTTTCCCATCCTTTCCTTCTTCCTTGTGGCAGCCAGAGACACCTTTTAAAATGCAAATTGGATTTTCAAACTCCTCTGCATAATAGTTAATGGCTTCTCTAGAATTTTTTTTTAATTTAATTAATTTATTTATTTGAGAGAGAGAGAGCAGGAGAGGGGGGAGGGTCTGAGGGAGAAGCAGACTCCCTGCCGAGCAGGGAGCCTGATGCGGGACTCGATCCCGGGACTCCAGGATCATGACCTGAGCCGAAGGCAGTCGCTTAACCAACTGAGCCACCCAGGCGCCCCGCTTCTCTAGAATTTTAAGATCAAGATGAAGATCTTAAAGAGATCTTCAAGGCCCTCCTTTGCCTGAACTGCTGATCTCTCTACCCTCATTCTCATCGCCCCACTTCAGCCCCACATTCTTACAGGTCCCAAAGCAAGCAATGTCCCCCAACAAGGATCTCCCCATCCACAATATCCCACTCACCTGCTTTTTCATCCAGTTCATTCCTAGTCAATCTTCCACTTGATAAAGCCCATAAAAGGAGATCAGATCCCTTCTATTCTGAATTCCCTTAACACTCCACCTTTTTTTCTTTTTTTTTAAGTATTGATCAATGGAGGGAAATTGATTGATGTGATTAAGCTCAGGATAAATGAACAGAATGCCAGGGCAGGGATCATCTTTTATGTTTTGCTCACTTTTACTTCTCAGTGCCTAGCATAGGGCTTAAAGCATTGTAAGATTTCAATTATTGACCGAGAAAAGAGGCAGAGCTGAAATAGAACAAAAGCATTTATTTGAGGTCTTGGAATTGCAGTTCAAGGAGCACAGATTCAGGTAGCACCCAAATTGTGTCCCACTAGGGAACAAAAGTCAGGGGTTTTTAAAGACAAAAAGGAAATGATTGTATATGTTGTTCACAAAGATTTCTGATTGGTGTTGGCAGCAGAAAAGTAATCTTGGCCAAATATAATTGGTTGCTAAGGTTATCACTAAGCAAATGTCCATTACTATAGCAAGTTGCATGTGTTTGCACAGAGACCTTGGACTATTTGGGGTTTGGCTCAGTTCAAAAATTCATAGTTCTACCCAGTAAGGATGTGGAACGCCTTAATGGCCTTCCAGTTCCATTTTAAAACCCCTCAATATGAGTAACTTTATTTTATTTCATCTTTCACATAATAAATATGGTTGGAATGTTTAAAAAAAATTGACTACCATGATTTTAACTCCAGTTGAGTTGCAAGTTATACAGGGGCATAAATATCTGTTTTACCTGGTCTATTGACACATCTCATGGTGTTCAGCACATTGAAAATGCTCAAAAAACCTTTGTTTAATGAATGAGTTAAGGTTGAATGCATTTCCCAAATATAATACTCTGGTAACCCTATCAGAAAAAGACGTGTGGCAAACGTGTTTGTGGTAAATTTCTGCTGATAGGTATCATTTCCTTGTTGTTATTTGTTTATTTATTTATCTATTTATTTATGTTTGAAACATACGCAGTTATCTTTGGTATACATAAAAATTGTTGAACATAATCAATTTCATGTTGTTCATCAACCTAATACTTTCTACCACCAACTTAATCTACTTCTTATAGTATATTTGCCAATAAAATAGATAAACATATGCCACACTTTTGTTAGAACTATAGGATTAGAAAATGAAAAATTGTGGACAAGGAGGGGAACTCCAGTGGATGAATAGATTCTGTTTTATACTGTCATTAAAATAGATATGTATAGATACAATAGATCACAATAGATAGGTAATAGGTCTTAACATGACTAAACTGAGCTCTGAACTTCCTGATGAGTATGACAAGAAGAAAAGCATGATAGATTCATGCTCATTTTAGTGATCAAGTTCAAATGTTTGCATTCCAAATCAATTAATAATCCTTTATAAAATGTTGTGGTGTTTAAATATTAAGTTCTACATCCCTAGCCTCTCCCTTTCCATTAGATTTTCTTCCAGAAATCACGTTTTCTCCCAGAAATCTACTCATAAGCAAAACATTGAACTTGAGGTAATAATCTAGATGTTAGTACCTATAAAAATCTTTTATAGAGACATAGGTTTATTTCCTGATGAGTTGGTTTAGAGCCATTGTCCACATATGACATTCACCAGATAAATTTGTAATTTTGTTTTAGCTCATCATCTTTATCTAAATATTTTAACAGAACTAGAAAATGTTCTGTAGTTTCATGGTTCATGGACCTAAAGACGATGAACTATGCTTTGAGTTGCTTCTCACAGTAGTCCTGCCTTCTCACTAACAGTTGAATTAATCTATTCCTCCAAGGAAGATTTAAAGCCTCTAATTTAACCCTCAAATTTAAACCCTCTAATCCTAATCTTCTCCATATGTATATGTGTATATATATATATATATATATATATATATATATATACTTTTTTACAATAAGATGTTATAGGAGGGGGAATGCTTTGGAAAAATTGGACATAAAGGAAGCTCAGGAGAAAGAAGAAAAAATAATCAATAGAAGTGTATTGAGTTGAACAGTGTCCCCTCTGAATATGCCCACTCAAAAATCTATGAATGTGATCTTATTTGAAAATAGAATCTTTGCTGACATAATCAAGTTAAGATGAGGTCATACTGGATGAGAGTGGTCCTGGATACAATGACCAATGTCTGTATGAGAGGAGGGACATTTGGACACAAATGCACACAGAGGCAAGATGACCATGAGAGGATAAAGGCAGAGTTTAGGGTTGGGCTTCGAAAAACCATGGAACACCAAGGATTGCTTGGTGACCACAAGCTAGAGGAAGAAAGAAAAGATTCTACCCCAGAGACTCAGAGCAGAGCCTGCCCCAGCCAACTCCTAGATTTTGGACTTCTGGCTTCCAGAAATGCAAAAAGATAAATTTCTGTTATTTAAGGACACCTTGTTTGTGGTAACTTGTCAAAAAATGGCTTTAGGAAAGTAATACAAGGAAGAAAAAAATGAAATTGTACTTTATTTTCTTTCCTTTGCATAGATTTCAAGACAAGAAATACTTCTCAGGTACATCAGGTTTTTCTGGATCTCCACACATGAGAAGAATCATTGAAAATTAGAAAGTTTCAGATATACAAAAACAAAAACAAACAAACATAAAAAAAAAACAAAAACCCTTGACCTTGAGGTTATAAGAATGGATCTTTGAAATTGTTTCTTAGATTCACGGTAATTCCTTCCAGTTGGTGGCACTTTCTACTAATTTGGTCCTTGAGGCACCCTTAGATGAAGATAAAGCAGATAATAAAATTCTCAAGTGGCAAATGAAGAAACAGGTTCAGAGAGATTAAATGACTCATCCAAGTTGTTCAACAAATCAATAGAAACACCTGAACTAGAACCTAGATCTTCTCACTCAGTGCTTTATTTTTATGATTCTGCCATGAATCTCACAAATGGGTATGACTAGCTTATGATTTTCTGACATTATATTTGACCTTCTCTTTAAAATTTGGTACCAGCAAACCTGTGGGCTGAGTTGCTTAACCAGGGAGGCCCTTAAGGGGTTACGGAGGGAGGGGGAGATTCTACTCCTTCTGTCAACTCACACACACTGAGGATCTGTTGTAAAATATACTTGAAAGCACTGGAAAATGTATGTGGGTTGGGAATTAGATCCCTACGACAGGCAAAGGGCATTGAGGAAATGAGAGTTTAAAAGAAATGGAAGAATCGAGTTTAAAAGTTGTTGAAAGTGCTCTTGGGAATATGATTTATGGCATGAAACATAAAAGGCCCATAACAAACAATAAAATAAAGAGCAGTGGTTCCCAAGTGTCAGGGCACAGAAAAGTGCCACGCCAAGAACAGGAGAATTCTCTGAGGAATTTGTTAAAAATAGCAAGACCAGAATTCCTCTCCAGGGGATTCTGATTCAATGGATCTAGAGTCGAGTCCCTTAGGGGGATTCTGATGCCTAGGTAAATTTTGTCATTATTGGTTCAGAAGAGGTATAACGTTGCATCTGTAGCTTACCAGGATTGTTCTAGTCAAATTCTTCTTGCCCTCATTTATACTTTTCGATGATTGCCTAATATCCCTCCCCATTAGCCAGGGCCCAAAGAATGTCAGATATATAATACAGAATGATAAGGAAACTGAGGCTGAGGATTTAGTCTAATGTCTCTCACATCAAGTACAGAGGTAAAAATGTCTGTGTTTTCCTATGCAATGTCTCTATAAGCCTTGATTTTCCTTTCCAGTAGGAGATAGAGGTTATAGGAGGACATTCTTTGTTTTACCTAAAATCAGTCAGTCAGTTGGTGAAATTGTAAAGCAAGAAACATATAGGACTTGTCTATGACCCCTTCCAGTACAGTTCTTCTATCAAAGCTCTCTTCACCTATTGTGGAATACTGGATAGGCAGGCAACGCAAATGCAGAGGACACAATATAGTAGGATCAATGAATTAGCTCAAAATAGGTTATAATATTATTGGTCTTTCGGATTTACTAGATTTATGTAATAGTTTTATCCTGCATAATGTATGACAGAAGTGGCATAATCTTTTCAGTTTTTATGGCTTCTAAATTTTGTAATCAAGCCTATTCTTTACTTTATGTTAGCTGCCAGTCACCACATCTTCTGGATCAATCTCTTTGTTTTCAATTGCTGCTTACATTTTCTTTTCTTTTTTTTTTTTTAAAGATTTTATTTATTTATTTGAGAGAGAGAATGAGATAGAGAGAGAGCATGAGAGGGGGAAGGGTCAGAGGGAGAAGCAGACTCCCCGCTGAGCAGGGAGCCCCATGCGGGACTCGATCCAGGGACTCCAGGATCATGACCTGAGCCGAAGGCAGTCGCCCAACCGACTGAGCCACCCAGGCGCCCTACATTTTCAAAATATCTCCACTCATTCTGAAATTAAATTTGCCTTGAATATTATTTAATAAATTAAGTCACTTGGAATGAATGTCACAGACTACTTCTTCCAGAGGTGCTTGTCGTATGGTACATTCTTCTCTTCCACCACAATTTTAGGCGTAAGTGGCAAATCCAGGGAAGAGAGATCCTAAGGCCTTCTTGCTCTCCAAGGACTCCTTAAATTATACTTGAAGACAGCTGTCAATCTTAGCTATTGCTGAAGCCACTCCTGACTGCTGCAGAAAAGAAAAAAAAAAGTTATTACTCTCACGTTTTTCTTCAGTTGTTAGTTTTTTTTTTCTTTTGCTAATGAGCTTGTTCCTGTTGTATGTTGATTCATTAAATGTTTAAGTCAATCTCGTTGAAGCTATTCTTCATGCTTCCATCTTAATTATTAACCCCCTTCAGTGTTGCCTTTCCAAGGATTTGAAATGATTTTATAAGAGTTAAAAACGATAATCTAGGGGCTTGAATATCCTCTGAGAAAGCCCTGGGGCTTTGATATTATTCAAAACTTTCTGTTTGCAGAGCCCCTCCCTCTTATAATTTTTGTGGTATCTACAGCTTCATTGGAAAACAGAATAATTTATCTTGTAGATTTTCATCATCTTTGGCTGCTGGTCCCAGTTAGAACAAGAAAACAAAGAACAGAAGATTTAATTTTGTGTTAAGAAACACAGAAAGTGCTTGGTATGGGATTACAGAGACAGGTTTTTTTTTTTTTTTTTTCTTTTATTCTTTGCCTTCATTCAATTATGTACACACACAGAGAGAGAGAGAGAGGGAAAGGGCAATGTGGCTTTATAATCAGAGAAGAAAGCAGTTAATTTTCAACTGTTGCATAGACTGAAAATCATTGTAAATACTAATAAGAGAATAAATTTGGATCCTGAATCTTCAAGTTTTGGAATCTGTCCAACATAGAGTTAGCAATAGAATAATAGGTAATACCCTAATGATGGCTGATAAGCCCTGCTTTGGAATTTCAGTTCCCATAGGATGTTTCTAATGATTATTTTCCACTACCATTACTTGCAGAGGCTTGTATAACTTGAAGGGCAGAATGTGATGAAACTAGCTCCTTGCAGATTCTCTGACTTTATTATTATCAATGGGTGTTTTATAAAAGCAATGAAGCACCTTTTCCTAGCTCAGACCTGAGAGAATATAACAAGGTGTTTCAAGTATGCATACATAGGCTCCCACCAAGACACACATAATTGGAAACAGTTAACCAATTTGACCAAGAAACAGTCTTCTATAAAGAAGATCGGATTGCCTAACATGTATCGAAGACAGGCATAAATTCTGTCCAGTATATGCAATGGAATTTGCATCTTTAGATTGGGACAGGCCGAGCTATTTAACCAGAGACCCTATAATTTACAGTAGTTGTCTTTAATGAGGCCATTGAGAGATTTGGGAATGTATGCAGAAAGCAGGGGGAGTGAAAGTGGTTCTATAATAGAAAACAGAGGTTTCTGAACGTAGTTTGGGAAGACAGAGAAGGGTATAGTAAAAATTAGCATAACAGCCATGTCTATAGAAACATTCTTCTAAGCTTTCATTAAATCAAATACTAAGTGGCAATTACTGAAATACAATAGGCACATTCAGGCTCTGACAACTCTTAACCTTTTTGGCTTTATAAGCCATTTGTCCTGAGTCACGTGATGTCCCCATCACATGAGGCAACTGTTAGACCATAGGCTTCAGTGCCCTGTGAAACAATCTAGAGTTCTCTGAATGGTGCAATTATTTGGGGGTAATTCAAGACATCTCTATTGAGGCGTCCAATATTCAATGTGTGTTTAAATAGACTCTTGGGCCCTGAAAAGTATAAGCTTATGCAATGTACAGGTTGTCATCTGTTTCAGAGGGAATAGCTACTTCCTGATTCAGAATTGTTAAATTGAGGGCATACACATAGGATAATGTGCACAATGAAGCCCCAAGCTGTAAATATTTATTACACAATGGAGTTCAGAGAGGCCTGCGCTAAGGAACCGAAAGGTAGGGAAGCAGAATCACCTGGTGGCATTAATAGTTCACGTTTTTTTCTTTCCATATTGTTCGATGTATAGACACTTCAAGCAATTCTTAAAATGTTTCGTGATCATATGGGGTTCATCAAAAATTACATTTTTATTTGACCAATTTGAAAACTGACGCTCAGACATGAAACTGACTTGTTGCAGAATTAGCCCTAATTTAATGACATTTCTTGGAGGTTAAAAAAAAAGTAAGCTGGCGTGGAAGAGTTTTCTCACAAGATAGTCACAAATCACCATTACATTTCTGCCCTTTGACCCTTTTACCCAAGTTTGAGCTGCATGCTGTCCTTAGAAACTGGAGGTGTCAGACACACTGAACAGCAAGTCACAGAGACCATGAGGAGGCCCCAGCTTACAAAAGGGTCTTGCCATAGAGTGTTCATCTTAAATGTCCAGACATAGTCTTGGTCATGGTCGAGAGTGAGTTGAGGTGAGTTTGGGGAGGAAACAGAGGCATATCACTGGCTGGTCCTATGTAGTGAGGGAGGCTTATGTCAGTGACTTTGGGGCTTAAAACCCCAGCAACATATTCTACCCACTTTCCTTCTCTTCTGCACACACCTGGCACACTGTTCTGTTGTGAATTCTTTTCTCACTAAGGCTACCCTTCATGATAATGTTCAACAATATTTAGCCTATAAAATTTCTTTTGCACCTTGAATAGTGGTATAAATAAGACAGGCATAAAATCTGGATCAAAATTCTGCAAGCTTCTAAAATTTCCTGGGCTCCACACGAGTCTTTCCACATTTCCTCTAATCTCAGATCTCAGGTCCACGTTCTTTCCTTTCATATAAGTCCTCACTTATCTCCAATCCAATTCAATATGACCAGTCCCATCATGTTTCTTTTGAGCAGTTGTTCAAGTATGTAAAGATGTACATATTGGTGGGATTCAGGGAAGGCAGTGAGGGGAGGTAGGAAAGGGTTGAAAAAATATATATATTTTATATATTATTAATATATGTATTAATATATGATTTCTATATGGTATATATATTATATTACAAAACCTTTGGTAGATTTATAAGAATTACAAGAGAATCAAACAAAAACCATGTAATTAATTACCAGTGTGTCCATGTGTGTATACATGTGTTTGTGTCCACATGTATATACACACACAGTCTCTTTGATGATGGGAGCAATATGTAACAAAAGCCTCTGGATGAGCCCATTTTTAATTCTATGAGTGCAGAGACTAAAACTTTCTCTTCTCAGAGCTTCCACCAGCACCCCCTGGATTCACACCAAAGATCATGCTGCCTTTTTTTCCCTGAGAGTCGGTTGTTGATGTTAATCCTCACTCAACAAATTCTTCAAATCCATGTTCCTAGTCTTAGGAGTCTTACCTTGTTTCTTTTTATTCTTACTTTGCACCAGTAATCGCCTGGCTTAAACATAATCACTTGAGAAGCTTTATAAAACTTTATTATTATGAAAAGTTTCAAACATATACCAAATATAAAGAATAGAATAATCAGCATCCACACATCTGTTTCAATAATTTTCAGTTCATAGCTAACTTGTTTCTTTTAAACCCACTTTGACTCCCCAATCCCCCAAATTCATTTGTAGCAAATCTCAGATATTTCCTTCTATCCAAAAATATTTTAGAAAAGGAATATATTGAAACATGATTACATACTGCTATCATACCTAAACTTAGCATTAATTCCTTGATATCATTAGTCAGTTTGAAATTAACCATATTTTTTCATAAATTGTTATTTTAGGAGCACCTGGATGGCTTATTCGGTTAAGCACCTGACTCTTGGTTTTGACTCAGCTTATGATCTCAGGGTCTTGGAATCGAGTCCCATGTCAGGCTCCTAGCTCAGCGGGGAGTCTGCTTGGGATTCTCTCTCTCTCTTAAATAAATAAATAAATCTTTAAAAATAATAAATTGTTATTTTAAAGCTTATTTGATTGTATTGGAATTAGAATAAGGGTTATGTATCCCAGTTGGTTGACATATATCATCACTTCAGTGTCTTAAAATATCTCTTTCCCCACTCCTCTCCTGTTCTCTCTTTTTCTTTCTCTCTCTTCCTTACTATTTATTTGTTGAAGAAACTGGGTTTTTTCTTTTGTTTCTCACCATCTGGAATTTGCTGATTGGTTTCTCAGGTGTCATATTTTACTTACTCTGTCTCCTGTATTTTCTGAAAATAAATCTAGATGATCTATCAGTGTCAGGTTTGAGTATTTTGGAAGGCAGAAGTCATGTCATATTTGGTGGTCTCCCTTTTTATGGTGTTAGAAGCAATTAATGATTATTATCTAGATTCATTATGTTGGTTGGAGTGGCAAAATAATGGTATTATAATTTCAACATTCTTTCTTCATTTAAAAGAATATTCTACATCCAATTAATCTTTTACTCTGGGACGCAATATATATGGAAAAGGTAAGGATAAATGGTAGATTAGAGGTCTTTTTTCTTATTCTTACCAGTTTCCAAAATAATAAATCCATGCACTAGCATCCTTCTAGGATGACAACTGTGTTGTGTTTTGTTTTGTATTTATCATTTTAAAAAAGGAACCAAGAAACAGACTTGGCTTTAACCATTTCTCCAGGGAACTTTGGTTCCTTTTCCAGAGAAGTGGTATTGAGACACCACAATCTGGTGCTGGTAATGCTAATTGCTGCTGGGATTTTATGCATTTTCACCAGCCAGAGTTAGAATGCACTTATTTTTCTTCAAAGATAAATACATTATGACTAATATAGAAGGTTTACTGAACCACATGACTCATATATCTGAATCTCATTAATTTTTTTCATCCTCCAAATCCCCATTCTCAGAGATATAAGAATAATTATGCATTTATATTAGCTCAAAATGCACATATACCTGTCTCAGAATAGCACCATCACCACAGTTACAACTGGTATGATTACTAAAAATAGGAACCCTATTTGGAACATGTATGTCTTATTCAGCTCAAGCTGCTGTAAAAAAATACCAACGACTGGGTGGTTTAAACAATAGAGATTTATTTTCTCTTAACTCTGGGGACTGGCAAGTCCAAGATCAGGGTGCAGGTTAATTCAGTTCCTGGTGAGAGCCCTCTTTCTGGCTAAATACAATCACTTTCTCTCAATGTCCTTCCATGGCAGAGAGAAGACAGCTCTGTCATCCCTTCCTGTTCTTTTAAGGTACTAATTCTACCATGAGGACCCTACCCTCATGACCTCATCTAAACCTAATTATCTCCCAAAGGCATCATCTCCAAATACCATCCATTATATTGGGAGTTATAGATTCAGCATATGATTTTTTTCCTGGAGTATGGATGTCAGTAGGGAAGCATAATTCAGTCCACAGTATATGGTTACATGACATTACCAAACTTCTAATGCCGCTTGGAGTGGATTATCTATTATGCCACCAACTCAAAATATAGATAGCTGTATTATTTCATTTTGCTTTAGATTTTTAGGAAATATTATTTTATTTAATTTTGTTTTGCATTTATGTAAACATTTCCATGAATCCAAACCGAATTCCATAAAACTAGATATCATCACAAACTATTTTTTATTCTTGTTTTCTTTATAGTATTTCTTCCCTCCACATAGAAAGGCATCAAAAAATGTATTGCTTAGGATTTTAGAAAGCATATTTAAGAGACATATTCTTAGGACTTACTTTCAATCCACCAAGTTAGAATAGCCCTCTGAGGCCAGAGGATTCTGATATGCAACTCTGGTTATGACCCTACATATTCTATTTCAAAGATTTCCCTTCTTCCATGCTCTCCATTATAACTTGAAAACCAGTGACTAAAAAATCTATTTCCAACCTTCAATCTTTTCTGGATATCAGATTATTGGAAACCCTAACCATAAAATATAATGTCATCCTCTTTTGTTATATTCAAAGTAATCTTATTTGTTAAGGCCATCTAAGTTCTTATTTTGAGAAATTCTTAGATGCTTATGATTCTTTTTCCTTACATTCTCGCGGTCCTGACATTTCTTCAAAATTGTTCCTCAAAGTCAGACTTCGCTCTGTCTTTACTGTCATAGCATAGCCTTTGTCTGGAGCAGGGTTTTTCAACCTCAGCACTATTGCTGTTTTGAACTGGATAACTCTTTGTTGTGAGGGGCTTTCTTGTGTGTTTCAGGAGGTTTAGCAGCATCACTTGCCTCTAGTTACCAGATGCTGGTGTCAGCTCCATAGTGGTGACAAGCAAAAATGTCTCCAGACAGCCAGCTGTCCCCTATGTGTATGTGTGTAGGTGGTGGGGTGGGGGGGTACAGGGGAAGGGGAAGAATCTGTCCCAGCCGAGAACCCGGGGTCTCTAGCGCATCATCTAGCTCTTTGATGGCAACAAACCTTCATGTCTGATCTCCCTGCTTCTAATACCATCAATCTTCCCCATTGCTGTTCAAGTTATCCTTTATGTTACAAACTAAGTTCCTGTGACATTTATGCTTCAGTTTTTTGTTTTTGTTTTTGTTTTTGTTTTTTTTCTGCTGGATGTACACAAATTCCAGAGGGTATCTATAAAGGGTCCTTCACTAAGAACCCTTTCCACCATCACATTCTGTTTCTCACCTCCCCACTCCATTATACTTATTTTTATTCTCTACATAGTGACAGCTGATTTATTGCACTTCTCCAAATCTTCCATTTATTTCTATTTTGCTCCTCCATACACATACTTTTTCCTCAGCTGCACACCACCCGTTTTCTTAAGATGGAAAAACCTCTCATCACTCTTTAAGGTGGTTCTCAAAAGTTGTAGGGTGAGTGACCCTTTTCCTGACACTCCAATTCTTAAATGAAGCACCAAACACATTGCATTGTAATTCCTTGTTTTTACTCCATCTCCCTCCTTTTCCAGGTAGCTCCCTGAGCACAGCTGGGTTTATTCACAGTGCTTAGCACCATAAGCAGGAGAGGCACTCACTTGTATCTTCATCCATACCCTCTATGTCAGTAGTAGTAGAAAAATGACATGAACAATGAAGTCTTTCCTTGGAAGTTTGCAGGCTGCTGGGTTTAAAGGGTGATTGACTGATGGCATGTGATCCAAAGTACAGTATAAGAAAAAAAAACAAAAAACACACACTTCTTTCAGGGTTACTCTTAACTTCAAAATGCATTTTATGACCACTAGAATCTGAAATAAAAGTTAGTAGTCCTTAACATAAGAAAATGGCACCCATGGCATTTCTAAAACTGATTGCAGAGTGCTCCTGCATTGCCAGCAAAGGTCTGTTCCTCCTGACAGCACAGCCTCTGGTCTGTAACACTGAACCTCATTACTCACCTGTGACTTTCAGGGGTGGCTGCTGTCTGTTGGCCCGTGCACACCCTTGCATGGATTTAGGAGAGACAACCAGGGCAGTACTGAGACATTGGCTCTGTTGGGCTGTCTGAAGAGAAAGTCATACTTGATGGGGTGGATGTGAAGTGGCCAGAAAAACAGAGAGAAGTGGGGAAAAAGTAACTGTATTTAAGTCCCTAGTTAAGCTGCATATGAAAAAAGAACCTTTGCAAAATATAGAAACAAATGTAAAAGAAATAAGGATTGACCATTTGTGAAGAGCAATCTTTATGAAAGTTTCTTCTTAATTTTAGCACTTGCTATTCTTGGTATAAGTTATGTAAGCTCTCTATCTTCTAGATGAAGTAGGAAGAAAAGGAAAGCAAAGCAAACATTAGCTGAATGTATTTTATATGTCAGTAATAATGCTGCAAAGTATTTAACATCTCTGTGTTATCTTATTTAGAAACTGTGGCTTGGTGAGGTTAAGAATGTGCTTATAAAATTGGTAGGTCCTGACGTATAATTCAAACGTGATTCTTTCTGACTCTAAAGTCTACATATGTTTCAGTTACTTCTTTCTTCCCCTTACATTTATTACTTTGAGACTGAATAGTCTTCATCTCACCATGCTGGGGTTTGGCACATAGGCCTGTGTTCATGTGTTCACTATGTCATATGGATAGAAAAATCTCCTTCCATCTGTTGTTCTTCACACCTGGCTGGGGACGGGGGGAAGCCAGTGAAGGATTACTCGAAAAAAATTCTAGTACTCGCTACAGATTAGGGAATGATCAGAATTATGAAACTCCAGTTCATATGTAAATATTCTAGGAATTAGCAAGTCTAAAGTGGATTATGCTTGTTGGAATGGAGTTTGGTTTTTGGATTACGACATTTTGAATGTGTGCTCCTGAGCAGAGCAAGGAGACAATTAAAATAAGAGCAGGATCCATTCCTTACAAATTCTTTCCCGTTTCTGCAGGTAAGAATAGGCAACACATAGCTGCTGCAGTATGTCAGAACAGGGGATCTGGAGTCAATTTTGTAGAGAAAATTCTGTTGCTAGGGCTTGAGAAGGTGAGTTTAATCAGTCTGTAAGGAACATTTCACCTGCATGTCTAAGGAGAAAGGTGAATGAAAGAAAATAAGACGCAGGGAAAAAAATGTAGACTAAAGGGAACTGAAGACCCAAGGTTTTTATGTTCATTTTTAATTTTTGTAAGAGCTTAATGACAACAAATGTATCATTAAAAGCCACCTTATGCCATATGAAGATTTTAGATATGGCCACTTCCCCGTCTCCACTGTTCTGCCATTAGTCCACTATGTTGTTTAAGCACATGTAGCTGCCTGTCCAAAATAGTTTTACCAACACTGGTTAGTCTTTCCCACATACCAGAATTATCTCAAATGCTTGTGAAAATTTCAGATTCCTAAACTACCTTCTGCTGAAACAGATTATCTGGTGAAAAGCCCTAGGCATCTGCTTTTAGTAAGATCCCTTGTTGATTCTAGAACACACCAATGTTTTGGATCCTCTGGCTCAATTGATGTCTTCTCTGGGCTATGTCTAGTTCCATTATTTCCTTTTTGAGGTGCAACTCTCAGACATAGATGTACGGTTCAGAGTTAACTTCATCAGCATATGCCTATTAGGGAATGTGAGAAGTTTGTGTAACTCCATCAGTTGTATTTACATGGAAGATCATTCCATACCTATGGAGGTATTTAGCAGACTTAGGAATAGTTGCCCACATAAGGATCTAGGCGTGCTCATTAAGCATACCGGTAATTGCCATATAGCCCTCAGTGAGGCATATCCAGAACACAGAATAACTCCAAAGAGCACTAGGTCAACTTTAAGAACCAGGACAATAGACTGGATTTGGAGGGAGCCATGGAGATGGATCTTAAATCTACTAATGATACACACACACGCACACACACACACACATATGTGTGCTGATTCATAAAAACACCCCATGGAGTAACTAAAACTGATATATTTATCTCCTTTTTTATAAAAGCAGAAACAGAGCCTCAGAAATAAATCTACATTCCCAGAAATATACAGCTGGAAGAGCCCAAGTTCAAGCCCCTTTCCATTTGAACACTGTGATTTTACACAATTGAAAACAGTCTTTCTGTTTGATTTTCATATGGGTCTTCCTGCAGATGCCTGTTGTATAACCTTTGGAACACATCAGTGAAGAGGGGTACCTCTAGGAAACTCTGTGGTTTATTTACCAAGAACATCAGTTCCTGGCTAAATTTCATTTGGAAAGGAAAAGAGCTAATCTACAAGAAATAATAACAATAATACCACATCTTGTGATCATTGGTAGACCTAACAGTAACATTCTAGGGAACAATTCTCCTTTGATTCATTCAGAATTTAATTTTGTTGAAAGTCCCACTGAATCATAATTAATGCTACAAAAGCAAGATTTAACAAGAGCTCTGGGGTAGCGTTTTAAATATACGGTAGCTAATTAACTATAACTATACAATTTACAAACACATCTATTGAGAACTTGAAAGTCTGCTGGAAGATATATCCATTTATTGCATGTAGTAGCTGTTACATTGTAAAATTATTTTCAGTCATTTGCCAATATTTTAAGACTTTCATTACAGTTAAATAATGTGCTTAACGCAAATTTTTTCTTCCTTTAAAATGACAAGAAGGGGCATCTAAGGTTTGATAAATGTTACTTTATGACATTTGGACATGAAAGATGACTGGGGATATAAAATGCTTAAGAAATTCAAGCCCTTAAGAAAGTTTCCTCCAGTAACTGACCCTTTTTCCCAGTGTGGAAAGGCTCTAAGTTCTAATGATACTAACAGAGATACACACACATACAAATATGTATTTTCTGGAAAAGAACTATTCAAATAATGACTGCCTTTTACATGCCAGAAGCATATTGAAAGATGCTCATCCTGTGTGTGTCTCTGTGTGTGTGTGTATGTGCGCGTGTGCTTATGTGTGTGTGTATGTGTGTTTCACTTCCTCTTGTCACTGCATTTTTAGCACTTGAGAGCAAGAATTTAGCCTGGTTTGTCTTTGTGGGAAAAGCTCCTAACTTGTGCTAATTTATAGTTCATGTTCAATAAACATGTGATATTTGATTGACTAGTTCTCAATTTGGCAGTTATTATAGTTCAAGGTGCCATTCGGGACCACTCAAAAACTCAAATGAATGGGGAAAGAATTGGCGGAATAGTGTTCATGTGTAGGCAGATTATATAGGGAAAAAAGGAAACATCTAGTACCTACTCTAATTTGGCTATCTAAGCTTATTTTTCTTAAGAATAAGTATTGATTTATTGAGCTTACAGCATGTATAAGGTCCTGGGTGAAGAGTGCTACATTGGTCATTTCACTTAAATCTCAAAAAAAAAAAGCCTTGTATGGAAAATATAATATCCCCATTTTATGAGCAAAGACACTTCTATTCAGAGGGGCTAAGTAATTTGTGCAAGGTCAAAATCACTTAATTTAGGGGAAAAAATGACAGCAAGAGAAAATTACGATTGCACGGCCAGCCCCCAGTTCTCTTTACAGTCCATCAATTCCACTTCTTTATGTTGGCGTAACATTTTCAGGCTGCAGTTCTGGAAGGAGAGGTCAAAGGAAGAATTGATAATAAAGTAACCTGAGGATTTTAAATTCACTCTGATTTCTCTAATCCTATGCCTTTTTATCGGTAAGCTTAATTTCTTAGGTTTCCTGATGCTCCTTCTTCCTCAAGTTCTGAGCTCATTTTCCTGTTCATTGTCTGATTCCTTTCAAACTGGAATTTCTCTGCCCATGACTTCTGTTTGTTACCCTCTTATCCAGTTTTGCAACTTTGTTTGATTTGTTTGTGTTGTTAATATTGATTGATGCACCAACTACCTTGAATTCATCCTTTGCAACTCAAGAAAAAGTCTGAGTCTTTTCCCTAAAAACAAAACAGAATAAAAGTACCTAATTAACATTAGAATTTAATTTCCATTTAATATTCAGGGAATTCTGATCCCGTTCTTGATTTTATGCTCACCTGAGTAACTTCAAGCTTTCCTCTTGGATTTTCTGCTCTCCCTGACATTTCACATGTAACCTTCATGCTTCCACTCACTTTTCTCTCTCTTTTTTCCCCATGACTTCTCCTTCCTTTTTCTGTACCATTCACAACAGTTTAAGTTATTCAATTTTTATAGCAAAGCCCATACCCCCGGGGAACTACTTAATACAAGAAGTTCATCCCTAGAAAAGATTGTCCTGAGCAAAATCGTAGTGTTAGTTGTAAAACTAGTAGGTAGTGGCAGTTGTGATCTAATGAACAACAAACCATTATTTTATTATTTACTATATGCCTGGGAATTTGCTAAGTACTTTGCATGTATTATCTCTTTTAAATTTTATAATAACTTCCAGATAGATAGTACCTCTGTTTTAAAAATGTGGAAAAATGAAGCTGAAACATATTAATTGCCTAAGATCATGTAGCAGAGTTAAGATCCAAACCTATGTTTATCTAAATCTAAACACAGGGCTATTAGCCACTGAAAGCTACTTCCCTCTTATAGAATCTCTCTCTACATCAAGCTTTTCCTCCTTTTACTGGGAAAAAAAAGAAATACTTGTGTACTTCTAATAATATGTCCAAGACCACACAGCTAGTTTGTAAAAAGGTCAAGATATCACCTTGCCTCCCTTCATCTTTTTATGACACCAGGTGAAAACATTCTGGAAAGGATGGTACTTAAAAGTATGATTGTTTTTATAAATTGAAGGTATGCTGTGATTAAAAAAATGTTAATTCCCTAAGAATATCTAGTGTTGGTTCAAAGAAACAACTCCTATCACTCCTTAGAGCTGCTTTATTCCACAGGCAACCTGAGCCATCCTAGTGAGCCAACGGACTGCCATTCCAATGCTTGTCTCTCTGTGTGTCTTTTACAGTCTAGCTGAGGGTGTCAGTCAGAACACTGCCAGACTCGGTAATAGGCAAAACTTCTTTAGGGAAACCAATAGGAGATGTGTGAAAGATTGCGGAGCCTCAGATGACTCTAAATTGTCTATTACTGTGAGTGAGCCTCAATTCCCAGGAAGAGAAGATACAAGACCTAAGGACGAGATCCTGGAGTCTCAAACTATAAATATGATATTGCAGACATAAAATCGAAAGATCTATACTGTTCACTGTATTTCGGCTTGGTCTCTTGTCTTTAACCCCCAGAAAGCATTTTGCCCTAGGATATAACACATCTGGAAAAATAAATAATTGCCTCCAGAGAGATCCCTCACTAGCAGGTGGTCACTGAGTAAGAGTCTGGGGAATTTGTAAGGGAATTGGCTTCTTTCAGAGAACAACAGAAACATTAAACACTTCCATGCCAGAACTGATAGGCAGTTGGTCTTGGTATTGGATTTTTTTTTTTTCAGACAAAAACAAAGACTTCACTCATTTCCTTACTGTGACCCTTTAATTATTTTTTTTTCATGAGGCTAAAGTAAGGCACAATAAAGTTTAACAGACAACTGAGGATCTTAAATTCAGTAAAGGGCGGGTGAGATTTCTAAATATTAAGACGTTTTAAGATCTTGGGCAGGATACTCATTCTCTCTGAATCTCAGTTTGCCTATCTGTTGAAATGAAAAAAAAAAAAAAAAGTGTTTTCTTTTGAGTTTGATGAATTGTCCACTAAGGCAGGCTATGGTTTTTGGTGTTTAAAATGCTCAGCTCAGGGATGCCTGTGTGGCTTACTCGGTTATGCATCTGCCTTCGGCTCAGGTCATGATTCCAGGGTCCTGGGATCGAGCCCTGCATCAGGCTCCCTGCCCAGTGGGAAGCCTGCTTCTCCCTCTCCCACTCCCCCTGCTTGTGTTCCTGCTCTCGCTATGTCCCTCTCTGTCAAATAAATAAATAAAATATTAAAAAAAAAAAGGATACTTACTCTCTCTGAGTTTCCCCATCAGTAGAAATGAAAAGATTCTGCTTGACTTTTATGATTATGAGAATTGAGACAATGTTTAGGAAACAGAGTAAATGCTCAAATAACTTTTTGCTATGACAAAATAACAATAAGGGTATTAATAAGTAAATATTGTAACTGTTTAAGTGTCTAATGCAATGCTCAGCTCTTAGCTAGTTATGAATATACGTTCATTTCATTACCCTTCTAAAATGATGTAGTGACTATCCTTATGACAGAGATATTTCTAGCCAAGATTACAGAATAACCTGAGGAAAGCAGACTAAGACTCTAGGGGAGGAAAAAAAAAAAAAAAAAAAAGCAGATGGGAATACAAGAAAAAATCACTTCTCCAGAGAGAACTTTTCCAGAGTGGTGGTACCTAAAAAAAGAGCCAGTTATTCACATTTAATGGATGCAAACAAATCTTTCAGGATGATGCAATATTGGAATCAATATATCTGGTCTCTCAAGGGGTTTATATTCTTTTCAAACTGTTAAGTTCTGTACAATTACATTCTTTTCAGGGTTGAGAAAATTTAATAAGATTTTGCAGGGTTTAGAATGCCAATGCTCAATTCAGAGACCAAGCTCAAGTAACTGTCATACCCCGAGGTGAGGCTTCCAGGCTCAATTAATAGCAGAGATGTTCCTCAATTCTCTTGTAATCAGTGCATAGGTAACTTCATTATATTCTGAAGTCCTTTAGGAAATGGCTTTCTCTGTCTAAATGCATTTTGGGGCTCATTGCCCATCTTCCCTTCTTGGGTGCCTATCATAACATCTTGTCCATTTCTGGAGAAATAAAAGAACTAAAATCTAACCAAGTTGGAATCAAAAAGGCTATTAATGAGGTGCAATAAAAAATAGAGGCTCTAACTGCTAGGATAAATGAGGCAGAAGAGAAAATTAGGATATAGATGACCAAATTATGGAAAATAAAAAAGCTGAGAAAAAGAGAGATAAACAGCTACTGGATCATGAGGGCAGAACTCGAGAGATAAGTGATACCATAAGACAAAACAATATTAGAATAATTGGGATCCCAGAAGAAGAAGAAAAAGAGAGAGGGGCAGAAGGTATATTGGAGCAAATTATAACAGAAAACTTCCCTAACTTGGGGAAGGAAACAGGTATCAAAATCCAGGAGGCACAGAGAATCACCCTCAAAATCAATAAAAATAGGTCAACACCCTGACATCTAATAGTAAAACTTACAAGTCTCAGCCACAAAGAGAAAATCTTAAAAGCAGCTCTGGAGAAGAGATATGTAACCTACAATGGTAGAAACATTAGATTGACAACAGACCTATCCACAGAGACCTGGCAGGCCAGAAAGGACTGGCATGATATATTCAGAGCACTAAATGAGAAATATGCAGCCAAGAATACTATATCCAGCTAGGCTGTCATTGAAAATAGGAGAGATAAAAAGCTTCCAGGACAAACAAGAACTAAAGGAAATCGCAAACATGAAACCAGCCCTACAACAAATATTGAAAGGGGTCCTCTAAGCAAAGATAGAGCCTAAAAGTAACATAGACCAGAAAGGATCACAGACAATATACAGTAACAGTCACACCTTATAGGCAATACAATGGCAATAAATTCATATCTTTCAATAGTTACCCTGAATGTAAATGGGCTAAATACCCCAATCAAAAGACACAGGGTATCAGATTGGATAAAAAAAACAAGACCCATCGATATGCTGTCTGCAAGAGGCTCATTTTAGACCCAAAGACACCTCCTTATTGAAATTGAGGGGGTGGAAAACCATTTACCATGCTAATGGACACCAAAAGAAAGCTGGGGTGCCAATCTTTATATCAGACAAATTAGATTTTAAACCAAAGACTATAATAAGAGATGAGGAAGGACACTACATCATACTTACAGGGTCTCTCCAACAAAAAGATCTAACAATTGTAAATATCTGTGCCCCTAACATGGGAGCACCCAATTATATAAGGCAATTAATAACAAAATCAAAGAAACACATCAACAATAATACAATAATAGTAGAGGACGTTAACACCCCCCTCACTGAAATGGACAGATCATCTAAGCAAAAGATTAACAAGGAAATAAAGGCTTTAAATGACATACTGGACCAGATGGACTTCACAGATATATTTAGAACATCCCATCCCAAAGCAACAGAATACACATTCTTCTCTAGTGCACATGGAACATTCTCCAGAATAGATCACATCCTGAGTCACAAATCAGGTCTCAACTGGTACAAACAGATTAGGATCATTCCCTGCATATTTTTAGACCACAAGGCTTTGAAACTAGAACTCAATCACAAGAGGAAAGTTGGAAAGAACTCAAATACATGGAGGCTAAAGAGCATCCTACTAAAGAATGAATGGGTCAACCTGGAAATTAAAGAAGAATTTAAAATATTCATGGAAACAAATGAAAATGAAAACACAACTGTTTAAAATCTTTGGGATACAGCAAAGGCAGTCCTAAGAGGAAAGATATAGCAATACAAGCCTTTCTTAAGAAACAAGAAAGGTCTCAAATACACAACCTGACCCTACACCTAAAGGAGCTGGAGAAAGAACAGCAAATGAAGCCTAAACTCAGCAGGAGAAGAGAAATAATAAAGATCAGAGCAGATATCAATGAAATAGAAACCAAAAGAACACCAGAACAGATCAACAAAACGAGGAGCTGGTTCTTTGAAAGAATTAACAAGATTGATAAACCCCTGGCCAGACCTATCAAAAAGAAAAGAGAAATGACCCAAATCAACAAAATCAGTAACGGAAGAGGAGAGATCACAAACAACTCCAAAGAAATACAAACAATTATAAGAACATATTATGAGCAACTCTATTCCAGCAAATTAGATAACCTGGAAGAAATGGATGCATTCCTAGAGATGTATCAACTACCAAAACTGAACCAGGAAGAAATAGAAAACCTGAACAGACCTATAACCACTAAGGAAATTGAAGCAGTCATCAAAAATCTCCCAAAAAACAAAAGCCCAGGGCCAGATGGCTTCCCAGGGGAATTCTACCAAACATTTAAAGAAGAATTAATGCCTGTTCTTCTGAAACTGTTCCAAAAAATAGAAATGGAAGGGAAACTTCCAAACTCGTTTTATGAGGCCACCATTACCTTGATCCCAAAATCAGACAAAGACCCCATCAAAAAGAAGAATTACAGACCAATATCCTTGATGAACATGGATGCAAAAATTCTCACCAAAATACTAGCCAATAGGATGCAACAGTACATTAAAAGGATTATTCACCATGACCAAGTGGGATTTATCCCTGGGCTGCCAGGTTGGTTCAAAATCCGCAAATTGATCAATGTGATACATTAATAAAAGAAAGAACAAGAACCATATGATACTCTCAGTAAATGCAGAAAAAGGATTTGACAAAGTACAGCATCCTTTCTTGATCAAAAAAACTCTTCAGAGTATAGGGATAAAGGGTACATATCTCAATATGATAAAAGCCATCTATGAAAAACCCACAGTGAATATCATTCTCAATGGGCAAAACCTGAGAGCTTTCTGCCTAAGGTCAGGAACATGGCAGGGATTTCCACTATCATCACTGCTATTCAACATAGTACTAGAAGTTGTAGCCACAGCAATCAGACAACAAAAAGAAATCAAAGGCATCCAAATTAGCAAAGAAGAAGTCAAACTCTCACTCTTTGCTGATGACATGATACTTTATGTGGAAAACTCAGAAGACTCCACCCCAAAACTGCTAGAACTCATACAGGAATTCAGTAAAGTGGCAGGATAGAAAATCAATGCACAGAAATCAGTGGCATTCCTATACACCAGCAACAAGACAGAAGAAAGAGAAATTAAGGAGTCGATCCCATTTACAATTGCACCCCAAACCATAAGATACCTAGGAATAAATCTAACCAAAGAGACAAAGAATCTGAACTCAGAAAACTATAAAATACTCATGAAAGAAACTGAGGAAGACACAAAGAAATGGAAAAACTATCCATGCTCATGGATTGGAAGAACAAATATTGTGAAGATGTCAATGCTACCCAGAGCAATATACACATTCAATGCAATCCCTATCAACTTTTTTTCAAAGAAATGGAACAAATAATCCTAAAATTTGTTTGGAACCAGAAAAGACCTCGAATAGTCAGAGGAATGAGGAAAAAGGAAAGCAAAGCTGGTGGCATCACAATTCCGGACTTTAAGTTCTATTACAAAGCTGTCATCATCAAGACAGTATGGTACTGGCACAAAAACAGACACATAGATCAATGGAGCAGAATACAGAGCCCAGAAATGGACCCTCAACTCTATGGTCAACTCATCTTCAACAAAGCAGGAAAGAATATCCAGTGGAAAAAAGACAGTCTCTTCAACAAATGGTGTTGGGAAAATTGGACAGCCATGGGCAGAAGAATGAAACTGGACCATTTTCTTACACCACACACAAAAATAGATTCAAAATGGTTGAAAGACCTAAACGTGAGACAGGAGTCCATCAAAATCCTAAAGGAGAACACAGGCAACAACCTCTTCAATCTCAGCCACAGCAACTTCTTCCTAGAAACATTGCCAAAAGCAAGGGAAGCAAGGGCAAAACTACTGGGACTTCATCAAGATAAAAAGCTTTTGCACAGCCAAGGAAACAGTCAACAAAACCAAAAGACAACTGACAGAATCGGAGAAGGTATTTGCAAATGACATATCAGATAAAGGGCTAGTATCCAAAACCTATAAAGAACTTATTAAACTCAACACCCAAAGAACAAGTGATCCAATCAAGAAATGGGCAGAAGACATGAACAGACATTTTTCCAAAGAAGACATCCAAACAGCCAATAGACACATGAAAAAGTGCTCAGCATCGCTCGGCATCAGGGAAATCCAAATCAACACCTCCATGAGATACCACCTCACACCAGTCAGAATGGCTAAAATTAATAAGTCAGGAAACGACAGATGTTGGCCAGGATGAGGAGAAAGGGGAACCCTCCTACACTGTTGGTGGGAATGCAAGCTGGGTGCAGCCACTCTGGAAAACAGTATGGAGGTTCCTCAAAAAGTTGAAAATAGAGCTACCCTATGACCCAGCAATTGCACTATTGGGTATTTACCCCAAAGATACAAATGTAGGGATCCGAAGGGGTACATGCACCCCAATGTTTATAGCAGCAATGTCCACAATAACCAAACTATGGAAAGAACCATGATGTCCATCGACAGGTGAATGGATAAAGAAGATGTGGTATATATATACAATGGAATATTATGCAGCCATCAAAAGGAATGAAATCTTGCCTTTTGCAACGACGTGGATGGAGCTGGAGGGTATTATGCTGAGCAAAATAAGTCAGTCAGAGAAAGACATGACATGTATCATATGACCTCACTGATATGAGGAATTCTTAATCTCAGGAAACAGACTGAGTGTTGCTGGAGTGGTAGGGGATGGGAGGGATGGGGTGGATGGGTGATAGACATTGTGGAGGGTATGGGCTATGGTGAATGCTGTGAATTGTGTAAGACTGTTGAATCACAGACCTGTACCTCTGAAACAAATAATACATTATATGTTTAAAAAAAAAAAAAAAGAAAAAGAAAATAGCAGGAAGGGAAAAATGAAGGGGGGGAAATTGGAGGGGGAAATGAACCATGAGAGACTATGGACTCTGAGAAACAAACTGAGGGTTCTAGTGGGGAGGCAGTGGGGTGATGGGTTAGCCTAGTGATGAGGGCATGTTTTGCATGGAGCACTGGGTGTTATATGCAAACAATGAATCATGGAACACTACATCAAATACTAATGATGTAATGTATGGTGATTAACATAATAAAAAAATGATAATGCCTTGTTCATGGTCAGTGCCAATAAATCGTATACTTATATTCATCATGTTGAAAAGAGAGCCGAATACTTTCTTTCCTGATATAGTGAAAACCAGTTAATCAGAGCTTTACCAAGATTCCATATTTTAAAAAAATATATATATCAATTCATATTCTACATACAACTAATATTTAGGAATTAGAGCAGAGCTCTCTGCTTAGGGTTTCATAATGCTGAAATCAATATGTCAATCAGGCTGCAGTTCCCTTCTAGTGCTTGACATCTCCTTGCAAACTCACATGATTTTTGACAAAATTCCCTTCTTTGTGGCTGTAGAAATGAGGTTCTTAGCTGCAAGATGGAAGGCACTGTCAGTTTCTAGAGGTTTCTTAGTTTTTTACCTAGGTACCTATAGAATCTTCCCCAGGCACTCTCACAGCATGGCAGCTTACTTCTTCATGGATTATCACTTTTTATTTCTAATCTCTCTTGAGTGAAAACCTACACTCTATTTTAAGGATTCCTTTGATTAGGTTAACCTCACTCAAAACAATCTCCCTTTTGATTAACTCAAAAGCAACTGAAAAAAAAAAAAAAAAAAAAAAAACCTTTAATTGTACCTGCAAGACCAATTCACCTTTACTAAAGAACATAAAATAATTATAAAAAGGTTATTCTGTCTTAAACACGTGTCCTGGGGCACCTGAGTGGCTCAGTCATTAAGCGTCTGCCTTCGGCTCAGGTCATGATCCCAGGGTCCTGGGATCAAGCCCCGCATTGGGCTCCCTGCTCAGTGGGGAGTCTGTTTCTCCCTCTCCCACTCCCTCTGCTTGTGTTCCTTCTCTCGCTGTGTCTCTCTCTGTCAAATAAATAAACAAAATCTTAAAAAATATCAGTAAATATTTCTGAAGGATCCTTTAGCAATTCTTATTATTTATTTGTATTATTTATTTCTTATTTCTGTTACTTATCATTTATTTTTTCTGTTATGATGTCTTTCTTATATTTTTTTATTTTATGCAATTAAGTTTATAAATTTGTCTTTAAGCGCAGTGCTGGCTGCTTTACATATCTTTGATATTTCATTATCATTTAGTTTCAAGTAATTTCTAATTCCCATTGTGATTTCTTATTGATCCATGTGTAAGTTAGAGATGCATCTTTTCATTTCCAAACATAAGGGGGATTTTACATTCCTCTTTTTATTTTTGATTTTATCTGATCACTGTGATCAGTAAACAGTTTGTATGATTCCAACCATGTAAAATATATTAAAACATGCCTCAGATACCAGTATGTAGTTAACTTTTTGTAAACGTTGTATTCATTTTTGAAAAGAATGTATATTCTGCTTAAGTTGTGATCTCTATATGGCAATCATATATATGCCAATCAAGTCAAATTTGTTAACTATTCTATTGAACTGTATTTTTTATTCTGAATGACTTTGGTCCTGTTTTTTTTTTTTTTTTCCTATCCATAACCAAAAGATGTTCCACAATGGATGTGGATTTGTTTTTTCTGTTTTTTTTAACCTCTTTTTCTGCTTTTTGTTTGTTTTAGTTCTGTCAATTTTTGCTTTAATTATTTTGAGGCTCTTATTATGCCCATATTGTGCCATCTACAACCCAAGGAGAGAGGACTCAGAAGAAATCAAACAAGCCACCACCTTTATCTCCAACTTCTACATCAGGATCATGATAAAATAAGTTTCTGTTGTTTAAGCCACCCAGTTTGTGATATTTTGTTTGGCAGCTTTAGGGCACTAAAACAAAGCCAACTTTAATTATTTTATTTAGACTCCCTATGTGTCTATGTTGTTTGTTCTTTCTTTTGGTTTTCATTCAAATGATTCCTCTTGAATGCCTTTTTTTCTTGTCACTTCAAACATTTTTTTATATATTTACTAAAAGCAGATACTTCACACTTTGGTTTTTGACTTATCTATCTTGTGAATCTATAAAATGTAAAATTTTACTAAAACAAAATGATTAATTTCTTTCTATGAAAACACTGACAATGATAAATATATCACTTAAGAGCATATTGATTTCAGAAATGTTAGCATGTGAAAATATCCAAAAATTAATACCTGTGTACCAACCATCTTATTTATGATAAAATAATTCCCTAAATTATTGAAACTCATGTATATTTTTCCAATGATATATCCCTACTTTATGCCACAGACATCTTGTTTATTTCTCATCTTGCCAAATTTGTACCTTAAATAACTTGTTTGGTGTTAATTGCAGAACTGTTCTGTAAATTAAATTATAGCACGTGTTTTTCAGTGACTTGATTTTTTTAACTCAGTAAGACTGATCCATATCAATGTTCTTAGCTACAACTGTTGTATAGTATCCCATTGTGTGTGTGTGTGTGTACTGTATGCTATAATTTATCAGTCCTCTCACTGATGGGCATTTGAGGCTATTTCCAGTGTTTTGCTCTTATAAATTATTTTACTACAAATATTCTCATAGTTGTTTCCCTGGGACATACATGTGTGAGAGCTTCACCAGGGTACATACCTACAAGTAAAATTACCAAATATAGATGGAAACTTTTCTTATTCTGATTATTAGCAAATGCTCTATCTCTCCTCCCTCCCTTAACTATCCTGAGGAAACATGAATTCTGGTTCCTGTTTAATCTGTGGAATGGACTTAACATCTACACTCAAGGACTTTGAGGGGAAAAAAGAGGAAGAGAAGAGGGAAATGGAGGGGTTTTTAGGCCATGGATTGTGACTTTTAGCCACAGTCTTGGGAAACCCAAGGGGGACAGGCCAAGGCAAGGTGAACCCCCCCACACTAGTATTGTTATACATCGGTGTGTGGTTGGGGTGTGCTGATTGGAGACAAGAGTCTCAGGCTGCAGTATAGTTTATGTCACAGATTCCACCGGAAAGTCACTACTATCTTGTGAAACATGTAAATTCAAAAAGAAGATCAAGTTTCATTCTGAGAAAATGTGGTTTTATTTATTTTTTTAAAGCTGCTAAACTGGAAACAACTTGGTCCCCATCCTCTGAGTTTTTTGTTTATTTATTTTTTTATTATTATTTTATTATATTTATTTATTTATTTATTTATTTATTTATTTATTTATTTATTTTGTAGACTTCAAAGCATACTGTCTCCTTGGTCTCTGATATGGTACCAGTGACCTCAAGACCCCATCATCTGCTGACTGCATGATGGCCTCCATACTGCTCTTCTCTAGTTTTAAACATGATGCCCACTTCTGTATCAGTTGCAGAACAGTGGGCTTTGAGATTCTTTAATAGAGTGAATTTGCTGGATCCTATCTTGTGGGACTTGGGACTGGTATTTGCATGGTAGAACAGGCTTTGAAGTCCCCTAAGAAAGATTCAGTCCCTCTGGATCTGTTACATTTAGGATCTGGGGCCACGTTTATGTAATATGCCAGGTTTTGATTTTCAACAATTAGCCAATCCTCCTGGATTTTTTGTAAATTTCAAAACCTGTGACTATTTTTTTGTTCAATAAGATGGGTTTTGAAGCTCTTAAAGAAAGAGTCAGTTGCTTTGGGATTCTTAACTAGTTGTAGGTTGGTTTCTCATCAAAGTTTGAAATCATCTAGACTTCCTTTGCAGTGGGTTATGGTTGGTGTTTTTTGGGGGAAAGAGCTACATCCTTTGGCCACTGGGCTTCTTTGGCCTTTCCTTTTGTTCACCCTTAATAGTAATAGCTCCTTGGTGGGCTAAGAACCAGCAAAATTGACATCAGAGTAGACTTGTCCTCCCATCCTATAGTGATCAACATGTCTTCTAGTGAGAGTTCTTTCCTTTTCCTTCTTCCCCTCTATGCTCAGCATGAGGTTGGGAGATTCTGAATTCCAACCTGTTCATTTATGTAGCTTTCACCCTGCAAGGTTGAGACAAAGTGTCTCACTGCTGGACTGTTAGGCTGTTTCTGTAATAAGCTTTCTGGTATTCTCTGGTCCTGCAATCACCACTGGCATGCTATCTCAGCAGAGAGACTGGAGCATCTGCTGGCATTCCGGAACTATCCTCTGTCCTACTAATGCTGTGCTTATCTGTCTTGAGTCTGCAGACTTGGTTGCTGGCACGTCCACATTGCCTACTACGTGCTACCCCTACCTCCCCCTCATCAAGTACTGTAGGAGTCATGGTTAAGAAAGAGTGTGCTTTCATGAATGCAGGATGTGGCAGGTGTATTAGATTCCCTCCCCACCAGCATAACCAGAAGAGGAGGCCCCAAACAGGAACTGTGCCAAGACTCCTGATGCTTACCTGATCTTGATGGTTTTCTCCATAGGGCTTCATGGTGCCTTCTTATCTTCTGCCTCGAACACAGGTATATCCATTATGACCCCAGCTGGGATGGTCTGCAGGGATGTAAACCCCCACTGGTGGACTCAGTAAGTACACAATTCAGTCTCAATAAATGAAAAAATCTTCTTTGCTTTTGAAAGGGGACACAATTGAAGGTAAAAAGAACTGCTGGTGGTAAGCATTAGAGTTGTTTTTATGATCATGCATGAATGGAGATTTCTACAAACTTGAAGAGAAGCATCCCAGTTAGTTCTAAGGCCATTGTAGGGTTTGGCATTTTCCCTGGGTAGCTGGACCACAGTGGACATACTCTTCACAGTTTGTAACTCTTCACACCAACAGCATGACATCAGATAGTGCCAGGTTGGGGCTAGTGGATGCTTGTAGTCACCACTTGAACTTGGGCAAGTTGAAGTTTGGGCACATTGATCACTTCCCTTCTTTGCTAATCTGCATGAAGTTGGTCTCAAACATTAGTGCATAATTAAATATAGTACAATCTCCCTTGCACAACTGCAGTAATTTCCCCATGGATATGTTGAGTATGCTCCCTGCAAACTCTGTGTCTTATAACGTGGGAACAGGGATTGGCTGTGGCTCTCTTGTCAGGACAGCACATCGCATAGGTCATTCCATGTTCTTTTCACTTTGCTGGCAGGTGGGAAAGCAGCTAGCATCTGCAGATTCCCTTTCTGCTTTTAGGTCCCTCAGAGGGAAGATCTGTGTGTGCACTGGTTACCAACCACTCAGTCCTTTGTCCCAGCTGGGCACCAGGACCCAAACCATGCCCACCTGGTGTGTGAAGATGTGAAGATGTGGGAGCATGTTCTAGAAGAGTTCCCCCACAAATCCTGACATCTTGTTCATCAGCCTTCTCTTTTGTGATCCAACAATGACATTTCCCCCTGTGGAGTCTCTACCTCCACCTAAACCAGGCCAACAGAGCCTCTTTTAAACTTCCCCTGCCCATTGCGATTGGTCACCACCACACATTATTTTGTCTTCCACCCTGCAGTGAAATCCTCAGGGCAGGGACACCACCCTCCCCATTAAAGGTGGCAATAGTATACAGCAGAGACCTGACTGAGGAATGACCCTGTTTTTTGGTTTTTGCTTTTCTTCTTTTACATTTTTTTCATTATTATCGTTAAATATTGGACACTATTTGAAAGTATGTAGAGATAATTCAAGGCTCTGGATGTTGTTATAGTCCCTAGAGATGATTCAACTTTACTTCTGACAGGTGGTTAGGCTAAGAGACTAGCATTCTAGGATCACCTTAATTCTCTCAACTTCAATCCTTGCAAGTGGTATTCTATGGCTTCTTCCATTAACCCCTACTTCATGATCCCAAACCAAAGTGTATCAGACTCTTTCTAGCCTTGGTGGCCCTGAGCATCAGTTTTGTCTGCCTCTTCTTGTATGACTACCAGTAGAACTGCCCAGTTTTTCTGCCTTTTAGGCAACTTTTCCAAGATCAGAGAATGTCACAATGAGTGGAGTGTTCCCAGTCCTGATCTTATCTCAGTGCACACAGCCTCCTCCTCCAGGATTTGTCCTTCTGAGTTACCACTACCATGATTTTCTTTGATGGCTTGAAGCACTTGTTTTATTTTTAATTATCTTAATGGTTCTCCTTAGAACTAATTCGGAAGTTTTGTTTGAATTAATCTAGTCCAGAATTGCTAAAAATAGAAGTATCCACACTGTCTTCTCCATCTTAGAAAAATTAGCTGATTAAATCATCCAGCAAATAAGTGGAAGAACAAATATTAGAGCTAAGATCTTCCTGAGCCCAAAGCCTGTGTTCTCGACCATCTACTAAAGGAGAAAGGTGAAGGATCCAGGAACATGTGAAGGGATGTAATCGAGCACTGGACAAAGTTGCAGTCCCATAGATTTCCTTAAAATGCAACATTAAAAACAACTTTACTACAAAGCAAGCTATAACTTCATTATGGCATGAATAGTGATAGCTTTGTAGAAGCTAGCGTTCCATGGCTGCGGTATCTATGATGATAGGGAACAAATTGCTATTGTTGAGAGTTACACAGAGATTGTGATTCCACACAAATTCAATTTAACCAACACCCTTCCAACTGGGCATTAAAATAGAAAGATGCTCAGGACAATGGAGAAAAAAATGAGACTGGTCTAAAGCTAATGTTCATCATGGCAAAATATTCAAACTCGAACCTTTGTCACCTTCAAAATATTGGTAAAGTGGGTGTGGAAAAAAAATCTAATAAACTGTTAAAAAAATTGGACTGGCTAATACTTTAAGCAAATCAAATGAGCAGTCAAGTAATGAAAGTCTTCTCTAACATTAAGGGACCCGGTTGGCTTTACATAAATGAAAGAGGAATTTCACGATGAAAAATAGGGTCTAGGGGTAATGTGCACTGCTATCAAATATTTTATTGAATTAATGCAAATTGAAGTCCTTTTGAGATACCAAAGGGGAGAAATTGATAAATAAATATTTGCCAGAAAGAAAAGCATTGGATCCAAGGAGGAAAGTGATATATTTAGTTTTCCAAAACTATTCTAAACATGGAAAACTGAAAAAGGTAAGTTCAAAGTATAAGAAAGAAAGGACTTGGCACCATCCATTAAGCTTCTGTCAAAGCCATGCTGTTCAGAAAATCAACCTAATAGCTCGACGTGTTTTTAAATACTAGTTAAAAAAATTATAGAGCATAATATCTTAAGTTTGTGGTTAAATATAAACTGAATGGATGTAAAATTGTACTCAAACAAGATTCTTCAATGAAGAACAGAGAGCTCTTGCTTTCTGTGATCCAGAAGAATGAAAAAAAAATCTTCAAAAGAATTTGCAAAATGAAACCATCAGTAAAGCATTTTTCATACATTTGTTGTGGTATTTACTTGGCATTTTAAAAATTTTCTCTTGGCGTGACACATCCATTTTGCACATATGGGTTATTTTATTATTAACACATAATGGAATAGTCAAGCAATAACATTTCAGGCATAAGCATGTGAAAATTAATCTAGCCTTTCAAATAAATCTATACTTGTTCCATAAATTCTTCTTCTGCTTTCTAATTCCCAGACCTGTACTTTATGTTGAGTTCAAATTCCTTTTCACTGTATTTTTACATACTGCAAATAAAAGTAAAATTACTCTATTTCTTCCAAGATAGAAAAATCTGTTTTGTCTATTGGGCTATTCTTTGGCAAAAACCTATTCATTTATTTAAATTATTTTTTTTTTAAATCAATGGTCTTGAAAATAACATAAAGAGACACGTTCATTCTCTAAGTACCCCAAATGGCCTTATCAATTTTTATTCACTTAGCCAGCAATGTCTGCATCATTAGGATTTGGATGATACCAAAAGTTAGCATTTGTCAAAAAGAAAATGTCTTCCACATTTTTGCCATACTACTAGAAAGGTCTGCTATTGTTTCTCCTTTTCACTAATGTTCTGTCTTTAGAAGACTGGCATTTGAAAACACTAAGAGACAGAGAACAAAGTCAAATGAGTCAGCCATTAAGCCATTTGTACCTTAGCAAGCAAAGTTTCTCAGATTAACTACTATATTTAAAAGGAAGATTCAGAGAATGAGGCTGGGGACATGCAAGTTGTAACTGTCATGCAGTGGAATGACTGGGTCCACATTTGGAAAGGTAAACTTGGAACTGTTACTCTTTTGCTTAAATCTTTAAGCATCTGGAAATTTACTAAGTTCAAGTTCTTTAACGTGGCATAGAGACCCTCCAACATATGGTTCACCCCTATTGCTTCCCCCGTCAGTCTATATATCATTGCTCAGTGACTTGGATTTGACACTTCAATAATATTCCCTTTGTTGTCTCCTTCATGGCCATACTGCTCCATGCCTCCACCTTTGCTCCATTCTCTGCTTGAAGAATTCTTCAGGAAAATGTGATTGTCTTTTCCATACAAGATTAGATGTCCCTTTCTATATTTCCATAGTTTTTAATGAATATTTATACCATGGCAATTACTATATTTTATTATTACTTATGTACATGGTTTCCTCCTCACAAACTATGAGAAAGGGGACTTTCTTTTTCTACTTTGTATCTACTAGAGGGATATTTTATGACTGGAAAAAGATGGCATTCTAGTCTGGTGTAAAAAATAGGCAAAAATCAGGGATGCCTGGGTGGCTCAGTCGGTTAAGCGGCTGCCTTCGGCCCAGGTCATGATGCCGGGGTCCTGGGATCAAGTCCCACATCAGGCTCCTTGCTCAACAGGGAGCCTGCTTCTCCCTCTCTCTCCCTCTGCTTGTGCTCTGTCAAATAAATAAAATCTAAAAAAAAAAAAATAGGCAAAAATCAAAGACGGGGTGAGGGGAAAGATTTCTTAATTGGAAAACAAGGGAGTGTCTAATCCTATTTTTTTTTCAAAATATATATTGAATCCTCTACCTTGCTTGCCAAGACCATACTACTCATTTGTAAGAGAGACAAAATCCTGCCCTTATGAAGCTCTAATTCTAATAGGAAACACTAGTAAATAAGTGAGACTGAACTGATAGACAGCCAGAGGGGTTAGGTATTAAGCTGAGTAATGGGCAATCATTTTGTTGCTGTTACTCTGGAAAGGATGTGTTGAAGTGAAACTGATATTTGAGCTAAGGTAGTCTAATGCAATAGATTATGAAGCAGAGAGAGTTCAGGTGATCAAGCATGAGCTTATTTAATGTGTTAAGAAGGTAGGAAAGAGAAAAATCTAAAATCCTATTTTTGAGAAAGAACGTTTCCTGTATCCATAAACAACTTTGAGGAGAATTGAAAGAGGGCTCTGGGGGAGGGGACACTTTTATAAGAGAAATAAAAACTGAAAAAGGAATTTTCAAAATGGAAATGAAGAATAGTCAGAGGAGAAGGAAAGTAAATCTATGGCGAATTAGTTGTATTAATGGCCCCAGTATTTTTCTGTCTCTCTATGTCTTTTGGTGATGTCCTCCCACTCTGACTCTGGGCTTGGCCATAAGACTTATTTTGGTGAGCGAGATAATAACAAATTTGACACAAGCAGAAAACTGAATAAGTGCTGTGTGTTTCCACTTCTTTCCCTCCTTGGCCAAGCCTGCTTGCAGTGGAATCAAACCAGCTCAGATATCCCTGTCGTGGTCCAACATATGGGAGGACCCAAACAAGATCAACAACGCCTTCTAGTCCACATGTAGCTCACTGCCAGAGTATGAGTGAGACCCCAGATCAACAGAAACAGCCAGCCAACCTCTATATTTGTTAATAAAAGAAATGCTTTTTACTGTATGTCAATGAGATTTTATAGCTGTTTGATACATTATTTTGGCTATCAATTCTTTGTGCGAGCATCATGGATGCCAAAGGAGATACTTTCGGTAAAGGCACATATTATGGGTTGAATTGTGTTCACCAAAAAAGATGTATCTAAATTCTAATCCTAGTAACTGTGAATGTGACTTTATTTGGAAATAGGGTCTTTGCAGATGTAAGGAAGGTAAGATGAGATCCTTAGGGTGGGCCTTATTCCAACATGACTGCTGTCTTTGTAGGAAACAGAGTTGAGGCCCGGGTTAGAGCATCATATGAACACTGAGGCAGAGTTTGAGTGATGCATCTATAAACCCAGGTATAAGAAGAATTGCCAACAACCACCAGAAGCTAGAAGACAAGACTGGGAAAGAGTCTCCCTCAACCTCCAGTAGGAACCAATCCTACCAACACTCTGATTTCAGACTTCTGGCCCCTGGAACAATAGGGAGAGAATAAGTTTCTGTTGTTTTGTGTTAAGCTACCCAATTTGTGGTAACTTGTTACAGCAGCCCCAGAAAACTAACACAGTGTATGACCAAGGATCAATAGCTTCAGAAACCCAGGCTTTATTGAGAGAAACCTAAAACATAGGCATAATACTTAGCTAAAGCCTAGGAATTCCTATATATTGCTCCAAAGGCGGGGACATATATATATATATATATGTTATACCTGACATTAGTAAGAAAAACTGTGATCCCTATAACTGAGAACATGTAGGTATCATTTCTTCTATAAAATTCAAAACCTGTTGAGAAATGGGGTACAACCAGAAATTTCCACTCATAGTTTCCCCTTATTTATCTCTACAAATCCATCTTTCTTATCTTACTTTCCTCCATTCTATGAAGTTCTTTTCCTCCTAGGTAGAAATCATTTTGCAAAGTCTGAGCTAGAAACCACATTTAAGTTCCCATATCATTCTGTGCACTCACAACATTGGTAATTTTGTAACTGACTTTTTTCCCCTATTTTCTGCCATTGAGCTCTAAATTCTGGGAATTCAGCACTATGTATGTATTCAGCTCTTAGTTCAGGGCCTTAGATAGGTGCTCAATAAAAATTTGTTAAGTGAATTATATTATTCATTTACTAACAGAGCTTTCCTTGAGAAGACTCTAGTCCCGAACTTGTGTTCTTCTTTCCTAGTTTATTATCAACCTATTAGATTCTATGTATGACAGGAGGCAACCCTTGAATATTTTAATCACTAAAATAACCTTACCTTGTTTTTACCTTTGACAGTTATTTTACTGTTTGAACAGCTCATAGGCAATCTTTTGTCAAAGATAAGTACACATGAATACATAGCATCGTGATTAAAAGAAATGTTTTGGAATGAGACATATCTAGTTTCAGTCTTTAGCTAGGTGACATATAAACTGAGTGAACATTTACATGAATTCTTAATCTCATTTTCCTCATACATTTGAATTAATAATGCATCAAGCATAGACTTGTCCTAAGAACCAAATAAGAACATATGCAGAGTTATTAAAACATATGGCCTTGAATGTGAAACTAAAGGTTTTGAAAAAAAAAAAAATTACGTGTGAATTCTATTGTATTAGTTTCCTAAGCCTTCCATAACAAAATACCAAGTCTGAGATTAAGGTGTCAGCAGGCTTAACTTCTTCTGAGGCCACTGTCCTTGTTTTGTAGGTGGTTGTCTTCCTTTCCTCTTCTTATAATGACACCAATCATACTGGATTAGGGCCCACCTTCATGACCTCATTTTAACTTAATTACCTTTATAAAGGCCTTGCCTGAAAATACAGTCACATTCTGAGGGTTAAGACATCAATATATGAATTCGGGGAGGGAGGGCAAAATTCAGCCCATAACACCCTTTCCACTTTCATGTTGTCAGATCAAAACAGTGTTTTTTTATGTTCCATATCAAGCTTAGTTCATTATCCTAAATCCTAGTTTCACACGTAAAATTAGAGGTGTTTAGCTTTTACTACTTATTTATTTATTTTTGGTGTTTACCTTTTAATGTATCATTACGTCAGAAAATGACTGATAGGGAACATAACCTTTATTTCTTTAAAAAAACAAAATTGTACTCTAATCTTCCACTTTAAAATGGATTTTGACAACAAGTTACATAACAGTTATACTGATACATAACAGTTATACTGATACTTTATATGTCCCTACGGATATGGAGTCTTTCTCTTTCTTTTTTTTTTTTTTTTAAAGATTTTATTTATTTGACAGAGAGAGAGACAGCTAGAGAGGGAACACAAGCAGGGAGAGTGGGAGAGGGAGAAGAAGGCTTCCCGCGGAGCAGGGAGCCCGATGCAGGGCTCAATCCCAGGACCCTGGGATCATGACCTGAGCCGAAGGCAGACGCTTAACAACTGAGCCACCCAGGCGCCCCTTTTCTCTTTCTTTTCTATTTCCATCACACTTTATTTATGCTCTTCAATACTGTGCACTGGCACAGTACCCATTCAGACAACTTGTGTCCCTATGGACCACCTGCCTATTCAGTTCTGTAGAATTTTTCTCCCTGCTTCCCCTAGGACATTGCAAAGGATATGTTTATTTTTGACAGTTAGCACTAGGTGCATGTATGAATTGTGAATGTCACTAAATCGGCTCCATTTCAACATTTTTTTTAAAGACTTTATTTATTTATTCATGAGAGATAGAGAGAGAGAGAGGCAGAGGCAGAGGGAGAAGCAGGCGCCCCGCAGAGCAGGGAGCCCGATGCAGGACTTGGTCCCAGGACCCTGGGATCATGACCTGAGCTGAAGGCAGACGCTTAACCGACTGAGCCACCCAGGCGTCCCTCCATTTCAACATTTTTAAACCTAAATATACTACCATCTATTCCTAGTTGAACAAAGTTCATAATGGTGATTGCTGGCAAAGTATTGTTAACTAAAGTATAGTTGTAATAAAATCAGGACCTGGTGTTTCATCCCAGGATATTGGATGGCATCACAATGGGGAGTCTTTAGCAATTTCCTGTGTTACAGTGAGAGATTGAATTGCCAAATCCAGCCATGTAAATTCAATCAACTAAAATGCTTTGAGCACCTACTGTGCTCTGGTTTTCAATTGCAAGGTATGGGTCACAAGGGAGAGTGACTCAAAGACAATCCTGTCCCATCACATAAGAAAGCCTATGCCCAACACATGATGGGTCTATAGCATATTGCCATATTCTCCTGACAACTGTCATCAGTATGTCAATAGTTGTCACATGGGAAATTATCTTTGTCTGACAATAGTAAAAATTTGTGTATAGATTTTTTACTAAAATAAATTTTCCATCTTTGAAATTTAATTTGTACACATAATATAAAAGTCTTCACAAGTTGAAAACATGGATTCAAATTTAACGAAGCTTAAAATTTGTTTCGTCGTTATTGGTTGTTTTCATATTGACTATTTTCTTGGATATTTAGTGTCACCCAGTGAAGAAGCATCACAATTATTTTACTGATAAGATCATTGAAGCTCCATTTACCTAACTTTCCTCATTTTAACACCTTTATTCCCTAAAGAATAAAATAAATGGTGTTGGGAAAATAGGTAATCTATTTGCGGGGCGGGGGGGGAGGATTAAACTGGCTTCCTATTCTGCCTTTCTTATGCAGTAGTCAATTCTCTATAACCAGAAATTTGCATGTAAAAATGAAGCTATAAATAGGAAAGAATAGATCATTTTTTCTTTTATAATTGTTCATTAAGATAAGACTTTCTAAGCAGGAACAAATGCCTAAATGCTCCCAAAGAATGTAGCCGATTGAATTATATAAATGTTTATAGTTTTTGTGTATTTACAAAAAAGTTCCCTTCAAAATACCAAAAGGCAATTAACAAAGTCATTTAATTAACTAACTAATTGATTCTAAACTCAGGTTGCATTTGAGACATAAAAATATAATTTTCTTAATATGAAAATAGTTTTCAAATAAAAAGTGAAACATCCAAGGACTATATGCAAGAAAACATACTTTAAAAAAAAAAAAAAAATGAGGACAGGGTACCTGGGTGCCTCAGTCAGTTAAGCAACGCCTTTGGCTCAGGTCATGATCCCAGGATCCTGTGATTCAGCCCCATGTAGGGCTCCCTGCCCAGTGGGGAGCTTGTTTCTCCCCCTTCTTCTGCCCCTCCCCCTGCTCTCTCTCAAATAAATAAATAAAAAATCTGTAAAGAAAAAAAAGGAGAACAAAGAAAAGTCAAAGAAACAAATTTTCCAAAGCAAATGAAAAGATGCTCAATTCCTTCTCACAATAAAAACCAAAAATAAAAACATTTACAATTTTTTATACCTTTGTCAAAGTGTTTAAAAGTATGCAGGTTGGGTGCCTGGGTGGCTCAGTTGGTTGAGCGACTGCCTTCGGCTCAGGTCATGATCCTGGAGTCCCGGGCTCGAGTCCCGCATCGGGCTCCTTGCTCGGCAGGGAGTCTGCTTCTCCCTCTGACCCTCCTCCCTCTCATGCTCTCTGTCTCTCATTCTCTCTGTCTCAAATAAATAAATAAATAAAATCTTTAAAAAATGAATAAATAAATAAAAGTATGCAGGTAAACATATAAATTGGTATAACTTTTCAAGAAGAGTTAGTTCAAGATCAGTATGTAAGAAAATCTAAAATACATGCTCCCTTTGGCTCAACATTCCCACTGTTAAGAATTTACTATAAACAGGTACACAGAATGTTTGCTGAAGAACTGCTTTTAATAGAGAAATGTGGGAAAATTTTATCATAATTAAATACAGAATGAAAAAATACCAAATAACCCAAAAGAACAAAATTTAGATAAGATTTTGTTTGACATGACTGACAAATGTCAACTTTCTTTTGTTTTCCAAAATTTGGCATCAGTAAATAGCTGAAAGGAAAGGAATTTTCTGATTTTGTATCCCTTTCATATTAAGTGAAAAACTTAATATTAAGTGAATAATAAGTGATATTAAGCGAAAAAAAAAGGTATCTTCTTTTACAGAAGAAAAGAGACCTTAGCTTTAGAAAATATTTTTTTCCTTCCTTTCCAGGCATGTATGAAACTGGAACTGCTATAGGAGTGGGGCATCTTTTTGCATTACACAAGATGGAAAAAATACATTCATAGCAGAATGAAATATATTTACTTTAATCTTATTACAGTGAGAAAAGGCTAGAATGGGCGTAAAATTCCATTCATCACATATTTACGATGAAGGCATTAATCAAGATAACACCATGTCTTGTGTAGTGAAAGCTGTGGATCAGGAAACATACGGAAACAGTTTCTGAGGAGGCATATTTTCTGAAGATACTCTGCATTCAAAATCAAAATACCCTGTGTCCAATGCACCTCGTATATTTCCAACCCAACATCTCCATTTGTGTTTCCCAGAACTACAGTTAAAATGAAATATTAGCTCATGTTGGGTGATGTTTAAGAGCACACTATGAAATAGTCTGGCAGCCGTGGGCTTTCTAAAATAGTGTTGAGAATCATAACATTTGCCAGTGGGGATAAAGTCACCTCCAGCCTCCTCAGATTTGGCAACCTAAAAAAATGATGGTTTTACTTACCAAATGGCATCCATCTGAGGTTCTTGCAGGGTGGTCAAGATCAGATCCATTGTTCACGTGAGCTACTAGACTTAGTAATATAAATAACATTCAAAGCCAAAATATCAGGAAAACATCTACATTTAAATGTCCATATTCAGGGCGCCTGAGTGGCTCAGTTGGTTAAGCGACTGCCTTCGGCTCAGGTCATGATCCTGGAGTCCCTGGATCGAGTCCCGCATCAGGCTCCCTGCTCGGCGGGGAGCCTGCTTCTCCCTCTGACCCTTCCGCCTCTCATGTGCTCTCTCTCTCTCATTCTCTCTGTCTCAAATAAATAAATATAATCTTTAAAAAAATGTCCATATTCATAGCTTATTATCAGCTCTAAACTAGAAGAGATGTTCTTCATAAAATAAACTGTTATAGACCATACACTTTCATCAGTTCATCGCCATCATTAGCGTTCCATCATGAGTTGAGTTGTTGGTACATTATGTAAATGGCTCAGAGAGACTATAGCTGTCTCTTTTCCTTTGCCCTCTGCCTAGTGTTTAGCTGTTATCCAAGAACATGCTACTATTCTACAACTACAATTGCTAAAAACAGAATTTAATATTCTGTGAGTATGATATCTCTGTTTTGGCATCATAACTGATGACCTACTTAGGATAAGCTGCTAGATTGGGCTGCTTATTCAATAATCTGCCATAAATGTCTATTTTAATTGGTTTAAAAGATTTTAATACGAAAGTAGTTACTAATATTGATAGTTCAAGGCTTCATTTTATCCACTTGTTACTGCATTATTAGTGCATTAGAAAAATGTCCAAGAGTCCTTAAAAGGTATTTTTATCTTGCTCACACTGATGGTTGAATATTTTTGTCAAACTATGATACAGTTTTTTGTGGTCAAGGAAGGGGCTTTTGCATTAACTGACCTGGGTTTGACTTGTGCCTCTACAACTAACTAGCCATGTAATTTTGGGCTTAACCTCTTTGATTTAAATGAGACACACTTCTAATTGAAAGTTTCAGATACCCGACTTTAATTAGCTTAAAAGGAAAAAAAAAATGTTGGTGACATAATGAGAACACAAAAAGGCATCAGTGAAGCTAAATGGAGGAATGATTGGATCCAAGGCGTCACCCTGTCCATATCTCTCTTTCCTTTCTTTGTCTCAGACTCTTTTTCAGTACAGACAGGCCTTTTCTATGGAGAAAAAAAAATATGCCATGAATCACGTCTGATGTACAAACATAGAATTTTAAACGAGAAATGCAGAGAAAAAAAAATATTCCTGACCAACGCAAGCCAGAGTAATTCACAATGATGACTCAGGTCCAGCTGGAGAGAATACCCATCCATGAAAAATTGCAAGATGATGGGAATGCTATAACTAAATCCCCAAATGCTCCTTTGGCTAGTGATGCATCTTCTTTCACTAGAAGAAAGGTACAGAGAGAAATGCTGGATTGAGGCAATTTAGACTTTTATTTCCCCTCAGCTTCCTCATCTGTAAGTTGGGGATAATGGTACTTACTCTATAGTTTCTGTCAGATGTCAATGGCATAATGTATGTGATCTTTAGCATGGAATAGAGTCAATAAACAGTAACTATCATTAGGACATTCATGTTAAAGGAGGCATATGAAATAATTTTCAGTGGCATGATCAGCCTGTTTATCACGTAAGACATACTTACATCATTTGAATCCCATCATAAAACAGACACCTTTTTTAGCCTTAACTTTTTTGATTTGCTAAGCGACTTCATGTATTTTTATGGTGTTGTTGAAGTTTATTCATCTTTAATAATGGAGAAATATTTAATTGTGTTCTTGGTGATATGTCAGTTTTCATTTCAATGGCTTATTTAATAATATTTATTGACCCCTTAAAATCTTTGAAGCACTATACATTTTAAAAAATGCTGTTAATGCACCAAAAAGAAATTTAACATTTTTTTTTAAAGATTTTATTTATTTATTCATGAGAGAGAGAGAGAGGCAGAGCGAGAAGCAGGCTCCCGCGGAGCAGGGAGCCCGATGCGGGACTCGATCCCAGGACCCTGAGATCACGACCTGAGCCGAAGGCAGACGCCCAACCATCTGAGCCACCCAGGCGCCCGAAGTTTAACATTTTTAACATGAAATATGAAACAGAAAGCGGTTGCATTTGTAATGAAGATAGAAAACATCAAATTGACAAATCATTTAGAGAAGGAAATATTAACAATGATTTGCTTATTATTAATGAATACTGTCTATTATATACACTCCTATAATTTTGGCAAGAAATACTTAATCACTGTTACTGTACACAAAGAAATAACATAGTCATAATAATAATAATGGTATAAAAATAATGTTCCTCTTTAGTGAGTATGTCTTGTATTTCTGAGGCTATGCTAAGTACTTTGCACATAGTCCTCTTTGTCTTCTCTCAAGTCCTATGGATTTAGGTATTATTATTTCTTCATTTTAATATTGAGCAAACTGAGGCCCAGAAAGACCAAATAACTTGTCAAAGTTACATAAGCCAGTTGATATATTTGAACACAGTTCTATCTGAGTCAAAGCCCATGCTGCTACCATAAAGCACTGAGCTTTTCAGCTTATAGCTGAAAACACCAGGACTGGTGCATCTGCAGGTTGTTTCTAAGATCCTCCCTGTAACCCATTCTGACTACCTCTCAATTCAAACCACTAGGCTCCAGGGAAGGTAACTAAGAATTATGACTTCAAGGGACTTCCTGCTAGGTCACCAGATGGATTTCCACGTGCTAACAAAGATAATGTGAACTGTAAATACACAACATAATTAGGCAAAAACGGGTGTTTAAGTTCGCAGCAAAGGGCCCAATTTGCTGGGAATATGCACAATGACAACCAATTACCCATGTGGAATGTGCTGACACAATTATTTCCCACCATATCAGACACATGCCGCTGCTTATAAAATCTTCTGTTCTTAATTTCTACATTTTTTAAAACTGCTGTTGCTGTCCGAATCAAAGAGAAGTTAACACCGAGGTAATGCACGCATGCCATGGTCCTTCTGCTTATATAATTTCTGTCTATGCTCTCTGAAATCTCCCTTGACTCTAACTTGGCTTTCTTGTCCTACTATCAGCACCTTACCCCACTAAAGTGATATTAAGTGTGGGACCATCATTTTCCAACATGTTCTACAGAATAAAAATTATACAGGACATAATTGGCAGTGTAGCAGGGCCATAGTCAGCAACTTTTGGAAGGACTGGGAGATGTTTGGAAAGATTTTGCAAACCTTCTCAAGGATACTGATATACAGATACATATATCCAGAAAGATGATACAAAATACAGTGTTTCTTAGATATAGCTGACCCTAAAATGGTACTTCCTGGAGCATATCTCTAAGCCAGTGGTCCATTACACTCCGGAGGAAACACTGATCAGAAACACTTCAATGTATTTGGCTTGCCTCTGTTTCTGACTCTTATCCATCCTCCAGTTTCTCATTCATTAACAGATTTAGCTGTCTGTAATTAATATGCATTGTGACGTGTACAGCTAACATATATTACATATTTAACTATGTGAGAGATTCTCAGCTAAGAGCTTTTACTTGATTTAACTCATAGCAATCTTTTGATGAATTGTTGTTAAACCCATTTTACAGATATGGAAATTGACCTTTTGAGAGGTTATAGAAAGTGTCTAAGGTCACTTGATAGAGCAGAGATAGGCGCTCAGGCTATCTGATTCTCATGCCAGAGCTCAAACTCCTTATCAAAGTATGTGAAGGCCTCATGTCCTGAACCCAACTTACTTTTGATTCTGATACTGAGCCACCCACCTTTTTTATCTTATTCCCTCCATCAGTCATTCAGTAATAGAATAATTTATAGGCATATCTTACCATGTTTCTAATGTATGATTCTACTGTAATCTAAGTGAATATATGTATGCTTTAATTATTAAATAGTGAAGATTTTTTTAATTATCTGGATCATTAACCTCCTTAAAATATTTTAAATTCTATTTTATAATGAACTTAATATAAAACCCCACAAACTATAAATACATGCAAGGTGCACACATTTGTTGGTCTATGTGTGAAGAGTAGCAAAAATGTGTGAACAAAAATATTAAGATTGCCTTTTTGATCTCACCAGCTTTAAACAATTCTGGAAACAAAATGCAGTGATTGCTGTTTAATCCAAGCTTTCCATAAATCGAATTTCGGAATTTCTAGCCACATATTCCCCATGTTGATTTACATAGGTCCTTTCCTAGTATGGTTAATATCACGTACCAGAAGTTTGAGAAATTTCAGTCTTGGGAAGTTTTTTCATACGATGCAGAGAAACTTCAAGTATTGTCTCTGGCATTGCTGAATATCCATGGAAAAACAAACAAAAGGTATTCGAATACAATTTAAAGAAATAATGAAAAAATGCATTATGTGTCCTGGTCTGTCAAGGGACATTTTTAGGACAGAAAATAGATTTATTTAGGTGCAATATGTCTCATTCTTTCTCTGAAAATTTAGTAGTTGACAGTTAGTGAGGTGGATAGAATAAGATAGCCATTACAATAAAAAATGCCCTCTTGGGAAAGGTTCTTTCCCACAAATTAAGCACAAAACATGGTTTTGGTATTTCCTACTATGGATAGTAAATTCAAACTCCATGAGGGCAGGAAATTTTTTTGTGCACTTGTTTGTTTCAGGCACTTAGAATGGTGCTACCCTATCATAGCCTCTCTTTTTTTTTTTTTTTAAAGATTTTATTCATTCATTTGAGAGAGAGAATGGGAGAGAGAGCACGAGAGGGGGGAGGAGGTCAGAGGGAGAAGCAGACTCCCCGCCGAGCAGGGAGCCCGATGCGGGACTCGATTCCGGGATTCTAGGATCACGACCTGAGCCGAAGGCAGTCGCTTAACCAACTGAGCCACCCAGGCGCCCCTATCATAGCCTCTCAATAAATGTTGGCTGAAGTTGAATATTTAAGAACAATATAACAGATTAAGATAAAATATGTGAATTGTGAGAAAAGAAGAAATATTAGTTGGGAAATGATTTGTACAGTTATACTTACGAGTTCTGACAAAGAAGGCTTCTTTAGTGCAATGGTTCTCAGAATTGATCCCCCGACCAGCAGCACCAGCAGTACCTAGAAATGCAAATTCTTGGGACCCACTTCAGACCTAATGAGTGGGAAACTCTGGGAATAGGGGTAAGTAATTTTCATTTAACAAACAAACAGGAGATTCTAATGCACAAAAGTTTGAGAACCATTGCCTGCTTGGGTCATAAACAACCACATTCCCAGGGAATTCATGCTCTGGCAACAAGTGTGCAAATCTGAATCAATCCTAGAGAATGTCACTTGTCATCACCTCAAGAAGAGGATTTTGCTTGTCCTTAGGAGACGTGACAGTGAAAACAATTATGTAATACAACATTTGACCTGGAAATCTTATTATTTAAGACTATGCTTTGGATAAGGACAAAAGTCACTGAACTTGATTGATCTACTCCTAAGAAGAACTTAGTCAAAAAGATATATCTCTCTTTATCTTTGAAGAAGGATTCCCAGAGATATTTATGTTACTGCCATGCCTGAACCTGGTAAGTAATCTCTAAACCTGGTTTGATGTTGCTAAAATTGTTCACCATGCCCACTTTAATATCCTTATCCATTCACTCATTTAAGTAATCAATCGACAAGTGGGCGCCTGGGTGGCTCAGTCGTTAAGCGTCTGCCTTCGGCTCAGGTCATGATCCCAGGGTCCTGGGATCGAGTCCCACATCGGGTTCCCTCCTCGGCGGGAAGCCTGCTCTCCCTCTCCCACTCCTGCTGCTTGTGTTTCTGCTCTCGCTATCTCTGCCTCTGTCAAATAAATAAATAAAATCTTTAAAAAAAAAGTAATCAATTGACAAGTAAAATATTAAGGGCTTACTATGTGCCATGCATAGTGTTAGGTGCTGGGATTACAACTGTAAGCAAAGAGCAGACATGCTCTCTGCCTCCATAAAGCTTATTACCCAGTGGATGAAACCAATGCCAGTTAAATAATAAAATAAAAACATGTAAAATCTCAACCACAGCTACAACTTACAGATGCTCTGTACCATAAGAACATGTGATAGTTGGATTTTCCATTAAAGGTCAAGAAAGACTTTCCTGAGAAGAGAGTGTTATTCTGAGATCTGAAGGATGAAGTTTTTCTTGACTCTTATATTCATCAATTTCCCCTTTCTCTGAATTCCTAATACATTTGAATTAAACAATACAGCACTGTTCATTGACATTCTATAGTTGAGTTGCAAGTAACCTAGGGCAGTCTTTTCAGTTTCATTCTTCTCGTGTATTATTAATCTCCCATGATACCTGGTGTATAGCACTGATAAGTCAAAGTCCCAATGGGAATTAGATGTACTCATCTGGTATAATTAATAAAAATATAATGAAAAGATCCAGTAAAAATGCTTGTATAGCAGTCAGGAAATGACAGATGTTGGCGGGGATGCAGAGAAAGGGGAACCCTCCTACACTGTTGGTGGGAATGCAAGCTGGTGCAGCCACTCTGGAAAACAGTATGGAGGCTCCTCAAAAAGTTGAAAATAGAGCTACCATACGATCCAGCAATTGCACTACTGGGTATTTACCCCAAAGATACAAAGTAGAGATCCGAAAGGGTACGTGCACCCCGATGTTTATAGCAGCAATGTCCACAATAGCCAAACTGTGGAAAGAGCCAAGATGTCCATCGACAGATGAATGGATAAAGAAGATGTGGTATATACACACAATGGAATATTATGCAGCCATCAAAAGGAATGAGATCTTGCCATTTACAACGACATGGATAAAACTGGAGGGTATTATGTTGAGCGAAATAAGTCAAACAGAGAAAGACATGTATCATATGATCTCACTGATATGAGGAATTCTTAATCACAGGAAACAAACTGAGGGTTGCTGGAGTGGGTGGTGGGGTGGGAGGGATGGGGTGACTGGGTGATAGACACTGGGGAGGGTATGTGCTCTGGTAAGCGCTGTGAATTGTGCAAGACTGTTGAATCTCAGATCTGTACCTCTAAAACAAATAATGCAATATATGTTAAGGAAAAAAAAAGAAGAAGAAGAAGGTAGCAAGAAGGGAAGAATGAAGCGGGGGAAATCGGAGGGGTAGACGAACCATGAGAGACGACGGACTATGAAAAACAAACTGAGGGTTCTAGAGGGGAGGGGGGTGGGAGGATGGGTTAGCCTGGTGGTGGGTATTGAGGAGGGCACATTCTGCATGGAGCACAGGGTGTTATGCACAAACAATGAATCATGGAACACTACATCTAAAACTAATGATGTAATGTATGGGGATTAACATAAGAATAAAAAAAAAAGAATCATGTCTTTTCCGACACCAAAAAAAAAAAAAAAAAAAGCTTATATAGCATTCCAGAGCTAACAAGAACTGGGAACTGTTACCACCCCTAGATATGAAGGGGAAAGGGAGGGAGTGGTCATTGGAACCCAGACACAGAGGGACACAGCTCTAAGATGGATGCCTAACAGATGATCTGGGCAATGGGTAGAAACACAGCCAATGCCAACCTATGACCCAATAAGTAGTAAGTTTGGGAAAATATCCCCAACTTTACTTCTTACTCCCTTCCCACTTTCTAATGTCCTTCCAGTGCTTTCCATTGACCATCCCAGATGAAAGCTACAAGACAAAGGAATCCAGTTGAGAAGGCAAAAGTCAGTTTTCAGGAACACAGCATAGGGTGGAGAAGGGTGAATAGTGAATTTGGAAGGAGAAGTGGAGACTATCCAACATAATCAATAGTAGATTGTTGGTTAAAAAAAAAAGTTCAATGACGATCTTGTGACTTGGAAACTTTTAACTGTAACCTAAAGTCAGGCGTCATTTAACTTGCCTGAACAAAATTCTCAGGTCCAGACTGATAAGTTCATGGGGTTGTAAAGCCTGGAAATTCTTACTTTTTTAATCTCTTCCAACTACATAGCACTTCACTGTCTTTGTGCTTCAGATTTTTACCAGCTAGCAAGCCTTTGTATTTCAATGATAAGGAAGAGGGGAGAGGCTTTTCTCAATACTTACTAGAGCAACAACACAGGGAAGTAGTTAAGAGGATAGATCCATTGCCACAAGCATCTTAGTGCACAATAAAACAATACTGCTGTAATTTTTAGATTTATCAAACTCCCCATAATAGTTGAATACAAAAATATTACCTATAATCATGCAATAATCTTCTTTGGAAAAGAAAATTTTGTTTCTCTTTGGTGGAACACAGGAACTTCAAAAGAAGCATAATCTTCATAACTCAACCAAGGAATTAAAGGCGATGAAGAGGTAAAAATGCTTTTATGAGCTAATTTCTCATAGCGCTTTCTTCCAAAGTAGATATTTAATTTCATTTGCCTAAATTTTTCACTATCACAGTTCAACTAATTCTGTCTATTAAAAAAAAAAGTTTTAAAATTTGATTTAGATTTCCACTCAACAAATAGAGACACCTAATATCTACTGAGCATCACTTATGTAAGAGACACCATGTAAAGTACGAGAAAAATTTGAGAAAAATTGTCCTCAAGTAATACCGGAAATTTATTGGAATTTTTTTCCTTTGGAGAATAGGACGGTTATACAGATATCTAGAACACAGGTAAAATGAGCTATGATGCTCATATTAAAAGCTAAGGAGTCTTGTTTTGTATGTTCTTAATTAATAATGTTTTAACAGTTGTTTTCAGTTTGAAGATGTTTTCCTGTTTATTATCTCATTCATGCTCATAAACATAATGAATTCATTTGCTATAATTATAATTCTTGCTTTTAGATGAAGAAACTAAGGCTCAGATCAGGGAGGTAATAAGAGGTTGAATCCAGGTAGTTTGTTTCTTTGTTTTATTCTATTCACTTATCTTAATTCATCATGCCTCTTCTCAAAGGAAAAAAAAAAAAAATGACTGGCTCTATCTGTGAGAATGAGAAAACAAGACAATGTAATAAACAGGATGAATTCATCCAAGTCTGAGCTTACCTACCTCAGTGTTAAAGGCCTATATGCTAGGTTTTCTAAAATACGGGACAGTTTCTCTCTCCTATCTGAAGCAAGAAACACTCTCCTCTATCATTTTGCACAAAACGGGAACGTTAACCATGTGTCAGGACAAATTTCAACAGCGGTAATTACATTTTTGTTTCTGTGTATCCATTAAATTGTTGCCGTGGTCCCAACCAAGATAGCAGCTCATCTATGGCAAAAGAAGTGACCCCCATCTTTCTGTCTGAGTCTGTTACTCATAAAAGTGCTTGGGGCGCCCTTCCAGGTGGCAAAGCATGTTTGTAAAGACAAGCTCATTTACTATCAGCAGTCAAGGGCATGAAAGCCCTTGTGCAGAGATTCCCACAGAGATATTCTCCTTGGCAAAGAAAACGCTTCCCTTCCCCTCCCTCCTCTGCTTCCTGGAAATGTCGAAGGAAACTGGCATCTGGAGGAGAGCTTGAATGCTATCTCTGAGCTCTCTTAGCTGGTGTCTATGAATACCGCCAGTGGGACTCCTGCCACACTAATTATAGCCTTTTCTATAGCCTTTACACTTCCCAAGGCTCTAAGGAGCAATTAGCACCGGCCACTGCCTCAAATGGATTCACTCATAGAGACCTCATTCCTAAACTTGTTTGTTATTATTTGGTCTCCAAAAACACACTTTCTCCTCCTTGATTAAGTACTTGGCAGGAATATAAACTGTACTTCAGTGGATTAATGGCAGATATTAGCTACATTTTTAAAATAAGTTTTTGATTGAAATTTACCAAAATACAGAGTGTTTCTCAAATCGTAGTAACACCACATTAATGCACCATGTAACCACCACCCACGTCAAAAAAAGAAAGCCTTGCAGGCATATCTTGTTTAATTGTGCTTAGCTTTATTGTGCTTTGCAGATATTGCTTTTTTTTTTTTTTTTTCAAATTAAAAGTTTCTGGCAACCTTGCCTAGAGCATGTCTATTGGTGCCATTTTGCCAACAGTATTTGCTCACTTTGTGTTTCTATGTCACATTTTGGTAATTCTCTCAACATGCCAAAACTTTTATTATTGTATTTGAATCACTGTAATCTCATGATAAAACTTTAACAGATGAGTTGCTTCTCATGAATGAATAAAGAAAGTGGTGAAGATGGGGCAAAGACTGTTGAAATGACAAGGACCTACAATAGTCCATAAACTTGGTTGATAAAGCAGCAACAGGGTTGGAAAGGATTGAATCCAATTTTGAAAGAAGGTCTGCTGTGAGTAAACTGCTATCTAATGGCATAGATTTGAGAAGGAAAGAGTTGATCAAGGTGGAAAACTTCACTGTCCTCTTATTTTAAGAAATTGCCACAGTTACCCCAAGGTTCAGCAACCACCACCCTGATCAGTCAGCAGCCGTCGACACTGAGGCAAGACCCTCCACCAGCAAAAGAGATTACAACTCACTGAAAAGTCAGATGATGTTTAGCATTTTGGGCAATAAACTATTTTTATTTAAGGTATGCCTATTGTTTTTTTAGACATAATATTATTGCACACTTAATAGACTACAGTATAATGTAAAAACATTTTTTTAGATTTTATTTATCTATTTTATTTTATTATTATTTTTAAATATTTTATTTATTTGTCAGAGAGAGAGTGAGAGTGAGAGAGCACAAGCAGAGGGAATGGCAGACAAAGGGAGAAGCAGGCTCCCTGCTGAGACAGGAGCCAGACATGGGAGGCAATCCCAGGACCCTGGGATCATGATCTGAGCATAAGGCAGATGCTTAACCCACTGAGCCACCCAGGAATCCCTTTATTTATCTATTTTAGTGATGGGGGGGGGAGGGCAGAAGGAGAGGGAGTGAGAGAATCTCAAGCAGACTCTCCACTGAACAGGGAGCCTGATGAAGGGCTCGATCCCACGACCCATGAGATCCTGACCTGAGCCAAAATCATGAGTTGGACACCCAACTGACTGACCCACCCAGGTGCCCCATAAACATAACTTTTATATGCGCTGAGAAACCAAGAAACTCATTTGACTTTCTTTATTGTGATATTTCCTTTATTGAGGTGGTCTGGAACTGACCCCGTAATATCTCTTTGGTGGGCTAGAAGCGCTCTTGGAGTCTCCTCCCTGTCACTATACTTTAGGGGTAACCACCATCCTCACTTCTAATTCCATAGATTAGTTGGCTTATTTTGACTTTTATACAAGTAGAATAATACTGTATGTCTTCTTCTGTATCTTCCTTTGCTCATTGTTGTGTTTGTAGGATTCATTCATCTTCTCTTGTGTAGCAGTGATTTGTTTATTCACGTTCACTGTTGAATAGTAACCCATCATAAATATTTAAATTAGAAATAATGCTACTATGAAACTTCTTCTGTGTGCCTTCAGTTAATCAGATGTGTGTAATTTTGTTGAGTACATAATTAGGAATAGAACTGGAAGGTTAGAGAATATGTGTATTTTTAGCTTTGGTAGATTTTCCCAAAAAATTTTCCAAAGTGATCTTACTAAATGACACTTCCACCATCAGAGTGTGAGAATTCCAGTGGTCCACATTCTGTGAGCACTGGGTTTGGTTAATCTCTTCTCATTTAAGCCATTCCATGGATCGTGTAGTATTATTTCATTGTGGTTTTAGTTTGCATCCCTTCGATTATGATAATACTGATTTTTTTTTTCCATTTACCTATTGGCATTCATGTATCCTCATTTGTAAAGTGTCTTTTCATGTCTTTTGCTCAATTTTTTTTTTCCTGGGTTGGTTATTATTCTGTTATTAATGGATAAAAGTTCTTTAGATATTTTAGGTATAAGTCCTTGTAGGATATATGTATAATAAATGTCTTTCCCCACTCTGTGTTCTGATTTTCTTTATCCTAGTAATGTTTTTTGATAAATGGGAGTTTTTCATTCCAAGGTAGTCTGTTTTATTTAGTTCTTTATGGTTGGTGCTTTTTAATGTCCACTTTAAGAAATGCTTGCCTACCCAAAGTTATGAAGATATTCTCTCATGCTTTTTTTCTTAAGAATAAAGTAGCAGTTGAGGGTTTTCTTCTTTTAGTATAATTTATGGGCCAATATTCATATCTTCCCCATATGGACCTCCAATTCTCCAACTGACTTAGTTCTCTGTCTATGAAAAACAAAACAACTAAAAAACGCCCTTCCCTGCAGCACCTCAATACAGCTTTTGTTATAAATCCAGTAATTACATACAGATAAATCTGTGTCTGAACTTCTTTTCCATTGTTCTATATAACCCTGCTCCAATACCACATATTCTTAATTTCTATGGCATTATATTAAGTCTCGATATCTGATATTATGTCTTCCAACTTTATTATTCTTTAAGATTATCTTGGTTATTCTGGCCTTTTTCATTTTAATAAAGCTTTTATAGCTGCTTGTCAATTTCTACAAACACACATAGATATACATATACACAAATTCAAAACCTGCTGAAATATTTTATTATTACTGCATTGAATCCATAGCTCAGCTGGTGCAGAATTAATAACTTTACAATATGGAGTCTCCCAAACTTTCAAAATGGTAAATACATCATTTATTTAGGTTTTTATTTGTTTCTCTCAGTAAATTTTTAAATTTCATGTGTAGAAATCTCATACATTTTTATTAGATTTATTCTTATGTTATTCCTTTCTTTGCTCTATTTTTACACTGTTATAAATAGTATCTTTTAAGATATAATTTCCTAATTTTTAGTTCCTGGTTTACCGAATACAATTTATTTTTGCATATTGACATACCCAAAAAACATACTACGTTGAATTATGTCTAATATCAAATTTCTATATTATTTTGGATTTTCCTCAAAAATAATGATGTAGTTTGTAAACAGTGAAAGTTTTATTTCTTCCTTTCATTCCTTATGCCTTTTATCAAATATCACCTTTTTATAACTATTATGGCTCATAAGACATCCTCCTTTATCACCTCATAATTGTCATTATTATAACTATTACTGGTCTTATCATTGCTGTTGTAGTATATACCTTATTCATTTGTATATGCCCCCGCATTTATCTTTATCATAGCTTTTTATCCTTCCTACATGCCTATTTTCTTATCTGAGATAATTTTTCTTCTGCCTGAAAAAAATTCCTTTTAATATCTGCTCTACTGTGGGTCCACCAGGGACAAATTCATTCACATTTTCTATGTCTAAAAATGTCTTTATTTTGTCCCGACTTTAAAGTTGCCTTATTGTACCATCATGAAGATGAGTAGTAGTAGCAATAATAATCTGATAATAATAATAACATTTCCACTGTCTTCCTTAATAATATTAATTCTACTCTTCTAGCTTTTGTTGTTTCTATTGAAATGTCAGATGTCAGATTGCTCCATGCCCATCCCCTGCTGTTTGATGTTGGAAATCAGCAGTATTACTTCAATGAAGTGCTTTTTGGACTCATATGTTAATACCTTTCTTCAATTGGGGGAAATTCTTGCCCATTTCTTTCCAAAGATTGCTTTTGCCCCATTCTTTCTCTCCTATACTTCTCAACTCCAAATACAAATACATTACACTTTATACCAATCCCACCTATCTCTTATGTCCTTTTTATATTTCTCATGATTTTTTAAAAATTCATTTATTTATAATTTCTTCCCTGACGTGGGGCTCTAACTCATGACCCAGGGTTCGAGTGGCATGCTCTATTTTTTTTTTTTTAATTCATGAAAGTCAGAGAGAGAGAGAGAGAGAGAGAGGCAGAGGCAGAGGGAGAGAAGCAGGCTCCCCGCCTAGCAGGGAGCCCGATGCGGGACTCGATCCCAGGACCCCGGGATCATGACCTGAGCCGAAGGCAGACGCTTAACCATCTGAGCCACCCAGGCGCCCCAGTGGCATGCTCTGTTGACTGAGGCAGCCAGGTGTTCCTATATTTTTCACGATTTTGCTCACCCAGCCTCAAACTGTAAATTTTCAGGCAGCTCATCTTTTATTTGTCTAACCACCTCTGCAGATTCTGATTTACCTCATCTATTAAATTTTGAATTTCAATTACTGCAGTTTTTAGGTTTAAAAATTTTATTAGATTATTTTTCACTGATTTCAGTAATTTTTTTTCTTTTTCTTCAAAATGAATATCCATCCTGCCGCACATTTTCCTGAGCACACTAATAACAGTTATTTTAAAGCCCGTGTCTAATAGCTCCAATAATGGATCATCTATCTGTTTTATTTTTCTTTCTCTTGATCTTATTTTTTGGTATGCCTAGTAACTTTTGATTGAATGCAGATAAAATGTGATAAATTGTAGAATTTTAGAAGAGTGTCTTCTTTCTACAGAGATGTTTCATTTTATTTCTTGCAATCAGTTGGATTGGGCCAGATAACCTTAATTTAATCAAGGAAAGAACTGATTGGGGTATTTTGCAGTGTTTTTAAGACTGCATCCACCTCTACTGCTTTTAAGTTTAGCTCTCCCTGTGTTTCAGCTGAGAGCCTGGGATTTTAATGGGCTGGGTCCTGAACTATTTCTCATGTGCCATTACCAAGCATGCCTCCTGACTGGAGACACTCAGGATTTATTACAAACATTTCAGGCCTTTATATGTAAGTAACAATAGTAGTTCAAACACTTTGAAATAAGGAGTCAGTAGCTAAGGTTATTTCTGTGTTGACTATCAAGGTAATGAGAGCAATATGAGTCATTCTATGAAATACATTAGCCAAAAATCCCTCTGATATATTGATATTGATTTATAGGATTTACTTATAGACGTGAAAAATAATGGAAGCTGACCAAAGTTTCAGTGATTGTTACAGAAATATAATAATCCAAACTCACGTGCTCAGGTAAATTTTCTATAAAATTCAAATAAAAAATCTGAGTTTGTGGAAATTTGGAAATTGGCTTTAATCATGGCATTTTGTAGTTTCAACTTCTATTGTCTCCTTGAATGAAAGGTAGAAGAGTTTTTGGTCAAAACTAACAAGCGGGGGCGCCTGGGTGGCTCAGTTGGTTAAGCGACTGCCTTCGGCTCAGGTCGTGATCCTGGAGTCCCGGGATCGAGTCCCGCGTCGGGCTCCCTGCTCAGCAGGGAGTCTGCTTCTCCCTCTGCCCCTCCCCCCTCTCATGTACTCCCTCTCTCTCATTCTCTCTCTCAAATAAATAATAAATAAAATCTTTAAAAAAAAAGAAAAAAAACTAACAAGCGAACATGAAATCTGAATTTCAGCTTGCTTCTTAAAGTTTCATATGTATACTGGGGCTAGAATGGAAAATGCATGAAAAGACATACCATATTGTCAAAGCTAATTCACCCAAAGGTGAGAAAGTATTTTATAAGTAGGTGATTGATTAATTTTTAAGATTTGCCATTGTAAATATACTAAGGTGACTAATTATTTTGAATAATTTAAAAATGAGATGCAGAGAAGTCAGAGATCATTTGTGGAGAATGAGACTGCATGGCCCAAGGCCCCTCAATTAGCTCTTGAATATGTGAAATTTTAGATATAGTTGTTATCTCCTGTAAGATTAATAATTGCCTTTCACATAACAAGAAGCCTTTTATACTGTAGATAATGAGCATTGGTTTTCATCAACACAAAGGGGAGAAGATGAAAAAAGTGGATTGAATTCACCTGAATAGAGCATTAGATGAGCTAACATGTAGAACTTTCCCAAAATAATGGGAAATGTGTTCTGAAAACGGCGGTTACACAGATTTTTAATATACAACAGACTAAATTCTATCCCTAATGAAAAAATCCATTTTAGAGTTTTTTAGAGTTTAAACTTTTTTTTTTTTTTTTTTTTTTTAGGAGCTTGGGGAGCCAAGAAAGGGATTGATGGAAGGAAGGGCACACATCTGAAGTTGAAATTCTCTTCCACCATTTACAAGCTGTGTGACTGTTGAGAAAACATTTAAGGACTCTAAGTCTCAGTTTCCTCTGTTATAAAATAGGGGTAAAGAGTGACTTTCTTGTGTTTGTTCTATGATTTAGTAAATGAATTTGCAGGGCATGATATATAATCACAGTTTAATACATAAAGAAAGCTTACATTTAATCCTTATAACTACACTGTTATAAAGATGTTATTGGTAGTATTTCAGTTTTTCAGGGGAAGAAATTAGGCACAGAGATGTCATGCTACATGCCCAAGTTCACACAGTTAATAAGCAATAGAACCATAATTTGAACTCAGGCAATCTGGCTTGAGAGTTCATGTTTTTTTTGTTGTTGTTTATTTGTTTGTTTGTTTTTATTATGTTATGTTAATCACCATACATTACATCATTAGTTTTTGATGTAGTGTTCCATGATTCATTGTTTGCATATAACACCCAGTGATCCATTCAATACGTGCCCTCTTTAATACCCATCACCAGGCTAACCCATCCCCCCACCCCTCTCCCCTCTAGAACCATCAGTTTGTTTCTTAGAGTCCATAGTCTCTCATGGTTCATTCATGTTTTATACCACCTTTCTGAATAGACACTCATTAACAGTAGATGTTATATTGATACTTGTTCACTTATTACTAGCATGCTAAAAAAGGCACACGGACTAATTGATGGTGACACAGCTTTTGGTTGTTGCTATAAGTGGACCTTCTGACATTTGTGAACAGAGGTGCTGCTAGGATCCCATTAACTCCTGGAAGAATGGAGGTGATACATTTAGTCATTCTCCCTATGCTAGTTCAACTCTGTACAATAAGTATAATTATTTATCACTTCTTTTTATCTTACTCTGCTTGATGTTATATCCTTTCCCTCATTTCAGGGAATTAAAGCTAAATTTAGGATTTTGATTCAAAAGACAAGACAACATTCTCCATGTTGTTCCTAAGGCTTACCCTTTCTCCTTTTTTCTTCCTTGATCTGTGTACTTTTACCTAACACATGTTTGGAGAACTCAATTTTCTAAAATTTTCTCATTTCAGAGCATCTATTCATGAATATGATGTAACCATACTTCAACAGCCTATAAATATAATGCAAAAATTATCTAAGAAAAAAATGTATTGCAAGTATAACATATATATTTAAAAGTGCAAAAGTCATGAGAATATAGCCTGATGAATTTTCATAAACTGAACTCTCTTGGGACCAAAACCCAGATCAAGAAAGAGGAAATTACCAGCACTTTCAGACCCCAAATGCTCCAAATTTCCCCCCCAGTTACTTCCCCCAACGTTGCCCACCCTCTTATCCCGTAACACTAGAGGTTGCTTTGCTTGTATTGATTTTATTTTTTTTTTTAAGATTTTATTTATTTATTTGAGAGACAGAGCACAAGCAGGTGGAGGGGTAGAGGGAGAAGCAGACTCCTTGTTGAGCAGGGAGCCTGATGTGGAACTCCATCCCAGGACCCTGGGATCATGACCTGAGCCGATGCTTAACTGACTGAGCCACCCAGGTGCCCACTTGTATTGATTTTATATAAGTAGAATTATGTATCTTTTCTATTTATACATAGTTTCCTTTGCAGTTTGTGAAGTTCATCTACATGGCTACAGGTAGTTGTAGTTCATCCATTATCGTTGCATAGAAAATCACTATGAATACACCCCAGCATATATATTCATTGTACAATTGAAAGACTTTTGAGTTATTTCCAGTTTGAAACTATTAAGAATAGTAATGCTATAAACATTGCTTTGCATATATTAAGTAAATATATGTACATATTTCTGTTGGTTATATACCCAGGAATAGAATTGCTGGGACATTGGAAGGCTCATTATTTTTTAAGAGAATTTATTTTGTAGAACAGTTTTAGATTTGCAGAAAAATTGAGAAGCTAGTAGAGAGACTGCTAAGATAGCCCACAATCAATTTCTCCTATTGATAACATTGTACATTATTGTCATACATTTGTTATAATTAATGAAACACCATTGATACATTATTATCAGCAAAAGTCCATGATTTATTTAGCTTTCCTTAGATTTAACCCCATTTTATTTTCCTGTCCCAAGGCCCCATCCAGGATTCCATATTACATTTAGTTGTCATGTCTACTTATGTTCTTCTTTGCTGTAGCAGTTTCTCAGACTTCCCTTGTTTTACACGACTTTGAGTTTTAAGGATTACTGGCTAGATGTTTTCGAGAATATCCTTCTAATGAAATTTTTCTGATATTTTTCTTATGATAAGACCGGGGTCATGGGTTATTGGGAGAAAATCTTGAAAATAAAGTGCCATTTTATTGTATCATATGAAGTGTATGTGCTAGTAATATAATATGACTGTTGATGTTGGCCTTTATCACATGACTACAGTAGTGTTTGTCAGGTTTCTTCACTGTAAATTTAACCTTTTAACCAGCCCCCCCCCTTTCTAAACTGTATACTTTGGAAGGAAGTCAATCCTCAGCTCGCACCTAAAGAGTAAAGAGTTATGCTCTCACTTATTGAAGGCAAATTATCTTCTCTCCCACATATTAATTTATTTGATCATTTATTTATATCAATATACAGTCATGAATATTTATTTTATACATATTTAAAATGGACTCATTTTTTAATATGAAAATTACAATATTTCAACATCCACATTTCAATATAAGAATCCCAGACAATGGTATGAAATTCTTCTGGGAGACAGTGCCCCATGGGTGTCTTGTAATTCTGTATATTTTTCAAGAAAAAACACTAACTTCCTTTTTGTTCTGGATTACATTTTCAGAGATGCTTAGCTAGCAAAGAGTTTTACAAGATAGAGATAGTGTTTCCCTCCAGAGCTGAGGGCATATTATTATTAATTTTCTACTGCCTAATATAAACTATTTGGGTTCCTTCAGCTCAGGATTGCTCAGGTGTGCAGCATCCATCTGGGCTCCTTTGCATCGTCCTTCAGGAACTTGGCGGGGGGCAAGGTTAACTGGTGCTCATGTTGACGGTTGTGCTGTGAGTAGTAAATTCCTTTGTTTTTGACCCAGGAGTCTCATTCCTTATGCAAGAATTTATAAAATTGAATTATGCTAACTCGTTAGCTTGTGAGCAAGGTAAAATCTCAGCCCTTCCTAGTTCTTGGCAGCCTCCAACCAAGAACTCCCTCTCACACACAAGATGCTTGCAAACCAGTATGTCTGCTACACCTATCATACTATGTTACAGTTTCTGTTTAGCTGTCAGCTCCCCACCTTTCCAGGTTGATGGCAGCGGTTCTCAGAATCACTTTCAGGAGCCTCAGCTTTGCCCTGGCTGATGCTCCCATAGTGAGCCAGTACCTGTGTCTGAAGGGCATTGTTCCTCATTGCTCACAAATCTCCCACTCCCTGGAACTAAACCAGTGCTGAGCAATGAGAAGGAATAAAGAAAATGTCTCCCTCTCTGATTCCATGTTCCACACAATCTGGTACATGTACTTCAACCTGCTTCTTTTTCTTTTTTTTTTAAAGATTTATTTATTTATTTATTTATTTATTTATTTGGGAGACAGAGAGAGAGAGGAGGAGGAGTAGGGGGGGCAAGAGAGAGAGAATCCTCAAGCAGACTACCTGCTGAGTGTGGAGCCCAATGCGGGGCTTGGTCATGACTTGAGCTGAAATCTGAGTCAGAAGCTTAACCAACTAAGCCCCTCAGGTGTCCCAAACCTGCTTCCTTTATCTAAAATCCCCCCCCCCAAATCCCATATGTATATGTTTCTCTTTTCTGCATCAAGATGTCAAAAATATTTTGAAATAACCTAAAAATAGTTACCCCATGATGCATGTAAGTATCTCCTCCTCAGTCTGAAGGCTCACTCTAAAAAAGAAAGAGTGTGCAATTTGATTTCAGATGTGGCTTTGTGTATCATTTAAGGTTCTTTCAGTTATGAATAGTAAAAACCACAACTGAAATTGGCTTAAGTTACAAAATCAATTTACTTTTTTAACCTATATGGTATACAAAAAAAAAAAAATCATTTAAGGTTTTATCCAGTAGCTTAAATATGCACTTAGCTTGTTTTTCTTAATGCCAGGCTCTTTCCAGCCTGGAAAGGGTCCGCTTCATCTCAAAGCTGTCAATGCGTGTGGCTTCGAGATGTCTGTAAGCGGCTCTGAGGGCCAGATGTTCTCTCTTTTTCTCATTTATATTTTGTGAATTAAGAGAACTGTGTCTCTCTACAATCTCAAAACAAAACTGCAGGTTTAACTTAGTTGTGTGTGTCCATCTTGAACCCGTCACTTTGATGTGGGCGTCCTTTCCAAAGATTGCTTTAGATCAGTGAAGGGATGGGGCTAATTCCACTCAAACCATTGGCAGGTACACAATGGGAGATGCAGGCAGTGTATACTGGACAGGAAAATATATTTATTATTGTGATAGCAATCACAGTAATACTAACCTAAGAAGCCGAGAGGTTCAGCTCTGCTACAAACTAGCTATGAAACGGTTGGTACATTGTTCAAACTCAGTTAAATGATCATAGGTGTGAGATGAGGATAATAATTCCTGAACTTCCCTTTCTACACACACACACACACCCACTTTTTTTTTTTTTTTTTTTAGCCAGGGCTTACAGTGTTATTTTATATATCAAATGATCTAATAAAAGTAAAAATATATTAGAAAATAATGAAGTATTTGGGCGCCTGGGTGGCTCAGTTGGTTAAGCGACTGCCTTCGGCTCAGGTCATGATCCTGGAGTCCCGGGATGGAGTCCCACATCGAGCTCCCTGCTCAGCGGGGGGTCTGCTTCTCCCTCTTCCCTCTTCCCTCTCGTGCTCTCTGTCTCATTCTCTCTCTCTCAAATAAATAAATGGAATCTTTAAAAAAAAAAAAAAGAAAAAAAAAAGAAAATAATGAAGTATTATATACACTTTGCCTCTCAACTGGCATTAAAATATCTTTCCCTTTTGGCAGATCTATACTTGAATGAGGCCAACTGTTCATAAATTATCTAGTAATCATCAGTCAGCCTCAAATATTGCAGCATAAATTTTTGTTTTGTTTTGTTTTGTTTTTTTCCTCTTGCTGTTCTTCTGAAATTTTCTGCAATTATCAGATATTTTCTGCTCAGACAGTAAAATCTGTTTCTCAAACTCCAAGGAAACAATTATTTAGAGCTCACCACACACAGAAAGAGATAACATGCTTATGTATGAGATGGATAGAAGGCAGTATCAATCAATATTATAATGCCAGTCACACAGGAGAAAATAAATACTAGGTGATTTGATTACTCTTTTCTCCCAAGTATCAAATGGTCTTTAAAATTTCTTACTGAAATCACTCTTTATCTTTCCCATTAGATCAGGTATCGGTGTTAGCCAAGAAAGTAATGGTTTTGTATGTGGGGTCCAATAAACAGAGCTTAAAAGTTTATTATCAAACATATTGCATGCTGCAATAAAAGTGATCTATGCTCCTGGAACATATTCAGCACATAGGAAAATGCTGAAGGGCCAAGATGGGTGTTTGTCAACCCCTTGGAAAAGCAGCTCTTCACAGAAGGAAACATCAGCTTGCCAGAATACATTCTTTCACTCTCAAATACAAAATCAGTTCCAATTGAAAATACTTTAGAGAACATGCTATGCAAATAGAATGGATTTAGCATTTACCAAATGAATCAAATCTGGGCTCTGTGCAAAAGCCCGGATCTGGATCTACATACTGAAACATGAAGACTAATTCCATTAATTTCCTAGAAGTTCTTATCTTTGCAGTCCTATGGCACTCTTCTCTTTCATACTAGAAGTGGCACTCTGGTGGCCGATGAGGGCATTCTTGCTTAGGCATGTGCATTTTTGGCTTGCGCAGCGTTTTAAAAAAGATTGAGCCAACAATAAAGATATTGAAACTTTTACACTAAAGCTCAGATATAAGTTTCTCTGGAAAAATCAAAGCTCTGGCCCTCATGGCTTCTTTTCCTCACAGGGTCACAACAGCTACACCTCACAGACAGGACAGGAGCCCAAGTAGTCTAGACTCCCTGTGCTTCCCGTGGTTTTCTGATGGGAGGCCAAGGGTCAATGGAGATTTGTCCATGTGCTACATTGTTGCTTTTTCTACAGGAGAAATATTATTGTTCTGCGTCCATGTTACCAAGAGAAAAGGCATGAGAGAAAATACAAAAGGGAAATGAGTTGTTTTCTTTGTGGGAATGAAGAATATTTCTATTTGTTTGATAAGCAAAATTATTATTATTATTTTTAAATATTTTATTTATTTATTTGACAGAGAGAGAAATAGCGAGAGCAGGAACACAAGCAGGGGGAGTGGGAGAGGGAGAAGCAGGCTTCCTGCCGAGCAGGGAGCCCGATGTGGGACTCGATCCCAGGACCCTGGGATCATGACCTGAGCCGAAGGCAGACGCTTAACGACTGAGCCACCCAGGCGCCTGTAAAATTATTTTTTTAAGTTAGTGCCTTTAGGAAAGCATAACCCCCAACTTGCTTCTCTAATTTACATTACCATTGTTGTCCTTAAGGCATCTGAGTTTGTAAACCCTGTCCTAGTTAAACCAAAATTCACCTGAAACGTGTCTTCTTGCCATATCCTGCATATATCTTGTATTTTCACCCCCTTTTATTCACAGAGCTCTCAGTTCCTGGCATGACCTCTTCACACCCTTCATCCTCTTAAAATCACAAGTTTCTTCACTGACAGGTCATGTCCCATCTTCTCTTCGAAACCTGTACCATGTTCATAATGATTGGCAAGTGATGATGAACAGGGTACATATGTAGGTGACTTACGTGTTGTTTAAATTCTTATCTTATCACACCATCATGTTTACAAACTCTAGAGAACAAGCTCCAGTTGCTCTGTGTTTCCTTTCTTCCTTGTGCATACCCAATATTTTTTAATGGATTTCCTGATTTATTCTTATTCAAGCAGCAAAGAACAAAGAACCTGTCAGATCTCCAAGGCAGTGAAGCCTTGGAGCAGTGAAGCCACTCAGCATAATTTTCTCCCCCTTTCTTCTGTTTGTTTTTTTTTTTTTTCTCCCCTCTCCCCACACATGCTGAAATAGCATCTAGACACGAATGCATCCTGCACCCACATCTTGGACCAATCTGGTAATCACCTGGATCCAAACCTGAAGGCATGGTATGAATTTTCTCTTATAACAGACAATACAATGAGTAGTTGAACATGTGTAAACATATAAAGCAACTAGAGAAAAGTGATCCCTAAGGAAATAGACTGCTCAGTCTGTTTTGAAAACATTCAGCAGGAAGACAATGCCAAAGGGATTTCACTAGGAAATTCCATTTTATTTCCATGGCTTCTTGAGTAGCTAAAATTTAAATATTTGGGTTTGAGGATTTTGTGCTTTGCTATGTGGCTTGTTATGTTTAGTGTCTGCCTTTTTATAATATGTCAAATAGAAATTGTCAAGTTCATCCTTTAGCAAAGCACACACAATAATTCTCATCTTTTGCTGAAGGTTTTTGTTCATGAAGAAAGCCTGCAAATCTCAGAAGATGAAGACTTTTCAAGAACTCATAGGCCTAGCTTGGCTCTTTGATCTGGAGAACAATGCTGTCTTTCTTGCCGTATTCAGGACGATTCCATTCCTGGTTCCAAACAGGAATAATTGACGTGTACAAAAAAAAAAAAAAAAAAAGCACCATTGAGGACCTCCCAAAAAGTTTGGAGTTTAGGTCCATGTGGTTTATTTTTATTCTTGTTTTACTAAAGCTGGTTTGCCTATTCCGTAAGCATATGCACCATATGCGACTGAAGACTGTTAAAAGCTCTTTTAAACAGAAATCCCAAAAAGAAAGAAATGAGATTAAACAGAGAGAAAATGAAATTAGCGGTTCTTTGCAATGTGTGTTTAGAGAGGAAGTCTGACAAGAGAGAATTAATGTGCCTAAATTCTTGGTAGATGCAGGGGTACATTCATAAGGGGTGGGGTGCAAGAAATAAATTTAAAAAACAATGTTACTTTTTCAAAACACAGCTCCCTGAATGAGAGCCAAGAATATGCACAGAGACCCACTGCCTTGTTTTTCTGATAGTTGGGCTAGACCTTCATCATCTGGTAGAATACGAAAACATGTGATTAAAATCATCTGACATTTTTCTTTGTTCCTTAACATATGGAAGATGTGCAGCCCATGAATATAGATTCAAAAATCCAGAAGCCAGATTTTATCTAACAGCCCAATAAATCAGGACTTTTGAGTTTTGTCTTCTGGTCATAGAGGCAAGGCATGCAGCTTACTAACTTTGGTCCTAGTGTGTTAAAGGAAAGAAGAAGAATCAATACTTAAGGAATCTGTGAAGATAAATAGCACTCAGCACAGAGTAAGTACTCAGTAAGTGAGTTTTGTAATGGATTTTAGATGTGGAAGCTACTATTTTGTAAATGCTTGTCATTTGAGACAAGTCTTTTTTGCAGTCATCATTGTGTGGTGTAATCAGTAGGCTTAGCTTCAAGTAGGAAATTGAATAAAGTAACTCAATGTCACAAAGAAAATTAGAAGGCAGAGGGCAACTTGGGAATTTCCCAAGGTCATATGAGTAAGGGCAGAACCAGTATGAAAAAAATAAATGTTTCCCCTTCAATCTATATCTGGTCTTATCCACCGGTTACCTAAGTATCCCTAAATACAAAATAGGAAGAAAAAAAAAAAAACCCTCAAAAAACAAAAAATCACCCACATGAGATAGTGTTTGCAATGCACCTTGTTGTCATCCTTGGCCTCACAAACATCTAGACCTCAAAGTAAATTGCTGTGTATCTCTAGGACCAGGCACCAAGCTTTATCCTATAAGATGCTGGTTATCAAAGAGTTCAGAAATGCAAACTCAGAAGTCAGACTGCCTGAGTTAAAAACCTATCTTCATCATTATATTAGTAGTCCTCTACTGCTATGTAATGCATTTCCATGAATTTTGTGATAGAAAACACCACACTTTGATTATCTTGCACCTTCTGAGAATCAGGAGTCCAGGCTCTGCAGAGCTGGGTCCTCTACTCATGGTCTCACAAGGCTGCAATCAAAGATTTGTCTGGGCTATATTGTCATCTGACACTCAGGGTTTTCTTCCAAGCTCTTTCAGGTTGTTGGCAGAATTCAGTTGTTTTTTTTTTTTTAAGATTTTTTTTATTTGCGAGAGAGAATGAGAGACAGCATGAGAGGGAGGAGGGTCAGAGGGAGAAGCAGACTCCCTGCTGAGCAGGGAGCCCGATGTGGGACTCGATCCCGGGACTCCAGGATCATGACCTGAGCTGAAGGCAGTCGCCCAACCAACTGAGCCACCCAGGCGCCCCAGAATTCAGTTCTTTATGGCTGTGAAACTGGTGATTTGCTTCTTCTAAGTCAGTAGGCAAACTACTTACTTGAAGAAAGGTCCCAGTTCCTTTTTTAGGGGCTTTCACTAGATTAAGCTGGGCTTACCTAAGATAATCTTCTTTTTAATTAACTCAATTTCAATTTATTAAGGACCTGAATTAAATCAGCCAGTCCCTACACCATTGACATATTCTATTGGTCAGAGGCAAGCCACAGGTTTTGGCCACACTCAAGGAAAGGGTGTATATATAAGAGCATAACCCATTGGGGGTCACCTTAGGGTGGGTCTGCACCGATTACTTATAAAATAAACTCTGGGCAAAGTAACATCTCAGAAGTATCAATTTCCAAATCTGTGAAAGGAAACTAACAGACGAACCTGCCTCCTAGAACTGCTTTGAGTATTAAATAAAAACATGTATTTAGAACACTTAATATAATGACAGCATGTTCATAGAATGTGTTAGCTTTTGTTTTCAATGGGTGTGTTATGCACAAGATAAACCATTTTAAACAGTTTGAGTTGTCTTGAATTATTTTACATAGGTTGGCTATGTATAATAAATTAATAGAGTACATATATGTGTATACATATGTGTTTATGTATACATACATATCTTATATGTCTATGTGTGTATAGACACATAACTTATGGCATGTGTAGTCATACACATACACATGAGAAAGTCTCATCAAACCTTTATTCTCAGGTCCTGCCTTAAGGTTAATTATGGGTAGGGGTGCCTGGGTGGCTCAGTCGGTTAAGCATCTGCCTTCGGCTCAGGTCATGGTCCCGGTGTCCTGGACTCGAGCCCCGCATCGGGCTCCCTGCTCTATGGGAAGCCTGCTTCTCCCTCTCCCACTCCCCCTGCTTGTGTTTCCTCTCTCACTATCTCTCTCTCTGTCAAATAAATAAATAAAATCTTTTAAAAAAAAAGGTTAATTATGGGTAGAAGTGCATATTGAATTAAATTATCTCTTCAACTTCTAAGTGCAAGTTCTTTTAAATAAATGATAAACCTCATTTATAAGATTCTGGTAAACAGAAACATTCCCAAACTGTGTTCCATGAAACTCTTATATTATAAGGAGTAGGCCATGAGAGGATCACACAGTTAAATAAGTTCAGAATGTTTAGTTTAAGTAGTATTTTAAGGTTTTTCTTATTTCAAGCAAAATTTCTAAAATGTTGTTGAACACAGAACCCTCCCTTCCCTTTTTAAGCATCTCTGGAGCTCCTATTCTTCAAAAGGCCCTCCAGGAAATTCTGGTCTAGATGTTCACACCAAAAGGGAGATCCTCAAAAACATATCTGTGATGATGACCACTTTCCCTATTCATCTTCACATGATGATTCATTTTTCTTACTTTACTTACCAATAGACTTCTGTGTGCCAGATTATTATGGACTGAAAGTTTACATTTCCTCCAAATTCATATGTTGAAGCCTTAACCCCAATGTGATAGTACTTGAAGATGTGGATTTTGGTGAAATGAGGTTATAAAGGTACTGTTTGGTTCAGTAAGATTGGTTAGTGCCATATATGTAAGGAGAGACACCAGAGAGCTTGTTCATGCTCTTTCTTTGCACACACATGTTGAGGAAAGGCCGTGTGAGCATACAGCATGAAGACTGTTCTCTACAAGCCAGGAAGAGAGCTCTTACTGGAATCTGACCATGCTTGCATTCTGATCTCAGACTTCCAGTCTCCAGAACTGTGAAAAAATACATTTCTACTGTTTCAGCCACCCAGTCTATGCATTTTGTTATGATAGCCCAAGTTGACTAATACACTAATATGTCCCATAAGTCTCCTCACTTCATTTTCATAATGCCTCAAGGAAATAAATAAACTACATTTTGTGGAGCCCTAGGAAGGTTAGGGAACTTAGCCAGTTCCACAACTAATAGGAGCCAGGGGTTGAACTCAAATCCTTCTAATCTTGTGTGCTTTCTATCACATCACCTCACTGATCCATTTCTAAGGAGGAAAACCCATGATTTTATTGTTGATTTAATGTTGATAGCATGCACAGCTAATCAAAGTACTACCTCTTGCTGGGGGAAAAGGGGGAAAGGGCTTAAAGCAAAATAAATATCTTGAACCCTCGAATCACCACCAATGTGTGGTTTGGTAATAATTTTTTATATATTGAATTCCACTATATAGCCAATAATATTGTAACAAGTTTCCAATGTATTTCCATATGACTAAGGTTCAATGTGATATACCTTGCAATAGTAAGGAAAGATGGGAAAAAATTTAGTTCACTAAGAAAACAAATCTTCAATTTTCATAATCACTTTAAAGTATAAAATCTACGGTAACGTTTTAAATAAAGGCTTTTGTTTGTTTTTAGCTAAGGCCTCATGGGAAGGAATATGCTTGCATATTTAAAAATAGAAAGTCTACTAATCAATACAAAGAAAGGAGGGGTACCTGGCTGGCACAGTCAATACAGTCTCCAACCCTTGAACTCAGGGTTGTGAGTTCATGGCCCACATTGGGAGTGGAGCCTACATGAAAAAGAAAAAAAAGAAAAGTTTGAAAAACAATATGAAGGAAAGAGCAGTAGCTTGGACATATTTTAAGGGGAAAACCAAAAATAAAAATATAACACACTGATAGGTTTTAACAATAAAATAATTTCTAAACTTTCTGTTACACTACACTTCATCTTTGTGAAAACGTCTTTCTCAAACTCTTAGGTAAGGAAAATGCATCACAGACAAAATTCCAGAGGTATTAGCATGCTGTAATACTCAGGTGCCCCGAGCAGCATGTAGAAAATAAGGCATATGATTTCAAATAAAAAGAAAATAATACAAATGAAAGAGAAAGATAAAGGAAATGAGATTACTATAACTAAAACCAGTTCTTACATTTTCCACTATCCCCAAATCAGCTGAAATGCAGTTACCCTTCATTAGTTTATTTGAGTATTGGTTTATTATATGTATCTGACCAAGATATATATTTTAACTTTTGCATCTCACTGTGCTCCCCTTCTTTCTTTTCTTTGTATGCATCCTTGATGTCCACTTTTGCCTGAAACAATCACTAGGAGAACTGGAGGAGGGAGGTAGAAGAACTCAGAATTATTTATTTCAGGCCCTGGATCAACCCCTGAAACTTATGTTCATCCGTCCCAGGAATAGACATGTGTTTCTTGTGATTTGTTTTCAAACATTTCATTATCTCACAATTTACTATATATCATTATATTTTTAAACATATTTATTTTATTTATCTGGGTGACTCAATATGTAGGTAAATATATTGAAATGAAAAACTTTTATTAAATGTCTATTTTGTTACACTAAGGAATAACCCAGGTCTTACCTTCTGGATCAACTTTTCCCAACAGAAATTTCTGTGATGAGGGAACTATCTACAATTTCTGCACTGGCCGATAGGTAGCCACTAACCACATGTGGCTGTTGAGCTCATAAAATGTGCAAGGTGACCAAGGAGCTGCATTTTACATTTTATTTAAGTTAAATTTAAATAGCCACCTATAGCTAAAGGCTACCATATTGAGAAGCACGAAAATGTAATTGTAATATACTTCTCCTATTTTCACTCCTATAAGTTAGGGTAAGGTTTCTTTTGAGTAATAGTAAAAAATGTAAAAGTTTATATTCTTTCAACATCAAAAACTTTGGAGGAAAACTGTTTGAAATGGTATGGAGACAGGATGGTATTTGGAGAGGTTAGAGCCTTACTCCATCTAACATTTCATTCCACCATATGCGAATCCTACCCAAAACGGATGGAACTCCTCATTTCAGCCAGGAATTAGGTGGAGGCAAAGAGCAAAATAGAGCCAAGCACGATTGCAAGTGTGAACTTTGAAGTGTGGTTCCCACAACCTGGTCCCAACACTTCTGCTCATATCCCATTGTCTACAATTAGTCTCAAAATTACACTTGACTGCAAGGGACGATTGGGAATGAGTTCTTATTATTTTGGGTAACCATTTGTTCATAAAAAAAAGATATCAGGACTTCTATAGTTTTGGAAGGAGGGGGAAATGGAGTTTGAAATGACTGTCAGCCTCTTTACCATTTAATAAAAAGAAATATAAACTTGGGAGGAGCAGAAGAAAGGATTTACAGAGAGAAAGGTTGGGTGTTGAAAAAAAGCAGCAGAAAAAAAGAAAAAAAGTAGCTCTAAGATGAGGTAATATCACTCAGTGAAACTCCCCGAGATGGCTTCTAGTCTATATTTGTAAATTTTACAAAGATGAATTTGGAATCAACTAGAAGTAACAGCCAACATTCCAGCGTATATGTTTCTTTTGATGCTACTTTTAAAAATTCATGAAGATCCCAATTTTCCCACAGATTATAGGTTATTGTTTAAAATAGTTCTGCACATGCGCATGAGTGCATGCATGTGCACACACATACAGACACACACAAATAGCTTTTCAGTTTTGAATTCTATCAACAGCTACTGGTTTAGTGCTTGAAGGACAATTTATATACTTTTACAGAAATCAGAAAGCAGCCAACTTGTAACTTGTTGCAATTTTGGTTAATGCAGAGAAACAAAGGTAGTCCGGACTAAGCGATGTCTTATGTCTAGTTTTTTTGTTTTGTTTTGTTTTGTTTTGTTTTAAATCTATCATTTGCTCTGGGATTTTCTGACTTCTTTCAGAATCCTCTAAGCCTGTGCTATTCCAAGTGTGGTCCACTTACCGGAGGCTTTCCACAAAATGTGAAGAGATAAGTAACAGAAGTTGTGAGCATTTAGAAACCTGTAAAACAGCTTGACAAAGGAAAAATATATCTGTTGAATCTAATAATAAAAATTGGGGCTTATATTTTGCATGTCTTTTATTTCATTTTCTAGTAACTTTTATTGGATTTTACAGAAGTTATGATTTTCAACATATTGGAAATTTAAAAGAAAAAAAAAAAAAACTAGTCATTTGCCTCAGGTACTTTGAGAAACGCTGATTTAAGCCTCCCATCCCACCTTGAATTTTTGCTATGGGATGGACTTTTCCCAGCAAAGCTTCAACTACCACAATCAAAAGATAGTTTTTGTTGTTGTTATTTTACAAATGTTAAAATTGTTACAAATGTTAAAATACAGAAAACAAACTGCAAATAATTAAGTATCCATTTGCCCAAGGAAAGCACGTTACCCCTTGCTCCCTGCAAAGTGTGCTCACTGGCTGGTTGCATTGTTTAACTTGAACTTTGATCTAAAAATTACAAGAGGAATGGGAAAATCTAGATTTGGAGGGCTATGATTGTTGCACAGGTTATGTACATTATTTTTACACATTCAAATAGTGATGTGGAAAGAAAACTCCCAGAGCTGGCTACTTGCTAAAGGAAGGGACACTGCCAATGCATGTCCTAAATTTAGAACCAAATCACAGCCTTTGGTCCACCCTGGTTGACTCATCCACCCCAGTTTAAACAGATGTAAGCCACAGAGACTCAGCATCCCCACAGAGTGCTTCTACATAGACCAAATTTCTCATTATCACTCACAGTTTAGAACTTTCTCGCTCAAACCCTAAAATAAAGTTAAAAACAGCACAAGACAGAAAACCTGGAAACACTTCTAAACATCAGAAAAGCAAAAACACAAATTAAAATATACCATTTCTCTTGAAATGAAAAAAGAAAAAATCAATGTGCAAAGGTAATATATTTATCTGTTTCACAATCTTCATACATTCCCTATCCTCCACACTCTTTTTTAGACTGTCTTGGTCTGTTTGGGCTTCCATAACAAAAATATTATAAACTTGGGGCTTTATAAACAACAGACATTTATTTCTTACTGTTCTGGAGGCTGGGAAGTCCAAGATCATGGCACAGGGGAATCCCGTGTCTCATGACAGTCCACTTCCTAGATGTTTTTTTCGTGTTTTTTCAACTGTAACCTCGCCTGGTATAAGGGCCAAAGGAATTTTTGTGGGCCTCTCTTTAAGGATATGAATCCTACTCATGAAGTCTCCACCCTCATGACCTAATCACCTCCCAAAAGCCCCACCTCAAAGTACCATTGTATTGGGGATTAGGTTTTCAGCATATGAATTTGGGGGAGAGATAAACATTCAATCTGTAGTGCAGATGAAATATATACAGATGAAATAATAAAAAAATAAATCTTTTCATATCTTTTTTTTAACATTGCTACTTGTTTGGCTATAGAAAAAAAGGAAAGGAAAAATAGAGCATTAACTTTTTAGTCTTAAATTCAAGTCACTCTAGAAATTGGTTCCAATCTATTTTTCCAACCTCTTATCTTCCCATGTGCATGCCACACCTTACCTGGCTACTTAGTACCATGCGAGCTCTTGAATGTTCCCTTTCACTTCTGCCTACAGTTCTGATTGAGTACTGATTGAGTCCTCATTGAGTTTCTTGAGGACAAGAACTTTTTTATCATCTTCATCCTTGTGTATACAAATAATTGCACAGGGCCTGGCTCATGGAAGGCACTCAATTTTTTTCATTCTCTTTTTCTATTCAAGCGGTTCAACAATTCCTTCTGGGCTAGCTGAATTTGCAGAGAACCTCTTCCAACACCCCTTTTCCCTCCAAATTATTAAAGTAATTAAGTACGTATACACACACACATGCATGCACAAACCTTATTCATTAGATGTGAGGAAAGCAAAACAAATTAAAATAGCACCAATTTTCCTTCTCTTTCTTGGTATCAGAATAATATCCTCATAATTTACCCATGGTTTTCTAAGAAAATGGTGTTTCTGGCAACAAAGCTGATGTTAATGAACGTATTTGTATTAAGGACACAATGGGTGCATATCCATTTTTAGTTGCCTTACTTTGTTCCTAAAGGGAGGTTGCAAGAAAAATGTGTCTTAAAGTATCTTTGAGACTGCAAGTTGTTTACCACATCAAGGTTAATTCCCAACTTTTATGGTACTTTAACTCCTATCTCTACACTCTTGTCATTGGATTCAGCTGGTTTTACACTGGTCCATCTCCCCAAAACAATTAAACCAGACAAAGGAAACTTACCTCTCCTGTGTTTTATTCCATTCTAAGATGTCGAAAAAGAGCAAGACATGCTGCTAATTTTGGCTCAAATATTTTAACTTAAATAGGGAGACACATTTATTAAATTACACTATTCTTCTTGATGAGTCATTTGCACAAGTTAAAAGATTATTTTTGATTCATGATATATTCTGAGTCAAACAACTATTTGAACACTGACAATTAGTTCGATCTTGGAATTTTCCAATCAATATTTTTTTGAAAGGGAGTGGGGGAGAGAGAAACATAATTTCTACCAAAAAAAAAAAATCCATTTTTAACCCAGCATGAACGAATAGAATATTCAGTCAAATCTTTGATTTATGTATTTTTGAAAAGCGCAATTTTTTATATCCAGTTCAAATTCTAATTCCAACATACAATATTTATTATTTTATGTTATTTGAGTCACTTCAATAACTTTCTTTGCTGTTTGGCTTTTCACAAGACTCTAAATAGAGAGTGTCATTTTGTTTTCAGTAATGGGGCAAGATTAGGAGACATGGTGGTCTCCTAAAAGCCACATGGCCATCTTGAAAGTCAAGGCTCAGAAAAGCTTTGTATTCTGAGTGCCTAACACATAAGAGGCACATAATAAACATTTAATACATAAAATGGACAGAAGAAATTTAAGCTTCTAGTTATCTAGTGTCCTCAGACTCACTTCTGGGCAACATCACATCCTTAAAGTCAAACCACTCACTAATAGAGGGAGTGACTGGGTCTTCCCACATTCCAGAACGTACAAAGATATTGCTATTTTTGTAGTACAATTAAAAATCACATAGGGTAAAAACAACAAGCAATAGAACTAGACTGTTTAATTCCAAAGCTTTTTTGCTATCACCAAGAAGCACTTCATTAATCAGTTTCACTTCTCCATGCCTCAGTATTATCTTCAAGAAAGATGGAAAAAATTAATGGTATATCCTTCAGAAGACAGTGAGGATTAAGTGGAATGATGCATAGAACATGTGTAGAACAGTGTACAAAGCAATCCCTCCCAAGATGACTACTATTATTGTTGCTGTTGTTACTGCTGTGGCTTTACTCTCTAAGGAATTTAAAGCTGTTCTCTGCTCTCTCATCTATTAGCTGAATGTAACCACTCTTGGCCTTCAATTCTCTACTTCTCAATTCTTAACACAAATTCAATTGTAAGAAACAGTATTCACAAAGCACTCTGAAGGAGATGCATCCCTCTCCCAGGTTCATTCTTTTCAAACTGTGTCTTTTGGAACACTATTAGTCCATGCTCACTGCATTAGCTCTCTACTCTAACCCATCATCTCCAATACTCTCCCTTTTGTGTGGGTATTATTTTTTGAATTCATATAATTAGACTTTTGGTATGATTTTATTAGAACAATGTATTATTTGAATAGAAACCCTAGGAGCAACTACTCAATATATTTTCTTGTACCTTTAGGTCTTTCTAGAGATTTGCATAACTGAACAACATTTCCTGGTGTTTCATAAAACCATGTGTAGGAATTTTGCTTTAGCATTTCATCACTGTTGTAATGAAGGACATTATCATAAATATCCTATTACACTCTACTATATTCATTTCAGCAATGTTGTTTCATAGAGCTCACTTGATATATCAGGTTCAGGCTAAAGGCTTCACATACCTTTGTTCAGATCATCCTCATGGCAGCTCTGCAGAGTAGGTAGGAATGATATTGACCTCCTCTTAAATACAAAGGAACTGAGGATTAGAGATATAAAGTATCTTGCCCAAGGTCTCACAATCAGTAAATGATGTGGCCAGAATGCAAATTCAACCAGAGTGTACTAACATAAATAGTGTTCCCCCAAAATTCATGTCTAGTGGGAACCACAAGATGTGGTCTTATTTGTATTTTCTTCAATTACTTTCATCAATATTTTATACTTTTTAGTGTATAGATCTATCACCTCCCTGGTTAAATTTAGTTCTAAATATTTTATTCTTTTGATGCTCTTGTAAATGGATTGGAAGAATTAATATTGTTAAAATGTCCATACTACCCCAAGCAAGCTATAGATTCAGTGCAATCCCTATCAAAATTTCAGTAGCATTTTCACATAAATAGAAAAAAAAATTGTATAGAAAAACAAAAGACCATGAATAACCAAAGCAACCTTGACAAAGAACAAAGCTGGAGGCATGACACCTCCTGGTTTGTAAGTATATTACAAAGCTACAATAATCAAAACTATACAATGCTGGCATAAAAACACACAAATCAATGGAATAGAATAGGGAGCCCATAAATAAACCCATATATAAATGGTCAATTAATCTTCAATAAAGACACCAAAAATATGCAATGGGAAAGGATAATCTCTTCAATAAATGGTGCTGAGAAAACTGGATGTCCACATGTTAAACAATGAGACTGTACTCTGATCTTACTCCATACACAAAAATCAAGGCTAATGGATTAAAGACCTAAAATCGTAAAGCTCCTAGAAGAAAACATAACTCCTTGACATTGGCTTTGGCGATGATTTTTTGTATTTGATATCAAAAGCAAAGGCAAGTAAAGCAAAAATAAGCTAACTCTAGAGAACAAACTGAGGGTTGATTGAGGGATGTGGGTGCAGGATGAGCTACATGGGTGATGGGCATTAAGGAGGGCACTTGTTGTGATGAGTCCTGAGTCTTGTATGAAAGTGATGAATCACAAAATTCTACTCCTGAAACCAATATTACACTGTATGTTAACTAACTGGAATTTAAATAAAAACTTGAAACTTAAAAAAAAAAGGCAAAAATAAGCAAGTTGGACCGCATCAAACTAAAATGCCTCAACACAGCAAGGAAAACTATCAACAAAATAAAAAGGCAAACTATGGAATGGGAGAAAGTATTTGTGAACTGTGTATCTGGTAAGGGGCTAATATCCCAAATATACAAGAAACTCATACAACCCAATAGAAAAAAAAAAAAAAAAAAAAAAGCCAGCCCAATTAAAAAATGGGCAAGGGACCTGAATAGACACATTCAAACAAGACATACATATACATGAAAAGGTACTCAACATTACTAATCATCAGGGAAATGTGAATCAAAGAGACAGTGAGACATCACCTCATACTTGTTAGCAGCCTATTAGCAAAAAGACAAGAGGTAACAAATGCTGGGGAGAATGTAGAGAAAAGGGGAGACTTGTGCACTGTTAGTGGGAATGTAAACTGGTGCAGCCACTACAGAAAACAGTGTAGAGTTTGCTCAGAAAATTAAAAATAGAACTACTATATGATTTGACAATCCCACTTCTGGGTATATATACAAAGGAAACAGAATCACTATCTTGAAGAGATACCAGCTCCCCATATCCTTTGCAACATTCTTCACAGTAGCCAAGATATGGAAACACCCTAAGTGTCCATGAACAGATGAATGGATAAAGAAAATGTGATATATATGTGTGTGGGTATATATACTTTTTTTTTAAGATTTTTAAATTTATTTGAGAGAGAGAGAGTGATCGAGAGAGAAAACACAAGCAGGGGTGGGGGCAGCAGAGGTAGAGGCAGAAGCAGACTCCCCACTGAGCAGAGAGCCCGATGTGGGGCTCGATCCCGGGACCCCAGGATCATGATCTGAGTCAAAGGCAGACGCTTAATGGACTGAGGCACCCAGGCGCCCCTAGTTTTGTGTACACACACACACACACACACACACACCTATATATGTGTATACACATGTATACTCCCACACATACACACAGGATGGAATATTATTCAGCTATAAAATAGTAAGTGATTCCTGACATTTGTGACAACATGGATGAACATAGAAAGCATTATGCTAAGAAAAATAAGCCAGACAGAAAGACAAATACAGTGTTGTATCATGTATCTGTAGAATCTAGAAAGAAATCAAATTCATAGAAAAAGAAAGTAGAATGGTGGTTGTCAGGGGCTGAGGGTGGGGAGAAATGGGGAAAGTTTGGTAAAAGGGTATAAACTTTCAATTATAAATGAATAAGGTTGGAGGGTCTAATGTATTAATATGGTGATTATAGTTGATAATATTGTATTGTATAATTGAAATTTGCTAAGTATAGAACTTAAATGTTCTCATCAAAATAAAAAAATGGTAAATATATGAGATGACAGATATGTCAATTAACAGAATTGTAGGAACTTTTTTTACAATGTACATTATATATATCAAGTCATCATGTTGTACATTTAAAAATTAAAAATTAAAATTGTGTAAATTATACCTCAATAAAGTTGGAAAGAATAAAAAAGGGGGGGGATGAGAGAATGTGGCCTTATTTCGAACTAGGGTCTTTGTAGATGTAGCCAAGACGATGTCATACCAGATTAAGGTGGGTCCTAATCCAGTGACTAGTGTCCTTATAAAGAACAAAGAGCAACACAACAACATGTACAGAGGGAAGATGGCCATGTGAAAACAAGTTGAAGAGAGGAGTGATGGAACGTCAAGCTTGGGAATGCCAAGGATGGCTGGCAGCCACCAGCAGCTAGGAAGAGACAAGGAAGGATTCATTCCCAGAACTTTCAGAGCAAACATGGCCCTGATCACACTTTAATTTCAGACTTCTGGTTTGAATATTTCCTATGGTTTTAAGCCAACCAGTTCTGGTAATTTGTTATACCAGCCCTAGGAAATTAATGCACAATTTTATATATAAATAAGCATTTTCTTAAAAATTATAAAAATGTCCACTATAAATGTAATTATATCTAAGTGTCCTGTCAAATATGCTTTGCTGATTTGGGAATCCAGAAGCTAATTGTAGCTACACTGATTTATCCAATAAGTAAACATTGAGTATTTATTATCTGCAAAGTATGTATCTATTAAGCGCAGATGATACAAAGATGACTGAGACACTGTTGATTTCTGACCTCAAGGAGTTTAATATCATGGAGTGAAGAAAGAAAGATCTGGAATATTGCAGTATATGAAGAAATGAAATATATTTTGCATTATAAGCAATCTGTTTTGTATTCTTTCATGGACACTGTAAAACCAAGCTGATAATTATGGACAAAGAAAAAAAATAGTTCCATTGGGTTGAATCTCCATGGATTAGTGAGACCCAACCAACAAATAGGTCAGTGCATTGATTCTGTTTCCATTTTCAAAACCCCACACACATACATCCAAAGACAGTTTTTTTTTTCTTACACTGACTGATGCCCAGCATTAGCCTTCCCTTTAAGGAGATGGAGTCCTGTTGTCCACTGTTCTTTCTATGGTAAACAAAATAAGAATAAATCCAATAGTAGTTAGTGCTCCGTTTTTAAGGGACTCATTAAAAATAAACAGTAGAGTACAGGCAATTAGTGTTAACAAACACAGGCATAAAAACCACAAATAAAGGGCCATTAACACGGAAAAATAATTACTCAATCTTTCCTCCAGATGCTTTTGTCAGTTTCATTTGCTGACACTGACTAACAATTTTGTGAGAGGTTGCTGTAGCCTGCAGTTTGTCCATTCAGTATTTCCCCTTTTGTGTGCCTCACAAGCAAAGAAAAATGATCAGGAACGTCAGTGAATTCTCCCAAACTCTATTTAAAATATGATGCTTATATCTCTCTTTGTCATTCTTTTTTTGTGAGTTTTCCCAAGTTTTATGTTACCTGTGAGTACAAAGTGATGGTGCAAAAACTTATCATTATAATAGTTGTTTTATGAATGAATATAAAAGGAAGGTAAGACAAGTTTTCTTCCTTTTAAGGATAGGGAATTTCATAGAAGAGGGATTTGAATATGGAGAAAGACACAGAAAATAATATGCAAGATATATTTTGTCACCGTAGAGAATATCTTTGCAATTGTTTGTCCTGATATATTGTGTAATTAAGCCTCACAAGCTGTGTGTGTGTGTGTGTGTGTGTGTCTTTGGGGAAGGAAAAAAAAGAAGCAATATGTTAATGTTAATATATTTCCAACTATCTGGAAAAAACAATTATGAAGTTAAGTTTCTGGTTCATTTGATCAGTTCAACAAATCGAGCTCATGTAGATTTCACAGACTACAGTGTCACTAAAGGTTTTCACTAATAAACTAAGGGTTCAACCTGCCAATTCCTACATTAAAATCACCTTCATCATTGCCACATCACGCAGTGGAACATCCTGTAAGAATCCAACTCTTGCCCAAGATTCTGAGTGATGCTATCTTGAGATTTCCCAAGAATTGGCTAGTAAAATCCCATCAACCGTGACGTTCACGATTCATTTATGAAAAAAATGCCAAGAATTGTGATAAAAGTAATAAATAAAGCATACGTACTTCCAGCAAGCTGCTCATCACACACCAAGTTTCAACATCTGCCTTTCCTAGTTCATGTGACTCCCACCAGTCATGAAACGCATGTGGAAAAATGAAACAACTTACACAAAGTAATAAGCCTTTTTCTCAGTATCCAGACAACATGTATCTCAATGGAGATTGGAAAGAGCATTTCACTAGTTGTTCAGTGACCTGAGCTCTGCTATTAACTTATGATGTGGTCTTGAGTATTGCCTTTCTGTCCTGAATTTTCTCTCCATGATAAGGGAATTCAACAGACTGATCTTCAACTTCTTTCCAAGTCAAACATTTTATGGTACTGAGATGTCAACATAAACCTGGTTAAGGCTTCGACCTAGTCCTCCACCCACCTCTTGGCCTCCTGTTAATGGCTAAGAACCTACTGATGGGGAGAGAGCTGGAGTCTAATAATCTCTGCCCTGGGGCTGCAACAGCTTGGAGGAGCAGCTGGATGAGTAAACCTATATATTACCAAAATCAAATGTTTATACAGAAAAATGCAGGTCACTTTATATGCCACTTTGATTTAAATCCACAATATATGGTAATTGGAGCTTTTTAAAAGAAAAATATACTTTCACATAGTTCTCTGAAAGAAGTCTATGCACAGTCAAATAAACACCAGAACTGCTTTGTCTAAGCACTTTAGCCATCTTATCATTGCATTCTTTTGTCAGATATTCTCCATGGTACTATGGAAAAAGGAACAGACATTGATTTGAATCCTGGCCAAGCAATTTACTGTCTCAATGACTTTGAAGATGTTGTTTGTTCTCTCATATCTTCAACTGTACGTCAGGAATTATAGTTCATATTTTGTAGAAAGTGATAGAAGTTACAGATGGCTGGAAATGACTTAGAAATAGCAGACCCTCAGTAAATAATAGCTATTCTTGGTAGTCTAGGTCTCTGATGTGGTTAGAAAAATGTTGCTCATAGATCATGTATATCAATCACAAGCCATGCCATAGATTTATTCTTTGTAGCCATGAAGACATTATCTAAAAGTATCTGGTATATCAGGCTATTCTTTTCAGCATCATTAAGTGACCATCTGCTGGACAAGAAACTTGTGCATATTTTACTTCAGAATATTGGTATATAAAATATTCTAGAAATTTCCTCTAAGCAGGGCTTGTACCACATTCAAAACTAAATTCTAGTCCATGTGTAAGTGATGAGAGAATCTAGAATCTGATGAAAATGAAAGCAAAAATCTTTCAACCTAAAAATAATGGAAATCAAGTTAGTAAATTAGTTGGGAGTAGAGATGATATAACAGTTTGACCCAATTCCTGTCCTATTATAACTATCCAATCATATGAAGACAGACTATATGACTAAGAACAGATATTCTTTGGTAAATGATATTCAGTATTTTAACAGGTGTGAGTTTTCATGAATGCTTCCATTGAATTGACTTTGACATGTTATAAAAAAGGGGGGGGGTGATCTTCCATGTCCAGAATTAAAAGAGAAAGAGAGAAGGAGAGAGAGAGGGGCAGATACAGAGACAGAGAAAGAGAAGACATCTAACATAATGTAAAATCCATACTACCATGGGATTTAGAAGTAATCTTTACACTTGAAACTATGACTATTACATAAACTCAGAGGGACATTATAAGGGAACACTATGCATTTGTTCAGCAGGATTTCAGTGAAATGGACAATTCACTGAGCCTAAAATATTTTGGAAACAAGAAATCATCAGGCTGTCATTTCCACTTAAGAATTTTCAGTCCTGGAGACGTATCACCTGTAGTAGTTAAGTAAAAATAGTTTCAGAATTTCTTTTCATTATTATCCCTAACACACTGGCATAATAGAAATCAGTATCTTTTTCCTCAATTACTAGGCAGAAAGACATAACTAGTATAATTATTTTAAAAGTTACTTAAGATTCTTTTCCCTAAGAAGAATTTCAAGTTAATCTTCTTAAGAGGCAATTATTCAGAGCAGAGGCCAGAGAGAGAGAAATAGTCATCTATGTCTTACAGATCTTCTGGCCATTGCTAGAGTTCTAAGAGACACTCAGTATATCCTCAGTAGGTTTCCTTCAGCCTTAGCTAAAATTTTTATCATTTTCCTAGTGACCAGATGGTTCTTTAATCAGTACAAGAGCCAATGTCTTTATCTGAATGCTGTCTGGAACATGGATATTCAGTGATTGACTCACGTGGCTCTGTCCACATTAATAAAGAAATAAAAGTGTAAAAATAAATTGATCTGGCCAACAAGTGCAAAAAAAAAAAAAAGAGAGAGAGAGAGCTATAGAGGCTCTTGCATCAGGTAACTTACAGGGCCAGTTCTGGATGTGTCAAACATTGCTTCCACCTACATTCTAAGATGAGCACTGTCTACGGATGCACCTGACTGCTAGGAGAATGGAATAGGTAGGGCAGATATTCCCTAGGAGAAGGGACAAACAGATTGTTGAGCTTCTAACTAGTCTCTGCCAGCATTGTGTTCTTGTTATGTCTTTTATTCAAAGTAATCACTGTGTACCTAGTACAGCCTGCTGATACCAAAGATCCAATACTGAGCTGAACTAGCCAATTCTTTCATTTCCTGAGAACTCAAAGGGAAAAAGTATAAAAACTCTGTATGAATGCTCTCAGACACTTGGATTTCAGGAACATGTAAAATTTCATAACATTTGACAAGTTTCAAAAAATACTGTCCTCTGGGGGCACCTGGGTGGCTCAGTTGTTAAGCGTCTGCCTTCAGCTCAGGTCATGGTCCTGGGGTCCTGGGATTAAGCCCCACATCAGGCTCCCTGCTTGGCAGGAAGCCTGCTTCTATCTCTCCCACTCCCCCTGCTTGTGTTCCCTCTATTGCTGTGTGGCTCTTTGTCAAATAAATAAAATCTTAAAAAAAAAAAAAAAAACTGCCCTCTGGAATCACATACATTTCATTAAAATGCAAAGGGCAGCTTAATAAATATAGGAAGAATCGAATCTCAAAATAAGATGCAGTCCTTGAAATTAAGTATCAAAGTTAAGTGTCTTAACTTTGGGAAAAGCCACTCTTTGTTTTTATTTGTTGTGGCCCAATGACACTTTATTATAGCACAATTTACCATTTGGATCAACATGGAAGAGACCCTCCTGTGACAGGGAAAACACTGTCTTCCCAGCAGCCCACTGTACTTTTAGGCGTCTCATTTACGTTTTTCTTCATACTTAACTGATAGTTTAACTCTCAGTGGAGCACTTCATCCATCTAAATAAACCATAGGCTTTGACCACCGAACAGCTTTCTAGAAACACAGTGATCCTCTGAGAGAGCCCTTTTATTCTTATCATAGGCAATCATTTATGGAGTCCTTCAGACCTTACTATTTTTGGCATAATTTTATGAATTATGTCCAGTCATATTGCCTAATGGTCAGAAAAGGTGACCTGTAAAGTTTCGGCTTTGAGTTATGCTTTGAGGAACACCTTGTTGCAAAGTTCATGATTATTATTTGTGAACACCCCATGATGCTTTAAATAGTGCTTGGAGAATACTAATGTTCAAAAATATACACTCCTTTTACCTCTAATCCCTACACCCATTGGAGGAGTTTACCCCCCACTCGATCAATGTTGAATTTAGTCCCATGACTTGCTTTGGCTCAAAGTGTGTAGAGTATGCAAACCCTTATTCTTGAATTTGGGCTCAACCTTGCTTATTTGGTCAATGGAATGCAGGTGGAAATGACAGTGAACTAGCCATGACGTTAGTCATGACATTAAGCCTTAACAAGTATTGTATTTCCACTTGCCATTTCTGCTGCTACCATTGCCATGAAAAAGCATGCTGGCTATCCTGTGGGTCCAAAGAGGCTAAGAGACATGTGAAACAGGCCTGACTAAAGATTCTAAGCTCAATCAAACTCACCCTAAATTTGCTGACCTGCAACCAACCTACAGATGCATGAAATGAGTACAGGTGAGATTAACACAGTCATTCCATGTGATCTGAAGACATAAGAAATAAATGTTTATTTTTATATGGCAGTGAGATTTTGGACTGTTTGTTAGCCATTAGCAGCTGACTGATATAGTGTTGGAATGCTCTATTTGTGGAGTACAAAGTTTTACACATATATTAAAAGAAATATGCTAATATGATACTCAGACTCTCTAATTATCCTCATCTATTTGATCTGTAAGGGCTAAGAAAAGTTTATAAAGATCTTACAAAAAACTAAGATTCAAATGCACTTCATATTTCTAATAGTTTTGCATTATGTATTTTTTCTTTTTTTTAATTTTTTAATTCTTATGTTAATCCCCATACATTACATCATTAGTTTTAGATGTAGTGTTCCATGATTCATTGTTTGTGTATAACACCCAGTACTCCATGCAGAACGTGCCCTCCTCAATACCCATCACCAGGCTAACCCATCCTCCCATCCCCTCCCCTCTAGAAACCTCAGTTTGTTTTTCAGAGTCCATCGTCTCTCATGGTTCGTCTACCCCTCCATTATGTATTTTTATGCACAAACATAATCTTTTAAAGGTGTTTCAAAGATTTTGGCCAATTCTAATTCTATAAGATGTAAACACCAACTTAGAGAGATAGAGTAATATTATTATCCAAAATCCCCTTCAGTGTTAATTGTATTTTAACAGTGATTTTTGAAACATGGAGACTATAAGTAAAAGATATACCTGAAATAATGCAATTTCACAGACTCTGGAAAGCAGATGGAGGATTTATTTTGAGAATAATGTCTTTTGATATCAGATCTCAAGTTATATTAAATATGTGACCACTTAGCTTATCTTTTGGGATAGTCTTGATAATGAAATCTGGAGACATATGTGAAATGGGATAGCTTTGGAAAGAGAAATTCATTTAGTGGATAAAACAAAATTTGATTCTGTGAAGTACATATTGAAATTTTGGGCTTTTTTGTTTTGTTTTGTTTTTGAAAATGTGGGCATTAACAGAGTATGGTTGTTTTGTTTTACACATAGGTGTCTACCGATTTTTGCTTTGTGTATATTTCATTGTGGCATTATAAATTAGGAAGGGAACTGTCCTTGGAATAAAAGCTAAAATTCAATGCTACCAATTTGTTTTCCTAGGTGGAATTTTCTCTTTAGATCTGAGTCTTATTATTTAATGCAAGTTTTCAAACACTTAAAGTAGATATATATTAATCTGTTGATTAATTATTGAACTGTTGGCTAATATAGAGTGTCTCTGTTTGGGGTTTTGAAATGTTTTCTGGTTTCTTGATTTGTAATAAGCACAACTTTGAGAGAAACTAAGACATTCTACATGAATAATATTTATTGAAACTTCATACAATTACCACAGTTTTTACCTAATTGAATTTTGGTTGGGATTTGTTTTAGTTTCAAGTTATGTAAACATCCCATATTTGTTTATAATGGAAAAGGATTATTAAAGCACTCAGTCATGTAATTATATTTGAACACAGGAAATATATTACATTACTGTGGTCCAAAATGGGAATACAAATTTGACTATGGGTCTTATAAATAGAATATTTCTTTTGTTTTAGATTCAGACAAATGTTAAGAGTCAATGTTTATGAGTATGTAAAACTCTAGTTAACCACTCCCCCTTACCTGAGAAAATCAAGTTTGTCTTACTTATTAGTGAGTTAACAGCCTTTTAAAAAATACTCTAATGCAATAATGTATTAAAATTAAATAATTATTATTTCTAGATTTATAGTTCTTATTTAAATATAACGGGATGATCTTCCAGTGGACTTCCTTACGTGATATGCAGCTCTTCAGTATAGCAGCAATAATGTGGGGTATTTGCACGGACATTTAGAGTTGCTGAAGTACACCTTGTGCCTGTCAAATTGTAGGTATTTCTAGAAAACTAGATCACCCAATTATAGGTATTACTCTCTTAATTTTTTTAAGGCAGAAATATGGAATGACCCTAGACCCAAATTTCTCTGTGTCCAAAACTGTTGGGTGGAAGACTGTTCTTTGATCACTACAACTTCTGAAATCTGCAGCTTCTTTGGTACAGTAAGATTACATTACCTGTCCTACTTGTAGCTAAGTACTGGCAAATGATGGGGTTCTCTTCAGTGAAATGCAGGATCCAGTCAATGGATTAGTAAAAACTATACTCTTGAAAATCAAATGTCTTAATCCTAAATTAAACATATATAGTGAGAAATATTATTGTGTCAAGTAATTGAGCTTTGCATTTTGACAAGTCTTGGGTTCACTTTTGGAATTGAGTTTTGAGTGTTGAAATTATTATTCATCAGACAACACTATTATCTTAAATATAGAATGAAATTTATCAAAATACTAGAAAAAATGGAAAGCAAATTTGGACACTTTTAGTCCTGTCCCATGAAAATCTGCCAAGCTTGGGGCATCTGGGTGGCTCAGGTCATGATCCCGGGGTCCTGGGACCCAGCCCCGCATCAGCCTCCCTGCTCAGTGGGAGGCCTGCTTCTCCCTCTCCAACTCCCCCTGCTTGTGGTCCCTCTCTCACTGTGTCTCTGTCAAATAAATTAAAAAAGAAAAAGAAAAGAAAGTCTGTCAAGCTCTATCATACATGCAGGTCATACATACAGTCTGCTTGTGTGACTCATGTTTAAGCTAGGTGTTGAAAATGATGGAGTCTCAAGAAGGAAGAAGCCAATAACACCATTGGAGGGAGTCTCTGCCAATCATGATGTCGATAGCAATTTTGGACTTTGCATAAGTAAGAAAGAAACTTTTGCTGGTAGATTGTTTCCAAGGGGGGGGGTGTCACAATAATTCCTCCCACCTAGCATCTCCATGTGTAAATGCACACCAATTATTAGACAATGCAAGGAAATTCCTTGTACGTTTTATCATTACCCCAGTGGTAACATTTTGCTGGACTATAGTGTAATATTACAAAGAGTACCCTTGTATCAATATAATCTATCTACCAATAGCATTTAGATTTCAACAGTTTTCAACAGTTTTACTTTTGTGCGTATGCATGTGTGTATTTAGTTACACGCAATTTATCATATGTGTAGATTCATGTCACCACCACTACAGTCAAAATTCAGGCCAGTTCCATCACCTAATGTTGTCCTTTTATGACATACTCACCACTCTCTCCCAACTTTGCCCCAATCTCTGAAAACCACTAATCTGTTCTCCATCTTGAACTTTTATTATTTTTGTTAAAGATTTTATTTATTTATTTGAAAGAGAAAGAGAGCATGAGAGAGCACAAGCAGGGGGAGCAGCAGAGGAAGAGGGTCCTGGGATCATGACCTAAGCTGAAGGCAAATGCTTAACTGTCTGAGCCACCCAGGTGCCCCTGAAGTTTTGTTATTCTTAAGGAAATTTTATAAATGGAATCACACAGTGTGTAACCTTTTGGCAGTGACATTTTTTGCTTAACATAATTCCCTGGAGATCCAAGTTGTTGTGTGTATCAATAGACCCTTCTTTTTTCATGCTTAGAAATATCCCATAGTATGACTATACCAGGTTTAACCATTCACCCACTGAAGGACATTTGGATTGTTTCCAGTCTTGGACTATTCAAAATAAAGCTGCTATGAATATTTGATAAAGATCCTTGTATGAACCTAAGTGTTCATTTTGCCAAAATAAATGCCCTGGAGTGCAATTGGTAAGACATATAGTAGTTGCGTGTTTAGTTTTTTTAAGGAAAATGGAAAAGTTTTCAGAATGGTTGTATCACTTTACCTGCCCACCAAAAATTAGTGACACAGATTTTTTGCATTCTCACCAAGATTTGATGTTATCACTGTTTTTTTTATTTTAATCCTCTGATAGGTATGCAGTGGTATCTTATTGTGGTTTTAATTTGCATTTCCCTGATGGCTAATGATATAGAACACTTCATGTGCTTATTTGCCTTCTGTATATCCTCTTCAGTGAAATGTTCATTACTATTGACTTTTGAGAGTTATTTACATATTCTACACACTAAACTTTTAGTGAATATATGGTTTGCACATCTTCTCTACCAGTCTATAGATTGTCTTTTCATCTTCTTTAGGCTTTTGCAGACCAAGTGTCTAAATCTTGATGAGATCAAATTTATCATACTTTGCTTTTATGGGTTGTGCTTTTGGTGTCAAATCTAAGAACTCATTCCCTACCTTTTGTCTCAAGTATTTTCTTATATGTTTTTTTCTAAATGTTTTATAGTTTTACACTTTATATTTAAGTCTGTGATCCATTTTGAGTTAGTTTCTGCATAAGGCATGAGATTTTGGTCAAGGTTCATTTTTTAAGCTTTTTTAAAAAAAATTATCTTATTTTATTATGTTATGTTAATCACCATACAATACATCATTAGTTTTTGATGTGGTAACCCATGATTCATTGTTTTCGTATAACACCTACTGCTCCATGCAGTAGTGCCCTCCTTAATACCCATCACTGGCTTAACCCATCCCCCACCCCCCTCCCCTCTAAAACCCTCAGTTTGTTTCTCAGAGTCCATAGTCTCTCATGGTTGGTCTCCCCCTCTGATCCCCCCCCCCCTTCATTTTTCCTTTCCTTCTCCTAATGTCCTCCATGCTATTCCTTATGTTCCACAAATAAGTGAAACCGTATTATAATTGACTTTCTCTGTTGACTTATTTCACTTAGCATAATCTCCTCCAGTCCCATCCATGTTGATGTAAAAGTTGGGTATTCATCCTTTCTGATGGCTGAGTAATATTCCATTGTATATATGGACCACATCTTCTTTATCCATTCATCTGTTGAAGGGCATCTCGGCTTTTTCCACAGTTTGGCTATTGTGGACATTGCTGTTATGAACATTGGGGTGCCTATGGCCCTTCTTTTCACTGCATCTGTGTCTTTGGGGTAAATACCCAGTAGTGCAATTGCTGGGTCATAGGGTAGCTCTATTTTTAATTTAACCTCCACACTGTTTTCCAAAGTGGCTGTACCAACTTGCATTCCCACCAACAGTGTAAGAGGGTTCCCCTTTCTCCACAACCTCTCTAACATTTGTTGTTTATTGCCTTGTCGATTTTTGCCATTCTAATCGGTGTAAGGTGGTGTCTCAATGTGGTTTTAATTTGAATTTCCCTGATGGCTAATGATGATGAACATTTTTTCATGTGTCTGTTAGCCATTTGTATGTCTTCTTTGGAGAAGTGTCTGTTCATGTCTTCTGCCCATTTTTTTACTTGATTATTTGTTCTTTGGGTGTTGAATTGGAGAAATTCTTTATAGATCTTGGAAATCAGCACTTTGTCTGTAGTGTCATTTGCAAATATCTTCTCCCATTCTGTGGGTTGCCTCTTTATTTTGTTGACTGTTTCCTTTGCTGTGCAGAAGTTTTTTTATCTTGATGAAGTCCCAAAAGTTCACTTTTGCTTTTGTTTCACTAGCCTTTGGAGATGTATCTTGAAAGAAGTTGCTGTGGCCGATGTCAAAGAGGTTACTGCCTATGTTCTCTTCTAGGATTTTGATGGAGTCCTGTCTCACATTGAGGTCTTTCAGTTCGTTCTTTTCTTTCTGATTTTTAGCATTACTTCCTTCTGCTTACATTGGGCTTATAGTGTTCTTTTATTTTTTTTTTCTTTTATGGTAGGAACATAGATTATTAAATTGAGAACTTTCCCTATTTCTTATTTATTTATTTATTTGAGAGAGAGAGAGGGGGAGCTGGGGGGAAGGGGGTGGGAGAGAGAATCCGAGCCAACTCCTCACTCAGCATGGAGCCTGATGTGGGCTTGATCTGATGACCCTGAGATCATGACCTCAGCCAAAAACCAGGAGTTGGTCGTTTAAACACCTGTGTCACCCAGGCGCCCCAGAGAATTTTCCTTATTTCTAATCTCCAATCATGCCTTTTTGTTAATGTGACTTTGCCACTTCTACCATCAAGTAGTGGAATCTGGTTTTTCTCCATTTGACTCTCAGCTGGCTTTGTAAATTTATTTGAACAAAAGACAACAGAAACTATCCTTTAGGACATTTAGGCTAAGCCTTATAAGGATTAACAGCACTATTTTTTTTTCTTATTTTTAAATTGAAAGATAGTTGACACATAATATTATATTAGTTTCAGGTGTATAATATAGTGATTCAGCAATTATATACATTACAGAATGCTGACCTAAGAAATATAGCTACCATCTGTCATCATACAAAGTTATTATAATATTATTGACTATATATCCTATGCTGTACTTTTCATCCCCATGATGTATTTATTTTATAACTAGAAGTTTGTACCGCTTAATCACCTTCACCTATTTTGCTCATCTGCCCACCTTTCTCCATTATGGCAAACACCAGTTTGTTCTTTGTACTTAAGGGTTTGTTTCTGTTTTTGCTTGTTTGTTTGTTTTTTTAGATTCCTCATATAAATGAGATCATATGGTATTTGTCTTTCTCTGTCTGACTTATTTCATTTAGCATAATACTCTCTAGGTTCATCCACATTGTCATGAACAGCAAGATTTTGTTCTTTTTTGTGCCTAAATAATATTTCATTATATGTATGTATATGTGTGTGTGTATGTGTATCACATATTCTTTATACATTCATCTATTTATAAATGCTTAGGGTGCTTCCATATCTTGGCTATTGTGAGTAATGCTACAATAAACATAGTGGTGCATATATCTTTTTGGATTAGGTATTAGGATTTGGTATTTCTATTTTTAATTTTTTGAGAAACCTGCATACTATTTTCTATAGTGACCACACCAATTTCATTCCTGTCAGTAGTACATGATGGTTGCCTTTTCCACATCCTCACTGAAACTTGCTATTTTTTGCCTTTTTGATCTAACCATTCTGTGAATTGATATCATGTTGTGGTTTTGATTTGTATTTCCCTGATGATTAGTGATGTTGAGAATTTTTTCATATGCCCATTGCTATCCATGTATTTTTTGGAAAAGTGTCTATTTAGGTCCTCTGCCCGTTTTTTAATCAGAGTATTTGTTTTTTTGGTATTGAGTTGTATAAGTTCTTTTTTTTTTTTTTAAACATTTTATTCATTTGAGAGAGAGAGAGGGAGTACAAGCAGGGGGAGAAGCAGAGGGAGAGGAAGAAGCATACTCCCCGCTGAGCTGGGAGCCTGATGCGGGGCTTAATCCCAGGACCTGGAGATCATGATCTTAGCCTAAGGCAGACACTTAACCATCTGAGCCACACAGGCCCCCCATGTATGAGTTCTTTATATATTTTAGATATTAACCCTTATCAGACATATCACTTGCAAATATCTTCCCCCATTCAGTTGGTTGCCTTTTCATTTTGTTGATGGTTTCCTTTGTTATTTAGTCTTTTTAGTTTTTCAGTTCCTACTTTTTTATACTTTTGCTTTCATTTCCCTTGTCTGGGGAGACAGATGTAGAAAAATATCGCTATGGCCAATGTCCAAGCATTTATCTTACATGTTTTCTTTTAAGAGTTTTATGGTTTCAGGTATTACACTTAGTTCTTTAATCCTCTTTAAGTTTATTTTTGTGTATGGTGTAAGAAAGTGGCCAGTTTCATTCTTCTGCATGTGGCTGTCCAATTTTCCCAGCACCATTTGTTGAAGAGACTGTCTTTTTCTCTTTGTACATTCTTGCCTCCTTTATCGTAGATCAATTAACCATATGTGTGTGGGTTTATTTCTGGGCTATTGATTCTGTTCCATTGATCTATGTGTTTATTTTTGTGACTGTACCATACTGTTTTGATTATCATAGCTTTGAGTTATACTTTAAAATCGTGAATTGTGATTCCTTTGGCTTTGTTCTTCTCTCTCAAGTTTAGCAGCACTGTTTTACCTTCTGGAAGCCAGGCACCATGTAAAGAAACATGAGCTAATACTCTGAATGATGAGAGAACATGTGGAAAACAAAGCCACAAAGAGGAGAAACACAATAACACACTGGTAGCCAAAAACAGGGCCATAAAATGTAAATAGAACAGGCTTGATCTTTCAGTCATATAGAGCAGAGATGAGCCCTACCATCTGAGACTTGCTGGAATTTGTGACTCAACGAATTTGAACAATTCAGTTTTTTGCTTTAAGCCACAAAATTATGGTGTTGTTTTTCTACACAGTAATAGACAAACATTTTTATTTGTGAAACAACTAAAATTTCTGGCTCGGTTGTTACCTTGTCTAGCGGTACCTTAACCCATGCAAAAGCCAGTCAACAAATCCTCCAAATTGAAGTTCTTTTTTTTCAAGATTTTGTTTATTTGATCTTCTTTTTTTTTTAAGATACAATGTATTATTTGTTTCAGAGGTACAGGTCTGTGATTCAACAGTTTTACACAATTCACAGCACTCACCATAGCACATACCCTTCCCAAAATGAAGGGGGGGAAATCAGAGGGGGAGACGAACCATGAGAGACTATGGACTCTGAGAAACAAACTGAAGGTTCTAGAAGGGAGGGGAGTGGGGGGAGGGGTTAGCCTGGTGATGGGTATTAAAGAGGGCATGTACTGCATGGAGCACTGGGTGTTATATGCAAACAATGAATCATGGAACACTACATCAAAAACTAATGATGTAATGTATGGTGATTAACATAACATAATAAAAAAAGAAGAAAAAAGATTTTATTTATTTGAGAGAGAGCTGGAGAGAGAGAGCATGAGTGGGGAGAGGGAATTAACAGAGGAAGAAGGAGACTCCTCTCCAGATTAGGGAGCCCGACCTGGGGATAGATCCCAGGACCCCAGGATTATGACCTGAGCTAAAGACAGACACTTAACTGACCGAGCTAGTGTGTCCCCAAACTGAAGTTTTGATATAGATAAAACAATTGTGTAATAGAGCAGTGATTTACATGTATTTACTGAATTCTAAATATTTTATTTATAGTTTAGTAAAAACTACAGTAGCCATAATTCCCAGTACTTTAAGTATCTTAATTTTAAATTAAACATAAAAGGTGAAAAATATTATTGTGGCAAATCTTCAAGTCCCACATGTTTTCTAGGGTTTTGGTACATTTTTGGAATTGAATCTCAAGTGCTCAAATTAATTTTGTATTTTAGGTAGTGACAGCATTATTATTTAAAGATACAATGAAACTTCTCAAAATGACAGAAAAAAAATAGAGAAAACCTCACCAAGTTTTAATGAGTGGACAACCTATTGATCTCATGTTTTAAGAAGCAGTGTCAGAAGAAAGGGATATGAGAACTAGTATTCTAATATTATCAGTACTATAGGCAATGTTCCATAAGTCTTATTAATTCCTGAACTATTGATAGTTCTTTAACTAGAACAGAACTCATGAGACCCAGGTTACAGTCTGAGTTGTGACATTGCTTCCTTTTCATCAAGTTGCTTAGCCATTTGACCTCACTATTCTGATGACTAAAGCTCTTTAATGGTATGCTTCTAAATAATTTCCTCCTATCCACCACAATAGTCACACATCTGTAAAGGTTACAGAAACTAATCTTATTGCTCATAATTTATGAGATATTTTGAAAATACCAAGTGCTGTGTAAGCTTGTTGATTCCTTTTACACTTGTGATTCTTACCAATAAATTTTTTTAAAAAGTTTTCAAGTGCCCTAAATATATATTTCAGCTTTAATAAAACATTAAAGTCCATTTAAGCTATGGCATGATACCATCAATATTTTATAATTTTTTGTGTACCATTTAAACCTCATATTCCAGCATCCTTGTAACTTGATAAAATGGATATAGATCATCTCACCTAAGAAAATGGAGACCCATCTGTTATATTTTAAATGCATCTGTTCATCTGCTAAATCCATTTGTCAAATTCATTTAGGTTAAAAGAGATTTCTTCTAAGTACATAAAATGATATGTGAGAAAAAGAATTAAGACAAAGTCCTGCTTTACCAGATACCAAGGGTGGAGGAAGCTTACCCAAAACCATTTTTCCAAATGTTTTAAAAATGTTTTTAATATATTTTACCTGAATTGTATAAACCACATTTAATCTGCTTTGAAAACTGTCTTTAAATACATTAGTTAGAAAGGATCATTTTTAGATAATGGAAACATTTTTAACTTATCTTTTAAAACATATAACTTCAAGGGAAAATTAAAATACATTTTCTATTTAGATATACAAGGGAGAGATGATGGAGAGCTTAGTTTTTTCTGAATGTAATCTGGACTTTCATTAGTTTGAACTGGAGGAAATTTATAAAATAATATGCATTTATTGTGAATGTCATCTGTTCTACTTAAACATTGAGCTTTAGGTAGGGTAAATTCCACTTCTACCCGATTCCAAAGATTTTTAGAAAAGATTAATAAGTTGGATCTAGAAAATTCTAGATGTAGGGAAATCGATTGGTTGTTCAGAACATCTCTTGGGAGCATTAAGAAAATGACCTTCCCTTCTGTGTTAACATTGATCTCACCTAAAATGAGCTTCTTTCATGTTCTTATCCAATTTTCTTAACATGACATTTAATTTGGACCAAATGAACTCTTTCATATCTTATCTATTCCCTATATTTTTCATGACAATATGAATCTATCATTTATTAGCAATGCAAATAATTTTGTGCAACTATCTGAACCTCATTATTTTTATCTGTGCAATGGGACAATACTATCTACTATCATATTAGGCTACTACAAAGACTTTTTGAAAAAAGTGTAAGGTATGTAAAAGGACTAATCATGTCTAAATTTGCCATATACAAATTTAAGGAATTATTTCTAATTCACACAATTCGTCTATCTACTGCCTTTCCAGAAGTTACCATAGTTGTCATAATTCTGAAAATTTTTCAAATATTCCTTTCTGTTTGGCTTATCCTCACTCAACACTTCGCTGTGTTTTTCACCTATGTAATTCCTACTTATCTCCAAAGAACTAGATCACCTGTTGCCTGCAACCACCTCTGTTCTCACCACACTTGTACACTCCTTCCCCTGCTCTCCTTCACCATACCACTTGTAATTCCTCATTTATATATCCATTTCTCCTCCCAAATGGCAGAGACCCTTTCTAATTCAAGTTTATATCCTCAAAGCCCAGCATTTAGATGGTATTCAAGAACTGTTTTCTGAAGGAAGGAAATAAAAATATATATTATTAGGCCATTTTTTCTTATTTTAAATGTTTCCTGGGTCTAGAATATTCTCGTCCACATTTTAAGATGTGTTTTCTTGCCACTTATTGTATCAAACATAACATGATTTCTCAGACAAGAAGTGAAAGGCCCTCTTTTGTGTGCTTATAATATTCTATTTACAACTTTTGTTGTCATTGCTATAATTTAATCATCTCCTCTTTCCCCATGTTTTGTGTCTTTTAAAATTTTATAGTTCTAGAAAGAGGGATCCCAAATTCAGATGCCAAATTGACCAGACCAGCATGAAAATAAAATGGAACAGGGTAGTATTAAAACAGTTACCATTTGCTTAACTTTTATTGGATTCCAGAAACTGGAATCTATTAACTCCTATGTGCTAAATAATATTTTTATCCCATTAAGAAATAAACTGAAGCACAGATAGTTTACATAACTTGCTGACGTGAAGGAGGCAGAGTTTGAAACCAAACAGGTCTTCTCCAGGATCCACCCTCTTAAGCACTGGAATAAATAAGCTATGAAGTAGACGAGTAGGTAGGGAGATGTGCTACTGAAGAACAAACACACGTTCTAAACAGCCACTGGTAACTCACTGACTTAATACAATACACTATATTAATGCTCAAACAAAGACTATGGTGCTTGGGTGGCTCTCCAAGGGACTTGTAAGACTATCACAATTTGACTAATACACAGAGAATAACATCTTATGAGAAAGAAAACCCTATTCTGAACCCAATCTTGTACAGTATTTGGTAAAGCACTAGCACCTTGCCTGGCCATCTGTAAATGCTCCCATTTGTACAATACATAACATTGAGAATTCAAAGTTCCTCTGTTTCTACACATGAAATCATTCCACTGTTTCTTTTGTGTTTTTTAACAGTTTCTGATCCATAGCAAGTATTAAAAAGTTTTTGAATGAATCAAGAAATGAATGAATAAATAAAAGGGGAATATGTAAGTGTGAAGTGTTGCTCGTAATGTTGTCTACACTAAAATACTTGCTCACTGGGGCACTTGGGTGGTTTAGCCGGTTAAGTGTCTGACTCTTGATTTCACCTCTCTTTCTAGTAATATCTCCAACTAATTATCCTGATAAATAGCATTCCACAGCAAATTCTATTCCACATGCATGTGGGGGGGGGGGAAGCAAACAACAACAACAAACCCCAAAAAAACAAAAAAATTAAAAAATTAAAAACTAGTAAGTTAAACCTAGTAAACATCTTTTAAAAGAATAGACTTTATTTTTTAGAGAAGTTTTGGTCCACAGCAAGTCAATACCTTTTTGAAATCATATATGATATCTCAAGAACATAAAGAAAATGTTCAAACACCACCACCATCAACAACAATAATATAGTGAACAGGGGCTGAAGTTAAGGATTTTCTGAGGGCATTTATCAATTTTAGAAAGTTGGGTCTTGGGTATCAAAATTCATAGAGAGGACAGAATATAGAAACTTGAATCCAAACAAAACATAAAGTTGGAGCTAGTTCACTCCAGTTTTCCACCAAACACACACAAAAAAAACAGGGGCCTTAAATACTGTACCATCCGTGAAAGAATAGTCCAGAAAACATCCTCCCATATGCAAAATGAGACACTGAGGAATAATAATTTTCTGCTTCAACCTATGATCTAGGTGAGAGAAAAAAAAAAATCTTCCTGAGTATTTGTAATCTCAAATTGACAAAAACGTACACATGTGCAGAAAGACCTAGCAAAAGAGAGTGAGAGATGGGACGGGAGGGGCAGGCAGGGGGTACCATACTGAATATTAGAAGAGATGTTTGGGAACAGGTGTCTGACTACATAATTATTTCTCCACTCATCTATTTTGTGACTTTGGACACTTTCATTATGTTTGAGCCTACTCCATTTGTGAAACATACTTTTCTTCTATATTACATGGCTTCTATGAAGGCTCATTCAGTTCTTTCTAAGACCAACTCCTCCTTGACTAATAAAAACTTGAAAAACCTAGAATTGCATAACTGTTTTGGTAAACTAGATTTTTTCTTTTTCCAAAGCGAAAAGAACAGGTTGGCGACACAACATTATCCAGTTTTACTCCATCTTGTTTCAGCACCTGAATCAAACCAGCCATTGGCTCTGTCAATCAAATTGTTTTTAAAATTATTATTATTTTTGACATTTGAAAGGAAATAAAACCCTTTTTGTGACAGGTCTAGAAACTCAAGTACATTTGGACATTCTGAACTGCCCTGCTGTTAAATCTTACCTAAATACACTGCCTTACATTTCCACACCCGACCTCCTGACTTTTTTCTCTCTCAGTCTGTGAAGTGGTACAATGCCCATCAAACACACCAGACTTGCCCTAGGCAGTAAGCTCCAAAGCAGCTCCAAGAGGGATAGGTAGATGGGGATGCCTCAGGGGAATGGTCCAACATTTAAGCTGCTGTAAGGAGACGCACAACAAAAGCATCCATCCATCCATTTCCAAAAATATGATGCCTCTTGACTGTGCTTCCTATGGTGATGTCTTTTTGCCATTAAATGGCTGCACAGCCCCGGAAAGCATGACAGGTTTTATCAGCCTTGACAGCTGTCTGGAAGAAACAGCAGGCAACCTAAACTTCAGCTGCCATGCAGCAATCTGCTCAGGTCCTGCCAGATCCCGCAAAGCTAAGTCTGACCAGCACTCGAATAGAAACCCCCCTTGCTGTGTGTGTACAGGCTACTTCAGGGCACGTTCCTTTTGTGCAGGGAGTGAGGGTTTCAAGTTATGCTGGGACTGGATTCAATGCAACCTGGGGGATGACATTTATGGCTGTTAAAATAGCCAGTCCAAATTCGTGTACTTATTCCTGGTATCTCTATGGGCCTGACAGTGGGATAGGCCCTCCAGGTAATGCAAAGAAATTGGACAGCAATCATACCTATTAAGCAGCTTGGAGTCCAGGGTGTTCCATCTCTCATACCGGTAAGCTCTTTCCCTACAGGACAGTCGCATACTCAAGCCTTTCCCACCCTCTCCCTCATCCTGCCAAATCTTCCCTTCATCTTTTCTTCAATTCCACCCATGACTTACTTTTTGCTCTGCAAACTTCTGGAAGAGAGAATTACATTGAATATTCCTGTTACAGGTGAAATATTTGCATCCCTTCAAAATTCATATGTTGAAATCCTAAACCACAAAGTTGTGTTGAGATCTTTGGAGGTGATAAAGTCATGAGGGTGGAGCCCTCACAAATGGGATGTGCACCTTATAAAAAAGACCCAAAAATGCCCCTTCACCAATTCCATCGTGTGAAGACACAGCAAGATGGTAGCATCTGAGCCAGAAGTGAGCTTTGGTCAGAACCCAACCATGCTGAAACCTTGATCTTGGGCTTCCCAGACTCCAGAACTATAAGAAATAAATTCGTGTTGTTTATGAGTTACCTATGTTTAAGTTTGTGGTATTTTGCGATAGGAGCCCAAATGGACTGAGAGAGTCCCCACATCTTCACCACTTGATCTTTCAAACTACAAAATTGCCTTTTGCATCTGTCATTCTGTGAAACAGCTTTTCCTACAAGAACTGTCTACCTTTACTTACCTCACTGTTCGGAGTCTACTCTAACCCTGAAACCTCAGCTGCTCTGGCTCCTGAGACAGTTCTCTCCCTAAGTTTTGCCAGGGAGATTTTTATAATAGAAATGACAAAAAGTGTAGAGTTAAGGGAGGTATAAAGATTTTTTCTGATCCTGTAGGGGCCTGTGCAACTTAACATCCCTGAATTTTCCCTGGGCATAAAAACACTTAAGATAGCCCCTTGAAAGGTAATGTGAGTACACTGAGGATGCATTTAAAATGTGCAGTGAGGGGCGCCTGGGTGGCTCAGTCATTAAGCGTCTGCCTTCGGCTCAGGTCATGATCCCAGGGTCCTGGGATCGAGCCCCACATCGGGCTCCCTGCTCCGCAGGAAGCCTGCTTCTCCCTCTCCCACTCCCCCTGCTTGTGTTCCCTCTCTCACTGTATCTCTCTCTGTCAAATAAATAAAATCTTTAAAAAATAAATAAATAAAAAAATAAAAATAAAATGTGCAGTGAATGTCACATATTGCTTATAGGTTTTCATATGTTTTTATTTTCCTCTCCCTCTCTCAACTGTGTCCTGCTACATTATCCACTCCTGATCTCGGAACAAAATCAAATGTGTCATGAGGGCAGGAAAATGTGTTTTAGAGCCAGAGGAAACTGGGTTCAAATCGAGCACTGCTTTTTAAAAATGGTATTTAGACTTTTAAAATTTGGTATCATTTAAGTCTTCCGAGAAGTTGTAAAAGTAGTACAAAGAGATCCTATGTACCCTTTACTGGACTTTCCCCCATGATAGCATCCTACAGAACCATAATACACAACTCAAAGCCTGAAAAATGACATTGGTTCAATCCTATTCAATCGAAACAACTACAGACCTCATTTAGATTCCACTAGCTTTTATATGCATTTCTAGCATTGCTATTTACTGTTTTTGTACCTATGAGAATTTTATTTAACCTATCTGAGCTTTAGTCTGCAAAATAGGATAATTTATCAGCACCTACTTCATTATTTCTGAATTTTATGGAATGTCCCAAGTGTAAATTCACATACACCCAGCCTACTGTTGGTTATAGTTAAAGCTATTACTTACAAGCAGTGTTCTGTGGTCAGTAAGAACACAGACTCTTGAACCAGAGGGCCTATCTTTTTATACCTACCCTCCACTTCCTGCCAGAGTCCAGCTCCAGCCGGGGTGAGTCTCTCGTAGGAAAGGACGGCATCGGCTAATGAGGAGACACAGATACAGGGTCAGGTTCCAAGCATCTCCTCCTGACAGCCTCGGAGGAACTTTATTTATATGTTAGGATATTTTTGTTTTTCCAAATCTTAGATCATTTTCTGGATTACAGCCATAGCCTTCTTTCATTTTTCCTTTGTAATGATTAACATGACCTTTATTGATTTCTGCTTATTGGCTTTCGCTAAAACTAAAAAACAGTACGCAAAGAGAAAGGTGCTAGACAGAGCGTGACCGTCTTATTTTGTTCTATAGAAACTAATTCTTCGTGGAATTAGTTTCATTATGATTGCTTAGATAGGCGTAACTAAGATGAGTAGTCACTTTATCATGAAACCCCAGAAATATTCCCACAATTATAAAGATTGCCATAAACAAAATGAAAAAGAATAACAGGAGCCAGCCCAGAAATATTCCCACAATTATAAAGATTGCCATAAACAAAATGAAAGAGAATAGCAGGAGCCAGCTGTGGAGTCTCCTGTTTTCAGGATCATCCCCCATACTTGGACTTTGTCAAACAACATGAGTAGCTTGGCTCGTGCCAACTTCCTACTTGGTAACCTCTGAGACCCTGTTTCTTCATCAGATAAATGAGGATAACAGTACTTGCCAATCGTAGTTTTGAGAGAGTTTGAGATAATATTTGAAAAGGACTTCAAACGATGCCTGACATCTAGAAAGTATTGAATGTGTTAGCTCTTATTATCTTTATAGTATCTAGTACTTAATAGGAGGATAAATGTCAGTTTGTATTTGTATTTTATTATCCTTCAGGCACTCTAAATGTTGGTTTATGGGATTCTATCCTCAGCTGTCTTCTTTACTGAATACAGAGACGTTATATAAACCCTCATCTTCTCTTAGGGCTTCAGGGATTCCCAGGTCTATACCTCTATCTTACATCCCTATCTCTAAATGAAACTCATTGTCTTCTTTTTCTCTGAAATGCTGTGGCCTTGGTAAGAGTTCATTAGGAGCTAACCTGAAGGCAAGAAGAATAATCTCTCTGCAGGTAGGGTACAGTGAGCCCTTCCCTTCAAATTCCCCACCTCACCCTACCCACTCCCATCTCCCACCTGCAGCCCCACCTGTAGCCACCCACTATCACAGTCAGGGAGAAGTCAGACAAGTTGGATAAAAGAAAGGTGAGGGGTGGACTAATCAACTCAGACAAAAGTGTTGGTAAGATATAAGATCAAAAGTTTCTGGGGGCGCCTGGGTGGCTCAGTCGTTAAGCGTCTGCCTTCGGCTCAGGTCATGATCCCAGAGTCCTGAGATCGAGCCCCGCATCGGGCTCTCTGCTCCTTGGGAGCCTGCTTCTCCCTCTCCTACTCTGCCTGCTTGTGTTCCCTCTCTCACTGTCTCTCTCTGTCAAATAAATAAATAAAATCTTTAAAAAAAAAAAAAGTTTCTGGACAGCAGGAATTTGTGGGTAGCAGGATATGAGAACCCAGTGTTTGTTGTGTGGGTTGATGATGTTGCATTAACAAGACGCTCTCCAGCCTGTCCTTAAGGGAGGGTGTATTTGTTTCCTGTCATAATAACCACAAACTGGGTGACTTAAACAACAGACATTTATTGTTTCACAATTCTGTAGGCTAGAATTCTGAAATCAAGGTATTGGTATGGTTGTTTTTTTCTGTGGTCTGTAAGGCAGAATCTATTCTGTACCTCTCCTCTAACTTCTGCTTGTTTGTTGGTGATCACTTGCATTCCTTGGCTTGTGAAACATAACCCCAATTCCTGCCTTTATATTTACAGGGAGTACTTCCTGTGTACATATCTGTCTCCAATTTCCCCTTTTTTATAAAGACACCAGTCATATTGGATTAAGGTTCACCCATTTTAACTTGATGGCCTCTGTAAAGATTTTATCTCCAAATACGGTCACATTCTGAAGTCCCGGAGGTCAAGTCTTCAATATATGAATCTGGTGGGAGACACAGTACAATGAGCCACCAGATGGAAATGAATGTTTTTCTTGTAGTTTCTTACCCTCCTTTCTAGATAGAGGAGAACACTATTTTCATTACCCTTTAGGGGAGAATATTATTACCCAGAGATAATGTGAGTAAGTACTTTTTACAAGTGTTAGAATTTCTTTCTGACAGGTCATAATGAGCTTCAAGCAGCAAACAGTTTTGTGTGAGGAAAAAGAAACGTTTAACTTTGGTTAATAAAATTGTAAAGAGGTAATTAAAAGGAGTAGAGAGAAGTAGATTCAAGGATATAAGTTAAGGTTCAGATATCCAAAGTAGGTCTGTCTGTTGTCACCTTGTAATCCTGAATGTGCAGAGACAAGAAAAGGGACTGTTTTTGTGTGAGCAGAAGGTATGATAAACTGAACAATCATCTCAAGCAAATACTAGAGAGGAGTGGACTGGATGTTCCCTCACCTATAGCTTGGAACTCTTCTTGGATACCCAAAGAGAGGACACCCATGTGATATTGGCATTAGATGGTCTGCCAGTGACAAACAATGGATCTTATGAGAGTCAATACAAGGGACATAGAAGCAGGGTTAAAAACTGAGGGAAAGGACTTATGGAATATGGGCGACCAAATCAGAAACTTCCCAGTTACAGAAGTTCAAAGTTTTGTTCCAATTTAGAAGAATTTTATGGAGTATCAGGAACTGGGGCTGATGGCAAACCAACAAACGGGAGTCCAATGCATGGGAAAAATAGTAGACCTTGCTCACTAACATAGAATCTTCTCCTAATGATGGAGATATTACCTTCTCCAAACTGAATTATGATTATCTTTATCCCATAGACACACTTCTGAACTGTATCTCCATACCACATCAGTTCTATGGTATGTTAAAACATATTATATGAAAACAGAGTTTAATGATTAAAAAATAAGTTGCTGGGTTAAAGAGATCTCTTTAATGCAGAGTGTTCATAATTTTTGGATGTTGTAGGGTTAAATTCATATACCGCAATTAAAACATGCAAAAAATACTTTATTTTGGGCACTTGTTTTACCTTAAGTTTTTATTCTTGTAACAGTAGTTGGGTAGATGAGGATTAAAGTAAGGTACAGATAATAAAATTAAATTTCACTCAGTCTCTTTGAGAGGCAGGCCTAGGACTAAGCCTCGTCTTGCATTCTATTGACCAGGATCCACTCAAATGGCCAAAACTAAGTGCAAGGAAAGCTGGAAAATGTAATTTCCCTCAGTGCCTGGGTGAAAGAGGAAATGGGTTGGATGAATATTTATCCAATCTCTGAAATAATCTTCCTTTTGGGGTACCAAATATCTTTAACGTTCTCCCATACAGAATATACTCACTCCTTTACCCAACAGAGATAAACCAAAGTTCCATTCACCTCAAAGTCCAGGACTTCAGGGTGACTACAAAGCACATCTCTTTATCAAGTCTAGAAGTGACTCTTCACAGTACAGTTTCGATGATATAAGTAGACAAATTATCTATACCTTCTCATTCTACAATACCAAATGGTACAATGAAGTCAGGGCAAATAGAACTAATAATCCCATTTGGAAAACAAAATTAATGAGAGATACATGGTGGCCATCAGCCAGGTAGGCATCAAAAGGTCTCTGTGCCCTGGCGATGGGGGAAACTCCGGATTAGATACTAATTCTACACGCTGGGAGGAAATCTTTCGTCCATTGTTCTCTGTGGGCCCAGCTGCATTCTCCAGAAGGTTCTTTTTCCTCTTTATTCCACATGCCCATACCTGAAGTGGTTATTTGCAAGTATCTTCCCTTTGGGTGAGGTACAGCTTTCATACCTCACTTCCTGATACTGTAAGTCTGGGCACGAAGAAGTTGTTTTAATGATAAAACAGTTACTAGTTTCTTTAGTTCTTTAATGCAGGTTCAGGGACCTTTTAGAAATACTGTTTAAAAATTTATACTTTTCACCTATTTGCTTTCACTTGGTACCTTATGCCAGTGACTACACCACAGTTCTTACCTATACATTATTCTGAAGGCTAATTATTTCTGTACATTCTCATCTCTATGAATTTCTTTTAGGTTAATATAGCTGAATGTGGCTGGGGACCACTGATAGGTAGTAGGGAGACACAGTTAATAAGAGTTTTTCTATAGGACAAAAATCTGAAGTCTTTGAGGGCTTTAATTAAAACCTTTCTTTCAATTTGATATCTTACTGTTTGGGATGTAGAATCAATTCGATTTTCTGACACTTTGAGGCCTTCAATGATTAGGCATGCTCTACTCCCTTTACCTCTGCTTGCAAACTGACCGATTCTTTCCTGGTTCAGCATTTTACAGTACCTTGTGATAAACAAAAAGTAAAATAAAAAACACATTATCACTACGATGCTTTCTAACTCTGTACCTAAGAACATAGACTAGTAGGTAAGTGATCTTCCTCTCAGATGTCAGTGACCCAAGTATTTTGTCACTGCATGATATAACTCTCTATCTATTCAGTCCCTGAAATCAGCATTTTCACTGTCTGCCACTTGACCATTAAATCACTAACACTATTTCTAGTGCCCATTATGACAGCACCCTACTACTTCAAGGTATCAACTTCTGTTTATAAGGTAACCCTAACTACTATAATAGATACACCCCCAAATTTAAGTAGCTTAATAAATAGAAACAGATTTAACACATAAATTTTAAAACAGGTGTTCATGATCAATATGTGATTATCCTTTAGGTAGTGTTGCCAGGATTCTCCCACACATAGTTTACAAGAAAAAAAAAAAAAAACATGGAAAATTGTGCATGACATGTTTTTATAAGCTAGGTCTAAAAATGTTGTCCTGGTTCACTTGAGCTGCTGTAATAAAATACCATCAACCAAGTGAGTTCAACAACAGAAATTTTGTATCTCAGAGTTCTGGAGGCTGGAAGTCTGAGATCAGTGTGCCAGTATGGCAGGTTCTGGTGAGAGCTCTCTTCCTGGCCTGCAGATGGCTGCCTTCTCACTGTGACTTCACTTGGTGAGGGAAGAGAGAGAGAGAGAGAAGACAGACTGACAAGGACAAAGAGAAAGAGAGAGATCTTTCTCCTCTTATAAGGCCACAATCCTATTAGATTAGACCCCTACCCTTATGACCTCATTTAACCTTAATTACCATCTAAAAATTATTTGTAGATACAATCACATTGGGAGTCAGGGCTTCAACATATGAGTTTTGAGAGGACACAAGTCAAAGTGGTAAACACCGAGATTCCTTATGTTCAAGAAGAAATCTCTCTATTATGAAGTCATGGATTTTTAAGGTAACTCCAGTAAGTACTTGTAAAGATTTACTTTATCATAGGTTAGGTCAAATACGAGTGTATCTAATCACCACTAAAAGAAATCATTGACACAGTGTTGAGGAAGAGAGTTAGACCTTTGCTATCAGCATTTAGCTATGTGATCTCATGCATAAAATTTAAACTCTACAAGTTTCACTTAGTTCACTTGAAAAAAGAAAGTGATGAGCTACTACAAGGTGATCATATATAAGATTCATTCTTTATTCTTGCTCTTCTATTTTATGTTGATATGGTATATAACAGCAACTGAAATGGAATCTTTAATATATTTTTCATCATACTTATCTTAGTTTCAATTCTCACAAAAGCAGATGTGCAGGAAAAATTAAGGTGAAGAATTAAGATTAGCATATAAGACACCCTCTCTTCAAGTAAATAAACAAGTTATGCTATAAGCAAACAGAATTTTAATTATTTACTAGCACCCAAGGAAGAACACTGCATAGACAATTTTGAGTAGTGTATCATTAGGAAAATGAGTGTACAATATTTTTGGCTTATGGGTTGGACTCAAAAGTTCTTAGGGTGGGACATCAGAAGGTGACAAGTCACTGTATTGATTCATTTCTTATGAAAGTTCCCTGGTGCAAGCCAGGCAGAAAGATCTAAGCAGGGGCGCCTGGATGGCTCAGTCGTTAAGCGTCTGCCTTCAGCTCGGGTCATGATCCCGGGGTCCTGGGATCGAGCCCTGCCTCAGGCTCCCTGCTCAGTGGGGAGTCTGCTTCTCTCTCTCCCACTCCCCCTGCTTGTGTTCGTCTCTCGCTGTCTCTCTCTCTGTCAAATAAATAAATAAAATCTTTAAAAAAAAAGATCTAAGCAAAGAAATATGCGCATGCAAGTCAGAAGACATTCTGTGGTTTAACTGCATAACTGATAAGGGTGATTTTTAAGTTTTCAGTCTCGCATAATCAACAAGAGTGGTTGTTCTGGTTCTCATAAGGAATGGAAGGAAACCAATGAAAGGTGGATTAATGCATAGATTTCCCATTGAGAGGCAAGAAAACTTGGATATTTGTCCTCCCGTCTGTCACTGGTTAAGGATTGCTTCCGAGGTATTAGCTCCTTGAAAATTCTGACTGCTCCTGGCAATAACCTTTCAGGCTAGACAGGTCAGAAAACATTCTTATCATTCTCATTCAGAGAGACACAGGAAGCTATGGACATATTTGGGAACTCTGTAGGTCATGCCCAAGTTAAACTGAAGAATAAGAGAACCCATAACATTTGCTAGAACATTTAAGAACAATTCTAAAAAAGTGAAACAATTTAGTTTTTATATTTCATTATGACCTAAATTTTATATTCCCTCTTAGATTGAATAATTAAAAAAATAAAGTGTACTGACTCGGGGTTAGTGAGAAATTATTTTGCAGTAAACACAGAAAAATGTGGAATCTGAACTTATCCCCTGGTCACTGTTAAACAGTTTACCACACACACACACACAAAACAGAACCATCTTTTAATAGTATTAGTCAAGGGATAATAACATCTAAGTTTTGCCTAATGGTGTCCTTTTTTATAAGACTTCTAAAGAACTCAATATTCCAAAACAAAGTTCTAGGCTGTGTGCTAATGCTTAATCAAATTGAGAAGACTTAAATTGAGATGTATACTAAACATTACTTTGCTATGCTTGTTAACTATGTCTGGAGGTCAATCCACATTAGAAAAATGTTGATTCACCAGATTGTTCATCTAGTTGATTTTTCCATGATTTGGATTTTGCTTTTTGCATTTCTATGGTACAGTATAGCACAGACTTCTGAAAAGGTCTAAATATAATAATGATAAAGTTGGTAGCAGTAAATATTCGACTAGCACTCAAATTATAACCTTGGAAATCCAATTAAAACTAAAATAAACCAGGGATTCTTAGAAAAATTAATAACTTTGGATCAAAAATATGTAAGATGATCTTGGGTCACCTTCCTTTACCAGATTGCAAGGAACTGCCAAGTGCTACTAGAATCATATCAAAATGACTCAGGAATCAATTTAAAGAGGGTCCCATTAACCAAAAATGGGGATTATATAAATATCAGTACAGATATAATTTCAGTGCATTTAAATCCATCAATTGTGTTTAAATTCCATGATTTCGTAATGATACTCACCATCACACATAAAATCTAATGGATCCCTTTGGAAGGTATTATAAAGCCAACTTTTTATATTTTGAAACAGATAAAAAAAGAGAAATCGAGCACTTAGTCTTTCTTACACAAATCACATCACTGAAAACAAAGTAGTAAATATGAGAAAATTTCTATTTATAAAAGTATTAACAAGTAAGAGGGAAAAATCCTATTTGCCATCTCTTTCTTTGAATATCCCTTGGTCTTGGTCCTAACATCCCAAAGAGGGACATTGCTTGCCACTTGATGAAAGACATGCTACTATCTATGAGATAGTCTTGCCCCCTAAAAATCAAACCTCAGTATGATTAAGTCTCTTGATCCAACAACCAATTTATAGGAAATGCCAAGGACAGAGAAATACTCTTGATACAAAATATTTTATGTTTTTACCAAGAATCATTTTCTTTGACCTCTTTACTTGTTTTTTATTCCTTTAATGAGCAGTACCAATGGCTTTCTTTTTAGAGATATTAAAAAAAAAAACAATGTTTTGTTTTCTTACTTTATATAAACTACTGCATAAACTACAATAACCAAGAAATAGCAATTCTTCTTTGAGGTATGGTTGCAATATAATCAATTGGGCTCATTCATTAGCTGTATTACTCTTTCAAAATGCTTGATTCATGCTTTTACCATAGCTCAATCATAAATCACTGCAGGTCATGGACATCTGGGATCATACTGTATTAGTAGAAACTGTGAATGTTAAGTCAACAAATTTAAGTGGTCTCATTTAATATCTGATGCAATTATAAGGCAAAAGAAACATGATATCATGGATGAGTGTTAAATGGGTCTTTCCCTCCATCCCATAGACAAAATCCTAATGAATTCATCACTCAGTGTAGATAATTGTTAATAAATTTCATGGAAACAGAAAAAAAGAATGATTTTTAAAAAATAGCTTAGGTGTAGATACATATTCTTATAGTAAATCAAAATTTCAAATTAACCAGGTTTTCCTCCAGCACTTCCTTGTTGCCTATTCTCTATTCATACTCAAGTGAAATTCCTCTTTGGAGATTCTTTTAAGAGAATAAAAAAACACAGTATTTTTAGGTTTATATTTTAAAATACTCAAAGATGAGATATTTTCCTTGAAGGAAATACATGTGGTTTGCAAGAGCCAGTATTGGAGACTCAAATTATGTTTTAAAAGGATCAAACCTTAAAAGTTATAAGTAACAGACTGGAAATGAGAACACTCAGGTTTCAGGAAAGGTGGAAAACAGGGGGGCTCTGAGTGTATCCACAACAAAAATCTGTGGACATTTTTTCCTAGGACCTTGTCCCATCTTGCAATTACTTCTGTCTTTATGTATAAATTCTCATAAATAGGAGACAGTCTGGCTGATTGCTGGAACAACTGATTATTTTCCTTCCTTTGTCAAGGATGGAATAGGAATACAGACCAGTCTCTTCCTGAGAAAGACCCAGTTCTTCCTACCTGTATTTCTCCTTTACCATGAACACATAACACTTCACTTCTGACACTTCTGGTCAGCCAATGTGTGTGTGTGTGTGTGTGTGTGTGTGTGTGTGTTTCTTCACACCAAGTAAATTTCCACAATGCCAGCTGGATGTCTTACAATTTAACTCAATTCTGACATCATCTACTTGGAGGTGGTGTCAGATCCCACAGATGAAGGGCTCAGGCATATGAGACTGTCCCCCACTTCAGATGCTAATCACAAGTGGTAGGTCCCAGGTTACCCGCAACTTCTGTCTGATTTGGCTACAAATCAGAGGTTCCCATGGCCCCCTCCTAAAGTTCAATTAACTTACTAGAGAAGCTCATGAACTCGGGAAACACTTACTTACATTTACCAGCTAATTAAAGGATATGATAAAGGATATAGATAAAACATCCAGATGAAGAGACACTTAAGGCAACGTCTGGGAGTGTCCTCACCACAGGAGCTTCTGTCCCTTTGGACCCGGGGTGTGTCACCCTCCCAGGGTGGATGTATTCTCCTACCTGAAAGCTCTCTGAACCCCCTACTGTTGGGATTTTATATGTGAGGCATCTTCAAGTAGGCATGATCAATTAAACTCCATTTTCAGCCCCTCTTTCTCTCAAGAAGTGGATAGGGTGGGGCTGAAAATTCCAACTTTCTAATCATGGCTTGGTCTTTCTGATGACCAGCCCTCATCCAGGAGCTGATCCAAGGTTGCCTCATGAGAACAAAGATGTTCCTAGAGCTCTTATCGCTTCAGAATTTAGAAGGGTTTTAGGACCCCTGTGTCAGGGGTATAATTAAACAAATAAATGAATGGACTAAAATCTCTAAGTTCAATTGAATGAACCCGTTCAAGATCAAAGAACTTTCCTACATGAAACAATATATCTAATTTTAATTGGCTCTATTTGTTTTTAAGTTCCTGTTTTTATTATTATTATTGTTATATCCAATAACTACCTTTCTTATATCTGTTCTTCCCTGTCCACTGGTGCTATATAAAGTACATCTAATTCACTCTATATTACAACACTTAAACTTAAAATCATTACATTAACTAATTTAAATTTTGTTTTTAGAATCTCTCAAAAATGGATGTGAAATTTGTTGTTAAATTAATGAGAAAAATATAAAGTATTAATGGAAACTTTTTTTTTTAAGATTTTATTTATTTATTTGAGACAGAATGAGAGAGAGAGAGAGCTCATGAGAGGGAGGAGGGTCAGAGGGAGAAGCAGACTCCCCGCCAAGCAGGGAGCCCGACGTGGGACTCGATCCCGGGACTCCAGGATCATGACCTGAGCCGAAGGCAGTTGCTTAACCAACTGAGCCACCCAGGCGCCCCTTAATGGAAACTTTTATGCCATCATTTGAAACATCCCTATCCTTTATTCACAGTTTTAAGCATATTTCACCATTTTTATAATCTCTTATAGCTGCTCATATTAAGAAATGAAGATAAGTTTAGCACAAAAAACACTGTTAAATCTTTTTGAACAAGAATCTATTTGACTAGGGAGTTCAATTTCATTTCAAATCTTAAAATAAAAAAAAATCAAATGAAATTGAGGGCTCAGTACATAGACTTTACTTACAGGAACAGATATGTTATGTATAAAAAATAAGCTGTAATTCTTCACAGTTTTTCAATATTTACCACAACCACACTGCAATACTTTTGCTTTATTTTTGATACTATATGCTTATATAGGTAAACACTTTTAAAAAATAGTCTTCAATTACTACAACAGGTTTTCCATCACCTCCAAGGGAAGGTCACGCATTACTGCCCCCATTTCCTTAAAACTGTCCTTTCCAGTGACAACGAGAGATTTCAAATAGTTCAAGAACTTTCTCTGACATAAGCCCAAGACTTGGCACACAATAGGCGTTCAATAAATATAAACAATAATCAATGAATATATTCACACAAAACAATACCAAAATATACAGAGTGAAGTTTTTTGAGCAGTTTTTCCTCTGTAAGCAATTGTATTAAATTTTGAACCATAATAACAACCAATTCCTCATACAATTGCCCATTAATCCCGAAAGCAAAGTGTAACATCTCCATAGTGTTCAAAAGGAGTTCAATATAAGTAATATTAAGAAGATCATATTGGACTAAACTTCAAATAATATTTCCTAAACTTGCATTACTGATACATGCAAACCCATATACCAGATGAGGGCTCTGCAACAATGCAATCTCAAATACAGGGCTGGGCTAACTGGTGCATCCTGAGGACCCTCAGACAATAAACTTAGAATAGTTGAACTCACTGTTCTCCCAATATTTATGGTAAATCACCTATTTAGAACAGTATTACAGTAAAATAAATATTATGGCAAAGCAACCATGATGGAAAGAATATAAATAAAAATAAGTAAATAAAATAAAGTAAAATAAAAAGAAATGGGTAAGAAGAAAGAAAAGTAAGGGAAAAGAGAAAGGGGAGGAGCAGGAAGGAGAGGAGAAGAGAAAAGAGAGGACAATGGGAAGGGAGGGGAGGGAATGGAAGGGGAAGGAAATAACACACTCAATTTTTCTCAGTGGTTTTCCTACAGAATGGAGATATCATTCAAAACTTCCATACTAAATATGAACTCAGATAAATTCTGTATTTTCACCAAGAATTGTATGTCTCATCCCCCAAAAAGTGACCCTCAATTATAGCAAGTGGCATTTGGAACATTCTAATAGAAGACATTGAAATACATAACTGCTTGAGCTATCTTTTCCTTTACAGGTTTTAAGAAACAGGTTGGCATTTTGCAACATTTGATATGCATTTTTCCTCAAATAAAAGAGCACAAATTAGATGAACTCACACATCTTTCTGTCCAGCCTGTGAACAGATATATTGTAACTGATGCTTGAGATTGTATCTCATTTAAACACACACACACACACACACAATTTATTTATCTAGTATTACTTAAGATTATGTCCAGCTGTATATAACAGAAAATCCAAATAACAAATAAGACTTTGAAATAAGCACTCCATCCAAAATATCAGAGCATGGTTATAAGAAATCTAAACTCTGTTTCTTTTTCTGCTAAATTATCATTAGCCAACGCCATACATATTCAACATCATGTCAAGGTCCAAGATACTTGCTGAAGTTCCAGCCACCAGGTGTGCATCTAGGAAAGGAAGAGAAAGGTGATGGGATGGGGATGGTGTCTGCTACTTAATTTATTTTTAATTTGAGGTAAAATTTACAGGAAATGAAATGCATAAATATGAAATGTGCAATTTGATGAGTTTTGAAACATGCATACATGAAACCATGGGTTTCATCAGGAAATAGATTATTTCTATCACTCTAAAGAGTTCCATTATGCTTGGTTCCTATCAATCCCTACTCTAGATAGACAACACTCTTCTTATTTCTTACTCTATAGATTCATCTTACCTATTTTTGTTTGTATGTTTTTGTTTCTGATCAAACAACAGGCATAATATTTTTGGTACTTCCTCATCTTGCATTTATTATTAGTTCTTTGCTTTTTAAATTACTAAGTAGCTTCCCACTATATAAACATATCAAATGTTAATCTATTCTTCTGTTAATGGACATTTGGATTGTTTTCAGTTTGGGGCTATTATGAAAGCAATTGACAAAGTACAGCGTTCTTTCTTGATCAAAACTCTTAAGAGTATAGGGATAGAGGGTACATACCTCAATATCATAAAAGCCATCTATGAAAAACCCACAGCGAATATCATTCTCAATGAGGAAAAACTAAGAGCTTTCCCCCTAAGGTCAGAAACACGGCAGGGATTTCCACTATCACCACTGCTATTCAACATAGTACTAGAAGTTGTAGCCACAGCAATCAGACAACAAAAAGAAATAAAAGGCATCCAAATCGGCAAAGAAGAAGTCAAACTCTCACTCTTTGCTGATGACATGATACTTTACGTGGAAAACTCAGAAGACTCCAGCCCAAAACTGCTAGAACTCATACAGGAATTCAGTAAAGTGGCAGGATAGAAAATCAATGCACAGAAATCAGTGGCATTCCTATACACCAACAACAAAGAACAGAAGAAAGAGAAATTAAGGAGTTGATCCCATTTACAATTGCACCCCAAACCATAAGATACCTAGGAATAAGTCTAACCAAAGAAGCAAAGAATCTGTACTCAGAAAACTATAAAATACTCATGAAAGAAATTGAGGAAGACACAAAAGAAATGGAAAAACGTTCCATACTCATGGATTGGAAGAACAAATATTGTGAAGATGTCAATGCTACCTAGAGCAATCTACACATTTAATGCAATCCCTATCAAAATACCATCCACTTTTTTCAAAGAAATGGAACAAATAATCCTAAAATTTGTATGGAACCAGAAAAGACCCTGCATAGCCAGAGAAATGTTGAAAAAGGAAAGCAAAGCTGGCGGCATCACAATTCCGGACTTCCAGCTCTATTACAAAGCTGTCATCATCAAGACAGTATGGTACTGGCACAAAAACAGACACATAGATCAATGGATCAGAATACAGAGCCCAGAAATGGACCCTCAACTCTACAGTCAACTAATCTTCGACAAAGCAGGAAAGAATGTCCAATGGAAAAAAGACAGTCTCTTCAACAAATGGTGTTGGGAAAATTGGACAGCCACATGTAGAAGAATGAAACTGGACCATTTCCTTATACCACACACAAAAATAGACTCAAAATAGTTGAAAGACCTAAATGTGAGACAGGAGTCCATCAAAATCCTAAAGGAGAACACAGGCAGCAACCTCATCGACCTCAGCCACAGCAACTTCTCCCTAGAAATATCACCAAAGGCAAGGGAAGCAAGGGCAAAAATGAACTATCAGGACTTCATCAATATAAAAAGCTTTTGCACAGCAAAAGAAACAGTCAACAAAACCAAAAGACAACTGACAGAATGGGAGAAGATATTTTCAAATGACACATCAGATAAAGGGTTAGTATCCAAAATCTAGAGAACTGATCAAACTCAACACCCAAAGAACAAATGATCCAATCAAGAAATGGGCAGAAGACATGAACAGACATTTTTCCAAAGAAGACATCTAAGTGGCCAACACACATGAAAAAGTGCTCAACATCACTCAGCATCAGGGAAATCCAAATTAAAACCTCCATGAAATACCACCTCACACCAGTCAGAATGGCTAAAATTAACAAGTCAGGAAATGACAGATATTGGCCCGGATGCAGAGAAAGGGGAATCCTCCTACAGTGTTGGTAGGAATGCAAGCTGGGTGCAGCCACTGGAAAACAGTATGGAGGTTCCTCAAAAAGTTGAAAATAGAGCTACTGTATGACCCAGCAATTGCACTACTGGGTATTTACCCCAAAGATACAAATGTAGTGATCCGAAGGGGTACATGCACCCCAATGTTTATAGCAGCAATGTCCACAATAGCCAAACTATGGAAAGAGCCAAGATGTCCATCAACAGATGAATGGATAAAGAATATGTGGTATATATATATATATATATATATATATATATATATAATGGAATATTATGCAGCCATCAAAAGGAATGAAGTCTTGCCATTTGCAATGACGTGGATGGAACTGGAGGGTATTATGCTGAGTGAAATAAGTCAATCAGAGAAAGACATGTATCATATGATCTCACTGATATGAAGAATTCTTAATCTCAGGAAACAAATTGAGGATTGCTGGAGTGATGGGGGGTGGGAGGGATGGGGTGGCTGGTGATAGACATTGGAGAGGGTGCGTGCTGTGGTGAGCGCTGTGAATTGTGTAAGACTGTTGAATCACAGACCTGTACCTCTGAAACAAATAATACATTATATGTTAAAAAAGAAAAAAAGAAGAAGATAGCTGGAAGGGAAAAATGAAGGGGGGGGATTGGAGGGGGAGATGAACCATGAGAGACTATGGACTCTGAGAAACAAACTGAGGGTTCTAGAGGGGACGGGGGTTGGGGGATGGGTTAGCCAGGTGATAGGTATTAAGGAGGGCACATACTGCATGGAGCACTGGGTGTTATATGCAAACAATGAATCATGGAACACTACATCAAAAACTAATGATGTAATGTATGGTGATTAACATAACATAATAAAATAATAAATAAAAAAAATAAAGAACAAAAAAATTGTTGCAAACATTCTTGAACAAATACTTTTGTGGACATTTGGATAAATATTTAAATGTTTGGGTAAACTTCATTTTGGAGTGAAATTGCTAATCATTGTATGCTTAACTTTATAAAAAACTGCCAGATTTTTCCAAAGGGGTAGCACAATTTTTTACTTCAACCAACAATATTCCATTTGGTTCACATCTTTGCTAATGTTTGGCTTGGCAGGTTTTAAAATTTTACTCCTTCTTGTGTATCACAATGTGATTTTAACCTGCATTTCTCTGATGATGAGTGCTAGTTAAAATATTTCATATGATTGTTGGCCATATGTACACTTTCTGAGAAGTGTTTTTTAGTCTTTTAAATATTTTTTAAAAATTAGCTATTTGTATATTTACTTATGCATTTGTTATAGCTATTTATGTATTCTAGACACAAGTCTTTTGTTAGATATGACCATTTCAAATGTTTTTTTCAAGTCCTTGGCTTCTTTGTTCATTTCCTTAATGATGCATTTTAATTTTAATCAAGGTTATTTTTTGTGAGGCTAGTGTGTTTGTTGTTAAAAAATCTTTGCTTGCCACAAATTTGCAAAATCGTTTTCCTATGTTCTCTGTTACAAGTTCTAGGTTCTTTTCATTTCCCTGCTTTAAAATTAATTTGTCGGGGCACCTGGGTGGCTCAGTTGTTAAGCGTCTGCCTTCAGCTCAGGTCATGATCCCGGGGTCCTGGGATGGAGCCCCGCATCGGGCTCCCTGCTCTGCGGGAAGCCTGCTTCTCCCTCCCCCACTCCTCCTGCTTGTGTTCCCTTTCTCGCTGTGTCTCTCTCTGTCAAATAAATACATAAAATCTTTAAAAAATAAATAAATAAATAAAAAATAAAATTAATTTGTCAAGTTTTGAACAAACAAGCAAAACAAAAACCTAGCCTATTGAGATTGTGATAGGGATTTAGTCCAAACTAGATATCAATTTGAAGAGTATTGACCTGTTACAATATTGAATTTTCCAACTTACAAACATTGTGTATCTCTCCATTTTTAAGATTGTTTTGAATTTCTCTTGGCAATGCATATATATACACATAATTTTTCATTGTACAGAAATCCTGCATACAATTTGCCAAATGTATTGATATTCATGAGGGATATGGTCTTAGAGTTTCCCTCCCTCCCTCCCTTCCTTCCTTCTTTTTTCTTTCTTCCTTCCTTCCTTCCTTCCTTCCCTCCTTCCTTCCTTTTTCTTTCTTTCTTTCTCTTTCTTTCTTTCTTTCTTTCTTCTTTCTTTCTTTCTTTCTTTCTTTCTTTCTTTCTTTCTTTCTTTCTTTCTTTCTTTCTTTCTTTCTTCTTTCTTTCTTTTTCTTTCTTTTCTTTCTTTCTTTCTTTCTTTCTTTCTTTCTTTCTTTCTTTCTTTCTTCTTCTTTCTCTCAAATGTTAGAAGTATATTTTCTTCTTCTATATTTGAAAAAGTTTGTGTAAGATCCATATTGCTTTTCTTTAAATGTTTGATAGAATTTATTTATTAATCCATCTAGGCCTGGAGTTTTTTCTGGAAGGTATTTATTACAAATTCAATTTATTTAATAACTATAAGGATACTTAGATTTTCTATTTTTATCTTTGTCATTTGAGTAGGTTTTAATTTTCAAGAGTTTTCTCATTTCATCCATGCTGTTGGGTTGACTGCCATAAAGTTGCTTATAATATTTTTATTACCATTTTAATGTATGTAGGATCTGTAATAATCTCTTCCCTTCACTCCCTCTCCTTCTTGTGCTCCTTCTTGCTCTCCTATCTATCCTGCTTGGGCTTAATAATTCCATTAACCTGTTTTAAAACATATCTTTCAACAGTCATTTGTATTTTTTTTCTTTTTCACCAATTTTCCTTTTCCATTATGGAACACATTTTCCTGCTTCTTCATATGACTGGGAGCGTTTTCATTTTGCACTGGATATTATGGGTGTTTGGATTGTGTTGCTAATCTTCAAAAGGTGTTAAATTTTGTTTTTATAGGCAGATAAATTACTGAGAGCCCCCTTTGATCCTTTATTCTTTATTAGGGCTGGTATAGTCTATCTCAGTTTTGTCCTTAGTCCCAGAGTTTGTCTCTTACTCTAGAGAATGTGGTAGTCATCTCCTGAGTTCCTTTCTCTCAAGGGTAACATCCCTGCTCTATCTGTTCAATGTATTAGAAAAGGTGTCTGGCACATTTTTTTTAATATATCAGTTTGCGGTATAGTGGTTTTATAGTTTAGAGTAGCAAGAGGATAAGTCCAGTATCAGTTACTCAGTCATAGGCAGAATGCAAGCCTCAGTGAGGCCACTTTTAAAGAATTTTCCCAGAAATCCAACCCATGTTTGTGCTTACATGTCACTGATTACTCCTACCCAAGGAAGAAACAGAAAATGATATGTTAGTTAGGCTTTTGGCCACCTCCAACAACATAAAATTCTGTTCCTAAAAAAGTGGAGACTGGATGTTGGATAGCTAACTCGCAATCTCTGAGTATAAATCAGTTACCACCCTCAGGGTGTTTTATAACTATAAATGATAATTGTAAATGACAACAATGAGTATTGAATTGATCATGCCCAGTACATTTGTAAGATCACATCACTTAGAATAAACAAATCCTTAGAGAATAAAGAATCCTCACCTGATTCACTTTTTTTATTACCTAAAGTTCTTAACATAATATCTCATATGTGCCCTAAAAAGTATTTTTTACTAACTTGATCCAAGCACTACCTGACTTCTATACAATTTTTAAAATATGGTATGAGTTAGTATTCTCAAATGAAATGTAATACAATAAAGAAACAAAGAAACAAAACAGAAATAAAACATTTTTCCTTTTTGATGGCATTCAAATTTAAACTTGAGCTAAAAAAAATCTTCTTTGAATGTAGCAGAGAAAACTGATCTAGAGTAATTTTGCAATTCATAGAATATTATGCAGTAATACATACTTTTGGGGAGTCTACTTATTCCATAAATACTTGTGGTAAGCTTCCTCCTGCTCCACACCATAAAAACAAGAGCTGGTCATCACATTTCCTGTGTATAACCTGAACTTTCCTTTTCAGGGAAAGGGAAACCTGACTGCCTTTGGCCAATCATATTTTTCTAGGTGAGTATGTTTTAAACGGGGTTCAAGAATGCTAGGCAGGCGTTTCTGATTGCTTACTCTCAGGGGCTTTCTTGTAGTCACATCCACAGAAAGGGGAGAAAAAAGTGGTCATCAATAAGAGGAAGCAAAGCAGACATAAAAATATGATCAGAGCTGAGTTTTGCCTCAAATTTAATTTTACATTTCCTGTCCTAAGATTGTGTAAAAAAAAAAAGAAACATATGTTCTAATATGTTTTTCCTTTTATAGTATAAACCACTTGAATCAGTTTTTTCTTGCAACAAAATGCTTTTTTTATTGAGCTCTAATGCTTTTCCCTTTTTGCATAAACTATCTGAATCAGTTTGTTCTTGCAACAAAATGTTTCTGATTGGTTGAACAAGATGCTCAATATTTAGTCTATCCTTATTTAATTTTAGATAAAACTGAATTAAAATAAGATGATATATCTTTTCTTTCTTGATAACTTGTATATGAGTTTTCCATGGTTTAGCACAAGTAATGATGAGATATTCAATTTTTATAAAACTATGAAATCCAGTCACAATGAGCATGTAGTAATCCCTGTGTGTAGAGCACTAAAGGACATCCTGCTATAAGAATGGCTTTCAAAAAATTTTACCTTCCTAGTCCTTATTAAAGTAAAAAAAATGAATTTGGAGTTAGACAACCTGGCTTTACTTCTACTGACCATACCTGTTATCATAAGCAAATAATAAAAATACTGAGAATCAGTTTTATCAAATAAAATACCAGCTATTGCCACCTCATATGGTTGATGTAAAAATCATTCGAGGTAATATATAACATGTGAAGTCATTTGCACCAAAGAAAAATACTTTTGATTGATTGGGTGTGTGTTATGGTAGCAGGTCCTGAGTTTTTCAATTTACATGCATGTAATCTTAGCTTCATAATAATTCCTCCCTGAATACAAGGAAAGAATAAATCTAATATAGTTGGTTTATGCTGCCTTAGATGTTTTTGTAATTTGTTTTTGCAAAGAAAGTTGGTATTAATATCTCCCCAATAAGAATGTTATATATTTTGACTATCCACTCTGGGGGAAAAAAAAAATCTAGATATCATAATGAACTAAAATTGTAAGTAATCCCTTTGAATAGTCTAAGAAAACTGCCAGTAATTACATGAAACAGCATAAGGCATCTTGGGGCCTTTTACCAGCTGTTTCCCGTCATCATGTCAGTCCTCAGAATTAGAAAATTTTAGATTCAAATGGGTTTGATCAGGCAAGGACATCGTGAAACAAATGAAGACTTTGATAGACTTCTCCAGTGGTGACTTGATGAATTTCATTCTTGCTATAGGATCTGACCCAATTATATTCCAGACAAGCTGTGACAGGTGGACTCAGCTTCCTGTGCTACAGGCTGATGAATATCTGTAAGCATAACATCGTTCCCAAATTTATTTTACCATAAATATAAATTAGGAAAAAGTAGTGTTCTTCCCAAAGTAATGAAACATATTTATGTAAGGTACACTTCCAACTTTGCTGGATGAGGCAAAATACTAACGAAATAATCTCATTTCCTCCATATTTTGAAAACAATGTGAGAGCTTAATGGGACTGTATAAGACAAAGTATTGGCCAACACATATAAGTGTGAAGACTTCTGACCATTTCCTGTCAACCCCACACATGTGAGTTTGCACACCCTTCCAAAGGATTGAGGTTACTAAAATGAATGTGTAGTCTCATTTCATCCCTTGAATCACCTCAGTCCAAACTTCCAACACCACTTCTTGGATCAGACTGTAAAGAGAGAAAATATCTAACACCATAGATCCTCTGGTACTACTTCTGTTAAAAGTTAAACATGGGCATTGCAAAGCGTTAGAAAGACATGAGCTCATGTTTTAAAAATTGATTTTTAAGAAGTGATTCTACTTTCTTAGTTTTATTTAGTTGCTCTATTACAATGTATATTCTCAGCTCAACAGCAAAAAAGAGTCATATAAGGTTTAGTGTTAAAAATAAAGAACAGAGGGGTGCCAGGATGGTTCAGTTGGTTGGGCTGCCCACTCTTGGTTTGGGCTTGGGTCATGATCTTGGGGTCCTGGACTAAGCCTCGTGTTGGGCCCTGCACTCAGCGGGGAGTCTGCTTGAGGATTCTCTCTCTCCCTCTGCCTTTCCCCCTACTAGTGTGCTCTCTCTCTGTCTCTAAATCTTTTTAAAAATTGCTTCAGCATCTTTTATGGTGCTTGTAAAGTAGCTTCTGTGCAATACACATTTGAAGAAGGACCTAAAAGAAAGAATAAAGACAAATAAAAAATAGAGTCAGTGAAGAAGGTGAGAAGAGAGAAGAGGCTGGTAAAACCAAGACTAGGTCAACCATTTCTCTGACTTTCTTCAGAGCTTTAGACATGATAACAGTCAGAAAGAATGATAGGTGTCAGGCCTTTGAAAAGAGTGGCATTAAAACTGTGACTGCAGTGAGAAAAATAAATATGAAAAATATGCAAAAACTGAGATAGTTTTATGTGTGGAGTTGTTGTATGATCTACCAGGCAGGGAAAATGTTACCAAGGCAAAACAAAATAAAAGCAGTGTGTTCTCATATTCAAAGGTTTCCAGGGCTCAGTGAAAACACATTTGAGTCACATAGAGTCACCTAAATATGAAATCCAACCATGCAGCTGAAGTGGGAGTTGCAGAATCTAAACCTGGACAAGGACATGAATGAGGTGTGCAACCCATGCAATCACACAAGGTCTCTTGCTGAGTAGGGTCCTACACCTGGGTGAAAGCTCTGTTCTCACCATCTTGGTCTTGAAGTTCTTAGTACATTTTGAAAAAGGGTCCTGCGCTTTCATTTTACACTGAGCTCCACAAATTTTGTAACCAGCCCTTGGGTGAACTACACAGCTATGTGGACAGTGATATCACACCACATGAGGTAGGATTGTCCACTTCATTGACTCTCATTAAGGCCAATCGGTTCCGTTAGTGCTGCCAGTAAGAAATCAGACAGCATCTCAGCTGATATATTTGTTATCATGGAGTCTACCTGCACGGGTATTGCCCCAAATACTTCCCAGTGATATAATCATTTCCTTAGTAGTATCTTTCAAGCCGGGAAGATTTAGAATTAAATATAGAAATTAAGATGACCAAAGAGTTTAAAGAATTTGCACATTTGATCATTTAAATAAGCATGACATTCGAGAGAATTTAGCCTGTGACTTGTGATTATAATTTAAAAATTTTTAATTGAAAAGTAATTTAGGCTTGCATCATCATGCTAATTTTATATACAATATTGAAACATTTAAAAGCACCTATTTATCAGTGTATATATAAATTTATCTGGTTTAGATTCTTTCAATGTGATTGTTAATATTTGGTAGGTTTAGAAGTAAAATACAAAACATAATTTTAAACAGAACATAACAATTTTTAAAACAACTAATTTTTTTAAAAAATGAGCTTTATTAAACCACTCATATTAATTTGAAAGACAAAGTAAGCCTTTGGAAAATCCTTTCTAAATACAAAAGAAAATCTTGAGAATATAGCAATAAAAACTCACATTATTGAATACTTGAAACATGCAGTAATTGTATCTATTTATTCACTCATTTATTTAACAAAATATTCATTCATCAGTGTCCTATGTGTACAATGGTGAACAAATGGAATTGGTCACATCCTGATGTCAGTTAAGTCTGTTGGTTTGGAAAGTTAATGGTTCTCATAAACGTGGCTTATGGGTTAAATGAACCTATGTCCCAGATTGACAGTCTGAACAACTAGAATGTCAAACATTTTTATCTCATGTTGAACAGAATGGAACACTAGGTTTTTAACTTATGCCTATTGTTCTGGTATATTTATTAATAATTCTGCTTTTACACTCAAAATTTGAATGGTAAATTTGAATGTATGTGACTCTACCTTTCAGTGATGGGTTAAGCAACTCACCTAGAAAATGACACAATTGAACACACATTCTTTATAATCTAGTATAACCCTTCCGCTAGAGGTAATGTAATTTTAAATTTTCTAGTAGCCACACTGAAAAGAGGAAAAATAAGTAGGTAAAGTAAATTGTAATAACATACTTTATGTAACTCATATTTTCAAAATTTGATCTTTTAAATATGTAGCACTAGGCACATTTCAGATAGTCAGTAGACACATGTGGCCTGTGGCTGCCACATTGGACAGCACAGATAGAAGGCTTTACCTTCTCTGCCATGCCTTTAACTTGTATATGAGCAGGATCACCACACAAAAGCACTTTTGCCTGTTGGTAGAAGCATAAATCTTCTCTAATCAGTTGCCTTCAGCAGATAGAAAGGCTGCTCCAGGAGGCTTTCTGTGGCTACAAGAGTTAAATGTGTTTCCATTTTGAGGTTCTCCACAAGACCCTACTGCACCAACAGTTCTTAACACAGCAGTGTTCTTTGGGAGGCATGTTTCCACCCTGTTCAACAGCAGATATAAATTGCTTGGCATTCAAGTAGATGAGGCTATGCTAGTTAGCTGCACTGATGGAGGTTCACAAACTGAGAGAGAAGGTTGGTCATGGATGTTCTCACTGTGTTGACTTCCTCACTGAACAAATGACTCATTTGTGAACAATGTTTAGAAATCACTTCAGTGATTTCATGACTGTAGTTATAGGAACATCTTGGTATAAGTTACATGCCATTAAGTATAATTTATATCAATGACCTTTTGTATCTGTTCACATGTCCCATTTCTTGTCCTTGAGAATGTTGCTAAACAAAATGTAGCAGTAGCACCCAACATAATAGGAACAACATGATCCAAAGTAGCTTCAGAAGGAAGGAATCAAGATAATCTAATTTCAGTACTTCTCCTTGCTCTGACTGAAAGTATGAGATCTTGGCTGGTAGGAAGCACATCCCAGCATCTCTGGCTTGTCTTCCCCAAAACAAACTTTGAAGGACCATTCAGTATTTGAGGTGCAAATTGTTTGTGTATGTATGTAACACTTCAGTCCCATGTTCTAAGTATCTTGTATTTAACCATCAACATGTACATTTCCATTTTTATTTTAATAAGAGACAATGTAGTAGAGTCAATATTCCTCAAATTATTCCACGGAAGGAAACTTAATGGCAGAAATCTATGAATATAGATTAGAGGAAATAAACTCATGCCAAATGTATATAAAGTTTCCTACTACATCTTTAAAATGTTGAGTTAATTTGCATCATGTTATATATGTGTTGTATTTCTTATAAAAATTGTGTATTTCCCCAAAATGTTTGAGAAACAACCATCCCAAAGCAACATGGACTGTATCTCCCTGTTCAGACCCATTGGATTCTTGTCCTGGCGCGTGAACTTGGATAAATCACACCAACTTAATGAACTTTAGTTCCTTCATCACTAAATTTGGAATAATTCTAAAATCACAGGATTGCTGAGGGATTAAGTAAAGTTTTACTTAAAGTTTTACAGGATAGAGAACAGAGTTTTTGTTGTGTCTGCTATTCCTTTTTTCTACCTTGCTCCTTCAGATACGCATTGTTTTGGTAAAACAAATGATTATGGATCTTGTCACATACCAGGTCCTGTGCTACTTACTAGGAAAACAGTGTTATTAGAAACATATCTGGTGCCTTTCTTTGTGGAGATTGTATATGAGTTTATCCATAGAACTGCTGGCTCAATATTTCCTACCAAAAGACAGATTATAAATGTCTGCTGAATCAATGAGAAGGAAATAGTAAAAAAAAAAAAAAAAAGAATACAAGTGGATGTACAGGACTGTAAAGTTGTGTCATTTTCACTACTCTCTCTGGAATGTCTTCCGAATATTGGAATAAAGAGGAAGGCAGCAAGCTCTCCCTCTATCCTTTGAAGTGGTTACTTAATCTGTGACATCAGTCTTGGTGCAATGATTCCCACAGAAATGCATCCAAGGTAAATCCAGGGCCTCCCATTCAGGATGATCCAAGAGTTGACCAAGAAAGGGTGAGAGGCTTTCCACGCCTCGGGATTCAGAGAGTGATTCCCATGTTTGCCGTGAACATCAACACTGAACAGCAATAGCAAGAAGGGCTCTTGACAGTCCTTGGGGAGCTCAATGAGCAAACAGTCTAAATCAGAAGATAGGATGAATGAAATAAAAGAAAATATTTAGGAAGAGTAGTGTGAATTAGTGGGAAAAAAGCTCTGGGACTAGACAAGTCTTGATGTTTGCAACTAAAAATGAGAAAGTCCGTACCACGGTGATGGTTTTCACAATGGATTTCTCTGAAGTTCTGCAGCTGGGGCACAGTCTTATGTCAAACATAAATATCCTCTATGTATATTGGGATGCTGAATAAGATCTCATTTGTAAAAATAAATATTCCTACAGTTTAAAAAAATGGAATCTACTTAGATGATTTTCAGTTTTCATCATATGCTAAAAGTCTACATTTCTGGTGATGAAAAAAGCAGACTCTTTTGACCAACCTTTTGTTGAATTCATAATTATATGAAAAAAATGTTTTTTTAAGATTTTAATTAATGAGAGGAAATTATAGCCACTCATTAATCTGTTATAAATCATTGGGTGAACTATTTCAAGTGAATAAAAATACCCACTAGCACAGTCTTAAGTGTTGAAAGCAGTTAGCTCTATAAAGATAGGTATTCATTAAACAAACATTTAGCCTGTCTATGCTGGAGTTCCTCCAGGATGAGGTGTGACTTTCTCCTTAAGTCAAACTTAATTATTTAATGGGGCAATTAAAAAGCGTGGATGTTTTAGATTATGATTTATGAAGTATAAAGTTACATTACTGTATAGCTACGTACCTTGCAAGTCTTCTTGTGTCCATTAAGGGTGATGAAATTTTCTTATAATTTCTCTATTGAAGGAAACTTATCCTTCAGAAAACAAAGTCATTTCTTTTGGATAGTATTAAAATTTCATCTGTTTATCCTTAGGCAGCAATAAACTCATAATTTTTTTAAAAAGTCTTACTTAAGCTATGGGAAATAAATGAACTATCTCTTCCTGAGATGCCAATTTACTTGAAGTTGAACTAAACACCAAACACTGACAAAATTCAAAACATGCTCTTACCAAAAAGAAAAAAGAAAAAAAATTCCCTTACAAAAATATACTCTAATCTTCTATATGATGTGAAATATATGATAAAATATTGATTGACTTCTCATGGTCGATATTGGAAATTACTCTTTCATACAAAGGGAAAAACAAAGACCATCTAAGACACAACAGGCAGAAGGAGCAGGAATTGACACTTATGTGCAGTATTTACAGGCTTGCATGCTACGTCTAGCTTGGGTTTTGAGTTCTAAGCTACGCTTCCTTAGTGAATGGAGGGGACCTCTGCAGGACAGAGACTTAGCTAAGTCCTTTGACATGTGTAGTTAATGTATTTCACTTCACCAGAGTGAGGAATAAGAACAAAGGAGTTGTTTCAAATAATCAAGTAAATAATGACATTGAGCCTCGTATCAATGTGTCTTTCTTTTCTGCCAGAAACAACTTTTAAAATGTAGCAAATGCACTTAGGGCTTCCCAGTGTGCTGTGTAAATCACCTGCATAAATTAACCTTCATGAAGCTATGAGGTGGATCATGTTATTATACCATTTTACAAATGGTAATATTGAGGCCTAGATTAATTGGCCAGGCTCTCACAGACAGTGAGGAAAGATGAAGAAGATCCAGAATTTTAGCAACTACTCATCTCTCACAGTAACTATATTCTTTCCACTATGACAACTTGCCTATAAATAATAACCTGAAGATAGCTATCTATGTCTGTGCCCTATTACTGTGCTAATTACAAAGTGAAAAGACAACCAATTTCCCATGATTTTCAAATGTTTGGGAGATCATTTAAAAATGTGTTCAAGTATGTTTTAATTGAAAAAAAGGATCAGTTATAAAATAACTTGTAAAGTATCAAATAGTATTTTAAGTATGTGCCATAAATGCATCTATAAAGATTTGATATATAGAGATTTGATGATTTAATTATTCACAAATAGTTGATATGTGTTAGATGATGGCTAAAAAGAAGTTCTATAGTATTAATACAAATTTTAAATATATGCTTATACACATATATAAAGACTTGAAGTGTATACAGCAAAAGTTGATGATAATAATTTATCAATGGTCGGTTATATTATAGGCTATTTAAGTGTTGAGTCTTAAATATCTTTTCTTTCCATATTGGCATCTTGCCTTTTTATTCCTCTGACTCTGGCCAGGCCCTTAATAGCTCTTCTACCTCATGAAGAGGGTAGAACTCTAGAACAGAGGGTTCCATTATCCCTCCTGTACACTCCTGGAACATCACACAGAGCCCACGCCTCAGTGTTACCTCCCTACTTCCTGCTCATGCTTCCAGCTCATGTCACTTCTGCACTCCATGCCCTGGAGATGGGCCATACTGGAAGCAGGAGCACCAGTGCCTCTGACTCGCACTCCTGACAATAACCTTAGCTCTCACGTATTGCTCCTTTCTAAAATGCTTTGCTTATATTTCCCTCCTGCAGTTTTATCCTTCCTGATATTACAGGTATTTCTATATTCATTTTTTAAATCTCTAAACCTGAAGACTTTTTGAGAACAGGGGCTATGTTCAAATATCAGATAAGTCCCCCAAAGCATGGATTCTTTATATATGTATTCTCTCTATATATTCTAAAGATAGTTATTCACCTAAAATGAGTATTTATATAATAGCTACAAATAGATTAATAATAGATTGATGGTAATAATAACTAATGCCTCTTGGGTATTTACTGTATGTTCAGTACTGTTCAAAGGGCCAAATCCATACATTCACATTTAATCTTTATAGCAGTCCAATGAGGTAGGTGTTATGTTTGATGTCCAACCATCCAAGTTTGCTTCTAGCACTGGAAGTCTCATGTCTTCAGGGCAAACCAGGAGAGCTGATCCCATTCGGTGATCCCATTTTGGAATTGTTGATGGGGAAACTGGGCTTAGAGAGTTAAAGAATGTGCGTTAGGTCCCGAGACTGGTAAATGGAAGAGTCAGGATTCAGATGAGGCAGTCTGGCACCAGACAACCCACTCTTAATTACTGCATGTGTCATAACAGCATAAAAAGACCAGAATCAGAGAGAAGAGGTAGATTTAACAACTTGATTTTGGAGAGAGTGATTTTTTGAATAAAGAATAGAGAAGTTCAAGTATTATTTTGTCACTTTCCAGATATAATGACTAAGCCTCAGGTTGGTTATTTTCTCCCCAATGTCACACATACACAAGGGGAGAGTCGGGGTTCTGGCCTAGGATATCTGACTCTTCCACCTGTGTACTTTACCAGAGTCAACAGAACAGGTGACTGGTGGAAAGGGTGAAGCTGTCAACTACAACACTAGTAAGATTGTGCCACCACCCTGACCAGAAGAAACTTATCTAGGGGCAGAGACACCTCACAACTTGGGACATTCAGATTCTCTTCCCTGAGAAGCTGGGGTTTGCTTGGAAGGACAGGGAGCCCAAAAAGTCTTAGAAACCTTAACAGTTCTCTAGAGTGAAAGCTCAAAAGTACTGCTGTTGTGGTCCCTGGAGAGATTCCTGCTAGTTTTGGCTCTCCCTCACATGAGCTACACCTCAAAAATTCTCTTTAAAAATTCTCATTTTGGTGAAGGTAGTCAAGCTGGTGTCTGTCTACTGCTCACAATAAAAGAAACTTTTACTAACACAAATGATAAAGACAAAAGTTCTGATGTGGGGACAAACCAACCAGAGGGAGATATTATGGAACAAAGAATGTAAGCTTTCAAAAAAGTAGGCATCTAGTGTCTTTAACACCAATGTATTCCAAGAATCTAAAATCATACCTGGACAGAAAGATTTTTTGAATGAAGGAGTCACTGCAACTCCCAGTATAAAGTTGTGATTGATTCGATCCAGCTCAGGACCCTTGGTCAGCTGTAAACTCCATCTAATCATACATGGTTTTTTGAACAGTGAATTATGCTCTTGCGCTCTCAGAGTTTTAGACAAAGATAATGGGGTCCCTCTGCATGGGAACGTTTGCCATGGTGTATGCAATCCGGTTTCTCTGTGGAGTAAGGAAATCTGAGAGACCGTGTGCACTCTGCAACTTCTCTACTAGTAAGATTTTCCCTATTAGCCATATTTTTAATTTGTACTTGTGGCTCATCAGCTGTGTCACTTTGTGTTACACTTAGCTTAGGGCAGTGGAATGATATAATGCATTTAGTATCAATTTCTAAAATTCACTAACAATAGTTATTATGTGATGCCAGTTATTAATGGTAAATTATGCCTTGTATGGTGAGAAAGGATGTTCTTTTAATCCGTGTGAATATTTTCTACTTGGAGAAGCAAGGGGCAGTATAGTGCTGTGGTCAAGCCTATAGGCTCTGCTGCTACCATGACCTGATTCAAACTCCATTTCCACTAGTTTTGAGCTGAGTCACCTTGAGGAAGATTCTCAACCTCTCTGAGCCTCTTTTCGTTATCTACGAAATAGTGATGATAATTGTGCCTACCTCAAATGATTGCTGTATTAAGTAGATAACTAGCACTACAAACAGTGCCTATACAGAGTAAAGATTCAATAAATTATCTATAAGGATTTGAGAGCAATTCATTTATTCAAGAGATAATTACTAAGCACCCAGTGTGTGTTAGGCAACATAAGTTCTGAAGGTAGATTTGATTGATATAGGCCCATTGTTCTAAAAACAATAAAGTTAAATACAGGTTAATACGTAGAACCCAAAGATATGAAAGGGAAGGAAAATTGAAGCTCTACTAGATTTGGTAAAGGATAGTTTTCTAGGAAATCAACGGTAATATTATAGAGCTATGTTTTTCTTTCAGAGATTCGGTTAAAAAAAATCACTAAAGAACGTAAGATTCCTGCCCAAAGAGATACAGTCATGGAAGATATCAAAGTCCCACTGTACAGCATTAAACATTGGATAACATTATTAAGTGCCCACCGTATACAAAGCCATTGTTTAGACTTTCTGCTATTTAAGCAAATCTCTTTGGTCCTTGATTTTAAGAATGGTGGAATATGCTGTATTTCTCTGCTCAGCAATCCTTATTTCTTTTAAATAATTTACCTTCTCTATTCCTTTGCTCTGAAAAGGCACTCAAACTCCCATCAGGAGACAGATACCACCACACAGTTATTTGAGCAAGAAAAGTTTAATATAAAGAATGATTAACATAGCAGGGTATTGGAGTAAGAAAACATTAGCTAATAAGAAGTAAAGAGAACGCTAGAGATTTAGCAATACCATTAATAAGAAGAAGCACTATCCCTAGCGTGCTAGGTTGAATAGTCATGTCCACCCCAAACCTCAGAATATGACCTTCTTTGGAAATCGGGTATTTATGGATATAATTAGTTAACTTGAGATGAGGTCTTATAGATTAGAGTGGGCTACAAATCTAATGACAGGTATTCTTTTAGGGAGATCTTATAAAGTCATTTCCAGAAAGGGCGATACCACATGGAAGTGGAGGCGGAGGTTGAAGTGATGTAGCTACAAGCCAAAAAAATGCATAGGATTGCTGGCAACCACCAAAGGCAATATGGGAAGAAGGGCGAGATACGGGATGATTTCTCTCTCTGAGTCTCCAGAAAGGACCAATCAGACCAATACCTTGACTTTGGGCTTCTGAGCTCCAGAATTTTGAAAGAATATATTTTTTTTTTCCCCAAGCCCTGAGTTTGTGGTAATTTGCTATGGCCTCACTATAAAACTAATTTGTCTAGAACTGAGATCGAGTGACCAAAGAATAACCCCTCCCCCACCCCCAGGGCTGAGATCTGAACATTACTGGGGAAGTCACAGCTGTAGAAGTCAACTGTCATGTCTCACTGATAGAACTTGCTGCAAATCTACCTTGCCGGCTACTGGAGAAAGGGAAAGCCATGCATAAGTGGTCTCCTGCCAGAAGCATCTCATTATGAAATTTTCCAAGAGGGTTGCTGGGGAAAGCTGCCCACCGCTGAGTGCCGCGGACCAGTGTGCATTGGAGGACTAGGTGCTGGGCAGAGAAGCTGCATGTGCTCGAAGATCTGGGTCCTGGAAGAGCTGCACACTGCAGGAACCAGCTGAGCTAACACAACACAGTGAGAAAGGATAACCCCTTCTCCCTGCAATGTTTTTCCATAGTCTCTACCAACAGAGCTTCCCAGTGTGCCAGCTGGCAAAGGAAATGCATTTAAAGGGGCCCAACTCTATTTTCGAAGAATGGGCAACGGAGTGTAATAGACTTGGATAAATTGATAACTGGCCCAGTTGACGTTCTTGTTTTTTTTTTTTTTTTTTTTATGTTTGTTTGTTTGGTTGGTTTCTTTTACATATCTCTCCCTGAACCACAGCGGGAAGCACTTGGAATTTAGAGAATCATGAACTCCATGATGTGCAGACACAAGGAGAGAGAAATATTCTTTTCTCTGTGCAGTGCAAAAACTAGAGGTTATGAATCTAGTGCTGTTAAAAGCCTTCTTAATTGCCATCGAGAGTCTACCTGCAAAAATTACAGTGCAATCACAAACAAACTCTGTGACCAAAACATTGAGGCAGTGCCCTAGTGATACTGTAGGAGCCCGTGGATTAGGCCTTATCTAAAGCTAATTTACTCCCAACGTTCCTACATGTTTCCATTGTTTGAGTTGAGTTTCTGACACTTCCACCAAAGTACTCTAGCTACCAGATGTTTACCTATAGCCAGGTATAGCTTCCTTGAATCATTCTCTCGCATGCTATATTTAAAGAGTACATTCTTTGCAGTCAAGTGAATTAGGCTTAAATTCTGCTACCTCCGCTTATTAGCGCTTCCCCTATGTGATTTTCAATTTTATCATCTCTAAAAATGGATTAAGCTCTCTCCTGGAATTGGAAAGAAAAAAATGATGTTCAAATAATGTCACTTGATTCTCTTAGTTCAATTACTGCATTATTGCATTGAAAAAAATCAACTTACACAGCTGCAGTATTAAACCACACTTCCCCAAGCAGAGGGTCAAACAATACACATGTAGGAGATTCACTTAACACAAAAACACAGAGGTAGACTAAAAGAGCTCCTTATGTTCCCCATATAGGTTTTGTTGTTGCTGCTGTTGTTTTAATGCACTTTCTTTAATGTAGCTCCAATATACTCTTCACATTATGTTGAAAGCTCTGGCAATAAATACTCTCCCCTTCTCCAGGGTCTCAGAAATTTGGGGTAGATCTGCCCACTTGATTTTCTTCATCTTTACAATAATCTTTTGAGCTATAGAAGGTTAGGAATTGGAAGCTCTGAAAGGAAGGCTTACTTTTGCATCCACCCTTTATTCTGAGGAGTTTATTGACTCTTCAAGGGTCAAACAATCCTGGAGAAGCCTTTTGACCCTTTGCTCCATTCCTGTCCACAGCAGACTGCCTGGCTTCCTCTCATGATACCGCAAATGTTTTCTTTTTTCTTCCAACCTCCCAACCTCTGCCATTGCATGCTTTAATGTCATTACCACATGGCTTTAAAAAATGGCCAAGTCTCTCTGCACGAACCCAGGCAGTTCTTAGAATTCAGGCCAATTCATTTGCTTTTTTTCTATTTTTTTTTTTAAGTGAAGTTGGGTATTGGGGGGTGTTTAAAATCTTACCCAACCATTTCTTAAAGTATAAAAATACTATTGCCTTTTATCAGCCAATCTAATTATGAACTCTATAAAGTTGCTTTTTTTCCCCACTTTTAAGAAACCCCTTAAAGGAAGGGTTTGATTTGTCAGTGTTTGAATGGCTCCCCTTTATAATTTCCTTACTGTGCTTAGATTGAAATGCTTTGACAAGTACGTGATAGTGTTTGCATTTGCAACTATGTAGTAGTACCAACAAGCCTCTGGCTTTAAAGATAAGCAAAAATACTTGCTGGATTCTTGAGTAGTGATAAGAAAAGAAAAACAATAATGACTCAAGCAACTCAGACATTCTTCTTGTTTAATTGCTAGAAGTATCTCAAATGGTTTACAGGAACTACACAAGGCAGAACAGGTACAATGTCAGAGAATTGTTGAAGAATAAAAAATGAAAAATTATTTGAAATGACGTAATGAAAATAACTTCACAATAATTAAGGTGTCTATAAAAATGAAATAACCCTACTACTCTCAAACCTAGATATGTTCACCTGATGTTGTGATCATACATTTGCTTACACGTTTTTTCCCTAAATTCCATTTTACAGTATTGAGGTTACAATTAAGTCATAAAAGTGTGATTTATATTGAACCAAAAAGTTTAGCTATTTTCCAACTAATGGGCTTATCTACTGCATGTGGTAGCATTGATAATTTCATAAGGAAGGTGGCCGTACTGAATTTTTAGGTGTCCTTAGGCTCTTACCCCTTGTGCTTTTGGATTTCTGATCTAATTGTAATTTCTAAGTTATGGTAACTAAACTGTACTTATGTAGTAGCTTTCTCTTTTTAACCTAGTGATCATGTCACATTTCCTAGACGTTATCCTTAATGCAAAAGCAGCAGATACCATTTTTGAGATGACAATGAATGATGAAACTGTTAACATTAACATTTTTTAAAAAATGATATAAATGGTAAATTTAGTATATTAATATCAAAATTTACTCATATTTATAGAACAGAACTTTTTTTTCAAGATTTATTTATTTTATTTCAGAGAGAGAGAGAGAGACAGACGGTGGGGGAGAGGGGTAGATAGAGAGGGAGAAACAGTCCTAAGCAGACTCTGCACTGAACGTGGAGCCCAGCCTGGGGCTTGCTGTGGGGCACCAAGTAGAGCTCCACACGGGGCTCGATCTCATGACCCTGAGAACACGACCTGAGCTGAGACCAAGAGTCCCACACTTAACTGACTGCACCACCCAGGCACCCCTATGGAACCTAACTTTTATCAGCAATCAAAAACAAAGTTGTATATACAAAGTACTCCTGTACAAAGCACTCAAAAGTGCCACTTTGTTCTCCACTTATGAATGTTTACCAGACCATACTTTCTTTACACCATTAAGTTAATCCTTTCGTAAAACATTTTCTTTAGTTTTTATTATAATTCCAGTTAGTTAGCATACATTATATTAGTTTCATGTGCACAATATAATAATTCAACACTTCTTCCATACATTCTCTTGTGCTCACGATGACAAGTTCAGTGCTTAATCTCCATCACCTATTTGAACAGCAAAACCACTATTGGAAGCAGTTATACATATATCCATTCAAGCATCTATTTTTAAAAAATATTTTTTAGGTTCTTCTTTTTGCAAAACAATATGGCAGGCTTTAAGATTGTGTAAGTATCAGTTAAAAGCACACCTTGTCTTGGGGGCGCCTGGGTGGCTCAGTTGGTTAAGCGACTGCCTTCAGCTCAGGTCATGATCCTGGAGTCCCGGGATCGAGTCCCACGTCGGGCTCCCTGCTCAGCAGGGAGTCTGCCTCTCTCTCTGACCCTCCCCCCTCTCATGCTCTCTCTCTCTCATTCTCTCTCTCAAATAAATAAATAAAATCTTTAAAAAATAAATTAATTAATTAAAAAAAAGCACACCTTGTCTTAAAGGACCTTCTAGTCTAGGAAAGACTAATAAATGCATATAATTAACTATAATAGAAGGGATTAATTTGTAAATGCTGTATACAAAATAAAAAAGGGAGTTACTAGCTGGGAAGAAGCATAGAATTCTAACTGGAAGAGGTAATGTGGATAAGATCATAAGATTTAGTTATAAGTATATTTGATGGTAAGGTATTCCAGACAAAAGAGGTCACAGAACGTAAATCAGATAGGTAGGCAATGGTCATATGCTTCTGGGGAAGATTAAATCACCCACAAGTTGAAAGTTCTAGGAAAGCAGATTCTGTTTATCAGTGCGTCTTTGGTGCCTAGCCATATGGTACATTATCAATCATCACTTAATGAAGGAAGGTAGGGTAAAGGAGCAATAAGATTGGAAAACCAGATTGGACCAGATTGTAAAAAACCCTGAATGCTAACCTAGAGAATGTGGGTTTTATCTATAGGTAGTAGAGGTGTCTCTGAAGCTTTTATTAGCAAGAGAATGTCACAATAAGTACCTTAAGTTGGGAAGATTCATCTAAGAGAAATGTGTAAGATATACAGATGCGAAAAGAGAAAGGTGGTAGCCGCCAACAGAGAATTTTTTTTTTTTTAAGATTTTATTTATTTATTTGAGAGAGAGAATCAGAGAGAGAGAGAGCATGAGAGGGAGGAGGGTCAGAGGGAGAAGCAGACTCCCCGCTGAGCAGGGAGCCCGATGCGGGACTCGATCCAGGGACTCCAGGATCATGACCTGAGCCGAAGGCAGCCGCTTAACCAACTGAGCCACCCAGGCGCCCCAACAGAGAAATTTTTATATGATGGAGGATAAAGTTACTTAAAAAGCTTTGGGAGAATGAGATAATCAGTAGGTTGTTTTTAACTTATAAAAGCCATCAGAAAAGTGTCAGAGCATGCTTTGTTGTCCTCGGAGATAAAGTCCAGATACCAGAAATGAAAATTAGACATTGGGCAAGGTGAGGGTACAAGACATTTATTGTGTGCTCACTGTGTGTTTTCCACTGTGTTTTAGTTCCATTAATTTTCAGCAAACTTCATAACAACTCTGAGTTAGATATTATTACAATTTTCACTTCTGAGTCACACAGCTAGTAATTGGTGTAAGCCCTGGTGTAGGAACTCATAGAGCCAACAATCCCTGTATCTATATCTGCCCAATCCTTCCCAATACTATTTTTTTCCTCAACCTCGGTTGATTGACATAAACCCTTGGATTTTAGTTTGTTCATCTGAAAATGGTAGAATTAAATTAGATCACCTTTTACTTCCTATTCAGCTCAAATAGTCCATCATTCATTAACTGATTCTAAGCTATAGGTGAGTAATTGTGATTATAAAAAAAAAATACTTTCCTGTGACTCCTCATTTCATCCAGTTTATGCAAACATAAGTGATCCCATTATAACAGTAACCACTCTGAAATTCTCTGGATTCCCAATTTTATCTTATTTTTGGATTTGGATAAAGTGAGAAAAACATTAAAAGAACAAGCAAATAAACAATAGCAAACACCCTACCAAAAAAAAAAAAAAAAAGAGAGAGAGAGAGAGAGAGAAATCTAGAGGAGGAAGAAAAAAGAAAGAAGGAAGAAGGAAAAGAGAGGGATGCCATAGAGAAATTGAACACCTGAACATCTCAGCATTGTTGGCATATTTCTACCCCAGCAAAGGTGAAGAACTTCAGAGGTTGGGCTAAAATTAAACCGTCCATATAATATAGTGTGATTAACTCACAATGCCCTGCCCATGGTAAGCAATTCCCACCATTATCACCACCACCATTAATACTGCCCTTATTATCATTGTTGTTATTATCTCTTTTGCCTTTAGAGATCTGTCTGGATAAAATCTCCCGCTTATTTTTCCCTTTCCCTCCTGCCTTCTATTTCTCTCCTTTTCCTTAAACTTAATGTAGTTTTCCTGTGTTCATTCCAATTGGATGGATGCATTTTGGGGACAGCATGCTAATTTAAATCTGTTTTTCTTTTTCCCCTTTTAGGATTCCTTGTTCTATAATCTTTAGACTAAGCCTTGTCTTACAAATCCTAGCGCTATCAAACAAAGATTCCTGCTTTCACATGAAGAAATTATTTCTAAAATATGAAAATAGAATTCAATACCTCCTAAAGAGTTCTCTTTCCCCTGGCCTCCCTTCACCTCAACTTCTAAGGATAGTTTTTGTTTGTTTGTTTTGTTTTATTTTTGTTTTTTTCTAAATTAAAGACCTGGCATTTCAGAAAACTTTACTCTTTTGGAAACGAGGGCTGAGATAGATGATAGGACAAGCCATTTAGATAATCCTTGGGGACTGGGTCATTTATTCCCCAAGCTGCCATGGACACACCAGTTGAATCATTCCTTCTTTGCTGAGGATTATCTCAATGCAAGGGAGCTCTTCCCTAGGGAACCTGCTTCCAATGTCTAGGGATCCTCTTTGTGGGGATACAAACACCCAGACCCCTTGTTTTAATTCTGACAACACTGAAAGACCACCTCAGAGCTCCTTCTGTCTAATCCCATACCCCTCTCTTCCACAGGTGCTCTTCCTAAGAGCAGACTCCAGTAAGGTTCTGCACACAAATTTCTGACTTCCAGTGTGTTTCTTGGCCAACCTCTCCAGCAAACTTTGGAACAACCCCTAAAGTTTCTGTTTCTCATTTGGTACTGAGAATGAAACCACAGAGATTCAAATGCCACAGGGGAAAGAAAAAAAAAAAGGTGGTGGTCTGGCAGAGAAGTACCACTAACATTTGAAAAGAAATGCCTCCTGAGGTTGTATGATTTTACAGGATAAGTGTGCTTACTTGTTCTAAATGAGGGCTTGAAACTTGCCAGATCATCTGAAGCAAGTTTGAAATACAAACAATTTTAATGCCTGCTCATATTTAATCCAATATTCCACAAACCAGTATTGAATATATTAGCTATAAGAGCAGAGTTTATTTATGAGTAAGGTGGGAGCAAGAACTCCCAGACTGGACTGATCCATCTTGTTTGCTGAACTCAAATAGCATAGCCTCAAATTACACCCAAAGATACGCTGGACTTTGATGGTTTTCACCAGGAGGTTTCAATTAATTTTGCCAAGGGTTGTTTCCTTGAAGGTACAAATGTAAACGCATCCACTGCTAAGAAGTTTCCAGCCACTGGACCACTATGAATGACGGACATGGTCATTCTGCTTCAAGTTGGACTTTAAAGATGACTTGAAATTATTAATCCTTGCATTTTCTCCTGCAAATTAGACCTATAGAAGTTTGGTTCCTTTGACTTTGCTGGAATTACATACAGAAATGATCTTTGTAAAAGTAAAAGACTTTTGTTTTTAAAGGCAAAGAAGATAAAGTACCTATCTTCAATCACACTTACATATTGCCACACGCCCTGCTCTCTTCTCTGGAGCCCTCTCTAGCTATCTTTGGGCTTTCCTCAAGGTGAAGTCTCGTGTAATAAATTTTAGAGCTCACTAAGAAAAGTAGTCAATTTAAAAATTAAATTTCAAAGTTCGCGAAGATATAAATGGAGCATGTTTATTTAAAAATAAAATGTAAAGCAGCGACCAAATAAGAAAGACACTTAGGCATTCTTCAAAAGGTAGGAGACTGAGGACACAGTTCAACTGTTCCTTTCTAACTCTCAGGAATCCAGAAAATGTGCTCACAACTGCTGTGCCACTTCCATCGTTTTAAATATCCAGATATAAATCTCAGTATGTGTACGTACACGAAAGAATGGAAGAATTTCAAAAACATATCTGTGTGTATAGATAGCAGGGAGATAAGATTGGGGGAATTGTGTGTCTAGCGCTCTTGTCTCTCAGCTCCTTTTACAATTTTAAAACATACGAAATATTAACATCAAGTTATTGGGGTTTGCTTTACAAAGCATCCTTGACATTGGTGCCCCTCCCTTTCCCCTCATCTTAGACTAATTATTTTAAGATCTGGCCTTTGCTAAAGAAAACAAGCAAATGTGGGCGAGGCTATGTGTAAAGGGATTTTATATAAAACAGACGTCCTATTTTTAGAAAAAGGAATCGCGGCATCTTTGGAGCTGCTCTGCAGAGGTAATACTCTTGAAACAATGAAAACGAGGGAAGTTATAGAAAGAGTGAAGGCGGGAAAGAGACAGAAGTCAATGCCATTTGCTAAAACAGGATGAGCTTGAGCCGATCGCAGAAACAAGCCCCCCAACGACACCTGTTGGGCAGCCTCATGACCCGGGCCTGCTGAAGAGAATTCTCATCAACTTGGGAGTCCCTTTGCTCTACTCCACACAAGGATTACAGCTGATGAGTTATGACAAGCACCCAGTGGAAACCCAGTCAGCCAGGAAGGGCATCACCCCTTTTGGCATATGCATTCACATTTCTCTGGCACTTATTATTATCATTTAAATGTAATCTCACCTTAGAAGGAAAAAAAAATCCCCCCATTTGCTGCCGACTTAAGCTTGATGAGGTAACTGAAATAATGTATTAAGGCTTCTAAATGAAAGGCTCCATATATAAGATCTGGCAGTGTTGCAGAACAGAAAGATCACATGCCTCCCTTGGTGACATAACCTCATTAAACTGTGGGCAGACACACACACGCACATGCACACTCACACGCACGCACACACACACACACAGAGAGAGAAATGAAAAAAGGACAGCAACAAATTTCGATCCAGAGAGAAGGAGCCGGTTCATGTCTACATGGTTGAACATCTTTAACAGAGTCACACCACCACAGCTAAACCAGGGCTCTTCCCCTTTCTTACTGAGAACAATCTGACAAGCCAGGGAGAAATGGAGGGAAAAAAAAAAAAAGAAAAAACTGATCTCTGATAAAAACAAAACAAAACAAAAAAACAACAACAAAACAAAAACACAAAAAAACTATTAAAATTGACCTCTAGATAGAAATGCAACATTCTAAGACTTTCCCCTTTCTCCATTTAAAATAATGATCATAACAAGCCCTGTTTCCTTTATCTTGACAGCATGAGGTGGTTGTAGGGAGCAGAGACATGTGAATATAATGCGACCATGTGTTCACCTCCCAGTCAAGGAGTGTCATACCGAGTCTGTATGTAGTGTCTGGTGCATGGTAGGTCTCTCTCCATCTGGCTTCTCACAAACCGGGGACCTTATCACTCCACACCAGCTCTCCAGACTGACACAGAGAAGGATGGATGGTTTTGTTATGTGCAGAAAAGTTATCTGAGACCACTTGAGCAACTCCTTCTTTTATCTTGCAGGCAGAGCATGGGGGCCATTTTAATATCCTTAAACTGCTCATCCATTGTTTGGATGACACTTCTTTATCTCTCCAGAGTCTAAAGGCTTATTAGAGAGTTCAGTGGTTTTCTAATCACAGAATAATAGCTCTTCAAATGTGGCTTTTCCTTTTTTTTTGGTAAGTTGTCCAAAGTTGGATTTTTTGGTCTTCCCCTTCTGTTCAAAGTCTCATTTTAGGAGTCCCACAGAAGATGAAACAGGTAGCAAAAAATCACACTGGGGATTAGGGCTTACACATATGAATGGGAGGGGGAAGTGAACACGATGCTTCTATGATTTTAAGATAGTGTGCCCTTCATTTCCCTGAAAATGTAAAGGTCCTGCTATAGATCAAATTGTGCCCCCCCCCAAAGAAATATGTTGAATTTGCAACCTGCAGGACCTAAGAATGTGAACTTATTTGAAAATAGGGTTATTTTAGATGTTATTAGTTAAGATGAGATCATACAGGAGTAGCATGGGCACTTAATGCCGTATGATTAGTGTCCTTGTAAGAAGAGAAGATATGCAGAGAGACAAGAGGGGAGAATGCCATGTGAAGTCCTATTTAGGTGTCAGAGGAAGCACAGCGCTACCGACACCTTGATTTTGGATTTCTAACCTCCTGAAGCGTGAGGCAATAAATTTCTATTTTAAGCCACCTAGCATGTGGCACTTTGTTACAGAAGTCTTAGGAAACTCACACAGGCCCCACAGCTCCAGCTTTTTCTTCTTTTCTGTCCACTGTCACTCCTGATATCATAGCCAGCCTCATCATTTTAAATACCAGCTAGGTTTCCATGACTCTCAAACATGTATCTCCATGGTGGAACTCTTCTGGAATCCAACCACCTACTGTTTCCAGTTGCTTGTGCAACAGGAAGCTCAAACATTAGATGACCATAATTAACTCCTCGTCTTCCTGCCCAAACTGGTTCTGGCAATCTGACTCAAGGCACCAAAACTGTAAGCAAATCCTATTGGCTTTTACCATCAAAATGTCTCCAGTTGGGCACCTGGGTGGCTCAGTTGGTTAAGCGACTGCCTTCGGCTCAGGTCATGACCCTGGAGTCCCTGGATCGAGTCCCGCATCGGGCTCCTTGCTTGGCAGGGAGTCTGCTTCTCCCTCTGACCCTCCCCCCTCTCATGTGCTCTCTCTGTCATTCTCTCTCTCTCAAATAAATAAATAAAATCTTAAAAAAAAAAATGTCTCCAGCTTCTGCCCATTCCTTGCCACCTTCATAGCAAGCACGCCCATCCAAGGCACCACCATTCTCTGTGTGGAAACCATATCGCCCTTGTGACCAGTATTCCTTCTTCTGCCCGTTATCCCTACAGTGTATTCCCAACAAAATATTCAGACTGACCTTCTAAAAAGTTAAGTGAAATTATATACCTTGTCTTCTTATGATCCTCCATAGGCTCACCATGTCACCTAGAGGGAGAGCAAAATGCTTTTCATTGGCTCCCTGGTCCACCCCGTCCCTTTATCTATCAGAACTCATCTCCTGCTATTTGTCCAGTTGCTCACCTAGTTTACCCACTGTGGCCTTCTTGCTGTCTTCAAACACAGCAGACACAGCCATCTTTCCCCTAACGATTCCTGTCACATAGAACCCACTTTCTCTTCACCTCCTTAATTAAAGTCATTGATCAAAAATCTCTTTTCAAACTATGCTTCTCCTGACTGATCATTAAACAGCATGCCCTGACCCTTCCCTCTTCACCCTTACACTCTTGATCCCCTTGCCTTGCTCTCTTTTATCCAGATCACTATGCTTCTTATTGTATGTACATATTTATTACAGTTTTTGTTTATCTCTTCCACTGGAATGTAAGCTCCAGGAGGGTAAAGATTTTTGTCTCCTTTATAATTTGAGTCTACAGTAGTGACTGGCACACATTTGGTGCTCAGTAAATGAACCATCATAGCCACTCTTCACATTTGTTTCTTATGTACAGACTCACTCAGCAGTAATCACTTGCTGTAACACATAATTTGATTTTTAAATAAAATCTGCCCCTGACATTCATGTATCAAAATTAATTGCATCTTTCATCTACAAAAAATAAATGAATTTATTTGAACATTTAAATTGTAGAGTGGGAAACGATTTGTTTTTTGAGATCAAAAGCTGAGTTCGAGAGATCTCAATGTTCATTTGTTGGCATCATCAGAAGTCATGTGTCAAATTGTGATTCATTGTGCAGTTCTCACTCACCAAAGTTGGGTTGCTCACAAATAGGCAAAGCTGCCGGAATATGCCACACACTTGTAAAAATATTTGCATCCTGTCTCTCCCTACTGGATCTGTCCTTGTGGGATATTTTGTGTACTTGCCTCTAATTGGAGGCAGGCTCGGCAACATGAGTAACTTTGGCCAATGCAACGTCAATGGAAGTGACTCTTGCCACTTCCACGCACACATTTTAAGGTTATGCATGGTTCCACACTCTCTCCTATTTGCTTGCCACGGGAACAGCAGCATGCAAGATTAGTACTGCTTCTTTCCCCTGGATACCAGCATGAAGAAGATACCGGGCAGAGCCCAAGTTCAGCCTGGAGCAGCATGAAATGGGAGTGAGAAATAAACCCTCTGTGTGGTCAGCAAACACTGACTCATAGACCGCAGAACATTTACTGTGAGGGAGTCCTCTTCTTGACTGCTTGCTATGTGCCGGGAGCTAGGCAAAGGTCACTTTCTTGATTTTCGCAACAACTCCATGAAGCAGGTATGATAATCGTTTTTTCCCTCAGGAAATTGAAGTATAGGGAGGTTAAGTTATCTAAAGCTACACAGCCAGACAGTGGCAGAGCCAAGATTTAAACAAAAGGCTATCTGATTCTTAAACCCAAGGTCTTAGTCTTTTCCATTAACATTTGATGTTGATTAAAATAATAATAATAATAATAAGCATCCTAAAATTAAAGCTAGTGTAAGTACAGGAAGAGATTGAATAGATAGTGGCGAAAGCCCAGATATCAACATGTGGCATCTTTGCTGTCCCCTGCTCAGATTTTCCAAAGAAACACGTACAGTCCTTGCAAGAGTGTTTTGACTAATCACATAGCCCAGGCAGCATGTCCCAGCATGGGTGGCCGGGGACTTGGTTTTGTTTGTTTTATAATATGTTAGAACATTGCCAGCTAACATTTTTAAACTTTTTTTTTTCCTTTTTAGCCAAACCAATTCCAAATGTTTGAAATGTTAAATTGTGGGAAGAACTAAGAGTAACCAGCAGTACAGATTTTTTTTTCTTTTTTGAAAAATAAACATTTTGAAGAAAAGCAAGATTCATCTCCTCACTTCAATGGGGGGGACAGGAAGGCCAACCATCACCCATCCCAGACATCGTGGGACAGAAAACACACATTTTTTTTTCTCTTTTTAATTTTTCAAGATGTCTTTAGATATTATATAAACTATAACATACTATAGACTATGACATACTTTAGACATACTATAAACTATGACTAATTTATAATGGAAAATGACCTGAGTCTATATTAGTTAACAACCCTCTTAGTGCAATAACAGGAAATCAATCCAATTCTTCATTCCTCTCTATATTTTTGCCCTTTGCCATATAATGCTGTAATGCCTTCTTACTGCGGACGGGAGGTGCTTTCTTCAGTGACTCCTAAGACTTACTTTGGCCAACAGAATGCGAAAATACCAATATGCTCATACACTAAACCTCAAGGAACTTTGCTCATTCCATTTGTTCTCTTGTGCTCTGCTATTTCTATGGAAGAACATGCCTCATCTAGCATACTAATCCCAGGAGGAGGTCAAGAAACAGGAGGAAACACGAAATATCCCAAGTCATGCCCAGTCTAGATTAGATCACTCTTGCTTAACTTGCATACTCCTGAGGTAAATAATGCTGATTGTCGTTTGTTCCTGAGATACTATAGTTGTTTATTGTACAATAGTACCTGATTGATATGCTAACGCAAGGTAGCTTCAGTGAAAAAGGATGTTTATTGAGAGGATAAGAAGGGAGCTCATAGAGTCTGAGGTGGAGTGATAAAATTGGGCCTAGGGAAATATCAAGGCCACAACATGACCGGGACCAGTAAGGTTAATGGACTTAGCCTATAGAGTTATTCCTTATGTCCCAGCTTCCCACTGTCTCTCTGTCATTACAGATTCTCAGAAGAGTTCATCTGATTGGCCCAGCTTGGTTTACCTGACTTCTCCTTATCGAACAGCATGGTTTATTTGTTGTTAGAGTGTCATTCTTCTGTGGCAAGTAGTTCCAAGACACGTCTGACTGGACTAACACCTAGACCAGAGCCCGAGTTCATTGTTTTACTTGGTGCGGTATGTAATTCAGTGTCATCCCTTAAGGAAAGAGTTATGAAATGCTCCTTGAGAGGCGTCAAGAATGCTCATGAAGAGATTTTACTGTAGCTCCTACCCCAGATTTTACACTCCTCTTTCTTTTTTTTATTGCCCACTCTTCTCCAGATTCCTGTTACCCACAAATAAACAGATTTTTATGATAAAAACCGTATTTGTATCTGGAATTCTATTCCAGAAGCTTATATCAGCTGGGCATAACTTCCTGGAGCCTAACACTCTGGTAAGGATCTATCTACACCCATTTCATAGCCAGTCTACCAAAATTTACGTAGTGTATTAGTTTCCTAAGGCTGCCGTAACAAATTACCACAAACTGGGTGGCTTAAAACAACAGTAATATATTCTTTCAAAGGTTCTAGAGGCTAGATATCAGGGTGTCACAGGGCCATGCTTTCTGGGAAGGCTGTAGGGGAGAATCTGTTTGATGTCCCTCTCCTAACCTCTGGTATTGCTGGCCATTCTTGGTGTTCCTTGGCTTATAGGTGATTCATTCCAATCTTTGCCTCCATCCTCACATGGTATTCTCTCCTCATGTCTGTGTCTCTGTGTGCATTCTCCTCTTCTTTAAGGACACCAGTCACAGTGTATGCAGATCCCATCCCACTCCAGCATGCCCTCATCTTAACTAATTATATCTGCAAAGATCCTAATTCCCAAAAAGGTCACATTCTGAGGTTCTAGGAAAGATGTGAATTTGGGAAAGTGATGCTATTTCAACCCAACACTTCTAGAATAATAGAAACCTGGGGTAAAAAAAAAAAAAAAAATCTCAGAGTTGATTGAGTCATATTGCTGTTTTACTCTTAATTCCATCATTCTCTCCTGACTCACATTCATTAATGGAGGGCTCAATTCCTTGGAAGCATGTCAGGTCTAATTTTTAAAGAGCTACTCTTTAAGAATAAATTCAAATATCCATCAAAAATATTAGATAAATAATGTATGCCATGTTCATATGATGGGATACTAGGTAACTGTTAAAATGATGAAGACCTAAAGCTTTTGACACATAAAACTTTTACAGTGAGTTGTTGGATATAAGGTTAGAAAACAACATGGAACAAATCAGTTTCATTTATTTAGAGAAACATGTACATGTATATTTTGAAGGATAAAAAGTGAAAAAGATTGAAGTTATGTTTGGATGCTGGAATTAGAGTTGATTTTTTTTAACTTTTTTTTATAGTGTCTGATTTTTATTTATCTTTTTAAAATAATAAAGAAGCCTTCCTTTTCAATGAGAAAAATAATTTGCAAATAAAGGGTATATTATTCTTAATTTTATTAGAAATGTTTTTTCCACTAAACTTGGATCATCTTCTCCCTGTTTAGTCTACGACTTCAGAATATTGTGAAATAACATCTTCGTGAGGCTTTAAAAAATCCCTAATCCATTATTTTCAAAAATGAATACAATTAATATGTCCTATGTTGCTTCATTCCTGCCTTCACTGGTATACTATAACAAATACAAGGTCTTTAGCTGTTTAGGAATGAAGGGAAGTGAATGGACATGATCTCCAAAGGCCATTTGGAATAGTTCCAACTTCTTTTTTTTTTTTAATTCTTACAAGTTTAATAAGCAATATATCTCATAGTATTTTAGTTAGAATTTATGTGAAAAGTGATATTAAATACCTTTCCTTATGTTGATTAATTATTTTAAATTTCCTTCTGTGAATTACGTATAGTTTCCTTTTGCACTTTTTTTTACTGATTTATAGGAATTATTTATATATTCTATAAGTCTGCATAATAATCCTTTCATGTGTGTGTGTTTTTTCATAGTCTATCATTTGGATTTTGTCTTTCTGAATATCTCACTAAGGTATAATGAGGTATATAAACTGTCAATGTTTTCTTTTTTTTTAATTAATTATTATTATTTTTTTTGATGTAGGGTTCTATGATTCACTGTTTGCATATAACACCCAATGCTCCATTCAATACATGCCCTCTTTAATACCCATCACCAGGCTAACCCATGCCCCCATCCCCCCTCCCCTCTAGAACCCTCAGTTTGTTTCTCAGAGTCCATAGTCTCTCGTGGTTTGTCTCCCCCTCCGATTCCCCCCCTTCATTTTTCCCTTCCTACTATTTTCTTTTTCTTTTTTTTTTTAACATATAATGTATTATTTGTTTCAGAGGTACAGATCTGTGATTCAACAGTCTTACACAATTCACAGTGCTCACCATAGCACTGTCAATGTTTTCTTTGAAGGTTTTTTTTTTTTTTTTTTGTCCTGCTTAGAAAGAACTTCCCTTTTCCCAACATTATGGGTAGTATTTTCTTGTATTGTCTTTCTGTATAACTTTATTTTAATAAATCAGAAAAGCAAGTCATAGCAATATGGGCAAAGTACCTCAGCCCCACTGGTTCCCTTACCAAGTCTTCAGAATCTGCTCCTGCATTCTAGCACAGTAGCTTGCTGAGATTTGAAGACCAGTAATTCTGAAGCCTTGCCAATCATAAGGAACTCGCAAAAGATGCTGAGCGATCCTAGTCTTTAAAATAGTTTTGGTGACTTTCATAGTCTCCTGGTGTTCATTCTGGCCAGATAGAATCTTATCTTCAGGGGTGCCTGGGTGGCTTAGTTGGTTAAGCGTCTGCCTTTGGCTCAGGTCACGGTTCCGGGGTCCTGAGATTGAGCCCCGCATAGGGCTCCCTGCTTGGTGGGAAGCCTGCTTCTCCCTCTCCCACTCCTCCTGCTTGTGTTCCCTCTCTTGCTGCCTCTCTCTCTCTGTCAATTAAATAAATAAAATCTTTTTTAAAAAAGAATCTTATTTACAATAAGATAGAATATCGAGAACATCTTTGATAAACCATTTCATTAAGGAGGTTATGCATTATCATTGCATCCATATAAACCAGTGCCATATGAGTTTGTATAATATATCACCCACAGTAGATCTAGAGCAAGTGTTATTATCATAAGTAAGTATCATGATGTGTAATAACAGATAATTTTTTTCTGAGTGATGGCTATTATCCAGGCACTGCATTAAGAACCTTAACAGAATTACCTCGGTTAATCATTAGAACAGTCTATAAGAAAGAAATAACTATTATCTTCATTTTCCACCAATGACCCCACACAATTGAGGCATAGAAATTTCAATTTATGAATCTTTCAATAGCTGATAAATAGCAGAGTCAGGGTCAAATACATATTCCCTAAAAGAGAAAGCAAGTTATACTTATTTCGGATGATGTATATGTAAATGATGATAACAAAGACCAGAACACTACTGTCAATAAAAGAGAAATGGTACTTCTATGGCCTTTTCTGAACAAAATCCACCCATTAGTGAGTCCACAGGGTTCACACTTCCCTACCGAGAGTCAAATGGTTAGAAGGTTACAGGAAATTACATTCTACAATATAAACTAGAGAAGGAATTAGCATTTCAAAGCTTACGTGTATCTGCTAGGGAAATCTCTAGAACAGATCTGCACCATGCTACACAAGCTGCTGATTGATATGCAATGAAATAAACAAGCACGGTGGTCCTCAAAGGCTTCTCACATACAATCATCCCAGCCAAACCATTCTCTCCATTCCGTTTCTACAACCCTGCCCCTCACTCCCATCCCAAGCTTCCTCACTTTCGCGGACCTTATCACACCTACATTGGATGTCTTTGGACCATATGTTCCACAATCTTTTGAGTACTGTTTTTATACTTTTGATGTATTAAGCCTAATATTTGTAACTCTCATTTTATTTTAATTTTTAAGATTTTATTTATTTATTAGAGAGAGAGAGCGAGAGAGAGCACATGCGGAGGCGGGGTGGAGAGGCAGAGGGAGAGGGACAAGCAGACTCCCCACTGAATAGGGAGCCCCTATACAGGGCTCAATCCCAGACACTGGGATCATGATCTGAGCTGAAGGCAGATGGTTAAGCGACTGAGCCACCCAGGTGCCCCATGAATCTCTCATTTCATAAAGGACTTACCCATGCATCTCCTCATTTAAGTTCTCAGGTTCTGCCAGCAAAATGGGAAATCTCACTTTCATTTTAAAGATGAGAAAATATTACCAAAAAAGCCCTTTCATAATGTGGTGGCAATACGCTTCTCCAGCCTCATATCCTAATATAAGAATCATATCAGCAATAGTCCAGAACATTTTATCCATGACACCTCTTTGCCTTTGATCCTGCTCTTCCTAAAACATTTCTCCTCAGATCTTCTAACTTTAAATCCTGACCATGTTTTTTCCATTAAAACACAAAGTCTATTGAAAACATAAACACAGAATCTATTGACATGTATGTTTTTACATGAGTGATTATAAACACCTTCAGTATGAGCTAATTAATTCCAGGAACCTCACTTTATTTCTGCTTTTTGAATGTTCTCATAAATTCAGTATCAAGGCTGATATTCCCCTAATAGTGTCCATACATTACCTGAGAAGTTGCGTAGATACCTCTATCACTGGAGTAAGTTAGAACTTTGTAAGACAATTACTCTGAAGTAAACCTCTCATTTAAATGCATACATTCTGGTTATTCTGCTATTTAACAACAACAACGAAAGTGTTAGTGCTTCATGGTTTCACCTCAGTGGACACTTCATTTGATTGACTGGAAGAACTGTCGATGTCAGTGGATCTAGATAGAAAATTGGAGAGAGATGCCATTTGGGAACATGAATTCTGGTCCCTATGCTCCTTGAACTCTGCAACTCTTCCTATGGATAAGAATTCACAGTTGAGGTACACAAGGCTTTATAAAGGAAACACAAGGCTGCATAAACAATTCATGTTCTCCTTCAGTGTTCCTGACTAAATGTTTCATCAGTTTAACTGGTTTTCCTTTGATGTGATGCTCACTTCTGTGGCTCTTTATCCACATTTCTTGCTTAGTGCTTACAAGGACATGCCATTAGGCAGGCTTAGAGATTGCTTTGCAGGCAAAAACAACAACAACAACAACAACAACAACAACAACAAAGACAAAAGACAAAAAACAAACAAAAAAATCCTGAACTCTTTGTTTCCCCTTTGTTCTCTTTAAGAAAAGTTATTAAAACTTTTCCTTAATTGGAATAGAACTAGATTTCTTAAGTAGAGGATACCTACTCATGATTCAAAAATAAAAACCGAAAACTATGTTAGTTTTTTTTAAAAAGTATTTAGTTGAGCTTGAGTCTATCTGGATAGTGACTAAACTTGCAAAATCAAAATGTGGTAGGTATGATTAGAAATTTCCATTGGCATATACTCTGCTGCTATGAATGCAACACTTAGTGTACATTTCATGCAAACAGGATGAGGTGAACTATATGATGAATTCGATTCTCTTCACTATATGAGGCAGTACAAATGATATGCTTTCTGGAGTAGGGGGGGGGAATGAAGACATGAACATGCTCCCGGAAATTCTCTTTCCAGCCCTGAGCAACCTAAAAACAATAAATTTGGTTAAAGCAGAATACCTATGCCTGGGAGTCAGCATTGTTTACAGAATGAATCATTACCGACACCAGGTTTAGATTTTGACCAGAGTAAGGTAGAGCTGGTCTTCTTCTTTTTCTTTTTCTTTTTTTTTTCATGTTTGCACCTATAAGGATGAATCAATTTATTATTCTTTTTTTAGCTATGGCTAGAAACATTTATTATGCTGAATAAAATGCATTGTCATTCATCACCAAGCTTTTAAAACAGTAATATTTAATTTGTGGCTAAAGTATCCTCAGGGCATTATTCACCCTTACAAAGTGGGAAATTTGGATATGCTGTGATCCTGAGGAGCAAAGAAAGGTTTTACAGACCAATTTCTATAGCTTCATCTTTATATATACCTTTATACTCATGTCTGTATTTATACTTGTATCTATCATGAAGTATAGTCAGTAACAATCAGTTATGTGGTAATTTTTTATGAACTTTATGAATGTAGCAATGAGTTACAGCAAGTGTAGTGTGTACAAGTATATATACATTTTCCTAGAAATTATGCCTTTTATTTCAAAGAACTTCAAAATTCACTTTAAGAAACTACATGTTAACCTCTTTCTCTTGAGAGTCCTTGTATTTTTCTGCTGTGATTTCCTGGGGTTTATCATTGGCTTTGAACAAGAATGTGTCTTCAATGTCCATTTCTTGGCATTCGCTTAAAGACATCTGTCTATGTGATTCTGAAAAAAATTGCATTACCTTTCTCTGGGATCATCAGATTTTCCAGGAGAATTTTGTGTTATTTGGTTGCTTTTTTTTTTTTTTTTCCAGAAGGTGAGGCTTTTCATCGGTTTTCAGTAATTTTTTCAATGAAATTTATGGCTTAAATAAAATGAGCTCACCCAGTGGGTGCCATACAAGTAGCTTCCTGTGAATTCTCACGGCCAATTATTTTCAATGTACCAGTAGATCATAAATCTCAAAGGCCATAAAAATGTTTCTTCTCAAGGTATGCTCCGGTCCGTAAATTCCAAGGTGGATAGCCTTCACCTCAAATTCTAAAAGTTCATTTTATCTTCCTCTTTTTATTTTCATCATAAATGATTTTTTAGTGTCTGAGAATTGTGTTTGAGGGACAGCAACAAATCTTGAAATTTCCTTTTTTTTTATTTTTTTGCAAAATACAAACACTGAAGCTTTATCCAAGTTTTGCTTTCTAAATAGGTGTAGGCCTCCCTAGTGACTGGACTTCAGTTACAGTAAATGGAGACATGATTCAGAGTAAGAGAATAAAAGAAGGAGAAAAGGGGAGGAAAAAAAAACCTCTCCAAATCGCACAAATAATCAGTTTATCAACAATAATTACTACGTTCCTTTATTTTCAATTTAAAATTTTCTAAGATTAGAAAGCATCCTAAATCAATACGTATGTTCAGTGTAGTAAGTAGTGTTTCATTTTTGTTTTCCTGAAGGACTTATTGAAAGGAAGTTATCTAAAAGACAAGGTCTAAATATAACAGAAACCATGTATTCAAGCTCGACTTTTTCCTTAGACCTGGCCACCAACAGAGGTAGACAAAATATGACCGTGTGAGCCTGGAAAGCCAAGTTGAATATTTATAATAATATATGACATTGAAATAGGAGCTGTATAATCTAGAAGGAAAACGTTTAGCAAGGCAGTAAATGTGATAAACTCCACCGTGGGAGGTGAAGGTGAGGGATACGATCTCTTGTCAGAGCCAACACCAAAATAGATATGACTCTGGTACGGAATCTCCTCCTTGAGTAGGAACTGGATGTAAGACATTTTGTTCTTGAAAATTTCTCGTTCCCTTGCCTCTGGATTATAACTGACAGAGTTAGTTGTGTTACTCCCAATGATGTTTTTGTTTGTTTTTGCGTGTTTGTTTCTACAAGGGAATGGAAGTCAGATCATGAAAGTAACACACAAGATGCTGAGCAAGTATTGGATGGAATAGCTCCAAAGCGGACTAGAACAGTGAGCCAAAGCCTTGCAGACTCTCTCTTATAAGAATCAAGTACTTGTCTCAAATTTCACATGTCTAAAATAGTGTAAAATAGCAATAACAAATAAATCATAATTTGATGAATAATTACATTTGGTAGAACAGGAGCTAAGGAAACACTGAAACGTGTAGACAAGAGAGTGTAATGAAAGGTTTTGCATGTGACGTTATGCTATTAACTGTTTCAAAAGACACACTTTACAATATGATAAAACTTTAAAAAAGGCATTTTGAGAGAAAATTTTCAGTCTCACAGTGGGTTACAGGCATGAAATAACCCAAAGGCAGCAATTATTCCTTTACCCTTATTTACTTCATTTCCACTTAACTAGTTACAGTGTGGCAATTACTTTCCAGTTTTCCAAAGAGGATTATTTAAGAATTTGCCCTTTTAACCATTATTTACAAAAAGATAATTCTGTGATAGTTAGTGTAAAATATGGTTCCAGAACTCAGCAATAGTAGAGCCCATTTATGATCATTTTTAATATGCAACATTAAAGGGCGCCTGGGTGGCTCAGTCGTTAAGCATCTGCCTTCGGCTCAGGTCATGATCCCAGGGTCCTGGGATCGAACCCCACATCGGGTTCCCTGCTCGGCAGGAAGCCTGCTTCTCCCTCTCCTGCTCCCCCTGCTTGTGTTCCTGCTCTCGCTATCTCTCTCTCTGTCAAATAAATAAATAAAAATCTTAAAAAAAATATGCAACATTAAAAATAATTTTCTTCTAAGAAAAGAGTATAGAAAATATCATGGGGGGTTGTAGCCTTGCTGTTAAAAAGTAAGGCAGTGAAACACTACAGGACTATATGGTATCTCTTTATTCTTTCAAGTTTTTTTGTTTGTTATTGGTCTGTTTTGCTGTTTATTTTGGTAATAGGTGGGGAGGGATACTCATGTGGCAGTTTAAACCCCTGGATTCTGAGTGTGATTATTTGAACTGTTTACCCAAGTTCTGTGTCTTTTTCTTTTTTTTTTTTAAAGATTTTATTTATTTATTTATTAGAGAGCGAGCGAGAGAGAAACAGCATGAGAGAGGAGAGGGTCAGAGGGAGAAGCAGGCTACCCGCTGAGCCGGGAGCCCGATGCGGGACTCGATCCCAGGACCCTGGGATCATGACCTAAGCCGAAGGCAGTCGCTTAACCAACTGAGCCACCCAGGTGCCCTTGTGACTTTTTCATTGCTGAGTAAAGAACCAGTTGCTAGTTCTCTCTGGGTTTCAGGTGGATGACTCATGATAATAATACTTGCAAAAAGGAAAGGAAAGAAGAAAGAAAAACAAGAGGAAAAACCGCACAAAGCTCACATCTGGCCCTATGGAGCTATTCTGTTCTGTGTGGCTGCCAGCTGAGAATCAATCTGGAGTCCCTCTGGCTAAATTATGAACTGGTAGGGAAGGGCTGCTCTATTCACTGTGCACACAAATGAGTTACATCCTGGTTAATAGAACTCCTTAAAGCAAAAGTGAGGTGAAGAATTCTTGATTAACTGAAGTGTGTGTCACTCATGTTCACACATACCATCTCAATTCTGTATATAAATTTCCACCTTATATATCATATACAATGACAGTAGCCAAGCATCGTAAAGAATTTAAAAAATAATGAAGTTTTGCCATTGCGAGGTGCATACACATCTGCTGTTTTAGTTCACATTCTAGAATGTTATTGTGGATTAAGCATATGGTACCTCCCAAATGTGAAATAAATGAATGTTCAAAAAGGAAATGGAGGGCCAGTTTCTCAAATCTAACAAATGCTAGGGAAAGCACAGGGACACCTCCTCAAAAGCAACCTTGTATTGGAAGATAGACTCAACTAAAACAAAATCTAAAAATGAAAGTTCCTGACTTTCAAGGTTATAGTGGATTCCGTGGTAGCTATGAATAGGAATTACACTGATTGCCTTTGTAAAGTGCTTGACCTTACTCAACTCTTGGACTTGCAAAACTTCTAAGGAATATCTGGGTGTCTTGAAGAATTCTGACTCTTCCCATGCAGCCCCAAGACTAAAGAAAACAATTACTGAGTGCCTGCTCTGAACAGGCATTATTCCAAGCCCTAGGAAAAATAGTGTGTAGTAACAAAAAGCACTGTTCCTGTAAAGCTTATATTTAAGTAGAAGGAGATAGAAAGCAAAATAATTCCTGTATAGTGTGTTAGAAAGTATTAAGTATCTGGAGGAAAAATAAAAAAGAAACAAGGGATTTTAGGTAAGAAGTCTGGACTAGATCTATCTTTAGCCCTGAAGCTGGGTAAAAGCACCAAGATGACGTAGTAGCTATAAAAAGTAAATAGAAAAGAGGTCTGGAGAATGAGCTCTGGGGTTTTAAAATGTAAAATGTAAGAGGGATGAGAATGACCCAGCAAAAGAGATTGAGAAAGAGTGAAATAGGGTGGAAACAGGAGAGTGTAGTGTCCTGAAATTCGACAGCGCCAAGTATTTAGAGGTATAGGGGGTGATCATCTATGTCAAAAGTTATGGAGAGGTCATATACAATGAGTACAGAGGTCAAAAAAGGAGAACATGCTACAATCATATTTAATACCACTTTAGTCACTCCATGACCACAGGGAAAAAGATAAAACAGAATGTGAAGCAATAGCAATTTTGCTTAAGGCATATTCTTATGGTAAACTTGTCTTGTCTCTTGCCTCTCCCTGGAATGGCATTTGCCTCTAGTTTAACTCTTCTAGGGACTTTGCTCTGATATTTGCCTTCTACCTACTTGCCTAATTGTGGTCTTCCTCTCCAGGCAATAAGGCCATTAATAACAGGGTTAGCTGACACTCACCTTTGTTTGCCCAAAATTTATCATTATGCTTTGGACAAAGTAAGGCCTCATGATATTTATTATTGAAAAGCAGAAGGAAGGGAGAGAAATGGTTGTGGGAGGAGAGAGAGGGGGAGAGAGAGAGACAGAATAGAGGTAGGGAGGGAAGGAAGATGAAAAAATAGGTTTGTCCAATAAACTTGACATTAAGCCAGGTTACACAGCATTTAGACATCTGGAGAATTCTTTGGGGAAACAGGGAATGGCACTGGGAGCAACATACATACTGAAAAACTGTCCTCATTTCCAGCAAATGGCCATTTGTTATCTACTTTATAAGAGTTCCCCTGTTAGCACTACAATCAGTCAAGGGTCAGTCTATGGGGTCCTTCCCAAATCCCTTCAGCACTTAGAATAGGGACTGTTTATTCTCAAATATATAAGTTTATTTGGCAACATTGCTCTGATTTTACCTTAAACTTTTTTTATTGTTCTTATTGTCAAAACAAAATTCAAGGTCTTCTCCTGAGAGGAATTATAAATCTGATGGCTTTAATGACGTTACATAACGATAAAAAAAGTTATTAACAATGCTCAAGAGGGAATAAAAACAAAATTCTTCCAAACAGATCTGTCAAATGAGTTTTCTGAAAAGATTTAATAAATAATTCCTCTTTCCTCTGTATCTCATCTCCCCCAAACTACTCTCCATTTTCCTACTAAACATCTAAAGGAAGAGTTTCTCCATAAAGCCCAGTGAACCACTTTCTCCTATCTTTCTTAGAGAAATTTAATAAGTATCTATGCTTCTAACCAAGGTGAGGTACAATTGTAATTATTCTAATCATAAAACATCTGGAAAGTTTCCTTCAAAACATAAATAATAACATTCATGGGACTTCTACTCAAAATGAGTATATGGGCAGGTTCACAAGCTGTGGGCATGACTGTTTAGAGAAATGAGAATAAAATGCAAATAAGACTCATAACTTCCTTACACCATCTCAGTGTCCCTTTATCAAACATCTACTGAACATACTTAGTGTAGCCTTGTATGTTTAACCCTTTTCACTTTGTCCAAGATACTAGGGATATATAGGTATCACTATACAGCTCATAAATTCATCATCTTCATTAATTTCATAACCATCACAATAAGTAGTATTTACTGATTGCATACTTTGTGTCAGGCAGCACATGAAACATATTACCTCATTTTAATCTTCCCAACAGCCTAAATTTATAAAATGAGAAAACAGAAGCTTTGAGAGGAGGAAGGTCACAAACTTGTAAGAGTGGCCTGATACTCAAATCCAGACAGTGTGACAGAGCCAGCATCTCACTCACAACATGACTTTGTTTTCCAAGGTAAGAGTTTTGATTCTGGAGTCAAAGAGACCTACTTTTAAATCCTGCCTCTAATATGGAAGCAACCTAAGTATCCACCGATACGTGAATGAATAAGGAAGATGTGGTCACACACACACACACACACACACACACACACACACACCACCACCACCACCACCACCACCACCACCACCACCACCACACTGGAATATTATGCAGACACAAAAAGGATGAGACCATGCCATTTAAGACAACATGGATGGGCCTAGAGGGTATTATGCTAAGTGACATAAGGCAGCCTGAGAAAGACAAATAAAATAGGATTTCATTTATATGTGGAGTTAAAAAGAATAGTGAACAAACAAAAATCATAATCAGACCTATAAATGCAAAGAACAAACTGATGGTTGCCAGAGGGGAAGGGGGTGGGACGATGGGGAAGATGGGTGAAGGAGAGAGGGTGATTCCAGTTATGGACTGAATAAGTCATGGGAATAAAAGGCACAGCATAGGGGATACAGTCAATGGTGTTGTAATAGTGTCGTATGGTGACAGATGGTAGCTACACTTGTGGTGGGCATAGCATATATAGAGAAGTCAACTCATCATGTTGTGCACCTAAAACTAATTTAACAGTGTGTATCAACTATACTCAAATTTAAAAAAAAAAAAAAATCCTGCCTCTGTCATTTAGTAATTACTGAACACTGGACAGAAAAATGTAGACTCTATCCCTAAATTTTGTCATTTGTAAAATGAGAATAATAAAAAAAAAATAACCTCTTGGGTTGTTTTGAAGGATAAGTAAAAACTGGTTTGCCAAGGGCATCCCATAGTGTCTGACACATAGGGGATATTCAGTAAATTGTAACTACTGTTATCATCATTACTAATGGTCTGATATCTCCTGATTGTCAAAGTGAGTTTTGTAAAAGATCTCATCTTTTTTAAAAACATGAATCAGTCCTTCCATCATTTCAGGGCTGACTCTGAAGTCATCAGATTTAATTCCCATATCCTCTGGCAATCCATTTTCATCTACTCTTTCAAATCCTGACATGAAATGCATTTATTTCATGAAGCCCTTCCTTCAGCACTAAAGTGACTTGTTCTAACTACTTTAAATTTAAACCGGTTGACACATTGATTTATAATTGTTCCTGTACAATTTCTCTGTCTAAAATTGTTTTCAACAAATAAATGTTAACAAGTCTCCCTTTGAAAAACCACATCTGGATTTTCTTAAATTAGGAAAGAGGAAAAGACTCCAGGTGGACAGAGGCTGCATTATATTATATGCATCGGGTTAGAAATGGAGTTATATACTATTGTATATGTATTGGGGTAGAAATTACAGGAGACAAGAACATGACAGTAAGATACAGTCTATTTTCAAAAGGGCTTACAATCTATAAAGAGGGACTAAATAAATATAGTCAGCATTATACTGAAAGGCAGATGTCACAGGATATCTGAAAGGGGAAGATTTTTGCCATCAAGATGAGGGACTCTGCAGCAGAAAGTGCCTGGCTTTTAAAGTTCTGCGGGTTTGGAATCACACTCTGATATAGAGTATTATTCATGACATGATCTCATCAAGGGCAAGTCACTTAGTCTCTCTGAACCTGTAAAAGATCTAAAAAGATGAAAGAGTGAAACTTTCTTCTAAGAATGATATGTAGACAAAAAAGATCAAATGGGAAGATGGATTGGAAAACACTTGGCCCATCACATGGCAGACCTCCCCATACTCAAAAAGTCTGGCTTGTCCTTTCTTCTCCCTCTAATTAAAAACAAAACAAAACAAAAAACTAGACATTGGCCCAATAATTACTTCACTGGACAGTATTATTGGACTTAAGAATTCATTTGTCTGGATTTTCTGAACTCTCTTTCCAACTTAAAAGGATATACAGATATTGTTTAACTGAACTACAATTTGATGTCTTACCTTGAACACTTTTTGAAGCTTGCTAAAAAAATAAAAAAGAGTAGCTCTACAAAAAATGCATTTATAGCTTCTGCAAAATCCCTGTTAAAGGTATTTTCTATTATGTCCCTCAAAATGCCTTAATTTAATGTCCATCTATAAATTGTGTCTAGAATCCAATGCCAAGAAAATGTCTACTCTGAAGAACTGAAAGGCTTCTCTTTTTCTGACAGGAGGATGATTTAAATGGGGATGGTGCCACAAGAAGGGTGGAGGGGCACAAATTGGCATTCCTGCCAGCCCCACCACCAGCACCTACTTCTCTACCTTACAAAGCCAGCCTTCCAAAAACAATCCTGATGATAGTTCTCGATATGAGAAATGTTTGTTTTATCAATATCTTGCAAAGACTGAAAGATGTATCCTTCTAAATCTTGTTCAGCATATTAATCTGTAACAAATTATTGAGGTAGAACAGTGTGCTTTCTAAGCAAATACAACTTTAATACTGTTCTAGCCATGCAATTTCCAATCACTTGCACCATAACTAAGGAGATAATAAAGTCACAAGTGGATATAAATCATCATGCTTCTACTTCTCTCTCCTCTATCACGGAGTTTACAGTTTTGCTTTTTTTTTAACTGTAGAAAATATTTTTTCCCTGATTTAAGTCAGAATTGAATTGCACGGAATGGAATGAAATGCTGAGTTCTCTTTCTCAAAATAGCAATCAGGTTGGTCTTTGACAGGAAATTCTCAGAAAGCTGCTTTATTTCTTTTTCTTCTTCCTGCCCCAGTGTAGAATGCTAAGACTTTCAGGTATCACTCCCGTAAATAAAAGTAAGCATAATTTAATGTTCGATTTAATTAACCATTTTGTTTCAACTTCCTGTCACAATTATCCATTTATTTTGAAGTCTCCTAGGCTAAATAAATAAGTCCTTGTGATAAACCACCTCAAATCTTTTCTTTTCTTTTTTTTTTCTTTTTTGGTCAAATGGAATTAAATTGAAATATATAGAAGGAGGACACTATAAAAGACCATTAGGAGTTTAGAGTTGGAAAAAAAAAGGTCAGAAGTCACCTAATATAATCTTCAACTAGATTTATGGATTCTTTCTAAAAACTCTTAAGTTTGTTGAGGGTAAAGGTCCCTGCCATCTATTTTATTTTGTGTGCCCCCACAGAGCATGAAGTCCACCAATCCACACACAATGGGCTCTCAATAAATATTCCTGACAATTGTTGAAATATATACTGTATAACCTTGTTGGACCCAAGCTGTCAGTGCCCATTGGTGACTATAAATTATTTCCTGTGTTGAATATCCACCTTTGTAAACCTTAAATATTGTATGTTGATGCTCAAAACCTAGAGTGGAAGCTCCTTTGCAGAATTTACTAGATCATGGAGGGTGTAACTCAAGAACACTAATGTTACTTTAATGTAACAGTCTGGGCGTTAATATGATATATTTCTGCTATTAAAGTTTAAGAGGTTTTAGGAGAAAAGGTTTTAGCACTGGGTAGAAGACATTTTACAACATCTGGTTTGGCATTTCAAGAAATATTCCCTAGAAAGTCCTGCAGTCCACTCATGAAAAATGAGAGAAAAATGTCTGAGTTTTTTTTCTGACCTCTACTAAATGAGAAGTTTCATGTAAAGCTAAACTTGGCTGTCTCTCGATCAACTTTCCAACAGCAAAATGCATAGAACATCATAAAAAAAAATGAGGAAAATGGAGTGAGGTTTAAAGAAATAAAAATGAAAAAGATGGATTCAAGATGAATGTTTCTCACTACAAAATAATAAACATAAAAATGGAATAATGTCCTTATTCCAGTCAATGTACAGTAACTGCTCTCTGAAACATCACAGCCCATGACAAACACAAAAATCTCCAAAGATCCCTAACACACAGACACCAACCTCCTGACCTGGAAGTGTGATAACCTGGGATACACTCACATTAAGAGAGCCCTGGTGGTCAGTTGACCACACCTGTTAGAGCTTCAGCATCATGTGTGGGAACATAGCTCCTTAAGGACAGGATTCTCATTAGAACAATGTTTGCATTACTAAGGTAGTTAGAAGAAAGTAAACACTAAATAAACTTCTGTGACTGCATTGATCGAATATTTATCTGTTTTTATCATTGAGAGGTTTTTTTTGTTGTTGTTGTTAGTTCGCATCTTTATCTCCATTACGCTCCAATGAAAATAGATTACTATACTAGAACCTCATTCTCAGATTTTCCTTACAATCCAGATGAAGAACTCTATTATAGAATTAAATATACTAATAATTTGCAGTGATTTGTTATTGAGAAACAGCACAGAATAGTAGTTAATTCCATGAGTCTATAATTAGACAGGCACTTCTTTGTTAAGCAAATGACCTGAGACAAATGTCATCATTCTGAGCTTCAGTCTCCTCATCTGTAAATTACAGAAAATAATACTGACTCTCTCATATGTTTGTTGTGAGGATTAAAACAGATAATACATATGAGTGTTTAACATATTGATTGATCCCCCCCCCTTTTTTTTGAGAGAGAGAGAGAGGGAGAGGGAGAAAGAGCATCTTAAGCAGGCTTCAGAGCCCAACTCTGAGAACATGACCTGAGCCATAACCAAGATTCGGATGCTTAGCCACCCGAGCCACCCAGGCATCCCTGATTGACCCTTTCTTAAGAGCATAACAAAGATTATACTGCATTATTATTGTTAAAGTTGAGTGAGATATCCCTCTGAATTGTGTACTCTAAATATGGTGTGTATATATAGATGTTTGAAACCATTTCTGCTGTTTTGGAAAATAATGCTTTTGGAAAGAATTAATAGACTTTGATCATATGTGGCACTTTAAAAAATTTAATTGCTGGGTGTTTGTTGTCAGTCGTTAATATCAAAAAAAAAACAATTTTTTTTTTCTAGTGGAGCTTTTCTAGTGATTCCACTGGTATAATGTTAGATAGTCAAAGTAGTTTAAACATCTGAGGTATGGTTCCATGTATGCCACTTCCGACTTCTTGCATGGTCTCAGCTTTTCAGTCACTGTAAAATGAGTACAGCAACATTTATTCCACAAACCACACAGAGTAGGTTTGGAGATCATACATATGAAGTCACTCTGAAAATATAAAATGTCTTATGCATGTAGTTTCCTATTATTAATACAAATAAACATAAATAGCTGTCATTTTATTAATTTTTGATACATAAACATTTGTCTTTAGCCAAAGTAGGTGATTCACAAGGATTGCTTCTTTGTCTTTTTATTCCCTCAACAACATGTCTTTTATTGATCAATTCGTATATGAAATGCAGGAGTGAACTATGCAAATTATATGTGCTACGAGGTATTAAAAGCAAATAAAATAGATGCAAAGAAAGAAAAGTTAGAAAATTATACACTATTAAATTATAAAGAAGGATGACATAGACTCTGAACAGATGTGGTAAGATACATGCTTTGCATTATGAAGTATACAGAGTGCAATCTCTTTTATATAAGCACATATTCAAGTGAAAAGCCCTAGAAGAATAGAGACCAAATTTCAACAGTGATTATTTTCAGACTCAGGGTTATAGAGGATTTTCCTACCCATGAAGAACAAAATTATATCCCCATTTCTTTTTATAATTAGGCTGCACTATAATCAGAAAAATATGAAATATGGGCTCCATAAATATATTTGTGAGAACTTTTTAAGTTACAAAACCTTATGTTCAAAGATAAGAAAAGTCCATTATGAAAAAAAGTTAGTAGCAGAACTGCTTGGTTTCAAGTAGAGCTGAGAAGCGTGGGGCTTAGATGTCTGATTCAACTTCTGCCTGCATTTCAGTGGGAAGCTGGGCTCTGGGCTCTAAAGGATGCAGTTGGAAACCATAGAAGTGAGTTACTTCTACACAACATGCTGGATTCCTTGCATCATTCTCTAGAAGGAAACTGGAGATCACTCTTTATTATCACTTTAGTTACTTAAAAAAATAGGCAATAACAATGTAAGGTTATATTCAAAGTTCAGGTAAAATGAGAATTACATCTCATATTTGTATGACCTTTTGAAATTAGAAAAAAATGCTTTCACAAACATGTCACATTGAACTTCATAAGAACCACAAAGAAGGGACGCCTGGGTGGCTCAGTTGCTTAAGCGTCTGCTTTCAGCTTAGATCATGATCCTGGGGTCCTGGGATCGAGCCCTCCATCGGGCTCTTTGCTCAGGGGGGGAGCCTGCTTCTCCCTCTGCCTACCGCTTGGCTTTCTCTCTCTCTCTCTGACAAATAAATAAATAAAATCTTTAAAAAAAAAAAGAACCATAAAGAAGATGAGCAATCTTTTTATGGTAGAAGGAAAAGTCGTTGTTTATTTTTTAATGGCCATTAGGTGGTAAAACCCGAACATAAATCAAAAACTTCATTTTTGAGGCATAAGTGATTCTCAATAAGGCATACAATCATTCTACTATTAATGTTTTAAAATGTGTGGGGCTTTTAATGTTGTCACAAGACTTAAGGGTATATTGGCATTTGGGATCAGAGGTCAAGGATACTAGGCATCCTGCAATGTACCAAAGAGTCCCATGTAATGATTATTTTTTCCCAAAAAAATTTCAGTAGCAATCTTTCCATTGCTGTTGAATAATAACTTTACTATATTGCTATGGTCTAGATTTTCTCAAAATACATCGCCAAGTGGTTCTGTGGGATTTGTAGAAGAGTTTGCTCTATGCAGAGCTGAAAATATCACAACATGTTCTTCCTGACTCATCTTCTGCTTCTGATATTACTGTACTGCCAGTAGGGAGTAGGAGGAAAAGAAGGATCAAAGGAAGGAAAGAAGAAAGAGAGAAAGGTAAGGAGAGAAAGAAGAAGAAAGAAGGGGAAGGAGAGAGGGAGAAAGGAACGAAAGCAGAATGATGAGAGGGAGAACAGAAGGAAGGGGGAGTGAAACAGAGGGAAATAAGTTGAACTTGATCAAACATCAAAGAAGGAAATTGACTCACATTTATTTCAACTGAAAGAATGACCCTGTCCATCCTCTATATCCTCTTTCCCACTATTAGTGATATCCTTTGTTAATGGAAAAGTGACTGGCCTGGAAGTCAGTGTATTGTAGCTCCAACTTCACTATTAAATCTTCAGGCAACAGGTTTAATGTTTCTAGGAGTCCCTAAAACAAGAAATGAGATGGAAGACTGACTGAAAAATGTTTGAAATCATTTTTGTCTCGTCAATACTCATTCACTTGTTCTTACCTTGTGGAAACTGGCATCTCTTAATTGTCCATTATCGTGACTTTTTTTCCCCCACATGCTTCCAAATTTTTCTCACTTAACTATGAAGAAGAGCCCAGCAGCTCAATTCTGCAATCAACATTGAGAAGAAGATGGTTTGGGGACAGATGAAATTAACCCTACACTTTGACTCTAATTTCTTTCAGTTTCTGTAACTTTTTAATAAAGTATATGGAAATCCCATTCACAGCATTAGCACACTGCCTTGTATCCAAGATTCACGCATAAATATTTTTCTGATGGAAATTAATGCAGACTAAAAGGTTCCAAAGAGAAGGTACAACTTAAAAATTTTTATTTTTATATCGATTAGTGTTGAAAATTTATCTGCCATTCTATAAAAAGTCAGTAGCTGTTTTTACATCTGTAGATTGGATGGATTATTCAAAAACTGGATTTATGCATAATAATTTTTTGCATTAAATCAAACTCATTGCCAAAATACTTGCTGACGAAATATAAAATGTCCTTGGTCACATTTTTATCTTAAAAAAAAAAACAACTAAGATTTGTCTTTCTTTATGTCGCCTCCCTGTTAAAATGATATGTAAGGAAATGCATAATTTGTTTTAAGGTTAACTGCCTATCCAACCATAAGTATCTCTTTATCTCATCCTACCGGCCTCACCTTACTTCAATCTGCTGAATATTTCCTGTGATCTGTTTTATTTGTCATGTACAATTGGCAAACGAGATGACTAATTAGTGTATGCATTAATTACTTTTCCATCTCTGTTCCCTTTCAGAGAAAGAGGAACAACAAAGGCAGGTAATTAAGACAAACTATGGTCCATTACCTCTCCACTCCTTGGTTTCCTTTCTAATCCACACGTTCTTTGTTGCCAGGAATGTGTAGAAGAACCACACCTTGAGAGCAGTTTAATCAAATCCTGGTCAAGTAAATCTTTATTCTGAGTCTTGGTCCCAGTATATTTTAAGTAGGCCATTGTTATATTTAGATATGGGAATAAGTGTAGATAAATATTTATAAAACAATAAAAGTATATCATATAATATATAGAGCTAAATATATAAATAAAATTATATCATATATTATACATATGTAATCTGCTATTGCTTATTTTAATAGTTCTTCTTTGAGAAAAAAACATTTCAGATTAAAATTAAAGTATGGATTTGAATTGTTGAAAACAATTGAAGGATAATTGCCTGTATAGTTTCTTGATTTACACTCAAGACACTCAGCTTTCTTGGAAGGGGTGTGTGTATGTGTGTTCATGTGTGGGTGTGGGTATAAATGTGTATGTACTTGGAGAGACACAAAAAATTGGCTGAGGTAAAATAATGTTTTTATTCATTAATTTGCTCTGTTAAAAAAAAAGTAATACAGATCCACTGTAAACATTATAATAAGAAAGTTTTAAACGATCAAAAAAGCTCTCTTCAACCTTCCTCTATTTACTTCAGAGTAACAGCTGATTAAATGTGATATGTACCTTCCAGAACTTCTTGTTTTACCTTGTGAGATAATAGATGAGTAGGTAGACAGATACATGCATATACCTCTCTATATGCATATATGTTCATGTTGTTGTTAAAACCTCATTAAGTTGCCAAAAAAAAAAAAAAAACAACAACAACACTGGGGATAAATTTGTAGTCTGACAAAATTTAATTTCTTGACTTACAGAATTAAGAGCAAGCACTCCAGGGGCACCTGGGTGGCTCAGTTGTTAAGCGTCTGCCTTCGGCTCAGGTCATGATCCCAGGGTCCTGGGATCGAGTCCCGCATCCAGCTCCCTGCTCTGCGGGAAGCCTGCTTCTCCCTCTCCCACTCCCCCTGCTTGTGTTCCCTCTCTCGCTGTGTCTCTCTCTGTCAAATAAATAAATAAAATCTTAAAAAAAAAAAAAAAAAAGAGCAAGCACTCCAGACAAACCATGGGATGGCTCTTGACAAGCCAGAGGAGGCAAGCATCAAGTATATGGTTTGGGCTCTCACTGAGGGGTTCTGATGGGGACTTACTGGAAGATGGGATCAGTTCTGGACTGGTTGAGACTTCTGAGGTGGGGGTAGGATAAGCGGCATTTACTAGGGGTTGGAAGCTGTCAGAGGTGGGATGGGATTGGCATTGGGTATCCCCAATAGCAGATGGGGGTAGTAAAGCATGCCAGGTGCATCAGTGGAAAGAAACAATTGTCAGAGTGTCTCTGAGGCAGTTTCCAGCTGCTGCATGGCTTTGGAAGAAAGATCGTTTTCTGGTAACTTGGTAGCTGACTATATTTGCATCTACTCTTCCACCTAGCCTGTTGAACAACAGGACTGCTTTTCTCTGTTTCATCCAAGCAGATTTTCAGCACTCCTTCACAGATTTTTACTCTTGTGTGATAGACACTTTAAAAATGCCAAGTATACTATATGAGTTTTCATTTACAAAATAAAAGAATTAGGTTATCATATACATATTTCCTATAATTTGCCTTTTATATTTAGCAATCTGCATTTACTCTTCTAAAGCTATATATAAATGGTTATGGTCATTATTTTTATTTTATTTTTTTATTTTATTTTTTTTTAAAGATTTTATTTATTTATTTGACAGAGAGAGACACAGCGAGAGAGGGAACACAAGCAGGGGGAGTGGGAGAGGGAGAAGCAGGCTCCCCGCAGAGCAGGGAGCCCAATGTGGGACTCGATCCCAGGACCCTGGGATCATGACCTGAGCTGAAGGCAGTCGCTTAACCAACTGAGCCACCCAGGCGCCCAATGGTCATTATTTTTAATGGCTATATAATATTTAGGTGAAAGTTAACCAGTCCTCCACATTATACATTTCCTATTTCAAATCACTTTGATATAGATATAAATATATAGAGATAATAATAATTACTATATGTAGTATAAACACAACACAGCACATATACATGCATCCTTAAACACTTCAGCAAGTATTTTTCAGTTACATATTTCTACAAATAAATTGCTAAGTAAAAGGGTATATATTTTTAAAATTTGGATTATGATTACCCTCTAAAAGTGTCGTATTATGTAATATTCCCACTGTATATGTATGGGGGTGACTCCCCTGCATGCATGCTAATATTATATTTCATAAATCTTTTAATTTTGGGCAATATGATAGGTGGAATTGGTATTTCATTATTATGATTTGGATTGTTGCTCACTAAACACTTTAGCATGTTTTCATGTTTATTATGCAATTATTTGCATGTTTTCTTAGGTTACTTTTCTTTTGTATTCCACTGAAGAAACTTGAATTGCATGGAAAGCGTTCTAATAGCTTCATTATTAATCAGTTAGTAGAGAAATGTAAATGCTCTAGTAAGAGGACCTCAGATCAAATACTGAAATTCTGCGTCTGTGTTTTGTCTTTTGCTGACCATAATCTATAACTGATGCCAGGAGAAATGCATCTGAGGCTTGATTTCACCATTGACTTTTGGTACAAATTCAGTTCCTCCATTGCAGGGTGGACTCAATACAAATTGTCTTTATGCAACACAAAACCATATGATCAAATAAGATTAGAAACTGAATTGCTCTGGTGATGAAATATTTTAATTATTTTAATTGTGGGTTCTACTTAGTGTACACTTTTATTGGGCACCATCCTATAGACCTAATAGGAAGCTCTAAAGATCTAAACAAATCTATTTTATTCAAAACAAGCTATTAGCCGCGGTTTTATTTGAGCTTCTTATGGCTTTAGATTATTTCTTCTTGGGGCACCTAGGTGGCTCAGTTGTTAAGCATCTACCTTGGGCTCAGGTCATGATCCCAGGGTCCTGGGATCGAGCCCTGCATCGGGCTCCCTGCTCCCCCAGAAGCCTGCTTCTCCCTCTCCCACTCCCCCTGCTTGTGTTCCCTCTCTCGCTGTGTCTCTCTCTGTCAAATAAATAAATAAAATCTTCAAAAAAATACCTATTTAAAAAAAAAAAAAGATTATTTCTTCTTTCTCCCATCTGTTAATTTATATCAAAGCATCTAAAACACTCAGACATATGTAGCAAGAAGCCTCCTAACAAAGACGAATTAAACAAAATTTCCTTTGCAGAGGTAAAAATCCTTCCCTTGTGGACCTTATGATTGAGAATAATTATTGTCAAATAGTTTCCATCTCACTAATTCCCTATCTTTCACATTTCATCTAAAACCAACTTTTAGCATACAACTTATTACTTTTAATTTATATTTCCCCCAAGTAATATATTTCACCTCACTTGTGATTTGAGCTTTAAATTTGATTCTAATTTATTGAACTCAGTGTTATAAATAATATTGCCAAATAAAATTTAACTCCACTTATTATGTCGGAATTCAATGTGTCTGCCATTTTAGGCCATGTATGTGCAGGATTTCCTTCAAAAGGTTCTGTGTTTCCAGACTTTGTTTTACATTGGTCTGCTACCTCATTTAAACTTTAGATAACCTTGATAACCTTGCAGTAGCTAGACATCAATTAAATTTAGCAATTTTATTTACTTCTTCATGTATTTAACAATTTAACAATTTTAATTGATAATTGTCTGCATTGATAAGGAGAATAGATATCTAAGGATATATTAACTCTCAAAGAACCCGCACTCTAGATGACAAGATATTCAACTAAGAATATGTAGAAGTTAAATATTTAAATAAGAGCATTTATTGAAGTGATATAGTGGCAAGTTACTACAGCTCATCAAAAGTGGGAGGAGATGGCTATGAGCTGGCAGAATAAAGGAGGGAACCATGATTTTCCTGGTTGGACCTTGAGTAGAAGGACGTGAGATGAACAAAACATATGAGGCATTCATTTATTGAAAAAGTGGAAGATACGTTGAAGTATACTGATTGCAGTCAAGTAATTGACATTATGGTCTAATAGAAAAACAGCATCACTGGTGTTAGGCAAACCTGGGTACAACAAAGGATTCTTCTCTTATTAGCTATGTGACATGAAAAAACAAAACAAAACAAAACTTTGTGACATCTTTCATCTCAGTTTTCACATGCAACAAAAAAGAGATTTAAAACATATATTTGGATATGGGGTCCCCATATACTTCTGGGTGGAGCATAAATCAGCACAACCATTTTAGAAAATCATTTGGCAACATCTGCTAAAGCTGAATATATGCATATCACCCGAGCTAACTATTCTTCCCATAGGTATATGCTCAAAAGGTATGCTTTTAAGGGTGCCTGGGTGGCTCAGTCAGTTGGGCTTCTGACTTGATTTTGGCTCAGGCAGGTCATGATTTCAGGATCCTGAGATCCAGCCCTGCCTTGGGCTCTGGGAGTCTGCTTGGGGAATCTCTCCCTCTGCCCCCCAGCCCACTCACACGCTCTCAGTCCCTCTTTCTCTCTCTCTTATAATAAATAAATAAATAAATAAATAAATAAATAAATAAATAAATCTTTATTAAAAAGAAAAAGAAATACTTCTGTATGTTCACAAAGAAACACACACAAGAATGGCACATACTAGTACTGTTCATAATAGCTAAAAACTGGGAACAATTGAAATGTAATTAACAATAGAATAGGTAACTATTGTAGAGAGAGCATGTGAGTGAATGGGGGAAAGCAGAGGGAGAAAATCTTTCAAGTAGACTCCTGCTGAGCATGGAGCCTGACATGATATGGTGCTTGATCCTACAACCCATGATATCATGACCAGAGCCAAAAACAAGAGTCGGGCACTCAACTGACTTAGCCACCCAGGAGCCCCCGTTTTTTTTATGTTTTTCCTAACAGGGTATGTGGGAAGGATGGGATTAGTTAAAGGAAAACATTTTGGCAAATCTTTGAAAACTAGACATGCAACTAAGCATTCTTAGGTATTTATCCCAGAAAAACAAAGAATAAGGTTCATACCAAAACCTGTATATAGTGTTTATAGGGGTCATATTCATTATAGCCCAAACCAGCAAACAGAGACAATCCAGCTATCTTTTAATGCATAAATAGACAAGCAGTGAATAAGTAAGCAGTGGTGCAACCATACCATGAAATACCACCAAGTAATAAAAAGGAAGGAATTATTGATATACACAACAACTTGGATGAAATTCAAGGAAATTACATCCTGATGGAGGTGGGGAACCAATCTCAAAAGGACACCTACAATATGAATCTATTTATAGAACATCCTTAAAAAGACAAAATTATAAAAATGAACAGATTAATGGTTTCCAAGAATTAGAGAAGGGGCAAGGAGGTCAAAAGGGAGGTGGATGTTATAATAAAAGGTTAATATGAAGGACCTTTGGAACAACAGATCTGTTTCTTATTTTGACAATGGCGGTAGGTATATGATTCTATACATGTGATAAAATTGCTTAGAACCAAATACACACACACACACCAATGAGTACAAGGAAAACGGGCAAAATCTGAATTAGATCAGTGGGTTGTATCAAGGTTGAATCCTGATTGCAATATTACATGAGTCTTATAAGGGGAATGTGACCATTGAGGGAAATCGAGTAAACCGTACTTGAGAACTCTCCATATTCTTTCTTATGACAGCCTGTGGATTGGCACTTTTCTCAAAGTAAAAAGTTTAATTAACTTTTTGATAGTAGGAGAATGACCCCAAACTTGACAATGTGCTAGATCTTGTCAAAGAACGACAACAACAAAAAGATTTTAAATGGGCAAGATCCTTCATTCAATGCAAGTCTATAAATGGGTAACCAGTCAGGACATTGGGCAATGTATGAACATTAATATTGTACTCGTTTGCCATAAGCAAACCTAAAGGAAGCATATGTATTTGTTTGTGCGAGTATAGGTGTGTGTGCACTGGAGAATCAGTGATTAAGAGAACACAAAGGGTGGGCGCCTGGGTGGCTCAGTCGTTAAGCGTCTGCCTTCAGCTCAGGTCATGATCCCAGTGTCCTGGGATCGAGCCCCGCATCGGGCTCCCTGCTCAGCGGGAGGCCTGCTTCTCCCTCTCCCACTCCCCCTGCTTGTGTTCCTGTTCTTGCTGTCTCTCTCTGTCATATAAATAAATAAAATCTTAAAAAAAAAAAAAAAGAGAGAGAACGCAAAGGGAACAGAATTAAGTATGTTTGGTGGACTTGCAACCCTGCCTGAAGAGGGAATACACTGTCCAGCCAACATAAATCTGTCCAGGACACCTGGTACACATATTCCTTTAGTGGGAAAAGCACCTTAAGTTAGCTTTTTTTTTTTTTTTTTTTTTTAAGATTTTATTTATTTGAGAGAGAGAATGAGATAGAGAGCATGAGGGGGGGAGGGTCAGAGGGAGAAGCAGACTCCCTGCTGAGCAGGGAGCCCAATGTGGGACTCGATCCCAGGACTCCAGGATCATGACCTGAGCCGAAGGCAGTCGCTTAACCGACTGAGCCACCCAGGTGCCCCCTTAAGTTAGCTTTTGAAAACTGTATTTCTGATTATAAAACAGTAAGTACTTGTAGAGAATTTGGAAAATCAGAAGCATAAGAGGAAGAATGTTTAAATTTGTTTTATAAACACTTTTTAAAACAATATTTTATTATATACACATATTCCTTGCAATACTCCTTTCACTTATCCTATCATGAATACTTTTTCCCTAACGCATTGTTGTTGTTTTTTTTTTTTAATGTTACTTACAATGTTTATATAATGACTCATCTTACAGAAACACCAGAATTAACCAGTTCTATATTTCGGGAAATAAGGCTACTAATTTTTTTCAGAAGTAATACTCCCCTCCCATTAGTGTCCTAGAGCTGTACATAATGACTTTCTACAGAGTACAGTATATAAAAGGAGTAAACGGTGTAAACAGTGGAGAAACCTTACAATCACTGTCTCAGCCAGGTGATCAAGGTTGACATCAATAGTGGTAAGACATTTTAATAGTATCTATCCTTGATATGATGTGGTGCAAATGACACTTCACCTCCTTGGTCTTCCTTACAAAACCAATAAACTCAGTATAATCATTACAAAAACATCACACAAATCCAGTTGAGCTTCATTCTACAAAATATCTGATCAGTATTTCTCAAAACTGTCCTGTGGCATCATGAATGGGATCCTGGACAAGACAAAGGAGATTAGATAAAAACTAAGGAAATATGAGGAAAAAGAGTCCAAACTTCAGTTAGTAGTAATGTGTCAATATCGGTTCATCCACTGTGATAAATATATAGTACTAATTTCAGATGTTAATAGGGGAACTGGATGAAGGGTATACACAACCACTCCATACTATCCATGCAATTGTTATGCAGGTCTACAGCTGTTCTAAAATCAAAAGCTTGAGTAAAAACTAAAGTTGTGATGAAGACCTTTTTTATTTTTATTTTTTAAAAAGATTTTATTTATTTATTTGACAGAGAGAGAGAGAGCGAGAGAGGGAACACAAGCAGGGGGAGTGGGAGAGAGAGAAGCAGGCTTCCCATGGAGCACGGAGCCTGATGCGGGGCTTGATCCCAGGACGCCGGGATCATGACCTGAGCCGAAGGCAGACGCTTAACGACTGAGCCACCCAGGCACCCCAATGAAGACCTTTTTTAAATTAAATACTTTTCAAGATTTTCATTTCCTTAATAAATATTGTTATAAAGAATATTGCTTGGTCTAGAGCTCTGAACTTCTCACGTCAACTTGATAACACAATGACATTGTGCTTCCTAGACTTGTACTTCTGTGCAAGGTGTGTGGATGCCTTATCACCACACCAACCATGAGTATTTTCTTTAGAAGTAACAACAGTAAAAAACTACTCTGCTCTCCTCAATTGGCAAAAGAAATAATACATCAATTTAATTCTTATTTCTTGTCTTATCCGCTAGGGTAGCCATGTACTGAAATGCATCTTTGACATTTGCAATTCATAATCTATAAACCCTTGTTTCTGTTTTTTCTCCCAAGTTTTTATTGTTTTATTTTAAAATCTTTCCAGGCATATTGAGGCTATTAACCTTTTTTATATTTGCTGCATTTTTTTTCGTATTTCACTTCTAATCTATGGTACTTTTTGAAGCAAAATAATCTTAGATTTCTCTATGAGGCAACTTACAGAACTTCTCATTTGTGACTTCTGATATTCTTATAAAACCATACCTCATCCTTAAATTGGGTAAATTTCCACCTATCTTGTTCTAGTTGTTTTAATGTCATTTATTACATTTTCTCTGAAATTTATTATATTTGTGTATGGCTTGTAGAACTTGTAAGTAAAGGAGTTAACAAATTAGTGTTATTTTTATTTTTTTAATTTAATTTAATTTCATTATGTTATATTAGTCACCATACAATACATCATTAGTTTTTGATGTAGTGATCCACGATTCATTGTTTTCCTATAACACCCAGTGCTCCATGCAGTAGTACCCTCCTTAATACCCATCACTGGCTTAACCCATCCCCCACCCCCCTTCCCCCTAAAACTCTCAGTTTGTTTCTCAGAGTCCATAGCCTCTCATGGTTTATCTCTCCCTCCGATTTCGCCCCATTCCTTTTTCCCTTCCTTCTCCTAATGTTCTCCATGCTATTCTTTATGTTCCACAAATAAGTGAAACCATATGATAATTGACTTTCTCTGCTTGACTTATTTCACTTAGCATAATCTCCTCCAGTCCCATCCATGTTGATGTAAAAGTTGGGTATTCATCCTTTCTGATGGCTGAATAATATTCCATTGTATATATGGACCACATCTTCTTTGTCCATTCATCTGTTGAAGGTCATCTCAGCTCTTGCCACAGTTTGGCTATCGTGGACATTGCTGCTATGAACATTGAGGTGCATATGGCCCTTCTTTTCACTACATCTGTGTCTTCAGTGTAAATACCCAGTAGTGCAATTGCTGGGTCATCGGGTAGTTCTATTTTTAATTTTTGGAGGCACTTCCACACTGTTTTCCAAAGTGGCTGTACCAACTTGCATTCCCACCAACAGTGTAAGAGGGTTCCCCTTTCTCTAGAACCTCTCCAAAATTTGTCATTTCTTGCCTTGTCAATTTTTATCATTCTAACCGGTGTAAGGTTGTATCTTAATGTGGTTTTGATCTGGCACAAAAACAGACATATAGACTAATGGAACAGAATAGAGAGCCCAGATATGGACCCTCAAATCTATGGTCAAATAATTTTCAACAAAGCAGGAAAAAATATGCAATGGAAAAAAGACAGTCTCTTCAATAAATGGTGCTGGGAAAATTGGACAGCTATATACAGAAGAATGAAACTCGACCATTCTCTAACACCATACACAAAGATAAACTCAAAATGGATGAAAGACCTCAATGTGAGACAGGAATCCATCGAAATCTTAGAGAACATAGGCAGTGACTACTTTGACATTAGCCACAGCAACTTCTTTCAAGATACATCTCCAAAGGCTAATGAAACAAAAGCAAAAATGAACTTTTGGGACTTCATCAAGATAAAAACCTTCTGTACAGCAAAGGAAAGAGTCAACAAAACAAAGAGCAACCCACAGAATGGGAGAAGACACTACAGATAAAGGGCTGGTATCCAAGATCTATAAAGAGTTTCTCAAACTCAACACCCAAAAAACAAATAATCAAGTCAAAAAATGGGCGGAAGACATGAACAGAAACTTCTCCAAAGAAGACATACAAATGGTTAACAAACACATGAAAAAATGTTCATCATCATTAGCCATCAGGGAAATTCAAATCAAAAAAACATTGAGATACCACCTTACACTGGTGTTCTTTTTAAATAATGTTTTCCTACTGAATCCACCTCCTGGTTTGTTATAAGTTCATATGTTTGTCTACTTTGTGAATATTTTATTTGGTAGATTTGTATTTTTTTGTTCCAATAGTAAAACACTTTAATTGTTATAGTTTCATTAAAATTGTATGTAACTGATTATAAATAATGTAATTGAATGCAAAGTAGTTGTTATACTTAAAATGTTTCTTCACAACCCTCAATGATTATTTTTCTAAATGAGTCACAAACTCATATTGTCAAGTTCAGAAAAAGTCACACTATGATTTTTACTAGATTTGCATAAAATCTAAAAAGGGAAGAATTGGCTTATCATATTTAATTTTCCCATCTGTGGACTTGGTATTTCTCTCCACTTTTAAATCTTCTTTTGCATCTCTCTGCAAAAAAAAAAAAAAGAAAAAAAAAAGAAAAGAAAAAAAAAATACTCAGATTTGTTCAGTTCAGAAGAGTTCTTGTTACAATGACTTCCAAACATTTTTGTTTTTGCTACTGTTATGAATGGAAACTTTTGCCACATCTTGTCGACTATCTGATTGTTAGTTACATTGGACATCCATCAAGTTTTATATGTTTATTACTTATGTAGCTAAAACCAAATTTATATCTTAGGTCTAATAGTTTGATTCTGTTGGATTTTTCAGGAAGAAGTTCTTGTTAAATACAAATAATGATAGTTTTGTATTTTCCCTGATATTAACCATAAATATTATTTCAGTTTCCTGTTTTATTGCATTACTAGGCAGGCCATAAAAATATTAAATAATAGTGGGCATCCTTTGTTGGTTGTTTGATTTGTTTGATTTTAATGAGATTTGCTGCCATATTTTCAAAATAATGAATGATCTTGTGTATTGACTTTAATAATTATATTGAAATGCTTTCTGCCTTTTTCTCTGTCCTGGAAAAATGGCAAAACATGGGAATACCATGTAATGTTAAAGTTTGAAAGTCTGCATTTCTGAAACTATCAATCTAGTGCCATCAAGGGGCTTATAGTTTCTTGGTCACATTTTACCTGCCTCAGTACCTTTGTTCAGCCTTTTTTTTTCTACCTAGGATACTCTTCCCTGGTCAGTTCCTTCACTTCCTTCAAAATTATCCTGTGTCTTATCTCCTCCAAAAATCTTTAATAGATTTTTTCCCTCACTTAACTTGAGACTAGAGCACTCCCTGCATGGGCTGAAACACCTTATCGATAGATCTAACACTACAATTAGCATACAACTAGCCTCTTCAAGGGAAGGCACTTCATATTATTCAACTACATATTTCCAAGGACAACCACAGGGCCAGGCAAGAGATTTTTAAATTGTTTCTAGAGAAAAATGGTATCCTGATGATGATATCTTCAAATTCTGAAGGTGAGTCATAGATATTAAATTCCATTTGTTATGCATTTCCACTTTAAGAATTGTAATTTATCACTCTTTAGATAACTTGTATCCCAAGTTCTCACAGTAATGAAAGAAGTTTCTATTAGAATAGTATTTACAACATGCTAAGGGCTTTGGAAAAATAAAACCTCATGACAAGCCAATAAAGTAAACAATATATATACATAAGATCATAAAATATTTGTCTTTCTTTGTCTGACTTATTTAACTTAGCATAATGCCCTTAAGCTCCATTCATTCTGTCACAAATGGCAGGATTTTCTTCTTTCTTATAGTTGAATTCTATTCCACTCTGTGTGTGTGTGTGTGTGTGTAACATTTTCTTTATCTATTCATCCATCAATGGACACTTAGGTTGCATCCATGTCTTGTCTATTGTAAATAAAGTAAACATGAAGGTGGTAATACCTTTTTGAGTTAGTATTCTCATCTCCTTTGGGTAAATACCCAGAAGTGCAATTGCTGGATTATACGATAGTTCTATTTTCAATTCTTTGAGGAACTTCATGCTATTTTCCATAGTGACTATACCAATTTACATTCCCACCAACAATGCACAAGAGTTCCATTTTCTCCACATCCTTACCAACACTTGTCATTTCTTGTCTTTTTGATAACAGTCAATCTGACAGGTGTGGGGTGATCTCTCATGGTGGTTTTGATTTGCATTTCTCTGATAATTAGTGATGTGAAACATCTCTTCATGTACCTATTGGTCATCTGCATGTCTCTTTGGGAAAAAAGTCTATTCAGGGCACCTGGGTGGCTCAGTCGGTTAAGCGACTGCCTTCGGCTCAGGTCATGATCCTGGAGTCCTGGGATTGAGTCCCACATCGGGCTCCCTGCTCGGCGGGGAGCCTGCTTCTCCCTCTGACCCTCCTCCCTCTCATGAGCTCTCTCTCTCTCTCATTCTGTCTCAAATAAATAAATAAAATCTTAAAAAAAAAAAAAGTCTATTCAGATCTTCTGCTCATTTTTTAATCAGATTGTTTTGCTGTTGATAAACATGATTTTGATTTTATAGATATAGAAACAGGGCTCAGAAGGTGTTTGTAGGTTAGAGAGCTTGGAGTTGAAGCCAGGGTTTCTTCTGACTTCAAAGATGGTTGTAGATCTGCTCTCGCCTCTGGTGTATACTCTTCCACTGTAGTAAGGCAAATTTTACTACCAACCAAATAACTGTTTGGGGTCCATAGTATAAACTAGGACAGAGGTGACACCCCCAGAGTGAAGTCTAGAGAAAACCTCTTAAGTCACTGGAATATGAGAATATACAAATCAAGGGCAAAAAAAAATCATGTTACAGATATTCTTTGGAATTGTATAAAAATTGTGATTTACTAGGCTTCAAGCAAAAAGCTGAAATAACATTAAGTTGGATTCATTTGAAGTTTACCACACAAAGATTTTCATTTATGAGGCTAAACTATTGGCCCAGATCATTTAAAACTACTTCTATTTTTTAAATTTATCTTTTAACTTTTTAAAAAGATTTTATTTATTTGAGAGAGAAAGAGAGAGACATGAGTGGGGGGAGAAGGGCAGAGGAAGAAGGGCACGCAGACTCCTTGCTGAGCAAGGAGCCTGACATGGGCCTTGATCCCAGGACCCAGAGATCATGACCTGAGCCAAAGTCAGATACTTAACTGACTGAGCCACCCAGGTGCCCCTACCTTTTAACCTTAAATAAGGAGCATGATTATTGAAATTAATTTAATTTTATTGTCTTTTTACATCTACACTAGAAATTCTTATTAGACCTTTTAAAACCAATACTCCAAATGTGAGAGATCACAAAATTGTCCTGGAACTTTTCAGAATCGACATAATATTGGAGATTGGGACTATGTCATACAAAGGAAACTTTCCCCCAACCAATCATACTTTTGATTTTGGTTTAAATTCTGATCTTTATATTTTGGATTTCACAGTTTAATTTCATTTCTTTTCTGTAATCTGGTTTTAGAACAAATTGAATCGTCTGCCAGTAAATTGATTAACTTAAGGATCCTGAAATACCACTATTTTTCAAATTTGTTTCTTCTTTCCATTTTTAATTTGCTACTGAATTATTTTTTCCCACTAACTCCCTCTAGCACTTCCTAGGCAAAGGACAGAACTTTGTTCAAATTTTAAATCTTTGCTCAGCGATTTTATCCCACCTGCTCTTTATAAAAAAAAAAAAAAAAGTACAAATAATACTGCTCATGAAACATTTCAAAACATCTTATCTCTAGCATAGGATATTCTTCTTCTGTGTTGCATTGTGCTATCTTTCCTATACTTCCCTTCTACACTTCAACTGCATCAAAGATTCTACTGTCTACTTGTTTGTTATCCCTGACTTGGCAGAGAATCCTCACAGAAGCATAGGATCTGTCCTGCTGGACCAGATCCATACTCTGTCCAAAAAAGCTTTGTTTGTCTCTCTTAGTGGAGCTAAGTGATGATGTTTATCTTGAGGGAAACAAGGCTCAGGGAAAGCAGGAAATCTTTAAATATGTAAAATGCTGTCATATCATAGATAGTTGGTTCATGCCATGATTCTTGAAAGCTGATCAAAATATAATTTACAGGGAGGAAATTTTTGTTTGATAACATGGAAGAACAATAGGAGCTATAAAAAATGCAATGTGCTGCCTCTGGAAATACACTTTGTCATCAATGAAATTTTCAGCCCACTTGCAAAGACTGCCTTTCAGAGATCCTTTAATTTAAGGAAGAGATGAGCCTGAACATGGTTTCTGCCCAGCTCTTATTTCTGCTTGTTTGTTCTTCTCTCTCATTTTCCTTAACTGCAGATCAGATATCTCCATGTGGTAGAGAATATGGCAGCTGCAAGCCTAGGCATGACTATCCCATGGTCGGAGTGCTTCTTTTTTCCCTAGCCTCCATATTTTTTTCCAGGTAAAGGCCTCAGGCCCTGCTTGGTTCTTGAGCTCACTTCTTGAACCTCTTGTTATTATTGGTGGAAAGGGCAGTACTGTTGGTTGAGACTGGTCCATACCTGTCACTGGGGAGGAGGGAGTGAGGTCATGAGTAAGAGGCTCTCAGGGGCAAAGCTCATGGAAGGAGAATGCCACACAGATGAAAACACCATAGACCAAACGGAGGGAGCAGAATAATAACACTTCCACCCAGATCTGAAAGATTTCCATTAAAAATAATGTCTCCTTAAGCATTGACAAATAATCATTCTCTGGGACAGTCATAATAATTCAAGAGCACTATTGCATCTGATTTCAAATGATTATAGTATTTGCCCTAAACATTTCAGGTCTGAGGAGGAATTCTTATCTTTGCTTTATCTGAACTCCTTTTAAAAATTCTTTCAAGTTTTTACTCCTGTATGCCATGCACGTGCTGGATATAGGCCTAAAACTGAGAGCCTTTCCCCCAAACTATGAATTTCTGCTTTGTTCATTGCCACCAGCCCTGGGCCAAAATAGGGAAAACAATATGCAAGCCATCTGATTATTTTGGTTTTCTCCACTAGGAAATATAGCACTTTGCTTTCAAATTAATAAATGATTAATTAAGGTAAAACAGTATATGTGAGAGTGTAGGGTTTGGCTAGCATTTACTGGATTGAGAAGTGGAGATGTTAGAGTGTGAGAAAACTTGACTTGTAGGTCCCAGGGTTTCTGGTAAGTGGCCAGGTTGAGAGAAGGGCAAAATGGTTGAGAAAACTAGAAATAAAACTGTGAGAAATATCCAACATGGCAGTTCTTGATGGATGAGTTGGTTTTTAATTTCAATTTTTTTAGCAGACTGTTAAAGGCAGACTTTTTAATAAAGTTTCTATTAGCATTTGCTGAGATGTGCCAACAGTTGTATTTAAGGAATATAAGAGAACTACCAAATCTGTTAATAGTTTCAGAGTTATCAAGGAAATAGTAGCCATATGGAATGGAGGTGGGTTTCTTTATTTTTAATGGCTGATAATAATGTCAGCAAAATAAAGGAATTTTTGTGAATATAGAAAGCCAGTTACACAAGAAGCATAATTTGTTTACCACTTTTGGATTGGTGTCCTAATATAAGAAACTGTTATTCATTAAAATAATACCTTTTTATTGGCAATAGTCAAGTACATAAACTCTCCTAGTTTTTTTTTTTTTTCTTTGCTATTCATTAATATTTTTATACTCCTGGATTTTTTGAATTGGGGGCTGGATGGAGTGGAATGGATTAAGTATGATGTCCATGGAGATAAGCATCATTATTTATTTGTTTGTTTAACTAAAAATATTTCCAACAATTAGTATTCTATCCTTAAAGAAAGGTAGAAATGGCAAGATGCAACTGATTTGGTGGCAAAGTTTTGGATTGTTATTATAGAAGGCACAGAAAAATCATCTAGGATTCTGTCTATATAAGCAATATTTTTGTAAAATTCTATTTTTTCCAAGTAATAGAGTCAATATCCTTCAGGTATGATGAGATTCCCACAGGGGCTTCAGTGCTCCACTTTCTCATAGGGGTGAGCCACTAAAAACGACTTTATAATGCTTTCAAGAGAAGGCCTTACACAAAACCTTATAAATGGTTTGTCTCTTGATGTTTTGTACTGATGTGACCTGGGTTACCCAAAGTTTCACTCTTTTATTGCAGGGTAACTTGTAAGTCTCTAGAGGTGTGGTTTTTGTTGAATTTGAAATATACTCTATGCCAAAGCTGCGAAACATAGTTTCAGTGATCCTAAGGTTTCATTCTACTGACATGCATGTGAAGAAAAGCTTGACTCATGCCCTCTGAAATGTAGAAGGTTCAGGGGTACAGATTGGCCCATGCCAGACCATCTGACCTGTAGCTGACCTTGGCTTGAGCACACAGACCATGTATAACCCAAGGTATGATATTTGTGGATGGACAATGATGGCAGGAAAATCTATGTTCTTTCTTTTTATATATTCCATTTGATGTCAAAAGTTTTGATATTCTCTTACCATTAATAAGGAGGCATAAGGTTACTCTTCCCTGGAAATTCCTGAAAAGCTCAAAAAAGATCCCTAATATTGATACACAATCTAAATTCACCTGAATATTTTTCTGGAATTTGCATAGCGTACTGAATTCAAATTAGTAAACAGAGTATTTACAGCACCCTGAAAGTCTTTCTAGTTTCTTACAGTAAACACACACACACACACACACACACAGTTTTACAGTATCTACTTCTTTCACTCTGATCTTTTTCACTCAAATTTATATTGGTGCATGTTATTCATATTATTGTATATAAATGTAGTTAGTTCATTCTTTGTGCTATACACTATGCCATTTTATGAAAATATAGAAAATATACATATCACATTCTACTGTTGATGAATGTTTGGGGATTTTGTGCTGCTTCTACATTTTCTTGGTGAGCATCCATACACATCTCTGTTGGACATATACTTCAGAGCAGAGTTGCTGGGTTGTAGCATGCACATAGTTTCAGCAGTAGTGAATCTTCTGTAAACAGGCCACCAGGACCACGCAAACTTCCATATTAGATGGTGTAGCAGAAGTCCCAGGGTAGCTAAGTTGTTGCAGCTCAATCCCCTCCCCAAAGTAACATATGCGTCTGATAATCCCCAGACAGCCCCAAGATCAAGAGTCACATGCTGTGACTGAGCCAGCTAGGCACTCAGTGTTTGCTTACTTTATTATCTGTTCCACCCTATAAAAATGAGGGTTTTACTGATTTATACACCAGTGTTTCCCCAGCATTTGCAAGTGTGTCAGGCACAGAGTAGACTCCCAGTGAATGATTTAATGAATAAATAACAGGCATTTACATATTACTGAAGTTCCGTTGAGAAACAATGTTGTATTAGTTTCAGGTGTACAATATAGTGATTCAACGAGTTTATGTGTCATGCTCTGCTCACCACACATGTAGCTATCATATAACACTATCACAATACCATTGGCTATATTTCCTGTGCAGTACCTTTTATTCCCAGAACATTTACTCCATAACTGGAAACCTGTATTTCCACTCCTCGTCACCCATTTTGCCCATTCCTCACTCCCTCTCCCCTGGCAAGCACTTGATGAGTAAATGTACTATATAACTCCATATTTGTGTTTTTCACAAAGCTTTGTATTTCATCCTCAAACAAAGTTCAGGTAGGAAGGAATGAGATTTATATAGTTGACTTTTTCTAGAATAAAATGAGCAGTAGTCCATTCTCTCCAATGGCTCTGCTAAATGCTTATACTATGAATCTGATATAGGTGAGCCTTGTTTAATATTAAAATACTATTATTAAATTAATTATTTTTGAGTAGTAATTATTGGGATGGCATACTACTGAAGTCTGTCAGGCCTTCCAACTGTGATGAAATCCCTCCTTCTGATGCTGGGCACAGGCATTTCATGTGAAGACCTTGTCCTGAGGCATTGGAAAGACCATTCAATGTGGAAGAAACTCCCTCAACATTAAACTGCCTCATGTCCTACTATGTATATGCTTATTGCCCAAAATCACTGGGTAATATGGGAGGTAGAACGTGTGGTCTTCAATGAAAGACAGAGATTGAATGGACCCTAAAGATTTGACAATTTTCCCCCAGGTCACTAAGGAAAGTGATGGAATAACTCCTTTCTTTCTTTCTTTCTTTCTTTCTTTCTTTCTTTCTTTCTTTCTTTCTTTCTTTCTTTCTTTCTTTCTTTCTTTCTTTCTTCTTCTTCTTTTTTTTTTTTTCAAATGAGCTCTATGCCCAATGTGGGGTTTGAACTCATGATCCAAGATCAAGAGTCCCATGCTCTATCAAATGAGCCATCCAGGCACCTCAAAATAACCATTTCTTGATGGCATGGTATAACTAATCTCTCAGCAGCTGGTCAGCAAGGTTATGAAAGCTTGATAAACAACAATAAAGAGAAGGGAGTGGGACCATTAGTTTAGGGAGGGTAGGCTGAAATCATCTGTCTATGTAAAACATTATCCAACTAGTCCAGTCTTCTTTAGAATATAGAGGGTTGCAAATAACATTTATAAATACCAATTTCAACAGTACAATATTATTCCATTAAAATCATCTCCATTTCATAATAAGGCTATGTATCTTCAACCTCACATTCCAACCAATAAATAAATAAAATAAAGTAAATAAAATAAGTAAAATAAAGTAAGGCAAAATAATTTTACTTTGTTGTGTTTCTCTGAATAAAAGAACAATAAAACAAGATAAAAATGATTCACCAAATCAACATTCGGTTGTCAAATTATTTTCAGTTTAACTTTAACATAAAATTATTTTAAGTAAGTTGCCCTATTATGTAACGTGTTTATTCATTCTATTTCTCATTGGACTAATAAACCTTTCTCTTTCGTATTTTCAGTAATACTAAATTTGTATGGCATCGAAATGTTTGATGGTAATATAATCTTCCATGCATATTAGAAATGCTGAATTTTCAAGATTCATTCAAGCATTTAACTATTACAGAACACCTATTAAGTGCTTGATACTGTATTGAGATTTACAAAGATAATATTTGACTTCTACACTCAAGTGGCAGAAAAGACACTACATAACTTACAAGACAGTGAGAGAGACTCATGTTGAGGTGTGAATAAAGTAACATTCAAATAATATTATAGAACTGAAATAACAGAGAAGTCTTCATAAATGAGGTGATATTTGAATGGGTTCGAAAGAAAGAATATAATTTTTCTATATGATAAAGGTTTAGAAGGATATTTCAAGTTGAAGGTTAAAGCATGGATTCCTGAAAGAGAAAGGCTTTTACAGGGAAGTGGCTACTATGACTCAAAATGCATGGGTGCATAGTGGCAGATGAGATTCAAATATTAAGTAGTGACCAGGCTAGGAAGGGTCCTAAATACCACACCAATGAATTTACATTTTGTTCAGTAAACAGGGAGAAATAACTGATGAATTTTCGAGTAGGGGTTATATATCATTTTTAGGAGCAAAAATAAAACTTTAGGTATTAATTTAAGACTAGCTTATAAGAAGGGGAAATAACACAAGGAGAAAATTCAGTAGCTGAGTGTGGCTCTTCAGAGGAGAACGAATGAAGGCCAGCCATTCTGGATATGGGTCATATAAAGGCCACAAATGTCCTGCCAGAAAACTTGTTATTCACAGAGCTGGCTGAATTTATTTATTTATTTATTTATTTATTTATTTATTTATTTATTTATTTATAAAGGTTTTATTTATTTATTTGACAGAGAGAGGGAACACAAGCAGGGGGAGTGGGAGTAGGAGAGGGAGAAGCAGGCTTCCTGCTGAGCAGGGAGCCTGATGCGGGGCTTGATCCCAAGACCCTGGGATCAAGACCTGAGCTGAAGGCAGATGCTTAACGACTGAACCACCCAGGCACCCCGAGTTGGCTGAATTTAAAGTTTGAGGCAAACAGTTGAATTTTCCTGGAAAATGTATATTCCCATCTTCACATCCCAACATTGCGATAGGACTTAAATTACACATGCTCATGCTGACAGATGGGCCCATAGCCTGAGAGTTCTCTCCAACCTCCAAATACTTTAGACCAACAGCGCTCACACATTACCATGTATCAGAATCACATGGGGAGGAGTTGGTATATCTTGTCCACACCCGCAGAATTTCTGATTCAGTAGGTCTGGAGTGGGGTCTAGTAATTTGTCTTATTAGCAAATATCCTGGTGATGATGCTGCTGCTAGTCTAGGGACCACACTTTGAGAACCACTAATTGACAAAATTTTGAAGAATGGATAGGTATATATTAAAGAAAAAATAAAAAAAATCATATACTTTAGCAAAAATATAAGGATGTGTTTGAAGGATATTCTTTATAGATTTTGTAATAGGAGAGCCAAATAATGGCATCACATAAAAATCCAAAAATAGAGGCTAAATTAATAGAATAATATATCTATAACTGGGTAATATATAATCATCAAAAATAATGTACAATAATATTTAAAGAAAGAGAAAATGATAGATTATAAATTAAGATAGAAACCATGGTTCTTTTGAATAAAAATCTGTCTTTGCTTGTATACATATACATATATAGGTACATATATAGAACAAAAGATTAGAAAGATGTCCCAGAATATTAGCAGCAGCGGTCATCTCTGAGTGAAGGAATTTATGAGTTATATTTATCTTTTTTTGATTTCGTATGTATTTTCTTAGTATGTCAATAAATATAATTAATCTTCAGCTCACACTACTATCTTTAATATTGATGCAGGGTATGCATTTGGGTTGATACAAAAGATAAACGACTGACATCACCATCACTAACCCAGCAGGAAATAGAAAAGGCACTTTGATTGATCAAATTTTGTCCCAAATGAATGGCTGTATAGCTTTGCTCTTTGCCACTTTAGGGACACAGAAAGACCTGATATAACGTGGAACCCTCTTGGGTTTAACTGACCTTCCATCCAGGCAGCCAGATGAAATTCCAAGGGAAGACTTTGGACAGACACTCATAACCAAGTATATGCTGACCATTAGTAGCTTGCATTAATGTCCAGAGGAAATGGAAACACTCCAGGACAGGGTTGAGGCCACAGGAAACAGGAAACTAGTCTCCTTGAAGGAAAAGAGATAGAGGATGGGGCAAGCAAAGAAATCCAGGGGAGATTTAAGGTTCTTATGGCATTTCAAATTATGTTAGCTTTACTTTCACACAGAATTGAATTTAGCTGCCAAAAATGAATCTACTCTTTCCTTTTTTTTTTCTTTCAAAATAGTATTAAATTTATTTCAACAGGCTGTCTGAGCTATTCAGTTTTGTTATGAGCTGATGAAAATCCATCATCAGCCAATGACAGACCCTGCCTTTCCCTCACTCCAATTTAAGGCCTGAGTACAAACAGCTAAAACATTCATGTCAAAAGTCAGTCATGTCAAAGGCAAGTCTTCCTCCACTAAGATTAAAACTTGGCTTCTATTCCTACAGCCCAGAGTCACCCATCAAGAAATTCACTTTCTTGTCACCTTTCCGAGTGAAGAGCCATTCATTCCATCAGAAAGGTGTGTTAATGTCCCCGAAGCCAGACACACTCTGGCTCTGATCTCATCTGTCCCCACAGGCTAATCAGAACCAGACTTGATCCGAACTTGACCGGAAGGCCATAGGGAGGAGTGATTCTTACTATGGCTCATCGCCTGAACTGTGCCTTTCCTTCTATGCAGTCAAGACTTCAGCAGGGATTTTTCCCAAAATCTATATCCTTTAATCTCCTCTCCACTGTCACCATATGGCACAGTAATCTGCACTACTGTAATCTAAAAAAATGCAGTGTTTGGTACTTGCCTCTGAAAACCTGGGGTGAGTTAAAATGTTGATAATTGAGCCCCAGCCAATGCCCACTATATCCAAGTACCCGGAGATAGGAACAGAAAAGCTGGAGTTTGGAAGGACCCTTCAGGTGATTCTGATGCAATTCTGAATACCACTGACAAAATGGCTAAGCATCTGAGTATCCAATTCAGACAGTCTATAGCTTCTTGATTTTGTGCATTTGGTAAAATCACTCTCTCAGGACCTGTTTCCTCATCTATAAAACCAAGATAATACTACCTGAATTCCACCTATAATTGTGGGATTCAACTATATGTAAACCACTCAAGCACAGAGCAAGTCAATAAGTGTTAATTATTATTATTTATTGTGATGATAATATTATTTACAGACGTGGAAGCTTGGTGAAGAAATGATGGATTATTAGAGTAAAACTGAATTCGAATTCCACATTTTGTACGTGTGGCTTACAAGAGACCTGGACAAGTCCCTTTATTGATTGAATGCCTAACATATGGCAGGTAATATTTTAAATCCTTGGCAGATACTGATGAATGAGATAAAGAAGTTGCTTACTCTCATGGCTTCCTATTTAGCAGGGGAAAGAAGTAAATAACAAAACACACACAGACATGCACACACTTAACAGAATAATTTCAGATCTTGAAAAACCTATGGAGAAAATAAAGCAGATATTTGAATTACTAGAGCTGGGGCACTTGTGTGGCTCAGTCGGTTAAGTGCCTGTCTCTTGGTTTCGTCTCAGGTCATGATAATCAGGATTTTGAGATCAAGTCCCACGTTGGGCTCCATGCTCAGCGTGGAGTCTGCCTGTCCCTCTCCCTCTGCTCCTACCCCCACTCACATGCTCTTTTTCTCTCTCTCTTTCAAAAAAATAATCTTTAAGAAAAAAAGAGAAAGGAAGGAAGAAAGGAAGGAAGGAAAAAAGAAGAAAGAAAGAAAGAAAGAAAGAGAATAAAGAAAAAGAAGGAAGGAAGGAAGGAAGGAAAGAAGGAAGGAAGGACGGTCTAGAACTAGGTAGGAGATAACCTTGGATTAGGTGGCCTAAAGTATTCCAGAGAAGGTCAAATTTGAGCAGATCCTGAATGATAAGAAGGATACAGCCACATGAAAGAAGATATTTGGTATATGTATTCAACATGGCTTATCACAGGTGATGCTAACCTTGACCACTTGGCTAAAGTAGTATTTGCTAGGTTTCTACCATGTAAAAGTACTATTTTCCCCTTGCCAGTAATTGATTCTATGGAATTAAATGACTAGGTTCAGCTCACTTCTTCTAGCAATATAATACTAAGAGAAAACCTCATTCCAACGGCAAACAGACAAGAACCGTTCAACAAGAAAAGGATTGGGTGTAAACTTATAGAACAAAATTCCCATCCTGAATTACATTTTGGATGATCTTAAATTTATAGAAGATAAACATTTGACTTCATGATCACCATAAAGCCCCAGACAAGCTATTTCATGATCTTGTCGAGGTTTGCTAAAGTGGAAATCCTTGTCATTCTTAAGGCTTCTTTATTTCTTCCCAAAAATTCGTGTAAAATGATATGTTCCTTCTGCTCAGCACTTACTTAGGACATAGTTGGACAAACCACAAATATGGTCTTTGACACAGGTGCATCGCTCAGACGAGGCATCCAGATGTCACCTGCATGCATAGCAGAAACCAGGTGAAACAGGAAAACAGTTAAGAAAAACTGAGTAAACTCACATAAACCAAAATCTAATTCATGAATGTGCTTCCACCTGTTCATTCATTCCAATCCAACTCTATAATTTTGAAAAATTCTGAAGACCATTTTCCCCCAACTATTGAAATATGTTATAAAATTACCAAATCAATGGTTCTCAAACTCTAGAGTATATTAGAATTTCCTGGAGGACCTGTTTAAAGCACAGGTTGTTAAGCCACACCCCAGTCATTGAATCAGAAGGTCTGGGGTAGGGACCAAGAATTTGGATTTCCGGCAAGTTCCCAGGTGATGTTGATGTTGCTTATTACAAGGATTACTTTTGGACAACCATTGCCCTAGATAAATCATTGAATGCTCAGTCTTATGAGTTTAAGGTTTCACGGGTTATAGTTTTTAAAAAGATATATGTGGGGGTGCCTGGGTGGCATAGTCGGTTGAATGTTCATTTCTTGGTTTTGGTTTGGGTGGTGATCTCAGGGCAGTGAGATGGAGCCCTGCCTGGAGCTCCATTTTCAGCACGGAGTCTGCTTGAGATTCTCTCTCCCTCTGCTCCTCTTGTTCATGTTTTCTCTCTCTATCTAAAATAAATAAATAAATCTTTAAAAAATAAAAATAAAAAGATATATGTAATTGGATGATGTTTGGAAATAAAGGTGGTAAAAAGTCAAAAGCTCACTCTCAATTTGGGACAACTCTAACCGACAACCCAGTGTCTGAGTTCACTGTGGGTTTAGCTAGGGCACAGGTTGTGATGGGGCTCAGGACATACTACCCCCAAATATGGCACCTGGGCACACCAAATATTTTAAACAGAAGGAGTTTAAGAAGATGGCAGAAGCAGAATTGTCCCTATGACCTCTTTCCCCCTTTCATCCTTTTTCCCTGAAACAGGATATTAAAACCTTCCTGTGAGAGGTGCCCTCCCTCTAAAGACAAAGGGACACCAAGAAGAATCCAAACAAACAGGCCTTGCTCAGTTTTCCCCAGTTTGCTGTAATTACCTCATTCTCCCACCTGTCCTATCCCCCCATGACTGTGCACTGTTCAGCAAATTGAACATTAAAGTACATCAATCAGACTATTCATTTCCTAGTGAAGACTCCTGTGTCATGAAAAACTGAAATAAATTCGCATGCTTTTCTTCTGCAAGTCTGTCTTTGTCAGTTTAAATTTCAGATCCATCCCAGGACCCTAAGAGGTATGAGCAAATGTTCTCCTTCTCTCCATTTGCAACTGCTTTACAGTTCAACTTCTGTCTCCACCCCCTCCTGCTTCTCTTCACTCCCCCAAACGTGTTGGTCTGCAGAGTTCTTCCCTATATGCTTTCTGCATAAACGTCTGCCTCAGCTTAGGGAGGAAAACACGCCAACACTTGAATGGGTGGGTGGTGACAGTATTATGTGTGTTTGTTGGTTGGTGTTTCAGGTTGCATAAACCGGCACTGAATTCTTGCAACCCTGACAAGAAGCAATTGTTTTCAATCAAATATTACATAAATTCATGGGCATAGATCATCCTAGCTTGACTCAAAACGGGCTAAGTCAGAATTCTTAGATGGTGGTATTATTTTCACTTGTATTATATATCATGGCAAAACACAATAAATTTCACATATTGCTATAAACCACTTCCCTCCACCGCCGACTGTATAAAGATCTGGCCAGTTTAATAATAGTACTTTTTAATTAAAAAAAAAAGAAAGTTTATTGAAAACTTTTATATGATATAATAGGCAAATCAATTGATTCTTTTAACATATAAAAGATTTTAATATTCTAAACAACTGCTGCTGTGTAGATGGTCCACCCCAGCACATATTTGACCATTCATTTGGTTGGAGAATTTAGTTTGTGTTTTTAATTGCATTAATATTTATAATTTGCCTTTCAAAGATACTTTGGTCTATTTAAAATGCTGTTTTTCTATGCCAGCTAATGTGGCCTGTGTGTGACCACAAATCTCCCTAGAGAAGGAACTGACCTCTGCTGTTCTTCTTTCTTTCTCATTTTTTCCCAAAAGCAGGTGTCACATCTGTCTCTACTTGGCCACAGTAGACTGTACTAATTATCTTATGAATTATATTCATGTGTATTGCTTCTCTCCTGTGTAGCAGGCCTATTTGTTTATTATGTTACATCAGAACAGGGTTAAAGAGGGCCACTAATTTTGCATAAACACTGACCTAAATGTTTGGACACTGGAAAGCATGTACTGTTTCTCTGTATTCCCCACTGTGCTTTTCTGTAACTGTGGGTCCATGTGTCCTCGTTGATTGATCTGAGTAGTCAAGGGAGGTATCTTTGTACACATTGGTAGTGCAGTTTAGGGAGCAAAAGGGGTTAGCGGCAAGACCACACAAAACATGTAATCACTGAGGATTTAAAGAACAAAAATTTGGCCATATTTTTTCTTCCCATTGCCACCAAAATGTTACTGTCCCATGGCCCATCCTTTAACACTTTACTTTGAGTTGACTAGTGGTGAACTGGCTGAAGCAATTACCTTCCATACATATTTAGGAGTTGAAAATAATTACTGTATTTCCCCTTCAAATGAACAGATTTGAAGTATAAAAATTCCATTCTTTAGGAAGGCATTGGCCATGGGACGAAGGGCCTAAGACACACAATGGAAAAAAAACAAGCATAAGTACAATTAGACTTTTGCTGCACCCTAAAGAAAGCAACAACAATACCACAGCGATCTTGATGTACCACTTGCACTAACAAAATCCAGGCAATATTGCAATAATAATTGGCCAAAATGTGAAGGTTCAAAGAGCCTGCCTAATTCCATTTGGATTTAATTATAATTTATTGGAGAATCAACTCTTTTCCTGCCCAGATATGTTTCAATGCTTGTTGAATTAATCTTTTAAGAAAGGATTAACAGATGTAAACAAAAGTACTCACCAGGGCTAATTTTGAAAGATTAATTGTCATATTCGACAAGATTTCTATCAGTTGAAGTTGTGTATCAAATATAACCTCCAAATCTAGTGATAATAAGGTACAAAAGTCATCAATATAATTCACCTTATTTAGCAAATTCTCATTTATGATGCACCACATCAAAAAAAAAAAAAAAAAGACAAAGTTCATGCAGTGTAGTAGAGTGTGGTCTGAGCTGGGCCAGGAATCAGCTACATAAACAAAGATGAATCATCCAGGCTCTCTAAGCCACTAAAACTTCATTTCAAAATTGGGAAGAATAATAGCTACTCTAAGTTCGTGGACTTATTTTGAGAAATTAGTGTAATAGAGCATTTGAAGTATTGGGCAAAATCTATGGAACTATACCAACACAAGTCTCAAATAATTTACTAGTATGCTTTTTATAAAACTATAAACCTAGAGAATTTGGTCACCTACAAAAATACACATTTTGTAAATTTTTACTTTAAGAAATTTCTTACATACATGAATTTTCCTTGCAATTGTACTTCTCCAACCTAAGGATTTCCTTACTTAAGCATCAAGTATCCCTGATGTTCTTGGTGAGTTTGTGGTAAATGAGGCAGTAAGCCTGGGTCTTTAATGATAACTAAATAATTGAAATTGATCTTATTGCAGAAATTACATAAACCTGAGTGCTCTAAATATTTTTTAACATGTTGATGACTTTGAAAGTGTAATATTGAATATATTTAACCACCAAATAAAATGAATACATTATTTTTCCAATGACCAGGTTCACAACAAAATGCAAGCATCTATAGAACAGTATGTACTTTTTTTTGCAACTTCCTATGAGTCTATAATTATTTCAAAATACAAAGCTTTAAATATAAAGCAAAAACAAAAGCAAGAACTCAAATATCTAAAAGAGAGTGCCATCTTGGAGATGAGTATAAACTAGTGAAATTTTAAATTATCAAATATTTTAATGATATATTTATATAATTATTATATTTATATCATTATATAACTAAATGATGTATATATCAGGATATTCAGTAACTTGAAAACGTGTAGAAGTGTAGACTTTTGGAACTTCTTTTGATTAGAATCTAAGAATGATACTCAGGTTACCCGATTATCAAGGGACACTTCCAAGAATGGGGCATCAAATTAAGCCAATTTGTCCAATGGAATGTAAGCAAACATTTGAAAGGAGTATCATCTTTATTCTCTCTATAGTGATTAATGTGAAAGGTGATTACTATCATCTTCATGAGTAAATATGATATTTGTGGTACTTGAGGATCGAAGAAAGCCCTAGTTTAGTAGTAGTTAGTTTTGGCATAATTCCTAATGTAGAAGGATGTTCAATGTGACTTTTCCTACTATCTCATTGTTTGGACTGAAAAATAAATACCCAGTACTCACCCATTCCAAAGTATGGTGGAAAAAGAGATGAAATGAGGGAAGAGAGGAAACCAACTATGCATCTTCATGTGGTGTATATTTCTTCCTCTTGAATTTGGACAGGCACTTTGACTGCTTTAACTGATAGAATACAACAGAGATTATGCCTTGTAGTTCTAGGCTTCACCCTTAAGAAACTGGCAACTTTTATTAAAATGGGTTTTAAAATGAATTTAAAAATCCATTCTGCTTTTGTCCTTAGTAACAGAATCCTGATTTTATACTAGTTCTCTATGTGTCCAAACAAAAACCTACTTCTCTCACCTCTCTTGTAGGACCAGGTGGACGAGTAGTTAAGTGGAAGCTGTTAGGTGAAACTATGCAGGAAGGCTCCTCAACAGGAGAATAGACAGGCATTTTTGCCCCCTCTTACCACCCTCTTCTTGCTTTTCTGCCTGGAACTCGACTGTGATAGCTGGAGCAACATTTATAAAGTAATTTTAAGGATCAAAACCATGTATTAAAAATGATAGAACAACAACAAATTGCCTAGATATGGACCCACCATACCTGCCCTTGACTAATTATTTTTTAATTCCTTTTATGTGATTTAGAAATAATGTCTAGGGGTGCCTGGGTGGCTCAGTGGGTTAAGCATCCAACTCTTGATTTCAGCTTGGGTCATGATCTCAGAGTTCTGAGATCAAGCCCCACATCAGACTCCATGCTGGGCGTGAAGCCTGCTTAAGATTCTCTCTCTTCCTCTCCCTCTGCCCTTCTTGCCCTCACTTGTGCTATCTCTCAAGAAAGAAAGAAAGAAAGAAAGAAAGAAAGAAAGAAAGAAAGAAAGAAAGAAAGAAAGAGAAAGGTAGAAAGAAAGAAAAAAGGAAGGAAGAAGAAAAGAAAGAAGAAAGAGAGAGAAAGAGAGAAAGAAGGAAAGAGGAAAGAAGAAAAAAGAAGAAAGAGAGAAAGAAAGAAAGAAAGAAAGAAAGAAAGAAAGAAAGAAAGAAAGAAAGAAAGAAAGAAGAAAGGAAGGAAGAAAGAAAGAAGAAAGAAGAAAGAAAGAAAGAAAGAAAGAAAGAAAGAAAGAAAGAAAGAAAGAAAGAAAGAAAGAGAAAGAGAAAGATTCTATCTTGATTAAGCCACTGCTATTTCTGAACTACATCCCCTAGCTAATTTAATCTTTTTACCCATATGTAATGTGTGGTGTCAAAATCAAAGCTGGTTTAAATGGCAAATCTAGAGGTCTAATCATGGAAAATAGAAACAGGCTAAGGGATAAGACTGAGCTTCAGTGACTGTTCATATAAGACACTGTATCAAGGTGTCTAATCAGTTCTATGTGGCATAGTAATCTAGGCAACCAAGAAATATGAAGAAGACAGGCTGGGAGTAGCCATGGTTATTGAAATTGTGACTATGCATAAAAACCTGGTGACAAATAATAGAATCTTGCTCAGGTGTAGTGGATTAAAGAGGGCCACAAATTATTGAAGCACTTCCTTTTAAGAGGAGGGGTCTATATTTCTTCCTCTTGAATTTGGACAAGCATTTTGACTGCTTTAACTGATAGAATACAACAGAAATTATGCCTTGTAGTCCCAGGCCTTACCCTTAAGAAACTGGCAACTTTTACTACCTAACTCTTAGAAGGCTCATTCTCTGAACCAGGAAATCTAACTAATCCACTAAAGAAACCTTGTGGGATGTCCAGAATGACATACAGAGGGAGAGGAGCCCACGCCAGGCTTCCAGCCAAGTAGCCATCTCCATCAATGTGCCAGGCAAATGAATGACGCCATCTTGGACCCTCTAGGCCAGATCAGCTGCAAACTGAATACCAAATCAAAATCTGTGGAACAGAATTTCCCAGCCAAACCCTGCCCAAATTCCTGACCCACAAAATCATGAGCTATGATAAAATTGTTGCTTTACGGCATTAAGATTTGGGGCTATTTTAAAGATTGATTGATTGATTGATTGATTGATTATTTCTGAGCAAGAGAAGGAGAAAGAGAGAGAGTGAGAGGGAGAGACAAAGGCACAGGGAGAGAAAAACTCAAGTAGACTCTGCACTGAGCAGAGCCTGACGTGGGGCTCAATCTCATGACCCTGAGATCAGACCTGAGCTGAAACCAAGAGTCATACATTTAACCCATCTGTGCCACCCAGGTGCCCCAGGGCTATTTTAAATGCCATAAAAGAAAACTGAAGTATAGGGTAAGTAAACCAGAAAGAGCTAAGACTCAAGATAGGACATTAGATCTCACTGAGGGCACCAGAGAACCAATAAAAATAATTTGGTAATATAATTCTATTTGGCCCAACCTTGTGGGAAAGAAGCATTTTAATTGTGGGATACATGTATATTATTTTCAGTTAATTAGCCTTGAAGACTCTAGATCCTACATCAAATAAAGCATATATAAATAAGTGGGAAAGAAAAATGTAAGAATCCAACAAAAGAATCCAAAGTCTGAGGACATAATGATGAGTGTCACAGACCTAAGAATGGAAATTCTACAAGGAATGGATGAAGGATTGAGAATGGAAGTTAGTAGTAGATTTAGCTATAGGGATGCAGAAAGGGCTGAGATAGGAAAAAAAGAGGCAAGTGTTCAGGTATAAGAGGTGGAATGTATCAGCAAATTGAGCTTAAATTGTCTTATATTAGTAAGAACTGAATTTTCATGAGAAAAGGGATGGAGAGAGTTGAGACACCAGGCAGTCAGTGAAGAAATCACGAAGTTATGAAAGTGACCAGCAAAACTAATTGAGTTCCTTTACCTTATGTCCTCCACCTTACCCACTCCCTGACTATGGCAGATGTGAGAGGACTTTTTGCTTGGTTCAAATATTTTGTAACTATTTGCAAGATGAAGTCTGGGGAAGATATGATGCCATTTACCATCAGTAAAGGTGTGCCCAGTGGAACACTCAAAAAATTGGAAGACTAAACAACAAAGTAAGTACAACAAATGTTTTCTCATGACATCCTAGGAAAGAATCATTGGCATAGGCTGTGGGCAAGGTGATGGACTGATGCTGCAGAGACAGTTCCAAGAATATGAAGTGTACTTCATCTGGGCTCATAGGTAATCAATGGAGAGGCTCTTGACTGAAAGTCACTTTTAAAAATATATATATTATAAAGATACAGAAATGTTTTACAGAAAATGAAGGCAGGTAAGTAGCTAAACTTGGAGATGGAAAGCCAGAAGGAGCCCAGATGACACCCACTGTGTCCAGACCTTCTCTCTGTCCACCTGTTTCATTCTTCCTTCCCCACTCTGGGTTACTCAGTTTTCCTTTTCTTGGCAGGTAAGACTGCCATCCCATAGCCCGTGGGCTCCCATCTCCTCTGCTCAACAAATGGGTTGTCTATAAGTCTCAATCCCAGTTTTCTGGGAGAGAGACAAAGGGAAGACAATTTAAGTTTTATGTTCATACCTATCTACTGTATTCAGAGTGACCCAATCACATTTGTATACATGGCAGCTATAGACCCAACTTTACGGACAGGATGAGCAGTCCTCAGAGAGAAAGAACTCTTATGATTTGGATATAGTACTTAAAGTAGTGGTCCACAACATTGTATATGAGATTCTCTATTGTGCCACCACAAACATTATCATTTAGGAGAATTATGCCATCTTATAGGTATGAAGCCTTGCATTGTCAGTTAAAATCCACATGAAAGTCAAACAGAGGCTCGGCTATGTTTAGTTCATATTATTCTTTGGATTGCTTTCCATAGGTACACAAAATGTCTAAACTATCCTACCAAAATACCTGTGATGAAGGATTGTCTTGTCAAAGTCTTTGGCCTTTTGTTTTTCTTCCATCTCAACTGATTTTTATGTTGCAGGGTTTGTTTGTTTGTTTTTCCAAACTATTTAAGAGAATGATTAAACAAGAAAACATGGAAAACGATTTCTTTATTCCATCTTTATATACCTTTATTGTAATCCCCATGCAGGAATGGGCTACTTGATCATTTTATTTCCTAAACTAGAAGGTTTGTTTTTAATTTTAACTACTTTAATATATATCAAAAAAAGGATTATAGTAGTCCATTTGTAAGAAAGTTTCTTTTCCCAAACCACTTAAACTACTGTGTGCTTTTACTGCAGTATTCACAGTAAAGACAACTTTACAGTCATTTACCTCACCCTGATGTGGTTCTATAAATCTGTACATAGCTATTACCTTTGTAACCAAAGAGGTTGTCCCAGTGAATCAGCTTTGGTCTTTTATTTGGAATAGTACCACTGCATATGTCATTTGGGCTTTCATGTGGTTCTGTATATGCCATTGTTAAAATGCATTGCCTTTCTTTGTTCTGCCAGTTGAAGTAGAAACTAACCAAGCAGAGGTTGGACAAGATTACACAAGATGATTCATGTGTATTGTAATGGTTTGAGACAGGGGTGGAGGGGTGTTTTTGTAACTTGTGAACACGAAAGACATCTGCAGCCATGATGGATGTTCTTAAGAACAGTTCATTTTTTATTCTAATGATCACTTTTAGTGTATTAATTCACCAACATCAGCCCCTTAAGGCCTTTTAGTAAGTGTGAGATGTTGGAGAGATCTAGAAAAAAAATAAGGTATGAATGAAGCACCATTTACGATGTTTATCTGCTTGATCATACTTGAGTCTTTTTTTGTTTTTTTTTTTTCTATTCTGATTTTAGATTCCTTAGCTGGCTTATGTCTAAGGGACAGGAAGACTGAAATTTGAAACCCTACCCGGTTCACTGTCCTTTTCCTTTCTGTGACTGTGAAGGGAAGCTGAAAACTTCAGGAACACCATGTTTCAATTATTTTTATTTTAGACCACATGGGCAGAGACTGCTCACCACTGTTTGACAGGATGTTGCTGTGTCTTCTTGGTAGGGGTCCACTGACTCTTCAAAGAGAGAGAATTGGATTCTTTTGACTCTTAAAAAACAATATTAGCCACACACACTCAGACAACATCTCACAAGGATGCATGTCTGAGTGAGAACTTTTGAAAGAAGCATACTTTCCACTATTTTCTTCTACTAAAGAGCAGGAATGTATTACCTCTTGTGAGTTCTAGGAGCTCAATTTCCTAACATTATGAACAGTAGAGAGCCATAGTCCCTGACCCAAAACTTTTGAGGTCAAAGGAATTCAGGATTCAGAATTTCTCAGATTGAAAATACTGCCTATTACATTATAACCGAGATTGATCTGGGCAGAATTATAATAAAGCACATTAATAATTCTGCAGTGAAATATGTGGGTATTCACACTAAGGACGATAGACAAAGATTGGCAATACTCTCATGTCAATTCTGGGTGAGTTTTCCATGAAGTAGTTCAAGCCACATCAGCTTTTGCCCCCATATAGGTTATAAAAGTTTTTGGTGTTCAGACATTTTTGGATTTTAGAATTGCAAGGGGGGATTCTGTACCTAAATTCATAGGTTTCAGGCATATTGTAGGTACTCACTAAATACTTATGGAAATAATTGACTGGTTGAATGAATGGTTGACTAGTTGAATGTGTGAGTGAGTGAATGGATAGTTTTTCTCTCATAAAGTAGAAAATAAAGAGGATAATGTATTTTATGGTTTAATGAGATGTCTAAACATGAAACCAGAATTTAACAGGAAAACTGTCCCAAATGAAGTAGGTTAACTATTTTGCTAGCCTATCATTGGAATAGGGTACTCAGGTTTCATATTAGGTTCTATATATCTTCAGCTTGCTTCTCTCTCTGATTACATTCTTAACCTTCCTTCTTAAAGCCTTGTGTAACCATTAACTACAGGTTATATTTTAACACAAAAAAACATGACATATAGGAAAGTAGATGGTTATGAATACAGGCTATTCTTCTACAGAAGCAGATGTTGCTTATTTTAAAGAGATTTTGACAGCATTCAATATTTTCTTTTTAAAGGTCTTTTAATTTATAAGGTTTCCCACATCCTTTGTGATTCTTTCTGATGAAAAGTGTTCTGCACATTTAAGAGGTTGTTATGCTTTGGAGATTTATTTTATTGTGTGTTTGATACTTTTCAGAGAAAGAATATGACTAGAACACAAAAGCACACTGGAACAAATTATGTATTTTATCTTCACTTTGAAGAATTCTCTCATGCTTTGAGATTGTCTTTCAGCTGACTGCCTGCAAATAGTGACTTTCCCTCTGCCTAATCAGCAGGTGACTTATTCCAGAGCTGCCATATCTCCAGGTTTCCCAAGGACCCTCTTGAATTACACCTGCTGTCTCAGCATATTTATCCTTAGCTCTTCTTCCCATGCTCAAAAGAATCCTAGTTTGGATGAAAAATTTTATAATTACCTTAATTAACAAAAATTCTCATAATTTTTACTAAAAATGTTCATGCTTTTCTAGCAAATTCATTCCTTCCCTCAGTCTTGCAATTGTATCAGTTGTTGAACATTTCTGGTTTAAGCGACTATATTAAACTCAGTTTTCTAAACAACTGTTAGCCCTCAATGGAAAGGATTAACAAGTTATTTTAATTCCTTTTTAAAGTGGTTTGTTTTCTATTTCCCAAACAGAAAAAAAAAAAAAAATCTTTCTCTTCACCCACAGAAACTCCTAAAATATGTTCTTACCATTTACCAAAGTTTTTCAGTAGAGCACCAATTTCCCCATGGAAACAAAGTCATTGGAGCTCCAATAAAAAGGAGTATAAGTCCAGTGTGGCAGAGGAACTGAACACTCCCAAAATGTTTGCATTGCAAGGCCACATGAAAAGGCATCTTCTTTCCTACTCACCAGCATGTTTCAGCATCCCCACAGTCTGCCAAGATTAATAGAGGTGTAAAAGCCATGTGTTCAACACTGAATTTGTTTATTAAAGGAAGTAGAGAGAAATAAGTGCTGGGAAGGAATTGTTGAAAGGTAGGGTTATACTGTTGCTGATAAAACAGAGGAAAATATATATTTTTCCTCCACTGGGAAGAAAATAAGGATTAGCTAAACAGATTGATGTTTCCACTTTTATCTATAGGCCATACAGATATGTTTACTAGCATGATAAATGACTAAAACATTCAACAGTGGAAGGGGCTGGGTAGAGTAACAGTAGCATCGGTATTTGTTTCTTTCTAAAAAGAAAAATTATTTTGGCTTCCCAAATGCTACTAGACAGCCTCAATCGCTGTGCCCATATTTCATGATTAAAACTGGAAAATGAACCCATTGGCTAACCTTGTTGGCTCCCAGAAACACATCCATTTACTACTAAACCGATTAATCCCCTTACCTGGGATGGGAGACAGGTAGATTAACTATATGGATTTTACCACTTACACTAACAGAATGAGTCTTTGTCCAAAAGAAGGGAGTTTCCTCAACATGGACTGTACATGGAATCATTCCAGACCTCAACTCCATGTCTGAATCTAGTAGGATTTGCACACAAGTATTGGCTGGTAATGACTACTATCCCATTAACTTTAGAGGCACTAGAACAATGTTATCCCAAGTCCTCTTGACAGATCCTAAAACATTTTCATGAATATCAGAACTGCTATGCACTGAAAGTAATGATCAAACAAACAAAACAAAACAAAAAAAGCAGCACTGCTCCCAAAAGAAGAGAATGCCTTCCCTTTGTTTCCAAATGAGATAAAAATAATGTCCCAACCATCTGGCCTCCCAAGAATCTCATGTCCTTAGGGTTGGCTGGGAAGATAGATTGGTGATATATTGACCATGCTTTACTAACTCAAAATTAAGACATGGCTAGTTAACTATAAGTTCACAATCAGAATATGAAAATACAGGGCTATGCAAGAAAATTCCAGACGTGTGGTGATCTCAGACTAAGATCTTTTAGTTCAAACATCACTTTTTTTTTTAAAGGAGGAAACTGCCTGAGTCAATAACTGCTCATTGACTAGTCTGGAACCAGGAATCATGTTCCCCAGTCTACCAAGGCCCTATCCAGTGCTTTCACTCCTTTATGCTTTGTTCAAAAAAAAAAAAAAAAAAAAAAAGTTCAAGTACCAATGTCATGAATACATCAAGTAATCAGGGTAATAAGGAAAAGAAAACAATGAAACAATGTTCACAGCCAGAGAAAAATGCAAAGGTAGCTCCTGGCTGTAAAAACAAGAGAGAAAAACTAGAATAGGATGATTTTCTCCTCAGACACAGCAGGGAAATTATCTAAGAGGAAGTCAAAAGTATGCAAATGTGATTGGGTGCTGAATGTAAAGATCTTTGAAAGAGATTCTGAGCAGAAGCTGGTGGCTGGGGTCTTAATGAACCCTTGCTGGATTCCAGGGAACCAAGGGAAAAGACATTCTCAGTTCTCAGGCATTTGCTAAGGTTGATGACTATCGGAGAAGGTCAAAGAGAGAGAGGTGCTTGTCATTTTACGCCCACATTTCCAATTCTTCTGCAGAAACTAAAACATCTCAACTGGAAAGGCATTTTTTTTTTCTTTCTCTTTGCAGGTTCTTGTAGAAAATCCCTATTTCCTTCAGTCTTCTTCAGCCTCAATAACATTCTGCCTGGGAATGTGCTGCCAACTTTCTTGTCATTTTACGCAAGAGGAGAAAAAACACCCTATAATGCACAGGGCAGCCCCCAGCAACAAAGAAATTCCCCCAGTTGACAATAGTACCTGGGTTGAGACACCCTTCTGGATGATTTTGCTTAATAAAGGAGTGCATGGAGGCTCAGTGAGGTTAAGTCGTGCTCCGTGATGTTGAGCCCAATCTTAAGCACTGGTCTCTTTGATGTAGGAAGGGTTCAAAGCCAATGACCAAAAAGGAATTCTTGAGATGTCCTTTGTTGCAAAAATATGTTTTTATTAAAGCATGTGGACAGGACCTGTGGGCAGAAAGAGCTGCACTAGGGTCATGAGGAGTGGCTCCTTGTATACTTTCAACTTGGGAGAGGGTTAGGGATAGTGTAAGTCTTTAAGGAATTTTGGAAGCAAGGTTTCCAAGGCCTCCAGGGGGCTAGCTATTGTTAGGAAGAGGTGATTTATTACTGTCTAATAAAACCTTAGTCATGAGACCCTTTGGATGTATATCAGTGTATCATATGCTTTGGAGATAATTGCCAAAATATATCTTGGGGGGAGGGTAGAGATAAAGGAAGTTTCCAAAAGAATTTTTATATGTTAAAGTAGACTTACAGGATCCAACTAATAGTTGGATTAAGATTGCCTTTGCCCTTAGCAAGGTATTAACATCAAGGCAGCTGAGTTCCTAGAGGAATTTCATTCTGCCTGTTTTAAGGACTTGTCCATGGACTGTAATTAGTAAGTACATTTAATAATTTTTTAAATTATTCTTCTGCCTTTGTTTCCCACATCATCTTGACTCCCTTTCCAGTGCTCATTTAAATTATAATTGGAACTGCTATTTGCTTTGTTATTTCTTGAGGCTGGTTCAAATTTTTCTCTTATAATCCTCAATATTTTTAAAAGGAATGAACTCTGTTATGTTCCCTCAATTGGTTAAGCATCTCTAAAATTGGTACATTTGCCTGCCTTTAAAGACATTTTTTTAAAAATTAAGGAAAATGAGTTATTCAACATGCCCTTGATGGCTTCACATGAGCATCTAATGATGATGAACACAGAAAGGATCGTGTGCTAAGGTACAGGCCTGGAGCCAGTGATGTATATACAATAGATATAGTAAACTGATCTCAAATGTAAGAAAAGTAAATTGAGAAACAACCCCCATTCTCAAAACAAAAGGAGTATGGAATATTGACTCAAAGTTAATTCTCTAGGTTTTCCCTAAAGAAATTCTCTAATGCACAGTATTACTCTTTCTTTATCTCTTCATTTTTTGGCTTTCTGTGCAGGGAAGATAAATAGACCACAGTCCCATCCTGTGAACCTGCAAACCCATTCTTCCTTGGCCAGCATATAGCCCCAAAAATGTGTGAATTAGTTGTTGACTTAGTTGCATCTCTATAAAATTACACTATGAGAAGTTTCAGAAAATTTTATCCCCTGATCTGGATTTCCTGGGTTTTGGTGACCTCATACTTCCATTATGTCAAAATCACATAAATGTTAAAGCCTCCCCTCCTGAAGAGGCAGGAACAACAAGGATTTCAAACATTTGGGTCTTTCATGAGTCAAGGACCTTCCAGGTGAAGGGAAGCAAAATTTTCACCCCCAAAATTTGCCTCTTTGGCATACGATTACTCTAAGCTAATTATTTATTTTATTTTATTTTATTTTATTTTATTTTATTTTATTTTATTTTATTTTATTATGTTATGTTAATCACCATACATTAAATCATTAGTTTTTGATGTAGTGTTCCATGATTCATTGTTTGCATATAACACCCAGTGCCCCATTCAATACGTGCCCTCTTTAATACCCACCAGGGTAACCCATTCCCCCCTGCTGCCCTCCCCTCTAGAACCCTCAGTTTGTTTCTCAGAGTCCATAGTCTCTCATGGTTCATTTCCCCCTCCGATTTCCCCCTCTTCATTTTTCCCTTCCTACTATCATTTTCTTTTCTTTTTTTAAAGCCTAAAATGTGTTTATTAGGGTAAAGCTTGTTACGAAGGCCATGGATGAGTCTCTTCTTCCCCCAACAGCAAGGTAGTTGGGGGGCTACTGTGCATTTTTTTTAATTTTTATTTTATTATGTTATGTTAATCACCATACACTACATCATTAGTTTTTGATGTAGTGTTCCATGATTCATTGTTTGCGTATAATACCCAATACTCCATTCAGTATGTGCCCTCTTTAATACCCATCACCAGGCTAATCCATCCCTCCACCCCCCTGCCCTCTAGCACCCTCAGTTTGTTTCACAGAGTCCATAGTCTCTCATGGTTCATCCCCCCCTCTGGTTTCCCCACCTTCATTTTTCCCTTCCTGCTATCTTCTTTTTTTTTTTTTTTTAACATATAATGTATTATTTGTTTCAGAGGTACAGGTCTGTGATTCAACAGTCTTACACAATTCACAGTGCTCACCATAGTACATACCCTCTCCAGTGTCCATCACCCAGCTACCCCAACACTCCCACCCCCCACCACTCCAGTAACCTTCAATTTGTTTCCTGAGATTAAGAATTCCTCATATCAGGGTGATCATATGATACATGTCTTTCTCTGATTGACTTATTTCACTTAGCATAATACCCTCTGGTTCCAACCACGTTGTTGCAAATGGCAAGATTTCATTTTTTTAAAGGCTGCATAATATTCCATTTTATATAGATATATATATATATATATATATATATATTCCATTTTATATATATATATATATATATATATATCACATCTTCTTTATCCATTCATTTATTTATGGACATCTTGGCTCTTTCCATAGTTTGGCTATTGTGGACATTGCTGCTATAAACATTGGGGTGCATGTACCCCTTCGGATCACTACATTTGTATCTTTGGGGTAAATACCCAGTAGTGCAATTGCTGGGTTGTACAGTAGCTCTATTTTCAACTTTTTGAGGAACCTCCATACTGTTTTCCAGAGTGGCTGCACCAGCTTGCATTCCCACCAACACTGTAGGAGGGTTCCCCTTTCTCCACATCCTGGCCAACATCTGTCGTTTCCTGACTTGTTAATTTTAGCCATTCTGACTGGTGTGAGGTGGTATCTCACTGAGGTTTTGATTTGGATTTTCATGATGCCGAGTGATGTTGAGCACTTTTTCATGTGTCTGTTGGCCATTTGGATGTCTTCTTTGGAAAAGTGTCTGTTCATGTCTTCTGCCCATATCTTTTTTTTTTTTTTTAAGATTTTCTTTATTTATTTGAGAGAGAGAGAAAGCATGAGAGAGGAGAGTGTCAGAGGGAGAAGCAGACTCCCCGCTGAGCAAGGAGCCTGATGCGGGACTCCATCCTGGGACCCCTGGGACCTGAGCTGAGGGCAGTCGCTTAACCAACTGAGCCACCCAGCACCCTCTTCTGCCCATTTCTTGATTGATTATTTATTCTTTGGGTGTTGAGTTTGATAAGTTCTTTATAGAGTTGGGGTACTAACCCTTTATCTGATATGTCATTTGCAAATATCATCGCCCATTCTGTTGGTTGTCTTTTGGTTTTGTTGACTGTTTCCTTTGTGGTGCAAAAACCTTTTATCTTGATGAAGTCCCAATAGTTCATTTTTGCTCTTGCTGTCCTTGCCTTTGGTGATGTTTCTAGGAATAAGTTGTTGCAGCTGAGGTCGAAGAGGTTGCTGCCTGTGTTCTCCTTTAAGATTTTGATGGACTCCTGTCTCACATTTAGGTCTTTCAACCATTTTGAGTCTATTTTTGTGTGTGGTGTAAGGAAATGGTCCAGTTTCATTCTTCTGCATATGGCTGCCCAATTTTCCCAATGCCAATTGTTGAAGAGACTATCTTTTTTCCACTGGACATTCTTTCCTCTTTCTTCTGTCTTGTTGTTGGTGTATAGGAATGCCACTGATTTCTGTGCATTGATTTTCTATCCTGCCACTTTACTGAATTCCTGTATGAATTCTAGCAGTATTGGGGTGGAGCTTTTGGGTTTTCCACATAAAGTATCATATTATCTGCAAAGAGTGAGAGTTTGACTTCTTCTTTGCTGATTTGGATGCCTTTTATTTCTTTTTGTTGTCTGATTGCTGTGGCTAAGACTTCTAGTACTATGTTGAATAGCAGTGGTGATAGTGGACATCTCTGTCATGTTCCTGAGCTTAGGCGGAGAGCTCTCAGTTTTTCCCCATTGAGAATGATATTCACTGTGGTTTTTTCATAGATGGCTTTTATGATATTGAGGTATGTACCCTCTATCCCTACACTCTGAAGGGTTTTAATCAAGAAAGGATGCTGTACTTTGTGAAATGCTTTTTCTGCACCTATTGAGAGGATAATATGGTTCTTGTCCTTTCTTTTATTAATGTATGTATCACACTGATTGATTTGTGGATGTTGAACCAAACTTGTAGCTCAAGAATAAATCCCACTTGGTCGTGGTGAATAATCCTTTTAATGAACTGTTGCATTCTATTGGATAGTATTTTGGTGAGAATATTTGCATCCATGTGCACCAGGGATATTGGTCTGTAAATTCTCCTTTTTGATAGGGTCTTTGTCCGGTTTTGGGATCAAGGTAATGCTGGCCTTATAAAATGAGTTTGGAAGTTTTCCTTCCATTTCTATTTTTTTTGGAACAGTTTCAGAAGAATAGGTATTAATTCTTCTTTAATGTTTGGTAGAATTCCCTTAGGAAGTCATCTGGCCCTGGGCTCTTATTTGTTGGGAGATTTTTTTTTTTTTTTTTACGATTTTATTTATTTATTTGACAGAGACAGCGAGAGAGGGAACACAAGCAGGGGGGAGTGGGAGAGGGAGAAGCAGGTTTCCCATGGAGCAGGGAGCCCAATGAGGGGCTTGATCTCAAGACCCTGGGATCATGACCTGAGCCAATGGCAGATGCTTAAGGACTGAGCCACCCAGACGTCCCTGTTGGGAGATTTTTGATTACTGCTTCAATTTCCTTAATGGTTATGGGTCTGTTCAGGTTTTCTACTTCTTCCTGGTTCAGTTTTGGTAGTTGATACATCTCTAGGAATGCATCCATTTCTTCCAGGTTATCTAATTTGCTGGCATAGAGTTGCTCATAATATGTTCTTGTAATTGTTTGTATTTCTTTAGTGTTGTTTGTGATCTCTCCTCCTTTATTCATGGTTTTATTTATTTGGGTCCTTTCTCTTTTCTTTTGATAAGTCTGGCCAGGGGTTTATCAACCTTATTAATTCTTTCAAATAACCAGCTCCTAGTTTTATTGATCTGTTCTAATGTTCTTTTGGTTTCTATTTCATTGATTTCTGCTCTGATCTTTATTATTTCTCTTCTGCTGCTGGGTTTAGGCTTTATTCGCTGTTCTTTCTCCAGCTCCTTTAGGTGTAGGGTTAGGTTGTGTACTTGAGACCTTTCTTGTTTCTTGAGAAAGGCTTGTATTGCTATATACTTTCCTTTTAGGACTGCCCTTGCTGTATCCCAAAGATTTTGAACAGTTGTGTTTTCATTTTCATTTGTTTCCATGAATTTTTTAAATTCTTCTTAAATTTCCTGGTTGACCCATTCTTTCTTTAGTAGGATGCTCTTTAGCCTCCATGTATTTGAGTTCTTTCCGACTTTCCCCTTGTGATTGAGTTCTAGTTTCACAGCATTGTGTTCCAAAAATATGCAGGGAATGATCCCAAAATTTTGGTACCAGTTGAGACCTGATTTGTGACCTAGGATATGATCTATTCTGGAAAATGTTCCATGGGCACTAGAGAAGAATGGTATTCTGTTGCTTTGGGATGGAATGTTCTGTATATATCTGTGAAGTCCATTTGGTCCAGTGTGTCATTTAAATTCTTTATTTCCTTGTTGATCTTTTGCTTAGATGATCTGTCCATTTCAGTGAGGGGGGTGTTAAAATTCCCTACTATTATTGTATTGTTGTCGAGGTGTTTCTTTGCTTTCATTATTAATTGGCTTATATAGCTGGCTGCTCCCATGTTAGGGGCCTAGATATTTACAGTTGTTAGATCTTCTTGTTGGATAGACACTTTAAGTATGATATAGTGCCCTTCCTCATTTATTATTGTATTCTTTGGTTTAAAATCTAATTTGTTTGATATAAGGATTGCCACCCCAGCTTTCTCTTGATGTCCATTAGCATGGTAAATGGTTTTCCACCCCCTCACTTTCAATCTGGAGGTGTCTTTGGATCTAAAATGAGTCTCTTGCAGACAGCATATTGATGGGTCTTGTTTTTTATCCAATCTGATAGCATGTGTCTTTTGATTGAGGCATTTAGCCCATTTACATTCAGGGTAACTATTGAAAGATATGAATTTAGTGTCATTGTATTGCCTGTAAGGTGACTGTTATTGTATATTGTCTCTGTTCCTTTTTGGTCTATGTTACTTTTCAGCTCTCTCCTTGCTTAGAGGGCCCCTTTCAATATTTCTTGTAGGGCTGGTTTCATGTTTGCAAATTCTTTTTGTTTTTGTTTATCCTGGAAGCTTTTTATGTCTCCTTCTATTTGCAGTGACAGCCTAGCTGGATATAGTATTCTTGGCTGCATATTTTTGTCATTTAGTGCTCTGAATATATCATGCCACTCCTTTCTGGCCTGCCAGGTCTCTGTGGATAGGTCTGTTGTCAATCTAATGTTTCTACCATTGTAGGTTACATATCTCTTCTCCCGAGCTGCTTTCAGGATTTTCTCTTTGTCTCTGAGAGTTGTAAATTTTACTATTAGATGTTGGGGTGTTGACCTATTTTTATTGAATTTCAGGGGGGTTCTCTGTGCCTCCCGGATTTTGATGTCTATTTCCTTCCCCAAATTAGGGAAGCTCTCTGTTATAATTTGCTCCAATATACCTTCTTCCCTTCTCTCTCCTTCTTCTTCTTCTGTGATTCCAATTATTCTAATATTGTTTTGTCTTATGGTATCACTTATATCTCAAATTCTGCCTTTATGATCCAGTAGTTTATCTCTTTTCCTCAATTTTTTATTCTCCATCATTTGGTCTTCTATATCACTGATTCTCTCTTCTGTCTCATTTATCCTAGCAGTTAAAGCCTCCAGTTTTGATTGCACCTCATTAATAGCCTTTTTGATTTTGACTTGGTTAGATTTTAGCTCTTTTATTTCTCCAGAAAGATCTCTCTAGTATCTTCCCTGCCTTTTTCAATCCCAGCTAGTATCTTTATAATCATCATTCTGAACTCTAGTTCTGACATCTTACTAATGTCCATATTGATTAGGTCCCTGGCAGTTGGTACTGCCTCTTATTCTTTTTTTTTTGAGGTGAGTTTTTCCATCTTGTCATTTTGTCCACAGGAGAATTGATGAATGAGAGAACAAAATGGTAACAGGGTAACATCAACCCCAGAAAAATATACACTAAACAAATCAGAAGAGACCTTCCAAAAAGTGGCTGCTTTTCTGTTCAAAGATTTGCTTCTATTCTTTTCCTCAATCTCCTGTTGAGTTCATACATGTTCAGAATGGTTTGATACCTATCTAGCTGAATTCCTGGAACCAGAGGAATTTAGGTCTCCTACTCCTCTGCCATCTTTCTCCACTCCCCAAGCTAATTATTTTTAAGAAACACGAGACACAGAAGAAGCTCAGAAAACTGAGAAGTGACTCTTGTCAGAAATATTTACACATATTAAGGGAATCTCCATTTGTTAAGGGTGTCTCCCTCACTCCAGGAAGAGGAGGATGACCAAATCTCTAGAAATTCTTATCAGTGAAGAAGGCAATGACTTAAAGCTGCATTAACAAGTAGACAGACCCTTGTATACTGTGCTTTTGGGTAAGCTCCCATAAGTGGCTTCCCCCACCCTCCCAATGTCTTTCTTTTATCTTTAGCTGGAGATGGCATTTAAGGTGATGGCTTGAGCCATTTCTGGGTGTTACTCAGTTCTCCTGGGTTTTCTCCCATGCATACAGGAGGTATACATGTTATTGAACTTCTGTTTTTCTCCTGTTAATTTGTCTTTTATTACAAGCTAAGATCTTAGAAGGGTAGAGGGAAAATTATTTGTCATTCCCCCACATAAGCTTCAATTTGAAAAATTAGGGAGAGAAAAGCAGAATGAATTTTCTCTTCTTTTCTGAGAGCAGCTCCTAATATCTCCAGTCTTCTTACTTAAGAGAATATAAATAACCTACACTTGAGCCTTATTTCAATCAGCCTTTATACAAACATTGATAATTCACCTATAACACATACCCCTAATAAGTCTATTTGTTAATCTGTTTTCCAATAAGCTACCTATCCTTAATTATTTGTAAGCAGTTTTCTGTAGAAGTTATTAATATTTTGGAAAACCAGCATTCCCTTGGTTTCCAAATTTCCTAAGACTTTTTCTTTTTGAAAAACTCTGTATAATTTAATTAATCTATTTTGCCCCAGTATATAATGAACTGAAGCTGTTTCCTATCACAATAATTCCAGGAAATGCACAGGCACTGATATTGTGCATCTTGACCCCCAAATTTTTAGATTTGGCAAAACCAGAGAAGAGAAATTTATTATGATATCTATCGATTTACAATCCAAATATAGTTAAAATGTATATCCTTATTGATATGTTATCTCTAAAGAAGGATTAAATGCTTTCTCTTACATGAATTTCATTATGTTCTAAAACTCTGTTAATTTTCAAATACATCTAAGAATCACTGTGTTAGAATTGGTCAGAGGTCCTTACCAAAATAAGGATGCATCATTATGAAATGCATCAAGGGTTATTTTGACTATATATATATATATATATATATATATATATATATATATATATTGCTTTATTTATCACAACTTGTTAACATCTGATTACATATCTGTGATATCATGATTTATAAGAAATATATTATATACTTGGTCTTTCAGATGACCAAAATATATTTCTTATATACATTTGGTCTTCATCAATTGTTCCTGTCTCACAGCTCCCAAAATCCTTGGGATTTCCTGAGTGACAAGGGCACTTGTCACTTTTTGTTATAATATTTGGTCTCTTTTACTCTAGTCCTAAAAATGCTTCAGAGCCATAAGGGTGAAATATGTGTCTTGTTATTCATAACCAGCCCCTTTTCTCCACAACTGGGTTTATATTAATGAGGTGATTTTTGGAAAGCACCTAAGGATTGGGGGCTGGTTGTCAGGGAGCCAACCATGAATACAGGGTTGGAACTTTCAGTCCCACCTAATTTCCGGGAAGGGGAGAGAGGCTAGAGGTTGAATCAATCATCAATGACCAGTGATTTAAAGTGTGATGAAGTCACCATAAGAAACCCAAAAGAAGGGGGCTCAGAGAACTTCCAGGTTAGGAAACCAGAATACTTCCATGTGCCAACATGCCAGGCCACAAGATCCACGAGGACAGAAACTTCTTAGTTCTGGACTTTGCCCTATGTATCTCTTCATTGGTTGTTGAATTGTGGCCTTTAATATCCTTTGTAATAAATTCAGTAATCCAGTGAGTAAACCATTTCCTGAGTTCTGTGCGCCATTCTAGCAAATTAATTGAACCCATGGAGGGTGTCTTAGGAACCTCTGATTTATAGCCATTCAGTCAGGAGTACAAGTAACAACTTGGACTTGTGATTGGCACCTAAAGTGGATGGGGGGTGGGGGAACAGTCTTTTTTTTTTTTTTTAAGATTTTATTTATTTATTTGAGAGAGAGACACAGCATGAGAGGGAACACAAGCAAGGGGAGTGGGAGAGGGAGAAGCAGGCTTCCTACTGAGCAGAAAGCCCGATGTGAGGCTCGATCCTAGGACCCTGGGACCATGACCTGAGCCGAAGGCAGACACTTAACCAACTGAGCCATCCAGGTGCCCTGGGAGAACAGTCTTGTGGGTCTGAGCGCTTCATGTATAGGATGTGATGCTATCTCCAGGTAGATAGTGTCAAATTGTTATCCTGCTGGTATCTGAGAATTGTTTATTGGGAGAAGGAAGCCTCCACACATACACACATGTTGGAATTGGGTCCACAAACCCCAAAGAATATCTCAGCTCTGAATCCCTCCAGTGCCTAACACATAAAAGAACTCAAAATATGTTGTGTTCAATAAATGAACCTGAATCTCCTATTTGATGTTGGGCCCTTAGAGGACAAGACTGATGATTTATTTGTGATTCTTTAATGCAAAACACAATGTTTGGCAAATATTTGGAGCACAAATAAATAGTTCCTGAAAAGAACTATTCCAATTTAAAAAAAATAATTCTTCTGAGCTTCTGGTTTCCAGCATAAAACCTTGCCTCACATAGAAAAAAATAATTAAGAAAATGTTTACAAAGTTAAAAACATTAAACAATGATATAGTATTATCTTTTTTGTTTCCAAAATTTGACATGGTGGCACAGTTCAAGGTCCACCTTAGGAATGTCATCCCTCTTCATACTCATTTCCTTCATCATATCAGATGTGCAGTGTGATCATTAAGCACACTGAGTCCAGGGGTAGGCTGCCTTGTTTCAGGTCAAATCACTGTAAATATTAAAGGAGTTAATATAGCTAAAGTGTACCGAGTAATACATGGCACACAATAAATGCTAAATGGATTAGCCATAATTACCAAAGCATTCTAAACAATTTTATCACAGATGCATGAACAGATAATTACCAGAAGATCCCCCATTTAGACTGTAAACTCCATGAGGCTTATTTAATGAAGGATTTTTCCTGTTTTACCTTCAGCATCTTGCTTGGTGTCTGAAATACTGCAACATTCATTCAATGCAACAAACATTCATTGAGTTCTTATGTGCCAGCTCTGTTCCATGTTCTTCAACCCAAAGATAATTGATGCAAAATATGTGCCCTTGTAAAGTTCACAATGAATGGATGAGACAGAAAATTAAATTGATTAAAATAATGGGAGGCAACAAATGGTAAATGAAAATGAGCATGGCCCTGTGGGAGCACCAGGCTAAAAAGCTACTCTACTTCATTGGTGTGAGTTTGTAGCTAGGCCTGTGGAATGGTGGGGGTGAGGGTGGGGCAAACAGGAGGGGACTGGAGAGGTTGGAAAGAGATGGGTCAGGCACAGATTTTGCAAAGGAGGTAGAGGCTTAATTGAATCATTAAAGATTAGCAAGAGGGCGGAGCAAGATGGCGGAGGAGTAGGAGACCTGGATTTCGTCTGGTCTCAGGAATTCAGCTGGATAAGGATCAAACCATTCTGAACACCTACAAACTCAACAGGAGATCGAAAAAAAGAATAGCAACAACTCTCTGAACAGAAAAGCGACCACTTTCTGGAAGGTAGGACATGCAGACAAGTGAATTCGAGGTGATATTCGGGAGGATAGATGGAGGGGCAGGGGCCTCCGTTGGCACTTCTGGCAAGTGATAGAGCCATGGAGCACAAAATCGGAACTTTTAGAGTCTGCTCCGCTGAGGGACATCGCTCCAGTGGCTAAGTGGGGGGTGGAAACCTCGTGGGATAGTGTGGTCTCAGGACCCTCGTGGTCACAGAAAGACCGGGGGTGCTTGAGTGCGGCAGAGCTCCCAGGGATCGGAGCTGGGAAGCCGGCTGCAGAGACAGAGCCCAGGCGCAGGTTCTCACCTCGGGGATGTCATAAACCATGATCCCCGGCACAGTCAGGCCACTGCTCCTCCAGCAGGGACCCAACAAGGTGCAGATCCGGGGAGACTCGCCTTCCTCCCCCGGGGAGGAGTGGCATGGGAGTGCACCGCAGGGATCTGCTGGGTTTGGAGACTCCACCCGGGGTCAGGTGCCAGAGATAGAAACGCGCGATTACAGGACGGGTGAGCACAGAGTGCAGCTGGAGACCGGGGAGACAGGAGTGATTGACTGCTTTTCTCTGGGGGCTCACTGAGGAGTGGGGCCCCGAGGTCTTGGCTTCTACGGGACGAAGATTGGGAGGACGCCATTTTCACTCTCGGCCTCCAAAGCTGTATGGAAATCTTGCAGGGAACAAAAGCTCCCGAGAGCAAACCCGAGCAGATTACTTAGCCCAGACCGGCAAGGGCGGGGCAATTCTGCCTCCAGCAAAGACATTTGGGAACCATGGCAACAAGCCCCTCCCCCAGAAGATCAGTGAGAACAGCCAGCCAAGACCAAGTTTACCGATCAATGAGAACAGCAGAACTCCAGCACTAGGGGAATATGGCACATAGAATCCATGGCTTTTTTACCATGATTCTGTAGTCCTTCAAAGTTAATTTTTTTGACTGTTTTGGTTTTTTTTTTTTTTAATTTTTCTTTTTCCCTTTTTCAACCAACATCTTATCAATCCCTTGTTTAAAAAAATATTTTTATTTTTCATTTTTAAAGTCATATTCTATCCCTTAATAGTAGTTACCTGTATTTTTGGCATATATATATAAGTTGTTTTCGCTTTAAAATCTTTGGATAGTTTCTTCTAACAGATCAAAATATACCCTAAATCTCTAGTGTATGATTTTTTTCTACTCCCCTGCCTGATCACATTCTCTGCCTTTTTTTTTCTTTTTTTTTTAAATCCTCTTCTTTCTTTTTTCAAACAACTTCTTAACAATTCCTTTTATAAATTTTTTTATATTTTCCATCTTTACAGTCATATTCCATCCCTTCATCATATCAACCCTTATTTTTGTACATATATAAGTTTTTCTTTCTTTAAAATTTGGGGAGGCACTTCCTTCTAACAGACCAAAATACACCCAGAATCTAGTGTGTGGCACTGATCTATATACCAGCCTGAGCATATTTGATCATATTCTGGGTTTTTTTTGTTTGTTTTTATCTTTTTCTTTTTTTTTTTTCTTTTTCTTTTCCTCTCTTTCCCTTTCTTTTCCCACTGCTTCAGGTCTTTTCTGATTTGTTTAGAGTATATTTTCTGGGGACGTTGTTACCCTGTTAGCATTTTGTTCTCTCACTAATCTATTCTCCTCTGGACAAAATGATAAGATGGAAAAAATCACCTCAACAAAAAGAACAAGAGGTAGTACCGACTGCCAGGGACCTACTCAATACGGACATTAGTATGATGTCCCATCTCATCTAGAGTTCAGAATCATCACTTTAAAGATACTAGCTAGGCTTGAAAAAAGCATGGAAGTTATTAGAGAAACCCTTTCTGGAGAAGTAAAAGAACTAAAATCTAACAAAATCGAAATAAAAAGGCTATTAATGAGGTACAATCAAAAATGGGGGCGCTAACTGCTAGGATAAATGAGGCAGAAGAGAGAATCAGTGATATAGAAGACCAAATGATGGAAAATAAAGAAGCTGAGAAAAAGACATAAACAACTACTGGATCATGAGGGCAGAATTCAAGAGATAAGCGATACCATAAGATGAAACAACATTAGAATAATTGGGATCCCAGAAGAAGAAGAAAGAGAGAGAGGGGCAGAAGGTATAATGGAGCAAATTATAGCAGAGAACTTCCCTAATTTGGGAAAGGAAATAGGCATCAAACTCCAGGAAGCACAGAGAACCCCTCTCAAAATCAATAAAAATAGGTCAACACCTCGACATCTAATAGTAAAACTTATGAGTCTCAGAGACAAAGAGAAAATCGTGAAAGCGGCTCGGGAGAAGAGATATGTAACCTACAATGGTAGAAACATTAGATTGACAACAGACCTATCCACAGAGACCTGGAAGGCCAGAAAGGACTGGCATGATATATTCAGAGCACTAAATGACAAAAATATGCAGCCAAGAATACTATATCCAGCTAGGCTATCATTGAAAATAGAAGGAGAGATAAAGAGCTTCCAGGATAAACAAAAACTAAAGGAATTTGCAAACACGAACCTAGCCCTATAAGAAATCTTGAAAGGGGTCCTCTAAGCAAAGAGAAACCCTAAAAACAACATAGACCAGAAAGGAACATAGACAATATACAGTAACAGTCACCTTACAGGCAATACAATGGCACTAAATTCATATCTTTCAATAGTTACCCTGAATGTAAATGGGCTAAGTGCCCCAATCAAAAGACACAGGCTAACAGACTGGATTAAAAAACAAGACCCATTGATATGCTGTCTGCAAGAGACTCATTTTAGACCCAAAGACACCGTAGATTGAAAGTGAGGGGGTGGAAAACCATTTACCATGCTAATGGACACCAAAAGAAAGCTGGGGTGGCAATCCTTATATCAGACAAATTAGATTTTAAACCAAAGATTGTAATAAGAGATGAGAAAGGACACTATATCCTACTTAAAGGGTCTTTCCAACAAGAAGATCTAACAATTTTAAATATCTGTGCCCCTAACATGGGAGCAGCCAATTATATAAGGCAATTAATAACGAAAGTGAAGAAATACATCGACAACAATACAATAATAGTGAGGGACTTTAACACCCCCCTCATTGAAATGGACAGATCATCTAAGCAAAAGATCAACAAGGAAATAAAGACTTTAAATGACACACTGGACCAAATGGACTTCACAGACATATTCAGAACATTCCATCCCAAAGCAACAGAATACCATTCTTCTCTAGTGCCCATGGAACATTCTCCAGAATTGATCACATCCTAGGTCATAAATCAGGTCTCAACCAGTACCAAAAGATTGGGATCATTCCCTGCCTATTTTCAGACCACAATGCTTTGAAACTAGAACTCAATCACAAGAGGAAAGTCAGAAAGAACTCAAATACATGGAGGCTAAAGAGCATCCTACTAAAGAAAGAATGGGTCAACCAGGAAATTTAAGAAGAATTTAAAAAATTCATGGAAACAAATGAAAATGAAAACACAACTATTCAAAATCTTTGGGATGGAGCAAAGGCAGTCCTAAGAGGAAAATATATAGCAATACAAGCCTTTCTCAAGAAACAAGAAAGGTCTCAAGTACACAACCTAACCCTACACCTAAAGGAGCTGGAGAAAGAACAGCAAATAAAGCCTAAGTCCAGCAGGAGAAAAGAAATAATAAAGATCAGAGCAGAAATCAATGAAATAGAAACTAAAAGAACAGTAGAACAGATCAACGAAACGAGGAGCTGGTTCTTTAAAAGAATTAACAAGATTGATAAACCCCTGCCCAGACTTATCAAAAAGAAAAGAGAAATGACCCAAATCAACAAAATCATGAACAAAAGAGGAGAGATCACAACCAACACCAAAGAAATACAAACAATTATAAGAACATATTATGAGCAACTCTATGCCAGCAAATTAGATAACCTGGAAGAAATGGATGCATTCCTAGAGATGTATCAACTACCAAAACTGAACGAGGAAGAAATAGAAAACCTGAACAGACCTATAACCACTAAGGAAATTGAAGCAGTCATCAAAAATCTCCCAAAAAACAAAAGCCCAGGGCCAGATGGCTCCCCAGGGGAATTCTACCAAAAATTTAAAGAAGAATTAATACCTATTCTTCTGAAACTGTTCCAAAGAATAGAAATGGAAGGAAAACTTCCAAACTCATTTTATGAGGCCACCATTACCTTGATCCCAAAACCAGACAAAGACCCCATCAAAAAGGAGAATTACAGACCAATATCCCTGATGAACATGGATGAAAAATTCCTACCAAAATACTAGCCAATAGGATCCAACAGTACATTAAAAGGATTATTCACCACGACCAAGTGGGATTTATCCCTGGGCTACAAGGTTGGTTCAACATCCACAGATCAATCAACGTAATACAATACATTTACAAAAGAAAGAACAAGAATCATATGATCCTCTCAATAGATACAGAAAAAGTATTTGACAAAGTACAGCATCCTTTTTTGATCAAAACTCTTCAGAGTATAGGCATAGAGGGTACATACCTCAATATCATAAAAGCCATCTATGAAAAACCTACAGCAAATATCATTCTCAATGGGGAAAAACTGAGAGCTTTCCCCCTAAGGTCAGGAACGCAGCAGGGATGTCCACTATCACCACTGCTATTCAACATAGTATTAGAAGTCCTAGCCACAGCAATCAGACAACAAAAAGAAATCAAAGCATCCAAATTGGCAAAGAAGTCAAACTCTCACTCTTTGTAGATGATATGATACTTTTGTGGAAAATCCAAAAGACTCCACCCCAAAACTGTTAGAACTCATACAGGAATTCAGTAAAGTGGCAGGATATAAAATCAATGTACAGAAGTCAGTGGGATTCCTATACACCAACAACAAGACAGAAGAAAGAGAAATTAAGGAGTCGATCCCATTTAAAATTGCACCCAAAACCATAAGATACCTAGGAATAAATCTAACCAAAGAGGCAAAGAATCTGTACTCAGAAAACTATAAAATACTCATGAAAGAAATTGAGGAAGACACAAAAAAATGGAAAAACTTTCCATACTCATGGATTGGAAGAACAAATATTGTGAAGATGTCAATGCTACCTAGAGCAATCTACACATTCAATGCAATCCCCATCAAAATACCATCCACTTTTTTCAAAGAAATGGAACAAATAATCCTAAAATTTGTATGGAACCAGAAAAGACCCCGAATAGCCAGAGGAATATTGAAAAAGAAAAGCAAAGCTGGTGGCATCACAATTCTGGACTTCCAGCACTATTACAAAGCTGTCATCATCAAGACAGTATGGTACTGGCACAAAAACAGACACATAGATCAATGGATCAGAATACAGAGCCCAGAAATGGACCCTCAATTCTATGGTCAACTCATCTTTGACAACGCAGGAAAGAATGTCCAATGGGAAAAAGACAGTCTCTTCAACAAATGGTGTTGGGGAAATTGGACAGCCCCATGCAGAAGAATCAAACTGGACCATTTCCTTACACCACACACAAAAATAGACTCAAAATGGTTGAAAGACCTAAATGTGAGACAGGAGTCCATCAAAATCCTAAAGGAGAACACAGGCAGCAACCTCTTCGACCTCAGCCACAGCAACTTCTTCCTAGAAACATCGCCAAAGGCAAGGGAAGCAAGGGCAAAAATGAACTATCAGGACTTCATTAAGATAAATAGCTTTTGCACCACAAAGGAAACAGTCAACAAAACCAAAAGACAACCGACAGAATGAGAGAAGATACTTGCAAATGACCTATCAGATAAAGGGCTAGTGTGCAAAATCTATGAAGAACTTATCAAACTCAACACCCAAAGAACAAAGAATCCAATCAAGAAATGGGCAGAAGACATGAACAGACATTTTTCCAAAGAAGACATCCAAATGGCCAACAGACACATGAAAAAGTGCTCAACATCACTCGGTATCAGGGAAATCCAAATCAAAACCTCCATGAGATACCACCTCACACCAGTCAGAATGGCTAAAATTAACAAGTCAGGAAATGACGGATGTTGGCGGGGAACCCTCCTGCACTGTTGGTGGGAATGCAAGTTGGTGCAGCCACTCTGGAAAACAGTATGGAGGTTCCTCAAAAAGTTGAAAATACAGCTACCATACGATCCAGCAATTGCACTACTGGGTATTTACCCCAAAGATACAAAAGTAGGGATCCAAAAGGGTACATGCACCCCGATGTTTATAGCAGCAATGTCCACAATAGCCAAAATGTTGAAAAAGCCAAGATGTCCATCAGCAGATGAATGGATAAAGAAGATGTGGTATATATATACAATGGAATATTATGCAGCCATCAGAAGGAATGAGGTCTTGCCATTTGCAATGACGTGGATGGAACTGGAGGGTATCATGCTGAGCGAAATAAGTCAATCAGAGAAAGACATGTATCATATGACCTCACTTATATGAGGAATTCTTAATCTCAGGAAACAAACTGAGGGTTGTTGGAGTGGGGGGTGGGGTGGGAGGGATGGGGTGGCTGGGTGATAGACATTGGGGAGGGTATGTGCTATGGTGAGTGCTGTGAATTGTGCAAGACTGTTGAATCTCAGATCTGTACCTCTGAAACAAATAATGCAATATATGTTAAGAAAAAAAAAAAAAAGAAGATAGTGGGAGGGGAAGAATGAAGGGGGGAAATCGGAGGGGTAGACGAACCATGAGAGACGATGGACTCTGAAAAACAAACTGAGAGTTCTAGAGGGGAGGGGGTTGGGAGGATGGGTTAGCCTGGTGGTGGGTATTGAGGAGGGCACATTCTGCATGGAGCACTGGGTGTTATGCACAAACAATGAATCATGGAACACTACATCTAAAACTAATGATGTAATGTATGGGGATTAACATAATAAAAAAATTTAAAAAAAAGATAACAGGAGGAGGAAAAGGAGTGATCAATGGAGTTTTTTGTTTTGTTTTGTTTTGTTTTTAATTATTGTAGCAGAAGCTTCTGGTGGGGGAGGGGAAAAACAGCATCTGCAGGTGGAACTAATAAATGTTAAAACCCACAGATAAAAAAGAGCATGACTCATTTCAGAAATCATATTTAAAAAAAAGCAAAAAAAATTGTATTCCCTTACCTTTAAGTTACCAATAATAACAACAGCATACAGTAGTAAATTCACAATTTGCTAGGAGTAAATATCATTAAATGTATGTTTTTGCTTTTCATTTCTCAATATTGGACTATAGCATACATTTGCCCAATCACTTTCCACTGCTTATGCAGGATCACAGTGGACATCTGAGTGTACACTTTCATCATATTCACACACCAAAAACCACTTTGGACATCTCCAGTTGTATGCATCCTAATGATCACACCCCACTTTTCAATCTCTTGCTTGTGATCATAACATCTTAACACTTTTAAGATTCAGTGTATGATTTTAAGGCACTTAGAAGAATGTTAGCGTGTTTTTTTGTTTCCTTTTTGTTAAAATGTGTACTTATACTTGTTTCTTTAATTCAATTACACATCTGTTAAAGTACAAGGGCTTCTGTTGAAAATCAGGTAGAAGTTTTAGACAAATAGCTATTCCATGCCTGAGTGATGGTCCATTTCAGTGTATGAATTGATCATACCAATCTTTCCCAGCTGTGAAAATGCTGATTTATTTGAGATACTCCTTCATTTAATTGCATGGTTTGGCATGTGATCAGACACCCCTCTATATACAAAATAATATTTTGTTTCAATGCTGTAGAATCTTTCAGAAGGGTGGGGTTCCTGGGTGGCTCAGTCGGTCGTTAAGCATTAAGCGGCTGCCTTTAGCTCAAGTCCTGATCCCGGGGTCCTGGGATAGAGCCTCAAATCGGGCTCCGTGCTCAGCAGGAAGCCTGCTTCTCCCCCTCCCTCTCCTGCTCCCCTTGCTTGTGTTCCTTCTCTCGCTGTATCTCTCTCTGTCAAATAAATTAATGAAATCCTTAGGGGGTAAAAAAAGGGCTTTATTCAACGAGGGATCCAAATTTCAGGCCCAATTTAACTGGGTGCAGTTATTGTATTAGTCATGATCCAATCAGGAGAGAGAAACCACATAGCAATTTGAACAGGAAGAGCTGAATATAGAGAACTATTAACTGTAATAGTGGCATAAAATTATAAAGGGAAAAAAGACAACTCGGAGGGATATTTGAGGGCTCAAGTAGAATACTCAAGTGAGGAACAACTTGGAAAGCAAAAGACAGGGTGGAGGCTGAGATTCGGATCTTATTGCAGAAGGTGGGCTTGCAGTTGCAGTGGATGGTGAAGAAGTTCTGGAGGCCAGAACTAGTCGAACCAATGAGCAAGTAGGAAACATCCTCCCGGAGTGTGGGCGGGCTGAGGCCCACAGTTGTGCATAAAGGAGGACCGGGGGTGTTGGAAGTCTTCTCACCAGCAGGGTGTTGCAAGGCCTGGTGTGACTGTGTGATCTGGGAGGACTACCCAGGCCATCATCAGGCTGGAACCCCAGCTGCAAGCTATTTGAGAGATTGCGGGCTCTAGAGTGGAGGACCTCTGGCAAGAGTACAGTAGAAGCAAGGAAAAAAAAAAAAAAAAAAAAAAAAAACAGAGGAGAGCACCAGAACCCAGATGGGAATCTACAATGTTCCATCAGCACCTCTACTGTAAGGTTTACCTTGTGCTCCTTACAAAGACTATACATGTAAAGCATCCATCCCATTATCACAGAGCAGGAAAGGAAAGGTTAATTTTGCTCTGAGGGATACAAATTTGATAATTAGCACAGAACGAGAACAGCTACGTATTCCAATTGCTCAACTGAAGTGGAAATCAATTCCAAATTCCAAGCTTCTCCCCATGGCTTAGTCAGCACCTGCGCAAGCTGTTGGCACCCACAGTCCTCTCCAATGTATTCCTCCTCTAAAATATATCCCTTATCACAGAAAATGAATAAAGAAAACACAAGCAACCTGCATCACTGTATTAAGAACATAGAACAATTCCATGTGTCTGCAGCATAGCTTGAATTGGGGGAAATGAAGAGTTGAATCAGTAAGAAATCATCAGTGCTAGATCACAAACTGTTTCATATGCCCAACAAAAGAACTTGAATTTTACTTTTTAATATTGAGAAGATGGCAGAAACCATTAAAGATTATCAAAATATGATTGCAATTTTCCGTACTGCATGTAGATAAGTAGAATCATGCCACTAATTCTCACAAATGGAATGCCAAAGTAGTATCACTCTAGTCTGAGGCACTTAAGAGCAAGTGTACCTCCTCCAACCATACAGCTGGAAGCAAAGGGCTTTAGAGCTGGAATTGCTAATTGGAAACAATCTGGGTCCCTGAGTCACTGCTTGGAGCAGGTGAGATACAGAGCACAACTCTCTGACCCATGTTAGACTGTGACATTAGTGATAAATCAATCTGTATTTTGCTTGTCCAGTCACAGAAATTGAGGAACTTATTTGTTACTGGAGCATAATTTAGCCCAGAATTGTAAGCAGGAGAATAACATAATCAAATTTGTTTATGGAAAGATGTTTTTGTCCAAATAAATGTAAGCTCACCTTAGTAAAGTCAGATTGAATTAAAATAGACACAAGTAGTCCCAACCATATGTACTGTTTACCTTATCTCCCTAGGTGATGCTACAATACCACTGAGCTCTGGTGAGAGTAGCATCAATGAAATGGTATTAATAACTGAGAAATTTTACTCCATATAAGAAATTCAGAAACAAAAAAGTCCAAGAACTATCTTACAGGTAATATAAAAGTCATGTATGTTCATGACATTTTTTTTTTTTTTAATAAATTGACCTTTCCAATGAACACTAAAGCAAATTAACAAACATGGTGGCTGAGGGTTGCCTGGGTGGCTCTGGCTACTGAGTGTCCAACTTCTGATGTTGGCTCGGTTGTGAACCAGGGGTGCTGGGATTGAGCCCCAAGTTGGGCTCTATGCTCAGTGGGTGGGGAATTTGCTTGAGAATTCTTTCCTTCTCCCTCTGTCCCTCCCCTCACTTGCACTTGTTCTCTCTCTCTCTCTCTAAAATAAATAAATCAAAAAAAAAAAAAAAAAAAAGGGAGGGGGCGCCTGGGTGACTCAGTCATTAAGCATCTGCCTTCGGCTCTGGTCATGATCCCAGGGTCCTGGGATCGAGCCCCACATCGGGCTCCCTGCTCAGCGGGAAGCCTGCTTCTCCCTCTGCCTCTGCTACTCTCCCATGCTTGTGTTCCCTCTCTCACTGTCTCTCTCTCTCTGTCAAATAAATAAATAAAATCTTTAGGAAAAAAAAACAAAACACGGTGGTTGAAATAAGCTTCCTGGTATTGCTGAGGTTTGTAATGACAGGAAGAGGTGATGACTGAGAATGATCAGTACATCAGGGCACCATGGGTATACAAGTTGATGACTGCCTGAGAATGCCCATAGATCCTCATCATGCATCTGCACACATGTTATGGCTAGTCATTGTTACACAGAGTCATCGTATAATTATTGTCCAAAACCACAATGCCTTGGCACAAACGTGATTCTGTTGTCAATGTGGTCATTGAGATCTGGAAGAAATAAAGGTCTTTTCTTTTTTCTTTCTTTCCTTCTTTTCTTCTTCCCTCCCTCCCTCCCTTCCTTTCCCCCTCCCTCACTCCCTCCATTCTTTCCTTCCTTCCTCCCTCCCTCCCTTCCTTCCTTCCTTCCTTCCTTCCTTCCTTCCAAAACAAGGGTCTTTTCAATAGTCAAGGAGATACAAACATCTGAAAAAGAAATCTCATCACCAACACCTGGCACAGGAGAAGTGGGCAAATATTAACAAATATTGTTATCATTATTTCAAATCACTCACAAATATGATTTGCCTTACTGCCACAAAATTATTCATTATAATTATTTATTGCTTTAATAAAATGGGACCTTTTTTATTGCAACAACCATTTATTATTTGATATAACTAATAAATGCTACTTCTAATAATATTCTTTTTGTGTCCTTTACCTTTGTTTTTCTATTTGTTAAGGTTTATTTCACTCTCCCTATTCTAAGTTAAAATTCTGAACTAGGATTTAGAAATGTTTTTTTAATATTTATATATTTAGATTTATAACTTTATATGTCAATAATATAGCAATAATAACAGCAGACATTTATACAACACTGTGTAATAGACACATTTCTAATCATTCCACACATCCTGGTTTATTTAATTTTTATAACAAGCTTATAATGGTGGGTACTACAGTTATCTGTGTTGAACATGTGAAGAGGCACAGAGAGGTTAAGTAATTGACCCCAGTCACAGAGCTACTAAGTTGATGGATCCAGGGTTTGAGCCCAGATGACTTTGACTCCATAATCATATCTCTTAATTACAGAATTTGGCCTGTGTCAGAGTCTAATAAGTAAAATGGTGATCACATTATCACAAAGGAAAGCCTTAAAATTCAATTGAATCATCCTACATCAAAGATTTTATTTATTAGTAGGCCTCTCCTAAAAATATCTGTATAATTTGGGACATGGCATCTATCTGAAAATTCAAATGTAACCAAACATTAGGTCATACTTTACTCACTGGTACATTTGTTGTTGTTGTTGTTGTTGTTCCCTCACCTTGGCATTTCAATGAAGTCTATGATTCGTAACAGTGTTTAAAACATTGAGTATACCTTTGTCTGATAATTTAATGTCTGATTTTTATTTTTTTGAGGGGGGACCTGAATAGAACTTGGGAATAGATTTTTACATTAAATTATGAGATTAGAGTAGCAACTGTCAAGGTCCAGATGCCTTTTCTGGAAGAATATTAGTCAAGACAGGCATTCTCTAGTTACGTAATTATATAGTTAAATAATTTGTATGTATATATATGTGTATATGTGTATATATATATACACCCACACATAAGTGTTTATATATATTTCTCAAGGAAAAAAAGTGGCAACTGAATTCATGCACACACACAAAAAAACAATTTAAAGGGTAGAATAATTACATTAAAGAGGAATGAAATCTTTCAAAGCAGCAAACACCCTGCTCCAGGATGGGGTCGGGACTGGCGGTAGGCGTGGGGTTGTGGCAACTTCTCAGGGGATGTGGGAGTGTGTAGAGAAGTGACGCTTTTCAGTCCATGTATTAAATTTTGTTCAAGAAATTTGTAACTTTGTATGTTGACACTGGAAAGAGTTTGACTGGCTAAAAAAATTAATATGGGTCAATTGTTGCATCCACAATTCATAGAGGACACTGGACCATGAGACCTAAGCCTAATACCTTTTCTTTGATATAAAACAGTGCCCTTTAATAAGCTTGAATTGCTTACTTTTAAACAAGGGAATTACCACTGAGTACTTATGACCTAAAGAAAATCTTAGCCATGGAGAAGACAGATATTATTACTGAATAGTTTACCCATTTCCTTTTTAAAATGAATCTTTGTAGGCTTTTATTGGTTTAGTTTTCATCTGCTTGAAAATGCCTTCTCCTCCTTCTTTTTCGTTGGTTTGTTTGTTTTAAAGACCAGCACCACAGGGAGAGCAGTAAAGCACGGCTTTTCTGAAAAGTCTTTTATGTCTGTTCATGTCGGCTAAGGAATTAATCCCAGACCTGGCTGTTTGTATGACAATGTTGATATCTGATTCTGTCACTCAAAGGAAAATAGGAAACTTTCCCTTGACATCCATATTCCTGAACTTTCCTGGATTGGGTGAGATACAGACACTATTACACTGAATTTTATTTTTCCCTGGGAAAAATGGTCACCTCTGACAATTTAAAATTCATATGCTATTAATATACTTTTGATTATTTATTTGAAAAGGGTCCCAAACCAAGTGAAATTAAACCAAAAGTTTTAGTCCGGTCTTACAATTAACATTTGAAATTTCAAGCTATTTAGCCTGTTATTCACACTCCGTGTTTTTATTTCCATTTTCCCCCCTCCCTACTGTTCATCTTCTTCATCTGTGCTATTTTAAACACTTTTATTTTAAAAGGTCACTATTAACATACTGGTCTCGTGAGCATTGTTGAAGAGAAGAAAGATGCAAGTAAACAACCATATTTTATCCTATAAAATTTTGGTGACATACTTGATTAACTGATTTTATAATTACAAAAACTAAGGTCTAAAATTGCCTCATTTCACTGCTAATCTGAGAAATAGCTTAATTTTAAAAATTAAAGCAAAAATGTAAAATACAGAGGCTATATGTGAACCATCACAACCCGGCTTTACCTCATGTCTCTCATTCACGGAACTCATTCCTTTTATCTTATCTAAACCTAAGCCTCAGAAGGTTTTCTGAGAAATAATGTAAAAGAACATTTTAAGCGGTAATCAAAAAGTTTTTAAAAATGTCCTCAGTTTGGCCACGTAAAATCTCCATGTGTCTATTTAGCCTAAGAGAGGTTGAGGATTCATTAATTAACTTTTATTTAAGACTTGCATTTTATTCCTCTGTGCATTGCAGTGTTACTAGCTCACTTTAATTGCAAGCTCCTTTCCTATTGCAAGTTCCTTGAGTTCAGATACTAAGTTTTATTTAGTAATAGACTGTAAAAGTAATCAACAATATTTGAGAAGTAAATGAAAAACTATCTTGTTAAGGACGACGCCTATATTCCCCTCTAACGTCCTTCATATTCTGCCATGAAAGTACCTATTGAGTGCTCTCACCGAAAAAAGGGATGGGAGGCTTAATTTGGGGGGATAGTCCAGCACTGAAATAATGCTTTAGCATTTGGTGCATGGCAGACATGCACTAGATATTTGTTCAAAGCATACTCAGTAATGATTGCTAATAGATTATTGTGCTTTTTAAAAGCTGTTGACATTGTCCTTCGTACTTCTTACCCTAGCTACTTGTGCAAACTTACTTACTTCATATTGTGAGAGGGAACGACAGTGCGCATAAGGTCTTAAAATCTGGCTCCTGCAACGGAAGCGGGGAGAAGCTCCCGAAGGGAAGCACGGTATCGGCATGTCCATCTTCTGTGGGTGTTTTTAGTGCTCAGAATGCTCCTCTCGTTTTCTGGCCTTTGTGTCCATCGAGTTTGGCTACCTCACCTGGGCTGGACATCCGGCTCTTCTGGTATTCAGACTACTCGGCTGTGTTCCTCAGCCCTGAACAAGTGTACATGGACTGCTGTGTGACGTCTTGCTGCCCTTTGGAACTCTGTAATTTGCTGTACAGACTCCCCCACGCTTAAACGACAGACTTCCCCCGCAGCATGATTCTGGCCTTGAAGCCACTCAGATTGGGTCCCTGAAACCTTCCACCACTCTGATTGGTTCCCTCTGACCTTAGACTACTGTGATTGGTTCTCTCTGACCTTATATCATTCTAATTGGTTCCCTCTGACCTTAGACTACTGTGATTGGTTCTCTCTGACCTTATATCATTCTAATTGGTTCCCTCTGGCCTTAGACCACTCTGATCGGTTCTCTCTGACCTTACGTCACTCTGATCGGTTCCCTCTGACCTTACGCCACTCTGATTGGTTCCCTCTGACCTTAGACTACTGTGATTGGTTCTCTCTGACCTTATATCATTCTAATTGGTTCCCTCTGACCTTAGACTACTGTGATTGGTTCTCTCTGACCTTATATCATTCTAATTGGTTCCCTCTGGCCTTAGACCACTCTGATCGGTTCTCTCTGACCTTACGTCACTCTGATCGGTTCCCTCTGACCTTACGCCACTCTGATTGGTTCCCTCTGACCTTAGACTACTGTGATTGGTTCTCTCTGACCTTATATCATTCTAATTGGTTCCCTCTGGCCTTAGACCACTCTGATCAGTTCTCTCTGACCTTACGTCACTCTGATTGGTTCCCTCTGACCTTACGCCACTCTGATTGGTTCCCTCTGACCTGACGCCACTCTTATTGGTTCCCCTGACTTTACACCACTCTGATTGGTTCCCCTGACCTTACACCACTCTGACCGGTTCTCTCTGATCTTACTCCACTCTAATTGGTTCCCTCTGGCCTTAGACCACTCTGATCGGTTCCCTCTGACCTTACACCATCCTGATTGGTTCCCTCTGACTTTACACCACTGTGATTGGTTCTCTCTGATCTTACCCCACTCTAATTGGTTCCCTCTGGCCTTAGACCACTCTGATCGGTTCCCTCTGACCTTACACCATTCTGATTGGTTCCCTCTGACCTTACACCACTGTGATTGGTTCTCTCTGATCTTACCCCACTCTAATTGGTTCCCTCTGGCCTTAGACCACTCTGATCGGTTCCCTCTGACCTTACACCACTCTGATTGGTTCCCCTGACCTTACACCACTCTGACCGGTTCTCTCTGATCTTACCCCACTCTAATTGGTTCCCTCTGGCCTTAGACCACTGTGATTGCTTCTCTGTTTGACATGCCAGCTCCTCTTTCTTAAGACTCCTAGTTTGTGGTTGAGCCTCCTTTGCTCTCTTGGCTGAACTGGGAACTTGACTTATAAGGTTCATATGGAAATAGCGCTGTTTCTGTCCTGCCTTGTATCATACCTTGTGTGAACACCTTCAGAGAATCATGGGGATGGTTCACAGATTTAAAAATGAGAGTGTTAAGAAAGGCTAAAGAGCACAAATTATTTAGCTTGGGAAAGTGAATTCTGAAAGACAGCCTAATGATGGTCTCCAGTTATGCCAAAGGTCATGTTAGCATCCTAGTGCTGCAAATTGCAAGCAGCTGTCTTTACTCTCTACTGAGGACAGAAATCATGGGTATGAGTGTCAATTACAACACAAGCGATCAGGGTTAGGCGTTAAAGAAGAATATCCCGAGGGAATTACCTTATAGCAGTCTTCATACAAACAGAAAACATGGGATAAAAGGAATTGTCTCATACTCTTGATTTTCTTTGGGTGAACCGGAATATTGAACGCTTGAGTAACTCAGGTTTTCAATCGGCTCACAGCCACAGTATTAAAGGTCATCTGCTTTCCAGGTGATAAGAATGAAGACTGAAGCTGACATGGACACTCTGAACTTTCATCTTCCGCTCCTCCCATTTCTCCATCATCTTACCATAGCTCCCCCAATGTATTGTTTTACTTTTCTGCTTCTAGTACTAATTTTGTACTGAGGATAGAAGAGACAAATAAGACAAAGTATCTGTTCTTGGTGCCAATTAACATGGGGCTTATGTTCAAGTCTATCACATCACAAAATAGTCATTTTAAAGGAAAAGCATTGTGCTATCACACATCTTTCATACATTTATTTGAAAGATATTCTTTACGTTTTATTTATTCACTTAAAGTTAAAAAAAAAAAAAAATCCCCAAGCAAAGCATATGGCATTAGGCAATGTGCTATCAATGCTAATAAAATTGTATAAAGTTGTGGTACCATTCCTTAATTACCTTAATTGTATCCTGTATACATTTATAAGCATTTGTTTGGGGCTTAGTTCTTTTTTGGGTAGAACCCCAACCTCTGCAAAGAAACATTCTCTGGGGCGCCTGGGTGGCTCAGTTGGTTAAGCGACTGCCTTCGGCTCAGGTCATGATCCTGGAGTCCCTGGATCGAGTCCCGCATCGGGCTCCCTGCTCGGCAGGGAGTCTGCTTCGCCCTCTGACCCTATCCCCTCTCATGTGTTCTTTCTCTCTCATTCTCTCTCTCTCAAATAAATAAAAATCTTTGGAAAAAAAATTCTCTGATTCTCCAACTCTCCTATTTTTCTGCTTTCATTTTAGGGCTTTTCTTCAATTCACGTGAATTCAGAAAAATGTTCTTTTTGTGGGTTTATGGCGACCTAATATCTATCACCTATGACATCTGAGAACTAGGCTGGATATATGTCCATTTCTTCTTCAAAATTACCCATAAAGATTACATCGAGCCAACTTTCAGAAATCAGTAAAACCTATTTTCCTAAGTGACCTGAAGGAGTATCACCCATGAGGTAGATTGTGCTGTTATGCTAATGTTCTTTCTAGCACTCCTAAGGTAGATAATGGTCCCTCTCACTGAGGCAAGTCAGAGTGGTGAATAGTTCATTACCATATAGAGAGGCTTTGCTCACCTCTATCAAAAGTTCTGCTTTGTTTTTTACAAAATTCTGATTCTATCATTATCAAAAAGTATTCTTTGTATCTTTTCCAGTTCTGTGTTATACATGTTTTTGGCTGTAAGGATGGATTCTTTGTTCAAATAGTCTATAACATGACTGGGGATTGTCTTAATAATGTGTGCCCACCTAACATTTGCCAGACTGGATTATAAGTAGAACTCACTAGGGACTTTGCGGGGGGGGGGGCCATCTTCTTCACACACCTGAAAGCATCCCTCCTCTAATCGCCTTGTTCAGAGTCAGTTTTCTATTTTTCCCTTTTGCTACCGTCTCTACAAAGATGCTTCTCTTCTGAGTCTTAACACAATCCATTCACTCCTGAGAACCTAGACCAAATCTACTAGGATGGTTCCCCATTTATTTGTAGAGTTTTCAGTCTTATGACAACACCCAGTACCTCTTAAAAATCGCTGGATTTCATTGTCTCAGGTCTTTCCCAATTCTGGTAATCCATTAGAGCAAACCAACAATTGCAGACATGTTCCTCGAAATTTGATGTGCTGAAAGGCTTAACAAGTATTCTAGGAGATTCTGATGCTAACCACAATTTAAGAAACTGAGGCTAAGGAATTTGTCATAGATCATGAGCTCTCCTAGACACAGCTCAATAGCAACTAAATTGAAAAGTCTTATTACAGTGTTTGAGGATGCCGTAGCATCTTATGTCAGAAATCACTGCTCTTCTGGCTCAGTTGAGCATACAAAAGTGCTCCTCATTCCTGCATTCCAGCCTGTAAATCCCTGTCTACATCTTGCTCTCATCTCTTCATGTTATGAGACACTAGTCCTTTTCTGCAAACTCTTGGACTAGAAACACATCTCTGTTCCTGACCTGCACGCTTTGCTGCATTTCATTTGGACCCACTGTTAGACTTCTTCCAGAATGTACAAATATTCAGTGTAAAATTTGTTATTTGTAGTAACAGCAACAATAAACAAATATGTCTATTGGATATTTGGTCTCTGGCAAAATGAAATTTTCAAAAAAAAAAAAAATGCAATGATGATTGTCCATAGTGCATGACCCTTAAGGGCCTTGACCCTTAAGAAGTTTAGAACCTTGAGTGATGAAATAAATCAGTTAAACAAAAAATTAAATGGCATTTTTATCTAAAAAAATCAGTCAATACAACAAAATAAGTACTAGAATAAAAAATATAATGGGGATTTTATAAAAGTCTATGAAATGAAAGTAAGTAAATGCATGAATGTATGAATAACTGGATGTTAATTGACATATCAATGGTAATAGATAATGCTGTAGAATTTTAGGGCAAGAAAACATTATTTTAGACTACTGTGATTGGAAAAGGCAAAACTGAAATGGGAAAAATGCAAAATATTTGGAAAGGAGAGGTTAAAATCTTATACAACTATCCAAATTTACAGTGGGACGGGTTGAGGTTTGGCCAGTTTCTTGAAGTGATTTCTTATTTAATAAATGGGAAATAACCATTCAATATTGAATATAAGGAGACCTGAGCAGAGAGTTAGAAAATTGCAAGGACAGGTTTTTCAATGTACGTTTTCTCTTCTTAATTTTGTTTTTGGGTTAATACTCTGTGACAGAGTAAACATTTTAAAAACATCATTTGTCAAAGGTCACAACAAAACCCTTCATACATAAGCCAATTGAGGGAGATAACAAGACAGTAATGGGTCTATTGTTTCACTAAAAATTGTACAACACTTGTAGAGAAAGTCACATCAAATTGCTTAATGACCTTTGGCAAAACAACATCTTGAGTCACTTTCACTGAATGTGTGCCTCTGAATGCCAGAACAAAACCGAAATGTTATGGTTCCCAAAATGCCAATTTTTACCTGCTAACCACACCCATAACTTACATAAATACAGTCAGGAAAAGGGAAAGCAAAAGAAAAAAAGAACCTGCAGCACTCAAACAGCTGTTGCTGCTTTCTGGCTAACGGGCCTTATTTTGAGAAAAAGCAGCAATCCTGCATTAAACTCTGTGTGTACGTGTGTAGTGCAGATTAAAAAGTGTCAGCGCTCAGAAAAACAATATTATACTCTCCCCCATCTGTTTAGTATAAAGAAGGTTTTCTCCTCCTACCTCCCTCTTCCCTCTTCCCTCAAAAAAAAAAAAAAAAAAAAAAAGTTTGGTGGAAGGGAGAAAAATTAAACTCCTGGACTGGGTATTTAGGCTTTCCTGTCCAGCATTGGGGAACTTTGATGACTTACTCCATACTACACATTTTCATCACACCAAACATCACTTACAGCACTTATGTGATTACCTAATTAAGTCATTAGACACAAAGGTGCTTATCATGAGATAATTACATCCTGGGGATATAAAGAAAGAAACAGAATGCAGCTTGAAACAGGAGTCCTTCCTATTACAAGGGCTCCTTCATTAAGGAAACGGTATCCAAGCAGGCAGGTGGAGATAGGAGCTGCATGTTTTTCTGCTAAGAGAGCTGGGGTTGGAGGTCAGCCTGAAAAACCCTTGACATCCAGATTTTACTCAATTATATAGACCCCCACACTAAACTCTGCAAGGACACACATGGGCATGTGTGTGCGCTGCTCAGAGAGCAGAGGGCTGGAACAGAGCTCCAAAAGATGGGAAACACCAACCACAGAGCTGAATACACTTATTGCAACTTCCCTGAAGGTCTAATTGCTGAGAAAATTAAACACAGAAAAATACACCTCTGTCTGGCAAACTTAGAAGTCAAATGTTTCTTAATGTGGTTAAAAACCTCCAGATCATATCACTTGATGGTAACTAAAGGGATAGAAATTTCCCAAGTGTTCCTCTCGATTGCATCATATATACATCCACAAATTCATGTTGTGTGTTTGTATGTGTATGTATAGTTCTTCATACAGACACATATTGATATGCAAACAATGAATCATGGAACACTACATCAAAAACTAATGATGTAATGTATGGTGATTAACATAATATCATGAAAAATAAATATTAAAAAAAGAATAAAAAAGAAACAACAACAAAAAACAAACACATATTGATATACACAGGCTCATATAAGCATGAAGATACAGATGCGCCAATGTTTAACAAAGTGACCCAAGCAGTATTATCATAGCCAATAAACTGATGAGTTACATCACTAATCACTGAAGTATCATTAAAACAGCTTTAATTCTATACTCTGCTCCATGAGAGTTTACAGGTAGAAACACAAACATCACACAGATGTACATACATTAGGCTCTACTCGGAGAAGCTATGGACATTCCTTTTTAAACAGATTTCTGGTACTTGTGGTTTTATTTACTCAAAGATACAATATAGAAACACCTATAGCAAATGCAATATATTGTCCCAAAAGAAATAACATGTGCTATTAATAGTTATTAATGATAACCCAAAGCGATATTACCTAGGTACTTAAATAAGAGTCACATTTTTTTTTCAAATAAAGGTGCTTATGAAAGAGAAAATATACAAAGAAAAAACAAGACCGATATTTATATAGAGAAGTAACTTGCTGTAGGAGAAATTGTAAAAAATGGAAAATGTATGCAGTCCCCTAAGTTTTTCTCTGTCTCTGATCACTTAAGATTGCTGAAATGTTGGGGTGCCTGGGTGGCTCAGTCGTTAAGCGTCTGCCTTCGGCTCAGGTCATGATCCCAGGGTCCTGGAATCGAGCCCTGCATCGGGGTCCCTGCTCAGCGGGAAGCCTGCTTCTCCCTCTCCTGCTCCCCCGGCTTGTGTTCCTTCTCTCGTTGTCTCTGTCAAATAAATAAAATCTTTAAAAAAAAAAAATTACTGAAATGTTTATACGTCAAGTTTGAGACTACATTATAGATTTTGTAAATATTTCTGTGATACATTGTACATGAAGAGATAGACTTGAAAATATATAAGTTTTAGGGGTGCCTGGCTGGCTCAGTCAGTTAAGCGTCCAACTCTTGATTTCCACTCAGCTCGTAATCTCAGGGTCATGGAATTGATCCCTTTGTAGGGCTCTGAGCTCAGTGGGGAGTCTGCTTAAGATTCTCTCTCTCCCTATCCTCTGCTCTTCCCCTGTTCTCTGGCTCTCTTTCTAAAATAATAAATAAATATTTAAAAATATATATATATATATACATTTTAAAGGTGTAGTCTTTCTTTTAATTTTTTTTTTAAATTTTTAAAGATTTTTATTTATTTATTTGACAGAGAGAGAGATAGCGAGAGCAGGAACACAAGCAGGGGGAGTGCGAGAGGGAGAAGCAGGCTTCCCGCTGAGCATGGAGCCCAACGCAGGGCTTGAATTCACAACTCTGAGATCAAGACCTGAGCTGAGATCAAGAGTCAGTTGCTTAACTGACTGAGCCACCCAGGTGCCCCCCCAGCTTTGGTGTAAAGCAACACAAGTAATATCTCTTTAACTTAGCTTTCATACAGTAAAATAGGTTATTCAGATCTGTCCCTTTCTCTACCCACACATTCCCTACCCCTTGACAATATAGAACACACGTGCATCATAAGTCACACCCTCCCTTTCTAAAATCATTCAGAGAGCTATCCAATTAAAAAATATGTGTAACAGTCTATGAAATGTTCATAAATTCTTTTCAGTCAACTCTACATTTTGTTAGAACACGCAAGTAGCTAGTTAGTACAAAGATAGTGGGGTTATGATTTTGTGCTGTTCTCTGTATTTCCTGAGTACCCACTCAATGCCATGCAGGGACATGTTTCATGGATGAAAACGAGGACCTTACTAATGACATTGCCTTTACCTTCAAGATCTTACAGCCCAAGTAAGGAAAGTAAATGAACACCCTGTCCAAGAAAGTATAAAACTGAATGCTGTGTAATGCATAACTGCCATTGGAGCTTTCAGAAATAACGAAGAAATTTACAGTTTGAGCAAGGGACAGAGAGGGAAGAAGACTGTGTGAACAATGGTACACACAGCAGTTTGAATATAAGCTCAGTAGCAGGAGCAAGGCACAGGATAATAACTCAAGCACAGAGCTGTTAAAATCTGCTCTGTCAAAATAAGGGATCACCTGCTCCTCTTAGTTCATTCTGGTTTTACATCTAGTTTATAACTCGACGTGAAAATGTTTGGCTTTAAAATCTGTTTATCATTCTAAGTGAATGATCTATGGGAACCATTTTAAAATACAGGTAAAATTGGGGAACCCTGGAGACTGCTGAGGTCTTGGGGACATGAGCACCGTTTAGAGTACTGGTGGAAATCTAATCAGACCTAATTTCTGGAAAGCATGTAGACAAAATGTGTCAAGATCCTTAAAAGTGTTCATATCCATTAACTCAGTTAATTGTACATTTGGAATATGTTCCTAAAAGCAAAAAAAAAAGACAAATTACAAGAGTTTTAAGTACAAAGATGTTTAATGTAGCAATTCTTAAAATAGATGAGAGTAATGATGGTAATTTAAAGTTTCCAATAATAGATATTATGTGAATTATAATATAGCCATATGCTAAATATTATGATCATTATTCTATTTTACAAGTTGTACAGTGCATTTCCTTATCAGTGAAATATATATTAATTTATATGTGTATATACATACACATACAGAAAAGTCCTGTATCAATAAAATTGAAATGCTCACAATTATTAACTCTGGGAAGTAGAATGAAAGTATTATCTTTCTTCCTTTTTTTATTTTTCTGTTTTTTCACTATTCCAAAGGAGGTCCATATGATCTGTGCACTTATATTTTCTAAAAGTAAGAACACCAGTTGAAATGCTATTTATAACATATTTTATAACATGAGAAAAATACTTTAATTTTAGGCAAAAAAAAAAAGGCAACTGCATTTAATGTGGTATTATTGACATTATTTCCCAATCCTTGCTTTTTTCAATGGTCTCTCTTCCTAGACTGCATGCTTCATGTTCTCCTATTTGCTTCCTACCTCTCTGCTCAGTCCTGTTTCCAGAGCTGGCCCGAGGTCCTCTGCCAATCCTTTAGATGCAGATATATCTTGAGGGTTTGCTTCAGTCCATACCCCTGACTGCCCCCCACTTTTCTTTCTAGAGTTCAGCCCCTGCTAAGGTTATAGCTACCACCTATGTATTATTGATATTCTAAATTTTATCTTCGTCTAGATCTGCAAGATATTTCCACATAGACGTTCCACTTACCAATTCAGAGTTAGTCAGCATACCTCAGAAATCTTCCTTGTTGACTCCATTTCTTGGCCATGGCCCCAAAATGCATAAGCTGAGCTGGAAACCTGGAAGCCATCCCTGATATCCTTCTCTCTCACCCCTGCCCACTCTAATCAATCACCTGTTCTTATGATTTTACCTCCTAGATATTTCTGGAATCTGTCACCTCTTCTTCTTAAGTACAACTGTCTTGAATCAGCTCATATCATCACTTCCCCGAACCACGGCAACAGCCTCCTAACTGGCTTACGTGTCTTGAGCCTTGTTCCTTCTCAAATTCATTCTACAAGGATCGCCAGAAGATCATGCTGCAGCCATAAATCTGAGTAATTCATTCCCCTCCTTTAAATCCTTCAGTAGCCCCCTGTGACCTGTAGAATAAATTCCAAGTTCCTTAATGTAATTTGCAGGATCTTTTCTATCATGGATGGCCCTTGCCTTCTGAGAATTTCATCTCAACCTCAAACACAGAACTGCTTATATTTCCATCCACACATCACGCTCCCCTCATCATTATATAACCCTGTGCCTTAATGTGTTATCTTCCTTTCCATGTGCAAGTCCATTTGGCAGCTGATTCCTACTTACCTGTTAAGACTCACCTGAGGTTTCACCTTCTCCAGGAAGTGTTACTGCCTCATAAGACAATCAGGGCTGTGCTGGCGCCAGCCCGTATGAGCTGATGAGTAATGATTATTAAATTTTCAGAAATTTTGTGAGTCAGCCATTAAACACAGCCATTAATAAAAATTAATTTAGATAAAATTATGATTAAATTTGTGTCCATTTTCTCTCTCTCTCTTTTTAATTAGCCTGACAGGAGGCTTATCAATTTTATTGATCTTTTCAAGAAATCAGCATTTGGTTTTATTGATTTCTCCTATTGATTTCCTGTTTTCAGTTTCATTGATTTCGTTCTAATTCTTATTATTTCTTTTCTTCTGTTTCCTTTGGATTTACATGGCTCTTTTCTAGTTTTATAAAGTGGAAACTTAGGTTATTGATTTTAGATTTTTCTTTTTTTTTAAGATTTATTTATTTATTTGAGAGAGAGAGCACAAACAGCAGGGGAGCGGCAGGCAGAGGAAGAAGCAGGCTGCTCGCTAAGCAAGGAGCCTGACTGGGACTGGATCCCAGGGTCCTGGGATCATGACCTGAGCCAAAGGCAGATGCTTAACTGACTGAGCCACCCAGCATCCCTCTTTCCTCTTTCCTAATACATGCATTCAATGCTATAAACATCCTTCTGAGAATTATTTTCACTGTGTCCTACACATTCTGATAGGTTGTGTTTTTGTTTAGTTTAAAGTATTTTTAAATTTCTCCTGACATTTCTTCTTTGATCCTTGTGTTGTTTATAAGTGTATTGTTTGATTCCCACATACTTTGGGGTTTTCCATTTTTATCTCTTCTCTTTTCCTTTTCATATCTTTTTGACTGCATTTGTTCCCTTATTGTGTGATCTACTTTGGTGGCCACCTCCCATCATAGAATGTGATCCATCTGAGGTTAGAGAGTGTTTTAATCATCTTTGTCTCCAATGTCCCCAATGTTTGGCACACAGTTGGTGCTTTGTAATAATGGGTAGATGAATGAATGAACTATGTGAAAAGAATTCAAGTGCAAATTTGGAAGGTAATACACACAAAAAAGTAAATAATATTCATTTCTAGACTGTGAGATTATGCCCATTTGCTATTTAAAAATATTTTTGTCATATTAAGGTAAAGAGCATAGTTCTCCTCAAAAAATTGTTACTTTTATTATTTAAAAATAGCAAGAAAGGCTTATGTTGAAAACTAATCCATTTCTCTACTTCAAATCTTATTATGGTCCTGCTGCCCAGAGCCATCTACTTTCAATTCTTATAGCTGTTTCTTCTCATATTTACTTCTATTTTCCTCAATGCTATGCTTATTACACTGTTATACGGATGTTGTTTCTTGATTTATCTCTCAAAATTATTAGAAGATATAGCTATTTTTAAAACACCATAGGGTGTCCTTCGCCCAGCCACTCTATCCATCCTACCCCCCGCCCACTGGGGAGGGTATGTGCTATGGTGAGCTCTGTGAATTGTGTAAGACTGATAAATCACAGACCTGTGCCTCTGAAACAAATAATACATTATATGTTAAAAAAAAAAAGAAGATAGTAGGAAGGGAAAAATGAAGGGGGGTAGAAATCGGAGGGGGAGATGAACCATGAGAGACTATGGACTCTGAGAAACAAATTGAGGATTTTTAGAGGGGCGGGGGGTGGGGGGATGGGTTAGCCTGGTGATGGGTGTTAAGGAGGGCATGTATTGAATGGAGCACTGGGTGTTATACACAAACAATGAATCATGGAACACTACATCAAAAACTAATGATGTAATGTATGGTGACTAACATAACATAATAAAATAAAATTAAAAAATAAAAACATCATAGGGTGTTTTAAAACACCATAGGGTGAGCCTGGGTGGCTCAGTCAGTTAAGTGTCTGACTTCGACTCAGCTCATGATCTCAGAGTCCTGGGATCCAGCCCTGTGTGGGGTTCAGTGGGAAGTCTGTGCTCAGTGGGAAGTTTGCTTCTCTCTCCCCCTCTGCCCCTCCCCTTGCTCGTGCTCTCTTTCTCTCGTTCTCTCAAATAAATAAAATCTTTAAAAATAAATAAGTAAATAAATAAATAAAACACCCAAACATATGCACGTGCCTCCTGCGCACACACACACACCAACCTCCTAATATTTAAATCATAGTCTTTGATTAAATCAGTATTCAGTGTCTGTAATATTCTAACTATGTAACTATTATCCACTGCTGAGCCAAGTAATACACTTTAACTTTATTTCCTTTTTTACATTAATTTCTGTTTTCCCTGGAGATGCCTTTTGTTTTATTTTATTCTACTCGTACCAGGAGTCAGTCTTGAAGATAAAAGCCACATACTTAAAAGATAAATAAAACTATAGAATGAGGATGCTTGTTGACAATGTATTGTCTATTGTTATAGTTCTTTTATGTGAAAAAAATAATCCCTTCTACTCTTAAACACTGTTATTTTGGATTTTCTGCTATGTGCCATTGAACCTAAGCCTAAAATCCCAATTTGGAATTTTTCCCTAATCATATTATATTTCTCTCTCTCATTCTCTCCTTTAAGAACATGAGCTTCTGAGCTCAAAGAAACCTGTATGAAAATAACCACATAATTGCATTATCTTGGAAGACTGTTTTTCTTTCTTTTTTTTTTTTTTTCAAGATTTCATTTATTTATTTAGGAGGGAGAAAGAGAGAGCATGAGTGGGGGCGAGGGGAGAAGAGGCAGAGGGAGAGGGAGAAACAGACTTCCCATTGAGCAGGGAGCCCCTGCAGGGTTTGAGCCTAGGATCCCAAGATCATGACCTGAGCTGAAGGCAGATGCTAACCAACTGAGCCACCCATGCGCCCCTGCTTTATTTCTCTAAGTCTCCACTTCTTCATCAATAAATTAAGGTGATAATACCTACCTCAAAATTTTATTCAGAGATTTCAAAGATAAAATGCATGAGGTGCTGATAGTTGTGGTTAGGTGGCATTGCAGCAGCTTAGTAGAAATAGGAAAATGGTCACAGGGCTAGCAATAATAATAGGGAAACTTCTTTCTTCGACTACATCGTTTACTATCATGCAATTCAGCCATCCTCCTTACCTCTTTACCTAGCTATACTCATAATGATTATTCCATATATATACTTTCACCTCATTTAATTTTCTCTCTTCTTGGTTTTTCCTTTTCTTTTTCTTTTTTTTTTTTTCCTTCCCCTTCTTTGTCAGTTTTGGAAGTCTCCCATACCATTCTATGTACCTAAGCCCATAATCCTTTCTTAAATCCTTTTCCTTAATTTCCTTGGTCCTAGGGATATCTCTCCATTCCCCAGAAACCTCTTCAATCAGAATATTCTTATATGCAAAATGTATTGAAGACTTGAAAATGTGACCTTTCTCAGCTTGACTCTGATCATGCATATCAAAAGCAAAGTGAACAAAGTTAATATTTCTTTATTATTTGACATTAAGGTTTATTTTCAGACAGCAACCTTGTGTCTGCAAGTAATGAGCTCAAATGCTTTTAAGCAACTTGATTATAACCTATCAAGCAACTGTGTGAGAGTTGGCAAAGAAGAATTACATAAACATTCAAAAATATGAAAGTATATAGCTTTCGGTATATTAATATTATAATGGATGAGATGGTTTTTTGGACAAGTAAAGAACTGGGTTGCTCCTATTTATCATGGGATATTTAAAATTTCAATCCCCCCCTTACTTTAAAGTCAAATATAATACATGGGACTTAAACAATGAATTTTGTTTTGTTCCTTTTCTTTTTTTTCCTTCCTATAACTGAAGCCTTCTAGAGAATGTTTATTTCACTCCCAGCTGCCATTTTATAGATGGATTCATTTCTAGCTCATTATTTTATGCCTTACTATATGTTATAATTCCAGTGAATAGTATTGTATCTCATGTAGCCAAACCTAATCCTAAGTAATTGCAGAAAATAGAATGAAACCAAAATAGAAAATAAGAAAAAGCACTTGTCTTCCCATGGAGAGGAAAGTGCCTGAGGTAGGGAATACCAGAATTCAGGACAAAATAGGTGCAAGTAGGGTAAAAAATGATATCCCATTGTTTATTAAACATCTTCTATATATATCAGTTATTGAACTAGCTTATTTACAAATATTATCTTATATAAGTCCCCTCAAAATAAAACAAGATGTAAAAATATTGTTCTCATTTTGTAGGTGTCAATTTTGAGTCTCAGAATGTTTAAAGAGCCCCCAAGTCACCAAAACTGTGGGAGAGTTTTACTTTGAATCAAAATTTGTTTAGAAACCATTTTGAAGTATATATGAAACTATTCCATAAATAAAATTTTACTTGGAAAAAATACTACCACATGTCTACATCAACAATGATAAGAATAATGGAAATATTGAATAAAAAAAAGAATATAATCTGCAAAGCAACTATATAGCACTTTCAAAATAAACACTGACTTGGAGGATGGGGATAATTTCTATCTTGTTTTCCAAAGTAAACAAGCACACTAGAAGAAAATCACATCTAGGACTTAAGAAATCATTCAAGATTCTTCTAATTCCCAGACCAATCTGTCCATAAGGCTTATATGTTCCTTCCCCAAAGAGCATTATTTCTATTTACAGATCACATTAATATCATTGCTGGAATTCAATAAAGGGTAAAAAAATCAGAAACAAAGCAACCATTAATTCACAGAAAAAAACCTGAAATACTCAGGATTTATCAAATTGGAAATATTTCAAGATTTGCCTTTATCTTAAGTCCTGACTTTGGTTGTTTGACTTCTCTGCACTTCAGAAAAATCACAACTTGATGCCAATTGTTTTTACCTTCTGGTAAAACTTAAGAGAAAAAAAAATATATATATATATATTTATATACTATAAATATAGCTAATAAAGAGGTTACACTGATTTGACCCAGAGTTCACAAAGTCTTTTAGGCAACAGAGAAGATGAGAAAATCATGGAATTTAAGCTGAAGATTATATATTTTAATTTTTGGAATATCAATTCATTGCAAGTGAAAATGGAAGTCCCATTTTCTCTAGCTCAACTAAAATGGTTTCCCACAAAGACTCTGTGACCATATTAACATCTTCTATCTTATGTAAATTAGCAGTTAATGAACATAAAAACCATTAGTCTTCACTTATGTTCTATAATTGAATCGATGCAATTGATTTTAAAGTTCAGAAGCACTCCACATTTCAGTAAAGCATATAGAGGCTTTTAAGACTCTAACTCAGCTCCATAAACAAACCCATCAGATTGATAAGAATTCCCAGAAGAAATGAAACACAGCATTAGTGTGCTCAGAATTCTACATTCATGATGAGATCCTGCTTTTTTCATAACCTTGGTCCTGACTTATTGGGGAGAAAGGGTAAGTTATGTAAAACAGAATATAATAAAGTTTGCATGTTCAAATGACATAAAGTCTCTATTCTTCCATAAAATCACAATCATACATGCACACATAAAGACCAAGAAGTAATTGTGTAGGGACTGAAACATATTCAATAATTTACATAAAACAAGTTAAATTTTCATTTGAGCCTGAAAAGAAATGTTATGGGATCATGTTCAAGGGGACCCCGTAACTCTTTCTGAATGATGGTGCTTTCTGCTCCCCCACTGGGACTTTTGAGAGCTCTGCACTTACCTCACAGTAGTATGAGGTCTGTGGTCACATCCTATAAAGTCATCACTTTCTAAGGTCATCAGATATATGGAGAAAAGGCCAAGAAGTCTTTTTACTGAAGCCTTTAACCAGAAAGTCAACAGTAACACACCATCAATTTAGATAGAAAAAAAAAAAAAAAAGGAATGACTTCAGTGTCAAATTTCTGAACAATGGTTTCCACTGAATTAAGCCTTGCTTTAATGTAAAGAGAGCATCGCTTAATTGGATTTGTAGTTTTTTCTTTTAATAGATGCCATTGATTTTCCCAAGCAGGTACTATTTCTCTGAAGTTTAATTATTTATCAAGAAATAGCAGTTTACAATTTTACCTACTACCATCATCACTGGATTGGTTTTCTAGCTCACCTTTTTTTTTTTTTTTTTTCCTTTTCCCCACCATGTGGCATTGAGGAGTCTAAAGTGAACAGTGAGTTAAATTTATGTAATTTGACCATCTGGTCATCTCAAAAAAAAACCCTCTAAATTCAAAAGGTATTAACTTCTGTATATTCTACAATGTTTGCAGCAAAAACTGATGAAGGGGAGCATTAAAAAACTCAAGATATTTCTCTACGGAAAACAATCCATGCTAGCCCATCAATTAGAATTACATATATATTTAAATTTTTTGGCCTTTAACTGTTTATTCATTGCAAAGTTTCAGAAATACCAACATTTTAGTACTCATTTTGTACTAGTAAGAGTCTATACCTGAAACCACTAGCTATAGGTGCTTCTCCAAATTTCTAAAGGCCCATCTCCCCAAAAGCATAGGGGAGAAAACATACAGAGTTATGTCAAATATATGTACCCAGTAAAACAACAACAACAACAACAGCGAAAAAACCCAACAACAACAAAAAACATTTCTTCTGTCTGTCTATAAATTTCTGACAATGATGGGACATCCACACACACTCTGAACTCAAGTGTCTACAGACTGAGATTCCCTCAACTCTCCCAACTGTTCAGTCCCTGGTATTTGTTACAGCAATGCAAGCCTGCACTGTTTGGATTTAAACCACACATCGCTTCTCCCTTTCATTTCTGGCTAGCCGCCCAAAGCCACGCAGCAGGTGCTGTCTCGGGAATGTCACCATCTAGTAAAAGTATTGTAACATAACACAGAGACAATGGAGTTCTCTTTGGATGCACTTTGCTTTTCTCAACAGATTGAGTTCCTAATAGGACAAAGTCTCAAGCCTCAAGGCAGAAACAGTATACATGTTTTATCATTCAAAAACAACAACAGGAACACCTGGGTGGCTCCATCGGTTAAGCGTCTGCCTTCAGCACAGGTCATGATCCCAGGATCCTGGGATTCAGTTCCGCATCAGTCTCCTTGCTCAGTGGGGGGCCTGCTTCCCCCTCTGCCTGCTGCTCTCCCTGCTTGTGCTTTCTCTCTCTCTCTCTCTCTCTCTCTAATAAATACATAAAATCTTCAAAACAAACAAACAAACAAACAAAACCCCACAAAAAACCCACTCATATTAGTTTTGCTCGGGCAATGAACCACAGTGCTGAGTGACAGGAGTTAAGAAAGCAAATGCCAGGCATTGCACTGCACAACGCTGAAGGGGAAAGTTCAGGCAAAGTTCTCCAAAAGGCAGTTTTTTGCATTGCTTTGGAGCTTCATAAAATGACACCTTAATTGCTCTTCTCAGTGGGTTATGTGGGAATGATATAAAGAAAAAAAATGGTTTCAAAGGAGTATGAGTGATTTAAGTGATTCAATTCAAGTGATTCAAGGGAGTAAGAAAGCAGATAAGTTAAATTACGTAAACTAAAGAAATCAGAACCAAGACAGTAAGAACCTGGAGATTAGATCCCACTGCTTTGGAATCCAAAGGCTTTAGGTTCAAGGACCAACCCCTGGGTATGTCAATGCATTCATGCTTTTATCATGCTTTCATTGGGACTATAATTTGAAAATAGAGAGTGAATTACCCAAGAAAAAATAATTAGTTGAACTACTTCTCTTAGAAAACATCTTCTAGCAAACTGTGTTATCTAGTACACTTACCAGACACAGATAATACAGACCTAAAATTCAAAGACAGAGATTTTATTTTCAGTTAAAAATTGGCCGGAATTGTTTTGACTTTCCTTAGTTGTCTTTGGGAGAAGATTCTTTTTGGGACTTGGTCAAGAGTATAGCTAGTGTTCCAATAATACCTATATAAGAGATGTATTTTTAGGGCGCCTGGGTGGCTCAGTTGGTTAAGCGACTGCCTTTGGCTCAGGTCATGATCCTGGAGTCCCTGGATCGAGTCCCGCATCAGGCTCCCTGCTCGGCAGTGAGTCTGTTTCTCCGTCTGAACCTCCTCCCTCTCATGTGCTCTCTCTCATTCTCTCTCTCAAATAAAAAAAAAAAAAAAGAGATGCATTTTTATATGGATTCAGAATATCTCAGTTCAGACCATGCCTCTCTCAAAGCACTACTATTTCATGCAATAAAAAATTTCAGAACATTGCCTATGGGAACTGGGTAGGTAATATTCCTAATGGAAAAATATCATCATTACTTCCTAAGCTTCTATGAGTTACATTCCCAGAGTTATCCTTTCCTCTTTCAATGGGTAAACTAGAATTTCAGTAGAAATCGCAATATGCTTTTGTAATAGCCAGCCTTTTAAGCATCTGCCCTGCAGCTGTCTGTCATTTTATAATCCTCACATACAGCTAGCATTGGTGAGGAGAAGACTGAGCACCTGCTATGCTTTAAGTCTTTATATCCAATAGCTCATTGATCCTCTCAACCTGGTAAAGTAATTGATTTTCTATTTTTAGGTGAGGAAACTTAAGACCAGAGTAGTTAGTAACTATCCCTAGGTCACAACTGACAGGTGTAGAACCAGGATTGGAATCTCTATCTGACACAAAAGCTTATAAGACACTTGTTTAGTAGAAAATATATATGCTAGATGTGCCTGGATGGCTCAGTTTTAAACGTCTGACTCTTGATCTCAACTCAGGTCTTGATCTCAGGGTCATGAGTTTAAGCCCTGAGTTGGGCTACATGCTGGGCATGGAGCCTACTTTTAAAAAAATAAATAAATAAATAAAAGTATGCTAATTTTCTCTCCTTACCATGCTAATTGTCATATGATAGTATCATCATTTAAACTCTTCTCTTACTTAGGGTTTTCTTTTCTTTTTTTTAGTTGAACTAAATTAAGCTGAATAAAACTCAGTGTCAAATAAATCTCAGAAGGTTTGGGGATTGAATGGAAGTAGAAATCTTGCCAAGTTTAACAGCCCACTCTAAACCTTCTGGGCAGTAAGTTTACAGCACAGATTGAGTCTTTTAAGATTCAAGATTCCTTGTATTTGACAAGCTGTGATGTCCTATATAGAAGTAGAAAGTCATGTAAAAGAATTCTTTGGACGTCAAAGGGCTCAGAAATAAAATCAGATCAGGTATTTTTGTACATATTACATGTAATCTGTGGTGTCATTCATTCAGTGCTTCCTTTCCTCAATCATTTTTCCCTGGGAATTTCATGACTTCAGTTGTCCATAAATATTCTCCTTAAAAATGCAGAATAGAGATGAACAAATTAAGGAGTAAAAATGGAATTGCAGTTTATAAAGAAATGGGAGACATTTATAAAGAGTTGGTAGGGTTATGTTTTATTTTTATTGTACAAGGTATCTGGTAAACCCCAAACCCAGAACATCCTCCTTTTGTTCAGTATTTAAATTTGAATCGTAGCTTGCTTTTAGCTACTTCTCTTCTTAAACTCTTTGGTTTGACAAACTGGGCTTTGTGTCCTATGACAACAGCTTTTCTCAAGAGATTTCTGGTACTTTCTGATTCTGGTTGGACTGGAAATACCACAAAAAACAACTTTCCTTATGGTATTTTGGCACCTCAACCATCAGGACCAGATGGTACACAGAAGTGCAGAGGAAGCATTGAATATGAATAATGATACATTTTTAAAAATCATCCAGTCTCCTCTAACTTTATTGCATTTCAGATGAAGGTTCATGCCAATTTACATTCTGATCTGAACATGTTCATCCATTTCCAATGGAAGCAAAGTAGATAGCGGGGTTATACGGTTTGGATTTAGAACAATTCCTATTCTTGATTTTGCCCCAAGAAACTCAATTCTCCACAATGCTTCTTTAGACAAAGAGGCAGAGCCCTAAAATGTGGTCTTCAGAAGAATGTGTAGGAAAGACGACTGAGGAAGTACTAAGTTTGACAATCAAGTTTGAACAAAATGAAAAGCATCATCATCATCCATCAAGGACAATGATGTGACAATAGGTGAGCATTTAGTTTGGTCACAAATGTGCCCAACAAATACTCCCTATATTTTACGGAAGGTGTGCTAAGTTCTCAAAAAAGAAATGCAACTCAGATCTTAAATGTGTGTTTTTTTTTTTTTTAACACAAGTAGTTGAAATGTTGTGTTGGATGATATTTTTGTGTGTGCATATTCTTCGTTATTATTTTTTTATTATTCCTCATTATTTTTGCTTCAGGATATCGGTTCTGGGGTAGTAAAAAAAAAAAAAAAAAGCTTAACAGGGACCTATTCTCACTAAACCATTACAGAAAATACTGGAGAATAATTTATCTTTCATCTTCTGTCCTGTTCAAACCATTGAAGGAAGTGCTAAAAAGAAATAAAGTAGCTAGTAGTTAGTGAACGAGACTTAAGATGCAATTAGACCAAAACAAAAATCAAATAGAGGAGTAAGAGCAGATATTCTAAACTATTTTTTTCCTAAAATATGCTGCTTGGAACATTAGACTCACTAGATGTTAATAGCTTTGAGACATGCTGGGATAAATAAAACCAAGCTGATCTTTGTTGGTTTCTTTTTACAGTGTGTATTGCGACTCTGCAAGAGAATGATGAACTGGGCTGATTTTCCAAATATTATATGTCCAGAGAATCTCTTCCTCCCCCCCCCCCCGGGATCACCTTGCAAAACTAATGAGCCAAGTTTTAAGGATTGAAAGAATAACCAAGTTTTAAGGATAATCAACTTTCAAGGATTCTAGAGTCACCATCCTATTTCCACATAGTTATGTATTTAAAGAGAGCATATGTGTAAATCCCTAGCAAACAAATATTAGAAAAAATTCTTCACTTATTAAGTACTCAATATTGCTTCAATGAGGCATTTTTAGAAGATCAAAATTCAGGATTAAATCTGAGAAATGCAGTTAGAAGTCTGAGTGCAGGAGTAGAGTGGACATCAGAAATTCACCAATCCCATTTACAACAATAAAAGTAAAAAAGATAATCCCAAATGCCATTGCTACATTATTTTAGCTCATATGATCTTTGATGATAAATTTTGATATTTGATAATGGTCCTTCCCAAGTTATTTGACACCATTCATATGAACAAAGAACAGATTCCTGTCTTTTTTTTTTTTTTTAACTTTTTGGCATAATGAACAAAAAGTAAAGCATTCTTTAGTAAAATCTTGCAATAGAAATAGGAAATGACTAGGTTTCTTTGTAGTAATCTTCACTGTGACAAAAGAGAGTTTTAATTAACAGGCATTATCAAAAGTGAATGCATGCTTAAAGGGAAAGAAATTTTCATTTTAAAATTTTCCTTCTAACCTTGCATTGCAGGGAACTAACTTAAATAAATATTCCTAATGTTGCTCCAAGAAAATGCATCTGACTACCATAACAGCAACAACAAACAAAACATCAATTATTTAGAGAATCTTAATATCGAATAATGAGTCTGGTCCCACCCTCATTGCTATTTTGATATAAAAGTTGTTTTAATGTGACTATCTGGAAATACAATGTTTAATTGCTTCAGACTAACTCCGATGAAATGATTTGACCATTCTTGAACTCAAAACAAAGATTTAAAAGGGGAGAGCTCTTTGTTGGAATTTTATGGAAAATAGCACTTTTACTTTAAGCTTAATTTAGCTTAATACAGCAGTTATTTTGCATTAGCAACTTTTGAAAAGAAATAAATACTAAAAAACCCCCACAAACATTAGAATTCTATAGATTCTGTTTGAAGAATACAGTTCATGAGAAGCTCATGTATTTAGTGACCTTAAGAACAACCTCTTGACTTCTCTTCGATATGTCCAAGTTTACATATTAAACATGACAAAATTTTGGAGTCTCATTCTCTTGAGAATAGGGAATATGGTTAAAAGCTTGAGATATCTAAAACAGGGCTCGCCATTTTAAAGCTATTAATGTTTTAGGCCAGATATTATTTGTTGTTGGAGGATGTCCTGTTTAGCAACATCCTTGGCCTCTCCCCACTAGACATCAATAACACTCTCTCCCACCAATTGTGACAACGAAAACGTCTCTAGACATTACCAAGTGTCCCTTGGAAGGAAAAATTGCCCAAGATTGAGAACCACTGGTTTAATATGTTTATATTGCCCCAGACATGAATTTATAGAGAATTCATTTAAGGAGGTCTAGAAACAATTCATATGTGCTTTCTGACCTTTTGGAATTTACAAAAAGAAGACCCTTGGAACATATTTGTTAAGGCATTGACTTCTATCTAAATTGAACTTCATTATTAGATTGTTGTCAAGACTTTGTAGTCCCTGTTTTATAAGTTCATCACTGTACAGGAGGATTTTTCTGTAACAACATTCCTGCACTTTATAATGATTTGTAAGAAAATAGAAATTGTTTCATTTCTGAATAACAATGCAATCTAATGGGCAACCTCTGTCCTCTGAGTCTTTGAAAAATTTATTTTTTATTTCTACAGATTTTAAAGTTATAAATAGATTAAAGTCAACATTTAGTAGTCAACTTTGATCATGTTCCGGTCAAAGCCCATGTTTTGTCATTAGACCTTTCAGTTCCATTTTGGTCAAGACCTAGCTAACCTATACCTTCATCTCCTTCAATGCCTTGTCTTACAAATCACACCATAAATGTTGCAGTGCAGTTCACATCATGCCCTATTCTTCCTCGTACCTTGGTGCTTTTGTTCCTGCCATTATCTCTTTTAGAACCAATCTTTTTATCCTCTTTCCATTCCCTGGCTAAATTCTCAACATATATATGAAAACATACTATCTTTTTTTTTTAAAGATTTTATTTATTTATTTGAGAGAGAGAGTGAGAGAGAGCATGAGAGGAGAGAGGGTCAGAGGGAGAAGCAGACTCCCCGCTGAGCAGGGAGCCAGATGTGGGACTTGATCCCAGGACTCCAGGATCATGACCTGAGCCAAAGGCAGTCGCTTAGCCAACTCTGCCACCCAGGCGCCCGAAAACATACTATCTTAAGCAAACAACACAAATGCAAGTAGTAAAATATTCCCTTCAATTACGTAAAACTCAAGTGACATACTTTCTCAATCCATTTTTCAGCCTTTCTTCTTTGATGGTTTCCAACGTGAAATTACATGCTGCTGATTCCTAGAAAATTATTTAGTTTTCAGGGGAAAAAAAATTGACAGGTAATTTCATAATTTTATTGAAACAACAACAAACAAACATACAAGGTAAACCACTGGCATAACTTGACATCACTAAGACATTCTATAGATATTTAGAACTGGTAGATGAGAGATAATTTCTAATTTCTCTGTGCTTACTTAACCTAAATATGGAATATAATGGTAAAATACACATAGATGGTAGCTGTGATCATTTAAATCATTTGCTGTTTTTGTTTTCTTTGCCTAATTCATGTATTTAGATGTTTTCATAAACAAAATGATTACCCTGTAGCAGTTGGGTGACTAACCCACCCATGGTTGTGTTTTGAAACAGGGCGGGTGGTGTACGAAGGTTTATGAGCTGTTTCTAAGAGGTGAACAGAGCTACGTGACTATTTTTCCATCTGTTCTTTTGTGATTTACACAGATTCCATGCAGATAAAGAGGAGCTGCTATATCTGATACAACTCCCCAAGCTGCATTATAAACAGCAGGGAAGGCCACCTGCTACTCTCTAACTTACGTTACATCAAAGCAGCCTGGATCGCTCACCCTGATTGGCTGACAGCAAGTCCCAATGGCAAATGCCTGCCCAATTCCACACAAAGAAATTAGCAGGCTCCCAAGCACTGAAGTATCACCCAAGGGCTTGTGAATTTGGGGTGTGAAGGGAAGGTAATTACCTAGTTTTTGTCCATTTACATTTTAGAGTTCCATATTTTTTCTCAACTACTCTTGGTAATTTATTTTATGTTATTTTTAGACACTGCATCCCCTCTTCCTTTTATATCAAGATATAATAGAGTGCTACAGGATACTTTCAAAGCTGAGGGAGGAAGAAAAGATGAGCAATGTTTTAAGATGAGTGCTACCGCTATACATTTCTCTTTTCTTTTCCTGAGCTCATTTTTCTTGAGGGCACGGGCAAGGAAATTTCCTGTCTTTGTTTTGTTTTGTTTTCACATTCTTTTATTTTGGTTAGCAACAGTGATCCTATTTGTGAAGACCTGGAATGACACACTTGAAAATTGAACTTATTAATGATATCTGGACCTAGGAGTTTTTAGAAAAGGGAGACCAATGCCAATGGTGCAGAAATAACTGCTGTCTGCACAATCCTACCAGCCTGGTCCTCATCAAGTCTGTGGATGGCCCCACCACAAGCTTGAAAAGTATCTTAAGAGTATCTTCCTTTCAGCAGCTCTGAATTATTTCATCTTCCACCATGACAAGTTGATCAATTATAGCAACAACTCCAGAGAAGATTTGAGGTGACTTGTGTAGCACCATGATGTGACATCAATCTGGAATAATTTTAAAACATATAAGCTATGCGAATGCATGCATGACTTGTGTTTCCTCAATTACAAGTTTACAAAACCCATTTAAGGCTAAGATGGCATATGCCAAATATAATTTGGTATTTATAGTCACTCTTACTGTGGTTTATCTCTTTTTGAAGTTTATACCCAAATTTATACCCAAATTTCCTAGTGATGAACTTCAAGTACTAGATTTAATTTTCAGTTTCAGGTCAGGTCCACTAAGTGGAGCAGAAGCCCCTCTGTACCCTGAGCGCCTGGCGCATGACTTGCAGAATATAAGAAATATTTAGTGAATACACAAATTAACGGTCAAGGAATGTATCCAGGTGGTAAGCCTCTATAAGAGCATGCTTTGGTGTTATAATTGCATACCTGTAGTATTCCATCGAAATCTAAACATTTAAGACTGCCACCTGAGTGTTGGAATCCTAACAGAGACATGTCAGCGTGCAGATGTTTCTGCCAAGTTCAAGTCGTCCAGACCCCTTGAAGGAAATACAGCTTTGTCTATGTCACAGACGGTCCTCTGAATTCCTAAGCTGTCTCAGAACTGGCAGTGCCTCGCTGCAGCTGTATTTCAGCCCAGAGACACTTTGGCAGAACTGTGGTGGCAGCTGTGAAGGCAGGAGTGTTGGAGGTCCACTGACAGCGGGGTGTGGGGGACACTTGCATCATACCTGTCCTGCTGCCCAGTTCGCACTTGATCCTTGCAGAGATGTAGGTATTCATCAGTAGCCAGAGATCAAAGGAGTCTGCGTTTCAAGGAGAGGAAGCAATAGCAATAGTAACAAAAGAGACTCCAACCCAGTAAAGGCAATTAAGAAAATTTCAGTTATGTAAGAGAATAATTCAACAGACTAAAAGGCTAGCTCATTAGTGGACTTAGGAGTGGTCTGTCTGGCAGCCTCTGGGACAGTTGTGGAACAGGAGCCAGGAATTGAGAAAGAGAAAGTTGAGGGAGAGTTTAATAATTCTTGAAAGACTTCACTCTGGATTTTTTGAAGAACTTACAAAGGTGGCCCAGGGGAGGGAAGGAGTGGGATGTTCCTGGAAATGGTTTCACCTACAGCCTGTGGCAAAGGGTCAGAGAGGAAAAGGGCACATGAACAAGCCTTGGAATTTCAAACCTATTTGGGCATGAGGACACTGAATTTAAGAGAGATGATAGAGAGACAGAGACAGAGACCGACCAACAGACAGGACAAACTGAGGGTGTCAAGTGCACTGATTTTTGTCCTGTACATAAATCCAAAGTCAGAAAAAACTATACTACTGTATTTTTAAGTGTCAAAACTCTTTGAATGTTTGTTTGTTTGTTTGTTTGTTTGTTTTTAGCAATCCATTCTGAACATTCCAAAAAATCCATTGAAACTTGCCAAATTTTTTTTTTTTGCTTTAATTAGAGGGTGTCCAGGGAGAAGAAATTCTCACAGCCTGCTTTCAGAGTCCCTCTCTCAACACAAATCAGATATTTGAATGTTTAACCCCGTGCTAAGCTGTGGATTTAAGGTCATGCTTTCCTCCAGCAAGAATGTGTCCAGTTCCTGGACTAATCTCGTCCTTGGCAGTGGTCCCCTGCACCCCATGGAGAAGCTGTGGTATTTGGAATGTTTGTTTACGTGATGGCCTCCTGCACCTGGGACAGCTCAGGAGGAGCTCAAAAAGGAACAATGGGCAAGTGACCAACAGGAACTGAGCCAGGGTCAAGGAGCCATCATCCCCAGAAGCAGGGCTTATCTGCAAACACCCTGCAAACCCTTGCCACCTGAAAATGTCCCTCTGTCCTCTTTGAAGAAGGAAATGCTCTCACAACCTATTAGTCACAGAAATGTTCCCTGGGAATTAGTGTGTTTAATACATCAATTGGTAATTAATTGAGAAAAAAGGAAACACCCTCTGATCCTCTGATATTACTTCCCAGGAAATGATCCCACTGGTATGCTCATGCACATGCTCAAAAGAATATGTTCAGGATGTTTATTGCATCGTTTGCAATAGCAAAAGGCTGGAAAGCAAAAAATGACCATCGGCAGGAGGCTTAATTAAAATATAGCACCTCAGTAGAGTGGAGTATTATGAAGCCATTAAAACAGGCAGACAGATGTGCCACAGCTGCTGCTAATAGAATAATCTTGAAGATTGTTAGCTTTTTAAGAAAAGTATGCATAATATGTAAAGCTATACATATATATGTCTATGGAAATTTTCTGGAAGCACCCAACACAAATTAACTATTGTGACCTCTCAGAAGAGGATGACATTAGAATGGGAATCTACTTTTTTTTTTTTAATTTCATACACTTGTATAGTTTTTTTAAGTTTTTATTTATTTATTTGAGAAAGAGACAGAGTGGGCAGGAGAGAGGGAGAGAGAATCTGAAGCAGACTCTGTGCTGAGTGCAGAGGCTGATGTGGAGCTTGATCCCATGTCCCTGAGATCATGACCTGAGCTGAAACCAAGAGTCTGATGCTTAACGGCCTGAGCCACCCAGGTGCCCTCATATCCTTTTATAGTTTAACTTTTTTTTTTACCATGCACATATACTGAGAAAAAAAAAAAAAAAAGTAAAAACGTGGTAGTAAGGCCTTGTGAGTGGAGAGAATGGCTGAGACTGCAGCATGGGACAATAGCAAGATCAGGTCGTGGGTCCTTCCATGTACCCTCCAGTGTGTGTGCCTCGGTAATTTACTAAGACTCTCTGAGCTTATGTTTCCTCACCTGCAATGTGCATATGATGAAAAATACCTATTTCTTTTAGACCCTGGAGGTAAGTCAAACTACTACTTATGGAAAATGAGTATTAGTGTGAGATATCACACTATTTCACTCTCATATAATTTTTTAGTAGAGCTACAAAGACAGATTCTCTAAGCTTAGTTTCTTCCTTTCTGAAACTAGGATCTTAATGGAATCTAGCTCATAGTGTTTTCATAGGAATTATATAGAATAAAGCATATAAAACATCTTGTAGTTTCTGACACATCAAATTGCTAAATAAATGTTAATGATCATTATTATCATCAGGAACAGAGTACCTACTATTGTGGATTAGAGTTTAGGCAAACCACACATGTCTTAATTTGGGTTGTTCCAAAAACAAACCCTAAGTAATGAAGCGGTATAAATTGGAGGAGGGAGAGATGCAGGTCAATTGTGCCTTTGTGAGTAAGTTACCACTGTGGGTGCCTGGGTGTCATTGTACTTGAACATGCTTGGAGAGGCCATGTGGAACAGACCTGGTAGGAGGCTGAAAGGGCTGGGTAGTTCATCCACCAAATTTCATTTCCCATTAGTGGAGATGTCCTCTAGGTGCAAACTACTCTGACCTTCTGGGTTGTATCTGTGCACAGATCCGTCAGGGCTGGAGAAAGTCATTTGGCAGAAAAAAGAATAGCCAGCCTAGAATTGGGAATCTGTCAACATGCTGGAACTATCCACAGAGGCAAGTGAACTGAGGTGGGTTCAGAAGATGTGGCTGTGAGACATCAACAATGTCTGCTCCACAGTGTGAACCCTGCCCCAGAGAGAACTGTGTTCTGCTAGCTTGGTAGGAGTTCTAGAGTCCCAGCATTCTCTTTCAAGTCCTCCTTGTGCTATCTCTAATACAGATAGAGTGCTTTTTTTTGCATATTACAAAATAATTATCTTCTTCTATGTATCCTTCTTCCATTAAAGTTGGAATTCATTAAGAGCAGAGACCTGTGACACTTGCCCCTTTGTGGTGTCAAAAGAACTAGCACAATGATTGAATGTAAGAATGAATGAACGAGCAAATGAATTAATGCATTTATGCCTATAGTTGCTTATTTGCTAGGTTTTGGGAAGAGGATTTAAATCTGGGTCTTTCTAATACAAGCTACTCACTAATACACAAATTTCACATATTGAATTGTCTTTTCTTCCCATCGGTCCAGCATCAACCTGTCTTTGTTTCACATTTTTCTCTTTCCATTTTCTGTCCTCTCACCCCAACAAAGAACATTGGTATAATTTCTGCAATCATTTAAATGTTGCCATTGATCGTATTGTAAATATAGTATATTATCTCAAACTGAGTTTTCAAAGAAGCAGAACAGTAGGGAAGGGGTTTCTGTGTAATCCCAGGTAGCAAGAGTGAGAGGCATGATACAAAGGGACAAATACAAAGAGGAGTGTCCAGTCAGCTTGCACTGAGAATGACTGGTTCCACTCCCCAGGAGATGGTCCTCTGGAAAACTATACTCACTCTATTTCAGTATCATCTGGCTATGGGGAAAAGAGGTTAAAATTTTATGGGCTTTCATCCCCACTGATCAAAGGTTCATAACACAAGGATCTTCTATGCCTGTCCCACACCCTTCTGGATTGCACATGCCGGACATGGAGTAGAGTCCGATAGTGTCCATTACTCAGCATCAAGAGGAAAATTCAGAGGAGGGAGGTGAGAAGTGCCCATGTGGGCATGAGGCACAGTGCTGTCGGGTGGTACCTGTGTGGAAACTGATCTGTGGCCACGCAGAACTGGCTGCCACGGTGATGACTAGAACATGGCACAGGTGAGACTGAGAAGATCTGGACTGGTGTTTAGCAGGTGTCTGAAGGGGTCCTTTCCACATTTCACTCTAGCCATTCATGCTGGTCAGTGTATATAGCCCTCCCATCATAAAGCATGACCTCCATTTTTTGTGAATAAGGGATGTCCTCACTTCTTTTCTAAGGGGTGACCTACATGTCTAATCTACCACCGTATCTTCTTCAAGGCAGTAGCAAAGAACAATCTCTAAAAAAACTTAATGAAGAGAGGTAACAATCCAAAAATCTCCACTTCTGAAGCTGGTCCACAGGCATTAACTAGTGGGTTTTATTTCTTCTTTCTCTGACACCATTCTAGATTTATCTCACCCTCAGCCAGTGCTTTGTCTTGTCTGAGTTGCTTACCTGACAGTGTAACCCAGTGACTCATCCCTAAGGGTTATGATTCCTTCAATGCTTTGCCTTTGTCACGTGATGGTTGCTACATTTGCCCCTTTATCCTTATCATTGGGCACAGAAACACCCAGAGATACCACCGGGATGGTTTGGAGGACGTGCCCATTGTACGACAGTAACTATAGCCCCTTATGGTAATCAGAACTGACTGTCACTGAGAGCCAAATTACAGTGTTTTTTGCCTGATGAGAGGCCACTGGCATGAGGATCCCAGGTAGCCATGTTGGAGTCCCAGCTTCAGCTCAGTTGAAGCTTTCTCATGTTTCCTGGCTGAAGCAGGAGCCTACTAGAAATGAGAACCCCCATCTCAGATAAGCTGCATGGGAAACACAGATTTCACAGGTAGGTCTTGGAGAGGGTAGTAAGAATGACCAGTCTAGTTCCATGGCAGTATCTCTTATTTTCACTTCAGCCTGCGGAGAAGAGCCACCACGGGGCTTCACAAAGATCCACCTCACCAGTACATTACTTACTGCCTTGGGTATGGTGGGGTATCCTCTGTAGAGTACAAGTGAGTAGAATGTTCTCAAGTCTTAAATGGCAAATCCATTCTAACCTTACTGCCCTTTTCAGCTTCTGATTACATTCTCGGTCTTATACCAAGAATGTTCCTGTCTGTCCATCTCATTCTGGGGCGCAGCCATCATCCGGTCCAAGCTTTGAGTAGCTACTCCCACAGACTGTTAGTTATTTTTGTCAGTATATTGAATCTCCAGCCATGAATGAGTTTCTCTATGACAATGTGTTCTCCCCTATCCAGGCGTATTTTCTGCTCCCTACTCCAGGGTTTTCAAGATCCACTCCTCTACCTATTTTGATTCTGTCTGGCACATATTAGCCAGCACCTACAATTTCTTTTGCATACGTGTAATTTCCTTCTGGAGCAGAAAATATATTATCCTCCCTCTGCTGTGTTAAGACCTAACACTGGTTAGCGGACTGATGTCAAAGAGGGACAGAATAACAAGGGTAGGTCTTGAGATGGACAAGCTTAATCCTGCAAGTCAACTGCTTCAAGGGAAGCCTCAAAGTAAGGGCAGGCTGCTCTCCTCTTTCAAGGAAAAGCCAAGAGGATTTAGGAGCATGCAGGTTTCAAACTTTTCCATATCAACCACTCCTCTGATTCCTGACTTTGGCACAGAACAGCTGTCAAGTATGGACATTGTTTCTTTTGCAACTCTGCCTCATTTAAAATTATATCCAGATCTTGATTTTTTAACATAGTGTACCTAGCAACTGCAGGAGATAAAAATGCCCTTAAAAACTGCCACAGAGGAATATTGGCTTTCACAGAAGAGCCTGAGCTGACAACTGACTGCTCTGAACCTATGATTATTACTAATGCAGTTAGTAGAGACCAACTCACTCTAGGATGCTTACCATTATTATTGTCCTCCTGTATTCCAAGTACCACTGCCGCCACTTACCCAGTGTCTCACCTTCCTCCTGAACCTTATCCTAACTCACCATAGATAAAAACCTGAATAACTGTCATGCATGTTGGGGGTTACAGATACCCTATTCCTCCCAACAATGAAGTGCTTACTGCCGTAAGTAATCCAGCTCCCAAATCTGATGCTGAAGGGGGGCACCTGGGTGGCTCAGTCGTTAAGAGTCTGCCTTTGGCTCAGGTCATGATCCCAGGGTCCTGGGATCGAGCCCCACATCGGGCTCCCTGCTCAGCGGGGAGTCTGCTTCTCCCTCTCCCTCTCCCCCTGCTTGTGTTCCCTCTCTCGCTGTGTCTCTCTCTCTGTCAAATAAATAAATAAATAAAAATCTTAAAAAAAAAATCTGATGCTGAAGGTTTATCTTCTGGATTCACTTCTGTGCGCTTTTTGTAGCCTATGTTCACTAAAAGAGAAGCCTAAGGCAACAATCTTCTGTGCTTACTTTATCCTTTTGTGAAAACCCAGGGAATGGAAGTAAGAAGCAAGATAGTCAAGTGGGGAAGGAGGGATAGTCAATATCAGGTAGCTGCTGGTACATGCAAGTAATTGCTTAATCCCATGGGACAGTCCTCTAAGAAGCCATATACACAGCATGTCAGGACAATCAGCCCTAGAGAGAAAAGGAAGGATTTAACCATCAGCTCCCAACTTCCACCGGACAAAAGTTCACCCTAAGGAATATTAATCCCCCACACTTGCAGGCTGCATATGTATGAGCATTTAATTGGCCTCTCATGGTGTCCAAAGCCTTGTGGGGTCCAGTTAGGTGACAAACTGATCTGGTGTGCCCAGGATTCAGGGCTTTCCCAGAATGAGAGAACTTGAAGAAATGTCCAAAGAAAGAAAGTCCAGGGCAAACCAGGACAAGTTGGTCACCCTATCTAGGTGTGAGAGGAGAGGTATTTGAATAGAGACATCATCAGGTTGTGTTTGTGGGTAGTTAATCAGAGATCTGGTCATCTCCATGGCAGCTAGAGCAAAGACTGTGGGGCTAAGAAGCTATAAAGTGACACATAAGAGATGTCTGAAATGGTATTTTAATTTCTCTCAGAAAATTGATTCAACCATTAAATAAAATAGTCTTATTTTAATACATCTGTCTTGTTTTATTAAAATCTACCTTTCTTGTTTTATTCCCTCTAGGACAATCCAGATTCTTAATCTATAATATAATTTCTTTATGCCTTTCTTTAATCGACATGAACCTTTCTCATCTTTTTGCCTAATTTATGGTAAATCAAACTATGATAGAAACATTTAAAGCTTATTTTCCATGGCTGTCGAAGGATAATATGATTGTCAGTTGTGTCATCTTGATTAAACATTGCAAATAACTTTTTTTTGAGTAAAAAGAGAAAAAAGTAAAAGCCTTGGCAAATGCAGCCAGCAAAACTTAAGGAAGCCGTGCCAGAGCAGCATCCCTAGAAGAGTGAATGGCACCCTGATTTCTTCCTTCCAGAGCTGCAGTTCAAATTACAGTAAGTTTTATATGCTTGTAAATGAAATCATTTGAGGGTCTCCTGGCACAGATCACATAAGATTTGCCACATTTGGCACAACTTTTACTCCGTTCTGGAAATACCTTACAAATGAGCTAGGTTATCTTCCCAGGACAGGAAGTTAGCTGTCCTAAAATTTATAGAAGTGAGGAAGTACTTGGGAATTGGCAACCAAGACTCATTTCCCTTGGGGTGTGGAAGTGAACACCAGATCTCAATTAGCCTTATGTTTTTTTTTTTTTTTTCTTCTTCCTTTTGTTTAATTTGCTTACTTAGGTGAGTAAGCATAATGCAGTATGGCAGAATGTCGCTGTTACTTCACTTGTCTACTTTTTTAAACTCATTGCCCATGCTGTACTCAAAATCATGATTAACTTTATGTATGTTTTTTTAAAAGTAAGATAATAGGTAATTTTAGAAATCTATATTGTTTCCTCTAACTCCAAGGGTTCTTTCTAATATCAACATCAAAATCTTTGTAACAATGACAGCAGACATTTCTTCAAGGATGGAAGCAGCTTAGTGCTATATAAAGAACACAAGACTAGGTATATGTTGTGGAATGGCTTGTGTCTCTGAAAAGATACATTGAAATTCTAACCCCTGGTACCTTTGAATGTGACCTTATTGGAAATAACCTTTGCAGATGTAATCCAATTAAGATGAGATGATTCTGGATTAGGGTGGGCCCTAAATCCAATGACATTATGTCCTTCTAAGAATATCATGTGAAGGGGCGCCTGGGTGGCTCAGTCGTTAAGCGTCTGCCTTCAGCTCAGGTCATGATCCCAGGGTCCGGGGATCGAGCCCCGCATCGGGCTCCCTGCTCCACGGGAAGCCTGCTCCTCCTGCTCCTCCCTCTCACACTCCCCCTGCTTGTGTTCCTTCTCTCGCTGTCTCTCTCTCTCTCTGTCAAATAAATAAATAAAATCTTTAAAAAAAAAAAAGAATGTCATGTGAAGGTGCACTTGGGTGACTCAGTCAGTTAAACTTCTGAGTCTTGATCTCAGTTCAGGTCTTAATCTTGGGGTTGTAAATTCAAGCCCTGCATTGAGCTCCACTCTGGGCATGGAGCCTACTTAAAACATAAAAATTAAAAAAAAAAAAAATTTAAAAAAAGAATGTCATGTGAGAGACAGGGAGAGTGATGGGGATCACAGAAGCAGAAATTGAAATAATGCATCTGTAAGACAAGGAATGCCAAAGATTGACGGTCACCTTCAGAAGCTGGGAGAGAGGCATGGAAGAGATTCTAAGAACTTCTAGAAGGAACCAACCCTGCTGACTCCTTGATCTTGGACATCTAACTGCTAGAACTGAGAGAATAAATTTCTGCTTTTTTAAGCCACTCTGTTTGTGATTTTTTTTATGGAAGCCCTAGGAAGTGAACAGTGTAAAACCCTAACCACTACTGAGATATCTGCTATTGAGTAGCGTCAGGACCTTGGGAAAGTCCTGTCATTTTCTGGAGCCATCCTGCACTCACCTCAGAAGTGACAGAAATGCTTCAAATAAATAATCAGCAACATCCCTTCCTGTTCTCAGTGTCCTGGAGTCTTCAATTTCAACAAAAAGAAAATAAAATCTGTCCCTAGCTCAACGTTTCTGTTGGAAAAACTGAAACATTGGAGTACCAATTAACATCGGTGCAGGCTGTTCTCAAACAGATCTGTTAGGATATAAATCCCACCAGGGGTGTCTGGGTGGCTCAGTTGGTTAAGCGACTGCCTTCGGCTCAGGTCATGATCCTGGAGTCCCGGGATCGAGTCCCGCATCGGGCTCCCTGCTTGCTCGGCAGGGAGTCTGCTTCTCCCTCTGACCCTCCTCCCTCTCATGCTCTCTGTCTCTCATTCTCTCTCTCTCAAATAAATAAAATCTTTAAAAAAAATTTTTAAAAAAATAAATAAAAAATTAAAAAAAAAAGGATATATATCCCACCAGAATGTGAGATTTTGTATTTTATCCATTGTTCCCCTGATGCCTAGAACATTGCCCAGTATATGCGAGGCACTGAAGCATTTGTTTATTTTTGAATGAACGAATGTATCCATGTATAGATACATCTGTGTACAAACAGTTCTCTTTGTTGTAACTATTGATTCCTTGACTCTTCCCCAAGTTTGACTGTCACAGTAGTTGCAAAAATTCATAGGCATCCAGTTAAAGAGAAGGGTTATTGAAGATAAAAATAGAAAGAAATGCCTGGGAATTTCTTCTCTTATCTCCAATAATTCTGCTTTAGTAACCACATTTTTGCCAAGCTTTGGAGGCCAACACATTCTTAATTTATTCTGAACTAGCAGACTAAGTGCTTCAGAAGCATTTCCACTGAACAATGATGACGAAGGAACAAAATTAGTTTGAAAACATTTACCCTTCCTTGTGAGAAAACCATTAGTTTTGAAGTAGGGACCCACAATTCCATAATAATTATCCACTCAAAGCTTGAAACATACCTAAGCAAAATGCAGGGAGAGCACTGTGAGTCTAAGCATAAATTAAGTTGGAAACTGTGTGTTCTGGTTTCAAAACAAAAGCTCACCAAGTAGGGCCTGCATTCTGTGGCCCACAGACTTTAGGAGAGAAATCGGTCAGCCAATGGGCTTCTTTTGTGTGTGGACACAGACAGACAGACGGGAAGCACAGTCCTTTGGTGCTAACTGTTACATGCTGGGAAAACCACAGTTGTTCTTTTGTCATACACAGAAGAAAGGGGTATACGCTAGGCTATCTCTAAGGTATTAGTAAAGTTTTAGTATCAGACTCCAGTGGGAATCCTGCATTCCAGAAACTACATTAGACTCTAGCACAGTTTTTACAGAAACAAAACTTTCCCTATGCTTTACTATACTTGCAGAAATGATTCTCTCCCCAGAACCCATGCTTTGGGATTGTAGGCTATGGTGCCCCTCATAAGTGGGTGATTCACATGCTACCCCTCCGGAGGCATACTCCAGACAGACCCGGCCCTCCCCTGTCACCCTGCCCGTTTTCCAGACCATTTTCTTCTCTGTGAGTAATAATGCTACCATGAGTTCTGAGTATTTCTCCCAATGCAGATGAACAAGCTGGCATAATGTTTTCAGGACAGAAATGCTGATGTGCTGCCTTGATTTCTCAAGTCCAGTGTTATGAGAAAGTCACTTCTGCTCTTGAGCTTTCAAATAATTGACAGATCTTTATACTGAAGAGGCACATCTGCTTAGCTAAAATATTCCACAATTGTGGTCTCGCCGTACCAACAGAGGTCTGAAGCTATTATAATAGGACTCCTGTTAACAACAAAACTGGGTACCATCCATTGTTGGTGACATCTGAAGGTGACATCTGCAATCTCTATCCCTCACTGGGTGCCCACAGGGAAACACCTCAGCATCAGCGACCTGTGAAAAGTCACGCAATGCCAGATCTCAATCTGCATTCCAACTGCTCGTTGGAGGTTTCACTTTATCAAATGGTACCAGACAAATCTGTGGAAAAAGCCAATAACGTTTCCCAAAGAAAGGCAGTAATACAGACTTGCCTTGCCAAGAAATCCATCATGAGCCTCTCCAAGTTAACTTTCATATTTAAATATTTTGACTTTTGGAAAATAACCACCAGTCTCCTAGCCAAGGTCTCTGAAAAGCCCTGGGAAACCAGAGTGCGGTACAAAAACAAGAAAGTGAAAGAAAATAAGGCAGAAGAGGTAAAAGAACTCAATCTTACCTTGTTCAATATTAAATTACTTTCAAAATAGTGGTTTTAGAAGACAAATGAGGGGAAGGGCTAGAGGAACCCAAATGTGGCATGCCTTTCTGGTATTAGTTGAAGTCCTGTGTGTGTGTGTGTGTGTGTGTGTGTATCTGTATGTTTCTGTGTATAAATGTAGCCCAGTAATCTTTTACCTAAAATAAATAAATGAATGTTTACATATTTTTTAATCATCAGAATAACCCGGAGAGCTTAGTTTAATAGTCCCACTTTATAGATGAATAAACTGAGAATTGGAGAAACAAGACCACATGACAGATACCAAAGAAAAGAATTAACACTTAAACCCCTAGTGGTCTGAGTCCACTTTATCCCTCTACCCACAACATCTCTAAAACACTCAAATGAGTTATATTGTCAATTATCTGAAAAGAAGTTTGGCCAACAGTGACTCAGTTAAGGTCTGTGTCTCTCCTTCCTAGCAATCAATATTACAATAAGAGAAAATAAAATACTTAGATATGCTCTTGACGAGAGGATGCCTTTGGATCATAGAGATGAAATACAAACTAGCTTCCTCTTCTAAGATAGTCTTAAACAATATATGTATTAAGTATATTATACAAAATAGTAGCCTATGCTTTCCAGGTCATTCTTGAAGACACAGAATAATTATTTAGTGACTATACATCAGTCCTTTGTAATCTGATTGAAAGCAGATCACTTGGGGGATTTTTATAAAATACAAGTACTTATTTGCTTCTGCTATAATTGAAGCACTATTCTGGATTCTGTGAATAAAACACTGAATGAGACAAAGTGCTAGACCTTATCGTGTTTAAATTTTAAGAGAGACCAAAACAACCAGCCAAAGAAAAAAACACAACACATAAAAGCGTTTCAAGTAGTAATAATTGGTATAGTGTTAATAAATCAGACCAAGAAGTAGAGCATGGTAAAGAGACAAGATAAAGCATCGTTGAGTGATCTTTGAGCAGAGCTGAATGAAGTAAAGGACCAAGCCATGTGGACCTCTCGGGAAAGACATTCCAAAAGAGAGAGCAGCGACTGCAAAGGCTTTTTCTTGGCATGGTTGGGATGGGCAAGGTGGTCCTTTTTTTCTGGAATCTCAAGAGTGAAGGGGAGCTTTATAGGAAGTGAGATCGGCAGGATGGACAGATAGATCCTCTGGGGCCTTCTGTGCTAGATTGTGGAGAGAGCGAGACCAGTTAGGAGTTTGGCACTCCAGAAAAGATAAATTGGAGGCTTTAACCAGGGTGGTGGCAGTGGAGATGGTGAGAAACGATTATGTTTGGGTATGTTTTCAAGGTAAAGTACAAATTAAGGTGGTGCATTGTACGTGAGGTTTGAAAGACATGGAGGAGGTAATTTGCAATTATCAGAATAGGCAACAGGGTGAATGCTTGTGCTTTCTAACTGAGACAGACACCCTAAATAAGAAACAGGTTTGGGAGGTGTATTTGGTAACAGGGACTGGATGGTGAGAGAGAATTCTCTTCTGGAGCTGCTAAGGTTTAGATGTTTATTGGATTTGCACATGGAGCTGTCAAATAAGCTATTTAGAGAGGAATGTGGAGTTCAAGACTGAGCATAGTTAATCTTGAGAGTGCGCAAGAAATCTGGATTTTTAAAAAGTCCCCGTGGTTTAGGAACCATGGTTGCAGCAAATTCCTAAATGTGGTGACTCCCACCATGCAGTTCTAAAAAGATTCTTTGTTTTCCCTTATAAATTTGCTTGAAGGAAATCTATTTTTTCTTATAAATCTGCCTGAGGGCAAAGCAATTTCTTTTTAAACCTTAATTCTAAGTTTGATTATATCTCCCTGAACATTAGCTTGCTGCCCTATTGGCTTTTATTTATTTATATACTGGATCTGGCAGCATCCATGATTAGTTTATGCTGCCTGGGATCAGGATGCTTTGGTTTATTTGTGCAATCCCATTCTTCTGTCAGTATTAACAGAACAGATCCAAGGCCTATTTGTTGAGTGTGTGGGTGTGTGTTTCTAAGAAGCATAGATAGAGTGGTCTTTTTTAAAGAAAGAATTAAAAAGCATATGTTGGTTTCAAAGAGTCTTCTGAAATGATCTCCTAGCTTAGAGATCCAAAATTTAAAATCTTACGGATCTTGCCCGGCAAATAGTTTTCCAAACGAATTTGGCCAGTAAATATGTCATCTGGCCTGAGAAACCTGCATTGGCTTTCTCCATATTTACTCATGTCATTCTGTGTCACTCCTTATCTTGCCATAGACCACATGCCAAATTGTTATCTGTAATTATGCACCAAGTAATTTTCCAAGGAACATGGACATAACTGTGATCATGACACATACATCTTTTTGATGAAATTTAGTGAATTAAATACATCTTTTCTGTTTGACACTCCTTAGACTTAGGACCTTTGTGATACATTTTTCCACATCTATATTTTGTGTCTTGACTTTAGGGTGACAGTTAAAGCTGGTAATCATAAACCTGTGATTATCTTTATAAAGCGCTGTTGCAAGGTAGGAAGGAGGAAATTAGATTCTTTTTCATTCCAAAGCTAGATACAATGGAGGTTATTGATTCTAACTTACAGTGACCTAGGAAACAGAACCCAGAGGAGGGACAGCAGTGGGTGAACAAGAGGTAGATCCTTCCTATCCTTAATAGTCTCCCTGCTCTATATCAGCTCTAGTTAGATCTCCCCTCTTTCCTCTCATCAGGAAGCCCTCCCCTGAAGATTTGAGGGAGGTCCAGTTCTAATCTGTATCAATTAGAAACGAATACCACACAATAATGGTATTCCACAGTAATGTGGACTATGAAAGTGTTCAATCATAATTTAAGGAGCAAGTCATGGCTCTGTCACAACAAAATGATCTCAATCTTCTCATTGCTTATATAATTACACACCTAACGTTCCTGAGTTCATAACAGAAAAAGTGACCCATAAAATGCCATCAGCATAGAGATTCCCTAGTATGATGTTTTCATCATAATAAATTGGGGATTATGAAAAAGAAAGGAAACAGTAAGAAAGATTTTAAAATCCTATTTTTACATAAAGTTAGTGGAACTCTAAAAGGAAAAATGTCTAGCAACTCAATTAATAAGAATAACAGACTCTGAAGAAACAAGTCATCTTCCTGTTGAAGTGGGCTGATGAAGGGCAAAGTTCAACATGATAGTCCATTTATTTATTTTTAATGAGGTTATAAATTTTAATTCAGCCCCTAGTTTAATTGTTTTAATTTCCTCTTTTGTAAAACCATGCCTGAATTCTGGGGTCAGTGAGATATGTATATATCATGTTTCCTCTTATTTCAAAACATATCCCTGGTAATATTTAAATCAAATGCAATAGAGGAGAATGGAGTACTATTTTCAGACTTTTGTTTTGCCCAAAACAAACACTGAGAAGATTTATTGGAAGAAACATCAGCTGAGGAGCCAGAGAGATCTTAAATTTAGTCATTTTCTTATTAAACTGGACTGATTTTAGTGCTCAGCAAAGGAAAGTATTTCAGCAATTTGAATGTAGAGTGGGTACAGACTATGCGTCCCCATTATCATCCTGTTCCTGAGTTTCAGTTTGATCTCTGAATCTCTTTCCATCTGAGTTACTAAGCAACTGTACTAATGCACACAGCTGTACCAATCAGCACAGCTTCTGTTGATCTCCCATTGATGTGACCATGCCCTTCACCACATGGCCAAACTTGGGGCACAGTAGAAAGCAGGGCTAAAGAGGAACAGCTACTTGAGCTTTCTCCATGAAGGAAAAAAAAAAAAAAGCAAACTTATTTTTACTTCCTCTTTCCAGGACACCTCATTCTCCACAGTCTTCTGAAGAGTGTATTCTCAGTCACACTTAAAATTGCAAATTTATACTCAAGGGTGAATACCAATCAGAATTAACTGCTGCTCTCTCAATTCCTCACAATCTAAGTATATCTGCTGTTGGCTGGCCAGGAGGCCAAGCTCAGAAATGGAACGACTTAGAGCAAAATGGACTCGGAGTTGGCATCAGCATCATATCTCCAATCCCCAGTCTGTTACCAAATCACTGGATGTATTTGAGCAAGCCACTCCCTTCCTTTGTCAAAAGTGGATGATATTTATATACTTTTTTTTTCTTATATGGTGAGAATGAGAGTAAGATATGAGATGGTTCTTCCTTGTTATTTTCTTAGCAAACATTTATTTTGAAACTAAGTTTGTGCATTATGCTAAACATGAGTACATAAGACATTTCACTCATACAGATGGTTTCATTTAAGTTTATATTAGCAAAATATAAGGCAGATACATTTATACTGATGAAGCAAGGTAGAATGTGGGCATGGTTCTGGGGCAGGAGATGAGGATGCACTAAGACAACGTGCAATGAGAATAACTTGGAAGGAAGCTCCCTTAGCTTCAGGGCCTTGGGGAGATTCTTTGGAGGAGGTGTCATTTAAGCTGGCTTTAATCAATAGATATTACTAAGTTTTGTGGAAATAAGGAACAACAGGAGGTAATTCAGAGACTGCTAACATACCAAGTATAATTCAGGAACAACAAATAATCCTAGTAACATTTATTTAATCTTGAATGCTGTACTAGGATTAATCTGAGCTATTTGTGAATATTAACTACTTGATCCTTATAATGATATGATGAATATGTACCATCATTATTATCCCTATTTTACAGGTTAAGAAAGTGAAACAGGAAATTTAGGTAGCTTATAAAGGTCACTCAGTAAGTTGGAAAACCAAGGTTAGGATTTAAGCGTGTGACGCCAAAACTCACATTCTTAGCAACATTTCTATGTGGTCATATTAGACTCACATATGGTAATAATTATAGGAAATGTGTGAAGGAGAGTGAAGGGAATAAGGTCGCAATATACTTTAAAAAGAGGTTGGAAGTTCTCACTATTCAGGCTAAGGATTTGAAATCTTAAAACTAGATAACAATAAATCATTTAACCCTCTTGTTGAGAATAACATAACTAAAATGATGCTAATATTATCCAGTATAATAAATGCTTAGTATTCTTTGGGTTGCGAATAACAAACACTGGCTCTAGCTACATTAAGGGGAAAAAAAGAAGATTTGATCAACTAAGCCTGGGAATGAATAGGAACTACATAGGTTTGGTCATCTCTGGTGAAGGTCTCCATTGGTGCAACTTCTTATCAAGGAAGGAGTCATTAAAAATGACAACCACCAGTGACTCAAAATTTTGAGGCCTCTGTTTAATTTTGAATATGTTGGGGAGGTTACTTGGTAGCCCCAGCTTGGGTCCACACTTGAACAATTAACCATCTCTGGTTCCAACTCCAAAATTACACATTCAGTACATGTTAGTGTATCAGGTCCAGTTCTCAAAGCAGGAAAGATGATGAAGAGCTAGGAAGATGCATCAACTCTAATACTTAAAGGTTTAAAAATCCTCAGTGTTGACAATGAAAAAGGAGATACTGGAATTGGGGAGACCAATCACTCTGCAATGGTGATAGTCTTAGAGTTAGGTAACAAGTTTCTGTATTAGGATAATGAATGCTAACTCGGAAAATAAAGAAGCATGTGATGATTGGGTACGTAGCAGGGATTAGGAAAAAGTGAGGAGTCAGTAGTCATGCTGAAGTTTGGAGCCCAGGTGACATGAAAGATATCATCTCCACACACCTCAGTCCTAGCTGCTCAATCTCTGGGGAGATTAATACCACCCATGCTAGGGTTTATTTGCCCAGGACTACCTTTTTGATACTCTCTGCATGTGTTCTTTAAAGTTGACATAAACTTAAAAAATAAATAAATGAATGAATAAAGTTGGCATAAATTGTAAGGCATACATGTTACATTTTTTTAAAGGTTTATTTATTTATTTTGGAGAGAGCGAGCGAGCAAGTGGGTTGAGAGGCAAAGGGAGACAGAATCTTGAAGCAGATCCTCCGCTCAGTGCTGAGCCCGATGTGGACCTGAGCCAAAATCAAGATTCAGCTACTTCACCGACTGAAGTACCCAGGGGTCCCCTACGTGTTACATTTTATATAAGTTTCACCTGTAACATTTTTTTAAAAAAATCAAGGTGTAAGCAGGGCTTCATTCTTTCTGAAGGTTGCAGAAGATAGTTTATTTCCTTGCCTTTTCTAGCTTCTAGAAGCCTCTTTATTTTTTTTTAATTTTATTTTTAAATTTTTTTTTTTAAAGATTTTATTTATTTATTTGAGAGAGAGAGAGGGAGAGACAGAGAGCATGAGAGGGAGGAGGGTCAGAGGAAGAAGCAGACTCCCCGCTGAGCAGGGAGCCCGATGCGGGACTCGATCCAGGGACTCCAGGATCATGACCTGAGCCAAAGGCAGTCGCTTAACCAACTGAGCCACCCAGGGACCCGCTTCTAGAAGCCTCTCGCATGCCTTGGATTCTGTTTCGTTCCTCCTCCATCTTTAAAGTGCATCACTCCAGGGGTGCCTGAGTGGCTCAGTCATTAAGCGTCTGCCTTCAGCCCAGGGTCCTGGGATCGAGCCCCACATTGGGCTCCCTGCTCCGCAGGAGGCCTGTTTCTCCCTCTCCCACTCCCCCTGCTTGTGTTCCCTCTCTCACTGTGTCTCTTTCTGTCAAATAAATAAAATCTTAAAAAATAAAAAAATAAAAAAAGTGCATCACTCCAAACTCTGATCTCATTTTCACATCTTTTTTTTTTTTTTTTTGGTCTGATTACATATCCACAGGCTCTTCACAGGTTCTTGGGATTGGAATATAGAGTCTTTGAGGGAACATTATTGTCCAAAAACCAGAGGGTAAAAAGTCCAGACATTACCCCAAAGACACTGGAGGAGTCATTGAAGGATGTAATACAGGGAGGGACACAATTTGATTTCAGAAAGAGTATTTTGGTAGGCTTGAAAAGGAAAGTTATTGGTGTAATCTTTTTGAAATGATTCAAAGCCTGAGTTCATGCAATGTAAGTGAAGATGGAGAGAAGAGCAGTGATCTGAAGAGCATTTAGAACTCATAATCAACTAGGACACAGTGAAACTGTCCACAAGTAAATCATTTTCCTTTTGGAGCTTCACTTCAGTATCTATAAGTGATAAATGTTATATTGTATAAAAGGCTTTTAAGCTTTCAACAGAATGCATCTTCATCACACCTTTAGTTTAGAACAACATAGAAGACACCATGTGATATAGCTATAGGGCAGAATCCCGCTAATATATTCATTTCCTGTGGAATAACATCAATCACCTATCCTTAATTGAAACAAAAGTTAACTATTCTCATTTATTTACAAACGCTACCAGAATTATTTGGCAATATTAGGTCTAAAATCCAACTATAGGGCATTAATTGGTTTCTGGCCTTAGGAAAAGATTCCATTTTATCTGAAGTGATATGTTCCAAGATGATCTATTGCTAGACGTGGATGAATTAGCTCCATTTAATATACTAACACCTGCTTGATTCAGGTTTTCCATATTGTAAATATTAATATCTCTTATCCAGATTCAGTCTAATTCAGTAAAATTGCCTTTTTATATCACACGCTGTTCTTGGTGATATTTTTAATCCTGTTCATAACAGGTGCAGTGTATTATACTCATATAGTTTCTCCATTCACTAGACACCATTCACAAACACGCCAAACCGTTCATAGAAATTCATTCCAAAGAGTCGTTTCCAAAGTTTGTGCCAATAAAGGGAAATTTTGAATTAGAAGAGAAGTACTTGTGAGAATTTGTCAGATGGCTGGTGGTTGGGATTAGTTTTAAGCATTTTGGACCAGATGTCATCCACAGTAAATGTAAACCAAACACTTTTATCCTTTAATCTCATTTGTGTTATTTATTTTGGACAAAAATGTAATCTACATGCTTATGTCAACCCATGTGATTCATTTACATTTAAAATCTTTGAAAAGTTACTTTGGAAAGATAGGGTTGATACCAAAAATAACAGCTCGCTTTGGATAAGACTGAAAACCTTCATGAAAGGGTGGCAGAAGGGTGGGGGGGAAAAGCTTCCAAAATCCCCTTGCCATATTCTGCAAGCTTAGATACAGAAAGGTCTTGAGTATGGCAGGAAAATCTAAGTATCCATATTCCAGTAGCTTTAAAAGTTTTAAAGTCTTTATTATTGGGTACTGGGTACCATTCTTCAGGTAAGGAATGAAGAGGCCACCGATAAGAAAGCCCTATTCTGCTACATCACTCCTTTGGGGACCCTTTTCTCCTCCCAGTGTATTCTAGCTTACAGACTCTGGCAATGCCATGTCCAGCACAGCAGCCTTGGGCCCCAGCATCTCTAGCGTGCAAAGTATCCACGCTTTCTTATTGTTAACTGAACATATTCCTCTCCGATGAAACAAGCTATTGGGAAACCCATATTGCTCTAGCTTCTGTCATTTCATTTTTTACATTGAATGAAATAAAACCAGGCATGTTGCACAGAGGGAGTGAAACTTGTTGTTCTCTGCTTACTCAGGCCCAGCATTCTTAGAAAATCTATTGCAAGATTTTTCAAAATCTAGTAAAAAAGGCCTTCTGGGTTTCCAGGTTAGTGGTTATTTTTATTTTAGCCTTCGTATTCAGCAGCCATAAAAGGATGCTGGAATCCCTTAGTAGTTTTTAAGATTCTCAAATACAGCATGACTTTCCTTTACTCTGCTTCGCATCCAAAAGATTGAGATACAGGATTTCAGGACCCTTTTATCTAGAAAAGTGACTTTCTTTCTGATATATCAGTTTTATTGATATCTAACGCTCCTACATTGGCCAGAGAAGACTTTGAATATACTAAGAGTACTTGTTAGATTAGGGGGCTAGTTATTTTCAGGATGCCAGTGAAAGACAAGTCTACCTCTCAAATGGCCTTTGTGAAGCAGGCAACTGTAGTTGACTGTTTGGATGCAATGTTTCCTTCTTCCTCTTCCTTTTCTTTTCTTTTATTTCTTTTTTTCTTTTCCTTTCTTTTTTCTTCTCTTTTCTTTTCTTTTCTTTTCTTTTCTTTTCTTTTCTTTTCCCTTCCTTCCTTCCTTCCTTCCTTCCTTCCTTCCTTCCTTCCTTCCTTCCTTCCTTCCTTCCTTTGAAAGATGGCAGTCTTTAAAACATCCATACCCCCAAGTGACATAATACAAACCAACTAAGCTTTTATTATTTCTGTTCCAAATAAAATGCATTTATTTTTTTAATGTATCAGTCTAGAAACCATTTTTTTTTTTTTTAAAGTACAGTGGGGAAATCTTGGGAAAGTATGCAAAATTTATCGGGGAATGCAACCTGCCCTGGTGAAAGCTCTGGGCTTTAACAAAGTCACTTAACTCACAGTTTCTCTGCTTCTCCAAGTAAAATCTGGGATCAGAGCACCTGCCTATATAATCAGGACATGGAGAATAGCTTCTGTGAGGATTTGACTTTTCGGAATTGTATTTCATTCAACAGAAATTAAGCATGATGTAGGGGTCAGACAATGTGTTAAGCCCTGGGGATACTCACATGAGTTTCCTTCAGCTCCTACCTACCAGGAATTCACTTGGGCCACACACACATATACCCTAAGATCATTAATAATAATTGTTGAAGAAACTAAAGAAAAGAGCTTATGGAATATAATATGACAGGTACAGCTGAGACTGGTATGTAGGTTTTCCAACTCTGAACTCAGTGTTCTTTTTATGTTGTGATAGGTTAGAGCTCCCTGGACCTGTGTTACCCATCATGAAGCAATCTCCATCATAACTTCTCAAATGACCACTGCCATAGACTGTTTGGGTCTCCTCAAAATCCATGTGTTGAATCCTGACTCCTAATAAGATGATATTTGGGAATGAGGCACTGGGGAAGGGATTAGGTCGTGAGAGCAAGGCCCTAATAATGGGACTATTACCCTTACAGAGGAAACCACAGAGAACTCTCTTGCTCCTTCTGTCATGTGAGATTATAACAAGAAGACAGTCATGGGTAAATCAGGAAACAGGCCCTGTCCAGATACCAAATCTGCTGGCACCTTGATCTTGAACTACCCAGTCATCAGAACTGTGAGACATAATTTTGTCTGTGAGCCATCCAGTCTATGGTATTTTGTTATAGCAGTCTGAACGGACTAAGACAACCATGGTACACTAAATTACATCATTAAGTTTTACTCTTAAGACTATTCTCTGATCACCAACCTTCTTAAAGGAAATTAACCCCATTGTTGCCAATGTTCTACAATGGTTTTGTCTTTAAAAAGCATGGCTAGCCAACAGTTTGACATAGCAGAAAGAGGTTCTGCATTTTTAGTGAGAGAACATGGATGAGAATCCCAGTTATGCCATTTAACCTAAATGGGCCCTAATATCTTCATCTGTAAAACTGAATCCCTACCTCACAGGGCTATTCTGAAGATTACACAAGCTCAACATCTGCAAAACACACATCAAATATGTGTAATTAGTAAGTATGAAAAAAATTAAGTTTCCTTCCTATGGCCCCTTTCTTCCCCACCTATAATACAACACAGCCTAGAATGCAGAGATATATAAGAAATGTACCCAAGTTGTGACCACCACATAAGAACAGGCACCAAATTTCTTTTTAAACTATTCAAAGAGAACTTCCAAAGACCCTTACTCCCAATAGACTTGCGTATTCATACATTCAATAAATATTAATTGAATATCCACACCCCCTGCTTGGCTGTGGAATATATAATTATAAATAAGAGAATATCATCTGAGATGTCTGACATTTCAATTCTATAAGCAGTAATCGAGTGCCATTATTAATAAGCACATGGCAAGGGACAGAGGTAGTTCTTTGAACAAGATTTGGTACTTCTCTCCATATAACTTTCAACCTAGTAGTGGAAAGAGTGCTATGTAAGTTAAAGAGATCATGAGAGCTCAGTAATAGGGTGCAAGGAAACACACAAGAGGACCAGCTAACTGGACTTGAACAATGGGGGCTGAGTCAAAGGCTTTATGAAAAATGTGACTTTAAGATCATGATCTGAGGGTATGAAGGATAAAGGAAACAGAAAGTCAGAAAAGAGAAGAGAGAACTTGTAAGGTTAGGAGAGGGTATGGATGTGGAACAATGGAGAATTTCAGCAAAAGAAGATTATGGTCAAAGATCATTAAATGACAAGAGAGCAAAGCACACTAGTGGATGAAAGCGAGTCAGTAAAATGGAAGCACAGAATATAAGAAATGTTGAAAACTGAATCTGGAAAAAGAAGCTGGGCCCACATCATGAAGAGCCTTATGATCTACATTAAGAATTTTGAATATATATATGCTGAGAATAATGGAAAAGTCCTGAGTGCTGTTATATATGACAGTAACACAATCAGGTTTGTGTTTTACTTTTATTGCCTAGCAAAACCTGCCTAGCACTTTTGTCTACTTTTCAATGTCTAAGCGTCGAAGAATTCAATCTTAAAATTCAGAGGAAAAAGACGCACTATAGGCAAGAAAGAAAAAAACAGAAAAACATGAATAATGGACAAGCTATTTGAAAAACAGAGGAATAAAACCTTTTTGTATCTTTGTTATTAATCATATATGTGATTCCTAAAGACAAATGGTTACTAAATTTATATGATTAATATCCATCCTCCTACTAGACTGTAGGATCATGAGGGTGAATCCATGTTACCTGGGTCACCATTATATTCCCATGCTGAGGGCAAAGCATTTAACTAACATGTGTTTTTTGAATGACTGAGCCCAGGGGAAAAAACAACATGCAAGCCTTAATGGGCATTGGTATTATAGCAGTATTAATTAAGAAAGAATACTACATGATACATTTCAGAAAATCTCAAATATGTAAATTATTTTTTCCTTTTCTCTCTCTCTCTCTCTTTTTTTGTCTACAAAGTAGGTAAAATCCAACCTCACCAGAAATTCAGCCTCTTTTATGTCTTATATGCAAAGCATACAGAGAGCTGAGGTTTTGTAATTTTTGTAGTTATCATTATAATTATTTTAGGATAATAGTTAAAAGGTATATTCTCCTTTATTTTTTTCCAGTAGGTTTTGGAATTTATGAACTAGCTTTATTCTCAATTCTGAGAAATCACGCAGTGTGCTTAAAATATTTTTCATGATTTTCATTTCAAATCAACCTCAGTAATTGCATCTTATGCTGAAAAGTCTCAGAACGCCTATGATTATGGGTATTAACTTACATGCATCAAAACCAGCCCGCTCTAAGTAGGCCTTCTACGGATGTTCAGAATGTTGCAGTACAACACACAGGAAGTGAAAGATTCCATGTTTTCTTTAAATGCAAAAGAAATACATATAATTAGATAAAGTATGTCCCATTGGGAATTTAGCCAAAGCCACGAACCCCTGCAGGGAAATTAGTCTACATTAGCCTCATTTAAACACTCTAGAATCCAGCATAACAGAGAACATGGAAACAAAAATTATAATGTGAATGTGGCTTATTGCAAAAAAGCATCAAAATTAAGCATCTAGTCTATTATTTGTCAAAATAGTGCTTCCTTATTCCACTTAATCCTTACTTAATGCTCATAAAAAAAAAAAAAAAAAAAAAACAAAAACAACAACTATATACTCTTTTTTTCCTCCATAAAGAAGTGATTCTGGATATTTAGGGAGGAGTGTGAGACTGCTTATATTTGAGTATTTTGAATTCTAAGAGGCAGGTTACTTTGTTGACTTAATCAACAAACTAAGCACAACCCTTTCATCCTTCCCAGTAAAAAGCAAAAACCACAGTCATCACTTGTTGATGCCACATAAATGGTTCTCCATTTAAAGATCTGAGCTTGCAGCTTGTGAAGGATTTTGTCTTCTGACTTGCTAATCATCGCAAGGTTAAAGAGTCATGCTATCTGCTTTTTCACATCTGGAGTGTTGCTTCCAAACGCTACCATGCATATACTATTAATAGTATTATTACATGTGTCATTATTAGCAGCATAATTATTATGTCTTAGTTTTACACTGCTATGCACTTTTTAATGCAGTCTGATTCCTGCGAGTCTTGAATGCAAAATAACACAGGAATATCATTCTGATTTTGAGCTGAGACAATGAGTTTAACAGATAGGTCCTAACTCACAGTTGGAAGAAAGATCAAGTTCACTAATTCTCCAAGCAAAAAATAATAATAAATTTAAATGAACAAAGTGATGGCTGAAACGGGAGGCAATTTTATGCGGAACAACTACATAAATGAAAGCCACTTGAATAGCATTCCATGCTTCTAATGAAGTTATTTTTGTTTAAGCTAATTATTTTGAAAATAAACATTTGAATTCACGTTCAAATTTCACGTTTTCCATTTTTCAAAAAGCAAATAACTGAAAAGCTATCCAACATTCTCTTATATATTACTTTAATAAAATAATGATACATTGTTAGGACTGAATCATGACCCTTAGAGAATCTGAGGTTCTAGTACTTTAATGAGGCAATCTCAACCAATTTGAGGAAATTTAATGTTTTTTTTAAAAAGGGAAGTCCAATAAAAGCCACAAAGAATCCTTCTTTCCCTAAGACATAGGATTACACAAGCAAATAGTCTCAGAACCTCTCACCAATATAAACTTCACTATCAGTGGGGATTATGGCTACCACCTAACTGGCTTCATTTTTTTTTTTTTTAACCTTTAGTTATCTAGTACTGTGAAAGTTATTGTCTGGTTATTTTTTTTAAAGATTTATTTATTTATTTGAGAGAGTGAGAATGAGAGAGAGAGAGTACATGAGAGGGGGGAGGGTTAGAGGGAGAAGCAGGCTCCTCGCCAAGCAGGGAGCCTGATGTGGGACTCGATCCAGGGACTCCAGGATCACGACCTGAGCCGAAGGCAGTCGCTCAACCAACTGGGCCACCCAGGCGCCCTATTGTCTGATTATTAAACATTGGCTTTATTTTATATTTCTTCATTGGCACAAATAAAACTACAGCATACTTGCCTTTATATCAGTTAGCTAAATCCCTACATTATTATGACTATTTAGCTTCTAGAGATGAATATGATAACCTATTCATTACAAGATATTTTTGAGGACATACCTAACACAAGAAGAACTAAGAATTAGGAGACCTCAATCTAGTTTGGTTCTGCTACCTAAGATCTGAGATTCCAAAGAATCCCTTTGCTTTATAAAACATACACAAAATACCTATATTACAGAGTTGTCGTGAGTATTAAATGTTAGTTTTGGGGACCTGACTTTTCAGAACGGCTACTACCTTAATTTTCTGCAAAACAAAATGCTTTCGGTATAGAGAAATCAGTTCTCAAATATAAAACTTCTACGATGATCACTATCATTTTTAAAAGCCAGAGGAAGTGAAAAACTTTATATCATTGGTATCAATTAACCAAGATGCTCACTGAGGTAATTCTGAGTCAAAATTAGTCTTCTGTTAAAACTCACCCTACTTCCAGTATATGACACAGTATCTTTGGGAACAACTACAAAATTCTTAGAGGAGCTTTTCTACCTCAAACTCATGTCTAGCTGAAAATTACTTTGCTAATATATTATTCCAGTGTTTTCATGCATAAACCCATATTGAAAATTCTTCTGACTCCTTTATGTCCCAAATAGGACACCTCTATAAACAGAAATGTGTATATCAGATTCCTGAGAGCAGGGCAACATAAGAGCTTTAAATTGCTGAACCATAAATAGTTTAAAATTTAATATTTTACATCATTTTCTAGAAATCCTTCAACAGTATTACCACCAGAGTATCTCAGGGCTATCTTTTTCTTCAGGCTCAGCCTCACTGTGGTCCTTATCCTTCCTCTCTTTCCTCTTTAGCCTCTGGGGAAAAAAAAAAAAACAAAAACAAAAAACCTCTGGTCTTCTCTCTTATCTCTAACCTTTATCCCCAAAGACTGTTAAAGTCACTTTCAAAGCCGTGGAGCTCTCTCTTGTTTGGCCGTCTGATTCCAGATCATTCCCTGAGGACTTCATCAGCTAGCATGAAAGCAGCCATTTAAGGACTTTCTCTATACCCAGGTCAGTCTTTCCGTAGAGAAACTATAATACCAGTGGTTATTTTCTTTTAATTACTCTTTCCTCAAGCACACTGACAGCAATTCTATGAGATAAACATGATTATTATCACTGACATTTTGCAAATGAGGAAACTGAGGTCTCAGCAGTTTAAGCCGGCAGTCCCGAATCCTGTGGCTAATGAGTGGGAGAGTCAGCCTTGCGTCATCTTTGAACATTGTCAGCTTTGCCCTCAGATGACGCCTTAGATTCTGGTTCCCATGTTAGTTCTTGGACTAGGTCCTTCCCGCTTTGTCTGCCCTTCAGCTGTAGCTGACTCTGCATTTATTCTAGAAAATCTTCTGCCAGCTTTTCCCTTCTTAGTCTCTGAATTCAACTTCACACCCTATTTTCAACTTTTGTGTTAAAAGGAATTCCATATCTGTTAAAGATGTGAGATATGTCAGCATCAATCTGATGAGTTAATGCACATAAAAATGCATTATAAACTGTAAAACTCTCACAAAATATAAGGCATTACTGATGTTGAAATATGCTACATATACCTCATTTGATCAATAAAATCATGTAAGTGAGTTACTTTAGAGTTCTGAAACTGAATGGCAGTTTATAATAAATACCCTTAGTCAAAACTCTTATGTGATGAAACATCACTGCTAATAACAATCGATCACAGACATCTAACCAATCCTACTAATTATTTTAAAGATGTGGCATGTGTTCAAATAAAGCCCAGAAAAATGATCAGAAGGAATAACTTCATGATTTATGCAGTTTATTTATTTATTCAATTACCTCTTTTATTAAGTATAAGCATTCCTCTTTCAGGAACCAAAGAATTTGGAAGTCAATTTATTCATTGTGTTCTTGGATGTAAACGGAGAAATGAAATACTACTATTCTTGAGCTCCAAACAAAGATCCTGATCAATTAAAACAAAATAAAACAGAAATATGTTAAATACAAAGGCTTTTTTATTTCAGGTGAACCCAGTAAAATATATGGGGAAATATTGTAGCTATGGACTTCTGAGAAGATGAATGAGCTCCTAATTTGCTTAATATGTAAGATGATATATATAAGTTTTCGAACTTCTCTGCATGTTGATCTTCTCTTTGATCTAGAGGTCAAAGTCATGGTTGATGGTCAATGAACATTTAGCCCACAGCCTGCTCACTGGAATAGAGTAAACCAAATGTCTGGTTACAAAAAATTGAAAAGCTCTCATTCTTCCATAAACTCTTATGATATAATATGTCAGCCTACAAAGTAGGATTATATTCAGACTAGAGGGTCTCCGTGCTTTATTTTTATTTTGGAAGTTGGGACAGGGTGTGGATAGTAAAAGTTTCTAAATGTAAGACAAAGGCATTGCTATATCCTTTTGGGATATAGATAAACTGTTGATTTTTTTTTTTCAGTTTTATCACTCCATAATGCTGAATAGTGCCCCAGTATAAGGGCTCAATTTCTGTTATTCCCTAGTACTCTAGATTTGGAAGAATCCAATAAATTACAATTGGTTAGCTGAGTCTGCTTTGGGCCAGAGAAAGATTTGACTATTAGAGCATATGCAGAGTTTGGTAGCCGACATTTTACATTTGGATGTAATGAGCTCTGGGATATAAAAACCAAGAATGCTCCACTGTCTGTGACGATCATGTCTTGTTTATCTTATAAACTTACATTAGACATTAGTAAATCAAAATCCTAAATTAAAAAAAAATACATATAATATTTGAATGAGTCTGTATAAACCGACAGTCAATTGTTAGATTTTTATTATTTTCGGTACAACTGGCTTAATCTAACTAAAACAAACAAACAAAAACACAAACAAGATGGTCTTCCATCTAAAGTACTATGGCAACTCACTGTTGTTTGGCATTTTATTCTCCAACACATATCAGTATTGACTGACAAGTAAAGCTATAGCCAACTGAAGTTCCTAGCAGTTCTATGTGCCATAAGGAACAAAATATTTTGATTTGTGTTCTGCCTCATCCAAAAAATATTCAAAGTAGAATGTGGTGGAATGCAACTCAGATTGGTTACTCTAGTATCTAAAAAGAAAATAAATGGTCAGCATGTTTTCTATCTATCTGCTTTTGCAATAACCCTATGTAGGATTCACATTTGAACCACAATGTATACATGTCTTAACATGTAGATATTGGAAGATTACAGGCAGAAATTCTTTGGAAGCAAAGAGTATGCATCATTGTGTTCTCTGAGGTTAACAAAGCCACAGTGAACTAAACTGACAATGCTAAAATTAATCTAGCGATTTCTAATTAAGGAGGAATAGTAAGTGAAAACTGAGCAGCTTGAGACAAACTGTACCTTTCAATTAAGCACTCTCAACCCTGTTCATCATTTGACTATAATCCCAGAAGACAGGGCTTTAACAGTTCACATCAGTTTATTAAAAGTTTTTCCTGGTCTCATGAAATCATGAACTACACTTTGATAATCAATGGACGCAGATTTAGGCTTTGGAAGAAATATTGATGAATTTGCTTTGAAGGCCTGTCAATATGTTGTGTGCCAGGCACTTCATGTCACATAGTGAAAAGCACCTATGACTAGCCTGGATGAGACCCCTGGGTTCTAAATACGGCTCTGTTTCAAAAGAATCATTTGACTCAGTTTATTTGGTCTGTTATCCACAGAACGATTAAAAAAGGGAAGGATGGATAATATAAGAAAGTAAAGGAAGAACTTCTTGTTGCATTGTCCTTGTAGGACTGTTTAAATGCTCTTCTTGTAGCACTGTTGACAACACTAATCTTTCTGAAACTTTTCCCTTCTTTGTCTGTTTCAAAGCCAATAATCTGGTTCTTTTATTTTATTGCTCTTCTCTTTCTTCTTTCTTCCTCAGATACCCTTGACCATATCTATAAGAATTCCACCAAAGTTCATACTCAACTTTATACCTTAGTAACTCCATATTTTCCTGGTTCTATCTTTTCCAAATGGACGGTCATAAAATTTGAATGTCCAACTTTTTCAAGATTAAGGGCTCGTGAGATATTCACATACAGATGTTTTCTACTCAATGACAAAATCATAACAGCTTTGGACAGCAGCTACTTTTGAATTAAGAAGACAATGGGTAATGCCTTTAAAGTCTCAGAGAATGACTTTCTTCTTTTTTTCTTTTTTGTAATTTTCTTTTTTCTCTTTTTTAAACTTAATTTTATTATGTTATGTTAGTCACCATACATTACATCATTAATTTTTGATGTAGTGTTCCATGATTCATTGTTTGCATACAACACCCAGTGCTCCATGCAGTACGTGCCCTCCTTAATAGGAGAATGACTTTCAACTGAGAAATTTCAATCTAAACCAGTTATTAAGCAAGTATGGCTAATTAAATGGTATATTCAGACATGGAAAAAGTAAAAATATTTAATTTTCAATGCTCCTTTTCATAGGATACATCAAGAGTAGGATTTTTAGCAAAATGAGGGAGGAAAACAATAACAAATGAAGATATGGGGCCTACAAAATAGGAATATTAGAAAGAGCAAAAAATATTAAATATTTTAAAAATATTTTCCAAATATTGCATAAGACATACTTAAACTAAAAAAAAAAGTATTTGCCGTTTATCTGACATTCAAATTTAAGTAGGAGTCCTGCATTTTTTTTTTCTAAATTTGGCTACTCTAATCTAGAATCCTCATGGAACCTCAGTAAGTGAAACTTTTCAGATAAAATTCAAGATGTCCATACCCCATATCTCATAAATACCTAGTATAATATAAATTCCCAGTGTAATAATGTATCGAGTTAGTTGTCTTAGTAATACAATTAGTCCCCAGAAAGAAGGCCTGCCAAACCATGCTTTACAAATCAACTTTTTATATTTTATCTATGTGTTTGATAACTTTCTATGATTTACATGAGAAAAGTAAATCTTATTCAAGAATATATTATAAATGCTTTATAATTTTTTTTTCTTGTACTGAAAAACACCAGCATAAGTAAGGGAAAATGATTATTTAAATCAATGAATTAATTGTTCAAGTCATACATTTTTTCCTATGTGAAAGACCAAAATGAAATCACAAGAAGATACTTAATAAGCCAGCTATCTTTCCCCAGTGAAGAGAAAAATGATTGTTCTTACAACCTGAGCTTGGAAAATGTGTTGTCAGTCTGTTGGTATAAGTAACACTTAATGCTTATACTCATGGTATGTAGAAAGGAAGGAGCAAATCTTTATGCAGGTGAACAAATGTACTAGAATTAGAAATAGGGAATATCATTACCATCATATCAAGAACACTGGAACTTCGAAACCTTTATTCTTACAGCATTGGAGAAGGATCACTATATATTTTAAAAAGATCTGTGTTCTGCACTTGTATGCAAAATTTTTTGAAAAGGAACATAATCCATAGTACTGGATTTCTTTAACTTGCTCATTTTATTCCTCACTTTACTAGATTTTTCTTTAACAATGTCAAATTAAAAGAGTACAGGATACTTAAATTCAAGGTCAAAGAAACAAAGGGAAAAAAAAAAAAAAACAAAGGAACAAAGGGGATAGTTGTTTAGGGACAGCTGCTACCCAAATTCTAAATTGCATTATACTACAATGGATACTCTCTAGAATAGCAAGAATAAAACCAGTATTTTACTTTGTTTCATAAGATGTTAAAACCCAACTTTAACAAATTTTCATGTGTTCCGTTATAATCCTTACAGGTGAAATTCAATCACAAGCCTCCGTCCACTAATAAAATTGAGAATGAGAAGAAATGTGAGAGATGATAAAGTTCTAAAAACTCAGTTCCTAAAGCCCAAGTATCTTGTATTATCATATTGATTTTTTTAAGCAAATTAAAATTCCAGAAAAAGCTGCTTTTAAACTTTCATTTCCAACAGGCCAGATGGGTCCTTTGGTATAAATGCATTCCTAACATTTATCTGATTCTTTAACAGGGATAAAAAAAAAAATGAACAAGAGAATAATGGATAAGAGAACACAAAACAATGTAAATAATATTTTAGAGATTAAGTCATATTTACCCTACTATCTGAGTCACTCCTTAGGAACTTAGATGTATCATTAATTTATGTGTATTTCCGATTCTGCAGTGATTCTAGGGGGAAAAAGTCATATATTGGTTATATTCTATATCAACAGACCCTCAAAGATATTACATTTGTTGGACTAAAATTGTTGGCACAATAAATACGTGATAGAGAACAATGAGACATAACACACTAAATTATGCCTTCTTTATTCAAGTCAACATATATATTTTAAATATATACCCTGCCAAGCAGTGCTTTGGTTTCTGGGGCCACAAAAATTTAAAAATAAGAACTGGAAAATGTGTAGCTATAAATTAGTAAGTTATTCTTCTGTAAAATAAGAACAACAATAAAAGTTTATAAGCTGAGTGTATCCTTAATATATACAAAATTAATGATGTGGAAATATATATATATACATATACACACAAAATGTATATATGAAGTACATATATAGCATATATGTAAATATACACATATTTATTTCTATATTGAAATACTTTATAAAATTAAAAAGATGAGATAACAATCAACATAAAGTTCTATTTTTTTCCACATCCAAATTGATTACCTTCCTCACCTGGTGAGCATCTTCCTCATTTTGGGAACCAATGGCGTAAAGGACATGGTTAACAGAGACACAGGGCTGCTAAGAGATTTCCTGCAAAACGTGACTCATTATCTAAGATTAAATGTCATTTATTATTATTATTTTTTAATGAAGAAGAGGAAGGAAGAACATGCAGTGCACAAGAAAAAGGTTTTAAATATATGAGTACATGTTATTTCATGATTTGTTTAAAAAAATCGTAAATAATTGTGCACTTGTAAAACATCAAGTAGAGGAGAAAATAAGCCAAGATGATGACTGAACAGATATCAAGTGCCATATAGTGAAAGGACACAACACGCATATTAAAGACTGAGATATTATTTCAAAGACTTAAGTTGCCAGCAAAGGACTTTAAAGACACCAGAAAGACCACTTTGGAAGAGTGCAAATAAGGGGTCTCAAAGTGGGGCATGTGACTGGGGTATGGGGAGATAATTTTAGAACTTCAATTTATATTTATTTATAGTGTTCTTTTTAAAATGTCTAGTTTTTCAAATATTCTATAATAAATACAGTATTATATATTTAATTTTAAATGAGTATACATATGTGAATGTACATGCAGTTTTTAACTGATAAATTGAGCGCTCAAAATAGATTTGGAAGCCATTAAGTTTGAGAATAGTTTGAAAGGAGGCATAAGGATAGAAGGAGGAACCTAGGTGACACAAAGGTATATTCATTTGGATGAAGGATGGTGATGAAGGTCTTCACCAAGGCAGGAGCAAGGGGAGTGGAGAGGACATTGACTTCGTTGATATTCAGCAGGTATACTTTCTCTCCACCAGACACTGAACTTGCATCTAATCTGTTACCTACACCTAGCAGACCTGATTCTATGTGTTCAGAAAAATCCCGGAGGATTTTGTTGTCTCTAAATTTCATCTAACTCGAGATTTTGGTGGGATGACACATTTCTCTACAAGGTTATAGCAAACCTGAGGTTTCTCTATACATTATTCCCCTCTATACCTCCATGATGATCACTGGATTAGAAGACACAGAAAATTATCCAGAAATGAAGAAGAAGGAGCAGTGGGAGAGGAGATGAAGAACTTGGAGGGAGAAGGTACAGTAAGGGGAGGAAGGAGAGGAAAAAGACTATCTTCTAAAAGAGCATCTTCATTAATAAGGTCAGAGTCCAATTTGAAATATCATTCTCTTTCTCATTTCCTCTCACCTCATCGTCAGTCATTTGATTTTCAAGGATGAAGTCTAGAACACCTTTTGGAGATGGGCTGACTTGATCTTTTCAGAGAGGGTATGCTTCAGAGAGATTCATTATTCGTTCAAGCACATTCATGCCCAGCAGTCTATCTTCTGCCATCTTGGAAACTGAATCTACTGTAAGGGAAGCTATGTCTCTAACCTGTCTTCAAGACTATGTGTAGGGCTCTAATTCTTTCCTTTCCTTTCCTTTCCTTTCCTTTCCTTTCCTTTCCTTTCCTTTCCTTTCCTTTCCTTTCCTTTCTTTCTTTTCTACAAAAAATCATAAACACATATATTTCTATTTCAAACATAAACATATTATAAAAACATAATATATATTATATACATATATAATGTTTCATCATATGTATGCATGTGCATTCACGTTTGGGCAGGGAGTGTGTATGTGTATGTGTATAGTCTGGCACAGGAAAATAATCGTAGGCTCAACAGCCCTGCCCAGCCCAGATAAGCCATTAAAAAAAAAAAAAAAATCTGACAACTTAATTAACCTCTTTGAGCTTATCCTCCTCACCTCTAAAATGGTAATAACAGTGCCCACCTTGCTATTTTATTGTGCAGATTAAATGAGATGTATGTAGTACATAGAAACCTAATAGATCGTAAGCATTATTATTTTATTGAGGGAGATACAATTGCCTTCTTTGACTTCAACGATGTCCTCGCAGAAGTTCAGAAATATAAGGACACTGAAAATTTAATAGAATTCACATTTATTGAGTGTTAGTTATATGGCAAATACAAGATAAACAAAACAATCCACCATTCTGGGGCTCAAAGACAAAGCAAGTAAGATGCTTACTGAAATGTATGTGCAAAATATAAAAGATAAAGGGAAAAAAAGAAGGAGGGAGGAAGTGAAGGAAGGAGAGAAAGAGAAAGAGAAAAAGAAAGAGAGAGTGAGAAAGATTGGAAGGCTAAGTGAAAGAGGTATGATTTGAGCTGGTCTATGAAACCTAATTTATCCAGAGGCCACATTTGGCAAAATTGAACTAGGAAGTAAAGAAAGGGATCTCTGAGGGTATGCATAGCAATGCAAAACCTTCATGCATTTGTGGAAAGGAGACTTCTGTCCTCTTGCTGACTCAGGATCTTTTGCCCTTGTTTCTGATAAACAATGCAATGCATTTATTCATTTAATGTCCTACTACATGGAAGATTATAAATAAAATTTTCAGGCAAGGTAGATTTTATTGCTAGTGGCCAATGTTTTGAGAGCAAAACAAAGTGGCAGCTAATCATCTGATAGAAGAAGAAAGGGAAAACACATTAAAATTAAGTATTAGAATTTCAAAATGAAACCAGGCATTTACCTGTAACACACCCCTTTCCTCTGTGTATCAGCGCATTACGACACCACAAAACTGCTCCTTGAAGTGATGGTTGAGTCATCAAAAACAAGTTAAATTGTATTTACCATCTCTTTTAATGAAATTGAAGTGTAAAATGCATTGTTGGAAGATACCATTAAAAGAATTAATATTTCTCGCGAAGACTTAGTGTTTAATAGCTGCCTGATAGGGCGCCTGGGTGGCTCAGATGGTTAAGCATCTGCCTTTGGCTCGGGTCATGATCCCAGGGTCCTGGGATCGAGTCCCGCATCAGGCTCCCTGCTCCGTGGGAAGCCTGCTTCTCCCTCTGCCTCTCTCTCTCTCTATCTCTCATGAATAAATAATTAAAATCTTAAAAAAAAAAAAATAGCTGCCTGATAGTGGGTCGCTTAACATATCGGAGCCGGATTTCCTTAACTATAACATCCGCATGATTATACCCACCTAGTGGGGGTTGTGGTACATTGTAAATAAGATAATAATTATAAATGTGCCTGGTTTGGCACATAAGATATTAATTAGTTAATTTCTGCTTTAAAAGGATTTGCCTTATTTATTTGGAAAATTAATTTCTCATGAATTTACCATGGTGAGAGTTAAATTAGCAGTTTCTTTCTTTCTTTCTTTCTTTCTTTCTTTCTTTCTTTCTTTCTTTCTTTCTTTCTTTCTTTCTTTTTCTTTCTTTCTTTCTTTCTTTCTTCTTTCTTTCCTTTCTTTCTTCCCTTTCTTTCTTTCTTCCCTTTCTTTCTTTCTTCCTTTCTTCCTTCCTTCCTTTCTTTTTTTCTTTCTTTCCTTTCTTCTCTTTTCCTTTCTTTCTCTTTTTGTTAAACAGCCAGATTGTTAAATACAAAGGATTAACATATGTTTTAGTATGTTACACTATAAGTTGTTACCTTATCACAGAAGTTCTTTCAAAATTCACAATTCCTTTTAGAATTGAAGAACGCCACATGGTGCTAACATGGAGAGAGAACCATTTTTTTCATGAATACAAGGTGTGTGCTGGATTTATCACACAATTATGAGAACTCAGATTCTCTCCTTGTTGATTCATTAAGCCTGAGTCGAGAGGGGCTTAGCCCACAAAAAAAATATGTGTGTGCATGCACATGTTGGAAAGGAAATTGATTTGTCTCATTTTGTAGAATATACTCTGGAAATGAACTTTTATTAGCAAAGACTAAGGTTACTAAAAACCAGTTGCCTAGGATTTTCCGAGGAAACATATTTTATTTTACATTTGGAGACCTCCAACAAGAACGAAACTTCATTCACAAATATGACTCAGTCTTTCACTGAAAGCAATCTTTTCCTTTTTGAAAATAAAAAAAAAAAATCCACTTTCATTATATTCTTTCAATTCCACTCTGAAGCAGTGTTGCGGAAGTACATCCTTATTTTGCACATTGCCTTATCAACATCATGTTTCTGCAATATCTTTCACACCAAAGGAATGTGGAATATTTGACTGAACTTATCAATGGCTCAATTCCCTCATTGCATTCTGGTGAAGATGAAGCAAGAGAACTTGTTATCCTAGTAGTTAAAGAGAGTTCAAGCAACACAACTCCTTGCAAATGTTGAATCTCTCAGCTCAGGCAATCAATGAGCTTAGTGTCTGATCCTGTCTGAGTTCCAGGCTCTCTGAGCAGAAGGTTGATTCCTAGATCCTTGGCAGCCTATCTCCTTTCTGTGCTGCCCACACCTGCAAATGAGCCTAAGGGTATCTGAGTTTTCTGATCCTTCTAGCTACTGTGTCTCTTTAAGGGGCAACTGGGCTGGCTTTCAAAAGGCGCCTATCTCCAACTTTCATTAGAAGGGATGCCCATATAACGTAATAAATTCTACCCGTGGCATTTAAACATACAGTTTAGAAAAAAATACTTACAAAGCACATTTCACAATGTTCCCTTTCTTTACACTATTGTAAAAAAAAAAACAAAAAAAACCAAAAAAAACTCCACCCTCCCACACAGGCACACCTCCTTCTGAGCATTATGTACAATTTTGAAATATGCCTTTTATTTGCATCTACTCATCAAATCTCATCTGATTTGTGTCTCATTATTTTTAAATACTATCAAAAGAAGATCAAATAACTAGCTGTTCAATCTTCTTTTCAGTTTGGGCATAAGAGTACATTAGGAGAATCAGTCAAACGAGTGAAAGCCAGACTTGTGCTTGGGGGCTCAGGGGGGATTTTTTGTAGAACGAACTTGGAATAGTCAGAAGCAGAGAAATAGAAGACCAAATTGTTTTACACTCTAGTGCATACCAAGGCCCAAACTGCTAAGTCAGAATCTTCCTTAAGTATAAGGAGCTCGTGGAAATCCAGGAAAAGAAAAAAGTAAGTGAAGAGGTCAAAAATGAAGGTGAGGCACTAAAGCAGGAATGGATTGGGTGTAGGACTTTTGACATGGCAGAACTGAGGTTGTTTTTACCAGTTGACGCTTGAATGGAGCTTTGTGGAATCTATCTGGATAGAAGATCAGAATGGTTCCAAGATTCCCCAAAAACATAATACATAAACACAAAACATACTAAGGACATATGGTTCAATATCTACACATTTTCTGAAGCTCTCTTACCTATACTCTTCCCACAAACTTTAAATACTCCCCTACCATGATAATAATCTCAATATCTATTTCTCTCTTCGTCTCTCTCTTTTCTCATTTACCTGATACTTCAGTCAGAATGTGTGCTCAGGATCTTACCTCCCTGTCTGCAATATCTAGTACAGTACACAGCAGATTTGCTGAAGTGGCTTTTAGTGTAGCAAGCTGGTCATCTGGAAGAGATTTACAAATCCTGAGCCAATAATAAAGCAAAGTGACCTGGATAGTGTAAGATCAAGTCAGGGAAATGCAATTGCAAAAAGGGGTGGAGAGGTCTAAATGCATCATTTTAGAAGATCCAGTTGCATTCATTTAACAAATATTTATTGTACGCCAACTATTATTGTCAGAAAGATGAGGAGATATTATTAGCCATATTGTCTTCATTTCAGTAGTTGATATATATTTTTTTTCTTTTTTTTAAAGATTTTATTTATTTATTTATTAGAGAGCGAGCGAGAGAGAAACAGCATGAGAGAGGAGAGGGTCAGAGGGAGAAGCAGGCTCCCCACTGAGCCGGGAGCCCGATGTGGGACTCGATCCCAGGACCCCGGGATCATGACCTGAGCCGAAGGCAGTCACTTAACCAACTGAGCCACCCAGGTGCCCTGATATATTCTTCCTCCTATAAGAAAAGTTCCTGAAGCCAGGGATCAAACTTAACCCAGCACTCTTAACAAATAAATATCACACCTTTTACATTTCATCAGAATTTTTAAGACAGTTGTTTATAGCAAAAATTTAAAACAAACAAACAAAAAAACCTTGCAGTGAATCATTAACATTGTTGTCAACTAACATTTGGAGACACACTGAAAAAAAAAAATAGATTATGGAAGAATTGAAAATATTTGGCTTTAAGATATTTGAAATACAGTTGAGTATATGCTGAAAAATCATTAAGTTAACCTGTAGTTGATGGTAGAACAAAACTTATGCTATATTTTAATTTGGAGAGATCTTATTAATCCATGTTTTTAAAAATAACTGGGGATGATTACCACGTAACAGTGTAGATTTGAGAGTCTGCATGGGCCAAATCTAGATTCTTCCTTGTTCACACATCCTTCTCCAGCTACTAGCTATTTCTTAGCTTCTTTTCACAGGAAAGCTCCTCAAGAGCTATATTTTCTTCCTATGTCTTTAGGCGCTGGCATGGAAACCCTACTTTGCATGGAAGCCATACCCTACGTGGAAGGTCGGGTGACCTGAGCTTGCTGCTTTTCACTGTCTCTCACTCAAATGGGTTTCTGTCACTGCTCTAGTGAAAAGGCTTCTATCAAGGTCAACAACTGTTCACATTTTACCAAATACCTATTACATTCAAAGCAGATAACAATTATCTCAAACCAGATTCTGGCCTTAACTTTGAAAATCCAAAGATGTGCTAACCGTGGGCTGCTGAGAAAGAAGCTTCCTACTCCCTTTTTGATGCTATTCTCTACAAATAGCCAGTGGAAGCATTGACATTTATATTATGGATCAGATTCTAAAGCAAGATTCCACCCCCCACAGACCAAACAAAGCCTGAGAATGAAGCTGAGTGAGCAAATATGTAATGGGTTTCAAATGTAAACTACCTTTTAGTCAAAACTATAAAAAAATTTGAAAAATTAAAAAAAACTATAAAAATAGATAAACAGCAAATGGGATATTCATTTGGAATATAGAAGACAGAGTGTTGATATTTATATAAAGAGGTCTCAGGAAGAACGACGGAAGCCTCACTAGAAGGATGGGCAAAGAATGCAAATGAACGATTTACACAGACAAAAGCAATATGAATTGTCTTTAAAAAAAGCAAAGTAAATTAATAGCAGGATGCCAAGGTTTACCATTTACACTGGCAGTGATTTTAAACTTTTAAAACTTCATATGAAGAAGAGAGAGTGGAGAGAGTGCTTTCTTTCACTGCAAGTGGGAATGGAAAGTAGGAGAAACCTCACGTTTGGGAATTTGTAATCTACACCAAAAACCCTAAAACTATTCATTTCCTTTAACATTGAGATTTCATTTCTGGACATTTATCCTAAGTAAATTAATTATAAATGTACATAAGTAGAGAACTGGAAGGATGTTTGTGGTAATGCATTTTTACACAGCTGTAGGCCACCCAGGCTCGTTGGAGTACTAACAGGACACCAACCAACTCAAGGCAGAGCCGGATATATATTACATAGGATCATTCATTCTCTAGCACGTAAGTCTTACTCTACACGGAAGGGCTGGTGACCTGAATTTGCCTGCTTCTTGCTATCCACCAACACCATGGCCACCACACACACTATACCACAGCCGCCACCCCCAACTATTGAACAAGAGGGAAACAAATGCTCAGTCCAGCAATACAGCCATCAGGTTCCTTCTCATTCGGATCTCAGCTAAATTCCACGAGAGTACCTAATGTCTCTAGAGACTACTGAGACTAAATATTTCCTCATAATCCTTGCCAAATGTGTAAGCCCATCCCAACATCTGTACTCACCTGACTTTTAGCTCCATGATGCTCTGAGCATTCTTTACTTTGATGCACATTCCCACCCCTCCTTTTTCTTCCAAATCCTTTTATCAGGTCTTTGAAACACCCACCAAAAACTCTCCAGAATCTCCACATTTCAACTAAAACTGACTCTTTTGGAATCCACACTGTTTCTCCTGCATTTTATCCAATGGAGTCTTACGTATTCTAGATGGAAGTTCAGGGTTATCTTTTTCTAATCTAGGCACTTATCTTAACTCCTGAAAGAGAAATTCTCACTCCTTGCTACATGCCACCTCTATCCCTCCTCACTGTTGTCATCTTCTGGCTCTTGTAAACCATGTCTCCTGCATTGCAATCTTTGTTATCTGGAGGACTCTATTTCTGGCTTTCAAATGAGAAACACATCGACACTCTTGCTTCTCAGACACTCTCCTCTCTCACGGCATCTCCTTTCTTTCTTCCTTTCTTTCTTTCTCTTTCTTTCTTTCTTTCTTTCTCTCTCTCTCTCTTTTTTTTTTTAAAAGATTTTATTTATTTATTTGAGAGAGAGAGAATGAGAGAGAGAGAACATATGAGAGGGGATAGGGTCAGAGGACGAAGCAGACTCCCTGCCGAGCAGGGAGCCCGATGTGGGACTCGATCCAGGGACTCCAGGATCATGACCTGAGCCGAAGGCAGTCGCTTAACCAACTGAGCCACCCAGGCGCCCTTTTTTTTTTTTTTTTTTTTTTTTTTGAGTTGCCCACTGGAACTCACCATGATTTGAAATGACTCCAACTTCACAATCCCAACCTTCTGGCCCATGCTTCATTTCTGTTGATCATGTTCTTTGGTCTGCAGACTGCTCCACATTCTGTCCATCAGCCCCTCAGGTCACTTCTCCCCAGACCCAGCTTCATTCCAACGCTTCTCTTACCAATTTCTTAAATCCTCCGACCTCTTTGATCCTTCATTGTATATGCTTGGGAAAACATCCATCCTGCATGAATTAAACTTTGACTTCAAGCAGGGGAATCTCACAAGGCAAAACTTTGATACTTCTATAAAATCAGGGTCCAACTTCAAACCAAGCTCCACGCTGCTTACAACCCTACCATGCTTCCCATTGGCTGGCTGTTCCTCTCTCAACAATGACTTTAAACTTTTTTTATACTCTTTAAATACCTCATCTACCTCCCAACTTTTAGCAAGTGACCTTATAACTTTCTTTGCAAGAAATGAAGATTTTTTTTAAAAGGCAACTACTTTGCCTTCTGTACTAAAATATCCAAACCTGCTTACATCTGCTCTCATTGGACCTTAATCTGCTCTTTGGTGGAAATTTCCCTCCTACTTTCCAAGGTCAGCCCCCTCCTGTGGGTGCTCTGCTCATATCCACCCCACCTTTCAGGAAAGTTACCCTACCTAATGATTATCCCTATAGTAAACTCATGATTATTTCCTCTCTGTGCTCTAGAGGAAATAAGAGGAGTACAAATCTCTTGCTTCTTTAGAAAGTGAAAAAAACTATCCCATTCCTTCAACCTTCAATCTTCTTCTTGACCATATCCTCTATCCCCAACTTCACAAGCAACAGAGACAGTTATGGGCTTTACACATGAGCTCTGAAGCCAGATGGACATGGTATTAAATCCTGAGTTTGCCATTTATCATGTGGGTGACCTGGAGTAAAAACTGAACTTCTCTGAGGCTCAGTTTTCTCATCTCAGAAAAAATATGCATGTGGTTCTGGCTTCATAGGAATACTGCAGGGTTAATAAGTCAGTGTCACATAAAGCACCATGCAGACTGTCTGAGACCTGGCAAATGCTTTAAGTACCACTTATAATTGTTATTTATAGACAAATTTCTGGAAATAGTCCCCCATGATCCCTAACACTAGCTGATCCTTATCAGAGTCTCTTACCAGACATGGAGATATTATTTAAAATACATGTTTTTATTTCAATTCCATGCTCAGAACTTATAGTTCTGTGAAATAATTGTTATTATTGACCTCAAGTTAATAGGATACTGCATTTTTTTAGATACAGAATGAAGCCCCTATACCATAACTTAAGGAACATTTTATAAAAGAGATCGACTCTTGAATTATTTATAAAAATTTCAAACCATTGCAAAAGTTAAAAAAAAAATCTGTCACCTCAAGACCTTTTACCCAACTAAATGTAATCACTTTAATAGTTTTATTTTTTGTGAATTCCTAAACAAAAAACAAAGGAAATTTTTAAGGAAAAATATCTGAACCAGAGGTACCCAACTGACAAGAAGTCCAGCTTCTGACACAGAGCATTAAGCCAGAGGACTGGGTACATTGCCTCTGTTTAGGAGGCAGGTTCTTAATTTGGGAGGCCATGGGCACATTTCACAGTCAGATGGAACCCAACCTGGTTCAGCTGTGTCATGAAGCCTAACAAATCATCCCAACATGTGGTGGACCCAAAAATACTCATTGATTTGCTCAAGGTGATGTGGGTTGGCAATCGGCTATGCTCAGCCAGCAGACCTCCTGCAGGTCTCTCCTGGCATCCCTTATATGAGGACAATCACCAAGAAGTTCAACTGACATGGAATGGTAAGAGGTGTCCTCACTTACATGTCTGGTGTTGGTGCTGGCCATCAACAGGAGCTTTCTTTCCACATGGTTTTCCATCCTAGAGAAGATGAAGCCATGGCATCTACACATGGAGGGAAGGGGGCAGCAAAAGAATGAGAACAGAAACTGCAAAGTTTCACAAGACAAGGCTCAGAAGTCACAGCATATCTGCAGCATTCTGTTGGTCAAAGCAAGTCACAAGTCCAGACCAGATTCAAGGGGAATAAAAAAAAATCTGCCTCTTGATGGGAGAAGAGACATAGTCACAGTGCAAAGGAATGTGCCAACAAGGATGGGACAAATGGCAGCCATCTTTGCAAACACACTATCTCAATACCATTTCTTGGAGTAAAGTTTTTAAGAGCATAGAATAAATTGCACAGAATTACAAAGGAAACCAATTATAGAATAATCCAATTATAGATATTTGAACTAGGTTTTTGATGTAGTAATATGAGTTATTTTTGTCATTAAGAATACAATATCTAGTAGTGAGTCTAATAAATACCATCATTTTCAAATTAGTAATGAGCACTATGATATTTTGAGAACCTGCAATAACTATAATGTAGTTTTTTCTTTAACTATGATTTTTTTTATTGATGGCAAACACAACTTTTATGGTTAGTGTCTTACATTCATAACTGAAGGAAATGCAAACTTTCAATGAGAAGTCAGAGAAAATAAAAATGTAATTCTCCCATCTAAATTCATTAACCCCTGATGTCCAAGGACCCAGGAGAAGTAGGTTGCTTTAGGTTTGTGACTTGCTTACATGTATATGTGTGTGACACTCTGTCCCTGTAGTAGAAGATAAAATCTGAGTATACCCAACTCTCATATCTGCAGGATCCATACTCAAACTGGGCATTCCTGCACCCACCAAATATTGCTCAAATATTCATGATGGGCCAGGTTCTATATGTGTTATATCTAAAGCTCCCAGGATAGAGTAATGAACTAACTAGGAAAAGTCCCTGCTCTTACAGAGCGCACATGCATTCTAGTGTGTGTTATGTTATCATGAATAAATGAATCAACCCTGCTGTGACTTCTATCACTGAAGGACTAGCTATAGCAGAGCAGTTGTTTTTTTCTGTACTATAAACAAACACTTTGCACATGATCTACTACAAAGCCCTAATGTAATTGGCAGATGTTGGATAAGTATTTTTTTAAATAAGTGAAGAGCTGTTCTTTATATTCTAGTAGTAATGATAATAAACTTCAGAAAGCATTATTGTGGCTCTTTTTCCCATGTAGAAAAACTCAAATTATTTGTCTCTATGATAACTTGATCAGCAATAAAAACAAACAAGGTAAAGTATCTTAAGTGGTAAAAGTTATCTGGGCAGAGATGTTTTTATGAATACCTTGTGATTAGACATAATGCAAGCGTACCCTTTAATGACGTTAATGTGTGAGGTGTATCCAAGGAAATTATTAAAATGGGTGCTGGGAGCACAATACTACTTATGAATCTAATTTTTAAATTACTATTGAATATAAGACCGCACCTGTTAAAATAGTAATTTTCTCTAAAGCAGTTTCTATGTTTACCATAAAATAGCACTAGCTTGATCTTTGATAGAAGATGAAATTGGGTTTTCATCCAAAGAGGCAATAAATAGTCGCATGCTCATTCTCAGCAGGTTTCTGCAGTTGACCTCATTCCTATACACTATTCCTGGGAGTAACAATAGGAAGATTTTTTTTTATTATTATTAATCTTGTTTCTTTCTCATAGGAGAGTAAAGTACATGAGACAATAAAGTACAATAAAAATTCTGTACTACTGTTAAAAGCTTGACAACTTTGCAACATAAATGGAAAGAGCATGTAGGAGATGAGTAATTAGTCTCCGTTATCTCTCAATTACAATAGTCAATCCCATCATTTAATTTGGGCTTGATTGTCCGCCCACTTGACCCTCTTCTTTTTATTACAATCCATTGACCTCCCATATTTATTATTTTTTCTATCTCTTCAGGATCCCATGATCTAACACTCTATTTATGTCCTTAATAACACAACACGCCAAATTTTCCTGATACCTTTCCACTGTTTACATCTTAGAAATTCCTCAATTTTGATTCAGTCTGGCATCTGCCTTCCTTCCTGCTATGCCCTGACTGGTGAGAAAAATAGATAAATATTGTTATAAATATTTATTTATATAAATATATAATTTATAGTATTTGTATACATATAAATACATATATAAATATGTACATATACATACATACAAAATATGCAAATACATATATGTATATGTACATATACATACAATCTAGACTCTGAGTTGTATTCATATACAGGCTCCATTTTTGCTGGATCTTCAGTGTCTCTTGGGAATCCCCTTCTCCCATTCTCCTCAGCATATATTCTGAATGTTCATCAAGCTCATCCAACGTACTGTGCAACACTTCCCTATGTTATGCTCCACATTTAAACATGCCTTTTAAATCATAGAGAAAATAGAAATCATTAATCAGAACTCCCTTCTCCCTTCCCTGAACCCCTCACAAATGTATCAGTATCTATTTTCTTTACCTCCTGTTATTGAATATCTGAGGATTGGGATCACATTACTCCCCTAAACTTTTCACTTCTCATCTAGATTTACACAATATTCAGACTTTTCTGGAAACTCTCTCCATCAGCGATTCTCCATTTTCTGTATCTTCAATTTTTCTTGCTCCATAGGAAGATTCCCCCCTTATCTAATAAATAGAATAATTTCCTCCTTTATCAGCAAACAAAAGCAAACAAACCAAAAGAAGCAGAAGAGGTAGAGGAAGAGGAGGAGGAGGAGAAAATGAAGTAAAAGAATAAATAAAACCTGTTTTTAAGATTTGTGCATTTCTAGCTTCAGGCTTTGCTCCAGCCTTCTCTTCACATCCAAGCTTCTGGAAGGTATAATCTGTCCTCTCTGTATCTGGTTGCTTGCCTCTTCATTCAGTCCCCCACCTATTATAAACTGACTCCTGTCCTATGCCCTCCACTATTCCACTCAAACCACTCTTACTAATGTAATCAACAAATTCCTGGTTCTCAGCTCCTGTCCACATGACAATTTTCCTCCTCTCTCTTAACCTGTTGGCTACATCTGACACTATTAACCCTGATCATTTCAAGATTCTCTCTCATCTTATCTGACAGGCTCATATCAGCTTCTGGCCTTTACACCTACCACTCTAGTCTTTCCATCTCATTCTCTTGACTGAGCTCTTATTTCTCGGTCCACTTATTTTACCCCATTTGCCCTTCTTTTATCTACCCTTGAGTCCATGTTCCCACTTAGGTGGATGGCTTCGATGCTCACCTGATGTTGCCAGGTTCCAAATAAATTTCTCCCATTCACCTCTCTCTCAGGCTTCCTACTGCTTACTTCAAAGTGGATACCAGGGCGCCTGGGTGGCTCAGTTGGTTAAGCGACTGCCTTCTGCTCAGGTCATGATCCTGGAGTCCCTGGATCGAATCCCGCATCGGGCTCCCTGCTCAGTGGGGAGTCTGCTTCTTCCTCTGACCCTCTTCCCTCTCATGCTCTCTCTCAAATGAATAAATAAAACCTTTAAAAAAAAAATAAAGTGGATATCAAATAGAAACTTCAATATCATATTCAAATGGAACACATTACCTTCTCCGGCCTTTCAATGAGTGTATGAGGCACTAAATCGTTCCTCTCTGTCCCTGTGTTACCCATAGGAAAGGTGCACCATGTCAGAAATGTGGGTGTCTTCTTCAGCTCTGACTCTGCTCTCATTCCCAATCAGTCCCCCCTCCCATTTGTCTCTGGAATCCATCTCATGTTCTCTTCTACCCTTGACATTGCTCCAAGTTCAAGCCCATCATCTCCTGCTTAGATCAGATATTAGTGCCCCAGTCCTAATGGTGTAATTTTTTTTTTTTTATCTCATTGCTTTTCTCTGACACAGTATCCCACACATCAGCCCTTCCAAAGTACTTGAATTTCTCTAAAAATTTTGTGTTCTAATGTGGTTTTCCCCCATACTTCAGCATGTGGTTCTGTCTGACTGGAATCACTTTACCACTCTCTCCCACTACTTGGTCCTCTGGGCAGTACTTATTTATCTTCTGAGGTACATTTAAAACATTACCTCCTTCCTGAAGGTTTCTTTTGTTTCACTCAGCAGAATTACGCACTTAAACTGTAGAAAATAACTTTCATGTATAACTGTTTTGGACTCTTATTGATTTAATATTATCATCACTGCTAGGCTATAAGGTAAATACAAGAAAAAGTTATGTTTTATCAACTTTCTTTTTCCTAGTGCCTAGCACAGTGTCTGAGCCATTTTAGACACTGTTGATGAATGGATGAATGAATGAATGAATGGATGGATGAATTTGGGGGCAGTACCACGGAAAACATAAACACATTTGTATGTTTCAAAGAGGACAATAGCACCAAATTGGTCCTTAACACAAAAAGCAAATAAAGAGAAGGTGGGATTTTATAACAAATTTTCTATGGAGCATGTCTTTATGTGTTACCAGAGTTCCAAAGCTCTATAGAAAATCTGAGTGAGTGACAATCAAACCTTGAGCAACAAGATGATTAAAAAAGCTGAATAATAATTTTCCAACTATTTCCTCAAGATACTGGACACCGATGTCACCATTATTCTTATTCTGAGGATCTTGGTTTCTATTAAATTAGATAAGGTGTAGGGGATGGATGCCCCATTCCAAAGGTGAAGAAAGTGAGGATAAAGCAATTAAGGAGTAAGTTTATGAGAAACTTTAAGCTCATAGTTATAACACTACCTCTTTCCCTCACTCCAGAAAGCATTTCACAGTGCAAGTGAGAATAGAGTTACTATTAGAATAACCTTTCTTTCAATTCAATTTATGAATACATAAACCATTCACAAACTTCAATACTTTATTATAAGCAGCACTTTGCTCGTGAATATATCCCTCCACTGATCAAAATGCACCCGTGTGTCTTGACAGTAAAGTTGGAAATCATTCCATTAAGCTATTGATTGGCTCACCAAACATCTTTCTTTTACTGGCAACCTTAAAAAATGTAAAGAATCAAAATGGATCTCTGTGATGTAGTGTTCAGTTGCATTTACATTCTTGCCATTAGCAAATATATATTTCTCCAAAAAATAGTGTGGTATCTTGGATTAGATCCTGGAACAGAAAAGAACTGGAAAGCTGAATAAAATCTGTAGGTTAGATAACACTATTATACCAATGTTAACTTAGTTTGGAGAAATGTACCATGTTAATGCAAGATAGTAACATTGGGGGAGCTGGGTAAAGAGCAAGTGGGAGCTCTCTGTACTATATTTGCAAACTTCTGCAAATCTAAAATTATTTTAAAATAAAAAGTTTTTTTAAATGTTACCTCATACTTACAGAGATTTTTTTTGAAATTATTATTACTATGAAAAAGCAAGTTAATTGGTTCTCATACTCTTTATGTATTTATCATCTGAAAACATGCAGTGGGTACAAAAAGAAAAAACCTGGACTAGTGGATTCCCAGCAAAGATCAGCATCACACCCTACAATAAGTAAACATGAGCTTACAGCTGTTCCCACATTACTGCCTGGACATTACAGGGAAAGGGAATGAAGTGCCAGGAGATAAAATTGATTTTTCGCTCCTTCTGCTAGATAATAATGCCTAACATCTATCTTACTTTTAAGATCAAGGCAGGAACTAAGACACAGCCTAGAGGGAAAAAAAATATCAAAATCAATAGCATGCAGTATATCCTAGCCACATATGATTCATGCTAAAGTTAATACAATGGATATAGGACAGAGCTGGTAATATCAATTTAGAATTATTTTTCAAGATTAGAGTTTGTGATCATTTCCATGTGCCAAGGTTAAGCTTCTGCTACATTAAAAAGTGTGTTGGGGGGGCAAGAGAGAGGGGGTAATGTACTATAGATCAGGCCAGAAATCAAAACAGAATACAGATGTGAAGAGCGGTTTTGTTTCATTGCCACCTTCATATATTTGACTGGGTACAGGTAGTGATGGTCAGAGTCTAAAGGACATATAACCAGCATTCATTTAGGCACAGTAGATGAATATCTATCTAATGAGCATGCATCGAACACCTACTGTGTGCTTAGAGAAGGCTGTTCAAAGGAAAGACATATAATACTGCAGGGTACAAACACAGAGCAGTAGACAGAAATAATCTATTTTTTTTTGTATCATACATAATTCTCACTGACATTAGTAGGATTTAAGAATGAATAGGGAATGAAAAAGTGTACTTTATTTCCATTTGTGCCCTCTCCTTAGCAGAATCTGCCCAGTTTAAATGCAGTTACATGATTCACAGCCTTAATGCGGGTATAGTGGCGTCAGGAAATATAAATGCTTGTGTCAGAGCCTGCGTCTTAAACTGATATGATTCTTCTCAGCATGCTTGCATTTTAGACGGAAATAACAGAATGATAATGTTCAGAATGAGGTTTAGAATTTTTGAACTCTAAATGTGCTTTCTATATTCAAAGACAGATGAAACCCCTTCTTGGTATTACAGTTTGCAAACTTTCAGAAATGTGACTATAAGTTCTTATTTTGAAGTTCATACTTCAATTATAATGCAAACCTAAAATTCTTAATAGTAACTGTGAATACCCATTGAGTACTTACTACATGCAAAGCACTGTGCTAAGGGTTCATGGACTTCTTGCTAATAATATTATGCCTTAAAAAAACATTATTAGCACCCCATTTGTTACATGAGATGCCAAGTTTTAGGGAGGTAAATTAAATACTCAAAGTTAAACAGCCAGTAAGTGGTGATCTGTGGTTCAACCTCAGGCTCTCTAAATGCAGAATCCACCCTCAAAATCACCCTGTCTGCACAATACTGTTTTCACAGTTTAATAATTTAATTACAATGCCAGAATTTCTTTGCTTCTAAAATAATAAAATTATTATTACTTGAGTAGAGCTTTTTTCCCCTCTATGAGACAAACTTTTTAGTTTTCAGCATCAAAAAAAAAAAAAAAAGTAAATGTTTAAGTTGTAAAAGGGAAAAGGGGCAGAATAAAAGTTGAGAATTTCATTGGGAAGAAGAACCTTCAGAGCTGGATGGTACAAAAGGGACAGCCAACAAAGGCATGGGGATAAACTTTACCAGTCTGCATGATTCCTAGAGACCTGATAATGCTATGTCACTACGGAGAATATTATAGAGAAAGAATGAAGAACAAATGAGCCCTTGAGGCTGCATAGAACGATAGGGATCCTGGCAGGCATATGACACCAGAGCTGCAAGCAGGGACAAAACAAAGCCCTACCGCACGCACAGAGAGGAAGTATGAACTCGGACAGCCACCACCAACACTAAGACTGACTCTGGCATGCACACAGTTATTTGTAAAAATGGGAAAAAAAAAAAAGTGCCATATTCTGAGTCAGGCTGGGCATGGGTTTCTTCTTGTGGTGCCCAAAGTGCTATCCTTGCAAACTGAGGATTATTGAGAGGGTCACCGATGCCTCCAATGAGGACATAGTGTGGACTAAAGGGTGTTCAGTGATTATACACCAGGGTGGCAGTGAGGTGAGTCCCACTCTGCCTCATCCTGGATCCCAAGGAGGAGGCCAACCTGCCTCCTAAGGAGGAGAAGATTTTCAACAAAAAGTAATATAAGAAAGGTCAGAAGACATGCAATGAAAGGGGAAAGAATGCCTCCTGACAAAGCAGTCCCAGCAGGGCAAGCGTCGACGAGCATGACATCCAGGGCCGGACATTATGGTCCAGCCAATGCATCCGTGTGATAGATGACAAGGAACTAGAGCTCTACCTAAGGGAGGTCAAAGTTGGGAAGGCAAAAAACCTTCCTTCTTCCCACCCTAGCTCCTATGGTAAAGGTGCTTATTATTCAGTAATTATTAAATATAATTATCAAAGCATTCAGGCACTGAGAAATGATAGGAGAAAGTTGAAAGCTTTGTTTGCCACATCTCCAGAATGGCCTCATCTATCATTTTGAAGGCTAATAACCTTAGCTTGCTTAAAGAGAATAAGGGAAAACAGGTTCCTTCCCCTTTAAGCTAGGAGTGCTCCTTGGCAAATGTTGTTAGTTCTGTTATGTGCTATGTGACGTTTTATGTGACAAGTATCCCAGAAAGGGCTGAAGAGGGGAAATGCACCCTCCAAAGGCAAGCCATCAGTCGAGAATGATTCCAGTACAGCATGAACCACCACCACCACCCCCCACCCCGTCTCAATACTGTTATTTATAGCAGCACTTTGGTTGAAATCCCCAGGCAGCTTCTCTTTCTGTGGAACTGGAAGTGAGAAGTGCTTCAGGGAGAGGCCTTGCAGGCATCTCAGTGCTGCTGGGAGATCCGCACACACAGCTCTGGATGGTGTCAAAGCCCCCATCTGGGTACACAGTGTGGAGACATCATCTGCTTCTCTGCCCGTCCGGATATGAACGTGTGGAATCTGGTAAACACATGTCAGTTTTTCCTCTGGAAAAGGAAGGAGAGCCCATGGGGAGTGATGATAGGTGTGTGTGTATGTGTATGTGTGTGTGGCAGCTGATGAAACAAAATTCTATTCAATCTTTTGGACTTTTTTTTTTTTTTCATTTGTATCCAAATGCTCTTGCTCTTCCTTCTTATATTATCTTGATGATGGCTACCTCTCACCTCTTTAAATATGGTGCTTTGCTGTTATTGCTGTTCCTATGGTTTCCACTAATTGTTAAGCGCAGTGCATGTTGCACGTAGATTCCTTTCCCATGGAAGGAAAACGGGCTTCAGGGTCACACACACACAGGCTCAGAGGCTGAGCCTGCCCTGTAACTACTCATTCAGTGAAACGTATTGAGCACCTATGTGTCGGGCACTGAAATACCTGCTTGTGCAAGTCTACTCTTCTGACACTTATGCTGTGATGAGCATCACTGACGGCCGCCAAGTAAACACCCCCTGGGATGTGGAGTCAAATAGCCCCTGAGATGTGCCATAAAGCATAGGAAACCGGAATGAAGGGTGGCAGGGAAGGTTGGCTGACAAGATGGCACTTGAACAGAACTTGATGAGAAGGAGGGAGCCACACAGACTTCAGAGGGAAGGGAAGGGTGCACCGTGCGAGCAAAGGGTAAGTACAGGGGCCAGGAATGGGAGTGTCCTCTTGAAGAGCAAGCCAGTAAGGATGAGGGGATGGAGCCAGGAGGAATGCGCACAAGATTAAGTCACCTTGATAAATGATCTCCTCTAAGCTTTAGCATTCAACTAAATATGGCACTAATAATGCACATCCTTGGGGTTATTGTAAGGGCTAGAGCAAAATTTTCCAAGGGGCTTATTACACATCTGCTTCAAAGTAGGGAGCCAGTTATTCTCCATTTTCATGCTCTCCCTCTCGGCCCCTCTGTGCCTGGCTCTGTGCCCGGGGAGCCCAAACACTATGAACAACGCCACCCAGGCTCCTTTGTGGGTCTGCTCAGAGGCCAGGAAGAGAGAGGTTGAAATATTTCCTTGCCACTTACTTCCTGCTTTGGTGTTAAATTTTTTTCAATAGCTGCATTTCCCCAAGAATATAGCTTCATTATATTGTGATTGATTGATTGATTGATTGATTGATTGATATTGTGATTTATAATAAGAAATATATATTCACCCCATTCCTGGCACAGAATTCCTAAAACCCTTGGAATTTTCTAAGTGATGAGAGAGATGAAGGTGTCCGTCGTTATGAATAACAAGCCCCTTCAACCACACCTGATTTTATGTCAGTTAGGTGACTTTTGGAAAGTCCCTAGGTCACTGAAGGATGGGAGCTAATTCTCAGGAGAACCAACAATGTGATTGGAGAATTAAAACTTTCTTTCTTTTTTTTTTTTTTTTTAAGATTTTATTTATTTATTTAGAGAGAGAGCTTGAATGGGGGCAGAGGGAGAGGGAGAGAGAATCTCAAGCAGACTTCATGCTGAGTATGGAGCCTGATGTAGGGCTCAATCCCAGTACCCTGAGATCATGACCTAAGCTGAAATTAAGAGTCAGATGCTTAACTGACTGAACCACCCAGGTGCCCCTGGAACTTTCTTTCCTACCCTACCCGCCCAACCTCAGGGAGGGGTAAGACCCTGGAGATCTTGATTAATGATTTAATCAATCATGTCTATGTAATGAAGCCTCCATAAAAATTCCAAAGGATGGGGTTCAGAGAACTTCTGTGTTGGTGAACATGTGGAAATTTGGAGAGTAGCGGCATACCCAGAGACAGTGTGGAAACTCCTCAACCTTTCCCCATACCTTGCCCTATTTATCTCTTCTGTCTGGCTGTTCCTGAGTTATACTCTTTTATAATAATAAAAGAATAAAATAAATAAAACCTCTTTAAAATAATAAAAACCTGTACTGGTAATCTAGTACATAAACTGTTTTCCTATACTGTGAGCCACTCTAGCAAATTAATAAAACCTGAAGAGAGGGTTGTGGGGGTCTCTGATTCATGGCCCATCAGTCAGGAGCACAGGTAACAACCCAGACTTGAGATTGGCATCTGAAGTGGGAGGAAAGAGGCAGTCTTGTGGGGCTGGGCCGTTAACCTGTGGGATCTGATGTTATCTCCAGGTAAATAGTGTCAGAATTGAGTTAAACTGTAGAATGTCCAGCTGGCGTCACAGAATCCTTGATGTGTGGAAAACCCAGACATACATGGTGTCAGGGATGAAGTAGTGTAGAAAAGTATTGAGAGTAGAGGAGACACACAGTAGCGTGTTTTTCTTCTTGCATTAGCCCCTTCCGGGAAGTCCTTCCTCCATGGGTCCAGTCGTCCTGGGCTCTTTCAACACTCTTTCCTCTCTGTGTCCTTTCAACCTTAAGGATGGCCATTGTTGCGTGCAGTTGGTTGCCTCTGGCTATTGCATCATCCCTCATTTGTCTGCTTTTTGTTTCTCTAACTCTGACCATGCCTCTGGTGGTGGTGCAGTCATTAAAGTTTCCTAGTTTGAACCATTTGACATAAATTCTGCTCCTTGCCAGGACCAGACTGATAGAGAAGTACTCGATAAATAATATTATTGTTGCTGCTGCTGGTCTTGTTATTTATACTCTTCTCACCAACACATTCAACCCACATGCAAACTATAATCATACCGGATTGTAGCTATTGCCAGAAGACATAAATCCCCCAGAACATGGTGCATGGTAGAAAAAAATAATTTTCCCTTTACTATTCTAGGTTCTTGGCTGAGACCCACCTGTAATAAAACATGGATTAACAGGAGAAAAAGGAACAAGTTTAATAAAATGTATACCTGCTGTGTACATGGAAAACAGAGTAACTCCTCCAAGTACCCAAGCCAACACCTCAAATAGCATCTCCAGCTAAAGACAGAAGAAAATATTGGGGGGGGGGGGCTTATAGTAGGTTTTCAGGTAAGGCTCAGTAACGGAGATTGTTATGTAGATCTCATTTATTGACTTCTCCATCCTTCAGAGTTTCTAGAGATTTAATCATCCTGCTAGGGAGGGAGAGGGAAATACCTTTGTCAATGGGAATTTCCCTTATAAGTGTAAATGCCTCTAACAAAAGCATAACTTTCAGAACTTCTCTGTCTGCTGTTTCTTAAAAATAATTAGCCTAAAATAATCCTTATGCCAAAGAGGCATATTCTGGCATGGCAAATTCTGATCCCCTTCCATAGTCACACCCAGAATACTGAGGTATTCAGTATTTTCAGGGAAAAAAAAAACACACAACAAAACATTGAGACCAAAGAGGACCAGAATATAGACTTTTGAATTTCTTCCAGTCTGTATTAGTTTCCTGTGACTGTTCAGCAAGTTACTACAAACCACTTGGCTTCAAAACACAGAGATTCATTCATTTTCTCAGTTCTGGAGGCCAAAATCTGAAATTAATGAAGAGAGTCGGAAGAGAGGCAGGTAGGGACAACCCCCCACCACCACCCGCCCTAAGAGGAAACTACCCTTAAAAGGATTTTATACCACCCTGGAAGGAGCTCTCTACCCTTTCCCGTGGGAACAACTGCCTGATAGGTAGATGAGCAGGTGGACAAAAACCTGATTGGGTGACAGGCACATGGAGAGTTAATCAGATTAAAACAGCCTGTCAACAAGCCCACAATATCCCGTAGACTTAGAAACTCTGGTGGCAACCCCCTTGGGTCCCTTCCCTCTTTGGGAGCTCTATACTACTATGGCTCAATCAACTTTGTTTTGCTGCTCACCAGTCTTCATCTGGTCTACCTCTTGGCAACCCCCTTGGGTCCCTTCCCTCTTTGGGAGCTCTATACTACTATGGCTCAATCAACTTTGTTTTGCTGCTCGCCAGTCTTCCTCTGGTCTACCTCTTGGCAACCCCCTTGGGTCCCTTCCCTCTTTGGGAGCTCTATACTACTATGGCTCAATCAACTTTGTTTTGCTGCTCGCCAGTCTTCCTCTGGTCTACCTCTTGGCAACCCCCTTGGGTCCCTTCCCTCTTTGGGAGCTCTATACTACTATGGCTCAATCAACTTTGTTTTGCTGCTCACCAGTCTTCATCTGGTCTACCTCTTGGCAACCCCCTTGGGTCCCTTCCCTCTTTGGGAGCTCTGTACTACTATGGCTCAATCAACTTTGTTTTGCTGCTCACCAGTCTTCATCTGGTCTACCTCTTGGCAACCCCCTTGGGTCCCTTCCCTCTTTGGGAGCTCTGTACTACTATGGCTCAATCAACTTTGTTTTGCTGCTCACCAGTCTTCATCTGGTCTACCTCTTGGCAACCCCCTTGGGTCCCTTCCCTCTTTGGGAGCTCTATACTACTATGGCTCAATCAACTTTGTTTTGCTGCTCACCAGTCTTCCTCTGGTCTACCTCTTGGCAACCCCCTTGGGTCCCTTCCCTCTTTGGGAGCTCTGTACTACTATGGCTCAATCAACTTTGTTTTGCTGCTCACCAGTCTTCATCTGGTCTACCTCTTGGCAACCCCCTTGGGTCCCTTCCCTCTTTGGGAGCTCTATACTACTATGGCTCAATCAACTTTGTTTTGCTGCTCACCAGTCTTCCTCTGGTCTACCTCTTGGCAACCCCCTTGGGTCCCTTCCCTCTTTGGGAGCTCTATACTACTATGGCTCAATCAACTTTGTTTTGCTGCTCACCAGTCTTCCTCTGGTCTACCTCTTCATTCTTTGAAGCAGCAGTGTGACCAAGAACCGCAGGCACCAAAGGAAAAGAAATCCTGCCACTGAATCAAAGTGCTGGCCAGGCCACAGTCTCTTCAGAGGCTGGAGGGGAGAAACTTTCCTTGCCTCTTTCAGCCTCCTTTGGCTTGTGGCCACATTGCCTTTTCTTCTTCTTTGTCTTCTCTCCTGTGTGTCTTTCTTACAAGGGTATACCTGATTCCATTTAAAGCCACCCAGGTAATCTAGGATAAAGCTTTTTCTCTCAAGATCCTTAACTTAATCCCACCTTGTGTTATATAAAGTAACACTAGTAGATTCCAGAGATTAGAAATGTGGACCTTTTGGAGTGGGGAGAGTCACCATTTAACCCAGGACACAATTCCTCTTTTTTTTTTTCTATTTTTAGCTGCTCTAATATGGCACAACCTTCTCTCATTTCCCAGCCTTCTTCCTTTGTGCCTTTCCTTACATTCTAGTTTTTGTTCTTTTTCCCCCCATCAGAATCTAAGTAACAGAATGACTTTCTTCATTTCTTCTACAATTTCTCTGAAACTGAGTAGCCCTACTCATTGAACCCACTGAAGAGTTCATTTTATTTCTTTTGCCCAAAACAGTTTTGCCTAGCAATACAAAAGATTCTCAAAAATTTCCTAGAATTTTCCTTGTGGAAAAAAAGAACCTGAAGGAAAATTTGTTCATTCTATCGCCTGGAGAATTAAACACATGGAGGTTCAGGGACTCTAGGATGTTCATTTTTATTATCACCTGTGAAAAGCAACATGTTCAACTTATCTTTGACAATATTTAAGCCTGATCTTTGTCACGAGCCATACTCATATAAAGTTCTGAAGATTTATTTATTAGAACATAAAGAACAACAACATATTTCATCATGATGAAGAGGGAGGAACTTTCCTAAATGGCTGTACTTCAATTCTGAAGTACCTACTTGATCTTCTTTATTTTCAACCACACCATGAAAAATTCAGGTACTCTGGTGTGGTGAAAAGAGAAGGATCTCATTTTGAGCATTCCCTTGGCCACAAAGAAGGCAGTGGAATCAGTTCAGCGATGAACTTTCTGAATCGCAGTCTCCTGTTCAGTTAAATACAGGAGAGAATAGAAGCTGTCCATTTTTCTCTCAAATGAAAGCTTTTATTCAGTTCTGACCTCAGTGTGAGTGCTGTTTCCCAAACTGACAAATGATGCTTTCCTTGATGGAAATGTTATAAAAGTTCAAAATATTAAAATGCACTAATAGTGATACTTAAAAAGCAACCTAAAAAAAGAAAAACAAAAAAAGAAAAAAAAACACAAAACACTACTATCTTCAGGCCCACATTTGTAAATTACTCTAGGTCTTCCTTAAGAATTCAAAGGAGACCAAGATTGTTTGTTTCCTCTCCTCTGGCTCTATTTCGACCTCCCACTGTGCACGGTAGGGGTAAAGAAGGACCAAAAAAGAGAAGAAAAAATAAACCAGATGATCAATCAGAAGACTGAAGGTTTTTTGTTTTTTTGTTTTTTTCTTTAACCCAGAAACCCTGGTGCTAATTATTCTACCAGCCTTCCCACAGGTTGCACAGGGATAATTGGTGAGCAAAACCTAACACTGCAAGTTAAAAAAAAAAAAAAAAAAAAAAAAGAGGATTTTTTTTTAAATTTTATTTTATTATGTTATGTTAATCACCATACATTATATCATTAGTTTTTGATCTAGTGTTCCATGATTCATTGTTTGCATATAACACCCAGTGCTCCATTCAGTACGTGCCCTCTTTAATACCCATCACCAGGCTAACCCATACCCCCACCCCCTCCCCTCTAGAACCCTCGGTTTGTTTCTCAGAGTCCATAGTGAAGAAGAGGATCTTTTTTAAAGTCTCTTTATGATTTCAGCCTTAGCTCTGTCTCGGACATCTGTCCATGTCTCTAATCCAGCATCGTTCTTTACAACTCCTTTTGAACATGCCCTCGACTTTCTCATTTCAGTTTTGTCTCTCCACCTATTCCCAGTGGCACCTGTTGCAAGAGCCTCCTGTTACTTCAGCAGAACCCAGAAAATGGTGCTCCTCCTCCAAGTTTTGAAAATAACAGCTCTACTAATGCGAAAACTTTAGCCAGGCTACTGATAGACTTCTGGGTTTAAAGCACTGTCATGGTAATTTCCCGACAGAAAACAGGTTTAAAACTGAGAAAGTCTGAGGGCTAATCTTGATTTGGCTTCTGTTGCGGAAGTGGCAGCCCTAGGGAAGTTAATCACGCTCCTGCATTCCTATTTTAAAACTGCAATGACTGTAGTTCTCTCTTTCACACATAAAATTATTAAATAAATGGATTCAGTTATGGACTGACTGAGGCCAGGGAAAATGTAGAAGGTGAGTGAGAGGGTAACATTTTAAACTGCTGTCGTCCTTGGCTAGCGAGGACCAGCAGACTTTCTCCCTCCTTGCGTTACCAGCAGATATAGGATATAGGAAATACTGAACAGACAGCTGGGCTCTAAACTATAGTGCAAAACAAACAAACAAAAAAAGAAATGGGTGCCTGGGTGACTCAGTCGTTAAGCGTCTGCTTTTGGCTCAGGTCATGATCCCAGGGTCCTGGGATCAAGTCCCACATCAGGCTCCTTTCTCAGCAGGAAGCCTGCTTCTCCCTCTCCCTCTCCCGCTGCTTGTGTTCCTGCTCTCGCTGTCTCTGTCTCTGTCAAATAAATAAATAAAATCTTAAAAAATAAATAAACAAAAGAACTATAGTTCAAACACCCCAAGGGGCCTGCTTCCCAACTCGGGGGAGATAATCTTAATTCTGGAGACCTAGTGTGCTTATTGGAGCTGATCGCTGTTTATTTTGACGTGGCTGACAAAATATTTCTAAAGTCAGGAAAGATATTTGTATCCCCGAGTTGAGTCTGTGGACATATAAGGCATGAGCCTTACACAGTACTTAGAATATTGCCGGGCATAGAGGGTGCACTCCATAGAATTTATTACTCTTCTTCATTGTATTTTTTTTTTTATGTTATTTATTTATTTGTCAGAGAGAGAAAGAGCACAAGTAGGGGGAACAGCAAGCAGAGGGAGAAGCAGGCTGTCCACTGAGCAAGGAACCCCATGCAGGACTCGATCCCAGGACCCCGGGATCATGACTTGAGCCAAAGGCAGATGCTTCACCAACTGAGCTATCCAGACATCCCCATTTCATTTTAAATTCATTATACATCTGTTTTCCTTGTGTTGCCAATAAGGTCTTCTATCTGCCTTCCTACTGGCTGTGTGTACATATTGTGCCAAACAATACCAATTTTACCTGGAAACCAATACAGACAACAATGTAAAATCAAGAGTCCCATTAAAGTGTAAAAGGAAGCATGCACCCTTGTGGAAGATTTTATTCCACAATAAATGGAATAGTTGGGGCGCCTGGGTGGCTCAGTTGGTTAAGCGACTGCCTTCAGCTCAGGTCATGATCCTGGAGTCCCTGGATCGAGTCCCGCATCGGGCTCCCTGTTCGGCAGGGAGTCAGCTTCTCCCTCTGACCCTCCCCCGCCTCATGTGCTCTATCTCTCTCATTCTCTCTGTCTCAAATAAATAAATAAAATCTTTTAAAAAATAAAATAAAATAAAATAAAATAAAATAAAATAAAATAATGAGGGAACCAGTAAGATATTAAGATCAGTTTAAAGAGTTTTTGTGGATCCAGCCATTTATAGTCAATTTAATAGATGAACATTAGGATAAGATTAATAAATTAGGTACAAAATTGGTTATTGTCCTATAGGGCAACAAGCCATAACTTTGGGACTAACTTTTTACTAGACAAAATTTTTTTGGATCTCTCCTGGATAAAAATCTGCATGTCAGTATGTAACCTCACTGAATTGAAATTTTAAACAATAGTAAACAGGGCCTTGGGCAGGTCCATTCTCCTATATAACATTGACAAACTATGCCACTTACCAAGTTTTAAAACATATTTTTCTCTAAACAAACATAACTTTTAGAAAAATTATTTTAAAACAATATTGAGATGTATGTGTGGTTGTTCAATATACATTAGTTTTAACCGTCTTTAAAGATTTCAAGAGATAAAGATCCTTATTCGTTGAAACTGGTAAGTCAAGAAGAGTTCTCTTTCTCCCCAAATAAACCCTCTTGTTGCGATAATCTCTTTTGTTTTGTTTAACCAAATTTGAGTTGGGATTTGTTTCTTTAACTATGAGCACAGTCCTCACTGGTAGCAAATCAGAGCAAATCATAGCTACTTGAATTCATTGCATTCCCGTGTTTGATCCAGTTCAATGGATTGTTTTTATTAGAAACAATTTCCTTATTTCAAAGACATTACTTTGACCAGGAATCTCTAATGCATAGGGCTAATTAAGTCCACATAGACCACCATCATACCTTAGAGATCCATATTCTCTCTAGAGAATGAATATAAGAATTCTGTGCTTCCAGTTAACAATTGTCAATGCCCCAGTTCCTCCCAACTGTATAAGGGAGGTGAAGAGAATGTAGGTGAGCTAAGCTTATGTATATGTATCTTCATTTTTGAATTGCAAGAGCATTTCCCTTTCCTTTTGGTAATATCCATGTGTCTGCTGTTTCCTGGACTTTCATGCAAACACAAGAATGAGAAACATTTCCCAACTTTTACTTGTCAGGGGTTAGAGGGGGGTCACAAGTCTTCAGTGTCTTTTATCAGTGAGAACACTTCCTTTCTCCCTGTCTCCCTTACTTCATCAGATGCTTGCTTCATAGCTCATTGTCCAGATACCAAAGAGATGAAGATCATAAGGAAACAATTACTTTCCCATGACAAGGAATTAAAAGCTTTATACTATTAAAAATGAGGGTAGGGTGCCTGGGTGGCTCAGATGGTTGGGCGTCTGCCTTCGGCTCAGGTCATGATCCCAGGGTCCTGGGATCGAGTCCCACATCGGGCTCCCGGCTCAGCGGGGAGCCTGCTTCTCCCTCTGACCCTCTCCCCTCTCATGCTGTTTCTCTCTCGCTCGCTCTCTAAAAAATAAATAAAATCTTAAAAAAAAAAAAAAAAAAAAATGAGGGTAAACATTAACAATTACTCAAAATACGATGCCAGTTTATTAATCTCTACTCTCCACAAAGAGTTATAAGCTTCTGCAAACTACCTAAATAGAGAATGCTAATTAGCTTAAACAGCACAATAAATTCCAGGACCAGAGTGACTCAAACTCTTCTCTTTAGACACAGTTACTCTGTTCAATGAGGCCTCGATTTGTGCCCTGCAGCAGGATCGCAGCTCCTGAGGCATCATTATAAACCAAGCCTTATTTCTTTGACCAAGCTGCTCTGTGAAGTCATTTGCAATCCATTTTCTTTTAATTGGAAACAAATTAGTACTGTCTGGAGAGAACAATGTGAACATTGAACCACAATCTTTTGGTAGAGCAAACCACAAACAGCGTGCACAATTTTTTTTTTTTTTAACACTTCCTTTTTAGCTACAACTTTTGAGCCTCCTATTATTTTATGTGGCCTCTAGGGTTCCACTATAAGCAAGCCATTAATGCTAATGTGAAAATCTTGCAATGTTTGGAATAAATTAAGCACAGGCTGTACCCTCATTATTTTACAGGTATTACCATTTTGCTGGAAACTTTTTTAATCATCTGACAGACATTAAGCTGAAAGAATCTCCTTCTACGCCCATTGTTTAAACTCTGTTTAGTAAATAGACTGCATACAGCTAACTGCTCTGACTTCCCTTTGAAATGAGTATATAAATAAAAGGCCACCACTGCTGTGTATAGTTCCATTTATGAAGCTTATAACCACAGGCTCATGCTGTCATTAAATACGTGTGCTTTGGAAGTTAGTGTGCTGAGGATAAATGTCAATTAGTGCCCATGGGACAGAAGATGAGTCAACTACCTACTGGTCTTCAAGAACATCATGATCACTTTATAGCTTCTCTAACTCAAAGGTTATTTTTAAAAGGAAGCTGGGGTTAGGTAAGAGATCAAAAGCCCTCATTTACGTAAAGCTGAACTCTTCCAGGGATGGCCCCCAGACCCCTGGCATCAGAATTACCAAAAGTCCTTGTTAGAAATTCAGATTCCTAAACCTAATGCTACCCTTGACCTTCTGAATCAGAATTACTGGGTGTCAGACACCAGATTCTGCATTCTTAATCACCCTTGGGTGATTCTGAGTCACACTAAATTTTAAGGACTGGGAGATGTCTTTTTCTCACTCTATCCTCCCTATACATATGCTTCTGGGTCTTATGTCATCTCCCACCTATCGACAAGGAGGTGACGGTACTGTCACATTTGAAACATATGCTTAAGTGTACCTTTAAGAGAAACGAAGTTTAAGCCACTTATGTCTATTAAACTAACATTACCAAAGCCAGGTGGGTGAATCATTTAGAAAGGTTTAAAATATTAATCTTTTTTACAGACAATATTTGAATTGTCCTACCCAGTACTCTGAATGAATTAACACCTTTTAGGGGAATGGGATACAGTAGTAGAAATACTCGTGTGACTCTCATAAATGCTAATTGACAGCTTACCTTGGCAGATATATCAAAATTCTGAAAGTGCTATTTGATTTAGCCGGTAGCATGGCTCGCCTTCTGGCCAAGGCTTTGGGGCTGTTTGGATTGCCCAAAGCAGAAGGGTGCTATGACCCTCAGGTCACCTGCCACACAAGCTCTTTGTTTCCTTTTCTGGAAGCCGTATACTAGGATCTAACGCTCCCTACCTCCAGGATCTGAATTCTCTAGAAAACTGCATTCTTTTTATTTTGGCCTCAGTTTAAGTTTTTGTTGCATCCTGATTATTACAGGCATAATATTTGCTTGGTAAAACTTACTTTGCTAAATTTTCCAAGAAGTTCATGTTCTGAGAGATATCATTGTAATATGATGTTTTTATTTTATTTTAAAGTAAAGCATGTAAAAAAAAAAAGCTTGTCAACTACTGTAGTAAAATGGAATTATTTCTTAATCATCACCTAGGATACATTTCTTAAACATTGCATATGGTTTGCATTATCTTTCATTGCTTTTATTACCAGAGCAGGACATTTTATAAGAACCTTTTGTGGGTTTTTTTTTAAGATTTTATTTATTTGAGAGAGAGAGATTGAGAGCACAGGCAGGAAGGAGGAGCAGAGGGAGAGGGAGAAGCAGACTCCTCACTGAGCAGGGAGCCCAACAACATGGGGCTTGATCCCAGGAGCCTGAGATCATGCCCTGAGCCTAAGGCAGCCACTTAACTGACTGAGCCACCCAGGCGCCCCAGCTTTCATGATTTTTTTTTTTTTTGAAGTTTAACTATTTTTTTTATTCTTATGTTAATCCCCATACATTACATCATTAGTTTTAGATGAAGTGTTCCATGATTCATTGTTTGTGCACAACACCCAGTGCTCCATGCAGAATGTGCCCTCCTCAATACCCATCACCAGGCTAACCCATCCTCCCACCCCCTTCCCTCTAGAACCCTCTTTGTTTTTCAGAGTCCATCGTCTCTCATGGTTCGTCTACCCCTCCGATTTCCCCCGCTTCATTCTTCCCCTCCTGCTACCTTCTTCTTCTTCTTCTTTTTTTTTTTTTTCTTAACATATATTGCATTATTTGTTTCAGAGGTACAGATCTGAGATTCAACAGTCTTGCACAATTCACAGCGCTTACCAGAGCACATACCCTCCCCAGTGTCTGTCACCCAGTCACCCCATCCCTCCCACCCCACCTCCCACTCCAACAACACTCAGTTTGTTTCCTGCGATTAAGAATTCCTCATATCAGGCGCCTGGGTGGCTCAGTTGGTTGAGCGACTGCCTTCGGCTCAGGTCATGATCCTGGAGTCCCTGGATCGAGTCCCGCATCGGGCTCCCTGCTCGGCGGGGAGTCTGCTTCTCCCTCTGACCCTCCCCCCTCTCATGTGTTCTCTCTCATTCTCTCTCTCTCAAATAAATAAATAAAATCTTAAAAAAAAAAAAAGAATTCCTCATATCAGTGAGATGATATGATACATGTCTTTCTCTGTTTGACTTATTTCACTCAACATAATACCCTCCAGTTCCATCCACGTCGTTGCAAATGGCAAGATCTCATTCCTTTTTAAACAATACTCTTGTCTGATTTTCTGCTATATTTTCAGATACCTAAATGATTATTTATTCAGGAATATTAATCCAAAGTAGGTAACACTGATGATAGTAGTTCAGATTTAGGTTTTAAGTACTTAGAAATATAAGGTGACACTGTAAATTGAAGGATATACATTAAAACTTCAATAATCCATGACTTATGAGGTTTACAAAGGACTAATTCAATCACCATAAGTTCTAGTAAAGCAAAAAAGCAGACACAACCAGTTTCTTTCAGAAGATGGGGCAAGATTTGCTTAATGTGTCTATAACTGCTTTTGTGAAACAGTCTCTAAGGGAAAACCTTTCATGAATGGTAAGAATGCTTTCATTTCTGCTTTCTACAAACAGAAGGGTGTGGACCCTTGTTTATTGGACTTGACTTTGGAACTCCTCAAAGATAATTGAAAAGCCTCTACTTTCCACCAATATGTTTCATATAAATCATGACAATGATTCCTAAGTAAACATTATCAGTCATTGCAGAAATCATAAAGATGTATCTTGAATTCTCTTACTCATACCTAAACTTAATCCCTGAATTAATGAATGTTATGTGGGTAAAGAAAAGAGACAATTGAATCATTGCTATTATTTTATTGCTATGAGTTGAGCCCACCAAGATTACAGTCAAGATCCAAAAGTTCCATTTCTTGTTGAAAACATAAAAATAAGATATTTGGATGATGAGATTTTATATACACTTATGTAAATAAGATTATCTTAAAGAGTAATTCTGTTATTTATTTTTGATAGAAATCCCCATTAAACTAAAATATTCTGTTTGGGAAGCAGATCCTTGTCAGTAACAGGTTTTGAAAATGTGAAGCAGAAGGACAACATTAAAAAAAAAAAAAAAAGAACTGTAAGGAATGCCATTTATCCTTATTGCTACTGAACTGGCTTTGCCAAAAAAAAAAAAGATTATGGTGATTTTAAAAATGACTCTTAAAAGAGACTTTATACTAAATTTTTATGAATTGGCATAATATTCCAATTATGAATGGGCAGAAGAATCTCTTTCATAAATGTTCTTTTCCTTGGTGCTTGGTTCCCAATTCAAAAAGAAAACGAAAAACCAACCATCAGGAAGTGAAGCACCTAACCCATTGCCCTGAAATGTGTGTTCTTCTTGGGTCATGATCTCTCTTTACCTGAGGGAGCTCAGGGCTCCAAGTTTCCCAACCCCCGCCTTGCCAGCCTCCGGGAGAAGAGCCGGCTTTCCTGTCGAGGGCCAGGTTTTCAAACACCCTTTGTTTTCTTTCCCTAGAGTCCAGTAAATGCTGTCTTATTGAGTCGTATGCCCTCCAGAACACAAACAGGACTCATGAAGGAGAGTCCTCAGATTTCTTTTCGTGGTGACACATCCAACTTTCCCGAGCTAAGTGGACCCAGGTTTGCAGAGACACATACACACCTAACTCACAAACGTTTTTTTCTCTCTAATCCTTGCTTTCTTGACTCTAAGTTTATTGTTGTTGTCAAAAGGAGATAAGCATATGTTTGTCAAGATTACTTCCTGAAAAAGATCCTATTTCAAACTCATTAAATAAATCGTGACTTTGAAAAAATATGAGGCAAAGATTATTTGTGTTTCTCCCTTCCTCCAGAGAGTAGTTTGCCTTAGTAGAGCAGTTAATAAAACCACTTTGGTGAAGATTGTAAGTGATTTTACATATATATTTTATCTATATATACATATATATACACATATAAATATCTTATGTGATCTATATGATAAAGTCACTTCTATATTACACTTCCTCTCTGTGTCCAGACTTCTCATTATCACTGAATCACAGTACAACCTCCTATCAAGTCTGAAATTTAATTAGAAACATGACTGCTTCCTTATAAGCCCTGAGGTCCAGCTCTTTACTTTTACATCTGATAGTCGCTGCTATTACACTAGCCTATTTCAATTATTTTCAAAGCATTTCAACTGTTGGTTCAAAGGTCTGAATCACCACAATCGACAACAAAAAAATTAAATCTACTATGTACCTGGAAATCTACTAGCTGATAAGAGAGGAAAGGTATGTAAAAGATTTATTAATTGACCTTGAGAATATTAAAATTAAATAAACTATTGAAATATTTAAGAGAGAGGCTATGAGGTTTTTCCTGTAAATGCAAGAGAATTCTAGAGATTTTATAAATCTGCTTGGTATTCACAAAGTCTGTAGGATTCAACTGAATCTTGAGATACTAGGATTTGAATGCATGGAATCATGGAAGATAGAAAATAGGAGATGAGTCAAGGCCTGAATAAATGGAACATTTATTAGAGGCAGCATCTCCAGCATAGGTTGGAGACTGCCTGCCTGCAAAGTTTGCATGGGAAAGATAAAGGGACCAGCTTGGATAGGCATTATCGGTTGCGTTTGTGATGACTTCCAAGCCAGGCAAAGTACCTTAGATCATGCCCCTCTGACAGCAGATACCCAGGATATACCCAGCAGATACTACAGGAAGCAGATACCCAGGTGCAGAAGCACAGGGAGTGTATTGCAACAATGCCTCTGAAAGATAAAGGTGGAGAGTGCAGGAGTAGGCAAGAAAACCTTTTGATCATTGTAGGTCTGACACCTGAGAAGAAAGAGAGGGAAGGACAGACAGTTGGTTAGAAATAGCCCTTACCGCAGTGCACCCCTGAGGAAGTCCCAGCCAGTCCAGTGGGATCTCTGGCCCAAGGATGGCCTGTGGAGTCTGCCTCATGCTGAGATGGCCAGGTCACTGCCACCATGTATCGTTAATGTGCGAGAGCTGGTCTGGGAGAGTGACCTTAATATTAAAAGCCCTTGCATGCTGACTCCAACTTACTTTCCCAGACTCCTGAAACACTCATGTCTCCCTACACAAGTGGACTTTGAAATGCCCCTTGTGGGCACCTGGGTGGCTCAGTTGGTTAAGCGACTGCCTTTGGCTCAGGTCATGATCTTGGAGTCCCTGGATCGAGTCCCGCATCGGGCTCCCTGCTCGGCAGGGAGTCTGCTTCTCCCTCTGACCCTCCTCCCTCTCATGCTCTCTGTCTCTCATTCTCTCTCTCTCAAATAAATAAATAAAATCTTTAAAAAAAAAAAAAGAAAGAAATGCCCCTTGTTTTTATGGTTCTGGGCAGGCTGTTTTATACTTAACTGCTAGAGGCCAACAAAAAAATTCTGAAAAAGAAACATATTGGCTCAAAAATACAAAAATGATAAAACTGGTTTGACATTAACAAATATTTTAAAGTGCCTGCTTTGCAAGGCATTTTTATTGACTATATTAAATTTTGAATTTAGTATCTCTGACTGTATCATTATAACTGACAATAGTTTTAGAGGCTAGAATTTCCTCATTCTTTAAACATTTTCAGAAAAAAGGGCCATGATTGATGAGAAGTCAGAATCAACTTTACATAGTTACTCATAGCCAATTACTTTCAAAGTCAAATTTTACAGCAAAAATTTATGTTCAATGTGGAATATGGGTACATTGTAATGTGCTTTATATATTGAAGGATGGGGCTTCCGATGGACCTGGGGATCAGAATATACTAAAGTGTCTTTGATTCTGTCAAGATGTTTTTGGGACAGATGTGTGGCAGTGTAACCCCATTTCCATGCACCCACATTCTCTTTAACTAGAGTAACAACACTTTTGTTCATTTTATGTATTAGGATTTGACATACATACTTATATAAAATGCACCAAGCATTGTTTTAGAGACTGGAGACATAGCAATAAACTGCAAGAAAGTTTTTTTAAAAATTAAAAAAAATATATAAATTAATTAATTAAAAGGAAAGTACAGGAAAGAAAAAAGAAAGACATCTGTGCCTTCAATTAACTTTTTTGATGAAAGGGTTACTGGCTACAAATAAGTAAACGCATATAATAGCACATTAGATCATGGTTAGTATGACTGAGGGAAGCCAAGCAGAGAAGGAGGGAAAGAGAATGTGCTGTTTAAACAGAGAGCTCAGGGAAGGACTCATTGAAAGAGATGGGGGTGTGAGATGGAGAGGTGTCAGGAGAAAGATCATGAGTTGAGTTTTGAACATATTATATGAGGTTCCTTATAAATCCAAGAGGAAATGCATGTAAGGTTTCAGATATACTTATTTGAGTTCAGGGCAAGGTCTAGGCTAAATATATAAACTTGAAAGTCATATATATGGTATTGAAAGCCATTTGTTTAATCAACAAATATATATTGAACATCAATTATGTGCTTGGCAATCACTCTAGGTGCTAGGAATGTGTGGCAGTGAACAAAACAAACAAAAATCCCTTCCACATGGAATTCATTATTAAGTTAGAGGTGGGAGAAGATAATAAAACATATAAATACATTAGATAATGTGGTGGTTAATTTATGTGTCCACTGGGCTGAACCATGGTGTCTAGATATTTGGTCAAACATTACTCTGGATGTTTTTGTGAGGATATTTCTGGACAAAATTAACATTTAAATCAGTGAACTTTGAATAAAGTAGATCATCCTTTATAATGTGTTTGTACCTCATCCAATCAGCTGAAGACCTAAGTAGAACAGAAGCCTGACTTCTCCAAGCAGGAAGGAATTCTGTAGCAGATGGCCTTTGGACTTGAACTGCAATATTGGCTCTTCCCTGGATCTTCAGCCTGCCAGCCCACCCTGAAGATTTTGGACCTGCCATCCTCCATAAATGCACGAGCCAATTCCTTAAAATAAGTGTCTCTCCCACACACTCTCTCTCTATATATATCTATACACATCCTATTGGTTCTGTTTCTCTGGAGAACCCTGACTAATGCAGATAGTGATAAGAAAGAAAAGTTAAAACCAGGAAGAGATACAGTGAATGTATGAGGTAAATGTATGTGGTGAGGACAGAAGGGAACTCACCTTATAGGTGACATTTGCAAAGACCTGAAGGAGATGCTCTTCTTAGAGATAAGATCAGGTCTTCTAGGGCCAGAGCCAGCCAAACTTTTTCTGCAAAAGACAAGATAGGAAAGTTTTTTGGCTTTGTGGACCATTGGTCTCTGTCACAATTATGCATTTGTGGTTGTAGCACAAAAGCAGTCATAGAAGAAATGAGTAAGTGTGACTGTGTTCCAATAAAACCTTATTTACAGCAAAAAGTGATGGTCAGGATTTGTCCTTTCCAGTCATTGTTGCAGACCCTGGCCTGGGGAGCCAGTCTAGTGAGAAAAGACAGTTCTGTGTCACACCAGAGGTCACTAATCAAAGAAATTAAGAGGCATGAGACCAGAGACTGAGGAGAAAAGCCTCATGAAAGAATAGGAAAACCCAGTGTAGGTGATATCTGGAAGACAAGAACATAATGTATTTCAAGAAAGAGGGATTGATCACCTATGTCCAAGGTGGCTGATAGATCCAGTAAGATGAGAACTTACACTTGATTATTAGATTTAGCAACATGGCCAACATTGGTAGGATGAAACTACATCCTAGTGTAGTAGATAATAAGGTGTGCAACCCGGAGCCCCTGTTCAGGGCTGGCATGAGCATCTTCTAGCCACTGGGAATATCAGCTGCTTGTGGCTTATATATAACTGCATATCCCAATGGAATTGTCCTTCTATAGGAAATTTCCTCACCCAATGTTAGGCGCCAACCTCCCTCTAATGTGGGGATTAAACTGGCCCCTTCACCTTAATTTGGGATCTCTATGAACATCCAATCCAGCTTCAAAGCTTTCTTAAGAGATGGGCTGAGCCTCAATGTCCACAATAGCCAAACTGTGGAAAGAGCCAAGATGTCCATCGACAGATGAATGGATAAAGAAGATGTGGTGTATATATATATATACAATGGAATATTATGCAGCCATCAAAAGGAATGAGATCTTGCCATTTGCAACATGGATGGAACTGGAGGGTGTTATGCTGAGCGAAATAAGTCAATCAGAGAAAGACATGTATCATATGACCTCACTGATATGAGGAATTCTTAATCTCAGGAAACAAACTGAGGGTTGCTAGAGTGGGGGGTGGGGTGGGAGGGATGGGGTGGCTGGGTGATAGACATTGGGGAGGGTATGTGCTATGGTGAATGCTGCGAATTGTGCAAGACTGTTGAATCATAGATCTGTACCTCTGAAACAAATAATGCAATATATGTTAAGAAAAAAAAAAAAAGAAGATAACAGGAGGGGAAGAATGAAGGGGGAGAAATCGGAGGGGGAGATGAACCATGAGAGACAATGGACTCTGAGAAATAAACTGAGGGTTCTAGAGGGGAGGGGGGTGGGGGGATGGGTTAGCCTGGTAATGGGTATTAAAGAGGGCACGTTCTGCATGGAGTACTGGGTGTTATGCACAAACAATGAATCATGGAACACTACATCAAAAACTAATAATGTAATGTATGGTGATTAACATAACAATAAAAAATTAAAAAAAAAAAGAGATGGGCTGAGCCTCACTTATACTGACATGGTAAATCAGCTTCCTCCTGTACCTAATCCTGGCTTCCTTACTTTCTTATATGTGTGTCTCCTGGAATACTCCCCCATGAACCCTCTGCATGGGAATCTCTATCTCAGCATCTGTTCCTACTGAGCACTATTTAAGACACAGAGTTTACCAGTGGGCCACCTGGATGTTTGCCCATTATCCTGATATAATTGTTAATGGCATCCTTTTCACTCTCAAATGTGTCCCACTTTGAGTACTAACCTGTATGGTCACCCTAGTCACAGGTGACCTTCGCAAGGAAAGTTTGGTAGGGACATAGTATGGGCACTGGTCTGATAAATCTGTATTGTTTAAAGTTACGAAGTTTATGATAATTTCTTACAGCAGCAGTGGGAAACTACTGATTTTCCTATTGCTGCTCATTATATCTCTAGAATGTAAGGAGCCAAGGATCAATAAGGACAGAACCTTTTTGTCTTGCTTTCACTCTCACATCTAATGAGTTTCCTGGGTATAGCATCCCCTTACCTACCAGAGGAAATCCCCAGATTCATCACTCTCAAGATCCTTGTTAAGCCCTATTTTTTCCTACTGTTTAATTTCTGATGTTTTATTGGCCTAGAATTTATTTTCCTTTCCTCTCTTCCACTCACCCATCCCTCTTTAAAATTACATATCAAAAACTAGGTCTTATGTCTTATGTGACATTATGTGGCTACTCTGACATTCTCTGTCCTCACCTGCATTTCTACCATAGATGTATCCACTTGCATAGCATGCTGCCACTAATAATAATCACTCCCTAAATAAGTGTTGAGTGATTGAATGCCAAGTTTGCTTAAAAGGTTTTTAGAGTTTGTCCCCAAATCTTTCAAACTAGATGTTATAAGCATTAAGGTTTTCTGATATAAACCTTGCACCACTATCTTAGTGACTACCCATGTGCTCTTCCAGCATGTATTTGATCTGGATATCTTATTAGATAAAGTGATTTTCTACATCATCTGGTCTATAAATGGTTAGAGTTAGGCTTGATTCAATACCTTTGTTCAAAGGCTTAAATATTATTAATTTTAGTAGATTCACAAATAAAAACTAATAGAGCAAAAACAAAGCCAATGTAATCATATGCTTGAAATAAAGCTCAGGGTTAATATCCAGAACCATTCTCCAATGGTAGAGAGGTGGGGGAAGGGATGGTTGAGAAAATGAACCAAATAACTAAAGTAAGCAAAATGTTGGGACGGATCTCTGTGGAAGTCCATTTTGTTAAGGTAGCAACCAAAATGACTTTCTTTCCTTTCCTGTTGGTAAAACAATACCTCCCAGAATGGTAAATAGAAATCCAATTATCATGATTGAGTTTGAATTTGTGGACATTTCCTTCTGTTGCTGCTAATAAACTGAGATGTTAATTTGTGTTCTTCAATATATTTAGCTCAAGTGTGAGATGTAGAATTTCCTGAATCTGGACATCTGAGAGGGGGCATAATTTTGAGTAAATTTAATCACAAGGCAGTTTAAAAGATTGGCTGGGTGTACTGTGCTGGGAGCTGAGATTATGTTGCTAATGGCAGATGCCAGGCTATGTATTTGTCACACCCATTTGCTTAGGGCCCTGGCCCACCTATCTTGTACTATTGGAAAGAGGCGGTAGTTATCCATCATTTCCTTAATTAGTTGATAATTAGGGAAGCCATAGGACAAATACACTGTTTCATTCCAGGAGCAGATAGCAGAGACTTCAGATAAAAATGGGAACTGAGAACTGGGCTACTCTCCTTCTTCCTCATCAGGAACTGTCTTCTGGAACTCCCCTTCATTTGATCCTTCTATATTTGGATGTAACATCCCAACAGTGTTAATGAGTAAACATTGGAGCTCAAACTTTCCTTAGCCAAACCTTTCCCTAATAAATGTAGCCAATTTGTTCTTCAAGTCATCATTATCGTAACCACTGTCATCATCATCATCATTGCCATCATTATGATTTACAGAGTACGTACGATGTGCCAGGAACTGTTCTTAAAATTAGCTGAAGTCTGAATGATTTATACTGACGAAGAGTAGATATTAAACTGTAAAGAGGACTGGCTAGCAGCAAACTAGGTAAATGACAGGCTCGGGGACATGCTGCCTAGGTTGAGATCCTAGTTTTACCTCTTACTACCAGTTTAAATTGGGAAATTACTTCTTAGTGACTCAGGTTTTTCAGCTGTACAATGGGAGAAAGAATAGAGCCAACATCATAGACTTAACGGGAGATTAAAAGAATTAATGCCCAGAATTAAATGTCTGGCACATACCAAGAGTTTAACAGGTATTAGGTAATATTCTTATTGTTATGGGCAGGAACAAATTCTTTTTCATTTTTTCATCAAGAAAACCTAACAGATTCCTCACATTATGAGAGATAAGCAATACTTTTAAATGGAAGGAAGGAATGACTTGTAAGTGCTTGATAGTTATCAGCTGATTAGTATGGTAGGCACAATAATGGCCCTCCAGAGACATCCACATCCTATTCCTTGGACCTGTGAATATGTCACCTTACATGATAAAAGGGACTTTGTAAATAGGATTAGGTTAAGGAACTTGTGAGAGCATCTTGTATCATCCAGGTGGACTTAATCTGTGTAATCACAGAGTCCTTAGGAGAGGCAGGCAAGAGGATTACAGTGAGAGGAGATGCAATGACAGAATCTGAGGTTGTACTGATGAGCTTTGGAGATGAAGGAAGGGGCCAAGCACCCAGGATATGGGCAAACTCTAGGAGCTGGAAAAGGCAAGGAAATGGATTCTCGCCTAGAGCCTCCAGAAAGAATTCAGTCCTGCTAACACCTTGATTTTAGGATTTCTTACCTCTAGAATTGTAAGATAATGAACTTGTGTTGTTTTAAGCTACGAAATTTGTGATAATGCAGTGCAGCAGAAATAAGAAACTAGTACAATTGGATTTTAGGCATCATGTGAAGATAAAAAGGAGTTAAGAACCACTCATCTCAACTGTTTGGGGGTAATGTTAATCATCTCATGCATCTTCTGGCCCAGCTCACTGAAATTAGAGCACCTCATGAAAATCTTTGCATTTAATCACTGTTTTTTGGCTGGAAAAAAAGTATGTGTTGTTGCCTCTTGCTTTTTTGATACCTGTTTATATTCAGAGGGACTTACTTATTTTACTTCTTTAACAATTTATGATGGCATTTGAATTTGAGTCTTTATTGTCTTCAAAGAGAGTGTTCATTTTGAGAACAAAGATGCTAGGGTAAATGTGGGTGTTGATGGCTGGGCAGTTCTCCTGAGATTGGGTTGACAGGAGAAGCCTCAGGGAAGGAGATTTGCTGTGAATGACAAAAAGGAATTTACAGGGAAAACTTCACTCAGCTGGTAACGGGGTCTGCGTATGAGCAAGTTATAATTTGCAGGTATTTGATAACTGGGTCCCACCCTTCTACAAGCATGATTTGGGAATTGGCATGCCTAACTGAATTGAATGTGTTACCTCAAAATCATCCCTCAAGAAAGTTATTTTACACTGGGGATGAATCTTGTGTCTAGGTATGTCTTCAGAATGAATTGCTCAAGAGCCCTAAGTTGTCTGTTTCAGCACGGACCTCATGAACATCAGACCTGTGTTTGACATTGAGCATTTCTCATTGCTGATACAAATGGTCCATAGGACCAGGAACAATGGGCTAAAGGTCATTTGTGTTCCGTATGAGCTCAACATCTAACATGCTCACTGCCCCCACACACAACCACTTATGACAACAACCAAGGGTTCAGACAATTCCAGACTTTTGTCTTTAATTATAGTTTAGTCAACCCACTGACTTCCCCTCACCTCTTCCTTACCAATAGTAATCAGAGAAGCAACTACTTTACATGCTTATATTAGCAAGGTAGAGAGAGCAGGCTCCTCTCAAATGGCGGCGCCTACAGTTCTGTTGCAGTTACAAACTTGAGATCCCAAAAGAAAGATTAGGATTATAGGATTATATTAGGTTATAGGATTATAATTATCATTCCTATTTAAAGACAAGGTAACTGAGGCTTAAAGAGATTAAGTTAATTGTTGGAAAAAAAATGGAGTTTGAGAGTATTAAGTCAGGATTCGAACTGTGAGTGGTCTGAATCCTGAACATAGCCAATAGCCTGCTCTCCACAATTGTCTTCTCTGGTGGCACTTACTGGAGAAGGAACTGGATATAGATGATGGTAACTGTGGCAGAAGTTTGGACAGCCCCACAGAACTCTCTAGATAGCTGAACAGCATTGCCTTCCACTGACCCTTCTTCGTATTCTTTTTTTTTTTTTTTAAGATTTTATTTATTTATTTACCAGAGAGAGAGACAGCGAGAGAAGGAACCCAAGCAGGGGGAGTGGGAAAGGGAGAAGCAGGCTTCCCGCAGAGCAGGGAGCCAGATGCGGGGCTCAATCCCAGGACCCTGGGATCATGACCTGAGCCGAAGGCAGATGCTTAACCGACTGAGCCACCCAGGTGCTCTATTTTTGTATTCTAATTACACTATAGCCTTTCTATTAAATCTTACAGAATTAAAAAAATAATTATTTATTTATTTATTTATTTATTTATTTATTTATTTATGAGAGAGAGAGAGAGAGCAAGAGCAGGGGGAGGAGTAGAGGGGGAAAGAATCTCAAGCAGACTCTCAGCTGAGCATGGAGCCTGACTCAGGGCTGATCTCAGGACCCTGAGATCATGATCTGAACCCAAACCAAGATTCAGACACAACTGACTGAGCCACCCAGGCGCCCCAAGAATTTTTTTAAAAAGTGACAAGGAATCCAAACTTTGATTTTTGGCATTTATAAAGACTGAAAATCAACCCTCGTGGTCCACAGTGGAGGAAGGACTAAGACATTTCCTTGGGTTGAGACCCACTTGCCTATAGCCAAGTGAAATTAAAAATATGAAAACTGAGCTTTCATGAGGGGACCTAGCAAACATGCTCAGACCAAGTCTGCTTTGATAATGTGGTCTATTTATTAAAGGAATAAAATGGCTTAAAATCCCAGAGAAACCGGCTGAATCAAGTGCTATATTTAGGAGACAGTGAACTTGGCATATGATAGATGAGAGGGTTAGCTTTATGGCACAGAGCTAGATGCGAATGCCAGCTTTGTCTTTTGGTAGCTTTGTGGCAGGAAACACATTATTTACTCATCTGTGCCTCAGTTTATTCATCTGCAAGATGAGGATCACAGTGTATACCAATTAGAGTTATTGTGAGGGGTAAAAAGCAAGCATGGATATAAGGCAATTTAGCACAGAGCCTGGTGAAGAGTAAGAACTAAGGAGAAAGCAGTTCACATTACCATCTGCAAACATGCAAATGGGGTTCTGGAAGGGGCTGTGGCCATGCTCTGCCCTCAGGGCCTGGTCCTTTGCCTCCCTGCTGTCCTGCCTTGATCTCCTGTTAGTGCTTAGAACCATGTGGGGAAGCTCCAGCCAGGCACTTCCTTTACTACTATTTCACAGAAGCCTGGAGGACCTCAGAGAGTGTCAATTTTACACCTTTTTGAAACTCTAGATTCACTTAAAAACAACCCCAAACCAGGTGAAGTCACATAAATGTGTAAACTGCAAACCCCCAGCCCGTCTGTCTGCAATGTAATGACAGGAGCAGATCGATACAGCCTTAATTGTGTTGCTGAGGTCCCTGGGCCCCAGAACACAGTGCACAAATGGAAAGCTGAAAATATTACATCTGGTCCTTTTCCCCCAATATCTCACTCTATTTCTTTGAAAAGATCACATCTAATTTTAAGACATAAATAACTTGGATGGGAGCTAAAATGCATCTTGCCGTGCAGTAGTGAAAAAAATAATGAATTTAGCATGGTCCCAATACACCTAAGGCTTACTGCATGCATTATGTCAAGCTCATAAAGTATCATCTTTATGGCATAACTGTAAGAGTCAGCTCCCAGGATCTGAGTGAGGGGTACCACCAGTACTTAAGAAGAACACAAATCAATATGGAAGCAAAGACATAAAAATTCAGTGGCATTTATTTTATCCATCACACTGTATATAAACATATATACATTTAAAACCAAAGGTTTTACCTTTGTAATAGACAATTACTTCAAATAATATTATCATGAATCATAACTTATTATTGATTCCCTATTTATATTCCAGGGAAAGATGCTCTCTTTTTACTGATATAAAGTCTCATCAAATAATAATTTATAGTATTTAGTTGAATACATTTTCAACATAGTTTTTTTTTTCACTTTATAAACTCAGGCATATTAAGCCAATTTATTTCTTTTTTTTTTTTTTTTTTTTTTTTTTTTTTTTTTTAGATTTTTATTTATTTATTTGACAGAGAGAGAGATAGCGAGAGCAGGAACACAAGCAGGGGGAGTGGGAGAGGGAGAAGCAGGCTTCCCGCCGAGCAGGGGGCCCGATGTGGGACTCGATCCCAGGACCCTGGGATCATGACCTGAGCCGAAGGCAGACGCTCAACGACCGAGCCACCCAGGCGCCCAAGCCAATTTATTTCATTTTTAATTTTTTTTTATTTCCTATTGTGTCAGCATACACACATGCCACTTCTAGGAGATCGAGAAAGAAAGGTAATAAAAAATACACAATTAAGTGGAATTGAGAAATAATGGATCATGTGAGTAACAGGCAACTTAGTTTATACATACATTTCTTTATATGAGCATTTAATTCTGTTTAAAAGAAAGGTCCTTGTACTATATGGCAAGCCATCGCACCCTGTTCAAATTCGTATCTGAATAACTGAACATTGATACTATTCCATTGTCTCTTTTGGCATAAATAATAGAGTGGACAAAGACTACTGTTTAAATGAAGTAAGAAAAAAATGAAAATAAATAAAGTAACGAATCCTCACATATCTTTTTTTTTTTTTAAAGATTTTATTTATTTATTTGAGAGAGAGAGTGAGAGAGAGAAAGAGCACAAGAGGGGGGAGCGGGAGAGGGAGAAGCAGACTCCCTGCTGAGCAGGGAGCCCCATGCGGGACTCGATCCCGGGACTCCAGGATCATGACCTGAGCCGAAGGCAGTCGCTTAACCAACTGAGTCACCCAGGCACCCACGAATCCTCACATATCTTGAGAAACAAATGCTATGAATAGTCAGAAGATTATTAGCTAAGATTAGACCAGCTTTGCCCAGTTAAATAAGTTACTACCTAAAAATAGTAACTGGTATAAGTTTAAAATGCATGCCACTACTGGGATTCTTTTTATACTGATGGGTATAGCACTAAATGGATAAAACTTGACAATAATTCAATCTTATAAACATGTACAGACTACTTACTATATGCCAGGTCCAAGGAAAACACTGGGAATCAATAGGTGGTTCACAATCAAGAAATAAAGAGAAGGAGCATTGTGTTGTCCAATGTGAAAAATAGAAATGATAAAAATAGGATGATAAAATAGATTTAGTCTCAGGTGTTATGGGTGCCTAGTAATATTTTTTGTTTTGTTTTGTAGAGATCTATAATAAGATAGCCCCCTTGCGGTCTTCTAATATGGTAGATGAAACAAAACATATTGTTTAAAAAAAAATCAACCAGCAAAACAAAGAGGATATGCAAGAATGAATGTCATACTAATAAGATCTGAAAAAGTTCATGGTTAGGTGCAGAAAATTGAATAAATTTAGCCCAGCACAGAAATAATAAGCTTTAGGATTCTGCTAAAGCCACATACTTAATATTTTACTTAGACTTTGAGAGAATGCAATTTCAAAATATTACACAATTGTGCTTAAACCAGTAGCCATACCCAGTGGGAAAATTCCTTTCTCCCATATCATCACATCTTTTTTTTTTTTTTTTTTCAAGCGGATTAGAGCTAATTTTCAGAGTAGTTTCTAAAATTCCTTCAACCAAGTTATCAAAGCAGACGAATTACATTTCCTTGATGTTTGCTATTAACAGATTGTCCAGCGATAGGATTAAAGTCTCCTTTTTGGGGGCGCCTGGGTGGCTCAGTTGTTAAACGTCTGCCTTTGGCTCAGGTCATGATCCCAGGGTCCTGGGATCGAGCCCCGCATTGGGCTCCCTGCTCAGCAGGAAGCCTGTTTCTCCCTCTCCCACTCCCCCTGCTTGTGTTCCTGCTCTCACTGTGTCTTTCTCTGTCAAATAAATAAAATATTAAAAAAAAATAAAGTCTCCTTTTTCCCCAGACATGAAAAACATTCTTGTAAGCTGGATTAAAAATCTAGATAAAATAATAATATTAATGATATCTTCTGCATCACAATACTTTCCACATTCTTATATTTGTTATCTAATCCCAATGACAGCAACCACAGATGAAATGCACTTGAAATAAATAACATGTGTAGGGTGTGTATCCTATGCAGGGTGGACCAGAAGCACCAGAGTTTATTGCCGTGACTTTAATAGAGAATTCTTTACATAATGTTACATGAAGTGGCAGAGCTAGAATATACAGTAATTGGAAGAAGGATACATGGAAAAATAAACTTTTCTGATGTTAAATATTAGATTCCACAGTGGTCTTGGGGCATGTCTGATGATCTTAATTCATTTAGTGTGCTGGAACAATCCTTCTCTTAGGCTTATATCTTCTCAGTATACATAAGGCTGTGTTACCGACTCAGACATTAAAAAGGAGCCTTGTAAAACGTTTCTTACAAAAATAAATAACTTGAGTATCCAAATATGTAAGAGTTTAATTCTCAAGATCCGGCATGTTTAAGATTTACATTCTTTAGGCTTCGATCTGAAACAGAGAAGAAAACATTCCTTTATGGATGAGATTTCTGAATGTATAACCAATGAGCAGTGTAGAACAGCTTTCTTTTTTTCTGCCGACCACTTCCTTTAGCATTAGTGGAAGGCAACAAGATCAAATATCAAAATATCAGCTCCCCAAATAAAATATAATTTCCAGGTATTTGAAATGGTGCAGTTATGAGGTCATGGTCCTCATTTTCAGGCTCTGTGTTTTCTGCTGCTGTTCTCCAATTCCAATTTCAGAATGATGTTTCCAGGACATCAGGAAAAGCACCAACAAACACAAGAATGCATGTCAAATAGGTCGGATTTTGTCCTGGCACATCAAGGTTTGTCCACTTGCAACTTTTAATTTTCCTAAGTGGATCAAACTAGTGTTGCTAATAAACCAGTCTAGAACATCATCTGAATTAGGAAAAAAAAAAAGAAAAGAAAAGAAAAGAAAAGAAAGGTCCAGGTTCCTTTCTCACATTTTAAACTTTTGTGTCTATGTTTATGGTTTATAGAGAGAGGCTTTTACTCTGTGGAGAAATAAAGCATTCAGAGAAGTTTCTTGTATGCTGGCAGACAAAAGGGAAGGCAAAATTGAAAATGCATTCTTCTGATATTTATACCTCTATCTGGCCCTGGGCAAGACTAAGAAGCAAACACAATCTGCTGCCCATCCATCATCAGTCTTCTCTTCCTACCACATCCCTCCAGGTATGGTCCTTCTCACGGGTACCCTCCCTCTTCCCTGTTTTCCCAAACTGTAGTTGGGTAATATAAACCTGATCATGTCATTGGAAGGCTGGAAACTTATTTTAAACTTCTGGCTTCTGCAATTATGCTGTGCAGACCATATCAACTTGTAAAATTAACGACATTAATGCAGTGCACTAGAAACTAATTAGAGAAAATTCCTTATGTCTAGATAAACTGTGTGTCTTATTGCATTTCTGGGTTAAGAAAAAAAAAAAAGAGAGGAGAAATTCTGAATGGTAAAAAGTTGAGGTAACTCACAGAACCCGAGACAATTGCTCATATAATTAAAAAAGACACTACTACATTTTCAGAGCTACAGACTTTAAATATCAGTGACTCCATCCAAATGTGGATTCAATCTGCCAGTTTTCTCTTCAGGATAGATAAGGTCAGCCTGATATGTTTGTAAAGGTCATTCTGTGTGTTTTTATGTCTGTCATACATATGTAGAGCATGTTCTCAGGTTTACACTTGCCCTTTAACTCCCAGAACATGAAATCTGCTGCTAGGAAAGACTTATAAAGTGTTTATGACATTTAAATCATGCACAAAATTTCTTACTCAGGAAGAGTGAGCTATAAAATTTGTATATGGTGTCCAACATTGAGACCTAGAGTCTGTATTTGGCCCTCCACAACCCTGGTTATACGGTTGCTTCATCGTCTAGCTCTCTGATTATATTTGCAACATTTCTTTTTGTTACAAAAACATCACATTGTTTGGGTCATCTTTGCTCCCTGTCATTAACTAAGTAAATTATAATTATAATTATAACAGTACCCCATCTTGTTCAAGTATATCTTGTCATTAAGGTGGGTAGAGGACTTTTTTACTATGCAATCTGAAACTTTTAACATGTGCTGCTTAGCGTCCAGAAGAAACTATATGGAAACATCAACTAAACAAGGACACAATGAGTGCATGTTGATAGCGTTTAACACATGTAATTTGTGGAGATCAAGCTTTGGTTTCTTACTGTCACTAGTATTCATAAGTCACATATTTACTGGTAACCTAACATGTATTTAACATGATACCAACAGACATACATGAGCACACACCTAACAAACATATTCTTTTTTAAGGATGTTTTAAAAACACTTTTGGGTTTTAATAAGTATATTAAGTCAGTGAAATACATATGCCCTCTTCATAAACAGGAAACCCTGGGAAGGAATTTCAACAAAACATTTTGGAGCATGAAACACGATAATAAAAAAGTAACATTAATTGTTGTCGGAACAGGGGTGTGATATAGAGCAGATGGCAAAGGGGGTTTAACTCTGCTATCTTTGAGAAAATCCTCCAAAACTCTCCCCTCTCAATGATGGTTATGACTATAAGAGGAGGGAAAATCTGGAGGAGCAGAGTGAAAGGTGAAGAGTCAGTGGTGTGAATCAGAGCACCTACAGGAAAGGCTTCTTGTATCTGGCTGGCCTGACCACCAAACAGCAGGTCCATCTCATCCCCATGTCATCTGGACTGGCCGGGCTCAATGCTCCTGACGGTAGATTCTGGGTGATGATAGAGGAGAGTTCCTCAGATCTTTAGTGTTCGAAAATTCAACATTAAAAAAAATAATAATCTCATCTGGAATGTAGTTAAAATTATTTTTTGCCCATCTGAATATGATGTGATGATTTGTTCCTGAATACAAGCAACTCGATTTTGAATATCTGCTGGTGGTCAGGGTGGTGGCAGAAGGACTAGAGATAAAGAAAGGTGATGTGAGAATAGGAGAGTTTACCTTAAAAGATCACACCCTCCAATACCTGTACACAAATTCAAATGTGCAACACAATCACACCAGAGAAACCATAAGCAAGTGCACAGCGAACTTTCAAAATGCATGAAATAATGCTATGAATTGAGGAGCAGATCCCTGAAACATATAGCTAACTGGATTCATAAAGGGGAATCAAAATAGAGTTAAAGAGATTTGGGTAGAGATAGGGTGGCTCAGGCTCTAGAGGTAGTCTGCCAGTGTCCAGCCCCGTAAGACCTTCCTGTAGCTCAGTTCCAGCGGCATTATGGGCAAAGTACCACTAGCTACGTCATAGATACAGACATTTCAGTAGTGCTTTATACCTAATAAACACTCAAAATCACTGGCCATGATTTTGCTATTATAATTCCAATTTTAGAAAAACTTATGAGCAAAAGATACACTAGGTATTGAAGCAGAAACAACCTTCAAGATGTTTTAGAATCTAGTAAATGCTTCCCTGGGATTGAGATATTGGTAACAAAGTATACAGCAGTCACTTTCAACGGGAGGTTTGGGAAAGCAGATACACTTGGAAGAGTTGGTCAAATTTTCCCAACCCTCTCTTCTTTTTCCTCCCACTCAGTGCATATTTGAATACAACCCACCGCTCATCATTTAAGCACAGCCACTTTATTGTTACTAATGGAAGTGTGGGAATGTGGATGTGTTCCTTCTATGTATTGGGGAAGAGTAAAGACTTGAGAAAAATTCACATGTTCAGTAAAAACTTATCACCTAAGATAGCTTGGTCCGGTGTGCCTTTGTTGGCATTAAGGGAAGATCACGTTCACAAATGTGGACACAAATTTTATTCGAGAGACAGAATTATCTAATCAATGAATGTTTCAATTTCACAATTTACTCCAAGCCAACACAGGGTCTGGCATATAGGAAACAACCAGAAAACAATATTAGCTCCTCCCTAGATTTTAATTCCAAGCACTTGTGAAGATCAAGTTGAGTGAGCCTCCCTAAAGTCGCTGAAGTAGCTGAGGATTAATGAGAGCTTGATCTGTAAGCTCTTAAGGAGTCCTATTTGCATTCAGGCCTCTAAGCTTGTGTAAATGCAATGGGGGAAGGTGTTCAGGGAAATGTACAATTGGGTGCTCTGCTTTGCACACTGACCTTCGGAGGAGCAAAGGCAAGAGAAAGCCTTCCCCAATTGCATCAGAGTCTACATATATCTATATATCTATATATCTATATATCTATATATGCCAGAATCTTCATATATAGGCAAGCAATGCAGCATAGGGTGACAGTCACCTTGGATGGCCGATCCTATGAGAGTGGATGTTAATAATAGGGGTCTCCTTCAGGTCATAAGATTTGCTCTAACTTAGAGACTAGTCTGTTCAAAATTAGTGCGCACATATGTTCTTCTGGGATGCCTCTAGACCAGGGATTCTCAATCTCAGTACTATTGACATTTGGGGCTGGATAATTTTCCTTTATGGGGGCTGTCCTCTGTACTATAGGATGTTTGGCAGCATCCCTGGACTCCACTCATTAAATATCAGTAGTACTCACTCAGTTGTGACAAGGAAGAATGTCTTTACACATCATTAAATGTCCCCTGGGAGACGAACCCCTCCCTCCCTGAGAATAACTTCTCTAGGTTGGTAAGTTGTAAACATCTGTATTTCAATGACCTAGTGAAGTGGCTAGCCAAAACCAATCGCTCCAGGAGAGTATGTATAAGAGAAGCTGATAATGACAAGGACCATTAAATGTGTGCATCAAATATATTCAAGGTGGCAACAAGAAGGATGAGTGTCTGGTGACAGTTTAGGATATTGGGAGCAGACAATTGGACTCGCTGAGAAAGGCAAGGGGGTCAGCATGTTGGTGTGTTTTTCCCCAGGGAAGTTAGAACCTAAAATCTTGGATATGGGTGGAATGGAGTCCTTGGTTTGATCCAAACTACTAGATGGTTGGTTCAGGAATCTAGGCGTTCTACCTGCAACAACCTCTGCTCCAACAATCCTCAACTTCGTCTTGTACCTGACATTTCACCTCGTGCTCTGTTTTGTGCAATCCCATTTACTTAATGGCCCATGGTGTAGCGGGTACTTAACAAGAGGCTGTGAAAATATGAGCTGAGTAAATCAGATTTCCTCTGTATAGAGTATAGACTGGAAGGACAAACTGAATTTGACAACTAGAAACCAATAGTGTGGACCAGACCAGTAGCTGAGTCAATTTAACAGCAAAGTTCAAGTGAAAATTCTATGCTCTGATCTACCATCTAACATCTTCAAATCAGGCTGTTCGGCTTCACCTAGATTATATCTGTTTGGGGCATTACAGTAATCCCCGTTGCTTCTGCTAATTTGAGTGTGTCTGTTCTTTGCAGACAAATGAGTCTATTTTAAACACTAGAGTTTTACCAACTTCATGAAAAACCTGAGTAAGGTACTAGGAAGCAAAATTCACAAACATCAAAGTGTTTTCTTTTATTCTTCCACTGATGTCTACACGAATGTGAAGGTGTTACTATGATATTACCTTCACTACTTTACAAAGTGTCAGTGTTGATGTTAAAAAGACAAGTATAACATATATTTGTCAAAGACTTATTCAGTGCTGACTGTAAAGTTTATGTATAGCATTAACTTTTGCATGTGTGCTGCTTTGGTAAATGGAGTTTGAAATAAATACTAAATTATGTGAGTACACTGCGATGAAATGTTATTGCAAAGAACATGTTTTATTTCACCTGAAATAGTCTTCCAGTCTGACTTAAATTAAATTAGTCATGGCATTATGAGATAGAAAGTGCATTGTATAGAATTGCCAATACCAAAAGCTAATGGTTAATGATACATCCATGGCCATATTGCTTGTTATACCAAATACCCAACTGTCTTTTCCATTCTGAATTTCCCGAACTGCCCCTTCAGTTAGAAGTTAAAAATCACCTCTTCCGTGAATGTGTGAATAGTGATATGTTCCTTCAGTGGAGGCTCAAATTAGAAATGCTCTCTAAGGCTTGGAAAAGACTAGGTTTAGGAGGGTCTTTCATCCCCAGTGGGTTCAGTTCCCTCTCCTTAGACAAAAATGCAGCTACTGCAGACTGATTTATCAGAATTGCTGTTCAGCATCTAGAAGTGACTCACCAGCTGGGACAATACAGATAGTCCTTCGGAAAAATAGATGAGGGCAGATTATCGCTAGTGTTTTGTATCTGTAAAAACAACCAAAAAACTACAATGGAAAAAAAAAAAATCCTAAAACTTCACATGCCGAAAACCAAATAAAATCAAATATAAAATCCAAAGGGGAGACCAATGTGGTGATAGGCCTAAGGTTATAAGTCACCTATTTTGCTTCATTTTAAAAAAATGAATTAATTAGTATGGGACATATTATATGATTTGGAAATGGGGTTTTTGTGAAATACACCTTGAAACAGGGCTAGTTGATGTCTTTTGTAGCAAAAAGTGTGCAAATTGCTCCACTACTTAAGAATCATTAGAAGAGTTGAGAAAGTATCTCCCTAAAATCCTTCTACAATGTGTCCATTTAAAATGAATAAATATTGTTAAAGGAGAGTCCCAGCATGACAGTAGTCTTACATACTGCCTTCCATTTTACTGATACAGCTGAATACTACTTTGACTGGTGAGGAAGTAAACAAAGATAAAAGGACCCACACCTACCATTTATGGTACATCCTTTCTTGGCACTTCTATGTAGATTGCCACTGGTGGGAAGAAACTATCATTAAGCACTAAACACCTATATTATGGTGTTTATTTATATGGATCAGAGATCCCTAAAATGGACTGTATACACCCCAAGGGACCTGCTCACTTACCATAGCGTTTGGGGCATTCAGGATTAGAATTCCTATTTGAATTTATTTGTTCATATTCTTTTAATAGTCTTAATTTCTAGTTTTGCCTACATTATAATGTGCTTACTATATCAAGACACTAATATCTGTATAGTATTTAACAATAATTATATAACCATATATTGTGGACATTCTCCTGAAGAAGATGTGATTAAAACTATTTGGAACCACTGAAGCAGTTTTCCTTGAGCTGGTACATGCAATAGTCTTTATTTTTATGTAACTCCAGTAGTCTGTAGTACAATGAATGCTTTCCAGAATCCTCAAGGAAGAATCCTTGTGGACAGCTAAGGTTTATATAGGCAGGCTATCCATTATGTGTGGAAACTCTTATTTTGTGTGTTGTTAACAGAATTTTCCTTCACCAAAGTGTTTTCTTTATCTGCTAAGCATGGCAATAGTTTTTCTGTGACAGTGACTTGTCCCTAACAGTCATAGCTCTTTGTTGTGGTTATTGTTTTTCTCATTGCTGGAGTGGTGGGGGGTGGGAGGGATAGGGCAGCTGGGGGATAGACATTAGGGAGGGTATGTGCTATGGTGAGCGTTGTGAATTGTGTAAGACTGTTGAATCACAGATCTGTACTTCTGAAACAAATAATACATTATATGTTAGGGGGAAAAAAAAGAAAGAAAAAGAAGACAGTAGGAAGGGAAAAATGAAGGGGAAATAGGAGGGGAGACGAACCATGAGAGACTGTGGACTCTGAGAAACAAACTGAGGGTTCTAGAGCGGAGAGGGGTGGGGGGATGGGTTAGCCAGGTGATGGGTATTAAAGAAGGCACATACTGAATGGAGCACTGGGTGTTATATGCAAACAATGAATCATGGATCACTACATCAAAAACTAATGATGTAATGCATGGTGATTAACATAACATAATAAAATAAAATTAAAAAAAAAATCTAAAAAATATGAACCAGTCCAGCAAGGCAGGTTCTTTGGGATCACAAAGAGAAACATACGTGAATGATACACACTGAGGGGTCTTTTCTAGAAGGACATAGAGCAGCCTGTATATCAGCTTTCTTTTCCATCAGCTCATGCCATCAAATATATAGAATCTGATGGCTAGTCTATCAGAGCAGCTGTTCTATGACCCCAGACAGCAAATCTCCCAGTTTAATGAACTACAGTGGCTTTGGTGCTTTTACATCAGCAAAGGCAACTAACCTACCTTCTCCCATTCTTAACCATGGCAATGTATTCCCATAGAAACAGACTGGCCTGGGTGTGTATGGTACCATTTGATGTGTCTAGAGCATGATTATGGACTGAACGATGTTCCCCCAAAATTCATATGATAAAATCCTAATCCCTAGTACCTCAGAATGAACTGTATTTGGAGATGGGGTCTTTAAAGAAGTAAGTTAGTTTAAATAAGGTCGTTGAAGTCAGCCTTAATCCATTATGACTTGTGTCCTTCTAAGAAGAAGATGCAGACATGCCTAGAGAGTCATATGAAGACAAAGAGAGAGAAGGCAGCAATCTAAACTCTAAGGAGAGAGTGCTCAGAATGAAATCTACCCTGCTGACACCTGATCTTGGACTTCCTGTGTCCAAAACTATGAGAAAGTACATTTCTGTTGCTTCAGTCATCCCGTCTGTGGTATTGTGTTTTGACAACCTTGACTAATAAGTACCTTTATGGAACAGAGTTTGAACCAGCTACTTCAGATAGTTATAAATTGTTTTGGTGCAAAAAGGAATGTGAAAATTATCTATGAGCCTTTGTGTGGAAATAACAATGAACGCTTTAATAAATTTCCTTCTGGTCATTTAATATTGTATTTTATTATTTTCCTGTTATTAAATACTCTTAGTGAAAGGCATTATTAAAGCAATAAATAATACATCCATAAATGTATTTAAACAAAATCCCAGTATTGGGTATTCAGGCCAAACCTTTATTTATTTGTTTATTATATTACAACTTTAGCTGTGAAAAACAGTTATTATATAAATCTTTACCCAATTTATTTATGCTCTTAGAATATAAGCAGATATTCACTGAGAAAAAGAATATGAGCTAAAGTTATATGGGTTAACAGCCTTACTATTTCTTTCTAAAAGACTTGCGCCAATTTCTGCTAACAGCTGCAGCTTGAGCTAATACCTGCCAGTCACAGAAATATTAAGTTTAATGAATTTTCTTAAAGTGCATTTATTTAAGAGCAAAAACCAATACCTTATTTTATTTATAATAAGATTAAACAATTTTACTTTTTTAGTTAAAGTATTTTCTTCTGTGAATCATCCTTTGCTGTCTCTTGCCAGTTTTCCAATTATATTTTTAAGACTTTTCCATGTAAATATTCATATAATTTGAAAATGATAATTCTGTCTCTTTACCAGTAATATTTCCCATTTCCATGTGTTTCAATGATTAAAACTCTTACTATAATATTGAAAAACAGTGATGACACCCTTGCTTTATTCACTATTATTTTGGTAATGTCTTTATTAATATCTCTGTTAATGGCTATTAATATCTTACAAATTTCTGTTGATAAATCATTAGTGGGTCACAATCTAAATTTAGTAGTTCATGACTAGCTTTTATTTATTTTGAGATAACTGTAGATTTAAATGCAGTTGTAAAAAAACATACAGCAATCTCTCATAATCTTTATCAATATTCTCCCAGTAGTAACATCTTATGTTACTATTGTGCAACATCACAAGCCAAGAAGTCAATATTGGTATTGACATAACCCACAAATCTTACATGACTAACTTAAAAAAATAACACTATAGAACAGAACAGAAACTAATACAATATATTGCATATAGCAAGGATAAATCTTGTTTCTGAAACTTGATTTATTTATACATGTATATTATATTTGTGATTAAGTTACTATGCTGCATTCCCCTTTCATAAAAGTGCTACTTATTAGTTGAATAGAAATATTTTGTATCTTATTGAGGAATTGTAGGGAAATAGGGAGTGAATTAAAATGTAATAGGGGCACCTGGGTGGCTCAGTCAGTTGAGCGTCTGACTCTTGATTTTGGCTCAGGTCATGATCTCACGGTCCTGAGATCGAGCCCAGCCTGAGGTGCTGTGCTCAGTGCAGAGTCTGCTGGAGATTCTCTCTCTCCTTTCCCTCTTCCCCTCCCCCTGCTCACGCCTGTCTTCTCTCTCTCTCAAATAAATAAATAAAATCTTTAAAATTAAAATGTAATAGATTTTTAGATAGATATTTAGATATGGTTAAATGGTTAGCTATGTTAAGTAATTCAAAGCTTTTAAAACAACTTCAGCAAAATGCCATTGATTATTAGATCACATTAAAGAATGTTGTTGGCAGTCTACCTCAGGGATCCAGTCTACTCAATATTTTTATCAGCAAATTCAAGGAAGATTTGGGAGAGATAATATTATTTTTCATCTAAGTGATAACAGGGAGGTGTTAAATTGATAGATGTAATTCATTAAGCAAAATATAATGGTCAAAAATCAAAGTCTTAAATGCAGTTTGAAAATTAACTAAACATGGTCACATGGTTATGAAAGTTATAGGACTGAAACCAGCTCATCTCTCTCAAGAAAAGCAAAAACAAAAACAAAAACTAGGGAGGAGTCTTACGGGTTTCATTTAACTGCAAGTTCTATATGGGACAAATCCCCAGAGGAAAAAAATGTGATCAGAGTTGCCTAAGGCCTAGAATTCAAATAATCTAAGCAACAGTTGTAGGAAGCCTATTTGTTTGACCAGAATAAAGAAGTTAAATAGAAGGTGGGGTTTTACACTTAAATGCAGGAATTGTGAATATGGACAAATTCCAGAAAGTAAATTTAGGAACAAAAGGGGAAATTACTGGGGATTCTGATGACAGGGTTCTTTGCTTGCAGATCATATAGACAGACTCTGGTGGCCTTAAAAAAACAAAATCAATTGGAAAAATATCAGGAGCCACAAAAACTAAAATGAGGCATGGAGACTGACTTAACAAGAGGCTGGAGGCCAGGAACTCCGGAGGCCAGCAGCAGAAAGCTGCAGAAACTATCTGATTAGCGTACCAGCCCAGCTCTACAATCCTTAATTATTGGTCTTACCATCTCATCCTTGTTCCACTCTTGACAAGACTTAAAGTCCTGGGATGGAGAGCCCTATGGTCCTATCACATGGCTGTCACCTGCCACCCAGAGAAGAAGCATCTGGTGAAGAATTCCTGTTGCAACATCTCGAGTGGAATGAGGAGCATTTTAGCCTGTTTGCACCAAGATTGCAGACAACAATAGGAGAGAAAAGTGATTCTCTATTAGGAAAAGGTAGCAGACATCAGGTGGTCAGAGGAACAATACACATCCACCGCAACAAGAACTTCCCTGTATTTAGGAATGTCCTCCGCAGTAGAAGGACCTGACAAAATTGTACTCATTGGGTCATTCAGTCTTCTGTGAGACATTTAGTTCAATTGGACATAATATGTCACATGTATGGGCTTGTGATAAGCCTTGCAGGGTATCTGTTATGGTTTCTTGGGGTGGGAGACCACTCCATGACTAAATGACCTCTGAGATGGGTTCCAAATCAAGCTTTTCTGAGTAATAGAGGGCAGCAATTAGACATCCAATTTGCATAACAGTTATTCCATTTTCTCCTGATAACATATTGGAACATAATTTGTCATTTGAGGCTGAGAATATGTTTTCAGAATCATGCCTTTTGAGAGGAGTTCAAAGACTTCAAAAAAGAGAAAGTAAAGAACTGGAATAATTACTTTGGAAGCCACTTAAAGGTTTTATTTGTGCTGGTGAATATCTAAACTATGATTCCAAACACAGGCTGTACAATTGCATTGGTATTTTCAGCTTTGTAAGGGTTATAAAAAATTACCTCGATTTATAAAAATAAAAATTTGCTTAAATAGCTACTGATCAGAGGGAGAGGTGTTACAACTAGGGAAATGACTTAAAATATCCTTATTGTCTTTACTTTCTGTTTCCTAAATTAGATGAGATCAACATACTCATAATACACGTTTTTAGAACATGTTTACTATTTTCCATGTATTTTCAACTGCATCTAAATGCCAAACTTAAGAAAGATGAGACTTCGTCATTCCTTTTTTATGAGCTGGATGCTGGTGGATTTTGAGATGTGCTTTTTGCATAAATAAATCAAGGAGAAAGTGGTATCTAGAGTAGATTTCATTATGCATAAATTTTCTATGATCACTATTTAGTCAAAGAAATTATATTAATAGAGATCTATCATAAGCAAATGTGTGTGTGTGTTCTTTGAATCCAGATGTAAAGTCTAAAACAAGATCTATTCTTTGTCTGCTTTAATAAAGCTACTGTTTGGAGGGTTTTGTTTTGTTTTGTTTTGTTGGTTGGTTTTAATTAAAGCCAATGATTCCATGTGAGGTAATGTATCATGAACACTTTGTAATCAGTTCTGAAAGATTAGCCCCAAGGCACCCATAATGGATACTCTTTAATACTACAGATGGCAAAACAGCCTGTGGGAACACGTCTGGTGGGCATTCTGTGAAAGCCGTTTTTTGTTGAAATGAATCCAACATGACATGCCGGACAACTATAGCATGGTGAGTTTCTGTGAAAATGTTTCACATTTTATGTCTCCTTTTTGTTCTCCTTACTGATAATTTTGTAGATGGAGTAGACAATGTGTATTTTCTAGCTCAAGGGGAATGGTCAAACCTACCTTTACGATGAAATTCGATTATGACTCGGAGGGTTCAAATCAACAATAATTTTCTTAACAGAGTCTAGCAAGTTCAAAAAGAGATTTTTCAAAAAAAAAATCAGTTCCAAATATATAAATATATCCTACTTTGGTTAATTCCCATGCATAAAGCTCCTTATACTATTTGACAAATGATGGGGTTTATTGAGTCAATTTGCTGTTTAGAAAGCATGATGGCAATACTCCTTGTTCTAACATTTAGATATATTTCTTTAATGGCTATTAATTTTATTAATTTTTGTGAACTCAAAGCAAAGCCACCACATGGGATAGGCTAATATACATAGCCTTGAAACATTTAAAGTGATCAGAGCTCAAGCTGTAGGATATCCTGCTTGGGACATTATGGTTCTCTGGCTTCAGTCTCATTATATATGATTAGAGGATCTGTGGCTGATCCGTGTAAGGAGCCAAGCCGCAGTCAGGAGCTATCTTGAATGTGAAATTGATGAGCCCCATCATACAACTGTTATCTCTGTGGGACTTAGAAGGAAGACACATGAGAATAATACTATGTCTTATTCATCTCTGAATCTAGAGTTCTTAGCACAATGTTTGGCACATGATCCTTGCTCATAAGTGTAATAAGTGTAATCCTAGAATCGGAATTATTCTCAATTAAAGACATGCATTTCAAATCCGGGGTATCTTCTCCTGAAAGAACCAGTTCAGAGTACCATACAAAACCTGGAGGTATTTCCTTGTGGCCACTATGTGCTTATAAATGGAAAATAGTTTAAAAATGGGGAATAGAGCCAGACTTAAAAGTGCTTCTGATTCTGCGCAAATAAATAGCCAGCAGGACCACACATGCTTTTTTCTCTTATTGCAGGACTTAACTTCTGTGTCTGAAATCAACTGTTAATAAGGTATAGTAAAATTTCATTAAGCCAATGAATGTTTATTCTAAAATAATAATTAGAAAATTTTCTTTTATTTATTTTAGCCAAATTAAAAGCCCAATAAAAATATTAGGTCATGTAAATCTGGTTAATTTGTAGTACTTTATTAACTCTCCTGTTTGGAATTAATGTATATATTTTTAAACCAGTAAAATACTTTACAGCATACTTCATAAAGACTGATGATTACAGTAGCTCTTATTAAATTAAATGAATAATATTAGCATTAGGATGCCTGTCTTCTATCAGCAACACTAGAATTGTGAGTATGGACAGGTCACTGGAGTTAGTAGGTACATAAATTGATACATTGATTTCCTTTTATCCTGAAGTTTTCATGAGGCCTCAAAGAGCTAGCAATACAAGCACAAATTTGATGTAAAGTATTATTATTGTTATCTTTAATTATAGTGTTTCACAAGATAATTAAATGTTTTTTCTGAGTTAAAATCCAGAAAATTCATTGACATTTCTCTGGCTTCTAGAACACCTATCACACAGTGCTTCAGGGGAGAACCATATTTAACTAATTTTTCTACCTCACCAGCAATGCAGGAAATATAATCAATCCCCAGGTAATCTCCTTTTGACAATAAAACAATTATTGCATTTCAGGAGAAGTGTAAATATAAAAAAAGGACTTACTTTATGAAAGTATTTGAATAAACTATTTTAACCTGCAGTTTTTCTTGCCTGATTTGGAGAAAGTCAAGGGTGAGTGGGTGCACCTGTTCATCTGAGTGCTAAGACTGCTATGGTTTTCAGCCCTTTCTGAACATTTGGATCTCCTGCGTAGCTTCTAAAAACCAAGGATGCCTGGGCTCCACTTTAGATCTAAAGAGGCATATTTCTGAAATGTTTGTTCTGTACACTCATATTCTGTAAATTTGCCATCAGGAGATTCTGGTGACCAGCCAGGGTTGAGAGGATCAACACCCTAAGGAACCAATCTGAAAACTGAATTATGATGATTATGGCCACTAGGATGTCCCTTGTTATTTCCATAGAATTCAAGTTCCAAAAACAACATTTAATTAAAAAAAAATAATTATCTCCTTAGGATAAATGTCCAAAAGGAAAATTACTTGCTTCAAGAGGAGGCCATTGTTTTAAAATTTTATTTGTTTATTTGACAGAGAGACAGAGAGAGAGCACAAGTAGGCAGAGAGGTGCCCCTAGAGGAGGCCATTTTTATGTGCCTTCATATTTTAAGAGTCTAGTAGAGTGAGATTAGGATTAGTCTTCTTAAATAATCACTCAGAGGACTCAAAGTGAACCAAAATGTGACATTTGAGGAAGAATGTCCTTACACTGAGCCATTGCCGCTGAGCTTTGAAGACTGAGCTCACAGGAGAAGTTGAAGTCTCAGTGTAAGGAAGAATATTCTAATAGGTTTCAGTTAGAATGGCCTGTGCTGGGAAGTAGCATGTTTTCCATCACTGTATATGTTCAGATGTGTTCTTTGGTATACGAGATAAAGTAGACTCAAATTCAGAACATGGATATACTCTCTTACCCTCAAGGCCCTTACTAAACCTTAAATGTTCACCTTGATATATTGCAAATGTGTTAATTTCAAACTTTTCTTAACTTATCCATTGCCCTTCTAAAATCCCATATGATTGGGCACCTGGGTGGCTCAGTCCGTTAGCATCTGCCTTCAGCTCAGGTCATGATCCCAGGGTCCTAGGATCGAGCCCCACTTCCGGCTCCCTGCTCAGCACTGAGCCTGCTTCTCCCTCTCCCTCTGCAGCTTTCTGTGATTGTGCTCTCTCTCTTTCTCTCCCCCCCAAATAAATAAATAAAATCTTAAAAAAACTTAAAAAAATAAGAAAAATAGAATAAAATCCCATATGGCTATACTTTTGGAAGTGTCACTCAGGGGTTGAATGTTCTTAATGTGCATTGAGGAACTGAAACCATAGAATGGAATCCTTAAATCCTTAAATATTTCTTGCGTTGTCTTTTTTTTTTTTTTTAAGATTTCATTTATTCATTTGAGACACAGAGATACAGAGAGAGAGAGCATGAGCAGAGGGAGAGGCAGAGGGAAAGGGAGAAGCAGACTCCCTGCTGAGCCAGGAGCCTGATGTGGGGCTTGATCCCAGGACCCCGGGATCATGACCTGAGCCAAAGGCAGACGCTTAACCATCTGAACCACCCAGGCGCCCCATCTTGCATTGTCTTTGAAAAAAAAAGAATCATTGAGATGGGGTTGATACCAGGGTAAAGTGCATGAGGATGAATGAGGCTCTTGCCTCAGGGGCAAAATTTAAGGTGTATCAAAAACTCAGTAATTAGTCGTACATCATAGTGATTTGATATTTTTAAACATTATAAATGATCTCCACTATAAATCTAGTTACCATTGTCTGAAACTAAAGATATTTTGTGACAATTATGCTTTATTTTAAAAAATCAACAATCAAATAATATTTGAATACAATATTTTAAAAATCGAATGACATGCTAAAAATCCATTATAAAGAAAATACATACATTTTAAATAAAGACAGGATCAAGGTTACTGATTTTCTTCTTTTACTTCAGATTCCTATAATGGCTTGGAACAGCAATGTTATTGATCCTTAGCTTGATTGATGAGTTTTTTCTCCTCTTAAAATTGGCACTTAAAGCAAGTGCCTCATCCTAGTGCTGGGTCCAGGCAAAGAAGAAGTAAGCGTTGAGGGTAGCAGTTGCCACTGTGTGGACACGTTTGTGTATATATTTGTGCATACATCCTTGTGTGGGCTCCAGAAATTCAAGTTAGTGATTACAGAAATTGACCTTTTGGTCAAAGATGAGCTGAGCTTGGACAACACATAAACTACGACTTTGACTTTTAAAAATTTCATCTTTAAAAAGGACTCCAATACAGTCATTTAGTTGGCCATGAATTATTACCTATCCATGGCTGGACAGAAGGATGTACGTGATTGCTAAACATCCTAATGGCCAACTGCATTCTGGCAATACCTTAAAGGTCATGCAACTATGGCTTGATGTCCCTTTGTACCGACCTTTAAAGTGAATGCTCTTGCATAGTGAAGGGATTTCAGTCTTACAACTCACCATTTGCCAAATTTGGTTTTGAAAAATAAGTTGCACTGAAAGATGAGATTGTCTTTGTACCTACAGTGGAAAGTAATCTGTCTGTGTATGTTCTTACTGCATTAGGGGAGACACATTGTCTTGTTTTGTTTTTTTTTTAAGATTTGATTTATTTATTTATGAGAGAAAGAGAGAGAGAGAGAAAGCATAGGGTGCATGCAGGCACGCACCAGGGGAGGGGGGAGAGGGGGAGGAGAGGGACAAGCAAATTCCATGCTGAGCCTGGAGCCCCCACGGGGCTCCCTTCCATGACCCTGAGATCATGACCTGAGCCAAAACCAAGAGTCAGACGCTTAACTGACTGAGCCAGCCAGGCGCCCCTGAGGGGGCCATACTTAAAATACTTCCTTTTCTCTTCTTGAAATTGATGATTTAGAATCTTATATCTAACTGAAGGATTAGGAGCATGATTTAGTAGGTAGAATTTCATAAGAATCAGAATTTCAAAAGACACTGACCTAAAAAGGCTCTTTTAACCTACCAGCAATGGGTGGAAGGCACATTGCAGGAAGTGTTAAATAGCAATTTGGGTTTGTTTTCCTCCCACATGGTTTATGTCTTCTCATCAGCACTCATGTTACTTTCCTCTCTTCTTACATCTTAAGGAGGCTCTCACCACATGTTCTTTATCTTTCCCTTTACCTGTGTCTTAGTCTAGGCTAAGGTAGGGTCAGGTACCCTCACTGAAGTCTTCTGTCTCTAAAAGCCTTCACCCCACCTCACAAGGTAGACTTGTCATCCAGGAAGCACTGCACGTTACAGCTCCTGTTTAATCCTTGTGATTTGCCCTCCACTAGGTTTCCAGGTTTGGGTGACAGCAAGGGAAGAGAAATCTACTCATTCATTTAGCAACGTTGTATTGAGCATCTTGTATGCCCCAGGTTCTGTGTGGTATTGAGGGTGCAAGTGTGAAGCAAACAGACTCGAATGTATATGACTCTAGGAACTTCTTCTTCACACCACAAGGGTAGGGTGGCCTTGGATTTACACTTCCATGGCAGGAGAGGGAAATGACATCCTTACACATTTCCCTTTCACCTGTTCCATAGAATTACGGGTAGACGCTGATGTGAGTCCAAATGGAAAACACATGCATCTTCCATGATTTAATGAAAAGAGAACACCACAAATTAATTTTTGAAAGCTGTGGTTATAAAAGGGTGAAATAAAGACATAAATACTGAAAGAGCTCTCTGCTATTCAATACCACCTTGAAACTAGCTAGTCATGTGACATTAAGCAAATTGCTTCACTTCTATGCCCCCTCATCTGTCAAATGGGTGGGGGTGAAGGAAGATGGATTAAATTATCTCTGTGATTCTTTCCAGGTCTAGAATACTAAATTTTAGAATGTTATCCCATTTTAGATTTATTGGTTGCATATGTTGTAAAAGGAAAAGCATTTAAAAAGTGTTTGAAATAATTCATTAGCATTTGGTTTGCAGACACTCAAATGTTTGTAGAAGGAGTGATCGTTTTGGAAGAGTCTAATTTCCCCCACTAGTAAGATTTTTTTTTTTAAGATTTTATTTATTTATTTGACAGAGAGAGACACAGCGAGAGAGGGAACACAAGCAGGGGGAGTAGAAGAGGGAGAAGCAGGCTTCCGGCAGAGCAAGGAGCCCGATGTGGGGCTCGATCCCAGGACCCTGGGATCATGACCTGAGCCAAAGGCAGACGCTTAATGACTGAGCCACCCAGGCGCCCCAAGATATTTTGTTTTGACCATGATGGAGATGTCAAAGTCAGCACTGAATCTTTCTACCCTGGGATTGTGTGCTATTGATACACATTCTTTTGTCCCATAAATTGTGTTTGTTTGTGTTCGAGAGAGAACATATTGATATCCATTTTAATTTTGGCTTGACATTTGAATATGTGTCTGTAAATAGCTAGTTGGAAATTCTAGGAATAAGTTTACCTTATTTAACAAATCAATTCTTTGATTTTTTTTTTCTTTTTATTTGACTGCCAGGAGAATTTGCCAAGCTTTTCTTTGATCATCAGTCAGTTAGCATATTTTTTAAAGAACATTCTTTTAAACCTTCATAGTACCCTTTTCTTTTTTAAATCTTTATATTTTTGAACTTCTTGCCAGTAACTCAGTAGGACATAAAAATTCCTTTCTTAAAAATCAGCTTCTTTTTGTAGGTAGCAGACTTGGGTACTTTCCAAAACCATCAAAAAGCAATCTTTTAAATGAATACTGATTCTCCAATCAGGATGCCATCATGCTACTGTTGACCTAATAACTTGAATTTACTCCCTTAAATATCATTATCATGTTTTTGTTTTGTTTTGTCTTTCTTTTTGTTTTAAAGGTTAGCTGTCTTAGAGTGGGTATCCCATTCCTTCTGTCACATACTGTACCACTTCCCAACATCCCCCTGCTCCCACCCTGGACCAAGCATAACCACCTCTTACCTGGATTACTACAATAGTAAGCTGGGTTCACTGCTTATACCTTTGTTTTCCTTCAGTATATCCTCTGTACAGCAGCCAGAGTGATCACAGTAAGTTCGGATAACACTCAATGTCTGACGTGATTTGTGCTCACACCCCCACATGTTAACTCTCTAAATCCATTTCTTAGTTCTCCCTCTTTATTTGCTCTGTTCTAATCCCACTGCCCTTTTTTGTTGTTCTTCAAGATTGTTCTACACGTGCAAGCCTCTGAGCCTTTGTGCTTACTGTTCCCTCTGTCTGAAATGCTTTTCCTCCAGATCTAGCTCTCTCATGTTCTCTGGGTATTCACTCATAGTCACCAGCTCAGGGGCAACTGGGTGGCTCAGTCGGTTAAGCATCCTACTCCTGATTTCAGCTCAGGTCATGATCTCAGGGTTCTGGGATTGAGCTCTCTTCTCAGCAGGGAATCAGCTTGAGGATTTATCTCCCGCTCTCTCTGCCCGCCCCCCACTCTCTCAAATAAATACATAAACCTTTAAAAAATAGTCACCTGCTCAGTAAAATCTTCCCTGGATCTCCTTCACCTCCCTTTCCCCCACATTGACATGTCTTATCCCTCTCCTTTGCTTAGTTCTTTATCCTTAGCTCTTATCAATATGTAATCTACCATATAGTCTACTAATTTATCTGCCTTAGTATTTTTCTCTTTCCCATTAGAATATAAATGGTTCACTGCTTTATCACAGTTTCTTCAACAGTATCTAGCATACAGTAGGTGTTCAATTATGTTTGTTGAATAAACTCATCCAAAAACATGTAGCATGATTTGTTGAACATTTATTTTTTTTTATTTTTTTAAAGATTTTATTTATTTGACAGAGAGAGCACAAGCAAAAGGAGAGAGAGGGAGAAGCAAGCTCCCTGCTGAGCAAGGAGCCTGATGTGGGATCATGACCCCGGGCCAAAGGCAGCCACTTACCCGACTGAGCCACCCAGGCATCCCTGATTTGTTGAACATTTAAAAAATGACATGAAATGGCAATGTTTCCAATATTTTCCTCTTTAATTGGTTCTATTTCAAGTATCCTAGAGGCTAAAACTATGTTCTTTTTATTTCTTGTCCTGCACATCTTGTCCTCAAACCCTGGATCTCAGTAAACAGAAATGATCCTCAGTCCATATTCTTACCCTCATTATTACTCATTACCCCTTCGTTTCCATCACCCATGTATTTAGTCATAGTAGTTTGGGGTGTTAATATAGGCAGTTAGGAGTGACAGTAACAATACTGCTTACTTAATCTCCCCACAACTTAACTTCCCCTCTACAAAATAGGGAGAAAAATTATACCAACCTTATAGATTTGTTGTGAAGATTAATTCCATTTACATATAGAAAGCCTGAGAGAACACTGCATGCCATATATTAAGTGTTATGTTAGTGTCAGATATTATATTATTAGCATTATTATTATATACATTAAAATATCCATCATACAGTGCTGCCAACTGTCAGTTTCAAGGAAGTCCCTATCTTTGGAAGATGTTTGATACGTTATTACATTTGGTTCCAACTATTTAAAAAAATAGTTGGAAGCAGAAATGTAAAATAGTGTGAAATATGGACTTTGGGTTAGCTAGCCTCTAAGATTATCCCAGTGATTCTCCCCTCTGGTAGTCATACTCCTCAGGGTCTCCCTCATCCCCATTGAATAGGTCTGACCTGGTAACCAAGAGGATGTTGTGGAAATGACAGAGAATGACTTCTCATGAAAGATGTTGTAGTTTCTGCCTCGATCACATGGATCACTTCCCAGCTCCCATGACATAAGGATATTCAAGCACACCTATGGAGAAGTCCATGTGGTGAGTAACTAAGGCCACCTACCAACAGCCAGCATTGATGTGTCAGCCATAGGTATGAGCCTTCTTGGAGTCAGATTCTCCAACCTCAGGCAAGCCTTCAAATGACAGCAATTTCCTAGTCAATATCTTATATTGACTGCAATCTCAGGAGATACCCTGGGCAAAAATGACCCGATTAAGTCATGCCTGATCTTGGCCAACAAAACATGGGTGATAGTAGGTGTTTATTATTGTCTTAAACTATTACTTTTGGTGTGTTTTGTGCAACAAGTAATTAACACAACCTCATAAACATTTGAGAAAAAGCTAGAAATCATTTAGCCAACAAAAAGCACAAAATTCTGAGCATCAGTCAAAACTAATTAGTGAAATAAGTCGATCAGAGAAAGACATGTATCATATGATCTCACTGATATGAGGAATTCTTAATCTCAGGAAACAAACTGAGGGTTGCTGGAGTGGTGGGGGATAGGAGGGTTGGGGCAGCTGGGTGATAGACATTGGGGAGGGCATGTGCTATGGTGAGCGCTGTGAATTGTGTAAGACTGTTGAATCACAGACCTGTACCTCTGAAACAAATAATACATTATATGTTAAAAAAAAAAAAGAAGATAGTAGGAAGGGTAAAATGAAGGGGGGGAAATCGGAGGGGGAGATGAACCATGAGAGACTATGGACTCTAAGAAACAAACTGAAGGTTCTAGAGGGGAGGGGGGTGGGAGGATGGGTTAGCCTGGTGATGGGTATTAAAGAGGGCACGTACTGAATGGAGCGCTGGGTGTTATACGCAAACAATGAACCATGGAACACTACATCAAAAACTAATGATGTAATGTATGGTGATTAACATAACAAAATTTAAAAAAAAAAGAGTAAAAAACCTAATTGGCTTTAAGATATATATGCGTTAAATTATGAAGGAAGGGAACAATATTTCTGATTATGTTTGAAATGCTAGAAATACAGTATTGAATATTGGGTTAAAAATGTGAGGCATAATTTGTGTTTTAGTCATTTTTTCCTAGCAATTTGGGAATGGAATCTCTGTGTATTACTTACGGTACTTTTCTTAGAGACAATAGAATATGAATTTTACTAGTTCAAGCAAAAATGATTTTATTGGAAAGTTCCTAGGGTAGCTTATGTAATTATAGGAATATTTGTATGATTAGTTCTCTTAAGGACAGGAAGCAAAGCTGCCTTAGGGATCTCATTGAGGAATTTATAAGCAGTTCCTTTTGCAGAGTTGCCAAAAGCTGTACTTCTCAAACTTGATTTTGCATAGGGCTCATCTGGGAACAATGTAGATTCTGATTCAGTGGGTTTGATATTCTGTATTTTTAACAACTCCTAGGTGATGCTGATGCTACTATTCCCTTGAACCTCACTTTGAGAAGTGAGTGCCAAGAAAAACAATCATCTTGCTTTTCTTTGACTAACTCTTATTCATTTTTTTTTTCAGATTTCCCATCAGTGTCTTTCTTTAAGAAAGCCTTCCTGGCCCTACCCCTCACTTCCTCATTGTGCCACAGCCTCTTGCTATATGGTTTTATAGCACTCTGTACCTCACCTTCTCACCTCCATCATACTTGCCATATGTATGCAATTTCTGACTTTCCTATTGGACTATAAGCTCTGTATGAAAAGGAACATGTCTGGTTTACTCACTGTTATCTCCTAAGCATCTAGCATAGCATATGGACCGCAGTTCAAAAAACATTTGACAATCAACTATCTATCAAATATTTAATACTCCTACTCCCCCCCTTATTTAAAGAATAGTTTTCAACCTTAGGTGTACATTAGAATTACCTGGAGATCTTTTAAAAAATGCCCATGACAGAGCTTCACTCCAGACCAATAAAATCAAAAGTTTTAGCAGAGAGGTCCAGCCATTGGTTTATAAGCTCCTTGGTATTTCCAACTATAGTATGATTAAAAAAAATAGATATATTTGGTCTTTGTCCCAGTTCCTGGCACAGATCTTCCAATACCCTTGGAATTCCTTGAGTGACAGGAGTATCTTTTTTTATTCATAATGAATCCCTTTTGACCATACCTGGGTTTATGCTAATGAGATGACCCTTGGCAGGGCCCCAGAAACTTTTAGAATGGAGGTTGGTTGCCAGAAAACCCAACCACCTGATTAGAAGGTTAGAACTATCAGCCCTGACTCTGAGGAGGGGAGAACTCTGGATTCTGAGTTTGGTCACTAATAGTTAATGATTCAATCAATCATGCTAACATCATGAAACTTCAATAGAAGCATTTGAACAAAGAATTCTGAGGGGCTTCTAGGTTGGTGAATATTTAATTCGTTGGGAGGGTAGAATGTCATGAGAGGGCATAGAAGCTCTGCATGTGCTCACACCTGCCCACATTCACTCACATGCCTTGCCCTACAAATTTCTTCTTATTGGCAGTTCCTGAGTTGCATCATCTTAATAAAACTGTAATTGTAAGTATAGAGCTTTCCTGGGTTCTATGAGTCATTCTAGTGAATTATCACACCTGGAAAAGTTGAGTGGGTCATGGGAACTTCAGAATTTATAGTCAGCCAGGCAGAATACAGGTAGCCAGGGGACGCCATCTGTGGCTGGCACTTGAAGTAAGGGCAGTCTTGTGGGATTGAATTCTCCTTTAACCTCTGGAGTCTGCTCTAACCAGATAGTGTTAGAATTGAATGAAAATGTGGGATTCCCAGGACATACCAGAGAATGAAAGAATTGTTGGAAAACAATATACCAATGTTCAACCAAAAATGTGGTCAACTGATTAAAAGGGTAATTTGAGAGATACTTGAATCAAAACCCCTTCCTCATACCAGATATTCCAGATAACTAGAACTGGCTTCAGAAGACATAGATGTCATTTACCTCTGAATAAGAAAACACTTTAAATGATATGGGAAGACACACCAAGATTTTTCTGGTAGGCCATCTACCCTCTGATCCATTTATCTTTTTACTTTATTAAAAGGCAATCTCTGAGAAGCTAAGTACCTTTCAAGATTTATTGTGCGTTTAAATGAAAAGGACTACATAAATGTGTATTGTTCTGTCACTATTACTTTTATTTCCCCCTTCCCTACAGCGGTTTCTAACAAGTCAAACTGATAAGAATCACTAGTAATGAACTGAATACTTCATTGGGTGTGTCGTAATTACTTGCCTATTAAAACTTAGCTAAATCCATCATTCTTCTAAAATTTAGCAAACTCTGAAAAGAAAGCAGCAATTCTTACATATTTACAAATGAGCACACTTTGTTCTCTGATACATCCCAAATGTCTGGAAAAGTACCTGAAAGTGCTTGATAAAGGTTAGTTTAAAAAGAAATGTTTTGTGTTTTTGTGAGTTTAGGAGAAAAGGTATTGCTAAATCTACTCTCAAGGAATTTTCAATGTAACCGAAGAGAAGCAAAGCAGACACATGAAACAATACAACAGTTTGGACTAATAAAACAGTAAAGATTAATTAAAAGGACAAGAAAAAATTAAAAAAAATAAGAGGACAAGAAAATTTATAGCAGTTCATGATCAGAAAAGGCTATGTGGAAGATCTGGCATTTTGACTGGTCTGCTTAGGTAGAGAGCAGAAGGTGGACTGTTCCAGACAAGGGGAAGGATGTATATATGCAATGGCAGGGAATAGGAATGCACGGAGCACATTCAGGGCATCTAGCTCAGTGAAAATCATGTGGGCTAAAAGCTGAGACTGAGCAAACGGTTTAGGACTAGATGGCCAGAGTACTGAGTTCATTTTAGATTTAATGTGGTTAAATAGGATCATAGTCACATAGTCAATGGTATTCAAGGAAGAATAATCCTCAGTCCAAAAATAGTTTAGGAAAACCCTCATCTTGGAGAGAATAAAATAAAAGTGGGTGTTTGGGTGAAATGATCAGTCAACCCCTACCTGGTAAATCTCAACTTCCACTGTTATGAAGTTTAGGTCAGCAGAACTTGATTTCTGAGACAAGGGTGGAGGACTGTTTCTTAGCTCACTTGATGGTGAATTACAATTCTGAATTTTATGTATAACTTTGGGAATAGGCTTCATATTCCATAATCCTATCGTATATTTTCATGATAAAGAAGCTTCTTTTAGTATTTGTAACTGTGTTCTGACTTGGGCCAAAATCAAAGAAGCTGAAAAAGGAAAAGAACTGAGGAATTGTATCCTAATTCTGTCTTCATACAGAGTAGACGTCCCTAATTTTTAATTGATTACTCAAATTAATGTGTTTATTTTAACTACAATAAGGTATAAAATCAAGAGAAAAATAAGAATTAAGCCAAATTGTTCAAGATTATTTCAAAACCGAAGTCTTGTGCTATAAATCAGAAGCATTTTATACGCCGATGTCTTTCTTTCATAATATTCCGGGAGATTTCACTTGCAGTTGGAACCTGCCAAAAATGATAAATACCAGATTTGATATGGTGAAAATCACCCTCTACTTATAAGGTTAAAATCTAAGGCCAAGAGCTATAATCTTAATGTTCTGGAACTCTGTATAAAAGGAGAAAAATATGGAAAAGTAGATTTTTCCTGCAAGCAATGTGGTATTTTAATTAAGAACCAGGGGCCTATAAGGGTGGCCCCTAGGTTTCTAAGTGTTAGGCTGAAATAAAGTAGAACTTGAATTAAAACTGATGTCGATGAAGGCATCTGTTGGGTCATTTTTTTTCCAAACTTACCAAACATTTCTGACACATCCTTACATACAACAAAATAAAGGTGAAACTCTAAAACATGCACAATGGACATTAAAAATAAAATTACAAAAAGATGTTGTTTAGCTACACTTGTATACTGAAATATAGATTAAGTCTAAACACCTAAAATTCCATGACTAATGGGTATATTTTACAGAAAGATGTATATATAGTAATAGTAGTAGTGAGTTGGTATGGGAAAGAAGGCTAGAACTACTTACCCCCCAAAACTGATGAGATAGAAACGTGATTTTTCTTAACCTTTGAGAGTTATATTATTCATCTTTAAATATTATAGCTGGGTGATTAGGTATTTGTAGACCCAGAGAATCAGAGCTATAGCATCTTTTTGAGGCAAAACTAGAAGCAATAACAGTTTTTAAATCATACAGAATATTATTTAGGGGACAGCTACTATCTGGCAGTCCTAAATCACTGCGCTCAGTTCAAAGCATTCACTTTAGTGCTTACTTTATACATGTGGAAATTGAGACTGGGGGAAATCGAATTATTATTCAAGGACACCCAGGTAGTATAAGTCATAACAAGTCTATCTAACTCCAAATCTCATATTCAATTTAATTTTTTTTTAAATTAATTTTTTTAAAGATTTTATTTATTTATTTGAGAGAGAGAATGAGAGACAGAGAGCATGAGAGGGAGGAGGGTCAGAGGGAGAAGCAAACTCCCTGCCGAGCAGAGAGCCTGATGCGGGACTCGATCCCGGGACTCCAGGATCATGACCTGAGCCGAAGGCAGTCGCTTAACCAACTGAGCCACCCAGGCGCCCCTTCAATTTGATTCTTTACTCACATCATCTATATCATCTACTCTGATGCCCACTCCATACAGTATAGGGACTCTATCTGTATGGATTTAAACAAACAAACAAACAACAAACACTGCGGCCACAGCCTCACCCAAGACCAATTACATCAGAATCTCTGGTATTGGGGATGTAGGTTTTTTTTTTTTTTTTAATTTTCTCAGCAGTTACATGCAGTTTAATTTCTCTGTCCTCCATCATTTTTGTGGAACACTTGATTGTACTACTAAAGTATTCAGTATCATTATCCCTATTTTTCAGATAAGAAAAGTCAAGATTAAATCATTTATCTGAAGTCACATAACAAGTAAGTGGACGAGCCAGATTTAAACTCAGTTTGGCTAGTTCCAATGCCAATGCTTATTTTACAACCACTGAATTATCTCCCATCGAAGGAAATTAGTACATGTTTCTGAATATTAATAATCCCCTTAAATTCTTTAAGTGACAAACATAAATATTATGAGTTTTTCTAAATTTCAAAAGTCTTGGTGGAAAAAGATCTATATACCAAACACTATTACAATGAACCCATTTATCAAGTTGAATTATTGCATATTGCATTATTTTATTCCTGAATATATTACTTCTAAAATTTATTCTATAATTATTCCAGCTCTACTGGAAAATCCTAAAAGTCCAAATAAAACTTCGTCTCCTATAAAAATCAGAAAACGGTATTCTAGTTTATTTTTTATTAGGCTATTGATTGTTTACCAATAAAAAGCTATTACTTTTTTTTTTTTTTTTGTAAGGGAAACATTCTAGACATTTAATTATTTATGACTTGGACACTAGGGGAGTATTGGAAATCTTACTTCATGCCTGGGTCAAATAAAGCCTCTTTTCAATCAGGCAGTATGCATATCAGTTGTTCTGTTAGAACCATTAAGAGAAAGAATATGAATCAAGTTTATGAAGTTAAGTATTGCTTCCCATCATCCTCGAAAATGCGAACTGAATCTCTTTGCCAAATAAAGAAAGGCTATGGTCCGGGAGAGTGCAATACCACACCTTGGCCCACATGCTTCCTCCAACTTGTGGTGTGGGAGGAGCCCGCTCCTCACCAGAAACTCAGTGGTATGTGCCCTCTTAGTCATGGTTGGTGAGGACCTGCTGAGGGGATAGTGCAGATGGAAGGTAGACAGCATAACCAGGGAAAAACTTGTCAGTAAGTTAAAAGGATGGGGGTTGAGTTTTCTAATATTTTCTGGCAATCTAACTCCCTCCTGGGCCTAAAATCCTAGGTGTTTTCAGCCTCTGGCACATCCCCTTTCAGAGAACAATACAAAACATGAGCGGTGCAGATTTCTATCGACTATCTGGGACTTGTGATATAAGAGTGATGTGTAACGCATGGCTGGAAGACAGGGTGATTTAATCACTTACACTAATAACAGCAAAATAATTACTTTGTGCCTGGCACCATCCTCAGTCTTTAGACATATTAACTCTAGAGGGTCAGTAGGATGTAGACTCCCTGATGAGAAAGACCTTGTCTGTCTTTTTGTGTTCCTTTGAATCTAATGGAGTACTCAATGGCTATTTGGTGATTACATCACATCGAATCTTGGCAATACCATATCATCTAGGTATTGGTTTAGATGACTCAGCACCCAGTGGGCACATACTTGGTAAGAGTAAGATTTAGGATTTGAACTCAGAACTCAGACTGTTTGATCCTGTGCTCTTCACAACCAAGATACATTCCCACCTAAGTAGCCAGTAATAGGTGATGAGGATTAAGGAGGGCACTTGTTGTGATGAGCACTGGGTGATGTATAGAATTGTTGAATCACTATATTGTACACCTGGAACTAATATAACACTGTATGTTGACTCACTAGAAGTAAAATAAAACCTTAAAAAATAAGTAAATCTGTTGGCAAATTATGCAGTACTAATATGAATTGCATTCTTCCCAATCCAAACGTCAGTTATGTACAGAAGTAGCTGTTTTCCATCAGAATGTGAGCATCCTTTGATGGGTCTCAAGATAATTAAGCTCACACCATATGTATCCAAGAATTAAGTCAATGATAGGCTGGTTAAGAAACCCTTCAACCTGTACCTTACCACTGACAACCTGCAGTGGAGTGGATCAAGATTTGAACAACTTCTCATCTGCACAGAAATAATAATAAATAATAAATAATAAATAATAAATAATAAATAATAAAGCTAGGGCAATCCCAGCATCTCAAGTGACAATATGGCAACTACTGAGCACATTTCCAGTACAGAAATACCTTCTCTTCTCCCATTTACCTATCTGTATCTAAAGGTAAGGTTACATTGTAACCCAATGACCAAATTCTAGTTAGTCCCTGCCCCCAAAGACTGGGAAAGGTTATACAATACTCTGACCAATGCATTGTACTAGACATATATGCATTTGGGAATTAATTATGCCTTTGTTGCCAGGTACAGTTCTAAGGATCAATTTTCAAAAATTAATGAATGTAACCCTGGCTTTTGAAAACTTCACCATTTAAAAAGTATAGAAACCCATAAACACATTATTAAAATATAAATGCCAGGATGGATTATATCTAAATTACAAAGGGAACACAAAGGAAAGAGATGAATAGAGAAATTCAGAAGGCACTCTAAAATAATGACCTTGAGTAAGGCTACTAGCTCTTTAATTAACACACAAAATGGTACTACAAGGAAGGAGATTATGTGCTTGCTAATAAGGGGACCAATGGAAAAGGCAAATAAATATTTTAGGAAAACTCTTTTTCCATATGTAGTAGCTGGGGAAAATGCTACTCTGGTTGACCATGTATCCACAGTATTTTAATTTATAATAATTTAACATTTGAAAAAAAATAATATTGCTCATGAATAAGATTAAGCCCTTTTTATGGAAAATTTAAGTAATGTGTCAATAATACTTTAGAAAGTTTAAAGTATATTCTTCCCTAAATAGCAAAACTTCATAGATAGACTTTTTAAATCTGCAAAGTTCAGCATAACGACTAGTATCCCAAATAACCTACACATGTTAATCTGGCAATACCTCCAAAACTATTAAGAAAACTGAATAGAATACGAGTCCTAGAAAGTAGGTTTAATTATTCAGATGTTCTGCACTTAGAAAAAAATAGCAAATCAACAACAAAATAAAGTGGGATATAAAAGAATTAATGTGGCTAACACAGACAGAGTCATGACTAATCTCAAGAGAGACTATTTGGGGGAAGTAGCAGTTGGAAGAGAGAGAAGGAATCCTGTAGAACATATTGTAACGTCTACATGAAAACAAGTCACAGGGGACAAATAGAATAAATTAAGCACTTAGTTAAATTGTTTGCCATCATTTGGACAAAAGCAATGGATCAAAAACTAAGGGTCTCAAAGGTGCTTCAGGTTGCATCTTTACAACTTCTAACAAAGGTCAATTGAGTGGGAAAATTTGTCAAAGTAGTTATTTGAGTATGTGGAAAAAAAAATCAAGCCAGTGTTCCCAGCTGTGATAGCATTGTGTGGAGACAATCTGAATCACTCTCTGACAAGCAAATCCACTTATCTGCATTTTCTGTGCTTTGCCTGGGAAGCTCTAGGGAAAACTACATTGATCCCTTTGTCATTCAGCCTTCTTACACCTTTTTTCTCAGAAAGTTCTATTTTTTCCTTCTTTGTCATCCTGTAGAAAGAAAGAAAGAAAGAAAAGAAAGAAAGAAAGAAAGAAAGAAAGAAAGAAAGAAAGAAAGAAAGAAAGAAAGAAAGAAAGAGAGAGAAAGAAAGAAAGAAAGAAAGAAAGAAAGAAAGAAAGAAAGAAAGAAAGAAAGAAAGAAAGAAAAGAAAAAAAAAGATGAAAACATCTGCTGAATAATGCAAATCTGGGGCATCTGTAACATAGGGAAAAGTGACTTTTTATTGAAAAGTATTTTCTAGGTTTGCTGTGGGGGAGGATGACAGAAAAGAAAAATTTGAGAGAGGGGCTTGAAACTTCTTATTACTGTTGAAGTCTAGCTAATATTCTCTAAATAAAAATGTATGTAACATTGTGCTTTAAATACTGGTAAGCTGAAAAAGAATTACTAAGTTGAGCTAATTAAATATAATTTGAAATATTGATGACAAATTACCTTAAAGACATTAAAAGGCTCGGGAATGTGGGTACCTCAAATGGACAGACAGACGTGCCACCTTTTGGCCTGAATCACAGCTCTGCCTTATCAGACTCTTTTCTCGCTCTCCTGTGCAGATGTTTCTAATCTAACTTTTGTCTTGACATCGTTCAGTGGTCAGCAAACTGATGGCCTGGAGGATGGCTGATTGTTTTTTGTAAATAAAGTTTTATAGGCACACGGCCATTGTCATTCATTTCCATATTTTCTATGGCTGATTTCATGTTCTAAGAGCAGAGTTGTGACAGAGACCTATGGGCATGTAAAGCCTAAAACTTTACAGAAAGTTAGGCTACCCTGTTATAGATGTAGTTTCTGTAGGAAGAAACTATCTTAAGTATTTTAAAGGATTGGCACTTTAGATTCTGTGTGTTTGAAGGGGTCCCTGACAAGTTGCTTTAATAGCCCCTCCACCAGCTTAGCAGGCCTGTCCTACCCACAGCTAATATCACCTGTCAACACTCCTGAATACATAACACTTTCTGTTTTGTCTGCTTTATGTTTTTCTCTCTAATTATGAGAAACTGCTTTTAAATTTCTTATATTTTCTTATAATTTCTTATATTCTCTTTCATCGTCTAGGTAATTTCTCATGAATTACTGAGTAATTAGCATTAGATAAATTTGGGCTCTCACTACCAGGAAAATAGTAAAATATATATATGGCTTGCAATCGATTCCTTGAAACTCCTCTTAATTCTAGTTAAGTGTATTAGTCAGTGTTCTCCAGAAAAACAGAGCTAATAGGATTCAGCAAGTTATTATCAACTTTTATTTTTTCAAGCCTTTTTTTTTTTTTTTTCTCAAAAGTGACTGATCTAAAATTAGCAGTCAGACAATGATGATCTACTTGATGTTGATCTCATAAGCCTGACTGCTTTGGTCTCCTTTGTACTTCTTCAGGGACCACTGCTCCTGTTGTTTGCTCCCAGAAGAGCCCGTTAATTATGTGGTTTTCTGCTAACTAGCCCTTGGGGCCTAGAACATTCAGCAAGTTTCCTAGACATTTCTTAAGCAGGTGCACACCCTCCCAGTCTCCTCTGACTAAGATGTCACATTCATGGATGGCTAATTATATACTGTAAGAGTAAAAGCAAATACTTTTTAAACAATTACTTTAAAAATAATATAGATATGACCTCACCCTTTGGCTGCGAGGATCATTCACTGATCCAGCCGAAATCTCCCAAAACACCCTTTCTGCTCTCATTCAGTCATCTGCATAGGGATGCATGCTTTCTTGGTTTCATTCCTTCCCACTTCTGGAAAGAGAATTTTTTTTTTTCTTTTAGAAACCATCATTTTTATCTATGTGTTAAGGGGTAGCCTTGCCACTTTCTTCTCCTTACCTCGCCTCCTTTGGGATGTTAGGGGATGACTCAGAGGTGCTCAACAAGAATACACAGAGGTGGAGATAGGGCTTGGTGCACTCTAGCTGGGTCACAGCTTGCCACAGCTATTGCTGAGGAGGCCCTATGTCCTTTCTTTTCTTTTCTTTTCTTTTTTTTTAAGATTATTTATTTATTTATTTGACAGAGAGATAGACAGAAGAGCAAAAGCATAGGGAATGGCAGAGGGAGAGGGAGAAGCAGGCTCTGCACTGAGCAGGGAGCCCGATGCAGGACTCGATCCCAGGACCCTGAGATCATGACCTGAGCCGAAGGCAGACGCTTAACCATCTGAGCCACCCAGGCGCCCCCCCACATGTCTTTTCTTACTGAGACAGTGAGTACCAAGGACCACATGAAGATAGCCAATAGCTGTCTCTTTCACTATTGCTGGAAAAACAAACAATAATAACAACAACACTCTCTTAAGAATGAAGCTTATACTAAGGAAATTAGAGCACAGAGAGAGGAGAAGAGAAAGAAAGAGAGGGAGGGAGGGATGGGGAGAGAGAGAGAAAGAGAGAAGAGGTTCCAGTGACATCAAGTGAACCTTTGGAGGCAGGAAGACCTGTGTTTGGCAACATTCCTATTGTTCTCACTTACATGAAATGTGAATGGTGTGTTTGTCACTTGCATCTAAAAAAGTCTCAACTGATTATCCCATTAATCCTGGATGTCTTTTAAGGAACTTTTAAATAGGGCCTGGAATTGTTTGCATATAGTTTCTGTTAACAAAGAATGCATTAAAAAAAAAAAAAAAAAGATCATTATGCAGTGAAATACCTAGTTAGTGGCTTAGCTATGAAAGTGGCTCTGTTTTGATTAATGGGAGACTATTTTAACACAATTTGATTTGACATCTTGTTATATGAAATATTTTCATGTTAATTTGTGTGTGAAATTCTACCAAATGTTCTATCTAAAATTTCATGGCTTGTTCTAATATGACCACTAAATTTGATTATTGGGTAAATAATTAGGCACTTAGGACATGCTTTGTTTTGATAACTACTGTTGTTTATTTTTCATGATTTTGCTATGTCCATCTGTTCATGTAATGTTGGGGCTTATAACAAAATTTTTTAAAAAAGTATTAATGTAAGACTTTTTAGGAAGTCATTTTAATATACGTTTATATCTGTGTTTTATGTAACAGTGACTAAAGTGTTTTTTTCTGTCATCTTCTAGCTCTTGAGTTGGTTGTGATTTTCCAAAAAAAAATGAATACTAAGGAAAGATTTTCTGAATGATAATTTCTATTTGATATATCAAAAAATCTGTATTCAACTATAGAACAATTCAATCCTAAAAATTTATTATTAATAAATAATCAAAATGTGTTGCTAAAAATATACATTAAAAATTCTCATTGCAACATTTGTGAGAGCTAGAATTAGAAACAGCCTCTAACCAATAAAAGTGTTTTTCGTTTTGGTATCATAATGACAAAATTTAATAATTATAGTAGTTTAATGATGGATTTTAAAGTAATTGATTTAATAGAAAGAGCTCTTAGTATACTGTTATTTTAAAAAACTAAGTCAATATTGTATATTCAGTATGATACCAACTTAATAAAAGGAAATTCGTAAAAAAGCAATAAGAGAAGGTATAAAGATAGTGAAATTATGCTCAATTTTTACTTAATTCTTTATATGTTTCTATGTTCTTTCCATCATTGACTATGAATATGTATTATTTAATAATCAGCAAATCTTACAAATAACACCCAGAGCTGGAAAGGATATAATGATATAAAGAACAACATAAACTGTTGGTTGCACTATCAATCAGTTTACATTTTAGAATAAATGTATCCTTCAAACAAGCTCACAATATTTTGATTAGTAAAATAAAACAAATAATCTTGAACATGAACAAATCTAAACACTAAAGGGTTATAACTGTAAAAAAATTCAAAAATAACTTAAGGATATAAACTCTGGCACATCAGTTCAGTGGTATATCAACCAAATTTGAATTTTCTAAAATGACTACCAAGACAAGATCTTGAAATTAAAAACATAAATCTTATGATATAAAATGAAAAAATAATATAAAATTGCATACCTCTTGAAATTGCATCTATATTATTAATATATAAAAGATCCAAAAAATCCAAAGATTTATTTACTCTGATTTATTAGATAAGCCAGTTTTAGATATACAGAAAGAGTCCAGATATCCTAATTTCTTTTAAATAAGATAGTTTCTTGACCATTTATCTTTTTATAGGGGGAGAGCAGACATGTTTAAAAAAAAAAAAAGAATAAATCACATGATGCCCAGATATAGAAATTTTAAAATTGAGCTTAAAAATTCATCATGTTTGATATTATCTAAATATGTCATGCACTAAATGCTGTGTTCACTCAAAATTCATGTTTTGAAATTCCAATGTGATGATATTTGAAGATAAGATCTTTGGGAGGTAATTAGGATTAGATGAAGTCATGTGGGTAGAGAAGTCATGATGGGATTGGTGGCCATATAAGAAGAGGAACAGAGATCTCTTTTCACACACACTCACCGAGGAAAGGCCATGCGAGCACATGGTGAGAAAGCAGCTATCTTCAAGCCAGAAGGAGGGCTCTGACCATCAACTGAATGAGCCAGCACCTTGATTTTGGACTTCTTAGCCTCCAGAACTGGGGAATGAATTTCTATTGTTTAAGCCAGCTGGTCTGTAATATTTTGTTATGGCAGCCTGAGCTGACCAGTAGAACATCTTAAGATCTGCTATATTATTCAGATGAGTGCTAAAGGAAGTCATTATCTTATATTAAACCTATGTCTTGTTAGAATGAATGAATCAATGAGTGAGTGAATAACTTTTAGTGAAAAGCAAGGAATGGTAAAGATGTAACTTTTTGAGGAACAAGATATTAAAGTACTATTAATCACATCTCTTTTATTTGCAAATGATATATCAACCTATTTAAGCCAAACAAGGAAATGCATTGGCTCATGTACATGAAAAGTACAAGTTGTAGCTACAGGTATGCTTGGATCATATAGAGTCAGTTTTACTTTTTCTATTGTGTGGCTTTCCACTTTATTGACTCCATTTCAGGAGATGCTTTCTTCCTGGTGACATAATGCCTGCTTGCTGCTTAGCATGAATTTTAGGAGCAACCCCAAAGGAAGGATAGCTTCTTTTTTCCAATATTCTTCCAAAGGGTCTAGAATTGATGTCCATTCATTTGTGGAAAGCTGAGAAGTAAAAAAAAAAAAAAAAAAAAAAATGAAACCAGTTCAAAGGAATGTGATATAAATGAGTGGTTACTACTATGGGCAGCTGGGGCTCAGTCCCACTGGGGACCTCTGATGTTGTAGGTCTACTGTCTACCCTGCTACATGGCAAGTACAAATTTGTCTGATGAATGAGTTAAGCTTTGCATGAATGAATGAATGAGTCACTGAATTCATCAAACCACCAGTGAGTCTGTGAGTGAGTCAATGAGTGCTCAGATTATGAATAAGAATTTATTTATGCACTTAATTTTCATACATGTCTAGTTTATTCTGAATTTAATTGTCCTTTTACACCCCCAGGTGTACAGAACTGCAACATCGCTGATACCCATGATGTTTCCATGATGGACTAGGCAGGAGGCCATTTATTGGTAAAGGCAGAGTCTGCATTAAGTACTGCTGAGCTTCTCCTCAGGCACAGTAATTGACCTGGTAGCTCCTAGGAGACAGGATTCCCTTTACTTGCCACTTACTTCAGAACAGATTGTATCTTAATGACAAGAGATACAAGAGTACATGAAAATTGTATATTCTACTCTTTGGGACACTGTCCACTAGAGGTAAAGGACATATGATGAAAATAAAAGTAAGTTAATTCCTTAGCTTAAATAAAAACATAGAGATCACCTCATCATTGTATCCAGAAGAAGTTAAGTGATTTGCTTGAGATCACCTCATAAAATAGTGGTCAAGATGGGATGATAACCTTGGTACTTTAGCTTTTAATCCAGAGTTCTAGTTAAAGATTGCTATTTAGGGACACCTGGGTGGCTCAGTCAGTTGAGCAGCCAACTCTTGGTTTTGGCTTGGGTCGTGGTCTTATGGATCGTGAGATTGAGCCCCAAGTGGCTCTACACTGGGCAGGAAGTCTGCTTGAAGATCCTCTTTCTCTCCCTCTGCCCCTCCCCCTCTAAAATAAATAAATAAATCTTTAAAAAAATAAAGATTGCTCTTTAAACTGTAATTTATTTTATTTTTTTAAAGATTTTATTTCTTAGCTACCCTATGACCCAGAAATTGTCCTACTGGGTATTTACTCCAAAGACACAGATGTAGTGAAAAGAAGGGCCATATGCACCCCAATGTTCATAGCAGCAATGTCCGCAATAGCCAAACTGTGGAAAGAGCCGAGATGCCCTTCAACAGATGAATGGATAAAGAAGATGTTATCCATATATATAATGGAATATTACTCAGCCATCAGAAAGGATGGATATCCAACTTTTACATCAACATGGATGGGACTGGAGGAGAATATGCTAAGTGAAATAAGTGAAGCAGAGAAAGTCAATTATCATATGGTTTCACTTATTTGTGGAACATAAGGAATAGCATGGAGGACATTAGGAGAAGGAAGGGAAAAATGAAGGGGGGAATCAGAGGGGGAGATGAACCATGAGACACTATGGACTCAGAGAAACAAATTGAAGGTTTTAGAGGGGAGGGGGTTGGGGGGATGGGTTAGCCTGGTGATGGGTACTAAGGAGGGCACGTACTGCATGGAGGGAGCACTGGGTGTTATTCGAAAACAATGAATCATGGAACACTACATCAAAAACTAATGATGTATTGTATGGTGACTAACAATAAAATAAAATAAAATTTAAAAAAATTTAAAAAATATTTTATTTCTTAGAGACAGAGAGAGAACACACACGAACGAGTGAGAGAGAGCAGGAGCAGGGACAGAGGGAGAAACAGACTCCCCACTGAACAGGGAGCCGATGTGGGGTTCAATCTCAGGACCCTGGGATCATGACCTGAGCCAAAGTTAGACACTTAACCGACTGAGCCACCGGGCACCCCTAAATTTCAATTTAATCAATGATTATATAGTTTGATGGTTTTACAACTCTCATTGTACATCAGAAGTATGAAGAACATCATTCAAAAATTCTTATGTCTACAACAAGCCTCTAGATAATCAGATTTAGTTGGTCTAGGGTGAGGCATTGGCATTTTTAAAAAGTAATTTTAATGTGCAGCCAGTGCTGATATTCACTAAGAAAGTTGGTGATAAGGATACCAAAAAAAAGTCCTTTTCAAAGGTTTACTCAAAATAATCAGATAATCAATCGCACTTTACCATGTCCTGCTTGTGTATTCAAACAGTGAATACTATTTCTAAACTTAATGCATTTTCTAACAGAGATCCAGCAGAGGAGGCATCAATAAAAAATGGCTGCTGATTAAGAATAATACACTTTCACATAGGCTGATCAAGAAGGGACTGAGCTTTCGAAATTCCCCTAGCCAAATACATTTTATTGCATTGACATTTAGCCAAAGTATTCCACCTAAACAGTGGAGTTGGCCTTAATTGTTTTTCGGATTCTCAAAGTTTGTTGATCCTATTATGATATTTATCTCATTTGCACTTCAGTTGAATGTGAAATGATTTCATATTAATTCATATGGTATCTTGCTACCTATTAGCAATATGGAAGGTTTAATTTAATGTTGGCCTGTTCGAGTGCCGGGAGATGCGCAGGTGAGAATGCATGCGATTCTAATCTCTTTTCATAAGTCACAGCTGAATTAGCATTGCACATCAGTGTATCATCTTTTCACAGTTTATCCTTTTTCAATCAGTTTGCCGTTTCACCTTGTTAGTTCTGACAGAGGCGAAGTAGAAATGCCAAAAGCTGTTGAATAAATGTAGCATTGACTCCTATATATTTCAGCTGCACACATCAGAATTCAATCGGTTTTCTTGGATAATGCTGCTACTCATTTGATAGGCCTTAATTAGAACCAATGTTGCTTTTTATCTGCAAAGTTTTAGTAGAAAGTAAGTGTTCATTCTTAAAAATAAAAGGGGGGAACCCTCTTGCATTTAATCATGCGAAACAAGCTCTTTAGATAATTTGTTCAGAAATTTCTCTAATTAAAGCTTACCCTCCAGGTAATGTGGTGATCAGATCTACCAGCGGGTATAAATTAGGGACATTATGCAATTAGCACTTAGACCACAAATGGAAGTAACAGCTGGGTGGCTGTAAGGGAAGCAAATAAACAGCTCCTAGGTGGCTCCTTAATATTAAGGAGAAGGTCTTCTGTAAGAATACACTGTGGTTCTGGTTCTTTAGCTCAGTGAATGGAGTATTTTACTGAGTTCATTTCAAAAGATTAATATATTTAAATGTATTTGAAAATTTTGTGAACACATAAGAATATTTAGCTTTAATTCAGAAATGAACCTTAGTTTCTATTAATTTGAAACCTCCGGAATATTGTTCAAACTCATTTCACCTGATATATATATTATATATATATAATATATATAATATATATATATATAATATATATATATATATAAAAAGTAAGCAGAAAAGCAAAAGATACTTCAGTATTAACAGAACTTTTGCCTGGGAGAATCAAAAGGGGGGAAGCACATGACTTTATTTAATTTTTTTTTAATAGGAGCCAAGAGCAATAATAAGGCTATACGATTTTTCTACTTGAATCCAAGTTGGAACGCCAGCCCAAATAAAAATATAGCTGGAAATTTTGTTGAAATGTCTATCTTATAGCATTTCCTTACATGCTGAGTTGTATCCATTCCTCCTTATTCACACCACCTCCCTTTCTTGTTCTACCTTATTAATTTAGCTTTCTAAATTCAGCTCAAATATCACTGCTTTTAGCAGCTTTTTTTTTTTTTTTTTACCACTTTGAGTTAGGATGGTCTTTTCTGATTTTGTACCTCCTTCACCTTCAACATCACAACAGTTATTCATACTTTGTATCTAGAAGACACAAGTCCATTTTCCAGAAGACTCTTTGAGGATACACAACATAGAAGGATCTGGGTATGAATGATTTTCTAACAATAACGTTGTATGTTGTTGAATCTCCAATATGAAGAAGAATATAGAAAAGGAGTCAAAGTGTTACTTCTCACGTTGCCAAAGTGGAATGTTCTTTCCAGCTAATAAAATGGGGAACAATATGGAAAGGGGCTAATGAAACATACCAGGTCTGAAAGAAACTAAGAGGCAATTTTTAAAAGTTAAAGCTTAGTTTTAGTCTTTCTGAAAAGCATAAAGTAGTTAATTTGCTGCAGTTTTTATTTATCAGATAGGTACTCCTTTAATAGCATTTAGGTTTCAAGAGGGGACAGACATCTGAGCTGTTTTTAATTACAACAAATTTGACAAGCCTCATTTCATCATGGTGTCAACCTCTCTCTCTCCATTGTGCTCATGGAAAACCCGTTTATATGAGCAGGAGTTCTAGCTAATTAGCCAAGGTGAGGCTAGAAACATTAAGATCTAAGCAATCAAGCCCAGTTATCAAGTCAAAATGCTCTTTAGAACCTTTGTCAGAAGAACTCACATGACAGCAAACCTCACATTAGGGGTTCCTGGTCCAAGCCTCATTCTAGTGTCATTTGCCAGTTCTGTTAAGTTAGCAGGGCAGGGGAGCCTGGGTGGCTCAGTCGTTAAGCGTCTGCCTTCAGCTCAGGTCGTGGTCCCAGGGTCCTGGGATCAAGCCCCGCATTGGGCTCCCTGCTCTGCGGGAAGCCTGCTTCTCCCTCCCCCACTCCCCCTGCTTGTGTTCCCTCTCTTGCTGTGTCTCTTCTGTCAAATGAATAAATAAAATCTTAAAAAAAAAAAAAGTTAGCAGGGCAATAGTATTAAAACTGTTTCTCAACAGCTATGCTATTGACAATTTCAGTCAGATGACTCTTTATTGTGGCGTCTGTTCTCGGCAAGGTAGGATGTTTAGCGACATCCCGGGCCTCTACCCACTAGACTCCATTAGCACCCACCAGTTGTGACAACCAAAATATCTCCAGAAATTGCCAAATGTCTCCTGGGTGCAAAATCACCCTCGGTTAAAAACTGCTGCATTAGGCAGACCACACATAATTTGCTTTGGATTGGAATATTTTAAATCCTAAATCTCTCTGAGCCAGAGCATTTGAGCTGCAAACCTCAGCGACCCTGGACTTAGCCCATAGCATGGCCTAAATCCTTTAATCAAGGATATGTGCTCATCTGAAAGACCTGCTGGTCAGTCACAAACGCTGAGAGAATTTCATTTTCGTTGAGACCAGAAGTCCCTTCATAATGGGTTTTATTAAGTTGCAAGAGAGATTACTTTAACCAGACTAAGCCTTGTTCTTTGACAGAGCTAGTGTGCTTTCATCTAATTTACAAAACTTCTCTTCACAAATCGATTAAGGAAGCTAATGTTGGAATTGAAGTAGACATGTGAGAAGTGGATTTAGGGAATGAATCAAAACATTTCTTGCAAATTTTGAATGTTACTTATAACATTCATTGTATATCATTTTGATTTAAAATTTGAGTGAATTTGAGAGATTACATGTGATTGACCCTCGAGCAGCCCTGAAGTACCAAAATGGAATAAAGAGCATGAGCTCAGCCCCTATCCATATGCTCAACATAAGTGTGGGTGACTAACGCCCTCTAGACCTCTGCTTCTACTTGTCAGGAGGAGACTGGAATGGAGAAAGGGTTTCCAAACTTGCTACCTGGTTGTCATAGTTTATTGGGGAGGCCAGAAGCCCCACACCCTGATTTAGCCACAGCAGCTTTTTTTTTTCTTCTTATTTTTTAGCATTTAGCATCAAAGCTTTATTTGATTGGAATCATATATTAGGCCTCGGTATATGATATTGTCACTGGTAGACTTCTTTGAAGCAGATGTTGAGATGGAGTTTGGAGTACACGGAGTGTATCAGGAATCAGCACCTATATAGGGGGGTTAGTGAAAAGATTAAAGAGTGGGTATAATATATATATATATATATATACACACACATACATATATATATATATGAGTGGGTATAATATATACATATATAATATAGTATATATATAACATATATTATCTATTTATATATTTACATACTTATATATTACATGTAATATAAATAATCATGTAATACATTAAATACATATTATATATATTGTAATATATGTATTATATATATATTAGTTTTGTGAGGGGTTTTCACTTTTTTGTTTGTGTTTTATTTTGTTTTGTTTTCAATGAGGCCTTTCAAACACTTCACCTTGTTCTATTACTTGAAGTCAGGCTTGAAAAGGTACTGATGAAAGAAGTTAAAATATTGAGGAAGACAAAATGATTAATGCAATCCTTTCTTGGCCCTCCCAAATAATCTTAAAACCCCAAAGCTATTTCCCTATTCCTTTTTCCCACGTAAGCCAAAGTTAGACCTCTGTATCTCAAATATTTCAGTATAAATGTTGTAGGGGTATTCTCAACACAAGGCACTCATAATGAACAAAGTATAATTCAACTCTGGGATACGTGCAAGGGTTAAGATAGAAAATTTTAATTTACATGGTGGTGGCCAATTCCTCGTTCTCTAACATTGTCTACAAAGTCAGCAGGCTTCTATGCTTTCAGTTCTTTTTCAGATAGCTTCTTGTCAGTCAGTAGGACCCACAGAGTCCCTAATCTTTTTTTTTTTTTTTTAAGATTTTTTTTTTATTTATTTATTTGAGAGAGAGAGAATGAGAGACAGAGAGCATGAGAAGGAGGAAGGTCACAGAGTCCCTAATCTTTAAAGGGATTCCCCATCCCTTGCTAATTCAACACGGGACACTGGATAGCCTGCAAAGAGGTCGTGACAGAGTTAGGAGGCAAGATTGTGCATGCTGGGAATAGGACACACTGGATACAGTGAAATTCCACTAAAGTAAAAGCACTTAGATTACAGCGCAGGCCTCACACTAAAAGGATTTAATAGCAGTTTCGGCCTCTTCCTTAACTAAAACTACTTTGAAGAAAGGACCAAATGATACAAATGAGCTTGTTTAACTCCGCAAATTGTTCAACTTGAAGCCTAAGTAAGTTAAGCACTTAAAAAGTATATGTTCAACTCTGATTAACCCAGATATATTACTAAGTCATTCCAAACTTTTCTTTGGCCTTCAAATGTGTAACATTTGTGGTTTTATAAGAAAACTTCACTGATGTCAAATTCTGGGTTCCTGATGCCCACATCAGTGTCTTAAAGGCATCTCAAACTCAACATGTCCTTCTCCTCCCAAGCTGGTCCCTTTCCATCTTGGAGAATTTGCCATGGCATATTCCTCTTGACAATTCACTCTCCTTCATCTTCTGGCCAATATTTGATCCATCGTCATTCCTTGTCAAATTCATCTCCAAAAATAACATATTTCAGAGAGTACAGGCTCTGGACTTAGACTCCACATGTGTTCAAATTCTCCCACCTCCCTCATGAGTTATGTGACATGAGTTAAAGCCTCAGCTTTCCTACTGGTAATAAGAGTAGAATGGGAGCATCATATTTCACAGGAGGGTTCCACCCCAAAAAAGGGGTATAATTTTAGAATCGCTTTTTAAATCCCTTACATCAATAACAAAATATAAACTTCTGCATTTACCGTGTGATTTCATTATGTCTTCCCTCAAACAAGCTCGCACAGCATCTCCATCTTGAGTGCTAATATAGCGAACTTTCTTCCATGTTACAGAGCATAATCTGGCCCCCAAATGCACCAGTTGGCTTAGATTTATGGGGCCAGCTTGAAAAAAACATAGTAACTCTTTGAACTGGGGGATCAAATCAGGAGGCAGGTGCTTGCATTACAGGATGCATGGGGCAACTAATGGTGTCACAAAGGCCTGGAGATTTAGACAGTCCCAGTCAATCAGAGCCCCTGTGTTTCCTCTGCCTCTGCTCTGTCCAGTACTGTCAGTTGGCAAGGGCATGAGACTGAGTGATGAAAGAATGAGCACATCTTTGCAATAATTATGATGCTTTGTGTTCAGGTAATATGGGGACCTGGGCTGGTCAGGTACGCAGGAGTGAGTTAAGATATTCCCAGTGTGAGGGCGCCTGGGTGGCTCAGTCGTTAAGCGTCTGTCTTAGGCTCAGGTCATGATCCTGGGGTCCTGGGATCTAGTCCTGCATCGGGCTCCCTGCTAGGCGGGGAGCCTGCTTCTCCCTCTGCTTCTGCCTCTCTCTCTCTCTCTCTCTGACTCTCATGAATAAATAAATAAAACATCAAAAAAAAAAAGATATTCCCAATGTGCAGTTTATAAGACAAGGATGAGTCTCTTGAACTGAGACCTAGTCCTGTTTTTACGTACAATACAGTAAAATGGTGGAATGGGAAATGTGGCAGGAAGAGACACTTATAATTTAATATGTGTATATTATGTGAACATATGAATAAAGAAGAAGTGATATCATATCTACCTCACTGGAGTTTTCAAAAGAATAAATGAGATGATATTTCTAAGGAATTTTTAAAAGTGCCTGATTTTGGTGAACACTTAGTAAATATTAGCAGTTCGTTTTCTTTCTTATTCATTCTCTACTAGCAAGAAGTCCAGAATCATTCACACAGGATCGTTAGCTTGCTTGAATTTCCAAGAACCTGGAGTAGTGGTAGGGAAGGAGTTGTTACTCAATCCAGACAGGTGAAGAGAGAAAGAACTAGAAAGTCTGATTAGTTCACTGTCTTCTTCTTCTTCTTCTTCTTCTTCTCCTTCTTCTTCTTCTTCTTCTTCTTCTTCTTCTTCTTCTTCTTCTTCTTCTTCTTCTTCTTCTTCTTCTTCTTCTTCTCTCCTTCTTCTTCTCCTTCTTCTTCTTCTTCTTCTTCTTCTTCTTCTTCTTCTTCTTCTTCTTCTTCTTCTTCTTCTTTTTTTTTTTTTATCTCTGCCAAATGACACCATTGCTGAATATCCTGCACAGTGGATATTGGTCTGTTGGCAGAGCAATAGTAATCGTGTTTGGCCAGATTTCTACCAAATAGTGTACTACCAAACACTCAGTTTTCCATGATGATAGGCATAGTAGTGTACATTAAACATGCTTAATTATTTCCCCCCAGATCTAGACGGTGCTGAATCCAAAGGGCCTTCAAGTCTTAGCCATACCCAGTAGCGAACAACCCCTCCTAAAAGAATGAATGGTGATGTGGCTTGATTACCAGTCTGGTATTCTCCCAAACAATGAGGAATTTTTCTCTGAGGTTTATTCCAGCCAATGTTACTTCATCAATACCATTCCAGTCTAACAACACAGGTATTACAGTTTTTATGGCAGATTGTCAAGATAGGTGCAATAATTCCTTCTGTCCCTGCATGCATGGCCTTTGCAATATGATTTTGTGACTCTTCCATAAAGATGGACTCTATTTCTCCTCCCTTAAAATGTGAGCTGGCCCTATGACTTGCTTTGGTCAAATAAATATGAAGCAATGTTTCATGCCTTCTGAGCAAAGCCTCAGGAGGCTCTGTATCTTTCATTTTGAGACATAAGCTGTTTGAATCTATTATGTGAAGAAGTTTGAGCTTGCATTCTTGGTGATGAGAGACCATATATAGAGAAAGGTACAGCTGACAGACAGCCCCGACTCCAAATTTGGGTATGAGGTTATCCTAACCATCCAGTAGTAGCCAGGTCCCCAGTTGACTGCAGCCACATGAGCAATCCCAACTGAGACCACCAGAAGACCCATCCAGATCATCCCCAGCCCAAACTGCTACCAGAGAATTGTAAGCAGCTAAAAGGTGGTGGGTTTTTTTTTTTTTTTTTTTTTTTTTTTTTTTTTTTTAATGCAGCAATAGATAGCAAATACATGATCTTGGAATCCTAGAAGGAAAGTTGGGATTTCTATTCCTTTCCTGTAAGAAACCCCTTTGGCCTCTTGTGCAAATAGTTCCTTCCCTTCAGGAATTCTCTCTGGGAGTAATATTCTTTCATCAAACTGTAACTATTATTTTATATTCTTCCTCTGGAAAAGTACTGCATCCTGGAATCTGTCTGTCTTGTGTGTTTCTCTGTTGCTATCTATCTATCATCTATCCATGACTTAAGAGAGATTACATATGTGGCAGTCTGCTTTCAGAGACTGCCTTCAACTGTGAAGAGAGAAGTGTCAAGCTTAATTTTTAAATTATTTTTTTAATTATTTTTACTACCAACCATCCATCATATGGATGCATGATAATTTATTAGTCATTATCCACCATTGGATATTTATCATGTTTCTAAAATTTTACAACTATAATTCTATTAAGAATATATTCTTACATAAATCTTTAATCACATTTCTAGCCATTTCTTCAATACAGATTCCTAGAAATACACTTACTGATTTAAAGGATATGAATCTCTTTTTACGCTTTTAGTGATTACTTCAAATTACTTTCCAGATAGTCCCAGAGAATTTACATCACTACCAGAAATATGCAATAGTACCTTTCTTTGCCATTATAGGTTATCAACTTTTTAAAAATTTGCTGAATGTTTGATAATGAAATATGGTATTTTTTTGTTACTACACATTATTTTTATTCAGCAATATTTTCATAACAGATTTTCTCCTTTTTGAATAATTTTCTTTTATTTTCCATATTTGTAGGTTAGCTCCATAAGTACTTATTATTCATATTAATTTGTTGGAGCATTAGATATTTTAAAGATATATGAATTTGTCTTGATACTATGTTTCATATGTGAAAAATAACTATAATTTATATTTTTATCAGAAATAAAGTTTGTTTCAGGTATAGAATTTAGTGATAGGTGGGAAGACTTAAACTGAAAATAATTTTGTCACAGCAATTTATTTCTACTTTTCTTGAAAAGACAATCCACTTGACATTTTAAAGGCATTTAAAATATTTTAAGTATCATGGCTTTTCTAGTCTAAATAGCATTCTGCTTCTGTTTCTTTTTCTAGTTTCTCTCTTAAAAATTCACATTGAGAATCTGAATAAATATTTTAACCAAAAACTACAAATTATCAATGATACTTAAAAACACAAAATTTCCTTCTTTTTTTTTTTTTAAAGATTTTATTTATTTATTTGAGAGAGAGAGAATGAGAGAGAGAGCACATGAGAGGGGGAAGGTCAGAGGGAGAAGCAGACTCCCTGCCGAGCAGGGAGCCCGATGCGGGACTCGATCCCGGGACTCCAGGATCATGACCTGAGCCGAAGGCAGTCACCTAACCAACTGAGCCACCCAGGCGCCCTACACATCCATTTTTATTGGAGGTTTAAATGTATACTATACAAGCAATGGCAAATGCTATTGATCAGTATTAGTATAATTGATGGAAGTTTGGTTGGAAATGTTATTTCACTGGACTGTCTGAAAAGAGGTTTTAAATAGCAATGTCTGTTATACCACCAACAAAAGTGACTGGGTGGTAGAGAAACATTGTTACTTACATCTTGCATATGAGCATTTTCTTATTCCTAAATTCTCTTCTGGAATCCAGATGGGAATTCCCACAGGAAAAAAAAAAAAAAAAAAAAAAAAACAAATCTGGTGTTCCTGACTCTCAAAATGCTTGGCATCATCAGTTGGGAAATGGGCATGGATAGGAAATGGTTCTTTGGTGGTTGTAATTCTCATTCCCTCTCCTAGACCAACATACTCACCTTCCAGCTTTTATCCCATCCACGTCAATATCCAAATGGATCATAAACACTATCTTGTCCTTAAAATGGACACACACACACACACAAACACACAATGTAAAATCAATCTCCTTTCTCTTTCAGAGGAAAAAAAAAGTGATTTCAAAAGGGCAGAAGATATTTTAAGACTTCTGATGAATGCCTTTCTTGCCTTTTTTGGGATTCTTATTGTCTTGGAAAACTACAACCACAATCCTTTTGAAGAATTTTGGTTTAAGCACAAAGTCAAACTACTCCAATATGGCCCTATGGAATAACAAGAATTTGAGACCATTTTTCTTAATCTGCATAAAGTTCTCATCCTGGAACCAGGCTTTGGAACAGGGCCAGATGGATATTTTCTGTCCTGATGTGAGTTGGTGCCTCTCCTGCTACAGGTAAGATGAACATCTCTTGCAGAGGAGAGTTTTCCAAACCTTTTCAAGGGTATGAATTAGTACTTGCACAACTGCCCCACAAGTTAGTCAACCAATTTAGAATAGAGTGTCATTCTTTTAAAAATTTATTTCTCATATATAGCTTTGTCACCTGTATTAAAATTATAAATTCATAGGACTTACTAATTTTGAAATTGTTTTGCAAGTATGTCCTGGTGTGGATTCTTCTTATCTTTATATTTCATTGAAAAATAGCTAGTTTGGGTACCTGGGTGGCTCAGATGGTTAAGCGTCTGCCTTCGGCTCAGGTCATGATCCCAGGGTCCTGGGATCGAGTCCCGCATCGGGCTCCCTGCTCCTTGGGAGCCTGTTTCTCCCTCTGCTTCTCTCTGTCTCTCTCTCTCTGTCTCTCATGAATAAATAAATAAAATCTTTAAAAAAAATAGCTAGTTTGGGGTGCCTGGGTGACTCAGTTGGTTAAGCGACTGCCTTCGGCTCAGGTCATGATCCTGGAGTCCCGGGATCGAGTACCGCATCGGGCTCCCTGCTCGGCAGGGAGTCTGCTTCTCCCTCTGACCCTCCTCCCTCTCATGCTCTCTGTCTCTCATTCTCTCTCTCTCAAATAAATAAATAAAATCTCTAAAAAAAAAAAAAAAAGAAAAAATAGCTAGTTTGCAAATTACTCCTTGTGTCCAAGAAGAACCTGATTTCACTGCTGCATGACTGGGACCATGGAGGATATGAAATGAGAAGTTTGAAGCAAGAATAGAAAACAGCTAGGGTATAAGATAAATACAGGCAGAAATAATGAAAAGAAATATTGTCACTACCCTCAGATGAGTTATATATGAAGAGATGAATTCCAGAGAATGTCTCTAAAATAAATTTTAAGTGAAGACCCAAGAAAATTCATTGCTAAATCTGAATGCTTAATTAGAGATACTAAAATATAAATTTCAAGGTGTTCATTCCTAAGATTTTGCTTGCTTCTTTTATCAAGCAAAATCTTAGGAATGAACACTTTGAAATTTCTATTGCTTGAAATATTGCATCTTTTATGTTAGCTTTCCCAGCACAAAAGGAAATAAGTTGACTTTTAAAAGAAAAAAACAAAAGAATTGATTATTTTACACACTTAAGAATAATTTAAGCCTAAGACCTAAGATATGGTGCCTATTTTATTTCAATTGTCTTTTCTTCATAGCTAACATTTGAATATATCAACAGATCAATAACATTTGACTTTTTAGACTATATTCTGCAAAGCAGTTATAATCCCCCCACATATGTTTAAATAAATCAACTAATGAGCATTCTGATCCTTACACAATCCTTAAATAATTATCTATGTACATAAATAAATTAATACTTACCAAATCAACCCCTACTCAATTAAATTATGTCTAATTATAAAGTCACCGAAAAGAGGCAGAAGAGATAAATGAGAGAAGAGGGGTCTTCTCACTCTCTCCAGAGGATTCTGGAAAGTCATCACGTGTTAACATGTTGTATTTAGCTGAGAAAGCCTTACAAAAAAAACAAAGAAAAAAATAATCTCTTCTCACAGCTTCACCAGATTGAAGTACGAATTAAGGCCACACATCTTTAATATTCCCATGAAATTAATTATCGACTGGCCTTTCCCAATCCTTAGATTCCTCCAGTCCATTCTCCATGATGCATTAAAACAAAAACAAAAACAAACCAAAAAACCCTCCAGGAAACTTTATCAGCCAAGAGATCAGTTTTGGTTACCAAAAAATTCACGGAAAATAAACCAGAAAGCTGCTCCCCACCTGCAGGCTATTGCCAATGCGCCGGCTCTGATCGTTGCTGTTGAAATAGGCAGCTCTGTTAGGTGGCGTAACAGCTGATAGAGTGGCTGTGTCTATCGTGCGTGTGTGCACATAAACATGCTGTGCGCGTACATACCTGTACGTGTGTACGTTTGTGTATGTAGGAAAGTAACTTCAGCTCTGTGAGTTGGCAAATTGTAAAACTTGAGGCAGAGAAAAGAGCAGATTATTAGTAGTCTTGTGGGCCAGGCAAAAGGGCTTGGACTTTGTTACAGGCAACAGAGAATTTAAAGCAGGGTGATAAAATTAAATTGAGCTTAGGTAGCCCACTCTGTTGCAATGTGTTATAATGAAAAGGGGATTTATAGGGGAAAAAATTTAAAAGACAGAAGTTAGGAGAGTTTCGCAAATGCAATGAAAACTTGAACCGAAGCCCACTATAATGGGAAAAGTGAGTAGAGAGTTGCATATATCCTTTTGTAAGCTAAAATTTCATAATGACTAAAATATTTCCAATGTGATTTTAATTCACACATACATACGAATTTGAATATCTTCTCTTTTAAGAAAAATCAATATCATTTAGTGTAGGGGTTATAACAGAGCTTGGTTTGGAGGCTGTATTTAAAATCAAACTACGATCTAAGATAGTAACTCAACAAGGAGCTTCTTGCGGTTACTCTAGCCTTACATGGATTTATCATTATAATTTTCATTTATCAGTATTTACTTAATTGGTAGAAACTTAATATTCTGATAAAGATGATCAATAAACATTTGCTGAAGTTAAATAACATGAATAGATCATTTAGGTTATTTCAAGTCAAATAGATCACTTTGCCAACATTTTAGACTGACATAAATTCTGTTTTCTTTTCAACATTGTAAAATTAGGGGATGGGGAGTGTCTACACTATGACCAAATAAAGGCATTAACTAATAGAGAGTGATCTTCATTGACAAGTTATTCCAAAGATTAAGGCAACCTAGGTCATTTAAACTTCTAAGGATCATTAACCTAATGGCATGATTATTCCAAATGACTATAAAGATACTGTTAGTTCACCAGGTCATAATATTTGAACACACTGGTGGTTGCTGCCTGACTGGCTGGTTGGAGAACTGAAAGGGAAGGGGGATGGGATTTCGAGCGGTCAGTTGAAGCAGGAAGAAGCTGTGTCTGTGTGCCAAACGTTCGAGGGATTTGAATGAAATGACTAAAATGATTATACTCTGTGTGACCAGGCTATTCAGAGACAGCAAATTAAAGCCTCCCTTGGATCTGCTGGGGGTATGGATTTTGATGCCTGGCCTCTTCATCACTTCCTTCTCCAAACTGAAATGGTGACTATTGTCACTTCTCCAACAGTCTTTTACGAAAAAAAAAAAAAAAAGTATGAAATAAAATTTATACAGTTGCATCTCCCAAGGATTCTGGAAAAAAAAAAAAAAAACAATAAAGCATATCATCAAACCAAAGTGCTGAGGAAATAAATAAAAACAAATAAATAATAAAATGGAATGACAGTGCTTTCTCATAGTGACCCCCCATTTTTGAAAAATGTGGCTATGACTTTAACTGATTTTCAATGCTGCTTCTTCTTTCTTAGAAAATTATTGAGAACTACTTTTTTTAATCCATGAAATATTGCAATGGAAGATTGTATTTAAAAAGATTCAATTGTTTGTTGGGTGAAATGATTAGCAAGCCTCGGAAAAATAAATTATTAAGTAGTAAGAACTTGTCCATTTCCCATGGTATGTGAGTTTTATTTTCTGACTCTCTGAGACTCCCCCAATTATAGGTAGTCACTTAATAAAAATGAAAATCAGTATGCATGTTCCTGTTTCCAAAAAGGCGAACACAGTATATAGGAAAAAGATTTGCTTTTAGCATTTTAAATTAAATGTACTAGAAGGTGTAATATGATTTCTCTCAAGTTCTTTTAAATTAATATTTAATATTGTGTACTTGGTGTTAAAATTTGGTTGTAATACAGGCTTATGAAAAGCTAATAGGTAAAATGCAGAAATAAAGTGTTTGGCAGTGATGTTAGCTCTTGACTTTTTCTCTGCTCACAAACTGTGCGAGGCTATAACAAGGGCTGCTAATCAGCTGCTAAAAGAAGGTTTCTATCTCTCCCTGCCAATGTATGGCTCCCACATGGTTTGAAAGCATCAAGTCTCTCGGCATTTGATCAATTCAAATACACAGCAGTATGAAAAATAGCTCAAAGGAATGAGTTCTTTTGGTGGTCATCTGGAAAACAATATAGACATGCTCATCTTACAGTTGGTCTAGAAAGAAGGATATTGATGGGCACATTTTTCCAGATCATATGCCCCATTTATTGCTTGAATCAATGAAGCTGGAGACAACTTTTCAGCCTGTGAACATTTAATATAAAAGGATTTCATTAATATGCAAAGTTCTTCATATTTCCATAATGCTATGTTAACATTTTCATACTGTGAATAATGATATGTTCGGACACTTGTTAACATATGTATCTATTTCATTATAGGTTTCAAGATAAGATGAGGTAAGAGTTGGATCATTCATGTTCTAAAAGGAAACTCATCATTAGTTAGTAGGTAAGAAAGAGATGGCAAAGTGAAAAAGCACAGACATTCTATGCATATTCTCCTCCATTTACCCAGGATGCAGCAGGATAGAATGAGACAAATATTAGAAATGAACCCTTATTTTATTCCTGTTACTACCAGCAACCCTTCCAATAGAATGAATATTTATTTTAATAAACAGCACGATGATCTATCTTGCAATCGTAATCTCTCAACAGACACTTGTCCCAGAAAGCCTCTTATTTCGAGGGTTTTCACCATGTTATCATTTGGTTTGGGATTGTTTAAATTCATCATTTATCTTCCAAACTCAATATGCCCCTTAGTCCAGAGATGCTGCTGAATTTATCTCTTGTATAGCTAAACCCTGGCACGATTTCTATAACATAAGAAACATTCAATAAATTTGTTTCCATTGTTTTGTTTTGGACTGAAAAAAATGAGTATCGCATCCACACTCCCATTCATAAGACAAATCTCTCTTGCTGGATGTAAATATGACCCACACTTTTAAACTGAACTTTCTCAGAATGAGTATGAGCAAGAGAGATGGAGAAAAACAGAAAGAGAGAACAAGTTGGAGGAGGGACAGCAGGGAGGAACTGTTTGCTTTTTATATTTGATAAATCTATGCTTAATGAACTGAAAAATTCTTGTTCTTTTACATCTTTACCTTAACCTCCTCTTTGATTATATTTATCATATGAATTAATTCCCCTGGAATAAGTCAGTCAGAATGGAAATTTGAGCAGAAATACAATATCAAGTATAAAAAATATCATTCTGTCTCTCTCTCTCTCTCACACACACACACACACACACAGATGCACATACACACACACACGGGCACATACTCACAAAAGCTTATGCAGTGTTAGAGATGATAAAAACTTAGAAAATATTTTCCACAGCTTATTTTCACAGGGGATTATCTATGGAGGGCTCTGACTGGGGAAATGGGTTTTTACAGTCAAACACACCTGTATTTAAATTTTAGGATGTCTGCTTCTTTCTAGCATTGGGGTCTTAGGCATGATGCTACCTGACCTCTTTAAGTTTCCATTTCTTCATCTATGAAATTGGCATCATAATGCTAATTTATGTCACATATGTTATTGAAATGTATGTTAGTGAAATTATCTGCTTAAGATATGTGTTGCTGTGTATAGAATATAAATGCATGCTAATTTTAACAATTACTTTTTCACGGATCATATATGATAGTGAGGTGGTATTTTTGTTTATGTCTTTATTGTGAATGTGTTTTCATAGGCATGTTCTTACTGGCTTTAAATTTTACAAATTATCATCGAAGTCAATAAAATTGAAGCCTGTTGGATTTTGTCTTTTGAGGGTGCATGATAAATGGGGAAGGGTAAGTGTGGAATTATAAAAGAAAGATCGCAGTAAGAAAAGGGGACCCAAGTTCAAATCCCCTGTCTGACACCCTTCCCTGTGAATTTGAACCAGTCACCTGTATTTCTGGGCCCATGTTGTTTTACCTTGGAGCTAAGAATAACATGATCTCCTCCAGAGGAAGGCAGAAATCCAGGCCAAAACCATAGTTTTTCCTGTTCTTCCCAGATCTGAATGTTACTATGAATGATTTTTTTTCATAGCTATTTCCTTTATTCATTTTTAAGATAAAGTCATCATGGACCAAGTGGAAAGAAGCTGGTCAAGCACTGCCCAATATAACTTTCTGTACTGAAGAAAATGTTCTGTAACAGCAACAAATATGGCAGCCCTCCAGGCACATATGAATGGCTGCTGAACACATTAAATATTGATAGTGTGACTGAAGAAGTGAGTTTTAAAATTTACTTAATTTTAATTAATTTAAAATTTAATTCAAAGAGCCGTATGTGCCTGTCGGCTAGAGTATGGGACAGCACACACTTGATTATAGAAAAGCATCAAGCCAGATATAACTCACAGGACTACTGCATTAAAATAAATGTGGTAGGGACGCCTGGGTGGCTCAGTCCTTAAGCGTCTGCCTTCAGCTCAGGTCATGATCCCAGGGTCCTGGGATCGAGCCCCGCATCGGGCTCCCTGCTCCGTGGGGAGCCTGCTTCTCCCTCTCCCACTCCCCCTGCTTGTTTTCCTTCTCTCGCTGTGTCTCTCTCTGTCAAATCAATAAATAAAATCTTTAAAAAATAAATAAAATAAAATAAATGTGGTAAATTAAGAGAGTCATCCTTTTTTGGAATAAAAATATATGTAACCTCATGACAGCAGAGCTTTTGGAAAGAAATCCAGTTAGAGGTAATAGAGTCTTAACATGGAAAGTGGTGACTTTTTATTTATATCTTTAATTTAGTTTCTTTGAAGTACTTTTCTCTTGTATTAAAAAAGAGTATTCCAGATGAAAGGCTCATGATGGGAAGCCGATGGGCTGAGTTCCCACCCCAGTCTCTCGAGTACTTTCTATCCAGAGGTTATCAAATAATAGTGGATGAAGTGGAAGTATGGGAATTTTGTAGAGTAGAAGTTGGAAATCTGTAACATGGGTAGCCCCAGTTTTAGATACCGTATGAAACAAACAAAAAAAGGAAAATTATTTTGAGTTGTAACAGGCCATGCAAGGGAATATTGAAAATGTAGATGACTTTTTAGTCATTGGGAAACTACTAGTATTTGAAATCTTGTGGTAATTATCTTAATATTTTAGTTAATATTTCTATCTGTTTAAGATATTTAATGTTTTTGGGGAGCCTGAGTGGCTCAGTTGGTTAAGTAGCTGCCTTCGGCTCTGGTCATGATCCCAGGGTCCTGGCATTGAGCCCCACGTTGAGCTCCCTGCTCAGTGGAGAGCCTGCTTCTCCCTCTCCCTCTGTCTGCCTCTCTGCCTCTCTCTATCTCTCTATCAAATAAATAAATAAATAAAATCTTTAAAAAATATATATTTAATGTTTATTCATTTATTAACATCATTAATTTATTAACAATCATTTCAGTGTTTACATTTTACAAAGCACTTCTGTAAGTGTCTGCCAGAATGGAATAATCCCATGACTGACATATCACAGTGGATTTTTTAAATTAAAGAAACAGATTTTAGACAGCTTAAGTGATGCCAATGGTCACATAATGAAGAGTGCCAGAATCAGAACTCCAAATCTGGGTTTTTTTCTCCTAAACTTTCCCATTCTCTACTTTGCTTATAGCACTGATTAGATGCTCTTCTCTCAAAAAGCCAATACTCCACTGAAAGGGACACTGCCCTCATGTCCAGTACATGGTTTTGCTGGGTGCATAATATTTTGCTCTAGAGTAATTCTCCTTTTGGAACCTCGCAAAGAATAAACACAAACCCCAACATATGTGACTTGTGGTTCTGAGAATCATTCCCCTTCCCACTTGCTTTGTGAATCATATTTGTCTTGGAAGTGTCTTTGCTTTATATGGATTTGATTGCTTCATTTTCCCTTGCCCCCAACAGATTGCTTAGTGGAGACCTACAAAATACAGCTTTTGTTTCAAAACTGTATTAAAAAAAAAAATTTCCATTGCATGAGTCTGACTGAGATGTCCTTCTTTGAACACCGCCCCCAGGAATGTCCACTCTGTGAAATGGAGCAGCCTTTCAGTGGCAGTTTATACGGGAGGGGTTTGAGCTCATATAACCTTGGGCTTTACAGAGGTGTAGAAAGTCTATAGCATGATGTAATAGTAAGCATGTGACATTTTCTTCAGATTTTTTCCTGTAAAAAACAGTCCTTAATAGAAAACTGTTCTAAACAAATGTTTGTAACTTTAGCATTGGTACTGCTTAGCTAAAAGTATGGTGGGTCTTTGAACATTTTTCAGAGTGCCTTACTCATGAGTCTTGACTTTATGGGCAATATTTATGTTCAACATTACAATGAAACTATTTACGGACTGTAAGTTTTGACATTACTCACAGGATCTCCAAGCTAGAAAGCATTTAATGTATCAAACACTCTCTGAGCTATACATTTTTTTTCCTTAACATTTTCTTCTTTTTAAATGCCAAAGGAATTGTGGGAATAAGTAAAACCATAAAATGTGAAAAGGTTAAAAATAGTCAGGAATATTCACCATCTCCAAGATATGATACACACATGTCAACTAATGTGCCTATATATGTTCAGGTAAATACTAAAAACAGTCATAAACAGGTCTTAGTCTGAAAATGGATACCACAGATATGAAAAACGGGAAAAGATTTAAAGAGGACAAATATTACAAAATGGAATGTATGGATCCTCTGTGTATGACAAGAGCTTTATATGTCGTTGTATCATGCTCTATGTTAAAAAGCATATTCTGACTCCAACACGTAAATTCTGCGGACTCGAGTATATGAAGTCAGAACTATGGAGGGAAACTAACCACATGGCTATTGACTGTATTTTTTAAGAAGACATGAAGAACTGTTAAGTCCAGAGACTTTAATAAAGATTGTATTCAGATGGAAACATACCTGAAATCCAGTTTCCCCATCTGTATCATTGTGCCCACATGGTGAATGGACAAAATACAAGGCGGTAGAGCGAGGGTCGCAAAGCAATTGGGAGAAGGGGTTCTTGAATTTCTGTGGCCATTTAGACACGTCTAAAAGAATAGTAAGAATTTCTATTAAATGAAGTCACAGCGGAGCCAGGGGAAAAAAAACTGGACACACAGGAACTTATCTCCTACCCTGCAGAGGAATCTACATGTGGTCTCCCGCCACTCCACTCTCATCCATGTTGACTGCCTTTCTCTACAATGAAGGCAGGCCAGCTAAAAACCAACATTCCACATTCCTCAGGGATTTCTGGGGGGAACTTTTTCCTGCTTAGACAAGCACTAGGTCTTCTTCTTTCTTCAGTGTGAATCACAGGCTTAATGACAGCAGGATTCATGCCAGCAGGAGGGAAAGGCCAAGAAATCATAGAAGCCATGTCATTCAGCTAGTGGGCCATGGCTGGCCTCTGTCTCCCACTAGCTTCTGTGTTGTACAGAAAATAACAAAGCAGTGTGTGCTTAGGCTGTTGCTTACTTAGGGGTTCTGGACTTGTAATCAAATATAACCTCTGACATAGTCCTGGCAGGAAAGAGAGAGAAAGGAGAGAGAGAGAGAGAAAGGGGGAGAAGAAAGGGGGGGGGGGTTGGAAGGAGGAAGGCAGGAATGGCAATGTGAAATTTGGCATGTATTGCACTAAGAATGTGACAAATATGGGTCATGCAATCCTCATGAAACCCACTGAAGTAGGCACTGTTTTCATCCCCATTCACTGGTGAGCTAAGTGACTATCTATGAGGTGATCAATATTGTCTGTGTTATACAGGTGGGATGTTGCAGCAGCTGGTCCATTGGAATCCAAAGTCCACATGCTAAACTGCTTTGCCACCATGAGTTTGACTCAAAATGGAAGGAACACAGGGCTAGATTGTGCAGGAGGGGTGGATGCATGCTGGAGTATAAGGCTCAAAGAAGAGGACAGATTGGCGTAGTGTTTCCACAGTCAATGGCTGAAACTGTTTACCAAAGTCTTCAAGGGAGGGACTTGTGGCAAAATGAAGAGGATTTTAAAAGGACCAGTTGTACCCTGGGGTGCTGTTAGAGGTTAAAAGACAAAGTGATTCCACAGAGAGAACTAATAAAAGACATTGAGCACAGTGGGGAGCAAGCTATTGAGGACCAGGCTCACAGGGTTCCAGGTCAACAGGACAATGCATCAAGATCACCTCTTTCTGTGATAAACCCCAGAGAGAAATGGGGTTTATTTAATCTCCTAGAACAGCACCGTCCAAAAGAATTTTCTGTGATAAGGGAAGTGTTCTGTATCTATGCTTCCTAACACAGGAACCACAGGACACACATGGTCTTGAAATGGGGTTAGTGCACCTGAGAAATTGAATTTTTAATTTAATTTGAAATTTAACTGAAATGACCACAGATGGCTCATGGCTACTGTATTAGATATCATGGACTAACACCATAGGATGACAGGGACAGGCAGAATGTATAGATTCCCCTCGGTTTGATGTCTGCTCATAAGAGAACATAAATCTCAAACTATAGACTGTTAGGACCTCACAGGAAGTCAGGTTGGATAGTTCAGGGAAAGCAGATATCTCAGGCATTTTTTCTGGTGTCACTGAGAGCAAAAAAAGTTCTCATTTCTTTCTTATCAGGAACTTGTATGATAATATTTCTTTTCTTCTGTGTATTTTCAAGCTTACTTTCTGCTTGCTTTATAAGCATATTATGACTCTCCCATATTAAAAACAACAAAGATCATCAATAATAATAGCAAAAATACCCTCTCAGCATTGTGTGTCCCTCCAGCTATACTTTCCCCTTCCTCATATTGTCAAACTTCTTGAGAGAGCACCACGTAACAAGTATTTTCACACCCTTGTTCATTATTCATCCCCAGTCCTCTGATCTTGGCCATCTTACTGAAAATCTGAAAATATCAATGTTGACAAATCCAGGGGCACTCCTGAGTTTTAATCATACGTGAACTATGTATCAGCATCAGCCCATGTTGAACACTACCAAAGAATGTTTGCTCCCTTGGCTTCTGTAACACAGTTAACTCTGAGTCTCTTTGTTCTTCCTCTCTGTCTCTTCCTTCTATACTTTTTTGTCAGCTCATTCTACTTTTAGATGCTGAGGCTCTCCAGGATTCTCTTCTTAGTGTTCTTGTTTTCTCCCACTGCAAACATTTCCTGGTGTCTCTCATTCATTATCATAATCTCTAATAATGCTAACACTTTGTCACCCAGTGGTCTAAGTACTTTACAGTTATTAATTTATTCAAATTATATAATAATGCTATAAGGTAGATACAGCTAGTGAGCCATTTTACAGATGCAAATGCAGAGACTCAGGTTAAATAATTTTCTCAAGGTTAAATAGCTGATAAATTATGGGGATGGAAATTGAAATCAAACAGTATAGCACGAGGGTCTATTTTTTTCCCCTTTGTACTGCACTGCCTACATTATAACTTCATTTATCCCTCGATACTTCTTACTGTGGCAATATTCTGAACACATAGATTGGTTCATTTATGTCCATTCAGATAACGCAATATTCAAAAAAAAAACAACAAAAAAACAACCTTTCCTATGAACTCCAGTCTGCTGACTGCCTGCATGAAAGTTCCAGTGAAGGTCAGAATCCAGGTCATCATTCTTTATTTTTCCAGTATTTTTCTATTGTGGTAAAATACACATAACATTACATTTATCATCTTATGTGTTTTTAAATGTATAGCTCAATCATATTAAATATGTTCATAATCTTGTGCAAATATTACTACCAACCATCATCATAGCTCTTTTCAGCTTGTAAAACTGGAACTCTATACCCACTAAACAGTAACTCCCCATTTAAGCTCCCCTCCCAGCATCTGGCAACCATGATTCTATTTTCTGTCTCTATAATTTGGACTCTTCTAAGTATCTTATATAAGTGGAATCATACAGTATTTATCTTCTTATGACTGGCTTATTTCACTCAGCATAATATCCTCAAGTTTCATCCATGTTGGAGCGTGGGCAGAATTCTCTCCCTTTTAAGGCTGTATAAGGTTTGTACAAATTTTGCTTATCTATTTATCTGTTGATGGGCACATGGGTTGCTTCCACATCTTACCTATTGTGAACAATGCTGTTACAAACATGAATGTACAAATATTTCTTTGAGATCTTGCTTTCAATTTTTTTGGTATATACCTAGAAGTAGAACTGTTGGATCATATGGTAATTCTATTTATTTTATTTTATTTTATTTTATTTTATTTTATTTTATTTTATTTTATTATGTTATGTTAGTCACCATATATTACATAATTAGTTTTTGATGTTGTGTTCCATGATTCATTGTTTGTGTATAACACCCAGTGCTCCATTCAGTATGTGCCCTCCTTAATACTCATCATGGTGCTAACCCATCCCCCCACCCCCCACCCCTCTAAAATCCTCAGTTTGTTTCTCAGAGTCCATAGTCTCTCATGGTTCGTCTCCCCCTTCATTTTTCCCTTCCTAATATCTTGTTTCAGAGGTACAGGTCTGTGATTCATCAGTCTTACACAATTCACAGCGCTCACCATAGCACATACCCTCCCCAATGTCCATCACCCAGCCACCCCATGCCTCCCATCCCCCATCACTCCAGCAACCCTCAGTTTGTTTCCTGAGATTAAGAATTCCTCATCAGTGAGATCATATGATATTTGTCTTTCTCTAATTGACTTATTTCGCTTAGCATAATACGCTCTAGTCCCATCCACATCGTTGCAAACGGCAAGATTTCAGTTTTTTTGATAGCTGCATAATATTTTTAATTGTTTGAGGAAGAGTGATACTGTTTTCTCTAATGGCTTTGCTATGCTACATTCCCATTAATGGTGTACAAGTACTCCAATTTCTCCCCATTCTATTCAATACTTATTTTCTGTTGTGGTTGTTGTGATTGTTGTTTTATAAGAGCCATCCTAATGGGTATGAAGTGGTATTGCACCTAGATTTGATTTGCATTTCCCTAATAATCAGTGATGTTGAGAATCTTTTCATGTATTTACTGGCCATTTGCATATCTTCTTTGGAGACATATCTATTCAATCCTTGGGCATTTTTTAATCAGATTGTTTGTTGCCCTGTTGAATTTTAGGAGCTCCCTATACATTTTGGATATTAATCCTTTAAAAGACATATGATTTGCAAATACTTCCTCCCATTTTGTGAGCCTTCTTTTTACTTTGCTGATATTTATGCTTTCTGTTTTGACTATTCTAGCTTTGTAGTAAATTTTGAAATTAGGAAGTGTGAGGCCTCCAGATTTATTATTCTTTTTCAAGATTATCTTGACAACTTTGGGTCCCTTGAGATTCCATATAAATTTTGGGGTAGGTTTTTCTATTTCTGTTTAAAATAAAGTCATTATAGGGACACCTGTGTGGCTCAGTCAGGTATGCATCTGCCTTTGTCTCAGGTCATAATCCCAGCGTCCTGGGATAGAACTCCGCATTGGGCTCCCTGCTCAGTGGAGACCCTGCTTCTTCCTCACCCTCTGACTGCTGCTCTGCCTTCTTGTGTTCTCTATTTATCTGTCAAATAAATAAATAAATGACATCTTTAAAAAATAAATACAATAAATAAAAATTTTTAAAAAGTCATTACAATTGGGGCAATTGGGTGGCTCAGTCGGTTAAGCATCCATCTTGATTTTGGATCAGGTCATGATCTTAGGTTTGTGAGATCAAACCCCAGGACAGGCTCCTCACTCAGTCCAAAGTCGGCTTGTCTCTCTCCCTCCCCATCTGTCCCTTCCCCCTTCATACACATGCTCTCTCCCTAAAATAGATAGATAGATGATAGATGGATAGGTAGATAGATAATAGATGATAGATAGATAGATAGATAGATAGATAGATAGATAGATAATAGATAGATAGATAGATAGATAGATAGATAGATAGATAGATAGATAGATAGATGATAGAGTATTTGGGGGAAAAAACTCATTAATTTCTTCCAGCAATGTTTTGTAGTTTTCATTGTACAAGTCTTTCACCTCCTCTGTTAATTAGTTCCTAAGTATCTTCCTCTCATTGGTGCTATTGTAAACAAAATTGTTTCCTTAGTCCCCTTTTCAGGTTGTTCATTATTAGTGTATAGAAATGCAACTGATTTTTGTGAGTTGACATTGAATCCTGTTGTTTTGTTAAATTCATTTATTAATTCCCACGGGTTTTTTCATTGTGTGTGTGTGTGCGTGTGTGTGTGTGTGTGTGGTATCTTCAGGGATTTCTACATGTAATATTATATCATCTGTGAATCAAGACAGTTTTGCCTCTTCCTTTCCAATTTGGGTATCCTTTATTTCTTTTTCTTGTGTAATTGCTCTGACTGGGACTTCCAGTACTATGTTCAGTAGAAGTGGTGAAAGTGAGCATCTTTGTTTTGTTCCTGATCTTAGAGGAAAAGCTTTCAGACTTTTACAATTGAGTATGTTGTTTGATGTGGGTTTTTCACATATGACTTTTATTACACTGAGATAGCCTCCTTCAATTCCTAATTTGTGGAGTACTTTTATCATAAAAGGATGTTAAATTTCTCCAAATTCTTTTTCTGCACTAATGGAGATGATCATATATTTATTTGTTTTCCACTTCATTCGGTTAATGTGGTGTGTTACACTGATCAATTTTCATACATTGAACCATCCTTGCATTCAGGAATAAATCTCACTTGGCCATGGCATATCATCCTTTTAATATGTTGCTATATTCCATCTGCTAGTATTTTGTTGAGGTTTTTTGTATCAATGCCCATAAGGAATATTGGTGTGTAGTTTTCTTTTCTTATAGGGTCTGTCTGGTTTGATGTTAGGGTAATGCTGGCTTCATAGAAGGAGTTTGGGGAAGTTTGAGAAGCATTGATAGTAGTTCTTTAAATGTTCAGTAGAATTCATCAGTGAAGCCATCAGGTCCAGGATATTCTTTGTTCAGAGATTTTTTTACTACTGATTCAATCTCCTTATTATAGTTGTATTCAGATTTTCTTTTTAGTCCTGGTAGGTTTTGTGTTTCTAGGAATTTGTCAGGTGTTCATTCTTAACTCTCTTTTTGTACTCCATACCATCTAATTCTTTGCATCCTCTGTGTCTTATCATAGTTCAGGGCTGTATCATTTCTCAGTAGAATTACTATTATACCCTTGGTCGACCCATCTCAACTTACCCAGCCCCCTCCCCCAACACATACAAACACACACACAGGAAACCCAGATTTAAAACTGTTGCTAGATTCATGTTTTTAAGATGCAAAATCAATTAACTGTTTTTCTTATTTAAAAGTCTTGAATTGTTTCCCATTGTACAATATTAATAACTTCCAAACACTTTAGCATGGTAGGTGAACTCCTTCACAGTGGGATCTTGCCTGTCAGTTCAGGCCTGTCTCCTGAGCCACACCTGTGTGCAGCCTCCTTTAACTTCTACTATTTGCTCCCTAAGAACTGTTACTTCAGTCTTTTCATCTTGGCATTTGTTGTTCTTTTGCCTAAAAGTACTTTGCCTCTTTTGCACATAATCCTTGCCTTACCAGGGGAACTACTCTTCGGCATTCCCTTCATATCATAAATTTAAAAAAATACCTATTGTGCTTCAGTTATATAGCTCTGCTTTTCCCCACTACCTTTAAGGGAAGGGATTGTGTAGCATTCTTTCCCTCCCCAACCCTCACAGTGCTATACTATATTGCCTACTCCATAATGAATTCTCAGTAAATGATGAATGGTTGAATGAATGCAGCTACCCTTTCTTAGCACTACCACACCACTTTGGCTAAATACCAGAATGGAAAGATGCTTCTGCAAAATTTACCATAAGAAGACAAAAAGTACCATCATTCCCTTCACCCACTGTAACAGTCCTGAAATTCTTCTCTCAAAGGCATGCTTTTTCTCACATTTTGGGGAGAAAAATGCCACCCTGGAGATTATTTATCCTTGGTATAATGCAGTTGGCATATCTTGTAGAGGAGAAGGGTGGGGCCCCAGGGAGAGGAAGGACCACACACAAGCAACAACACTTGGAGATTTTCATTCCAGCTTCATGCCCTACTGCACCCACTTCAAGAATGTCCTTAAGTCTGGCAGTTATTTTTGAGACAGTTATTAGAAAACATGTGAAGAGCCCAGAAAATATATTTCTTATGTAAAATATAGTCTCTGTGCATTTTCTAGAGTACAACAAGTTTTAGGAGCTATTGTCTATTCTTTGGAAGAATGTGTTGGGGAATAAATGTGGGCTATGTTGATCTCAACAAGTAATGACAAAAATAGGAAATGAAAAACACAATCTCCTGCAAAAGCATTATGTAATTACTATGACCCAGAAGAATAAAGTCATGTGCTTATTTCCTGAATAGGTACTCTTCTTAATTACTGATCAACAACTATTTACAAAGCATACCCTTGCTTGTGTGGACAACACACACATAGAGCTGACTCAGTAATGTTAATAAAACTACTACTAATAATGACAAAGGCTGATAGGAGTTTACTATTTACCAGGCCTTGTTCTAAGTGCTTTACATATGCTAATCCATAGCTCAATAAATCAATCATTAGTATACAAAGGACTTTTCAAATAAATCATCTAGTTTAGGTAGTTTTTCATACTTACCATGGTATGGAAGGCTAAACTAAGGCCCTAAGTGGTTAAAGATCTTACTCAAGTTCCTGCAGCTAGTAAGTGTGAGAGCCAAAAATCCAGGGTATCTGAACCAGCATTGTTGCATTAAAAAAGAATCAGTATCTATGGGATGAAGCTTCCAGTGCTGGACATGTTGCTTCACCTGACAGTTCTCACGGAAACTACTTTTGGAAATTCCTCAACCTTGTGTGGACACATTTTTTTTTTTTTTACCTATTCATTAAAGTGTTACTCTTAATGTATGAAAATATCTGAATACTATTATATAGAAAGTTGTGTATAATTCAGTGTGTAAGTATAGAAACACCCTTAACATATTTGGCCCAAGTCAACCAGTCTTGCTCCAATGTGAAATCATCACAGGCATGCCAAACATCCTTCTGTGTTTGTGTCTGGGTCTGATTTTAAGAAAAGGAAAGGAGTCCATCTATTCATCCACTGCTCAGATACGAAGCTCTCACTGTGTGCCTGGCACTGTGGTAAGGATTAGGGAGAGAGATGGATATTTGTCTAGAGACCAGCTCCAAGTGTGTGTGGTGTCATCAAATAATCCTTTTTTCTTTTTTTAATTTAATTTAATTTAATTTTTAAGATTTATTTATTTATCTGAGAGAGAGAGCACACATGGGGAGAGCAGAGAGATCTCAAGTAGACTCCCCACTGAGTGCAGAACCCAACATGGGGTTCGATTTCACCATCCTGAGATCATGACATGAGCTGAAATCAAGAATCAGACGCTTAATCGATTGAGCCACCCAAAGAGTCCTTTTTTCATTTCTAGACTGAGCTGTACTCATTGCTTGCCACTCTTTTTGTGCTTATTTTTTTTATGGATCTTAAGTGGTTTTCTTATTACCTGACTTTGTGAGAAATATAAGCCATAAATATTCATAAGAAATAAAAAAGAAAGTGATAGATTTGTTAAGACAAGAGCATTAGAAAACAATGGTGAGAAAAGAAAGAAAGTCATTATGTCTGAAAAATAACTAATTGCAAATATAAGAAATGTTTGGAGAAATCTAAAGTCAGTTGAAGAGTGAGCAAGTACATTGGGATCTCATATGGACCTGCCAGGTCTCTGTGGGGACAAGTGTTTAGTGTGGTGCCCAGTTTCTGCTTAGAAGATAGGCCACACCTAGTATGTAAAATGGTCGCATGGAGAAAGAGGAATAGTGATATCCTTATCCTTAGTACCTGGGCCAGGCTAGACTTGGGTCATTTAGTCCAGTAACTAGGTCTAACATAACCAAGAAAAAATATCAGTTTCTTCTTGGAGGGTAAAAAAAAAAAAGGCTATTAAAAGAAGCCAGGGGTGCTTGGGTGGCTCAGACATTAAGCATCTGCCTTCGGCTCAGGTCACGATCCCACAGTCCTGGGATCCAGCATCAGGCTCCCTGCTCAGCGGGAAACCTGTTTCTCCCTATCCCACTCCTCCTGCTTGTGTTTCCTCTCTCGCTGTGTCTCTCTCTGTAAAATAAATAAATAAAATCTTTTAAAAAAATAAAAATAAATAAATACAAGAAGCCAGAATTACACTTTAAGAAATGTGTCCATGCATCAAATATATAAGATGAGAGGAGTCAAGGAAATTTGAAAAAGCAGATATTTGTAGGATGGAGCACTGGAATGGGATAGACTTAAATGAAAGAAAACTGTTTTCCTCAAATGGTTTTATTTTGTTTTGGTTTTTTTTGTTTGAAACAATGACTGTGTTTAGAATTAGATAGGGCCCATGTGGGTTCAGGCAAAGGGATGACAAAGACAGCAGGAAAACTGGACACTCAGAGCAAAGAAAGGGTTGAAGAGGGAGAGGCTTATAAAGGAAGATAAGACCACATATATTGTGGAGGCTCAAAATCACTTAAAAGTTTGAGTTTTATTTTCACATGAAAACAAACAAGATATCAGAGTTCTGTTGGCTGACCAGCTTTGGAAGGCTCAAATCTAAGTGGGCAAGCAGTATATGCTCTGCATTCAATTACTGCCCACAACTCTCTCTGACCTTCAAAACAAAGAGGACATTTACAGAGATCTGGAAGGCAGGAAAACCTCCTGTGTTTCATTTGATATTATGCTAGACGCTCAGCTATATGATCTCCTGTATCAAAAAAAGAGCCAGCTGCATTAGTGTCATCCAAAATCAGAGACCTTTCCTGTTAGAAGCCTCAGGAAAATCATTTAAAAAAGTGTTTATTTTCAGTGAAAATAGTATTCAGGCTAGAAGAAAAAGCCCCTTGCCTTCCATTGTTTAGAGCCCCCAGTAAATTAAAATATGCATTGTTTCCTAGTGAAATTCATATAAGTAAGTAGAGTCAAGGGACAAGTTTCAGGTGTGGGGATTGAGAACAGTAGTAGAGGGGGTGAGAAGAAGAGGAAGAAGAGAAGGAAGAGGAAGAAAAAGAATAATGAGGGAAGGAACAGGACTGGGGGTGGAGAAAACAGAGAAGATTATGAAGAGATTTCCTTTCTGTGCTAAGATATTTTATATGTATTATCAAATTTAGCTTCAAATATCAGATAAAGGGCTAGTATCCAAAATCTAAAAAGAACTTATCAAACTCAACACCCAAAGAACAAATGATCCAGTCAAGAAATGGGCAGAAGACATGAGCAGACACTTTTCCAAAGAAGACATCCAAATGGCCAACAGACACATGAAAAAGTGCTCAATATCACTCGGCATCAGGGAAATCCAAATCAAAACCTCAATGAGATACCACCTCACACCAGTCAGAATGGCTAAAATTAACAAGTCAGGGAACGACAGATGTTGGCCAGGATGTGGAGAAAGGGGAACCCTCCTACAGTGTTGGTGGGAATGCAAGCTGGTGCAGCCACTCTGGAAAACAGTATGGAGGTTCCTCAAAAAGTTGAAAATAGAGCTGCCTTATGACCAAGCAATTGCACTACTGGGTATTTACCCCAAAGATACAAAAGTAGGGATCCAAAAGGGTACGTGCACCCCGATGTTTATAGCAGCAATATCCACAATAGCAAAACTATGGAAAGAGCCAAGATGTCCATCGACAGATGAATGGATAAAGAAGATGTTGTGTATATATATACTATGGAATATTACGCAGCCATCAAAAGGAATGAAATCTTGCCATTTGCAATGACATGGATAGAACTAGAGGGTATTATGCTGAGCGAAATAAGTCAATCAGAGAAAGACATGTATCATATGATCTCACTGATATGAGGAATTCTTAATCTCAGGAAACTGAGTGTTGCTGGAGTGGTGGGAGGTGGGAGGAATGGGGTGGCTGGGTGATAGACATTGGGGAGGGTATGTGCTATGGTGAGTTCTGTGAACTGTGTAAGACTGTTGAATCACAGACCTGTACTTCTGAAACAAATAATACATTATACGTTAAAAAAAAAGCAGATAGTAGGAAGGGTAAAATGAAGGGGGGGAAATCGGAGGGGGAGACGAACCATGAGAGACTATGGACTCTGAGAAACAAACTGAGGGTTCTAGAGGGGAGGGGGGTGAGGGGATGGGTTAGCCTGGTGATGGGTATTAAAGAGGGCACGTATTGAATGGAGTACTGGGTGTTACATACAAACAATGAATCATGGAACACTACATCAAAAACTAATGATGTAATATATGGTGACTAACATAACATAGCAAATTTTTTTAAAAATGTGAAATAAAAAAAATTAGCTTCACAACTGCCCAGGAGGTAGGTTCTACAATTATATGCATTTTAGAGAAGAAGAAGGCAAGGCTTCAAGAAATTATGGAAGTTGCCCATCATCTCATACCAAGAGTTAGAGCCAGACCTCCCTGCCACCAAAGCCTATATTTGCAAGATAAGCTCAAAGACCAGGGGGTAGTTTTTTTTTTTTTTTTTTTTTTTAAGGTTTTATTTATTTGTTTGCCAGAGAGAGAAAGAGCTAGAGGGAACACAAGTAGGGGGAGCGGCAGGCAGAGGGAGAAGCAGGCTTCCCGCTGAGCAAGCAGCCTGATTCAGGACTCAATACCAGGATGCTGGGATCATGACCTGAGCCGAAGGCAGATGCCCAACCGACTGAGCCACCCAAGCGTCCCGACCAGGGGGCAGTTTTAAGCTATGTTCATTTATTTCCCAACCACCTAAGATGGGTAAGTGACTACCAAGCATTGAGTATACCAGTGCACCCAGATAAGGGGTTTCTTTCTTTCTTTCTTTCTTTTTCTTTCTTTTTTCTTTCTTTCTTTCTTTTTTCTTTCTTTCTTTTTTCTTTCTTTCTTTCTTTCTTTCTTTCTTTCTTTCTTTCTTTCTTTCTTTCTTTCTTTCTTTCTTTCTTTTCTTTCTTTCTTTCTTTCTTTCTTTCTTTCTTTCTTTCTTTCTTTCTTTCTTTCTTTCTTACTTGAGAAGTGGCTTTCTTAATGGGGAATAATTTGGAAAAATATATTTTAATCAAGTATTTCATACACTATATGTGAATAGAGTAAATTATAATTTAAAAAAATGCTCTCTTTTCTCCCAATCTCACTCAATTTACTTAAAGGTGATGCAGTTATTTGAACTCTAACATAAAGAAGTGAGCCATGTACAAGCCCTCAAGGAAGCAAGAAAATGAAGGAAGGAATTTTTAGGGGGGAAAAATCACCTATTAGCTTAAAACTGAAAACAGAAAGGACTACATTTCCAGTGGTTTCCAAGACAGGAGTCTCCGTTTCCCACTATTTGAGAATGATTAATGAATTGACCTCCTCTGTGCCACTTTGAAAACACACCAAATGTGCTTGGTTTGGCAGACCAGTGGAGGAAGAACTATTCATACAGAACAAAAAAGGCTGCTGTTTGACAGTAGCTATTAACTTGTGGCTATATCAACACTTGTGCTGTTAACAATAATCTTATCCAAGAGTCTATTCTTGTAGAACCTCGAGGGTTGAAGAAATGTTTTATTGGCAGCATCCCTAAGCCTATAAGTAGCAATATGTTTTGACAGAAGGAAGCCACACAATTCTCACCTAGTCTTGGGATTGCTTTCTTATAAGATAGTCTGAGCCTGGAAATAAAAAAGCATACCCCCCTCCCTTCTCCGAAGAAATAGGTTTTGTACTCAAACCTGATGTTCCAATTTCTTTTAAATGTTTCATTCCTCACAGATCCTCTAAACTTGTAACTTCTAGGCTTCTGAATCCATACCTCCCACACAGATGCATTTTTCAACCCATGCCTACAAGAGCGCCTGACAATTCTGATGTGGTCTCAAGATTACATCTATTTCACGACCAACTGCTGTTGAAATACCTCCTCTTGTTGTCATATGCTGGCTCTTAGTTTGGGGAAAAACTACACATGTCTACTTAAATTGAAAGTTTTTGGTCTTGAAACAATGCCCAGAGCTAGAAAAAAGAAAATTGGGAGTAGTGGCAAACTAAATATATAATAGAAAGTAGAAGAAGTAGCCTAGAACACAGGTAAAACAAATCTACTGGGAATACATCATTTCTGTCTGTTGGGGCCAGCATGGAGTATAGACAAGAGGGTGAGTGTTAGGAGCAAGCAACCATGTGTCCTGGACAATGAGTTGTTACATGAGTCTGGAAATTTTTGACTCTCTCTTATGATCATCTCTGTAGGTCCAAGTTCTACTCCTTAGAACTTGTGTGTCTTTCATTCCACACATTCATGACACAAATATCCACTGTGTATTGATAATTTACTGATAACTCTGCTAGGTACTGGGGCCACAAAATACAGTCCAACAGCTTCCTTGCCACCGAGGAGCCCATGTTCTGTGCGTGGAGATACAAGCAGAGTATAAGGGGTGACATATGAAAGGTATGCAGATGGGGCTGGCTCTGGGACAAAAGACTTAAGGCACTCAACCCAAAAGAGGGAGCAGAAGGGGATGAGACACTTCAGTTCTATTTTAAAAAAATGAGTGGAAATCAGAGAAAATATTTCCAGGTATGATGGAAGAGATGTAAGGTCAGAATTGCAAGAGATGCTGAATGAAATGTCAGTGGTTCAGTAGAATTGGAGAACACCTGCATGGATTAGTAATGAGGAGCCATCCATCATGAGGTGTGTTGAAGTGAAGGATGCCGAGAAGGAATCTCAAAAGGTTCTAGATTGAAATAGTGGTTCCGTGTGGCTATATGGCTTCAGGCATATGACTTGTACTTAATTATTCATTCCGCAAATTTTTGTTGTGTGCATACTCCATGGCAGTGCTCTGGGATGAGATAGTGATAAGGGGGTGATATGAGATAATATAAGAAGGATGACTTACTGAATGTTCCACACAAAAGAGGTGTTGAATTTTATAAATTCTAGTCCCTAGTCATATGGCAGCTGCTGCCATCTTCACTCTTATGTGTAATTTAGGGATAGTGGCTATGTGATCACAGTATAACCCCCGCAGATACTTACCTTCGGAGCCCTGCCTCTGTGACCCCACTGCATTTGAATGTAGATGTCCCCCATGGATATATCAAAGGAAACAGGAAGCACAAGCTCAGGGTCGCTGTGTTGGCAGTCTGGGCCTTGTTCTGCCACATTAATTGTTCTTAGAAAAATTATTTCATTTCCACATTAGTTTGCTTGTTTGTTTGTTTGTAACTTTTTTTTTAAAGATTTTATTTATTTATTTGACAGAGAGAGACATAGCGAGAGCAGGAATACAAGCAGGGGGAGTGGGAGAGAGAGCAGCAGGGTTCCCGCAGAGCAGGGAGCCCGAAGTGGGGCTCGATCCCAGGACCCTGGGATCATGACCTGAGCCGAAGGCAGACGCTTAACGACTGAGCCACCCAGGTGCCCTGTTTTTAACTTTTCTAGTAAACAGGTTGCACATGATGCTTTTTAAGATTAATTCAGCTCATAATTACTTGGGTCAGCAAAGAAAAACCTATGAATTTCATTTTTGTTTAAGTCACAAACTTTCTCTGAAGAGTGAATATTTGTGCAGCACTCAGCTAGATATTTGGGTGGTAAAATAAAGAATGAGTAAAAATTTTGGTGGAAAATCAACAATCACAAACATTCGCTGAACACTTACCAGGTGTTAAAATATGTATTCACATGTATTAACTCTCTAAATCCTCACTGTAATCATTTGAGGAAGGCACTACGATCTCTAGTTTATAAATGAAAAACCCAAGGCACAGAAAGTTCTGTCGGAAATAAAAGAACTAATAAAAGTAAGAAATAAATTTGGCCCCAGACTTTCTGAGTCTACCCTGCATTCTAGATCTCTGACTTGGACCTGTCCTAGGAGCAGGGAGCAGCTTGATATGACATGAGAATAGGAGAATGAACCCAGCTTATATGGGCCTTGAATACTATGCTAAAGAAGATGGGCATTAGAATACAGTGGAGGAAGTGGGTTGCCTATAAGAGAAACCACAGTAAAACTGTCCTGCCAAGTGATGCCTGAAGGACGCTCTCTCGTTGCTACGGAGATGTGAGACAATATGAAGTAGTGAGGACTACAGGGAAATGGAGAAGCCTCACATTTGGAGGGTGGTGCAGGGACAGCAAATCAGCCCGGCAAGAGAAATGTCAACCCAATGCTGCCAGTTTCTCTTTTTCAGGAAAAGCAGTGAAAACCAGATGTTCACTCTCCAAATTATTAAATGTTGGCCTATGGCATTTGTTTTTTGTTTTGTTTTTTAATACCACGGACCAAAAATAACATGCCTATTGGCCAGAAGCACCCACTGGTAGACAGATTGCCATCATGACACACCTGTGCTTTCAAAAAGTCCATTAATTTTTTTTGTTTGTTTTAATCTGGAAAGCAATGTAAGCACATTAACGTTTTAGAAAGATAAATCCGGTGGTAATATAGAAAACAGGAGTTGAGAGGGGATGGCCAGTTAGAAGATTATTGCAAGAAGAGAAAGATGACAAAGGCCTGGGGTGGTGGCTGTGAGAATAGCAAGACGTGGAAGAGTTTTCGGAGTATAATTGATCCATTACGTGTGGCTGGTGACTAGAAAGAAGGAATCAGCGCTAATTCAGGACCGTCAAGCTTTAGTGATTAGAGGGAAAGTAATGTATTGATGTAGACAAGAAACATTAAAGGAAGAGCACATTTCTGGAGCAGAATAGTGAGTTCAATTTGAGAAGTGTTCAAATAAGGTTTAGGAAGCATTCAAATAGTATCAAGCTCCTCTCGGCTCTCCTATTGAAAAGAATAATCATTCCTCAGATTCAGTCGGCTCCCATCCACTGATCACGATTGCTTCCTTGGAAACACTAAGAATTTCAAGAATTGCTAAAAACTGTTCATTCTTGTGAGATTTCAGCACAAAATCAAGTATCAGCAAGAATTAGTAACCACAGAATTGTAAACAGGATTCTTTTAAAAGAATTTGCTCATTGTTACTTTCCTGTAAGTTTTTATTCTAGTCTCTTGCATGTAGGTTCTACCATCACGGGCAGCAAATTTATTGGAGGGAAATGGTGCTGGATATGGACAATTTTGTTTAAAAAAATCAACTTGGAAACCTTGGTTTTAGTTCAGCATTACCTTTCTTAATAGGTACACAATCAAGTTTCTGGAAATTTGTGTTATTTAATGATCATAATGTACATTTAGCCCATCAATGCTACTGAGCATAAAGCTTTACTTGTTACAATTAATAGATTTTAAAAGACTTTGTAATCAAATATAATAATAGATTTATGAATATTAATTAGAGACTAAAACTGAATAAATTTTTAGTTTTTTCTGATCTCCATGGACTTTGATTTATTTGATTTGGTTAATTAATTCCTTGGGGATAAAGCCCTGTGTAAGAGAGAGAGAGAGAGTGTGTATGTGTGTGTGTGTGTGTTTTAAATAGAGCTCAATCTATTCTGTAAAAAACCTGGAATGATATGAACTAAAACATATATTAGGGTCAGTAGAAAATAAGTAGGTAATATCTTAGAATGAATATATATAGATATAGATATTGATACATATGTAGAAAGATAATGTACTTTTATTTATTTGGTAAACATTTATATTTATCCCACATGAAAGACATAGTATTTGCTAGTGCTGAGAAACTCAGAGGGAAAAGAGATTTTGCTAGAAGCAATCACAGTCTGATGACAGATACATCGCTAATTATAATATGAAGCAAAAAAAATGCCAAAAGGGAAAAAGGACTCCCAAAATTCTAAAGTTGGTGAATGACAAATGAAGGTCTTGCTAATAAAGTGTGGTTCTCCACCATCTTTCTGCTCTGCTAAGAATATTCCTTGGTGTCTTGGTGAACTTAAATACATAAGATTTCTCTGACTCTCCAAACTTCAACACAGTTAAAGAAACAACTCTAGCTTCTGATCAATAAAACTAGAAGAAGTTGTTCTAAAATTAATTTTGAAACAGTATCAAGGACTATCCTATGGAACAGTATCACCATTCTCTAAGGTAAATGTGTTGAAATGTTTATTTTTTCCGGATTTTTAATTTCAGGAGCAGTCTGCTAAAGCTTGTCCTTTAAACCTACCATGTGTCTCCTAATTGATGCAAGAGAGTTCTTTTTTTTTTTTAATTTTTTTTAATTCTTATGTTAATCCCCATACATTACATCATTAGTTTTAGATGAAGTGTTCCATGATTCATTGTTTGTGCACAACACCCAGTGCTCCATGCAGAATGTGCCCTCCTCAATACCCACCACCAGGCTAACCCATCCTCCCACCCCCCTCCCCTCTAGAACCCTGTTTGTTTTTCAGAGTCCATCGTCTCTCATGGTTCGTCTACCCCTCCGATTTCCCCCGCTTCATTCTTCCCCTCCCGCTACCTTCTTCTTCTTTTTCTTTTTTTTTTTCTTAACATATATTGCATTATTTGTTTCAGAGGTACAGATCTGAGATTCAACAGTCTGATGCAAGAGAGTTCTAACACTCATAGATGACAATAGGATGCCTTTCCTTCTTATATTTTAAACTGTGCTATATATGGCCAAACTAAATTAATATTCAGACAGGACTACTTTAGTCTTCTTTTATAGCCATATCATTTATAGAACTCAGTGTGTATGAAGGCTCTCCTGGAGCTCATGTCCTTAGTGACTTTTTATTTTTTTACCTAGACCCTATCTGGGAAGACATGAACTGAAAAGACAGTACAGCACCGGGATGACAGGAAGTGTCAGCAGTAGGGTGGGGTCCTATAACTTGATCTTGCCTTTGGCTGCACACAAGATGCTCACTCTGTAGAGCACATATTCAGGAGTTGACATTGGCCTAATAAAATGGGGAAATGGGATGTTTTGCTCCCATTAGGGTAATAAATATTTTTTATAGATAAGAACACAAGGGTCATTTAGGTGATTCTCCCAAGGTCACACAGTTAGTGAATAAAGGACTTCAATTCAGATATCATGGATCTTGACTCAAAGTCTAGTGATCTTTTCTTAATCTTTTCTTTGACTATTTCATTAAATATATAAATATCAACCTATTTAAGCCTTACAAAAACTCTGATAGGATCAAATTCCATCGTGATTGCATGAGGATAGCTCCACTGACCTGCTCTCCAGTGAAGCTGGTGAAAATTATTTTTAATTTTAATGATACTGTGATGCCAGTATCATTATTATTATTATTATTATTATTATTATTATTATTATTATTATTGTTTTTACAAATGAGAAACTGAGGCACAGAGAAGCTAAGTAACTCACCCAAGGTCATGTGTAAAAGCTTGGATTTGAGCCCAGTTAATTGGTTCCAGAGCACATCCTTGGGGTGGGACGGGAGTGGTGATGGAAAACATAGTTTAAATTATTTTATTCTAAAAAAATGATATAAAGAAGATATCATTTATCTCAGACTTAGTAGCCACTTAGATGGAGGTGTCCTGTCTTTGCTTTCCTACTCATTAGCAGTGTCACCCTGCTCAAATAACATACTCTGAGTCTTGGTTTACTCATTAGGGAAAGACAATGGGGGGGGGTGATAAAGTCTCCTTCTCTGGGTGGTTGGAACAGATGAAGAAGATATGTAAGAAATGGGAACATACTTAATACCCGAGACATGGCAAGTGTTCAGTCAGTGCTAATTTCTCTATCCCTTTGATCTCTTCTCTCATTTCTCCTTCCAAAGGTTAAAATGTATTTTTACAAAGTTGAGAAAGCTCACAAAATGGAGATTGTATGTATAGGATAAGGATGTGGAATTGAAGAGTTGGTGTCTCTGACAACTTAGCATGCCAACCTCAGTATGACAGATATTGGTCACCAAAATAAAATGCAAGAGCAAGATTCAGATTTTCAAAATATCCTCCTAATAACTTGCCTCAGATCTCTCGAGATCCTCACACCCAAGGAGGATAAAAAAGGGGAAGAGTTTGGACAAGCAGAGGACTTTATTTATTTGTTTATTTGTTTGTTTTTTTGAAGAAAGAGAGATGCTGCTTTATTGAAAGTTTACTCGTCTTCCTGGAGGGGTTCTTCCTTCTTCTGCTCATCCTAGGGAGAGGGGATTCTAACACATCCCTTGGAGAATTGCAGATCTCTTAGAGTGGGAGATACAGTGGACAGCGGTCTGGCCCCCATCCTAGAAATCAAGGAGACAAAGAAGTCAGGCAAAGGGGAAGTGGCTTCAGGAAACAGGGATGAACCTATACTTCAAGAGTTTGTCAAAGTAATGGATGCATGAGTACTGCCCTTGAACCAGATGTGGGAGAGAGAGCTTCACGGACCTGTTTTTATTTCTGCCCTAGAAGAATCTTCAGAGATTGAAGCGTCTCCAACAGGGAGAGGTCCATATGAAATAGAGCTCTAGGAAACCACTGGCTAAAGTGAGAAATCACAAATATCCATGAACTGAGTGTTGGAAGAACTTCACAAAAGACAAAGGAGTGTCGATTTTAACATATCTCATAAGGCAAGGCACAGAAAGTCATAATAAGACCTCATTTGAAAGCAAAACATTCTTTTTTTCCCTTCTTACTCTCCTCTCCCCTCCCTCTGAACCTGAGAGTATGGGAGAGAGTAATAGAAAAGCAAAGGCAGTGGCAACTGGTGGGAGAAGGGAAGATGATTTCCTTTAAGATGAAAATTAAAGAAATTATTCATATCTACAATTGTACATTTTAAAGTACGTAACTTTTAGTTTGGTGATTTTGTTTCATTTTGGTTTTGTTTTCATTTTTACGAAACCATACAGCTTTATTTAAAGTAACCATACAGCTATTTATTTCCAAGAGTGAATATCGGAAGAGTAATCTCATCTCCTGATTTTTGTTCTATGGATATCAATAAGTAAATTGTATTGAAATATGTATTTTTTAAGGATTTATTTATTTATTTAAGAGAGAGACAGAGGAGGGAGGGACAGGGGAGAGGGAGAGAATCTTCAAACAGACTCCCTGCTGAGCAGGGACCCCCCCCCCACGAGCTAAGGGCTCCATCTTATGACCCTGAGATCATGACCTGAGCTGAAACCAAGAGTCAGATGCTTAACCGACTGAGCCACCCAGGTGTCCTAGTATTGAAATATATTTTAATGACACAGAGTGAAACAAATATACAATTACATTTTGATCAAACCTCAAAAATCATGGTAGTTCAATATGTCAGGTTAATATGTTCGTATATGAATATACATGTTCTATTCCTTATAATTAATAACTTTGATAAGAGAAATGACAGAAATATTCAATAATAAAAGATCAGTTTTCTTCTCTTTTGCTATCAAATATATAGTTTTATATTAGCAGATAGAGTTTAATTTTCTTTTTATTCTCTTATTTATTTTTTAAAGGTTTTTTTTTTAATTTTTTTGACAGAAAGAGACAGTGAGAGAGGGAACACAAACAGGGGGAGTAGGAGAGGGAGAAGCAGGCTTCCCACCCAGCAGGGAGCCCGACGCGGGGCTCCATCCCAGGACCCCGAGACCATGACCTGAGCCGAAGGCAGATGCTTAACGACTGAGCCACCCAGGCGCCCTTGGAGTTTAATTTTCTGAGAGCATTTTTTTATTTGTCTCAATATCTACAATGCAAATACATCACTACAAATGTGTTGTAGTTCACAAACTAGTAGGTTATATTAGTTTCAGATTCATCCCACCATGCCTGATTATTTAGTGTTTAGTATGTGGAGAACTATCTCAAACCCATTCATACCTTATATTGTAATAATTATTATCATATAGTAAGTATAAACATGATCTAACAAATGAAAAACATGGTATCTTGGTAAGAGAATAGACTATAAGTAATAAGATTTAAATTCTCACTTCTGACCAGTCAGTACGTACTTTTGTGACCCTGGATCAATATAAACATTCCTATGTCTCAGTTTTCCCATGTATAAGTTAAAATTGATAGCAATCTAACTTCCTCAAAGTTTTTTTTTTTTTTTAAGAAAATTAGCTTTATTGATGACCAAGAGATATATGCTGGGAAAAACACAAAAAATATGTCAAAAGGAAAATAAAGTTAGTCTCCTTTATATGTTTTTCATTTGGGTTAATCTGAGGGACAGACCAGGTTTTGCTGGAAACATGGATCAAGATATCATCTAAATATAATGGTCAATTTGGAAAAATGTTTTACATTTATTTAATAGTATCCAGAGGTACCAGTTAAAGGACTCAATAACAGCAAAAATGCAGATGACCTCTTTTACATCTTGATGGCAAAATATACAAAGTAATCAGGGTGAATTTTCTCAGTAAAAAGGCTTTTGTAGATAATGTTCCTCCTGGAACTATTATGTTGTATAAATAATATAACATAACATAACATAATAATTACTTTATATTTATATATATCTATAATAGAAATATTTTATAACATAATAAGATTGTTTTAGGAAACCTATCCTATCCTGACATCCTGGATCTGGTTAAAATGTAGATTCTGACACAGGAGATCTGGGATGGAACTCACATTTATACAAGTACCCAGGTGATAAGGATATTGTTGATCTGTGAACCATTCTCTGAGTAACCTTAAGTTACTGACAAGTGCACTGAGTAATCTTTTTTTTTAAGATTTTATTTATTTATTTGACACAGAGAGACACAGCGAGAGAGAGAACACAAGCGGGGGAGTGGGAGAGGGAGAAGCTGGCTTTCTGCGGAGCAGGGAGCCGGATGCGGGGCTCGATCCCAGGACCCCGGGATCATGACCTGAGCCAAAGGCAGACACTTAACAACTGAGCCACCCAGGTGCGCCAAGCACTGAATAATCTTAAGATTCAGCATTTTCACAGTTAAGAACATACCTGAGTAAAACTCTTGCATGTGGACACCAGGAAACAGGTATGCAAATATTCCTAGCAACATGGTACAAATAAAATGTGGAAATAAAATAAATGTCAATCACCAAAATAGACTAATAAACTTTTTGGTATGTTCACACAGTGGAATCATATTCAGAGGTGGAAATTAATGTTATGGTGATAACAACATCAGTGTACTTCAGAAACATCGCATAAAGCAAAATAAATGATACAGAAGTCTGCATGAAGAATAAAACTTTTATAAAGCATAAATACGAATAAAAATAGACAGATTATTGTGTTTGAGGCATAAAAAGATAATAAAACTGGTTTTACATAACTAAGAAGTAAGAAATATGGAATTCAATACATGGGGTACGGTATAATTGGTGGATCCTGGGGAAGCGTGAAATGAAAGCATGCTACAGGAGTAGCTTAAATGTTTTCTGTGAAGTTCTATCACCTGAGTTAGGATGTGAGTTTGTCATTGTGTATTTAATTACTCTACTTCATGTCTTACCTATACACTGCCTATGTTATTTTATATATATCGCATAGTAGAAGCAATTTAACAAAAGGTCAGGAAAGAAGCAATCTAAACGGGGAAGGAACAGTAGAGAGGGGAACAGGTGAACATGTGGAAAGAGAAGTGCTACTTTTCACTTCATGTATCTTTGAAGAATTGGATTACTTTCTTTTTTTTTTTTTAAAGATTTTATTTATTTATTTGAGAGACAGAGAATGAGAGAGAGAGCAAGTACATGAGAGCGGGGAGGGTCAGAGGGAGAAGCAGGCTCCCTGCCAAGCAGGGAGCCCGATGCGGGACTCGATCCAGGGACTCCAGGATCATGACCTGAGCCGAAGGCAGTTGCTTAACCAACTGAGCCACCAGGGCGCCCGAATTGGGTTACTTTCATCAAATATGTTTGTGATGTAATCAAAAGTGGGACAATGTAGGAACACGTGGATGTGCACTCCCAGGCCGCACTCCTTTTACATGAAAAGCTTCCAGTTAAAATCCTATGGATCACATCATGCATGCAGATATCTTTGATTCCTCGCATAATGTTTTTTTGTTTGTTGGTTTTTTTGTTTTCATTTTTAATTAGAAGCAACTTTTTTTTTTTAAGACTTTATTTATTTATCTGACAGAGAGAGAGATAGCTAGAGAAGGAACACAAGCAGGGGGAGTGGGACAGGGAGAAGCAGGCTTCCTGCTGACAGGGAGCCTGACTTGGGCCTCGATCCCAGGACCCCTGAATCATGACCTGAGCCTAAGGCAGACGCTTAACGACTGAGCCACCCAGGTGTCCCTAGAAGCAACTTTTCTAATGGGAAAACTGACACACAAAATATTTGGATTTCTCGCTGTCTTGAGGAATCAGAAATTCTGGCAAATACCAAGCCTCTCTCCACAAGCACACGGCGGCTCTCAGCTGGACCGGGAGGTCCTCTGCCCCATTTCGATGTGTGCTTTCCACGCTGCCACAGCTCTCCCTATCTCTATCACATTATCTGAATGATCTCTGTCAGCCTTTAATTTCATGTCTTGCCCCGTATCATAGTACCGCTTAAACAAATCACTCTTGGGGGGCTCTGAGGTCAGATTGGCTGGCTGGAATCCTATGTCAGCCTCTTGCTCACCATGTGACCTTAGGCAATCTATACCCTAACTTGCAAAATTTCACCTGCAAAACTCACTTTTCTCATCTGTAAGATGAAGGGTTAATAGTACGTGCCAGAGAATTCTGCCAGGTAAAATGCTTAGCAGAGGGACTGGCATATCGTAAGCTCTCAATAAATATTGGCAAGCCCTCAATAAATATTAGCTCTGCTGTTATTGTGCCTTTTATAATCTTCGTGATGAAAAGGCACATGTCTATGCAAATTCCTAAAAGCACATCATAATAAGATGGAGATGTACACAACTAAAATATTCTAAGTCCCAGAACTTATTGGATATGGAAAATTATTCAGGGGCAATTTGAGAGAGAAGGCAGTAAAAAAATTAGCTTCAGCAAGAGGAAAGGAATATTAAAAAAGACTAATTTCAAGTTGTAGTAGTGAAAGAAGAAAGAAAAAGAAAAGCAGATGAAATATCTAGTGATGATGAAGAGGTACAGAAAGAAAGGGGAGCGCTTCCATAGAGGGAAGGAAAATGCACACATTAAACACTTAAAGTGTGGAAGTTTACTGAGAAAGGAAAGAAACGGAATAAGAGAGAGAACAAATTTATGGCTAAATAAATAAAAGGAAGGATGACCAAAGACACCAAAAAAGTCCATAATAAGTGAAACTCAAGTCTGAAAAAAGAAGAAAGGGGGAAATTATGGAGACATGTTATGCTTCATGAATGTGAGGAGTCTGTTGTTTCTGAGGATTCATGGAAAGGGGAGAAGAGGTTTGGTATAAAATCCTGAAGGACAAGTAGGACACATGAGCTTATCAGCAAAAAAGAAGACCACAGGAGCAAGTATTTGAAACAGGAGCCTGAATAAAGCCTTTGGAGCCCAACGTAAATAAACTTGTTTTTCTGTTGCCTCTAAGAATTAGGAAGTAGATGCAACAACAAAGTAACAACAAAACAAAAGAGTAACAATATTGGAGCCATGTCATTAGCTAGACAGGGCATGAAGACCTGTGAGAGGTACAAGAATTCTGTCTCAGGTGATTGTGGATGTAAGTTGTGGGTAAGAGAGAGTCAACTTCATAGCATATGCTGCCTGCTTGCCCCCTGCCCATGGTACCAAGGAATACAAATGGGTAGATTATTTAAATATATGTCTCCTTTTCTTTTTTTTTTTAATCTTTTTTTTTAATTTTTATTTATTCATCTGACAGAGAATGAGATAGAGAGAGGATGAGAGGGGGGAGGGTCAGAGGGAGAAGCAGACTCCCTGCCAAGCAGGGAGCCCGATGCGGGACTCGACCCGGGACTCCAGGATCATGACCTGAGCCGAAGGCAGTCGCTTAACCAACTGAGCCACCCAGGCGCCCTATATGTCTCCTTTTCTTAAAGAAGAAAAAGGTTTTCACTTGGAGGGAATATAAGATTCATTTAGTAAAAAAACAAAACAAAACAAAACAAAAACAGGACGAGAAATAACTAAAACTAAAGAAAGGATGAAAATATATCAAATTAGTCTGAAATGGATACAGAATTTAAAATGTTTGTATGTACTTACGTGCATAAAGCCTGGAAAAATACTTATAAAGTGTGAGTCAACGATGGTTAGGTTTATGTATAAGAAAAATAGAAAAGTTTGCCTTTTCAAATCATTACTCCAATAGCTTCCCTAAAAGCTGGATAAACTAGAAAAGGTACTTGAAAGATGAAGGCGTTCCTGCAGAACAGGAAGATGGTTCAAATACCAGAGGAAATATCACGGTGAGAAAAAATCCCATCCTTTGTCAGGACATCAGAGTCTAGTGGAGTGTTCAAGAATGGTGTGGAGAAAGTGCTCAAGAAGGAGTGAAGCTCAAAGGATTGATAGTAGCTAAGACATTTCCAGTTTCAAATCCATTTAATAAGAGCAGCAGGGAGAAAACAAAGATGAGATGAGCGCAAAAAAGTAAAATGAAGGTCATTTTGTATTGATAGGTTAAAAGAGAAAGAAAGAAGGAATGAAGGTCAAGTCAAAAATACAGACTTATTACACTTACACACACACCTTACTGTGTTCATAAAGAGAGGGTGCTGGGTTCAGAGATTGAAGTGGAGGGCAAAAAAAGATGTAGAAGAAGAAATTGGATAATCAAGCTGCTTCCAATTTAAAGAGAGATGTTTACAGAAATATATGTGGATTCCCAACCAGAAAGTCAAACATGACGAACTCATTGATTCAATGTGAGATCTCACAACCTGGAGACTGAGAACTCAGTGAGCTGGAAAAGAGAGAAGCCCCCAGGCTCAGTGGTCTGATCTTAACGTGGACCCCTTAGTTCAGTTAAAAAATGCTTTGAGTAAGAATGAAACAGCTAACACACGAAAAGAAGAGTCTTCTGATGATATTTTTAAAGGATTCTTGAGAAGATATCAGAAACTAGGATTGGCAACCATCGCTGTGCTGATTACAGTGATTTTGCTGGAAAAGATGCTAGTGTAACAAAAGGTGTCATGAAGCCCACACAGTCCTGGGTCATAAGGTATCTGGTGGATTGTATTCTGGTATCATGACAAAGGCGAGCATCACTAATGTGATTTTACACAATGTAGGTCAAGGAAAGCTTGCAGGAAGGTGATGTGTCAGTTAAATTGGGAATGCAGAGGAATACATTCTTTATCAGGTCTCTATCATCATGGAAAAGTGGAATAGAAATTAAATGGATGAGGGACTGAAGTGAAGCTGTGTTTTATGCACTTCTACGTGAAATCTTCAGAATTTTTCCAAAGAGAAAACATGTTAGATTTGAGAGAAAATAAATGTAAAGATGAAGAAAAGGCAATGCTAAGCTGGATGGGCCTCGTCATATGTTATGCAGCTGAGATCATTCTGAAAATAATGAAAGCAAAAGAGATAAGAAAATTTAAAATATATGACAAGTTCGCAACAAAATCTGGAGAAAGCACAGCACAATAAAAGGAGAGAAAACAAAGTTTTATCAAGGCTGCATGGGGTGACAGATGATCTCTCTGCCTTCTATTCTTCAATTTCACAACTAAGTTATAAAAAGTATCATCATCTCCACATTACGCGTTAGAAATTCGAGAATTAGGTAGGTTAAATAACTCGTCCAAGGTCACACAGCAAGCAAATGTAGAGCTGAAACTCAATTCACTGTCGATCTTACTCCTCAGCTTTTATCTACACACCATTGCCTTTCAAAACAAAGACATAAAAGTGGGAAATAAAGGGAACTACAATTACATGGAAGCTGTATAGGTGAAGGATGGGTGTATTGTCTGTAGAGCAGGAGGCTGCAACAAATAAAAAAAAAAGGAAAAGTAAAAAATGTTGTCATGATTTCCACGCAGCACTTAAAAGAGAAATCCTACACAATATCCCGCAGAGGTGTGTCTGAACTGAGCTGCTAAAAGCATGGATCTGCAATTCGGAGCCAGAGTTCTTGCTCGGGAAATAATTATTTCTGAATAATATATAATTAAATTAGATTGTTACCTGACTTCTCTTTTGCTGCTGTTCCAATATATCACTGCCAATCTGTTGAATAAGAAGCTGTCCTTAAACTATGACATTGGGCAGCTTTCAGACCTACTCACTGTCCTGACACAGTCACTCTGAGAATGGTATACCTGCAACGTTTTCATTCCTTGAGGGGTCCTGGAAGGTCACATTAGAGGATTTACCTTATGGCCCCATCCTTTTCTTTTCCCCCTGAGAACATTGTGCCTATACTTTGCATGTAAAGGCCTACTATTCTTTTAACTATCATATGATGTAATTGAGCAGTAATGATGACAAAATAAAACTAAGGTAGAATGAATTTTACAATATATTTTAGTAGAAAGAAATTAACAGATAATATAGGCATGATGCTACTTTTGTACAGTTCCACTTTTGTAAAATTTTCATGCATACAGTAAAATGAAATTTTTGTATGGAACATATTAAGGAGTTGCACGATGATATTATAGGAAATATTTTTTTCTTTTTATAGTTCTTTATTTTTCCATGGTGAAAATGCATGAAATATATAAATATATGTAAATATTTATTAATATATGTTAATAAATTTATATTAATTTAACAGCTTGGATTCAAAAAGAAATACTAATTTCAAGTCACTCTTACAGATAGAAATTAGACTAATTGAAGTTGACTTTGAGTGATTTTTATAATATAGAAAGTTTTTGTAAGTAATCAATCCAGGATTTATGGAAATTTAGACAACAGTTAATACCTCAAGGAAAAGACTATTGTGAAAAAATTAAGAATGTAAATAGTTACATGAACAAAACTTTAAAAGTTATATAAAGTATTCATCTTATTAATATATTATGATCATATTAATACTTATAACTATATTAATTATCAATAATAGTAATCACTAATATTTACTTTTTTATATAAAGTGTATTATATCACTTAACTTTTTGAGTATTATGCGATGTAGATGCTATAATTGTCCAATTTTCTCCAAGAGACTTAGGCAATGCTAAGTGTTTTGATAACATCCATGTAAATTAACAATAAGTTCATAAAAGCAATGCCTTATGAGCACATTGAATAAATTAGACGAGACTGATGTTTCCTAAGCCTTATTGTTCATGAATCAGTAATCCTGATGATGTTGAAAATAATTTTTCAGTTGTTGTGCATCTAAAGAAAATGATTATTTCTCCTCTCACTATTGAAATGCAATAGAGAGCTCATTGCTCCCAGTCACCATACTACAAAATATATTCACCTGATCAGCGTTCTCTGGAGTTGAAGAACCTAAATTCCAGAGGTGGAGTGAAAAGTGTGCATTGTTAAAATGTTTCTCAGGGATTTGACAACTACGAAGATATGGCCCTTGTCTTAGATCAGGTTGCTATGACTACATACCATAAATGAGTGGCTTATCAGCAACAGAAATTTACTTCTCATAGTTCTGGAGGCTAGAAGTTCGAGATCAAGGGGCCAGCCTGGTAGAGACCTGGTGAGGACCCCCTTCTAGGTTGCAGGCCGCTAACTTCTTCAAGGCACACCCAGTGGCAAAGAGAGCTACCTCTCTGACCTTTTAGAAGGGCACAAATCCCATATGAGGACTCCACCCACAGGACCTAATTATCTCCCAAAGCCTCCATCTCCTCATATAAATCACATTGGGGGTTAGGATTTCAGCATAAGAATTTCAGGGGGACACAAACATTTAGTCCATAGTAACTCCTGAGTTTGTATGGCAAATCACAAATAAAAAGACAATGGATTCCAGATCTTCGTTTTCCAGTTTAAACCAGTTGCCTTCCTATGTGCCCCCGGAAGGGGGAGGTTTATGTCTGATTTTTGTTTTTTAACTCCACATATTCTCAGTATCTCCCTCAGAATTCCAATGCATTAACATTTCTTTTCCTACTTTTTCCTAGTCTCCCCTCTGCATCCTTGCAATTCCTGAGGGAATTGTGACCAAGGCAGGAAGTACATTTGCCATCTAAGACCTCGTACTGAAGTGTTTAGGTTTAATTTATATTGCCACGCCCAATGTCCAATGGCCATCTCTATGGCAGTGGAATCAAATATTCTCACACGAAGAGGATTAATTTGTTCTTTCAAAGGATCAAAGACTAGAGTGGGAAGAAAAGAGACTACCTCCCATCTTTCGTGGAGCCAACATTCTATTGATACAGGCAAAAATAAAGAAATAAACAAATGGGAAAGTAAATGAATATAATAAAAGATCAGAGAGTGATAGGAACTATGTAGAAAAAATTTAGAAGGGTAAGATTATAAAAGCCAAAGTGGGGTAAGAATGCTAGGTTAGAGAACAAAAGTCTTCCCCAGGGAATTGATATTTGAGCTGAAATATGAGGTAGGAAAGTACATCATCTGCAAATCTTGGGAAGAGTGTTTCAGACAGCAAAAACAGAAACTGGGAGGGAGGGGGGCATCCATAACATCGGGGTTTGCTTGATAGGTGGCATGAGCCAGACTCCTGGGATGAGGAGCCTCTTGTACCTGGGGCATTTAGTGTTTCGCATCCCAAGACTCCCTGGCCAGTTCAGTAGAAGTTCCGAGATCCCGAGAGACCTGGCTTCCTTTGAGAAGAGTGATCCAGACAGGAGAGGATACAGTCATCCTCTGAGCTTTTCCTAATGCCCCAGGCATCCCAGTCCATCCTCTTCCTTCCCCTCCATCTGGATCCGCACTTACTTCCCCCCACCCACCCAATGCCAAAAATGCTGTGGCTTCCACCTGTGCCTTGCTGGACTTCCTGGGAAACCCTAAACTGCACCCAGCCAGCCCAAGGCAGCAATGGGGCTGGTTTACTTTCAGAAAGCATGAAGGTCAGTGTGCATATAACAATGTGATATGATGGAGGAAGGAAAGAGGTGAGCAACAAGAAAAAGACAACGATTTGCTTAGATTTCATTTTGAGTGTGATAGAGACCATTGGCAAATTTTGAGTAAGAGAGTGAATTTGTCTAATTTATATTATCATATGTCACTCTCACTGGTATTTGGGGAACTAACTGGAGGTATGAAAATCTGTCAGTAGCATATTTCAGTCTGTGAGAGAAGTCTGTGGCTTAGTCCAGGTGTTAGCAGAGTAGATGTTCTGACATGGTCAGATTCCTTGTGTACATGTCTGTACTGTGAAAATGGTGTCCATCAGAGTCATTAATAGATTAAATGAGGAATTAGGAGGAGATAAAAAGGAGTCAAAGATCCCTCCAAGATTTGAGGACTGAGAATTAAATGCTGTGTCTGTGGACTGAGATGGGAAAGACAGGATGCCAGTGGACTCAGGGGTATCACTTTGGACATGATGAATTTGAGGTGCCAGTTAGACAGGCAAGAAGAGGCAGGGGGCTCTGTGTGCGGGAGGCAGATCAGGGTGGAGAGCCACACGAGGGAGTCACATCCACACGACTCTGGATGAGATCATCAGGGAGGAGTGCACACATAAATACAAGTAGAAAACTCACTCAAGCCTTTGTGCTATGACAAAATATGTGATTCTTTACCTGAACGTTACAGACAAATATGATCTGACAACGGGGCCATGATTTGTAGATTGTAGCGTATACGTTACTGTAAAGAAATTAGAATATTAATATTAGCTGTAGTTAACACACAACCTCCCTGAAAAGGCAGTGATTTTTTTTTTTTCCCAATACAAATTTAAGTGTGGCTATCTTAATGCCCTACAGTACATGAGTCACTTTCAGCAGTGAACTTCAGTTAATCCTGAGAGGCTGGCAAATTCACTTATAAAAACTGGTGGCACAATTGAGAAGAAAAACTGCCCTTTTGAGTAAATGCTTTATAAAGGCAATTAAAGCAGAAAGATGTGTTTATGGGCTTTCACCCTTCAAAATGGCTATAGATCAAGTTTATTAAAAACGCAATTTGGAAGAGAAGCTGGCAATACAGTAATAAAAATAAAAATGAAACTAATTTATCTTAAAAGTCTATGTTGCTTTTAGCCCTAACCAACCCAAAGATTTTGTTAGTCAAACACAAGCTGGAATTGAAGACTGCCTTTTAATCCCAAAGCATTTTGAACAAGAATGTAGCTGTTTTGTTTATGGTCACAGGACAGATGAATTCTCATAGTTTAAGACAGAAAATATAGATATAATTTACATATAGCTAAAACTTAATAAAGACAATGTTTAGGGGCTATTTTTTTTTAAATCAACTTCAACAGGATATGGGAAGAAAAACAAATGCTCTATTCACATTTATATGCATCCAAGTAGTTAAAAGAGGCAGTTTTTTTTCCTATATGTTTAAAATCAACATTTTTACCTGTTTGCACTTTCTCTTTTTTTAATTAATTGCTTTTGAAAAAAAATAAAGGAATACCTTTTAGGTTTAACAGGACATTTAAGATATCAAATGCTGTGAGAAATCAAATAATATTCTTTCTCCTAAAAACATACTTTTTGTAAGATTCATCCTATTTTTTTTTAAATATGTGACCTGTTTTCAGTTCAAGAATAATGTCCAAATGGATTGTTTCATATGCCAGATTATATCTCTTCTGAGCGCATTCCAGCTATTTTGATATCCTATGATAAAATGAATTAAGTGACGGGTGGCTCAGATGGTTAAGCATCTGCCTTCGGCTCAGGTCATGATCCCAGGATCCTGGGATCAAGTCCCGCATCGGGCTCCCTGCTCCTTGGGAGCCTGCTCCTCCCTCTGCCTCTCTCTCTCTGTCTCTCATGAATAAATAAATAAAATCTTAAAAAAAAAAAATGAATTAAGTGAGCCTGTCCAACTTTGGACAGAATCCTTCACCAGTAAGGACCTGGCAGCTTGCAGGCAAGCGTCAGTTTCACCATATTCAAATAAACATTGTTCTGAAGTATTTGTGGGTACAGAGAGGAAAGACTTGGCCCCCAAATGGGATTAGCTGAACAGACAGTCTGGAGCGGGGGACGGTTCTAACTTAGGATGGCGGCCCACTTCCCAGTGCCTTCCTTCCTTTGCTTTGGCTTCTGTCTCCCTGGGATTGGGCAATGTTCTGAAATGTAAATCCCCCCATTTCCTTTTATGCCTCCCAACATTCCTGAAAGATTACACTTAACTTTCAGACCTAAAGAGTTGATCTTTATCTTCAATTCATTCAACACAGAAAAATGATTATTAATAGCACACAGAGCAAATAGTGATTTCAGAATCCTTATTATCATATAAGCCTACCTGCAAGGTGATCTCAAAATAAGAAATGAAAGGTATTTTTTTTTTTTTTTTAGCAGAATTTAACATGCCTTTTAAAGTCTGTAACACCGTTGTATTTAAAATCATTAAGTGGGGTGCCTGGGTGGCTCAGTCGGTTAAGTGGCTGCCTTCAGCTCAGGTCATGATCCCTGGGTCCTGGGATCGAGCCCCGCATCAGGCTCCCTGCTCCTGGGGGAGCCTGCTTCTCCCTCTCCCTCTGCCTGCCACTTCCCCTGCTTATGTGCTCTTTCTCTCTCTGTCAAATAAATAAAAATCTTATTAAAAAAATAAAAAAATAAAAATAAAATCATTAAGTGATACTGTCTTCACTAACCAGATTATCTTGATATTAGCCTGAATTATCTAGTAAGACAGTTGTTTATGAGAACTATGTAAGTTTGCTTATTAATTATAGTTTTAAAGTACCATCCACTTACATCAAGTTATTCATAAGTACAAGTCTTAAGTGCCATTAATTTAGAAAAAAATAACAACCAAAATTCTTGTCTCTTTACAATTTAATATCAGTCCATACTACACATAAATTAAATTAGGAAATATGTTTCTGATAGATTATTCCCCAAATAGCACTTACTAGGCACATACAGCAAGAACCCAATACATCCATTCTGTGTGATTTTCCTAGTTCAGAAAGTAATTACGACCATGAAACAAACAAGAGTGGTCCTCTATGCATAAATATTTGCTATTTTGCTATTAGAATTAGTGGAAGGACATTTTAAAAGAAACAAATACCCGGGTCTCCAGGCCACTTTATATTTTCAGCTATAAAAATATAAAATAGAATTAGAAGGTTTTTAGGCGATCAAATGATTTTCCATCTCTGGGCAAAGGAGAGGAATAAATGATTTGCTTTGTGAATGTATTTTACCAATGTCTATATGGAATGTGACAGTTACCTACTGCACAAACTATATCCTTTTAGAAATGTAGTAAATTTAAAGCTTTTTATGAGCCTGCATGAGCCTGTGTGATAGCTAGAAAAAAAATGGCATGCTGAAAAGGGGTTTATATAAACTTCAGAGTCTGGCTAAAGTTGCAAACCACATCTTTGCCTGGATGCAGTAGATCTACCTGAACAAAGATGGGCTAGGAATGTGTTCATGAGACAACACAATGGAGTCTCCTGTCTGCTAATACATATGCCACTTTTTTTTTTTTTAAAGATTTTATTTATTTGACAGAGAGAGACACAGCAAGAGAGGGAACATAAGCAGGGGGAGTGGGAGAGGGAGAAGCAGGCTTCCTGCTGAGCAGAGAGCCCAATGTGGGGCTCGATCCCAGAACCCTGGGATCATGACCTGAGCCAAAGGCAGTCGCTTAACCAACTGAGCCACCCAGGCGCCCACATATGCCACTTTTTTTTTTAATATTTTATTTATTTATTTGACAGAGAGAGACACAGTGAGAGAGGGAACACAAGCAGGGGGAGTGGGAGAGGGAGAAGCGGGCTTCCCGCAGAGCAGGGAGCCCGATGCGGGCCTCGATCCCAGGACCCCGGGATCATGACCCGAGCCGAAGGCAGACGCTCAACGACTGAGCCACCCAGGTGCCCCCCACATATGCCACTTTTACTTAAAGTGTGAATTACGACAAGAATAGCAATTGCTCTAAGTTTCGTTCTCCATACTCATATAAATATGTCCAAACACATTTTAGATTAAATGGCAGTTTCAGAATTTTCTCTATTAAACGGTCAATCCCTCTCTCTCTTTTCTCTTTTTCTCCTATAGATATAAAGACATAGATATCAAAAGACACATCATAAATAGAGATATAAATAAATCATAGATCATAGACATATAGGTGTAGATAGCTAGATCTGTGATGGTTAGAACATAAATACACAGATCACGGTTATTAGGACAGATTATTGATAGAGAGATTATAGATTTAGATAATCTAGGATAGTTCATAGCTCTATGACGGATCATAGATAAGTATAGATAAATCTATGATAGATCTACACATACATGATCTATTTGTATCTATGTATGTATAGGAGAAAGTGAGATATCAGGGTTGACCTACCTTTTCTGAGAAGGGCCAGGTAGTTCACATTTTAGGTTTTACTGGCCATATGGCCTCTGTTGTGATTACTCAACTGTTTTGTGTGGTAACACCAAAGTTGTAAACAATATGTACATAAATGAGCACAGCTGTGTTCCAATAAAATGTTATTTATGGACCCTGAAAATTGAATTTCATGGAATTTTTATGTGTCATGAAATATTATTTGTCTTTTGTCAATCACCTAAAACTGTAGAATCTAGTCTTAGCTTGAGGTCTATCAGAAAGAGTCCTCAAGGCATAGTAGCTCATGGGGCTGTAGTTTGTAACTTTTAAAATATATATAAAAACCATTTTTTTTAATTTCAAAGAATTTTACAGCCCATTGTGGCCCATGTCATCTTATTATGATCTGCAACCATCTCTGCAGTAAATATGAACTCTAAAGAAGAAAATGAAAGTTTCAAAGCCGAAGACTTTTTTTTTTTTTAAAGATTTTATTTATTTATTTGAGAGAGACAATGAGATAGAGAGAGCATGAGAGGGGATAGGGTCAGAGGGAGAAGCAGACTCCCCGCCGAGCAGGGAGCCCGATGCAGGACTCGATCCCAGGACTCCGTGATCATGACCTGAGCCGAAGGCAGTCGCCCAACCAACTGAGCCACCCAGACGCCCCAAAGCTGAAGACTTTTTAAAAGAAAATATAATTTTATTGCACAAATTGGACCACAGCCAAGATAGAAAAACTCACACCTCTACTTTAAAAGAAAGTGCACAGCAAGAATATGTCTCAGCTAAATGTTTCATTATATGTAAGTTAAGATGTATAATTAGTCAAAATAAAATTCGAGTATTTTCACAGTGTTGCAAACACAGTACAATATTAATTTTCACATTATATTTTATATGCAAACAAATGGGGTTTGTCTAAAAAAAAAGTGTTGCTTTCCTCAGAAAAGCTGTCTTTGATAATAAATAAGAATTCCACTGAAAAATGAAACTTTCCATATGTGAGAAATTTCAAAAATATGAATTGAAGAGAAATGAAGCCTTCTCTCTGAAATACATGATTTTACAGATGGAGCTTCTTAAATTAATGCTCAAAAATCTGAATGCCCCAATCTATCAGTTTATACAAAGAATGAATGGATAAATAAACAAATGTTTTTTGTCTGTTTTTAAAGTTTCATTTGGCATCCAGGTCATTGGTAGAGTAGACAATGGAAGCATTTCTCTCTTTAATTCAGTAAAAATTCCTAATCAGAAAGCTGAATGTGTCAGGTGATGATTTCATAAAAGTACTATCAATTTGGTTTCTATCCAATCTGGATAATTCAAAATGTTACCCATATTTGTTTGTTTGTTCACTTGCTTGTTTGTTTTTGGTAGAGACTTAAAAGAGTTGAGAACTGAGGACTGGGCCCTCATTCAAGTCATTTCTCTCATTTTTCTTTGCCTTTAGGAGATAGAAATGGACCAATTAAATGTACGACCCCCTCTGGGAACCTAGTTGCCCTGCTAGGATCATAGACGCATATCAAACATTTCTGTTCCTTTCATGACCATGGGCACCAGAGGAGTTTCAGAGCAACAACAACAAAACAAAACATCGAGGGAACCATATTTCATCTTTTCCTTTACTCTTCTGCTACAAAAACAATCAAGCAGAAACAACAATTTCTCATTGGATGATGAAATTATCATCATTTTGTAACAAATCTATAAAAGAACAGAAAGTGAAATTCTGCTTAAAAACTAGTGCGAAACCATATGTACAGCCTGTGTTTTAAAAATAAATGGGCCGGGTGGTTAGAACAACCACTTTTGTTCATGCTAAAAAGTGTAATCCGTTTTTGAATTTATTCGCCCGGTATTCATCTTTAAAAGGTAAGAAAATATAGTTCACAGACGATGAGCCTTGTGTTCTCATGAGTATCTTTGGAAACCTAAGTTCGCCATAATAAGCTCTTGGATCAACTATTTCTTTTTAAACAATGATCTGGCATGGCTTATGAAAAATGCATCTTTAACAATGTAAATATGAAAGAGATGAAAAACAAGACCAAGGGAAACTGAAGTGGAATGTATGGGTAAGCATCTAACACCAATTTCGTCTGTTAGCGGTTAGATTAAAATTTTCCAGTAAAATCACCAACTTCACGGGGAAGTTCCTGCTCATTCTGATGCTCCAGGGCCATCTCTTCATACTGATTTTCACAAAATTTCTGGGCGAATGCATTGTCTTGTTTGCTCTGTGACATTCCTAACAGTCTTAAATACCACCTCCGGACTGACTACAATTTGACATAGAAAAAGACCTTAGAAAAAGGCTCTGGCCAGGAAACTTCATCACAGCATCACAGAAATCTCGAAAGAGCCCATTGAGACATAAGTGCTGCTTATAACCCACCTATAAATATCCTTACCAGTATCACAGAGTCCAAATATATACTTCCTGATAAATTCCCAGATAAATTCAGATAAAGCAACCCCAGCTCGGCCTAGGAAGCATATCCAGGCTCTCTAGAATAAAAGTTGTATAGTGTGATTCTGCAAAAAAGGTCATAATAATAGTAAACAACAACAACAATAATAACTAATTCCACAAATATGTATTTTTCAACAGCTGGTATTTTTCGTCAACATGAATCATAAGACTTACAAAAACTCCATTATCATTGATGAATTTTGAAGAGTGCTATGCAAATGCTGCTTTGCTTGCTGGGCGTTGGCCATGATTAAATGCCTTCCACAGTATTTTACCGCAGACTTGTTACTATAATTCTTGAACCACCCATGAATTGTTTAAGAGGTGATGACGATGACATTGCTATCGATGTTGCTGGAAGCCCTGTTGGGAACATGCAATGTGCCTTCTCTACAGCAGATGGAACCAAGGCTGTCAAAGACCCACATGTCTTTGGGTCTCACCAGGTCAGCACCTGCAGAACCAGTTTCCAACTGCCAGTCTTTGCTCTTGTCTGGCCCACTCTGCCTGTGGCAGCAGCACCAGAAGCAGAAAAGTCCCTGGAACAGCTCTCGTCCACGGAGTGACAGGAGTTGGTGGAAAATGTTCTGGCTGCCTCACTCCTCAATTGGGATGACTCAGAGCCCCACGTGATGCACTGGCTCCCAGAGAATCCTGTCAGGACTAAATTGCAACTCATCTTATTGGGAACTGGCTTTGTAACACATGTTTTCTTGGCTTTCCATGACCTTGCCCATTCTACTTCCTCATTTCAGTATTCACCATTTCCAGGACCACATCCCAAATAAACAACTTGCATTTGAATTCTTGTTTTCTGGATCCGTTTTGCAACTTGGTGAGACCGGATATCAGATTTCCCAAAATATTTTCTGAGAGCTATGAGTACATGGTGTCCCTCTTTTATCTACCAATAATACCTGTTTGTTTGCTTTTTAAAAATTTCTTGAAATGTACTTTTTGTGTCTCTAACAATAAAATGGAAGAGGTGCTTGAGTATCTAACCAGTTTCCTTAAATCAGATATGCACATCTCTGCAATAATAATGAGAGGTGAGAAACTGGGGAGACTAGAATGAATTCTGCCAAAACACTTATAAGGTACTGAAATCCAGTCAACCATCTTGCTGTTAGCTAATGCTTTGCTATTTTGATAAAGAAAGGTCTTCACCAATATTAACCTTGATTAAATTTTCTGACAGCCATCGATTAAAGGTTGTTTGACACTATAGAATAACATGGAACTAGGATCATTGTTTAAATTAGAGTCTGTGATCCCTATCCCTAAATATTTTTCCACCTTACTTCTGTACTTAGAAACCATTTCATAGGTCTCAAATGAGAATTTTGATACCTTCTACCACTCAAAAGACATGCTATCTATTAAAATATATGACCTATATTAAATCCTTAAGTTACTCTGGCACTTGGATCACCAAATAATTATCATTGCTCAAGCAACATTCTGAAGATTTCCATTATTTCTTTAATTTTCCAAGACTTTAGGGATCCCTTGATTTCTGGAATTCCACATGTGACCCTACTCATTGACATGCTGTTACTGGCACTAATACAAGATGAGCTCAGACAGCCAGAAAGTCCTAAAACATGTGGATAGGCAAAGTGCTTGAGTGAATGAGAAAAAACGTGAAATATAAAAATATATGTATGCTAACTTATTCTACAGCATGCATCCTCCCGGCATTCACCTCATCCTAGAGGAGATAAGGATGCAGCTGCCGAGTGTAAGACACCAGCTTCATGGAGGCACTCAATTTCAACTACAATCAGCCTGAGGCTCAAACCTGCCACAGCCATTCATCAACTACCGGAAAAAAAAAAAAAAAAAAAAAAAAAAACAAACCAAAAGAAACCAACAAAAATAAGCAAAAAATATCAAACAACAATGACAACAAGAGACTCCAAAGTTGGAAGGGGTTTTCTAAAATATCAAATAAGGTAATCTTTTCCAAATCGGGCGTGATGCATGTGTTCAGTTACATTGAAGACTTTTTAATTATCACTTTTATTTTTCTTTAACATATTTTATTTATGCTTATTAACAGAATCAGAAAACAGGGTAAAATGTTCTGAAGGGCACTTTCCTCACACATCGTGTATAATAATATTCATGAACAGTGAACAAAAAGAGAAATTATTGACACAGAAAATGATTGCTGTTATCACAAGTCATTGTATTCCACAATACCTTCCTATATGGATCCTTCTAAAAGAGTTTTTATTTATCTTGTATTAATATTTATTAATTCCAAGCTTTGTTGGGATTTTACTTTCTAAGGAAAGGGATGCAACCTTAACTAAGAAACTAAGGAAGCAGATATATAACCCTGAAGTCCTTTTGACTGCCTTCAAACACCAGGTTGTATATATCCATTTGTTCATCGAACATTCATAAAGTGAGCCCTAACTTTTGACTAGTCATGTTTATATTTTCTGGTATGCCCTACTGCCTGGATTATGACATGTAAAATTGTTTAAATGCAGTAATGATGCTCAGTTCAAAGTATAAGAAGATAGTAAATGTGGCCAGAAGGAAAGAGTGATCAATTCTTCCTGAATAATGGTACACTTCACAGAAGAAGTCATACTTGTGCTCAGACTGGAAGCAAATGGAAATATTCATTAGATGTGGAAGAGCCAAGAGGCCATCCCAGTCAGAGGAAAAAGTACGAACAAAGGGATGAAACAACCAAGCGCATTCAGGAACCAGATATTCCTTAGGAATCAATTGAACATTAAATGGAAATGTTTGTTTTGGAAGAAACCAGGAGGTAGAAGCCTAAGTATCTGGGATTTTATCTTATAGTCAAAGGAGAGCTAGGGAAGATACTGGGGAAGGAGTGGGAACAGTGGAATAACAATATAGCATCTACTTGAAAAAAAAAAGATTTATTTATTTATTTGATAGAGAGAGAAAGAGAGAGAGTGAGAGAGAGAGCGCCAGCAGGGGGAGGGGCAGAGGGAGAGGGAGAGAAAGAATCCCAAGCAGACTCCTGGCAGAGCATAGAGTCCAACATGGGGCTCCATCTCACGACCCTGACATCATGACCTGAGCTGAAATCAATAGTGGGACATTCAACCACCTGAGCCACCCAGGCACCCCGTATCTATTTTTGAGAAGGCTTTCTTCAAGACCAAGGGGAAATTTAAATATATATATATATATTTTTTTTTTTGATGTGTGATTGATACATAATGTGGTACAGTCATGAGGGGTGGAGAATAGAAAGCACATCTGCCACATACTTTCCATCCTTCATAAATATGCAAAGTATTCAAGCACACATATTTCTATTATTACTTAGAAGTGAAGGCTGGAGGTGAGTGAGGGTGACAGCAGGGAACAGAAGTTCCACAGAGGAAGAGAAAGAAAGAATGCTTTTTCACATGTCCTCTGGTTTGGTCAACGTTTGTCTCCCTTGTCCCTTCGCCAGCTCTTTAGCCACCACTGACTTCTCTTACTTCCCACCTCCATCCCTAACCCAGAAATACATTTAAAAAATTCTTTTGATCTGTACAGGAATAACCATCCATAGGAAAGATGAGGACATTTTTAAAGCTGAAATCCAATATAAACGTATAGAGGTATAAAGATGACAGTGTTGTTTTCACAAGACGCTGTAGAGTTAGGGGCAGTGTGTGTCCGTGTGTGTGTGTATTTAATTACTAGATGTCAAACACTTCAATAATTTGGCCTTCGCAACCACATGTATGTCCATTGCTTCCACTATGATTGGACTGGAGGGATGAAAGATCTTTACATTCCCAAGCTCTGCATCTGTCACTAATAATTTTAAACAACATAAATGGCATTAGAATGTGTATTATGCTTTCAACCTGGTTTTACATCTGAAATGCTTCTTATATAAACTCCCACATAGTCCAAGGATCGGCAACTATAGCAAATCAGATTCAGTACCAAATATTTTCCCTTTTTTGATGGCAGAAGGAAATGTCTTCCCCACCCTGAACATCAAATACATCCATAAGGGACTGCCTGAAATAATGTCATTAAAAGTGTATTCATCTCATCAGGAACAGCACAAAATGAATTTTAGTCCATGGTATTGCTTTGAGATAAACCTGTGAAGGAAATAAAAACTGTATTTCAGTTTCTGTAAATGAGAATATGGAAGAGATATTTACACCCAGCCTCTGTTTCTCCTTATCCTTCATCATCTCTCTTACTGCCAGTTTAATTGTCAACCTGTCTCTTGAGTTTCATACCTTTCCCAAATGTGTTTCCCCCCTCTGCCTTATCTCTTCAAAGCCATCAGTCACACAGCAGATTTGTAATGAACTTGCTCTCTGCCAAGGCAAGAAAAAAAAGTGACATCATTTTCAAAAAGGGGAGATCAGCACTTTAATCTCAGTGAGATAGAAAATAGAACAAAGGGAATGTCTGGCAGGGCTAAAAGGGGGAAAGGATGGGGATGGAGCACACGCTTTCTTTTCCTCTCCATGCTTTGTACACTATGATTTAGAAATTTGAATCCATTTGTTTTCTATTCTCATCGTATCCTGCTGGCCATGCAAGGTCTTGTCTGGACATAATTACTGAGAAAACGGTGTGGCTTTCTCTCTCCCCACTTTTGTGAATTTGGTGGGATGGGGTGAGGGTGAAATGTTTACAGGCTTATTACAGAGTTTCAACGTTGATGAAGCATTTTAAAATTTTGATGTGAGGTAGCTAGCTCGTGAACCTGATTGGGCAGGTGTATTCTAGTTGTAGCTAAAACCAAATCAGACTGAGAAGAGATGGCCAGAGAAGAAAGAAAGGACAAGCACTTTTTTTTAATCAGAGAGAATCCCCTCAGACTAAATTGTAGACATGTAGATCAAAGGTAATGTGGGAATCGGCACTGAAGGCTCAGAGGCTAAGATATTAAAACAGCTGTTTACAATAACTTGTGTGATCAGAATTAGTTTATAAAAAGTATGATCCTCTGAAAATAATCAGGCTGAAAAGAAATGTAGGTTCTCTCTGGTTACTATGGTTTTAGTTATGGTGGGACCATGTGTAGGAGATTATCAAACATGTACCATTTGTCAAAGAAATGTGATGAATCACCCTTGATAAAAGATAACAAATGCCTTCTTTTTAAAGTGAAGCTGGTTTAGAATTAGACATGTGTGTTGGGCTTGAACCTCCCAAGCCACAATTTCAGGTGTGCCAAGAACAAAACTGTTTAAAATTGTTACAATTAATTTCTGTCTGCAAGCTTCACTTCTGGTATCAAAAATCCCAACCTTAAGGCAGTTCTTGGTAAACCCAGTTCAGTCCAAAGTTTGCCTTTGCTCTGACTTCTCTGTGTTGATCCAAATTTCTTGGATTTCACTCAGCATCCAGGTCCTTTTCCCAGTCCTACCTACAAACCCCAGTATCTACTAAGGCACACAGCACTCCGTACAGTTTCCAGCCTGAGCTCCTCTCATCTGTTGCAAGGCATCTGATTTCCCATGGTATTACTGGTTGTCATTTCAGAAACTACTTTGTGTCACTGGCATCACTACCATAAAGGATCTTTAGCATCTTCAGCCATTTCTCAGCCACTTTGATATTTGTCAGCATAGTGGGAGATCACAAGAAACCTCTAGATTCTCTCCTGCTCCATCTGGTAAATGGCAACTTGGGGGCCATTACAGAACTCTGCCTAGATTGAGCAGGCTGCATTTTCTATCTTATTGGTGCCCCATAACTCTGGGATGGCAGGAGTTAGGGGAAGTGATGTCTAACCAGCTTCTGCCTCCCACATTCCACCCAGGAAAGGAAGGCACTGGTCTGTAGATGATCTGTTGGCTCTAGGTCTTCACCAGCTCTCTGGGATGTGGTCCAGACAGGGAGGATGTAGACAGATTCAGCGCCCTTCCTCAGATATCCACACAACAAACTCATTTTACTACTTTTCCTCACTGACTTTTTTTCCTTTCCCAACTCACACAGATTTTGTCTCTTCTGTGATCATAAAAACAGAGAGAAAACATTTGCCTCCAATGTAATTGCTTAAAACCCAAGTCAGTTGTGCTCATGATTTTTAATATTAAAAAGCTTAAAACTTGCAAACAAAGACAAAAATTATCTTCCCTATTATCTCTACAATAAAGTCAATTTTGATGATAAAAAATGAGATTTGATCTTCTTTGTTCTTTTGGTTTTTCTGCTAAACATATATATTGTAAATGAAAATGTATCATGAAACTTCAAAGAAATATCATATATTAGTATTTCAAAATACTGTTAATTCTGTTTCTTTCCCCCTACAAATCTTTGCCTACCAAAAAAATGTGATTCTTACTTACTTGTCCTGCTCTCCTCTAAGAAAGGTTTTTACCTTTATTTTTTTATTTTTTTATTTTTTTAAGATTTTATTTATTTATTTGACAGAGAGAGACACAGCGAGAGAGGGAACACAAGCAGGGGGAGTGGGAGAGGGAGAAGCAGGCTTCCCGTGGAGCAGAGAGCCCGATATGGGACTCGATCCCAGGACCCCGGGACCATGACCTGAGCTGAAGGCAGTTGCTTAACAACTGAGCCACCCAGGCACCCAGGTTTTTACCTTTAATCCATTTCTCCAAAACAATAAATTCCACACATAGCAAAAATGAGTATATGTCCAAAGTACAAGACTCTATATTGAGGTCCTCCAAGACTCTATAGATAAATCTTCATGATGAAGTAAAAATATGTAGCCAAGAGAATCCATCCATTGGCTGAACAGCCTCCTATGGACCAATACCAATGTAGAAAGGCCTTCGTCCAGATGGAGTCCAACTGAGGCCGTCAGAGCTTCTCAGGGACATGTACTAAGAGACACCAAAGGTAATCTGTAGTTATTGATAGACACTTGAGTTAAAAGTTTATATGGTCCCAATGGACACAAGTTTTGCTTATAGAAGGACACATGGACAGGGTTGGAGTTAAGAGGAGGGGTTATGGAGAGAGAAACAAAGACATAGAGACAGGGAAAACAAATGCTAAGAGTCAAAGAAATTATGAAACAAATGTAGAGATGACAGACTGATACCTATTCACAACTGCATCTCTGAGCTCTCTAGTTCCCTTCCTTGTCTTATTTTTTCTCCTTTGAATCTAGGTGACCACCATACTTTTTATTATACATATTTATTTATTTGCTGTCTATTTATACACACACACACACACACACAATATTTAGATTCCACGAGAGGTGAGTTTTGTGTTTTGTTCACTAGTGTATCCTCAGTTCCTAGGGCAGCGGTAAGGATTTTAACAATTATGTTTCAGGAAAGAAGGAAACAAAGGAAGAAGAAAGGAGGAAAGGACTGTAAAAGGAAAGGGAGGAGGGACTAGAAGGAGAAGAGCAAGAGGTAAATTTCTTGCTTTGTCATTCTCTGGACTCAGACACCTGGCTACATGTCCTGCTCTTGCATTCCGTAATTCTCCCATTTTCTTTCTACAAGCTCTGTTTTCTGGACCTGAGCCCATTTGAATGTGTTTATTTTCCCTGTAACCAAATGAACCCTGACAACAACAGCTGTGGGGAGTTATCCTAGTCAGTTTACAGACCCTTTTTCTTTATTTCAGGTGAGTAGCTAACTTTCTCATCTTTAAATGATCTTTGAGCCTGGTATAAAAACTGACCACATGATACCATGAGCTTGTTGGAAGAGCATGACTAAGGGTGCTGATTCAAATCACAGGGGGAGATGATACAAAGGTAAAAGGGGAAAGATGACATACAGCTGTTACCTCCACAGTGGCGGAAGATCTGGGAGCTGAGGAAGCAAGTGATCTTTCCCCATTTACTATAATGGCTTTAAGGGCAGTAAATAGTTCAGTAGTGGTCCCCAAATGTTATTGAACATATTACTAGAGTGCTTGCTAAAATGGAGGTTACAAAGTCCAACTCCCCCAAATTCAGATTCTACCAATATATATTGTGGGCTAGGCATCTGAATTATTAGTCAAAACACCAAATGGTACCTACTACCAGATGATCTGAATGTTTGTGTTCCTCCAAAATCCACATGTTGAAATCCCACTCCCTAAAGATGGTGGTATTAGGAGATGGGGCATTTGAAGGTGCTTCAGTTGCCTAAAAATGTGACCACGCTGACGACTTGATCTTGGACTTGAATATGAGAAAGAGATATGTGCTGTTTATAAGCTATCCAGTCTTTGGTATTTTGTTATAGCAGCCCAAACAGACTAATACCAAAGCAAGTGGTTTTCTAAATACATATTGAAGATAAAAAAGCTCTAATTTGATCTGTAACATTTAGAGTGCCATGTTCCCAAAACTTTAACAATGGTTCCCCACTTCTGAATACCATCTACCTCTGCATGCCCTTAGACATCCAGAAATTAAAAGACAGAGTATAAGTGTGGATGAGATGGAAAAGATGAGGGTTCATTGTGGTGGTGGTGGTGGTGATTTTTTAATTAGCTAGGCTTTGTGTTGAATTTCTTGTATAAAATATTCTACCTTTAGAGCTGCATGGGTAAGGACATAGCCAATTGATTAACAAGTTATCAAAACCTGGGATGTCAAAGTAGCAATGTCCTGAGCCACACTCTTTTCTGTCAGGTTCCCACAAAAATTGTATTATCTTAATGCCTTCCCCTCTACCATCAGTTAGAGCTTTGGTACATTTTCTAATTAGCCTCACATTCTCAGAAATGGAACACCTTTCCTGGGGTATGTTAGACTCTTTCAGAGGCTGCTGGGCACTCTTGAGAACAGGACAAATGCAGTATTGAATTGGTAATGTGATATAAACATTGGGCTTCCATGACTGTTTTGCTTCAGGGTAGCAGGGCTGGTCATAATATGAAAGCTGGAAATGAATTAGGACTAAGGTAAACTTTTAAACTCCAACCAAAAAGCTCCCCTGAATCTGGTGGCTGGATTTAAGAATGATGTGTAGGGTTATATAAGTTGCTGGTTACGTCACATCTTAGGTCTCTAGCCTCAGACACACTCAAATCCCAAGTCTTTCCAGCTGATTGCTGATTCATTCTTCTAAAATAAAACCTGCTGAGAGGAAAGAGTTAAATCTGTCTTCAGAAGGTTCTGCCTGACTCTGAAGAGGTCATCCTTCATAGCCGCCTGCCTACTTGAATGAAAAGTAGCATATTAAGCTTCTAGACAGAGTTATGAGAGATCAAATAAAGAAAGAAGTACCTCCCACTCATAGACTTACAAAATGTATAGTCTTTTGCAAAGTGTACAAAGGAGGATTCATAGACTGAGGAGCTATTTGGTGTTCCCAAAATACAGTGCCTCATGTAAGAACTTGAGAAGATAGAAGACCCAGTTAAGGCAAAGCCATAAAAACAGAAGGCAAAGTGAATTCATTTTGTAATTTGCTTTATTATATCAGGATTTATAGAAAGCAGTTCTACCTATTGCACAAATCTTTTTTTAGTTTTGTTCCCTTCCTTTTCCCCCCCTCTGTTTTAAACTTTCCATGATAGGTGGTCTCAGAAAGTGCTGAATTAAGACTTAGCAAAGTCAAGTCCTATATATCTGGCTAGTCCTATAGTTCTAAAACAGTCTCATAAGCCAGTGCCTCACATTTGTCTGAGAGACGTAAGACCAAAAGAGTAAACAACACATACTCATAAACACTCACAAGCACAGATGCCCACACATGGAGACATGGACAAACATATGCAAGGTTACATTTTGTACTTTATTGCAATTTAGTCTGGGAAAGCACTGCTTACACCTTAACACATTCTTTCTTGGATCACAATGTTCATACACCCTAGCAGATTTCAAAACCAAGGTAGGATTTATTTTATAAGAAAGGGTAGGAATTCTCCATCTTGCTTCGGTAGCACTCAATAATGGATTCTCAATATCATAGCATATTAAAAGATGCTAATATTTGTATAGATTTTTTAGAATTTACAATGTAGTTTTACAACCATTATTTATTCATTCAGTAACTATTTGCCAAACACCTGCTGTGTGCCAAGCATTGTTCTAGGCTCTTGTGATAGAATGTGGGCAAAGATCTTTGTGCTCATGGAGATTACATTCTAAAGAATCATCTCATTTGAGACCCCCCAGTAATTCTGTACTTTCTCTTGAGGGAAACATGACTTGAACCCAAATTGTAATCCAAAAACTCTGTACTTTTACTAGACTTTGCTATTTTTCTTAAAACTCTAATCAATAAAAATAGGGTAATTATGAGAACCACGGTAAATGTCTTAATCTATACAAGGAAACATACAAGTATAGTAATCAGTTTAGTAAATGGCTAAATTGTTTTGAAGGCCAAATCATTAAACCAACTAGCAAACTGAAGCACTCCATGAAGGTACTCAAGGAAGTCCATGAAAGGACCCAAGGCACAATAATTCTTTATAGTATCTATAGAGAGTACAGAATGTGACTTTGCATACTATGCCAAGTAGTTGTAATTAATTTTGTTTGACTCTACTTTAAATTAAAACTGGGATATCACATGAGAAAGAATTTCTGTTTCCCATTACAAGTGTACTTTAGTTGGTTTCCACCTAAGTGCAAATATGTTTTATTTTTTTAAACAAAGTAATTGATATTACAGCTCTCATTTCCCTTTAAAAAAACATTGGTATTTTCCACTAGATTTAGTTTTAAATATTTTTCAAATATTTATCACATTAGATTCACATCTCAAACTGATCAAGTTAAGTGGAAGTCTCCAGCCTATCCCTAATTTATTTTTATCCATGACACATGAAGAGTCCATTTCCATCTTATAGTTGGCTCAGCCTGAGAGATTTATTTGTTTTTTTCTGACTAATTCTGTACATCAGCTCTTCAAATATGAACTAACTAGTGCACTGCATAGGGTAATCTTAAAACCTTATGTTTTAAGGTTTTATTTGAATTTTATGAGAAGAGAAGCCTATTTGATTGTGTTGAGACCAGTCATTCTCAACATGGTAGATTTGGGCTCATTTTCTCTTCCCTAATGTTTTCCAACATTTGCTATGCTTTTATTGTAATGCTGAATTCATTACTTTTGTTATAGTTGCCCAATTAGCATTCAGTCTTTAGTTTCTAACAACACAACGACCCATAGCAGGTATGTGTTTAAGAAGAAGAAAAAAAACTGTGATTACAGATTAAATGGGGAGAGAGGTGGTGGAGTGGAGAGAAAGAAAAGTTCCAAACAATGTGCGAAAATAACAGAAATTACCCCAAGTCACTAACAGTCCACAAATTCATTGAGAAATTACATATTAAAATTTAGGTGAATTTTTTTTAGAAAAAATCACGTCAGTTTTATTTTCTTGACAAATGTTAAGTTAGACCACATAGCTTTCCCCTACCCAAAGAGTATTCTTGGGTAATATAAACCCAAAAGAACTTTCTTCTATATTGCAAGGTTCTAGGTGGTAGAGAATTATAAGGTCTTAAGTTGAGAACTTCACCATTATGAGAAAAACAGATCTAATGTTAAAATACTCTGACATTCTGTAAACTTAGAGAACATTATTTAGAATTGGCTTTCATATAGTAAAAGACTTTACCAGCCAACACAATGTTTTCTTCCAGGGCATGATGCCCTGGGCAGGACATGGGATAGTTTATCAGTCAGGGACCTGTCAAGAGGACAAAAAATAAAAAAAAAATAAAATAAAATAAAAATAAAGCAATCACTAGTTATTTTAACACAAAGATTCGATATAAATAATTGTCAACCAGGTATTACAGCCATGAGAGACAAAAGAGAGACACTGTGGATTTATAAAAGCAATTACTGGGGGGAGGAATTATCACGTCTAGGGTTCAGGGAACAAATGGAAGAGGATGTTGTTATTAAAATCTAGAAACTTAGAGGAAGGGCCGGTGGAGTTTGGATCCAGAGCTCTGCAAGGGGACCCTGGCTGCGTGGTGCTGGTACATCAGAAATTAGGAGGAAGGACCACCTGAAGTCAGGACCTAGATTAGCTAGTTCTGATATAGCTGAGAAGGCACTAAGAAATTGTTTCTAGGATGCGCAAAAACTGCAAAATAGGAACAATTGCAGCTTTGGGTAACTACTGTCAATGCCAATGGAAAGAGGGATTTCAAGGGTGACCCTCATAAAAACAACAGATTATGGGCATGTCCCTTTTTCCTCCTCCTGCTTTCCAGTCTCCCTATTGGGCCCCTGTTGGCAAAGCCTAACAGAAGCCAGCTGGCAAAGGAGAAGTGTCCCCAAAATCACAAAGCAAAATATAGAGGGATTGATTTGAAACTTAGAAAGACAGTAGCTTCTTAACTGCTACATAAGGAAGACAGCTTGTATTAATGTGTCCATAACATATCATTTGCGTTTACAAAGCTATATTCTTGGTTCTAGAATAGAGAAAACAGTATTAGTAATTGCTAGCATATAATAGCATCTACTGTATACTAGGTTCTATGCTAAATGCCACACATGTGTTGTCTTATTTAATTGTCCAGACATCAAATGAAAGAGTGATCATCATGAACCATGAACAGTTATCTAAACTGAATAAAAATGTGGAGTTCAAGATAGAAGTCCCTGTAAGCCATCATTTGGTCCAGCCCTTTCTCTATATGCATATCATCTTTTTTTTTTTTTCCCTGTAGAAGAAAGAGTTGAGTTTATTGGTTACTCTAGATCAGGGCTTTGCATACTTTTTAAAAATTTATTTATTTATTTATTTATTTATTTATTTATTTATTTATTTATTTATTTATTTTAGAGAGAGAGCACAGAAGTAGGGGGAGGAGTAGAAGGAGAGGGAGAGAGAATCTCAAGCAGACTCTCCACTGAGTAGGGAGCCCAGTGCAGGGCTCCATCTCAGGACCCACGATTGTGACCTAAGCCAAAACTAACAGTCGGACGCTCAACTGACTGACCCACCCAGGCACCCCTGCATATACTTAAAAAAAAAATTCATTTTGAAAAAAATTTGTTTTGAATCCAGGATAGTTAATATATAGTGCTATATTAGTTTCAGGTGCACAATACTGTGATTCAGCAATTCTATATATTACTCAGTGTTCATCAGGATAAGTGTATTCTTAATCTCCTTCACTTAAGTCACCCATGCGCCACCCAATTCCTCTCTGGTTAACATCAGTTTGTTTTCTGTAATTAGAATCTGTTTCTTGGTTTGTCTCTCTCTCTCTCTCTCTCTTTTTTCCTTTGTTTTGTTTCTTAAATTCCACATAAGAATTAAATCATATGGTATCTGTCTTTCTCTGACTTATTTCTTTTAGCATTATATTCTCTAGTTCCATCCATGTTGTTGTAAATGACAAAATTTCATTCTTTTTTATGGCTGAATAATATTCCATTGTATATATATACATCATGTCATCTTTGTCAATTTGTTTACTGATGGACACTTGGGCTGTTTCTATTTTTTGGTTATTGTAAATAATGCTGCAATAAACATAAGGTGCATGATTCTCTTCGAATTACTGTTTTTATATTCTTTGGGTAAATACCCAGTAGTATAAGCACATTATCTTAAAACCAAACTTACCTAACCAGTGTTTCTCTCACCTGTAGCAATCAGGAAAATTAGAAGGGTTAAAGGATTCCTTTACCAGAACTATAAGCCACAGCTTTATATAAACAGCATAGCCTTTTCTCTTAGCCATAACTTGAGGAAAAAATTTAGTAATATTTAAGGGGAGCTAGCTGCATGTTAGCAACATGAATTGGTTGACCTTAGAAGCACTTTGATTAAAATATGTTATTTTTCAATTCAAATAATGACGATACAGTTGATAAATTCTCTTAGCTGAAAATGAAGGAAGAAAAATCATTGAATTCCTAGAGCAGTCATTAAGAGCTGGAGCATACAAGTCTGAGATTGGAAAGTCAAAATGAGGCAATAAACTAGTAGTAAGGTAATAATAACTACTAATATCTAATAGAAAGCCATTGTATTATTATTATTACATATGTGTTACTTAGATATATAGTGATATATAATATATATATAATATATATATATATATATATATTATGTATGAATATATATTAGCTATAACTAGTGTTTACTGTCTCATCTCTGTGCCAAGAATTTTGTTTGATAAATACACAAACACAAACTTATATAACTCCCCTTGATGACACTATGAAATAGTTTTGTAGATAAGGAAGCAAAGAGCTATAAGATGGTAGAATGCAATTTAAACTTTGCTTTATTGAATTCTAAACATTTAATTTCTCCTACCTCCCACATGACCAAATCTTCATGGATGACATGCCAGATGCCACGAAGAAGAACCAGTTTGGTTTCTCTTCTTAATTCCCTTTCCCTTTCACCCAACCTTTCACAGATACTCATGGTAGCATATGAGGAAGAACACGGAGAAAACCTCACTTTTCCCATGCCATGTCCCTACGTCTAATTCTATTTTGTTTCCCATATCAGTCATGATTAAGGTGTTCTCTATCTTCTTTCAGTTACAAGATAGCCCGAGTCTTCAAGTTCTAGCAATACCATATGAAAATATATAACAACCAAATCATCACAGAAACTATTGGTTTGATGTACAAGTAATATAAAAATGCTTATAAGTGGTACAATAGTCATAATTGATGAGAGAGCAGAGAATTAAGTCTCACTCCAGCCATGCTCAAATCCTGGCTGAATTCTACTTACTAGTAGAATTACTACTTACTAGTTCAGTGATGTTGGGCCAGTGTTTTCACTGCTCCAAGTCACAGGTCCACCACTTCAAGTCACACACACACACACACACTCATATACTCTTATATAATAAGAGTCCTGTCTCACCAGGGTGTGAGGCTTTAATAGCATAATACATGGAAAGCACTTAGCACAGTGTTTGGCAAATAGTAAGTGCTTAACAAATTTTAGCTTTTGTTAGTGGTAATAGATGGGTTTACATACAGTGTCACATCTTATTTTGCATTATATGGAAATTCTTTATGGGGTAAGTCTAATATTTATGAGTCAATGCCGGTGTCCTTGGAAACAGATGTCTACAAACTCTTCCTGATACAGAAAATGCAGTGGGATTTAGTCTTGCACCACTTCTCTGAGAGTGGGAAATTAGAAACTCAAGGCAGTCACGTCATAGGATGTCCTCCTAGGTACGACTGGAGTTACATATTCTCACTGACAGAATCCACAGTGTGTAACACCTCCACCAGGAGCCTTTATCACACAGTTTTACAGTGCCTCTCCTGGACATCAGGTTATAAAGTAAACAATTTTATAATGAGTCCCATAGCATTTCTGGTATAAATTGCTTACATTTATTGTATAAATCCAAAACAGAGCCTCCTCATGCTGGGGTCTTACTGATTGGAATCTGTTCAGCATGCATGGATTTATTTTTGGAAGTCTTTTTTAAACTTTCATTTTGTCTTCTCTTATCATTATGCTATCTTTCCTCTTTTAGTCTAGCGGTTAGGAACTTTTTGTTGCAAATAAGAGAATGCCAAGCTGCTGATTTCAGTAAACAATAAGGACATGTATTTGCCGTGCATGACAGGGAGACTGGAAGCCAGTTTTGTCAGGATTGGTTCAAGGTTCAGTGCTGTTCCCAAAGACCCAACCAGCTTCTGTTCCTCTTCCCTGTTATTCATAGCATGTGTTATTCTCAGTCTCAGACACTAGAGATGTACCAATGGCTCCTAAAACATGCACGGTGACCAATGTTTTTGAATATTACTAAATAATCTACAGTCAAAATGAAGAAACAAAGGCTAAGTAATGAAGATTAGTATCATCTGTAGCATAAAATAGCAGTATGACTTGGAGAAAGCCATTTAACCTTCTAGAATTCTACTCACTCATCTCCAAAATGAGTATAAATGTTCTTGAATCATCCTTAAATGCCTCACTCTGCATCTGGCACATTTCAGATATTGAATAAATAAGTAAATAAACAAGCAAACAAACACATAATGAATGTGTAAAGGAATACATAGTTAAACAAAGCTCATTTTAGTTATTTAACCTTATAATCTTGAAAATAATTGGACAGTCTTTGGTTTCCATGGGAAGTTTAAATTCATGGCATTTAAAATGGGAAAAAGGAGGATTTGCCTGACTCAACCATAGATACTTGCCCTTCCTGTGTACTGATGTTATTTGGCTTATCCAGGCATGCCTATATGTGAATAAGCCTTAGTGTTGATCTGTTTCCAGTTTACCTAAACCTGTCTGAAAGGTAGAGCCAGACAGCTGAGTCATTTTCTAACAATTGCCAACTGGCGATGACTTCTCAAAGCCAGACAATCCCCCTCAGTGGTCATTCTTCTTCTTCTTCTTCTTTTTTTTTTTTTTTTTCCAAGGATCATAAAGCAGATGCATTATTTTCCATCTATTGTGTCATAAAACAGTGATTCCAAAAGCTGGGAAGGTGAGTGATTTCTTGGAAGCGAAAACTGTAAGGCAGAGACTGGAACAAAGACCTAATTATGGGTAGAGGTGCTAAAAGGCACAGGAGACCAGGAAGCACACTACCAATAATCAAAGAAGTTCACCCTGACTGCTGGGTTTGTTGTCCTGAGTGAAAAAGAACAACAAAAGGACTCCACAGTGAGAGACCAAACTACACTTGCCCAGATTCATGCTAGCACTTGCTTGAATTTTCTCACACACTTCCCCCCCCCATGGCCCTACTCATCTTTTCTTGGAGACAAATGTAGGTTCAATTTCCCCAGGCTTCAGTCAGACAATCCAGCTGCCAGAAATGTGCTGGCTGATGATCTTTCTGGAACGACTTCTCTGCTACTTACTTGGGTCTGTCAAATCTGGGAAAGGAAGGAAGAACAGAGGACAATGTTGTGAAAAGCCAGGCTGTAAGCTCTGTGAAAAACCAGCAACTAATGATAATGCTCAAGTACTGTGTTAACATTAATTAGATTTCTATGTTGTGACACTTGTCCATTATTAACTATAGTTTCACTTTGTCTATCTTTACTTTGTTTTTATAATATTGACCAAAAAGTATTATTTCAATGAAGTTCTTTTTCAGTATTTACGAAAATGTGGCCCACCAGGGACTTTCTATAAATAGCAAAAAATTAATGTTTTGTCTAATTTACCTGCAGAACTAGTGGTAAGATACTATTAAGGCCAATAAATTACTTAGTTTATCAAGACCATAACAGTAGGTAAAAAAAAAATAGAATCTCTAGCCATATTAAAGAAGATAAAATAATAGTTTCATGTAAGGTTTACACAAATACACGGAGATAATGGAAGTTATTTTGAATATTGGCAGACTTGCGAAGGAAATGGAAATTTTTGAAAGTGAATTACTATAAGTTGTTAACCATAATTCAATATTTACTTGCAGACTTTCAGAAAAGTAGTTCACTGTTCGTTTTATGCGATGAGTTGTTAATATTACATGAAATAACAAATTGGCATCATAACTAAACAGAGTCTCTGGGCAGTTATCATAAAAAGAACGATGGGAATCTAAGCATGGGAGTTGGGGTTTTTTACTGACAAATGGATTATTCTGCACAATGTGAGGTTTGTCATTCCGGCTTTCTGATCAGAGACTCTTCAGTCTCAATTTTAAATGTCTTCATTACACAAATCGTATTTATTATAATTGTGGGTGAGATTAAGCTTGTTAGAATGAGAGCCTATTACATCATTCTGTTATTTTTAAAACCTTGGGAATGTCACACTTACCCAAATGAAGGACTGATATGTGGCCCTACAACCATTCCAGTTACGGCAGGGCCATTCCAACAACATTCTTGACATGCTGGAAGCTGACGGCATGCCCAGACAAATGTTACCCTGTTCCCTATTCCCTTCAGTTTCTGGTGTTAAGTACTAATTGAGGCCCCGATCACCCTGCAGAAAATGAAATAAAATAAGATAAAATGCAGCAAAATCCACAGAAAATACCATGGAAGTTTCTATTGATGCAGTGCTGGAGGCAGAAAGGCATATTAATGAGTAGCACTCTGAACGGGAGCTGAAGTCATTTATTTAAAATGGCAATGAGATGACCTCTTAAAAAGCTCCGGTGGGGTGGGCAGAGGGCAATTTGGCCGAGGCCTCATACAAAGGGCTTTAAACTTAGACTTTTATTATTATTTCCAAATGATGGTTTACCTTGTTATGAATTGAACTGTATCTCCCCAAAAATTCATATGTCGACGTTCTAAGCCTTTAATGTGATTGTATTTAGAGATAGGGCCTCTAGGGAGGTAATTAAAGTTAAGTTAGGTCATAAGGATGGGATCCTAATCCCCGGGATCTGATGTCTTTGGAAGAAAACGGACAGCAGGAGTATGTGTCCATACAGGAAAGACCAAGTGAGGACACAGCAAAAAGGCTGCCAATCAGGAAGGAGGTCACACCAGAAACCAACCCTGATGGCATCTTGATCTTGGACTTCCAGGCTCCAGAACTGTGAGAAAATAAATTTCTGTTGTTTAAGACCCCTTGTAGTATTCTGTTATGGCATCCCAGACAGACTAATGCATATCTATAATCACAAACGTTAACCTGACATATTAAAAGAAGATGTTTGTCATTCTTCCAATGCTTACCCATTCATAAAACCACCTTGCCTGAAGCCAATAATAACAGCAGAATCTATTGAACTTTTTTTCTTGATAGGGGCTGTTTTACACATTTTCATTTCATAGAGTAGTTCATATTATTACCTGTTTTACAGATAAGAAAAGGAGTAAAAGACAGTATAAGCAACTGATCCAAAGTCGAATAACATACTCAGAATATCGTAAATAGTAAAGTGAGCTACAGGATAGTTTGTTTATTTATAAATCCTGTTATTATCTGGGGGAAAAGCACACGTGTATCACTGTGCATTTGTACGTTTAAAGTCATTTTTTTTTTAAGATTTTATTTTTATTTATTTGACAGAGAGAGAGATAGCGAGAGCAGGAACACAAGCAGGGGGAGTGGGAGAGGGAGAAGCAGGCTTCACGCCAAGCAGGGAGCCCGATGTGGGACTCGATCCCAGGACCCTGGGATCATGACCTGAGCCGAAGGCAGACGCTTAACGACTGAACCATCCAGGCGCCCTAAAGTCATTTCTTTAACACATGTGAAAAATTTAAACTTTCCACAATTGAAGAAAGCTTTTTGGTCATAAATTTTATAATGTATTGGGAGTCTCAAAAGAAGAAGATAAAAGGACATTTCAAGGAAAATCACTACAGAGGTAAACTGAATTTTCTCCATTAAATACATTTATCTAAACATGGGGCAAATTGCTTGTATTTGAAAACAACTGTGATTTTTATATATCTTTTTTAAAGTTGAATGCCAAAATTTCCTTTTGAATCCCACAATGATTTTAGAAGCCAACATATTTCCAGGAGGTTGGAAAGCTACTATAAGCTTATTTTTAACTGGTCAGCAAGTAAAATTCTAACTAATGTTGATCTTTCTCTGACAGCGCTTGCTTGGAAGGTTCCATAGTTTTGATTAATACTTAAACACTAGGGCTTCCAAAGCAAATTTACAAGCTGAAATTACTAAAGCTACAATAAATACAGAAACACGTTACTGCTTTATTTTCTACATGAGCTAAAAAGAGCAGCCATTAGGAATAAGCAAGTACAGGAAGGAGGAACTTTGTTTTCAGTTTGTTTTTTCACTGACCATTAGAAATGTACACTGTGACCTCACTGATATGAGGAATTCTTCATCTCAGGAAACAAACCGAGGGTTGCTGGAGTGGGGGGGGGGTGGGAAGGATGGGGTAGCTGGGTGATGGACACTGGGGAGGGTGTGGGCTATGGTGAGCGCTGTGAATTGTGTAAGACTGATGAATCACAGACCTGTATCTCTGAAACAAATATTACATTATATGTTAAAAAAAAGAAGAGTATAGTAGGAAGGGAAAAATGAAGGTGGGGAGATCGGAGGGGGAGACGAACCATGAAAGACTACGGACTCTGAGAAACCAACTGAGGGTTCTAGAGGGGAGGGGGTGGGGGGGTGGGTTAGCCTGGTGATGGGTATTAAAGAGGGCACATATTGAATGGAACACTGGGTGTTATACACAAACAATGAATCGTGGAACACTACATCAAAAACTCATGATGTAATGTATGGTGATTAACATAACATAATAAAATAAAATTAGAAGGAAAGAAATATATACTGTGAGGAGGAACCTATGGTGGTTTTGTTTACTAGCTCTGGAGCTAGACTGGAAGTGAGTGCTGGCTCTGCAACTTCCTAGCTGTGTGATATTAGGCAAGTTATTTCTTCTTTCTGTCCTTAAGTTTCCTCATCTGTGAAACGGGGCAGTGACAGTGTCTATTCCGTAGGAATTTTACACACCTTAAACGAGTTACAACAGATAAACTGCAAAGAACAGTGACTAGCATATAGCAGATATTCCATATGTGATGGTGATTAATTTTTCCTATAAAAATAGTATTTAAATAAAGTCAGGATTCTATGATATTCAGCCATTAATTCCATAAATATTCATTCATTCAATAAATATTTATTAAGTCCATACCATGGCCAGGAGCTAGCTGTAAAGCGTTGAATAATTCAAGGGACCTCTTGTCTAAGGTCTAGCCTTATAGTGGGAAGAACAGACACATATATTCCTGGTGGGTGCTGTCTACTGAGCTTTCTATTAGAACATGGACATGGGAACTCATAAGGAGTTCTGGGAAGAGCGTTCTGGAAGGAGTATTGCTGAAGCTGAGTTTCACAACTTTATGACTCAGAAGAGGATATGGAGACAGCTATTCTTTTTTTTTTTTTATAGGAAAAATCGTAATGTTTCATTTTATTTTGTGTGTGTGTTTCTTTTTTTTTTTTATGTTATGTTAATCAGCTATTCTTAACAGAGGAAGCAGAAAAGCAAAAACATAATGGCCTGAGGAGTTTGGGAAACTAATGGGAGGTGTGAATAGCTTATGAATCATACATAAAGGGGCCGTGAGGAAATCAAGCTGAGAATTAAACACTGATCACATAACTTCTCCCAATTTCTACTTTTCTATAGCACCATGATGGTCCCTTTTGTTGAGGACCAATAACTCAGTTCTGACTACATGTGGGGAAGAAAAATATGCATGATGACACTCCTTACCTCATTGTCCAAATTGGGCCAACATTCCAATAAATAACCGGTCAAAACCATCTCAGTCTCTAAGGGATATGATTAATTGGACAGGTTCCAAAATACTAATATTGGAGTACACTAATCTCACCTGCAGATGAAAATATTTTAATATGCAGCTCAAAGATGGCTAGACAAGTGTTAGTCCAGAGAGCACTATAATATATTTAAAAGTAAAGCTCAATACTAAGTAATCCCATGAAGTGTAATAAAATTTCACATCTGGTTACAGAGTACACATTGTCTAAATTATGGAGATGAGAAATTGCAAACTAAGTGTGAAAGCAGCTTCAGTTAATGACGGCTATTTATGACCCAGCCTGTTTTTTGATGCATACACAATTATTGAGCTTGTGGCACACAAAAGCCTGAATAACTGCAGAAATATTGGGGATGGGAGAAATATTTAATCATGCCAGTTTTATCGCAGGTCGGCAAGGCCTTATCTTTAGGTGGGCCTAAATCAACAATATTAAAATGAATAATTTACCCTGTTCCAACTTGAAGCCGACTGACTGTTTTATGCCTAGGGAAGAAAAACACTGGGCTTTGTAACTCTTCACCCTGATGGCTTGTAATGCTCATCGATCTGAAACAAACAGTGCATAAATCTGTTCTTTAGCAACAGACGCAACTAAGGTGTCGATTAAAAATGACCGAGCGGAAATTGGAACATGATTACCAAATCCATAGTACCCAACACCATTCACTGACTCATACACAGCTACTTCATTGAGAAGAATGAAATAAATAAAATATCCTTTCAAAAAATTGAATTGTAAGGGACATTTTATGAGATAGTTGTGAGACAATTTTTTTTTTTTTTCTGAGACAAAAAGATGAGTTTCTGATTGCACTGAGAATTCAACCTATGTCCCTTCTAATTTTTCTTTCTTCCCTTAATGAACAAAGATCATGGCCAAATTTCATTTGCCAGTTCTGTTGACAATTTGGACAATAAACTATTTTCACCTAATGTTCCTTTAATGTTACAGAAGCTCAAGTCAAGAAAGGAAGCTTATGTTCTTAAAGGTGAAATAAGTTACTTTCATGTTACTCTTTAGGACCAAAGGGTAACAGCAAATGAGATGAGTTCTATAGTCAGTGGCTGCTTACCAGAAGCCTTTGGAGAATAATGGTTCTTTCTCTTCTGTGGAACAGGAACCTGAGACATGGAGCAGCTTAGCAGCTAAGCCATTACCCAGACTAAGATATATCATTAGTGAGTGCCAAAGCCCCCAATCAAATCTCAGTCTGAAGGGCTCTGTGGTTGTTACTAGGGCAATTTACCAAATATTTATTGCCCTCTATCTTCTGGGCATATGGTAGGTAGGTACTTCCTTGTTCCTTTGTGGTTGGATGGGATCATGGGTCTAGTAGTAGCCAATCAGTTGCAAGCACAGAGACACATATCTTCTCCTGAATAAAGTATGTAAGTCCTGGTGCAAGACTCTCCAGAGTTCTCTTTCCCTCAGCCCAGGCAACTGGCAAGGTTCTAGCTAGTGGCTTCACTATCAACCAGAGTCCCAGAGAGTCCCCAGCTAATCCTCAGAGCAGCACTGGAACAAAATACATTTCTCTTGTTTATAGTTTCTGGGATTTGGGGGTTTGTTGGTTTCCACAACCAACTTCACCTATCCTGATGTATGGAGACCGCAAAGCCTATTCTCCATAAAGGAACCCATAAACTAGAGATAGCATCATAAAACCAAGTCACAAGGAACAGAAATAAAGCTTCATGATGAAAGGAGGATGAGATCGGGGCCATAAAGAAAGAGAAAACCAACCTGAGAAGAGCAATTTGGAATCTCAAGCATAAACCAAGTGTAGAGACTAAATTCACTTGGCAGTTTTGGAAGACCACAAAGAAACTTCCCAAAGAATTCAAAGTGAGTATCAGAAAACAATGGGAACTTAGGAAATAGTGAGCTTCAGAGTGGCAATAATAAAATGGGAATTTACTCAAAATATCTCTTCTCAATATAAAAGGGCCCATTTATAGATAACTGTACACTTTTATGACCATAACATCATTGTTGGAAATACTATACAATGCTAGTACCTCCACAACCCTCGGGATGAGAAGATATTATGACTCTCTCTTTTCTAATTCTTTGCACATATTTCTAAAACAGTATTTTTGATAAACCAAACACAAGTGCTGTCTTAGGAGCCCTCATAGGGCTATAAATCTTCTGGAGGAATATTTGGATGGGAAAATGCTAGCTTAAAAAAAAAAAATCATCTCATTCCAACATGTGTCCAACAATGGCTTTCAAAAGGTGATTTGGGGAAACTCGGATAGCATTTGTGTTGGATTTCGCATAACCATTCAGGGGCCTGAGTGTCTTTGCATTGACTATTGGGAACTAATGAAGAGCCATATATCTGGGATAATGATCAGTGGAAAGACAGTTTTGGGGAAAGTACACAGGGCCTTCTGCAATTCCAGACTGAATTTGATCAAGCTTTTAGATGTTATGGGAATGGGTCTGGAGAATATGGCTAGAGGGAGAAAAAAAATAAGAACTAGAGTTGGCTCCCCCAACTTGCCTTATCAATGGAGTATATTAGCAGAGGGGAAAGATTATATAGTGCTCTTCTAGTAACCACTTCTGTCTTGCTTTCACTAGTGTTTTCCTGATACTCATTCTGACAATATCTGGAGGCTTCCCCTTTACTGTGAGTTCTTCCCTTGAAGCTCTAGGTTGGTTTATGTTCCCTTACCTGGCACTCCCATTAACTCCATACATAGCACTACCAGTCTATCTGGCATATTGCATTGTAATTCCTAAGTATGTCTGTGTCTGACTCTTCCACAAAACTGAAAGACCTCTGAGAAAAGGGACCTTTTAATGTTCACTGTTGTGTCCATCGTACTCAGGACAGAGGCAGACACAGAGTAGCTCAAAGCAAGTTTATTAAATTAAAAAAAAAAAAAAATCAAAGAATGAATAAGTAAACATGAAACTAAATGATATAACTGTTAAGAAGGTGCATATTTACTGGGGCACCTGGGTGGCTCAGTCGTTAAGTGTCTGCCTTCAGCTCAGGTCATGGTCCCGGGGTCCTGGGATCGAGCCCCGCATCGGGCTCCCTGCTCGGCGGGAAGCCGGCTTCTCCCTCTCCCACTCCCCCTGCTTGTGTTCCCTCTCTCGCTGTGTTTCTCTCTGTCAAATAAATAAATAAAACCTTAAAAAAAAGAAGGTAACATATTTACTTCATTGTTTTACAAATAAACATCATTCAAAGTCCCATCTTCTTACATCATCAGATTGTTGCAAATGCCTTACTATGTAGTGGCACATTCTAATCTTTGTACCTATTACTTGTCCCCAAATCATCTTGTTTAACAATTATTGTCTTTATTTTTATTTATTTATTTATTTATTTATTTATTTATTATTTGCGAGAGAGAGAATGAGAGAGAGCACGAGAGGGAGGAGGGTCAGAGGGAGAAGCAGACTCCCCGCCGAGCCGGGAGCCTGATGCGGGACTCGATCCCGGGACTCCAGGATCATGACCTGAGCCGAAGGCAGTCGCTTAACCAACTGAGCCACCCAGGCGCCCTCTTTGTTTTTTTAGAAGAAAAACTAAAGCTTAGAGTGATTAGGTGCTATAAGAGAAATAGTCCCTTTAGGAGACAAGGACATGCTTTCTAATCAGATGACCTTATTATAACAATAGTAAACCTGATGACTCTAAAGTGTAAGTAGTATTTCTCTACTGCTTGCAATTCTAAATAATTCAATAAATAACAGAGTTAAACATATTCTCACAACAGAGATATCTTAAATGGAATTTTGTAACTAATGTGTAGTCTAATCTCTAAGAGCAAAGATTTGGAAAGTAGACTACATGGGTTCAAATCCCAGCTCTACATAACCTATGGCAAGACGTCTATGTCTCAATTTCCTCATTTGCGATATGGTTGCACATGATTGTTGGAGGCTTAAGTTATCGAATAGCTACAAAGTACTTAAGGGCATAGGTTATCACAGAGCCAATGCTTAATAGATATTATTTGTACCCTCACTGGAACTACTTGAGTCAATTGTTAGACCATTATCATCAATGTTACTAAAAACAGAATAGAAAAATTCTATTTTTCTACATATTACTATATGATTAGAAATTGTGGCTTTAGCATGGAAGGCCCTTCATGGTCTACAAGGCCATGCATGACTTGGCACTTCCTTGCCTGGTCTCTGAGCTCTCCACACCTTGAACATGCTCTTTGGCTGTGTTGCAGTGTCTGCATGTCCTACAAAGATGAATGCCTCCAGGCATTTCCAGCTTTTGCACAGCTGCTCATTCTGCATAGAATGTAGTCTCCTCTTCTCTTGTTGTTCTTTTGCCTGAAAAACTCTTTCCACGACTTTAGGATTCAACTAAAACTCAGCTAAAACTCCCATGCACCCCTTGCAGCTGAACCTGGCTAAGAGCCCCTTCTAATTGCTCCAACAGACCCTGCACCTATCCCTGTGATCATGCTCATTGATCCAAGTTTGCCCTGTGCTTGCCTGCCTTGCCCAATGAACAGACAGAAAGCTAGCCAGGGGCAGGAGCTGAGTCCTTTCACCTTTTATTTGTCATATCTGACATCACATTGGGAATATCAGAACCCTTAATAAATAGGTGTTGAATGAATAAATAGGTGAGAGATAGCTTTCAAGTGGAGTAGAGTATTTCTGCTCAATTGCTTAAAAGAGTACTTCCCAAGCATTTTCAAATCAGGACATACAGCTAGCTCCATAGAAAAAAGAATGGGCAGTTTGTCCACTTGAGGTTAATAGCACAGATCGCAACCAGCCTGGACCACTGAAGGAACACCCACCCACCACTCCCAAGCATGGAGGATCATCCGCCCCCCAAATAAGAAGCTCTGGCTCAGAGCACAGAATATGACAGTTCATCCTTCTACTTGTTCAGCCATCTTCACTCTATCTTCCTCAGACAACCCTCATGATTTAAAGGTGATATTCTGCTTTAATAACTGTGAAGGTGGCATGTTTGGTATCATTGGTTAGAGCAATCAGAAGATACAGGGTCTAGCACCCTCTCTCCTATCCAGAGATGAACATTACATACCCTTGTCAAGTAACAAGGATTTTTTGTTTGTTTTCCTTATAAAAAATGAGCTGTTAAGACCTGCCCTAGCTATACCATGGGATATTTGAAGGATAATATAATTTGCTACAGACAAACTCAATGTGAGATAAATAAAATTCTATAGGAATATAGTAATGAATGGCAAATATATACTCCTAGTATGTGAAATGATGTTATCCATTATAAGTAGGTGGGCTTTATAATTTATTTTATAAACCAGGACATAAATGAGAGTGAAATAAGATACTATTAAGAAACACAACAAGACGACAGTCAATCATTAATAGGCAATCATCAGGACTTTATCAGGAATACGATCACCCAGATTACAATGAGTATTCTAGAAGATGCTAGAATTTGAAGTGTTTCTTTTAGTGGCATCAATATTTTTGTCTGTGCACTCCTGCAACCCTCTGTTTATATTTGCGGCATTCATCACCTTTTGAAGGGAGCAAAGCAGAGCTCTGTTTTGAGCCCCTCTTCCCCCCACCCCACTGCAGTTGAGACATAGGCATGGCAACTCAGCCCTCTCAGTCAGACATTCTCAACCCAGACCAGGAGCACAGAAGCAGAGGATGCTCCATATCCTTGCAGACAAGTCTAGTGGCAGCTGTAATGGCCACACTCAGTTTCCAGAGGAGCAATGATAGTGGTTTTAGCAGTGAGCTCTGATTGGTTCAGTGGCGCTAGGTGGTAAAGTCTATGCCCAAAGATGGTGGAATGCTGTCTTCAAGGGGCCAGCCCTTGAGCCTGTCCTCCCCAGCACAGTTAGTGTTGTTTCTTCTTCCTTAATTTCCAAGACCAGGTCCATGGCCATCCCCAAGGATCTGGGAACCACCTTTAACCTGAACCTTTCAATGCATTTATTTTCTGCTTACATTAGCCAGAGATGGTTTCTGCTCAAATCTAGATGCACCCTAATAAACTAAAATTAGCTACACATGGAGCAACCAAGGAACTGTAAGTCATATAGCTTGCTTACAACCACATCACTAGAAAGTAAATCAGAGCTAGAGGCCAGATCTACTGCACCCGGTCTAGAGAGTTTTGTAACTCCACACACTGAAAATACCCAATAAACATTAGTTTAATTTGCTATTTTGTGGGTTCTGTTATATATTTTTAAAGCATGCTTTCTACAGGGTCACAGTTTGGAACGGGTGATCGATGCAAGTGCTCTTACATGGGATGGTGCAGTTATTCAACAACAATTAAGGAAATTTTGTACTGTGGTTAAAAAGCTAAGAAAAAGCAAAAACCTGGGAAACATCTTTTATAACCTTTGTTTTTCAGAAATGACAAAATGCATTTCATCTTAGAAAATAAGAGCTAAAATGAAGCAATGTGCTGAAAAGAGAATTGTACGGATATTAAACGGGCAAGCATCCGATTCTCTATATGGGGTCTCAGAAACCCAACATTTTATGATGATGTGGTTCGATTAATGAAAATTAACAAACAATGAGTACTTACTTCTTTGGAAAGAAACACCACTGGAATGGATATTCTTTCCTGTCTGTGTTTGAAAAACACGCCGTTGCTGTGATGTTTTTAGACAATTTACTATGGATGAATCTGTTTCTCTTAACTCAATCTTCCAAGCTTGCATGTCATTCCAATGGGATGTCCATTTGTTGTTGTCTATAACACTACAACTTCATTTCTTTTTTCTCTTTTCCTTACTAGGTATCAAATATGCTGGCCATTTCACAAACTGTTGCCAAAATAATCCTAACAGCCCAGAGCAGTTAGTGTATGGAAATGCATTTATTGGTGTGGCTTCCCTTGTTTCACCTGGCTTAGCTTTGCAGAGACCCTTAAACGATCTGAATCAGCTTTTAAAACCAAGAAGGCAACTCTATGTCCAGAACATCTGCTCCATCTGCATTTCCCATTTTGGCCCTGGGCTCCAGGAAGTACTTGGGTCCACAGAGCTGCCAGGACATATTTTCACATACTTGGAACTTGAGTTACCATGGAACAGCTTCCACGGAAGTCTCCTTAGACTTCTAAAATCCTCCAGTATCAGCAAAATGGAGAACACATACCCATTAAACAAATTAGTCTGAAATCTGTTTAGAGACCAAAAGTGGTTGTCACACATCTGGAAAAAGAGTGCAGGGTGGGCTGGGTAGGGAGGGGGAGCCTAATAAAAGGAAAATATTAATTGAGCAGATCAAGAAAAAAAGGAGAAGAGAAAAATATCAAGCTGAACGTGGACACAAAGTCATTAGCGGATATTGCTTTGTTTGCAGAAATGGAGAGCACAGGCTCGTGCCAGAGAAGACCCGTTCCAAGACACAGCTGTTGAGAGTGTGCTTGCCTAGTTCCTGTCCATTTCCTGCTTCCTTCTCACTCCCACCAAAACATTGAACTTGACACCAACATGTCTGCTTGTGTTACCAGTGGTGCAGCCAGGTTGAAATAGCCTTAGCACTGCTCAAGGACACTTCTTCCTGGTCTGCTTCTTCTCAGTCCCGGAACCTTAACTATTGCTAATTGGTTGGCTCCAACTTAGACGATGTTTTCCTTTTGCTTAGCCAGCCTTCATAAATTAGCTTACACTGATGAGTAGAATAGAGCAGTCAGCGACCATGTAGAATTTAGAGTGAGACTAAGTTTGAATCCAAGTTCCATCCCTTATGTTTTTTTTTTTTTTTTTACTTTATCTATCTGGGCCTCAGTTTCCTAACCTGAGAAATGGGAATGGTAGTGGTAAAGTGGTACATTCTCATAAGATTATTGTGTATATCACATAGGGAAACCTACATTAGTGGTTAGAACAGTACCTGGTACAGTATGAGCACTATGTAAATATTTGCTCTCATTACCTTCTGTGTGTTCCACAAAGTTTTAGTCTGCATGATAACTTATGAATTCAAAGGAATTCTCCATCACAATACCTTCCATTGCTCCAAGTTCATTGTAAATTCACTCTCCAAGCATTCATTCTGCCATCATACAGTCCTCAAAATGGTGTCACCTGACTTACCAGGAACACATTCTTTTTTCCCTTAGCCTCCTGCTGCATGGGGTTAGTTCATGACAAATAAGCTGTAGGGAATTTTGGAGGATTATGGAAATGTCTTAAAAGTGGATTGTGGTGATAGTTTCACACTCTTTAAATTTATTAAAAATCAATGTATTCTGCTCTTACAATGTGTGAATTTCATGGCATATAAATTATACCTCAAGAAAGATGCAAAATGAAAAAAATAATGATTGTTTAAAAAAATTTATCCCTTTGTCTTTTAGGTAAAAGAGGCATAAAACTATAAAGAGCCAGTATGGAAATGGAATGGAAGTAAGTAGTACATAGCTCTAATTCTTTCAGAGTTTTGTTCTTTCCTTCTTCTTCTTCTTCTTCTTCTTCTTCTTCTTCTTCTTCTTCTTCTTCTTCTTCTTCTTCTTTTCTTTTTTTTTTTTGATGGCTCAATTATTTATTTTAGAAATAGTAACACATTCCTTGGCTACCAAACATCTAGGGCTTAAGAAATCCGGCAGCACTTCATATCAAGATATATTCCAGATTGAAGAACAGGGTGAGTAGGGAGGGAACTTGGGGGTTGTTTTGAGAAATCTGGAACTTGCCACCATTTCGCTGAGTAGAAGTGCCAAGAAAAAGCCGTAGGTGTGTCAAAAGAAGTTGAAGGTCTTTTGCATTTTAACAAGACAGACTAGGATCTTATGTAATCCTCTAACTGCTCCGAGTTTCAGTCAATGAAAAGAACCTTAATAAAGGAAACTATTATCACTAGAAGCAAGGTTGATTTTAGCAAAACCTTAACCTCTTTGAATAGCAGAATTAACTTTAATCCAAATGGAGATGATCCATATGAAAAAAAATATATAGAAGAAGAAAACGAGGGGGAGGAGGAAATTCAGATTGCATCACTTAGCAAATGACTAATCAGAGCAGTAACAAGCTTCCAGTTTTAATTGTGCCAAGAATTTTACTTCAAACCCCAGTCTCAAGGAAATAATTCAGCAAATCTCTTTGTATTTGATATTTCTATTGGCATTTTGGCCAATTCTTGATTCATTCAAAAGATGGCTAATTCTGTCTGCTGAAACTTGCACTAGCGGGGTGGGTAGCTGCTTGTTACCGTAAGTGATAGATGCCGACAGCAAGTCTGAGATTTGAATTATGACAATAACAGCAGTGTCTCTGACTCTGCTGATGCAGTAACTACAGAAAACCTTTGCAGTTTTCATTTTGTTTTTAAAAATATCAAAAAAAAAAAGAGCGATTTAGGGTGTGTTTTAAGAAACCAATTATTTCGTTCATGTTTTTACTCTCATCTTTGAGACTTTATTTTATTGAATAATAAAATATCGTTCCATTTAGCCCCCTGTAAATTACCACATTAGTGGCATCTACTCAAGAAATATGCTACATGACTTTCTCCAGGGTTAAACATTTATATTTCAAGAATTGAAAGTTGATCCTAAGTACCTGGGGTCCCAGAGGTCTCAGGGGGAAGACAGCGTCAACCCAGTGGTCTGGTCAGGACAGGAGGGGACACAGATAACTTTCCACTGAGAATGTGCCAGGCTGTCCAGGTGGCTGCTTTCACTTTATTCAGAGCACTGATAAAAACAGATCTTGTCTTCGCTAGAAGCAGATTGGCCTCTTCAGAACTGTAGACATGAAGGTACCAAGATACTGGATTTACTCTGAGTTAATGTTTACCTGAATTATTGATTGCCACATGGGTTACAAAACAGCTGGTGACTCAGTTTGTGATGCTTTTTCTTTGAATTACAAAGCCTGAGCTATAAATCCAAACCTGAGAGGATTTCTTTCATCTTTTCTACTTGTGAAATGTACCTCTTCAACAGAACCGACCCTGGGTCATTTTAAATCCATCACTAATAAATCAGTGGCACTTTCTCTTTCTTCAATGCAAGCGAAAGTACCATTTTAGGAATTAATTTTGTCTCTGGCTTACCTTTGTCTAAGCTGTTTAGCTGTGACTTACCTTATTTATTTCACAAAATGATAGGGTATTAATTGGATTTTAAGATGCCTTGAGGTATTGGAGGTTAAACCATACATTGGGTTAAAATATTTCAAAAACCCAGGCAGATGTTAACAACCAAACTGAACACCCCTGTATGGCAAAATGAAGTGTTTAGGAGACTGTAACGTTATTTCATTGATTGCCTTGTAACTTTTCTCAATATAAGATAGTTTAGAGATGATATACAATAAAAGGCATATTCAATAATACAATTCTCATTAAAGAGATTAAAGCCATAAATGAAAAAGAGATGCAAATAATTCAACCACTAGGGAAGACCGAACTAATACCATCATCCACTTGACTTTTGAATTGGAGCCTCCTGGCAGCTGGGGAAACAAAGGAAATATAATAAATTATATACGTTTTTATCTCATAGAAGTTAATATAGCATTTATTTAAAAGAAATATTTTCTACTGTCTTATTCTGAAACAGAAGCTCAACCTGAGTATGTATCTTAAGCATAATGTATAAGAAAAAAAAGTAATGTATATTCAAACTATACATGTGTATTGATAATGCCGATACCATTATGTTGAGGCACAAAAAAGGGAATTAGGGCCTATGCCAATAAAATCCATTGTATAATTTTCTATTTATTTAATTTCATGCAAGGATATAATGAGAATATTTAGAAGACTAAGTAAATAGAATGATCCCAAGATTATCTATAATAAATATAATTTCTAATGTAAGAATGTTTTATAACATACAATGCAAAGATAGTTATTTCAATTGCTACTTGAGGTAGTATCCATAAATTTTAAGGAGCAGGTGAGCAGAGAGAGCTAAACATTTGTTTTGAAATTTGAGAACCAAGACCAATATTCTCTGTGAATTGGTACAGCCACTATGGAAAACAATATGAAGTTTCCACAAAATGCAAAAATGGAACTACCCTATGACCCAGCATTCTCACTTCTGGGTATATGTCTGAAGGAAACGAAATCACTATCCTGAAGAGATATTTGCACCCCTATGTTCATTGTAGCATTATTCACAATGGCCAAGACATGGAAACAACCTTTGTCCCCTGACAGCTGAATGGATTAAAAAAAAATGGGATATATATAATGGGTAAAGTTGGTCAAAGGGTAAAAACTTCTAGTTATAAGACAAATATGTCCTGGGGATATAATGTACAGTATAGTGACCATAGTTAACAATACTGTATTTATACTTGAAAGTTGCTAAGACAGTAAGAAGTTCTCACCACACACACAAAAATTTTAACTATGAGGTGATGGATGTGCTAACTAACCTTATTGTGGTAATCATTTTGCAATATATACATTTATGAAATCATCATGTTGTACACCTTAAACTTACACAATGTTAATGTCAATTATATCTCCCTAAAGAACGAATATCCCCATATGCATAAAGGCTTCCCTGTAACCACTCTGAGGGGAAACCCCTAAAGATTATAATAGGCAAAATATAGCCCTTTCTACATTTGTATCACTTGTAATAAAATGTTTAATGTCCATTTTCTTTTATAAACTATAATATCCCTGAAGGCAGAGATCTTATCTGTTTTTTCTACTTTGAATTTCTGGTACCTAACAAAGGATATAGCCCGTGCTAGACATCTAACAGGCATTTTGTTGAATTGAGTTTAACTATATTTAAAGCAACTTTTAGTTTCTTTAACCATCTGCAATATCACAGAATGGAAAAAAAAAAAAAACCATCTTGGACAGAATTTTTAAAAAGAAAAGCTCAATTCCTTCACAGTTCTAAATGGGATAACTTCCTGATATACTCACTAATGCAGCTAAGATGCAAAATGTACCCTCAAATAATGGATTACGTTAATTTTCTGAATAGAATTCTGAAATGTTTTCTCTTTTTAAAATGCAGTATCTCCAGATCATACTAATTTCAACTATGATTTGATTGGTATTAAACTGTTATCACAGACAATACTCAAATGTTCATGAAGCCATCCATGGTCCTTAATAGCCCACCAACTTTTGAGCTTTTAATCTAGATACTCAATCTCCTCTTCTTATTTACTACAGCTCAAGAAAGTATCATTTATGAAAGAAAAGTACCATGTCATTGTGTTCAGTGTTAAAAAGCATAAAAATATGTGTAGGCCTTAAACATATCTACAACCATAAATAACTGCCAAACTACCCTGAATTACCACTAACTTTGTTTGATTAATGTGTGATGTAATTACAGAAATTACAAAGGAACAAAGCATCTCCTCTCGTAGCATCTTCTGTGTGGTACTTTATCTCATGTGATCAGAGCAACAAACCCATAAAGTAAGGTCTCAGTAGACAAGAAATCAGAGGCTCCATGTTCAAGAGTTTGACCAACCACAGGGGACCAAAAAATCTATTAGTATCATCTATGTGTCTGAGAGATAATACACTGCTGTCCCATTTCCCAGTTCTCTGCTTCTCCCAGACCTTTACTGTTTCTAAGACTTAAAGCAGTATCTAACCAGACAATGCAGAGGAACTCTTGGATAAATGTGGCTGTGTGCTTTTTTTTTTTTTTTTGGACCTCCTTATGGTTCTGCAAAGGCTTTTACTGGATTGTTCCTTTCAGGGCAGAAGACACATAACCATAGGCAGTGGATGGGCATGCTCCATGCTATCCACACCTCATCGGGATGAACTCTGGGCAAGACACTGACTGACCCTGGTGAGCACAGTGGGTGGGCAGGCTCCAGCTCAGTTATTTCTCCAGAGGCGCATGGTTGAGCAGCTTCTGGATCAGGTCCATGTGCTCCAGCAACATGCGGCTTCGGCAGCAATACTTCAGGCCAAGCTCATCCAGTGACTGCGTGCATCCTTGAAAAGGCAGTTTGGCTGTAGAGGTTAAGGGTGAGACCCCTACAGTCAGACCGTGGCTTCCACGTACAAGTGTGTAGTTTGTGCACCGCACAAGAGTTCCAAACCCAGGTCAGACAACCTACTTCCTTAGCTTCCCAGGTGTTTTAATTTAAATCTGATATTTTAACCTTCCTAAATCTCCTTTTCCCCACTGTTAATGTTAGTATAGAAATAATACTTCGTTCAGAATCTTGTCGGGAAGACTAGATAAGGAATGCCAGGTACTTTTCACAGTGCAGTCTAGAGTAAACACTCAATAAAATTAGTTCTTAGCGTTATTTTAAGATTTTATTTATTTATTTGAGAGAGAGCGAGAGCATGAGCAGGAGCAGGGGGAGGGGCAGAGGGCTAAACAGACTCCCCACTGAGCAAGGAGCCTGATGCAGGACTCGATCCAGGACTCTGGGATCATGACCTGAGCCGAAGGCAGATGCTTAACAGACTAAGCCACCCAGGCATCCTTATTTCTTAGCATTATTTAAAAATATTATTATTCTTTCTTCATCATTAGCAAATAAATAATTATGTGAACTTTTGATCATTTGCTGAGGATAAGCTGTTGGAAGTGGAATAATCGGGCCAAAGTTAATGAACCTTTTGAAGACTCTTGACTTGCATTTGCCTTTGGGGATGGCCACACAATGTGCCCTCTTACCAACAGTGAATGAGGCAGCCTATCTCAGTATACCTCAACCATCATTGTGATCTCAGATTTCCTCTCTGCCAGCCTCCCATTATAATCCAAATTCTACCTTAGAGTTACTAAAGCTTCTATTTTCTGAAGACAAATATTTTATTTGAAGGAATAGGTTGGCAGCCTTCATGTACTCCCTAGTGCATGAAGATAACAAGAGTAGTTATCAAGTCAGTAACACACAGCTAAATATGTGTGTGAATAAAACATCACCCCATTATTTGTGGTGGCACAGAGAACTATGGAAATTTCCAGGCAAAAGAAAGGGCACAGACAAGGAAAGGATTAATTAAAGACTTTGGCAAGTAGGAAAAGCCTGGAGATTTAGGTACAACATAGCAAGGGGCATGACAGCTAGTCTGCCTCCTTTAGGTGTCGTGTGAGGGTCTATTGGACCCTTAAAACTGGAAAAGAATAGAATTGTAAACCGACACAGAATCTTTGCAGTCTGTGGACACTGAGACCCACAGAAGATGAAGAAGACCCTCCGCACAGTGCTGCCTCCTTCTGTTTACGTTTATTTATTTATTTGTTTAAAGATTTTATTTATTTATTTGAGAGAGAGAGAGCACACAAGCAGGGGGAGGGGCGGAGGGAGAGGGAGAAGCAGACTCCCCACTGAGCAGGGAGCCCAATGCAGGGCTCAATCCTAGGACCTTGGGATCATGACCTGAGCCAAAGGCAGATGCTTAACCAACTGAGTCACCCAGGCGCCCCTCCTTATGTTTACATTTAACTGTATTTGTTGGTTATCCATTCTGAAAGTTTTGACCCAAACAACTCTGTAGTTGAAGTCAACTATCTGTACAAAAACACACACTGAAACTAACTCCAGGGATCCACAGTAAGGTGTTGATGTTTTTCTTGGAGGAAAAAAAATCTAAGGGAGCCAGTGGTAGCCTGATAGAGAGAGGTTATTTTCATGGTGACTTGATGAAATATTTTCTACCTTTGCAAGCGGAGCACCTGCTGGATCAGGTGGGCTATGAAAGGATAGCAGCACAGAAAAAAGGCATTCATGTATTTTGGAAGCCTATGCTTGAATCTGTTCAAAGTTATTATCTTTTCTCCTCAATTCCCTCTGTTGAAGAAAGATTCCTGGTGCCCTTTTCCCCTACTGTAAAAGTAAAACTTTCATTTTAACCTTTGAGGAAGCAAACTCAAGTGCAAATGTTCCTTCAGGTCACAAGTCTAAGCCTACTCTATTTAAACAGCTGTATATCAAATGACAGAAGAACCAAGACTCTTGCCTTGTTAACACTGAGCCTTCTTAAGAGCAGGCTCCAAATGTCATAACATTTCATACTTAATCTCTACACCAGTTAAAAAAAAAAGTTGGGAAGTTACCTGTCTTCCAGTGTTTTAAAATGTTTCTCTGTTGCTCTGTGTTGTGTTAAACAACCATAATCATTCAGATAAGAACTACCTGAGATCCCCACACTTTTCCTACTGTGAATATTTTATTCTAGAATATTCTATTGCTAGTAATACCTTCTCCTAACACACACCTACATGGAAATATTTCAAGGGGGCGCCTGGGTGGCTCAGTTGGTTAAGCGACTGCCTCCGGCTCAGGTCATGATCCCAGGGTCCTGGGATCGAGTCCCACATCGGGCTTCCGGCTCAGCAGGAAGCCTGCTTCTCCCTCTCCCACTCCCCCTGCTTGTGTTCCTGTTCTCACTGTCTCTGTCTCTGTCAAATAAATAAATAAAATCTTTAAAAAAAAAAAAAATAAAAAAAAAAAAAAAAAAAAAAAAAAAGAAATATTTCAAGGATTAAAATTCTAAAGAGCCTTTCCCTGAGTCAGGTTTTCAAATTTTATACTTTCATGGAGAATGGGCTCTAAAATTAAACCTGCTTCTCTGTTTGGATTCTGAGATATTAAGTACATTTTTTAGCCCATCTGCTTCTGAGAATGGCATCCCAGGAGCCCCAAAGCATTAAGTTTATGCCTTGAGGCATGAACATAAGGGGAGAGAAGATGTCAGACCCAAAGAAGCTATATGTCACATAGTTGAGTGTGTTGATAGTCCATGAACATTAGTTTATGTTGGCCAAGCACTGCTGAGTTTTTAAAATCTTCTCTGACTAGTTGCAAATCTGAAAAGTCAAGAGACAGTGACTAGAACATGGAAGGCAAAAGAGTCAAAGAAAAAAAGACTTCCAAAAGCTTTGCAAATCCAACCACAAAGGTCTCTATAGTTGTAGAGGAAAGCAAATCCAGAAAGGTAGAAGAATTGGAAATGTTCAATAAGCTTTAAACACTTTTCTACCTCAAAGAAGTGATTAAATATGAAATCATTCTGGCCAGGATCTGCCGTGGATGGCATAAATGCAAGCTCTCAACAGAGAAATTGAGACCAATAGTTAGAAGTTCTACACTGAGGATCAATATTTAGAAGTTTTGGTTTCTCCTTGTGGAAATGTCTATGAGGCCCAAAACTTTGAAAGTCTTTTTTTTATTTACTTCCTCTCTTCTCCCTCCCCATTCCTCCTTCCCTTCCTTCACCTTCTCCTTCTTCTCCTTGTTTTCCTCCCTCTCCCTTTGCCCCTTTATCTTCTTCTCCTTCTACTTCTCCTTCTTCTTCTTTTACTAAGAAATGGAATGCGCTATTGAAAACAAAACTTTACTGCTTGGAAACCCCCATTTTGGCTTCCAGTAGTTAGCAACAGGAAGCAAATAATGGGGAACTTGTTCATGACTCTTTCCCCCATACTTCACCTATGGAAATTTGCCAAACACTAAACATGTGGCTACTGACTAGAGAGTGAAAAACACACCAAAAATGTATCTATGAGTCTACACCCATGGAAAAATAAGCATTTCAATAAGAAAAGACATTTGGGTTTTATATGAAATATGGACACCCACATGCACCTACACAATTCCTGACTGTCATATGGAATAAAACTTTTTTCTTTTCTTTTAAGTAGATTTTGCTACTTTGTTGAAATAAATTTATCTTTAAAATATTTCTTGCTGACTTGTTTTCTGATCGCCATGACCATTTGAATCTATTGAAGTATATAAAAGATTTTATTTGTCTTTTTCTCCCCCCCCCCCATCTCTTAGCAATACGTCTGTCTTAAGGTCCAAGGATGGAATATAGTGATTTTTAAAGAGGTTGCTTGGCTATGCTATTTAGAAATCACTGTGCTCTCATGTTTTACTCAATAACTTTTCCAGTGTGAAATGGCCACAGCAAGTCCTTCCCCTAATTTCCGGGTAAGAAGTTATGGTATTTGCCTATAAAACCTTTTGGGCTTCACTGTCCCCCCTAAGTGAATCTTTTACATACCAACCCAGCTGGCAGTGGTCCTGTTTTTCTGAGGCCTAAAAGCCTCTCTTGACACTTATCATGTTCTAGTTATATAATTTATGTTCACATTTTTTTTAAAGATTTTATTTATTTATTTGAGAGAGAGAGAATGAGAGAGAGAAAATGAGAGAGAGAGAACACATGAGAGGGGATAGGGTCAGAGGACGAAGCAGACTCCCTACCAAGCAGGGAGCCCGATGCGGGACTCAATCCCGGGACTCCAGGATCATGACCTGAGCCGAAGGCAGTCGCCTAACCAACTGAGCCACCCAGGCACCCCATTATGTTCACATTTTATTTTCTTAAACATATTGTTAGTTTTCAAAGCCAATAGGTAATTATTTTTTTAAGGTTTATTTATTTATTTCAGAGAAAGAGAGAGCTGGGGGTGGGGCAGAAGGGGGGAGAGAGAGAGAATCTCAAGCAGACTCTGCGCTGAGTGTGTGGCTGGGTCCCATGACCCTGAGATCATGACCTGAGCCAAAACCAAGAGTCGGCCGCTTAATGGACTGAGCCTCCCAGGCACCCCAATGGGTATTTATATTTATTTATATTTGTTTATATTTATGTATTTTTTATCCAGTATCCAGTAGATTTTTAATTTTCAAGTACTTAAAATCACAAATGAATAGGCCAAGGCAATAAATTCTCAAAAGCATTTCCTCAGCATCCATTAACTTTAATTTTAGCATTAGTATACTTTTTATTAGTTGGCTCAGTGATTGTTTTAAAATTGGGTCAAAATGTAGTATTAGCAATCATTTAAAGTGCTCTAATATAATAACAAAATATTCTAATGTAATTATAAGTTATTACATAGTTCCTTCAAAAAAATGTGTTGGAGAAGAAAAATAATTCTTACTTGCCTACAGGAACAAAGCCAGGATTTACAGGACTCTGGTGTGTTTCCCTTGTGTAAAAGCCATGCTATGGAAAATTTGGATTTTCCTGTATGAGGCAGCAAAGAATACTACACTTTTTGCTTATGGATAGTGTCTTTTTTGTCAGGATATTCTCATGACATGTCATTTAAATCAGGAACAACAACAACAACAAAAACCCAAGAAGATGAAAAAGCTTGTATCTAAGCGTGCTTGATTAAGTGAGTTGCCATTGCTTTTTGGTAAATCCATTTAAAAAATGATGACTGTGGCCTTATCTTTGTCTAAAGCCAGAAAGTCATGTGATTCTCATGTTGATAATAGAGGGTCAGGACTCACAAAGGACAGCTCAAGCCTGAACTAAGGATCTAAATATCGGGTTCTAAGAGCCTGGAGTCAACAGCAAATTGGAAATATCAGGCCTAGAAAGAACAGGGATCAAGATAAGAGAGGTGAACTTTGAGACCAACTGTGTTCAGATAGTACTTACACTAGCTAGACTATATTTTTCAAACTTTTATGTGCATAGATAAGCATCATTTGTGGATCTTCTTAAAGTTCAGAGTCAATAGGCCTAGGGCAGGGTCCCAAAATCTGCATTTCTAGTGAGCTTCTGGTCTGCAGGTCCAGAGATCACAGTATTCTACACAAGCTTCTAGTGTGGATGCTTTGAATCTGTGGTGGATGGTGTCTGAAAGTCCCAGAATATGGGTTATACCACCAACTCCAGTTTGGTATTTGATCCCCAGGAAATCCAAGGAAAAATATGTTAGCAGATTATCCCCATTACCAAGAAAATATCACAAAACATTGACTAACAAGGAAAGCAAATGGTTATTATCAACCTAATTAGCAATGGAGAAATCATTAGTAAAAGCAACACAAGTATTGTGAAGTCATAGGAAAAGATTAAGGGTTTTTTGATAAACAGTGATACCTTAAACTGGATTTAGGTCTTAGTAAAGTTTCAATAATGAGCAACATTTGCCCAGATGTCTTGACCATTCTCTTTATGCATACCACAAAGTGCAGAGGATCATAGGACTATAATATGTGGTGATAAACTTGTTTGATTACACATCCCAGGTGCTGCTGGGTCCAATTATCTTGGTGCTAAAATATCTTCTAATTGGGTGTGAAACACACATCAGAGTTAATTACACTGTACACTACTATTCAGGCTTGAAATAATTAAGACTGTTTTCATTTCTCAACTGGCCTAGGGGAAAAAAAAGTATGTTCATTTTAAGTTTCAGCCCTTGGAGATTTCACAGAATCTCATGAGATCAGCTAGATATGAATTTATGCAAATTTCTAACCCTAGACTCTTATTGAGACCATAAGCCTCTTATCATAACCTAGATACTTTGATCTACAGAGGTATATCTATCTGTGTCTTGTGAGTGGCATGTGCCCTTGAAAACTGAGAAATCAAAACATTATGGGATGGGAAGGTCGATTATATTAAAAAATTATATTAGTCACTTAAGTACTAATTTGGGGAGTTCATCTTCACAACTTGGTAATCTTGGAATTCCAAGGCCAACTCTCTACAGAATATTGATTACATAATACATGGACAATATTGAGAGAATTGGAAGATTAAAACTAAAATGATCCCCACATCTACAAATCATGGAAATACATTAGAGTTGGAATTATCTACCACAAGAAGATCTAGCATTTTATCTTTAGGGCAAAAATGAAAGACATACTCTTGACTAAACTCCTCTGTGTCATTTAACCTAAAATATTATATCTATATCATCTATCTATCATCTATCTATCTCTATTTATATCAAATAGCAAATTTGAAATTAATATGGGTTACTAATCTTCTGTAAGGGCAAATAGATGCCAAAAGGTGATAATGATTTAGAGTGTCAGTGACTTGTTCCCAAAACACACTGTTCTGAAAGTTTGTGGTCACATTTACCCTTCCCCTTTTGGATCATCTCCTGGCCTTGGTGGACTGACTCATGATATCTGCTAGGTTTTTCCTGACCTGACTATCTCTCTGGTCACTAGCTGACTCATCCATGCTGTCATTGCTTTCTTCCATTATACTTTACTTCCCCAGGCTTCATCCATCACCTGCTGCTCTCCTCCTACCTTACTGTACCAATAGTTCATGTTCCTTTGAGCCAATACTTTTTGCCATTACTCATCCTATGCATGGCAATTCTTCACAATTAAATGTTAAATCATGATAACTCATCTCAAAATATGGTACACTCTACAGCTGCTATAAAATAAAGATCACAAAGTATCATAGATTCTTCTGCCTGGTAAATCATTTTAGAGTCAGGATTTTTGGATGACGATTTCGTTAACTTATCTTCTCTCTCCTGAATAATTTGATTGATCCTAAATCTTTAGTGACACACTTTTCACCCACCAGCAGGGAACTTGATTTTCCTCACTTTTTCTATATCATTCCAATGCTCACTAACTTGAGCAAAAAAAAATCCGAAAGTAATCAATGGTTATGGTTTTCAAACTTTTATTTGACTTTTGCTCCTTTGTCACTTTGGGGACATAGAGTATTTACAGAAGGCATGTCAGGTTTGATAAATAGATTATTGACTCAACAGCTCTACAACATAAACCACTAACAAGAATTAATGTGCTTGTATTTTGCCCAGTCTGTAGGTAAAATTAAAGTATTTAGAATACTGCGGACTTTTAATTAGTTATTCTTGAAAATTCAGTCCAAATTCAAATTTGGATTTCACTTGGCTCCTTTAAGAAGATAAATAGAGGGCAAGAGGGGAATGTGCTTATTAATCTTAAAAGGCAGATAATTAAACTTTTATGATGAAAAGAATAAGTACCACTGCTTAAATTGATTTTAACCTTGTTAATTTATCAAAAGTGGAATATTGTTTTGTCATCACAAATAAAGCCACTTTCCTACTTTTTTATTTCATTCTGCATTGTATTCAAAACGCTTGAAATTTCTAAGTTTTGGTTAATTCACATAACACTTTATATACTTAGAGAAGTCAGTAGAAGTATGACTTGTAATTCCCTTTTTTTTTTCTATTAGTGCTACTAGAACATACATTCTCTCATTAATTCCACAACCAGGTATTAGTGATACAGACATCATGGGGATTCAAGACCTGAGCCATGAGAACTCTACTCTACAGGATGAAAGAAAAAATTTGTTGAATAATCTCATTAATATCTTATTACAAACTATGAACAAGAGAGGAATACCAGCTTTAGTCTGAAGATCAGGAGCACCTTCCTGGCCTTTGAGAACTGAAAAGGAGAACTCTTTAACCAGGTTAAAGGAAAGGTTTGCTTTGCAGACAAAATGGAGCATGACTAGGGTTCCAGGGGAGAAGGAAGCCTGTCACACTGAGGAACACTGAGATAGCCAGAGTGGCTGGAGACAAGAAGGTTGAGGAAGGTGGTGCTGTCATTGTACTCATTCTGTATTGTCCAAGCCTCTGTTCCATCTGCCTGACTCCTACCACACTCCCTAAAAGAGGCAGCTGTTCTGAAAAGGCAGGGACTGGGTATCTCACATAGAGCTAAGGCTGGCCCCTGATCTCTGACAGTCTGGCCTGGTTGGTTCAGCTTCAGGCATGAAAACTGCTGTCTGTTCACATTGGTGCCCTGTCCTCACCCAGACTCACTTCCTCAGTATCTTTGGGTCTTTATTACACACAGAGTAGAGCTGACAGCACAGGCCTGTTCTGGAACGATAACTCTGAATGGAAATCTGAGGGCCAAAACAGGTCTGATTATTCCAAATTCTATGCTAAAGCAGATTGTATTATATAACTGGTCTTTGATGTGTTCTTAGAATCTATTAATAACTTAAAAAATGAAGACAAGCATCTGTCCAGAAGAACTTTTAAAGGGTCTTATTTAAAATGCTTCGCAATGGCAAATTACCAGAGTTGTGATTTAAATTGTCTTCTTTCATTTTTACTATGGGGATGAATAGTAAGGTTCAGAAAACACGTTCATTTATATTTTGGCAGAAACCTGCATGTTATAATCCTTGTAAGTGTGCGATCAGAGGACATGGGGCTGGTAGAAGCATGTGCCACATGGGTGGTAGAATAACATGGTCTTTACAAAAATAAATTAAACATAATAGATCTTAGATAGAAGTGATAAACACTAGATTATAAGCCCTTTACAGCCTAGATCATATCTTATTAGCACAATAAATGTCACAGCTTGGGGAAAAGTAAATTTGCTAAGTAGAAACAATAATGAATAATTGAATGAATGACTGGAAACCACTGAGAGTATAATCAGCAGCCTAAAATTTTAATCTGGAGTGAACTGCAGTGTGAACTATAGACTTTGGGTGATAATGGTGTATCATTGCAGGTTCATCAATTGCAACAAACGTGCCACTCTGGTGGGGGATGTTGACTGTGGCGGGGGCAGGAGTTACATGGGAGATCTCTGTACCTTCCACTCAGTTTTGCTGTGATCTAAAACTGCTCTTGGGCACCTGGGTGGCTCAGTGGGTTAAGCGTCTGCCTAAGGTAGGTACACCTTATGAAACTAGATTTAAAGATAACCAGAGGGGCGCCTGGGTGGCTCAGTCGTTAAGCGTCTGCCTTCAGCTCAGGTCATGATCCCAGGGTCCTGGGATCGAGTCCCACATCGGGCTCCCTGCTCTGCGGGAAGCCTGCTTCTCCCTCTCCCACTCCCCCTGCTTGTGTTCCTGCTCTTGCTATGTCTCTCTCTGTCAAAAAAATAAATAAATAAATAAAATCTTAAAAAAAAAAAAAAAAAGATAACCAGAAAAGTCAAAAAAATAAAATAAAATAAAGATAACCAGAAGTGCTAATGCCAGATGGAACCATTAGATCATGATGGAAGCTCAAATTGGATTGGCCAAGATGCACAGGAATGCAAACGTCAGCGTTCCTGCTGCAGTTGAAAGCCTAGGTAGACTCCGCTCTTGGCTATGCTTTAGGGAAAATGCAGTTTTATGTCAGTGTGGGTAGAAGCTAGGCACAGGGAAACACGTGAACAAAAATGTGATTATGCATATTCAGGGCATAGCAAATTGTTCTTCAAAATAAATCTTTAACTATCAACTTGAAAACTCCTGAGTTTCTACTATGATTAAAATTAGTCACAGGTAGTTCTAAGGAAAATCCCCTTCATGAGTTTCTGACTCTGTGGCCGAGTGCAATGGCATCAGGACAAAAGAGAGGTTGTTATCAATATCCTCCAGGAGTTTACAATCGAAAGAGAAGAAAGAAAGATTAAATCAGGCCAACGCAAACCCAGAAAAACAAATGTTTTGAACATCTAGGTCAGTTTGTGGACCATGGCAAGATGTGGCATTTATAGGAAAATCTCAGGACAAAAAAGCAAACCACAATAATTTAACTTATCTTTCCCACTTCCTATGGCATCTGGGCCAAGTTTCATATTTGATCAAAAGAAGCCCAATTCTGTAATTTCTGCTCCTGGGAGAATAGACCAAGAAGTAGGTGGAAAAAAAAAAAAAAAAAAAAAAGCCAAGAAATTCTTCTTCATCGGCTTCTTTTTAGTAGCCAGAAATAAAGAGGATTTAATCCCATCTGGGAACTGTAGTCATTTTTCAAAATCAATTTTTCGAGACACCGTTGTCTTATGTTTACCCTCTAGGTGTCTACTTTCTCAAGGTAACAAAAAGGTTCACAAGGATTCTTATCTCCAAGTGATAAACAGATGCAAACAGAGCCAGGCCTATCTGGGCTACCACAAGGCCTGTTTGGCTAATTGCCCTGATAGATCATTCTCCTGATGCCTGATGTTGTTATTGTACCCAGCATAGCTGAGATAGCACATGTTTAACCCCTGACCTCCCAGCTGCCTGGACCACATTGCTCTGGAACGAACCGTTCTCCATCATCACTTCCTCCCCATGGCAGCCCGGGAAAGAGATCTGTTTCTATGCAAATAGCGAAGGCTCTGACCCCGTCATGAGTCACCAGTCTGTCTACCCACTTCCAAGATTCCCCCTTTATATATTTATTCAGCTTGTCAGAGTTCCTGGCAAAGAGGATAGTGATATTTGAGGTAAATAGGATTCATGCTAACTCTGGGAACAGTAATTCCATAAATCCGAGATGCCTGAAGTGACTTCTACAGGCTTCCTATGAACCAATCCATTCCATCCTACTCCCTTTTCAGGTACCTTTTACTTTAACACAAAAGATAAAATAGCAAAAGCCACAGAATGAACAACAACAACAAATATTCCAGGGCCACTTATTACAATGTAGGGAAATACCTGATTATTCTGTGCCTTAGGGCACTGGCTGAAATTTCTGTAAGACGGGCTAAATACTACTACTCGCAGCAGAAGTGAGAAGCAAATGTATTTTATTGTAGATAGGTCAGCTTTCTTTTATTGCATGTTTCACACATCTTATTCACAGAACTTACACTCATCAAGTTTTAACAGATACTGCCAACACTCGGTGATTCAGCTGCTGACAGGCTGGCCGAGGAGTGTTGTGCAAAAATTTCACATTATGCAATGATATAGAAACATTACATGGGAATAACACAACGGCAAGTGGTGGTTTTTATGACCATTTGTGTTAATTAGTGAAATTATGTTGTCTTTATGGAGAGGCAGAAAATATACGGAGAAAAAGAAAAACGTAATCATTATGGGGTGTGTTTGCATTTCTGTTCATCTTCTTTAAACATCCCAAACTTAAATGGACATGAAATATTAGAGGCTATCGCATTGGGGAAAAAAAGATCCATTTTGGTACATATTGTATTTCAGCTTTCACTGAACCATTTAACATAGACTCAAAGCATTACGGCTTAATTATAAAATAGCTCAATCTTTCCAACACTTTGTTCAGCCATGTCTTTAGACGTTTAATAACATTTCAACCAAAAACAAAAAGAGTGTATTTGTTTTGTAAAACTAATTACTGAATACTAATGTTATCAATCATTATTATCCTTCCCACGTAGTAAACCTGGTATTTTCCTCTGCCCATTAAGAAAGCAAGATGGCAACGTGTAAAATATTGAGTGGATTGACAAGATATTGAAAATGCCTGAGGGAAAACCAGACAAATAATCAAAGTTATGTGTGTCTACGGGTTTGCACTGAAGGAGCGTGTGACACAGAAGGGGTACTCATTACCAGATGAGCTAGGTTACCTTCATCTAGGGAGCTTCGAGTTCATTCTGAATCTCAGTTTTCTCTTACATGACGTTAATGAAGCCTTTCTAACCAGCTTCCCCTGAAGTTTAAATGATATAAGTTTAAATGATACAGTGGCCGGAATTAAAGAACAAATAATTGATTGATCCCAAGTCCCTTCTTGCACTCTCTTGTACAACTGCCAGAGATTCCACTTCAGTCAAATTTACCTTCAAGCTACTGAGAGTATAATTTCACTGAGCTCGCACAAGTTTTGGAAATCTTGACCCACAGTGAGATAGCTTGTCTTCTGAAAAGGAAGAAAACCAATGTCAAACATGAACGAGTCTTGTCCCATTGAAAGAGAGAAAGAAACGAAGGTGAATTTCTATGAGCAACAAGAAAAGTTAGATCTCTTTTGTTTATTAGAAAATTTAGGGGGACTTGCCAAACAACAGGATTGTGTGGGGATGAAGCTCAGAGGCCAAGGATGTTACAGGATAAAAATTAACCGAGGCTCTGATGACAAGCAATGCTGGCTTTTATAGCAACTTAAGACTAATTTATAGAAACTTCAGACCTGGTTCCTTCATCTGTAAAATGGATAACCACATTTGTTTCACAGAACTATACTAGGATTAAATGATACAATGTGAGTAAGTCACTTATCCTAGCAGAGAAGACAAACTTAACAAATGCTACTTTAAAGTTTGTAGTATTAATATGAATAACGTGAAATGATTTGAAAGCAATTGAGAATACCTTGATTCTTTTTAGAGTGTTAGGGTTCTTACTCTCTCTCACAGATTTGTCTCTTCCTCATCATCTCTTAAATATTAATTCATGTTGAAAGTCTTTGCCAATTTCCCCTTTCTTGTGTCTTATCTAAATCTCCAACCAGTGGCACCCATTCAAGTTAATGTCAATATAGCATCCCATGTTAGGATGAGATCCAGAACACAGGATGAACAAGAAAATACTCCTTTCACATTTTTTTTTTATAATTTATACATGCAAAGCCTAAAATTAATCACATCTCCAAACATTTGGATCCAATAATGCAGAGCATTGGGCAAATAATTTACCAGATTTTCAATGACTCCAAATAAAGATGGACAAATATGGGAAAATCTAGACCAATAATTTTTCTATACCTGGTGTCAGTCTATCTGTCTGTATATCTATCATCTATCTATCTAATATGGTGTAACATTTTAAAATGATAAGTTCACAAGTGAAAAGTTTGTTGTTTATAGCGTCCAGTTTTCCTTGTTATAAAAAGAAGTTAACTTGTTCTGTAGTGCATTTAACTAACTGATACCCATTACCTTGCCAATTTCTATACAGATACATTGTGGGAAAACTACTTTTTGATGTACTAATTACCGATAGACATCACATTGCTCAAGGATGACTGTAGTGTTGGGTTTATGGATTTAACATCCCAGTAATGATATTTTTAAACCACAGCTCTCTTTTAAATAAATGTAAGTAATTGGATTTTCTTCTGTATAAAAAAACTGTGTCAGATAAATGTTATAAATCTGAAAGCAGAAAAGTAGAGAAGAAATAGTAATTTATAAGTCACAATGGGGTGTTTCACAATTTTTGTTTAACAAAACATATTTTACTCTGCTTACACCTTGATCTATAGGACCCCACTGATTACAAGGCTGTAAATTGTGTGAAGAGCTCTGCAGAAAATCATAAAAGGGCAGCGAGGGGGCCTTATATCATGGAGTCACTTGGTCCCTAAGACTCAACCAGGACTTTGATATTCAGTTTAAACACAACCATATATTTTTATTAATAATGAATAGAACCACTTGTTTCAATTTCATAAGCCCAATGCACCAAAGCTGGTGAGATTTCCATTACCCATGACCTGGATATTAATCCTTTGATTAAAAAAAATTCTCAATTTTTCAAATATTGACTTAATACTGAAACAATGAGAAACAACTTTCTCAGCAATTTTGGTACATTGAACAGGGAAATAAGAGTGGCCATTCTTTGTTCACAAGGAGAGCTATTAAAAATACTTTTGGTACAGGAAATACTTTTTTTCTCCCCAGATATTAGAGGATATCTTCAGGAAACTCAGCAGATTAATCATATGGACCCTGGCTCAGCTTTATTTAGAAGTAAAGCATAAGATTGAACACTCATCTTTTTTTTTTTTTTAAAGATTTTATTTATTTATTTGAGACAGAGAGAATGAGAGACAGAGAGCATGAGAGGGAGGAGGGTCAGACGGAGAAGCAGACTCCCTGCCGAGCAGGGAGCCTGATGCGGGACTCAATCCCGGGACTCCAGGATCATGACCTGAGCCGAAGGCAGTCGCTTAACCAACTGAGCCACTCAGGCGCCCTGAACACTCATCTTAAAATGTAAAATCCCTTTTTCAGTATTTCATGATGCTGATATTCCTTGTTTGAGTGTTTTTCTGTTGGCTCAGATACTGATAGCAAAGAGTTTTCCCTTACTTTTTTTTTTTTAATTTTTATTTTTTTAGTAGTGGGCCAGGGGAAAGATAAAAGGAGAATGTTGGTTAACTTTGCCTGAATTTTTAACATGAAACCACAAGATTAAAAACAGTAATGTATTTTTTTTTAATTCACAAAGTAATAGGCCTAAGCATAGAAGTTTCTAAAACTTCCAATTTGTGTTGACATAATGACTATGTACAAGTTGTTTTTCAAAAGGTTTCTGAATAAGAAAACTTTATGGAAAGAAAGAAGTGCTCCTTCATTCTTTGTTGGATGGAGAGTATTCTGCTTTTTAGTAGAATTTTTCAAAACAGCCCAGAACCGCCTTTTCTAAAAGATACTTTAAGACATGTGTTTCCTTACACTTCCTCAGGAGAAGATATAACTTATATCCATTTTTTTTAAACTCAAGGAAATTCCCTTTGACTGAGACTTAGAATAATCACATGGACAAAAGTACATATTTCACAATCACTGCTCTAAGCCCAGGACCAAACACTGCAGGGAATAGTTGGAGAAGAGGAGAACGGGATGGACATGAAACATCTCAACTCTGCTTTTAAGGAAACTATTTGCTGACTGGGAAATTAGAAATTACATAAACTAAATTAAAAACCCATTTCTGAAGCCACATTTCAAGTGCAGCTTGAGGCTATGCTACAAACAAGGATGTAGATGATGTAGAGAGAAGGTTGAGTTTGTGAGACAGGGATGTCTCCTGGAGGATGCTAGGTTGGGACAATCTCGAAGATAGTACGGAAAATGAGCTGGGTATCTTGGAGGGTTTGGGGGGGCAGGCAGAGTCATCTGAGCAGTGATGTTGAGTGCTGAGGGCACTGAGGCCAGATCTCTCTAGATTTCCCCCATTCCCCATGTCCTTGGCAGCATTCAGGAAGACACATGGAACCACGTACCACATGTGTAGATTTGTCCTTATCCATGCAACTTCAGACCCTCAACTCAAGCACGAAAGTCAAAAGTATATATTTTAAAATTGCTTCTTGTCTATCTCCTGGGTGGGGAGTACCAACATGATAGTTACTTCTCCGAACTTCAGTTTCCTTATCTGTGAAGTGGAGACATTCATAATGGAATTGTGAGGATTGATTTATTTAATGTGTGCACAAAATTGAGTCAAGTGCCTGGTACCAAAAAAGCACTCAATACATGCCCCCCGTCAGTATTATAATTATGGAGTTTATTTACAAGAATAAAGATGTCTTGAGCAGCCTACATGATGGTTTGCAGGATTTCACCTTCAACTATCAGCAGTGTGAACAGAGTGAATGAAAAAGATGGATGAAGGCTTTATGACAAAAAAAAAAAAGGTATTAACTTGGAGATGTTCACGTGATTTGGGGTGTGCTATCTGGGGACTGAAATTTCATATTTTACTCACTATCCACCTTCTCCCTGGGTTACAATTACCATGTTAAGTTATAACAAGAGCACAAAGGCCTATTTAGGTGCTTGATAGGTGACTATTTTTTAACTGAGAACCTGTGAGAGGGTGTAAGAGTCTGGACTCAAGATCCTCAAAGATCACTTAAAAGAATCTCTCAAAGAACACACAGATACAAGGGATAACCGTGAAATATTTTACCAGCTAAGGCAGTTTGCTTTGTTACAAAGAGCAAATGTGATATACAAATGATAATGTGCATGAGAATGTACCTTATTGCTTCTTATATTGGCCTTTGTTTTGTTTTAGATGAAGAACTAGAAACTTTACATGGGCTGAGGCATTTTTAAGAGAATTCACCACAGATTTTGAGATCCTGGGGTAGGGTTTTAAAGGAACTGGACATGAAAGTAATAAAATCATTTTTTTTTAAATGTTCAAACATCCCAGGGTGTTGTCCTGTATATCCGTTTCTCAAACAGTGTCTCCTGCAAGCACCAGCTTAAGGAGAGAAACTTGAAAGGCAGCATTTCAAATGAAATGCCCTCAATATGTTTATCTCCATGGGTAATTTGTAACAAATCTGGAATAGCAATTTTCCGCCAAATGAAATACTGCAAAAGATGACTTTTTTTTCCCCTCCTTTTTAAAGTACAGGTCCTGGTCAAGAGACTATAAAGAGGTTCTTCTAGTCAAAAGAAATTACCTGCAGTCCTTTGGGCCCTATAATGCCTGAAAGATCATGTGCTGTGTCCCTAAGAAAGTTGGATGGTGCAGGGGAAGTGGCAACCCACTGAGAAAACCTAGGATAAGGGAACTTTCAAAGCCCTCAGCTAAGTTTTAGCAGCAAGATTACCCATTAGCTTGGCCAGCTTGTTTAGACACCAAATTTACATCCCCCTAGAGGAAAGAAAAACAAATTTGGAACACGAGGGTCCCTGGTCCCCAGAAAATAAACGTGCTTTTAAGTAGAAAGAGTAAGAACTGATTAGGTGGTTCTTTTATTTTTCTAAGCCAGGCAAGTTCATTTTTCAAAAAAACCCCATATTTATGAGAGGAAAGATAACCCAGAAAAGCAAGTGTAGGCTCTGGAAAAGATTAGACTGCAGAGGGGAATTTTTAATGACACCTTTAGTGTCAAATATGTTTTTTAGTAGTTAATTAAAGTAATCACAAATCCCATTGCATTTTTTTTCACTTGGATCAGCAAGTGGATGAAAATGGCCACTCTAAATGCCGCTTCGGTTTCAATTTAGAGGGCTGGAATTGAGTTATGTTGTGAATGGAGAGAATATACAGTGTTTCTTATGAGTAGCTTGACAGTTTGCTTATGTTCCATGGCTAAATTTTAAGCCATCCCTAGTGAAAATGAGAATAATAAAAACAATGTCCAGAAAGTCAAGTGTATTTAAGTTAAAGAATTATCATTATGTATGTCCTGCATTTTTTGGTATAAAAATGCCCCATTTTTAGGAAACGCTGGTGATGGTGAAAATTCCTTGTGGTCTCTCCCAGGGTGTCTAATGCATACAATGTGAAGTTAGCTATATGTTAATTTTAAACCTATCTTTTTACTTATTTATGAAATTAAACTATCGAGAACCTTCCCATGTATACTATCATTTAGAATGCTTAATTCACAAGAAAATGTGCTTTATTTCACCTGCATTTGGGATGAAAATGTAGCAAGGACATCTAGATAACATTGTCCATCATGTGCTTTGGGAGGCAGAAATCATTATCTGTGTATGTCCAAGCATGGCATCATGCTGTGACATTTTGACCTTCAAAAGCTTTGAAAATCTGAGATGCCCCCAATGACCACTGAATCCAAGGACGATTTTCTCCTGAGATCTCCTTTTCTCCAAGGATGATTCGTCAGTCGCTCTTTCTTGAAGAGGCTTTCCTAGAGCTGTTAGTTTTCCAGCGTCACAAAAACACAGAAACTAGCAAAGTCAGACAGTGGTTCACAAACCCAAAAGAGAAAAGAGCCATGCTTTCACAAAGAGCTAAAAAGGGCTTCCAGGAAACTGATGCTCAGTCAATAGATGAGTCAATAGTATCTCCAGCCTGGCACCCAGGAGTGGGGAAGAGCTGGTAAAAGGGCAGTAGATTGGAAATAAATGTTGCGGGCTGACAGGCTGAAAATCTGATTGCCTGGTATTCCTGTCACAACACATAATAATGTGAAAATGAACAAAGCCTGAGAAAAGTCTAAGTCTAGTTATTGTGAGTAGACGCAAATGCAGGGGGCCTAATGATAGAAGTTGACGGTTCCAAAGGCATCCTATTCCTTTGCCGTCGGCCAAATCGTTTGATGAGAAAATGTCTGTAGTACTTAGCCTGGGTGTGTGGCTTCTTGCCCCTTCCCGCTAGCTTGTGGACTTCTCTATCAGGATTGTGGATAAGACAGAAGAAAACTGGACAGATGAAATTTAGAACGTGATGACTTCAAGTCCCCAGAGGTGCCAAGAGAAGAGTCTGACAATTAGGTTAGCACCGCACAGCATCTGGTAGGAGTTAGGGTACTGTCACTCATTTATCATGACTTCCATCTCCAGTGATGGAGAACACCCTGGATTCTGTGTTTCGAGTTCTTGGAACTGCATACATCTTTTGGCACCCACAGATAAGTGAGGATGTTTCCCCTAACTGTCTTACAGTTATGGACCGTTCCCAGAGACATAAAGGTAATATAAATAATGTGCCTTATGACCAGCATATTAGGAATTTTGCATCAAAGTCATATGCAAGTCCCTCTGCTAATTATCTAAAACATTATATTGAAAATATAGAAGCTCCTGTGGTCTGAGAAATGTCAAGACCTCCGTCAGATTATGTTGCGTGAACTATGTTTTGGTTTTCCTAGTGAAACAGTGGAGGCCAGTGGTTTTAAGTTATTGTATAATTGTCCCTAGTGTAATCCTATAAAATAAAACAATCCACATTCTAGGAATAAACCTGCTTGTGAATTCAATAATTTCTCTGATTTCCAATGCTGTTCATTTATGTTTTGACCTGGAAATCACAGTGTGCTAAGGAGGAGGAGTTCTCCCCTGTCCAACACAAGAAGTCTCTACAATGTATTTACTTTGAAATTGAAATTCTGGAAGAGAATTCTGGGATTCTTCCTCACTCCTCAGAGATGTCACATCTCTGTGCCTTTGCTGCTGTTTTAACTACAGAATAAAGCTTTAAGCCTGAAATCATGGGAAGGCATTAAACTGGGATGGATATTCTGGCTTCTTGGCCCGTTTCCACACTTTCTGATCTGTGCAACTACCAGAAATTGCTCAGTATCTATAGACCTAAGATTCTCAAAATAGAGCATTGCAGTCAATATTCTCAAGTACCTTCCAGCACTGGGTCTCTATAATGCTATAAAACCTCAGACCTCTTCACTATTATCATTCCTTTCACCCTTGAAACGAGGGACAGATGGTCACTAAAGACTTCCAGGTCTGAGGTTCTGTCCTTTCTGACATCTAATTTAACTAATATACATTGAGCATGTATCATGCAGTTCACTTTCACATGGATTACCTCCCTATAAGAGATACTATTATTCCTGTTTAATAAATTTTAAAAAAGCACCAAAGCTGAAGTTAAAGGAGCTGCTTAAGGTCGGTCATACACTCAGTGAATAGCTGAATCGGGATTTCACCTCATCAGGGACTATTTCCAAACCTACGACTCAGTTTATCATAGTAAAGCTACCTTAAATCTCTTAGGAATTATTAGAATTTGATCTTCAAGCCTTTTCTTGAAAACTTCTGGAAGTATCTGTGGCTGCATCACTCAGAAAATTAGTAGACCGGCCCACTCAGCCTTCAAGGCTCTGCAGCCTCACCAGATCTCTATCAAAATCTTCTTCTGTAGGAAACTGCTATTCATACAGGCTCCAGAGGACAGGTAATTATGAGGCCACACCCAAAATATCTTGACATGTTGATTGCCAATGCATCTGACCTCAGTGAATTACAACAAAATGAGTAAAATAATATAAAACTATATGTGAAACATTTTTCCTACAGCCCAAGTTAGCCGTGGCTCAGTCAACAATATTTTCCCTGCCCGATTTTTAAACACTTGAGAGATAAACAATGAAGTCAAGCAAGTGGGGACGAAAAGAGCCACTTTATACTGATAAAAAACGGACTAGAGAATTGTGGCTTACGTAAGTGATCGCAATGGATTTGTCACCAGTGAATCCCAGAATGAGCCTAATGCCTGCAAGCCCAGAAAGCCCTGGACAACCCAGGCTTCCCCACATCAGGGTCTGTCCCTGTCAAACGTGGAGTGCGAGGACAAGACTGGAACGCACTGTCTGAGTGAGCAGGCTAGTTCTCAAGCAGAACAGAGGGATAGGGGCTACCCTGGGCTTCTGTGCTTCCTTACTCAAACTCAGCATTCTGACCACTCCTTCCCTTCTCTGGGGGAAGAGTGCGTGAGTGGGGCAAGGGGCCAGAAATGCTTAGGGAAAAACTTCCTTCATTAGAAACCAGAGGAGTGAGAAGAAGTGAATCTGCAAGAGAACAGATGATAGGATTTCTAGGAATTAAGCATCTCACAGGAGGCTCTACTCAGAGAGAGAGAGAGAAAGAGAAAGAGAGAGCATGAGCAGGGGGAGGGGCAGAGGGAGAAGGAAAGGGAGCAGCAGACTATCCGCTGAGCCCAGAGCCTGATGCTGACAAGAGCTCCATCCCAGGACCCTGAGATCATGACCTGAGCCAAAGTCAGACGCTTAACCAAATGAGCCACCCAGGTGCTCCTAGATGTCCCCAATTTCTAATTTTGCTTAGGAGTTCAGAGTTTTCATATCAATCTCTGAAAATACTACCTTCTTCTAACCTTCTAGTCTCTTCTGTAAAGTGGTTGCCCAGTGTTTGTTAGCTCTCTGGGTAATGGATGGCTTACACCATGATCTATCCCTCTTCTGCCAGAGGTTGTGTTCCCATGTGAGCTTCTCAGACTATAATAATATCCTTGAAAGGACTCATTCAAAGTGATCATTTGGCAATCCAAATTCCACAGCGTAATCCAGAGGAAGGACGTGTGCTTTGGGGTGAAATGTTGGCACTCTTAGCCTTTCTGAGTAGGCCAAAGTGGATACTTTTCTCTCTACCCTCCTCTGGGCCCTTAGCGGTCTATAGATACACCTTTCTATTCTCTTTTGCTGCTGGCTGCCTACCAGTAAATATTGACTCTCTGACAAGCGGTATCCAAGGACAATTTCTTCCAGTTAAAATGTCATAGGTATAGTTTACCATTAACAGACATAATGACCAGGCAAGTTAGGGTAATAGCCTTTCAAAGTTTCTACAGCTGGCATTCATTTAGCACTGTGGTCTACTGACTTAAGGGTGTTCTTTCTATGCTACAGTGTTTTCTCTTTTGAGAACTGAATGACAGTTTTCTGGATTTTCATATGGAATATCAAATCAGTACTTCCCAACATTTTTTTTTTTAGATTTTATTTATTTATTTGACAGAGAGAAAGAGATAGAGAGAGCAGGAACACAAGCAGGGGGAGTGGGAGAGGGAGAAGCAGGCTTCCTGCCAAGAAGGGATCCCGATGTGGGGCTCGATCCCAGGACCCTGGGATCATGACCTGAGCCGAACGCAGATGCCACCCAGGTGCCCAGTACTTCCCAACAACTTAAATTTAAATTTAAATTCAGTTGCCCTAAAGGGTCATCTGAAGTCTGTTTTGATGATATCTTATCTGACAATCCTAGCTCAGGACTGTGCTTGTCTGTATTAACCATTTCAGCCTTAGACTATTTGTCCTGGCTTAAATGAATTTTATTTTCAAAAAGCCGATGGTAAGCTCTTGAGAACACTGACCTTGTCTTATAAATCTCTCAAATCTCCCACATTATGTGATCCCTGGATGCTAATTGATTGGCTGAAGGATCTGTCCTCGTCTGACCCTGTGTTTGTGAATAACACTGCTTAATTATTCATACATTTTTATCAGAGTGTCATGTTTTGATACAACTTAATGGGAATAGTTGGAGGATATGGAGGGAAAGTACTAAGAAACTGATGCCAAATAATTAAAACGATTTGGCCCAAAGACATCCTGCTAGTTAGCTGCCTATGTGGGGCCAAAAATTTAGTTCTCTTGACACTTAGTACAATGAGGTTTTCATGTAACCATGCTGAGTTGTTGACATTTTCCCTAATCTAGGAAACCACCCATATAATTAAAATGCATATTTTGTATTGTGAAACTCAGTAATTAAATTGAGTAGATTTTAGGTGGGGTAGAAATCTACATTTTTATCAAGGGCCCAGGGTAGTTTTTTTTTTTTTTTTTTAAGATTTATTTATTTATTTTAGAGAGAGGGTGAACATGATGGGGAGAGGGACAGAGAAAGAGGGAGAGAGAATCCCAGGCCGACTCCCTGCTGAGACTAACCCGGGGCTTGATCTCACAACCCGAGATCATGACCTGAGCCTGAGCCAAAATCAAGAGTCCAACACTCAACCCACTGAACCACCCAGGTGCTAGGACCCAGGGTACTTTTAAAGAGGAATTTTCAGAACCCAAGCTCTCTTGCTATCTCCTACTTACCATGTTGATTTTTCCCCCTAGGTCTAACTCCTACATATGTGTTTTGTGTTGAGTGAGAATGTCTATAAATGGCCAAGGAACTGTTATGTCTTCAAAACTTTTTATTGCAACCAAAGTGACTCTAGTCTACCATGACTACAGCTATAATCACACCTGCACGAATTTGAATGTGTTTCTGATATACTTAATGAAAGAAATGACAGCAACATACCTCCCAAAAGTCATGGAGTTCAAAGAAAAATAATTCCATTTGTTATTGCCCATTGAAGAGCTGGATACAAATAAATTTGACTTAGCTTTGCATAAATTCATGCTCACATTTCATGCTGTGTTCTATCTGGATTAGAGAATAAGCTACTTGAGAGGAGGGACAATGCCTATCTTGTTTACTTTTATAGTCTAGAAAGCAATACAGTGTCTAAAAGATAGTAGATACTCAACAAAAGTTAAGAAAATAAGGTTCCTGGAGGAAACCACAGGAGTTTTAAACTACTCATAGGAGACATCGCCATATCAGTGTGCATGTTTATTATACTAGCAATCAACTTTTGTTAAAAAGCAAGCAATGAAATGCCATTCTTGCCTAAATCTGAGGAAGCAATTTCTGAATGCTATTATGGCATATATAAAGGACTTGATGTTATATATGTGAAATGCTTAGCATTGAACCTGGTGCATAATAGATGCTCAATAAAAACCTACTAATATAATTATGAATGCTATTATTATAAATATTAGGTTTTAATTAAAAGGAAACTCTCAGGAACCAACTTCCAGTTATATGTGGTTCCTGAGCAAGAGAAGCTGACTAAGCATTAAAATCCCTAGGAATTATACCTCTGAAGACAATATAGATAGGGTTTTCTGGTATAGAGCTATAGTTATAAGCTTTTCTGTGAGTTAACAGAATCTATGGGCCTCTGATCATTTTTAAATAAATCTGTCTTCCTATAAATCGCACATACTGAGAACACTTTAAAAACATAACAAAAATTCTGTGACATTTTATGAGAGGAACTATATTTTAGAAACAAGGAAGTCTGTGTGTGTATTTGTGTTTATATAGAAAAATGGTAAGATTTTTTTTTTAATTGATATGGTCTGGAGTTGTCTCTCTTGATGTTTTTTATGTTCTCAAATTCTTTTAAAGAGAAGTGTATAATCACAGACATGCACTCCGCCCATAAATTCCCCCGGTCCAAATTTTAAACCAATATTACGCTGCAATAAATTCCTGTTTACCACAGTCCAGACCACTAAGTTGGGGAAATACCACTAATGGATTTTATGGGATTTTTGTAAATGCTACCCTCCAGTTTTATGCTAAAAGTGAGGGAAGTATTAAGTAAATTTTTGGTCAGATGTAAACAACTTCCAGGATGTGTCAAGGATCAGTGAATTCTGCCCAAGTTTTCATAACCTGTGGTTCTTAACTTTTTCTTTCTTAGGGATCACTCAAAGAACCTCATGAAAAACACAGGTTTTCTCTGAAAAAAATATGTTTTTACACATGCACGTAAAATCTGGCATATAATTTCAGGGTGTTCAGAACTCCTGAAGAAACTGAGTTTAAGAAAAAAGGCTCACACACTAATGATGTAAACGATTTCCAGCTAAGGTTGAGTGCCATTTCAGGAGGGAACTCTTCTTGCCAAATGCTACATGTTTCTACTCAGTGATTCTCTTGGTAAAGAGCCAGCACAAGATGTGAACAGGTGTACCTGCAATACGATTACTCACTTGAAAACCATGGAAATAGAACTGAATGCGTGACTCTGGGGTGATATCCCATGACCTCTTTTTCCCTTTGAAAATCCCAGAAACTATCTCTATTAAATTGTGATAAGCAGAATTTTCTTTATAAATTCTCTTTAATTATCAGTATGTCAGTAATATTATATATTAATGACAAGTATTTCCTCCATACCTGATGTGTCTCTGGCACTGTACTGGACTCTAAGGCAGTCATACACAGGCTCCATAAGGCAGAACCTTAGTCCTTGAAGAAGTTCAAAGCTGTTTGAGAGTACTAGATAAACTTTGAAACAACAGCATAACTAATGAGAATACAGCACACACCAAACAAATCTCGAGATATTTGTCACTATTATGTATGTCACTGGAGGAATATTCAGTATGCTTTCGATTGCCAAAATGGAGTGTCACACATAGGGACTTAATTAGCGTGGAGACTTGGGGGCTCAGCCAAGTATTGCCCAGTGGCCTACAATGGGACCAAAGACATGTGGAAGGTATGGAATAAGGATTGAGGAAGGGGAAACAGCAACCTCCCTCCTCTCTCTCTCTTCCCCGTCATAACAGCTAATTTTGGAGTTTATGTGCCATGCACTGTCTTATATATGTTAATATATAACTTAAATATGTTAATCTGGTCATACCTCATCACTGTACTATGAGGTAGAGCCTACCTGCACTTTACTGCTGTGATCACTGAGGCACACCTCATCAAAGATCTCAGGGCTAGGAAAGTGGGACCATCAGGATACCAACCCAAGCACACCTGGCTCCAGAAGCCATGCCTTTAACCAGTATGTTGTTCTGTTTAGGGGACTGCCAGCACTTACTCTGTACCAGGCAAAGTGCTTGACTCTGAAAAGACAGAACTCAAAGTTAATGCCCCACTTAGGTATATAGAGTTTCCAAGGATGGTCACAACACCACCTCCCATCCCACGTATTCAGTAGCAATGTGTTCTTGCCACACCCATCAATGTTTGGAGTCTGTTCTTTCCCCCTGGGACTCAGGTAGTCTCTGTGACTGCCTTGACCAATAGAATATAGCAGAAGGTCTGGAACTTTCAAATTCTGAATCCAGATCTTAGGAGAACAGGAAACTCTTGCCTGGGCCTCTTGGAATGCTCACTCTTGGGGCCCTCTAAGAACCTGCTGCCATGTTGAGACAAGTCCAAGCCATATGGGCAGAATACTGGTAGGTTTTCTGGTAGACAAACCCAGCTGAGACAAGTAGCCAGCATTAACTAACCAGAGATAGGAATGAGCCCAGAATAGTCTCCAGATGATTCCAGCCCCAACTGCCATCTGACTCATCCAAATGAGATGCCAAGTGACAATACTCCAGCTGAGCCCAGTCAGTCCACAGAAGCATGAGAAATAATAATAAATGCTTGCTTGTTTTAAATTACTGAATTTGGAGTGATTTGTTATATAGTCATATAAAACTAAAATATTCACCTGCAAGCAGCTCTATTGGGAGATATTTACATGGTAATCAAATACAACCTAGAAATTCAGTATATGTTATAGATATAATTAACAAAAGAGATTCTGGAAGCACAAAGGAGCAGAACTTACCTCAGACTTAGAAGTGGCAATGGCTGAGAAAGATAAAGAGGAAGAAGGAGGAAGTAGGATAAAGGAAGAGGGGATCAGGAGGCAGGGAGATGGATGGGAGAGAATAGGAGGGACAGGAAGGAAGGAGAGAGAAGAAGCTACTGCAAAGGAATGCAAGAGAGGCCCTGGCTCATTCCAGAAGAGGTGGAGGAGGAGGAGGAAGTCAGCTTAACTAAGAGAAGAGTGTGGTGGGTATTCGTGGGTTGGGGGAGAGGCCAGGGAGCTAATAATTAAGAGGGGGGCTGGGTTAGAGGAGGCCTAATTAAGATCATAATGGGCCTTGGATGGCATGCTGAGGGTGTCAGGCTTTATGCTTAAGATAACAGGGAGCCATGCATCTCTCTAAAAAGACCTAATGGAGCACATGTGCATTGTGTGTAGGGAAGGCTACCTGACAGCAGTGTGGGACAAATGATAGGAGAGGGCAGTTACATTGAAGGCAGGTTGTTCTGGCAGGAGGTGGACCCAGATAGACCAGAAAGGGAAGAGCGGGAGCAAAACCGAAGCTGTCCTCATGATGACATGCAGGGAATGATGCAGAGACAAGCAAAGGAGATGACATCATAGTACCTGCAGACTGAGGAGACAGGGTCAGAGGCCAGCCCCTTCTTTCAGGTTGGAATAGTTATTCACTGGTGCTGCTATTCATCAAGATAAGGAATAGAGACCAAGAAGCAGACGAAGGAAAAGAGAAGGAATTAATTTTGCGCATACTGAATCTGGTGTGTCTTTGTGGTGTCCACACAGAGATGTCAAGCAGGTTGATAAACAGAGTTTTTCTGAAGTTCAAGACAGAGGTCGTCCCAGACAGGTGGAGTTGGGGGTCATCAGTGTGCAAGTGGGTATAAAATTGCAGGAGTTATTAAGAACTCCTCGAGACAGTATGTATAATGCTGAAAAAAAATTGGTGGGGTGTGATTCTAAGGAAAATCTGATAACTCGATTCCAAAGATAGATATTAGCATTTTAACATCTCTGATATCAGAATGCCTCTGGAAATTAATGGGAGATCCTAGATTAATTGACCGTGTTTTTTCTTCATGTTACCAAAAATAATGGTGTTTTATAATTAGTGACATCTTAGATCCAATGACATAAGTTGGTATATCAAAGCAACCTGGATCTAATAACTGCTTAGGAGAAGGCTATATTTATTTAATTTTTTAAAAGTCTATGAAAAATATATTAAGAAATAATAGTGCAGGTAGTATGCAAATGGGGTAAAATAATTACATGACTCAAATGACAAGTTTGGAAACACTGATCCAAGAGCTTTAACAAGAATGACTATTATTTATTGAGCATTACTGACCACTGATTATGCAGATGTTCCACTAAGTATGTGCTTTAATTCTTTTCAATCTCAAATCAATTCTATGAGGTAAGTACTATTATTGGTTTCATCTTGCAGATGAGCAAAATTAGACAGCGTGATTCAACATCAAATATCAGTCCTGGCAAAAATGTCCACAACAAATATCCAGAGCAATGTGACAGCCCACACAACTGAATCACAACCATGAAGAAATTTGGGGAAGTCAATACTCCCCAGAAAAAGAGGCCTAATAACCTGTAGAAAGAGACAGGAACCCTATTAGCAACCGGCAGGACTCTAGCCAACATCACTGGAATTTGTGAGCAAGATACAAATACTCTGGAAAGGAATCATCCAAGAATCAAAACCTCAGTTCCAAGAGGGAAATGGGGGCACTTAGATAAGTTCCTAGAATGAGAAATAAGGAAGAGGACCACAGTGGGCATGCAATGTAAATATGATGGAAGTGAATAGGGTCTTCTGGGGAAAGGCTCTGGGGATATCAAAAAATAATTGGGATCCTCCAGGCCAAGAACCAGGAAATAGCTTGGAACTGCTTCATATTTAGTCAACTTCAGTTTCCAATTGATCCTGGAAGTGGGGAAAGAACTAACTTATAAGACTGGGATGAAGATGCCCCAGTGGTGAGGAAGGAGAGGTTGCAGAGACTAGAGAATCAGGCAGGATCTGAAATCAGCTAGAACTGGGTTCAGGAATTCCTTGGCTATTTGATTTGATCAGATAAAAGGACAAGACTCACCACCCAGGAGAATAATTTTCCTCTTACCAGACAATAGTGATCAAGATGGAGGTCACCCGTGAGTTTCAAATAGCTATTTGGCCTTCTAGTCTATAGATCAAAAATAATAATAAATCACAGAGAATTTATTACAGATCTGTTGCTACTTAGCCAGAGCTCTCTGTTGATTGAAAGTAAAAAGTATTCATGCAAATTCTTTTAATATTAATAATTCAAATATAATGTGTGCTTATGTGGCATGTGCTGTACATTTTACATTCATTATCTCAACCCTCACAGCAACCCAACAACAACAAAAGCCTATTATAATCACATCTATTATTACATACAAGGAAACTGAGGCCCAGTGATGTGATGTAATTTGTCCAAGTACAAGGCAGTATAAATAAGAAAAAAAAAAAAAAGAATCAAACTTAGGTCATCGATTTTGAAGTCTGTGGTCAAATAATTTGTAAAGCCATATAAACCTCACACAATTTTTAAATGGCATCTAAAATTGCTAACCATGAATTTAAATAGTTGCAAAGTGTGTGATGTGTGTATTATAATGTCTATTTTAAGCGTATCCACTGGAACTAAATAACAGCAATTGGAAAACCCCCATCATTCATTTTAAATCATTTAATCATTCATTCTTAAACTCAAAGTTCCATTTCTCTTCTCTTGCAGAATTTGATCCCAATCTCATGTTTTATGAACAAAAGTCTTTTATTCATTGCCCAATGATGCTAACCTACAACAAAAATACATAGATGAATTAAAATTTATTTTAAAATTTCCAATAACTGTAAATTTACAAATATTACATATTTTTCTTCTGGAATGAGGTATATTATTACAATTATCATTTATGTTCAATTGACTATAAGTGTGACTAATTTATAATTTTTTATTAAGTTTTTTATTCCCTTTTCCTTTTTCTGACTCTTCCCTAAATAGTTGCCTTTTAGAGCTATAATAGTTAAATACTACAGCATAAGCAATAACTCACATACAAAGTAAAAAGAAATACTGTGAAAGGGAAGTACTCTTGTACAGCTAGTTCTCTGATTAAAGACCTATGCATTTTTTACCACCTACTTAAACGGGGATTTTCAAACAATAAGAGGGTTTTTTGTTTGTTTGTTTGTTTTACAATTTAGTATCTGGTTTCTACATAGAAGACTAAACTCATGCTTATAGCTAACTGTGGTCTTGGCCAACTAAATTTAAGATGTAACATTTTAGAAATTTACATATCAATGTCTCTAGAGTATTACTTGTTAAATTTTTAAAAAAGTCATGATCAGTGTGCATTTGTGATTACATGTGTACTCATTCTCTTGCCTAAACTGACAAGATATTTTCCAAATGGTGTTTCTAAAGGGCATGTACAAAATCAGCCTGCAGACATTTAGGTCTGTGTGATGCATTTACTCTTCCTGTTTGTACCAATATATCAATGCAGAGTTGTTCTGTTTTCCTCAACTGCATTTATTGCTGCCTTTCTCAGCATAAACCTAGCCCGTTGCATTTTTATAAATAAATATTTTTGAACCTTAAAAGTTTAATAAAAAGGAAAACTTAATTGTAAAAAGATCCATAATGAGATGGATTGGGATATTTTCATCTATTATTTCCCTAGGTTCACATGTCATGAATGCATAGAATAACGCAGGGCTCAGCATTGAACTTTCCCCCTTATTTTTCATTATTATCTTTGATTTTAGATGTGGTACTGAGAAACCTTATTACCATAAATAAGTAGTTGGAAATGAGAGAGATTTGGGAGAGTCAACTTATAGACCCATCATTTGAGTTTTACAGCAAAAATTACATAGTGATCTACCATCTAAAAATATTTACAATCCATCAGCAACTCAATCAGATTCCACTTTTTTTAAGCAAATAATTGCAAACCACCAGACTTGCAAAGAAATTTGTTACATAGTCATTAGATTCATTTTCTTATTATCATTGTTGGGTCAGGGAAGTTTTAACTCTCCAAGCAGAACCTAAGAGACAGCTTTGTAAGAAGAAGGGCTACAGGGAACCGGGAGGTGGGAAAGTTCCATCTCAGGCAGATTAACTTCAGGAAAGTGTGATGATTAAGTAGACTGTCTAGACATGGATATCTGTAGAACTTTCCACTCTGTCTTATCTACACTGAAGGTCTACAAGTCTCTAAGGTACATGGAAACTCATTTGAAGACCATTGCTTTAATGGATGCCTCTTTATTAATTGTATTCACTATAATCACTGTATCCCTAAGTGGCTGGCGCAAAATATATTCCATTGTGTTCTATAAATAGAACGTAGATGAATTACTTATCTAGTTATGTCATAAGATTCTAACTTTCATCAACATTTGGCATTTTCTTTCCTTGTCATTCACATATAAGCCAGAAACCTCTAGATGTCTCAGTTGTTCAAAACATTCCGAATTTCTCAACTTTCAAAGTCACAGTTGTTCTTTAACAAAACCCTATAAAGAAATACAATACAATGCTTCCAATCCTTTTGAGAAAGAGGGACAAGAAGCCTTAGGCTCTGTGACAATACACTAACCTTACCTTTTAAAAGTGTATGGCTATCGAAAGAACAGATTAATTAACACTCCTAAAGCTAGGCTATATTCCCAAGGTAGAGAGTTCAGTAGAAGTGGCTTCTGGCCTAAATAAGAGTGATAAGTTGCTAATTAGCTTTGCCTATTATTTGTAGAAAGAAGTTTACTCTGTATATGAGAATAAAGCATATATTTGCACTACCTGAATAATTAAGAAACTTGATACATTGCAAGTAGCTAAAAATAACAATGGAATAATAGAAAATCTGAATAATGCCATTCTGTAAAAGAACTTAATTTATGTTCTGCTTTTTTCTCTGTAGTGTCCTTTTTCTATATCCAAAAACTAAAGGAGGGATAAATCACAATGCAGGAGTTTTTTCCCCAGGTTTTTTCTTTTCCTCCCGCCCTGCATCTCTGTTTATAAAAGCAAAAAATGAAATTGATTTCATTCAATTTCTTCTAAATCTGCTACTGTATTTCTATAAGATGGGAAAACCAAGGACAAATCCATCCAGATTTGTTGTCCTACGGTGGTAGAATTAGCGGAAGTCTCTAGCTCACTTTGTCTTTATAGGTCTACCGTCAATTTCAAGACTGGCCTTTCCACATTTCCTTATTGGCACTCCCCAGTTAAAATTTCTGATCCCATAGAATCCCTGTTCCTAAAGTAACCACTGAAATTTTGCTTTCCCTTTTTCTTTTCAATGGCAACTTCTATCTTGAAGACCTTGGTTTACATTAGTAAGATGAGCAGTAACTCACAGGAAATCTCAGACCATATTATTGACAAAAGGATCTAAAATACTAAGACCCACATATGTTGAGTTTCATTTCAGGAAAAAATTGGCATAAGTGTGGGCCAGATAAACATAGTTTCAAACAGTATGTATAGTAACGTGTAATACTATCTCCGTTGTGCACATGTAGAACTGAAGAGAAGAAATAAAATAAGACAGGCTAGCTTATAAGGTTAGTAAAACACGGATCTGGGTTTGATGACTTCAAATTCCAGGGTCTTTTTAATAAACCATGTTGCAAAAGCATTTTACCTCTAGAGAGAAATACTCATGCGGAACAGTCTGTATCCAACACCAGGTAAGCAAACACTTCCTTTTTCCTCTGATTATAAAAAGGAACACACAGGGGCACCTGGGTGGCTGGGTGGGTTGAGCATCCGCCTTTGGCTCAGGTCACGATCCCAGGGTCCTGGGATGAAGCCCTGCATTGGGCTCTTGCTCTCTGCTCAGTGGGGAACCTGCTTCACCATTTCCCTCTGCTCCTCCCCCTGCTTGTGATCTCTCTCATTCTCTGTCAAATACATATATAAAAGATCTTAAAAATAATATAAATAATAAATAAATAAATAAATAAATAAATAAATAAATAAATAAATAAACAAAACACATACTACTATTACTTTGGAATTTTCTGAGGATATATAGTTAATCAAATATTGATGTACTCACTACCAATCATAAACAAAATGCGATTTAAACATACAGTGGTTATGTACATTTGAGTTGAAGTGTCTATAGGGAACAAATTGTACAAGCATTTCAAAAACGTTCATCTTTTGGGATCTTCAATAAGATGAAGGTCTTGTTGACTATGTTTGTATGAATAAATGCTGCATTATATTTATATAAACCAACTAACAGAAGTGTATATTATATTAATATCTTAAAATGTCCTGTAAATAACTAAAATTTGAAATACTCAAAAGAATTATGAAACCCATCAATTATCTTCCACCCATTTCTCAAGCCCCATGTCCATTCTGTAGCCTCTAGCAGCTCTGATGGTCACTCAATGTCAACACAAAATAAATGCAGAAAATTATCCAATGCAAGAGGCATCTTACTCTTGAGATAATCAAACATCAAGCTGTATCTTTTCCATCTAGTAAAAGAAGAAAGAAAAAAAAAGGAAGGAAGGAAGGAAGGAAAAAAGAAAGGAAGGAAGGAAGGAAGGAAGGAAGGAAGGAAGGAAAAGAAGGAAAAAAGAAAGGAAAGGAAAGGAAAGAAAGAAAGAAGAAAGAGAAAGAAAGAAAGAAGAAAGAGAAAGAAAGAAAGAAAGAAAGAAAGAAAGAAAGAAAGAAAGAAAGAAAGAAAGAAAGAAAGAAAGAAGACAGGAGAGAGGAAGAAGGAAGGAAGGAAAGAAGAAAATTAATATCTCCTTTGTCTTCTCTCCTCATGTCCATCCCCACTTCTTGCCCTCCCTTAACAAAATTCCTTATAGTTGTTGTCTGTATCCACTGCCTCTAATTCTCTCCTCCCATTCTTTTTTGCAGCCATTCAAGTCATATTCTCTCTAACACAACCCTGTAACACCAAAACTGTAGTTATCAATTCACCAATGACCTCTCTTATGAACTGAGTAGTGACCCTCCCTCTCAAAAAATCATATTCTGAAGCCCTAGTCCCCAGTGTGATTGCATTTGGTGATAAAACTTGAAGCAAGCAATTGAGGCTAAATGCATAAGGATGGGGGTCCAGTCCAGCAGGACTGGTGTCTTTATGAGAAAGGGAGTATGTGAGCACAAAGGAAAGGCCGTATGAGGACAAGTAAGAAGGTACCATCTACCAGTCAAGGCAAGAGGACTCATGAGAAACCAACCCAGGCAGCAGCTTGAATAAGACTTCCAGCCTCCAGAACTGTGAGAAAAAAAGAAAAAAATCCTGTCCTTTAATCCACCTAGTCTGCGGTATTTTCTTATGGCAGCCAGAGCTGACTGATATAACCTCCATGTTTCTAAATCCAATCATCAGGGTTTTTTTTTGTTTTTTGGTTTTTTTTGTTTTTTTGTTTTTTGTTTTTTGTTTTTTCTGTGTCAGCATCTTACTTTACCTGTCAGGAGCATTTTATGCAGTTTAACGTTCTCTTAAACTGTGTCTCTTAGGACACCACAATCAACAAGCTTTTAGCTTTCTTTTTCTTTTCTTTTTTTTTAAGCTTTTATCTTTCTACTAACTCTTTGTCAGTGTCCATGTCCCACTCATTTCTCTACTTCTAAATGTCATGTCATCCACATCAAGTGACCCATTCTCTTTACTAAGTAATGCAGTCCCTGGGTAATCTCATCTGGTCTCCTGGCTTTAGTTACCTCGTGTATGCTGATGACTACCAACTTTATATCACCAACCTGTAACTCTCTCCTGAGCTCCAGACCTAAAATATATACCCAACTCCTGGCAAGATATTTGCACCTGAATGTTTAACAGGAACTCAGATTTAACATATTCCAAACTGGCCTTCTGATAAACCACCACTCTTCAACTAACCTATCCCACCTGCCATTTTCCTATTTCAGTTAATAAAAACTCAACTCTGCTGAAGCCAAAATAATTGTATTTTACTCACATCTGAGATCCTGTCCATCAGCAAAGCTGTTGGTTCTCTAAGTACTTGGGGAGGCCCCCTTCCTGGTCTACAGATGGCCATTTTCTCATTGTATCTTCACACAACAAAAAGCAGAGAGAGATAAGAAGCAAGTACTCTAGGGTCTCCTCACTAATCCTGTTCATGAGACCTTCACCCTTTTGGTCTAATCGCATCCCAAAGGCTCTACCTTCAAATATCATCACACTGAGAATTAGGTTTCAATATATAAATTTGCAAGGGTGGGGGAACACAAACATTTAGTAGATAGCATCATTCATATAGGGCCCCTCTTCTAAGGGGACTTCTCTTACCCACACAACTTTAAAGATTTGGCTACAAAAGCAATATTGCATTCCACATGTTAATGCTCCTTCTGGGCCTGATTAGACCAGGAATGAGCCACAACTCCAGGGCAGTGAAATCCATAGTCATATCAACTGACCTCTTATCACTGGAGCCTCATCTAAGGAAGTGAGATGAGCCAGGAAGAGTCCTCTCCTGAGCATTTGGTTTGGGGAAGCTGAGAGTTTGAGTCACCTGATAGAGTTTAAGACAGAGAATGACTTAGAGATGACAATGAAGGTCCATGGGGACAGCAAAGATGGGGGCTACAATATGCACAGGAAATTAATTCACAGGGAAATGAAACTGAAGCAAGAGAAGAGCACAGAAGCTGTGATAATAAAACAAGGTCCCTAGAGAAGTCTTGCTTCCTAAACATACCAATCTGTCTATAAATTACTGTTTTTAAGGTAACTTGAATAGATTGCTCTCCCTTGCAAACAAGCTAGTATACAAACTCATCAGCTAAGTGCACAATGAGGCTATATTTATATTAACTATGTAAAAAAATTATCTTACTCATGCATTCGAGCACATGCTTGTGAAATCAGGTGTATCTACCCACGGGTGTCAACAAACAACAATGTAGAGAACCGTGGTTAAATGACTGCATATTTAGGTCAAGTGCAGAAAACAATGTTTCATTGAATGGCATTTTGTTAAACCTTTAATGAACTACTCTTTACAAATGATCTCATCTGTGTAAAATGGCTAGTGAAGCTCAGAACTATGCAGCCATAATTTACACTGGACTGGCAGTAATAGGTATAGCAACTTCGTGGTCTTTCATTTTGCTCTTCATGTTCAAATACACTAAGCTAAAGATCAACCGTAGCAAGAGAAGGTGGATGGTGATTTTTTTTTAAGGGGATAGAAACTACATTTTCTTTGGTGATGCTGATTTTTCTGGCATCTTTTGTGTGAAGGGAACAAAGAAAAATAGACACTAGAGACATTAATCACACAAAATCTGTCACTAAAGAGGGACACAACCAACAATTTTACCATCAAAATGCAATCCATAATCAGGAGAAAAGGGAATTGCTACGCTGTGTGATTCTACCCCTGATAACTCATTAATTAGATGCCAACTGTTAAATACTACAGCCAAGGCAGACGAAAGGTCTATTTTCTCCATTTGCAACAAAAGCACTTATCAATGGACGATACTCATTTCTTCAAAATTGCTTTTTGTATTTTTTTGTCAGTTTGAGTTTTGACATGAATCATTTTTAAAACCCTTGTAATTAAAATCTCTAGAGCTTGGGGCATAAATTTGCTAGTTGAAAAATGTTTAAATGTGATCAGTAGTATTTATTCTATATATCTTTGAAAGAGTATGGTGTACTGTTTGGAAAATTTGGCACCTTTGTTATTACCTTGAGTTAAAATTTAAATGAGTATTAGACCAAGAGAAAGAGTTTTCTATAAAAGCCAAATTGATACATATTTTTGTGTACACATGGTTTACATTTCCTGTTGAGAGTAACAAAAGAAGTAAAATATAAAAAAGAATGGGATAAAAAAAGTTGTCCTTGGACTTTAGATTTGAAATCCATTAAAAGATAGGTTGTAAGGAGGTAGTTGCTTTATCTGAACTGTTTTTTTCTTTCTTTCTTTCTTTCTTTCTATTTCTATCCTAGTTATTAACCAAATTAGAGTTATTACCCAAAGAATAGAGGTCCTAGAATCAGGCCCAGAGGGAATTCAGGGGAAACAGCTTTTGTGTATGAATTTGTGCTGTTCTGTTCAAAGCAAGCCATTCAGGCTTTCAACACTTTATTTTATCAGTGTTTTAGGGAGAACAACCAAAAAAGAAAGGGAAAAAAAAAAAGGATTAAGATTGTGTGTGCCTGACGGAGACTGGGGGTAGGGTAGTTGGGATTTTAGTGGTCTGAAGACAAAGCAGAAAGATACATTGGTGGGTTAGGGCTTCAGAATATGATTTTTGGGGAGGGAGGGTCACTACTCAGTTCAAAAGAGAGGTCATTGATGAATTGATAACTACAGTTTTGATGTTGCAGGGTTGTGTTAGAATGTTAGACCAAGTGAAATGTTGTTATCATCTAGCTTATACAACTCCAAACCTTGTCTGGTAAATCTGCATATCAATTGTCACTAACCACTCTCTATAAGGACCCACACATTTTCTGTGACCTCCAATAGGAAGTAATATTCCACGGGTCCCTGAGCTCTCTGGATCTTGAACTAAATTAAAGCCTCTTCAATCAAAAACGTTAGTCAGTCAACTGAGCACAAATCATCTTGGCCCTCTCTGGCATAAGCCACTACTTTTTGATTGAGGATTTACCATGTAACTTTCCTGTGCAGTGCCTTCTGGAAATTCCAAGGTCTATAAGGCATGTTTCCTGTCCTCAAAGAGGCCTGTCATCTACAGGCTATAAGGGACACAGATGTAACACATAAGAAATAATAAAGTGTGCACGCGTGTGTGTGTGTGCGTATGGCAGGGAGGAGCAAACTGTAATGCTGACTTAAAAAAGCTAAGGAAGTTTCCTTACTATCAATTCCTCAATTCTGAAATAATTCCTATGTAAGTGGATATGGGGTGTTATGATAAAGATATATAAGCTCATCTTGTTCATGTTTACAGTACTCATTAGAAAAGCTAAAATAATTTATATTTTTTTTAATTTGGAAAAGAAACTAAAGCCTGTTCTATAGTTAGTCAGTGCTAGTCAGCTTTCCTTGATATGCCATCTTCTATAAAGGTCTCCGATTTGAGTTTAATTTTCAATGACATGCTCATTTTGTTCAGGGTGAAGAAACTGCATGTTGAATCCTTCTTTACTACTCTGTTCTCAGTTTCCAAGAGGCCCTCAACTCCTAAAGATACCACTGAAATCTTTACTAGTTAAAATAGATATTTGATTAAGAATTTCTTTTCTTCATGATATAATACACGGTGGCATATTTGAATAGATTTTTAAAAGTATACCTGCGTCGGGGTGCCTGGGTGGCTCAGTTGGTTGGGAGACTGCCTTCGGCTCAGGTCATGATCCTGGAGTCCCTGGATCGAGTCCCGCATTGGGCTCCCTGCTCGGCGGGGAGCCTGCTTCTGCCTCTGACCCTCCCCCCTCTCATGTGCTCTCTCTCTCATTCTCTCTGTCTCAAGTGAATGAATGAAAAGTCTTTGGAAAGAAGAAAAAAAAAATGTTTAAAAGTATACCTGCGTCGTCTTCACTTGTCAGAACATAAATTATTTTATGATATTTTATGTATATTCAATTATTGAATACATAAATATCATTTGTGTTTTAAAATGTATGTAGAGAGGAACCATAAGAGACTATGGACTCCGAGAAACAAACAGGGTTTTAGCGGAGAGGGGAGTGGGGGAATGGGTTAGCCTGGTGATGGGTATTAAGGAGGGCACGTACTGCATGGAGCACTGGGTGTTATACGAAAACAATGAATCATGGAACATTGCATCAAAAACTAATGATGTAATGTATGGGGATTAACATAAGAATAAAAAAAATAAAAATAGAAAAAAAAGAAAATAGGACATTCACAAATAAACAAAGATTAAGTAAAAAAAAACTAATGATGTACTGTATGGTGACTAACATAACATAACAAAATAAAATAAAATAAAATAAAATAAAATAAAATAAAATAATAAAATAAAATAAAAAAGATGTATGTAGAATGTAGACATGGGGCACCTGGGTGGCTCAGCTGGTTAAGAGTCCGACTCTTGATTTCAGCTCAGGATATGATCTTGGGGTCCTGAGATGGAGCCCTGTGTCAGGCTCCATGCTCAGCAGGAAGTCTGCTTAAGATTCTCTTTCTCCCTCTCCCTCTGCCTCTCCCTGCCATGCTCCTGCGCACTCTCTCTCTCTCTAAAATAACTAAATAAATCTCTAAAAATAAATAAAAATGTATGTAGACAGTTTTTGGGTGTATTATGCCATTTCATTTATTGAGAACACTATACTGTTTATAGTTTTGGTATTAGTGGGCCCTTTAAAAAATTGCACAAAATAGCCATTTTTTCAAAAAAAAAAATGTTGTTTGTTTCCACAAACTTTAAAAGCAGTTTTATCTCTGTGTTTTACTTGTCTCAAATCTTAAAAGCAGGAATCTGGAGACCTAAGTCTCTATTTAAAGCTACATTTCTGACCTGTTTTCTGAACTCGGGCAAATCAATAAACAATTTTAATGGTTTACTGTTTTATAGTAATAATAGCAATAACAACAATAAAAGTTAACATTTTAACTTATTCCAAGTCAGGTGGCCAGGTGCTACACGTCTTAATCTTTACTACATGCTAATAATATCATCCTCCTCTTTTACTGATGATGAAATTGAAGGACAGAAAGACCCCAGGTCACTCAGCTAATCAGAAGCCGAGCCAAGATATGGGCAGTTTGACTCGAGAATCTGCATTTCCAACCACCAGGCTATACTACCTCTGAAACCTAACTCCCATTGTGTCATGTATACCCTTCAACCGCTTGCTTTATTTTTAGTTTTCGAAAGCTTTCTCCAGATATCTGTGCCTCCAAAGAAATGACACTCTTTTCCTTCCCTAATATATATTCCAGTCTGCAGGCTGTGGATTTTCACTAAAGCCTGTCATCTGACTGGAATGTTCTTTGCCTATCTCCAACATTCCAAGTCCTGCCCAACCTACGATAACTAGCTATTCCCAGTAGTAACCAACTGGAAGATAAATTCTCTCGTAATCACACCAAAACTTTTAGCTACTAACTATACAAAGAAGAAGACAAAAAAGCAAAAGACTCAGACTGGATCTGTTTTGAATATACTGACAGATCTGGATGTGGAGTCCGAAAGAAAGGCACCCAGAAGAGGGTGCGCAAGTCATCTAGTGCAACAGTTACGGTGTTGGGAAAAAAGGCTCCTTCTACAGAGAATAGTTACACCAGTCCTCTACCTTCCATAAAATGCAAAAGCATACCCCACAAAGATTATAAAAAATAATTAAGGCAATACCATTAAGCTAATAAAGTAAAATATTTAAGGATATCTTTGTAAATATCTCTTGACTTAGCAAAAATGAGAAAAACTTAAACAAGAAGAATTTCTATCTAATCGAGGACAATATACATGAAGTTAACAGACAGATAAGAGACTGGAGAAAGATATTTGAAATGTCTTAAAATAAACATACTATGACTATCTGTAATAGACAAAGAACTCCACATTTTAGAAGGACATAAATCTAAAATTTTTAAGTGGGAAAAAATATTAAAATAAGTAATTCACAAAAGAGAAAGTTCAAATAGTAATTCCATGATGAGGGTTATCAACTCATTAGTAAGTAATCAGATAAATTAATAGTTCAATGATGCTATTCTATATTCATTTAAATCACAAAACTTAGTACTGGAGAGGATGTGTAGAGATATACTCATGAATGTGTAAACCAGGGCGCCTGGGTGGCTCAGCTGGTTAAGCGACTGCCTTCAGCTCAGGTCATGATCCTGGAGTCCCTGGATCGAGTCCCGCATCGGGCTCCCTGCTCGGCAGGGAGTCTGCTTCTCCCTCTGACCCTCCTCCCTCTCATGCTCTCTCTCTAATAAATAAATAAAATCTTAAAAATAAATAAATAAATAAATGAATGTGTAAACCAGAACACTCCATATGGAAAGCAGTCTGTTAATACTTAGTGAAATAAATTGAGCACATACCCTATGATCTGCAGGCACCTTGTTCATAGAGGTCTGTAAGGGTCCAGGTATATAAATATTCTTCATGGCGTTGAAAGATAGAACTGGGGAAACGAATAACAAAATGTCAAAGATGTATGCTATGGGATACTATATATTGGAAGCAATAAACAGACATATCTCAAAAACACAATACTTAGTTAAAACAAGTGAGAAATAATATTTATAGCACAATACCCTTTATGTAAATTTAACACGTACAAAACAACAGCACCATATTAATTTTTCTTACAAGGATACATATGTATTTAAGGACATATATCAAACACTGTAGTAAATGTCTACAGGATGAAAGGAATGGGGTCAGAGGTCAGGGATGAAGGGGGAAAACTACAGGTAAGTGAAGTAAGACAAACACTTGCTTGAATTCACAATGATAATTTGGCATAAATGGCTAAGTTTAATTAACTCAGATTTCAGCCCCTGAAAAACAAGAGCCAAAAATATAATAATAAATAAAATAAAATATAAAATAACATAAAACGTGTTTTAGATTCAGCTAGATTTGTATAGACTGATACAACAAGGAACTTCCAAGAGGGACTGTGGGTGGGTGTGCAAGGGTCTGAGAAAGGTCGGGAAGCAGGGAAGCACTTTGTCTATCCTCGACACTTAGAACCATGTGCTGTCTGGGTCTCTCCTTCGTTCTGAAAATGTGGTATTTGGGCTGAAAGCATTCTTTTATTTGAAGAACAAAGAAATTGAACAAAAGGATCCTTAAGAAGCACTGAGGATTGATGGAAAGAATGCACGCTTTGGCATAGTGTAAAGTCTCTACCCAGCTATGCACAGGTTGTGTGACTTTGGATGAGTCATTGATTTCTCTTTTATAAGCCTTGCTTTTCTTGTTTGTCAACAATGAGAAGAGATCCTGTGGTCCGGAGCCATTAAGATGAGATGGTTTCTTCACTTCATTCAACAGGTATTTATTGAGTCTGTGGCATAGTCCACTGTTCTAAGGGCTGGACTAATTTAAAAAATTTCTAGCCGTTATGGATTATAGTTGGGGGAGGGATGTCCAGAATAGCAGATGGTGGTATCTTTGGGTGAGCCCCAGAACAAAGTAGGTGGGTAAGAAGTGTCCAGAAGTAGAGCAATTCCATTGTAGATAGGATTGCCGGGACAAGCCTTATTAAGAGTTTAAGCAAAGATCTGGAGAAAGTAAGGGAGCAAGCTGGGCGGTCCAGGGTGAGAAGGGACCAGGAGGTGGAAGCTAGTCTGACATGTCCAGGAAGAGCAAGGAAGCAGTGGAATGGGAGAGCAATGGGCAAAGGGCAAACAACAGGGGGTGGGAGGTGGGAGTTCACAGAGTCCAGGACACAAGGGTCTTGTGGGCCATTGTAATGACTTTGACCTCCACTCTGAGAGACAGGAAGCCCCTGAAGGGCTATGAGCAGTGAGGGATATGACTTAACTTATTCTAAAAGAAAACATTCTCTCTGCTGTTTTGACACAGACGGAAGTAGAGTAAGAATGGAAGCCAGAGAGCAGCTTGGAGGCTTGCATCTCTTGCAGCAGGAGATGATGGTGGCTTGGCCTGACTTGTAGAGTGGAAAAAGCAAAAGACTCAGACTGGATCTGTTTTGAATATACTAACAGATCTGGATGTGGAGTCCGAAAGAAAGGCACCTAGAAGAGGGTGCACAAGTCATCTAGTGCAACAGTTAGCATCTAGAAGTCACCTCAAACGGTTAAGCGCAGCACTCCCAGGAGGGGCTCAGTTAAAATGCAGAGACCTGGTACCTATGCTCAGAGATTTTCATTCAGTATATCTGGGATGAGCCTTCTCAGAAATTTATAGTTTTGGCAGGCATTTTAGATAGTTCTGGCCCAGATGGTCTATACAACCATCCTTCAAGAAACACTGCTCTAGAAAGGTGAACATTTTCAGAATTTTTAGCATTCTTGGAAGAAACACAATTAAACTGGAAAAAGCCAATGAAAATCTTGAGGCAAATATTGCATTTTAACTCTAAGATGGGGAAAAATATACGGTGACAACCATGGAGTGATTACAAGTAATGTTTTCTTCTTCCAGCGAATGTAAGAGCCAAGATGACTGGGGATGCCTAGGAAAATATATTTAATTGTCTTTATAGATGGAATTAATGGACAATACAAAATTGAAGTAAAAGCAGAAACAAGACAAGGGAGGGGAGAAACTGACTCTCCGCCTATTCTCTTGCCATTATTTTGTGTTTCGGTTAAAATTACATCTGTACATCTGCAAAGGCAAAATCAGTTAAAATGAAAAGTGTCTGCTGCGGACAATCAAATTTCACTGTGAATTGAAGAGTCAAGTTAGAAGAGTAGAAAATATTTTTAAAGTTTTTTTTTTTCGCTTTTAAACTTGATTTTTACATTTCTTTTAAAAGTGCGAACTATTTAATACCTCTTGACCAGGGTTTCCTCATTTGCAGATTGAAGACCCTCAAATGGATCCTCAATGAAGATTCTTTCTGGGTCCAAATAATATGTCATGCTAAACAAAGCCACGTGATAAAGTGTCAGTTGTAATTTTAATCAAATACCAGAGGCTGATATACAGAATTTCTATGCATGTACCAAGTCCCTCTGAATTAGCCAGTTTTCTTTAAAGTGGGAAGCCTAGTGAGAGAGGTTGCTCTCTAATTTCCAGCTCAGAATTTCAGGATTTCAGAAAGCCCAGATCATTCAGATAAGGTTCAGATAAAGATCCTAACATATGGATGCAGTGGAGCCTTTAAAACTCATCCTCTCCACCTAAAGTGGGAGATGGGTATTTATGACTAAAGCATAGAAATTGCCAGTGCAGACGGAGTATGTAGACAAACATCAAGGTTAATGACAAACAGTATCTTTTAGCAATTTTTATAAATAAAATTACAAAGAACATCATTATTATTTTGGCCTGGGGACAGCTAGAAGATTATAAACAACCTTGTTATTTAGCCAGGAAAAATTAAAGGCAGAGAGTGCCAAAAGTATCTTATACTCACTAACAAGTCACCTCAGATTGGTAAATAACTTGGAAAGATGTGGTACAAATGCAGAAAGATGTGTGCCAGGCTCAAATTCTTACAAACGACAGTTCACTGCAGACAAGTGCAATGTAATAATGACTTTGATGGGTCTTCATGCCTCAAGACAACTCTTTGTAAGAAATAAAATATGAAATTTTTTTCCGAAAGGATAAAAAAAAAAGTCTCTGGAGACAAATTGCTGTGTATCATTAATGAGAGAGAAACAAAGAAAAAGACAAATCAATGCAGTTAACGAATCTTAATGGCTGAATTGTGCATTTACTTCACCAAAACTGAACACTTGAGAGAGCACAAAACAAAAGATGAATTTTGAATAACAAAATCCTCGAAATGAGAAGCAGACTTCGAAAGTACAGGTACTCTTTGAATGGGGAGGATGGGTCCCGCGTCCTCTCAGTTTCAATTTTGAGAAATCCAAAATTAGAAAATAATGATGCTGGCACCTGGGTGGCTCAGTTGGTTAAGCGACTGCCTTCGGCTCAGGTCATGATCCTGGAGTCCCTGGATCGAGTCCTGCATTGGGCTCCCTGCTCGGCAGGGAGTCAGCTTCTCCCTCTGACCCTCCCCCCTCTCATGTGCTCTCTCTCTCTCTCTTATTCTCTCTCTCTCTCAAATAAATAAATAAAAATCTTTAAAAAAAAAAAAGAAAATAATGATGCCCACAAGATTCCCAAATGACAGCATTTCTGGAATATCTTATTTCCTTGTCTTTTTTCTTTTCTCCTTGTCAACTACAATTAAGCCCTCAAGGGGCAAATAAAAACATTCAATTATGTTGAATTCAGTGGCTATTTGGTGGGCACAGGACTAAGGCTAGGGAGATGCAAAAGTTTAGTCTAGAATATTGGTTCTTGATTGTGGCAATTTTGCACCCTCCCCCCAGGAGACATTTGGCAATATCTGGAGGGAGGGGTCTGGAGGGAGGAGTGCTAGTAGCGTCTGGTGGGTAGAGGCCAGGGATGGTCCTAAATATACTGTTCAAGTGCCATGCATGGAACGGTTCTATTCAACAAAGAGTCATTCGGTGCAAAATAACAAGAGTGCCAAGACTGAGAGGCCCTGGACCCGTCCTTTAAAGATGTTTCCATCTATGTACATGGAGCTAAATAGGTGGAGAAAGATATTCAGAGTATAATGAGAACATACCTAACATTGTGATTAGTTTCTTTAGGGATATGGAGTAGGCAAAGGAAATTGTCACCCTATAGTGTTCGTTAAGATGCACATTGAAGAATTTTGGTTGACAGAAGTAAAGAAAAAGGATATTCCAGATGAGGGGATGGACTGATCCAAAGCAGAAAGACATAAAAGTGAGTGAAAATGTTGATGCCTGCTGACTTGCAATCAGGAAGACCTGGGGCTGAGGAGAGGCAAATTCTTTCATAAAGCACCGACAACGTGCAAGGAATTATTCTCTAACTTGTCGTTACAACTGGTAAAGATGAATTGCAGAAGAAACCTCAAGTTTTGGATACCATAGTCAAGAGTTTGAATCTATTCGATCACTACTGTGAAGCCATTAAAGGCTTTTGAACACAGGGATGATATGATCAGACATATAATTATAGAAAAATAATTCTCGTGGCAGAAGTAAGATGGATTGAAGGGAGAAGTTTGAATAAAGGAATTGGTCAAGTTATTGAAGCACTTTCCAAAATGTGTTCCTGGACTTGCTAAAAAGTGTCATTAAATAAAAGTTTTCTATGGTTAGGGCGCCTGGGTGGCTCAGTTGGTTAAGCGACTGCCTTCGGCTCAGGTCATGATCCTGGAGTCCCGGGATCGAGTCCCACACCGGGCTCCCTGCTCAGCAGGGAGTCTGCTTCTCCCTCTGACCCTCCCCCCTCTCATGCTCTCTCTCTATCTCATTCTCTCTCTCAAATAAATAAATAAAATCTTTAAAAAAAAAGTTTTCTATGGTTAAATACGTTTGGGAAATGCTTGGTTAAACTAAGTCAGACAAGTTTCTCTAATACAGCACTTCTTGGACTCTTTCCTTAGCTTTTACACATTGTTATTCTTCACAAGGAGCTATAGTATGCAGCATTTTCCAAGTGTATTTGCCTCAGGAATATTTTTTCATGGCATGTACAATAGGAATCATGTTCCAAAGGACACTTCAAAAGAAATGTAAGTTAATATTCAGAAAAAAAATGTTGAGACTGGGTTAATATAAAAGCTATTGAGCTAGTGGAACTTACTTTCAGACTTCCAGTTTAAGACATTGGGCAGACAGTGATATCCTAAGGAAGACTATTAGGCAAGAAAACATTCTTGCACACATATCATGATAGGCCTGGAGCTGGAAGTAAGAAATTCTAAGAAATGGCTAGAGGAGAGATGATGATGCATTTGGTTTAAACTAACATGCCGATTACTGAACAATTATTGTGGCTGCCTGAAGTGCTGAATTGAGAAGGATTATCAAGCTTTATCAGTAGTCAATGAGGGATTGTATGAGTAGAGTGATGCCTTCCATAGAAGCGAGGAACATAATATGCAGTACTCATGTCATATGTTGGTCACACATGGACCATAAAGTAGCTAGTTTAACACGGATTATGTATTGATTTTAAATATTCTTAGTTCATGAAAATTTTCTTCAAAGGGAACCTCTTCTAGAAACGTAAAGGAACAGAACAGATAAAAGCAACACTATCTATGTAAGGTCTAGAAACTCCACTTCTCTCCCTCTGGGACTTCCTCCTCATGGACATAACTAGCCATGATAGCTTCTAGAGCTAATTAACTCGTTGATCAAGGTAAGGCTAGCAGATCCTAAGGGAAGCTGGCTGTGCTAAAACACTTTTACCTTCTCAGGGAAAATGCTTCCTGTTTTCTTTTATTTTCTAATTGAGTTCCCATTGGTTCTCTATTAATATTCAGTAAAGATTTGAGAACTTCCCAATTAATTCCGTTTTACCAGTAGACTATCAAAGGAGGGCTTTTCAGTTCACATGGTAAACATTCAGGGAGAAGTTAGAGTTTACAGTGGAGGGACCCAATGGACATTGGAAGTACACTAGCAACACTAATGGAAAGTGGGGAAAACCTAAGAGAAAGATGTCTCTGTGACAGGCAGAGTCTACCATCTCCTCTCCCTCGCAATCACCCTTGCTGAACTTTAGAGGTTTTGAGATTTATTTAATCACCGGAGAATGATTTCTTTGCAGCGCCAGTTGTTAACTTAATGGTTTTGTCCTGTAAACTCACAGCAAAGTGCAGAGCAAGGAAACATATTTTAAAACGGTATTTCGTCTTGGGATCAACAGAGAAGTATTGCAAGAATAATTTGTCACTCTGACAAGCTTCAGATAGCCAATGAAATTACCAGATACCTCTTTAAAAAATATTAGATCTGGAACAAAAGCAAACCAATACTCCATAGTTGGACATTAATTAATGGATTTTATCTGATACATACATACCATTCTTGTCAAGTAAAGCAACTTAGTGTCCTCTCTTCCAGTTTCAATCAAATAAACTCTGATGACCACAGCTAGGAGAGCTTCCCATTCAGCTTTGTATCCTCAGTACCTAACGTAGATGTGTGGCGCATTTGGGCTAAGTTCCCAGTTATTATTTGCTGAGCTAAAGGTCTTGTTTCTGAGTATATGTCTAGATCACGTGCAATAGCAACAGGCATATTACTTGGGAGAGACTTGAACAAAAGGAGGCTGAAGAACTCTAGTCTTCATTTTGGAGGCCTTGTAAATATCTCTGAGGGCATAAGATGTTTGTTCAAGTAGATGCAAAGTCTGGGGTACGTGCGGACTCTGCTTTCTGCTAGTTTTTTCACCAATGGGGCTACCGGTTGCTAGAAATGTGTTTCAATCAATACACTGGTATACTTAGCGAAGTTGACATGGATGGGGTAATTCTGCTACGTTAAAAATTGCAACGTATAGGTTAGAAACATATTAATAAGCAGATTTTAAGCAGTGAATCTCTAAACATTTCCCAAAGACTTGGGTAGTTACTTCCTGAGATAGGACTTTAAAGTTTTCTTTTCTTTTCTTTTTTTTTTTTTTTTTTTAAGCTTTGTGTTTTGAATTACCTAAAATGTATTCCATGCACTGTGGCTATGAAATGTTGACGAGTTACAATCTTGATCACCTTCTTTGGATTTGTTTCAGCCAAAGTAATAAGTTTTTACAACTAATTGTAAATATCACCTTTCAGTGGTTTTAATGAACCTAATAAAGAGATATGGTAATTTGCCTGCTCTCTGCAGGCACTTAGCTGTGAGAAAATTAAATTAGGATTAAGCCATATTAACCCTCATTACTTAGAGTAATGGATATATTAACATAACTTAAGACAATAAAACATTGTTATATATGAATCTTCAGAATTTTTCAAAAGAAACATATGAGATTCTTTTTAGCTATGGTTTAGATGTGGGAGAATGGAAATTTTCCTTACACTTTGAATACAGTGAACCACCTTTAGGGGAACTTGGAGTTACTCCTGGATAGACTCTGCCTCATGCTAACAATATACTTTTCTTTCATTTTTATTTTATTTTCTTTCATTTTTATTTTTAACCTATGCACTTTTTCATTAAAAGGAACCATTTCTTTAAATAGAAATGCTCAAGGATTTGTTGGTAGACCTGTGTTCTTCTTTCCACATGACAGAGAGTATAACCAGGAGGATCTTTTGAAGTTGATAGAAGTTTTAAAAATAGTAAACCTTAAGATCTGCTTTTTGGGACATAAAGAATCCATGCATTTTACTTTACTTTCTGGACAATGGATTTTTTTTTTCCTCTGGAAACTTAAACCTATACATATATGTATGTATATATACTCTAAATAAACAGTCCTCAATTGTATTCTTCCAAGTTCTTTTTTCTAAGTAAGTTAAATGAAACCTTATCCACATACATCTGGACATACTCAGGGCTTGTCATGTTGGGATTAAGAACTTGGGATGGCATCAACCTGGCTGTCATTGGTTTTTGACATTTGTTATCAATGCCCCCCTTTAAAATGGGACATTTTAGACAGTTCTGGGAGGGGTTCTCAAGATCTAAAGCACATTGACGTGACTCAGTGTACATGAAAAGGAAATGTTTCATTGTTTGGTGGTGGTTTCCATGCCAAAATTTTCCAGACGCTGAAGACACTGACACCATGTTTTCAGAGAATGGGGATTGGCGAAGTGGCAAGAGGGAGGGGCATGGGCAGCATAGCGGGATTTTAGATGCTAAAACCAATGAAAGGTTGAAGTCCCAAGTTATATTTGCCAAGAATTTAAAAGCTACATCTTCTCTCATCAATGGCCTAACTGTGATAGCCCAAGAGAAGTATGCCAGAAAGGAGGGGTGAAGGGATTTCCTTTATTCATAGCATATAATATCTCCCAAATGTCTTGCAGAAACCAATACTTAGGAGTTGCCAAAATATTTTAACATCATGTTATGGTGCTTCATGTATGTTATGACTTCATGTCCATCTGCAGAATAGGAAGGATGGGAGCAAATATGGACATGGAAAAGGTAAGAAGAAAATGGCATGAGAATCCTAGATCTTTAACATGACAGCAGTGACATTACATGGGAAAATAGTAAAATTCCCATCTTGAATAAATGTAAATTATGGATGAAACCACTCCCAAAAGGAAAGAAATACAATACAAAATATAACCAATGTGATTTTTTGAGGAGAAAAGGCAGATTCTTCACTCGTCTTATCTCTTAAGAATGAGATATTGCACCATCTGCTCCCCAGTTATTGCATTTCACTCTGGATTTCTCCTTGGTCTCCTCCCTGTTTCTCTGAATTTTCAGATTGGCTCTCTTCCTGTGAGCCACATCCTCTCTTTAAATGCTTCCATATTTACCCTCTTTCTCTGCAGCTTATGTGTGACTCTTTGTTAAGCATTTCAAAATATTACATGTTACTGCGTCGTAATACATTGCCTGTATCTAGCACCTTCTTTTCTTAGAACTCAGTGGTGTTCAAACAAATACTGTCTTCCTAATTACTATGTTTTAAAAAGTGATTATTCATTTTATAGGTATAAAGCTATGTCATAATTTGTAGAAGAGAGAGAGAGAGAATGACTAGCTCCCATTGATTCTACAGTGCTTAATCTAACTTGTGTTTGTACACCCATTGAAAGATATCCTCCAGGTTATAATCACTCCTCTTACTGTGTTATTACCTTCTTCTACAATCTTCCCCATGATACATAAATACATATACCTTTAACCAAACTTAGGGTCATCCATTGTAGTTACCTCTCACATAGTCAGAGTTAGAAACTTGACATTTCCCTCTCCTTTCCCTCCAGCCAGTGACCAAATCCTTGCAATTTTACCTCATCATCAGCTTTGTAGTTTTGAAAACTGTGGCCTGGGGGTCAATTCCTGCCAGCATCCTTATTTTCTGAATAGAGTTTTATTGGAACACACCTACACTCATTTGTTTATATATTGTCTATGGCGGAGTTAAGTAGCAAAAGCACAAATTGGTTCTTATCACTCCCCATTTTAAAAAACCTTCAAGGATTCCTTTCTTTGAGGATAAAGCTCAACTTTCAAAATGCAACTATCAAGCCCTATTACTACCTATGTCTCTTCTCTTCCCCCCCCTCCTCGACAATAGATATTCCAAGCAAAAGGAACAACTTTAAGTTTTTGTTATATTCCATACCCTACCAGAAAGGACTCTTGATTCCAAAAGACTGCGTTAGGTGCCTCTTCTATGTTTCCTAATAAAATGTTCTATTTCTCTTAATCTAGCACTTGCTACAATCGAGTTGCTGTTTCACTTACTTGTCTGAATACTCTGCAATAATCTACTTCCTGCTGACCCATTTACCAGTATAAATTACAGTGTCTGGCATATATAGTATATCATAGAGTTTCAGAAATATTTAATTATGTAAACAACAAAATATGGATGCCATGTACATACTAAGGGGAAAAACAACTACCATGTGAAGTTTACAAAAGTACAAAGAGAACAACCAAATTTAGAGAGAGCTAGACAAGGCCCAAGAGTAGGTAGAAAGAATATGGATTTGTTGGGAAATTAGCTAAATTTGAGTAGGTAATATGGTCTAACTATGAGAAAGCATGAGGCAATAACCAGACATATTTAGTGGAATGTGATATGCAAGCACCAGGAAACAGTCCCATAGCTGCACTTCACACTGCTTAGTCCATTATTAGAAGTGTGTTGACATTATCACTTCCATATTGCCTTATTATTAATGATTCTAACTTACCTTCTGAAATTATTTAGAGATACATTTTGATTAATTGTTATTATGCTTAGCAATTGCTTAGTTTGAATCTCACTTATTTTGAAATATGTGTAAAATACTAGCATGTTAGGAGCAAACTTTTAGAAAATAAAAAGAGAGACGGTAGGATCAATGATGAATCTGAAGAAAATTACTGTTGTAGGTATAGGAAATACATGCTTCATTATCCATAAACATTGTATTAATTGTCACCCATCATCAGTATGTTCTATAACTTGTTTATATATAGATGGTTATGGATTGTCTCTGATCCAGCCATATGCTCTTTCTCTGTGTGTAAATGTCATCCTGCTGTGAGACTCATCAAGTTTTCCATTCTATCTATACAGAAGGAAGATAGCTTGCTTTTATATAAGCTCCAAAATCTGCCTTGTTAGACCAACATCTAACCATCAGAGCCATGGCTTTTCCTAAGGTGTAAACAAATGGAGGGAGTCAAACGGCAAAAAAAAAAAAAAAAAAAAAGCAGCCAAGAAATTAATTCAATTTACCGTATCTAGAACTTCCCAAAAATCTTTGAAACTAGGAATTAATATTATCTTCTTCAACTAAATTGTAAAATTAATAATATTAAAATATACATTGATATGTTCCTGTACAAATTTCAGCCAGCAGCTATTTAAAATGGTCTTGTTTGCATTAATTCTTTGGGGATATTTGCTATTATAGCTAATAAGAACTACATTCCAACTGATGGATATGTTTGAAAACATTTCCATGAAGGAAAATATTAATAAATAAATAATAAAATATTTACAAATGAGAAGAGGATTTTACAGACTTTGGAAGCTAAATGTAACCAAAATTTCAAGAAGAACCTTGAGCAGATTAGTCCTAGTGAATACCAAATGTACCCCGATCCATATCCCAAAGGTGGCCTGGCTTCTTAGTTGTCTCAAGTGGCCCATTCATACATAAAAAGACTTTGACAACAGGACATACAAATCCCTAAGCAATAATACTTGCCTCTTCATCTCACCCAAAGTATCCACAGGAAGGATTGTCAGCATTCTTTTTCTATCTATAACTTTATAGCATTAGTTTCCAAAGGCGGAAAAAAAAAAAAGGAATATTATGGGATTCACATAAATGATTTGACTTATCCTGAGAAAGGAAATCCCCCCCACAGTTCTTAATGGTTATGTGACTGGGACAAGCCATGTTTGTACTGTTTGAATACATATCCCCTTACTCCTGCCTGGTGGGATTCAGAGTCACCCACTAAGCAGGATTAACTAATGACTGAAATGAAATCCTGTCAGTTAAGAAAATCTCAAAGGCTTCCTGGAGTTAGGTTGGAAAGATGTCACTAATAGAAGGGCTGTACTTTATGCTTTTGCAATGTTTATAGAACCTCTAACACAATGGAACGTGATTAATGAGGCTCTCTAAACTCTAGCCCAAGCATGGAACTTTGTACTTGTCATATCTAAAGATCAGCCCTTTATCACCCTCATCACAGAAGAAATGTAAACCAGAACCTGATCATTTCCTAGAGGAGTTACCCTGGTTTTCATCCTCAAGTAAGCTAAGGGGTTAAAGAGGAGACATTCACATTTTTTTTAATAAGAATGACACTTTTGCTTAGGGAAATGCTTTTCTCATAGATATATCTACATTTACCATTTTATTCTACGCTTACAAAACGATGCAAAGCAAGTTTGCCAGGAATTATTATCACCTCTGAGAAGAGACATCTGGGGCCTCAGAAAATTGTGTGGCTTTCCTAAATCTTCAGCTAGCTGGGAACATATTTGATACCAGAACTCAGCCTGCTTCTCTTCCAAATAGATTGAAACGTGCTCTTATACTTAAACACATCCTATAAGGCATTGACAAAGAACTTGGCCAATTAGCGAATTTTCTTAATATCTTCAAACCTAGTCTCTACTCTTTTCCTAAAGCCTGAGAGTAATGTTAAAAGTGAAAAAAAAAATGTGATTTTTCCATCTATGATAAAAGATTTTTCATTGTGTCGATTCAAGACATTGATCTCAAAACCTTCAAATTTGTGTTTTTTTGCCCATTCCAAGCTCACACCTCATTAAATGTGCTCCCCCTCATCTCTCTTCCATCTGGGACGCTGCTGTGAATGCGTGATGGATGGCTCACAGCCCCACTTCCAACCTCTTCTATTCTAGCAACAATTTCCGGAGGCCTGAAAAACAAGGTCTTCCTGGCTGGAGAAAAGTCATTAAAGAGCACATAAACTTGATTTCACCACATCTAGTGGGCAAGCTCCTGTTGGAGAAAAATTAATGTAGAATACCAACTAGGGCCCATTTTCAACTGAGAACAACTATGTCAGTTGTCCTGAAGCTCCTCATGTGAGGATTATAAATCTGTACTTTGGATCCTTTTATACTGTTGAAGGTAGATGTAGATTATTCTTCCTAGACATCTCATCAGCAGTACCCAGAAAAACATGAAGCAGTTCATCCCTCGGTAATAGACACGACATGCCCTTATTCTATTTCCTTCTTCTTTCTTGTCTGCTTTAGCTAAATTTTTTCAGGTAATCCTCCTAGTAAAATGACATGTTTATCTCTCCTAGACATTAAAGTGGAAACCGTGGAGAAACACCTTTGGTGGTTTTGCTTTATTTATTTGCTGGTTGCTCACAGTTTGGGAGCTGTCATTATTTGAGAAAAGAAAGACTCTTGATCTGAGCTCCTTGATGGACAAGATGTTGTCTTTATTTATTTATTTTTTTTTCCCTTTGGCAACTGATACTCTGTCTGACTTTCTTCTTAACCCATCTGTCTTATGCTTTCTTGTTTTGCCAGAAAAAAAGAAAAATGTGACATCCTCACAAAATGGTATTTATATTGCCCTAACTGGACAGAAAGAAAGAAGATTCCTGATTGATGACTATATAAAGGAATTAAGCTGTTCAAAGGGTATGTTAAAATAATTGATCATTCTATTATCAAAAATGGATTTTTATTAGTAAAATATCATGTTTCCTTGAGCCATAGTAAACAAATGTACTATGTGTTGTAAAAATAGAAGACTCTTTTTGGCAGAGGAGTCTGGTGAGCAGAGAACTTAATACAAAAGCAGATAATTTGTTTTCCCTTATTGACTCACAGATATTTTTTAGATGTTACTTTCTTTTTACAGAGAATAGAGTGGAAAGACTATGTCACCCTGTATTCTGTTTATTTTACTTCTGAATTTTTACAGATCACATGGGTGGATTTAATCAGATTGTAAATGATCTGCTCTTTTGAAAAAGTAGATTAATAGGTAGAATGTTTAGACACACATATTAGTTTATTATTTCTACTATTCTCCATATTCTTTATTTATTAGTCTTAAGATAATTCAAGCCCTATTTATTGGTGATGTAAGAGGATCTAGCAAGAATATTACCAAGATTAAATATTCATAGATGTTGACATCAACCCTCTTAGCTTTTTAAAAATAATTTTATTTAGACAAATATTTTGCATATCATATAATTCACTCCTTTTGAGTGTACAATTCAATTCTTATTTTGAGTAAATTTGCCAAGTTATACATACATCACCATGAATCAATTTTAAAACATTTTAATCACTGCATTATGATCTCTTATGCACATTTACGGTAAATCTGTTCCTTCTTCCTCTGGCAGCTACTGATTTGCTGTTTTCAAAAACTTTGTTTCTCTGTAATTTTTATAAATTAAGTCACACAATACTTGGTCTCTCGAGTATAACTTCTTTTTTTTATTAAAGATTTTTATTTATTTATTCATGAGAGAGAGAGAGAGAGAGGCATAGGGAGAAGCAGACTTCCCGCAGAGCGGGGAGCCTGATGCGGGACTCGATCCCAGGTCTCCGGGACCATGACCTGGGCCGAAGGCAGACGCTCAACCATCTGAGCCACCCAGGCACCCGACTATAACTTCTTTTATAGAGCAAAATTATTTTGAAGTTCAGGGGCGCCTGGGTGGCTCAGTCTTTAAGCGTCTGCCTTCGGCTCAGGTCATGATCTCAGGTTCCTGGGATCAAGCCCTGCATCAGGCTCCCTGCTCAGCGGGAAGCCTGCTTCTCCCTCTCCCACTCCCCCTGCTTGTGTTCCTTCTCTCGCTATGTCTCTCTCTGTCAAATAAATAAATAAAATCTTTAAAAAAAATTATTTTGAAGTTCACCCATGCTTTACCATGTATCCTTACTTTGTTCAAATAGCAGTCCATTGCATGGATACACTACATTTTGTCTATGTGTTCAGCAGCTGATAGACATGTAGGCTGTTTCCAGTTTGGGGCTACTATGAAACATGCTGCTAAGAGCATTCATGGAGAAGTGTTTGTGTGGACGTATGTTTCCATTTTCTTAGGTAGATAGATATGCCAGATAATCCACCTAAGGGTGGAATTTCTGGGTTGTATGGTAAATTTATGTTTAACTTTTTTTTAAATTTTATTTATTTATTTGGCAGAGAAAGACACAGCGAGAGAGGGAACGCAAGCAGGGGGAGTGGGAGAGGAAGAAGCAGGCTTCCCGCAGAGCAGGGAGCCCGATGAGGGGCTTGATCCCAGGACCCCGGGACCATGACCTGAGCCGAAGGCAGACGCTTAATGACTGAGCCACCCAAGCACCCCAAATGGAGGTATTTTAAAGGTTAACTTCTTGTCTTTCTACTAGCTCTGATTGGTAATCCATATTCTTATATCTGCACACTTAATAATCTGACATGATTCCATTTATAAAGCATTAAAGTAAAAGAAGAGGAAACTGTGCTATTGAAACTCAAAACTGCAGCACAATCCCTAGAAATAAAATTAAATACATAATCCAAAGACAGAATGATTCAGATATTTTCATGTTTTCATATTGTTTGAGATTCATTAGATATCTCTTCAAAACACCAAGGAAAATGGGAAAGCCTTTGGAAATCAAGCTTTTAATACCTTCTTTGGAGAAAGGAACACCATGGTCTTTGCCAACCTATATACCAGACTGTGATCAACAACGGCCCTTCGGTGTTAGGAAGAAGAATTTAATTCATACCCTTGTACTATCAATAAGGAGTAGAAATCAAATGCGAATAAGCCCACTTCATTCATATCATATGGCTTTCTAGGGTGTCAAATAAATATAGTACTAATGGAAACTTCCAAAGGTGACACAGAGAGACAGAGGAAGAGACACTATCTGTGAGGAGCTACCTCTCTAAACTTTTTACTATCAAGTTTTAGTGACAATTTACTTTTCCAAAAATGTTTCAAGTGGAGAAAAGGGAAACATGAAATCTAAGTTGTTTCAACTGAGTAAGCAAATGAGATGACTAAATTCAGAAGATTCAAGCATGAAAATAATCTAGCTATAAAATAAAAAAAAAATTAAAGAATCACTTGGAAAAGTTTAGTTACTTCTATTAGCTAAGTGGAGGAACTACGAAAGAAAATTGGCCAACAGCAATTATATGAATTTTTCAGCAATACAGTGAAATGATAGCTAAGAATTCCGTATGTTGGACAAGTTCATTGTTTAGGTAGTTCAAAACTTGGTTGACTGGCACCCGAAAGTATTGTTTGGAGCAATTTTGCAGGAGTTTAGCAACTCTGTATCTTTGAAGCTCTGAAACTTTGTGTAAAACAGGTTATCAGAAAAGCCAGGAATGTCTTAAGATTATACAGAGTAAAAGAGATCTCACATTAAATTATGTTCCATAAAAAACACAGTCATTACGTAAATAATAATAGTTTACTCTTAATTTGAGCTTCGAAATAACCCACTTCACTCACTGCTTATATATTTACCCTGGCAGATCGTTTGGTTTTTCCCTTTTGGATAAAAGAGAAACTGAGGCCTTGGGCTGTTATTGATTTCCCTGATAAAGTAGTAGAGACTTGAAGTCCCACCATCCAAGTCCAATTTCAGACCTCTGGCAACTACATATAGCTTAATCGATATAGTATTTATCCTTATAATAAGAGTCGGGCAGGCTTGAAAATTATCTCTGACCTTTTAAAGAATGCAATTTTATTTTTTCTAATATATCAATAGACAGTGGGAAGTATGTGTGCGTGTGTTTGTAGATGATAGATATGTAGTCTAGTGGGAAGTTATATATATTTGTTATATGTTTTATATATATTCTAATTCAGAATCTTTTTTACTTGCTCAACGAAATATGTTTTCTCAGATTAAAATGGCACTTCCCTCTTCATTGGAACTGTAGTCAGATACAGAAGGCTCGGTAACATTTGCTACAATTGTAGCACCTATGTTCAAATCAGTCTCTGGGTAGATCTTTCATCTCTTCTTAAAATGACTTCCATCTTTATATCAACCATATACTCTTTTGAAAAAGGGCATTTCCCTCATTTACTCTTCCCCAGTGCTGTTGGAGAATGTTTGCTTCAAGTTTTTGCCAGCTTCCCTTTGGAACAGAGAGCAAGTGCTTGACAAATGGCAGGTTTATGTATGAGGATATCTCCATGGTTTAACATGCTTTTGTTTCCTGTCATGTGGACCTTCTGTTTTTGTTCACGCATAATCATCTTGTAACCTGCATGGAGAGAAAAAGCAACCAAGGCTTAGGGGAAATGGATAGTCAAGCAATTACTCCTACACTGATTTTCCAATTTTTGGCCCAAAGAGATTTCCCTGAGACAGGGGACTCTGGTTGGTTCCTGGGGTTGCTGTATGCAAAAGGCTGGATGTAAAAATAATGTCATAAGTCCCCTATAAAATCAGTACATTATCAAGAAAGCCTCCTCATCACTTGGATGAGGACTTCCCTCCTCAGAGAATCTGTTTCAGGGCACTAACATGCTTTGCATATACCAAATTGTTTTACTTACCTAATGAGTATGTAATTATTTAAAGTGTATCGCTACTACACTGAGAGATTTTATAGAACAGGGATTAAGTCTATTTATCAAAGTTCTGCTACATGTTTTGTGTTTTCTACAAATGTTTGTTGGATAAATGGACGAACCACAGACTGTATCATGGTGTTTCAAAACCAGCAGAGTATGCGTTTCAACGTCACAGATTCACAGGAATCATACCACACTCACAAAAAGTGCATAAAGAGTGTTTTATACTCATGTGAGAAATGAAAAGCCACCTACCCACAGTGTGTTAATCATGGATTTTCTTACAGTGGCTCTCATCTTAGAAGAAAGGTTGGCTTTTTCTCTAATTGCTACAGAAGCTTATTCATGAACTTAAGACGCACGCTTCAAGCATTTACCAGAATAAAAGAAAGGTAAGACCAACTAAATTCTTTGAGACCCTTAGACTGTCCAGAGACAAGCTAGTTGATTGCTATTGTCCCTTGGAGGGAGAATGAAATGAACACCAAACTCTCAGAAAACCATGAAAGGGAGAAAGGGATAAGAGGTCATGGATGCCATCTTTTTGTAGGAAAGTTGGAATTCTAAACCAACCAGATGTGACAATGAGAACTAGGAAGGTAAGATACATTTCAGAAAAGAACCAACAGGATTTGGAGACTGGGTTTGGGGATTGTAAAGCATGGAGTAGTGAAGATGGGTTCAAAATATATAGCCAAGAGGAGATAGTTGAACACTTTCCTAAGGATATAGAATACAGGGACAGAGGTGCCTGGGAGATTATTCCTAGGTGGATTCAATATTTGGGGTGTTTATCAGTTGCACTAAATGCTTAGTTTGTGCATTTACAAATTTTAAATCCATGAGGGTCAGCAGGACTTAGTGGCTCACTTCCAAAGAACAGAGTATGGAAAAGGATGGATACCTTTGTAGTGGAGAAAACTTGCACACAATACCTCAGAGAGTGATGATGTTATCATCAATGACATCATGCTGATATCATGCTCCACCTGCTATGATGAGATGAGAACAGCACTCCACCTCCCTGGTATTTTTTTTCCTCCCAAACCCAGAACTAGAGTCAGATCAGACAAACCCGAATAGAAAGACAAAATACATGACCACTATTCTTCAGAACTCCCAGATTCATTAAAAACAAGGAAAGACTGAGGAATTGTCACAAACCACAGAAGATATGATGACTAAAGGCAATGTGGTAGAATTGATGGGATCCTGAAACAGAAACAGGATGTTAGCGGAAAAACTGATGATATACCAGCAAAGCCTGGAGTTTAGTTAATAGCAACAGAGCAGTGTTGGTTTCTTTGTTTTGATAAATGTTCCAAGGTAATGTAAGATGATAACATTAGGGGAAGCTGTTCAGGTTGATGTAACTTTCCAATGTTTTGAAGGCTGGGACTCTGTGATGTAATGATAATATTGTTAGCAATAACTGAATAACAACTGAAACTTCTAAAGCACTTTCCTATGCACTGACTCGCGATGTGACAATATTATGAGGCTGGTAGAACAGGTATTTTTATGCCCATTTTATTAATGAGTAAACAGTGGCTCAGAGCCAATCTTACCCAAGATCAAAATTTTCAGGGGCTTGGGCTTAAACCATGATCTTACAAATCCAAATCCTGTGTTATCTTTACTTCTGCAAAGTGTTATTATTATGTTTTAAGATTTTATTTATTTATTCATGAGAGACAGAGGGAGAGGGAGAAGGCTCCCTGCAAGGAGTCAAGTCCAATGTGGGGACTTGATCCCAGGACCCTGGGGATCACAACCTGAGCCAAAGACAGACGCTTAACCAACTGAGCCACCCAGACACCCTTCTACAAGGTAGAAACACAGGAAAATGTACATGTGGATTGTATAGTTGGGGGAGTGTGCAAAAAACATGGAGAGGGGCACGAAAGGTTTGAGATGGCAGTTAAGTTTCAGCTGATGTGGAAACTCCATCGAGGAATGAAGTCCAAAGAATAACGAATGAGCTAACTTTCTGTTGTTAATTTTTTAAGGTTTTGTTTGTTTGTTTGTTTATTTATTTATTTATTTATTTAAGGGAGAGTGCACCCCAGAGAGAGTGCACAGGTGGGGGAAGGGGCAGAGGGATAGGGACAGAAAATCTTCAAGCAGACTCCCTGCTGAGCATGGAGCCCCACAAGGGGCTAGTTCTCAGGACTCTGAGATCATGACCTGAGCCAAAATTAAAGTCAGACACTTAACTGACTGAACCACCCAGGTTCCCCATGACTTTCCATTTTTTGAGGCTCACAGATTTGCTTTTTGTTTCTCTACTCTTCTACCCTTTTGTATTAGCGATGGTTTCTTAATAAAAATAAAGTAACCTAATTATCCCAGTTTTGTGAGTCTGCAAAATTATTACCCTCTGGAGCCCCTGAACCACATTTACTACTCTTTCACTTCCTGTGGCTCCACCATCACACTTGTCTAAAGCTGACTTATGGATCATGTGGTTAAGAAACTTGTTACAGTTATTCTGTTCATACATTTGATGTGATGTCTTTCTGTACTTAATTTTCCTTGTCCTGATTACAGTCATCCCATCAATAGCCTTTAGTAGGGAGCACAGACAGATGATAGTGTTTGTTTATAATTTATAAAAAGCTATCATCTAAAATACAAATTTTGTACATCTGCAGCCACCTCGTCTCACTTTTTTAATCTTACTCATTTTCTGGCAGCATAAATCAGAAAGTAAAACCTGCACGGAGTTCCATTTTCTTTTAAACAGAAACGTATTCTTAAAGATGAAATAATTATACTGTTACCTCAGATCAAGGTTTCAAAGAACCTCATGTGGATACTTATGTACACTTAAACACAAGAAGATGAGTATTTAAAAGGAGGTAGATTAGTATTTGTCCTAAAATGTGGTCTTCCGTGTTGATTCGGCTGGCTGAAGAGCTCTCCCTATGCTTTGCTGCCACCTTGGCAAACTAGAAGGATTTACAAGGAAATTCTGCACCAGGCCGGCTGGAAAGTGTTCCCCTTACCTCCGTGCGCACAGCCCGGCTCCGGAGGCGTTTGAAAGGGCTATTACAGATTCCCATTGGCTTGGGTTTGTTGCAGAGAGAACTTAGAACATCTATCCTGTGGAGAAACACTTTTTTTTTTTCTTTTAAAAATAACTCAGTTTTCGCAAGATCCACGTGCTACCCTCTAAATGATTTTTAAAGACTCTTTCTTTCTTTAGTCCAGAACGGAGATGGAGAAAAAAGGAATCTGTAGAAGATTGTCTGAGTTTGCGCTGTGGGCGACGTTCTGGCTCGCTGGGCTGTGCCGGTGACAGCAGAGGCCTTGAGCTGTCAGTTTCTCTTGTCTGAGCTTCCATTTCACGTCTAGGAGGTGACTCGCCTCCAACTCCAGTTTACTTCTTGGGAGTCAGGAACACTTAGACAAAGCTGTTTACAAAATGCAAAGCATCTGTGCGGCCAAGGCTGAGCCTCACTTATTCACTTTCTCTCTCTCATTAAAACAAAACAACCCCCCAAATTCATTCATTCATTCATTCATTCACTCACTCGTTCATTCATTCGGCTTCCAAAGGAGCTGGGGAAATACTGCCGATCAAAATTTAGGCACTGAAGCTGACCTGCTGTTTTCAGTATTGGGACTCAGATATATTTTCTGCATCATCATTCTTGTCTGTGCTTCCCCTGTTCATTCCGTTCTAAGGCACGTTCTCTCTCCCTTCCATCTCCCTATTCACAGCTCCCTCAAACCAGCCCCTTCCCCATCTTCTGGCGTCTTGGCCTTATCTGAATATGTGGTCATTCGCCATTGCCTACACTGGGTGAGTGGGTGGGAGACAGCTTTCCCTGCGGTTTCATTTAAATTTTGCGTGGGTGGATGGGTACCCTCCACCAGTCGTCTCGCACACGCAAAACAGTTATAAGCTAGAATTAGAATGAGCGGAGAGTTCCACATCTTCAAAGCACCGGCAGGAAAGGAAATAATACGGGAGGCGGGAAAGAGGAAGAAATAAAGGAATAAAACCCAACTTTGCTTGCAGCTTCAATAAATCTGGTAACTGGAGGCAAAAAATAGATTCCGAGGGCTGGGTCTGGTCCGGATGAAACGCTGGGGCTCCTTCCCATGCCGGAGTCTGGCGCTGGAAGCCTGCCCCTGGCGTCTTGCCAGGCGAATGCCCCCAGACAGTAACACACCCCCTGGAGACGCACGTGAACAAAGCTCTCGCCCCAGAGGCCGCCGCTTGCGGTTTCCGAGTCAGTTCTAGCTTCTCCAGGGAGTGCAGGGCGCACACGGGGTTAAATCAGTTCCCTCCCCAGTAGGAGGGAGAGAAGGGGGAGGGGGGAAACAGCCTACAGTCTCAGGCTGGGTACCTGGTAGTTAGCTGTACGTTCGAAACCTGTCGCTGTCCCTTGCGAGTTTGGCGTCTTCCATTGTCACCGCAGAGGAACGAGCGCTCCGAGATAACATCAGTGGCCGCAATCTCCGTGCCAAGGCGCGGCGCTGCTTCCTCCCGGGGTGCGTCTTTGGCCCTCGGTTCCGGGCGTCTAGCAGCTGCGCCTGCCGCTGTGTCCACCCAGCCCCGGGATCAGGTTGGCGGTTCTCAACGATGGGCAGGAGGGACCTTGGCGGTGACCCCTAAAACAATACCATGCCCCGGGATCCCCGCGGCTGCCGCGCCAGCTTCTTCCCTTTCCACCTCCCCGACCCGGTCGGATTCGGATGAGCGCGCTGCGAGGAGACACGGCGGCCGCCAGGTAAAGGGACAGAGGTGCCAGGTGGAGTTTCCCATAACAGCCAGGGCTCCTGCTACGCGGTTGTGGGGAGATAGACATTTATTATTATTATTATTATTATTATTATTATTATTATTATTATTATTATTTTATTATTTATTATTATTTTTTGAACCAGCGTAGGGTGGTCAATGGGATGAGATGTTTTGGCTTTTTCTTGCCTCCAGAGAGAGCATAGGCTGCTTAACTCTTCCCCCCGACTTTAGGGAGGTCTATTTGCAGGTAGAATTCGCCTCCTCGAAAGAGTTTTGTAACTGAGCTTTGGGTCAAAACACACATTTGCCAGTCTGCTGGGAGGATCGATCCCAAATTGGGGTTCTAGAGCCATTAAGCTTGCTGTAATCCAGCCTCTCACTTCCCCAGAATGGATAGGATAACTTCTAGGAGTAACACCCCCTACTCCCCCACCCCCGCGTCCACTCCATCTGCGGATAATGTCACCGATGTTATCAAGCGGTTGCATCTAAAGCCACCAGCCCGCCTCCTGCCCGCAATCCGGGATTGATTCGTGGCTAAGAAGATGCCGAGGATGCCAGTGCATTTTCCTTCGAGTTGGGGAGAGGGTTACTTTTTGCCCCAAACCAAGTCTTTCTCCAGCTTTGCTGGTCTTCAGTGGCCCGGCACTGAGCTCGGACCCGCGCGTCTTCCCCGCGCGCCAGGGGGGCGACGAAGGCGCAGACAGCACACCAGGCTGAACTGGGGTTGCGTTGTCTCAGCCGCGTGCGTGGGGCGCCGAGAGGGGGCGGAAAGCGCCGGGCGCCCCACCAGATCTAAGTGCCGGGGCCAGGCGGCGGCGAGGAGGGAGGGAGCAGAGCCTCGCCAGCTGCCACCGTGTCCCCGCGCGGACTCGGAGTCGCCTGAAAAGATCCCTCCGCCGCGCTGACCAGTCCCGGGTTCGTCTCCGCGCCTTCAGCGCGGGCGCGGTCACTTCTCATTTCTAATCGGGCCCAAGATCAAGGTTGCCAGTTGAGGTCGGGTCATTAACCAGGGAAATTAAGTATCTGGGAAGGGGGTGACTGGGGCCGACTGGACTCTCAGTGATGCCCGGGAAACTCCGGGATCGCGTGGGGCTCCGGCCAGCGACAGCTGCTGGTGGAGGTGGAGGCCACCGTGGCTGTCGACGCTGGCGCTTTGCTCCTGGAACCTCCCAGCAAGATGGCACTCACTGTCTGTCCTAGTCCAATTAACTCCCCTCCCCCCCGGCGTGCCCCCTCCTCCTCTGGATACTTGTTAGTCACACACTGAGTTTGAGGAGAAGAGAGGTTATGTCGATGTAAATCAAAGTATTTTCCTGACCGCTTTGCATAATGCAACAGGAGCAGCGACCCGTGGGCACAAACCCAGGTCGTGTGTGCGTGTGTGAGCGTGTGTGAGAGCGTGTGCCAGCGTGCGTCTCGGCCGTGCGTCTGGGTGGATCCATGCGTGGCTTGTGCTTGGGAGGCAAATGGGGCGTTTCTCCAAGTCCTCTTAACACGACGAAGGCACTCAAATAAGTGAAGGCGGTAGACTCAACTAGGATGCGAAGGAAATAAAAACAATTGGGAAAGTGGTGCCAAGTGACTCACACTTTGAACTGAGGACGGGGAAATCCTCCCGAGCCAGTCTAGGCCACCGCCCCTGCGCAACCTTTGGTCGAGACAGCCCCGCGGATACCTAGGGAGTTGGTCCTGAGCTAGTTTCAAGCTCGCCGTTTGCTTCTCGCGTGGCCCCACCGACGGGCGTCTCGGCGCAGCCTGGAGCCTCGGCTCGAGCTCGCTCTCCCTCTTCTGTTCACATTCAGCCTCTCCACAGACTTGTTAAAACATGACAGCAACTTACTAGAGGCAGAAGGAGCGACAATGAAAGGAGAGGAGAAAACCAGAACCTTTTAAAATATGTTTTCCAAGAAACAGACGTGCACCTGGTTTTCTTACATTACTCTTTAACCTTTTCAAAGAGATTGCGAAGTGGAAACATTGCCCGTATACAAATCAGGCTCCTTTTGCTGTCAAGTCTGTTTCCTGAATCTTTGAGGCTGAATTTAGTTATCCGTTGTAATCTATGGGGAAAGTGAACAACCTTTTTTTTTTTTTTTTTTTCCCAGCAGCCAGAGTGAAGGCAGAAAATAGGTGTTCAAAATAATCATGTTAAACTTCGGATTATGTTTCCAATTAAAGTTATTTAATAAGCCCCGGGATCAGGGAGTTAACTGGTGATGGCGTGGGGGTGGGGGTCGCAAATCATCAGGGTTGCCTTCATTTGAAATAACGCCATCTTGGTTGAGAGACTTGTTATATTTTTACCCTCTAATTTCACGTTTCGATCATTTCTCAGTGTCTAAGTAATAGATCCTGTGGCTTGGAAGTACAGCCCAAGCGGGCAGGGAGGAAATCGACTTCCAGCGCTGAGACGGTGGCATTATCCCTAAGAGTTGGGGGTGGGATGATGCTGGCTAGAGAGAGGAGAAGGCTTGCTCGGTCAGGGTGGCATCCATGGTGTTGGTCCAGGCGTCTGCAACTCTCTTCGGGGAGGAGAGAGTTAAAAACCGAGTCCGACTTTGCCTCTTGGAAAGCAAGGGTTGCAGCCGCGCCTCCCAAGCATTCTTTAAACCAGAAATGTGGGAGGGACTCTGAAAGGGAGGGAATAAAGGAGGGGGGCAGAGAAAGAGGGCTCGAGGAGGGGAGCGCGCCAGAGCGCGAGGGACCGAGGGAGAGGAGGAGCGCGGGGGCGACGCAGGCGATCCCGCGCATTCATTACTGTAAACATCTCCCGGGGGTGTCAGGAGGGGTGGGGGCGGGGGCCGCGGCGTCTACATTAGCCCGGCGCATCCGATCGAGGCAGCAGTGAGGTCGGAGCAGCCTCGGGACCCACGCCGGGCCGGCGCAGCACTTGGAGCGAGCCCCGCGCCCGCCCCCGCGCAGCCCCGCGCAGCGCCCTGCTCCCGGCTCCGTGCGGTGGGCTTCCAGGCGCCCGCGGAGCGCCCGCCCGGATCCCCGGCTGCCCCCCGAGGTCCTCCGCCTCTGAGGAGCCCAGGCGCTGCGGGGCCTCTTTCCGCTGCCTTCCCCGCGCGCCCTGCTTCCTTCGGGACTCGTGGCTCGGTCTAGGCGGAGAGGGGGAGGCAGAGGAGGAAAGGAGGCGGGGGCCGCGGCGCCCGGAGCCGCGAGAAGGTGGCATGCCCGAGCCCTGGAGGCGGAGGTGGCGGAGGACGGGGGAAGACGATGCCGCGGCTCCGTAGAGGAGAAAGGCGAGAGCGAGCTAGGCGAGAGGGGCGCCGGGGCTCCGGCCCGTTGCGGGGAGGCGCGCGCCGCTCTGAGGCTCCGGCCTCCGCACCCCCGCGCCCCGACGCTGCGGGCGAGCAGGCTGGGTTTCGGCAGCCGCCACCGTCGCCGCCGCCGCCACTCGGAGGACCCAGCAAAAGTTTGGATCTGGGGGAGGACGCGGCGCTGAGCGAGATTACCACCGGGGCTGGAAGGAGACCTCGAGAACCTTCGCAGGTAACGCTCACCCCCAACCCTCTCCTTCCATGCCCCGCCGCTGAGCTCCTGCTCCTTCCCAGTGCCTTTCCCGACGCTCGCCAGATCTGAGTGAAAGTAAGAAGGCGGCGAAGTTCAAGATGTCGGGGATGGGCACCTAGCGCGGGGAGATCTACAGTCAGGTTAGAGGGGCCCGCGGCGCTTCTCTGCCCTAGGTGGGCAGCTGTGCAGGGAGGTGAGCCTCCCCCGGGGATGGATGAGAACCCTCGGCCCTAGCTGGGGCCTCATCTTGTAGCTCGTTGGAAATTGAGAATGTGGATTCAGGGGCTTCTAGTATTCTTCAATCCGGGAGAGTGATGCATGGATTTCACTCACTCCCACCCTCACCTCCTCACCTTCACCCTCTCACTCTCTCAGCCCTATTTAGCATCTTTTAAAAATGATAGGAGCCCACTCCCATTCGCCCACCTCATTTAATTGGTGCAGGAAAGCAAATCTGTGTGTGTGTGTGTGTGTGTGTGTGTGTGAAAGAGAGAGAGAGAGAGAGAGAGAAAGAGAGAGAGAATCAAGTAAAGGGAAAAAATTACCTTTTCCCCCTTTGACATCCCCGGAGTCTTCCCTTCCTCCCTCCTTCCATTCACCTTCTGGCGTCATAAAATAAAAACTTTAGAAGTCACATTTTTATTGCAGTATGAGATGAAACGTGTTAGCCATTGGCAACATGAATTTACAGTGATGTGTGTGTGTGTGTGTGTGTGTGTGTGTGTGTTGGGGGGGTGGTTAGTGGCCTTGCAGAGAGGCTGGTTGTTCTCAGTGGCCTGACACACCATGGTGTGGGGGGAGCAAGTGGTCCCGTGTGTGCACTTGGGGCCAGGGGCAGCAGAAAGAGAATATGGTCACGTTTCCCGAACAGCAGCCTTACTTAGGTTAACTAAGAAAATAGCTCCTGCTTTTCCCTCAGAGAGCTACAGAAAGATTTCAGCCCCAACTCTCCACAGCCCCCTTTCCCCCAGCTGAGTCTCAAAGCAGCTCAATATTTGCTGCTTCTGTCATCATTATTATGATCATTATTTATTCACCTGGAAGCTCATCTTGACTTCTCTTGTAAATGGAAAGCAGTCTCCAAGAGCTTTTGATTAATTTTAGCGGAGGGAATCTCTTGTAAAGCTTGCAGTAAGCTAATCAAGTGCAAAGCACAAATCCGTGTAAATGCTAGTGCAGAGTGCAAGGTGCTGATTAGATTTCTTCACATTCTGCATTTGCTGTGCAAAGCCCCATCTAAATGGGAGCTATTACTTACCACTCAGCTGGGAGGCTCTTAAATCACACAGGGTTTCAGGGAGCTTTGGGGCATGTCCCCTTGCTCAGAGGCTTATTGCTAAATTTATTATGTCTAACTTCTCCTAGCCAAAAGCTAAAATGTAGGCTAGCTTCCATATAGGAATCCATATTGTTTGTGGGTTTAAGTGATATGACCTTCCTAAGTCTACAGTGAAAGGATCCCCAAACATTTTGAGGTAATAGAATGCAGGTTGGCATTCGTCCAGGGATGTATTTGGTTGTTGCAGTGCGAATGTAAAATGTTAGGTCAGTATCTAAAGTGTTTAACAGAACTGGACTTTTTCTTTTTTAATTACTAAGCAATATGCACCAGGTACATAAGATTGACAGGCCACCATATTAGAAGAGAATACATCTTTGGTTAATACACATGCCATGAAAAGTTGCTTATTTCCCCATGATGTTATTGTTCCTCCAAATACAACTTTTCTTCCTCTCCTCCTCAAAAGCCCCAAACAGGATAGGGTTAAACCATTTAAGAATTTTTAATAATCAGCAGTGGAGGTGCAGTACCATACTGTTATGTTGAGTTGCAAATATCTGAGCGGAGGAGGTTGGAAGATGAAATTTCAAGCATTATTCCATGTCTCTGCCCGTAGGTACAAGAGATTGTAAGAAGTGGGCTAGCCGTGTAGCAGAACGTATTACAAACCTAGCATGGAAAGAATGCTGGTTTAAAAAAAAAAAAAAATGCCCATGTCTTAACACTTCAGTAGTTTCACTGCAGTTTTAGAAATTCCAGGGGATGCTTTTAACAGAAGAAAGTAGATTCACAAATGACACCATGTTGGGCTGCCTTGAGGTCCCCTAGGCAGTCATGGTTTTTCCCCTGTATGCTAGGTTTCAGATGATGTGATCTTATCCGAGTTTGACTATGACCGGCTGGATCTAATTTGAACCTCCTCTGATGCCCGTTACATTTATATTCTGGCCTGCTGGAGAGTTTGGTTTAGGATTTAGACATATCTCCCTGAAGCAACCTTATATCTTCCCAGTTTGAAGCTGTGGTTTCAGGAAAGCCTCAAGTATGTATGTCCAGAAGCCTTATTCTGTAGAGACTCAGTGTGAACATCTGATCTAGTTTGACTCTTCAGTCTTATACCCTACAAGGAAGAATTGCTGCTTCTGTGATCAGCAGTGTCTGAAGTTAAAAAACAGCAAAGGGTAGGGGGGCTTTCGGTTTTGTTCATTGTTTAGAAGATTCAGAAAAAAAGAGCAAGGTGATGCAATTTTATTTCCATTCAGGTCAGACCTTTCTGAAGAATCATCTTTTGGTATTTTTACTTTAATTTCAATTCAAGTTCATTTTTCACTAGATTATTTTAGTAACTTTGTGGTTTCTGCTACAGTGATTCAAATTCAGTCCATTAGTGACCTCTATCTGTGAGAAGTGGATACTCATTTTTTTTTTTTCTTCTCATCAGTCTGCAGATTATGGGGGGTGGGAACCAACAGCTCTGTAGTTCTTTCTGAATATTTAGATTTTCCAACCTGATTTTTCTAATACGGAGTTCAGCATGGGTAATGATATTTAACAACAGTAATAAAACGTTACAGGTTAATAGGCTACTAAATGGTTATTCCATATAGCATTGACAATATGATCAATATAAATAAAATACCAGGGCTGTCCACTGCCAGTAAAACGATTGTACAGTCAGGTAGACTAATGTTTTGAGACTCACAATGCTGCTGAATGTAAGTGAAGTTTTATTGCCCCTAAGTGCTTACATAACAAGGGAAACTTGAGACAAGCTCAGAACTACATGTGATAACTAGACTTCATAGTAGCCATGTGTATATGTCTTTAAATTCAGCTTTGCTTCTGCTGTGAACTTATGGTACAGATCAGGGACAAGGTGGGATGTGAGAAGGGTGTCTATAAACAGATGGTCTTTTAAGAAGACTTTTAAAATCTGATTCCTAATCCCAGCTTTGTCTTCTGAGGGTTTTCAAATTGAAATTTCAATTTGAGTTGATTATTCTAAATGGTGATTGAAGACAGTTTACTGAATTTCTTAGGTGGGCGGTTACCATTATCTGAGATTTTCCAGATGGTTTTTGATGTAGTGGTGTTCAGGGATGTGGAATTTTTAGGAGGTTTTCTTTCTTTTCCCTTGGGCAGGTTTTATGTAAAAGACATTTTTAAAGACCAATGATGATGATGATGATGATGATGATGATGATAATGATGATTTTTATTATTATCAAACAACCATTAGAATATCCCAGCCAACTTTCTTTCCTTTCCCCACCTTCCAAATTGCTTTGCTTTTTAAAAATTATGTATTTTTCCTGGAACTATATGTTGAAGATAGGACTAAGACAACCAGTATGTTTTTACTCTTTTGAGCAATGTGAACTCCAATTAAGTATCTGTTTATAGTAAAACACACACACTCACCTACACATCAAGAACCATTTTAAGACAGAGATTCTTTTCAAGGTTTTAAATATGTTTCCTTTTAAAGAGCTATGACACAAATATTGTAATAAAAATATCCTGTGTTCCGATGAATACAGAGACTTATTTCAGCCACATGGAACAGTAAAACACTGTATTAGCAAAATAATCAGTGGTATTTTCAGTACATGGTCAAAATCTGTTAGAACCTTCATTTTTTTTTTTCTTGGCAAATTTCACATCTACTGGTCTTTTTGGTTTTCTTTGATTCCTTCTACTGAGGCTCTTTGAAGTGATTCAAAATTAAACAGTAGCTACTTTTTTTAGAGAAATTCATCATGTTATATTCAGGATTCCAGAAGAGTTAATGATGCAGAAAAAGTCCTGCAAAACATCTTTCTAAAAGAAGTCCTTCTCTTGTAGGCTTCCCACTTACGGGCCTCCTGTACCATTTGCAGTGAATTGGAGCTCCATTATTTATTTATTTTTCAAATACCACCTCTAACTTAATTTAATGTGGGATGTGTTTCTGCAGAAGCATGCAGCACCATGTGTCCCGAGTCTCCTGAACAAAGCAGTATCGTTTTTATGTATCTGCAATAAGGGAAAATCAAAGAAAATATCCGTGTATACTTTGGGAATTCAAAAAGGCCACATTCATGATTCTCAAACACTGGTCCGTTATTCTGCTGATGCTTAATAAGGCCACACGTTTTCTGGCAGTTTAGTGGTTAAAGACCTCAGCCATTTTTTGAAGCATTCACAAAATAAATCCCTGGGTGTTCCTACCCATTAGGTGCTCATTAGAACTGAGCAGTTTTTCTCACTTTCTTCCCAGGTTGCTTTTAAGGAAATGTGCAGGAAACGTGGCAAAAGGTCCTCTTTCCCCCTCAGTTCACAGGTCATGTGTGATAATTTCAGTTCTTTTTGTTAGAGCTTTCAAGACACAGATAAAGGAATCTTCCATCTGAACCTTTTAAGAACCTGAGGTCCTTGGGATTTAAACCCACTAAAAACCATTATGTCTCAAAGCTCATAGGTAGTTATGAGGCCCTTGGAATATTGAGACCCCCTTTAACGGGGAGTAAAAGAACAGCGCTCCCAAAGTCTGTTCACAAATATAGCGTCCCTTGAAGTCAGCAGAGGTCATGAGCTGAATGGAAAACATGAGACTCACATCAGTCCCGAAATAGGTCCATGTGCTGGTGTTACTTGTCCCCAGCTGCCTATGGGCGTCACTTTTCATGAAATCCAGTGTCAAAATAGCCTCTGTGATAGTTTCCTCTCCCACTTGGCTCCAGAACTCGGGCTGAAATATTTTGAAGAAGGAAACAATGCAGGGAATCCTAATATCCCTCATAGATAAAGAGGAGATGAAGTCTATGGGAAGAGACTAGATAAGCATTTGCCATAGAGGTGCTGGGAAATTCTCTGTGTGCCCCGAGGGATGAAATGGATTCATACCTAGCCCTTACCCCCTCCTCTCTTACCTTTCCCAGTTGTCACATGCAGGATTTGATGGCTCACAGCTGCCTTTGTGAGTTGGTGTGAGAAAGACCTATGAGCCTGGCCTCTCCTTGGGTGGCTGGAGCCCAACAATTTGAAAGGTACCCACGAATGCACAGAGTTCTCCCTGAGACCACTGGGCTTTGCCCAAAATGATGAACGTTACATTTAATCACACAGATGTTTGAATTCTCCAGATACCGTTTATAAGTTTCTTCCTTTACCAACCTATCCGAAACGGTCAGTTGGATTTCTTATTAAAATAATAACCATTATTTCAATCACATAAATATGTAGTTGTAAAAAAAAAAAAAAAAAAAAGTATTTCATTGTCTCTCCACCATTAGAGTAGATACAAGTTTTCCTGTTATGGCTGAGTATAATTTTATGATGTAGGCCTTGTGATTTGGGACCTTAACTGTGGTAGGGAGTGAGCAGTAGGGAGGTTGTTTTGGAGGAAAGAAAATATGTGTTTATATAAAGAAAACCTGCATTCTCATGTCAGCACACTCCTTTGTACATTTATGACCTTGGACAAATTACTTAATCTCCTGGAGACTTAATTCCCTTTCTGCAGAGTTCAACAGAGTTGTTGCAGGGTCAGATAAGATTAATGTGTGGGAAAATACCTTGATAATCATACCAGTGTTATATTCCTATAAAGACGCATTATTCAAATTGGTAACATTTATCCCCACAGGACTGCCATGTACCAGGATAGTTCTGAGTCTTATACTAAGGCAGAGTGCTCTGCCCTCCAGGAGCTTTGGCTTTTGTGAAAGTAATGGGACATCACTCGAGCAGTCAAGTGTCTGGTGGCCCTCTACGTCATTTCTTCTATTCATCTAACGGGGCCTTGTCTTCTTTTGTAAGTTTGTTCTGTTTTGATGAAAGTATTCTTTTCAAGGATCAAGGGTAATTAGGGTGAGATTTGTGCAAGGGCCAAACTTTCCATCCTTGACATGCTGGCTTGATGTTGGAAACTGAATTTATCACAAATGGATTCCACGGGGCTCTTTTGGGAAGAAACCATCCACATTCCTGCAGTAAGGTTGTTTCTCCTTTTGGCTGGATTTATACTTGAGTCATCCAAGTTACTTTCGCAAAAGCACAAACCATTAATAGAATATATGATGATGTTTAAAATTTTGGTTTTGCAACGTGAGGCAGGCTGGATGCAAAAGACTGCCTCTTTGGTAGGGCAAACCTGAACTCATTCTCAGCGAATGGAAAGACTTGATTTATTATGATACTGACATACTCTCCAAAGCTTGGCCTTATTTTGGTATTGTTAGTATCACAAAACCCTTGTGGGACAGTTTTTTTGACAACTTATTTTTCCATACTTTGTTCAGTTGCATTTTTATAATTATCCAATCTGAGACAGTTTCAATTTTAAATGTTCCAAGAGCGAGCATGTTTATTTTACTTTCTTGATTTGTATACATGTAGGCCTTTGTAAAGGTAAATTTTTAATCATTTTATCGTTGCTTAAATGAAGCTTGCAGAAAACACATGCATATGTGAAGTATACTTATAAAATGTATGATTAGGTTGTGATTCTTGATCAGAAGGAATGTTTTTTATCCATTATTTGGATGTATGGCAGTGTGTATTTAATAGTGTTCTTTTCCCTTTCTGACTTACTAGTTGCCAAAGTTCTGACACTTGCCCCGCCCCCCCCCCCAAGTTGATGAGAACTTTAGCAGTGCATTGTAAAGTACCTGGCCATATAATTCTGTTTTTACATGACAAATTACTTTTGTAGTTTGGCAAAATTAATCTGACTGCTTTTTGTTCTGGCAGTGCTGAATGATACAATAATAATATTTGAAGAAGAAACATGTTTGCCACTACTCTGAAGAGTTCTGCTAATAAAACCAGAAGAGTCTGGAGGTATATGTGTGGGGAGTTAAAAAGGCACAAACAAATCTAAAACTTAGATACCATGGGGAGGGGGTGCTTTTTATATTCTTCAACTTGGTGGTGCTAATGTAGCCCATATGTTCCTAACAGAATAGAAGAATGAAATAGCCAAGTTATTTTTAATTGGACATTTTCTTTTCCAAATAGGTCCTAAAGAAACTCTAAATAAAGAAAAGCGCAGAATGCAATGAGGGAAGTTATTTTTGTGTGAATGGCTTGGTACTCATGAAGGAGATATGATTCTTTTAGAGGCAGAGGGTATACATCAGATGATAAAGAAAGATTTTCCATTCATCCAATGAGTGATTTTTAGCACTTGCTGTATGCCAGGCACAGAGTAAGATTGGAGAGGCAAGTGGTAATGCAGGATCCCTCCACCTGAGGCTGCCTAGGCTGGGGAGGAGAGAGGGAGGCACAAAACCTAATTGCATTTGGTTTGTACATGACTGAGGACAGTCAATCCTAACTGTGCCAGGAATACATAGTATTATTGAAGAAAGCTTTATGTTTGGAGAGGGATAGTCTCGGGTTCTCATGCTGGCTGTGTCACTTGCTAATTTGATAAACTTGGGCAGATTTTTAAATGTCTTTTAATCTCTGTGTCTAGTCTAAAATGGGAAAAAGCATTCTATACTCATAGAGCTGTTCTTTGGAGGGTTGAGATAATTATGTAAAATGTCCGCCTATCTAGCACACAGTAGAGGCTTAATAAATGCTGACTACAGATCCTTCTCTCTCCGAAATGATAATGATTCCATTAGGTTACTCTCCCCTTCAACAAATATCTTTGCCATTTCTCTGGAATCCCCCAAAAGGCTTTGGACCCCTTGAACCTATCCACTAACAAGATACAGCCTCTTCTGCAAAATAAAATTCCAATATTTATGTGTGAAACAGCATGAAAAGGACAGCAAGGGAAATAAGCACTTCACACGGCGGCAGAAGGAGCTCAGAGCTAGTGGTATGCAGCAGGCTGCTGGTGTGATAGGGGCTGGAGAAAGGAGGGAGAACAGAAAAGAGGACACATCTCAGTTTGGGGAATCAGAAAGTGGTGTCAACCGGGTCCTGGTCTAACTTGTAGTTTCTTGTCCTTGTTATTGCTATTGTTCATTGAAAGCACAGGCTTTGACAGTTGAGGAGTGCTTCTCCACGCACCCCCCCCCCACCTCTATGCACCCTTCCATGGGTGGCCAGTCGTTATAGCTTGCAACAAGTCCTGTGTCTAGACTATGACAGTGGGCGCACTGAACTGTGGTTATTATGTCTTTGCCAATGTACCGAGATTTTTATCAGAATGAATTTTAAATTCTTGCTTCACGCAATTCATCTCACACATGACTCTTGGCAGAGTCATGCAAGTATTTTATTGTAGGAGATTAACATGTAAATTATTGTTATATTATATAATTCTTAGTTTGTACTCAGAGAATGATTGTACCTTGCTGGTATAATGACAGATGTCCAAATCAGAATGATGCTATTGGATTATCAGTTTAGCGTGGAAATATTTCTTTCAGAAAGTAGTTTTCAGTTAATTTAAGTAAAGGGACTTCTAACGGCTTCTGTGGAAGATACTCTGAACAAATACAGAACTAAAAGGCACTGGTCAAAATACACGATGCTGGGTTATTTTTCATTTGTCATTGTAATTGGGTGACTACATAGTATAATTTTTTTGCTTTCTACTCAACAATTAAAATGTAGGGTTTTTTGTTTCCACTATGAATCTGTAAATTTATTGCTATAAGAAAGTTATACTTAACAAGATGTTAGGCATGTCCCTGACCTCCAACTCCAGAAGCACAGAAGCTTTTCCTGGTAAGATCACATAATATATAATGTACTGTATACACATATAATTAATCAAATTGGGGCAGAGAGAAGCAGGTACTAGGGTATATTTTATAAGGTGTTAGCATCTCAGTAAGTAGCTTCCAACCCAACATTCCACCCAGCGTAAAACAATAAGACCTTGTTTTGCTACTTTAGAACATGTAAGGGAGATTAAAATTCTTTGGAAAATGGTTTAAAAAACTTCTTTTACTCAAATAGGTAAGGGACAAGTCCAGTAGTGTTGACAGCAGTGGAATTTAAAACTGAAGTCTAATAACCTCTGAGTCCCGAAGGAATGCACGGCAGACATCTGTTTTAGTCACGCGCTTGTAACTGGGCATTTGACAAAAATTGAATCCTTACCGTGTGCCAAGCACCATGCTGTTTTGGCTTTTGGGATATTATTTCAAAGAAGACCTCATCCTTGCTCATCAAGAAATCTGATAGGTTGACCTAGGGACACCCTCTTCCAAACTTGACTCATCGGTCTGAATCAACTGGAGATGTTGCTTAAAAACCCAGGTTCCTGGGCCCTAGCCTGGAGGTTCTGATTTGTTAAGCCCGCGAAGAAGCCTGGAAATGTGGATGCATAAAACCCTCCAGGATTGGAGTTTACTGACCTCCATGATTTCTAGAACTTTTTCTGTCACAGAGACTCAGTAGTTTTATAACCATCTGGTTTATAGTCATTTGTGAATTTCTGACAGTATTTTTTTTTCTATGTGTTTTGTCACATAGGAAGTATTGCTTGATTTAACCCAACTGTTCTAGTAAAGAACCTTCTAAGGGGCCAGACATCAGGGCTGGCTTCTCTCTCGGTAGCCACAGTCTCCTGTGTGATGCCACCACCAGGCATCTGTGTCCCTTACACTACTCACTGTACTGGTTTTGGTATCCCCACAGTTACTTTCCTAAAAAACAAATTGTATTACTTTAGCCATCTACCACTCAGATTCCCTGTTCCTCTGGATAAGGCCCATCCAAACTTGTTATCAGGACATGTGAGACGTGATCCTCTGGGTCTCAAACCATCACTCAAGCCTCATTTTCTTTTCTTTTTTCTTTTTTTTTTTTTTAAGATTTGTATCTATTTATTTGACAGAGAGAAACACAGTGAGAGAGGGAACACAAGAAGGGGGGAGTGGGAGAGGGAGAAGCAGGTTTCCTGCTGAGCAGGGAGCCCGATGCGGGGCTCGATCCCCGGACCCTAGGATCATGACCTAAGCGGAAGGCAGATGCTTAATGACTGAGCCACCCAGGCGCCCCTCAAGCCTCATTTTCAAGCACCCATCTCCTGCACCCATGTTCATGATAAGGCATGGCCTTTTGATGCTTAGCCTTTCCCATGCTGCTTATCCTTTATGTAGAATATGACCTCTAACTCTCCATTTGGCAAATTCTTTTCCTTTAAGACCCACATGAATGTCACCTTCCCTCCTAGTCAAAATTACTCATTCCTTTCTCTGGGCTTCTACAACATTTTGTTTGTACCTTTATTATTTCTCTGCTCATGTTGTATTGTAATGTGTCTGTTCTAATCTGTCTTTCCCACTGGACTCCAAGAACCTTGGCTCATTCGTTCCATCTCCCTAGGGTTGACAATAATGCCTAAAGCACCAGATTCTACATAAATGCAGTTGAATGAATAAATGCATAATTGAGCTGGCCAATCCCGGAAGACAAGAAGATTCACAATCTAGTGATAGGAACTCCTTCCTCTAACCCCACAGATTGGTTGCCCAATGGGGAAAAAATACAACCACCCCTTTCTGCCTTCCTCTAAGCAGGTTTGTCAGGTAAATGCCTGCTGGTTAACCCAACCCTGATCAGCATCAGGCACTCCAAACCACACATGAGGCAATTCAGATGCCACACTGGAAGATATCTTTAAAGAAGAAATAATTCCACTTGATGATATATCTTTCTTGGCACCGAGTGAAACCATCAGTTAAGTAGTTGTGCATGCAGATGTGGTTAACCATAGGATGAGAATTTAACTCACACTATTAACTTTGTGTATCTTTCTTGGCATAATTAAGAGAGCAAAGCAAAGAACTCATGAAAATTTTGTGCATTTGCACTCTTTTTCATTTTTTTACCCTTTGCTTTTATGGCACATTATTTCCTGATGGAGATATCTGAGCAGCCAGGGTTCTCCAGAGAGGAGAAAAGAAGACTAGAAATCATAACTTCTTAATCACTCTGTCTCCACAAAGCAGGATCCACCTTAGTCTTCATGATGTGCACACTGAAAAATATTTGAAGGGTACAATAAATTCTAAACTTACTTTTATTTAATGTGGTCATTCAGTCTGTCTTCTTCTCCAAAAGATAATTTTAACAATACTTTGCTGCTTTCATCGTGAATTATCCATTGATGAACAGAGATGACTTGCATGCATGTGGGCCGGGTGTATGCAAAATTTCCAGGGGCTAAATAAGTAGAAGATGGTGGAGCATATTTTGATATGCTTTTCCCTTAACCTTTGGGTCCCTCTGGGCTGTCTGTTATGTTGGCAACACATTCAATGGCAATAGGAAATACATGGAATGACACCTGAGATGATTTTTGATAAGCCACTGTGCTTATTAATATAAAAGGCTTAGAACACAACCCAGAAGATCTTATAATGTTAATTTATGGGACTGTTTAGAAACAGTATGCTCCCCTTATTCCTGAATCACACTGAATATCAGCAAGACCATAGTCTCATCTAGGGGAATAATAATAATAATAATAATAATAATAATAGCAGTAGTATTAAACACTACATAAAGGTATGGATCATAGATAAGGTTTATTTAGAGTGCTACTTATGCAGTTCATGTATATTATCACATTTAAATTTTTATGAAACCCTATAAAGTAGGTTCTGTTTAGTAATACTGCTCATAACCCAATTTTACACACAGGGAAACTGAAGTGGAGAGAATTGCCTCAGGTTGCTTACCTTATTTTGTAGCTATTAATTATCTTTATAGGATAGCTGAGCACTGAGTAATTTCCAAAATTAACTCTGCATTTATTTTTCCATATCTGTAAAATCTGAATTCAAAGGAGATTGTTCATGGTCCAGTAGGTAATCTGTGACACAACTTTTTGTATTTGATTTTTTTAGTAGATAACTATGTAAGAAGTCATTATTTGCTCTTTGCCATTTTTGAGTGAAAAAGGTTCTTGGGTCTCTCCAGATGTTTCTGTAAAATGGGAAGAGGGAAGAATCACTAGTTTGAAAATAAAGTGACAATTGTGATCCTATTTTCTGTACTAATGAAAGTCTGTAGATAAGTGCCAGATTGTGGGGTATTTGTTTTGCAGAGAACACTCTCCACTTTTTCCTTTACCAGCACTACTAATAAATAGTTAAATGAATTGATTTTCACCTCATTTTCCCTGTGGAGGTGATAATGGACGATAGAATGACCAGAGGGCAGATAATAGCGTAAAGCTAGTGGCCTCTGAGAGAGTCTGGAAATAATGGAGAATTGACTGTGTTATAAATAGGTCAGATTCTCTCGTTTTCTAGACCTATGTAATTGCTCAGGCTGTAGACTTTATTGGGGAAGAAGAATGACCCCAAGATGGGCTGGAAAAGGCTGTTTGTTCTCCATTGGTGGTTTGAAAAGAAGCACAAATGTGTTTGAAAGTCTTCACCTTGTTGAATGTGATGTTTGTCCATCCCTCCCTTTTCTTTCTTTTATTCTTTCTTTCTTTTTTTCTTTCCTTCGTTCCTTCGTTCCTTCCTCCCTCCCTCCCTCCCTCTCTCTCTCTCTTTTCTTCCCTCCCCCTTTCTTTCTTTCTCTTTCTTTCTTCCTTCCTTCCTTCCTTTCTTTCTTTCTTTCTTTCTTTCTTTCTTTCTTTCTTTCTTTTCTTTCTTTCTTTCTTTCTTTCTCTTTCTTTCTTTCTTTCTTTCTTTCTTTCTTTCTTTTCGTTTCCTTCCTTCCTTCCTTCCTTCCTTCCTTCCTTCCTTCCTTCCTTCCTTCCTTCCTTCCTTCCTTCCCCATCCCTCCCTTTCCACATCTTGTACCAATGCACTCATCTCTGTGTGTAGCAAAGTTGTGTTTTTTGAGTTCAGGAATTGTAGTAAAGACCTCCCAATTATCAGTCCTTCCTAATTCCATATGAATATTATCCATGCTGCCTTAATTCCTTATTTCCTACTCCTTAATTCCCTCGTTTCCTTTTAGACAGCTAGACCATGGCTACAGGTGTTTCTGTGTCCTTCTGTCCCTATATGGCCTTTACCTCTCATGAGGCAACTCTGGATGGGTGGCATACTAGAGTCAGTCTAGATGAGCTCATTGATGGAGTTATGAAAGCAGGCTCCGCCCAGGCATGGGAGCAGTTTGGTGAATGGCCCCGTGGCCAGCCAGCTCCATGCCACATGAAAACACTAGCTCTGTTTGGCCCTTCAGGAAATTCTTCGGCATTTCTGTCTGTGATGGTCTGAATTTGTCTGAATCAGGTGAAACCAAACATTTGCTATCTGCAGTTTGCAACTGAGAAATGATCAGGCCATGTGAAAAAAATGTAGACATACTCGTGTCGCTCCTACCAGGAATGGCTGCCTGGCCTGTCTGGACCATATGCATCTGTAACAGATCAGCCTATGGCCCCATGTCACTCTTCCCTCTGCACTCTGAGTGGTGACCTGATTGGATTTTCTGCTGGACTTCAGCGTGGGTGTGTGTCAGTGTGAGCTGATTGCAGCGAAGTCCCAATGAAGAACTTAATCTGTACGTCTTTATTAAACAAGTTATGTTAGCTAGAACCACTACTTTGAGCCATATTTGATGACTCCCATTCATTCATTTTCAAGTATTCTATCTCTCGTTTTATGCATCTTTTCAAAATCCTGTCCTTCTAACCCTTGCACTTTGGTTCCATTTTGGCCTACGCATGCCTTTCCTCCCTTTACTGGCACACCGTAGTTACCTTACTCTTCCTCATGCCAGGGATGATGACATTACTTTCCATTATGTACAAGGTCAAGTCTAAACTTCTTAGCCTGCTACTAAAGCTGTTCCTTCTGTAGCTCTCCCTAATCTCCCCAAAGAAAGTTTATCTTCTCTTCTGAACTAAATTTAGAGTATGTCCTTACTTTTATCTTTGTAGCAGTCTTGTTGTGGTGTAAAATTTTACCAAGTGCTCTGTCTCCACTATCTGTGAGCTCCCCTAGGGCAAAGGTCATACCCAATAAATGTTGGAGGTGCTAAATTGACCTCAGGTAGCTAACCCCAAGCTACCTCTGTGAAATTCCTTTACAGCACAAGTCTGTGTCTCCTTCTATCTGTACTACTTCCCCGTGGATTTTAAATATGGCACAAATTAATATTAACAAGGTTTGCACAGATAACTCTTATGTATTTGAGTTTTAAAGTTACTTAATGGAATAAGCTCCCTTTGTTGCGTTGGTGGAAATCTTTGTCAAAGCAGTGCGCTCTTGCTTTGAAAACAGGAAGGTAGAACATTCCAGCAGCATCATGAACCCTCTGTTTATATTTGTAAAACCTGTCGTCTTTCCAGGCCTCTAGGCAAGAGCAAATAGACATAATCAGAGGCATTAGAACTTGATTATGTTCAATTGGATTCTTATAACTGAGGCTTGATAGCCCAAATTAGTGGTGTGCTAGTTTATACTGAAAGAGATGGTTGCATTATTGCAAAACCATAGACTTCAGCTTGCTGGAATCTTTGACGACATCTGGATGTTTTGAAAAATACAGCAATCACATGTTTTTTATTATCTCCATAATTGTATTCTTTTTAAAAGGGAGCTGCATAAAGACGTAGGGCAGGGGGTAATGGAAGGCGATGGGGTTTAGATTGAGATAGATGGATTTGAATCCTGGTTCTGCCTCAGCCAGCTAGGGTAACTAGAGCATATTTTGTTTTTGTTTTTTTGTCTTTGTATGCACTTTCTCCGTTTTTAAATAAAGAAAATTGTTATGCATCTCATAGGATCACTGTGGTAAATAGAGCAGGTGATGCCTGACTCCCGTCAAGTACTAGTGAGCATTACCTCCCTTCCCCCTTGCCCTCTGACTTGAAATAATATGAATGCTGTGGCTTATAAGTGGCTATTTTTTCCTGCACAGATAAAGCAGTTCTGTAATACCGTGTCACTTTTTACCCAAAGGATCTCTGTAGGGACACAGTTCCTCCTACCCAGTTTCTCCATAATGCTATTTATTTCTAGGGTCCAGAAGAGGATACAAGACCCCAAAAATAGTCATTACTCTGTCTGACTTAAGACACTCACTGATGAAAAACTCTTAAAATCACATCTTTTTATGGAAAAAAAAATATTTCCAGCAGTCTCATTGCCTCAAAAACAGTAGGTATCATGGGTTATTAAAAAAGAATTATCCAAAGAAAGTGCTCTTAAAAACGACTGCCTGCAGAGGAGTCTGGCTTATCAACAGACAAAAAAAAAGGAATTTTTCGACTAAATTTCAGCTTGTCACTACAAACATGAAAATAGCAACATCCATAATATATTCTTTGGGGACAGTGCTGTGAATGTTTCCACTAGGTGAAATTCTCAAGTAACAGCTTCTAAGGATGAACATGAACTCTCCGAGAACCCCAGGGAATGTCTATTAGGAAACAGGTAAACAACAAAATGAAAGCCATGACAAAGAGGGAAGAAAAAGGCAAATTAAGTAAATAATTTCTTTGCAGACCACATTGTGGAAAATATGATGTGATAGAGACACAATTCATTTAGCCTGAATGACCAATGTAATTATAACTGGCTAATGAATATTTTTTTTTCTTTTTCTGCATAATATTAGTGTCATCCACAGTTATGAAGGTGTTTTTCATATCAAAACTCCACAGCCATGCAAAATTACATTTATAGACTTCTTTCCTGGTGAAAAATCAGTGGTGTTTTAGCCTTTACCTAGATTTCCATTTCAAGGTTTATCCATAGACTGGAAACACAGTGTTAGAAGATAAAGAAAGATCTACAGCATGATTTCTTTTTAACCTTTAATACACAGGTATTGGAACTTACCCTCGATTATACTTTTCTTGGTGTAGAGATACTGATCTCCTTACGCAAAATACTCTGGAAATCTGGAAGTGGTTCATGGGAAAATTGTAGCATTCCTTTTATTAGTGATGGAAATAACAAGAATAATTATCCTGGTGGTTTAGCTTAAGTTTGGTCTTTTCATGATAGGCATGGAAACAAGCTGACTTGACATTGCCCCTCCTATTCTGTGATTTTGTATTTCTAAATCATTACCAGAATTTCTATAAAAATGTATAGCCAGTATCTTCCTGAAAAAAATGACTATTCAGATAATTCTTTGTCTTTAAGCGATGGAGAGACTTGTAAATAATGAGATCCAGAGGAAATCTCTAATTTTATTTAATGGTAGTTTAGGTTTGATTCTGACTCGACCATTTTACTGGGACTCCTAACAAGAAGATGAAAGGATTGAACTTCAAGCCCCATGTCCTTCTTTTTTCAAAATTAAGAGCACGTTGCACATGAAGGAGTGGTAGTTGGTATCAATGAACTGTGGTGAACAGGGCCCTTAGGTAATAATTGATGTAAGGAATAGGATTGTTTGGAAAAGTTAGGAAATGGGGTCCAGGGGACAGAAGCTTAAGAAAGATCCAGGCACATCACTGGTAGAGATAACCTTCCAGAATCTCTTTTTCTGCATATAGTAGCTCTTACCCTTCTCCAATGGATAGTTACTGGGAATTCATAAAAACACGAAATGTTTGCTTTTTTCATGTCACTCCAAAATTTAACTGTAAATCCCAGGTGACAGCAATAGAGGTTTCAGTATCATCTCTGCTTGTCCTGTTTAATAGAAAGGGCTGGGAGGGGCGGTTCGTTGTGGTCATGGGCACATCCAAGAACCACCATACACAGAGGGAATCTCAAGTACACCACTGTGGTTCAATGTGGAATTAGGTGGGCTGGTGTTGAATCCCAACTGTACTATTAACTGACTGTGAAACTGGGGTCAAATTATACATCTTAATCTAAGCCTCTTTTGTAAAATGAAGATACTAATTTTTATTAGTGTTCTTGTAAATATTAAATGCCATAAGAGATGAAAAGCTTTATACACAATAGGATCTTAGTGTATTGTTGGCTTTTCTGTGTTTGATGAATTGCCACTCTATGGATAGAGAGACACGTGGACTGGATGCATATGTGTAGAGGTTCTTCCCTGAAATGTCTAAAAATTCATTTTATTTAAGATTGCAATGGACCCTACTGGAATACCTGAAGATTAGATTTAATCACCACCAGAGAGAAAGTACGGTATGAAGTGAGACACTTGGAGATGGGAACCATGCTTCATGTTCCTTGCCATTGTTGTAACTCATATTTAAGTCTGAAAGCACTCATTTGGTCTTACTTCCCTGTGTCCTGTAGCAGGTAGGGCGTGTGTCATTATTCCTTCCTCATAGTGTCACCAAGAGGAAAATGAAATGCTGAAGGGCATGCCCCTTTCTGTTATGCATCACTCTATACTACACAGTCATCCTATCAACAGTTGATGCCATGAAATGAATGGGACAGGCAGTGTGGGGTACTCAAAAGATCATTAGGTAGGTGGGTGGAAGGTCTGAGTTCTAGTTTTTGTGCTGTCTCGAAAAAAAAAAAAGTCCTTTGCTTTCTGTCAAATTACTCAACATTCTTGAACCTCGGTTTCTTCATCTGTTCAACACTGGACAGTTCCAGTAATTCACTAATTATCAGAATATAGGGAGCTAAGCATTAGTGATTAGGAGCTTGGCTCTGGATTCTGTCTGCTCGGGCTTGGAGCTGCTTTCCCTACTTGACATCTCTGGCCCCTTGGCAAGGAACTTAATCTATGTAAGCCTCACTTTTCTCATCAGTGCAGTGGAAATAGCCAAATTAAAACCTCCTTAAAGAGTTGCCTTAGGATTCAATGAGGTAATACATGAAGTGTTTAGCAGAGTACCTGGTCAAATTACATGCTCAATAGATATTGACAGGCTTTCCAACATGCCTTATTCAAAAAAAGGTATGGTAAGTATCTCTGATGTTTTCAAAAAGCAACAGATATTAATGTGTCTCTGCATTACTGACCCAACAGCTTAGGGTATGCCCTTCAAAGCTACCCAAGGGCAGGTGATCACAGAGGAACATCCCACCGGCCTCTTGAGAGATACAGTCCCTCTAGCTCCCTCTAGGAGCTCAGTAAATGTTTGACAGTGATAATGTTGATGATTGTCATAGCTGGGAGTTTGCTGGTGCAGAGAGGTAAGACATGGGGACCTTTTAGTTTCTGGCAGGATTTGGAAGGCTGATTGTGAAACCTTTGGTGTGAGCGAGCTATTCCAGAAATCCTGCCAATAGGCCTAAACTGCTGTAACTAACAAGTCTTGTTTCTCTTATATCTGATGCATCTGCCTTGCAGTTTCTCTTATATCTGATGCTTCTGCCTTGCATTAAGTCTCTGGAAATTTACCAGCCTAACCATCCAGATCTAGTTTGAGAACACTGCAGAGGTAATGGCACTTTTTGATGCCAGGCTCAAGATACGACTCTCACGTTTAATTTTGACTATGTTTTTTTTTTTTTTTTTTTTTTTTTTTCAAATTAAAGACGTTCAGCCTTAACACATATAGCAAATAAGGCAGAGAAGACCTAGAGAACATCCACATTCCACCTGGTGGTTCTTTTCTTTTGATTCAAATTAGGTTGTATGGGTGTCTGCCTTAGTCCTTGTTATGAAATGCACACCCACTCTCCTTTGCAGCCTTCAGGCAGAGAAAGGATGCAATGGATAATGTGGCCGTAAAAGTTTATTGGCCAAGAAACATGAAATCAGGACAAAATGTGATGATCAAATCTCCTTAGAATGTAAACAGGGTATTTAGTAGTGGCCAGCTTTTAAATGCTTGCCCCCAATATTCCACATGCACTCTCTCTCTCCCGCTCTCTCCCGGTGATACCAATGGGATCATTTAAGAGTCATTTCTCCTTACTGAACCCATTGGAATGGCAATTGTCTAATTCATATTTTATCCCCAGTTCCAGCACTGACAGGGTATAAAGTTAGGGATTCAATACATATTTGTGGAAGGCAAGAAGGAATCACAGGAGGAAGGGGAAAGAAAGAAAGAGGAAGAAGGAAAAGAATGGATTTCAGCTTACCTCCAACAGGTGATTATAAGTAATTTTGTTGGTGCTGGTGGTTCTGCACTGTAATTTTGGAAAAGGACAGAGCCTTTAGTCCTATTGAAGAAGTAGCATAACATGACTTTGGGAGCGCACTGAAACTCAGTTCTGCCTGTGTGCTTGACATGGGTTATCCGAATTACTATACAAACAGAATAAATTCAGTTTTATATTCATCAGCTTATAGGGTAGGGCATATGCTTTTCAAACATGATTTTGAGGGTTTAAATTGGAAAGAAAATCTCATCTGGAGTAGAAAGTCAAGCCTCTCTTCTCTTTCCATTTTCATATAGAAGAAAGGAGAACACATTTTATTTTATTCTTTTTCAAAGCACTTAACTTACATATTAAAGGGCTTCATTATGCTCTGCAGGATTCTATAAAAATTTAAAGAAGAATGCATGACTGAACCAGCAATCAACAACTATTTATTGAAGTCCCAAATGTCAGAAAGTTCCAAGTGCCAGTTTAGTGGTCTTCTTGAGGGATTTAATAAACTGTCATCTTGCAAAGAAAAAAAAAAAGTCACTGCAGAAGATAAACATTTGTCAGCGAGTGGTCACAGGCTGCAAATGCTCTTTCTATAGAATGGAAGTCTTATGTGCTTCATTTCTTGATATATTAGTCCAGCTAAGAAATACAGTCCAGGATGTACAACATTTTCATTTTTTCTTTTTTTTTGAAGCTTGCCAGATGCGTACAGATGACTCTGAGTTCCTACATCTTTGCTGCTTGAATACCTATTTTGAATCCTCCACACCTGTCCTTAGCTGAAAGCTGACATTCCAATTAAAGCCGACAATAAACTCAGCTGAGAATCCCTCCCTCCCTCTTAAAATTGTGATATTTCTACTTGATTGATTATTTGTAAAATTCAGTTCATTGGCTTTGGCCAGTCAGCATTGTGAATAGGAGTTTCGTGTTTAACCTGATCCACGGAATGGTTATGTGTTTGTAGCCATTTCTTTTTGAATGTAAAAACAGAAAGCTACTGCTGTGAATTATTTAATTTGGCCTGGTTAAGAGAACAGTACTGTATCACTACAGGATGCTGGTAAGGTGATTCTGAGGTTCTTTTCCCCATAAAGCAAGGTTTCTTGCTGTATGGCAGGGTAACAGGAGGCCCTGTCATAAGCCAGCCTCACACGCCCTCACCCCTTGGGTATACATCACACCCTGCAGAAGGCACTGATGTGAATTAAAGACCTAAAACATCATCTAATAATGCCTGTCTAATGGAGATAGGCATCATTCTGGTAATGTAATTGTGGTCCTTAGACACTTGCAAGTTAGAAATTTGATTTTACTCCTCATGTAAGAGCTATCTTTATTGAAAGGGAGTGATGGAAAGTTTACAGGTGGCAAAACATGGAAGGCTTTTCACATCAAATGTCACAGTAGATTCAGATCCTGATGTAAGGGGCCAAAGGTGGTTGGCAGCCCCCATAATCTTGCTGTGCCTTCAGAAATGAACTAGTCACTGTGTTAGAATATGCCCAGATTCCTATAAGACGCTGTAGGTGGGCAACATATTTCTTCCCTTTGTGAAAATCTTAAAAAATGAATCTGGTAAGGAGAGAACAAAAGGGGAAGAACACCAACTATTGAAAACTGGTGAAGAAATAGCTGTTTGAACTTTTAATGATTAGAGGAAGAAAATAAGTGTTAAGAGGTATACATGTTTCTCTTTTCTAGCAGTGAGATGTTAATACAATATGGATAGAAGGCACATAACTAAGAAATCTACTATTAAGCTGATAAATTCAGTCTTGTGAATATAGATATTTTGTACTTAAAACTGTCTGGAATATGCAGATGATTCTCTTAAAATTAAATCAAAGCAATAATAATAGGTAGTGCTGTTTGGATATTTAAAATGTCTTCAAAGTCTGATATCCTAGAGAGAGTTTTATAGATTTTTATCTGCAATATTTGTCAGTTTGTGAGAATGCCCACTGGGTTGTTGAAAGTTAAGCATACAGGGGTATGTGCAAGGCACAGTAATTTCATTGGTAGGAGCTTTATTGGAGATATTTAGCTTAACCTTTTGACAAGCTCTTGCCTACATCTTAAATATCCCGCTTTCTTTCCCGAAATTTTACCTATAAGTGGTACTCTACTGGTGTCAAAAAGCTGGTGATAAAATTCTATTGGGAAAATGTTTTAGCTTTCAAAATGGAATTGTAGCCGGAGCCTGGTCTGAGAACCACACGTTCTTTGGATAGAATCTTATTTTCAGCCCGGTAATGTTCAGTAATGTTGCACCTGCTTTCCTGTGCAGGGGTGCACCTGTACCTAGAAAGACTTGTAGAAAATGGTCAAGCTTGTCCTGGGGCCAGACTCCGTGGGTTCAAATCCCATCTCTTCCTTGCCTTAGACAAGTGACATCTCTGTGCCCTAGTTTTCTTATCTACAACAAGGAGGTAATAATGTCTACCTTATAAAGTTGTTGAGGAGGTTTAATGAGCTGATACATACGATGTGCTCCGAATGGGGCCCGGCATGTAGTATGTGCACGTTAAGTATAAGCTATTTAGATTAGCTCTAGATAGTGCTTCCCTAGCACCATTTCTGCACCATCTGTAATCATCTAGTAAACGACTTTGTGAACTCTTCTTGTTTTCTACGTGACAAACTTAAAAAAACACAGACCCTGTTACTCAATTGGAAGTTAAAGTCATAACTAATTTACAGGGTTCTTTTGTAAAGCTTTTTTTTTTTTTTTTAATTAGGTAGCTACATTATTAGTTTGCAGATACCTTGAGAGCAGTGTGCATATCATATTCGTCTTATAATACCTCCACAGCTCCTAACCAAGTACTGAATGATGTGATGAATAAATCTGCCTGCACTACTTCTTCTCTAAGTTTACATTATGAGTATTAGGTTTTATGAGTAGAATACCTCAATTTTCCAGAAGAAGATAAACCAGGTGATGTACCTCCACAGACCCAGAGGTGATAAAAACAAAGGGAAACAAAAGGACACTTCTCAAAACTGTTTTTTGTATAACACTAGTTCACATTAGAAAGAAAGTGGTGATTGTACAAATCTGGGACCCTTTTTAGAAAGTAAAGCAGATAATGGGCATCTGTAAAAAGTGTCTCTTAGGATGTTCTAAGCACAGAGCATAAGGATAATGAAACCTCTGTGTGGCCCGTTTTGCTCTTGGGATATATATGTCCTGCGCATGTATGTGTTTTCATGTGGGTGATGAAATTGTCATTTTGCAAACAGAAAAAGAGGCAAAGGGCTCTCGTTTCCCTCCTGAGTTATCCTCAAGTTTTCCAGGGAAATTGTTTTTCCACCCTGCAACATTTATCCTTGCTTCAAAAGTTAATTTTCAAAACAAGTAAATGAGAACAAACAGAGGAGACAAAGTGGGGAGGGTGTAGGGGGAGAATCAGAGACATGGGCGGGTGCTTAGCTGATTTTAATAAGAAGAAAAGCAACGGCCAATGTTCCTGGATAAATGTCGATATGCATTATTAAGTGAAACAGTGGTAAAATATAGACTGTCAGAGGCATTTTTCTTCTGGAGACACGGGGAGAATTGAAATGCACTTTCAAAAGAGACATCTCTTTCAGTGTTTCTTCAATCATTTTCTGTTTGAAGCTTTAATTACAGTGCTTCTTGCTACCTAATGCTTTCAGTTTAAAATCACATCACAAAAGAGAGGGGGAGATGGGGCTGCTCTGATGAACAGCAACCATAGCATCAGCTTCGAGGTGTTTATTCACCCCGGAGTTCCCGCTACATGATGCCTTTAGAGATCAACATTTTGTTTTTGGAATGCTTTTGTATCATGCATGTCGGACACAATGTTTCTTTAGAGTAATTGCTACTATACTGCTATTGCAAGAGCAGATAATAACCTTCAGGAAATAACGTTTCCTGAAATAAAGGCACTGTTTATTCCCATGGTCTCCTCGGGATCGGGTCCTTTGGGTGGCTGGTGACTTCCTAAGAGTTTAGTATCCTAATCCAAGGAAACTGTATTTGAAAGATAGATCTAGATCTAGATATGAGCTGGCGAATACACATGTAAGCACATACATACACACAGGTCCGTACTTACCTACACATATGCATGCACTTTCATGCATTGATAAGGGTCATAATTTCTCCTGCTGAAGAATTTGTTATTCAAGCCCCGTCAGTATATACTCTGAACATGTGCTCAGCCAAGGGTGGCAGAGGTTCAGAGGACTCAGCCTCCGTCTCAAGTTGCTCATGGCTTGGAAGTAGACAGACAAGGGAGCAAGTATCATAACCTGCAATGGTAGGGGGGTGTATCCAGCGGCTTAAGCAAGTAAAAGTGAGCTTCATTTCCCCTCTGGGACCCTGGGAAGGCTCCAGGAGGAAGTGACCTTTGAGCTGATCTTTGATGAAGGAACAGCTAAGCAGATAAGCAGAAAGAGGTCTACCAGGAGCAGTACATAATCACTTCAGGGCTGAACTGACACCAAAATGAATATGAGCTCTTTTGTTTCCAAATAGTTTAGATGGTTTTTTAATTTTTTTAATTTTTATTTTTTTTTAAGATTTTATTTATTTATTTGACAGAGAGAGACATAGTGAGAGCAGGAACACAAGCAGGGGGAGTAGGAGAGAGAGAAGCAGGCTTCCCGCGGAGTAGGGAGCCCGATATGGGACTCGATCCCAGGACCCTGGGATCATGACCTGAGCCAAAGGCAGACGCTTAACGACTGAGCCACCCAGGCGCCCTAGATGGTTTTTTTAATGCATTGTTCTCACTGCCCAGAAGAGGAGTCAGGGACCAAACCACAGTTGCTTGTAGTAAAGATTATATGTAGTATGGACTCTATGTATATATACATCTATATGGAATAAATAAAGTCCTTTATAAAGTTCTTTATTTTTTTTTTACCTCATAACAGTTTAGCAAGTTAGATGAATCGGATCATTATTTTTCAGGTCAGGAAAAGGAGGCTCACAGAAGTGATATCACTTGCATATGGTCACATGCATGATTCAGTTTCCCTCCAGTGATGTTCTGAGACTCACCGCTGGGACCAGGGTCTGCGCTGCCCTTGCCACCGTGAGGGGGATGGCGGATTCCAGGTTAGATCTAGGACCCCGGGATCCCCCACGTCATCAGCGGTCAGTGGCTTTCCTCAATCATTAGTCACTAGTGATGGATAACCAGTTAGCATGAGTCAGTGGGCCTGTCTCGATCGGTCTCACTTCATGCAAAATTGGCACGGCTCTTTATCTGTTTCGGGAAGCCCATAGGATTTGAGCAAACATGTTGACTTTCTCATAGCTCTGCCAGGTCCACTTCCCTTCTCCCCCCAGGAATTTAAAAAAATGTCTTAATTCTGCATCCTCATTTCCGTACTTCAAAGTATTTCTGCCAGACAGACCTTGTCTGTTCTAGCTCTGACTCTTCAGGGATGGGTAGGTTTCTTTCTTTCTTTTTTTTTAATAGTTACTTGTCTACTACCTGTGGATTTACACCCACCCAGGAGGAACAATTTAATTTTCCTCATTTGTACAGGTGCTACTGTGTGACCATATAATTAATTGAAACTGAGTCTGGAATCAGGAAGCATGGGGGAGGAAAAACCCCATAACCTATAAAAATTAAAAGTGATATCACACAAGAAGGGACTGCCTCCTAATGAAGACAGTCTTCACACGTAGAATCCGTACTCTGTAACAAGGAATTTGTAACAGCTAAAAAAAAAAATAAATAAATAAGTTGCTCATAAGAAGAAAGTTGAAAGATGCTATATGTAGCAATGTCTTGATTTGGGATTCTGTGACACTTGTGAGAAATTAAAAAAAAAAAAAATGAAGAATATGCTTTTCTCTTTTTTTTCCCCCTACAATTAAGATCATTTTGACTAAGAAAAAATGCAGAAGAGCAATTACTCCGTTACTTTAATTACTCTCCTAATTATAACGATAACCTTGTCACATTATCATAATTCCCCAAACAGAAAATGCAAGATCCAAATTGCACCAATATTTGGTGATTTTACCTTGTTAACAGCTCACTGTCGGTGCGTAGAAGACTAAATTTTTTTCTCATTACCTTTCGGTAGCATGGTGTCTTTTTTTTTTTTTTTTTTTTTGCCTCCAAAAATGATGTTTCATTCTGTAGAACACATTTGTGTTCCACCACCCCATGATTTGAATGCAACTTTGTAACAGCTCCTCACAGCTTCCAGAGCTATCTCTGGAGCAGTCTGTAATTCTCCCCTGGCTGTTTGATGGTGACGGAAATTGTGCCTGTATCAGGAGAGAGGAGCACACAGCCTGGGGTGAAAAGTAGCTATTTATCAAGGTATCTTACAATCTGTTTATGTTGTTGTAAAACGTTACTGTACATGTTCTATGAGATTATATCCGCTAGAAATTTGTCAACCATTGTCAACATACTGTAAGGAATAAGGACATGCATTCTTCTAGTCGACTTAATTTTAGTCGGCATTTCTTTGCCCTCATTTTCAAAGAGACAGACTACCAGTGACGCTTGATGGTGCCATCTGTTAGGTTGTGAATTGTGCAGAGTGAGTGCTGGGATTCGACTCGAACACTCATAGAACCCTGGCAGGTAGACAACGAGGCATCCTGATGCATGAGTCTTGCCTGTGTGGAAATTCTCCCTCCATTATTATAGCAGATGATATTGTTGACAACCATTAAACTTGCAGAATGGCTGCCTGGTTTATAATGCTAATGTAGGGGTGAGATAAAATAGAATCATAACAGAAATCCTTCCAAGCAGAATGGTAAATTTCCCTTATTTTAAAACGTATAATAATGTAGCCCTGAAAAGCATTAGTTCTTTAGACAGCCTCAGCCTTTGGTAAAATCATGAAATCGTGGGGGTGGTAGTTATTGTTGTATTTTGTTGTTTGCTTTTAGTGCCCTTAAAATTCCAGAACTCTCCAATTTTACTTCTATGGGACACTTCGGTCATCATTTTTGTTCTCGTCCTCAAACTCCTACCAATAAAACCAATCTCAAGATGAGTTGGTAACTCATTCCCCTCTGGGGAATATAACTGCCACCAGTGCTAAAGGTTACTTTTTTGGAAGTATTCACATTTTAAAAACTATGAGCAAAGCCTTGGGCTAAATGCAAGTAGTTTCTGAAATGGAATATTTGGCAGCTACTGAAGAACTAAGCGGGAAGGGTGTTCATGGGAGGAAAGGTGCCGTTGCCTTGTGAAAGTTCCCTGGACACCAGGTCAGCTTTTTAAATCCATCAGACTCACTCAGGTTTTCAAAAGGATATTTCATCTCACATAGACATAGACATTTCTGAAATTCAAACCCAAAGTAACTGGAATGTTATGTAAAAAAAAAAAAAAAAAGTTAAACTTCTTTAATGATCCCTGTGTTTCCCAGGGAGGCTGTCTGGCAGGTATCAAGACAACCAGAGTTGAGTACAGTCTCTACCACTTCTTGGCTTTGAGAATCTAATGCAGGTTATGTGATTTTCTAGCAGGGTGGTCTCCTTCTCTGTTGACTGAGGTTCATAATATCCACCCATAGACTTGTTCTAGATCAGATAAGATGATACTAAGTAGTGGAGAGAGGGAGAGAGTAGATGGGCATTTCGTCAGTTAGTTGTTGCTGGTTCCAACTTGACCCCCTGTCCTACCTTTTTTTTTTTTTTTTTTTTTAATTCAGACGCAAGATCTCTAATTCATTTCATAACTGTCTTAAAGACTATGATGCTCACGGGCATCAATTATTTTCCTGTTCTTCAGGACATTCTTCAGGCAACAGCGGTTCAATAACAGGAAAGAATGCCATCACATGATCGCATCATGTTCTTCAAAATGAAATCTATTGATGGTTGAACAGTATAAACAACAAGGAACATAATTGGTCAGAATGACCCAGGGGAAACAGCCCAATGAAATTAAACAAAGGAAATTTTATACTGTGAAGAAAAATCAATGGGTTGTAACAGAATCCTACATGGAGGGACAGAGCTCTTGAATCCTAGAGACCTAGAGAAGCCATGTGGACTAGAGGAGCCAGGGCTTTTTGGTTTACTTTTCTAAGACTGTTTTCACACTGTTAAGTATAAAGATAAATAATAAATACATGTGTTTTAAATCTGTTTTTTCTTACTTAAAAGTAGAAATCCAGAAGCATCTATAGCACATCAATTTTTGAGAATTACAGTTTTCTAGACACTGTTGCCCTACTCAATTGGATCATTACAGAAGGCTTATGAAGTATCAATTGTCATGGTCATGCCCAAATAATATCACAGCAGTTACTTCTGTCACCAGGGCCACACAAACAGAAAATGATGAAATTGGAGTGGGACCGGCTGTATCTGACTCCAGAGTCTATGCTATTTAACAAATGGCAGATGCATTTAATGCCACCCCACCCCAATTCCCACCTTTTGTGACTGACTTGGTTCAGATCTTCTATAATCTCCAAACCTCAGTACTTAACATGATCTTAGAAAAGAGAAACAAAAACAGAGTGGACTTCTCTTGCAAAAAGTGTGAAATGTCCTAGGTGGAGAGTATGGATATGTCTGGTATTTATTTGTACATAACTTAACATGATAATTGGCTCTAAATGTCAATGAAGATACTGGAGTTGAAAGGGAGAGGGTGTTAACACATGTAAAAATCTTACCAACAACAAAAAAAATTCCTTAAAAAAAGCAGTCCTTTATGTGGCACTTTAATGGACAGCCAGAAGTCAGGGCATTGATACTCTTCCAGAAGATGATCTTTATCAAAGGAAGTAAAGGACAGGCATGGGCTCTTCATTGGCTCTCTTTGCAGTATTTACATGGCAGACGACCAAAGTGGCACTTGGACATTTACTCTTCTCTGCCTGTAGAGCATTATAGCCAAATGGCATTTTTTTTTTCCATGTCTCATGAATTGATTTGGTCAATGACTGTGTATTATTACTTGAGTTGGATGGATACGTTTAGAAATTTTAGTGATTTTTTAAAAAACTCACAGTAAGTAGCAATTTGGGAATGTTAAAATTAACACTGTTTTCCTTCATTTAATACAAATGGATTAACTTAGAGAAATAGAGGATAATAAAAAATTGAACAAACAGTATCCATCACTGACAACCTGAGTTAGAAACATATTTAGGTAATTAGAAGACTAAATCATTACATCTCCACTGGGCCAACCAAGGCCACCCCAAATGTATTTATGGAGGATCTGTGTGAAGACATTTTTGTCTTTGGCAAAAAGGGTTGGTATTCTGAGTGTGCCATCGGACTCATAGGTAATATAAAAATAAAGTATTTGAAAGTAGGGTTCATTTTCTATGTCTTTTGTAGTCATAGGTAACACTATTACAGAAAAATATGACTACCTATCATGATTGAAACAAATGATATGTAATTTAATGTAATAGTTTTTAAACTGTGCAGCTCTGCATCGTCCTGCAGATCAGCTTCTTCATCTATATGATAAGGATTATAATAGTGCTGATTTCAAAGGATTTTTTGTAGTGATCAGATGTGAGATTATATCTAAAAGTGATTTGCAAGTTGAAGGGTATTATTCATGTGTAAGTCCTAGTGGTGATTATTATTCTGATTCTTCGGGGTAGTTCATACATTAAGCCATATTTCATGTGGCCTGTCTTGTCATATGAAGTTTGTATAATAATACCTAATTTAAATCTATTTCCTTTGGTTTCACGAATTTACAACCTCATATTTCCTGTATAACCACAAGTTAGTTCTCACATGCAATCCTGGCCTTACCAAAAAGTAAACAATTTAATTTTATAATTCAGTCAGGGCTTGGAGATTTTAAAATGTTGCTTCCTCAATATTAAAGAGAATTCAAACTCCTGAACTGATGGGTTGCATGTAATCTATATAATATTAAATGGCACGCTGTTGAACATACACTGGTCATTTCATAATAAGGAGATAAGAAATTAATCATGTGACCACTGGTTTTATCTTGTCTCTGTCTTACCATTCCTATGACAGCAAGAAAAGAGTAGTGAAGTTATGAACTATACCAGTTATAGAAACAGAATTGATGAGATATTGTATACAGCAGTCAAGGTACAAAGCCATAGAAACCCTAGAGTTTTGTTGTTGTTGTTGTTGTTGTTTTTTAAGTACACTCTACTCCAATGTGGGGTTTGAACTCATGACCCAAGATCAAGAGTCACATGCTCTACTGACTGAGCCAGCCAGGTGCCCCCCACCCCCCGCCGAGTTTTATTTTAATCTAGGCTTCCATTTCTGTTGCTTCTATTCTCTTCAGGGATCTTAGGAAAATGTGAATGAAATCTCCGGTTTTAAAAACTGCTCTTTTTTTGTTTCTGGGTTTTTTTTGTTTGTTTGTTTGTTTTTTTTTTTTTTTTTTTTGTGGGGCGGGTGGTGTAGGGGCAGGATGAGGATAATGAAAATCTTCCTGATCCAAATGACATGCAGCCTGGGGTGTCATGTATTGTTTTTGCATAGGAAGAGTGATATTAATACCTCCAGTATGTATGGAGTCATAAAAATAACTTTTGTCATAATATCTCTTGTGTGCTGTTCCTTTTCTCATAAGAAATCTGTCACATTCATTTTAAGTTACAATGTGAATATGAGACAAGTGGATTCTGCAGTTGTTTTAATGGGTTGGGTGTAAAAATAATGACCTTGATGGAGCTATTCCGAGTATTATGCAGCATCTGGAATGCCAGTAATTTCTTAATCTTATTAATAAGAATATTACCAGCTCTCCAGTAGGTGCACGACCAATGACCAAATTTCTTTATTTTGAAATTTTCTAGTCATTTCAGGAACCATATACGTGGGGATGCATTAAGATGTATATGCTTGAGAGTTCTTGTGCTCAGGTTATTGGTTTTAAAATACAGGTGTTTAGCTTTTTAAAAAGTTGCTATTTGGGGCTGTCATGCTTAAAAGACATTCGGAAATAGCATAAAAAACATCCCTACATTGAAAGAGCTGGTTCAAGTCATGAGGGAAAATGTGCTTGACATGACACTGATGTATTCGTACCTATTGAATCCATGGGTCCTTGGGAAGGTTTAGAACCTGTAATGGAATTTATTACAAAATGCCAACCAACAGGCCATATCTTAGGGGGGAAAAAAAAGTCCTTTCTTTGTTAGTCCTCCAGACAGAAACTTCACTGCTTGTGGAGTGCTTTTAATAGAGGATGAATAGCACCAATTTTCTGTAACATTTTTCCTCCACTCCCAACCATTAGAATAAGAAAGATGGGTCTTTGCCCTTTGCCAAATCTAGGCCATGCTGACCCGTGAACTAGAGTAGGAAAACCACAAACGGAGGGAAATTTACAAATGCTTCTGTGCCAGTAGATTTCTGATGAAGTATCCTGATTATTCATACAATGGAAACTGGAGGACAAGGGAAGATATAATTGGATAGAGATCCACTTTCATATTGGCACTTGCCTAATTCCCTGTGGTTGAAGGCATTAAAGAGAACACATGCGCCAACAATAGTTTCTAGATGTGTTAGAGGGGGGTAAGTCAGTGTTGTGGACTGAGGTACCTGATGAGCCATGCACACATGGGTCAGGGGAGATGGTATTCAGTGGATGAAGACTGGGTCTGATTGTAGAAACGTACAAGGGAAAGTTTCATTGAGAGAAAAATGTAGCAGATTCTTACTCCACTCAAGATTGAAATCAGCCTTTGCTCTCCAAGAATAAAATGGCTTTGTAAAGGAATCCAGGGGATCATCTTGATTTTTCAACCCATAAGATAACGCTTGGTAAATTCTCAAGGCTAATTCTAAAGGAGACATTCTTACCAATCTATGAATGTGTGCGTGTGTAAGAAAGATGGCAATTTCTGCTTATATTTTGGTGAAAGCATTTTGGAAAATGCAGTATTTGGTATTATCCAGTAGTTGATCCAAATATGTATGGTAGAATACACAGGATTTATATTCCTGGCCTAGTAGCAGCAAAAGAAAATGTCATCTGGTGGCTGAAAAATAATCTCAGTATCGGGTCCTATCAAATCTCTGGCATGAATAAAAGGGAACATATCCCTTCCATGTGTCAGCTTCCCAGGAATGAAGCAAGCGTAAATACTTTTCAGTTTGGTCGTTTGTGAATTAGTCATGATGAAAAAAACAGTCCGTTTCTGCCAGATGAAGGGTAATACAGTGCAGGACTTTCAAACAGTATTAATATTTGTGTTGTGACTAAAAAGTAATGAAAATAGTTTCCACAGGTCACACAGAGCTTCTCATGATTCAACCAGTGTCTTTGAAAGTTGGAGGAAGGACACATCTATTGGAACATATTGGAACCTTAAATGAAAACCTTAAGTGAAAAATGTGATGAGGCCTGTGCTCAGGGGTCTTTTTTTTTTCTTCCCAGAGCAGCTGGGCCGGGGAAGTTGTGTGCAAATACATCCGTAAATTGGGAGCAGGATTGTGGATTCGAGCTTTACAGAAGTGGTAGAACCATCCTAGTTCAGCTGCCACATTGACACGTCCACTCAGAACTCTGGGCACCTGGGCAGTGCTGTGAACATTGCGGTTTCCCCATTATTGGCATGGCGACTGCCCATAACAGAAACTCCAAAGGGATTTAGAACCTCTAAGCTTCCTTCCATTCCATACCGTTCCTGTTAGACTAAAATGGCGCTTTCTAGGAAAAGAGGCACTGTCTCTATATGCCCTGAGTGTGTTTGCCCTGCGGCCGTATTGTATGGATTAAGAGCGTGAATTCTGGAACCAGCCTTCTGGACTCAGACCTCAGCTCTGCCGTTTACTTATGTAGGAGACTGGATAAAGTTCTTTTACCACTCTGCCTCAGTATCCTGCCCTGTACAATGCAGATAATTATAGTACCTCCTCATGGCATTGTTGTGAGGGTTGAATGATTTAGCATCTGGAAAGGGCCTAGAAAGGAACCTAGCACAAAGTAAATAACCTGATGAGCGAACTGTTTTCCTATAGAGACCAGGTGAACGCTTAGCGTGATTACCTCCTATGAATAGCATGGTTTACGCTCCCCCCACCCCCACCACCGGTGAGTTACCGAAGGCTTGTACAGAGCCGCCAAGCAGGGAGTCTTACCACTTATTTGGAAATTAGTCATCCCTGTTCTTCTTGTGGTTGGGCCCTTGAGAATTTGGCCCCTTCCTTGTTTCATAATGGGACAAATAAAGATGAGATAGTGAAAGCAGAACCGTGTTGACTCCGGAGAAGGTGGTGCTGGGGGACGAACACGGGCCCATGGGGCAAAGCACATGGCTTTGTTCTCCTGTCCTAGGCAAGTCACTCACTTTCTCACTGAGTAGGAGTGCCCTGCTTGGGCAATCAAAAGGGCTATAGTATGAATGAAGACTGAAATTAAAAGATGATTGGAAAACCTTAATGACCATGTGTGAGGCACTAATATACCAAGATACTGGTCATTGCTAGGTGTATTTCCTAATTAACTCTACTCTCCTTGCCTTATATAATGTAAATGGAGCTTTTCCTTAAAAAATGTACTCACGTTTGGGAAGCATGGAGCAGCTCTGGACCAGAGGGGTACAGAAAAATGGTGATTGAGCTTCACACTCAGTTTACCCTCTGTTTCTTTTGTCTTTTCTTTTTCATTTCCATGAACCTTGTCTGGGACCCAGGGTCTCAATCCTGCCTCCCCTGCCTCGCCATTAATGAGGACACCTCCCTGTGGAACCCCACCTTGGCTGCTCTCTCCTCTTATTCTTGGGATACTTACCTTTCTCCTGTAACCTTTGAAACCCAGTTTCATGGCCTGTAAAATGGAGCAGACTTTACCGACTTCAGAGGTTAACGGACGTGGTATGTAAGTGCCTGGCGTATTTTAGCCACCTCTCCCTGCCTCTTAATTCTGTTAGAGATTTGCAGGTCAGTCTATCTTTTATCTTAGAAATTCCAGCTATGATACACACTGATCAGTAAGCCTTTTCATGAGAAATAGTTAACATTTTAACAATAATTTCCTGGCAACTATACTCCTTCTCTGAAACAGAAGGACTGTATGATGATGGACTTAGAGGGCCTGGAGCAAACTAGTGAAGACTCTGTAGAGCAGAAGGAGGGCACCTTAGCCAGTACTGGTGATTACCATTTGCCTTTGAGCACTACTTTGGGATTTCTTGAAAGAAAAGAACTCTGCCCAAAGCAGCTCTGTCATTATTTCCACACATCCTTGGTGGCTGACCATCTATTGTTAAGGGTACCCAGTGTCAATGCAGGCTTCCTTTTTCTAGTCTGGGATGGAGTGAAGGGGAAATGTGAGCTCCCCTGGTTCCCTGGGCTGACCAGAAAATGGCACGAGGAACAACCTGGAGTGCAGAACCCAGCGTGGAGTCCTCTGGGCTGGGACCGTGAAACCAGGGCAGGGCCAGGACAGCATGGGTGAGAGATCATTTCCCGCACCCAGCACCACACTGGAGGCATTCAGCTTGGCCCTTAGGGAGGAATGTTAGTGACAAGGAGACAGGAGGAGCCAGGACATTGTGAGTGCGCTTGAGAGTTCTAATAAAAGTCTGCAACAAACAGGGTTCTAGAGGGGAGGGGGGGTGGGAGGATGGGTTAGTCTGGTGGTGGGTATTGAGGGCCCATTCTGCATGGAGCACTGGGTGTTATGCACAAACAATGAATCATGGAACACTACATCTAAAACTAATGATGTAATGTATGGGGATTAACATAAGAATAAAAAAAAAAGTCTGCAGACAGTCACAGTGGGAAACGTGTTTTAAGAATTTCAGATGAGGTTTATTTTGTCCCCAAACCCTTTGGTTACCATGGTTTGTTTGGGTTTTATCAGAGCTACTGAAAAATACATTTCTCTTGCTAAATACTGATGAGTATTTAGCATACATACAATGGCAGAATACCAATCGTGAAGTGATGTTATGAAAGCATTCTTTTTCTGTGCTTTTGGAGGGATTTTGCATTAGCAATAAAAATGATCACAGGTGCTGTCATTACCAAGATGTTTTCTCTTAAAAGTTTCAGTCAGTACAGTTTGGGGATCATGCTAATTAAATGTGACAGTGAATCTTAGTGGCTTTTATAAAATGTCGGTATGTCCATTTCATCTACCACAGTATTCTTCAAAGAGGCTTCCTCCAAATGGGCATATCGTCTTTCAACACAAGAAAAAACTCAAGCATGGAAAGTGACAAGCTGCCTTCACACCAAATAAGACTCTTTATCTCTACCATTCCCCTTCTCTAGCTTCCAGTATTGACAGCCATCATTCAAGAGGGGAGAGTTGTCACTTTGACACATAGATTATACCTTGGCTCCTTTAAAGATGTCCTTTTTTCTTTTGCCAACTTTGTATTGACCATTAAAAGTGAAAGCCCTTGGTTTTCATAGGTTTCACTTTTCAACTCTACATTAGAATCTATGTGAGGTTATTTTAAATAACTCAGTAGATATGAAAATTGAACATGTAATAATTCAACTCCTTTTTCATTTTAGGTATTAGGATTCATTGTTGTACTTGCTTACCTCAAACTGATCACAGCATTGGAAGCAGCTAAATTAATTCACATTTAGAGGTCAATTATTTTTTAAAACATTGCATTGATGTGCTTTAATTTGTACTCTTAATGAAGGAGCAGAGTGAAGTGTATGGTTTTCATGAATTCTTTACGTTTGTGTTTTCCCTTATATTCTCATTATTTCTTTGAAAACAACTCTGGTAGCTTAATATATTCCATTTTACTTTTTAAATGTTTTTTCCATTGCACTCTATACTGAGTCAAGAGTTTAGATTTTAAAGCCTTGTTTCTTCAAGTGTTTGTAAGACCTGTCTCTTAAGAAAGTGTCTGTTCAGGTTTCTCAGTGGTATTGTGTTTGGGTGGTATAAGGTGGTGGTAGTGTATCTTGGGCACTGGTGACATCCTAAGGATTTGGAACCCAGAGCTTTTTTTCATCTATTTTGCTCAAGCCTGAGTGGTTTAAAATGGATATACTTATTTCAGTATGGCATGCTATCTGCTAATGATTTTTTTCTTTAGAAGAGTACATCATTTTAACAGTCACCATGGTTTTAGCTCAGGGTTGGCTGTAATGTTTTTATATTTGGATTTGCTATAATATTTTTATATTATAGAATTTCTTTTAAAATGGAAATTATCACACTCATATATTGGTTTCATAAACTTTAACAAACTATAAGCAAATAAAATATGGGATAGGGAAAATATTAAATTAGGGAGCCAGACAGTACATACTCTGACATTTTCATCTGATGGTGCCTAATTGGCCATTGAAGAGGGTAAGCCAGTGGATGGGCTGGTTGATGTGGGTGCAAGAAGGAACAAACAGTTTGTCTAAACTCTGAGCTCGTCCCTTCCATTGACATGTCCAAAGGCTATACCAAAGACTGATGCCAGAAAAAGGGAATCAAAGATAATCATTATTTGCCAGGTACTTCATTAACTTTCTTACCATGGTAGAAAGGGAAGTGAGTAACAAGATTGTGGCATAACAAGGTGGGCTGAGGCAAGGCCACTGGGGCAGAACTATAGTGGGACTCTCCTCTGACTCTGCATTTGACATCTGAAGAATACTGTTACCACCGTCTCTCTTGATTGGGTTTGCCAAAGCTCTTCTAGGTTTGTGTGTCCCATGATATAAACCATTTGTCAAGAGACACCATTTTTTCATATTCAGTGAAATGGAAGTGTGTGTGTGTGTGTGTGTGTGTGTGTGTGTGTGTTGGGGCAGGGAGGTGTTACTGCCACTAAGATTGTATATACTCCACAGTCAAGCTTTTCTAAGCAACTCCTCCAAACCTTTTTGGGTGGAGTCTTGAAAATGGTCACTGTGATTATCTAATAGTTGTAGAGTGCTGAGAACAAACGTGAAAATCTTGAGAACCACGGGCCTGAATAGCCATGGTCCAACTTCTGTGCCTGGCATTCAGTGCTGCAAATGACCTGAATAATGTACTGTCTGGCAATAAGTCATCACTTCGCCCTGCGTTCTCTCCTTTCTGCAGCTTTACTTTTATCAGAAACCGAGGATTTCCTCTTCTTTGCTTATCTAAATCCCACTTCTCTTTCAAGGCCAGTCTCAAGTAGCTTATCTTCCATGAAGAATTCCCAGAAGGCTTCAACTGCGGTGGTTCCCTTTTCCCCTGGGCTCATAGGCCTTATCACTTATACCACTTCTGCCACTATCCATCAGCTATTCATCAACTACCATTTGTGCTTCTGTGTTGTCCTTTGGTGGGATTTAACTGGCGTCATTTTCATTCACTTCTCATGCAGGTACAGGTCACCCCCTTAACCGAGACCCGGGGAGCCTGGGAAGCATGCCTTGGAAATTTTGTATTATCAGCATTAATTAATCAGGTCTGATGTCCATGGCAGGGGTTATGAAGCTTGTATTGGTTAACTGATTATCAGACAGTTATCTGCGGACAGTGAGTAGGTCTTGATATTCTTTTATTGCTCATTGGTTCTGCACTTAGCCAGGAACAGAGCTGGTTCTTACCTCAGTATGAGCAGATACATTGTGACCCAGTGGACCCACAGAAACACACAGTCGTGCTTCTCATTCTCACCATTTAGTGGGCCATGTGCCCTGCACTGTGCTAGGTACTCCACACCTATTCATTTAATTAATCCTCATGGTTGGATTCTTTAACTAAAAAACTAACTTTTTTGGTAGATGCTGTTATTTACATTTTACACATGGTGAAGGGGCTCAGAAGGTTTGAATAACCCACCCAAGGCCTCATGGTCAGTCAGGGTGGAACTTGTCTGAGTAACTCTCAAGATAGATCTCTTATCACCACTTTCCACTCTACTGGAAATCTATTGCATGCAGGCCATCCTGCACTTTTAGCTTCCAGTTCTCCACTCTTACAACTAACTGATTTGCCATAGGTTCTATGTTAACATCTTTCATGGCTGAGTCATGTTTTTAGACATCTTGAACTTCATAGTTAGCCACTTAGAATTGTCAAACATAGCCTCCATGGGAGGTAAGTTCTCATTAATTGTAAGTGGAGGGGTGTTGGGGAGTTATAGTAAATGTCCAGAATATCACAGGAAAGAAATTCTGCCAGTAGTAAGAGAAGGAAACACTTTGTCCTCCACCACTCCTACCACAGACACACACACACGCACATACACACACACACGCACATACACACACATATGCACATACACACACACCTCATATCCTTGGAAGCAGTAAGTAATCGAGTTTTATATTCAGTAAAGTGCAATTAGATTTTCTTTACTCACTTTTAATGCTATGTTAACATTTACTGATACAATGAAGAAACAGCTTACATCTGTTGAGTTAATTCCTGATTCAAATGTGGATTTCTTTATGTTATATTGTGATTGGACTGTAGTTTGTAGCTAAGGAGTTTACACATTAGCTAAGGATAGAAAAATATTTCAGCTCCTTCAGTTGGGTGTGCCAACTCATTCAGCTGTTCCAGAAAGGATGGAAGGAGGAGTTGTTTAAAAATGACAGCATGGGGTGAATTCTGGCATCAGGTGTCAGAGATGCTATTCTTGGTTGTGCTTCTGGATTGCTAATTTAAAGTGAGTGATTTTCCCTCAGTGTCTTCATCTGGGTAGTGAAGAAATGGTCCATGATGATATTTTTTTAAACAACATTTGGGTGTCCATGATCTCCTTTTGACATTCTCAAGTTAACACTGTCTTAAGATTTCAGACATCTGACCCACCTCTAAAGGCTTGATGGAGTGATTTGAACCATCAGAGAAATCAAGCTTATTTTGTCTTCCTCATTTCTTTTTATTAGTCTGGGTTAAAACAGTCATTCTCAAATGTGTGTGCATCAGGACTCACCTGAGAGCAGGTAAACATAATGCTCTTTGGCCAGTTGGAGAACGAATCTGTAAGGGAAAGTCTCAGGAATCAGCATTTTCAAAGAGCTTCTCAGGAAACCACAAAGCACACGAGTGATTAAGGACCTCTGGTCACACCATTCACCAGCTCAGAAGCAGTTCATTCAAAATTTGCTCATGACTGCTTGATCATAAGGTTAATAGATTTCATAAATAAAAATACAGGATGCCCAGTTAAATTTGAATTCTTGATAAACAGCGTTTTTTTGTTGTTGTTGTTTGTTTGTTTGTTTGTTTGGTTTTGCAAACATATGTCCTATGCTCTGTTTGTATCTTATTTTATTTTACCTGGCAACTTTTCATGCTATAGAAATTCAAGGCAGTCTTGCTTCTTTCATAACTGTCAATACTGAGAGGTCAGAAAGGATCCTGATACAGAAAGAGGTGTATGGAGGCTTTGGTTCTGCCTGTTAACTTGTATCTTGATCCTTTTGAGGAGTATTATATTAGAAAGAAATTTGAAGATGCCTTTTTTATCTTTTATTCATTTTTGTGCTTTTATGCTGCATTTTGCCAGTGTTGCATTCATTGTCATTTCTTAAATAAATTGAAGGGTTTTTTAGAGTGCAGAGGAATTTAGCCACATGGCTCCTATTAATCCATCACTTCATGTGGAAATTTGTTCCAAGGCCTCTCATGTGGGTACAACCACCTTCTCCTAAATTACAGAGCTCTATTTTGATGCGAGGCTTATGAGGAACCTAAGACCTCCCTGTTGACCAATTTGTTGTCTTCCCCAAATAGTTATTCTTCAAAATGGAATATTTTCCACTGTCACTGAATTGAATCTCTTTGCTCTCCTTTGGAAAAAATTTACCCAGGACATAACTGGGTACAGTAGTCAACAAAGGCATTGGCCATCATTCAAGAGGAGACCAGATCATTGCCAACAGCACTAAGATTCGTTTCCACTGAAATTGATCTCTGGGTACCTCTCACCTGATTATAGACTGACTCAGCAAGAAAGGCCTGTAGTCATTGGGTAAGCAAATATTTTCTCTTTGGCTTTTATTTAATAAAGTTCTCAGACGTGATTTTCTATGCACTTAGTGGGTACACTTGTCTTGTGAATGTGGCAGATACTAGCACAGAGCCTGTAATAGGTGGTTGTGATTGCCAAGGAAATAGTTCAGCTGGCTGGACCCAACCTTATCATCACCCTGAAGGGTGTTGATTCCCAACCTTTGCTCCTGGGCTTTTGCCATCTCACTGACATCTCAAAACCTAGACCCAGATCATCCCACATGGTCCTTGTGTGAGAAACAGTCCCAATGTTATACTGTAGGTAAATATTGAATGTGTATATCTGATACCTCTGGGTGCCTTAGAGTGGAGTATGGGTGGGTGGAGCAAGGGACTTTGTGACTTACAACCGCATATCTAATTTTCTGGAGCCGATGACAATTTGATTAAGGTCTTACATAAATATTTCTTCAAACTCAAACAATATCTACTAGTACCTCCGTCTCCTCCTCAAAACATTGTTTTAGAATGGATTAAGGGCTGGGGCACCTGGGTGGCTCAGTTGGTTAAGCGACTGCCTTCGGCTCAGGTCATGATCCCGGAGTCCCGGGATCGAGTCCCACGTCAGGCTCCCTGCTCAGCAGGGAGTCTGCTTCTCCCTCTGACCCTCCTCCCTCTCATGCTCTCTGTCTCTCATTCTCTCTCTCGCAAATAAAATCTTAAAAAAAAAAAAAAAAAAAAAAAAAAATTAAATAAAAAAAGAATGGATTAAGGGTTTCTGCAGCTCAAGAAAGAAAAGATGGGTGTCCCCAAATTGACTCACCATTTTTGTAAGTACAAGTTAGGTTGGAACTAGGGAAATGAGATGGTTCTCTGCTTTGGAACAGGCATGTGGGCCTCCCCAGTAGGGATCCCATGCAAAGGGCAGCTAACTGGATTATGGGAGAGGAACAGTTTGGATTCCGAGACCCCTAACCAGCACTGCCTACAGCAAGTATTGAAAACCCTGCCTCAGACTGTCCTTCTCCCTGTGGGGCAAAGGACTGTTGCAGGTGCCAAGCATAGCTGCATGCCCAGCCCCAGTGAGTGTGTGCACAAGGGAGACAGAATGGGACCCGTCTTTGTTTCACCTAAGCCACCTTCTAGCCCTACTTCCACTGCTCAGCACTTTCATTTCCTCGTGTCAGATTGTCCATCTGTAAAGAGGTGATAATACTACCTACTTGGCTGAGCTATCCAGAAAATTAAAGCAAATCATACATGTTAAGTGATCAGCGCAATGTCTAGAGACACATAGCTTTTAAGGAGTTCAGTAAACCTAATCCCCTCTTGCCTGTAAAACTCCATTAGTGAGGGTATATTCTAGCATTGGAAAGGGCGCTTATTGCACTAACTCTTTAAGAGGTGATGCACGGCCTTGTTTATTTATCCTCTGCACTTTCTCTGATTACTGATCTACCATTGGGTTCACTGGTGACCAGTCTTAAGCTAAAACGGTCTTCCTTTCCTTACAATTTGTGCTGTTACTTGAAATTCTGGCCGTCAGGGGCAGCCTCAGAAACTCATGACCAAAACCGTAGTTTTTTGGGTTTCTTTGAGATTCACTGCTATTTTAATTACATGTGTTTTCTTATTTTCCTTTCAGGACAAGAGCTATGTATTTTCATCACCATGGTTATCTTCTGATGCTTTAAAGTATTTGGCTGTTTTCCTCTATTTGAGCATAGAGGCAGGATGCTGTACTTTGAAAGTATTTACTGTCTCCCAAGAGTAGACAGAGTGACTTACATTTATAAAGTGCTAAAACATTATCATTGTTTTGTGTTTGGCGCTTGCAAACTCAGAACTTTACATGTTGTTAAGAGCTTTCAACACCTTCTTTTCCTCCTTTGAAAAATAATCAGCATATTGCCTCTAGCATTCTTTCAAGGAAAGCCAAAGATTGTGTGTTCCAATTTCTGAGAATCTAATCCCTAAAGCAATGGCAGTAAAAACTGCTTGTACCTTTTGGGGCTAAGTTAACAATCCATTTGTCTTTTTGTTATCAAACTCATTCAGATTTACAGCTCTCCATATTAAAACCAATTGCTTGCTTGATGGTGGTTATATTCTATTGCAGTGGAGGAAGGGCCTTATAGACATACCTCGAAGGCATTCCAGATCCCCAAGAGCATGGATCTACTAGCTCAGAAGGCAGCAAACATTCTGATGGCCAATCCCAATCCTTGACCTGAAAGTCATAAAATGAGCATGTGGTTTGTATTTCTGTTCAGAAAAAGTGAAAAGCCAGCTCTGCCTATGATCTTAAATGTTGTTATACCTTTAAATATAGCTCAGGACATTTGCCAGGAAACTGTTAAAAACAAAATGGAAATTCAAATCTCATTATAAATAAGGAGTGATTTGTAATGCATCGTCCTTGCATTTTTCATTTTGGGTTGGCAAATCGGAAACCCGTGGGATTCCATTGTGGGTGACCCATTTAAATAATTTTTCAAAGGCTACCAATTCTTATAATTCTGATGTCTACGTTTGCTGTTGGAGTAGAAAACTCCAAAGCTGAATCGATTTTTTGAAATTATTTTTATATTTTGTCTGTATATGTAAAAAATGGAGGAGAGGAAGTGAAATGATTCATTTGAAATGACGTATGAATCCATTTTCTCCTGAAGTGCTCTTACCGAATTCCTGTTGACATTCAGGAGAGTTGAGTGCATCACGAAGAGGAGAATTCTAGTCACAAGCCCACTGTTGCTGCCATTAAAAAGGAGGTGCATGGGATTTTTATTAATTCCCTGCATCCATGCTCCCCTTCGATATTCTGCTTTCTAGGCAGTATGCTCTTCATTAGTCAGCTGGTTAGCCTCTGAAGACCAGGCCCTGCCTTCAATATATGTGTTCTACTTCCTTTACTGTCAATAGGACTTGAACGAGAAGGTCAAGGACAGACTTGCTAATGGCAATCACTGCCTTTGGAGAGAGTCTGTCAAGTTCTGAGTTGAGGAAGAAAGTTTTTATTATTGCCTGGAATGCTGCCTTTTATGCTGTCACCGTGTACAAAAGGATACCCAGTCTTTTTTTTTTTTTTAATACATCCACACTCCCCCCTCCCCCCGCCATTTCTATGTGTAACCATTCAGAAAGTTGCAGCTTTTGTGACTTGTGCCGGCATGAAAATCACAGGTGCCCTGTTAACTAGGCAGTGTAAAAGCATATTGCAAACATTATTATCAGATCAGAACATCTTTATAAGTCTATAAGCATTTTGAATAATAATGGCAGCAGTAACAATGATAACTGATGGATGATAAACCCAGGCCGAGATGGCTAAGTGGCTGTTTTTGAGAAGTCACCTTGTAAATCAGAGGCAGAGCGGCAAGAAGGATGCTTTGGCCGGACTCGCAGGCAGACCTTTCTAGCCCTGACACCAGCAGGAATAGATGCCACCGCAGAGTAGGGCAGATGAGGATCGGGGAATGTGACATGCCTTTGTAAGGAACTGCTTGGTTATTTCACATGTTTACTCTTATGTAGCTCAATGTAGGAACATTCTCTTGCAAAAAAAAAAGAGTCTGGCTTCAACTTATAGACATGGACAAAGTCACAGAAGGGATGCTCAAGAGTCACAAAAGATGCTGTATTGCAGAGTAAAATACTCCTGTCTTACCATGGTTAAAGGGGCAAATCAAGTCTCATTGAAATCTCGATGGCTGGCCCTGCTTTTTAAACCCAGACTAGCACTCAAAAACCTGCAACCCTCTTACAAACCTTGGAAGTTACAAATTTCTGCGCAGCAGTAACACATCCCTCCCAGTCGAAACCTTGTATCTTCTGATCCTTCCGGCAGCCTGGTAGAAACCAGCTTTTGGAAAACACTTTGAATTCTTTTTTTTTTTTTTTTTTTTTTTGAGATGACTGACATCTGCAGTGAATCTCCACTCCTCTTCTACTCTCCCCTAAGCATGAGGTCCTTCTTCCAGCTGGCCCCGATGGATCTCATGCTCCCCTTCCTCCCAGAGCTGTCTTTGAAGTACAGTGGCTGGTGGGCGTGGGGGGCCAGAGGGGAGGAGTGGGAGCCAGCTGAAGTTCATGCTGCTTGGTGGGATTACAGGTTTCTCCTTCTCTCTCTCTTTTAATATATATATTTACTTTTATTTTGAAATGTATGCCTTCTCTCGGCTAAAGTAAGAGAGAGTTGGTCTGGTTTTAAAGAATACCCCCAGAGCCGTCTTGTTTATGCATAGTTGACTGTGACAAGCAGCTGCCCCCAAAGTTGTCAGTGCCAGGATTTGGAAATTGGACGTAGACCCCTTTTACTTAGGCGTAGGTTATTTGGGGGGTGGACAAGGGCTGAGAGGTGTCAGAAAATTTATAAATGCATCCTGACGCTCTCTCTTCCCCAATATCTCGTTTTCCAGCTACCCGGAGAAAATTATTTTACCTCTCAGAACCTCAGTATTCCTTATCTATAAAGTGGAAATCAAACGCTTAGCTCAGAGGGCTGTTTTGAAGGCTAAGGGACACAGTCTTTTAAAGCCCTTTACGTAGTTTCTGGTTTCTTTTAACAGCTTAAGTACCTGAATCCTTTGTCATTATCAGGACCATGTTTATAGTGAGGCATATTTTTACTGAAAATGTATGGGGATCTAGAGGGCAGGAATTGACAGGGTCTTCCTTAAAAGCAACACCATTGGAATAATAATGAATACCCTTATGAATCTATATGCCAATAGTCCAGACGAGGAGGGGGTGGTCATCCAATGCCCAGGCTATTGGAATTTCCTAAAATAAGTATTTTTCAAAAGGGGGTGCCTGGGTCATTTGTAGATTTGTCATTGAACTCTCAGCAGTCTGGTTTGGGTTGTCTCAATTTTGTCACTCAGATTTGCATCTTGTCTTTCTTTCTGTTTTTAGTTGTTTGGATTTCTCCCAAAGTATTTGTGGCTAAAATTCCTTTTGGACTCTGAGGCTGCCTTTTTTTACATAAGCCTTGGATTGGAATCAATAGAATGTCAAGATGCCGGGCACATTCAGCCTAATAGCAGGTGGGTGTCTGCTGGACAGTGTGCCTGATTTGCCTGACAGTAGCAAATTTAGGCCAGAATTAATGAGCCAGAGAAGGTGCTGTTAGTGTTGCAGGATTTTTGCAGTTTTCAGAAGACATTTTGTTTTCTCCTTCTAATGGGATCATGTTTGCTCAAGACATTTGTGTTCACGTCTACATCTGTGCGTGTGTGTGTTGTGTGTATATGTTTACTGTGACATAGAGCTGATTTATGATTCGGAAATAACCTTGACACACACACCTAAAAATTGGGCTCGTAAACCTCAATAGAGTTGAGTTTAAGTTAACAGTTTGTCTCGGACTGTTTAATGTTCAAGGAGAAGAAAACACTCAAATGCTGAGTGAACCCCCGAGGTTTTTGTTTACACTTATCAGGACACATTGCTGTTGTATGAAGAACAATGTCAGAAAACAGCGGGTCAGCAGAAGGGAGGTCCTCTGGGTTAAGGGAATGGAGTTATAGCCAGAGACTACTGTGTTTCTCTTGCTTCTGCTGTGTAAAAGAGGTTTAACATTGAGAAAACCACCTGCCTTTTGACTTTCTTTTCCTCTGGGTCTTTACTTATGTATCAAGGAGTCAAAAAAGACTAAATATGGAAATGCAAGTTAGGTAGCTGGTGTACATCATAGCTACCCCCTCAGTGGTGGCTTTCTAGCTCATCCACAGAGAGAGAAGAACACAGCGATGGTTCTGGTTTCTTCCCTGCTTATATTTTAGTTGGTCTTTTTGTTTTTCTTACTCTGTGTCTTGCAACAGGCTTTCTCTTCTTTCAGCTTTGGATTTCAAATAGAAACTCAACTCTAGAACCTATGCTTTCTAATCCTTGACCAGGAATGCCCTTTAAATTCCTGTGACCTCCCACAGCGAGATGATATTAAACATCCTGATCTAGATTTTGGCAGAGGATGAATAAAATGGAAATGAGGCTTATGCAAATTAGCTTCCCATTTGTTTGGAGATGGTCTGGGGCAACAGCAGTCATGGAGTATTCCAGGATTCTAGAACAGAGCAAGTGATGCTCTGAATGACAAGCCCGCGGCTTCACATGGCTCATTCCAGGATGCCCATTACCCCAGAGAAGACTGGCCTCTATATTTAGTGGTCAAAGAAAGGAAAACAATAGTTTGACAGTGCCATTGAGTCCCAGTTTAAACAGTTTAGAAAATTCTACCACGTCTCCATTTCTCAGAACAAATTGATGGTTGTTCCCTTCCTTTGGTTCAAAGTCCTCGTCCTCATGGACATTCATAGTGATGAGTGCAGTAATGTTAGCATTGGAGATTGATCCAGGATGAAGACTTCCATTTTCTTCTGGAATAAAAGGTTAAATTCTCCCTTTGCAATGATGATAAAGTTTGTTTTATGGTATCAATTATTTTTAAATTTATAGAAATCGATTTCAATAATACAGTTATTAATATTTATTCAGGAAAAAGGTGTGCGTATTTATGGGGATCATGAAGATGGTGCCCAAAGTTCCTTTGCCATATTTCATTGGAATGAAAAAAAATGATCCAGTATTTGGGGTCATTTTGCAGGGTTATTTCTTCATATTATGCTATCCACAATTAGGACGTCTGACAAAAATGATTCTGTCATTTCACTTCAACTTGGGTCGTAGACTTTGAAGGGATGAAGCCTTGGCTGTGGAAGACATCTGTACCTATGAGCGTGGCTATAATCTGGCATTAATTTTTGTTTCCCTACAGTGAAGGACACGGTTTTCTTTTTGTGGAGTTCGAATTTACCCTGTTTTTTTTGTTTTGTTTTGTTTTGTTTTGTTTTGTTTTGTTTTGTTTTGTTTTGTTTTACTTGGAGTGTCGGCAAATGGAGAAGTATCATCCATCATTGCAGTCTATTCATGGAAAGAACACAGGCTTTGGTGGAAGAACTAATTTTAAATATTTATTTGATGATTATTTTTCTGAGTCTCTAAACTGTACATAAGAAGTCCTTCTGGGAGGCACCTGGGTGGTGCAGTTGGTTAAGTGTCATGATCTCAGGGTCCTAGGATCGAGTACTGCATCGGGCTCCCTGCTCAGCGGAGAGTCTGCTTCTCCTCTCCCTTTGCCCCTCACCCGCGCTCATGCTCTCTCTCTTTCAAATGAATAAAATCTTTAAAAAAAAAAGAAGCCCTCTGGAATATTCTTAGGAAGTTTAAATGAGAGGATATTCATAGGGAACAGCACCTCTAACAATGGAAGATATTTAGTTCCGACAGCTACCACCCCATATCCTGTGTGATATACCAGGCTTAAGGTATGCCCAGGTCCTGCTCTTAGATGTGCAAGCTGGTGGTAAGGCAAAATGAATGGGGTTTTGATATCATTCTATTCAATAGTTAGATGAGCATTTGTTTGATGTGATATGTCCTTACAGTTATATGATGTGTGTGTATGTGACTGTGTGGAAGTGAGAGAGGACAGGGAACAGGGGGTGATGGTGTGTTTTGACTTAGGAGCCCCTACGAAAGTGGTAGAAAGCTTGAGTCGGGGAAACTAAGGGAGAAGTAGAAATGATTTGCTCAATTATTCTTGGGAATCTTTTTCAGCCCCACTCATTGATTTTCATTTGTTCTTAGTGTTTGTTTGAGACAGTAGAACAAAGTGGTTAAGAAATCTAGAATCAGGCCAATCTGGGTTGGAATTCTGGCATTTATTAGTATTTATCTTGAGTCCGTGACTTATCCACTGTGGGCTCAGTTTCTTCATCGGTATAATGGGAATAACTAGAGAACCAACTCTATAATGCTTTTGCATAGATTAGATGAAGACATCTGAAGTGAGGTGTCTGGCACATAGTTAGGCACTGAATAAATAAATCATAGCTACTGTTGTTGTAACATTACTATGATGTGTATGATGGGGATAATAGTACGATCATATGCAGTTATTATGAGGATTACATGAGATCTTCATGCATTGATTTGTCCTGCAAAGAAAGTGCTCAGGAAAGTCTAGCCATTTTTATTATTAACTCAGGATGAAAGCACCTAATTTTGAGAGATGCTAAGTAGTGGCTGTGGAAAAGGACACTGTTTTAAAGGGTCCTGGATATGTTAGATATATTTTACTTGTTTAATATATTTCTATGATATTCTGTGTAATTTTTTTCAGGACAAAAAGTGCACATTGTTTCACTGCACAACTTTGGAGGTTAAAGCTAAGCTTCCTGCACAAGCCCCTCTCGTGACTTATCGAAAATAGAAAGCCATCTGAAAGAAAAGAACCTGCAGAAAATTCCCGTGTGAGGAGTGAGATTGTTCTTGTGAAGGGTTAGGGCTCTAGCACGTATGCAGAAAACCCTTGAAAGATAATCTCCACAAGATGCTGAAAATTACTTGGTGGGGCCGGGGGCGGGGGGTGGGGGGCGTTGGCTGGGGAGACTGACCCTGAAGGAAAGACTGCCTCTCCCAATAATTTCCAAAAATAAATACTTGAGGGACATTTGTTTGTGTATGATGAATTAAATTTTATTCATATAATGTTTATACTATGCTATAATACTTAAAGAAGCAGAGGTAATGAGAAAAAAATATATAGGAGGTCCACACATTTTGTTAAATGGGAAAGTAAGGAAACACTTTTAACTCTTTCAGAATCCTTGCTTTTGGTGAGCTGGAATGGGCAGATTTCCCAAATAGTAGCAATCAAGGAATTAATCCATTGAGTGACTGATGGGCAGTCTTTCCCATGATCAGAATTCAAATGTGGGTTAAAGCAATGAATTTTGAGAGCAGAGCACTCCCATTTTGGCAGCAGTTACTGGAAGCTCTAGATACACCCTGAAGAAGACAGTGGATGCCATAGGGAGAAGCTCTAAGCCCGTCCCAGAACTCCTCCTGCATGAAGTCAGGATCAGACTCCCCGTCTGCTTAAGGGGTATTTCTTCAAGGCATTGTGCAAAGAAGAAAATATCCCTTCCTTTATATAACATGAGCGCTGCATTTTGACTACAGTGCTCTGGAGAGAGCAAAAGCTGAAACCTCCTGAAAAATCAAGGACAGAAGGAAGAGGAAGCGGGACTTTCTTAGGCTAGTCAGAATCTGACAATGGACAGATGGATGTTTTAAGAATAGGCAGTGATTGGAGCTATTTTTTTTTTTTTTGGTATTGATTGGCTCCTGCGGTGCACTGGACTGTTTTTATCCCTGCACTAGGATTTATTTATTTATTCCTCCGAGAATAAGGGCTCCCCCTGTTCCCTGGAAGCTGTGAGCTTCCAATCTAGGGAAGCCTCCACAGTGAAATTACTCTCTTGTCTTAACCTCTCTGTTTAAGCACCTGTGAACTAGGGCTCCTTAGCTACCTGCCTTACAAAATGCAAGCGTTGATTAGTGTTTGCACAAGACTAGGAAATGTCTTTTATGAATGGGATGTGCTCACACCAGGCTGTACAGTGTTGACCGGGGGCATTGCGCCTGTTATTGTTCAAATAATTAGCAGAAGAAATGACATGGAAAAGAAACACTGGAAAAACGTGAGGTAATGGTGTCTTCATTCTGTACTTGCGTAAAGCGGTCGACATTGAGTGCCTAGGTTGGGTGACTGGACGCAGTCGGACTTGGCGGTTCTTCCTTCGCCATTTCTGCGGCTCTTTCTTCCCTTCCTGTCTTTCGGGACTTGCCAATATGCCCTCCAGAGCCACAGAGGACAGACATTCTTCTCTGGGCTCCTGTGGCAGCTTCTCTGCTCTGCCTGCCTGCCTGCCTGGGTTCGGCAGAGAATTAGTCACTGTGCAGAAGCTGGCTACAGATGCCCGTTAACACAGGGTTCTGAGCGGCGCTGAAAGCTGCTTTATGAGCCTTGCAGAGTCGGTGTGCATGTGTGCAGGGGCACGTTTGTGAGAAGACTGGGGTGTTGGGGCATCACTGGCCCGACCTTCGTCAGGCCCTCTGTGTGGGAGCTATATGAAAAATTACTTTTCATTGCAGATGGGGCATTGTCCAAAAAAGCATGGACAGGGTGGGCTGGAAGTGCGGGGGACAGGGGTGGGCATGGGAGAAGCAATGAATAAAGATATAGGAGCACAGAGGAAAGGCAAGAGACAGGCGAGGATTTCTGTGGCACGGTGAAAGGGTATTTAACTTGGAGCCAGGGAAGGTGGTGGGCCTTCTACGGCCACTGCTGCCTGGCCCTGTGACCTTGAACCCTGCTTTCCTTATTTGTAAGATGGTGGTCTAAATAGGTGGAGGCAAGATGCAAGGGAAACATATGCTTGTCCAGCCATCTGTCATCAACACTCATTAAGTGTCTAGTCCCCGAGCCTTCCGAAGCCCTCCCTCCACAGGTCTGAGTGAGGTCAGTATCTCCCCTCTGGGTTGGAAGAGCAGTACTGCTTGTTCCAAAGTTTCATTTCTCTTACTAATCTTTTTCAGATTTGGTACATCCCAGACTGTCATTTTTCAGGACAGTATTTATATTATCAGTATGCTAATCCTGCCTTCCCTACTCAAAGGGGACTCCATAGTGTTCGGTTCTAATAGAAATACTAAAATTATCCTTATTTCAAAAACACGAAACTTATTTCTGACCACGAATATAAGACACGTTTATTTGCAGATACATAAATAAATCCAAAGTGAGAGAGTAAAGTAACCAACAGTTGTAATCTCAGTCCAGAGAATCATTTTGTGTGTGTGTGTGAGTGTGTGCATTATATACGCAGGAGGGTATATGTGGTGGGTATTTTATTAGGTATGCGATTACTTAATGTGTTATTTAGAGTTCCAGATTCTGCAAAATAAAGTTTGTTGAGATTAAGGATGGATGAATTTTAGTTTCTTCCTATTTAGGTATATCTAAATCATCAGAGATTTGACAATGCATTTGGTCCTGGAAGCTGTGACCAGGTTTAGTTGAAGAGCTGGGAAACCAAGGATGGGCAGTTGTATTTTCTTTTCTTTTCTTCCTCTAACTTTTGAGGAATAATTGACAAATACAATTGTATATGCATTTTCCTTTCTTAATGTTCTGTAGGGATACCATTGCTTCAGGCTTGCTGCTGTCAACAATAATGATAGCAAATATTTTTATATCATTTACCTCTTTGGCATTGGTCCCACTTGACACACACACATTTATATAACATATATACACATGTGTATGTTTTATATATATGCACACATACATATGATTTATATATAATTCTTTTTATAGACGAGGTAAGTGAGGCACAGAGAGGTTAAGTAACTTCCCCTCAAGTCACACAGCCAGTGAAGAGTGAGCCAGGCTTCAATCACAGGGTGCTGTGCAACTTGAACTTTTATCAACTCCACTGACCTCATTGACAATGCTGATGTCAGAAATAATGCTCAGTCAGTGGGTATAAAGTTTCCATTCTGCAAGATGAATAAGTTCCAGAGATCTGCTATGTAACTTTGTGCTATGTAACTTTGTGTGATAGTTAATAATAGAGTACGATACACTTAAAATTTTGTTAAGAGAGGTCTTATTCATTGTTCTTATTGCAATAAAATGAAATTAAAAAGAAAAGAAAAGAAACAATGCCTGAAATAGGTGTTTCATAAACCTGATAAAACTCATCTCTACTTATATGCCAATTCTTCCACAGTTTAGGAATTGAAAATATGATGTTTTGTTCTATTTATTTCAAAGTAAAAAGTAAAAGATAAAATGGGGTCTTTGTTTAATTTTTTTTAAACAGTTGAAGTTAGAACACGAGTCAGGTAAATTCCCCTGGGCATGGTAGATGTGGAATCAATTCAGTAATGATCTTGTCATTTGTACAATGGGGCCATGGTATTTCTCAAAATCAGAAGGAAGAAGTTCACATCCAAAAGGTCAACACAGGAAGGTAAGCTGGTTCTCATGGAATTTAGGTGCATCAAAGTAATTCCCAGGTAGCATGTAAATGTTAACAATAGCAGATATTTTTTTTTTTCTTTTTTAATTATTGGAGTTGGCTTTCCTTTATAAATCAGTGTTCTCTAGTTTGGCTCTAGGGGAATCTCACTATTGTATATAACCAATCTCACTTGATATTTGGCCTTTGGTTACATCTTAGGTAAGGTGTTATAATTTCCGGTTTTATCATCAAATGAGGAAGCTCAGTTTATACTGTTTTCAAAATGATATTAAAAAAACACATTTACAGGGGCGCCTGGGTGGCTCAGTCGGTTAAGCGACTGCCTTCGGCTCAGGTCATGATCCCGGAGTCCCGGGATCGAGTCCCACATCGGGCTCCCTGCTCGGCAGGGAGTCTGCTTCTTCTCCCTCTGACCCTCCTCCCTCTCATGCTCTCTGTCTCTCATTCTCTCTGTCTCAAATAAATAAATAAAAATAATAAAATCTTTAAAAAAAAACACATTTACATACTTCCAGGGTTTCAGAAAATAGGCAGAAATAGATGTTAAGCTTGAAACTGCTTGGTCATCCAGTTTGTAGATGGCTAAGGAATGAGAAAAAAAAGCAGAGTTCATCTTGGTCACACTAATTGACTCCGACAGCAGACAGCAGTGTGCCAACCACTCCAAAGAATTCTTGTGGACGAGCTACTTCTGCTGTCCGAGATTTTTCTTATGTGTTTTGTTTGCTCATTTGATGTATAATCTTGTGGTTTCTGGTCCCCTTCTCCATCTAAAGCAGAAAAACATATCGGATTCTTAGGTCATTTTAATTGGAACTTGCTCTCCAAGTCCTAACTATTTCAACAAATTAAAGGACTTGACTGGAATTCTTTTTTTTTTTTTTTTTTAAGTGAACACTTTGCTATTACTCAAACCCTACCACAGGGTCAGCAGACAAATGCCATCTGTCTCTTTAGATGTGGTCACAGTTGACAGTTCAAAAGAACAAAATCAAAACACTTTAAGACCTGAAATCAAAACTCATCCTTGGAAGAAGAGCTCATATTTCAAAGATGATATTAAAATGTAATAATTTTAATATCCCTTTTTAGCATAAATTTTTCCTGATTAAACACTACCCATAAGGCTATATTGTTTTCATCATCCTTTTAGAGAGATCTCTGGAACGCCTGTGTGGTGAATGATGAGGAAACGTTCTAAACATGCTTTTATTTTAGTTTCCTTTTTTTTTATTTTTGGTGATGGGATTAGATTAAAATATTCTGGAATGAACCACATTTGACTATTTGAGTCCTGAATTTTATTTTGTAGTACTGTTACAACTTGAAATGAGTGATTCCTGTTGTGGCCTTTTATGTTTTCTGTCTTCATGCATTGTTAAAAGAATGACACAGCACTGTTATTAATACAAATTAATAAAAAAATACTTCCAATCCAATCAGGCTTCCAGGAATTGGATGAAGTGCTTTGCTTGGATGATGTCGTACATTATCTTCATCCACCTTTCAAGATAGGTTCTGTTACATTACTATTTATTACCTTTATGCAGATCAGGAGACCTGGGCTTCCAGAAGGTCACTAACTTGTTTAGTGTTCTATGACTAGTTCAGGGTTTCTTCACAACAGTGCAATCGACAGTTTGAACTGAAAAGCTCTTTGTTGTGGGGTGCACTGCTGCTTCCTGCAGGAGGTTGAGCAGCATCCACGGACCCTACCCACCAAATACCTGTAGTACTCCCAGTCATGACTTGAAAATGTCTCCAACGTTGCCAAATATCTTCCAAGGGAGGGGGGCAAAATGGCCCCTGTTGAGACCTACTGCACTGGTTACGTGGTGGAGCTTGGGAATGTCTTAGGTTAATTCCCTTCCTCTTAGCTCCTCCATTGTACTGCTTCTCTCTGTTCATATAGCACATAGCTACAGCTCTCAGCTCTTCTTGCCTCTTTCTCTCCCCTGCCCTTTCTTTTTTTCTGAACTTAGAGTTTTTGCCCTTAGTAAGTGGTCACTATGTCTGCTTGTTCATCTCAATAATGGGCTAAGTGCGGTGATAAACACCTTCCTATTCTCTTTGTGGGTGTAGTCAGTTAAAAAAGGGGTAGGAGTCTACACATCCTGAAGACAATAGCACACGCAGAGCAGCATGCATGAAGAAACATACAGTGAGCATTTTTTAAATTGCTCATCTCACTTGCCTTGCTGAGTATATGCTTGGGTTATGTAGTAGTCATGTGTTCATGGAGTGGACTTCGAATCACTGTTGCCTGCGAATTGCTGACTGGCCTTGAGCAAGTCACTGAGTCGTCCATGTTTCCTCTTTTTTTGTTGTTGTTTTGATGAAATGAGAACCATTCTTCTATCATAATGCCTCTTACTTTTGATTTTGGAGAGTGGTGCAATGTTCACAGCAAAACACTTTGAAAAGAATTCTGAGGCATCCAATTTATTGAAAACTAAATGTAATTTTTGAAAGACAAATCATTATTCAGTGGAATTGATTTTCAAGATGAAATGGTGCATTTGTCCACCATTGATATATAAAGTTGAAGAAAGCCAGGAGGTAGTGACACAAAGCTCTCCCAAGCTATCCTCAGCTTGGTTTCAGTTTTCTCAGGATTAAACACTTTTTCAGGCTTTATAGTCACTGAGGACTTGGACAAATATCATTTTGAAAAAATGGAATGAAAACACACATCAGTGGTGCCTTGATGTTGGTGTCATCTGTTCATTTGACAGAAGCTGAGGACATATCTTGCCCTCTTCCAGCGTAAGTGTGTTTGAAGTGCATTGTCCTGTGGGAATTCATTCTCCACAGAAAGTTTGCTGTGAAAAAGAGTCTGAACTCTGAGAATCTGAAGATGCACAGGCAGGGGAAGGACCACAGCCCTGCCTGTTGCTTGGTAGGTTACGGAACAGGTTCTTATTAGCACTTGAAGCGTAACTTAGGTGAATACTTAGGTGATCAGAAATCCCATCACCTTCAGCCTGCAAAATAACCCTCAAATTGTTCTTGTCAATTAACATATCAGATAGCTGAGAATAAAACAAACCTTTATATACCTAGGTTAGTAGGCGACTAAATGGTTCTCCTTATTGCTTTTGATTTACTGAGTGGCAGGTGTACATGAGTACTTAATTTATAAATGAGATTCAGTTTTGTCTACTAAGTATATAGCATTTTTATTGCTTAATAAATATTTCTTGAGCTAAGTCCTGACTCTTATGGATGTGAGAAATAAAGGGGCATTATGCTTACATAGAATGCTATATAAATTTAATATACATTTATCTTGTTGTTTTAAACACATATAACAGTCAAGAAATGAATGACTCACTCCACTAAATTGAAATAACAGAGTAAATTGCAAATTGATTTTTTAAGTGTCAAATTAAATATCTGTCTACATAGTAGTTAATTTCACCCTGCCTGAAATGGGTCATTAAAATAGATGGGACAGGAAGAAAACAAAAATCTTCTATAAGATTTTTTTAAAGAAAACACGTGATAGGATAGATGGCTTTCTTATTTTTTAATGTTAATCAATACATTCTGTGACGACAGAAGAGAAAATAGAATAAGGAAATAGCTCTAGAAAAGGAAGGAGGCAGTTTCTCCTTTATTCTGCCTTTTACTTCATCCCAGGGGCCACATCCCCGCTTTCTCTCCCCATCCGGTAGCAGTTAGGCTGCATGTTGTGGGACACACAGCGTATAATGACCTCCTCCCTTCTTTCCATCTTTAACAGGTAAGAAGAATTGGTACACCCTTTCACCTTTGATGATAAAAGTGCATCAACTCAGAATAAGTGGGGTCTGGTATGTGCAAAGAAGTATTAGCTTACTTGCTCAGTCAAAAACTAACCACATGAATTTTGCACCTGTTCACGCAGGATGCCACGCAGAATGCCCTGAGGGATCTAGACGTGGAGAATATGCTGCTTAGCCAGTTCCATGAGCTCAGGGCTTTCTTCACAGTCAATCCACAGTATTTTAAAATTACATAAATATTTCGCATAATATTTTCAAATCAGTGGATGGAAAATACACAAAATATGTCTTCATCTACTATATGTACTACAGGCCAATTCACATCTGGATACAGGTAACATTTTCTTTCCTTTTAGGCTATATAGTTGCCACTGGCTTATACTCTGATTTGTTAAGTTGACGTTAACTTCAGAAGAAAGGAGGAAAAGATGATTTGATTAGATGTCTATATAAGATATCTAGATTAAGTTTTCATTTATTGGAGCATAGCTTTCAAATGGTTAACTAATGAGTTTTTAGACTTTTCTTGAAACTTCTACGTTTTTTTGTTTGTTTGTTTGTTTTTGTCATGCCTGTGTACTCTACTCTGTGTTGCTTTTGAAATTCCATGAAGCTAACAGCTGCCTCTTCCTCATGATATTCAAACTCTGTTTCTGTACCTCATCTCCTAGCTGCATGGCCTGTAGGTTAATTTAATGTTTACCAAACCTTTCATATGATTTTTTAAATACAATTGGAACCCTATTGATTTGATAAGATTGAAACATGTTGAGTCAAAAACAGTAGGTGCCAGCAGAATTTTAAATATGTCATGTATTTCTGGGGATTGGAAATATTGAAGGGATATTGTTGAATATAGTCTACCTGGGAACTAATTAATAATGTTTTATAGATTTAGGGCTCTTTACACCATTGCCCACCTTTAACTATTTCTTTTGGTTATTTAGCATTATTTACATGGCTCTTGTCTTGTATGTGGAATGTATGTGCATGTGTGTCTTTTGAGTATGATGTGTGCCTAAGTAGAGCTTCGTTGGACTGCTTCCCCTGGTATCCCTGTGCCCAGTTCCCTCCTGCCTGCAAGTCTCAGCTCAGATGTCCTGTTGAAAATGCACACACTCCAGAGTGCCTGGGTGGCTCAGTTGGTTAAGTGTCCAACTCTGACTCTTGGTTTTGGCTCAGGTCATGATCTCAGGGTCCTGGGATGGGGGCCCATGTTGGGCTCCGCGCTCATCGGGGAGTCGGCTTGAGGATTCTCTCTCCCCCTCTCCCTCTGCACCACCATCCCCTCCCACCCAACCCTGCCCCAGCTTTCATGTGTACACTATCTCCTAAATAAATAAATGAATCTTAAAAAAATAAATAAATAAAATGCACCCACTCAGCCCTTCATCACACACCCTAAATCCCTCTTACTGTAGTTGGTGCTCAATAAACAGTTGGGGATTTTTTTCCCTGAGCTCTGAAAGAAGTTCAGCCTTTATAGTTGCCCCAGTCTCTGTCATTTCCATTTGAGGAATATACATGAGGCTTTTATGTTTTAGTACTTTTGATTCTAAGCCCCTCTCCTATTTACATTTCATATAATTCTGAAAAAACTAAAGTTTTCTTTATAGTTCCATACACACCCACACTAAATTAGTAGGAGATGTGTGTGATATGTCAGAACAACCCTGGGTTTTGGGAGTTGCATAAGCCTAGATTCAAGAGCTGAAGACTGATGGTTATAATCTGTGTGAATTTGAGCACATTGTTTCACTTATCTTAAATTTAATGTTTTGTTTTGTTTTTTTTTTAAATCTAAAAACTGGGTTAGTCATAATGACCTACAAGTGATTTGTGAAGATTAGTGGTAGGATGTAAAAAAATGAGAAGGTGGGCTTGGCATTAAGAACGTGCTCAGTAGTTGGTAGGCACACATTTTGAATATATATATGTATGCTTATTTATTTTATGTTTGTGTATATGCACATAGCTCTGAGAAATCATGGATTTCAAAGATACAGAAGAAAGAATCCTTTGAAGTCTATATGAAAAGAGCTTAGGAATTAATGTCCCTCTTTTATCCAAGCTATAAGTGCCTACCATGTTCAAAGAGCATCAATAGGATTAATATTCAGAATTTTCTTTGAAGTCCTAATACAGAAGGGCCTGGAAATGAAACCCATAGCTATTTCTATAGGGGGATAACTTCTTAATATCAAGTAACAGGCCCGGCGGGAAAACTAGGCCATTTCTGGTTCGCTATATTTTCCTGTTTTTACATATACATTCTCTTGGTGCCAGGAAGAAGGTTGAGAGGGTTTCAGTTGACTGGCAAGAGGTGAGTGTGTTCCTTGCTTGGTCTGGAGCTTAGAGTCAACTTCCACAAATCCCCTAAGGGTGGGCTTGAGGGCCTTTGAGAATTCTGCAGTTCGGATTGGGCTCATTTTCATTCATCTTCAGACAAGCTTTAGGCCTGCATCTCTCAGGAAATTTTAGTTCATTTTTTGACTGTTCAGGAAGGACCTTTTAAAATACTGCACAGGTCAGGGAGGTGGCATCTCCCCAGGGGCCAGGAAACGGCTCCTCTGAAGTCCAGAAGTGGTTTGTTTTCACGTGCTATCTACTCTTCCAGATCTGGAGAATGACCCAGAACCCGTCCGCAGGGATTGAGGTGGGAATGATCAGCCTTCATCTTCACAAGAAAGTTACAATGAATCAAGCATTTCTGTAAATATTAAAACAGTTGTACACACCTTTTTCATGTAGTTTGTTTTTGTTTTTGTTTTTGTTTTCTTCTTTTTGAGATGCTCTAGCACATTTGCTATTTGTCCTGCCTCTGTCTTGTAGAGTCAGGGATCAAATGAGATTAGACACAAACACAAGACAGGCTTTTTTTGAAGTAACCTCTTCTTCTTCCTTTTCTTTCCTTTTTGTAATGTAGAAAAAGGACTTCAATGTGAATTTATTTTTTGAATTTTTCCAATGCACAAATAAATAGAATTTCAGACTGAAAAATTTTAAAGTAAATGAACCCATTATCTTTTGAAAGACTTTTTTTTTTTTTTTTTTTTTTTTAGCATTTTCACTGTTTAAACTCTTTCTGCCTATCACCATGGTACCTGGGAGAATCTGGATATTTCATAGGCAAGCAGTTACCTTGCAACTGCACAGATCAGAACATGCTAGCGGTGCCTTGCTTGTTATGTGATGTGTCGACTTTCAATTGATTTTAAGCACACTTTAAATGGTAATGAGAATGCTGAGCTGGGAGATAGCATATGGCTTTAACAATTTGGTTCTAAGAAAGCAAGCAAACCTTTAAAAATGATAGCGTTTCATGATAGTGAAAGTCAAGGTGAAATCTGAGTGTTTGAATGACAAACTATTTCTTCCCTTTCTATTATTTTCAGCTGTGCCTTTGTTATATTTTATTGTGTTAATATGAAAAAAAATAAAGAGGAAAACCAAAATTTGCTATCGAAGTTTGGATCAAATTAAATATGACATAAGGCTTTGTTCAAAAGGTATGACTCCTTTGGTACTTTTGAACTCAAATCATCCTTTCAAGCAAAATTTAATATGAAAAGTCAATTAAAATATAATAAGGAAAACTGTAGTTCAAGGAGCTGGAAAATGAGAGAAAATGTATTCAGACCGTGAAAGAAAGATGAAGAGAAATATTAGCTATTTAGGCATGAACTACATTTATGTGTATAGCACTCAGTATATATTCTCTGATTAACTGGGAGAACTATGTGAGTAAATGAGATGAGCCACTTGGAGATATTTGCTTTCCTCATGAGGAAATACATCATGGGGGTATCATTCCTGAGTTTGTTTTCTTCATTTGTTCTACTAGATTTTACTGACTGCCGTTCCCAGTTAAATAACAAAAATCTGTGAAGTTATTTTTTTTTTCTTAAACTCTCCTATTTTCATAGTTTAAATTTAATCCTGGAAATAAAATGCAGTCGGTCTTTGAGAGATTTCAGGGCTTAAACAACTCGCGAGAAGTCCCGTCTGTTCACAGATTCACAGAGGCACCACGCTTCTCTACAGTTCACTCACTCACTTCTACTTCTGCAGAAATCTAAAGATATTGGCGAATTTTACAGTCAGATGTGTGGCTTAAAATTATATACTGATAGGATGTTACAGCTGAATGGGATTGCAGAGAGGATATGCTCTGGTGGCATTTTTTACATCAACAAAATTGATTTATTTACACTCATAAATAAAATTTCTGCAGTTGGGAAAGATCTCCTCTGTTTTAGACTCAGGTTGGTAGCTCTATCCTTGTTACTATTTAAATGTAGTTATTGCCTTTGAAACTCTTTTACTCTAGTTACTTCATGTAGAACAGCTTACATCCAGTGATGAAAGTAATGATTATCATTTATTGTGCACTCAGTCCATTCAGGCCATTTACTAAGTAAACACTTTGTATAGATCCCCTCTTTTAATCTTTATACCCACGTTGTAAGGAATTTTTGGATTAGAGGAATTAAATGATTTGCTGAATGTTTGCCTGCCGCTCATTAATGACAGAGAAGGTGTCTGAACATACAAGTCTGTCTGACTCTATTTATTCATCCTTGAATTAAACACATTTCTTAATTGAGTAAAGTCATTCTACTGGAATTCTAAACTTCCTTAGATTTTCAAGTGATTTTAGATTGCAGAGTACAAGTCATACTTATCAGAACCCAGGTACTAGAAGCAGATTCAGGAAACCAAGTCTTCTCTGTCATCCTTCCTCATCAACACATTAGATTCGCTGTATGTATTGTGGGGCTTGGCTTCTGATGGTAACATTCAGATGCTGTGAGAAATTCCTTTAAATCTCAAAGCTAATTCTCAGTTGGACCCAACAGGTGGCACTCCATCCCTGGGACTCATGGGATTTTCAAGCTGAAAGAGACCTTAGGCATTGTAACAATCTTCTTCCTATTATGGTTTTAATACTCACGAAGAGAAATTAAATGACTCCCCTCAAGGCCACACATCTAGTTAGTGACAACACTAAGACAAAGACCCAAGTCTCTGGAATCCATGGCTTTACCTCTTTCTACTATTCAGACAGCCTTCCTTTAAAAAGTATTGTCGAGTAATAGATTTAATCATATACAACATATTTCATGCAGCTATACATCAGGGTGAAATAGGGGAAGTGGTTTTTTGTTTGTTTTAAATTCAGATGGCAAATGCAAACGGCTTTTGGCCCCATGAAACACTCTTGACTCAGTCGGCTAAAAATATTTTCCAGTGTCAGAGATGGCCATGTTCTGGTTGTTTCATCCCTAGACCATGCTCAAGAATAGTATTAATAACCACCATAAAGCTGGTGACTACCATAGATAAACCATGTTGCTATTGCTAATTTTTAAAGTAACTCTGTAAGGTAGATATCATTATCCCTGTTTACGGAAAAAAACATGACTCAGCTTAGTTAAATGATTTTTACAATGTCATATAGCTACTCATGAGAATATCCAGGAGTTGAACGCTGGTTTCTCTAACTATAAAGCTTACATGTTTCCCTCTATACCACGTTGGCCTAACAAAATTAAAGTTAATTAATGCTGAAGAATTATCAAGTACGTCTAACAATGCTACTCACAGCAAAATTAATTCCTCCTTCTTAAATTGCCTCTTGGACATTCAGTTTAACCATCATTCATCTATGTTTTCTTTCTCTCATCAGTGAGTTAACGAAAGCCTGTGTATTTTACACGTGAGGAAATCAGGTCACGGCAAGATTAAGTAACTCCCCCAAGATCACACAGCCAGAAAGTGGCAAATCTGGGATTTCAATCCAAGACCCAAACACAAAAGATACGCTGCATCCAGCTATGAAAAAGTTTAAATGACAGTATCTTCACAAGCAGTGGAAATAAAATTTTGAGTGGGGCAATACAATGATACTCTCAGGATATTCATGTAAGTAGAGAGTGGTTAGAAAGGAGAGACTGGGGACAAGGAGGTATGAGGCAAGTGTAGTTTAGCTCTTTATGGGGTTATCAGCCAATATATGAAGAGGGAGTTATAAAGGAAGAATTGACCTCACTAGTGACTCACGTGGGTGGTAAGTTAGGAGGAAGTAGAAAGAGTGGGTGCCACTACTGTGCGTAACTGAGGAGATGTCCATGTTGTTGGTTGAAATGGAGTAGTCAGAAGAAGAGCTTGAGAGATTGAAGTTCCAGATGGATGTATGGATGCTAATGTCTGTGGGTTTGGAAATCAGTTCAGATGTATCAATGTTGAACTGGGTTGAAGATTTGGAATCCAGCTTTATACATTTAATCATGTATTAAAGAGAAGGATCATGAGGGTAGATCTATAAGGACTGTCCACATTTTGGGGGTTGGGAGAAAAACAGATGTGGTCAGAAAAGTAAGAAGAAGACTAAGAGGGTATCAGAGAAACTGATGGAAGGGAGAGTTTAGGGGGTAGCAACAGCTCAGGAAGGCAGTGAAGAGACAGGGAGAGAGGCTGATGTGCCGAAGGGAGCACGCAATGAGATTTAAAGGAAGCAAAACATGAAAGAGACCACCTGACAGAATGTGGCCCAGGGCGGGCAGCACTCTGACAGTCTCAACCCATCAGGGCCGGGTTGAACTCACCCTGGACTCATAGACCATTGTTGAGCCATTTTGTCAGCATTGCTTACAAGCCCCTTTGAACTTTAAATGACACAGCATGATCCTAATAAAGAGGTCCTGGAACACAGCCAGGCTGCCAGAACTAAAATTATGTTCAAGATCACCAATTCCCTAGAGAGACTGCAGGCCTCTGGATAATGGAAGACAGTAGGCTGCCTTAGCAGCTGGGTAATGGCAAGCCACAGTGGATGGATGGCCTGGGGAGAAAAGCCCTAAAGATCTTTCCACCCCAGAGGAAGGAGCATAACCTTGGGATGAGAACACTTGGGTTTAAATCCCAGTTCTGCTACCCACTACCTAAATAAGGTTAAACAAATCCCTGGAACTGCTGGAGCCTCAGTTTTGCCATTTATAAAATGACCCAATCAGAATACTTGTCTTCTAGAGATGGGAAGATCAAATGAGATGTATGGGGGAGTACTTTGTAAATTGCAAATTCTATGCAAATATTATCTCTTCCTTAAGTATCATTATTATTGGTAAAGCCACAGAGATGTGGATAGCTAAGAGACAGTACTAGCAGGATGATTACCCTGTATCTCAGAAATGTACTTGTCCTTAAGTCCACCATAGAATGTTCTGAATATGAGGCTATACAAAAGGTTGTTCCTAGAAGTCAAGTAGAAGACATTAGTGTCTGTGACAAATTGTGCTTCTTGGTCTATATGGAGGAAAGGCTTTTTTCACAATAGACATTTGAATTGTTTAACCATATCTAAAATTTATCATTAAATACTTATTTTTAGGAGTGCCTGGGTGATGCAGTTGGATAAGTGTCTGACTCTTGATTTCAGCTCAGTTCATGATCTCATGGTTGTGAGATTGAATCCCACATCAGGCTCTGCGCTTAGCATGGAATCTGCTTGAGACTCTTTCTCCCTCTCCCTCTGCCCCTCCTGCTTGTGCTCTCTCTCTCTCTCTCTCTCTCTAAAAATAAATAAATCTTTAAAAATAAATAAATAAATGAATAACTAAATAAATAATCAGTAAAGGGTAGAGAAGTGTATTTTGTGGGTATAAATATATTTGCATATATATACACACATACTCTGTAAATGCATATAAAGTTTTACATGTTTGTTACACGAAAATATACATATACCTACCTGATTTTCTTTGCTCTAGCTTACAAAGCTGTCTTTTGAAACGATGATACATTTATTCCAGTTTCTCAAAGTAACCGTCTTGCTATAACAACCTTGGAATAGTCCCTGTGCTCAGATTTGGAGTTACAGCTGCAGAAGCATTCCTGGTATGCTCCCGGCTCTTCTCTGAAGAAGGCTAGATGGCACTTCCGATTTCATTTAAGCACCCTGGAGCTCAGAGAACAAATTGGAGAAATCAGGATTGATTACATTCTGTGCTCTCTTCGTCTTCATCAGGATTTGTCCAAAGCCAAGTTAGAGTTTTCAAAGTGAGAGTAGCTTAAGGGGGCTCTACATTCAGTACAGAAGGCTGTGATTTGGTAAAAGCTCCAATTATTATGAAAAGTAAAATGGAAAGGGTGAGCATAATTTTGCTTTAAGAACCATACCTTCACATCAGTGACTTCATTTGCCCTGTAGCGGAATGGATCTGTCAACTTATTTATTAGGAAACGAGTTGCTACAGTGTCATAAATGGATGGCATATCCTTTGATGTATGAGAATTCCGTGTAGAGATCCTTCATTCCTCTTGAAAAGGAAACTAATAACCATTTGGAAGATATATATGCCATAACCCCAGATGAATGATCATCTCTGTTCTTTGGTTTATTTTGAGGGGTGTCTTGAGGTGATTTTCTTCTTTATGACTAGATGGGGAGTTGGAAAATGAAGCTAGTCTCAAATGCCACTTTCTTTCCAAGTCCTTCAGGTATTCCCAAATATCCCTCTTTCTTACCAGCCTGGATATAATTTTGTTGATGCCTCTATTTATGGCATTTATGACCTTCTGCCTTCAATTATTCATTTATCCATCTTCTTTGCCTTCTTCTCTCCTAAGTAACATGCAGGCAAGGACTTGAACTGATTTATTTCTGAATTCCCTGAAGGCATTTAGTAATTCCTTCCACTTAGCATTTGCTCACTTGGTAGAGGCTGCAGCTGTTCCAATGAGGTAAACCCCAGAGAACAGTAGATAGAGGCCTCTTTGCTTGTGTCTGTAGGGAAGACGAAAGTTGAGGTTCTGGGCATCGATTATTAAGAGGAGAAAAAAAAATCCTTTCTAGAATAATGGCATTGACTGAATAACTGATAAGCTCAAAACTAGCATATAAAGAATGACCCTGTCTTATTGTTCATTGATGAGTAAAGCCCTCTGCTTGAGGACATGATATGGCCAGATAAATAACTTCTGATAGAAGATGAAGGGATTCCCTCTTTATTTTTCCTTCTCTTGTCTTTTTGTCAGATCTTGGCAGGTAATTGAGAATCTGGATTAAGAATGGAAAAAAGGTCAGAGAATAACATTGTACAGATTTCTGCATAACAAAAAGAGCCCCTCCACTGTTTTTGATGGGACCATTTTGGCTGTGTTCAAGCATACTGCTTTTCTTCAAGCTCATATCATTGCTTTCATTAATATCACTTCTATGAACTCAAGAACTTCAAAAGCTACTTTACCTAAATTAATACCACTGGGTTTTGCTGTTTTGTTTTGTTTTTTTAACATTTTTTTGTGGTTGATTTTGGGGGATGAAATGCGTTGAAAAATTGTCACTTATTTTAACATTGGGAAGAAGCTTAAAGAGAAGTGAGTCCAGCTCCTTCCATAAAGTTGTGTATGACACAATGCCTAGGAAAGTTAAGAGACATGCCCGTCCTGATGGGACATTCAGGAATAAAATCAGGATCTCCAAAATCTTACCCAGGTCTTCCTTTACTTATACCTTATTTCATGTGTTTTCCACTTGTTTCTCTCTTGTCTGTAATCTTCTCTAATGTGCATATTTATTTAGCCAACAAGGTTGTGAAATTTTCAAGGACTTGGATCATATCTTTCACTTCTTTTGACCTTACACAAGCAAGCCTGAGTTTTTGAACATTGTTATTCACAGTAGGTCACACTTCAAGAATTAATGGTGGCTGTAGGCAGCATTTATTTGCACAAATTGGTGTGGATAAAGAAATTGAGAGAGAGTGGGAAAACTCTACCAAAAGGGGAAAAAAAAAAAATCAGAAACAAGATGAATAAGCCTAAGGATTGTTTTTAAAACTGAGAAGGATTTCTTTTTGTTCTTACTGTTTTTGAAATTGGACTAATGGCAGATGAAATAAAAAGATGCAGATAAACTAAATTGCTCTAAATCACTGCAGTTCAGAACAGTGCTAGAGAAATACCTTCAAAGAGGGTTTAGAAAATGGGAAAGAAATTAGTCTTTCCTGCTGTGTGTGTGTGCAGAGGGGTGGACCAGGGGGATTAGGAAAGAAAATGGGAAGACCATAGTGGCCCTCCCAGCCTTGGTCTGGCTGTCAGTGCTAGTTAGTGAAGACAGGGCGCTTTGACATGACACGGAGGGTTCAGAATCATCACAGATCAAAAAAACACCGCTAAGAATTCATAGCCCTTTTGGAGCCTAACTGCAGTGCACCTGATAAATAATTCAGGTAGTTAGAAGTGCCTGGGTAGGGTAGACTTTAAGTGTGCTTTTTCATTTTTTCCTTTAATAACATCCCAGACTTTCCACCTGATTTAATTAAATTTACACCCTCCTTTCAATTGTCTTTTTTCCTTTCTTTCTTTCTTTCTTTCTTTCTTTCTTTCTTTCTTTCTTTCTTTCTTTCTTTCTTTCTTTCTTCTTCCTTCCTTCCTTCCTTCCTTCCTTCCTTCCTTTCTTTCTTTCTTTCTTTCTCTTTCTTTCTGTCTTTCTTTCTTTTTTCTTTCTTTTCTATCTTTCTTTTCTTTCTTTCTTTCTCTTCCTTTCTTTCATCTTCCTTTCCTTCCTTCCTTCCTTCATTCCTTCCTTCCTCCCTCCCTCCCTTCCTCACTTCCTTCCTCTCTCCCTCCCTTCTCCTTCTCCCTCTCTTTCTCTCTTTCCTTTTTTTTCATCAAGAAAGGTCATTTAGGACAAAAAGAAAGGTCATTTAGGGAGCCCAGTGTTTTGTTTTCTTTGAGCTACATTCTGCCTTTCAAGAACTCACAGCTTTAGTTGGAAATAAAGAGCATTATTTATTTTGGCAACGGTAGGTGCCTCCATTGGATGGTGCTCATCAGTTTTGCCTAAGTTTTTGCCTCAATAATAAATTACAGCTTTTCTAGGTTTTAGGGCTGATAGAATGACAATATGCTTTTGAAAATGTCCATAGTGTACAAGTTACCCATATCAGACACAATCGGGATGGTTATTTCATTTTAATTAAGAAATCATAAAAAAATAATAACTTATATACACATAAAACAAAACCATTTAAGAGGACATTAATTTGCCAGTCTTTTGATGTAGGCCCCAGGGTTCTATCTGCATATGGAACCTGATTGGATTAATACTGTCTTCTTCCCCAAATGCACCAACTCTGATTTCCGGTTTCCTTTCTTATATTGGAATTAAAACATTTAGGCACTAGGAGAGTAACCTGAGTGTAGAATTGAAACAGATCTTTAAGATCCTGCTCTCTCCATTTTTGTCTTCCCTAATGTGCTGGCAACTTTAACTGATTTGCCATTAAAAAAAAAAAAAAAAACAAGACAAAACAAAAAAATACCTAGTTTTTCTAAACTATTCAACCGTGTTTTCATGTGAGTAACTCCCTTCTTGTACTTCTGTTTTATTGCTTTACAAAATCTTTATTCTAATTGTATAATTACAGTACAGAAGCCTAACTAACATAACATGGTTTGGAACTCTTGGTAGACATAGAGCTCAAAAGTCAGGAGCAGGGGCGCCTGGGTGGCTCAGTTGGTTAAGCGACTGCCTTCGGCTCAGGTCATGATCCTGGAGTCCCAGGATCGAGTCCTGCATCGGGCTCCCTGCTCAGCGGGGAGTCTGCTTCTCCTTCTGATTCCCCCCCTCATGCTCTCTCTTTCTCATTCTCTCTCTCAAATAAATAAATAAAATCTTTTTTTTTAAGATTTTATTTATTAATTTGAGACAGAGAGAATGAGATACAGAGAGCATGAGAGGGAGGAGGGTCAGAGGGAGAAGCAGACTCCCTGTCGAGCAGGGAGCCTGATGCGGGACTCGATCCCGGGACTCCAGGATCATGACCTGAGCCGAAGGCAGTCGCTTAACCAACTGAGCCACCCAGGCGCCCCAAATAAAAAAAATCTTAAAAAAAAAAGTCAGGAGCAGGTGTGGAGGTACTGGAAGACTATCCGAGCAGCATCCAATATGCAATCAGTGCAGTCAGTGAGGGTATGCGAGCATATTATTTTTAGGTATATTGATTAAGTGGCATATTGGTAAGGAGCTTTCTGCTACATATATCCCAGCCACTATAGATCTAAGATGTGTAACCTTCACAAAATTAAACACTTAATGCCTCCATATCTACATCAGTAGAATGTCAATATAATAATAACAGTTACTTCTTGGGTTGCCACGAGAATTAAGTGAGTTGACAAAGCTCAAGCATGCGATGCTGTGCATTTCAGTTTTACATGGCACTCAGCACATGTTAGCTATTCTTCTTACTTCCATGCTTGGTATTCTTACTTCCAGTCTATACAAGTATCTCTCAATTTTTTTTTGTTGTTGCTCCTCTAAGAAGGTTGCCTAGATATTTTCTTTTCCTAAAGCTCCCTTTCCCTTGTGACATTTTAATATTGTGTATATATAGTATGTCTGTTTGTGTCGTGTGGCCACTTAAAAGGCCACAAGCTATCATGATATCTAAGGTTTTCTTCTCTTTCCCCCAAGAACCAGTTTTTACCCACCTTGGGGATGGTATCACCCTTGTAGAGAATGAGTGATTTATTGTATGTCAGATGACTACGCTTCCTCTCCAGCCAAGGCCGTGGGGCACTGTGTCAGAGTGGGGCCGACTCATTATGAGACTGGGCAAGTTGACCTGGGAGTCCTGCTCCCTTCCCCCCTAGATGAACGCCACCCTGAGATGGACACTTAGATTTGAGAGCTGTTGATGCAGAGAAACCGGCAAAGGGTTAAAGCACATCAATGATTTTTAGAGCCTGAGAGAGCAATTAGAGTTAGACAATATACTTTTCTTAATAACCTCTTAGCAGTTTTCATTTTTTATTAATGGACTGTCATCAGAGGTATGAAGTCATTGTTCGCTGGCCTGAAAAATAGGGGGTGGATAGATTCTTGGAACTGCTGGGGGTATATGACCATGGTACTTGAGAAAAGAAGATTTTCAGCTCCAAGAGTGAGAATGCTGAAGTCCTAGAAACTGAAATCCGGTTCAGAGTGGAGGTCCAGAAGGAAGACTTTCCAGCGGTGTACAAACAAATTGCTTTGCAGTCCTGCTGTGGGAGTGGGGCATAAGTGAGCTGCTTTTCAATCACCTCGTTTTACAATTGACTCTGGCATATCTTTCTTTTCCACTGCATTGTGAACTATCGAAGTGAGGTATCTCTACCAGTTTACGTGGGCTGCCGTAGTAAAGCCCCACAGACTGGGTGGCTTAAACCACAGAAATTTATCTTCTCACAATCCTGGAGGCAAGAAGGGTGAAATCAAGATCCACAGGATTCTGAGACCTCTCTCCTCAGCTTGTTGATGGCCATCTTCTTCCTGTGTCTTCACATGGTTCCTCTCTGTGTAACTGTGTCCTGATCTCCTCTTCTTGGAAGGACACTGGTAATATTGGATCAGGGCCACACTAATGACCTAATTTTAACTTAGTTACTTCTTTAAAGACTCTGTCTCCAAATATGGGCACATTCTGAGGTTCGAGAGGTTAGGACTTGAACCCATGAGTTTTGCAGGGCACAACTGCGTCCATAACAATCCACTACTTGTCATGTGTGGACATTCAATAGTGAACTAATGAACGAATGAATGAATGGATATTTATTTTGGCCGCTGAGAAGCCAGTCCAGGCCCTGGGAGAAGGTTTCTGCAACCTTCAAGAGCATATCTCAAGAGCATAGCCTGGAAGGGCCATATAGGCTTCGGATGGTCATGGCCTTTGGCCCGTTGCACATCTTGACCTGGTGTGAGGGTGCAAGTCACAGACAGGTCTGACGGTGGTACTGTGGTCAGTCACAGTTTGAGGAATTCTCACTGATTTTGAGATTATTCCCATACTCTGACTTCCCTGAATAGTGATCAAGAGAGTCAGGGGACAGAACATTCTGAGGAAACATTAGGGTTAGGGCTTAGCAACAACCAAAGGAAGCTAATGGAGGTGATTATTTCACCTGAGAATCTCTCCATTAGGTCCTGACCCTAAGTCTCCAGTTTCTGACCCCATAAGTCCCTCAAAAGACCAACTCATCTCTTGTAAAAAAATGAAGCAAAAGACTTGGGTCTAAAAAAATACAAATTGAATTTTTTTTTTTTTTAAAAAGACTTGTTTCTAGAAGCACATGAGCTTTCAGGAGGAAACAGACAGTGCCCAGGTTCTTGCCCCTCTTGAGTGGGGCCCATCCTCACTGCAGGGAGCCAGGCAGCAGTGCCCACCCCCCTCAAGTGAGACAGAACAACCTCTCTGGAATGATGCAGTCCTGCCCAACCCTGGACAGCACTGGCAAATTTCTTGTCAGTAGGGCCATTAAAAGCTGCTTTTTCAAATTAACTAGGGTTGTTTTCCAGGCTGTGCTCATAGCTTCAGAAATAAAAAATTAAAAAAATTATAAAGTCAGTGCTTTTCCTCACCACATAGAATAATTTATAGTAGGGAGCAATTTACTTGCTAGGGAACAGCGGGTGGTCTGTACCTTTCCCAGTGAAAGGGACATTATGCTAAACAGGGTGGCTGGCTTCAGTGCTCAGGATAGAAGGGGAGAGACCATTCTAATTAATTATGTGGCTGTCTTTACCCAGCATGGGTACCTCACTTTGTATTTAAAGTTCTTGTTTAGTCAAAGCTGTATTTCTTTTATTTATTTATTATTTATACTTCATCTATTTCCAAAGAGAATTTGAGACAGCTGAAAAATGTGGGGGTTATTTATCCTGAAATGGGACATTGAAAGAAAATTCTGACAGAGTATGGAGCTTACTTTGCCCCCCCGCCAGGTTCCTCTTCTCTATAACATTTTCTGTTCTACTTTATCCCTTCCCCCCAAATTTCTTTCAGCTCTTTGCTGTACAGATTCAAGTTGTCTCTTTTGATCCTTACCTTCTCTCACCATACCTTCCCTGTTCTAGTCCATTTAAACTTGGGCTTCCCATTACCCTTAGAATAAATCCAAATGGCTCTCCAAAGCCATGAGACTTTGTGCAAACAGGCCTATCAGTGGCCCTCTGTTCACTCTACTCCTCACTAAATAAATGCCAGCCACGTTGGTCTTTTCATTCCAGGAAGAGGTTAGGTTCTTCCTCCCTTGGACCTTTGCATCTGCTCTTATTATGCCTAGACATGGTGTTGGCCTCTTTCTTCCCATGCACTGCCCTCTCTTCTCCCAGATCCCTCATTCATTACAACTCCTCATTCTTTGGGAATCCCATTCTCCAAGATGTCATCCATGACCGCCATATCTAAACCCACACCTATCACCCACAGTGATATTCTGTCACCCTTCTTTATTTCCTTCATGACATTGCTCACAACTTTATCATTCTTGTTTCATGTGTGTAGTTTCTTTTCTGTCTTGCTTTCTAAACATGTTACTTTCCTGAGTATAACTACTTTATCTTTCTCAACTTTGCATCACAAGGATCCCATCCTGTGCCAGATACATAGTAAGTAGCCACTCAATAATTATTTGATGAATTAATGAGTGAGAAATACTAGCTCTAGGCAAAGGTCAGATACTCTTCACTTGATTTAGAATGTCTGCCAAGAATGTTTGGATTTCTAGAGAGAGTAGCATTCTAATACAAAGGAATTGGTTTATAATTATAAAATTTTATAATTTTATAATCAGGGACCTAGTGAGGAAAGGTTTTTTGAGGAAACCACATCATGTTAATTGGCTGCCCATTCAAAGTGTATTTTTCCTTGACCTATTTCTTGAATGTTTTGTCTCAGAGAACAGACCTGCCATTTAGATGTAATCCTTTAGAAGATAAACCTTGTCACACCAATCATGATACTCCCAAGGGTATGGAGACCCCGTATTTTAGTCAAGCGTGAGAGTGTGGCTAAGGAAGCAATGAGTAATCTGATCTCATGTCATGCATATGATGCCGCCCTCATCGATCTCAGTATTTTAATCTGCTTTATCATCCCAAACATCATGTTACTCTCTAATACTTGAGTTTTTTATTTCATTTAGAAGTGAAGATTGGAACTCTTTTCTGGACATTTATCAAGTAGCTGAGACAAAGATGAAACACCAGTCTAAACTGTCTTCTTGCATGATTGTGTGTGTTCGTTACTGGGACGACCTTTCAGCGGTGTTGCCTCCCTCTGGTGGTGGCTTTGTGTACTTGAACCTGGGTGGCACTGAGTAAGGCTGTAGATTGCTTTTCTTAATAAAAAGAAAGAAACAAACAAAAAAAAGGTCATCATGTTCTGATGTGTGTGTGTGTGTGTGTGTGTTTGTCGGGGGTGGGGGAGAAGATCTTTTCTTTAAACAAAGAATTAAGTGGTTGAAATTGATTGACAGCATATAATTACGAAAATATAAACTTTCTGCATTGGGGATAAAGTTTGAAGCCCGCAATGTTCATAAATGAAAGGAGTGCTCTGACTGTGTGTAAACCAGTAAAAGGATCTGTTCGTATGTTTAAATTCTCCTTTGTTTGGGAAACATATCTTACTTAACACTTCATTCAGATGAGAAAAGCTGTTAGAGTCGATTTTCCAAAGATAGCTTTAAAATCTGCTGTGTATTTTTAATATTTTGCTTTGAATGATTCCTTTTGTGTAGTGTGAAGCTTACACTGGACAATACTAATGGCTCTCATCTGGGGTTTAATTTTCAGTCTGGGAAATCCCTTGATTTTATTTTATCCCATATCTGATCATGCTGGGCGAGATGCCCTTGAGAAAAGGAGAAGGTCAAGGATAGGAAATCATCATCTTTCTTTTGTTTCTTCTTCCCTCTCATGCCTCAAATCCAGAAATAGTCCCCTGAACATAGCCTGACACTTCAGTGTGACAGGTGTTCAGAAGACGAGGAGGCGCTCTGTAAAACCTGTTTATTCAGTGAGGAAATTTTATACCATTTACATTCAGAGCCATCCCTATGATACTAAAATAGGCTTATGCAATGAATTTTTCATTTTTTAAACTCAAAACCAGGTAACTCACCTGCAAATACACACTATGCAATTTCATTTCATGTGCCTGATCAATATCACTGACTGAAATCTATATTCTCCTTGTGAAGGAGACAACAAGATTTTCTGTTTCATTATGCATATTACATATGTGGTGCAATATTTTGGTGGGAAAATGGGTCATGTTTATATTTTTGGATTCAGTTTATTTTTTTCATGAGCTTTTTTATAGCTCTTAAAGTTCCCGACCTATTTTGTATGGATTCTAACTATGCGGAATGGTAAAGGGTTGTGCAATTAAAGCACAGTTGAACTGTCACATTGAAATTTGTGTAAATATTTATAAGCTATTGGCATTATATGAGAAGGAACACTTGGGTTTTTCGTTGTCGTTGTTTTGGGGTTTTTTTTTGTTGTTGTTGTTCTTTTCTTTTCTTTTTTTTCTTTCTTCTTCTTCTTCTTTTTTTTTTTTTTTTTAGAAACACAGAGTTTCTGTAGTAGACCATAAGGACTTATCTGAATTCGGGTCACAATCATCATAGAACTGAAAAGTTAGGTATCTAGGGTGATTAGACGTGCCTTTCATCAAACCAAGTTCATAATAATGGGTCAGGCTGACCCCATTTCAGTCGATAAGAGCACAGAATTTGATGTATTTTGCAAAACAAGTATAGTGCTATGGCAATTACAATTATTTTTAGTTGCATGTTTTATGCCCTTTTCTAAGGTCATCTAGTTTCTTTTTATTTGAAGACTATTCGTCCATCTCTCTACCTATCTCTCAGTCTCTCCAGGTAGGTTAGGGTTGCTTAAAGCCTTTGAAGCCTTTTCCAGAATATTAGCTTGGTGTTTCCTTATGAGACCTCAGATTGAAGTTGTCAAAGAGTTTTTACAGACTGCCTCTTCAAGCAAAGTAATCATCTGAAGGTTGCTTTTTGATTCATCTATTTATTCTATAAACACTTCTTGAATGTCTGACATCTGCCTTTGTAGGCTCTGGGGAAACAGTAGTGAGCAAAAGCAGTCCAACCTCTGCCCATGTAGAGCTTACAGGGAAGCAAGAAAGGGGTTAGGAGCAAGGCTCTGCGGCTCATGCCTGAGTTCAAATTCTGTTCCTCCCTGTCCCTTATCTCATGATCGGCTTTGGAGAAGCTACCTAACTTGGGGCTCCTTCTCTCTGTGGGGGTAGTAACAGTATTAAATGTATTGCTTTATTATGAGTCATTGTATGGAAGGTTCTTAAAAAAGTGTCTGAAACTGCAAATGCTAAGTTGGAAATGCCTTTAAAACACTGAAATGAGTAAGTCAAGTGGGTGTTTGGAGCTAAGAGGGGAAGCTAAGATGGAGACTGTAGTTTATTTGCATATACAGATGACAATTTAAATTTAGGGCTTGGTTGCCATGTCCTATAGAAAGAGAAGAAGAAGAGCACCTGGATCCAAGCTTATTGGACTCACACTGAATGCCTAGATTGAGGAGAGGAAGACTGCAAAATAGGAAATAGGAGGAATGGGAGGAAAACCAACAGACTATGATGTCATAGCTACCGGAGATTGAGAATGGTTCAGGAATGGCATGCACAGCAGGTCTAAATGATGCTGCAAGATAAAGAAAAAAGAAGACAGGCAAGAGCCCTTTGGATTTACCAACCCAGGACTGATAATTGATGTCAGTGAGACATGCTAGTGTGAAAGTAGAGACAGGAACCAGTGTGGAGAGTGATGGTGGGAAATGGGTGGGAGGTGAGAAAACAGAGATTCGATTATGAACCAATCTTACTAGAAGTTTGGCTAAATCTTAGAAGAGAAATGGGGCAACAGCTGGAGGGGGGTGATTATTTTTTTTAAGTGGAAAATACTAAAGAATGTTTATTTTTTAAAGATTTTTATTTATTTATTTTAGAGAGTGCTAGAAGGGGAGGGACAGAGAGAGAGGGATAAGCAGACTCTGTGCTGAGCACAGAGTTGCACTCGGGGCTTGATCCCATGACCCTGAGATCACGACCTAAGCCAAAATCAAGAGTCAGATACCCAACCGACAGAACCACCCAGGCACCCCTAGACAATGTTTAAAAATAGATCTAGTTTGAGACAGAGAGGTTGATACACAGGGAAGGAGAACATAGAGAGATATATTCTAGAGAGGCCTGTGGGGCAAGGGCTCAACAAGAGAGATGGAGTGCTCAGCCTTTGAGGAAAAGAAAGTGGATGCAGACGCAGATGGACTCAGATGTTTGGCAACAGAAAGACATGAGAGATCCTGTCTGATGTCTTCTGCTCATCTTCAGATTAAAGTCATGGTTGTCTACTGAAAGTGAGAGGAGAAGTTAGGGAATTTAAGGAGAGTGAAGATTGACTCCATCTTTGAGGAGAATGAGGGAGAAGTTTCCAGAGAAGTAGAACAGCGTTGCTAGATGGGGGGGCGGCCTCACTGTAGGTTAGTGATTTCTTATTTAAGGTAGACCTCATGGGTGCTATTAGGTGACTTTCTCTGGTGAGAATCTGAAACTCAGGAAAGCGCAGGGGAGATTGGGTTTGTGATTGGGTGGATTTGTTTGCTTGATTCAAGGTGCAATGAAAGAATAATGGGCAGAAGAATTTTTGAAATAATAGATTGTACACCCAATAAGATAGGAGGCGAATGTGGTGGGAAGAGCACCAAATTGTTTTCTTTTTTTTTTTCTTTTAAAGATTTCATTTATTTATTTGAGTAAGAGAGATCATAAAATGGGAGAGGGTCAGAAGGAGAAGCAGATTCCCCGCTGAGCAGGGAGCCTGATGCAGGATTCAATCCCTGGACTCCGGGATCATGACCTGAGCTGAAGGCCATCGCTTAACCAACTGAGCCACCTAGGTGCCCTCTTTTCTTTTTTATCAGAAAGACTGAACTGGGATTCTATGGCTAGGATTTGCTACTATTTGAATTTGAGTAAGTCACAGATTTGCAAATTCTGGATAATAATAACTTATTTCTCATGGCTCTGTGAGTATTGCACTCAGTATTTGAATATTTAGCTGAATTTGAACTCAAGTTGGAAATGTACCAGAGGCTTAGTGGTGCATAAAGTGATTGTAGTCATTTGCTTATTTCTTCTGTTGAATTATTAAGGGCAGTGTAAATAGCAAGCTCAAATCTCTTGTCCTGCCCCAACATAGCTTGCCTCTCAAAAAAAAAAAAAAAAAAAGAAAAAAGAAAAGAAAAGAAAAGAAAAAAAGAAAAAGAAAAGAAAAGGAGGTTGGAAGAAGGGAAGAAAAGAAGATGACTTTTCATTCCCCTCTCCCCCACTGTAGGTGAATGCTTGGGGTCATGACAGACTAGGGGGCAGCATGGAAAGGGACACAAGTATTCAGAGTGAGCACTGCATTTTTGGTTCACAGGACAGATGATAGAAGAAGAAATCTTTCAGACTTTCTGGAGTCAGGTGTTCTTATGGGATTGTTTAGAAAAGGTCCTTTGCAGAATGAAAAAAAAATGATCTAGCAAGATCTTTCTTAAAATTACTGTTTGTTAGATTACTGATCTCACTTTCTACAGATTTTTTTCCCTTGGAATTCAAGGAATTCTTGATACCTACATCATCTCATCCCAAACTATTAGTATACAGAAGGTGGCCATGTGTTGGGCAATTGGTGACTAGCTTTACTCCTTCAATAGCTTTTGCCGCAGTGGCCCCACATAAAGACCTTCCCAAGCTGTAGAATGTGGTGACAGCCAACTTGGGGTTCTTTGAGATGAAGTAGGCAAGGAAATTTTGCTGTTTTGCTGGCAGCCTATCAACAGCCTCAAGTCCTTCAGACTCCCCCAATCCTTGGCACCTTGCTGCTGCCCCTCAGCTGAGCTGCAGCTTAGTTTCCCACTCCTGCTGAACCCTGGAGTCACAGGGAAGAAGAGACAGTGGGTTCCCTGGCATAATTACCCTTTATTTATGCACTAGTCCATCTTGGGAGTTTTACTCACTTCAGATGCCAGGCTACTGATAGTTTTGTATGTTTAATGAGTAAGGAGAGACTTTTGTTTTTGCAGGGAAGTGCATGTTGGTTTTAATACCATCGTAACTAAGACCATTTATAAAATCATACCAGGAGCTAGTATTTTCTTAGGGAAAATTTATAATACCGTCCTCTGCTCATACCATCCATATGACTTCAAGCAAATTACTTCATCTCTGTAGACTTCGTTGAGGTTGGTAGACATATCTCCTATGGGTTGTTGTGGGATTACATGAGATGAAACATATCAAAATGCTTTTAGAATTATAAAGAGCTTTATGCAAAGAGTTATTTGACCTGACGTCAACTGACACTCAAACACGGGCCTGTGCCATAGATATCGTTCTAGTAACCGGGTCTATGCCTGGCAGGGAGTGGGCACTCCCCACGTGTTTGCTGGGCCGTACTCGGTGCTGGTCACACCATGTGAGTCTTGGAAATGGAAAACAAGACTCACATGGTGTGACCAGCACCATTTCCATTCTGGGCAGCACATACCAAGACACAGAGGCATCAGCATTGCTAAGATTCTGAAGCAAATGAAAGAAATGGGACATTTACATAGGAAAGGAGAAGATCTGAGAGACCCAGTAAATGTCTCCACATATTCGCAGTGTTGATGGATGGGAAGATGTATGTGTATATCTCCAAAAGAAAGAACTATGATCAATGAACGAAAGAGGAAAGTAAAATTTGATGGATTCAAAAGAACCAACTCGCTACTAAATTCAGGACAAAAGCTCCCTGTGCAGGAAGCTTTTTGTTATTGTTGCTGGTTTTTAGAGTTAAAATGGGAATGGCCAACACATAATGAGTGGATGTTTTCCACATGTTCAATAACACTTGAAATGATTTACAGCCTCACAACAACTGTGAGAGATTAATACTACCATTTTCCCCAATTGACAAATCAGTTAACTGGGGCCAAGGGAGGGGAAGCAATGTGCCCAAGTTAACACCACTGGCAAGTCAGAAAGCTATCCATGTCACCCGTCGCCAGAGCCCAGCGCACTTTATTAAGTGCCTACTTGGTATTCTTAGTTACTTCACATGCATTACCTCTAGTCTTCCCAACAATTTTGTGAGCAATGCTTATTATCCCCTCCTGAGATGAACAAAGAGACTGAAGGAGGTTAAATCAAATGCCTGTTGTCATGCTTTTGAAGAGTGGCTGAGCTCAGGTCAAACCCAAACTTTAACTTACCCCAAACCCTTTGCTCTTGCCAGGCCACCACATCTACAGCTCCACCTCTTACAAGTCAATTTGATCCAAAAAAGAGAAAAACCAGTTGCTTCCATGTCCTTATAGTGGGTGTCTGGGTGGTTGAGCCCTAAAGTGGTTGATCATCAGATCCATCTGGGGAATATTGACAAAATGCACATGCAGAGCCTTCTTTGAAGACCTATCAAACCAAAAATCTGCAGGGTAGTACCTAGAAACCCTCTTTTTCCATCATCTTCCCCTAGTGTTTTTGATGACCCTTGGGGTTGGAGAATCTCTGAATCAGATGACGGGAAAAAGTCCGTCTCAGAGATAAGAGCCTAAGAAATCAGCTATTTTCCTTGCTTGAAACATGAAGTGCTCAGTATATGTTTGTTTGACCAAATGAATGGATGGATGGATAATTGAGTTAAGTACCTTTTTTGGAAATGGATTGACAAATATATAGATATGGGCTCTAGGGGGTCCATCCTTTATGGACTGTATACTTATTTATTTTCTTTAATTGTATTGGTGCTATCTCAGTAAAATTCTTCTCTATTAGTGTCTGCTCACCCCTGAGTTTAAACACCATGAAGGCCCAGTCTTGCATCCAGATATGCAGATTTTTAATGGAACCGAGGAATGGTGAGTGGGGGCTTTCTAATGGATGTAGAACATCAAGTGACAATGACGAATGTGTCCTCAAAGTTTATGCACTTGAGTTTTTAACATTGGTTGCTTGTTCTAAACTTATTATTTGAACCAACTGCATTGGAAACCATGGGGGAACAACTCTTCAAATGTGTTAGGGAATTTTATGCTTGCCAGGAGAATAGCTCTTTTTTTTTGGTCCAATTTTAATATTTTCAATTCGAGACTGACTGGAGCCAGGGAATTGTCAACTGTTTATATAAAGTGTTTCCTTTCCTTCCTTCCCTCTTTTCCTCCTTCTCTCCCTCTTCCCTTCTTTCTTTCTCTTTGTTTTAGCAAAGAAAAATATCTGTCTAATGAGAAACTTCAAGGGGCTTGGTTGAGGGTCAGTGAATGAGATGGAAAAATGGCTTTAAGTTAGGGGGTAGCTATTGTTTTATTTTTCCCCAAATTCCTCTGCTAATCCCCACACCTTGGCCCGCTAACCATAGAACTCTCCTGACTGTTATAGGAACAGTATTTATAACCTATCTTCAGGGATGTGGAAATGTGCACAAGATCTATAAATTGTTTTAGTGTTTCCAGATTGTAACAGAGACATTTGTAGTGTAGTTAGGCCTATGGATTCTGCACCTGTGTGTCTGATTTTAAGCATAAATTATCTATCTCCAGAAGTGCTAAGTCCCAGGTACCCAGGGAAACTTTTGTAGAGAATCCCTCTTCAGGTTAGCTTTCTCATTCATAGCATTCCATGCACTGCACTGTCTTGTGACAATCCAGCCAACGCTGAGACCATTAAGATTTTATTGGGTTTGTCCTCGTGTCATTATATTATGCAATCGGCAGGGCTTGTTGACAATTCTTATTTTCTGAACTATGATTTTTAGAGTCTGAGTTTATTAAGCGCTCCTGGAATACAGGCTCCTGGAATTAATTAAAAAAAAAAAATCTTCTTAGCACTGGGAGAGAAACACTTTGCTGAAAGCTTTTACATGATTTATATGCTTTGAGTCTCAGTTCCTATGAAAAGAGTTAAATTAGAGTAAAGTAGCCCAGAATAACTGTGCCATTACAATCAGCTTTAACAGACTGGCAGGGCCAGGTTCTTGGGGTCTCCAAAGAGCATTTGTTCCGTGTTGATTTATACTCAGCCTTTGGAAACTGTGTTTTCTACTTTCAGTGAAAATTCTTGTTTTTCCTTAACACCTTCCATTAAACCATTCTTCACAATCTCTAGTTTCCTGGAGAGGAAGCATATTCGGTGCAGTATTCAAATAGGAAGGGGTGGGGGGGAGAAGAAAACTTTTGCTCTCAATATTTGAAACTCATAGTGTAAAGCAAAATCTTTTATTCCCAATATTTAGAGACTTATAAATGGAAATGGCTAGTGACCTTGAAACATGGGTTTGTTTATTATCTTCTGGAAACAGGACTCCCTGAGTGAGAAGCAGGAAGAGTTGGGAGAACATGCTGTGCTGTCCAAGTTTTATTTCTTCTCTCCACTGGGCTGGGTTTCACTTCTTTTTTTTTTTTTTTTTTTTTTTAAGATTTTATTTATTTTTTTGTCAGAGAGAGAGAGAGAGCACAAGCAGGAGGAGTGGCAGGCAGAGGGAGAAGCAGGCTCCCTGCCAAGTGGGGAGCCCGATGTGGGACTTGATCTGAGGACCCTGGGATCATGACCTGAGCTGAAGGCAGACGCTTAACCGACTGAGCCACCCAGGCATCCCATGACTTTCACCTCTTGATCCAGATTTCAACCAGCTTGGGTCCATGTGCAGCACTTCTGGAATCTTTTCCCTTGCTTGTACCTTTTTAGCCTTCAGATCATCACATAGACAATCCTTGTCCTGCAGCATTTTCCCTGATACCCCGGGGACTAGTTTAGAGCTCTTTAAGCACAACCATAATTCTTTGATACCCTAGTATTAGAACACTTTACATAGTACCATAATTCCCTGCTTATTCATTTCTCTCTCCCCTCACTGACTTTAGTCAAACTCGTGAAGCCAAAATCCACATTAGCTCCACCTCAGACTGTATCCTCATTCTAGTGCCCTATTAAATGCTGGTTGAATAAGTGAATGACAGACATGTTACATTTTCATGTTTTCTTGGTGTCCTTGGCAAGAGGCTTTTTTAGGTTCTATTTATTAGAAACCCGATGCTCAATTTCTTCTATAAAATTAGAATAATAATGCTAACCTTTAAGGTACTTCTAAGATGGTGTGGGTCTGTGGTTCATAACTGGGGGTGATTTTGTCACCCCAGGAGACATATGTAAGACCATGTCTGGAAACATTTTTGGATGCTCATGGCAGCAGCCCCACACAGAATTATCCAGGCCAAAATGTCAATAGTGTTGAGGTTGAGAAATTCTGGAGTATATGGAAAGGCATAGAACTTGGTATGTTTAAGGTGATTTTATTTTGCAATACACATTAGAGTTTACCTCTTTGGACAACATAAATAATAATAATTAGGGAGAGTAACAGTTTATATTTATTATGTTCTTGCTTGTGTCCAGCATCATGAAAGCTTTTGGCAAATACTATCCTAGTTAATTCTCCCAAGAAAACTATGAGTTAGGAACTGTTATTATCCTCATTTTTCAGGTGAGGAAAGGAAGGCATGAAAGGTCAAGATGATGCGGCTATTCCGTGTCAGAGATGGGATGAGAACTCGGGGGCTGTGCTTTTGACCATTCTACTATACTGCTTTCTTTATGAATAGTCTCCAGCTTAAGGTCTGAAAGCATTTCTGCTTTTAGTATTCTGTAGGAATTAGCACTGAAAATATAGAGGAAATTTTAGCCTACTTAAATGAAAAAAAAAAGTCATTATTGCCTATGTTTGTAATTTTACACTTGCACTAATTTGAACAAAGATACAGTATATTGGCTGACATATATAGGCTGTCATTGATCCAAGGATCACAACAAATCTGCTCTTTTCTGTAATTTTTTGGGATTCTCAAGAAGTTCAAAGAAAACCCTGAGAGCTTGTTTTCATTCGGAATTGAAGTTGTCATAGCTGATCAACACATCCTGATCTCGATGGGACTTTTCTTCTGTTAAGGTGGATAAACAGTGACAGTTTGTCCGAAGTAATCCTATTAGAGGATTTCTTCAGGACCACATCCTCTTCTTACATAATTACGAAAGAAGCACTCTTAAGTAGAGTACATCAGCAAGAGATCAAGGCCTGGGGCAAAGGATGGGCTGATGGGGCTTTTCCCCTCCTTCCATAAGACACAGTGCAGGCAAATGGCAAATGTATAATTTGGAAGCATGATAGTTTCCAGGTCCAAAATCTGAGTATTTTGTTATCTCCCAGTGATTATTACTTTGAGGTTGTTAGTTGATGAACTTTCTAAGCAAATTCTGTCATCCTCAAGAATTAGCTCATTGTTTCCAGGGCCTTAAAACTTGGCTTGTAAACATAGTTAAGAAACATCTATTCTTTTTACTTAGGAACTTAGAACACTGGAGCAGCTGTTTTTCTGTCTTGGAAATTTTATTTATTGTGTGCTACTCGAATACTCGAAGGAGTACTCCCCCTGCCACTTGTGGAATACTCGAAACTGTGTTAGGTTCTAGTCTTTCGGTCTCACTTCCCTACCTCTTATGAAGAGTAAATGTTAATAGCACCAAACAAATGTTTGTTCTTAAATAAATCCTGCTTTATCAAGTGGGCTGCCCTGATTACAAATAACTTTTTAAGCTCCTACTGGGCATTAGTGCTTGTCACTCAGATGTACATTTTCAAGGGTCTGTGGAGGCCAAGGGTATGGTGTAGTCATTGCACTACTCCACATGCAAGCTGTCATTTATGTATAAGATGTAATCTGAGACTATCTCCTGGGGACAGAAGTGAGCAGTATGCCTTATGCTTACTCTTCCTAAAGAGTCATTTGACATGCTCTTGCATTTGTTTTATATTTAAGGAAGTAAAACATTTGAATGATTAAATAAGATGTTACTGTGTTTAGGGCAATGCCTCTCAAATGTTAACATAACTCCCTAGGTTCTTGCTAATATGCAGATTCCGCCTTTCCAACAACTTCCCAGCTTGAGATCACACTCCTGGACCAGGATCACCCTTGAGTAGTTAGAAATCAGGGAACACTGAGATGGCTTAAAAATTTGAAATCCGAGCTAAGGATGACATCAGGCTGATGACATTAAACTCATTTTTCCTAAACTATCCCAGTTGTATTATAAATTATTCTTTAAGCAGATAGGGAGATTTTTGCTGGGGGTTGGGGGATGGCTCCTGTCTAGTGGTGAAATGTATTTTTGTAAGTTTTAACAAATTAAATAATTTTTTCTAAAGATTTTATTTATTTTTTTGACAGAGAGAGACACAGTGAGAGAGGGAACACAAGCAGGCGGAGTGGCAGAGGGAGAAGCAGGCTTCCCACAGAGCAGGGAGCCTGATGCGGGCTAGGTCCCAGGATCCTGGGATCATGACCCAAGCCGAAGGCAGACTCAACCGACTGAACCACCCAGTCGCCCCAAATAATGTTTGGTTTTTAATAAAGTCATAGCTCAGTCTGTTTTGCCTGGACAAAGATTCCCTATTCCTCCCCTTTCCTTTTAAAGGTTTTCGAACAATAAAACATGCATTTTACTGTTTCAGGTCATCAGAGGCATTTTTTAGGTGGTTCACAATTTTTTTTTTTTTTTAAGTTGTAGAACAAATTTACAATATCCTTGACACTTAGATAGCATTTACAGTGTTGTGTGTTTTTTTTTTTTCTTTTTTAAATTACTTTTCTAAAGATAGCTAAGGGAACAGTTTCAAATAGTTCCTGTGTGCTTCTAGATACAAGTTGTTTTGAGTTTCTGTCTGTTGGTGAGAATTAAGAAACTCATAGCTTGCCATGTCCGGTCTTGTTAGCTTATTTTGTAAGGAAATCAAATCTAGCACCTTTCAATTAACTGCTTTACCTCTCTGATCTAAAAACAGACAGGACACGTTGTGGAGCAGGAAGGCATGATTACTATCTGTGGATTGCCTTTACTTCCCCAACTGGGACTTCTATCCTGTCAAAGTCTGCTGAAGGTCCTTCTTAAAAAGTAGGAAAAAAAAAAAAAAAACCAACCCTCACAGATGTGAGGAAAGTAGTAGTGTTGAAAAATAACTTATTCCCAGTCATGAGCTTGGCAGCTCTTAAGGGGATCAGAAGGGTGTATCTCATCTGTACCCGGAGGTCCCAAAAGAAGGAATAAACAGAAACGTATCATGGACAGGAGTCCAGTCGCTTTCCTTGGTAACTCATGCGTAAGCTGTTTTGGAGAAAGACAAAGATAAGAAGAGGCAGGGTGCCTGGGTGGCTCAGATGGTTAAGCGTCTGCCTTCGGCTCAGGTCATGATCCCGGGGTCCTGGGATCGAGCCCCGCATGGGGTTCCCTGCTCAGTGGGAAGCCTGCTTCTCCCTCTGCCTTTCTCTCTCTGTCTCTCATGAATAAATAAATAAAAATCTTAAAAAAAAAAAAAAGAAGAGGCAAAAAGTGGGGAAGAAAAGAGAAATCTCTTTGCCTTCATGCATGCTTCTGTGTGTTACTTTTAGTCCTCTCCCTCAGTGTCAGATGAAAAGGACATATCTTTTATTTTATTTTTTTAAATTAGTTTCAGAGCTAGAATTTAGTGATTCACCAGTTGCATATAACACCCAGTGCTCATCACATCGAGTGCCCTCCTTAATGCCCATCACCCAAGTACCCCATCCCCCTACCCACCTCCCCTCCAGCAACCTTGTTTGTGTCCTAGAGTTCACCATCTCTTATGCTTTGCCTCCCTCTCAATTTTCCTCTTATTTTATTTTTCCTTCCCTTCCCCAGTGTTCACCTATTTTGTTTCTTAAATTCTGCATATGAGTGAAATCATACGGTATTTCTCTTTCTCTGACTGACTTAATTTCTCTAAGCATCATACCAAAAGGGCGCATCTTTTTAAACGACCTTATCAGTCCCTATCTTGCATTTGTTTATTTATAACTAGAAAGGGTTTCATGTGTTTGCCCTCAAATTGTATTAGTTACTCAGTCACTTGTGTCATCTTGAAACAAGATGACCAGTTGGATTTGTAGGTGATCATCATTATTGATTCAGTGGATTCAACAGTGTGCCTTGCACTTTTCTATTTGGATATGCAAATGGATATTTAAGAGAAGGTACTGATTGGGATGTAAAATTCATAGTATGATCACTGAGGGTGAGGGTAACAGTATGGTTTTCCTTTGAAAATCAGATAATTGAATCATGTTCCTTTCTTGAATACCTTCTCAACTAAATTATTGTCACTCAAAACATCACTTTACGCCAACTCCTGCCTCTGGTCATTTGGTCCCAGGCACATTGTTCTTGAAGGGCAAAGAGTTAGATCAGCACTTCATCCATTAGGACCCTTAACTGACTTTTTTCTCTTTGCTTTCCTACAACAGATTGCAGATTGAGCTTAACCAAGAAGTTCAGAGTCTAATCAACGCTGAACTGATCTACAACACGAGAAGGGAGTTCTAGTTCTGCCTGCCCAGTTGGGTCCCTGATGACCGCTGATAACTTGGCTTCACTCATTGCCTGTGTGGAAAATTCTCCCTATTGATTTTTTTTTTTTTTCACATGGAGGACAGTAACAAAGAAGACAACATAGGCTGATAAAACCAGAGACCACAGGAGAATTCGTTTACCACAGGCCTTTGAGACTTTTCCTCTAGTTGGAGTTCTGGACTTTAACAGAACCCTGTCCAGTCATTTTGGTTTTGTTATATATATATATATATATATATTTTTTTTTTTTCCTCTTTTTACTTTCCCCACCACCTTGTATTTTGTTTCTGTACTTCAGAAATGGGCCTACAGACTACACAGTGGCCCAGCCATGGGGCTTTTTTCCTGAAATCTTGGCTTCTCATCTCCCTGGGGCTCTACTCACAAGTGTCAAAAATCTTAGCGTGCCCTAGTGTATGCCGTTGTGATAGGAACTTTGTCTACTGTAATGAGCGAAGCTTGACCTCAGTGCCTCTTGGGATCCCGGAGGGCGTAACCGTACTCTACCTCCACAACAACCAAATTAATAATGCCGGATTTCCTGCAGAACTGCACAACGTCCGGTCCGTGCACACGGTCTACCTTTATGGCAACCAATTGGATGAATTCCCCATGAACCTTCCCAAGAACGTCAAAGTTCTCCATTTGCAGGAAAACAACATTCAGACCATTTCACGGGCTGCTCTGGCCCAGCTCTTGAAGCTCGAGGAGCTTCACCTGGATGACAACTCGATATCCACAGTGGGGGTGGAAGACGGGGCCTTCCGGGAGGCTATTAGCCTCAAACTGTTGTTTCTATCCAAGAATCACCTGAGCAGTGTGCCTGTGGGGCTTCCTGTGGATTTGCAAGAGCTGAGAGTGGATGAAAATCGAATTGCTGTCATATCAGACATGGCCTTTCAGAACCTCACGAGCTTGGAGCGTCTGATTGTGGACGGCAACCTCCTGACCAACAAGGGCATTGCCGAGGGCACCTTCAGCCATCTCACCAAGCTCAAGGAATTTTCAATTGTTCGGAATTCACTCTCCCACCCCCCTCCTGATCTCCCAGGTACACATCTGATCAGGCTCTACCTGCAGGACAACCAGATCAACCACATCCCTTTGACAGCCTTCTCAAGTCTGCGCAAGCTAGAACGGCTGGATATATCCAACAACCAACTGCGCATGTTGACTCAAGGGGTCTTTGATAATCTCTCCAACCTGAAGCAGCTCACTGCTCGGAATAACCCCTGGTTTTGTGACTGCAGCATTAAATGGGTCACGGAATGGCTCAAATACATCCCTTCATCTCTCAACGTGCGAGGTTTCATGTGCCAAGGGCCCGAGCAAGTCCGGGGGATGGCTGTCAGGGAGCTGAATATGAATCTTTTGTCCTGCCCCACCACGACCCCTGGGCTGCCTGTCTTTACCCCGGCCCCAAGTACAGCCTCTCCAACGACTCAGCCCCCCACCCTCTCTGTCCCTACCCCCAGCAGAAGCTATACACCCCTGACTCCCACCACCGCCAGACTGCCTACAATTCCTGACTGGGACGGCAGAGAAAGAGTGACACCGCCTATTTCTGAACGGATCCAACTCTCTATCCATTTTGTGAACGACACGTCCATTCAAGTCAGCTGGCTCTCTCTCTTTACTGTGATGGCGTACAAACTCACATGGGTGAAAATGGGCCACAGTTTAGTAGGGGGCATCGTCCAGGAACGCATAGTCAGTGGTGAGAAGCAGCACTTGAGCCTGGTTAACCTAGAGCCCCGATCCACCTATCGGATTTGTTTGGTGCCCCTGGATGCTTTTAACTACCGAGCTGTGGAAGATACCATTTGTTCTGAGGCCACCACCCATGCCTCCTATTTGAACAATGGCAGCAATACTGCTTCCAGCCATGAGCAGACGACTTCCCACAGCATGGGCTCCCCTTTCCTGCTGGCGGGCCTGATCGGGGGCGCAGTGATATTCGTGCTCGTGGTCTTGCTCAGTGTCTTTTGCTGGCACATGCACAAAAAGGGGCGCTACACGTCCCAGAAGTGGAAATACAACCGGGGCCGGCGGAAAGACGACTATTGCGAGGCAGGCACCAAGAAGGACAATTCCATCCTGGAGATGACCGAAACCAGCTTTCAGATTGTCTCCTTAAATAACGATCAGCTCCTTAAAGGAGATTTCAGACTGCAGCCCATTTACACCCCAAATGGGGGCATTAATTACACAGACTGCCATATCCCCAACAACATGCGATACTGCAACAGCAATGTTCCAGATCTGGAGCACTGCCACACGTGACCGCCAGAGGCCCGGCGTCAGGAAGGCGGACAGTGAGACTCTGGCGACCACACACGTGTGTACACAGAGAGACACGCGATTACATTTGATAAATGTTACCCAGATGCATTTGTGCATTTGAATACTCTGTAATTTATACGGTGTACTATATAATGGATTTAAAAAAAAAAGTGCTATCTTTTCTATTTCAAGTTAATTACAAACAGTTTTGTAACTCCTTGCTTTTTAAATCTTAAAAAAAAAAAAAATAGTCGCTGAAGTACTGTACAGGGTTGTACAATGAGAACCCAACGCCAAGGCAAAAGACGGAGTGATTCTTCCTCATGATGCACATTAACCATTTTGCTGTGGAAGCTGTCAGAATAAATTCCTTTCTTACAGTCGGTGGTCAGATGAAAGGGCAGATTAGAGTGAACTCATCAGGGTAGGCTAAGTGATGTGGGTAAAACAAGAAATGGCCCAGATACCTTCATGCTATTTCTGCACTTCCTGATCTGGAAGAGAAGTTAAAAATCTCGAAATATCAGAAAGGAGGTAGTTACCCTGGTTTGACCCAAAGCAGGAAATATAGAAAAGCATCACGAGGAAGCCCGTTCCTGTAAGATAAGTTAACCCAACCCGGCAGAATCCAGCAAGTGACATGTTTGGAAAAGAACTTCAAACCCGGGCATTGGCTTTCTGACCAGGAGCTTAAAAATCACTCCTCATGCTTCCCTGATTCTATGTGATAACAGAGTTAGAGACTTGAGTCTGATTTCGGTCATCTTCAGGGACAGGTAGGATGTTCCAGCAAGAAAACTCCCTTTAAAAGTGTTACTATTCAAATCATATGTCAGGTTGAATCACATTCAACAGAGATATATTCTAGAATACTTTTTTAGAAGAGGCTAATAAAATAATGGGAAGAATTATATTGAATGGAATTATTTTTGATAATGAGAATTATTTGGGTTAGATTCACTGCAGCTATGTCAACATGATATTTAGACCAACAAGAGATTAGTGTTTGGAATATACTAAACTTGTTATTTAAAAACTATTGATACCATTTAGACAAAAACAAGTGATCAGCAGTTCTGCTCTACTTTATCAAATGACTGTGTTAGTATCATGTTGAAATAGCTTGAATTAATATCTTTATCCCCTCGCAAATTTGTCTTCCAATCACCTCACATATATTTTCGTAATTAGCTGTTTATGCTACATTTGTTTGTTTGTTTTCTCCCACTCTGCTTAAAATTTAAAAGAAAATTTTGGATGCCAGTCTTGGTTGCACAAAATATCCGTATATACTTATACACTTTAAAATGTATAGTAATTTTCAGTGTTAATAATTCTATGGGAACACATCAAAGCTGGCTGAAATAATGTTTTGTTTTGTTTTTTAAGCAATACTGAGTTTCCACCTTGGACTGATTTTGATCCTGTTCCATTTTTGAAATTTCATTTATTCCTTTTCAGTCTTGGATGTTCCTCTTCTTTGGGAATCATAGAGGGATAATCAATCTTTTATTAACAGGATAACATGAAAAATGAACAAGTCAGGGAACATAGGCTTGTTCCCCTAATCTTGGCAGAGTGGGGCATAGAGCAGAGGGCATAGAGAAGGGAGGGATGTCTGTGCTTAACTCTAGATATTTTGGAAGCAATGCCCATCTTCACAAACTATGTATAATTTACTCCTTTTCATCCCTTAGATGTAGAAGGGCTATCGATTGCATACATTATCTAAAAAACACACACCCTTGGAAAATTCCTTCTAAAGTCAAATTTCACCGTGTTGCATATTTCCTTTACCACTGGCCATTTTTTAGGGACCTATGAAGTTAATGTCACAATCATTTTTGCTTTTCTCTCTCTCACTCACTTTTAACAAAATAGAACTGTGATGTGTCTTCTTTGTAAGAGTTTAGGTATAAAATGCTATGCAAGTTTTTTCTTTATAGTAAGAGCTTTATTTTCTTTAATAATGTACCCCCAACTTATATGTTTTAATCTCCCTTGTCTCTCAGAATAAGCAGAAAATATAACTGAAGTTATAATGTTGTAGAAGCAAGAATCGAAACCGCAGTTGAGCTGAAATTAGCTATGCATTAATTTGAATTAATTCTAAAGTGACTTAGGTTTCCATTTTAGTATATTAGCTAGCAAATTTTGGCTGTTGCTTTTTTAAAGCTAATTCCACACAGCGAAGGGACAAGACAGTCTGTGAAGGTGATCAGTGTAACAGTAAGCCATGTAACATTCAGGACAATGACATGGGATTTTGTGTACTTAACTGGATAATTCCCTTCCACTGTGCTCTTCCCCTTGGCTGTGTAGATAAAACTCTGTGTTCAAATGATGGTACTTTGATTTCTGAGGGTTTTTTTCTCTCTGATCCACAAAATAATCATTCTCATTTATTTCTATTGCGTGTATAACTCCGGTGTGATATTTGGCTGCTGAAACGTTTTGCTTTGGGCCAAGAAGACCAATATTGGAGAGGTTTCTATGATGTCTTATGGGATTCCTAGAATTATTTGGGGCTTAACTGGTACAATGAAGACCTAGTCACTTGAAATGATTCCTTTGCTAGAAGATGTTCCAGAAAACATAGAATGTAGTTAATAGGTTTCACTTTGATCTTGCACATAATGTGGCAGAGATTGCTAAATCTAAGATCAATCTCCCATTTGTCATAACATACCCGGGGCTCTCACTTACAGCAGGATAGAAAGCACGTCACGGGATTTGTAATGTCTTATGTGTCTTAGGAAAACTGCTGAATAACCAATCATCAGTGTTGGATTAGGCTTTGACTGGCATTTTCAGTCACAGGAATGTGTTCTACTCTGTACTTTAGCCTCTCTTGCTGTCATTGGTTCGTATTTTGAGATTAGTCAAGAGTCACAGTTGAAAGTGCAGGCCAAGTCTGTGAACAAAGCCATACATAAGCTACTGGCTTATAAAGAGCTTGATACCATTTGACCAAACAAGGTGATCAGATAATACACAGCCACTTTCAGAGCTAGGGAACTGTCACTGTGCAGAAACAATTCTAAAAGGAAAAGGTATAGCCATGATCACACAGATGTTATTGATGATTATTCATACCTAGGGTTGTCATTAATACCTATTTGTTTGGGGAAATGTGCTTGAACAGAGAGAGGCTCTGGGCTTCCCTCAAAAATGCATTAACAGCTCATCACAAAAGACAGTCACGGGCAGAGACAAAAGTGTGTTTCCCTGCCTAATTTCCCTGTGTGAGAAGTGGAAAACATTCTATCCCATGAGAAATAATGCAATTTCTAGTTATCTGGATGTTCATTGAAAATATATTAGATATATTTCCTGAGGTAAAAACAGAAACAAACAAACAAACAAACAAAAAACAAAACAAAACAAAAAACCCTGTGATGTGACTAGTCTGGCAAAATTATTAACGAAGTAGCTAATTCTAAGGCTCCATTTCTTATCAGTGCAGATCATGATGGTCTTAGTCATTTCACAAGATCACAGCTTACTTCCCCTCTGTGGAGAACCAGCTCTGCATGTAGCCAGCAGGACACCCAGTCCAAACATAAGTTACGGGGAACAGTTGCTGGGTTAGTTTGGGGAACATCAGCTGGAGAGCTCAGTGTAACTTTTGACCACGAAGTGGTTAATTGCCATTGACATCTTTGTTTATAGCATTTTTCGGGAACCTACAACAAGGAGGCATTACTTTAGAACGTGAGAAGAATGGTTTTGCCCATGATTTTCCTGCTTCATGGGCAAGCTAAGCAGTTTCATTGTGCCCCAAAGGGAAAGAGATACAAACACAAAACAAAACACTCTCCTAGTTCTTAATCTTTGTCAAAACTGGCCTGATATTCTTTTTTTTTTTTTTTTAAGTCAAAATACTAATGAAGAATGCTATAGTTTACACCCTTCTCTGATTTCTTCAGCAGGGTCAAAAGACAATTGCTGGCAATAGGGATGCTTGTCACAGATTGTGGGGAGAAAGATTTGTACATGTATGATACTGTTGTTATAACCAACGGATCAGATTCTTGTGCTATAGTTTTCATTTTTCTTTTTCTAGTGGCACATCCACCAGAAGAGCACAAAGCAAGGCCATTGCAACAGGCATTTTTAAACTAGCATGAAACACACACACACGTGCACACACACACACAAACACACACACCGAGGCATTTATAAAAATATCCATAGGATGTAAGATTTATAATCTTTTTGAGGCAAGGTGAAAGTATCGCCACTGTCTGTCCTTCCTAGGACCAGTATATATTCACTGAAAGTTAATCCCGATGATTTGTTATTGTTTGAACCATATGTTGATTTGCTTCTGGTTTATGTTTAGTGTGTTCTCACTGACAAGGGACTGCAAGGGCCTGGAAGATTCTGCATTACACATCCGCTGAGACCTACCATGTCGTACACTTTGTTAACTACAAACTTCACTTTACACTATACAGTACCTTGTTGATATATTCAGTAAAAGCTTATTTTAAAAGAAAACCACATTGCGTTTATCTGAGTAAGTTCATTGGGTTACAGGCAATACTTGTGTTGTTAATGTTAAAAAGAAATGTGGGATGCTTCCTGATGATGCAGGGATGAAGAAAGTAGTAGGATTTTTCCTTTTCTCCTACCTTGAAGACAACTTGTGTTTTTTAAGGTCATTTGATCCTTTTTGTGTGAGGGGTTTATATGACATCTTCATGTTCTTTTCTATTTCCCAACTAGATTTTGTGTTTCTATGAATATCTTTTCATTATACACACGTACATCAAGCATATTGTTTTGTATTTGTGAAATCTGTGTTGGTTGGGATAGAGATAAATACCAATGTAGTTACCCAATCAGAATCGTCTTTTTCCCTATTTCAAAACATAAGCTATCAGTTTTAAATGTCAATTTTCCTTACGAATTCTCGTGGTACATTTCTACTGCAGATTTCTTTATAGCTCATCCACCCATACTTCCAATGAGCATTCATGAAAATGTATCTATTCGTATGTTCCAGTTCAACTCAGATTAATCTCACAGTTTGCCATAGCCCTTTCTCTAACTCTTCTTGGCCATTTCACTAATAATGTATTTGACAAAGATTAAATCAGGAAATAAAATCATGACACTTCAGTTAACTAGTGTTAATTATTTGTAGACTCTCTATTGGAAAATTAAGTATGAAAGACAGTGGTAACAAGTGATTGATATTACACTTGGGAGATTTTATGTCAAGTAATGTCCAGGCAACTCTTAGTTACTTTTACCAAGAATTACAAACGTTACTCTGTGAAGACCAGACCCTTAGTCAAGGAATACAATTCATTAAAGAAGAAAGTTTATTAAAATCCTTCTACTTTGTTCCAGGTACCTGGCTGAGTTCGGAAGTTTCATAGAAGGATAAAATACAGTCTTAGGCAAATCAATCATATCGTCTACTTCCCTGTGTTCCTAAAGAAATCTGTCCATTCAAAGTATTTACTCCTCATCTACTTTCTACAGAGTACTATGTTAGATTCTTCTGGGGATTCGGAAAAAAATATGACTCTGCTGCTAAGGAGCTCATAGATCATGCAATAAGCTCATTTTCTAACACATACCAGAGTCTCAGAGACTGTGTAATAACTACATTCTCTCAAACTCAACAGAGTGTCTAAGGCGACAAAAAAAAAAAAATGTACTTCTTGGTAAATTTGATGATGCATTTGTTGTATATATTAGATGATCTTGGTGTTTAATAGATAACACAAAGTGGTAGTGCACTGATAAAATTAGAATTGAATTTGAATTAAATTTTCTAACATATACTACGTGATTGAACATTTAGGAATTGTGTTTGGTAATTAGACTTGCAACCTTAAATTTCCATTGGGCACCTGAATATAAATTAATCTAAAACAAGAATAATGGCACATTACAATTATTGAGCACCTATGTAAGAACATATTTAGAATGCTTTGATACATGTGGTCACATTTTGTCTTTAACCATGTAAGGTACTTCATCATCATTTTTCAGATTGTAAAACTCAGCTTCCCGAGAAGTATAGTGATTGGTCCATGATCACAAAACCTGTAAATGACAAGAGTCGGAATTAACCCTAAACGTGACTCTTAGACTCTTAACGATTTCCTGTCTCTTAATAAATTGACTAGCTTTAAGACTGACTAGGCTTCGAGACAACTTCTTTGTCAATGGTTAAAATTTGTGATGATGGAGATATCACAACTTCACTCAGTGGATGTATATATTAATTATTGTTCGTGACAAATCAAGGAATCATTCTAAAAACCTGAAAATATCTGTCTTTTAAATCCCTTGGTTACCCATCCTTTTTTTTTAATAGAAATTCTATGTTTGTTAGTATTGGGTGGCTGCACATTTATCTGATTTGAAAGCTTTGGTTGGAATCAAGATATACTTAAACCCACAGGGTGAGCTGAAAGAACTATTAAAAGGACTTGAGTCAGGTTATTTTTAGTAATGAATTTGTTTCATACTTGAGAGGTTGCTCGAAGTATTTTGTAGATCCAGCTGAAGATGCTCATATGTCAGAATCTATTAGGGCCTTAGCAAACTGGCTTCTGGATTTACGCCTTTTTTTTTTTTTTTTTCATAGCACAAATAGAAAACGTGTGCTTTAGAGGATATTATAGGAGCTTTGTTTTCATTAGTTATACCAAAAGTTAAGGGTAAGAATTTGTAATAATACACTCTAAAACAGATGCCTTTTTAGCACACACACCAACTGATGAACCCATTTGCCCATTTTCTTGGTATGAAGTCTAAACTAAATGAAAATTGTATTACATCCTTAAGGAGATTCTGATCACTTCAATGACATAATCAACTTCCATATCGGGTCAATCTATCCTTAAGCAAATATAAAATTGCGCTGGTTGAAGAGTCTGCTAAACTTCCTGATTTGGGTAGTAGGGGCCTTTGTTAGTTTCATTTTGTTTTCATTCCACAAATATTTGCTGAGGTCTGGTAAGTTTTCCTGAATAAGATTGTTTTCCAGGACAGTAAATTTTGCATCATTGAAAATTTTCCCTGGAAGTTACTGGCATTCAATACACGGGTTGGGCTTTTCCCACTTTTTTGCTTTCTTGAAGCGCTCACACTTTTACGTTTAAATAACCTGGCAACATTTCTACTTCCAATACTTGTAAGATTTCATGAATGTATTTTCTTCTCTCAGTTTCCAAACTCTGACATGGTTAAGACCCTCCCGTGGTCTCTGGTCCACTTACACCTTTCCTATACGCTGTGGGACAAAGGATAATGATCTGTAAAGAATGCCTGATTGTGACACTGTCTTTGTGTCATTGCCATGACTTTAAGAGAGAATTCAAACTCTTTGTATGATGTATATGTCATATATACATTGCTCTCTGACATTCCTTACCAATATGTCCTCCTTGTTCATTATGTGCTCTAGAAATAGATCCATATTTGATATGAACAGAGTCTATTTCCAAGGAACCTCCACTCCCTCAGACTGCTGTAGTTTTGCTGAAGGTCTTTTATTCTGTGACATTGACTTTATCCTTTGCTTGGTGACCTGTTCCTTCCTCAACTCAAGAAGGGAAGTTTCTCAAATCATATCTGTCAATTATCTGAGCCCTCTGTGCAGCTAGTATAACTTTAAAATACTTTTATTTATGGCATCTGTATGTTGTGGTTTTTCATGGATCTGTTTCATGCCTATGCTCCAAGTGCCCTGGAGCCAGAGGACATATACTCTGTCAATTGTTGTATCTCATCCAGTGTTGAGTATAGCGTCAACTTTGGCAGGTCTTTAGTACCTGCTTTTGGGTAAACTGTGAATAGAACGCATGGGACCCTGCTGTGATATCAGACTCCCTGTGGGGTCGGCTTACCCAAACAGCAGCAGCTCGAATAATAGCTACCTTGTCAATCTTCTATGGCTAGGTGCCTTTTTAAAAAGCCTCAGAATGTTCTGTGGAATTCTGGATTTGTAGAATTAACCTTGCTCAAATGCCACAATATGCACTTTATAAGAATAAACAAAACATACATTTTCTAAAAAAGAAAAAAAACCCTCTTGTTTACCCATGACAATTTCTATAGAAATTGTTATTTTCATGATTATTTGGTGACCACACATTTATCTGATTTGAAAGCTTTATTACAAAATCAGGATATGTCTACACCCACAAGGAAGGCTGAGAGAACTATCCAAATGATTTGAAGAACATACTTTTTTATATTTTACAGACAACCTAAAAGCTCTGAACCAACTTGCAGAAAGGCATATAAAGAGATACCTCGATGAATTGTCTTACAACAAAATGTCATCGTCGCAAGAAGTACCCAAAGTATGGGTAGACATAAAGTCAAAGTCAAACATTTTGACAGTTTGCTAGTAGTCAGGATGAATTTTTCACATGTAAAACGCAGAAGTGGATTATTATTTTTTTGTTTCCATCAGCAATACCAAACGGGACAGCCATTATTCACTGTGTCATATCTTATATCTAAAATATGGCATGCATCATTTAAAGGTTCACATCGTATTATCTTAGTTATTTGCTACAAGAATAAGTAGTTCTCTTCTAGAAATGATATTCCCATAAAGAAGGAGGCAGGGGAGGTGGTAGTTAATAAGAACTCAGACTTGAAACAGGCTGACTTATTTTGGAAAACTATCTCTGCCCATTGGCCTTGTTAATAACTTATACTTTATGGTCACCAGTTTCTTTGACCTGAAATAGAGGTAGTGAAGCCGGACACGTATGGAGGATGGAGAGCAGTTGGCAATGTCTCAGACTCGAGCAAGCGTTGAGTTCATGGCATTGAGCACCACGTATTTTTCCAGACAAACCTCATTTGCGAGCACAGGGTGATGTATTGCCAACTTTATATGAAGAGACCAAACTTTGTGAGTATTAAGATCAGAATTATATGTAAGAGTTATCTATTCAAAAGTAATTATCATCCCAAATTCCACGTAACTGCTTACAATCGTTTTCAATACAAGTCCGACAGGGGTTTTTCCATTTTCCCTATTCTTTTCTTTTTTTCTTTCTTTTCTTTTTTTTTTTTTTTCTGGAAAAGTTGGGGAAAAGGAGGTGCCATCAGGTAGCACAGAACCCTACCAGGTCTTCTATCTCATGACGGATGGGACCACTGAGCAGCGCTGTTGAATGGAAAAAAGAATAGACTTCTTTGTAGTGTAGCTAACACATTTCCTTTCTGATCTTCAGAACACATATACATGGGATTATTGCTGAGAGTTAATTCAGGAGTATCAAATGCACTCTAGGATGGAGTGCTCAGAAAACACTGGGAAATTAAAACATTAAAAGTCAAGATAATAACATTCTGTTCAGGAATCTATAATGTTAAATAGCAAAGTCTTATTTCATTTTACTCTATTACCAACCATAACATCTACAGCTGCACTTGGTTGGCAGCTAGTGGGGTTGGTAGACACCAACTGGAAGAGCATTCTAATGGTTTTGCAATGCAGATGCGATTGTTTACCAGCTGTCAATGAGGTAATCAATGATTTGCAATCAATGTCATTCTTAATTTTGTAATCTAGTTGTAATTACGAGGCATGCATCCTCTTCAGATAGGTCATGTTTTTTCCTCCTGTTCACTTTCTGTCGATGATAGTTAAAATAGTCTCAAAGCAGCTCACTCACTGGGGTCCATATTAGCATTATTTTCCTTTTTATCCTGCCATTCCTCACTTAATAAGTGAAGAAGATGAGATATTCAGATGCTAGGGGGGAAAATACATTCTCTTTTAGTTCTTGAGTGGAGAGTTTAATTGGTTTCAGGGCAGTTATTCGGCAGGTATAAATCAATACTGGCATTCCCGTGATATAGAGCCAATTTCTCTTCTCTTCTCTTTGGGTTGTTTTGATAGATTGCCCCCCAGCTCTTTCTATTGTTAAATATTTTACATATTGGCCTCATTAGTTGAAATACAGTGCATTCCACTGGTGTATCTGGAATAAGCGGGAACCAGTGCTTTGCAATGAAAGCCAATCACCTCTGACAGAGAACAGCAGTTTCTATATAGACTATTGTATGGGGGCTAAATTACTGAACATGAGGAATCCTTCTGAGTCTGAGTTCAAAGCTGTCCAGAGCTAGAGTTACCCTTGCTCCGGTCCATACTAACCTTGGGCCTTGAGCATATTTCTGCTTCAGTTTCCTTTTTTGTCCATGGGGTAATTACAATACTTACCTCAGCAGCAATCATCCAGCACAGGGCCTGACACATACTCAATGCCAGGTACTTTCCGAAAATATACGGAGTTAATGTCCAGAAAGTTGGGTTACATGGCTTGGGTCTCCCTTGGATCATGAGTAAGACCATTCATCTCTCCAGCTTGTTTCTACTAGTCAAAAGCATAAGACTTTGGTTGATTTTTTAAGTTCTTTTGGACTTAAAATCTGTTTCATCCTTGTCAATCTTCCATGAAGTTTAGCTGTAGTGAATTGGGCTAATTTTTGTCATATATTTTTATAAATTTCAGGAAGATGTGTATATGATAGAAAACAGGGAGCATGCAAACACTCAGTTTCATTGACTTTATTACAAAGACTAGCATGCCGCCCATTAGTGACAGCAACAGTAAACTCAATATGCTTGGGAAGCAATATGCACAATTATCAAAAGAGCCGGATCACAAAGAACTGCCACTTTGTACCTGTGTGTTATTACTTAATGTTTCTAAGTCTCACTGCCCTTATATGTGAAATGGGTTAACAGTACTTGTGAAGAGTCAACAAGATAACTTATGTCAAGTGTTTGGTGCAGTGACGGATTCATTCAAACTCATCGTGGCTGAAAATTTTCAACAAATAGAAAGAGAAGCAAGTGGAAACAAAACTCATTCTTATTAACTCAATTATCTTTCCCTCAAAAGAGGGAAGTTCAAACTATGTTACTAAGTAGACATATTTATAAAATACTTTATTTCAATAAAAATTAAAGATAGATTTCCCTACAATAAAACTCATATAAAGCAAGATTGTTTCTTAAAATATTGAGTGCATCTTCTATCTTTGTAAGCCTTTTATGTAATAGCTATTAAACTTTAAATATTCAACAGAAAAGAAATTATGAGAATACCCAGGAAAATGCTGAATTAATAATGTGCTTTATTTTTGATGAAATAGAACAGATTTTAACACTGACTGTGCCACTTCTTATCTTTGAACCTTAAAAAAGTATACAATTACGATCTTAAAAATAAAGAATGAATTTTTAGAGTAATCAGAAAATACTTCTTTCCAGGACATTCAATACATTTATAAAACCGCTGCTTACCAGGTAGCTCTGGATGTTAATATTTGGCCTTAAAGTGGTTGCCTAAAAATCCCTACCAGTACATAATACCTTCAACTAATTACATCGTACATCTGAATTTAATAATTTACTAAAGATTTTTGTATAATTCAGACTTTCCAGTCTAGTGATGGATACTTTAAATGAATGGCTCTTAGCTGTGTAGTTAGAAAGTGATCCTTGGGATGCAAATCGAGGTATCATTGTCTATTCACTTCTTTTATAATCTCATTCATTCATTAGGTCCTTATTATGAAATTTTTAAGTTTGTAAATTCTATAAGGAGAAGTGAATAAAATGTAACCTAGTTAGTAAAATAATTATTTTCAAAAGTTAGTTAAGGATTATGCTACTCTCTAAAGGGCCAAAATAGCATTTTAAAAGGAATTTATCAAAGCAAATATTACAAAATTATTTAATAGTATTTTTTTTCCCAAAACATTAAAATTCTACCTGGCAGTTTAGGAACTTTTGAGTAAATCAAAGATGAAGTTATCTGGAGGGAAAAGCACATTGTTATTAATCTTAACTAATTTTGCATAGTGAAGGAAATTCAAAACTTCAGAGGCTTGTTTTTGAAATAATTTATTTTAACAAAGGTAGCTTTCACTAATGAAAGAATTACTATAAGGTGAGTCTGTATTAAAAAGCCAGTGCAACCTGAAAAGTAAACAACAAACAAACCAGCATAAGGAAAAAAATAAATAAGTACATAAAATGTTTATATAAAATTACCAACATTTTAAGAGCAGTAACAACAATAACAACAATAAAAAGCTAACCAAAACAAAATGAAAAATGCATTAAAATTATGTTTTACTTAACAGTGATCAAGTATGGGCAAATACATTCTGGTGTGACATACTTTTTTAGGGAAAAATAAGCAACGTGTTTTGTGGAGATATGAATAAAAATACTTAAATGTGCAAATCATTTATGGCATGGGTACAAGTTAATCAGGTTTAGTTTAGAAAATATAATAATAAAAAATATCTAGACCAAGAAGTTATCAAAAGAATTAACAAGTAGTTTGAAATATTAACCATTGAAGTACTAGAAATTTGAACTGCTTTTATTAAAAGTTATTCAAGAATCCATGGCATATGAGAGGATGAAAATTGCATTGGCTTTGGAGTTCAAATATTGGTTCATTGACTTACCAGCTGTGTCCCTAGCCAAATAACTAACCTCTTTAATATTTGGTTTCTTATCTTGAAAGTGGTATAATAAAAACCCCTACCATAGTGTTGGTGTGAGAATTCATTTAAAGTTACCAGCACAGAGGCACCTGGGTGGCTCAGCCAATTAAGAAGCAGCTGACTTTTTTTTTTTTTTTTTAAGATTTTATTTATTTATTTGAGAGAGAAAAAGCAGGAGGTGGGGAGGGTCAGAGGGAGAAACAGACACCCTGCTGAGCAGGGAGCCTGATGTGGACTAGGATCCCTAGACTCCAGGATCATGACCTGAGCTGAAGGCAGTCGCTTAACCAACTGAGCCACCCAGGTGCCCCAAGAAGCATCTGACTCTTGATTTCAGTTCAGGTCATGATCTCAAGGTCCTGGGATCAAGGACCCCCACCCCTCAGTCTCCACACTCAGCAGGGAGTCTGCTTGTCTCTCTCCTTCTCCCTCTGCCCCTCCCCCACTCATGCTCCCCCCCTCTCATAAATAAATAAATAAATAAATAGATAGATAGATAGATAGATAGATAGATAGATAAATAAATAAATAAAATCTTAAAAAAAAGTTACCAGCACAACACCTAGTACCTAATGGTTGCTTAGCTGTGTTAACTCCATCCAACTCCTTCCTGCCATTTTCTCTTTTCTTTTCTATAATCCCTGGCAGAACAAATTACTTTCTGGTACTCCTGTAATGAGTACAGACATCTCGCAGTCTGTTCTTTCATGAGATTGTCAGAGAGAGAGAGAGAGAGATGCTATCTCATGTGACTAGGAGTGACATAGATTTGAGCATTGTTCCACCAATCCTGCCATACTTTGGGCATGCTCATGTATTGTTTGATTTAAATGAAGTTTTAAAGCACAGTAGTTGCCTTTTGAGCTTCTGTGGGTGTTTGTGGGAGACCTGGTGGGGCACACACTTCTGCAAAATTTTCACGATGTAATCTCCCCACAGTAGTAACAGTAGAGTTAATCATATCTACCCGTGTAACTGGGTCATTTAAAAAAAACTTAAATTCCCTGTGGCTCTTACTCCTTGCTCTGTCATCCCCCACTCTGCTTGAAATGCCCACCAGTTTTTTCATTCTTTTGATTCCAGGCATCCTCACCCAAGTGGCTATGTGTTACCTAGATTTTCAAGAAGTGGAGTGTTTACTAGCCATTATGATGGAGGCTAGGAATAGTGTCTTACCCAAATGCAGCAACTACCAGTAGAGGATGGGACAAAAGACAATTGAGTATGATAAATGGAAGAGTTGGGAGCGCAGGCCATTAAGGATGGACAGCCACTGAAAGGGATCCCAAATTTGGGGACAACACTAAGAAGAGCAAACTTTGCCTGTGTGTTTGGTATTCCATGAAGTGCTCTAGCCCTATTGGTAGAAAGCCTGAGGCTGAAGAGAGAGTATTCGCTAAGGTTCTAGCTTCTTCCCCAGGTCACCACCCTTACCTGATGACTGGTAGGCACCTCGGCTCACAAATGGGTTGCAGATTCAGTTTTAGCTTCACCTGAGATTTCATCATGGGTTCACTTCTCTCTCTACCCTGTCCTTCCTCCCCACCCATCACTTTCACAGCTGTCAATTGCAAGAGCCCTCTCTACTAGTGCATGCTAATCTCTGTATACGTCCACTTCCCTAACAAACCAACCTGCCCCAGCCTGACTCACACTTCTGCTCAAGGCTGAATTTCACCAGAGGTAGGACTATAATTATAAGAAGGCGTAAGACTGAGCCCAAAGATGCTCCCTACTTATTGAACAACATGAAATAAAATTAACTTCATGTCATAACCTCTGACTGTTTAGTTCTATGAATTTGAATGAGACACATGAACACCTACACATGAGGCCCAAATTTTGCTGCATGTTTATGGCAAACCTAGTTTAGTTAATCAATATTTAATTTTTACCCTTCTCTGATGATTGTCAAATTTCTGAGAAAATAACCCAAATATACCTTAAAAATAAAAATTAAAAAAACACCAGCAGCAGAAAAACAAAAAATAGTTAATATTCAATTCTTTTTTAAAGATTTTATTCATTTGAGAGAGAGAGAGAGAGCGCGTGTGTGTGTGCACACACACACACAGAGACACACATACGCATGAGTGGGGTATAGAGAGAGGGAGAGGCACACTCCCCGCTGAGCAGGGAGCCCCATGTGGGACTCATCCCCGGACCCAGAGATCATGACCTGAGCCAAAGGCAGAATCTTATCCATCTGAGCTACCCAGGTGTCCCAACATTCAATTCTTTAAAATCAAGCGAAACCAACATTTCTCAACTGTATATGAAAGGAAAAAGGTATAAGAAAAAGACTCAGGGGCTCCTGGGTGGCTCAGTCACTTAAGGATCTGCCTTCGGCTCAGGTCATGATCCTAGGGTCCTGGATCGAGCCCCGCATCTGGCTCCCTGCTCCACGAGGAGTCGGCTTCTCCCTCTCCCTCTGCAAATCCACCTGCATGTGCTCTCTCTCTCTCTCTCTCAAATAAATAAATTAATTAAATCTTAAAAAAAGGAAAAAGACAATAAAAATGATTGGTGCTTTAGTGTAACCAAATCCAAGTTTGTCTGCTGGATGCACAGCAAAGACAATCACGGAGCCATCGAATATATAGCGAGGAAAGGGTTTATTGGAGAGGCAGCCAGAGGGAGAGACAGGAGAGCAAGCCTCAAATCCACCTCCCAGAAGGAGGACAGGTTGGGAAATTTAAAGACAAACGGGAAAGATCTGGGTAAAAAGTTGTAGCTGCACTAATAAGTCTGTAGCTGGGATTAGTCCCATTGACCCTTTGGTTACTGGTTTCATTAGAACAAGTGTTTTCTGTGGATAGATATAAACTAAAGTAAAAAGGAAAGAATTTCTAGAGCAGGCAGCCTCTACTCTGTAACAACATTCTCTCATAATCCAATTATTTCAACTATACCTGCAAGATCCCCGAAATGTTCTCAATCATTGGCTGAACACTGGGAAAATGGGTGACTCCCACTGTGGCCCGGTTTCCTTCTTCCAGCCATAATACTTCTTGACAAATGTAGTTAACTGGATGGCAACCTTCTCGTTACATTGACAAAATATTGACAGGAGTAAGAGTTGAATTCTCTTTTTGGGGTGGTTTATGACTTTAAAATAAGCAGTTTTTCTTGAAAGCAGTTCCTCACATGGGCAAAGAGAGGATGAGAATGAAAGGCTGTCAGGTATTTAGGGCACCAAATTTACTTTTTTAAAAAAAATTTATTTATTATTTTATTATTTTTTATTATGTTATGTTAGTCACCATACATTACATCATTAGTTTTTGATGTAGTGTTCCATGATTCATTGTTTGTGTATAACACCCAGTGCTCCATGCAATACATGCCCTCTTTAATACCCATCACCAGGCTAACCCATCCCTACACCACCCTCCCCTCGAGAACCCTCAGTTTGTTTCTCAGAGTCCATAGTCTCTCATGGTTCGACTCCCCTCTGATTTCCCCCCCTTCATTTTTCGATCCATGTAATGATAGCAAAAGAATCTATAAATATAAATTCTATTAACAAGCACTCTAATCCTAGCCAAAATCAAAAGGGAAAATTCAGCAGCTCTGAATTACTTTTTATAATGCAAGTAGAATTCTGGGACTCCACCAGAAATCCTAAGACTTCTGATTCTACTTTCTTCCACTTAGTTTACAATATGCCCAAAGAATGATGGCAATGAATGAGTTGTCTCAACCATGTTGGAGAGCTGCTGAATTAAATTAAATGGATCATCTATCTCAGAGATGGGATAACTGAAGCCCCCTGAAAGAATTGGCGAAGATCTGACCATTAGTGATAGAGTGAGCTCTGAAGCTTTGAAACACAGGGTTTAGGATTTCAAATCAGGTGCTTCCCTTTACTGCATTGCTCTGCTTTACTAGTAGGTTTTCCTGCAGTCATTGTTATTACCTAATTACATAACTATGCTGACTCTGCTATGAGCCTGTGGTGGGCCATTCTGCAGATGAAGCCAAAGAGATCTGGAAATGACCAGTCTGAGCACTGTATATTCCCAAAACTGTATATTTTATCAGAACAGCAAGGTACTCAGTGGATTAATGGCCTGACCAACCTCCTGACTACATTTAGAATCATGGAATTACTAGATTTTAATGCAGATCATGACCCTGTTTTCTTTGTCAAGTAAAAAATAAAATTTAATCACCAACATACATATATAGATAGATGGATGGATAGATAGATAGATAGATAATATATTAGATACACTTGAGAATTATTTTGTTATTTTCTTTCATCTTTGGGAAAGCCATTGAGAGCTTTCTCTATAGAAACAAATTAGAAGAGGTAGAGTTCATTAATAATTTTTATAATTAAGATAATGACTGAGTTCTCTCATTAAGACCTCTGCCGTTATATTACCATTTGCTGCCTAAATTTCCTACTTTTTAATAAATGTGTCTTGTGAACATTACTGTATTTATATACATGCCCTAGATCCTCACTGGTCTCGCTCTGTCTTTTCTGTTGGAGTCTAGCATCTCTGCAAAGAGCTTTAAGCCCCTTGATTAGAACACAGCAAAGGACTCAGGCAACCTGGCAAACACATTAGAAGCCACCTCCTGGGGCGCCTGGGTGGCTCAGTCCTTAAGCGTCTGCCTTCGGCTCAGGTCATGATCCCAGGGTCCTGGGATCCAGCCCTCATCTGGCTCCCTGCTCCGCGGGAAGCCTGCCTCTCCCTCTACCAGTCCCCCTGCTTGTGTTCCCTCTCTCGTTGTGTCTCTCTCTGTCAAATAAATAAATAAAATCTTAAAAAAGAAGGAGAAGAAGAAGAAGAAGAAGAAGCCACCTCCTATTCTCTGGCAAACAGCCTGAGAGAATTAGTGTGAATGTTCCTAAAGTGTAGATCCTACCTTACGCTTTTCTGCAGCATAGCTGAGTGCCTGGGTGGAAATCTTGACCTGGTTTTTTACTCATCATGTGACCTTGGGCAAGTTACTTAAACTGTAGCCATAATTTCCTCACAGACTTGGTGTAAGTACTAAATGAGTTTAAATGCATATAAAGCACGTACTACATCCAGTTCTCCATAATGTGGGTAACAATATTATAATCCCTCCCATGGTGCACTTGGTCCATGACTAATTTTAGTGCCTTGCTATCCCAATAAAACACATTTTCGCTAAAACTAAATAAAACTAAAATGAAAACTAATGATAGGGCTTTTCAAAGCATTACAACCTCCAAGGATAAAAGCAGGGAATGCAGTACTTAATGCTGGGGTACACACTGTAAGAGTGTGTACTTTTTTGACAAAGCCCTAGGTATGACGGATTGGTATTTGTCATTCCTAATTCTGTCTATAAAACTTTTTCATTTTTTCCTGGAAGAAATCTAGCACATGTATAGGACATCTTTGCATGTAGGATTCTGTATGTGTGTAATATATAATGACTTTGTCAATTATATGCACACGTGCAAAGTTTTCTAGACAACCTTGAAGTGGGGACTAGCTACCTATTAATGTTTGGTCATAGGTATAGAGGCAGCTAGCCAAGGTAGCTCTAATCAGTGTCCCGATGTCTGGTCATTAACTTCCCTGGGGTCAAGAGGCAATAGCAGGAGAGCTCTGATTTCTGGATAAAGGCTACAGTAAAATGCATTGCACACAACAGTTTAAGGGGTGGTCCCAGATTTCTCTTCCCTTAGCCATTTCTTACTCTTCTTCTGGAGCTAATGTCAGCCTCTATAGAAATATATTTTTTGTTGTTGTTGTTAAATCACCTTTTTTAAAAAGATTTTATTTATTTATTTGAGAGAGAGAGAGTGAGCGAAAGAGAGAAGGATCAGGGGGAGGGGCAAAAGGAGAGGGAGAAGCATACTCCCTACTGAACAGGGAGCCAGATGTGAGGCTCGATCCTGGGACTCCGGGATCATGACCTGAGCCAAAGGCAGACGCTTAACTGACTGAGCCACCCAGGTGCCCCTAAATTCACCTTTTAAATAGGCAATGGAAGGAAGAATTTTTAAATGGTGACATAGAAGTAATTTAAAAAGAGTTAGTGTTTGTTCTAAATGTTGGTAAATCATGGCTTTGTTACAATGAAAGCTGGAAGTGAAGATATTAAATAAAATAACCTATAAGCAGCCCAAATATTATGCACACCCAATATTTATATTAAATCCTCTCCCATTTAAAATAACTGGAATCATTTCTATCTCTAGCATTTTATTCTTGTTGGATGAAGTATTTGGTACCCAAACTGGCTGCAAGTATATTTATTCAAGGATATAAATTTGGTATAGGTTACCTAACCTGTTATAAAAGAGGAGACAATTCTATTAGTGTGTAATGGAACATTGGCAATTCTTGGCTTGCAGTGAAAAAAAAAAATCAGCTACTGAAATTATTACCCGAGGTCACTGGAATGAAATACCCATTAAGCCAAAGTTTTGGTGAGCTGTGTGATTTCTTCAATAGAATTTTATGATAGGAATATAAATATAATAATTGTGGGGTAGGCTAGCTCTTTCTGACTGGACTGAAATATGCAGAGAAAGAAAACAACAGCTCAGGGTTTTAAATACTTTGCTCAAGGCAAGTCAGAGGCCCAGGGAACATCCATGACTACTTCCCACAGTCTTTTATATCTTGTAGCTGCAAAGCAACTGTTGGCAAAAAAAGGGTACACCACGTCCGATCTTGTTTATTGTTGAATTATAATGTGGGTTGAATCACAGCCTCACCAGATCTCCTCTGTGAAAGTTATGGCCTTGATTGGGAAAGACGGAGAATGCAGAAAACTCAGATGGAAATGCTAGGGGGATATAGATTAGTGTGACTGTACTGAGTGTCCAAATCCAATGAAACTTCCTTGTCAGTAGCAGGCCCTATCCCTGTTGTAGAAGGTTGGTTCTTCCTTTCTTGGGGAACGAACTTTCCTGAGGTAACTAATGTACAAGGAATGCCATTTCTCCTTATGGCTTGTCCTTACCACCTTACTGCCCTCAAACCTAGAGTTAGAATCAGGTCCTAGGGTGTTAGTAGAGGCCAAAGTGTGAGCCAAAAGAAAGGCTAAAATATGAAAAAATATCAAGTGATTGTTGATTTTTATCAGCAAGAACCCGGGGAATATGTGTGGCAATAGATTTGAAAGGAGCTTCACCAGGTGGGAAAAATCATAAACACGTTGGTTGAAATTCCCCAATATGGGTGCAGGCACCAGAGTCTACATCTAATCATGTGCTCTTGCCCAAGCGGCCCAGAGTGATTATAACTGCCTACTGTGTTAGTTGCCTGAAACGTGGACTCGATGATGGCTCACACCAAATGAAGGTGTGAGGCAAGGGATTTCTTGGTATATGGTAGAATCTGAGGCCTGTGGGGATATGAACAGAGGAGCAATTTATCATCTGATTTCCTTTAACTTCTAATTCTGTCTTCTAAGAGAGTCCAAGGGTATTTCCTTCACTAAGGCCTTTAACAATACATTTATGAAGCTGTCCTCTATTGGACAGAGATGAAGATGCAGATGCTGCCCTTGAAATGGGCTTCATGTTTAAGTGGGAATGATGGAATCCTGGAGTGGGAGAGGTCAAATGACAACACTTATTACTGGGTATAGGGGGACATGACTGTAATAGGCATCAAGAGTATAGTAGTAGGTAAATGGTTTAACCCATTCTCTAGGAGTGGATAATTGCTCATCATAACTTTATGAATAAAATAGATGTCCAGCCAACTTAACTTATATTAAATTGTACAGCTGAACAAATGACCCAGCTGTGACAAAGGGCAGCCTGACTTCAATAATCACAATGGAGTGTCAAAGCCACTTAACAATTCCAAGAGTTAAGTTGTAGGTGTAGTGATTTCTATGTTATCCCCATTACACTTGCTTCTTTCACCCATGAAGAAGTTGGCTATATTTTAGAGAAAAGCAGATCAGTGTACATTTAATCAAGTGGCGACTTCAATGGCTACTGTTGTAGAAGATATGGTATCTACTGGAAAAAATCAACTCAGCTGTGACATCTTATATTCAGCTATTAATCTAGAAATGGTTATAAAATATCTTCTTGTTTTATCTCAATAAGCAAAAAACACTAGAGTGGTTTGCTTTCATTTTAATTAGCATTTCTCATCTCTATCATAAATTACTTCCAGGGACCTTGATTGTCTCACCATACCAGAGGATATTACACAGGTCTACTATTTAATGACATCAAATGACTGAAATTGGAGAGCTGGGAATACATGATATCTAAGCTAACTTTGTAATTTACATACATGGCAGAAGGTAGGAGAAACCCCCTCCCCCCGCCCATGAAAATTTAGGACCTACCATCTTTTTCATATTTCTGATAGTTCAGTGGGACATGTCTGAATATCCCTTCCAAAGGAATCAGACCAGTTCTTAGTGGGCTTCCTGGATGTTTGAAAGCAACGTATACCATTTTTGGATGTGCTGTTTTAATACTTTTACCAAATAATTGCTACATCTGTGAATTTTCAGTTTGTTCCAGAATAAGAGTAGACTCTCCAGCATATCCAGGATATAGTGCAGCTGTTCTCTTTGCCACTTGGTCATAATGATTCAGCAAATTCCATGGTGTTTATAGTGTCTGAAGCAGATGGCCTTGTAGTTTGGAAAATCTTGCAAATCTGATAGGAGATTAATAATGTAGATTTTAGAGTACTGAAACAAAATCAGGCTTTTTGCCTGAGATTGATTATTAATATCCCTTTGAGAAAAAGATCCTATTTTGCTAATGGCTGCTAAGAGAGGCCAAACACTGGACCATTGGACCCCCAAGTGGCCATGCAACCATGATCATCATTTTTTTATGAACTAACCATAAACTTAAGCTTGGGTAACAAAAGACCTATACAAAGTAGAAATGGTATATGTAAGATTGGCTCAATGCTCAAATTTGTTGCTTGAACGATTGTTTCCCCTACCAATAGGTTTTATGTTGCTGCATTGCCACTTCTTTCATCAATGCCTATTCCCCAGAAAAACTATAGAGAAGAGACATCTTCCAAGTGAGCAGATCATTGAGTGGTACACCTGTTTTTTCACTTTGCGTGGAAATGAAGGTTGCCAGAAGCATGAATATGATTTGTAGGATTGGTAATAAGGAGATATAGGGAAGAGATATGTGGAAGGACCTTTCAGAACTGTTAGATTCTCTGTGGATATTAATGTCCCATATGACTTCTCTTCAGAAGATGTTCCTAGCTGAAGAAACTCTCAATAATTAATTGAATACAATGACTCATTATATGAATATTAAGCAGTTACTTTCAATAGCCACCTACCCTTGCTTGCTCAATAGATTAATGAGTAAAGAATTTATAACAGCAAGAAGATAGGTTGAAACATGGATTCAACAGCATGGATTATTTGATACAGCCAACGCTGTGTACCTACACAGCCAACCTCAGAGACAAATGCTGACCCTTTCACAATTTGCCGTCCACTAGGGGGCCAGTCATCTATCTGATGACAGGTAATGATACTGGATTCCTTCCATTATGGAAAGGGCAATTATTTATCCAAATTGGAATAGACAGTTATTCTGCATACGGATTTGTCTTTTTTGTGACCCTGCCTCTGCATCTGTTGACTGACTTAATGGGACAGCAACAGAGTGACCCATATAACATTGTTTTTGAACAATGCATTCATTTATGATGCAAAGGTTGAGAAAATGGACTCAAGTCAATTGGATTCACTTGTGTTATCATGTGCCCCAAGCTGCCTGAAGCAACTGGCCTTTTAGAACAGTATAATGTACTATTGAAGGCTCAGTTATGGCACCACTTGGGAGAAAACACTGTTGGGGGATAGGGCACTGTCTTCCAGAATAAGAAATATGATCTGAATTACTGACCAATACATGGTACTTTTTGTTTATATTTAATTGTCATGTGGTAATTACCTTAAGCTATCCTAGAGGTCATTGAATACAGAGAGGCTCACAGACCAAATGAAGATGCCCAAATCTCACATGGCTAATTCAATTTAAAACACATGATAGGAAGTAAGGGGAAGGACTATTCTTGAAATAAGGTGTAAGTGGGCTTAAGGCTTAAGGAAAGGTCTCTAATAGGTAGAAGTTTTCTGGGGTCAACATACCCTATCCAAGAAGCACAGAACCATGTACACCTGGCCAAAGCTGGAGCCAGCCAATTACTGCACTAAGAGCTATGGATTTTATTTTCATTTATGGGATACAGGACACATGAGTTCAGGAGGAGTTTCACCAATGTGTGGCTAATCCTCAGCCTCATAAATTTTGAGTACCTCATATGCTTTATGTACATTTAGTGTGCCAAGAATATTTGGTGCCTCAGATACCTCATGTATATTTAGCATATTATGAATATTAGGTGGCTCTTGGTCTTCCCATCCTTTTATATCTATGTTCAGCACACACAAGACTTACTTACTTTATGTTTAACATGGCTCATAGGTTACTAACTTACTAACACATCTTATAAGTTTTGTTTTTGCATTTTGCATAGCAGAATTGAATGCTGTCTAATAATATGATGTATGTAACTCACACAGAGTATTGTCTGGAAACCAAGAGATGGAACTAAGAGAGGAAACACTTACCTTTCATCTAAAGACTACTCACAATAATCAGCTTTCCATTCACATGACTTTGGGCTATGATGGTTTATAGGTCTTAGCACTCAAAGGAAGCCAGCCTCCCTTCCAAGATGCCACACAGAGATTCCTGTGAACTTTTAAGATTACCACTGGGTAATTTGGTCTTTCCATGCCACTTAACCAATAGGTGAAGAAGTTAACTGCATTGGCTGGCACAATTGATCCTGATTATTAAGGAAAAACAGAGTTACAGTACAAATATTTCTATTTGTATAAAGACTGGCTGCTATATGAGTACAAAGATAGTTACTAGGAGGAAATGTCAAAGGCAGGGGGATTCTAATTAAACAGATTTAGGATTCTTCCTGTAGGCAGGCCGAGTTCATCACATATCAAGTATGGAAGATTCTCACTAACATGACTTAGCAGGATGCTTGCTACAAGGGGCTAGGCAGTCTCAAGGATAAGACTCAAGGATGAGGCTTCATTGAAAGGAGGGCTCAGAGGAAACTCTCTAAGGTTGAGTCAAGGAGAGAGACCATCACACACATTAGGACATAAAACAAACAAACAAACCTTTCTGAATGCATAGATTTTAAGCCATGTGTAGCAGTACAGAATTTGTATTTTTCTCTTTTTTTATTAAGTATTTTTTTATTTTAATTCCAGTACAGTTAACATACAGTGTTGTATTAGTTTCAGATGCATAATATGGTGATTCAACAATTCTATACATTACCTGTGCTCATCATGATGAGTGTACTCTTTAATTCTTATCACCTATTTCATCCATCCCCTACCCACCAGAATTTGGATTTCTATTTTATAACTGACAAGGTTCTTTGGGCTCATAACACCTATGTAGAGTATTTTGCCCACAGACAGTGCTCCATAACTAATGTGGACAGAAATTCCATATCTCTGGAGGAATTTTGGTACTGCCCCCGTCATTATGCGCAGCACCTCAATGGGACATAAGATTGCCCTGAAGTCTGGCTCCAGAATCATAACTGTAAATACATTCATTTTAAGCATGATGTTAAGAATCTGAAAATGTACTAATTATTAATTTTCTATTCTACAGTTTCCTCCAGAAGGCTCCAACATATTTATTTTGGGTAACAATTTATTTGAGCAGAAATCACTTGACCCAAATTTTGATGATTTAATAGCTCATTGAAAGAACTAGCCTGAAGCTGATAACAAAATCTGTTGCAGATGCTATAACTCCTATTTGCATCCATTGGTCTTTTGGTTTATGTGCTTTAATCATTTGAAAAACAGGGGGATAATCAGGAACCAAGATAGATATGTATGTCTCGAGGTAGAACTTAATTCAAAATTATACAAAATGTTTTGTCAGATGAACTGCTTAACCACACTTGTTATCAGTGGCACAAAACATGTTGGATTAAGTTTTTGAATAATGTGCAAGGATGGTGTCAGATTGATCCTAACAGACAAGAAGCTCGGGATCAAAACCAAAACTTTGTTTCTATCATACTAGTTTTAGGTAAAAGATTTTACGATGAATTCTTTCAAAATGGAATTTTGGATAGTATCTATACTTTTAATTACTATAAAATTCAATGAATTTTATATCATTGATATTTTTGTGTCATCTTTGAATTCTTCACTTGTCTTTATTTGAATTTTGTCAACAATTTCAGAGAAGAAGCCACATTTTGGGCAAAGGCTTTGAGTTCCTTTTTTAATATACACCCTATACACGTATAGAATACTTTCTCATATTCTGAGAAAGAATGTAGAATTTTTGTGCTAGTTGATTGTACAATTTGTTGTTTTGTTATTTCATTATTTATGTATTATTTTATTTTTATTGGAAAATTATTGTTATTTAACTACACAGGAAAATAAAGAGAGTGATAATAGGAATATTTACCCATCGACTACCTTTGTCTGATCTTAATATTATTGTACATTTGCTTCAGATCTTTTATTTATTAAAAAAAATTACAAATATAGTTGAAGCCTTTGTACCTCTTACCTATCACACTAGTCTCTTTTCTTTTCTCAAATATTTACTATGTTCACATGAATCAATAAACAGTATATAGTGTTGTTTTACATGTTTTAAATTTATATATAAATGGTTTCAAATTCTATGAATCATTCTGCATCTTGCTTTTTTGTACTCAGTGTAATGTTTGCGAAATGTCTCTACATTGTTTTCATTCATTCATTTTCAATACACTTTGATATTCTATCATATAAATATATCATTTTACAAATGTATAAGAATTTAAATTTTACTTTAGCATGTTGATGAACATTTAAGTTGTTTAACATTTTTGGGGATTGTAAAATCTTCTTCATTGAATACTCTTTTAACATCTTATATCATATACTAGAATACCTTGATCATATATATAAGGTTTTGAATCACTAGATTAAAGACTCAATTTTCATTTGTAGCTCTACTAGATATTACCAAATTGCTCTCCAAAGTGTTTGTACAAATTCTGATTATCACCAGTTAAACATGAGAGTTGTCATCTCCATGTCCTTGCTATTTCCTATCGTAAAACATTTAAATGTTTGCCTATCTTAGGAACGGAGACAGTGTCATTCTGGTTTGAATTTGCATTTCCCTGATTCCTCTTGTATTTAAGCTTCTTTTCATTATTTTTTTTTATCAGTCTGGAAATTTTGTTCATTTTTTCCTCATTGGTTCAAGCCCTCTATATATGATGACTAGTAATTGTTAGCTTGTTATATTTTCTGCAGTAATTTTACATTTTGTGTTCTTTAATATAAGATATAAATTTCTTTTTTAAAAAAGATTTATTTACTTATTTATTTAAGAGAGAGACAGTGTGTGAGGTGGGGAGAGGCAGAGGGAGAGGGAGAGAGAAATTTTAGCAGACTCTGCCCTCAGCACAGAGCCAAATGTGGGGCTCGATCTCATGACCCTGAAAACACGACCTTGAGATCATGACCTGAGCCTAAACCAAGAGTTGGTCCCTTAACCGACTGAGCCACCCAGGGAACCAGAAGACTATAAATTTCTAAGTACTAATTTAGCTACCTCTCTCAATTTTTAGTGTATAAGTTTAATATTCAGCTCTAAATTTTTCCGATTCAATTGATCTTTTATCCATAAATTATTTGGAATGTCTCCAATTTTTTTTTGTTTCATAGATAGATATTTAAAATTATTTACTCCTCACTATCTTTAAGTCAAAGAATATGGCCTGGAAAATATCCTTTCCTTGGTATTTGTTCTGATTTGTTTTATAGTTTAGTAAAATTTGGTCATTGCTTGAAACAAGTTTTTTTTTCCCTAATTGTTGTTTGCAGAATTCTGTGTAACTACATTAGATTGAGCTAAGATTACCTCATTTTTACCTGCTTGTTCAATCAATTATTTGGGTGATGTGTTAAATGATTGTGCATGTGTCAGTTTCAGAAATTGTGTCATATTTTGACTCTGTTATTAAATGGGTAGATTTTAGAATAGTTCTGTGTTTTTAGTAAGCTCTTCCTTTTATAAATACATATGACCCACTTAATTTCTCAGAGGGACATTTTACTTTATTGCCTTAAACTATTTTGTTGTCAGTATAGTTACACCAGCTTTATTTCGGCCAATGTTTTCTTGGTGGTGGTGGGATTTTTTTTTTCTCTTATTTTTAGACGTTCTATATCTTTATGCTTAAACTGTCTCTTATGAGGAGGGTTTTTTTTTCTCCCCTCAGCTGATTTGGAAGATGCATGTTCTATTTTTATTTCCTTTAAGTGGTTTCCTGACAATCTCAGCATGCCTATTTGACTTAAAGCCCAAATTAATCAATACTTTATTTCTCCTGAATAATAAGAGGAATTTCAAACATGTTGCTGTCCTTCATCACCTGCCTACTTATATATGCTTTCCCACGAGGGCTGGGAGCTCACGTATGCATGCATCTGAAAAAAGACTTCTATATTATTATTATTATTATTTTTTTTTTTTTTTAATTCATGAGAGACAGAGCGAGAGAGAAAGGCAGAGGGAGAAGCAGGCTTCCCGCGGAGCAGGGAGCCTGATGCGGGACTCGATCCCAGGACCCTGAGATCATGACCTGAGCCGAAGGCAGACGCTCAACCATCTGAGCCACCCAGGCGCCCCAAGACTTCTATATTAAATAGGGGCTTCAAAACAATACCAAGAAAATAACCTGCATAAGTCTCCTTAAATGTACTATTTATAAGTAAAGCAAAGAACCAAGAATATCAAATATTTCTTAAACATGAAGCAAAATAAAGTATTATTAGAAGTATGTTTGATGTTGCTGAAGATTCTTTCACAAACATTTTATTTGAAGTCAATTAAAATTGTATTTTTAATGACCTTATTAGCTCAGAAGATGTTTTAATGATTCATGCTGATATATCATTTGTAGAATCTTTAAAAAACACACTGTTACAGGGCGCCTGGGTGGCTCAGTTGGTTAAGCGACTGCCTTCAGCTCAGGTCATGATCCTGGAGTCCCGGGATCGAGTCCCGCATCGGGCTCCCTGCTCAGCAGGGAGTCTGCTTCTCCCTCTGACCCTCCCCCCTCTCATGTGCTCTCTCTCTCTCTCATTCTCTCTGTCTCAAATAAATAAATAAAATCTTTAAAAAAAACAAAACAAAACAACACACTGTTAGATGCTCTGATATGCAGGAGCATCTACACTAAGGAGCAACTGGTTTTCTTTTTTTTTTAATTATTATTATTTTTTATTTAAATTTAATTAGCCAACATATAGTACATCATCAATTTCAGCTGTAGTATTCAATAATTTATCAGTTGCATATAACACCCAGTACTCACCACATCACATTTCTTCCTTAATGCCCATCACCCAGTTACCCCATCCCCTCACCTACCTCCCCTCCAGCCACCCTCAGTTTGTTTCCCGGAGTCAAAAGTCTCTCATAGTTTGTCTCCCTCTCTGATTTCTTCCCATTCAGTTTTCCCTCCCTTTCCTTATGGTCCTCTGCACTATTCTTTATATTCCACATATGAGTGAAACCATATGATAATTGTCTTTCTCTGATTGACTTATTTCGCTCAGCATAATACCCTCCAGTTCCTTCCATGTCAATGTAAATTAAATGGTGAGTATTCATCCTTTCTGATGGTTGAGTAACATTCTACTGTGGAGATATATATATATATAGTGGAGATATAGATATATATAAAATCTCCACATCTTTTTTTTAAAGATTTATTTATTTATTTGAGAGACAGCGAGCACAAACAGGGGGAGCAGCAGAGGCAGAGGGAGAGGCAGACTCCCCGCTGAGCAGAGAGCCTGACACGAGGCTGGATCCCAGGACCCCAGGATCATGACCCGAGCCAAAGGCAGACACTTAACAGACTGAGCCTCCCAGGTGCCCCACCACATCTTCTTTATCCATTTATCTGTTGATGGACATCTCAGCTCTGTAGTGATCTAAAGGAACACCTGTACCCTACCCAATGTTCATAAAGCAACTGTTTTTCTAAATGGTTGGGAAAGACTTTTATTTCCTGGCATGCTTCCTTTTCATTGAAGCATCCCCAAGATAGCAAGTTTTCTTTTAGAAGCAATGTGCATTTTCCACCTTGAAAAGGGTTTCTTTTCTGTTTGTTACAACATAAAATATTTTCTGAGAATTTCCTTCTTGCTGTGTTTTTCATCAGATAAGCAAACGACAACAACAAAAAATCTTGATTTTTAGACTAAAAATCCCCTAAGAAAATATAAAACTTTTACATAATTGGAAAAGAGATTGTGTCTTTTGTTAGGTGACAACTTAAATATAATTTTCCTCTATTAGTGAACCAATTGTGAAATCTGAACCTTTAGCTTTTTGTTCATGTTAAGTTATATCAAATTAAGTTGCTCAAAATGAATATATAACTAAAGTAATAAGTATAAAATTCCTTTTAGTGATTTACAGAAACTTAGAAGTTATCAGTGAATTTGCTTTATTTGAACAGTTTCTGTTTTACAAATTTCCCCCACTCTTTTTAGTCAAGGAAAGAAAAGAGATCTAAGTATTTTTCAGTCATGAATCGATATAATAACACCCTAAAATCACTTAACTCTGAGTTGTGGAACTTTCATCCCTTTGATTTGGTCTGCTTGAGGAATGTCATATTCCATGCTTTAACCACATGAGAACAATTAAGAGAAAGTCAAGGTTTGCGCCCAACTCAGCTAATACAACAAAGGCTGGGATAATGGTCATTACCTACATCAAGGAAGGCAACAAAGAAGTTCCAGACATTTATAATGAGGCATCTGAACTCAAAACACATTTAAACAAAAATGAAAACAAACAAACAAATATAACCCCCAAAATATTTTCAACTGGTGATCCAGTTGGGGGTTTGTATAATTAGGCTGAAGATATTACCAGAGTCACATATACAAACGCAATGTGTTAAGTGAAGTTGAGGGGAAAAAAAATGAAAAAAGCAACCCTACCCACAGAATGGTTTTTCTAAGGAACAGATGTAACTTGGAAAGGTACCAACTTGGTCATCCTAGATGACAAATCTTCTGGTGGCATCAATAGAGTGCCATTTGGCTAGTCATGCCTGGGTGAAGAATCTCCGGAGGTTCTATGTTGAGTCACTAAGAATGCTCCATTAAGTCATTTAAACCAAACTTCCTAGCAAGTGATCTCCAGAATCTCAATTTAACTGTATCTTTTAGAGATTTAAGGGAAATCTCCGGCCAAGCTAAAACTGCTTCTGCTAGGGGACCTATTAGTATTCTTCACAGCGCTACTCAAACTCCCTGCCTTTTCCTAGAAGTACATGAAAGAAACTCAGATCCAAGTATACTGTATTCCCCTCACCAAAGCCACCTTGGAGAGAAGCTGCCCTGCGATATGGAGACATGGACTCTATTAAGAGCTCAGCCACAGAGTTACTTTGATTGAGTCACTTAACCTTCGTGCTCTTCTAAGTGCCACTCCTGGCCTGTGTTGCGGGGACATTTTGAGAATAAGTCCATGTGTATGAACCCTTCTCTGTGTGTTGCTATTAGAGAGACATCATCAGGACTGAGCTGAGTAGCAGGCTAAGAAATGAATGAAGAAAACAAAAATTATGCCGATTTTTCTTTTAAAGAGAATTACAAAAAGACTGTACCTTTGTTTTTCATGATACTAAGAATAGGTGATTTTAAAATTTTATCGCTTCTCTCATATCAATGTTATTTTGCATGAACTGATTTAGTGTCATTTATCTTGTATTTCAAAGTCATTTGATGGCAATCAGAATAATTTCACTTAATGAAAGAGACATTAAAATAAAAGTTGGTTAACAAAAGCACCTTGACATTTGTGTTTGTGCCGAATATTGACTTGTTGAGTTTCTGGTGGAGTGACTGAAATGGAGACCAGCTTTTTGTTTGTGATATTTCTGTGAATAATAGGATAGATCTGAGACAGCTATGAAAATGCCACATGTTGATTTATAAATAACTCTCTATGTAATTGTAATATATGTTAATTGTGGAAAATATAAAAAAAAACACATGAAGTATAAAATAAAAATTACTCATATTCTCACCAACCAGAGATACTTAATGTCACCATTTTCATATGTGTGTGTATTTTTCTTTAAAAAAAATAAAATTGAGGGGCGCCTGGGTGGCTCAGTCATTAAGCGTCTGCCTTCGACTCTGGTCGTGGTCCCAGGGTCCGGAGATCAAGCCCCACATTGGGCTCCCCGGTCAGGCAGGAGGCCTGCTTATCCCTTTCCAACTCCCTTTACTTGTGTTCCTGCTCTCACTATCTCTCTCTGTGTCAAATAAATAAATAAAATCTTTAAAAAAAATTAAAAAAATAGAAAATAAATAATATTAGGGTAATCCAATTTAGATAGATTTGAATTCTATTTGAGCAATTTATATTTATAAAATTACTTTTTGAACATAATATTCCATATTATTGATGTATTAACATTTATTTAATCAGTGGGCCAATGAAGGATACTCAGAATAATTTTTTTCAGTATTCTATTTAAGGTAACATTAACATCTTCATGCCTATACACTTCGAATAATTGGGAAAATTAGGCGAAGCTATGAACAAAAAAAAAAATTAAACTTTTTTTTTTCAAGTAATCACCTTCTTTGAACAGGGTGTATCAGTTTACAGATTTTCCTGCAGTGTATAGACACCCCATTTTACCCTAGCCTCGCCAACACATTGTTAATGTAACAAGGTTGGTGATGTTGCTGATGTCTTCTTGGTAAAATCATAAAACAGACTTCAACCAGATGTTGAAGTAACACCTGGCTATTAACAACAGTTAAACAAATTGAAGAAGTGTCTTTAAACTCAATCCTGAAAGCTCTTCCTCAACATTTGAAAAGCTTTAGGCAACAGAAGAAGAAAGAATGCATTTATTTGAAGCTAGGGGTCCATATGCTGTCTACAAATCAGACCCATTAGCTTTGCTTACCTTATGGTTTGGCTATCACGTGGAAACCACCTTTGCTGCCAAAGAGAGATAAAAGTGTACATTAAAAATACATTGCACCTTATCTCACGGAAGCAGGTGAAGAGTCTTTCATTCTTTAAGCAGACTGACTCTACCTTTTTGTTGCATGTGTTTAATGAGAACTCAACATAAATGCTAGCAACATGCAATCTGAGCATGCTGGTCTAGGAGCAGTGTCTGCCATCTGCTTGGGCTAAATGGAATTGCCCAGCCTTTGCCTCCCTGCCCTTGAAACTTGACTATTGGAATTTAATTACATGATTATATGATTAAATCAAAGAGATTGAAAGGTTAAAGGTAATGTCCCTAGAGGTGCAGCAGGCCCCAGGCTTCTGAACAGCTGACATGGGGGAGAAAAGTCCCTCCTGGCATGTCAGAGAAAGAAAGATAATGAGCTCTTCTGGGGGTGACACTGATTTTGTTTTATTAGATGTGGTGTTGATTGGGAAAGAATTTTAAATTCTCAAGTCCAGAAAATGAATTTGAAAGCTTTTTTTTTTTTTCTTTTTCTTTTTCTTAAGTCAAAGTGCTCAAGCAATTTTTTTTCCCTGGATTTAGCTCTTTGATTCCTTTTGTGCTCTTGGAGGAATTTTGAGAGTCTGGAACATATTGTCTGAAAGTTAAGGAATTAGGAAGGCAAAGGCAATCTGGGACTTATTTTCAATAGATGTATTGTCTCAGTCTTACCTCCAACAACTCAATGCTGGTGTAAGCTTCAAGGTAGATATTCTCTGATGGACTTTGACCTTGATAGTGAAATTCAGCATTCTATTCAGAGAAGACACATCACAAATCAGCCAATGGGGAGAGCTACCAGTTGCAAACAGTCACCTGGGTTTTACAGCAAACTATGGTACAGAGCACACATAGCAAGAGTTGATAGAGCCTAGTCTCAGGAGACTAAGATGTGTACTAGGGAACAAAGAAGAGTAATAGAAATGGAGACTGTGTTACTCAGAGGACTTTCAAATCCTCAGTAGCTAAGCTTGTCTCTCATCCTATCTTGTACCTCCCTTGGCTCAGCTTCCTTGCATCCTGTTACCCTGAAGCATTTGGCACTTGTTACTTTTGTCTGTGAAAAGCTTATTCATAAAGGATAGGGCACTGTGTTGCCTGCACCTGGGAAGCAGTGTTATTACCAAATCAACAGTTACTTGCAGAGATTTAGGAGAGAAACAAGGTCTGACATGCAAATCAGCTCTTGCTAGTGACTGTGGAGATCAGGGGAACGGTAGACTTTAAATGCAGAATGACACAGTCATGGCAGGCATGGGTGAGAATGTGCTAGTAGTGAGTATGGTGAGTATTGGAAACATTAACTTACTCTTTTGTTCTATAGGTTGTGTTTCTGTAATGATAATAAGACTTGCCTGCACTTTCACACCTGGAAAGGAATGACACCTGGTTTGTACTAAACTCTTTAATCTCAAAGCCCTTGTTCTTGACCCATACCATATTGCACTGTGCAGAGCAATGCAAGTGTCATAATAATAATTAAGCCAACATTTATGGAGTTTTCCTATGGACTGGACTCTTATATAGCACTTAAAATACATCCTCACATCAAAAACATATTGAGGTGAATGTGATCATTAGCTCTACTTTATAGATGAAGAAACTAAAGTTTCTCAGATTTGGGCCCTGTAAGTTAAAACCAATCCTCTTCTTAATCATATCATACTGAGGTCAGTCTAGGGTTTGGGAGAAAAACAAATAAGTACATGTGTGAAGCATTAAGAAGCAATACGATATGATGAAAAGAGTTTACGTGTAAGGATCTGGAAAGCCAAGTTCAAGGCTCTGATCTACCACAACTCTCTGTATCAACTTGGATAAACCAGACAAACATTCTATACGATGACAGAATTAAATGAATTGCTATTACATATCCTTCCAGATGACCATTCTGAGTATAAGTACCAAATTATTGCTACAGACCATAAAAATAAAGGTGATTAAAAGGAGAGAGACCTCATTCTGAAAGGTGAGGACTACATCTGATGTTCACACTTTATTCATTTTCTTTAACTTTTCAACTCATTTGGCAATAGGTTTCTTTTATACCAACCACTTCATAGAACTACTTTGACAATGGTCTCCACTGACTTTCCATTTCTTATTTTTATTTTTTTAACTAGTATTATATCAGTTAAAGGGTCTTTTTGTGCTACAAAATTTGATTCATTGAGATTCTGATGAAAGCTATGGGATCTTTCACTGGAAAAGTTCACTAATGCATAAAAAAATATATCTCTACATATGATCTCAGATGATCCACAGTGACAAATACTGCATAGTACTCAAGAAGAGGGGGCTAAGGAAAGTCCTTTGAATTTGTTGAGAAGGACTTTCTAAATCTCACTGGTAAAGGTTAGGCAAAACTCAGTTTAGAAATGAGAATAGAAGGAAGAATTTGAGTCAATGAATGCATTGGAAGCTTGTGGGATTTCTTTTTGAAAATAGGAGTATATAAATAAGTAGTGTTAATCCTGGAAACATTATTCAAACTCTTTATTTTACATATCAGGCAAATTTTCTTTTCTTTTCTTTTCTTTTTTTTTTTTATTTATTTATTTGACAGAGAGAGACATAGCGAGAGCAGGAACACAAGCAGGGGGAGTGGGAGAGGGAGAAGCAGGCTTCCCGCTGAGCAGGGAGCCCGATGTGGGACTCGATCCCAGGACCCTGGGATCATGACCTGAGCCAGGCAAATTGTCTATAAGAATGGAAAACAGGGGCGCCTGGGTGGCTCAGTCGGTTAAGCGTCTGCTTTCATTTCAGGTCATGATCCCAGGGTCCTGGGATCGAGCTCCACATCAGGCTCCCTGCTTGGCGGGGAGCCTGCTTCTTCCTCTTACTCTGCCTGTTTGTACTCCCTCTCTCTCTGTCAAATAAATAAATAAAATCTTAAAAAAAAAAAAAGAATGGAAAACAAACTTTGATATTGTAAAATTACTTGGCTAGTTTCTATTTCCCCTCCCTCCTGCCCCAAAATGAAGCCAGGGGCAGAGGAAGTTACCAACATCTGATATGTGTTATAAATGATTTCTTTTTAAGTATGTATGCAGGATTTCCATTTCTTTCCATTTTCATTTCCCAAAGAGAAGAGTCTTACAATCTGTTTTGGCTTGAATTTCATGCTTCTATCTATGAATTTGTAGGGGTAATGGAGATCAGAGAACTAAGTGGCATCTTGCTGTGCACAGAGGAGAAAGGAATGATAAGATAAGGAGATAAGCGAAGTGATAAATAGCGTGGGTGACAAACACATGCTGACTACTGCTCTTTTCCCCCTGGCTCCAATCAGAGGTGGCATCCCCAGCTACTTCCTTTTACCATTTTTCTACCAGTGCCAGGTCTGGGCAACATCAAGTGGACCCATATGAATGTTGCTTTAACCACTGAATGAATGACTATGAGCAAGTTGCTAGTGACTCCAGACCTCATTTCCTCAGCATCTACAAGTTTGTGAACAGGTTTAAAAAACAGTTTGTGTAGATCTCAGTATAGTTTCTAGCATGGAGCGAATACTCAACAGTGGTGATTTTTACTATGATCATGTATCAAAACATTTCCTTTTAGGAAAATCTCTGCTGGTGGTAGAGTACTTGTTCAAAGCAAAACAAACAAACAAAAACAAAAAAATAGGAAAGAAAAATTGTTATACAAATTCATAATGAGAGTTCAGTTTTCTATTTTGAAAAAAAAGAAGAGTAAAAAGGATATTCTCTGGGTGTCCTCTACCAGTGCTATGACAAGTTCACGTTTACATGATTATGTGTGTGTCTATACATGTGTGTATATATATGTAAATATATATATATATAGCCTCTATCTATTTAACTATCTATTGAGAAATATTTATTGTAAGACATTGGCTTCCATGGTTATGGAGGCTGAGAAATCCCAAGATCTGTTATCAGCAAGCTGGAGACCCAAGAGCGCCAATGCTATAGATCCAGTCCAAGCCAAAAGACCCGAGAACCGGGAGAGCCGATGGTGTAAATTCCAGTGACAATGCCAACAGACTTGAGACTCAGCAGGAGCCAGTGTTTCGGTTCAAGTCTGAAGGCAGAAAACAACGAATGCCCCAGCCCAACAATAAGGCAGTGGAGTTCAGCATTTTTGCTTTATTCAGATCGTCAATTGATTGGATGAGGTCAACCCACATCAAGGAGAATAATCTACTTTACTCAGTTAATCTCTCCCAGAAACACCTCACAGATATATTCAGAAAAATGCTTGGTCAAATGTCTGGGCGCCCTGTGGTTCAGTCAAGTTGACATATAAATTCATCATCACACTGTTGTAGAATTGTAGGTGCTCAGAATTTGAGGAAGATGGAATTTGCCTGACTCTGTATAAGTTGGGTGTTCCTTGTGACATTTTTCATAATCAGAAGCCTGCTACAAGGAAAGACAGAGCAAAATGGCAGGGTCTACAGTCCCAAAATTCCAGGCAACCCAAAATAGGTAAGACACATTCTTGACTATGAAGTTAGACACAGTCTATTGAGCTTTGCTGTTCCTAAACCTGATCACTATAATCAACAAGGGTCAAATTTCCATTTCCAATCCATTGGAGTTATGACAGTAAACACTCATCCCGAAATTTTGCTTTGATTTTTTTTTTCTTTAAGATTTTATTTATTTGACAGAGAGAGACACAGCGAGAGAGGGAACACAAGCAGGGGAAGTGGGAGAGGGAGAAGCAGGCCTCCCGCGGAGCAGGGAGCCCCGATGCGGGGCTCGATCCCAGGACCCCGGGACCATGACCCGAGCCGAAGGCAGACACTCAACGACTGAGCCACCCAGGCGCCCCTTGCTTTGATTTTCTTCAATAGGAACATATCATCAAGTCCCATAGAACAAAGTGGAATGTGATCATGAGAGATGTAATGTCTCAGGCAGAAAGTCTATCATAATGACTCTAAGGTTTCACCTACATTCACTTGAAAATCCACCAATATCATCCCCAAACTTAACTATGCACATCCCCTTTCCTGGCTTGTGTCCCATCATTGCCTCAAACAGCCCTTAAAAGAGCTGTGCCAGCCATTTTGAAATCTGGCTGTTCTCATGAATAAAAGGGGTACCTTGGTTTCCACGAACAAGTCAAGTCTAAGCATACTTTATGAGCACGACAAGAAACAGATGTCAACACCTAACACCAATACTGCTCTTGGTTTAATTTGAAAAACTGGCCACTGGACAATCCATCTCACAGAATCTACTTAGAGTGCTTATCAAATTTTAATAAAGTTGATTTAAGACGAGCTTTGAATGCAGTTAAATGAACACCTTTGACATGAAAGGTTTTGTAGTCTATTTTCTGTCACCAGTAATATCCAGTAAACTTTTTGTCTCTCTTTTCCTTATAGAGCCCTTACTTCAACAAGTAGAGATTTTCTTTGTTTTCTTTCTTTTCTTGGCGGGCAGAAGAGTTGTGATATCCAGGGTACCAACACGTCCGCTCTGGTTTGTCACCTGGCGATGCTATCACATCTCATTTTTAAAAAAGAAAATTGCACTGGTGCCCACAGGCCATAGAAATGTCAAAACTACTAAAGAGTTTGATCCTCTCAATAGTTTGGGAAAGCTCTCCGAAAATCCCATGGATGTAACAAAAGAGCAGGAGAGAGAAGAGAGAAAGGGAAAGGGAAAAGTAAAGCAGTATTCATTTCCCCTAAACCAATGTAGCAATCAACTTTGCAATTACCAAAATTCATTTCACTGGACTTTATAACTGGAAATGAAATGAGTGAGAAATGAGAATCTCTAATGAAGGCTCAGGTCCCCACCCATTGCGTTATCATCACATTCAACCAATTCCAACATTCACTCGCCAGCTTTGTAATTTGCAGCTTATTTTCTCACAGCTCGCCAAGCGATTCGCATTCATTTACATTATTGCCGTTTAACACGCAGACAAGTAGAAATATGGTTTCAGATCTGATGGGCTTGGCATTTTTTTTTGTCTAGTTGAGTTTGTTTTGCTGCCTAAAACAAATGTCTCTGGAGCTCTGTTTAATTTAGCATGTCAAACTGCTTCCTTCAAAGGTGATTTGGAAATGCTTTATATACACGATAGACACAAAAAGCCAGAAAAAACGGAGTGGGGAGTGATGTTTAAATGAGGAACCATGAAAACACAAGCAGGGATGCCTATCAACGCGGATGAGATTTCGATTGTTGTTAGATGAACACTGTGCATTCCCGAATTGAAACAAACAGAAGAGAGGGGCATGAGGCATTTCAAATTATGAGCTATACAGACATTTCTTCTGAAGCCTTTCTTTTTCTTCCTCTTCTTTTAATTTTTATTGTTTTTAACTATAAACTTAGAGTGGCAACTCAGGATTTGAGTAGGGACCCAAGCAAACATTTTCCAGAGGTCTTGAGCTCTAGGAGCTTCCATTGTTTGTATATTCTCGATACTAGATTCCTATCAGATATATGATTTGCAATGATTTTCTCCCACCCTGGGGGCTGCCTTTTCACTCTCTTGATAATGGTTTTTGATGTACAAATGTTTTTAATTTTGATAAAGTCCACGTTACTTTTTTTTGCTTTCCCGTTGCTCATACAACTTGATGAACAGGTCTCAGTGCCCAGTGCACAGTACATTAAGATATTCTAAAAAATGTTCTTTAAAAATGGAATCTGCCTGAACTTTCCAAAAAGGAATGGCTGTCCAAAACTGATATAGGCTGACAATTTCTCATCACCAGTTCCAAAATCTGAGAAGCTATGGAGATGAAAAGTTTTTATAGTTCAGTTGTGAGCAAAACCTGTCCTAAACTTTCATGAAGTAAGAGATAGTCTTTATTTATCGGAATTAGTGGGACTATTTGTCCATTTTGCTTTAAAGTATCACTATGCTTAATAATGAGATGCTATCCCAGACTCTACTGATTCTAATAATTAGCATAGATAGTGAATTACTCTTTTTTGCCCTGGGATGCCAAGAAATTTCCTTTATTTTAAGGTGTACAATGTAATGATAAATTGTGAAATGATTACCACAATCAAGTTAACATATCCATCCCCTCACACAGTTTCCTTTGTGTGTGTGTGTGTGTGAGAGAGAGAGAGAGAGAGAGAGAGAGAGAGAATACTTGAGATCTATTCTCTTAGCAAATGTTGGCTGTATTACTTTTGAAGAATCTAAAATATTCTGAATTTTGAAGAGCTTCTGAAAGGACTGATGAGCCTGCAATGGTAATAGCAACTAACAATGGTATAATGCTAGAGCGCTTAGGTTTCTCAGTCAGTTAAGTGTCTGACTCAGACTCAGGTCCTGATCTCAGCATCCTGATTGAGCCCCGGGATGGGGGGCTCCCTGCTCCGTAGAGTCTGCTTGTCCCTCTGCCCTTCCCCCTGCTCATGCTCTCTCTCTCTCAAATAAATATTTTTTTTTTTTTTTAAAAGCAGGGGAGGTAATGGTTTTAGTTTCTAATGGGCTTTCCTGTATGATCTCACTTGAACCCCATCAAAGAATTTTATAGAGGGTGTTAGTACTATTTTCAAGTAAAAACACTGATGCTCAGAGAAATGAGATGTGTTAAAGAAAACCAGAGCAGGACAGAAGTTAAAACAGTGAAGATGCAATTTATTTTTTTTAAAAAAGCTACGGCAATAAGGGAAAACAGACCCCAGTATTAATGTGTTAAAATCCAAATACAGCTTGGACCAGTGGGAATTATAGCCAAGGAGTTAAGGCGGGGGGTGGGGTGGGGTGTCAGTGAGTTTGAAATCACTAGGAGGAAATCTTCAGGGTAAGGGGTGATTCTTGCTGAAGGTAAGTAGGTCAGTGTGAGCAGATCCCAAGGGTAGAAGTGAGGAATTTGGTGAGATATTGTGGGTGATCAGATATTGAGGGCTATGCAGGATTCTTGGCTAAAACTGGGTTCTATAAAGAAGAACATGGAACACTGAAATGCAGCCTAGCTAGAAAGAGAGCTTAAAGTGCCTGATAAAAGTTTGGTCAAGGAAAGAGTCTTTGTCAAATGACTTTCCCAAAAGTGATGAAGTATCAGAACTGAAAGGTTAGATTTCATGTCTTCTTGGCTCCAAATTTAAGTGGATAGCAGTTTCTATTTCTTAAGCATACAGAACAAGATTTACTAAACTCGTTGCCCTGTATGCAAAGTTTAGTCAACCCTGTTTCTATGGGATGCTAGAAAAAAGCAGGCAATTCATTGAGAGACGGAGCAAGAGTGAGAGTGAGAGACAGTCACAGAAAGTTAGTCTATGCCAGACACCCTCTAGATGTGACAGTTGTAATTTTCTATTACTGTATGCCTGGAAACCTGAAGTCAGGGAGTGGGGTTGACAGAACCAAGAAGATAAACAAGACTGCCCATGTAGCCTGCCCTAGACTTCTCTTCCATGGGATATTTCCTAACAAATATATAGAAGAGGAATATCAGCTTGATGAGATTTTAGGGGCACAGAGAATTTTAGGACCCTTTTCCCTGACCTTTCTCTACCTGTCAGCTCACCTAGGCATTCTTACAGATTTAACTGGTTTTATTCTGATTCATCAAGGGATGGTAATCCATACCAACAGGGACACATGAAAGTGTTTCCATCTCTATGCCTTAGAGTGAATAATATTTTTTATATACCTCTTCAAAGCATAAGGACTCTGAATTTGAGATGGAGAAAGGAAGGGGGCATCAAAGAACCCTGAAATTGCTCTTAAAATTTTGGGAGTCCCAGCTTACATACTTTCTTACAGGATCTTACTTGCTGTGTGTCCTTGGAGAAGAGCTGTTAACCTCTTTGAGCCTTAATTTTCTTTTTGGCTGGGGTAGCTATAAATGTGGCACTCAATATTTGTAAGGCTCCATCCTTTTGGCAAATACTTCAGAAGCTAAGAACTCACTTTGTACACCAGCCATTTGGGAAGAGGGTGCAATTGGAGGGTAGCCATAGTGGGTGTTCAGTTGTTTCAATAGTCCTGTGTTTGTTTCTAGTGGAAATTTCATTTGGAAGTTGTGAAGAGTTTTTTTTTTTTTTACTTTATTACTTTATTACTTTATTTATTTATTTATTTATTTATTTATTTATTTAGGGAGGGGGAGAGAGAGAGAATGGGGTGGGAGGGGCCGAGGGAGAAGGAGAGAGAGAATCTTAAGCAGGTTTTCTATGTTCAGCAGGGAGCCCGAACCTCAGGGCTCCATCTCACAACCCTAAGATCATGACCTGAGCTGAAATCAAGAGTCAGATGCTGAACCAACCGAGACACCCAAGTGCACCATGAAGAGATTTTTTTTTTAAGTCAGGACACCCATGATTGCGCTTGACTTCACTCAGTCAAACGAAGGTAGGAATTGGCAGTGAGCACCACTCTGAATCATCTTCTGCCCCCTCTTTCTACTTCTACATCTGCTTACAGAAATGAATTGGACAATTTGCTATCATCCAGAATTTAGAAGACTTTTTTTCTGTTAAAAGAAGTTCATTATTCTTCCAGGTTACTAATCAGTTTAGATCTCAAATATAGGGATAGGTTGGTAAGGCAAGGGGGTGGGGTGCGGAATAAAACCTGAGTAGAACCTTTCTTATTTTGTTTGATTCAACAAAATACGCAGTTCTCGTAGGCACATAAGCTATGATATAAATCCCTTCCCTCTGGCATTTGATTGAGATACATAAGGGATGTATAATGCATACATTGCAGGGGCTCAAGTCAGCTAATCCCCACACACACCCTAGCCTTCTTCTTCTTCTCTTCTTCTTCCTTTTTTAACAAAAAACATCTTTACTACTAACGTTAGGAGTATCAATTACCAGCTAAAATCTTTTTTTTTTTTTTTTCAGGAAATAATTCTGCTGAAACTAATCTTGTCATATTAGGGTAGGTAGGTTAAGTAATGTTTAAGAAATTTCCCAACTTGTATTACTTATAGGGTGTCAAGATAGTAATTCTTACAACAATAAAAAAACCCACTTTTTTGTCCTTCTGTGGTTCTTATGATTGTATTATTTATAGTGGCCCCACCACCCTGGTGTAGACTCATTTCTTCTCTCCCTTGGGCTGTTAAGCCAGGACAGGAAGTATTTTGTGATGGGCAGGACAGATTTCCAGAACTCCCTGGTGCTTTTAAATCTCTTATTTTGGCTGGGGGAAATCACCCAGCACAATTTGTAATATCAGACAGCAGTGTAAGGAGAGGCTAAATGTCAGGGCTGGGGAAGCAGAATGATGAGGGATAAATGCGATTGCCTAAAGCAGGGATGAAGACAATCTCATTAGTCTTTCATTTTACGGGCACTGGTTTCTAAGACAGACAACAGGGACACAAATAGAAGAGGTGTACTCTGAGCAACTTACGGGACAAAACCTTTCCACATCGACCTAGTTGGAATGTTACAGGGCCGGGCTGATGCCAGCATTTAAAGGCTTCTGATGTTCTTGGTGTTGCCTCAAAGATCTCATTAGAAGAATATCGTTCTTCTATAGTATTCCCTGGAAAACATTCAGTTTGCGGGCCATTGGAGAATTTTGGGGGTTTTGTTTTTTAAACAAATCAAACTTGTTTTAGATCATGGCAATTTATAACTCATGGGAGCATGGCATTTTCTATTATTATTGTTGCTGATTAAATCTGGACCTCAATGGTTCAATGCCATAATTGCTGTGTCAAAGCCCATCTACATCTGGGTAAACAATTTCCCATGAAATCAGGTTAGGTCACAGTCATTTTTTTATTATTTAAATTATCTCACGTGACTGTCTCTGAATAGCTCATCCTAATCCTGGATTTACAAGTGAAATTGTTTATTTACATATTTATTGAAATAGTGTGGTAGACTAGGTATTGTAGTAGAGTGGTCAGAGTAAGATCCTCTCCCTCTCCCTCTGCCCCTCTTCCCACTTTTTCTCTCTCTTTCTCTCTCAAATAAATACATAAATCTTTAAAAAAAAGATGGAAATATATTTGAAAATCCACAACAGTAAAATTACATGGCATACTTTACATTTTCCCAGGATATCAGAAATCACTTCATAATTTTATAATTTATCAGAATTATTGTTACGAATCAAAGTTTTCAGTGCATTAGAGGCATGCAAAGGGGTCAATTATACACTTATGAAAGTGTGGGATAGGAAATATTCTCGTATGATCTAAGTGACTAATCACGCAATTCTCACAGCAGAGAATCTGATCATTGGGTAATTTATGCGCTTGAAGAGGCACAATATGTGAAAGAACTTATGTATCTTCAGCTATGACAGAATATTTTTTTTTTATTGTTTTCAAGTAACTGGGCTATTTGAATGTTAGTGCATTCCAGATTTTATTTTAGTTTTTAAAGATTTATTTATTTATTTTACAGAGAGAGAGAGAGAGTACATGACTAAGGGAGGGACAGAAGGTGAGAATCTTCAAGCAGACTCCCTGCTGAGCCCCAATCAGGGTTCAATCTCATGACCTTATCCTTTTGAAGAAGACTGGACATTTACTTTGTAGAATGTCTCTTCTTTCGGGTTTGTCTGATGTTTCCTCACAATAAAATTCAGGTTCATATTTTTGGCAAGAGGATCAAAAAGGCATTATGCCCTTTCCACCGCATCATATCAGGAAGTACACGTTGTTGCTAAGTCTCACTACTGGTCTTGTTAATTTTGATCACTTTGAAGTCTGACTGCAAGAGACCAAACTTGAGATCACTCTACGTTATTGCAACTAAACCAACTTCAGTTCCCAACTCACATTCAAACTTTAATTTTGGAAACAGTTGTTGAGCTAATGGTGTATGAGTTTTACTTGGAAACAAGATTGTCATTATCTTTTGAATTCTGTGCTTTAGTCTCTGGAAACCAAAACATGGATCTAAATATTTTGTGTAAGTTAAAGGAATTGGCACGTCCAAGTTCAGTCTCTCTCATTGGTTTTCTTCTCTGTCTTGCCACATTTGGGCAAAACCCACCAAGGTAACAGGACTCTGTTATCCACTGTCTCTTCTTTACTAGAAATGGAGCAACATGGATCACATTCTCCTCCAAAACTCATTTAATATATACTTACAATTCTTCCATTTTCAGTTCTTTAGTATAACAGTCAACCAAATACTTTTTTCCCCCCTTAGGGAATGATCTCTTGCTGACCGTAACTTCCCTTTAGTTGTTGAATGATATTATAAGGTCAGTATATGTAAAGAGAAATAAGAACAACAGCCCAGTTTTTATTTTTTATTTTTATTTTTATTTTTTTTTAAAGATTTTATTTATTTATTTGAGAGAGAGAGAGAATGAGAGACAGAGAGCACGAGAGGGAAGAGGGTCAGAGGGAGCAGCAGACCCCCCGCCGAGCAGGGAGCCCGATGTGCAGCCCAGTTTTTAGTGACAGGAATGCAGGAGAGATAAAAACAAAAATGTATAAGAGCTGCCAGAAAAATTACTGAGAGTGTAACTGGATATGTCTCTGTGTCGGAAAGGTTAGTGAAACAAGGGGCACCTGGGTGGCTCAGTCGCTTAAGTGTCCACCTTCGGCTCAGATCATGATCCCAGGGTCCTGGGATCCAGTCCTCCATCGGGCTCCCTGCTCAGCAGGGAGTCTGCTTCTCCCTCTGCCCCTCCCCCCACTCATGCGCTCATGTACTCTCTCTCTCGCTCTCTCTCGTGCATGTACTCACATGCACGCAAAAGTAAACAAATAAAATCTTTAAAAAAAAAAGATTAGTGAAACGAGACTCATCCCTCTCTAAATCAGAAATTCAGTTGGAAATGGGACGAAAGACCAACAACACAAATGGTAAAGAGCCACATATGGAAAGGCGCATGAAATAAAACTATCCAGGTCCATCATCATATAAAAGCTGTGTTACCAAGAGGGCCAGCAGGTTGACATCCTGCTTATGTGAACCAAAACAGAGCTGATGAGATTCTTTTAGTGAGACAATCTGACCACTCTGGCTGCCTTATCATTAAAAGCAGAGAATTCTATTGCTATGTGATGATCTAAGTACTATGGGTTTTCATGGCAGAAAGTATTAAAATTGTGTGGTCGTCATTTGTGGTTCAATGTGTTCATAGACTCAAACAGGATTTATCCCCAATGAAACATGGTAAATATGCAATTTGGAACATTAAAGCACAACTATCTATAGTTTCTCTATTCTGGAAGAGCCTATGAAATCAGAGGGGAGAGACCTCTTTTTTAGTAACTTTAGTATTCAGATAATTTAATTGGGAACATTTGACTCACCACCACTGTATAGAACAGAGCTGGTCACTCATTCCTAATATCTAGTCCTGGTTGGAGAAGCAGTTGATATCCCTTGCATTCCTCGACACACAGATATCTGGGTGACAGAATGAAAGAGTTTGAGTCCAAATGCTCTAGGCTGTTAGGGATCTCAGCCGTTTTCACTGTTCTCTTTTAAGCTCAATCAGTCCTAGCGTTCTACATCAACATCAACAGTGAATGTTCACTTGACAAAATACATTCATAACTACTCTATATTCCAGCTCTCTTGACAACACCATTCAATTATTAACCTGTCTTTTCTGAAAATGATGCCATAGCATTAAATTCATGAGCTGCTTTCCCTGCTGCATTTTTTTAAGTTTTTAAATAACAAAGACAACCTCTGTAGTTATTTAATACTTCCAGAAAGGAGTACATTTTTTAGCTACTTCATGATTAACTATTGAAATGTGTAAGCCTAGGAATTTAAAAGGTCTGTAAAAACCAAACACCTTCTAAATCTGACTTCCATTTGAAAAATTAGAGGACCATTGAACTCTTATTATAACTGCCTGTTGCTTAAAAGATCATACCGAATAACAAAGAGAAGTAAATAGATTCGATGAAAGGAATTTCTGTGGCTGGCTGCTTGGGTTTGTTCTGTGTAAAATGCACATTTATTTTAAATTAGACAAATGGCAGGATTTCCTGCCTAATGAGACTGCTTGGACTCGTGGTTTGGAAGTGTCACCTCCATTCTTTATCAAATAATCATAATTAGGGTGAATGAACCAACCAGGGAAGTATGAAGTAAGTCAAAAGTGTATTGAATGGAAACAAAAAAGACCTCCAACAAGCAGACCACCAGGGCACAATCTAGGGGAAACATCTATAGTGCAAACACACAGCCCCGGAAAAGCTGTTGGGCACCAATACTGTGACTGTTGAATTATAGAGCTCATAGCAAGTTTGAATCCTGACTGTCCACATTGCCTACCTAGTTCTTTTTAAATTACATCCATTCTCTCAATACAGCCCTCAAATATTCAGGTGTTTTTTTCTCTCTCTTTCACTGTTCATCAAAGCAGCCCATGATAGATTTAAATTGCATTAGTTCTTACATTTGCTTGTGGTATTTTCTGCTCCAATTTGAGAAGCCTTTCAACAACATTGGCATTTCCCTGCCCTAGCACACAGATACAAAATTCTTCTGAATCCCTGCACATACTCCTTTGGATGCATTGTAGAATCTGTATCAGATAGTAATAATTGCTATCAGACCCCTCTAAAATTCTGTTTTTACAAAGTTTCAGGATTGCTAAGTGTCTTTTTCTTTAAGAAAGATTCCTGAGGGAAATTTCTGGGCCAAGCCAAAACTAAGACCTGAACTTTGATTAAGTACGAAGGACATGATAATTACTACAAGATAGATGAGGTCAAGGCCAGGTTATTTTTCAAAATGGTGGAAAGACAGAAGAGAATCATGTAATTAATTTGAAGGAAGCATGGAAGTGGATTTTGGAGACCTGGTGGCTCAAGAAAATGGGAGGTAGCAAACAGATTCCAGATTAGTGACTATTAGACATTGGAATGATAACACATATATATTACCAGGCCTCATTTTCCATGAATTCTGATTCAGTAAGTCAAAGGTGGGGCACAAAGATCTACATGTTTTAGATGTACAGATGATTCTGATTCACGTTGTCATCACAGAGAACACTTTTGAGGAGCACTGTACTAATATGTGATTGAACTCTTTTAGTGACAAGGGACATAAACTCATCTCAAATTTATTTAAGCCAACGAAGCAGGATTGTATTAATTCAAGTGGTCAAAATGTTCAAGAGCACATCTTTAAGGTTAAGATGAAGGTGGACCCAGGTGCTGAAAGGAAATCATCTGGAAACTTTTTCTGTCTTCTGGTTTTGTTTTCATACTTGCTTGCTTCATTCTCAGGCAGGCTTTGACTAAGAATGGTACTAATATGCCACTAACAGATCTGGCTTAAAGTATACTAGCTTAGTGAACCTATTAGGAAGATGACTTCTATTTTAAATTAGTTCAACAAATTTACTTTGATTTAATTATATTGAATTAATTTATTAAATTATTAATCTATGGAATTAATTTGGCCTACTGAAATAAATGCAGTGGGAAGGAGGATGGAACATTAACTACCTTTGTCTGTCCACCCCCCCACCCCGGATTTTGGAATGAGGTCTTCACACACAAACCAAATGGATTGAAGAAGAATCAGGATTAGAATGTGGGATTGGATTTCCAAAAGGAAACCTGGATCCTACTCTCAGAAGAGGAAATTAATGCTAAGAAAGAATAAGCAATGTTATATCCACTACACGTGGATTCAGATAAAGCAAAGAGACTCCTGGACCAGAATTCAATGAATCTAGGTAATGGCCAGCAACTCAGCAAGATGTTAGCTTATGGAATGGCGGTCCCTTAATGTCGAGTAAGGATGTGCTTTCTTTACACAGAATGTGTACTCTCTGCTTTGAAGAAGCACAAGTGTCTAGGAATGTGTTCAAAAGGTTCTGGAAAAGCTGAATTCAATAGGTACTGGAAGCTATTCTCACAGAAAGGGCAAAGTTCTTTGAGGGATTTTGATAGATGGGTGTAGAAATCTGAATGCAAAGACTTCAGCAACAGACTATTAAAGAACTTAGTTGAGGCACCTGGGTGGCTCAGTGGATTAAACAGTTTGGGTCATGATCCCAGGGTCCTGGGATCGAGCCCCATATCGGGCTCCCTGCTCAGCAGAAAGTCTGCTTCTCCCTCTGCCTGTCCCTTCTTGTCTGCTCTCTCTCTCCCTCAAATAAATAAAATCTTAAAAAAAAAAAAAAGAACTTAGTTATAATGGGGGCCTGGGTGGTACTGTCCGTTAAATGACCAACTCTTGGTTTTGGCTCAAGTCATGATCTCAGGGTCATGAGATGGAGCCCTGCACTGGACTCCACACTCAGTGGGGAATCTGCTTGAGATTCTCTCCCTCCCTCTCCCTCCACCCCTCCCCCTACTCTCTCATTCTAAACTATATAAATAAATCTTTTAAAAAAAGAATTAGTTATAGAAAATGATTCCTTAAGGTGATTTACCTCTAATCAGAAACTCTGAGAAAGTTTAAAGGTTTATATAGTATGTTGGTTCCAAAATACATTTTGCTTCAATATATTGTTCAGGAAAATTAAGAAAGGATATAATAATTATGTTTGATAAATGAGAAAGACCATAATAATCTGTGATTAAAAGTTATAGGTTGATGTGAAAGGTAAGATACACATTGTTGGTTTGTTTATTACCTGTCAATTTAAGGTCTTTAACATTCAGCACATGTCACATGGTATTAAGCTATGCATATATACACACATATTATATATAAAACATATATATACATATATATGTGTATGTAAATTATATACTTTACTTTTTTAATTTAGTAAAATAAGTAGAACTTACAATTTACCATTTTAATCATTTTAAGTGCATAGTTTAGTGGTATCAAGTGCATTCACATTGTTGTACAACTATTATCACTATCTATATGAAAAACTTTTTCATTATCACAAAATAAAACTCTGTATCCGTGAAACAATAACTCCCCATTCCTCCCTGAGAGCCACTGGTAACCACTGGTCAAACTTCTGTCTCTATAAATTGGACTACTTTAGATACTGCAGCTAAGTTGAATCATGTAGTGTTTTGTAGGGTTTGCCTTTTTGTAGCTAGCTTATTTTACTTAGCATAATGTCCTCAAGGCTCAACCATGCATAGCATGTAGGAGAATGTCTTTCCTGGGCGCCTGGGTGGCTCAGTTGGTTGGGCAACTGCCTTCGGCTCAGGTCATGATCCCGGAGTCCTGGGATCGAGTCCCACATCGGGCTCCCGGCTCAGCGGGGAGCCTGCTTCTCCCTCTGACCCTATCCCCCCTCATGCTGTTTCTCTCTCTCTCTCTCTCTCAAATAAATAAATAAATAATTAAAAAAAAAGAATGTCTTTCCTTTTTTTCTTTATTTTTCTTTCTTTCCTTCTTTCTTTCTTTTTTTTTTTTTTGAGAAAGGAAGAGTGGGAGTGGAGTGGGGGGGTTGGGGAAGAACAGAGGTAGAGAGAGAGAGACAATCTTAAGCAGGCTCTATGCCCAGCTTGGAGCCTGACTCAGGGCTTGATCTCACAACCCTGAGATCATGACCTGAGCCAAAACCAAGAGTCAGTCACTTAACTGACTGAGCCACAGGTGCCCCATGCCTTTCCTTTTTTAAAGCCAAATAATATTCCATTGTAATAATATACTACATTTTTAAAAAATCCATTCACCCATCAGCAGAGCAGACATTTCAAGCTGTTTCTATCTTTTGGTTATTGGGACAATGCTCCTATGACCATGGGTGTACAATGTGTGTGTGTATATATATATATACACACACATACACACATTATACATACATATACATATATATTCATATACACACACATATATATAATCTGTGATTAAAAGTTATATATATACACAATATACACACATATATATATGGAAAAGGAAGTCTACAAATGAATGGTTTTTAGTTGGTAAATATCACACTTTTATATTTTGGATTATAACTGTCATTAGCATAAAAAATCTTATAACTTATAAAATGATATTCCTTCAACACAAGTGAGTGCTTGCTTTGGCAGCATGTGTACTAAAACTGGAAAGGTACAGAGAAGATTAACGTGGTCCCTGCACGAGGATGACGTGCAAATTCAGAAGCGTTCCATTATTAAAAGAAACAAAACAAAACAAAAAAACAAGTGTAGGGAAAGCCTAAAGAAATTAATTGTGGAAGTTTATAGGCTTTCAATAAGCATGACTAGATTTTAAGTGACTGCTGTGTAAATTACATTAGGGTGTGTTACACATCGTTGCTCCCAGCGGGTGATACCCCCTATGGTACTCAGATGACCTATAGGTGGCATCTGGACAAACATTTTAGTTCCATGTTTATATATATATTTTGTGTGTATTGTGAAAACATGTCACCAGTGCATGAAACATGAGACAACCTTAAAATACTGTCTTGTTAAAACACACACAAAACAGTGAGTCTGAAACATATATTTTTTTAGAAAAGTAGTAAGTGAATATGGCAAAAATTGTTAAGGTAGTAACTGAAATTTTGGTAATTTATCATGTACTTAGGAAGAAATAGCAGAAAATAAACCTATTACCAGGAAGAAAGATAAAAGTCAATTAAGTTTACATTTGTATACATAGAAATGACAGAATAAGAGGTCTTAGCACATTAGAAAGAATAAACTAATGTAGTATTTATTAAATGCATGTGCATACAATAGACATAAAAAAAGGAAGAATTTGACTGGAGTTTGAACTAAGACTTGAAAGAAGTGATAAGAGGTTTTTGCCTCATTGTTCACAGTGCTGATGTCTGATTCTCTTCCTGCCAAAATTAGCTTAAAGAGAATGGAATGATTTTCACACTGAGTCCTTTTAGCAGATGCACCTGGTTTTCTTGTTCATCGTCAGTTTCAAACCCCAAATGCACTGAACATGTTAACACTGCATTTAGCAGACCTAAGAACAGTTAAGTTAGCTCCTAGCAGATGATTATTATTGTTTTCTATTCAAAACTTTTTTTACATGACATCTCAACACTAGAGGTGAATTGTAAAACTCAGTTCAAATTACTTGACCTTTTCTCTGTTGAAGGCTAAATGGGTAATAGACAGGTTCTCATAGAATATCTCTAAAGTAACTAATGAATCAAATAGTTTATTTTTTGATATTTTGAAGTGTGGCATTTCCTAAAACGTACCCATGATGAAACTTGCTTTTTTCGTATCTTTTTTTTTCTATTACAAAGCAAGAGTCAAAATAGTAAAGGATGAAAAATAGGATATTTTGGTAGGAAATGAAGTCATTCATTTTTAGGGAAACAACTTAAAAACATCAGTTCTTAATCTCAGAAGGCCATATACTCACGATGCTATAGTCTTAAAGATCTGAGTTGAGAGCATTGCATAGGCATATCTGAATATGTTTCAAATGAGCACTTCTCAATTATCTTCACATGAAATACAGGAACCAGCAAACTAGAACACTACATGGAAAAGGACTTCACCTGAAACTTCAGAAGCCCACAGTTCCACCACAGCTTTAGATCCATAGAAAGTGCTTAATATACTTAAACTTTTGTGGATGACTGATAATATATGCTCATTTGAATGAAAGTCATCTAAAATTTCTAACTTGAACTTAAAAATAAATATCCAAAAATTAAGGAAAAGCTAGCTGTCTTTTGAAAGTTAAAACTTACGTTTTGTAAGCACAAGATTAAAGGCAGAAAATTTTAAACACTTTTACAGTTTATGTCAAAGATATAAAAGTATTTGGAGTTTATGGGAAAATGTATTAAATCTGAGAATACAACACGCTTTTTCTGGATTGCTTGGTCTTTTTCTTTCTCTTTTTCTCTCTCCTGCCATAACTGCATCCATCAAAATATATCTGTCCTAGATTATTAAATTTTATTGCACTTCCTAGATTGTGGAGTACTTCTGATTTTTTAACATATTAACTTCAAATTTAGGTATTATAAGGTCAAAGCTGATTCTTCTTAAAGAAAAACAGGCTAATTTTATCCATTTATTTGATATCCATCAAAGCCATCATAAATGATTTATTGAATATTTTTAAAAGATAAATACCTTTTCATATGGGTCTCTAAGAAAATGCTGGAATCACAGAGTATGCCCTCTGATGATTTTTATATTCAAAAAGATTCAGTCTCTTTAAAGTTGCAATAATTAGAAACTATTTTTGCAATTTAAAAATATATATGTATACTATCAACATTCTCAGATTCTGGAGTCTATGAATGAATATTTTTCAAAAATTGGTATAAAGCACTTGAAAATACAACTTGGAATATTGGTAACATTTTAAGAGTGAAAAATATGGAATTAACATTCCCTATTAATATTATTTTTCAAAATGTGTTAAAGTCAGTATTATGCAGCATTTTCAAACGTGTTTCATGAACACACTATTTTTTGCAAAATGGTTTGTGATAAAAGGAGTTAGTGGTCAAAGAAATTTGGGATGTGTGTTCCATCAAGCCATAATGCACATTAGCATATTAAGGTCTCTAAGGCAGTAGAATTACTCTAACATGGCTCTAACTTGAACTTGTGTTTCATGATGTTTTTTAGCACACATATGGCACGGCTCTCAGAACTGATGAAGGAGACCATAGAAAATGATGTTTAAGAGGATACTTTGGGTCCAAAATGCTGGGATTCAAATCTTGCTACTTAAGTCTTCATCTTGGAGTTTTTTTAATCTGTGAAATGGGAACACTGATATAATAGCATCTGTCTTATAAAATAATTATGGGTATTATATTAATATATGTAAGGGCTTGCAATAATGCACAGAACAATGGACACTTAAAAATGCTATTATCATGATTTGGCAAACTGTTCTGGGGCTTTGAAATAACCCATGATCTATTCATTTGTTCCCATTCTCTCATTAATGTGTATGTATATGTATGTGTGTGTGTGTGTATATGTATACATATGTATACATGTACATCTATCCATCTAATCTAATCTATTTTATTAAGTTTAATTCTTGGGGGTGCCTGGATGGCTCAGTTGCTTAAGCATTTGTTTTCAACTCAGGTCATGATCCGGGGGTCCTGGGATCCAGCCCTGCATTGAGCTCTCTGCTCAGTGGGGAGCCTGCTTCTCCCTCTTCCTCTGCAGCTCCCCCCACCCCCTGCTCATGTTCTCTCTCTCTCTCTCAAATAAATGAATAAAACCTTTAAAAAATAAAAATAAAAAAATAAGTTTTATTTCTCAACATATTACAAAATACTTTCAATGCAAAATCATAAATAAAAGCAATCTCATCCCTTGGGTTAAGATATTTAGTTTGTTAAAAAGCAGTTTACTATATTTTCTTAAAATAGAAATAAAATCATATCCTTCTCTCCAGGAACACTGTCCAGTTAGCTATATGAATTAGAGATAGCATTTGCCAAAGACATACCCACCTTTGACTCAGCCCTCTCATTTCCAGACTACTACACAGAACTCCTTAAATCTTTTGCTGGGACTTTGAAAATGAGTTTCTGCTCAAATATGTGTTCTCTTTTGTAACCAGAATATAAGTTTCTCAGAGTATTTTCCTAACACTGTGTATCTGGTTGCTAGATAGACATGGTCTGTTCAGATTTCATTCCTAGGTTAGACATATATAACATTTTTATGTGAGATTGGAAGAAAAAATTCCACATTGCCCATATATTGCTCTTATTTTTCCCAGAGTCTCATGGAATGAGCAAAAATGCAAACTTATTTATGCTTTATTTTAATTAAAATGATCTTTATTTTTTAAATGAATCATCAGTGTAATGTATATTGCTAAATAATAAGACAGGAATTTATTGGCTTACATAATTATACCATTCAAGCTGTGAAATTTACTTTAGGTACTTCTGTATGCAAAGCCTTAAATCAATGGGTCTCAGCGGGGATGGTACCACCCTCCAGGGTACATTTTGAAAATTTATGGAGGTTATTTTTAGTTATCATAACATTTGGGGGGTAGTCACTACTAGAGTTTTGTGAATGGGGCCAGAAAGGTTAGACATCATGCAATGATCAGGATTGTTCTGCAAAAAAATATTATCCATATCCTGCAGAGTTCTTAAATATCTTCCATGCTTCCAAAATGCATGTTTATACCTAAACCTATAGACTAAAACTCCATTTTACATATAAATTCAAAACAGGTTTTTGGGGCAGCTTTAAAGCAAACTGAATAGCTAAGAAATGCAAATATTATATAAATCAAAGAAAAGTTGTTCTGTTTTAAACTTTACTAAGAATTGCATATCATTTTGAATTTTCCATTAAATGTGGTCACATTTCTCATGGAATTTTAATCTGGATCATTCTCAATTTGTAGGTTTTGAATGCAAATTTGTAATAGAGGATATCTGAGACTCTTTTCATAGCCAGATGAAAATATTATTAAAATTAGTGGAGACTTAAAATATAGGCATCTCATTAAATTTTATTAATAAAGCTTGTCTAAAAATAACTCATGTTCTTGACTTTCTATATTTGAGTATTTCTACAGCACAATGAAAATTTTAATTGTGAGAAAACATTGAAAAAATTTATTTGCTATACTTAAAGTTGACCCATAAACACCATGGGGGCTATGGGCAGTGACTTTCTCATGCAGTCAAAAATCCATGTGTAGCTTTTGATTCCTCAAAAGCTTAACTACTAATAGCTTACTGTTGACTGGAAGCCTTACCAAGAACATAAACAGTTGATTAACACATATTTTGTATGTTATATGTATGATATCCTGTATTCTTACAGTAAAGTAAACTAGAAAAAAAGAAAATATTAAGAAAATCATTAAGGAAGAGAAAATATATTTACCATACTATCCTGTATTTATATGAAAAATCCATGTATAAATGGACCCACACTGTTCAAACATGCTGTTCAAGCGCAAACTGTATTTATGTATTTACTTTATTTTTTTTTAGAGAGAGAGAGCAGTGGGGAGAGGGGGAGAAGGAGAGGGAGTGAGAAATTCTTAAGCAAGCTTCATGCCCAGGGTGGAGCCTGACATGGGGCTCCATCTCACGACCCTGAGATCATGACCTGAGCCAAAACCAAGAGTTGGACGTTTAACCAACTAAGCCACCCAGGCACCCCAAAATACTGTTATAAAAAAGGTTTCAATTAAGAAGTATTGTGTAAGAATATGAAGAAATATCAAAACACCTCTGAACCCTGGTCTTTTAGAATCACCCTTGTAGATAATTTTGAGAAATGACCTAACTCTTCTCAGAATTATTTGACTACCTTAGAACCACACATCTAGTACCACCAAGGTAAGAGCAAGAAACCAGGTTTCTGTACTTCTAGTAAACTCTATAGAACTATGGTGACATATATTTACTGAGTGAAAATACAGGGTTAAATGAAAGTAATCAGTCAACCAATATTTGTCTTAAGTTAATTCTTATCCTCTTATGTTTTAAAGTAAAACATAGTGCTTTTGCAACTTTTCTGATAACTCCTTTGACTGTATGAAAAATATCAGAACACTTTGTCTTAGTTAATTCTACTGTTGACTTTGAGTCCTGCCTTAGAGACCTTAAGACTTTACACACCTTAAATAATAATTGGAATCATGAATCATTTTTATCTCCAAGTCAATAGAAGACCCATCTATGCACTGTGTTGAGGGAGAAACAAAATCCCAACCCAAAACTCCAAATCACATTGTCTTCAGGATTAGGCAGCCTTAAATATTATTTCCTTTGCTTTGCTCCTCCAACTGAAAGAATGTGGGTCTAAAAGCAGTTTTAGTAAGACCTGAATGAAATTATAAAGCATTTTAAAAAACCGATCCTATTCTCCTGAGTTTTGATAATAAAACGAGCCTTGTTCCTGGAAAATACCAGAATTGTGGTCTAGAAATGATGTGCAGTGACCAGCCTACATAATATTTGAGTCTGTGGAATATTAACTTACTGAATGATTGGTTGCTTATTGCAAATTTGGTTGGAAATTTGGCAGTGCTGACTCTGGTACAGTCATTCTCTCTGTTCATTATCTTGTAGGTGCACTGCCTCCTAAAAGGTTCAAAAGAGCAATGTGCTATAACTTGGGCTTTCTTACAGCTGCACTTCTACCTAATTTGTACTTTGGCACTCGAAAGATTATAATAAATGAAGTGCAGCTTTCAAAGTTTCAGACACACCAATTTTTCCCTGTTTGGCAAAGGTGGATTTAATTTGACTTTCACGAGTGCAAAATCTGTCTCCTTAGAAGTTGGTCAAACTATTAATTTTATGGCAGGGACAACTGAGTACAGTAAACCTTTTCACAAACCCAGGCAGCTTAACCTAATTAAAAGGTTGTTTTGACAGGTGGTTTAAAGTAGAAGGAATACTATCAAGAACGTTTCAAGAAACGAGTTTGATGAATATATAGAGTGTGAACACAGGTGAAAAGGTGATTTGGAAGGCTGTGATGACAGGTCTGTGTCCAGAAAGTGGAAGGGAGACCTCAAGATCTGTCTGTGTACTTAACTGGCCATTTCTTTCTCTTATTTAGGTATTTTAAGAGATGGATAACATCAAGTTCACGTGAACACCAAAACATATTGAGAACTGACACTGACTATGAAAAGAACTTGCAAAATAAATTGCTTATCTTAGAAAGATGGCAGAAGAGAAGGAGACCTAAATTTCGTCCGGTCCCAGGAATTCAGTTAGATAGGGATCAAACAATTCTGAACACCTACGAACTCAACAGGAGATCAAAGAAAAGAATAGCAGCAACTCTCTGAATAGAAAAGCTGCCACTTTCTGGAAGGTAGGACATGCAGAGAAGTGAATCCGAGGGGATATTCAGGAAGATAGACGGTGGGGGAAGGGGCCTCCATCAGCTGCTACTGGCAAGTGATAGAGCAGCAGAGCACAAAATCGGAACTTTTAGAGTCTGCTCCGCTGAGGGACATCGCTCCAGTGGCTACGCAGGGGGGTGGAACCCTCGCGGGACAGTGTGGTCTCAGGACCCTCAGAGTCACAGAAAGACCGGGGGTGCCTGAGTGCGGCAGAGCTCCCAGGTTGCAGAGCAGGGACGCCGGCTGCAGAGGCGGAGCCCAGGCGCGGGCTCTCAGCTCCGGGTTGCCATACACCGTGATTGTGGTACAGTTGGGCCACTGCTCTTCCAGGAGGGACCCAACAAGGTGCAGATCTGGGGAGACTCACCTTCCTCCCCCTGGGGGGAGTGGCGTGGGAGCGCACCGCAGGGATCTGCTGGGTTTGTAGACTCCACACGGGGTCGTGAGCCAGAGATAGAAATGCTCAGTCACAGGCTGGGTGAGCACGGAGTGTGGCCAGAGACCGGGGAGACGGGAGTGACTGCCTGCTTTTCCCTGGGGTTGCACTGAGGAATGGGGCCCTAAGTTCTAGGCTCCTCCGGGGGAGACTGGGAGGCTGCCATTTTCACTCTCATCCTCCAAAGCTGTACGAAAAGCTTGAAGGGAACAAAAGCTCCCAAGAGCAAACCCGAGCAGATTACTTAGCCAGGACCTGGCAAGGGCGGGGCAATTCTGACTCCGGCAAAGACATTTGGAAACCACAGCTACAGGCCCCTCCCCCAGAAGATCAGCAAGCACAGCCAGCCAAGACCAAGTTTACCAATCAAGGAGAATGGCAGAACTCCAGCGTTAGGGGATTACAGCACATAGAATTCATGGCTTTTTTTCCCCCTGATTCTTTAGTCTTTCAAAATTAATTTTTAAAATTTTTTTTCTTTTTCTTTTTCTTTTTTGAAATTTTTTTCCCTCTTTCAACCAATACCTTATCAATCCCTTTTTAAAAAATATTTTTTATTTTTCATTTTTAGAGTCATATTCTATCCCTTTGTAATAGTTAACCTTATTTTTGGTATATATATAAGTTGTTCTCTCTTTAAAATTTTGGGATACAATTTCTTCTAACAGACCAAAATATACGCTAAATCTCATGTATGGCTTTGTTCTAGTCTCCTGCCTGATCACATTCTCTCCCTTTTATTTTTTTTTTAATTCCTCTTCTTTCTTTTTTCAACCAACTTCTTATCTTATCAATTCCTTTTATAAAATCTTTTATAATTTTCATCTTTACAGTCATATTCCATCCTTTCATCGTATTAACCCTTATTTTTGTACATATGTAAGTTTTTCTTTCTTTAAAATTTTGTAAGGCACTTTCTTCTAGCAGACCAAAATATGCCCCAAATCTAGTGTGTGGCACTGATCTATGCACCAGCCTGATCATATTTGATCATATTCTTTTTTTTTATCTTTATCTTTTTCTTTTTTTCCTTCTTTCCCTTTCTTATCCCCCGGTTTCAAGTATCTTCCGATTTTTTTGTGTATATTTTTCTGGGGTCATTGTTACCCTATTAGCATTTTGTTCTCTCATTCATCTGTTGTCCTCTGGACAAAATGACAAAATGGAAAAACTCCCCCTCAAGAAAAAGAACAAGAGGCAGCACCGACTGCCAGGGACCTAATCAATATGGACATTAGTAAGATGTTGGAACTAGAGTTCAGAATGATGATTATAAAGATACTAGCTGGGCTTGAAAAAAGCATGGAAGATATTAGAGAAACCCTCTCTGGAGAAATAAAAGAACTAAAATCTAACCAAGTCGAAATAAAAAAGGCTATTAATGAAGTGAAATAAAAAATGGAGGCTCTAAGTGCTAGGATAAATGAGGCAGAAGAGAGAATTAGTGATATAGAAAACCATATGATGGAAAATAAAGAAGCTGAGAAAAAAAGAGATAAACAACTACTGGATCATGAGGGCAGAATTTGAGAGATAAGTGATACCATAAGACGAAGCAATATTATAATAATTGGGATCCCAGAAGAAGAAGAGACAGAGGGGCAGAAGGTATATTAGAGCAAATTACAGCAGAGAGCTTCCCTAATTTGGGGAAGGAAACAGGCATCAAAATCCAGGAGGCACAGAGAACCCCCCTCAAAATCAATAAAAATAGGTAAACACTGCAACATCTAATAGTAAAACTTACGAGTCTCAGAGACAAAGAGAAAGTCTTGAAAGCAGCTTGGGACAAGAGATCTGTAACCTACAATGGTAGAAACATTAGATTGGCAACGGACCTATCCACAGAGACCTGGCAGGCCAGAAAGGACTGGCATGATATATTCAGAGCACTAAATGAGAAAAATATGCAGACAAGAACACTATATCCAGCTAGGCTGTCATTGAAAATAGAAGGAGAGATAAAAAGATTCCAGGACAAACAAAAACTAAAGGAATTTGCAAAGACGAAACCAGCCCTACAAGAAATATAGAAAGGGGTCCTCTAAGGAAAGAGAGAGCCTAAAAGTAACATAGACCAGAAAGGAACACAGACAATATACAGTAACAGTCACCTTACAGGCAATACAATAGCACTAAATTCATACCTTTCAATAATTACCCTGAATGTAAATGGGCTAAATGTCCCAATCAAAAAACACAGGGTATCGGATTGGATAAAAAAAAAAAAAAAAGACCCTTCAATATACTGTCTTCAAGAGACTCATTTTAGACCCAAAGACACCTCCAGATTGAAAGTGAGGGGGTGGAAAACCATTTACCATGCTAATGGACATCAAGAGAAAGCTGGGGTGGCAATCCTTATATCAGACAAATTAGATTTTAAACCGAAGACTCTAATAAGAGATGAAGAAAGACACTATATCATACTTAAAGGGTCTATCCAACAGGAAGATCTAACAATTGTAAATATTTATGCCCCTAACACGGGAGCAGCCAATTATATAAGCCAATTAATAACAAAAGCAAAGAAACACATTGACAGCAATACAATAATAGTAGGGGACTTTAACACCCCCCTCACTGAAATGGACAGATCATCTAAGCAAAAGATCAACAAGGAAATAAAGAGTTTAAAATGACATACTGGACCAAATGGACTTCACAGATATATTCAGAACATTCTATCCAAAAGCAACAGAATACACATTCTTCTCTAGTGCCCATGGAACATTTTCTAGAATAGATCACATCCTAGGTCACAAATCAGATCTCAAACAGTACCAAAAGATCGGGATCATTCCCTGCCTATTTTCAGACCACAATGCTTTGGAACTAGAACTCAATCACGAGAGGAAAGTTGGAAAGAACTCAAATACATGGAGGCTAAAGAGCATAATACTAAAGAATGAATGGGTCAACCAGGAAATTAAAGAAGAATTAAAAAAAAATCATGGAAACAAATGAAAATGAAAACACAACTGTTCAAAATCTTTGGGATGCAGCAAAGGCAGTCCTAAGAGGAAAATATATAGCAATACAAGTCTTTCTCAAGAAACAAGAACGGTCTCAAATACACAACCTATTCCTACACCTAAAGGAGCTGAAGAAAGAACAACAAATAAAGCCTAAACCCAGCAGGAGAACAGAAATAATAAAGACAGGGGGGAAATCAATGAAATAGAAACCAAAAGAACATTACAACTGATCAACAAGACTAGGCACTGGTTCTTTAAGAGAATTAATAAGATTGATAAACCCCTGGCCAGACTTATCAAAAAGAAAAGAGAAATGACCCAAATAAATAAAATCATGAATGAAAGGGGAGAGATCACAACCAACACCAAAGAAATACAAAAAATTATAAGAACATATTATAAGCAATTATATGCCAGCAAATTAGATAATCTGGAAGAAATGGATGCATTCCTAGAGATGTATAAACTGCCAAAATTGAACCACGAAGAAATAGAAAACCTAAACAGACCTATAATCACTAAGGAAATTGAAGCAGTCATCAAAAATCACCCAACAAACAAAAACCTGGGGACAGATGTCTTCCCAGGGGAATTCTACCGAACACTTAAAGAAGAAGTAATACCTATTCTTCTGAAACTCATCCAAAAAATAGAAATGGAAGGAAAACTTCCAAACTCGTTTTATGAGGCTACCATTACCTTGATCCCAAAACCAGACAAAGACCCTATCAAAAAGGAGAGTTACAGACCAATATCCCTGATGAATATGGATGCAAAAATTCTCACCAAAACACTAGCCAATCGTACCCAACAGTACATTAAAAGGATTATTCACCACGACCAAGTGGGATTTATCCCTGGGCTGCAAGGCTGGTTCAACATCCGCAAATCAATCAACGTGATACAATACATTAATAAAAGAAAGAACAAGAACAATATGATCCTCTCAAAAGATGCAGAAAAAGCATTTGACAAAGTACAGCATCCTTTCTTGATCAAAACTTTTCAGAATATAGGGATAGAGGGTACATACCTCAATATCCTAAAAGCCATCTATGACAAACCCACAGCTAATATCATTCTCAATGAGGAAAAACTGAGAGCTTTCCCCCTAAGGTCAGGAACACGACAGGGATGTCCACTATCACCACTGCTATTCAACATAGTACTAGAAGTCCTAGCCACAGCAATCAGACAACAAAAAGAAATAAAAGGCATCCGAATCAGCAAAGAAGAAGTCAAACTCTCACTTTTTGCAGATGATATGATACTTTATGTGGAAAACCCAAAAGACTCCACCCCAAAACTGCTAAAACGCATATAGAAATTCAGTAAAGTGGCAGGATATAAAATCAATGCACAGAAGTCAGTGGCATTCCTATACACCAACAACAAGACAGAAGAAAGAGAAATTAAGGAGTCGATCCCATTTACAGTTGCACCCAAAACCATAAGATACTTAGGAATAAATCTAACCAAAGAGGCGAAGAATCTGTACTCAGAAAACTATAAAATACTCATGAAAGAAATTGAAGAAGACACAAAGAAATGGAAAAACGTTCCATGCTCATGGATTGGAAGAGCAAACATTATGAAGATGTCAATGCTACCTAGAGCAGTCTATACATCTAATGCAATCCCTATCAAAATACCATCAACTTTTTCAAAGAAATGGAACAAATAATCCTAAAATTTGTATGGAACCAGAAAAGACCCTGAATAGCCAAAGAAAAGCAAAGCTGGCGGCATCACAATTCCAGACTTCAAGCTCTATTACAAAGCTGTAATCATCAAGACAGTATGGTACTGGCACAAAAACAGATACATCGATCAATGGAACAGAATAGAGAGCCCAGAAATGGACCCTCAACTCTATGGTCAACTAATCTTTGACAAAACAGGAAAGAATGTCCAATGGAAAAAAGACAGTCTCTTCAACAAATGGTGTTGGGCAAATTGGGCAGCCACATGCAGAAGAATGAAACTGGACCATTTCCTTACAACACACACAAAAATAGACTCAAAATGGTTGAAATACCTAAATGTGAGACAGGAGTCCATCAAAATCCTATAGGAGAACACAGGCAGCAACCTCTTGGACCTTAGCCGCAGCAACTTCTTCCTAGAAACATCGCCAAAGGCAAGGGAAGCAAGGGTAAATTGAACTATTGGGACTTCATCAAGATAAAAAGCTTTTGCACAGCAAAAGAAACAGTCAACAAAACCAAAAGACAACCGACAGAATGGGAGAAGATATTTGCAAATGACACATCAGATAAAAGGCTAGTATCCAAAATCTATAAAGAACTTATCAAACTGAACACCCAAAGAACAAATGATCCAATCAAGAAATGGGCAAAAGACATGAACAGACATTTTTCCAAAGAAGACATCCAAATGGCCAACAGACATGGAAAAAGTGCTCAACATCACTCGGCATCAGGGAAATCCAAATCAAAACCTCAATGAGATACCACCTCACACCAGTCAGAATGGCTAAAATTAACAAGTCAGGAGATGACAGATGTTGGGGGGATGCAGAGAAAGGGAAACCCTCCTACACTGTTGGTGGGAATGCAAGCTGGTGCAGCCACTCTGGAAAACAGTATGGAGGTTCCTCAAAAAGTTGAAAATAGAGCTACCATATGACCCAGCAATTGCACTACTGGGTATTTACCCCAAAGATACAAATGTAGTGATCCGAAGGGGTACGTGCACCCCGATGTTTATAGCAGCAATGTCCACAATAGCCAAACTATGGAAAGAGCCAAAATGTCCTTCGACAGATGAATGGATAAAGAAGAGGTGGTATATATATAAAATGGAATATTATGCAGTCATCAAAAGGAATGAAATCATGCCATTTGCAACAACGTGGATGGAAATGGAGGGTATTATGCTGAGTGAAATAAGTCAATCAGAGAAAGACAAGTATCATATGATCTCACTGATATGAGTAATTCTTAATCTCAGGAAATAAACTGAGGTTTGCTGGAGGGGTGGTGGGTGGGAGGATTGGGGTGGCTGGGTGATAGACATTGGGTAGGGTATGTGCTATGGTGAGTGCTGTGAATTGTGTTGAATCACAGACCTGTACCTCTGAAACAAATAATACATTGTATGTTAAAAAAAAAAAGAAGATAGTAGGAAGGGAGAAGTGAAGGGGGGGAAATCAGTGCGGGAGAAACTATGGACTCTGAGAAAGAAACTTAGGGTTCTAGAGCGGAGGGGAGTGGCAGGATGGGTAGCCTGGTGATGGGTATTAAAGAGGGCATGTACTGAATGGAGCACTGGGTGTCATACACAAACAATGAACCATGGAACACTACTCAAAAACTAATGATGTAATGTATGGAGATTAACATAACATAATAAAATTTAAAAAAAAAGAAATTGGAGGTGGGTTAGGAAAGAAATTGTAATTTTGAATTGAGATTGTTCTGAATATTAACAAAAGTTCTCATGCCTTATTTCTATTGGAGTTTTTGAATCCTAAGGCTTGAGATGATATAGAGATATTGCCGTTAGCCTGTCTTAACTGGTTTGACCAGTTAACCCACAACTTTTGGGCCACTTTTTTTATCCTTTCATGCAGGTTTCAGTAATTAAAAAAAAAAAAAAGTGAACAAACAATTTCCCAGACTATGGTTCAAGAATGTTCTCCCAAGAGAAGATCTATAAAATGTGTTTGAGTATGGTAGCATGTGGTCCTCTACTTTATATGCAACAAGGACTGATTCTCAGAATGCACATTCTTTTTGAACCACTCTCATTTTTCATCCTCTGTTTATTTTCCCCAACTCTTCAGTAGAAAATGCAATCAAGGTGATACAAGGTTCTGGGTCCCAGAAAGCAAAATGAAACCAAATCAATATAGGTATTCTATAGTCACTTAATAATCACATGCTATATTTATCTAAAAAGTGGTAATTTCTTTAAAATTTAACACCTTGTTGGTGTCAAGATTTTCAGAAGGACCTGCCTTAGCATAGCCTCATCAAATTGCTTCTCTATCTCTCTGATGATGGATAATAACCTCTTAAAAATAATTCATGAGAATTCCCATTTTCATTTTTTCTGTACTTACAACATTTTAAAAACTGAAATTGTCAATAAAGTGACATTATTGCTGACAAGAATAATAACAAATCTTAAAGTAACTTGCTCAAAGTCACATAAATTAACCTGTAAATTAATCAATAAAATGAAATTCAATCCAAGTCTTTAAAATTTGAGGCACATTCTCTTAACCATTATGATTCTCCAAAAAATTTACTTTGTAAAATTTTTGTTATTCAAATTTAAATAAACAACTTAAGTTAAAATCCACTCAAAACCTAATATTTTCCCATTCAAAATGTGTTTAGACTAATGCAGATCTAGTCTAAATTCTAAAACCTGGCCTCTACATGGGACAAAGAAATAAGATGAAAATATCAACTACATTAAACTAATATATAGAAAAACTATAGCCAGAACTATGAAAAGTTTTTGCTGGTTTAATGTAATTGGAACTAGGGAAAAACGGAAAACTGACCTAGGTTATGACCTGGCTTCGACCTGGGTTTTTGTGAGACAGGTGTCACCTCAGAAAAGGTAGAAAATTCACACTCCTGTCATATCAACATGAGCAGTGACTCATAATCTAGACACCAGTAGCAACAAGACTCTGGTATATTCTGTCTCATTACACCTTGGATACTGGTTTGTCCTGCTTATCTACACCAAATCTTCCCTGCACACTGGGCCAAATGCTACTAAAATAAAGGGAGCTTTATAAATGACATAAACTAATGGGTAAGAAACAGAGTTAAACTGAGAGTTTTGCATGCATTCTAAAAGTTATAGATCCAATGAATAGGGGGAGATAGTTGAGTGCTAAGATAATGGAAAAAAAAAAGATTTCTTGATGGCAGATAACTTAGAAATTATATTTAAAATTTAAGTTGAAAAGCTAGAAATATTAGAAAACCAGATACTAGAAGTAGGTGAAATAGACAACTTCAGGATAGGAGAGCTTGCTTGGATCCAAATTTTAGAAGAATGCTCTGTCCACTATCTTCTCTCTAAATGTGTGAAGAGTACACATACCTATTTTTCAGAGGATAGGAACAAAGTAAATACCTTTTTCAGTCCCTTGTAATTGCATGGAAATAATTCTTTATCATGCAGTCAAGAGACGAAGTAAAAGTTACATACACAGACACACACACACACACACACACACAGACATGTTCACTAGACTCGTATCAGAAAAAATCATTTGCAAGTATTTTTCCCATTCTATGTTTTTTACTCTCTTGATAGGATCCTTTCATACAAAACATTTTAAAATTTTGATGAAATTCCATTTACCTTGTTTCTTTTTTTGTTTCATGTTTATACAACACACACATCTGGGCATTTCATAGATGATCTTTAAAAATGGAATCTGCATGAAATTCCCCAAAAAGAAATTGGATGTAATATTTTAATCATGGAAATACAAGGCAAAAATTTCTCTTCCCCAATGTCAAAATACAAGAAAACTATTGAAATGAAAAGTTTCTGTAACTCAGTTAAGAATGAAACCTGTCCTAAATATAGTCATGAAACTAGATGTACTCTTTATGCCACTTAGTAGGAATGTTTATCTACTTTGTTGCAGAAATATTAATGCATTTGATTATAAGTTGCTACTTCAGACCTCACTCAATCTAATCATTGGCATATGTACTGAATCACTTTTCTGCAATCCAAAATATTCTGAATTTTGAAGATCTCTTATCCCAGGAGATTCTGTAAGGGCTTGTGACTCTTCAGTGCCATAGTAAAGTAGCAGTGGTATGACAACATTTTTGTGTCTAAAGAGTTTTTCTGCATATTACCTCACTTGAGCCTCACCAAAGATTCTTACAGTGGGTGTTATTCTTATTTGGCGAGTAAGAACACTGAGTCTCAAAGAGGTTATATGACTTTCCCAAAGATGATAAAGCATAAGAACTGAGAGATTGGATCCCATGTCTTCTGGCTCCAAATCCCAGTGGAGAGCACAGCTTCTATTTGCCGCATACACAGGAGGAGATCTACTAAACAAGTTTATCCCCATGCTGTGCCATTCCCTTAAAAAAAAAAAAAAAAAAAAATATATATATATATATATATATATATATTAGTGTTGATTATAAGAAATAGTCTGAGAGTGAAGTAGAAAAAAAGTATAAAAGTAAGAAGACATGTATTTTCAGGAAAATGTAAACAGAAAAGGATACTATTGCTAATACAGAGTTGCAAACGCTCAGAGACAAATTATAGGGAAGGTAATATTATCCTCATTTTACAGGGAGGGAAACTGAGGTACAGAGTTATGTACTAACTTGTTCATGATTTCTAAAGTTAGTGCTGTTATCACAATTCCATACAATGTCACGCTATTGATACCATGAAATATGTTTTAAGGCAAAAACATTTAAACAGAATAAGTAGGCATATTTTTTAGTTCATTAAAGATGCAATTCACAATGATAATATTTACTAAATAACTTTGATGAACATAGAATATTGAATATTGCCACAAGGCAAAATAGTTAGAAAAGTAAAATGAAATTGACAATATATATTAAAGTCAATTATGTAAGCTGACAATAACATATTAATATTTGTCTTCAGATAATGTAGGTGGTAATTAATTACATAGATTAATTTAATATATTTGTATATAAAACTGTTCTCTTCACACAAAGGCTATGGTTCCTTTTCAAGAGCATAATGGAATATTGCAAAATTTGATCTATGTGACTCAGGGAAAATATCAGAGCCCAAACCAGGTGTTTTAAAGGTTATATTATTTGACTACAATAGAATATCCCTTTAAATTAATAACAGCTAACCACCATCCAATAAAAATGAAACAAAATCACCTTTATCCAAAGAAATCAATAGAAATTCCCAAATAGCTATAAAGTTAAAAACAAATCTACCTAAAATTTTTGCCAAAGTTTTAGGAAATAAAAACTGTAATTATGATGACAATAATACATATAAAAATGTATGGTATTTATCCCAAGATCTATAAAGAGGAAATTATTATTTAATGTTTTTATTTTTAAAGAAAAAAATTAGAATAAATAACCTCTGCAATCAAGGAAGGCACATATAGTCACACAGACACATACACTCATATGCACACACCTCTAAGGAGAATAGGTACTGCTAGAAAATTAACAGAATTTACACATTGAGGTAAGATTAAATTTTTTGAAAGATAAACCACTGACAAAGCTATTCATGGAAAAAGGAGAAATACAACAGCTTACTATTGTAAAATAGAGGATAAAAAACCACATTTAAAATAAGATTTAGACTGAATAGGCTAGTAACTATAAAAGATATTCAAAATGTAACAACAGACAAACACACTTTTTATCATTACCAAGACTAGAGAACTTTTCAGAAAATTCTAACAAACCATCCAAGAATAGATACTTTCATATAATTTGATCAGTATCAAAGCTTAGAAAAATGTGAAAAGCATGGAAAGATGTTTAATCATAATAGTAAATAGAAAAGATATGAACTACTAACACAGTAAAATATTACCTTTAGCTATCATATTTACCAAGATTTAAAAATAGTGATGTGATTCAGTTGTGCTGAGACAATTAAGGAAAAAAATCATATCTGGCTCATGAACGTAAATATTGATAGTGTTTTCCTGGAGGCATTTGCTACAAAAATACTATAGGACCTCTAAGTCACTAATTCATACCTAAGAATTTGATGTAAGGAAGTAATAAAAGCAAAGTGCATACCCAGACATATATGTATAAGGATCTTTATTACAGTGTTGCTTCTTTTTTCAGTATCTAATAATATTTGTATGGTCAAGTCAATTTTGGTGCATTCATATGTCTATAAATGGACTATAATGAACTCATCAAGAGAGATGATATAGAGATCTATTTATTGACACAGAAATATCTTCATCATTTATGGGAAAATACACTAAAATATTTAAAATAATTTCTGTATATATTTTTATTTATCCATATTGCTTTATATATATTATAAAATATATACTGTATAATATATAAGTTATGTGTTTTATATAAATAATCGTTTAAATAGTTGATAAGTTAAGCAGAGCCCTAAGCATTTGTTAAACATCCACCAGAAATGAAGGGTTGGGGAAGACTAGTTCATAGAACAGTTGTAACTACAACTGAGTGCAGAAAGACCAGCACTACTTCAGCAAAAGGAAGGGAATATAGATTTTATTTTATTTATTTATTTTTTATTATTTATTTGACAGAGAGACACAGCAAGAGAGGGAACACAAGCAGGGGGAGTGGGAGAGGGAGAGGCAGGCTCCCTGCAGAGCGGGGAGCCCGACGCGGGACTTGATCCCAGGACCCCGGGATCAAGACCCGAGCCAAAGGCAGTCGCTTAACCGACTGAGCCACCCAGGTGCCCCAAAAGGAAGGGAATATAAACAAAATCTTGGAGGTGGAGAGTTTGGTGTTTGGTGGGTGACCTATGCTGGACGAGAAACATGAAAGAAATCTGAATTATGGTCAGTTTATACAAGACTTGTTCCTGCATTCATCATGAACAACCTGCATTTATCTGGAAACTTGATCTTCTAGAGTGAAAAATCTTTTTTTGTTGCTCTTCACTGGGATCCACTTGACTCTTTCAGAAACATGGCTTTTTTTTTTTGGTGACATATCCAGTAAGATTCTGATAGTTCCTACCAAAACATTGGCACCTACTTGACATTTGATAAATGCTTCTCAAATATGAGCAGGACACAAGTGAGCACTTGGGCTAGCTCATAGTGGTTTGTCTGAATCTTCGTAAATCTCTCTCTTCAGACTGTTTTCAGGGAGGCACACATCACGATGGACTGTCATTTCCTGGCCTCTTATATATCCTTTTGAAAGTGCTGATGCACAGTTGATCAATGAATAGAAACTGGACTGGTAGCAATATTCTGTAGGATCCCAACATTTGGCCATTATAAACATGGTTTCTATGAATACCTTGTTCATATGCTTTTGTTTTTCTGTGTGACTGTAGCTTTAAGATAGATCCCTGGAACTGGTCAAAGTATGTGCATGAAGAGCACTTTTGTTGCTCATTTATGGTTCACCTGTTGGCCATCCCTATGTCTTTTGAAAAATGTCTATTCAGATCTTTGTCAATTTTACATTTTTTGCTATTAAATTATATGAGTTCCTTAAATATTTTAAATATTAATCTCTTATCAGATATATAGTTTACAAATATTTTCTCCCAATCCATAGGTTTCCTATTCACCCTGCTGATTACTTCCTTTGTTCTGCAAAAGCTATTTAATTTAATGCAAACTTTTGCATTTGTTGACTATGCTTTTAGTGTCATGACCAAAAAAATTATTCCCAAGACCAATGTCAAGAAACCTTTTCTCCTATATTTTATTCTAGGGGTTTTACAGTTTCAGGTCTTAAATTTAAGTTTTTAGTCATTTTGAGTTGATTTTTGTATATAGTATGGCATTAAAGGACACTTGAGGACACTTTCATTCTTCTGCATGTGACTATCCAGTTTTTCCAATACAACTTATTAAAGAGACTATTATTCCCTTATTGTGTGTTCTTGCCACCCTTGTCAAAGATTAGTTGACCCAGAATGTGTGAATTTATTTCTGAGCTCTCTTTTCTGTTCCTATATGTCTATTTTTAGTGTCTGTACCATATTGTTTTGATTATCAAAGATTTATAATATATTTTGAAATCAAGAAGTATGAAATACAAATCAAAACCGCAATGAGCTATCACCTACCACCTGTCAGGATGGCTATTATCAAAAAGATAAAAGATAACAAGTGTTGGTGAAGATATGGAAAAAAGGGAATCATTTTTATTTTATTTACTTATTTGTTAATTAATTAATTAATTAATTAATTAATTTTAGAGAGAGAGAGAGAGAGCATGGGGGAGGACCAGAGGGAGAGGGACAAGCAAAGTCAGTGCTGAGCACAGAGTCCAACGCAGGGCTCAATCCCATGATTTGAGAACATGACCTGAGCTGAAATCGAGTCAGAGGCTTAACCAACTGGGCCACCCAGGAACCCTGAAAAGGGAATTCTTATACACCCTTGTTGGGAATGTAAATTGGTAAAGCCAATACAGAAAACAGTACAGAGGTTCCTCAAAAAATGAAAAATAAAACTACCATATGATCCAGTAATTTTATATCTAAGTATATATCTAAAGGAAATAAAAACTGGACCTGGAAGAGGTATCTGCACTCACATGTTCATTGAAGCATTGTTCACAATAGCCAAAATATGGAAACAACCTAAATATCTGCCAATGGATGAATGAGTGAATAAATGTAGCGCACACACACACACACACACACGCGGCAATACTATTAGCCTTAAAAAATAAGGAAATCCTGCCATTTGCAACAATATAGATGAACCTGAAGCACATTATGCTAAGTTCCATAAGCCAGGAACAGAAAGACAAATGCTGCATGATCTCACTTATATATGGAATTTAAAACAGTCAAACTCATAAGAAGCAGAGAGTAGAATGGTGGTTGCTGGCAGAGGTGGGTGGAATGAGAAGTTGGTCAGAGGGTACAAGATTTCAGTTACGCAAGTTGAATGAATTCTGGAAATCTAATGTACACCATGGTGGCAATAGTTAACAGTACCTTATTATATACTTGAAATTTGCTAATAGAATAGATCTTAAATTAAATCTTCTCATTACACATACACACACAATGGCAATTATGTAGAAGTGATGGGTAAGCTATTTGGCTTGATTGTGATGATCATTTCACAGTGTATATATAAATCAAGACATTGAGTTGTACATCATGAATACACACAATTTTTATGTTAGAGAGATCACAATAAAAAAATGAAGGGAAAAATATCTGCATGCTGTAAATCTCTTTCTCCTATACCTCCTTTCTCTTTTGTGTCTTTCTACTATATTTATTTGTTATCTCCTTCATTCTGTGATAGCTATACTAATGTGCTTATAGATACTGCTCTGGTAACTTTGAAAAAAAAATGAGAAAGTGTTATTTGCCACAGTATTTCTACAACTTGGCAGTATTAACTGTAAGTACAATGAATTGTTATAAAATATGGTTGAGTCTCCATGGACTTTGTTAACTTTTCAAATTAAACTTTATTGATGTTTTATAGCTTCACATTGAGATTTTACAATTCTGTCTTTAGTGAAATTATTTTATGGAATTAATGTTGTGAACTAAATTATTTTAAAACTTAACCCCATACAAAAAATATTATCTGGTTCTTAGATGAAAAAATATGCAATGAAAGTTTAAACAAGCTAAAGATTATTGAATAAGATATATTGGGTTGAATGATTTATTAAAAAATATTGTGATTTATTAATACAAATTGCTATTAATGCAGCAGTTTCAAAGAGCAAAGAATAATCAGATGATTGGAAATATAACATGTTTTCCTAGGTTTTGCCACTGTCATTTAGGTCAATATTAAGCTGAGATAAATAAATGATTTTTTTTCCCCACTTAGATTACTTACTATGGAAGTTCCTGAACTCACCATTCCTAAAATGAATGCATCTAATTCTCCATAGACATGAAAAAAAGGTTGCAGTGTGTTCTTACCAAAGACTAAAGAATTAGGACACTAAAAAGTGGTCTGTCTAGAGCTTTATTTCTCTCCTTGATTGAGTTTGGAGTTGGGAGTCTCCTAGATTACTGACAAGAAAATAACTCATGAGATGAATTTGTCTCCCAACATTGAGATCAACTTCAAGAGATGTATTAAGGAGAACCTGACTTATTACTAAGATTCAGTCTTAAGTAAAGATAACAAATATGTTTTACCTCTGCACGCACACACACACACACACACACACACAAGATGTATTAACAAATTAATGTAATTTTCTGTAAAGAAAATATTCATAAGTCCCTTCAACTCTATAGCTCCAATCGTGAGAGTTTTGTTCTAACAATTCTACTGACTGCATTTTTTCTCAAAGCTTTATTGAGATATGATTCAAATGCCATATAATTCACTAGTTAAATTGTACAGTTCAATATTTAGTATATTCAACAAGATGTAACCATTACCACAATAAATTTTAGGGACATTTTCAAGGTTTTTCTGTTCTGTAGCATGCAACAGTACTTTATTCCCTTTTATTTCCAAGAGATATTCAATTATGTGAATATACCATATTTAATTTATCTCTTCATTAGTTGATGGACATAGTTGTTTCCACTTTTTGGCTTTTATTAGTAGAACTACTGTGATCATTCATGTATACGTTTGTTTGCATGGACTTGTTTTAATTTTTCTTTGGTATATAACCAGGAGTAGATTTGTTATGTCATATGGTAACTCAATGTTTAACATTTGAGAAACCCCCAGATTATTTCAAGGTGGCTGCACAATTTTACATTCCCACCAGTAGTATATGAGAGTTCAAATTTCTCTACATCATCATTATTATTTGCCTTTTAAAATTATAATCACCATGATTTGCATCTTTCCCATGGCTAATGGTATTGAGCATTTATTCATGTACATTGGTCTTTTGTACATCTTCTTTGTAGAGATGTCTGTTCTCATTATTTGCACATTTTCTAATGGAGTTGTTCAATTATGGAGTTGTAAGAGTTCTATATATATTCTAAATACAAGTCTCTTATCAGATATATGATTTAAAAATACTTAAGCCCATTCTGTGGGTTGCCCTTACGCTTTCAGGATGGTGCTCTCTGAAACACTAACTTTTAACATTTTATCAGATTTATGATTTAAAAATACTTAAGCCCATTCTGTGGATTGTCCTTACACTTTCAGGATGGTGCTCTTTGAAGCACTAACTTTTAACATTTTTATAAAGTTCAATTTTACATATTTCCTTCTTTGTTGTTTTAAGTATTCTCTTTAAGAATCCTTGCATAATTCAAGGTCATTCTTATGTGGTGTTCTAAGAGTTTTGTAGTTTTGTCTTTACATTTAGATCTTTGATTCATTTTTAATTTTTTTGTGTATGGTGTGAGGAAGGGGTCCAAATTCACTCTTTTGCACATGGACCTCCAATTGTTCCAGCAACGTGTGTTGTTGTTGAAGAGACTATTCTTTTCTGTATTTAGTTGTCTTGACATTTGATGAATACTGATTAAGTTTTGAAGATGATTTTATTGTATTGGTTTCCCTAAAGAATAATTTCAGATATGTCATTCCTGTAGCTATGCAAATCTTAACCCTTGGAAAGAGATGACTAGTGTTCTGTTTAGTACTGATAACTATACATTCTACAGTTTAATGATTATTTTAACACTTTTGAGATTGTAAATATTGCAGTATCAGTAAAAAACTGGTCTTAGTAGCATATTGCTTACAGCTTTAATCGTATTTAACAACAAGAGTTGTTATGTGGGTCTATGTATGCATGAATTTGTATTCATGGTATTGCATGTGTGTGTGTCTGTATGTGACACACAGAAAGACTATATGTAATAGTATGTCTGAAGTAAGAATGGGCTAAATTCTGTTGATATGTAATAGTGGAGTTGTACCTAATATGAGTTAAGTTCTAGAATCAGTTAATAAGTGGGATAAAATTAAAATCCACCTGTGAAATCTCTTAAATTGCTTAGAAGTGGGTTATTAAAATTTCAACATGCAAGACGACAATTTTTATTTTGCATGTTAGAAGAAATTGGAGCGGACGTTGAAAGCCAGTAAGTTGCTGTCACATTCATTGTTTCATGTCTGAAGAGTGCAGCTAAAAATTACCTTCCCCTACCCATCCTTATGAAGAAAAGCCCTATTCAAAATGTTTTTCATTGAGATAGATGAATAAGGGAAAAAACCAAATATGTCTTATCTGGCCAAGAAATAAAGACCATTAAAATTACAAACCAATTGGTAATTCTATGTACTAATAAGGTTCAGGGTATTTACCCATATAAGTCACATTAATTCCTTGTTATAAATTATTACCTCTTATTTTACTTACAGTTCCTAATTATCTGGCAGCAGTATAATGTGGCTGAAAATAAGTAAAAGAAAAAGAAATCTTTGATAAATTATACAAAATTATAAAAGATTAGAGTCCCTGAGATTATCATTGAAAGAGAGTACATTTCTCACCAATGAAAGTATAAATTTTGTTCATTGTACTCCATTTGAGAACATAAGAATGAATGTACTTCCTATTTGAGGTACTTCCACAAAAATAGTTAACATAAAATCTTGTTCTGTATAGTCACCCAGTTGCCAAGTTGCTTTGATTCTTTATACATTCTCTCCTTTCTACCTCCTACTCTCTATTCTGACAGTAGCCATATGTTTTCTCTAGAAAATTATCAGTCTTCTTTCTGCTTTTGCTATTTCTATTCCTTCCCTGTTCAAAACCCTCTAAAGCAAAATTCTATAATGTAACTCTTCTGTTAAAGCAGAATAAGTCAGCAAAGTTTTTAAAACTCTCAGTGTTTCACTATTGCCCACAGAATAAAGGAAAAAAATAGGCAAAGTATAGAGGTATGGCAGTCCATCAGCTTCTGACTGAAGTGGCCTATTGTATGGATAGATTGCATAGATAAAATATATTTAATCACTGCCCCAGGGCTTAAATTTGGCACAGAAAATATGTTTTGTTTTGTTTTTTTTAAAGATTTTATTTATTTATTTCAGAGAGAGAGAATGAGAGAGAGCACATGAGAGGGGGGAGGGTCAGAGGGAGAAGCAGACCCCCCGCCGAGCAGGGAGCCCAATGCGGGACCCCATCCAGGGACTCCAGAATCATGACCTGAGCCGAAGGCAGTCGCCCAACCAACTGAGCCACCCAGGCGCCCAAAATATATGTTTTTAATCACTGTTTTAGTCCAAGTTCTATGAGAAGTAGATGTCAAGATTGTTTATTTATTAGGGGAACAACTTGTGAACAAAAAATTGGAGGGGGGGCCAGGATGTCAGCGCATGATTCAGGTATGATCTTGAATGAAGGGAAAAGGTGGGTGAAAGCATCTTAGTTTGTAGTAAAGTTCCTGAGAAAATGAGACAAGACTATCGGGGGCATCCTCAAGCCAAGGTTGCTCCTGAGGAGAATACTGTGTCTTCCAGGAATGGGCATGCCTTGGCATCTCTGCTGTGTTCAGTAACTGGTTGAGAGCAACTATGGAAACCATCAATTTGGTACAAAGACAGTGTTGAATTTTGGACTACAGCAGCTGGAGCCTGTAACTAAGAAATCTAAAAACTTCATTGTTGTGGCTGCCACAGCAAACAGCACACCTTCAAAAAGAATGATTTCCATCTACATCATGATTTGGAGATCATAATAGCTGAAAAATGGCTGAAGGAATTCCCATATGGGCAGTTTTTGTTTTACTTCTAGAAAATAATGTTCCAATTGAACAATTCAAAGTACATATTTTTCATGGTACACTGCTTCTGAGTATCTAATTCATCAGTGTCCACCAGAAACAGAAGATTAAGTTTTAACACAGGTATTTCTGAGTAATTATCTCAATTTATATTCTCACTAGCAACATGCCCAGGTTTTAGTTCCTACCATCTTTATCAACACTTGGTAATTATAGACTCTTGAATTTTAACCAGTATATAAGTGTATAGCTCTATCATATGGATCATGCTTTTGATGTCATATCTAAGAACTTTGTCACCTTACTCAAAGTCACAAAGATTTTCTAGTATGTTGCCATTTGGTTACAGTTCTAGTTTTACATTCAAGTTTCTAATCCATTCTGAATTAATTGTTTTATATGATGTGAGGTATGGATTGGTTCTCTTTTTAAATATGTGCCAGCATCATCTGTTGAAATGCTTCTATTTTTTCCACTGAATTGTCTTTGAACGTTTATCAAAAATCAAATGACCATATATGTCCACTATTTGTTCTGTTCCACTGATCTCTTTGTCTGTATATATGCTAATATCACACTGTCTTAATTCCTTTAGCTTTAGAGTAAGTCTTGAAGTCAAATGTTTTTAGCCTTCAACTTTGTTCTTCAAATTTGTTTTGGTTATTTTAGAAGTTCTTTTAATTTTAATACAATTCTTACTATCTAATTTCTACAAAAAAATCTAGTGGTATTTCAGCTAAGATTATTTTGAACTTGTTGAAGATAAATTGTGGGAAATGATCTTTAGTATTATTGAATATTCTGTTCCATGAATGTAGTACAATTCACCATTTATTCAGATCTTCTTTAATATGTCTTAACAGTGTATTATAGGTTTAAGCATACAGCTCTTATAACTCTTGTCAGATTTGTCCTTGAGTATTTTATACTTTTTCATGCTATTAAAATGTCATTTTTAACTTTGATTTCTGTACACTTTGTTAGTACAATTGATTTTTTATATTAGTTGTGTGATTCTAATTTAAACTTACTAAATGACTTATTCTAGTAGCTCTTTTGGTAGATTTCTATATTTGCAAATTTTCTATTTAAAATATCATGCCATCTTTGACTAGAGATAGCTTAACTTCTTCCTATACAATCAGGATGACTTATATTTATTTTCTTGCCTGACTTCACTAGCTAGACCCCTTTAGTAGAATGGTGAATAAAAGGGGTAAGAATAGATTTCTTTTCTTACTCCTGATTATAGAGGGAAATTTTTCAATCTTTCACTGTTAAGTATGATGTTATCTGTAGGTTTTTATAGATGCCATTTATCAGATTGAGAAAGTTCAATTCCATTTTTGAAATTTTATCAGGAAGGGGTTTGTACTTTGCCAAGTGCTTTACCTGCATCTATAGCGATAACCTTACGGTTTTCTTTTTCAGTTTGTTAATATGGTGGAATTGCTTAGATAAACATCCTGGGTCATGATGTATTATTTGTCTTACATATCATTGGACTGGATATTAATATTAAATAATAATATCAATATTAAGTAAATTTAAATAGTAGGGGAAATCTTATTTATTTATCATGTCTTCTGGTCTTCATTCATATATTTACCCATATTTTCACTTGGTATTTTCCTTCTGCCTAACGGGTTTGTCCAACATGTCTTGTAGTACAGATCTAATGGTGCTGTCATTTCTGCTTCTGTATGTCTGAAAAGTCTTCTTTTTTACTTTTTTTTTTTTTTTAAGATATTTTTACTGGAGATAAAATCCTAAGTTGGCATTTTTTTTCCTTCTTTACTTAAAAGCTGCTGCTCAACTGTTTTTATCACTTGCATTTTTTTTCTGATATGAAAATACTATCATGTGTTTCCTGGCTCCTCTGAAAGTAGGGTGCTCCCCATTTCCCATTAGTTGCTTTTAAGATCTTTCTGTTTACTACTAGTTTTGAGCAATTTGATTATAATGTGACTTGTTATGGGCTTCTTCATGTTTCTTGCCCTTTGGGTTTGGTGAACTTCTTGAATCTATGGATGTATAGTTTTCATCACATTTGGAAAATTTGGGGCTATTATTTCTTCAAACATTTTCTGCCCCCTCTTTTGAGGATTCTAATTCCACATATATTAGAATTCTTGAAGTTGTCCTACAGCTCCATGATGCTCTTTCAATTTTTTTATTTATTCCTCTGTGTTTAATTTTAAATAGTTTCTGTTGTTATGTATTAAAGTTCACAAATATTTTCTTCTGCAAAATCTAACTCACTGTTAATCCATTTAAGTGTATTTTTTGTCTCAAACATTAACATTTTCATTTGTAGAAGTTCATTTACAGTCTTTTTATTTTTTCCAAGTCATGACTTAACTCATGGAACATATGAAATACATTCATAATAATAGTTGTAATGGCTTTATCTTCTGATTTTAACATCTATGTCAATTTGCATTTTTCAGTTAATTAATATGTCTCTTCAGTACATTTCACATGTTCATGCTTCTGTGTATGTCTGGTAATTTTAGATTAGATACCTAACATTTTGAGTTTTACCTTGCTGGGTTCTCAATATTTTTATATTCCCATAAATGCAAAAATCCCTGTAATTATTTTTGAGCTTTGACCTTATATTTTTTAAATCTTGGACTAATTGGGGGTTTGGAAAGGTAAGACTGGTAGAAACTAATGGACGAGAAATACCAAAGACTGCTTGATACTATATATACCTGTCTAGAAAGATTCCAAATGAATTATGTCTATGATATCTATTTCCTTCCTGCCAAAATGTAAATACACCTATAACTGTAATTGGCTGAATATTTTCTTGGGAACATTAATCCAGATCCATTTATCTGACTCCATCACTTGAGAACATAGTGGTTCACACATTTAGTATTTTTCCCTAACATTTTCTTCTCCCCTGAGTAAGATGATGCAATTATGTTTGACTGTCTAGCTTTTTAACAAAAATATAGAAAGATACGAGTATAAGACTATCAAGTACTTTCAAATATCTAAGTAAGTCATAAAGCCATCTTTTCCTATATCTTAGTGTTTTGTTTATATTTTTTTGTATTTATACTCCCATCATTGCCAGACTCCTGCTTGGACATATTCCAAGGCATGTCAACATTTTACTGAGTTTCTGCCTATAGTGATTTGAATTATAGAAATTGAACTACTCCATGGTTAAGACTTTTTCTATATACTGGGCCTCCTCCTGATGCAAAAGTAGATCTGCTTTCCAATAGTTACTGAAATGCATTTCATTTGAAACTCAGGGGGAAAACCAAGAAAATTTATGCTCAGCACTTGGAAAATTCAGCATAATACCAGGGTTTACCTTCTGTTTTGCTTTTCACATTTGCACATACCCATGGGGCAGTGAATATTTATTATCTCACAATGAAAAGACTAATTCTTGTCTAGTTAAGTAACAGTCTATGGTTAGATTTACATGACCTCTGTCTGGTGAAGTAGATAACTTCAGGAGTCAGGGAGAAATTTCACACAAGCCCATTGTAAATAGTGGGAAAAGGGGCTGGGGGTATACTGTATGAGGTTGAAGTTCAATTCCTGCCGCAAACATAGTAGAAAGGTATCAGTTTATAGCCTATGAACACCTAGTTTTATTTGCTTCTAGGAACATCTATTTTTTAAGAACATCTATCTTTATTGCCTTTCTTTGTAAGAGAAAACATATCTATTTAAAGTAAATAAAATCAGGTTTTAATTATAAGACTTCAAAAATTTTAGTTATTGCCACATTTAAAAGCATTGACTGTTTAACATGGCTTTATTTATGAGAGACTATTTTTCAGGTTCCTCATTAATAACTGCAGAATCATTTTTTTTTTTTTTTTTTTTTTGTAGAGTTAGTTTTACCAGTAACAGTTCAGTGGTTCCTTTTTATTTGGAGTATTTTTGGAATACTGGAATGAGTCTTTTGGGAATCAGTCTTCATCACTTAAAGGTCAAAAATCCATGGTAAATTCTGAAGATCTTTGCATCCTGAAGAATGAACAAGAGATCTTCCATACTTTCCTAAAAACAACATCTTCTTTATTTGTTAGAATTTCAAGTGATAGCAATACTCTGAGGCATCATTTATGACGTTCCTCTTAAGATCAATAATCCCCATTTTGTCTTATATACAGTAATCTTTATATATAATATATAATGATTTTTTTTGTTGTTGCAGTTCAGGAATGTCTGTTTTGATGCAACTCTTAATTCTTTTTTTTAACCTTTTTTTTTTAAGATTTTATTTATTTATTTGACACACAGAGAGAGACAGCACAAGTAGGCAGAGAGGGCAGGCAGAGGGAGAAGGAGAAGCAGGCTCTCCACTGAGCAGGGATCCCAACGTGGGGTTTGATCCCAGGACTCTGGGACGATGACCTGAGCCGAAGGCAGCTGCTTAACCGACTGAGCTACCTAGGCGCCCCGCAACTCTTAATTCTTTCACTGCCGGATGGATCATATTTTAAGACTAGTATAGTAACATATTAACTTTCTGTAAAGAACAATTTGACGGGATCAATGGTAGGCTATAGTAGCTAAGTTTTGGGGGAGTCAAAGTTATATACATGATTTTTCAACTGCACAAATATTCAAGGGTCAACTGTGTGTATAAGGAGTACAAAAGTAAACATTCAAGGTCAAAGGTCAAAATAAACTTTTGTTTGTTTAATAGTTTTTTGAGTAAACAACAGAAAATAAACTTAAAAATAAAATTTTAAAAATAAAATTGTAAACTTCTATCAAATTTACTTTCAAAATTAATTTTCCATAAATTTACTTTCAAAATTAATTTTCCATAAATTAGAGTCTATGTGTCCTGTCCTTTTCTTTTCTGTTATTTTTCTCATTTCTTCTTTTTTTCTTGCCCTGCTCATCCCTTTCCTTTTTTGGATGAAACTGGGATAATTTAACCTGTATTTTGTTTCTTTTTATTAATTCTGGGATAGCCCAAGACATATTTCTTAAAGAGTACCACTCCTTCATTCAAGCCTTCCTTTCTTTCTGGAACCCTAAATTATTCAAGTATTAGACTTTAATTTATTTTTAATGTCTCTAAAATTTTCTTTCAGATTTTCCAACTATTTGACTCCTTCCGTTGCATTATATATATGTTTATTTAACCCAACATGCCATTTATTATTTTTCTCTTTAATTGCTTCTAATCTGTTCTAAAGTCATTCATAGAATTTTACTTTTAATAATTAGATTTTAACTATGAAAATGTGTATTTGGTACTTAAAATAGCTGATCTTTTAGGGGCACCTGGGTGGCTCAGTCATTAAGCATCTGCCTTTGGCTCAGGTCATGATCCCAGGATCCTGGGATCAAGCCCCACATCGGGCTCCCTGCTCTGTGGGCAGCTTGCTTCTCCTTTTCCCTCACTTGTGCTCTCTACTCTCTGTATCTCTCCAATAAATAAATAAAATCTTTGGGGAAAAAAAGCTGATCTTTTATCATTTAATCATATCTTATTTTTTTGATGTGTATTCAATCTCTTCTTTTATTTTCAAACATAATGAATGTGTGTGTGTGTGTGTGTGCAATGTAAATCTCCACATATACCATTTTTGTACCTTTCTTTCTGCTACAGTTTTTGCTGGCTTTTGATCATGGTACCTTGTTCCCTTGTGACTTGGTGATTTACTTTTATTTGTGACTCATATTCCTTGGACATTTAATGCAAAGATTACTGAAGTGAGTTCCTACAGAGAGAATCTGAATATACTCTAACAAATTCTAGAAAGCAATATCAATGTTGGATTAAAGTTGGACACTTGAAGCAAAATTCTTTACCAGAGATGGTTTTCCCCCCAGATTTGTGTAAGTTCATACTGAAATGTGAGAACTGCTCTTAGAAATGACACCATTTTCTCCATCTAGCACTAAGATTCAAGACAGGTACCTGGGTATGGAAGAAGAGCATGGCAGAGGGGGTATCTGTAAAATAAAGCTGAAGTTTATGCAAGTTCAACAAGTAGCTGTGGATAAATACATCTTCAGTTCTCTGAGAATCTTTCTGGACTCTGGCTTTCACATAGTCTATAGCATATGAGAACTTTTCCTTTCTTTTTTTCTTTCTTTCTTTCTGCCAGCTCATCATACAATTAAAAGAGGATTTTTATATTGACCTGATGTTATTAGATGCTGTCTGTGGATAGGTAATTCAGGGTATGTAGTGAACCAAATTACTGACAAGGGAAATGCAAGTCTTGACCCCACTAAAAAAAGAATATTTACAGAACACAACAGGTAATTAAAATGCCCATAAAAATGTATATCTCACTGTTATGGGTTGAATTTTGCCCCCCAACACCAAAAGATATGTTTGAGTCTTAACCCCTATACCTAGGAATGCAATTTTATTGAAGATAGGCTCTTTACAGAGGTAATAAAGTTAAAATGAGTTTATTAGGGTAGTCCCTAATCTTATATGACTGGTATTCTTATAAAAATCTTGGTCACAGATCTTATTATAAAAATCTTGGCACAGAGGTTAAGTGATGGATAAGATTCACATAGTCTCTCATAAGCCTTTGAGTAATCTAGAAGAGCCAAATGACCATCACATAAGGCAAGAAATAAACAAGGTAGTTTCAAACAGCTATAGGTGTTCTGTAAACCTTAAGCTGATGTTATGGTAGCGGTGTGTGGGGGTTTAAGGAACTTTAATAAGATGGTTGGGGAGCTCCCCTGAAGGGGTTCATGTGACTTAGTATCATGTGACTTAATATCTGAATGACAAGAAGAATGGGACATTCCTGGTAACAGACACCCAGAAAGAAGGTGCAGCAAAGGCAAAGATCCAGAGGAAGGAAGTGGCTAGTTTTCAGGGAAAAGAAAAAAGATCACGGTAGTCATGGATTGGTGAATGATGGCACCTAGTACTTAATACCCAGGAGGACTGAAGAGCCAGCTCTTGTCACAATAAATCAACCAATGGGCACTCTATGAACTTTAAATTCTCAGGACATTTTTTCAAGGGGATTTCCTACACAGAGTTCAGTGGGTTTATAATCATGGAACTTTTTGGCTGCCTAGGGCCAAACTCTAACCTATTGAAGGTTTCACAAATAATAAGAAAGAGGTTGATACTTTCATGTTTCATCCTGGGGCTCCAATTCCATAGGCGTCTATTGTCCGCATTCTGCATGCCATAAAATAGAGGCTCAGAGAGGTTTAGCATTCAGTCCTTGTATTGCAGAGCTTATAAATAGCTTTCTTAAAAAAAAAACAAAAAAACACCATATCTCATTTTATTCCACCCTTTACAACTAAACTCAAGCACCTCTGAGTATAAATATAGATCATTTAAAGCTAAACTGTCTCAGGGCACCTGGGTGGCTCAGTCTTTAAGCGGCTGCCTTCGGCTCAGGTCATGATCCCAGGGTCCTGGGATCGAGCCCTGCATCAGGCTCCCTGCTTTGTGGAGAACCTGCTTCTCCCTCCCCCGACTCCCCTTGCTTCTGTTCCCTCTCTCGCTGTGTCTCTCTCTGTCAAATAAATAAAATCTTTAAAAAATAAAAATAAAAAATAAAGCTAAACTGTCTCAATCAAAGGGACAGCTCACTTCTAACACCATAGTAGGCCAGGGGCACACTACAAAAATGCTATAAATTAATGTCCTAGAGTCAGTTTTTTTATTCAGCATATTATCATATAGGTAAAGGCATTTCAAAATAACTGTGGGGGGAAACTTGACAAATCTATGAGAATTGTCGTAGTTAACAAAAGAAAATCATCCCTTCAGGTTTTTGTTTTGCTAATTCATTGAAGATTATGGAGATTATTTATTTTTGAGAGAGAGAGAGCAGGTGTGAGCAGGGGGAGGAGCAGAGGGAGTGGGACAAGCAGATTCCACGCTGAGTGGGGAGCCTGACACAGGGCTTGATCCCACAACCCTGAGATCATGACTTGAGCAAAATCAAAAGTCGCATGCTCAACTGACTGAGCCACCCAGGTGCCCCTACACTATCTTCATTTTTTTTTTAATCTAAAATTTAACTTGAAAAAAAGTGTGTTTAAAAATTATTAATTCTAACATTTTATTGTTTGATGGTTTCTGGTTCTCCACATATACAATCATTCCCAAAGAAAGTAAAAAATAAATTTTATTTCTTCTAATCCAATTTTGCTACCTTTTATTCTTTTTCTCACTTGTTATCAAGAATGTCCATTAAAATATTAAATAAAGCTGGGCTTCCTAACATCAGTGAGCTTTCCAATATCACAATTACATGTTTCCTATTTGGCATTTTTATGATACATTTTCATTTGTTCAAATTTTCTCTGTGTGGATAAAAGTGAGAATTGAAGAAATTTCAGAGGTAGGGATCAATAATAATAGTTACCATTTATGACTTCCTGTTGTGTAGACATTATCCTAGATCCTTTACCTAGATCTTCCTGAGTCTACAAGATCACATGGCAAGTAATTTTGTACACATTTAACTCACCAGCAGAGTAGGTCCCAGAGAAGTTAAGCAATTTGCTTAATGTCACAAAACTTGTCTAGCAGAGATAGACAAATCTCTTTTGTCCATCCAAAACAGCATATACTTCAAACAAGTGATTTTAGGAGAGTTTAAAAATGTACAAACATTGATACGTCAAAGAACAACATTCAGGAGTTTGAAATTGAAGGCTTTAAAGAGAAACGACGCTGAGTCTGGAAGATGAAGGAAGAGCTGAGAAGGGGTCCATGGTGAGGAGTTTATATTCAGGGTTCAGTTTGTGTGATGTTACATAGTACAGATCAGAGTAAGAGCTAGAGCGCAGTGACAAAACTAAATAGGGTCAAGATCAGAAATGGCACTTTGCTTTTAAGTACAGCCCACATGCTCTTGTCCTCAGATGCATGCACACTGTAGCAGTAAATACAATCATGAAGGAAATACCTACCTAGTCAATCCGACTTGGCTTCCGTATCTGTCTCCACCACCTGAGAGCAGTGTGATGTTACAAACAATTTAATTCTTCTGCTTCAGTTATCTGATTTGTAAAGGGAAAGAACAATGATGGAAACCTCATGGTGTCATTGAGAGGATTAAACAAGGTAGTATGTGTAAAGTACTTAGCAAGGGCAAATAACTATAAAGACTGCCCAGAGGAGGGAGTAATGAAAGAAATTCAAAGACTTTGGTGGAGAAAGAAAGGGAAATGTTGATGCCTATGGTGCAATATTTTGTAGTATTGGCCCCACACTGGAATCATCTGGGGACCTTTAGATAATATTGATGCCTGGATCTCTGACCCCCAGAAGTTTGATATAATTGGTCTGCTGTGCAGACTGTGCTATAGAGAAACACTTCATTCCTCCTTCACTTTCTCGCTCTGCTTTACCTCCTTGCAAAGTCAGTTCCAGTTTGCATTTGGGGTCTTTCCCCCTCATTCCTACTCAGTCAGGTGATACCAGATGACTCAGATCTGGCCAGTTGGAGTCTTATAGTCTTCTGTCACGGGTAGATGCACCTCCCTGTCAGGCCAGGGAGACACTGTGAGATTCACTGAGGCTTTCAAAAGACAGATACTCTAACTTGTTGGATTTGAAGCTGAGAGGGGTCAAGCTACAGTACCCACCTTTCTATCATGAAAGAGAGACTAAGAGATGGAGAGAAACTTAGCTCTGAGCACCATAGTCAGCCGTGCCTGAAGATACTCTAAACCCTTAGAAGTGGACGGTGTTGCCATGCTCCCTGTTTTGTTTAACCTAGTTTGAGTCAGGTTTTCTTTCATTTTTGAGAGAGAGAGACTTAATCGATACATTCCTTTCTTCCCCATACTCAAATTCTCAAGTTCTTTGCCAAAGGTGAGTATGGTCATGATTTCTGGTAATAGCACTGCTCAAATAATTTAGCAAGAGGGCCAATCTGGGTTAAGCATGATATTTAATTAACTAATTAAAATCCAAGAGACGTTCTCTCGTGGCTGCTAGTCCCAGACAGAGCCCTGGGTAAATAGGCCACTCCAATACATCTCAGACTCTCACCTTCTGGGTTATACTGGAAGAACCAGGTTTCCAATCTAAAGTGGGAACTGTAGTAAAACTTACATCTCATGTGAGAAACGTACCTTCAACAGCAGTAGCTGTCTGAGTGGTTCTGAAACATTTAGTTTCTATTTGATCTTTAGCCACAAGTAGTCAGAAAATAGCTTGGCTCACACTACTCAGCAGATTCTCTCAAGGGCAAGGATTCATATTATGTTTTTTTTTTAGGTCTGATGACTAAATCTCCCACTTCATTTATTAAGGGGGTACACTCAGTTCTCTGGGGGCAGCACGGAATAGAAAAGAAACATTTAGTAGAAGGAGGTTGGGTGATGAGTGTGCACCGCTTTCCCCAAGGCTGCATTTTGTGACATCAGCCCAGGATAAAAGCAGCCGACTAAAGAGCTTCTCTATGTTGTATTATAAAAGATAAGGAAAGAATGCCATTGGATGGTTATCAAGCAGAATAATGATGTCAGCTTCTTCTGTGAATACTTAGGGAATGGAATGGCAGCGCTGCCCTCCTCCAGCTTCACAGGTAAGTCGGACCTTCTCATTTTGGGAAGACAATTGTAGTTTTTGTTGGAAAACTTAGCTACTAGAGGGTTCCTCTGTTCAGTCAGGGCATATAATGTTGAAGGATTTGCACACAGGAAGAGGGAAGAGGGAAGAGAGACAGAGAGAGAAACAGTTACAGTTTTGAAAATATGAATAAAAGAGAAAAACGGGAATTGGAAGGTAGTGGGATTGCTTTAATTCATTAATATCTGCCTGTATTCTGCTAAGGGCTATTGGCTGAGCACCTTAAATGAAATTGCTCCTCTTTGAAGGAGAAGGCAATGATTTTGCTGTAAAATACACAGTGGCATATAGATAATTATTGGTTCTTACTGGCTAGTCTATTAACATCAGAGTGGAAGATTAAGGTAGTTGGTTGTAGTCCTTCTCCCCTCCACCCCACCCTCATGGAAATCCTGATAGCTAAATTGAAAAAAGGATGAAATTTTGTAATTTATAAGAAATATCTATTTGGTCATTCAGATAATGAAAATATATTTCTCCTGGGAACTGTTTCCAAAACCCTTGGAATTTCCTAAGTGAGGAGAACCGTAAAGCTGTCTTTGTTTGCTATGGGGTGATTTTTGGACCCCATCCAAGGATGGGGCATTGTTGCCAGGAGAACCAACCCTGTGATTAAAGGGCTGGGACTTTCAATTCCACCCTTGACCTCCAGAGAAGGGAGAGAAGGCAGAGGTTGAATCTGTCACCAATGACCGATGGTTTAATCAATCATGTCTATGTAATGAAGCTCCCATAAAACCCCGAAAGGATGGTTTGATGAACATGTGGAGATTTGGGGAGAGTGACATGCTTAGAGAAAGCATGGAAGCTCCTGGTCTTTTCTCTATGCCTTGCCCTCTGAACCTCTTCTATCTGACTGTTCCTGAGTTACATCCTTTTATAATAAACCAGTGATCTAGTTAAGTAAAATGTATCTCTGACTTCTTTGAGCTGTTCTAGCAAATTTATTGAACCTGAGGAGGAGGTCATGAGCATGACCTTCTGATTTATAGCCAGTCAGTCAGATGAACAGGTAGCAACATAGGAAAAATGCTTTTGACTTGAGATGTTAGACTTAGATATAATTAATTCAGAAAATTTATGAGTTTCTGTCAAAGGATGAACTGTGCCCAAATATCATCCTTCCTAAGTGTTTGGGTATTTATAAATGTGACTTCAAAAGAAGTTTCTATCTTCCTTGGTTTGGAAGTGGCCATGAATGGCCATAAAATAAGGTCAGATCTTAACCGTTTTCTACTTTCACTTAGAAACTTGAAGGGTCCAGATCATTAGTAAAAATGTATCCTATAAGTGAAGTCTTTCTCAGCATTGTATGTCTAAAGCATTTTGGCCCATTTTTAGTTTTGCTGACAGTGGGAGTATATTTTCAGGCTTGCTGAGATAGGAGTCAGATTGTAATAATTGTCTCTGCGTGGACACACACATTAAGCTGGTGAAGATTTTATGGCTGCCATTTTTGTACTTTTGTTCATATTGTTTTTCTTCCCCCATTGGCAATGTCTTGAAGTCTTTTTCATGTATTTACATGCAATCAATCTTTTAAGACTGTTAGAATCTTAAAACATCTTCAAAGTCTTCAGTCCTCCCAGATGAATGATTCTTCTGAATTAAAAAGCTCTTTAATCTATGCCTTCATTTGGCCCTTGGTCATGTGAATATGATCTTAAAATTTATTATCTTCTTTTATTATTATTATTATTATTATTATATAAACTTCTATTAACTATTATTTATGGAGATTTTTACCACCTATATTAAAAGTGGAGAGCTGAGATTTAAAATCATGTCTGCTTGACTTTCCTACATTAAATCATCCACCCATTAATTCAGATGAATTTCTAAGCATGGAAGAGTTTATACTTTTCAGAGAACTCCACATTGGCTATGACTGGTCCTGCATCTGACTCCATTAAACAATCCTCACATTGAGTAATATATGTTTGCTTCTCTGGCCCTCTTCTGCATAGAAAAGGAGGAATCCTTGAGGGAGAGACTTGTTTTTTTCACCTTTGTATTTCTTGCATCTAATATAGCACAGGAGACATCTTAGGCAATTGTTCTTTCTTTCCTCCATTCATTCATCAGGTCAGTCATTCATTATATTTCAAAACCACATTGAAGCCCTACTTCGCCCCAGGGACTCTAATTTCTAGGGATACAAAAATGAATCTGGCATTATCTTTGCCTCCCAAAAAGTCATTGGCCAATGGTGGGTCATTTATATTTAAACAAACAGTAAAAATGACATTGTTATGATAGACTACACTGATATACTCATAGAATACACTGATAAAAATGCCCAGACTATGGGGCACCTGGGTGGCTCAGTTGGTTGGGTGGCCAACTCTTGATTTCAGCTCAGGTCATGATCTTGGGGCCTGGGATTGAGCCCTAAGTGGAGCCCTGTGTCTGACTCCATGCTCAGCAGAGAGTCTGCTTCAGGAATCTCTCTCCCTCTGTTCCTTCTCCCCTCCACCCCCACCACTCATGTGCATGCTCTTGCTCTTTCCTTCTCTAAAATAAATAAATACGTATTTTAAAAAAAGAAACGCCCAGGCTGGGCTTCTCAGACGTTGAGGTTTAATCCCCTATTACCTTTCCAAGGCTCGAAGTACAATATTTCTTTTAATGTCAAATCAAGAATTACAATAAACACTAGTTTATTTTAAAGGCTTTCACATGAGGGGCACCTGGGTGGCTCAGTCCATTAAGTGTCTGCCTTCAGTTCAGGCCAGGATCCCAGGATCCTGGGATGGAGCCTTGTGTCAGGCTCTCTGCTTAGTGGGAAGTCTGCTTCTCCCTCTCCCTCTCCCTCTGCCCACTGCTCTCCCCTGTTTGCATGTGCTCTCTCTGTCAAATAAATAAATAAAATCTTTAAATAATTAAATAAATAAATGCTTTCACATGAAACACATAAAAATCAAATGAAATATAATTTTATTACCTACAAATATATTTTTTAAGATTTTATTTATTTGACAGAGAGAGAAAGAGAGAAAGCAAGTACAGCAGGCAGAGTGGCAGAGGGATAGTGAGAAACAGAATCACCACTAAGCAAGGAGCCCAATGTGGGGCTCAATTCCAGGACCCTGGGATCATGACCTGAGCTGACTGCGGATGCCCAACCGACTAAGCCACTCAGGCACCCCTACTACTTGCAAATATTAAGAAGATTTCTAAACTATTCATAGGATACTATAGGTCTGCACATAGGTGTTGAGCCCACCTGAAATAGAACTGTGTTGTAGGCATGAGTATCTGTGTATGTCCATTAGTGAGAGATGTGTGAGAAAATCCAAAGGATTACCCAGGTAAATATATAAAGAGGAATCTGAGTAATTGCTGTGCAAGAATTGTTCTGGGTATGGGATCCTGTGGGAGTAAATGGTTTGGAAAAACAATAGTATCTTCCCCTTGCCAAGCTCTTAGGATTAATGAGAATGTGTGCTCTCCACAAGAAGGAGCTTACAGAGCTACAAGACACAATAGGTACGCTGTGGGAGGGCTCAGTTTGGAGGAAGGAAAGGCATGTGAGACAGCTGAGTGAACAGTCTTGATTTGACTCATTCCCTCTAACGTTTATTTATTCTCTCTGGGTCGTTTTCTTATTCTTGATTTAAGACTCATTTGAATCGCAGTTGACTTAGATTATGGTGATGGGACGAATCGGGAATGAGACCCCAGATGCTTTATTAAGTGTCAGTGAAGTATTTGACTCCCTAACTTACTGCTCTTACTTGATACGACAAAACATTCTGTTCTTACCCAAAATTGATATATGTATACTTATCTCTTATATTTTAAAGAGATAAAATTATAAAATAAGATAAATACTGAAGAAAGTATTGTTAACTGTTGGTGTGTGGGACTATGGACATGGAGGGTCCTGCCAATTCGGGTTAATGGCAAATTGCTAAAGGACATTTGAAGATCATTCAGAGCCTCAGGTGGGAGAGATGGTTATCAATCATAATTGTACTGAAGGTTGGCAGAGTAATGCTTTGAATATAATTATACAATGGAGACAATATCCCTCACCCCTTTTTAAATGTCATTTTATGTAATCCAAAATGTCTTAGGAGTAAGTCACTACATTAAAAATATCTCTATGTTTCAAATGTATGACAATATTATGGCGGCAAGAAATTCAATCAGAATGAAAGGAAGGAGCTCTGAATTATGCTGCATGTGGATCACTGTAGATTTATAGAAAAGTTATAAACCAGATCCCTGTCTGTGAAGCGTTTGCATAAAACTCCTTTCCTATGGAACAGAGACCAAGAATATTAACAAAGAAAGTATGTAAAGAGTTAAATCCATGCTACTTCAATCTTCCCACTAAATTGCTTTTATTTATATCAACTCAGCCTGGCTAGCTTATTTCTTGATTTTTTTTCTTTTAAAGAACCGTGTCAAGGAGAGAATTACCTGACTCCACTCAGATCAAATTTCTTTATTTCATAGAAAATAATGCCATTAGGAAGCTGGTGCAACAATGTTTTATTCTGTTTCATAACATTAAGAATTTCTCTCTTACTCCTCAAAGAAACATTCTGAGCTTTTGGGTTAACAGTGGTGTACATAGAACACATGAATTGGGAATAACAAGGCTGAAATTAGTTATTTTTAAAGGGCATCTTTCCAAATTGGATTTGATATGAACTTTATTAACTGGTATGATGGCTGTCTAAGGGTGGCAAATCAAGAAAAATGACAAAAGGCTAGGTAGCTGGTCTTGTTTTACATCTTCATTAATGATCGAAAAGGAGCAAACAGCACATTAAATTTAGATGATATTAATTCAATAACTTTTGAAAGCCCTAGTGAGGTCAGGGAAAGAATTTCTTAAAAGGCCTGTAAAACTTAAAATTGATTTAAAAAGGTTGAAATAAGAGAAAGTAGACTTCCCAGAGGTTGAGAACAGGCAATGCTCAGAACTAATACTTAATGAAAAGGGTGTATTGTTAATGAGAGCTACTGAATAATACCTCAGATCTATAATGGGAAAAAATTAATGGAATTTGCAATATGACCCAAGGGTGAAAAGATAAAGATAAATTAGCATATTATGTCTAATACATGAATTTAAGAATGTCTGTTGGCCATCTGTATGTCTTCTTTGGAAAAATGTCTATGCTTGTTTTCCAGCCATTTTTTAATTGGATTATTCACTTTTGGGGTGTTGAATTTTGTAAGTTGTATTTATAAGGTTTATTAGTTTATTTGAGAGAGAGAGAGAGTGCAAGTGGGGGGGAGGAGGGGCAGAGGGAGAGAATCTTCAAGCAGACCTCCCGCTGAGCGGGGAGCAGGTGCAGGGCTCTATCTCCCAGCCCATGAGATCATGATCTGAGCTGAAACCAGCTCAACTGACTGAACCACCTAGGTGCTCCATATAAGTTCTTTACATATTTTTGATATTGACCCTTTATCAAATATGTCATTTGCAAATATATTCCATTCCATAGGTTGCCTTGGTTTTGTTGATTGTTTCACTTGCTGTCCAGAAGCTTTTTATTTTGATGATGTCCCAATAGTTTATTTTTGCTTTTGTTCCCTTTGTCTCAGGAGACATATCTAGAAAGAATTTTCCATGGCTGATCTCAAAGAGGTTACTGCCTGTGTTCTCCTACAGGATTTTTACTGTTTCAGGTCTCACATTTAGGTCTTTAATCCATTTTTTTAAAGATTTATTTATTTATTTATCAGAGAGAGAAAGAGAGAGAGAGCACAAGCAGGGGGAGTGGCAGGGAGAGGAAGAAGCAAGCTCCCCATAGAGCAAGGAGCTTGATGCAGTACTCGATCCCAGGACACTGGGATCATGAACTGAGCCAAAGACAGGCACTTAACTGACTGAGCCACCCAGCCATCCCTCTTTATTCCATTTTGAGTTTATTTTTTGTATATGGTGTAAGAAAGGAGTCCAATTTTATTATTTTACATGTCACTGTCCAATTTGTCCAACACTATTTGTTGAAGAGGCTGTCTTTTGCCCATTGGATATTCTTTCCTGCTTCTTTGAAGATTAATTGACCATGTAGTTGTGGGTTTTCTTCCAGGTTTTCTATTCAGTTCTATTGATCTGTGTCTATTTTTGTGTCAGTACTATACTGTTTTGATCATAACAGGTTTGTAATATACTTGAAGTCCAGAATTGTGATGCCTCTAGCTTAGCTTTTCTTTTACAAATTTGCTTTGGCTATTTGAGGTCTTTTGTGGTTCCATACAAATTTTAGGACTGTTTGTTCAAGCTTTGTGAAAAATGTTGGTATTTTGATAGGGATTGCTTTAAATACATAGATTGCTTTGGGTAGTATAGACATTTTAACAATATCTGTTCTTCCAATCCATGAGCATGGAATGTCTTTCCATTTTTTTATGTCATCTTCAATTTCTTTCACCAGTGTTTCATAGTTTTCAGAGTACAGGTCTTTCACTTCTTTGGTTGGGTATATTCCTAGGTATCTTATCATTTTTGGTGCAATTGTAAATAAAGTTGATTCTTTAATTTCTCTTTCTGCTGCTTCATTATGTGTGTACAGAAATGCAACAGATTTCTGTACATTGATTTTGTATCCTGCAACTTTACTGAATTCATGTATCAGTTCTAGCAATTTTTTTTTTCTGTAGAGTCTTTCAAGTTCTCTATGTAGAAAGTATCATGTTATCTGTAAATAGTGAAAGTTTGACTTCTTCCTTGCCAATCTGGATGCTTTTTATTTCTTTTTGTTTTATGATTGCTGTGGTTAGGACTTTCAGTATTATGTTAAATAACAAAGTGAGAGTGGACATCCCTGTCTTGTTCCTGACAATAGCGGAAAAGCTCTCAATTTTTTCCCACTGAGGATGATATTAACTGTGGGTTTTTCATAAATGGGCTTTATTATATTGAGGTATGTTCCCTCTAAACCTACTTTGTTGAGGATTTTTATCATGAATGGATGTTGTACTTTGTCAAATGCTTTTTCTGCATCTATTGAAATGATTATATGGTTCTTAACAGATATATTCAGAACATTCCATCCTAAAACAGCAGAATACACATTATTTTCAAGTACACATGGAACATTCTCCTGAATAGATTACATATTATAGCACAAAACAGGCCTCAACAAATACAAAAAGATTGAAATCATACCATGCACCTTTTCTGAACTCAACACGATAAAACTAAAAGTCAATCAAGGTTAAACAAGATGCTACTAAACAATAAATGGATCAACCAGGAAATCAAAGAAGAAATTTAAAAACATACATAGAAAGAAATGAAAATAAAACACAATCGTCCAAAACCCTTGGGATGCAGCAAAAGTGGCCCTAAGAGGGAAGTATGTAACAATAAGGTCCTGCCTCAAGAAGCAAGAGAAATCTTAGGGCACTTGGGTGGCTGAGTTGGCTAAGCTTCTGCCTTTGGCTCAGGTCATGACCTCAGGATCCTGGGATTGAGCCCTGCATCAGGCCCCCTGCTCAGCGGCGAGTCTGTTTCTCCCTCTGCTCCTCCCTCTCCTTCATCCCCACTCATGCTCTCTCTCTCACTTACCTTCTCTCTCAAATAAATAAATAAAATCTTAAAAAAAAAGAAGCAAGAGAAATCTTAAATAAACAACTTAACCTTCTACCTAAAGGAACTAGAAAAAGAACAATAAATGAAGCCTAAAGCCAGCAGAAGGTAGGAAATAATAAAGATTAGAGAAGAAAGAAATGATGTAGAAACAAACAAAAAATGAATGGATCAATGAAACCAGGAGGTGGTGGTTGGAAAAAATTAATGAAATTGATAAAACTCTAATCAGACTTACCAAAAAAAGACCCAAATAAATAAATTCACAAATGAGAGAGGAGCATTAACAATCAACACCACAGAAATACAAACAATTATAAAAGAATATTATGAAAACTATATGCCAACAAATTGGACAAACTGGAAAAAAATGGATAAATTCCTATAAACATATAAACTACCAAAACTGAAACAGGAAGAAATAGAAACTTTAAACAGACTGATAACCAGCAAAGAAATTAAATCAATAATCAAAAGACTCTGAACAAACAAATGTCCAGGGTCAGATGGCTTCACAAGTGAATTTTACCAAACATTTAAAGAAGAGTTAACACCTATTCTTCTCAAACTACTCCAAAAAAAGAAAAGGAAGGAAAATTTCCTCATTCTATGAGGCCAGCATTATCCTGATACCAAAACCAGATAAAGACTCCTCTAAGAAAAAGTACTACAGGCCAATATCTCTGATGAACATGGATTCAAAAATTTTCAATACAATACTAGCAAATCAAATCCAGCAATACATTAAACAAATCATTCATCAGATCAAGTGGGATTTATTCCTGGGTTGCAAGTGTGGTTCAATATTTGCAAACCAATCAGTGTGATACACTACATTAATAAAAGAAAGAATAAGAACTATGTGATTTACGATTTCTTTTTTTCTTTTTTTTATTATTATTTTTAAGATTTTATTTATTTATTTGACAGAGAGAGAGAGAACAGCAGAGAGTGGAGCAGGCTCCCCGCTGAGCAGGGAGCTCAACGCGGGACTCGATCCCAGGACCCTGGGATCATGACCTGAGCCAAAGGCAGTCACCCAACCAACTGAGCCATGTAGGCGCCCCTGATTTACGATTTCTTAAATCAGGCATAAATCCGCATAATTGGCCTTCTTATTTAAAATGGTAGGTTTAGCCACATATATGCCCCAAATGGACAACTCCATTGATCAGCTTCTCCACCCAAGGTACAAATGATGTGTTCCATTCTGTAGTATCTGTTGATTAGCTAGTTTCATTAAATATGCATATTATTTCCTTAAGCTTGTCATTTTGTATGCATAGAAAGGAGTTAGCACTTTTTTGTGGCATTTTGCCAAAACAAACTGTTTTTAGGTTGGGAATAATGTGGAAAAGACTTTTCTATCTTAAACTCATGGCATCTGTGATTCTGTCTTCATAAAACAGTTGAGAGTTCACTTCCTTATATTTTTATGTTGTAGGTTGTTTTTTAATTGGACAATATTTCATATTCATATCTTAGTCTTAGGTATTTTGCATAAAGTTATTTGTATCCAGTAGTTCTTAACAGTGTCTCAATAAATTTTGCAGGCTTTGCACCATTGCCCCAAATATTGACAATGTATCTGAATGGAGCAAGAAGGTAAACACAATACTGCAGATCATTCTTAGAAACCCACTCCACTCCTCCCTCATGCTCACCTCAGAACCACTGTTGATGGAGCATGACTCCCTCATTTCATTTTTGAATTTTGAATCAATAGTGGTGATTCACTTCGTAACAACATAGTTTAGCTGTGGTGGTACTGCCATTCTTTCCTACAAATTCTACCAGGCCATACTGTGTTATATACAAACATAGAGCCTAATGTTTACTCTGAGAAGAATGAAGACTCGCTACAAAGAATAAACACAACTCTCTGAAAACCCATTACTGGTCTTCTTCCTCCTTCTCCATATACAGTGATTCCCTTGGAATAATCTCTATCATATATGCTAGCTTTCTGAAACCTAAAGCAAGCAGTAAATCTCACTTAAATGCCACTGCTTCCAGGAAGTCTTCCTTAAAGTGATCTAACAAGCCCTTCAATGTTCATAGTGATGTTTATATTTTTTTTGTTTTTTAATTATTCATTCAACAAGTATTTATTAAGCACCTAATATATGAAGACACAGTGTTAACTAATAGGTGTATAAAAATTGGTAAAGAAAACAGACATAGATTCCATCTTACAAATTGGATTGGTGATTTAAGGGAAGCAAGGGATTGTATAATAACAGTAATATACAATAATAATAAAAATGTGTGTTTCTGTGTCTGTATGTGTACATGTGGTGAAGGTGGTTACAAAAATACCCCAAAAAAGCCTCTTAAAGGAGGTGACATTTAAGCTGAGACCTGAAGAAGTTAATGATGTAAAGGATATTACCAAGGCTGCGGTGGGAGAATGGAGCTAAATGAGGCAAAAGGAAGAGCATTGGCTAAAATTCTAGAGAATAAAGAGCTTGGCATGTTCAAGAAGCTGAAGTCCAGAATATTTGGAGAAGCAGCAGGTGAGGCTTAGTTAGGAGCCAGATGTGGCAGAGTTTAATTTTAACTCAAAAATGCTATAGGAAGCCATTGCAAAATCTTAAAGGATTTCATGCAATTTTTTATTGCATATCTTTTATCTTTTGAAGCTTACATGGTTTTCACTAGATTATTTACCTTAGTTTCTTTTTCTAAGTGGTAAGCTACTTTTGTCCTCAGGCTTAATGGTTACCTTTCAGTGTCTTTTCTATGGTTCCTTGATAGAAAGTAGATGTTTATTAAATAGTTGTTGAATTGAGTTAAAAAAAACCCTAATTTAGCTACTTACTATTCTCAGGCTCATCAAGTGTTCGATTATATATTAGTTATCCAGTACTATACATCAAATGACCCCAGAACTTTGTGGTTAAGTAAATAACAATCATTAATTATCTCATACATGTCTCACAGTTTTTATAGGTCAGGATTATGGGAGCAGCTTGGTTGGGAAGTTCTGGCAAAGAGTCTTTCGTGAGCATGCAGTTCACTGGGCTGCAATGATCTGAAGGCTTGATTGGGGTTGGAGCATCCCACTTGTGAAATGGCTCATTTGCATGGCTGGAAAATCAATGTCTACAAAAGTCTCAGTTCCTTTCTACATGGACCTTGGGGCTGCTTAAGTGTTCTCATGTCATGGTGGCCAGCTTCCCTAAAGGAGTGATTCTAGAGACCAAGGTAGAAGCTGCAGTACTTTTTATGATGTGTCCTAATTCAGTGTCAGTGGACGATCACAAGAGCATGGATGCTAAGAAGCAAGGCTCACTGCGAACCATCTTGAAAGTTAGCGGCCACAGGTTTTAAGTACTTAATAACAAATGTGTTTCCCACAGATTGGTTAGAAGTCTTCATATCTTGTTTTCTCATTGCTAAGTCTGGTGTTCTCCATCAGGGCTGCAGGTGAAATTGACTTCTCTATTGCAAAGGTAATCTGGAGATTCTAATCCAGGTGCCCTATTCTGTGCAGAAACCCACCTCTGGCTGCTGAATACAATCCAGTGTCTCTTCTACTCTCAGCTCCATTTCTTTTTTGCCACCATGGGAACCAGATGGTAAACCTCTCAGGAGTACTGGTGGCTTTTAAAGCCTATTTACAAGATTACATGAGACAGCATGTCTTTAATTTGCTATTTAGCTGAAGAGTAATATGTTCCTCTATTTGGAAAATGGTTTTGTCAAGGTACCGGAACAAGAGATAGAAAATTAGGATTTCTAGGATCAATTTTCTAACTGACTTATAAGTTGCTGTGTAGCCTTCAGCAAAGCACCTGATGTGCTTATGTGTAAAACAGGGATATGAAGAATAAATCCCTACTTCAAGGGAATGCATCATAGTCAAATTCATATTAATGTAATAGGCTTTGAAAAATCTCACAAGAAAAGTACTATGGAATGCAAATTATTATGGTGTAAAGCTTTTGGGGATAAAAGGTGATATGCGCCTGAGAAATAACAATCACTCTATTTTATCTGCTTTCAGATATTGCCTTTTAATTTCAAAAAAGTATCCCATTTTCTTGAATTGTGACAGGACAAAGGGCAAGCTCAAATTGCATTCTGTAAATGATACATTGTTTTGGTAGCTGTCTTTTTTATAACCTTAAAATGGTCCCATCATTCTCATATGGAACTTGCCCCATAATCAAATAACACTGCTCAAAGATGACAATTGCCTTTAATGTTAACAATAAAAGGTATATCACACTATACCCACATTTTTTTACTGCTTAAAGTATGAATTTAATAATTATGAAAGTCTGAGGGCGGATAGAGGAAGAGGAAAATTAAACTATATGCTTATGGCATGATTATTACATATAATAGTGCATATAATATAGTTGTGTATAATAGTGTATACAGTGTACAAGATATGTATATATACACATGTATACATATATGTGAGTATATGCATATATATTAATGAATATAATATATACATATACATAATTTAGTGTGTATCTAATATGTATTGCTTGTTTTTCATTTAGTATCTGGTATATTTAGGTTCTTGAAAATTATTTGGGTACTGTATTAGGAAAGGAGAGTGAGAAAGGTAGATATTAAATATTAGAGAAGTTTTATAAAAGACTCAGTTATAGGAAATGTTGACAATACCTTCTATGCATACATGATCAAAGTCCACAGTTCGCAAAATTTAGAGTGGTTGGACTTTTATTTTAGAATTTTCTCCCTTCCCCAACATGTTTCCTTTTTCTAATCAGTTATGTTGCCACGTTTTACCTTAGGAATCCATTAATCTCATGCTGTTTCTCTATCAAAATCTCTTCTTGAGAATGAAGCTGAAATTTCTTCCCAGGAGAAGCAAAAGTGACGGAAAGCAGTTTAAAATATGACCTCAGCCTAGGGAATTTGCAACTTGAACAAGAATGAAGGTCCTGTGGTAGAAGTTGACAAATGACCTTAAAGTGTCTCTTAGGGACAAGGAGACTTCTTCACCCACAACAAGTGTATGATTGGCTCTGCCCACAACAAATCCAATACCAATTTAGAATCCTGTGGGAAAAGTGAGAAATGGTGAAGAGGAGGTAAATCAGAGTAAGAAAAGGGCAAGAGTCAGAGCTACGGCACCTCAAGTAAATCTCCTTAGCACCATGTATTCTTATATTCTTGTCACTCCAAATATTTAGGCATTATTTCTTTTTATCCAGGAGGAAAAATCTCTGTTGATAGTAAATAAATAAATAAATAAATAAATAAATAAGCATAACAAATCATTCCAAGAACTGGTACTTAAAATAATAAAGATTTGGGAACCTGGGTGGCTAAGAGGATTAAGCATCTGGCTTCTGCTCAGGTCATGATCCCAGGGTCCTGGCATTGAGCTCCGCGTCGGGCTCCCTGCTCAGTGCAGAGCCTGCTTCTCCCTCTCCTCTGCCATGCACTCCGCTTGTACTCTCTGGCTCTATCTCTCTGTCAAATAAATAAATAAAATCTTAAAAATCATTATAAAGACTTACTGTTTTTCGTGGTTTTGTGGATTGACTAGGTGTTTCTTCTGGTCTGGGTCAAGTTGTTTGGGGTAGACTAATTTAGGTTTGCCTCATGAACATATCCGGTGGCTGGCAGTGGTTGGTCTAGGGTGCCTCACCTACCTGTCTGATGGCTGGGTTGATGTTACAGGGGACAAGGTCATGTATATCGTGTTATCCGCAGTCTAGCCCAAGTTCATTTTTATGGAGCTGGAAGGGTTCCCAGCAGTAACAACAGGCAAGGCCCAAATGCATAAACCTTTGCTTACAACACATTTGTACATACCCCATTGTACAAAGTAAGCTGAAGCCCAGGCCTTGCTTCAAAGGACTGAGAAATTAACTTGACTTTTTGATGGGAAGAGTTTGAAATAATATGTGACCTTTTTTTTTTTTTTTCCCTGCCATAGGCCATAAATTCTATCATTACATCTGGAGTCTGTCCTTTCTTATTGGTCCCCCAATATTAAAATATATTCTTTCTTTCGTTCCCAATGGATATGCAGTGTTAAAATGCTCTCCTTCTGTCCTCCCTAATAAAATATTTTCTTCAGAAAGGGTATAAAAATTTTTGTCTATACTGAGGTGCATAATCATCCTCTTCCTAGGGATCTATCGTTTTAACTTGGAAAAGTGTATTGAGCCTAATGTCATCATCGTATGAATAGAATCACAGATTTCTACAGACCATTTTGGAAAGAGATATTTGGAGAGAGTGTAAAGCTAGGAATTCTTTTTGATTCTGAAATATTACCACATATGCCAAGTGGTAACAAGTAGTCTTTTAAAAGAGTCACTATTTGTCTAGAGAAGCCAGACTCAGCCTGTCCTTTAAAAGCAGTGCTAACACAGAAAGCCACCATCTATTGGAAATCAATTACCATAGTGTCTGTCATTTCCCCATGTATTCCATTGTATTTTCCTTGTCTATTTGTGCTTTTCCTGACATGTAGCTACATGTCTGCAATCTCAAGTATGTCCACCCTTCCATACATTCATTTATCCATCTGATTTACTGATATTTATATAACATGTACTATATGACTGTTTTAAGTGTTGGGTATACCTCAGGGAAGATAATGGACAATGTCACTGCCACCATGGAGCTCACCTTCTAGTGGGCATACTGGCTCTTTTCTTTTTGTTTCTCTAGACTCACTCTCCTTCCTTCTCCACTCCAGACTGATCAACATGCTTCCTTGACCCTTTGGCTTTCAGAGGAGTTTGAACAAAGGGTACAAAGAATGACATAATGGTATTACTCCCAGGGCTCAATTTTTTGTTGGATTGCCATAGTTCAGCTGCCCCTTTCTACTGAAGTTTCAGAAACAGCATTTATCATTAGAGACCAGGTAGGCACAATTATCATAATAAGCCACCGGTACCGATAAGAGTGGTAATCAGAGTGTTGGACCCCTAAGGAGCTGTTGTGATAGCTAATTGATCACGGAATCCTGAAGACATAAATAGAACAGCCTTCTAAAATGCTGCTTGACACATGTAGAAGCAGACTTTTTTTTTTGAGAGAGAGAGAGCACATGAGAGGGGGGAGGGTCAGAGGGAGAAACAGACTCCCCGCCGAGCAGGGAGCCTGATGCGGGACTCGATCCAGGGACTCCAGGATCATGACCTGAGCCGAAGGCAGTCGCCTAACCAACTGAGCCACCCAGGCGCCCTTTTCTAGATTTTTTTTTTTTTTTTTTTTTTTTTTTTGAAGCAGACATTTTCTAAGTATGATACAAAGAAACCAAGCTTGAGCCACTGTCATGGAGATCATGGTCTTTACCAAAGGACGTAAACTAGTTAACTGATCCAGATTGTTTGAGGGTAAGACCTTATCCCTTTGAGGAAGACACAATAATGTGGCCACAGATATACACCATGCATATTTCCCTAAGCCTTCCCTGAAGTGGTCACAGGGATCTCAAAAAAAGGTAAATGCTCAGATTTTCTTGTTGAGATGACATAGTAGCTTTGAACTTATAGCAAACACCAGACCTAAAGTACTACTCTGGCCCACTGGCTGCAGAGGCTTTTGGAGATCAGGTGATAATTGGAAACTTATATAAATCTCATAGTCTCTCCAGTGGGAATGAGCATCTGTCTCTTGCTTTGTGTTCCAGATCCAGACTGTATTATAGCAATAGATACACTAAGTAATTAAAAGAATCCCTACATTGGTTCCCTGAACTATATAGTCTTTTATAATAAGAAAGGGTATGAGGAAATCCCTAGAAATTCCCCTCTCAAGATAGCTTTTTGCCCCTCCCCAAAGTTATATGGGGTCCCCAGAAGAATGGCAAATTAGTACTTTTATCAAAGCCCTGAGAAATGCAAAAGTCTTGATTACCATATCATCCTTATTTACTTCGCACATTTTGATCACTAAAAAAGCTAAATGGTTCATGGAAAATGACAGATTATTGTAGATGTAACCAGGTCATGCTGTAATTCACAATTATAGATCCAAATGTGGTATCTTGACTGAAACAAATAAACAGAAACTTTTGGCATCTGGTATACAATATTTGGCCTAGAAATTTTTTTTTCTACATCCCTATCAAAGATAATCAGAAATTGTTTGTCCTCAACTGGCAAGGACTGTAGTACCCCAACTTTTTTGCCTCTGGGTTGTGATAGCTCTCCTACTCTCTCATTATATAATCTAGAGGGAATTTGGTGATCCTTTTTTATTTTTCTTTTACCTCCTCAGCTTTAGTGAGGAATAATTGATAAATAAAAATCATATATATTAAGATGTACAATATGATCTTTTGATGTATCTTTATACATGGAGAAACGATTAAGATATCTATCATCTTTTTATTTACTATTCGTGTGTATGGTGAGAATACCTAAGATCTACTTTGTTAGCAAATTTCAAGCAAATAATAAACTATTAGCTATAATCACCATACTATACATTAGGTTTCTAGAACTTATTCATCTTATAACTAGAAATACCCTTTTTGACCAATGTGTCCCCATTTTCCCCACCCCCTAGTACCATGTAACCACTCTTCTACCCTCTGTTTCTGTGAGTTCAACTTTTGTAGATTCTACATATAGGTATGCTCATGCAGTATTTGTCTTTCTGTGTTTGGCTTATTTCACATAGCATAATGTCCCCCAGGTAAATCCATGTTGTCACAAGTGGCAGGATTTCCTTCTTTTTAAAAATGGAATAATATTTCATTGTATATACATACCCCTTTTTCTTTATCTATTCATCTATCAACAGAAACTGAGGCTGTTTCCACATCTTGGTTATTTGTGAATAGTGCTTCAGTAAACATGGGAGTTCAGATACCTCTAAGAGATAGCTATTTTATTTCCTTTAAGTATATACCCAGAAGTGAGATTGCTAACATTCCTATTTTTAATTTTTGAGGAACCTACTTACAGTTTTTCATAATGGCTGTACCAATTTATATTCCTACAAACAGTGTATAAGGGGGAACTTGGTAATCTTGATAACACAGACACATGGTCCATTATATTAATGATATGAAGTTAATTGGACTTGGTGGGCAAGAAGTAGCAAGTACTCTAGGTAACTTGGAAGCTTTATGCATGTCAGAGAGTGACAATAATACTTGAGAGATTTCAGAGGCTTGTTGCATTGGTGAAGTTTCTAGGCATCTAGGAATCTGATGCAGCCCGTGTATCACCTTTAAACTGAGAAACAAGTGCTACATCTTCACCATCCATCACAAAGAAAGAAGCACATTTGTGTTGGTCTGACCCATATACTGTATAATATTCAAGGCTGCCGGTTCCAAGTGGACTTCAGAGCAAAACCAAAAATGGCTTTGAAGAAGGTATATAGACTGTGATACAAGTTTTCCTGCCACTTGGTTCTTAAAACTCAGCAGTATCCATGGTAAGGGAAGTGTCTGTGGCATGTAGACATATTGAATGGTGCCTCTGGGAAGCCCTCATAACAGAATCACAGAGTAGATGGCTACACTTTTGGAGATGGATGATACTTTTCACTGCCAATGAATATTCCCCATTATAAAAGCAAAGTTTGATTTTATGTTGGGCCAAGTAGAAATTGTCTTCACATAGGATAGTTGGAGGCTCAGTGACACTGCCAAAACTCGAAAAAAATGGAAATGCTATGGAAGACCAAACCTTGAAAGATCTTAAAGGCAACACCATAAGCTGGTGGTTCAGATTCTCGTGGTATCTGCTCTTACTGCTCTACTCTTACTCTTTTATTTGCACATTATGGCTTCATCAGGAATTCCCAATTATAAGTTAAGGAAGGAAGAAAATATCAGACTTGCTATAAAATGGATCTTCATAATATGCTGGCACTAGCTAGAAGTAAATGCAACCCTACTTAAGGGTGACCCTATAATACAGCAGTGGAGGAAAATTCTCCCAGTGGGCAGGACTTTGGGAACAATATCTGGTCTTCCCACTTCATGAAGACTTGGCCTAAGGTACGTATCTACACTACTTCAGAGGCGGTGACTATAAATTTTCCCCATGGTTAGCAACTTAGAACTACATTGAAAGATTAATGGTAAGGAGATCTGGGAAGGTGTAGGTGTAATCTCTCAGAATGGACAGAGATAATGTAGGTATTTAGGTCCCAGATGTCAACCCATTTTTAAGCACTATAGGGAAGGCCCAGAATAATAAGGTGGAATAGATGTTATGAATAAATAAGAAAGATGGAGCCCTGTGGTATTCTCATATTTAGAAGTCCAGGAAATAAGAAGAGCCACAAAATATTAACTATCACTCTGGTCACCCTATACATTATTATTAAAGTGATGATTTAAAATCATATGTGATTAAACTACTTTCCTACTTAAATCTGTCTTTAGCTTCCTACTTTCCATAAGATAAAGTGCAAGCTCCCTATTATGTCATGGAAAGTACATATTGCACTTATTTACTATCTATATCTATAAATCTGTGAACTAGATTCAATTTATAGTGTCTGATGTGTGATAGGACCTCAGTAAATTCCTGACCAGGGTTAGCTATATGATTTGGATGGTGCTACTCAGTTGGTGAATTAATGTTGTGTGGGTTATATAAACTTTTAAAGGACTATTTCTTGTCTTTATAAGCAGACTGGAATATCTAGAGTATGATAGTTAATTTTATGTGTCAATTTGACTGGGCCACAAGGTACCCGGATATTTTGTCAAACATTATGCTGAGGGGCACCTGGGTGGCTCAGTCAGTTAAGCGTCTGCCTTCAGCTCAGGTCATGATCCCAGGGGCCTGGAATCAAGCCCCATGTCAGGCTCCATGCTCAGCGGGGAGTCTGCTTCTCTCTCTGCCTCTCCCCCTGACTTGTGTTGTCTCATGCTCTCTCTCTCTCTCTCTCAAATAAATCAATAAAATCTTTTAAGAAAATTATTCTGGTTTTGGCTATGAGGGTGTTTGTTGATGAGATGAACATTTAAATCAATAAACTGAGTAAAACAGATTGCTGTCCCTAATGTGGGTGGGCCTCATCTAATCAGTCGAAGGCCTGACTGGAACAAAAAGGCAAAAGGTTGATGGATGGTCCCTCTGTGTAAGAGAGAATTCTTTTTGCCTGACTGTCTTCAAACTGCAACACTGAATTTTTCCTCCTTTCAGACTCAAGCCAAAGTCTTGGCTCTTCCTGAATCTTAAGCCTGCTGGCCTTTGGACAGGAACTACATGATTGATTCTCCTGGATCTTCAACTTGTTGACCGCCCTGCAGACTTGGGATTTATCCACCTCCACAACATCATGAGACAATTCCTTATAAGAAATCTCTTTATATATTTCTCCTACTTGTTCTGTACTTCTTTACTGAAGGAATAAACTATAACAACAACAGCCAAAAGAGTCACCAATGCAAATTTTTCTTTTCTATATATAAATACCTAGTTTGAGTGATTCACTTGATGATCTGTCATTGTTCTCATCCTTATTTTTTAATCCCCCATTATTTAATTAATATTGCTGAGATCTTGGAACATTGATAAATAATAAAAATAGTTAATAAAAATTTTAAAAGATTACCAACACATACCACCGTTCATTCTAAAAGCTATATCTAGGGGCGCAGGGGTGGCTCAGTCATTAAGTGTCTGCCTTCGGCTCAGGTCATGATCCCAGGGTCCTGGGATCGAACCCCACATCGGGCTCCCTGCTCAGCAGGAAGCCTGCTTCTCCCTCTCCCACTCCCCCTGCTTGTGTTCCCTCTCTTGCTGTGTCTCTGTCATATAAATAAATAAAATCTTAAACAAATAAAAAATAAAAATAAATAAAAGCTATATCTATTGGTTTATTTAGTCCTGGCAGTAATTATATGTGGTAAATATTAATGTTATCCTGGAAAAAAGCAAATATATTTTGTGAGACAAAATATATCCTTTATGCCAGTTCCTATGCTATGCATTTTATATAAATTATTACATTAAAATTTTGCTATAAGCCCACAAGTTACAGATGTAACACCATCATTCAGTAATTTTAATAATCTGTTCAAAAATGTGGGAGATGTCAGTCTGAAACTCATGTGTCCAAGTAAATCCAAGACCCTTTCCCTCCAGTATTCTAACTGGGTTAAGGCTAAGATTGGACTCATGGTAGAAAGATGCATCTTCTTTTCACCTAAGTAAGCACTATGGAGCTTAGTCTTTAGAGACCATGACTATATTTTTTAGGCCTATTTCAAGGTCTGTCCAGATAGAACATTGTGAGCTCGTCTGAGGTTCTGTACACTGAAAGCACTGAGTGAGCGTTTATCAAAAGGGATTGATAAATAACAAAGCCTGGGAACATGGAGATCTTAAAAAGCAATAGCCTTAAAAAATTCAAAAGAAAACAGAACTTGAGCTACAACCAACATGAATTTAAAGCATGTGTGAAAAAGAAACACATGTTCAGACCTGAAAATCTGCCATTCCATGAGATCGTCCCTTAGTTTTTCTCTCTCTCGAGTATACTCTGTGTTTATTTATTGCTTCTGAACCACTACAGAAAGTCTCCTGACTCTAAGTTGAGTCACCATCCTTAATAACATAGTGACATGTCTATTGGATTATATTTCATCAACGTACAATTCCATCCATTGTGTATTTTGTCCAATCCTCCAATATATCCAATGATGTGTTTTTCTATCTAATTATGTTTCCAAATATTAGCAGAGATAGAATTGTCTACATCCCTAGGAAGAGAAAAGCCCTCATACTGTTCTGAGTCTTTTTTTAAAGGAACAGCCCTGCGCATTTTGCCCTAAGGCATTTTCATTGTGTGTTGCCTGCTCAAAGGCCACGTGACCTTTGCAGATGGAAAATATGCACCATCCACTAAGGGCCACACATTCAGTTGCCACCTGGATTCTAGTTTAAAGAACATATTCCTGTTCCTGCTCCTTCTGTGTTAGAAGGTTTAGTAGATGCCTCAGTGGAATGGGCCAGCCACCACACGTTTCTTCCCCTCTATCTAGGCTTTCAAACTAGATTTAATGACCCAACCACTTACATTGTTTTATTAGAAAATAATTTCTAAATAGAGCCCCAATTCATTATTCTTTTCTTTTTTCTTTTTTTTTTTTTTAAAGTTTTTATTTATTTATTTGACAGAGAGAGACACAGCGAGAGAGGGAACACAAGCAGGGGGAGTGGAAGAGGGAGAAGCAGGCTTCCTGCCGAGCAGGGACCCCGATGTGGGGCTCGATCCCAGGAGCCCGGGATCATGACCTGAGCAAAGGCAGACGCTTAACGACTGAGCCACCCAGGCACCCCTCATTATTCTTTTAAAGTTCTTTGGAAGAATAGAGTTTCGCCTTGAATTATTTCACAGTGATTTAAATTGTTCAATATGTAAAATTAAGCTGACATAGAATATAAGACACTGAAGCCACTGTTTCTTAGAGATATTCAAATGTTGTGTATGAGGGTAATAATACTGGTTGATACAAGCCTATGTGAAGATCTCAAAACATTTTTACATTTCTTTTACTAATACTATCCCAATTTTGCTGAATTACTATCTTGTGCTTGTTGTTTTTGATTCCACTTGATGCATATTTAGGTGATTACATATCCATTATTAAAATGTAGAAGAGTCAAATTTGGCATAGTTCCGGGAGATCTGAACGAGATACTCATATTCCTATAAAGAAACAAATCTGAAAATGTCTCCTTCTCTTTTCTGGGGACAAGTGTAGAGAAGTCTGGAGAAATCTTCTGAAGATAATAACCATTTCCCTCTGATGATCATACTATCTGATGAAGGTGAAAAATAATTCTGGGTTTTCACTTAATTTCTTGGCATCTACACAAGCTTTGCATATTTATATGATGCATGATCATGGTTAGAAATGTTTTTAAAAATATTCTTGAAGAGAAAAATATCACTATAACTCTAACATCATGATATATGATATAAGCTTAAGACTATGAATAAATTATTTTCAAATAATATGTCACCCTATGCCAACTTAAATTTGGTCATTTTTTTAACCAAAATATTACTTACAAAGTCAGGGGTGGATTCTTGGTCTTTCCTTCAAACAACTGTTAATATGAGTATTTAAAATCTGAATTACAGAACAGAGTTTGAGGAGTAGAGAGGGCTTTTAGGAAAAGCTTTAAGCTTGGGGCAAACTATCTCTTTCTTACCTACAGTTCCTTGTAATGACCATACAGTAGAGAATGATGTGAGACTATTGTTTACAAACACAGGTAGTTATAGGAAAATTGTAAGGCAGGGTTGAATTAGTCAAAAAATAAACATATATGCTATATGTTCACTTCAATAAATTAGGTGAGGTGATGACGAAAAAGGGTTTTAGCTAAAATTATTAAGAGTAAGTTGGGGCACAGATATTTCCTTAAGAAGAGGGGAATAGCTATACTAACATAAAAATCACCTGTCTAGACGGAGGGCCAGAAGTACAGAAAAAACAGGTGGAACCATCCCACACCAGGGACATCAGGATTCCAACTACACACACATGGGTCTAAGAGTTAAATTTGCACCATTCATCAGATTATAAACTGATGACATGACAATCTCTACCAAGACACCAAAGTGGACACCCTTCCCAACTTTTTTTACTCTAGGTTGAAATCCCATGGGCAACACCACAATTTGCCCGCTCTCTTATCTACAATGATTAGAGATCTGTTGGCGCTTGCTATATTAGCCATGACCTGTGAGTGGGGGCAAAGTTTGGAAAGCAACATTTCATTTTCCTAAGACAAAGCTCAGGAACACAAAGTTTCCATGCCCTTTTCCTGTCTGTTTTTTTCATCTCTCTTTAAAACGTTGATTTCCTGGTAAACAGGTATGAGACATATTAATTGGCGTCCTGGCAGGAAGCAGATGGCATAGTCAAACCAATGATTTGAAGAAATTTAAGTAAAAAGACTATTTAAAAGGGGCTTTGGCAGAATTCAGGAATATCAATATAGGAAAGTGGAGTACCCTGGAGCTCGTGACAGCCCTAGAGGGGCAAAAAGTTATAGAAGTTCAAGGGATTTGGAGAAAGGTCACTGTTAGGACAAGAGCCTCGTGAGGAAGGCAGCCAGACATTAGTCACCTAGCAGAGAGGAAGCTGGCCTCAGGTCCTCTCATTAACTTGCCTCTTGTTGGCTAAAACCCACACAATGACAGAGGGTAAGAGATCTTTTGATAGAATCCACAAGTCTCATCCATCAGGGGCCAGAGCAGAGTGGAAAAGGAAACACTGAAGATCTTCAAGGGCAAAAATGTTCTCTAAGACATAAGAACAGAATAAACAAACTTTTGAGGAACCTTCACATTTGCTTTGGAGCAAAACTGTCTGAGGCAAACAATATGTTTAGTAATTTTTCTTTAGATTTTTGAAACTCTATTACCGTTAATTACAATACTCAAGACAGCATCAATTTATAATGGAACTTATCCACAATGTATAAGGAGTTCAGAGAAGCTGGGGTAAAATAGGGGAAAATATAGATTTATTTATCTATCTATCTATCTATCTATCTATTTATTTATTTATTTATTTATTTATTTATTTGACAGAGAGTGACACAGCGAGAGAGGGAACACAAGCAGGGGGAGTGGGAGAGGGAGAAAGAGAAGCCGGCTTCCCGCTGAGCACGGAGCCTGAGGGCAGACGCTTAATGACTGAGCCACCCAGGCGCCCCAAGGGAAAATGTAGATTTATTTATTTATTTATTTGTTTGTTTGTTTATTTTTAAAGATTTTATTTATTTATTTGAGAGAGAGAGAACGAGAGACAGAGAGCAGGAGAGGGAGGAGGGTCAGAGGGAGGAGAAGACTCCCTGATGAGGGACTCGATGCCGGACTTGATCCCGGGACTCGATCCCGGGACTCCAGGATCATGACCTGAGCCGAAGGCAGACGCTTAACCATCTGAGCCACCCAGGCGCCTCGGGAAAATGTAGATTTAAAAGCTAATTGCACAAGTCAGCAGCAGCTGAGGAGGTACTCCTCTGCTCAGGGTAGAATTCTCTGGAATCTGGCCTAGGTTTGAAACTTGACCTCTGTCTGACTTCACCAGGCTTTTCTTCTCTTATCACCCAATGTAAGGATTTATTGAATGTTTTCTGAAATTACAGCACCTAGCCAATTCATTGGAATTTTTTTCTTTCCAGTTAGTTCTCTGTGGAGAACCTGGTGGTATCTATGAATCTCTCCACAATCTTAGTTCTGCCTTTCCTCCCTTCTCTATTACTTAGCGAAAACTTCTGGTCTGAGCTGTATGGAGGAGGCAAAGTGAGCCCTGCAGTACTTGCTTTCTCTACCCACAGAGATCTTTTGAGCCAGTCATATCAAGTACATTGCTCTAAGAGGGGGGTGGGGTAGGGATAGTAAGGGGGCAGATATGCAAACATTGCACAGATATCTAATAAGGTCTAGAAGAGAGATACGCACAGTGAGTATCCAGCATACATAGGAAGGGTAATTTATGAAAAAGCAATTTGGGGGACTCTCTGTACGCTATATGACAATAGTTAAGCAAATAAGTTCAATTCAACAACGTGTTTGTATATGGTAGTATGAATTCGCCCTCAGTGGATTGTTAGGTGTTACAGAGGGAAAAATGTCTATAGTACATGGTCTGTGTTTCAAAGACCTTTCCACCTGGTTAAGATGACGTGAAAATCCATTAAGCGATGAATTACAGACTGTGTTGTATTGTTGCTTAAGTGCCCAGTGAGTGGTACTGGCATTAAGTATTGAAAGAGAACTCTATATAACAAGAAAGCTCAAAGAAGATGAAGGTCAGACCATAAGCTTAGAAACAGGGACTGCAAAGATTGTAAGAGGAGATGGTTTTCCAAAGGAAGTACAAACATCTACCCCTTTCAAACTAGAGTTTTACAGAATAAAGATAAAGAATTACAACAGCGGCAGAGTTGGCAAGAATAACGAGATTCCTGACCTCCAAAATCTTCCCTATCTATAACGCTCATGGATTTCCATCTGTCTCAGCACAGATAAGAATATGAATTCTTTCTCAGTGTGGTCTTATTTATCTGATATGTGTCATAATTTATAGTGTCTAAGCAATATGAAACCATGGCCATTTGGGGTTCAGTTTGGGGTAAATCTAGAATGCTTGTATTAAATCTGTTTCTGTATTTGTGTAGGAGTATATATAAAATATCAGATTTCTAAATATGAATATCCACATACACAAATATGATTATATTTATAGTATTATCAAGTGTTTCTGAGCCTGCAGTATTATGAATAATGTACTGTTAGGCATATAAATACCACCCAGGTTTTAAAAGCCTAGTAAATGTTATATAATCATTCTAAACATTTTACTAGAAACTTTCAGTTTCCTCTGCTTTGTTAACTCTTCATCCATATTCATTTCTCATAAAAGCATAGTATGTTTATCCTGGTTGGACTTATAATTTCTCTCTTTCTGCTTGATTATTTAATTCAATATAAGAATTGCTTGGTTTGGCAAGATCTTTAAGCATCCGGGAAGTTAAAATCATGCATAGAGAATTACATTTTGCTTTTTTATGAGGGTAGGTCTTGTTTGTATATATCGTCTCTATTGTAACACATAGCCAATACAGTCTTCCATTTCGTGAATGTCTGCGAAGACAAAGTTCTTTGTATTTGGGGGCATCCTTGGAAAATGTGCAACTACCAAAGTTAGCGATCAGATTCTGGATGCTCTTTGTTTATTAACACTCATTGCCTTTGTTCAGGGCTACATGATTACCATTTTCTCAGTTATTGGAGACTCTTCCCATCCTTCTCCCCTCTAAAGTGTTTGTAAAGTTTAAAACCCCAGTGTTTTCTACTTACGGTAAAGCAAATTTGCCCACACAATCTGTCATAAATGCTTAAATGGTTCTTGAATGTCTGTTGTTTAAATTCCTTAACATGGCATTGGAAACGTTTCACAATGGCATTTAACATCTCTCTTACATTTTTTTTTCTCAGTACACCCATATCTCCATTGACCACATAGACTTGCCAATAAGACTCTGTAGTTGTTACTAGGTTTTTGTTTTGTTTTGTTTTAATTTTTTAATTTTTATATTTTTTATTTTTTTAATTATGTTATGTTAGTCACCATGCAGTACTTCATTAGTTTTTTGTTGTTGTTCTTGTTGTTGTTGTTTCACACAGTAGCAGAGCTGGGATTTATTTTGTTGTTGTTGTTGTTTTTCTTTTCTTTTTTTTTACTATGTTATGTTAATCACCATACATTACATCATTTGTTTTTGATGTAGTGTTCCATGATTCGTTGTTTGCGTATAACACCGAGTGCTCATTGCAATACGTGCCCTCCTTAATACCCATCACCGGGCTAAACCATCCCCCCCAAACCCCTCCTCTCTGAAACCCTCAGTTTGTTTCCTGGAGTCCATAGTCTCTCATGGTTCATCTTCCCCTCTGATTCACCCCCTTCATTTTTCCCTTCCTTCTCCTAATGTCCTCCATGCTATTCCTTATGTTCCACATATAAGTGAAACCATATGATAATTGCCTTTCTCTGCTTGACTTATTTCACTTAGCATCATCCCCTCCACTTCCATCCATGTTGATGCAAATGGTGGGTATTCATCCTTTCTGATGGTTTAGTAATATTCCATCATATATATTTATCTTCTTTATCCATTCATCTGTTGAAGGCATCTGGGATCCTTCCACAGTTTGGCTATTGTGGACATTGCTGCTATGAACATTGGGGTGCATGTGCCTCTTCTTTCACTATATCTGTATCTTTGAGGTAAATACCCATTTGTGCAATTGTTGGGTCATAGGGTAGTTCAGAGCTCCAGTGACGCAATCGGTTAGCACACAGTACTTACACTGAGTAAGTTTTGTAATTTGTATCTCCATGCATTTAGTCATGTTGTACTTGGTCCCTGCAATGACATCTCCCCCCTCTTGCTTTTGTAATGTCTGTCCTTTTATGCCAAAATTAAATCGTCTGGCCATGATCTTTTTCTTTTCTATTTATTCATGTTCCATTTATACTCCAGTAAAACTTGTGTTATTCTTGGTTCTGTTATAATAATTTGTGTACATCTCTCTCTCTCTCACTGGCCGACACTTTACTCAAAAAACACAGTATGTCTCTACTGTGGGCCATGTTATTTTACTAAGAGTTTGGAAACCAAGTAAAATACAACAGAATCTTTGTACTAAAAGAGTTATTATTTTCAATTTAGTGAATCAACAGCTAAACAAATTATTATGAAACAATCTAACTACTTATAAAAGAATATATAAAATGTTATATAAAAAGAGAAGAAATATTACCAAAGTCTGCCTGTGAGAGTAAGGGAATTCTTCATTAATAACAGATTAATAAAACTCAGTCTTTACAGATGAAGAGAAAATTCAGGCACAAATGAGGCAGGGTTCCTAGAAAATAAACAGATAAATTGGGAAAATTGGATTGTGAGATGCATAAAAAGGATTAAGTAAAGTTAGGTTCAGAGTGCTTATAGAGGAAATGCCGAAGTCAGGTCATAAAAAGCTTTTTGTGCCCTACTAAGGCCGTTAAGGATAGGTGGGGAAGAACTGAAAAAATTCTTACTGAACAGAGATTTGTGTATCTAAAACACTGCCCAGGCCGTGGTGCAGAGAGAGAATAGCTTCAGGTAAATTAAACTGGAGAAAGGAAGTAAAATTATAGGACTGCTTCTGAGGTTCAAGTGAGACATGATTAAATAATGGACCATGACAGTGGCCTTGATCGTGGAGAAGGGAGGCAGATTAGAGGACAAAGAGAGATAGCCGGTATTAATGGCAGGGTTTAGTGGCTAGTTGACTCCAGGAAAAAGAGGGATGGGGAGTTGAACCATTCTCTGGGTTGGGACGGAACAACTAGAGAAGCAGGCAGTCCTTTCACCAAGACACGGAATAAGGGGAAAGGCTGGTAAAAGAAGAAAAAGAATGAGGTTGTTTCAGGACAGGCTGAGTTTAAGGTGCATTTAGAATTTTCACCTTGAGCTGTCAATTTGGAGGATGGAATAAAATTGAAGAGCTCAAGAGAGTATGAAGGTGTTGATTTAGGACTTGGAAGTAATACAGGTAATTAAAGTGGAGGCATGCAATGGAGTGTCCAGGGTAAGATTATGGAGTAAAAAGGATCAGAGAGAACTAAAAACTTTCAACATGTAAGGAGCCAAGGGAAGCTTATGATCAGTAAAAATAAAAGATGAAGAAGGAGGTTTCTGGGGAGTGTGGAGTAATGGAAGATAAAAAAAGGAGAAAGTTTTCAATGCCATCACATGCTAGCAAGGTGACAATTAAATATTATCCATTGAATTTGGGAATTCAGGATCTTTGATGTCTTCATTAAGTCATTTGCAATGGGAGCAAAGCCCATTTTCAGCAACTTGGAAGTGGAGAGGGGAAGACACCACATATTGGATTCTGTTTTTATAAGTTGGGAAATGAATAAAAAAGTACATGATAGGGCAATAACCAAAGAGAAACAGTATTGTTGAATATTTTATTTCTGTTCTTGTTTTATTGGTGAGAGATCTCAAGTGGAACTATATTCCTAAGTGAATGATACAATGGAAAGCAGTAAGTAACTCTCTTGAGAAAGTGGGTATTTGATAGAAGCTGAGTCAAGATGAGTTACACATACTAAAAGAAAGGTGACGGAATAGTCTTTGAACAGTGTATGGACAAAGGCAAGATTTGAGATGAAAAAGTGAGACACTCAAGACTCCCCCTCCCCCAGGGATTAGGAAACTAGGTCATCTGTGATGTGGACAGGAGAAGGGGCCTTTGAAGAAATGAATACATATCTGAAATAACCACGGTGTGGATGTGGACAAGGACTTGACCAGGTACACATGGCAGGATGTCTGCGCAATTTTCAGGGCCCATATGAAGGCAGACACTGTAAAGTTTTAATGGTACCTTTATTAAGAATTGGGTGATTTTTCTCCCAGGTACAGAAATAAAAAAGGTAATGGGACAGTTCAAAGAAGATTTGAGGAATTTTAGATTGAATACAATTAAAGCATATGTGCAAGAAATGTTGAAGTAATCCTATAAAAGATCTGAAGTAATGAACCATGAAGTCTTGAAGCCTTAGAAGTGGGTGGTAAGTTCAGGAAAAATGAGAATTTCCTTTTGCTTGACACAGAAGCCTGTTGTTCTCAAACCTATGTGTATATAAGAATCATCAGGGATGTCATGTTAAAAGTGCAAGCTTTCAGGCTGACTCCACAGACTTTAGGGTGAGTTTTGGGAAACTACATTTTTAAACAATCCCAGATGATGATGCAGAAGGTCCTCAATCAATTTAACTTTTTTTTTTTTTTAAAGAAAGAGAACACTTGGAAAAGATGTCAGTTGAAAACAAAGATTGGGAATGAAGCTGGAAAGGTAAATGGGGGTGTGTTGTCATGGGACTTAAGTGTTTGTGTTGAAGAATGTAAAATTCTTCTTTCAGATAATATATTAGCCTGATGAATTTACAAAACAAAATGAAAACTCTAAGAACTAATAAGTCAGTTCAGCCAGGTTGCAGAGTACACAATCAACAAGCAAAAATCAATCACATTTCTACATGCTAACAATGAACATGTGGAAACCAAAATTGAAAACATAATATCGTATACAATCATTCCAGAGAAATGACATACCTACATATAAACTTAACAAAGTATGTATGAAAGCTGTATGCTCAAAATTATAAAATACTGAGGAAAGAAATAAAAAAAAGAACTAAATAAGTGGAAGGACATGTTATATTCATGGATGGAAAGATTCTTCTGGTAGAGATGTCAATTTTTTCCCAAACTTATCTATAGGCTTAATGCAGTTTCCATCAAAACCCTGGCAAGATTTTTGTAGACATAGTCAAACATTCTCAAATGTATAAGGAAAGACACAGGCACTAGAGTAGCTAGAACAATCTTGCAAAAGAATAATATAGAAGGAATTTTTCCATGCAATATTAAGCCCCGCTGGATTCCTATAATAACCAAGACTGTGGTCATGGTGGATGGACCAACACTTTGACCCATCAAATTGAAGAGAATTCATGAATAGACCCAGACAGGAATGACCAGCTGGTTTTTGACAAAGGTACAAAGTCAATTCAATGGAGTAGATAGCCTTTCCAATAAATTGTGACAGAACAATTGGACATCCATAGGGCAGAAAAATCGTGACTGAACCTCACACCTTACACGAATGATGTATCAGGTGGAAGTTTTTGCAAGAAAATGGGAACAGGTTGTCCTTGTCTGGAGCAGAGCTGGCCTTTCTCTCCCTGCCCAGAACCTCCTGACAGGACTCCATCACCAGCCAATGTCACTCTTGAGTTACTTCCATGGCTCCTCAAAGTACACGTGCATCAGTACCACCTGGAAGGTTTGTTAGAAGACAGACTGCTGGACCTCAACCCCAGAGTTTCAGATTCTCAGTTGGTCTATGATGAGAACCAGGAATTTACACCCTAAGTTGTCCCTAGGGAATGCTGATGCTGCAAGTAGGGAGCCACATTCTGAGAGCTGCTCTTTAGGTATCTATAGAACACAGGTGAAAATTGATGTTCACACAATAAGCAACTAAGAGACCATTTAAGGAAGTAATCAATGTAATAAAAATAATAATATCTTGTCAATATTTGGAAGATGATTCTGAGTGGGAAGACAGTGGAAGAACAGTGAAAAGAATGCTATGGTGGTCCAGAAAAAGGGAAGAAAGAGGCATATTTCAGTAGCCAGATATCTAATTGAAAGTGACTGATGACAGCTTAGAAGTCAGGAAAAAGAAGGGGGCATGCCAGTGATGTATAGAACATTTTATGTTGGAGAGTTAAGTTACTCTTCAATGATGTGACAGTGAAAATATACTCAACCCTGCAGAGTAATATGGTTATTTATTTTCTATAAGTGATGTAACTTTACTCCTATGCCCCACTCGACCAAGTATCAAGGGGTGACTGGAACTTTAAATGGCCAATTAATGGAAATAAATTATTAGAGAAGAAGAAAAAGTCTATTTCAAGAAGCTCTATCTTTTTTTAGGTCAATGCTCACTATCTTGTATATTCTCCTCTGTGCTTCTAGAAAGATGTCATTTTGCTATTTGAGAAGGAAATATTGCATCCTAGGGGTCTCTGAGTATCAGCAGCGTTGCCAGAGGATGACAGGTTGAATCTACTGAGGTGTGACAGGTGCCATCCAGCCTTGTGGTCTCAGATGTCACTCCCTCTGTGGCTGCTATCTGCCATCATCCATGGTTACCGATGTTTGTATTCATGATGTTCTCCTTTTTCTGATGCAGGCTTTGTTGGTCCAGCTGCCCTCTCAGCATTTCTTGGCTCCATCAACAAGACAGGTGGTAACTTCTGTTGTCCTGTGTGTCACGTGTTGATCATGGGCCACCGGCAGTCTCACCCAGCCCTCAATCCAGACTTCTTCTCCCACCCATGCTATACACCTGCTCTTCTGCTGCATTTCCTCTGGATCCCAGCCAAATACTGAGCTCCTTTCTGAGCCTTTTCCCAGGGAGTCATGCTATAATGTCTTCAAGTTCTTCATTTTTATAACCCTGAGTGTGGGGGAAACAGAGTCCTCACCAGGCTCTTCTCTTACCATTCCCCTTCTTTTTCTTATACTCCAAGGAAGCAAAGGAGGTTAAGCATTTTCTCCTAGTATTGAGGAGGGAACTCCCCTAGGAATTCCTGAGGTGGTATTCATCCTGCCCCTTTTCCAGCAGCTACATTCATGGGTGAATACAGGTGAAATGGATTTGTTAATAATGTAAGACACAGTGGAAGACATGACATGCAAAATATCCCAGCCACAGAGAGATAAAGAATATGAAAAAGGAGCTAATTTGTTAGGGAAGACAGATTACTGTGCTTGATTAGGGTTGTATTTATTTCTTGTCCTCAGTCATCCAGATGGAGATAATCCAACAGAATTTGGGGATATAGATCTAGAGTTCTGAAATAAGATTGTGCTGAAAATATAGATATAATAATTCTCCAAGTAATTCTTCAGGTTGCCTGGCCATTTAATTAAAAGCAAACAATCAGTTAATTGAAATCTGTCTCCTTGGCTGGAATATAGTCAAGCTAATTGGACTAACTCATGTTTTTTTGGTTGTTATTTATTTATTTATTTAGTTAGTTAGTTAGTTAGTTAGTTTTTACAGAATGTCAGACTAGGTAACTATTTTGATTATAACCCTGGGATACCCTCTTTGTTTAATAGTTAATTTTGACATTTGGAGTTTGGAGAATTAATTTCACGTGTTTAAATTACAGATAGTGACACAGTATTGTAGGAATGGCTCTATTTATTTTTTGCAAAAACAATGGTTTCAAGTTAGTTCTGGGTTGAACTAAAGGAAAGTACATATTTGTAATTACTTCTGCTCACAGTTAAAGTTCAAAATTTCTATTTGATGAGGGATTTGAGAAAGCAGTCTGAATGTAGTGAGAGACTTTCTGGAGTCTTCTGTCTTGCTAATTTCCTGTCTTCTCTCTGCCCTTGCTCCTCACTTTCCCCACTCCCACCCCAAACCAGGTTTTTGCTCTGCAATCCTGTTATCCTTGTCTCTCACCAGCCACTTCTCAGATTTTTTTTTTTTTTTTCCTGGCTTTTCCATTTTTTTTCTCCCACCTCTGAATGTTAGAGCCCCCAGAGGTCCATGCTGGACTCTTTTCTTCTTTCTCTCACCAACAGAGAATCTCATTCTGTCTCCCAGATTAAAGAGTGTGTTAATCAACACAAATACCATTTATCAGCAGAGAACTTGCATTTTATATCTCTGCCTCTGACCTCTGTGAACTCCAGACCCTTCAGTACCTGCCACTGTGGATCAGAATAGAACAGATCTTGAATTTAAAATATCCAAGACAGAATTCTTGATACATCCCCTGTATTAGTCACCTTGTCCTGCCATAACAAAATAGTACAGACTGCATGGCTTAAACTGCAGAAATGTATTTTCTCATAGTTTTGGAGACTGGAAGTGCAAGTTCAAGGTGTCGGCAGGGTTGTGTTTGGTGCTTCAGGTGGGGTGTAGATGGCTGCCCTCTTGCTGTTTCCTCACCTGGCATTTCCTTGATGCATTTGTGTGGGGAGGGAGAGGACTCTCTCTTCATTTTCTCAAGGCCACCAAAGCTATCAGATTAGGATCCACCCTCATGAGCTTATTTAACCCTAATGATCTCCTAAAAGCCCTATCCTCAATTATAGCTTCAACATACAAATTTTAGAGGGACACAATTTAGCCCATCCCCCCTCCTCAGGATTCTGAGACTTTTGGTATGGAGGAAAGAGAAAGCAGATATTATTATAAGGGTAATTCCATTCTTGTAAGGACACTAATCCTATGAGTTCAGGGCCCTACCCTTGAGTCTTTTCCTCTACAGTCCTCCATGTCTCAGGCAATGAAGGCATCAGAGTGAACTCCAATCCATCAGTAATGCTGTGGGCTCCAACCTCAAAGTCCACGCTGGGTCTGATCATGCTTCACCTTCTTCCCACCTGCCTTCCTACTGAGGCCTATTGCAATAGACTCTTTACAGATTTCCCTGCTATGCTTGTCTACAACTTGTTCCCCCCAAACATAATCAGATCATTTCACTCTCCTGCCAAAAGCTTCCCATTCCTCTCATGTCACGTGGAACGAAAGCCAACATTCTTGGCTGTGAGGCCTCCCATGGTGTGCGAGGCTACCAACAGAAGCCTATATCCTACCCGGATTTATTGTGTTACTACACTCCACATATACCAGCCTCCTTATGAGTTTTCATGCCTCTGCTCCCCCACCATTGCCTCTGTTCTTCTCTCTGTCTGGAAGATCCTTCCTCCGCTCTGTGCATGGTTTGACGCTTTCATCTCAAGACTGCCAGTAATGTTTGCTGCTCCTTCCATGTCTCCACCCTCCAGTCACCTTCTAATCCATTAGAGTCAGGTACCATATCACTAGCCAAATTGTTAAATCTAGCAGAAATGATTCAGCTCGTGTATAACTAATGCTTGCTACAGCATTTGACACCCTTGGACACACTCTCTTTCTTTCTTGAACTATTCCTCTTTGCCTTTCATGACACCTTTCTGACGTGTCACTCATGAACCTTGCTTCTTCCGAGGGCAGAAGTAATGAATAAACAATTGAGTGCATAGCATGAGGTCACCTCTGTAAGAGAGGCTTTTTCTGACTACCCTGTCTAAACCCTAGTCCTTCCTTTGTTTTCCACACCATAGCTCTCTACTTATCACCACCTTATATGCTATTATGAACTAGAATGCACACTCTCTGAGGGTAAGAAGTCAAGAATGTTTTTGTTAATCCTTGCTGTGATTCTGGTTTTCAAAACACCACCTACCATGTGGTCATAGTGAGTTACTGAATGAGTCATTGCATTATTAAGCCAACAAGAATATCATTATTTGATGCCTTACATCTTGGTGTAATTTCAAGTAATTGTTTTTCTTCTTATTTTTAGGTGGACAATACAAGTACTCACAAGTTTTTAGAAAGTGTGTACAGCATTCACATAATCCTGAGGGAAGTTGGGTGCAGTTTACACCATTACAATAAAATTGGAGAGAGAAGAGAGAAGAATGAGGTCACTCCACTGCGTGTCTCCAGGGAGAGGTTAGAGCAAAAGGTAGAGATGAAAACTATAAACTGTTTTTTTTTTTTAAGATTTTATTTATTTGGCAGAGAGACACAGCGAGAGAGGGAACACAAGCAGGGAGAGTAGGAGAGGGAAAGCAGGCTTCCCGCGGAGCAGGGAGCCCGATGCAGGGCTCGATCCCAGGACCCTGGGATCATGACCTGAGCTGAAGGCAGACGCTTAATGACTGAGCCACCCAGGTGTCCCTAAACTGTTTTTTTTTTTTTTTTTTTTCTGTATTTGAATGAAAGTTTCAGTGTGCCTGAAAAACTGTTGCATGCATCTGTGTTTCTGTGAGGAAGAAGTCTCTGCGAGTTCACATTCAGTCAATAACCCCTTTACAATTTCTAGAAATAACTGCAATATCCATGGTTGTGCTATCATTTTTGCTGTTTCCCAAGTATGTTTCCATCAGTTGCAGGAAACAAAGTTAAGTCCTCAAGCTTCAAGATTAACTGGCAAACTCTCAGTGAAGCTGACAAGATTATCAAGTACTGGAAAGCACCATGGTATAGACTGAATGTGATAGAAAATCCAAGTGAGAAAATGAATGCATTTTTTTGTTGTTGTTTTTATCGTCAGAAACATATCAAATTGAATTCATGTAGTGTGTAAATATTCCCCTTTGAATCCATAATAAAATTCTGATTTCAGGATATGAGGGATCCACAGCCAGCCATACATAGACAACGAAGACACACATCCACACACGTAGAAAAATGAAGCATCTCGAGGATCAATCATTGGAAAGTGTTGTTCATAGTGGGATATTTGTCAATTGTAATAGGAACTGCTACATGATGGCAGAACCTCCCATTACATTTTCTTACTTGGAAGTAAGAAATAAAACCAATTTTCTTTGCATTAATGGAATCAACGGGCTCATTAATTACAGCTGCAACGAGTCTTCGGCAGGGTGATGAGAATGGGTGGTAACCCACCCAGCTCACCTCCCACATCTGGCATTAAATACGCCCCAGTGAGTAGCCATCCCTCCACACTAGGTTTGAGAAATTCTCTACCCATACTCTAACATCACTGCCAACCAAAGAACACTCCTCGTTGTGTGGCCCTTCCTTGTTTCTATCACCGCTGTACGTGGGGAGGTGGCTGGCTGTGGTTAGGAGAGTGGCAGTCCCTGACTTGACAAGATATGATAGGCAGTATTTTGAGATGACCTCCAAGATTCTTACTTCTCTGGTATGGACGAACTTGTATGTAATTCCTTCCCCTTGAGGATGGGGGGAACTTGGAATTTGCTTCTAACCAGTAGAATATTGCAAAGGTTAAGAGGATGTTTTTAGATGTGATTAAGGTCCTTAATCATTTGCTTTTGAATTAGTCAAAGGGTGATTTTTCTGGGTGGGCCTGACCTGATCAGTCAAGTCCTTCTCTGAACTTAGAGACTCTTTGTTTCTGACTTTGAAGAAGCAGCTTTAAAATCTGCAATGAAACTGAATCTGCCAACAGACTGAGGGAGCTTGGAAGCTAATCTTTTCCTTATCAAGTCTCCAGATGACAACACAGCTCAGCCAATATCTTGATTTCAGCGTTGTGAGACCCTGGGTAGAGAACCCAAGTCAGGTGTGTGCAGACTCCTGACCTACAGAACGTGCCATTTTAAGATCATAAGTTTGTAGTAATTATTACACAGTATAGAAAACTGATACACAAGGGTTCAGGAATTTAAATGTGATTGCTGAGCAAAGACAAGGATTGAACACTGGAGGTTGTATATATGTATTTTAACACTGAAAATTCTTAACCACTTAAATGAATGTTTAGGTTGCGTGTTTATACTTTTATCTGATGAATGGAGTAAATGATCAGTCACATTGCTGGAAAATTGCACTTTGTGAGGATTGCCTTCTAGACGACCACTCTAGGCATGTCCTGGATTACAGGGCAATTGCTTCAAAGAATCTAATGGGGGCAAGAGGCATGGGTGAAATTTCCTGGGTTTGGTGTTTTTAAATTAATTTCTAAATGTATTACATTTTCAGGCTCTTCTCATTATGAATAAATAACACTGTCTCACTATCACGAGTAACACTTTTTAATACAATACATACTTGAATTCTCAAGTGCTTCCATATATGTTATTCCAAGAAGACACGATCTCATTTAGGAGTAGAGAAACATTTTTGTTTTTGTTTCTGCTGCAGGTCACCTTGGGCAGTTGAAAAGGAAAGCATTCCTATGCATCCAAATTCATTTATTTTTTGGCTTGAATTCGTAGCAGAGAAAAGCACCAATTCCCCACTGTTTCCTGTTCATAGCAGGTCCAGCTGCCTGCAGGTGGTCTGTAGAATCATCAGAGCAGAGCCTTGTCAAGTGTAGGAAGAGGTTGCCCATGGTCTTCCAACTTTGGGTTCTTCAGCTGGAATTGCTAAGATTTGGCACAGACTCTAGGGAGAGATTCTAATTTGAAAAAAAATCTTCCTTTTAATTAATGATTGTGTTTCGATCTTAGTATAATTTTCCCTTGTATAAAGCTACACTTGCATTTATATATTGATTTTTAACATTGTTTTTTTTTTTTGTAACATTGTCTTAAGATGACATTTCTACAAAGAAAAGAAAAGGAAATTTTATTTATTTTTGTTTCAAGTAAAGCACAATGGCTTTTTCTGACTTAATGGATGGTTTGGCATCCTATAGTTTATTAAACAGGGAAGTGAAAGGATTGTCACTGCAACTTAAAAAAAAACCAAAAAATTCAAATCAAATATATAACTTAGAAAACATAAAGTTGAATTTATGTTAAATTAGTAATATCAAAATGCAAATGTCATACCTTTCTCTTTAGGTTACATATTTGAAATATCAACTTTGTTTCAGGAGTTAAATTGATATATTCTTGTCTTTGTGCTATTTTTTTTTTTTTTTTTAATGAAACTTCTATCTCAAGTACTATTTTAGTTAGCAATTGTTTGAGATATTTTGTGTTCCAGAAATGGTGCTATGTCCTGGGCATTCGGAGATAAATATCACATGCCTGGTACTCAGACCAATGGAGGAAAATAGTGCACTCTAATAGGAACTAAATGAAGGAAGTAGAATGATCTTCTAAGACACAGTGCTTTAATCTACTTTTTATGCTGACTGGAAATGAGAAAGAAGGATGGCTCACTTACTGCAGTTAATCATGTTCAGTCAACTTGTATTGGTTTGTAGCTCTTTGGTGTTTGGCTGACCATGCATGAGTTATTATTACTGATGAGAGAGCAGGGCATTGCGGGCTCCACAGTCACACAGGCTGAATGTGAACCCCAGCCTTGCCCTTACTTCTTAACTCTGTGACCTCAGGCAAGAGATGAGGACCCCAGAGCTGCATGTTGCAACAGCAGGATAATAATCATACCTCCCTTGAGGATTAATGGAACGATGCATATAAATCACTTAGGACACTGCCCGAAGTATTATTACTGAACAGGCCCTATGGGTTTAGAACTGCAAATTCCATGTAACATTACAAGTAGAAAAATTTTTAAAAAGTTTCTGGGTCATAGGCAAGTAGGGTATTTTGATAAAGGCAAGGCACCCATTTGAAATACCAAATCAGATGTAAGTATCCAGCATCTGGTGACATTGCACTAACCCATAGGAAAACTACCAGGTTTATCAGCAATGAGAAAAATGAATAGACTGTGGCAAAATCTTAATTATAAACTTTAAACTTATAGGAATATTTTTTCTACATTTGATATCATGGCCTTTGATAGGTTCTTTAAATAATCTTGTTCAGGGGTGCCTGGGTGGCTCAGTCATTAACCGTCTGCCTTGGCTCAGGTCATGATCCCAGAGTCCTGGGATCGAGCCCCGCATCAGGCTCCCTCCTCTGCGGGAAGCCTGCTTCTCCCTCTCCCACTCCTCCTGCTTGTGTTCCCTCTCTCACTGTGTCTCTCTCTGTCAAATAAATAAATAAAACCTTAAAATTAATTAATTAATTAATTAATTAATTAATTAATCTTGTTCTATATGCACAGGAATCTTGTAGAATTTAAGTGACTTCCCCATTTTTTGGGTAAGTGTACTAACATCCATATAGTTTAAGTGAATTGCTCATAGTTATACAGGTAGCAGTTTATGGATTTGAATCCATGAATTGTGACTCCAAACTCTGGCAATTAACCACTTCTTATTTCCTGTGGGGAGATAAGCCCATATGAGCATGGGCTCATATGAATTTCTGTAAGTCAGAAAAGAAGGGGCAGCCCTCTCATCACTGGAGCAAGGACACAGGGATGAGCAAGCTGTGGCTGGGGGCAGTGAGGGATCCACCTTGACTGCCATGGTTGGATTGAACGTGGGACTTGTACAGTTGTGGATGAAATCAAAAGCAAATAATAGGAAACTCAAAGTGACTCAAACAAATAAGCTTCTTGTTCACATAACAAGAAATTTAGGGGCAAGTGGTTACTGGGGTACAAGATACAGTTTAACGATGCTATCAGGGTTCCCATATTTTTTCTTTGTTTGGTTCTCTTCTTCATTTGTAATGGGGTAAATTCTGTGCTTATGCTTATCATTTTATGGTCATGTTTCAGGAAGAAGCCTTAAAAATCTGTGTCAGCCACATATGGTCTTTCTTTAAGAAAGCCATAGGTTTCCCAGAATTCCTACTACCTCACCCCCAAACCCAGTAAACTCTTGCCTAGGGTCTATCTGAACTAGCTCACATAGTCAGCCTAACCTACAAGGGGAGTGGTCAACTTTCAGTTATAATAGTTAGCTGTGGGGATGCCTTATGTTGCAGTAACAGATGACTCCCTCACAATCTTGATGGCTTTAAGGACAAGAGAAAGGAGAACACTGTTCCCTAGAGCAATGTACAATTACAAAATGGCAGAGGAACAAATAAGTGTTTTTCTTTCATCAGTCTCTAGAGTTTGAAATGTCTCATAAGTCTTTATGTGAATCTACAAAGGGAAACAATGTTTCCTCCATGGATCTCAAACAGAAGGGCAATATTAAAATTTCTTCCTGACACTTTTCTGCTACTGCTAACTTGCTGCGTTCAGTACTAAAGATCACTGCCTCCTGTCCATTTCCTGGGCCTGCTGTGCAGAATAGTCTTGGCCTGTACTATGGATTGAAAATTTGTTTCCCCCCCTAAACTCGAATGATGAAACCTAATCCGGATGTGATGGTATTTGGAGGTGGGGCCTTTGGAAGGTGATTTGATCATGCAGGTGGAACCCTCACTAATGGCTTGATGCCTTATAAGAAGGGACAAGAAAGGGTTTCCTTCTCTTTCTCTCTCCCTGCCATGTGGGGATACAGCAAGAAAGAATCCATCCACAAGGCAGGATGCAGAGTCTCACCAGACACGAATCGGTTGGCATCCTGATCTTGGGACTCTTCAGCCTCCGGAACTGTGTGGAGAGAAACTGCCTCATTCTTTTTTATTTGAGGAGATACTTTGTATCAAATGTTATTCCTCCTTCATTCCTCATGTACTAATAGTACACTAGAGGTAGTTGCAGTAACAGTAATCGGGAAGGGAGTAGGGAATAAAAACAGGTGGCCTCAGACCCAGACAAGAAAGGCCTATCTCTGGGTCCTGCCCTTTAGTCATCCCTGTACTCTGGTCCTTTTTAGTTTTGTCCCATAGAACAAAAAGTACATAGCTACAAGGGGCCTCTTTTAGGTCTTATTAGATTGCTTGGGGCCTTGGAATTCCCTGACCCGATGCCCCTGAACCTGCCTTTAGTCCTGCAGTTTTCTTCCCTAGATGGCCTCCTGAAGGCCCTGAGGAAAGGCCATTGTCAGAATCTGGGAGAAGTCGGTGCATGAGCCCAGACTGAGCTTAGGCTTTAGCAGAAGGGTGTCCATGCACATGCGCAGGAGGCCTTTCATGCTGAGTACAGAACCCGGGGTGGGAAGGGAAGATGTAAGGTCCAGGATCTCGGGGCCCCTGGGTGGCTCAGTCATTAAGCGTCTGCCTTCGGCTCAGGTCATGATCCCAGGGTCCTGGGATCGAGCCCCACATCCGGGCTCCCTGCTCAGCCGGAAGCCTGCTTCTCCCTCTCCCTCTCCCTCTCCCACTCTCCCTACTTGTGCTCCTGCACTCGCTATCTCTCTGTCAAATAAATAAATAAAATCTTTTAAAAAAATTAAAAAAAAGAAAAAAGGTCCAGGATCTCTCGTCATCCTATTACCTTGGGCATAACACATTTTCAGGGGTGGGCCTTGCAGGGAGGGAGAGAAAAGGGGGGCAGGTGAAAGGGAGGGAAATTCAGTAAGTGCACTTTTAATTTCAGGTCCTTGAAATTGCATTTCCGTTTCTTAGGGAAAAGAGAGCTGAATCCTCTGTAAAGAACTTGATAGGGTCAGTTCAGGGAGCTTTCTTCGGCTTAATTATGTTCTGATATGAAGAAAGCACACATAGGCAACATGAAAGAAAAGAGAGAGAAGCTGAATGCTAAGATGATTATAATTGCTACCGGGAAACCAAAGCTTCTGTTGTATCTTAAAAAACAAAACAAAACAAAATTGTCCAGTTCCATGAACCTACAGATGTAGCTACTGAGGCAGCTCTATGTTTCCATTCTCCCCTGTGTCTCCTTTCAATTAACTCCAATTCCCCAAGGCTCCTTTCTGTTTCTCAAAACCTCCTAGAGCTGGCCGAGGGGAGTAATTATCCCCAAGACCACTGCTACCTCCCTCATACCTCCAGAGACCCACAGCTAAGACATTATGAGAGATCAATCCCTCTGTTTGGGTTCGAAGTTTGCAACATCAAAGCACTTTAACAAACTACAAATCTGCACTCCCTCCCCCACCCGCCCTGTTCCCTTCAGCTTGTAGGAGGTAAATGCTATGGAAGCCTATGACAATGCAGATGAAGAAACTGATGCCGGGGAGAAATTTCAATGGTTTCAAGCAATGACGGAGTCTCCACAGTCCAAGACACCCGTTTGTCCCTACTTCCTTCCTCCACATCTGCACATTCATGCTTCCTGACTGAACATGTCCCGTGAACAACGAACCTGGCCTTGCTCTATGTTGGAATTTTGGTACAGTTTAAATCTTTTTTTTTTTTTTTTCCTGCCTTCTTTCTCTTTATCGCTTTTTTTTTTTTTTGGTTGCATTTTCAAAGTGTTGAGAGATTCAGCTCATTGACCTTGCGGCACAGACCCATCCTTCCCCTCGGGGTTCTAATTTCTAACTCCTATTGAGAGCTATTGTGTGAGGGCATTGTTAGGCTTCTGTGCCCCGAGAAATCCCCAGCCTTTCTTCTTAAACTGCCAACAGCTCCAATTAGTACCACATGTGGTGTGAGTTTGCACAGTGGCTGAAGTAGCCAAATCCTGAAAATGTGGCCAAAATGCTAATTGGCCTATAGACAAGTTCTTGGGTGTGAGTTTTCGGGGGAAAAAGTTTCAGTACCACAGCATAAATATAAGTCCTTTTATTCTCTGTAGTTCCTGGCATGCTTTATACCTTTAAAGTGAAGTATGCAACAACACCTGGAGTGCTCTAAAAGAGGAAATATGAAGAAATACCAAAATGAAATAAAATTAGAAGGGTAAATCATTGAAAACATGGCTGAAGAGCTATAAAGAAAGAGAAGATGTGTGCCTGGAGTATTGAGCCTGTAACTGCCTATCATCACAAAGGAAGTCCCTCAAGTCTGTCCATCAACAGCAAAACAAGTGTCCCTTGCCCTCCCAACCCCTTGGATCTTTTAGCAGTTACAAGAAGCTTCTTGTAAAAACAAAAACAAAAACAAAAACAAAAACCAAGAAGCTTCTTGCATTGGGAAACTTTTTGGTGACTATGCATATCTAATTCTGATTTCCCTGAGTGCTGCTTCTCTATGGATGTGCTCTATCATCCCAAATTGTGACGAATGGCCCTGAATGTATTGCCACTTTTTCTTCTGCTGTAGTTCTATCTTCGTGCAGAGCTCAGGCCTGGGTGTGCAGTCCCTGGAGAATGAGCAAAGACCCTTGACAGGTCTCCTTCTTTACCTCTGCCCTAATCCAGGAAAATTGAATAAATTTGGGGGAGAATAATGACATAATAAGTGGACACTATTAAATGCTAGAGACTCTCCTAGGCACTTCATTATATCATTGATTTAATGATCAAATGATCCCTATGATGTAATTATTGTTTCTCCCACTATAAAGGTAAAGAAAGTAAAGTTCAGTGAGGGAAAGAAATTTGTTCTAATTCATACAGCTACAAAGAGGTAAATCTGGTATTCCAACCTGGTTCTGTCTCATTCACTAGATGATATTGCCACATAAAACTTGAGTGATCATAAAGATTACCATTTATAAAGCACTACCAAGTACCAGGCATGATGTTAGGTGCATTACACACATTTTGACTAAGCCTTACTATAAAACCAATGGTATTATTTGCAAGGTAGGCACAGGCAAGTTAAATGACTTGCCCAAGGCCACACAGCTGAAACTTGCAGAAAAGAAGTCAAATATTGATCTATACAATCTCTGCTCCTTTCATTGCACTAAACCTTCTGCACCATTAAGAGGACCCAGGTATCTGAGACACAATGGCCACAATGGTCTCTTCCCCTCTCAAGAGGAACACCCTTGAAAATGCTTTTCCCTGACATCTGGGGAGTCACAGCTGCAAGTCGTCTTCTCAAGAGGCTATCTGCAAGTCACCAGTTCTACTCATAAATTGAGTTCTCATTTTTCCCTTGTGGGAGATCAGCTAATGTACCCGTCAGGAACCTGGTATGTTTCTTAAAATAAGCAGAGTATACTCAGCCCCTGAACACTAGTTTCCACATTGCTATGAGATCTTGTTTCCCTCGGTTTCTCATTTGTATGCAACTGCTGGGGTAAATGGTGCCTTAAGGGGGGAATATCCCCATACCCTCTTTCTAACTCCGTGGTAGATCATCCCATTAAATAACCATATATGGGCTCACCTTGTCACATCACCAGTTTTCTCTCATTGAGACATATCTGTAGTTGTGCTGGCCAGTTGGCATTTTGACTAAATCAGATTGGAGTTATTTCTCTGTATTTCTTCTACTCACCATGCCAAGTTGTCCAGATCATAACTTAGGCTTGAGCAAGAAAAGAAAAAATCTTGCTGACCGGATCAACTAATTTCCCTAATGTATCAAGCTTTCATCCCAAGATTAAAACTGATCATTCCTGATTCACCTGGGTTTAGTCAGTGACCTGGGCTCTGTGTATATCCTATTACCAATGACAAGAGGCACAAACCACAGCCTGTCTAAGTATTTGCATAGAAAACAACCTAAACCAAAGATTACGCAGTTTGGGTTGGGGAAAGCAATCTATTCCATTTACAAACGTCTGTTGAAAAGGTCAGACATAGGCTAGCCAGTCCTTGGACTCTGATTCTGGAGACTACTTTGGTTGCAAGTACTGCATTCCAAGGGAAACTAAAATTCAAAAAAAACCCAACTTCAGGCAGGAATCTCTGACAGTTAACTCAAATTCAGTCCAAATAAGTTTTCACAGTCTCTTTCCAGAGGTGATGGGCCAGAGAGACAAGTGAGAGAATTTATTACTTTTATTCAATTACATAGACGGACAGTAGAAAGTGTGTGTGTGTGTGTGTGTGTGTGTATTTCTGAGAGAGAGAGAGAGAAACATTACTGTTAGTTCATCTTAAATTCAGGATTTTGTTTCCTTTTCTGTAAGTCCATAAAGAAATTATTTTCAGGTAACCAATGTACTGCTAGCAAAATATGGATCATTTGATTTAATTTTTTTTCATGGAAAGCTATGCAACCACTCAAAGTAGTTTAAAATAAAGTCCCTCATAATAATGTACAGTTTAAGCAATGAAAACAACAGAGACTATCAGTTTCCATTTCAGAGTATTAGAATGAAAGATTCTTTCAACTTGGGGTCAGTGAACACATACTGCTATAATTCCTACAAGCCTGTGCCCCAAAGAGCTCATTTCCCTGATCTGATCTGACCAGGGATGTACCTGTCAGGGAAATTCATTACCAGTCTCCCAGCAATGCCAAATGAAGTGAACCTCTCAGCAGGGCACACTGCACATGTATAAGAATCAAAATCTATTACTATTTATTGGCTACTAAAAGAAATTTCCTTTTAGGGTCCACAAATATGGCTTTAATTTAGTGGGGTTTGAGGTGGTGGGGAGGTATGGGGGATAAAGGAGGAGGGGACTTTTCAGAATATTCTTTCTCATGTAAACGGAACAGCATGTTTCCACCCATGTTCCACTAACAGGAGAAAAACACCAATGCAGGAATCATTTTTTTATGTATCAAATTCCCCAGCTCTGCATTTGGACTTGAGTATGGTGAGGGCTGAATCCAGAGGGTGCCTTTTCTTCAAGTTGGCTGGGTAACAACCATCTATCAGCTACCTCTTTATTTTTACCATCTTCGTTGTTATGCTAATTACAATATATAGCAATTGCCTGATCAGTGGAAGTGAAGAGATAGGATCGGTTTCACTTCTTTCCAGGCTGTGCCTGGTTTTGCATGGGGGTTTGTCAGGATGGTATTAAGTCTTCTGCCTTAATCAGAATTTTAGCGCAGGGTGCATCTGCTGGGTTTGCATCCATGCTGTGATTTGAAGTTCAAGGTGCTGTAAGAGTATGGTAGATTAAAGATAGTTGCAAACTCTTAGAGGGATGGAGTCTAATTCTACTCCAGTTGGATTGGCCTACATGACTTATTCCACTAATAGGATGTGAAGGAAGTGACAGTTGGATATTCTAAGTTTAGGTTGTAAGAAGTCTGGCCATTTCGTCTTTTGAAATGCTCTCAGGTCTCTTGAAATGCTTACTCTCTTGGCTCTAAGCTGCCATATAAGAAGTTTGCCAAACTCCCACCCCGAACCAAGATGCCATCAACGTGTAGGCTTACAGGTTGACAGTCTTGACTGAGTCTAGCATTGGGGTCATCCAGAGATGGGTCTCTCAAGATGGGGTTTGTATCCACTGAACCAGCCTATCCACCTGCTAAATATCACCCAGATGACACCTGGAGCAAGAAAAGTTTTCCATCTACCTGTCAACTGGAAGACTGAGAGCTAGTAACAAAGTATTGTTTTAAGCTATTAATTTGTGGGAATGTTTGGTAAGCAGAAAAAAAAAAAAAAAACTGCAAAGCTTGATTCAAAAATAGAAGCATACTACTTTATATGCCAGAATGGTCATCTAGTTTTGGTCTTTTTTTGTGCATGTTTTTATCCTTTGAATCTCAGATCAATTGTAATTCCCTCTTAAAGTTTCTGTCTCTGGCCTTGCTTAAGATGGATTAGATCTTCATTCTCCTTTTTAAGTCCTCCTTCCTCAAATTCAGTTCCCTGAGGAGATGTAATTTTTAAACTGATTGATCATTTATGCATGTAGGAAACACCTACCAAGTCGTTATGTTCACAGCTGGAAAAACTGGGGAGCCTCTCATTTTCTTTGTTGAACTCCTCAAACCTAGCATGCCTGTACATGGAGCTTGACACATGTAGGTTTTGGCTAAATTCAAACTTTGGACATACTCTCTTTTCCTACAGCTAACTGGTTGATCTGAATTGCCCCACTTATTGCTGTACGATAGAAATCATGAACATGGATAGCAAACAGAACCAAATCCAAATCCTGACTTGACCAAATATAAGGCAAGTGATACTTGTTTGTGCTTCTTTCCTGGTAAAAATTATTGAGGAGAGCCTGTGTGGCTCAGTCAGTTAAGCATCTGACTTTGACCCAGGTCATGATCCCAGGGTTCTGGGATTGAGCCCAGCTTCTGGCTCTGCACTCAGCAGAGAGTCTGCTTGTCCCTCTGTCCCTCCCCGCCTCATGTGTGTGCACTCTCTTATTTATTTATAAATAAATAAATAAATAAATAAATAAATAAATAAATAAATAAATCTTTAAAAAGAAGTTACTTGATGAAGCCCGAAGGTCTTAGGGATAAATTACAGTCCTATCACATCTCAGCAGCTCTTCTTTTCCCAAGTGGTAAAATGGGAGCCATATTATCCAACTCCTACATAGTTATGAGTATTAAATATATTACTATGTATAAAGTGGCTTAGAACAGTGCACCATACATAGTAAGTGCTAGAGAAATATTTGTTAAGTAAAATTATGTAAAAATGTATTGATTAGAATAGTATCTAGTATAGAATGGCAATGATGAAAACTATTTTTTCTCATGCCATGTTCTTTTTACTTTTATTTTTTTGCTCTTTTCAGCCTGTTGACACCTAAAAAGAAGTAGCTAATTTATACACTGTTTATCTTTCTAACATAAGTCATGTGTTAATTTGAAAATAATTTGGTTTCAAACTACAGGGCAAATGTATGAGGGTGAACCCAGCTCTTGGTTGATCAAAGCACAGACCTGCTAATCCAGGATTGGCTCATGTGAGAAGGCACTCAGATGGGCAAAAGCCCAATGATTTTGGTTTTCTCTCTCTTTTTTTTTTAATCACCTCATTCATGATTGGTTTGCAAATCTAATACTACTGAACGGCAGTAATTTTACACTTGGTAAAATTTTAGCCAATGCATTTACTGTATACTTTTTTTCTTTGAGTATTAATATATTACTTTATATTTGAATCACTATTTAGGGGAGAGAGGTAGGAGCATGGGAACAAACAAGGAAGATAGGAAAACAGAAAAGGCAGACATGTTACATGTCAGTATGATTCCATATCAAAGGATCTAACTCATTTTTCTTTCATTCGAATCTTTATAGTTAAAGTCATAGAAGTTTAATTATATTAATCTCATAATATTCTTCAACCTGAATAAATATAAAAGTAGGAAGATCTAATTTTTACAATTATGTACGGGCAGTCCATATCCTTAGAACTTTCAGTTACCCTGGCAAATTAGAGTCATTGTGTGTAGTCATATGAATATGGATATATACAGATATGTATACAATTTTTCTCTGCATATAATACTGACATTGAGTGTTTTATTTATGTCAATCATGCCTGAGTAAAATTCAACATCCATAGGTAGAGAAACACAAGGCTTTTTAAAAAAACTATGTGTATATCTAATTTCTAGAGATACATCAAATGGTGATTGCCTTAAAAAAACAGAAAACAGATAATAAGCAATTGCAAAGGCATGAAATTAAATAAAACAACTAGTAAACACTGTGTAAAACAAATATTAAAAGGAGTAAGGATTAATATAATGAGTGAGGAGTTAGGGGCCCCTCCTCTGTTTTTTCTCTGCAAATTCCTCCCAACCAGCTGCTTCTTTCATTTAGAACCTCCCACTCTGTTTTCTAAGTGTTCATAATCTTGACCTGTTTTCTGATCAGATGTGGGTTCCTTAAGTTATGACTCTCTATGTGACTATCCTTGGTCTAAACTACACTGTATTGAAATGATTTACAATGGAATATTATGCAGCCATCAAAAGGAATGAAAGCTTGCCATTTGCAATGACATGGATGGAACTGGAGGGTATTATGCTGAGTGAAATAAGTCAATCAGAGAAACACAAGTATCATATGATCTCACTGGTATGAGTAATTCTTAATCTCAGGAAACAAACTGAGGGTTGCTGGAGTGGTGGGGGTGGGAGGGATGGGGTGGCTGGGTGATAGACATTGGGGAGGGTATGTGCTATGGTGAGCGCTGAGAATTGTGTAAGACTGTTGAATCACAGACCTGTACCTCTGAAACAAATAATACATTATATGTTTAAAAAAAAAAAGAAGAAGAAGAAGAAGAAGATAGCAGGAGGGAAAGAATGAAGCGGGGGAAATTGGAGGGGGAGACGAACCATGAGAGACTATGGACTCTGAGAAACAAACTGAGGGTTCTAGAGGGGAGAGGGGTGGGGGGATGGGTTAGCCTGGTGATGGGTATTAAGGAGGGCACATACTGCATGGAGCACTGGGTGTTATATGCAAACAATGAATCATGAAACACTACATCAAAAACTAATGATGTAACGTATGGTGATTAACATAACATAATAAAAAATAAATAAAATAAAATAACAAATGTGTAAGACATATACATTAAAAAAACTGTAATACTTTCTGGAAGGGCATTGAAAAATTGAACAAATGGAAAAAAAGAAAAAAAAAGAAAAAAAAGAAATGATATATTTACCCGACTGCATTTTCCACTTGTCAATGATCTCCTGGAAGGCTTAAAGGGCATCTGCCTTCTACCCAGCTTATTATCTCAAGTCCACTATGTATCACAGAATGTCAAGTGGAAATTGTCTTCACGTCTCAATGTGTCTAAGAATCCAAAGCTGCAGATAACAGGTGACAAGAAATTCTGTGCTGTAACGACAGCTACTACAAATCCCTGCAAGAGTTAATAACAGTTGGGCAAACTGGTTCTCTGACCACCAACACCCTTACACACTTCCACTGTGTATACAAAAAGGCTAGACATTTTAAAAAGTGGGTTTTTCTTTCATTTCTTTCATTTTCTTTCATTTTTAAAATACAGAGGAGAAGAACATGTTTCACCTTCATCTAAAGGGGAGGGAAAGAGCCAGATATTTCTCCCTCCACCTTCTCCTGTTCCCACCATGGAAAATGAGGGGGAAAACCAGAAGAACCACTCATGAACACTTGAGATTTTTTTTTTTTTTCAAACTGGCGAGTGACCTCTTTGTCCCATATAGACTATGGCTGAAATACAGGCTGATCCCATACTGATACAGAAGCAGACAGAGCACGGGAGTGTTCTCAGAATCTGACACTTACCTACAAAAAGACTTGTGCTTGCTTTTTGCCTGGAAAAGCCAGAAGGAAGGAGGAAATCTGGCCCTGGAAAGCTAGGGAAGCATTAGGTACAACCGTTATTTTTATTATTTTTAAAAGTAAGAAGACCTTGTCCCTGGAGACCAAGGATACTTTGGAAAGGGGCCTGAGCTTTGATTCCCCAGTGGGCCAAAGAGACTTTAGCAGAAAGCGTCTCTGGGTGCATTGTCAGGGTCAGGATCTGAGAGAGTTACACAACATCAACCACAGTCTATTATTTTGTCTGGAAAAAGTGGAATTCAGTCATTGGAGGGGAATTGGAGTAGGCAGTACCTGGGAAAAAATCTGCCACATGAACTCTACGATCAATGGTTAGTATTTTTACAACTGCCTTAGCAGAGGGTACCAATCACCCAAGGCTCTGTACCCAGTATTTTATCCCTTTGCTTGTAATTCTACTCCAAATCTAGAAGAGCCTGGGCATTAGAAGACAGTCACAGGAGTGCAGGAGGAGAAATGGAAAAATTAGATCATTGTAAATATTTTACTCAAAAGGACCTATTTTAAGTGCACATTTTGATGAATTTTGAAAAATGTATACACCTGTGTAACCACCACTAAACCAAAACACAGACCATTAAAATCAGCCAGAGAAGTTTCCTGATGCCCCTGCACTGACTTTCACTTTCCAGTCCCCAATCTTGGCTAATGTGATCAGTGATTTACAGCTTTCTTTCTTTCTTTCTTTCTTTCTTTCTTTCTTTCTTTCTTTCTTTCTTTCTTTCTTTCTTTCTTTCTTTCTTTCTTCCTTCCTTCCTTCCTTCCTTCCTTCCTTCCTTCCTCCTTTCTTCCTTTCTTCCTTTCTTCCTTTCTTCCTTCCTTCCTTCCTTCCTTCCTTCCTTCCTTCTTTCCTTCCTTCCTTCCTTTCTTCCTTCCTTTCTTTCTTTCTTTCTTTCTCTTTCTTCTTTCTTTCTTCTTTCTTTTCTTCTTTCTTTTCTTCTTTCTTTCTCTTTCTTCTTTCTTTTCTTTTTTCTTTCTTTCTTTTCTTTCTTTCTTTCTTTCTCTTCCTTCTTTCTTTCTTCTTTCTTTTCTTCTTTCTTTCTTTCTTTCTTTCTTTCTCTTTCTTTCTTCTCCTTTCTCTTTCTTTTTTCTTTCTTTCTTTCTTTCTTTCTTTCTTTCTTTCTTTCTTTCTTTCTTTCTTTCTTTCTTTCTTTTTTGAGATTTGTGCGCACTGTTGATGTATTAGTAGTTTGTTCCTTTTTAATTCTGGAATGAAGTGCAATTTTATTATATGGATATGCCACAATTTGTCCATTCACCTACTGATGAACCTCTGGGATGTTTCCAGTTTTGGGCTACTATGAATGAAGCTGTTATAAACAGTAGAGTTTTCGTGTAAACTTAAGTTTTTATTTTCCTGGGTAAATACCTAGGATTGCAGTTTCTGAATTATATGGTAAGTATATGTGTTTAACTTATAAGAAAATGTAGGACTATTTTCCAAGTTGTACCATTTTATAATACCACCAGTAAACATATGAGGGTTCTATTTATGCCACATCCTTATCAAAACTGGATATTGTAGGTGTTTTTAACATTACCTAAAAAAGAGTTAATAACAAAAATATAAAAGAACTTATACAATTCGACACCCCCAAAATAAATAACCCAGTTAAAAATGAGCAGAATACATGACCAGACATTTCTCTAAAGAAGACATATAGATGGCCAACAGATGCATGAGAAGTGCTTAACATCACTCATCATCAGGGGAATGAAAATCAAAACTACAGTGGGCTATAACTTCACACCTGTCAGAATGGCTAAAATCAAAAACATAAGAAACAAGTGTTGGCGAGTATGTGGAGACTAAGAACTCTCACGCACTGTTGGTGGGAATCAAACTGGTGTAGCCACTGTGGAAAATGGTACAAGGGTTCTTCAAAACTTTAAAAATAGAACTACCCTATGAACCAGTAATTGCACTACTGGGTATTTACCCCCAAAATACAAAGACACTAATTCAAGGGGATACGTGCACTCCCTATGTTTATAGCTGCATTATTTATAATAGCCAAATTATGGAAGCAGCCAATGTCCATTGACAGATGGATGGATAAAGAAGAAGTAATATATACAAACATATATTCCATTATATGTATATAATGGAACGTTTCAGCGATAAAAAAGAATGAAATCTTGCCATTTGCAACAACAGGGATGGAGCTAGAGGGTATAATGCTAAGTGAAATAAGTCAGAGAAAGACAAATAACATATGATGTCACTCATATGTAGAATTTAAGAAACAAAACAAATGAGCAAAGGAAAAAGAGAGAGGGAGAGACCAAGAAACAGACTCTTAACTATAGAAAATAAACTGATGGTTACCAGAGGGGAGGTGGGTAGGGGATGGGTGAAATAGGTGGTGGGGTTAAGGAGTGCACCCATCATGATGAGCACTGGGTGATATATGGAAGTGTTGAATCACTGTATTGTACATATGAAACTGATATAACACTGTATGCTAACTATACTGGAATTTAAAAAAAAAATTACCTAAGTTAGTGAGTAGTGGTATTTCATTGTTTGTTTACTTCACATTATCCTGTCGATTATGGATTTTGAGCATTTTTTTGTGTTTATTACCATTAATGCATTTCCTTTTGAGAAATGTTGAAAGCTTTTGCCTTATGCTATCTTATTATTGAGTTGTAAGAAGTTCTCATATATACTTGATATAAGTCCTTTGTGAGATAAATGTATAACATTTTTTTTTTTCCAAGCCTGTTGAATGACTATCTTTTCCTCACCTGGGCACCTATGTCAAATATAAATTAACTATATATGAATGAGTTTATTTCTGAACTATCTATCTATATATTTATCCATATACAGATAACAAAAGGTCCTGGTTCCTATAGTATTATATAAATTTTGGAATCAGGTACTGTACATCCTACAGTTTTGCTCTACTTTTTCAAAATTAGTTGACTATTTGACTATGTTTGGTCTTCAGCACTTCCATATACATTTTAAACCAAATTATTTCTACAAAAAAATCTGGTGGCATTTTTTTGACGGGGATTATGTTGAGTGTGTTAAACTAATTTGGGGAGAACTGACACCGATTGAATCTTCTAATCCATTGGTATATAATGTTTCTTTGCTTATTTCTGCTCTTTTAAACATTTTTCTCACCAATATTTTGTAATTTTAGTCTATAGCTCTAACACATGTTTTAATAATTTTTTCCCAAAGTAATTCATATTTCTGAAGCTATTGTAAATGGTAGGAATTTTTAAAGATTAATTTCTAATATTTTATTTGCTAGTAAATAGAAATACAGTTGAATTTTGTCTACTGAACATGTGTCCTATGACTTTACCAGTTCTAGTTATTTTTGGAGATTCTTTAGAACTTTCTTCATAGACCATCAATCATAAGTGCATAGGAACAGTATTACTCCTTCCTTTGTAATCTCTAGTCTACTTTTTTTTTTTCTTGACTCATTTTACTAGCAGGACCTCTACCTCTAGTTAAGTAGAAGTAGAAAGAATACTTGTTTCCCATCTACAATATTAACTTGTAAGTCTTATATGGATTTCCTTTAAAGGTTAAGGAACTCTCTATTTATTCCTAATTGTTGAGAGTTATTATCATAAATCAGTATTGAGTTTTGTCAAGTGTTTCCTTTATATCCATTGATTAATCACAGTGGATTTTATTTTTTACCAGCTAATGTGTATTAAATTGATTTTTTTTTAAGATTTTTATTTATTTATTTTACAGAGAGATAGAGAGCACAAGTGGGCAGAGAGGCATGCAGAGGGAGAGGGAGAAGGAGGCCCGATGCGGGACTCAATCCCAGGACCCTGGGATCATGACCTGAGCCAAAGGCAGCCGCTTAACCGACTGAGTCACCCAGGCGCCCCTAAATTGATTTTTTAAATATAAAATAATCCTTGTATTTCTGGGGTAAATCCCATTTGTGCATGGTATAATATTCTTTTTATATAAAATTGGATTTAATTAGCTAATATTTTGCTAAGAATTTTATTTATGAAGGATATTAATTTCTAGTTTTCTTGAAATACCTTTATGATTTGATATCAGTGTAATACTGCTTTTATGAAATGAGTTAGGAAATGAAAACTCCTTTATATCATAAAAGAGTTGGTGTAGGAATGGCAATTTTTTCTTCCTTAAATGTTTGAGACAACTGACAAGAAAGATTATCCAGGACTACAGCTTATTGATATAACTGTCAAGTTCCAGCAAGAGCTCAGGGAAGTAACCAGGCATGGTTAGTGGCTATGGGATGGGGTGGTGGAGGAGTTGGCATTTCTCTGAAGGCAGGAGGGAGGGGAAATGAACAACATCACTGTAGACCCTGCCCTCCGGCAGTGCCTGCATGGAACTTGGGAGTTCATGGTGTTCACTCCCTTACAGATTGGATTATTCAAGTCTGCAAGGAGGCTTATCTTGATCTCCCTAGGCACATGGGAACCCAGAAATCCATAGAGGAAATACAATAAATCCTAGGGAGTTAAGAATAAGACAGGCTATCTATGCCCTTTGAAAAGCCTGATCAGGGCATATTCATTACAGGAATGAAAGCCAAGATACTCCAATCCACCTTAAGCGCCTGCTATGGGACACTGATATTCATGCTGAGCCCAGTCATGGGACACAACATTTATGATGTTGGGCAATTCATTGCTGCTATGAAAGAAACTGATAAATCCTGGAAATGGATACAGGCTGTGGGAGCTGAGACAGGCAGGGAGCTCAGAAGCCAAAAGGGTATCCCAAGGGCCTAGTGAAAGTAACCAAGGGACAGATGTGGTTTGACCTCATTGCTATTGGGACCCCACCTGAAAAGTCATAGGTATCAGCCATTGCCCTGCCTCTCACCTTGGGTCACGTGCTATGCTGCTAAATAAACCAATTCCCATCATACCTGGGAAAGGAGTTACCTACTGCAATTTGCAATAGGATGTTCCACCAAAATAGGTAAGTAACTATGCACCCCTGGGTGAAGGGAAACTACTCAATCTCCATTAGAATATCATTGCCCTGCTGTGGGCAAGACCTGTTCAAATGCATTATATGTGCAATGGAGCATACTCCATTGGAAGAGGGGAGAAGATGAGGGTCCTGTTCTGGAATATCCAGCCCCCCAGCCCATCTCCCCTACATCTGACAGCACTGCTTCCCTCAGCGAACATGTGTGGTATGTACAACGAGGTCAAATTCCCGAAGTTACAGCCACATTAATGTCTAAAGATCAGACCACAGGTGCAATTCTTATAAAAGGAGGAGATCTTACCATACAAGTTCCTACAAAATATCCGTTTTGTTCATCTTGAACTTCTGCTGCTCCTGGTGTCCAGTCACATGTTGGATTCCTGATGGAAATGCCTTTCTGCAGTGGGCCCGCCTTTATGCCTGACAAAGAAACCACTCCAGATGTTGGCAGATGCACCCTCTAGCTTGTCAGAATTGACATGGTGGTTATCGCCCCACCAGGGTAGGGATCGGAAGGCCATAAAGCAGTACATTAAGGAAGAACAAGCTAGGATTAGTACTCTGAATTCATCTGCCATTACCAATACTGATCCATAAACCGGATCCGTGGCACACACTATCAATAACACTGGGCATGGGTGTTCTTCTTCTGTCAATCGAACTACACAGGCCATCCTTCACACTTCTGACAAGAAGTGTCCTAAAAATACCACCATTAGAGCTGTGGGTGGCTATGCTTACATTGGCATGAGTTCCTGTGGCTCACCCTGTGGTATGGACATTGGAGCACCTGGGCCCCCTTATGTTGGGAACAGAAAAATCACTCTAAACAGAATCAACACCATTATACCAAGGATATAGAATGTGTATCATCAGAACTGTGCAATCATTCTGTCACAGTGAAGGAAAGCAGCTGGTTTGGTTGTGCCTCCCATATGTTTATTGGGTGGCCCCCAAATAAAACCCAGTGGTTGTGTGACATAAATCTTTGACCATGGTTTCTACCTGGGTGTTCGGGCCCTGGGTTTTTCCTGACATAGAGGAGAATTCACCCAATAATAACAACAGTTTCCAGCCTCCCTCTCCTCAAAGCCAGATGGGCACATTTCGTTTTCACTGGTATGATCGTTTGGCTGCCATCTCTGTCCCCTCCGTTAGCCTGAAGGACATTATGGCATGCAAAGAAGTCCTTATTACATTCACCCAACAAGCCTTAAATGATAGCCAGCAAAACCTATCTCTAAGGATAAAAGCTGTTCTCCAAAACAGAACGGCCTTGAACATTATTAATGCCTTGTAAGGAAGCACCTGTCCCTTTATCCAGAGTGTTGTATGTCCCTATCTGATGAGTCTGCTAATGCACGTGCTTTCTTCCTTTTTTTTTTTTTTTTTTAAAGATTTTATTTATTTGACAGACAGCGAGAGCAGGAACACAAGCAGGGGGAGTGGGGGAGGGAGAAGCAGGCTTCCTGCCGAGCAGCGAGCCGATGTGGGGCTCGATCCCAGGACCCTGGGATCATGACCTGAGCCGAAGGCAGACGCTTAACGACTGAGCCACCCAGGCGCCCATGCACGTGCTTTCTTAAATCAAATGAGTACACAAGTGAAGACTCTTGAGTTATCCCACCCCAACCTAGGCGACTTAAATCAGTGGTTTGGATCATGGGGCTCTTGGTGGAAAAAAATTGTTACTTATTTCGGAAATCATTACCTTCATCTGTGTTTTCATTTGCGTGTTCTTCTGCTGCTGTCCTATCTGCCCCCAGCACAGCCAGATAGCCTCCAAAAGAGCCAGGGAAACCCCTTGCTGATTGCTCAGGGCACACTGTAGAAGAGGGAGCACGTGAGATCCTAAAAGCCAAGTCACAGGGGGGTGAAATGTAAGAAGAGGTCATTCAGAAGATGCGACCGCCAGTTGACCTGTGAGCTAAATCCCAGTGAAACCTCGGGAATCAGAAACTCCTCCCCTCGCCCCCAACCCCCTGGAAGGAATGCTCTGCCCATAGTTCCCACAGTGGGAGTCTTTTTCAAGGATGCAGCCTTGCAAAAGCAATGTGTTGTTGAGACCATCCGATGGTCTACGTGGGCTCTAAACGCAGGTAAGTCCTTCATATAAACTTCTAAGATAGATGTAGAGATCTGCTGGGCTTGCAGGTGCCAAGAGAAGCCTCATATGTAAGTTCCCTTGCTTACAGAAACTGCCAGCCAGCAATCTGGAGCGGCCTGCTTCTTTCTTCTGTCTTCCCTTGCCCTCCCAGAGTGGGGCCAGTTTCAGATTTCACCTGTGAAGCTCTGAGTTTGCAAACCAACAGGGAAGGCTTTTGATTATGATTTTCATTTATGTGATAGACATATAGGTACTTCTGTTTTCTGTTTCTTCTTTCGCTTGTTTATGTAGTTGAGATCTTTTAAGGGGTTTGTCCATATGAACTAAAATTTTGGAATTAATGTCTTACTACTATTGGTAATATCCCTTCTTATTTTTTCACTGTTCCATCTCTGGTAATTTTTCCACCTTCATCTTTGATACTTTTAAGTTGTGTCTCTCTTGATATGTCTAAGCTGCAGTTTTCTCATTTTTGATTTTTGGTTTTGGTTTCATTACTTTTGTCTATATCTTTTTTCAGGTTTCGATTTCATCGATTTATGCTCTTATCCTTATCACTTCTTTTTTTAATATTTTGGATTTAATAATTGTAATTTTTTTGAGGTGGAAGCTTACATCATTGGTTTTAAGCATTGCTTCTTTTCTGGCATAAATCTTTAAAGGTAATGAGTATCCCTTTAGACATGGATTTAGTTACAGTCCATATTTTTGGTAGGTTGTTGTTTTCATTTTATGTGTTTTAAAATATTTTGTAATTTTGCTTGGGATTTTTTTTTTTTTTTTAAGATTTTATTTATTTATTCATGAGAGACAGAGAGAGAGACGAGGCAGAGGGAGAAGCAGGCTCCCAAGGAGCAGAGAGCCCGATGCGGGACTCGATCTCAGGACCCTGGGATCATGACCTGAGCCGAAGGCAGACGTTTAACCAACTGAGCCACCCAGGCGTCCCGGGATTTTTTTTTTTTTTTTTTTTAACTCATGTTTATGTATTGGACATACATTGTTTGAGTTTCCAAACATTTGGGGAATTTCCAAATGCCTTTTTGTTATTGACTTCTCATTTAATTGTTTTTGCAGTTACAGAATATTCTATGGCCCCAATACTTTTCTATCTCTTGGAAATTTCATGTGCACCTGTAAATGTGTAGTGTGGGGGTGGTATGGAAATGTTAGCTGGGTCATGTTGATCAATGCCATTTCAATATAGCACCTCCTTACTCCTTTTCTATCTACAAGTTGTACTGATTATTGAGAAAGGAATGAGGAAATATTCAATTTTAGATTATTCTATTCGTTTTCAGTGTATTAATTTTCCTTTCTGTATTTTGAAGCTCTATTTTAAGATACATAAACATTTATTATTGTTGTGTCTTATTTATGAATTGACATTATTACAAAATGTCTTATCTTTATTTTTAATAATATGACTTCTTTTGAGCCTTAGTCTAATATTAATACAAGAACCCCAGCTCTCCTATGCTTAGAATTTGCATGCATATTTTTTCTATTCTGTAATTTTAATCATTCTGTGTCTTCATATGTAAAATGAATTTCTTATGGGCAGGAGGTTGCCTTTTTATTTATTCTGACAATCTTTGTATTTTAATTGAGTGTGTACAACATTTGCATTTAATATATAATTATTGAGAAGGGTGTACTTAACTTTATCACATTGCTAGTTGTTTTCCATTTATAGCACCGGTTTTTTATACCTTTTTTTCCATTTTCCTGATTTCTTTTGGACTCGTGAAGTGCATTTTACCATTCAGTGTTATTCCCACTGTTTACTTCTTAGTTATACCTATGCGTTTTCCCATGGTTGTCCTCAAGTTTATAATATTACTGTTAACTTCTTGCATTCTATTTTGATATTAAATTTTACCATTTCATGTAACTTAATAAATCTTAACCAAATGCTTCCATTTCCACTTCTCCCAAATGCATTACTATTATTTTTGTTTTAAACAGTAAATTATCTTTGAGAAAAATTAAAAATGAACAAAACCATTTAAATTTAGCCCTGTATGCTTACCAATTTAACATTTTTCTTCCCATTGTGTGTATAAATTTCCATCTCATGTTGTCTTTCACCTGAAGAACTTTTTAAACATTTTTTTGTATTGTCAAACTGTTGGTGATGAATAATCTCCATGTTTGTTTTTCTGAAAAATTATTTAATTTGACTGTGCTAGTGAGTAATATTTTGCTTAGTAAAAAATTCTGGTTTCATAGACTTTGTCTTTCATTAGCTGAAAGATGTCATAATATTTATTTTGGTTTTCATAGTTTCTGATGAGAAGTTTGTGATTATCCTTACTTTTGTTTTTTCATAGGTTCCTTATTTTCCTGGTTGCCTTTATGATTTTTTCTTTATCACTGATTTTTAATAACTCAATTTTGATATACTTTGGAGTGTGTATATCTGTGTCTGGATTTATTCTGCTTTGAGTTCTTTGAGCTTCTTTGACTTATGTGTGTGTGTGTATTTTAAATCAAATTTGAAAAATGTTTATTATTTCTTCACCTATGTGGAATATTTTCTTGTTGTTTCTTATTGCTATTATTGTAGTTGTTTTTGGCATTCGATATTATGCCTCTTTTTTGGGGGGACCCCAAATGCACATATTTTAGGCTACTTGATATTTTTCCACTAATCTTTTAGGCTCTGTTTGTTTTCTTTCAGTTTTTGATTTTTTTTATGTGCTCATTATTCACAGATTCTATTGCTGTTTTTAATACCAGTGGAATCTTCTTTTGCAGCTGTTTTTTTTTTTTTTTTCTTTTTTTTCTAAGTCGGCTCCAGGCCCAGCTTGGATCATTACATGAGGTTTGAACTCATGACCCTGAGATTAAGACCTGAGACGAGATTAAGAGTCAGATGTTTAACCGACTGAGCCAACCAGGAGCCCCCTTTTCAGTGTTTGAACTGCAGTCAATGTCATTCAGTAACATTTTCATTTCAGATATTTTGTTTCATGCCTAGAATTTCCATCTGATATTTTTTATATTTTCCACTTATATCTTCACTATGTTCACGTTTTCCTTGAATACTTGAATGTAGTTATAATAGCTGTTTTTATGTTCTTGTTGGCTAATTCCACATCTCTCTCATTTCTTTTACCACAGTTACCAACAGTAACTATTGTGATATCTAGAGGTGAAGGCAAGTGAAGTGAATACTTCTGCTGTGGATGGTTTAGGGTAAGAAATTCTAAGAAAAAACTTAAACTAAAAGCAAACTACAATGTTGAATATGAGTATTGGCTTTTTTCCACCCTTTGATTTTTAGTGTTAATCAGTCAACTTTCACATTAATGAAAGTTGACCATAGTTATCCCCAAATAATATGAAATTAACTAAAAAAAAATCAAACTAATTCATATTTCTTCTGCTCATGAATAAGATTCTTCTTTTTCTTTGCATGTCTATTAATTTTGGGATATTTTTTAGACATTTTGACATTATGTTGTTGAGTGTCTGGATTTTGTTTTTTTTCTTTAAGGATCACTGAGGTTTGTTTTGGCAGCCAGTCCTGTTCCTGGCAGATCAATTTAATCTCTTTAATCCTATTTTGAAACTTTGCTAGGGCATGCAAGAGTAGCCTTTTATCCAGAGACATCCTGGTTTCTCAGCTCTGGCTTGTGGGACCTCAGATAGTTTCCCCTGTGATGTGAATATAGAGTGTTGCTCAGCTTACAATCTTCTGCTCCTTCTTTGCCTGTCTTTTGAAGTTTTACTTTTCACATCTGTGATCACTTTGTGATGTGCCAAATTTTCTAGACTAAACAAGACTCCTCAGAATTCCTTCTCTACTGTATTTCCAGTTTAGAACGGGCAACAAGGAAGGCAATAGCCATTTTGTAGCATGCACACATCTTCTCCCAGTTTATCAATTAGACGGTCAGCTGGGTGTTGCTGTAAATAAATTTTCCAGATGGAATTAGAATCATAATCAGTTACCTTTGAGTGAATCAAAAGACAAGTTATCTTAGGTGGACCTGATTTAATCAGATCGAAGCCTTGAAAAGAATGTGTGTATTCCCCCTGAGGAGAAGACTCCAAGCAGCAGCTAAGCCTCATAGTTCTTTCCCTTTCCCCTGGATCTCCTCTTCCTAACTGTCTGCCTGTGGATTCAGGCTTGAGCTCAAGCTCATAGGATTCCAGCCTGATCATGATCCTCTCTTCCTAACTGCCTGCCTTGCTTCAGGCTAACTTTACCAATCCCCTAAGCTTAATAAGCCAATCCCTGACAATAATTCTATATAATGTTAATTAATCATACATACATATTATTATATTAATTATGCATACATATATGTTGCATGTATATACGTATATATGCCTTGCTACAGCCTCATTTCACCAGCCTCCAAATTGCATAAGCCAATTTATTTTAATAATTATATATATATATATATATATACACATTCAAACACATATATACCTACTGGGGCTTCTGGGTGGTTCAGTTAGTTAAGCGTCTGACTTCGACTCAGGTCATGATCTCAGGGTCCTAAGATTGAGCCCTGAATTGGGGGTGGGGCATCTCTGCTCCGGGGGGGAGTCTGCTTGTCCCTCTCCTTTGACCCTTCCCCCTACTTATGCTCTTTCTATCAAATAAATAAATAAAATCTTAAAAAAATAAACACATATATACCTATACATTATATATGCTAAACTAAACTAAACTGATATAGTATGTATGTCTCCATCCTATTCATTCTGCTTCTCTAGTTAACCCTTGTTGATTTGTAATATTTATCAAATCCTGCAAGGATGTCTTTGTAAATTTCTTGAGCTCATTTCCTTTGTAGCTCCCTCTTTTTTATGGAATTCTGCCACACAGATTTCATCTGCTTCAGCATCCTAAAACTCTGATCTTGCTCTCCTGAACTCAGCAGGACTATAGGTTTCTGTTTGGATTTCCCTTTCCTGCTAATAATTGCTTCCAGTCAGAACACTAGGATTGTTGTAGATTTGCCTCATTTTTTCGTTTTTTGGTATATCATGCCCTGCGTGGGTTTTTATTCAATATCTGAAAACCACCTTTTAAAAATATTTTTCTTAGTTTTCCAGTTGTTTAAATTTGGGAGGGGAGTTTCTCAATAGTTACTACAACATGCCTGAAAACAGAAACTTTGGTACTTTTTTTTTTTTTAATTTTTAAAATTTTTATTTAAGGATTTAATTTTTTAGAGCAAGTTTCGGTTCGCGGCAAAATTGAGAGAAATGTACAAAGATTTCCAATATATTTCCTGCCCTTATACATGCATAGCCTCCTCCGTTATAAACATTTTCCACCAGAGTGATATATTTGTTATAGTTGATGAGTGTATATCAGCACACCATAATTTCCCCAAAATTCACAGTTTACCTTAGAGTTCGTTCTTGGAGTTATACATCCTATGAGTTTGGATGGTCTAGACTTTTAATATGTGAAAGTTGACGGTCCTTAGATCTAAAATTTACCATAATCTGCCCACTGTAACATAGTAACAAAAAATGGAAATATTTCAGACTGCACTTGAAGGCATTGGTGAGGGGAAAAAACTCCTGATTGTGCCTTTCCAAGTTCATCTGATTTAATTATTTGATTGTATATCTTACCTCATACATAATACCCTCTCAAAAATTTTTTATTGAACCATTCTGAGTTGTGCTTCTAGCACCTACCTAACACAGCACCTGTTACCTAATTGATTTAAGGCAACAGAGTATAATGGTTAAGAACTTAGGAGCTGGATAAAATAATATTTGAATTCTAGTTCCTAATTGATTATGTGACTTAAATGCAAATTTATTAATTTCTAGTAGCCTAATTTTCTTCATCTGAAATAGATGATAGTTATAATTTCAACCTCATTGAGTTGCCATGAAATTAAAAAAAATGTTCGCAAATTTCTTAGCACTGTTATTGTCACATTGTGAACACTCGAATGATTTTTAAAATCCTTAGTATATTTTTATTTAAAAATAATAAATATTTAAATAAAATTAACCTATTAGCAAGAACGTGTCTCCCATTTTTGAAGAAAAAGGGGGTCCCAATTTGTTTGGAGCTTTGGATGTGATATTGTAAGTCATCTAGATGATCCTCTCATCAGATGTTTGAAACTTGATTCAGCAGGGAATTAAATTCATGCCGACTTATGCAATACACAAACACTTACAGATTCACATAACTGACGGCCAGTAGTAGAGAAGGTCTCAAGTGGTTGATGAGCTCCACTTTTCAAGAATCTTCTAGAAACTATCCCCCTCCTTGTGTTGGTTTCTTCCTCATGCTGACTTCACTCAAGGTAACAAAATGGCTTTAGTAAATCCTGGGCTTACAGCTATATATTTCACTATCTAAAGTATGATAATTTCTTCCTACATAAATATAAAACAAATGCCCTCTCCTTTCCTTGGATAGCACCACCTGAGATTACATGCCCATCCCTTCTAATCAAAGTAATGGTTTATCCTGAGACATAATCTGAGATTAAATGTCCATATGGTTGAATCAACCAGTTTTACAATAGATAGCATGTGGTAGTGTACTTAACTTATGTTCTTCTGACCTATCTTTGAGTTGGGGCTGGAGCAACACTCCAGTGGCAAAAATTGCAACGTCTTTCACAAAGACCATATGTAATATCCACATTTTTTGTGTATGACCAGAGTGTGTTTGAATATTTTCAGTCATCAGAAACTTACTACAACCAGCCCAAGTCACACGTTTTGATTGTTGACAGATTTTGATAGGTATGTCTCATGTGTTTGAGAATCAGCTTGGACAAAAAATATGTCTGCTACTCTGGACTGACCAAGGCAATCTGAGAGACATTTATTTAATGGTCCTTATGTATAAGGAAGGATTCTAAGTGCTTTACATATATGTAATCATTTAATACTTTTCTCAAGCTTATGAGGCTATATCTAGTTTCATATGCATTTTATAATTGAGGTAACTTGCACAGGTAAGGGTCACAAAGAAATTGGCAGAGCTAGAGATTGGAATCCAGCTAGTCTGGTTCCTAAATCCATGTTCTTAACCAAATACAATAATATAGTATTTAGTAGTTGAAAACCCTTAATCTAGAGAAAGATGAAAGACTGTAAAACCTGTTTGATTAGCTGGAGAAACTTGTCTCGTTCACTCACCTTTCTATCGATCTATCTATCATCTATCTATCATCACCATCATCTATCTATCTATCATCACCATCATCTATCTATCATCTATCAATCATCTGTCTACCTATTCATCTTTCCATCTTTCAAATCTACCTATTTGGCTAGCAATAGTAGGGGTACACTATAGGATATATTGTAATAACTACTCCCCAAATTTCCACTCTTTTATTTTTAATATGATGCATATATTCATTCATTCATTCACTCATTAAAAATGTACTACCCATTCATCCAAACCGAGACACTGAACTAGCTCCTTGAAATAGAGAGATTTAAGACAAGCTTCCTGCTCTTAAGGATGTCACAGTCTTGTCCCCTAGACCAATGTTTTTGAAATTGTAGGGTATAAGTAATCATTTAAATAAAAAAAAAAGAATGGAAAAGGTCAGAATTCTTTATATGTAGTACATGTAAGTGTTACCTGTTTTGTATGTTTTATGTTTTATGTGTCTGTGTTTGTGACTGTTCTATGTGTACTAGTTTATGGTATAAACTGTTTTTCTTAATGTAGTAAATGGTCCAAAATAGTGTAGAATGACTACTTTAGAACCTAGTCAACCAAATCTTTAGGTCTTTCTTAAACATTTTACTTCTTATCATTATATTACAGGGACTTGAGGAAAAGGACTATATCTTATATTCTACTTTATCCCCCATGGCACACATTCTAGTAATTTGCTCAGGGTAACTGTTTAATGCAACTGGTTGCTTTCCTTATTAATGAAAAAGAAATGTTTTATTTGGAATTATTGTTGTCCATTTTTTATTGATAACTACTTTCTTTGGATTTATTTTAGAAGTCATTTAAACAATATGTTTGACTTTGTGGTAAGAAAAACAAAGTGTTTGGTTGACCAAAATTTGGAGTTTTTCAACCAATTTATGTTCTTTTTAGAGACAGAGCCCAAGCCTGGCTTATGAGCAGCTATCACAAGGCAATAACTCTTGTTCTCTAACCTTATTAAGGTAGATTTGTTTTTTCAATGTTGAGGTAAAATGGCTTTAAATAGTATTATTAAACCCTAAGCTAAACAATAGCTTTACCATCAGACTTTATGCTTTGTGGTTGCAGCATTTTATGGATTTATTCTCCTTGCTGTCAGGAAAAAAAAAAAAAAAAAGACCAGCTGGAAAAGGCTATATTAACTGAAGTCCACAAGATTTTGGACATGGAGATGACCCAATATTAGGGAATCTGTGATGGAAATTTCATGTATGTGGAACAATTTCATTAGTGTATTGTGCTTCTTACCATCTCTTTCTCTTTACCTCTGAAACTTGTACAAGTACATAAAGATATAGAATAGTCTCTACCATTTTCTCTGAGCTAACAGCATCCTCTGGCATCTCACCTCTATGGAAAATATGGGAAGAAGTACCCAAAGCAAACAATTTGTTCTCTGTGGATTTAAGAAAATGCAACAGAACAACTTTTGCTGAGGTTCAGGACTTTTCCACAAAGAATGCCTGTGTAGTTAATGTTCACATGTTCATTTTTAATCTAATTTCTTTCTTTTCCAAATATATTGATAGTCATCTGGAAAAGTAATTCTTTAAAAGAGTTATTCATGTTACAGAACACTTCTTAACTCATTTTCACTGCAGTTTAAAATGGGCCTTTAAAATCTATGTATCTATCATCCATCTGTCATTCATTCATTCATTCATTCACTCACTCTTTTAGACACAGCTAAAGGAAAAAGAAAACCTCAGGGAGATTTAAAGATAGTAATAGCACTCCTCTATGCTTAATTAAATCTTTCACAGAGTTGTCTAAGTAGTCACTTATATAAGCATTTATTCGGTAATATCGCATAAATATAAACTGATAGAAAGGCCATAGACATCTTCCAAAAGCAGACTATCAGAAAGTGCCTGAAAACATTAAAAGATAGCTCATAGTGGTATAATGTTTTATTGTTATGTTTTGAAATTGCTAATTAATAAAGTGAATTAAGTTAGTATAGGAAGAAGAGATGGAAATTAATTTAATTTACCTTAGGAACTATTTCTGGGGACTTGGGGAATCAGTTTTGGTCACTCTCATTTGTCTGTAAGGTATAAATACTTAAATGTAGCATCTATAGCTATCCATAATTATGGCTTTAAGTTAGGAGTTTTCCTATTGGTCTTTGTAGAATTAGTCTTTTGGAGGAATGAGTCCTACTTACATTGACATATTATACATTGACAGTCAAGTTAGACCCAATAGTATTTAAGATAAGGGTCTTTTGGGGCCCCACTTAGACAAATAATGGACAAATAAATATGTTTTACCTTTTGAAAATCTAAAATGTGTGTCAGTCTACATCTACATGTAACCTAGATTCTGAGTCAAGGGAACACACTTGTGAATATTTCTGTCACATATGAGTTGGGGTGTTGGAGTGGTATCAATTTTGGGGTGTTGGACTAAACAAATACATTCATGTTTTAACCTTCGGAGATCCATTTCTCTTTAAAATGACCCTTTAGACAGTAGTCTAAACCCCATCTTGCTTGACCACAAAATTTCAGTCTTTTGTAAGATTCCACCCCCCAAGGATTTCTGGGTGATTCTGAATAACGTTTATGTGTTTTACAAATTCTTCCTGGTTGTCGCTTGTCCCAGCTCTTATGTCTCTAGGCTATGATATCCCCAAAGCAACTTCAACTAACCATCTGTCTTCTTATGTCCTGGACTTCCAGCCCAGATGTTGCAGGGGCCATCTTTCATCAGTGGGGATGCCTTTGATCTTGTCCTTACTACTTCATATATGCCTATGCCTTCTCAATCCTCTCTGAAACAGAGCAAGAGGAATGAAAAAGAACAAAACTGTTTACCTCTTGCTCTCAATTGTCAATCCATCTCCCAGGCCACATTATTATAATTTGCAGAGATAGAGCATGACTCTTCATGAAGATATTTTACATTTTTATGCTTTTGTAACATTTTATGTTATAAAGTTAACTCACTATAATTAGGGTTGTCAGATTTAGCAACAAAAGTGCTATATATACTTTACCCTTGTATAATAATTATTTGTTATTTGCCTGAAATTTCATTTTAACCAGGCATCCTGTATTTTTTCTGGCAACTTTAACTAACTCAGTCTTCCTCCTAGAACTGGTTACTTTAAAATTTTTTTTTGAATAGGCAAAAATAATCAAATTAAGAATAAATCTAGCCTAAGGAATCAAAATCTTCCCTTAAAGACATAGAGAAATTTTTTGAGCCTTAAAAATAGCAGTTTTCCGGGCGCCTGGGTGGCTCAGTTGGTTAAGTGACTGCCTTCGGCTCAGGTCATGATCCTGGAGTCCCGGGATCGAGTCCCATATCGGGCTCCTTGCTCAGCAGGGGGTCTGCTTCTCCCTCTGACCCTCCCCCCTCTCATGTGCTCTCTCTCTCATTCTCTCCCTCAAATAAATAAATAAAATCTTTTTTAAAAAATAGCAGTTTCCCATCATCATTTATCTACCAATGGTTCAAGGATATTGGATTTAAGTTTTAGACCATCCAGCAAATGGCTATTTCCCTTCCTAAATGGTTGTTTCAGTGTTTAGTAAGAAATTTATCTTCAAGTTAGCACCCTGACCTTGGAGATACTTTTTTTGTTTCAAGGTTGGTTGATAGGATGATTTCCTCAGATTCTACTTTCTAGAAGTCTGAAGGATAATCCCCTCACCAGACTCCAGTCTTTGCCACTCTAGTCCAATCATAAGTAATACAGAAAGCATTCGAAAAATTATGTCTTCAGTATCTTCAGGACTGTCCAAATGAGAGAAGAATGGGATGGGAAAAGTTGGGTTGCCCAAATATAAAAATGCCTTCACCTCTAATCTAAATTAAGGGGCTTCCCCAATCCTGAAGTTCTGAGCTATTTTAGAATTCTTTACATTTAATGATATGGCTGGGCACTTTCTGAAGTTTAGCTGTAAAATGTTCTACCGGAGTGGTACTTGGTGCATTTGGGTTAACTCTGCATTGACAAAACAGGCACTCTGCTCTGACATGGATCACAAAAATCTGCAAACTCAGTTTTCATAACCTATTTACTGTCAGATTTATATCAATGTTGAAATGCTTTAGCAATCAAATTAATTCAAATCTGCCTTAGCATCTTTTTACCTTAAGATTAAAAATATTCACAATGTTGTGTTACAAAATGTTTTTGCATGTTTTCCTTGCACTCAGCTTACCTAGTTTAGACTTTGCTAATGCAACCTTTTGATCAGTTAACTACTGAAGCATTAGCTCTATTATCTGCTCCCTCAAAAATTTGTAACAGAATCTGAACCTTTGACCCCATTCTAGCAAAGTAGTAATCAATGTCAGATACATTTTGATAACACTGTTAAAATTGTTTTAAATGCTTGAGCAGCTAATTAGAGAGAGTAGTTTCCTGTATTACTTTACCAAGCATCGTCCCAGGGTGAATATTATCTTTCTGATTAAATACAACAAAATACCTAACACTTCAGGAAAATAATCAAATAAAGCATATTTCTGTATAGAGTGTGTTTATCTAGGGAGCATACTTAACAAAGCAGCAATTCCTTCTCCTCTGATTCAGAGAGTGAAATGGCACTCTGACCCAAGACATTCTTTACATGATGATGGCACTGTTTGTGTTTTGAGAAGTTATGAAATTCGGCTACGGTCATCGGTGGGTCCTGCAATCTTGTACAAGATTAATTTTCCAATATATTTTGTGGGTGTAGAAAGGATCAGAGGAGGCATGTAGGTCATGCTGGTGTCTAATGAAATTTTCCTTTGACACCTGCTGCCTGTCCACATTTTTTTAATGAGGAAATGTTGCTTAAGCTTGATGAGCCAGAAATATTTTGACTGTTATGCTAATTACTTATGAATAAATAAATCCTAGAAACTTCTTTATTATTTCCAGATTTGGTAAATACTAGACTAAGGCTGGAAAATTAAGACCTATTTTGACCCCAAACATTTTTTCAACATTTCACATGAATTAAAGCCTAAGATGCATTTGGCTAAGCTATGAGAGTAATTTTAAATCCAGGACTTTAGATTGTCAACACTTGGTCAAAGTAATCTCCAGTTTTTAATAAATCTCATGATTACTTCACACAGTATTATTGGATTTCTTTTTTCTCTTTAAAGTGGATATGGTATGCAGGTTTTTTTTTTTTTTCTTCCTTCTTCTAATGCAAACAATCAATAAATGGATAAGAAAACAGGTTAACTTTTTGAAACTTTTAAACTACTATTTTGAATACTTTGGAAAGATATCATCAAAACATAAATAAGTAGACTGAGTTTAAATTTTAAATATCACTAAGGAAAAATTCTGTGATTTTATATTAGAAAAGGAATTGGTGATAACTGGCCTCTACTTAACCACCATATTGGTTTATCCACATTTCCAAGGTGTATTCACTTCCATTAGCGTGGTAGATGCCGGCACACACTCTGATCATTTCCATTTTGTCTTTGAATATGTTACTCACCTCACCTAACAGTCCCTCACATTTCTTTTCTAACTCTCCAAACTCCATTCCACTTTCAAGGAAAAGTGTCTGCCATGAAGACATTTCTGAGCATTCAAGCACACATCAGCCTCTCGTTTCTCACCATTCTTGTCCTGGTCAGTAATACCAGGACCTTATGAGGCATAATTAATTTAAGTTAATCACTTACTCTTTTCCTGGAATGCATTAATTTATTTCATTCTAGGAAGTAAGTAGTGCCATTTTCTCTATTCTTCAGGAGATGAATCTTTAGAGAGATTGACTAATTGCCTAAGGATGCCTAGCTGCTCTACACTGAACCTAAGTTCTTTATATTCTCTCATATGGCTTCACAACAGGGATCGATTCAATACTCCAAGGGCAACTATAAGTGTGGCTTGAAGGCAGGGGAGAAATGGTTTCAGAAGTCTTCTGATTTACCGAGGAAAAATGGGCTCAGAAAATAGTGTGCACCAGTCTTCTGAAACCCACTCACATAGGCTTGTCAAGGTGAAAACTCATGTAACACACATACACACACCCACACACAAGCAAACGCAGAAGACTGTATATTGGGTGGAGCAGGCAAGGAAGTAAATTTAATCAATACCTTTTTTGTATCGTGGGTCTAAGTTTGGAAAAGAATCAGTATATTTCTTTTTTTTATTATTATGTTATGTTAATCACCATACATTACATCATTAGTTTTTGATGTAGTGTTCCATGATTCATTGTTTGTGTATAACACCCAGTGCTCCATGCAGAACGTGCCCTCCTCAATACCCACCACCAGGCCAACCCATCTAGAACCCTCAGTTTGTTTCTCAGAGTCCATAGTCTCTCATGGTTCATCTCCCCCTCTGATTTTCCCCCCTTCATTCTTCGCCTCCTGCTATCTTCTTCTTCTTCTTTTTTTTTTTTAACATATAATGTATTATTTATTTGTTTCAGAGGTATATTTCTGATGGCTTTCTGTTTTAGGCTGCAAGCAGATAGGCTTATCTCCTCCTGTCTCTCTTTTAGAAGGTCAGTATACTGTTAACCATTTCATTTCTCCCCCATTTGCTGTTGCACTTACTTATCATTAGCTTATTTATTCTAAAATATGCTAAATGCAGGGATGTGTATAGGTTGCTAAAAGAGTTTGTTTGTTTACTATAAGATCAGATCTGGGTGGAAATTGTTAAGAGTTATGTTTGTTGCTTTTACTGTCTTATTACTTAGAGTTTATAATGAGTCAGACTTGCTCTTACCTCACATATTCTGAGAAGAGATTGCCACAATGACTTCTTCAAAACACTCTTATATTGAGTTATAAAAGCAAGGATTGTGATGACTGCCCAGTGATAAAAGTGAGATTATTACTTGAATTCTGGATCTTGCTCTGGGACTTCATAGAGCCATGGAGAGGGTGATGCCAGGAAGTCCAGGAAACAGAGGTAGACACAAAACTATAAGGATCCAGATCTATTTGGGAAACAGCCCTTAGGTTTGTTATATTCTAAGGTCTTTACTAAGACCTCAGTGGCAACAAGGAGCACTGAATACTAAATTAGCTCAGTTATCTCTCTCTGAATTTTGAAAACTGATGTGAATAGCTACCTTTCTAGAATAGTTATGGTTTCTTTCCCACATGAGGTCAATGAAGGAATTTACAAGAGTACAATACTCTTGCCTTCCAGTGTCATGCATTCACAATTCAGCATTCTGTGGGGACATTCAGCATTATATATGGTTGCCTTCCATGGATGTTGCTGCAAGGTGACTATCTGTTATTTGTGGTGCCCATAGTCCTGAGGTGGCCTTTTAAGGAGTCTCATGTTTACTATTACTGATCAACTCAACACTCACATGCTGTATTTGTCAGGATTCTCCAGAGAAACATAATCAACAAGAAAGACCTCAAGGCCTAGAGATGAGGTGGAGTTGTGGTGTTGTGTCTCCTCCCAAGTAGATGCAATGAGTGAGTCAACTTCCTGCCTTGTCCTACCTCTGAAGAGAAGAAAGAGAGACAGGCAGAGAGAAGGAGACCAATCAGGAGACCTGGAATGTTTGTCTGCTCATCGAACAATAAGCTCTCACCTTTTCCAGATGCTTTGGTTTTCATATGTGGGGTTCATATCCTTCCTCTAACTCCTTTGCCTGATCCTTCATTGGATTTCCCTTCCAACATTTTCCAGGAAAGGACAGAAACTGCAAAAGCTTCAGAGACTGACTTGCAAAAGAAATCAAAGCTCAAAGAGCAATTTAATCCACATAAGGGTGTGCTGGGGGGAAGAAGATAGGGTTTGTGAGGCTAAGTTAGGACTGTGTCATCACCTCCCACAGCTTGTTGTAAGGTGAGTTGAGAGAGGATGAGCAATCCAATACTTGAGGACAGAACACTGGGTGTGAGTGAGTGTGTTGGGGATAACATGTTAGATCAACCCCAAAGCTGGTTTGTTTTCAACAAAACAAGAGGGACACCTGGGTGGCTCAGTCATTTAAGAGTCTGCCTTTGGCTCAGGTCATGATCCCAGGGTCCTGCAATCGAGTCTTTCATTGGGCTCCTTGCTCAGCGGAGAGCCTGCTTCTCCCTCTACCTGACATTCCCCCTGCTTGTGCTCACATTCTCTGACAAATAAATAGATACAATCTTTAAAAAACAAACAAACAAACAAAAACCTGATCTCAGGGTCATGAGTTCCAGCCCCATGTTGCACCTAGAGGTTACTTAAAAACAAAACAAAAAATTAAAGGAAAACTAGAGGGTAATGGTTTTAATAAGAGTTTTTGTAAATCAGATTCAAAATACCAACCTACTATATATCTTGATGTAAATGTATGAGGGAGAAAAGATTGTTCTTTAAATATCCTGTCTCGATATTTGGACCATATATTTGGACCATCTGGACCATAACTTCTTTAAATTACACATAACTGATTCCTGTTAGATACAGTACTTATGTTCTATAAAGTTGCTGTGAACACCAAATTACAAATATAGAATCATCACCCTTAGATACCTATAAGTCTCTGGTCAGAATATTTTCATGAACTAATCAATACATAATCTTAATCTTGTCTTATGTGTGTTTATCTTTAAAGACACCTTATTTAATGTGTATCATTGATTCTTTAATGTTGAAATCATGGCCAACACACCTCATCTCATGTCTGAAGGAAATTTCTCTAATACTCGTATTTTCTCTGGAAGGCACATCATAGCTCTCCTGCTCTGAGGAACACTAGATAGCACTCAGCACAATACTTGGGGGCCACTTTAAATAGCAAAATCCCTAACAAAAGTACAAAATTTAAAAACAAACAAACAAACAAAAAACCCACAAAACATAGCTCTAAATAGATCATGAAAAGGACACTTGTTTACAAAATGAAAGCTGAAAAAAAAATCAGGGCATAGCCTTATTCCACATCAATGGGAAAAAGCACTTCAGGCAATGGCGACTCAGTTTTTCACTGCTAGGCATATGTTCATGAATAATCATGAAAACAATGTAAATATTGATCGGGGTTACAAATAAATTTTAGTGAGTAGGCATTTACAAATATGAATTTGCAAATAATTTGGGTCATCTTTACTTCTCTGAGAAGAGACTATAACTATAGTGAGTCAAAATTATTAGCAACACATCCACTACTTATTTCTTCCTTTCTGTAATTTGCATTTGAACAGAAAATCTAGGGTCTATGTAATTCTACTGGAATTATTTTACAACTTTTCTTGAAATACTAAGATGTGAATTCAGGCAATTTCAAGTATGGATCTTATGTCTGTCATTTAGTTTCTGTATATCTATGACCACCAGTTATCTATCTCTAAAATGGGTATAGTAACACATATTTCAAAAAGTTGCTATGAGGATTGATTGAAGTATCTAGCAGTTTTGAGCTCCTAGTACATTTTCATCAATGCCATTTGGTTTAACTAAGCCCATTACACACTCAGCTTTGTTATAGCTTCATGGTCCCTCTTGATTCCTCTCTCCCTCTACTTCTAGGAAACACCAAACAAAATAAAGGACTATTTTTCAGTAATCACTACCTTAAGATGGTGATATGATAATCTTGTTCCCATTTTATGCATGATTATTCATCTACTGATCTATCAAGTTCTTTTGGAACATAGTAAAGAATAAATCATAAATTTAAAAAACAAGCAAATAAATGTACTAATAATGAAGTCATATTTACTTTTTCAGGCTTTGGTAGAACTGGCTTCACTCTGAGATATTTAAAGTCTAGCATTTCTCTTCTAAATATTTATATGTAAGAAATACTATAAAAAGTGAAATTGTGGATAAGCACTGTGCTTAGGGGGGTATACGTTTTAGTGACTAACAATATGACAATAAAAGAATTGGAACTCTAAAACAGGGGTTGGCCTGTTTTTATGAAAGTGTATGAAGAAGCACTTAGAGTTTCTGAAGAACAATTTTAACATGGCCAAACCCAAGTATTTTTCTACATTTCTAGTGTCTCAGTGATGTGAGGGGATTAGCACTAAATGACAATTTTAATGTTCAATAATAGTAATAACTGAATCATTGATTTATTTGGAGCATTCATTATTTATTAAACATCCTACTGAAAGTGTGCATTATGTTATTTATTTATCAGAACAATCTGCAGTGGAAGCAATTTCTATCTCTATTTTTTTTATTTTTTTATTCTTTTAAATTTTATTTTATTACGTTATGTTAATCACCATACATTACATCATTAGTGTCTGATGTAGTGTTCCATGATTCATTGTTTGCGTATAACACCCAGTGCTCCATTCAATACGTGCCCTCTTTAATACTCATCACCAGGTTACCCCCTCCCCCAACCCCCTCCCCTCTAGAACCCTCAGTTTGTTTCTCAGAGTCCATAGTCTCTCATGGTTCATCTCCTGGACTGACTCCTTGGGGGAATCTATCTCTACTTTAGATAAGAAAGTAAACTTAGAACATGTATGGAAATAATCTAAGGGCACACAGATCATAAATGATAGGGCTGAGATTGGAACTCAGGTTCCATCTCTAAACTTTCATTTATCTTTTCTAAACTTTCATTTATCTTCAACGACTGTTTGGGTTAGTAATGAATGCTATGAAACATTTTAATCAAATTGCTGCGTTTGTATACGGCCTGCAAGAGAGCAGGAGCCCAAACCTTCTAAAGAGGACCTTCAAGGGCACCTGGGTGGCTCAGTCATTAAGCGTCTGCCTTCGGCTGGGGTCATGATCCCAGGGTCCTGGAGGGCCTGCTTCTCCCTCTCCCACTCCCCCTGCTTGTGTTCCCTCTCTCAATATGTCTCTGTCAAATAAATAAATAAAATCTTTAAAAAAAATTTAAAAAATAAATAAAGAGGGCCTTCAAAGCCTTATTTAAGAATCTTTGCTAGACAAACAAATCTACTTCATGTATGGGGTTCCCTCATCTGGGAAAGGCAAAGGAAAAAGGGACAGCCCAAACCATGCCAAGGTAATTGCTATTGCTAGAATGATCATCAAAATAGAGGCTTTGTTAGGAAGAACAACATAAAATTGAGAAGATACAACTACATTCAGATAGGAAGGAATGAAAATTAATAAAACCAGAAAACATATTTTATATAAATAGAGTAGAGCACTTATTTTTTTTCTTCCAGATTTTCCAACCTGACCTACAAAGTACGGTTTATGTTGGAAAATGTTTTTATCTTAGTCATTTTGGTTTCAGGGATAGGTAGAACACATTAAAATTCGTCTCTATCCTGTATCGTTTCTTTTTCAATCAACCTCAGCTTTTAGTGGGTAAAAAAATAACAGAATGCCTATGTGAGAACACAAAAAACAAGGAGATAAAGCTCTAAGATTTTTTTTTTTCCCCTCTATAAAGAAGCTTATACAATGATTGGAGCAGACATCAGGAAATTCGACCAAATGGTAGTGTTAAATCCATTAGCCAACCTACATTCTCCAGTAAAAAATGACATAACTTTTAACAGTTTGGGTGAAAAAATTAAATATGTGGCTAGGATCTTTAATTCCTTTGTGGGTTACTCCCCTAGTAAGTATTTGCTAAAGTTTCACCATATGTACTTCTTTGGCTCACACTTCAGATCACGTGTAAAATTTATTTAACAGGCATATTCTCAAAACCATTTAAGCTGTGAGAAGTCCTTTTCCATTTCCTTGGTAGGTTTTCATTTCTTGTTATTTATTTAGGATTTAGCGGAATATGTGAGCGTGTGTGTCTGTGAGTGTATGTGTGTAAATGAGTTTTGTAGGATATTTTAGGATTAATTAGATAATGTAAACATTCAGTTACCTAGTCTTTTATTCTTTGGATTGAAATACTTTCTTAAAATTAAAAGAAACACCATTTATCAAAGTGAAAGGAAAATATGCACAAGAGAAATATTTCTTGTTGTTAACCAAATGAAGTAAGACTTGAAAGTTTAGCTCTAGTTAAGGGATGCAAATCAATATCATCTATAACAACCCACACAAGGGCAAAAGTTAGATTTTTTTTCTTTTTCAGAAAGTAAAACACTTCAACAGGTTTTTGAACCTGATGGTTAGAACAAAACATTAGCCTTAGCTGCTAAAAAGTTGCTTATAATGAAAAGTGGGAAAACTCCATGGGTTTATGTGCAACCTGGGTCCTCTTTCTAAGGAGACTCCTCTCTCCTCTAACACAGGCAGACTACAGAGAAGACAGACTAGCAGGCTCCTTACAGAATGCAATTTAAAGGATATTCAGCGGCCCCCACCTGTCCAGATTCTTGCTTGCACAGCCTACCATGGTACCTGATTATCGTGATGCAAGAGAGATTCTTCGACAGCTAGGAGGGTTTGGATTGATACCCGACTGAGAGCAAGGCCGTTCAAGAATATGCCTTAGAGGCAGCAGAGGGAAATCACGCAAAGGGCACCCCGAGGTAAAGATTGAGGCTGGAAGGAAAACACAAAAAATATTTTGGACTGCTTGGTAATGTGACTCAGGGAAAGCATTGAGTCTGATGTTAGTTCTCCTGATGTGGACTCTTGATGGAATCCATAACTGAAACAGAGGCAACAATTGCTCTTTCACATCCTAGGCAGAAGGCGCACACTTAACTGAAGAAAATTTATGGTGCGGCCAACTCTTGGGAGCCATTCTGTTGAAAGTCTTTGTAATTTCAACACCATGTCAATATTGCAGGTTGATCGGCATCTGAAGGGGGGCTAGTTGGACAGGAGACAGCGATAAGCCAAGTCCAGCCCATAAGCATACGATCACTCTGGTTTATTTGAGAGGAAAATGGGAATTTTTCGTGATAGAAAGTCAGTTCACATAAATTTAAACAATAGAAGGGAATTTATTGACTCATAAAGTTGGGAAGTCTAAGGAGGTGCAGCTGATTTTAGGCATGTCTCAATCTAAATGTTAAATAAGGTCATCAGTTTTGATCTGTTGGTCTCTTCGTTTCTTTGACCTGTTTTTTTTTTTATGGTTGGTTACAGAAATCACCATCTGAAGCTCAAGTTTCTAACATCCCTATATCTATGATTCTAGAGAACAAGGGAAAAGTTTTCTGTCTCTGGGTCCTTATCATTCTGCCCCAAGAGGATTTACATTGACACTTCTTGGTTAACCCTAATCCAGCTTTAAGCTTTTGTCCCCACAGTTATGCTGCGCAAGTATGGAAAAATGTTTTAGTTTATTTCAATATTCAGAAAAATATGTGCTGAGGAGACATTGCGGAAAATTATTTTTGGCAAATGCTCAGGTCTTTACTTCAATCACAGTGACAAAAATGGCTACATGTTGATAAGTGCCATATTATCAGTGTTTCACCTGATTTGACAAGTACTGCCTGATAGACATGTGCTCTGGAGAATTTCATATCTGCTTAATCTGCATAAATTCCTTTTCTGTAAATCTCCATGGGTTTCTACTATTAAAACAATAATTTTTATTCAAAATTAAGAGGACTTAAAATTAAAAACAATGGTAAGGAGCACGACTCCTCCTTTTTTTTCTTCCTGATAGTTATGATAAGGGATCTAAACCTTCTAAATATTTGAGGAATTTTAGCAAGTTTACTGTTCTCTTTGACTTTCCAATCTCTTTAGGCAAACAAGAAAGCATGATTGAGAGAAGGAAAGAGGTGGTAAAAACAGAGTCCAGATAAAAGAAAGCTTGACCAAAGTGTTTGTCAGTACATGAGCATTTGAGGAAAATAAGGATTAAGTGACAAATCATGTCAATCGGTAAAATAACTATTGTGAAATGTTTACTACCAGACTTTTAAAAAATATGTTTTTTGGCATGCATTTAATCATTTGATCGTGGATTCAACTTAAAAAAATATTGAGGGTAGGGCAGAAAAATTTAACATTTGGAGTTAAGAGTTTCCTGAGGGGGGAAAAGGGGTATTAAAATCTGAAATATAAATCTACTGTGAGTCAATGGAGGAAAAGAGTTGAATTCTCAATATGATGCAAAACTCACATACACACACAACTTTTTAGGCACAATCCTATCACATAATGGAAGCATCCTGTCTGTGATGTGCTTCTTCAAAATAGGAAGGTAGAGCAGTAGTTTACCCAGACATCCAATAAAATGCAGCCCATGTGAATGGTCGTATTTTACTATTTATTCTTTAGCTCCATTGAACATCACCAAATCTGCATCAACAATGCTTTAGAAAAGCTTGTGCCCACTAGAATTATGTTTTACTTATAATAATTGACTCTATTTGGCTTGTGTTCCAGTTTTAAGAGACTGCAGTAGAAGGATCTTGATACATGTGATCGCTATAGTCCATAACATACCTAATTATGCTGTATTTTGCAATGGTGAGTCACTTCGAATCTGAAACTGTGACCTTTTTTGGTGTATAATGATAGTTAATAGTATAGTGAAGCTTTGAAATAACTGGACACAAATGCCAGGTGACTTACTCACCGTCCTACAAAAATAGAATACATAGTGATGTCTTAAAATTTACTCTCTCTATCTTTACAGAAATGCTAGAGAGAAATTAATGCTGTGGAAGCATCAATCAATCAATATTTATAAAGGACTTGTACTGGGCTCAGAGCACTGTGATAATAACTTTTCACAAAACCAGAGAAACATAAGATATGTTACTTTCAAGTATGCTAAGTTTTATCATACTGTCAGTAAATGCAATTTCTTTTCACCAAAGACCCTGTCTATGATGGGCTGGAAGAGAGGGAATTTAAGCTGGACCTTGAAGGATTTGTTGAATTTAGAGAAGCAAAACACATGGATTTCATAGAAATGAAGGCAAAATAGATGAAGATGAAGTGGGAGAAGTAGGAATGCATGTATAGGGGGAGGCACAAGGTAAGGAGAAAGAGGCAGAAAATGTTTTGTTTGGATATAGCAAGCTGGCCTAGGTAACAGGATTAGTCTAAGGAAGGCTTTCAAATTCACTCAAGGATTTTGGAATTTAGGTTTGATATAAGAGAAATAAAACATTTCTCTTTCTGGGTAGGAGAATGATATTTGGACCATCATATTTAGCAGTGATAATTGTTCCACTGATAGAGCAAAGTAGAAAACATGTATTAGAAGGAAAATGGAAAGTCGAAATGTAGAAGGGAGTTTAAATATTATTGCCTGCATTATTGGGGATTTGGGTCAGATGGCAGTCAAATTTAAACTGAGCATTAATTTGAACCCCTACTCTTAAGAATTTAGCTTAGTAGCATCACGTATCATAAAGGTATTTTTAAGTAAGTCCGATATGAAGAAAATTCCCATGAAAAACTGTTTTTGATTAACTTTAATGCAAATATCAGAGGTGTGATTTAAAAGAAAAAAAAAAAAAAAGTCTTCCCCTGAATGTGTCTGAAGTATGGGAGAAAAAGGAGGTAAACCTATCTTTTCAGGTTCGTCAGTATGAAGCTCTTTGTATTGATTCTCCTCATGTCACAAGTTTAGTCACATGCTAAATCAAGCCAAGAACTGAGATTTAGATCATGCGTTTGCTTTGTAGTTTATTTCCTAATTAACAAACTAGAAATTTGTTTTTTAGGTGCAAATCACTGGTTTGGGGGAATCTGTCTTATTTTACCCTTTGGGCCATTAACTACTGCACTTTCTGGGGGCTTTCAATTGACCTCTCTAGACAACTGCAACTTTTAATGTAGCTTTTTCAACCTTGTTTATTTCCAACTAGGTTTTTGTATCCTAGAATCTTTAACATTGGAGACAACTTGGTATTTCAATACCTTGACTTTCCTGGTGGTTAAATTTAATTGGTACTCCACATGGGAGTGGACAAGTAACCAGGAATTGTAAAGGACTTTAAACATGTAACACATGTGGAATTAAAGAGGATAATTTAATGGTGAATCCAAGGGCAAACTACATTTCAATCTCTTCATTTCCTTATTCCAAGCACACTGATTAGAACAACAGCAACAACAACAAAGCCTGAATGAAATTTGCAAGATATTAAGACTTTAGTAGGTTTGGGCCCTTTGGCATACTGCATGCATATAATTTAGTATTATGTGATTGCATATGTACAGCCAAATGGAAACAAAAAACAAACTCTTTTGGATTGTTTTGGTGAGACATTTGAAGTAATTATCCCAACTAGTTACTGACTTGAATCTTCTTGATAGGTTGTGGGAATATCCCCAGATAATTATACAATAATGAGTGTTTAAAAAAGAAATAGTCTCAAGTACTCTATATTGATTTGTAAAGAATGCTAAAACAAATTTTTTTTAAAGATTTTATTTCTTTATTTGACAGAGAGAGCACAAGCAGGGGGAGAGGCAGAGGGAGAAGCAGACTCCCTGCTGAGCTGGGAGCCTGACATGGGGCTCGAACCCAGGACCCTGGAATCATGACCTGAGCCGAAGGCAGCTGCTTAACTGACTGAGCCACCCAGGCGCCCCTAAAACAAATTTTTAATATTGATGTTCCTTTAGGGTATTTGAGTCTTGAGTAATGCTAGGAGTCACTAAAGGTGTCCAAATTAAAATCATAAATATAATATTTTCATGGAGAGTTCCAGTTTTAATGATTATTGGCAAGGAGATTTATGATACTTCAACAAAATACTATTATAAACAACCAACTTGGCAAAACACAAAAAGCCAAAGCAAAACAAAATCCAAGCAAATGTAATTTTCTCTACAACATGGACTTGATCTTACTACTCTCCACTATTTCTATTCTGTTCTATTTCTATTACTATTAGTGCACAATTCAACTCTATCAACTAATGAGAGTGATATACCAGATGACTTTTGAATTGGACCCAAGATTTTTATGCCTTGGACCTTTACTGTTAACATTGGTCCTACTGAGAAAATTTTGTGGGTCCCATCTCACCGTCTCGAAATCTAACCATTTTTTTTAGTTTTCAATTAAAATATCATCTCTCCTGGGAATATTTTTAATGCTCCCATTAGAAAATGATGTTCATTTGTCTTGTACTGAAATTATTTTGGTGCCTGTGTTACATTTGCTATTAAATTGTTAATAGTGATGACAGGAAGCAGATATTGTGTCTTCTTCCTCTTCTTTTTTTTAATCGCTTGTGTTTCTGATACCTGAAACAGAGCTCTTTGGAAATACAGGTATTAAATAAGTATTTGTCAACTGGAAGTCAACTTTACTGTAAATTGTTGATAAAACCAAGAACAGTTCTGAACTGTTACTTAACCCATCATATATCCGTGTTCTTTTCTGCATACTGTAGTTATGAGCTAGAAATGGAACATCTGCCAAATACAGTGTTTGTTGTTACTTTGAAAAGCACAGCTCCAGGGCCCCTGTGGTTTCTCAGCCATAGCGTGTTGGTAAGAGGATGGACTTGTATGTCAAACTGACCTATAGCTGCGTGCCAACTTCATTAGTTGCTAAAGAAAATTACCTAACCACCTGAAGATAATTTGTTTTCATATGTAAAATGGAGGTTGAAAGAGTTCTTGTTTCCCAGGCTGTTCTGAAGTTTAAGAGCACACATGCTGGCAAGTGGCTTTACACACCGCCCGTCTATATCAAATGCTCCACAAGAATTCAGTTGCTTCTAAAGTTTATGAGGGACAGCTGAATATTCAAATTCTTCCCTGCCTTGCCCATGTTTTTCAACCCTGCACATCTCTAAATTTTAGATGCATTTTGCCTTAGGACCTCAGCAGACAAAGATTTTCAAACTATCAACTCTTTTTTACCACGTGAGCCTAAGAAGAGGGACATCTTGTTAAATGTCATTAATTTCTTCTTTCCCTCCATAGACTTCTCTAGCCCAGATCTGAAGACATGGGTGAGGTGATGATTGTGACTGAAAGAATGGCAGGTTAGTAAAACAAGATGGGGGTGGATGATACATTGGAAACCTCCATTAATTCAAGATTAGTTGACCTTAGTTTAAATCTAACATTTTTCTTCCCAAATGATTATGTATTTTCCTACTCAATAATGACCAGTGCAGAAAGGCTGAGAGACCTTTGAAGTTCAATTGATAAATTATCTCCAGACCTTGTAAAACTATCATCATCCAGCTGGCTTACTGTATATTCAAATTCAATTTGGGACAATCAGAAAATTGTAGCCATGTGTCGACTTTAGCGCTCTGTGTGTGTGTGCACATGGGATGCATATGCATGTATGATTGTTAGTAGCATGTATGTGTATCTGATTGGAAATATGGCCAGTTGAAAAAAAAAAAAATGAGCCTAAATGATGAGTGCTCAACAGGAGGTTTCTCTGATCCAGGAACCTATCTTGACTTGAAGCTGTTAATTTTCTCTGGTATGTTCCAACACATTGCCAGGGGCATATAGGATTTCTCCCTAGTCACTGCTATTATGTTTTTTCTTCTTCTGTTGCAAGGAGTGGAGGCAAAGACCATAGGATCTTTGAGAAGAATTATTTCTTAGTCATTTCCAAAATGAGACTGAATTTTTCTGTATACAGATGAGGTTTTCTTTCATCCCAATGGCCTTCTGTAAAAAGCTCTGAGAATTTCAGCAAGTGGTGTATCCAGTCCTCCCCCTAGAGCACACAGGCATGATGCTCTGTTTTTTTGTTTTTTTGTTTTTTTCTTAATGATCTCTTATGGTCTTTCTAGTTCCCCCCTATATATGTATATATATATATACACACACATACACACACACGTATGTATATATAATATACAATGAAATTATTGTCTACTTTTCATAGTAACACCTACAGTTTGTATTTCACTTTTCAGTTAAAAACATTTTTTTTTTTCCCACTTCCCAAACTCACTCTTCTGGAAATGGAAAATTTACTTCTCTGCAAAACTGCAAGGTGTGCCAAACCCCAAAGAGCTCAGGGATCATAATTCAGAAGGCGCTGGTTTTGTCTCTTGTATGCAAAGTCTGTAGAAGTAACTAAGGGCCCTGGGATATGTTTTTTAGGACAGCCAAGAAACCCACAGGAAGATACTGAAGTTGCCTGAAAAAACTTTCCAGAAGAATTGTCAGGATAACTGCTTCATATTTTAAACCATATGGTAACACAGACTGTGTCTTTTTCAGGTAGGCAAAACCTCCTTTTGCAATAAGATAAGTGATTCCTTGGGAAATAGCACTTGTTTCCCACCTTTTCTTAGGATTTAAGAGGACTGGACTGGGATTTAAGAGATTCAAATTCTAGTCCCTGCTGAAAAGTTAACTAGCTGTGACCTTGGGAAAATGGCACACCTCTTAGTCTGTTTCCTCATCTGTAATTTGAGGGCTTTGGAAGGAATGATCTCTGTGGCCTCATTTAGCTCTAAACTTCTGTGATTTTCTATGACTCCTTTCCTGTGCCCGTTCCCTCCAAACAAAAAAGGTCAGAAGGCACTTCTGTGTGTGTGTGTGTGTGTGTGTTTTACTTTGTTTGTAAGTGTGTTCTTCATTTTATTATTTCCCCACTTATAAAAATAAAAGGGAATTCTCCTGTGGTCTCTAAAAAGGTCTCCTGTTGAGTGCGTGTATTACAGCCAGTTTTCCATTTTAATCCTCTAAAATACTTGCTAATACAAAACAAGTGCAGATTGTTACAAATCCTCTCCCTCATGCACAACATTCTGAGTGGTCTGCCTTCCATCCTCACAATTTTCAATTGCTGAAAGAGTCCATTTCAATACAGCCAGACAACCAGGGTCTGAAATTATAATGGCAGTTGGTGACCTCTAGACTGTTCATCTTGTGGTGCCCGGCATTGGAGTGAGAAGAAACTGTGATGAATAACTGTATCTCCCATTCTATGTTGATAATCCTTCCTCTCCATAGTTTCTCCTTGTGGGATAAAATTAGCTTGTGCATTTTGAAGATATTCATGTGGACACTCCTACAAGTACATCTGTAATGGGTAAAAGATTGGCCAATGAGACAAGAAACAATGCAAAAGCAAGTGTGTTGGTGGGAAGCCCAGAAAGGAAAGTAAAACTAAAGGGAATAAAATAGTAATCAAGGCCTAAAAGGTAAGAAGAAATGTGGGGATTTGGCAAATGATGAACATGAGACAGGAGGGGAGTAGAAGTCCTGGTTGCTTCAGGGTTTTTTTTGAACCTAGATAGTTGGGGAGAATGGATGTCATTAGCAGAGATAAGCAATGCTGGAAGAAGAGTTCAAATCAGGACATGAGGAGCCTCACAGCTCGGGAAGATGTCTAAAGGGAGGTGTTCAGCAAACTGTGAACCTGGAGGGATTTGAGACCTCTCTCTCAGGTGATACACTTTAATCTCTGAGAGGAAGATCATTAGAAAAGGAAGTTAAAAAAAAGAAAGGTCACTGGGCATTAAGATACTGTAAATATTTTTTATCTTAAAGGCCTATAGGTCTTATACTATATTTTCAGGGAAACTAGCTGACTCCATTAGAAGTGAAACTGAAGACCTCTAAACTCCAGAGGGCATTTATTAGTAACTGGTCTCCTTTATTTTATGTATTATTTTAGCATTTCAATTGACTGACAACCTAACAAGAGATTTTCCTGCTCAAGGACTAGTTTCTATTCTACAAAATTAAATTTTGTTTCCCTAGCTATTTATTATATGTATTATATGCATACCCACCACATTATGTTGAGGGTACAGTGGGGTAAGAGCAAATTATGTGATATTAGCTTTGGTACTGAGCAATTTAAATCTAGTTGGAGAAATCAGACTTGCTGGTTGGGAAAAAATAACAGCACAAAAATCAGTAGGGTCTACATGGTTTAGCACTAGCTGGGACCAACTTTTCAATGCTACTTTAACAGACAGAATCCTAGTTTTCCTTTATGACCCAGTCAAGGGCCCCCTCCTCAGCAAAACCTCCTCTGAATCTCTCTGGCTCTGCTCTCCATCTCTTGAGCTCCAATAGGCGCCATTCTTGCCCCTGACAGGGTGCTTACTGTTTGCTGAGGTGGTGACTGGTTTTCTTACCTGCCTCCCAAATGGACTGTGATCTCCTGCAGGAAAGTAGCATCTCATCTCATTATTGTGATTATTACAATGTTTATTCAAATCCAGTGCCACATTTAGTATCTATTATACTGTAGGCTTTGGACGAAGGAATTGAATTGAAAAGATTCAAAATGGAGGGCTTGTTTTTCCTTATGAATATGTTTCTCCCTCCTGCCCTTCCTGCATCACTGTCTTTCACCTTGGGTGCAATATAGGTTTTTCTCTCCACATTTTATCCTGTTTTTAATCTATTCTTGCCCCTTCTCTTATCACCCTCATCCCCTCATTTCTCATGACATATCTTTGTTGAGCCAAACTTAAAACTTTTCTGCTTTTCTCTCCTTTTTTGTCTAGCTAAAAGTTTCTGAGCATCTACTACATACGGCCATGGAACAGGACATTTCTATTAATTATACTTTAAGTTTCATAACAACTTTATGCAGTAAATTCTATGCTTTGTTACATTTTACAGATAAGTAAAGTGAGGCCTTAAGAAGTTATTTTTGCAAGGTCACACAGCAAATCAATGATAAAAGCCAAGGCAAAGTGGGTTCAGGACGTCTTAACAACTGTGTTTTGTTATATTGAAGAGAATTATGCTACTTAATTCTGTTTAAAATGACTTATTCTCTCTACCAAATCATAAGGGAATAATGTTGTGGGCAGGACCCAAAAAGAAATGGAAAAATAATACAGAAAGGAAACATGGATGAAATTTGAGGAGATTCTGAGAAAGCAATTTGAATCTATCTTAGTTCTGATCTAGAAACCAAGAAAATCTAAACCAAGTGCTTCTGACTTAGGCAATGTTTCGTCACGTTAACCTACATGCAACCGCACTGTGGCTTGAAATTCTGCAGTAAACATTCCTCATCCCAGGGCTTCTCACATGCCTGGTGTGCCCCTCCCCTGTGGTTAGGCTTACATACAAACACACATATTTAAGCTTACATACAAACAAACATACATACATACATATTCGAGTCCTCATTTACATGTACACTAAATAATAGCAAACTGATCTTCATGCTGCATGGTTGTTTTTATTAGTGATTGTGTCCGAAGCCTTTAACCTCCAACAGTTTATTATGTATATAACCTTCCATGTTTGCTTCTGATAAATGGGAATATGGGTTCACTGCCACCTCCTGGAATAGCTCTCTGCTTGCCCTTCTGAGTTGTTTTCAATGCCATTAGCCAAAGTTGGGTTTGCCATCCATCTCCTACACATGGGACATCTTGTGCTGTTCCTTATTGTCCTCCATACCATTTAGGTGTCTGGGGGAAATCAATCTTTTACACAGTTAATACAAAATATCTTCAGAGAATGGGAGGCAACAGGAGAGTAGATAGGAAACGAAACAGAACTTTAAGATTTTTTTTTCAAACCAAATGGTTTTCACGTAGGATGCAAAATGTTGGCACGTCATGAAAATATGGATGTGTAAACTGTAGTTGTGCTCAGTTTGTAGTGATGGAAAGTGTATTTTACTTTGATCAAATAAATAATGCTGGAATACTCAATGTAAAAAAAAAAAAAAAAGAGCAGACAATCATAAACCACACACGCAAAGATCACATGCTTACACAAAATGTACAGCCCTCTCTTCTTACCAGAGCTGGTGGAGCAACTATCTCAACATTGCAGGGCGAGGGAATTTTCCAGCATCTGACTGAGCCACTTCAAAGCATCATATAGCATCTTGTTCAAGTCCGTATTAAACAATCCAACACTGAATCTTTCCTGTGTCAGCCACAAATGATTCAAATTAAATCTATTCAAAGATTTCATCTTGGATTTCTGCTGGCAAGCTGACATCCCAGATATGTGAGTGCTGCATTAAAAATAAAATCAACATTGTTGTATGGAATTTGCAGGATGTACTGCTGACTGGAAGGAACCTCATGTTGACAGCACAAACCAGAGTCGAGCCTAAGTTACCAATATATGTTCTATGAGTGAGTTTCTTAGAGTTAAGAAGAAAAAAAAAATGGAGTTACTATGCTTTTGAGTCTTCTCACACTGTGACTGATGAAGGTATTAAGCATTAGGATATTCCTCTTCATATCCAAATCCTTGTGTTATGTCATTGCAAATAGAAAGTGGAATACTTGAGAAGCTAGAGAAACATTGTTTCTTTAATGTGTTCGAAATACCAGGCAAATTGTGCTCAATGTCAATGGGGACAAAATGAAATGTAGTTAACCCTCTGCCCTAAAAACTTATACTCCAAATAGAAAAGTGTTAATTTTGTTTCAGTGTTTCAATGTGGCGGATGAGGGTGAAATAGAGTGGCTTTGATGTGTGTCTATGTCTCTAATAATCTAAAATGTCACAATGTAGAAGGTTGGGGCCTGATCTCACTTTTCAGCCTTCTGGTTTCAACTTATAAACGCATAATTAGGATGATCAGATTTAGCAGATGGATGATGTGTCATACATTAAAAAAGGCACAGCAAAGTTGGTGTTGTGGTCTTCAATATTGGACAGGTGTTGCTATCATACATTGCCATAAATATTTTAATATGGCAAATTTCAAACCTACAGAAGGAGAGGGAAGAGTATGATGAATGCTAATGTTCTCACCAACACCAGCTTTAGCCATTATTAACTCAGGGACATACTCATTTACCTCCCTCAGCCTCATAGCATTACCTTGAAATGTGTTTTCCAGATATTTTTTCATTTCATCTGTAAATATTGCAGTATGTGTCTTTAAAAGATACAATATTATAAAATTAGAAACAATAGCAGCTGTTCTATAATTTTAAATCTGCAATTTCCAAATATTCCTTGTTTATCACATAAAAATTTTGCAGCTTGTTTTCTCAAATCAGGAAGAATGACACTTATTTCATATGTCTTTTAAGACAGTTTTCTTTTTTTGGGCGCCTGGGTGGCTCAGTCGGTTAAGCGACTGCCTTCGGCTCAGGTCATGATCCTGGAGTCCCTGGATCGAGTCCCGCATCGGGCTCCCTGCTCGGCGGGGAGCCTGCTTCTCCCTCTGACCCTCCCCCCTCTCATGTGCTCTCTCTCTCTCTCATTCTCTCTGTCTCAAATAAATAAATAAAATCTTTAAAAAAAAAAAAAAGACAGTTTTCTTTTTTTTTAGTGTATACATTGTTTCTCTGTGCTTTGTTGAAGAAATCAAGTCACTGGTGATGCAGAATTTGCACAATCTGGATTTTGCCAAGAATGACTTGAACACTAGTTTTGACTTCCTTAGTTTTATTGCAAAAAACTTTAAAAGGGTAAAGTTGCTTCTTTTTTTTTTTTTTACAAGAGTCATCATTTTAAATAGCAAAAATAAGGAGATTATTTACCTCAAACTAGGTATATGTCTTATTTTTCTCCGTTGGAAAACATTTTCCTTTATATTGATGTCCTACAACACAAGAACATTATGGCAAAGGGTGATGCTTTACCCGTTGTAGGAAGCCAAGTGAATCTTGTTCACACTGATGGTTACAGTTGGGAAGGAGCTTAAGGAGTTGTCTGGTCAGTTGCTTTTGACTATTGTAAAAACTGAGGCTCATGAAACTCTAACAAGAATGTTTATGGTCAGGACGCCTGGGTGGCTCAGATGGTTAAGCATCTGCCTTCGGCTCAGGTCATGATCCCAGGGTCCTGGGATCGAGCCCCACATTGGGCTCTGTGCTCAGCAGGGAGCCTGCTTCTCCCTCTCCCTCTGCCTGCCTGTCTGCCTACTTGTGATCTCTCTCTCTCTCTGTCAAATAAATAAATAAAATCTTTAAAAAAAAAAAAAAAGAATGTTTATGGTCAGACTTTGCTTTTCAGGAGGCCTACAGGTCCTCAGAGATGGCCACGTTCCTCAGATGCTCTCCCTTGTAGGATCAGGAGGTGGAGATGTGAGTGTGGGCAGTACACAGAACACAGGCAGAACCTGCCTTTTGGTTCTTCGTTGGCCAGGCTGACCTCAGCTCAGGGATATCCAGGTGCTGTTGCTGACTTCTTCAGCAATGTGTTTCATGTAGTAGCAGGAACTCCAGACTTGGATCTTGACTTTGAGCTGAATTCCACCCTCTGGCCCATGACTGCCTCCTCTCTCTGAATTCTAGTTTCCTCATCTGAATAATCTAGGTTGTGCAGTAGATTGTGTTATATCTTGAATTTACTCCCTAAGGAACAATGGCGATTTCTAGTGTCACTGACACTAGGTTTGGCCTTGGAACTTTGCTTGTGCCCCTTCTTGTGGAAAGTAAACACATCTCGCTCAGAACTCCGGAGTCTGACCAATAAAATATGGGGAGAATTGAGTTGTGCCATGTCTGAGATGTGGTGGTTCACCATACCTCTCCTTTTTCTGTTCCTGGAAATTGCAGTATCCCAAATAGAGACCACATAACCACGACAAGGACATGGGGAGTGGGCAAGAAATCAGTGTTGGGGTGGAAAGTCACTAGGATTTGATACTTGTCTGTCACTATAGCATAACTGTCTATTCTGCTTGATAAAGATGCTCAGGCACGCTCTATTACCCTTATAGGGCTGTAGTGAAAATCAAGTACAGACATGTAATGGGAAGTTTTTCTTTTTTCTTTTTTTGTAATGGAAAGCTTTTAAGTCAATGTGAAACGTCTACTTTCTCTATACTTTTATTTCTTGCACATGCATTTTATGTCCTCAACCACAGTATAAGAACCTCAAGCAAACTTCAAATTATACTGCATTTTGATAGTTTAGGATTTATGGCCTGAACATTATTTTGTTTGCCCAATGTTTAAAGTTAGAATTGTGTTAAGGGTGTGACTCTGACAATATAAGCTCTGTGAAATTAGGTAAATCACTTAATTTCTCTGAGCCTCAGTAAAATTTTGCCCTGCTTTTGGCAGAAGGGCTATAACTATGTAAAAGCATTTGTTAACTCCTTAGAACCATATCAGTGTTTTTGTTTGTTTGTTTTAAAATAGAGGTTTTATTGCATGTTTTAATGGTCTCATAGGATTAGGTCCTCCATTGTATTTTTTCTTTTCTTTCCTTTTTTTCTTTTTACATTTAAGGACTTTAATTTTATTTTCTAATATTTATTTTTTTAATGTTTCAAGTTTTTACTTAAATTCTAGTTAGTTAACATATCGTATAATGTTACTTTCAAGGATAGAATATCGTGACTTTAATTTTATATCAGTGTTATTTTTGATGTTAAAACATTCTTAATAGCAATAGAAAGGTAAAACATTTAAAAATTGAGGGTGAAGAGCAGGTAAATTTTAAAAAGAGAAAGAAAAAGAGTGCATATCCATGCTTATAAAGAAATATGTAGAGAACTGTAGAGAACCTATTATAAATTTGGGGTGAGACAAAAATTAAAATGCATGGAATATTAAATACTTTTATGCTAAAATATACATATTATTAGAAACAGAAAAAAAAAAGTTGTTGGATCATGTCATTTCTCTGCTAGAAATCCTGCAGTCACTGCCCAGTTCATTCAGATTAAAACCTCAAATCCATACAGTCAGCTGGAATTTGGATATCTCATCTCTTGCTACCTCTTTGAACTCTGGCCCCACCACTCTCTATCCTTGCTCATTCGGCTCCAGCCATCTGGTCTCCCCCATACTCTTCAGGCACAAGTATTGTCCCATATTTTACTTGCTATTCCCTCTGCACGGAATGATCTTCCCCAGGTATCTACAGGACTCATTCACTGCTGCATGTCTCTGATCAATTGTTACCTTCCTAGAGCAGATCCCCCTAGCCTCCCATTCAGATCTCCCCTGGCTCTCCATTATCTGTATCCTGAACTTCCCTTACATTGTATTAGTTTCAGGTGCACAACACATTGGTTCAATATTTGTATACACTGCAAAATAATCATTGCAATAAGGCTAGTTGCTATCTGTCACCATACAAAGTTACAGTTTTCTTATGGGTGGTGAGAACTTTTAAGATTTACTATCTTAGCAGCTAAATACCCAATTCAATATTATTGACTATAGTCATCATGCTATATGCAATATCCCCATGACTTATGTATTTTATAACTGGAAATTTGTATATATTTTTGTTCCTTTTCAGCTCCCGTACTCCCATCTCCAACCTCACAACAGAGTAAACACTGTGGCAGTGGGGCATTCGATGTGATTTCCCCAACATCCATAGTAGTGGCCAGCACTGAAAACTAGATTTACACTAACTCCAGAGCTAACTCAGTTTGAAACATCCCTCTCAAAACTCACATTATATTGATCCTGACAATAGGAAATAAAATTGGCAAACATCATACTTTTTCTTTGTTTCTTTCTTTATTTCTTTGTTTCTTCCTTCCTTCCTTCCTTCCTTTCTTCCTTCCTCCCTCCCTCCCTTCCTTCCTTCCTTCCTTCCTTCCTTCCTTCCTTCCTTCCTTCCTTCCTTCCTTCCTTCCTCTCCTCTCCTCTCTTTTCTTTTCTTTTCTTTTTTCTTTTCTTTTCCCCATAAGTGAAATCTAAGCCTGACTTCCAATGTTTTGATACCTTTTAACCATACTTTATTGGGAAAATATTTGTCCAAATGTCATAGTAGCTACAGGGAATGCAAGCTAGATAGGATTTCATTCATAGGAATGGGGGCTTTCTGTTTCTATAATATGTATAATTTATGTAAAATTGACATATTATATTAGTTTCGGGTGTACAACATAATGATTTGATAGTTGTATATATTGCAAAGTGATTGATAAGTGTAGATAATAAGTTTAATAACCAGATAATATGTCTAGTTTCCCTCTTCACCATATAAAGATACATAATATGCAATACAGTATTATTGACTAAAGTCACCATACTGTACATTATATCCCCAAGACTTATTTATTTTATGACTGGAAATTTATACCTCTTGCCCCCTTCTCCCATTTCATCCAACCCCTAACACCCCTACCCTCTGGCAATCACCAATTTGTTCTCTGTGTCTATGAGTTTTGTTTTGTTTGTTTACTTTAATTTTTAGATTCCACAGATAATTGAAATCATATGTACTTGTCTTTCTTTGCCTGACTTATTTTCCTTAGCATAATATCCTCAAGGTCTATTCGTGTCATCACAAATGGAAAGATTTTATTTTTTTTTATGGCTGAGTATTCCATTTTATACACCCACAACCACACACACCCACACACACACACACACACACACACACACACACTATCTATTCATCCATCAATGGGCACTTTGATTGTTTCCATATCTTGCTATTGTAAACACTGCAATGAATGTGAAGGTGCATATATCTTTTTGAATTAATGTTTTCATTTTCTGCAGATAAATACCCAGAAGTGGAGTTTTGGATTATGGTAGCTCTATTTTTAGTTTTTGAGGAACCTCCATACTGTTTTCCACAGTGGCTGCTCCAATTTACATTCCCACCAGTAGGGCATGAGGGTTCCTTTTTCTCCACATCCTTGCCAACACTTGTTATCCCTTTTCTTTTTGATACTAGTCATTCCGACAGGTGTTAGGTAATATCTCATTGTTCTTTTCATTTGCATTTCCCTGATGGTGGGTGATGTTGAGCATCTTTTCATGTGCCTGTTGGCCATCTGTATATTCATTGGAAAAAATGTCTGTTCTGATCCTCTGCCATTTTTTTTTTAAACACAGTTGTTTATTTATGTATTTATATATGTATGTATGTATGTAGTTAATTATTTATTTGGTGTTGGTTTGTATGAGTTCTTCATTATTTTGTATACTAACCCTATATGAGATATATGATTAGAAGATATTTATCTTCTCTTACCTTCAGTAGATTGCCTTTATATTTTGGTGGTTTCCCTTGCTGTGCAGAAACTTTTTAATCTGATGTAGTCCCACTTGTTTATTTTTGCTTTTGTTGCCATTGCATTGCATTAACTTAACTTTTGAAGAGATCTCTGGCTGCTCTTTTGAAAATTGATTCCTGAGGGGCATGTGCAGAAGCAGAGAAGTGAGTGATTTGGCTTGAGCAGTAATTTGGGTGAGAAATCTTGACACTTGGACAGAAATAGTTATGGTGGAAGTTTGGGGAAATAGTCAGATTCTGGATATATTTTGAAAGAGAATAAGCTGATGAGTTAGATGTGCAGCTTAAGAACAACAAGATGACTATTCCAAGATTTCAGGCTTAGCAGCTAGAAGAATGGAGTTGCCACTTATTGAGCTGGGGCAGGATGCAGGTGGAGAGGTTGGTAAGATGTCTATTGTGTATCTCTAAGGGTTGGAATTTTAAAGTCCTGTCCCCCAGGCACTGCACAATGCTTGGTGTGAAATTTCAATGGCACTCTTGCTCCACGTGAAGTCTTTTACTTCTCATCACTCTGAGCTCTCATTTCTGAGTGATCTTTTTTATATGACCTTTATAACAAGATTTAACAACTGGTGCATCCCTTCATCCAACAAATAGCTGTTGTTCACAATGCGTAAGTTGTAAATTTCTACTTACTATTGAGCATACATTTTGTTTCCTAAGCCAGAGTGTAAATATCTCAAAATATGAATTCAAGACTTATAACTCTATCTCTAATTATATGTGGAATATCTCTGACCACCTAGCCTTGGCGTATACATACTTATGCCTTTTTGATTTAAGCTTGTTTACATCTGGAAAGGGTCACATATCTTTAAGTCATAGAAGCACAATATGACAGAGCATCCTTCTGATACAAGCTGAAGGCAAATTGAGGGGATGTGGTTCAGGATAATGTTGGTTGATGAGTATTTTAAGCTATGAAGCTTCCTTCCCTTTAGGTTTCCCTTTTGTCTACTTTCCTGTTGGATCTAATTGGGGGTTAGTGTTGGTCTATAGTTAATAATAACAATGATATTGATCATGATCTGATCATTATTATAATACACGGTAGTGGGACCAAAGGGAGTATTAGCACTGTAAGAGTATCTATATTACATAGCAGTATCTGTATTCCATAGGGGCCTGCAAATTCTGAATTTTGCCGAAATGGTCCTTGTATTTAGGGAAAAGCATACCTAAAGAACATTTTGGATGTGAAGGGATAAGCATTTCAATCATGCTCCAGACCAAGGGTCTTAACAATTTGCTTAGAGCACCAATCCCCCAGTTGTAGGTACTTCTTTCTGGTTACTGTTCAAGTGACACCTCCTTGGAGAAGCCTTTCTTGATCACCTTGTACAAAATAGTGTCCAACATTGCTTCTCTAATCCCCTCTGTCCCATGTCTCCTACATTATTATTTATAGTGGTTATAAATACTTGTAATTATATATTTGTTATTTGATGTTACCTGTCTCTCTTCCTACAATATCAATGCCCTGATGACCAGGATTTCACCTGGTTTATGTATTGCTATATGCTCAGTCAGAAACGAGTTGATGTTTACTAAATATTTGTTGAATGTAAGCAAAATGAAAGGCAAATTTCAAGATGGCAAAAGTTGAGCAAAAAGTCTGTAAACTGCTTTGGGAAAAAAACAGGTCCACTGTTTGTTTTATTAGGGCATGAGCAAGATGTCTGGAAGTGATTTGAATGTCACTGATCAATTGCCTTCCTGGGAGCCGCTTAGAGGCCTGGGCTCAACTGTCTTTTGGAATGGAGGGAGCAAAAAAGTTTTCCTTTCTGGTAGTGTTGACTTCTAAGACAGGGGAGGAACTTTGCATCCAGGAAATATTTGGTTCATCACTTACATTGACTGCCTCTAAGATCAGCTGATTTCAGTGGCTCTCTGATAGCCAAGATTCTCTTAACCCTAAAATCTCCGCACTCATGCAAATGTATTTTCTTTGTGACATCATACTGCTTCCTATGTTAAACCTTGGAAAAACTCCCCCAAGGTGGAGCTGGATGGTCATGTGTATCTATACCTTAAATCCATGTATTAGCCAGAGTACAGGGCAGCGGGGAGCCACACATATTCAGTTCAGTTTGGGTGTGGCCTGAGCTGTGCCCTTGGGGTCATCTCACTCTAGCTGGGCAAGATTGCAATCTGCTTTTCTGTATTCTTTCCTCCATTCTATGAATTCTGGATGATCATCAATGTCCATTCTCCTGCATTATGACTTTACACATTCTGTTTCCATGAATCCTTATACAGTTAAGTTGGTTTATGCTAATACCCATTAACAAGAGTGGGTGCAAGCAACAGGGAGCCAGGCTAGGGAGTCCTGGGAACACTACAAGTAACTGTTGTTTTCCACGTGATTCTGTATAGGAAACTATTGTTCACTGTAATGTTTGTTGACTTCTACTGGTCTGTTTACCAGTAAATGAAAGGAAAGACTATGGCCTCATGTTTTGGACCACATTAGATGAGCAAGAGCAGTAGCTGAATGAAGAGTAGTGACAGGTCAGACAGAAGTGAGATGCATAGAAAATTAGGTGGCAAAGAAGGTTGTTGAGTGGAAACGTAGCAAGGTATGCAATGAATAAGGTCCTCAGATATGTTTAGGGGAGGGCACTGAACTCAGAGGAGACTGAGTTAAGAAAGATAGGAAAACTAAGAGACACTCAAGTTATAATAACAATAACAAAACTAGTTATTACTCTATATATTACTCTATGCCAGCTACTGTACTGAGAATACATTTCATGAATTCTTATATTTAATCTTCATAGTAACACCATGGAATAAAACCCTACTCAGTGCTTCTATCTCTATGTTAAGTAGAACCGGCTTAGTAGTAACCTGGGGATTTTTATCTACTCACGTATTCGATTGGCATTTCCTTGAGCTCCCAGAAGATGTACATGGTTTTAAGAAGTGAGGAAACATCCTTATCAGCTTGCCCAGTAGCTACAAAAAAAGTTACCTCCCAATGAGAAAACATCATTACCTTGACACAGGCTGAAGGCTACCATGTCCCTGTTTGGCCATGGGGAATTCCATCTATGTTTAGTATTTATATATGCGAACAATTCCATTGAAGTAAAAGTTGGAAGGAGATTGGCATGGAGGTTTTAGTGCATTTTTTTTTAACAATTAAGGACATATAAAGGATCTGACAAAATTTTGTTGTTGTTGTTTTAGTACTTAGATACACTCTCAGATTTTCACAATGGATGTTGTACACAATCCAAAAAAGCATTTAAAACAATGAATATTCAAGAACATTAGCTTGATTGGACAGAAAACCAATACAAATTGAATAAAACTGAGGCATCTGGGTCTAGAATTTGATCTCTGTTCCCATTTATTTACATGATTTGACCCATTTCCTTTGCCTTCTCCTCAGTCATTCCTCAACTTTTATTTTTCCATTTTAGGATGTTTTTGTACACTTAGTATCAGTTCTTCTCTATTGATCCTACACTCTATTTATTTTCCCCTCAATTAAACATAGTACCCTGAATCAATCAAGGTCATGTGGGTGATTGGGAAGCCTAGAAATAAAATTATTTTTCATTCATTAGTCTGTGCCACTATTCGATCAGGAGAAAAGTAGTCTTTCTTTCCCCTCTCTTTATTCCATTTTCTTTCTCTAGTTCAGAGCCCAGTATAAATTTTGAGGGTCTATGAAATCAGCGGGATAAGTGGAGAAAATGTAAATGAATTTACCAGAGTTGGTGTGTCAGCTTTGGAGGATACATTTCTTAGTTATGTTCTCTCTTTCCTCAAACCCAAATATGTCCCTTGAGGGATTAATCATGGATCATGCTCAGGTGGGGAATTTTAAATGACTTCTAATGTTTCTTTTAACATTAACTTTATAGAATTTCAGATTCTGTGTTGTTCAGTGATTATTACAGGTAACACTACCTGTTGTATAAGTAAACAAAAGATAGTAATCTTTCACTTATATAAAAACTCAGTGTGGGTGCTCAGCAATCAGCCTTTTGTATGGTGGTGGAAAGTATTAGATTCCCTCTGTCTTATGACTCCCTGATCCTTTAGGGCATCCTACTACTACTCTGCATTTAGGTAGAAGATAGGCGAATCGTGTAGAGATAATATATACTCTTTCTGCTCAAAATCTATTATCAATAACTAGTCACATGGCACATGAAGAAGCCACCATAACTGAGGAACATGGTCCCTGTTAAGATAGCTTTCTATGCCACATATGAATTATGATTGGGGGTATAAAATACCAAAATTGATTTTTCACTGGCCTAGAGACGTAATTAAGGATCAAGGAAAAATTATACCCAATTCCATTTTTAATGACATGAATTCATATTAAAATATTTCCTTAGGAAAAAAGGGAAAATATCAAGGACTAGCATACACAATTTTCTATTACAGAAGAGAGAAATCAACCAGAGAATTATCCTCAAACTTTGTCACAGATTTTTAGGGTAACTTAGGTTTGACTATATTCTTTGACACCTCTTTCTTCAATTAAACATGTAAATCCTACAATTTTTAATTCAAATGTTAAAAGAGTTAAGAAATAATTTAGAGAAAGATTGCACTAAAAATAAACATATTTAAAGTTTTATGTATCAGGAGCTACTAGAATAACCAATGTGGACATATTTCGTGGGCAGATATAAACAGACATTAAAGGAGCCCTCAAGGTGGACCTCAGCAAAACAAAGAGGATGAATAAATCCACCAGTGTTTGCATCAAAAATAAAAAAGACTTTCAGGTCAGCTCATCCAGCAATTAATAAATAGAACCTGCTGATCTTAGTGCTGGCCCTCAGTTATAACAATGGAAAACTATTTCTATTTGTTTGTTTTCTTAACTGTGGTTGCTTTTAGGGATACTATGGAGGTATCTCTAGAAGTACAAAAGAGGACAATAAAGATTGCTTTTCCTTTTTTTTAAGATTTTATTTATTTATTTGAGAGAGAGAGAGAGATGGATAGTGACAGAGATAGCGAGAGAGAGCACAAGAGGGGAGGAGAGGGAGAAGCAGGCTCCCCGCCGAGCAGGGAGCCCGATGCGGGGCTCCATACCAGGACCCCGGGATCTTGACCTGAGCCAAAGGCAGATGCTTAACTGACTGAGCCACCCAGGCGCCCCAATAAGATTGCTTTTTAAAGTTAAACTTTTAAATCATAAACTATTTTGATTTAAAAAAGCAATTTAAAGAAATGGTATAGTTTCTTTCCCTTTAAGGTTTGCCTGTAACTCAAACAAATGTATTAAGATGTCTAAATAAAAATACACTCATCGAAGATGAAATTGGACAGCCATGGAAACTTAGAAAAGGAAATTATACAGGCAATGTATCCAGGTTCCAACAAAGCTTTACAAGAGGGAAGGTGCAGTATTCAGTGGTTCTAATGGGCAACATTCAGCCTCCAGCAGACACACTTTAATCAAGCCCTTCTAGTCAGGCCCACTGATTACTCTAGATCTAACTTCATCCTCAACAAGAAGTATCTAAGTTAGATTTTGCTTTCTGAGTAATTTATGAGGATGGGATACACTGATCTGCTGATGTGCATATTCTAGACTTGGAGATAGTCGTATTTCTCATTATAAAATAATAGATTTTTTTTTTTTCCAGAGTTATAGATCAGTCTTGGTTGATGAATGCATTCTTGGTGTGCTGAGCAAATAAAATTTATAGCCTACAAGTTTGAGGGCCAGATACTGGTCTGAGATAAATTGACCAAGTTAATGAATGACAAAATCCCATATAGGCTTTCTAAGAGATGGTTTACTTGCTTTTCTCAAGTTTGTTAAAAACCTTCTCTATATCACTGCAATGGCTTAAACATTTGTATTTTTAAATTTTAGAAAAATCTGAATTGTCACATAATACCAAGTTCACTTTACCCAAATGAAAAAAGAAGAGAAAAAAGAAAATTTAATAATTTCAATTAGATAGATCAAGAATGCCAACACCATATGTGCAAACTTTACTCTCCATTCCATTTTAGTCCTTAGAGAAATGTTCATTATCTCTAGTTATCATTCCATGAATATATTTTATAGATTATGTAAAAGTAGATAGCAGCAATAACTGTAATATTTTATCCATGTTAGTTCATAAAGAAATGTTTCCTTTCTTGCCAATTACCTTGTTTGGTTCAAGTAGACCAAATGTATTAAGCGAAGTTGCTAATTTTTAGCAAAACCATTACTGTATCAGTGAAAGTAAACATTCTTGTAGTGGTCCTTGGTGTGTTGAAATAGAAATGTCCCTTCTGAGTTATAATAGGATTTGATTACAGACACCTCTAGCTGTCAGGGACCTCATGTGGTTTAGGGACTATATGCTGGATTCTGAAGCCTGAGTTCATGTCACCAAGGAGGGAGAAAGTCTGAGTACCCACTGTGTACATTATACAATGGCTGCACCGAGCCGAAAGCTCTCGTGTCAGTGGGAATCTGTGCCCCAGACAGAGCATGGACCTGTGCCCCCAATCCAATCATCCTTATCATTAATGGGAATCCAATTCCTTCTAAGTTTTCATCACTCCTAGTCACCTGGGAGACCCACACAGGTTCATTTGCCAAGATGTCAGAGTTTTTATTTTCACACTGATGGAAATCAAACACAGTCACTATCCATTCCATCAAAAACACTAGTGAGGCCAATATCGGAACGCAGGGGGTCAAGATACTTCATGGCTCTAATTTCCAAGACCTACATTTTAAAATTCCACTTAATGTAGGGAATTCTCAGGTGGTCTTACTGTATGCTAAACATACCAATGGAGGGGCGCCTGGGTGGCTCAGTTGGTTGACCGACTGCCTTTGGCTCGGGTCATGATCCTGGAGTCCCGGGATCGAGTCCCGCATCGGGCTTCCTGCTTGGCGGGGAGCCTGCTTCTCCCTCTGACCCTCCCCCCCTCATGTGCTCTCTGTCTCTCTCATTCTCTCTGTCTCAAATAAATAAATAAAATCTTTAAAAAAAAAAAAAAGAAAGAAAACATACCAATGGAGCCTTCAGTTGGGTGTGAAGAGTCCTGAGTTCTAGTCCTGCTGTGCCTTTCATATATTGCCTATAAAATTAGCTGCAAATTGATTTTGGTTCTCAAAATTTTCATGATCAAGAATCCCTGCTAGTTCCCTTGCTTCACAGTCTGAATGAATTTGTTTACCAGAATTTACTAATAAGAAACTACATGGGAAGTGAGGGTTGGCAAAATCATATTTATTATCTACCTTTATATACCAAACACAGTACATACCTATTGGCTGTTTGTACTCTCATGGCAACTCAATGATGTAGGTAAGTTTATCTCCATTTATGGAAAAGAAAACTGAGTTTTATAGGGATCTAAAAAGCTAATAAGTAGTCCTAGGACGTTGTAACTCTGGACTCATATTCTTTCCACACTACCAATTTAAAAATAAACTTTTAAAGAGTTGTCATAATCATTTTATATTTCATGACCAAATACAAGGTTTAGTATGATTTAGATTCTGGCCAGCATGTAATAATAAATGTCATGGTGAGAAGAAGGCCTGAATGATCGTGCATGCTATAAAACAGGCTTGGTAGGTCTAGAGTTATTGGAGAAGGTGCAGATAAATGACCTAAGGAAAGGGAGATGTTGTCATCTGGGATGAGGCTGGCCAAGGGTATGTCCTATTTCAAATGGAAGCATTCTACATTTTGAGTGTAAAGGAAATCAATAGCATGATCTGATTTGTGATTTGGAGGAGGTGCTAGAAACGAGAAGGCCAATAATTAGCCTTCCAAAATTCAGGCAAGAGGTAACGAGAATTTCAATAAATTCTCATCCTCTACAAACTTATCTGAAGGAAAACATACTCATTAACTTAGGTATCTGAAACACTAGCGTAGCTCACAGTTGTGGCAATTGGCTAATACTTCCTTAAAAAAAAAAAAAACAACCTTTTATTATGAGATAGTTAGAGATTCATAGGAAGTTGTAAAGAAATGTACACGAAGTACTGTGAATCCTTCATCCAGACTCTCTGTAGGTTGTAAAACTGTTGGAAATATCATTTTGAAAGAAAAAAATATGTTTTTTCAGGCTTTGCACTATATACCAAATTGATCATAATTGTAAAGTGATTATGATCTTAAAAAAAGCAACAATATCATAAAACTACCAGGGGAAAAATGTATATATATAATTATAGCCTTTTGAATGATATTGTAAATGTTACACCAGAAATAAACACCATGAAGGACAAAAATAAGTTATGATATATATGTTTTTGAAAAGTTTTGTGTTAAAATACAAATGATGAAGTAACCCAAAACCTACCTGTGATAGTCCAGTCCCAATCATCAGCAATTCCAAAGGCTTTGCCTGGAAGGACTCACTGGGGAAAGTGGCACTCCACTCACCAGGCTGGTTGCTCAAGCAGGGCACTCAGTCTCTGAAAGGAGTTGCCATCAAGGACTTAGGCACCCCTTGGCTGACCCTGTTTCTCCTAGACCTTAATTTCAGAGACAACAAGTCAACCATTGTCCAAAACACAATCTGCACATGACAAAGATGCTATGGAGGGGACTTTATTCAAGTTTTGAGTGGATGTTTCCAAGACAGGGAGGTCAGGGAACGCTTTGCTAAAGGAATTCTAAAAAGCTGCCAGGAGGAAAGAACATACCAGGCAACAGGGGAACATATGCAATGGCCCGATGATGGGAGGGATCATGGAGGAGGCCAATGGAGGGCCAAGGAATATTCTGGAGCACAGAAAGGGAGGGGGGTGAATTTCAGCAAGTACAAGTTGGTCCTTCAGATGTAGGCAGTGGCTAAATTGTGTAGCTGAAGGGGAAGCAATAGGATATGTTCAGGAAGGGTAGATAATAAAAGCCCCAATATTTCCCAGCAGTTAAATAATTAGCATCTGTTTTGAGTGCCATTACCTATAGTCAGTCAGATCCACATGCATCATCCATAATGTGTTTCAGACTCCCCGTTGCTCTGGATCGCAAATCTGAATGATAGATTTGGTTAATTTACTGTATAATCAAGTTTGAGATGTAGCTTGTGATACAAAGGCAAATCAGTTTGTGTCACTTTCCCGAAGAGAATCAATTATTGATTCTCCAGCGATCTTAGAGCAAAAATCTCTCTCTGTCTCTCTCTCTCTCTTTTTGGCTTGCCATGTGCGGCCCTAATAATCTGATCCCTGCTTACTGCTCTTGAATCATAAGAACTGGATGTTTTCCCAGTGTGACAGCCTTTCTTTTAGGTAGGGCACTGGGCTTTTGTGTATATGTCTTTCATCTCCCTCTGCCTTGTCTTCCTAAGAAATACTTAGCCACCCTTCAGCTTAAGTAAATCTACTCTCAGAAACTTTTCAGTAACCCCTTTTCACCTTGACAGCAAAGCTATACTCCTATTTCCTTTCTTTACACATTGCATATTAATCATTAAAAAAAAAATCTCTTGCTCCAAATTTTCAATGGCATGAGAAGTATATAGTTTATATTTATTTCTGTAGGCATGCTTAACCTGATGGCTGCCACATATTATGAATGAATGAATCATTTGTGCATATAATTGAAAGATTGTTCATTATTAGGAATTCAACAGATTCCTGTTTTTGTACTATAGGAAGTAGAGAAGTTCTGATGTACTATGAATCATTTTTGAATGACTACATGTAAGCCTATTTTAATCACTTTATTCTTAAACTATTTGTGTGGACACTGTGCTTGATACACATGGTCAGATTGAATCTTCTGGAGGAAAATCTTCTGGAGGAAAGGAGTTGCCATCAAGGACTTAGGCACATGTCTGCTTCATCTCTGTACTGCCAGGCAGTACCAATCATAGATTATCACATATAATTTTTGCTCTTCAATTCCTTATTTGTTTTGGAAAAAAAAAAAAAAAAGGACAGAGATTTAAGTATGGGCTTTTTATATTTAACCAAATTTTTCTCATATCTCTTGCTCGTGGGGTTGAGTCTCCACACAAGAGCATTTTCTTCTATTTCCACAGCCAAGCTGAAATAGAAATTTAAATCAGATTTTGTTCTTGACATCCCTACTTAGGCTATTCTTAATAAATGCAGTTGTTATTTCTAAGCCAGTTGTTGTAATTATATTTTTGTTGGCTTTCTTCATTATATTTTTTCTCCAGATGGTCCACGATTTAGGGTTTTGGCTTCCCTCCTAATATCAAACTATAGGATTATTACACCATCTTCCTTTAAAAACAAATCTCAATTGGTTTCTTATTTGCCAATGGCTAGACCTTTGAAAGTCCTCCTCCTGGGGCCCTTCGTATCTCAATGATTTCATTATGGAAGAAAGCCCCATGGGAGATCCTGTTTTTCATTTCAGTCTGAACAACGTTCTGGCAAAACTCTGATACCATGGATTAGATTTTGACATCCTTACTTTCATATAAAACATTATAAAAGCGTTCTCCTCTGGAAATTCTGCTGAATTGAAACTCATGAACTACCTGACTCATGACAACATTAACTGGAAAACAAGGCCATTTTTTAATAAAACAAAAAAGAAGAAATGTGATATGCAAGTTTGAAGCTCAAACGCAAAGGCATTTTGAATATGTACCTAAATTGTAAAAGGGGTCATGTCCACATTTACTTTTTTTAATTCAAGAAAGTACAGCATAGGTATATCAATTCTCTGACCTTCTGTTTCCTTTAAAAAAAATAGAAAATATAACAGTGCATATCATCTCATTTTCCCCCTGAGGATGAGATAAGTTAATTTATGTAAAGTGCTTAGAAGAGTGTCTGACTAAAATCATCATCATCGCCACCATCATCATATCAATAAATGTTAACTACTATTAGTAGTAGTAGCAGTTTGTATTGATATACTTTATTAGCTAGCATTAAAGATAAGTCATAGACACAAAACTACTAAGTGTTTACTTATAATTACTGGGATTTGCATATTTCCCTCCCCCTCTTTAAAAAGTAAATGAATAGTTAAGAACTGAAATCATATGCTGTTTTTTTTTTTAGAAGGTCAGCTAATTTAACTTAATTCATGGACAGAACTGGTTCCAGGTTAAGTACTACTCTGGGTGAACATTTCAAACACTAACAATATAACTGTGAGAGAATAACTGGGACATAAAAGAAAATTCCTGGCAGGAGAGAGGAAGAAGGAACTGAGAGGGTGAAATATGGAAATTCCTATGGTTTTTTAGAAGGAAGGCAGATGAAAAAATCTGGGAGAGGGATTCGTTGCCATTGTTTTTTTTTTTTTAATATTTTATTTATTTATTTGAGACAGAGAGAATGAGAGAGAGAGAGCACATGAGAGGGGGGAGGGCCAGAGGCAGAAGCAGGCTCCCTGCCGAGCAGGGAGCCCGATGCGGGACTCGATCCCGGGACTCCAGGATCATGACCTGAGCCGAAGGCAGTCGCTTAACCAACTGAGACACCCAGGCGCCCTCGTTGCCATTATTAATAACACCCTGGCACGCCATGATTTTACTTCAGAAGCAGCTGGTCTTCATGGCTAATGGCAACTTCCAGTCACTCAAAGAGATGATTTTGTTTGAGTTGTCACACAGGTAGATGGCAGTGTCATTTTGTGTAACAGAATCTACTGTAAGTGACTATAATAGTGAATATGGCAGGACCACACCAGTCTTACTTACCAGTGTATATCCAGCCACTATCGTGGTGCCTGGCCCATATATTGAGCCTGGCACTCAATACTTGTGAAATGAAAAGGTAAAAGGAGGAATATAAAAAAAGAGTCAATGTCATATAATTCTAAATATTTACACATTTCACAAATTAAAAATGGTAAATATGTAGATAACAGTCTGTACCTTAACTAAATTACCTGGGAATTTAAAAATCCTGGCACTTAAGCTATGCCCTAGACAAATTAAATAAGAATCCCTGGCAGTGGGATTCAGGCATCAACACTATTTTTTATTAAGATTTTATTTATTTACTTGACAGAGAGAGAGAGTGAGAGAGCACAAGCAAGGGGAAGAGCAGAGGGAGAGGGAGAAGCAGGTTCCCCACTGAGCAGGGAGCCCGATGTGGGACTCGATCCCAGGACCCTGAGATCATGACCTGAGCCGAAGGCAGACGCTTAACTGACTGAGCCACCCAGGCGCCCCCAGGCATCAACACTATTTTTAACAATCTTTCCAGCTGCTTCTACCAGGCAGCTTATTTGGCAAGCACTGACCTAGACCCAAACCAGTGGAACACGGTAAATATGCTCCAAAGGAATGACTGAGACAAAGCAACAAAAGATTGCCTCATTGGTCAATACTTTTTCTTTTTCTTTTACATTTAGCCATTCATTTATTCAACAAACGTGCAGTGATAGCTATAGTAGGAAATGTGATTGATACAAAGATTTATAAGACAGATTTGCTATACTTAAGTAGCTTCCAATTTTATAAAATAGATACCCATATTCTATGATACAAAGTCTTATAAAGAGTTATAGATAAAGTACATTAGAAGTTATTAGGACAAAGACATTACCTTCAATGAGAGATCCTGGGAGGGGTTTCCCAAAAAAAAGGGCAAGTGAATAAACCTTATGAGTACAAATAGGACATGTAGAAAATGTTGTGTTTATTTATTCTTTTTTAAAAATATTTTGTTTAAATATCAGTAAGTGTTATAATGTGGCACAGTACAGATGTCATTTTAGATATATCATTCATCCAGTGAGATTTTCATGTAAAGATATGAAGGTAATAACAGTGGTTGAAGTAAGACTACTTAGAAATAGTTGAAGATGAATTTGATTTCAAGTTATTTCACTAAGTATTTTTATACCTGAATGTCTAAATTCTCAACCTCCATTTTTTTTAGGAAGGATAGTGATTATTTAAAAGGACATATATTTACCCTGATATTGAAAGATGTTGAGCACTTTTTCATTTGTCTGTTGGCCATTTGGATGTCTTCTTTGGAAAAATGTCTGTTCATGTCTTCGGCCCATTTCTTGATTGGATTATTTGTTCTTTGGGTGTTGAGTTTGATAAGTTCTTCATAGATTTGGGATACTAGCCCTTTATCTGATATGTCATTTGCAAATATCCTCTCCCATTCTGTCGGTTGTCTTTTGGTTTTGTTGACTGTTTCCTTTGCTGTGCAAAAGCTTTTTATCTTGATGAAGTCCCAATAGTTCATTTTTGCCCTTGCTGTCCTTGCCTTTGGCGATGTTTCTAGGAAGAAGTTGCTGCAGCTGAAGTCGAAGAGGTTGCTGCCTGTGTTCTCCTCTAGGATTTTGATGGACTCCTGTCTCACATTTAGGTCTTTCAACCATGATGGGTATTAAAGAGGGCACGTATTGAATGGAACACTGGGTGTTATACACAAACAATGAATCATGGAACACTACATCAAAAACTAATGATTAACATAACATAATAAAATAAAATAAAATAAATAAAAAGACACATATTGAAACTTAACTCACTCCAGTGGTTCAACTTATGAAACTTACAGTATTCAAGTTAGTTTGCTGTTGGCACCAATACATTGAGACCTGCTTTGTGCTACCTGTGTATTTACGAGCAGCCTAGCTTATGACCTACAATACCTATTGGAATAATGAGCCATGCTTTGCTTTCTCTGGCATTTTCTATTCTAACAGATTTAGCAATTTTAATAAGGTAAACTCACATGTATAACTTCTGAGTAGAAGTTAATCTATTTTCACCCACTTACCCGTTCCACACAGGTACATTCACATACCTCTCACTCTTGATGCCCTTGTCTTGTCCATACCTTCTAATTTCTACTCTAAGAAAAGAAATGCAGGATATTGCTGGGTTGGCTCAATAAGGCTTCAGGACTTAGGTCACATCACTGCCTCTTTCATTCACTCAAGAAATATTTACTGAGATATATTATGTTAAATAGCTTTTCAGGCACTAGAAATAGGATAGCATACAAAACAGGCAGAAAAAAATCTCTACGCAATGTATTTTATATTTTAGTGGGAGAGAAAGGCAATAAACAAGGTGGATTATTACAATACTTAATATTTGAGATGTTAAAAGTGCTAAAGAGAAAAATAAAGCAGGACAGGAGATAAAAAATATTAATAGGGTTGATGTTACCAAGATGGTGGCATGAAAGAACCCAACCTCTGTCCCTCCACAAAGATCAATAATTAAACAGCTTTTCATGAATAAAAACAGCTCTTGGAGAGCTCTGGAGTCTATTTAAGAAACTTCAGCAACACAGTGAAAGAAACAAACAAAAAAACCCAGAGACTAACTGTAGAGAAAGAGAAGGAAAACAACTTCATTTTTCCTGCATTATCCCATCCTCCAAGCTGACATTGTTCTGTGCCAAAAGGGATCCACCAAGCTAGAAAGAGTTCCCATTGATGGGAAAGAAAGTATGGAGTGAGCAACCAGCTTAGTCAGCATTTGGGGAGGATTGTACAATTGTCCCACTTCCATTTCATCCCACTCAGACCATCAAATCTGAGACATATAGAGACAGACAGAATAAAAAGGAAGAAAAGCAAGGGCTACCAAGGGCTACCAAGGGCTACACACAGCAAGAGTGATTGCAATTCACAGAGACCTGCTTGGCAAACAAACCCAACTGCTTTCTCCACTGAAGGAACCAATGACCAGTACAGATGCTGTAGACCCCCTGCAGATTTCACCAGCTTTCTGTCTGATGTCAGATGCCTGAGCCTCTCCTCCTCAACACCCCCATCTGAGCCCATGAACCCTGCACCAGCAGCCAGCCCAGGCCTCTGTGGCGGCATGAGAGCAAAATGCCAGAGGAGACTCCTGGAACTGACCCCCGCTGCTGTGCACCTGCTTGGGGCTAGCCCTTCCAACTGTGCATCTGCATGCTGCTGGCCTGACACCTGTCACCAGCCTCCATCATGCAAACACACCTGGGGGGAGACCACACAGCCACATACCTGACATCCAGCGCCCTACAGGTATTTGTGAGCATGAGTCAGGCCCTGTCCACTATCACAGTGTGTGCACCACTGTGTTCACATGCTGTTAGTCCCTCTAGTTGAGCACCTGCACGTCTATAGCCCAAACCATATCACCAGCTTCCACTGCCATGTGCCAAAGATGAGACTCAACTGCCATGGTAGTATGTGCTGATAGCCAGGGCACCTGCAGCTACCAAAATATCTGCAGCTGGCTATGGTTCTTTTTTTCTGCCCTGATCCCTATAGTACATTTGTGTCTGCAACTGACCCCTGCCATTACACCACAGGCACCTGTAGCTGGCTCCTGATTGAGTGTATGCATACCAGACTCTAGTCACCACTGCTACCTACCCTGGTTTCTAGATGCTGGAGCTGGAGGTGCTGCTGATGATACCAACAGCCCTTGCATACTCCCTTGTAAATCCCCTATAAGCACTCACCAAGGACTACAGGGTTGTTAATGCTCTGGACACCAATGGCAAAAACCAAAGAGGCATCAAGGCCCTAGGGACCACCACATGCCTTCACACATGGTGCCCTGCATTGTTAGACCTGAGTTCACAGCACACTTCATTGTTCCCCTACCTGTAGATGAAAGTCTTCCTTTACCAAAACAAGTCCATAAATTCTGGAAGAAGTGAATCCTTCTTCAAATGTGTGGATACCTAAGAAAGCCTATAGGGATAACAAAAAATCAGGAAAATGTGATTCTACCAAAGGAGTTAGAAAATCATAGGTAACTGGCCCCAAAGAAATGTAGAATTAGGAATTACCTAATGAATAATTCAAAATAATTGTTCTAAAGATGCTCATAGAACTACAAGAGAACACAGATAAATGATTTAATGATTTCAGTCAAATAGTACAAAAACAAAAGGAGAAGTTCAATAAACATAGAAACATAAAACACAGAAAAGAACCAAACAAATTTTGGAGCTAAAGAAAACAGTGGCTGCTGAACTGAAGAATTCAGTAGAGATTTAACAGTAGACTTAACCAAGCAGAAGAAAGAATAAGTGAATTAAAAGACAGATCAATTGAAATTATCCAATTGGAGAAGCAAACAAGCAAAGAAAAAAGATTAGAAAATAGTGAAAAAAACTCAACATGATCTATGGAATACCATGAAAAAAAACAATTTGCAAATTATGGGAGTTCCAGAAGAAATGCAGAAAGGGAAAAAAGCTTATTTTAAAAAATAGTGGTACAGAACTTCCCAAATCAGCAAAAGATTTGGATATCCAAGTTTATAAAACTCATAGGTCACTAAACAAAATCAACTTAAACAGATCTTCTCCAAGATGCATTATAATAAAACTGTCAAAAATCAAAGATGAAGAGAGAATCCTAAAAACAGCAATAGAAAACAGCTTATAAATCCCGAAGAAGCCCCATAAAAGTATCAACAGATTTATCAGAAGAAACCTTACAGTCAGGAGTGAATGGGATGATATATTCAAAGTGCAGAAAACAAAAACCAAAACAAACAAACAAAAAAACCCTGCCAACCAAGAATACTTTACACAGCAAAGCTGTCCTTCAGAAATGAAGAAAAGGTAAAGACATTCCCAGACAAATAAAAGCTGAGGGTATTTATCACCACAAGACATGCCTTACAGGAAATGCTGAAAGGAATTCTTCAAGCTGAGATAAAAAGATGCTAATTTGTAACATGAAAACATATGAAAAGTATACAACACATTGGAAAAGGAAAGTATATAGTCAGACTCAGAATACGTTAATAATGTAATATAATGGAATGTTATCCACTTAATTCTAGTATAAAAGCTAAAGGACAAGCATATTAAAAAAATATAGCTACAATAATTTGTTAATGGATACACAATATAAAAAAATTGTGACATCAAAAACATAAACATGAGGGAGTAAAAGCATAGAGTTTTTGTATGTGATTAGAGTTAAGTTGTTATCAGCATAAAATGGGCTATTATATTTATAAGATATTTTATGTATGCCTCAGGGTAACTACAAAGCAAAGAGCTACAATGCAGTCACAAAAAATAAGGAAGGGAATCAAGGTATACCACTATTGAAAGTCATCAATTCACAAAGGCAGGCAGCAAAAGAAGAATAAAGGAACAAAAGAACTAGAAAACAATAAGATGGCATTATTAAGTCCTTACCTATCAATAATTACTCTAAATATAAAAGAATTGAATTTTCCAACCAGAAGACATAGAGTGGCATCACACTAAAAACCTTTTGAACAGTGAAGGAAACCATCAACAAAACAAAAAGGCAACTTACTGAATGGGAGAAGATATTTGCAAATTTATATCCAATAAAGGGTTAATATCCAAAATATGTAAAGAACTCATACAACTTAATAACAGCAAAACCCAAATAATTCGATTAAAAATGTGCAGAGGGTCTGAATAGATATTTTTCCAAAGAAGACATACAGATGACCAACAGACACATGAGAAGATACTGAACATCAATAATCATCAGGGAAATGCAAATCAAAACCACAATGAGATATCACCTCACACCTGTGAGAATGGCTAAAATAAAAAACACAAGAAACAACAAGTGTTGGCAAGGGTGTAGAGAAAGAGGAATCTTGTGCCCTGTTGGTGAGAATGCAAACTTGTGGAGCCACTGTGGAAAACAGTGTGGAGGTTCCTCAAAAAATTAAAAAGAGAATTACCAGTCATTCCACTACAGGGTATTTACCCAAAGAATATGAAAACATGAATATGAAAAGGTATATGCACCCCTATGCTTATCACAGCATTATTTATAATAACCAAATTATGGAAGTAACCCAAGGGTCCATCAACAGATGAATGGATAAAGAAGGTGTGGGGGATATATATATATAAAATGCAGCACTACCCAGGTTTTAAAAAAAAAAAGAACAGAATCTTACCATTTCAACAATGTGGATGGTTCTAGAGAATATAATGCTAAGAGAAATTAGTCAGCCAGAAAAAGACAAATACTATATAATTTCACTCATGCGGAATTTAACAAAACAAATGAAAAAAGTAAAAAAAGACACACCAAAAAATAGACTCCTAAATATAGAGAACAAACTGATGGTTACCAGAGGGCAGGTGGGTGGGAGGATGGGTGAAATAGGTGAAGGAGACTGAGTAGTACACTTATCATGCTAAGTGCTGAGTAATTCATAGAATTGTTGAATCACAATATTGTACATCTGAAACTAGTGTACCACTGCATGATAACTATACTGGAATTAAAATTAAAAACAAAACAAACCGACAAAACAAAAAGCTAAAAAGAAAAATGTCATATGATCTATTAATTCCATTTCTGGGTATTCACCCAAAGAAAATAAAAAAAACACATTAAAAAGATATTCACAGCCTATGTTTATTGCAGCAGTACTTAAAATAGCCAAGTTATGGACAACAAAAGTATCCATCAATAGATGAATGGGTAAAGAAGATGTGATATATATATTACCCAGCCATGAAAAATAATGAAATCTTGCCATTTGTGACAATGTGGATGGACCTAGAAGGAATCATGCTAAATTAAATAAGTCAGACAAAAAAAGACAAATACCATTTGATTTTACTCATATGTGGAATCTAGAAAATAAAACAAACAAAAACCAGAAATAGACTCATAAGATACAGAGAACAAACTGGTGGCTGCCAGAGGGGAGGGGAGTAGAGGCTGGGCAGAATAGGTGAAGGGAAATAGGAGGTACAAGCTCCCACTTTTAAAATAAATGAGTCCCAGGGATGAAACTTATAGCATAGGAAATATAGTTTATAATACTATAATAACTTTGTATCATGACATATGGTAACTACACTTATCATGGTGAGTGTTTTTTAATCTATATAATTGTCAAATCACTGTTACATGCCTTAAACAAATATACTATTGTATGTTAATTATACTTCAACTAAACAAAAAAAAAGGCAGAGTGACAGGATAGATTAAAACAAAACAAAGCAAATGACCCAAGTATATGCTGCCTACAAAAGACTACAACTTTAAGGGCACACAGAGGCTCAAAGTGAGGGAATAGAAGAAGATGCTCCATGTAAGTGAAAACCAAAAGATAGCAAGAGTAGCTATACTTATATCAGAACAAATAGACTTGAAGGCAAAATGGTAAGACAAAGAAGGTCGTTATATGACAATAAAGGAGTCAATTCATCAAGAAGATACAATGATCACAAATATATATGCACCCAACATTAGAGCCCTAAATGTATTAAGCAAATACTAAAAGATCTAACGGGAGAAATATATAACAATGCAGTAATAGTAGAAGTATTCATTATCTTACTTTTAAGAATGGATAGATCCAGACAGAAGATTCACAAGGAGGGACGCCTGGGTGGCACAGTCGGTTAAGTGTTTGCCTTTCGCTATGTCCTGATCCCAGAGTGCTGGGATAGAGCGCCGCATTGGGTTCCCTGCTCAGTGGGGAGTCCCCTTGTTCCTCTGCCTCTCCCCCTGCTCAAACTCTATCTCTCAATGACTAAAATCTTAAAAAAGAAAAGAAAATTTGCAAGGAAATGTTGGAATGGATCCATACTTTAGACCAGTGGACCTAACAGACATATACATTACATTTCATCCAACAACACCATGCACATTCTTCTCAAGCACAAATGAAATATTCTCCAGGATAGATGATATGATAGTTCACAGAACAAATCTTAGCAAATTTAAAAATACTAAAATCACAACAAGTATTTTTTTTTTTTTCTGACCATAGTGGTATGAAATTAGAAACCAATAATGAGGAAAGCTGGAAGATTTACAAATATGTGGAAATAAACACACTCTTGAAGAAGTAATAGGTCAAAGAATAAACCAAAAGGGAAATCAAAAGAATATCTTGAAACAAAGGAAAAAGGAAACATAACATAACAAAACCTGTGGGATGCCTCAAAATCAGTCCTAAGAGAGGTTTAATTCAAGTAAACAACCTGACTTTATACCTTACAGAACTAGAAAAAAAAAAAAAAAAAAAAAAAAAAAAGGAAATAGCAATGATCAGTTTTGAAATAAATGAAATAGAAACCAGAAAAATAACAGAAAACATCAATGAAACTAAGAGCGTTTTTTTTTTGAAAATATACACAAAATTGACAAAACTTTATCTAGACTAAAAAATAAAAAAAGAAAGAAGACTCAAATAAATAAATTTGGAAATGAAAGAGGAGATGTTACGACTGATACCATAGAAATACAAAAGATCTTAAGAGATTACAATGAGCAATTATACACTAACAAATTGGATAAACTAGATGTTTAGATGTTCTAAATTCCTAGAAACAATACAACCTAGCCAAACTGAATCATGAAGAAATAAAAAAATCTGAACAAACCAATTACTAGTAAGGAGATTATATCAGTAATAAAAAGCCTCCCCACAAAGAAAAGCCCAGGACCAGATAGCTTCACTGGTGAATTCTAACAAATATTTGAATAATTAACACCAATCCTTCTCAAATGCTCCCAAAAAACTGAAGAGAAGGGAACACTCACAAACTCATTTTAAGAGGTCATCTTTACCCCGATACTAAAGCCAGATAAAGACACTACAAGAAAAAGAAAGCAAAACAAAAAACTACAGAGCAGTATTTCTGATCAATACAGATACAAAAATTCACAACAAATATTAGCTAACCAAATTCATTTGAGATGAGCCTGGGCAGGTTGGCAGGGCACAGAGATGGAGACAGTGACTATGATGTAGAAACAAGGTGGTCTGATTTGCTACATAATGGATAGATGAAGAAGGGTTTTATGAATTGAATGGCATAAGCAGGATTACATTTAAACAGATAATTCTGGCAGTTATGTGAAGGAAATTTAAAAGGAAGAAGCAGTTAGGACACTATAGTTGTCTAGAGAAGAAAAGTAGTAGAGACAGGGAAAAGAGAAGAGCTTTGAGAAAAAACTTAGGGGTCTTAGCAATTGATGGACGATGCAGAGGGATGAGTAAGGGAGAGAGAGAGAGAGAGTGGCCAGAGACTCCCTGCACAGCAGCTGAGGCAACTATGTAGGTGCAGGGGTCTAAAACAGGAGACTAGACAGGAAGTGTAATTTCAGGAAGAAATTAATGAGTGTGGTATTAGACATGTTGAGCTCAAGATGTTAGATGAACATCACAGAATTCTGGCAGGTATTTTGATATAAAAGTTTGAAGTTGACTTCCTGGTCTGGCCAGAGAGAGACATTTTACAATCATTAGTATAGGTTTGTTTCAGAAACCATGAGGGTGCCGAGGTGACTTGAAAGTGCCTACAGAATCAGAAAAGAAACAGGCTAAGGGTAGAAACCTAAGGAACCACAGCATTTACTGGGTTCGGTGGGGGTTGGGAGGCAGGCATCCACTAAGACAGAGAGACAGCTGTAGGGTAGAGGCAAGAGGAGAAGCAGGTTTTAAAGAAATGAACCTGTGGACAAAAAAAAACAGAGAATGGATCCATGAAAGATAGGGACTGTGAAATAGTCTTTGGCTTTGACAGCTAGGAAGTTATTGCTGACTTTCGCGACAGCAATTCTGCTTGAGTTGTGGGTGTAGAAACCAGCTTAAAGATTGAAAGTGCGGAAGTGGTTAAGTGCAATAGTGGAATGGAATAAAGTCTCTCCTTTCAAGGAGTTTGCCTAAGAAAGATGGCCACATTGGGGGAGGGTGCAACTAGGAGAAATGGGATCAATAAATGGTTGTTTTGTTATTCTTTATCTTTTTATTTTAGTCTTAGGATGGAGGACATGAGGGTGCTTTAAAATATGACAGAAGGAGTGAACCAGCATCATATAAGAAACTAAAAATGCAGGAAAAATAGTTGGAAGGATTGGGGAAATAGTCATGAAAAAGAATCTGTGACAGGGATCCTGGGTGGTTCAATTGGTTAAGTGTCTGACTTTTGATCTCAGCTCAAGTCTTGATCTCAGGTTTGTGAGTTCAAGCCCTGTGTTGAGCTCCATGGTGTCACTATTTAGCTTTTTCCTTTTATGATGGTCTCCATCAATCTCATTTTCATATGAGGCCAACTTCACTTATGTATGTTACATGCCCTGGACCACATTATGTTATATAATGATAACAATATTGATCATAAACAAAATAGAGTATGCCCTATGGTCTAGACAGTGTTACCTGTCTTACACATTATCTATGATTGAAAAGCAACCATTCAAGTAAAAAATATTTACCTAACTTGTAGATGGGAAACTGAGTCTCAGAGTGCTATAAATAAATTGCCCAAGTCAACATTGAATGAAGAGCTACCAGGATTTAAATCCAGCTCTGTCTAGATCCAAAGTCTATGCACTTTCTGCTATATCAGGCCTACTTGACTCCCATAATATTTGTATATAATTTTTTTCCATGTTCATATCATGCCATCTTGATAAGGATCTGGCAGTGCCCATCCCCTTTCTGTGATGTTGAAGGAGGTAAAGCCTGTTGTAACCAATGCATCTGCTTTTACATCCTGAGAGTGAAGACTGAGCTATCTGTAATGCTAATTGTCCCTTGATGCACTAAAGCAGGTACAACTTCAATAAATCCAAGAACAGTTTCTCTGTCCCTTCCAACCATCCATAGCAAACTATTTGATGCATGACTTTTCTGAGCCTTCCTTATTACTAGTTATTAAAGAGAAAGTCAGAAATATTGGCTGTTTGGGGTGGCTTTCTAACAAAGGACGCTACCAGCCTTAAGATATAATAAAGCATTGTATTACTTTTATGGCCTTAGTTTATTTGAGTTTGGCTTGGCTGAATTTTAGCTAATATACTTTGCAAACAATCTGTATTTTAAGTCAGTACCTTTTAAATTTCACTGCTGCTTCTTTATAGAGATATTTGGAAGAACAAAGGGAGGACTCTGTATGTATGAATCATGTCATTAGAGAGATTGTTCTCTGACAAGGGCAAATTGTACATACTGCAATGAATGGCCCTCCCTTGAGGGCTACGGCCATGTTTTACCAAAGATGCTCCTGGGAAAACTCATTGGCCAACTGCACTCTCTTTGGGAAAGGAAATAATGTTTGGGGGATCCAAGCTGAATATAAATATTGACTGTTCTTGGTAGCAGATAGAGAAACCCTCATAACATAAGGCATGACAGGGTATGTGGGTGGACATGCATGGCCCTTATGACTCTACCAACAGCTTGATGGTGTCCATTTCAGCTGAAACCTTTCTAATTCACTTTTGGAACATGCTTATTGATTTTATTTTATTTTTTTAAATTTTATTTTATTATGTTATGTTAATCACCATACATTAAAAGAATGAAGTTTGCCAAGTAAGATATTGTTCACCTGTGGTTATGATGATTTCTTAAAAAACAAAAGCATAACCCTATGTCACACCTTGATATTGCAGGCTAAGGAATGCACTAAGAACCCTTGCTTGCTCCTACTCTTAACTGACACTCGAATTGTCAGATTGAACTGTATAAATATTGTGTACAATTGTCAATCGAATTGTACTAATACAATTGAATTGAATTGTATTATTATTATTTTTTTAATTTTCCTTTAACTTACTCATTTAACAAATATTTGGTGCCTATTCTGTGCTAGACCTTAATATGCAGTTTTGAATTGAATACATTGAGATCCTTATCTTGTGAATTTAGCATTCTTGTTGGGAAGAAACTTCAAGCAAAGAATTATAAAAACGTATATGACATTAAATTTGTAAACAGTTTTAGGAAGCACAGAGAAAGTATAATGGGGGAGATGTAATTTTTATTAGTAAAGATGTCCTTGGGGAAGTTGGTATTCAGAAGGAAACTGGGCATTTTAGGTTAACCAGGCCAAGAGCAACCGTGAGAATTTTCTGTGCCATGTCATTCAATATAAAACTCAGGAGGAACACATTTTATTGAAAGGTGGTTATGTGTTTTGAGATGTCCTAGTCTATGCTTGAAGGAGGTTAATGCAAGAAGAGCATCAGCATTCTTTGAAGATACTATTATGTGCCAGAAACTTTTCACATACTGTCCCATTTACTCCTCACTGTAGGCTACTCATATTGATGTTATTATCCCCATTTTAAATGCAAAACAAACAAAAACTGAGGTTCAGATTGAATAAATAGATTATCTAAGGTAATGTTTTTAGGAAGCGATTGATTGGGAATGCCAACAAATTCTTTCCATCCACAGTATGATTCAAAATGTATTCTGGTAAGATTTAATTCCATGAGAGTTAGTATTATGCACACACACACACACACACGACAAGGTCATACACACACATGTATACACGCAAACCTGAGATTTCTTGGTTAAATACATTTGGCAATTTGAAGATAAGCAATGCTAATCCAGCTTGTAGTACAAACAATGTGCACTGTGACTCTCCAAGAAGGGTGCTGAGACATTAGAGGGTCAATAAATAGCACCCCACTTCCCAATCCCAGTGCAAAATGAATTAAAAGATAAACATAAGGGTCAGACAGATGGCAAACAAAATACCAGCTTTGCTAGCTACAAGCTCAATTGGAGGACCTGGCTTTAAATGTGTCCCCCTGCTGCCCTTGTTAATACTTCATGTCAGAATCAGATTTATCCAGCCAGTCTCTGGCAAGGTTGGACAATAAGTAGGCCACACCTACAGCACCTGGCTTATATGGAGACCAAGACCAGAATGGACCCTACCTGCAAAGATGCACGTATGAAAATAAGAGAGACAACGTGGTTAATTTGAGCATCATCAGCTCCTTTTCCCAAATACATTCATCAGAAAAGTAATTCTTTCCCAGGGGACTAAGATGTCAGGGAGAAGGTGGAAGTATTTTTCCAATGGAAGTGGCCAAGGGAAATGAATTTCTCTACTTACAAGAAATAGTGTACACTTGATTTTTAAAATCGGTTTTATTTTTTAGACCAGTTTTAGTTTCATGGCAAAATTGAGCAGAAACTATAAAGAGTTCCCATACACACTTAGGAGACAGGTATTTTTCTTCATATTTCATGGTAAAACAACATTTGAGCACTTAACTCTGTGCTAGGAACTTCCTATGCATTAATTTAATGTTCACAATAACCTTAGGATGGAGATACTACTATTTTTTAAAGATTTTATTTATTTATTTGAGAAAGAGAGAGAGTGAACACAAGTGCAGGGGAGGGGCAGAGGGAGAAGGAGAAGCAGACTTCCTGCTGAGCAAGGAGCCAAATGCCAGGCTCCATCCCAGGACCCTGGGATCATGACTGGAGCCGAAGGCAGACGTTTAAGCAACTAAGCCACCCAGGCACCCCAGTGGAGATACTATTATTAATCCTACCTTACAGATGAGGAATCTGTGGCATAGGGAAAGTAACATTCAGGGGCATATAGCTGGAAAAGGGCAGAATCTGGATTTCATCCCCAGTGGATCCAATCTCCAGAGCCCATACTCTTAGTCAATGCCTTATTTTGTCTTTTATCTATAACTTAACACTTTATAATCTTTAGTTTTGATGAACTTTTTTTTATCATGAACATTCTATAGTTTAAAGACTCCATGACTGTAGATAGACACCTGCTACCCAGGTAACATTAGCTTGAACCCAGACAGACATTCATAGGGAAGGGTCTCAATAGATATTACCCCAGATTTTTTATGATGTTATCCCCTTTTGAAGATTACGTGTGTCACCCTTGCTAAAGCATTTTAGAACACATTCTAGAGGTCTAAGCACAGCAAACATTTTCCTTCACTTCTCCATTGCCCATCTCCTATGCTACTTTTTCAGTGGTTCCCCATATTTTTAGTCTGATACTTTTGAATTGGTGATGACAGCTTTGACCAAAATAAGAAAAAAAAAAAAAAAAGGGGGATCATTTTGTAGCGCAGGTTACTAAATTATTGCCCATCCATTTTCTCTAGGAAACTTAATTAATTATTGAGTAAACATGGCTTCCTATTGATTCTGTGTTGATTAGTTTCTGATATGAAAAATGGAACCATGCCTTAATATCATTTGAGCACAGCAGACTGAAGGCTCTTTTGTGGAACAAATGAAATAAAAGATATTGGCATTTCTGTAGAAGGAGGGGAGGGAGCCTGTATCCAGGTGAAGGAGGCTATCTTTCTACAATCTCAAAAATAAATGGAGTGTCATAGGAAGGAAAAGTCATATTAGCGACAAGGTTTGGATTACGCAGAAGACTTCATTATTCACTGATCTTCCCGGTGAGAGCACAGTGCCCCTTAAACATTAATAAAGTCTGTTTACAATAAAATGAATACTTGGAATCAGCTCTAAATGCTCCATGTAACCTCTGGTTTTCAAATCAAAGGAAGGAAAGAGTAATAACAAATGTTTACCATCATGCAGATTAAACAAACTGTCTCAGAAATTCATCCAGTACAACATCTCTCCACCTAGAATTCACCAATTCTAGCCTCTGTGTGTGTGTAAGGAAGCTTTATACCACAATCACTATAATGTGAGGAGGCTTTATACCACAATCATTATAAGGAGTATGAGGAAGAAAACTTGCTTTACCAAATTTAGCAATAATCCAAAATTTATGATTTCATATTAATAAACTTTTAGGGCTTTTCTTGAATTTTACACAGAACACCGCATTTGCCTCTAAAAAGACAATGTCCCCTAAGCTTACTTTTGAGGCCAAATCTGCAAATGGAAAAAAAAAATAAAAGAGCCTCAGATGGCTCTTATGGAAATATATGTTGGGTATTTAGTTATAAATCTTGCAAAAATGCATGGATTCCTTTTCCCATGAGTGAGTGGATTGGCAGCTTTATTTTATGCTTTATTAAAATTAAAATGTCAGGAAAAGTCTGAAATGTTCATGCTGAAACTTTATTTCTTTTAAGAACTGTGCAACTGACTAGTTTCCAAAGGATTATTGCTGAAACTTCATGGTTCATATGAAGTGAAGGGGATTTAAGAATTAAAGAAATTCTCCTCCAGCTAAAAATGTGCTTTATACCAAATTCCAGACACATATACATGTGTTTCTCTATACATTTTGCATAATCATAAGATTGTCAGGTTGAATATTGAAGAGTTGTTATTAAATTCAAAGCTTGATTTAGAATGAATGACCAGTGAACTCTAAATTGTATGATCTTAAAAAGGCGCTATTACTTGGGATGGAAACTAAGCAAGTTTCCTTCTCTAAAAGTATTACTCTATTTTTTTTTTTTTTAAGATTTTATTTATTTGACAGAGAGAGACACAACGAGAGAGGGAACACAAGCAGGGGGAGTGGGAGAGGGAGAAGCAGGCTTCCCACGGAGCAGGGAGCCCGATGCAGGGCTTGATCCCAGGACTCTGGGATCATGACCTGAGCCGAAGGCGGCGTTTAACGACTGAGCCACCCAGGTGCCCCTAAAAGTATTACTCTTTTCTAGATATAGCAATAAAAGCTCGGTATGTATGTAAAGTAATTTCATTGAAACTACATGGACACTAGATCCAACAAATTGTATATCAAGCATAATAATGATGTTAAAATAGAGATTACTAATTACTAATAATGTAACATGTAAACTCACATTGTTAGGATGATCCTCCTTTAATGAGCTTATATTCACTCTTTTACCGCCTTTTATTTACTGTTAATTTTGCTCTTTTTTTTTAAGCAGTGAATGGAAAATGTTTCTGTTGCCTTAGTATCTTTAATATGGACCAGAATTCCCAGCTTTACTTTTCCTCCAAAACTCATTAGTTCTGTATGTGTAATTTTATAATGCATTTGATTAGTGTGAACTTTTGACAATTCAAAAGCCAAAGTGTCCCTCCCTTTTTATTTAGACTCTGCGTCTCCCTTCCCTTTCTTTGAAAAAATAAGAGGTTCTGAATTCCCCAGCTTATCTCTAAAATCATAATTCCTTCTTTTCCTTTTTGATTCTTATTCTATTGGATCTGTGAGAAATGGTTTCTGCTGACAACCCTCTTAAAAGATGATCAGTGGTAAGTTGCTGGTGGACAGTTACTCATGTGGCCTAAGTCCTTGAAGTTTCTCAGGGGCACTAGCATTGTCCCTATGAGCATGCTAACAGGTACATTTACTCATTGATCTATAATGGCACTATTACTTAACATGAAACAGACACTCCTGAAATAGTTGAAATCAGTGAAGATGATATATTTCTGATTTTTTAAAAAATATTGATTTGGTATATATCTGGAGAAATTTGAAACAATTATTCAGGTGAATAGAATAATTAGAGTCCACAAATAAAAATGATCGCTATTTTAAGAGTAAAATATATCATTTAATGATCGGGGAAATTGAACCTTGACCAAGTTCACTCACAGACTCATGAATGAATAATCTGAAATGTACCCACATGCAATGAAATTTTAATAAGTACCACTCAAAAATTGATGATATCGGCAAAATAAGATGAAGTCTACAGATCTGTTCTTTCATGATGAGGATGAACTGAGGTAAACTAACCGTGCCTCTCCTAAAAGACCTCAAATGTTTTAAGATTAAAGAACTGAAACAGTGACTCCTTGTTCTTGGAGCTATTTGAGACACTAAGATCATGGTTTGACAAAAACCAGTGTCTTTACTGTTCATGAAATGGTAGATGCAATCATGGATAATGACCATTCTTTACCCTTTTAATACACTCCTTTGTACAATCCCAGACAACTGAGTCTGTGCTAGCAACGATTCTGGTCAGCCAGGAGGACACGGGCCAGGCTCAGTGTTCCAGCCACTGGTAGTCCAGGTCCAGCTGGGGTCCCTGGCTGACAGAGGTGGGCTTCTGGATTGTTATCTACCATGTAAAGGATGTTACTCAATTTCACAGTAATGGGGAATTAACCTGGATTACAATAGAAATGGTGATTTACATCTTTGGGTTTATGATCCCTCATTTGTGATTTTGAAATAATGAATATTAGCTTCCTTTACTTACCAGGGTTTTTAATGAATATTAAGAGAATTGAATGTATTTTCTGAGATTTAAAAGGGCCATAAAAGGCATGTTATTTTTTTTAAAGATTTTTATTTATTTATTGAGAGAGAGAGAGAATGATAGAGAGAGAGCATGAGTAGGGAAGAGGGTCAGAGGGAGAAGCAGACTCCCTGCCGAGCAGGGAGCCCGATGCGGGACTTGATCCCGGGACTCCAGGATCATGACCTGAGCCGAAGGCAGTCGCTTAACCAACTGAGCCACCCAGGAGCCCCAAAAGGCATGTTATTATTAGCATATTCCAAATAAACCTGTAAGATATGACTGGTAGATGCTGCTTTTAAATTCCGGGAAGAAAGGACACTGATTTTGCTATTTTGACATGTCTATGGTAATCACTTCTTATCCTTGAATTTGTTGTTATTGATTTAGTGGAACACAAGGAAGAAAAATACATACCCTTTTATTTATGGCCACATTATTCATACACATTAGCAAGTCTTTAAAACAACAAGGTTTGAACAAACGTGGTGGCATTGGTGGAGTGGTTTAAGTAAGGAATGTGTGTCTTCTTTTTTGAGGGAAAGAGGGGTAACTTGCAGGCTTCATTGCCTCAATAAATCATTATATCCTTGAAAATGAAAAAAAAAGAAAGAAGAAGAAAGAAAGAAAGAAAGAAAGAAAGAAAGAAAGAAAGAAAGAAAGAAAGAAAGAAAGAAGAAAGAAAGAAAGAAAGAAAGAAAGAAAGAAAGAAAGAAAGAAAGAAAGAAAGAAAGGAAGGAAGGAAGGAAGGAAGGAACCCAGACTGTTTAGAACTGAAAGCTGGTTGGTGAAGATGACCATTTCAAAGCTATATTTTGCTCTTCTCATCCTTTACTTTTGGGTGGGTCAGGAAGGTATTTCAACAGCAGTGCTGGCATTTATCTGTAGTTACAATGAATTGAGGCCAGGATTGCAATTGTTTTGTGATGCCTGTGGTGTCATTACCAAGATGCGATTACCAATTGCTATACGAAATTAGTTATGCATGAAATGAATAGGAAGCATAAATACTAGGAGGGAGAGTCTGAGCACAGACTTCATCCTCATTGTCTTCCAGATCCACTAATGCTTATGCATAATGTGGTCATAAAACTTTAATTTATTTCAGAGTCATAGGATTAGAAGGAATCTTTAAAGGTCAACTAGGACATCCCCCTGTTTCCAGGGCCTTGAGCAAACCTAAAAAGATAATGAATGAATCTCCCCCCCCCATAACATTAAAAACTTTCTAATGATTGTAAGTTTAAATAAGGAAAAGGCGTGGTAGGAAGAAGAGTTTTTCATTGGCCAAAGAGTAGAATGTATTTTATATGTACTATGCACCAAATTAAAGTAGAGATATATCTATTGTTTTTTAAATATTTTATATCAGAATATAATTTCAGCATAAAGCTTTAGGAAATTGTCATTTTGTGTTAGGTTTCTTTTTAAGAAATGGCATGTTCATGAAATTTTGTATTAATTGAAATTTCTCAGTAGAGTATTTAAAAGTTCAATGGAAATAGTTTTAGAGTAACATATTACATACACCACCCCCTCATACATTCCAGTGCAGTGAATCACTCTCTAAAGTCAAGCTCAACTTATAAAAACTAGATTTTTCTATATTGCATTCTGTTATATACTTCTTACTGTTTAGGTAAAAAAACAAAAACAAAAACATTTCCATTTCTTCTTCCTAGATACTAATTATGGAATCCAATTGATACGGTTAATGATTTGGTGTGAAAGAAGCAATCGTATTCCATATTTTATCACCCCAGTCATGTAGGTTAATATAAAAGTAAAGCAAATCTCTGAATCCCAACTGTAAGATGATGTCCACCAAAGCCAAAAGTCTTTGAAATCATATGATGATCATCCTTTTCTCTTGTAGGAAGACTGCCTTCATGTGATGGAGCAAACGTTGAGCCTACTACTACTATGACTCACTGACCTGCTCTGTGTCAGGAATGTTAGCAGACATTGTTAGGTCCATTACTCTCCCTTGGACTAAGTTTCTTCCCTGGAAAATGAAGGTCATAATTCTCTCTTTTACTGTTGTGAGTATTAAATAAAATCACACACTTCATTTTCTTAGCAAATCGCTCAATACATTACAGTTGGGTTGCAAATGTTGGTTCACTCTCCCACTTTCTCATTTAAAATGAAGGGCTACACCCAGCCACCCCATCCCTCCCACCCCCCCACCACTCATGGGGAAATCGGAGGGGGAGATGAACCATGAGAGACGATGGACTCTGAGAAACAAACTGAGGGTTCTAGAGGGGAGGGGGTTAAGGGGATGGGGTAGCCTGGTGATGGGTATTAAAGAGGGCACGTACTGAATGGAGCACTGGGTGTTACACGCAAACAATGAATCATGGAACACTACATCAAAAACTAATGATGTAATGTATGGTGATTAACATAACATAATAATAAAAAAAAGGAAAAAAAGGAAAAAATAAAATAAAATGAAGGGCTACAGAGGACCCTGACAAACAGAAATTTTATGATTGTCTAACCTCTTTACGTGAAGCTAAACATAGGCTCAGAGAAAGAGGTGTAGAGACATAATGTGACCCGGTGCCTCAGCTTAGGAAACTATTATACTGACAAAAATGTTTGAAACAAAATATTACTCAAGAGAGAATTGTTTTCATGCTTTTATGCAAATTGTGTTGGTATTAGTAACCCAGAATCTTAATGTAATTATATATTGAATACTGATTCATAAAGTGTTGTCAATATTTACTCGCTTTCTATGATCCATTGTTCTTTTCCTCCACTTACTTTTCTATATAGAAGCTAAACTATCATCCAGGATGTAGAGCTTACATCCAAGTTGTGGAGGCTTTAACCTTAATATTCAAACTTACCTTATTTTTCTCACTAGCAATTCTGACATTCTCAAGCAGCTCTTCCAGCCACAGAAATATGTAGCATTTTTTTAAATTTCGTATTAACATGGGGAATCATAGCCTTGACCTTTATTTTGAGTTTAGCCATGTTATTTTGACACCTGAATTGTCAAATGATTGACGTGGCTTCCCACTGCACTCTCCTCCCTGCTTTGCTCTCCTGGGAGTATATAGATGCTGCTGGTGAAACAATCTGCAGGATCTGTGGAAGTAATCTTCATGTAAACCAAAGGAAAAGCTGTTAGGAAGCCTTGGATGCAGAGTAAATGAAAGGATAGTTAAAGGGTGATCAGCTCCTAAAGAGTAAGGAGTAGAAATTAATAGAATAGAAATTAATCCTGATGCATCCATGTATTGGGACCAGGCTACAGCTGTAACAAGTATATTCCTTCAGCCAAACTTTCTCCTCGGGTCATAAATCACGCTAAATGTAATGGGGAATAACCGGATGGTTGAAAGCAGGGAAAGGGCATGATTTGATCTACCTTTTAAAAGGGTCACTCTAAAGGCTCCTGTGTGGCTTGGTCAGGTTAAGCGTTTGGTCAGGTCATGATCTTGTGGTCCTGGGATTGAGCCCTGCCCATCGGGGAGTCTGATTCTTCCTCTCCCTCTATTCTTTCCCCGCTCCACTCATGTGCATGCACGCTCTCTTTTTCTCAAATAAATAACATCTTAAAAGAAATAATAAATAAAGGGGTCACTCTACCACAGGTTTAGGACTAGACCAAAAAGGGCAGAGGTAGATGCAGGGAGACCAATTAGGGGGGCAATTAGGCAGCACACACATGAGAGACGATCATAGTTAGGATCAGGGTGCTGCCAAGGAGGTGGTAGTAAAGTGCCTGGATATATAGTAGTCCCCGTTTATCTGAGGTTCCGATTTCCAGGGTTTCAGCTGCCAATGGTCAACTGTGATCCAAAAATATTAAGTGGAAAATTCCAGAAACAAACAATAAGTTTCAAATTGTGCATCGCTTTGAGAAGCATGATGAAATCTTGAGCTATCTTACTCTGCCCCGCCTGGGGCCTGAATCATGCCTTTGTTCAGCATATCCAACTGACCAGCGTACTAGTAACTTAGTCATCTGTCTTGATTATCAGATCCACCGTCACAGTATTACAGTGCTTGTGTTCAAGTAACCCTTATTTTACTTAATGAAGGCCCCAAAGTGCAAGAGTAATGATGCTGGCAATTTGGATATGCTGCAGAGAAGCCCTAAAGTGCTTCCTTAAAGTGAAAAGGTGAAAGTTCTCAACTTACTAAGAAAAGAAAAAAAAAATGTAGGCTGAGGTTGCTAAGATCAATGGTAATTTTATTACAGTATGTTGTTATAATTGTTCTATTTTCTTATTAGCTATTGTTGTTAATCTCTTACTGTGCCTACTTTATAAATTAAACTTGATCACTGATACATACATATAGGAGAAAACATAGTCTATACTGGGTTCTGTACTATCTGTAGTATCTGGCATCCACTGGGGGTCTTGGAACATATCCCTTGCAGGTATGTACAACTGTAATATATATTTAATATATATATTAATAAGTATATTAATATATATATTATATATATATATGTTTTGACGGACAAGATTTGCTATGTATTGAATATGGGTGTGAAAGCAAGAAAGGAATGAGTCATGGAGGGCCTCCAGTAAATGGAAGCATCGTTTGTTTAAAGAGGCAACATAGATCGGAGTACACGGCTGGAAAGGGAATCAGGAGTTGTGTGTAGGCCAGGTGTTATATGTAAGTGATGAATCACTAAATTCTACACCTGAAACCAGTTTTACCATATATGTTAACTAACTAGAATTTAAATAGAAACTTGAAAAAAAAGAGTTGTTTGCAGGACTTGTTCAGTTTGAGATGGCATCTGGATAATCAAATGAAGATATCATGGGGGCAGCAGAATACGAGCTAATGTTCAGAGGAGAGGCCTGGGAGGAAGATAGATATTTAGAACTCATAAAGATATGAGTGGCATTGGGGCACCTGGGTGGGCTCGGTCAGTTAAGCATCTGCCTTCAGCTCAGGTCATGATCCCGGGGTCCTGGGATAAAGCCCCCCCATGGGCTCCCTGTTCAGCAGGGATTCACTTCTCCCTATGCCTATGCCCCTCCCCCTGCTTGTGCTCTCTCTGTCTCTCTCTCAAATAAATAAATAAAATATTTTTTAAAAAAAGGTATTGATGACATTTAAAGCCATGAGATTGTATGAGATCACCCTAGAAATCAGTACAAAAGAGCCAAGTTCTCAGGACAGAGTTCTGAGTCATGTCAACATTTACCCATCAAGAACTCATGGAATCTAGCAAAGGAGATAGCAGAGAGCTCAGAGGAGAACTAGGAATGAATGGTGTTCTAGAAGTTGAGTGGAGAAAGCATTTTAAGAAGGGGTAGATGACAGGCTGTGTTATACGGCTGATGGACAGGCTTGGGTGAGAGCTAGAAACTCACTCCAGAAATGAACAATTTGGATGGCACTAGTGACTGACTGAATTGGGGCAAAAAAAAAAAAAAAAAAAAAAGGAATGAAAACCTAATTGAATATTATTGAGAGTGCAGGAGGTAATGCATTGGAGATTTTTAAAAATGTTGCTATGAAGTAGAGGGGGAGGGGAAGCAGCAGGGAAAGCTGATCAATTGTAACAAATAAAACAAAAATCACCCCCTCCTGGGGTTGGCGAGTTGGTAGGAAACACAACTTACTTGAAGAATCTGTTCAAATTTGACAGTACCCCATTAAATCTTTTTCAGTGAGCACAATTTGTAATTTATTTTCAATCATAAGAAGTTGTACATATTTTTGTATTTTGATTCGAGGTGCAATAGCTTAGGGTTTGGAGTTGCTTTAAATGTATCTAATCTTCAAAAATGCAAAAATAAGGCAAGCTGATTTTTAATCTGTTACTCATTGTCCTCCTGCAATCTCAGAACCTGCACTAGAACGAAGATCTAGCAACTTTTTCTCTAGTCAAGTAATCAGTTGTGGTTTTCAGTGTCACAATTTTAAATTTGGGGTCACAAGAATAAATGTTTCAGTGCTTGCCTTCATTAAGGCAAAAACAAATCTGAAGCTACTTGAGTAGGAGTTTTGTCTATTCTTTATTTCTGCTTTAAATCTTAATTCATTTTATTTGTATGTGTATTAGTATTGAGTGAGTTTATCATCCATCTGTCTATCTATATCTATCTACCTATCTATCATCTATGAAACCCCCTGTATACCATTTACAGCAAGCTTTTTCATTTCTGCGCCCCCTTCTAACCGGGATATCTCTTACTTAAGAAGGTTTTTTTAATAAGTATTTCTAATGCCACACTTAAAACTATCTTAAAATGCATGATTACTTTCACTTTAAGACATGGAATTACCTTTGAACTGAAAGCATTTATCCCCTTAAATGTCTCCACTTTAAGTGATGCTTGTTCTGGAAAGTAAATTACTCTTCTGTCCTAACACTTGCCTAATTTATTAAAATGTAGCCTACATTTTGTGAGCTAATAAAAGGTACAGTAGGTGTGTACGGGTATTGCAGTGCTCCTCAGAAAGGTGGATGCTGAGTTTTATGTGGTTTGCTGTCTCTGGATTACAAATAACTTCAGTGTTATTCTGTCTAATGTATAAACTGTAAGTGATTTTCATTTAACCCATTATTGATGAAATGTATTTTTCCCAAGACAGTAAAGCTTGTAACCAAAACAGTACCACTTGAACTGGCCCAGCTTGAAACAACTTTTAAGGAAAATCTGAGAAACACTAGTGACACTCTCAAGTTTCTGAACACACTGACCCATCATTTAGAGGGCACATTTAATGGGACTCACTTACCAAACTGGCATCGCAGGATCTGTTAGATTGTAACTACGTAAAAACACAAGGTTCAGTCAGTTAACTTTAAAAAAAAAAAAAAAGAATTCAGCCATATTACTGAAGCAGTTGCTTTAACTGCTAAGCACTTTTCATGAGGTCAGGCTGTATTTTAATTTAATAAGATTATTATATAGATTTATCATGTGCCAGGAGATCTTCTGAGCACTTTACAAAGTTTAAATTATTTAGTTCTCAAAACAATTCTATGAAATTGTTAATATTATAATTGCCATTTCAGAGATGAGGAAACTGAGGCAGAGAGCAAGTGGATAATTAATTTGTCCAATGTCACATAGTGGTACAATTGAGATTCAAACCCCTAGAAATATGCTCCAGCATGACTGTAATATCCACCTTGCTAGGCTGCCTCTCTCGGATGATGGAGGGTAGTATGTTTTATAATGTTTTATAATGTGGGCTTTGGAACCAAATGGCTTGGGTTCCAATCCTGTCTGTGTTGTTCTTAGCTTTGTGATCATCTGAAATTTATCTAATCTCTGTTTGCTTTAGTTTCTTCATCTATAAAATAAAGATAGTAATACATGTAGGCCAGGATATTAATTAGCATACAGTCAAATTTATTAATCAGGAGTTATGGAGTTATTTATTTTCCTATCTAATGTTTGGCTTTAAGTTGACAAAATAAGACATGGCTGAGTAAATGGTTGAATTTTCAGGCATGTGTTATGAATTCACTTAGATACGGCTAAAAGAAAATTGTGTTAGGGGGTTTAAAGTCCAGCTGTGAGGAATGATGCACATTTATTTTGTACTTTTTAAAAGTGGGGTGCACAGATAAGCAGCCTTTCCTAATAAACTTACAGTATCCAACTTTAAGGTCTCTTCATTTTTCTTCAGGACAGGCGCTGAATTTAGAATATCTAGAGAGCCACCTTATGATGATTTTAGTGTCTGTGGAAGGCCAGACCTTAAGTGTTCATAGAGTCTAACCACACCTTAATTGGAGTTCAATTTTCTTGTATTCTGGGTTTGGTGGTCCCCCCAGCCCAAAGGTTAGTGGGTCTCCTTCAAGGTTGTTGGCTAGCCCTCTCATTAATTATGATTTTCATCAGCCTCCCATTCTTATTTGCATATATATACTAATATATATATATATGGCCATTTGCATATGTATGCATACATACACATATATATGCATATATACATATAACACATATATAATATAAAATATATGTATATAGAGATAGCTATAGATGTATTATATTGATAGCTATATTTATCTATATATACATTTTCCAAGTAAAAGCAAAATGTTGGCTATAATACAGGCAAGAGAAGATGTCAGGTCCTTAAAGTACCTCCAATATAGACATTCTTGAGCTATCCACAGTTTGGGGTCATATCCACCCCCTTTCCCAGAAACTAACTGCCAGAACCCTACTCAATTAATTTTAGAGCTTATACAAGTTAGCTTATAGCAAACTTAAAAAAAAATACATATCTAAGATACATAGAAGTATCCTTTTTTTGTAACCTCGAGTGTAATGTGTCTTTCTATGGGTTTGTTATTGCCTCACCAAACACACCTGTAAAACATTGCTCAACTCTGTAATTTACCCACCTTCACCTTTATATTTCAGAATAACTTCATGGTCAATTGTTTTTTAAATCACTTTGATTTATGGAATATTTTTTCTTTTATTCATGCCCTACTTCAATTTTACCTTCAGTGAGTATCCATGTCTTTGCAACAAAGAAATATGTATATATATATATATACACACACACACACACACACACACATATATATATACACACACACACACCAAATTATTGGCTGCCCTAACTAAAATAATAAGTCACACATTGTCTGAAGAAATAACTGGGCCAGCCCAGTACTGTAGTTATTTTACTTTAGTTGGATAGCATGAAAGATTTATTTAAAAACAACACTTTTTTGCTGAAGTTAATTTTCCTCTCTCACCAAATACAGGATATATAATTTTTGAGCCTGTTAGTTTTTCTAAAATTTACTTTAACATGCATGTATTAAACACAACTCTGTAAAACATCGTGATCGACACACGAAGACACCAATTTGAATAAAACAAAAACTCAGTCTTCCAGGAACTTAACCTCTCTTCAGGGAGTTTGCTGGAGTGCAATCCAAGGAAGTAAGATGTCCTGGGAACAAAATACAAGCATCAGGTTGCATGACGATTAAAAAGATTTCTGACTTGGGGATGACATATGAAAAAGCCCTTCTGGTTTCTATGAGAACAGAAGATAACAAATGTTCAGACAAATTCTACTTGACATTCAACGCTTTCACATTATAGACCTGCAATCAATGCTTCTGAAAGAGAGAGAGGCAGACAGGGAAGAAAGGAAGAGAGCATTGCTAGGAAAAAATAAATAAATAAAAAGGTGGAGAGGGGAGTCAGGAGAACAGAGAGCAGCTGACCTTGCAGTTGTTTCTGTTGTTATGGTTATTTATTATTATCATTATTTATTGTGGCCTACTATTTGAGACAGGGCTGATTTTTTTAAAAGATTTTATTTATTTATTTGAGAGAGAGAGAGAGAGCTGGAGGGAGAGGGAGACAGAACATGAAGCAGATTCCTCGCCGAGCTTAGAGCCACACGTGGGGCTCGATCCCAGAACCGCAAGATCATGACCTGGGCTGAGACAAAGAGTCAGATGCTTAACCGACTGAGCTACCCAGGAACCCCTGACATTTTTGTTTTAAATAAAATTTCCTCCTGAAATCAGCAGGTCCCTGTGGATCTGGAACATGAAACCCCTGAGCCCAGAATTCCGTACCCAGATCTCATCTGAGAGAGACCCCAGTCTCCATTCCCAAGGTAGGACGCACCTTCCCCTTACCTTGTCCTGCTTTTACCTTTGTGTAGTCAATGGATTATTCATAGTGGTACCCCATGCCATACGGGCAATTTCTTTTCTTTATTTTTTAACACAGTTTTGGTAAACAACCCTTAGAAAACTCCCCTTGACCTCCTACAGCTCTCTTGAAACATAGATATGCCTTGTAGAGTTTTGATTCCAAATTTAACTGATTTCAGGGCTGAGTCCTGACTTCTAATTGATCAGATTGGGTAAAATGTTTTTGTGATTTCTGAAGCATAATGGCCAAAAAAACTCAGCTTTTCAAAAAGCATAAATGTATACCCTGACTCAAGCCCTGAGCTGGGGTCCAGCAGACCCGGTGCCTGTGGATGAGAAGGCTCTAGAACAGGCTCCGTGCTCCATCACCACCTGCATTACCTTCAGTGCAGATGTAGGAGGTATCTTTACTCCTTAGAAGCCATTTGGCCTAGCTCTAATTAATACTGCACCTAATCTTCTAGTAATACCACTAATTGTTCACAAACCAGCAATTTAATCAACACTCTGCTAACAGGCAAGGTTTTTTCTTTTTTTTTTCCTCTCCACTTTTTTTGTACTCTGACACAGTGTGGACTTAGGCAAGTATGTCCCAGTTGCTTTGTTTCCATGTAATTTAACAGCAAGACATTATTTTCTCATAAGAGGTGCTTTGAATTTTTACTGCTAATGAATAAATTAACTAAAAAAGGTTAATCTGCCTACATGTTTATGAAACATTATGCAAATCGTTCTCTGAAAGGTTTAATGGTAATTGAAAGCAATTGAAAACCATGGTACATTTCCCCCAATTTTCATCTATTTTTTTTTTAAAGTATATAGATTACACAGATTTTTACATTTTACAGATGTGCGTGTAGAGGGGATTCTATGGGGCTCTGACATCATCTCTATGGAGTAAGTGCATTAATAAAAACAGGTAGGGCCTCCGTTTTTGATCAGGAATGGCACTGAATTTGGTAATTAATTTCAAAGCAAAGCTGTAAAAATGAAAAGAATCTGTATGATTAATATTACCACAGTGAACAGCAAAAGAAGTCATTATGTTTAGACACTCATTGTGAAGCTTTGACAAAATAGTTCTTGCATCTAGCTCACATTACAAACAGTTTATGACCTGCTATTCAGTTTGGAGGTATTTTACTGAATGACACAGGTGTTAAAGGCTGAAAAGATATGGATCACTAAGTATCTGCATGAGCATCACTTTGTAAGGAAACTTTCGCTTAATAACGGGCCTATTTTCCTCATCTTGCCCTCCCCTCTCCTGCAGTGAAGGTATGCTGTCTTACCTGCTGGTGAGGGCGTTTTTTAGGAAGGAAAATATGCATGCACACCCGTGTGTGTGTGTGCGTGCGTGTGCATGTGTGTGTTAGGGAGTAGCAGAGAGCATACATTGGGAATTACATACTGAAATAAAAAGAAAATAACTATTTTCCTATTTGACCCTGAAAAGTTACATGTCTGCGAATCTGAAGGAATAAATAAGTGACTGAAAAACCTGATACAATTTAAGAATGTGTTATATAAAACTATGATCCTCATAGTTTTTGGTCTTTAGGACACTTTTACCTTCTTAAAAATACTGAAGACCCGGGCGCCTGGGTGGCTCAGATGGTTAAGCGTCTGCCTTCGGCTCAGATCATGATCCCAGGGTCCTGGGATCGAGTCCCGCATCGGGCTCTCTGCTCCTTGGGAGCCTGCTTCTCCCTCTGCCTCTCTCTCTGTCCCTCTCAAATAAATAAATAAAATCTTAAAAAAAAAAAAAATACTGAAGACCCCACAGAGCTTTTGTTTGTTTGTTCTATCCAGTGGTGTGCTGATAAATGTCTAACAATGGACTTCCCAGTGGGAAAAAAGAAGTCCTGATATGTAGCATTTGCTCAATCTGTGCTATCAACACGCCCAAAACAAGCAACTTCAAGCTACCCATTTTAGGTCACTGAACGGAAAGTTGTGAAGAGAGTTACACATTCAGCTCCACAAACTAATACAATTGTCTGCAGCGCACAGCTGTTGCCATACTGGAAGTTAAACCAACAAGTTTAAAATACTTGTGTATTTTCATTTGTTGAAAATGACCAAGACCGGTGTTGCCCAGGTGGCTCAGTCGGTTAAGTCTCTGCCTTGGGCTCAGGTCATGATCCCGGGGTCCTGAGATTGAACCCCATGTCTGCCCCCTGCTCAGCGGGGAACTTGTTTCTTCCTCTCCTCCCTGTCCTGCTCTCTGTCACTATCTCTGTCCCTCTCAAATAAATAAATAAAATCTTAAAAACAAAAACAAAAAAAAGAAAAAGAAATAACCAAGGCCAGCTACATGATTTGAGAAGCCCGGTACAAAATGAAAAAGTGGGGCCTTTGTTCAAAAAGTAGGAAAAATACTGTTGTTGAAGCTACTTAATAAAAAGATGTTGTTGTTGAAGCTACTAAAATAAAAAGATTTATACTTTCTTTTGTAGTCTTGCCGTTTTTTTCTTTTTTCTCCCCAGGTTTATTGGGATATAACTGACATATAACATTTTGTAAGTTTAAGGTGTACAACATGATGATTAGGTGTGTGTACATATTGCAAAACACTTACCACAATAAGGTTAGTTAACACTTCTATCATTTCACATCGTTCCCTTGAGTGTGTATGTGTTGGAACATTTTAGATCTACTCCCTTAAGGACTTCCAAGTATATGATGCAGTATTGTTAACTATAGTTACTATGCTGTACAGTAGGTCTCCAGAACTTATTTTTCTTATAACTGGGAGTATCCTTTGACCACCATCTCCCCATTTCTCCTACCTCAACCTCTGGTAATGTATCTCCTCTCTGTTTCTATGGATTCAGCTTTTTTGTATTCCACATGTAAATGCAATATTTGTGTCATGCAGTATTTGTCTTTCTATATCTACCCTATTTCACTTAGCATAAGGTCCTCCAGAATCATTATGTTGTCATAAATGGAGCATAATGCCTTTAAGGTTTATCCATGTTGTTGCAAATGATAGGATTTCTTTCTTTTTTTACGGCCAAGTAATATTCCATTATATATATATATGTATATATATCTCACACTATTTATTCACCCTCTTGTCATTTCTTATTTGTCATTTAATAACATTTAATAACAATAAAAGTAAAGGATAATTTAAAATTTAAATTACTAGCATGAATTGACTATTCATTACTGTAATGTGCCATGTTGGTTTAAATGCAAACATAAGAGCATTTAGTTCCTATGTGGAATAACTAAAATTATAGTTTGTGTCTCATAGTTCATATGTGCATATGTATTTCATTCTTGTCAGGACAGTGGAAATAGCACAAAATTAACACAACTGTTTTTATTTCACCTCTTGATGTGCACACATTCAACCAGCACTCTCTTTCCCTTTGCATTACTGATTTGTAAAGGAGGATTGAAAGGAAAACAAACAAACAAAAACTATGGGTCTTTTCAACGTTCCCTTTCCTTCTGTGTCATCAGTCCAGTGAAACTATCTGGCAAATATAGGGAAGTAACACAAGTATGAAAGGATATGATGGAATTCTTTAAAATGCCATTGCCTTTTGCCTGCATTTAAAACAAATTCTGGTTCAAAGAGAAAGTGTCAATGGACATCTTGGCTCTTTCCATAGTTTGGCTATTGTGGACATTGCTCCATCGACAGATGAATGGAAAAAGAAGATGTGGTATATATATATATAATGGAATATTATGCAGCCATCAAAAGGAATGAAATCTTGCCATTTGCAACGACATGGATGGAACTGGAGGGTATTATGCTGAGTGAAATAGATCAATCAGAGAAAGATATGTATCATATGACCTCACTGATATGAGGAATTCTTAATCTCAAGAAACAAACTGAGGGTTGCTGGAGTGGTGGGGGGTGGGAGGGATGGGGTGACTGGGTGATAGACATTGGGGAGGGTCTGTGCTATGGTGAGTGCTGTGAATTGTGTAAGACTGTTGAATCACAGACCTGTACCTCTGAAACAAATAATACATTATATGTTAAAAAAAAAAAAGAAGATAGCAGGAAGGGAAGAATGAAGGGGGGATAATTGGAGGGGGAGATGAACCATGAGGGACTATGGACTCTGAGAAACAAATTGAGGGTTCTAGAGGGGAGGGGGTGGGAGGATGGGTTAGCCTGGTGATGGATATTAAAGAGGGCACGTACTGCATGGAGCACTGGGTATTATATGCAAACAATGAATCATGGAACACTTCATCAAAAACTAATGATGTAATGTGTGGTGATTAACATAATTAAAAAAAATTAAAAAGAAAAAGAGAAAGCATATCTTCTCAGAATTGTCAGCTGTCAGCCTCCCTATACCTCAGTCTTAGATGCAATGTGCTTACTTCGCGCTTACTTTGAATCTTGTTGAACTCCCATGCATTGTGGGCTCACCAGAATTCTGTGCTTATGTGGCATTGTGAATGTTCTGTACTGATGGGGTGGAGAGGAATGGTGGCCATGAATATTACATGTATCTCTTCTGCTCAAGCATATACTCCATTGTCCCACTGGACTTCAAATATAAAATTAAGAATTTTAAGATGGCGGGCGCCTGGGTGGCTCAGTCTTTAAGCGGCTGCCTTCAGCTCAGGTCATGATCCCAGGGTCCTGGGATCGAGCCCCACATCGGGCTCCCTGCTCCGCGGGAAGCCTGCTTCTCCCTCTCCCACTCCCCCTGCTTGTGTTCCTGCTCTCGCTGTCTCTGTCAAATAAATAAATAAAATCTTCAAAAAAAAAAAAAAAAGAATTTTAAGATGGCAACAGCAGTGCATTAAACCGAACATGGAGCCTTTCTGACTGCAGGACTCGGTGCCACTGCTCAGGACACACAGCTATGAAGCCAGCCCTGAAAATAGCCATGACAAACCCATTCCATGTTCATGTAATTATTTTCATGAAAAATAACTATATTTTCAAAAAATGTAAGAAAAGTGACTTTTTTACTTTTGCAAGTGATATTGGAGATTTTAATCTTTAACGTTTAGTTTAACAGAAGACAGGTGGATTCTCATATCTACTTTTGTATTGAACGTGTTGCCATATATTGCTTTGGTTGAGATATCTGAAGAATATCTGGCCTCTCACAATATGTAGTTGGACAAAATAGAAGTACTTTAATAATCCTTTCAAAAAATTGTGGATATTCTTTTTGAAATTATACAAAAATTCAATAGCTGGTTGTTTCTTCTCTTTTTTTTTAAAGAAGGATTTTATGTATTTATTTTAGAGAAAGAGAGTCTGAGAGTGGGGAAAGGGAGAGGGAGAAGGAGAGAATTTCAAGCTGATTCCACGCTGAGCTTGAAGCCAGATGCAGGGATTAATCTCACGACCCTGAGATCATGAATTGAGCTGAAACCAAGAATCAGATGCTTAACAAACTGAGCCACACAGGTGCCCCTAGCTGGTTGGTCCTTATAAGTTAATTACAATGTGCAATCTGATATCATATTAATAAATATTTTTACTCGTTTGGCTTTTAATTCATTGCCCTATCTTGGATTTTGAATAGATTTTTACTCATGTGTGATTTTTTTTTTTTTTTTTTTTTTTACTGTCATGTATTGTTTATTGGAAAATGCTCACTGGCTCACTGAATTATGCAGATATGACAAATTTTGATGCATTTCATTGTACAATAAGACTCAGACAATATTTAATATTGCCTTCAGTCTTAACATAAGCTGTCAAGCTCATGGAGACTGATACAAGTTTTCAAACCTTGTAATAATTTTCACTTAAAACTCAAATTTTATCATTGACAACAAATGCAGCCGATTATTTTCCTTGCAGTGATAGGATAAGGCTCCGTGCACTTTTGAGAAAATATCTGACTAATACCTAAGTCTGAATAAGCATACTTAGTCGATCATTTTTTTATGTAAAAATTATATGCCATGGAAAAAGAGGCTAGTTCAGCTGGCAATTCAAAGAATTTCATAAATACTCTTTCTTCAGATAAGCATCACACCTGGGTATGCGACAGAAGTGCTCTAATCACACTTCCCATTTCATCACACCAAATATAAAAAAGGCATGCGTGTAAGGTTCAAAATGTAATAATAGTAACGAGCTTTACTGATTCATAAAAGGTATTTTAATGTGACACTTGCTTTCATTTTCATTTTTACCCATCTGTGTTGTGGAGGAGAATGCAGTGATTCCTACTACAGTGTGGGACCTCGCTTTAATTTGTGTCAAGATGCCCGCACTTGCATTCACCATTGTTTCTCTGACACAAGAACAAAGGTCAACACAGGCAGATGATATCTTTGTACTTCTACAGAATTGTTTTTGACATTGTGAACCCCATAAAATGGGTTTTGGGAATCCAGAAAGCACACATTGGGAACTGCTTTTCGGGAAATAATGCAATAGGACGTTTTTACTCTGCCCCTTGGTAGAAACATCTCTCTGGGTTGTCACCTCCTCCACTCTGTACCTCAGTCTTTTTCTCTGTTAAGTGGGGGCAATAATGTTTGCCCTGATAACCGCAGATTTACTCTAAGGATCCAATGAAATCACCCCTCTGAAAGAGTTTTGAAAATATAATGACCTCTGTGTTTGTCTTTGTTTTCTTAAAATAGTTATTTGTTTCTTGTTGTTAGTACTAATAAAATCTATATTTGAATATCTATTATGGCCCATGCACAGTATTAACAATTTTTATATTTACTGTACCATTTTTTTAAAGATTTTATTTATTTATTTAAGAAAGAGAGTGAGAGAGAGTGCACATGAGGGGGTAAGTGGGCAGAGAGAGAGGGAGAAGCAGGGAGCCTGAAGCAGAGCTGGATCCCAGGACCCTGGGATCATGACCTGAACCGAAGGCAGACGCTTAACCTACTGAGCCACCCAGGTGCCCCTATATGTACCGTGCCTTTACTGTTTACCAAAATATCTAGCTTATGGTAGTCAGCACAGGGATTTGACTCAGATGTCCATAATTTTCCCTCTATGTCACAATACTTCTCCTAAATGCTGAGACCAAGTAGAAAGGAAGAAGGTGGATAAGAAGTGGTTTGACTAGAGAACTTAGTTTAAAGAATTTCCATCCTTAAAATGAGAGAAAAACCCTTGAAAATGCATAAATAATAGTTACTGTATCACTCTTATGCTCGGATCATTGTGTAGTGTATACAATGTGTGTATATTCTGCATTCAAGCATATAAAAATGCTGTTCTTCAGGAAGTTATTGCAAACGAAATATGCAGACATCTCATCCAGCACTTTATATGGAAGAAAACAAGGCCCAGTGGCAATGCACCAGAGAGCATGGGTAAGAGAGCTGTTTTGACTTGGTATTTTTGTAAGTTTTTGTTCATATAATTTCTATGAGGAGACAAGTCTGGAATTAATTTATTATCAAGTATCATGTATAACATAAGTTTTGTTTTGTCCCCCTCGTCCCCCCCTCCAGTAAAAACACTCCTCCCATTGTCTTCTGAGCAAATACTGGGTTTTAATACTTGCAACCCCAACAAGGAATATGAGATATGAGGAGATGAGTCATAGCAACCGGAGTCTCAAACACAACAAAAGTGCCATCACTGTCAGGTTGTATGGCTGACCTGATTCGGATTCAGGGCCAATCAGTGGCATCTTTGGGAGGCTTCTCCAAATGTACTATGGAGACTCCTACTACTGTAGTCTATTCCAGCAGGAATAACTCCCCTCCCTGGCACACCACCTCACCTCCCCTACCCTCCCCCGACCTGTTATCTCAACATCAGCGCTCTTATCACCCACTGAATTTGTTTGAAATATTTCACTGAATCTGTAACCTCTTCAATTATGAGACTTTTCATTATTCTGTGGATACTACAAATTACCAATTATATTGTTGTATTTAGGAATTTTAGTATTTGTTTTAAAGACCTTCCCAATTTGATACTTTTAAGTAAAATAAATATATGTCTATCCTTTTCCAAACAATATCGTTCTCTCTGTGCTATTACGTCACATCATTTATTTCTTAAAAGAAACAAAAAAAGTTTCACCCTTGTCTCTGGGATTTTTTTCCAGGCCTTAATACTGTTTTGATAATGGTGTTTTTTAAATCTTCCCAAAAGATGTCAACAGAAGGCTTTAAGGCACCAACTGTATTCCTTCTTTATATGGTCTTTGATGATCCATGGGTTGCAATGTCAAGGGGCTGAGATTGTCCTTCAGTGCCATCAGGAATAATGGCCAGGTTTGCCCAGGCGTAGGCGATGACAATGCATTACCACCACCACCTGGCCCACCCGTAATTGAAAGAAGCCATCCCAATTTCATTGTTAAAACATGGGGAGAGGGCGCCTGGGTGGCTCAGTTGGTTAAGCGACTGCCTTCAGCTCAGGTCATGATCCCAGGGTCCTGGGGTCGAGTCCCGCATCGGGCTCCCTGCTCTGCGGGGAGACTGCCTCTCCCTCTCCCACTCCCCCTGCTTGTGTTCCCTCTCTCGCTGTGTCTCTCTCTGTCAAATAAATAAATAAAATCTTTAAAAAAAAAAAACATGGGGAGAAATGAGATATAGTCTTATTTATTTTGAAATGTATGTGGTATGTTTTTTTCCCATTGGAATATAAGTTCATTGAGGATGGGGCTCTCTCTGTATGGTTTCCCCAAGCATCTAGGTAGAACAGTGTTAGAAAAACACATTAAATACACATGATTTAAATGAATGATTAATGAAAGGTCAACACAAATATGAAAGGCTTACAGGAATATGGAAATATGGTATACTTGAGTAAACGAAAGCTTTCTCATCAGAAAGACCTCTGAGTCTCTAACTTGCTTTGATATTGACCATGTGACATGGCATAAATGTTGAAACCTTCCAACCTTCAAAATGAGAATAAAAGATGCCTATTTTGTGAGTCTGGATTTTGTGAGTTTTGACCAACAGAGTGCAAGGTACATCTTAGCACATTGTCTGTAGGTAGTTTCCTTCCTCATTCCTTTGTGAGGACATGTCCTTCCTTCCATCTGGTGCTAATTGCAATTCTTAGCTCAGAATTCTTTATTGTGATGACCTTTTCCCTGACTCTCAGAGTTTACACAATTGTGGAAAACAATCGGAAAAAAAAAAAAAAAAGATTTCTTTACATTTCTACATCTGGAGTTTGCCTTCCTCCTCTTGTCCAATCTGATAGCCAAAACCTGGGGGAAAAGTGCTGACAGACACATCATGGCGAGAGGAAGAATAAAGATAATTTATCCATTTTCTACAACCCCAAGCAAAAAGTGTGTTGTTCTTATTTTGATGAGTTGAAAGTTTGTGATATTTCAGAAATCAGAATTGTCCAAATTCTCAGCTCGCAGGTGTGAGTGCCATGCTGCCATTGGTTGTCCGCAAACATGAGTCAGCTGGATCTGAAGTTTGGAAAGGAGACTTAATATTTACATTTGAGCTATCATCCCTGTGTCCTGAAGCACATACAGGTCAAAGGGAGGCTCTATTTTCTCCTTCTAAATAGCCAGTAATGGCAAGGAGGCCGATTGGCCTTTCAAAGTAAACTTAATTGTAGGTAGGAAACAGAGGCAGAGGATACGAGTGTACCATGCCCCTCAAAGAAAAATTCAGTGATGGAATTGGGATGTAAAACAGTTTTTGGATTTTGTTATCTTGCCACTTGGTATTTAGCCACTGTTCCTAATACATTATTTATATGTACATGTTTAGCTTGCCAATATATTCCCTGTACGATTCAAATTTGACCAATATGATTAAAAGTAATACTGCATGTATTTAAGTTTAAAGCACTTTTATTTTTCTAATAATAATTGCTTTAGAAACCAAAAGAGAGGGAAGGAAGCCAAGCTACTAGAAGAGGGAAACAAGCAGAGGAATCTGTAGAACCAAACCAAAGAAGTTAGAAGAATTCAAAATTATACCAACGATGCTAACAAAATATGCAAAAGAGATTGTGAAACCTTGAAAGTAAAATAAAAGAAAATGTTTCATTTAAATGTTGAAACCCTAAAGCACAGAAAACAGTGTCAGTAATCTCAAGAAAATAGATGTCACTGTTGCTACTTTCAGTGAATTGGATAGATGCCAATTTTGTCAAAGTACTTCTGCTGCATTTACTTTTGACAGCTAGAATTATGATTTTAGTTCCAAAGTGAGAGAAAGTCTTCAAATAATTCACTAGTTCATGTTCAATTCTGCATTTGGTTCAAAATAATCTATAAATCACATATCGTCAGGTGTATGTTTGTGAAACATGTCTTTTATTTTATTGCTTTCCCCAAATTTAATTCTATCACACAAATATTTTGAAAAGCCTTTGTTGATTTTTCAACATGTCTTTGCAGTTCTTAAGTCACAGTGGTCCCCAAAACCAAACCATTCAAGTCTCTGGTTTTATTTTCACCCAACACATTGAACTGTACAGTCTCATGATGTCAGACAATAGATTGGATTTGTGTCTTGCATCAAAACGAACTCTTTGAAATAATAGGAGTTTGATTTAAACAAGAAAAATGACAAATTTCCATATCTTTTTTTCTTTTAATTTCTTTCTCTAACTCATAAAACCATGAACCAGTTTGAATGTTTAGCTTCCCTTCTTGTTTGATTTCTTTCATGCCAAGGGATGCCCAAGGGAGCATTTCACCTGGTACTATAATGGGAAACTTGGCAGACCTTAATATATCACTGCAATGTTTTTCTCAATTATATACTTTTTTCTTTGTATTTTTTGGACATATTTCAGATGGTCTTGACCATTAAGTTTTTGTAAATGAATATTTTTCAGAAAGTTACTTGAAAAATATCCCTGTAGAGCAACTTAATAGCCTCATGATAGACCTTATTATAAGATAGACACGATTTTCAGTTACTTAGTATATAAAGATGTTATGGAGAGATGAAGCTGGTTGAAATTACTTGATGTGGATATTCTAGTTAAAACAAGCAAACTTGGGGCGCCTGGGTGGCTCAGTTGGTTAGGCGACTGCCTTTGGCTCAGGTCATGATCCTGGAGTCCCAGGATCGAGTCCTGCATTGGGATCCCTGCTCAGCGGGGAGCCTGCTTCTCCCTCTGACCCTCCCCTCTCTCATGTACTCTCTCTCTTTCTCTCATTCTCGCTCTCTCAAATAAATAAATTTATCTTAAAAAAAAAAAAAAACAAGCAAACTTTCCACTCTGTCTACTTTTGATTCAGCTGCTGAAAGAATTTCAACAGTGGAGTGATAAATTTTTTGAAAGACAGAAGGACAAGACAAACTATCTAAGGAAATGCTCAATGATTACTTAAATTCTTATCATAGATAATAATGATTAATGTGCATTTTATTCTTGATTATTTTGTATATTGCAAGCCTTATCATATCATTCTGACATCCTTGTTCTGTATCTTTATTTATTCACTCATTCATGCAACAACTATTTTGAGTCTCCATTTTGTACCAGGCAACATCTAATTTTAAAAAGAGGTGACAAACAATAAGTTAACAGGGTAATTCAAATAAGTTGTGACAAAGGCCAGGAGAGAAATATGCACAGATTATAGAAGTCTCGAGGGAGAACAGTTAATCCAGACTTGGAAATAAAGAAAGGTCTCCTGTAAGAAGAAGCAGATACACTAAATCTTCATGTCTGAAAGATTTTAGGACTAGTTGGAGTGAGCATAGGGGGATTTCTGATCACAAGTAGGACACTTTGTGGTAAAATTAGTAGTGTATCAGTGGGATAAAAGAGTATGATCCAACACATTTCCTTATGCTCTGAATGCTGTCAGCCATCTTCATAGCAGCAACTAATCCTACAAATTCTAAATGTCCTTCAATTGACTTTGAATATATGTGTAACAGAATGCAATTCATTTTCATTTAAAACTCCCTGTGACATTTTCTGCCTTTTAATAGGAGAGGAGGAGGTGGAAAATTTCTTTCATTGGAAAATAATGTGATATTATTTTGTACAAAGAGATTGGTGAGTAGTAGAAAGAAAAGGCTCATTCTTCAGTACTCTTAAGTCCTCAGACTGAGAAAAATGAATTTTATCCCAAGCACAGTGGAATGGTAAAGGTAGACTCAGAAGCTTAAGAAAGAAAGCTAAGTAGCTGAGTAGAATGAAGGAAGGAGGAGCAGGGGTACAGGATTCTCAAAGAGAAGAGGCCAAGCAACTTAGATAGGTGGCCAAAGCCGTTTCAGAATCAAGATAATTATTTAATTTTAGTATGTTTGGGCTTTTTGATTACATACGTTGATATGACTGTAAACCTTACACAAGGCTGTTAAACACACAAATATTTTGCTTCTGGGGAACATCAAAGAGTAGGGCTGAGTTGCACAAAGGGCTTGATGTGGAGTAGAGCAAAGAGAAATGCAAGAAAACAGCAGATCATATGGTATTGTGTGAAGGACACAGGGTGTGACAAGGGATATGGGGTAAAGTACTCAAGTCAGTTTTGTACAAGTATCAAGGGTAGGATGACCTCAGGTAGGTTGAAGATGTCATTTGAAAAAATATAATGCAAAGTTTCTACACATCTAAAACAACACAATAGGGTCAAATTTCAATGGTTTGTGCTAATGAAGGGAGGAAGCAGCAAAGGTCTCAATTTGTTAATGTCCATTGCTGAATTTTTTTAAATATTTTGTTTTAAATGCATTCCTCAGCTGACTTAACTACTTAATAGCATTTTGCTTATTTATTAAAATGTTTTTATTTCCTAAACACGGTCTGGCTGGGCAACAGGAAAAGAAGCCGAAGCCATTTTATAAACAGTATATTATCTTAATGCACATAACTGAAAATTCACTGCATTTTGAATACTGTATTTTAGTCTTGTAGATTCAAACAGTTAATTTTGCTTAAAAGAAAAAAAAAATTCTTTCATCAGCCATTTCATGCGTGTGCTGAAACCTACTGAATATATACTTTGATTTCCCAGCTATTGGATAAGAGTTAATGTTCCCTAAATAATTCTTTTGATTGCATTCTACAGTTATGCAAAAAACAACTATAACAAAAACTTTAAACTTACTAATGTTTTCAAGAATACTTAATTTCTAAACAGCTTAAACACAATTTATTATTTTGTTGCACATTTCTTCCTGTTTGCAATTCTTTTAGGGTTCTAGAAATTGGAACAAATATTTGTGGTCCATGACCTTAGAGGATGTATACTCGGCTAAGGATCTTGTAGGAACATTGTCTTATCTTCTCACTGTGATGCCAACTGCTGTTTAGGTTCCTCAAAACTGAACAGAATCAAATAACCCATTTGCTTTCTATCCTTCATAGTGCCAACTCTTTGCATTTCATTTAGTTAGATCAATAAAAACACTCAGGTCTTTTTCAGTGTAGTTAGTCTTTTACTTTATTATTTTTAAATTTTAATTTTCTAATGTTTAGCATGAACACAAAACCCGTGGGTTTCTAGGATGGTGTTGAAAGCTTTAAACAAAACCAAAATCTGTTTTCACTTAAAGCCAAAATAAACTCATGAAGTGATTTTATTCTTATTAGGTCTTACAGCTCTTCAATCTTCATTCTTGTGAAACTGAAATCATGGATCAAAGCTAAATGGCTAGTATCTTTTTAATTTTAAAAACATGCTATAAAAGCAACTGACCTTTAGTCCATACAATTGGGGTGTGATCATGTCATTAAAAGATACTACTTGCTACACCAATTGCCCATAGATGCGTTTTATTTATTTACTTATTTTTGATTATTCATTTATTTATTTGGCAGAGAGAGACACAGTGAGAGAGGGAACACAAGTGGGGGGAGGGAGAGGGAGAAGCAGGCTTCTTGCGGAGCAGCGAGGTTGATGCGGGGCTTGATCCCAGGACCCTGGGATCATGCCTTGAGCCGAAGGCAGATGCTTAATGACTAAGTCACCCAGGCCCCCCTGCCCATAGATGCATTTTAGAATGAGGCATGTCTCCAAACTCATCATCACAGTGCCATCCACATGCAAATGGAAATCTTGAAGAACTAGTTTTGCATGAAAGTTAATTAAGCTTCATTCTCTTAGAACTCTTCTCTTTCCTTGGTTTGGATTTGTTTGCTATAGAGCAAAACTGTTTATTATGGCAGATAATAAATTGAAAGGAGAAAGTAGGAGCTGTCTCTAAATATACCAGTATGGTGTCAAATTATCCGGGGTTCATGTCTTTCTTAAGGGTTTTTAAGAAACTTCGAAGTCCTAAATGTCTGCTGGTTACTTTAGTTCAGCTTTGAATTGTATTTAATTGAAAAATGGAGTGGAGAAATAGCAAAGAGCAAAACTGATGAGATTTCTATGGTCAAAGAATGTTAACTCATTTGATTTTCCTGAAATTCTAGACACAAAGCAATTCCACACACATTGCTAGATGTTGCCTGTGGCTTTTATTAGAAATGTCACTTGGCTGAAGCCCTTTGAGGGTATTACATATGTGTATAATATAACATTCCTCTACGGTAGAGGATTTCTTTGTATGATCAACAGCCCATGGACTCCTGCATTGAACTTGAAAAATACTGGTTTGTCAAAGTGCCTGTTGTACTCCACAAATGTATGTGATCCAAATTTTATTTTCTCTGAATTCTTCTCTTTGGATGTATATTATCCACGTACTTTCATCATGGTACTCATTGAGAGAGTAACATACCTCTAATTTAAATGAAAAATAAGAGATTTAATTGGCAAGGGAAAGCAGATTCTGAAAATCATTCATTGACCCCTCCTGAATAAAGCTGCAAGGCACAAGAAAAATTTGCAAACACAGTTGTGAATGTCAAATCCCAAAAGCTTTCTTTCCTCCCTTACTTTAACCTTCTGCTTACTCACCTTGCTCCCTGATCCAACATCTGTTTATGGAAGTATATTCTACCTACCAAAATTCCTAAGTTCCGTGAAGAAATCAGAGTGTAAAACACTGTCCTGCTCATGAAGAAATTTTAAGCTAGTGTATGTAGAGAACTAATTTAAGTATGAAACAATAAACAATGAGAATTATATAAGTGGTGTTTGTGCTTTGTATGTGACTATGCTGAATGTATATGTGCAACATATATATTAGTGCATGATCTTTTCATCCTTCTACAGAGTGAGGTAGATATACATCTACACAATTAAATGAACATTTCATATTATAAACACAGTTGTTAATAATAATGGAGCCATGGAGTAAGCTATTGGGCCTCCCTACAAAATAGAATATGTGTAAATTTATTCTGTTTTTAAAGCAGTCTCATGCATTTTTCTGTACTTTATATTTGGTGATTCTGTTCAGCGTAGAACCAAGAATATCTATATCCTTCCAGCCGTTTGAACTCTTCTCTTCATCTTTTTTTGTCATATACATCAAGGAATTCCGTTATTTGGAATCATGTAGTGTAAATAGTCTCTATTATGGGCCAGTATGAAATCTTTGCTGGATTCCTGGAGTCCCTATTTTTCTGTAGGACTATAAAGCAGCAACTTATAAGCTTTCAGAAGAGAACCAGTTCTGGAGAAAGACAATGTATTCAGGTTGTTGGGGGAAGTTATAATTTTTTTTATCTGGGACATCCTTACAATGGGCAGTGAAAGCAGGAAGAAAATTGAAATGAGAGAATCAAGGCATAGTTTGTCGGGAGGAACCCTGGCATGTGTTCCAAGAGGAATTTACCCTCCACTATGTGAGAAGGAGCCACCACCTGGCTCTTGTTCCCTCTGAGTCCATTTATTTGCTGACAGTGCTATTTAGAAGTTATCAGTTTGACAAATATATTGTCAATGCATACCAGCTGGTCTTATAAACATGCACACATCATATTGCAGTGATAGACTGTAAACTTGAGATCAGTTAATGAACAGGGCACATGTTTTCTTTGCTGTTACTGTATTTTTCATACTTTGTACCAACACCACCTCCAATACCCCCTTTTAAAACATTGAGTCACTTAAGCACTACTCCTTTTTTTAAATTTATTTTTGTTTTGAATATTTTATTTATTTGACAGAAAGAGAGAGAGACAGCGAGAGCAGGAACACAAGCAGGGGGAGTGGGAGAGGGAGAAGCAGGCTTCCTGCGGAGCAGGGAGCCCAACAGGGGGCTCCATCCCAGGACCTTGGAATCATGACCTGAGCTGAAGGCAGAGGCTTAATGACTGAGCCACCCAGGTGCCCCAAGCACTACTTTTAATTGTAAAAAGCTACTGTGATGCTAAATGAGGAAGTGATTAAAAAAAAAAAAAAAAGATCCACATTGGAGGGATGATTAGCAAGTAAATGAAATACTGTCATAAGCTACTACAAGGTCGGGTTGTAATTCTGCTAGAAAGCAGAATGGCATAAGCAAAATCACCAGAGTGAAAATTATGGATTATGTTCAGAAAAGGTCAACTTGTTCAGAGCATAGAATTTGTAGACAAGTAATGGCACAAAATGACAGATCTAGTCCCAGAATCTCACCTCCTAGAGCTTATGCATACCTCTTTCTAGATTCTGGAGAGATTAGCCTTTGTTCCTTAAAAAGACAGCACATCTATGCACTTTACTGGCCATTCATTGGTAAACAAAACAAGTTAGATGCCCACTCTCACAAATTTCAATCCTAATGTGTGTGTTTAAGGATGGGGTGGGGAAATGGCCCAGGAACTGATAATAGATAGATGATAGATAGATAGAAAGATAGATAGATAGGTAGATAGATGATAGATAGATAGATAGATAGATAGATAATAGATAGATGATAGCTAGCTAGCTAGATAGATAATAGATAGATAGATGATAGATGGATAGATGATGATAGATCGGTAGATAGATAGATAGATGATAGATAAAACACATGAAGGATAATATCTCTTGAGCCCGTGTTATGCTAAGTAGGAAAATATTATAGTTCCACTTTCCACATTGGGAGTGGGATTAAGAGTGTTTTAATGATTAGAGAAATTTACTTAAGAGTTGGAGTCAACAGGAAGTTTATCTGCTGATCTGAATCTCAGCTGAGGAAAGAACAGTATGGAAATAAGAGAAGCCTAGAGGGAGAGACATTTCTTTTAAAAATGTATTGAATGTCTAGTATGTGCCATGTACTTTTTTAGGGTTTAGCAGTGATAGAAGCAGAAAAAAAACAACCTTCTGGAGTTTACTCTCTGGGCATAGGGTGTGTGGGGGATGATAAATAAACAAATTGATCAATTAATGAAACACATAAGTAAAATATGGAATATGTTAGTTGCAGGTAAGTACTCTGAAGAAGAACAATACAGAGAAGGGGGCGGTAAATGCAGGAATGGTGGAGGTATAATTTCAGAAAGGGTCATCAGGAAAGATTTTATGAGGTGACATTTAAACAAAGGTCTGAAGATGTAGCCACATAGATACTTTGGGCAAGAAGTTCCAAACAGGTAAGAAAGAAAAAAGACAGGAAAGTGCTTTGTGCCTGGTGTGTTCAAGAAACACGAGAAGGGGGCGCCTGGGTGGCTCAGTTGGTTAAGCGTCTGCCTTCGGCTAAGGTCATGATCCCAGGGTCCTGGGATCGAGTCCCGCATCGGGCTCCCTGCTCAGCAGGGAGTCTGCTTCTCCCTCTGACCCTCCCCCCTCTCATGTGCTCTCTCTCTCTCTCTCTCAAATAAATAAATAAAATCTTTAAAAAAAAAAAGAAAGAAAGAAACACGAGAAGAGCTGTGAGGCTGGCGTAGTGTGAGCAGTTGAGAGATTAGTGGACTGTGACATCAGTGAGAACTGGAGAGCCAGATCATAGTGAATGTTGGAGTAAAATGTACCTAACAAGTAGTTATCACATTAGCCCATTTATGTTGGAGGTAACTTATTTTATACTAAGCAATGGTTTCTTGGTAGTGCCCGAGGTAGCCCCATCACTATGCTAACAACTGGATTAGAAAATTTAGAGATTAAACTATGGGACAGTATAATCAGTTGAGAGGTGAGCTGAGGGGCCCAGAGACAGGTATGGGGCAGTGTCTAGGGCTTGTTGTATAGAATTTTCTGGGTTGTGTTAAAGGTATCCTACAGATGTTAAAAAAAAGAGGATTATAAGAAATCCACTCTTGTCTTCCAAACAACCGCAGAGTGCTGTGATCTTAGTATTGAGTTGGGGCTTTTATTGTGAAAATGATCCACTCACATCGTGTGTCTTACCAAGCATGGGCTACTATATGAATTATTTTGATGAAGATTCAGTGATGATTATGGAGATGGCCAAAAGAGGAGATTTTAGTTATAAGTACAAATGGTGGGTTTTGAATGCTGTTTTTGAACCCAGAGACTATTTTGAACCCTACCCTTTATCAATTGACCATCTACTCATTTTGCCTTAGATACCAAATCCCCCTAATTTAGTAAGAGAGAACCCTCTAGCTCTTATGGTGCCTGGGGGGCCAAGTAGAGCACATAAAAGGCACTCAGTAAATACCCAGAGAATGATTAATAAGTGTGCATTGTGGGTTCTGAAATACTGGCTGATTAGTTTATTTAAATATATACTAAATGAATGTTTTAAACAATTATAGTCAATAAAATGTTATTTGCTTTAGAAATAAGGATACGTAATATCTTTTAAAAATACACGAGAAAGCTGAAATATGGGCATTTATAATGATGGAATCTGAAGAGTTTGTAAGATTTAATTTTTAGTCTAATGATCAAATGACTTGTCAGACTAATTGGATTTGTTCTAACTGTATTAAGCTAATAAAATTCAAAAGAAGATATACCAGTAGCTTTTTCAAGAAGTATTTTTGTTTTATTATATATGAAACTAAGTGGAAGAGTCTCCATATCACTCTACGGTGTGGTGGAAAGAACATTCTTTGATGACAGGAACTCTGAGTTCTGGGTTTGGTGATTTTGATAACTAACTTGTATGACCTTGGGAAAACACTAAAATATCTGGGCCTGTTCCCTTATCTATAAACAAAACAAAACAAAACAAAAAACAAAACAGCTTTTCTTTTTATTTATTTATTTTTTTTTATTAAAGATTTTATTTATTTATTTATTTGAGACAGAGAGCATGAGAGACAGAGAGCATGAGAGGGAGGAGGGTCAGAGGGAGAAGCAGACTCCCCGCTGAGCAGGGAGCCCGATGCGGGACTCGATCCCGGGACTCCAGGATCATGACCTGAGCCGAAGGCAGTCGCTTAACCAACTGAGCCACCCAGGCGCCCCAAAACAGCTTTTCTTACAGAAAGTTTACACTGGGTCTGCATTATTCTGAGCATTTTATGTATACTATCTCATTTAATCTTCCTAATATTCATTACATAATCCTGCCTTCTAATGAGAAAGGTAAATTAAATTATTATGAAGTCTCTTTAACTCTAAAAGCCCCATTGATCCAAATCAGTTCACTTATATCCCCAAGGAACGGGAAAAGAAACCCCATGCCATAGAACAAACATGGCGGTAGCTGAGCAGGCAAGGAATCTCATGTCCGTTCACCAACCGCCTTAGCATCTTAGTAGCTGCCTGACTAATGAACTGAAGTTTTGATTCACAGTCTAGATTTCTCAACCTCTGGCCACAGAGTTGGGTATTAGTACCTGAAATCTGACTTCTACCTGTCATGATACAATCACTGGGGAAATGTGAGTTAATTAGGATATTGTTGGACAACTCGGGACAGTAGCCCGTTAAATGTCACAACTTCAGCAGACACAAGATTGTGGAAAAATGCTAGTCTCTGGGACTGTGCTCGCATTATCTTGTTATGGGACAACTTATAACTCCTGTCACCACCACAGCACCACCAAGTGATTGTCATGAGGGACAGAGGTATTTACTATAGCAATACTAGGCAATTGCTCATGTATTTCTTTCTCCATGTGCGTAAGACATGGACCAGATGATTCTCAGAAAATTTCTAAATGCTCATGATACAGTAAGTCTCATACACAAAATTATTTTTGTGAATGTATCTTTTCCTTATCAACAGTTATGGTCTTTCTTTTCAATGTGAAATGTATTTTTTTCAGGTAGTTTCAATATAAAGAAAAAATTGTTATTGTTTGTCTGTTAGTAAATGTTCATGTGTCTCTAAAAGGGAGTCCAAAACAAAAGAAATATTTATGTAGATATAAACAGGGTAATTTAAGTATAAAGGGAGAAGAGAAAACAAATTCTTATTTAATAAAAGTTTGAATCCAAGCATGCTTCCTGTTACCAGTGATTATTGCCTAACTTGATAAGCCAGTGAGTAGTTATTGGAAAACGTTTGTGAAAATATAGTATCACTTTACCACTATTGGCCTATAACTGCCTGCATGGATAGTCATTGCTCTTTATCACTGATATTGCTGTCTCTGCTCTGACAAGGAAAGGCGAAATTGTGGGTACCAAATTCTGGGAATAGAGCAGCTCAATTACCATTTAGACTAATTTGAATCCCACAGGACCACACCACATTTAAATGATTGATACTGATTCAAGAAATAGACCTCAAATGAGCTGGTATGGGAGGCACAAAAGTAATCTGTTGAAATGTGAATGAAATCATGATGAGGGAAGCTGGCCAGAGATTTGCCTAATAACAGGATCACCAAGACCTATGATGATTTTTAATATTTGCTCCAATAATTAACAACAGAAGTTTATGTCAGGAGAGCTGACTAACAGAAGCATTTAGGGAAACAGGTTGCACAGAGCAGATGTAGGAAAAACCAAGGGAGGGTGGTTGGTATTAGAAGAGAGTCTGATTGTGAAATATCTGGAAGACATAAAAGTAACATATCAAACCTTTCATAGAAGATATGTCATTAAAGAAGTTTCTCACTTGTTTCAAGGTATTGTGTTTTGAATAACTACTTTCTGTACTATGCATTTTTATCTGAGAAAGCAGTGCTTGGCAAACTAGCTATGCAAAAAATAGAAAGGTTAAAGGTTTCAACCAGTTTTAAAGACAATAGGGGTTAAAATGAGTAAAGAAAGAAGGATGAAAATTTCAAGAAATAGTAACAAGAAAATTAGAACAATTATGCAGGAGATTCCCTATGCATTCCTATACTAGAGTCCTTTAAATCAGAGGTAGGTAAAAAATAAGCATTATCGTCTTATGCTTGATACATTTTGCTTTGTATTAAGACAAAGATTACCAAAATTTTGGACATCCAAGTTTTTGATATCTAACTTTATGAGTTTTGAGTAGTAGAAAATGAGTACTATCTGGCAGATGGTAATGATTCAACCTTGTGTTGCCACCAGGGGGCCAATGAGCGAAGGCTCCAGTGTGGGACCCTTCACACTGCACCAATGAGGATAGCCAAAGTGTTTTCACAGTTGGCTGAGTTACTGCACTTTAATGTAGGTACAAGAACATGAATCTTTGTTGATAATAAGGATACAGTACAGCTTTTTAGTTATTAAAATGTTTGAGTTTCCTGCAGGAAATCATGAATGGACCCATGAGAGACGCTAAATGTTTATTCATAACAATAACATTTATAGATCTAGCATTAATCTTTGGTCAGTTTTATCTTTTTTTAAAAAAATATTTTATTTATTTATTCAACAGAGAGAGACACAGGGAGAGAGGGAACACTAGCAGTGGGAGTGGGAGAGGGAGAAGCAGGCTTCCCATTGAGCAGGAAGCCCGATGCGGGGCTCAATCCCATAACCCTGGGACCATGACCTGAGCCGAAGGCAGACACTTAATGGAGCCACCCAGGTGCCCCATTCTTTGGTCAGTTTTAATCTAGTGAATGATAGTACTAGGATTTAAGTTTCAGAATTATTCTAAAAGTAGTGAATGCTTCCCATCAGACCAGACCTAAAGTATGACTCTCAAGTTGGTGGTACTAATGGTGGCTTACCTTTAGGAGTTCATAAAAAGATTACTTATTCTCCAAAAGTGAACTCTGATTATCAAAAGTTAATAGCATGGGGGTGCCAGGCTGGCTCAGTTACTAAAGCATGCCGCTCTTGATCTTGGGGTTGTGAGTATGAGCCACACGTTGGATGTAGAAATTAATTAAAAATAAAATCTTAAAAAAAGGAAAAGGTCATAGCATGAATAGTATTACCCATGATTCAGATACTTCACTGCTTTATTCTTAATCAGGAACTGGAAGCTGCTGGACTCAGCAATGGTACCCATGTCCTAAAATTTAAGCTGGGCATGATTCAGAGCTAAGCTTCTTATGGCATGTCCTAGAAACAATTAAAAATGGCAAAATACTATGGAGGGCTTCCAGGTCAGTGTTGTTGAAGTAAATTCTCAGAAGCTTATTTATAAAATCCAAATAGTGCAAAATGGGCTGCTTCAGATTAATTACTATGAATGTTCAGGACAGGGAAGAAAGGCAAGACCTGCACGAAATCCTTGGAATAGGGCAGATAATTGCATAGGCTTTTTAAATATGGTTTTAATATGGTTTAATATGGCCAAAGAGAAGGGGTGTATTCTGAGCCCTTAAGAGCTCATCTTGAGAGTAGAAAAGGCCTCTGAGGGCACCTGGGTGGCTCAGTCCATTAAGCGGCTGCCTTCGGCTCAGGTCATGATCCTGGGGTCTTGGGATCGAGCCCCACATCCGGCTCCTTGCTCAGCGGAGAGCCTGTTTCTCCCTCTCCATCTGCCTGCCACTCTGCCTACTTGTGCTCTCTCTCTCTCTCTCTGTCAAATAAATAAATAAAATCTTAAAAAAAAAAAGAAAAAGAAAAAGAAAATCCTCTGATTACTACTGAAATTCAAGGGACACTATATTTTTGTGGTGATCACCGCTTAAATTTAATTAATTCCTCATGACAAAGTTATTTTGATAAGGTAAGTTTATGAGAATTGGCCCACCTTTAAATCTGCTATTCTGTTAAGTGTGGGAGTTTGCCAAAAAAATTTAAATCACTATAGTCTCTATTTGTCACCTTGTCAATCCATATAAGCAATATATTAAAAAATCATAAATGGTCTAATTTTTTTACAGGGATGAATATTCTTAAGTCTCCTTTCTAATCCAAGATCTCAGGAGTCAAAAAAGAGTCTAACAAATTGTGCTTCTCATTTAAATATAAAAAAATCATTGGAAAAAATAAACAACCCAATTAAAAATGAGCAAAATATCTATACAGACATCTCATCAAAGAAGATACAAAAGGCAAATAAGCATATGAAAAGATATTCACTGTCATATGGCATTGGGAATTTCAAATTAAAACAAAGAGAAACCACTAAACACCATTAGAATGGTGAAAATTCAAAGCACTAACAATGTCAGTTGCTGGTGAGGCTGTGGAGCAGCAGGGGGACTCATTCATCACCTGCGGGGATGTAAAATGGTAGATCCTCTTTGGAAGATAGTTTGGCAGATTCTTATAAAACTAAATATATTGTTACATACAATGTAGTAATCATGTTCCTTGGTATTTACTCAAATGAGTGAAAATATATGTCCCCACCAAAACCAGCATACAGATGTTTATAACAGTTTTATTCATAATTGTCAAAACTTGGAAGTAACCAAGATGTCCATCAGTAGGTGAACGGATAAATAGTAGTGTATCCAGGTGATGAAATATTATTCAGCACTAAAAACTATCAACCCATGAAAACTATCAACCCATGAAAAGACATGGAAGAACCTAAATGTATATTGCTAGGTGAAAACAACCGATTGGAAAAGGCTAGATATTGTATGATTCCAACTATGAGATTTTGGAAATGGCAAAACTATGGAGACAATAAAAAGATCAGTGGTTTCCATGGGTTGGGTGGGAGAGAGGGAGGGATGAATAGGGTGGAGCACAGAGGATTTTTAGAGTAGTGAAGCTATTTTGTATAAGGGTGGTTTCATGTCTTTACATATTTGCCACTACTCAGAGGATATGCAACACAAAGAGTGACTCTATACTGTGGACACTGGCTGATAATGATGATGTTGGTTCATTGATATCAACAAATGTACCACTCTTGTGCTGGTTGTTGATGCAGGGGCTGGGTGCAGGGGGAGGTAATATACATAAGGACAATTTCTTGACTACTGCCACTCTGCAAAATGGAAGTTGGATGAGGTGATATTTTAAGCTGATCAAAATTTAAACTTAGAGAATCTGAAAACAAGACAAACAAAAAACCTCAGTGAAACTGGGTTCAAGCCCCAGCTGTATAATCTGCTATCTAAAGAACTTTATATAAGAAATATAACTTCTTTAGTCTTCAAATCTGTAGTCTCATGAGTTTGCTGTGAAGGTAAATGCAATATTTGAAAACTTTTATGTACTTAATGGTACATGCCCCCCGTAATGGCTGATCTTATTATAATTGAATAGATAAAAATATGGAAGCTGGGCATAGTATACTTTTTCTATATATTTCTTATCCCATACACCCACACACACCCACACACCCATATATGCCTTTCATTTCAAGTGTCAATCTGTGACAAATGAACTCAGATTTTCCATGTTTCAACCAAATCTCTTGTATTTTTTATAAGCAGATGGTTTGTATGTGTAAGCTAATTAATTAAAAATATTTATTGGCATGCAGGATTCAGATACAGTCTACACAGTTTCAGACCATATGCTTAAGACTCCTGCTATAGGACATTAGCATTTTCTTTAAATTTTTTACTAAAAATAGTTTTATTGAAATAAATTCACATTACATGCATCCACTCATTTAAAGTATAAAATTCAGTAGTTTTTGGTATATTCAGAGACTTGTACAAACATCACCATAATCCATTTTAGAACAATTTCATTCACTCCATTTCCCTCTGACTCCTCCACAGTCTAAAGCAAACACTAGTCTACTGTCTCTTTAGATTTTTTTCCCTTGGACATTTCATATAAATGGAATCATAAAACATGTAATCTTTTGTGATTAGTTTTTTCAGCATTATACTTTCCATGTTCATCATGTTTAGCATGTATCTGTACTTCATTCTTTTTTTATCACTAAATATTTCACGTTATGAATACTTCACATTTCATTACCATATGTTACTTGGCCGGATAATCAATCGGGCATTTGAGTTGTTTCCAGTTTTTGGCTCTTATGAACAATATTCCTGTTAACATTCATGTTCAAGTATTTGTGTAGACATAATTTATATTTATTTTGGGTAGATATCAAGGAGTAGATATATACTTACTTCTCGATCACATGGTAACTCTACGTTAAACTTTTTGAGGAGCCACCATACTGTTTTCAAAAGTGGTTGCACCATTTTACATTCCCACTGCCAATGTATGAGCATTTCAATTTCTCTTTTTCTTATTAACACTTATTGTTATTCTTTCTTATCATAGCCATCCTAGTGAATATAAAATGATATCTCATTACAGTTTTGATATACACTTTCCTGATAAGTAATGTTGTTTAGCATGTTCTCGTGTGCTTATTGGATGAACTCATTGATCTGTTCTACTTAGGATATATTTCAGAAGGTGGTATATTTGAAATTACACCTACATTTAAATAACTATTTAAAATAGATGTAGTATAACACATAATCTTGATATATATTATATATAAAATATAAGTGTATTTCATACATGAGCTATGTAATAACATAATAAATATTATACTATATGTGAATATATTAAATATAGCATATAAAAATCTCTTGGCTCTCCTTCACATGTTCACTCTTAACTAATCTGATACCACAATAGTTCTGCTCCTCCTTCTTTCAACACTGCAAGATAGAAAGAGAGGAGGCATCTTTATTATTTCCATTTTATTGATGATAATAATCTTGTAGCTATTCTGTTAGACCTAAACTGCTCAAGTACACTTACTGGTGAGTTTTTTTCCATGTAGCTTGGTGTAAAGCAGTGAGAAGAGGAATGTAAGGGATGTAGGTCTTCCTGGCAGCACTAAGAGGATAGTTTCTCCAAATCAGGAAGGAGAGGGTTATGTCTGATCAGGACTTTTTTCGTATCAGATAACATAGGTGGAAATGTGGAAGAAAGAACCAAGAGATTTTGTTATTTTTTTTCATTATTGTGATTACCATGTACTTAATGTGCATAATATATAGATAAATGTTACATGTTCTATATATTTATACATAGTGCAATATTTATCATGTTATATTCAGTATGTATATAATATGCTTTTATATGGAACGTGAATATTTTATTTTATATAATATACTATGTCCAATTGCTAGAAATCATTTCTCAAAATTAGTCAAATTAGAGATGTTAAGTGACCTGTCTACCTACCTGGAATCATCCCCATAAACTTCCAACTAATGATCCATGTTCATACTGAACATGTGAGTGTAGCAGAAATAGCCAGTTTCCTCCTATTATCTAGTCTCTTTTTCTATAGTAATAGAGACCTAAATCTTCATTTCCCCTCCTTCCCTGCAGTTTATTATGGTCATTTATCTAAGTTTTGGCCAATGGAAGTGAGAGGAAATGCTTGAAACTTTTAGGTCTTACTCTTAAAAAAGAATGGGTATGCTTTTCATTCCTTGTTTCCTTGCCTTCTACTGACAGGAGTGTAGGTGTAAAGGTGGGAGCTGGAGCAGTAATTTTAGACCAAGAGCTAGAGACATTCTGTGGCATATGGGGAGGCAAGATAAAAAGAGGCTGGATCTCCCAAACTTTGAAGGTACCATATCAGACCTGAAACATTTGGTTCACAATTCTATTACTTTGGGTCTCAGTTGGAGCTGCAGAAACTATATTCTAACAAGGTAACTACCTCATCCCAGAAAGTCTTTTTATCTCTGGCAACCCTTCAATATAGAAAAAATTCTGCATTGTTTGTCTTGAGTGTGTTCTACTCTAGACATTTTTCTTCAGTTCCTTCAACTGGATTCCATATCTGTTCATAGACATCTCACCTGCCAGGAGCCATTCTTCCTCAAATGAAATTTTGCTGCTTAGAATGGAAAAGACTACTCTAGCTGTGAACTGAGAAGCATAGAGCTGACTGATTCTTCTCAAGATAAGAAGGCACTTCAGTTGTGAATTAGCTTATCAAACAATCTCATTTATTTATGTAGTTAGTCATTATGTTGAGATTATATCATAAGATAGGCTATGGGCAGGTAGTGGGAGTAATCAAAGGTGAATATGCTCTGAATTCTCATTGAATTTGCAGCAAATAAAAACATGCCTTCATAACTTTTTTCTCAGTCAGAACTGCCCCATTCTGTATCAGTGAAATTAATAAATAACAGACTTTACATGCATTTCATTACTGTAGAATTTCATTGTGTTGTTTGCTTAAATAGGTCCAACCTGTTGAGTTAAGCTCAAGGGTTGGATTAGAGGCTCAGACATGTCCTGGGAAGAGATATATACTTTTATTGCCCTCAGATATTTCTGGAACTCAGAATGAATGTATAGAAATGTCTTGCCAGGCCTCGATCAGAGGGCTAAGAAGGGGATGACTTGGTCACTCTTGCTTTTACCTCTCCATTCCTGCAATCATGAGAGCATTTTCTTCCTGGATTTATGGCTTTGGACTTCAGGCACCATGCTCACTAGTATTTAATATTCTTGATCCATACATGTCTTCTCTTTTTGTCATAGTTTCAGAGGACTGGGTGCTGGCAAGGACATTAGGAATATGGGGTGATTTCCCTTGATTCACTTACTGTTCTATTCTGCTTAATTTGAGATTCCTTTTGAGTTTCTCCCCTTGTTTGCCTGTACTTTCTTCTTGAAAGCCCCTCTACCAATAGTGTCAAATAATGTTATTTCCAATACATCATTCCCTTTCATTCCTTTATGGGGGAACTAGGGCGAGAGGTGGTTAACAACTGTTAGGTTCCAGCCATTGAAACTGAAGAAAGCAATTGCAGCGCTGCTTGGAAGGGGCTTTCACCATGAGCATGTGTGCAGTTCTGAGTAACTGCAAGCTTTCTTTAGCTCTTAATTACCCCCACACAAAGAGTAGTGTTTGCTCCTCATGCACCTGGGATTTACCCGCCTACTTTTCATTAGTGTTAATGGGGGTCTCCATGTATAAATCTTCTTCCCTTCCCCCACTATCAATGTAGAATAGATGCCAAGAGAGCTTTCTGCATTTTCGCTCACTGATTGGTTTCAGATGGAACACAAAGCAAACCTCTGAGCATGAGCACACTCCTCGTCCACACGCTGCACTCCAGGCTTTATTAACACTCATGGGACTTCTTGTCTCATTTGCTGTCTCAGGAATGGCCAGAAATAATCCTTCCACTGTGCCCCACTTCACCCCCTCCCAAGCCATTGAAAATCACTTTTATTTTTTCCTCACATCTGCCTGACTTATTCTCTTTTCCTTGATATAAGTAGGCCAATATAAAGATCAGAAGCTAAAAATAGGCAAAATTACGAATTTCTCTTCCTTAGTTCCCACTAACATCCTTTAAGTTTCTTTCATGTCTTCCAGGTACCCAGTTCCCTTTGGATGCCCTATGTCACCGAATAGTCATTCATTGCATAGCCATGTCATCTTGCTGGGGCATTCATCTCTCCCAATCTATCCTTTTGTTATTCAGGATCCTCCATATTTATATCTTAATTAGTTTCAGGATTCCTGGGATCTCCACATCCTTACTCAAATATTTAGCTCTCAGCTTGTCAGAATATTATTCATTAGCAGTAGGGAACTGGCCAAGCTTCCATTAGAGACACATAAAACTCTCCCTTTTGTTATCCATGCTGGCATTAAATCACATATTCTACCTCTAATGCCTTTTCTTTCTTTACTTTTATTGGTTGGCTTAAACCTGAGTATACTTATTGATGATTTTTTTTCCAGCTACCCAGGGTATAATGCAGTGAGAAGAGGCATGTGGGTTTCCTTGGTAGCACTAAGGAACAGTTGCTTCTAAATCAGAACAGAGACGGTCATCCCAAATTAGGACACAGACGCCAAATTTTTCTTTAGCTGTTGACTGTGATTGAACAGTTTCCCTCCCATCCTCAGGGATGAAAGAGTTGGAGAGAGAAGGTGCAATGTCAGGGAGCATTTATGGGTGTCAACTCCTTTATCAAATAAAAGCAAACACCTATTTTAGTGAAATAGTTGAAATATAGAATTAATGTTTATTGATCTGTATATTAAGCCAAAATTATATCTTTTTGTGGGGTAAAGTTTTGTTTAAAAGGTCTGATAAAAACATTATAATTTTCAGAGATCAAATTTCTTATCTAAGCATTAAGTTAAAAAGTTATCTATGATAATGAATATGCTACTTTACAGGTGTACCAAACAGTGTCATGTATACTTTTGTGATTGATACTCAAGAAAATGCTGTTATTCAGGGATCATTTACTATCATTTTGGTAGTAAAGGATCAACTTGTTTTCTTTAGTACCACTGACCCACATCTTTTGTCATAAAGCTACAATGCTTTCCCGTGATCTAAAGTTTCTTTGATGAAAAGAAACCTAAGTCATTAAGCTAATCAGAAACATCTTTCACATTAGCCTGGACCCCTCTGGGATGCTTCCTAATTTCACTTATTTTCCTAGTATTTTTCTTTGTTTATCTCTGACTCTATTCCAAAAGTGTGCAGATTTAATATGTGATAAGCATGGTGGGAATATTCTTCCTTGCAGTTTGGAGGTCTGGATGGTAGAGTACTATTGGTCCCTGAAGGCTGTTGGTATATTTATCACTGGACTTAGGTTTTCCAGGGATAGGTTATCAACATTATGTATGATGTCAAGGTTCTTTGGTGATCTGTTAATTTCTCATGTTCTAAGACTATAGAATACTTATATTTGTTAATTTTTGTAAAGAATCTGATACATTTGAGGAAGTAATGGGTCTGATTTACTGATCTGACAAAAGCCCTTTGATTATTTTCAAGGAATTCAAAGTGTGTCCTTGAAACAAATAGTGCCCACCTTTCCAAGAGCACCACAATGGTTTGGTAATTAAGAACAAACAGCCTTGCTGACAAGGTCTGCAGTATTTGATAAATTTCCTGTGAGTGAGAGCTACATTGAAAGATGAGGTGAGGCACTTGGGGAAGAGTCTTTGAGCCTGACTCAACATAGGAGGCTATGAAATAATTATTTCTACTGTTGTGGACTTGGTGGAACTAGGGCTTTTGAGGGATGATAGCCATGGGACAATCTGGTTGATTATGTAAAAGTGATAAATGCCTTAATAAAAGCATGTGTCTGAATTAGAAATGAAATAATTTGAAAGTCAGTGCAGCATAGACTTTAAATTGCTTTTGGCCTACATGCTTCGTACACTGGTACACTCGCATAATAATTAAACCTGGAGTTAAGTTCTTAGAGAGCAGAGCTATCACTCTCCTTGGACAGGCAGGAAAACTGTGATCCTTATATCCACATCAGTCTTTAAAAAAAGGATAAATTGAAAGACACCCTTGTGTCTTAAAAAGATCAACGCTTATGTGTATGTGTGGGGGAAGCAGGATTGAGTGTGTGTGCCTGCTTGTAAACATAACTACCTTTCCACATAAGCTCCTCATTCATGTATGGAAATGATTAATGCCCAAGAGCCAAGTCTTTACACTCAGTAGCTCCAGAGGATGTGGTTTGATTGGTTGTGGGTTCAGCAGTCATTGTTTTCCACAGGACAAGAAAGCACCTTGCATATTAAGGCTCTGCCCACTTTCCTCCTGTTTGCCTCCACAGACACCCTCACTGGATTGCTATGAGGAATGAAATGAAGAATGAAGGTAAAACTCAGCACAACACAATATTATGCATCTAGTAAGGGAGCTCAGTTAATGGTTATTGCTGTTATCTTCATCAGCATCACAAATAACCGTGATAACTAGACATCTTGGGCGATGAATGGACTGGCTCATGAGGACAATTGGATCGGTGAAGGGCTTGATCTGTTTTATTCCCTTTTTTTATTTTATTTTATTTTTTTTAAAGATTTTATTTATTTATTTGAGAGAGAGAATGAGAGAGAGCACATGAGAGGGGGGAGGGGCAGAGGGAGAAGCAGACTCCCCGCCGAGCAGGAAGCCCGATGCGGGACTCGATCCAGGGACTCCAGGATCATGACCTGAGCCGAAGGCAGTCGCTCAACCGACTGAGCCACCCAGGCGCCCCTGTTTTATTCCCTTTAAAAAACATTGATGAATGCTCATTATATAAGCTTACTATAAGTGATACAAAGAAGAGTAAGGCACGAATCCATCCTCAGGATAATGCACAATTCTGTGGGGATGAGGAGAAGGAACTCCACATAGAGAAGTAATAAAAGGAATAAACCAGAGGACAGACAAAATGGGGAGCAGAGTGGGGTACTGAGCCAGGAAGGAACTCTCCAATTTCATTTTGAAACATAGGGTCATGGCTCCAATTTAAAAAAGCCAGGAAGGAACTCTCCAATTTCATTTTGAAACATAGTGACTTTGTTGGGAAGATACTAAATGGACTGGAAGGGGGGAAGAAAACTAGCTGGCATTAATTCACGTCCCAGCTTACAGGTATGGGGGTATCTTAGCTGTGTTTAGGTCAGTTTGCTCAAGTTGTGGCCCAGAGGCGCACAGCCTTAGAGTTACTTGGAGTGTCTACTGGATGCAGATCTGTGGAATTGCCTCAATGTTCTCATTAGAATCTCGTGGGGATAACACCCAGAGCGAGCATTTGAAACAAGCTCCCCAGGTGATTCTTATGCCCACGAGAGTTTAAAAGGACAGATTCAGGAGAGAATGACATTGCAAAAGTTTGTCACTGATTTCTTCGAGAGTCTTGGTTGGCTATGGAGAGATTACTGGTGACCTTTTTTCTATCCCCATATTTCTAGACTTAATTAAATGTAAAGTAGATCTAAAAAAGGGAGAAAGAGTAGAATAGATGATGGAAAGAGGTGAAAAAGAAAAGAAATTATCCAAGGATAACTTTTAAGATCTCCCTTCTTCTCTTAACTCTTGAGGAGACATTCTAATTCCATGTCAAGGATTTATGGCAGAGATGGCAAATAACTAGCACTTGTGCCTCTTTTCATACCTCCAGGACCCAGATCAGTCATTATTCATAGTTGACAATACTTCCCAGCGAGCCCTAACATTGTCTCACAACTTCTTCCCACGTATATCCCTCCGTGCAACCAAATTCAGTCAATGGAGTTGCTGTGTCTGATGAAATCCACATGCGGCGTGCCTGGGTGGCTCAGTCGTTAAGCATCTGCCTTCGGCTCAGATCATGGTCCCAGGGTCCTGGGATCGAGACCCGCATCGGGCTCCCTGCTCAGCAGGAAGCCTGCTTCTCCCTCTCCCTCTCCCCTTGCTTGTGTTCCCTCTCTCACTGTGTCTCTCTCTGTCAAACAAATAAACAAAATCTTTAAAAAAAAAAAAAAAAAGAGAAATCCACATGCCAATCTGGGGCATGCACAGTCCATCCCTGTCTCTTCCAAAGAAACAAACGTGGAAAAACAAACAAACAAACAAAAAAAAACAGTTCTTCTATAAGTTCTTCTATAAGAAGTAACTTTGAGGGATTTCGGAGGGTACCTAGTATTATAAGATAGCTGTGGGCCTATGTCCTGTTTGGGATCACTTGTCTTAAAACTGCAAACATACATTCTTGGAAGGTTGTCAAGCTCAGAGTGGGTCCTGATGTAGGGCAGTATTTTGTTCATGGTTTAGGCAGCTTGCTGCTAAATCTTGGTGAGAAATACTCGTATAATCTTGTACAAGGTAGTGATCAAGAGACAGGTTCTGAAACCAGGTGCCAGGGGTCATATCCCAGCTCTGTACCTTTCTGATCATGTGGATGGATAAGCTCAGATGCTTCATGTTGAAGTTTTCTCATCTGTGAAATGAAAGTGATGATGCTAGCTACTTTAGTAATGTATTGAGTGGATTAAATGAAATAATGCATAGTCTCTGGCACATGAATGTTAGTGACTATTAATTAATGTGGGTATACCTACTTGTGCTTCTCTTCTACATTAGAATATTGAGGCCCAGAAGCACTAATCAGGATATAGAGGGGGAAAAAGACAAAAGCAAAACCAAACTCAAACCAAACAAAATGAAAAAATTTGGTATTCTCTTTGTTCGTTCTAGGCTTTAAGAATCCCACTGAACTCACATATGATCCTATCCCACTTGCCAGAGCAGGAAAGGACATTTGTGAATAGAGTTCAAATCCAAGGATTGGAGAATATGCTTTGCCTGTTGAGGGCTCTGGATTATCTTAGAGGGTTTATATTGAATGGCTGTGACCAAAGGCGGGAGGGGGGAGGTAGCCGAGTGACAATTTCAAATAAAAAATGATTAACTCTACTACATAGAAAAAATGTCGCGGAAGGGATTCATGCATCTTTTAAGCACCACACTAAAAGATAGATAAGGCTGTTGTAATTCTGCCTGCCTCTCATCGTCTCAGCAACTTAAGAGGCTCACATTGTCCTCGACTCTTCTTCATGAGATTCCCTACAATCCGATTTCCAGGCCTAGTGCGGGCTGCAATACCTGCCTTGTAAGTAAGCATTGTCTGGCTTCCTTCCTCTCTGTGGTGGCAAGGTAATGCACTGTTGGTTATAAACAGTTGAAAACAAATATTAGAAGGTCATTGTGCTGCTAAACTTTGATATATTGAGAAATGTGAACTTTTGCGGAGCTTCTCAAGTATCGTCATGCAGGAAGCAGTGGAGTAAGTGGATTCATCTATCACTGGTGAAAACATGGGCACAGCATCACTACTTGAAGGTTGAGCATGGAAATGCTCAACCCTGATTAAACGGCCATAATTCCTCAAGGCTATGACATGGCTGGCAGGCATGGGAAGCTGGGGCCTGAAAATATAAATTGTTGGAATTTATAATATACTGTCATTCTGTCAGAAAAAAAAAAAGTGTTAGATTCTCTCTAAATTCAAACTATGAGATAATTATTTTAGCATTTTCAAATGCTGATTTGCACATGTATTTTGGTGGTCAAAGGAAAATCCATATTTTTTTATTTTAACAGAAATATCATGCACAGTTTGCAGATGAAGGTAATACATAATATTTCTTTAAAATGCATGCCCTCTTTGTTAGCTTGGGTGATTTGTGCATAGTATTAAAGTATGGATTGTGAGGTTGGGATAATCAGGGATGCTGAACAGTAGACTTACCCTTGAAGTTTCAGACACTTACATTGCAGAAATGAGAAATTAGCCAGTGGGTATACTTCTTTTCTTCCAAAAAGGAACCTCTCCTATATATATTGCACTTATTTCAGTTCTTTCAAAGAATAAAAGAAGGTACAAGTAACTTATTGGAGCAAGAAACAAGGCATATGTCTGACACTCAGGACCAAGACCATGCTTGGAATGATCTTGAGTCACATTCCTAAAGGTCAGGGTTATATCGGTGTCCCATCTATTTTATAGTACTCAGCATATGTACATAGTGAATAAATACTAGGTAAAAAGAGATTTTATTAATAATCTTAAGATCATAAGTCAAAAAAAGTCATTGATGATGGGACTTTAAAGGGATTTTTATACATCTAAGACATGTAGTCTTGTCATAGCAATAATTCTTTAACTATCTTTATGTGCTTTAGTGTATACCATGGAAGATAGGACAGAAGTACAAGGGTAAGACTTTCTTCAAGTGGCTTACCATTTGCAGAAACAAAACTCAACCACATGTAGCTATATGCATATGATTATTTTAGAAGGCAAATGCGGTTAAACATATTCCAAGAAGGGAGAGAACAATACTGGCTCAGTGATTGCGGGAGGTTAAGTGGAGTAGGTCCTTCACAAGGACCTTGAATAATGAGGACAATTTTTAAAGTCTGATGGAATATTCTTATGATGGGAAATTTCAGAGGTAAAGGCACTCTAAGGATATGTATGATATTAAGATTCTCTGTGTATTTGCTCCACATTTTATGATATTCTGTAACTTCCCTTATCTTTCCTGAAACTTCTCTCTGAACTCCCTCTTCCCGTCTCAGGAGTTAACTCAATAATTCCTACTCTGCAGTTTCCCTTAGTTACCCTTTTTTTCACAAAGCATATGTACTCCCACTATCAACTGGCTTTACGCTCTTTTGCAAAGATGCTACCAAATCTCTGTTCCTATGACTGGTATTCTTAAGGTGATTGGCTCTCCCCCTACCATGCTCTGTTCATTTTCACTCTTATGTATGTGTCTCCTTTTCCTCTGTCACCCTCTTACACACCCATGGACTCAGAGCTATGTTTGCATCCCCTTAAGCACCTAACATAGTGCTTTGCTTACAATAGGTGTAGAATAAATGTCTGCTAGATTTAATTTCCTGCTGCCAATCTTTCTATAAGGAAATGACAAAATGAACATCATGCTCAATGGATGAAGAGGGAGAAAGCAAATGTCATCTTCCTCAGTACTGAGCAGATGGGTCTATTAGATTGGAGCCCCTTGAGGATTGGGCCTCTCTTATTCATTGGTCTCTTCCTAGTGTTTTTTGCAACACCTGGCACAAAGTAGGTGCTGAAAAATGTTTGACAAACGGATGGACGAATATGCATGGGTGGCCCCGTGCTATCTGTGTACTTGATGGAGCTCACACATGTCAGCACTGCACCTGTCTGCACTATCTGGTTTTGCCCGCTTCCCACAGCTGGTTCTAGTGAGATCAGTCAACACTTATCCAGGTAGTGCGTGTGCAACCCAGGGCCAAGGCTTTGTCCCTTCTCCCCTTGGAGACAGGTTTTCATAGAAGAAGCTATAAAAGGATAAGCAGACATAAACTGTATGCTAGATCTTCATTCTCCTCGTCAAAAGAGTATGTCCTGCTTGCAATGAGAATACAGAACAAAATCCAGAATCTTCTTCCTGTGACTTAAGTCAAAAAGATGGAGATTTTCGTGATTCATTGTTATAAGGAAGTATCCATCTCTCCTAGAAGCTAGGCAAAGTCCTGGCTATGATTTCAGTAATCATGTTAAGGCCTAAACATAGTATAGCTATAAATAATACGTTCTCTGTATAATGTGTGGGTCTTTCCTGTTATAGAGTCTGGAGAGGCATACGGACCCCTTTTTCTGGGAATACATACTTCCTGTTTGAAACTTGAAATGACAACAGATTCTTTGATTATGCGGAAACATGACAGTAAGATGTTTACCGCAATAACCAAATAAACAGAAATACCATTTTTAAGCTCCTAAGTGATATGGCATGGAGATGACAAATCTCATCTGGACCAGAGTTTTCCCCATGTAGGTGGAGTACTCGAGAAAAATCTAATGCTAAATGATTCATAATCATAATGATCAGAATTGTAATTCTTTTAAAGAGAGGATTTAACTTCACAAGCCAAATTCAGCCATATCCGTTGAGAACTGCAAATAGCTTTAAAAATACGTAAGTTCTTCTTCCGATTTATTTTGTGGATGTAACTTGGCACTTTTATACACAGGTCTTGTGTCGTATATTATCATGTTGACAAAGCAAGAAGGCTTCTCCCTCAGACTTGTAGGTACCTTGACATGTCACAGATGAATAGATGACAGCAGAGTGAGCAGGTGCAGGCCTTTGGCCTGGTTTTGTTACACTGAACCCACATAAGGAATTCCATTGAATGGTGAGGATATATCTGACTAGTTCAAAGTGATTCATTAGCACAAAGAAATAGCAGAGTGGGAACAGTTCTCAGAGCCTTTGGCAAGCATGTTAAAGCAGGCCCATGACAGATGAACTCAATGAACTAACAGCTTAAATGGCAGTTGGGAACTGGGAGTGCTGAGAAATGAATGTGCTGACCTTACAATAGTGAGAAAAACTTCATGACTAGAAAACACAAACTTTTGAGCCCCTGTGGGAGAATGTATCCCATTATGTAAGCTTTAAGGGGAGGAGAAGGGAACTATACAATTATATATGCCATTAATTAAACTTAGCACTGAGGGCATGGGTGTCTACCTTACTGCCTGATTAGCATATTAGGTCACTAGCATTAGATATTTACAGACTGTTTTTGCATCAGAGACCATAAGGGAAATGGCCCCTCAGAAGTCCATCTATAATTCATGGACCAAATCAGAAGCTATGCATGGAGATTTACATTCCTATGTATTCTTTCCCTTCATTCAAGTGGGAGCCAGCCATGCATAAGGAAGGTCCTGCCACGCTGTGTAATTCCATTTCTGTTGGTGTTGTTTTCAAGATGCTTTCAATATCCTGAGGCAAGGGCAAGACCATGGGAGAGAATGGACAGTATATATAGATTACATTAAAGGAATTAGTGGATCTTTCAAAGTTTTGCCGGTATCTAATAGACAAAAACAAATTATTCTAAGTCTGGAATGTGAAAAGATACTTTATGGGCACCACCGTCAGGTTAAATTGTGCAATATAGTTTTTATCTCTTTGATAATTCATGATTATTTATTTATTTATTTATTTATTTATTTATTTATTTATTTTAAGATTTTATTTATTTATTTGAGAGAGAGAGAATGAGAGAGAGCACGAGAGGTAAGAGGGTCAGAGGGAGAAGCAGACCCCTTGCTGAGCAGAGAGCCCGATGCGGGACTCGATCCCGGGACTCCAGGATCATGACCTGAGCCGAAGGCAGTCGTTTAACCAACTGAGCCACCCAGGCGCCCCAATTCATGATTATTTAGTATAGCTATTGCATTAGCCATTATGAGGTGTTTTGCCCTATTTGTATTTGTCTCCAATTTTAGAACCTGCTTTACAAAAAGTGGGCTCTTTGTGTAAGTGCATTTTTTAAAAATATTTTGGCATACACGTATGTAATGGATTTTTTTCAATTTAATGCATTTATTTTGAACATTTTACATAAACCTCTTTTTAGGATTTTTTTTCTTAATTAAACAGCAAGCTATATGTTTTGAAATTTTCCTTGCAAAAGGTTAACAAGTTTAGCAAGCCATTAATAAAAATTAAGAGAACAAATGAAAATAGCTTTTTAACTTATTATGGAATTTCTATCTTCAACGGCAAAGTGTTAAGGTGGGGATGACAAGTCACCTGTGAGGGCTGTGTGACTAATCACTTTCACAGTTAGCCGCTCAGAACCATTCTTTCCTAAGCACCAAGGAGCAGTATGCCAGTCTCACTGAGTAACTGCGGGGCTAACCAAATCCCTCGCCAGTGCTGGGGGTGATGCGGCTGGTAGACGGCTGGCCAGTGACTGGCATTGGGCACACACAGATGATGGAGCATGGCATCCAGCACTATCTAGCACAGTGCTTACTTGTGCTCCAGTCCCTTCTGAATCCATTTTAGTGCAACTAGTTTGAAAAGATAAAAACTATCACTTTCCGGTAACTTAAACCCAAATCCTAAAATATGTACAAATTGAAAGTGGCCTGTTTCTAATATTAGATTTCAGCTTTCTGTCTGGTGAGCCTTCCCGAGTCTAGGTCAGGCAATAGGATTCCAGAAAAGATCAACATAACGTGTAATTTTTGCCTCGTATGTGATAAGACAATATGGACTAAGTTATGTGCATACATTAAAAAAGACTGTTCATTCTCCAGTGATTGTTAGGTGTGTAACTTCGCCTCCCATGTTATGTAATTCTTACTTCATAGCAATTTCCAGCCACATGAGCCAGGTCTTGTCTTCAATGAGATTACACCTTTCTAAGTATGTGTTTGTAAAACAGCAGTCTAAGCTTGCATTCCAGCACTGTCACACCACCGTCATTCTCCATCTGACTTGATTCCCTGTACTGACCCAGTCTCAGAACCTCACGTCACCCCCACCACATCTAAAATCCCCCTCAGTCTGTTTCCATCAGCCTCTGAGCAAAGGAAAGACACAGGTTCCAGAGACATCCCAACAGACGAAAGGCTGTTGATTGACCACATGGAATTGGGTACACATTCAAAGATGTCTCTGCCTCTGCCCCAGCTGGTTACATGTGGGTAATCATGCACATCTGTAAGCCAGCTGTTGCCTTTAGCTCAATCCCTTCTGATACAGAAATCCCAGGAGGTCAAAGAGAAGAGCTTTTCAATTCTCTGCTGTGCCGACATATGGTGGTGCAGGTGGATCCCTGCCCAGTCCAAGTGTCGGAACACAGAGAAGGAAGGGTGGCCATATTAACCCTTCTTCCTATTGTTTTCATCTGCCTTATTTATTGATGTAGTTGTGTCTATTAGTTAAGACAAGTGCCCTGGAAACCGGAAGCTTTTGTTCTCTTTCTAGCCGGCTGAAATCACTAAATGAAGCTAGACAATATTTCTCAGTTCTTTTTCTATTCTTTAATTTATATTTGTAAATGTGGTATGCTTCATGATAAAAGAGGGTGGTGGGAATCATTTTAAGTTTGCAGAAGACTTGGCCAGTTGCATTTGTTTAAAGAGCTCAGAGGAATCCAGAGTTAGATTATTCCTTGTGAAGATGGCAGCACCTCTGACTTCTATTCTGATGTGACCACTGGAGAAAACATTAATCAAAATGGGAGCTGATCATGACATGGAAAAACAGAGAAGAATTGAAGTCAAGGAGAAATTCACATGAAATATGTGGGAATTATCAAATATATTATGGTATTAATAATAATTTAAGAGTTTCTTTAGGGTGGTCAAGAATAATATGAAAGAAGCAAAGACAAATTTATTTTGCAAGACAAGCAACCAGAAAAAATGAGTAAATCAGGCATTAATTAGCAGACTGAAAGTCCCCTTAAAATGTCTGAATTTCCTCCCAAATCTCAACTCCAGTTGCTTGTTTGAAATTCCTTGACAGGCATGCGCAAGAAACAAGTTGTATGGTTGCCTCCTCTATTCTTTCTTTTTCAGTCATGTTTTCATAAGAGACCTATCAGGCATCTCTACCTATAGGGATGGAGACAGTAGTGCTTCTTTCCCAAAGACTGTGTTTCCTCATTCTGGGTCATTCCTCTACTTTAATTTCTCCTTTGTCTATATGCTCACTACAGGTCACATTCTTTTCCGCATAAAAGGAAAGAGATCAAGTCAATGAAATTGCCCTATGGAATTTATTATTATTTTTTCTTCAGGGGATAATTGCATTATCATTGTATTCCTGGAAACACCTTCAGTTTTGTTTTGTTTTTTGTTTTTTTTTTAAGAAAGGACAAACAAAGAAAAGAAAGGAAAAGAAAGGAAAGAAAAAAAGGAAAAGAAAGGAACGGAAAGAAAAGAAAAAAGGAAAGGAAAAGAAAAGAAAAAAGAAAAGAAAAGAATCCCTGAACCATTCACTGTGTAGGCCACCAAAATAGAGGAATTTCAGGTGTGTTGATGGGCATAGTTAAGGATTTGTGACAGGTTTCAAATCATTCCACTTATCAGTTCTCCACTTTAAGATAAGGCCAGCCACATGTCTATACTGGTCTTTAGGCATCTCATTTAAAGGAGGGGAGTCTCCTCATTTATCCATAAGGCATATGTTGTGGTTGTGGTACAAGTAGGAATGCAGAAAGGACAGAAAAAAAGGAACATTTTGACTAAAGCCATTTCTCTCTTAAAGAAGTCTTGTTAAACCAAAATAGTATTTGCTAGATTCTTTGGGGACTGGGAAACAACTTGAATGATCAATATGCCTCCTTGATTTGCTTTATACAACCAAGTGGCTTTTCTCTCATTAGTGAAAATTAAAGCTTGCATCCCTGTGGGTATATATGATCTGCTTTTTCTATCCCTTATTTCCTCCTTGAGTCTATGAGACTAGTTTTGGGTAATGGTTGCTCCATAGAAGTTTTAATAGAACAGATTCCTCATTTTAATTTGCCTCCAGATAATCGTTTGCTTTCTTAATTAATGCTGTGAAAACACACATTATGATCTTTACCTGAAATACATTTTGATTAACACCAGTACCTATGGTTTTGGTTGACTAAAGTACTCTTTCCCCCCTGCTGAGAGCTGTGCTCTGTTAAGCAGCTGCTTCATTCCACTGCAGAGGTTGCTACATTTTGCCAACTGTAAGAATAATGTTTATTTATGATAGAGTTTGTAAAGATCCTCATATCAATTGAGAAAATATCCCCCCATTCTCTGAGACATATCAACATCTCTCTCATTATTGCTGTTACCTTTGCTCTTTCTCAGTCTGCCCCTTGTCCCTCTTGCACACAATCTCAGTGTCTGTATAACTTCACGAGATAGAATGCCTATGAGCTTCTTTGAACAACTACACGTAATAGGGATGACAATAAAATACTGGCAGTTTATTGAGCAACGCCTATGCGTTTGGCTTTATTGCAGAGTTTTTGCATTACATTATCTCCCTTGTTTCCACAACAATCCTATAAAGCAGGAAATATTATTATTCCTTTTACACAGAGGAAATCAGCTGAGGTTCAGAGTGGTTACAATATGAGTGGAGGAACAGCTGTACGGTGCCTGCTTTGAATCTATCCATTCTTTTTTTTTTTTTTTATAAGATTTTATTTATTCATTTATTTGGGAGAGTGAGAGAGAGAGAGCACATGAGAGGGGGGAAGGTCAGAGGGAGAAGCAGACTCCCCGCCGAGCAGGGAGCCCGATGCGGGACTCAATCCCAGGACTCCAGGATCATGACCTGAGCCGAAGGCAGTCGCTTAACCAACTGAGCCACCCAGGTGCCCCTATCCATTCTTTAAGTTGAAATTAAGCAGTCTAGCTCTCTACATGGCTACTGTTCACTTGAAATGAGAGGCCAAGAGACACTGACAAACCTCTGTATAGCAGAGTGTTTGTTCTAAAGGGCAAATAAAATCATGATGCCCTCCCAACTTAAAATTATTCAGTTGATCCAAATTTCCCTCAAAATAAAGTTCAAGTTATTTATCACGATGTCTCCAACCTTCATGGCCTGACTTTGGCTAATGTCTTGGATTCCATCTCTCCTCATGTCTACCCTCCCTTTTGAATTGGCCTGACTGCCAAGGATTTGTACATTTTCCTTTTGTCTATTCACAACTTACTTCTTTCTCTACCCTGGCTGGATTCTACACCTCTTCAAGTCTCACTTTGGGGAGTTCTACTGATGGATGGTCCTCTTGACAACCCCTGCATCCCTGTTTGGTTCTCTTGTGTTCTCATAGCACCCCAAGCTTGCCTATCTCTTTATTCACCTGGATTTTTCAATTACTTACCAGATGAAGAGATCCTAGAAGGCAGAGGCATCTTCTCTACCCCTGCCTTTCCATACACTCAGTTCCTGGCACCAAATAACATTCAAATAATACATGCTCAATGAATGAATAAGCAGAGGATCAAGGCCAAACTAAAATATACCTTGATAAAACTTTACAAGGTTAATATATGTTACTGTTATTACGTCAAACTCAATTACGGGAAGGTATTTCCTGTCTCCCTTCAGGTCAGTGCATGGTGGTTGGTTTAGGGCGGCATGAGGTCAAAGTCTGGCAAATGAGTTTGGTTAATTTGACTAGAACAATCGGGAAGCAGAAGTTTTCCATTACTGAGGACATTGAGCTGGGGAAATACAGATCTGGATCTGCAGATGGCCTTCCAAATGAATAAGACTGATTAAAGTCAATTCAAGTTGGGTTTCTATAACTTCCCACTAAAATAATCCTAATATCCTGTCTTGGTTTATAGTCTCATTTTACTCTTTTCTATTCTTCACCCCTGTCAATCCTTAAGTGTTTGCCTGAATTATTTTGAGATGTAAATGTGATCATGCTGCTTCCTTTCCTAAAAGGCTTCACCAACTTTCCATAACCCTTCAATGAATGCTTTAGTATTGAATAAGACCCCAGTCTGCCTGTGTAGTCCTATTTACTGTTACTGCCTCTCAGGTCACAGCTCTAACTCTTATATTTGATATTCCCTTTCCACAAGATGAGGTTTCCAAGGGCTTGACATATGCATTACTTTTAGTCTGAGTATCATTCTTACCCAACCTTGTGCATGAATGTTCCTACATTAAATGCTGATCAAATGTCATCACTTCCCAGCTCCTGTACTGTTAGTTGCTCCATTCTCTCTCATGTAAAATTTAAACTTGCTTCTGGTAGCATCTATTGTACTAAGCTGTAATTGTATAAATTCATCACTATCTCTCTATGGAACATATGATCTTTAGGGTCAGTTTTGGTGTCATGTTCATCTTTGCAGACATATTGTATAACAATAAGTGTTTATAGAAAGAGTAAATAAGTGGATTGAATTATGTGATGCTCCATTAATTACTTTATCAGTATGAAGCAAGAGTTGCAAACTTTTTTCTGCAAAGGATCAGATAGTAAATATTTCTTTTCTTTTTTAAGATTTTATTTATTTATTTGACAGAGAGAGACACAGCAAGAGAGGGAACACAAGCAGGGGGAGTGGGAGACGGAGAAGCAGGCTTCCCTCTGAGCAGGAAGCCCGATGTGGGGCTTGATTCCAGGACCCTGGGACCATGACCTGAGCCAAAGGTGGATGCTTAATAACTGAGCCACCCAGGCGCCCCAGATAGTAAATATGTGTGGCTTGCAGGCCATACCATCTCTGTCACAACTGTTAACTCTGTATTGTATAGCAAAAGCAGCCAGTGACAATACAAAAAAAAAAAAAAAAGGACATGGCTATGTTCCAAAAATATTTCATTTACAAAATCAGCTGGCTAGGTTTGTCCCAGGGCCTTAGATTGTCAATCACTGACATAAGGGAAGGAGAGATCGTAGTTCTTATACTGACTATAGATAGACTTTGAAAAAGATGTCCCTGCATAAAATAGAAGGTTGGGGAGAGAGCATGGTGCATAGACTTTACAATAATCATGTCAAAGTTCATATCCGTTATATATAAACAAATCTATTATATTTCATTAAAATCTAACTAGTTGCACAATAAGTGTTGATTGAAATCAAAATCACTCTCTATTTGAAGAAATTTCAGATAAGATGTTCAAATTTAATGGTGAGAATTCTCTCTGTAAGTAGAAAATGTATTTTACTCTAAAGAGTCAGTGGATCCCTAAGCATTTTTTTTGAGAAATACAGAGCTGCTTTTACTTTCCCTTAGTTTTCAACAAAATGCCATTTTTTCCAATTTTTTTCCTTAAACTTTTCCAAAAACCCAAAACCAAATGAGAGTTTTCTAGCCTAAAATCAGTTCAAAGTTATCATACTTAAGAAGGGCTCCATTTTGCAGATCAAATGAAAAGAACTGACTGTTGTAGTTTTATATATTTTCTTAAATAATTCAATTGTAGAATATTTCATGGTTTCCAATTGTGAGTCTCCTCTGAGCACTGAGCCAGCATGGTCAGAAGCTGTGGGCTTGGAAAGAGATGGCAAAACTTGAATTAGAAGACGATACATGAGCAAGCATATGGAAATCATTTAATTATTTGAAGGTCATCTTTTGGACAATGTCTGCTGGTCCCAGCTGGAGCTTAATGCAAAAACCCCAAAGCTCTAGCAGTACCCTCTACCCCTCCAGTGCAATTCACCAAAAAACCATACAAATCTACATTCTAATTAGGTTTTGAATGGATCTGCCTAACCAATAAAGATACTTTAGACAGATATGATATTGTCATGGCTACATCCTGTTTTTCTGTGGTTTTTTATGCCAAATTACACATATTACACTTCTTATTGTGCTTCATTTCTGTTTGTTCAGCTTAGTATACACACAATGGAATTTCAGATGCTTTGGTTTAATAAAGATATCACCATATTCAAATGGTCTTTTGTATGAATGGTGTATAATCTCCTTTTATTATCTAAGTTTTAAAGAGACTTGGGGGGAGTGCCTGGGTGGCTCAATCAGTTGAGTGTGCCACACTTGATTACAGCTCACATCATGATCTCAGGGTCCAAGGATCTGGGCTGGCATTGGGCTCTGTACTCAGTGGGAGTCTGCTTGAGGATTCTCTCTCTCCCTCTGCCCCTCCTGTCTCTCTCTCTCAAAAATAAAAATAAATAAACCTTAAAAAAAGAGAGAGAGACTTGGAATTGGTGCATAAAAGCACTTGAAAGCTTCTGCACAGCAAAGGAAATAGTCAACAAAACTAAAAGGCAACCTATGAAATGGGACAAGATTTTTACAAATGACATATCAGATAAAGGGCTAGTATCCAAGATCTATAAAGAACTTATCAAACTCAACACCCAAAAACAAATAATCCAGTCAAGAAATGGGCAGAAGACATGAACAGACATTTCTCCAAAGAAGACATACAAATGACCAACAGACACATGAAAAAATGCTCCACATCCCTTGACATCAAAGAAATACAAATCAAAACCACAATGAGATACCACCTCACCCTGGTCAGAAGGGCTAAAATTAACAAGACAGGAAACAACAAATGCTGGTGAAGATGAGGAGAAAGGGGAACCGTCTTACATTGTTGGTGAGAATGCAAGCTGGTACAGCCACTCTGGAAAATAGTATGGAGGTTCTTCAAGAAGTTAAAAATAGAGCTATCTTACAACCCAGCAATTGCACTACTAGGGATTTACCCCAAAGATACAAATGTAGTGATCCAAAGGGGCACCTGCACCCAATGTTCACGGCAGCAATATCCACAATAGCTAAACTATGGAAAGAACCAAGATGTCCATCAACAGATTGGAAAAAGAAGATGTAATATATATATATATATACATATATATATATATATATACACACATACACACACACACACACACACAATGGACTATTACTCAAGACATCAGAAAAGATGAATACTACCATTTACATCAACATGGATGGAACTGGAGAGTATTATGCTGAACGAAATAAGTCAATCAGAGAAAGACAATTATCATATGGTTTCTCTAATATGTGGAATATAAGAAACAGTGCAGAGGATCATAGGGAAAGGGAGGGAAAATTGAATGGGAAATCATCAGAGAGGGAGACAAACCATGAGAGACTCTTAACTCTAGGAAACAAACTGATGGTTTTTGGAGGGATGGTGGGTGGGGGAATGGGGTAATTGGGTGATGGACATTAAGGAGAGCATGTGATGTGATGAGCACTGAGTATTATACAAAACTGACTAGTTGTTGAATGCCACATCTGAAACTAATGGTGTACTATATGTTGGCTGATTGAATTTAAATAATTAAAAATAAAAGAAAAAAAAATGAAAGCTTACAAGCACAGATAGAGCCTTTTGAAACAGTGGAATTTATAAAACATGGGCAGTTTAGACCCACAAAGCTAAATCTCTTTAAGTGCTCCCAAGTTAAGTGTCATTCCCTTCTAGGTCAGATATTTACCTCCTATATCAGTCAAGATTCTCCAGAGAATATAATCAATAGGACATCTGTATATGTACATATACACATATTTTATATGTATATGCATTTGTATAATATTATAATATGCTATTATATAATATGTATATATGCATTATATATAAACATATGTGTACATATGTATATTATGTAGGAATACACACATATGAGTTTTTATAATAATGCATTTTATAGAATATAATATTCATATATTCATTATATATACATATATAACTATTGTGTATATTTCTGTGTGTGTGTGTATGAAGAAATTTATTTTAAGGAATTGACTCACATCATTGTAGGGGCTGGCAAGTGTGAACTATATAGGGCAGGCCAGCAAACTAGAAACTCAGAAGTTGATGATGTAGTCTTAAGGGAATTTCCTCTCTGGGAAACTCCAGATTTTACATTTCAGACCTTTCAACTGAGTGGATGAGGCCAACCCACAGTATGGAGGGTAATCTTTCTCTAATGTTAACTGATTGTAGATATTAACTATATCTATATAATACCTTCACAGCAACATCTAGATTAGTTTTTGATTAAATTACTATAAATTAAATAAACAATTTGATACATAAAACTAGCCATCTCACCCAAAATGCAATAAAATAGATGAAGAAATTTCTAAATATAAATATAACAGAAATAAAACTTTTAATAAGAAGTAGATAGGCAAAATACACTGGTTAGAAGTACTGACTTTGGAAGTCATCAAATCAAAATTAAAACTCTAGTTCTGCCACTTATTAGCTTTATAAATGTGGGAGTAGTTATAAAAGTCTCCCCTCCCCTATGAGCCACTCCTTTCAGCCTCCATATGCCTGTATAGTCCCTCCTTTTGTTTTTTGTCTGGCCTGGTAACACACTGACATTTTTTTTGACCAATTGAACATGTCAAAGATGACACAGTATTTTTTCTGGGTCTAGATTTTAAGAGCTATGCAGCTTCCACCTGTTTTTTCTCGATCACTTATATGGCTTCTGAAATCTGACTACTATGAGAAACCAAGGTGAAAGAAAAAACTAACTAGCCAGGGAGAGATGCCATGTGTCCAGGTAGATGCCCAGCCAATGGACAGGTGTTCCATACTAGATGATGCACCAGACAAATAAATAAAGAAGCCATATTGACATTTGGATGATTTCAAGCCCAGCCCCATCTGACCAGAACCCTCTTCTCAGTTCCTATAAAATTAGATTTTGGAGAATTTTTTGGGGGGGAAGGTTGTATTGAATCTGTAAATCAGTTTGGGAAGAACTGATGTCAAAACAGTATTAAATCTTCTAATCCAAGGACACAGCATATCTCTCCATATATTTTGGTTTAAATTCTCTGTTCAATGTTTATATAGTTTCAAGGTAGAGGTTATGCATATTTTGATGAATATATTTGTAGGTATTTTATGTTTCTCATATGAATGTTTTATTTATTTTTCTAATTGTTTCCAGCTAGTATGTAGAAATAAAGTTAAATTTTGAATAGTGGCAATGTACTATACTATCTTGCTAAAATCCTCTATTATTTGCAGTTTTTGTTCTTCTTAGAAATTCCCTAAGGTTATATCTTTCAACAGGTTTATTGTTTTCAACTAAAAACTGTTTGATTTTGTCCTTTCCATTCTGACTGCATTTTATTTATTTTTCTTACCTTATTGCAGTGGCTAGGATCTCCATCTAATGTTGAGAAAATATAGTGAGAGAACAGCCTTCCATTGTCCCTGAACATAGTAGAAACAATTTCACATTTCATTATTATGATGTGGAATTTTTGTAGACATGCTTTATCCATTTAAGGAAGTTCCTTTCTCTTATTTCACCAAGAATTTTTATGGGTAATGTCCATTACATTTTTTCAAATATGTTTTATAAATCTTAATTTTTTTCTTGTTCTATTAATTTGGTGACTTACATTCATTGATTTTAAAATGTTAAATCAAGAGGAATAAACCTTATTTGGTTTTAATGCATTATCTTTTGTGTTGTTGAATTTGATTTGCTAATTTTTAAATATTTCTGTATCTGTGTTTCTCAGGGAATATTTACTTATAATTATTTATTTATTTATTTATTTATTTATTTATTTATTTATTTTATCACTTCTCGGCCTTTTGGCTAAGATCAGGTGTATTTATTTATTTATTTATTTTAAAGATTTATTTATTTGAGAGAGAGAGAGAGAGAGAGAAAGAGAAAGAGTTGGGGGAGGGCGAGAAGGGAAGGGAGAGAATCTTAAGCAAATTCCATGCTTAGCACAGAACCCAATGTGGGGCTTGATCCCATGACCCTGAAATCACAACCTGATCCAAAACCAAGTGTCAGACACTTAACCAACTGTGCCACCCTTATAATTTTATTTTTGTGCAGCCTCTTCAAGATTTTGATGAAATCTGGCCTCATAAAATGAGTTAAGGAATCATTCCACTCCACTATTTTCTGAGTTTGTGTAATTTCCATATGACATATATTTTTAAAATATTTGATGGATTTAACCAGTGAATGTCCCTGGAGTTTTTTGTTAAGATAGTTCATGATAACAAATTCAAATTCTTTTTTTTTTTTAAAGGTTTTATTTGTTTATTTGACAGAGAGAGTGACAGCGAGAAAGGGAACACAAGCAGGGGGAGTGGGAGAGAGAGAAGCAGGCATCCCACTGAGTAGGGAGCCTGATGTGAGGCTAAATCCCAGGATCCTGGGATCATGACCTGAGCCGAAGGCAGACACTTGACCACTGAGCCACCCAGGCACCCCAGCAAATTCAAATTCTTAATAAATATTGAGCTCTTAGGTATATTTTTCATCTTTTGTTCATTTTGGTAAGTTCTGTTTTTCAGGAAATTTTTCTGCTTAATAAATTGTAGAATTTATTGGTGTAAAATTATTTATAATGATTTCTTATTGTCCATTCCATCCTTTAACTCATTCCTGATACTGGTAGTTTGTGTTTTCTCTATTCTTGCCTATGAGTTTATTATTTTACTGTTATTAGTAGACTATATATTATGTGATAATATATTTTATATAGCATTTTTATATTATATATAAGTAAATTTTGTGCTTATATTTATTTAAATATAGAATATATAACATATAATCTATATTGTAAGCTATATATTGTTAATACATTTAACTGGTTTATAATTTTATTAGCTTTTTCAGAAGCAATGGGACCTTGTTAATTTTACTTTGATTTTTTTCTACTTCATTGATCAACTTTTGTCTTTATTTCCTTTATTCCACCTATTTTGGATCTAATTTTCTCTCTCTCTGTCTCTCCTTTTTTTTTTTTTTTCTAACTTAAGAAAGTAGATACCTTGATTCATGATTTCTTAGAAGCTTCTTTCTTAAGTTTTTTAAAACTATTTCCCTTTAACCACTGATTTATATCAATGGTCAGTAAACACTTTCAGTAAAGATTCAGATAGTAAATATTTTGGGCTTTGTAAGCCATATAGTCTGTCACCACTGCTCATATAGTATGAAAATAGCCGTAGACAATACACAAATAAATGTTGAGGCTGTGTTCCCATAAAACTTTATTTATAAAAATAGGCAGGTGTTTGGATATGGCTTTCAGGTTGTACTTTGCTTATGCTTTTATATGTATCTCACAAATTGTGGTAAGCTATATTTGAATTACAATTCATTATCATATATGACTTCTTGTGAATTTTTTTTGCCTGTTGACTATTTATAAGTGCCTGCTTTAATTTCCAAAAATATTACTTTTAACATTTAGTATTTCAAATATTTTACTTTTCTATTTAATATATTGATTTCTAATTTAATTCCTCTTTGATAAGACAGGACAGTCCATAAAATTTTAATCTTTTGAAGGGTATTGATTTTTTTTTTAATGCAGAACCATATGATCTATCTTGGTCAATGTTCCATGTACAATTTGAAATGGATATGTGTTCTGCACTTCTTGGGTAGAATATTGTATAAACATTATATTTCAAGTTGTATGGCAGTGCTAAGTGTCATTCAAATCGAAACATAATTTTTATTTCTATTGTATGTGCTTTTGTGTGGGTGTTCTTTCAATTACTGAGAATATCAAAATCTCAAATTAGGGTTGTAGCTTGTCCGTATTCCCCCTTTGTACTGTCAGTTTTGTTGTGTGAATTTTGATATATATACATTTAGAATTATTACATCTTCCTAAGTCTGTTCTCTAATGATTGAAGGAAAAAATAATTTCCCGTGTTTGGACTGTCCTATGAGAATGTTGCCAATTAATATTTGGAGTGACAACTTTCTTGTTGTTCAGGAACTATAAAATATAGCCACAATAATTGGAAAGGCCATGGATCTACGTTTCATTTTACCTTCACATTGTCCTCTCAATTCACTATTTTGGCTGTATTTCTATGCTCAAATGATAACATCTAGCAACTAAAACATCAGTGCCTATGAAGCAATGGCAAAAAAAGGAAGTTTTTTTATAAGACTATTAGCCTGCTGAGGCCTCCAAGCCAGAAACCTGTCTTTGCTAATGTGTATGATAGTGCTATGGAATATGTCATTCATATTTAGAGTAACATATGTACTCTTAAGTGACAGCATACTAGAACACTTGCTTTGGCTTTCATAAGCCCATAAAAGGAGAAAGTGAATCCAGAGGATTTTAGGGACAGACAATAAATCCAATTTAGACAAAAGTTGAATTGGGATTAAAGTGAAGGAAAGAAAAGTAGGGTGTGATATCTGCATAGAATTTGATAGCCAAAATCCAACTGGACCACTAAACTTTGAACACTGTGACTAGGCACGAGCACAGAACTCATGTTACAGTTTGCCAGGGAAATGGCTTTATGTGTGAAGAACCAGAGAGATTGACCCAGTCAAGTCTCCTTGGGAGAAGGGTCAAGGCCCACTCAAGCTAACTCATGAAAGGAGTGATTTATTACAAGATGTCAGTCTGAAGCAATTGAGAATCTGAGGCTAACTACTAGGTCATAACTAGGTCTCGTGAAAAATGGGAACAAGGGAAGTTTTGACATCAAGACCAAGATAGGTGGTTGAACTCTTGAGGGCCATTCCGATTCTAAAAGTCTATTGACTAATTCAGCAGTTCCTAATTGTGGACTACAGGTCCATCAGAAGTGAGCAAAGGGTTAAATATAAAGAATCTTTGAATCTATATGCATACAATGTACTGTAGTTTGAAAAATATTACCATATTTAACACATATATGTTCTGCTGGAAAGAGAAACGGATGTCCCTGGGGAGCCTTGAGTTTAGCACCTCTTCAAACTTTTATTTTTTTCAATTGTTCAGTATCTATTTCCTGTAAGTGGGGCCCTGCTCCCTTGAGATGAGTTACAAAATTTCTGTTTGAGGGCAGTATCTGTTGCTAGCAGAGAAGTAGGACTGATTTCAAATTCAATTAGATTTTGACAAGTCTTAATCTGAGTTAACTGGCCAATTTTTTTATTTATTTTGCTAGTATTTTAGTAGTCTTTATAGATTGGCACTCTGGTGAGATGTCTGGCATGTCTCTTTATTTTGTACCACCCTTTGTTTTGTTTGTTTGCTTGCTTGCTTATATTTCTTGATAATATTTGTGTGTGCATGTGTGCCCGTGTGTGTGCCCATGTGTATGCACATGTGCGCTTAATAGTCTTAAGGTGTCAGTACATTTGCAATAGCTTTTAGTCATTTTCTCAAACACTGACAGGACATTAACTATATTGTGGATCTCTAAAAAATTCTTTGGCATCTAAAAGGGATCTTCATACATGAAAAATGTGCAACAACCTTATTGAACTGTAAAGCTACCAGCTGCAAAAACAAGATCTGTTTTTTATTTTACTGTGGGATGTATTTTTGTTGTTGTTGTTTATAAACTCAATCTCATTTATAAAAGCATCCAGAGTGTCCTTTTTCATTCAGAGATTGCTATTTCATTTTATTCATTTACCCAAATACCCACTTTCTCTATTACAGAAATCATTGCTCATTTGACATCCCCTTCTCTTCCTACTCCACCCATCTCCCACTGAATAAACGAAGACAGTATCATTTGTAAAAATGTCAGAATTTACATCATCATCTGTCTGTATTTCTCTCTCAAAATAATTTAGAATCTGTGGCATTGTAAGAGTTTTTTAGTTTAAACAATTCTGAAATTTTTCATAGAGTTTTCCAGATGTTTTTTCTGAATGGAAACTTTGTTAAACCATAATCTGCCGGGACCTCAAAAAATATTTGGTTGGTTGTTTTTCCTTTTCCTCTCTCTATTCCAAATTGAAATTGAGTTCTATGTCATCTCTGGTCAGAAAGGTTTTTCTCCCTTCTTTTCCTTCCTCAACGGACCATGCTACACTTTTAGAGTAATAAAACATCATTTAAATGAAATATACAAGGCAATAACCACTGAGCTCAATGCCATTAAGTATTTATCAATACAATAGCACAAGTTTGACTGTGAAGTAAACATTAAGTCTTGCAAATTTAATAGTTTCCTGTAAGAGAAAAAAAAAAAATCTCTCTCCAAGCTTTTGCAGCCCAGAATACTGGACTTAACAAATAAATAGTTCATGGTGTGCCAAAATGGAATTGCCAAATGATTGACCACATCCCACAGTGCACAGGGAAAAGGCCACTATTGTTTGTACATGTGTGTTTCATTCAATATTTGACTTTGGTGGATAAATAGCATGAAGTTGGTATTTCTAAATTAACCTTTGTTTTTAACTAAGTACAGATGAGGGAGTACAGGGTGCAGAGAAAAGACACTGAAGGATTTAGGGGAAGAGGGACATCAGGAAATCTTGACCTGAAATATCCTGCTCAGATGTAAGAATTGCTGATTTAAAGGAATCAGACCCCACTTAGTGAGTTTTCTATATGGACATTGATACATGTAAGAAAACCAACGACAGCTTCTGTGTTTTTTTGTTCTTGCTGTTCCCCCAGGAAAGAATAACAAAGTAAAAATTTAAAGAAGAGGTTTTAAGATACTAAAATGCAGAGGAAATTACTCATTATGATGACATGCTGACATCAGTGATGTTTCTTTAGTAAAAGCTGTATGTTTGTCATTAGCAAAAGCTATCTTAGATTGGATAATTGTTACCATTTTTTGATTTGTATTGGGAATACTGGAGTAATATATTCTATGAGGACTATACTCATTAATTCAATCACAAAACACTAAATTCAGAGTATCTTTTACATTTTGAAATATTCTAGAACACACACACACACACACACACACACACACACACACACACCCCTACCTACATTTCATCTATTGGCTTCCTAAAGCAATAAATCACCTACAGATCACAGATATTTCATATTAATGTAATTATGATAAACAATCAAATACCATTAAATATTTAATCCTAGATATAGTTATGTATTTAGCAGAGAAGAAATAAATGTTATAACAGGGAGGATTATGAAAATAAGAATAATATTTATAACAGAAATTATAACCTCTTTTAGTGACTCTCAATGAATGCTGAAATATTAGAAGCACTCTTCTAGACAACTAACTTCCAGCAAGTCTAGGTGATTTTTTTAATCTTATAGACTCCACATAGCCCTCTATACCATATACCCTTCCAGAAAGCCATGGCCAGAGCACACCTCTCTATAGTGGAGAATCCAGAGTTTTGCAGCTTTTCTATATGAGTTATTTTCTATGCCCACCTCTCCTTTCTTCCTCATAAGCTTCAAACACTCTGCTTCTCTTTTCTTTACTCCTCTTCTTTTCTGTTGCCTTCTCTTCTCTTTTTCCCTCCCTCTGCTCTTCAACTAATTTCCCATTTCTGCCCTATAACCAGAGCCCTGCTCCTTTCATCTCACCATCTCTCAGGAAGGAGAGATGTCCTACATATATTTTGATAGTAAGTTCCAAGGAGATTAGTGAAGAAATCTGATACATGAAGAAGAAATCCACGGTCTGGGGTAATACGATTCAGTGAAATGTGTAATGAGGGGCCTAATTTCTAAGAGTTCAGGTGCTGGAGGGAGGCTCTGGGGCTTCATTGAGGACCCAGTGAACCCAATGCCTCTGGGTCTGGATGTAAAAAGCAAGAGTTGTACCATAATTCTAGCCTAAGAAATTGGTAAGTAAGAATGATACATTCTGGTCATTTTAGAACCTAAGACATCGGTTTGGTTGTTGAATGTCTTTCTCTAACCTAAGAAATTGGTAAGTAAGAATGATACATTCTGGTCATTTTAGAACCTAAGACTTCGGTTTGTTGTTGAATGTCTTTCTAACCACACTGATAACTTTTTCCAGTTCAACAAAGCAGACTTTTTAAAATTGGAATGTTAGAATAGAAATAACACAGATCCTGTCTGTTTTGTTCTCACACGGGCAACCACTGTTTATATAGGGTGCTAACCTTCCAGAATTTTAGCAGAATCCAGTGCCTCATGTAGCCATAAAAAAACAAATCCATTCCACCAAGCTTTTAGTAAGAAATGTGTATTTTGCTCAAGATTTCATTGAAAAGAAAAAGAGGACTTATATTAAATGTTACATAGCAAAAATCAAGATAAATCCTCATTTATTATGTCTGTTCTTTTCTAAACATTTGCTTTGTCCTCCAGCCACCAAATCATCTCTACAAAAACTTTCAAAGCAGCCTCTTTATTTTCCCTCTCCTATGTTCTGTGTTCCAGAACTAGGAATCCTCCTTCTGGATTTTTCCATATTTTTCATTCCATGTTTATTTTATGAGTGATTTAAATCTATGACAGTCCTTACCCACTTTCACCACCAAATCCATTTCCCTTGTTTCAAACACCAGCCAGCCCCTTATGATGATCCACCCTCCTTAGATGTCAATGAAAGGTTGCTAGTTTGCCCCTTTTCTTTCTTGTCACAAATACAACATTTATGATGTATATTATACATAATATTAATAATATAATTTTATTGTAATATATAATGTATTAAACATATATTTGTATATATATTATTTCCAGCCATTTGATGTCATGCAAGGTCCTTAACCTCTCTGAGCCTCAAGAATAATAACAGTACTTATCTCAAAAGGGAATAAAAGGTGTGTGTGTATGTGTGTATATTGTGGGTTCAGAATAGTGTCTGGCCCATGGTAAGAGCTACAGAATTGTATGTGTTATCATTTTTATTTATCATCTATAGAATATCACTGGAGTTTACTAAAGGAGTTATGAAAATAGAAGTTTCAAAAAAGCCAAAAAAAAAAAAAAACATGACTTAGCTAAAAATCTAGCTCAGAGGACAACTTAATAAAAAAAAAAAAGAGAACTAAAGTATTTTTCCCCTTTATGTAGATTTGGCAAGACTCAAGTGTCGTACTCTGACTTTGTGTTGCACCCCAAGAAAAACTCTTATCTTCACCAGAATCTCTGCCTTCTTTCTGGTTGTGCCTAGAGGGGTGATCAGATGACCTAACTCTTTCACTTAATAAGTGTCAAAATTTACATAGGAACGTGAATAGCTAGCTGTCATTGCCTTGCTCTAGGCATCTTGCCAGGTTGTGAAGTTGAATATTCAGTTGGGTTTGTGTCTCATCATTATAGCTACAGCCTTCCGGGGCGGGGGGTGGGGGGGGTGGGGGGGCACCAAAAGGGCCAGACAGCAATGAATTAATGAAGCTCTGTGGGAAGTCTAAACAGAGACAAAAGTTTTCATCTATATTTGTTTATGAATGTTGAAGTTGAAACTGCTTTCCAAATGCCATGTCTAATTTAAGAGCAGGCCTGCAGTGGTAATAGCCCAATACCATGTCTCTACTGCCTGCTAAAGCTGATACCAGGAGACACCATGCTGTGGAAACAATTATATCAACATAATTGGAAAATATTTTTTCGGTGCAGTTCTGCCTTAATTAAAGCTCATTTTACATCTTGGGGAAGGAAGTGTTTTCTCAAAACTTTGGGGGTATATTTAAATGTCTTTCAAAAAATAAAGCCTGGATCAAACACACAAAGGAAGGTTGATGTAGATCAGGGATACAGAGAATCAAAAGGAGATTTTTACATCAGGTAATGGAGGTTTGAATCCTAGTCCTGCCACTTCCTGGCCAATGACCTTGGGCAGGTGACTTCAAATTGTTACCTCTAGGTTTTTCTACTGAAAATGTTTACGACTAATAAAAGTTTATGACTAACGTGTGCTTCTGAGTATTGTTGTGGGAAATAACCTCCCCATGAAAATATCTTGAGAAGTATAGGGGTAGAAGGTGAGATCCTGGGTAAATATGGTGGTAGCTAAGCTACTCTGCATGACCAAATGAGAAGAACTTGTTTTATGCTTCTGAGAGTAGCATAAAGAATAGAGAGGATTTCAAAAGAGAAAGGGGAGGGGCGGGGGGGAATTAACAAAATGGCACAAAGCTAGACCCACATGGCTTCATAGATCTCAGGCAGTGGGTGGCTATACTTGCAAGACTTTTAAGACATTAAATAACAAGAATATCTAATATACAGTTTTTAGGGCTATTCTCTGATACTGGTGTAATCCCTCCTATTCCAGAATTCTCAATGATATCTACCAATCACATCAGTGATTAAGTGTTTTACTGTTGGTGACACCCGTGGTGAAAATTGAGGAGAGGAAAGACTTAGCCAAGTTTTATCTCTGGTTCATCATGGTGTAGAAAAAGGGCACTGTTGGAAATAGGAGCTTGGTTATAGAAATGACAGTGAGAAAATAAGTCCACCAGAAAAATCACAAATATGTTGGAGAGATCAGGTTAACTACTGGGTACAGAAGAAGGATTTGAGATGAAGATCAATGGACTTGGCAGGCCCATGTGATATCTGGGTTACAGACATACAGCAATCAGTGCACAGACTGGCATGCATATGTATTCAATAAATGGTTATTACTTTTGTGAAGCCAATGAGGATAGCTTAAAACAAAAATATTCTATTTTGAGTAAATAATATTTTACCCTTTACAATGTCATTTCACTTTTTAATCCCCTTATCTCGTGGATCAGGTTGTTCCCTTCCTCCTTCAGTGGTTTTCCCCAGAATATAAGTCATCACAATCTAGTCTAGTTTGGTTACATATTTGTTTAGGATAGATTTTCCAGGAATGAGGTTATAACCATCTCTTCTGCTCACAAAGCGTAGTAAGGTGCCTGGTGCCTAGGTGTAGTCAACAAACCTCTCTTGAATAAATCAGTGTGTTTGTGTTTGATTCTCACAATAATAGATAGGAGGAATATTGTTTCCTTTCATTTATGGACAAACTGAAGATCAGAGTGATGTGCCCAAAGTTATGTAGGTAGTAAGTGACAGTCATGGCTTAGGCCTAAGTCTTCTCAGAGATTAGAATTCTTCTCATCTTACTTCATTTCATTGCAAGTTTTTTTCCAAACAGATAAGGCAAAAAGTAGCAGAATTGAGAATTTCTGAGATATTTATCTTAATTTTATGGAAAATTAGACAATTTCTTCTTCCTACTGGTTATTACTCTAAAAAGAGATTGAATGTTTAATGACAGATTTTATAAATCTGTATCCCTTGGTGCTGGATTTAGCCTTCATTCCTCAAAATGAAATTGCATAACTTTTAATTTGTCATGCTACATCCAACCAAGAAGAAATGAATGCACTCTGTGTTTGATGTAATGAATTCATGGCCTTGAGATGTATTCTGGGATCCTAAAATCCTGAATGTAGATTTAAGCTTTAGATTGTTAGATGCTGGTTATCCCAACACATTGTCATTAAGTTGTAAAAACAAAACAAAACAAAACAAAAAGCATTTGGCAACAGAAAACAGATAGAAAGGGGTAGTACCAGAGGTTCTCAAAAGCAGACACTGATCAAGTTCAGAGAAGCCTATCACTTACTTTTCTCTTTAATCACCTGGTTTTATCATCAAACTCTGCTCTAATCTCAGATGATTGCTTGGAAGTCAATTCTTAACTTACTTCATCCTTTCACAGATTTGTTATCTCCTCGCTATTCACTGAGTGCGTGATTTTGTTTTTTTTGTTTTTTTTTTTTTTAAGATTTTATTTATTTATTTGACAGAGAGAGAGATAGCGAGAGCAGGAACACAAGCAGGGGCAGTGGGAGAGGGAGAAGCAGGCTTCCTGCCGAGCAGGGAGCCCGATGTGGGACTTGATCCCAGGACCCTGGGATCATGACCTGAGCTGAAGGCAGACGCTTAACAACTGAGCCACCCAGGCGCCCCTAAGTGCGTGATTTTGGCATGTACTCTCATCCTCATGTTATACCCTGGTGACTGTATTGGTTCCAGAGCATTCTGGCTAAAAATGACACAAAACAGAAATGCAGTGGTTTAAAAACACATGGTTTTATTTAACATAATAACAAGAGGTCCAGAGAGAGCCACTCAGGAGCTGGGAGGGCTGCTTAGAGATGGTCTCAATATCCTGCTTTCTCTCTTTATGTCTCAACCGGGAAGCTTTCCCTCACATAGTTTGAAGCCGGCGGCTGTGTCTTCAGATATCTAGTGTGAATGTCTTAGGAAAGTTTGGCGTTTTCATTTATAGAGACCTTAGTTTATATTCATAGAGACCTTAGTCTGTCTTTTTGATCAGGTATGCATCAAATGGCTGACACTAGCTGGAAGGTGCCTAGGGAAAAAAGGTTAGTGGAGGAGAGCAAGGAAAACCAAGAGGGTCTACCTAAATGATCTTAAAGTTTTCCTCAAAATTCTAACTTTACTCATCTTTCCTCAGATCCCAGGTCTCTAATACATAAGAGAGAGGTTAACTCTAATATACTTAATGTCTATGGTAAAACTTGGCGTCCCAGAATCTGAGAATCTCAGACTTGGCAAAGATTTCAAAGGTCACCTGGACCAATATCGTATTCAAAGCTGATTTTTATGAAAATGAATTTGCTCAGCCTGCATAAGAAAATCTTCAGCGATTTGCAGGAGCCAGCCGCTGGCTAAGGCTCCTGCCAGTGGAATGTGGCTTTTGATTTGCTTTAGCACTCCCTGCTGGAGCCACGTAGCACATAAAGTGTGTCTCTGGTCGGTGTTCCCCCTGGGCTCAGGTAAGAGGGAAGGTGCACCGCAGGATACACAATAGCTTCCTTATTTGGAGTTCTTTCTCCCATGTAGCTGCAGCTAGCCCGGAATAAGTAAAAGACAGCTGGAATATTTTGAGGGTAAATTTAACGGTTAGAACAAGAAATGCTATCAAGGAGATTGCCAACATGCCCCTTTCCTAGGACATTAGCCATTCTCTGAAGGCGACGTGGGTGGGTAGGCTAAATTGTCAGTTCATTTTGCTGGATTAAAAAGGGAAGAATGTTAGAAATAAGGGCTTAGGCATTCTGAAGGTGAATCCCTAGTAGTATGACTGGATAAAGGAAGCTGTATGTATAGTGAAAGGCTTGAATTAGCTCAGCGAGGTGGAGACATTTTAATATTTCATTGGCAGTCTAACATATCACATGATGTTTAATAGCTAGGGAAGTGAGAAAGAAAAGGGCCTTTTATTTTTGAGTGAGCAATTCATATTTTTTAAGATAGTACATAAAATGAACATTCTCACAGATTACATGTTTTTGAAAAACAAAACAAAATGATACTAAGAAATCTCTAAATTCATCCACCACATTGTCATGGACAGATAGCATCACACAATGCCCTTTTCAAACTGCTGTGGAAATTGATATGACTGCAAACAGCTGTTTCTATGCCCTTTTTAGCCATAGTTCTGACATATTTTAGATAACAAGGAAAGCACAAAATTAAAAAAATATATACCTTTTACACCTAGAAAGAAGAATTTTGTGCTCTATAAAGTCTGTAATATAATGGATTTATTTGATACAATTATTGTTATGTTAGGTTTTATTTTCAGATCTTGAAAATGTATATGTTTTCCTGTTTCCTCTGAGAGATAGCAAAAGAATTAGCAGAACTTGCTCAGCAAGTCACAAAGATTTGATTGACAACACAGAAACACTTAATAAACCACTTAGCTCATATTATTTTTTTACTTTATTTCAAATAAGGAATAGTTTTATCTTTGAGAGTTGACTAGTTCTTGTTATCACTATATATTTATATGTTTAATATTTTATTGACAGCTTAACTTTTTTATATGCACATAAAAAGCTACTGATCAAGTCTTTAATAGTAAATAATAGGGCTAATTTGAGTCTTTCCATATATACACAGTCTCCTATATCAGCAACAGCATAAAGGAACCACCTTCAGAATTTCCCAGTTCTCATTTCTTTATTCCATTTTTAGTCCACCAGAACACACTGACACTTTAGACCACCTATACATAGATAGATTTGGTAGACAGACAGACAGACAGACAGACACACACACACACAGATAGATGGATAGATGAATAGAAGGATGAATGAAAATAGATTCAGTGGCTCAAAACAACAGTTGAAACTTCATTTGTGTATCCTCAACCACTGGTTTTGGAAAAGGCTTCTTTTTTTTTTTTTTTTTTAAGATTTTATTTATTTATTTGACAGAGACCGACACAGTGAGAGAGGGAACACGAGCAGGGGAGTGGGAGAGGGAGAAGCAGGACTCCCGCGGAGCAGGGAGCCCGATGTGGGGCTCGATCCCAGGACCCTGGGATCATGACCCGAGCCTAAGGCAGACTCTTAACGACTGAGCCACCCAGGCGCCCCTGGAAAAGGCTTCTTGCCTTCCAAAGAGAAGCCCAGTAGTCACTGGCTTTCTGGATTAAAATGGCTGCTTGAACAAGAGATGCACTTTTCCTCTTTTTGAGTTTTTAATCATTTAAGATTTATAAGAAAGTATTGTTTTGGTAATATCTTCTGTGACCAGGACTATGGTACATTACTTAACATCTCTTGATTTGATTTCCTTTTGACTTAGTGAAGTGAAACATTTACCTGAAGTAGGATTAGGGAAATGTTTATCAAATATAGACCAAAGGCTCATAAATGATGCCTCATAGTATTTCAGTGACTGGACAAATTCTGTAAATTTAACAGCCTCAAATCTTCCAGCAATCTCTTTTGTTTCTGCTATTATTAGTCTACTCTGATGCATTATTCCTACAATACTCCAAAATTATACTGTTTTTACAGCACCTCTTTGAGATTAGCCAATGACCCATTCACTCATGTTCATCTTTGGAGGAGAAAGTTGAACCCCAAACTGTTACACGTATTCCAAGTATAAAAGAATAAATGGAAAAGGAGCCTAATGCTCAGGAATTCAGTTGATGGCCCTACTGGTATTTTGTTGGGTCTCAGACCTGTTATCAAAGAAAGAGCTAAAAGCTACCCTATCTCATGATTCCTATATCCTTTGTTATTGCCTAAGGTATGCAGTGAATTGTTTTCTTGTTTTTCTTGTTGTTTTGTTTGTTTTTCCTTTCATATTATCTCTTGATTCTTCCATATTCTCTGGTGTGCGTAAGATAAGTCCATAAAGCTTCTGGTTTATATTTTATTTTTAGGCTACTTCTCATTATGATTGCAGATAAGCCATAAAGCCTAAATATGGTGATGATTTGCATGATTTTGCCTTTGTATCACTGAATTTACCATTATAAGCTAACTATAAAGATAGGACCAAACTGGGTTATATCCATGAGCCATCAAACTCAGTGGTCTGTTGACAGAGGTACTTCATTGCACTGTGGGAGAATGTGGGTGAAGAGAGGGAGAAGGAACTCATTCATTCATTCATTCAAACAAGTTAAGTATGGAGAACCTGATATATAATTTGTCCTACAAAAACCCTCAAAGTCTATTTGGAGGAGTCCGATGGAGAAATGAGAGGCCACTGAAGGTCCTACTTCATAGTGTTAACCTATGTTCTTTGATAATAGTTAAGAATTAATATAGTGGTGGTACCAGAAAGTGACTTGACTGGCAAAGGTAGTCTATTCAAATTGAACAACTGTGAGGAGAATTTAATATGGCTTCCATTAACAAAGATGCAGGCAGGATGGAAGGAAACCACAGAGGATAATATAATGCTTAGGCTTGAGGGGATTGGGAGGGAAGCGTTACTAGATCTGAAGAAAGCTGCATGGGTAACTTCTCTAGGCAGGAGATACAACCTTTGGTTAATAGATTAGGAATGCAGCCAGCCTAAGGTAACCTTCTAGGGAGAGACATGGAAGAAGAGCTGCCTGAACCTTTCTCTTTACTCCCCCCAAACCCTTCATGTCTAGACTCCATACTATTCAAATACATCTTGAAGCTGGGCAAGGTTATCATTTAAATCAGCTTGCAGGGACATGGAAGAGGGTGGAAAGTAGATCAGAAACCATTTTGCACAATGATCAAAAGCACAGGTCCAAACAAACACCAGCTTTGGCACTTTCTAGCTATGACCACAGACAGCTTACTTATGTTTTGTTGCCTCTATTTCCTTATCTTTATAATGGAGAGTGATACCAGCACTTCAAAACTGAGTTTCTCTTAATAAAATTTTAGTTTTTGAACAGTTTTAGATTTACAGGAGCAGTGAGAAGATAGTATACAGAGTCCCATATAGTCCTCAAGCAATTTGTCCTATCGCCACTGTCTTACATAACTGTGGTATATTTGTCACAATGAATGAGTGAATATTGATACCTTATTATTAAATGAAGTCCATGCACTAATCAGACTTCTTTAGTTTTTATTAGGTCTTTTTCTGTTCTTGGATGTCATCCAGGATACATATTGCATTTAGCATCCATCTTTCTTTAATCTCCTCTTGGCTGTGACAGTTTCTCCGACTTTCCTTATTCTTCATGACCTTGACAGTTTTCAGGAGTACTGATTGGATACAGATCAGGAATATAAACCACAATGACCCTTAACTGGGATTTTTAAATTTTGAGATATAATTAACATGCCATAAAATTCACCTTCTAAATGATACAGTTTAGTGGGTTTTAGTATGTACACCCGGTTCTGAAACCATTACCCCTATCTAATTCCAGAATAATTCTGTCACCCCTAAATGGAATCCCATACTCATTTCCTATTCCCCCAATCCCCTGGAAACCACTAACTTATTTTGTATAGCTATGGATTTGTCTATTCTGGACAATTCATGTAAGTAGAATCATACAATATGTGGCCTTTTCTGTCTGGCTTCTTTCATTTAGTATAATGATTTCAAGATCCATCTATGTTGTTGCATGTGTTAGTACTTTATTCCTTTTTGTGGATAAATAATATTCACTTCTATGGATATACTGTATTTTATTTTGATTTTATGCATCAGTTGGTGAGCATTTGGGTTGTTTCTGCTTTTGGTCCATTACACATAATGCTGCTACAAACATTTGAGTACGAGTTTTTGTGTTAACATATGTTTTCAGTCTCTTGGATATGTGCCTAGGAGTAGAAATGCTGGATTATATAGGAACTCTACTCAACGTTTTGGGGACTGCCAGATTCTTTTCTACAGTGACTGCTCCATTTTACGTTTCCACCCAATAGTGTATGAAGGTTCCTATTTCTCAACATCCGTGTCAACACTTGGTATCATCTGTCTTTTTAAACTTTGTCATCCTAGTGGGTGTGACGTGATATCTTATTGTGGTTTTGGTTTACCTTTCCAGATGGCTAATGATGCTGGGCATCTTTTCATGTCCTAATTTGTCATTCGTATATCTCATTTTCAATAATAGTTATTTGAATTTTTTGTCCGTTTTCAAATTGAATATTTTTCTTTTTCATATTTGTTAGTAAGAGTTCTTAATATATTCTGGATGCTAGACCAGTAGGAGACATACAGTTTACAAATATTTTCTTACATTCTGTGGGTGGTCTTTTAACTATGTTGATAGTATCATTTGAAGTCAACTCATCTGCTTTTCTTTCTTTCTTTCTTTTCTTTTTTTTTTTTTTTTGGTACTTGTGCTATAGGTGTCATAACAACACAAAAAAATGCCTAATCCAAGGTCACAACAATGTATACCTATGTTGTATTCCAGACTTTTATAGTTTTAGCACTTACATTTAGGCCATTGATCCATTTGGAGTTAATTTTTGTATATGGTGTGAGGTTGGGGTCCAATTTCATTCTTTTGCATGTGGATATTCAGTTTTCCTAGCATTGTTTGTTGAAAAGAATAAATTGATATTTCTTAGTGTTTCCCCTCATAAATAGACTGGGTTTATGGGTTTGGGGAGGAGGCCACAGAGCTAAAATTCCATTCCTTTTTTTAAAAAATTTTATTTTATTATGTTACATTAATCACCATACATTACATCATTAGTTTTTGATGTAGTGTTCCATGATTCATTGTTTGCATATAATACCCAGTGCTCCATTCAATATGTGCCCTCTTTAATACCCATCACCAGGCTAACCCATCCCCCCACCCCCCCTCCCCTCTAGAACCCTCAGTTTATTTCTCAGAGTCCATAGTCTCTCATGGTTCCTCTCCCCCTCCGATTCCCCCCCCCTTCATTTTTCCCTTCCTACTATCTTCTTCTTCTTTTTTTTTTTTAACATATAATGTATTATTTGTTTCAGGGATACGGTCTGTGATTCATCAGTCTTACACAATTCATAGCACTCACCATAGCACATACCCTCCCCAATGTCTATCACCCAATCACCCCATCCCTCCCACCCCCACCACTGCAGCAACCCTCAGTTTGTTTCCTGAGATTAAGAATTCCTCATACTGGTGAGGTCATATGATACATGTTTTTCTCTGATTGACTTATTTTGCTTAGAATAATACCCTCTAGTTCTATCCACATCATTGCAAAAGGCCAGATTTCGGTGTTTTTTTGATGGCTGCATAATATTCCATTGTGCGTGTATGTGTGCGTATACACACACACACACACACACACACCACATCTTCTTTATGCACTCATCTGTTGATGGACATCATGGCTCTTTCCATAGTTTGGCTATTGTGGACATTGCTGCTATAAACATTGGGGTGCACGTAGCCCTTAGGATCCATTTTTATCACATCATACGGTCACCAATTTTATCACAGTGAGGTTAACCTTGATCACCTGGATTAGGTAGTATTTGTCCGGTTTCTCCACTCAGTTACTCTCCCTACTCCCTCCTCCACCCCACTATCCATACTATACTCTTTTTTTTTTTATTATTATTTATTTGACAGAGAGAGACACAGCGAGAGAGGGAACACAAGCAGGGGAGTGGGAGAGGGAGAAGCAGACTTCCCACCGAGCAGGGAGCCCGATGTGGGTCTCGATCCCAGGACCCTGGGATCATGACCTGAGCAGAAGGCAGACGCTTAATGACTGAGCCACCCAGGCGCCCCCATAATATATTCTTTAGAAGGAAGTCATTATGCCTTGCTCACACTTAAAGAGAGGGGAAATATGCTCCATTTCCTTGAGGGCAGAGTATCTATGTAAATTTTTTAGCACAGGAAATTGAATTTTCTCATTTTTAAAATTCATTTATATCAGTATGCACTCATGGATATTTATTAAATACTTCTGATTTAACCCAATAATGCTTTGTTTATTTTATTTCTCAATTGTTACATTTGGCCTCTGTGCTCTTTCAGTTATCTCCTTTGACATAATCATATTATTGTATTATCATTTAAATACTTTCTTACCTTCTGGAATTTCAAGATAATCCAGGCTCATCTTATATATTTCATGCCTACCAGTCATTTCTTCAAGAAGCACACATTCCTTTTATTGGCAAATAGTAGTAGAAACTTATCTAGGGGTGCCTGAATGGCCCAGCATCCTACTCTTGATTTCAGCTCAGGTTGTGATCTAAGGATTATAAGATTGAGCCCCACGTCAGGCTCCATACTGATTGTGGAGCTTGCTTGGGATTCTTTCTCTCCCTCGCCCTCTGCCCCTCTCCCAAGCTCTCTCTTAAAAAAAAAAAGAAAAGAAAAGAAAAGAAAAGAAAAGAAAAGAAAAGAAAAGAAAAGAAAAGAAAAGAAAAGAAAAGAAAGAAACTATTATCTAGGTCCTGGGTTGTTCACTGCCATTACGTATTAGGGAGTCATTGTATCTAGGTCCTCCCAGCTGCCAGAGCAAGGAATATTTATCATCTATCTATCTATCTATCTATCTATCATCTATCATCTATCTATCATCATATGTAACTTTCTGTATAAATATTAAGCTAAATAAAAGCTCATTCTGATATCTCCAACTTTAATACATTACCACATGGGTTATTTTTGCTTTCTCTCCTTGCTTATCTATAATATACTACACCAACAAAAAGAAACCTAGCTCTCTTGAGTCCTTTAACACTTCATATAGGACAAGTTTGCGGACAATGAAATCTTTCAGTTTTTTTGTTTGTTTGTTTTTGTTTTTGTCTTTAAACCTTCTTCATTTTTCAATGGTAATTTTACCTGCTATGGAATTTAGGTTCATTTTTTTTTTCTTGCAATGCTTTAAATATTTCACTCCACTTTCTTCTTGCTTACATGACTTCTATGATAAATGTGTTTTAATTCTTGTTCTTGTTCTTCTATAGATAGGTATTTTTTTTTAATCTAGATACTGTCAAGATGGTCTTTTTGACTTTGGTTTCTGTAATTTGAAAATGATATGCTAGGTGTCAATTTTTTTTAATATTTATCCCTCTTGTTCTCGAAATTTTCTGGATCTTTATTTTGGTATCTATCATTAGATTTGAACAGTTCTTGGTTATTATTATTTAAAATCTTCCTTTGCTCCATTCTCTTTATTTTCCTTCAAACAATATGTATATTCCACCTTTTGAAATTGTACCACAATTCTTGGCTTTTCTGTTTTTCTTTTTTCTTTTTCTTTTCTTTTTTTTTTTTTTTTTTCTGTTTGTGTTCATTTGGGGACTTTTCTAATGGTCTGGTTTTAGCCTCATTTGTTTTTTCCTCAGTCTTGTGGAGTCTACTAAAAAGTCATCAGTGGTACTCATCTTTTTCTGGCACAGTGCTGTTTATTTATAGTATTTTCTTTTGGTACTTTCTACTTGAGATATGTTCTACTTGACTCACAGAAACTCCAGTTATCTTTCCATAAAACTAGAAATGTGAATGAAATGTATAATTAAGTCAATCAAGTGGACATATTTCAAATATCTAGAATTTTGGAAATGAGCAGATTAAGCATTCATACAATTGAGTTGTCCTTTTTTTAAATCCATTTTCTTTGGTCCATATAAATGTATTTTTATACCTAACTTAGCAGGAAAGAGTATCTAATTCTGGTTGCACATTCAAGTGAGGTTGCTATAATATTTAGTGCCAAGACAGGTACAGAACCACAACATAACACTAAAATCTAAATCCTGGAGTTAGGAGATGATCAGTGGTTAAATCAGGATCAGTTACATAATGAGAACTACCCACATTAGAGTGAAGGAAATTGGAGGACCAGAATCTCTGAGTAATTTCCAGGACCATGCAACTGGATCTAACATGAACATCAGGTGATAGAATAAGACTGAAGGAAAATGTGAGCGAAATTCCTATAAGCAAATTCTTCTGTCGTTTCAATATGAAGGCTAAGAACTACATCCTTGTTGATTCATATTTGTACAAATTAAAGGCACAATATGGTAAGACTATTATCTGATAAACAATGAAGAGTGGTCAAAGCTTACTTAAATCCTGTCTTGGAAGAGGCCAATAAGAAAGAAAGATAAGAAAGAAAGAAAGAATGAAAGAAAAAAAGAAAGAAAGAAAGAAAGAAAGAAAGAAAGAAAGAAAGAAAGAAAGAAAGAAAGACATAATCCATGTGAACAAGCATATATGCAGCTATCTCATGTTACAATATTTTTAAGCAAATGCTGTACTTCAACATGATTAATTACTCTCAACAAATGGTGTTGAGTAAGATCTATAAACCATTTTTCCCACCCCTCTAGATTCCAACTTTCAGCCCAGAGTGCACTGTTTTTTTTTTTTGTTGTTTTTAAAGATATTTATTTATTTATTTATTTGACAGAGAGAGAGAGAGAGAGAGGGAACACAAGCAGGGGGAGTGGGAGAGGGAGAAGCAGGCCTCCCGCGGAGCAGGGAGCCCGATGCGGGGCTCGATCCCAGGACCTGGGATCATGACCTGAGCCGAAGGCAGACGCTTCATGACTGAGCCACCCAGGCGCCCCAAGAGTGCACTGTTTTTATAATCAAAGTTCCTCAAAGCGTTTCCTTTTGAAAAGGTTAACATCAACCTGACACATTGGGGAAACCACAAAAATAACTTTGAACTGCAGCATTTTATTTTTATTTATTTATTTTTTTAAATATTTTTATTTATTTATTTGACAGAGAGAGAGATAGCGAGAGAGGGAGCACAAGCAGGGGGAGTGGGAGAGGGAGAAGCAGGCTTCCCGCGGAACAGGGAGCCCAATGCGGGGCTCGAAACCAGGACTCTGGGACCATGACCTGAGCCGAAGGCAGATGCTCAACGACTGAGCCACCCAAGCATCCCTGCAGCATTTTATTTTTAACACAAACCACAAACTACCACTCTTTTCTAATACTTTGAATTGAAGAAAGTAGAAAGGTGTTTAAAAACTGTACTGCTAGAATATTCTTGTTTTCTTTGAAATAGGAAGAAGAAAACACTCCTTGCAACCAGTTGAAACAATAACATGGCAGGGATAATCATTACAGAGTAAGATTCTTTCTAAAAACTGTCACTAAACACTCAGCCTAGGTGTCTTCATGCAGTGACTCAGCTCAATGATGTATTTTTTTTCTTTTTAAGCAACAATGAAACCCTGATTCTGACAGACTCCATTCCTTTCTCAAAAATTCAACTCCATAATAAGGTAGAGCTCACTATGCATCCATTTAATTCCTGTCAGAGTTATCACAAGTAATCTGCTTTCTAATGAAAATAACAAAAGGGCCATGTCTCATTTTGCAGGCAATTTTTAGTAGAAAACACAAGGGACTGAAATATTGGCAACTTATTTTCTGGTGGTAGGATTAGTTTGTTGTAAAAAAAAAAAAAAGTAAAAATCTGAGATTGGAAGGTGGGCAGAACTAACTGAGCTCTTGAGAGGAAAGACAAGTCTTTTTATCCTTGTTTTCCCAGTTCTAGTGTATGGCATTATGTTCAATTATTGTTTCTGTAATGAATGAATGAATTGATGACCAGACTATGAAAATTCCCACAGAGGTGTTTGCTATAACAGAAAGTAAATCCTCAAGTTCCTTTTCTTTTCTTTTTTTTTCTTTTCTTTTATTTCTTTAAAATATAATCATGAGGGAGATCAGGTCAGAGCCCAAATCATATTGGTGTCCCACACAAGGCAACCACTGTTTATACCTAAGCCAGGTGCAACTGTGCCTTCCTAAGTAGGATTTCCAAAGTCCCCCTTCTAACACTTGCCCGTCTTCAGAAATTACGTGTGTAACACATAGGTCACTCAGATTGAATCTTTCTCACTTTCACTGTGAAACCTTTCTTTTCTTCCAAATTTGCTCCATTTTACTTATTAGATACATTTATAATAACTCTACTAGATATCCTCTCACCTCGTCTGATGGGACTCCCATCAAATGTGCAAGTTCAACCATGCCATTTTCCCACTTAAGCTGCCCTCATTTTCTATAACCCAAAGAAACCCCAGATTCCAGGTTGGGCATTTGAACCCCTCATGATGTGACCCCAGCCTAACCCTTCTTTCTCATATCGGCTCCTTGCTCTATGCAATTTATAACTATGTGACAGAAACTTCTCTCTTCTGGTAAATAAATGACATTATTCCTGATAAAATTAGCTTCCTTACTCTGCTTCCTTGTCTGCTTCACTTCACATTTGTTTTGAAAGCAACTACAAAAATCTTCTCTATACAAAAACTAATGATGTAATGTATGGTGATTAACATAACATAATAAAAAAAAAGGAAAAAACATTCCCTAATGGTTAAGTAGGGGAATGTAAAGTAGGGGTTAAAAACATGGATTTTGGATTTAGATAGATAAAATAATGAATCCCTGATCTTCCACTTATGAGCCATGGAAATAAGATATTTCCCCTTAGATCATTATAATTGGTATTGATTAGAATGAGGACAATTATACCTACATTCTTCAGTGAGGACACAAGGAGTGTTGCTTATCAAGCACTTAGAAAAGAACATGGAACATAATGAACATTTCATAGTCGGTATTAATACTTACTGTTATTTGTTACTGTTGTTATTTAGATGATTTTCTACATGCTCTGTCAGCTCATCTATCGTGACACTAAATACATGAAACTGAAAATATATCTTTGCATATCCATGTATTCCTTTAAACTGCAAGATCCCGAGGGCACACATTCTGGCCCTGAGAAGACTGGTATATAGACATAACCATGTCTGTTCAATATTCACCATTCTCCAAACAGTAAATACACTTTTTTTTTCTTTCTCACTAAATATAAGTATTCAGATAAAGCTCATAACTTCCCAACTCATTAGCTGTGTAGGTGTTAGAAATTCTCCATTAGCATCAGGGAAATAAAGCCAAATTGCAAAGCAATTAGCCAATTGTTTTTCGGTGTTTTTTTTGTTTTTTGTTTTTTCCTTTTGGCTCATTTTAAATAAAGACAGACTAAATAACCTCTCCAGTTTGTCTTTGAATTTTTTTAATGCACAGATTGTGCATTAAAAAAAAGCAAAAAAAATTACATCTTTTCTAGTTTTTTAAAATATGCTGAATTCAATAAAATTTTAATGTGTACTTATCTATGAATTCTGAAACAGATAATAAATGCTTTTAGGACAAACTCTTTGACTAGTCTAAAATGTTAAAATGTAGTTTTTGTTACTAAAAATCTCAATCTTTTTTAAACCTTTCTATAAGACTTTGTTAAACATTGATTCTATGACATTATAAGAAACTCAAGAGACTCAAAAGTCATGTACTGATAAAGTTTTAAACCAGAAAATTCAAGCATGTGTACTCAGAAACTACAAGGCAAACCACTGGTATCTTCTCAACCAAATTCCTTATATTTGTTAGCTTATTAGTAGTAGATGAATATGAATTCCAACTTCTGATAGATCTAAAAATATAGGCTTTCCATTTTCTTTTCTTTTCTTTTTTTTTTTAAAGATTTTATTTATTTATTTGACAGAGAGAGACACAGTGTGCAAGAGAGGGAACACAAGCAGGGGGAGTGGGAGAGGGAGAAGTAGGCTTCCTGCCAAGCAGGGAGCCAGATGCGGGGCTCGATCCCAGGACCCTGGGATCATGCCCTGAGCCAAAGGCAGATGCTTAATGACTGAGCCACCCAGGCACTCCTCCATTTTCTTTTCTTTGCTCTATTACAAGTAGCTCATTCTGCCTACTTTTGTGTAGGATTTGGGAATGGATGGTTGGGATGGAAAGCTCTCTTCCTAGGAACAGGATGAATTTCTCTCTTTTTAATTAGTAAATATCAACTACACAGCTATTCCACCTTCATTTCCTATTATGAGTGGGAAAACCTTTTAGGATTTTTTTTTTTTTTCCCTGTCCTTCACTACTTTGTTTTAATGGATTATTGTCTAGGTTACTGATTGACTTTGAAGTGTTATTATTACAGGAAAGAGATTGACACATTTTTGTGGCAGGGAACAAAGGGCTGTGAGCTGGAAAAAGACACAGTCTGAAAAATGTAGGAGAAGCAGGGGCACATGGGTATTAGGATTCTTCTAACAGGAAGATGGTCTCAGAGAAAAGAACCTGGCAATAGGAAAAAAGAAAAAAAATTCTAATGCAAATGCATTGTTTTATTGCCGAAGAACTTTGTTGAATAAAAGTCCTTCCAAATCATTCATTGCCTAGGTTCCCACTAGTCAAAATCTTCACCAACAGCCCTCATCAGCCTGTCTCCTAGACAACAGGCCAGTGACATGAGAATTTGCTCTTGAGCTAGCTACTCTAAGTGATGCTCCTCTACAGTTCATCCTTAAGAAACTGTAAGATCAGATGGACCCCTGAGAATGTAGTGGGATAGGAGAGGAGCTCCCGCCCCTGTACTTGGGGATTACACTGTGATTGTGCCCAAGCTCCAACAGCTGAGACAGTTGGGAATAGATATTCCTGATATACATAGATCATCATCATGTAAATTCACGTATTTTGTACTTCTCACTATTCACAAAGATCGTAGCAATGGGCTCATGCAAAGCATACAAGAAATCTGCATTGTAAGGGAGATATACTATTTTTTACATGATGTGAGCATCAACTGGATTATATATTAAAGGAAAAATTCATTTCTCAACAATTTCAAGAGACTGAGATGCTTCTGTAGAAGATTTAAGAAAGTTTATATAGCTGAGCTTGAACAGATTCATGTATTTCATATGCCAGCTGATTGCCTCAAGTAGAAATGGACCCAGTTATAATAGAGACAAATATTTCAAAAAGAATCTTATGACAATAGAGTACAACTTTTCGATTGCTGACCTAAATTTTCACCTTCTAGTCCTGGAGAATATTTATTGTAATTTTTTTTCCAGGGTAATGCACTGAACTACCCATTTCTTTCCCTGAGGATTTTTTTTCTTCTCTTTTCAAACTTGAGAGGCAAAAGTGCCATAACAATTGTGAAACTATTCAGAGGAAGAATGTCAGCTTTTGACAAGTTGACTTTTCTCTCACTTGAAGGGACCAAAGGAAATCAGCAGACGAAAGGAAAATTGATGAAAATTTTGGCACAAAAAATCATATCTACGTATGCTGCTTCTGTGGGTCACTTATTTTTCTATGCTCTACCTACTACCTCAATTTGTTGACCATAAACCACCCTTTTGATGACAATTCTTGGATGGCATGTTAGATGACTCAGTTTTCTTGGTCTAGCTGTGTGGTACTGAAAGACATCTTGGTACTGACAAGTGATCAGATACTTCACTTTTACAGAAAAATAAATTTTCCCCCTATTGGACTATAGGTTGAATTGAACAAATAAATGGTTGGTTTTAATAAAGAATAGGGAGCAATCTTACTTTGATATTTTTTCCAATTATAAAAAAAATACTCTTACCTAAATACCCAGTTTTAATTTTTAATGCTGGTTTATATAATCCTGTTTTCAAAAGTGAAGTTGAATATGGATCACAAAAAATGTTGCTATAAATGATCCACATGCTTATTCAAGATGGAAGACTGAGAATTCAGTTTTACTGCCTTTTGTTCTCAAACTTCCTTTAGGATTATAGAAAGTTAAAAAAGAATTTAGGAAGCTAACTGCAGGAAAACAAGAAATCAGTGGACCAGAATATTTGGGGAAATCTGGAAAATTTCAAGCATATGTGTTGATATTATTAGAGAAATTCACAATCCAAAACACCAGAGGTAAGAACAGTCTTTACTGAGGGAACCCTGGAGGCACCTGAATCTGAGCTAATTGTACAAAAGACAGGCGTGGGAGGCAGGGCAATTATGAGTGTAATTAATTAAAGAACTCTATCAGAAATAAGTGGGCCAGTTAAGATTTCACCATTTCATTACCCTTTCTACCCCTTCTAATATGAAATAACATTTTTTTTAGTCACAAGATAAAAATATATGAACTGCTCTCTGTAGAAAGGAGATGGAGGAACCATAAAGATAGACTCAACAAATTTCAAAAGAATGAAATTATTCAGATTATGTTCTCTAACCACAAAAGGCTTAGCTAGAATTTATTTTATTTTTTTATTAAAAAAAAAAGGTAACAAGAAAATCTGAAACCCCAAACTCCAAAGTATAAATGAAGATATTTCTTACTCTTCCCAATCAAAGAAGAACTCAGAATGCAAACTGGAAAATATTTTAAATGGAAAGCTAATTAAGTTATAAAATGTTTAAAAATATAGAATGGAGCTAAGACAATGTTTTGAGAGAAATTTATAGGCTTAATTTTATGTATTAGGAAAAGAATGTGAAGACTGAAAATGGTTTAAGCATTCATCACAAAATTTGAGAAGAAACTCAAATCAAATCCAAAGAATGTATAAGAAAATAAATGCCAAAGATAAGATATAAACAAAATATAAGCCAAATATAAATAGATAACTAGACAATTGGTAAATCACTAGAAAATCACTAGAAAATATTCAAGAAAAAATTAAAATTAAAAAATTTAAGTATGGATTAGTAATATTGGACATGAAGGAGAGACACAAATAATACCAACATTTATAATTTGATGGAATAGAAAAATTCACTGAATAATACAAAACTGAGAGAAAAATAAATATAACATCTGATTACTTCAGTAATTGCTAAAATATTGAAACCATAATTTGAGTTCTTCCACAAAAAAAAACCAGGACCAGATGGCTTTTCTAGAAAACTTTCCAATAATGCCAATATTCCAAAAATAGAATAAAAGAAAATAATTCTTTTTTATAAGACTAATTTAATCTTGATTCCAAATACTATTTTTCAAAAAAAAAACAAAAACAAAAACTATATTTTGGCCAATCTTTCTCAGGAACTTAAATGCAAAAATGTAGCTATATATTAAAAATATATAAATTAATTAATACAACTAATAAAGTAATTAATAGAATTTGCCACATTAACAGAAAATAGAAAAAATAATCTTAATACATGTGCAAGAGGCAAAAGGCATTTTACAATATATAACACATTTATGATTAAAATAACCTAGAAATAGAAGAGATTTTCCTCAATCTGAAAAAGAATAGCCCCCAAAACTTACAGCCTGCATTATGCACAATGGTGAAATATTGAATCTTTTCTCCAGAAATTGTAAATGAATACCCATTATCAGTACTTTCATACCGTATTTTAGTAAGTCAAGAAAAAGAAATAAATAGAATCATGATATGAAGGAAATGATAACATCATTACTTATAGATGGCATGATTATGCAGATAGATAACCCGAAGAAGTCCACAAACTATTGTATTTAACAAGTTTGTGGGCTACAAATCAATATAAAAAATCAAATATAGTTCTATATAGTAATACCAGATAGTTAGAAAATAAAATTAATGTCACCATAAAAAAGTTCAATATCAAGTAATAAATTTAACATGTTCTAAAAGACCCCTAAACAAAAAGCTATAAAATATTGTTAAGAGGAATTAAAGAATTTCAGTAAGTGAAAGGATGTACATTTTCATGTATTGAAGCTACAATGCAGTAAGGATGATAATTTCTCCTAAGTTGAACTAGAAATTAAATGCAATCTTGTTAGGTTATTCCAGCAGGATATTTTATTGAAATTGACAAGCTGAATTTTAAGTTTTAGAAATACAAAGAATAAAGAATAATTAGGGCAAAATTAAAGAAGGACAAAGTTGAAATATCTATACTAAGAGATCTCAAAACTCTTTATGAAATAATGTTATATATATAACAGGTTTCTATCTTTATTTCTATCTCTGTATGTTCATATCTCTATATCCCTCATTTCTGGTAATAATTGGTCTTTGACTCTGGTCCTGACAAAGGGTTCCTAAAACACTTGTCATCTCCTAAGCAATAAGGATGATTTTTGTTCTAATATTTGGTCTTTGATCCTGGTGTCTTACAGAAGATATTCTAAATCCCTTGGAACTTCCTGGGTGATAGGAGCATCTTTGTTCTAATACAGCAAATCTTGGTAGGTTCTTGGATGTTAGCTGGTCACCAGAAAGATCAAGGATAGTTAGAAACTTGGTTCTTTTAGCCTCACTCCCTGGGGCTAAAAGGGAGAGAAGAAAGTGATTTAATAACTGATCACATTTACATGATGAATCCTTCATAAAAATCCAGAAAGTACAGGGTTCTGGAAGCTTCTGGGTTGATGTACACATTCACATGCCAGGAAGGTGACACACTCCAACTATAAGGACAGAAGTTCCTGTGCTTGGGATCCTTCCAGAACTCACCCGTGAAACTCTTCATCATTCTGTTCATTTGTATCCTTTAAAATATCCTTTATAATAAGTCATTGATAAAAAAAAAAAATGGTTTTCCTGGGTTCTGTGAGTTACTCTAGCAAATTATTGTACCAAAGGTAGGGTTTATGGGAACCTACAATTTGTAGCCAAGTAGAACAGGAGTTGTGGTCAACTTGGGGATCCACTACTTACAATCTGAGGTAGGGGACAGGGTTCTGGGACTAAGCTCTTAACCTGTGGGGTCTGCACTAAGTTCAGTTAGTGTCAGAGTTGGATTGAATTGTAGGACACCCAGATGGAGTTGGAAAATTGGTCAGTGTGAGAAGAAATCTACATTTCTGGTCACAAAAGTGTTCTGTGTGAGTGTGTAAAAAAAAAAAAAAAAAACACGTGTTTTTCCTATACACTATTACAAAACTATGGTTATTTATTTATTTATTTTTAAAGATTTTATTTATTTATTTGAGAGAGAGACTGAGAGAGAGAGAGAGCATGAGAGCGGGGAGAGTCGGGAGGGTCAGAGGGAGAAGCAGACTCCCTGCCAAGCAGGGAGCCCAATGCGGGACTCGATCCAGGGACTCCAGGATCATGACCTGAGCTGAAGGCAGTCACTTAACCAACTGAGCCACCCAGGTGCCCCAAAACTATGGTTATTAAAACAGAGTGTTATTGACACAATGATAGATATATTGACTAATAGGATCAGGTGAAGCATACAGAAGCAAATCCACACATATTTCCTGAATACAACAAAGCCTGCATTTTAGTTTAATATCCTAAATTACTAGGAATTATACCATACATGATGCTGAATCAATTAATATCCATTAGAGAAAAAATGATTCTGAACACCTATCTCGTACCATACACAAAATCCATTCCAGATGGATTACTGCTCTAAATGTAAGGAATAAAATATAAAACGTTTTGAGGAGAATTTAGAAAACACTTTTGTGACCTTGGAATATGCCAAGTTACTTGCTTAAAAAGTTTCTTGACCAGTCTGGCTCTCTACTCTGTGGGGAGTGTGCTTCTCCCTCTCTCTCCTGCGCTTTCTCCCTCTCTCTCTCAAATAAATAAATAAAATTTTTTAAAAACAAAAAACACAGGGACGTCTCCGTGGCTCAGTCGGTTAAGTGTCTGCCTTATTTTTTTTTTATGTTATGTTAATCACCATACATCACATCATTAGATTTTGATGTAGTGTTCTATAATTCACTGTTTGCATATAACACCCCATGCTCCATTCAGTACGTGCCCTCTTTAATACCCATCACCAGGCTAACCCATCCCCCCACCTCCCTCCCCTCTAGAACCCTCAGTTTGCCCCTCATAGTCCATAGTCTTTTTTTTTTTTTGTAAAGATTTTATTTATTTATTTGACAGAGAGAGAGACAGCGAGAGAGGGAACACAAGCACGGAGAGTGGGAGAGGGAGAAGCAGGCTTCCTGCAGAGCAGGGAGCCTGATGTGGGGCTCAATCCCAGGACCCTGGGATCATGACCTGAGCGGAAGGCAGATGCTTAACGACTGAGCCACCCAGGCGCCCCTCATAGTCCATAGTCTTAATGGTTCCTCTCCCCCCTCCCCCGATTTCCCCCCCTTCATTTTTCTCTTCCTGCTATCTGCCTTCTGCTCAGGTCATGATGCCAGGGTCCTGGGAAGGAGTCCCTTGTCCAGCTCCTTGCTCAGTGGAGAGCCTGCTTCTCTCTCTGCCTGCCACTTCCCCTGCTTATGCTCTCTCCTTCTCTGACAAAGAAAAATAAATAAATAAATAAATAAATCTTAAAAAAAAAATTTAAAAGTTTCTTGACCAAAACAGATAATATTAATCACAAAAGATGAAATTGATAAATTTTATCTTACATTAAAAATTAAGAACCTTAAAAATTAAAAACTATCGTTCATCAAAAAGGTATCATTAAAAGAGTGAAAATCAATATAGAGAGTTATAGATGTAGATATGTAGACAGAGGTATCTAACAATGAGGTCATATACAAGATGGATACACTTAAAACAAAACCCAAACAAGACTCCTGTATCAAAAGAGACAGATAACCTAATGGAAAAAAAGAATAATAATAAGCACATGTCTTGAACATACACTGAACAAAGCCAAATGTTCAATAAACATATGAAACGTGCTAAACTCCAACAGTTGTTGGGGAATTGTGATTCTACATCCAACTATCAGAGACCTAAACTGGAAAAAACAGTAAATACCCAATCTTGGCAAGGATATGAAGCAAATTGCAACATTCATAATTGCCAATGGGACTAAAATTACTTTGGAAAGCTATTTAATAGTATCTACTGAAACTGAATAATTTCATACTATATGATCCTGCAGTTCCAGTTCTTGGTATATATGCAACAGAAATGTGACATATGTTCATAAAAAAGGATGAACTAGAATGTCCATAAGACAATTATTCTTAATAGCTTCAAACTATAATCAACCCACATGCCCAGTGAGAGTAAAAGTGATTTTTTTTAATTCACACAACAGAGTACTATTCAGCAATAAGAATGAAAGATTAACCATGACACAGAATGATAATATGGGTAATATGAATATCCACAACATGAATAGAATAAATCTCACAAACCTAAAATTGAAGAAAAGGAGCCAGAAACAAGAGGACACATTGCATGCTAATTAGAAGTAAGGTTAGCTAGTCATTGGTGGAAAGGGTGGGCTATGACTTTAATAATGTTTTTTAGCTTTTTTCTTCAGCCCCATAAGTGAGACAGGAAGGCTCGGGATAGCTGGATTGGGAGAAATGTTTCTGTGTCCCTCCTCCAGATTGGATATTGGAAATTCTCTAGTAAAATTTCCCCCCCACTAGCCTCCATGAGGGCCTACTCAGCAATAAACCATTAATGCAAACTACCACCCTTTTGATAAACATGGCTATAAAAATCTGTAATTCTTATCTGGTTGTTTCCTTTGGTTGGATATTGTATAGGTATTTCCCTAGAATAAATTTCTGGAAAGAAAATTCCTAGGTTAAAAATACATAATATTTAAGATTCTTGAAGACTGTTGTTTTAAAGACTGTGATCTATACCTACAAACATGTCTCTCCCCATCATCTACCTGCCGTGACAGAAGTGATGAGGCCAACTCTCCCATTAAGGAAGGGAACTTGTTTAATTCACAACTTGCCCAGTTTTTCATAGGTACTATTCTATGATAACTATTTGCTTCATGTCTAAGCTGCTAAAAGTCCTTTTTGTTTACTCCCAGATATATTTTCTATAATGGCAGCTTTCAATAAGTAGCATTACTCCTTAGAAATCTAGATAAATACATATTGTAGTTCAGTTTCTCTGTCACATGTATGCTTTTAATAAAACTATTAAGGTTTCCCAAACTTATTGTGGTAATCATTTCATAGGATATGTATATCAAGTTGTTATGCTCTATACCTTAAAGTTATACAGTGTTATATGTCAATGATATCTCAATAAAACTGAAAAAAAGATTGCCAAAATGAGTCTTTTCCCCTTAAAATTAAAAAACAAAAAACAAAACTCATCCCATCTGTTATAACCTTTTCCAATCTACATGAAATGAAGCATATAGGGACACAGAGGAGAGGCAAAAAGCCAGATTCAAGTCTCAGTTCCTACCGACAGCCCTTCCTGAAATCCAGCAATGTTCTTGCTCATGGGTCTCTGAGGCATGGTTTTACTTTATAATCAATTAACCAGCTCTTATTGGTTTCCATATTTATCACAAAAAGTCCTGAAAAATAATAAGAGCTGATTAAGAAATTAAAGTGAGGGAGCTTCACTGGAAGTCTGAAATAGTTCCCAAGACAAAGATGCAGGTAGGAGCAGGGGTAGGGGATGCATGGCAGGATAGAGAAAGTAAGGTGGAAATTGGACCCAGGTAAGTAATGGAGGCAGGTACAGGAGCTTCTGGCTTGTCCCTGAGGATATACAAATTCGAGAGAGCTTAAAGTTTCCAAATTCTTTCATTAGAAGAATCTAACTTGGAATCTGAGGCTCACTTTTGATCTTGACCCTATTGAAGGAGAACATGGAAACTTGAATCAGTCATTTGAATTTTAGTTTTTCAGTTCTCTTATACCTAAAAATGACTGGATCCGAAGACATCTAATGCCTATTTATGGTTCAGATATTTATTTTGCAATGCCACAATATCCCCATGGGCTATTTTGGGGCATTTTCTTTTGTCTTCATCTTGGTGCCTAGTACGTGTCTTGCATTCTTTAGATAATCACGACTGATGTGCTTTGATTCTCTCTTGCATTCACATGGAAAGAAAAAATAAATAGAGAAAGACCTTACACAAATATTTTGGTTTTGTTTCCTCCATTTTATGAAGTCTTTCTCAGTCCTGCCATGGAGCATGGCAACAGTCCATGCAGGGGCAGTTAAGTCTTTCATGTAGACGGGACTGAAGGAATTCCCAGCAGAGGTTCAGGACTCAATTCCAAGCTGTTGCTGTTAAACTCTGAAGCGATGGAAACCCTTACTTTTGGCAACAATCAGGCCTTCTTCCCAAGATGCTACTCACAATTTTTCTTCACAACCACAAAGTATAACTATGGTTCAGAATAACAAAACACATTTTAAAAAATAAACTGAAACCATTGAGTGGATTTTACTATTCTGTAGAATCTCGAGACCCATTGATACAAAGACACATTTTTGTATTCTATAATGGGAAATAATTCATAGGGAAAGAATCCAGAGTAATTCTTATGCTCTCTTCCTGAAAGCTTCCTCTGAGTGTTTCCTCTGGCACTATTGATTTTATCTTAATTTATAACTGGTTTGCTTATATCACACAGAAGTGAATCAGCAATTGGGAAAAAGAGTTAATTGTTGATTGTATTACTAAGTGTGGATTGCCATAACAAGATACCATAGATTGGGTGGCTTAACCGACAGAAATGTATTTTCTCATAGTTCTGGAGGATGGATGTCCAAGATCAAGGTGCCAACAGGGTTGGTTCTTGGTGAGACTTTTCTTTCTGCCTTCTTGCTGTCTTCACATAGCTTTTCTTCTGTGTGTGCTAGAAGAGAGAGAGACCTGGTATATTTTCTTTTTTTTATAAGGACATCAGTCCTATCAGATTAGGGTCCCACATTTATGACCTTATTTAACCATAATTCCCTCCTTGAAGGCCTTATTTCCAGATATAATCGCATTGCACTTATGGCTTCAACAAATGAATTTAGGGAAACACAATTCAGTCCATGATATTGCCATTTAATTAATTATTTTTAAAAGCAGCAATGGGATAAAAAAACTGACATTTTACAAGTGGATTTTTAAATTTAACATAAGAATTTTTAATTCAAAGTTACTAAATTTTGTTAACAAAATACTAACTTTGTAAGGGATGTTCCATAATGTAAACTGACCTTAACTAGAACAACACATAATTATTAAAGAAACTTATTCATAATAATTCTCACATAATATCTTAGTTAAATGGTTTAGAAATAATTCTCATGGCATCTTGAGATGTTAGGTACTAAGCAGAAAGAAGTTACTTTGGTTTCTGATTCCTTGAGACTAGTGAGAATTAACAGCGGATAACTTGATACTGGGAAGTAATATATATTTTTCAGATTTTATTTAAATTCAAGTTAGTTAACATATAGTGTTTTTTATATTTTATTTAAATTCAAGTTAGTTAATATATAAGGAAGTAACATTTTAAACATATTTATTTAAAATTAAAGTGTGTGTGTCTGTGTGTGTCTGTGCATCCATGTGTGTGTGACCATTTAATTCAGGCATCAAAAAACTGAAGAAACTTTAAAAAATGTTTTCCTAATTATTGTCTTGAAAAAAATCAAGTAAACATTAAATTATGGTTTAGAACCCTCAGTTTAAGCAGCTAAAAATGTGTGAAATGTATTTTAGAAAAACCTTCCTACAGAAATTAAAAGGAGTTAGGATATATTTAGGATATATAGGAGTTAGGATACATCTGAAAAACATCTATTATGCCAAACAACCAAACAATAAACTCTCCCATCATTCTAGAGAAACAAGCATTTTATATCAAACTAAACTGGTTAAACCATCATTTTTGCTCTGGAACTACTGTTCCAGGCCATGCATGGAGCAATACTCTTGACTACAAAAGAAATTCCCCGAAGTTCAGTTTTGTCATCACCATTAACAGAACGCCGCATAATAATGTTTTGATATTTCATATTTTGACTTTTTTGATGCAAGTATTCTAGAACCTGTTAAATATTTCTTGAGTAACTTCCAGTAACATCTGTTGAAAATTTTCTCGAGGTAAATCAACTATGCAATTTATAGTACTTTAGAGTTGATGTAAATTAAAACCATTTTATTTCACCCATTAATGCACAATGGGAGCCACCCATAATGTCTCCTAACCAAAATGTACTCCCCCTTTTTTATGGCAATTTGCAGAAGATTTAAATTCCTGAATATCATGTGGGGAAATATTTCAGGTAGGAGATATTTCAAATGTTTGTATGTTAAGGCAAGTGGGTGCAGGGCACAGTAGTGTATGTAGAAAAGGGTTTTATAACTGCAATTTTCTCACACTTCTTAATGATAGTCTCTTCAGTGAAATGACTTCTGTATGTGCTTCACTATTCAATTAGTTTGAATGATTTGCATTCAAATTCAAGATAAAATGAAGTTGTTATCACTATGAAATTCTAGTCTGGGAAGTGGAAGAAATATCTACTGAATTTATGGAACTGGAATGTAGGTGGTACTGGGAACCCTTCAGTTGTGCCGGTTAGCAAAGCAGGACTCAGTTTAGAGGACCTACAGTTTAGGATAAATACATCTCTTTCATAAGCATTCTTAAATGGCTGGTTCTAGCACCAAACTTATTATGGAAATTTTCATGACTACAAATAATGCTGTCTTAAATCTAAATCCATATATACCCTTTTTTATTCAGCATTTAATCCTGACTTGTGATCTAGGAGGGACTGTTGCAGATAGATGTCCATTTAATGAGGCAATTACCTCAGTTAGGACTCAGGTTCGCTCATCTTTTGGCAAAGATGCCTACACGCACCTGGGTAAAAAGTTAAAATCTTGATTGTCTCACAAAAACATTATGTAGGTGAAAGAATTTTGGTGCTGGGGCCTGTCTCTTCTTTATTTCATTCATTGACTAGGAAGCATAAAATGCAACACTTCTCGTTTTAATATCATCCATATTCAAGCCATTGTCTAGAGTCACAAAGAAGCTATTGCATCCCACTATTAAAATGTCAAAAAAAAAGACAGAATTTTGAATGGGTGCTGCACTACTTTTTCCAACACATTAACGTCCTGGAAATCTCCTGAATTCTATAGTTTTCCTGGTCTCTACATTGTGTCTCTAATCGTTTTCATCAATTTTTTGAACCTAATCTAAATAGGCTTTCAATCCATCACATTAGTTGGGCCATAAATATCAGTTCAGTACTGATGACTCCTTAAATTCTGTTCTTATTTGTTTACAGGCTAGGGACTTCATCTATTTTGTTTATTGCTATAGGTCTAAAATATAAGAGAGTACCTGATAAATAATAAACACTAAATATATTCTGAATGAATTATTTCATTTTTTCTTTTTCTTTTTGATGAGTATTTTAAGAGACTTATTTGTGCAATTTAGAAAATCCTCCAAATTCCAAGGAAAAAAACATCTAAGATGACTATTTTTCACAGGAGATAGTTTTCTTCAAAAGTACATCCAAAGTTCCTAACAGACTTCCCTGTTTTCTCTGTTAAAGTAACCCCTTTGTCATTCATCCCATGAAAATCCACACCCACTTGACCCCAGAAAGTGTTTGTTGAAACCAAACAGTACAGAATTTAAATCTTAACTCAGGCATATAATAGCTGTGTGGATTTTGTAAGTCACATAATATCTGGGAACCTATCTTGTAATCAGACATAAATAATTCCTAACTTCCAAATGTGGTATAAAAATTAGAGGTAGCTTACATAAAACCAAGATCACAAAACCTGGACATGTGTCAGGGACTCCAAAAAAATCATCATTATTATTATTTTCATTCATTTCATGACTACTGGAAAATATTTAAATATTCCTGATAAGAACAAAATTTAACTATTTTTTTTATTAGTCATATAAAATTCAAGGTGTTTTGTTAGACTCTGTAATATTAATGACTTTTGCTTCTAGATAACGGCTATGGTAGGGATGGAGCCTTGAATACAATCTTATTTGTTGGAGGGTGCCGGTGTTTTGGGGGATTGGGTTCTCTCTCTTTAAGTATAGGGCTATAGGTGTCTTAACTGAGCTGGTGGTGTTTACCAGGATTCCTCCTTCCTTGATTTCTAAGTTTTGTTCCTGCCAGCCCCTGCTAAGCTCTCAGCCTCTAGACTTCCACTTGTGAGTTAGCAAATGCCTCCAAGGGAAAAGTTGTGCTGATGGTTGCATTTTTTAAAATTTTATTTTATTATGTTATGTTAATCACCATACATCACATCATTAGTTTTTGATGTAGTGTTCCATGATTCATTGTTTGCATGTAACACCCAGTGCTCCATTCAATACATGCCCTCTTTAATACCCATCACCAGGCTAACTCATCCCTCTACCCGCCTCCCCTCTAGAACCCTCAGTTTGTTTCTCATAGTCCATAGTCTTAATGGTTTGTCTCCCCCTCCAATTTCCCCCCACTTCATTTTTCCCTTCCTACTATCTTCTCTTTTTATTTTTTTCTAACATATAATATATTTTTTGTTTCAGAGGTACAGGTCTGTGATTCAACAGTCTTACACAATTCACAGCGCTCACCATAGCACATACCCTCCCCCATGATGGTTGTATTTTTATCTGCGCTTCTTGTGTCTCTAAGACTCCGATCCTTTAAGTCTGGCTGCCTCAGGTTTTCTCCAATGCCTTCAAACAAATTTTGTAAAAAAAAAAAAAAAAAAGAAAAAGAAAGAAAGAAAGAAAGAGAAAGAAAGAAAGAAAGAAAGAAAGAAAGAAAGAAAGAAAGAAAGAAAGAAAGAAAAGAAAGAAAGAAAGAAAGAAAGAAAGAGAGAAAGAAAGAAAGAGAGAGAGAAAGAAAGAAAGAAAGAGAGAGAGAAAGAGAGAAAGAGAGAAAGAGAGAAAGAGAGAAAGAAAGAAAAATTTCCCCTGGCTCTTCTTGTTGCTCCTAATAGGAGAATTAATTTGAAAAAATTTATCTACAAAACCAGAAGGAAAATCTATAATATTGATATGTACAAATGCAATTATCATTTACTAGTTTTCCTCAAAATCACCACACATTCTTTTTTTTTTCAAAATTATACCACATTTAATGTTTGCAAATTGGTAAATTTCAAAAACATAATCAAAGACCAATGGATGTAGACTATGCAGTTAAATTTCTATCTGAAAAATAATTGCCACCAATTATAATCACAGCGTTAAAAGCTCCTTTAGCATCTTACTACCATGGAGCTTGAATTTCCATTTGTCTTGAAGTATTTCATATTACACGCAGGTCGTTCAAAATGGGTGGCATATCACAAGTGAATCAAAGAACATTTGGGATCATTATTGACTAGGTCGTCTCTGGATGCTGCTGAGCAAAAGGAAGAACCATTTCTCCTTCAAGACTGGGAAGGCAATGCATCCCTTGCACAGACAACATTTAGTGCAGATTTGCCTGAACTCCTTTGTTTACTTAACAAGACTGGATGGCTGTGAGCGCCTCGGTGTCAGACCACATTAGCATGCACGTACATGTAAAATTAATCAACAGACCTAGCAACTCCCCATGTAGTCCCCTTAGAGCCGGGGGATAAACATCTGTCTGGAGTGATGTTTCCTAAAAAGCTTTATGTAATGGCCAGAGGAGCTCAGAGTAGGCACTTAGTGTGCGAGGAAGGGCAAGACAGATGGTTGGGGGGAAATGTTGGGTTTCAGTGGACTGACAGCCTAACCATCATACCCAAAGGTCACAACCTTAGACTCCAAAAGCTTTTAAAGCTTCTTGCATCTGTGTTGCTTGACTGCCTTTAGCATTAAGCACTTATGACCAGGATACTTGGAACATGTGTCTTTTTCAGAGTTTCTTTAACGAGGATAAAAATATTTGGATCTTTCGGAAGTATCTGTCTCCTAAATCACAACTTTAACTTTGTTGTACTGGACTGAGCTGTTTGTTTTTTCCACGTTTTACCACCATGAAATTAATCCAGTAAGGTTTAGATATATTTTGCTGTGGCTTAAAACATCAACAAGTTTCCCTCCTAATATTTGACCAAGTTTTGTGATGCATTAGAAAGTAGCACAATGTAATTGAAGTAACATGAGCTTTGGGTTTAGTTCTGGGCTCTCCTACTTATTAGCTGTGTGACTGACCCTGCCTCCTTGTCCAATGACCCACGCTATGACATCTCCTTAAGGACATCATCTCTAAGTCTGCAGTTAGGTTATATGGATCACATTCTGTTTGCAAGGTGCTCTATATGCATAGTTACTCTGGAACCAGTTCAATAAATCAATCTTATTTGGTTGCTACCATAAGTAATAGTCCTAAAGAAACTGAGTTCTGTCTTGACACCCTACAAATAGAAAAATAATTAATAGTGGGGGAGGAAACCTTTAACAGTGATAAAATAACTCCTTTCACTGAGCTGTTTGAATGCTACTTGGAACATGCAGCAAAATGATAATAAACTCATCTTCAGGCAATTTATTTAGAATAGAGAAGATTTAGAGACCTGCATGGAAGAGATTTTCCGGGGTGAACAGATGCATCGCCACGTATCAGTCATTTGGAAGTGAGTAATAGTCCACTGTCATTGAGTTGAATAGCAGGGTTTCTTGTTCAAGCAGTCTTTGCACTGAATGTTGAAGGTGCTCCACTAGTGAAATAAGAGGAAAAGTGGCTAGGTTTTTATATAAGTTTCCTTAAATTAGTCTCTTTTTAAATAATAGGTTATTTTTCTTAAAATTAAAATGAACTCAATTTATATATGAGATCTGACAGAGTCTTGTTCTGGAAAATGAATAGGCCTGCAGTCATGAGTTTTGAATTTTAACAATATTCTTCTCTTGTCACCTGCGACCTTGGGTATATTAATTAAACTCTCATAATATCAGTCGCCTCATCTTCAAAATAAGAATTATGAAAGAGATTAACTTCTCAAAACAGCTTCTTGCTCAAGCCGTGGAGGGCAGAGGGTGCAATATTAAAACTATTTGCTGATTTGGTGGTGAAGCAGCTAAGTGGAATTTGGGGAGACAGCCAGAGTCAGGCACTATTGCAGGTATCAGGAGTAGAGATGAACACTGTGGATTTGTGTCTGTGCTAGAATAGTGGCCCCCAAAGCTGTCAAAATCCTAATCCCCCAAATCTATGAATATGCTACCTTAGATGGCACTTTTCAGATGAGATTAAATTAGGACCTTAAAATAGAGAATTTCTCTTGGATTTTCCAGGTGAGCCCAATGTAATCATGAGGGTCCTTAAAAGTGGAAAGGGGAAGCAGAAGAAGTCAGAGTGATGTGATGTGAGTAGGATTTGACCTGCGATGGCTGGCTTTGTAGATGGGAGGAAGGACATCAAAAGCCAAAGGATGAGGGCACTCTGGAAACTCCAAGATACAATAAAATGTATTTTATCCTATAAAGCCTCCACAAAAGAATTAAGACCATTTGACACATTGATTTTAGTCCAGTAAGACCATGTCATACTTCTGATCTACAAACATGTAAATTAATAAATTTGGGTTGTTTTAAGCCACTAGGTTTGTGGAAATTTGTTATAGCAGAATAGAAAACTAATACAATATCTAACATGGTAACCAACACACAAAGAAGGTTTGGGTTTGTTGGTTGAGTAAATGAATGAACAGTGTAGAGATGAACTACTATGATAAACATCCATATGAAGCTTCCTGAGGAATCTAGTTAAATGGACCAAGGTCCTTTCACTTTTGTGGTCTTTATGTATTTTCTAAATTCACACTCTGGTTTCTCCATTTTGGGAAGACTATCTCAACCTTAAGAGTTCACTTCTCTGCCCATCAATGCATAAGCATGTTCTTCAAAGTAAATATACCATAATGCAAATACTAGCTCACAAAACTATCCTCCTAGAATGGGAGTTGCTGGAGAGTAAGATTGTGTCATCTTCTTTTCTATCTCCCAAATGTGCAGCATAAAGCCAAGTAGGAATTCAATGGAGAGTGGATGCTGGAGTGAGTGGAATGAGGCAAGGAAACCAGGATGTGACTGGGAGTTCATGCCATTTCTCAGCTGTAAATCAAATGCCTTGGAAAATGTGAGTGTATTTCAGTCTTTTGCCTATACTAATTCCATACCCAAGGGAGAAAACCTAAGAAACAATCTAATCACTGTATCTACTCAAAACCCAGGATCTCCTGAACTTGAATAATTTTCTCCATTTGTTCTGATGAGGATTCCCCGTGGTCTGACTGTCCACAAACTGAAAAATACCAAATTTCCCCTCCCACATACAGAATTATATATACAATATATACAGAGAAAAAGAATAGGAGACTCTGATTATTCTTCTGCAGAAATTCTGAAGTCCCACTGTGGAGATATTAGGAAGGCCTGTCCCTGGAAGAGGGGAAATAATCTTTGTGGCCCTGGCATTACTTTCTAGAAGTCCTGTCTTATCCATCATGCTCCATAGTAATGTCTGAAGCTGGAATAAGGCTCTCAAGAAATTGTGTGGTTTTTTTAAAGATTTTATTTATTTGGGGGAATGGCATGCAAGAGCGTGGGGAGGGGCAAAAGGAGAGAGAGAAGCAGACTCGCCTCTGAGCAGAGCCCAATGCAGGGCTCTATCCCAGGACCCTGGGATCATAACCTGAGCCTAAGGCAGACACTTAACCCACTGAGCCACCTAGGCACCCTGAAATTATATGATTTTTAAAACCAGATTTCTGTACATGGAAGTTTAGAAGACCAAAGCTTATTATAAGTCACACAAAGTTAAATAATTTTCAGTCTGCCCTATGTTTTTTGTTGTTGTTTGTTTGTTTGTTTTGGCAAAGTTACCCCTTCAGAACATTTGTAGCCTTCTAATATACTTAATTTGTTATGTACATTAATAATCATATTTAAATTGTTACATGAGGTCTCAAATCTGCTTTCTTTGTTTTCTCACCTCCATGCCCTTTTAAATTAATTGTGCCTATATTGAAGCTACCAAGATCTAATGGAAAGACTACACACTTAATCATCTCTGCTACAAAGCTACATTTTCAATCACCTCAGGAGCTGTAATTTACATACATTTAAATTTACCAATTTTATGTGCAAGTTGATGACATTTACAAAGTAACCAATGCCACAATTGCAACATAAAATATTTCTGGCTCATCAGAAAGTTCCCTCATGCAAATTTGCAATCAAACTTTACTCCATGCCCAGCCAAAGACAACCGTTGATCTGCTTTCTATCATTAGAGATTATTTTATTTTGTCTAGAATTTCTTATAAAAGGAATCTTACAGTATGCATTATTTTGTATCTGGCTTCTTGTACTCAGCCTAATGATTTTGAGATTCATCCTTGATATTGTGTGTATCAGTAGTTCATTATATTTCTCTTGAGTAGTATCTCATATGGATATACCAAAATTTGCTTCTCCATTATCCTTTTGGTGGACATTTGTGTTGTTTCCAGTTTTTGGCTTTCATGCTGTAGGACCATGTAGCTTTTAATAGGAGTGTATTTTCATTTGTTTTTGATAAATATAGGAGTGAAAATATGGTAAGTATGACTTTCTTGACTTTACCAGAAACTGCTAACATGACTGTATGGTTTTACATTACCACCAGCAATTTATGAGCTTTAGTTATTCTCTCCAACATGTGATATCGTCCGTCTTGTTAATTTTAGTTATTCTGGAAAGTGTATAGTGATTTTATTGAGATGTTTATTTCCTGTTAGTGATGATTATGCTATACAACTTTTTATGTGCTTATATATCTTCTTTTATCTTCTAGAAAATGTCTTCAAATATTTCATACTGCTGCTTTGTACTATTGAGTTATAGAGTTCTGCATATATAGTTTGAAAAGAAGTCCTTTGTCAAATTTTATATCCCAAATATTTTCTCCCAGTCAGTGATCTGCCTTTAAATTTCCATAGAAGATTCCTTTACTGAGCAGAAGTTTTTGATGTAAATAAATCCAGTATATCAGTCTTTTATGGTTTATGTTATTTGTGTCCTATCAAATATATCATTGCCCTCCCCAAGGTTATAAAGATGTTCTCATATGATTGCTCCTTGAAGTTTAATTGTTTTAGCTTTTATGTTAAGTCAATGGTCCACTTTGAATCAACTTATTGTATACGGTGAGGGGTAAGGGTAGAATCATTATTTTGCATATGGATATCAACTGTTAACTTCACTACATTAACAAAATGAATATCCTTTCTCCCTTGAATAACCTTGGAAAGATTTTGATATATCAATAGACAATAGACTATCTATCATCTATCTATCATCTATCTATCTATCTATCTATCTATCTATCTATCTATCTATCTATCTATCTATCTATCATCTATCATCTATCTTCTATCTTTATTCTGTCCAACATCTATGTATATGTCAATACCACACTGTCTTATTTCCTATGACATTGTAGTAAGTCTTGAAATGATGTATAGTAAGTACTCCAATTCTGTTTTTCTCTTAAAAAAATTGTTTCTGCTATTTGGTTCATTTGCATATACCTATAAATTTGAAAATATATTCATCAAAATTTTAACAAAAATGAAAACAACACAAAAACCCAGATGGGATTTTGACTAGGATTTCCCTGAATTTTGTGAGAAGGAACATCTGAATAATATTTTGTTTTTAAATCCATGAATATGGTATATATATTTCTACTTCTTTTGGTCTTCCTTAAGTTACCTGAGCATTGTTTTGTACTTTTCAGTTCACAGGTTTTGCTTTTGTATAATTAAATTTGTCGCCCAACATTTCATATTTCTAATGCTATTGTAAGTGTTATCGTTTTATTTCATATTCTAAGTTTTAATTGCTAGTATATAAACATACAATTGACTTTTAAATCAAGATTGTATTCTGTGACCTTCATGAACCCATTAATTAGTTCTAGTAGCTTTGATATTTGATATGTAAACAACCATGTCATATGCAAATAATTTTTTCTTTTTTTTTTTAATTTTTCCTTTCTGATCTGTAAGATTTTTTGTTTTGTTTTGTTTTGTTTTCTTGAATGTTGGATAGAAGTGGTGAAGGTATATGCATCCTTGCCTTGTTCCTGATTATAGGAGGAAAGATAGCATTCAGTCTTTTATCATGAAGTATACTGTTAGCTAGTTTTTTTCTTAAGATGCTATTTATTTATATGAGAGAGAGAGCAGAGATATAGTGCACATGAGTAGTGGGAAGAGGCAAAGGGAGAAAGAAAAGCAGACTCCCCGCTGAACAGGGAGCCCACCCCGGGGCTTGATCCCAGGACCTTGGAATCATGACCGGACCTAAGGCAAACACTTTACCAATGGAGCCACCCAGGAAGCCCTGTTTTGTTTTGTTTTTATTTTTTATTTATTTATTTTTTTATGCCCTTCATTATTTGGGGGAACTTCTCTTTTATTTATAGATTGGTTAGTGTTTTTTTTTTCTTCGTAAGTATGTGTAGAGTTTTGTAAGAAAAAATGTTCTGCATCTATTGAGAAGGTTATATAGTTTTTGTCTCTTCATTCCTTCCTCTCTCTTTCTTCCTTTCTCTAGTTGTTTCTGTTTCTCACTCTTTCCTTCTTCCTTTCTTTCTTCTTTCTTTCATATACTTTCTTCAGTTTTTTAGTTAAGAAAAAACAAAAAATTGGGGGTATGTTACTCCATCATTGATAGAAAAGATGTTTCCTGTGCATGGTTGTGTTCTAGTGTGATTTTGTTGCTCAAGGTTTTTTCACCATAATACTCACTATTTGGAGGTCAGAAGCAATTTGCTTTTACACCCTTTCAGGCTCTGAATTTCCAGACACTTTCTCTTTCCTATCCCTGCTTGCAAACTGGCCAATTCCCTCCTGGATGTGTTTCTTTCTTATAATTCCTTGACAAAAAGATACGATAGTAGCCAAAAGACACTAATGCTTTGATTCTTCTCAATCTCTTCCCCACAGCTGTCAGTTCAGTAGACATGTGATCTTCCCCCAGGAAACTGAAGGCAAGAGTTTTACCAAATGTTTGCCATTACGTAATTTGGATCGTCATCTCTTCAGCCTCTGATAACAATTTTATTATTTCTTGTTTCCTGTACGTTAAGCCTTTGCCACATGTTTTAGGTTTTTGTTACAAAGCATGTCTCTTGAGTTTATTCTAGGCATTGACATCCAGCTGGCAGTAAGACATAGAAATGAGGGAGTAGAGAAAGCACATGAGATGTGACACATCAATTCTACTCACATACTACTGAGGAAAATTAGGACCCTATCACATGTATATGCAAGAGGGATAGGGAAATTTATTTAGCTGTGTATTCAGAAAGCAGACAATACGTTTAATAAACTGTTAGTTCATCTCTGGTACAATGCTATAACATCTTTTCTTGAGGGAGTTACCCTCTAAAAGCACAATGACATAAATCCTATAAGGATTCACGAACAAGCCCTCCAGTTGTGAAGGAGAATAACTTGTTAAAGGCCAATAGGCAGGTCAGATATTAAAGAAGAAATTGACTCACTAAATAAATTTTAGAACTTTAGTAAGTTTTATCAGAAAAAAAAAATTGCTATTAGATTTGAGAATAGACTGAGGATGTTTGATTGACAAAAAGAACAGAATTTTTTATCAATCTGAATCCACCGAAATGGGTAAATTTTTCAGAGCTTTTAGATTCAATGTGTTAGCTCAAGCAGCTGGAGATAGTAACAATTGTTTGCTCATAGTTGTTCACTCAGTGGTGTCTCATACTAAATCTAGTTGAGATGTGAGCATTTTAAAAAATAATATTGGTGAAGTGCTTCACATAATCAGGAGAAAATGAAATGCTGAAGTGAATATGTCATCAGTGAGTAGACCGTTGACCCACCATGTCCTTCATGAAATGAAAGCCAGCAGACCCAAGGCTCTGAGAAATATACGAGTGAAGGGAGAAGCAGCTCATGTGAATAGTAATTAGTGGCTGTATTTGTCAACTAGGATGTTGTTGCAAAATGCTATGTTTGAAATGAGCTCATTGTTTTCAGGGGGATTGGACAAATCCTGGAGTGGCTGCACCAAAATGGAGGCACATAAAAAAAAGTTACCTTGAGAAGCAAAGAAGCTGCATGGAAATCAGAATGGTCCAACACATTGGAATATTTAGCAGCTTAACTGATCTTTGGTCTCTCAGAGCTCAGATATATAGGCAGTCCAACATATAATTTTCATTCATTCATTAGTTTGATCATTCATTTAACAAACAAGTATCAAATGACTAATATTTCTGGCTGTGCTTTGTGCCTAGCATACAGTGGTGAAGAATACAAAGGGGAAAAGAAATCCCTGATTGTATGGAACGTACATGTTATTAAGACGAAAGAAGAAAAAAAAATTAGACACCAAATGTAGACAACAAAAAAATTATTGTAATTTAGAAATTTATGAGTGATTTAAAATAGTAGAGAAAAGTAGGGATATTGGCAATGCTATGAATCAAGAAGGGAGGTACAATTTTAACAAGGGTGATCAGGGAGCTATTCATATGGTAATCGGAGATAGAGAATTATATGTTAGAGGTGAGACAATGCGAAGACCCTAAGGTGTCGCCTTCCCTGATGTGTATGAAGAAGAGTAAGATAAAGAAGACATGGTACACACACACACACACACACACACACACACACACACACCAGAATATTATGCAGCCATCAAAAATGAAATCTTGCCATTTGCAACAACGTGGATGGAACTAGATTGTATTATGCTAAGTGAAATAAGTCAATCAGAGAAAGACATTTATATGATCTCACTGATATGTGGAATTTGAGAAACAAGACAGAGGATCATAAGGGAAGAGAGGAAAAAATGAAGCAAGACAAAACCAGAGAGGGAGACAAACCATAAGAGACTCTTAATCTCAGGAAACAAACTGAGGGTTGCTGGAGTGGTGGGGGGTGGGAGGGATGGGGTGGCTGGGTGATGGACACTGGGGAGGGTGTGTGCTATGGTGAGCGCTGTGAATTGCATTAGACTGATGAATCACAGACCTGTAACCCTGAAACAAATAATACATTATATGTTAATAATTAAAAAAAAAGAAAAGAAAAGTAAGAAAACCAATCCAGCTGCACCAATGCAGATATGGGAAGAGTAGTAGGAGACGAGGTCGGATAAGGCTTAAAGTTCTAAATGAGATAGGAGAGTCTTGAATAGAGACATAATCTGACCTCTGTTACCATTAGATACATCTGGGTGCTGTGTCATGCACAGACATTGTTCAAGGGTTGGGGGCAGGGGATAAAAGTAGATCTAGGGAAATCATTTAGGTCATTACAATTATCCAGGTAAGACATAATTGTGGTTTGGACTATGGTGGTGTCAGGGGATGTGATGGAATAAGGTTCCGGGTATTCTTAAGATTAAAATAAACAGGATTTCCTGATAAATAGGACAGAGAGTAATCAAAAATGATACGAATGTTTCTGACTTAAGGAAATTGTAGGAAGGAGCTGCTATTATGTAAAATGGGAAATAGTGCACTTGAAGCAAGTTGGACAAGTTAAACTTGAGAAGTTATTAAATCATCCCAATGATGGTGTTCAATTGTTGGATATATAAATCTGAAATTCAGGAGAGAATCCAGAAGGAGGTATTTCATATAGGTTGTATTCAAGGTCATGAAGCTACACAAAATTATTTTATTTTTATTTATTTTAATTGACATATATTGGTTTCAGATGTACAACATAGTGATTTGACAATTACATACATTATGAAATGCTCACCATGATAAGTGTAATGACCATCTGTCACTGTATAAAGTTATTGTAATCTTACTAACTATATTGACTATATTCCTTATGCTATACTTTTAATTCTTTTAATCTTAGTGGCTTATTTATTTTATAATTGTAAGATTGTACCTCTGAATCCCCTTCATTTATTTTGCCTACACTACCTTGAACCCTCCCCTGTAAAAAACACTAATTTGTTCTCTGTACTTGAGTTTATTTGTTTTTTGTTTGTTTATTCATTTGTTTTGCTTTTATACTTATAAATATAAGTGAAATCATATGGTATTTGTCTTTATCTGTCTGACTTATCTCACTTAGCATTGTACCCTCTAGGCCCATCCATGTTGTCATGAGTGGCAAAATCTCTCATTCTTTTTTATGGCTGATTAATATTCCATCTTCTTTATATATATATCACATCTTCTTTATCCATTCATCTATCCATGGACACTAGGCTGCTTCTTATCTTGGTTATTGTAAATAATGCTTCAGTAAGCATAAGCATGCCTGTAATCTTTTCAAATTAGTGTTTTAATTTTCCTTGGGTAAAATCCAGGAGTGGGATTGCTAAATTAATTTTTTGAAGAAAGTCTGTACTGTTTTTCATAGTGGCTGAATCAATTTACATTTCTCTCCAACAATGAACAAGAAGTTCCTTTTCTCCACATTCTCACCAGCACTTGTTATTTCTTGTCTTTTTGGTAATAGCCATTCTGACAAGTGTGAGATGATATCTCATTGTGGTTTTGATTTCCATTCCCCTGATGATGAGTGATGTTGAGCACCTTTTCATGTGTCTGGTGGCCATCTGTACATCTTCTTTGGAGAACAGTCTACTCAGATCTTCTGCCCATTTTTAATTAGATTTTTTTTTTTTTTTTTTTTTTTAGTTTTTGGATGTTGATGTATAAGCTTTTTATATTTTTTGGATATTAACTTATTCAATATATCATTTGCAAATACCGTCTTCCATTCAGTAGGTTACCTTTTCATTTTGTTAATGGTTTCCCTCACTGTGCAAAATCATTTGAGTTTAATATAGTCCCAAGTATTTATTTTTGCTTTTGTTTCCCCTGCCTGGGGAGACATCCAGAAAAATATTGTGATGGCTAATGTCCAAGAGTTTACTGCCTGTTTTATTTTAGGAGTTTTATGGTTTCAGGTCTCACATTTAGGTCTTTAATCCATTTTGAGTTTATTTTTTGTGTATGGTGTTGTTAGAAATGGTCCAGTTTCATTCTTTTGCATATAGCTGTCCAGTTTTCCCAGAACCATTTGTTGAAGAGACTGCCTTTCCCCCTGTAAATCTTTTTTAATTTGTCATAGATTAATTGATGACCTAAGTGTAGGTTTATTTCTGGACTCACTATTCTGTTCTATTGATCTATGTGTCTATTTCTGTGCTGGTACATACTATTTTGTTTATTATAGCTTTGTAGTATATCTTGAAATCTAGAATTGCTGTATGAAGTTATGAAGGAAGTAAATGTAGCTACCAAAGAGAAAAGACCCTAAAACTACTTGGACCTATGCTACTTCAAATTAACCTTTTTTCCCCTTCAGTTTCAGAGTATATAAGTGGGATAGATATAAGCAACTGGCAAAATCCCTATATTGGATTTATCCCTTGGAATAAGAAGTAGTATGATAGGAAAGACTAAATGGGAAAGTCTCCAAAGTAATCCCTGTTCCAAACTCAATTAATGAAAAGAAAAATCAAATTTCAGCAGTGGGAAATGTCACACATTTAGGTCTATGATCAAAACTTGAAAGATGTAGAAGTTTTGACTTACATCAAAATACTATTTAATATTCCAATTTAGCCAATGCAAAAGACTTTGTAAAATGGCAGTGATTATCATAAGCTTAACCAGATAGGGATTCTGTAATGAACTTATATATTGACACAAATGTAGTATAAAATCTCCAGAGCCTAGTACTCATTTTAATAGAAAAAAAATATTTTTCTATCTCTAGTTCAATAAATAGAAAGATAACAAGCAGTTTCTTATCTTCTTTAAGGTACCTGCTCTTTGCCCTACCTCTGAGATAAATTCTCCCAATTTGTACCACACTGAAGCCCACAGGGATCTTGATCATCACACAAAACCCCAAATGTCATGCTGGGCTACCACATTGGTGACCTCATGCTTACAGGATGTGTAGAGAAAGGAAAAAAACGAGCAGCATAGATGCTTTTGTAAGATGCATGAATTATTGAAGACTGGAGGAGTAAATCCCATGTAGCCAAGAGTACTGCTTTATACAGATAAATTTTGTTGAGAGCTAGCTAGATAAGGTTTGATACGGCTTAGTTATAGATAAATATAGATATTAATGCAGATAAAGACATATTCAGATGCTATGTTTGTTGCTATAAGTAAAAATACAAATAGGACATAATTCTTGATTTCAAGGACTCATAACCCAGAGAAACAGTATATTCAAAATACTGTTATGGATATATTCAAAATAACACTATGGATATATTTCTTTTATTAAAAATAAATTCAACCTGAAATTCAACAGTATTGATGGGCTTAATAACAAAAGACAACATCTAGACATTGGTATACAATTTTTGAAAATTTAAAGACAAAGACACTATCTTATGAGTTGCCAGAGAGAAAGGAATAATAAATTATGAAGATAAGTTTGAATTTCAATACCAAGCCTGTGAACAAAGAATGTAAGAGAAGCTAAATAAAGATAATTAAATTTAAATCAATTAACTTGGCCAAATGATTTTTTACTTTAAAAGAAGAAAGTGAATTTATTACAAATCTAGAGACAAATATAATTTGTCAGCAGATAATCTCTATTGCAAAGTTCAAAGCAAGAAATAATTAAGAACTTAAAGAACAGTGTAAGTTATGGGAAGATAATTGGCTTTATAGGTTAGCATACATTTTGTTTTGTTAAGCAAAATATATTAATAAAAATAAAGCTACGTAGCATGACAACATATAAAATCTTTCTTTAAAATATTGTTAGTCAAGATATAACAACAAAAACATATAAGGATTAGGAAACAGTGTTAAGCTAGTTACTCAGTCTTCCTTAATATGAGTTAAAAGATTTATCTAGAATAAACTAAGTTAATAATTAAAATGATATAATTATCAAAACTTATTTTTAAAATATTTGTTAAAACATTAAAGAATGCCTAGATGATGTTCTACAATATATTTTAAGAACTATACAGTAAAATAATATTTTGAAATAAAATTTTGTTAACTGCACATTTTAAACAATTATTTTCATGTTCTGCATACCCAATAAGCTTCTGGACCTAGGTAATTATTTTAATGCAAGGAAATAAAAAGTTCAATCTGATTAAATATCAAATTAATTTATAAAAAGAAATAAGAACAATTAAAGGTAAATTTCCAGAATTGTTTAGATTTTATATATAAGTATACAATACACATAAACACACATATATATGTGTATATGTATGTATACATATTTACATATACAGTTGTGTATATGCTTACATATGTTAATATATCAATAGAAAAGAAACAAAATAATAGATCCCAGGGTCCTGGGATCCAGCCCCGCATTGGGCTCCCTGCTCGGCGGGAAGCCTGCCTCTCCCTCTCCCACTCACCTCTCCCACTGCTTGTGTTCCTTCTCTTGCCATGTCTCTCTCTGTCAATTAAATAAAATCTTAAAAAAAAAAAAAAGAGGATTTATAGAAAGGTAATTAACTCAGAAGGGATTCTCCATCCACCCACATGCTCACATGGTTAGGTCAGAAGGTCGACCAATAATGTTGGTAATAATTTCAGTAGGATTGCTCTTCATTTTTGTTGGTAATGGCTCTGGGTATTGTTATCATGTGGGTTGTTGGAATAATTCATTTGTGACAGACAAAATAATTCATTAAACACTAGTGTCTTTACAGCTTGAAAACATTCATAATTCATTCTGCATGGTGATGCATAGGTACAGGAGGCTGGGATGCTACAGGGTCAGATGAGATTTTGGCTTTTAAGATTGAAAAGCTCTATGTTAGATGAAGCAGGTCTCCCAGGAAACAGTTTCATTATATCCCCAATGTTAGCAACATTCCTCTGATAGACAAAATTTTCATTCTCCTTGTTTCATTCCATTGGTCCCAACTATATCCCTTTGCACTACTCTAAATAATTCAATATTTTAGCTCTTAGTAAAGGGCTCCTTTCACTTCCATTTCCTGCTCCCCCATCATCCAATAAAACCTTCGGCTTAAATTTGCTATTCTTTAATATCCTTTAATTTTATTCTTTGGACCTCAGTCTGTGATTCATCTGCCTTTTACTACCCTGAGTTTCCCTAACAGTTATGGTCTACTACTTAAACTACTTAATGAGAATCATAATACATTTTTATACAATAGTAGAATCAAATGCAGCAATTCATATTTTTTTGTTAAAGTTCTATGGTGTTACAGGTTTGTTTGTTTGTTTTTTTCTGCCAAATGCCAGTTGCTTTCCAATTGCCACTAAGACAAATAAAACCTAATAAAAATGATGACTTTATAATAATTAAAAGCCAAAAAGTAGCTGGATTTTTTCCCATTTAACAGTTACAAATGCCAAACTGACTTTCTTTCTATAATTAGCTGAGAATTGACATTTTGTTATTTTCTTTGTTTTCCTTGCATGATTTTTATTTATTTATGTTTTATTTATGTTTTATTTTTTTTATTTTTTTAAGATTTTATTTATTTGTGAGAGAGAGAATGAGAGACAGAAAGCATGAGAGGGAGGAGGGTCAGAGGGAGAAGCAGACTCCCTGCTGAGCAGGGAGCCCAATGCGGGACTCGATCCTGGGACTCCATGATCATGACCTGAGCTGAAGGCAGTCACTTAACCAACTGAGCCACACGCCCTCCTTGCATGATTTTTAAATGACTATTTTTAACAACTTATATAGTCTCAAGTATCTGATTTAGAAAATTTCAAACTCAATCTCCTTGTATTGTTGTTATGTTTTTCTCTTTCTCCATTTTCATTTATTTTAATGGTATTAAGGGAAATTTATTAAAAATTAAAAATCTTCCTACATCCCCCCATTATTTTTTGTACCTTGTGCTTAGCAAAATGACTTTCAAGAGAGGAGAGTGAATGTTACATGAATTCTACTCCAAACCAAACTTGCACTATTGTGAGGAAAACATATATAAAACATTAGAAAGGATACCATGCCCTAAGGCAGGGGTGATTGTGTGGGGATGAAAAGGGACCATGAGATATAAAGAGGTAAGAGGAAGCTAGCGCAGACCTCTGAATACAAATCATGATGATGTCACTTTAATTTCTCTTACTCATGAACTGATTAAGAGTTGAGTCAATTCTGGGATATGTTGTGGATTAAAGGTGACCACAAAATGCTTTCCACTTCTCCCCTCAAAACATGGAGACCACTTTTGATGCCCTTGAATTCGAGCTGGCTTTGTACCTTGCTTTTATTAATAGAACGTGGTGAAGGGGCGCCTGGTTGGCCCAGTTGGTTAAGCATCTGCTTTCGGCTCAGGTCATGATCCCAGGGTCCTGGGATCCAGTCCCGCATCAGGCTCCTGGCTCAGTGGGGAGTCTGCTTCTCCTTCTCCCCACCCCGCTCGTGCTCTTTCTCTCACGCTCTCTCTCTCTCAAATAAATAAACAAATCTTAAAAAAAAAAAAAAAAAATAGAACATGGTGAAGTGATGTTGTGTTAGTTCTGAGCCTAACCCTCCAAAAAGCCTATACAACTTCGGGCTAATCTTCTCGAAACCCTGAAGCTACCATGCGAAGAATCCCAGGCTAGCCATCTTAAGAATAAGAGACTGTGCTGCGAAAGGGGCCCCGCAAAGGGCCAGCAACACCAGCAACATCAGCTTGGCCTACAGAGTCCCAGGTGAGCTGCCAGATGCCAGAGTCTCCATGAGTGACCCCAGGAAGATCAGCAGAATAGCCCAGCTGAGCTCAGACTCATGGGCAAATAAATGTATTGTTATTTTATTTGTTTATTTATTTTTTATTTTTTAATTTTTTTTAAGATTATTTATTTATTTATTTATTTGAGAGAGAGAGAGAGCACAAGAGGGGGGAGTGGGAGAGGGAGAAGCAGACTCCCTGCTGAGCAGGGAGCCCGATGCGGGACTCGATCCAGGGACTCCAGGATCATGACCTGAGCCGAAGGCAGTCGCTCAACCAACTGAGCCACCCAGGCGCCCCTTTATTTGTTTATTTTTAAAGATTTTATTTATTTGTTGGGCAGATAGAGACAGCAAGAGAGGGAACAGAAGCCGGGGGAGTGGGAGAAGGAGAAGCAGGATTCCTGCCAAGCAGAGAGCCGATTGCGGGGCTTGATCCTAGGACCCCAGGACCATGACCTGAGCAGAAGGCAGATGCTTAATGACTGAGCCACCCAGGTGCCCCATGTATTGTTATTTAGTGGTTGGTTTGTTAGTGAAGCAAAAGTTAACTGAGAGAAAGAAATGAACATGTAGACAAGACAAGGGGCATTTGGTTTGTTGAAGGAAATGCTTGTAATTGTTTTCTATGATAACAGAGTGTTTGCAATTTCTCTGGAAGTACACACTAGGCCTACTGTAATATTAAACGGATCACAATCAAGCCCTTGTGCCACAATTAAGCTCTTCTTTGTCCAGTCTGCAAGTGGTAGCTTGTGTCTAAAAGGTTTGACCTTTAATTTAAAATGATTGCACCTGGTACTTGGGAAAAAAAAATGATGCTGATGATACATATTTTGCATTTCTTTTAATTTAAATTTTATTTTCATCAAAATAATATATGTACAAAAACATTTTTCACTCCTCCCGCTACTGATTTCCACTTCTCAAAGCCAATAACTCTCAAGTCTTCTAGCTCTTTCCCGGTTATTTACTTTCACATTTTCAAATAACATGCTCACAAATAATATAGCTTGATTTTCAATTTTGGATATTATTCTTCTAATTTCCTACCATGGGTGAAGAGAATTTAGCACTTACACATACATCATGACTTTAACCACACATACTTCCCCTCTCCTCTTTTTCCCAATATATTACTTTGTGTTTTATTAATATCCAGCATTAAATTATGATTATGCAATAAATATTCTTCAAAGTAAAACTGTGCAATGTGCACTTTTTTTCACTTGTGATCCTTTTATTTTCTCCCAAGTTAATAATTGCTTCCATTATTCATTTTCTTAGTCTTCAATGTCCCCATTGCTAATGGATTACCAGATTCGCCTTTGCATTTGTAAAACTTGTCACAAAATGATAAAACACATCTGGGAATCAACAAATTCAATATTTTTTCCTTTCAGAAAAAACAAACAAACAAACAAAAAAACAACTTTGGCTTCTATTTCCCTGTTCAGTATGGATTTGTTTTTTCTCGAGGACTCATGGACAACAGATATCCTAGATTTTGAACTTACCTTAACAGCAATTCTGGGAATTCCTTTTCCTCTCCGCCATATTGGACTCCTTTTGGCTAGATCCCAGGTCTTTTTTCTCTTTCTTGGATTAATGCCTTATTTTGTTGAGCCCGTTCTCCAGTAACTTCATCACAAAGGATAAATGTAAACAAATGACCTTGATGTAGAAATCCCAAAGTTCCAGACACCCTGAAGTCTGTGTGGATGGTGACACCTAGAGATGAGCAGTAGCAGGTTGGCGTAGCTCTATCAGCAGCTCCGACATTCAAGAAAACTGTTTGAGACACTGTCTGAGAGTATTTTAAATCTCTGCTCACGCTTGATTGTTGCTTTACACTGGGTTTGGTATTACAGAATACAGATCATTTTCCCTTAGAATTTTGAAAGCACTGCTTCAAAGTGATCCAACTTCTGGTGTTGATATTTTCTGAGCTGAAAACCTGATTTTTTTCTTCTGCAAACATTTTGAAACTTTTACCCCCAATTTTTTAAGATTTCTAGTACAGAGACCTGACAGAAGTCACATTTTATTTTATTTTTACTGAGCTTACTGCAGGCCCTTTCTATTCTGGTATAGAATATTTTACTTATTTGTTTCTTTGATGTGTAATTTTCCCTCTCAACTTTCTAAACTCTTTTTCTAGTACTGTTCTTAATCACATTCTGGATTTATTCTCTAATTTGCATATCTTTGTCTTCAAATTTATAATTTTTTATATCTCCTAAATCATTGTTTTACAGGGCTTTTTAAACTTATTTTCCCAGTGTCTATTGTACTTTTTAAAATTTCTGCTGTCCTATTTTTAATTCCTAAGAGCTTATTCTTGTTATATTAATATTCTTTAAAAAATATTGTGTTGTTCAGTTGATGAGATATTTTTATTTTTCAGAATATTAATTATAGTATTTTTATATATTTTTCTGCTCCAGACATTGTCTCCATTTTTTTGAAGTTCCTTTACTTTGTAGTCTTGGTTTGTTTTCTTTCATCTTAGAAACTTCCCATAAGCACCTCATAATCCTTGGCCAGCTTTCATTTCTAAGATAGGGGTCTCAAAAAATTAAAAGGTAGATAAGTATGAACCTGGTATGTCAATTGGTAGGAAGATAAAAATGCAAAAACATGACTTTTTTTTTATTGGAGGGTGCCCATATGTCTTTATCTATAGGTCTTTGACAAATCTTGATCCATTCGAGTTTTGGGTGTTGATTGCAAATTTACCTCTATATTATAGAGGCTTGAATTTCAGCTTTGAATTGGTTTCTAACCATTTCCTTATCTATTCTCCAATTTGCACATTTTACTGGTATCTCCCAATGACCAAATTATCCTCTCTCATTCATTCTATTTATGCTTGTGGGCTTATGCTTTTATTTTTTATTTTATTTTATTTATTTATTTTTTAAAGATTTTATTTATTTATTTGAGAGAGAGAATGAGAGAGAGAGAGCACATGAGAGGGGGGAGGGTCAGAGGGAGAATCAGACCCCCTGTGGAGCAAGGAGCCCGATATGGGACTTGATCCCGGGACTCCAGGATCATGACCTGAGCCGAAGGCAGTCACTTAACCAACTGAGCCACCCAGGCGCCCAAGGGCTTATGCTTTTAAAAGCACTGGGAGGTTCTGGGAGAGACTGGAGATTTACATATTCAATCCATACATTTTACCAAACATGTTTTGATACTTCTACTTTTGCTCAGATGAATATTTAAAAAAATACTATCACCAGGCAACACATTCAAATGGTATAGAATTGAAAAGTTACAAATTAAAAATGTCTCATTTTCATTCCTGAATGAGATATTTTGTTCCACTTTCCTGAGGTACCTGTGGTTTTCAGTTTCTTGTATAATCCTCTGAGTATATAACACATATTCTACTGCCCTCGATTTTTTTAGTACTGATCACTAGAATTGAGGAGTCTATCAAATCATTACATGTAGAAGTGTCCCATTACATTATTCCAGCATTGAAGCCTGCATTGAATGGATGTGCCATCATTTATATAAACATATATCTATCCATACATTGATGGGTATTTCAGATATTTCCAGTTTTTTGATGTAACAAATAATCCTTAAAATGTATTGCTTTAGAAATAACATTTTACCCAGGAGCATTTATGCCTATGGGGTAATATATTGGAGTAGAACTATATTTCAAAGGTGTGAATTTCCATGGATGTCATTCAAAGTTAGATTCCAGAAGCATTAAGTGAGACTAGTGATTCCAAAACCATTGTCAATATTGGGTTTACAATCTTTTCAATTTTTGCTCATTTGCTAGATGAAAATTCACATTTCATTGTAGCTTATATTTGCATTTGTCTTTTTTGTGAAGGAGATTGAACAACTTTTGATATTTTTAAAATTCATTGCTTTTTCCCTTTTCTATGAACTGTCATTCACATTTTTTTTTTTTTTTGCCCATTTTTCTCTTTAATTTTAGACCTTTTTCTTCTTGATATATGGGGACTTTTCATATATCAAAGCATTGTCATATGAGCTGCAAATTATTCACCAAATTCATTGTCTTTCAACATTGTTTGTGTAATATATATGCTTTGCAGAATTTTTTTTCATTTTGATGTAGTTAAATTTACCAGCCTTTTTATTATGGATTCTGGATTATTTTCTACTGTATATATAAAGGGCTTCCTCACTCAAAAGCATTAAATTTTTCTATATATTATTCTCATCCCTTATGCTGACTTTTATTTATTTATTTATTTATTTTGGAAATAATTTTGGTGTGAGATATGAAATAGAAATTCAATTGTTATTGCCGATGCTTACCACTTTTCCCCAAACCATTTTGAATAATCCATCTTCTCTGCCACTGCCTTGAAATCTCATCACTATCACATACTGAATTCCCATATGTGTTTTCAAATATTTTTTGGACATCTTGCTTTGTTCCATTGTTCAGTTTGTTAATTTTTCAAAGGGTGTCATTTTGTTTGCATTATTTCTGCTTTCGATTAACTGATAGTAAATATGAGTTAGTTCTCCTTTCAATATTCTTCTAGTTAGGAATTTTCCCATCTCTTCTTTCTTATTTACTCAAATATTTGGATAAAAGTTAGAGTAGCCTTGCTAATTTATAAAAAGAAATTTTATTAGTATCTTTGAATTGTTTATACAAGATTTAATGGGAAAATTTTATTATGTGAACCATCCTATACACACCATGGTTTATCTTAGCATTTGTTTAAGTTTTTCTTTGTGTTTTTTAATAGCATTATGCATTTTTCCTCATATACATACTACATATTTCTTAAGTTTATCACCAGCTATTTTATTATCTCTGATTCTGTTATAGGAGCATTTTATTTTTTCTCAGTGATTGTTGCTTATTCATCAAGTCTAACTTTTTCTATGTATTAACTTTGTTTCAATCCACCAACTAAATTACATTATCATATGTATTGTTTTGTCACAAATTATATATATTCTATTGTTATTCTCTGGCTGCTAATTTTCCCAACAGTTTTTTAACTTAATTCTTTGATCAAACTAAATTAATATTAAGAAAATTAGGATAATTAGAGGGCCTGACTTTAAGGACATTAAATTTCTTGATGGTGAGAAAGTTATCAAACAGTTAACATATAAACATACATACTTGACATAGATCCACTTCCTTTTATTATTTCACATAACCCTTTAATCTTTCAAATGTGTTGATGTGTTGTTTTTTTTCAGTTATTGATTCCAAAACACTCACTCCATGTTTCTTGAGAGAAGGATTTATATTTTCTGATTCTTTATCTTCACACTTACTCCTCAACATTTAAGTCTGTGCAAAATTCAATCATTCATGTGACAGAGAGAATACTTTTTCAGTTAGATGTTGGATTAGGTGAAAATTATAATGATTGAGATTTGTTATTCTGTATAGTTTTTCTTTTTCTTTCCTGGTTCCTGTATTGGTCAGCACTTAGTTCTGTTAACCCTATCCTTAGAGAATCATGGGTAAAGGCTATCATTAGAGAGATGCTGAAAGTGAGCACATGTTGGGCCAGAGAGGAAATAATGAGAAATGAATTAGAAAATTTCATATTCTGAACATACTTGATCTTAGTTGATAAAGATAAAGATGTTCCCTATGAAAATCACAATTATTCTTTATAAGGTACATAAGGGAGGGAATGCTTGTCTTTTGTCGTTGATGCATCTTCACCACCTAGAGTAAGTGTCTGGGACCCAACAGGAACTCAATAAATACTACTTGTGATTGAGTTACTTTTCTAATTATTGGATCATGATCATGCTGCTCAGTGGAGGTTGGAGATGCTTTTACAATTAATCATGTGCCATAGGGAGATCAGGGCCATGAGTCCAAGAGAAAGGAAAATTCAGAAGAAAACTGGGTAAATTAAGTATGTTCACCATCAGCCTTTCGGTTTATCTGTTATTCGAGAAACACCATCTTAATCAGGCATCTGAAGCAGGCAGTACCTACTCAGGACAGAGTCAGAAAGTAGAGTGAGATGGTAAGGAGAAAAACTATCAGAAGCAGGAAATAGTAATTTCCCGGTCAAATGTTCTTATAAGTACTGTTCCAGGCATCATACTGGGCCAGTGTATGTATAGAACATCCCCACATAATACTTAGTCTCTGAGAAAAATGATAATTATTAATGGTAATATAAAAGTAATTATTATTTAAAAATAAATAAATAAATAAAATAAAAAAGTAAAAGTAATTATTATTGTTATAATCACCATTGTTGAGCATTTAACATATGACAGTGCCCTAATCACTTTACATAACCTTTACAAAACCCTTTGTGAATTATTATTCTCATTTTAATAGAAGAAAAATCTGAGACAAAGAGTATGTAACTTGCTTGAGGTCACAGAGTGAGTAAATGGCAGAGCCATGACCCAAGCCCAGGCTTTCTGATCTTAACACTCATGCTCATCATCGCTAAGGAATTCTGCACCACAAAAATAAATCTCTGGTGAACAAACTGATGGTTTCCAGAGGGGATGGGGTGGGGCGATGGATGAAATAGATGATGGGGATTAAGGAGTGCACTTGTGATGAGCACGGGGTGATGATGTATGAAATTGTTGAATCACTATATTGTGCACCTGAAACTACTATAACACTGGATGTTACTAACTGGAATTAAAATAAAAACTTAAAAAATAAATTTCTGATAATTTATCTTTTTTTTTTCCTCAAGTTTTCTCAACTCAGAATAGTTTGACTCCACCTTTAATTACAAAATTTTCCCACAGGTTGAAAATTAAGCTTTTCCTGTTTCTCAAGCTTTTATCCTCATTATTTTTTTTTTTTTTGGTATTTTATTGTATTTTTTTATTTTTTTATTTAAATTCAATTAGCCAACATATAGTCCATCGTTAGTTTCAGGTGTAGAGTTCAGTAGTCCATCAGTTGGCTATAACACCCAGTGCTCATCACATAACATACCCTCCTTAATGCCCATCACCCAGTTACCCCATCCCTCCACCGACCTCCCCTTCTGCAACCCTCAGTTTGTTTCCCAGAGTTAAGCTCTATCCTTCTTACAAAAGAACCCCTTGGAGTTCTGGATCAATGGGCAGATGCTTCCAAAAAGTGTTAGAACTATTGGAATTGATCAGTCATCCCCAGAAGTTTTAACTCTGGGGGGCAAATGCATCTCAAATCAGGTCTGTATAAATAATGGAATGGTGGGCATATCATGATGTGGGAAAAGGCATCAGAATGGCATAGTGATTTCTGAGGAGTTATTCAAGCTGAGAAATAGAGCAGAAGCTTTTAAATGCTCTGCGTTCTAGTCAGGATCCCTGTATTGCCTTCATTATTTATGAATTACTGGATTCTTAATATTTTTATACTTTTATAAACAATCACCCTCCTAAATATCTTTGAATTATTTTATCTGTGTGTGTGTGTGTGTGTGTATACACACACATATTGCTCAAATTTCCTTCTGTTTCCTTTTAAAGAAACTTAAAAATATTTCAGATTATGCCCTTTATCCCCAAAACATCTGCTTAATACTAAGAATCCTGGTTTTTCATGATGAAAGCAAAGTAGCTGTTCAGTGTTTTTATGCATGCAAGTGACCTTTTTGATAGGCCCTGAACTGTGGTACTGCTTTCTCTTTAAGGGACAGAAAGTACTACAGCCATTGCAACTTTCTAAAATCACTGATGCCTAGAAAGTGTTAATCTGTAATTAGTCAAGTAAGCACTATTTCTGGAACATCGAACACTCCTGTTTGGTAGTTTGACAATCTGTCTGTTGAAAAGGGAAGACAGTCTTTTGAGAAAACTATTTGTAATCACTGGTAACTTTGATTATCTACATTTGCCAGTGCCTAGAAAAAGAGAAATCATTGTGAATGTCTCAGATTGCATATAAGTATGTTGATAAATATGCTTGACAATATTGAAATATATTATTTCCCTCTACTTGAAAGAAAATTATCTGCCAACCCAAGAAAGAGGATAAATGACATATACAACACACACTAGTTCTTTATCTTTCTTTATTCCCAAAGTTAACGTTTCTACTTCTCTGCAAGACAACCTCCCTGTGCATGTTCACAGCAGCCTCAGTCTCCCCGACAATCCCAAATGGCTCTAAAAATTGCTGTGAAAAAGAGATTTGCCCATTTCCCCAGCACCAAAATGACTCCAAAGGCAAGCACAGGTGGGAACAGTTGAGCCTCTGGATTCTCTGAGCAGTTTCCCATTTCTGATAAGTTATTCTTTTTACACATGCATGAGATTCTCTAACAGATAACAATCGTGCAGGGAGGAAAGGAAGAAAAGGACAATTTGGATCTATAGTGATACTCTTCTAGCAGTATTTGATGCACCCAGAGCTTGGAAAGGGCTAAAACTGCATTAATTTGTGGGAAAAGGGAATTATTGTCTTTCTATTTCAAGTTGTTCACATCTTTTGATAATATAGTGGGCAGTATGTACTCAGAGTATTTATCACTGCACTTAACCCGCTCTGAAAGAAAACTCTAATACCCTTAGGGAGAGTTTCCATTACAAAGATATCCAATATTCATCTTGCCGTAAGTGCAAGCTCTAAAGATAAAGCCCTATTTAAATAATCAATTTTTCTAATCACCCCACCCAGCAATGACTGGAAATGACTCCAAAGAGAAGAGGAGTAAGATAATCAACTTTGAAAGAAAGTCCATTTTATCTTAAGTTTGAAAATATATTTTTTTCTCACTCTCATCATTTCTGTTTGCCAGTACACATTGTAAGCAAACATATGCATCAGCAAACACCGCTCATTGAATTGTGGATAAAATCAAATCCCTCTATGTGGGACTGGTATTTGTATAGCAAAAAAAAAAAAAAAAAAAAAAGGAAAGACAATAAATTAAAGAGCATTGAATTATAAAAGGCAATTTATAGTGTAGGTTAATATCTGTGATTATTTTATTAATCAAGCCAATTTTGCCTTGAGAGGAGAAGAGTTTTGAGCATGTTCTCATTGTTGGATGCAGGTCAAAGAGTGAAAATTGACTCATGGCGTTAGAAAGTTGAAAATGAGAAAGAGTTTGGGAAATGAACTGGTTATCCTGACATTACAAAAAGCCCAACAAGTCTGCATTCACAGCGCAATAAACAATGTTGGGGGCCTGGAAGAGCTCCATTTTTTGACGAAACGTGAATTACCTTAGTTTGTGATTCTTTACTGATCAAGAAACTTGGCAGTAATGGCATTCTGCTTCATGATGGTGCTCTCTAGAGAAAACCACAGCCAGAGGAACAACAATCAGAGGAATAATTCATGGTTATAATAATTCCAATCTTTTCGTGACACCTTGCCCTCTATTCTTTGAATTGATACTTACACAAACCATGTGGTTTTGGCAAGAGAAAATAAAGACGTACTGATGGCCTTTTAGTACTTCATAAAAAGTCTGTTTTTCCTTAGTTACATGGATATATGTGACGTTTGCATTGAACTAGTGTCACTCCAGAGTGTATTAGGAACATATGCAGCAAATACTGGTAAATCTGAACCTGTGTTCCCTTGGATTCTATTTCAACATATCATATGGGCACGGCTTCTACTTTCTGAAATGCTAGGTCAATGTGTAGTCTGGGTTTTCAGATTAGTATGATGGGCCCTAAACAAAACTCCACTCCCTTCAAAATCCTGGTCACCTCTCAAATAAAGCTAATGTCTTCTCACTGGGCTTCTAGTCACTAATGGGGCTTCTCTCAACTCAAAGTCAGCAACTTCCTTTTCTAATTTTATTGTGGGAAGAAAGATACTCCCTGAAGCATATGAGAAATCTAATTATATTTTGGTAGCTTAGTTTCTCATAAAAGAGGCAATTTTTTTCATAAATGCATTCTGACCTGATCATTACAACTCTTTTATCAAGTGATTTTCAGTATAATTGTATATGTATTTTTTTTATTCACCAGTGAGGTGTATGAGTATTTCTTTATTTACCTAGGTTTTGTTTGGTAACGTTTGTACAATGAGACCAAAATGTAACCAACCGTTATTGTCTAATCCTGGCTAACCAAATAAATTAGTGTTTGGCATTGTTAATTCCACAGAGGAAGGGTGGGGAGGGGAGTCTCCTTTTTTTCTGTTGTAACTTTTCTTATCTCAGTTTTCGATGATTACCTGTGAAATTATTTACACTCTTTAAAGAAGGATGGACATGTATTCTGAGGGTGTTATGTCGTAGGTTTATCCAGGTAAAATATTTCAGACCCTCAACTCTTAAGTTGCATTGAATTTCTGTTTAGGGTAATAAAGGTCCCTCCGGGAGGATGGTAGATACAGCTGGACCTTGGAGAGGGAGATGGGCGGACACCTGCCGAGTGCTAGGTCTTTATTTGGCTTGAATATGACAGGAAAGAAAGAGTGTCATCAAGAGCCATGTAAAGGGGCGCCTGGGTGGCTCAGTCATTAAGCATCTGCCTTCGGCTTAGGTCATGATCCCAGGGTCCTGGGATCGAGCCCCACATCGGGCTTCCTGCTCGGCGGGAAGCCTGCTTCTCCCTCTCCCACTCCCCCTGCTTGTGTTCCTGCTCTCGCTGTCTCTCTCTCTGTCAAATAAATAAATAAAATCTTTAAAAAAAAAAAAAGCCATGTAAAGAAAATCATGTTAATTGTGTCAGTTGAATGGCCCTATCTAGGGTCAGTCTATGAATTGAACACCATAACAGTCCTTTAATCTCATTCTATACACTTCAGCATGACGATGGAGACAAGAGAATGTGGGACTATGGGGCCTGTGCATTTCATGTACAATTTTCTCTCATTCTTGGGTTCTCCAAAGAAATAGCATCAGTTGGATATATACAATTGGCTCATGTGGTTATAGAAGCTGAGAAGTCTCAAGATGTGCAGTTAGCAAGCTGGAGACCCAGAAGAGGTGACGGTGTAGTTCCAGTCTGTGCCTCAAGGCAGATCAGTGTCTCAGCTGGAAGACAGTCAGGCAGAGACCTAATTCTCCCCTACTCTGCCTTTTGTTCTATTCAGGTTTTCAATGGTGTCTTAGTCTAATTGGGCTCCTATAATAAACTACTGTAGACTGAGTAGCTTATAAGCAACAGAAATTTATTTCTCAGAGTTCTGGACATTGTGAAATACAAGATCAAATCTCCTGTAGATTTGGTGGTTGATGACAGCCTTATTCGTGGTTCATAAATGGCTGCTTTTGATTGTGTCCTTAAATGGCAGAAGGACAAGGGAGCCCACAGAGATGGTTATAAAGGCTCTCATCCCAAGGGCCCACCTCAAAATATTAAATAGGTTTCAACATATTAATTGGACCAAGGGGAGGACAAATATTCGGTCTATAGCAAATGGATAGATGATGCCCGCCTATACTGGGGAGTGCAATCTGCTTTACTCAGTTTATTGACTGAAATATTAATTTCGTTCATAACTACACTCACAGACATACCCAATATGATGTTTAACCAAATATCTGGACGATCTGTGGCTCAGTCAAGTTGACAGACAACATTAGCTCTCACAGGGGGAGTAACTATGGTCAGGGTTAAGGTCTTTTAAAATGGTTTGTTTAAATTAGCTTCTTCAAGGTCACTTCTCTATTGAAGATCCATTTACATTGCTATGGAAAGCGATTTGTCTCAGATGAATTCAATTCACCACACATTTGCTCTGCCCCTGCACTTACAGGATACAGTGCTAAACTGTATGAGAAAAGGAAGGAGCACAAGCTTTAAGAGTTTATAATATGGCATCGAAAGGCGGATGTCACCTAATTGCAGTGAGAGGCAAAATATAATGTGAAATAAGATAGGTGTAAACTCTTTCCAAAGGAAGACAAAAGAAAGAAGAAATTATGTCTACCAAATCAAAGAATATATTAAGGTAAGGTCTGAATTGCCTGGATTTGGAGGATAAAAATGGTTATTTTATATTATAATAACTAATCCACTTTGAAATAAATTTGTGCTGAAGCCCAGAAAATTCTGTGGATATGTAAAAGGGAACTGTGGCCAAGGGCAGACAAGGATCACTAATCCTATCATGGAATTCACAGGAAGACATTTTGGGGAACTATTTTTACAGAATTCTGAAGGAATTTCCTAGTGATCCATAGCTAAGGTATTTCTCATCCTCCCACTCAGATCCAACCATAAGATGTGGCCATTTAGAAAGTGGGGTGCTCACTGAATGCCATTGACCAAGGAAAGAATGTAAGTCCAAGAAGAGCCTTTTGATGTAAATATCAACTGTTTCTCTATAGAAAGTGTTCTCTGGGGGCACCAGGGTGGCTCAGTCAGTCATACTCTTGGTTTTGGCTCAGGTCATAATTTCATGGGTTGTGAGATCAAGCCCCGTGTGGGGGTCTATACTCAGTGGAGAGTCTGCTTGAGGATTCTCTCCCTCTGCCCCTCCCCGTATTTGCTCTCTCTAAATAAATAAATAAATATTTTAAAGAAAGTGTTCTTTGTACTGTGCAGAATTAATGTTATTTTCTGAAGTGTTAAACCTGGAATAATGGTACAATGACCCTCTTGTTTACAACATAGATCTGCGATAGGTAGTAAAATATTTATTCAGAAAACAATTTTTAAACTAGCTTTCATATTAAGTGGAAAATTATTGCACATTCTTCCTATTTTGTAGATTGTGATACCATAATGCTGCCTCAATCAATACTTTTGTAGTAATTAATATTTAATTTTTATTGATCCTGCCTCATAATTTTGATCCTTTAGATTAATGGTTATAGTAAATATGTACAGGATGGCAGAAGGGGATATAAAATGTCGGTTTTAGCAGGGTAATAAAGAAAGATAAGGAATAAATAAGATATAGATGTTCTTCACCATAAATAAAGTCTAAAAGGGGAAGCAAAAATTTTCTACTAAAATACTTAATGATGTATATCATTTATTTAGTAGCTATTATATACTAGGTTTTGTGCTAGGCACTTCAACATCAAAACTACAATATTATTTACCACCTTTTATAGGGAAGAATATGGGGTTGGGAGAAAAATTGTTGCCTTTTCCTGTTTATACAGACAGTCAGGGATGGAGCTGAGATTCACATGCAAGTTTAATCACTTCACTTGTTCCAAAACTCATATTCTTTTCAATATATATTGGTCCCATACAGGAAAGCCAACACCAGTCTTACTTATTTTATCATTGAGATATTTCTGGCCTTCATTCACACCAATGGCATGTTTTCTTTGTCTTTACTTTGGCCTGAACTGATCCTTTCCTATTACCCTAACAGTCTCTGAATTGATTTTTTTCTTTTATTTTCCATCTGTGCCAGTTATCAATTTATCAACTTTCACTTCAAATTCACCCTCATTTTCCCATCTTTGCGACTTGATAGGTAGACTCTACAAACATTTCTCCTTTGCCAACAGGCACAATGTTAGGTTTTTTCAGTAGAAGTCACCAGAGGGATATACTACATAGTCACAGCAGAAGGAAGGGCTTGTCTTAGTCATTCATGTGCTTCTCTTTCTTTCTCTTTCTCTCTTTCTTTCCTTCCTTCCTTCCTGCCTTCCTTCCTTTTTTCTTCCCCCTTCCTTCCCTCCTTCCTTCCCTTCCTTCCTTCTTTTCCCCCCTTCCTTCCTACCTTCCTTCCTTCCTTCCCTTCCTTTCCTCTTTCTTTCTTTCTTTTTTTTTTTCAAAGATTTTATTTATTTATTTGAGAGAGAGAATGAGATAGAGTGAGCATGAGAGGGAAGAGGGTCAGAGGGAGAAGCAGACTCCCTGCCGAGCAGGGAGCCCGACAGGGGACTCGATCCCGGGACTCCAGGATCATGACCTGAGCCCAAGGCAGTCGCTTAACCAACTAAGCCACCCAGGCGCCCTCTTTCTTTCTTTCTTCCTTTCTTTCTTTCTTTCTTTCTTTCTTTCTTTCTTTCTTTCTTTCTTTCTTTCTTTCTTTCTTTCTTTCTTTCTTTCTTTCTTTCTTCCTTCCTTCCTTCCTTCCTTCCTTTCTTTCTTTCTTTCTTTCTTTCTTTCTTTCTTTCTTTCTTTCTTTCTTTCTTTCTTTCTTTCTTTCTTTCCTTCTTTCTTTCTTTCTTCTTTCTTTCTTTTTCTTTCTTTCTTTTTCTTCAATTTTTTTTATAAATCCCATCAACTAGAACAATGTTTGACACATAATGAATGCTCAAAATAAGTGGATGTACATGATAGAAGGATTAGAGGTGGTTCAATGGCCTGAAGAGCAGAAATACATGCCTGGGGGGCGCCTGGGTGGCTCAGTTGGTTAAGCGACTGCCTTCGGCTCAGGTCATGATCCTGGAGTCCCAGGATCGAGTCCCGCATCGGGCTCCCTGCTCAGCAGGGAGTCTGCTTCTCCCTCTGACCCTCCCCCCTCTCATGTGCTCTCTCTCATTCTCTCTCTCTCAAATAAATAAATAAAATCTTTAAAAAAAAAAAAAGAAATACATGCCTGGGAGCCATGGAAAATAAAGTTTTCCTTAATATAAATATAAATGTTATTATAATAAAGATATCTCAACAAGAAATGGGATATTTGTGCATGTAGGTAATTTCTTATAGAAAAGTATTGCTCAATAAGACAAAACAATTCTAGAAGACAGATCAGAGTATGTCAGAGTGCATGTTAGATGAATGATGTCTCCAGGGTATTCAAACTCCAGATGAGGAGTGTAGTGGTGGTCACTATTCTGATCCTTTGAACGCTTAGATTTTATCCATTTTTCATAGAAAAATAATGTTTTAAAAATATTTGCTGTCTTCTAAAATATCCAATTTTCACATGTACCCTGTCATTGCTATTGTGCTCTCTTTTTCCTTCTAATAATTTTCTTGAGGCTCTATCAATTATATAGTAGTTAATGGATCTGTACTGAATCAGGATACAAGTTCTTCTAATTTTCAATCTTAATCATCAGAAAAAGCATGGCTGCTTGATGGAGAATACTAGATTTTAATATGAACATTTTAATGTCAACATTTAGTTTTCCCTCAGGGCGCCTGGGTGGCTCAGTTGGCTTGGGTCATGATCCCAGGGTCCTGGGATCGAGCCCCAGGTCGGGCTCCCTGCTCAGCGGGGAGCCTGCTTCTCCCTCTCACTCTGCCTGTTGCTCTGCCTGCCTGTGCTCTTTCTCTGTGTGTCAACTAAATAAATAGAATCTTTAAAAAAACACTTAATTTTCCCTCATTGTCTCATTTCCCTAACAAATATTACCCCTTCTCCATATTTAGTAGACAGTAAATCAGTGTCATGACTCATTGAATAGTCATACTGGAAGGGATATATTTTCTCTGAAGTTTCAGAAGTTGAGCTAAATACTCAATGTTATATATATGACCCCAAACAAAATCAGCCTTCAAATAAATGTGATATGAAACAAACGAGCAACAGTATAAACCAGCTCTCCGGGGGGAAAAAAGAATGTAGTGGGTTAAAGTCACTGATAATATAAAATGAGAACACCCTCTCCAGGTCATTTAGATTTTTCTCTCTTTTGCTCCAACATATGCATTCCTTTTCAACAGATAGATCTATCTCTTTTGGTCAGAGAGATGATTTAGTTTCCAGAGCCTGGAGGAAATCTTGTTGGCTTTAAGAATTTGAAGAGTTCCATAAATTCCAAACAGGAATTTACACACCAGAACTGGCCAATGGTCCATCCAGTCAGGCATCCTGCTTCCTACTGGGTCTAATGATGGATATTTTAGGAGAAAGCCATAAACTCACCATGATGCACCTAACTGAGAGATACAGCATTGCCAAGGAAATTTCTTCTTATGTCTGGTAGTTGGTTAGTTTACTCCATGGTGCCTGAGGCCTGAAAACTATTTATCTCTATACTATTGTTACAGAGAAACTCTTATTTATTCCTAAGAACACACTGTTAAATTTCTCATAAGCATCTAATCCTTAATTGAGTCTTATTAACCTCTTCTGATTAACAACTCACTGTAGAATGAACATGTAATCACATTCTGCATTTTAACTTCACTTAAATCCTTCCAGCCAAATGTATATAAAATAGCTGTATCTCTCTACATTATGGGTTTCTTAATAATACTTCTAACATTATGTATATATATATATAAACCTGTGGAAGTCAACATAAAAAATACTCTGTAATTAGGTACAGAATGTATTATTGGGTTATTAAGATACAAGAAGAGAAAGTTCAAAGCATGACTTGTGAATGTTTCAAGTGCACTCTGTATTATTTGCTTAAACCTTTCAGGAACCCCATATTTCTTTAGTAGAAGAAAATTGCCACTGAGCTAGACTACATTAATATGAAATATGTTTAACAATGTCCTTGCTTGGAAACTACTAACAACGTGTTAACAGTTTTCTAGGACACGGTGGACAGTGTATTTTATTTTTTTGACAACAGGGCTGCAAACCACTTTATGCAACTCTGTACAGCGTTGTTAAGCCGTTGGTGGAGGGACTGTAAGTAAACAATCTATGTCATCAAAGGACTCAGCACATTGTCATCACCTATTAGAATTTGAGCAATGTGAGCAAGGTCAAAATCTTGCATTAGTACTTTGTGTTTGTGTGGGTTAACTGCTACTCAGGCTTGGAGAACTAGCATTTATAGTTGGTGGCAGACTCATTAAGGGGAATGAAACGTCAAAAGAATTCTCTTTTCATCATTTTTTATACTTGCATTTTTTCATAGCTTTGCTTGGGTTAGTGGAGAGTAGTACTCGAAGAAATACTAATCCCTTCGTGATTCTGATTCTTTTTTTGCAAAGGCAGCTGAGCATATTTTGAGAAGCCATAAACTATTTCTAAGAAATAATAAATATTCAGTCATATGCTACAGGTTGATTCTCCAGAGGCTAACATGTCAACAATTCAATATTTTGTTTATTAATATGACCTACATGACTAAGCTAAGGTTAATTTAGACATTATAGAATGAACATCATAAGCACAGGTCTTCCAAGTGGATGCCCTGGATTTGAATACATGGCCTAGGCTGTCATTGCTATTTGGCATCAGGCAAGCTACCTTTCTTCTATTAGCTTACTTCTCATGGGTGCTATTTGAATTTTAGAAATCTAACAGCACTTTCTAAATCATTGTTCCTATTATTGCTACTGTTATTTTTTTATATAATTTTCTAAATGACATCATTAACATGAATCAGTAAATTACATAGACATAACTTATTCTACAATTAAGCTAGTTAATTTCGAGAACCAGTATGAACTGTGAGTTGTTTAGAAATAAAAAAGAAAGAAAGAAAATCTTGATAATAACACTATTTTGTATTTATCAAGTTTCTTTAGGGAAATGATCTGAACATTCTTTCGTACTGTTACAGAGAGCACTAGCCTCATAAAAAAGCTTCCCACCATGTCCCTTACCCTGTGCATGGACAGAACACTTTTACTTGAATGGCTTTGGAGCTTTAAGTTTCTGTGAATGTCATCATCAAGTTATTTCTAAGTGTGTATCATCATCTTTATGCACAGAATATGTATGTATAGACCTAGTAGGTTTAAACAAGCTGAATAGAATTTTTTTTATGCAAACTTTTAGTTGTTAAGCAAATCTGCCATACAGCCACTGCCCCATGTAACTGAGGAGAAACAGAAAAATACACAAATGTGAAAACTGACAGAGTTAACAAAATTTTAAAGTGAACTCAGAATGCACCAGCATAATTAACGTAAGGGCCCTTGAATACATATTGCCATTTAGGTGAACAGAATCTCCAGGGTTGAATATAGAATCTGGCATAAAACTAATGCTTTATGATTTTTCCTTGAACACACACACACATACGTATCACATCATTATACATACCACATAATTGTCTATCATGTTTTTAGAGGATAACTTCTTGACTGCTGTATTTACTAATCTTTTAAATGTTAATTGTGAACTTAAAAAAATTTATTAAATCATTGGAAATTTGAAAGTAAGGAAATTAAAAAAAATCACCCACAATTCAGGCAATTTAAAGATTTCAATGCTATTTACACTTCAGAGTATTTTCCCTCAGGGCTATTATTTTTTATATCAGACAATTTTTCTTGTAATGTCTGTGATATTTCATACATAACCTTCATGTCACTTTTCTATCATTATAGCATAACACATTTATAATGAAATTTCTAAAACAGTATTATAATATTCTGTTCATTGAATGGACCTGGAAATGTGTGGTGTCTGAGGTTGTGCTTTAAAAAATAAAGTTGAGGGATGCCTGGGTAGCTATTTCAGTTAGGTATCTGCCTTTGGCTCAGGTCATGATCCCAGGACCCTGGGATCTGGCTCCTTGCTCAGCGGGGAGCCTGCTTCTCCCTCTCCCTCTCTCTCTGTCTGCCACTCCGCCTGCTTGTGCTCTCTATCAAATAAATAAATAAAATCTTTAAAAATAAATAAATAAAAATTAAAAATAAGGTTGAAATGAACATCTTCTGGAAGAAAAGTTTCTCTCCATTGCATTTATTTTCATGAGATTGGGTCCCAGAAATGCAATTCCTGGTGAAAAGGTAAGAACAGTTTAAGTTTTTGATATATGAACTTTTAAAAGCTATTCTTTTGCTTGTACCATCATTTTTTAAACTTTGCAGCTCTGGCAGGGGTAAGTGTTTGTTGAATTTGGGTAACTCAGTTCATAATCATTTGAATGTTACAATATTTGAACCATTTCCATGTGTTGTATTTCTATTATTTTTCTTTTTTGGTAAATTACATGTCATTTTCTTATATCCTCAGTGTTTTTTTTATTGCTATTTCTTAGTTTTTCTGCATTAAAGATATTAACCTTCAGCTACCTGTGCTGCAAATACATTTTTCTGATTTTATTCTTTTATTATATTTATTTTTGGCATGTAGACAATCTTGATCATTATGGAATGAAATATGATCCTTTGAAATAAAATCTATGATTTTTAAAATTATAATTTATGAGTTTATTGATCATTTTTCTCTAGAGTCTACAGTATAGAGATTTGGGAAAAATTGCATATTTTCTTCCAGTTTCATATCATTTAATTAAGTCATATTCATTTCTTTAATCCTTATGAAACTATGATAGATGATGACCCAAAGTGCTTTCTTTTTTCTTTTTTTTCCCCAAAGTGCTTTATTTTTTCTTATTGTTACTCCTTTTGCTTTTTTCAGTGGTCATTTTTTTTAAGTTTATTTATTTAAGTAATCTCTACACCCAACATGGGGCTCCAACTCACAATCCGAAATCAAGAGTCCCACACTCTTCCAACTAAGCCAGCTAGGCGCCCCCACAGTGGTCATATTTTAAACTTGGATATCAACCCTAGTTTATTGTTTTTACTTTGAATATATTTTCTTGGATTTTTCCCCTTCAATTTGGGAGATCTTTTTTGAAAACTGGACACTGTTTATAAAATGTCCTCTATGATTTCTTCCAAATCTTCTAAGTTTAGAAATGTCCTCAATATATCATGCTTAGGAAATATCTTGCTATATTTAACTTTTAAAAAATATAAGGATTGATATTTTATTTTATCAAACGCGTCTTCAATATTTACGGAGTAATTTTTATTTAATTTATTTAAACTAAAAACAAGAAACAGTTTACCCATTTCTCCCACCCACCACCCCCACCTCTGGCAACTGTCAATCTGTTCTGTATATCTATGAACTTAGTATGTGGGGTTTGATCTCACGACCCTGAGATCATGACTTGAGCCAAAACCAAGAGTTGGATGTTTAACCAACTGAGTGACCCATGCACCTCTTGTTTATCTTTTTAAAGAAACAACTCTTACTTTCATTTATCTTTTCTTTTGCCTTTCTGTTCTCTTTATTTATGCTCTTTATTTCCTTCAGTATACTAAATTTGGGCCCAATAATCATTTTAGCAATGGCTTTAAGCACAGTACCTCCTTATACTCATGTTTCTACATTCTCCAATCTTGTTTTAAGGGAAAAAAAAGTTGCAAAAGAAAATAATTTGCAAATAATCTTTTCTGAAATCATGTATTTAACAGAAGGAGAAAATGTATGCCAACTGAAATTCAATTAATTAAAATAATTTGTCTTGTTTTTATTTCCTTTTTCCTAATTTTATTCTCTTCTATATGCTTTTGTTCTTTCTATATTTTGCACAAGAAACACATTTTGTAATTTCAATCTGAAATTGCCCAACATTTTTTATAGAGATGAAATCTTGTTATAGATAGCATCAGGATTTATCTTGAAATAATAGTGACAATAATGCTAAAGTTGACTGAAACTAATATTATTTAATACTGAACAGTTTGTGACTGCACTTTGTATATATTACCTCTGGAATGTCAGTTCAAAGTAGGAGGAGATTTGAGGGTCCTCTTCACTGCTCCCATCCTAGTATCTAGAATAGTGCCCTTTAGGCACCCAGTAAATATTTACTGAATATTGTTGAATAAGTTCTCCAAACAATGCAGCAATAAAGATATTATTAGTTTTTCCCCTATTTTACTGCTTAGGAACAGAAGTTCAGACAGATTTCATATTTTCCCAATGGTACAGGAGACACCGATATTTGGATCTGTTGAACAATGCTCCTGGAAAATTACCTTCATTCCATCCAGTCTTGTAAATGCACAGGAATTTGTAGGAGTATTTTGCCCAATTACTTAAACCTAGTGCACAAGTAAACATATAGCAAATTCTCTAGATTAATTAGGACTAGGGGGATAGGAGGCTATATAACAGGAGCCAAAAATCAAACCCAGGGCTAATTAATTATAGCCATATGTTTCCATTTAATCTACAATGCCTAACATGGAAAAAATAAGATGGCATTGAGATATAAATTCTGTATGTTATCCAATGTACAATATGCCTGTGTGTGGGTATGTACATGTGCACTTGTGTGTGTATATAAAAGAAAGAAAGCATATTTTTGGAGTGAATTAGAATATATTTTAAAATTAATTTCTCACAGATTATTCAATTTGTGAGAATGAGATTCATATATCCAGTTCAAATTTACATTTTCATAATATAATTATTAGTGTGTCATGTAAACTTGGTTTCTTGGATATCTTTGCACATACATCACAATGCATATATCTTTATTTGTTTTTATCACAATATAATGCATTAATTTGAGGGCTAAGGGTTTTTCCCTTCACCCCATATAGTGAGAATTCCAAAGAATGAAGAAGCATGTCTTGTTTTAAATATGACATTGTCAGGTCTTAATAAATGTTTGCTGAATTAAAGTGTTAAACTGTAACAACAGGGTTGGTTATAAAATAATAGCTGACATTTATGAAAAACATACTGTATGCCAGGCACTGTGTAGGTGTTTCATAGCTACAATGCCATCTAATCCCCAAAATAATCCTACCAAATAGATACTATTATTATCATTCTTATATCCCCAATGATGAAATTAGGGTAAGATAATATGCCCAAGATTACACAGCTAGTAAGAAGGAAAACAGAATTAAAATAAGACCCATTTTCATCAGTCTTTCTTGTGAGAAATAAAGCCCACCTCTTATCCCCATGTAGAGTACCGCCTCCTAATAAATGTGAGAGCAATGATCCATGCTGTGTTGCTCACTAGTGAGATATCCAAAATAAAGTCAGGTCTTATGATAGCCAATCTACTGATATTTATTCTACTTCACTAAACTCTGAATTACCATGCATAAAGCCACATCTTTCTTGTTGAAAGCCGTATCTTAGAACTTGGTATATGGCATCTTATATATGTCATGCTACACAAACCTTTGTTTTTCGAATTAATGGTTAAAAACAAGATCCAGTTCCTTAGATGCCTGTAATAATTTGATTCTGGGGGTGCCTGGGTGACTCATTCTATTAAGCTTCCAACTCTTGATTTCAGCTCAGGTTGTGATCTCAAGGTCCTGAAATCAAGCCCCACGTCAGGCTCCATGCTCAGTGGGGAGTCTGCTTGAGATTCTCTCTCTCTCTCTCTCTCTGTCTGCCCCTTCCCCTCATGTGCAATCTCTCTCTCTAAACTTGACAACAATAAAACTATAACTACATTTGATTCTAATGTGGCAAGGTAGCTATTTCAGATACACAATTGCAGTATTAAGGCCTCTGTTTCCAAAGAAGCACATTCCTTATTGCTCTGTAAGCCAATATTCATCAAGAAATTAGATTTATTATTTTGGATATCAAGTCCTGAGCTAGTTTTATAACGACATTAATTCTCATGTATATCAAGAGTGATCCCTGAAGACTTTGTAAAATCCGAATGTAGATACTACATGATTCATTCCTTAGGTAGGCATCTCTGGGGTGTGTCATGATGGCTAGTGTTCAGTCACAGGTTGGTGAGATATTTGGAAATGTCAGTGTTAGCAAAGAAAATGAAATCTGCAATTGAAAACTTGCCCAGAGGTTTCAGTGAGGCTAACTCTTCTGAGGTCTGCAAAAGGCAGCTTGCCAAGTCCCAGCACTGTCTAAGCAATCAGATAAACACACATGTTTGCATGTGACAGTGACCACTGACAGACGACCTATGGGAGCCTGCCAGAAAATATGTCTTGATTAGCACTCGACTGGTTGCTCTCCTCTGCTTTGTGCACTGGGCTGATTTCTGTTCAGTAAGGCAAACATACTTTCTTGTAATACTGGTGTGAAGTCACAGTTTGAGCCTATTTATTCCACATTCTCATCAGTTTTTCTAATGTGCAATAGCTTTTGAAGGCCTCATTTAGAGCCCTAAGTTAAACAATGAGTATAATAAACCTGTGAATCACATGACTAAAGGCCAAATGAACCTCATTGCCATGTGAGAAATATTTATCAGGATTCTAATGCTAGGAGTTTCCTTTTGCTTTTTCTTTCTTTTTATTCTTATCATTGAAATGGTTAAAAATGTGTTTATTTCTAAGCCTATCTTTATTCCCTGATCATGATGGCTATCAGGAGGGACAGTGTAACCATGAGAATAGAATGGAACAAAGAGTCTCTAGGCATGACTTGTAGTCAGTGCTTTGAAATTACTCAGCTAGGTGCTCTCTACTCGGTGTATGGGTTTAATCGTCAGAATTAAATTAAATTAAATTAAATCTCTAGAGGTCTGTTTTCTCCTCTATAATCCAATAATATTTTGTCCTTTGAAACAACATTCAGCATTTAAAAAAAAATCACTCCGTATACTCAGTATAATAGCTTTATGAAAGGGAAATCTATAATTCCTAGTATCCTAATTTTTTTGGTATTATGTGGATTAGTTCTTGGGTTTAAGTACTTTTATGTGTTTGAAATACTTGCTATAAAATAGATGTCCTTCAAATAAACATCTTTCAAACATTAGATATTTTATCTACTTCCTTCTTTCTTCTCCTTTCTCCATGTAATTACAGCACAATGATGTAAAAGAGTGAAAAGTATTAAAGTTTGTTAACCTGAATTGCACAGTTAGGAACAATTCTTCTGAAACATCTGCATCTGACTCTGATAATTAGAATCATAGTCATGAATCCATATATCCAACCACATGTTGAAGGAGCCAACACTCAAGGGCACAAGATACTAGAATGGTGAGAGATGCGCAGTGAGGAACCTGATACTCCCCAATGCTTTCTTCTAAAAGCCAAGGAAACAACAAGTAATGAGTTAAAAGTCTAAGCAAAGATTTTGATTAAGTCACAGTTACAGGGAGAAAAGAAATGTAGGGCCACTGAGAAGAAGGAATCCTGGCAAACATCCTTGGATTTTATTTCAGATTCCTGAAAGATGACTTCCTAGAGTAAAGGCACCAGAAGTGGACCAGGCCTCACTTAGACTGGAATCATCTTATTATAGATTGAATTAAGGTGATCTTCCAGAAGATAATGATATCCTCTCTGGGGGAAAAACAAAGCAAAACAGAAAACAAAACACATCTAGAGACTCTACAATGTATCACACACTCAGTCCAGATTATAAAACATTACAGGCATGCCTGAAGATAGGAAGAAATGATTCAAAACAAATAACCCAAGTTTCAGACAATAGAGGCAGACAGGCCTTCCATTTGCTGGAGTTAGTCATGAACTTTTAAATAACTGTAAAAAAAATGATCAAGAAAATAGAACACAATATGGATAGTTTTCCTAGAGTACTGCAATCTACATAAAAAGTGTGACATTAAACTAAAATCAGAACTATATTAACCAAAATTTATTTAATGAGCTAAGTAACAAATTAGAAACAATGAAAGAACAATTAGTCAACTGGAACCTCTTTAAGTAAAAACATACCTGAATTGATAAAGAGGGGGAAAATTAAATAAATAAATACAGAAAAGAGTGTAGAGAATCATAAGAAACAGTGAAAAGTTTTAGCTTCTATGAAGTTGAAGTAGGAAGAAAGAAGAAATAGAATAGGACAACAATATTTGAAAATTATTTGGAAATTTTTTTTCAAAGTCATTGGAAGATATCCAACCACAGATTCTCAAAGATTTATTAATGCAAAACAAAATGTTTACAGTAAAACCACACTGAGGTATATCATACCAAAATTGCTGAAAGCCAAAGATGAAGAGAAAATTTTAAAAACAAGACACACTGGCTTTAAAAGAGCAATAATAAAACTGATGTCTAGTCTTTCAAATGAAATAAAGTCAAATTAAGATCTTACTCTAATTACCAGACCAGATTAAAACAAAAGCAAAAATTATACTTCTTATAACATAGAGGTTGGAATTTAAAGGAAGAAAAAGACATGCCCTACAAGCACCATCAAAAAGAAATCTGGAGGGCACCTGGGTGGCTCAGTCGTTAAGCGTCTGCCTTCGGCTCAGGTCATGATCTCAGGGTCCTGGGATCGAGTCCCACATCGGGCTCCCTGCTCGGCGGGAAGCCTGCTTCTCCCTCTCCCACTCCCCTTGCTTGTATTCCTGCTCTTGCTATCTCTCTCTCTGTCAAATAAATAATAAAATCTAAAAAAAAAAAAAGAAATCTGGAATAACTACATTAATACCAGAAGAAGTAACTCTGAGATATAATATATGTTACAAAAAATAGATTTCATAAAGATAAAATGGTCAGTCTGCTGAAATAACTCAACACTTAAAATATATAGGCATCTAATAACATAGCCTCAAAAAATGAAAGAAAAGAAACAAACCAACAGAAATAAAGGGAAAATAGATATATTTACAATCAAATGGATGATCTTAAAACACCTCCCTTAACTACTGATAGATCAAGCAGACAAAGATTCTTCAAGGTATTTATAATAAAACAGGTTGATTTAATTGACATATATAGAACCCTGAATCCTCAAACTGCACAACACACGTTTTTTTTTTTTTTTCAAGTGCACATGGAACATTTAAAAACTAAGAATATGCTGTGTTGTAAAGCGAATCCCAAGGAATCTTAAAAAAAAAAAAATTGCCCATTCAGCTTGACAAAATCCATTGGTCTTGGGTTTGAGTGTAAATCAGAATTGCCACACACAATAGACTTTATCTGCCACCAAGGTTATTTAGATTTAAAAAAAAGATACAAGATATTCACTGCAGCATGAATGGCAAATGCACGGTAGGAGTGTCAGACACAGTGCCCACCATATCTCCAATATGCTCTTGGGATGTGAATGGCAAAAGGACTGAGCTGTGTGGGGCGCCTGGGTGGTTCAGTTGGTTAAGCGACTGCCTTCGGCTCAGGTCATGGTCCCGGGGTCCTAGGATCAAGTCCCGCATCGGGCTCCCTGCTCTGCGGGGAGCCTGCTTCTCCCTCTCCCACTCCCCCTGCTTGTGTTCCCTCTCTCGCTGTGTCTCTCTCTGTCAAATAAATAAATAAAATCTTTAAAAAAAAAAAAAAAAGGACTGAGCTGTGTGTAGAAAATGAGATAAAAAGAAAAAGAAACCACTTCATCCCAGAGAAGCTAGCTTCTTTGGGGCTTCTTTAGCTTTTATAACATGCAGATTACATGTTTAAACTTGGCTCACTTTGTTACCATAACTGGGATCTCCAGTACCATGTTGCATAGAAGGTGACTATTCTGTTTTCAAATTTTTAAAAGGACAGTTTTCAATATTTACTATTTAATATAAAGCTACTTCAAAAGGACAGTTTTCAATATTTACTATTTAATATGAAGTTACTTCATGTTTTGGGCTCCATAAATATTATTGTAAAGGTAGATATTTCTCACATCAACCATAGTTATTGTATTTTATCACAAACATATAGCATACAAATATTCATATTATCATCTCAATATTTTTGATGTACAAAAATTGATGTGTTGTTAAACAATTTTTGGATATGTGTCTCTCTCCCATGGTTCAGAGAAGCTCAAACTCATCAGTTACAGGTTACTCAATAAACAATCTCAACAATAAAGTGCAGGTGCTCAGTCAAAGCATAGCATTCATCATGGAACCAGTTTGCTCTAAATTTCTTGATTTATTATTGTAAAAGGATTCTGGCAAGCTTCACCCCCGGGTGTTTCTGAAACTAGAGAAAAGAACACAAATCAACTGTTAACTAACCTTCCAAACAAGAAAACATTAACATAATTATAACTCACACGAGTATTTGGAAATTAAATCATACATTTCTTTTTTTTTTTTTTTTAAGATTTTATTTATTTATTTGACAGAGGGAGAGATGGCGAGAGAGGGAACACAAGCAGGGGAGTAGGAGAAGGAGAAGCAGGCTTCCCGAGGAGCAGGGAGCCCGATGTGGGGCTCGATCCCAGGACCCTGAGATCATGACCTGAGCTGAAGGCAGACGCTTAACGACTGAGCCACCCAGGCGCCCTATTTATTTTTTAACAGTGAGAGAGACAGTGAGAGAGGGAACACAAGCAGGGGGAGTGGGAGAGGGAGAAGCAGGCTTCCCGCGGAGCAGGGAGCCCGATGCCGGGCTCAATCCCAGGACCCTGGGATCATGACCTGAGCTGAAGGCGGACGCTTAACGACTGAGCCACCCAGGCGCCCAAATCATACATTTCTGAATAAACCAAGGAAGAACCAAAAGAGAACAAACAACAACAAAAGATCAACACTTGTAAGGTTTAGGTAGAGTTATGTTTAGAAAGAAGGTAGGACAAGATTAACAAATTAAAGCCAAAGAATATAGAAAAAAGAAAAAAAAAGATATATAGCAAAGGTACAATAAAAGTCATAAAGCAAGCCAAAATTTATTTTTAGAAAATTATATTAAAATTGCTACAATGAGTGATGAGTAAAATGAGAATACACAAATTAACAATAATCAACATTTTAAAAACACACGTCAAATTTTATACATTACAAATACTGAGATGATAATATGAAAATTTGCATGCTATATGTTTGTGATAAAATACTATAACCATGGATGATGTAAGTAAGAAATATCTACCTTTACAATAATATTTATGGATCTAAAAACAGGAAGTAGCTTTATATTAAATAGTAAATATCGAAAACTTCCTTTTGAGGTTAGAAACAGAATAGTGACCTTCTATGCATCATGGTACTGGAGATCCTAGTTATGGTAACAAAGTGAGCTGAGTTTATTTTTTTTATTTTTTTAAAGATTTTATTTATTTATTTATTTGACAGAGAGAGAGACAGTGAGAGAGGGAACACAAGCAGGGGGAGTGGGGGAGGGAGAAGCAGGCTTCCCGCTAAGCAGGGGCCTAATGCAGAGCTGGATCCCAGGACTCTGGGAACATGACCTGAGCCGAAGGCAGATGCTTAACGACTGAGCCACCCAGGTGTCCCCAAAATGAGCCAAGTTTAAATATGTAAAGAGTGAAGAAGAAGTAATAAAAGTCTGATTATTTGTATATGTATTTTTCTACGTGCACATGGCTATGTATGTAGAAAAGTTATGATTATGAAAAATATTGTTAGAAGTAATTTGTGAACTGAGCAAGGCTGTTGAGTTCAAGATCATGATAAAAAACAAATTCTAGTTCTACAAACTAACAAAGACATATTAAAAAATGAGATAAAAGGGGCACCTACATGGCTCAGTTGGTTAATGTTTGATTCTTGATTTTGGCTCAGGTCATGATCTCAGGGTTGTAAGACTGAGGCCCTCTTCAGGCTCTGCACTGAGCATGGAGCCTGTTCAGATACTTTCTCTACATCTGCCCCTCCCCTGCTCTCTCTCCTAAAAAAGAAAGAAGAAAGAAAGAAAGAAAGAAAGAAAGAAAGAAAGAAAGAAAGAAAGAAAGAAAGAAAGAAAGAAAGAAAGGGAGGAAGGGAGGAAGGGAGGAAGGGAGGAAGGGAGGAAGGGAGGAAGGGAGGAAGGGAGGAAGAGAAAAAGAAAGAAAGGAAGGAAGGAAGAAAAGAAAGAAAAAGAAAGAAAGAAAAGAAAGAAAAAGAAAGAAAGAAAATAGAATTGAAAGGCAATGTCATTTATAGCTGAATCAAAATCAAATACTCAATAAATCTACTAAAAACCATGTGGAGTGTATACAGAGAACTGCAACAATTTTTGAGACTAATTAAACAGACTCTAATAAATGAAGAGATTTACTAGTCTTTTTTTTTTTTTTTTGAGATTTACTAGTCTTGATAGGAGGTTGCCATATTGTAAATATGTCAATTCCTAAATGATCTCTGCAATTTCAATCAACATTGCAATAGTTTCTCTTGACAAGCTGATTCCAATAATTATACAGAAATTTGGAGAGCCAATGCAAGACAAAGTTAGAGAATTTACAGTACCAAGTATCAAGACTTATATAGTAACAGAAATCACAATGATACGGTATTGGCACAAGGATAGACTCATGAATCCAAATACACAGTTTAGAGAAATGAGAAAACATACATGGTTACTCCATATGTGACAGAGATCTTGCTTCATTGCAATGAAAATAGAATGGCCTAATAAATGGTGCTGGGGCAACTGAATCATCATCATCATCATCATCATCATCATGGTTCCTATTTTATACCTTTCACACAGTGAACCAATATAGCTCTTTAACTTACATGAAAAATAGAACAATAATAATCCGGGGCACCTGGGTGGCTCAGTTGGTTAAGTGACTGCCTTCGGCTCAGATTGTGATTCCAGGGTCCTGGGATGGAGTTCTGCATCGGGCTTCCTGCTCGGCAGGAAGCCTACTTCTCCCTCTCCAACTGCCCCCTGCTTGTGTTCCCTCTTGCTCTCTCTCTCCCTCTCTGTCAAATAAATAAATAAATCAATCTTAAACAAACAAACAATAATAATGCAAAAACAATACCCAACTTCCAGAAGATAACATAAGAAATTGTATTCATAACTTTCAGTGGACAAATATTTCTTAGACTGAACATGAAAAGAATTGGCTATCAATGAAAAGATTGGAAATTCTGGCTAAAAATTTTAAAACTTCTTGTTTATCAAAGAACAATGTTGAAAAGATCAGAACACATGCCACAAAGTAGGAGAAAACATTTGTAATACATTTGTCTGTCAAAGGATTCATTTATAAGGATGATCATTACAGTCATTAAGAAAAAAAATAAAATAATTCAGAGTTAAGGACTAAAAAGTCATTCCACAAATAAATATTTTCAAATATACAATGAATATTTGAATGTATTCAACTTTGTTATTTGGCAAATGCAAATTAAAAGCACAAGGAAATATCCCCACATATACCCAATTAAATAATAGAATAGCAAAACTAGCAAAATAAAATAAAATAAAATAAAATACTTAAAAACACCATGTATAAGGTGCCTGGGTAGCTCAGTCAGTTAAGCGTCTGCCTTCAGCTCAGGTCATGATCCCGGGATCCTGGGATTAAGTCCCTCATTGGGCTCCCTGCTCAGCGGGGAGTCTGCTTTTGCGTATAACACCCAGTGCTCCATTCAATATGTGCTCTCTTTAATACCCATCACCAGGCTAGCCCATTCCCCCACCCCCCTTCCCTGTAGAACCCTCAGTTTATTTCTCAGAGTCCATCTCAGGTTCATCTCCCCTTCCGATTCCCCCCCTTCATTTTTCCCTTCCTACTATCTTCTTCTTCTTTTTTTTTTTTTTTTTTTAACATATAATGTATTATTTGTTTCAGAGGTACAGGTCTGTGATTCATCAGTCTTACACAATTCACAGCACTCACCATAGCACATACCCTCCCCAATGTTTTTTTGCTCTAAATTTTAATATATGCATATCCTATGACCCAATAAGTACACTTCTGTGTATGTGTTCAACATATGAGCATAAATATATCATTGATAGATCTGCACAGAGAAGCATTATTTATAAATATTCCAATGGGGAAATAATGCAAATGTACATTACAAGTAGAACAGGAGATACAATTTGTGGTATACTTATTCTATATATTAATCATATCATCAAATTAAACTCAAATACTGCAATAATATGCACGAATCTCACAGACACAGATTTGAGTAAAAAAAAAAAAACATGAGGGAATACATGCTCTGTGATTTCTATTATGTAAAAATAAAATGGGCAAAGCTAATAAATGGTTATAGAAGTCAGAATGATGTTTATCTTTCAGGAGATAACACTTGGGATGGGCCTAAGGCTGTCTTCTGGAAAGCTGCTAATATTTTATTTCTCAATCTGGTAGTAGTTACACAGATGTGTTTACTTTTCAATAATTATCAACTATAGTATAATGTGTGCACCTTTCTCTGTAAGTGCTAGATTTCAAAAATAAAATAAAATGGTACATATTTATCCTGGAGCAAAAAGATTACGTTACGAAGCGTAGCCAGTGTTGTTCTCTATAATCTTGAAGAGCAGTGGGATTGGGCGTTTCTCATCCCTAGTAACGAATTACAAAATGGAAAATTATCCAGTTGTGTTTTGTTGGGAATTTGTGGATAACCAGAAGATTGGAATTGAGCCAATGTTCTGAAAAATTACAACCGTTCGGCTGTAGAGATTCAGCCTTAAGATTTAATGACCTAGCCAAAATTTTAAATAAGATATTTGTCCATTTTTGGACTAGATGTATAATCAGTTCAAGGAGACCGAGGACATTTAGATGGAGAAAGAGGTAGAAGTAAACTGCAGGTAAAGGAACACATTGGCAGTAGGATTATGCTCTGTAATCAAACTGAAGTTATACCCATTTTATCTCCTGGATGTTAAGTAAAGAAGAGGAGGTAATAACTAATAACTGTTTATAAATTTAAACCAGAAACTCTGCTTCATAACTGATGGCCCTCCCTATTCTTGAACTTAAATCTACTCAGAAAAATGGAAAACATACACAACCTCACTCTTACATGGTATTTTCAGATTATGTTATGTAATAGTCATATTTCACTTCTCCATTCATCAGTTATATGACATATTCATATACTGAACCAGAAAATGAATAACAAAAAGTCTTAAGCTAGCAGAAGAGATGTCAGCATTGAACTTAATTAATCTGCTCATAGGAAAGTACCTCTGTATCCAATTCATGTCCTATGATTCTTTATTATTTTCAGTTATCTGCTTTCCATAACATTAGACACCAGGACTGAATATTCTAATATTTTAGAATGCCAGTATTTTTGCTTACACAAGAACTTTATTTTAGACATTGATGAAGTGGCCTCAGCCATTCTATTTGATGTGGAAGACTTTGGTTCTTTTGCCACTTTTGTCCCTCTTCCCTGTCCCTGAGAACACAACCCTCTTTACAGGGTCATTCAGCCACAAATTCCTCCCAACCTCCTCTCTCATTTTGCTCACTGCCATGGAAAGACTTTTGCTTGGATCTTGTAGTAGTACCTCTGAACTAGGTGGCTCTTTCCATAGAAGAAAGATGAAATTAGGGTCATTTCTCTCAGGTTGTGGGGAGGGAAATTAAAATGTTGGACAGAAGAGCTTCACAGAAGTAGTGGTTCTAAATGATCCAGCCAGGGAAGATGAACACTGCAGCAGACCATTGGATGATGGCCATTGATGCGGTTAATGCTGAGAGCAGGCAGAACTGTTGGGAACAAAAGTAGAACAAAATAGGGAAAGCCAGCAGTGGCTAATACTTTTTAGTAAAATGATTGTGCTTGTTTATCATTTACTATATAATTAATTTGTGTTTTTATTGTAGTTTTGAAATGTTTACACATTTTTATATTGGAAATGTATTCTTTTTGTCTCACTGAATTTGTTTCATGAATAATTTGTTTTATGAATTATAAATATAAAACAATTTATATTTCATAAATGTAACGATATAAAGATGTGAAAACTCTTGCTATAAATATAAAAATAAAGCATCAATATTTTGATGTGATACAAAATACATATATATATATGCATATATATATATATATACTTGATATACATATATACTTGATAGGTCACATAGATGGATAGATGAATGCAGGTCACTACAAAATACAGAATATTTAAAGTAAAAATTGGAAAGAGAAGGTATAGGCAGGTTTACCAGAGGCAGTGAAAAGTGACAGTGAATCTGACAGTGATAGAGGAGAGCGAAAATATATCAAAACAAAATATAAGAAATAAAATGAAGCCATCCAGTTAAGGGCAAATACAATCTCTTGAAGACATCTCCACCATAGCCTAGAAAAATTTTTAAAATTCATAGTGATGAGCCTGAGGAATATGGAAAATATTTATTGCACTTTTTAAAAGTAGACATCAAATACTATAGGTCTGGGTTTACAAAAGTAGCTGAGTTTTCAATATGTCAAGGAAATTTGTCACATTAAAAAGTGATTTATAAAGCAATTTTCTAAATATTTAAAAAAATGCACTCATCTATGTCTCATGTTTAAAACTGTCGCCTGGTGGAAATTCATTGAGTTTTTCTATTTGAATAGAAGAGGCTTCCTTTTGTTAATGCACTTTTGTTAACTGCACGCTTAATGAATCTCTACAGGAGGCCCACCATGAAAGAGGCAGGATGTTATTCCTCAAGGAAATGTTTCTCAAGTTTCTACTGACATGTGTCCCCAGATGAACCTTCCTGCTTCTACCAAGGCTCTAATATTGTGGAGACTTGGAGAAATCCAACAGAAGTAATACATCTCCATATTGAGATATGAAAATTGTAGAAATAAGTGAAGTTGCTGCTTCATATTGATTACCAATTAAAGGAGATTTTATGAAGTAACAAAATATTAGTGATTTTATGTCTTAATTTAAATATTATAAATAGGGTGACTGAGTGGCTCAGTTGGTTAAGTGTCTGCCTTAGGCTCGGGTCATGATCCCAGGGTCCTGGGATTGAGTCCCATGTCAAGCTCCCTGCTCAGCAGAGTCTGCTTCTCCCTCTCCCTTTGCCCCTCTTCCTGCTCGTGCTCTCTATGTCTCTCTTCCTCTCTCTCTCTCAAATAAATAAAATTTTAAAAAATAAAAATAAATAAATATTATAAATAGTTTTATATTATTTAATATTATATTTTATTAGGGTTGGACCCGTGAGGACTTCTATAGGCTGGAGAAGTGTCAGCATAGATTTATCGGGCCAAATAAATGATAGGTTCCATATACCTTGGTTAGATAAGTCTGTAACCAGGCAGATTCTCAATATTATCTGGAAAGACGAGTAGAAATTGATGAGCACATGTGTTTTTCACTAGTTACTTCAGAGATTAGTTAACACATAACTGCAACAGTGTTAACAAAGTCATACAAAGTAATGTCTAATACATTTTTATTTTATTCTATTTATTTTATTTTTTAAGATTTTAATTTATTTATTTGAAAGAGAGAGTGTGTCACAACTCAGGGCTAGATCCCAGGACCCCAGGATCATGACCTGAGTGAAAAACAGACCCAACTGAGCCAGCCAGGTGCCCCATCTAATACGTTTTTATTAACCGGGGCTGTAGACTAGTGTGATTTAGTGACATATATTGATTCTGTAATGCGTATATTAAAAGTTTTTTTGTTATGTTATAACATGATTAGTAACTCAAATTGGCATTATAAAACAATGATTTGGAGGGGCATCTGAGTGGCTCAGTCAGTTAAGCAGCTGCCTTCAGCTCTGGTCATGATCCCAGGATGGATCATGATCCCAGAATCCTGGGATCAAGCCCCCATCTGGCTCCCTGCTCAGCAGGGAGCCTGCTTCTCCCTCTCCCTCTGCAGCTCCCCCTGCTTGTGCTCTCTCTCTCTTTCTCTCTGGCAAAAAAATAAAATTAAGACAACAACAACAACAACAGCAATGATTTGGAGAATTACTTTAATGAGTAACTTGTAATTATCACATCTTTAATTATGACTCCTAGTGTGCTTAACACGGACTTTTTCCTTAAACATATTAAGCTTACAAACTGAAAATGTCCTTAAACTACTAATTTTCTTGCTAATACTTTTTTTCATAAAAAGAGAAAAATAGTGAATTCTAGCCAAGTCAATTTTACAGGCATTAGATTTCAATTAGTGGAGCCCTGATGTGTGTATTTTCCCTCAAGAGAATGTACTTAAAAATAATAAAAATTCAACTTTATAAAAATCAAACTTATTCAATAATTCCAAAGAATAGTAATGATGGGGGAGTGAGTATAGACTATTAAAGTGTTTATTCAGCCTTTGAGATAGTATCGGGGTGTAGAATTGCTGTAACGGCCCCTCTTGAAATGTCAGTCAAGGAAGGACTGGATGCATTTCTGTAGGAATCATCTGGTTTTTAATTACATGTGTTCACTGATCTCCCATTTGTTTGATGGGTGCAACTGTTTAAAAAAAAAAAAAAACTAAAATCCAGCAGAGATATAGGGTTATGTCTATTGATAAATTTCATGTTGGTTCTCTCTTTAGAAGTAATATAAAGTTGCTCTGCTAAGTGGGAGTCTTGTGCGTGAACTTTGCAGGTAGAGTAAGCTGAGATGCAGAGGATATCCAGTAGTTATTTGGGAATACTCATCCCTGTAGCCCCACAGCTCCAGCTTATAACTTCATAGTTTATGATAACATAAATTACATTAAAACTACATTAGTAAAGTACTGCTATGGTCTCTCCCATATTGACAAGATACTTTATTATTCAAAGTTTATTGCTAACACTAGTTAGACACTTCCTAACTAGAAACCTTTGCTCCCTATTTTTCTCATTTGGGTCTTCTAATTTTATTTGCATGTATAACATCTGCTTAGCTTAGAGCAGCAAACAAGCTATTAAGACTTTGCTGATAATGGGAACTTCAAAATTTTTATTTACATATGTTTCAGTCTAAAATACGCACTCTTGGGACATACATACACATCAATACAAATGCGCACCACCAAGAATTTTACTTCTAATCCATGTAGATGCTTCATAATTATTCTTAACATTTATCACTACCAGTAATTTGCCTTTTTGTTTATTATCTTGTTCCTCAAATGGGATGTAAATATCATGGAGATGGTTGTAGAATGGGTTCCTTAGAGATTCTGAGATCAAGGGTGACTTGTAGATTTATTTGGCAGTATTTTTGAGAGATTTACCACTAAAAAAGTTGGGAAGGCAAGACTGAGCACAGGGCAAAACTGACTGGGAATGCAGTTGCAACTGGGATTTAGCTGGTCTTAGGAGAAGCTTTGGAGTTGTGATGACCTTTCAGAGTGGCCGCTCCTACGGGGGACAGATTGGAGGGTGAGGCAAAGGAACGGTAACCTTGGGTCAAGAAGTTCCTATGGCCAAGAGCAATTCCTGAGGACGGATGCAGTTGTGAGCCAGTAGCATTTGATGTTGCCAGAAAGTGGGACACAGCTGTGTTTTACCTGACATGCACCAATTTCACGACTGGGGTTTTGGCTTTATTTGCATTGTCCTTTTCCATATTCCCAAAGCTTAGCATAGTGCCTACCAGATGGCATGTGTTCAGTGAATAACTGCTAAAAGAAAATAAATTATTTATCACAATCTTGCAACGTATAGGTTATTAGATCTACAAAATCATGACAAAATAAGGTATAAGTTACAGTCCAGACCGAGAAGGAAGAAAAATTGTCTTAGTGTTCTCCCTATGAATGCAAATCATAGATATAACATTATGTTTAATATAAAACAAAATTGTAGGAATTTTCTGACATAATAAATACTTTGGTAAATATTAATATTATATCTAAGGAGCTCTCAGTATTAAATGAGAAAAGACAGTATAGGTGAGACCATTTGAAATTTTGTAGATCTCCATCAGTGTCTGTGAATCTGGTAAGTTTGGAAATAGATATACCAGTTTATTCTAGTATACTTCAAATAAAAGTGTTCTAGGGAACTTCAGGTACATAACAATTGCATTGACATTTTTAGCTAGTATCTTAATTTATTGTTCAGAAAATTATGATGGTTTTAATTTGATTAAATCTAATCAAAAACTGTGTGCTCATTTCTATAGATACATTCTAAAACTGGAATAATATAGAAAAGTACATCATCGCCCCAGGGCACACACAGAATATAAGTATGTGGAGCACTAAATGTGTACCATTATAGAGGAGCAAAAATATCAGGCTGGTCAGTTTCTCCTCTTAGCCTTTAATGCCAAAGGAGAATGGAAGATCAATCAGATACTAAGGGAAAAGTTGTATCAGCCATGGAGTAGATAGTGAGACAAGCTTTTCTACAGCTATCAAGCCTGTAGAGAGTTCTGTACCTATTAAAAATCAAGGAAAATTTTCTCCATGATCTCTTTGTGAGAGCACTATTTAAGATAAACTATAGGTAATAAAGGGATGTCTGGGGTAGTTAAATATAGAACCGACATTGGAGATTTGAAAAATGTTTAAGTATAAAACTAACATTAACACGAATGTAAAATTAGATTGCAAAACAGAATATAAATATAGATGCTATGACAATGTAAAAACAACAGAACACAACTTAGGAGGAAAAGGGGTAAAGAAGTTATGAAAGTAGGTTCAGTATTTCTCTTTTGCCGGTAAGTCAAGTGATAGATTCACAAACATTTAAAAGTACTTAGAAAGATAGGGACAGCTAGGTGGCTTAGTTTGTTAAGCATCTGACTCTTGGTTTCAGCTCAGGTCATAATCTCAGGGTCCCGGGATCAGCCCTGAAAAGGGCTTAGTGTTCGGCGCAGAGTCTGGCTGTCCCTCTGCTCCTCCCCTGCTTGGCGATCTCTCTCTCAAATAAACAAATAAAATCTAAATAAATAAATAAATAAATAAATAAATAAATAAATAAACTTAGAAAGATAAATGCTGAGGAAATGGGATGACTGACTTTCTATATAATAAATTTTTATGTAATATTATTGTATAAAATATAATTTTTAAAGTACAAAATAAATACAAGCATTCCCATATACTGTAATGCCTACACACACGTATACCAAGCAGACACAGACATGGCAATGAAAACCATAGTGAGATTTGTTTGTTAAAAATATTAAAACCAGGGTGCCTGGGTGGCTCAGTTGGTTAAGCGACTGCCTTCGGCTCAGGTCATGATCCCGGAATCCTGGAATTGAGTCCCACATCGGGCTCCCAGCTCAGCTGGGCGCCTGCTTCTCCCTCTGACCCTCTCCCCTCTCATGCTGTTTCTCTTTCTCTCTCTCTCTCTCTCAAATAAATAAATAAATAAAAATTAAAAAAATATATATATTAAAACCAACATTATAACCCAAATCATCTGACAGAGCTAATATGAAATATATCTGCCATAACTGAGTGAGAACACACATTAAAAGATTTGTGAAATGGGACATAGACCCCAAATCTAGGTTAAAAATCTAGGATACATAAAGAAACACAGATAAAACAGTGACTGAGGAAATTTGAAAATAAAAAGAGAAGCAAAGGTGTACTTGGCAAATGCAAACAAAAAAGAAATGTATAACTAATGAATCGTTGAACACTACATCAAAAACTAATGATGTACTATATGTTGGCAAACTGAACATAATAAAAAAAAGAAACATGCCGTTTACATGTTATCTCAGACTTTCACCTAACTATATACTGGATAATATCAACATGCATAAAGCAAATATTAAAGGTAAACTTGGAATACAGAGAAACTCACTAGTAACAGGAAACTTTAATTTTCTCAGTCCATGAGGGATTATCTGTGTAAAAAATAATAAAATAACCAGCACTAATGATATATAACCATTCTGAAAATCATAAAAATAAAAAAATAACTTCTCAGGTATTAATGGAATATTCACAGGCATTAACAATATATTAGTTTGAATAAACTCATCATACTGTCAAATGAAATTCTGTAAATTAATAACAAAAATAGAAACAAAATGATCCTTGCACAAAGAAATTAACATAATATACTCGGTATTAAATGACAATTTAATGAAAGAAAAAATACAAATATTAATATCAGAATTTCAAGAAAATCAAAATAATAGTTAAAATTGCATTACTCAGAACTAATGGGACTCGGGGCACCTGAGTGGCTCAGTCGGTTAAGCGTCTGCCTTCGGCTAAGGTCATGATTCCAGGGTCCCGGGATCGAGCCCCGCATCGGGCTCCCCTGCTCAGCGGGAAGCCTGCTTCTCCCTCTCCCGCTCCCCCTGCTTGTGTTCCCTCTCTCGCTGTGTCTCTTTCTGTCAAATAAATAAAATCTTAAAATAAATAAATAAATAAATAAAGCGAATAACTTTACAGGAGGAAAACCTCAAAAATACTGCCTCAAGCTGGGTGATCAAGGTTAAATTCAACAGTGATTAATTATGCTGATAATATGTACTCTTGATATAATGTGATGAGAATTGCATTTTATCTCTGTGTTCTTCCTCCACAAAATATACTACCCCAGTCTAATCATCAGAAAAACATTAGACTAATCCTAATTGAGGGATGTACTAAAATATCCTCAAAACCGTCAAGGTCATTGAAAATAAGAAAAGTATAAGAAACACTCACCACCAAGAGGAAATTAAGGAGACATGACTAATAACTATAATATGATATCCTAGATGGGATCCTGGAAAAGAAAAACAGTGTACTAGGAAAAACTGAGGAAATCTGAAGAAAGTATAGACTTTAGTAGTAATAATAATGGTTAGTTAATTGTGACAAATGTTTCAGAGTAATGTGAGATGTGAATAACAGTGGAAATTGGTTATAGATCATACAGGAACTCTTTCTGTACTTACTTTCCAAGGATTTCATAAATCTAAACTCTTTTTTAAAATTAAAAAAAAAGATTATAAATAAATAAATGAATTGCCAGGCAGCTTGTGATGCCCTGTGCCTAATATGATATTAAAACATATGAAAAGTATTTCATTATTAAAACAATTTTTTCTTTTCCATGTTAATAGAACTGTTAAACACTATAAGAAAGCCTAAAATTCTATTATATTGAACAATATAGAATATTAAAAAAAAAAACTATGAAATCATTGATGAAAGGCAGAACTCAGTAATATTTAAGGCTATACCTATCTGGCAGCCATGTGAAAAAATAATGAAGTTAGATTCATATCTCATAATGTACAGGGTAAGTTCCCAAATGGATTAGATATTTAAATGCATAAATGAAACCATACATGTATCAGAAAAAGAATATGCAAATTGATTTACAAGCTTTACAGATGGAAAGCCTTTCTAGTTCTCAAAACTCAATCATGAAAGATATGATTGATAATTATTTCTACATAAAATAAAAATCTTATATGTGGCAAAAAGAGCTAATGTATACATAATAAAAAACAATAAGAAAGGGAAATAATATTTGCAATTCATCAAAACCTCCCTAATATAAAGAGTATTTAGAAATTGTTAAGAAAAAGACTACTTACTAAATAGAAAAAATTGGAAAAAGTAGAGTTCAGAGATAGTGAATACAAAAGACTTTTAGCCATATTTGAATATCATCAGTTTCTTTCATTAAAAAAAAAAAGAGAGAAATGTAAATAAAAACAACACTGAGAACATTTCCATATCAGACTGGGAAAGTTCAAGAATTTAACAATCAATTTTGAAATTGTGAAATTATGAAGAGATAAACATTCTCTTGTATTGCTATGGGGTGCCTTAATTTGTACAGCTCCCATTCAGTGCAATGTATCAATATCTATCATATTTACAAATGCATATACCCTATTGACTCAGCAAACTTCACTTATAAGAATTTGTCATACAGATTTATTCATCCAGATAGGCAATGTTTTTACAGGGGCAGTCATCATAATCTTGTTTGTAAGAGCAAAAGATTTTTAAAAATATCCCTTAGTAGCAATTCAATTAAATAATTTTTGATACATCTATGTAATGGAATATTAGGCAGCTATAAAGAATGAGAAGGTCTGGGGGGGCGGAGCAAGATGGCGGAGGAGTAGGAGACCTGGATTTCGTCTCCTCTCAGGAATTCAGCTGGATAGGGATCAAACCATTCTGAACACCTACAAACTCAACAGGAGATCGAAGAAAAGAAGAGCAACAACTCTCTCATCAGAAAAGCAACCACTTTCTGGAAGGTAGGACGTGCGGAGAAGGGAATCCGAGGCGATATTCGGGAGGATAGACGGCGGGGGAGGGGCCTCCGTCGGCCGCTTCTGGCAAGTGATAGAGCCGCGGAGCACAAAATTGGAACTTCTAGAAGTCTGCTCCACTGAGGGAAGTCACTCTGGTGGCTAAGCGGGGGGTGGAACCCTCCGGGACAGTGTGGTCTCAGGACCCTCGGGGTCACAGAAAGACCGGGGTGCCTGAGTGTGGCAGAGCTCCCAGGTAACGCAGCAGGGAAGCCGGCTGCAGAGGCGGAGCCCAGGCGCGGGCTCTCAGCTCGGGGTGGCCATAAACCGTGATCCGCGGCCCAGTCGGGCCCCTGCTCCTCCAGCAGGAACCCAACAAGCGGCCGATCCGGGGAGACTCACCTTCCTCCCCCGGGAGGAGCCGCGCGGGAGTGCACGGCAGGGATCTGCTGGGCTTGGAGACTCCAGACCGGGTCCAGTGCCAGAGATAGAAACGCGCGGTCACAGGCCGGTTGAGCACGGAGTGCAGCTGCAGACCGGGGAGACGGGAGTGACTGACGGCTTTTCTCTGGGGGCTCACTGAGGAGCGGGGCCCCGAGTTCTCGGCTCCTCCGGGGCGGAGATTGGGAGGCCGCCATTTTCACTCTCCGCCTCCAAAGCTGTACGGAAAGCTCGCAGGGAACAAAAGCCCCGGAGAGCAAACCCGAGCAGATTACTTAGCCGGGAGGGGGCAAGGGAGGAGCAATTCCGCCTCCAGCAGAGACATTTGGGAACCACGGCAACAGGCCCCTCCCCAGAAGATCAGCGAGAACAGCCGGCCAAGACCAAGTTCACCGATCAATGAGAACGGCAGAACTCCAGCGCTAAGGGACTACTGCACATAGAATTCATGGCTTTTTTACCATGATTCCTTAGTCTTTTAAAGTTATTTTTTTTTTAACTTTTTGTCTTTTTCTTTTTGAATTTTTCTTTTTCCCTTTTTCAAACAACATCTTATCAATCCCCTTTTTTTAAAAAAAAACATTTTTATTTTTCATTTTTAGAGTCATATTCTATCCCTTCATAGTAGTTACCCATATTTTTGGCTTATATATATAAGTTGTTCTCTCTTTAAAATTTTGAGATAGTTTCTTCTAACAGATTAAAATATACCCTAAATCTCTAGTATATGGTGTTCTCTATTCCCCTGCCTGATCACATCCTCTCCCTTTTTTTTTCTTTTTCTTTTTTCTTTTTTTAAATCCTCTTTCTTTTTTCAAACAACTTCTTATCAATTCCTTTTATAAAATTTTTTATAATTTCCATTTTTACAGTCATTTTCCATCCCTTCATCGTATCAACCCTTATTTTTGTACATATATAAGTTTTTTTTTCTTTAAAATTTTGGGAGACACTTTCTTCTAAAAGACCAAAACACACCCCAAATCTAGTGTGTGGCACTGATCTATATACCATATAGATCATATTTGATCACATTCTGGTTTTTCTTTTGTTGTTGTTGTTTTGTTTTGTTTGTTGTTGTTTTTATCTTTATCTTTTTCTTTTTTTTTCTTTTTCTTTTTTCTCTCTTTCCCCTTCTTATCCCACTGCTTCAGGTCTTTTCTGATTTGTTTAGAGTATATTTTCTGGGGACGTGGTTACTCTGCTAGCATTTTGTTCTCTCATTAATCTATTCTCCTCTGCACAAAATGACGAGACGAAAAAAATCACCTCAACAAAAAGAACAAGAGGCAGTACCGACTGCCAGGGACCTACTCAATACGGACATTAGTACGATGTCAGATCTAGAGTTCAGAATCATCACTTTAAAGATACAAGCTGGGCTTGAAAAAAATATGGAAGTTATTAGAGAAACGCTTTCTGGAGAAGTAAAAGAGCTAAAATCCAACCAAGTAGAAATCAAAAAGGCTATTAATGAGGTGCAATCAAAAATGGGGGCGCTAACTGCTAGAATAAATGAGGCAGAAGAGAGAATCAGTAATATAGAAGATGAAATGCTGGAAAATAAAGAAGCTGAGAAAAAGAGAGATAAACAACTACTGGATCATGAGGGCAGAATTCGAGAGATAAGTGATACCATAAGACGAAACAACATTAGAATAATTGGGATCCCAGAAGAAGAAGAAAGAGAGAGAGGGGCAGAAGGTATAATGGAGCAAATTATAGCAGAGAACTTCCCTAATTTGGGGAAAGAAACAGGCATGAAAATCCAGGAAGCACAGAGAACCCCTCTCAAAATCAATAAAAATAGGTCAACACCCCGACATCTAATAGTAAAACTTACGCGTCTCATAGACAAAGAGAAAATCCTGAAAGCAGCTCGGGAGAAGAGATACGTAACCTACAATGGTAGAAACATTAGATTGGCAACAGACCTATCCACAGAGACCTGGCAGGCCAGAAAGGACTGGCAGGATATATTCAGAGCACTAAATGAGAAAAATATGCAGCCAAGAATACTCTATCCAGCTAGGCTGTCATTGAAAATTGAAGGAGAGATAAAAAGCTTCCAGGACAAACAAAAACTAAAGGAATTTGCAAACACAAAACCAGCCCTACAAGAAATATTGAAAGGGGTCCTCTAAGCAAAGAGAGACCCTAAAAGCAACATAGACCAGAAAGGAACACAGACAATATACGGTAACAGTCACCTTACAGGCAATACAATGGCACTAAATTCCTATCTTTCAATAGTTACCTTGAATGTAAATGGGCTAAATGCCCCAATCAAAAGACACAGGCTAACAGACTGGATTAAAAAACAAGATCCATCTATATGCTGTCTGCAAGAGACTCATTTTAGACCCAAAGACACCCCCAGATTGAAAGTGAGGGGGTGGAAAACCATTTACCATGCTAATGGACACCAAAAGAAAGCTGGGGTGGCAATCCTTATATCAGACAAATTAGATTTTAAACCAAAGACTGTAATAAGAGATGAGGAAGGACACTATATCATACTTAAAGGATCTATCCAACAAGAAGATCTAACAATTGTAAATATCTATGCCCCTAACATGGGAGCAGCCAATTATATAAGGCAATTAATAACAAAAGCAAAGAAACACATCAACAACAATACAATAATAGTGGGGGACTTTAACATCCCCCTCACTGAAATGGACAGATCATCTAAGCAAAAGATCAACAAGGAAATAAAGACTTTAAATGACACACTGGACCAAATGGACTTCACAGACATATTCAGAACATTCCACCCCAAAGCAACGGAATACACATTCTTCTCTACTGCCCATGGAACATTCTCCAGAATCGACCACATCCTAGGTCATAAATCAGGTCTCAACCGGTACCAAAAGATTGGGATCATTCCCTGCCTATTTTCAGACCACAATGCTTTGAAACTAGAACTCAATCCCAAGAGGAAAGTCGGAAAGAACTCAAATACATGGAGGCTAAAGAACATCCTACTGAAGAATGAATGGGTCAACCAGGAAATTAAAGAAGAATTAAAAAAATACATGGAAACCAATGAAAATGAAAACACAACTGTTCAAAATCTTTGGGATGCAGCAAAGGCAGTCCTAAGAGGAAAGTATATAGCAATACAAGCCTTTCTCAAGAAACAAGAAAGGTCTCAAGTACACAACCTAACCCTACACCTAAAGGAGCTGGAGAAAGAACAGCAAATAAAGCCTAAACCCAGCAGGAGAAGAGAAATCATAAAGATCAGAGCAGAAATCAATGAAATAGAAACTAAAAGAACAGTAGAACAGATCAACGAAACTAGGAGCTGGTTCTTTGAAAGAATTAAAAAGATTGATAAACCCCTGGCCAGACTTATCAAAAAGAGAAGAGAAATGACCCAAATCAACAAAATCATGAATGAAAGAGGAGAGATCACAACCAACACCAAAGAAATACAAACAATTATAAGAACATATTATGAGCAACTCTATGCCAGCAAATTAGATAACCTGGAAGAGATGGATGCATTCCTAGAGATGTATCAACTACCAAAACTGAACCAGGATGAAATAGAAAACCTGAACAGACCTATAACCACTAAGGAAATTGAAGCAGTCATCAAAAATCTCCCAAAAAACAAAAGCCCAGGGCCAGATGGCTTCCCAGGGGAATTCTACCAAACATTTCAAGAAGAATTAATACCTATTCTTCTGAAACTGTTCCAAAAAATCGAAATGGAAGGAAAACTTCCAAACTCATTTTATGAGGCCAGCATTACCTTGATCCCCAAACCAGACAAAGACCCCATCAAAAAGGAGAATTACAGACCAATATCCCTGATGAACATGGATGCAAAAATTCTCACCAAAATACTAGCCAATAGGATCCAACAGTACATTAAAAGGATTATTCACCATGACCAAGTGGGATTTATCCCTGGGGTGCAAGGTTGGTTCAACATCCACAAATCAATCAATGTGATACAGTACATTAACAAAGGAAAGAACAAGAATCATATGATCCTCTCAATAGATGCAGAAAAAGCTTTTGACAAAGTACAGCATCCTTTCTTGATTAAAACTCTTCAGAGTATAGGGATAGAGGGTACATACCTCAATATCATAAAAGCCATCTATGAAAAACCTACAGCAAATATTATTCTCAATGGGGAAAAACTGAGAGCTTTCCCCCTAAGGTCAGGAACGCGGCAGGGATGTCCACTATCACCACTGCTATTCAACATAGTATTGGAAGTCCTAGCCACAGCAATCAGACAACAAAAAGAAATCAAAGGCATCCAAATTGGCAAAAAAGAAGTCAAACTCTCACTCTTTGCAGATGATATGATACTTTATGTGGAAAACCCAAAAGACTCCACCCCAAAACTGCTAGAACTCATACAGGAATTCAGTAAAGTGGCAGGATATAAAATCAATGCACAGAAGTCAGTGGCATTCCTATACACCAACAACAAGACAGAAGAAAGAGAAATTAAGGAGTCGATCCCATTTACAATTGCACCCAAAACCATAAGATACCTAGGAATAAATCTAACCAAAGAGACAAAGGATCTGTACTCAGAAAACTATAAAATACTCATGAAAGAAATTGAGGAAGACACAAAGAAATGGAAAAACGTTCCATGCTCATGGATTGGAAGAACAAATATTGTGAAGATGTCAATGCTACCTAGAGCAATCTACACATTCAATGCAATCCCCATCAAAATACCATCCACTTTTTTCAAAGAAATGGAACAAATAATCCTAAAATTTGTATGGAACCAGAAAAGACCCCGCATAGCCAGAGGAATATTGAAAAAGAAAAGCAAAGCCGGTGGCATCACAATTCCGGACTTCAAGCTCTATTACAAAGCTGTCATCATCAAGACAGCATGGTACTGGCACAAAAAGAGACACATAGATCAATGGAACAGAATAGAGAGCCCAGAAATGGACCCTCAACTCTATGGTCAACTAATCTTCGACAAAGCAGGAAAGAATGTCCAATGGAACAAAGACAGTCTCTTCAACAAATGGTGTTGGGAAAATTGGATAGACACATGCAGAAGAATGAAACTGGACCACTTCCTTACACCACACACAAAAATAGACTCCAAATGGTTGAAAGACCTCAATGTGAGACAGGAGTCCATCAAAATCCTAAAGGAGAACACAGGCAACAACCTCTTTGACCTCAGCCGAAGCAACTTCTTCCTAGAAACATCGCCAAAGGCAAGGGAAGCAAGGGCAAAAATGAACTATTGGGACTTCATCAAGATAAAAAGCTTTTGCAAAGCAAAGGAAACAGTCAACAAAACCAAAAGACAACCGACAGAATGGGAGAAGATATTTGCAAATGACATATCAGATAAAGGGCTAGTATCCAAAATCTATAAAGAACTCATCAAACTCAACACCCAAAGAACAAAGAATCCAATTAAGAAATGGGCAGAAGACATGAACAGACATTTTTCCAAAGAAGACATCCAAATGGCCAACAGACACATGAAAAAGTGCTCAATATCACTCGGCATCAGGGAAATCCAAATCAAAACCTCAATGAGATATCACCTCACACCAGTCAGAATGGCTAAAATTAACAAGTCAGGAAACGACAGATGTTGGCGGGGATGCGGAGAAAGGGGAACCCTCCTACACTGTTGGTGGGAATGCAAACTGGTGCAGCCACTCTGGAAAACTGTATGGAGGTTCCTCAAAAAGTTGAAAATAGAGCTACCATATGATCCAGCAATTGCACTACTGGGTATTTACCCCAAAGATACAAAAGTAGGGATCCGAAGGGGTACGTGCACCCCGATGTTTATAGCAGCAATGTCCACAATAGCCAAACTGTGGAAAGAGCCAAGATGTCCATCAACAGATGAATGGATAAAGAAGATGTGGTATATATATACAATGGAATATTATGCAGCCATCAAAAGGAATGAGATCTTGCCATTTGCAACGACGTGGATGGAACTGGAGGGTATTATGTTGAGTGAAATAAGTCAAACAGAGAAAGACATGTATCATATGATCTCACTGATATGAGGAATTCTTCATCGCAGGAAACAAACTGAGTGTTGTTGGAGTGGGGGGTGGGATGGGAGGGATGGGGGGACTGGGTGATAGACAATGGGGAGTGTATGTGCTCTGGTAAGCGCTGTGAATTGTGCAAGACTGTTGAATCTCAGATCTGTACCTCTGAAACAAATAATGCAATATATGTTAAGAAAAAAAAAAAGAAGAAGAAGAAGAAGGTAGCGGGAGGGGAAGAATGAAGTGGGGGAAATCGGAGGGGTAGACGAACCATGAGAGATGATGGACTCTGAAAAACAAACAGGGTTCTAGAGGGGAGGGGGGTGGGAGGATGGGTTAGCCTGGTGGTGGGTATTTAGGAGGGCACATTCTGCATGGAGCACTGGGTGTTGTGCACAAACAATGAATCATGGAACACTTCATCTAAAACTAATGTTGTAATGTAAGGGGATTAACATAAGAATAAAAAAAAATTAAAAAAAAAAAAAGAATGAGAAGGTCTCTCTACACTAATATGAAATAAGTACAGTTATCTTGACTGGTAAGTGAGAAAATAAAGTACAAAATAAGAATTTTGCCATGTTGAGGAAAGTATAGTCAAAATTTCTTACACAGGAATAAATAAACTCTGTAAGATATAAAGAAGAAATGAGTATTCATTAAGGAAAAAATTGATAGGAAGAAATGGGAACTGAAATATGTATGTGTATATACATGTGTGTATATATATATAATTTTTAATAATGTAAATGTGTGACTATTTTTAAAAAGTTATTTAACTTTTTACCAATTCTATCAAAAGGACTGAGATGGTTGTGCATTTAAGCCCAATCTACACCTTGTCAATGTCAAAAGAAAACATGAGTTAATGTTGAAATCACCAATATTAACAATATAACAAAACAATGTTTACTATTATATAAAATTATCCAATGGATCTCACCTTAGAACTATAGTAAAGGTCAAGCTGTTGTTCTTAAAAGAAAACTTTATCACAAGATAGTCTTACTGATCTCCTACTAAATAAATAAGTATCTTACATTTTCATTTGCAATAATTTTTTTTTATTAATTTAGGATGAGTCTTTACTCTCCCTGCCCCAGTGAAAACATTTGCTAATACTAAACGAATAATGTTTTATGGTTGAAGAAAATTTTCACAGGATAAAGAGGAGAGTGCTTGCAACATGAGTTTAGTGTGCTTTGGTCAAAAAAAAAAAAACTGTATTTAAATTCAAATTTTTTTAATTTAAGCTTTTATTTAAAACTTGTCAAATGTCTTAATTGTATGACTTCAGCAAGCCACTTTTATTTCAACTTTTCTCAATGAATTGTGGCAAAAATCAGATGACACTTTGTAAATTTTAAGGCACAAGATAACTGTAAACTATTATTCTGACACAGTAATTTGCTAAATTGTATGCTAGGATTCTCAAAACAATGAGTGGATTTTCTTTAGAAAGTTCACCTTTTGCTTATTAGGACAGGAATTAATAACACCTTTAGCCTTGATGTTAGTTGTTATCACTAGATGCTGCTGACATGTCTGAGGAACAGTCACATAAAAAGATTTCAAACTGTGTGGGAGGACTAATAAGTGTTAAAGGCAGGACCATGGAAATAAGAAATAAAAACTAAAAATGAAGAGAGAAGAGATGAAAGCATATGGTGATAAGAATCTATACTTCCAGTGCTTTGAACAGAGTTACCCCCATAGATTTCCAACTGGGGATTTTACTTTTTAAAACATTTAAATATTCGTTCATTGTAGTTATGCAGATCATCACAGTAACTTTCCAAAATTTGGAAGAAAAATACGAAAATTAATGAACTTTCAAGCGTGTTCTGAGATACACGTAATGCTATTAGTAATAACAGCAATGCATAGAGTAATAGTTTATGTTTGTATCCTAATGAGTTGACTTAGCTACTTTTTCTGGTAGCACTATATTCCAAGATTATAAAATGGTAGTTCAAACTAGCATGATATTTGTGCCTATTTTATGGCTTCTTTTCTGCTTAATGTTTCTTTGACTTTGTCCCAGTCTCTGAATTGTTGTCTGCCTTCTTAAGAGTTCGTTACACCAGAATATGAATAAAGAGATTGTAACTGCATGAGTTTTTCTCAGGGTAGATAAGACTTTTACAGGTTTTGGAATTACAATGATAAATTCTTATGTACATACATGATGCTATCACACTACAGACAAAACAGAACAAGAGTTGATAAATCAGTACTTCCCTCAGCTGATTCACAGAGTTTTCACTAGCTTGGATTTAATCCAAATTGATCTTTGCATACTTTTCATCAACTCAACTAGACAAGTTCCTAGTAAACAGAGAAAAGCTAGAAATACTAAAGATGAAAGTGTTTCTGCATATCTGGCCTAACCTTGGACAATGTCACTCCTAATAACAACAGATGGTATCACTCCCTCTGAAGTCCCGTTTGTTGATGTTATAAATGACTACAAATTGGGATTTTTAGCGGAAGTGCTGACAAAGACTACAGTAGATCATCTCACAAGATGGCATTAACTTGTGTTACTGGTAACTGTAAAGGCAGGGTATTCTTGCTGCATTATAATTGTATGGCATTCCCTATAATCCAATATCCCAGAACATTTCAAATATACATGAGAAAGATGGGAAGTTAGCATTTAGCAAATTGTAAAAGATTACCATATCAGAAAGATGTAGAGTCACTGATTTTTTTTTTCTGTATACAATAAACATGAAATGTTCTTTATCAAAAGCACAGAAGTCAAGAAGGAAGAATTTTAAACCAGGATTCAGAAAGGAAAAAGTCAACTGGCCCAGAAAAACTCTTCAGAAGCCCTTTCCTTGGGACTGGTAGTTTCTGGATTGACAGTTAATTAGCATCAAAGGAGGACAGCTAGAACTGAGTGAGCAGAGATTGGACATACCTCTTTTGGGGCAGTTGTCATGCTCAGGAAGGTCTCTCGGTGACCTTTGGCCATTGACAGTTGTCAAATGTCAGTCATAGCAAATGTGTTACTTATAATTATCATATGGTAGAATTCAAAGAGAATTTATGGGCTATAATGATATAAATATGGTTTTATATATATAAATATAATAATGAAGAAACTGAGTGCCAGGGAAGATGAACAGAACTCTCCATATAATGCTTTACCCCAAAATTTGATAATAAGTGAATAGCTGAGTATGCCTAGAACTCAAATTTCCTTTTTCCTAGTTAAGCATTTTTTTTTAACTCTATCCTTATGTATACTACAAGGGTAGTTCTATTACTAATAGTAGTGATTGTTAGTATTTCCATGATAAAACTAGCACTTAAATTTGGCAAACTCTGAAATATGAATCATCTCATCCACAAACCACTGAGGATTTAATAATTAGCTGCTTTCATTAAAACCCCAATGAATCTGATTCAGAAACTGAGGAAATAAATAAAACTAATATATATTATATGTGTATGTATCTGTCACATTATGTGAGAGAAATCACACACAAAACTATAAAATTTTATTCCATTTCCATAATAGTCTTGTATTTAAGTTTTTGTATTAGTATTTTTATGCATAGAGGAAACAAGTTTCAGAGAAGAAAAATAATGTATACAAGTCACATAACATGTAAGTAATGAAGTGAATTTGAATCCACCTTATTGTTAACTTTCCATCTCAGCAAGCAAATAATTTGTCCAAGGTTAAGCAGTAAGCATTAAAATGAAGTTTCAAATACAGGATTTCAGATTCTGTATCACTTGCATTTTCTATAGCATTGCACTTTAGACTTTTTCCAGAAGTTCCTCAGCATTTTTTATGAGGAGAAACTATTTTTCAATTTCTAAAGCCTTGAAGTTCTGAGTGAGGTATACTTCTTGCCAATATGGATATTTGTGATGAGTCTCAGAAATGGGAATTTGGCAACATTAATCAGCTTGAAGGTCTACTCAATATAACACTGGGATCTCCTTTTGAGATTTCTACTGGTTGGTTAAGAGTTTTTATTACATGTATTCTCATGTACATTAAAATGACATATATATATATGTCATTTTACACACATTTTACACACACAGATATATAGTGTATCTATTTATCTGTCATCTATCTTTTTACCTATCATCAATTTAAATCTAGTGGGTTGACATAGGTTAAAAATATAAATACAACCACATTTCTTCATTTTTTAAAAGATTTTATTTATTTGAGAGAGAGACAGAGCACGAGCAGGGGAGGAGCAGAGGGAGAGGGAGAAGCAGACTCCCTGATGAGCACAGAGCCCCACACAGGGCTCTATCCCAGGACCCTGAGATCATGACCTGAGCCAAAGTCAGATGTTTAACTGACTGAGCCACCCAGGCTCCCCTCAAGGTCACTTTCTTGAAAAGGATGGATCAATAAATAGTCCCCAACATAAGGTATAATATATTGAGTGCCCCAGAATTAACAGGGCCATCACATATATGGAGGCAGAAAACTCTAGGCAGGAGTGATTTTTGTGGTCAGGTAAATCGAAGCTTCCTGTTTCCAGAGATCTTTCTGAGTTTATTCACAGATTGGTGTATAGTAAAGATAAAGGGTCTTGTCTCAATCCTATAAGCTTTCTGATATTTAAAGGCAAAGTCAGAGAAAAATGGTAAAACAAAGAAGATTAGGAAGGAGTAGCTCATGAAGTAAGAAAAAAAACAGAATGTGGACTTTTGGAAACCACGTGGAAAAGAAGTGCATATTTTATGAAGTAAAAAGTGGATACTGAGTGTTATATGTAAGTGAGGAATGACTAAATTCTACTCTGAAAACCAATATTACACTATATGTTAACTAACTAGAATTTAAATAAAAACTTGAAAGAAAGAAAGAAAGAAAGAAAGAAAGAAAGGAAGGAAGGAAGGAAGGAAGGAAGGAAGGAAGGAAGGAAAGAAGGAAAGAAAGAAAGAAAGAAAGAAAGAAAGAAAGAAAGAAAGAAAGAAAGAAAGAAAGAAAGAAAGAAAGAAAGAAAGAGGGAAAGAAAGAAAAAGAAAAGAAACAAAGAAATAAAGAAAGAAACAGAAAGAAAGAAACAAAGAAAGAAAAAAGAAAGAAAGAGGATACTACTACTGTTGACAGATCAATGAAAACCAAGGCAGAGTTGGAATTCATCCCTGCCATATTGAATATGAGACAGTAGATTGATTTTAAATCCCACCTGCTGTTGAGGAACAGACTTGATAATCCAATAACAGTCTTAGTTGTGGTTGGCACAATGATTGGATGGAGCTTGCACCAAAAATCTTTGGAGCTGGGAAGGAGTGGGATAGGGAAATCCTAGGAAGCAGAAACATTTCTTCTATGCCCCAAAACTCCTGGTATAACATTACTGGCAAAGCAGTCACCTGATAAATATTTGTTGATTGATTACAACATCAATTGAATCAAGGAATTTGCATATGATAATAGGGCTGAATATTTCATAGGACTCATCTGGAAAAATGAAGGATAAATGATGTGATTAAAGTCTATGAAATTTTGAAGGATCTAAATTGAGTGAATGCAAATGTCCTCATTAAATTCTTGATTATTAGTACGTTGAGGATCTCTTTAAACTTGAAAGAGACAATTGTGAATAAATGAGGGTAATAAGACTAATGATAAAAAGGTTAATGCACCTTTGGATCAAAAGTGGCAGGATAGGCTGGACATATAGGAAAGCTTGAGAAGAATTGAGATAAGTTGATGAATGACATATCCAGAGTGGAATTTAATATAATTTAATTCCATACACATTTGGAGACAATCCTATACCCACTTGAATCTGACATTATGAAACAAAACATCCTTCTATAAATTCCTCCTCATTTCTTCTCTTAAGAACTTAATGATGTTCTGAATTGACGTGGTTCTGTCATTTCTCACGTATTTTCAGTGCAGGACAACTATTTAGAAGGAGAGCACGACTATTCAAGGACCTTGTAACAAAGAACATTTCTCCTCTGTTTGAAAAGATTATTGTTAGAATCAAGGGCACAGCTTTGGAGTGTCCTTAGCCCCAGATCAACTGAACTGAACTGGAAATGAATGAAGTAAGAGACATTATAGCCAAATAGATTTTACCCATAGATGGAAAAATATAGATTTTCCTCCTGGTTGAATGATTTGAATTCCACTGGTAAAAACATCTTTGATGAGAGAGGAAGGAGATTATTTCTATTGCTGATCTAAATCTGTGTCAACTTACACCATCTAAAGATTTTATTTATTTATTTGAGAGAGAGAGAGAGTGCACGAGAGGGGGTAGGGTCAGAGGGAGAAGCAGACTCCCCACCGAGAAGGAAGTCTGATGCGGGACTCGATCCCAGGACTCCAGGATCATGACCTGAGCCGAAGGCAGTCACCTAATCAACTGAGCCACCCAGGCACCCCAACTTACACCACCTAAATGTATCCCCTCCCAGTAAAATTCAGTTCATTTTGAAATTGCTTTACATAAAAAATACCTAACAACTTGTTGAACATAGTATTTTACTGAGTTGACCATTTTGTTTAGATAGAAATGAATCAATTATATATTAGTTATCAGGAAATGGCATAAAATAGTGTTTCATATTTTTTTAATATTTTACTTTATTAAAAATAATTTCTATACTTTTTACCTTGTAAATTACTAAAGAACAAGGGAATCCAGTTTCCAAATATCTTCAATAGGGTTTTATGTATACATTTTTTAAAAGATTTTATTTATTTATTTGAGAGAGAGAGAAAGTGACAGAGAGAGAAAGAGCAAGGGGAGGGGCAGAGGAAAAGGGAGAAGCAGACTCCCTGCTGAGCAGGGATCCTGATATGGGGCTCGATTCCAGGACTCTGGGATCATGACCTGAGCCAAAGGCAACTGCTTAACCAACTGAGCCACCCAGGCCCCTCTCTGTATGCATTTTATGTAGGTAATTTAACACATAACTGTTTTGTGATATTTAATAGCCGGATAGATATAAACCATGTCTTTATTAACAACCACTCTTGATAAAAAGCATTTTGTGTCAAAGTTGTTTCATCCAAATCCACTTTTAGAGCCCAGGTACTTTTATTAAAAAATATGATTAAAATACAAAAACTTCAGTTGGTTTGCAATTCTAAAAAAAAAAAAAAAAAAAGACTGTAGTTCTGAGCCAATATGTGTGAATAACTTCTATTCGCTAAAACTATTTACAGTAATAGATTCTTGCAATGAGGGTTCATTGCTAGTATTTTATATGACCTGACAGGGCCGCCAATGTTTCTGCTGTCCAGTGTCAATGTGCCAGCACCCCCTGGTGGGCACTGTTAAAAATAAAATTTAGTTCTACTGATAAGAAAGGTTAAAGGTGTTCACTAGTATTCGGTTTATTGTGTGGGAATGCATTTGCACAATCCAGATAGCTTTGTGTTTCTGACTGAATACTGTCAAAAGAATATTATGTAACTACAAAAACACATTAGGTTTCCACCAGCTCTCATTGCCCTGAAATATCTTTGTATTTAGAGTTCACATGTGCATTTTTGTATTTATGTGTGTGTGTGTGTGTGTATAAGGTAATATGAGCTATACAGCACGTGTGTTTGCTTAACATTTTTTTTTTTTTATTTAGGTATATATTCTTGCAATTACAACCAGGGTTTAAACTCTTTCCTGGAGTTATTGTGGTATAGAAAAAAGCATGGATTTCTGCATGAGACTAATTTTATTTGACCTCTAATTCTTTCAAATATTAGCTTGTGATTTAGAGAAAATTACTTAGCCTTTTGAACTTAATTTTCTTCATCTGTAAAACAAGGGTAGAAATACACACTGATTGTTACAAAGTAGAAATGGTCAAGCCTCGCCCAAATGTTTTAGGCAAATTTTTCCTGGAGTCTTCTTGCAGCATCTGTTCTTAACAATACACATCTTTAAAATGCATAAACATGTACACATTTTTATTGCTGAACATCAACAATGATGTAAAAAAAAACTAAGGAATTTTAAGCATCAAAATACATTATAGATGGTGCTTTACGCTAAAATAAACACAAAGTAAACAACTAGATATTTATCTTGATAGGAATAAATTTACATTTTTTCTGTATTATCCTTGGTACCTGGCATAAGTTAATTATTGAGAATTTTACAATAATTGTTTATCAATTGATTGATAGAATGTGCAGGAGTTCTAAAAATAGTCAAATCAAGAGCTAAAGCTTATTAGTGAAATGACATTAAGCTTGGCAGGGTTTATAGAAATGCTTTTCTGTGAAATTATTTATAGATGTGAAAGAAAATCCCTTTAAAATTCACTCCCAAAATATTAGACTATCCCTTTTTTTTTTTTAAAGATTTTATTTATTTATTTGACAGAGAGAGACACAGCGAGAGAGGGAACACAAGCAGGGGGAGTGGGGGAGGGAGAAGCAGACTCCCCACTGAGCAGGGAGCCTGATGCAGGGCTTGATCCCAAGACCCTGAGATCATGACCTGAGTCGAAGGCAGACGCTTAACGACTGAGCCACCCAGGCGCCCTGACTATCTCTTTTTTATTAAAAGATTTTATTTATTTATTTGACAGAGAGAGAGACAGTGAGAGAGGGAACACAAACGGGGGAGTGGGAGAGAGAGAAGCAGGCTTCCCGTGGAGCAGAGAGCCCAATGTGGGGCTCCATCCCAGGACCCTGGGATCATGGCCTGAGCCGAAGGCAGATGCTTAACGACTGAGCCACCAAAGCGCACCAAGATATTAGACTATATATGTATGACTAGTTCTGCAAATCTTGTCTGAATTAACAGGGGATTTAAAATGGTAAAGGAAAACGTAAAGGAAAACGATAAAGGAAAATGAATGAAAATTTAATATTGGGCAAGATTCCTGATAGCAAGGTTTTGAGAAGGATTGTCGAATGCCCCAAAAAGTTGGAATCAGAGGATTGTAAGGCACAAACTACTCAAAGAATGCAAAGTGCAAAAAGAACACATGAAAAGCAATCTACATTTTTTTTTTTTTTTTGCAATTATGTTCTGTGATATCTGGAAGCTATTGAAACTGTTGTTTTGGTGAATGCACTTCAGAATTTCTTGGTTTCATGCTTTAGAAACAATCTGGTTTATGGTTCGTTGAACAAAATAGATCTTCTCTGACCACAATGGTCTGTGGTGAAGGCTTTCACCAATGGATTCCAATGCTCATTTCCATTGGCTATGTTCTTAATTTACCATATGTGACATGGTATATTTACATATATTTTAATGCTTCTATATTCTTCTCATGGCTAGATGGGAACTTCCTCTGGGCATGGACATTCTTTTTCCTTTTAATGCCACATGTTACAGATAACCAGGTCAGATTTTCCAATGTTTGCAATTATTCTAGGGCAGTTTCCCAAACATTTGTGGCCATAAAACCACTTGGAATGGTGTGAAAAAATACAGATTACTTGAATTTACCCCAGAAAACTGAGTCATAATTTTCCTTTGAAGGTGCTTGGAAATCTATATTTGTAAGAAACAACCAAATTTATTCTTATGGTTATTTAAACATTAGGCCTATTCAGTTGATTCGATTCAGAACAAGTTTACTTAAAGGGAATGTAAGCACAGAGAACTCAATTTAAACATAAAAACAAATGCTAGATAGAGGTTATTTAAAAAACAAATAGTGAAATTATAGTGGTCATTTCTTTCCTATAACTTTAAACATCCTTGTTCTTTTTTTAGGATAATGAAATGAACTTGATTTTTTTTTCAGTTTGAGCTAGGTTTTATGTAGGAAGTGACAACAGATAACTTAATAATTCACCTTTCTTTCTCTTATCTCATTTTATTTTTGCCTGAGAGAACACTTCCTGCTAGAATGAGAAATCACTAAAATGTCATAAGTTTTGAATTTGATAAGTTTAGATAAATAGATATCCTATTCCATAAAAATAATAGATAGATAGATGATGATAGATAGATAGATGATAGATAAAGATGATGTCTATTAGCAAATGTATGAATTTTCAATTGCTGTGTCCATATTACCATAAATGTAGTGGCTTAAAATGAAAAAAAAAAATCATTATCTCTCAGATTCCTCGGGTCAGAATTCCAGCAGATTTTAACTGGATCCTCTCCTGAGCATCTTACAGAGTTGAAATCAAGGTGTCAGCCAACTGAATACTCATCCGGAGTCCTGACTAAGGAAAAATATATTTCTAAGCTCCCTCTGGTTGTTGACAGAATTTGCTTCCCTGTAGTAATAGACTATGGTCCCCACTATCTTGCTGGCTATTAACCGGGGACCACTTTCAGCTCCTACAAGTCACTCACAAGTCCCTGCCATGTGGACTTCTCGATCTCAGCAGCAGAGAATTTCTTTTACATCATTTCTTCTTACTTTTCAAGTCTCTCTTGTTCCATTTTATTACCAGATGGAGAAAGGGCTCATGTGATTACAACCATCTCACTCAAATAATCTCCATATCTTAAAGTCAATTGATTTGGGACTTGAATTATATCTGCAAAATTCCTTCACAGAAATTATGCAGAGTAGGGTTTGATTGAGAATGGACATCTTGGGATGCCATTTTAGAGTTCTGTCTCTCAAAGCAGCTAACACTGGAAGCATTTTTTCCACATGCAGATGATTTAAAAATATGTCACAAAATCTAGCGCTAACGTTTTAATGAACTTCCACAGTTTGTATTAGAGTCAGAATGAAAGAAACAATATTTCTAAAGAACAGTTAAGATCACAGTGGCATGCTGGAAGAAGAAATGCTTCTACGCAGAGGTATATAACCTATTTAACAAGAATACCTTTGAGGATCTGATGGAAGATTAGAATTTATTCCCCACTCCCCCAAATGTATACATATATTCAAGTGTTTTTGGGATCCCAAATTAAGAGTTTCTGATTTAAGTAAAAGTGAATGAAAAGTGAAATTAATCAATGTCGGTATGCATCTGAGAAAGTACTATCAAAGAGGTGCAAAGAGAGCATAATTAGAGCAGTTTAGAAAAACAGAAGAGGAATTAGATGAAAATGGAGAGAAAATATACAAGGTAGAGTAGGTCTTTCTGTGGTTTCAGGCACCAAATTATGATCCAGTACCAGAAATTGCATGTTACTGCTCCAGTACACGATGGATTTAAAAATGAATCATTTAAAAATGTGCAGTAGTTTATGGGGCACGGGGCTGGCTCAGTTGGTTAAGCGTATGCTTGCTGCTTGGGTCATGATCCCAGGGTCCTGGGATTGAGCCCCATATCAGGCTCCCTGCTCAGCGAGGAGCCTTTTCCCTCTCCCTCTGCCGTTTCCCCTGCTTGTGCTTGCTTGTTCTCTCTCTCTCTCTCTCTGTCAAATAAATAAATAAATAAATAAATAAATAAATAAATAAATAATATCTTTAAAAAATGTGCAGGGGTTTTGGAAGATTTTATTGACAATTTAAGTTAACTTTCTCTTATGCAAGAGAGTTTCACTTTCTGTATACAAAACATGAGATCTACTTTCTGAAATTTCTGTGATAATTGAATGATTAAATGTCTAGCATGCTGTCTGGCTCATTGAAAGTGCTTTACAAACGTGTATTTCCTTTTATTTTCCTAAGAAGCTAAGTGCTGGCTAGTACTAGTCCTGGAATTTTATGATTGCTACATCTTTGCTTTGAGTTTAATGCATATCTCCAGAGGTTGCCAATATAATACCTCCAAGATACGTCCCACTAATTAGCAGTAAGAGTCATACCTTATTTTGAAGTAGTCGCTTTTAATTCTTTAAGAGCTATGAGAAAGTAGAAAACATCTTATGTAGGATGAGGTATGGGAGAAGGCAGAAATCATAACTAAGAGTTGAGGCTGTATGTAGTAGGGGTTCTGGGGTTACCTACTTTATAATTGAGCTTATAGCCTTCCCTATCTGCCTTCATCTAAGTGCAATTATGTACATGATTTAGTTAGTCTTTTTCTCAACTATTATTTGTATACTTCTTTTAGTAATTTCAAATGCATGTATTTTACCTATTTCCTTCATTAAAAAAATACGCAGACAAAAAGATATGCAAGTCATATCTTTGGGAATTGGGGTTTAGAAAATGTTGATCAACTAATGTTAACATAAGACTGGATTCACTAGAGACACTGGTTCTAGTGAAACATATATTTTAATCTAGCTCTCTTGGAAACCTTTTTTTCTAGCAACAACAACAACAAAAATCCCTAAAATAAAACACAACAAAACACTGGCTTCCAAAGACTTGAGAATCAGTTTGCCAATTCCTAATGACTATGTCACCCCTTGGGATAGATAGTGTACCCAGCTAAATTTGTACTCACAATTTTTTTTTTTTTTTTGAAAGGAGAAAACAAAAGATTGAATTTAGCCTAACAAGAGACTAGTTACGGAGGGAGAAAAATGAATTAAATCCTTTGTTTGCAAATGAGTTTATGTGTCCATTTGGAGAATTTCTTTCTTTTCTGTTCCTACCTTATCAGTTAACGTGTAGCTGTAATTTATCACACCCTCATGACCCAAAGGAATTAAGACACCTTGGAAAGTATCTGAATCAGACATAAAAGACATCTGACAGAATCACAGGCTCTGGTTCTCTGTTTGTAAAACACTTAGGCTCTAAGTGCTGAATTTTCTCATTATGACCAAATAAAATAAAATAAAATATCACATGGAATGAAAGCAGGGGAATATGCTGGAAAAGTAGATCGAATATCCTCAGTGGATAGCTAGTGCCTGCCACCTCCAAGGTCTATGGAGGAAGACTTTATTTCTTTCTCCCAAGACATAAAATCGCAGGCCCAAGATGTATGTTAATGTGCAACAGTGATTATCTTACTTCACTGCTTTGTGGCAAATGCATGCCTGGTTTGTGGAAAGTTGAAAATTAAATACAGACATCAGAAGGATGGGGGTGAAAGGGATTTGTTAGGTGTTTGCACTGAGATGCTAAATAACTCCCATTAAGTTACATGTTGTAATTAAAACATTACTTTGAATTGGTTTCAAAACTTAAGCAGATCCAGAGAAACTAGAAGGGGAATTAGGAACTAATTATGTTAAAGTACTGAAGATCAATTTCTCATGGGTTGGTAGCTTCATATTATTGTTTCTTTAAAACAGGAAGGCAAATATTATAAGGAAATATCAAAGGATGCTTTTCCAGGGCTCTGCATTATTCATCAGTATTAAGTATTTTTGTAATAGAGTTTAATTGAGTTAGCTTATCTTGATTTTAGTAATACATACTGTACCCACCATGAAGTTTGCTGCTCTTCTTAACAACAGAATGCCAAAAGGCATTTATTTAGAACATCATTTCAGAAGTGTAAAGGCTGGATTTCAAAACAGTATTTTCCAGCTCCAAATGGAAGATGATATTCATATATGATGAGTAAAATTTAATCAGGAAGCATTTAGTTTTATCCTTTTATTTTCTTCTTCTTCCTGAAGAGTAACACTGATATTTGATTAGATCAATCCCATCCGTGACTCCGTCCTTCAAAATGAAATGAACTTCCAGTTAATTTCCTTGTGCTTCTTGGTAATTTTGGAGTCCCCTCCCATTCTCCCACACTGGAAAGGAAGAGAGGGTGAGTGAGATGAGGGTGATTCCCATGCTGAACACCACATTGCCACGTATACTGTGGTTTATTTCATTTTTTAAATTTTATGTGCTCTACCATGCTGTGGAATTTCTTCCATTCTGTGGATCTTTACTCTGCCTCTAAAAGGTTGATCCGACTTTGTCACATAAGAGAGCAAGGCTCAAGGATATTTTCTAGAACAATCTGAATTTATAGGAACTATGACAATTTGCCTCCAGGCTTTCAACTAGAGGTAATATGATGGAGAAAGGCTCCAGTTGCTTGCTGCATTGAACAGGAAACTCATTGGCACGTTGAACAGAACCTACATTGCCCATGGGCTCCATGCTAGTTACTGAGCACATCAGGGATAGTACAGCAAGCTTGTTCCTGGGAGACTTAATACACCCCAGATGGCTGAGTAGGTCAAGAACTCCTTGATGGCCTTGCCACACCTTTCGGAGGCTAGAACATTTACAACATCTCTCCTTCTCTCTCTTCTTCACTCAAGGGTAGATCTACACTGTGGTGTGACAATTGTCCCAATGTTCCACAGCTTCTCCTTTATATTCTCTTTTTTAATTTAATTTAATTTAATTTTTAATTTAATTATTATTTATTTTTTATTACGTTCATTTTATTTTCTTTCTTGAAGCTTTCTCCGAACAAAATCATTGCATGTTTAATGTGACCTTAAAGTCTTTCTCAGAGAAACTGGACTATCAAGATCTTTTATTTAATGTTATATAATAATATAAAATGTAAGGCAGAGAGAAAGAAAACAGGGATGTTTTCAGAATTTTTAAAATAAAATCACAGAATATTTACAGAATTGTATATTTGTACAAACAAAAATGGATCTAATCATGGGAAGAAGATTAAGAAAGTTCAGTTGTATGTTAGAGTACCAGATCCCTACTGTGACAACTTTTTTAAAATTGTGAGTGTTTCTTCTCCTGCTTAGTGGACTTTACTAAAGTCTGATCTTTTAAGCTATCTAAACATGTTTTTTGATATATTTAAAGAAGCACTGAATTTAAGGTTTATATCTGAGTTTACAAACAGGGCACGAGTGAGTTGAGATTCATTATATATCTAGTTTTTTCTGTGATTTTTGATACGACTTTTCTTTTGCTTATCTCTAGTTCAGTAGCCAACCTTCACCAAACTAAAGGCAACAAAACCCACTAACAAAAGAGATAAAAGCATCTCCATCTAATAGGCTATTGACATCACTCTCTTCTTCATATAGAGAAAAAAGGATTTTCAGAGTTATGTGGAAAATATGTTTTTCTGCTGAATACTATGCAAAATGGTGAGGAAGAGAAAAAAATTGTCAGACTTATTATAAAGATAGAACCCCATTTATAAATAAAATTGTATAATTATAAATCCTAAGAGTTACTTAAATAAATCGACTTAAAATATTTGATTTGAGTTACTCAAGTAACTCAAACTCAGTGTAATGAGATTCTCTGGGTTTTTTGTTTGTTTGTTTGTTTGTTTGTTTTAATGGATAGTTTTGTAATTCAAGTTAACTTGAGCTCAATGGATACTTACACACAGGCACGTAATTTTGGTATATATTACTTTGTGTATGATTTTTAATTACTCTATTTGTAATGACACAAAATTTAGATATATTTAAAATTAAATTTGAATCAAATTTTAGCGGAACCATAAAGTTATACTTTGGAACTAGGAGATCATAGTTTGAAAAATCACTGAACTATTCATATGTATGAATATATATATGCATATATAAATATGTGTATATATATGAAGATATATGTATATTTGAAATACATATAGCAAACTTGTATATAACAAATACTTATGATATTTTTGATCACATATTTTCTGTTAGAGAACTGTGATCTAGGAGTATGCTCCTAGAGAAAGAAAAACACATTGCCTAAAAAATTAATAAAAATGGGAAATGGAAAGAGGAACAGTAATTCAAACAGGTGTTTTGTTTGTATTTTGTCAAATAATTCTTTCTTTAGATTAAATTGACATAGGGCGCCTGGGTGGCTTAGTTGATTAAGTGACTGCCTTCGGCTCAGGTCATGATCCTGGAGTCCTGGGATCGAGTCCCGCATCAGGCTCCCTGCTCAGCGGGGAGTCTGCTTCTCCCTCTGACCCTCTTCCCTCTCATGCTCTCTCTCATTCTCTCTCTCAAATAAATAAATAAAAAATCTTTTAAAAAAATTGACATAGAATATTTATTATATACATGTACCAACCCAGAGTTTGGTAGGTCTTTCTTTATGTCACTGACTTAACTTGATTTTATGTTACTGTGGAAACAGTTTGACTCACTTTTAGTGCTTTGCAAGGTAGTATTGTCCTTTTCAGTCTAGTTCACTACACACAGAAAAGACAGATATCAGAGTGTAACCTTGACCTTCCCAAGTGTATATTTCTTTAATTAGGACATTTTTCCATGCTTAATAATTATTTCAATATTGACTTTTATACCTAGCATACACACACATTACACGCTGCTACTGACTGGTTTTGTTCAACGTGTGGTTGTGGCTGGGAAAATATATGCATCATTAACAATCTTCCCACTATTACATTTGTGGTTGCAGGAACTATTTGAAGAATCTGTTGTAATTTGCTCTTGTCTTTCTCTGTTTGGTGTGAAATCTTTACCCAGAAAGAACTAATCTATATTGAGGTCAAGGCTACCTCTAATAGAGAATTCTGCCCTGTTACAATGTAGGGCATGCCAGCTACTGGGGAGAGAGAGAAAGGGCTGGTAGGTTTGTTCCATTATTATTGATCTTAATCCATCATTTAAGCTGCAGTAGGATTTGTTGGAAGATTTGATAAAACAATACAAAACAATTTTGCTAAAGTATAGCATGGGAAGATAGAAATGGACATTGATGGGAAGGGCAAAAATGGCGCTGTCACATTTTGAGAAAATAGGATATGGTTAAAACTCGTAATCCTTTAGTTGTTAAACTGTGCATCCAGTGAATGAACAATAAAAGATGAGGTGTTGATGTGTTACAGTTATATTTCTGAGTCTTCTGAACTTCTTAGTTAGTAGATAGACATTGAAAGCACTGCTATTTATTGGTGCTTTTTTGGCAATGACTCTATGCTGCTTCCACCTTCTAAGCCCTCACAAATGCACTGTGAAGATTTACATTCATAACAAGTATAGATCCCTGGAGGGAGAGTTGTAGTTATGAAATTTACCTCTCAAACCCATAACATATCTTTGGCAAGGAAATCAGTTACATTAAATTTCCCCCCAAACCCTCCTCACCTTTGAGAAAAATAATGTCCTTAATTCTATCAAAGCACTAGAAAAGCTAGGACAAGTCCAAGAATCTGCCAGGAGGGGAAAACTACCAGGTGTTTAAATGGCAAACATCCATAGGATACAGTTGAATGCATAAAGATGAATGAGGATGAAACATTTAGTTTGAAATGAATTCAAGTGAAAATTAAGCCAGACTATGACTGAAATATAATTTAATCTGTTCATTTTGCTCTAGTTAACCCCCACATATAAAAATATGCACTGAGAAAACAGGAACATGGTATAATATATATTGTAAAAACATATGGTAAGTATCCAAAGAGAAGTGTCAACCTCAAAACCAAGCAAACATAGTGCTCCCACTGGACACAAATTAAACTTGGGAAGCCTGTTAAGTGCATAGCCAGGAAAAATATGACATATATTATAGGAAATAGGAAAGATAAACCAAAATAGGGAAAGACAAAGCAAAGTTACCAAACCTCACAAGACATTTTACCAATGCAGGTCCCTTTTTTCACAGATAAGTAATCATATCTGTAATGGAAAACTACAAATAAGGATTGGCATGGAATAAAATACACTTCAGTTTTTCTTTCTTTGTTTTTGTTTTCCTTTATTTTGTAAGGAAATAAATTATCAGTAGAAGCATAATTGGATGTGAGATATGATAAAAGAATGAGTTCTTTCAGAGGCGATGCCTGTAGAAATTTTTTTTTTTTTTTTTGTCTGTAGTGGCAAATTATTGGAGGTGCTATTTAGCTTGGATTTTCTGAGATTTGTAATTTCAAATATTTTCCTCTGTGTCAGAACTTGAGATTTGGTGCATAGAAAATTCAGTATTTACTACTTTTTGAGATCATATATATGCATGTATATATGTATTCTATATAATTATAAATGTATACACAAATATAAATAAGGACAGAGAGAGAGGGGTGTGGGGGAGAGAGACTTATTTATATTAAGGAGTTGGCTCCAGCAAGAGTTGAGTTAATTTGAATTTGAAATCTTGAGCATAAGGCAGTCTGGCAAACAGAATTTATTCCTCTTCTATGGGACTCCAGTCTTTTTCTTAAGGCTCTCGACTGATTGGATAAAGCCCACCCATATTATGGAAAACCATCTGCTTTACTCAAGGTCTACTGATTTAAATATTGTTCTCATCTAAAAACAACATCACAACAATATCTTCACAACAACAGATATATTGGTGTTTCACCAAATAACTGGGCACCATAGCCTAGCCAAACTGATACATAAAGATGGCTATCACAGTTACATAAGGATCAGATTTAGCACTGTATATGGGATAATCTAGAAAACTAAACACTGTTGAAACCTTGTCACCTTAAATCCATAAGGTGTGGATAGAATAGGTGTGTGCAGCAGAGAGAGTTAACATTTGGCAAATACTTACAGTCAGTTCCCAACTTACAATGGCTCAACTCATGGTTTTTCTACTTTACAGCGGTATGAAAGCCATACACAGTCAGTATAAACTGTACTTTGATTTTTCGTTTTTATTTTTTTTTCCTGGTCTAGTGATATGTGGTATAATACTCTGATAATTCTGGGTAGTGCCAACAAGCCACAGCTTCCTTCCAGTCAGCCACACAATCCTGAGGATAAACAACCAATACACTTACATTCATCTGCTCCCAAAAGGCCATTCTGTTTTTCACTTTCAGTATAGTATTCAATAAATATTTTATGAGATATTCAATACTTTATTATAAATTGGGTTTTGTTAGGTGATTTTGCCCAACTGTAGGCTAATATGAGTGTTCTGAACACGTTTAAGATAGGCTAGGTTAAGCTATGATGTTCAGTAGGTTAGGTGTATGTAATGCATTTTCAAATTACAATGGATTTGTCAGGACATAACTCCTCATTAGATCTGTATTTGTTCCTTGTGATTTCAAATTTCACAGGCAGTGTCCACCATTACAGGCCAATAGGTTCTCTTTGTCACTTCTAGATTGAAGTCATTAAGAGCTGGTGTATGTTCTCCATTTCTTTGCTATTACAAGATGGAGGAAGGGGATCTTACCTGTGATAAAATTATGTAAGAAGAAGTAAACCTGCATTTTTTTTAAGCTAGCCAGATACCAAGTATTTTATGTTGCATCAGCCTGGTTAAGATAGTGGCATACATTTCATATAAAAATAATTCATTCTCATTATAAAAGACATGCTCTTCGTTGAAATTTAAAAAAAAGAAATATAAAGAAGGAAATTAACATTAGATGAGCATTACTTAAATCTCACTGCATCTTCTTCTGATATTTGAATTTATATACTAAATTAAAAATTGTTGTTCTTAACTGTGACACAATCACAAAGACACACATATGAAACTAGAAAACATACACATGCACATAAGTTGCACCCTTACATTTAAAGACGTAAGATTGCTGGTTGTCCTTAATTTCATATGATTAAAATTCTTCAGAAGTAAAATTAGATGATCATGATAGATATTCATAGGAAAATCTAAACCCCAATTATTTTATATTTGTGTTGTTTCCAACATTATTGTAGTTGTAAAATTATCTGGAAAAAAAAACCACTATTGACAAGATCCTATTACTATTTAACCCTTTTAATATCCAGAATGTCACCATTGCTCTTATTAGCTTTCTAACCTTCTAATTAGGAATGCTATAAACACTTCTATTGACTTCAAATATTTTTTAAAAAATGTGAACAATTATGTATAGTTGTATTCTGCAATTGCAAAAATTGATACATTAATTTTATGTTTAATAACGTAATGGTTTTTAAAACATTTTATGACTAGATATAAAGCATTATTGTACAAGTTCAGTATTATCAATATATTTTTTAAAAAAACTTAAATATAAATGGCTTACTTCATATATATGATAGTCAGATCTTATATATTGAAAGTTTTTCAATTGTTATGGAAGATAGTGAAATCTTTAACTGGGATTTAGATTCTGCCTTTTAGTTAGAAAAACAAAACAATAGAGAAAAAATATATTTCAAGGTGGATTGTTAATAAATATATTACACAAATTGATGACACATTCATTTTCCTATGGTATCAAATAAGTTTCACCACATCACATTTTCCATACTTTCCTGTTTTCTTCAAAAGTTATTTTTCTTTAGGGGTGCCTGGGTGGTACAGTCAGTTAAACATCTGACTCTTGGTTTCGGCTCAGGTCATGACCTCAGGGTCCCAAGATCAAGCCCCTGGGTCTGGCTCTACTCTCAGTGCAGAGTCTGCTTAAGACTCTCACTGCCCCTCCCCCACCTCTCTCTCTCCTCTCTCTCTCTCTCTCAAATAAATAAAGTTATTTTCTTTATTTTCAAATATTGTGCTTGATGACAGAATTTCTTTTCTCCAAAAATTGATATATTGGAATTTTACAAATTATATTTTAAGATCTTCTTACTTAGACTTCAAACATTTTGCATCCTATTTTATTTCAAAATCCAAATATTTCATTATTTTGAGAAAAATTATAATTTCCAGAATTTTGAAATCCTTATGAAAATGTCTCCTTTAGTTATTGTATTACTAAAAATATGATAGATTTATAGTAGGTTTTCACATGCACATGGTTCTTCAGGAAAGTGTTCATTTTTATGGCTATTCATATTTAGCACTATGTATGTCAGTGTTTCCTAAATTGTTTCAAATACAAATGTAATTAAAAATCACAATTGTGTTTTTCTATCTGTGAAATGATTTTTAAAATACAGTTCGATCAAAGTTGTTTAAATACATCCTTAAAAACATGATTCCATGGGGGCGCCTGGGTGGCTCAGTCGTTAAGCGTCTGCCTTCGGCTCAGGTCATGATTCCAGGGTCCTGGGATCGAGTCCCCACGTCGGGCTCCCTGCTCCGCGGGAAGCCTGCTCCTCCCTCTCCCACTCCCCCTGCTTGTGTTCCCTCTCTTGCTGTGTCTCTCTCTGTCAAATAAATAAATAAATAAAATCTTAAAAAAAAAAATGATTCCATGATATCTTGTGCCACAATTTAAAATTTCAGCATGTTAAGTATCACTGGCTCTTTTCCAAGCACATGACAATTCACTTTAGTAACAAAGCTTTTGCTTGGGTAGTTAAAACATCCTATTTGATCTAATAACAGAAATTTAAGATGAAAATTAAATAATCAGAGAGGCCAGTATTAAATTAAAAAATTAAATGAAATTCTACAGTTAAATCTCAAATTTAATTATTAAAACTAAATTCAGCATGAAGATGAAGAAAGTTGTCAGAGAAAAAACTGCATACAATTGGATCCGTAGCTGACCAAAGTGTCGTATTTGCTTTAAGTTTGGTTATTTGGATTCCATATACCCAGCATATGTAGCATGTATAAATACTATATTTTGAGGTATGTGTCATGATATCGCCAGTTGTACACCTAAGTACAAATTTATCATCATCTGATGTATTCTATCTTATATCTCATTTACTGGGGGTAAATTTAAGATATCTTCATATTTATTATATCATTAAAATAAAAATGAACTAGGGCACCTGGGTGGCTCAGTTGGTTAAGCGACTGCCTTCGGCTCAGGTCATGATCCCAGGGTCCTGGGATCGAGTCCTGCATTGGGCTCCCTACTCAGCAGGGAGTCTGCCTCTCTCTCTGACCCTCCCCCCTCTCATGCTGTTTCTCTCTCGCTTGCTCTCTAAAAAATAAATAAAATCTTGGGCGCCTGGGTGGCTCAGTTGGTTGAGCGACTGCCTTTGGCTCAGGTCATGATCCCGGAGTCCCTGGATCGAGTCCCTCATCGGGCTCCCTGCTCGGCGGGGAGTCTGCTTCTCCCTCTGACCGTCCCCCCTTTCATGTGCTCTCTCTCATTCTCTCTCTCTCAAATAAATAAATAAAATCTTTAAAAAAAATAAAATAAAAATGAACTAAATGTTCTATACTTCAGCCATTTAGCAATTTAGTTATAAATGGAATATCAAAACTGTTTAGGTAAATGAACCTTTAGGGTAAAGAAAAAGTAATTCCAGCTGGCACACATTTGTCCTTTACCTTGAAAATCTCAAATATATGCACTATGATCATCACGGAGCCTGCTGTTCTTTCCCAGGGCCTGGATATGGCTTCTTAGACTTATCTCCACTAGCCGCAAAAATCAGCCCTGTCTGATTTTTAATTTAAAGATGAAATAGCACATCTCTTCTGAGGCTTCTGCATCTATAGACCCTTATCCACCTAAAGATGGGCATGACTTGGAGTTAGGAAAAATACGTATTAATATTCCCTCAATTGTACTACTAAATCGTGGAAGAAGCAAATAGGAGATTTTGGCTGTCTTTGAAAGCTCGATAAACAGATGTCAAGATGACCAAAAGGCAAATCTTCAAACCATACACAATACTCCTACCAAGAAATCATGCTTCTAAATATTTTAACTATCTGGCGTGTCCCTTTCTTAAAACAGCATATGGTGACATCTCTTTTAAGGTAAGCTGTAATTTGTGCATGCATTAACACTAAAAAAAAATTATATCCATTTTTTTTTAAAGATTTTATTTATTTATTTGACAGAGAGAGACACAGCGAGAGAGGGAACACAAGCAGGGGGAGTGGGAGAGGGAGGAGCAGGAGGAGCAGGCTCCCCGCCGAGCAGGGAGCCCGATGCGGGGCTCAATCCCAGGACCCTGGAATCATGACCTGAGCCGAAGGCAGACGCTTAACCAACTGAGCCACCTAGGCGCCCCCCAAAAAATTATATCCAATTTTGTAACTAATTGGATGTTTACCGTCTTTGGCTATTGACTAACAAAGCACAGGCATCTGAAAGTGCTCGAAGCAAGAAGTCCTCGAAGGTTCCTCCTGGAGTCTCAGGATCGAGTCCCACATCGGGCTCCCTGCTCAGCGGGGGATCTGCTTCTCTCTCTGACCCTCCTCCCTCTCGTGCTCTCTGTCTCTCATTCTCTCTCTCAAATAAATAAATAAAATCTTTAAAAAAAAAGGGGGGGGCGCCTGGGTGGCTCAGTTGGTTAAGAAGCCCTAGAAGGTCCCCCTGGAGCTCTGGGTCACAAGATGTTGACTGTGTAGACCCTTGTACATGTGATGGAACACATGTGTATAATTTTCCCAGGAAAAGGCTATGGAAGTAAATTATATTTTGCTAAGTGAGGGACATGTGACACTTTATAAGTAGCTGAATAGAAATGGAGAGAGATGAATGTGATAGAGAGAGATGTTCAGTGAACGGGCTCAGACAAAGAATGCCTCATTTGTGTGCCACCTAACACTCCTACCTGACCTTGAGCACAGGGCTTGCCCAGCTTCCTCTACAAATAGGACTCTAAAACCTAGGAGAGGATAGATGCAAAAGTAATCTAATACTAGTGACTCAAATGGCACGTCCTTGTTTAAGTAACCCTAATGCGATCTGACACATCCTTTAAAACAAAGGGGAACAAATAAGATAATGAAATTCCTGGTTGCAGTTATAATGTATTCGTCTATTCGTCTATTCTTTCTTAAAGCACGGTATTTCACCCAGCCTTATAAATAGTCACACCAATATTTGCATGCATCTTTGATAATACATTTTTCTCTAATAGATGATACTCTAATAGATGATACTCCTTGGTAGTAGAATTGAAAGATCTCTGCACCTGGAGAAAGAAATCCAGCATTGTGAGTCCCGACCCATTCTAGCACTTTTCAGCCGGCTGCCATTGGGCAAGTCTATGATACCCAGTTTCCTCATCTCTCAATTTTGTTGGAGAGACAAAGTAAGGTAATATACCTCACAGGTACATGCAAATGTGTAGCTCTAGTCAAGCATGAATTCTTTTCATCGTGTTCTCATGGAAAAGAGGAAAACTTTCAATTATAAGAAGGGTTTTTAATTAATAACTTTATTGTGTTGTATACTAGCCTTTGGCCACTCAGGTTTTTGTTGTTGTTGTTGTTGTTGTTGTTTTTCTAATCTACCAGTAATTGTAACGTGAGAGGTTGAGAGGGAAAAGAAACCTGCATTTTTTCAAACAGTCCTTTCACTTATGGGTAAGAAACTTATTTCAGGTCATAGTCTCCTTGGCTTTTCACAAGAGAACATGGTTCTATTTGAGCTTGCCACTGTGGAAAGTGTTACAGGTCCTTAACGCATCACGTTGCTTCTTAAATAAAACTGACCTATGACATAAAGAGCTGCTTTTATCATTAAAACAAACAAAAGACAAAGAAAAGAAAGAGAGAAAATAAAGAAGGAAAGAAAGGAGGAAAAGGAAAAGCAAAAACCACAGAATCATGATCTACGGAACTATTACGGGGAAAAGTGTCCTAAAATAAGATACAGACATCGTTGCCTTTAATTGTGCTTGAGCACTGTTTTAATGCCCCAAACTGCAAGCAGAGAAACAGAATATAAAAAACAATATAGGCACACATACCCACATTTGACAGACTTTGACTAAGGGGAAAAACAAAACAAAACAAAACAAAACTCTGAAACAGATGTTTCTTTTCCCCCTTTTGAACAAACATTTTACTGAAATTCTTCACACCAGATTTTACTGATTAATCTGGAAAAGGGAGTGACGGGTGCTGCTGAAGCTAATCACAGGAAACAGACACCAAACTGCAGTCCATTTTTCCTGCCTCTGACAGTGGCATCTGGCTCCTTGGCAGGCTCAGTCCACCTTTGCGTTGACGTCCTAGGAGCTACCTCAATTCTGTCAGTTTCCTGGGATGTCGCCGTTGGGCTGAGGCTCACCACAATCATTTTATTTCCTTGTTCGTCATGCCGGATCTCGAAGAAATTCTTTCTTCTGTTTCTGGAATCATAGAAATATTGTACATAAAGTCAACCCAACCATGTGTTTCCGAGATGTAATCCTGAGATGCCCATAGAGGTGTTTTACTTCTCAAGGCTGAATTTCATCTTGGATACATATTCAATTTTAGCCTAGAAGGAATGGCCAAATGGAGGAGAGTCAAATACTTCTCAAAGTGAAGCAATAAATTATTTCAGGGATCATAGAAGTGTATCAGAGGCCCACTGATATAAAACCAAGCCAAAGAAAGTTAGAAGGAAAGTGAGAAAGTGCTCCTAAATTAAGTCTCTGCTGGATTGCTTTGCTAGGGAAAAAGAGTACAACCTCAAAGTGGAATCAAAGCCAATGGATCAAGAACTAAAAATCTAGTACAGAGGAGGAATAGGAACGTAAAATGGATTTCCCTTTTTAATTTCAAAATCCGTAGGTTATCATTAAATTTAATATAATTGTGGAATTTCAGAATCTTTCAAGTGGAAAGCTATGCATGGCAAGTTAGGCCATAAGATATTAGTAGCTATTGTCTTGAAAAGCTTGTGTCTGCCATCTATTTTATAGCAGATATTTAATTTACATAATTGATTTAATGACCAGAGCCCTGCTGGTGCTCTCTGGTAAGAAAAGTACTATGACTTAAAGGGTAATTAGTTATTAGAGATCTGAATATTCTCACATCAATGAAGGTTTTAGTTCTAACTTCAAAATGTGGAAATGCATTTTAAAGAATTATTTTTGCCTTTTTAATAATAAAATGCATTTCTTTCATATTATAAAGTATTCACACTATAATTTAAGACATAAAAATGGAATATCCTTCATTTTCTTTTCCTCACACAATCCCCTCCAAAGAGACATCTCCAGTTAATGGGCTGATCACTATCCTTTCTATGCATTTACATGTGTGCATTTTACACAAATAACTTATTGTTTTTTAAGCATACATAAGGTCATGATATGTATGTTCTGAGACTTGATTTTTCGTTGAACAATATATTCTGGAAAAGTTTCAATGTCATTTTGCAAAGACTTCATTATTTTTAATGGTTGCATCATATTCTGTATAATGAAGATCCTAAAATATACAATATACAATTCTCCTCTTGATGGGCACTTAGGTTGTTTCAATATTTCAAAGTTATGAGACAGTATCACAATAAACCTCATATGCAAAAATATTTATCAAGGATAATATTGTAGAAAAGAAGTTTCTGAATTTAAGGATAGAGTCATTTAAATTTTTGGTGGCTATATTACCAAACCGGCTTATTAGCCTTTTCTAATATATACTCCAACAGTAGAGGACAGTTCTTATTTTCTTATATCATTTTTCAGCCACTTGAATTTTTTGTTTATCTAATGAGAAATCTCACTGTGATTTTTAATACATGTTTTCCTGGTTATGAACAAATGTATAAATATTTTAATTTTTTGTCATTTGTATTTACTTAACTGTGAATTGACTAATCAAACCATATTCATTTTCTGTTAGAATATATGTAATTTTCTTAGTTGTATATTTGAATGCTATATATTCTGCATATTATTTTTCTGCATATTAATTCTTTGTTTATTAAATATGGTACAGATTATTTTTTCCAACTGTAATTTATATCTTAATGTTTTAGTAGTTTAATTTATCATAATAAAATTATATATTTTGACATAGTCAAATCTGTTGGTTTATCCCTTTGTGGCTTTTGATTTGGGTTCTTTTTAGGAAGAAGTTTTATAATTCAAAGTTATCTAAACTTTTCTTTTATATTTTTCTTTAATACTTGTTTTGTTTTTAGTTCCTTAAACCATTAAGTGTTTGTTGTTGTGTATGACATGAGGTATGGTTCTAACTCATTTTTTTCTTCATTATAGCCAATATTTCCACTAATTGTTGACTAGCCAATAATTTCTCAAATTATTTTTGAAGTTCTCCCTTATCTTAAATTAAATCCCCTTAAATAAGTTGAGTGCTTTACTTTATTCTGTTTCATTTGTTGATTTTGGTATCACTGCACCCCAAAACTACAAATACTATAATTTTGTAAAAGTACCCAGTTCATCGGGGGCACCTGGGTGGCTCAGTCAGTTAAGCGTCTGCCTTCGGCTCAGGTCATCATCTCAGGGTCCTGGGATCAGGCCCACATCAGGCTCTCTGCTCAGTGGGGAGTCTGCTTCTTCCTCTCCCTCTGCTAGTGCTCTCTGTCTCTCACTTGCTCACTCTCTCAAATAAATAAATAAAATCTTTAAAAAAAAAAGTACCTAGGGGCGCCTGGGTGGCTCAGTTGGTTAAGCGACTGCCTTCGGCTCAGGTCATGATCCTGGAGTCCCGGGATCGAGTCCCGCATCGGGCTCCCTGTTCAGCGGGGAGTCTGCTTCTCCCTCTCGTGCTCTCTCTCTCTCTCATTCTCTCTCTCAAATAAATAGATAAAATCTTAAAAAAATAAATAAATAAATAAAAATTTAAAAAAGTACCTAAAAAAAAAGTACCTAGCTCATAAGTGATTTAAATAAAATATTGTTTTTATCATAATTAATTACCCATTTTTGCCTTTTTTTTTTTTAAGTAGTCTCCACACCCAATGTCAAACCCAATGCAGGGCTTGAACTGACAACTCTCAGATCAAGACCTGAGCTGAAATCCAGAGTCGGATGCTTAATTGACAGAGACACCCAGGTGACTTATTTTTTTTTAATTAAAATAAGAAGAAAAATAAGTAGCTTGTAAAATGTCTTATATGCCTATATCTAAAACAAAAACAAAAAAAACCACAACATTTTGAGAGAAATGTCATTATTTCAGCCACAATGGTGAAATCAGAGATGGTGCAGTAGAAGTAGGCAAATTCAAATCAGTATAGCTTTCTTCTGTCATTAAGCTGAATCATGTCTAGCAAGCCAAGGAAAGCATGGATATATCCCAAATGAGTCTGAATAATTTGAATATCGGTCTATTGGCTTTCTGGCATTTTCTGTTCAAGTGGACATAGTTTCCTCAATTGCCATATTTAAAGCTAAGTACACTGAACAGTTTATGGGTCTTTTGTGCATGATTTACAAATTAACTGTTGAGCCAGACAATTATTGTCATTTCATCAATGATGAAATTTCTCTTAGGGTAACTCTTGGCTGAGAAGAAACTTCAGTGGATGTTATTCATGTATGTAAGTATGCCAGAGAGAGATTCAAAATACATCCCTACTTATCACACCTCATTAATAGTAAAAATAAAACAAACCATTTAAATAAATTTCCTTATTTTTCTTAGAGTATGCTGTTTGGAATAGTATATATTTATCAGAATAATTTGATTACATCAGTCAAAACTAAAGAAGTCTAGTCATCTTAGGGATTTTTTTTTTCATTCATTGATTCATTCCTTTGAAACACATTACCTGAACATATAATATGAATGAAAATTTAATCGGGTAGTTATCAGGATTAAGACAACTATGCAGGGGCGCCTGGGTGGCTCAGTTGGTTAAGCGACTGCCTTCGGCTCAGGTCATGATCCTGGAGTCCCAGGATCGAGTCCCACGTCGGGCTCCCTGCTCAGCAGGGAGTCTGCTTCTCCCTCTGACCCTCTTCCCTCTCGTGTTCTCTGTCTCTCATTCTCTCTCTCAAATAAATAAATAAAATCTTTAAAAAAAACCAATTAATTAAAAAAAAAAAGACAACTATGCATATTTGCATGGAGAAGGAAACGGTCCTAAAGAGGTCACTACTGAAAGTTAGAGTATATTTCTTGGGGTGTAAAAGAGGCTTGGGACACTTAAACTCTCAACATAAACTTCTGCTCCAGTAGCCCAAGGGAAATCCTCTGGAAAAGTTCCCAAGTATTAAAGCCATTAGAAAAAAAGTAATGAGCAGTTAGGACAAGGGCACACTAAATTGATAATGGGATGATGGGATATAAAGGGATCTGCCCAGAGAACAGATAGTGTGTGTCACACACAGAAATATAACTTTATGTACAGGAATATCTTGTTTTGTTGCACTTCACTTTATTATGCTTTGCATGTATTACATTTTTTCATAAATTGAAGGTTTGTGGTAACTCCATGTGCAGCCCATCTAGAGGCACCATTTTTCCAAGAGAATTTGCTCACTTTGTATCCCTGCATCACATTTCGGCAATTCTCACAATATTTCTAACTTTTTTATTATAATTTTTTTATGGTGACCCATGATCAGTGATTATTGATGTTACTATTGTAGTTATTTTGGTATACTGTGAGCTGTGCCCTTAATATAAGGCAGCAAATTTAATTGATAAATGTTGTGTGTGTTCTGACTGCTCCACCGACCAGCCATTCCCCTGTCTCTCTCCCTCTCCTCAGGCCTCCCTACTCCCCGAGAAACAACAATATTGAAATTAGGCCCATTAATAGCCCTACAATGGCCTCTAAGTGTACAAGTGAGAGGAAGAATTACATGTCTCTCACTTTAAATCGAAAGCTAGGAATGACTAAGCTCAATGAGGAGACCATGTTGAAAGTCTAGATAGACCAAAGCTAAGTGTCTTGTGCCAGTTAGCCAAGTTATGATTGCAAAGGAAAAGTTATTGAAGGAAATGAAAAGTGCTGTTTCAGTGAACACGTGAATTATAATAAAGCAAAACAGTCTTACTGCTGATACGGTGAAAATTTTAGTGGTCTGGATAGATCAAACCAGCCGTAACATTCCCTTAAGCCAAAACCTAGTTCAGAGCCAATTCCCCAACTGTCTTTATTTCTATGAAGGCTGAGAGAGGCGAGGAAGCTGCAGAAGAAAATTTTGAAGCTGACAGAGGTTGGTTCATGAGATTTAAAGAAAGAAGCTGTCTCCATAATAAAAAAGTGTGAAGTGAAGTAGCACATGCTGATGTAGAAGCTGCAGCAAGTTCTCCAGAGGATCGAGCTAAGATATTTAATGAAGGTGGCCACACTAAACAACAGATTTTCAATGTAGATGAAACAGTCTTCCATTAGAAAAAGATGCCAGCTAGGATTTTCATAGCTAGAGAGGAGAAGTCAATGGCTGGCTTTAATGCTTCAAAGGACAGCCTGACTCTCTAATTAGGGACTAATGCTGCTGGTGACTTTAAGTTGAAGCCAATGATCATTGACCATTCCAAAAATCCTAAGACCCTCAAGAATTCTGCTAAATATACTCTGCCTATGCGCTATTCTATAAATAGAATGAAAAAGGCTGAATGGCAGCACCTCTGTTTACAACACAGTTTACTGAATATTTTAAGCACACAGTTGAGAATGACTGTTCAGAAAAAAACAGATTTCTTTCAAAATATTACTTCTCACTATCAGTGCAGCTGGTCAGCCAAGAGCTCTGATGGAAATGTATAATGAGATTAATGTTGTTTTCATGCCTGGTAACACAATGTCTATTCTGCAGCCCCTGGGTAAAGGAGTAATTTCAACTTTCAAATCTTATTATTTAAGAAATACTTGGTAGCTATAGCTACCATTGTTCTGATGGATCTGAGCAGAGTAAACTGAGAATTTCTGGAAAGGATTCACCATTCTAGATGCCATTAAGAACATTCATGATTCATGGGAAGAGGTCAAAATATCAACATTAACAGAAGTTTGGAAGACGTTGATTCCAGCCCTCATGGATGACTTTGAGAGGTTCAAGACTTCAGTGGAGGAAGTACCTGTAGAGGTGGTGAAAATAGTAAGAGAACTAGAATTAGAAGTGGAACCTGAAGATGGGCGTGAATTGCCAAAATCTCATGATGAAACTTTATTGGATGAGGAGTTGCTTCTTGTGGATGAGTAAAGAAAGTGGTTTCTTGAGATGGAACTTATTCCTGGTGCAGAATTGTGAAGACTGTTGAAATAGCAACCAAGGAGTTAGAATATTTTACATAAACTTAGTTGATAAAGCATCTGCAGGGTCTGGAAGGATTGACCCCAACTTTGAATGAAGTCCTACTCTAGGTAAAATGCTATCAAACAGCATGGTATGCTACAGAGGAATCATTTGTGAAAGGAAAAGTCAATCAATGTGGCAAACTTCATCGCTGTCTTATTGAAACTGTCATGGCCACCCCAGCCTCCAGTGCTGATCAGTCAGCAACCATCAATGTTGAGGCAAGAACTTCCACCAGCAAGAAGATTACTAGTCACTGAAAGGTCAAATGATGGTTAGCATTTTTTACAATAAAATATTTTTAATTAAGTTATGTACATTGTTTTTTTTTTGACATAATGTTATTCACACTTAGTAGACTACAGTGTAGTGCAAACATAACTTTCAGATGAACTAGGAAACCAAAAAAAATTTTTGACTCACTTTATTGCAATATTTCCTTTATGTGGTGATCTGGAACTGAATGCACAGTATATACAAGGTATGTCTGTCTTGCAGAGATACACACAAAGATGAACACATTAATGTGCTTCTGTATTACTTTCCTACTGTTGCTATAAAAAAAATTACTTCGAATGTAGTGGCTTAAACAACATATATTTATTATTTTTACAATTCCAGATGTCAGAATTATAAAATGGGAGTCCCTGGGCTGCAATCAAGGTGTTGGGAGGGCTGCATTTCTTCTCATGGGTTTAGGGGAGAATCTGTTTCCCTTCTTTTTCCATCTTCTGGAAGCTGTCTGCATTCCTTGGCTTATGACCCCTTCCTACACCAGCGAGGTCAGAAATTGCATGTCTCTGACCTGTGCTTCCATCCTCATACCCTCCTGCCTTTCTGCTCCCTTCAGCACATCACCTTCTCTGATTCTGACTCAGCTTCTTTCTTCTTTCACTGACAAGGTCTCTGGTGATTATACTGGGTATACCTGTAAAATCAGAATAATTGCTCCATGTCTATCTCAAGATCCTTAATTTATATCTGCAATGTCCCTTTGGCCATGTAAGGTAACAAATTCCTAGACCTCAGGGATTAAACTTTGGGTATCTGTAGAAGGTTATTTTTCTGCTTGCCAGACAGAAGTAGTCTACTTCCCGATTATTTCAGCCAAAGTCAGTTTCAGTTGTTGGCAATGAAGAGCCATAATTAAAACACCAGTGATTCTTTCTTTCTTTTTTTTTTTTTTTTTTTTCTAGTTCTAGAAGCCTACTATTCCTTTATTTGTGTAACCATCAAAGTTAAATTTTGGGTGGTCTATATGTGTGGCTGTTGTGAAACCAAAGTAAGCCAAGTAAAAATGCGCTAATTGTCACCTTTCTTGAGGTCTTGTGTTGGCCTGAGCCCCTTCTGGTCGACCTAGTAGAGGCTGAAGCATCTCTACCAAATATACTACTCGTTAAATATTAGCTTATACTTAAATCAAGAACACATTCTTAAATCTTACAGTTATTTTTAACCAAACAAACATCTGAGTGGAAAACAGGTAAAGCCTCCCCTTTGATCCAATATCCTCAAGCTCTAGGTCATGTGATATTTCATAACACACCCTAGTCCCTCTTGACTGGTGTCACTACTTGAAATCCCATGTAAGGAGTCCCACAATAATCCATACTCATTGCTCTGGTTTTCAGACAAGGGATGATGTTGTGCTTTCTCTTGCCACACCCAATGGCATGTCTGATGGATTGCACCAAGATTTAAGAGCCAAGCATCCCCAGACAGCTAACACTAAAAAAACCAAGTTTCTTATGAGGAAGCAAACTGGTAAGTATCAGAGAGATGTAGAATCAAATGCTAGCACCATCACATAGTAACTGCTTAACTCTGTACGGACTAATTTAGCTCTAAAATCTCATTTTTTCTCCTTTGTAAAATGGGGTTAATAATACTTCCCCTTTGGGGTGCCTGGGTGGCTCATTCATTAAGCGTCTGCCTTCGGCTCAGGTCATGATCCCAGGGTCCTGGGATCGAGCCCCTCATCGGGCTCCCTGCTTGGTGGGAAGCCTGCTTCTCCTTCTCCCACTCCCCTTGCTTGTGTTCCCTCTCTCACTGTGTCTCTCTCTGTCAAATAAATAAAATCTTTAAAAAAAAAAGTAATACTTCCCCTTTGTACAGGGTTTTTCAGTTTCAATGACATAATACATGTGAAGCACACTGTCCTGTGTGGGACATATGACCACTCAACATACACCTGCTATTTTGAGCAAATTCAAGTTTCTTAAGGTACTCAGTAAAATTTTATAGATGTGGAAAATTCTGTAATCAGTATGCAAATAAAGTAATTCCTTCATCCATTGCCAAATCCAAGGTCGAAAAGACTTACTACTATGTTTTCTTCTAAAAGGCTTATGGTTTTACTCTTGTATTTAGGTCGTTGGACCATTTTGGTTAATTTTTGCATATGAAATGAGGTAAGTGTCCAACTTCGTTCTTTTGCCTGTAGATACCCAGTTGACCCAGGACAGTTTGTGGAAGAGACTGTTCTTTTCCCATCAAGTGATCTTGGCACCCTTGTTGAAAATCCACTGGCCATAGATATCCAGGATGATTTATGGACTCTCAGTTCTATTTCATTGAGTATATCTTTCCTTACACCAGTACAACACTGTCTTGATTACTGTTGCTATGCAGTAAATTCTGAAATCAAGAAGTGTGAGTCTTCTAAATTTATTCTGCATTTTCAATTTGTTTTGGCTATTTTGGGTTCCTGGGAATTCCATATGAATTTGAGGACTGGCTTTTCCATTTCAGCAAAAAAAGGCCATTGGAATTTTGAAAGGGATTGAACTGACTCTGTAGATCACATTGCGTAGTGCTGCCATCTTAATAACCGATCCAGGAACGTGGTTGCTTTCTATTCATTTAGATCCTGTTGAATTTCTTTCAGCAAAATTTTGCAGTTTTCCACTCACAACTCTCCCACCTCCTTGGTTAAACTTATTCCTATGTATTTATATTTTTGGATGCTATTGTAAATGGAATTGTTTTCTTTTTTTTTTCTTTTTTTTATGTTATGTTAATCACCATACATTACATCATTAGTTTTTGATGTAGTGATCCATGATTCATTGTTTACATATAACACTCAGTGCTCCATTGAGTATGTGGCCTCTTTAATACCCAATCACCAGGCTAACCCATCCTCTCATCCCCCTCCCCTCTAGAACCCTCAGTTTGTTTCTCAGAGTCCATAGTCTCTCATGGTTCGTCTTCCTCTCCAATTTCCCACCCTTCATTTTCCCCTTCCTACTATCTTCTTCTTTTTAACATATAATGTATTATTTGTTTCAGAGGTACAGGTCTATGATTCAACAGTCTATCACCCAGCCATCCCATCCCTCCCACCCCCCACCATTCCAGCAACCCTCAGTTTGTTTCCTGAGGTTAAGAATCCCTCATATCAGTGAGATCATATGATACATGTCTTTCTCCGATTGACTTATTTCACTCAGCATAATACCCTCCAGTTCTATCCACGTAGTTGCAAATGGCAAGCTATCATTCCTTTTGATGGCTGCATAATATTCCATTATATATATATATATATATATATATATATATATATATATATACCTCTTCTTTATCCATTCATCTGTTGATGGACATCTTGGCTCTTTCCATAGTTTGGCTATTGTGGACATTACTGCTATAAACATTGGGGTGCACATACCCCTTTGGACCACTACATTTGTATCTCTGGGGTAAGTGCAGTTGCTGGGTCATATGGTAGCTCTATTTTCAACTTTTTGAGGAACTCCCATATTGTTTTCCAGAGTGGCTGCACCAGCTTGCATTCCCACAAACAGTGTAGAAGGGTTCCCCTTCCTCCACATCCCGGCCAACATCTGTCATTTCCAGACTTGTTAATTTTAGCCATTCTGACTGGTGTGAGGTGGTATCTCATTGAGGTTTTGATTTGGATTTCCCTGATGCCGAGAGATGTTGTGCACTTTTTTATGTGTCTGTTGGCCATTTGGATGTCTTCTTTGGAAAAATGTCTGTTCATGTCTTTTGCCTATTTCTTGATTGGATTATTCTTTGGGTGTTGAGTTTGATAAATTCTTTATAGATTTTGGATACTAGCCCTTTATCTGCTATGTCATTTGCAAATATCTTCTCCCATTCTGTCGGATGTCTTTTGGTTTTGTTGACTGTTTCTTTTGCTGTGCAAAAGCTTTTTATCTTGATGAAGTCCCAATAGTTCATTTTGCCCTTGCTTCCCTTGCCTTTGGTGATGTTTCTAGGAAGAAGTTGCTGCAGCTGGGATCAAAGAGGTTGCTGCCTGTGTTCTCCCTTAGGATTTTGATGGACTCCTGTCTCAAATTTAGGTCTTTCAACCATTTTGAGTCTATTTTTGTGTGTGGTGTAAGGAAATGGTCCAGTTTCATTCTTCTGCATGTGGTTGTCCAAATTTCCCAACACCAATGTTGACGAGACTGTCTTTTTTCCATTGGACATTCTTTGCTGCTTTGTCGAAGATTACTTGGCCATAGAGTTGAGGGTCCATTTCTGGGCTCTCTATTCTATTCCATTGATCTATGTGTCTGTTTTTGTGCCAGTACCATACTGTCTTGATGATTACAGCTTTGTAACAGAGGTTGAAGTCTGGAATTGTGATGCCACCAGCTTTACTCTTCTTTTTCAACATTCCTCTGGCTATTCGGGGTCTTTCTGGTTCCATACAAATTTTAAGATTATTTGTTCCATTTCTTTGAAAAAAGTGGATGGTGTTTTGATAGGGATTGCATTAGACGTGTAGATTGCTCTAGGTAGCTTTGACATCTTCACAATATTTGTTCTTCCAACCCATGAGCATGGAACATTTTTCCATTTTTTGTGTCTTCCTCAATTTCTTTCATGAGTATTTTATAGTTTTCTGAGTACAGATTCTTTGCCTTTTTGGTTAGATTTATTCCTAGGTATCTTATGGTTTTGGGCGCAATTGTAAATGAGATCAACTCCTTAATTTTCTTTCTTCTGTCTTGTTGTTGGTGTATAGGAATGCCACTGGTTTCTGTGCATTGATTTTATATCCTGTCACTTTACTGAATTCCTGTATGAGTTCTAGCAGTTTTGGGGTGGAGTCTTTGGAGTTTTCCACATAAAGTATCATATCATCTGCAAAGAGTAAGAGTTTGAGTTCTTCTTTGCCCATTCTGATGCCTATTCTTTTTGTTGTCTGATTGCTGTGGCTAGGACTTCTAGTACTATGTTGAATAGCAGTGGTGATAGTGGACATCCCTGCTGTGTTCCTGACCTTAGGGGGAAAGCTCTCAGTTTTTCCCCATTGAGAATAATATTTGCTGTAGGTTTTTCATAGATGGCTTTTATGATATTGAGGTATGTACCCTCTATCCCTATACTCTGAAGAGTTTTGGCTCAAGGAAGGATGCTATACTTTGTCAAATGCTTTTTTGCATCTATTGAGAGGATCATATGGTTCTTGCTCTTTCTTTTATTAATGTATTGTATCACATTGATTGATTTGCAGATGTTGAACCAACCTGCAGGCCAGGAATAAATCCCACTTGTTCTTGGTGAATAATCCTTTTAATGCACTGTTGGATCCTATTGGCTAGTATTTTGGTGAGAATTTTTGCATCCATGTTCATCAGGGATATTGGTCTGTAATTCTCCTTTTTGATGGGGTCTTTGTCTGGTTTGGGGAACAAGGTAGTGGTGGCCTCATAAAATGAGTTTGGAAGTTTTCCTTCCATTTCTATTTTTTGGAACAGTTTCAGAAAAATAGGTATTAATTCTTCCTTAAATGATTGGTAGAATTCCCCTGGGAAGCCATCTGGCCCTGGGCTTTTGTTTGTTGGGAGATTTTTGATTACTGTTTCAATTTCCTTAGTGCTTATAGTCTGTTCAGGTTTTCTCTTTCTTCCTGGTTCAGTTTTGCTAGTTTATACATCTCAAGGGATGCATCATTTCTTCCAGATTATCTAATTTGCTGGTATATAGTTGCCCATAATATGTTCTTATAATTGTTTGTATTTCTTTGGTGTTGGTTGTGATCTCTCCTCTTTCATTCATGATTGTATTTATTTGGGTCCTTTCTCTTTTCTTTTTGATAAGTCTGGCCAGGGGTTTATCAATCTTGTTAATTCTTTCAAAGAACCAGCTCCTAGTTTCGTTGATCTGTTCTGCTCTTCTTTTGGTTTCTGTTTCATTGATTTCTGCTCTGATCTTTATTATTTCTCTTCTCCTGCTGGGTTTAGGCTTTATTTGCTGTTCTTTCTCCAGCTCTTTTAGGTGTAGGGTTAGGTTGTGTACTTGAGACCTTTCTTGTTTCTTGAGAAAGGCTTGTATTGCTATATACTTTCCTCTTAGGACTGCCTTTGCTGCATCCCAAAGATTTTGAATAGTTGATTTTTCATTTTCATTGGTTTCCATGAATTTTTTAAATTCTTCTTTAATTTCCTGGTTGACCCATCCATTCTTTAGTAGGATGTTCATTAGCCTCCATGTATTTGAGTTCTTTCTGACTTTCCTCTTGTGATTGAGTTCTAGTTTCAAAGCGTTGTGGTCTGAAAATAGGCAGGGAATGATCCCAATCTTTTGGTACTGATTGAGACCTGATTTATGACCTAGGATGTGATCGATTCTGGAGAATGTTCCAAGAGCTCTAGAGAAGAATGTGTCTTCCGTTGCTTTGGGATGGAATGTTCTGAATATATCTGTGAAGTCCATTTGGTCCAGTGTGTCATGTAAAGTCTTTATTTCCTTGTTGATCTTTTGCTTAGATGATCTGTCCATTTCAGTGAGGGGGTGTTAAAGTCCCCCACTATTATTGTTTTGTTGTCAATGTGTTTCTTTGCTTTTGTTATTAATTGGCTTATATAATTGGCTGCTCCCATGTTAGGGGCATAGGTATTTACAATTGTTAGATCTTCCTGTTGGATAGACCCTTTAAGTATGATATAGTGTCCTTCCTCATCTCTTATTATAGTGTTTGGTTTAAAATCTAATTTGTCTGATATAAGGATTGCCACCCCAGCTTTCTTTTGGTGTCCATTAGCATGGTAAATGGTTTTCCACCACCTCACTTTCAATCTGGAGGTGTCTTTGGGTCTAAAATTAGTCTCTTGCAGACAGCATATTGATGGGTCTTTTTTTTTTATCCAATCTGATACCCTGTGTCTTTTGATTGGGCATTTAGCCCATTTACATTCAGAGTAACTATTGAAAGGTATGAATTTAGTGCCATTGTATTGCCTGTAAGGTGACTGTTACTGTATATTGTCTGTGTTCCTTTCTGATCTATGTTACTTTTAGGCTCTCTCTTTGCTTAGAGCACCCCTTCTATTTTTATTGTAGGGCTGGTTTCGTGTTTGCAAATTCCTTTAGTTTTTGTTTGTCCTGGAAGTTTTTTATCTCTCCTTCAATTTTCAATGACAGCCTAGCTGGATGTAGTATTCTTGGCTGCATATTTTTCTCATTTAGTGCTCTGAATATATCAGGCCAGTCCTTTCTGTCCTTCCAGGTCTCTGTGGATAGGTCTGTTGCCAGTCTAATGTTTCTACCATTCTAAGTTACAGATCTCTTGTCCTAAGCTGCTTTCAGGATTTTCTCTTTGTCTCTGAGACTAGTAAGTTTTACTATTAGATGTGGGGTGTTGACCTCTTTTGATTGATTTTGAGGGGGGTTCTCTGTGCCTCTTGGATTTTGATACCTGTTTCCTTCCCCAAATTAGGGAAGTTCTCTGCTATAATTTGCTCCAATATACCTTCTGCCCCTCTCTCTCTTTCTTCTTCTGGGATCCCAATTATTCCAAAATTGTTTCATTTTATAGTATCACTTATCTCTCGAATTCTGTCCTCGTGATCCAGTAGTTGTTTATCTCTCTTTTTTTCAGTTTCTTTATTTTCCATCATTTGGTCTTCTATATCACTAATTCTCTCTTCTGCCTCATTTATCCTAGCAGTTAGAGCCTCCATTTTTATTTTCACCTCATTAATAGCCTTTTTGATTTTGACTTTGTTAGATTTTAGTTCTTTTATTTCTCCAGAAAGGGTTTCTCTAATATCTTCCATGCTTTTTTCAAGCCCAGCTAGAATCTTTATAATCGTCATTCTGAACTCTAGTTCTTGACATCTTACTAAATGTCTGTATTGATTAGGTCCCTGACAGTTGGTACTGCCTCTTGTTCTTTTTTTTTTTTTGAGGTAATTTTTTCCATCTTGTCATTTTGTCCAGAGGAGAATAGATCAATGAGAGAACAAAATGCTAACAGGGTAACAATGACCCCAGAAAAATATACACTAAACAAATCAGAGGAGACCTGAAACCAGGGGAAAAGAAAGGGAATGAAAGAAAAAAGAAAAATAAAAAAATAAAAAAATATATGATCAAATATGATCAAGCTGATGCATAGATCAGTGCCACACACTAGATTCTGGGCATATTTTGGTCTATTAGAAGAAAGTGCCTCCGAAAATTTAAAGAAAGAAAAACTTATATATGTACAAATATAAGGGTAAATACAATGAAGGGATGGAATATGACTGTAAAGATGAAAATTATAAGAGATTTTATAAAAGGAATTGATAAGATAAGAAGTTGGTTGAAAAAAGAAAGAAGAGGAATTTAAAAAGAAAAGGGAGAGAATGTGATCAGGCAGGAGACTAGAACAAAGCCATACACTAGAGATTTGGGGTATATTTTGGTCTGTTAGAAGAAACTGTATCCCAAAATTTTAAAGAGAGAACAACTTATATATATATACCAAAAATAAGGTTAACCAGTATGAAGGGATAGAATATGACTCTAAAAATGAAAAATAAAAAGGATTTTTTAAAAAGGGATTGATAAGATGTTGGTCGAAAATGGAAAAAGAAAAATTAAAAAAAAAGAAAGAAAAAGAAAAAAAAGAAAATTAAAAAAATTAACTCTGAAAGACTAAAGAATCAGGAGAAAAAAAGCCATGAATTCTATGTGCAGTATTCCCCTAGCGCTGGAGTTCTGCTGTTCTCATTGATGGGTAAACTTGGTCTTGGCTGGCTGTTCTTGTTGATCTTCTGGGTGAGGGGCCTGTTGCTGTGATTCGCAAATGTCTTTGCCGGAGGCGGAATTGCCCTGCCATTGCTGGTCCGGGCTAAGTAATCTCTTGGGTGCTTTTGTTCCCTGCAAGCTTTTTATACAGCTTTGGAGGCCGAGAGTGAAAATTGCAGGCTCCCAGTCTCCCCCAGAGGAGCCAAGAACTCAGGGGCCCCGCTCCTCAGTGAGCCCCCAGAGAAAAGCAGTCAGTCACTCTCGTCTCCCCCTTCTCTGACCACACTCTGTGCTCACCTGGCCTCTGACCCAAGCATTTCTATCTCTGACACCTGACCCTGTGTGGAGTCTCCAAACCCAGCAGATCCCTGTGGTGCACTCCCGCGCCACTCCTCCCGGGGGAGGAAGGGGAGTTTCCCCAGATCTGCCACTTGTTTGGTCCCTGCTGGAGGAGCAGTGGCCCGACTGTGCCACAGATCATGGTTTATGGCAACCCTGAGCTGGGAGCCCACTCCTTGGCTCCGTCTCTGCAGCCGGCTTCCCCACTCCGATACCTGGGAGCTCGGCCGCACTCAGGCACCCCCGGTTTTTCTGTGACCCTAAAGGTCCTGTGACCACACTGTCCCACCAAGGGTTCCACCCCCTACTTAGCCACTGGAGCGACATCCCTCAGTGGAGCAGACTTCTAAAAGTCCTGATTTTGTGCTCTGTGGCTCTATCACTTGCTGGTAGTGACTGATGGAGGCTCACTCCTCCATTGTCTATCTTCCCGAATATCGCCTTGGATTCACTTCTCCGCACATCCTACCTTCCAGAAAGCTGTCGCTTTTCTGTTCAGAGAGTTGCTGCTAATCTTTTCTTAGATCTCCTGTTGAGTTCGTAGGTGTTCAAAATGGTTTGATCCCTATCTAGCTGAATTCCTGGGACCAGATGAAATTTAGGTCTCCTACTCCTCCCGCATCTTGCTCCTCCCACAAAAACACCAGTGTTTCTAAAAGACTGCCTCAGATCTACTGAATAGGATTGTTTGAAAGTGAATCAATGGATCTGCATTTTTTTGCCAGGTAATTCTTTTTTTTTTTTTTTAAGATTTTATTTATTTATTCATGAGAGACAGAGAGAGAGAGAGGCAGAGGGAGAAGCAGGCTCCCAAGGAGCAGGGAGCCCGATGTGGGACTCGATCCCAGGACCCTGGGATCATGACCTGAGCCGAAGGCAGACGCTTAACCATCTGAGCCACCCAGGCACCCTTGCCAGGTAATTCTGATGCACAGTAAATATCTGAGTCCATGATTTTAATGTTGCACTTACATAAGAATAAATTTTAAGCACTCTTCTCTTTCAAGAATGTTCCATGATTTGTATTCCCGGTTTAAAGTAAAAAGGTTTAGGAAGCACTGTGGCTTAATGAAAAAAGCCTAGGCTTTGGAACCAGACTTCAATTTGAATTTTGGGTCTCATACTTTTCAGCCATAACTCTTCAGAGCTCTATCCATTCACACTCAAGATTGACCAAATCCTGTTCCATCTAACAATAATTTTCTCATCCACATATAGAACAGTATCATTGATCCCAATAGACTAATATAAAGGTGGAATAAGATACTTCTATAGCAAGTAATAGTGCTTAGAGCATGGTAGGTGTACAAAAAAAAGTTTCCCTGTCAAAATGCAGCACAATGTTATATCCATAAAAAAATAATTCCCACATTAATTTAAGACACTGGTTAATATTCCTTTTACCATTCCCAGGATTTTGCATTTTCTAATTTTTCTTTGGTCAGCACAGAGCTATAGAGATTTTTTCAACCTCTCCTTCCTGTCCAGATGTCCTTTCTCTTCACAGTTTTACTTCAACAACTTCTGGAAGCAGCCTCTGTTGCCCATTGATTTTTGTTCAGGGTTTTTGATTAAGAGGTTGTGGCATGTTAATCTCTGTAATGCATTTCTCTGGGGACTTTTCCAGACAGCCCCTCTTTCATCTGGACCTCCTTTAGCCTTCAAAGGCATTGTTCAGGGCCAAATCAGAGGTAGGTTTAAGGCCTGGGAGGCCCCTTCTTTTTGGTTAAAGGAGAAAAGGGAAGTGATAAGACATAGGGAAGGGTCCTGAGGCTTAAGAAGCATAAAGGCAAAAGCATCAAGATTTCAGGTGTCTAGCCTCTGTGCCTTTTAACATTTGTGAGGTGACTGTTTATATTTATTATTGAGCTCCTTGAGATTCAGAACTGTGTAATTGTCAAATATTTCAGTAAATAACCAATTCATATTGCAGTCTTTCTGATGGTATTTTTAGAAAACTGTCAGTAATTTTCAAATTTTTTCTCCAAAAATTAATTCATAGTAAATCTTAAATTATTACCACTACTAAAAACTAACATATGCATTTATAGTTGCCATCAGATGAGCTTATTTTTATAAAGAGTAACTATATTAGCTTTGGAGAAAAAAGACTCAATCACAGTGTAATAATATAGCCAGCAAAATAAGTAAAACATCTGGTCAAGCAGCTGTATTTTGATGACTATAAGCCATGAAACTGAATTGACTAATTTTTATGAATGATTTTTCTCTCCTTGCTTAAAAATATTGATCATAACTCCATTTGCTTTGGAAAATGAATTTTCTATTTTCTTTGGAATACACATGTATGTGGATTTCAGCATCTATGTCTGTATTAGGGTAGGGGAATAAGGATACCCCGGCAGGTGGATCACTGCAGTCCAGAGTTTTCAGGTCAGATTTAGATAATAGAATATCAGATATCCCACAGAAATTCACTCATCTACACATTTTATGAAATACTTAATAATTCTCTTGAACAATATATAACTAAAGTCAATCTCTTTTCCTCCAAAACCAAGTAAACTAAACAAACTTTTTTTTTTAATTTAATTTATTTATTTGTCAGAGATAGGGAGCACAAGCAGGGGGAGCGGCGGGCAGTGGGAGAGGGAGAAGCAGGCTTCCTGCTGAGCAGGGAACCTGATGCGGGACTTGATCCCAGGACCCTGGGATCATGACCTGAGCCGAAGGCATTTGCTTAACCAACTGAGCCACCCAGGCACCCCAATCTGAACAAACTTCGAAGCAATCAGGCTCTCCTCATTTCCTTAACTGTGGCCCCTTTGGAATTAAATGATGCTCTTTTTGGTCAACTTGTACAGCACTATCGATTTTGCATTCCCTAATTAACTACTTCCATTTTTCTTAGCCATATATGTAGATGAAATACCCACAAAGTGGTAACAGTGATTTTAAACTCTGCCCCTTAGTGTCTTGCCTTGTGGAGAAATGGCACAAATTGTTAGTTTCCACTTCTAAAAGGACAAGAGCTACGTCTTAACTTCTTTTTATAAAACTTTTTTTCAAAAATTGAGAATAAAGCTAATAAGCTAATGTAAGCATATAATTAAGATATGTAAATTTATTGTATATAAATATAAAATTGACAGTTACTCATGCTTTGAGTATTCTCTTTCAAATACTAAGCACCTGCCATATGCCCAGCATGGTTTGGGAGACACAGAAAAAGGTCACAAACGAGTTTCTTGCTGTTGGAAAAAAAAATAACTTCCTTTCTTAGCCACTAACTCCTTCAGAAATTACTAACAATCTGTATCATAAAGTGACAAAAAACTTATTCCAGGAAGTATAGAGAAAAGTTACCATTCGTCTTTTCTTTAATGTGACACCTCCAAGGTCTGTAACAGTTTGTAATTTGCCATTTTCCTAAAACACGAATTTTAATCCTGAGCTGCCAGGCAAAGGTGGGAAGGATTCACTTTCCCAGTAAATATGAACAGAGGGTATAATGTGAATGGTGTGTGTTTGTTAGTTTAGAGAAGTTTAGAGAAGAGAAAGAACATCTTCTACTTTATATTTCGCTATACTGAAACAGACAGGAATAAGTGGGGTGGGCAGTATTTACCCTATCCTTTCCCACTAAAGGTCAGAGAACAGCATTATATTAAGTGCCACCCCAATGAAAGGAGAGGGTTCGGACCGTCAGCCAAGATACAGCTGGTTTGCTGGTTTGGAGTGAATGTAGCAGGTGTTAGCAGCAATGATGAGGGAGGGAAGGGGCAGTGGCCAGCAGAGTACAAGTCCTCAGGGGAGGGGACTGAGCACGAGGAAGATCCAACAAGGCTACCAGAGGGAACACATCTGCATCCCATATGTTTCTGTTTTCCTAGTGTTGCTGCCTTTGAGGGGGATGCGTGCTTTTGAAGTTATATTTTAACATATAATTTCATCTAAAAATACAGTATAGGGTTGGAATCCATGGATTCAAGAGTTTACATAGATGTCAAGGGTCTACTCTACAAGATTCTACACCTATCTTTCAAACAGCCTTTGACAGGTCGGTATGCTCAACCATCACATGGATTTCTCAATTTTATTGAAATGTAATACATCATTGCTTTCACTTTGCAAAATTTACACAGACACGCATGTTTTTCTGCCACAAGCTCAGTTTTAGGAGCCAGAAACGAATTTGTCAACACGTTTAGAATGAAAGAACAAATACAAAATACCTCACTCTTAACACGATGATTAAAAGGAAATATGAAAGAAAAGGTGAAATATGAAAATACATTGTAACTACAGCTGTCAAAGAAAACGATTAAAACGTTGAAAAAAAAAATAACAGCATCCTCAAGATTTGAGATCTAAGTGACGAATCCTGTATTTCCAAGTGGAGGAAATGGCCTTCGTGCTTGCAACAAATAACCTGGCTTTCTGTTATTTGTTGAGCAAATTACTGGGAGCTAAAAAATAAGAGGCATGCAAAATCACCTTACAGCTGACTTGTTCTGCAAAGTTCAGTGCATGTAAGGGGTGAAAGCTGTGCCTGGCAAGGAATAAGAGAAATTCAGCGGGTTTAAAAAAAAAAAAAAAAAAAAAGGCTGCCACCCACTGCTGCCTATTAAATAAGTATTACAGTATTGGCAATGGCACCCGGGTTTTACTCAAAGTCAGAGAGAGAAAACAAAATCTTGGCAGATTAAAGCAATAGTCATGCTGAAAATGTAAACACACGTACAGAGATACACACACACACACACACACACACGAGTATATAATTTTTTTCATTTGTTTCTCTTCAGGCAAATTAGAGTGTGGACTTCCCAGCTAATTACCTTTATCCTGACTCCCAGAGAGCCGACCACCTTCCCAATAACTTACAGGTGCCTTATTATTTTTTTTTTTCCTGCCAGTTCTGCTCTGTGTTTAAATCAAAAGGGCAGATAACCCATTTGTATCAAATTATGCATGACAGTTCGGGGAGCGGGTTATATAATTCTATGAAAGGCACAAAAATCCCACGCTGTTGCATTTCATTACCCACACCACTCTCCGTTCTGGAGGCAAGGGCTTTTGTAGTTTTTCAAGATAATTTCTTGCAATTCTGTTTGCCTTATTGTGAAGAATTCAGAAAGCTGTAAACGGATTGGAAAAAGTATGGCTCCCAAATAGGCTATCGGTTCCTTGAATGTGGAGGAACAGAGAAAAGCAGAAGACAAAGCAACAATAGCAAAAACCAAACCAAACCAAACCACAACAAAAAACACAGTATCTGGAACAACTACAGCCATTCTGCAAGTGGTGGAATTGTCTTTTTCTTCACAATTAGCAGTTCCCTTTATATCATATGAGGTTATAGATAGATTGATTGGCTAGTGTTGTTGACATCTTCTCCTTTCAGAGTTGGATGCATTACTTCATTTGTTTCTGGGCATCAGACTAACCAGGTTGGGGAGGTAGGGAGGAAAGCACCCAGTTCATGGCAGACAGCTTGGGTTGTATGGAAATATACAGTCTCTAGTAGAGCCAGAATTTTGTTTCCATAGAAAAATGTGTGCCTGAGAAAGCATAGCTTTGCCCCGTAATCTCAAAACCTTTATACTGCCTTCATTCAGCAATTTGATCTGTTATAAAATAGTCTGGTTTGTAAGGGTCAAGGAGAAGGGCTGCTAGTACTTGGGCCAAAACCAGGTGCAGATACTTTTCTGGTCTTGGGACACACCCACAGTTGACAGCATTTTGGTCGCTTGGTAAATGTAACAAATGTGCTTACCCATATATGGTACATCTTCGCTCCAAAGTCAAGTAGCCATGACATAACAATAAGAGGTAGAAGAGGCAGCAATGAGTTCTTTACCTTCTGGGTAATGTCCTGATACATTCCAGATCACTTGATCCCTAGAAACTTCAAGAACAGGAAACTCCTCTATTTTCATGGATTTTTATCTCCCACCCTCTTGAGGGTGTCTAAGATATCTGCCTCTTCTTGTTCTCCAAGTCTAACTAATGTGATACTTTCAGTGATGTGGACCTGCAGGCAGTTTTATGGATTGTGAAGTGGTCAGGTTCTCTCCCAACTAAATTGTGTCTCAGAGCCACAGGGCTGAGAGAATCCTGAGACAAAACAATAAAAGTATACCTTCCTTCAAAATGACAGCAAAGTAGATGGAGAGAAGAGAGCACACTTCAGATCAATAAGTGCATGCCAGATATTGATGTTTCAGTCATTTGCAGCATCAGCTCTAATTGAAGTCTTTATCTGATTATGTTCATTGATAGTCCTCCACTCATCTCCCAAACTTATCTACTCCTGCACCCGCTGAGCTGGAGAACTAGAAGGGATGTCACTGCCTTTGCAAATTTCACATCTTTGATAGTGGTGGTAATGACTGTGATTCCAGTAGGAATGCAATTATTATTTATGTTGACATGTAAAGGAAGTTCCAGAGACTTCTATATGACCTTTCCTATCAAAACAGACTTGTGGTCCAGGAAGCTAAAGTAGAAGTCTGTCCGTTGCTAAGGACATATTTCAGCTATGTATTCAAGAACTGGGAAATTAAGCATGTGACTATTTGGATCTTACAGGCTCTATTATGATACAAATATTACAATGCCATTTATTACTACCCCTTATAAGTTGTATCTCTGGATCACAGTGACTTTCTATATACCTAGCAATTAAAAGCTCAGGGCCATAGGGAAAAAAATCCATAGTTTTCTGAGTTATTTCCCTGTCTCCTTCCTTACGGAGGAAGATTTACAGAACTAGCAGTATTTGCAATTGTAACAATAACATCCTCAGTGTCATCAGGCTTCTTCTTTATTGAAGAGTCTGTGAGTCCATGAAATAATCTAACAATAGAAATTCTGTGAGATGTCACAAGTCCCTACCATGGTTGGTTATAAAAATCAAGTAGGATGTGAGTGGGATCCCATCTGTTTTTGCTCTTCAGCCCCTATGATCAATTAAGCACTGTCAAATACTCCTGCAGGTTGCACCATTCAGATTACTATGGCAGACTTCTGCTCTCAAGATGTCCACACTCAATGGTCCTCTGAAAGTTATACTGTCTGTGCCCTCTGCAACTCTGCTACCTTCGCATTCCCATTCTACCAGGGAGATCATCTCAGCTGCCCCTTCTCCCACCAGCTACTAAAATAGTTTTTTTTTGAAATGCTTGCACTCTCCTCCCCAATGTGTTTCAAAAGGTCTTGGGGTAAGGGTATCTACTAGGTTCTTTGTGAGCCAGTTTGCTTGAGTGAAGGCCTAAACAAGAAAATTTCACTCATTTATTTTAATCTCCATAGTCTTTGGATTCCTTCCTCTGGAATCTACAAAAGTTTTTGTCATCTCAGTGCTTTCATGGGACACCGTGCAGTCTGGGTTTTAGCTGCTAATGCAACACATGGGATCTAGAATTTTTGGTAAGTGCACGCATGTGGCTAAAGTCAGCTTAATCTAAATATTACTGAGTTTTTTTCCTATTCATCAAGTACTCCCATGATCTATTTTAGATACTCATCACAGCATCATAAATTAAATTAACTAACTTTTTGTTATGTAAAGCTCTGTTTCCTGGATAAATTGGGAGCTGATTCTAGTTATAGAAATGGAGACAAAGGGATAAAAAGAAAATTCCTTTTGTGTTGCATAATAATTCCATCAGCTGAGGAAGGCATAAAGATCTTTAAGGAAGGCAGATGTTCTCTGGGGGACAAAGGCAGTTTAGGGGTGGTTGGGCATTGCAGTATTGCAAATCCAGTGATTGTGCCCCATCGCTCTGCTTGAGGATCCCATTCTTTTCTGATTAATGTCTTTACTTTCACAGAAGAAATTAAGAGAGACAGAATTTGACTCATTTTAAAATACAACAACACTTAGGTTTGAACGTGGCATTTAGATTTTCATTATTTTAGTTGTACAGCTGCTAAAAATTAGTTTCTTTATTGTGAGTTCTGGAAAATTCCCAGGTTTTAGTTATTATTATCTTACCCAGTATTCAAGGATCACAGGGTGCCATTATTTCTCTCTCTCTCTCTCTCTTTTTTTTTTAACTGTGCAGTGCTATCCCCAGCAGCCACTACACATTCAGTTCTCCACATTTCATGTTCTTCCTACTTTTCTTATAGCAGTGACCACATTTTCCTCAAAGCCAACCCTCAACGAGCACTTCATTTCAGACTACCACCAGTGAGAATTTAACTTACTCTTCCATCTAATATCCCTGCTCTGAATAGTAAATGAATTTTCACTTAGCCAGGTAACATATACCCGGTTATCTGATTTCCCTGAAGTTTTCTTGCCCACAACTCACACCCTGTGATGATTTCTATACCAATCAGGGTTCTGTAATGATGAAATCAGAAACAGACTCATGCTAATTTGAACAGGAAAGGTTTTTTAGGATAGAACTGAGATAGGTCACAGAATCCCTTGGAAGATTGAAGAACCAATATCAGAAATTGAGAAAGAAACTAGAGGTGTTAGATGTAGGAGGACCAACTCATCCTGGTTTGTTTGGGACTCTCCCAGTTTTAGCCCTGAATGTCCCATGTCCAGGGAAATCCCTCAGTCCTGGGCAAACTGGAAAGAGTGGTCACTCTACCTGGAGTGCTGCAGTAACCCTTCAAGTCATGCCACAGGAGCAGCCTGGTTATTGGTACAGTGCCATTGACATTGGATCTTGGAAACGATCAGTGATTCTACTGGGACCACTGTCTTGAAATTACCCCACTACAAAAATTCTAAATAGTTCCGATAAATCTTTGTTTTTGGCAACAGGCTGCAGATTCGTTACTCATGTCCAGATCATCTGTTTTGGTCTCTTACCTGACCCTACTAACTGCCAAAAGTCAGCTTTCGCGGGATTTGGGGCTTCACATGGAGGCTTGGCACTCAGATTCTATTAGGACTTTTATGAGGCTAGGTAGACACATTAAAAAAAAAAGGGGAGGGACAAATTGCATTAGAACACTAAGTAAAAAATAAGATGGGTCAAAGATGGAAAAAAACAATGCTGGTGTCATAAAAAACTCATGCAAGAAGGTGATATGTAAAAAAAAGCATCAGAATACGAGGAAACTTTACACATTAGTTTGTTACACAGCTATGGGAGCTGACAACATACTTATCTTACATGTGATAATGAGCACAAGGATGGACTGACTGAGCATTTACCACCCAAAGCAAATTCCACAAAGGATCAGAATGTGAGGTACTCAAACATAGATTGTTGACATCTTGGATCCACTTATTTTGCCAGCATTTAGTAATGTTATTTTCAATGAATATTGCTTAAATATTTAAGGGAAAGTAGAATACAAAATTAAAATTAAATTATAAATAAGATAGCCTGTGTAATTTTTTTTGAAATATGGAATCTGAATTCGGATTAGACGGTGTTAGAGGCAAACATACAAAATTGCCAAACAGCTTGAAAACACTCCAGTCTCAGTTCCATGGAGATCTGTCTCCACCATATTGTGTACATATGTTTCCCCTTCTTTGACATTCAGTTGTCACATGGTGCTAGAAGACTGGACAGGAGAATTAAAAAAGTTATTGAAAGCCTTTTTGTTCTTTCACAACTTCTAATTAGTTTTTGTGGAGTTATTATGCTACTGGTCAGACTGAATGAATTGTGGGTTATGATCAATAACCTCTTTAAATTGCTTAGTTATAATGTACTTCATAAACTGAAATATGATAATGATTGTGACGCAAACAGTATCTTCAAAAACTCAGACAAAAATACTTATACTCCATCTTCATATATTCCATTTCTAAGACATTTATGTTGTTGACTTCAGGGGAAAATTGCGTAAATATAACAACAAAAGTGGCATACAGGGTTATAATGAAAATAAAATCTATAGCTATATATGTCAGTCTTTAAATTCCAAAAGTGGGCATTTAAAAAAAATTGCATTAAGGTACAATATAACATTTATTCAATTTTAACAAAATAAGCTTCTTCAATCATGAAATCAGAAGGAATATTAATAGAACAAAGATGACCTAATGACTTTAAATCAGACTTTCCTACTTGGTGAATTTTGTAATGAGAGTCTGATAATCACAGCTCAACATTTTCAACCATAGAGTCCAGGTCAGAAAAGATTGCTCTATAATCTTTTCAAACATTCATATAGATGTTTATTAGATCTTTTAGTTGTCATGGCCACTGTGTTCCCTGTTGCTGACCTCCAGCATATATCTGAGAGATGTAGGTGAAATTTTGTTATAAATTGGCTTCAACCTTTGCCTGGGAGGACCAAAGGTGTTTATAAATAGATGTTCTACAGGGGCGTCCTGCATTGAGCTCCAGAAGAATGTGCATTTATTATCTCACTCACTGTGTGCATTATTAAATGAAATACTGGAGAGAAGTGTAAGACATCAAGTATATGGCAGAGCCATTAATAGACCAACAGCACAGGCCGCATTTCTTTTTCATCAAATCTGACAGTTTTAGTGTCTACAATATCATGGCCTACTTTAAAAGAGTTACAACTATTCAGGCCGAATTAAAGTTTACAAATATCCAAGTGTAACCCATCAACTGGTAAATACCCATCATCAGTCAACCACTTAATATGCTGTACCTATTTGGACACATCCACTCTCACTTGAGTGTTTCCCGCTTTTTAACTGAGGAATCAATATAGCTCCTTGATGTGGTAAAAATAGTAATGAGGAAGGCAAAATATGATAGGCTGAATGTTTTTGCTCCATAAATCCTAAGAGACATTTCTAAATTAATTTTAAAATATTCCGTATAATAATGGTTGAATGTTTACTAGATGATGTTTCAGGTTAATTTTGTGAGCTTATCTTGTTTTCTGAGAAAATTCAGATTCATTTTACTTTCATGTGAAAATAAACAGTCTGTTTTAGAATGATTATGTGGGCAAAAACATACAAAAAAATAAAATATAGCTATGGAAAATAATTGCTAGTGTTTGTTTTACTTTAGCAGGCTTAGCATGAGGAAAAAGTAAAGCAAATTGGTCATAGGGAGACTATAATTCATGAAATCAGAGTAAAATATATTATTAACTTCCTTTCCATGAACTTATATTTTTGATACCTTACTTTCAGGGAAAACTTTCTATTGGGGCATCTTGGAGACACTCTTCCTCAACTTTGAGAGTTTTATGAGCATTCTTATTTTGCATTAAAAATCCAATAACGTGTTCCCTAAATCCTAACGTACCATGTAGTTTGTTATTTTAAAGCATTTGGTTATATTCCCATTCTCCTGACATATAACTTTATATTGGTAGACAGTATTGGCAAGAGGATGGTAGGAGCTAAGAATGACCTCAGGTTAAGAGCAAGCAAGAAAACAGGAATCTCAGTCCTACAACCACAAGGAACTGAATTCTGCCAACAATAGTGAAATTGAAAGGGTGTTGTGAGCCTCAAATGAATTCATCATCCTGCAGCACCCAATTTCAGCATAGTGAGATGGAGCAGAGGACCCAACTAACCAGTGATCAGACTCCTTACCTGAAGTAAATTATGAAATAATACATTTGTGTGGTTTTATGCTGCAAAGTTTGTGGTAATTTATTATGCACTATAGAAAGCTACTACAAAATATACACTCGTCCATGTCTCACGTGTGCATTTTATTACTCATTAGAACACCGTTGGCCTAGACAAGTGCAATAGTAATTGTACTAAGACACCAAGACAAATGCAGTAATAGTTATTGTTTTATTTGACTGATTGTCATATACATACCATAGCTGTACACATATTTGCTATTATGTTGTTATGAATACATTGCAAAATACATTTTAACAGCTTGTTACTTTGAACAATAACTTTCAAATATTTAGATATTTTGTACATAGACCTCCATTTGTTCTCTAGCTCTATATCCTGCCAATGTTAGTGGTGGGCATGTTCAGTATCCTATCCTAATATTCACACTATTCTTCACTGTTTCTAGGTAGAGGTAGCAGTTCTGTCCTCTGTGCTTCCTCACAACACTGTTTAAACACCCTGATATCATATGAATCACGTATAGCTATAATTTGTCCATTAGTGAGTCATTTGTTCCTACAAGATGATGAACTCTTTTAGAACAGAGACTTTATCTTATTAACTCCAATCAATAATACCAAGCACAGTGCTTAACACCTGGCAGGTGTTTCATAGATGCATATTTAAATAAAAGGTTGGTTAGAATTGACATAAAACTTTTAGTTTTATCTTAATTGTCAATCTGTCACTCCTTTTCTACTCCCAAATGCTCCAAAACACACATTTAAGATAGAAGTAATTATCTGTCTTAATAAAGGCCTGAACTTTTATTTGCTTGCCAAACATGCTGAACATTTACATCAAATGGTCCAAACCATAGATTGTTGTTACCCTGGAATTTGGTTGTCTGGGAAATATTAAAGAAAATTATTATCTCTATACCTTGAAAATTAACAGTTAATTAATATTTGGTGAGTTTAATTAATTTTCCATAAAACTAAAATTGAGCCTTTGATTGTGCTATGAATGCTTTCTTGTCAGAAAGAGAAGTTGGAGGAGGATATTAACTAAGTCATGGAACAACCCTATAAAATTGGATTGTGTTGACCAAGCTGCTATTGACCAAGCCACCATTGTTCACTGTTATATAATACATATATATTCATGTACTTATATTTAAAAAAAAAACATCTGGGGAATTTTTAAGAAAAACAGCAGTCAACAGAAATCTGCTCTCCCTAAACTGGGTACACTAAGCTATCCATCAAGAGTTGGGTACAATTCCATCATCCTAAATAATCTAGACCCACGAGAAACCTTCAAAAAGCAGAGAGAAATAAATACCACTTGGGATAGTAATGGAAAAGATGTTTCCTTTTTTGTCTCAGAGAAATGTGTATGTGGCATTTTCACATAAAGAATCTCAAATGAACTTGACAAATGTTTTAACACTGCTTAGAGCTCACATAAATGCATGTAATAATTGTTTCGGGCTAAAAATTGTTCTTAACTATTATTAACATTTTGTTGTGGCTAGTAATAATAGCCATTTATTACAGTAAAATGTCAACAACGAAACCAAAGATATAATGAGGAAAATAAAGATCACTCATGCAACACACGGTATCATAATGGCTAAAAACATTGGTATCAGAACTTCTCTGCCTGGGTCCAACACTGTGACCTCAAGCAAATAATTTAAGCTCTTTGTTTCTTCAACATTTAATAAAAATAACTCACATAATTATATTACCTTAAGGATTTAAAACATGACCTTACATATAACAATTACTCAGTATATTATTATTATTACTATTATTATTATTTTGGGAATTTAAGAAGAACTATTTTTCTGAATTTAAATTAATAAAAGCTTTTAGACTGTTATTATCTGCATTATTATTGTCAAAATTCGGACTAAATCCCTCTAGAACAATTATAGATATTTTTCTATAAAAATTATGTTCTAAAGTGCACAGATTTTATTTTATGATTTTTTTCATATAAAATGTGCATTGTCATATCATAATAAGCATTTTAATTTTTTTCTTTCATATCTAATTTAATCTTTGGATGTTTAGTCATTACTATTTTGGCACAAATATCACTGAAAGTACGTTTCTCCTATCAGAACCCTTAGAGCATCATCAAACAACAATCAGTAAGACTTCTAGATTGAATGAAAACTAAACCCAGGATTTTAAATCTGCACACCCCACTTTTTTCAGAATTCTCATTGAAATACTGAAATGACTATATAAAAATAGAAAAATTGATAGCAGAGCTGGAAATTAAGGAAAGATGACATATTTAAGCCTGAGGGCCTGAAGAATTTGGGAAAGATATTGTTCAGTGGATAGCATTGTAGAAAAGCACATGAGTTACAACAGGAGAAGGAATCAATTCCAGAGCTTGGAGTGAGTGGGAAGAACTGGTAAGGCAGAGACAGAAGGGGAGGGGTTACTCATCCTTGGCTGCACATAGATTAAAGGAAGGAAGTTTTCAATAATAATCACATTCAGATCTCATTTCAGAGCAATTAAATCCTCATCTTGGTGGTTGGGGGAATGCTATACATGTCTTTTTGTGTGTGTGTGTGTGTGCAGATTTTCCAGATGATTCTATTTCTATGAGATGGTTATGGGTCATGGATCTAGAAACATTAATTAAATATACTTGTGTTTCCTGGGAAGTACAAAGATACCACTACACCAAACCCAGCTGTTACACTCACTCTCAACTTAACACTTGTTGGCACAGGCTACATAAAGCTGAAGGCATTGCTAGAAGAGAGTTCATATCTAATAGCAGTACAACTGTGAGAGAAGATAGCGGAAGGTAAGCTGCGGTTGGGCATTGACACATCAAGTGTTTGTTGTAAAATTTTAGGCTTTTACAACAAATGCTTAAGGAGAAAAAAAGAGATGATGAAAGATCAAATATATCAGGCAAAATAATAAATATAAATGTATTAAAAGTTCCCATAATAAAATTCATATAAGAATGAAAAAGAATAATGCCATGTCATTTATAGAAGTAAAACAAAATCATTGAAAAAAGGTGTTAAAAGTGAAAGAAAAGATAACAGGCACATGAAAACATAATATCACTAAGAGTTCCAATTCAATATCGATGTCACATGAAATGAAATTCAAAGCAAAAACTACTGAAAAGGACAATGATAAGTCATTTTATATCAATAAAAAATGGAACCTACAAAGAATTGCCGAAACATAATATGCTGAATAATGTTGCTTCAAACATATTGCAGAAAAGCCATAGGAAAAACAAGTAGATCTTCAAATTTGAATGAAATATGAAATAGCACTTAAATACTTCTGTCACTCTTTGTATTCTTGACAGATTTTTTTCTTAAAAGGAAACACAAATTCCAGATATCTGCAATTAATTTTATTATTGTTTTCATTTATCTAATACCTCAGACTTGAATGTTAGCAAAACAAACAGCATTCATAAGAATAAGAAGAATAAATTTGATTGTCAAAATGGATGCTTCATGTGTAAAATTACATTGAATTATATATTTAAGATAGCAGAGTTAAGTAAATTTTCAAGAAAAATAAATTATATTTAAAATATTCTGCTCTTCTAAACTTGTGTTTTCCAGACTATTTATGCCTCATAATTTATATTTTAAGTACAAAAAAAGCAAAAATTTAAGTAAATATACTGATACACTCTCTACTTATAAAATTGTATAAAATCCATCTACTAGAAAAAGGGGACTGTAGGCTAATGACAGTAATGTTAAAATAAGTCATTAAAATAAAAAAATAATCTAAATTTTCAAAATATTTAAAATATGATATTTTAAAGTAAAACAAAACAAAACAAAACAAAACAACACTGGTTTTGACCTTTCCAATTTTCATCCATTATAAAGGAACATTTATAAAAGAATTCTTTATAAAGAAAAAAATTATAAAGGAATAGTTGCACCTAGATGAGCCCCTAAGAAGGGACTTTTTATCCTGCCCCTTATAGGCTAAACTCAGGGGTCAGAGTGTTAATGCTTTCCATTTGTGTTTTTCAGAAGACTATAAAGCCTCTCAGAAATCTTGATAATCACCAAGGCCACAGAATAACCTGACATTTTAGTGATAAATAAGCATCTGGATTGTCTAAGTGAATAGTCTCAAAAAAATTACGCATACCTTAACCTTGTATGAGGAAAGTGTGGTCAGGGATTTCCTGGAAATGTGGGGTCCTTGGAAGTGCTGAGAGGGAGCATGGCCAGAAAGGATGGGCTGAGGAGGACATAGAAGACATGGATCTCACTCATTCCTGGGAAGTCAAGGCACTAACCATGGATATCTGTAGCTGATTAGGTGCCGGATGCTCGAAGGCTGGATTGGATGAACCACTCCTCAGCTGATGCCTGCACAGTCCTCCAATGGAAAGAGGTACAAAGAAGCAGAGTCTGGAGAGAACATAGGATGGCATAAAAACTGATACCAGAAAAATATGTATTTTCTACTCCTCTTCCTTCTCCCTTCTGAGAATACCACCCACTAATTACAGTAAAATTGATCACCCTTAGGGAGATAGGTAAGGGAATTGGAGGAAAAAATATGTTAAATTTTATTAATATTTTTGCAAAAATAACTGTAAATTAAACTTAGCATTATTAGGTTTCTTAAAATGGCTTGATATTGACTTTTCTACCGTTAGTAACATGGAGAATTAATTACATTTACCTACTAGAAAGTTAGGAAAATCATATTTCTGAACATCTGATATATGTCTAAATTTCAAACCCGCCATTTATCCCTGTCAATTATCTCACCAATCATGATTAGAATGTCTCTCACTGTTGATATCCCATGGATGTTGTAAAAATCTGCTAATGTATTACAAATATAATAAAAATGCATTGAAATGTGATGTTGCAAATATTGCAAAATACACAGATTTTTTTCATGGAATTGATGTTAGAGAACACATAGGGGTACATACAGAGAAATCATTGAAATACATATTTTTGCTTTATTTTTTTTAATTGAAGTATAGTTGGCACACAATGTTACATTAGTTTCAGGTGTACAACATAGTGATTTGACAAGTCTATACATTTTGTTATGCTCACCACGAGTGTAGCTACCATCTCTCACGATACAACACTATTACAGTATCATCAACTATATTCCCTATGCTGTATCTTTTATCCCCGTGACTTATTCATTCCATAACCAGAAATCTGTATCTCCCACTCCCCTTCACCCCATTCCCTCTGGTAGCCATCAGTTTGTTGTCTGTATTTATGGGTCTGTTTCTGCTGTTTGCTTGTTTATTCATTTGTTTTGTTGCTTAGCTTTTATATATAAATGAAATCATATAGTATCTGTTTTTTTCTGACTTATTTAACTTAGCATAATATACTCAAGGTCCACCATGTTGTCACAAATGCATGATCTCATCCTTTTTTTGACTGTGTAGTATTTTATCGTATTACACACACACACAGACACACACACACACACACCATATCTTTATCCATTCATCTATTGATAGTCACTTGAGTTGCTTCTATATCTTGGCATTAGTAAATAATGCTTCAATAAACATAGGGTGCATAAAGCTTTTCAAATTAGTGTTTTCATTTTCTTTGAGTAAATACCCAGCAGTGGGATCATATCATATGGTATTTTTATTTTTAATTTTGGGGGGAACATCCATATAGTTTTCCACGGTGGCTGGACCAATTTACATTCCCACCAACAGTGCATAAGGGATTCTTTTCCTCCTCATCTTTGCCAACACTTGTTATTTCCTGTCTTTTTTATTCTAGTCATTCTGATAGTTGTAAGGTGATATCTCATTTTGATTTTGATTTGTATTTGTATTCCCCTGGTGATTAGTGATGTTGAACATCTTTTCATGTATCTCTTGACCATCTGCATGTCTTCTTTGTAAAAAGTGTCTATTCAGATCCGCTGCCCATTTTTGTTTTTTGGTTTTTTTTTTTGCAATGGGATTGTTTGCTTTTTTGGCATTGAATTGCATAAATTATTTTTATATTTTGGATATTAACAAATTTTGTTGATGATTTTCTTAACTGAAAAAACTCTATTGTTTGGTGTAGTCCCAATAGTTTATTTCTGTTTTTGTTTCCCTTGCCTGAGAAAGTAACAACTGATACCACAGAAATACAAAGGAGTATAAGAGAATACTATGAAAAATTATTTGCCAACAAATTGGACAACCTAGAATTAACAGATAAATTCCTAGAAACATACAATCTTCCAAAACTGAATCAGGAAGAAGTAGAAAATCTGAACAGACCAATTACTGGTAACAAAATTAAAATGGTAATTAAAAAAAACAACAACAACAACAACAAAAAACTCCCAACAATGAAAAGTCCAGGACCAGATGAATTTGTAGCTGAATTCTACCAAACTTTTAAAGAATTAATACCTATTCTCCTCAAAATATTACAAAAATATAAGCGGTAGGAAAATTTCCAAATCCATTCTATGAAGTCACTATTACCCTGAAACCTAAACCAGACAAAGACACTCCCAAAAGAAAAAGAGAGAGAGAGAGAGAAAGAGAGAGAAAAGAAAACTACAGGCTGATATCCCTGATGAACACTGTATGCAAAGAGCTTAACAAAATATTAGCAAACTGCAATCAATAATACATTAAAATATTAAAGGGAATGACAGGCATCAACAAAAATGAAGGGGACTGATTTATTTTTCATAAAACAGGGGCAGGAATTGTTATCTTAGGTAAGAAACACTTTACTTGAAATATCATTAATGTTATTATTAATAACAGATGCCTTTAAATGAATTATTATAATATACCAAGCATAATACTAAGCATTTTATGTAGATAACATATAATAAAAATGGTTATCTATGTGTAGTGATATTATGAATAATTTTTCTTGTATCCCATTTTAGAATGAATATGAATTATTTGGTTAAAAAAAGTTTCTACAGTCATTCTAACTAACAAGGGATACACGACACTTCTGAGTTGTAATTCATATTACCCTTTTCTCTGTGGCACAGCACTGAATACCTGTTGTATTTTCAACCACAGATGGTATCATTCAGTGATGTTTAAAAGGAACTCTCTTCATAAATTCTGTAAAGTACAAAAAGATCCTTTCATAAGAGATATAGTTATGTGTTACCCTCTATGATGAGTGTGAATGCACACATTTGTTTTTGCTGGGAAACCAAACATTTTTCAAAGATGTGTGAAGTCATAATTTATTATGTGGATGAATGATGTTTGTACATTATATTCTTTTTCTTTCTAAAATTTACTGAAGGACAAAAAATAAATTCCAACTTTTAAATCATTTGTGAGAGCTAGAATATAAAACTATGGCATCTTTAAATGGTGCTTATTATATAGAGAAAAAAGAAAAATGGAAATGAAAATATATTGATGGGAAGTTTAATATAGTGATATAATAATTTCCAACATGGAAGTTCTCCAGTCTTGGTGATGAAGAGGTTGGAGGATAGGGGTACAAAAAAAGAAGATAAAAGCTGAGGAAAAAAAAAAATCTTACTAGTAAAAAGGCATTGGAAAAGAATTATAAAAAGAACTTCAGAATCAGATCATCAGTTTACCCACTGTTAAAATATGGAAATTATATTTCAACTAAAATAATTTACACTATAAACTAGACTCCTCTGGATCCTTAAGTATGTATTTGTGCCCCAGAGACATTTAAATCTGTAATACTATAAGTAAGGAGACAGAAAATTGGGAGCCAGTAATTTATTTATTTTAGAATATGACTGGAGAAATAAAAAGGAATGATTAAAATATAACATATACCTATAAGAAGTGTTTCATGTCATTATTCTGTAGAAGTGCTGTTTCATTAAAAAGCTCATCTATTGATAATAGTAGGGAAAAAAGGTAAATTTAACACAATATATCATAGAAATATATACATAGCAGAAAACATATTTTTGATATATTGTATTTATAAAATTTTATGTAATCTATATAAATATAAGTATAATTATATGTATTATTAATAATACGTACATTTTATAAAGATAAATTAACATATGTGAATACATATGTGTACATTATGTGTCTATATGTATGCAAATACATGTATATGTATGTACATGTATATATGCATATTTGATATTTATAGTAATAATTTAAATATAGCACTGCTAAATATAATATGAGCATGTCCTAATTTTAAAAAGATGTAAAATGTCCTGAATTCTGTTTTCAACTTAAATAGCTCATTCTCAGGGAAAAGTTCCATGAACATTCAATTACAAGCTTGCCTTGTCATTCTTTTTTTTTTTTTTTTTTAAGATTTTATTTATTTATTTGACAGAGAGAGACAGTGAGAGAGGGAACACAAGCAGGGAAAGTGGGAGAGGGAGAAGCAGGCTTCCCGGCAAGCAGGGAACCTGATGCGGGGCTCGATCCCAGGACCCTGGGATCATGCCCTGAGCCAAAGGCAGATGCTTAACGACTGAGCCACCCAGGTGCCCCTTTGCCTTGTTACTCTTTACCAACTCACCTCACTTGATTTTCTTCAAAGTTCTGGTCACCATCTAAAAGGCTTCTTTTCTTCACTTATTGGTTGACTTGCTTATTTTCTGTCTATCTCCAACTAAACGTGAGCTTCCTCAGAATGTTTTTCCTCAGCAAATCATCAGCTCCCAGGATAGGACTGGGATCATAGTGGATGCTTTATGAGTGTTTGTTGAATGAATAAATAATCAGATTGAATATCAATGTATAAGCTATCAGTTGCAAGCCTATATTTCCTGTCATTTTTTAAATACTTAAGGCATATTTAAGAAATCCTTAATTACTCAACACTTTTATCATTAGAGAAAATATTAATGTGAATATTGTGCTACTTGAATTATTTCCCACCCCACCATAAGGGATGAGTTGGTATTGTGTCCCATTCATTTTAAGCATTTAAGGAAGAGAAGAGTTTCGAACAGATCCATTCAAAAGCTTAATATGTGTCCTTTGCAGCATGGGGACAATGGACCAAGAAATTTAAAAGGTGAGAGGCTAGCTGAAGGCTGGCTGTGGTAATAAGGAGTGGACTGTGGTTTAGGAGGTAACTGAACGCTTAAATGATAATCTGCCAAAGGTCCTGTTTGGATTATACCTGAAATGGTGTGTTCAAGGAAGATCATTCATGGTTGTAAAGCTTACAAAGAGTGAAGGAGTAGAGTCTGGGTCTGTAGGAGGTGAGATGAGAGAGGTGGCTATATCCAAATAATGTAGGGATATGCAAATTTTTACACCGACCATTAGAGGATTTTGAGCACATGAGTAACATGATCCAACTTGTTAGAAATAGATCACACTTGTTCTATGCTGAGGACAGGAAAATAAGAAAGGGAGTGGAAGAAGACTAATATAATAACTAGTTCAGGAGACACTTATGGTATCTTGTCCAGGGTGGTAACCACTACCATAGTGTTTCACCTGGATTATTACAGATATTTCCTGCTCCCTTCAGTGTCCTTCCTGTATCCCTCTCTTAAACCAAAGAGGTTGGATAGAAATGAAAAACAAGAGAGAGAATGAAGAAGCCAGTCATAGAGTTCTAGCCTAAGCAGAACCACACTGGGAGCAGGAAAGAGCTTCAATTTATTTATTTTTTTAAAAAAGATTGATTGATTGATTGATTGATTGATTTGAGAGAGAGAGAGAAAGACAAGGAGCAGATGGAGAGTGGACAAACAGACTCCTCACTGAGCGCAAAGCCCAACGCCGGGCTCGATCCCATGACCCTGAGATCATGACCTAAGCAGAAACTAAGAGTCTGTCGCTTCTTTTTTTCTTTTTTTTTTTCCACCCATTCTAACAGATTGGCTAAATGGGAGGGTGTACATGTGTGGTGCTGTTTTTCTTTAAAAAATGCTACTAATGGGGCGCCTGGGTGGCTCAGTCATTAAGTGTCTGCCTTCGGCTCAGGTCGTGATCCCAGGGTCCTGGGATCAAGCCCCACATCGGGCTCCCTGCACCGCGGGGTAGCCTGCTTCTCCCTCTCCTACTCCCCCTGCTTGTGTTCCCTCTCTCGCTATGTCTCTCTCTCATCAAATAAATAAATAAAAATCTTAAAAAAAAAATGCTACTAATTATACAGAGAATTAAAAGTTCCAGGAAGTCCTGTAGTAACGAAACCTTGTTTTTCTCCGTAATACTAGAAATCTGAATATAAGTCCCTAGAAAATATTAGGTAAATAGAATGAAATGAGTAAAATCTGTTGAACCAGGTGAAGGACATGGGAATGCCCTCCAAGTTTTGCCAATTCTTACCTGGTCACATATTTTAGATCTAAGTTTCTCTTCTCTGTAAATGGCAGTTCATATTTACATTACAAGTATTTTTGAAAGAACATAGAATAAAATATATGTAAACTGCCCAGTTCAGTAACTGAAAATGAAGTAGATGAATAATAAACATTATTCATTTAATATTAAATATGAAAAAATCATTGCTTTTTTTTTTCTTTTTTATTTGGACCTCAGATGCAATTGTTTGAGATAATTATACTCTCATTTCATGGAAAATTATCATCATTGGTTTGTGCAAGGCCCATCTCCTGACTGATTGAACGTTTTATTTCCCTTTAACTGCATTATTTCCTACTATCTTTCAATATTTACTTTTCAGAAGTATTTTATATGTATTATTTTGTTGGTATATGCTTTTATAAAGTGTCTATTGTTGTTTGAGGCTATGTATGATTTTAATTTACACATATGGTATTACATTAGAGATTGCATCTCTTCCTTATTTTGTTTCTCTGTAGTATTTCCTTCTTTAGATCCACCCATGTTATTTTACGGGGACTATGTGGTTCTTTGTTTCATTATCTTCTATAGTATGCATCTACCACAATTTATTAATAGGCATCCCTGATAATAGACATTATGTTACTTCCAACATTCCATCCCCCCAAATAAAGCAGTGGTTAACATGTACGCACACATCCCCCAAAGAACCTACGTAAGCATTTCTTTGGGATATATGCCCAGGTATAAACAAATATTTACACCTAATGTTGCTATTCCATACCTGTTTGGAATGACTGCAGCCACTAACAATGCAGAAGGCAGAAGTGTTTTATATCCTAATGACCCCATCAACTTGACTTATTCAGCTTTCTGCAATTTGCCAGCTTCAGAAAGTGATATCTTCTTGTTATTATAATTTATACTTTTCTGTTTACTGATGTGATTTAGAATTCACTGCTGTCTTGATGGTTTCAGTATTGTAAGTGGCTTTAATATAAATTAACATATATTAATATGAATAAATAATTATATTAATTAATATAAGTATAAAATTGCTTTTATCCTTTGAAATATTAGTCTTTTTGTCATTGTTGATAATTTTTGGGAGTCCTTTGTATATTCTATATAGCCAGCCCTTAATGGTTTTTGATATTGCAAGTGTTCCTCCCATTGACCAAGAGGAGACTATATGCAATAATGGTAAAGAACATGGACTCCTTATTTAACTATCCATAAGATCTTGAACAAGTTACTTTATCTCTTTAGTTGTTATTGTGCTTGATTCATCAGCAAAACGGGCATAATAAAAGAAAAGTTTCTTGGCACACAGTAAGCACGTATAGATATTAGCTCTTTTCATGGTTCTTGCCTCTATTTATGGTGTCTTTTGTTTGGAGAAATCCTTTATTTGGAACTGTAATTGAATTCCCTATAGTTCAATGTTTTGTAGTTTTACTCAGAAAGTCCTTCCCCACTCTTATATCACAAAGGTGTTATACTACATTCTATTCTATTAAATTTATCATTTGACCCTTCACTTGTGAACCTTTAATCTGTCAGATCTATCAGGATTTCACCACTGAATGTACTATTACATGAGGATCTGGTTTTCTTTTTCTTCAGGCTGAGCCCGTTTTGACAATCTCAACTGCTAATCCCCATTGATTTGTGGGGCTGTTTGACAATTCATCTTTTGAAAATGTAACAAAAACAAACAAAAACTGTAAACTCAGAGTAGAACAATCGCTTTTATGTTAGTGTTGAAATGGAAAATAAAACTTGGAATAATCATGGAGGAGCCTCTGGGTTTATGATCCAAGCCTCTCTAAGAAATTAAGGATTTTATGATCTGCATTTTCTGATTATTTGATTTATTTGACCCTAATAAAGTAATCTTGTCTCTTTTCAAAGAAGGTTTGATTAAATGCCAAATATAAGTGGATGCATTTGGTTGTACAATTGCTATTGAGAAGACAATTTTTTTTTAATTTTTTAAAAGATTCTATTTATTTATTCGAGAGAACACCAGCAGGGAGAGGGGCAGAGGGAGAGGGACAAGCAGAGTCCCTGCTGAGCAGGGTGCCTGAAGGGGGGCAGATCATAGGACCTGGGGTCATGACCTGAGGTGAAGTCAGATACTCAACTGGCTGAACCACTCAGGTGCCCCGACAATGCTTTATTTTTTAAGATTTCTTTGCCTTCTTTTCATATCTTACCCCAATATAATCTGATTCAGTTATTAGTGGACATTAATGGGATTTTATTTTATCAAGGAAAGATGAAGGTCTCATTCACAATCACTAATTATCATTTCATGGGTGGAAGTAGACGAGAGAAAGAAATAGAGTGGCTATGAGTTAAGAGTATGGGTTTTGAAACAGAAGACTTTGGGGTGTGAATCTTAGCTCAATGATTCTTAATATGCTTATTCACTTTGATACTCAGTTTTTTCATCTCTACTGCTGACGTGTGGTGTCATTTAAATGAAAGAATATATCTCTCAAGTCTCTTGCCAAATGTTTGGTAATAGTCAATATATGTTAACCCCACCTCTTTTTCTTTCCTAACTATATATCAGAAAGTCAATTTACAATTAAAACTGCAATTTATTTTATAAAAATGAAGTTTTAACTGCCTACCACTCTGTGTTTTACAGACTTGCACATTTATATTTTTAAATCATTAAGTAAGAATGGGAAAATTTGATTAACATGAAGACTTCAAATGTCTGCTTCTAATGGGAGACCAACTGAATCCAAGAACAGAAACCCTTGAATTATGTATTGAATATCAGACAAGCATTCACGCATTGGCTTCTTTGGTGCCAGGTAATTAAAATGTGTAATTTGATCTTAATTAAATTACAGACTACCCAAAGGCCTTGATCAATGAGCTTATGGCTTCCTCCACTCTATGTAAAGAAAAAAAAATAGACTTTAGAAATCTAACTACTTAATTCTCCTTCCTCTTCCCCTACTCCATCCCACCCCAGGAGATATATATTTCTTTTGAGTACAGTGTCAACATACATCAAATGTACCAATTACAATCAGAGCACCTCTCAACTGCCAGGCATTTTTTTTTATTTTTAACCTGGCAGCAGGGACAGCATCAGTTATGTAATTCCTGTGCATCTCCAAGTCCCCACCAGCGTTGAGCTTGATTTTCAAAACCCTCCCCAGGTACTGCTCTTTATCTTTTGGCCTTTGTCTGTTCTTACCCCTTTTTGCCTTCCCTCCTCTGGTTTTTGTTGCTTTTTATTTTGGTTGGAGTGTTTCCGATCAGCATGAGAACTACCCTGGAGCTTTTCTATCTTGCAGAGTTAGTTAATGAGATTGTTGCAGACTTTAGATTCTAATAGAGAGTTCTTCAATTTATTGGGTGAAGTTAAAGTCAAAATCAAGAGAATTTATATTTTTGTTGAAGCTTCATGACTCAGTTAACAAAGCAATGAACTTAGAGTCCAACACCTGGAATTGAAAGTAACTCTACAGACTATTAATTGTATGATTATGTATTTGTCAGACTCCTCATCAATAAAGTGAGGGTGCCTGACTGCCCTACAAGATACATAAGAAACTAAACTAAAAGCATACATATAGGAAAAGGAATAGCCCATTTATTTTATTTGGAATGACAATGAAACATAGCACTGAATTCTTGCCGTTTTAGGAAACGGTTTCACATGTATTTGCTCATTAAATCTTTCTTCTAACTATCCATAACTGTGTAATAATTTTGATAACATAGAATACTGTTTTTTGCTCCCTCTTTATCATTATTCTTTAGTAAGCCACATCTTTTAAATTGAATTTGGGTTTAGATTTTTAATTAGGATTAGTGCAAGTGTATGTTTTCTGAGTTGTTGCAAGGTAAAATGGTATGTTTATATTTCCATAATGTCAGAATAAGATAAAAAAATTAAGGCATTTTAAGTAAAAATTTTTAAATTATATAAATGAGTAATTATATTTGCATAGGTAAATAATAAATTAGTAAGCAATATAGGAATGAAAATAAGTTAATTATTTTCATGTTTATACTCTTAGACTAAAGAATGTAGAGCCAAGTGCTTTTAATTAAAATACATGAGAGGTTGTTTTCCTCTTTTTAATCTAAAAAAAGAAATATGTATCAATGTTGATGTTTTTTCAAAATGATCAAATATTTATTCAAAACCATCAGTTTTGCATCATTTTAAAATCCTATTTAATTATAGGCTATAATTACCTCTTTAGAATATTGATTTTGATCTTTGTGTCTCTTTACATTGGTTATGGACCATGTTTCTCTGTCAAATATAGGGTTTCTGGCCATAGCTACTGGTTGATATGCATCCAATACTTTGTATCAATTCTAACATTTGCATTTTGAACACATTACACAGTTACTAAAATAGCAATGCCATGTTTTATTTCTCTGAATTTTGTATTTATCATTTTTTTTGAAATTTGTTATGTATTACATATAAATGGATTTGGATTGGATTCAATTTCACATTTTTTACTATAGTTCTTTAACATCAACTTTATTTTAGACTTCAAGAAATTCACAAAAATAAATTAGGTACACATACAGATACAAATTCATAGTCCTTGTCTAACTTAAGACACTCAAATTAGGGTAAGTTAAGGATGTATATTATAATTTCTAGAATAACCACTAAAAATTATAATAGTATAACTAGAAATCTAATAGAGTAATTAATATGAAATACAAAAAAATATTTAGCAATCCAAAGACGGTAAGAATGTAGAACAAATGAAAAATAAGATGAAACAAATGGAACACCAATGGCAAGTTAGAAGACCTAAATCAACTGTGTTCCTAATTATTCAGGAATTTTACCATTTTTTTAATTGCCAAAATGGAGTTTACAAAAAAGGGGGGGAGACAAACGTCATGCTATCTACAAGGGATACACTTTAGATACATAGATAAAAAAGGACTAGAAATAAAAGAATGGAAAAAGATATAGAATGCAAACAGCAGTATGCTTAAGAAAGTAGAACTATGTTTTTTTTTTCTTCCAAAATTTTATTTAAATTAAATTAAATTGGTTAACATATACGTAGTATTGGTTTCAGGAATATAATTTAGTAATTCATCATTTACATAATAAACCCCATGCTCATCATAACAAGTGCCTTCTTTAATGTCCTTGACCCATTTCGCCTGTCCTGCCACATATCTCTCCTCCAGCAACCCTGTTTGTTCTCTATAGTTAAGAGTTTCTTATGGTTTGCCTCTCTATTTTTATCTTATTTTTCCTTCCCTTCCCCTATTTTCATCTGTTTTGTTTCTTAAATTCCACATGAGTGAAATCATATGGTATTTGTCTTTCTCTGACTGACTTTATTTCGCTTAACATAGTACACTCTAGTTCTATAAATGTCATTGCAAATGGCAAGATTTCATTCTTTCTGATGGCTGAGTAATATTTCATAGAATGAATAGATAGATAGATAGATAGATAGATAGATAGATAGATAGATAGATAATCACATCTTCTTTATCCATTCATCAGTCAATAAGCATGTGAACTCTTTCCATAATTTGGCTATTGTTGATAATGCTGCTATAAACACTGGGGTGCATGTGTCCCTTTGAATCAGTATTTTTGTATCCTTAGGTTAAATACCCAGTAGTGCAATTGCTGGGTCATAGGGTAGCTCTATTTTTAACTTCTTGAGGAACCTCCATACTATTTTCCAGAGTGGCTGCTTCAGTTTTCATTCCTACCAACAGTGTAAGAGGGTACCCCTTTCTGTACATCCTCACCAACATCTGTTGTTTACTGAGTTGTTAATTTTAGCCATTCTGACAGATGTGATGTAGTATCTCACTGTGGTTTTGAGTTGTATTTCCCTGATCATGAGTGATGTTGAGCATTTTTTCACGTGTCTGTTAGCCATTTGTATGTCTTCTTTGGTGAAATGTCTGTTCATGTCTTCTGCCCATTTCTTAACTGGATTATTTGTTTTTTGGGTATTGAGTTTGATAAGTTCTTAATAGATCTTGGATACTAGCCCTTTATCTGATATGTCATTTGCAAATATCTTGTCCCATTCCATAGGTTGCCTTTTAGTTTTGTTGACTGTTTCCTTTGCTGTGCAGAAATTTTTTATCTTGATTAAGTCCCAATAATTCATTTTTGCTTTTGTTTCCCTTGCTTCCAGAGACGTGTCTAGCAAGAAGTTCCTATGGTCTAGGTCAAAGAGGTTGCTACTTGTGTTCTCCTCTAGGATTTTAATGGTTTCCTGTCTAACATTTAGGTCTTTCATCCATTTGAATTTATTTTTGTGTAGAGTGTAAGAATGTGGTTTAGTTTCATTCTTCTGCATGTCACTGTCCAGTTTTCCCAACACAATTTGTTGAAGAGACTGTCTTTTCTCCATTGGATATTTTTCCTGCTTTGTCAAAGATTAGTTGACCATAGAGTTGAGGGTCCATTTCTGAGTTTTCTATTCTGTTCCACTGATCTATGTGTCTGTTTTTTGTGCCAGTACCATACTGACTTGATGATTATAGCTTTGTAATACAGCTTGAAGTCCGGAATTGGGATACCTCCAGCTTTGTTTTGTTTGTTTTTTTTTTTTTCAACATCACTTTGACTATTCAGGGTCTTTTCTGGTTCCATACAAATTTTAGGATGGTTTGTTCTAGCTCTGTGAAAAATGCTGGTGTTATTTTGATAGGAATTGCATTGAATGTGTAGATTGCTTTGGGTAGTACAGACATTTTAACAATATTTGTTCCTCCAACCCATGAGCATGGAATGTTTTTCCATTTTTTTGTGTCTTCTTCAATTTCTTTCATAAGTGTTCTATAGTTTTCAGAGTACAGATCTTTTACTTCTTTGGTTAGGTTTATTTCTGGGTGTCTCATGGCTTTTGATGTAATTATAAATGGGATTGATTCATTGATTTATTTTTCTACTGCTTCATTATTGGTGTATAGAAATGCACAGATTTCTGTACATTGATTTTATATCCTGCAACTTTGGTGAATTTGTGGATCAGTTCTAGCAATTTTTTGGTGGAGTCTTTCTGGTTTTCTACATAGAGTATCATCTCATCTGCAAAGAGTTGACGTTTGACTTCTTCCTTGCTGATTTTAATGCCTTTTAATGTCTTTTCTTTCTTTCTTTTTTTTTTTTTTCTTTTTACAAAGAGAGAGGGAGTGTTCAGGGGGGAGAGGCAGAGGGAGAGGAAGAGGGAGACTCTTAAGCAGACTCCATGCCCAGTGTAGAGCCTGATGCAGGGCTCAATCTCACGACCCTGAGATCATGACCTGAGCCAAAATCAAAAGTTGGGCTCTTAACCGACTGAGCCACCCAGGTGCCCTGGCTTTATTTCTTTTTGTTGTCTCATTTCTGAGGTAAAAACTTCCAGTACTCTGTTGAACAACAGTGGTGAGAATGGACATCCCTGTCCTATTCCTGACTTTAGGGGAAAAGCTCTTAGGTTTTCTCCATGAGGATGATATTAGCTGTGGGTCTTTCATATGTTCCTTCTATCCCTACTTTGTTGAGGGTTTTTATCAAGAAGGATGCTGTATTTTGTCAAATGCTTTTTCTGCATCTATTGAGAGAATCATATGGTTTTTATCCTTTCTTTTATTAATGTGGTGTATCAGGTTGATTGATTCATGGATATTGAACCACCCTGAAGCCCAGTAATAAATCCCACTTGATTATAGTGAATAATCCTTTTAATGGATTGGATTCAACCCTTTTAACTTGGATTCAATTAGTATCTTGTTGAGAATTTTTGCATCCATGTTCACGAGGGATATTGGCCTATAATTTTCCTTTTTAGTGGGGTTCTTGTCTGGTTTTGGAATCAAGGTAAGGCTGGCCTCATGGAATAAATTTGGAAGTTTTCCTTCATTTCTATTTTTTGGAACAGCATCAGAATAGACATTAATTCTTCTTTAAATGGTTGGTAGAAAAAAAAATTAAACAAATGTTTGGTAGAATTCCCCTTGGAAGCCATCTGGCCCTGGTCTCTTGTTTATTGGGAGACTTTTGATTACTAATTAAATTTCTTTTCTGTTTATTGGTCTGTTCAGATTTTCTATTTCCTCCTGTTTTGGTTTTGGTAGTTATGTATTTCTAGGAATTTATGAATTTCTTCCTGATTGCCCAATTTACTGGCATATAACTGCTCATAATATTCTCTTATAATTGTTTGTATTTCTGTGGTGTTAGTTGTGATCTCTCCTCCTCTATTCATGATTTTATTTAATTGGGTCTTTTATCTTTTCTTTTTGATAAGTCTGTCTAAGTGTTTATCAATATTGTTAATTCTTTCTTTTTTTTTTAAGATTTTATTTATTTATTTGACAGAGAGAGACAGCGAGAGAGGGAACACAAGTAGGGGGAGTGGGAGAGGGAGAAGCAGGCTTCCCGCTGAGCAGGATCGATGCGGGGCTCGATCCCAGAACCCTGGGATCATGACCTGAGCCGAAGGCAGCCGCTTAACTGACTGAGCCACCCAGGGGCCCCTTGTTAATTCTTTCAAAGAACCAGCTCCTACTTCCATTGATCTCTTCTGTTTTTTTTTTTTTTATTTCTATATCATTTATTTCTGCTCTAATCTTAATTATTTCTCTCCTTCTGCTGGTTCTAGGCTTAGTTTGCTTTTTGTTTGTTTATTTGTTTGTTTGTTTGTTTGTTTTCAGCTTGTTTAGGTGTAAAGTTAAGTTGTGTATTTGAGACTTTTCTTGCTTCTTGAGGAAGGCCTGTATTGCTATATACTTCCCTCTTATGACCACCTTTGCTACATCCCAAAGCTTTTGAACTGTCATGTGTTGATTTTTATTTGCTTCCATGTATTTTTTTAATTTCTTCTTTAATTTCCTGATGAAGCAATTCGTTCTTTAATAAGATGTTCTTTAACCTCCATGTATTTGTTGTCTTTCCAATTTCTTTATTTTGTATTTTATTTATTTATTTATTTTTGTGGTTGACTTCAAGTTTCATAGTGTTACGTTCTGAAAACATGCATTGTATGATAAAATCTTTCCTGTGTTGAGGTCTGGTTTTTGACCTGTATATGATCTATTCTGGAGAATGTTCCATGTGCACTCAAAAAGAATGTATATTCTGATGCTTTAGGATAAAATGCTCTGAATATATCTGTTAAGTCTATCTGGTCTAGTGTGTCATTCAAAGCCATTGTTCCTTGTTGATCTTCTGCTTAGATGATCTGTTCATTGCTGTGAGTGAGGTGTTAAAGTCCTTACTATTAGTGTATTATTATCAATAAGTTTCTTTAAGTTTGGTATTAATTGATTTATATATTTGGGTGCTCCCAAGTTGAAGGCATAAATATTTACAATTTTTACATCTTCTTGTTGGATAGGCCCCTATATTATGATACAGTGCCCTTTGTCATGTCTTATTACAGTCTTAGTTTTAAAATCATGTTTATCATATATAAGCATGGCTACTGCGGCTTTCTTTTGATGTACATTAGCAGGATAGATGGTTTTCCACCCCCTCACTTTCAATCTGGATGTGTCTTTGGGTCTAAAATGAGTCTCTTGGAAGCAGCATATCTATGGGTTTTGTTTTTTGTTGTTGTTTTTGTTTTTGTTTAATACATTTTGATATCCCATGTCTTTCGATTGGAGCATTTAGTCCATTTACTTTCAGAGTAATTATTGAAAGATATGAAATTAGTGCCATTGTATTACATGTAAAGTCGCTATTCCTGTAGATCGTCTCTGTTCCATTTTAGTCTTTGTTGCTTTTGGTCTCTCTTTCCTGCTCAAAGTGTCCCCTTTAATATTTCTTGCAGAGATGATTTTAGTGTTCATGAACTCCTTTAGTTTTTGCTTTTCTTGGAAATGCTTTATCCCTCCTATTCTGAATGACAGCCTTGCTGAATATAGTTTTCATGGCTGTATATCTTTCCCATTTAGCATGATGAATATATCATACCACTCTCTTCTGGCCAATCAAGTTTCGGTGGACAGGACTGCTGCTTAACTTGATCTGTCTGTCTTTATAGGTTAAAGAACTTTTGTCTGTACTTACTTTCAGAATTCTCTTTATCTTTGCATTTTGCAAGTTTTACTATGATATATCTTGGTGTTGACCTGTTTTTGTTGATTTTGGGGGCAAATTTTCTGTGCCTCTTGGACTTGAATGCCTGTTTCCTTCTCCAGATTAGGGAAGTTCTCAGCTATACTTTGTTCAAATAAACCTTCTGCCCCTTTTCTCCACTCTTCTTCTGGGACTCCTATGATACAGACATTATTACTCTTTGTGGAATCAATGAGTTCCCTAAGTCTATAATCATGATCTAATAGTTTTCTTCCCTCTTCTTTTCAGCTTCATCATTTTCCATAATTTTATCTTCTGTATCACCTATCCAATCCTCTGCTTCTTCCATCCTCATTGTGATAACATCCAGTCAGTTTTGCATCTCATTTAGAGCATGTTTTATTTTGGCCTAACTAGTTTTTAGGTCTTTTACCTTTGCAGCAAGGGTTTCTTTGTGGTCCTCTATGCTTCTTTCAAACCTGGCTAGTTATCTTATGATTGTTGTTCTAAATTCTTGTTTAGATATATTGCTTATATCTGTTTTGAGCAAATCCCTGGCTGTGATTTCTTCTTGATCTTTTTTTTGGGAGGAAGAATTCCTCCATCTTGTCATCATGTCTAGGTTTCTGTCTTTTGCATGTTATGAAAGCTATGTTTCCTGCTCCTGAGAGTAATACTTTATAAGAGATCATACACTGTCCAGGGCCTAACCCTTCAGGAAATATTTCTGGTGTATGCTTTGTGCACTGTGCTGTTTTCCTTTGGCTGTTCTTTCCCACAGGCCAGTCCTCTGCAGAGTTCCTCCTTGCTTGCAGTGGGGAATGTTTGGACCTTTAACTAGGTGTGCTTTGATTTAAGATAAGTCTGATAAAACAAACAAACAAACAAACAAAGCCTGATCCAAGAAAAGAGAAAAGGAAAAGGAGCAAAAAAGCAAACAAACAGAAAACTATATGCCTGATTCTAAAGGAAAAGAAAAAAAAAAAGAAAGAAAGAAAGAAAGAAAGAAAGAAAGAAAGAAAGAAAGAAAGAAAGAAAGAAAGAAAGAAAGAAAGAAAGAAAGAAAGAAAGAAAGAAAGAAAGAAAGAAAGAAAGAAAGAAAGAAAAAGAAAAAGAAAAAGAAAGCCTGGTCCTGTTTCCAACAGAACTGAAGCTGACAATTTGGGTACTCTGATCAGTAGATTTGGTACATGCGGGGCCTGTGTTGGTCTTTTGAGGGAGAGGCCCACTGTGCAGGTTCACAGTCAGACCACCCTAATAAAGATGCCCCTGCCAGATTCAGGGGGTGGGGTTTGATGTAAGTGACTCCAACTTCCCCTGGAGGCATGTGTTTCTCTCTGAAGTCCAACCATGCTGGCAGGCACCAGGGTGGAAGATGGTGTCACACTGCCCTCTCGTCCCTGAGGAGGAGAACTCTTTGCTGCTGCTATTCAGGAGGCCCTCACAGAAAAGCAAACAATCTCCCTTCTTGTGACTCAGGCTTCCATCAGATTCCTGCCCTCGACCTATTTGTGCCTGGGCCATTGGCATGCCTGGTGCCACAGTTCTCCTGTGTTTTATCTCTGGCTGGCAGTGGGGCTTCAAAACTCCATACCTTAAAGGACCCAACAAGGTACAGACCTGCCCCACTCCCCTGGAGGAGAGCCTTGCTGTGCTCGCCTAACATCATTCTTCCCTGAAAAGCAGTCCCATGGCCATGCAGGTGCTTGGAGTCTATGGTGAAGCTTAGGGGAAAAGCTGCAACCAGGTTATCTGCTCCCTGCATGTGCTTCTGTCCTCTGATGTTGAATGGCTGCTCAATGCTGCCCCGCGTGGGTCTTTTGTCCTTAGAGAGACAATATATCCTCTTCCAAATATACTCCAGGAAGGGAAACGTTCTCTCTCAGTGTGACCCAGAGGATCCCCACACCACAGAGTCTTGCACAAACCATACAAGCTGCTCTGTGTCCTGCTCTCTCATCTCCCTGACCTCCCTCCTGTCTCCCCCACCCCGTGACACCGTGGCTTTTCTTTCCCACAATTCATATCTCCAAACCTCGCGTCTACCACATTCTCTCCCTCCAATTGTGCAGATTGTTTTCTTAATCCTCAGATCAATTTCCTATTTGTTCAAAATTATTTCTTGTTAATCAAGTGTTCAAGAGATGAGGCAAGCCCAGGGTCCCCCTACTACTCCACCATCTTAACTCTGGACAGCTATTTTAATATCACAAAAAGTCAACATTGAGACAAGAAGCACTGCTGGAGAAAAAAGTGAATACTTATTAACAGTAAAAGGATCAATATATTCTGAAAGTATAACAATTATAAATATATGTGAGCCTAATATACATGCCTCAAAAATAATAAAGTCCAAATTGTCAAAACTAAATAAAAATGTGTACAAATTCACAATTATAGTTGGAGACTAATTCCCCTCATTTAGTAATGAATAGATTAACTAGAAAAATAGTAAGGATATAAAAGATATGAATGACACTACCAACTCCCTTAACCTAATTTGCATTTATAGAACACCACAATCAATAACTGCAGAAAGAACATTTCTTTCAAGCCCATATAGAAATTCAGTAAAAGAGACCATGTGATGGGCTATAAAACAAGTCTTAATAGATTTCATTTCAAAAGCTCAAAATGTTAGAGTATGTTTTCTGATAACAATAAAATTATATTAGAAACCATAAAATATCTTGAAAAGAACCAAATATGTAGACATTAGTTAACTCATTTCTAAACAACATATAGGCAATTAGCAAACATTTTTTAACTGAATGATAATGAAAGCACAATACATCAAAACTAGTGTGATGCAACTTAAACGGAGCTTTAGAGGAAAATGTATGACTTCAAATTTTACATTCAGAAAATTAATACTGTAAAGTTGAAGATCCAAGTTTTCATTTTGGAAGTGAGAATAAAGAAGAGCAAATTAAACTCAGGTGAAAGGAAGAAAATAACTAACAAGGAGCTGAAATAAATGAAACAGGAATAAAAGCATGCAATAGAAAATAAATCAATAAAAATAAAGGTGGTTCTTTGAAAAATTTAAAAATATATGTATAAAATTCTAGCTAGACTGTTAAAGAAAGAGGGAGAATATGCAATACCAACATTAGGACTAAAGAAGATATACCACTATATACCCATAGTAATTAAAATTAATAAATAAATACTATAAATAAATTTACACAATGATTTTAACAACATAGATAGAATGAATAATTGCTGGAAAGACACACTTAAGCAAAACTCACATGAGAAGAAATAGAAAATATCAAGAGCTTTTATATTAGTTTTATATTGCTGGTATAACAAATCACCACAAATTTAGCAACTTAAAACAACACAAATTTATTATCATATATTTTTGGAGGTCAGAAGTCCAGAACTGAAACCAAGGTGTCAACAGGGCTGCCATTCTTCAAGAGGCTTTGGGGAAGAAACTGTTTCTTTGTCTTTTCCATCTTCCAGAGGACACGTAAATTCTTTGGTTCATGCTCTCTCATCTGTCCTCTAAGTCAGCAATGAGCAGTTGAATTTTTTCCAAATTGCATCAATTCTGAGTCTGGTTTTTCTACCTTCCTCTTCTATGTTTAGGACTCTGATGATTTCTTTTGGTCTAAGCAAATAGTAAGGATAATCTCCCTATTTTAAAGTCAGCTGATTAGTAATTGCTATCTTAATTCTCCTTTGCCATGTAAAGTAACATATTCACATGTTCAAGAAATTAAGATGTAGACATCTTTGAGAGGTCATTATTCTGCCTACCATAGCTTTATATCTATTAAATAAATTAAAAGTAAAAATGATAGTTGAAAGAATTCTAAACCCAAATATTTTCAAGGGTAAAATTCATTAAATATTTATGGGAGAAATAATACCAAGCCTACAAAAAATCATTCAGAATAAGGGAATACTTCCTAACTTATTTTATGAGGTCAGTGTTCTTCTGATACCAAGACTAGATTAAGATAAGAAAAGCATACTATATACCAAAATTTCTCATAAACATAGATATATAAATCCTTACCAATTTTAGCAAATCATATCCAACACTAGATAAAAGGAATTACACATTATGACCAAATGGGATTTATTTCAGGAATTCTAGTCTGCTTTATATCTGAAAATCAATTAGTGCATGTTCAAAATTTAATAGTCTAAAACAGAAAAAAAGGAGTATGTCAATAAGTGAAGAAAAGTATTTAACAGTGCTCATTTATGATAAAAGTTTTTAGTAAGCTCAAAGAGATATGAAATTCCTCAACTTCATAAAGGGCATCTAAAAATCCACAAGTAATATATTTATCGTAAAAGACTGAAGATCCTCCTCCTGTCCACCCCCACCATGATTGAGAACAAGGCAAGGATGCTCTTTCTTCTCTTTTATTCAGCATTGTGCTGGTGGTACTGGTAATTTTAGTAAGAAAAAAAAGGGGGGGCAGACAGATTGAGAAAAACAAGTAAAACATTCTTTATTCATAGATGGCATAAGCAATCATATTAAGTAGCCTAAGAAATCTTTAAACAAAAACTACCAAAAAGTAAGTTTAGCAAGACTGAAAGGCATATAGTTACTATTCAAAAATAAATATTTCTAGGTACTAATAACAATTAGAAAAGAAATAAAAAAGTATAAAAGTATAATTCCAAATAAAATGGTATCAAAATATGAAATACTTAGGGATAAATTAAAATATATATGCACAAGAACTGTACACTGAAAATCATAAGCTCTGATGGCTGACATTAAATACATAAAGGAATGTAAAGATTTACTGTGTTCTTGGAATAGAGAACTCTGTATTGTTAGAATGACAATTCCTCCTAAATTGAATGATGGATTAAATGTAATTCCAGTTAAAATCGTGGTATTGTTTGTTTGTTTGTAAATATTGATAGGTTGATTTTAAAAATATATAGCAGTGCAAATGGCATAAAATAGTCAAAATAATTTTTAAAAAGGAGAACCAAGTTGGAGGACCTGTACTACCTGATATCAAGATTTACTATAAAGCCACAATAATCAAGATCATGTGATCTGGGGCAAGGATTGACACAGAGGATCTTTAGAACACCATAGTAAATCCAGAAAGGATCTCACACACTAATGGTAACTTGATTTCTGACAAAGTTCCAAGGCAATGTGTTGAAAAAACAAATGTCTCTTTAACAAATCATGTTGAACAATTGTATGTTTATATGAGGAAAACATGAATCTCAACCATTACTTCACATCATACACAAAAATTAACTGATCCATAGGCCTAAATGTAAGAGTTAAAAGTATAAAAGTTTTAGGAGAGAACTTAGCAGAAAAATCTTTGCAATCTTAAGAGGGTATTCTTAGATAAAACACAAAGAAGCATGTACCATAAAGACAAAAGTATCAATAAATTGGACTTAATAAAAAAAAATACCCTTTGAATTATGTTAAAGAAAAAAAAGGCTAGCCAAAGAATGAGAAAAAATACAAGACATACATCTGATAAAGAACTTTTTCCATAATGTATAAATCTATATATATATAAAACTCAATAATAAAATGAAAAATAATCCAAAAAAATTGGGCAAAAGTTTTAAATAGGCACTTCACGGAAGAAGATATATAAATGGCCCCCAAACACATAAAAAGATGCTTACATCTGTAGTCATCAGGCAAATGCAAATTGAAATCAAATTAGTTACCAATTAGTAACTCATTACAAGGGCAAAAATAATTTTTTTAAAGGCAATATTAAGGATAGCAAATGGAATCCTCATATGTTTCCAGTGGAAATATTAAATGGTACTTTATCTTTCCTCAATTTCACTCCTAATTATTTACCAAAGGGAAATGAAAACATATGTGTACACAAAGGTTTCTACTTGAATTTTTATAGAAGCTTTATTTATGATAGCCCCCAAAAGGAAACAACACAATGTTCATAAATAGGTGAATGGATAAACAAACTGAAATATGCATATAATGGAATACTCATCAGTTATCTAAAGGAGCAAAGTACTGATGCACTCAATAATATGAATAAATACTTAAAAAATATATATGGTGAGTGAACAATGCTAGACTCAAAAGATACACATATCCTGAGTTCATTTATGTGCATTTCTGGAAAGACCAAAATCATAAGTTACAGAAAGCTGATTAGTCGTTGAACTGGGGCTCATGGTTATGGGACGGGCCGTTTGAAAAGTAGCAGACCAAAAACTTCTGGAGAAAAGAAAATGTATCTTGAATGGGATGATGATTTCATGTTTATATGCATTTGTCGAAATTATCAAATTGTACATTTTCAATCGTCTTAGTTTGTTGTGCAGAAATTATGTCTTTTTAAAGTTGATTTAGGGGCACTTGGGTGGCTCAAATGGTTGGACATCTGCCTTTGGCTCAGGTCATGATCCCAAGGACCTGGCATCAAGCCCCTCATCGGGTCCCCTGCTCAGCGGAGAGCCTGCTTCTCCCTCTTCCTCTGCTGTTCCTCCTGCCTGTGCTCTCTCTCTCTCTGTCAAATAAATAAAATCTTAAAAAAAAAGTAAAAGTTGATTTAAAAAAAGCAGTTTCCTCTAGGAAGTGGAGTCAGGCGTGAAGTCATACCAAATTTGAGGTTGAAGTTGTCTTCTAAGTCATCCCACTAACATTGTCTTTTATATGATATGCCACTTGGAGTTGTGCAATATGGCGACTCTGGGTGGAGAGGTGTCATAAACTTTCATATTTACTAATAGCTTTATATATCATTTGAATTGTATAACCATATGAATTATATTTTCAAAAATAAAGCATAAATTCCATTGTTCATATACAGAAACAATGTGGAATTTGATAAAGGGCTGCAAGTTTCATCCCTAAGGATAAAGTTAGACCCATGTGTGATTGCCAAATCCATTAGATTTCTGATGAGGAGACAGACTTTTTCAATAGTCACAGTAGAGGTTTTCCTTTTTGTAACTTTCTTTTTTAGATTGCATCTTATCGTGATAAAGGCAGAAAATTTCCTTTTTAAAATTATGTGAACTCTATAGGATAACTCTATTTTTGGCAACAATTTGAAGAAATGGAATCTAGGTGAAAATCTATTCTTTTATGAGCTCGAAAATAACAGTTACTTTTTTAAGGAAAAAAAAAATGAATGATTTCTATTTTGGAAAATACCTAGCTAAATATTTGAAGATGGAGAATAGAGGGGGTAGCAGGCTTCACTTGTAAAAGGAAAATAGATAAATGAATTCTTCTGTATAATGAATAAGTAGGAATTAGGGATAAGAGAAGAGAGTGGGTGGAGAAGAGAAGGGATTGGAGAAATCAAACTAAGAATAATTTTCATGGCTGGCCCAACTGGATTTGAACAGGGCAGTCATAAGATGGCGAGGTGATCTGTAAGTGGAATTATTTTAATATACGCAGAGCTCAAAGTCAGAGGCATGTAGGAAAAATATAAATCTCTCACCTAGTATCCCCCGGTAAAGCAGATAGGATATGTGACTCCCATCTCAATAGCTGTGAATAAAGCTAAATTTCTGTGAAGCTCAAAGGACTGCATACATTTGATGACCTGTTGAATACAAAAAGAATGCAGATTTGTAATCCCTGATCTGGTACACATATTTGTGTATTTTCTCTACAAGTCTCTTTCCTTTCTGGGTTTCTGATTCCTTTGTGACATAAGAAATTTAAACCACAGTCTTCAAGATCTGTCTATATTTTGATATTTTTTATGCCATCTTGACATTCGTGCCACTAAATTTATCTTAATTGTATTTGAAATTCATTTCATTTAAGAAAACAAATATGTTGCCCTCAGTTTTGAAAAGGGTAAAGTGTTAGGGTTTTTAAGATCTTTCTTGCTTTGTTTTAATTGGTTTGATTTCAAGTGCAGTAAATATTCACTGACAACCTTTGACATTTTGAGTACATGCTGGGGCTACAATGGCAACCAGGTTCATGTCTTCATGAACCATTATCCTATGGGGGAGACAGAAGCAATTCAAATTTCAAGTTGCCTAATTTTTGCAATTCTTTCACAAGGATATTCATAAGAATTAAGAAAAATCTCACAGCTTAAAAAAAAAAAGAAAAAGAAAAGAAAGAAAATCTCATAGCCAATTAGAAAAATTAATGTTAATTTTTGAATATTTGAAAATCAAATGATCATAAACCCTATGTTGCCAACATTTCCTCTTTACAGATACTATAAAATGGTGGAGAGGAAAACCTACTCTCTCAGTACGATAAGTGGGTAATGTCCTCTGTCCCGTTGTGGCCATGTCTTTGAATCATGCAGATATTCCCTTCCACTGAAGGCAGTTTAACTAAAAAAAACAAATAGACCCAGCGTATGGTCAGCCTCATTATCACTGGAAAAACTAAAACTCATTAAATCTTTGATAATAGATGATTAAAAAAAACCTGTAGACAAAAGTAAAAGGAACCTGTTACTTTCTGTTATATAAATGCAAAATGTAATCACTACTAGAGGTATTACATTTTCTTATGGGTCAGTATTGCTCTGCAGCCAACATAGCTAAAATAATGTTTAACTTCATAACAAAACCTCTTTTTATTTTTGGATTATTTTAATTCATGGAAAAAGTCATGGTGATAATTCATGTATTCCTCCCCACTGTTTCTTTTCTCTGCATATCTGAACCTATCTCTGATGTAAAACCAGCTCAAACTCAATCTCACTCAGCTATGAAGACTTCCCTGAGTGCTCCTTTGGACTTGGAGTCTTCTTTCTTTAATTTTTTAATGATGACTATCCATAGCTTACATACAGTCCATTTATGGTATATTCTCTGGCTTATTCCTTGTTTTATGAAACTATACAGCCCGTCCCCAACTTGTGACAGTTCAACTTAATAATTTTTTGACTTTGTGTTGGTGTAAAAGAGATGCACATTCAGTAGACACCATACTTTGAATTTTGAATTGAGATCTATTCCTGGGCCAGTGATGTGTGTGGCTGGATCCTTACTCATGATACTGGGCAGTGGCAGCTCCTGTCAGCCATGCAATCACAATGCAATAAACAACTGATAAACCAAAATCATTTTGTACCTATACAACTATTCTGTTTTTCACTTTCAGGACAGCAGTCAATAAATGACATGAAGTATTCAACTCTTCATTATAAAATAGACTTTGTGTTCTATGATTTTGCCCAATGTAAGCTGATAAGTGTTCAGAGCACATTTAAGGTAGGCTAGGGGATGTCTGGGTGGCTCAGTCTGTTAAGCGTCTGCCTTTGGCTCAGGTCACAATCCCAGGGTCCTGGGATTGAGTCCTGCATCTGGCTCCTTGCTCAGCAGGAGCCTGCTTCTCCCTCTGCCTGTCACTCCCCCTGCTGTGCACTCTCTTTCTCTCTCTCTTTGACAAATAAACAAAATCTAAAAAAAACAAAACAAAACAAAAAAAACAACAACTTAAGGTAGACTAGCCTAAGCTATGATGTTTAGTAGGTTAGGTGTATGAAATGCATTTTTACTTATATTTTAAACTTTTGATGGTATTATCAGGACATAACCCCATTGTATGTTGGGAAAGATCTGCATTTTATTTCCCTAAGCAGATTTTAAAGTTCTGGCATTCTAATTAAGTTGATGCTGATTGTTGGTTGACTGGGATGCTTTTAAATATTTAGCTTTATTTAAATGATTATTTGTTAAATTTACTAGTATACAGAAAAGCGTTGAGTAATGAAGATAAGAAGATATGGCATTTCATTGCACATCTTACGTAATTGTTCAGTGAACAACATTTGATTAAATGAGTTTGTTACTTGTCTGGAATATTTGTCAGTATCCTTCACTATTTCTGTATATTTTTAATATTACCAATTCTGAAATATTTTAAGTAAAAGGCAGCATAGTATGATAAAAGGCCAGTTACTGCAAGTATTCAAATATAGTTTCTCTTTTTATTATCTGTGTGACCAAAGGCAAATTACTTAAGTTCTCATGTCTCTGTTCCTCATCTGTAAAATGGAGAGAATACTACTACTTTCCTCATGAATTTATTATGAAAATTCAATAAATTGATACAAAGAAAGCACTTACAAAGGTGCCTAGAAAAAGGCAAGAGGTCACAAATGTTACTATATTGGGATTTGAAATAAGAAGTTGGTTATCAGGAGCATGAAAATCATACAATGCAGAAACCATGACTCCAGTTTTTAAGTGAATCCTGTGGTGACTCATAATCATATTCTATGGCTGTGTCCACCCAAGTCTCTCCTTTGACAGCGAGGTGATGTGGGTGCTCTGGGCAGAGGTGATTCTGCTGCTGTTCCTGTCCAACTGTCTGATTTACCAGTTCTCTACTCTCACTCAAGTCACATGCGGTGTTCACACTCTCTGCTTTAACACAGCATCTGCTTATGAGAACGTTATTGCCCAGCCTGCACAACTTTATAAAAGCCCCCCTTTTTTTATGGTCTCTGTTCCCTGTGCTGTTTTACTGGGCACATTTCACTCCATTTTCTGGAGAAGATGATTTATTTTTTCTTTTACAATGGTCTTTTCCGGTCCTGCTCTGTGTCTCACTCCTTCCTCCATGGCATAATTTCCTGTGCTTGAACTTTAAATAGTTCCTCTGACATGTGTGCCCTGTGTACTTTCTGCAGATGCCCGTCGTGACATTTGCTCTATGTCACTGGTTAAATCATCTCATCATTCAACAAATACTTATTAAATAACACTATACCCCAGGCCTTGTCCCTGCTTTTTGAGGTTAGTGCTGATAGAAAGAAGACAAATATCAAATTAAAAAATGAATAAACATGTATTTAAGGGAAAAACACAGGACCATAGGAAATTATAATGGGGAAATCTAATTTAGGTAGAGTTGAGTGTGGTCAAGGGTGGATGTTCTCAGGACATGTAGTCTGAGGTGTCTCTGAGAGGGTTAAGTTAGAATGTCATGGAAGCAACTGGACATAAATTTGAAGATTTTGAAAATGATGCTTACAGCCACATGATTGAATGGGATGACTTTGAGAGGTGTAGAGTGAGGAGAGTGCCCAGAGCTTAGCTCTGAGGAATTTCAGTATTTAAATGTTGGATGGAGAAAGAAGACCTTGAATAGGCGACTGAGATAGAAAATAGATGTATACATAACTGAGGAGTATCTTCTTCCATTAGTCATAAAAGAAGCTCTTCTGGGAAGGAGTTAATTATCAATTTTGTATCTACTGAGAACACCAGTTGGGTGAGGAGAGAAAGGGGGCATATATTAATAGAGAGTTCACTAATGGCCTTTGCAAGAAGTTTTAATGGAGGAATGGAGATGGATGCCAGACAAGAGAGCAGAGTTGGGAAGGAAAAAAAAAAAAAATAGGTTTAGAAATATGTGGAAGGGAATGCCAGGTGCCACCTTCATAGCTCCTCTTCTTCCTGCAAAATTAAACCCTGAAATTTTGCAAATCCCATAGTTACTTGGAATATAGGACTTTCTCCATCCCCCTCTTCACCTTAGTAACTAACATCTGGCACTTGAGTTATAAAAGGATGTGTTGGATGGGCAGGAAGTCTTCTTAAAAGAGTGCTGCCACACACCCATTGGTATCCTCCTCCTTTGTCCTGTCTTCCTTCCTGTCTCCTGGAATGAAACACAATGGCTGAATCTTCAGCCGCTATTTTTAGGCAAGCTGATGAGGGCTACACCCTATTGATGTCACTGCAGTAAACTGGAAAGACCCGATTTGTTACCAAACCATTGAGCTGCAGTACCAGTCCCAGATTATCAGCTTTCAGATTTCATTTCAAAAGACAGAAGTAAATTTCTGGTAAACAACTCTTCTTTTAGGTTTTCTATCCTAGAAACCTGAGCTTAATTACAACTGAAAGAAGATACCTAGCTGTAAAGAGGAACAAAAAAATTATGCAATAAAATTTTTCAATGTATCAATGTATAAATGCAGAAAGAAAACACTAAGGTAAGAGTTCAAAGATAAAGAGGAATGCATTCCTTAAAATAAATATACAAATAGATAAATGACAGATGATGGTGATGATACAGGTTATTATTGGAGACAACAGCATGTATTCTAACTAAACAAAGATAAATGTATAGAAATACATTTAACACGATGGATGGATAGTTAGATGAGAGATAGATGATAGATGATAGATAGATAGATGATAGAGAGAGAGAGATAGAGGGAGAGATAGATAGATGATAGATAGATGGATAGATAGATAGATAGATAGATAGATAGATAGATAGATACATACATACATACATACATACATACATACATACATACATAGACAGACAGATAGGAAGGACCTGGAATCCAGAGAAAGGATAAAGGAGTGGTCTTAAGAAGGGATAGAGATCATTACTTAAGGATAATGGAAGAAGTAAATATTATGAGTTCAGAAACAAGCAGGATTGTAAATTCGATGGTTGGAAAACAAAGGAGTTCTAATTTGACAGCTTTTAAGTTTTTAGTGAAGATATTTAGCTGATTGGTACAGAGCAAGAGAAATTAATGAGAGTGAACTAGGCATGAAATTGTTAGGACAATTCCACTCTGAAGCATACATACAGAAGAAATTCTTACAAGTGAGCAAAGAAAAATGAAAGAATGCTCAATGAGAATCACTGTTAACTCCCTGTTTTATGAATTTCTGGTGGGATTATCTTCTCCAAATAGTCTCCATAGCTTGTGAAAAAATATTTATTTTCTATTAGGAAATAGATCAAATTAAAGGAAAGTCTGAATTTCTGGTCAATCAATGCCCCCAAGAAATGAAAGTTTTCCTCTGTTATACTCCAAGTATCTTTACTTTCCAAACAATGTTGATGGGCCGATCATTTCCTAGAATAGCACGGACAAAAAGAATATGACTATTGTCTACATTTATTTACTTATTCACTGCTATTACATATAGATTACATGGACCAAAAAAAAAACAAAACAAAAAAAAAACCTTAGGTTACATTTTAAATGAGTACTAAAATACTAGAAAAATGATATTTTTTCAGGTGAAATTAATCACATTGTCCAAATATAAAAATGTTGAAAAATTAGAAAACAATCTTATATTCAGAGATTAAGAAAGTATCATATAACCTCTTTATATGATATTTGATAATGAGAAAAATGTAATGAGTATCTTGGCTGCTTTTCCACTGATACACTACAAAATGGTAAGTGACTCATTGGCTGAGATAGTGGTTTCTGTTTCCCTTGAATTGAATCACTCCTTAGGCCACAAACCTATGTTTTGCATATACTGTTCTTAAATTATTCTCAGTAATGTCAGCATCCCATGTAATATCAAGAGTTTTGACTCATAAGAAGGGTCAGAGAAAATGAAGTAGGTTGATCATAATGTTCTCTTTTAAGCCCTTAATAAATATAAATTGTGAACAGGTGCTTCAACTTTTAGTTAGGTTCAATTTATTTTCAGTAGGTACAGTATTACCTTAGTATTTATGATTACTGAAAATAAAAGAATATTAAGTAGAGTAAGGAAAATATTCCAATAATTAGGCACTTAGAGCAGACTCTTTGGTACCTGTACTATTTAAAATGCTAGAATCTTAGAAGGAAAACTAAGATAATATGAGAATTTCATATTTCAGAAGGGTTCACCCTGGAGGTTTCAATCTAGCTGTGACTCAGTTTTCCACGATAGCATTAAATGGTCTTCATCTTTGCAGGCCCTGAAATTTAGTTGTGTCAGTTCAATCAAGGGTGATAAGTCCTGGGTAATTAAATTAGCCAAATCATATCAGTGAGATGTTCTTTAATAGAATGTTTTTTATAAAACATACATTGTTCCCTAAATTATTACCACCATAAGAAAAGGCAAATATTGGCAACCACCATGTGTCTTGTGCAGCTAACGTTCTGATTTTATGAAAGAATACATTTTTTCCACAAGTGAGCAGTTATGTCTTAACAGTTCTGATAAGCCATCATCGGGCCAATGCTCATTTATGGTAATGCCTGTACATCATCTCTTACACTAATGTCTTAATCTATTAGACTTGATATCTGAATCAGCTTTCCAACTTATTTATATACTAATTCATACTATTTTCTTTATGCAAATCACTGCTTTAGGCTCTGGGGACTGTGAAAAATTGGACAGCAATACTACATAAAATGAGAGATGCTTCATTGACAATATTTTTTTTTCCCCAAACTACAAAACAGAATATATTTCCTTGAATAGAAATAGTTGGGGAAGTCTTTCCATTAAGTCATTCAGCAATCAATGTTGAGGACCTACTATAGCCTCAACATTGATTGATTGAGGTAGCAGAACAGGGTAAGATATGGCAAATGGGAAGAATTTTGTTTCTTTTTGTTACAGAGATCTTATAAATCAATGGACTAAAATATGGTAGCCTGGCACTTTTTTGGTGTTCAGTATTGGTTGAATAAATTAGTGAATGTCCAAATGTCAGTCATGTTGAACCTGATTCTAAAGCCAAGATTTTTGTTTAAACCTAAGGATATGGTCCTATATTTGTATCTTTGAAAAAAATTGCATGACCTCTGTAAATTAGTTAGCTAGTGTCTGGCATTTAGTAGGAACTTCTGCTCATATCCTTCTTTTTCCATAGCAAATACAATAGAAATAATCCATATATATTTAAAACAATGAACCCGGCTAAGGATAGGTAAAGATAGGAAAGGAGGGACTTGAAATATATTTTAGAAGTACAAAATGTGATGTAAATGTCTAGTGTAATTTCAATACTGTATTATTCTGTCATTTATTAACTGGCACCTAAACCTCCAGCCGTATGTGTTGCCTTCCCCCACATATCATTTGTTTTTCAGTTATAGAAAAACACTTGAATCCTTGTGTACACCATATTCTTGGTCCTACTGTGCTCTCTTCCATGTTATTTCCTCTGTTTGGGGATCATGTGAATTGGTAAAAGTTATTATTATAGACAATGTCATCTATCCTAGCTAAACAAAAATAAATATAAAAATTGTGGTTAACACAGAATTATTGGAAAAGCTAAAGAATAGATTTAAGGATGGTCTTTCAGAAAATTCTTAAAAGGACATCACAGATCAGGCCATCAGGGAGACAATGCTTCTGCTCCATGAGGAGAGTTGCAGAATGGAAGGCTGGGTGCCACAGCAGCTGGCTCAAAGGCACCTTGCCTCTCTTCTGCTAGGTGCCAGAAACATGGAGGTTCAAGTTCTGCTTCTCTCTCTCAAGCAATTCAGTGGCAAAGTGGCATATAGGGCATCTTATAGGCAGAACCTAAATCCCACCCAGAACCCGAACTGCAAAAGAGTCTGCAAATTATAGTTCTTGCTTCGCAGATGTGGCACCTTTGAAAGCATTTGGCATGGGTGTTAGTGAGCCAATTTAAAATATCTCTTATAAACTCACACTTTCAATGAGTTTCATTTTTCCAGTTTCATTCTTGTTCCTTCATATCAGTCCTTGTTATCCACCCAGATTCACTCAGCTGTTCTTTCATTCATTGTTTGTTCATTCATTAGACCACCATTTACTGAGCACATAATATGTCCACCCATTTGATAACTCAAGCATTCCCTTCTACCAAATTAAACTGGTAAAGCAATAATGACAATGATTTCATTCTATCCCTTAATAGGATACAACTCTCTTTATTCCTCTGAAAAAGTGATTATTCTTTTCCCAAAAAGAGTGTCCCTTTGTGGAGATGGTCATTCCTTTCTTAATTCAATCTCAGTCTTCTTTAGAAACCTGTAATAATTTATTACATTTATAGCTGTGATTATAAAGTTGTAAATTTTAATTATAAATTTAAGTACAATGGGCAAAACTTGCTTAAAAGAAGAGAAAGAAAGTAAAAACCATTGATTAATGTGTGATATAAAGTAACAAGAAAAATAATATGCATATCTATATTTTCCCGATTACTGAAAAGAATCCTGGGGTCATAGTTGTTATTTATTACTTCCTTCTTCCATTATCCATTCTCTGTCCATTTTTCTCAACACCTCTACTGTTTGTGGTTATTTTACCCCACCAATTGACTTAAACTTTCTTCTAGAAAATTCTGAGCCATTTCCAGTTCTGAGAATATTAGTTACCATCATCCTTCATTAACATTTACTACTTGTGATGAAAGTATTAAAAGGCACCCTAGAGATTTCTCTCAGATCCAGATATATTCCTTTGTTCTTCTGTCAGGATCAATCATTCTCAAAGGTCTGAGGAACCTAAAATGGTCAGGTGGCAGGCTCAAGTTCCAAGTCAATGTAACCATTATTTTGTTTGCTTGTAGAAGCATTCTGCTTTTGTGCAGTAAGCCTTCTAACTAACAGGATCCAAAGTTACAGGAACAGGGAGCAACAGCTTTTAGTTCTGGGGGCCTCTGTGTTCTGGTAATGGACCACCTAGAAAACCCAGAATAATTTTCTGATGTCAATATTTTTCATTTAATCACATCCACAAATTGTCTTTTGCCATATAAAATAGCATTCACATCTCTGGGGTTAGGAAGTAGACATATTTGGAGGCCATTATTCAGTATACCACATCACATTAGCACCGAGTGATGGTAGGAGCCAGCTTTGGTGAAACGCAATATATGTTTTTGAACCCATGAATAATCTACATCTCTGTTATCAATATAATTTTATGAGCTCATTACGTAAGCATGGGGTGGGGGTGGGGTGGCAGCAGAAAAAGAAGCTTACATCTGTAGAATGAGTTCTTTTGCCACCATTTACTACAATGGATGTCTTTTGGGATGGCTTTTGTAGAGAATTAAAGTAGGACACAAAATCCTCACACCAAATGCTCATTACAGAGTATCCATTCACATACATCTTCCCCAGAGCTTCTTGTTATTGACATTTCATCTTGCTCTTGCCATTTCACTGATCATCCAAACATTAGTCACTGCCATGAATCAAAGTGAAACTTATCTCTGCACTGATCCAAAGAGAGGGGACAGTGGGTCATGCTGCATAAATTTCTTCCACTTGTTTCTCTTCTCTAGTGTATGCTATGAAGTTGAAGTAGATTACTTTTGGGTGATACCAGGATATCATCTGTATTTTTTATTAGGTTTTATTTTTCTTTAATTAACCAATTTATCAGAAGGAACTCCCCAAGATTGCATTAGGTATGGATTGAAGGAGATATGACAGTTTTGCTCATTTAAGAACTATAAGAATCTAAGACAATTGGGGCGCCTGGGTGGCTCAGATGGTTAAGCGTCTGCCTTCGGCTCAGGTCATGATCCCGGAGTCCTGGGATTGAGTCCCGCATCAGGATCCCCGTTCTGTGGGAGGTCTGCTTCTCCCTCTGCCTCTCTCTCTCTCTCTCTCATGAATAAATAAATAACATCTTTAAAAAAAAAAAAGATTCTAAGACAATTGCTAATGCAATTTACTTGCACCCTCAGTCTCTGATGAAACCCACATAAAAAGGCATATCTATTTATTAGTTGTGTATAACACCCAGCTGAACACTATATCAAAAACTAATGATGTGCTTTATGCTGGCTAACTGAACATATTAAAAAAAGGAAATAAATTACCAATAACAAAAAGTTATATAAACTATAAAAAAGTCATATCTATGAATTAATCAATTGATCAGTCAATAGATATACCAATTGATCAGTCAATAGATATACCATATATGCCATTTCTACTTTGCTGTTGGAGTTCTTTTGTCATAGCTAAATTTATAATTTAGTGGATCAGATTATACTCTACTCATCATGGGCAGTTCAGTTTCCATAATTGCCTGGTGTCTCTTAGACAAACAGTCTTAACCAGGACCAGGTAATAAGCCAGTTGCTATATATCAAAAGTTATTGCAGTATAATTTCTTCAAGGAAAAGAGTGTACTCCCTATTGTGGCTTGACAGAAACATCTGTATCTGCTGGAGACACTTGACCATTAGCGAATCAGCTGGGTTATAAGGTCTAGATAAAACTCATTTGCACTGATTCTAAACTTGCTTCAGTCTTCTCTTGGTTCTCATAGTGCATTTGGTTAGTCAGCACACCAAAGTGGCATATTTTTGGCCACCAGACGTACCCCAAGAACATCAAGCATTGCCTATGTCTATTGATTACTTACAGAATTTGGAAAGTACATCTTGCCCTTTACTTTAAAGAATCTATCTTAACATGCCCACATCAACACATACCTGGAAACTTCACAAAATGGCAAGACCCTTAATTTGTTTTGGTCCATCTCCCATCTCTAGCACCTGTGTCTTATAGGAACCATCTAAGATATTTACTTATACCTTAGAATGCAGAGGGAAAAATAGAAGAAAGAGGATATGATACCTGTGATACTGTAATTTACAGACATACATTTTTGGTAACTCAAATGACCATATTTTATTTATTTATCTATTTATTTATTTATTTATTTATTTATTTATTTATTTATTTATCTATCATATATATTTGGTCTTTGTCCACAGTTTCTGGCTCACAGCTCCCCAAACCTTGGAATTTCCTAAGTGTTAAGGGCAAGAAAGGTGTCTTTTGTCATGTTAATGAATGTGGTTTGGGACTACACCCAAGGGCAAAAGCTGGTTGTCAGAAGGACCAACCATGTAATTGGAGAGATGGAATTTTCAGTCCATCCCTGACCTCCATGGAGGGTAGAGGAATTGGAGGTGGAATCAGCCAATGGCCAATGTTGTAGTCAATCAGGACTTCAATGAAGCATCCATAGACACCCAGAGGTTTGGAGAATTTCCAGGTTGGTGAACATTTGGAGATGTAGTGAGACTGGCACACCATGAGAGGGCATGGAAACCCCAAGTCTTTTCCCTTTTTCTCATTCTATGTATCTCTTCATCTGGCTGTTGACTCACATCCTTTATCACATCCTTTATCATATCCTTTAATAAATTGGTAAGGTTAAGTGTTTCCTTGAATTCTGAGAACTACTCTAGTAAATTAATCAAACCTAAGGGAGGGGGTTGGTGGAACCTCTAATCTGTAGCTGGTGGTCAGAAGCACAGGTAAGAGCTTGGAGCTTGCAACAGTCCTCCGATGCTGGAGTGGGGGGTAATAGGAGGCAGTCTTGTAGGACTAAACCCTTAACCTATAGAATCTGATGCTATTTCGTGTAAATGGTGTCAGAATTGAGTTGAATTCTTGGCCATTCTGCTGCTGTTCAAGGGTTTCTTGTTGTCACGTCCTGCCGTGTTGGAAATGAGTCTGGGAACACTTAAAGAATACCAAGTTGGTCAACAGATAGTCTGCAGTTCAACTTAAGTTCTTCAGGGATGGGACTTTTTTATTTTTTATTTTTTTTAAGATTTTATTTATTTATTTGCGAGAGAGAGAATGAGAGACAGAGAGCATGAGAGGGAGGAGGGTCAGAGGGAGAAGCAGACTCCCTGCTGAGCAGGGAGCCTGATGTGGGACTCGATCCTGGGACTCCAGGATCATGACCTGAGCTGAAGGCAGTCGCTTAACCAACCGAGCCACCCAGGCGCCCAGGACATTCTTTTAAACATGTTCTCAGACTTTAGTGAGTACAGGAGTGAATGAATGAATGAATGAATGAATGAATGAATGAATGAATGAATGAATGAATGAAACATTGCCTAGATCAATTTGTTCACAGCGAGACTTAAGCTTTAAGTATTATTGGGAAGAAAGAGTGACGCATTCCTCTAGATTGCCTTCATAAGGACAGATACACAGCTTTTGAGCCAATGATTTTATCCCAGTGTTTACCAGTGTAGCAATTAAATGACTCAAATCCATGACACTTCAAGGCCTGTGAGAAAGCCAAGATGATTTTGCTGTCACTTTGACATTTTGTCAATATCTGTGAATACAAGGCACCTGGGTCAGCAGTGGAGTTGCAGATTCACTGTCTATATCAAGGGATTTCATGTCCAATTAAGTTGAAGAACCACTGAACCTGAACACAGTTCTTCTTACCTTACCATGTTTGGACTGGTTGAAATGGGCTTTAAACATTTGGGACTGCATTTAACAGTATATTTAACTTTCATCATTGTACTAAATTTCTGGAAATTTCTGGAATTTGGGACCTGCTATTTATGTTTCTCATTAAATTATTTGTTCTGCCTTCCATTTTCCTTCTTTAATACATACTCTTGAGAAGTCAGTTGGATTAAAGCAGCATATTTTTTTTTTTCTAAGATGGCGGTTTCTTCTTTTCTATTTATTTATTTGTTTATTCAAAAATATTTGTTGGGAATCTGCTATGTATCAATTATTATTATAAGAAGTCATGAAGGGGCGCCTGGGTGGCTCAGTCGTTAAGTGCCTGCCTTCAGCTCAGGTCATGATCCCAGGGTCCTGGGATCGAGCCCCACATTGGGCTCCCTGCTCTGCAGGGAGTCTGCTTCTCCCTCTGACCCTCCTCCCTCTCATGCTCTCTGTCTCTCATTCTCTCTCTCGCAAATAAATAAAATCTTAAAAAAAATAAAATAAAATAAAATAAATGTTAAAAATAACATCAGATAGTTATACATCCTGTGAAGAGATTTAATTTAGATAATGGAATAAGGAGTAGCCTTATATTAGTTATTCAGAAAAATCTCTATAGAGCAATACATTTGGCAAGGAATCTGAATGAAACAAAGGGAAAAAATGTAAATGTTGAAGGGGAAGGAGCATTCAAAGGGACAAGCTAACACAAAGTTTGGCAAACTGTTTCTACAAAAGGTCAAATATTTTAGGTTTTGTGGAGCAGGGTGTCATGACAACTAAACTCTCTTGTAGCACAAAATGAGCCACAGCAAAAATATAAATGAAGGGATGTCACTTTGTTCCAATAAAACTTTATCTTTAAAATCAGGTGGTAGGCTGGATTTGGCTCTCAAACTGTAGTTTGCCAATTCTTGTGTTAATAGAAGGACCCTAAATTGTAACCAAACAAACTGGGCATGTTAGAAGAACTCAAAGAATGGCCTGATTTCACCCTTTTGGATGGGTAAAGGGTGTTATGAAATAAAGTGGGAGCTGCAAACAGTGTCAGGGTCATACAAAATAAATAAAGGGGTGCCTGGGTGGCTGAGTCATTGGGCATCTGCCTTCGGCTCAGGTCATGGTCCTCGGGTCCTGGAATTGAGCCCTGCATCAGGGTCCATGCTCGGCGGGAGGCCTGCTTCTCCCTCTCCCACTCCCCCTGCTCATGTTCCTTCTCTCGCTGTGTCTCTTTCTGTCAAGTAAATAAATAAAATCTTTAGAAAAAAATAAAAATTAAAGAAATTGGATCATATTTTAAGGTTATGATAAATTATGAATTTGGCAACAAATTCTTTCTGTACAGGTATCCATACATCATTTTGTGTATTTAGTGTGCCCTTCCAATCTGATTTTGGGATTGCACAGCTCTAATGCACTGGGACTAGTTTTCAATTCTGCTTCTAGGAAGGATTTTCTTTTATAAAAGTTCAGGTTCACTCTAACTGCTCATGAAGGATAGATTATAAAGTAACAAGAAAGAGGATAGGATGGCTTGTTAAAACCATGTCAATAGTACAGAAAGACTTGATGTCAGAGGGATAATGAAGATTCAGGACATGTTTTGGGAGTGGTTTCAATAGAGTATCATAAGGGGTTGAATGTGGGGAGTGAGGAAACAAAGAAATCTGGAATCACATATCAATATCATAATTAACATGATAGAATGGTGGCATTGACCAGTGAGATGAGGAATGTCTGAGGATCAATTATCTCTGAAGTCAATGACAATCAAGAGATTTGTTCTGGCCCATTTCAGTTTAAGGATCAACACGATACCTAGAACCAAAAGAGATTTCTACTTTCATGGCTAATTTAGTCTTTCTGCTTAAGCAATCAAACCTAAGTCTTTTAGGTTTTTACTTGAAGTTGCCAAATTTAGTCTAATACCTAGAACTGTTGAAAAAATACTATTAAGACATAACAAGTAGAACAGTGAGGAGAGAAGAGATGCAGAGGTAGAAAAATGAGAAAACCTTTTCAGAATTAGACCTAAAATTTCTGGTCACTGTAAATCATGTTTCACTCCTATTTGGGGCAATATTTATCTACCTCAGAACCCCTCCTGTATCTTAACTGAACAGATCTTCACGGAATGATAATTTTTTCTCCTTCTAAAAGTGCTAGAGTGGAAAAACCACTGCATTAGGAGTTGAGCAAGGCAGGGCTGGAATCGTGGCTCCACCACTAACCAATTCTGTGATCTTAGACAAGTTATAGAGCCTCTCCCCTCAATTTTCCTCTCTCTATATAGTACAATTTAACAATTCTTATTCAAAGGCCTTTTTAGAAGATTTAATTGGTTTAGATTAGCTTCACTTTTGTTAGATAGTGTTTATGATAGATTAGTATAAAATTATGGTCTTGAGAGGTCTTCAGGATCAGGCTTGTGTCCACATTACAAACTCCAACTCTACCACTGTCCTTCTTTCTTACTGCACTTCAGCCACAGGAGTTTGGGAATTTTTTTTTTCCCTGCATCTGGAACATACCATGTGATCCTTGTCTGAGACTTTGCATTTACCCCACTTCATTTTCACATGGCCTAATCCTCCCTGATCTATAAGATGCCAGCCTAGATGTCAAAAAAAGGTATTACTTGTCTACTGGAACATTGAGTTTCAGGATTTTTTTTTTTCCATAGCACTTAAAATTTAGCTTAATTTATTTAATCTATTTAATGTTACTATCTTTCTTCCCTACTAGAACATAAGCTTCATGAGACCAGGGACGTTTATCTTTTTTTTTTTAAATCAAAAACCAAGATTTTTTTTTTATCAAAAACCAAGATTGTAAGAGAACTGATTAATTAGCCCCACCATCTTCAATACAGTACTTGGCACCATAAATAATAGTTAATATTATTATCATTTTATTATGGTCTCATTTTGAGAAAGCATTTTTGAATTCCTCAGTAGTCCTCTGCTTTAAATAGACTGTCAAAGAAAAATCTCTCAAATAAGCTTTTCTGAATTTTTCCAACTTATCAAAAAATGGCCCCAATGGAACTGTCTTCCTCTGTAACAGAACCAATTAGTCTAACAAGTTTTGGTTTGACTGAAAGGTTCCAGTTTGCCTTAGATATCTGGGCCTTGATTTGTATTTTTCTGGCACAGAAATTTGCCCTCTAGTCCCTTTCATAATTACAGAACAAATCTCCACTCATTTACTCTATTTTTATTTCTTCTTTTCCTCCTTTCTACCCTTCCTCCCTCTCTTCTTGTTTTTCCCCTTCTTTTCATTATTCTTTCCTTATTTCCTATCCTTTTGTCTTCCTACATTTAATCAACTAATCAGGCATTACTCTAAATGCTGGAGGTAGAATCACAAACATGACAGAGAAAACCCTGCTCTAATGGAACTCACACTCAAGTATGGAAGACAAGCAATAAATAACAGATGAGTGAGGGATCTGTGGAGTTCTCTTCAGGAAGAACATTCCAGTCCAAGGGGGCAGGAAATGCAAATGCTTAGCATGTTTACAGTGAATAAGGATATCAGCCTCATACATAAGTGGAGAAGTTGTTGGAAATGACATTTGAAAATTAGCCTGAAGTAAGACCATTACAACCCCTATATCTTACTCTAAATACAAAGAAAAAGATTAAAGAGTTTTGACAGGATAATGGCTTAACCTGATTTACATTTTGACAGGTTTGTTCTCTTTTGTGTGCACCACAGAATGTAGGGGGTCAAAGGTGGAAGCAGGGAAACCAGATAGGAGGTTCCTGTTGTGGCCCAGGTGGGAGATGACCATGGTTTGGAATGTAATATAATCATAACCTAGTGAGTCTTGGGATCTATTTTCAAGGTGAGGCCAATAGAGTTTGCTTGTGGTTTAGTTACAGTGTATGAAGAAGAGAAATCAAGCTTGACTCTACAGTTTGTTTTCTAAGCAATGTTGTAAATAGTAATGCTATTTACTTGGAAGAGGAAGAATGAATTAGGATAGAAAATCTAGAGTTCAGTTTTGACATGTTAAGTTTGATGTGTATCAAGGATTTATAGTTCTACATGAATCCAGAGGTTAGAAGAAAGATGAGGTTCAGCTCTAAAATTTAAGAGTCATCTGCATAGTGATGATGATGCTAAAAATCCATGGCTTGAATAAGGTCACAAAGGGTCTAAGTGTACTTGTGAAAAAGCCCAGAATATTGATTTGGGAGTGTTCCCAAATTGGGAAAGAAAATGATACTGAATAAAAGAGATTGAGGCAAGGAGCCACTGAGATTAGAGGAAAACCAAGAGTGTTTTTCTGTCATGGTAAGGGAATAAATATGGAAGGTGAATGCATGAGGAGAGACCACTTGATGAAATGTTTTCTTTCTCTCTAGGTTCTATCTAACCATGCTGCCCTCCTGCTCACTACACAATTACTATGGCTAATAGACCTTGTGGTAGATTCCATGTTCACTACCAAAATGATCTGTTGACAAAAGCCCAGTCATCTGACAACTTTATCTGACATAGCTTCTCATTACACCTCACATAAGAACATAAGATATCATTTTGGACAACTGGATGTATTACGTCTTCTGTAAATTGAAGATAGTATTTATTTATTTTTGTTACTATATTAGTTCAATGAAATGATGCACCTTAAAACTCTTTGAACATTATACAGTACTCTATTAATGCCAGGATTCTTTGCTATTATTTGTAAAGGAAGCCAATGGTAGGGAGGAAAGTCAAAGAGAAGGAAAGATAAAGTTTGGTTTGTTTCCTTTTTGATTTGGAATGAATCGCTGGGTGTACTTAGTCTCTGTTCCTTTTCTTTAACATGAGTTTTCAACTTTGCTACTCATAAGTTTAAGTCTTATAAAGTGTTTCCTGCTGAAATGCCATGCTGACTGTTATTCAGCAGCAAATAAATATTGCTGTCCTCACTAATTTGAAACAGTATGAGTTTTAAACCTCTAGCTGTGGGAGATTTATTAAGATTACAGTTTTCATCATCATCCCTTCAAGTCCATCAAGATAGGTCAAAGCTGTATAATTTTTTTTAAACTAACAGCAATTTCCATTCTTTTTAGACTATGCTTTCTGAGCCAGCAATATTGTTAGAAACACAAACTTAAAGTAAATGAAACAGATATCCACATATCCTTGTAAATATTTTAACCTGACCTCTGTATTTGGATGTAAGAAAAATTGTTGACTATTTCATTTAACCATAACTATGAACACAAAGTATTCCTTAGTAAAAAAGCATACTTTCTACACACTAAGTTATTTTTATGCTTTCTTTTTAAATAGTTATTTTATAATAGTTAAGTTAAAATGAAAACATGTAATCTTGCCATTCACTCTGAAATGGTGAATATTGGTAAGAAACTCTTTTTTAATTTTTTAATTTTAATTATTGTAATTTTCTAAGTATCATTTCAAAGAACTGCCTAATTATCATATTTATTGATTTAGAGTAAGTGGCCTCTGGCAAATGATTAAATGGTAAATGGAACCATTTTGTTCTGATTTCATTAATACTCATGGAAACTGAGGTTCGAGAATACTTTAATGATTATGATGGTCAATGCATAGAATAGCTTGAGAAAAATTCTAGAATGTTTCAAGAAATACAATTTATGGAACAACAGCCAGCATTTGAAATGACCCTTCTCTTTTTGGATAGATTTAAATTAACACTCAAGTGAGAGTTAGTATCTTGCCTAATAGACTAGTCATGATTATGAAATTTTGAGAACAAATCGTATCATTATATAACAAATCCAATTTTAAAGGCATTAATTGAGTCATTTCTTTCTAAGATATTACAATGAATACTTTTATAAGGAAAAAATGACTCCTCTAAAACTAATGACCAATTAAACAATACAGTAACCCTTGTTATACATAGGTTTTCACTCAATATTTATTTAGGTGAGTAAATATATCTATTATATAAGTCTAAGTTGTCAGGTTAGAATAATTTACTTTTAGTGATTTTTGCATATTTATACATAGCAATGAGTATTAGATTTCAAGAAAATCACCTTATGTACTTTGTAAAAGATAGTACTTCAGTTGTACTAATAAGACATGGCAGAAAATCATTAATTATCAGGTTTATGTTTTACCCATGTATCCTTTCCCTCTGGGGGAAAAAAAAAGTTTATTTTTTTATTCCCATTTTTGAAATAGCTTAGAAAAGTAGAAAAAACACTGAACCATTTTATCACTTGTGATCCCACACAAATCACTTAAATTTTTATGACTACTTTGCTGCCCCTGGAAAGTAATTAAAATGATTTAAACCTATGTGACCAAACCCCTCCCACTCATTACACTTCTGCTTATTTTCATGAATTGCTCCATAAACTCAAGATATGAATATGGTAGCATAGTTTTCTATGTAATTATCAAAGCCCCCTTATGCTTTATAGGCTGAAAATCTAACACTGCCCTCTTGAGCTACTCTACACTTCCTTCAACTCCTCAGGAAAATCACTTGTTTACTTGGTCCCAGTTACTTCTGAGGCCAGGCAGATAAGAAAGCAAAAAGTGGACACATTTCCATTGTTTCTCACTGTCACAGAGAGTCACTGTTGAAGACTAATAGTGTCTTGTCCCTTGAACATTGTCCACCCTTTGGTGGTGCCAGGTCTTGAGTATGATTCATTCACTGTGGGGCCACACACATAGGCTCTGAATCTCTCTCTTTCACTCTTTATCTCTCTCTCCTTCATTTTTCATCCCCATTCTTCCTCAAAGTACAACATCTTAACCTGATGGCTGGGTCTAGAGGGCTTTTTAGCCCAGCTATGTTGGATGTCAACCCTACTCTTCATCCTGGCCCCTTAAGCCATTGTACTGAGTCTACATTACTAGCTCAGTTTTCCGTATTCAACATTTTTTACTTTAGGATACTCTCACTGAGTCTTGGCTGGGTTTATCCAGCATTACTCGAATTTTGTAACCTGGGAAGTAAGAGCTGGTGCCTTCTATTGTAGAAGATCCTGAGCTCTGAAGCAAAATGAGCGATCTATAAAGTAGGGAACTGAAGCAAACATATCAAAATGTTAACAACCAAATTACAGAACATTAACTTTGTATCCATGCTAGTATTAGTGAATATTATCTGCACTGGAAGATTTACTTCAAGGGACCTTTAGTCATCACCATAGTCAGAAAAGATGTGGCCTTTTAAGTAATCCCTCTGATGGGTAATTCATTTGAATCTTTCCCTACACAAGTATCATGAGAATTGTGTACATCAAAACATTGTAAATTCTAAAATGTTAGGCTTACTAAGGTAACTCAGCTTCTCTACACACATATTCCCAAATGGTATAGTGCATATGGAGAACTAAGCCCTTTAGTCAATGGTCCTATTCATTTGCAAATGTACAGATAGAATCTACAAGTACAGAAAACAATTGTTTTGTAATTATTAAAAGATGGAGTATATGTATATGTAATCTTATTCATGTCAATATTTGTAGTGTTTTAATTCTATTTTATTTTAGTTTTAAATCAATTAAATGTATCAATTGAATTGAATTAAATTAAATATAAAATATATGATTTAGGGGCGCCTGGGTGGCTCAGTTGGTTAAGCGACTGCCTTTGGCTCAGGTCATGATCCTGGAGTCCCGGGATCGAGTCCCGCATCAGGCTCCCTGCTCGGCGGGGAGTCTGCTTCTCCCTCTCCCACTCCCCGTTTGTGTTCCCTCTCTTGCTGTGTCTTTCTCTGTCAAATAAATAAATAAAATCTTAAAAAAATATATATATATATGATTTAAAATAATTATTTTCTTAGTGTACTGAATTTAGTGATTTCTTAATTCAAAAAATGTATTAGATAATTCTTGTAGAACATTAAAAAAATTTGTATCCAAACCAACCAAAACTCGCAGTATGCTAATAAGTGGGCTTTAAAACAAACTCCTAAAGTTATTTCTTTTCTTTAAGTATGATAGTACTTGAATACAACTTACAATTTGAATTTTTTTTGAATATTTGGTGTATGGGTTAAAAACAGTACTGAGTAGAATAATAAATATTTTGCTACTGCACATACATGATGTTGGCTTCATCTTCATATTGGAAAGTCCTCCTCTGGATTATATAGCTCCATCCTATTCTTGTTTCCCATCCTAATTTTTCACCCACGCTTTCTTTTTAATTTTTCTTTTTAAGAATACCCTCATTCCTCTAGCTCTGAGTGAAAGTATACTGCTAACCCTCTTGTAATTTTCTCACTATGTGCACTTTTTACTTCCAGCATTTGAATGAGATAAATTTCTGCCACAGACTATGTAGCTCTCAGGATGGGGCAAGAAGTGTTCCAGGGGATTCCAAGAGGCTTGTGGGGGTGGGCATGTATAAAGACTTCAAATAATTAGCTGAATCTCTCAAGTCTTCTTGAAAATGAGCCACCTTCCTTTGTTTGCTTTATTACATCTTTTTTTCTGTCAAAAGTTTAAATGTGGTCACCTAACCAAATTTCCTTCTTTATCTGCTACCTAATATAGAATGTTGTAAAGTATGAAGTGGCATTGAACCAAAGGATTAAATTTGAATTCTTAAGCCCACATTTACTACTTCATGATCTTAGGTAGGTTTACCTTTAGTCTCATCTCATTACATGATGCTACTACTTCCTCACTATATGTTGCTGCTCCATTGGATATCACCTCCTCATTATGTGATATTACTACATTTATTGTGAAAATTTATATTAAAGATCCTATCTGTTTGGTTCACTGTTAATGTTCAATGGATGTTAGCTGAACATAAATAGATGTTGGTGAATAGGTATGTAAATGAAGTTGGCTACATTTGAAAAGAAATTATTGTTTCTATTGTAATTTTTGATAAGTTTCTAATTACTTGTCTTGCTGAATTTTAGGTCACTTTAAACATATCAATTTATTCATTGAGCATTTCCCATGTGTCTAGTATTTATAACATTGTGCTAAGTATCGTGGCAAAGGGGACTCAGATTGGCGAAGTAGTTATGAGACCTTGTTTCTTCTCATTGGTTCAGCTTTACCTCTTCTTTGCTCCCAGAGCTTTTGTGCTTAGTTCTGTTTCCTTAATTAATAACAATTTTAGCTAAGGAACTATATTTTTTTCACCCCAGGTTTTGTCAAATAATACATTCTCAATATTTATTAAAAGAAGGAATAATTGAATAAAGCAAGAAGAGTTCAAGGGGTTACTGACTTTACAATGGATGTGAATGGATGCTCAAGCAGAGCTGGTGTGACTCAAGATTTCTTTCCCCAAATGCTTGACAATTTTTCTCTGCCATAAGTTTTGGCATCCAATTCTATCAATTATGAATTGAGCATCATCTTTTAAAATAAAGGCACCTGAGAAGGAATTGAAGGCTATCATTCTTGCATCATTATAAGCTAATGATTTTGTGTGCATTTGCTTCCCCAAGCTCTAGGCTCCAAAAGTATTTGTTGTAATTAAAATAAAATTAGTTTGTTTTCCTCCCACACCTAAGTTTAGCTGCACCAATTCAATAGGAGTCTGGGGAGGAGATTAAGACTCTTTTGAGATCCTTGAAGGAATTGTATGCACTTTTCAGTGAGCTTGAGTAGGGTACTACATTTGATTGATTAAAGCTAATTGAAAATATTTTGTGAAATAGATTTTGCCATCCTGGCTTAAGAACCTAATCACCAATAAGAACATTGAATACATGGAAAACAAAAAAATGATCCAGATTTCTAATTACTCTGGATTGTTTGAACAGGTCCTTCCTGTAATTTTATTTTTTCCTCATGCAGCAATAAAGTTATATTGTGCTTTAGGTGATTGAGGCAATATATGTTGTAAGATAATTAATCGAAAAAAGTAAGATCAGTGATTAATAAAATAGTTTACTGCCTAACAACTGCTGAAGAGTTTCACATTATTTCTGTTAATTCTTACCAAATCCTTATGAGATTAGTAATACTATCACACTATTCTATAGACAAGGAAAGGGACCTGGAAGGAAGAAAGAAAGTCAATAAATGATAGAGCCAAAATTCGAAACCAGGTGTCTCAGTGCATTTCAGCATCGTTGCATTGCACTGAACCCATAGTCATCTATCCATCAAAGATCAGTGGGTCCTGTCTTTGTGCCTGGCACAGTGCCTAGGTAGAGTAGTGGACAATGCAAACATTCTTGTTCTTATCTTATACAGTTTAAATCCCCATGGAGGGAGAGAAATTACACGAATAAACATACAAATATGTACTTACATGTTGCCGTCGATTATTTGAAGTAAAAAGATAGGTATGATGAGAGAGAAAAAGGGATGCAACTTAATTTAAATAATGTAATGATAATGTTGGAGTGGTCAAGAAAGGCTACCTGGGTAGGTCTAATGGAGGCAGGGTTTTGTGGGGTCTTATAGGATGCATATGATGTAGATATACTAAAGGAAAGGAAAGGGATTGTAAAAGGACAAATACTTTAAGAATCCATGAGAGTAAATGAGGCTGGTTCTTTCCAGAGACTGTGAGATTAGTCTGGGTGGGCTCTGTGTGTGCTTGGTCCTTGAGCTGGCTGCAACATCAAAGCCAAAGGGTTTTAGAGATCCTGCCTGAACTTGTTTGCCAAGCCCTTCTCTGGATGCCCTTATACCATAAATTTAAAGCAGCTGAAGCTGACTCACCCTCATCTTGTCTCCCTTTGGTAGGCAATGCTATTTATCTAAATTCCCTGGAAGTTTTCTCTTATAGACATTTTCAGTTTTCCAGGGGCTTTTCTGACAATAGTTTTCTCACAGCTTGAAAAGGAACAGATAAACTCTAATTTGAGTTCCACCAAATAGTTTCATTATCCACTAAGCTTTTGGAAAATGTCTATTTCATGGATTATAGTCTGTGGAATAAGTGTTTATATTTCATGGAATATACTCCATGGAAAAATCAGTTTGGAAAGCACTGCATACTATACCTCTGAGATCATGGTCTCCAGTAATACATAAAACAAACAAAGAAAAACTGATCAAAGTTGCACCAAAAATCATGTTTCATTTTCTTTTTTTTTTTTTCTCTATTAACTCTCATGTTTCATTTTCTTCAATGCAGCAGTTGTCTAAGTCGTTTGATCATGGATGGAAAACTTTTCTGTTACTCTTGAGGTTCTTTAAGAACTTTACCTTCTAACTCATAGTTTGAGAAGAGCGGCTTCAGCTCCATCACATAAACCTCAATACATAGAACTCTCTCTAAGGAAGGCAGTTTGCTTCTTAAATTACCACTAGATAAAATCAGATATGAGTAAGCAACTAATAATTCAACTACATTGATATTTTGTTGGCATGTAATCAAATCAATTTACATGGAACTGAAAAGCTATTCATGTGTTTAATCCCATCTATTACTTTTGTACGATTTTAATTGACCCACCTATTAATCAATTTGGGGGAAGCCAATCCTATTGGGGGGAAAATTTGTACATGTATTTCATTTCAAAGTCTCTCCTAAAAATCGATCCTAAATATAATGATCAAAAATATAACCTTGTATCTTCTTAATATCTACCATCAACATACATTTTTAAATTAGTATTCTCTCCTACAACTTATCCTGTCTAACATTTTGAGAAATTAACAGTTTTTAATAAATTAGTCTAAGCTTTCTTTTTTCAATATGTAAATTAATTCCAATTCTTAATTATGTCTTCTTAATTCAATTTTCTTCCCTTTAGCCATAGGTACACTTATAAAATATTTTAAAGATTGTCTTGAAGTGTAGTTATTAATATATCTCAATTTTAGTTTAAAAATTTACTCTCTTCCAAAGTCATGGAGTCTCAGGATCAAACGAACTTTGTAATACTTGCTCTGCTTTGTTCATTATATCTTGAGGTGCCCCCTAGGTTGCCTTGGACTTCATACACTCCATGCTGGGATCATCTGTTCTTTTTTCTAATTTGAGTTTTCCAGCTCTTTTTTTTTCTCCTCTTAAATTTGTTTTAAAATAATAACACCGGGACGCCTGGGTGGCTCAGATGCTTAAGCATCTGCCTTCGGCTCAGGTCATGATCTCAGGGTCCTGGGATCGAGTCCCACATCGGGTTCCCTGCTCAGTGCAGAGCTTGCTTCTCCCTCTCCCTCTGCCACTCCCTCTGCTTGTGCTCTTCTATCTCTCTGTCAAATAAATAAATAAAATCTTTAAAAAAAAAAAAGGAAAATAATACCACCATTTTGAAACACTTGGAATGATAGTTTTTGATGCATTTTCTCTTTACTTCTGTCAGAATTAATTATGTATTATGTTGTAATTTTTTTTTTTCTAGTCCATGTTTGGGTAAAATAATATTTGTTGAGACAGGAACAATGGTACTCAAGATAAATTACTCAAGAATGTTTCAGAACACCTTCTAATACTTTGAAATAATATAGGTGCAAACAATTTACAGATTGTGAAGTGATATAAAGCTGCTATACTGGAGACTAAAGTGTGCCAGTTGACATTTAGGCTGAGTCCTGAAGAATGAGAATGAACTAGTCATGCAAAAATCTCACTGAAAACAGTTCTACTCAGAAGGAATGGCAGGTGCAAAACCCTAGGTCAGGAAATATCATGGCATGTTTAAAGAACATTAAAAACAAAAAACAAAAACACCACCCACAACATCTTGGACTATAGTGAGCAAGAGCAGAAGTGATAAGAAGTAAGATAAAAAAAAAAATGGCACCTCAGATCCTTTAGGGTCTGGTACGCTATAACAAAAGGTATTGGTTCTATTTTATGTGCAAAGGGTACATCAGAATGTTTTTAAGCATAAAAATGATATAATCTGACTTATGTCTTATAAGTATTAATCTGAATGAAATATAGAAAGATGATTATAGAAAGTGTGGCATAAGCAGTAGTTTCAACCAAATATTCCATTTTTCATATTTCTTGGAGTTGAATGGGGCCTTGTCACTGATGGGCTTAGTCAGCAAAAACCCCATGGACAGGTCTCCAGTCCTTCATGTTTTGCGCCACAGCAATGGAAGAGGCTGAGTGCTCCAGATACTACTTTTCTAAGATGGCAGAGTCCCAGTCAACCTGGGCCCCTAAGTGACTATATGCAGCAGAGTCCCTCAAAAATCCATAAGAAACATGTAATAGGAGCATGAAATGAATAATAGTTGGGTTAAGCCACTGCAATTTTGGAATTGTTTGTAACCACAGCATAACCAAACTTATTATGGGTAATACAGAGAGCAATGTGGGAAGAGAAAACAAGATAAATATTGTAATAGTTTCTGTGAGAAGCAATGTTGTCTTGAATTACTGGTGGTTGCAGTGTAGAGAGATCAAATTGAAATGGATTTGAATTATATTATGTAAGTAAAGCAAACAAAACCATTGGGCAGGTTGGATGTTCTGAGTTTCTTCTAAGTGGTGTTAGTCTATTTTATCGATTGTCTGTTGGAACCTGAAACCCATTCCCAAACTGATCTCTACTATCACCTCTGTAGCAAGAGCTAGAAGCGTGGAACCTGCATTCTCTAGACTCTCTCAGAGGCAGGGTTCCATTTATGCCCTGCAAATGGAAAATTATTGTTAAAGATTTGATAGGATGAGAAGAATGACGAGTTGCCTTGGCTTCAGTGTGGTGGTGTGAAAGCTTTGGAAGATGGCAAAGAGGAGATTTTTGCTAATAGATTCCAAGCATCAACATGTGAATCAACCTATTTGATGCTGAGAACCTTGTTTGGGGTTGACAGTGATTTCTGCTCCTCAGGATTTCTGGAAAGGCAGCAACAATTTCCTTGATCTTCTCTGTCCCTACTCACCCAACAGTTTCAAATGCTTCTAATTCTTTGTATTAAAATTCCTTCTTAATGGAAATACCTAGAGTTGTTTCTGTTTTCCACACAAACTGTTCATTACCCAGTATGATACAGCATATCTATTTTCTAACAAATCACCTTAGTAATCAGAGGAAACCAAGGCTCAGAAGGTTAAGGGCATTGTCTAAAATCCTTTCATTATAATTGGTGTAACTGGACGATAAAGCCAGTTCATAACTTGTGATTCATAACTTGTGCTCTTTCTATGATAGCGTGTCTCTCTAAATCTTAATATTCTTCCCTATAAAATGGAATTTTAAACAATCCCCTTGTAATCTCTGAGACTATGACTGACACGATCACAATTTATACATTCTTACTCCAACAATGAAGTTTCTGCTTATAAGGAAATGATACCTACTGTCGCATCTCGGCACATTTTTATTTTCCATCTGATTCTCATTTTTGCATAAAGCTACCAAATCAGATTTCATAATTTGAAACCCTTTGAATTTGCTGGTTTAGCTTACAGGTAAATGATACCATGCAGAACTGCTGTTATGAATTCAATAACACCACAGTGAGAAATGAGAAAATAGACATTATTGAAGAAGTGGGGGAAAAGGTTTTAAAGAACTGATTTTTGAGTCAAATGCCTTTCATCGCAGAGAGAGGGACATTAAGGAAATGCCTAAGGTAAGCAGAATGTTGTAGCTGTGGGTTTTTGGTTTCTTTTTTTTTTTTTTTTTTGTAAAGATATTTTTCTCAAATGTCCTGAGAACACGTATTTTTTTTTAACTTCTCAAAATAAACTAACTTTCTTCTTCATAGTCAGGAGTGTCCTTTTCATTTCAGACAAGCTTTAGGTATAAATAGGATGGGCAAGTACTTGGTTGCAAATAGTTGATTAAGAGAAATAAGAGAAGCAGACACACATACACTTAGACCCCATGAGTAAATGGCATGTGAGTCATATATAGAGGACAATAAACCGTGTTTTAGGTTTCACTGAGTGGCAGTCCCAAAAGAACAGAATGGTCCTAAAAATCAAGTGAGATTATTCAAATATCGTTCTGTTATTTATAGTATATACAGCACGTTAGTCTGCTCAGGCTACCACAACAAAATATTGCAGACAGGGTGGCTTACACAATTTAAATTCTCACATTATGGAGGCTGGAAGTCCAAGGTCAAGGTACCAGCAGCAGTGGTTTCAGGGAGGCCTCTCTTCCTCTTCTTATGAGGACACAAGTCCTATTGAATCAGAGCTCCACCCTTAGGACTACATGTACCCTTCATGAACTCCTGAAAGGCTCTATCTCCAAATATAGTCATGTTGGGGTTTAGTACTTCAACATGTGAATTTGAGGGGAGACATAATTCAGTCCAAAGCATATAATTAACGAGGATTTAATAAATATGTGTAGAAATGAATTTGAGACTAATACATTATAGATGGAAATTATGATTTATATCATAATTATATCAGTTTCCAAGTGACCATTACAAAATATTTCCTAAAATATGGACAGAAATACCTCTTCAATTACAAAGTCAGAGGGCTCAGAAACAAAATACCATTTTTATGTTTTAACAGAAACTTGGTCAATATTTTTCCTTATATTTTTATTCACAATTTTGTGAACGAAGCTAATATGTGATTTTTATCTTCTATTGGGTCCATTTTCATTGCTCATTTTCATTGCTCATTTTAAGTATAATTAAATAAAACAAAAACAAAAACAAAACAAACAAAAACCCAAAGGCAATAGCATTGATCTTCAATGACCCTGCTTTCTGGAGAAAAGAGGTACTCCTAAGCTTAGAAGTGAAAGGCACCAAAAAAGGATAAAAGCCTAGATCAGTCTATGTAAAATTAAAATGTTCTGTTGATAATAATCCATTTTAAAAACTGTATCACGTACTGAGGAAAAACAGCTAACCACAAATATAATACTTGAAATGCAGAGAATTCACGATGAAGGAAACAGAAAAATATTCCTTCATACTGATAATCAAGAAGATACAATTCATATCCTATTTCTCACCTGAAATAGTAGTTCAAAATGCAGACAGCTTGTCAGTGAAAAAGATGCTCTTGTATGTTGTTGGAGTGGGTGTAAATAAGAGCACTGACTTCGGAAAATATGACGACTATATATTGGGGCCTTAACGTTTTATCCCCATTGATCTAGTTTTGCTAATCTTGAGAAGAAATTACAAGTAAAACTATAAATATTGTGTAAAAGCCTGAATTGTGACCTCCAAAGATATCATAACCCAATTCCCGGAACTTGTAAATATTGCCTTATGTGGTAAAGATTTTGCAGGTGTGATGAAATTATGGATCTTGAGATCAGAGTATTATCCTGGAATATCCAGCAGGCCTTACACTTTACCACAGGCATCTTTATAAGAGTGAGGCAGAGGGAGACACACACACACACACACATAAGCATGAACACGCGGTGACGTGGACTCGGAACAGAGAGAGATCTGAAGATGTTCACCTTGAAGACTGCAGTGATGTGGCATTTACTAGGGAATGCTGGCTGGCAGACTACATGACACAAGCTGGAAGAGGGAAGGTATGGATTCTGTCTTAGGAACTTCAGAGGGAGCGCAACTCGGCCAGCACTTTGAATCTGACCCAGTGATACTGATTTTGGACCTCTGGCCCCCAGGACTGTGAGAGGATAAATTTCTGTTGCTTTAAGCCAACAAGTTTATGGTACTTTATTACACAGAAAACTAGTACATGTAGATTAAAACAAAACAAAACAAAACTATTCATTGCAACATCATTTCCAAATGATGGAAGCTCATATTCCAAAACTATGGATATGGTTAAATTATACATGGTACATTTATCCAATTGGATATTATTCTACTTTGAAGAGGAATATCTGTAATTTTAGATAAAATTTCCAAAATTAGTGATAAAATGGACAAAAATTTATGTAATTGTAATTATGAGTATAAAAATAAACAAAACACCTTTTATTTCAATATTGAACTCTTAACAAGATGGAATTTTTTTTTTAAGATTTTTATTTATTTATTTGAGAGAGAATGAGAGAAAGCACATGAGAGGGGGGAGGGTCAGAGGGAGAAGCAGACTCCCTGCTGAGCAGGGAGCCCGATGCGGGACTCGATCCTGGGACTCCAGGATCATGACCTGAGCCGAAGGCAGTCGCTTAACCAACTGAGCCACCCAGGCGCCCCAACAAGATGGAAATTAATCATGGGTTAGTATGACCCTCTCTGGCCTAATTCTAGAGCTACTGCAGAAGTTAAAGGAAAGTGTATGAGTCTGCAAGTCGCTGAGAAAAGCAAGGGGTAAGGGAAATCTCAAGCAAGTGACACTTGTTACCTCCCACCAGGAGCAGCAATTCCAAGATGGCAACCCCCCTTCATGGTTCACAGGTGTTGGGGATGCCAAGAGAGATACGACTCACACAGGCACCTGATGGAACAATACTTTACTCACATAGAGCAAGACAGAGCATGGTCGTCATCAGGGGTGAGTATAGGTCATCCACAGCCAGTGGGTCTCATCCCCAGGCACAGCAGGGGGATGCTCTGCACATTCTCTTCTTACACTGCAGGGGAAGGATCATGTTCCCTCCCTTCCAGGAGCAGATAGAGCAGTGATTTGGACAGGTGTCATATGATGCACACACACTTAAGCAGAACAAAGAAAGGGGAGTCTAGAACAGGAGAAGGTATTCCTGTACAAGGTGATATGCACAGCACAAAGTATGAGCGCTCCCTCTCTCCCTGTAAGGAAACGTTCCCCTCTGCTCTCTTCAGCGCTAGGTAACACTATGCATACTGATACATTTAGGCAGAAATGTAATGATATCTGAAATGGACTTTGAAATGATCTCAAAAGATGATAGTTTAATAGACAGATAGAGGGGTGAATAGATGGACAGAAAATATTGATGGTTGAAACTGAGTAACAGGTATAAGGATGATCGATGTAAAATTCTTACAACTTTGCTGTAATTACTGTTTGAGATCCTTTATCATTAAATGTCAAGTGTGAAAAAATAAATTTTGTGCCACAATTTTATTTATGTATACAGTTGACCCTTGAACAACTTGGAGGGAGGGGTTAGGATGCCACGCCCTCACAGTCGAAAATCCACATATAATTTTGACTCCCCAAAAACTTAACCTACTAATAGCCTTCTATTAACCAGAAACTTTACTGATAATATAGTTGATTAACACATATTTTGTATGTTATGTGTACTATTACAATAATGTAAACTAGAGAAAAGACATGTTATTAAGAAAACCAGAAGGAAGATAAATTATATTACAGTATTTATAAAAGAAGAAATATGTGTGTAAGTGGCCCCATGTGGTTCAAACTCATGTTGTTCACGGGTCAACTGTATTAAAAACATATACAAAAAGCATGTCATATTATGCTGCAATATTAAGAACATATGGAAAACAAGTCAGAGTGTATACTTATTTGGGGGACAGGAACAATAGAGGTGAATGGAGATGGTAAGGGGACAATTATGAAAAATATGAAAAAATATGAATTTCTTTGTAGAGATTGGAGATGACCAAGGCCGATGAACCAAGAAGAGAATTGGATCAACTTTTTGTTCTGACAAATATTGTTTTGAAAGCCAGTGAGAGATAGTGTAAAAAGCAAGCACCACATGCTCCCTTCCATATTACGTAACCAAGTCAGGTGTGAGAAAAGACGGTTGATCCTCATTACTCTGACATAAAATGTCTGCATGTTGTTATCAACTCCATCTTCCAGGAACCAGCTATCTGTACAGTGGTTCAATTCTGGTTCTACATGAAAACATTTAAATCTCAAGGTATCTCCCATATTAAAAAGGTATTACAAAAAAGAAATATGGTTCCTCTGAGGAAGTCAGAAGACCAACATGTATCCTGACTTTGTCATGTGACTTGTGTACAATCCCTTCAGCACCTGGTTCTGAAATGTCCTCAGGTGTAGAGTGAGAGGGATAGGACTGAATACCTTCACCAAGTCTTTTTTTCTAGCCGCATCATTTTCTGGGGAGACGTTAGAACAGAGTACGTGCAAAATCCCTGAAGTCTGGTAGTTTCTAATTTCAGTTCTGCAACATGCTTGTGACATAACCACAGGCAAGTCTCTGGATTTTACACAGTGTGTTTCCTCACCTATAAAATGGAAAGAGAGCTTTCAGGCCAGGACAATTGTGAGGATTTAAATAACAGCCTAGGTAAGGCACTTGGTAAGAGATTCATCATCTCATATGGTTTCAAGAAGTGTTTTCACTAATAAAAATTTCAGTCTAGTTTTTCTCTGTGAATAGTTTTCAAAGATCATCAAAAACACATATAAGCCTTTTAACTTAGGTCTGATTTGAACATGCCTTGGAAAACTCAATAAATACTTGGTATTAGCAGTTCATTAGATACCATTTTTCTCTTGCTTCCCATAAGTGGAACCCTTGTTCTGATTCACCTGACAGATGCTGAATTCCCAAAGAGAAGCTTGTTAAACATCCAGCCAACTGGAGCATTTTTGTAGTTCCAACGGCAAATGTACCAACCAAATAAGCATTTGTTGAACAAGGAGCTCAAAGCATGTGTTACTAGTCACTGTCACGGGAGCCCTGAAATAATCTTTCTGCCAAAACTAATGCGGTCTCTCCCAAACTCCTGTTCAATCCTCCCATGCTTCCTTCGCTCTTAATTTTTTTTTTCTTTTACATTTTTCTTAATTTAGTTTTAAAGTGCAAGAACCATTTTATCAATGGTGAGCTTTATGTAGTTTTTTTTTTTTCCCCTGGTGTTGGTGGAGTGCTGACTGGAAACTGACAGCTGGGCGGTGGAAACCAAAACTCTTTTGTTACATTTTGGATTCTGTTATTAAGTAGCTAGGTAAGCCTTAGTCTATCACTCATCCTCTGTGGGTTTAAAGATCTCTGTCCCCATCTTTGAACAGCAGGTCCATTGTGATCATGCCCTGAAAACAGAGTCTTTGTTTCTGAACTGACACTTGGGTACAAAAATGTAAGGATCATATTCATATCCATTTCTCTCTGCCCTGCAGCATTATAAGTCGCAATTGATAAAGGCACAACACTCTGTGATCTGATGTAATTCACTGTGAAACCGCTATCCATTTTTGACACTTAAGCTCTGCTTGCCAATTTGCAAGCCTGCTTACAGACTGTCCAACCGTGGGGTCAAGCAATTATTCTGTGGGCCATTGTGAATTCTCTGATGTGGTTGCTCTCTATGTGATTTGATTAAGAGGGTGGCCTCAGGCCACATCCATACACTTCTTAACAATGAACAATTAGGGAGAGAGGGTTTGAGCATAAATGCTGTGATTTTATGACCAGGACAGTCCTTCTGTCCTTTTCTTACCTCTCTAAATGTTGATACTCCAAATCAGGTTAACAGGTAGAAAAAAGCATTTTATTCTATGGTTAGAGGTTAGTATTTAAAAGCAAATGCCTGGGGTTAACTAAGACCATTTAGCTAAGTTACTTCTTGTGCTGTGTCTCACACACACACACACACACACACACACACACACACCCACACCCACACGTATATACTGCTGAATTATATCATTCCTAGAGTGTCAGAATGTGACCTTATTTGGAAATACGTTAATTGTAGTTTAATTAGTTAAGTAAGATGAAATCATAGAGATAAGGCAGACCCTTAATCCAGTATGACTGGTGTCATGTTAAGAAGAGAAGAGACACAGAGGCATACAGGGAAAACGTCATGTGACAAGAGGCAGCTGACACCTTGATTTAGGTTAGATTTCTAACCTCCAGAACTGTGAAACCATACACTTGTGTTGTTTTAAACACCCATCCTGTGGTCATTGTTATGGCAGCCCTAAGAAGCTAATACAGTATATTATATATTGGAATTTTTATAACATAAGGACACTGAATCCTAGGGTGAAGGAGCATAGGAAATAGATGAACATAGTCAAAAGTAGCCCTTTATGCCATTACTGGGTAGCTTACCAAAACATTTTAGAACTGGAGAGATTGTCTACATAAACTCTAAGAATAAGATCTGGGCTTTCCCCTCCCTATATTTCTATCATCTTTAGTTCTTCCCCTCCTCATGTGAACTCCATAACCTTCATCCATGCACTGTGAAGGTCATTATGCGCCATGTTTTAAAACTATGTTATTTTTGTCTCTGTAATTCTTTGAGGCTATCAAATGTAATTGTCCATATGGTCTCATTGATTAGTTAAACCCTGCAAAACAAAATAATATCTCTATTCATAAATTGACTTCATTCAGTCATTGACTATAAAGAACAACTGAAGTTACAGTATACAGTACATTTTGAAGAAACCATTTGTAGTGGCCATTTTGATGTACAGTTTCAGGAAACCTAAAAGTTAAAGCTTCACTTAATTCATCTTTAGGATATTTTAATTTTCACAAGACATAAACTCATCCCCATCCTGAGTCTTTTCCCATCTGGATTTCTGACAACCAGCCATCATCCTCAGCCAGATAGTGCCATGGGATTGGACTAAGGACTGGGTGAGGGATGATGCTCTTGTTGGGTGGCCAGTCATGGATACAGTCTGACAGAAATGAGCATCAGAGGTGAGATGAGGCCAAGGAATAGCAGCCCAGTGTTTCAGTTTTGCACAGTTTTAAATTTATTTCTCATGAAGCACACAGATTGTGTTTTGTTTGTTAACACAATCAAACAGTCCTTTAATGGGGGGAAAAAAAGAACATTTTCATTGGATGTAAAAAAAAAATGCCTTATTCTTCCCATCTTACTTGGGTTTACTGTTTAGATTTTTGTTTGTTCATTTTCCTTTTTCTTTCTTTTAATTTTGCTCACATTTACAAGTTACTGTTTACTCTGTGTTCTTTTATCCATTAACTTCCTTTTCTGATAATTCAAAGCAAACACACATTTCCTTACCATTATATGAAAACAAGATGCCTTCCATCCCTTACACTAAAAATGCTCTATTTTTCCTCCTACTGTTTTCTCCCAACTCATTAAAATAAAATCTTTAAAATATTTTTTACTCTCCCCATCTCCCATTCCCATTCATTATTCAGCCCGTATGTGTTGAAAGGATTTGAACCATGTGAAATTACCAATATTTGGGCATTTTTTAAAAATGGAAATTGTATATAGATTAACATGTATTTATGTTCTGATCCCACAGGAGTTGTTCCTTCATAGCTTCTCTATTCTCCATCCTTCCCTATATGGAGCTCTTTGCCCCTCATGATATTTTGTAGAATTCATTCTTAAATATTTTCTTCAGTTCAGATATATGGGTCATACTTTGCATGAATCTTTGCAAATACTGTATTTTTTTTCATCCTGACAAGTAAATAATATCTTGGGTTGAAATGAAATGCTTGGGTAATAGTTCTTTTTTTTCTCGGGCTTTCTCTGGAAGACTTTTAAATTGTTATTGTTTTCTTTTGAATTATTGCAATTTAGAAATTTTACAAGGATCTGCATAAAGCTTTTTTTTTTTTTTTTTGAAATGAAGAAGGCTTCTACTCTATGTGTTCCATTTTTAGTTAGATTTTGTTTCCACAGTTGTTTGGGAATAACCTCTCTTCAGTTCATCCATTGCTTTTTTCTTCTATTTCTGGTTCAGTTCTAATTCATTGAAGGTCCCCTATATCTCTCTTCTTAGTCTTTTGCCATTTACTTCATGATTTCTATCTCTTTTTGAATCTTGGTTTGTTTTAAGCTTTTTTTTTTTTTTTATTTGATATTCCAAGCCACTAATAGATTTCCAAAATGAGCCCCTTCCATTCAGTTAATCTGCTTAATTCTATAGTTTATTTATTTTTATTTCTTTTAAGATTTATTCATTTATTTGAGAGAGAGAGAGAACATGAGTAGGAGGCAGAGGGAGAGGAAGAGAGAATCTCTAACAGAGTCCACACTGAGCTCAGAACCCAAGGTGGGGAGCAGAGCCTGAGGCAGGACTCAATCTCAGGACCCTGAGATCATGACCTGAGCCAAATCCAAGAGTCCAACGCTTAGCCAACTGTGCCACCCAGGCACCCCAATTTCATAGTTCAAAACTACTATGTGTTGGGGTGCCTGGGTGGCTCAGTCGGTTAAGCATCTGCCTTCTGCTCAGGTCAAGATCCCAGAGTCCTGGGATCGAGCACCGCATCAGCCTCCCTGCTTGGCAGGAGAGTCTGTTTCTCCTTCTCCCTCTGTGCCTCACCTTGCTGGTGTGCTCTCTCTGTCTCAAATAAATAAATAAAATCTTTAAAAATTTTTTAAAAATATTGTGTGTTTAGCGTCAAAAAGACTTTTTGGAGCTGTAATGGAACCACTTTATTTTCATGTTTTTATGTTCTTTTTTGTTGCTATTGCTGTTGTTGTCATTTGTCTCCTTCAATAATTTATTTTCCCCACAGAGAATAGATTCTTCTTAACTTACACTGAATTGTCATCTCTCTGGCTGCCAGATCCCTGTAGCAACATATAAATGCTCTTTTGCTCTCTCCTTGAGGCTCAGCCATGCCTGCTACCTTTCTAGAGAATAGAGTTGATCCTGGGCCAGCATTAGACAGCCTTGACTTGAGATCTCAAGTCTCTACTGAGGCACTAGGAAGGGCTTGTCTGTGTCTCATTTACCAGCAGTAATGCTATCAACATCGTTCTACCCGACATGTTTCCCCACAAGTTCCCAAAGGGAAGGATGTCAGTGGCTCCTCCATCATGGGATGGCCATTCCTTTTCTATAGGAGTTTATTAATCCCAAGAAGTCAAGCTTTTTCTGGGATCCATCCTTTTATATTTGCTTCAAGTTTCACTGGCAAGAGTCCTCAGACTCTTCCTATGCAGAGGGGAACAGTCCTGCATTAATTCTTTGGTCTGAACACTAATGAGTCCCATGTTCTGTTCACAGTCTCCCGGTCCCATCTGCCCAGCATTTCCAGCATTTCCTTGGCCAGACAGAGAACCAATTTTTGGAGAGGAATTGGGAATGGGGGTTGCAGGGAAAAAAAATCAAGTCCCTGTTTTTTATAATTCATGCTTATTTTCTGTACCAAATGTTTCTGACATGTAACCCCATTTAATTAACCACTCTCCAATATACTTTCTTACATAACAGACTATTAATACAAATAGATCTATTTTCATGTGCTATATGGTTGTCTCTCTGAGGGAAGAGACAAACTCATTATTTTTTTTTCTTGTATTTATCATGGTCAAGTGATTATTACCAGTGCAATCCAGATGTTCAATAAATACTGTTTGATTTGATAAAATCATTTTAAAAAATCAGAAAAAGACATATATCCAGAGTGTAATAGTGCTTTAAAAGAGAAATGTTACTTCTGTATTGTTTGAACACTTTATAATAAGCATGTTTTACTCACTTTAACTTAAAAAGACACACACATACACAAAAGAGTAAAAGTTATGACCAAAGCCTTTCAAGTTCAATTCACTGGATTCTTGTGTATTTAACTTTCTAGACTTTGAGTTACACTGAACATGGGTAGAGTGAAGGAAGGAAAGAGAAGAGAAAGAAAGGAGGGAGGGAGGAAGAAAGGGAGAAAAAAATAGAAGATGCTACAGCTAAATTAATTTTCTCTGATTTGGTTTATGATATAACCATGAACAAGTAATGCAGTTTTGTAATATTTTCATGACCCAGTCACAAAAGCATATTTAAGTGAGATGTATTATAATTTGAAATATTTGGACAGTTACTGAAAAATCACAATTTCACTTGTTCTCCTGGAAGTATTAGCCAAAAAGCATCTATAATACATCCATAAAATGAGTCAATGGTCTCTCTGAAGCATATTTGGTAGGTGTCTTGAGTATTTAGTAGCCATCTCTAATTGCCTGCTTCTTAACTGTATAATAGTTTTATTATTCGGGAGCTGCATATGTTGCAAATGATGCAGATCAGTTTAACAGTTGCATATCCTAGCTACATGACATGGGTTTGAAGAGACAGCCCAGTACTGAAAACAAAATTAAAATGGAGAATTCAAGCAGGAATGGAATACTTAGCAATTTTTTTTTGTAGTTTGAGTTATAATTTCTGTGTTTTGTTAATGGTCAAAGTAAGGCTTTGAATGGGGTGAAGTGAAGTCTTTCAGTTAAAGAATCTGTCCAAGCATGTAGGTGCTCTGCAGTGGGACCATAGATAAAGGTAGGTGTTTGTCTCTTTGTATTAGAATAGAGGAGAAAGTGAGTGTGTTTTTCCTCTGTTGACTGAATGTTTGGCTCTCCCTTCAAAACATGAATAGGCTATATTCACAAGACGTTGAGCTTTGGTTGAAACAGTGTTTATAAGGCATTAACCGTATCCATGTAGACCTTATCCAAGACCCCATCAAAAGGAACACATGCCAAGCTAAAAGTGCTACAAAATGGTAATTTTCCCATGCTTGTAAGAGAGATAATATCCGTGATTATGACTTCTTCTAATGTCTCTGTAGCAGTTAGTCTGATTCAAAATAAAGAACTTGTAAGAACAATGAGAATGTAAAGCTTTGTCTTACTTCAATTTCCCCCAGTGACACATAGCTGGCTCGAGATAACATTTCACAGACATTTCTGTCTCCTGACATCATTTATTTCATCTTTTCATAGTCATTTTTACTAAAGTAAAAAATTCTAAGATTTCTGTTACTAAGGTGATCATTATGTTTTACTTTAAAAATTAGCTGAGAAATCTGGAGAACCCTGGTTCTTGTGTAAATAACTATTACTTAACTGCAAATCTGTTAACATTTTTCATTAGTATGGATGGCAGTGCTTCCAATGACACACGTGTTAATATTTGTGATAGGTGTTGTGTGTGTGTGTGTGTATGTGTATTTTAACCTTGTCTATGTTCCTGTGGGTGGGGGTGAGGAAATGGGTGTCCAGTGGTTGGGACTGAGAGTGATGAGTAATTCATTGTTGTAAGTGAAGGAGGTCATTGAGGGATGTGACCACCAGCTGACCATGAGCTGGACCTGAGCAATCACAAGCTCATCATCCCTTTCCCTTTCTTTAGAATGTACGCTCTTCTGACTGTTCTCACAGTTGGACCCATTTTCAGAAACATAGCTTAGTGAGAGCAATGTGTTGTTGAGACCATCTGAACAGTATATATGATTGAACCCAGATAAAGACTTTATATAAACTTTTAAGATATTGGCGGGCAGGTGCAGAAAGCTACTCATCTTGCAAGTAGACAAACATCCTTCCTCCCAAGACAAGCCTCACACGTAAATTCCCTTGCTTATTAAACATGCCACCAATCTGGAGTAGCCTGCCTCTTTCTTCAATCCCTCTTTGCCCTCTGTGTATGGATGCAATTTGCAAACCAATAGCAATGTAGTTAATTGTAGTTCATATAGTGAAGTTTATCAGACTGTATTCCTCCTGTGTGATCAATTAGCTAACATTTACCATTTTACTACATAAAATGGACCATCAAAAACTGTCTAATGCTATAAGAATTTTAATTTAATTAAGAATTAACTCATTAATTTAATGTACCTATGTCCAGAACAGAAAAACTGGAAAGTTTTTCTCTTAGATATTTTTTATACATGATCCCCAGAGATCTAGCTATTCAGTTTATTAACAAACAGCATGTGTGAAATTCTCTACCTAAAATTAGAGTCTACAGAATTAACGGAAGTTTTGCAAAATCTTGAACAAAGTTGGCGCTGACAATGAAAGATATGGTCTTCACAACCTGAGATTTCTAAACCTCACTTGGATAAAATGAGTAATAAACTGTTTTCAAAAATTCAAAATATAAGAGAATTGAATTACTAGTTCTGTGGCATTCTTTGACGATAGAAGTGAATAAATAATGATAATAATGCATGATTTTTGGTAGACAAAAGTCTACCTATATAGGAGGAAAAAACAGTAATAGCTAATTTTTAAGACATAATCTAGGTTGAGTCTCTGCAACATTTCCAATGCAGAACAGATAATAAAAGTTACTCATTTTTTTATACGAGAATAAAGATAAAATAATAAATATGTTAGAATAAATTGAAAAGGAATATAATAAAACAAAACATAGATGCTCTTTGTCCTTGACTTGTCCTTATCTACTCTGAACAAAGTATCTACTCTGAACAAAGTATCACAGTTCAACTCTGTTGTGTTGGTGCAGAGATAAGCACAGACTCTCTGCCTGTGGAGACCCTAGGGCTTCTGTTTTTGCAAGAAGTTTAGATGGAATTGCATCTGCCAGCAGTAGGAAGGGACACCATCTGTGTTTTTCACCTCCCTTTCTCCCTCCCTCCTCCCACTTCCCTCTCTTCCTCCCATCCTTCCTCTGCCCCTCCCTTTTTCTCTCCCTCCTTTCTTTTCTTCCTTCCTTTTTTTTCTCTTTCTTTACCTTCTCATTCCATTAGTCTAGAATCCTAATATATATATGGCTTTATTCATTTTTCATCAAATTTGGAATAATACAAGGAGTCTTATTTTAATGTCCGCAGCCTTCCTGTAGAAATCGTATAGATACTCGAGTAGCCTCATAAAGAATCTAAAAAGGGGGAATTAAAAATCTTTCAGAGATTGCCTCCTGCTTTCCTTATCATGTTTCTCAGAAACATCCTCACCCACCTTCATCACTGTCTTCCAGGGCTTAGAAAACTTCTACCTCCCCTAGGAAGTACTATGTTCACTTCTTTCATTTCAAGCCAAAATTAATCCCTCCTCTTACCCCAAAGAGATTTTGCAAATATTTTTAAAACATTTATCTCTTACCCTTGTTTGTTTGTTTACTTTTATTGTTATGTATGCGCTTGCTTTATGTCTCCTCTGAAGTTAGGGCTTACAGATTTAAATGCCATCAGGTGCCAGGCTGCATATGAATGAAGAATCCAGTATGGATGATAGGGAATAGTGAGGACTATGGAAACTGAAGAGGGCAAGCTCAACCTAAATAGAAGTGTACTAAAATGCTGTCCTAACAAAACTCTGCCAAATCTAGTCTCCACTCCTCAAGAAGTGACTGAAACAGATTGTGTGACTCTCTATCATAATAGGCCCAATATATGTAAGTATATAATACATATCACAAAGAAAATATGTGTTGACTGACTGTTATCATTTACGGCTTCTGATCAACAGTAGACTATTAGTAGTTAAGTTTTGGGGTAGTCAAAAGTGATGGATTTTCAACTGTGTGAAGTCTCAGAGGTCCAAACCACCATGTTGTTCAAGGGCCAAATGTATAGAGATAGATGGTTCTAGCATTTTCTTTATACAGATCAGAATGTATTAAAGAAAGGATGAAAAATGAATAATCTATATCAAATTTAGATTTTTTAATTTAATATTTTATATATTTGAGTGAGGGACTTTGTCTATGTAGGCCTATGTCTCTTTATCTTTTAAGAATAGAAATTTGGCAGGAGTAGGGGGCTAAATGAAGTCAAAAATCCTTTTAGCTTAGAAGCCAAATGAGAATCACTGGCAATATGTTTTTTGGGAACATGGAAAAAACAAAAAAAACAAGAAGCAATTATTTGTGCCCAGAAGAATTGTAATGAACATAAATGCAGATATTTTTATGGGCTTTTTTTGCTTTTTATTCTGAAATAAACTCAAACTTACAAAAAAGATTCAAAAGAATGCAAAATTATCCCAAATACCCTTCACCCATATTCTCCAATGTAACCATCTATCACATTTGGTTTCTCTTTTTCTCTCTCTCTTCCTCCTTTCCTCCTTCCCTCCCTCTCTCTCTCTCTTTTATTCATTTAATTGTCATTATCTTTTTAACCAAGTTTACTTTGGAAGTCACTTTTTGTGTTTGTTTTTAAAGGTCTTGTGATTTTGAAGAATACAGGCCAGTTATTTTATACAGTGTCCCCCAGTTTGGGTTTGTCTGATATTTGCTCAGGATTATATTCGACCTATGTTCTTTGGGGGCAGAAATATGAGAGAAGTCATGTCATGTCTTTCTTACTGCATCACACCAGGAGGCACATGGCTCTCATTTGTTCTGTGTTCCATCTATGTTTAATTTTGATCACTTGAGTAAGGTGTTGTTTGCCAGGTTTCTCTACTGTAAAGTTCTTTTTTGCTTTGCAGTTAATAAGTACCTCATGGGAAGGTATTTTGAGATCATGCAATCATCTTATTTCTCATCATACTTTTGCTCACTAGTCTTACCATAACATAGTAGTCTTACCATTAGAAGTTTGATGTTAATTTTTTTTTTATGTATTACTCAGATCACATAAAGTATATGATCACATACCAGGTTTATCTAGACCATGAGAATGCTTCTACAATCAGAAAGCTGAAGTAGTATTGATGAACTCCCACCATAACTTTAGAAGGTCAAGGAGTCCATGGATAATTCTGTTCTATTACAGCAGGCTGAGGAATATTTGAGGGTATAGCTGATAGTCTCTTAGGAATTTTGCTTAATAGTTTAGGCAATTGTGCCACCTTTTGTTTCAAAATTATTTTTTAAAGTGTTATACTTGTGGAATTATTTATTCACTTATTTTTGATTTTTTGCTTTGTTTTGTTATTGATTGGTCTTTGGGCTTATGAGCATAAAAGATATGATAAAACAAATAGATGTGTAGATACCTTTCCTTTTTTCTTATTTTTAAATAGATTCAACTTTTAGGGCATGTAAACACATTTTTACTCTTTTACCTTTGTTGCAGACTTTGTAATATCACATTGTATCCTGTCCATGTTTTTGGCACAAGTGTTGATATATAAAGATGCAAATCTGTACATTATTTTGATTTACCAAAAAAGAAAATAATATGAGTTAATGCTTGGTGTGCTGGCTGCTGGCAAAGATTATATTTTCCTTTCTTTACTTTTTTTTTTTTTCTTAACGATTCATTTAAACATTAACTGACAGCTCTGGTCTCTCTTAAATACTTTGTTAATGAGGTGAACTTAAGGGTAACCAGAATATTTATAATGCAGGATGCAGATTGCTTTGACTCACAAGATATTGTGAACATCAAGGAGTCTGAATAATAACACAAATGATCCCTCAAAAATATGGACAAGTATAATCAAATAAGATTTGATTTAAAAATGAAAAACTAATCTGAATTACCTGAGACCCAATTATCCAGGAAGCTGAATAAAAGTCAATATACTTTTCACAAAGCAGATGACAAATCATTTATGTTTATAAAGTGACAGAAAAGTTTAAAAAATAGTTCAATTGTTAACAAGAAACTATTAATAAATTACTATTTATATAAATATTATATGGGGAAGTTTTGTTCTATAACTATCTTACTTACATCATCTTCCTGCATTTGAGATGATTTCCCCAGATTTTTAATATAGCTGCTTATTAATAACAGTATTAATAATTGGTATTATTTTGAGGATCTATTTGAAGAACTGTTCTTTTAAAAAATTTTTTTTAATGTGTCACAGTCAGAATCACATTCTAGGAAATTTGATCTAATATTTTTTATGTTAGTCTGGTTTCTCCATTGAAACAGGACCAATGGGGTGGATAGACAGATGATAGATAGATAGATAGATAGATAGATAGATAGATAGATAGATAGATAGATAATAGAAAGATAGACAGACAGATGATAGACTTATTATAAGGATTTGAGAAATACTTGTTCCTGACTCAAACTTTTATTCTATTTAGGCCTTGAACTGATTTAATTCAATCTACCCACACTGGAGTGAGGACTCTGCTTTACTCTATCAATTCAAATGTTAATCCCATTCAGAAATACCCTCACAGACACCCTCTGGACACCCTATATCTCAATCAAGTTGACACATAAAATTAACCACCACATTTGTGTTCAATATTATTTTGGTACTAGGAAGAGAAAATATTTGGGGGCATGTGAAATTTGAAATGTTTGTTCAATATTAAGATGACAATATTTTATAGGTTTTCCAAAAGAAGTTTTACAACTTGGAAGAGACTTTCTGCTGGAGCTTAAAATTTGCAGGTCATTTTCCCAGAAGTAATGGCAGATGTTCTGGATGTATTTGGGATTGTTAAAGGAGACTGTAAAGACAGAGATGAGGTAGTCTAAATACGGGTCTTTGAGTTAGCATGTTTAATGCACAGGCATGTACAACCCAAGGCTTCTGTGCAAACAAGGGCAGTTGGGAAAAGATTTGATGACAAAGAATCCTGAGTTCCAGGGTGGGAGGACATGGCCTATGTGGTGCAGAACTTTAACTCCCAGGATTGGCATGCAGAACAATCATGAGAACAAACTCAACAGTCTGGTTGGATAGGAAAAAAAAGATGGAATAGTCCTAGATTTTGTGCTTTAGTCCTAAATTTTCAAACAGTATCTTATGACTTGGCTTTCAGAGTATTAGAGGTCTTTCCCTATTTTCTTATGCTAAAATGAGTTAATATCATGCTTTTAAATATCCTGCTACAAAATGGATTTGGGAAAAGTTGTCTTTGTGGCAATCTGTCATAGAAAGTAACAAGGAAATATAAGTGGCTCTTTTGTAATATGGAAAAAAAGGGATAAAAAGTCACTGACGAGAATGGATGAAGAAAGAAAATATTTTTTTCATTTTGATGTGCATTTCACTAAGACCTAGGTTGATTTTAAAGACAATGTAGATAGAGAAACAAAGATATATCTTCTATGTACATTTTCTTTATTGAGGTGTAGATAGATGACACATTTTATCAAATTATACTTTAAATATGAGCAGCTTATTATATGTCAATTATACCTTAATAAAAGTGTAAAAACAGTAAACCAAATCATATTACTCTATGGAAGGCATCATGATATCTTCAAGTGGTGACTGTCCAGCTACATTGGATTGCATTAGTGGATTGTATCAGTTAACCAAGTAACTCAGTAATATTTTCACTATCTTTCCATTGAGTTAACTTGTCTTTGCTAACTGAATGGTATGTATTTCACACAACCATAATCATAGCAATATTTTTTGACATTGTGTCCTGTGGTTAGTTCTGACACTAGTCTGACACTAAAGAGACTTTCTGACAATAAGCAAAATTTCTAGGCTTCTTTGGCAATAATAAAAATGGAAGTATAGGATATACAGAACCAAGGTAGGGAGAGGGGATCCTGGGTGGCTCAGTTGGTTAAGTGTCTGACTCTTGCTTTCAGCTCAGGTCATGATCTCAGGGTCCTGAGATCGAGCCCCGGGTTGAGCCCTGCCTCTGGCTCCATGCTCAGTGGGGAATCTGCTTCTCTCCCTCTCCCTTTGCCAGGCCCTCTTGCACTCTCTCTCTTTCTCTAAATAAACAAATAAAAAAATCTTTAAAAAAAATGATAGGGAGAGTATGCTAAAATTCCAGTAATTTCCCTGTCCATGGAATCAAAGAAAGGATTTTTTATTATTATTATTATTATTATTATTATTATTATTTTAATGTCCAGGCCTTAATTTTGTTTCCCTCCCTTTAAAAATGATATCAGGGCATGTTCAAACATTTATTTTTTCAAATGTTAAAGAAACTCTTTGAAACTACAAAATGTATTGGATTTTTAAAGATTAAGATTTATTGCACATGTCTGATTCATCAGAAAGAAGGAAAAAGCCACTTCTATTCTATTATGCTTCACAGTTTATAGGTATGTTCATATATGTAACTTCATTTAAGTCTACTTAGGACCTAGGAGGTGGGCAAGGCAGGCACTGATATTCTATTTTTTTTAATCAAGTAACTGAGGCTTGGAGAAGTGAGTGACTTCTTCATGGTCAAGAGATAGTAAACCAGCTGAAACTGACAACCTCAACTCATTTCCTTGATGCAAGGAAACTGCTAAAAATATGGTCCTGCGTTCCTGTCCTAATGAGAAATTCTTAGAAGAAGTTCAGTTTCAGGGCAGTTCTTAAAAAGTTGGAAGATTTAGTGGAGAGTGACAGTGGTTTATCTTCATTGACCTGATTTGTTCATCCATAAAAATCACTGAAGGCAGAAGAGAAATAGGCTTGCAATGCAAAATAAAAAGTGAGCACCTCGGTTCAGCACAAATGCAAGCTCTGAGTACTAAGAATACTGAATGGCAAATGGCCTACAGAACTGCCAACTCAACATCTTCAGCAAATGGAATGAAATTCAGAAAGCTGCTCACAACCTGTGTGAATATTATACCAGGGAGCATTCTAATATCCAGGCTCTCTTTGAATGCAACTACCCACTGAGATTCTAAGATCACCTGGAGGAAGGTTAGGACAGTTATTCTGGAGAAAACATTTTCATTGTCTGTCTCAAGATTCAAAGGATAAATGAAAATGTAAAAAAAAATTAAAGAAAAACAAGTAAAAAGGCTGAGATGTTTAAAATCTTAATAAGTACACAGGTAAGAAAGGACAGAAGTGATTTTGCTAAATCCTTTGACAAATGATATTTATGGGGTTTCTGTCACATTGGTTGGTCTTCTGATACATAACCAATAAGATGTCTTTGGTAGCAACAAACTGTATTATTTCAAGATAGACAACAACCTCCTTTTAAATATATTTTTGGGGAATTATTTTCCTTGATGATTAATTGGATTAAAACGGATTTGCTAGGAGACTTTTTTTTTTAAGATTTTATTTATTTATTTGAGAGAGAGAGAGAGCAGGAGTGGGGGGGGGGTCAGAGGAAGAGAGAGAAGCAGATTCCCTGCTGAGCAGGGAGCCCATATAGGCCATCCCAGGGCCCCAAGATCATGACTTGAGCTGAAGGCAGCCACTTGGCCAACTGAGCCACCCAGGCGCCCCGCTAGGAGACTTTTTTTAAAACTTTGTCTCTGTTCTCCTCTCCGTTATTATTACAATTATTGTTTTCAATAAATAACAGCATCCAGTATGTTCAGTATAATGTTTTCTTTTTTGGAAACAGGAGATAGCCCAAGAAAAAGTAGGAAAGAATGAGGGGAAAAAAAATTACATACACACACACACACATACATATATAATTTACAGATACAAATAGCATTATTTGAGTACTGTATTTCAGATTTCAGTTTCTTGGCTGTCTAAAACCCTTTTGACAATAGAAGATAAACAAATATTCTATAAGTTGATTGTATGCTCATTAAAGTACTAAAAATATTTTCATTAAAAAATAACTTAGTGTTTTCTTCATCTCAGTTCACCCTAACTAAAGATCTTCAAAGAAAACACTGGAAACCTTAAAAAGTTATTAAGTAAATTAAATAAATTAAATTCAAATTAATTCATTCAGCCTTAAGACTAATAGAACAGACATATTGATATTTTTTAGTTTGTAAGTGAATTCACTCCACAACACACCTACCTGTTCTGGAAACAATTTTTGCTGTTGAAATTGCTTAAAAGGTGTTCTCAATTAATTATCTGTATTCATCATAGCACTAAAAGACATACCATTTGTGATTACTTAGCATTTTTTAACCATGGTTTTCTATTAAATAATTAGCAGTGATATTCTAAATCTAACTTCCTGAAAAAGTTTCACCTGTGTTAAAAGGTCCTGCACATACTTAGTGATTAATAATATCAACAATAGCTTCTCAAGTTCACACAATGTTAATATTATTAAATTCAGTTTTCCATTTCACCAATGTAATTACTTTCCTCCATTCAATCCTAATTTACTTTTATTATTATTATTATGTTATGTTAGTCACCATACAGTACATCACTGGTTTTTGATGTAGTGTTCCATGATTCATTGTTTGTGTGTAACACCCAGTGCTCCATGCAGTATGTGCCCTCCTTAATACCCATCACCGGGCTAACCCATCCCCCAACACCCTCCCCTCTAGAACCCTCAGTTTGTTTCCCGGAGTCCATAGTCTCTCATGGTTCCTCTCCCCCTCTGACTCCCCCCCTTCATTTTTCCCTTCCTTCCTTCCTTGTTCCTTCTCCTAATGTCCTCCATGCTATTCCTTATGTTCCACAAATAAATGAAACCATATGATAATTGACTTTCTCTGCTTGACTTATTTCACTTAGCATAATCTCCTCCAGTTCCATCCATGTCGATGCAAAAGTTGGGTATTCATCTTTTCTGATGGCTGAGTAATATTCCATTGTATATATGGACCACATCTTCTTTATCCATTTGTCTGTTGAAGGACATCTCAGCTCTTTCCACAGTTTGGCTATTGTGGACATTGTTGCTATGAACATTGGGATGCATGTGGCCCTTCTTTTCACTACATCTGTATCTTTGGGGTAAATGCCCAGTAGTGCAATTGCTGTGTCATAGGGTAGCTCTATTTTTAACTTTTTGAGGAACCTCCACACTGTTTTTCAAAGTGGCTGTACCAACTTGCATTCCCACCAACAGTGTGAGAGTGTTCCCCTTTCTCCACAACCTCTCCAACATTTGTTGTTTCCTGCCTTGTCAATTTTTGCCATTCTAACTGGTGTAAAGTGGTATCTCAATGTGGTTTTGATTTGAATTTCCTTGCTGGCTAATGGTAATGAACATTTTTTCATGTGTCTGTTAGCCATTTGCTTTTCTTTCTCTTCTCTTCTTTCATCTCCCTCTCTCCCTTCTTTCCTCATTACTGAGTACCAATGAATGGCTTGCACAAAATAAAATTAGATTTTAGAAATCAAAGATGAAGGAGGTATACTCTGCTTTTGAAAAGTATGATCCATGCAAATAAACAATTACAATATGATTTGATAAATGCTACAAAGACATCTAGTGCAAAGTAGGATCTAAAAAGGAACAACTATTCCTGTAGGTAGGGATATAGTGAAACAGATCCCTCCTAGAATGGTGTTTACTATGAACCTTGAAGTGTGACTAGACATTTTCCAAGCTTCAAAGGGATATAGGGGAAAGAGAATCCCAGACAGAGTGGAGAAGAAATAGTATGGTGCAAATGAACTAACATTAAAAGAAATTGTGATTTTCTTTGGAAATAGTGATTGATTAGCTATAATTTTAGGGATACTTTGTCTTCAGGTTGACACAGACTTTGTATGATCTCTCCAAGCCATACACATTTAAAAACAAAAATATAGGGAGTCTCTTAGCTTGATCCTCATGATCTAACTACTTCCTAGAGCCTCCACCTCCAAATACCATCATCTTGGGGATTAGGGCTTCAACATATGAATTTGGGAGTGACTCAAGCATTCCATCCATAGCAGGAGAGTACCTTCATATTTCTATAGAACAATGAGTGGTTTTTAAATGATATAAAGTGAGACAAAATATGTCCTATTTTAAAACTGATACCTCCTACCTCAGTCAACATCTAAGGTGGATTAGCTTCTAGAGCAAGTGTCAGTAAACTAAGGCTCTTGGGCCAAACCTGGACTGCTGTCTGTTTTTGTAAATAAAGTTTTATTGGACCCCAGTCACGACTATTTATTTGGTATGTATGTATTTTCCATGGCTACGTTTGTGCTACAACAACAGAGTCAATTTGTAGAGAGATTATTTGGTTCCAAAAGCCTAAAATATTTACTATTTGGCCCTTTATGGATGAAGCCTGCTAATCCCTGCATTAGATAATCTGAAGTAATAATTCCATCTCAGATTTTCTGATTTACTTCATTTGTCTGTTGGGAAATTATATATATATATATATATATATATATATATATATAATATGTAAGTTATTACATATTATTACATAATATACATATTATTAAATATGTATATATAATATATACATATTTAATAATATGTAAGTTATATATGTAATACAATATTTAATTAGAAATAATGTAATGGATATTCTATTAGGAAGTAATATATATGCTTTATATTAATAAAATATTTAAGTATAAATAATGTAACTTATACATATGTAAATACATATTCATACGTATGCATCTACCCATCTAATTACACATACACACCATCAAGAAGTAAATACTTTTAGGGGCACCTGGGTGGCTAAGTCGGTTAAGCGTCGGACTCTTGGCTTCAGCTCAGATCTGATCTCAGGGTCATAGGATCGAGCCCCATGTCGTGCTCCCTGCTCAGCGCAGAGTTTGTTTGACTTTCTTTCTCCCTCTTCCTCTGCTCCTCCCCACTTCAAGCACAAGCATGTGCGAGATGTCTCTCTCTCTCTTTCTCTCTCACTCGCTGTCTCTCTCACTGAAATAAATAAAAAAATAAATCTAAAAAAAACAGAACTAAGTACTTTTAAATTACTAGGTTTAAATGATTTTTCACACTTCCCTTTTTTATATAAGAATTTATTGTATATAAATATATTTCAATTAATTTATAAAAGTAAAATGTGGTGTAATTAATCGTTTCCTGTATCCTCTGCTGAAGTTATTTTTTATTAAATAGCTGTCATTCCTCTCTCTTTGTTGCCCATTCCAATCCTTAATATTATACTGCATTGTGACTTAGCATTTGAAATGTGGTCTTAGTCAAGTGTGCTTCTCACAGGTGTTATTTGACACTGCTAACTACCCATCTCTATTCCAAGCCTTTTCTATTTGAGGTATTTCGACAAAGACTTGTACCAATTGCTAAGTATTTGTGGAACACAGAGCATCAGTTGTAGCTCAACAATTATTGACATACTTAAGAAGCATATTAAAACAGCCTTCCTTCTTCCTTCCCTCTTCCCTCCTTCCTTTTTCTTTCTTTCTTTCATTAAGTTTAATTTTCATGGATTTAATACAGTTGATTTTTGTACTAAAAAATATCCCTGCCATATATCAAGGCAAAATGAAACAGAAAACATGTGGTGCATGTTTTCTGAGTGAATGGACACTTGCTTTAAACAACAGTATGTTTATAGAATTAACATTCACTAAAAATAAATTTAGTTCAAGGGATTTTAGGTTGTTGCCATTTATTATAATGTTAAAAGGAGAAGTGATTTAGGTAGCGGTTGGTAGGTGCTGGCATCTCCATGGAAAGAAACAGGGAGAGGATAAACACTGGGGAATAAAAGCTAGAGAAATCGGCTTGAAGATTTAAAGGTGTAGGATAAATTCTGCTTTATTGATTCATTGGTTTTAAAAGCATTATGGAAAAGAAAGGACATACCTGTGCAGTGTGAAGTGCAAAAGAAAATACATATTTAATGTAAAGTACATGTATACATTATATATAAAATTAAGAAGTTTACCAATATTAGAATCTTATGCTTCAGTTTCTTTTTTTTTTTGAAATGAAAGATGAGTATTTAATGCCTATTAATTTTACTTTTAAAGTTTAAACAACTGCAGAGTTATATAAGCAAGGATACATGCCTTAAGTCTGTAGGTAAGGGGTCATAGGTATGGATTAGGGTGGGGATAGTTTCTGTGTGGGTGATAAGGACTGGAAGTGGTCCTAAGGTTTGTTCAGCAAGGGTCAGTGTACAGAAGGTGAGGGTCCAGTAGGCCATCCAGCTGCCACTGTCTTCTGAGACTGCTGGGTCCAGTCCTTCAGTTGTGTCTTCTCTGGAGGCTCCCTGAGTGAGAGACCAAAGCCTGGGGCCCTTCAAGGCTACATATATATACACATGACACTCACATCCCCTTTAATGTTGAAAGATAATCAGGCCCTACTATTTCAAATAAGTTTGGGAAATCATCAGTACTATAGTTCAAATAATTTAAAGAGGAATCTTTGCAGAATGTTTTTGAGAATTTCAAATTATACAGCATTCTAGACCAAACTGGAAACTGCAACTGTGTAAAGTTAGTTCCAAGAAGAGACCCATTACCTGAATTCAGCAATGGGTTAAATATGTAACTCAAAATAATGATAATGTTTTGATCAGTTGCTTCAGATTTAAATTATATGTTACCCCATTTGTATTGCTGGCCCATTGATAGTAACAGAAATTGAAAATGAGACCACCCCATCAAGTGTCATCACTAATTGAGAGTTTCTTCTCATTATTATTTTTGCTTTATTTTGTGTTTCATCTCTGGACTTCATCAGGAGTTGCTATAAACACTTCCCAGGCCACATAGTCATGATCAAAACTGCAGGGCTCCTTTGGTTGAGACACAACCTTACTTCTAAGGGTAGAATGACAAACTCAACTCTGTTTATCTTCTTTGCAATAAATTAAATTACTAGCACTCACAAGATTTTGCAGACCTCACCCATTATTAAAATGTGTATTTCGGACCACCTTTAATTCAGCTTTGTTCTCCAAATTTGCAAATTTTCTCATCCACCAACCTGAATGCAAAGATTAATTCTCTGCTATATTTTCATTTCATGTCATCTAACAAATTATGCTTATATTTACTTTATAACTTATGATAGGAAGCTATTTTTCTTCATCGTTTTCACTTGCATTATCATTATATTATCATCACTGAGAAAAAAAAAAAAAATGTCTTCCTAGCACTGACTCATGTCTGGGGCCAAACTAAGATCTATAGGAAATGCACATGTAAGGTTATATAATTCTTTCCTTTGCAAATATGTCAAGCTTTACATCTTCTAACAAGAATTTTATTTTATTTTTGCCCCCACTGTCTGAAAGTAGACATTTATTCCAATAAAGCTGTTCCGGCTCTGAAACTCTGTTTTGGTCATTGTCCTCAATAAATTATTTTTAATATCTTCAAAGAGGGTGAATTTTTTCACCTTACGGATCTCTTGAGGCAATGTAGAGATGAAATTAGAGATGGGTCCCTGGCTTCAAACTCTTGGGGCCCAGTCCCAGTTGCTATATATACTAGCTATGTGATCTTAACACTCCCCAGTTCAATTTTCTCAATTACAAAATGAAAACATTAAGAATAGTTAGTTCAATGAAGTTGTAGGGAGTAATAACAGAGTGGTGCCTAATCAAAGTAAATACATGTTAGCTGTTATCATTCCAAGTCAAGGTAGGTAACACATGGCAGGCTCAGTAACAATAAGGTTGAGTAACAGATATTTTTACTTTTTGAATTATCTTATAAATTAGAGGAATTTCTTAAGAGCAATCCCCAAAATTGAACCCTCCTACACTGTTGGTGGGAATGCAAGCTGGTGCAGCCACTCTGGAAAACAGTATGGAGGTGCCTCAAAAAGTTGAAAATAGAGCTACCCTACGACCCAGCAATTGCACTACTGGGTATTTACCACAAAGATACAAATGTAGTGATCCGAAGGGGTACATGCACCCCAATGTTTATAACAGCAATGTCCACAATAGCCAAACTATGGAAAGAGCCTAGATGTCCATCGACAGATGAATGGATAAAGAAGAGGTGGTATATATATACAATGAAATATTATGTAGCCATCAAAAGGAATGAAATCTTGCCTTTTGCAATGCCGTGGATGGAACTGGAGGGTATTATGCTGAGTGAAATAAGTCAATTAGAGAAAGACATGTAACATATGGTCTCACTGATATGAGGAATTCTTAATCTCAGGAAACAAACTGAGGGTTGCTGGAATGGTGGGGGGTGGGAGGGATGGGGCGGCTGGGTGATAGACATTGGGGAGGGTATGTGCTATGGTGAGCCCTGTGAATTGTGTAAGACTGTTGAATCACAGACCTGTACCTCTGAAACAAATAATACATTATATGTTTAAAAAAAATAAGAATGTACTAGGAAGGGGAAAATGAAGGGGGGGAAATTGGAGGGGGAGACGAACCGTGAGAGACTATGGACTCTGAGAAACAAACTGAAGGTTCTAGAGGGGAGCGGGGTGGGCGGATGGGTTAGCCTGGTGATGGGTATTAAAGAGGGCACGTACTGAATGGAGCACTGGGTGTTATACACAAACAATGAATCATGGAACACTACATCAAAAATTAATGATGTAATGTATGGTGATTAACATAACATAATAAAATTTTTAAAAAATTAAAAAAAAGAGTAATCCCCAAAATTAGTTATATAATTGGAACAGGTACATGAGCTTCCAAGATTATTGTCCTTAAAAGGACAGCATGGATTATAATTAACCTATAGGTTATGGATAATGAATTATATATTTTATATATATATATACATATATATACATATATATACATATATATATATATATTTTTTTTACCTTTTAGTTACAACTTCTCATTGCTTGAGAGGCTGCCTTGCCCTCTTAAAGTTGTCAATCTAGAAGAATTTAAAAAGATTTGAAATGTTTAATGAAGCAGTTGGATGCCTGCACTGGGTAGCTGATAAGGGTATGTGCATCTTTAGAAGCCAGAGAGGAGTAATCTTCACAAAAGAACATTTGACTCTTGAAGTTTTCATAAATTTATTTAATAGCATTTCTAGATGGTGCTTTTACATTGCATTTTATCATAAATTTCGCTGTAGTATGTTGTTTCTCTCTGGACACCTTGACAGCTGAGTGGAAGGTTCTACCCTTTCTAATGGGTATTCATAGGGCAGTTTTCTTTAACACACACTGGTCCTAACCCTGTTGGCATAGTTTCCTGACATTTTAAAAGTTCTTTGGTCAAAGGGGTTGCTTATTATTTGCTTAACTCCCTGGGAACTGTGCACTTAAACCATAAAATCCCTCTCTTCCAAACAGGGCCTCACATTACCACCTTTGCCGAAGGCCAGGAAGGATTTATCATGGTGCTACATCATGCATTTGAATATGAACTGACATAGATCTAGAATACGGTTTAGTGGAAGTAGTTGATGCTGTCTGAATGATAACTCTTGACCTCAGGAGCTCGGAAGTAATGAAAGGGGGATAAATTTGCATGATTTGTGCCATAAGCAATATTTATAATGTAAGAGGGCTTTAAAGATTGATACATTCCCAGAGCAACACATGAAAGAGACAGGAAAGGTTATTTGATGATCATCCAAGTGTGCTATTTATTTGCAAGGCTTTCATCTGAAAGATTTTCTTGTTTTTTTTTTTCTCTTTCCCCCATTAATTTAGTATACAAAGGGGACATTGATAACTCCCTAATTTCAAAATATTCTCTTTAAGTTTAACTCTTTTAATCAAGGAAAGGAGGCACAGTACTGCTTGAAGAAATAGTTGATTGATTGCCTCTCGTTAGTTAAATGGCCTACAGTATTTTCTAAGTTCTTATACCATTAACTCCTTATTTTGAGAATCCAATAGCTTGAAGTATTTTTCACAAAATAGTTACATTATCGCTTTATCTAATTATCAATCTGTAGAAGAAAAATTGATTTGTAAAGCCCCTAAGAAAGTATATAATTACAAAGTTTAAGAATTCAAGCCTGAGGTTGACAACACACTTAAAGATAGTCCTCAGCATAATTTCTTCGGAATTACTTGTCATGAACTTTTAACTTTCTGTATCCAAATATGGAAAGTTTTCAAAATGGCTTCATACTCCTTATTTTTCCCATCTTAAAAATTAAATGATTCTATGTGCAGTGCTAAAATGAAAAGACTGGTGGGAAGAATCACTAAAGACAGTGTTCAAGAGAAATTTAAGCGTTAAGTCAGTTTTAATATCTACATATATTGTGGTTTTTATTCCTTTGGCAAATGCTGTTGTGGTAGGATAGTTGCATCTACACACTTCTAAAACAGTTGAAACTAATCGAAAAGCAAAGAATTCTGTCAGTCAAACATTAGATTTTATTCATAGTGTCAAATTGCTTTCAATGAAGATACAGAACAGGATGTTTATTCTAGAAATGTGGACAGAGGTTGAGCAGCCAATGAAAAGAGTGCCCACTGCATGGGTTCACACTCTTGCCCTGCTTCCCATCACAAGCTCTGTGTAGGGGACTTCTTTTCTCATTTTCTTTTTGGTAGATTAGATCGCACTGAGAAAAGAGTTGTGGATATTATGACTTACTTTGTAATATTCCTCTGAGGGAAAAATAAATTCATTCTCTCTTATCTCATGTCTCATGAAGCATGATCTAATATGGCTTCCATTTACAAATGAGATAAATTATTTAGGAAATTTAGCCAAGGTAATACAAGAAATAAGCAGTGCCAGAACTAGAGATCTCTTGCTTTTCAAATTTTTCTTACATTTTTAACAGTGATTTCCTCTGGGATCAGAGAATATTTTCCTCTTAGAGGCACACAAAACATATAAAAATAGCAGTTGATTAAAGATAATCACTTGGATCCATTCTAGAATCTTTAAGAACAGTAAGATTTGTACATACAGTGTAAATATATATTTAATAATTAAATTATTATAGCAAATTAAATGGATCCAGATAAATTATCTCCTAAGTATTATGGTCTTGACTTAAAATCAAAAGACTATTCTTCTCCAGATGGTCTCTGTTCCATCCTAGTACCTTTGAAGGATAAGCCTGCTTACTGCCATTATGAAGATTTATTTTCAGTTGAGCACCACAGACTCACTGGGAAGATCTCTCAGCTTTACTAACCTCAACTTAATAGGAAAATTCACATTCTCTCTGCATTATTTCCCTCACACCTGAGAGCATGATTCCAGGATATGGAATCAGTCAGTTCTAAAGCTGTAGACTTCAGCTGTATATTGGGTACACCAACTGCCCTCTTGAAGCATAACTGTGTACATCTTCGTAAAACAAGGATAATACTGTTCTTGTGTTACAGAATTATTGTTAGGGTTATAATGATAAAATGCATGATAAAATCCTAGGCTCATTGTGAGTGGTAAAATGTTTGATATTATATTATTACTTTCTTAATATCTTCTTATGTCTGCAAGCTAGCAGAGAGTGGGTTATATTGCAAGGTGGAGGTAGAAAATACATCAAAATAATACCCCTCTGTGAAGTTTTATCTCACCACCTGTGGCATGAGATTTCTTCTTTTTCAGAATGTTCTTTTTTTTTAAGATTTTATTTATTTATTTTTGCAAGGTGGGGAGGAGGAGAAAGAGAGGGGGATGTTCAGGAGCAGGGAGGAGGGGCAGAGAGACAAGCAGGCTCCCCACTGAGCAGAGAGCCGGACTTGGGGCTGGATCCCAGGTCTCTAGGATCATGACCTGAGCCAAAGGCAGACGCTTAACCCACTGAGCCACCCAGGCACCCTCAGAATAGTCTTCATTCTTATTTGCCCAGTAATTTACCACTGACTTTGGTTGCTTGTTACCATAATTTTGTATGTGTCCTATTACTTCAACTCTGCTGTAAGCGTCTTGAGGGAAGGTGTCTGGACTTCTAATTCAATCTAAATATAGATTCTATGTAATAATATATAATCCATAAAATATATTTTGAATCCAAAAGAACTTCAGGAAGTGTTTCTTTGAAAGAATAGGCCGTGTACATAAAGTCAGATGACTGTATTTCCATTTGTGTTCCTTATCCTCTGCAAGCTACTTTTTCTTAGGCAAGTCACTTGATCACAAGGAGCAGCACTACCCTCATTATACAATTGTGGTAATGCTATCTCCCTACCACTTAGAATGATGTGAATCATACAAGATAATGAAGATGAAAGTACTCTAAACTTTAAGCATGTGCCAAGTTAAGAAGTTAAAGCTCTAACTTAGAAATGAGAATGAGAGCTGGCTCTTATGATGTCTCAGTGCATAATACAATAATATTTAGTTGCATTTATGTACTGGAAATGACAATGTGATTTTGAAAATGCCCTCAAATGCAGTAATCTGCAGATGGATGTGATCTGCTTATAAACAAGAGCTACTGTCGGGAGTACTCTATGTCTCCTAAAATCTGTTGTTGCATATCATGCAGACATATGAATAAATGTAAAGAAAATAATTAAGGAAAAATAATCACTCACAGAAATGTCATGTTGCCAGCATCATGGATCCTCTCCATGGATGAGGAGGTCAGCTTGAAGAAGGACTGAAGTGGGATGAGAATAATTTTTATTTTTCACCCCCAGACTGAACTTTCACCCTTCTGAAAGAACAGTCTTGAAATTCAACCTCCCTTCTAGGGCTTTAATAAACATAGACAAGGTTTATTTCCATTTCTTTCAGAGACTGGAGTGAGAAATGTTGAAATACCACATGCAAGACCTTGCTTATAGGGTTTCCAGCTGAGACTGGAGACTGAAGTGCTGAAAATTCTCACAAGGGATTCAGGGTTTCATGATATTTCCAGACAAATCTTGTGGCCCCCCAGGGACAGGGGTAAACTTACGGTGAGAATCCAGAGGCTCTCACTGGTAGACCCAGTTCCCTTCAAAGTTGTCTTACACAAAGGGTAGTCTTGATGATATTTTGCATTTGCTACATTATTTAAATTATTTGTTGTGCTTTAAATAGGAAAGGAATGGATATTTTTTACTTAGTGTCAAATGTTACTACATTGTGGAAGATCCAGCTTCTTCTTCTTCTTCCTTTTTTTTTTTTTTTTTCTTTTTTCAATGACCTCTCCTCAACAAGAGGCTGGTGGAAAATGAAGCGTTACCTGGCTTAATAGGTTTCAATCTCCTGCACAGGCTGCTTCACTGATATTTTGGAGTCTATTAAAAGGGACTCAAAATTGCACAGCAGGAAGGCAAATAATTCCTTGAAGCTCTGTTTTCTAGATTATCAAAAAGAAAAGTAAGAAAAAATACTCAATGTATTAGTTTCTTTTGTTATTGCTCTGTTGATGTAAGATATGCTCCTTCTTACTAACAAATTACTAGGATTACCAATAGCATATCCAAGTAAATGGCCATAAATGATAAAGAAATGAGGTTGAAATAAAATCATGACTATTGAAATAATAAGAAGGTAAATATAGTCTTTGGTTCCAAAAGTAAGATATCATATTGTAACAATCTTTCAAGGTATTTTGGTATCTTTTTTTTTTTAAAGAAATAATCACTATTTACTTCAAATGATTGTCTTAGTTTTTAAAATAATGTGATATGGAAAAACATAAGCACTGGGTTCCTTTCCTATTCAAACTTCTTTGGGGATGTATATATCCTTGCATCATGAATATTCTTATTGATACCTGATGTTAATATTCCACCATCATCTCCTATAGGTTGACTCTGTCCAGTGCAAAACTCTGGGGCAAAACAGGGCTTTTCCCTTGTGAGGTCTGTTTTAGAATAAGAGACAGAATTTATACATAAGAATGATTTTATTGATTAGTATTTGTCTTTGAGTTGTACTAAAAACAAAGATGTTATAGAAGCATACAAACACTGATTTTTATATGGATAGTCAATATATAATTTCTAATTAAATCTTGTCTTTTGAAAGATTGTTCTCTGGGCACCTGGGTGGCTCAGTTGGTTAAATGTCTGCCTTCAGCTGAGGTCATGATCCCAGGGTCCTGAGATCAAGTGCCACATTGGGCTCCCTGATCAGCAGAGAGCCTGCTTCTTCCTCTCCCTTTGCCTGAAGCTCCCCCTGCTTGCTCTCTCTCTCTCTGTGTCAAATAAATAAATAAATAAATAAATAAATAAATAAAATCTTTAAAACAAAGAGAGAGAAGAAAGAAATATTGTTCTCTTCCGATGATATGTTAGGTTTATTTTATTTTAAAGCAGATTCTTGATTTCACTTCTGTAGCACCAAATCCATACCACGATGTTTGAACCACATCCTGCTGTTACTCTGGGCAAAAACATGAGTAAAAGGACAGAGAAGAGTGTCACAGTTGTTTATATGTATAATCTTCATTATGATACAAAATGGCTGATAACAGGTTTGGCGAATGGACATACAGGACGAGTGGAGTGATTTATTGAATGTGCTGGTACAGGCAGAAAGCAAATTTATTTTTTCTTATGACTTCATGCTTAACCCCATCCTCTTCACTCATTCTTTGACCTCATATACTCTCACCATTCTCACCCCATATGTTGCAATACTAATTCTCATAGCTTTTTCTATTGTTTTATTTAACAAAATGTCAATACAGCAGGGTAACCAACAGCCCAGGTTTGCCCAGGACTGAGGAGTTTCCTGAGATGTGGGACTCTCAGTGCTGAAACCATGAATGACTAACTGGGATGGTTTGTCAACCTAAATGAACAGCCTAGAAATCATGTGACTCCAATCTTCTTCAGGTCTTACTCAGACTTAAAACTCTGCTGTGCAAGAGGCTCTTGTGGTCAGATTTTGCACTCTCTCTCATCTTGCTTTTCTCTCTTCCTTCCCCACTCACTCACTTGGCTGCTCCAGGTTTGATTTTGGAAAGGGACAGAAAGGTGTCAAGATTGGTACAGGTGAAATCTATATCAGTAACCTCTGAGAGGAATCTGACTTTTCTTACATCCTTGAAATCAATTTAATCAGATGCAAAGGACCGATCTCTCTCATTTATTCTTCCTAACTCCTCTGTAGAATGTCAAGGATTTGGGATGAATTTGCTTCATTTTGTCTTACAGTAGTTAATTCTCATGGTCAGGAAATCCCATGCAAATGAATTTTAGCTATGCTGCCCTAATGTGAGCCTTCCCTAAAACCTCAAAACAGAGATCTTAAAAAAAAAAAAAATTAAAACAACAACAACAACAAAAACAGAGGATGGCAAATTGAGATATATTGTTGAAACTGTTGAAATTAGTCCCTTGATAAGTTTTCTTTCCTTTTTTTTAAGATTTATTTATTTATTTATTTATTTATTTATTTATTTATTTATTTATTTATTTATTTATTTGACAGAGAGAGACACAGCGAGAGAGGGAACACAAGCAGGGGGAGTGGGAGAGGGAGAAGCAGGCTTCCCTCTGAGCAGGAAGCCCGATGTGGGGCTTGATCCCAGGACCCTGGGATCATGACCTGAGCTGAAAGCAGATGCTTAATGACTGAGCCACCCAGGCACCCCTCCCTTGGTAAGTTTTCAAGAATAATGTGAAAACCTTGTATTTATTGGGGAAAAGGAAAGAGAGGGGGATGACTAGGGGAAATTGTGGGCTCCCAGATACAGTTCTTCCATTACCAAACAAGGGATAATCTGAGACAATGATTGTATATACTGCCTTTCACTGGTTGAAAAAGAAATGTCAACGACTGGTAAATAATAGCAAGCCTTTCCTTCTTTACCTATTACAAATTGCCTGTGGGGTTTGTCAGTTCTCTGGATGTGTAGACAATCCAGGAAACTTACCAACCATGGAAAGATTCATATTTTAAAATATTATTAAAGACATCTACGCTTTACTGTCAGGATAAAAGCTCTCTGGAAGGGCAAACAATCAAGTCCCAGATTTCTAAGGGTCTCTTTATTCTTTTCCCCACATTTATTACCTTCTCTTCTGAATTGTTTCAGGATTTTATATGTCCTATTAATTGCTTAAATCACTCAACCTCTCTGCCTTTACAAATCCACAATACTTCCAAAAACAGTCTATGTTCACACTTGGATGTGAATCTTTTTGAGAAATCAGGACACTTCCTATAATGAGTGAGGGAAATCTAAGATAAATCTTAGATAAATCTAAGCTCCCTTCATGAAATGGAAAAACAAGGTTAGATCTCATCTTATTATATTGGCTGTGTTTATACCTAAATTGATTTCAACCCAAGTTTTGACTAGTTTCTATCCTTACATAAATAATTTGAAATCATTACAAAATGTTTTCTGCTACAGGAACTTAAATCACACTTTATAAAAAATAAACAATATTTGGAAATAAGAATGTATACACTCAATCTAATACCAATCACTACTTACCATTCAAGTCTCATCATTCAATGTGGGAGGTGTTTATCGGTCAACAGAACTGGCCTACATTCTGCCTATAAAATACGCCTGAAATAACTGGAGTGATCCTTTATTTTTTTCTCTAAACCAAGGCAGTTTTAAAATGAATGGGATCACTAAAAATATTTAAAATCAAATAATTTTTGAACATTTGGTGATCAAAATATTATTTTAACATATTGGTAGATCTTTAAATTAGTCCTAATAAAATTTTAATTTCAGAAAATATCCATAACATAAATATGTATTTTAAAGAAAAGCAAGAAAGCTCATTATGTTTATATTATATTAAATGTATATATAATGATATATATAATGCTATTTAATATATAATTACATATTATGTTATATTAATATTATTTAAGTATTTCTATTTTTATATTGATTTCCTCAGTGTTTAATAATAAGTAGACTAATTGCTCTTGAGGCTTATTTCTATAATTAAACAGTATCTTAGCCATATCTTAGTTTCTTAGCCATTCCAAAATATCTCAGTGGCATTTTTTCTAATTAACACATATTAATATGGTTTTATTTTTTTAATATTTTTATAAAATTATTTGCAATTTTCTTTAAAGTTGCACTTTATGGCTAGTAAATAAATATGAGCAAACATATATATACATACATATGTAAATGAATAACCAAACAAATAAATCTTCAATTGATTCTTTTCTGTAGATCCTAATATTTAACTCATAAAATATTCACTCTGTAGGTGCTAGGATATTTAATAGGCTCACAGCACATTTTGCTAAGTGGAGCATATTCTCCATTCTAAAGTTTATTGAAATATAAAAATATTTCTGTTGAAATGTTTTTACAGTTACTATTTTGCTTCAATTTAGACATTATTAATTCAATAATTAATTTTACAAGGAAAATTTGCCAAATTAATCATTGCTATTTATCCTTTTGAATTTTTTGCCAAATATAGATACTGCAATATCAAAGGCTTTCTCAGTTTCAATCTAAAGACAGGCAAAAGAGCTATTGGCTTTCAGCTGGGAGGAGGCCAAGGTGCAACTCTCTTCAGTCCTCCCAAATCCAGTCATATCCAACACCGCACCACCTAAGTTCGCCCCCAACAAGATCAAAGTATACTTGAGGTGCACTGGTTGGAAAGTCACTGCCACATCTGCTATGGCCCCCAGATCAGCCCTCTAGGTCTCTCTCCAAAAAAAGTTGGTGATGACTTCGCCAGGGCAACCAGTTATTGAAAGGGTCTGAGGATTCCAGCGACTGTTCAGAATAGATAGGCCCAGACTGAAGGAAGTTCAGAACATATAGGCCCAGATTGCCTCTGCCCTGATTATCAAAGCCCTCAAGGAACTTCCAAGAGACAGAAAGAAGCAGGAAAACATTAAGCACAATGGAACTATCACTTTTGACGAGATTGTCAACATTGTCCGACAGATGCAGCACCAACCTTTAGCCAGAGAATTCTCTGGAACCCTTAAAGAGATGCTGGGGTTTGTCCAATCTGTGGGCTACAGTGTTGATGGCCACTGGCACCCTCATGACATCATCGATGACATCAATAATGGCACAGTGGTATTGACCAACTAGTTGAGAACTACAACGGAAAATATTTCAATAAAAGGTCATTTGACAAACAAACAATAAATAAAATTTAAAAAACAAACAAGAGAATGAGAAAATGTGTATGTATTTTTGAAGTACTGTTTGGTATTCAACATCAGCTTCATCACCAAACTTTTCTGGTTTAGTTATCCTAAATTTATACATATCAAATAATTATAAATATGGACAACTATAGGTTAGTTATTAGAACACTGCAGTTTCTCTAGACACAGTTACAAGTTATGTCTACACACAAAAAATAAATTCTCAAGTATATTTCTGCTCCAAAATTGCTTAATTTCCAATTACTCCATCATTTTCAGACTAATTTTCTGAATTTTTTTACTTTAAATTGAAATTAATATGCATATTTCACCTCAAAGCCAAATAATTCTATCATCTATTGAACTTTTTAACTGAATTACAACAGCATTCATGATAATGTTTTGTCTTCAGCAAAATGCATTTGAAAAAAATCTAATTCCATTAATAGAATTAAAAAATATAACCATTAAAAAATTAATCAATTTTCTACTCAAATCATCTCAGAGTGGCATAAAACTGGTATATCTGTTTGCAAAGTTTTTCTGTTAATGATCTAAGACATTAACAAATATGTATACATAGGGGCGCCTGGGTGGCTCAGTTGTTAAGCATCTGCCTTCAGCTCAGGTCATGATCCCAGGGTCCTGGCATCGAGCCCCACGTCGGGCTCCCTGCTCAGCAGGAAGCCTGCTTCTCCCTCTCCCATTCCCTCTGCTGTGTTCCCTCTCTCACTGTGTCTCTCTCTCTGTCAAATAAATAAATAAAATCTTAAAAAAAAAAAACAAATATGTATACATATTTTTTATTTTCTGGTGCATTCACAGGAAAACTTGAACTGGAAAATAAGAGAAATTAATTTAGAACAGTCGCTTGATCTAAGTGAAATGTCAAGCTTCAGTGGATGGTGTGTAAATGCACTTTCCATAGCTGTACATGTTCAATAATTGTGCTCGTCATAGTCTCTTATTTTTTTTTTAAGATTTTATTTATTCATTTGAGATAGAGAGAGAATGAGAGAGCAAACGAGCATGAGAAGGGGGAGGGTCAGAGGGAGAAGCAGACTCCCTGCTGAGCAGGAAGCCAGATGCGGAACTCCATCCCGGGACTCCAGGATCACGACCTGAGCCAAAGGCAGTCACTTAACCAATTGAGCCACCCAGGCACCTTTTTTTTTTTGTCATAGTCTCTTTTAAACAGTGTATTAGTTATCTATTGCTGCCTAACACATTTTCTCAAAATTTAAGTTGAAACAACTCAGTTTTTGAATGCTGAAAATCCGGAAACAGATTGATGGTTCTGGCTCCGGATCTCTCACAAGGTTGCCATCAGGCTATGGGCAGGGTCTGTAGTTATTTCAAGACCACCTAGGGCCGGAGAATTTGCTACCAAGCTCACTTCCTGTCTGGCTACTGGCCAGAGGCTTTAGTCTCTCCCATGTGGGCCTCTCTCTTCACGGCAGCTGTTTTCCGCAGAGCAGAGAGAGAGAGAGAAGGTGCTCAAGATGAAAAACAGTCTTTTCTCACCTAACGTGGACAATGACATGCCGTCTCTTCTGTTATTTGTCTTACTGACCAAACTTTGTGTGGAGAGGACTATATATGTGGTAGAAATAGCAGGAGGCAGAGATCACCGGGTGCCTTCTCAAAGGCATGACCATTCTGCATTTCAAGTAATAGCTATCACCGCACCCCTCATGGAGTATGGGAAAGGTTAACTGACATTTGCACAGAAACACATTTACCATCAACTTTCTGGAAAAATAGAAATTTAGCACCTAATTTTTCCTCAAATGTTTATTTTTGTTTTCTTGCATTCATTGCGATCAAAAGAGTTCTTGTAAAAATAAAATGTGTTAGCACACAATGAAATAAATAGCATTAGAATGATGTCATGTAAAAAAAAGCCAAAATAGGGGCGCCTGGGTGGCTCAGTCGTTAAGCGTCTGCCTCCGGCTCAGGTCCTGGGATTGAGCCCCGCATCGGGCTCCCTGCTCAGCGGGAAGCCTGCTTCTCCCTCTCCCACTCCCCCTGCTTGTGTTCCCTATCTCACTGTCTCTTTCTATCAAATAAATAAATAAAATCTTAAAAAAAAAGAAAAAAGCCAAAATAAGCACTGCGGCACCTGTGTTCAGACAGCTCTCTCCGTTTGACAGCAGAACAGCCAAGCCTGTATTTCCACACATATCTCGGAGAAACCAAATCTGTAATTATCCATATTTTCCACCGACCCATCGAACCAGGCAAACTTTCATACTCTGCAGGCTGTGGCATGGACAGTGATGTAAGTAGCTGGTTCAAGTGGCTTCACCCCGGCTGGGTGAAGAACAGATTTCAGCCCCCTCTTTCCTAAGAAAACACAAGAGTTAACTCTCCCTCACTGCTAGTGTCTGAGCTTACTAGTTCTTTTATTCAAGTGTTACACATCCTGTCCTTAAAAAGTTTAGTACTTTAGGGAAAGGGCAGAGAGAAAAAGGATGGATATAGCTAATCATCCTTTCGATATAAAAGCCTGTTAAAGTGAGAAATGTATTTAATGTATTTGATTCTCCCAAATTATTAATGGAAACCATGTGAGACACTGGGAGTATTACCAAACCCACCTTAATTCATTAGAGTGTAATAATAACCAAAATGCAATAATGCAATAATAAGGCTTTATTTAAAAGATAATAAAAATCCAGAACAGATGCTAAACTGTTGGTATCCCAGGCCAATAGAAACGAACCCATCTTGTCCTGCCAAAGTCAGTGTACCATCACTGATCACCTTAATAACTTTATACATAGGCTAATGTAGGTTACCATACATATGATGAGGATAGATTTTCCAAACATTTCACTGTAGTAAGAAATCTGTCACCAGTACTGTTCTTGGTAAATGCATTGTCACAAACTGGAAGTTATGGGAAGAGTGGTGAAGATTTGGGGCTGGCGAAGTCCTAATTTCATTATCAGTTTCTTGTGAAAATACAAAGGAATCATTCCTATTATACTATGTTTGTCTCAGAAATACAGATATTTTCATACTGTGAGAGGATGCTATAAAACACTACTAACCAGTGTTTTATTAATTTTAATTTACCTAACATTAGAAAAATCGAGCATGTATTAATACAGTTAAGGTATTGCGGGGTTTTCATTTCTGTTTTAGCTGTTCATATCCTTTATATGATTTTATTGACTTAAATTTATCTATTTATGTGTAGATTCCTTATATGTGTTATATAGTAATTCTTTTATCCCTAAACATTTCAAAATATCCTTTCCAAGTCTGTGACTTGTTTTCTTTCTTTCTTTTTTTTTTTTTTTTAAGATTTTATTTATTTATTTGACAGAGAGAGAGAGAGACAGCGAGAGAGGGAACACAAGCAGGGGGAGTGGGAGAGGGAGAAGCAGGCTTCCCGCCGAGCAGGGAGCCCGATGCGGGGCTCGATCCCAGGACCCTGAGATCATGACCTGAGCCGAAGGCAGATATTTAACAACTGAGCCACCCAGGCGCCCCTGTGACTTGTTTTCTAACATTGGTTATACTACTATCTTTTGTCATAAAGAACTCCGTCATTTTAATGCAGTCCTATATAGCACTTTTTTTTCCGTAGATGATTTGTGCTTTATGTAGTTTTTTTTTTTTTTTTGAAATCCTTCCCTCTACTTTGAGGTCATAAAAATAATCTCTTATTTTAGCCTATGCAAATTTATCTTTTTTTCTTTTCACATTTATGTCTTTATTTAATTTGACATTTATCATGAGTAAAAACTGACATTTTATCTAGCGGATAAACAATTTCCCATGCATCACATTTTGTTTTCCCAGCTTTCTTGCAATAATTCTGACATATAGCATTATGTAAGTTTAAGGTGTGCAACATGTAACTTTGGTGTATGTATATATTGGGAAATGATTACGACCATAAGGTCAGTTAACAGATTCATTAGTTCACATAGTTACCTTTTGTACGTGTGTGGTGAGAACATTTAAGGTCTACTTTCTTAGCAACTTTTAAGTATACAATATAACCATTAACTATACTCACCACTCTGTACACTAGATCCCCCATACCTCTGGAATCAGTCACGCTAGGTTGAAGCCAGGTTGCAAGGTTGTTGCTGGATCTACAGTGGAGTCTGCAGTTGGAAAGCTTGTGACCAGGTACTTAGGCAGGTGTGGGTCCTGTCTGGTCTCTGTGGGGGATGGGACTGCCTCCAGGACTTTGGTCAGTAGGGTGGCACTGGGACAAGAGTCCACTTCAAGGTCCAAAAGGAGGTACTCAGACAGTGAGGTGCATGGATGGGTGAGGCTCCCACAAGGTCCCTGGGAGGGGCCCTGCCAGGTCACTTGGTGGGTCCCAAGGTGGGAGGAACTGCCCCAGGTGGTGGCTGAGAAGGGCTGGGACTGGGTCCAAGCATGAGTCCAAGCACTGCTTCAGGATACAACCAAGACTGAGGTCTGCCTACCTGGCTCTGGAGGCACAGAAAAGAATGTCTCCCACCAAGTCCCTGAGGAAGAAGGAGGAGCCCATTACCCATGGCTGGGAGGGGGTGGAGCCAAGTGCAGTGCCCTTTCAGAATCTCTGGATATGCAGATAGGATCTTGTGCTGACAGGACTGCAAATGGACTGTGGCTGGGAGGGGTAGCAGCCCAGTTACAGAGCCCTATCATAATCTACAATTGAACTGAGATGGGTGTGCTTAAAGAGGGACTGCAGTTGAGTTACAGGCCACTTCAATGTCCGCAGCCAGGAACAAGGTCTATTACTTGAGGCATGTATGGACGTGACTTTCCTCAGGTCCCTTTACATACGGTGCTGGTGACAGGACCAAGGCCAAACAGGACTGCAGCCAAGTCCTACCTGAACTACAAATCTCCTACCTGGATCCCACAAAGGCACTTTTGACCATGGATGACTGCCACATTCTTTTTGCTGAAGGGGTATACGAATGGGGACTCTCTTAGTTTGCCATTTGGCTGACATTACTCCATACATCACGTACTGATTCATCCATGCTTATGTTAGCTGTTTGTGTATATATATTTAGTGTATCAGCACCTGTTCATACATCTACATGCATAATATCTGATATATACTTGCTTCTATTTTTGGATTCTTTATTCTATTTCACTATCTGTCTATTCCCAACAGTGCTATGCTATTTTAAGCATCATATATCATAATAGACCTTGAGTTCTGGTAGATTATGTGTCATGCCCTTATTTTTTCTAAATGGTCTTTAGTGGCCTTAGCTCTTTATTTTGCTACTTGGATTTTAGAATCAACTCAAGTGCTTTAACAAACCCTGGTTGGAATATTAATTGGAACCACATTAAATTCATATGTTGATTTGGAGAAAACCATTATCTTTGTAAAGTTGATTATTTTCATCCATAAACACAATGGTATTCATTGATTACCTTATATAACACTATCTTTTTTTGAGAGAATACCTGTAATTCTTCTGTTATTTATTACTAACTAATGTATACATGTTCCCTCATTGTGAAAAGAGACTTTTTTTATTATTTTTATTGTTTGAGAGAGAGAGATAGTGTGTGTGAGGGGAGAGGTTGGGAGGGGGGTGCAAAGGGAGAGAGAGAGAGAGAATCCTAACTAAGTAGGCTCCATGTCCAATGTGGAGCCTGACACAGGGTGCAATTTCACAATCCTGAGATCATGACCTGGGTTGAAATCAAGAGTCAGACACTTAACCAACTGAACCACCCAGGTGCCCCAAAAAAGAGGCTACTTTAAATCACCTTTTCTAATTTGTTTAATTCAGTTTGTTTTTATATATTGATCTTGGAACCAACAACCTTGCTCAACTGTATTATTAGTCATATTTTGTCTGTAAGTGCTCATGGATGTTCAATGTCATTAATCTTGTCTTCTACAAATGCTAGCAAGACTGTTTCTTCCTATTTATTTGTAATATTCCTTACTTGTTTTTTCTTTTCTTTTCTTTTTTCCTTTCATACCTCACTGGCTATAATTTCATATATAATGTTCATATAGTAGAAAATTGGCTTCTTCCTGACTTTAATGCAAATATTTCTAATATTTTACCAATAATATAATGTTTGCCATATTGTTTTGGTTATCTTTATCATGTTAAAATATTTCCTTGTATTACAACTTACAAAATTATAAATGGATATTAAATTTTATTGAATGCTTTTCTGCATTGGCAACATTTTTTTTTTTAATCTTTAAGTGTTTTGTTACCATTATGAATTTTGTTTACTATTACTTAGCATTTTAGGATTTAATATTGTGCTTGTAAAATACTAATTTCAATATAATGCTAAACTCACACAAATTTGAAGAGACTTCCCTCTCTAGTTTTCTGGAGGAATTTGTGTATAATAAGGCTTAGATGATCCTTAAAAAAAATGTCCCTATAAATCTTAGTTGGTTTATTAGATCTCTGATGCATTCATCCAAATATTTCCTATATACATGCCCCAATTTATTACAGTCTCCAACTTTTAATGATTTGACTCACCATTATTTGACTTTATGATGTTGCAAAAGTGACATGCATTCAGTATAAAACTTACTTCAAAATTTAATCTTTTTCTTGGGATAGTGGGCAATATGCAGTATTATCCTCTCTCATGATGCTGGGCACTGGCAGTGAGCCTCAGATCCCAGTCAGCCACATGACCATGAGAGTAAGCAACCAATATACAGACAACTATTCTATACCCCTATGACCATTCTGTTTTTCCCTTTCAGTACAGTATTTAATAAGTTACATGAGATATCCAACACTTTATTATAAATAAGCCTTGTGTTAGATGATTTTGCCCAACTGTAGGCTAACATGAGTGTTCTGAGCATGCTTAAGTTTGCCTAGGTTAAGTTGTGATGTTCAATAGGTTGGATGTATTAAAGGCATTTTCGACTTAATGATATTTTCAACTTACAGTGCTTTTATTGGGACGCAGCCCCATGGTAAGTCAAGAAAGATCTGTAGTTACATCAACAGTAATGTTTTTCTGAATTGTCTAATGTACTGTTACCTAGAAATGATACTCTCACTGTTGTTACTTACATCCAGCTCTTTTTCTCTGTTGCATTTCCATAGGATTCTGTGAACATTTTTCAACAAAATTTTATGAGTCATAAACTCATTGTTGATATGTATGAAGACTGTGTTAATTTTACTTCTGTTCTAGAATGATATTCTAGCTGGATACTAAATTCTAGACTGATATGACTGTATTTTATTATTAAATCTCTTATTGTAGATGTGAAGTCAGACATTGCTTCTTATAGATATTTTTTCATCTCTTTATTTGCTTTACCAAGTATCTTGTTAGTACTTTAAATATCTCTTTTTATTATCTTCTGGCCTCCAGTATTGGTAAGAAGAAGTCAGTGATGTTTGGAATGTTGTTTCTAATTTTTCATTTTATACCTCTAATTGTGATATAAAAATGTTATTAAAGAAAAGTTTCTTAAAAGTTGAGATTTTGAGGTTATGGATTATAGTTGTGATCTCTATCTTCAAAAGTTCAATCTTAGGCCAGTCTTTTTTTAACAACTTTTAACTCCTCTGGGACAAGGTGATTTTTTCTCTTTTCTAAAATTTTGAACACTTATCTGATGAAAATTTGCATCACAAATCAATTTATTCTGTTTTTCTTTCTCTCCTTTCTTTTCTCCCCTCCTTCCTCCCCCTTCCGTCCCTTTCCTTTCTCTCTTACTCTTCCTCCCTTCTTTCTTTCCTCCCTCCCTCCCTCTCTCTTTCCCTTTCTTTCTTTCTTTCTTTCTTTCTTTCTTTCTTTCTTTCTTTCTTTCTTTCTTCTTCTTTCTTTCTTCTTTCTTCCTTTCACATTACACATGTATCTTCTTATTTTCCTTTTAGCTTATAATTTACACCAGAGTGGGGTCCTTTTATATGTAGACTATTAAAAAACCAAAATAATGTAACACTTTATTTATTGGGAAATGTAGTTTTTGTCATTAAAACATTTTGACAAGTTAAAGTGACTTTAAGACTTGTTAAAATTAGATCAGTGAAGCTGTTGATGACCTCAGTGCCTTTATCTTAACATTGAGGGTTTGGAAGCTGTGGATTTATAGCTGTACATACAGTAGATTCTGAAAAAAAAAAAAAAGAAAAAGAAAATGCATCTCAATGAAACATTTTTCTTTTTAACAGAATATTTTACTCTTTTAAATAGCTTTCTTGATGTATAATTGATATACAAATTGATATATTGGTATACAATTGAGTGTAATGGCACATATTTGGTGTGTTCAGTTTGATGAGTTTAGACATATGCAAACATCTATGAAACCATCACCACAATTAAGGTAATAGATGCATCCAACATCTCCCAGTTTCCTTGTTTCCCTTTATTTTTTTTTTTTTTGTGGTATGTACACATTACATGAGCTCTTCCCTCTTAATAAATTTTGAAGTGTATGATACCATGTTGTCAAGTATATGCACTATGATGTACAGCATATATCTAGACCTTACTCATCTAGCATAACTAAAACTTTAAACCCAATAAACAACAATTTTTCTTTACTCTCCCCAGTCCCTTGCAATAACATATTCTCTGCTTCTATGAGTTTCACAATTTTAGAGACATCATGTAGATGGAATCTTACAATATTTGTCCTTTGTGACTGGCTTATTTTACTTAAAAAATGTCCTCCATGTTCATCCATATGCTCACAAATTAAAGGATTTTCATTTTTTTTTAAGACAGAAGGATATTCTTTTGTATTATATACCACATTTTCTTTATCCATTCACCCATCAGTGGACTTTTAGCTTGTTCTCGTAACTTGGCTACTATAAGTAATGTTGCAGTGAACATGTGAGTGCTTATATCTCTTCAATATCCTGATTCCAGTTCTTTTGGATTGTACCCAGAAATGGGATCACCAGATCATATTATTTCTATTTCTAATTTTTTGAGAACCCTCCATATTTCTTTCCACTGCAGCTAAACCATTTTACATTCTCACCAATAGTGAGAATAGTGAGTACAAGGGTTCCAGTTTTTCCATAACCTGACCAACATTTGTTCTTCTTATTATTATTTAAATAATAGCCATCCTAAGTTGTGTGATGTGAAGTGCTATCTCACTGTAGTTTTGGTTTGCATTTCCCTAATAATAAATGATGTTGAACATCATTTCTTTTTTTTTTAAAGATTTTATTTATTTATTTATTTGAGAGAGAGAATGAGGAAGAGAGCACATGAGAGGGGAGAGGGTCAGAGGGAGAAGCAGACTCCCTGCCGAGCAGGGAGCCCAATGTGGGACTCGATCCAGGGACTCCAGGATCATGACCTGAGCCGAAGGCAGTCGCTTAACCAACTGAGCCACCCAGGCGCCCTGTTTCCTGTTTTCTTATAGGAGTTTTACAGTTGTAGATCTTATATTTAAGTCTTTAATCTATTTAGAGTTGAGTTTTATGTAGGAAAGGGGTCCAATTTTTTTTTTTTTTTGTATCCATTTAGCAATACCGTTTGTCGATGAGAGTATCCATTTCCCATTGTGTGTTCTTACTACCCTTGTCAAAGATCAGTTGACCATATGTGCATAGTTCATTTTTTGCTCTCCATGTGGTTTCATTATGATTGCCAGCATTACCAACTACATTTGTTGGTAGACAATGTATATTTATTGAAATCTGTTTTAGTCATTATCATAGTAAGTTTATTACTCCTATCAATATAAAATATAATTTTTTTAAAGATTTTATTTATTTATTTGACAGAGAAAGACACAGCGAGAGAGGGAACACAAACGGGGAGTGGGAGAGGGAGAAACAGACTCCCTGCCGAGCAGGGAGCCCGATGCGGGACTCGATCCTGGGACAACAGGATCATGACCTGAGCCGAAGGCAGTCACTTAACCAACTGAGCCACCCAGGCGCCCTGAAATATAATTTTCTATGACTTGCATTTTATCATTATTTGGATACAGATGTACAGTAATGAATATTTATATCTATTTTCCACCCACATCCCTCTCAATATCTTTGGCATCGCTGCTTGGAAGATGATAACCAAAGAGACACCCATAATGGTTAAAAATATTGGTGCCCAAATCCCCACCAGCCTCCCATTCTTCTGCTTGATCTCTCTCAATACCTGTCTTATTTTGGCTTGGTCTTAGGATGACTCATATATTTTTAGAATCATCTAATTTGTTCTCTCTACTCAATGATTCTGCTCTCTCTGGAGGCTTTCACTCTTGCTGTCCTCTTCTCAGCCTTGATGATGTGAGCTGGGCTTTGGGTCACCTCATTTTTCTCTCCTTCACCATTATTGTCTTGTCAATACTTTATTGTTTCCTCTGTACACATCACTTCTTTTACTCTCTCACTATCTTATTGTTTTCTACTCCTATTGTGACTGTTTTGAGGTGACCAAAAAACAAAAAAAAATCATACAATGCCTCTAGTATAAGATTTCACTTGGATGTGTATTTTCACATTTTCACAGATAACCTTCCACTCCACTTTCCCATTTTTTGAACTTGTCTCCAGAACCAATTACGTAAAATAAAATTGAATTAATGCAAGTGATGAAACAAATTTGCTTAATTCTGTGGCAACTGGGCACTGTCCAGACTTTTTAGCAAAAATCTGTCATAAGACCTGCTTTCACAAAATGCCTTTAGTGACAGCAGAGTGAATAAATTGTAAGTTAGAGAAACTCAGGCATGGGATCTCAGGTGGTTGTTGAAGGACACTAGAAGTCACATAATAATGATCATTTAGATCAGTGTTTAGAGATGAAAGAATCAATCTAAAAAAAATATGCAGTAGTTAATATCATAGTTTAGTGAATGGTTTCATGGAGAGGGGTAGAGAGAACAGAAATCAAACTATCATTCAAGTTTCTAGTGTGAGTAATGTAGAAAGTAAAATCTGGAAGAGAAACAGTTTTAGTTTGGAAATTACAACTTTATTTTTTAAATATTTCAATTTTTGATTGAATGATCAATTTTGAAGTCATCATCATAACTGTGGGAGAAAAAACTAGTTACTTAAAAACTTACATTGAGAGAGCCACAAATATAAGTATCAGTGACTTGTCAATGTTTATCTAGAATATTTTTGCAGAATGTTGTTTTATTATTGAAAAACTAATTGTGTTAGTTATTTTGTTCCATACCAGACATTTTAAGTTTTTTTATTTTTTTAATTTTTAAAAGATTTATTTATTTATTTGAGGGGGGAAGGGCAGAGAGGAAGGAAGAGAGAGAATCCCAGGCAGACTCCCTGCTGAGCATGGAGCCTGATATGAGGCTCAGTCTCACAACCCTGAGTTCATGACCTGAAATCAAGAGTCAAACACTTAACAGGCTGAGTCACCCAGGCGCCCTAGATTAATTTTTTTTTAAATACATGTCAGATTCTATAGTGATATCATGGAAAAATGTAAATGATATGATATACTGTTAAATAAAAAAGCCCATTATAAAGTGAAAAAAAAATGTATGTCAGATTCTATAAGTTTTCTGGAGATGCCAAAATAATTTTGTATATGTTAACATTTAAAGAAAAGCAAAGGTAGGTCATGAAATGATTGTAAGAAAACCAACTCCACAGTTACAAATAAAAATAAAAAGCAACATACTTTTAAAAAATAATTATTGAATTTTTCTGCCCTTAGCTTCATAATATTCAACAGCCAAAACAGCCGGTTAGAGAAAAAGAAAAGAGAAGAAATATGTTCACACAATAATTTGACTCGACAATATTCTGTTATAGTTTATTTCTAAACAAGACACTAGAAGGACACTAAGGACACTTGAAGATTTGTAGAAATAAGTAGCAAACACCACTCTGCATTTTTGCATACTAATTTGTAACCTTTATATTTTATAGCTAAGTTCCTTGACAGAGTCAGGCTTTGACCTAGCTGTAGAAGGAACCTACTTAAGGACCAAGTCCTCTATCTTCATATACACCAAAGGACCTTCTGCTGGAGAACATGCATGAGCAGGATACAGGAGAGTTTGTACTGAGGACTCTGAACCTCAGACCACACAAAGATTCATGGACAGCCTACCATCCTACTTTAGACCATCCATTTTTGTATTTTAGGTGCAGTGTACCATTCTTTGTAGTCAAAATGTTTGAAATGTTTTCTGAATGAAGGAATAAATGTTACTTTACCAGCAATGACCTCTTTGACAAGATGGAAAGAACTCAATTATTTCCAAAGTCTGGAATGTCACTTTTCTCTAAAGCTACGTCTTTATCTCTCTGTTTTTCTTATTTTCTCTAACCTTCCTATCTTGCTTAATTTTTTTATAGCCCTCTCTAAGGCGTTCCAGAATAGTGACCGGCACTTTGTAGACTTTAAATAACATTAAGTTAATAAATGAATAAATTAATGACTAAATGAATGGATGTATTCTACCATTTTGAATGGACCCCTAAACAGTTACTCTTTAAATACAGAAGTTATTCTTGTTTTTCTCGTCATTTTGATACTATTAATATTGGTATTATTACCAACTTCCAAAGGCTTATCTTTTTTTCAGGTTTTAACACTTTTTATTTGCATATTTCAACAATTGTGCAGCCCAGTAATTAAAATCATTTGAACGAAAAATGGCACTCTGATTAAACTGCATTTTACAGCCTGCAGAATACCTTGGACCCGCTTGGTTTTTACTCTAGATTTCACTGTCCTCCCACCCAGCTTTTTTCTTCACCAACATGCAAGTTCTTTTCCTTCTCCGCCAGCCAGATAGGTAAATGGGAGAGGCAAGTGTGGCTTTCCTCTTCAGTAGTTCTCGATTTTTTGATGTGAAAAGGAGCAGCACAGTCATTTAAACTCGGTCCAACCTCTTTGCATCTTACAAAGTTAAACAGTTAAAAGAAGTGAAATAAGAAGGCAATGCTTGTGAATGCAGGGTGCCTATTGGGGGCACACACCTCATTACAATTCCCCGGCTTGCTTCACCTGTTCAATTGCTTCTTTTGAAGGCATTGGATTTTTCTCTTGTGTATCTGTCTTCAATTTTGACTTAGCAGATTTCTCAATCTCAGCCATATCGGGTTTGTCAAACATGGTTGCAGGGGAGGCGGGAGCAAGGCAGGGAGAAAGGGAAGTCTGATTTGCAGTCTGCGCAGTGGCCACTGCCATGTCCGGAGGCAAATTTTAATGGATTCTCCCATACCCATGAAACATATAGTTACTTGACTCTGAATTCTTTAAGACATCATTTTAAATGTTGAATGATAAGCTAAGTGTAACCACGATATTCTGTGTTCTGGGATGATTTTGTTAATCCTTATAGAACTTTATGAAGTGGGTATTCTGTTTATCCTCATTTTATGTATGAGGAAACTAAGTATCAGATAAATTAAGTAACATAACCTGTAAAAAAGACAAGATTTAAAGTCAGATCTGAGTACTTATAACTGGTCTTAATATTGTCATATTCTGCGGAAGCCCATCTTGCTTGAGAATAACCCACTCATCACTCTAACCATACAATTCCTTAAATTTCTCAATGCCAGTGTTCCACTCCAGAACTGAGCATGATCTTTGAGAAAAGCTTCACGTTAGAATTCCAGTACTACATTTCTACCATAGTGTTTTATCATTCTGACACTATCACACTCTTACCCTCACCTCACCTCCTCTGAATTCTGTAGAACTTCCCCTTTGCGTGATGCATTTTTCTTTAATCTGTCATCCCTTTCCTGCCCTAACATATTTTCTTACTCAGCCTTGAACAAGTAGTGACACTTTTAGTTGTAAGAATAGAAACCAGGCTCAAATTATTCAAGCAAAAGTTTATTTGTCAATCTTAGACTACAGAGTACAAAAATGTATTGACTTCGAATGACAGGATTTAGGTGTTCAACTGAGTTTGAATATGGCTCAGTTCAGATGCTAAAGTATCTCATCAAAATATTGTCTCTCTCTCTCCTTTACTCCTAAATCCTGATTTTTCTAGGTGTATGAGCTCATGGTTAATATTTATACACATATATAATCATATATATATATATATATATATATATATATATATACATACAAATTTGTATTGTATCTTCCTTATTCTCAGCAAATGTATGCAACCAACTTAGATTAATTTAAGGCCTTATAAAGCATGAATTCTTTTTATTTCTGACCATCCTCCAGTTTGAAGTTTTCTAAATGTATTCTCCCTCCCTTTCTTCTAGCCTAACAGGTTGAGGTGTATTCTTTTGTTGTTAATTCCATTTGTAATTATTGCTACTGTCGTTATTCCATTTCCTATAGTACTTACCCATAATATCATCTGTACTTGTTAGTGACTTTCTGAGAACATATCAACATTATCATTAGTTTAGTCCTCTTCCTAAACTAGACTAGCTTTGAGAGATGAACTATCACTTATTGTTATACCTCTTGTTTCTTCACAGTACTTGCCCCTTTGTTGAGTTTAGTAAATGTTATTAAATAAAATAAATGAAGATTTCCTACTAATAAGACTTAGATTTTGGTCTAATTGAAATAATTGAAATAGAATCTTCTTTCATTTTCTTCTTCTTCTCCCCCTCCCCCCCCTCTCTTCTCCTTCCTCTTCCTCTTTCTCCTCCTCTCTTTCTCCTTCTCTTCTTCTTCTTCTTCTTCTTCTTCTTCTTCTTCTTCTTCTTCTTCTTCTTCTTCTTCTTCTTCTTCTTCTTCTTCTTCTTCTTCTTCTTTCTTCTCTGCCTTCTTCTCTTCCTCCTCCTTCTTCTCACTATTATCACTCACTATATTCATTTACTAGGATTACCATAAAAAAAATACCATAGGCTTGGTAGCTTAAACAACAAAAATGTATTTTCTCACAGTTCTAAAGGCCATAAGTTCAAGGTCAAGGTACCAACAGGACTGTTTCCTCTGAGGGCTCTATCCGTGGCTTTCAGATGGCCAACATATCGCTGCACCTTCACGTAGTTGTCCCTCAGTGCATGCACATCTTTAATGTTTCTCTAGGTCTTCTAATCTCTTCCTATAAGGGAAGAAGTCAATTGGATTAAGGCATATCCTAAAGTCCTCATTTTAAATTAATCACCTCTTTAAAGCTCCTATCTCCCATTACAGTCACTTTCTGAGGTACTGGAGTTTAGGACTTCAACATATGGAATTTTGCGGGAATACATTTCTGTCCATAACGCTCACTCATTTGGTTATTTCATCTTTTCTCATTATGTAAAGTCATGAGATGATGATCATGTTTTTATTTCTAGCCTGGACCAATCCCCTAAAATACAGTCGTGCCAACCCCATCCTTCCGGTGTTGTAAGACAAATGCTTCGCAACTCAACACTTTCTGTTTCATCCTCTTTCTAGTCCATTATCAAACTCTTGGCCCTTCCTTCAAAATATATCCAGATCTTGACCATCACTTCTTATTACTTCCTCTACAGTCACTGCACTGCAATCAACCAACTTCCATTTCCAGAATTGTTGTAAAAGCCACATATCCACACCTGGCTTGAACCTCCACCTATGTTCTACTTCTAACCATCTGTAGTCTTTCCACAGTAGAATAGCCAGAGTGATCGACTTTAAAAACTAAATCAGATGGAAAAAAAAAAAAAGAAAAAAAAAAACTAAATCAGATGATGTTGCTCTTGAATTCAAAGATTTCTAGTAGCTTTCTATCTCGCTCAGGGTAAAAACAGCAATAAAACAGCTCATGGTCATTAAATGATTGGATTCCCACACAATTTGCCCCCATACCACCACTACCTCTTTGACTTATTCCTATGTGACTACACCATTCACTCACTCTCTTCTTGCCACACAGGCCTCATAGCTTTTCTTCTACCACATCAGGTATGTTTCTATCTCAAAAACATTTCACTTGCAGTTCCTTCTGCTCTGGAGTGCCACTCCCCCAGGCATTCTCATGATTTATTCCTTAACCTTCTTCTGACCTTTACTCAAATATCCCCTTTTCAGTGAGACTATCTATGACTTCCAAACAGAAAATAACAGACCTCCCATGCTCTACTTTCTTTCTTGTTTTACTTTCTCCCAATGTATTTGGGGGAAATCTTTAATATTTTAGTGATTCATTTACTTTATAGTTCATCTTTCCCCACCCCAACAACATATATACTCACTAGAATCTGAGTTCTATAGGGAAAACAACCTATTTTTTTTTCTTTTTCATAATCTAGAAGAAAAAGAAAGTTTGCAGTCATAGCCAGCAGTGATACAATATGTGGATTCTTGAGATTTGAGGTATTATTCAGATATTCTAGAGATATTATTGTTTTCTATAGGCTAGGCATTGCTTTTTATTAATGTTGATGAAGATAGATTGTTTCTGATTTCTAACTCTAAAACTTACATTAGGTGTTCTGTAAATATTGCATATAAGTGATGATCAGAGTAATACCAAGAATATGCTAAATGCTGTTATGTTTCCTAGTTTTCAGAAAGACTAAAATACGGTTATTTAAGGAAAACTGAATCTTAACTAGTTTCTGCACAGATTGTCAGCATCGGAGCCTAATTACAAGCATTTATGTGTCATTACCAGCCTTTTGGACCTAACCATCAGAGTCTAGCCAATTCACTGATTCACCATTCACTGATGTCTCTGTCATGTTTCTACTCATTTGAAAGCATCCTTAGAAGAACTAAATACAACATTTGTGAAAGAGAAAAGCAAGTTCAGTCCTCAGGTCATCTTTCTATGGGGAATAGGTTATATGAAAAATGAATGCTAGTCCATGAACCCAGAGATGCAGAGTATCACATCTTCCTGGTCTTAAATTAGCTTAATTTTTGACTCTCAATTCCCAGCCTGCCTTGAAGCCATGAAAGGTAACTTTATTTTTCCTAAAGGTCCCTTTTCACTCCAGGACAGTGCAAATCCTCAGTGACCTGAAGGGTGGGGATACCTAGAAGTTCACTTTAGTCCTTAGTCATCTTTCTTTCCTGGTTACCACAGAGACCCAACTGTTCCAGTGTTCCCTCAGGGTGCTGACTTTACTGCTCCTGTGTCTTACATAGAGCCCTGGAAACACTCACAGGTCTGAACCCAAGTAAATATTACTTTTGATGTTACTCCTCCCAGGACAGAAACAGAAACAGATAATGGGAAAAGGGGTACCACAGGCATTTATTGGTTCGGAAACTTCTCTCTTGAAAAATTTTCTACTTCTCAGCTCCTTACAGGACATTTAGCTTTATCTCCTCAATGCTGTGAGGTTTTGAGAAAAACAGATGTCTTCAGGGGAATTGTCTGTGGACAACTTCTGCTTGCTGCATTGCTACAAATCTCCCCTGGGGAAAGAAAGCATAAAAACCTACCCCTGCTTGAATGAAAAGCAAAATGGGAAAAAAAGAGAGACAAAATTCACACAAACATCTTTAAAAAGTTACTGCCACAGATTTAATTTTATTTGGAGTTACATCCCCGTAAAGTATGAAGAGAACAAAAGCACCTGATAAGCAAATGAAATAAAGGTTTTAGGATTTCATCAGAAATAGTTGAAAGAACTAGGGGTAGTTATTCTTAAGAGAAGGAAAATATTATGTAGTCATTTTGTTCTCAGTTGCTCTGAAGGAAAGAAATGAAGAGAGTCATGTTTCAGTTTAGCGTGAAAAAGGAACATCAAAGTTTGATGAATATGGAGTGAGAAAAACCTGGATTTGTTCCCAGTTTCTCAATCTTTGGGCAAGCCAGATAGTGTATGAGTCCTAATTTTTTTGTCTCTCTCTCTCTCTCTCTTTCTTTCTCCTTCATTCACATATTCAATAAATGCTTATAGAGTACTTTCTATGTTACAGAATTCAAAGCACTGTGTTCAGTTTTTTTGTGTGTCAATGACCAACAAAATTTAATATTTTGCTTTCATGGCATTTATTGTTTAGTGAGGGGGATAGAAATTAACCAAATAGCAGTTTAACTTAATGGAGAATAACAGTAACAAGAGCTATGAAGGCAAATACTAAAAATGGAGTTGTGACTAAGGGCTAAGGCCAATTCTGTGAGGGCTGGAGAGTACAGCTGAAGGTGGACTGGGGATAGTTTCACAGTGCATGTGATGTCTGGTGAAAGGAATGAGATGGGTAAGACCTTTGAGCTGAGAAGTGAGTGTGCCGCCCTCAGGGAACTGAAAGAATGTCGGTGAAGAAAGAAAACTAGAGGAAAGAAGAAGGAGCCTGGAAAAGAAGACAGGGCTGAAACCACATAGAGATATGAAGGATAAACAAAATGTGACCATTTACCTGAAGACCAATAATAAGCCAATATAGTTTGATTGGTGACTACAGGATGGAGGCCTAAATTCTTTGAGGAGCCTCATAGAGGTATTTTCAGCACTGAAATAATATTTGAAAGTGATCCTAAGGACCATAACAATGGCAGCCATTTGTAACAATTACAATTTGCTCTAATATAAGCCATTGCATTCTGAAGTAGATAATTCCTATACTCTATTTAAACAGAAATTAAATGGTCATCTATTTGGAATGTCCTTCAAGTTAGTTTTGCCTTGGGAGAGGTTTTGAAATAGTGGGGATATGTTCTAGTTTTATTCTAGTTTTATTTATTTATTTATTTAGACTCTTTGATCATCTATACATACTGAGGAGAATGACACCATGGCATCAGAAACAAGCTTTTGTAGTTTCACTATACCAGAAGTCTCTACTGTTACATCCCTCTTTCTCTGACAGAGTTGTTTAGGAGAAATTCATACTCTTAGTTTAATGGAGAAAAGCTAATGGGTGGAAAAAGTTTCATGGGGCCTCCTGAGGTTTTATGCATTGAAGACCCAAGAACATAAGTTTTAATTAGGCATGTAGTTCTTCCGAATAATGGGTTACTAGTTAGTTATTTCCATTCTGCTTCCATAAATCATGATGGAAGAAGATTGGAGAGAGTGAGACCAGAAACTTTGATAGAGCTTCATAATCTCCATAATAATCTGAATTAATATGCAAATGATTTGGTAAAATGGTTTTCTTGCACTTAAATTTAGCTTAGATATGAAGAGGTTATGCCAATCTATGACAAGCTCATGCATGTCATATATAATTTTGTTTTGGTAGATATTGTTGATGTTTGTTCAGACTTTGAGATCCCTTTTATCACTTAGATATGGCTCTCATCCCTAGCAACTATAGGTGTTTTGGCTAATGGCTCATTGATTGACAATCTACAACATTCCCCATAGGAGTTCTTTTGCATTATTAAAGGTATCGCACATGGGGCACAAAACCTCTCCCCCCTTCCTCAAAAAAGGATAAGTTCTGCTATAAACTTTTAGCTCCAAATCTCCTTGCAGGATCAGACTCAAGGCTGACTTCAGCTGAAACCACATTCATGTGTGAATTCTCTGTTTCCTGCCCAACTGTTTTTGCTCCTATCAAGGTTGAATCTATGAGCACCTCCTGAATCAATCATATAGAGAGGAATTGCAGCCTCAACCTCTGCTCCAGGAATTCTGACTTAAGACACATGGATATATTACTCTGTAGTCTTTGAGAATTCCCTTCCTATGTGAAGACAAAATAAGTAATTTTAAGACAATATAAGAACTTAAGTAAATGGCATTCTCTATGAAAATATATTCTATAATGAAACTATAGATATCTATATCTAAATATCTGTATATAAACTATAGATACATATATATGGATAAAGATATAGATACATATATCCCAAACATTAAGAATTAAAATAATAATAATAATAATTTCTTTAGGAAAAAATGGCTGTCTTTAATGTCTGTTGATTGCTTCCTGTGCGTGAACTTCTTGTTCGATGTAGTCCCACTTATTTATTATTATCATTTTTTTGCTTTTGTTTCTTGTGCTTTTGACATTATGGGAGTCTAAAGGGTCTCTCTACATGCAAGATCATGTCATCTGCAAATAGAAAGAATTTCACATCGTCCTTTCACTTTGGATATCTTTTTCTTTTCTCTCTCTCTTTTTTTTCATTCTTTCTTTTTTTGTTGTTTTTTGTCTTATTGCTTTGACTGGGACTTCAGTACTATACTGAAAAGAGGAAACAATCAACAGAGAAAATTTTTCTCATGAACGGGTGCTGAATTTTGTGAAATCCTTTCCCGACAAAATTCACAAGGCTCGTGTGATTTTTCTTCTTTAACTTGTTCATATGATGGATTACATTAATTGAACATTTCTTTTACAATTTCCTTTTTATGTCTTTAGTATTTTTTAGTGTGGCCCTGAATTATCTCAGGCTGCCACAATGAAAGACTATAAACTGGGAAACTTAAACAAAAAATGTTGTCTCACTGTTCTGGAGGCTAGAAGTCCAAATTCAAGGTGTATGCAGGGTTGGTTCCTTCTAAGGACAGAAGGGGAAGAATTTGTTCTTGGCCTTTCTCCTTGGCTTGTAAATAGTCATCCTCTCCCTCTGTTCCTTCCATTATCTCCCCTCTGTGGGTATCTGTGGCCAAATTTCCCCTTTTTATAAGGACAGCAGTCATATTCAATAAGGCTCACACTAATGGACCTATTTTAACTTGATTATCTCTGTAAGACCTTATCTCTAAATAGATCACATTTTGAAGTACAGCAGGTTAGAATACCAACATATCTTTTTTGGAGAGAACACAATTCTACCCATAACAATCACTTTATATAGATTTTTCAGTGATTGCTCTATCACATACATGTTACATATTATATATATGTATATGTCACATATATATAAGACATATAACTCATAACAATTTTTAGGTGTCATTATTTTAGCACTTCAAGTAAAGTGTAGACACCTTACCTCACTTTATACCCCTTTACCCTTCTTAATAATATAACTGTCTTAATACTTCTTCTACATACATTTAGAACCTTATCAGAGTTATGATTTTTGTTTCAATCCTTAATGATAATTTAGAAAAATTGGGAAGAAAAGGAAAATCTCTTATATTCACTCATATGTTTGCTTACTATGTTCTTCTTTCCTTTCTGATATTCTAAGATTCTTTCTTTTATTATTTCCTTTCTGTTTAGAGAACTTTCATTAGCCATCCCTTATTGGTTCATCTATTTGTGACAAATCTCTTCTTTTTCCTTTTTCTAAAAGTATGGTGATTTACTCTCCATTCCTGAGGATATTTTTCTGGGATATAGGATTATGAGTTGATAGGATTTTTCTTTCAACAGTTGAAAAATGTTCTACTGTTTTTTTTTTTTTTGTTTTTTTTTCCTAGCAGCCATGATTTCTGATGAGAAATCCACTGTCATTTTGAATTTATTTTTTCCCTATAGATAAAATGTCTTTCTCACTGCCTTCAAGGTTTTTTCTTTAGTTTCAGAAGCTTGACTGTAACTGTGTGTTGATGTGAATTTTTGGTGGTTTATCCTGTTTCTGGTTCCTTAACTTTTTGAATCTGTAGGTTTATATCTTTTGCCAAGTTTGAGAAGTTTTCAATCATTTTTTCTTCTCTTCTGGTTCTTTGATAACCACATGTTAGATCTTTTGTTATAGTCTGACAGATACTTGAGGCTCTGTTCATTGTTTTTTCAGACTATTTTCTCTCTGGTGTTCATATGGAGTAATTTCTGTTATTTCATTTTCCAGGTCACTGATCATTTCCTCTGTCACCTCAATGCTGCTACTGAGCCATCTCTTGAGATTTTTTTTACGTTTATTTCAGTTGTAGTTTTTGTTCTAACATTTCCATTTGGTACCTCATATATCTTTTATTTCTTATGTGAGACTTTCTATTTATTTGCTGATCTTTTTATTTTTCATTTTTTTCAAGTATGTAATTGCATGTTAACACATTTTTATGATGACTGCTTTAAAATCTTTGTCAGTTCAGATATCTGTGTCATCTTAATGTTGACATAGATTGTCTTTTTTTTCAGTTTGAGGTCTTACTAGTTCTTTGTATGATGACAGATTTTTTTTTTTTTACCTTTTCTGATATAATTTTGGCAGAGCAAGAGAGAGGCACCACCTTGTAGGTTACATGGAGTAGTTTACAAACAAACAGATTAAAAATGGTAAGTATGTGAATAAATATGTAGTGCTTTTCTGATGGCTAAAACTATAACTTCTCTATTCTATTGTTAAAAGTCAGTCACTAAGTCCACCTTACACTCTCACACTCAAAGGTAGGGAATTTACGCTCCACCTTCTCAAGGGAAGAATAATTAATAATTTGTGGATTTATTTTAAAGCCATCATATATAATGTTGATCAAAGAAGCCAGACACAAAAGAGTACATACAGTGTAATTCTACTTACATAAATTTTTTAAAGGCAAAAGTAATTTCTACTAACTGTCAGAATAGCAATTATTGTTGAGGGTTGGTTGTGACTAGGAGATGATGAAAGAGGTGCTGATAATATTTTGCTTCTTGACTCATAACTGATTATGGTTGAATAAATAAGCTAAGCTTATCTTTAAAAGTTATTTGAGTTGTATGTACAATTTTATTTAAATGCTTATCTGTGGTTACAACATATCATATTTAGTTCAAAAAATAGGGGAAAAAAACTTGAACAGGGACTTCTTAAAAGAAGGTGATCAAGAGGACAATAAATACATAGAAAAGTGATCACATTCTTTAGTTACTAGAGAAAAGCAAACTGAACCACATAGATATATTTCAGTTGAATGTAAGATCAACTAGATTAACTACAACTCTTGTATTTTGCTGGTGTGGATACAACTTGGTATAACCACTTTGGAAAAACATTTGGCATTACCTGCTAAAGCTGAATATATGCATATCCTAATCCTTACCAATTCCACCTCTAAGTATAGTCATGTTTATATGTGTATCCATACTTACCAGATGTGCATGCACAAAGGATCATAGCAACACCCTTCATAGTAGTCACAAACTGGAAACCACTCAAATATCCATCAGCAGTTAAATGACTGATTCATTCACAGTATGTCCATAGTGAGTATACTCTGTAATCATGAAAATGAACTACAGTCATAAACTTGCAGAAATGGCACAAACATAACATTGAGCTGAAGAAGTCAGTCACAAAAGTGTACGTTCTGTCAAGGTCAAAAATAGTTGAAATTAGGGGCACCTGGGTGGCTCAGTTGGTTAAGCATCTGATTATTTTAGTTCAGGTCATGATCTCAGGGTCATGAGATCAAGCCCTGCATTGGTCTCCATGCTCAGTGGGGAGTCTCCTTGAAATTCTCTCCCTGGCCCTCTGCCTCTGCCTCTCCCCCCAACCCATGCACTCTTTCTTGATCTCTCTCTCTCAAACAAATAAATATTAAAAATTATTTAAAATTAATTTATGATAGAAATGAAGGTGACAGTTACATTTGCAGCTAGGTAATATCCTGGACAGGGCACAAAATGTTCTCTAGAGTTCTGCAATGTTCTATGTGTTAGTCTTAGTGCTGGCTTTATAAAGATGTTCACTTTAAGAAATTCTTGAAGCCATACGCTTTTGATTTATACATTTTTTCTGTAGGCATCTTATATAATAAAGTAAAATAAAAAATAAAATGTGGAGTGTGCATACTTGTAACACCATTGCAATACTGTAATATTGGGAAAGAAGAGGTTGTCATTGGCAGAAGAAAAAATTAGAGATAGAGACATTCTCTTGACTAAAATTGTAAGTTTCTTTTTGTTATTTTTTTAATTTGTTATTTTTTTATTTTTTTAAAGATTTTATTTATTTATTTGAGAGCGAGAATGAGAGAGAGAGAGAGAGAGCATGAGAGGGGGAGGGTCAGAGGGAGAAGCAGACTCCCTGCCGAGCAGGGAGCCCGATGCGGGGCTCGATCCCAGGACTCCAGGATCATGACCTGAGCCGAAGGCAGTCGCTTAACCAACTGAGCCACCCAGGCGCCCTGTTTGTTGTTATTTTAAGATACTACATACTTCCTTGATAGAACTGAGTAGTGAAATTTCAGGAATATAATTTGATTATACTTTCCAGTGGACAAAGAACCATATTCTTTAGAACTTTAATGATTTTTCTGGTGAACAGTCCTACATGTTGTGGAAATTTAGGAGCCAGAGAGGGCTTAATATGTCTGAAATACTTTAATGATTAATTTTGATTCATTTAAAATAATAGAGACCAGTACAATTTTTAGTCATAGAATATTAATAGAACTCATTGGCACTTTGAAAAACTCCATAATACTGTCATTGAAAACCTCATTAATATCATCAAGAATATTGGGGGGTGCCTGGGTGGCTCAGTTGGTTAAGCGACTGCCTTCGGCTCAGGTCATGATCCCAGGGTCCTGGGATCGAGCCCCACATCGGGCTCCCTGTTCCACGGGAAGCCTGCTTCTCCCTCTCCCACTCCCCCTGCTTGTGTTCCCTCTCTCGCTGTGTCTCTCTCTGTCAAATAAATAAATAAAATCTTTAAAAAAAAAAAAAGAATATTGGGGTGACATGGTAAGCCAGGTGACATATTGGAGTCACTTTTTCCTTCTCTGCAGGAGGATACAGCATCAGTGCTCAGAGAGTATAGAATGGTTTGAATTAAGAAGTCTAAATGCTGGGAAGAGAATCCAAGTCTGAAATTTCCAAATGACAGCTTAGATACAGAGTGCCAAATCTTATCCCTCTCATGCTGTGCTACTGAAAGCCAAGAAAAACTAAAACTCAACAAAGGGACTTTTCATGCTATCTCTGGTGATCCAAATCAAGAAACCTATTCAGGCTGGGGGCCATTAAACCGAGAGCTGCTAGCTATGCCCTGAGTTGGCCAATGCCAGACTCTACCACACCACATTCATACACGTTAGATTAACTGGTTGTGCTTCACCACTCTTGATTTGAAAAAAGGGGCTAGGAGAAGAAGGTGCTAGTTTGACTTGCTATATTTATGGGATCATAATATTTTCATTAACTATGTGTGTGTAATTCAGTGAATGTGTTAACACTTGGAAACATCTGAACCACATTAAGGGATAAAGTACAGGCTCAGCATGGAATAAAATTGCCAATATTGCCAACATATCCAGATTACTTAAACAAAGTATATAAAAAATCAATAACGTGCCTGAATAACTCTAAACATCTGAATATTTGTAAATATATGTAGGAACAGCTTCATGTTTTGGCATCATGTACAACTGGTGACACTGATGGATTAATCCTGATCATTATTCCTTGGGAACATTGACCAACAAATTGTAACATTGTGATTTCATCATAATAACTTGAATTGTTATTGCACCTTATGTTTTTCAGAATATGTTCACATGCACTGTTTTGTTTGCCCTATTTGAGACCCTTTACAATTAAACAGAACTTGCTTATTATTTGCTTGTTTTAAGCAAATAATGGATGAAGCAAATAATGGAGTTGAAGTGCTTAAGTGGCCCTATCTAGGTTATAGTTGGTTCCATGCAGATTAAAATCAATTTTAATTAAATCTATTGACTTGTCTCTCCTGAAACTCTGATATCATAGAATTGAGCATTATGTATGGTGGTTGTGAAATGAGATGAAAAACACAATAATCAATCTTGATATGTTCTCACCTCTGGTGTGTACCATGATATTCCTTCTGAGATTAACACTGTAAGGAGTGGTCCATACACACAACTAGATCACAACTTTTCTGCAGACTTAGAATAAGAGAATTTTGAACAGATAGAAACCTACTAGTCAATTCTTGAGACATGAGGAAATAACTCGAGGATAGCTTTGGAACCTGTTTGAAGTCACATAGTAAACTCAGAGCTGATACTAGAACTAGTTCAGTGACTCAGGCCAGCTATCTTTTCAGGACACTGCACATTAACTTCTTTAGCTGAAAACAAAAGGAAAGAAGTTCTAGATAAATAGAATGAGATGCTTCCTAGACACTTTTACTGACTGTATTCATGTTGACACCTTCCCAAGATTATTTCCAACAATTTTAGTCACATTTTGGAAAAGTTTTGATATCTTCTCTGTTTCAATCCATCTGGACAGCAGCCTTGCCATAGTAAAACTAGTTTGTCTTTCAGATAGGACACAGGACCAGAGGCAGCTTATCCTGGAAATAGCATTTGTTGTAATAATTTGGGGATAAATATTTTTTCTGAGATTCCTACCTGAAGCACTTCAATCTCAATCATCCAATATGGGATGTTTATTTTACAAACTTCCTACCTTTTAGATTTATGTAAACATTTTCATTTAAAATGAAATACCTCCATGAGGTGTGAATTTGACTTTTGTGCATAAATAAGAAATGTATAAAGAAATATTTAAGTCCCAGGGGAAAGTTGATGTGAAGAGCAAAATTACAAGAAATGAAAAGTGTTCCTGATTGCAAAGTAAAACTATATTTTATAGTACTTTATCAAAACTATACTTGTTATAAATCAATGCTGAATTTTTCAGTACATAGTTTATTACATATTATATACATACATATATCTTTATACCCTCTCCTTCTCTACTCAGTTTAATTAGTTACTCTGATATTTATGGGTGAACATTATCAATCCAATACTAGTAATTGCATAATCTATAAAATAATATGACATGTTTTCTGGGCCATAAAATTAATTGATGTAAAATGAAAACATTTGTGAGGTTTAGCATGTATTTCTTAATGTAAGCACAGCTAACTCATTTCAGGTTCTTCTTACCTCTTTTCTAAAACGCATTGGTTTATTTTTTCCACATGAAGCCACACACTAATTCTTCCTTTCTATTAACCGCAATGAAATAAACTTTTCTGTAGAACTTTCATAAGACTAGTTTAAGTGGAAGAAAATCACTGAATTATTATAAGGTGGTCTTTTTTTTTTTCTTTCCCAACTGTGTTAAGTACAATTGAATAATGTATGCTTACTTTATATGTGTACATTTTTTTAATTTATGTAAAGTTAAACCATTTTTTATAGCTTGTTTTGAAATGTTTGGTTTTATGTCCTTAAATTTAATTTCATAATTGAACATCTTTTAAAAATGAATAATTACAATAGTTGCTGATTTTTTCTGCATCCTTATATATGCCTATAATATGCATCTATATGGCATTTTTCAAATACACAAAAGTTGCTGTTGCTATAGAACTACATGTATATAAACTAATATTATTTTCCATGCTACCCTACTTGATTGAACTAACATACTTGTAAAATTCTCATTGATAATTTCCAATTTCTGGCTACAGATTTTCATTTCTTTAAATTTAACATTCTTTTTTTGGATTGTGATCTTGGCCCCATTCTTATTTTTAGCTAGTACTTATTTACTAAGTTCTCCCATAGCTCATAGGAGATTTATCATTTTGCACATTTTATTATTTTTAAAAAAAGGTTTTTTACATTGATAATAAAAAGGGACTAAGAAGGCCTGTTTTTTCTGCCACAGCATACTATATTTCAGGACATACAGTAACTTAAAACATTGATTCTGATATTATTATGATAAAATATAGATCATGGACTTTCTAAGCAACTTGGGCTGGTTGCTTACCACTTCCCTATATGTGGAATAGTTACTAATATCTAATTATCAGGAAATCAATAGATGTTTGCATTCTTATTAATTGCTAAAAAAAGCAATTATTTAGATCTGTGGGTCTCTCCCACATGGGTCAACCTTTCTATTGGTAAGCTAATTTTTAAGAAAAGGTAAGCCAATGCAATATTCTTTTGTCTATCTACTTAAACACCCATTAATTTCCATCAGAAACTAGATTGACTGTGTGCTTAGAAAAGTAGAGGAATTATTTGAGTATCATGCTTTAGCATTCTTTATTGCTGTAGTTGTCAGGAATAAGAAGTTGACTAATTTGATGCAGACTAGATTTTGCTTCTTGGAACAAAACATACAAACACGAAAACAAAATACAAAAACAAAGCATCTAAATGTGATGGAATTTTTGGTGTATTTGTGGATTTTTAATACTAGTTGTTTACAAGTTGTTTGTCATCTTTTTTAACTGCCTTTTTCCCCCTCTGAATTTGTAAATAGCCAAGTTAGTGTGTTAAAATTAGAGCCAGAAATGTCTGCCATGTTTTTTTTTTTTTTTTTCATGTATATGCATTTATTTACCCTTGGGATTTAATTGGACTCTTGGAATTCTCATGGCTGTTCTGTAAAGGGGAGAATCAGTAAACCCTGAAATAATTACCATGTGTTAGACCAAATACGCTAAAATATAGATTACTCTGGTGGTTTCTATAATAGACCATCCAATTTAGCCATTTTGAACACATTAAAAATTAATGAGTAGAATTTGTGTTTTATCAGTTGAAATACTCTTAGTGATTCATTTGTGTGGGTTGAACCATGCTATTACAAAATACTTAAAACATGGAAAATACATGAGAGTACTCCACTGACACCTACCCACCATAGAGATTTAACATGTTTCACCAAGTTGCTATATTTGTTTCAGGCCATTTTTTTAATTAACATATCATGTATTATTTATTTCAGGGATACAAATCTGCAATTCATAAGTCTTACACAATTCACAGCGCTCACCATAGCACATACCCTCCATCACCCGGCCACCCTATCTCTCCCACCCCCCTCCACTCCAGAAACCCTCAGTTTGTTTCCTGAGATTAAGAGTCTCTATGGTTTGTCTCTCTCTGGTTTCATCTTATTTCATTTTTCCCTCCCTTCCCCTATGATTCTCTGTCCTGTTTTTCAAATTCCTCATATTAGTGAGATCATATGATAATTGTCTTTCTCTGATTGACTTATTTCCCTTAGCATAATACCTTCTACTTCCAGCCACGTCGTTGCAAATAGCCAGATTTCATTTTTGATGGCTGCATAATATCCCTGTGTGTGTGTGTGTTTGTGTGTGTATACCACATCTTCTTTATCCATTCATCTGTTGATGGACATCTTGGCTCTTTCCATAGTTTAGCTATTGTGGACACTGTTGCTCTAAACTTTGGGGTGCAGGTGCCCTTTAGGATTGCTACATTTGTATCTTTGGGGTAAAATCCCAGTTGTGCAATTGCTGGGTTGTAGGATAGCTCTATTTTCAACTTTTTGAGGAATCTCCATATTGTTTTCCAGAGTGGCTGCACCAGCTTGCATTCCCACCAACAGTGTAGGAGGGTTCCCCTTTCTCTGTATCCTCGCCAACATCTGTCATTTCCTGACTTGTTAATTTTAGCCATTCTGAGTGGTGTGAGGTGGTATCTCATTGTTATTTTGATTTGTATTTCCCTGATGCCAAGTGATGTTGAGCACTTTTTCATATGTCTGTTGGCCATTTGGATGTCTTCTTTACAGAAATGTCTGTTCATGTCTTCTGCCCATTTCTTGATTGGATTATTTGTTCTCTGGGTTGAGTTTGATAAGTTCTTTATAGATTTTGGATACTAGCCCTTTATCTGATATGTAATTTGCAAATATCTTCTCCTATTCTGTCAGTTGTCTTTTGGTTTTGTTGACTGTTTCCTTTGCTGGGCAAAAGCTTTTTATCTTGATGATGTCCCAATAGTTCATTTTTCCTTTGCTTCCCTTGCCTTTGGAGATGTTTCTAAGAAGAAGTTGCTGCAGCTGAGGTCAAAGAGGTTGCTGCTTGTGTTCTCCTCAAGGATTTTGATGGATTTCTGTCTCACACTTAGGTCTTTCATCCATTTTGAGTCTGTTTTTCTGTGTGGTGTAAGGAAATGGTCCAGTTTCATTCTTCTGCCTGTGGCTGTCCAATTTTCCCAACACCATTTGTTGAAGAGACTCTCCTTTTTCCATTGGACATCCCTTCCTGCTTTGTGGAAGATTAGTTGACCACCCATTCGGATGCTTTTTATTTTTATTTTTTGTTGTTGTTGCTGTCTGATTGCTGAGGCTAGGATTTCTAGTACTATGTTGAATAGCAGTGGTGATAGTGGACATGCTGCCATGTTCCTGACCTTAGGGGGAAACCTCTCAGTTTTTCCCCATTGAAAATGATACTCGTGGGTTTTTCATAGAGGGCTTTTATGATATTGAGGTATGTACCCTCTATCTCTGCACTAATCAAGTAAGGATGCTGTAGTTTGTCAAATGCTTTTGCTGCATCTATTGAGAGGATCATATAGTTCTTGTTCTTTCTTTTATTAATGTGTTGTATAACACTGATTGATTTGCGGATGTTGAACCAACCTTGCAGCCCAGGAATAAATCCCCTTGGTCATGGTGAGTAATCCTTTTAATGCACTGTTGGATCCAATAGATATTTAAAATTGTTAGATCTTCTTGTTGGATAGACCCCCTTTTTTTTAAGATTATATTTATTTATTTGACAGAGAGAGACACAGTGAGAAAGGGAACACAAGCAGGGGAGTGGGAGAAGGAGAAGCAGGCTTCCCGGAGCAGGGAGCCTGCTGCGGGGCTCGATCCCAAGACCCTGGGACCATGACCTGAACTGAAGGCAGATGGTTAACAACTGAGCCACCCAGGTGCCTTGAATAGACCCTTTAAGTATGATATAGTGTCCTTCCTCATCTCTTATAGTCTTTGGTTTAAAATCTCATTTGTCTGATATAAAAATTGCCACCCCAATCTTTTGATGTCCATTAGCATGGTAAATGGTTTTCCACCCCCTCACTTTAAATCTGGAGGTGTCTTTGGCTCTAAAATGAGTGTCTTGCAGACAGAATATCAATGGGTCTTGTTTTTTTATCCAATCTGATACCCTGTGTCTTTTGATTGGGGTATTTAGCCCATTTACATTCAGGGTGACTATTGAAAGTTATGAATTTAGTGCCATTGTAAGTTTCAGGTCATTTTGTTTAAATAGACAAACATTAGTAATAGCCATTATTCAACTTATCCCAATTGTGTCTCTTTCTCCCAAGAGGTAACAATTATCCTCAAGTTGGTGAGTGTCCCTATGATTCATATTTTTATAGGTAGACATCTCCAACAACCTATGTTTTGGCTGCTTTGAATATACCTGTAATTGATTTAGTATTGTACATATCATTTTGCCTATTGCTTTTTTCACCAGAAGTTCTGTATTTATGAATATATTTATATAGAGAGATACAGATATACACACACACAGAGATCTAATTAGCATTTTAGAATTTCATTATATGGGCATGCCATGATTTATATAATTTCCAAATGATGCATATGTATGTAATTTACAATTGCTCATAGATGCAAACATGCTATTAATGGTGAACATTCTTCTAGGATATTCACTTGGAATTAAAATTTTTTGATGTTAAGATTTGTATATCTTTGTTGTTACCTGACACAAAGGGTAGACTCCTTTTTTTTTTTTTTTTTTTGGCAGATTAAAACTTAAGCCACTCAAAATATTTCACCAGCTCTTATTGGAAGAGGTACTTGGCCATTTAAAATAAAATAATGTTACAAAACTAAAAGCATTTTGAAAGCCTGAGTCTGATCCTCAGAGTTTCCTCCATAAGGCAAATCCTTTCAAGCCAGATTCACCCTGAAGCTGTTTCCTTCCAAACAGCAGAGAGCTTTTTGCTTAAGAGGGTGTGCCCTTCTCTCTCACCCAGCTTATGACCATCATCAATTTGTAAAGCTGATAGAAGGAACATCATTTATAGAATTCAGAAAAGGCATGCATAAGATGCTTTATGTTCTACATTCATTTGAGTCTTTCTGACCATCCCAAAAGTCAATGCCTTGATTCAAAAAATGTAGATAACACAGGTACCTAATACATCCACCATCTAATGTTAAATAGTAGAATAGAAACTTCTAATCTCATTCATTTGGAAAGTTTCAATGTATTGCACACATTTCCCCTGATGATGTTATTCTTCCACCTACCAGCACAGCTCAAGCCTTTGTGCAGGCCTTTCTCTACACTTTTTCTGTAATTTACTGTCAGGAGGTTCACTCGCACTTCATGTTTCTTTTCTTCAAGCACATCTAGAAAATTATATAGTCTAAAATTAAATTGCCTTAATTTGTCTATTCTAGCAGTCCTTCTCTGGAAAGAGATGTAGAAAAGGGTCTACACACTGGAACCCAGGTTTTACGTATTAATCTTCCATGTATCACTGACAGCATACTGCATGAAAATTAGGACTCCTATTTGAAGGGACATTATATGAACTCACTACATGAATCCATTTGATAATAGATGATACCTCCTATCTGACCCAGCTGCCTCCAGTTTTTGTTTTGTTTTTGTTTTGTTTTTGTTTTTTTTTTAATCCCATCTCTCACTTGCTGCCAGGATTCTTTTTAAAACAGAAATAGGATCATGCCAAACCTTAGCTTAAAAACTATTGATAACCCTCTAATTCATTAATTTTATTATAATCTACAACAGAAACTTAAATCCCTGTTTCTTTTTCATTTTCTCCCCTCCTCTCTTCACTCTAAACGGAGTTCAGAATTTAACCTTTGAATTTCCCCTAAGGCCCTTCAGAGACTTGCTTTCTTACACCTTCCATGCCTTTGGATATATTTTCTCTCCTATCTGGAATGCCCCTACACTCTTCTCTCTGTCTAGCAACTCCCTTCTAATTATGCAATGTCATGTGTGCCTCTCCACTATCAGAGGTAGTAATACCTTTACTATGAAGGGTTCCTGGTGGCTCTCTGCAGGTAGAATTAATTGTTCCCTACTTATGTTTCCAAAATATTTATTTTTCAAAAAGATGTATGGTAATATTTCAGATATGTCTTTTTTTAGACCCAAGTTTCTGAGCCCCAAAGATAGATTATTTAACAAAAACAGTTTGACAACATTAAACAAGCATTATTATATTCCATCTATCTCTGCAAATTAGAGGTGTTCAATAGATATATGCTCCCTGTACATATGAAATCCCCATTGTTTGGTATGTACTTTATGTTCATTAAACCAATACTTGTGGACACATATCATGTGCTAGTTTGCATTCATTCTACTTGATGGAAATACAGCTTTGAACTGCTTCCCACCCTGCCACAAAGAATTGAAGTTTGTATCTTCCCCCCAAATTATTGCCTGTGTTTGGGGCCTCTGAGTCATGGGTTAAGTCTTTGACCAGAGGACACAGTAAAACTAAGTTGCCTCTGCTGAAATTGACTAATGACAAGCACCTCATTGAGACAGTATGTTAAACCACTACAGTGACAATATTTCCATGAATAAGGTGTGGATGTATGAAGGTCATGAAATGGTGATCTAATTTGCCTCCTGAACTGAAAGAAGACAGCTTGAATGGATCACATTTTGTGGGTAATAGTAACCTTGGAAACTTGGATCCCAGCCATTCAAGATCAAGCTCTTCTCCAGCTCTTACATTTCATCTCACACTATAATTTAGTGCTGCCCTTTACAGGATCTCCAAATACCACACAAACATTATATTTATGACAGCAGAGACTGTAGCTAATTTTCTCCAAACACTTGTACCATAGATCCTTCCCCTCCAGAAAAAAAAAAAAAAAAAATTCAAATCATGTTACTTTGGACAGACTACAAAGACCTGATCACAGCTCCCTTGTCATTTTTCTCTTTTTGAGAAATATAACTTTAAACTACTTTTGAATTATGTGAGAGGAGACAGTGTATATTTTCTACTTTAAAAGCAATTTAAGGTGGAGTTCTCTGGCACAAAGGCAATTCAAAAATAGCTGAAACTTAAGAGTTAAGAGTTGAAATTCCCCCTTGTCTGGAATATATTGACTAGAGTTATTAGCAATCATAGCTGTTTTCAATTACTCAGTGAAAAATTATGGAAGTATTTAGTTTTATAAGTACTTTGTAGGCAACGAAAATGTCAGATCGAAGGCACTATTGTTCAGTTAGAATTTTGAAGAGTGGTGAGCCATTGGGTGCCATTATAATTGTTTGAGTCATTTCAAATTAAAAGAAAACAAAGATAAAAATTAAATATTAAAATTTAATGCCCTTACTTCATATTAAAAATATGAAGTAAGGACATCTTGATACTTCACGTGAAATGTCATTCCATTACCTTACTTGTAATTCATTACAATGTACCACTTGGTGTGGGAGATATATTAGTGTGATATTAAGATCAGGAGCTTTGGACTCAGGAAACATTTGGTTCAAATCCTGTCTTCAACATTTTTCTATTTACTGTGGCAAGTTCCTTAAACTACTATGCTTACACAGTTTACTTATCTATAAAATATATATATGTCAGTCATCATACTTATAGTTTAATGATCTTCATTGAGAACATTGTTCCATCCCAAGCTTAATTCATAGGTTTTTAGAAGATAAAGTGCCTTCCACATTGGAAATGAGATTCACAGGGAAGCTTAAAAATATTTAGAAGGGGCCCCTGGGTGGCTCAGTCATTAAGGGTCTCCCTTCAGCTCAGGTCATGATCCCAGGGTCCTGGGATCTAGCCCTGCATCGGGCTCCCTGCTCAGCAGGAAGCCTGCTTCTCCCTCTCCCACTCCCACTTCTTGCGTTCCGTTTCTCACTGTGTCTCTCTCTGTCAAATAAATAAATAAAATCTTAACTAACTAACTAACTAACTAACTAAATAAATAATAAATAATAAATAAATAAATAAATAATATTCTGGATACTATATATGAAAGTAATTCACTGCAAAATCTCATGCACAGAATTCTTGCTAAAGTCCTAACCCAGAGACTTAACAGTGTAACTCACGTGAGTAGCTCTACATACATCTTCAAGATGCAGTAAGTTCTCAAGGGGCAAGACAAAATTACTCTATGCAAATGTCAAAGTGGCCATATCCTGATAGGTGGCATGAGAAGGAAAAATTAGCATTTAAAGTTCAGGTCATTTTTAAGACAGGGAAGCAATGATGCTGTATCACTCTAGGTAAAGCTGAAGTTATATGCATAAGATAAGGGAAATGATGGTTAATTATAATTAAAGACATGCATATAGGGTGCCTGGGTGGCTCAGTCAGTTAAGCGTCTGCCTTGGGCTCAGGTAATGATCCCAGGATCCTGGGATCTAGTCCGAATTGGGCTCCCTGATCAGCGGGGAGTCTGCTTCTCCTCTCCCTCTGCCACTCCCCCTGCTTGTGCTCTCCTGCTCTCTGTCAAATAAATAAATAAAATCTTAAAAAAAAGCACATATATACCTAGATAAAGGCAGCTGGACAGGTATTAGGTAAATGAATGGCTACCTTTGTAACTGGGTGGAAATAAATGGCTTACGTGGATCTCCAATCAAAGAAGCTGCCAGAACTTTCTGTCAATCTGGAAGACATAGTTGAGACTTATCCTCTGATGGCATACCCAAAATAGATTGTTTAAGGAAACGCTTATTAATACCTTCAATCAATTTAGACTTATTTTAAGGTCTACATTACAAGACCTTAAGCATGTTACTTTTTTTAAAATTAGGAAAATAATAATTTGGAAAAAATTAACAGCATGATTTCAATGTAAAAACACAAAATAGTTTTATTTTTTTAAGTATGGTATTATACTACTATTTGGATTTTTATGTCATAATTTTAAACATCTGAAACTTGTGAAGACTTCAGTCCAATTATGAAACAAACCTGGAATTTAATATTACTGTGTGTCAGGTTAGTTTAGATGAATATGAGAAACATGAAAGCAACAAGTTGAAGATAACTGAAGCATAGATAAAATGGGCCTGGGAAACATAAGATGGGAGACACTTGAATCCTTGAATCACTCTTTGAAGGGAAACTGCCCACCAACTGTAGACATGCATCCTTGGACAGTCATATTTTTTATATAGGATATAAATTTAAGTTACCTCTGTGAGAAACAAACATCTACAGTGGTTGGGGAGAAAAAAACCTAAGATGGTTGAATTATTATATATTTCTAGTTTCTATTGCATTAGTTTTTATTTTCTTTATTGAGAATAACTTTTATACGTTGAAATACATTAATCCAAATATGATTTACAAATGTCCATAATCTGAGACAGTTTATTTATGAACTTTCCTTGTCAATCACCTACCCTCCTTAGAGGCAGTCACCGTTCTGGTTAATATCACCATAGCTTAGTTATTCATATTTTAAAAATTCGTACAGATGAAGCCATATAGCTCATATTCTTTTGAGCTTCCTTCATGAATATTATGTTAATATTTTTCACCCATGTTGTCAGTGTAGAAGTAGTACACTCCTTTCTTATTGTTATATTCCATTTAATTAGTGTATCACAATTTGCCTATCCATTTGAATTATTTTGGATTATTTTCAGTTTGGGGCCATTATAAACAAAGATTCTATGAGCGTTCTTATACAAACCTTTTTGTAAATATTTGTTTAATTTCTACAGGGTAAATACCTAGAAGCAGAATTTCTGGGTTATAGGAAGGGTATATGTATGACTTTTGTTGTTGTTGTTGTTAAAAAATTGCCAAACTTTTATTCCAAATTTTTGTATAATGTTCTACTTTTCCTAGTGATTTATGAGATCCCCATTTGTTCCATATCTTCATCAAAATTTGGAATTAATCTTTTTAATTTATCCATTCTAGTGGGTGGAAAATGGTATCCCATTATTGTTTTAATTGCTTTTTCCTAATGGTTAATGATGCTGAGCATCTTTTAAAGTGCTTAAGGGTTATCTTATTTTGCACATAAGACTTACCTTATTTGTGAAGTGTCTTTTCAGATTTCTGCCCATTCATTTTTATTGAGCACTCTATTTTTAAATTTTTAATTCTTTATATAATTTGAATATAAGTTTTGTCAGAATGTGTACTGAAAATATTTTTCCAGAGTATGCCTTATTCCTTTCACCTCTCAAGTATGTTTTTTCGTGAATGGAAATTATCAATTTAATGAACTAACTTAGCAATATTTTATGGCTTCCATTCTTTGAGTCATAAGAATGTTTTGCATTAATGACTGTAAATATATTCTCCTATAGTATCTTCTAGAAATTTTAGTTTTAGGCTTTACCCTTAAGTTTATGTTCAATCTCAATTTGACATTTATATATGGTGTAAGGTAAGGTATGAGATTCTTTTTTATCTTAAAATTATTATGTAGTTGTTTCAAAACTCTTTGTTAAAAATAATTCCTTTACTTCACTTCATTTTTTTTATACCCTCCCAAAATTCGATTTACCAGATAAGTGTACCTCAATTTCTGGGCTTTCTGTTCTATTTCACTGCTGATATAATGGCAATGCTATATGGATTTAATTACTGTAGTTTAAAATAAACTGAATTCATGTCCTGGTACTCTTTTCAGTGATTGTTTCTTGCTCTTCTAGTTTCCTTTCACTTCTAATAGAGAATTCACTTGTCAATTTCTACACACACACAAAAAGCTTCTTATGATTTTAAAAGAAGTTGTGTAAAATCTATACATCAAATTTAGGAAAACTATCATCTCAACAACATGAGTCTTTCAATTTGCATTTAGGTCTTACTTAACTTTTCTCTACACTGTTTTTGTAAAATTTTAATTATGAAAGTCTTGCATTCTTTTAATAAAATTATCCCAAATTACTTTGTGCTTTTTGATGCTAATTATGAATCATAATTTCAAAAAATTTTCCAATTGCTCATTATTGGTACCTAGAAAGGTAAGTATTGTATATTTGCTTAATATCAGTAACTTTGTTAAAAAGTCATATATAAGTTATAATAAATTTTTGCATATATCATTGAATTATAATGTAAATAATCATGCTAACTGTGCATGAAGAGTTTGGACTTTTCCTTTCCAATGTTTATACTTTCACTTTTGTTGTTGTTGTTGTTTTGCTTTTTTTCTTTTTTTCTTTATGACATTAGATACGTTCTCTTGTACAAGACTGAATAAAAATAGTGAAGGAAGAGATTCTTATCTTCTCAAACATAGGGGAGATATGTGCAATGTCTTACCAGTGTGAGTGTTAGTTGAAAGCTCTTTGTGGATGGCCTTCAGTAGATAGACAAAAATGTTTTTCTTTTTTTTTTTTTTTAAAGATTTTATTTATTTATTTGACACAGAGAGAGAAAGCACAAGTAGGCAGAGAGGCAGGGAGAAGCAGGCTCTCCACTGAGCAGGGAGCCGGACGTGGGGCTCGATCCCAGGACCCAGGGATCATGACCCGAGCCGAAGGCAGCCGCTTAACTGACTGAGCCACCCAGGTGCCCCCAAAAATGTCTTTCTATTCCTAGCTTGCTGAGAGCTTTTCTCATGAATGTGTGTTAAATTTGACCCAATGATTTTCCTGCATCTATTTAGATGATCATGTAATTTCCCAATTGTTTATGTTAAATCATCTTTGCATTCCTGGGATAAATTCCACTTGTTTATGATGTTTTAGCTAACTATATATTGATGGATTTGATTTGCTAATGTTTTGTGAATGAGTTTGCAACTATGTACCAAGGAATAATATTTTGTTATTTTATTTTCTCATTTTCTTGTCAGATTTTGATATGAATGTTATTCTAACTTCATAAAAAGATTTTGGAATATTTCTTCTTCATATTCTGATATAGTTTGATAATATCCAGGACACAGTCTGAGAAAGCTCTCACCTAACAGAGATGGGACAATTTGGACACCAAAGAGCATAATGATTGTAATGGTTTAAAATCCACTATATAGGAGTTCAAAAATTATTGATAAATTTTGGAGATAGGAAATTGTATTATAATTTTGGAACATTATTCTCTTAAAAATGAAATTGAGGGCGCCTGGGTGGCTCAGTTGGTTAAGCGACTGCTTTCGGCTCAGGTCCTGATCCTGGAGTCCCGGGATCGAGTCCCACATCGGGCTCCCTGCTCGGCAGGGAGCCTGCTTCTCCCTCTGACCCTCCTCCCTCTCATGTGCTCTCTCTCTCTCATTCTCTCTGTCTCAAATAAATAAATAAAATCTTTAAAAAAAAAAAAAAAAAAAAAAAAAAAAAAAAGAAATTGGTACTTACCCAAAGAATACAAAAATACTAATTCAATGTGATACATGCACCCCAATGTTTATAACAACATTATTTATAATAGCCAAATTATGGAAACAGCCCAACTGTCCATCAACTAATGAATGGATAAAGAAGATGTGGTGTGTGTGTGTGTGTGTGTGTGCGCGTGTGTATGTGTGTGTAGAGAGAGAGATAATAGATGTATATCTCTCTATTATATATAGTGAAATATTACTCAGCCATAAAAAAGAATGAAATCTTGCCATTTGCAATGACTTGGATGGAGCTAGAGAGTATTAAACTAAGGAAAATAAGTCAGAGAAAGACAAATACCATATGATTTCACTCATATGTGGAATTTAAGAAACAAAACAAATGAGCAAAGAGAAAATAAGAGAGAGATACAGAGAGAGGGAGAGAGAGAGAAAGAGACAAACCAAGAAACAGACTGTTAAATACAGAGAACAAACTGATGGCTACCAGAGGGGAGGTGGGTGGGGGGAGGGGTGAAATAGGTGATGGGGATTAAGGAGTGTACTTGTGAGGAGCACCGGATATTGTATGGAAGTGTTGAATCACTATATTTTACACCTGAAACTAATTTTACACTGTATGTTAACCAACTGGAGTTTAATAAAAACTTAATAAATAAAAAGAAAAAAGAAATAGATGAATTGGCACATAGTAAAAAAAATGAAACAGGGATAAAACATGTAAACTGTCTTTTCTATATGAACTATACTTCATGTAAACAAATAATTGAGGAGAAGAAAGTTATCTTGAAAGAAGCATTCTAGCTAATAAACAAAAGACAAAAGAGAATTAGGACATCAACATTTTCCAACCCTTTAATGGACTTGTGTGTTTATCCAAAGTTCATCAGTGGCTGACATCATATAAAAACAAGTTACCACACACACAAATTCACAGAAAATATAGTATGTAACAACCACCTTATGTATCTCACGGTGACTACATGTGAAATAGTTTTACTAAAATAAATTTGAACCTCAATCTGACCAAGACTCTAGATATAGCTCCTAATTTATAGAAAATACATGGAACAGATAATAATGATGAGAGACATCAAATATATGCAATTAGCAGTATTAAGATTGGGTAACTCTACAGGAAAAACAACCTGGTTTCATCAACCAAAAAGAAAAAGCAAAAAAAAAAAAAACTTAAAGTATAACATTTGCATTTAGAGAGGCTCAAAGATACTTCATTGAAATGAATAACACTATTTGGAACTCAAATCACAATTATTAAATAGTACATACATACATGCATATATACATATGAATACATGCTTACATAATACATATGTATATTGTTTATTTCTATTTTTAATGTTTACAAATTTCCAATTTCCTTTAATAATAATAACATAATAGGAAAGTAGATGAGATAACTAGGTCATGCATTCTTTCTAATATGGTTAAATATGCATTCCATGATTATATTTTAAAAAGCTGAATTAATTTTAGTAGATGTTTTGATAGTAATGTGATCATGTAAGAATATATTCTACATGTAATTTTCTAACATGTAATATGCATTGCATGTGTTCACAGTATTGTGGTCATTTAAAAAATGCTATTTTTCAGAGATGTATTCTGAAGTATTTAGGGATGAATTATCTAGGAAATACTTTTAAATAACATTTGAGCAAAAATATTTTTAAAAAAGCAAATATGACAAAACATTGATAATTCTTTAATCTCAGGTTGGGGTTCATTATGTTATTCTATCCATATTTATAGATATTTGAAAAACATAATAAAAATGCTTTGGTATAAAAATAATAATGCTGAGGAGCTTGGGTGGCTCAGTCAGTTGAGCGTCTGACTCTTGATTTTAGCCCAAGTCATGATCTCAGGGTCGTGAGATGGAGCCCTGCATCAGGCTCCTTGCTGAGTGTGGAGCCTGCTCAAGATTCTCTTTCCTGTGCGCCTGGGTGGCTCAGTCGTTAAGCGTCTGCCTTCGGCTCAGGTCGTGGTCCCAGGGTCCTGGGATTGAGCCCCGCATCGGGCTCCCTGCTCAGCGGGAGGCCTGCTTCTCCCTCTCCCACTCCCCCTGCTTGTGTTCCCTCTCTTGCTGTGTCTCTCTCTGTCAAATAAATAAATAAAATATTTAAAAAAAAAAGATTCTCTCTCCTTTTTTTGCCCTTCCCCCCAACTCGTGCTCTCTCTCTCTCAAAATAAAAATTAAATAATAATAATAATAAAATGCCTTAGCAGATTTACCATCAGTAACAGCCAGATGGTTAATGTTTATTAAAAGTTACTATATACTTATTTAAATTGATTTGGCAGTAAATTTGCTAGGAAATATTTTGCTAACTATTCACACTGATGAGAGTATGTGCATTTTTGAAAGTTGTAAAAAGGTATGATTTTTTTAATGCCATCTAATTTAATTCACTCAACTTCCTAACAATTTTGAACAGTTAAAAATTGACTTTAATAAATACCCAAGATTAAGAAATCACCTTAAAAATAAAGAAAACAAAACAATGTATTGATATCTGCCTATTCTTGTTGCATACGAGGTACCTTTTTCATTAAATTTTTGTTTTTTCTTAATATAGATAATGAGGATTTTTTTGTCTATTAATGGCTTGAACAAAAAAGGTAGAAGAAGGGCACCTGGGTGGCTTAGTTGGTTAGGCAACTGCCTTCGGCTCGGGTCATGATCCTGGAGTCCCTGGATCGAGTCCCGCATCTGGCTCCCTGCTCGGCAGGGAGTCTGCTTCTCCCTCTGACCCTCCTCCCTCTCATGCTCTCTGTCTCTCATTCTCTCTCTCTCAAATAAATAAATAAAATCTTAAAAAAAAAAAGGTAGAAGAAAATAAAAAAGTCAAGGCACCCTGACTCATGTAGTCATTATAAATACACAGTAAAATAAAATCATTTTGATAAGGTATCTTGGAAAAGAAGGTAAAGTTACTGTGATCGCTGTATCTTTGATAGCTGAAAACCAACATAATAAATTACATATTTTATTTCCACATATAAACACATTAGATACATTCTGATCATTCCCCACATTCTTGTAAATTTCTCTAATGCAAGTTGTTTATGTTCCTCTCTAAACAAATACTTTCCAGATAGCTAGGCTCTTTACTTTAGCACATAGTTAACTATAATCTTTTACATGCCATAAATTTGCACCTAAATCATTCCTCATTTATAAAACTCTAGTCACATTCAAAGTTAATTGAAAACTTGAAATTTCCCCTAAAGCTCATACCATATAAAGGTCAGTAAAGAGGTAATAATAATTATTTTAAAAATAGGATACAAGGTGAAGATCTTAATAAACTACTTTATTTAGAGCTGTTTTATTACAAATATATTTTAAAACTGTAAGTTCAGAATAAACAAGTCTGATAATTTAAGGAAATCTCTAGATAGAGCAAGAAACAGGTAGGTGCTTAATAAATATGTGGCTTTAAACTACTCAGTTTTATTAATGGTGACAGCAACTTTGGGACTCAAACGGACACAAAATTACACAGAAAAGGAGAGCCATGGAGAGAGAAAATATATTCTCATTTTGAAATAAATCAACTTAAATACCAAGAAGTCAGTTTAGTTCCTTCTTCTTATCGACTTATTATTAATGGATTAGGATCTTACATCCAAATCTCCCCATCTGTGTGGACCTTGGGAAAGCACCAATGTCTTTGAACCATTATTGGGTGTGGGATTCCTTGAGTGTCCCTGAGCCCTTACTTCTGGGTCCGTCTCATGGAGTGAACATAAAATTTATCCTCTCAATCCAAACATGCTTGAGGATGACACAAAGAATTATCAATAATTGCACTGGGATAATAAGCATAAAGAAAAACTTCTCTGGGCAAATTGGAACATCTGCTTACCCGCTGCATGACCCCTCTATCCTGAATCATTGAAGACCAGTGCCTTATACAGCATAGTTTGAGCTCCAGTGCCAGAGCATGAGTCTGGGGCATGGGGCTGGGGGTGGGGTCTTTACTTATAAAATCATCTGGATCCTAGGAAATCAGTCAGGTGGTCATCAAAATGTGAAGTGTATAGAAAACACTGGACTCAAAAGCAACTCAGTAGAGCACACAGACAGATTCTTTAAATATTCTTTAAATATTCTTTAAATATCTCCTCCTGTTTTGGGGTTCCTTACATATCCCTAACCCAATTCAGCTTGCATTCTCAGGGATATATGCTTACTTCTCTCACCATCTCCCCTTCCTCATTTTGAAATCGTCCCCAAATGAGAAGAAGCTGGCATGAACATGAGGCTGTTCCCTGAATTATCTAACTAGATATATTTCCTCAAACATGATGATATTTTTTAAGTGAATTTAGTGATTTTTTTTAGCTTTCCTGCCTTTGAGTTCCTGCAAGCTAAAGTTCTGTCTACACTGAGCAGTCCCATTTGTAAAGCTATTAACCCTTTGTGTCTACTGAACTTGACTGTCTAGTCAAAATTGAAATGTAGTCTAAGAATAAAATATATATTAGATTTGCAAGACTTGGTATGAGAAACAATGTAAATACCTCAATAATTGTATATTGATTACATTTCAAAATATGTTGGATCTATGTAGTTAGATAGAATATATTACTAAAATTCACTTTTATTTTTACTTTTTAATGGCTACTAAAAATGATTAAATTCCTTTTGTGGTCCTACTTCTAACTCACATTAGATTTTGTTAGACTTTTTTTTAAGATTTTATTTATTTATTTTTGTGAGAGAGAGAGAGAGAGGGCAAGCACAAGTGGAGGGAGAAACAGAGGGAGAAGTAGACTCCCCACTGAGCAGGGAGCCCGATGCGGGGCTCAATCCCAGGACCCTGGGATCGTGATCTGAGCCGAAGGCAGATGCTTAACGACTGAGCCACCCGGGTGCCCCTGTTAGACAGTTTTGATAAAGATTCACTCTACTTTGCCTTCTTGTGATATTCTAAGTGCTTTGCCTTTTTCTGTCTTTACTTTATATCTCAGTGCTTCAGACAACACTGAAGGAGATTATGTTTCTCAGTCCACATGTTTTCCTTTTACAGCCTACTGAAAAATTTTGCCATGCAATGGCAATGTCCTGATAACCTAGAATCTCCTATGGTATCAATGAGACTTTCAAAACAAGACCCCATGCTTCTTGTAGTTCTGTCTGCATATATTTTTGGTAGGTTTTCAGCAGAGCCTAATACCCAACACAGCCACTAGCACTACCTGCTATTAGCACAGCATATCATGAGATAGGCAGATAGCAGTGTGTGGAACAAGTTAATGCTTTTACATTAATTTGGGGGGCTTTTTGCATATAGCCTTGATTGGTATTATATCACACATCTTTCTTTTCTTTCTTTCTTTCTTTCTTTCATCTTTCTTTCTTTCTTTCTTTCTTTCTTTCTTTCTTTCTTTCTTTCTTTCTTTCTTCTTCATTCTTTCTTCATTCTTTCTTTCTGTCCAGATTCTATTTATTTATTTGACAGAGAGAGACACAGCGAGAGTAGGAACACAAGCAGGGGGAATGGGAGAGGGAGAAGCAGGCTTCCCACCGAGCAGGGAGCCAGATGCGGGACTCGATCCCAGGACCCTGGGATCATGACCTGAGCCGAAGGCAGACGCTTAACAACTGAGCCACCCAGGTGCCCACATTGTTCTTTTGAATTAAAATTGTAAGATGCACAGCCACCCACAGCCCACTCTTTTTTTTTTTTTTTTTTTAGAGAAGGAAAGAGAGGGGGCAAGGAGGAGCAGAGGGAGAGGGAGAGAGAAAATCTTAAGCAGGTTCTACACCCAGTGCAGAGCCAGATGTGGGGCTTGATCTCATGACCTGAGCTGAAATCAAGAGTTGGATGCTCAACTGACTGAGCCACCTAGATGTCCCACCCACAACCCACTCTTTGTATGGATCATGTCGGCCAAAACACAATGTCTTTAATTGTGGGATATTTTTCTTCCTTCTCATCCCCCATGATCAATGACTAAAGAATATTTCCCTGCTTTAGGAGATTATGATTGTTGTTCCCTATGTACCAACTATAAGCACTTACAGTTTTGTATCTCATATTCTGCATTCTATATGTTATATAAGATATATGTTATATATGTATATGTATATATGTATGAATGTGCATATATGAGTGTGTGTGTGTGTGTATATATATATATAAACTATATCCCTTCTATCTACTGTTATCAGTTAAAGTTATTCACTAAAAGCTACTTTCCTGGCATTACATACTTTGGATGACCATTAGATGATGTCAAAGAAAGAAAGAAAGAAATTATTATGACAGTTACTTAATGTAACTACATTTTTACTAAGTATAGTAATACATGTCTCTCACCCTATACACTCATAAAATTCAGAAAAAAAAAAAAAAACTTCTGTCCTGATTTATGGATAGAAAATTGACTTCTGAATTTACTACCCACTATCAATAAATAAAATGATTTTAAAACCCTGTTAATTTTTCACTCTGTTTACATTAGTTTTAGGTCAATTTAATCCATCCCAGGAAATACACTTGCATAAACATGGCTCCGAAGAAATGAATCATTGAAATTCATTCCCCCACAAAAAAAGGGAGCTGTGCAGACATGGCTCTGAATAACTATCCACCATTATCTTCCCCATGGAACTCATTTTTTTTGGTTTCATTGTCTGTCCCTAAAAAAGCTGAGAATATCATTCGGAAACTTGCTGATGGCTTGGAAGATGGGAAATCTCAAAATATGTTCTAAAGCCCAAATGCTCTATAGCAAATGGAGTGAATACAAAATGCAGATAGAATGAGTCTACGTGTACAGCTTATTCACCTGCCCCTTTCAGTGTAACCCTCCTATGTGCTTTGATTTCATGTGTTTATGTCTTAAGAAAATATTTATTAAGCGGGGCAATGTGGATGGGATTTGGCACAAAGATTAATTAAATACGCATTAAACACCCTTTATGACCCAACAGCAGAATAGGTGTGCTTTGACTTGTCCCAAAAATTAATAGCACAAAATAAGATGCTGCATGCACAGTTCAAGCTGCTATAAGATTTCAGAAAGTAGGGACAGTTAAAAGTTATGAATTATCAGAACAGGTTGGGTTTTTTTTTTCCTGTTACCAGTGATAATGAGAAGTGAGAACATTAATGGACACAATAAGATATCATCCAGATTTTCTAAATATACTTGCATAGGGGCACCTGGGTGGCTCAGTCATTAAGTGTCTGCCTTCGGCTCAGGTCATGATCCCAGGGTCCTGGGATGGAGCCCCACATTGGGCTCCCTGCTCCGCGGGAGGCCTGCTTCTCCCTCTCCCACTCCCCTTGCTTGTGTTCCCTCTCTCGCTGTGTCTCTCTGTCAAATAAAGAAATAAAATCTTTAAAAAAAATAAAAATAAAAAATAAATATACTTGCATAAATATGGAAAAAAATGTTTTGTTCTGTTTTGTTTTTGTTTTTTTTTTCTTTCCTGTTGAAATGTTTTTAGTTCTTAAAGAATTTAAACCAAGTTTGTTATGACAGAGGTAACATATGCAGTGACTGCCGAAGCCTTCTCTCGAGTTGGTTTGTTTTTTTATATTCCTACCACTGTGAACTATCTACTAATAAAGAAGAAAATATAATATAAACAAACTTAATAGATGATCTGCAAAATGTGTGTTGTTATTTTTTGTACAAGGGATATCACATACCTATATAAAGAGAAACATTTCCTATCAGGACGTTTTTCAAGGCTGCAATTAATTTCCCACTATTTCCTTCAAAAACAACCTGGAGAGAGGGTAAAATACATCATTTACAGAAATGCCTGTTATTTCTGCTATAACGTATTGCCATTTATGGCTTTATGGGGCCCGGAATAAAAAAAGGTATGTTTGGAGAAGGGGGAAAGGAGATAATAACTTTAGTTAGCACAACAAGAGAGGGAACCAAATAAAGGTTCTTTTTGTCTCTCCTTTGCTCCAGTTGCTTTGGCATCATCATGCAGACAAAACATGTACACCTGATATAGTCAAATGTGGTTAACCTCCCTTTTTTGCTCTGCACTGTACCAACTCTGCTGTATTGAATTTTGTTCAGTGAGCAAGGGAATCTTCAAAAGCTGAGCAATACATAGCCTCGAGGACTTTTAAACTGAAGATATTTGATTAACCACAAAACAATAAAAATGTAGACAGTGGCCTAATCTTTCTGTCAAAATATCCATGATAAAACTGAAAATCATACAATATATTTGCAGAACCATGGGATCCCCCAGTGAGGCTAGACACTGAAAGATGATCATTTTGCTGGTGCTAATTCTCAGTTTTTTTCTACAGCTAGACTTTTAAAAATGGGCTCCATAGCTTAATTAACCCAGGCTCTGACAAGGAATTCTTGAAAGTAGAAAATAAAAATGGACTGCAAAGAAAAATTTTCATTTAACTATGAACTACATTTTGGACCACTAAAGAGAAAAATAGCAAAATTAGAATTGAGGATGCCTAGAGTAGATGTTGGTTTTAGGGTTCCTCTTAATTTATGTCCCAGACACAGAGGAACAAGAATGCTATTTTTGCTATGTTTTGCTCTTCTCCTGGGCAATCCTATTCTCATGTTTGACTATTTAGGTGGAATGCACCGACGCAATCTGGGCATAAATGATATCCCTTCATAGACCCTTCTCAGGTCTCTTGAGAAACTATTTCTGTTCTCAGAGGTTAAATCCTGAAAAATGAAATGAACTCGGGAACATGGCATTTAGACTCCACTGTATGTTGAGCATTTTATTAATAGTAATGCCAGATCATTTGTGAGAAAGTGAATTAAATGCAGTGTTTTTTTTCCTCAAATATATTTTAATCCATTGAAGACAGAATAAAAATGCCACATTAAAGAAATTAAGGTAAAATTTGTATGTGAGTAAGAAATGCCGATTTAAACAATATTAGTCTATTAGAGAAGCACTGTTTAGAACCATTCACTATTGCTCTATATTCTTTAATAAATGACATAATGTAAAATGGCCCCTAATTACATGAAAAAGGTATGCAATGTCTTAACACAAGTGCTGCTTTATTTATGTTGAAATTTTGTCAACTATCTCAAAACCTTATTGTATCTGGGAATAGATAGAATATAATGCAAAGTAAAGTTAGTGAAAGCTCTATAACTTCTATGTGTGTCTCTAGAGGGATAGGGCTATTGAACAAGCAGTGTGATATGTTAAATGTGCTGTGAACTAGAAGTCAGAAAACTTTTGTTTGAGTTCTGATTTTATTGTTAATCAGTTAAAAGCCCATAGGCAAATTTAATAAGGGACACAGTTCTGGACTTCGGGGGGAAAAAAAAAAAGGAAATTGGACTATGTCATCTCAAAAATACATTTTCTCCCTGTATCTTCTGATCTATGTTCCCTGTGCAATCAGTTCTTTTACCAAACCCTTAGGAGTGCGTGCCAGGTTTATGCCACATTGTCCTTCTTGGTGTGGGGAAAACAACCAAGAGTCCGTTCAATAGCATCCTTGTTTTCATGGATGGAAGAAAAACGAGATTCTATAAGAAAATTGTGTGTATCATGAAGAAAAGAAAGTGTAGTGCTTTGCAAAAGAATGTCTGTGGGGTTACTTTAGATGAACTAATCAGGAAAGACCATCTAAGGGGTGATACTTGACAGTCAGAGATGAATAACAGCAAAGATCTGGAGAGAAAGAATTCCCAGCAGAGAATCAGCAAGTGTAAGAACTAGGGGCGCTTGGCTGGCTCAGTTAGTAGAGCATGTGACTCTTGATCTTGGGGTTGTAAGTTCGAGCCCCATGCTGGGTATAGAGCCTACTTAAAAAACAAAACAAAACAAACAAACAAAAAAACAAAACAGAGTGCAAGAACTGAGAATTAAATAGAAAGGAGAAGACACCATAGTGAGCCTGGAAGCCAGTGGACAAGAGGGGATGTTGAAGGTGCAGAAGCCATCAGAGGGCAGATCTTGGACTGCATCATAAATCAGCATTCAGTGTGTGGATTTTAATCTTAGATGCTCGATAATGGTAGGTAGGGCTTCATAATTTTAAAAGATAACCCTGGCTGCTGGGTGAAAAAATCATTGGGAGAATGTATTAGATTGGGCTGCTAAAACAGAATACTATAAACTAGGTGGCTTAAACAACAACAGAAATGTGTTTTTCACCATTCTGTAGCTGAAAAGTCTGAGATCAGAGTGCTGGCCAGATTGGCTTATGGTGAGAGCTTTCTTTCTGGTTTGTACATGGCCCTCTTCTTGCTGCCTCCTCAGATAGAAAGAAAACTCTCTAATGTCTTATAAGGGTGCTAATTCTATTCATGAGGCCTCCACCCCCCTGACCCAGTTACCTACCAAAGTTTTCACCTCCCAACGTCACACTGGGGGTTAGAATTTCAACATATAAATGTGGTGTGGGAGGGGAACAAACTTTCATCTATGAGAGAGAGGGAGGGTGGAAGACTATTAGACCAGTTAATAGACTATTAGGATAAAAGTGAGAGCTGATCAGGGTGGTAGTGAGGCAAATGGATTCAACTCAATTAATGTTTGCAATGAGGAGTTGACAGGAATTGCTATGATAATTTGGCTTAGGGGTGAAGAAGAAGGGGAGGATAGACTCCCAGCTTTTAGGTTTGAACAATTAAATGAAATGGTGCCACTTAACTTAATAGGGAACAGTACAGGAGAGACAGGACATGAGTGCATTGGAGGGTGGATCTAGAGTTCTGTTCTATACTGATTAACTTAGATATGCTTTTAGATATCCAGGTGTAGATGAATAAGTCAGGAACTAAGGACTTTTGAGCTGTTGGTAGAGGTTTGGGAATAATAGCTTATTAAGAAGCTTTAAAAAAATTATAATAACTAATCTCTGGTAATAGATTTTCCGTAAAGACAAGACTAATATGGATAGTATAATGGAAACTTAGTCGGCTCTGGATGTTTACAGAAGAAGCCAGCACACCTATGTTGGGGGACTTACCTCAGGCGAGACCTGGTGCTTAGATTTTCATGGTCAGAAACTTGATAAGTCTACACACTGAGAACCAATTCCTTTCTCAGGGAAACACAAACCAATACTTCGGAAACTGAAATATGAAGCCAAATCATAATTTATTAATTAGCATTACAGATCAGATAATTTCATTTTCACAGTAGGAATTTCTACAGATGAAACCAAATTTTGCTTAGGATACTTCTTATGCTAATCCTTTAAAGGCTCTTGTTCTAATGCCAATCCTATTATAATTAGAATTTCCTATACTGAAAGGAATGTGTTACTTATGTTAATAGAATTATCTTGAGGTAGTCTACCTCTCTCCAGTAAGGGTTTACCAATAGCACCATAAATAATTTGGTGAAGGTTTTCTTTCTTGAAGAACCTCTGAATTGTGCTTGAATGGATGTTATAGATATCTGCCTCTCCAAATCATGCTCAAAGGCTCCCTTTCCTGACCAATCCCCCCCCCCTTTTTTTTTTCCTGATTGACAAGGTATTTTCTCTGAATATATACTCAAAGAAGTTGAGTACTCAGTGAGATCTCTTCGGTATTCTTAACAATTCTGTTATTTCAAATGTACTTATCCATATCTCAATTGTGCATCAATGTAACAATTGAGATCCCTAGTTGCAATGTTATATTCCCTTTGTGCAGGTCTCTGGGGGAAACCTATAGGTGCCCTATAAGATCACAAATCACTCAAGCATCTTTCAGTAGTACTTAGTTGGCTGAATTTATTGAAATAACCAAAGACTGGGCGCCTGGGTAGCTCAGTTGGTTAAGCGACTGCCTTCGGCTCAGGTCATGATCCTGGAGTCCCGGGATCAAGTCCCGCATCGGGCTCCCTGCTCGGCAGGGAGTCTGCTTCTCCCTCTCCTGCTCTCTGTCTCTCATTCTCTCTCTCTAAAATAAATAAATAAAATCTTTAAAAAAAAAAGTAATAACCAAAGACTAAATTTTTTTCTTCACTCTATGAATGGAAAAAAATAAAGTATGTTGGTGATAAATTTGGATTATCCATATATTCAATTAACCATATTTTCCCCAACACCAATACATCAGTGCAACAATACTTGTATGGTATTTTACTTCTTTGAGTATTCAGGAGACATTATTTAAAAGTTTTATTTCTTCCAATCTGTGAACCCAGAATTATTTCAAAGTAATTACAATTCATCTAACAATTTATAGATTACCTTTGAAGCTCAAAGCAATCCTGCTCTGCATGTAATTTCCTAGTTAGTAAATATTAAGCCAGGATTTAGAAACTCTTGTGTCCTAACATTTAATCTTATAATACTGATAGCCAAAATTTCTTGTCTCTCTCTCTCTCTCTTTTTTTTTTTCTATGAGCCAGGTTTTTGCTAGACACTCTATAAGGAATATCTCATTTAATCAGCACACTAATCTATAAAGGAGGTCATTGTATTCTCTCCCTTCTATAGCAGGATAAACTAAAGAATATATGATGAAATATTCTGCCTAAGTCCTCAACTATGAAAAGAAATGGCACAGGTTCAATACAAAGGGAAGCTAAGTTCAGAGTTCATAGCCAATAAACCACAGTGATTATGGAAACTTTATTGAAGCATAATTAAATTAGTGTTATATTAGTTTCAGGTGTACAATATAATGGTTCAACAATTCTATACAGTCAGTGCTCATGACAATAAGTGCATTCTTAATCCCCTTTATCTATTTCACCCACTTCCTCTATGGCAACCATCAATTTGTTATCTGTATTCAAGATTCTGTGCTTTTGTCTTTCTTCATTCCTTTTTTGTTTTGTTTCTTTTTTTAAAGATTCATTTATTTATTTTACAGAGAGTGCATGAAGAGGGAGAGGGGCAGAGGGAGAGAATCTCAAGCAGACTTAGCACTGAGTGCAGAGCTGGTCACAGAGCTTGATCCCATGATCCATGAAATCATGACATGAGCCGAAACCAAAAGTTGGAAAGGGCCTTGGTTCGACTAAGCCACCGAGGCACCCCCTTTGTTTTGTTTCATAAAGTTCATATATGAGTGAAATCATATGATATTTGTCTTTCTTTGTCTGACTTATTTCACTTGGCATTATACCTTCTAGGTCCAATCATGTTGTTGCAAATGGCAAGATCTCATTCTTTTTTACAGTTGAGTAATATATATACATATTATATTTCTTTATCCATTCATCTATGGATAGATATTTGGGGTGCTACAATATCTTGGCTATTATAAGTAATGTTGCAGTAAACATTGGGGTGCATATATCTTTTCAAATAAGTGTTTTTGTTTTCTTTGGGAAAATACCCTAGAGTAGAGTGACTATATTAAATAGTAATACTACAGTGACTGCACCAATTTGTATTCCCACCGATAGTGTACAAGGATTCCTTTTTCTCCACACCCCCTCCAACATTTGATATTTCTTATCTTTTTTATTTTAACCATTCTGACTAAATGACATCTCATTGTACTTTTAATTTACCTTTCACTGATGGTGAGTGATGTTGAGCATCTTTTCATGTGTCTGTTGGCCATTTGTATGTCTTTTTTAGAAAATGTCTATTTAGGTCCCCTGTTTTTTTTTGTTTTTTTTTTTAAGATTTTTATTTATTTATTCATGAGAGACAGAGAGAGAGAGAGGCAGAGGGAGAAGCAGGCTCCCAAGGAGCAGAGAGCCCGATGCGGGACTCGATCCCAGGACCCTGGGATCATGACCTGAGCCGAAGGCAGACGCTCAACCATCTGAGCCACCCAGGCGCCCCTGTTTTTTTTTTTTAATTGGGTTGCTTCTTTTTGTTTTTGTTTTTGTTTTTATCAAGTTATATACCTTCTTTACATATGTTGGATATCAACCCCTCACAAATATATCATTTTCAAATATCTTCTCCCATTCAGTAGTATGTCTTGTCATTTTGTTGGTGTTTCCTTCACTGTGCAAAAGCTTTTTATTTTAATGTAGTCCCAATAGCTTCATTTTGCTTTGTTTCCATTGCCTGATGAGACATACCTAGAAAAACTTTTCTAGGCTGGTGTCAAAGGAATTACTATGATGTTTTCTTCTAGGAGTTTTATGGTTTCAGGTATCACATTTAGGTCTTTATTCCATTTTTAGTTTATTTTTGTGTATGGCATAAGAAAATGGTCGAGATTCATTCTTTTGCATGTAGCTTTCCACATTTATGGATATTTTAATGCTCCAAGTGGTCTTCATTTTCATGAGACCTCCAAAACATGGCCATTTATCCAAAGTTTGTTTTTCTTTAAGTTATTGAACAATTGTCCATTTTCATTTGTGACACTGACATTTTATACATTAAATAATATACATTATATATAATATATAATAACATCACACACACACACACACACACAAACACACATATATATATCACATGAAGGAAGTGACATTGTTCTTAATAAAATGATTTAGAGCTAGCCAGTCAAGTTTGTAAATGAGGCCCTATAATCAGTCCTGAAATCAGTATCAGGTTTATATAATATTACTCAGCATAAATAGTAAAGTTTACAATGTGAAATAAACACTCTTTAGATATATCACTCAGTAGCTGAGAGCAAGATACGTTAATAATGTCAAGAAAAAACAGGTTTTGTGGATTATTTACTAATTTTGTTCAAGTCCAGGGGTACTGAATTTCAACCTATCTTCATTTTATTCCTTTTTTCAGAAGACCTATCCCAAGCATGAATTTTACAATAAGCCTATAGCATTATCTTCTCATGCACAGAACAGCAAAATATACAGTAATCGTTACAAGACACGGCATCTACTTTTTTGTTATATCATATATACTTATTGGTATTTCATTTACAAAGGAAAGCACTTCATTAATTATTATATAGCCTTCCTTCAACCAGAATATGCTCTCGATATGATACATAATAATCTCAGAAGTCTGGATAATAAACTATCTCAGGTGTTTTCTCTGAGGTCTGTAGAAAAATTGGAGTCCCTCGGCACAGCAATTAACATTGCTGATACTATTCCCCATTACCTTGTTTCTGATAAACTTTCACTTGTTTTAACCATCTCTGCTGCTTCAGGGGTCTATTACATTACAGCCTTACCATGCCATTCTGGTCTTTTATCTCTCTCTCTCTCTTCTTTCCTCCCTCCCTCCCTCCCTCCCTCCCTCCCTCCCTTCCTCCCTTCCTTCCTTCCTTCCCTCTCTTTTTCTTTCTTTTTTCCCTGTTTGTAGTCCTCTCTGCCAAGCAATATGAGGCAAACTTCATAAAACAAGACTTGAATTTTCTCTGACACATCACCATGTTCTTTTGCAAAAGCTTTCTTCTCTGACACCCATGAAGTAATTTACTGCCATGAATACAGTTTTTTGCCCTTTGGTAAAGTCTGCCATCAAGAGTTTCTATCCCTTTTTTTGTCAAGTCCTACTGTTCTGTCTGAAAGTCCTCCTGACTTTTGCCCTCTTGGTGTGTGACAGAAATTTCTGACTTGGTAATTCGAAGTTCTTGTGGCAAATACGGTAATAAAATCTTTTCTGTGGCTGAGACAATGCTATGTGTCCATTAAATTCTCTTTCCAACTACAGAGTGGGCTCCAGCTGTTTTTCTGTGACATGATCCCACACTCACCTGATCCCCGATGATGAGACCAGTCATCAACACAAGGTGGGGGTACCTGCCCAGAAATTAGGCCTGGGCAGAGCAACTTCAGATAATTTACTGCTAGGTACTTTGAGGCATAAGGAAAACTAAGTTAGTAATAAAGTTCTGAGTTCCATCATCAATCTCTATATTAAGTTACATGATGTGTTATCTTTCTACACTTCATTGTTCTTGTATATAAAATGGGGCTAAACTAGATCTTGCCAAAGGCCCCTTGCTCAAGTTTCTATGAGTCCATTTTTGTTCATGTTTCTTGGTTTTAGATTAGTTTTTCTATTTTTTTTTTATTATGTTCAGTTAGCCCACATATAATCTAGACTGGGAACTCTTTGTCTCTGCTCCTATGATACCTTGTGTGTAGCTCTATCGTATCTATGGCAACACAATATTCCAGTTATCTGTTTACTTGTGAAATGCCACTCTTAACCTATGAGTTCACTGAGACCAAGCCCTTTGGAGACTAGCACATTATTATTTTTGAGTAAATAATTAATCTCTTAATAATTATACACACAAAAGTTTGGGCTCTTAAACATAATTTACAGTAAAATTACAGATAATTTTGTTTTGACCAGAATTCCCTTTCTTCTCCAAAATATCTCAATGTGCTACGAGACTACAAGAACTTTACCAAAAGCAGATGTTGTGAAGTTGGATGAAGCCATCACTCAGACATGTGGAATGCCCAAAACTCATTTTTTGGCAACTATATGTCTTCTCTGATATCTCGATTCAGAGACAAGGACTATTTTCTGCAGAATTGTATTATAAATGGTTTATTTAAATCTCAAAATTACAAAGACTATTTAAGTTTATATTTGGGGGTCCAACATGAATAATTATTTGTTCTATTATTCTATTTTTAGCTCTTATCAGATTGGCAAATAGTGTATATTAGATCATATTAAGTTTTATTTAATATTATGAAAACTATTTTATAAGTTTCATGTGGGTATCATATATTTTTGGATGGTAAACTCTGTAAAGATTGGGGATATTATTATTAGTGTTTTCAAGTCAAATCTGAAGCCATACTTTTAAATTCCAACTCGTGCCAAGGTAGACTAATTAAAAAGCATAATGTAGTTTTACTAGTTACTGCCTTTTGCTTAAACAGTTCTATTCATGACTACCTTTTAGTCCTGATAATTTATGAAACTGACGCCTTATGATTATATTTGAGGAAATACCAGATTTGGGGAGAATATTCCCAGTTTTGCCTGTATATACACCAAAATAAATCTCTCATCATATAAATATTTTATTACAAGAAAAGAGCCGACAAGTAATCATCTAAGGATGCAGAAAATCTTGACAAAAGACAATTTAGTTTCTAACTACTGGCATGGTAGGTAGCAAATCCAGTTATAGGCAGCAGGAGTGCCCATCACTCACTGAGATACTCTACAACCAAGGAAATAGAGATAGATGTGAATGCTGAACAGCTTGGCAAATGACAACACTGGGAAACAGACCCAGGGGCGCACCTTCATGAAAGAAGAGTGAAGTCAGAAAATTCTGTGAGGCTGTGGGGAGATTTGGAGATATATTAGACAAAGTACTAGAGAATTAATATAAGTTACTGAGAACATGACTAGTCATTAAATTGCTTCTTATCTCTGCTGCAGGCTGCTCTTTTCTTCTACCTTTTTTCTTTTTTTCTTGTCTTCCTTTTCTACTTCTAATACCATACCCATTCACATCTCAAAAATCCTTGTATTCAGAGTAATAAGGTGATCTTCTCAACTCTGTAATTCTAAACTCTTCAAAATTGATGTCCTCTTTTTTTTGTAAGATTTTGTTTATTTATTTGAGACAGTGAGACAGCGGTATAGATAACGAGAGAGAGCAATGGCAAGGAGGAGCAGAGGGAGAGGGAGACGCAGGCTCCCTGCTGAGCAGAAACCCTGTCGTGAAGCTGATCCCAGGACCCTGGAATCATGACCCGAGCCAAAGGCAGATGCTTAACAAACTGAGCCACCCAGGCCCCCCAACTGATGTCCTCTTTTTATAAAATAATAAATGGTGTTTATGATGAGCATGTGAACAAACTACTATATGTGACGTATTTCTCTTTCAACTGAAACCCCTTTGTGTGTATCTAAACAATGGATTTTAAAACATAAATCTTGTAAGGGAGATACTTTCCTGAATCCATTTCTGCCTTTCCATATCTAGTTCAAATGTAGCTGTTCCCTGGCATTGATTAGATAAATACAGAAGGATATAGAGTAAGTCATGAATCTAGAATGCAATAACACAAAATATTTTTGAACCCTAACATAGAATATTTCAATTTATTGCATTTTATATACAATTTTGACCAAATCCTAAAGTCTGAGATGTCTTTATAAAAGTACTCAGGGGCACCTGGGTGGCTCAGTTGGTTAAGCGACTGCCTTCGGCTCAGGTCATGATCCCAGGGTCCTGGGATCGAGCCCCACATCGGGCTCCCTTCTCGGCAGGAGCCTGCTTCTCCCTTTCTGCTGCTCTCTCTCTGTCAAATAAATAAATAAAATCTTTAAAAATAATAGTAAAAATAAAAGTACTCAAATTTAAGCAACACAGTTAAAACCTGATGTTTCTTACTGTCAACAGAATGAACATATATATATATATATATAGAGAGAGAGAGAGAGAGAGAGTTTTCCAAATGTATGCCCATTCTTCTTCTACATTTAAACTCTTCATTTGTCTTCACCATTATGCAGAAGATGAATTCCAAACTCTTTATACGACCTATGAGGCCCTCTATATTTTGGCTCCAGGCTACTTTTTTAATATCTCTTTTTTTCTTTCTTCCTGTAACCAGAACCCCCTAGTAAAGAGAGGAGCAACCAACATGCATTTTGGCTAAATATGAAAGCCTAGGTATTAACATCCATATTCAGGCAGAAACAAGGGAGAAGTCAAATACCACCATAATGGATAGAATTAATTTCTAGTTTACCAAAATAAACCAGAAATTTTACCAAAATTAATTAAAGCAATTTTATCAAAAAGTTAAGTTCATAAATTTTTAAAGTTTCACATTATCGTACAACAATAATTTCTTAACACTTTCAGCTGCTGAATTATTCTGGTAGTTACTCGACTACACACTTACAATTCTTAATAGATATTTATTTTCCTTTGAGGTTGAAGCAAGAGTAAATTTTTTATTTTTTGGCTTCCCCACTGTGGGGTACTATGGATGGCCCTGGCAAACTCATTTCAACTTTCTCTCTGAGATGACTGACTGAGGTATAGATTTATCACTCACTCATCTGCCAGGCTGGAAAACATGATTCATGATATTCAGGCTTTTTATTGATGTGATACGCAAAATGAAGCTTTACACACTATGTGCCAAAATGCTTTTTTTAATATTTTTCAAGTACATACCTAATATGATTGTCTCCATTCAACATCTTGTTTTATCTTGTTTTGTTTCTCATATTTTTTTATGAATTCCACCGATTCATACAGAAGTTGAAGGAAAAATGATCCTGATATACAAGCTCAGAAGTAGTTGGTTTTAAGGTAACAAAACAATGTACTAATGTTCACCTGCCTTAGCATTCATACTATGTACACTTACTGCAATATCTTTATAAAAGATTGATAGCAGTCACCTTTAGAGAGAAATGTAGGAAGACATATACTCTGAGTCCCATCAGTTCTGGTTACTTAAAAGAAACTGCTTTATCTTCAGTTAAACATTAGTACTGAACAATATCAAAAGTGGGAAATAGATTTACAATGTATATTTAATCCTTTCTTTTGTTCAAGAATCCTCATCAAAAACAAAAACAAAAATGTTCTTCCTTCTTTAAAAAAAAAAAAAAAACTTATATTAGAACAAGCATGATTGAATCTTTCCTGAATGTCACACAGTTCTTCTTTGGTTATAGGGAAAAAATAAATAAATAAATAAATAAATAAATAAATAAATAAATAAATAAATAAATTGAAAGTAGCCACCCATCTTTTTACTCATGGTCATTATTCTGTTATATATAACCTGTTCTATAATTATGTCATAAGAATCCAAAAGAAAGATATGTACATAACTTTACATGGCTAGTGATCACTAAATCATTCATAGCCAATAACAATGACATAACACTTTTTGTACTGATTTTCTATTATTTAAATACTCCTTGCATCTGATTCACTCTCTTGTTAGCTCTGGGAGATCCAATAGGCAGTTATCTTGCAGCAAGGAAATAAAGTAGAAGGAAAGTTGAATTCATCATTTACCTTAGTCAGTTTAGACTGCCATCTGCCATAGCAAATGGCAGATGGGGTGGTTTAACCACAGAAATTTATTTCTCACAATTCTGGATATCGGAAGTCTAAGATTAAGGCACCTGCTGGTTCAGTTCCTGATAAGAACTCTCATCCTGGTTTGCAGATAGCTGCCTTCTCATTTTATTCTCACATGGCAGAGACTGTAAGTCCTTTCTCTTCTTATAAGGACACTAATTCTGTCATGGGGACTCCATCCTCTTGACAACATCTAAACCTAATTACCTCCAAAGGCCCCAGCTATAGCATTATGAAATGCATTTCTTCAATAATAAGACTTGAAAGTCAAAATTACTCCTTGATCCATGGGCTGCAGAATAAATACCGTGTTAGCAGGATGAAAACAATATTAATTTCATTGTGCATTTTCAAGAGAGCTCTTGGATGAACAGGTGCATTGCCAATGAGCAGTAATATGAAAGAAGTCTTTTTTTTTTTTCTTTTTCCCCTGAGCAGTAGGTCTCAACAATGGGCTTAACATATTCAGTAAACTGTGTTGTAAACAGATGTGAAATCATCCAAGCTTTGTTCCATTTAGAGAGCACAGGCAGAGTAGATTTAGCACAATATTTAAGGACTTTCTAGGACTCTAGGACTTTCAGAATGGTCAATGAGCAATGGCTTCACCTTAAAGTCACCAGCTGCATTAGCCCCTAACAAGAGAGTCAGTCTGTCCTTTGAAGCGTTGAAGCCAGGCATCGCTTTCTCCTAAGTGAAAATATAGATGACATCTTTTTTTCCAATATAAGACTGTTCCATCTACAGTGAAAATCTGCCATTTAGCGTAGCCCCCTTCATGAATTATCCTAGCTAGATCTTCTGGATAACTTGCTGCAGCTTCTACATCAGCTTCTGTTGCTTCACGGTATACTTTTCTGTTATGAAGATGGCTTCATTCTTTAAACCTCATAAATCAGATCTGCTGGTTTCAAACTTTTGTTCTGCAGCTTCCTTATTTCTCTTAGCCTCACAAAACTGAAGAGAGTTTAGGGTTTTTGCTCTGGATTAGACTTTGACTTAAGGGAATGTTGTCGCTCTTTTGATCACCTATCCACACCACAAGAACTTTCTCCACGTTAGCAATGAGACTGTTTTGCTTTATTATCATTCATGTGTTTATTAGAGTAGCATTTATAATTTTCTTCAAGAACTTTTCCTTTGCATTCACAACTTGGCTATAACTGTTTGGTACAAGAAGCACAGCTTTGGCCTATCTCAGCTTTCAACATGCCTTGTCACTAAGATCAATCATTTCTGGCTTTTGAAATAAAATGAAAGACAGTGCAACTCTTCCTTTTACCTGTACACTTAGAGGCCATTGTAGGGTTATTAAATGGCCTAATCAATATTGTTGTGTCTCAGAGAATTGGGAGGTCTAAGAAGATGGAGAGAGATGGGGAAATGGCTGGTCAATGGAGAGAGATGTCAGAACACACACAACATAACATTTATCCGTTAAGTACACTGTCTAATATGGGCATGGTTCACAATGGCCCCAAACAATTAACAATATTAACATCAAAGATCACTGATCACAGATCACCATAACAAATATAATAATGGAAAATGTCTGAAATATTGTGAGAATCGCCAAAACGTGACCCAGAGACATGAAGTGAGCAAGTGCTATTAGAAAAGTGGTGCCCGTAGATCTGCTCAGTACAGACAGGGTTACCACAACCTTCAATTTGTATAAAATGCAATGAAGCAAAATGCAATAAAACAAACAAAAAACGTATCCAATTCCTCAGCTCAAAAGTTCTACCTTTCACAAAATATTACAACACAAACATAACTCAGCCCAGTTCCTGCCACTTTAGAACAGAGATCACCTTTATTCCATTGTCTAAAAATATGTTCCTCAATTCTGTCTGAGACCTCATCAGAATGGCCTTTCCCATCCTATTTCTACCAACATTCTATACAAGGTTATTTATATTATATATTCCCTAAGAGGGTAAAAACTTTTTTACAGCTCTTCTCTTTCCTTTCGGAGTCCTCACCAGAAATCCCTCTTAAACCCCCTTTCTAGCGGTGTCAGCCATGTCTAGCATGCTCTTCAAAACTCTTACAAGCTTCTACCATTAGCCAGTTCCAAAGCTGCTTCCACACAGATGGGCGCCTGTTGTAGCAGCAGTTCACTTCTCAGTGCCAGTTTCTGTCTGAGCTCTGGCTGCTGTAACAAAATACTAGAGGTTAGGTGGCTTAAACAACAGAAACCTATTTCTCACAGTTCTGGAGGCTGGAAAGTCCAAGATCAGGGTGCTAGCCAATTGTGTTCCTGGTGAGAGCCCTGGTTCCTGGTTTGCAGACCACTATCTTTTCTTTCTTTCTTTTTTTTTTTTTTAAGATTTTATTTATTTATTTGAGAGAGAGAATGAGAGAGAGCACATGAGAGGGGGGAGGGTCAGAGGGAGAAGCAGACTCCCTGCCGAGCAGGGAGCCCGACGCAGGACTCGATCCAGGGACTCCAGGATCATGACCTGAGTCGAAGGCAGTCGCTTAACCAGCTGAGCCACCCAGGCGCCCAGACCACCATCTTTTCATTGTATCCTCACAAGGTGGAGATAACAAGTTCTAGTCTATTTCTCTTCTTATAAGAATGCTAAGTCCATCATAGGGCTCCACCCCATGACTCATCTAAACCTAATTCTCCCTCAGAGACCCACTTCCTAATATCACCCTATTGGGCATTAGGATTTTTTTTTTTTTAAAGATTTTATTTATTTATTTGACAGAGAGGGAGAGAGACAGTGAGAGAGGGAACACAAGCAGGGGGAGCGGGAGAGGGAGAAGCAGGCTTCCCGCTGAGCAAGGAGCCCGATGCGGGGCTCGATCCCAGGACCCTGAGATCATGACCTGAGCCGAAGGCAGACGCCCAATGACTGAGCCACCCAGGCACCCCGGGTGTTAGGATTTTAACATATGAGTTGGGGGGGGGCACAAACAAGCAGTCCAAACCATCATTAGACCACCAAACTGTTAAGCTAAAAAAAAAAAAAAAAAAGTCTTTTCTAAACATGTACAAATATTTAATATATGCTATAAAGAGGTAGGGTATTTTAATATACCACTATTTTATGCACAACAGGGAAAACGTATCAGGAGTGATGTATATCATTTCCAGGTCAAGCATTTAAGAAATGAGTGTATTTCTTCACCCCTAACCATGAGCTCCTTCTCCTTTCCCTGGCTGGACGCAGGTAATGACACGTCTCTAAGGGAACAGAGAAGCCAAAATATGGAAAATCTGGGCAACTGAACCACCATATGGAGGCGAGACATCTGCTAAGAACACCCTCTGTGAATCAGTACAGGAGCAAGAAATAAACTTTAATTGCAATTGGAGGTAGATTTCTTGAAAAGAAATTGGGTTATTTTGTAACTCCTATGCTAACCATTTCTTTCTTTTTCTCTCTCACTATCTAATATATCCATTTCTAAAGCTTTCTCATAGCCTTTGTGTTCTGTATGCTTTACGACTAAATAAAATATGATTTCTCTTGGGTATTGGAGTTCTTCTCATAAAATTTTTAGGTGACAATGTTGATACAGTGTTGATTCATCCTTTCAAGATAGAAAGAATTTTCAATTCTCAAATAGAATTTTTCCTTAAAAATTCTTGGAGTCGATGGTATTAAATGACCATTTAAAAGTTGTGTTTAATGTGACAAATGCTAGAATAATGAACACTTGTAAGGAGACTAGAATTTCAATACAGTAAATCTCCATCAATCTTTGCTTTAATTTAAAATTATTTAAATATATTTAATTCCAAAAGGATATGTTTTTATTCTAAAAGTTATTGCATTGGGAGTAACTTCTGGTTTAGTATTCACCAATCTATGTATCTGTTTAACTACTTGTATAGTTAATCAAGAATCTTCAATTGTTGGAGCACTTAATTTTTTGCAGTGATAAACACACATTCATATTTCAACTGATATTGTTTCAGTAAAAATATTTCTAAAGAGACTATACAGCTAATTATATCTAGAATGCTAATATATATTTGAGTGTGACTCTGGATATTAACTCTAAACCCAAAAGTGTTGCTAAAATTGTATTGCTGATGTTTTTGGACTGATTATTTTGAGCTTAAAAATGCAACCATAGCATTATTGATCAGGTGCAAGTTCAGGTCTGACAGAAATGACATTGATGTGGATATTTGACAGTCTCTTGGTCCAAAGCCTGAAGGCAATATTACACAGCAGATTTTTGCCAAATACTAAAGATGACACTTATTAACACATTAGTGTATTATCACCACCTCCATAACATTTCATAATACTTCACACCTCACCACTTTGGCAAATACTGTTTCCTCTCCCTTCCTTTACCTCTCCATTACCTCATCTTCTGATAAGCTTATCTTTCCAGATGTAGTTGAAGCATCTCCTCTTTTCTTTTTCTTTTTTTTTAAGATTTTATTTATTTATTTGAGACAGAGAGAATGAGAGAGAGAGCACATGAGAGGGAGGAGGGTCAGAGGGAGAAGCAGACTCCCTGCCGAGCAGGGAGCCCGATGCGGGACTCGATCCCGGGACTCCAGGATCATGACCTGAGCCGAAGGCAGTTGCGTAACCAACTGAGCCACCCAGGCGCCCAACATCTCCTCTTTTCAAGAAATCTACCTTGAACATTATTTTCTCAACCTCTCAACTGCTATCATCTTATGTATCACAGTTAATTCAATTATATACTTGTGTGCCTATTTTATACTAGGTCAGCAAATGTCAAATAATAGTGGCATAATGTCTACTTACAGGGTTTGAAGGTAATGAATATCAGGAAAAAATATTTACAGACTTCTGGTTAAACAGGGAAAGTAAACCCATGTATTATCACACTTCAAGCATGAGTTTGCAGTGAGATCCCTGACCATGTACTCATTTGCAACAGTGAGGTAGACCTTGCTTGCTTTGAACAGGTGTGGGAACGGGCTCATTGGTAGTCAGAGGCATTTACTGGGTTTCTGCAAAATAAGAAGTGTGAGGGAGAATATTCATCAATAAAAGAGAGCCGAGGGGCACCTGGGTGGCTCAGTCATTAAGCGTCTGCCTTCGGCTCGGGTCATGATCCCAGGGTCCTGGGATCGAGCCCCGCATCGGGCTCCCTGCTCCGCGGGAAGCCTGCTTCTCCCTCCCCCACTCCCTCTGCTTGTGTTCCCTCTCTCACTGTGTCTCTCTCTGTCAAATAAATAAATACAAATCTTTAAAATAAATAAATAAATAAATAAATAAATAAATAAATAAAAGAGAGCCGAGGAAGCCCTGCAGAAAGGGAAAGATCCCTGTGATGGAATTGGGAGTGTTTTTGTAGCATTAATTTACAGAGACCCCAGCGGCAACACTGGCTGCTGTTAAGAGTGGGAGCAGGTGTTTGAACAAGACCAGGGACAATGCCTGAAGAGCTGCGTGTGTCTCAGTTCTCACACCACTCCTTCATCCTGAGTATGTCTTTGTTCCTCACTAAGAGTCTTGATCACCTGGCATTTAACCCCTGGGGCCTGAGAAAGGGACTGAACAACAAAAAAAAATATCAAAATATTTGATCTTTCCAGAAATAGCTGGGATTTCTCCAGTTGCTTTGCCTCCTTCTAGAACATCCAAGAGGCCCTAGCTCTTCCCAGGCCTCACAATCTGTAGTGATACTTAACAGCTACCACCTTCTGCCCAGGACCAGTCCTGCTTGCAGCCAGCCCTCCCATTAGAGAGGAACCAGCTGTGGACATGATCTTGATTATACAGTAGCAGAGCATATCCAGCATCAGTCTAATCAACTGGGGCGGTCAAAGATAAATACAAAAAGACATCCAAGGAGCAACATCCATTTGAAGAAAATCCACACACACACACAAAATCAAGACTAGCATAAAGGACCACAAACAAAGAGGAAAACAGGGCAAATAAAAGCAAAAGCTAGAAAATCTACACACATTCTGATCAATATGTTCAGAGGAGTATATTCAGGCAATAAAACAAAAGTTGACAAATAAGAAAGAGAAGCAGTTAGAGATTGAAAAATCTTCTGATGGGGACACCTGGGTGGCTCAGTGGATAAAGCAGCTGTCTTAGGCTTAAGTCATGATCATAGGGTCCTGGGATCGAGTCCTGAGTCAGGCTCCTTGCTTAGTGGGGAGTCTGCTTCTCCTTCTGTCTGCTGCTCTGCCTACGTATGCTCTCTCTCTCTCTGACAAATAAACGAATAAAATAAAATAAAAAAAAAGAAAAATCTTCTGATGGGTAAAAATATAGGAAAAAGAGAGATGTGCTGAAAATGAAATTGAGGATACTGAAAAGTAAAAGGAGCCATGGGGTAGTTAAAACCCTAGTCAAGAAAATTCAAAAAAAAAAAAAAGTGAGGGAGAAGAAAATAAAAGGAAGGAAATAATCAAGGACATATTTTTTTAAAAAAATGTTACAGAGCTGAAGTAAGGCAAAATGTATTCAGATCCAAAGGACCCAATAAAGAACAAATAGAATGAATGTTGACAGAACTACACATAGAGGGAGTTCTATAAACTGAGGCTATGTATAGGGAAATCTATAGTGAATTTGTCTTAGGACAATTTACCTACAAAGGAAGGGAAATGGTAATGGGATCAGATTGTTTTGTCATTAAACTGGATACTAGAAAAAAAAAACTGGAAAAATGGACAATTATTTAAAAACAAAATAATTATGAACTAAGGGAAATAATCTGTTTTGAAGATAAAATGGATATTTTAGGCAAGGATAGACCAAAAAAGTTATTTGAAAAGTATCTTCCATACTTTGAAAAGTATCTCTTTAAAGTATGTTTGTCACATTCTTCTAATGTGTGTGTATTTTCCTTTCTGTCCTTAAAAAGCACCATTCATGTGAAACTGTTTCTATACCTATTTGTGTCAAGTACCTTCTCAACACCCTTTCTGTCCCATCTACTAGGCATTTGGGGGCATAGAATGATTTGGGATCACAAAATAAATTGGAAGGATTAGTGAACACCTAATTCAGCTGATTTTGATATGACAGTAAAAAGTAAAACAAACAAGCCAAGAAAAAAATTGTTTTATTGATTTGCCCCTGAGTACCAAGCATTTTATTGATTTATCCTTAATTTTTATGATAATCCTGTCACAGATCAGAGACATTTTCAATATACAGATGGCAAAACCAAGATGTAGGGACTCTTAGTGACTCCTGCAAGGCTATAGGCTCCATGTGCCTTGTTTTATTTTTTTCCACTTGCCCCATATTGCTGTTTTTGCCTTTAAGGTTTGTGGCTGGGATTTAAAATCTGAAGGATTTACTTGTGAAAATTTTAGTCTCACTGTGGATACAGCTTCGCCCCTCCCCCTCCAAATCTGGGCTGAATTAAACTAAAGGGTACACAACTTGCAACATATGTTTCTTGAGATCTTATGAGCCACCTGGAAGAGAAATCCCAGCAGCCCAGCATGCACTGGGGAAATAAATGATGGCACCACCCAGCCTCATACTGCATGTGTTACAAGTAAGTTATTAATAGATGGGGCATCTTAAGGGATTTCATTTGAGGTTGCTGGTAGAGAACTTGCATGGCTTAGATGCAAAAAAAAAAAAAATGCTATTTTGTCATCATCCTTCATGTTTTGCATTTGAGGTCGTCTAAAATATTAGCACAAGGCCACTATGCTGATTGCAAAGTCAGTAGATTTACTCAGAGTATCCAAATTAAAAACCATAGGGTAGCTTAAAAAGAAAGAAAGAAAGAAAGAAAGAAAGAAAGAGGATTTTTTTCATTATTATATTTGCATTAGTTGGTGCAATGAATCGCTATCAAAATAACTGAAAATTGTCAACCCTGTCTAGCAGCTCATACTCCTAGAGATGGAATGAGCTACATAGTTTGCAGAGACCAGGGCAAAATGAAAACATAGTTTCTCTTCTTGGAAATTTTTAAGAATTTTAAGACAATGGCAGCAGAGCATGAAACCAAGTGTGGAAGCTTTCTGAGCAGGGGTTTCCCTGTGGCTACACAGCCCCATGCCCATGAAGTCTGCCCTGTCTTGGTAGGCAGCCCAGGTGAGACGGATTGTTGAAACAGGCAACGCAGTCTGCAAGTAAGTGTGTTCCTTCTCTGGACACTAAGCCAACTCTTGATGCCCAAAGCTTCTATGTTTTACCAGATCTTCTAAGACTAAAATTTCTGAGTAGTCTGTCACTCAAATTACTGTGGGTAACTCTACGTACCAGTAATCTTCCTTCTGTATTAGGAATTGTCAATAATGTTTGAAGTGCCTTTTAGTTGGGATACCTAGTCCTACTCCTTTCTTATTTAGCTTTCTCCCTCTCCTTGCCCTGTGCATCAGTCACCATCTGCACATGTATCGGTCTTTGTGTTGCATGTCTATAAAGAGAGCCCCCAGATTATATAAATTCATTGCCCCACAAACTTGGATCCACTTATTATTATTTATTATAGGGATACAGAAAACTTTAGAGAGATGTGAATCCAACTGGATCTCAGTTCTTATTCTGTTATTTTTTGCTACCTTGCTCCATTATTGTTTCAAATATAAAGATGTGGTCTCAGAGGCACATTATGGTAAGTCACTTAGCAAAGTCCCACAGTGCCTGAAGGTAGGTGCCAGCATCAGTCCATCGTCTCTGACCATCAGTTCTGTGGTCTTCCATCCCCAACCTTGCCTGTCTATTCTTTTTTTTTTTTTTTAAGATTTTATTTATTTATTTGAGAGAGACAGAGATAGCGAGAGCAGGAACACAAGCAGCTGGAGTGGGAGAGGGAGAAGCAGGCTCCCCGCCGAGGAGGGAGCCCGATGTGGGACTCGATCCCAGGACCCTGGGATCATGACCTGAGCTGAAGGCAGACGCTTAACGACTGAGCCACCCAGGCACCCCTTGCCTGTCTATTCTAACTCTTGTCAGTGTAGTACATGAATATTGGGTAAGATCTAGATGCAAAATTATATATAAAAGGCTGACCTTAAAATTCTTTCTTTTTTTTTACCACAACCCTGGTAAAATACTCTATCCTCAAACTCATTCTCTGTGAAAGCAACGTAATGCAATAGGTTCCAATAATGCTATGATCTTCTTGATAGAAATGACATGAAAGACGGGTCAGGACCATGAAATATTCTGGCAAATAAGTGTGCCACATTAATATGATGATTTGAAAGAATAATTATAGCCATTATTTTTTATGTAGCACTTCTTCATGCCAGGCATTTTTCTAAATGCTAACATATGCAATCCTCACAACATATCTAAGAGAATAGATATTGTCACTCTCCCCATTTTACAGATGACTAAACTGAGACATTGGGAAGTTAACTAATTTGCCCAGGTGATGTGCTGATAGCTTCCATGTTGTACCACTCCCTTATTATGGATTCACTAATCATTTTACTATGCCATAAGTCTTCAATCCTCATGTAAATGAAGTATTTCTGCTCTTGGTGTGATTTAGAAGACCTTTGGGGTCCTTCCTATGCCTAAAATTATACAGCATTGGAGAAGAAAACATCAGCTGTAAACCACATTCAAATAATTCCCATTAACTGTCAACAATATAATTATGTGTTATTTTTATGTAGCTCTTACAGTTTTTTTTTTTACTTTAAAAAATTAAATGATTGCATACAAAATGAGGAAATTTTGTTCTCATTTAATCCTCACTGTGAATATAGGCACAATGATTTCATTATTCTGAAGCTATTGATTGCTCTTGAAATGTCCTGCTTCTGTAATTAGGAAATGCTATAATCAACCACATCCTAAATCTTTCCTTCAATAACTTTTTTTGGGGGCTTTATTTTTCAGTTGTCCCCCTTTCAATATAGTAGTGCCTCACAAAATTTGAGATTGTTAGGTAAAGCGTAGTTTAAGTATTCTGTGTTAGAGAAGCCTGACTCAAGGTGAAATATGTTTGATAACGTTCTCTTTAAGGGTAACCTTTTATATTGCTCATTCAGTCCTCAAAAACATTTCTCTGTTGGGTGACACTGCATAAATTAATCAGTGCTGATTTATGTTATAATTAGTTATGTGGTGCAGTATCTTAAAATAATTTCTCAAAAGAAAATTGCCTTTTCTTTTAGAGAAAATTTGGTTTAAATGTTTTTAATACTTAAAATCAGCTAGCTGAGGGGCGCCTGGGTGGCTCAGATGGTTAAGCGTCTGCCTTCGGCTCAGGTCATGATCCCAGGGTCCTGGGATCGAGTCCCGCATTGGGCTCCCTGCTCTGCGGGAAGCCTGCTTCTCCCTCTGCTCTCTCTCTCTCTCTCTCTCTCTCTCTCTCTCTCATGAATAAATAAATAAATAAAATCTTTAAAAAAAAATCAGCTAGCTGAGAAAGTCAGTAATTAAAGGGCCAAATGCCACATGCATACATCAAAGATACTGCTACAAAGTATAAGCCAATATGCTTAAGTTCCCTTGAAAGAATGCTGTGTTAAAAAAAATCAATAACTTTTCAAAACATTTAAAAAATCCTAAGAATGTTCTTTAGTTTTTCTAGGCTATCTGTATTTACTTATTATGTATCTTAAAATAAGGTACATACCCATACAAACACATACACACAAATTCAATGAATTAAAGTACACATTTTTTAAGTCAAACATCTACATTAATGTTCTATGTATTTAGTAGAAATAACTGAGAAATAACATTTTGCTCTGCAAAAAACTTTTAATAAAATAATAAAATACAAGCTACAAAGTGGAAGGAAAGATTTGTAAGTCATGTATCTGACAATGTACTTCAATCTAAAATACATAAAGAGGGTCAACAATACGAAAATTGAGGGGGGAGAAAGAAAAGAAAAAGACCTAAAAACACCCTTTACCACTGAGGATATGTGGATGAAAACTATGCACGTGAAAATATTTCAACATCATTAACCATTGTAGAAATACAAATTAAAGATATGATGAGATACCACAAAGTGTATATTATTTGGTTAAAATAAAAAGTATAGACAATATTCACTGCTGGTATGGATGTGTGATCTCATACATTGCTGGTGAGCATGTAAAATGGTACAGTTATTTGGCAGTTTCCTAAAAAGCTAAACATGCCATTTGATAGGAAAAATACTTGACGTTTTCTTAGAAAGCTAACGTACCACCCAGCAATCACACTCCTGAGTATTTACTCTAGAGAAATGAAAATTTATGTCCACACAAAACCTGGACATGAATGTTTTTTATAGTTTTATTTATAATAGGCCCAAACTGGAAGCAAGCCAAATGTCCTTCAAAGGGTGAAACAAGCTGTCATGTATTCATACAATGGAACAGAACTCAGCAATAAAAGGAACAAACTATTGATACCCACGACTGGGTTGGATCTCAAGAAATTTCACTGAGTGAAACACACATACAGAGAATGTGGTTTACTACATGATTTAATTTATATAACAATTTTGAATTAAAATTTTAGTGATAGAGATTAGATCAGTGGTTAACAGGGGTTTGGGTAGAGGAGGGTGTTTTTCTACAGGCTTATACAGGGATGGCATGAAGGTGCTTCATGGACCTTCGAAGGTCCATGGAAGGTGATGATGGACCAGGTTCATACCCTGATTAAGTGTGGTTACACAAAACCACACATGTGATAAAATTTCTGATTTATACACCAAAGTGAGTTTTCATTTGAAAAGTGGAAAAATCAAAATTAGGTCTGTAGTATAATCAATAATATTGTACAAATGCTAGTCTCTTGGTTTTGGCAATGTACTGTGGTTATATGAGAACTTTCATTGGAGGAACTGAATGAAGGGTACACAGAAACTCACTGTGCTATTTTTGTAACTTCTTGTGAGTCTACTATTTTTATAAAATATTTTTAAATAAAATCAGAATATTTATTTACTATTAACCCATGCATTATGCACTTCAAATTACAAATTATAACCTATTATCTACAATAATAGTTTTTAAAACAGGGAGGACCTGGCCAGTGTTGTCTTTAATGTTTATTTTTTTCCTTTGTGAAAAAAATCCTTAAAAAACTTAAGCAATACACAATCTTTAAAGTTTATATATACATATATGAATTATATAAACATCCTCATTTTAGAAAGGACCTTTAGGTTTGGAATTTAGTGGGTATTTAAACTGAATTGAAAGAAAATTATGTCTGGAATGGAAAAATAATTGTTTTTTTTTAATTGCTATTTTACATTTGCCTTATTTTGTGCTGATGAAACACATTTCTAGCTAACTTTTATCATATAGTTTAATTTAGACAAAAGATAATCATACATTATAATAGTGGATGTAATTTATTAATTTGAATACTTCTCATTTTGCTTCACTTGTGGTAGACTGAACAATTTCCCTCATATACCTTTGTTCCATTTTTTTCTTAACTGGTTTTATGTGCTAGATTTCCCAAAATGTAGCAGAGAAAGAACGAGGTAGCTAGAGAAGGGTTCATTTCGGCCTTAAGTTCTCCGATTTTCCTGAGATGGTTGATTTCCATAGTAAAATACATTGTGTTGAATAGCTCTTTTGTAAAAATCTATTATAATATATATTTTTTTCCAGACAGAATAATTACCTAAAAAACAGGAACAGTGTGTTACAGAAAACTCACTATTATCTTTTCTGAAGAGAAACAGAACTTTGCAGAAGAGAGAGGAAATAAATCAATAGAGCACATGAAGCAATATGCTTTAGGACAAAGGAACTTTAATGAAAAGAGACACCATGTTGGTTTTTTGTTAAATTGGCCGATGATTACGGTTGGAATAAAAGGCCAAATCATTATCAGAAATTTTAGGTAATTATTTTGATTTACTATTTCCTTTCGTATTGAAGACCATATCTGACTTTGATGAGACTTTTTTTTTTTTTTAATACGTGCTTCAGAAGATTGAGGATGAGAGAGGTGGAAAAAACTGCTTCAGAACAAGATGGCAGAAGACTATCCAAGTCATCTTAAGACAAGGCATTTAAGTACTAAATTCATGGTAATAATAACATTCTTGATTGTTAACACGTAAGCTATGACTAATAAGAGAAATAGTTATTATGTCCTTGAATAAAACACTGTAGAACATTGTGTCAGCAAATATTTATTGATTCCCAGGAATTTTGCTGGACACTTGATGCTGAAACATGGATAAACACGGTTCCTTTCCTCAATAAAAGTATATTTAAGAGAGCAGAAACACAATACCCTTAACACATTGTAGTAAATAGAATTGTATCCCCTGAAAAGATATACCCAAGTTTTAGTGTATGCGATTTTATTTGTAAAGAGGGTCTTTGCTGCTGTAACCAATTTAATGATCTCAAGATGATATCTCTGGACTTAGAGTGTGTCCTGAATCCAAGGACTGATGTCTTTATAAGAAAGGGAGAGGAAACAGAGACATGCAGAGAGAAAAAGACCATGCAAAGATGGAGGCTGGGAAGCCCTACTTCACATCTTTCTTATCTAGGGACAAGCAGGCCAGTCCAAACATGTTCCTCTGGCAAAAGCAGATGTACAGAGTATAAACAGAACTATTCAAATCCTCTTAAAGGCTAAGGATGGAACTGACCAACTGACTTTCCTGCTTGATTCTACTAGCCAAAATAAACCCAAGACATGGAAAAAATATACTTACCCCTTTAGTCAGAGTAACTTCAAAGTTCCATGGAAAAATCTATGAGTACAAGGAGATTTGTTGAAACAAGCCAATACTGCAATTGACCCTACTTGACTTCATGACACAAAGTATTCTGGCATTTTCTGTTGTATTTCAGGACATTTTTTTCCCCCTCAAGTTCTTGGCTATTCTTTCTCATCTCCTAAATCTCTAATCAATGGATTGCCATTGGGCTCAGTTCTTGAACACCTTTCTTTTTCCGTATAGTTTTCACATCTAGTGCCTGAGGCCACAAATAATCAGATAATATATACTACATAGGAGCAGGGATTTATTATTTTTTTATTTTTATTTATTTTTATTTATTTGTTTTTTTACTGATATGGTCCATGTGTATGTACAAGAGCTTGGCACATATATGTTCTCAATCAGTAAAATACATTTTTGTGAATGAATGAATCCGTAAGTCAGTATGATGATGACTCTGGAACTCCTGCCTTGATCTCTCCTTTGAACTCCAAATACATATATCCAACTGCCTCTTTGAGAGCTCTACTCAAATGTCTTTTAAGAATTTCAAGTTAACCTTACAAATCTTTCCTCCCCAATCTTCTACAGATGAGTAAATGGCAAATTCATCTTTCTACTTAGTCATACCTAAAACCTTGGGGTAATCTTTGATTTTTCTCTTTCCCTCATACCCAGTATTTATAGTGCAAATATATGTATCTGTAACCACTTTGGAAGTTGCTTTGGCAATTTTATAAAGTTAAATATGTTTATATTAGCTTTTTTCCTATTAGTCTCAAAAAGGAAACAACCCAAACATCCATTAACAAGAGACCAGATAGGGCGCCTTGGTGGCTCAGTTGGTTAAGCGACTGCCTTCGGCTCAGGTCATGATCCTGGAGTCCCTGGATCGAGTTCCGCATCGGGCTCCCTGCTCGGCAGGGAGTCTGCTTCTCCCTCTGACCCTCCCGACCCTCCCCCCTCTCATGTGCTCTCTCTCTCAGTCTCGCTCTCTCAAATAAATAAATAAAATCTTTAAAAAAAAAAGAGACCAGATAAATAGTTTACATATTCTTTCAATGGAATACTACTCCGAAATAAAGGGCAGAAACAACTGATACATGCAACAATAATGAACCTTAAAAACATTATCTTGAGTTTAAAAAGCCAGGATAAAAAATAGTACATATGATTCCATTTATATGAATTTCTAGAAGTGGCATAACTAATTTATGGGGAAAGAAATCAGAACAGCAGTTGACTGGAGGGGTCATTGGTGGACTGGGAAGAGTAATAATGAATATTTCTAGAATGATGCAAATGTTTTATAAATGAATATAGTTGTGTATTTTACAGGTATAAGCAATTGCCAGAATTCACTGGATTCTAACCTTAAGATGTGTGCATTTCACAGTATATACTTTATAATTCAATAAAACAATAAAGTACTATATACATATATACATACATACATATATATATATATATACATATTTAAGTTATCCAGAAAAACTTCAAAATGAAATACCTAGAATAATAACCACCAAACTTAATGGACATTTGTTTGAACATTAATAACATTTTTCAGAAGTTCTACAGATGTTCTTAAATGTGCCATGTACCCTTTCCCCCCAAAAGGAATATTATATTGAAATACGTTGGTATTTCTCTTGCTTTTTAAATATTTTTAGCAAATATATAAATCTATAATTCTATAAATCTGTTCCTAAGTAATTAATTGCATAGATTTGCATGTTGTAACTGTCTAAAACCATGTCACACTATATCATACTATAGGCATGATTCTGCTATTTGCTTTAAGTTTCTTTTGATGAGCGGTACTTAATTTTAATGGAGTCAACTGCATCAATATTTTCCTTTACAGTTTATAGTTTACTTTGGTTGTATCTTGTTTAAAACTTTCAACTCTACTCTAAATGTATGAAAATATTTTGAATATTTTTTTCTTTTCTTTCCTTTTTTTTTTTTTAAGATTTGCTTTTCAGATTTAAGTGCTCTGACCATCTGGAATTGATTTTTATATCTGGTATATGATAAGCATCTGATTTCATTCATTTGCTTTTGGATGACCACACCAATTATTAAAAAGGTCACCTATTTTTCCTTCGAACTACAGTACTCTGTCACATATCAAGTCTCCATATAAGTGCGGTTCTGTTTCTGGAGTTTTATTCTGTTGTACTCTTCCACTTTTCTTTTTTTTTTTTTTTTAAAGATTTTATTTATTTATTTGACACAGAGAGAGAGACAGTGAGAGAGGGAACACAAGCAGGGAGAGTGGGAGGGGGAGAAGCAGGCTTCCCTGCTGAGCAAGGAGCCCAATGCGGGGCTCGATCCCAGGACCCCGGGATCATGACCTGAGCCGAAGGCAGATGCTTAACCGACTGAGCCACCCAGGCGCCCCCTCTTCCACTTTTCTATCCTTCTGCCACTCTCATATAGACCTAATTTCTAGAACTTTATAATAAGCATTCATAACTAACTGGAAAAGCTCCACCTTCCCCTGTCATGCTTTGTTCCTGTCCTTTGTTTCTTACCTTAATTATCCTTTTTAACTATCCTATTTACATTTTAGAATAGCTTATCAAGTTCCATTAATTTGAATTTTGATTAAAATTGTATTAACTAGGGGCGCCTGGGTGGCTCAGTCGTTAAGCGTCTGCCTTCGGCTCAGGTCATGGTCCCAGAGTCCTGGGATCGAGCCCGCATCGGGCTCCCTGCTCGGCGGGAAGCCTGTTTCTCCCTCCCCCACTCCCCCTGCTTGTATTCCCTCTCTCTCTGTCTCTCTCTCTGTCAAATGAATAAATTTAAAAAGAAAAAAAATCTTAAAAAAAATAAAAATAATAAAATTGTATTAACTATACAGATCAAATTGCTAACATTCATATCTTTACCATACTGAATTTTCCCGTTCATGGTAAATACTTATGTTTGTTTATGTCTGGTTTAGTGCAGAAATTAAGATTTTATCATTCTCTCAATAAGTTTGTCCAGGTTCTCCCAGACCTATTCATAGATATCTTATATTTTGCTGTAATATAAATGACATTTTTATATTAGCTTTTATACTTTTTATTTGCTGGTATATAAATATACAATTAATTTCTCTAAATTATTGTAACATACACTTATTAATTTGAATAATATTTGTAGTCACTCTGGATTCTTTATGTAGTGAAACATATCATCTGGGAATAATTGAATGATGTGAGTCTTTTCCATTACATTTATCTCTTTTTCTTGTCTTACAGCACTAGCTAAGGATTCTAATTTAGTGTTAAATAGAGGTAGTGATCTAGAGAATATTGTGTCCTTCTTGATTTCACAGGGAATTGTTCTACCATTACTAAATGTTTTCCTTTTATCAAGTTAATATAGTATCCATCAATTCCTGGGTGGCTAAGGTAATTTATCAATAATGTGTTGTCAATTTTCTCAAGTGTTTTTTATTTCATTTTTTGGAAAGATGATAAGAGCTTTTCAACTTTAATTTGCTAATATGGAAAAATATCATTGATGGCATTTCTAATTTAAAATAAACTTTGGAGCACCTGGGTAACTCATTAGGTTAAGCATCCAACTCTTGGTTTCGGTTCAGGTCTTGATCTCAGGGTTATGAGATTGAGCCCCACTGGCAGGCTCCATGTTCAGTGTGGAGTCAGCTCTAGTTTCTCCCTCCCTCACCCTCCCCCTCTGCTCTTCCCTTACTCTGTCTCTCTCTTTCAAATTATTAAATAAATAAAATCTTTTAAAAAATAAATAAAATTAATATTGCATTTTGTTTTTCTGGCATAAACCCATATTAATTATAAATTCTTTTGAACTCTGGCATCAAACTTATTTCTGGTGCCAACGTTCCTAATGTGTGTTTGGTTATATTCTCTCCTTTTTTGTTCTCTGAGTGGGTTTGTGTTAGATTGAAATCACGTGTTTGAATGTTGCATGTAACTACCTTATAAATATTTGAGTCTGGAATTTTTATATTTAAAATATTTTAAACCATTTATTCAATTTATTTGATGGCTGTAAGACCATTAAATTATTTTATTTATCTTTCAGTCAGTTTTTTAATTGACATTTTGTGGTTCTTTGTCCAAGATGATAGTTTGAATCTCAGAAATCTAGGCAAAGAGACAGACGGTGTCTATGATGCTTACTTTTATGAATCTACTTGATTAGGCTATGGTAGCCAATTACTCAATCAAATACCGATCTAGTTATCACTGTGGAGCTATTTGTAGATGTGGTTAAATTAAATTCTTTTTAAGTAAACGAGATCATTCTTGATTTCCGTGGACCCCACCCAATCAGTTGAAAGGTTGTAAGAACAAAATTTAGGTATCCCTGAGAAAGAAAAGAAATTGCATCCTCAGCTCCTGCTTGAGATTCCAAGCCTTCTGGACTGTTCTACTAACTTTGGACTTGCCAGCCCCTACTATCACATACAACCATCACTTGAACTCTCTTTATGCCTACCGATTTTGTTTCTCTGGAGAACCCCGACTGGGACTGTCTTAGTTAAGATCTCATTCTCTAGGCTCTTTTATCCTCTCACTTCCCTCATTCAGAAGCTGCTCTAGGTCATAACTTCAGATTGTATGAAGCAGCAGACTTTTTTTCAGCTTTCCTGCAAACTTTGTCTTCTGATCCAGTCACCTTTCTCTTGGGAAGCACTCTTCCTCCTCAGTAGATTAGGGGAGCTAAAATCTTGGTCCCCACTGCCCTTTATAGAACCCATTAGATTGGTACCTCTAGCTCTAATTACAACTTCAGGTTTCAAATCCTCAAGATGTTTATCTTGAATTTGAGGCTGGATATATCTTTCCTGTTTGGAGTAGAGTCTGTGCATCAAAGTGTGCTACACTATCTTCCTGAATTTACTTCTTTTACCCACAGTTATGTGTCTATACATTTAGGGGAAATTTATTATTTTTGCCTATTTTCAGAAATATAACCCTAAATGAGTAGGCTCTTCAGATTTTCTGTTATAAATATTTAAAATGAAATAACAGTTTGAGGTGAAAGTTTATAGTAATGTGCCATTGGAAGAACGAATTTTAGGAAATCGTTGACCAGTAAGAGCAGATAAACCTTGCACTGTATTCTTTCTGTGTTTTAGCCTTCTACTTATTTATAACTTCTTATATACAGAGCATAATAGCATAGGATGCCAACAGTGGAAACCAAACATTTAACTGAGGATATAAAATGCTTTGAGAATCCTCAGGGTTAACCCTGAATTTGTCTGTAAACCTGGGTTTCACACTTGAAGAGAAGGAAAATGATAAATATATCCAGGAGCATGACAGTTTCTGTTGCACCTTTCATTATCAGTTTGTTTCAAAGCATTCTTTTTAAATGTTACTGTGGGTTATGACAGAGGATGAAAGAGACACATTTGGTCCTGACACAGGAATTAAACGCTCTGCACGCAATTGACAGGAAGAATGGAACATAGTGATTGATTCCTAAATTGGGAGCAGACACAAACAGCTACACACATGAGCACAAGGCCTGTAGTATGAGGATGGAGTGGGTCAGGTTTTCTGGCTCTGAAAATGATTTTCCAAAATACTATCCGTCTATGAGTTCAGGCTTGTGGTCAATACATATAGAAGACTAGATGGTAGACTGTCCACTCTAACTCACCAGTACGTGTTTGGCACTGGGACAAGAACTCAATTCTTGGCACTTGGTTTCCACTGAAGCCTTAAAAACAATGTTATCTCTAATGTATATGGAACCGTATATTCCTAGAGGCATTCACGTGAATAATATGGAAAAGCACCATCTGAATGGTATCAAAGTGTCAAAATTGGGCATCACCTTTGGGAAAATAGCCATGATTTATGATCTTAGGAAACTGGTCTGTGTTTGTTTGTTTGTTGCTTGGATTTCTTAAAAAGATTAAGAATTCAGATATGTCTACTAAGTGTCAATTTCTTTTTTTTTTTTTTTTAAGATTTTATTTATTTGACAGAGACAGACACAGCGAGAGAGGGAACACAAGCAGGGGGAGTGGGAGAGGAAGAAGCAGACTCCCCGTGGAGCAGGGAGCCCGATGTGGGGCTCGATCCCAGGACCCCGGGATTATGACCTGAGCCGAAGGCAGACGCTTAATGACTGAGCCACCCAGGTGCCCCCTAAGTGTCAATTTCTAATGATTTGTTCAAACTGAAACTTTTCAAATACACTTGCTGTTCTCAAATTTTAATGTATGGGGCCTTTTGACTTTACTCATTTTAAATCTGTTTATAATCCAAGAGCAGCAGTCTTTACAAAATAAAATGCACTGAAAATGTGAGACTTATGAAAAGTATTATTTCTATGTTATTTTCAATTAATAAAAAATTTTAAATACATATTACTTATATCATCGCTAACTACCTTTCAGTGCACAGCAAGATTATTTTATAAGTCAGAGTGCATACAAGGTGATTTTCTTGACCAGTGAAGAAATTTACCTCTCAATTAAAACATTAGTCATAAGCTTTGGGGGAAAAATTCAATAGCATAAAAGTTAAGTATGTAACAATGAAATCACTATATTTAAAACTACCAGGGGTGATGAAATATGGAAACAAGTTGTTTCCTATCAGAGTTAATGTACTCAAAGTGGAATGTATAAAATTTCCCACTTTTAAGGTTTAATATCCATGAGCTCCTTTCTGATAATATGCCCCTGACCTTGAATAATCTGGTTTATATGATTTTGGTAGTATCATTTTATTATTTTAGAGATTGAAATCATATAGAAACAGAAGGGAAATATACAAGTTTATTTTAAATATATTGTATCAGAGTATGGAAAACGTGCACAGCTCTTACAAAAGCCTGAGGTTCCACTTTTCAAGGTGACTCTAATCTACACTTCCATAGAAAATGAGAATCTATACCGTCATAATGCGTTTCTATGGTAACCATTTTATGCTGAAAATAAACTAATAAATCTCATAAGATTGCCCTTCATGGGCTTTGGACAAATAACTGTGTCTTTCTATTTATCAATTCTGAAAGTTCTTCAATATCTGTTATTCTGTTCTTTGCTCACTCAGAACAGCTACAGGGATCAAAATTGTCTGACGTTCCATTTACCAGGAAGTAACATGTAGCTAATCAGACATGTTAGGTAAGTAAATGATCCAACCGGGAAAGAGCAGTTGTAGTTCTGGGCATACCAGTGCTAGGAACCAAGGTTTCTGTGGCAGATGGAGATAAGGGATGGGATAAGGCAGGGATGCTAGAAATTCTAAGAGAAAGAATTCTTAGTCGCTAATGACCCATAATTGCCATAGCTATGTTTCATATTACTATGCTGATTAACAAGTACAAGTAAATAAATTTATGCGAAAAATATATAAGGCACTTTCAGGTTTTATCAATTTTCCAAAAGCTTGGTGCCAAGGTGCTATAGGGCAAAAATCCAGAGGTCACTTCCTTGAACATTGTCCTGCATTTCTCCACCTCTCAGTGCCTCAATCATCCAATGCAAAATGAGGACAATAATCTTTCTCCTACTACCTTGATGAGACTATTTTGAAAATAAAATAAGGGATTGAGACAGAGTCCTCCACTACCCAATATACTCTCCGGTAACCACGTCTGAAGTGCCTAGTACTTTCAGGGGACCTGAGTAGTTTTCCCTTTTTCTCCGGTCTGAAGACGTGTGTACATGTCACAATAATTGTGCACTATAATTCCTAGAATAGGGGAAAGGCATCAAAGCAAAAGACCTGTAATATTTAAAATTAATTGCTTCTGGTGTTGAAGTTATCTCCAATATAAGAAACTGAAAGCCAGTCTTGGCACATCTAGACATGTAATTAATGTCTCGTTACATTGTGGGAGGCATTTCAGGGAGATAGCAACTCAGTCTTCTCCTCTGTAAAAGAAATGTCCCTCACACGCTCAGATTCCCTTTTTTAGTTTGTTTTATAATCTGGCTCTCAAATTCTTTAATGTTCTTCTCATTCAGGGGTAGGGACTATGGTATTTGGATCAGAAGGCATGCACTGAATCCTCTGAGGGTTGGTACTAAAAGGTGATGTGTCACCAAAACGGTCATAGGTGGAGTCCTGGGTTGCCATGGAGAATATCTGACTATCCTATAGCCACCTTGTTGTGAGGAACCCAAGCCACACAGAGATGTGATGTGTAAGTTCTCCTGTCAGCTTCCTCAGCTGAGCACAGCCTCCAGATCTTCCCAGGCCAGCCTCCAAACATGTGAGCAAAAGAGCCTTTGCATCATTTTAGTGCCCAGGTATTGAGTGACTTCCAGCCTTTGATTCTGCCCAGCTGAGGTCCCAAGTCTTGAAGAAGACAGAAAACTATTCCCCTCTACCATAACCTATAGATTCTGTGAGAATAATAAAATGGTCACTTTTAGCTGTTGTCGTAGGGTAATTGTTACCTAGCAGAAGTAACTGCTACAGAAATTTTGTTCCAGAGGTGAAATGGTGAGATCTCCAGACTAAGTCGATACCTTAATAGGATGAGATTGTGGGCTGTGTATGTGTGTATAGGGGTGGACTATATTGCATGTAAGAGGAATGAAAATAATTTGTGATCAGAAGACTCAATGTAGCAATTTCAAAACATGGCCCCAAAACTCACTGATGCTCTTCCCATTGAGAATTGGAATATATGTCCATTCCCATTAATCAAGGAAGACTATGACTAATAAAGTACACTATTAAGTTCTGGGTAATTTGTTATGCAGCCCTTTGACCTGGAATTTTCTTTGTCCTTTAAAAATCTATACACATCTCCTGAGGAATATTTTATATAGCATAAAATGCACATATTTTCAGAGCACAGTTTGATGAGTTTTGACAATTGTATACACCTGTATAACCACCCCAAGGAACCAAGTGGTCCTTTCCAATTTTTATTTTTCTTCTAACCCCTATCCATCCATGCAACTGCTGCTCTGAGTTCTATTAGCATAGATTGGTTTATTTGCCAGAGATACTCTTGAATTCCAAATCCACATTTGATAGAAACGCTTGCAACTAAGTGCAGCATGTGACTAGTTCCTGCCAAAGAAATTAGTATACATGTGTGTCTTCTCTACCTCTCTTCCAGTTGGCTAGCTGAATGCCAACTAGTCCAGGGCACAAGATGGCAAGAGGTCAGGACCATGAATCCCCATATAGGTGCGGCCTACTGAATTTCACATTGGGCCACTGCCTGAGTAAGAATGGAACTTATTATGTCCATTTATCGTATTTTATCCATTATGGCATATACCTTTTTCTCAACCAATGCACCATATATAATAGGCTCTTAGAATTTAGCATCTTACTATTTAAAGATACATAAATATCAGTAACCCTGCCTCATAAACTACTGAGAAAGAAAAAATCATCTTGTTGAGCATGGAGCTTGAACAAGGAGAGTCAGTTAGCTGGATGAGGGATGGCTGATGGATTTGTATAAACTATAGAAAAGACCTGGTCCATTGGACCCACAATACTCAAGGTCCATGGACTGAGGAAATCTCCCGCTGTCAGGGATCTGCATCATCATCGGCCTCTGTGGTTATCTTTTATATGTTCTTTTGGTTGTCCAGTCCCAATTTGTGTTAGTATATTCTTTATTTAGACTTCTCAATATATTCAACTGAGTTTTACTCAAGTCTTGGTGGACCTGGCTTGTTGATATTTATATATGTTTATATCTGTGGCTCTAATTTGTTGATCTAAAAGTTTTAACTTTAAGAAAGTGATCTCATTTTCCTCTTTATGTTTCCAAGAACTTGTCATCATTGCCATTCAAAAGATAATCTTTGGGAAAAATGATTAAAAACATCAACCTTTTTTTTCTTTAACATAATTGATGGCTAATCAATCATATACATCAGAATATAATTGATGGTGAATACTAATAACAGCAGAGAAGATCTTTCTTAAGATCTTTAACACCTACTGTTAAATCACTACTGGGTCATCTGTGGCTCAATCTGAGTCTTAATACTAATGTGTTTGCATTAGCTTGTAACATATATCCACATTTATCAGATAAATAGAGCATGGTAAATTTTCTGCATTGTTCTAATTTTCAGTTTAATTTATTAATGCACGAAGAGTTCCAAACCCTACTCTAAATTACTCCTTAAGTCAAATAATATTCCCTCAAAAAATTAGAAGCTTGATTTTTAACTTTAAAAGGAAAGGTCAATAAGAAAAACAAACAACACTTGGTCTCCAGGCCAATATATAAGAATTTAGGAACAATAACTTCATTTGAATTTCTTTATCCATGTAAGTTTAAAACATTGTTTGGTAACTTTATGTTTTTCCTTTCACCCACAGACATGTTTTGCTTCATATAAACTAATGGGATTTAAGAATGAGGTTTGGATTTAATTTACAAGGAGATAATCCTTAATGACAAAAGGAATCTCTAAATTTTAGGGCCAGTAAGAACTATATTTTTTTAGACCTTGATATCATGAATTATTAATATCACTGACAGCATGCTATCCAAAAAGGACCTGTGCTTCCCTTTCCATTGCATAAAATTGTCGCTGTACATCTTTAACTGGATGATCCAATAGCCCCACAAAAACAACACATCCAGAACTTAATCTGGAAATGCTAAAGTTCAAAATAACACAATATTGTAGTTGTAAAATCTCTAGGGTTAATTGTATGAATTATTATGAGGATTAAATTAAATAATATATGGGAAATGCCAAAAATAATTATGACGATGATTCCTCCCTCTTTTTCCCTCACCAACAATTTATTTTGAAAATGTTAAATCTACAGAATGGATACAAGAAGTATACAATGAACTCCATATAGTTATTGTCTAGATTCATTAATTGTTAATATTTTGCCATATCTGTGCTATCACACATATATACACACCCACCTTGTTTGCTGAAACATTTAAAAAGTACATACAGACACCATGACATTTCACCTAAACATTTAATAAGTATGACCTAAGAAAAGCATATAAACACATTCTCCAGTATAAACACAATACAATTTATCATATTCAGAAAATGTAATATGAATATGGAACTATTCTCTAATACATAACCAAATCTACCAATTTTCCTAATAATTTGCATTAATAGGTTTTAAAAAACAATCCAAGATGCAATCAAAGATCACCTCTTGCATTCAGTTTTCATGACCTCCTAGCTGCTTTTATCTAGAACAATACTCCATTTATTTGGTGTTCATAATAATATCATAAATGGTTTTAGTTATTTCAACGAATGCACTATCCATTTATATGATTATTTCTCCTGGTTAAACTCACGCTGCCCTCTCTTTGGCAATGGCTGGATAAAATATACATAAGTGATGTATGTTATCTGGTGCCTGCATTACAGGATACTAGTTTTTTCTTCTAGGTAGGGTTTTTATTTCTTTTGCCAGGTTCATGAAGGTCTCACTATCCTGGGCGAAGGCTCTGGTCTTTTCTGGTCTCCCTAATGACCTAACAGCATGGCAGTTCTAGCCCTAATCTTGAGTTTAGCTCTTTAGGAGTTCTGCCCCCAACAGGTGTGCCACACTGGGCTTCCATTTTGGTTGGTCCTGCAGTCCCACCCTGTCCCTCTAGCTGCTAGAGTCAATTGAAAATGACTGCTAATCTTTTGGGCCCCAGGGCTAATGTGATGGGGGTAAATCCAGAAGGAGGGTGGGGGTAATTCAGGCTCTTTCCCTGGTGTCCTCAGGACTCTGATCCCTACTCCCAGACTTGGTTATGGAGCTCTTTCAGTCCTGGCTACCTTTTGCAGAAAGCAAATGTCTTGGGGCTAGACCCTAATCAATTTCAAATTTTGGAGTTCTTATCTTACTCTTGATACTAAACCAGGAATTCTTCATTGTTTTATTAAATATTTCATGCTACTAAGATGTCTGTTTGTTTGTTTTTTTTTCCACCTTTTAAAATATCTTTGGAGGGAAATTTGATTCAAATCACTTAGGCCACCAATATTAAAAAAAAGAAATATTACTGACTTTTCAGTCCTTTATTTTCAACTTTATATATATTTTTTCAGTTTATCATTTATAAACTACATATTGCTGATTTTTTTTTTTTGTCTTTAGTGCCTTCTGTTATTCTCAATTCTCTCCTATTTGAATTTTATGGTACTAATCTCTAATGTATAAGAATATATAATTAAGCATTTTAGCCTCTAGGATGAATGATAAATGATACCTATATATTCTCTCTAAATATTACAACTTTATGACATAATTAATTTCTTCTGTTTTCCAATCACCAAAGTTGATTACCGTACTCCACTTTAGTTTGAGACACCAATTCAGTGGGTCACAACCATTAAAAAAGAAACAGAATAAAAAAATTTTAGCATGCAGAACACATTGAAAATTCCTTAAAATCTGATCATTTATATACATATACACATATACACACTCATATCTGCTATATAAACACTGAATATAGGAAAAATATGCAAAATATGTATGTATATGTATATCATGGGTCACAGTTTTTAAAAAGTTGAAAAGTCAATAGTTCAGTGTTCTGCTTCCGTACTTTATTACCTTTTTATGTCTCTTGATTTTGAAGAAAATAAGAGAACTAGATTATTCCCTTTACATTTCTTTCTTATATATAATTGTGCCTTGCTTATTAAATTTTCTTTTTTCTTAGAGCACCTGGGTGGCTCTGTCAGTTAACTGGTGTCCAACTCTTGGTTTCAGTTCAGGTCATGATCTCATGGGTCATGGGATCAAGCCACAGGTTGGGCTTTGCGCTCAGCGGGGAGTCTGCTTGAAGATTCCAGAGTTCCACACAGCTTTTGACATCAGTTTTCCGGAGTCATATATTTCCCTACCATTTTGTTTTTATTCTCATGAGATTGTTTTTATGGAAAGGAGTGACAGCCCATGTTTGTTCACTGTCTTGTCATACTGGACAACATCACACATTTTAAAATCAATATAAGCTCCTGGAAAGAGCATATAGACTTGTCCTTTCAGCTTTCTCAATGCTTAATGAATTCTCAACTTGGTGAAGTTTGGCTTTCTTCTTTTTTTTTTTTTTAAGATTTTTATTTATTTATTCATGAGAGACACACAGAGAGAGAGGCAGAGGGAGAAGCAGGTTCCCAAGGAGCAGAGAGCCCGATGCGGGACTCGATCCCAGGACCCTGGGATCATGACCTGAGCTGAAGGCAGACGCTCAGCCATCTGAGCCACCCAGGCACCCAGTTAGGTTTTCTTCTTATTAACATTAAATTGTTCTTAATTTCATCACTGACCTCCATGTTTCTAAACCTAGCACCTTTCATCTTTTTAGACCTCAACTGATAGCTCATATTAGCTTATGGGCCTGTCAACCATTTAATTGTCAAATTTCACTCCTGGCTCAAATTCTGAAACTCCCATTTACTTTAGGGCCATATTTTATATCCCTTAAACCTTGGTATCTCTCCCCTCTAATGTCTATTCTTCCTTAGCCTTTTATGTTGTTACTGGGACTACACATGGCTTATACATAAAAGGTAGGTAATGGATATTAAATCTATCTCTAACTTAGAGGAGAGATTCTGTTAAGTTCCATACCATGTCCATTTACTTACTTCATCTTCTTACTGGAATATCCCATTCAACATGTCCAATTTTAATGTCATCATGGATTCCCTAAATCTGATGCCATCCCTGTGTATTATTTCTTGCAAAATGATAAGTTCATCAATTTAGTGTCCTAAGACTTAAAATGCAGAGTCCTCCTAGTTTCCCATTGTATTTTATACTCTTCCCTAATTCTTCCAACCCATCATCACCCTTCTACGATTCTGTCTTCTTAATGCTTCTGAAGTCTGTATCTCTTTCTCCATTCTTAAAATCTATTTCCTACATCTGGTGTGCATTAACTTTTGCTTGACCTATTGCAATAGTCTCTTCTGGACTAATTTTTCTGGGAGTTCAACCCTCTCTAATGTATCTTCAAACCTGACAATATAATCCTGACAATTATATGTAAAACATGGCTAATAGCTCCATATAATTACTTGCCATATATACAGGTCACTTAAAATCCTGGCTTCTATCTGCACAGCCCACCCCACCCAATCACCCCTTTTCTTTATACTCCAGCATTACCAACATTTGTATGCCCCATGTCCTGCCATGGAGCTGTAGAACCTCCATGTTTTTCACAAGGCATTCCCCAACACTCTGGGATATCCTCACTTTGCTCTCCCTTGCCTACTTTTCCTTCTTCAGATTTCAGCTCAAATAGTTATATTTCATGTTAAATCTTCCTTGAATCCCAGAGAAGCAGAGATGCCTCTGCAGTGGTACTCCTCTGCATTTTATATCTGTAATAAGGTAGATTGGAATAGTCTCCCTGTTTTCTTATTAATGCATCAGCTCTTTTAGGAGAAGTTTAATAATATAAACTACTGCATGTGGTTTTGAAATTAAATTCCTGAAGAACAGATTTGAAATTCAATTCCTGGAAAACAGTAAGCACAACGTAAGTTTTAGCTATAAATATTGCTATCTAGCCATAGTGATTAATTCACAGATTTGCTATTCTTAAAAAGTGACACAGCTAAAAAACATACTATAGGTCCTCAATAAACACACATTGAACATAGGAACACATTTGGAAATATGTTGCATTCCTGTATCACGACATCAAGGTTATGAAATTTTAGTGGCAGTGAAAGAAGTATGTTTCCAATTCTTTGTCAAATAAATCAGTAGCTTTCACAGATATTGCTAGATCAAATATAGTAAGATATGCCAGAGATTACAGGTGTCTAAACTGCAGGAAAAATGGACCTTGGATCTGAAATGAGATCAATGTACATATTGGCTTTGTACTCCAACTCACCCCAAAGGCAGGGTTTAGCCCTTCTTGTTAAGCCTACACTGCAGGTGGACTGTTTTTGTACTCAAAGCCTTAGCTATTTCAAAGCCTGTGGTAATATAGGAGATGGTCTCAGGAGGTGGTCTAACCTCTTGAGTAAGTCTTGAATTATATATATATATATATATATATATATATATATATATATATATATATATATATAAAATAGTAATATATATAGTAATTTTTGTATAGTAATATATACATATAGTCATTTTTGCTAAGATTATTTTCTGCACTTCACTCTATGAAGTTACGACTTTGAAATGGTTATTACCATGACATGAGGATCAGAATGGGTGGCTTTACAAAGAAGTTGTACATATATTCAGGTCACTGCTGTGTACTTTCTGTAATTACTAGAGGGGAAATCCACCAGAACCAATGTCATCATTTCTCACACATAGCTGGGAATATGCGTGGGTGTGCACAGATGCACACCAACACACAATTATACACAAGCTCACCAATGATATAGATGGAACACATACAGAACTTCTGTCCTTCAAAATTAAATCTGTTGAAAAACTTCCAGTGGACAGTCTAAAACTCCACCTTTGAGCAGCCATGAAAAATTGATGAGTGGGAAAGTTTAGCTGTGAATTTGATGAAGTCACCCTTTTGATTGCGTGTCAGGTGTTTTTGTTTGTTTTTTGTTTTGCTTTGTTTTGTTTTTGTTTTTGCTTTTTAGTATTTACTGAAGTTTTATATCATCCCTAAATACTTGCAATTCCTGGAGCAGACTGTTGCTGGAAGGGCCTATAAGAACTGAACAGTTTTCTTTCACAATGCCAGAAAATCTTCTGGTTCAAACATTTAATCCAACAACTGTACACCACTGACTAGTCCACTCAGTTGCATCCGCCCCTAAAAAAATACTTTTTTTTTTTAAGAGCGAGCACTGGGGGGAGGGAGGAAGGGGCAGAGAGAGAATCTTCACGCCCTGTACAGAGCCCGACGGGGACCTGATCTTACCACCCTGAAATCATGACCTGAGCAGAAATCAAGATTCGGATGCTTAACCGACTGAGCCACCGAGGCGCCCAAATACGGTTCTTCTTTATAGATAAAACGCATGTCAAACACCCAGTCTGCTATCTACTGATTGCTAGGATTGGGATAACTGCCTGATTATTTCAAAGGACCATTAAAACGTTTCTTTTCATATTAATAGCAGATTGAAACACCAAATTTGTCCCAGCACTACTCATATTTAATTTCTCCATCTTTCTATGGCTCATCTTGCTAATCTTTTTTAGGAAGCTAAGTATATTATAAGTCTTTCCCTTATACCATCTTATGTAAATTTTATAAGACCTTGCTTGTTAAGTAAAGCAGATATAGTTTCCCCTATAGGGCTCGAAAGGGCAGATGTTCATGATAAACAACAAATTGGTGAAACTTGTCAGAAATCCAGTAAAGACAGGAAGGTATTTTTACTAAAACTCTACACTTTTATCTACAATTAAGTGAATTCATATCTACTCTCCATTTTTAGAATAATAGATTTGGAGATATTTAAAAAAACTTACATTTTATTCTTGATTGTTTTTGTATCTCAGATTCATGGTGATTCTGGAAAGCCATTTTTATCTCCATTATTTTGTTTGTCTGTTTTTTTAAATTTATCTTAGTCACAAGCTGGATTTATTTATTTATTTAGTCTCTTATTTTCTGAGGTCCTTGACTGTTGGCAAACTTTTTGTTTGTTTGTTTGTTTTTTAAATTTTCTTGGCAATGTATCTCCAGCATAACTATTTCTGGGCATCAGAGGGGTAGAAGAAATAAGAACTAAGGATTCCCAAGATAATATGTTTCAAATTCATTTCATTCTGCTTTATTTATTTATCTACTTTTTTTTTTTTTTTCCTGAACACTAACTTGGAAAAGCAATAGATATTGTTGGTCTGGAATTAATACTATTCACTTCTCTGTTCAATTTCCTAAAATAAGCTCTCAGCAGGTATTTATTAAAGTGGTATAAAATACACTTGTAGCTTAGATTTTTCTTAGAATTACCTCCCAGGAAGACAGAAAATGGCAAACCAGAAATAAGACTCCAGAATTTGTAGATTTTTTATAGTGCATTAGCATCCAGTTTTTATTGTTATTATCTGGTGTTTATTCCCATAGTTCTGATATAACAAAGATGTATGATATGTTAGTACACTAACATACTAAAAATTGATTCCTGAAAAGTATATGTGTGTATATATATATATATATATATATATATATATATATATCTCCTTGGATAGATAGCTAAAGTCAGCAAAATTTTAACAGCTTACAAGGGTTTGAATATGATGCCTGCAGAGCATGAACTATAGTTTATCCATTTTCTCTCAAGTCCCTAGACTCAATAAAGTGATGGTTTAAAAAATCAATAATCACCTTGGAAAACAACAAGAGGAATCCTTGAGGATAAGAAAACTTTAGAAAATCCTAAGAGGCAGAAAGCAAGCAGGGCCAGAAGCAAATAAGGAAACCTCAGCTCAAACGTACATAAGAAAATATTGCTGCAAAATAGTATAGGAAAAAGAGATTTACCACTCCTGACAGATGGATCCCAGTTACAAAGTAATTGATGTGTAATGTTTAGGGTGATTAATGGAGGCTTCATAGAAGGTAAATTTATACCCTTGAGCATCTCTCAACACACACTGATATGGTCTTGTGCCACTAGGCAATGGCAGTGGTGTGTACCTCCCAATGTGAGCAGTGGATCCTGGTAAGAGGGCAGTGTACTTAATGACTGATGAGTGCAAATAAGAAATGGGAGCATTCATATCCAAAAGATAAGCAGGTGAAATAACTTGCCAACTATCACGTTCTTCCTACCAATCTCCTTATGAAGACGAAGTACCAAACAATGAACAGCCCTACACGTATACCTCTTCCTCACAACTATCCTCTGGGCAAGGAGATTCACTATTTGGTGAGACAGGGAGCTTCATCTATCAAGATGAGCATACAACCCATAAATTGCCAAACATTTAATGAAAATTTACACCATGCAAGGTAAGAGACTCAATAAATGTAAGAATATCATAAGGAAATGTGAGGAAACATAGTAAGAAGTGAAAATATAGCACACCTTAACATTTCATTAATTTCATAGTCTCAGGAAAATGTGAAAGGACAGTGGGTTCGTACATAAGAATCAACTAGTGATCAAAAATTGGAATTATGAAAATTGAAAAGCAGAAAAAAAACCTCAGAAGGATACGTTAGAAACAAACAGGGAGACACAAAATATAGCATAACAGGATAAGTAAAATAAAAATTGTGGAAGAGAATGAAGGACTGACCTAGAAATTCCAAATGTATCTACCATGTTCCAGGAGAAAATAAAGAAAAGGGTAAGGAGAGAAAATATCCAACAAAATAAAGGATCGAACTAATGGAAAGACCTGAATTATCCAAAAGAGACTTTCTAGTACCAAGACTAATGAAACAAACACACACAGACACATCTATTAAACCCATTGTAATAAAATGTAAAACTACCAAAGAGAGATAGAAAATCATAAAAATTTCCAGACTGGGGGAAAAAAATCTCTACAAATGAATCTCAGTTCTTACCTGCTATAGACTGCTTCCCCCTAAAGTCCACAAATTGAAATCTTAATCCCAAGTGATCATATTTGGAGGTTGGCTTTTGGGAAGTAATTACATTTAGAGAAGTCATCAAGGTCGGGCGCCCATGATGATATGGGTGTCCATAAGAATATGTAATGCAACTGCCTGACAATTAGTTTTTTGGGTTTTTTGTTTGTTTGTTTGTTATTATGCCTGACATTAAGCTTTTAAGCAGAGGCATCCATTTCAAAGAAATCCTTTTCTCTCCAGTAAACACACTGCCCATTACACAACTAGATACAGACCCAGGCTCCCCACACCCATGAAGTTATCCTTTTAGAAAGCCTACCTGACCTAAATAACTGACCTTTTGAGTGACCTGCTTTCTCCTTCCTGTGCTTTAATTCCCACTGTTATGTTTTAAATTCACGATTAGAGTGAACCCACAAAACCTAGGCACCCCACTCTTGACCCCAATAAAGGCAGAACCCCATGGCCATGCTGTCTCTCTCCCCACAACCTTGCTGTATGGCCTCAGGTGTCCCATGTATCCTCCAGGATTTGTGAGTAATGAACCTTATTTTTTCAAAGGTCCCTGGTGGTTGTTGCTTAGCTGTGCCTTGCAATGATAATAAGAATCACAAGGGCTGGAGCACCTGGGTGGCTCAGTCATTAAGCGTCTGCCTTTGGCTCAGGTCATGATCTCAGGATCCTGGGATCGAGCCCCGCATCGGGCTCCCTGCTCGGCGGGAGCCTGCTTCTCCCTCTCCCGCTCCCCCTGCTTGTGTTCCCTCTCTCGCTGTGTGTCTCTCTCTCAAATAAATAAAATCTTTAAAAAACAAACAAAAAAAGAATCACAAGGGCTGGTCCAGCTACAACATTGGCTCCAGCTGGGGAAATGTCAGTGGGGGCTCAACACAAGTAGTACAGGCCCAGGTGAGTGCCCCCCAAGAATTTCTAGCCAAAAGTGTCACTATCTACAGGCTGAGACCAACCCAAAACAGAAGAGGAGAGACCATGTTACGGAGCGATCTATCACAGCCACAAACTCGGGAGGTGACAAAGTGAGCCTTGATGCACTGCCATGGCCAACTGCTCTGACCTTGGGCATCTCAAGGGGCTGGACAAATTGAGAGCATAGCTCCTGGCTGAGTTTGCCAACACTGTTGCCCAAGAAACCGGGATAAACTCATCACAAGAGAAGCCAATAACTCAAGGCACAAGGGTTTGGAAAAGAGATAGAGAGAAATTTATTTCAGGTGCTGGCAGCTGGGGGAGATGGCAGGCTCAAACCTGCAAGATAGGCACCTAAAGTTTTATAGGGAGAGGTTCAGGGGTGCATGCAAAGGAATAGGCAGGGAGCACGTGATCATGGGTGGAGGCAGTTGTATGTTCAGCTCTTGTCGGTGGGCAGGGAAGTGGATGTGTGGGGTATGGTTGTCCAGGCTTTCTGTTTCTATCAGGGCTTTTCTGGTCTGGCTATTGGAATGTCTAGTCATTGTCGAGGGCTCAAGAAACTGTGAAAAGAAATAACCGTTGGGATCTGTAGTTGGGTAAGAGGACTCGTTGACAACTGGAGGGCTCTCTCTCTCTTTCTCACCATCATGTGAGGAAACATTAACAAGGCAGTCATCTACAAGTCAAGAAGAGGGCTCTCACAAGAACCCAACCATTTAGGCACCCTGATCTCAGACATCTAAACTCCAGAACTGTGAGAAATAAGTTTCTGTTGTTTCCATCCCCCGTCTATGGTATTTTGTTAAGGCAGTCCAAGCTGATGAAGACAAACTCTCACCCACAATATTCTCAGCATGAAGTTAATAGAGCAACAGATTTAAATTTTTTAACAAGAATAGCTTTAAACCTATCTACAGTAAGTACGGACTTGAAAGACATTTCAGACATGGGAGGATTCTGAAATGCAACCTACACAGATTCTAGCTAAAAATGTGAATGGAAGTAGAGAGTGGTTATGGTTGCAGGATATCATGAGTGCAATTAATATCACTGAATCACAGAGTTAAAATGACAAGTTTTATGTTACATTTTTTTTTTAAGATTTTATTTATTTATTTGAGAGAGAGAGAATGAGAGACAGAGAGCATGAGAGGGAGGAGGGTCAGAGGGAGAAGCAGACTCCCTGCCGAGCAGGGAGCCTAAAGCGGGACTCGATCCCGGGACTCCGGGATCATGACCTGAGCCGAAGGCAGTTGCTTAACCAACTGAGCCACCCAGGCACCCTATGTTACATATTTTTTACCACAATAAGAAAAATGTTATTAGATGATTAATTCTAGCAAGACAAAATATGAACCCAGGAGGAACAAGAGAAATGAAAGAAGCAATGGTGAATAGTCAATAGGATAATTAAATATGCCGGTCTCAGAATATGTAGAGTGATACAGCAAAAAATTACAGATTGAAGGAGATTTAATTACCATAACTCAAAACCATATCTAATAAAGATATAACAAACTCCCTACCTGCTAAAACATAGTAAACACACTTTTTTTTTTTTAAGCAGATGAAAGATACAGGGGCACCTGGGTGGCTCAGTCAGTTAAGAGTCTGCCTTCAGCTCAGGTCATGATCCTGGAGTCCTGGGATCCATCCCTGCATCAGGGTCCCTGCTGAGCAGAGTCTGCTTCTCCCTCTGCCCCTCTGTCTACTCATGCACTCTCTCTCTGTCTCTCGCTCTCTCTCAAATAAATAAACAAATAAATAAAATCTTTTTTTAAAAGAAGAGAAAGATACAGGAACACCTGGGTGGTTCAGTCGGTTAAGCATCTACCTTTGGGTCAGGTCATAATCTCAGGGTCCTGGGATTGAGCCCCGCATCGGGCTCCCTGCTTGGCGTGGAGCTTCTCCCTCTCCCTCTGCTGTTCCCCCTGTTTGTGCTCTCTCTCTCTCTCTCTCTGTCAAATCAATAAATAAAATATTTTAATAAAAGGAAAGATAAAAAATGATCAGGTATTAAACCACTTCAAAGTTGATTTTACATTGCCCATGATCAATGGCTATTATGCAGTACACCTAAAGATCAATAATAATAAGTAGGTAAATATGTGTGTATGTATTATACCAATTTCTAAATAATTTTGGGTTTAAAGAAGAAATTCATTGGAAATTACAACTGTAAAAAAAATGTTTTATGCAGGCAAATACAATTTGTAGAAAATTTATGGCCCCCTGCTGTAAATTGACAAAATCGTCTCAAAATAGAAAACCTGAATAGACAAAAACTATAGGATGCATTAAAACAGTAATAAAAATTCTACCTCTTAAAAGTAAGCAGACACAGATGTTTCAAGAATAAATGATATCAAGCTCTCAAGGAACAAATAACTCCTACCTTGTAAAAACTGTTTAGAACACAGACAAAAGGTGGGAAGCTCTCCAAGTCATTTTGCAAGGCGTGTATAAAGACAACTTTACTGGTGTCTGGGGACTTCAACAGAGACCATGAAGCTGGAGAGCAAGTGTTGCCAGACTATCACTGCAGAACATGCTGAGATACTGTGAAAACTCGTGGAAGTTTTAGCTCATCGCCAAACTTGAAGCCTTCAAATTGCAGGCAAGTAGATTAATTAGATGCGCTCCCTAGTAAGAATTCTCTGGAGAGAGGTGATAGTGTACTGTGGAGCCCCAGCCCTTCCCTGGCAGTAAAGAGCTTCAGATGACCTTTGAGAAGCCTGATGTGAGCAGACTGCACATTGCAGCATTCAGGACCCTGGAACCTGCTTCTGGAAATTAGTGGGAGAAGGACTCTTGAGTTTCTCCGTGGGTTGAATGGACCCAAGACTAAGTGCCAAGTCTTACCCAAACTGAAATTAATCCTCTTCAAGCAGGCCATCGAGAGAACTGAAGAACCTGAAAGTGGAAGAGGTTGGGTAGGAAGAATTAATGGAAAACAGGAGCTTTCAGGTCCTAAGAAGCCAGCCAGAAGAAGGCATCCTGTGTGGCATCCTGAATACTGTGCAACTCCAACAGCCAACAAAAGCATAGCACAAGAGAAAAAAGCAGAATTCAGCCATCTATCACACAGATGGTCCCCAAACCAGATGATAATGAGCAAAAAGAGTCATATCAGACTTTGTTCTTTTCCTCTAATCCTTGATACTTCCTAGGTCTGACTCTGGGAGGGAGGTGGGGCAAAAGAGAGGCCAACTGGAGGAAGTGGAGATAGAGAAAGGAGAGGAGCAGGAGAAACTGGTTACCTTTCCCTTCTCCCCTGCCTTGGTAGCCAATAATGGAGGGTAACTTTGATATAAGGCTGGACTACGCAAACAATAGGAGTATCTGCTCCTAAATAATAGTAACTTGGAAAGTTAGGGGCTCTGCACAACCATCACCCCTGAACCATTTTATAATTCTGTTCCCACTGAGTTAACTCCTTCAATACACCAGTAACACTGCAAACTGTGGTAGCCATATGAAATTAGGATAATACAATAAACGGAAAGAGTAAGAATATCTCCTAAATAAAATAATAATAAAGCAAATAGTAAAAGAGTGGCTCATAATAGCAAAGTAGGATGTATCCCCAGTAATAAAAAGATATTACAATAGCAAAGTGCATATACATATATATATATGCATTCTACTACATACATGCATTCTACATATATACATATAAGAATATAATTCTTTATATTAAAAAATCAAAGGGGAAAATACAATCCTAGTGCATGCCCAATAAGTCTTAGCTAAATTTAAATAGTCATAAAAACTAAATCCAAAAAATATCATAGAAACTACGAAGTAAGGGGGCATCCTTAATAGAAAACATCTGGCACACTATTATTACCTAAAATCATTTTATCGATATAAGAAATAAGACACAGTTGAATTTACCACAATAACCATTCAGAATAGTATTGGAGTTTCCAGCCAATTGAATCAGAGAAGAAACTGATGTGGTTTTAAAGACTAAAAGAAGATACAAAACTGGCATGTTTATTTCAGGTGGTATAATTGTCTACCTAGGAAATCTGAGCAAATCAACAACAAGGAATCAGCAAGGGAGCTAGATAAAAATTAGATCATAGAAATCAAAACCATTTCTTAAACCTGCCAATCACAAAAGGGAACAGAAAAAAAAAATTACTTTTACCAGGTAATAAGACTATAAAGTACCTATGAGTTAGTACAAACACAAAAAACATACACAATTTTTATAACTTAACTGAAGGAATTTTTTTGAAAAACTGAATTAGTGAGGTAAGACTGTGGTCATGAAGGAGAAGATGGATAACAGCAATTACAATGCTCTCATTAATCAATTCCCAAATATTATTCATAGAACTTGACAAAATTGATGTTGTCACTGTTTTTACTTACCAGATGATTATGTGATTATGACAAAATCAAAGGAAGAGAGAGAGGAAAAAGAGAAAGAAATAACCTTATCACATCCCTGACTATTTGTTATATAAATTCAGTCACTGTGGTATTGTACAGAAATAGACAAGGAGATTAATTAACCAGAACACATAGTGCAGAAATAGACCTATATATATAGGAATTTGTACAGGGGTAAAGGGTGTTTTAAACTGGTGAAGAAACAGTGGATTATTCTACAAATATTGCCAGGAAAGTTTGATATTCATATGAAAACAATAAAATTATATACTTACCCCTTTACTCAAATTCCAGATAGAATAAAAACATAAAAATAAATAGCAAAACTATAAATATATTTTAAAATATGATAAAATATGTTTATGACTTTTAGGGAAAAGGTCTTTGTTTATAAAACACATAAAACAAACATAAATTAAAGGAGTCATAAATTCCCCACACTAAAAATTTTAAACTTCCATAAGACAGAAGACAAATTAGCTAGAGTAAAGGTAAGCAGTGTACTAGGAAAACACATTAATAATAAAATTAATTTCAACCTTATTCTCTGACATACAAAAAGGCATCCCCAAATCAAGAAAATGCAAGCAAGCCAATAGAAAGATGAATAATTTTTATGAACAGGCAATTTACTGAAAAGGATGTAAATATGGCCATAAAACCAAGAAAAACAGACTGCAGTATCTAGATAAATGCAAATCAAAACCAGCGAAATATCACATTTCAAGTTGGAAAGTTTAGGTAGGCCTGCATGCTTCCCCTCTGCCAAATTTATTCAGCAATCGAGGTGAGTAGGGGAGATTTGGCAGAATCTTTTAAAATAAATCATAAAGCTAAAAATGCTCATGGCCTAAAAGCAGCCATTCATTTTTGAATAGCTACTTTCAAATGTGTACACACGACACAAAACATATATAAGAACCTAAATTGCATCATAGTTTATAATAGTGAAAGTTAAAAAAAAATCTAAATACCCATGATTGTGAAATTGTTTAATTTAACTGTAGTACATTAGGATGACCATATACTATACGGCACTTTTATTTTTTTTTTAATTTTTTTTAAAGATTTTATTTATTTATTTGAGAGAGAGAATGAGAGAGAGAGCACGCACACGAGAGGGGGGAGGGTCAGAGGGAGAAGCAGACTCCCCGCCGAGCAGGGAGCCCGATGCGGGACTCGATCCCGGGACTCCAGGATCATGACCTGAGCCGAAGGCAGTCGCTTAACCAACTGAGCCACTCAGGCGCCCCTATATGGCACTTTTAAAGAATAAGATAGACCAACTGCTATTAGTTATACAGTAAGGAAAAGATTTAATGCACATAACAAAAAATATTTAAATAAAAAGTTACCTAATGATATTCTTTTATAAATGTACATACATATAAATGAAAATGCATAGAAAAAATATCTGAAGGGATACACGCCTAACAGATGATAAGTGATGGTAAATTTCCATTAGGAGGGAAGGACTATGGTGGTATGGGGGTGGTGTCTATTATATTTTATTTATATTAGTCTATTTTATTTTCATTTGGTAATACAATCAACCTGTCATATGATAGCCATAGTGAATCAAAGGAGAAAGACTATTTGATCACCTTGAGTGATCCACATATTTTTTTTCATATCCCATCCCTCTATTCTGTCATTAAAACATCTACCACATACATGTGTATGGGATTTGTAGATCATCTGATATCCCCATGCAGGAGAAAAAAAAAAATATTTATGCTTTTCCATTCTTGTTGATGTGCACATGCGAGGATACTTTTCACATTTTTCAGAGAAGTGGTCATGTGGGCAAGTTTTGTGGCACTTGGCCATAAATGAGTCAGCTAACACAATACATTTTTTCCCTTCAGTGATGCTGATATACTCTGTCATCTGTCTATCGATCTATTATCTATAACATTTCCAGTGATTCACAATTTCACCTAAAAAATAAAACTTTTCTATGACTGAAAAAAAGAAAGTTTAAGCTGTAGTGTGAAAATAAACCATCATCCCCCCTCTAAAGATCAGGGCATTCCATCCCTGAATGGTCCCTCGCCACCTCCCCTTGTATCTTAGCCGAGAAATAGCAGTCAGTTGCCACGGTTGGGAGCCAGCTGCAGCAGGCCAATCATGTAGAGCATGTACTTCCACCCTCCAGAAAACGGGATGCTACTAGCACTTAAATCTGCGAGATAATCCATGGCAGGTAAGTGCTGCATGGGCGGAGTTGACATTTTGCCCTTTAAATCCTAACTTTGAGTCACTTCCAGATGATAGAGGGTTCAGCACTTATTATTTCCAGGGGGTCCATCATTTTGATCTTTAGTAGTTTGGGGTTGGTGATCATTATAGGACGTAAGATGGGATTGAAACATGCCACAAAAACAATGTGAAGTCAAATGTGAACCTGTCTCCCCCATGCATAGGATTTCAGTAATTATCTTATAAATTGGATTTAACACTACAATCATGAGAGTTGTATATTAATGTTAATCTAATGTACAGGTGTGTACATATGAAGATATATTTTACCCATCCAGTGAAAGATGAGATCTAAGAGATGACTCTGTGAAATGGCAGGGTACATGAAGAACTCCAAGTTAGGTTTCTGGGGGGAATGATAGAAGGGATTGATGAAGGCATAGGCAGAGCCAGATCAAGGGAAGTCTTGTCTGCCAGGTTACAAGTCTTGAGTTTTGTACTGAAATGATCTTTCGGGAGGAAGACTGCTAAGTACAGAAAGACTTTTCCAATGGTACTCCACAGAAACAATCCTACAGGAATCCATTTCGAGATCCTCAAATTCTAGGTCTTTAATTCCCATGTAGTCTATTTCTAAAGCTGCCTGAGAGATTTAGACCGTGATCCTATTAATCCTTCCCTCATTTCAGGAAAGAAAAGCATAACCCTAACCTTAATTGTGGAACAAAGAGATTAAATATGTTGGTTTTGCAGAAACTCCTCTAATGATTCACAGATATGATTTAAACTTACTGGTCTTCCTATTTTTCCTTGCACATTCTGAAATCAAAAGGTCTATGTGTTAGGGGTAACTGAACCTGATTCTCTTAAACCTAACTAAATTTTTGTCTTGGATGACCAAATTTCTGAAGACATATTAAATAAAATCCAAGGATAAAAAAATGTACATGATTCTTTAAGATTGGGTGTGTAACATTCAATAGGTGTTTAAAATCCATTTTATCAAAGTATGAACTACTTATTCCAATTACAGTAAATCCCTGTTACATCTTACAAAATATTTAGTATCTTTATCACCCATTAACCAAAAATAAACTTCTAAAATTATGATGAAATATTTGTAATTGGAAACAGCTCTTTGAGGGAGAATGAAAGCAAAATATTTTTGAAGACTGCTGTTATGGACTTTAGTGAAAAATCATTTAGGCAAGAAAAGTGTACAGAGGTGAATTTGGTAATTGCAGTCAACCTTGTGTGGTTGTAAGGTGGCAGAGGAAGATCTATTCTGATATATCAAGCATTTAAAACTACCACAAAACCTAAGAGCAAACCAAATTGCTGCATCTGCACCTCCTTCAGGAGCACACCCTTCCGTTAGTTGATTAAGTAGAATATTTCTGGAGCTTCTACTCTGCCCACCCTTCCCCCGACCCCAGCTCATGCTCTATCTCTCTATCTCTCTCAAATAAATAAATAAATAAAATCTTTAGGGGAAAAAAAAAAAAGGAGGGCGCTGGGTGGCTCAGTGGGTTAAGCATCTGCCTTTGGCTCAAGTCATGATCTCAGGGTCCTGGGATCCAGCCCCACATTGGGCTCCCTGCTCAGTGGGGAGCCTGCTTCTCTCTCTCCCTCTGCCCCGCTCATGCTCTCTTTCTCTCTCACAAAGAAATAAATAAAATCTTAAAAAAAAAAAAAGAATATTTCTCGGGCTTCTAGGGTGAAACAGGCAGTGTGAAGACAGTAGATCTGTGACTTTTACAAGAAGATCATGTAAATCAAATTCCAGTATTCTTAATTATTCTTTTTAAATTGGAGAATGTCAACTTTGAAAGATTTGTGGAAAATGAACTTTTTATCCAATGCTTTTATTTGAAAGAATATTCATTTTCTGGAAAGTGAGTACATTATTTTTAGTGTGAAAATGAGCAAACAAGCAAACAAAATTCCCGATCAAAAATAGAGTAAGAAGCACTGTCAGAGGCTCTTCATGGCTTCATGAAGAGAATCTCCCTTCCTTTCACTCTCTTGTCTGCTTTCCTTCTTTTTTTCCTCCTCCCTCTCCTTTCCTTCTTCTTGCTGTCATTGTCTTCTCATTTCTCTTCTTCTCTCTCTGTTTCTCTCTGTTTCTCTCTCCTATAATTGTGTCTAAAAACAACCATGGGTGCTGGTTATCTTTTTATAATTTCACATTCTGAGAATTTTGCCCTTCATTCTGTCTTCAGGTAGACCTCAGGACCTGACCTTAATTGCTCACCCACTTCTACCCACTGACCTTTGTCTCACATTTTCCCTTAAGCTCTTCTTTCCAGTTTATCTCTTAACTCAGGCAAAGAACCCTATGTGCTTAGCATCCCATACTGGAAACCAAAACTACCCCTCAGGCAGTAATGACTGCCTGCTCAGGTGGCTCAAAGCACCCAGACCAGTTTGCGCTCAACCCCAGACTGATGCTTGTGCAGATGGACCATGAAGTGGCCTCTGGAATGACTGACAATTACCTTTACTTCATTATAATATTAAAATCTCTGCCCAAGGAGGAGCACAAGTCTCCTACATAGCACGCAATGTATATAAAGGCATATGTTTCCTTAAGGCGCATGCGTGACCCTAGACCCACCTCTACATACCATGACAAGCCTTCCCTAACTAAATATTCATCATAACCCTAAATAAAAGGAATCCATTTACCCTTGTTTGGGGGGTCATGGCTTTGGAACTTATTCCTCATGATCTCCTTATTTGCTGTAAAATAAAGTTTCCATTATGCAGCAACTTACCTCTTATAGTTTCTACCTGCCACTCACCAAAGAGCGCACCCACCTTGGTTTGGTTACAATTTTCCCACTGATGCACTGGGTATTATATGCAACTGATAAATTATTGAACACTACATCTGAAACTAATGATGTACTATATGTTGACTAATTTAATTTAAATTAAAAAAATTCCCCTACTGCCCACCTGCAATAAATGTAGGGTATGCCTAGGAATTTAATGCCAATATTGCTAAAATCAGGTCTCTAGTTCCAAGTGTTGGGGCATACAAACGAGGAGGGCACAGCAGTCTTTCAATAGCAGCTTGTCACTAGACACTGAGGTGCTCCTGGACATTCACCCCACAACCTGTAGTGAGTGAGTTTTTTAAAGAATTTTCAAAAGACAAAATACCTGTAAGGTTTTAATAGAACAACAACAAAGCCAGTTTTGAACCACAACTGTCTGAGCAAACAATAAAAAAAAACGTTATTTTAAAGCTAAAATTGGGAAGTGCTTCTGTGACCAATATCCTTTGGCATAAAAATCAAATGGACTCTTTTTTTTTTTCTTTTGATTGGAACAATTGCAAAATTGTCTGTAGGCAATTGAAAGAAGAATGGAAATATTAGCAACTCTTGTTTTGAGGAAGTAAACTGATGCATGATGAAGGCATGACTGCTTTAGAAAATCAATGTTGAATAAGAAAGTTTGGCATATATGTTTTTTTGTTTTGGTTTGAGTTGCTATGAACGTTTCTACCTCCTCAAAGCATTTTTATAGTTTATCAGATTCCTTCCTTTCTTGTTCCCTCTCTTTCTCTCTTGGGAAATGTATATTTATATACAAATCACCGGTCATGGGCACCTGGGTGACTCAGTTGGTTAAGCGACTGCCTTCGGCTCAGGTCATGATCCTGGAGTCCCGGGATTGAGTCCCGCATCGGGCTCCCTGCTCGGCGGGGAGTCTGCTTCTTCCTCTGACTCTTCCCCCTCTCATGCTCTCTCTCTATCTCATTCTCTCTCTCAAATAAATAAATAAAATCTTAAAAAAAAAAAAATCACCGCTCATCTTCTGCTGCTACATTTTATATTTATAAACCTAAATTTTGGGGGCACCTGGGTGGCTCAGTCAGTTAAGTGGCTGCCTTCAGCTCAGGTCATGGTCCCAGGGTCCTGTGATCGAGCCCCGCATCAGGCTTCCTGCTCGGCAGGAACCCTGCTTCTCCCTCTCCCACTCCCCCTGCTTGTGTTCCCTCTCTTGCTGTGTCTCTTTCTGTCAGATAAATAAATAAATAAAATGTTAAAAAAACCCTAAATTTTTCCTTGAAATTCAAAATTTTGTTGGAAACACAGCATGAACAACCCGATACATGAGATCAAAATTGGCCTTTTTGCTTTGAGAAAAATCATCATCTTAAATCAAGTCAAAGACTGATGGTCTGAAGTTGCTGGCTGACTTGGCTGCCATTTCTTTTGTATCATGTTATATACATAAAATATGACTTTCTAGACATAATAGAAAATTTAAAATAAAATTTCACTGTTACTTACTGTCAGTTCAAAAGCAAACTTCTTATTCAAGGTTAGAATCAAAAAAGCATAGAGCTTAGACAAATCCACAAAAAATCTCTCTTAGCATGCTTAAATATTTGATTAATAAATGTACCCATGTTCCATTTTGGGTGTCAAAGAGAAAAATGAATCTATATAGCAGTACTTGTTCACCAAATGTAGACTCTAATAAAATCATGCTTTTGGGTATTTAGGAAAAGATCCTGAAATATCATAAATGACATGGTGGACAGATTATTGTTCCTTGTATTAGTACTTCAGGGGAAAAAAAAAATCAGCCACCAAAATACTCTCTTATTCCAGCAGCGTAGTATCATCAAATAGTTAACTGCAATGTTAATGCAAAATGTCAGCATAAATCGTCAAGGTTGTAAGGTAGTATATTAATGCTCATAGAAAGCTTGTATTCTGTAGCATACAATACTGCACTGTCAGTTCAAAGGTTTATTCTAAAGGAAGATAATTCTGAATTATATTTTTGTCTCTATGCTGTGACACCCTGAACTATGTTCTTTGCTTTTCATTCTAAAAATGAAACTTGTGTCAGTTCATCCGAGGGGGAAAGAATGGAAATGGAAACCATCACAGGGAATTTAGGACTATATTATAGTCTAAATTAAATATCCATTTTGCCTCTAATGTGAGCCATGGTTTTCTAGCTGCACAGAAGTGGAATTCAGCTAAAGCAGAAGCTAATTTCCCTTCTCTGTTCCTAGAACGCCAAAGGCCGAACATTCAGCACCACATCAGGCAATGCTCCCATAAAGCTAATAGATTTAGCAGAATTGAAAAGTAATGTGACCCCTGGAATTGGAAAACTTGCTGGCAAGGTAGAAATATCATAACCCTGGGATTTCCTAGTGTTGGTTCTACAGCCAACTCATAGGAGTTTGGAGTTGCAAAGGACCACCTGGTGAGAAACAGGCTTTTTAGAGTAAGAATCCAAGACTCATAAACTTTCTCACTTGGTTGGGTTCACAGAATGGTCTGTGGGATGACAGATGACTGGGCAAAGGAAGCCAGTTAGGAGTGGTGACCATTGAAGATTCCAGGGTAAATGGGGAAGAAAGGTTGTATCTGATCATTGTCATGTATGTTTATAGGGTTCCTCTCTCTCTGTCCCACTTTTTCTCTCTTAGGGAATGTGTAATTAAATACAATACTACTGTTGATCTGCTGCTCTTTTTTATGTTCGTAAGTATAAATTTTTGTTTAAAATTTAAACATTTGTTGAATTACAAAGTCACCATGAATAACCTAATACACGAGATCAAAATTGACATTTTTGCTTCGAGAAAATCATTACCTTTCACCAAGTAGATCATTTCAGGAAGGTCACAAGTGGAGTCACAGGGAATATGGGACAGATTACTCTACCAGTCATGGTAGAGGGAAGAGTCAGGTCACCACATTTGACTAATGGACTCTAACTTTATGTGTCTGAGTGTGTCAGCATATGGAGGGAGAAACAGGAGATTATTAACTGTAGCAAAATAGTTGTAAACCCATTAGAGAAGATAGATTATAGCACAGCAAACCAAAAATACAACCAAGTCAACATTTTAGCTAACAAACTTCCGGTAGCCAGAAGGAAAATCTCCCCTTAGACTCCCCCCTTCTTAAAGTAAGACTAGGAAATGTCATTTTCCCCAGCAGTTTAGACACACAACATCCAATTGTAATGAAATGATTCCCTGTATCTGACCCAATAGTTTAGTGAGCTCCAAGTTAGTGCACTTTTAATCATACAAGTTACATTATTTGGTAATTGAGTGCATGACTAAATTGTAATTACAGAAAACGTACTGTGTTTTACAAGCAAACATTTCAGATTTTGTTGGTCAACATCAGGGGTGCTTGATTTAAAGAGATCGATTTGTTTTTGTTTCCCTAAAAATAACTAGTAGATGACAAATTGTTTTGATTGAAAAGCCTTTATGTTATTCATACAGGAATTACAATTTTGGCTATGCCTGTGACATTTCTTGTGATAAATATCTGACTTTAGAGTAGCTAATTATTATGATGTTCTTGTGGGTAAATATAATTATAAGCACATATAATTCTAATCATTTATAGAAGAAATGGATATTAGTAATAAAATATAAGTGCTATAAGAAAATATTAGCATAATAATTAGAACAGGGAAATTAGACACCATTCAAATTATTAATGATCATTCTTTGATTTGTTTTATTTATGTTTCAAATATATTACCAGGGCGCCTGGGTGGCTCAGTTGGTTAAGCGACTGCCTTCTGCTCAGGTCATGATCCTGGAGTCCTGGGATCGAGTCCTGCATCGGGCTCCCTGCTCAGCAGGGAGTCTGCTTCTCCCTCTGACCCTCCTCCCTCTCATGCTCTCTGTATCTCATTCTCTCTGTCTCAAATAAATAAATAAAATCTTTAAAAAAAAACCAAATATATTACCAACTGTGCCTTAATCAGGATGCTTTAAATGTAGGTAATGCTGGGACACAAAAGCACACATGCATATACACACACACATATGTATACATACATACACGTGCAAATACAACCTTTTAAAACCTAAATATATTTTTATCTAAACATAGAAACAAAAGATTATACAAACTGAATTATAATTTATGCTTTACTTGTATACTGTCATAAATGCTATTTTAAGGAATTTGGTACCAAGAGTTTTTGCCTTAAAATTAATAAAAGTGGAGATTTTGTTGGTTATAGTTGTAGGGGTGGAAAAGTTTTTCTTTCTTCCCTTCTAGGTTTTTTGGCTGGCCTAATAATTAAAGTGACATAAGAGAGAGTAACAGAAGAAAAACAAGTTTAATTCGTACATATGGAAACTCATAGAAATATGAGGCTCAAAGAAGTGACCAAAGCAGGCAGCTTTTATACCTTTCAAATGAAGGAACCATAGATCTGTGAAGAATTGACAAGACAAAGAAAGAAGTTTGGGCTTGAGGTAGTAAATTAGTAAAGAAGTAACAAAGTTTGTTTATACAAACTTGTCAGCCTTGGATGATAAGGATATCACCCCCCTCCCCGGGACCCCCATACTGGAAAGGTACCTTCTTTCAGGTGGGAGATTGATTTCCTCTTTTAAGGGGGACAAAAGATGGTGAGAGTGTCATTTTTGCATAACCTGTTTCTTATGTAATTTTAATTCAAAATGATCAATATGCCAAAGTGGTGTATTTTGGGGGGCCTGGCCTGAACCCCATCACAGAGTAACTTATGAAGGTCAGAAGGGTTGAAGTTTACTATTCTCCATTGTAGAAAACTGGCAAGACCATTAAACAAAAAAAAATAAAGCATTTTTCAGAAAGCTGCATTTACAGGGTAAAGCCATCCAAAGACTGTGTTTAATTTACGCTCCATTAGGTATGTGGGTTTATATGGCTATCTATTACATTACTGAGACCAGGTCCATTTACGGCACCTGGGAGGTACCAAGCAGTTTATTAAAATGCTTATTTTTACTAATAGGAAATCTGATCACTAGCTCTTTTTCTAGAGTTATTAGGAAAGCAAAAATGCATTTTCTCTAGATTAGATTTAGGGGTAATTTATCTTTATAGTAAATGTAGATTTATCCTTATTGTTTTAATATATCAAAAAAGTAGGCTTTTAAAAAGTATTTAATAAAAGGAATCTACAGAAAGTGCAGAGAGGAATATACACCCTACCAGGGATAAGTCCCTAGGAGAACAAATCAGCATCATGGACCCACCCCCCTCCACACCTTCAGATCTTTTCTTTACTTGTCTTTTTCATTCCTTATAAGCAAAAACATTGAGATTGGAAAATATAGGTGTGCTCAGAAATCTAGAGTTCTATACTGTTTCTTCTGTATGGTTTGTTTGTTATTATCAAGCACAACATGACTCAAGGGAAATCAAACTTTATTTCTCTTGGCTAACGGAGGTAAGTGGTGGCTGAACAAAACAAATCTACAGGACCTTCTTTTGAAATACTTTTGGAATCAGTCAAACACTCTGAGATACTAAATATACTTCCAATTAAGCCATGATATTCCAGAATATCAGAGTGTACCATGAATTACTGTTATTGTAACCAGGGCCCAAAGGTGCAAGAGCACCTGGCTTCAGAGGTCTCAAACAGACCAGGTTTGGCCATTTGCCACTGGCAAAATCCAAAGGCAGCCAGATGAATGGTGGTGAAACGAGAAAGAAATTTTTTTCAGTGAGACCAACAACTGGGAAGATGGTGGACTAAAGTCTCAAAGGGCTGAAAATACTTACAGGTTTAAATAAAAAAAAACCGTGGGACAAAGGTCGGTGGGTACTTGCAGGTAGGCAGTAAAGTCAGATTGATCATTGCTTGAGGTCAATCAGGCGGGGTCTTGCTGGCCTCAAGGCAGTTTTTATTGCTAGAAGGGGTAGTTTTGGTTCCCATCATGGGCTGCTTTGCCCACAGGGTCTTTTGCCTGAGTTAAAAGAAGCTGAAAGGAAGAGCTTAATCAGTTAAGAGAGGACTGACTGAGGTCAAAATGGAGGTTAAATCCTCTTTGATGGGGCGCCTGGGTGGCTCAGTTGGTTAAGCGACTGCCTTCGGCTCAGGTCATGATCCTGGAGTCCCGGGATCGAGTCCCGCATCGGGCTCCCTGCTCAGCAGGGAGTCTGCTTCTCCCTCTCCTGCTCCCCCCTCTTGTGCTCTTTCTCTCTCTCAAATAAATAAATAAAATCTTTAAAAAAAAAAAAAATCCTCTTTGATGATCTAGATTTCTCAGTCTCCTTTTCCTTAACTTTTTAACTGTCTCATTTCTCCATCCTTCAAGGGTTAGAAATCAAAGCCCTTTTCTTTTTTTGGTTTGATTTCCCTAAAACACGATCTACAAAGACAACATCTTGCAGCCTCCTTGTCATCCTCTTTTGAGGATAATAATGGAGCTATGTTGGGTACATTACAACAACATGTACCCATGTAATTTAAAATATTCCAGCTTTTCATATCCTCATCCGTTTCTGCGTATGCATGTTTTACCAGCCCTCCCCTCCTGGCTGCTCTTCTCCTGGCTGCTTTGCCTCTTGCATTTTATTGTCCTTGGTCTTCTCATTTCTGCCTCAACTCCTATCTTTGGTGTTGATGTGTGCCCAGAAATTCAGAAGTCCTGGAAATTTTTGTGCAGAACAATTCGGCTCTCTGTGTGCAAAATATACATGTGTCCTGATGAACAGCTGCATTTTAAATTAGCTTAAAAAATAACCCAAAGTGGTACTACACTTAGAAAAATAAATGTATTTAATTCTGATTTTTTAAATTTTAGATGAACTTGATCTGTAATCCATTGTAAAGTAAATCCATTTCTACATATGTAGCCTAATATGGCCTCAAGGGAGCGTGGTCACGTGGCCATTCCAGAATCACACAGCTTCCAGAGTGGACTTTCTGAATATCCCCCCTCTGCACGCATCTGCGATAGAAGAATAGACGGGCAGAGTTTCTAAGGGTTTGAAAAGTCTCTCTCTTCCCTTGTTAGGAGCTCTGAGATTATTTAACTGCCAGGTCTGCACCTAGAGGTCAAACTCATTGTGTACTGTGTAGGCACTTAGCCTAGGGCGCGACTTGGACTTCAAACCACAGGCCCTGCATCTGTGAAGCTACAGGGTCCCAGGGGAGGGAATTTTCTCATTTATACAGTGGCCTCTGTTTCTCATCTGTGGCCCTGAATGGCTTACCTATTATGTACCTATGTGTGCTTTCTGGTGGAGTGTGTATAACTCATTTCTTCTGTTTACTTGTAATTGAGGGATGACACTGGAAATATTTCTCACACTCCTTTGAGTTTCCCCTATTTTCAAATACCTTCTATATGGTAGACACTGAAGATGATTAAATTAAGTACAACACCTAAAAGGGCAAACCTGTCACCTCGTAACTCTCCTCTGAAACCTCCCGCATCCCACATATTGTTGGAAGTCCCTGGTGAGTGCGCCGCAAATGCTCATAAGCAAGCCCACTAGATGCGCAGTTGTTGGGCTGGAAGCCACTCTTTCAGAAAGCCTTTTGTTCCCTGAAGTATCATGACATATTGATTTGTTACTCTGCCACTTCTCCTGGGTAATTAGCAAGTTTTTCCTTCCATGTCCCAAGATCACACATCAGCACCTTCTCACACTAAATTTTCCATAACATGATGTGCCTTTTTTAATTAAATTCTGAGATACAATCTGGAGATATGCTCAGATGATAAAAGCACACTTGGAAAATAGGGTTCTCTCTAAAAATTCTATCTGAAGAGTCCATGAGAGATGAAATAAATGTTTCCCATGGCAATTTCCCACTGCAAGCACAGCGATACGGAACGCTGGTCCTCAACCCTCGCGGCCCTTGAAAATCATTTGGGAGCTTTGAAAACTCCTGATGCTCAGACCTCATCCCAGGCCAATTCAGTCAGATGCTCTGGGGTGGAGCGAGGGCACCAGGAGTTTGTGATTCTAACATGCAGCTAAGGCTGACAATTACTGATGGATATGCCATTTTATCTCTTACACAAATATATGATACATACCAGTTAATAATAGAATGGAAAGAGTGTATATTATACTTCTGATATAACTGCCAAAAAATTTTTGACTTTAATGAATCATTAAATTTGACCCTTAAATTTGTCTGAAAAATTCAGAGTAAAGAAGCCTAACCATCTTAGGTATTTATTCGCTCTTAAATTTAATTTGATCTTATTCTTAAACAAATGCATGATATACGTACCACATATATTTTTATAAGAAAGAGATCTTTGCTCTTAATAGAGCTTAGCGTCCTGCTACTTGCTTCCCACTTCATGTCATAATCTGTGACATCACAATTAATTCCCGTGGAGATGATTATAGTGACACAGAGAGGATTATGATTTCAAGAAAGTGATAAACAGCAGGGACACAATAAGGCCTTATTTTACTTCTCAAGGATTACTAGCTTGGTATCAGCCAAAGCAAAAAAAAAAAAAAAAAAAAAAAAAAAAATTCCTACAGAATATCATAAAATAGTATAAAACTGTAGATTTCTTTCTCTTATGAAAGGCAATTAACTCTTTAAACAGTTTTCGGTTGATTGCATCAGCTTAATTACTTAAACAGCAAATGTTTTGTCAGCTCAGTCACATATTTTATTAGCATTGCTTTAAATTAAGATTCCAAATGTACCTTATGATTTAGATTTATCGACATCATTATTGTGGATATTGGCTACCTGCGAATATTTAGCTTTGCAAATACCTCTGACTTTAGGCCTTTAGAATAGTGATAAAATGAATTTGGCCTTCAAAGAATACATTCATTTCCACTAAAGTTATCAAGAATTGGGTGATAAAGCAAGTGACTTCTTTTTGTTTACATAAGCCCTAAAAAATTTGAATGAAGAATCTTCCAGTGCCTTTAATTCCATGGAATGATATTCAAAGTATTATGTGCAAAGGATCTGCATCAATACTTTCACTTAAGCATTCATTATATTACTCGACCCACAATTTTTTCCTGATATTATTATCCATTTATATGTATAGAAAGGGAGTACCATATTTGTGGTGTGACTCATAGTCTTCTGTCAAAAATGGCAGAAATGGGAATAACAGAGATAAAGATCAAGGTCAACTATGAAACAAAAATCATCCCCACCTGACTTTACCATCTAATGAGGGTTTGCCGATAAGGATATTTGGATACCTACAATTTCTCAGAAATTTTATTTGTCTAGACTTTTCATAAAAGGCCCAACTAAATATATAAGGGGACACAATTTACTAGCTCCGTCCACCAGGAATTTAAATAAAAATCGTTTTAAGCTCAGTGGAGGTATTTGTTTTGTTTTGTTTTGTTTCAAATTTCTCCAGGCAAGCATAAGTGTTATTTAATAGTTTTACAGACTATGCTCAGGCTTGAAGGATTCAAAATTGTCTACTCTTTCTCTGAGAAACTCTGAGTTATTACTCCTAGAAAACTCAAATGCTATAATCAATAAATGGTTATTTTTTTCACAATTTTAGCATTGTTTTTGAGACAGAAAATAAAAACAAAGTGAAAATCTTATAAACAACTTAAGGAACCTGTAAAATGGCATTTTGTGAGGTTATCTTTTTAAGTAGGAAGAACTTTCTTCATAATTACCCAAACACAATTTTCACTCTGAAAGCTTTTTAGCTTTGAAAATTTCCTAAATTATAATTAATTGATTTAAATTTTGCCTTGATGAAAGAATCCAAGCAGATAAGATTAATTTCTTAGTCTCTAGCTATCTAACTTACCCAAGAGCTTATTCCAAAATGCTCAGCACTCAGACCCCCATTGATTATAATTTATATAAATGATCTGTTTCTCTGCAAAAGTACTGAGAAAGTACAATAGATACACAAATCAGTGGGCTGGTGGGAACATACAGAGCAGACTCTCTCCACGTGGGCTATTATGAAAGCTGATTTAATTATTTCTTTTCAAAGTTTAATATGCAAAAAGTTAACTTCTAGAAATATTCAGACCATTGCCAGATGGCTATGAAAATTGTTTTTCATTAAATTGGACTGTTCAAACTTTCCAGGCCCATGAATCCAAAGACAGTTTAATCATAGTCAAGAGGGAATTGTAACTCTGGAAAACTAAGCAGAACCCTCCAGCCAGGGCTATAATGATAATTATAATGAAATAAGACCACATGATTGGGAATCGGCCTACAAGAAGGTAATTCTAGCTATCCAGAGTCTGACACGAGAGGTTTATCAAAGGCAAGGCTTGAGAAAAATTCCTGGATAGTTTACTGCAGAAACAAGAAGAATCAACTCTCTTTAGAAGCGAGGTACATGGTATCATCCCTGGGTTGTATATTCCACTGAGTTGGGGTTATGGCTCCTCACTTAATATTCATTTACCCAATCAAAGGAACATTTATCAAATGTGCCATTCATCATACAAGGTTTAAATACAGAGTAATGGGACTGATGTTGAAAATAATCTGCTCGATGAGTGACGTTTTCACTTGCATCTTCATAGGAAGCTTTCTGGGATGTTCCCCAATCATCAAATGATTGAGGAAGTCCCTCTGTGCAAAGCATCTTCACAATCAGTTCCTAAACTATGTAAGATAATATATTCTTACTTCAGATGTCGACATCTCAAAAGCATTGTGACCGAATGCTGTGGGTTGATGAGCTAGTTGAGAATTTATGATTAACACGTGAAATAGAACAATTCCAGGCTATGCAACATTTGCATAGTAGTGTAATATAAACACAACCCCCCACAATACCCCCACACCATGATTAGAGTGTAAGACCCTTTGGTGTCCTGTTGCAATGGGGACATTTAATGGGGTTGCTTCGGGTTTATCGTGGCATTCATATTTGTACAAAAATGAGGGATCTATTTTCACAAAAAGAAGTCTAAACCAGGAATGAATCTTCCCACCAAGAAAAGATTTACATAAATCTGATGCCTTCCCTACATTTGCAAATATTAATCCCACAGATAGCCCAGAGTTGCTAATTTTTTTTTTTTTTTGGTTATAAATATAACGTTAGAGTCAGTTTAATAACAGCCCAGATAATGTTGGAGTTTTGCAGACATTGGAGAGATACACAGCTTTCCACACACGATGAGTACAGAGGCAGACGGGTCACCGAAGCAAGAGGGGTACGTCTTACCTCAGGAATATTGTGAGAGGTACAGAAGGCACTTCAGATTGTAACAGAAGGGTTCTCTCAGCTCTGCTGGTTAAAAGTTGTACCTAACCCTTGTAAAAAAGAATTCAAGTCCAACAGAAACTGCTATCTTTCAGCATCCCTATATATCAATATATAAACATAATTCTCAATTAAAAATGTGATTCAGTCATTCTCAATACATGACTGTGTCAAAGTCATAAACATCACTATAAATATGCTACAAATAGGAGTAGCCCATTGTGTGCTCAAGTCAAGTGTCTGTGCGTTGAGTTGTGGACAGCCTGGTAAACTTCTGTTTATAAACATTTGACTGAAGGAGACCTATTTTAACTAGCAGCTGGGCATTAAACTACATAAGTTTAAATTCAAAAGAAACTCCAGCAAAGGGATTAACTAGAACTGATGACAATGTGTTGACTCCATGCATATGTTTCCATTTGTTCTTTTCTGAGAGGTTGAAATATAGACTTCACTTTCTAATGTAAATATACTCAATTATTAAATGTCCGATTAGAATTTGACAGGAAAAAAAAAAGAAAAAAATTTCCTAATGGTGATTTTAGACTTAGAATTGAGTGAAGCCTTGCTTTAACCAAAAATGATTGCTCCCTTTTCTGAATTTCATTAGGTAAAGGCCAGGAATGGGTTAATTTACAAATAAAACTTTCTAAAAATATTTTTGCATATGTAAAAAATGAATAAACAGTTGGATTTCATACCAAGTTATCGTATTCTTTGGGTACTTTTCTATTCCCTTAGGAAGAAGCTACATATTCTGTACCTGAAGAACCCTTCACTCCTACAAAAATAGCAACAATGAAGAAAGCTAAGATTATTGAGCATTGCCTATTGCCAGCTCAAATACACTAGAGATATTATTTCATTTAATTCTGACAACCACATAGTGAGGTTGATGCTCTTGTTATTCCCATTTATTCAGAGAAGGAAAGCATTATAAGGGATTAAGTGACTTGCCCAAGGACACTGGAATTAAAGTCAGAGCTTTTAAGTTCTACCTGCTACTTGTTTAAACTTTGCAACAATTATCAACTTGCATTTTAGCTGGCTTCTTTTCTGTTTCTCAAGTAAGATTAGACTGCCAAATCTCAGAGGGGAAGATTTTATATTATGCTTCTTGGCATTCTTAGAATCTAACAGCTCCTGGCTCTATTGCTCAATGAATGAATAAAGAAATGTTGAATGCATGAATGAATGAATACTTAAAAATAATTAAATCACCTTTCAGCCAAGGCAAAATTTACTGTTACTTTCACTTTTTCATATAGATTTTTTAATGCTTTAAATCTTTGCAAGAAAACACAGAAGGCTCATATTTTTGCTTTGAAAATACTTGAATGGTCTCAAAGGTACAAAGTTAAATGTTATCAACTTGATTTGAGGATGATTTGTTTTCATTTAATGATTATTTGGAGTCCTTCCTCAGAGACAACTCACAGGCTAGAAGGGTTTATCATAACCCTAGCTTCAAAAGTACTAGGGAGGAACTTCTGGCAGTTTATCTAAGTGGCAGAGGTCATTAGTATGTTCTTTGACCTACACAGGCATTAACATTTTTCTAGTAATATCCAGTTTAAACCAATTTTCTCGGCACAGAATGGGTACACTCGTGGCGGAACCCCAGATCAGGATTTTGCACTCTTAGTAATGACACAGATCCCACGGATCCCTGTTTGCATGGTCCAGTTACAGAAAACTCTGCTTCACACAGTGCAGTCATGGACATTGGTTCTCAGAAATGATGGAAATGGTTTGGTCATGAGTAGTTCTCAAGGGCTTTAAAAAATTCTTACCTCTTTCTTAGGACCATTAAGATTAGTGATCTTCAAATGATTTAATATTTGCAAAATACCTGAAGTTCCCTGAAGTACTAGTAAATATGAAAATCACCCACGAAGAACTCAATGTATGTAAATGACCCATTAAAAAAAAAAAAAGATAGCTTGAATTAGGCACAAGAGAGGCTGTTTATGTACCTTATTTGAACAGAAACTGCAAAAACTATTCCTAGACAAGATTTTTCAGTTTCAGTTATTTTTTTGAACAGCCACTTAAAAAAAAATCTTTTTTAGTCTTTTTGAATAGATGATAAAAATCTACACACAGAAATAACACTGACTCTGCTATGAGATTAATTTTCAAAGCCCATGAAATGATACAGGTATTAAAGCACATCCCTCAGCAGGAGAGGGGACACAACAGCCACCAAATATCAGCCTTGATGATGACAGTTTACTTGGAATTCTTTGTTTGTCCCTAAGGTTTGTCAATGGCTCTACACCTCTTAGTGTTGAGACTCATTTTTTTTTAATTTAATTTTATTATGTTATGTTAATCACCATACATTACATCATTAGTTTTTGATGTAGTGTTCTATGATTCATTGTTTGCGTATAACACCCAGTGCTCCTTTCAATACGTGCCCTCTTTAATACCCATCACCAGGCTAACCCATCCCCCCACCCCTCTCCCCTCTAGAACCCTCAGTTTGTGTCTCAGAGTCCATCGTCTCTCATGGTTCTTCTCCCCCTCCGATTTCCCCCCTTCATTCTCCCCTTCCAACTCTCTTGTTTCAGAGGTACAGGTCTGTGATCCATCAGTCTTACACAATTCACAGCGCTCACCCTAGCACATACCCTCCCCAATGTCTATCAGCCATCCCTTCCACCCCTCACCACTGCAGAAACCCTCAGTTTGTTTCCTGAGATTAAGAATTCCTCATATCAGTGAGATCATATGATACGTGTCTTTCTCTCATTGATTTATTTCACTTAGCATAATATCCTCTAGTTGCATCCACGTCATTGCAAATGGCAAGATTTCATGGTTTTTTTGATGGCTGCATAATATTCCAGTGTGTGTGTGTGTACACACCACATCTTCCTTACCCATTCATCTGTTGATGGACATCTTGGCTCTTTCCCACAGTTTGGCTATTGTGGACATTGCTGCTATAAACATTGGGATGCATGTACCCCTTTGGATCACTACATTTGTATCTTTGGGGTAAATACCCAGTAGTGCAATTGCTGGGTCGTACAGTAGCTCTATTTTCAACTTTTTGAGGAACCTCCATACTGTTTTCCAGAGTGGCTGCACCAGCTTGCATTCCCACCAACAGTGTAGGAGGGTTCCCCTTTCTCCGAGACTCATTTGTGAGTTATAGTAATTGGAACTATTTGTCGCAGCCCAGGAACTGCTTCTTGAAGGGATGTTGAAATACATGTGAAGCTAGAACAGGCACTCAAAAGTTTGGACACTTATCTGCACTCCATTCAAAAACAATTGGAATGTTTTGTTTTGTTTTTTTAAAAGATTTTATTTATTTATTTGACAGAGAGAGAGACAGCGAGAGAGGGAACACAAGCAGGGGGAGTGGGAGAGGGAGAAGCAGGCTTCCCGCTGAACAGAGAGCCCGATGTGGGGCTCGATCCCAGGACCCTGGAATCATGACCTGAGCTGAAGGCAGACGCTTAACGACTGAGCCACCCAGGTGCCCCTGGAATGGTTTTTGATATAATATTCTGACACTTCCCATTTAGATCTTGTTTGAAAGAGCAAGGGCAGAGGCCATTAATAGTAAAGTAAAAACATGGGCTGGGAAGAGTAAATATTGAAACTTTATGAGCATGAAGGATTCAAATTAAATTCGTTCTGAAGTTCTGAAGAGTGCCTTGATGGAAACTCTGGTTAGCTATCACCATAGCAGAGCCGTTTATTCCGTCTGTCTGCAAAGTGCACGTATGACAAGGTTGGCTAAAATTCTTGTCTGTGCAGGCTCTCCCATTCCTCAAGTCTCTAATTAGGTGGAATATCAGGGCTAAACTTCTTTTATCTTTCTTTTTCTCTTGTTTATTTGTAAACAAGGTCTTGTCTTCACAAGTGAGATTAAAACAGCACAGAACGTGCACCGCAAAGACGACCAAAGTCCCTCATTTTCCTGACTCATCCTTTCCTCTAGAAATGGCTGATGTTTCCCTTCCTTGCCCAGAGCACTATGCTCACTCCTTATTGGGATGAAAATAAGGCACACCCAGGATTTGGGAAGGGAAAACGTGGTCTCAATATCTAGGCTTTCCTCAAAGATACCCTGCGGATATGTGGGAATGGGTTTGGTTGTTTCTTCTTACACATTCCAGTACTTTACACAAACTAATATTGATCTGATGGAAGGAGCCAGAATTAGGAGATGAGATCACTCTCTGAAAAGGAAACATAATAGGAATCATATCATAAGGTATATTGCAGAGACATGTAGTTAAGAAGTGGTTTGTAAATATAAAACCAGAAAAGTTGGGAAAAAAAACAGCATGTGTTTGACCCTCAGTGGAGGAAAAAAAAAAAAATTAATTATCTATTTATTTTTGTTGTCACTGTTTTAGTTTTTCTGCTTACTCCTATAGCCTAGACGCTAGAAGAGGGCCTGGCACATGATGGTACTCGGAATCAGTTGCATTAATAGAATCCAGCAAATCAATAATAAAATTATAAAGGCTAAAATCTTTATATAAATATGGAAATGTAATGAAGGATAGAGTTAAAAGAGAAAAGCAAAGGATTAGTAAGAATAGGTATTCAGCCTCATTAGTAATCAAAGATATCTATCTATATTTATATATATGTAAATAAAATATACTTTCTCCTTATCAAAATAATATTGACCAAAATACTAATATAATTTTGATGAAAGTATAGCAAAATTACTGCTTAAAAGGTAAATTCTGAAAAAAAAAATTATAGAAGGTAAATTTTGGGAAGCAATAATGTTCATATTTAATCCTAAATCTGTAACATATGCATTCCTTTGACATAAATTCCACTTCTAGGAATTTATTAGGTGATAAAAATAAGTATAGAGGACATATATACATATTCAAGGTTATTCTTTCCAAAAATAGTCATAATTAAAGGAAATTAATGTAGAAATAACCTGAATTTCTATCAAAAGGGTTTGAATATATAGATATGGACATTGCTATACACAAAATATAATACACATTAATCAATGTCACTAGATGTTAATGATCTACCATTAAATCAAAAAGAGGCATACAAAGATATACATGTTCATGTGTACATTATGTGTATAAAAAGATGCAAAGATTTCCAATAAACTATCAATAGACTTGATACTTAAGGATTTGACAGAAAGGTGATTTCACCTTGATATTTTCACACTTAGCAAATATTTGAGGTTTATATGCTACATTTATGATGTGATAGCATTTTTATTTTGGAAACATATATCCTCATAGAAACTTAAGAACTTGAGTTCAATCAAGTTTACTGCAATCTAAAGAATCTGTTACGAAAAAAAAAATGCAATTAAAAAATTTAGAAAAAAGGGATGCCTGGGTGACTCAGTTGGTTAAGCATCTGCCTTCGGCTCAGGTCATGATCTCAGGGTCCTGGTATCGAGTCCCACATCGGGCTCCCAGCTCAGTGGGGAGCCTGCTTCTCCTTCTGCCTGCAGCTCCTCCTGTTCATGCTCTCATGTGCATTCTCTCTCTCTCTGACAAATAAATAAATGAAATCTTTAAAAAAAAAATAGAAAAGAAGATTCAAAAATACAATGCACTTGCATTTATTTTTGGTTCTCTGAATTGACTCTGACCGTGCACATAATTAACTTTATATTTTGTTTCTCCCCCCGATAGATGCATGCATTTATTACGGCAACTTATTTGAGTATCTTTATCAATAAGGTTTTCCAATTCTTTTGTTCTGTTTGTGGGCTACTGCCCAGGAGGAAATGGATCAACTCATATATTCTCTTACACTTAGACTGAATATTCTTGATCTCCAGTGAATTTTGCCAGCCTAAACTAACCAGTACTCTGGATAAACTAAGCAAATTGAGTTTCTAATCTATAAAGGTAAGGACACTGGTGGCCCTTTTATCAGCAGAAGACACTGTCAGCCAGAGAGGCCTTGCCTCCCACATGGTCAGCAGATCTTCCTGTAGGCTCTTGCTTCAAATGGTGTAACTGGGCCATTCTTGCAGATTCAATATAATTGGGTGACTGGTGTCTCTTACACGTACACTTTTGTAGCATACATCAAGGGCATAAAAGTCCTCCTGTGATGACTCTTGTCCACCCCTCCAGCTTCATTCCTAAATATATCCTGCCCAGTTATGACAACTATTTGAATTCCCTTGTTCACCATTCTGATGACCCCCGAAGCCTGACCTAAGCTCTACTTTCTGCTGTGTTAACTTTCTGCAACGCCTTCCTTGACTTCTTATGCCAGATGATGGATGACCTGTGTTGTCGCAGTTCACTACACACAACCCTCGTGCCACATTGCATGGGTACATGGGGGTTTCCTTGCCTCCCTGCCTACTAGATTCTGATTCCCTGGAAGGAAAGATCTATGTCTGTTACAGGACTTTGTAGGACAATGACAGACACTAACCACTCAAGAAGTGTTAATATAGGAATGAAAGAATGAATGAATGATTGAGTAACAGCATAAATGAATGGTAATACATAAAATAAAGAGACTGCTCTCTCTTCAAGGACAAAATCATTGGGGCATTTAGTGACTCCATCTAATTCTGATTTGAGGAAACAGTACTGTAATTGTGATGAAAAATAAGGTAATCAGCACTCTTTTAACAAATGAAATGCAGAGTTTTTGACTTTTAGTGTTTTATAATTACCGTATCTTTTATTATAGTCATTACAAATGTTTTAAGCTACAGGATCAAAATTTAAAAAAAACAAAATCAAACAAATCCTGAGCAGATAATTAACATATTACCATGCCATAGTCATTCTCTCTCTTTCTGTTCCTTATATTACTTTCATGTTATTTGCTGTAAATATTTCCCTGGACTCTAGTATGTGTCAGGTGTTATTTTATGAGTTAGGGATACACAGTGTACAAGATCAACAAGGTTGATGACTTCACTGTGTCTATGCTGGGGGATATGGGGAGGCAATCAATAACAAATCAATAAACATATTAACAATGTAATTTCAGAACAGAGTAAATAATGGAAGAAACAATGTACTATGAGGTACATAACTGAGGACAAAGGGCATTTCCTAATTAGAATTGGTGGTTGGGGAGGATTTACCCAGAACAGTGATAATTAAATTCTTCACCTGGACAACAGAGTATCTAGAAACTTCTCTTTGTCTACCTGATCATGACTTGGACTTCCTAGTCTCAAATGCACACACTTACCTCAATAATCTCCAAAAAACAATGTTATGGCTGATTGAGAAAGAATTCCTCAAAGATGGAATTTCAAGATTGTATTTGCTCCTTACTTCATGGATCTTCCTTTGCTGTTACATTTCAGGCTTGAAATCTATCTTGACATTCTTAGATGCATTTTTTTTTTTCTTTCCACTAGTTAATTGATGACATGTTTGCTATTTTTCAGTGATTGTGCCAGACCCATGGGCACAGTGGGATACTTGTCTTCTACATTTGTACTTCTCATCAAAAAAAAAAAAAAAAAAAAAAAAAAAAAGAAAGAAAGAAAGAAAAAACTATTGAAATTGATGAAGCAAACCACAATCTCTCCAGCTTTTTGAGAAAATGTTCCTTAAAATTTCATAAGGACGTTTGAATTTGTTACATCTCTTAAATAAAATTAACATTTTCCTCTGACCTTGTACAAAATATAAATAGGGGCATCTATCCAACAAAAGTATATAAATAATGAACTATACACCTTAGCAAGTCACATGGGGTCAAAAATTATTTGACTTTATTTAGTAAGCATTTTCTTGTTATTTATTTTCTTGTTATTTAAAAGAGAGATTCTTAGTTGGACAGAGAAGCTTCTGACAGTCTAACTTTTTAATTTAGTGATGTTGCCATGAGGAGAACTTGAGAGAGAGGGCAGAAGCCAAGTGCAACAAAATGACACCCATCAAGTGGCACATTTCCCATTGCTTTCAAAACAGGCTCTGTTGTCACACACCCCATCTACTCACACACACACAACAAAGCAAACAAAACCCAGAAATGAAAATATACACATAAGAACAGGAAAGACACACACCATTGATCCACAGCTTTGAAGAGTTTAAAGCATAGCTTCTTATTTTAGCTTAAAGAACAATGGTAACCATCTTTAGACTGCTATAAATTTATAAGTGGAAAATCCCTTGACAATTTCTTCAACAGCTTCTAGAAGAACCTTAAAGATTTTGTCTTCTTCCCCTTCATTTGGCAATGAACAACCATTACCATGTCTGGCATCTCGACTACTGATATTGTGAAGTGTTATACATAAATGGCTCACTTCCCTCAGCAGGTCTCCATAATTTACTTTGAGCACATGAAGCATCAGAAAAACTAGGTTCTCAATGTGGTTTTGATTTGAATTTCCCTGATAGCTAATGATGATGAACATTTTTTCATGTGTCTGTTAGCCATTTGTATGTCTTCTTCAGAGAAGTGTCTTTTCATATCTTCTGCCCACTTTTTGACTTGATTTGTTTTTTGAGTGTTGAGTTTGAGAAGTTCTTTATAGATCATGGATGCCAGCCCTTTATCTGTAGTGTCATTTGCAAATATCTTCTCCCATTCTGTGGATTGCTTCTTTGTTTTGTTGACTGTTTCCTTTGCTGTGCAGAAGCTTTTTATCTTGATGAAGTTCCAAAAGTTCATTTTTTGCTTTTGTTTCACTAGCTTTTGGAGATGTATCTTGAAAGAAATTGCTGTGGCCGATGTCAAAGAGGTTACTGCCTATGTCCTCCTCTAGGATTTTGATGGATTCCTGTCTCACATTGAGGTCTTTCATCCACTTTGAGTTTATCTTTGTGAATGGTGTTAGAGAATGGTCAAATTTCATTCTTCTGCATGTGGCTGTCCAATTTTCCCAGCACCATTTATTGAAGAGACTCTCTTTTTTCCATTGCATGTTTTTTCCTGCTTTGTCAAAGATTATTTGACCATAAAGTTGAGGGTCCATATCTGGGTTCTCTATTCTGTTCCATTGGTGCAAAAATGGACAGGGAAAGAAACAACAAATGTTGGAGAGATTGTGGAGAAAGGGGAACCCTCTTACACTGTTGGTGGGAATGCAGGTTGGTACAGCCACTTTGGAAAACAGTGTGGAGGTGCCTCAAAAATTTAAAAATAGAGGGTGCCTGGGTGGCTCAGTTGGTTAAGCGACTGCCTTCGGCTCAGGTCATGATCCTGGAGTCCCGAGATCGAGTCCCACATTGGGCTCCCTGCTCAGCGCGGGGGTCTGCTTCTCCCTCTGACCCTCTTCCCTCTTGTGCTCTCTGTCTCTCATTCTCTCTCTCAAATAAATAAATAAAATCTTAAAAAAAAAAAATTTAAAAATAGAGCTACCCTATGACCCAGCAATTGCACTACTGGGTATTTACCCTGAAGACACAGAGGTAGTGAAAAGAAGGGCCATATGCACCCCAATGTTCACAGCAGCAATGTCCGCAATAGCCAAACTGTAGAAAGAGCCGAGATGCCCTTCAACAGATGAATGGATAAAGAAGATGTGGTCCATATATACAATGGAATATTACTCAGCCAACAGAAAGGATGAATACCCAACTTTTACATCAACATGGATGGGACTGGAGGAGATTATGCTAAGTGAAATAAGTCAAGCAGAGAAAGTCAATTATCCTATGGTTTCACTTATTTGTGGAACATAGGAATAGCATGGAGGACACTAGGAGAAGGAATGGAAAAATGAGGGGGGGGGAATTGGAGGGAGAGATGAACCATGAGACACTATGGACTCTGAGAAACAAACAGGGTTTTAGAGGGGAGGAGGGAGGGGGGATTGGTTAGTCCAGTGATGGGTATTAAGGAGGGCACGTACTGCATGGAGCACTGGGTGTTATACGAAAACAATGGATCGTGGATCACCACATCGAAAACTAATGATGTATTGTATGGTGACTAACATAACATAATAAAATTAAAAAAAAAAAAAAAAAGAAAGAAAAGCTAGGTTCACATTAATTGATGTTTCTCTATTTCCTTGTCAATAATTCAACTGCTTGAATGCAAACATACAAATATGTATATAATTACAAGTTTTAATAATTAATTAATGAGGCCAACAAAAGGTCAGGGAAGTCTTACCTAAAGAAGCTAACACTTGAGACCAGGTAAGCAGTTGGAGAAAGCTTGTTTCAGGTAGGCTGAAGAGCAGGAAGTAAATGCAGGGATCCCAGGGTAGTTGGTGATCACAGACCAGGAGGGAATCCTGGAGCGATAACCTGGAAGAGAATGCAGAAGCCCCATTATGCAGGTGTTTGCAGGACAAACTTTGTAAATAATGTTTGAATTTTATTCCAAGTGTTAAAAGATAAACTGAGGCACATTAAAATTTTAAGGGATTTTATTTGAGCAAACATCAATTCCAATCAGGCAATACCAAGCAGGAAGTAGGACAGCTCCACCCACAGAAGCTAAGGGGCCAGGTTTTTATAAAGAAGGTGGGAAACAAAGCAAAGAAATTATTTGTTTGGCTATAGCTGAAGTGGTTGCATTATTTGGGAAAGTGTAGTTGTCTGTTCATGATTGGTTCTCTTCTTAACCTTGAGTTATTTGCAGGAATTGTCTCTGGCTTTGGTTTTGACTTACTTATGCAGGAGATAAGCCCAATAGAGCCACCTCAGTGTAATACCTCCTTGTTTGATTACTTGAACACAAATACAACGGGAAGCCAATAAAAGATATGATGGAGGAGAGTAGAATTTTATATGTTAAAACAATGCACATTATTTTTTCCCTTGACCCAAGGTCTCATGATTCTCTTCTTTTCTACATTGCTTCCAGGTTAACCAGCTTGAAATACAGTTTCTATTTCACTTTATTCAGAATTATAATCACAACCACTGCTCTTGACAGAGTGCTTGCTGCGTGCATCTCACATACATTATCACAGTTATCTTTTATGGTTACCATAAAACTCCGGTGATGGAGGGATTAATACTTTCACTTTAAAGATAAGGAAACTCAGAGCTGGAGAAGTTAAACAGCTTGCCATATTCACCCTAGCTTTGCCGACTGTAAAGCTAGGTGTGGAAAATTGTCTATTATCCTCCACAAACCATACTGTTTCCCTGTTACCACCTCAATCACATTTAAGCTCATAAATGTATTCTTTAAAACTTGACTACAAATACCCACGTAGATCTCCCTCTATTCCCATCCAAAAAACTTCCTTTGATCTATTTCCTTTATCCACTCATCCACATCTCCAACCTCTCACCACATATAACGTGCTTATTCTACCAACTTCAATGGTAATTTACTAGAAAGACCATTGGTTGGCAGAAAAGTTGAGTTTTAGTCCAGAATCTTCCACTTAGCCTCACTGAGCCTCCAAAAGTTATCTTTAAAGTGAGAATGAGGGACACCTGGGTGGCTCAGTCGGTTAAGGGTCTGCCTTTGGCTCAGGTCATGATTCCAGGGTCCTGGGATCAAGTCCAGCATCAGACTCCTTGCACAGAGGGGAGCCTGCTTCTCCCTCTGCCTGCCACACCCCCTGCTTGTGCTCTCTCTCTCTCTCTCTCTTTCCGACAAATAAAATCTTTAAAAATAAATAAATAAATAAAGTCAGAATGGTAATCTTCAGCTCACCTACCTTCCAAGAATGGAGTGAAAATTAGATGAAGTGTGGTACATGGAGATTTTCTTTTAACTCTAAAGGACTATATAAATGTACATTTTATTTTATATCTTGTTTTAGACTCTTTCCTCAGCCAGTAATGGTTCCCCTCTACCCTCTATCTGTCCAAATGTCACCTCCCAGACTAATAGCAAGGGAACACTATGGATGAAGAAGCTTTTCTCATTGATCTTAACTGCCATATTTCTTTTGTGCACCCCCATGCTCATACCTAATTAAAAACAAATTATTATATTTTCTTGTGTTTTCCATGTATGGAAATCATGCTTGGCTATCATTGATGCAGAATTAGTACAAGGATCATATTTTCCACTACCTGTATCTTCCCCGTGTACTGCTAGAAGAGCAAAGCCTAATGGCCCAGGCAACAGACAGACCTGGTTTGGAATCCTGACTCTGACACTTAGCTGGATAATCTTGGCTAAAATCCAAGAGCTCTCTCAGCCTCCTTTTTCTCACCTTTAAAATGCAGTTATTAATTACATCGTCCTCTTTAAGTTGTTGTGAAATTTAAGTCAAGAAAATATGGATAACAGATAACACGGGTGGTAGGCTTCCTTTCTATTAACTATTATCATCCTTCTTGCTGTAACTATTATAGTGTCCCATACATTTGTGCATATTTCATCATCATCAGTTTCCTGGAAGCTCAATTAATGTGTGTTTGCTAAAAAAATGAAATATATCATCTATTCCTTAGGACTTCTGTATGCAGTATATCCACTTTAAGCAATTGGACTGATCAGATTTTCTATAATAACTATTTCTGATCAGCCTAAGGTAAATCCTAGCCAGATTTCATGAAGCTTTAGATGAAAGAAGTTGTACTTTGTCAGCTGATGATGTCATTTCACACAGATTAAAAGCAGTATAATTTACTTTTAATAACTTTTATCAGTTGTGATTATATTTTTTGCATATTTAATAATGTTAAAGGTCAACACTTACATGAAGGCTTACTTTTCATTGAATATAGAAATAGCCCAGCTGAAGAGGTTGAGTTGAAGATTGTATTAGTGGTTGATTTGCTAGAGATGCAGAGCGTTTGAGTGGAAGAGGTGTGTCTTTTTTTGAAATGGTGAAAGAAAGCAGAGTATGGGGAATCCCTCCCACGTAACTATGTGAAGAATACACCTGCAAATGCTTTAGGTTGCCATCTTTAATCTCTGAACACTTTTTTAAAAGATTTTATTTATTTATTTGACAAAGAGAGAGAGACAGCGAGAGAAGGAACAGAGGCGGGGGAGTGGGAGAGGGAGAAGCAGGCTTCTCACAGAGCAGGGAGCCCGATGCGGGGCTCGATCCCAGGACCCCAGGATCATGACCTGAGCCGAAGGTAGACACTTAACAACTGAGCCACCCAGGCGCCCCTCTCTGAACATTTTTAACTAGATATTAATTAGTGTGTCATGTTAAATTCATTACACACCTTATGAATATCTTCAATCTTCTTACCATTTTCTAATTTTTAAATTAGAAAATTTGAGGGATAAAATATTAAGTCCTTAGGACAAAGAAGACTTTGGAAAACACTTTACAATAAACCTATATTCCTTTGGAACTATATTAATAAATGTAACTTAAGAGGGTTTAAGACTCTTGTTTACATTCATGGGATCAAACTGACTGGTGGATTTGAGAATGGAGGGTTGTTAAAGGACTGTTTGAACATAATTTGGCCTTTATCTAATTTGTAATTGAAAAGTTCAGGTCATTAAGCAGATTTGTCTTTAGAGATTGTAAGACAGAGCCTACTGTTGCCTTAGAATTTCTCAGAACACTGAGGTCAACTGAGGCAAGAAGTTCTTTGAAACTTTTAATTTTTTAAGTACCCAAATATATTGGAACTTGAAGCATAAGTAATAACATCAATTTACCTTCCTTGGCTTCAATTCTCTTTCCTTTTCCTTTTCTTCTCTTTGTCTCTCCTTTTGTTCCCGCCCCTCTTACCTGCAAGTAACTCTAGTACATGGAATAGACTCGTGGAACAGAAACAGAGATCCCAGAGCTTAACAAGTCTCTTTCAGCCTTACAGGCAAGAGTCCAATAGGGAGGGTAATTGCGTCACCCTGATTCTAGTATCTTTGTCCTACTCCACGGTTGAGACTGTAGGCCAGTGCAAATGCTGTTCCTTGAGAATGGGTTGGGGAGGCTGGGGTGGGAATGTGGTCAGAATGCCTGCCATCAAAACCAAGTTCTTCTGTTCCATAACTATGTAACACTGGACAAATTGTTTTAGCTCTCTCCACTTCCATGTCCTCTCCTGTAAAGTGAAGATAATATTAGTGTCTAGTATAAGGGTTTTGTGAGTATTGAAGAAGACAATCTAGGTAACCACTTAAATCATAGTGTATGGTTGATAAATGTTTGCTCTTCTGATGATGTGCTTATTTGTATTATTAATATCTAGGAGATACAGATAAAGAGGTGGAAATTTCAGAAAACAAAATAACCTAGTAAGAGGAGTCAGATTGAAAGGTAGCATTTCTAAGCTTCAGTGTCCTTATCTAGAAAATGGGCATAATTTCAGTGTCTACTATTTTAAGGATTCACTTTTAAGAATTCAGGGAAATGCTGCACCTAAAGTATTTAACTCAGTGCCTTGTATATGGTAAACACTTGAAAAATGGTAGCTATTGTGATGATGGCAGTGGTAAATAAAATGGCATAGAGTGAAAATTAACAGTGGAAGGACCTGGTCACCATGTGCAGACTAGAGCAGGGAATCTTTCAAAGGAATGATAAATGGGTCATTGAGTCTTACAAAATCATAAAGAAAATTGTGATACTTCTCTCTTGAAAACCCTCTAAGCCCTTCCCATTGTTGTATCTCAGTGCTCTTTAACGGTGTCACTTAGATACTTTTTTCACATATGTTATCACATGGTACACCTCCTACTTTGTCTCCTAAGGAATAAAGTTCAAGCAATGGCATGCTGGTGCCTGAGTTATGTTTTTCCCAAATACATACCAAAATAATTTTGTAACTATCAAATTTAAAAAGCAGATCAACACCAAAAAAAAATTATATGATAGTGTATATTCCATTTTTGGGAAACTGAAACTAATGCATGTTAATTACCACCCTTGCTGCTACAAGTCAGATCTAATGAAATGAGGTTCTAGGACTAAGAACAGTCACATTGAGTTCAATTATTTTGGTTTGCTTGTCTACTATGGCTTTTTTTTTTTTTTAAGATTTTATTTATTTTTGACAGAGAGTGTGTACAAGCAGGGGAAGCAGCAGAGGGAGAGGGAGAAGCAGGCTCCTCGCTGAGCAGGGAGCCCGATGCAGGGCTCGATCCCAGGACCCTGGGATCATGACCTGAGCCGAAGGCAGACGCTTAACCATCTGAGCCACCCAGGTGTCCCTGTCTACTATGGCTTTTTGATGGTTCTCCTCAATCCTCTATTCCTCCAGAGTCCGTCAGTCGAATCTTGGAAAGCTTTTCAACTGATACTTATGACAAGGTGATCCAAAAGCTTAACATATTACAGATAGCTCAGACACTTTAATAGATTTTTACTTACCTCATTTATTGTGCAAGTGTGCATTTTATTATATTATTGTTATGTTCAGTGTGTGCATGTGCTTATGTTATTACTATTTTATTTTTATTATTTTATTTCATGTTATTTTACACAGGCTAATGAAGATCAAGGTGTGGTATTTCTAAGTATGGGCCTTAGGTCTCCACAGAAATCTTAGGTAAAGAACTGAAATTAGTATTTTTTAAGACAAAATACGTCCCTAGTACCTTCCTTCCTTTCTTTTTCTTTCTTTCTTTCTTTCTTTCTTTCTTTCTTTCTTTCTTTCTTTCTTTCTTTCTTTCTTTCTTTCTTTCTTTCTTTCTTTTTCTTTCTTTCTTTCTTTCTTTCTTTCTTTCTTTCTTTCTTTCTTTCTTTCTTCTTTCTTTCTTTCTTTCTTTCTTTCTTTCTTTCTTCTTTCTTTCTTTCTTTCTTTCTTTCCTTTCTTTCTTCTTTTTTCTTCCTTCCTTCCTTCCTCCCTCCCTCCCTCCCTCCCTTCCTTCCTTCCTTCCTTCCTTCCTTCCTTCCTTCCTTCCTTCCTTCCTTCCTTCCTTCTTTTCTTTCTTTCTTCCTTTTTAATCTCCCCCTTGCCCACTTCTATCTCTTGAAAATGGAGGTAAAGTTGAGTCATTCAGCTCAAATGGTTCAGGTAATTTCCTCCCCTTAATACTTCACTTTGAGGTAGAGACTATTAATTGTTACAACTCTGAGTAGCTGAGAGGTAAGAAAGATGTACTAAGGAAAGGACAGGCATAAAATAGCTCATTAAAGCATCCTCATCTGCCCTCCCTGCTTTGAGATTTAGGGAGCTTTTATGATCCACCTGTGTGATTCTCATAATCGCGCTAAGCGGGTGCTGCCAGGAACAGCCCTCTTGGACTCCTTCCGCGCTTTGGGTCAGGTTTTTCATTTCACAGATCATTCACCTCCTCGCTCCAGCGATCTTGAAGAGCCAATAACCCACCTGATCCTGTGTGCACATTAGTGCCAATCATTTAAATTCATACTTTGGAGAGCTGGAGATTATAATACAAGTTCTTAAAAAGCATACACAGTGGGGACTTTTACAGTGGATTCTCTTAGAAATCACCTCAGAAACTGTTAAAGTTTGAGCCAAAAAACAGAATAGTCTATTTTAGCTCCTGACCAACCTTTACAACTACAGTAATGTTTCCTTGGATGAGCTTCTCTTTTCGTGGTCATAATATGGAATTGAATTTGAGTTTACATTAAACAAACATTATGTTCCTTAAATACAAAATGTCTTCTCAGTCAAGTTGGCTTAATGTGGCAGCCTATTGGAGAATGAGGAGAATCCAATTTTAACCCTAAATTGGTCGTTGCTTAAAAATATCCATGTGCTCTAATATTCAAAAATGAATATTAACAAATTTGGTATTTTCTACTTGACACCAACACAAATAGTTTAAAATTAAATAGAAAAAATAAAATAATAGTTTAAAGCCAGCTACCTGAAAGTTGTGATTTAAAAAGAAACGAAATTAATAGTTGAGCATTGATGAGAAATTTTTGCTCCCATCAGAAGCTTTTCTACTCCTGTGTTAGGTTAACAAACGATGATAACATGTTTGGAGCTTCTATAAAACATTAAGCAGCTGGAAAAAAAATAGAATGTTTAAAGAGAAAGTAATATTAACTACATTTTGACCTTAAAATTGTATTTGAATTCAGATGCGTAATGTTGAAAGAACATTTTACATTACTCTCTGAATATCTTTCTTATTGTCAGACACTGTTACCTCTTTAGTAACCATTATTGACTTTTTTTCTTGGTAGCAGAATCCTGTGTTTATTCAGAAATTAGGTGACTGTTTGTTTTATGGAATCTCTTAGCCCAGGTAATGAATGTTGATTAGACTGGGGAACCAATCCTAGTAAAGCTCAATTCAATTATAGCAATTGGTTTAGGCAGGAGAATTTGACACTTACATATAAAGGGGGGAAGGGGTTGTATGGGAAAGGGGTAATAGGAAAATTCCCCTTCCCTTAAAACTAGACGTGAGAATAGAACATTTTCCTCCCTAACCTTAGATATTAAAGTTTAATAACATGACGTTTAGGGCTTGTAGTCATATTGTGAGCACATCGCTGAGCTGCTATGCTAGAATAAACCACCTCCTGATTACATTTTCATATAAGATAATACATTTCCTATTGTTGAAGTAATTTGTAGTAAGATTTTCTGATTCCTCAAACTGAAAGCATGCTAATTAACTCTAACTTCAAGATTTTGGATCAATCACTGTATGTTTATTGTCTCTTTCCTGTGTTTGTGTTAATCTGATTGAGCTGAATAAACCAAGGTTTATTTCCATCCACATAAATTCTGCTACATTTCAGTGGATTTCCAGGTAAACTCATTGTATTGACTTAGGGATTCATTATTCTTAACATCTTAAGTCCTGCCATCTCAAAGCATGGTTTCCAGGGTTACTGAATGATAAAAAGAGAGAGGTAGAGCATTACCCAGAAAATTTTTACTGCCTCCAAATGATAGTGACTTCCATTCAGTCCATTAGCCAGAGCTAGACACATAACCCAGAACAACCACAAGAGGCTGGGAAGTATAGGAAAGCTCTTGATACCTAGTGAGTTTTAAAATCCTCTGCCACAGTGATTCTGGTCTAAATATAGAGATGCCACTTGTTAGGATTAGGGAATTTACTTCTCTTACTATCTAAGAATAAGAAGGGACTCTCCTGATTCCCTTTAGTTCTCAGTTATTTGGCAAAAAAAATTTAGATTTAACTTAATTACAAAGAACAAGTTTTATAAGAGCTACAATAGGAGAAATGGCAAACTGTAGGGAACCACACATGTGTGTAGCAGAAGGTCTATGATAGGGCAACAGTTCAGAGCATGAACACTGAAGTTTGATGGACCTATGTCTATATGGAGCTCATTTATATGTTAGGTGTATGACTTAAAGTTTTCAAAGTATTTGAGCTTGGATTAGTCATTTGCAAGATGGGAATAAAATTAGTATCTCTTCTATAGAGTTTTGAAAAATATGTGCTTGGTTCATAGAAAAATGTACGATATATGATAAGCATTTTGTTATATGATACAGTAAGCAGGAGTGTTAAGTGAGTCCATCAGTGACCTAAGCAAAATCTTGAGAATCCAATATGGCATAGTCATTTCTGTTGTGTGTTTTCCAACAACACCAGGCAGTTCCCAAATTCTCAGGGGACACTGGCTGGGTATCCTATGAATTTGACTCAATTCTAACACTCTCTACCTAGAAATAGTGGTTCAAAGACTCAGAGAAACATTCACTTACATTTATTATAAAGGATATGATAAAGGATACAGATGAACAGTTAGATGAAGATGTACAGAGGACAAGATCCAGAGGGTCCTGAGTGCAAGAACTACCCCCCTCAGGGAACCGTGGTGCACCACTGTCCAGCATGTGGATGCATTCACCAACGGGAAGCTCATCGGTTCTCCTTGTTCAAGAGTTTTTGTAGATCTTTAATTTCCAGACCATTCCCCTCTCCTGGAGGTCAGTGGGCGGTTGAAAGTTTCAGCTCTCCAGTCACTTGGCCTTTCTGGTGATGAGCCCACTAAGGCTACCTAGTGGCCCTGTCCTAAGTCACCTCGTTAGCATGAGCTAAGGTGTAATTGAAATTTGAATAACAAAAGACATTCCTATCACTCAGGAAGTTACAGGCATTTTAGGAGTTTTGCTCCAGGAAGCTGGGACAGAGACCAAATATATTTCTTATTATACCACACGATCCTATATGAAACAAGCATTTTCTTTTATTCTCTAAATTTGCTATTTAGTATGCATATATTATAACTAAAGTGCAGAATAAGTAGAACTAATAATGTGACATTTGACAAATAATAAACAGTGCATTCTTTATCAAGCAAAATTTTCCTTCTGCTGTCCATGTTTGGTATTTTATAATCATGCCACAGTTATGTCAGTGGAAAGAGGATAGAAAAGGCAATTAAGTATACTTAAGGTTATATTAGGCAATTACAGTAAATGTAGTGCCATGCCAATAAAACATGGGTGATTTTTCTCAATAAATAAAGTCTTGGATTATAAATTCTTTTGCATTACATTTCCCAAATCTCTGCAGTACATCCATAAGAAATAATGCTAGAGAGATTCCATTATATTGATGTTTTAAGTGCATTTTGACATAAACAGCATCAACCATAATTGTGTCAAAACTTGCTACTGTTAAACAAAGAGACAACACATTCTAAATGGAGTCACTCGTGCTAAGCCCCACATCACTAATTAGAGACTTACTACTCAACTTAATTATAGTTTCAGCCTCTGCCAGAAATGGAATCTTAAACCAGTCAATCTGGAATTACCTGGTCAGCACTAGTGAGGTAATCTGTCTGATGAACCCTATCTTCCCCTAAAGGAAGGTGACCTTGCCACAGACAATCAGTTCTTTGCTGGTACAACTTTTTTGTCCCACCCAATTCTGCTTATAAAAGTCTTTCATTTTGTACAGCTCTTCAGAGCTCTTTTCTATTTGCTAGATGGGATGCTGCCTGATTCATGAATCCTTGAATAAAGCCAGTAAGATTTTTAAAATTTACACAGTAGAATTTTGTTTTTCTTAGCACTACACTTTCATATTTTAAATATACAGAGAGCAAGAATAGCTTGGGTATAAAAGACTCTTAATCTTTTTATGTCACCAAAGGCTAACTTTTGCCTTTAATCAATTGCATTTGCATTGTGTGTAGTGTGTGTCTGTGTGTGGGCACACGTGCATACACATTTGGTGTTGGTGGTTTGATGAATTGGAAGAAGAGAGGGAGTACTGCTTTCTTTCCTTGTAGCTAGCTCTCCATTCATTCACCAAACCCTTTACTATGTATGGAAAATTGGGCAAAGAGAGCAGATGCATTCTGTCTTTAAAAAGTAAAATTTAGCAGCCAAGATAAACATTGAATAAATACATTCAATAAAATATGATCAGTGTCATGGCATGTCCACCTGTTAATGAATATTTGCTTGATGATATGACTTACCTTAGGTGAGTCAGGGAAGGTTTAAGTGCAGAACAGATATTTAACTGAATAATGAGTAGGAGGTAGATAGGAAAAAAAAAAAGTGGGAAAACCATAGCCACACATTGATACATGTTTCCTTTTATTCTGAGATTTCAATTTCTACATTTTGTTATATATGTATGTGTTCAGGGCTTTTGTTTGAGCACATGGTAGAGGATATTTCAATAAAATTGAGTAATTAACATCTGCAAGGATCGTCCATCATTATCTAAAAAGGCTAATTCTTAGATACTTTGTTTTATTCTCTGCAAAAGAAAACATAATGGGTATTGGACTCTGATGAATAGGTACTCGGGTACTAGTTGTATAACCTGGGCTAAGTTTTTAACCAAGCAGACATCCTTTATTCAAACAGTTAGTCAATTGATATTCATTAAAATATAAATTAATATTGATATATTAATTAAAGACAATTAACATGTTAATTAAAATTTTACCTCTGTTAGTGTTTAGTGGGTCAGAAGAAGTAGATACCATGGAGGATGATCAGCAGGAGCAGATAGACTAGTGGGAAAGCATAGACTGAAGAATGTGGACTGATTCATGAGGCAGAGCATCTATTGTACACATATACTGACACACTGGATGAGAGAAGAGGAAGGGTAATGAGGGATGCAATGATAGTAATGATCTCTAACAGCTGGATATTGCTCTAAAGAAACACAAAAATACCTATTCACACCTATTCTTTGTTTTGATCTTATGTCAAGACACCTTCAATCCAATTTCTTAACCTTTCACATAGTGTAAGACATGATATAAGGCATTTTGTATTCCAAACGTGCCATTAATTATTGTTGTGGCTTTGGGTGTGACACTTAAAGCATGTTTGCCTTGGGCAAAATATTTTTATAATATAAAATATTCATTTTCCTTCAAAACAAAAAATTATGGTCCACTCCCTTTCTAGAATAAACTATGAAATTTAGTTTATCTATCATTGTTTCCTGTAAAATTCTTATTATCTAATGCAACCAAGAATCAATAACACAGAAATAGTGAATGTTTGTAATAATGTCCTGAGGCTCAGCATTATTGACAAGCACATTTCTAACTACCAACTAATAAAGGAATCATGTTAATTAAATTTGTGTATTAAGGATGAGTGGTGCTTTTTTTTTTAAGATTTTATTTATTTATTTGACACAGAGAGAGACAGTGAGAGAGGGAACACAAGCAGGGGGAGTGGGAGAGGGAGAAGCAGGCTTCCCACTGAGCAGGGAGCCCGATGCGGGGCTCCATCCCAGGACCCTGGGATCATGACCTGAGCCGAAGGCAGACGCTTAACGACTGAGCCACACAGGTGCCCCAAAGATGAGTGGCGCTCTTTGCTGTTGAGAAGACACTTCTATTTACTCAATAAGCTATACTGAGGGACTATTGTACATTGGAGTTCAAAAACAAGTCAGGTAAAACCTTATTCATACAAAGTTTGCAGCCAAAGACAGACAAACAAAAATTCACAGTCAACTGTATTAAGTACTTTAATTTACGTGCACGTGTGGTCTTAGGACAGCACAGTTGATCCTCACAGTAAACTCATGGGTTAGATTAAGGCAGAAAATCCAAGTAATTTTTCTAATTGACATGAGTTTATAGGAGCAGTGTTTAAATCTTAATTTTTTACTTCAAAGTCTGTATTTTTCTCTATAACTTCTGATTCTTTGAAAACTAAGAATCCATGCATACATCCATAAGTGGACCTGTACAGTTCAAACCCATTTTGTTGAAGGGTCAACTGTATTTTTAAAAGTTTCTTATATGCACATTCAAATTCCCTGATCTACTCTTTCAGCTAAGGTGCATATATCAATACTTATATGTAATCCACCAAACCACAAACTCACCCATGGTACAGGGTGTCTATTTCCAGAAGGGCTTCACCATCAGCCACATACAGGGCCATATCCAGTCTCTTCTTTGAATCCACAGGCCCTGGTCTGACCCTGAATCACCAGTCAGGACTCCTTTCCTCCCACTGTGGTTTCCAGTTTTGTATTTTGTCCCTTTCTCACTCATACAAATTGGTGTATTCTTCTTAGGGACCTGTTCTGCCAACCAAAGGGGATTCAAATAGATCTGTCCTTTTCCAGTCATAAAATATTTCATTACACCTTTCCCCAAAGCAATTGATGCCAGCTAGCCCTGGACCTCCACAATTAATGGGAAGCTCCCTATGAGTGATCCTTGAAAATAAATAAGGATCAGCCCCAAAGTGATACGTAGTCACCAACTCTAGACAGAGAATTTTGCATAATTTTATGCCTCATCTCCAGTGAACTTGTGCTATCTATGTCTTAATAGGAATATTGGGTGTTCCTCTCTATTGTAAATATAGTTATATACATGGAAACATCTCAGCCTGAAAATAAAACACCTGAGCCAGTTCTTGGCCTGAATAAGACCATCATAAATGTGCTGATTGCCAGGGTGAAACCCATATATATTGCTGCTAAAAGCTGAACCAAGCTTTCATGGCAAGAATTCTATCCACAGAAAGCAGTTTTGCAACAATATCATGCTGGTGGTGGCATAGCTTTCCAGCGTTCTCACTGAGCCAGTCATTAATTCCTTTTCCAACTGAATAGAAATCACTGTGTTTCTTCCTCGCCTTTGCCTACTCCTGTGTCTTGCCTCCATTCACATTATGTATATTTTAGTATGCAGTTTGGCAATTGACTGCTTAGCAACTATAAAATTATTTTGGAGGAGAATCTGTATTAAAAAAGCAACTTTCGATTATGGTGTAGTGCATGTCCTTGGAAAACTAATTTTAGTGGAAAGAGATGTTCAGCCAATACTGATATGCTGAAGAGTATGAACGTGCATTTTAGTATATCTTCTCATAATAAAAATGGGAAGTTAATCTTTATAGCCCTTTTTTTAATTATTTTTCCAAAGAGGTATCCTGTTTATCTATTGTTTGACTCTCTTCCTAAGCCAATATTATTAAGTTAAGAATTATTTCTTCTTAATTATTACAAACAGTTTCTACATTTGTTTTTTTTAATTTTATTATGTTATGTTAATCAACATACATTACATCATTAGTTTTTGATGTAGTGATCCATGATTCATTGTTTGCGTATAACACCCAGTGCTCCATTCAATATGTGCCCTCTTTAATACCCATCACCAGGCTAACCCATCCCCCCACCCCCTCCCCTCTAGAACCCTCAGTTTGTTTCTCAGCGTCCATAGTCTCTCATCGTTCATCTCCCCCTCCGATTTCTACATTTGTTTTTGCAGCATGATTATTTCTCTTTATATGTAGGAAAAAATAAAGCATACATTGTATTACAATGACATTAAGTCATTCCAAAATTTTCTGGACATGAAAATTTCCAAATTATTCAGGTTGACAACATGCCTAAATGTGTCTGTGGGGAGGGTATAGTGACAATTGTGCATTTAGAAAGAGATGCTGGAAAAAAAAAAAAAAGAAAGAGATGCTGGGAAGCTATGATATATAATATGCAAAGGGGAAAAGATCATGGCCATAGGAAAGCAGACAGAATATACAGTTATCTTAGTCTTCCCCCAGCACCTTTTTTTCTAAGAATTGTATTTTCCTCCGCAATTTCATTATAGAAGCAGGAGCAGCCATATCACACCATGTCTTCTCTTCCTGGACAGATTTGATTGGTCTTCTAGTAAAACGTGGGGTTCATGGGGCACCTGGGTGGCTCGGTCGTTAAGTGTCTGCCTTCGGCTTGGGTCATGATCACAGGGTCCTGGGATTGAGCCCCGCATCGAGCACCCTTCTCCACGGGAAGCCTGCTTCTCCCTCTCCCACTCCCCCTGCTTGTGTTCCCTCTCTCGCTGTGTCTCTCTCTGTCAAATAAATAAATAAAATCTTAAAAAAAAATGGGGTTCGGAATCAGCTGATAGTAGGAATACCCTGGCAGCCGACACCACTGAGCCACACCAGATGGCTGATCCAGTAAGGTTGGGAACAAACTGTAAGCTGAACCTGTGAGATACTTTGTCCAGATTTCTGCACTTGGGCCCAAGGTTGCTGGAGCATTAATTCCTTGGATACTTGAATCCTAATGTGTGCAATAAAGGAACCACCACAGCCATGTTTTTGTTTCATGAACTGAAATGGAGGAAGATAGTGTATAGATACAGGGGGCTGAATAAAGAGATACTCGGAAAGCAGCACAGAAAAATAAGAGAAAAAGTCTTAACATTGTTTGAATCCTTGGATTCACTAATTTCTTTCTTTTTATTTATTTAAAATTAAATTTTAGTTAGTTAACATGGAGTGCAGTATTGGTTTCTGGAGTACAATTTCTGAAGCCCAAATACATTCCTCCATTGGTTTCTGAATCCAAGAATCTCCTTAGCACATTTTTCCTTTCTGAGTCAGCCCGTGTGAATTGAATAGCTGTTACTTTGCCCAAACAAATGTTAACTATACGGCATGGCACTGAAGAGTTGGCTGTATCAAAAGTACAGCAAAGTGGGCAGCCATCGCAGCCTCACCAAAGGGCTGTTCAGGTCTTGAGCTAATACTGGGAAACACAGTAATCACTGTGAAAGCCTCACTGATCAGGGGACTTAACCCAAATTGTGTGGCACCACTGCACAGAACTGTTGTTCTGCTGCAACTGCGTTCTCAGGCACCTCTCTGGACCATGGTTAGCTGTCCAAATTGCAACAGCACTGTGTACATTCTATGCAACCTTGGGCCCAAGTGCCTGCATGGAGGAGGCAGGGAGTAGTTCTCAGACTACATCAGATGCCCACTCCATTCTAAAAACATAGAGGCCAGTAAGACAGGAGGCAGATTGAGAACTACTAGGTCAAGATGATTGACTTCCCATACTTCCCTAGAGCTGATTACACAGCTGAGTCTCTAACAGCACCCTTTGCTCTGTTCCCTTCCCTTTCCTGACCCAGCCCTCAATAGTTAACATTTTTTCCTGCCTTATATATTTGTAGTCAGGAAAATGGAAAAAAATAAAATGAGTCGGGATCTGGGATTTTCTGAAGTGGAGTACATCACCTTTTAAGATCTATGACTCAGGGGCGCCTGGGTGGCTCAGTTGGTTAAGTGACTGCCTTCGGCTCAGGTCATGATCCTGGAGTCCCTGGATCGAGTCCCGCATCGGACTCCCTGCTCGGCAGGGAGTCTGCTTCTCCCTCTGACCCTCCCCCCTCTCATGTGCTCTCTCTCTCTCATTCTCTCTGTCTCAAATAAATAAATAAAATCTTAAAAAAAAAAAAAAGATCTATGACTCAGAGCTTAAGGTAGACAAGGGTATATGTGGTTCCTGCTTTCCTTCCATCCTCATTAGAGAGAGAATGAGCTTATAGTGGTTGGCATTAAAACTATTGAGTATATATTTTTCAATGACAGTATTTGGTATAATTTACCTGAATGTATATGAGTATGTGTGTGTGTGTGTTTTGTTTTATTATCAGTTTTATGGACTTATTTATTTAAGATGTCTGCGAACTACTAACTTCAGATAAAAGTATTCTTGACAACTCTTAACATCAGTCTTTTTATTCTTATTTTTCCTATTATTTTGAATTGGTGGAGTTCATTCCAGGGTGATAACAGATGATTTGCACCTTGCTAGTAATCATCTTAAGGAAAACCATCGATGTTCATTAGTTTGATATTTCTCTTTGGGCAGTATTTTCATGAATTCCTGCCCAACTGGGCCAATTTCAGGACTCCTAAGCCAAGGTTGAGGAGACTGAGCAATAAAGGTCATCATATGACCCTGATATTCATGACGTAACTTGTACTTTACCATAAACTTTAGTCTAATTTTGAACCATTTTATCTGAAGTCCAGAATGAGATGATAAAGGGTAATCTGGCAGTTTTTAATACAAAGCTCAACATAGATTAAATGAACAGATTGAAAATATCAAAGATGCAGAACAAGATGTAGAAGGTACTAAATGTTGAGGGATTAGAGGAGGACTGATGGATAGAGAATCTCAAATGTAGATATGAAAGACAAGCTGAGCTGGGTGGCCATCACATAGGTCATTAGGGGCTGCAGCAGGAAGGATTATGCTTACAGAATGCAGTGTGCTTATGGCATGAGATGTGTTGTGTTCTGGTGTGTTTAAAGGATGAATGCAGTGTAGTGGCCAAAAACCTCTGACTAAGGTGGGCATGTTTGCATTCATCAGAATACAGCTTGCTTGAGGATGCAAGAATGGGTTAATTGGAAAGTGTAAAATGTAGTGCCTCCTGGACACAGTGTAATTGGCTCCTACTGGCACATCAGGGCAATGTGCCAGGTTCTGGCGTTGGCAGGGAATGAGTTCTCAATTAGGCAAATTTCTCCACTTCTTACACACCAGCTCTGCTAATGCTCTGGTCTTTGGCCGAGATTATTGCAATAACCTTCTAACAAGTCCCCCTGCTACTCCTCTTGCCCCTTTACAGTCTACTTGCCACATGTCAGCCCAAGAGATCCCTCCAATTTGTTAAGTTACATTACATCACTCGTCTGCTCAATGACCTCAAATAGTTCTCACTCACTCAGTAAAAGCCAAAGTTCTCGTGGCGTATAAGGTGCTATGCGTTCTGCTTCCCCCGCTCTTTACTGTATTGATCCTAAATCCTACTCCCCTTCTGTGAGTTCATTTACCTCAAGCCACAGGTGACTCCTCACTATGTCTGTAACATGCAAGGCACACATCTTCCTCAGGGCCTTTGCACTTGTTGGTTCCTCTCTCCAGCATGCTTTGCCCTATATAGATGTATGTATACTTCAGTACCTCCTCAGGACTTAGGTTAGGTTTCAGCCTCTCAGAGAGGCCTTCTGGGCTTATTGTCCTCCTGAGTACTTGAAATCCATCTCTACAACTATAATTTTCTGTATAGTAATTATCAAGTGTATATAAATATATATGTGTATGTTTTTATTTTGTTTAATCCTCTATCTTCTGATACTTAAACAAAAGCTCTGTCTGCTTTATTCACTAACTTATCCCAGCACATAAAAGTGCTTGATATATAGTATGTTCTCAGTACATATTGCATATTTGTTGAAGGAACTGAGCCCTTCCTTGAATACCCAGAGATGCCTTGAATACCCAGAAATTACTATTTACTTCCTTTAGGGGATATATAAATACATGTATGTGTAAAATTCACTTACATGTAATGACCAGAAGAGAGGAGATTAACAAAAACTAGTGGAAAGGAGTGTAATTAAGAAAAAGGAAGAGGAAAAAAAAGTGGAGTGTCAAAATTAAGAAGTTCCAGAAACAAAAATTCTAAAAGAAATCCTAGAGAATGGCTAAGGGAGAGCCACTGGCTCAAAACTGGAGGATCATCAGTCACCTTTAAGAGGAGATTCTCAATTTTCAGAAGAATGAGAACAACACATGAAAGGGTTTAAGTTATGTGGACCTGGGGAAGAGAGACAGGGCATCTTGGAGAAATAGGTGATTCCAAGTCTGGGGCAGGAAATGTACTGGGAACATCCTGTATTAACAGAAATGAAGGTCGTTATCCAAAAATTCCTGAAGAGTCAATTTGAAGGGAGTCCCATTGGTCAAAGATGAGACAATTTGAACATTAATAAGAATAATAACTGCCATGGAGTGAAACACATTAAGTATGATTAAATACATGAATTCATAATGAAAACAAAATGAGCAAAGAAAACACACTGGTCATCATTGGGAGATTCTACAAAAACCCAAGCTTATTATTTTGAAACTGGTAAATGAAAGGTGAAGCATTTCTATTGCCTTTTGGATAATAACTAGAAAACTAGTAAACCAGATATTAGATGAAGGGTTTTTTTTCCCTTTATAGAGGTTTTAATCTGATAAAGAAGACATTGTAAAATTAGAAATTATCACATTGAAACTTCTATTTGAATTAATGAATCTAGGCACTGATCCTCAACAATTGTTAACATAAGAAAGAGAAGCAATCAGCCATTATGTGTTTCCTGATAGAAGGACATACAACCTACCAATGAAGCAGTCTTGCCAGAAGAAATAAAACTGAATCAGATCAAGCTTCTACAAATAGTTAGCAATTTACAGAGTAACATATTAATCTGTGCCATGGAAATAGAATCAACACAATGCAGACTGTAGGAAATGTTAACAGGATAAACAACCCTATCCCCAACAAATAAATCACAAGGATAAATAAATTGGGCAGACCTTACAAAAAAGACTTCAATAAACATCAACAAATTACATTATTTGAATTTTATGTGGACCCTGATTTAAGCAAATAAAAACTAATAAACATAATAAACAAATAAAAATTCCAAAGAAGTGGAAATTTGAACACTGAATGGGTTTTTGATGTTATCAAGGAATTATTATTAATTTCTCTTATGCATGACAAGGATAATAGAATACCTTTATGTCTTGAAATATTTGTGGTTGAAATCATATGATGTTCGGTATTTTCTTCATAAATCATGTTCTCTATTTTCCCTCAAAATTCCTAATAGTTAACTCTTTGTGCTAAGCCTGTGTTTGTCAGAGGCAGACCCTGAGATGAGGATTATGTGCAAGTGATTTACTAAGGAAGTGCTCTTGGGAGAGACCTGTAAGAGTACAGATTCAGAATAGTGAAGAGGAAGAAGTCAAGTGAAATAAAGTCCCAACTTCAGCCAGATTCTGCAGAGAAGTATTAAAGTATTAATTATACTTCAGAGAGTATTTCAACTGGAGATCTGGAAAAGCCTCAAGGAGTCTGGAAATGGGAGATCTGCAGGAGTCCTGGGTGGGAGGCAATTAGCTTCATGGCCATGGGGAAACAGAGTGGTGAAGAGTATGACCTCAGGAATCAGAGGGCAGAGGTTTAAATTCGAAATCCTGGCTCCTCCATGTACTGTGACTCAGCATTCTCATCTGAAAAATGGGGATAATAATAGCACCCACCTCATAGAGTCACAGGGATTAAATGAGACAATCTATATATGCGTCTCTTAGAACAATGTTTGGGTCATAAAGCTTGAACAAATATTTGGAATGATTGACAATGGATGCTTTGATTGATAGATGTCCTGAAACATACAATCTGTTTTTAAGGACCCAAAAAGTTAGTAATAAATATAGGTGATAATAAATATATACCTGAACAGGTAGATGGTCATTGTAAAAGAGTGAGGAGGAATCCAACCAGAGATGGGGGCTGCCTTAGATAACTTTCTCAGGTAGCGAACTTCAGGACACTGATTTGTGTGTGCTGAGGAACACTCTTGGGATCAGCTCCATGAGGGGCAAGAGAATAAGAACTGGAATCTTTAGTAATACAGGGGAGACAACATAGGATCATACTTTCAGGGGCAAAATATGTGAAAATGAGGCACAGACTCCAAACACTACTTGAGTAAAGGGGCCTAAATCCTGGGATCTGTTGAAGTAAGAGCTTGAAGCCAGGAACAAGATAAGATTCTGATTACAGTAAGCAAAGTATTAGGTAGGAGCTGAAGGAACATGAAGGTTAATTCGATGATATAGACTGAGTTATATCATTTAATGCTCACAATAACTCTATTAAAAAAAAAAGGTGGTTAATACCACCCTCATCTGAGAGATGAAAAATCTTAGATAAAGTTTAAGTAATGTGTCCAAGTTGACTCATTGATTAAGTAGAACAGTTGTGACTAAATCCCAGATTTTTTTAACTACAGAGCTTGAGTGTTTAACTTCAATACTGAAATTTTAGCCCTAAGCTTTTAAGGCTATTTTTGGTCACCATCAGGTACTTGACCATTAATATCATGAGGATATGATATGACCTGTTGATGGAATATATCTAGTATCCTTTCTATCAAAAAACAAACAAAAAAAAGTTACCATATGTTCTAATTAGAATGTTGTCCCAAAATATTAAACATTATTAGTGGATATCCAGGACCAAAGCAAAAGCATTGAAATTTTTCGTTTCATCTATGCCAGAACTCAGCCTCCAGTAGAGCTGGGAGATATGAAGCTGACTTTCCTGTTGGTAAAAGTATGCTGACTTTTCCTCAAAAAAGGAAAAACAATATGCAGCATGAGAGTGATCAAGCCTATTGGTCTCAAGCATAGAGACAAGTAAGTATGGCTATAGCAATATTTTTTGCATCACTGGTCATTAATAATGTGTCAGCAAGCATGGGACCATTTCCATCCAGCTACTGTATTAATGCCAATTTAGGAACAGAATAGGAGTAATTGGCTCAACATGCCTACAGTCACTTGTTTATCTAAGAATAAAACACTGAGAGGCATGTTGGCAAATTAAATGAAAATGAATCCTGCCCGTAATCAAATAAAAATACAATACATTCAGAGAATGTTCTAGTGTTGAACTTTCCCCCATGCCCTAACTAACTGGCTGGAATGACTTCTTAAGTGTCATCTTATTCAACTTTTTGAGATGCAGGATGTTCCATTTAAAGGGAAATCTTCATTTTATTTTATTGTAAAGCTGGAATATAAGACTTTGGCTTTGTTATTCAAAATGGAAACAGATTTATTTTAAGGTGATCTTTTATTAAGCATAAAAAGAGAAATTCTAGTATATTTTCAATCCAGTATGAATACCTGGAGTCCTACCCATATACAGAAAAACTATGAAAATACAGCTGCTATCCTTGTAACCTAAGTGTTAGAATAAAAACTCCTGAAGGTGGCACATCACTGCCAGTACTCAGTACTTAAAGAAGACAAAGTAAATGAAAAGGCCTTGTTCTGAATAAATAATGATAGTTCAGGTTTTTGGTATGTATTTTTCTGATAAGATACAAAGCTCCTGAATGTTTTATAAATGTGTGATGTTGGAATAAGTAGAAAAACAAATTCAAGTCATTTTTTTTTTATCTGAACCTTTATTTAAAGGGTGAAGTAAGAGATTTCTACAAAGAAACCTAAAAAGCCTGGCATATGGACTTGGGCATAGTAGGTGCTCAACTAATACTTATTACGCACCACGAACATAGGGAGAGTGTGAGTTTGGCAATCAGATATGCGTGAATTGAAATTCCAGTTAGAAAATTTATGAGCTCTCCGATGGCTTATTTAACTTCTTGTCCTACAGTTTCCATGCTTATAGTAGAGAATCTACTTCAGGGAAGGAGGTGAGAGTTAAAGGAATTTAATATGTGAAAGAATCTAAAATTATACTTTACACAAAAAGGCACATTTACCCATTTCATCCTTGAATAATTTTGAGGCGGGAATTCTTATTTCTAAAATGACTGTGAGCTGTTATTGATAATATTGACAGATTAATAAAGAAGTCTATTTGAAATGATAGCAAAGTTGGCATGTTTTCAGTATGGATAGACAATCTTAAGATAGGCGTGGCTAAAGGGGGTGAGGAATAAGCTGATCTCTGAGATGCTCAGAAGGCTTATAGACAAATTCCAGACACAAAATGCCTTCCAGAATGATTCAGCTTATTTTATGTGCTTTGAAATGTACCAGATATTTCAATGTTTAATTCTAAATAAAAAATTTTATTCAATTTATCCTTTTTAAAGTTATACATAATCAAATAACAACATGAAGAACTGGATGACTGAATAACTGGGTGAGTGAATAACTTCATAATTGAACTTAGAAAGTGAACTTGAACAGTATTATTACTTGTAAAATTCTTAGCCATTTACTGAAACCTTTCCAACTTCTAATTCCTACAAGTCTGAATATTACATATTCTGATAATAGCATGGGAATCTACTTAAGAAAAAATAAAGTTGAGAAAGAATTAACAGTGTAAATCAACTTCAGTGACACCACCTACACCAAGGTGACATCCATCTTTATTAAATAGCTACAAGACTTCTTGAGATTTTTATGATGAGAATTTCTCTTTTAGTCAACAAATCATAGTTTCAGGCAGAACTGTGCTGCACTCCTGTTTGTATGTATCAAACATATGCCACATAATCATCCTATGATCTTTCTCTACCCACATTAGCAAAAATTAATGTTTGATTAATGCATTAGATTAAAAAAGGCATACTTTTCCCCAGCTCCATATGGAATTTTTCTAAGATAGAAATTTCACTAGAAAGTTAAAGAGCCTGGTGAACATGTCCCAGTTTTCATCTAAGAACTGTGATATCTGTCTTACTATTCCAATTGTGAGACTATTTCAAACAGTATGACAAGGAATTTTTCTTATATATTGTTTATATAAAAGACTCCTGTACATTTTTTATCAAAAGAAATTGAACATTTATAGCAAAACAAGAACAAAAACAGCAACAAAAAATAATTTGTAAAGATACCCTGAAATTCAGTCAAAGGAGTTTGGATATGTTGCTATACATAAGGTATATGAGAAGAAAAAAGTTATGTATTTCTTAGTAGATTAAAGTACTATACAGTGGCTCACTGAACATAATAAAAAAATTAAATATATTTTATTATAAAAAAACACTGTTGTCAGTATAGGTGCTGCAATGTAGATAACAATTGGGATTCAAACAGAATTGAAACATTTCAAATACTTCTACTTCATACCAAGAAAAAAATAGAGAGGAAAAAAAAAACAAACACCTGAGTTTAAAGTAGCTTTAAAAGAACAATGTGAGACTTCTGGAATGGCAAATTGAAGAAAATGACAAAATCTCTCTCCAAAAAAGCAATGATAAAAACTGGACAAATTGTCAAAAATAACCATTCAAGTGCTCTGGAAATTGACCAAAACCATACAATAAATGAGAAACATGACTTTAAGAATATCAACTGAGCCTCAGTAAAAATAGTGGAGGATTGTAGAATTTTAGTCCAGGGCTGCTTTGTCCTTACCCATTCCAGCTCTATCATCCAGAAGTTTACCTGGGGGTGTAGGCTGCAGTCTACTAGCAGGCTCACTGCAAGAAAGACTGTATGCACAGCACTGTGTGCAAACTTAGAAAAGATTGCAGGGGTCTTAATGAGCTACTGGATTTTAAGAGATCTATTGGCAAAATGTGAAAGTCCTACTCTTTCCAAGTGTTTGAGCATAACCTCTAAACAAGCATTGGATGAGAACTAAGCTATGTTGACCCAAGAACTATGTCAAACAAACTAACCCTAAAAAGCAAAACAAGAATTAAAGAAGACAAAAATAGAAACAAATAACTGAGCAGAGACATCAGTCACCACACAGGCAACAAATTAGTCCAACCAAGTCCCTAATAAACATAAAAATAGAAGCAAATATCAATCCTGGTGGAAACCAGAGTCTAGAATTGCTGCAATGTAATTCTAAAAGTTCAGCTTTCAAAAGAATATTATGAGGTATGTAAAGAAACTAGAATTTTTGACCCATTAAGAATTATGTTGCAATCCCTAGAGCAAAAACTAAAAAATATCTACCAAAACACACACACACACACACACACACACACAAATCCAGTAGATAATTCAACAAAACAATTTTATGGCACATTAGATAATTATCAACATAACATCAAGAAAGGAAATAGAGGGAAAAGAGAGAGAGACAATCTCTGCCTTTTAATGAGAGTTCTTAATCCATGAATGCTTAATATCATTATTAACATGGTTGGATTTATATCTACCATTTTGCTATTTGTTTCCTTTATGTTTCACACCTTCTCTCTCTCCGTCCCTTTCTCTGTCTCAAATAAATAAATCTAAAAAAAAAAAAAAGAAATGGTATCAAATACAAAAAAAAAATACTACAAAAGTGAATCCCCAAAATTTTATTGAAAAAATCAACAAACTTGTCAAATATTTACTTAGAGTTGGCAAGAAAATAAGAGTAGAAACAAATTACCAAAACAGGAATAAAAGAGAGGCTAGCACTACTGATTTTACAGAAATTAAAAAAAAATCACAAGGGAATATTATGAATAATATTTTGCCAACGAATTGCACAATGTGGTTAAAATGGAAAAATTCCTAAAAGGATAAAAATTACTAAATCTGAACAACAATAAGAACAACAACAAAAAATAGAGTATATGAATAGATGTATAACAAATGAAGAAATTAAATCAACGGTTCAAAATCTTCTCCCTAAGTAAAGACCAACCTCCCATGGCTACCCTGGGAATTCAACTGGTCATTAAGAGGAGCAAGTAATAACAACGCTTTGTGAACTCCTCCAGAAAAGGGAAGAAGCAACAGAAATGGAAAAATTTCTTTCAGAAATAAAGGGGGAGGGAACACTTCCTAATTCATTTTGTGAGGCAAGTGCTATCCTAATCCTATCAGTAGAGAGGAAAAAGACATCAATAAGGAAAAAAAAAAGTACTAGCCAATAGATTTCATGAATATGGCTGCAAAAATCCTCAAGAAAATATTAGCAAATAAATCCAGCCATGTAGGAAAATGATTATATGTACACCATGCCCAACTGAGGTTTATCTCAGGAATGAAAGGTTGGTGTAATATCTGAAAATCAATTAATGTAAGGCACCATATTAATAAAGTAACAAAACCTCATGATCATATTAATAAATGCACAAATAAGTTTCAAAAAATCTTATATCCACTGATGATAACTTCTAACAGATTAAGAATAGAACTTCCTGAAACAGATAAAGAGTATCTACAAAAGTCCTATAGCTATAGCTTTTTTTTTTATGATTTTAGGGGAAAACATTTGATGTTTCACCACTAAAGTGAAAAGTTTACTAAGATGGTGAAACAACAAACGCTTCCTGCTTAAGATCAGGAAAAGGCAAGGATGCCTGCTCTCTCCACTCTTATTCAACATTGCATGCATTGAAGGTATAGGCAGTGAATTAGACAGAAAAACAGCAGAAGAAAATGATAAAGAAATAAAAGGTATCCAAATTGGAAAGAAAGAAGATTGTTTTATTTGCAGATGACTTGATTCTGTATGTAGAAAATTCAAATAAGTCACAAAAAGTAGCAAACCTTTCAAATAAGGTCAGGATCAAGATCACAGGATTTAACATCAATATAGAAACATTAATTATAGTTCTATACTAGTAGTGAACATTTGCAAATGAAATTAGAAAAAAACAATTCCATTCACAATTGCATGAAAAAAAAAAGAATAAAATACTCAGAAGTAACATTAACAAAAGCAGTACAAGACTGTGTACTGAAAATTTCAAAATGCTGCTGTGAGAAGGAAGATTAAAAATGGAGAGACATTCCATATTCATGAATCAGAAGATTAAATGTATTAAAATGACAATTCACCATGATTGGTCTATAGATTTAATTAAGTCAATTTCAACCCCCCACCCACCCACCCCCACCCCCCTGCCAAGCCTTTTTGTTTGTAGAAATTGACAAGTTCAAGTTTACAGAGAAAGGCAAATGAGGCAGAGTAGCCAAAACTTCTTGAGAGGAGAATAAGATCAAGCACTTAAACGCTTTCCAATTTCAAAACTTGCTATAAATCTATACTAGTCAAGGCGGCGTGGCCCTGGCATGAGGATAAACTTATAGATAAACTGAACAAAAATGAGAGTTCAAAATTAAACCCTTTACATTAATGGTTAAAAAGAGCAAGGCCACAGTTAGATTTATGGGTCTAAATTTTTTGTTCAATAACAATCACCAGGGAGGTTTATAAAACAAATTGTTACCTAGCAGCAGGACAAAAAGAAAAAAAAAAAAAAAAGTTGGATAAAATTTGAGAATCTTGCATCATGAGATTTATTTCAAAATTACATTAAAGTAATGCTAATTGTGGGGCAGTGTCAAAGATAAACACAACCAGACATTAATTTCAAGGAGTGAGAACAGATTATATTCAGTAACTACTGACTGCAGGGGAAAGGGCTGAGCTCCATTCTGATATGTTCAGAGGCGATCAGACCTTTGAAAGGAGAGTAGAGTAGGCAGGAGAAATGTCTGGGGCTTAAACAGTCAGGGAAGTGAAAAATCACGAAAAGGCAGAATCGGGTAGAGGTGGTCCAAGTGAAACCCATCTGGGTTTGCTAACTGGCACTTACCAAAGGTTGGCTTCTTCCTTCACACAAAGACTGGGAAGCAGGGGCCCTATCTTCAGGCATTGTCTTCAACAGACAGTAAATTCTTTTGGCAACATGAGTTTTCTCAAGCAGGCACTTTAAGAGGGACTAGAGACATCCTACGGGTACTGCCTGGAATTGTTAGAAACTATAGTAGTATTCGTTCAAGTCTTTATAGGCCAAGATGGAGGCATAGTCAAGAAAAATCTGACTACAGTTTGGTCAAGGAGAGAATCTTGGTCAGCAGGGATTTTAAAAAGTGCTCTGTAAGCCACCTACATGAGAACAATTGGAGTAATTACTGGGAATGTAATTTTTGAATCCTACCCAGAATTATTAGATAAAAATATTAAAATTAATAGAAAAGTAAAATATTGAATTAAATATTTAGAAATCACCCTAGATGATTCATACATACATGAAAGTTTGAAAACCACATGTTGAGAGTGACCACAATATTAGAAATGGATGTACATTGTGATTTTTACAACTGCTTGGATGAAAACAAAAATAAGGATATAGTAATGATACCAAATATATATTAAGAATCTAAATATGTGTCAGGCTTATTTTAAGAACTTTACATGTATCAACTCACTTAATTGCATATTGTGTTTGGAATATTCATTTTAATGATAAAGAAAACTATATACAGAAAGGTAAAACAATTTACCTAAGGTCCATACAGCAGAGCAAGAATTTGATCCCAGAAATTCGGCCTCCAGAGACTATATCCTAAGTCACTATATTGTATATTTAATTGCTGACATGATGATCAATAACCTATATCCAATATTCTTAAGAAAATTTCCTGTGGATATAGCAATGTGGAGGTGTTGCTAAATTTGACAAGACTTATTTTTGTGGAGTAGTTAGTGTAGAAGAGGCAGACTAGAACAGCTTAAAGATGGAATGGTCAAAGAAGATAGAAAGAAAAAGTAAATATAAAAGCAAAAAGTATTAAATTATAAAGTAAGCATATTTCCCTCTATTTGTAGAGAAAACCAGTAAAGTAAAAAAATTGAATTTTTGTAAAACATAACAAAATAAATAAAAACCTAGCCAGACTAATCAAGGAAAAAACGTGATAAATTTATATTATCAGAAAGATATTAGATATTAAATATATAGCTTAAAGATATTAAGATCTTAAAAATATTAGAAATCTAAAGAATATATTTTTAAAAAGGCATATTGCCTTTTGGCTCCTGGAGCCGTGCGTTGGTGGTCAGCAAAAACAAGTGTCTTTAGGAAAGGCGGCAAAAAAGGAGCCAGGAAGAAAGTAGTTGATACATTTTCTAAGAAAGACTGATGTGAAAGCACCAGCTATGGTCAGTATAAGAAATATTGGAAAAATACTAGTCACGAGAACTGAAAGAACCAAAATTGCATCTGATGGCCTCAAGGGTTGGGTTTTTGAAGTGAGCCTTGCTGATCTGCAGAATGATGTAGTTGCATTTATAAAAGTCAAGCTAATTACTGAGGATGCTCAGGGCAAAAACTGCCTAATTTCCATGGCATAGATCTTACCCGTGACAAAATGTGTTTGTTCCATGGTCAAAAAAATGGCAGACCATGATTGAAGCTCATGTTGATGTCAAGACTATCAGTGGTTATTGGCTTCATCTCTTTTGTGTTGGTTTTACTAAGAAAACATAACAATCAGATTCAGAAGACCTCTTACACTCAGCATGAGCAGGTCTACCAAATTTGGAAAAAGATGATGGAAATCATGACCCGAGAGGTGCAAACGATGACCTAAAAGAAGTGGTCGGTGAATTTCTATGTCTTTTCTGATGACATAGACATAGAAAAGGTTGTCAGTCTCTTTATCCACTCCAAGATGTCTGTGTTAGGAAAGTAAAAATGCAGAAGCCTGAGTTTGAATTGAGAAAGCTCAAAGAGCTTCATGGTGAAGTTAGTAGTTCTGGAAAAGTTACTGGGGATGAGATCAGTGTTAAGTTGAATGAGCTCATGGATGGGGGCCACCAGTCCAAGAACCTGTTTAAAATTCAGACATTTTGGGGCCCCTGGGTGGCTCAGTCGTTAAGCATCTGCCTTCTGCTTGGGTCATGATCCCCAGGATCGGGGATCAAGCCCTGCATCAGGCTCCCTGCTCGCGAGAAGCCTGCTTCTCTCTCTCCCTCTGCCCTTGCTTGTGTTCCCTCTCTCGCTGTCTCTGTCTCTGTCAAATAAATAAATAAAATCTTTAAAAATATATAAACAATAAATAAAATTCAGACATTTAATGGTGATAAATAATAATTCTTATTCGTGAAAATAAATAATAAATAAATAAATAAGGCATATTAATCTGAAAATTTAGATGCCCACATTTTTAGAAAAAAATATAACCTACCAAAACTGAAAAGAGAAATAGGCAAATCTCAATAGCACTTGTTCTGTTCAGTACATTAATCTATTATTTTAAAAATACCAGAAAATCTCCAGATTTAGATGATTTCATGAGCAAACTCTTCCAAGCATTTAAATACAAAATCTTCTATTTTAAAGATAAAATAATTCTTAGTTCCTTTTTTATTAAATGAGAATAATCCTTATATCAAAACCTATCAAGGGCATTAAAAGAAAAACTATAGATCAATTTCTCTAGTGATTGTTATTTCAAAAATCTAAACAAAATTTTAGCAAACTGAATCCAGTAATACCCAAAGTGGGGTTAAAATGAGCTGAAAGCCTTCATTCTTTTTACCCATGTGAGATACTTTAGGTAAATTCCAAGAAAATTATTTGTTTCTTGAAGATTAGAAAAATAATAAAATTGGAGTATTAATCCATTAATGGAAATGTAGAAATAAATGGAAATAAAAATTTAAATGAAATAAAAGAGTAGCTATATGCATGTCCCTGACAATATTCCCTGCATTTGAAAATTCTGGAAAAAGAGTTTAGCAAACTAGCCAGTAAGATTTCTTTTGTCCCTATTTATTTCACGTCATCAATATCATCCACACGTGTTCTTAGTGGTCCCTACTTATGAATAATAGATGCAAATCTGTGTTTGTCTTTTAGTTTTTTGCTCTTTTCTTTTGTAGTCTTGAGGGAATGATATAACAATACTTCATGTCACTCTGTCAATTTAAAATTTAAAAAGATGAGAAATACCTATTTTGGAAAAGTGGTGATCGCTTTTGCATTTTAAAAATATTTATAAATCAGAAATATAAATGTAACTCCATTGACACCATACTTATTATTGATCAAATAATTTTCAAGTAAATTAACCAGGAATAACTTCTTGATAACTTTGCTAAAATTTTATATCACTAACCAAGAAAAATTTACTTAAATTTTTATATTTTCCTTTGATTTTTATCTCAGAATGGGTGACTAAGTTGTGCAGAAATGTTTATCTTATTTTAAAAGCCAATATTTTGAAGAACGATATGAGATTATAAACTGCACTTAACAAGTGTCTCAGTGCTGAAGCTTTGAAGAAAATCCCAATGTCTTGGCTGTTATTTATAAAGTAAAAGAAAGTAGAGAAGTCAAGGAAACATAATAAAAATGATTTTCCCTTGCTTTGAGCATCTTTGATATATAATTTTAGCCAGAGGAGTCTCAACCATACAGTTGATATTGATTTGAGCAGGTGATAGGGTAACAACTGCCTTTAACCAAGAAAATTATTTTGTGTTCTGTAATAGGAAAAATGATAGTGGGCCAAGTGATTCATATTTTCAGCTCTGGGGCAAATCCATTGATTATTTTATATTTTATTACCTCTGTGTTGAAAGTGGAAGGTTTCTTCCTCATGTTCTGTATTTTGTAAAATAAAAAATGGCACTAGGATTTTTACAGTCATAATCATTCAAGAATGTAAGGTGGGTTTTGTGGGGTCATGGTGTGTGCCTTCCCTGGTGTTTTGCATGTTAAACACTTTATAATTGTCTACTAAAATGCCTACAGTAGTGAAGTATCTTTTTGAAGTACTATTGGAAAATACTAGCAAAGAGTAAATTTAATCCCAATATAATATGTGTGTGTAGGTACGTATGCAAGTACATGTATATTTTTCTCCTTACATAGAAATTCAGGAGACAATCAATTCAATGTTTTTGGATATAGTCTGTGATTAAAACAGTAGGTCACAGTGAGCATCTGAACAACTTTTTTAAAGCAAAGTTACAGAGAACTCCTCAAACATTCTGATCTATCATGCCCGTGGAGAATGATGGGTTTCACCTGCTCCACTATCTGTTTCGAATGAAAGACTCTAGAGACGTTACTCCATGTGGCAATAGAACTGTGCTTTGGGACAAACCAAATCAAAGTCAGGCAAAAATATAGGTAGTACTTGGTCCCTGAATGATAGACCAAGTAAAAATTAATTATCGAGTATTTTTTTTCTTTTTTAAAGATTTTATTTATTTATTTGACAGAGAGAGACACAGTAAGAGAGGAAACACAAGCAGGGAGATGGGAGAAGGAGAAGCAGGCTTCCCGCCGAGCAGGGAGCCCTAAGCGGGGCTCGATCCCAGGACCCTGGGATCATGACCTGCGCTGAAAGCAGACTCTTAACCAACGGAGCCACCCAGGCGTCCCATTTTACTGACTAAATCTTTAACATCCAAGCTGTCCTGTACTTGCTGTCAGGAGCACCATGCAAGTGAAGAATTAGTTCAGTTCAGGATGAGCAGACAAGCACATTTATACACAGATCTACATCTTATAAGTGCAAATATAATTCATTTTTCCTCACCAACTGAACTTTCATGAATAAAAGTAAGCTAAAAATCACTATGACAAGAAAGTACACCTATGGTTTTGATTGTGCAAATTCCCTCTTCTGTCAGTTCCTTCCAGGAATTCTATAATTATCTGGCTAAATGTTTAGGCTAATCTATGCTTCTGCCTTTACTCATGCTCTCTTGCTTTTTTTTTTTTTTTTTCTTCTGTTTATTCTGGCCAAAATCAGAAAAAAAACTCTGCCACCTTATCTTAGTCAGCTTGGACTACTATAAGAAATTATCATAGGCTGGGTGGTTTAAGCAAGAAAAATTTATTCTCTCACATTTCTAAAGGCCGAAAGTCCAAAATCAGGGGGCCAGCATGGTTGAGTTCTGGTGGAGGCACTTCCTGGTATCTGGACAGCTGTCTTCCTGTTATACCCTTGCATGGTGGAGAGAGAGAGGGCTAAGGTTTTTCCCCTTCTAAGGATACTAATTCCATCTTGGGGGATCCACTTTCAATGATTTAATTACCTCCCAATAACCCCCCATCTCCTAATCCCATCTTACTGGGGGTTGGGGTTTCAACAAATGGATTTGCAGTCTTTAACCCCACTGAACGTGCCACTACTGTTGGGGCGATCAAATTTTGCTTGTGAAAGTCCGTGTCTGCAATGCAGTCTTGGCATGTAAGCATGAGTACACATGTCTGTGCTTGCATACATGTATGTGTGAGCACATGTGATATGCACATGTGCATTTTGAAGATACTATCTTTCATCAAAGGGGAACCTATTAAATCATTGGCTCCCTTGCTGTGAAGTCCTTTTTATTATTACTTTTTTTTAAGATTTTATTTATTTGTCAGAGAGAAAGAGCACCAGCAGGGGGAGTGGCAGGCAGAGGGAGAAGCAGGCTCCCAGCTGAGCAAGGAGCCCAATGTGGGACTCGATCTCAGGACGCTGGGATCATGTCCTGAGCTGAAGGCAGACGCTTAACCAACTGAGCCACCCAGGCATCCCTATTATTACTTAATGAATTGCTGTACCTCCCTTACCTCAGTATTCTTAAGGGCTAAGCAGGAAGTCACTGCTATCTGCTCCACCTAACTTACCTCACTCTCTTTGAACCAAAGGTGTATGCCTTGATCTCTCACAAAAATTAACCTCTACAAATTTGGATTCAAATTTATTTCATATACCAATAAGATTCAACAGAAAGAAGGTTCAAGCTGTTACAGATCAAAAACATAACCCTGGCTACCTACATTGATAGTATAAGAGCACACTTATAATTTATGAAAATAAATGTAATTTTGAGAGGCTTCTTTTTAAGTGTTTTATACATATTTCATTTTAAATCTTTACAACAAACAGGGGGGATATTATTGTATCCAATTTAATAGTTGGAGTTATGAGGATAAGCAACTTGATTAAATTTATATGGCTAGTAAGAGAAGGACTCAATATCAATCTAGGAAATATGAAACCAGAAACCACTTTTTTTTTTAAGATTTATTTATTCAATTTTTAGAGAGAGAGCACATGAGTGTGTGGGAACAGGAGAAGGAGCAGCAGGAGAGGGAGAGAGAGAATCTCCCAGCTGATTCTCCACCCAGCACAGAGCCCAACACGGGGCTAGATCCAAGGACCTGAGCTGAAATCAAGAGTCAGATGCTTAACTGACCGAACCACTCAGGTGCCCCACAGAAACCAATCTTAACCAATGTGGTGTCTGTTTAAGGATGGCCTAAATGATTGGTCCATCAGTCTTAGAAGTTCATTAAATAATAATCTGGGTATTCAAGAATTCATTTAATGTAAATAAGTCTACTGATACCTTAAACTCCATATCTAAAAAAAATAATATTATAAATATACAGTTAATACAAATGAAACATTTATACATATACATACATAATTTCAATAAATGCTAGAAATGCATTTTATAAAATCCATAAGTTTTTCTCAATAACATATTTAAAATAGGAATGGGCGCCTGGGTGGCTCAGTTGGTTAAGCATCTGCCTTCAGCTCAGGTCATGATCCCGAAGTCCCAGGATTGAGTTCCATATCGGGCTCCCCGCTCAGTGGGGAGTCTGCTTCTCCCTCTGATCTTCTCCCCTCTTTTGCTCTCTCTCCCGCTCGCTCTCAAATAAATAAATAAAAATCTTTAAAAATAAATAAAATAAAAGAGGAATAAAATATTCTTCAATAAATTATCTGTTTTCTATTTCTGTAGTTCCTGTTTACTTCATGGAGAAATGCAGGATATTCTTTTTAAAATAAGAATTCTAAAGGAACAAGATCTTATCACCATTACTGTAGGGAACTGTCATTTTAGCTGGCATTACTATTTGTACAAACATTTCAATTATTATATTTCCCTGTGATTATTAAAAAAATACAAATATTTCAACTTGCTAACCAAGCTGATTTCAAAACTAGCCTGCTAACCACAAAATTTTCCAGAAAGCTACACAGCCAACTTTATTTTCCTCTCTTAATTTAACCAGGAAATAGTTTCTATTGCTACTTGTAACACTTCACTGACACGCATGATACAGTAAGTTGCTTCTCCAATTATATAAAAGGAACGCTCCATAGACCCCAGCCCCTGCGCGGGGCTGAGGTTGAATGTGATATACAGACTCTCCTATAGTGTCAAAGAATGGAGCCTTTGCTTACAAACTACTTTCCAGTGTGAACTGGTTATTTCCTGTTCCACTGAAATATGATATGATTTCATTTCTTCTGCAGGCTTGACTATTTTCACCACAGTTTCCAAGAGGAATAAATATTTTTATAAATTGTTATCATTTAAGACAAAAGAATAAATCAACTAAAAGGATCTCTACATTAGAGAAATATGCAGAAGTAATCAAATTCCTATGTATAATATAAACAATTTGAGTATTAACTGTCATGATATTGATAACACAGATAGAGAATTAGGATAATTTTATTTGAATCGATCAATTTATCTCCTAAATTATTACATATATTTTTTATAAGATGTATTTAGAAGATTTTACTATTTTCTTAAATTGTTTAACAGTGAACTTCTATTTCATTGATAGTTTAATTTCTCTGTGAAATCTGAGCCTATTTCTTTTATATAAGCATGGAAGAGGGTAAGAGAAGGGAGAACGTTTTTTGACAATTTCTCAGTTTCTTCTAAGGTCTATGATATATTTAGATTTGTTAAATGTCTATGTGTCAAAAATAATAATTTGTATTTTCCTAGGAAATCAATGATTTCACCTAGTATTCTTAATGTATTTGCCCAGAGTTAGATAGAATACTCTTATAATTCTTTGATAATATCCTGCATTAATATTATTTTTATTCTTATTAGTAATTCGTGTGGTTTTTCTGTTTTTCATGGATAGATTTCCTAGTTCCTTTTTCTTTTTACTGCTTTTTTTCTTTAATCAGATAAATGAATCTTAGCTTTATCTTTTCATTCTAATATTATTGGATTTTCCACTTTATCAACTTTTGATTTTTTTTAATTAATGTTTTCCATAAACTAATGTTATTGCTGTTTTGTTTTTCCTGGCACTGAATTAAATACAATACTTGATTCATTTACTTTCACGTTTTCTTACTTAGTAGTGTATGCATTTCAGGTCATGATTTTTTCTGAACACAACTTGAATTGATTTATTACATAAAATTGAGTTGTCGTGATTCTTTAGGTCTGTATTGTGTAGTATGGTAGCCACTAGCTACATGTACCTATTTAAATTTAAATTTAATGTAATTAAAAGTAAAGGAAATTTAACATTTAGTTCCTTATCACATTAGCCATAATAGGTATACATATACCTGCCACTCTCCTTAATTTTGCTTCATGAGTGTGAATTCATACTATATTAATTGTTTTGTAAGTTTATTTTTTTCCTTGTTAATAGTTTATCAACTATATCTTTCAATGCCTTTGAAGTCTAGTGAATGGCTCTGTTGGTTTCAAATCCTGACTCCTTTATTTAACAGACTATTTGAGCTACAGAAAGTGATACCATTATAAATTGAAATACCTATAAATGGAGATTCTTTAGCAACTTTCTCATTCAGCTGTTGTGAGGATTAACTGTGGTACTACACATGCAGAATGCTGTGTATTTCCAGTTAACTAATAATTGCTCAATTAAGGTTAACTTTATAATTATTACTATTTACCACGTTGGTTTTACTGTTTGTTACAAGTGCAAGGTATTCTATATAAATGTAACTCACTCAACCCTTTACTTACAAGCTTTCATTCTTGAATACAATGTTGCTAGAATTCTTGACATGAATTTTTAAGAATCTCTCTAGGTTGATACATAATACTAAAACTGTTGGGTATATAGACACATGTGTATATACATATATATACATATATATGTGTGTGTGTATATATATATATATATATATATATATATATATATATACATATACATATAACCAACTGTGTGTGTGTGTATATATATAGACACATTGATTATAGAAAAATGCCTATAATAATTTTGATTAAACTAGTGGTCCTTAAACTTCCCTCTTTTGCACTGTGAGTGCATGGGAACATTCCATGAGGTATATAATTGTGGAAAACATATTCTGGTTAACTGGCATATATGTTTCTCCAGAATTGATCTGATTGAGAATCGACCTGCACTGAGTGCTGACATTATCCTGTCCCTCCTGTGGCAGAATAAAATAGATAGAAGTTTATTGAATACTCAGCAAGGGAGCGGCTGTCTGCCTCAAGGAAGTGGGTGTGGAATACACCACAAGGGAGTGGTGGGCAGGATAGCTGAAGAGAAGCTGTCTGCAACTAGGTAGTGGGAGGGGGCTGTTTTTAAGGAGGGAAGGTGCAGAGGTATGGTTACGTATGGAATTTTCCCTTTTTTGGGTAAAATGTGTTTAGTTGTAAGTAGCCCATTGGTTAGTTAGGGCCTATGCATATTTTGAGGTGGGTCCCCTGATGGGCATGTCTGTATTCAGCCAGGGGATGCTGTGATTCCTTTCTACATTCCATTGTTCAAGTCTGTTTGCCTAAAAGGGGCATGTACACCTCCTTTCTTTTAAAAGTCTTTTCTTCCCTTTAAAAAATAAAGTTATATCTACCACCATCCTGCAATTTACTATGGTAAATTGTCCAAGGATATGAAAGCCTCCATGCCAAACTAAATACTTAGTTGTTTTTTTTTTTTTTTTTCTGATTAAGTGCTATAGATATTAAAAGATAACTCAATCCAAAAGATTTAAAAAAATATTTAGCCTTATTGCTAGGAGAAATTACAATGAACAGATTTCACTATATACATATGCACATATGTGTAAACACACATACACACACATTTGCTGTTATTGTTACAGAGACATGATAGAGTTATCAAAAGACTAAGCATGATAATATATCACACTGTATAAAATTATTCAAGGAAAGTGGAACGGAAATACATTGTCAAGAAGATAAACTAGCATTCTAATGATAAAAGCAAAAGTTCTTAATGTATTTTTAAATAGATGATTGATACATGATTTATATGTGTTAAACCAATAAAATAATGATATAACTATTTTATTTAAAAACATCAAATTTATATCTGAAATGATGATCTTTGTAATTTATACAACTATTTTAGGTATGTATTGTTTTTGTTTTTGTTTTGGGTTTTTTTTTTGCTTTTTTTTTATTTATTATGTTATATTAATCACCATGCATTCATTACATCTTTAGTTTTTTTTTTTTTAAAGATTTTATTTATTTATTTGACAGAGAGAGACACAGCGTGAGAGGGAACACAAGCAGGGGGAGTGGGAGAGGGAGAAGCAGGCTCCCCACAGAGCAGGGAGCCCGATGCGGGACTCGATCCCAGGACCCTGGGATCATGACCTGAGCTGAAGGCAGTCGTTTAACCAACTGAGCCACCCAGGTGCCCTACATCTTTAGTTTTTGATGTAGTGTTCCATGATTCATTGTTTGCGTATAACACCCAGTGCTCCATGCAGAACGTGCCCTCTTTAATACCCATCACCAGGCTAACCCATCCCCCCACTCCCCTCCCCTCTAGAACCCTCAGTGTGTAGGTATGTATTTAAAACGTAGAAGGAGATACTTAGATCTTCCAGATTCTGCAAAAACTTTAAACACCAGTTTTTTAAAAAATATTGTGGTTGTCTAAAGTACCTTTTGAGTTCATTGATGGCTAGAGTTTTCTAAGTTAATTATAATAAAGAGAGGTCATGGATTTAGAGTTGAGGATGCATCTCTCACTAAGGTACACTTATAAACTACATGGCAGGCAAGCATCCTAGCGCAGTAAGAGTTAGAATGTCCTTTAGGTTCCCTGGATAGGAGCAGGCAAGCAATCCAAGTATCTCTTTCACTCCAGGCTAACATGTTATTTAATTAGCTTGTATTTTTTGTTTGTTTTGCTTCGTCTTTTATAGATATCTGAAGCTTATTCAGGGACAACCACCCACCCTTCCATAGAAAGTCTTTAATTTAATTTTGATGATTTCCCATGGTTCAATCATGCTTCCTGTGCTTCTTCCCTCTGAGTTTGAAACTTTTCCCAATGGGAAGAAAAACTCTCACCTCTGAAGAAACCCACTGGTGTGTCTGCTTTGGTAATGGTTTCTTCACTATGGCTTCTCCATAAACTAATCTTATGGTCAATTCTTTCTTAGAGAAATACCTCACAATTCATGGTCCATCTATTTTTCCTTGGCATTTATAGGTTTCACTTTCCTCTGTTTCATCCTCGAGCTTCTCTTCTATCTTTGTAATAATTCCAACACAGTTTGAGAAAGTAGAAATATCTCGTCAGTGTTGAACTTGTAATTTCTGACATTTTCCATAAAATATTTTCAACATGCATCTAGCTTGGAGGCTTGTAAGAAATTTTACAGTTTTTATTTGGTTAATACAAGCTACTTTAAAAGTAGATTTTTGGGGGGCACCTGAGTGGTGCTGTTGGGTAAGTGTCTGACTCTTGGTTTCAGCTCAGGTCATGATCTCAGGGTCCCAAGATCAAGCCCCACTTTGGGCTCTGAGCTCAGCCCTGAGTCTGCTTGTCCCTCTGCTCCTCCCTGCTTTTGCACTCTCTCTCTCTCAAATAAATGAATAAAAAATCCTTTAAAAAAAAGTAGATTTCTTTTGTGTGTTTTGCAACATCTCGGTAATCTTTATATTTTTTTTATATATTGTTTTAAATTGTGGCGTATACTGCTTTTTGCATATAAAACTATCAGAATAGCTATATTGACTATATTGACTCACTAGTTAGGTCAGTTTCCAAGAACTATCACCAATAAATCTAGTAAAATCCATTATTTTGCCCTCATATTTTCGAAGACTGAACTTGTTTAGTTTTTATCTACAGTTGTTTTAGTATCATATACACATTAAAATGGTTATTTCTGCTCAATCTAATAAGCTAACAACATTATAAATGTCATATTCCACTTTCTCAGAAGGAGCTTTGGCATAAAAAGCAATTGCGTGTGCAAATGATTATTAGCGTTATTTTTCATGTGCACCTACCAAATAACATGAATGTGGTTATTTGAAAGATACGTGAACATGGCTATTTGTAAGTATATACTTAAAGGTACCACTAGTGCTCATTTGACCTATAACTGAGTTCCCAAATTGTGTCTTTACTCAAAAGTAAGTAACATAATGTCTGAATAAGTCTCATGATGTGATCTTATAAAATGGAGGGCTCTGAAATGCAAACTTCTCAGGTTATACAATTTATTAAAATGGAAATAATTTACAACAGTCTGTTTCTTGTTAGTCTTTAAATATGCAAATAAGAAAGGCCATTTGATTTATTCATTTTTATTTATGCCATTTCCAGATGGGAATAAAACTACTCATTATGAATTCATTCCCACTTCCAAGCCTCTTGACTTTGCATCTTAGCTTTTGAAAACAAATTGATGCCTAAATATTACAAATTGAATTTTAACTATTGCAACTAATACCAGCCAAAAATGGTATAAATTTAAACTCTCCAACAATGAAGTATTGTCAAGTTATTGCCTTGTGAAGTTTAGCTTTAGGTTTTTAATGTTACCTATGTCAAGAAATTCATAATGAATTCAAATAAATGTAATTCATGGATGGAGAAGGAATTATATTTCTTATTTCTTTTTTTTTTAGATTTTATTTATTTATTTGACAGAAAGAGAGACAGTGAGAGAGAATGCAAGTAGGGGGGAGTGAGAGAGGGAGAAGCAGGATTCCATTGGGGCAGGGAGCCCGAAGTGGGGCTCGATCCCAGGACCCTGGGATCATGACCTGAGCTGAAGGCAGACGCTTAATGACTGAGCCACCCAGGTGCCCCAGGAATTATATTTCATATATTTTCACATTTCGCCTTGAATTTGAAAAGACTTCATGACTTTTGCATTGTTGAAATGAAATTGCTCTTTTGTTTGTTTATTTAAGGGAACATCTTCATCTTTTATCAAAGAAGAGGTACCTAATTTTTACAGTTAGAGGAATTTTCCAGATAAGAATCTATTTCTTTTTTGTAGAGATGACTTCCAAGATAGATTGTTACACTAATATAAATGAGCTCCCTGTATAAAATTAACCAAACCCCAGGATTAGAGTGGACACTAGGAGATTGGAAGATATTATGTTATTTGTACTTTTTTTTTTTTTTAAATCCATTATCTAAGCCTAATATGAAGGGTCAGATTGTGTTTAATGATTAGGTCTCCTTATGACAGTAAGAAGCACTACTTCTATTAAATTTATTCATTCAGTTAATCTGAAATTATTGAGCATGTTCTAAATGTCAAATGCTATTTTTTATCTATATTTTAATAATGTAGAATGTGAAGATTTGTATGGAACACAAACATATAGCTCCCTGCTACCCATTGTTCACAACCTCATTCACAGCCAGACTTCTTGAAAATTGTCTTTATTTGTTATCTTTACCTCTTATATATATTGTTCAACCCATTCCATCCTGGAAATTACAGTGAAAATGTTTCCCAAAAAAAAATAAGGCCTCAAAAGTAACAAAAGGTCAATTAAAGATAAAGGTCGAAATGGATGTTGCTCATGTCAGATAATGTCAGGAGACTGGTAAGAGGTTGTTTGTGGTAGTTCAGTGAATAACAATGCTAAATACTCTCCAACCATCCTATTTCCCTAGTATCCTAAAACAACTTCCTGTTCATTTTTATTTAGCACAGGACAACTTTGAGATTCAATAATTAAGCAAGTAATCAAATTACAACCAATACCGGTTGTTTGAGCTAGAACATAAGCCCATCTCTGGTAAATACATTATTACTGATATATTCAGCCTGATTGGAAATGATTCTATACTTCCGGTCTGGTATCCTCAGAATATATTCCCATATATTTTCTCCATATTTTTGCTAATATAAATTAGCAAAAGTTTGCAGTTGCTCAGTTGTTCAGCTTTCTCTTCTAAATTTACACTTTGAGATCCTGCTTTCTATCAAAGTGGGATATAACTCCTTTTATAGGTCTGGAGGCAATGGAGAAGTGACTTGAGGACATTCGGCTTACCCAATGCAAGGCAACCCTTCAGGCAAATAAGTCCTCCAAAATGGTACAATGGTAAATCAATGTATTCCTTTTCAATTACATTTTTTTTTGTGATATGTGGAAAAAGTTGTAGTTTGCATTCTCATTTAAAGTTCTATATTTCTTTCTTTAAATATATCCCCTTTATGAAGTAGTAACAGAATGTGAGGAAGAAGACAGTGCAGATCCCCATAATATTCAGAATTGGAAAGAAGTTTTGAAAGAATTGTGATATTTTTCAGTGCACTGTGCTGTTTTATACTACACTTATAAAACATTTTATGCACTATAAATATCTTGTAACTTTGATTTGCTTTTTTTTACAGCCTATGCGGAATTATTTTGTCAAGAAAGCAGCAGAATTAATATCTGATTTGATACCTCCCAAACTCTAATTTTATGATGATTTGTTATTATAATTTTTCGAAAATGGCATATCATTAGTTTTAAAATGAAAGTCATTTAACAAATGGGCTTAATATACCTTTTTTTTTTTTCCTAACAAGGCAGAAACATACCTTTTGGCAACAAAAGATAAAACTGTAAAGTCGCATTGGAAATAGTAAAGAAGAAAAAGTCTTGGAAATTATGGTGTAGGAGATTAAGTTCCAATGCCTTAGAGCTTCCCAACCTTTCATTTACTTATAATAGTTCCTGGACATTCACTGGGCATTCCATACAAAATAATGTCAATTTTAATTTATAACTGGATATGCTGCTTTAGATAGTGACCTGCCTTTATCTTGGTGGTAGTAATAGATTATTTTCACAGGGACTTGTTGCTAGTTTTTTTTTTTTTTTTTTTTAAGATTTTATTTATTTATTTATTTGAGAGAGAGAGAGAGAGAAAGAGTAACAGCATGAGAGGGGATAGGATCAGAGGGAGAAGCAGGCTCCCCGCTGAGCCGGGAGCCCGATGCGGGACTCGATCCCGGGACTCCGGGATCATGACCTGAGCCAAAGGCAGTCGCTTAACTGACTGAGCCACCCAGGCGCCCGACTTGTTGCTAGTTCTTATTCTATGTCATTAACTTGTCTTCCCTGGAAGGATACACATGTGACACAGGTGCTGTATGTCATAACAATCACTCTGTTTCATTCTTGGCATTGACCGCTAACATCGCTTACCATTGTGAGTTAAGGTTTGAATTTTGTGGATCAGGTATGATGATCTTTTACTCCTATCTTTAGACCGTTCCCTGATGCAATACGGAGGCCAATACATAGTTTTCAGTCTCGAGCATTTAAAATGCCATTCAAATTACTTAATATGATAAATTAAAACACTAATCTTAATAGTGTCTTACCATTTCAGTGTCAAAATTAGACCCATTTGATAATTTATAATATTATTTCACATCACCCATGTGGTCCTGGAAATAAAATATTATTTTCTGTAACTCTCATTTCCTCTGGAGCCATTCTTACCATAAATTCGTAGTTTTCAGTGGAGACTATGTACCTGCCCACCTGACCTGAATAAAAGTATAAGGGTGAAAATGTAAATGCAGTCCATCATTGATTGAGGGAACACCTGTTGCTTATAGATGAGCATCACGGAGGACCATGAATCAGCTGAAATCTCTACCACCACACAGCTTTATATCTAGTGAAAGGGATAGACACACAAGACACATTAGCATCAAGTAGAAAAGAACTGAGATCAGTCTATGGAAGGAGGAATTGATTCAGATAAGGGAGTCCTTTCAGATAACTTGAGCACTGAACAAGTCTGTTAGAAAAAGAAGACACCGCATTAAACACAGACTTGTTGAGTATAGGCAGGATATGATCCCTGCCTTCGAAAAACATATGTAGTTGTGTCTAAATATTTCCATGTTTTCTTCTTTTGCTTAATTGAAATAACTATTGAAATTGATGTAGATATTCACAATGCTTCACGGGCATAAGAACAGTATTAGAAAAGATTTTCGGTTTTTGAGTTAAAGGGAGCAATGAGTTCTCGAGGGAAATGTTTCCATATCTACAAAGTCCTAAGCCTGGGAAGCACATGAACTGCCACACTCAGTCACTGTGAAGTTTACATTGGATACTTCAAATCCACCTAGCCTCCATCTTTGAGGTTTTGTCATGGGAAAATAAAATAATCAAAATGATACTGCATAGGATAGAATAAAAGCCTGGGAGAAATACAGTTGTGTTCTGTTTGCAGTGTCGTTCAACACGCTGATCAAGAAAGCCATGGGTGTGAGGCACCTGGGTAGCTCAGTCATTTCAAGTATCTGCCTTTGGCTCAGGTCATGATCTCAGGGTCCTGGGATGGAGCCTCATGTTCAGTTCTCTGCTCAGCAGGGAGCCTGCTTCTCCCTCTTCCCTTGGCCTGCCTATCCCCCTGCTTGTGCACTCTCTCTCTCTCTCTCTCTCTCTCTCTCTGTGTCAAATGAATAAATAAAATCTTAAAAAAATAAAAGAAAGCCATGGGTAATTTGGTACTTTTATATGGTGTTATCATAGAGGTAAAGAGTAAGTAAGCAAGGCTCAGCTTTCTCTGTAAAGCAGCATGTTAGTGAGATGGATTTTTACCATAGTATTTATTTAATAAGCCTTAATTAAACCCCTACTATAATCCAGACACATGTGATAAATGAGTAAATAGATAAATGCACCACAACAGAGTGATAGTACTAATAAAATAGGCATTTCCTCTTTGCGAGGCCAATCAACTTCTTGTATCTCTAAGTAATGCTTCTTATGTAAACAGAATGTTCTAGACGTGTATGTGTGTGGCTTCTGTGTAGTTCCTCCCATGCCCCATGTGACATTAATTGTCATAATCCACGACTACTTTCTGAATCATGGAGATGGTCTTAATATTGCAAAACTTCTACTTTATGCATGCAAGTGATGAGTGGTCCGGGGAAGAACTTTTCTCTAGCCTGGGAAGGGAATTAATCAACTTATTAATAGCAAATTTAAGGTAGTTCAGAAGGCAGAGAAAAGTGAACTTACTGAAATAAATTTAATTAAATGCTAGACGGAGTAAAAATTTTGGTGATGACTCTTCTGAAAAGGTAATCAGTATCTAATTAATAACTTTCAGATAAAATCCAATATTTTGATTACTTTAGGTCTTCAGAGTTCAGAAATCTTAATAAGGAGGTCAAGAGGTACACTGTGTACTATAAAATTACAGTTAACTGGCACAGCAACACATAATCAGACACTAAATACATATTTCTAGATAGGAACTTGATAAGACTGTGACTGCTTAATAGGGTTATTTATTAAATGAGGAAGTGGAAATGTGAAAAAAGCAGGTTCATAACTGGTTTTAATCCATTTTCCTTTGTTCAGGCTCAACTGAAAGCTCTTGAATAATATAGTTAGTAATCAAAAGCTGAATGCAGGCTTGATTATTCAGACAATTTAGGGCTTTGTCAATCCTCTTCAAGAACACTCTGATGTGATCCCGAAATACAGTTCAATGTACAAAGTTAAATATAAATAGGATATGTTTACAGGTGTAAAAATATGACAGTGTCTTGGTCAGGGTGCTATTTACGTGACTGTGTTTGCTTTGTGAAAATTAATCAGGCTACGTGCTTATGATTTCTGCACTTTTTTATATGTATTCTGTGCTTCAAAAAAGGTTTTGTTAAGGGCGCCTGGGTGGCTCAGTCGGTTGGGCGACTGCTTTCGGCTCAGGTCATGATCCTGGAGTCCCGGGATCGAGTCCCGCATCGGGCTCCCTGCTCGGCGGGGGGTCTGCCTCTCTCTCTGACCCTCCCCCCTCTCATGCTCTCTATCTCATTCTCTCTCTCAAATAAATAAATAAAATCTTTAAAAAAATAAAAAAAAAGAATAACATTAAAAAAAAAAAAAAAAGAATTGCTCCATTAAAGCTATAGTTGGCCAGTTCCACAACAGGGTCCCAACCAACTGTGTGAACTTCCACAAGTCACTTGGCCATTTTGGGTCTCTGTCTCCGCACTTATGAACATAAGGGTTTGGATGAAATAGAAACTCCTTTGTTTCGGGGCGCCTGGGTGGCTCAGTTGGTTAAGCGACTGCCTTCGGCTCAGGTCATGATCCTGGAGTCCCGGGATCGAGTCCCGCATCGGGCTCCCTGCTTGGCAGGGAGTCTGCTTCTCCCTCTGACCCTTCCCCTCTCATGCTCTCTGTCTCCCATTCTCTCTCTCAGATAAATAAATAAAATCTTTAAAAAAATAAAAATAAAAGGTTTTGTTAAAAACATTATGGTGCTATTTGTTGTCCATGATTATAATATAGTCTCTAGTTATTATTGAATAAAATCGACTTCATGGACATAATATGAGAGATGAGAAAAAGTGTATTGACCTAAAAAATAAACAAATAGAAATCAAGATGTGAAGGATGATGTACATGAAAAAACGTTTTGATTAGACAATTTGGGGGCTTTATAAACGTTTTAAGTTCGCCAGGACTGTTTCTTTATGGGCAAGCCTTTCTTCTTTATATGCCTATAACTGTCTACTTGCTTCTAATGTGTATAACCTTCAGCAAACATTTTAGCATTACATGTATAATCAGGGGAAATCATTTGCCTATTGGTGGTTCTTGTTAAATTAAAAGGAAAGTAATATAGTGACATACTGGCTTGCAAGTCAGATAATCTGAATTTTGACCTATATCTGAAGTTAAATAGATGTAGAATTTTCATACAGAAATTCACATTCCTGGGACTATAATTAGGTCACCTATAAAGGGGAAGATGATTTATAAAACCTCTACCATATTTGAATATTTTGTTGTTATATTCTCAAAAAAATAATCTAAAGCAAAGGTTTTGATTACTGATCAGAATAATATTGAATTTTACTCAGTTTTTTGAGGGGGGTAAATACACACACACATTCGATGCATATTTTTCTAAAAAATTGAGAGATCAATAAATGAGGCTAATGTGTTCTTTGAAAATCGAGGAATCTTCCACCAGTAACCTTCTTAAGCATATCAAGTGTCTTGGATCATGGAGTAACTGTAACCTATATATTAAATCTATTTCATTTTAAGCTATACATATGAAAAGCTGTCCCCTTTTTTTCATGTTATCTGCCTTGGAGTAAGAAATTATTCCTAAAAGAAACCTGGAATACTGACTACAATGACATTTAGGGTTATCTGCTAATTTTCTTTTTTTCATATTGTTTTTATTACAAGAATAAATGAATACTAATTTAAATTTGAAACTAGTGACAGAAGAGCAATAAAAAAAAAAAAAAAAAAAAAAACCAAAAACAGACAGAGAATGTTTGCCAGTAGTCCATGAAAATATTTGAATCCTCTCTGGATTCATTCATTTGTGATTTAAGCACAGCATGTTTTTACTATTACTGTAATTTCTCATATTTTATTCACAGAGGTAATATTATCTGAGTTCATATATCTCTTTAGTTACCCAGGTATACTGATATATATTTGCCAAGGCATATGGTGGACCCAATATGAGTTATGTCTTAGGATTCATCATGGACATTAAGAGACCAGAAACAATATGCTCATTTCATTAAATAATTGGGTGTTTACTTAGAGAAAAATGCTTTTGTTCCCTTTTTGGAACAAAGATTTGAATATTAAAATGCAGGTATGTTAAAATCATGTCTTCTGTTTGGGGGGAGGGAATTGTTCAAGCGATACTAATGGAATCAGGGTGTGGGAAGGGTTTTAGAAGGAACACAACGTGTCTGAAAGGAAAGAATCAAATTCTTCTGAAATAGTACCCTAACTGTTCCTTCTCTAATCATGTGGGGGATCTCTGGCTTTCTCTAATATCTCTGTCTCCACAGTAGAATTACTTCAGGTAGAGATCAAGACTATACATCCAGAATTCCTTAATATCTTACCTTTCCTCTAAGATGGACTCTTTGCTTCAGATCTGTTGAAGTTCTCACTTCCTCCCTTAGATTTAAGGATTCAGAAAAGCAGTATTGAGAGGAAGAACAGCAACCCATGTTGAATACTCAGGAACTGGAAATTATTTGGCTCTCCCTCTGAGAATGGTGCATGGTGTCAAGATGAATATAAACTGGACACTCTGAAGTGATGTTATCCAAAGGAAGAATGGTGTCAGAAATCAACTGATTGATATTCATAGAAACATGGCAATGATTCATTATATATCGTTTTTCACAAGTGTACAAGTAGGCATAGAAGGAATAAAGTAGAAATTGCATACAGGGCCATTATATTCAGTTAACTTTCAAGCGTTAGAAGGGTTAAACCTCTTCCTTAGGACACTCATTCTGTGGCCTGAGTTCAGATGTCATGAGTGGTGTCAGATGAAGAGTGGCACTCCTGATGAATACCCTACAAACCAGATTCAGTGTTTGAGATGGTTAAGGTACTGAGTTAGAATAGACAGTAGACTAGATTCAATGTGTTGGGTAGGAACAGGTGGCCAGGCAAGTCAGGGCACAAGAATAATGTGGAAATATTATATAATTCATTATATAATAATATTATATATAATACATTTATTATAATAATTATAATAAATATAAAATATATATTATTATAATATATATATAAATATTATATAACACCGGTATTTAACACCACCCAGGCTTACATTATAAGCTTTCTCAGTGATCTGCCATACCCTGAGCCTACCATTCCTTCTCATTTGCCCTCATCTAATTTGGACCTGGAGCCCCCTGTATTCCAACTGAATGAAGACCTTGTTTTCTGTGCACACCAAGCTGTCTGAACATTTGGAGAAAAAAGATAAGTTCCATTTGAAGGGATTATCAACGTGAGCATTTTATTAAGGAGTTGGATGTTTAGGCCAGGAAGTCAGGAAAAAGACATCAACTAGGTTGACTTAATTAGTTTCCATGAATTGAAGTAGTTAAAAAATGGAAGTAAATAAGGTCTCATAGGACTGTAGATTGTGGGATGGGAAGATAAATAATTCACCTCATCATTTTCTCCCTATGGCTCTGTTGGATTTCAATCTGTGGGGAATTCAAAAGAATAAACCAATGTTCATTCAAACATTATCATCAATCCAGCTGGGAAAAAATAGGAAGCCAGATTTTTTTTTAAGTTATTACAATTTTGTTTCAATCTTCAAACAGAATGTGGCAAAAGCCAATGGCTGCTAACACCTCCACCAACTAGTTCCAAGATGTACATCTTCCTGAGACTAGTTTGTCAGAGCTGGTGGGATCCAGGAAGAATGAGCAAATGCCAACATTTGTGGAGCTGACTCCTCCCCGTGACACTTTAGTTCAGACAACATTCCAAGCATAACAGAAATGACATTGGGGGGCACCTGGGTGGCTCAGTCATTAGGCGTCTGCCTTTGGCTTGGGTCGTGATCCTGGAGTCCTGGGATCGAGTCCCGCATAGGGCTCCCTGCTCCGTGGGAAGCCTGCTTCTCCCTCTCCCACTCCCCCTGCTTGTGTTCCCTCTCTCGCTGTGTCTCTCTCTGTCAAATAAATAAAATCTTTAAAAAAAAAAATGACATTAGGGAAGCTGTTTTCAAGAATAAATCTGCAACATCTAATGGGCTAGATTATGTAGGTAAGCATGGATCAGGCTGCAAACTTTACAAGGCTTTTCTAAAGTGGGTTCAGCCTGGAAGCCTAATAATTCATAACGGGACATGTTTTGAATTTACATTTGAAAATGACTATTGTTTTTAATGAAGCATGCATACAATATAATTTTATAGCATTGTTCATACAAGGGTGGATCACAACCGATTATAACTGTAAATTGTGAATACAATTCTCTGTAAGTTACAGCCCAGTACATCCACGGTGTGAGAAAAGATCCATGAGAATGGGACCAGTGGACAAAGAAACACAACTGTGCTCATTATGCTGTAGGCTGAGAAATGAAGCCAAAAGCTACATTTACATATCTCATGAACATTTCCTAAGAATTGCAAGTTGGAAAGCCAATTTTTCATTCTGTTTTCTATTTAATTGTGGTGGGGGGTGGGCACAAAAATCTCCTAGCCAGAAAGTTTTATTCATGCTGTTTATACAATGCATATAGGACCTTATCTTCATCTTGGGAGGATTTTTTCTGCCAAGGAGAAATTTGATGAAGACATAAATGTGAATGGTTTTTGTAGGTGTGTATATAAAACCATTTGTTAATGTTCAGATTTTTAAAATGTTAGAATATTCATTTATTTATTGATGTGAATGCTATTATCTAAAATTATCTGATACTGTTAGTAACCACAGGGTAAGCCTCAGGAAAAAATTCAAAGGAAATTTTATTGTCATGTCTTTAGTTACCAAGCAATTATTTAGTATTAACTGTGTAGCATTAACATGGCAAAGGAAAAGGAAGTTATTGGAGGAGGGAGCACTTGATGATGTTTTATTATTGTTTGACCCACAGAATATCTTAAAATAAGAGATATTGAACATAACATATAGGGAGATTTAAATTATCATACAGGAGTTAGAATTTAATTAGATTTGGCATTTCGTTATTTTCCCCCATTAACCTATGGTTAGGAGCTTTGGACATAAGCCAACTTTATTACAGGATTTTTTTAAAATCAAGGCACAATTGACATATAACATTGTGTGTTCAAGGTGAACAAAATATTGATTTGATACATTTATATTGCAATCTAACTGCCATTGTAGCACTAGCTAACACCTCTGTGGTGTCATATAATTATCATTTCTTTTTGTGGTGGCAACAACTAAGATCTAGTCTCTTAGGAAATTTAATGTTTGTAATACAGTTTTATTGTCTATAATCACTTCACTAAGTATTAGATCTCCAGGACTTAGCTACTAGTTCAATATGTATCCTTAAACCACATCTCTCCCATTCCCACAACCCCCAAGGATATATATTTTTTAAGTACATGTGTGTATATGTCTATATCTATAGATATTAACTGGATCACTAGAATTGTAGTGTGTTTTAAACTTTTCGATTCTGTTATAACTTTCTTAAGCCCCAAAAAACAAATGCTTACTTTGAAAAATTGTAGGCACCAAGCAGGGTAATAGGTGGGATAGATTGGAAGATTATAGCCATGAAGTATTTTCTAAGAACTCATATATTACACTGTTTTTGTAATTTACCAATTCTATCTTATCTCAAAGGTGGCCTTGCATAGACACTGAGTAGAACAAAATAAACAATAAACCATCCCTCTGTTGAAGAAGACAGTATTCTGCCCAATCTCTAGCCTAGAAGAATACACAAGACTCTGTCTTCCTAAGCACCAGCAAGGATTTGAACTCTGACTAGGTTCCTTGCATCTCATTGTTGAACTCTTTTTGTTATCCTAAGATTTGCAACCAAATAGGATTTTGTATCAGATAATCAAAACTATGTATTTGTATAATCTCATTAAACCTTTGTCTATATATAAAAAATTCTTATATTAACTGCCAGGTATTCATATGGTTTTGTTTTGGCCTGGATGGTCTTCTGTTTCTGTTGGTGTATAAGGGAATATTCTACTCTGTATAAATGGAAGCATAAGCTTAATAAGTCTCTATTCCCATATGAAATTTTTATTGAGGGGACTCCCTGACTTGTCGTTTTGTGAAAGGATGTCATTTTGTTTTATTTGTATTTTGGATTCAACATTGGCTGGCTCATTGATCATATCACCCATTCTTAGCCAGGGGACTGGAGATACCATGCACAAGCAAACCCTGCTGAACAAAAGAAAAGGCCCTTCTGTCTTACTGGCAATGTTTTTGTCTATATCAAAACAGCAAAGTCTTCCAAGAAGAGCTCTTGTTTCCTATATGGAGTTGTACTATAATTCTAACTTTTTGCATGCTAGAAAAATTAGGAGACAAAGCATCAAACATTCAAAAGTGAGCTTCCTTAACTGGTATGCTGAGTTCTTATAATTCTAACTTCAAGAGAGTCTCAAACACTAACTTTCTGATAAGTCAGATTCTTCTGCATGTCTATTTCTCTTCCTACTCCACTTTATATACACAACCCACATATGCTTCTATTTCTTCTGCTCTTTCCCTTATCCATCTAAATGAGCTGCTTTTATTTGGGAATTTATCAGAAAAAAACGTACATTGTAAAATTACTAGATCTAAAGATTATCTACAGAATTTGAATGAAAACCTTGATCAAGAGCCAAGTGAAGAAAAATAATGAAGGGTTTTCTTTTACCTCAGAAATATTACTGCAGAATTCAAAATTTTGTTTGATAATTATGGCCCTCAAATAGAGATCTGTGTCAATACTTTAGTTAATCATCAGTTCCTCAGATGAAAAAAAAAAAAAATGTTGAAAAGCCACAGGGAAAGAAAGAGTATAGCATTGGCTAAGGAATTAGTATCTCAGTAACTGCTTATATGTAACTACGTAAGTCAAAATTTTCTTTCAAGAATGGTTCAAATGCCATCTCTTCTGAGACACCTCCTCAGACTACTGAATCAGTGCTCCTCTCTTCTTTCTCTAATTGCTTTGTGTAGCCATGGAATGGTTAAACAGTAAACACCATGTGTACCTCTTGCCAGAAAGGATGCTTAGTGTCATGCAGAGAATATAAGGCTGCCAGAGCTGCTTTCCAAGAGACAATCTCTTGTTGCATTCAACTTTAATCCTGTAGATGTTCTTTTTGCCAATTATGAAAGAATAAATGTCCCCTTTCAATACCACAATAGAGTCAATAGACACAGCTGTCCAAAGAAGGAACAAAAATGCTGGACAACTTAAGAAAATAAATCTGGAAAAATACCAGCCCAGAGACAATTTTTTCAATGACTTTTGGATTAGGGCTTTCACACATTCTTAGAAAAAGAATGGGAAGTTCTCCTTTGAGTCCTTCTGGATAGAATTATATCATTATACTTAAGTTAAATGGGTGGTAATAAGCTATTTGATGGTCATCGTATAGAGTGAAACCACCCATTCTCAAATGACACGTTTGTTTTTGCCCTTTTAAATATCAAGTTAAAAAATCCTTATATTAATTATAAAGCGACATTGGACTTATTTGGACCTTACATGACTTACATGACTTCGAACTATTTTTTTTATTATTATGTTACGTTAATCACCATACATTACATCATTAGTTTTTGATGTAGTGTTCCATGATTCAAGACTTACATGACTTCTAATAAGAGCATGGTACCCAGTTAAAGATTTCTTAATTCTGACTCTCCTGTTTCTTACTGGATGTGCTAAAAAATGCATGAGTATATTGCTTCACTGAAGCACTTACCACTGTATTACAATTTCATATGACTTTTCTATTACATTATGTGTTCCTAGAAATAACATCTTTATATGTGTGTATAAGAAAGAACACCCAAATTCAGCCAAAGTTAGAAGCCACTGCCTTGACCCTAGTTTACTGTTCTAGAGATAGACACACAAGTTAAGTCAGTGAGTCATTTCACCAAGATTTTGGACTTCAGATAGATTAAACATATTTGTCTTCTTTTGCCATGGTTAAAATGTGAAAGTTCAAGCCCAGAGGTAGGCATTTGCCATGACTTCAACAAGGTGTTTATTTGTTTATTGTTAATAAACTTGTACTTTGTACCTTGTTTTTTAAAGCCTGTCTGTACTGAGCAAAACTATTAAAATGAAGTATAGAGAGGGGTGCCTGAGTGGCTCAGTTGTTAAGCGTCTGCCTTCGGCTCAGGTCATGATCCCAGGGTCCTGGCATCGAGCCCCACATCGGGCTCTCTGCTCAGCGGGAAGCCTGCTTCTCCTTCTCCTGCTCCCCCTGCTTGTGTTCCCTCTCTCGCTGTGTCTCTCTCTGTCAAATAAATAAATAAAATCTTTGGGCGCCTGGGTGGCTCAGTTGGTTAAGCGACTGCCTTCGGCTCAGGTCATGATCCTGGAGTCCCGGGATCGAGTCCCGCATCGGGCTCCCTGCTCGGCGGGGAGTCTGCTTCTCCCTCTGGCCCTCCCCCCTCTCATGTGCTCTCTCTCATTCTCTCTCTCTCAAATAAATAAATAAAATCTTTAAAATAAATAAATAAATAAATAAATAAATAAATAAATAAATAAAATCTTAAAAAAATGAAGTATAGAGAAGTCAATGCTAATATCAGGTAGACAAAATCCTAACGAGTCTTTATCTTAAGGGTCATATCATTCCTATCTTTGGGTTTCCTGAGATTTTAAACTCCTTCTAAGTTAGTTTGAGATACGTGTCTCTGCTACTGTAACCATAAGATTCCTAAATAATATGGGGAGTGGGTGGGGAGAAGCGGGGAAGTATTTCCAGTTAGAACTCAGCAGGTTGTAAATATGTCTTCTTCACATGAGTTTGTATAAAAAAAAAAAAGTATCTAACTGGAAAATTAATGACGATCTATGGAAATCCAGGAACGGAAGCCCTAATTCCGTCAGGCCTTGTGACTACCAAAAAGAGAACTAAAATATCAGCAGGCAGCCCTCGCTTGGGAGTAATAATTTCTCACGGCACCTGCACTTCTTCCTGCACATTGAATCCATCTTCCTTTCTCTACCCATTTGTTTGTGCTATTTACGGCCCCTGCTCTACAAACCTGTTGGATTGCCTATTCCTTACTAAGGCACTGAATCACCCTTCTCATACCTAGTGCCTGGGATACTATGAACCACAATTAAAATAGCTAAGATATACAACGCTATTTTTCTGACTTCCCATATAGTTGAAAGACACAAATATGACTCAGGCTCTGCTAAACATCCAAATCTGGGGCGCCTGGGTGGCTCAGTTGGTTAAGCGACTGCCTTCGGCTCAGGTCATGATCCTGGAGTCCCAGAATCGAGTCCCACATCGGGCTCCCTGCTCGGCAGGAAGTCTGCTTCTCCTTCTGACCCTATCCCCTCTCATTCTCTCTCTCAAATAAATAAATAAAAATATTTTTTAAAAAATTGAATTGTGGGCGCCTGGGTGGCTCAGTTGGTTAAGCGACTGCCTTCGGCTCAGGTCATGATCCTGGAGTCCCGGGATCGAGTCCCGCATCGGGCTCCCTGCTCGGCAGCGAGTCTGCTTCTCCCTCTGCCCCTCCTCCCTCTCATGCTCTCTGTCTCAAATAAATAAATAAAATCTTAAAAAAAAAAAAAAAAAGTGTTAAACATCCAAATCTATCAGAGACACTAAGTCAAAAGCTAGTTATGTGCAAGAGTGGGGACCGAGGGCAATCCATTTTGGTGAGGATGGTGGGAGAAATAGCCCCTACATCCCATTTCCAGTATTTGCTGTTTCCAATAGCAGAAAGTGTCAGCCTTTGATAAGATAGGTAAAACAAGCTGTGGCTTTGTACCTCACAACAGTAACAGAGAACAACTCTTCATTGATAAACTCTACTACAAAACTGGAAATTCCTCTCACCTGGAGCCTTCAATTCTGGTCTACAAAAAGCCCAGAGTGCCTATGAACTACATGGTGTTTGTAATAATCCCCTTAGATTTTCCAGATGTGGTTTCTTTTTACTTGCAACTTATAGTGCTGGTTATTATTACTGGGGTCTTTAGGTCAAGGGTTGGCAAACTTTATCTTAAATGGCCAGGCAGTAAATATGCCAGGATTTGCAGGCCACGTGCAGACATATTGTTTATTATTGCTGTTGTCAGTGTCTGCTGTGTTTTTTGTTTTGTTTTGTTTTTACAACCCTTAATTCATGGGCTATACAAAAAACAGGTTGTACTTTGCAAATCCTTTCTCTAAGCTTTTAGCACTCCTGCTCCTTACCTTAGTCTCTTAGTTACTCAATTCCAGCTTGCAGAGAAATTTATTTGGTGCAGTTAATCTCCCTGAAGCAAGCTGTTCCTAAAGATAGCCTCCCAATAATTTCTCAGAAGGAAGCACGGGAAGAACCCTGAAGCCAATAGTTACTGCTAACGTAAGTGCACTACATGGTGAACATTTTGGGCTTTGCCAGCCTGGCTACTTCTAATCCCCCAAGCTGAGCTGTGCCAGGGACCACATAACCTAGGTGATTGCCACAATCCCCAAACACATGACTGTGTTGTGAGGATGGGTTGGAATAACCACCAATAAAGAGCTGGAGCATACTGATTATGTATTTTAAACCAAACAGACCTCAAATGATATGTTTAGCCTTTACTTTACTTTTGTTAAGTGGATAAGAAAGTAAGCTGCATCGGCATCAGGGAGGTTATGGTGCCCCTGAGTAGACTCCAGGCCCCCAGCAGATCAAGGGCCCTTCCATCCAAAACAGAGAAGCATAAGCCAAAACCAAATGAACAAGCAAGTAAATGAATCAATAAAAAAACTCGGAGAACGTTTCAGATTGTGGAACCCAGTTCTGGCTTCTCTTCACTACTCTTGCTTTCTCTCACCTCAACAACTAGCCCATGGGGTCTCAATCTTCCGCTATCACCAACCAGACTGATTTGGACTTGGATCATAGGGAACATGGTACAGCCTCTGTCTTGTAGGAGGGCTGTGGACAGAGTGGGAAAGTGCGCTCGATTAATCATATCCATTGGAAGGAGGACATTAATAAGAAGCTTTTTAGCAAGTAAATGGCATAATGATCAATACTAAATTAACTCTTTTCCCAAAACACTACTTCCACTTCCCTGTTGTTTTCATGGTGTTTCAATAACTTCATTTTTGGGCATTGACTTTAGTACTGCTTGAGTATGGCAAGTAACCAATAGGCACGGCCCTAGTTTTTGAATTGGCCTTACTTTTGGACTGGTAATATTTCAGACTATAAGCCCATCTTACTTATAGAGATTCAATTAAGCCCAGCCAGACTGTGGTGTTAAAGTGCAACTTGAAATAGTAAATATTGCAATTAGTTAGTTCACTGACATTAAATTATATTTGATTTTGCATTGCAGATTATAGTCCCTCTCTTGCTTTTAAATGAAGAGGGAAACATATTTTACAGTTAGCCAAGAGCCAAGAAAGAAACATGGTTGATTATCCTTTATGAGAATCTGTTAGTTGTCTCTTTGGTCTTTGGTTCGAAAAAATACTTAAGCCATTTTTTCCCCATGGTTAGGCTAATGTGGACAAGTTTGTGGCTTCTCTTGTCAGCATTCATGCTAAATTAGAGAATAATTTGCTTTCAGGTATTTAAAAATTGGACATTGTAGAGGTCTTTAATTACCAGGTCCATCATTCACATTTGATTATTATATTTTTCCCTGAAGGAGACTTGATTTAACTAGGTCTTCAACATTTAATCAGAATGTCAGCATTTAACACATTCATGGTTTAGATTTCCAATAATATTGCAACATTATAGGTATGAAAACCTGCAGTGATGCCTAGTCAGTTTTCAGAAGAATCTTCAGGGCTTGAGGAGTAATATTAAAATCATAAAAAAATATGAATGGTAAAATAATTATTTCTAGTTGGATGTTAAAACTTTTAATCTGACAGATACTTTTGCATTTGAATGTTCTGGGAGTTATTAAAAAAAACAAAGAAATAAAAATAAAAACAAAAAACTTTTAGTGCAAAAGGTTAACTGTAGGCAAATCATAAAATTTTAACTTAAAGGGAAGAATATAAATAAGATATGTTAATGTTTGAAGCATTTGTAATGTAATGAAATAGTTAAAAACCTGTCTGTCCAGGTTCAAAGCACGGTTTTGCCACAAAATAGCTATGCAACTTGAGGCAAGGTACTAAAAACACTTTGATGAGTTCATATATAAGACCAATTTTGCCAGTTAATATAAGGAGTAAACACATACTTCAATAAGTGCTTATGTGATTACGAATTATTTTCAAGGAACAATGTTTTAAATTATCAAGAAATGACGTGGTATTGGTTCTGCCTCTGACCAGCTGAGTGACTGTGTTAGTCCACTTGAGATGCCAAAACAAAGTACCATTGGCTGGGTGGCTTAAAAACCAGAAATTTATTTTCTCACAGTTCTGGAGGTGGGAAGTCCCAGATGAAGGTGTTGGCTGGGTTTCTTTCTCTCCTCAGCTGTCAGATGGCTGCCTTCTACCTGTGTCCTCACGTGGCCTTTTCTCTGTGCATAGGCATCCCTGGTCTCCCTCTCCCTCTTTCTCTCTCTGTCTTTCTCTCTCTTTTCTCTTATAAGGACACCAGTCTGGGGCACCTGGGTGGCTCAGTCGTTAAGCGTCTGCTTTTGGCTCAAGTCATGGTCCCAGGGTCCTGGAATAGAGCCCCGCATCGGGCTCCCTGCTTGGCAGGAAGCCTGCTTCTCCCTCTCCCACTCCCCCTGCTTGTGTTCCTTCTCTCGCTTTGTCTCTCTCTGTCAAATAAATAAAAAAAAATCTTAAAAAAAAAATAAGGACACCAGTCATATTGGGATAGGGCTCCACACTTAAGACTTATGTCATCCTTAGTTACCAACTTAAAGGCTCTGTCTTTAAATATATAGTAACAGTGGGAATTAGAGCTCCAACATACAGATTTGGGAGGAAACACAATTCAGTCCCTCAAAGTGACCTGCATCAAGTTTCTTTAACTTTTCTTTTTTTTTTTTTTTTAAAGATTTTATTTATTCATTTGAGACACAGAGATACAGAGAGAGAGAGAGCATGAACAGTGGGAGAAGCAGAGGGAGAGGGAGAAGCAGACTCCCTGCTGAGCCAGGAGCCCCATGTGGGACTCGATCCCAGGACCCTGGGATCATGACCTGAGCTGAAGGCAGACGCTTAACCATCTGAGCCACCCAGGTGCCCCGTCTTTAACTTTTCTAAGTCACAGATATTTCATCTTGATAAGAAGAACAAAATTATGGTGGGCATAAAATGAAATAATAGGCCAGCTCTTGGAGGGATGGGGCAGAGAGCAAGATGGATGGCCCTATCTACAGGCCACCCTTCAGTTTGATCAAAGCCGTAGTTCAGACTCCATTGCATAGCGAACATGACCAGCAGAAAGTTGCCTTGGGCACCACCATCTTCCTGGGAACATACCTCATTAAACAGCATAATGAAGGTGTTTTGGAGTATAAGAGAAGAAAGGTATTGGAATAAACTTTTAAAATACTACTATAGTATACTACATATAGTGACTCAAATTCCTCTGGGTTTACCAATCTTTTGAGTTGTAAATGTGAGAGAAAACATTATATGGGAACATATACCAAGTAGTATTTGTTAATTGTATCACTAAATGAAGAAATACTTCAGTATTCTTCAGATAACGCATATTGTGATCACTCGTAGAAAATGTCAGTTTCAAGATATATTACTATAAGTATTATTCAATAGGAGAGGTATGTTGAGTTAAATGCTCATGTTGAAAATTTTAATCAATAAATAGAAAGTTCAATTTAAAAAATGAAATAATTTAAGTTTTCCATTAGAAAGACCGACTACTAAGAGTCTAGTTAGTTAATGCTATCTGCTATGACTATTATTCTTGATTCATGCTACAATATATCCAGGTGCAGGCAAAATATATTTACATTCTTGACCAAATAGCTACCCTTATTTAAATTCTCCTTTGAACCCCAGTTTAATTCAAAACATAATAAATAAGACTTCAAAGTATTTTTTTAAATGTAACTCTTTCACACTTTGAGTGCCCATGATATTCTCAGGCTTTCTCACTGTTTTCCAGGATCTGAAGGATAAATAGCAATCACAATTGATTCACATCCTTTGGCTCAGGCAAACTCTGAGTCCCTTAGCTATGTTCCATTATTTGTTGAATACAGTAGAATTCAGGCAATTTGTTTCTCCCATATATCCCCTAAAGTATTTTTAAAGATTTATTTATTTTTATTTGGGGGTGGGGCAGAGGGAGAGGGTCTCAAGCAGACTGTGCACTGATCACTGAGCTCGACATGAGGCTGATCTCACAACACTGAGTTCACGACCTGAGATGAAACCAAGAGTCAGTTGCTCCCCTGACTATGTCATCCATGCACCACCTCCAAAGTATTTTTGAAAGCCATGCATTCTATCAAAGATTTTTAAGGTATCATCTTAAAATTTTCGTTCTTAGTTTAAAAAGTTGCAAAGAAGATAGTTTCTAGTGTATTTTAAATATTGACATTTTAGAATAAAACTATTATATTAATCTTTCAAATGTACTAAATGACTACAAATAGCACTGCAATTTTACATCTACCATTAAAAAATATATATAAGGGGCGCCTGGGTGGCTCAGTTGGTTAAGCGACTGCCTTCAGCTCAGGTCATGATCCTGGAGTCCCTGGATCGAGTCCTGCATCGGGTTCCCTGCTCTGCAGGGAGTCTGCTTCTCCCTCTAACCCTGCTCTCTCTCATTCTCTCTCTCAAATAAATAAATAAAATCTTTAAAAAATATATATATATATAAGGGCGCCTGGGTGGCTCAGTTGGTTAAGCGACTGCCTTCGGCTCAGGTCATGGTCCTGGAGTCCCTGGATCGAGTCCCGCATCGGGCTCCCTGCTCGGCAGGGAGTCTGCTTCTCCCTCTGACCCTCCTCCCTCTCATGCTCTCTGTCTCTCATTCTCTCTCTCTCAAATAAATGAAATCTTAAAAAAAAAAAAGAAAGAAAGCAGACATTTAAAAAAATAAAAAAATAAAAAAATAAAAAATATATATATAGGAACAAGTTCTTCAAGTGTTGCATATTTAAACCTCTTTTTCTTCTGAAACTAGTTTTTCTATTCTACAATCCACCCATAATTTTATTCTAATGTAATTTAATGCTTGAAAGTCTTTTATTGATCACAATATTATATTACTTTCTGTAATAATTATATATGTAGCATTATATATATATACGTGTAATATAAGTGAGGAAGATGTAAGTCTGTAAATCTTTTTAAAAATCTGGATTGTATCATTAGTACCAAATTATTTTAGTACCAAAACAGCATATCTTCCAAATTGTATTAAATAATTATAAAACATTAAAACAATATTTTTAGTAATGCATTTCTTAATGAGATGGATTATTTTTCTTAAGTCATTCTTATATCCCTAGATGAAGATTATTTGTTCTCACATTAGAAAATATAGACCACCAATTATATTTCCATTTCATATTTTTATAAATGAAAGCAGTAAAGAGCTTGTTCACATACATAATATGTAACTAAATTCACTACAACTATGTAAACTATCACAATTAGATACAAAATTTACTTGTAATAATCCATCAGCTAGAAACTTATATTTGATTCTTTTTCATTTTTGTTGAAAATACCAATTAAAAGGATCATTCTATAGGAAGATACTTACTTTTTAAATTTCCTTAAAGTCTACCAAAAAAAAATTACTGAGGCTAAGCTAATGATTGTTAATTATACTTACTACTCTCTTACTTAGAGGCATCTTATTCAACTGGGCACACTCAAAAATATTTGGGAACATCAACTAATATTTGCTTGAATCTCATTTCTCAATGCAGTATCTTTGGTAATAGGCTTTAAACTTAGTGCATGATTTAAGTATATTTTCAGATGCAGATACAGACCAAAATGTGGGAGAATGAGGGGATTCTCCCCTCAGTGAGAATGACCAAAATGCAAAGGACATGCTGAGGAGCAGACAGGTCTTTCTAAGCAGACTTTCAAAAATTTTGGATATTCAGAATCTTAGGTATATGCACAGGTCAAGATCCTTCTGGTTATTTGGTCTCCTGCATGAGATAGCATACTATCACTTTCTTTAATATGTTCAGTCAATGTTCTCTTTAATGGGTTTTCAGAGGTTTTCCCTATGGAACCATACCATGGATTTGAATATCTAGCGAAGATTTTCACTCCCATCCTCAACATATGATATAAGCGAATTCATGACATAATATGTAAAAAATATTCCATTTCTAATGACATTTTTCACTAGTAACAAAAATATAAGACAGAAAAGATGAGAGGTGTATTGTGGATTTATGGTGTCTTGATTGATGGAGAATTTTTCAACACCTATATTTGAACTGCTTGGAGACCAGAGATTTGTACACTCTCAGGCAATGTACATTAATAAGATTTGAGGTCAGTAAGAATTATACTTTTATAAGTTGGAAAACAGGAATCAGGATAAGAGAACCAGCAAGACACCACAAACACAGGTGTATTCTCAATTATAGGGGAAAAAATGGAAACATATGGAAATGAAGGACCTGAAAGGAGCATTCTCAAAATTATCTATGCCCACACACCACTTGGAAAATTTTAATATATCCCTTAGGGTATGCATAGCATGTTTTGCAGATCGTAGCTTTACTACAGTAAGAAGTGAGACATGGTGGAAAGCACATAGGCTCTACAGTCTGTCTGACTTTTCTTTGAACCCTAGTTCTGTAATTTACTACCCTGTACATTTGTCAATATCTCCAAGTTTCAGTTATGTTATGTTTAATCTATAAAAAAGAGATATCAATACCTAGGATGAAGTGGATTTACTTGCAGCAATGTGTGTGAAATACCTAGAATAATGTCTGGTGGATAATTGGTGCTCAAAATGTTACTTTTGTCTTTTACTCCCCATACAAAGAATAACATATGATCCCCAGAAATCATTTCTGCACTTGTTGAAACAAGGAAGATACCAAATACTTCATATCATCAGCAATTCCTTTTATACAAAAAGTATTTCTTGAATTCCTACTATTTGTAAAGCATTAGATCCTGTATGTGCTTTATGGTCTAGATTATTAAAATGATTTTATGTTGTGATTTTTACATGGACATTTAGACTGTAAATTTTGTGTTTATAAGTATTTGTGAAAAGGTCTATGGGAAAAAAGTTGTGGCTAAGCCTAACATACTCGTATCAGCCTGCTCATTATTTTCTCCTCTGAAGTCAATTTTCATATGAAAGGCAAATTGGGATGTTTCTTGCCAAGCTTAAAGTTAGAATAAAGGATCATTTAGACATCTTCTTTGGAAAAATGTCTGTTCCTGTCTTCTGCCCATTTCTTGATTAGATTATTTGTTCTTTGGGTGTTGATTTTGATAAGTTCTTTATAGATTTTGGATACTAGCCCTTTATCTGATATGTAATTTGCAAATATCTTCTCCCATTCTGTCGGTTGTCTTTTGGTTTTGTCGACTGTCTCCTTTGCTGTGCAAAAGATTTTATCTTGATGAAGTCCCAATAGTTCATTTTTGCCCTTGCTTCCCTTGCCTTTGGAGATGTTTCTAGGAAGAAGTTGCTGTGGCTGAGGTCGAAGAGGTTGCTGCCTGTGTTCTTCTTTAGGATTTTGATGAACTCCTGTCTCACATTGAGGTCTTTCAACCGTTTTGAGTCTATTTTTGTGTGTGGTGTAAAGAAATGGTCCAGTTTCATTCTTCTTCATGTGGCTGTCCAATTTTCCCAACACCATTTGTTGAAGAGACGGTCTTTTTTCCATTGGACATTCTTTCCTGCTTTGTTGAAGATTAGTTGACCAAAGAGTTGAGGGTCCATTTCTGGGCTCTCTATTCTGTTCCATTGATCTATGTGTCTGTTTTTGTGCCAGTACCATACTGTCTTGATAATGACAGCTTTGTAATAGAGCTTGAAGTCTGGAATTGTGAAGCCACCAGCTTTGCTTTTCTTTTTCAACATTCTTCTGGCTATTCGGGGTCTATTCTGGTTCCATACAAATTTTAGGATTATTTGTCCCATTTCTTTGAAAAAAGTTGATGGTATTTTGGTAGAGATTGCATTAAATGTGTAGATTGCTCTAGGTAGCATTGCCATCTTCACAATATTTGTTCTTCCAATCCATGAGCATGTCCATCGACAGATGAATGGATAAAGAAGAGGTGGTGTATATATATATATATATATATAATGGAATATTATGCAGCCATAAAAAGGAATGATAGCTTGCCATTTGCAATGACGAATTGCAATGATGCAATGATGAAACTGGAGGGTATTATGCTGAGCGAAATAAGTCAATGAGAGAAAGATATATATCATATGATCTCACTGATATGAGGAATTCTTAATCTCAGGAAACAAAGTGAGGGTTGCTGGAGTAGTGGGGGGTGGGAGGAATAGGGTGGCTGGGTGATGGACATTGGGGAAGTTATGTGCTATGGTGAGCACTGTGAATCGTGTAAGGCTGTTGAATCATAGACCTGTACCTCTGAAACAAATAATACATTATATGCTAAAAAAAAAAAAATGATAGCAGGAAGGGAAAAATGAAGAGGGGGAAATCAGAGGGGGAGACGAACCATGAGAGACTATGGACTCTGAGAAACAAACTGAGGGTTCTAGAGGGGAGGGGAGGTGGGGAATGGGTTAACCTGGTGATGGGTGTTAAAGAGGGCATGTACTGAATGGAGTTATGCGTGTTATACTCAAACAATGAATCATGGAACACTACATCAAAAACTAATGATGTATGGTGATTAACATAACATAATAAAAAAAAAAATAAAAGCCAAAAAATAAAAAAGTTAAAATAAGGGGAATGAGGGTGGTTGCATGAAGTCATTGCTTAATGGCATCAAGTGAAGATATCATGATAAACTTTTCTTACGACAGTGATGGCCTCCCTAATGGGAGGCTAAAATAAATGTTTGGCTAAAACAACCTCACTCTCAAATTGGGGGTAAACTTCCAGGTGGGCTTTATCTCCCCTGGGAAATGTTTGGATGAAAATCATGGTTTGTCTTCGTGAGCTATGCTCTTTACCCATGGGAAAACCAATTTATCTATAGATGTGTCCTTTTCACTTAGTCATATTTTATAGCAAGGCCATTCAAGTCCTAGTGTCTTAGGAACCATTTATCTTTCAGGTGATTAAAACATGTCACTATTCTGATACGTTATTAACTGATTTTTATAATTTAACTCTATTTAAAAATCTCATTTCTCTAATCTTCAACTTCTTAAATAGTAGCAACTATGTCATTATTAATACTGAAGACCATCACTGCTATTTTTTTCTATTAACAGAAGCATTAGAAGCTAACTGTAGCAAAGAATTGTATATCTTAATATAATCAAATAAAAGAAAGTTGAAACTTTGTCAGCAAAACCATTTGAGATTAAAATTGTCATAGATTCACATGTATAATATCTCTGTTTATGAATTCCATTGTATTAAAGTAATTTATCTAATTCCATATAAAGGTCTCATTTCATTTTCTGTTGGTTATGGTCACCTAAAATGATCATTCAATAAGATCTCACCAAATTTTATAAAGACTAAATCAAGGGAGGCTTATCCATATAAAATGCACTTGGAAAAATATATGGAAGAAAAAATAAGGAAAAAAAGAAATAAATTAAATAAAATAAGTGGAAAGGACAGAAGGAAGAAAAAGAAAATTAAAATCCAATAGCCTTCCAAAAAAAAAAAAAAAAACTCACTCCCCCAAAAGGCATTTTTCAATGTTGAAATTTGAACATGTCTCTTAGCTGTGAGAGATACCTACTTGTTTTGTAGAATTTTTATTTCTTCTGAATATTTTGGAAGAGCCAAACAGAATGAGTTGGATATTTTGAAAATTCAGAAATGGCTGCATGGCCCCAACTTTCTGTAAAGGAGTCTAAACATTTATTAATACATTTATTTTTGAACTCTACCCTATTTCACAGAGTATTTAAAGCAGCAGAGAGTTTCAACTTGCAACATGTGGCATATCAATATAGTTAGAGTACTTATTCTGGCTTCATTCTGTGAAGCTGCTTCTTGAGTGATCTATTTATTCTGGGCACCAGAATCCTGACTACAGTTGTCAATATGGTCCATCTGGCTCAGTGGAAGCACTGACAATTGAAAATATAGAGGAAACCACTAAAATTACAGAATCTACATGATGGAATAAACCATATGCAAGTTGTTAAGCTGTTAACCTAAACACATATTTTAGTTTCAACAAACCATAATTAATAGACTAGTCTACCTACAGCATGGCTAAAAAAGTTCTCAGCCAGAAATGGGTCTGAGATTTATATATTTTCCTGAATCTATTAAAATGGTTTTTTAAAAAAATTATTTTACACAGTAATTCCTATGATATTCTCTCTAATTCTTCATTGCAATTGTTCAAAATTCCAAATTTCAATTATAAAATTCACCAGTGTATTTGTTTCATATCTACTTTTTTCTACATCTGTTTTCTTTTTCTCAAATCCATTCAATATACAATTTTAAGTGAATTTATAATTTCCAGTGAATGCTCTCAAATATGTGTGTAACAGTCCTGGGTAGTCACTGTGCATTTATTCCCAAAGGTTTTCATACAGAGTAGCACATCTTGGTGGCTTAATACAACAAAAATATCTTCTATCACAGTTCTGGATACTAGAAGTCTAAAATCAAAGGGATGGCAGGGCCATACTCCTGAAGCCTCCAAGGAACATTCCCTCCTTGCCTCTTCCAGCTTCTAGTAGCCATCAGTGTTCCTTGGCTGAAAGGCATAACTCCAGTCTCTGCCTCCATCTTCATATGGTTGTCTTCCTAGTGTGTCTGTGTCTTCACATGACATTTTCTTCTTCTTATAATACACCAGTCATATTTGATCAGAACTCACTCTCATGACCTTATCATTACTGAGTTACATCTGTAAGATCTTATTCCAAATAAAATCATATCCACAGGAACCAAGGATTAGGACTTCAACATACCATTTCCAGGGACAAAAGTCAATCCATAAGAGACTAGAAATGTCATTTTTCTCTTTGTTTTAAAGTTGAGTGGAAGATACTGACTTTAGAGACTGTTCTACTTTTGCGAGTGAAGAAGTTTCTGTCTCTGAAAGGTTTTGAGTTTGTTTTTTGTTTTTTTTGTAGATAATAGAAAAAGAATTCTCTATTTTTATTTTCTTAATCTGGAAAGGAAATACTATACAAATTGGTTTTTTTTCCCCCCATTTATTATTGGCTATACTCAACTGCTTTAACCACTTTGATCAAAGTGATTGAATAAACAAAATTTTTTAAAGATTTTATTTATTTATTTGAGAGAGAGGGTGAGAGCACAAGCAGGGGGAGTGGCAGAAGGAGAGGGAGAAGCTGACTTCCCGATGTGGGGCTCAATGTGGGGCTTGATCCCAGGACCCTGAGATCATGACCTGAGCTGACGGCAGATGATTAACCCATTGAGCCACCCAGGCGCCCCAACAATTTTTTGTTTTAATCTAAAAACATTAATTCCTCCTTCTGGAAGTAAGAAACGGGCTTATTTTGGATTAGTCTTTTCCTTGAGAACAATGAACATTGGAAAAATGCTTAAAATTATTTTGAAGGCAACAGAAAGCTACCAATACTTTGAAAAGAAGCTCTGAGATTCAGTAAAGGGAGTGAAAACTCATAGTGATGAGCCCTAGAAGCAGTTGCTGATTTTAAAAAGGCAGCTGGTGGGCTTAACAGAGGTTTTGGCAGAGTGATTACAATTTATCAGTGCAGGTTCATCCTTGATAACATGTATACTATCCTGATTAGTCATGTCGGTAATGGAGGGTATGCATTTGTGGGGGTGGGGGCATAAGGGAAATCTCTACCTTTCTCTCAATTTTGTTTTGAAAGTAAAATAACTCTAACAAATTGAAGTCTTTTTAAAAAGCTGAATTGTCAAAATATTTTTACTTTTTCTAGTGAAAATAAAGCAATATTTCAAACTTCATATGTGTCATTTTAAAATTTTCTTCGATGAAAATTCATGGTCTTAAATGCTTATGTAAAATCAATAAAGAAAGGCTGAAAGTCAAGAATCCACTTCAAGGAGTTAGAAAAACACATTATAATAAATCTAAAAAAAAAAAAGAGGTGAGGAAGGAAATAGTCAATATTAGGGAGAAATTAATGATATAGAAAAAAAATGTGTGATGAAAACAGAACCATAAATTAGCCCTTAGTGATGGGAAATGATGAAGTCATAATGAGATACCACATCACACCGGTTAGGATGGCTATTATCAAAAGAATAAAAGATAACAAATATTGGCAAGGATATGGAGAAATTAGAATCTTTGAGCATTGTTTGTGGGAATGTAAAATGGTGCAGCAGCTACAGCAGATCCTCAAAAAATTAAACACAGAATTACCATATATTCTAGCAATCCCAATTCTTGGCATATATTCATAAGAATTGAAATCAGGATCTCAAACATCTGCATTCCTATGTTCACTGAAAAATTAACCTCTACAGTCAAGTTATGGAAACAACCTAAATACCCATCTATGGATGAATGGATAAAGTAAATGTGTTTATATACAATGGAATATTATTCAGTCTCAAAAAAGAAGGAAATTCTGCCATTTGTAACAACATACATGAACCCAGAGGACATTATGCTAAGTAAAATAAGCCAGTCACAGGACAAATATTGCATGATCTCATTTATTTGAGATATCTAAAATAGTCAAAATCACAGAAACAGAGAGAGGAATGGCAGTTGCCAGGGTCTGCCAGGGAAGAGAAATGGGGAGTTACTGTTTAAAATTTCAGTTATACAAGATGAGTAAATTTTAGAGAGCTGTTTTTTTTTTTAAGATTTTTTATTTATTTATTTGAGACAGAGAAAATGAGAGAGAGCACATGAGAGGGGGGAGGGGCAGAGGGAGAAGCAGACTCCCTGCCGAGCAGGGAGCCCGATGCGGGACTCGATCCCGGGACTCCAGGATCATGACCTGAGCCGAAGGCAGTCGTTTAACCAACTGAGCCACCCAGGCGCCCCTAGAGAGCTATTGTATAATATTGTGCCTATAGTTAACAAAACTGTATTGTGCACTTAGAAATTTATTAAGAGGGTAGATCTCATGTTAAGCGTTCTTACTACCACAACAATAAAAGAATAAATATTGGCAATAATGAGTTTTGGTAAAGATGAGAGAAATTGTAATACTTATACATGATTGATAGAAACATAAATTGGTGCTTCTTAAGCAATCTATTTGATAGTATCTACTGAAGTTAAGTATACATATATATTATGACCCAGCTCAATAATTATGTATGTACCTAACAGCAATGCATATATATGTGTATCCAAAGATATATTTAAAATGATACATAATAGTTATCTATTGTAGCCTCCAAAATTTAAAAAAAAAGTAAATGACCATGAAAAGTAAAAAGGTTACATCAATTTTCATACATTTATTTTTTTCATACATTTATTTAATGGGAATACAAATAACAACAATGAAAAATTTATTGCTATATGGACAAAAAGGGTGAATTCCACAAACATGGAGCAATAGTAATACACAGAAAGTGCATACTATAGGATACCATTTTTAAGTCATTTATGTTTTGGCGTAGAATAAGGGTATTAGTATTGATTATGATATTACACAAGAGAACCTTTTAAAGGGTGTTGGTAATTTCTATTATTGACTTGCATATTGATTCAAAGGTTTGTTCACTTTGCGATAATTTATTAGCTTGTAACACCAATTTGTATGCTTTTTTAAATATTAAGAAAGACAAAACATGGGGGGCTTGTTTCTACATAATGAAAGTTTCGATCTACATATGCAGTCATTATCTTGTTAGACTCTTTCAGTCTCTTACTTGAAATCCTTGTATAGGAGGCCTTGATCTCCATAATTGTTCTAGTGGATGACTACCAAAGATCCTAGGGATTTAGATGTCATCAGTATAGGGCCAGGGAATCACTTAGTTTAAAAAATGCTTATTTCTTTATCATTGTATTTCCCCATCCATCTAAACCCTGCTAAAGGGGATTATTTCCTGGTGTAACTCAATGAACATAGCATAATAAAGCATACCCCCACCAGAGCGAACTTGGTATCGCCAGCTCATTTGGTAAAATGAATGCACTTCACTTGTCCTCAGCCGGTAACAAAAATAATAAATAATTATGCTTTCGTTTCACAGAAAGGAAGCTGGGGGAAAGAAATTTAAGTGATTTGCCTGAGGTTGCTCACGGGGTCAGTAGCAAAGTCCGGAATGGAGACACTCAATCTCTTTCTCCAAGTGCCCGATTCCCCTGTCAGATATGTGCTTCCAATGAGAACTTTTCCCAGGGTAGCACAATAGAATTCACCTGATGGTTAAGGTCCTTGTTATATTTCATACAGGAAGAATGAAATTGAGCACGAGCTTTCAGGATACACTGTGATGATTGTGATATAGGCCGCAGTGGATTTACCCAACAGCTGTAAGATCGTAAGTTCAGAGGAAGTTAGATAAAATGACTTTACATTTAGGAGTTCAAATTTGAAGAGTCGTATTTCAAAGTGCGTTAGGGAATAACAACCAAAAAATAATAACGATAATGCCACCACAACCTAAAAGCAATGACCTTTGCATGGTAGTTGGAATGGTCATTTGAGAAAAATCTGAGCAGCTTATCCTCACTCCAGCTCAACACATCATAAACATTCAGGGAGTCAGTTCTCCCATGTAAATAGGCTGCAGATGCAGAGTTAAACAATGGGAATAATTTCTGGTGATGAAAGGTTAGGGAACCAGCCTGGATCCCTCATTGTAGGCGATTGTCTGTTGCCTCTACCATCTGCCGCTTTCTAAGATTTGGGCACTGCCCTGCAGGATTGACCCACCAGCCGAGTCAGGAGACACTTAACTTCTGTGACACTCATAAAATTATATAGGGAATGCAATGGATTTCTTGTAGCCCTTAACAATATATTTTAAGTTTAAAAAAGTTATAGTTGGGAGCCTTGTTCTCTCAGATTGACTTAAATGCTCTATGTTGGTGTTTATGGGTTCCTGCTGGGTTATAGCCGTGAAGTACTCAAATGTAAGAGCTTTATAAATAGAGAGAAAAAATACAACCATCAAACAGCAAAGACACCTCATCTCTCACACCTGTGGATTCCTGGGTGAGGAGGTGGTTTAGGTAACATACAGGCTTGGGCAGGGATTGGCAGAGGGCAGTTAGCTGTGACTAAGGCTTCCGGAGTTGAATTCCAGAGAAAAAACAACATACAGCAGTCTTAGCTGTGTAAGTGTGGATAAAAAGCATAGATTAAAATTGGGCATACAGACACTGAAAATCTTAGAGACAGAGAGGGAGAAAATGTCTGTGTGTTTATGTTTTGGGAAGACAAACATGAATGAGGAAAAAATATTAAAAGTGAAAGTTTGTATAGCCCTAATTCTTGAAGTTTATAATCAGTCAACTTACTTTATCTGGAACTTTGGGTGTATGAATTGGTCGGCCTCGTGGGGAAAAGATGACATTTTCTTCTGGATGTTAGGACAGAGTTCCATTTCAGGCCAGGTATAGGGAGAATTTGAGACAAATCTGCTTCCTCCACCCAGAAATACCTATGACACAAACATATAAACATTCAAAAAAATGGGTGTGTATTTAAGTCTGGTTTCAAAGAAAGCCAGGGATGTTCTAAAAGAGTCATAGAACTTATGCAGACATTGTCTGATTTTCAGACATAAACAATGATTATATCACTCTCTCTTTGGCCTTTACCTGTTGAAGAAAAGAAAATTTTATAATGTAAACAAACAATTTGCTCAAAAATCTTGCCCCTGGGTGCCTGGGTGGCTCAGTCAGTTAAGCATCCGCCTTTGGCTCAGATCCTGATCCCTGGGTCCTGGGATCTAGTTCAGCATCAGGCTCCCTGCTCGGCAGGGAGTCTGCTTCTCCCTCTGCCCCTCCTCCTTGCTCCTGTGCTCACGCTTTCAGTCTCTCTCTCTTTCTCTCTCTCTCACACACACACAAATAAATCAAATCTTTAAAAAAAAATTCTTGTCCCTAATACATCAAAAAAATGGCATTCTTGTGGAGTGGTTTGGAAATGCTAACTTATCTGGGAAAGTTGGGATACGATTAGAACTTAGAACTTCAGCATGAACTCAAACAGTACTTTCATTCCCCTCTTGGGCATGGCCTCGGAATTAGATTGTCTAGTGGCTACTTACAGCTCCTACATCAGTCTTAGGCCTGAAAAGTTTTAACTGATCAGAAAACAGAATCATGTCATTGAAGACAACACTACTCTCCCCACCCTCATCTATCCCAATCTATCCCAATATTTACCCAAGGTCTCAATCTCTCCACCCAAACCTTCTTGCATATCCTCCTTATGACAGCTCCCTTCACCACCACTGCATTGAAGTTTTCATCCCACTAACACACCTATTGCTTAAGGGAAACCCATTAAAATATGAATAAATAACAGAAGGATAACTAGAAAATCCTCAAATACTTGGTCTTTTTTTTAAAAGGACACTTTCCAAAAATAAATACATAAATACATAAATAAGTAAATAAAGACAGTTTCCAATAACCCATGATTTAAAGTTATCTTAAGGAGAAATAAAAAAATATTTTATCTTGAGGTTCCTGGGTAGCTCAGTCAGTTGAGCATCCAACTCTTGATCTTGGCTCAGGTCTTGATCTCATGGTTTGAGTTCAAGCCCCACAAGGGGCTCCATGATAGACTGGAGCCTACTTTAAAAAAAAAAAAAATGAAATGAAAGGAATAAAAGAAAATATTTCATCTTGAATAATAGCAAACATAAAATATACCAAAAATTTTGAGATGCCCCTAAATCTATAGTTTTAAATGTTTATATTTGAAAATAAATGCAAAGGTCTAAAATCAATGACCTAAGTTGTCATCAGAAGCTAGAGAAAGGGGGGCGCCTGGGTGGCTCAGTTGGTTGGGCGACTGCCTTCAGCTCAGGTCATGATCCTGGAGTCCCTGGATCGAGTCCCGCATCGGGCTCCCTGCTCTGCGGGGAGTCTGCTTCTCCCTCCGACCCTCCCCCCTCTCATGTGCTCTCTCTCATTCTCTCTCTCTCAAATAAATAAATAAAGTCTTTAAAAAAAAATTATAAAAAAAAAATTAAAAAAAAAAAAAAGAAGCTAGAGAAAGGGGTGCCTGGATGGCTCAGATGGTTAAGCGTCTGCCTTCAGCTCAGGTCATGACCCCAGGGTCCTGGGATCGAGTCCCACATCGGGCTCCTGGCTCAGCGGGGAGCCTGCTTCTCCCTCTGACCCTCTCCCCTCTCATGCTGTTTCTCTCTCGCTCGCTTGCTAAAAAATAAATAAATAAAATCTTAAAAAAAAAGAGAAGCTAGAGAAAGAAGAGCTAAATAAACCCAATGTAAGGGAGAAAAATCCTTGATGTAAGAGCAGAAATCAATAAAATTAAAAGACAAAGATTGAGAAAATTAACATTTATCCTACCCTGTTCACTAACTCAAGACTCATATCATGTCAGTAGATCATTAGTGATATTCTCACTTTTGCCACGTCCCTATCAGGCTCCACAACTCTCTCTTCATCAGATGAAAGCTGTATACCCTACCACCACTTGGCAAAGACATTACCATTTTCTACTGCGACATGCATGGATTTGTTCCAAAATGCTTTGAAACTACCCTTTAACATCACTGTGATTTCTTCTCATGAATAAACTTTCAGATAACCTCAATTTGACTTTTTTTTTTTTTTTGGTTTATTTTTTTGAAACTGTGATCTGCTTTGCTGCTTCCATATCACTTCCTGGCCAGTACCTCCAGTCAAGGCTAATCCAGGGCAAATATTTCTCAATAAACAAATCCATTTTTTGGTCTCTTCTCACTAACTGCAATTGTTCTGTCTATGATCTTTCTCATTCCCTTCTATGTGCAATCGAATCCTGTGGATGCTTCTCTGAGGCCGATGGCCCCTGAGTGTTCTGGGCTTCTCCTACCATCAAGCAAAGCTTTTGCACCACTGTTCTGTTTGGCATGAGTGTGTTAACCCAGATCAACCCCTCCATGTCTTTTCCTCTTGCCTGTGCCTGGTCTGACAAATACCATGGGAGCAGTATGTAGTAATCTTCCAACCAGCTTCATTAAGAAATCATTCTTGTAAGTCTTCAATTTGCCTTGATTGATGCTCAACAATCCTTTTAATGGTGGCAAAGGATGTTAAAACGTCTAAAACAGAGCCAGGTGTTTATGTGCCCTGTAACCACTTCTAATTCCTCGGCTCCCCCTGCCACTTTGTATTACATATTTTGTGCAATTCAAGCTTTACTCATTACAGTAGTACTTTCAAATATTTTCTCTACATGAATCATAACTCCTGTTTAATATTCCATTACCCTGGTCATTAATCATTCAATTTTGGAAATACTTCTTTAGAACCTCTATGTGCAAAACAGAATAAAGATTACTATCTTCTATTCTCCTTGGTTGAAAAAGTAAAAATTCTTGTAGTCTTCACATCATGTGAGGCAGAGCCTAAAAATAATACTAACAATAATTAGATTTTAGCTTGATTGTTTTACTATTTCTTTTTTTATTAAAAAAGAAATGCATATTCATCTAAAATTCCATGATGTATAGTAAAGTATATAAAATAAAAGATTAAATGTGTTTATCCTCCAATCCTAAATTAATTCTCTAAAGACAAATATTGTGGACTGACAATTTGCAATATTGTTGCAATTCTTTCTACACCTCTAACACACACACAGGTCACAAGATAATTGTGTTTGCCACTTGCTTTTTCACTCTTAACAATCTAGTTCTATCTTTCTATATATGTGTATACAGAAAAATTATTTCATTTTGGTAACTAGATAGTGTATTTATGTTAATTTATAAACTGGGATCCAGAAATAAGACAAATATTTAAATAGATGCTATTATTGACCTTCCATTCTGCCTTCCTAGAAAGTAATGTAAGAGAAAAATCAAGTTTTCCCTGTATTGTAATCCACTTTATTAATGATCTACTTTTCCAAAAATTTTGACAATAGTAGCTTTGAAAACAGGAATATATCCTCTCAGAGTGAGATTATATTATCTTCAACATTGAGCTCTGTCAAAAAAAAAACTTTTACAAAAATCTGGTTGTTGTGAGTTAAATGACACAATTTGGCCTTGGTTAGATGAATCTGTAGATAACAATGAGCTATAAGATGTCTCAATTGTACTTTAAAAACCAGTCAGATTTCATAAGATTTCTTAGATCTCTAAACTGTGAATCTCCTGCACATCAAAGGTTGATAAAATCTGATATGATTAATGGTCATTCTTATTTAACATAAAAGAGTACAATATATCAGAATGCATCTGGTCTTGCAACTTTTATGACTGGTTGTTACAGAATTCCAAAAGCTCACAAAGCATATAATATAGAAGGCATAAAAAGGAAATGTTCTACTTGGGAACAAATCTAGAAGAAAGGGAAATTGCCAGTTCTTCATGAAAAAGCACACTTTGCATCCTTGTAGGAGCTTGTATTTCTGGTCAAACCTCATTTTCCTCTTTTTATAATGATAAATTAGGGTATGTAATGCAAAATGCATCTTTATTATTGTTGTATGATCTTTTGATCTCTTCCAAGAATGCCTGGATTCTCTTAATCAAAGAACAAGGGTTTTCAAAGAAAGGGGTTTTATTTTCTGAAAGTGATATACTAAGTTATATTTATATTATGCCAATTGCAATAAATAAATTATATTTTATTTTTAAAAGATTTATTTATTTATTTCTGAGAGAGAGAGGGAGAATGAGCAGGGGTAGGGGCAAAGGGAAAGAGAGGGAGAGAAGCAGACTCCCTGCTGAGCACGGAGCCTGAAGTAGGGCTCCATCTCATGACCTCGAGATCATGACCTGAAACAAAATCAAGAGTCAGACATTCAACTGACTGAGCCACCCAGGTGCCACAATAAATTATATTTTAATGGGTCAAACTTGGCTGCAAAAAAGTGACCTACTTTTGCACCGTGGCCATTGTCCTAAGACAGTCTTTCATTTGTTATGATTAGGTCTTTGTTATAATTGAGATCATGGACTTGGTAGTGACCAGAATGGAAAAATCCAAGAGGTAACATTATTCCCAGCTAGCATTTATAAAATTGTTACAGAGAGTCAAATCATATTCTCTGCTTGATCTTTCCAGAGTAATCAATTTGCCATCACTGACACAAATTTGAATCCTAACACTGAAAGGTCCTGAAAAGTGGTTGCCACAAGGCAGCAACACAGATCTCAGAGTGGAGAAAATTGGACTGTCATCATGCCATGCTACCAGTGCTCTTGGTTTTCTAAGAATTAACATACCCAGAACTTTGCAGCTAATATTAGCATTGTTGCTGTTAGATGATAGTTACATTTTATACACTGTAGCTGTCATATATACTTATTTATTAAAAATTATTAAGGTTAATTAATGGTTAGTAAGGAAAATGATAGGATTTCTGACTGAAGTGGGCACCTGGGTGGCTCAGTTGGTTAAGCATCTGCTTTCGGCTAAGTTCATGATCCCAGGGTCCAGGGATTGATCCCCAGGTTTGGCTCCCTGCTCGACAGAGAGCCTGCTTCTCCCTCGGCCTGCCACTCCCCCTGCTTGTGCTCTCTCTGTCTGTCAAATAAAAAAATAAAATCTTTAAAAAAAAACGGATTTGTGACTGAAGTAATCAATACTTTTGAGATCATTGCTGTAGTTCACATTTAATGGATAATTCTTTTCTCATTTCTTCTATCATCACTATCTCCAACATCACAACAGAATCCTAATTACCATGGCAAAAGGTATTGTGTTAAGTGTTTTATATACTGAATTCATTTAAAATGTTATTTTAGTCAAAGGAAATAGATTTTATATGTTTATTTTAAAGTTTAAAAGGGAAGTCGATCGTATATCATTAGGGAGATGCAAGTTAACACAATAATGAGAGAACACTGCACATCTATCAGAATGGCCAAAATCTTGAATAATGACAACATTAAATGCTGACAAGGATGTGAAGCAACAGAAACTCTCACGTATTGCTGGTTGCAATAAAAAATGATACAGTCAATCTGGAAGACAGTTTGGTAGTTTCTTACAAAACTAAGCACATTCTTACCATTTGATCTAGCAATCATGCTCCTTGATATTTACACTAAATCCTGCACATAGGTGTTTATAATACCTTTATTTGGAATTGCCAAAACTTGGAAGCAACGAAGATGTTCTTCAGTAGGTGAATGGATAAATAAGCTGTGGCACACCCAGACAATCTAATATTATTTAGCCATAAAAAGAAAAATGAGCTATTAATTCATGAAAAGAATGGAGGAAACTTAGATGCATATTACTAAGTGAAAGAAGTCCATCTGAAAAGATGTCATACTGTATGATCCCAACTCTATGACATTCTGGAGAAGATAAAACCATGGTAACAGTAGAAAGATTAGTGGTGTCTGGACTGGGGGGCTGGCAGGATGAAGAGGTAGAGCAGAGAGGATTTTTAGGGCAGTGAGAATATTCCATATGCTATTATAATTATGGATATATGTCATTATGCATTTATCTATGCCCAAGGGATGTACAACACCAAGAGTGAACCCTAAAGGAAACTATGGACTTTGGGTGATTTATGATGTGTCAGTGTAGGTTCATCCTTGGTAACAAGGACATCATTCTGGTGGCTGATGCTGATAATGAAGGAGGTTATGCATGTGTGGTGGAAGGGGTTGTATGAGAAATCTCTGTGCTTTTCTCTCGATTTTGTTCTAAACCTAAGATCATTCTGGAAAAATTGCATCTTTAATAAAAAGATAAATTTATACCAAGTTCTTTTTCACATCACCTATTTTTGACCTCGGCAATAGTCTGCTACCTCTGCTCATAGTTTTTTCCCACTTTGAATGATTCTCCAATGTTTCACCATCTGTGTGATTATTTCACTTTCCACATTTTAATAATAACTAATATATATAAATATATATATATAAAGGCCAAGGCATGTCTCTGATGAAAAAAAAAAATAGCAGCAATTCAAACTAAACACAATGCAGAAATTTGCCTTTAAATCAGTAATCATTCCTCAAAATTATATCATATTATTGTTGGAGCAATTAAATGCATTAACTCTGTGCCCTACTGAGTTTAAATAGAATAGGCAATAAATTTAACTTCTAATTATACTCATATTTATACTTTCTCATGAGGGGAATATTTTTAAAGTTTTATTAGGACTACTCATTGTTTCTGATAATCTTAGTTTCAATAATCTCTGAATATCATCTTCATATGAGTATGTTTTTTTTAAATACAACTAGAATTGTGTGTGTGTATGAGCACAAACATTCTCACAATGTGGGATGCTTTGTCAAAAATATTTTATTTTCAATTACAACTTTTTCAAGCTCACTGTTGGAAGTTTTTAAAAAGCAGTGAGTAGAAAGAATAAAATAAAAATCATATATCTCACCAGCAGGAGAAATTATCTTTGATAATATACTGAAAAACTTCTTACCTCTTGTTCTGTGCATACTTAAAATATATAGAGATTGTGATATTTATATGCATATGCTAATGAGGTTACTTGTATCTATCTGACTAGTATATTGTTTATTTTTTTTAAAGGTTTTATTTATTTATTTGTCAGAGAGAGAGCGCACACAAGCAGGGGGAGCAGCAGAGGGAGAAGCAGGCTCCCTGCTGAGCAAGGAGCCTGATGCATGACTCCATCCCAGAACCCTGGGATCATGACCTGAGCCGAAGGCAGACGCTTAACTGACTGAGCCACCCAGGCATCCCTCGTATATTGTTTAAAGATAATTTTCAATACTGTAACATTTCCCAGTATTTATATGTCATAATACATTTAACTAAATCCTTTTTACAAGACATAGAGGACGTTTCTTTCAGAGAAAAATATGAATAATTCTGCAATTACATATTTGAAATGCATCCCTCATCACCTAGCCAATCATTTTCTTTTTTTTTTTTTTTTTTTATTCTTATGTTAATCCCCATACATTACAACATTAAAGCCAATCATTTTCTTAGGAAACTAACAATGGCAACTTCAATAGCAACAATAGAATTAGTACAGCAGGTAACATTTTTCAGGAGCTCACTATGTCACTATGACAAATAGGTTGCATCTATAATCTTGTTTGATCTCCACAACAGCTATCCTACGAAGGAATAATAGTTTCCCCCGTTTTACAGATAAAGCTGTTGAGGTACACATAAATGGAACACCTTGGTTAAAGTCCCATAGCTACAAATTGGTGGAATTAGAGTTGCCTTCTGTTGAACGGATTCCCAAATCCATGATCTATACAACAGAGTATTTGTAGAAGTGGCATTTACTGTGATAAAATATACATGATTAAAAATATACATGATTAGGGTGCCTGGGTGGCTCAGTTGGTTAAGCGACTGCCTTCGGCTCAGGTCATGATCCTGGAGTCCTGGGATCGAGTCCCGCATCAGGCTCCCTGCTCAGCAGGGAGTCTGCTTCTCCCTCTGACCCTCCTCCCTCTCATGCTCTATCTCATTCTCTCTCTCAAATAAATAAATAAAATCTTTAAAAAATATATACATGATTTAAAAATATACATAGATACATATTACCACTGCTGACATTTTTGCCATCTGCATGTGCTTGTTTGTGATACCTGTATGATGTTTTACATTTATTTGCATGATTTTTTTCCATAAAAAATGTTTTCATATTTATCTATCCAACTATATGTATATGTTTTTTGTTTTTGTTTTTTTTTTAAGTCAAAAGTTAACAGGCCATTCCCAGTGTTGTTTCCCCCCCCCCTTTAATACTAAATCTGGAGTAAGTTGGCTTGCTCTGATAAAGATCTTAACATGTACAGAAGGCGGGTTTTCCTTAAGGAGGTGAGGCTATTCCTCCAGGAGAAGACTCCCCCTGCACACACGCCCCCTTCCCTCCCTTTATGTAAGGTTCCACCCTCTGGAAAACAAAACTTTTTTTTTTTTTTTTCCTTTTCCTGGAGGGACAGACCTCAGTGAAGTTGGGATAAGAATCTTAACAGTCCGCCAGAGTAGCATTCTTCCTCTTCTCGGTGTCAGCTTTTATTAGTGCTTTGGCGCAGGGGAGGGGGGAAGATCGGCAGACCCGGACGGCCGCTGACCCTCTGGAGTTGGTATGCGATAAGCAGCCCTAGCAGTGCCATGTATTGGAAAAGCCATCAGATGTTTGTGTGTAAACTAGAAGAAAAGGACGTGCCGGAGCTGGCAGTTCCCCCTGAGAAGGTGAGCGAGCCGACGCCTGGCCAGAGGAGCTGAATTGCACTTTCCTTGAAACGCGAGCTGTTCGGGCTCCTAAACAAGGTTCAGAAATTACCTGTAACGGCCTCATAATTATTTCATCCATTGTTTTATACTTCTCATGACATTTCCTAAAACAATTTTGCTTTCAACTTTAATTGTTCTAGAATTTTTTAAATAGCTTTATTTTCCACTCTCTGCTGAGATCTTGTAGCTTGGCACCAAGTCTCATAATAATGACTCTATACTCTCTGCCATGGGTTTTAAAAGTATCATTCCTGGACCACTATCCAATGAAACCTGCATCCAGATTTAAGGAGTTTCTCTGTTAGAGCTCCCCACCCTGGACATGGAGCTCAATTCCACCTGCTAAGCAGGAAAGACCATCAACGTTTTTTGGATCTCTATTGTCAGGCTGGAGTTCGGGACATGCTACACAGTTTGTGGGCTCAATGCAAAGGGTAAAATGTGGGGCCTGTTGTTCAAAATTTATCAAGAATTTCAAGATGGTGACAGCAGAACATTAAAACAGGCACAGACCCCTCTAAACTCAGGGCCTTGCGTGACTGCCCATGTCTCATGTCCACCAAGAGGAAACTACTGAGGTCTTATAGTTTCAAATAGGAAGACTTATCTTTAAAGGCACTGCATTGCCTGTTTATGTATGTGGCAACCCAGGAAAACAATGCCATTACCAATCCCTACACAGATTTCTTATACATTCTAGCCTATTAAACATTTTACCTTTTTTTTTTTTCAAACAGCTGCTATTATTAAGTAGTATTATCTGCAGGGTTCTACCACTAATGCTGATATTGGATTCTAATTTAAGACCGTTTTCTTATTTTTAATTCTATTTTTAATTCTATTTTTTTAAGGTTTTCACACAAATAGGTGTGAGATTATTAGGTTTTTTTTTTCATTCAACACCTATTTAAATAATCATATGGTTATTGTATATTTGTCATATCGATGCCATGTACTATATTAATGGTTTTAATAATATTAAACTATTTATTCCTGCTGTGTTAGGAAAATCTATTAATTTTTGAGTGTTCTTGCTGTTGTAGGGAGAAAGACTTTAAAGGATATTATCCCTTTTCTCTCTCCCTTTTGGAAGGAAGGCAGAACAAGTTTAGGGCTCTAAGACACAGTCATTTTCTCATATCTCCTGGCCCACCACCATCAGCCCCCAAATTTCTTTTTTGGGGCAGAGTTACAGAAAATACATTACACAGGTGTTATTTTGATGTTGGGAGTATCAAGGAGTAAGACCAGCATGGATCTACGGATAATGCATGAGAAAGGCTGCTATTGGATAGGAACAAGCAACAGGGCAAGAGTCGGTCTGGGCGGTGCACAGAGGAAGAAGAGAAGGGCAGAGGTGCAGTTCTGCTTCCCACATAAGGGCCTTGGAAGACACAGAAGCAGAGATACAAGAAGCACATGGTCCCCTAAGCATCAGCATTGTGAGGGCTGGGGTGGGGTATCCTGAACATCGGCTATGTGTGGCTAAGCATGAGGTGGGTAGGTCTGGGTTGCTTGGAGCATCAGCTTTGAGATGTCCAGGACTAGCTAGTGTGCTTTAAAAGAGAAAAGGCAAGAGAAAAAATGGAGACCACCAAGACAGGAGAATTGTGACCATTCCTGTTCTCAGAACATGTCATTACTAGACTCTCTATGTGACACCTTGACATTGGTGCGTGTGTGTGTGTGTGTGTGTGTGTATGGAGGGAAGAGCGGGTTATGACTGAGTAGAACATGGAACTAGCTTTAATTTCATTTAGAAAAATAAATAAATGAGATAATTGTTGCTCCTGAGTATTGAATGGCACATTCACATCATAAACTTCCTGTATTATTAACTTAACATGCTTTTGAATTCTGCCTGCTAGTCTTTTATTTAGAACTCCTGCATCACAATTCAGAGAGAATGGAGTCTTATAGATTTGTGTATAAAAGATAGTCTATGCAGTGTATGTGGCTTGTGTGTATGTGTTTATGTCTTTACCTTGTCTAATAAGTTTCTATGAGAACTATGCTCGGTTCATTTAATTACCTGAGCTATTTATCAAACTTTTCTAAGGTTTTGAAAAACATTTAAATTATATGAAAATTATTTATTCCATAGGCATTTAAAAGAACTGAGGGTTGCAAAACCATCTGAACCCAAATTATTTTCTTTCTTTCTTTTCTTTCTTTCTTTCTTTCTCTTTCTTTTTCTTTTTCTTTCTTTTCTTTCTTTCTTTTTCTTTCTTTCTTTCTTTCTTTCTTTCTTTTTCTTTCTTTTCTTTCTTTCTTTCTTTCTTTCTTTCTTTCTTTCTTTTCTTTTCTTTCTTTCTTCCTTCTTTCTTTCTTTTCTTTCTTTCTTTCTTTCTTTCTTTCTTTCTTTCTTTCTTTCTTTTCTTTCTTTTCTTTCTTTCTTTCTTTCTTTCTTTCTTTCTTTCTTTCTTTCTTTTCTTTTCTTTCTTTCTTCCTTCTTTCTTTCTTTTCTTTCTTTCTTTCTTTCTTTCTTTCTTTCTTTCTTTTCTTTCTTTCTTTTCTTTCTTTCTTTCTTTCTTTCTTTCTTTCTTTCTTTCTTTCTTTCTTTCTTTCTTTTTCTTTCTTTCTTTCTTTGATGGCCTATCTCTTTCTCATGTGTATTACCATGGTTACTGTTCTAAAGAGATTTGTTAACTATTTATTTTGTTACTAATTGCTATTTCTAGAAATGTGCATTTTAGTGAAATTATCATTTTTTAAATTGTATGATGATAATATAGAAGCAGTTTGTCCTAGTGACCCTCTATGTTCAAGTTCCAGCTCTATTTCCCTCAGCCAAGTTTGTCTCCATTTCCTAATTTAAAACAATAGGAATAATTATGTCATCTGCTGCTTGGAGGTTTTGTTAGGGCTGAATGAGTTACAATGTGGAAAGGCTTTAGAATCAGTGTCAGTCAGAGTTCATAATGACTAAATATCAGAACCTTCCATTTCAGGCCTCACTCCATACTGATGACTGTGTTCAAAGTGAAGTCTACTCCCTTAACTCTTTTCCTGCTTTCCAATTAAATTCAGTTCACCCAAGTCCTAGATAAACAAGCTAGAGAGTTATGTTTTGTTGTATTTTCTAAAGTAAATTAGGAGAAAAAAAAAAAAACAGATACAGTGGGAGTTTTTTCCTTGTCATTATGGAAAATTAACTCAGTAATTGTCTCACTAAATCACACTAATGATGAAAAGAATCGGGACATATTTTTTCAAGGTTATATGAGGATAAATGCCCTTTATAGAAACATAAAATAATATAATTTGTAGATACATTTTACCCTGTTTTGTTTCTTGGAGCTGCATAATGTTACATGAAACCTATAAAAAAATTTTTTCAGAACTATTTTCTATGCCTTGAACTTGAATATATGCAAGGCACAGTTCAGAATTGAGGGTATCTTTCCTTAGTTACCTCTGCTATAAGTCCAAAATAAATGTTATATCCTTGATTTGAAGAGTGGGTCACCTAATTTTAAGTGTCTAACCTAGGATATACAGTCAGGCATACTTGAATCTGAGCCTTTACTATTTTCCTTGTATAGTTCTTCAATGACTAAACTTTGATTATACGCTTACTAGTCATTTTGTTAGGTATTGGAGACACACACACACAGATAAATAAAATGTCTGATAATAGGGGAAAATATTTTAAATGGGGAGTGGTAATGAAATTCATTTTTTTTAGGATGCATGTATATACAAATACTTATTTTTTTAAGATTTTATTTACTTATTTGACAGAGAGAGAGAGAGCGAGAGAGGGAACACAAGCAAGGGGAGTGGGAGAGGGAGAAGAGAGCCCGATGCGGGGCTCGATCCCAGGACCCTGGGATCGTGACCTGAGCCGAAGGCAGACGCTTAACAACTGAGCCACCCAGGCACCCCTACACATACTTATTTTCCATAGAGGAATCAGGAAAGGCTTTCCAGTGGAGCACATATCTGATCCAAAGATGTACAAGATGACGAAGTCACTGACAATCAGCAGGGCGTAGAGTGTGGGAGGGAGAAGAAATGAGATTATAGGCAGGAGGGATAGCATGAGCGGAGGCATGAAGATGTAGAGTCCATGCAGCTTCTCGAGTGTTAATTGTACTAAAAAGAGCACAATTCCCCTATAATTCTTGAAGACTAGCACTGCAGACAGAACAAGATTATTTCAATTTCACAACATACCTAACCTCTTTACATTTCATAAAAAGCAGAAACACAGATAATGCAATGCCTCTATTTTTCTGCTGTCTCTTATCTCGCACACCTTACCTTCACTCTGGAGGAGCTTCCACACAAAGCTGCTGTTTTCTCACGGTTGGAAAAATAAGCAGTCCTCACTTAGAAATTAATCGCAATATTACCGGCCATTTGAATCAACAAACATTTGTGGCAAACCAGCCTCAAATTAGTTTCCATGCCCTGTGTTTCTACATATTATAGATGAATATCCATAATAATGACCATAAGAGCAGGAACATTTGTGTAGATCTTTACTATTTGTAAAGTATGTGTGTGGGTGTGTAAGTGTATATGTCTACTTTAATATTATCCTTTTTAGTATATTGGAGAAACCAGAAGATGAAGTTGGAAATCAGATGTTTGCTTTGGGCGGCCCTATCATCTGCACTTAGAAATCTCTTCTCTGAACATACTAAGGGTTTGGAATCAGATACCATCAGGATAGATTTTGTATGTGTTATTTCTGTACAATGCTGTAAAAGAGTTTAGCGAACCAAGAGCTTAATGACTGTCCGTATCTTGGATGCATACTCCATCGTCTCTTTTTATCCTGCTTAGCATAAATCTTGGATCAGCTAAAACATAAACTTTATCCTTTTACTTGGATATGTGCAAGATTTTCTGTCTGCCCCATATTTGTCAACTGTCTATATTATGAATGGTATGGATTTTTTTAAAGATTTTATTTCTTTGAGAGACAGAGCCAGAGCAAGTGAGCACGTGAGAGAGCCCAAGCAGGGGAGAGCATAAACAGTGGGAAGCACATGCAGGGGGAGGGGGGAGGGTCAGAGGGATCGGGACTCCTGGACTCCAAGATCATGACCTGAACCAAAGGCAGATGTTTAACCGACTGAGCCACCCAGGCACCCCAAATGGGATGGATCTTAATGGAACTACTGTCCCAGCTTTTCCCCTTTCCTCCCTCATTTGCTTCTGTACAGACACCTCAGATAGGCCCATTTCACTGACTTTCGGTTTCTGAACATACTCTTTTCTCTATTGCCAGGTGCTGGGACCACAAAAATTCTAAATAATGGACGTTGCCCCCAAGAAACTCAATCCAGCAGGAAAAAAGTCTAGCCATGATTTAATCAAAACCTATTTATTGATATTCTTCTCTGTGAGATTAACTGCATACCAGAGATGCAAGGAAATATTTACAATTGTCTGATGGATTGAAATTACCCTGATTTCCGTTTTAGCCCTGTCTCTTTAATATCATAATTTTCAGGATTGGTTTGCAATTGTCCCCCCTTTCTCAGAACCTGTCTAGTCAAATAGTGTTTTTAAAATATTTGTCATTTCTATTAGAGTTTAGGAACATTCATCGTTTTCCCCATGGGAAGTATTAGGTAAAGCTGTTCTTTTTCTTTTTGGATTTATTTGCCTTAAGGTCCTTTGAGACAACATTAACTTTATAATTTCTAGGATCTCTATTTTGAATGTTTGTTGACACTGTGCTTGATGGTCTACTTACTAGCATCAGGATTTGTGGTTGGTATAGTTCCGTATTTTAAACTGACAATTGAGAAATTGATTGTGACATTTTAAACAAGTATTTTGGAGGTAAAGGTCATCATATCTTATGAGGTTGAACTTGGGGAAATTTCACTACCTAAATGTTCTACTCAAATGCTTTCAGAAAGCTATTAAGCACTCCAGCTTTCCATGGTGTCACATAATGGGGTAAACAAAGAATGAAATTTTTTCTGCTGTATATACAACTGTGCATCTCAGTCAATCCATGCTAAACAGAAAGATCTAAAAATATTATATTAAAGGGAATTAAAGGGAATATGGAATTCTCCAGTCAACCTTAAAATGTAGACTTTTGAGCCTATTGCTGCTTATCTATTGCATTGCAAATCCCCAGTATTTCTTCTAATGGCCTCTGGAAATGTTTTATAATGAGAAGCAGATTGTAATCCACATTGTGATCAAATTACTTTTGTCAATGTCTTTCATGTAGCAGTTATTAAATATACAAAGCCTAATTTGATTGATAAAAAATGTTCACCTCCACGCCGCCATGATTGCCAACTGTCAACCACTGATACAAAATGACTCATTGTGGAAACACAATTAGAATCTTAAAATACTAATGGGAGAGTGCATACATGGAATTCAAGGGGTTTTAGATCCATTAAGTACACTAAAGCTTACTTATAATGTGCCCACACTCAATGCTTTTCTGTACAATAACTGAAATAACTGAAAATTGGAAAATCCTAACCAATGGCCTGGAAAGCATTATTTTCTGCACTTAGAAATTCTCCCTCTTCTTCACTCATTGCTTTTCAAAAGGTTGCTATAAATTAATCTGTTCCCAACCATTTCATAGCTTTCTGTACGGGGGTGGGAGGGGGATATGTTAACAGAACCAAGCTGGCAATAAAATTTAGTCTGCTAAAAATGGGAAACAATAAGACAAAACTCACACTTTACAGACAGTTTACCTCCATCAATCTTGGGGCTAAGGATCTTGTGTTCGCATTTCTGCTGAAACCATAAAGATGGGAAAATAATAATGATCCGTGTCCCTCACATTCTGAAGAGAGGTGATGGCTTCTTCATGACTAACTTCAAAGCAGCAGAGCCCACCCCATGACTCTCCATCTTTATCAATGAACTCTAGCTCCCCAAAAGAGAAAAGTAGAAATTTCAAAGTGATCCAGTAAGTAAAGCCAACAAAGTAATGAGTTGTAGGCCTCAAGGTCTGCCTTCCTTCTCACTTTTGATTGGGGGAAGAAAGAAGGAAGGACCTTAATTTCTTTAAATAATCTATTTATAGAGGTTCCTCTTATAGGTGTTTTAGAGGAGATGCTTGCAATGGGAGGGTAGTGGACTAGAAGATTAAACTACAGCTCCTTTCAACTCAAAAGAGAGAATCTAGCTTTTGTAGTATTAGATGAGGACACAACTGGCTATCCAACTAGCTGACCCTCAATACTCTGCCAATCCCAATTACACAAAAACAAAATCAGCCTAAGATACAGTATCCTCAACAGGTCAGCTTTATAGGTCAACTTTATAAAGTTCTTAAAAACATCAAGGTACACCGGGCAACTGTATCTTCACCTAAACAGAAATAAAACAAGGACATAGTTTTTAAGATTTAATCTTAATTAGAATATAAATTAAGTTGGAAGCATATGATTTTTTTCATTGTTCTATTTCATCCTGACACCTTAACATGGTTGTTACAAGAGGATAAAATTTAGTAGAAAATCAAGGAAATTATATTTCTAATTTAAAAGAGAAAATCTCTATTATGTATTCCTTTCCAATGAAATTATTGTTTGTGCTTGTATGTGTGTGATGAAGCCTGAGGGTCTAGGTAGATTAGTCAACTTTAATAACTTCCCATCAGGGCACCTGGGTGGCTCAGTTGGTTGAGCGACTGCCTTCGGCTCAGGTCATGATCCTGGAGTCCCTGGATCGAGTCCCGCATTGGGCTCCCTGCTCGGCGAGGAGCCTGCTTCTCCCTCTAACCCTCCCCCCTCTCATGTACACTCTCTCTCTCTCATTCTCGCTCTCTTAAATAAATAAATAAATAAATCTTTAATAACTTCCCATCAGAGAACTCAATATGCAATAGGGTAAGTTATACAGAATAAAAAAAAAAAAAAAAAAAAAAAAAAAACAAGATTGTTGAAATTCTCACTCTATAAGAAACCACATTTACAAAGTGGTAATCTTTCAAAGGGTAAGCCTTACTGCCATTAGGGTAACTTCCATCTTCAACTCATCCATGAGAAAAATATGTTAGAATTCAACCTTAGAAATTCCAAACAAATGATGACATGATACCCGGCTGGCCACTCTCAGAAACCTTGTTAGTTAGAGACTATAGTTCAGTCTTTGTACAAAAATGTGAAGGATCTCTTGCTGGTTGCTGAGTATTTTGCTGATTGTCTTATCATACCTCTAGCACTTTAAAACTATTTTCTTGAAATTATGCCTATATTAACTTGTTAGCTATTGCTACCAAATGTTTTACTCTGGAAGTATTTTACAGAAAAATGTTTAACCTTTTTTTTTTCCTCCCAACTTAACAAATAATGAATAGAAGCATATATAGTACATTTTGGAATCATCCACCAAGGAACTTGAAGGCAATAAAATCATTCCTTCCTTCCCTCCTTCCTCTCTCCCTCCCTCCCTCCCTCCTTCCTTCCTTCCTTCCTTCCTTCCTTCCTTCCCTCCTTCCTGCCCTCCTGTCTTCCTGCCTTCCTCCCTTCCTTCCTTCTTTCCTTTCTCTCTTTCTTTCTCTTTTAACCTTACAGGTATTTCTGTACTCATTTGAAACAATTTATCACAAAGGTACCACCTGAGATTTTTTTTCTTCCTTAAAGTTTCCTTTCCCTTGATTCTCTTTGAACTTGACTATGTGGTTCTTGGTCAGATTCACAGGGCTCAGGTGGATGAAAGCCGACAAGCATCCCTTGAATTCCTTCTGGCAAGAGTACATATAAGAATATGAGACCCTCTCCTTCTGCTCGTGAAGAGACTAAAAATCTCCTGTTTAGTCCTATCAGTTGGTACTCAGAAAACACAATAAAAACTTTTCATTCTTCGGTCTACAGTTTTTGTTTGTTGGTTGGTATTTTGGTTCATCTACTAACCTACCCACCTACCCAGAAGAATCAGAGATTTAGATTGTGCACTATAAAAGAAAAACATGAACAGTAATAAATATGGGAAAGCTAAAGAATCATCCTGGAAATTATTTTCTGGAAATGTGATACTGAAATATTCATTTGAGAATATTGACCTTTTATCTACTATAGAACATTAAGAAGTCAGAAAACAAACAGATTAGTATCTTCTGGGTCTTCTATATTAATGGGAGAGGAGCAATCTTTGGATGCAAGCTCACTGGATTTAAATCTTTGATCTATGTCTACACTTCATTGTCTGTGTAAATGCCTTTCAGTTTCCTTACCCCTCAGTTGTGCATAATATCTACCTTGATTATTTTAAGGAGAAATTAATATGATACTGAGTGCATGTAAGTTTCCTGGAACAGTATTTTATACAATGTGGATGCACAGAATTGTGGTGATGGTGTTAGTATTAACAGCAATAACAGTAGAAGTAGCAGAAAAAGAAGTAGAGGAAGTAGGATAAAATATATGAAACATCTGGGACCTCCTTACAATAAAAGGTAACGTCTCTCATGGGGCCTGACAGACCTCTTTCTCCTCTGCCTTAACATTTAAGTAGCAACCTGTGATTCTCTGTATTCACTATCACATCTGGTACTGGACCTGTAGGACTACACAGTTCATAATCTGAGGCCCCACGGTATGAATATGTAGGGCATGTTCTGTAACTAAAGCAACTTTCTACAATCTACTGTGGGACAAATAAAGTGAAACTTAGTGTTTGCATTCCTTGGTAATGAAAGTGGCCTGAGTAGTTCTCTGAGAACAGCCCTGGAATATCTCCATCCACATGGTAACTACTGCCTTTTAAAAACAGTCTCAGGTAATATCAACCATCTGGATAGGGCTCTAATCCAGGGAAAGGGCCAGAAGCATTGAGGTCCTAGGAAGATAAGTTCAGCTAGACTGACATATAAATAAGAGAGCTCAGTTGAAGATAGGTGATTTGAATACTCTTCATTGGGAAGAAAGTGGTAAGCTGTAATAAAAGAAAAATGAAAGAAATGCAAAATTTATTATTTGGAAAGACTTAAAACTGATCAGTAAACTCTACACCTTAAAAATAATATTTAATTAAAAAATTTAATAAATACTCAATCATTTTGTCTTTTTATTTCTGATTAATTTTGAACACATGTTGCCATTGGGTATGTGTGAGCATATGTGTGCCTTTTATTTAATAACATATAATTCATCTCATGCAGTTGATCTGGATGTTATTCTTGAATTCACTCTCAAATGGTTGTTAATCCACCATTAGTAGTATTGGCAATCAGGTCAGAGAAAAAGCAAGACTAAGACTCAAACAATGCCAAATTCTTATACTTTCAAAAATGCACTTTAATAAGAAAGGTGGGCCAAAATATCCAACTATGTACATTGGAGTATATGTTTGTATAAATATATATTTCTAAAGAGAAACAGTTTAAAACATAAGATTTCAAAACTGTGCTAATAAGCCTTTTAAAAGTGACCCTGGTCTGCTGGAGCTGTCTAAGGTATCCAGCAACATTCTTAAAGTTTTTAGTGAAAGAGGACAGGCAAGATTTAGGGGGTAGCATGTAGATTTGCACAAACCCCACTGCCAAGGAAATAATCATCTTAAAATTTCATATTTTCATAGCTAGAAATGGGTTTTTAACAAAGGTCACAGAGTCTATCTATTTTGTCTCTATTTTTCTCTCAAAGAAACTCCTCCATTTAATTATCCATTCACTCTTTTTTAAACAAATATTTAGGCATCTATATGTGCCAGGAACTCTTCAAGTTGCTGCTAATTCAGAAATGAATGAGAAAGACAATGCTTTTTAGTCTTTATATTCTAACAAGAGTAACAGAACAATAAACTTAAGAAAAAGAGAATTCCAGATGGTAACAGATGCCATGTGGGCATATAAAGAGGGTAAGCAAGTAGAGCTTAACAATGAGGGAAGATCTATATTGGGCAGGATGACAAGGGATGGTGTCACTGAAAAGACGAAATTTTCATAAGAATGCCCAAATGGGTGTTACTGTAACTGAGTACTTGAGATTAAAGGACCGGATGATTATTGTCATTTTAATGATGAGGAAACCAAGACTCAGAAAAGTAAATAATTTAATTTCCATTCAGCAGTTATTTATACTTTGGTTACCATGTGCCAAGAACTGTTGTAAGTGATGAGGACATAACTAAGAAATAGCTAAGCTTTCTTTTTTGTGAAGCTCATAGTCTATCTAGCAGACAAAAGAGACAAGCTTACAAATAAGTCTGAGAATATAGTGTCATGAGCAGTTAGGTACGCAGTGTTGGAGGACACAGATGAAGGAATGATTCACATTCCCAGAGGGTCAGGGAAGGACATGTGCCTGTACACAGAATTGATATAGATAGCATACCAAATGGAACTTAAATGAAACAGAAGAGAGGGAGGAGAACAGAACATAGTGTTAATTGAATGCTTAGCCATATGCCAGATACTGTGCTCATTAGCTCTTCAAAACCCTGTAGGTAGGAATTAATATCCCCATTTTATAGGTTAGGAAATGAAGCCTGAGAAAAGTTAATGTTTGTTCAAGGTAACAAAGTTAGTAAGAAGTAGAGTTTGGGATTTTCTTTCAGATCCTTCTGGCTTCTGGGCTTGTTGCATTGCTCCGCCATATCTCACTGGGCTGGAACTCAGAGAAAGCATCACAGGGAAAACAAGATGCATGGGGGTGGGATTGGACTAGGTCAGCACCAAGGACACTGCCTGATCTGAGCTTTGGTAGCTGTGACTGATTACTGTCCTAGTATCTGTTCTCAAGAACACAGCTATTTTTCTAAAAAAAAGAAGAAAAAAAGCATGAACCAGAAGGGCATAAAATAATGACTTCTGTTAAAGTTTTACTGTTTAATCTAATTGTTTGCAATCACATATTTTTATAGAAAAATATGCCATTTTATAGAAAAATCATGCTCTAGTCTCTTAATTTTTCCCTCCACATTTTCAATATTGGGGAAAATAAACAAGTTATTTTATTAAAAGAATAATTTTACATGAAAGTAGATGTAAAGCTTGACTACAAAATACAAAATAAAGGTTGGATATAAAATAAATAGGCCCTGTGGTTTCTATATTGAAAAGTGCAGGTGTGATAACAAAAAAAGTGAAATTTTAGGCACTGAATATAGTTCCACGTAAATCCTACATGTAATATTCTATATCAGCAAGCACTATTGCCCCGAAGCGAGGCATTATGGTAGTTAAAAACATAAGCTCTGCAATCTGAATATCTGTATTATCTGTGTCTATAATGGTTTCATTATTTATAATTTGCATGAACTTGCAAATTCTTTGGACCTTGGAGTATAGTAGTTAATAAAACAGACTTCACTTTCATACAGATCTGAGTTGTCATTCCACATCTGTTATTTGAAAGCTGTATGGGCAAATAATTATCTATCTATCTATCTATCTATCTATCTATCTATCTATCTAGGCAAGTAATGTCCCTTTTCTATGCCTAATTTCTTCATCTTAATACAGGATAATTAGAGTGCCTATCACAGTTTGTTGAATAAAATGCATGTTAAATACTAAGAAAAATTTGAGGCAAATAATCATCACTCAATAAATATCTGTTAGGACAACATACAGATGACGTGTCCTTTTTATAAAAGGGCCACAAAGGCCTCCAAGCCAATGCAGAAGAGAAGTAATCTGGGGAAAATATATCCAAACTTTATCCTTTAGAGAAAAAGCACAGCCCAGTATTAGAATTATTCTTAAATTCATATAAAAATTAATGTATCAAATATTCTCAGAAAGACAAGGAAAACAAATGAAAAAAGAAGAAAGGAAGGAAGGAAGGGAGGGAGGGGAGGGGAGTGGGAGGGAGGAATAATAAAAAAAAAAGAACAAGAGCTTAGAAGAAATTTTATTACCACTATAATAGGTCTGAGAATATCACTGTAGATGCTTTTGATTATAACAAAATATACTTTAAAAATATTAACATATACCACTTCTATATGTTCTCAATATGGGGCACTTAAGATAGAAATAATTGTGTTCAAGAGTAGGAAAGACACAAGAATATTGTGAAAAATAAAAGCTTTCTCTTGAAATTTCATGTCTTTCTTGAAATTTCACATTTCCTTCTTTTGGAGGATGCTGTTGCTATTTTGGACAAAATATGTGTGATAGTTCCTTTGTTCCAATGGGTGATCGTTGAAAGCTACATAACCTAACTCGAGCTCTACAATACTGGACAACTGAAAGTTGAACTAATTTTCCTTTCTGTTGTGAATTCCAACTTAGTTAAGTGAGCTAAGGCACTGCTAATGCATTAAGGTGTATGTCTAAGGATGCCACTGATACCAATTTGGACATAGTTAATTTTTGCAAATGTATTGGGCTAATCATAAGCATTCTAGAACATAATGATTATAAGATTGACAAGTGGTTACAAAATTTGAGCAGAGCCATCTAATGGTAACAACTCTAGGATGTAGAATTTTACCAAGAAGAAGTTATTCATAGAGAAATATTAATTGAGTGTGCAGACTCCACCTTGGATCTTATTAGAAATCTGTTTAGGTTCACAGGAATAAAAAGGGGAAAACGTTGATTAAATGCTATATGCTCCTCTTGTAAATATATTGTGAAAACAAAGAAACAACCACTCCCTTGAGGTTGAGAAATGAATGTCACTTTAGGTCAGCGGCAAGGGAAATCAACATTCTCTGATGAAGGTTTCTTTTCTTCTGAGCTACCAAGTCCCTGGTCCTCTTCATCATACCCATTTAAAATAAAACTACTCATATGTACAAGAAATAGATGATAGATTCTGGACGCATGCAGAGAATAAGATGGAGTTATTGAAGATCGGGAATGTGGACCATTATTATTTGTATCAACCTTCCAGTATTTGCTTCTGCCCAAGACAGGATTAGGGGTATGTCACTATGATACAATGATAAGACATTGGTATGGAAATATATAAGTGCGATTTCTACATGGGCCAGGTTGGAAGTGGAAGAATTTGTGGAGCAAGTCGTGATTAAGGCAACCATTAAAATTAGGTTGGACAGGGTTAGAATGGGCAGAGAAGAGTATTTGGAGTGGCAGAACTAAACACATGGAAAAGAGCTTGGGAAGACTGAGAAGGCTGAAGGCTAGTTGGTGAAGTGCGGTCATGGCGTGTAAGGGAAGGTACAGGAAAGTTGCTTGTGGGGCAACTTGCCTCCTAAACAATCTCTGCAGTAGAATTCTAGTTGGCCAATCGATTATATGACTGATTCTGGGCAATGTATGTAAGTCACTTTAGATAATAGTTCCGTAATACTTCTCTGTACAAGTGCTCTAAACTTCCTTAGATATACGGAAGATATGATTAATTAAAATGTCCTATATGGGGCGCCTGGGTGGCTCAGTCATTAAGTATCTGCCTTCGGCTCAGGTCATGATCCCAGGGTCCTGGGATTGAGCCCCGCATCGGGCTCCCTGCTCAGTGGGAAGCCTGCTTCTCGCTCTCCCACTCCCACTGCTTGTGTTCCCTCTCTCACTGTGTCTCTCTCTGTCAAATAAATAAATAAAATCTTTTAAAAAAATAAAATAAAATGTCCTACAAATAATTGGAATGGGTGCTAAGCCTACAGGACTTGAGCACATGTTTTTCCTTTCAATAACCGTCCCCCCCGCTTTTTTTTTTCTTCTTAAAGGAATTAGAGCATGCACAGTGATTGTATTTTAGAATCTTGAAATTAGTGAGATAAAACGTATCATATTGGAAACATTATAGTAAAATGTAGTATAAATTTTAGCTTAAGGAATAGTCAAGATTTCTCATGTTTATCATTAGCTACTGATACTATTAAATGTTTTCTGATCTATAACGTAAAGAAGATAAACTAACAGGTTTAAAAAAGGCTCACATTACAGGGAGAATTACAGTCATTTTTTTTATTGTAAAACATTTCTCTAAAACTTACTAGCCAATTCTTGCCATAGAGTAGCAGTTAATAGATATTTGTTGAATGAATAAATGGATGAAAAAGTGAAAGCTATTTATTTTTCTTTTTAAATGAGGAAGGTCTTCCTAGTCTCCTTTATAGGTGCTTTGATAGCATGGTCCCAATTTGGAGGAGTTCTTATTGCAAAGGGACTCCCTTTGATCTTTAAGGCGATAGGAAAGCAGAAGGGAACAGAAGCCTGGAAACCAGTATGGAGACCTGGGGTGAAGGCGGATAGTAAATCGCCCTATGGTAGGTAGAAAAACAGCAGCAGAGGTAAGTCGAGGAGTTCACCATAAAGGTGAGATTTCATGATGTAAGGTCATTCAGTTAAGGTCCTACACTGACGACATTCTGATTTTTGTTCTCACCCTCAACCTAGACAAAGAGAAGGTGCTTTCTGAGAAAGAAGAAAATTATTTAAGAAATGATGACCCAACTTCTGTAATAAGATCCCTGACTTTTTTCCATTCTTAACAAAGAAATATTTGTCCTGACTTTGGGCGGGGGGAGTGGGATGCACTGAATAACTATTTTGTAAAGACTTAAAATTGTCTGTGTGCTAATTTTTAAATTTTATTTTTATTTTATTAAGCTACATTGTGATGCTTCTCAGTCTGGGAGGTCTTTGTCCCCCAGGAGATATTTGGCAATATCTACGGATATCTTGGTCATCATAACTGGAGAAATGCTATCTACTGGTATCTAGTAGGTAGAGTCCAGGGATACCGCTAAATCTCCTACAAGGCCCAGGATGCAAAATGTCAGTGGCATGGAGGCTGAAAAACCTCATGAGCGAACAAACTTCTTAGAAATCAAGACATTTTGATTCAGTGGTAGCACTAAAATGTGCCCTTCCTGCCTGGATGATTGTGCTTCTCATTATCAAAGTCTCTTCAAAAGGAATATGTTGCAAGTGCTCTGTGAACAAAGTGAGGTGTAAGGCAGTTACAAAAAGTAGGAATCAACTTTGGCATCCTTCACAGGACTGTGACTGATTTTGTTTGTCACATTATCATTGGATTTGAAAGTCTAATATGGCATTTGCATTTGTATGATGTGTCACTTGAAGAAATGGTGTCTGGATTTTAGTAATGTACAGTCCAAAGGCCATAAGGATGCCCCTCCTAGACATGATGTTTCATTCGTAATGGGCTGTGGGGTTGAAGAGGTCCAAAAGAAACTAAAGATAGTACCTTGGCAGAATTACTTTGTATAACGATTGTGCAATACTGTTCAAATTAGAAATTGCCTGAACTGTTTCTTCTTTCTTTTTAAAATTGTGACAGGCTTCCTCTCTGCTCTGCACCATATTGTGATTTTTAGTCTGATGTGGTCTACTATTATTCCACTGCGTGTGTTTACTTCAAAATGAAACTCTGCCACATCGAAAAATGAAACCCATGGAAAAGATTCAAAATAAATAAAACACTTTACATAATAACAATAGAAACGCTCCTTTCCCAGTGGAGTTGGTAGAAGTTGGTTGATGGAGATGCTTTAGGATAAATTGCTACAAGGAAATGTAGGCACATTGACACAGGGGTTAGCAGAGGATAATGATACATTTACTGCAACACATGCCTTCCTGAAAGCAGATCACCTAAAACAATGAGGAAGTGATGAGAAGTGGAAAAGCTAGGTCCTTGATTTATTAAAAACATCTGCTGCCAAAAGACAAAAATAGGGGAATTTCAAGTCATTATGGCAAAGTGTTTTTGCCTATGTTATAAAAGCAGGGTCTTCGGTAGGTTGTTTATGCATTTTAATACCTCCAAGAGGAGAAGTATCTTTGTCACAGTCTCTCTTTCTCCGTGTAGATAGAAACAGATAACGACGTTGGTATTTATGTAGATACCCTTGCTTCTGTCAGATATGTCTCTGCAGCTTCACAGCAGAGATGTGACAGAGACACTCTCTCGCGGTTCTTTTCTTCATTGTTTTTTGTAAGAAAACAGGCTCTTCTTAAAGCTAAGATCTGAAAATGTCTTAAAGTAGAATTAGGTATCTTTTTCTACCAAGCTGATTTAACGAGTTAGTGCTAGAATATACAGGTTTCCCCACAGGGGTTCAGGTGGGGGAAGTCCTAACAGCAATCACCTTGACGCATTGTCCTTTCATTAATTTCAAGACAGGTAGGCGTAGCTGTTGTTGAGGACAATGACATCCCTTTTGAAATTATATTTTCAGATGTCATCCCCTCACTGTAACCTTGAGGGGAATTGGGTGTGCTGATGAGTGAACCTTCCTGTTGTATTGGGTCTCCTCATCATCTCTCCGGGGAATATTTACCCATACGTGTGAAAGGCTGCTAAGAAAGATAATCGGTCTCAAATCCATATGAGTTCTTTTTGTTGTTGTTGTTGTTATTGTTTTTCATTTGAGGAGATCCAGGTTTTACCAAGAGGACCCTCTAGGGTGAATTCTGGGTCCTTTTATAATAAGACATTTTAAATTAAAGATGCTAATATACTTACACCATATATATGCTTAGTTGTGCACTAAACAGTGTAGATTATACCAGGGTTTCTCAAACTCAGCACTATTGATATTTGGGGCTGAGCAATTCTTTGTTGAGCGGGGAGGACAGCCTCCTGCTCATTGTCAGGTGTTTAGAAGCATCACTGGACTCCACTGGCCAAATGCCAATATCACCTCTTCCCATAGTGACAATAAAAAAAAATCCCAGGTTCCTAGGTTTTGCTGATGATGCTCATCAGGGACACATTTTGAGAATTGCTGTATTAGGTTAATGCAGGTAAGATATAAATAGATGAAAAAACTAGGTTACGTGGAAAAACTGCTTCAATGCCTGCATAGAGTTAGACCAGAGATGAAAGAGATGAGTGCTTTTATATGTATATTCATAATATAATATAATTGACATTATGTAATATGTATGTGATTAATATAACATATATTACATATATACGTATATTTCACTCATACTTATACTGAATACTCCAGGAGCATAATGCAGCTTATTGTTGAAATATATTATTAGCATGAACATTGCATACAGGCCACATCCAATTTAGGTTCTGAGAAAACTAGGAAGAACCCAGAACATTATAGGAATTCAATAATGGTTGACTCATAAAATTAATTATCTAAAGTTTCAAAGGCATGTTCTTTCCACTGTGATTTAAATTATAGTTTTCTCTCTGCATGATTCTGTGGGAGTATTTTCATTAACTACCCCTTGAATTGTTTGTATTCCTTTTATATAGTAGATAGGCGTACACATAGTTCTGTCTTGAACTGTGTCTAACGATTCTAACAGCAAAGAACCTATATCCAGAATTCTGCTCCAAGCTGGCCAATGCTGGGAAAGAGATGAAATTTGCTTCAGAATTTGGTGGTCACTCATTAAATGGTCTTTTGCCTTCTTGGAATTCTCCTGTTCTTGGTTGTTGTAGATAATTTGTGGACTCTGGATTGCTCATCTTATGCCCTAAATCCACCAGAAAACCACTGCAGTAGTTTGCTCAATGTAAGTCAGCTCTAAAGAATTGGCTAAAATGATCAAACTTACTTGACATGAAGTATTGATAAAAGGTTCCTCCATTTTAGAGTATATTTCCAACTGAAGACTGTTAGTAAATTTGTGTAACCTTGTATGCGACAGATGTTCATTAGACTTATGGGGGTGATAATTTAGTGGTATGTACAAATATCAAATCATTGTATTGTACATTTGAAATAAATATGTCATATGCCATTTATACCTCAATTTTTTTTAAAAGAATGAAAAAATTAAAAATAAGACATTACTTGCTGTGTACTACACAGGATTCTCTTTTCTGGCTGGTGTTCTGCTTCTCATAATATCAACTGCAGATCCCTTCATTCTCTTAGCACATCTGTCCCCCAATCATCAATTGACCCCCTTGTTTATGGGATTACAGCTCTACAGCTCTTTTTTTTTTAAATATCCTGTCCTAGCTATGTTCTGTGAAATTACTCATGGCTCTCTTCATTGACCGCAAACCCCAAACACAGTTCTGCACAATTCTACTAAAGCTAAGTATGCTCTAACCTCTTGTCTTTATCAAATTCAAAGAATTTCTCAGGCATCCTCCTGGGCTTTTCCTCTCTATAAATAAAGTGGCCGGAGGCCCTGGATTTTTTTTTTTTTTTTTAACTTTCTGGTTCCCAGTTCTTTTGTCCTTGTGGATACCTTTAAACCATTTATATCCTGTTTATTGACCTTGGTTTCCTAGAATGGGTTCTACAATATTTAAAAATGGGATCTCATCACAAAAATAAAGTCCTATTCATTTTTATAGGATTCAGTTTTAACCCTTGATCATTCTCTGCTTTGCATTGTTATTCATTGTTTTGGAAGTGAGTCTTCTCTTTTCAAAAGGATTGTGGACTGGTGTTAATCAAGGGCTGTACCTTATACACATCTTTCATAGCATCTTGCACTGTGTAGTTAAATATTCAGTAAACATCTAGTGAAGCCCATAAATGCAACTCTCAACTATATTTGCATAAAACCCATGTCTTCATTTAAAAGAGTCAGGTACCAAAGATCATCAAATGAGGGAAGAATTTTTAGATCAGAACTTACTCCTGAATACCATGAAATCACAAAATTAATTCTATTTGAATAATTGGTCCTGGATGCTTCTATATTATTTTTTCTAATGTGTTAATGCTTATATATTTCATATAAGATAGAGCTTCCCATGATTTTTAATTTCTTAACAGTTAACTTTGAGGTCCAGATTGAGCCCTCCCTTATGTTTTAATATCACTTGCTCGGGTGTGTGCATGTGCGTGAGCCAGCACATTTCTGAGGTCAATGAAAAACGAAAAGGAGGTGAAAGGGGATGGAAGCTCAGCATCCATGGGAGGTTCCAGGAGTGTCTAGACTGTAAAGTAGAGCCTGCAAACATTTGTGTCATGGAGACTCAGGCTCAGAATTAATGAGATAATTTTCCACCTAGGATTTACTGGCTTTCAGAACCTTGGAGAACTTTATTTTTCAGGCAGTGAATTATCAGAGCAAGGATGATTATTAGATTTATTACAAATATTATTCCACACAAATGTTAGGAATTGAAGTGGAACACCATCTACTGCTGGCTTTCTGCTGATTTGGAACGAGAATGATAATGAAGAGAATGTTTAGTATTTCCTGTAGTATGCTTATTGTCAAAGCTCACCAGAGAGTGATAGGAAATTCCACCCTTGAGCTTCTCCTGTAAATGCTTGCTCTGAGGTATTACTTTAGATCATTAAATCTATTGGTGGCAAAGTTATTAAGAAAGGAATTAATATAAGAACCAGTATGGTATATACAGTTTAAAGACCATGGGAGCAAGAGTATTTCTTCTCCTCAGTGGTGAGTTATCTCATTGCTCTGAATCTGCACCTGCATCCTGGGGACAGTCCCAATACAGGTCCTAATAATAGCCACTGTTTTTCTAGACTAATCAGGGAGAATGTCTGTGGCCATGCAAGGCAAAATATATGTATTGCTAGCATGCATTCACTGCTGACTTAAAAAAAAAAAAATCAGGAAGTAATCTCAGTTATCAAAAAGCTTTGTCAATTTCTAAAGCCCCTAGCCAGCAGTAGTCACTCTAACAAAATAGGCGAGTGACTAAGCAAAGAGTCCCCAGGATCCATGAGCTGGGTCCTAAATGCAATTAAGCCTCTGGGTCTTGATGGATAAAATCCTCTCCCAGGCACAGACCACCAGGCAGAAGCTCTTTTGACACAGTTCCGTTTGAATTTGACAACCAATTTGAGAGTGACTATGCGTGCCCTCACCCCAAATTTAATTACCCCTGCATCTGTTGTGATGCAGCTTGTGATGAGCAAGCTGCCACCACTGCGTTCTTACTGAGGTTGTTGCTTCCTTTCGTTTATCCTCAGGCAATGGCTTTGCACACAGTCTGGTTGGCCATCACCCTCAAGCTGTTAGATCCCCACACCAGGCTTCGCGTGCAGCAAATGCTGGTTGCTGGCTGAAACACTGAGAGAGCAGTTGCTATTACCCAATCACCAGTCTCTCTGCGGGAGCAGGAAAAGAATGGGAGCCACAATGATTCATTGACTGTGTCTGTGCTGGTAACTCACAGAATATGTTCAGCTGTCAATACAACTGCAGACTCTTCCTAAATGGTCTCGCCAGTGGCCAGTTTAGCTTGGTGATCCATGAAAGAGTTTGGCTCTCTTCCTCTCTCCCTTTTTCTCTATCTCAAACTCTCTTTTCCCCCTTTCTCTCATAGTTAGTTCTTCATTTTCTTAATAAATAAATATATCTGTATTTATCATCTATCTATTATTATCTATCAATCATCTATCATCTATCGTCTATCATCTATCATCTATTTATCATCTGTCTACGTATCTATCTATCTATCTATCTATCTATCTATCTATCTATCTATCTCTATTTCTTAGAGATAGATGATATCTATCTATCATCTATCTGTCTATGTAGAGAGAGAGAGAACAGGTATTTGGGGATGTTTTTAAACCCCATTTCACACTTCACGGTGCCATTTATTTTTTGACATTAAGCAACACTTGACCCCTTAGGCCCCTGGACCTCTTAGTCTAGTGTAAAATTTAGTTAATGATTGCATCAGAATACCAAGAAAAATATAATAAAATAAAATGAAGTAAAAAGAAGGAAGGAAGGACAAGCGATGAGCCTATAGTGCATGAAGTGAAAGTCATTCTCAAGGTAAATTTGGTACTTTTAGAAGTGTTCCTGGGAAATAACACTTTGGGTGTATATTTCTTGTCCTGGTGACCTATATTCACGCAAACTAAATTTTCTGTACTTTTTGAACTAAAAATAGTTCTAGTTCAATTGTTGATATATGCAAAACTGAAAATGCTGACACTTTCCTCCTTCACTGCCAGGACTACAGAGTTAACTGGGAAAGACTAGGAGTTTAGGCCATGGTAGCTTTTGTTCCCGCACACCGCACCTTAGAGTATATCACCATCCATGTACTGTTAAGGGAGTCAGGGAAGAAGGCAAGACCAAGCTTCAGCCAATGTTTGCTATTTACAAAAATAGATTAAAGTTTCCATCATACTGAAAATATGTTTAGTTTTTTCAACTGCCTAGAGGAATCATTCAGGAAACTTCAAGCAGTAGTTTATACACTCTATTTTTCTTTACGAATGGGTGGACTCAAAATATTCTTAGATATTTCCCATATTACCAACTTTTACCCACCAATATGCTGTGTAGTTTTTAAGAACTCACTCATTCCATTTGGTTATTCTGTCTACACACCAGGAAATGAAAGGCAGTCATGTTGGTATCAGGTTAAATACAATGACTTTGAAATGAAATTACATCTACAGGTTTCTTTTCGTCCTCTTCTGTTTGTCCAATAAAGTGATCATGTTCTTTATGATCTCCATGTAAGTGCAGTCTAAATGTTCCATTTATCTGCTTGTTCTTATAGTCATTTACTCCCCCACAATAACTTGTACATAAAAAAAGAATCATCGCTTATTGACATTTTCAGAATTTCCAACACCAGACTCTCCAGAGAGATATGCTGGCAAACTGTGCTGAAGAACTAGGCTAGGCTTCTATTTTTGGTTTTGGATCTTTGTTTCGTTTTATGTTTTTAATCATCAATGGCCCCCTAAGACTATTGGAAACGTGGTATCACTGAATAACTACGAACAAGAAATTTGGAGTCAGGCAGAAATGGGCTTTGGCTCTAGTTCCTCCACTCAGTAAGTATGGAGTCCTAGGCAAGTTACTTTACTCTGTTCTGCACTTGTTGAATGGGATGATGCTCCTTTTTTGATATGCTGGTTATATGAATTACATGAGATAATATAGAGAAAGTGCTAAGCAAAATAATCAGTCAATATTTCTTATGATAATGGTACAATTTTCTCTAATGAGATGACTTTGGGGAATGTGGTAAGACATATATTTGTTTGTTGGATTGATGCACCACTACTGCCCCAAGGATCTTGATGATGATTATGCTGGTGGGATAAATCCCAAAGTCACACTGTTATGCTTTCTTTAGTTTTTCTTATGTCCCTCAAAAGCTATTGTCGACTATTGCTGATTTTACTGTGATATTTAAATGTGGTCTTCTGATATTTCTGTTTACTCATGATAAACATGAGAATATCAGAATACGAAACTAATGACAAAACTGTAAACAGACCAGGTAGGAGACAGGAGGCAATTCCTGATATCTGTTTCAAGATTTGTCACTGAGTTGCTATTTGAATGTAGACAAGTCTTGGACAAATGTGAGCCTGTCTTTCAGAAAAGCCATCCTGACGATGAGATCCATTTTTAAGCTTATAAAGGCAGTCTTACAACTTCAGTACTTAATATTTTTTCAAGATAACTGCATTTATTGGGATTTCACCTGCATCCTACATTTTCCTTTCCTGACAGTAATATGGAAGCAGTTAAATTGCACAATAACAACTTCAGTGTAGAGTAAAACTTCAGTAATTTCAGGGTACCAGAGAAGAGGGGCACCAACCTAACAAAACTCATTACGCTTTTCTAAGCGATTGTATGAGAAATTCACTACCCATCTCTAAGAATAAGAGTAATAAAGCATTAAAAATAAAACATTTGTTCAAACACGAAACACTTGAAGGATAATAATATCATACTAGTATTTTACTTTAAGTTAGACCTCTTTCTTACAAAAATGAGTCCACACTTACGGTTATTCAAAATTGTTGATAATGGGGCATGAAGTATGCTTGCAAAGGATAATGACACACGTATGAGCTGGGAATGGGGGAGTGTTGTCACGGCATAGGAAGATCGAAGGGCCCCAAGTATTTTGTAAGACAGGTTATAACCAAAGGATATTGAATAAATTATATCCTTCTGTTCTAAATCTAAAATGGCTGACCTAAAATGTCTCAGCAAACTGAAAGTGCATTGTCTCATTTTTAAATTGATGGTCCATTTTAAATATATATTTTGACTACTTGCTGCCAACTCAGTTTGATCTCTTTCCCTATTTCTATTTAAGTAACCTCTTAAACAACAATAACTCTTCTAGGACTCGGCTTAAAGACGTCTGGCATCAAGTGATCATAAAACATGATCATATGGTAGTTATAATAGTACCTATTGTATAATAATATAATAATAAAAAACATAATAAAGTATGATATAATAGTAAATAATTTGGGCCCTTACTAAAATTCAGGGACCATGCTATGAACATCTCACATGTTATTTAATTTTACGGTATGGATGTGAAGATAATCACATGTGACATTGGATATCATAAGAAGAGTTCACCTTTTAGTTTGGTTTTGTTTTTTTTTAACAGATATACTGAGATATAATTCACATACCATATGATTCATCCATTTAGAGTGTTTGCTGTTTTAGATAAGGTGGTTAGGAAAGATTTTTATGTGGAAGAGGCATGGGAGAAGAACTCAGCATGTCAGGAGGATAGATCTTTGGGATACCATGGGAAAGATACCCTGGAGAAGGGCATTCCCATTAGAGTGAACAACCAGCCATAGCTTGGCTGGAATGCGAAGAAACTATAAAGAGAATTGCATTTTGGTATTCTCATTATTATGAACTGTCTTTAGGGGATTTTGAGTAGGGTTGACTGACTTTTCAAAAAGGCCACTGTACTGTTATCTAGAGAAAGGTTGAAAAAACCAATTAGGTGCTTTTTGCATGACATGGGCCAGAGAAAATGGTGGCTTGCACTAGGTTTGGAAGAGTGAAGGATAGCCAGATTGGTGTCATACATTAATTCTCAACTGCAACTAATTTTGCATCCATTAATAATTCCTGACCCAGCAAAAGTAATTGATATCAGCTGCGTGTGGTGGTTGGCCAGTGTCATGGAACCTGATCTATCACTGACTTGGCTGCCTTGCCCTTTTCTTAAACTTGTTTACTTTGAAGCAGTGGTTCTCGAATATTTCCATAAATCTGAATCCACTGTAGGCCTTGTTAAAACACAGACTGAGGGCCTCTCCCCCAGAGTAATCGATTCAGTAAGTTTTAGGCAGAGCTTAATAATTTGCATTTCTCACAAGTTCCTAGCTTATAATGATGTTACTGATCTGGGGACCACACTTTGAAAACCACTGCTCTGAATCAGGAATTGACTAACTTTTCCTATAAGAGGGACAGATAGTAAATAATTAGGGTTTGGGGTGATCACAGACTGTCACAGCTACTCAACTCATCAACTATATGTAAGACATACAGTCTATAAGGCACAGGTAATATGTATATGAGTAAGCATGGCCATGTGCCAGTAAAATGTATTTACACAACCAAGGCCATGCTGCCTCTGCCCTAGATCATTTACTCTGGTCCCAGCTACCTGCATCTGCCCAATATTCTCACACTTATTTTAGAATATATTTATATATGCACTTTCATGTGTGACTAGCAATCTGTTCCTTAATGTATCAAAGCTTTCTCTAGCATATTCTTTTTACCTATTACTGATGATACAACAAATTAATATCTCTGGTATCATATTGTGAGAATGGGATTGTTTTAGAAGTCCTCAATACTCCATTTGAAAAGCTAGGAAGACTAAGGGGAAATCATTCTGGGAACCATCTGTTAATTTTGAAAAGCCAAAATGCATCAGTGAGGTTATCTGTTCTTTAATAACAATTTCCCATTATAATCAGTTCTCTTGGGCACCTGGGTGTCTCAGATGGTTAAGCGTCATCCTTTGGCTCAGGTCATGATCCCGGGGTCCTGGGATCGAGTCCTGCATTGGGCTCCCCGCTCAGCAGGAAGCCTGCTTCTCCGTCTCCCTCTGCTGCTCCCCCTGCTTGTGCTCTTTCGCTATCTCAAATAAATAAATAAAATCTTAAGAAAATAATCAGTTGTCTTATCAATAAATCCATCACAGTGAGATAAAAAATGATTGAGGAGGGGAGAACTATATTAAATAAAAAGTGTATACTGTCATTTTGGCAGACTTATAAATGTAAATATAATGAGATAAATAATGAGAAATATTTGTGGGAGGTAGCTGAAATGAGTGTGACCTCTCAGTTTTCCAGATTTACTTTCAAGAATGCAAAGAAAATCACCACCTACAATTTTCAGTAAGACTGACAATAGTTTGGCAGTTTTGCTAGTTATTTATGAATCTACAAAATATATTTCTCATAGCTGCCTTGTTTCAAAGGAATACGTGTAACTAAACTAGTAAGATGGGCCATGTCACAGAAACACTAATTAATAAAACACTGCAGTGTTGTACATAATTTGTATTTGTTTGGCTTTTTATCCTGTTTTGTAGAATAAAAGTATCAATACCTGATTATTTTTTCACATTGTAAGGTGTGAATATTAAGGCATTCTCATTTAGTTTTCAGATCCTTCTTGTGTAGCTAAAGTGAAAGTTGAAGAAAAGTAAATAATTTAGGCAAGGTGATACCATTTCTCTGAGAGCCAGTTCACAAATTCAAGAGCATGGACTCTGAATTCTTCCTTTTAACTGTGCCTTCCTGGTTTCCTGGGCTTCCCTGATGTATATTAATATCTCCCATGGGTCATATAAACCTGAAGATGGGGTGTGGGCCCTGGTATCAGAATGCATTTTTCAGAAAAATAATGTTTAAAACATTTCTATTTAAGTACGAGACATATCCAGGAAAGTGAATCAGTATCTATAGAAGTTCACAGCCCTATGGATTCTCACAGTGACAACACTGATTGAACCATCCACCAGGAATGGAAAATTGCCAACACCACAGAATCCCTTTGGTACATATCTCCCAAAAGTTATACCCAAGTTCCTGGCTTGAGCAATGAGGTAGAAAGTGATGGTGAACTTTTCTAAGATGGGAAACACAGGCAAAGGAGATCCATTTGAGAAAGAAGATAATTATTTCTATTTGTATTACTTTGTATTAAGAAACATATTTAAATATTGAATCATTTGAATATTGAATCAAAAATGAATATCTTTTTTTACAATAATAATTGAGGTACTATGTTAGCATGACTCAGTCAACCAAGAGGTATTTATGGAACTCATTGCCACTTAGCGCAAAGTAATGGTGGAGACGGTAAAAATAAGTGAGCATGTTCTTGCTTTACTGAGATTGCCATCCAGGGGACAAAATGAGGCCAAATAAACATATGAGAAAATGCTAATAAAAACCCCAGGTCTCATCCATGTTATAGAGAAGCTGAGTGTTCTGAGAGTATTCACTCAGGTTCTCTGTGTCCCTAAGATTCCACTTCCTTTTTTCAATCATATTTCATATCCCCTCATGTTGGAAACCTTGTAAATCCATGATACTATGTGTACAAAGTAGAAAAATGAACTTGCAAACTGAGTGTTAGAGGGGCTATGTGACACTATAAATTCTAGAAAAGAGTTCAAAGAAGGAGATCTTCTGAGATTTGGGTAGGTAATTTATTGATTCTTACATTTTTTAACATTTATTGAGCAGCTATTGTGTCTCAAGGTCTTTTTGAATCTAAGTAGGAAATCTTAAATGTGAATTAATATCTGAAACCTGAGGAATTGCATGGATCTGAATCACTTTAGTGGCAAAGTAATTGTTTTTAGGAATTAAAAGAAAATCCAGATTAACATGTTTTTTACATTATTCAAGAGTTTGTTAAAATGAAATATATTTCAGAATTACATAAAGTGTTAACTATATATACATAGATAATTAAAGTAAATTTTTTTCCTTTTATAAAAATGGAAGGAAAAAGAAATCCATTACATATCGACTGGCTCTAACAAAACTTAAGTATTTTCTGAGAGGCAGAATCTCTTTTCAAATAATCAAAGCAGTGGACAAAATGGCAGCTGGAGGTGGCAAGGTCACCAAGTCCCCAGAAAGCTCAGAAGGCTAAATGAATATTATCCCCAATACCTGCCACCCCAGTCTTAACCAGTGGTGGAAGAACAGTCTCAGAACTGTTTGTGCCAATTGGCCATTTAGGTTTAATAGTAAGAGACTGGTGAATGATAACAGAGCATCGAATGCTTCAGAAGGAAAAGACCATGTTTTTTGGGCCATTTGCTTGGTGTGTGTGCGCACGCGTGTGTGTGTGTGTGTGGAAATTTTAAGTGATTAGTTTTTAAAAGTAGTACTTTTTCATGGAAACAACATGACCAAAAATAGGTCACAGAATTTTGAGATCCATTAAAACAAAAGTTTATGAGGAAAAAAAATTATTATGAATAGAAATAAGGAATACATACCTAATTAATTGCTACATAAATTCTAAGTCAAAATCTATACAGTTGCATGGATAGTTATATATAAATGTATATATATATTAATATAGAAAGAGTCTTTTCATTGACCTTTTAATCAAATTGTTTTAAAATACACAACTGTTCTTAAATTTTAAGTCGTTTTGAATATTACTGTATGCAATTAAAATTTGAAAGAAAAAAAATCTTTTGAATAAAAGGAACAGGATGAAGCTACCCAGATACTCCCTGACAATAAAGAAAGATGATTTACATAAATCACAGAAGTTAGGAGGAGATACATATCCAAGTATGTTGTCTTTAATATTGCTAAGGGAGGATCATTTTTCACAATGTTACTTTTGTGGCTTTAATCAGTCTGGTTTAACTGTCTTAAAGGATTACACCCAAGTGCCTCTCACTTTGCTAAGTAATTTCACTACCTTACTAGTTAGAACTCAGTAGTGACCTGATCCCACTGGTGAACGGTGGAGGCTAATGGGTTTACCTGCCGTGAATAAAGATAAATGAAGTAGCTATCATGAGTACAGCTGACATTAGTAAGAAAATAAGGACAAACAAGGGCATATAGTTTCGAGTATCCATAAAGGTTAAGTTTAGATTTTTTTTTTTTCAAACAAAGGAGAGCAGCTTTAGATGAAACTGAACAGAACGTAGCTCCTTTAATGTGTGCCATTCAAAGGGTTCAGGAACCACATCATCTGCTCTTTCCAGGTCAATAAGACAAGAAAGCAAATACTCACGCTGCATCCCTAAAGTGTTTCTAGGATCTGAAAATAGTAAGTGGATATCCCTGGTATATAAGATTTTCTATTGATCCCTGTCCTACCCTAAGCAGCTGTCAGAAGATACACAAGATGAATATTAAATCAGATGAAAAAATACATGAATTCATATTAAGTGAAAAAAAATTGTTTGTAAAACAATATGTAGAATGTGAGACCAAGGAAGTACATCTTTATCTGTTTAGAGATAAGAGAAGGACTATATTAGAAGAGGAATTTTGGAAAAGTATATCCCACAGAATTACTTGTTATCATCTCTGGGGCAATGATGCTATGGGTGTTGTTGCTGTTGCTTGTTTGTTTGTTTTTTTAAGATTTTATTTATTTATTTGAGAGAGAGAGAATGAGAGAGAGCGAGTACATGAGAGGGGGGAGGGTCAGAGGGAGAAGCAGACTCCCCGCCGAGCAGGGAGCCCAATGCGGGACTCGATCCAGGGACTCCAGGATCATGACCTGAGCCAAAGGCAGTCGCTTAACCAACTGAGCCACCCAGGTGCCCCTGCTTGTTTGTCTTTAAGTAAACTCCATGCCCAGCAGGGAGCTTGAACTCACTACCCTGAGATCAAGATCTGAGCTGAGATCAAGAGTTGGAAGTTTAACCGACTCAGCCACCCAGGTACCCCTGGGAGGTTTTATTTTTAATTGTAGTCAATTCAATTAATGATAGTTTATTTTTTTTCTGTGATAAATACATTTCACTTTCATAATAATAAAAAAAAACAACTAAATGAATTCTTTCCCAAGAGTACCAATTTGTGATTATATACTAGATTGGCCAAGCTCCCAGAATTTAGACAATTAGGTGGAGTTTTGACATCAAAGCACCAGTACAGATCGTGAATTAGGCATTAAAGGTAAATGGATACATAACACATTCCTTAATTACTCATCAAGTTTGCTCTGCAAAGCGTGGGCATTGCAAATCAAGTAGTGCCCCAGTAACCTCACTAGACATCACAGTAACAGCAGTTAATGATAATATCTAGCAATACCTATAGAACAGATGGATTCCATGGCATGTATTAACTCCATTCGTGTTACATAAAGTGCCCAAATGTATCATTTTGTCAATAACCAGCGAATGAGAAAATATATACCCTTCTCCTCCCTTGCCCCCCTTCTTTTATATTTCAAGGAACAGATCCAACCCCACTTCTTTATAAATACATTCTTCATTTTCAGCTCAAATTCAATTCCCAATTTCTATTAAGAAAAGCACCTCTTCCTGGATTTGGAGACCGTTAGTTGCTTTTTCATGTGCATACCTCATTTCTTCCAAATGACTATAAACTCACTGAGAACAGAGCTTCCTTATTACAACCTTGATGTCACAATACAGTGTTTTTCATATAATAGGCTTTAATATCTATGGAAGGTAGTTGCAGTGAAGAGACAGTAGCAATTAAAACTCAGTCCCACACTAGAACCTGACACTAATTAGTAGAGTGACCTTGGACTATTTCCTGAAACTCTGTTCTTCAGTTTCTCATTTGTAAATGGATATAACAGTTTTGACTGCTTTGGGGGGGTAGGAGTATTTTCTATGTTCCAGGCACTATTTTATGTATTTACCGTATAATCGCCCTCTGAATCCTCACATCAGTCCTTTATAGGTCAGTTTTATTGTTTATTTCCACCTTTCAGGTGAAAAGGTTGAGGCTCACAGAGGTTCGGTGACTTGACTAAAGTCTCAGAGCCATGGGCTGAAGAACCAGGACTCAAACCCCACAGCCTGCTTGCAGAATGCCCACGTTGAACTTCGGCACAGCATCGCCTGGCACAGAGTAAGTACACAATAAATATTAGCTATGCTTATTATGGTTTTGTCAGAGGTTTACTTCCCTGCTCCCTGCAATGGTCTTTAATTATATTTACATTCCTTCAGTCCTCACTTGCTGCCCCTCTTGCTCCCGATTGTCTTACATTAATATTCCTGATTTGCTTCGACCCTGAAGATTTGGGGCCAATTATTGTGTAAAATATCCCTCTGTCTGGGCTTTTCTGATTTTTTAAATAATTAGATTTAGATAATGCCTATTTGGTGAGAATATCACAAAAGTGATGCTATATTTTCATTCCATCCTCTCCCATGACAGACCATTTTGATTTCTCCCATTTCTTTGGGACTTTAACTTTGATCATTTGGGTAAGAAGGTGTCTGCCAGGAAAAAAAAATAAAAAGGATTCCTCAATATAAAATTACTGTCTCTCCCTTTGTAATTAATACATGTGTTTTGTGGAGAGGATCTTGAAAATATGTAAATATCCCTCTACTCATCCAATTTCAAATTTATTAATTGCTTTACATCAGAATGGATTTAAAAGATTCTTGTATAATTCAATAAATATATTCCATTTGTATCAAATTTTATCTTTATTACTTTTTTTTTGTTTTGCAAAGTAATAACAGCAGAATTCCCACATATCTACCTGACCAGTGTCCCCTAATACGATACCTTACATTACCATGATACATTTCTCAAACTAAGAAATTAACATATATACAATTCTATTAACTAAACTACAGGCTGTATTTTTATTTCATCAATTTTAGTTTTTGATTTTCTTTTGTTTTGTTTTTAAGTAATGTATGTTTTCTGTTCCAGAACCCAACCCAAGATAGCACTTGGCATTTAACCAATCTGGTTGTCATTATCTCCTTAGGACAAGTTTTTAATCTTTGCTTTTGTTTTATGACTTTAAAACTTTTGAAGATTCCTGGTCAGTTATTCTATAGAACGTGGCTCAATTTTGGATAACCTAATGTTTTCTGAAGATTATACTGAGATTCTGGATTTTGCTGGCACATACCACTGAGGAGAAATGTCTTTCTCGTTGCTTTATACACCTGGTATGCAATGTCAACAAGACTTATGATAGATGATGTTGACCTTGATCACTTGGATGAGTTGGTTTCTACAGGTTTCTCAACATTAAATTACTATTTTTCATTTTATACACTCTATTTATTAGTAGTGGGTGGCTAAGTTCCTTCCACACTCAAGGGGAAGGAATTTAAGGGATCAGAATATGAAAGTATATGTAGAGAATCATAATTTGGTTTTAAAAGGCTTTCTCCAAGTGAATCTGTGTTTTGTTTTGGTTTTCTGTCTGGTTTTTGTTTTTTGGGTTTTTTTTTCCATGTAGGGATCTCATATCCATTATCTATTCTTCTCTCTTTTTCACCTCCAGCATCTAACCAGCAACCAGTCATGTTGTTTTTCCTTCTAAAATAATTATTTTTTACATCACCTTTAATTAACTCTCACTTTCATAAAATCCATGTATGAAGCATAAATAAAACAAGAACATTAAGAACACAAGCACATACATGTGATGTTAATGGTTCTGCAGAAAGACTATTTTGAGAAATACAATTTCAATTAAAAATAAGTGTGCGTTGAAATGCCTCAAAAGGTGGGCATATTTGTGATTCCACAGTTAATTACAAATTTTCCCCTTTTTTGTATGGTTTAATCTTTGGAAACATGTTTCAAGAAACTCCTGGAAATGTTACCCTTAACTTGATTAACTATAACGGATTCCCTCATCCTTTCTCACTGTCTTCTACCTGTAGGGACCTTCTCTTCCTTGTTCAAAGTCAAATTGCCTCTACAGGAAGAAACCACTTTCCGCTCTTCTCTGCTTTGACTTTTGAAAAAAATAATCACTTGCTATACTCAACTCCCATATCACTTATTTGATATTACTCTTAGAGAATGTTATGTTCTTTATTAAATAGCAATATGTATCATTCATTCTGTAGTAATATAACCTTTCCAACTAGATTATCGATTTCTTATAATGGAACTTATTTTATATGTGTCTTTATTTTGTTTTTCCTAGCTGAGTGTTTAGAAAGCATGCCTTCACAGGTTTTTGATGACTGAATGATAAATGTCTTGCTTTCTTTTTTTTTTTTTTTAAGATTTTATTTATTTATTTGACAGAGACAGAGACAGCGAGAGCAGGAACACAAGCAGGGGGAGTGGGAGAGGGAGAAGCAGGCCTCCCGCTGAGCCGGGAGCCCGATGTGGGACTCAATCCCAGGACCCCAGGATCATGACCTGAGCCGAAGGCAGTCGCTCAACCAACTGAGCCACCCAAGCGCCCAATGTCTTGCTTTCAATCAGAGATCTAGCTCCTTTGTAGCAGGTCCTGGCCTGAGATCTGGGTGCTCTGATTTTCAGGCTTGTACTTGCTCAGATAAATAAAAGTTATTCCAATTATAGATAATGTGCAGAAATGAAATTGGCTTAGGACCATTTGACCATGGTACCAATTTGAATATGGCTTATTTCAGACACTATTAACAATTCTAAGCATATGAACAAAGTATTTTCAAAATTCTACATGAAACCAAAAATCTATTTCCAAAAGCTGTCTTCACCTCCAGGTTATTTGAAACCAGCTGGGAAGGAAAATTAATCTTTGTTTTTTCATCCAAAGAACTTCAGAAATTATATATAGACAGTCTCATTTTTGAATTTTCAAGTCATTGTGTGTTCGACCCATTTTTACTGTAGCCATTGTTTTTAGGCCTTCATTGTGTGAAACACACACTTTCAACTACTCCATGTTGCCTTGCAGCTAAATTATATCTCAATATATTTGCCTACTCACCAGGATTCTAGCATGTTTCTAGTATTTAGTGGGTATAGGCCCGGAATGCTAAGGTACTTTAATGCATAGTACACTCTAGTACAACAAAGACGTTTTCAGTGTTCTGTAGGACTTTCAAATATCTGGCTAGATATGCCTTTTAATGAAACAGTTGTTTGTAATTATATACGGTAACAGTGATAACTATAATTCTAATAATATTGATTAAAACCAAGAGAAGATCAAGAACTCAGTTAAGCTGGGAAAGAGATAGTTGAGCTCTCAGGTTATCAGAATTACCGGTTAAAGCAACAAGTGGAAAATGAAAGAGTTTATTTAGCCTTTAATAGTTTACTGCGATGGTATGAGCAAGACTATAAAAACCTGAAAACACATCAACTCATTTGATTTCATTTTCCACCATGGAATAGCAGGCTGAGGGTCACGTGGACAACAAAGACATGGAGATCATCTCACTGTTGAGGGAGTCCTAAGCAGGTTTGGACAGTTTTAAGGACCCTGAGGTTGGAAGTGGGGATATGTGAGGGGAAGGACTGGTAGGAGTTATGAATCAGAGTGGGAAAAGTGTCTTTGAGGTTCCCTCCTTCCCATCTCACTTTGCCTGAGGAGGACTTCTGCCTAAGACCTCAGATAAGGACACCTAGGAACAAGGATTCCTAGTTTAGGAATGCAATTGTATAAGAGCATGACCAGCCAGGGGGCCTGAGTCGTTGATGGCATCTCTCTTCAGGAGACTCCAACAATCTGGCTGTGCACAAAATCTCATGTGACCATGGCGGCGCTCCTCTGTGAAACCTGCTCATAAGCCTTTATAATTGTCTATATGGTAAAGCCCCAAAAAACTCACTTAGGTCTTTAAATTTCTATTTATCTAATTTTGAAAGAGAGAGAGAGCTCGCATGGGTAAGTGTGGGGAGGGGCAGAAGGAGAGAGAGAATCTCAATCAGGCTTCAGGCTCAGCTCAGAGCCCGACGTGGGCTCTATCTCAGGACCCTGATATCAAGAGTCAGACACTTAACCAACCGAGCCACCCAGGCACCCCCACACTTAGGTTTTTAACCAGGAACCAACTTTTCAGAGAATGCTTCTATTACCCAGTGTGAACAAGGCACAATTCTAAGTGTTTCATAAATGATAAGGTTTTTAATCCTCATAAAAATCCAATTAGATTATTACCACTTCCATATTACACATGAGAAACTGAGGCACACAGATATTTAAGTAATTTGCCCAAGGCCCCACTGTTGCAAAGTAGCAAAGCCAGGATTTGAGCCCAAGATACCTGGCTTGAGTGTCTCTGAATCAACACATGATACTTACTTTCTTTATAAGCCTAAAATCAAAGTCTATCTCCAAACCAACACTAAACACTATTGTAGAGTCTTAATATACAGTGAGTTTTCCAGAAATGTAACTACTATATAAAATGTGGCAATGTTATTCTTATGTTTTTAAGCTTACCAAGAATTGCTTATCATTTCAGAAAATCAGACTTTTAACGGCAACACGGCTTGTAATCCTTGAATTGTCAGTGCATCACACCTGTATTACGGTGCGTTTGTAGCAAATTACAGAAATATAAGCATCTGAATGCTTCGTTTTATCCCCTAGAGTCATGCTGAGTACTGGCACATTGAAATACATATTATTCTCTAGTTCACTCCATTCAGGTTTTTTTTGTTTTGTTTTTGTTTTGTTTTTGCCTAGTCAGGCTTATTGGAGTAAAATTGAGTACACTAAAATTCAACCTCTTTCGTGTGTACAGTTTGATGAATTTTGGAAAACACATACAGTTGTGTAGCCACCAATCAAGATATAGAACAGTTCCATCAACCTCCAAAATTTCCCTTGTGTCCATTTGTAGATTGTGTCCATTTGTAGCTTCATGCATCTAATAGACATATGATACATACTGAGAGGGAGTAAGTGTATCACTTTTGCTGCTTATTATGGATCAGTGTGTATCAATAGTCCACCTACTTTTATTGCTGAGAAGTATTCCATTAAATGAGTGTACCTCAGTTGCTTATTGATGCATTCACCGAAGGACACTTGGGTTAATTTCAGTTTGGGGTAATTATGAATAAATCCTCCACAGACCTTCACATGCAATGTGTGTGTGTGTGTGTGTGTGTGTGTGTGAACATCAGTTTTTATTTACTTTGGATAATGACCGAGGAGTAAATTGCTAGGTTATATAGGTTGTACAATAACTTAAGAAACTGCCAAACTGTTTTGCAAAGAGACTAGACAGTCGTCCCCCGTCACACACAGGGAATATGTTCCAAAACCCCTAGTGGGTGCCTAAAACAACAGACAGTACCAAACCCTATATATGCTATGTTTTTTTTTTTCCTATACATACTTACCTATGATAAAATTTTATTAGTAAATTAAACGCTGTCAGATTAACAACAATAGCTAATAATAGAATAAGACAATTATAACAATGTACTGTCATAAAAGTGATGTGACCAAGGCATCGCTCTCTCTCTCTCTCTCTCTAAGCATCTCATTGTCTTGTACTCACCCTCCTTGTGAGGATGTGAGATAATAAGAGGTCTGCATGATGAGAGGGAGTGAGGGGAGTGATGTAGGCGTTGGGATGTAGTGAGAGGCCACCATGGACCCCCTGATGATACTTTAGAAGGAGGATCATCTGCTTCAGCATCGTGGTTGACAGCAGGTAACTGAAACCACGGAAAGTGCAAATCTGAATCCACAGTTGAGGGAGAACTAGTGTTATTTGACATTCCTACCAACAGTGTATGAGCTTCCGCCTACTTCGTATCCTCACCAGGGGGTGGTTTAGTCAGAAATTCCTTTTTTGTGCTTCTGACATGTAGTATGTCATATTGTGGTTTTCATTTAAATTTCCTTATTGACTAATAATGTTGAGCATTTTTCTTATGTTAATTTGCTTCCTGTATATCATCATGTATGAATTGTCTGTTATATTTGCCCAATTTTTTAAATTTAATTTTATTATGTTATGTTAGTCACCATACATTACATCATTAGTTTTAGATATAGTGTTCCATGATTCATTGTTTTATTTGCCCAATTCTTATCAGGTTGTTTATTTTCTTATATTTTTGAGATTTCTTAGTAAATTGTCAATTGAAGCATTATCAAATATGTTTTACTAAGATTCCATCCCAACTTGTGGCCTACCTCTTCATTTTCTTTTTTTGACAGTGACTTTTGAAGAAAAGTTTTTAAATTTTTTTTTAAGATTTTATTTATTTATTTGAGAGAGAGAGAGCACATGAGAGGGGGGAGGGTCAGAGGGAGAAGCAAACTCCCGGTCGAGCAGGGAGCCTGATGCGAGACTCGATCCTAGGACTTCAGGATCATGACCTGAGCTGAAGGCAGTCGCTTAACCAACTGAGCCACCCAGGCACCCAAAAAGTTTTTAATTTTGATGCACCAAATTTACCAGGATTTTTTTCCTTTCTGGGCCACGCTTTTGGTATTATGTCTAAGTTATTTTTGCCAAATCCAAGATCAAAAATATTTTTCTGCAATGGTTTTCTTCTAGTAGTTTTATAATTAGGGTTTATGTTCAGGGCTTTGAGGTGTGAGATATGAGTTGAGGGTCATTTTTGCATTTGTATAGTTAATTGTTTCAACATCATTTGTGGAAAACATTTGTGGCAACGATACAATTACTTTGTACCTTTGTCCAAAATGAATTGACCATATTGTGTGTGTTTATTCCTGGAGTCTTTACTGTGCACCAATGATCTAGGTGTGTATCGAGTGCCAACCCAACATTGTCTGGATTATTGTTGTTTTATAGTAAATTTTGGAAATAAGGCCATGTGTATCCTCCAACTTTGTTCCTTTTTGTCAGCATTGTTTTGACTATTCTATTTCCTTCACTTTCCCATAGATCATTTAGAATCAGCCTGCCGATTTCAAAAAAGAAGAAGAAAAAAACCCACTTGCTAATTTTTTGGATTGAGATTATGTTGAATCTGTAGGTTAGCTTGGGGATAGTTTATATCTCAACCAGATTGGTTTTCTCTATTCACATTGCTTGTGACTGCCTGTTGATTAACCTGGTGCTAGGGACAGCCTCAGTATTAGGCATGCCTTGAATTCCTGGGTCTCTTGCCAGTCCTTCTCAGTGATCTTGCTCCTCATCCCTATAGTTACTCGCCTTTTTGGTGAGACTCATCAGCAGTGATTCTGCCTGTGTTCCAAGGACAGGAGACCTCTTAGATTCGGACCCAGCATGATTCCAAGTTCTGTCTGCAGGGGTAGAGTGTTTCTTCTTTTACCCTTTCCCTCAGCCACAATGAAACTTCCTTGTGTCTTTGGAAGATAAGAGTTGCACCCACTTCCTTAGCAGTTTCAAGCTTTTGTTCCCTAGAAGAGTCCAGGGGAAGGGCCCAGCTGGGATGTTATGTATTTCCTACAATGGCAGGCACTCTCCTCCTCCTGAAGGAGGTAGATCAGAAATCTAAATATAGGGGCGCCTGGGTGGCTCAGTCGGTTAGACGTCTACCTTCAGCTCAGGTCATGATCCCGGAATCCTGGGATCAAGCCCCACATCAGGCTCCCTACTCAGCGGGGAGCCTGCTTCTCCCTCTGCTGCTCCCCCCTGCTTGTGCTCTCTCTCTCTCTCTCTCTGTCACATAAATAAATAAAATCTTTAAAAAAATATATAAATATAAAAACTAAATTGATCAAACTTCTAGAGGAAAACATTGCATTAGACAAAAGTTCCCCAGATGTGATATGGAAAGCCTTAATCATAAAAATTAATAACTGACATTTTCAAAATTGAAATATTTTGGTCTTGAAAAGACACTGTTAAGAAAACAACAAATTAAAAGACAGATCTGCAAAAACTATTCACAATACAATATCTGACAAACACCTTGTATCAACCACATACAAAGAACTCTGACAATTAAGTGAAAAGAGAATTCAATTTTAAGAAGTATGTAAAACATTTGATTTGACATTTCACAAATAAGAGACCTGAATGATGAAGAAGCAAATCAACAGTTCTCAACATCATTAGTCAGTTATTAGGAAAATGCAAAGTGAAATTATAATGAGATACTTATAATTACTGAGTGACTAATAATTAAAAACTGATAAAATCAAGGATTGGCCTAAATATGTAGCAACAGGAGCTCTGATATACTACCAGAAAAAAATGTAAATGATACAATTACTATTACTTTTTTTAACATTCTTGTGCAAGTTTTTGTATGATCAATATGTTTTCATTTCTTTTGGAATGGAATGGAATTGCTGGGTCTCAGGGTAACTTTATGTTTAACATTTGAAGAGTTGAATGATACAATTACTTTTGTAATTCTTTGGAAGTTTCTCTAAAAGTTCAATATATATTACTTTAAGAATAATTCATCGGATTCCTAGGTATTTACTCAACAAAAATGAAAACATACAGCCACACAAACATTTTACATGAATATTCCCAAGAAACTATCTAATTTTAAAAAGTTGATTGGAGGGGCGCCTGGGTGGCTCAGTTGGTTAAGGGACTGCCTTCAGCTCAGGTCATGATCCTGGAGTCCCTGGATCGAGTCCCGCATCAGGCTCCCTGCTCAGCAAGGAACTGGCTTCTCCCTCTGGCCCTACCCCCTCTCATGTGCTCTCTCTCTCTCGTTCTCTCTGTCTCAAATAAATAAATAAAATCTTTAAAAAAAAAAAAAAAAAGATGGGATTTCCCCAGGCTCAACTGGGCATTTAAAAAAATAAAAAAAAAAATAAAAAAATAAATAAAAAGTTGATTGGATAAACAACATATATATCCATAGAACAGAATACTGTTCAGCAGGAAAAAGAGTCATGGAACTAAATGAAAGTGTCTCAAAATCAGTGTACTGAGTGAAAAAAGCCAAACCAAATAGAATACCAACTACCTAATTTCATTTATATAAAATTTTAGAAAATTTATGCTAATGTGTAGGGTAAGACCACAGATCAATGGCTTTCTCTCTTTGGGGTAGAAAGGAGATGGATTGCCAAGGAGCATGAGAAATCTTTTAGTTAGGAGTAAGGGAAATGTGTATTTTAACTGTGGCAGTAGGTTCACACGCATATACATTTGTCAAAGCTTATATAAGAGCACTATTTAACTAAGCACAGTTTATTTTATGTAAGTTATATGTCAATAAAGTTGATTTAAAAACATGTTGGATCCAATAGGCATGAGAACACTAGGTGTAAATAGAAAACAGACATTCAAACAGATGAACAACATTAACCTTGGAATAGAAATAGATATACTTATGCTATTTATTATAGCAGACTAAAACTGTAATATTCAGAATCTATTGGAACCCCTCTTTTCCCTCTATAAAAGGAAGATAATGTCCATCTATGAGTTACCCTGAGGCTAAAATGAGAACAAAATATGCAAAGCACTTAATACCTGGTAGATATATGTTTTTTCCATTTTATTTTTGAAACACTATTACTCTTGTTTTTCTTGAATGTTTTTTGTGTGTGATTCCAACTGCTTGGAATAGTTTTCCTTCTACATAACCCATCCTTTAAAATCGAAGCATTGTTTTTCATTCAGTTTGAAACATTACTCTTTTCCCTGTATTTACCATTTAGATATTTTTTGTTGACCAAATGTTATTCACTTATAGCATAATGAATTGCATTATACTCATGGGGGAAAATACCTAATGTTTATCTTTTGAATTGCATTTGCATTGCATGAATGAATAAGAATGTATAGAATAGTAAAACTCAAATGCCAAAAACTACATTGTAATGTAGTGTTTATATGAGAACGTGTAGTCAAAAGCAGAGTACACCGCATATTAAGGAAGGCACATTTACATACCTGGGTTGCAGAAACTGTGACTTTATTTCCTCTGAATTCCTAAATGCATGCTTTCTTTGCCTTCTGATACCTTCAAGATGAGTTCTCAAAACAATCTGAAGAACCAGTTGTTAAGGAGGATCTAAGTACTGTAACATTTTAATCTAGAATATATATGGGATTTAAACTGGGAATTTAAAACCCCAAGCTGATCCATATAGAAAGGAAGTAATCTATAATTCAGCACCACTAAACTTCACTTTTGAATGTAATAATGGAGAGCTATTGCCTGAGAAGTTATGGCAAGATTAGCACCCACAAAAGGGAAACTTCTCTATCTTGATTTGCTGACTGGGGTCGGGGACTCTGGCATCAATAGCTGGGAAGTGTTCCCTTTGGCAAAACAATTTTGGTTCTCCTAGCAAACCCTGAGGTTTACTCTGTCAGCTGAGTGAGACACTTCTTTTCTTTTTAAATTTCATTCCCATTCTGCCCCCCTCCTTTTTTTTCTAAAAATGCCTCAATCAACAAAGTTTTGTTTTGCTGTGTTTCAATCTTGAATATGTCACAGTTCCATCAACCATGAGCATTAAATAAGAATCATAATGACATAAATCCTGTTTATTAACCACTTTCTATATGCCTTACATATATCATTATTATTTTTCACAGATGCTCTGGGAGGTAAATGCTGCCTATTCTGTTATTCTTACTTATGATAAAAAGTAGGGCTCAGACTTTTCTTTTTTTTTTTTTTCAAGAGCCCACAACTAGCTTGAAAACTGTAATTTGATTTTAGGAATACTGCCTTTGTTTTTGCCACTGCAGGATCCGAGGCAAAAAGATTAAATGAGTATCAGAAGACAAAGAATTTGACAAAGGCGTGTTTTTACATTAATGGTGATAGTTTCTCCAGAAACAAAAAAGTCAGGTATGTTGCTCTTTGGAAATCAATGTTTCTCATTCTAGGCATATATATGGTCCGTGTCCCATTTGCCCAAAGCAGAATCAAGCAGTGTAAGAGATTAATAGTTGCCCTATTATTTCCAGGTTGCATGCCTGCTGTCTACTAATATCCTTTTGACATTTTGATGGATATGGGTCAGAAAACTGTAGCAGGTCCATAATTCCATTTAGCCATAGGTGGTTTGAGTTTTTCTAATTCATTACAAGCACATCTGAGCTGATGAAACACTTTCTCCCAGTGCTCAGTTCTCCTGATGTACTTGGTCAAAAATATATATTTGTGATTCAGGAAAGATGCAATTTTTCTTCTTTTGAAGTCAGAGCAACCTGGGGCATATGGTGGAAGGACCGTAAAGGCTCATTTTCTTTCATCATCTCACAGATTTGGCTAGGCCAAGAAACACTTATTTGACGTCTCATGATTTAGTCTCTACCAGCACCAAATTAACCGACTGTTACTCACAAGAACTCTTCACTTCTAGTCAAGAAACATTATTAAGCTGTTTCTCCCATAGGCAGCAGTGCATTTTGGGGAAATCAGACTCTCCACCGTTCCGATGATGAACCTCAGTTTCTCCTTCTCTGGTATGTGAGATGTTGACCTAAGACACGTCTCTCTGGTCATCTTCAACACTAACATCCTGTGATTCGCTATTTTCAAGGGAAAATGAAGGAGTGATTTCACTTCTAGCACATTTTCTTTGGTGGCATTTTTGTGGCCTCTTCTTTTAGAGAAACCGTTTGATTTTTATAAGCTTTAGCTCTCCATGAAGTAATGTTTCTAGAAGTACTAGTATGAATGCAGTTAAGCCAATAGACCTGGAAATTGAAAGGAAAAAAAAAAAAAGACATATACGCACACACACAACCTTGTTAAAAAGATAAACTACATGGTTCAAATAAGCCAAAAATTACTGTCTATATCTACCAATGAGTTCCTTTTATCTTCTTATAAGTTGTGAAGGTTTTAAATAAGTGGAAAGTCCTTTATTTTTTGGTAATGTTTCTTATCTTAGGTATTTGAATTATAATATTATTTGAGTCATTTATGCAATAATCAATCTTTATTCAGAATAAAAAGGAATCAGAGTGATGTAGTAGTTAAAAGCTTGGCTTGGTAGTCAGATGGGCTGTGTTCAAATTTGGTTTCCAATGGTTACTAATAATGATGCCTTCACAGCTTTGTTACAGGACGTAAATGAGATAAATGTGTATAAACGACCTGGTGGTTATTTTTTTATTACTCCTACCATGTCTTTGAATAAGAGCATTGACTAAGGAAGGTCATCAATCCTTTCCTCCCTCAGGGGTTTTGATAGATTCACTGAGAGGTTCCACAGACTAATGGGGTAGTGCTATAATTAACCCAGATTTTATTTTGATTATTATGATTTCCTTGCCTGGAAAGTAGTAAAATAAGCCTCACTCGAGCCACATTACAAGACAGTGAAATTCATCCTGGAGACTGCACTCTGGGGACAAAGGTGGTAAATGCCTAATATGTTTGAAGAAATCATTTTTGTAGGCAGAAAACTACTGCCAATAATAAATTGTCCAAATAGAATTACAATTATGATATATTCAGGAACAAGACACATTCAATTGTTCTTCCTTACCCAGCCAGGAAAAACAAAAAGAAGCAATATCTTATTACTATGGGTGTGTGTGTGTGTGTGTGTGTGTGTATGAAATAATAAAATAAAATAAAATATATTTTGTCACGTACATATTCATTTTTATGTAAGAGTATACAGTATTATGCCCACAAACAAGCCCAGCACACATTATTAATTTCATAAATCAGCATAATTAAATGTGAATGCTTAATAAATAGATTAATAGATTATTTTATTCACTGTAGAGAGTACATTAATGTTAACTTTCATGGTCATTAGAGGCATTCACAAAGAGACATTCCTCTTTCTGGGTAAAGAGTAAGATTGTAGATCCCTGCCCCCTTTGAAGTTATGTGTGGACTTATGACATGCTTTGGCAAATATGAGCAGATGTGATGTATCACTTCTGGATGGGAGCTTAAAGAAACTATATGCCATTTGCACTCTGCTATCCCTCTGCCATGGTAGTCATGGGAGTACACATCAAAATAAACATTTGCTTCAGGGGATCAGCCTGTTTTTTTCATAACCGCTATGGTCAGAGCCCTCCTGCTAACCCAGTAGGATATATGACCTGGGGAAGAATATGTTTATTATATTAAGCTGTTGGCATTTGGGATAGCAGAGTCATGTTGTATATAGTCAACAAATTAAATGCTGGTATATTTGAGTTTCCTCATCCTCCAATTTTTACAAATCCTCCATTTGTTCATCATTGCATGTAGAATAAAATCCATGTTTCTTGATATGGCATATGATACTCTGCCTAAAGTTCTCCAACTGCATTTTTCCTTCCACATTCTCATTCAAGTCCCAGTGAGTCTTCATTTTAACTTTGCCAATCTAATACAGTAAAAGCAATACCTCCATGTACTTTTAACTTCCTTTTCTATCACTAAGAATGAACTTGATCATATTTTCATGTTTAAGAGCCATTTTCCTTTCATTTCCTATGTGGTTCAAAAGGAAAAGCTTCAAAACTGTGAAGATATTATTCAATTATTTTCTAAGTATATATCTTGATTCTTGTACGTTTATAGCTGATTTGTGTTGGGTTTTTTTGTAAGGTATTAATAAGTTTTGTTTCAATATTCTTAGGTTTTAGATATACTTTGCATGCATGTGTTTCTTGACTTCCCTGTTTGATGCTGAATGAATCTTACTAGTTTTGTTTTGTTTTTTTCCAGATAATTCTGGAAATCTTTGGTCTTTATCTCTTGAAATATTTCTCTATTTGTTTGTTTTGATCAATTATGAACACTATTCTAGGAATGTTGAACTTTCAACCTCCTTTTTAAAAAGCATATAGTTTATATTTGCTGCCACTTAATTTCTTCCTGAATCCTAATGGGAGAGTTCTTCAAAAAAATCATTTAACTCACTAATTTGTTCTTAGCTATATCAGTTCCACTTTTCAACTCTATATTGATTTCTTTCAGTCAACCATTGTGGATTTATTCTGGGTTATACTTCATGAGTCCTTGCTCTTGGTTTTATCCTTCCAACATTTTAATCTCTTTGAAGATAGTCAATTTGTTTCCATAAAAAATGATTTTGTCTGGTTCATTAATTCCTAAGAATACCCACCATTTGAATTTTCTATTTTATTAGTCATAACATTTAGTGATACGTACTTGGAGTAAGATTCTCCAGCCTTAACTTATGTCCCTTCTCATGGATTTCAAGTGGGGAGGGGACATGCCTCAAGGAAGTAGGGTTCTAACATTGCTCTCTACACCATACTGTGGCCTAATATTTTTCAAGAGCTTGTAGCCTCAGTTGTAATTACCTAACCTTTTAGATACAGAAAAAGATACCAGGGGGGATAAAATTTGTAGAAGATGACTAGTCCTCCTGCTTTAAATGTTAACTATTTTCATCATGTTGAGGCCTTCATATTTCTCCCCAAACTCAAGTTTGGTGTCAAGATGATTGCTGTTGTTTTGTCTAGAGTGACTACATTCAAACACAGGGACAATCGAGCAAAGAAAAGATTTAGGGCACATTAATAAACATTCTTCCACCTTGTCTTTGGTTAGATGTTCAAGTCTTCTTCCTTTGGTTCCTTGGTTTCCTTCCCTGTGTGATCAAGATTTCTTATAGAAATTGCCATAGACCACAACAGCAATGATATTTGTGATAATAGATATTACACCGTTTTGAGGTGTTTTTTTTTTCCACTATTATACACCCAAGTTGCTTCTTGTCTTAGTTTGAAATTGGCCATGAATATTTAAAGGCATACCTTAATTATTTGTATGAATTTAGAGTTTGCAGGGAGGGTTTCTCTTTATCAGTGCTACCTGCCATTTTACCAATAACTTCTTTGACCGTTTCAATTATATTTTTGGATATTCCTATGAGATTAGGAATACAGGAAAATAACTAGTTGATTTTAATGAAATGTATTATTCCCTACTTCTGTGTTCACTTTATCAAGAACAATTTAACAAAAACACACTGTTGAACTACATAAAATAAAACCCAGAAAACCAATGGAGAAAATCAGTGAAACAGAAAGCTAATTCTTTGAAAAGTTCAAGAAAGTTGATAAACCTCTAGCAAAACTAACAAAAAAAGAGAGAAATCACAAGGTTTTGTAAGGTTTTAAATTTTAAAAAATTACGAATATCAGGAATGAAACATGTGATACCACTACTGACCCAACAAGCACTAAAAGAATCTAAGTGAATAAAACATCTAACTCTGCACACAAAATTGGTAACTTATATGAAATAGACCAGTTCCTTGAAGAGTACAAACTACCTACTAAATACAACTTGCCAATAAGAATATTTTTTAAAAAGATTGGATATACCTATAACTAATAAGGACATTAAATATATATATATATATATATATATTATAATTTCCTAGCCTGGTGATGGGTATTAAAGAGGGCACGTTCTCCGTGGAGCACTGGGTGTTATATGCAAACAATGAATCATGGAACGCTACATCAAAAACTAATGATGTAAGGTATGGTGATTAACATAACATAATTAAAAAAAGAAAAAAATATATATATCCAGGCACAGTTTTCACTGGTGATTTTTGCCAGACATTTAAGGAATAACACTAATTTACACAATTTCTTACATAAAACAGAAGAGGAGGAAAAACTTTCCAACTCATTTTATGAAGTCAGCATTACCCTGAATGAAAACCAGAGAGAAACTGTGTAGAAAGCAAAAGCAAAAACAAAAAACAAAACAAACAAACAAATGACAGTAACTATAGACCAATATCCCTCATTAATATAAATGCAAGTATTTTTTTTACCAAACCTTAGGAATTCAACAGTATGTAAAATAAATTATACACCATGACCAAGTGGAGTTTATTAATGAGATGTAAGTGTAGCTCAAATTAAGAAATCAATCAACACAATCTATTATATTAACTGATTAAAGAAGACAAATAATAGGGCATATATATTTATAAATGATCATATATATATATACATGATTACATACGTATAAATGCTAGAGACTCAGGAAAGAGTTATAGTTCAAGTTCAAAGAAAGTCAGGCTGGAGAACCAGGAAGAGGCAATATTGCAGTTTTGTCTGAAGGCCGTCTACTTACTGTACAGTTCCCTCTTAACTTCAAGTGATGGGAAAAGGCCCATCATATTATGGAGGGTAATCTGTTTTACTCAAAGTTCACTAATTTAAATGTGACTCTTGTCCAAAAACACCCTCACGGAAACAACCAAAATAATATTTGCCCACATATCTGGGCATTGTGGTCCGGCTAAGTTGACACTAAAATTAACCATCACAGAACTATCCATATTCATTGTGGCAATGCCAAAATGATAGTTTTGATATTGAACTATACTTAGGTAAGATGTCACCACTGGGGAAAACTGAATGTATATTACACAGACCTCTCTACTACTTTTGCAACTTCTGAATTTATAATTATTTCAAAATAAAAATTTAAAAAAACACTTAGATTAATAAAGAACATAAAGTCTAATTCTAAAATTAACCTAAAACTGCTTTTAAAAATAAAGTTTATTTAAAAGAAGAAAAATGAATTGGAAATTCCCATTCCTATTACTGAGTATTTCAGTTGGTTAATTTCCTACTAAGGAAACTCACAGAGGTTGCTCTTTCTGCCTACAGAGCTCTATTCTTCTTTATTCAGGCAAGTCTTACTCATTGAATTTCAGTTTAAATGTCATTTCCTAAGGATATAATTCTTTGGCACTCAGATTTGTTCAGTTTTCTTGATAAATCATTCTCATTGCACCATGCATTTTCCCTCTGTAACATTTATCACAGTTGTAATTAATTCACAATAGCTGTTTTTCACAATGTCTGGTTAAGATGGCACAGACTGTCTTCATTTTCTTAAGCATCAGTGTGTTCCTGTCATCTGACAACTACATAGCACACGTATGTATTATGTATGTATTAAATGTCAGTTGGGCGCCTGGGTGGCTCAGTTGGTTGAGCGACTGCCTTCGGCTCAGGTCACGATCCTGGAGTCCCTGGATCGAGTCCCGCGTCGGGCTCCCTGCTCGGCGGGGAGTCTGCTTCTCCCTCTGACCCTCCTCCCTCTCGTGCTCTTTCTCATTCTCTCTCTCGCAAATAAAAAAAAAAAAAAAGAAAGAAAAAAAGAAAAAAGAAAATGCTTTAAAAAAAAAGAAGAAAGTTACCAGATTTAAAGAATCTATGATCCAGTATAAATATGACTTCAGGGGCGCCTGTGTGGCTCAGTCGTTAAGCGTCTGCCTTCGGCTCAGGTCGTGATCCCAGGGCCCTGGGATCCAGCCCCACATCAGGCTCCCTGCTCAGTGGGGAGTCTGCTTCTCCCTCTGACCCTCTTCCCTCTCATGCTATCTCTCATTCTCTCTCTCTCAAATAAATAAAATCTTTAAAAAAAAAAAAAAAAAAGAGGGCGCCTGGGTGGCTCAGTCGGTTAAGCGACTGCCTTCAGCTCAGGTCATGATCCTGGAGTCCCGGGATCGAGTCCCGCATTGGGCTCCCTGCTCGGCAGGGAGTCTGCTTCTCCCTCTGACCCTCCGTCCTCTCATGCTCTCTATCTCATTCACTCTCTCGCAAATAAATAAAATCTTAAAAAAAAATTTAAAAAAAAATGTCAGTTAAATAAGTTATTTAATCAGAGTTTTCATGACACAGAATTAAATGCAGAAATACTTTGAGAGCTTAATAGGGAAACTCCAAGACAGTATAGGTACTGATAACTGTAAAAATGGAGTACCTTCTTTTCCAATAAAGGTCAGGTAGCAAGGCAAGAAAGAGAAGAGGGTATAGAACATTGCTTCAATGATGCTTTTATGTAGTTAGATATGGGGGGAATTATACAGGCTTGTTGTCAGAACCTGGTAGAGTCAAAACAATAATTTAGGGCATTCTCTTTTACTTAACCATGCAGATGAGAACGCAGGACTCCTAAGTCAAGTTGACATCGTAGATTTTTAAGCTCCTAGGAGGAAGTGACTGTTACGTACTTAGCGTCATATTCACAGAAACCCACACAGTACTTGCACAGAGGTGGTATCAATAAATGTGTGTTGAATGAATAAATAAGACTATATTCACAGACAGGGCCTGAGATCTGAGACTTGAACCAGATTCTGGCTGTGAAATTATATTGGAAGAAAAGGAAATGTGGGCAGAATATTAACTAGAGTGCATTATAGAGCACATTAGCTTCCATGGGCTTATTTGCAGGTAAAATTTGTGCTAAACCAGTCTGATAGATAACTCCGCTTTCTTACAAACTTGAAGACCCAAAGGTACAGAATCATTATCATCTGTACATTGGCTTATGGGAAAGGCAAACATCCTTTAACTTTAAATTACCATTAGACTAGCATTCAACATGTAGTAAACAAGCCACTCATTCCTAAAAATTTAACTGCAACTTGCTTTGCTAGTGAGCTTTAGGAGCAATGTACAAAGTGTTATCAACAACTTCACCCTGTCCAAGGATTTGTCTCACTCTCTGACAAGATCCTTGCTTTTTTTTTTTTTTTTTAAAGATTTTATTTATTTATTTGACAGAGAGAGACACAGCGAGAGCAGGAACACAAGCAGGGGGAGTGGGAGAGGGAGAAGCAGGCTTCCCGCTGAGCAGGGAGCTGGACGTGGGACTCGATCCCAGGACCCTGGGATCATGACCTGAGCCGAAAGCAGACGGTTAATGACTGAGCCACCCAGGTGCCCAACATCCTTGCTTTTTTTTTTTTTTCTTTCTCCAAATGAGCAAGCCTCCTTTGAAATAAACAGGTGATGCAAAACTGTACTTCTGGAATAAAACTATTTTATTTTATAAGGAAAGATGGTATAGTTCAGTTTAATAAACCTTTATTTATATTATTGATATTTTTTATATTTGCCTCTCTCCAAGGGAGGGGAAAAAACAGGAAAATTTTCTACTAATTAAACACCTTAGGAATTATAGTTGTAGAGCTCACAGTTAAAAAGATCTCACAAAGACAAAAATCTAAAACATCGAGAAAATAACACAAGAATTTAAAAAGAGGTCATAAATATATATTGCAGTTACACTTTAAAATAAAGGGAGGGTCTGAGTGGCTCAGCCAGTTAAGTGTTTGACTCTTAATCTCGGCTCAGGTCATGATCTCATGGTTTTGATCTTACAGTTGTGGGTTCCAGCCCTGCATTGGGCTCCATGCAGGTTCTGGAGCCTACTTAAATAAAGATTAAAATTAAATAAATAAAAATAAAAATAAAAGTAAAATAATGGGCTTTATATCAATGAATTTGAAAATTTAGACCACAGAAACAATTTTCTAGAAATATAACTTACCAAAATAACATATGCAAAACTCGAAGAATTTGAAGATTATTACACAAATGTTATAATTAGTAATTAAACACTCACTCACCTAACAAATCAGGTCCAAATATTTTTCCAGCATTTCACAGTTAAAATACAAGATATTTTTGTCATATATAAACTCTTATTTTTTTATAAACTTTTTTAAAGATTGAAAACAAAGGGGATGACTTCTTATTTTCTGAGAATGGAATAATTGTGAACTGAACTGAATAAGGATGGTACAGTAAAGCAAAGTCCCATCTCACTTTTGAAAAAAAATGCAAAATACCAAAGCATATATTTGCAGATTAAATTAAAAAAGAAAAAAAATATTATCTTCAGACAAAAAAACATGAAAATAATGAATTCGCCAAAAGATATTTAAGGAAGAGCTATTATATGCCCGATATTCTAAGGTTCTGGAGATATAATGTGAAAACGATATCTAAGTTTTTTGTTGTGTGGGATTCTAACGAATTATAGAACTTAATGAGATTTAACAGCCAATTGAGGCAAAGTAGTAAAAATGGAACAGACTGGAAAGCCCTTAGACCCCCCAAAGTTGTATCAAAGATATGTAATAGCTATAACTTTAATTTTGATATATTGGGTACATTTTCTTTAAATGAGGAATCTGGTCAGAATGACAAATATCGTCATTCCTATTCCACATTTCTTTGGAGATCCTACCACATTTTGTGAGAATAAAAATTAAGGTATTGAAAAGAAGTGGCAAAAAATAATATTTAATGTATTAAAATGAGTCAATAAGAGAATTCACTAATATTGTTAAATATAAGTACAACATAACCAAATAACTTATGTTTTAAAACACCAGTAACAACACTTAGGAAATAAAATTTTTAATAAGATATCATTTCCAACAGACACACAAAAAATTATAAATCACTTAGACATAAAAAAATTATATTCTCGAAGTAGATTAAAGACCTAAATGTGTGACTTGAAACCATAAAAATCCTGAAGAAAATATAGGCAGTAATTTCTTTGGCATCAGCTGTAGAAACATTTTTATAACTATGTCTCCTGAGGCAAGGGAAACAAAAGCAAAAATAAAGTATTAAGACCACACCAAAATTAAAAAAAAAAATTGCAAGGAGAAGGAAAACATCAACAAAATGACAAAGCAACTTACTGAGTGGGAGAAGATATTTGCAAATGATCCAATAAAGGGTTAGTATCTAAAATATATAAAGAACTTATACAACTCAATGCCATTAAATAACCAAATAATCCATTTAAAATGGGCAGAGGATCTGAATAGACCTTCTTCCAAAGAAGAGATAAAGATGGCTGACTCATGAAAAGATGCTCCATGTTACTAGTCATCAGGCTAATAAAAATCAAAATCACAATGAGATACAACTTCACATCTATCAAAATGGCTAAATTCAAAAAACAAGCAATAACGAGTGTTGGTGAGGGTGTGAAGAGAAAATATTCTGATGCACTATTAGTGGGAATGCATGCTGCAGCCACTGTGGAAAACAGTATGGAGGTTCCTCAAAAAATTAAAAATAAAATTACCGTGTAATCCAGTAATTCCACTCCTGGGTATTTACCCAAAGGAAAAAGAAACCCTAATTCAAATAGATATATGCGCCCTTATGTTTATCAGAGTATTATTTACAATAGCCAAGATGTGGAAGCTACCTATGTGTCCACTCACAGATGAATGGATAAAGAGAGAAAGAGATAAAGAGAGAGAGAGAGAGATTATTCAGCCATAAAAAAGAATGAGATCTTACCATTTGCAACATTGTGAATGGACTTAGAGGGTATTATGCTAAGTGTAATAAGTCAGTCTGATAAAGACAAATATCATATGATTTCAGTCATATATGGAATTTAAAAAAAAAAGACAAGAGAGAGAAAGAAAGAAGACAAACAAACAAAAACAGACTCTAATACAGAGAACAAACTGGTGGTTGCCAGAGGGAAGGTGGGAAGGAGCATGGGTGAAATAGGTGATGGGGATTAAGAGCACACTTATCTTGATGAGCACTGAGTAATGTATAGAATTGTTGAGTCATTATATTGCACACCGGAAACTAATATAACACTATATGCTAATTATACTTCATAAAAAAATAACATTCTTTGATCACAATGAGAAAAAATAGAAATCAATAAAAAAATCAGCAGGAAATGCCTTTTCATATTGGAATAAAAATAATAAACAACATGATATTAAACAACTCTTAGGTCAAAGGGTAAATATAAAAGAACTTTAGAATTACCTGAATATAAGGTTTATAAAAGTAGGATATGAAAGAACTTGTTAAAATAGTTAAAACATATAGTTAAAACAGTTGTGAGTAAAAAATTATAGTATTGAATACCTATATAAATACAAATGAGACAAAAATTAAATGAATTAACTATCCAATTTAAAAAGCTAGGAAAACTTTTTGAGGAGCCTCCATAAAAAAAAAAAAAGCTAGGAAAAATGACAAAGTAAATGAAAATAAGGCTGATGGAAAGCTTCATAAAGATAAAAGTATTGGGGAGGGTATGTGCTATGGTGAGCGCTGTGAATTGTGTAAGACTGTTGAATCACAGACCTGTACCTCTGAAACAAATAATGCATTATATGTTAAAAAAAAAAAAAAAAGAAGAAGAAGAAGAAGAACATAGCAGGAAGGGAAAAATGAAGGGGGGGTTATCAGAGGGGAAGAGGAACCATGAGAGACTATGGACTCTGAGAAACAAACTGAGGGTTCTAGAGGGGAGGGGGGTGGGGGCTGGGTTAGTCCGGTGGTAGGTATTAAGGAGTGTGTTGAATGGAGCACTGGGTGTTATACGCAAACAATGAATCATGGAACACTACATCAAAAACTAATGATGTAATGTATGGTGATTAACATAACATAATAAAATTTAAAAAAGATTAAAGCAGAAACTAGTGAGTTAGAAAACTGGCACACACTAGAACTCATAAATAAATGCCAAATTTAGGGGTTTTTTGTTGTGTGGTTTGTTTTGTTTTGTTTTTGTTTTTTTTTTTTGCAAGCTCTATCATGATCCCAAAGGACAAATTTACACCTAGGTCAGATAGATCATTTTCTCAGAAAACTTAACAAAACTCTACTCAATATACAGAAAATATAAGCAGGTTAATTACTCTGGAAGAAATGTAGAAAGTATCTAAAAAGCTCCCTACCAAAAAACATGAAACCTAGTTGACTTCATATAGGACTTTTACCAACTTTTTAAACAGTCAGGTAATCTTAACACTACATAAAGTGTTCCAGAGCATTAAAAAGAAGGACAACCTCTACTTTTACTTTAAAACATGAATATAGCATTTATCTTAAACATTGCATGAAATTGACATAGTATAAATACATTTTATTTATAAATATCAATGCAAAATTCTTAGATATAACATTAGCAAATAAAATCTAATAACACTTTAAAAATAATAGAAGATAGGGCGCTTGGGTGGCTCAGTTGGTTAAGCGACTGCCTTCGGCTCAGGTCATGATCCCGGACTCCCGGGATCGAGTCCCCACATTGGGCTCCCTGCTCAGCGGGGAGTCTGCTTCTCCCTCTAACCCTACCCCCTCTTGTGCTCTCTCTCTCTCACTCTCTCTCTCTCTCAAATAAATAAAATTCTTAAAAAAATAAAAAATAAAAATAATACAAGATAAACAACTATAGCTAATTTCAGTAATGCAAGTGTTACTCAGTGTTAGAAAAGCCATAAATATGGTCATAAATGGCCATATAAATCTTAAAAGACAAAAAATGTATGATTATGTTCAAAGATGCAGAGAAGGCATTTGCCAAATTTCAGCACACATGATAAAAATACACTTAATAAAATAGAACTTAATTGACACATCATTAACATGATAAAGTATATATCTTAATCAATAAGCAAGCGCTTTTCTTAAAAGCAAAACACTAGCGGTTTTCCAGTTGTACTCAAGAAAAGACAAAGGTGGGGCGCCTGGGTGGCTCAGTGGTTAAAGCGGCTGCCTTCGGCTCGGGTCATGATCCCAGGGTCCTGGGATCGAGCCCCGCATCGGGGTCCCTGCTCTGTGGGAAGCCTGCTTCTCCCTCTCCCACTGCCCCTGCTTGTGTTCCCTCTCTCGCTGTGTCTCTCTCTGTCAAATAAATAAATAAAATATTTAAAAAAAAATAGGAAAAAAAAAAAGAAAAGACAAGGGTGCCTTCTTGGTTGTCTCATGGTGGTAAGGAGAAATAAACAAACAAACATACAAACAAAATCAAAGTATAAGATCCAAGGCTTTAAGTCAGAAACTTGGAGAGCTATATTCTAAGACTGTGTATGAACCAGAAGTAAAGGAAATCTTGCAAAAACCACAAACTGGCCTAGAGTCAATTCAGGCTCTGAATGGATTAAGGTGATCTGCTGTCACTTTATGTGCCTCCTCGTGGGTAGGCTGAAGCCTTAGGGAAAATAATAGCACCAGCAGACTGCATATTTTTCCTGCACAGTGTCTCAGTGTCCTGTTTTCAATTATATGTATATAACATATTTCAAGTATATGTATTTCATGTATATCATATATATTTATTCTCACATACACAAAGGGTCAAGTATAAATGGAAATAGAAACAAATTTACAAGTATCTGAGTAATTCTAGACATCAAATATAGATAATGAAAGAACTGTGGTTAAAATATTTGTGAAAATAAATAAAAAAGAAAGAATTCATCAAACAGAAATCCTTAAAAAAATAGAAGATCTAGAATTAAAAATGCAAACTAATAGATGGGTTTAACAGCATACAGGACAAAAATAGGAAAGATAATTAGTTAAAGGGATGATAGTTGAGTAGAAAACATGCAAGCAGATTCATGGGAATCATAAAAGATCAAAGAACACAGAGAAGAGTGTGAGAGACACATGCACATAAGCATGGTGAAAAGTCTAGGGTCCTTGGTCCTCTGGAATTAAAAACAAAGTGAATCAGGCAGAAGTCATATATTAGAAGAGACAATGGTTAAGAGTTTTTGTATATACACTTGAAAGGATTAAAATAATTTATAACAGATTCTCTTGTCATAGTGAAGTTAAATTAAAAAAAAAAGATCAAATAAGATCAACTAGGAAATAATGCAACATTTGGAAGTTAAGGTATGTACTTTTATTTTTTTATCTTATTTTATTTATTTGAGTGAGAGAGGGGGGAGGAGCAGAGGGGAAGGAGAGGGATAAGCAGACTCCACACTGAGTATGGAGCCTGACCTAGGGCTCAATCTCAGGACCCTGAGATCATGACCCTGAGATCATGACCTGAGCCAAACCAAGAGTCAGATGCTTAACCAACTGTCTGAGCTCCCCAGGCTCCCCAAGGTATGTACTTTATAAATAGTCAATGGGAGAAAAGGAAATCACAGTGGAAATTAGAAATTTTAAAATGATATATCCAATTTGTGAGATGAAGCTAACATGATGCTTAAAGGTAAATAACCAGTCCTAAATGAATATACTGAAAAAAACAAAAGCTGAAAAATCATTGAGTTGAGCTTCTAACTCAAGAAGCTGGAATAAAACTAAAATAAAAAAAAATCTCAAAAACATCAGAAAAAAGACATAATTTATTTTCTTATATATTGCTTTATATTTTTAATTATAATAGATTCAGTAAAACAAATGCAGAAACAAAAAGAAATCTTTGAAAAAGACTAATAAAAATGAGAGCTTTCTAGCAAGAGTAATTAAGAACCAAAAAGAGATTAAATTAAAAATTTTAAATTTTAAAATTTAGATGAAATTGATCTATCTTTAAGAAAAAAGTACAAAGTCAATACAAAAAGAAGCATAAAATATTAAAAGTTCTATATTTTAAAAATAAATCTGTAATTACAAATCTTTCCACAAAGAAATATCCAAGGCTACATTACTTTGATTGTGAATTCATCTAAAATTGGAAAGAAGAAAACAACAACAACAAAAAACAGTCTTAGAAAAAAAATTCCAGAGATTTAAAAGAGATGGAATACATTGCAACTCATTTTTTTGAGGCTAACATAAACTTGGTACCAAAATATGACAAAGACAGGAAAATTACTGGATAAACTTTCTCAAGAAAATAGATGCAAAACTGTTTTAATGGCAAGTCAAATGTAGTAATACATAAATAAGTGATGTGTCACAATTGATTTGGACTTATTTCTGTAATTAATAGTTGGTATAACATTTAAAATAAGTTAAGACTTTTGAAACTATTTCTGTTCAATGCAATAGACAAGAATAAAGGTAAAAATGGTATAAATGGGAAGAATGAACTCAATAGTCATTTTTCTGCCTATAACACATTTGTATATGCAGAAAATATGAAAGAAAATAACTAAAATATTAGAATTAATGTGTAACACTGTCCCTAGGTTTAGGACCATAAAATAAACATAAGACCTCTAAGCTGAAAACTACAAATACTGAGGAAATTTAAGGAAAACTTAAGAAGCAAAGACATAAATGATGGTCTAAAGTTGGAGAAGTCAATATTCTAAACATGTGAATTTTCCCAAAATTGACTTATGTGAAATCTCATTCAAAATCAAAACTGTGTGAATACGTGTGTATGTACATCTGTAAATGTTAGCAGTGATTCAAATTTTATGTGGAATTTTAAAGGACCAAGCTAAGAAAATGTTAACAAATAAAATAAAACACAAGACCTACACTACTAGTTATTTCAGTAATGAGAGAGGAAAAATGTATGCATATAGATCCACACACAGAAGCACTTGATTTATAACAGTGGTGACACTGATATAAAATTTCTTATCAGTAAGATAAGAAAAAAAAATGAAATTTAGTGACATATTTGTCAGCAGGGCTGTGGGAAATAGACACTCTTGTACTTTGGTGATAACAATGGAAAATAGCAAAACTTACATGAGGGGAAATTTCACTACATCTTCCCCAAACAGAAGTTCACTTACATTTAGACCAAGAAATACCAGCCCTAGAAATCTTTTCCAGGAATAAATTGGCAAAAATATAGAAAACTACATAAAGGGCTATTCGGTGAAGTGGTACAAAGAGAGTAAGATGCAAAACCCATACACCTATCAATAAGGGAATTTTTAATTAAACTACAGTACAAAAGTAAGTTGATTACTATGCAAACTGTTAAAAACAAAAAGTAATGAAAAATTTTTAAGAGTCAGAGAAAAGGGGAACATGACTTTGAGGGGAACCATGAAAAGAAAGATGGCTAACTTAGCACAGATAAAAATCAGAAGAAGATACATAAGTAAATCAATAATGAGAAAAAATAGAAATATTGGAAATTGAGCAAGACACATTTAAAAACTCATGAGTGAAAAAGAAAACATTAACAAAATTAGATGTTATTTTGAACTAAATAATAATGAAAATGCATCACATCAAACTTCATGGCAAACAGCTAGAGCAAAGCACAGACAGAAATATACAGGTTTAGGGGCGCCTGGGTGGCTCAGTCGTTAAGCGTCTGCCTTCGGCTCAGGTCATGATCCCGGAGTCCTGGGATCGAGCCCCGCATCAGGCTCCCTGCTCCTCGGGAAGCCTGCTTCTCCCTCTCCCACTCCCCCTGCTTGTGTTCCCTCTCTCGCTGTGTCTCTCTCTGTCAAATAAATAAAAATATTAAAAAAAAAAAAAAGAAAAAGAAATATACAGGTTTAAAGCTAATATTAAATACAAAGTGGGTATATAATTAATGATCTATGCTGCCACTTTAGGAAGCTAATTAAAAAAAAAGAATAATTAGACCCAAAATATGTAGGCAGAAGGTAAGAATAAAAATATGAGTAAAATCTTAATGAATTAAAAAAAAACATAAAAACAATAGAATCAGTGAAAATAAACTCCAGTTCCTTGAATAGATCAATACAATTAGGATTATCAAGAAAATAGACTGAAGCATAATTTTCAAGATTTGAAATAAAGATAAACATCATGGTTGATTAATCAGACATTGAAAAGATAAATAACCATTGAATCAACATCATACTAAGAACTTCGACAACATATATAACATGGAAATATTCATTAAAAGAAACAATTAGCAGTATACTCGAGAAACTAGATATTCTGAATAAGACTATATCTATTAAAGAAGTTGAATTTATTATTCATTACTTCTAAAAACAAAAACAAACAAAACAAAGCATCACCACAAACAATAATGACAAAGCCGAGACCCAGATGGCATCACTGGTAAATAAATTTTTCCAAACACAGAGAAGAAATGAAACAATTCTAAAATGCCCCTTCCAAAAATGTGAGAGGAAAAAACACTTCCCAACTCCAATATTTGGAATGCAAAAAAGGGTTTCACTCAGACCCCATAGACTTTTAAAGAAATACTAGAAAAAACTGTGTGCACATAATTCATCAACTTAAAGTAGACCAATTCTTAAAATCCCATAAACTATTAAAATACACTGGAAATGAAATAACCTGAATAGTTCTGTACCTATTAAAGCCCTATGAACTATTTAAGTTTTAGTTTTTAACCTAACCAAAAGAAATCTCCAGGCCAAGATACTTTTGCTGGTGAATGATACAAATTATTTAAAGAAGAAATAATAACAATTCTACACAATCTCTTCTACGAAATAGAAAGGAAAGAGCACTTCCCAAAAAAGCATCACCCTGTTACCAAATCCAGACAAGATATTACAAAAAAAAAAAAAAAAAAGGAACTACAGATCAATATTTCTGCTGATTATAGAAGCAAATCTTTTAATGAAATGTTATCAAACTGATCCATTAATACAGGAAAAAAAGAAACTACATCATATCCAAGTGGCATGTATGTAAGGTTGGTTTATTTTTTTAAAATCAATCCATGTACTCCCTAATCTCAAGAAAAAAGAAAGAAAAACAGAGTTTTATCAACAGCTGCAGAAAATCATTTGGCAAAATTCAATACCTATTGTTCATAAGAATTCTCATTAAATTAGGAATAAAATGAAACTTCCTGGACCTGCTGAAAGGCATCTAATAAATCCTATAGCTGGCATCATACCTAATGGTGAAAGACTGAATAATTCCTAACTAATATCAGAAATAGAGGAAGTATTTCTTATTTCACCCTTTCCATTCAACATTGTCCTAGAGGCCCTAGTTGTTTAGTACAAGAAAGTCAGAAAAAATATAACACATATAGATTGAAAAAAAAGAGGTAAGAAATATAAAGACACTTTTACTTTATTTTCTGAAAATGTAGAAAATCTTAGCTCTATTTTAAAGAATCTAACAAAAATTAGAAACTGTTAGAATTTATGTCACTATAACAAGGTTGTAGGATACAATATTGATACACAAAAATCAATAATATTAATGTATATGAGCTCAAACTGAAAATTAAATTTAAAAAACACTTTCATTTGTAATATAAATACAAGTAAATATTTTAGAAGACACTTCACTAAACAGGAAAATTGAATAGCAATAAATAAATACACTATATCTCAATAATCAGAGAACTATATTTTAAAACCTTTATAATATTATTACAGGTAAGCAAAAATGTAAAAGTCTGATACAGTACTAAGTGTTGGTGAAGAAATGAAAGAACTAGGAATTACCAGTGTTACAAAAGAACAATTTTATGCTATCTCCAACTCAGCAAACCCCTAGGCTTTGATGGGGAGAAGGTGTCGCGTCTAGATAAGGATGAAAAGGAAAATCAACATTTATATACCTCCCCACACATCTCCCATCAAAGAATAAAGATGTCCCATCGAGAACAAGACCATCCAATAGCTATATTTTTAACAACTAGAAGTACTTTTTTTATGGATGACTAATTTTCCAGGTTTGATAGTAGTATAAAGATCATAATATAACAGTTAGCAAAGATGACCATGGCATTGTTTAACACTAGTATGAAAATCATAATTTCAGCGATTGCAGAAATACGTTATCATTTTACATTATTTTTCAGTCATCAGTTATCAATCATGAATATTGCATCTGAAAAATGCAAACTTCATGCATGCACTCAACAAACACTGAGGGCCATCTGTGGACTTTAGCTGGAGCCATCAGGGCTCCTGGCCAGCCTCATTGTGCTCACACACCAGTAGTAATGATTCCTTAGATTTTATTGTCAGTTTCTTCATACTTTTCTAACTATTCACCCTCTCACTCCATTTACATCTTCTCATTCGTAGAAAAGACTCCATGTAAGTAGGGTGTAGAAATTTCTTTGCTCCTGGGTAGGTTCACAGAGGCTACAAATTAGCCTTTCTTTATAGAAAATTTGGCCTGATAATAATAACTCCCTTTATAGAGGCCTTGCAAAGACTTTCCTTTCCATGTGGTGTTCAGAGATTAATGGGAATGGTGTCCACATATTTGTGTTCCTGCCAGACTACACCACTTATCTGAAGCCAGTGTCAGGACCCTATGACTATTAATCACCTCTGGAGTCCCTGGAATAAAATCCACATTGTACACTTCTTGGACTGAGGAGGGGGGGAAAGGGAATGGTGTGGTTTGGGGCTGTTTCTCATCATTAATTTTCAATTATGACTGCAAGAACCATCCCAGCTAAGCCTCAAGTAGAAGGGCAGGGGGTTAAAAAAGCCTCCATGGAAGATTAATAAGGGCCACATGGAAGGGGAGAAAATCTGGGAAGTATAAACTCTTTTTTTTTTGGAAAAGAAAAATAATAAACAATTTATAAAATTCCTCATAGGGCAGTATAAAATATATCCATGTTAATTGGGAAAAGTCATATAAAGGACAAAACAGGAAGGCCTTTTATAGGCATAAATAAAAATGACTGAGCCACACCTTTGCTTACAGCTAAATTTGTGAGCCCAAGTTTCTTCATTAGTTAAGATCACTGTTTCCACTTAAAAAAAAAAAAAAAAAAAAGATTTTCTGACTGCTTCTTCTGTTGGACTGACACTTCTCTCCAGTCAAAAGAAAACATTTCATAGTCTTTAGAAGCCTGTTGAGGAGTCCTTCCGGTGTGAAATAAGCGAGTGTAGAAAATCTATTCATAAAAGGAAGAAAAAAGAAAAATATTCAGCCTCCCTAGTCGGACCTAAGGAATCTGAATAATGAAGAACTAATGTTATGTGTGGTGTTCTGTATGTTAGAAATGGCTTTTACATAGAATGTTCTCATCTCACCACATTCTATGTTGTCAGGTTTTTATAAATCTCACTTTTTAACTTAAGTAACTAATGATCAAGAAGGAAAATCACACACTCTTTTTTATAGGTTAAAGTGCCATAGTCAGGACTCCAACTCAGTCTCCTGGTTCTAAAACACACACTTTACATGGTATTTTGTTGCTTTTTAATCTTTAGGGATTAGATATTGAAGCATTTATGTGAAATTATCTTATATGAGCATTCATACACTATTCTTATCAATAGAGAAAGCCATCTCACACACACATCCCACATCACATTAGATGTTAGTCACTTTAGAATTGTCATTCTTCTCATTCAATCTCCATCCCAACTTTCTTATTTCATTTTGTTCTCCCTTGAGGAATAATTCTTTATTATGAATGTTTTGGATGTGGTGTTTCCTACATCCCACTACAAAAGCTCTGTATGTTAATTCATTCTATTCCTACTTGGGTTTAGTCAATCACACATCCTCTCTAAGAATATTGAATCCTGAATGAGCAAAAGAAAAAAGGGTCTCCACAAAACAGGAGACCTTGGTTATTGTCCTTACTCCCTTACTTCTAGAGCAAAATCTTGGCTCTTGTCATTTCACCAAGTTTACCTTTCCAGCATCCTATCAATTCAGCGTATCTGAAATTCTTCCAATACATTCCCTGGTTGTCTGAGAAATCAATACTTAGTTTCTGTGACTTAGAATAAAAAAATGTGACTGATACATGTTCTTCTGTAGTCTTAAATATCCATGGCTTGTGAAGACACTAGCTTGATTAGAGCACCTGTGACTTCAGATTCTCACATAAAAATTCATTTCTTTCACATATGAAATTAAGTCTTGGCTCAAGACATTGGGGGTAGACTAGATAAACTTCTAAAGCATCTCTTGGAACTATAATGGAAAGCTCAATGTGCTGATGGCATTATAAGACTTTTATGAGATGTTTCCTCCTTTATCTCTGACTCATGGCACACGCAGATGATGTACGTATAGAGTAATTTGAATCCACTGTTAAAATTGGATGAGTAAGGTAAAAATTCAAGGATGATCACATGTCAAAAGTTTTTAATACTCTTACGCTCCTATAAGGTTCATCTTATACAAATATATTTCTCAGACTTTTATGCATATCAGATATGAGAAATTTCCCATTACTGAATTTTAATTACATCTCTTTATTAACTGCACACTGGTTGGAAAAACTTATAATAAAATCTATTATACTGGGGCACCTGGGTGGCTCAGTCAGTTAAGTGTCTGCTTTCAGCTCAGATCATGATCCCAGATCTAGCCCCATGTCTTAGGGCTCCTTGCTCAGCAGGGAGCCTGCTTCTCCCTTCCCCTCTACCTGCCACTCTGCTTGCTTATACTCTCTCTCTCGCTATTTCTCTCTGCCAAATAAACAAATAAAATCTAAAAAAAAAAAGCTATTATACTTTATTTTTATTTACTATTTTATAAATTATATCTTCAGAATACTTCCCCTTGATTAATCAAGAAGTAGAAATAAATTTGGGGAGTGAAACTGTCAACTTTATATAATTGTCCCATTTCAGATTTCAACTTGATCTAAACATCTGATTTTGAGTCATAATTTTGTCTTGGGACATGAAAATGGCAAATTTTATGAAAAACAATCCCGTGTTTTGGAAATTTCAGCCTTATTTTCAAGGTTCATTATTACTCTTTTATATTGTTAAGTCTTTGTCACCAAATAGGCTTTTATAGTGGTCTAATACCAAAGTAAAACCACTGGAGAACAGGAGATTTACGTGGTAAGTGTGTTAGAGGAAATCCCTCATTGAGGGCAAAAGCACGTGTTAGATTTCAGGTTTGATGAAAGTGACACTAGCCTTTATTTATACCGACAGCTGCTTGTAAGCTGTGGAGACAAACTAGATTAAGAATCTCCTGATGCGGGGCGCCTGGGTGGCTCAGTCGGTTAAGTGACTGCCTTCGGCTCAGGTCATGATCCTGGAGTCCCTGGATCGAGTCCTGCATCGGGCTCCCTGCTCAGCGGAGAGTCTGTTTCTCCCTCTGACCCTCCACCCTCTCATGTGCTCTCTCTCATTCTCTCTCTCTCAAATAAATAAATAAAATCTTTAAAAATAAATAAATAAAATAAAATAAATAAATAAAAATCCACCTCTAGGGACACCTGGGTAGCTTAGTCTGTTGAGCGACTGCCTTTGGCTCAGGTCATGATCCTGGAGTCCCTGGATCGAGTCCCTCATCGGGCTCCCTGCTCAGCAGGGAGCCTGCTTCTCCCTCTGACCCTCCCCCCTCTCATGTGCTCTCTCTCTCTCTCATTCTCTCTGTCTCAGATAAATAAATAAAATCTTTAAAAAAAAAAAAAGAATCTCCTGATGCTTTTGCTCTGAAGATCATGTGGCAGAAAGGACTCTGCATTCAGATACTGAAGTAGAACATATAAATTTAGTTTTCCACTTCCCCCTAGGGATTAGGAGTACAGGTTGACTGGTGAAGGCACTTGATTGAGTAAAAATCGGCCTGGATATGAAATCAAGGGAACTCACTCGGGTGGAGTATGCCCTACCTTCATCTCTGGAGAATATGTCTGTAGGAACTGACTTTATGTACCTTGAATATTTAATGTGGATTTGTATCAGCTTGGACTAAATTCTTCAGTGAGAAAATACATATAAAAATGGAAAGAAGTTTTTATTCTTTGGTTTTACTTCTTATAGAAAGGAAGGAAGGACAAGAAGAAAGAAAGAAAGGAATGAAAAATAATTGAAGAGAGCAACACCTGGATGGTTCAGTGGGTTCAGCGTCAGACTCTTGATTTTGGCTCAGGTCATGATTTCAGGGTCGCGGATGAACCCCTCCTCCCTCCCCATGGAGCAGGGAACCTGCTTGTCTCCCTCTCCCTCTGACCTCCCCCCTTCTCACTCACGTGCTCTCTCTCTCTTTCTCTCTCTCTTCTCGAAAATAAATAAATAAATCTTTTAAAAAAAATTTGTGAAGAGAAAAGAATTCAAAAGAAAGGAAGGGCTGCGAAGGGAAGAAAAGGACAAGAAAGGAAGTAAATGACAAATGTTAATGATAAGGCAATATGGCACAAAGACTAAATCCTAGGTGCCTAGATTTAAATCATGATCTGAGATCACGAACTGTGCGATCCAAAGCAAACTACCTAACCTCTTGGTGATTCAGTTTAATCATCCATAATATGGATCTGACACGGCACCTACTTCATAAGGTTGTATTAAGGATTTAAACACTGAAAGAAATAGAATGTTTAGAGCAGTGCTAGGCACTTCATAAGTATTTTAAGTGTTTATTATTATGAAAGTCGTTTCCACAAATTCGTGCTGGTGCATTTTCCTCAGTTTGTGAAACAGATTCATACCGCGTGCCCTGAGTCCTCCATCTAGACAAGCTCGGCATGAAGTCACTTTATATGAATAAATAGGGGAAAAATAACAGGACCTGTAGTTTGGGTTTGTCAGCTCTACTACTTATAAAAGAGTAAACTTGAGCAAATTACATAAAGTCTTCTTTCCCTCACTAACAAATGAAGATGCAAATAAATAGCCTAATGTTTGTCCAGAAGTGAAAAGATAAATGAATTACTCAAGCAAGTAGCAGGTATCTGTTGAGCACCTACCAATAGACACTAAGTCAGGCCCTGGGATTAAAAAAAAAAAAAAAAAAAAAGCATGTAAAGCAGAACCTATTCTCAAGGTATCTGAAATGCAGGAAAGGAGACAGGACACAAGCACACAGAACTACAGGATGCAACGAGAAATGCTTGTTGAGAGCTGTTCCAAGGTTCTATGAGAACTCAGAGGAGGAAGGTATTGACATTGACTAGGCATTGATGAGGGAGTCAGAAAATACTTCACTTTGCGAGCACTGTAACTTAGGCAAAGCTTCACAAATTCCATGACTTTGAACCAAGACTTGAAGAATGAGCAGCAATTTACCCAATGGAAACATGAGGCCCAGCATGTGCATAGTGCAGTTATGTGTGTAGGGAGGTTTGTCTCAGTTTATGTGGCTAAATCATAGGATGCATTTATGGGCAAATGGTTGAAAGACGAGTTTACAGATTTCTCTATGCTTAAAGAGTTAGATTATCCAGAATAAAATGTTCCTGTCCTTCAAGTTCAAGAAAGGTCATGGTCCTAAGACTTCACCAGAGCCATTTTAAAAACCCATCTGAATCTTTCAGTAACAATTTGTCTTCATTAACCTGACTTCTCAGCCAATCAACAACTGTTTGCCTCCAGTGACCATGTTTATAAGAGTCTGAAAGTTTAGCCCATCTTTAAAAACTCCTGCTTCTAAATGCTTGCAGATCTCTGAACTCCAGACTTCCCAAAACTTGATATAAGATCAATTTCTTGTTCAGTTCTCAGATATGATGCCTTATGACTATAGCTATCCGTTATTAGCAAGCAATACATTCAACTTTGATTTCATATTGACACTACTCAAAGCTTCCATTACTACACCTCTGCACTTCCTTTACTAAAATATTTAATAAGCATTGACTATATGTCTGTGTCAGTGAGGATGCACAGATGTAGTCTATGATATGTGAGAGCTGCCCCAGGGATTTATCCAGAGGGTCATATGAATGCTAAAATACTTTAACTAAACATGCAGCTCTATAAATAAAAATGCATATGGGAGAACTAACAGTTGTTGATCATCTACAATGAGACATGCATTGTACCGCTTGCTTCATGTAGTTTACTTACACTAAATACCCCAGCAATAGCCCCAGGTGGGTGTCTGCCTGCCTGTGTTCCAGACATGAACTAGCATGTCAAAAGTTTTAGTAACTTTCTCAAAGAAGAAATAGAGCACTATGTGATCTCATTTTGGTCTGTCTTCAAAACCGGTGGTCTCCAAGAGGGAGGAACACTTGCTCTGTTGTACAACATAAAGTTGAAATGTATCTATCCAATGGTAGTTGAAACCAAACCTCACTCTAGAGCATGCACATATATTTGCTGGTATCACTAAATGTTTGAAACAAAAATTTCTCCCTAATGCTCCGTTCTTTAAAAATCGTGTTCCATTATAGAACTATAAATTATTGCTTTTCACATTTTAATTTGTAAAAAAATACACAAAAATAGTTAATACTTAAGGAATACTTACACTGATATTCACTGATTACCTATTTACCATTTATACATTTTATTCCAACAATTCTTTCAAATTGAAAATTATATTCTTGTCATTTTACAGATGAGAAAATTGAACTATGAAGAGGTCGTATAAGTTCCCCAAGGACTTATATCTAGTGCATGGTAAAACCAGAATGATGACATTTGCTTTCAATGAGCAATTTTTGAAACAAACATGACATTTTTGTTTCAAAAATTAACATCTCACAAAAATAATACTTGCAAATAAGATAATAATTAGGTAAAATAAGTCTTGGCAAGTCCTAAACACTTTCTAGTGATAGTTCCTTAGAGTTAGAAGCAACTGAACTTTCTCTTCTGGTCAAAAATCACAATTAATTGAAAGATGCTACAAACTTACATGTAGAGTTGACCCTTGAGCAATACGAATTTGAGGTGCATGGATTCACTTAAATGTGAATTGTTTTTGATAAAGACATTATAGTCCTGTAAATGTATTTTCTCTTCCTTATGAGTTTCTAAATAATATTTTCTTTTTTGGAGCTTATTATATTGTAAGAATACAGGATATCATACATATAACACGCAAAATATGTGTTAATCAACTGTTTATGTTCTTGGTAAGTCTTCCATTCAACAGCAAGCTATTAGTTAGGATTTGGGGAGTCAAAAGTATACGTGGAGTTTTGACAACACAGACGGTCAGAACCCCTAACCTCCGTGCTGCCAAGTGTCAGTTGCATTTTCCTCAATTTCAGATCTGAGTGTCGTCTTGATGATTTGTCATTGAGATTAGGTAAGCCACACTCAAAATTTCACGTCCATTCCACAGAGAAGGATCCGAGAATGAGTAAGTCAATTTCGATGTTCCACACCGTTAGAGAAAATGCTAATTGCTAGGCAGAAATGGTTTCCTCTAACATTTTATTTTTATCTATGAAGGTCCAGTAAAATCTTCAGTTTATAGAAAGCACAGCTACTTTTATAAGGCACTATGTCAAGTTTCTTTTCTTTTTTTTTTTTTTTAATTTTATTTGTTATTTATCTGACATAGATAGAGAGCACAAGTAGGCAGAGTGGCAGGCAGAGGGAGAGGGAGAAGCAGGCTCTCCGCTGAGCAGGGAGCCAGACATGGAGCTCGATCCCAGGACCCCAGGATGATGACCTGAGCCGAAGGCAGCCGCATAACCGACTGAGCCACCCAGGCGCCCCTACATCAAGTTTCTAAATGATGGCAATGTTTACCTTCTTAGCTTGTGTTCTGAATTCTGGTGTTCCACTCTCAAAGAACGACTTGCTGAAACTTGTAGGAAATAGTACTAACAGCATAGATAAATGAAAAAAAAAATACATAAATAAAATAATTTGTCCCTTTCTTGCTATGGTCTTTTGAAGTAATCCTCTGGGACTAGCCCTGAGGAACGACATTATAGGCCTTCAATATGACAGGATCAAAGAGCTTATTAGAATGAATTACTGATGGGACTCAGTGATTACTTTCCCTAAACTATAAAAACAAACCAAAGCTAAGAAAGACAGAAAACAATCTCGAGATCATATGGGAACAGATTAGGAGGCAACATGCCCCTTCTTGTTCATTCGAATGGCAGGACAATATGTTGATAATTATAAGCTCTTACATATGCTCTACCTCATTTAATTGTTAACAAGCCCTCTCCATATTTAAACAAATTTGACAGCTTTAGAAACCAGTTTAAACAAACAATTAGAATACTATTTCAAACTTTTTTATTTTGAAATAGTTTTAGGTTGACAGAAGAATTACAGTTCATTTAATAATATAGTTCATTTAATAATACATAATACAGACCCAGCTATGGCTAATATTATCAGTTTACTTAACTGTGATATATGCATCAAAGCTAAGAAACGAGAATTATATATTTATTAACTAAACTACAGGCTTATTTTTAGTTTCACCAGATTATATACTAACCATGATCCAGTGTAGGAAAACACATTATTTATTTTGTTTTAAAGATTTATTTATTTATTTGAGAGAAAGAGTATGTACATGAGTGGGAGGAGGGGCAGAAGGAGGGGGAGAAAAGCAGGCTCCCCTCTGAGCATGAAGTTCATATGGGGCTCAGTCTCAGGACTCTAAGATCATGACCTGAGCCGAAATCAAGGGTCCAACACTTGACCGACTGAGGCACACAAGCACCCCGAAGATAACACATTGCATTTAGATGTCATGCCTCCTCAATCTCCTTCAATCGTGAGAATTTTTTATTAATTAATTAATTAGTTTAGGTCTTGCATGACCTTGACCCTTTTGAAACATCCTGATTAATTTTTTTATGTCCCTCCATTTGAGTTTATCTGATGTTTCCCCATGATTGGATGAGAGTTATAAGATTTGAGGGAGAATCTTACAGTGAGGTATCTTTCTCATAGCATATCAGTAAGAGCATGATGATAACATGACTCACTTACTATTTGTGTTCTTAACCTTGATCGCTTAGATAAAGTGCTGTCTGCTGGATAAAGTACATCGTTACTACTTTCTCCTTTCCAGACTCTGTTCCTTAAATTCCAGTCATTAAATGCAGTCCACACTCAAGGGAGGGGCAATTAAGCTCCCCTGCTGGATGGAAGAGTGCGAAGAATCTGTAGTCATGTGTTAACAATGCCACAATAATTAATAAATATTTTGGAGGAAATACTTTGAGACTAGCCAAATATTTTGTTACTCTTCAAAGTTTTGCCCCCTAACTTTATCACTCATCAATTGCCTGCAAGAAGTATCACTCTTATGGTTATTTTCTATTTCTTTCTTCTTATCTTCATCTATTATTTGAAATTCATCTGTAAGATCTGTCTTGTTTCTCTCATTTATTTATCTTTTATTTACTCAATCCTTTACTGATGTCAGTACAGACACAGTACTTATCTCACACTTTATTTTTTTGTGTTATATGTTAGGACTGGGTATGCTATATCTTTATTGCTGGTATTAACATTTAAGAAATAGCTATGATATATTTAACAATACACATTGTCCAGGAAGCCAGTTCTAGTTTTTATGGAGTAATATTAAGCAATTCTAGCTTGGAAACAAAAATACTGTATCAAGTTACCATCTTTCACTCCTATGAAAAGTGAAACTCGCCAGTGTCTTGTTTTTTAAAAATTTTTTTTCTAACTCTAACTTTCTAATTTAAGGTACTTATATTCTTTTTTCCTATTTGGTGGAAAAGGAAAGCATAGATGGAAAACATGGAAAAGAGACAAAGAATCAAAACTTGAGCTGGTATACTTGAGAAGTTCCAAAGAGAGGAAAGGATCAAGATACAAGAGGAGAAAGATAATCAAGATTCATTTCATTTCATGTATAACGTAAATGCCCAAGAATGGAGAATTCTTTAAATAAATTATGATTACCCACAGGAAGCAATACTACATAGCCATTCTAACAATGTTTTTAAAGAATTTGCAATAGCATGGGAAGGTCACAGAATAAAGTGGAGCAAAAAATGGCAGCATACAAAACTAGACATACAACATGACCCTGATTTTGTTTAAAAAAAAAAGAAAAATAATATGAAGAAAATAAATATTACATGTATAAATATGCAAAAAATATTTTAAAAATTACTTGCAAAAGCACGTACAAAACCAGCGGGGTAGCATCATGCCTAATAGCCTACTTGGCATCTACTGGATTAATTATTGAATACAAGAACATATTAATAGTAGTTATGGCTGGGTGGTAGAATATTTGATGACTTAGTATTTCTTCTTTATGTTTCTTGTGTATTTTCCAAGTTTTCTATTCTGAACATGTGTTACTTGGTGTTTAAATAAGGAGCTGCAATGTAAAAAAGAAGTCAGATAACTGCCAGTTTTCAACCGTCCTTAAACTTCCCAAAGTGCCCCTTGATGAGCCGTGTTTTGCTACTTTATCATCTAGCGATTATTTTTAGAAAATAAGCAATATTTAGGGAAAAAATCATAACTTAAAATAGGTCTGTTCTAATTAATCAACCCAAGAACTTGGCCGCTCAATACGAATGGTGTAGGTCACCTGAAAAGCAAACAGAATAATCATAACTGCTTTAGGAGTCTTTGAAGTTATAGATTAAGCCAGTGGGAAATTAGCCAGATTGCCATTATAGCTGAAAAGTGCCGGAAGGCCCCGGCAGCCAGTGTAATTATGCAAGCTTTGTGAGCCTTGAAAATTTTGTGATTGTAATGCGTGCTCTCAGCCTTCATAAAGTTCTACACCAACCTGCATTCTTTCAACTGCTGTCTGGCACAAGGCTGGGTGATAAATTAGAAGAGAAAAACAAATATTGCAGCAAACCCTTCTTTCATATCAGAAGTGTCTTTACCCATTATATTCCTAAAGGATGCTGGGGTAGGCATGTGCATCACCCTTCAGTGACTAATGCCACTTGGGTAGGCTGGGGAAACTGCCCTTCCCATGAGCTTTTCCTTACAGGGTAGGCACAGGCTATACACAGCTGTGTCCAATTATGGCTGGAATGTCAATTATAAAAGAGGCCAGCTGGATGCAGACAGAGGTCATTGATAAGCTTGGGGACTCACCACGGTGCGGTAAAGTTTCAGAGCAGTGTTCTGAGGTATGGAAGAGGTAAGCCCAAAATGATGCTCTGAAAATCACTGTTAAGTACATTTGTTTTGGCCTGCCATGAATACGAATGCTCTTCTGAGCTGAAATGCCACTCAGATGCACAGTGCATTGAGAAAAAAGGAGGTCTGCTGCAGTGTGAACGTGACTTTTATTTAAGTAGAGGAGTAAGTAAGGGAAGGGGTCGAAGGGAACATACCATCAAACTGTCTTCACATTCATACAGAGACAGAACCAGAAGTGAAGGGTAAATGGTGGGCCCAAGAAGAAAGACTTCCATTCCCATTTGAAGATGCACCCTCTGAAGATAACAGGGGTTGAAGGAAGACCCCAGAGAGGAGTCTCTGCTAAAGAATGTATTCCATCAAACTCAAGGAGCAAAATCTTTCTTGTGTATAACTTTCTGTTCTTTTGCAGACTCCTTGCCAAAGACAGCATTTCAGACAAGTAGCATCTGGTTTGGAACGTCTGACAAAAATATTTGTGGCCTTTAAATTTCAGAGGCACAGATCACTTTAAGGATTTAGTAAAAACTAATGATTCCTCCCCCCGCACATATTTCTCCTTGCATACAAAATGCATAATCCAAGGAGTTCAGAGACACCCCCCAACACTCTACTTGAGTGAACCCATGAGCCCTAGTAATAATCTCTGATGTAGAAGTTGATGACAAGGAATTTTTTATAACATTTCCTCCTAGGAATTGAGGAGATCAAATATCTCAGCTAAACTACCTTGATTCTTCGTGAGAAATACTTTTTTTTTTTTTCTTTTTTAAACAGATATGGACACTGAGACAAAGAGAAGCCAAAGTTGATGATGGTTATTTGGCTATGAATGAAGCCTGAGAAATTTGGTTATCAGTTTCCTATTCTATTGTTCATGAGGCTTTTTTTCACTTCTAATTTACCAGTTGGTTTATAAAAACATCAAGGAAGTTTTAGAGTTGGTGAAATATGTCTGTTGAGGGAAAAATACTCATTTCACAGAAGAAATGTAGGAAAACTATCCCTTAATGTTTTGATACCTTTTCACATAGTACAAACACAGAGTTACACAGACCATTTTAAACCATCTCTGTATTTAAAATATTTATTAATTTATTTGTAAAGATTTTATTTATTTATTTATTTATTTATTTATTTAAGAGAGAGAGAGAGAGAGCAGGAGCAGTGGGGAAAGCCAGAGGGAGAGGGAGAAGCAGACTCCCCACCGAGCAGAGAGCCCTTTGCTGGCTCTGTACCAGGACCTTGAGATCATGACCTAAACAGAAGGCAGACTCTTAACAGACTGAGCCACCCAGGTGCCCCTGTAATTAAAATTATTTAGTAACTGAAAAGATTATTCTCAGAATTACAAAATGAACTATTTATTTTGAAACAGTTTATTTATTAAATTTAGTATTGGTGTGAGAAAGTATTTCCAACTATTAAAAAAACAAAATCTAAAACAATAACAAAAATTAAGACTCTCAAAAATAGTAGCCCCATGGCAATTATTAAAATAATTAAAAATAATATCGTTATCCTACTCTTTTTACTCCATTCAGTTGTCTCATTTTATAACTAGAGACGAATGCCCATAGAAAATTCCCTGAAATCCCTCTTTGTTTACTCTTCCCTATCCCCACAGGGAATTGTTGAGTTTACAAAATATCTATTTAAATTTGAAACCTGAGGAGTTTTATAAATATGTGTACACACACAGGTTTCTGTTAATATTGTTATTCAGTTTTACAATAATTATCATTTAGTTATCTGGCCATTTCATTTTTATTCATAGGTACTTGGAGACAGGGAACAGTTCTTTTTTTTTTTCTTTTAGATTTATTTATATATTTTAGAGAGAGAACATGAGCAGGGGAAGGAGCAGAGTGAGAGAATCTCAAGCAGACTCCCCGCTGAGCGTGGAGTCCTGACTGGGGCTACATCTCAGAACCGTGAGATCAGGACCTGACCCGAACCAAGAGTCGTAGGCTTAACGGACTGAGCCATCCAGGGGACAACGCAGTTCTTGATCAATACGGTGGAAACTATGGTGTCTTCCCTGCATTCCCCATCTAGCTTCCCTCTTTAGGGTCCAATCTTTCCCCGGGGCTCTGTCAGATGTCGACTGCGCATAGCTGAGCCCTCGTGTGGACTTGGGTAAAGTTATGGCCCCTCCCAGAGGTCAGCTTAGGCAATAACTGACTGAGCCAAAGATGCAGAAGCCCAGATTCCCCTTGACTCATTTGGTGATAACTCCAAAGGGCCATCCCAGTCTAAAAGCTCCTTGTAGATCAGCAGAAGCCTCAACTGCAACTTGAATTTGGTGACCTTCCACTGTCCAACCAGTCTCCCTCGTTTGTGGGGAGGGTATACAATTCACATTTACATGCTTTCTTTACATAATTATATTTAGGTATCTTTATCTTAATCATTATAAAACATTTTTAAATTGACATACAGACTTTATTTGGATTTCATCAGTTTTCCACAAGCATTTTTCCATTCCACGATCCTATCTAGAATACCACATTGCATTTAGTAGTTTGTTCTCCTTTGTTTCTTCCAATCTAGGACAATTACTCAGTCTTTCCTTGTTTTTCATCACATTAACAATTTAAAGAGTCCTCAGCAAGGTATTTTATGTAATGTCTCTCACTTTGGGTTTGCCTGATGTTTTCCGAGCATCACACCAGAGTTGTTGATGGGGTAAAACTACCTCAGAAGTGAAGTGTTCTTGTTGCATCATATCAAGGGTATGTGGTATTAATATGACTTATTACTAATGATATCAACCTTGATTATTTGCTTAAAGTAGCATCTGCCAGGTTTGCCACTATAAAATTGATATTTATCCTTCTTCTAACTCTCTCCTGAGGATACCTAACAATGCAACCCCTGCATGCAATTCTGTCTCAGAGTCTCTTTCCATAGTATCCAAATTAAGAAAACATATATTGTAACATTCACCAACTTTGTTTCAACATATATCCCCCAAAAATCTGCTTAATAATTTGGTCTTTGAAATTTAACTTTGTCAATACCTATAGAATAGAAACAAGCTAATCACAGTTAATTTTGCAGCCATGCTAATGTTACACCAAGAATTACATATGTTTACAAAGTTTACCAGCTAATTCACTTTGTGCAATAGCCTTAATTGAAGGATTCATAGAAACTGCGGTATATATTCAATAGCCACATACATATTATCATTCTTATATATGTTGTTCCTGGCTGTGACTTGATGTGCAAAATACATAAAGCTCCTATCACATAAAACAGTGATACAAGGACCTAAATGTCTGTCTTCTCCAATCATCCAAACTACTAATTGACCACACCAGAAACCCACACATTCCACTCTGAACTTTTTGAAGCAATTCAGTGACATCGTATTTTACGAAAATCACTAACATTAGTAGAAATTGCACTGAAAATTATTGGATCCAATATTCTCATCTTTGCCATATCAAGATCTTCACCGGAAAAATCTTTATTAGAAAGCTTACTCGATTGTATGAAATCACTGTCATTTCAGTTTCAATGGTTTTCCTTTATTTTCAGAAAATAAATATTTAATCAGGAAGAATAAAGTTAGTAATTTTTCTCTTAACTTAATTTATCCAAACTGGAAGTTTTCTAATAAAACCCTCAAATTCTCTCTGGCTCATTTCATCCTCACATTGTGGTATTTGAATATATCTGTCAAATTTTGAAGTGTAGTAGAAACTCTCTATTTTCTGCTCATTAACAAAATTACTTACTTTGTGAAGAAAGTGATGCATGTTTTTTTTACATATTTTAGAAATGCAGTAATATTTAGCCAAAGGGGGGGGGGAATCCACCTTCTTTTCTAAGGAAAGGAAGAAAGTGCTTGGTACTTTTTTAGAAAAGAAAGAAAGGAGAAAGAAAGAAAGAAAGAAAGAAAGAAAGAAAGAAAGAAAGAAAGAAAGAAAGAAAGAAAGAAAGAAAGAAAGAAAGAAAGAAAGAAAGAAAGAAAGAAAGAAAGAAAGAAAGAAAAGAAAGAAAGAAAGAAAGAAAGAAAGAAAAGAAAGGAAGGAAGGAAGGAAGAGAAAGAAAGAAAGAAAGAAAGAAAGAAAGAAAGAAAGAAAGAAAGAAAGAAAGAAAAGAAAGGAAGAAAGGAAGAAAGGAAGAAAGGAAGGAAGGAAGGAAGGAAGGAAGGAAGGAAGAAAGAGAAAGAAAGAAAGAAAGAAAGAAAGAAAGAAAGAAAGAAAGAAAGAAAGAAAGAAAGAGAAAGAAAAAGAAAGGAAGAAAGGAAGAAAGAAAGAAAGAAAGAAAGAAAGAAAGAAAGAAAGAAAGAAAGAAAGAAAGAAAGAAAGGAAGGAAGAAAGAAAGGAAGAAAGAAAAGAAAGAAGAAAGAAAGAGCACAGGAAATGTGATGATTTAGACCACAGGATTTGATGACGTTTATTGCAATCATCTCAGAAGACAAAACATCCTTCATTTTTTGTAGGCAAAGTCTTTGAGAAAAGTGCATGCTGGTGCAACATAACATATGTGATCATGATACCATATTATTCTTAATTGACAGAACACACAAATCCTGAATTTTCTCCCCTTGGCATGGCAGGGTCATCCTTGCTATAAATTGAGCCACATATATCAACTTAAAATAAAAGTCTCCTTGGGGATTGAACAGACTGATTTCTTTCATAGTTCAGTGAAATTGTCCAGACAGCCACGTGGCTTTCCTCATGCCACTTCTTTCTCTGGGTCACTGCTCAAATGTTACCTTATTGGAGAAGGCTACCTGAAGTGTCTATTTAAAATAACTCACTTCTCAACATTACACTGTCTATTCTCCTTCTCAGCTTTTTTTTTTTTTTCCTATAGCATCCATTACTATCCTAATGAGATCTGTATTTTACTTGTTTTTTAAACGTCTGCCTCTTTGTTCTAGAATGCCATATACATAAGGAAAAATATTCTCTTCTTTTGTTCACATTGAGTCCCTAGTTCCTAGAACAGTGCCTGACACATAATAGATGCTTAATAATGAATGCATGGATTAGTACATTTGTTTAACAAATATATGTGAATTGTTTGCTACTCTCAATCCATACAGAGAAAGGCAGCATGTCTTATTGACCTTTATGTTACTTGAAGGTTAAAAAAAAAAAGACATTAACAATCTTAATCTACTTCTTCCAAATAATTCTTTGAGTATTATATTATAAAGAACTTCTCTTTACTATAAAACTAATAGCTTATCATTCTTTTCACCTCCTTCCCTACATTTACTATGAATAAAAAATCCAGTATAATACTGTGTCTTTGTCAGACTCCTTTTGCCAACATATCAAATTAATTTCTACAATTCAAATAGTAGATATTTTGAAGGGTCCATTTTTCTTGAGCAAGAATCATAACCTATAAATAATCTGTTGTACTTTCCCTTGTTGGAGCTGAGATTTACCATTATTATAAAGTCTGTGAATATGTGCATTTCTACCTAATTGTGTTGACCATTACCAAAGGCTTACTTATGGCCTTCAGGGTTATACTGTGATTTAAATAGCCTATTTCATTCATTCTCTATCCATCTTGTTGCATCTTGCTGGATATATTGAGGTTTCTCCTATTTGAAACCTTCAAAATATAGTAAACAGTTGAAAATAATAATCACTTCTTTTATCTTTTCCCAAAAGGAAAGTTTGACTATGTCACAGAATATATTCTACAAAGATATATGTTATTAGGACTTTAAAAGATCAGTACCTAGAAGCCAATTCTTCAGAATTTAATCCTAGTGACTCATGATTGTTAGCTGAAGTTTATGGAGGAAAATATTGTAATAATGTGCATCATCATCCTTAATATGCTAGGTCAGTCTTAAAGATGATATTCATATCTGAAAGGTCATTTTCACATGAGACAAATAATATAATGCCACACCAATTTCAGAACCTCATCATTACTGATGCTTGTGTTGCCAAAACTATCAACTTGTACTACTTTTTTAAAGCTGTGATTTAAGGGCTTTCTTTAGGAAATGTGAAACTAGTGAACTTGCCTTTGTGTATAACTTTGCAAGGGCCATCTCAAAAAAGGATATGTCACAGGTAATAAAATAGAGCAGATGGGAAAAGGAAGTTTAAGTGACAGACTTATCCATCGTTTGTGCTATTGAGATGGTTACAGGTTATGGCAATTGGTTCCATGCATACATTCCCAGTCTCAATCCTTCCAATGTTATTATGAAAATTGCCTTCAGATTTAGATGACATGCAGATCCTTCCTGTCACTTTGATGGTAGTCATCACCTAAAGAGACAAACAGCAGCTCTGGATTACCCTTGGTGGAAATGTCTTCCTTTTGGTTGGGTTATATTATATTTAGTTCACTGTGTTCCCAAAAGTACCACACATTCTTCTTCCCCTTCCAGGTTCTATAGCTTATTATTTCAATTAGACTTTCTTATTACAGGAAACTTTCCATTAAAGGAGATTTCAACTTATGCTCATTTACTTTTAATGTGTTTTTCATCACTTTTCTTGTCACTTTTCTTCATTGTCAAAATGAAACAGGGACAAAGCCTGCCCTTTTTTACTAGAACAACCTTATCCACCCTTTCAAAGATAGTTATTCCTAAGACAGGGAGGATGGAATCCATTTCACATTGTTTGACAATGGCGTCTTTTCTTTGCCAATCCAATGTTGTTCCTACAGTCAGTTGATCATATTATGTACAGTCCTAAACATGAGTTTATAACTACTTTCATTGTAGTATCAGTCAGCATTAGAGTTAAATTTTTTATGGTTTGGAAAGAAATTAACTTTTACTATAGGAAAACTGTATTAAAAGTGCTGATACTATATATTTCTCCTGTAATTAATAAATGTTACCATATGAAAAAATGTCCTAGTTAAAAATTTACTCAGAAAAATAACCACAAAATTAAGTGTGACAATCTCAGCTTATTTACATAAAAACTTGAAATATCTATTCTAATGAGTTCTCTAAACAAAAGTTGCATTTAAACTATCTAGATTGAACTTTGAAGTATATATATATATTTTTAGAAATTCTCATTTGTTGGGAAAAATGCAGCGAAGTTTAATCATTTTTCAGCAGTGTCCTTGTCCTTGTTTTATCAGTTGTAATAAAAATTCCACTAGAATAAATCAAATTAGTTCCTTTAGGTAGGAGTATTATTTCTCATGGGTACCTTTAGCCCAGGTATTTTCCATTGCCTCAATATATTAGATACTCAATGAATAACGGATGAATGCATAGATGGACACTAATTTTTCTAATGCTCTTTTATCCATTGTTTTGTTTCTCTTCCTGACTTACACTCATTTACTCAACCAGATTTACTGAGCACTTGTTACATTCCAGGCTCCTTTCTAAATATTTAGTACATATCAGTACCCAGTATAGTAAACAATCCCTGTCTCATGATACTTATATTCTATTAAATCACACTTGATGAAATTAATTTAATTTGCCAGTCAACACATTTTTTTTCACTGTCATATTATTCTCTGCAAGGGAGGAGGCGAAGAGGGTGTATTTTATAGAGAGTTATATATTTCATATATGTGCATATAATTTATAAAATTTGGTGAAATACTGTATACATATGGCATATAATAGATCAAATGTGGAATTGTCATTGAGGAAAATATATTTAAGGAAATACATGAAAAGAGATTATCCTTTTCTCATGTTTAAGTATTTTCTCAGTCATTAGCTACTATATTTTAAAGTCATTTATAGAGCAGTTGGCTTTTTTTGACTGCTGTCAAACACTTTGATCCATCTAGACTCCCCCAACTTCTGCTTAAATATATATTGGTTGCAATTGACAGACACCATCTGGAGAGAGCAAAGGTCATTTTTAACACCTGGAAGCTTTTTCTCTGGGTAATGGGCAATACTACCATTATGAAAGGCATGTATCTCAACGTCCTTGCCAGTTCCTCCAGCAAATTCCCTGACAACAGGTTGCTGTTGTGGCGGAAGGGTAAAGTAGGTACCAGTCACTGCCTTTTGCTAAACTTCATTCCAGGAGGCTGAGGGAAACTGCCTGAAAAAGTGGAATCACCCAGATACGTATTCACAGGCAGGTCTGAGACTTCAATATTCTGAACTATATTTTGCTCTTCCTAGGAGTATCTAATATTATCTTCTTACATTAATGTGATGATTGATTCAGATCATCTATGTCAAATGGTAAAGACAGTAACCAGCATATTATTAAAATAAGTAAAATACATTAATGTTATCTTACTGTATTGATTTTGAACAAGAGAAAAAAGGAAGAAATACTTTATTTTCACCTGACTAACATAATGATACCTGCTGCTTGGAAACAAGAGAGTACATAAAAATGTAAGAAGGAAAAGATACCTTAATATATTGGCTGTTTCTACTTGCTTTTTTTCAAATAGTTTGTTATTTTTACAACAGGTCAAATCACAACATTGTACACCTGAAACTAATGTAACATTGTATGTCAACTAAATTTCAGTAAAAAACAATAAATAAATAGAAAGGAAGGAAGAAAGGAAGGAAGGAAGGGAGGGAGGGAGGGAGGGAGGAAGGAAGGGAAAAAGGAAGGAAGGGAGGAAGGGAGGGGGGAGAGAGAGAGAGAAAGAAAGAAGAAAGAAAGAAAGAGAAAGAAAGAAAGAAAGAAAGAAAGAAAGAAAGAAAGAAAGAAAGAAAGAAAGAAAGAAAGAAAGAAAGAGAAAGAAAGGAAGAAAGATGGATGCAGCAAAGAATATCTCAGCAACTAATCATTTGTGTTTTCTGATTGTGCTTATAGTAATAGATTCATAGATGTAGGATTGAGTACTTTTGAAGTCAGTATTTTAAAGTTTTTTGTTTTTTGTTTTTTTACTGCATATTATCATATTGCTTTATGGAAAAGTTTTATCAATTTATACTATTGCCATATGATAGTTCTTAGATGATCTCACCCTGACTAGTGTCTCTTAATTGTCATCTATTTGGTGAAGGAAAATCGTACCCTGGTGTGTGTGTGTTTGTTGAATTTGACATTGTCAAATTTAAGGCCACCTTGACTTTACTTCTGTTTATTTGAATTACTTTGGGCTGAAATATATTTTTCTGTTGGAGTTTAGATATTCTTTTTGACAATCTAAATGCACTTAGTTTTTATTTGGGGTCCTAATCACTTACTTACAATATTAGTGGAAAATAGCTTTTCCAATTTGCTAATTGCCTCTTACTGTGTTTATTCTGTTTTTAATAAAATACTAATTTTTTGGTGGTCAATAACTCCTTTATTTTCCTTTTAATTGTTTCTATTATACTTAACCTTGCAGATGTCTTTCTGCATAAGAAGATCAAATACATTTTAAGCTATATTTTCCTCAATTATTTTTTACTCTTTTAAGTTTTTTATATTTAACTCTTTAATCCCTCTAATTTTGTGAATGTAAGAGAGTGTACATGTATTCTTTCATCTGCTTGTTATTCAATATAAAAAGAGACTTTAATGTAAATTTTTCCCAAAGGCTAAATTTCCCAACAGTATGCTATTTGTTTTGTTTATTTCTCTTTTCTTCAGTGGCTAGAAGATCTGTGTGCTATTTTTAAGTCCAGTGGTAATTCTCTTTGTTTATTCATAAATATTCTTTAGCTTTTCTCTTTTTATTATATAACTAAATGTTAAACAGGATACTTTTAAGCCTCGATATAAAATCTGAAAAGTAATATTCAATTCACCATTTTCTTTTTTAATTTAGAGAATTAGATTCTTCTTGTGGTTACTAAAATACTTTTGTTCATTTTATACCTTCTCTTTCGAGTATATCAACTGATACTTGTAATTGGACAATTATCGGTACTGTACTACATAACTGATCTTAGTGATCAACAGCAGGTCTTGAATTTTAAATTTTGATTCATTTTTATTTGTCCCTATTGCATAATTTAAGAAGTATTTCAAAAAGGGTTACATGATAGAAATAATTCCCACTTTTTTCCTTACACAAATAACCTATAGCATAATTATAAGCACAATTTCTTTACCTCCTTAAGTCTCACATTGCTCCCCAGAAAAAATAGGATAATATTACCTAATTAATAAAATTGGTGTTGGGAATTAAATGAACTGAAACTAGTTGACAGTTCACCACTATGTTTGATATTGTTCAGTTATTATCGTTATCCTGAGATTTCTCTAATTTCTTTACACTGCAACTTACCTAGCAAGAGAAGTCTTTTAGTCATAGAGTTTGTCCCTCAAATCTCTAAAGTGTCTCTTAACATTTAATATGCTATAGAAGAAATCTGAAGCATGTTTGAATTTTATTTTGTTTTTGGTGTTATATTCTTGTTATTGTAAATAAATATTTACAAGGATCTTTATTTTCACCTTTCATGAAAGGAGAAGTGACTTTCTCAAAACTGATTTTCCCTGATGTATGATGAGGTTTTTCAATCAGAATAGCTACAGTTAGATGTCCTTTTCAACTATGAAATTTCTTCTTCAGTTATGTCTATGAATATTGTTTGTGCTTCAATTGTTTTGTTTTTTGCACTCTTCCTCAGATCCTCCTGTAATTCAATGGTTGGCTTTCCTTTATTAGTAGTAATTTCTTCTTCCTTCCTTCCTTCCTTTCTTTCTCTTTCTTTTTCTTTCTTTCTTTCTTTCTCTTTCCTTCATCCCATCCTTCCTCCATCCTTCCCTCCCTCCCTCTTTCTTTCTTTTTCTTTCTTTCTTTCTTTCTTTCTTTTTCTTTCTTTCTTTTTCTTTCTTTCTTTCTTTCTTTCTTTCTTTCTTTCTTTCTTTCTTTCTTTCTTTCTTCTTTCTTTCTTCTTTCTTTCTTTCTTTCTTTCTTTCTTTCTTTCTTTCTTTCTTTCTTCTCTCTCTCTTTCTTTCTTTCTTTCATCACATCGGAGCTCTTTGTCCTTTTCCCTGACTCTGGAAGAGCTTGTTATTTATCATACATTCATTGATTTAATCTCCTACTGTTTCTATTCAGCTGTTTTCTGCCTCAGATGCAGCTTTAAATTCTGTTACTGTATATTTCATTTTCATGTATCTCCTTTTGATCTTACCCATTGTAGTAGGTTGAGTTATATCCCCCCAAAAAGTTAAGTCAAAGTCCTAAGCCTCAGTACCTGTCAATATGATCTTGTGTGGAAATAAAGTTTTTACAGATGTAATAAAGTTAGAGATTTCAAGGTGAGATTATCTTGAATTTAGAATGGACCCTAAATCCAATAACTAGTAAGCTTTGAATAGAAAAGAGAGTGATATTTGAGACTGTGACTCAGAGGTGAGGCCAAGGGAAATAGAGGCAGACATCACTAGCAACTTGTAGAGGCTGGGGGAGCAGCAAGGAAAGGATTTCCCTCAGGGCCAGAAAAACCCAACCAATTCCACATTTTTATTTTGGACTTCTGGTCTCCAGAACTGAGAGAATAAATTTCTATTGTTTTAAGCTGCCAAATTTGTGATAATTTTTTTGTGGTAGCTCAAAGAAATACATTTATTTTTATTTTTTAATTCATTGTTTTCTGTTTTATGCTAAATTACAAGTTTTCTAAGAGCCAGGAAGTAAGTTGATAGTTTTGTTCTTTATTGCCATTTTTTTAAATTTCTTAGGTCTTTTTATTTTTTTCTTTCAAATATATTTTAGTGGTTAATTAGGAAAGTTTCATTGGAGGATGCCACCCAAATGCTATTTTAAACAAAACCTTCAATTATATTGATAAAAAATATATATATTTACACTTAATTATAAATCAGGGATAAAGTGAGGATCAAATCATACCATAAACAATATAAGGAAAAGAAAATCTAACATATTATATGATATTTAATATCAACTGCTAGCATAATCCTTTATATTTGTAACTCAACAAAGAAAATCATATGGCAGATGTGTATCTTTTAAATTCAATTCATAAAAGCTGTCTTAGTTTGGATTTTCACAGAAACAAACCCTACAGCAAAGATTAGAGTACATTTAATTTATTTGGAGATCCCAGGAAATACTGGTAAAGGAGATTGGTTGGGAGGATTCAAAGTGAGCCAATAAGGATTGTTATCAAGCAATAATACCACTGTAGCTATCTGGAGCTTAGCCATGTGGGATCTCTGGGTACTAGGGTAAACCATGTTATTCACTCAAGGAGGGACATATTCATGCATCAGCTGCCTTCTCTCTTTTAGGTTGAGGCCTGCTCTTAGATGCGGGGGTTAGCAGTGCTCCCTGAACACTTCTGGTTTGCTAATTGGGTGGCAAAGCTGGCTCTGGAGAACTGAAAAAAAGCTTAGGGAAAGAATACAGGTGTTGTCAATTAAAAGTCAAGTGGTTGCACTCTAAAGTAGAGAGCATGGGCAGGGTACCAATCACATCTGCTACAGGGGCATTAAATTATAAGGACCCTCTCAAAATATCTGAAAACCTAAGATTAGCAGTTACTAGAACTGATTCCCATGGGCACAGCACTAACACAGTAGGAGTTCTGGATGGCCTTTCTGTGGTTCTCTTGACCTTTCTGTCATGCTTGCTAGTTGGCTGTACTATCTCCAAGCCTTATGTTCCTTTAACTTCAATCAGAGAAGAAAGAAAAGGAGTGATCTCAGCAGAGATTTTCTCTGCATGAATCTCTCTTTTATTAGAAAAGAAAAGTCTTCCCTAGAATCCCTCTGGCTAACTTCTTCTTAATACCTCATTGATCTGATAGAAAAAAGGGATGGGTCCATTTTTATTCAGATATAGGAGTCTCAGCCTAGTAGCTGAAAAAAACTGAGGCTTATAGCAAGGAAGACATGGGGAAGGGAGATGGTTTTGGAACCAACAGCCTAGTCTGCTACAAGATGTAAGAGAAAAAAATTAACTGGAAGATGTCTTAGAAGCAAAAACATTTCAGTTTTATCCCTATAATTATTTGTATATATAATTTATACATATAAATATTATTTATAATTTTATTTAAATATATAATCATTTTATATATTTATTTTGTATATATTATGTGTATATATTTTTATATTTATTATTTTTATTTTATTAAATTTTATATATATATATATATATATCTGAGTAAGTGTGTATACCTTTGAGTTGGTTGCAATGGGATAAGTTAAAATTTTTCACAATTTCTTCAAAATATAGTAAAGATTATCTTCATTTTCTGGCAGTAGATACTCCAAGTAATCACAGATCTTAATTAGTATTCCCATCTAAAATTTTAAGCCTCTTGTCATGCATAACAAAAATATATAAAATTAAATGGCATCTATTACTTTGAAGATGCTAAAAGGACAATGAATCTCTGTATTATTTTTGGTCCCATTTAAATAGGAGAAAATGCTATAAACATGAGTGGCTTTAGTCACCTTTCAAAATATTGATATTGACATGCATGCTGTCTTACAGAGGTCATGTTTTTCCATTCCATTTCATTTCAACTAATATTTCAGTAAAACTTAAAGAAGATTTATAAGCTTAATTTAAACTGAATTTGAATTAGATAAAGAAAAACACCTTTCAGAAAACCTTCAGTCCTGGATTTTTGCTAACTTAATTTTAGCTCTACAAAAAACCCCAAAACATTTGATTTGGGAATTGCTACTGCACTAACAGATGGAACATCAAATGTCAGAGGCTTACCACCATATGTTTACTTCTCACCTCACCCAAATGATATTTTAACTTAGGTTTCTGATTAGTCCAAGTGGTGATTCCAGCACCAAACCTTAGCTTTGGTTTTGTCTTCTTTAATAAATGGTTTCCAAGATCACCAAGCTAGTAAGAGAGAAAGGACATGTAGGAGGGACTTGGGAGATTTTTATGGATAAGTCCTAGAAAAAACACATATGAACTAAACATTGACTAGACTCAGACACATGGCCCTACCTAATTGCAAAGGAGTCTAGGAAATGCAGTCTAATTCTGGGGCCAAAAAGAAAAAAAAAAAAAAAATAGGCTTGCTGATCAGCTACCATCATTACCAGATTCTTTTAACCTCTCCACAGTTGTCTTCCCAAAGTTATAAAATGCAAGAAAATAATAATTTCATTTATTCATTCAACAACTTAATATGCTTTCTAAGATTTAATTCACAAAATAATGCTGTTGTCAATGCAGTGAATATTGCATCAAATTAAGCACTGGATTTGGAATTGATTTTAAAATGAGAAAGCAAAGTCGAAATGTTTAAAAAAAAAATCATCTGTTTATTCCACAAATATTTATTAGTTGTCTGCTATGCACTATGGTCTTTGTTCGTACATACATTTAAAATTGCACATTAGGGGGCACCTAGGTGGCTCAGTCGTTAAGTGTCTGCCTTAGGCTCAGGTCATGATCCCAGGGTCCTGGGATCGAGCCCCGCATCAGGCTCCCTGCTCCGCCGGAAGCCTGCTTCTCCCTCTCCCACTCCCCCTGCTTGTGTCCCCTCTTTCGCTGTCTCTCTGTCAAATAAATAAATAAAATCTTTTAAAAAAATTGTACATTAATATTATTTTTAATTGTTTAGCCTTGCCATATACTGATAACACCTAAGAAGTTAATAGTGAGGTTTTGTTTTTATAAAAGATTAACTTTATTTCACTGAAAACCAGGAAAGTACCTGGTGCTAACTGTTCTCAATCACCAAACGGACTTGCCTTTTGTGATGTAATAAGAATGACAATTGGTCACAATTACTGGTACAAAGATGTAAACATGGCCAACTTTAATGGAGAAATTTCATTCTTTATATTCATCCCAAATTGTATTCAATGAAGAGTACCATTTAGTGCAATTTAATGTAATTCCCTCTTAGAAGTTAAAATTTAGTACCCATGCAACATATTCCTGCCTTTGAAACACTTTTAAAACTGTCCTTTCCAACTTTCAAAAACATATGTTTTTTAAAAGCAAAGTTATTTGCATTCACTGCTTTTGCTTATGGCGGTTTTGTTTACTTGTTTGCTTTTTTAAACAGCAGGAAGTCTTGAGGTAAATACTCAGTGCTAGCCCTAAAACATTTCCACAAAAATGTAATGGCATTACAAAGTTCCTTTCATTGCTTCAGGTTACCTAATGAAATGTTCCTCTAGTTTGCAGCCATTTGTATTTGTATTTTGTCATTTTCTTGTTGGAATTTAGAAATAGTGACGCCTTAAACCACATAGGGCAGACTATAGATTACTTTAAAAAAACTCCACCGTGATTACTGAGGGATCAAAATTGCTGACCATGACAGAGGCTGTTTCTCCAGGTGAGGAAGATAAAGACTTAAGAATTAAACACAGAGGGGCGCCTGGATGGCTCAGTCGGTTAAATGCTTGATTTTGGCTCAAGTCATAATCTCAGGGTCCTGGAATCGAGTCCCTTGTCAAGACCCATGCATGGAGCCCTGCATCAGGCTCCACACTGGCATGGAGTGTGCTTGAGATTCTCACTCTCCTCCTCTCCCTCTACCCTTTCCCACTGCCCCCTTCCGTAGGCTCACTCATACTCTCTCAAAAAAAAAAAAAAAAAAAGAAACACAGAAACAAACATACTAAGGCACAAACAACAGTGGGATGCCTGGGTGGCTCAGTCGGTTAAGTGTCTGCCTTCGCCTCAGGTCATGATCCCAGGGTCCTGGAATCCAGTCCTGCATCTGGCTCCCTGCTCAGTGGGGAGCCTGCTTCTCCCTCTCCTCCCTGCTTGTGCTCTCTTGCTATCTGTCTCTCTGTCTCTGACAAATAAATAAATCTTTAAAAAAAAAAAAAAAGAACACTGAAAAATACAATATGTGGTAAATTATCAATAAGGCATATGTTTCTTGATCTCAGGTCAGTTGTTTTTTTCAGTAACCTTCTTCCTTTTAAAAGTAAAGAGGTTTTATTTTTCCTGTTAAATGTAAAATTAAATATCAAACTGACAAGATTTGTCCCTTTTTCCTTCTTTTTTTTTTTTTTAGTGTCAATACTCAGGTAGTCTCTCTTGTATGGTCTACATAACATAAAAAGGAAGATAATTATTCCTTTCAGAATAAGATTTTATATATACATATACATATGTATTACTATATACCACAAATCATTAAGCAGAAAATGTGCCTGATCATCTCTCTTTGTATTTTTGAAGAGCTTTTTTTTTTTTTTTCCTGGAGTGGGGCTAGTGGCTATAATCTATGCATATTTTTATTTTAAAATAGGATGTCAAGTGAAAATGGTTGGTGAATTACATAGTGGGATAGTTCCCATTTTGTAGCAAAGTTACCCGAGGATTATGACACACACATACATATACACACATAGGTAATTACCACCTCTACATAGATAAGGTCAGTGATAACCTGCTGACCAAATACTTTGTCTTAATGCAGGACTCTACATGTATTGTTTTGAGTATTACACTGTTATCAGAAAATTAGGCAATAAGCTCTATAAATTTAACAAAAGAGCATATGAATAGAGTTGAGGAGCCTTACTTTGAAAAACTATCCCACATATAAACTTAACCATGAGAACCTGCTTTGTTAACCCCTTGTAATATCCAGGCTCCAAAATCCATAATCATTCTTTTCCCCTGGTATTCACACCATGATTCAGTCCCTTTCACTCTGAATACAACTGACTTGTGCAACCAATAACATATTGCAGAAATTTTGGTGTATGATTTCCTAGGGGAGGTCACAGAAGATATTCTTACTTCTACCTGGATCTCTCCTGTATCATTTACTCTCAAGAAGCCAGCCACCAAAGCCAGCTCCCATACCCTCAAGCAGTCTTATGAAGGGTGCCCATGACAAGGAACTGTGGCATCCTACCAAGAGCAAATACCAACTTGCCAGTCATATAAGTTAGCCATTGAAGGGAAACAAAATATGTCACCCCCAAATATTCCTCTTTGGTGTGAAGACTACCTTGAGCTGATTATTTTTAAGAAAGAGCAGGCATAGGAGACTCTCTCAAAACCTAGCAGAAGTTACTCTTCTGAAAGAGACATTTACATGTGTAAGGAAAATCTCCATTTGTAAGGGTGTCTCTCTCTCACTATACCAGGAAGAGGATGATCAAATCTCTGGAAATTCTTATCAGTGGAGAAGTCAACTGACTTAAGTCTTCATTAACAACCACACCCTTGTTTACTGTTTTTTGTCTCATGACCTCCCATAACTGACTTTTATCCACCAGAACCCCCAACATCTTTTGTCTTTAGCTGAACATGGTATTTAAAGTGGTGGCTTGGGCCATTTCAGAGAATTACTGAGCTTTCCAGAGTATTTCCTATGTATGTAGGAGGGGATACATGTTACTAAGCTCCCTTTTGTTTTTCTCCTATTAGTCTTTTATTACAGGGTGGGGTAAAAGCCAAGAGTCTAAAAGGGTAGAGGAAAAATTACTTTTCCTCTCCTTCACCATTTTGGAAGAAGATTCTTAAGACCCAGTAGTCAGGACTTCAGGTACCTGTTTTCTTGGCTGACATCTTTAATACAACCTCATGAAAGACCTTGAACCAGAACCATCCAACACCACTATATGTGCAAAATCTGGAGACAAAAGAGAACATTCCAGAACTGAAAGGTGTTATATTGGCATTGAATATGGATTTCACTCTGTGGCTTCAGGTTAAGAACTCCTGGAAAGATCAGAAAGACATTGTACATGATTAGATGAGAAGGTAGTCTTGCATGCAGTTCATGTTTCACAGGGTCTTCAGAAAATGGGACTACAAAGACTCTCACATGTTCATCCTCCCTTTGACTTGCTTCAGTTCATTCCCACATGTTTAGCACAGATCCAAGCTGGATTATGTCTTTGAATGGGATGAGATGGTAGATGCATTCCTTTAACATTCACTTCACATACAGAAATGACCCCATGTGAATGCTTCTCAACTTCCCTCGGTATGTTCTTTTTAGAGGGTGGTCTCTTTTGTAATTTTTTTCCCATAGTTTGAAGGTCTGTTTTCTTAATCTAAATGCATTATTCTTGGTAAGCCTTAGAAATTTAGTTTCTATAAATGATTCCCCATACCTTGCCAGTTAGGATACTCAATGTAAGCAAACTTGAAATAGTTTAAGCAAAAGTGGGAAGTGTGTTTTAAGATGTCTGTCCAACTGTGGCTAAAAGGATTAAAATTATGCTGTAAACAAGATTTCCAGGTCATTGGCTTTAGGGGTGGAGACAATTAACAGAATTGCTATGAACTTTGTAATTGCCTGTGAGTTACTTTTTTTTTTTTGCCTGATAACCATATAATGCAAAATTTTGCAAGAAAGTCTATGACAAAATGTTGAGAAGATTACTTTTATAAATATATTCACATAACAATGAGTCACCTTAGTTTAGGGAAAGTTATTTGTGGAATTGGCAGATATAGCATATATCTATTAAAATATGATATATTGGTGGTGGTTCTTAATATTGGACTTATTTTTTCTAAAAACAAAATTCAAAGAATTATCATATGAAAGTCCATATTACATTGAACTGTATTTCCCATACATCTTACTCTTCCATTGGAAATGCAGTATTCTATTTGAAATATTAAAACATGGTAAATCTATCAGACTTCCTTCTGCAAATTTCTTAAATCCTAATTGGAAGTTTTTGTCTGGTGAGAAGAAATTGTCTTTATATTGATACAATCTGCACATTTTTAGTTAATAATATCAGAGAATCTATGGAAACAGAATAAGAATGATTTCAAAATGAACACTAGTGAAGAGCCAAATATATAAAGTTATCTATATACCAACAAAAATATACATCATTCTGTTAACATAATCTTGTCCTATATTCATCAGAATTCACAAAGTGGGACTCTCTTCCTATGGAAAACTCTATAGTTACTGAATATACTAACTGCTTGTTAGATTAAAAAAAAAAAATTCTTAAGCGAAAGGGTTACATGATGAATTGGTGATGGAAAATACCCAATCTTTCACTAAGACCTAATCAGAAAATAAGATCTCTCTCAAAGCATACTTTTAGTAGCCTGGCCTAAATTTGAACCAGTGATTTGAGAGATACAACTCTTCATGTTTTAAGTTTAGGAAAGTATATGGGAGGGGGTCAGATTTTCCAGAGAATGTTATCTAAAGGGCTCTTCATGATTTAGGAGAGATTGTCAGGCTGGGAATTATCTTTCTAGTTTAATGCCTGCATATTTACCCTCCAGTCTGCCCTTGCCTATTGTGATTCTATCTGTCCCCATTTTAAGATCTGTACATAATATACATCCATGTCAAATAAATATAAAGTATATATAGTGGTACCCACCTCCTCAGTCACCCCCAACTGTTGGTCACCTCTGGAGCTAAAATATTCTTGTCTCCTTCCTTTATCCCACAAAGTTCTAGGAACTCAAGTCCATAATTTGTAAAAGAGGATTAATGAATATTTGGAGGCAATGGAGATTAGAGCATAAACAGCACACAACTTTAAGATGAATATCAAATATTCTTACTCCTGGAAAATCTCGATCCATTTCTCATGGCAGGGAACTTCTAAATGGTCATGCCACCTCCTAGGCCCCAGCTGCCACCAGAACACTCATGACCTATTATATCTTAAATCCTCCCTCTCATTTTCTATTTCGGGTTCTCTGTATACTTCTGGGGGACTCAGAGAAGTCCAAATCCCTATTACTGGAATATGCAGGGAAAAAAAATAACTTTGAGGGATCTTTGTCCATGTAGACAATAACCAGAGACATTTTCTTTCATAGCCATTCATTCTAGGTAAAATCCTTAGCCGAAGAGTGATGTCTTATTTATTTATTTATTTATTTATTTATTTATTTATTTATTTATTTATTTATTTATTTATTGGGTGGTTCGTGGCAAGATGGCTAAAACTGTGTCCTTATGTTAATAAAACTTATGCAGCTCTACTTACATCATCCAGAGTGGGGATAGTGAACTAATATGTAGCATGGACATGGTTGCCCAAATCCCAAGGTGGCCAAAATGAAAACCAGAGATATATCAAAAATTGCCAAATCCATTCTAGTTTCTAGGGGCAAGAACAATATCCTCCTTATTCTGGAAGCCGCCATCTTTTTTGGGAGAATGACATCCACTTAATTTGATAAATATAACTGGCTTGAAAAAAAAATTCTTTACAAGATATCTAACATTTCTTGGGTTAGCTGATGAGCTTATGTCACCTGATTGATTTCATAATCATATCTGTATGTATTCTATGTCTTTATTTGTGAATATTTGACAAATTCTTAATTGTCTTTTGTGTGATTATTTGAATGTTTCTAACAGAATGCTAATTTTCTAAGGATTTGAAATGAGAACTTGGTAACTTACTTTGGATAGAATACCACTATCAGCGTCTGGGGGCGTAAATGGAATTAGATATTAATACTGTTGACTTATTGTTTGCACATAAACACAAGGCTAAAATCATCTGCAGATTTAACTCAAGGAAGCAATTTCTTCCTCAGGGCATTTTGGCATTTTGGCAGGGATCTTGAGTTGCTTTTTCCTCTCTTCTTTGGCTGTTCTCCTTGGGGCTTAGAGCCGGGACTATCCATTAAGATCAGATGCATGTAATCATGATCAATTTCCTGCAAGAGCAGAAAGGGTGGGTACTCGGATGCTTGGCCTTCATTTTTTATTCTGTTTCCACGGGTGGTGTTTTTCTATCTGTAATAGCAGCTGGAATCCAACTATGTGGTGGAGAGAAGAAAAGAGAAATTGAAACTCCTCTTAGGTATAAGAGTATTCCCTATTTGTCTGGTTTCTTTTTCTTTAAGTGAATTTTCTGTAGTTCCCAGTTTCTCTACTACATGCAATGTGATGAAAACTATGGAAACCCAGACTCAACTCGATGTATACTTAGTTGATGCCAGAAATCTGAAGAAATGTCACTTTATCTCAAATGTCAGGATCCAGTGCTTCATGAAGAACAAATCTGCCTTAGAAAATCCCCAAAGTACCTATAACTGGCTGTTGCTTGCTTAAAGCCTCAGCTGTGAAAAGGCATTTTCATTTTTGTTGGCACTCAGTATCTTTGGGGCTGTAAGAATGCCTGATACATTGGCAAATCTTGTACTGAATAACAGAAAGAGCAGGAAGGACTTTTTCTTTTTCTACAGTATATATATGTACCCATATATACACACACTTACACAATCTATATTCAGTATCTATATACTATACGTGTGTGTGTGCATTTTATTATACAAGTAATGAAAATAAAGATTCTGGCTTACAAGAAAGTTTCTTGAAAAATCTGATATTTTGGGGCACCTGGGTGGCTCAGACAGTTAAGCGTCTGCCTTCAGCTCAGGTCATGATCCTGGAATCAAGCCCTGCATTGGGGTCCCTGCTCAGAGGGGAGTCTGCTTCTCTCTCTTCCTCTGCTCTCCCTGCTTGTGCTCTCCCTCTCTGTCTGTCAAATAAATAAAGTAAAATCTTTTTTAAAAATCAGATTTTTAATACCTCAATGTCATTTTTTTTCAGTTCCCTTCAAAATACTTTCCTAGACCTATAATTTTCTGATTATGCTCTTAGCTTTATGCCAAGAATAGAGATTTAAAAATATATCACACGCACAACATTCTTCACCTTTTATGAAACTGTTCCTTCAGAAATTGTTCATTGTGTTATCCAATCTCTCTAAAATGTAGACCTCCACAAGAGTAGCACTAGGAAAAAGCACCTCTCGTTATGTAAGTGTTATTATTTAAAGAGAGTGTAGAAGACCTCTTCTTGTTTCCTTCTTGTTTGGCAGGAAGCTCCTCGATAAAGTTTAAGCTTACCTGCAGTTATCCTCCTTAGCTCAGACATTCTGATAAAACTTCCCATCTCATCTTTAATAATTAATGACAAAAATAATTATTACCATAATAGAGAGGCTTATGTCCCTCACCAAACTCAGCCAGACTTCAAGGCAAAGGATGTAGTGACTTAATAGTCATTCCAGAGCACCGCAAGGAGGCATCTCCATGGGGTAGCAGGAAATTGTCAAAAGATGATACGTTATGGCTTATACCACATGTTCCTGCTTAGCGGCTGGACAGCAAGAATCTGGACACCTCGACATCCCTACTCACGTAAAGACTGGATGGTTGGCTGGCCCAGGTTCTTAGTCAGGTGATGTTAATTTTCCAGTGATCTACAAACAGCCCGGTCAGTTGGTGAGCATTCTGAGACAGCAGACCTTCTGGGAATGCAACCAGTTAACCTCACAATGGACTTTCTCTTCGCCAGACTTTTACTGGCACCTCGTGAACAGCTGTCATCTCCAACAATTTCCTAGCTGAGGCTCCCCATTCCTGCAATTTCCCAACCCTTCCTCCCACCTTCCAAGCATCTCTGGCATAATGTACACATCCCTTTATCCCCACAGGCCCTATTCTCATCTTTTCTTAATTGGCCCCCGTGGCTGTTCAACAAGAACCTAAATTTCCTGTGAAAATTAGACCAGAAATTATTAGCAACAGAACATCTGCCTCTCCAGTCCTGGAATTCAGAGGGAACTCAGTCTTTAGGAACATGACCGAGAGACATCCTTTCCTGAGGGGAAGAATGAATTTTCCATTCAACCTGACAAAACCATCTCTCCACTCTAGGATTGTTTAAATCAATTCTTATAATGGAGCAAATAAAGAAAAGTAGTTGGATTTTCATATGCAAATAGTTTGAAGATTGAAATTCTGCTGATTTCTAATGATCACCGGTGCATTACGGTTTATAATTAGATTTTGCATACATTCCCTCCATCCTCATAAAAACACGATTAGTGAGATGATATCATTATTTCCAATATGCTGATGAGGAAAGAGAGGTTCAGAGAAATGGTGACTTGCCCAGGAGAACAGCATAGAAATTGGGCAGTGAGATATCATAGTTTGTTTTCTTTTTATTACATTCCCAAATCCTATAGTAGCCTTTTCTGGTAAAATCCCCACTCCCTCTCATTCTGTGTTACTCGTTTTAGAACATACTTGCTCCTCTTTTGTTTTGTTTTGTTTTGCTTTTGTTTTTGTTTTGTTTTGTTTTTCTTTTCATAGCAACTCTTACTGGTTATTTTGAAATAAGATGGGGTAAAAATCTTTTGTACAAGAAAGAAAAGTGTTTTATGCTTAAGGAGAACAATGCAAATTCCATCAATATTGTTAATCGATGAAACTTGTAAACTACAAAGAATAACACTTTGTGCGGAGGGAATGGGGTTATTATCCAGTCTTTGCCTTGACTGTTTTAAATATGATCCATGGTTAAAATTTGTCTTTAAGTACTGACCCCCAAACTCTGTGAAAATTGCTGTATTTTGTAAAGCAGGGAATCAACCCCAACCAACTCTGATCTTAATTCTAGCTCTCTGGGAGGATTTCACTCATTCATTTTAAAGGGATGGACTTTTAGCTTCCATCATTCACCTTAAGAGACTAATGAGAGACTCAAATTAAGTAAATGATTGGAAATGTCAAGTAATTAAACATCTGGTTTTTAATATAAAACAAATCACTTCATGCCTGTGGTCTCTGTCATTTGATCTGTCCCAGCGCTGTCTTTAAGCTGCTCCTGACTACATTTAACTTCTTAGTCAAGCCAGACGTAACTGCATGGTTCCTATAGTAGCCTTTAGATATTCTTTTCCCCATGGCCTTCATCTGGGTTTGCTGAGGCTGTGGTTCAGACCTGTGTTTAGAGTCTAGTTTCTCTCTTACTCTACCTAGGTTAAAATGTAGCTTAAAGAAGCAATACTTACATATGTTTAATTTCTACTGATACCTCTAATTTGTCTGTGAGTGAACACAGTAATGGAGGCAACCTCTACCCCTCCAATCCCAACTGGGTCCCTCTCTTGGGAAAAACACTCCCTCATCTGACTTTTGAGATGGTTTATTTGGACCTCTTACTCATGCTCTCTTCAATGCTCTTTTTTTTAAAGATTTTATTTATTTATTTGAGAGAAAGTGAGCAAGAAAAACAGCATGATTGGGGGGAGGAGCATAGGGAGAAGAAGCAAACTCCCCACTGAGCAGGGAGCCCAAGGCAGGGCTCAATCCTAGGACCCTGGTCATGACCTGAGCCAAAGGCAGACGCTTAACTGACTAAGCCACTCAGTCACCCCTCTTCAAAGCTCTCTCTCTCTTTTTTTTAAAGATTTTATTTACTTACTTGAGAGAGTGAAGGAGAGAGTACAGAGGGAGAGGGAGAAGCATACTCCCTGCTGAGCAGGAAACCCCCGATGCAGGGCTCAATCCCAGGACCCTGAGATCATGACCTGAGCTGAAGGTGGACACTTGACTGATTGAGCCACCCAGGCAGCCCTCTTCAAAGCTCTTTTTAACAGGATTGATTTTGCAAGTATTCCATTAACCACTGAAAAGCAGTTTTTTCACTTGTACTTGCTGCCAATGAGGAAGATATGGGTGTTTCCAGGCTGTCCCATACATGATTCAAAGCAGTGGAGAATGTCTTTTCTCCATGCCACACATCCTAAAGCCAACATGCCTTCAGGGTGCGTAGCTAAGTTTTGCCCCCTGATAGTGTACATATGCTATTTTTGTTTTCCCAGAATCTGTGATCCTGACTCTAATTTATCTTTGGAGGCCACCTCTCCTTCAGTCATACTCCATGAACTCTGTAGGGCCATCTCCAACCTTGTTCCAGGGCTAGACCTAGCAGGCAATCAGCTTATTCCATCCCTTAGACATAGTAACTTGGTATGAGGAAATAATGGACCTGTGTCATTTCAGTAAAGTTAAATCTTAGAATTTTCCAGGAACATTAGAAAGCCCTTCTTCTGTTGAACTTGCTAAAAGAAGAGAATATAAACAAGAAGTTTCTGCTGGTCATTTTTTCTCCCACAGGCACAAAATATGAAAAAAATCAAAGAGCCCTAGGAGTAATGCAAAATGGGATACAATCTAGCCTCTGCCAAAGCCTCTCTCTCTGCTTTTCAATACAATAAATCAATACATCATTTTTGTTTAAACTGATTTGTTTTGGGCGCCTGGGTGGCTCAGTTGGTTAAGCGACTGCCTTCGGCTCAGGTCATGATCCTGGAGTCCCGGGATCGAGTCCCACATCGGACTTCCTGCTTGGCAGGGAGTCCGCTTCATCCTCTGACCCTATCCCCTCTCAGGTGTTCTCTCTCTCTCATTCTCTCTCTCTCAAATAAATAAATAAAATCTTTAAAAAAAAATAAAAAATAAACTGATTTGTTTTGAGAGGATTTTTGGTTTTGTTTTTTACAATCAGAAGTCTTTTGACCCATATGACTCCACTTTGAAGGTCCAGATAATTTCAGTTCAGAGGTAAGCTCCATTTTGGCAATTGCACATACTTTGTGTTTTTGAAGTCCTAATTTGATCCCAAATTAGTTTCTTGACTCTGTTTTCAAACAAAATGGTGGAGAAAGAATTAATTAGGTTTTCTAAAACCTCTCACATCACATGAAACCTTGATTCCTCTTTTGTAAGGAATGACTGGTGAAAGTTCTCTCCATCACATAAACCAGTAATCTGTTGTCTATAGAGGCTTACCCGGAAGGACTACAGATTTGCTTCACTGATTGTCTCCTGGATAAGGTTCCCAGATAAATCATAGGCAGGGACTTACTTAAAGAATCCTTTGTTGTCTGAAATTCAAAGGTAACTAGTGTCCTCTATGCTCATTCATTAAATTTCTCAGTTCTACTTATTGTGCTTCTACAACCACATGAAAGAGCTGTGTCACTTACACTTGTTCCATTTGAATTAAATGCTAAACACCACTTAATGATACTTAGTTCTACTGTTCTCTTCATTAGCAAGATGTTATCTGACCATTGCTTTTATTTTAATATATTGTAAGTCATAAGTGTGGAGCATCTGGAGAAAAATAAAAAGGATAGAGACTCTGACATTTAAGGAGTATTGAGTTTGGAAAAAGGAAAACCAAGGACGATGGATGGGAGAGAAATTTCATCAGACAACCAAATATGTCTTAAGGAGAACATGTGACCAATACAATCCCTATTTTTCCAGAATATGCAGCTCACATTGCAGGGAAGTTTACAGGATAGCATGTTAGATTTCACTGTAATTCTCACCAGAAAGAAAACAAGTGTTATAAGGGCACTTACTGTGGAATGAAGTCGGGTAGATTTCTGCTTATACAGACTGCTGGTGTTTGAGGAAGGAAGCTTTCTGTCAAGAACATTGTAGAAGACATCCTTGTATTGTTTTCAGGGGGCAGATCATGGAAAATAGTTTGGGGAGGTCCATGGACCTGAAGGAAGAAGAGAGATGGTGAAAACTTCTGGGCACAGAGTAGGTGAAAATTGTTCCCACAGAAAAGCATGTGTGTGAGATTATAAAGAAAAGTGGACAATAAAAAATTTGTCACAGCAGGATAGCCAGAGATTTTTAAGAGAGAGGTAGATTAATACTCCATTTAAATTGCTTCCTGCTCTTTACTGGAATGTGGTTTTCCTCTATTATCTTAAAACCTTTTCTTAATGAGGTGCCTGCAAAAGTGTTGTGTTAGGGGAACATTGGGGTATCAAGGAAGAGACGCTGTGGCCAAATGGAGAGTGAAACTTTGAAGAAAGGGGGAAGCAGTCATAGATCTTGAGACAAGAGAAGGGGATGGAGAAGCTGACAGAGAAGGGCAGTAAGGCAGGACAAAGGAAAATTCAAGATGTCATGTAGAACCTCTGAAATTTAAGACAAAATGAAAGACACAATGAGAGATAATGTCTCAAACCTCTACTCTTTTTTTTTTTTTTGAACTATTAAAATGTTTATCTCAGAAAGGAAGAGTACTGGGAAATGTGGGGATATGCCAGTGATGTGAGAATAAGCTTTATAATTTTTAAAACTTTCCGACAATGAGATGGGTTGCTTCCTATTAAAATTACTTATACTTTCTGGAAAGAACATTAGAGACTGCATCCTTGCATTGAATGGGGAAATAGATGGACAGCTTCTATCCTTCACATTGCTTTTTTTTTTTTTTTTAATTCCCTACAACTTTGTAGATAGCTCTTTTTCTGATGGTTCACTACACTGCTCAGATTCCTGGAGCATCCTCAGATGGATTTCAAACTTCCTGAGAAATTATTTCATTACATGACTTTATATCATCTATAACACAGTATTAGAAATCATGTAGTAGAAAGTTAATGAACAACTTAATGTTTAAATATAACGTCTTACAACTCAAACTGACAACAAATAAAGGAGATGCAGAGGCAAAAACACAATAAGAGTGCAAAATGCTATGTTCAATTTACTTCAAGTTTAAAATAGGATCATGTAGGGCGCCTGGGTGGCTCAGTTGGTTAAGCGACTGCCTTCGGCTCAGGTCATGATCCTGGAGTCCCTGGATCGAGTCCCGCATCGGGCTCCCTGCTCGGCAGGGAGTCTGCTTCTCCCTCTGACCCTCCCCCCTCTCATGTGCTTGCTCTCTCTCATTCTCTCTCTCTCAAATAAATAAATAAAATCTTTAAAAAAAAAAAATAGGATCATGTAATTCTAAAATAAATCTAACATATTTTTAGACTATGATGAGAATTGTAAACAAGATTGGAAGATAATAACCCCTCTATCTCAAGTTACAAAAACTGTATCTGAAATATTATTCTTAGTTTTTAGCTCCACTTGAAAATCAGGTAAATTAAGGGCACCTGGCTGGCTCACTTGATAGAGCATTCAAATCTTGATTTCTGGGTTATAAGTTCAAGCCCCATGCTGGGTGTAGAGATTACTTAAAAAATAAAATCTTTTAAAAAATTAAATTATATGAATTCTAATAAAAAATACAAGGGCAATTTGCTAAATGCAGGAATATTGAAATTAACAAAGGAAAAACTATTCTTATACCCATCACCTCAGTTAACCAGCTTCCATTCTATGCATTTCCTCCAGATGTTTATTTTTTTAGTATGGTCGCAGTGTGTAATGCTTTATATTGCTTTTTCTCCCCAGTTGAAATTTTTTTTAGTCTGTACATTTTAAAAGTCTTACAATTGTAATAACCATCTAATATTTCATTGCATAGATATACTACTATAACAATTCTGCTACTGTATTTTTGAAATTGTAATTAAGATGAAAATAAATTCATTTATAAATCAAACTTTTCTGGATTTTAAATTATGTTCCTTAACTAGATTCACTGGAGTAGAATTTTTACATAAATGGAATGGACATCTTAAGGTTCATATAGATATCATCTTATAGCACTTTAAGTTCTTATATTAATATACCATATGCTTTGATTATTATTATTTCTGAGATTTTTTAAGGGATTTAAAATAGAAATTCACATTTTTATTTATTTTATTTTTTTAATACTAGATTTTTTTTTAAGATTTTTTTATTATTTATTTATTTGACAGAGAGCGAGCGAGCGAGGGAGCAGGGGGAGCAGGAGAGGGAGAAGCAGGCTCCCTGCTGAGCAGGGACCCCAATGAGGGGCTCGATACCAGGACCCTGGGATCATGACCTGAGCCGAAGGCAGCTGTTTAACTGACTGAGCCACCCAGGCGCCCCGAAATTCACATTTTTAAAATATACTGATGAGTTTTCATATTTTTAATATGTTAGATATTCATATTTCCTTTATCTATCCTTTTTTTCTTAGTTGTTTCAAGTTTTGCACATATATTTGGTGGATTATGATATTTCACATCAGTCTGTGGAATACTTCATTTAGAATATATTACTTCTATGTGTTTTAATTTATTGCACTTATTTGTATTCATTGATATTTGTGCTTTCCCTGAATCTCCACATATTCACCAACCTAGAAGCTCTGTAAACCCTGCCCTTTGGGGTTTTTATGGAGGCCTCACTACACAGTCAAAATTGATTAAACCAGTGGCCACTGGTGATGGTTTCAAGCTCCAGTCCCTCTCCCCTTCCTGAGGTCAAGAGTGGGACTGAATGTTTCAACTCCCTTGTCACAGGGTTGTTCCCTGGCAACCAGCCCCCATCATTAGGAGCTGTTTTAACATCGCCTCATTAACATAACAAAAGACACTTTTCTTGTTCTCATCATTTAGGAAACAGGTTTTTTAGGACATCTGTGCTAGAAAGAATGCAGATCAAATATATATTTCTTATTATAAATTATAATATCACAGGCTTAAATAAAAATTAACTGAGCACATATTCATTCTTTCAGCAAATATTTCTTGAGCTCCTACTATGTACCAAGTATTTGTGAATCCTACTTTGGCAGAGAAGGTAGGGGCATCTTGTAAGTCTTTATCAGCTAAAGCATAATTTTTTTTTTCAAAGAGTCAGTATGTTTCAAAAAATGTCAAAAGTCAGGCGCCTGGGTGGCTCAGTTGGTTGAGCGACTGCCTTCGGCTCAGGTCATGATCCTGGAGTCCCTGGATCGAGTCCCGCATCGGGCTCCGTGCTCAGTGGGGAGTCTGCTTCTCCCTCTGACCCTCCTCCCTCTCATGTGCTCTCTCTCATTCTCTCTCTCTCAAATAAATAAATAAAAAATCTTAAAAAAAAAAAAAGTCAAAAGTCATTGGGGATGGTCCCTGAATTCAGAAATCTCATTAATTTCTTTTTCCTTCTTAGGAATTGTTTGCTTCATACACAGAGAATTATGAACTTTGTGTTCTACTTTTATTCCTCATGTAGTGGACTTGTGCACTATCCCTGTGTTGATGTCACACAATTAATACTTCACTCAACAAATACTTCATTTTTCCTCTGCTATGGCATTGTGCTGGATGCTATGACTAAACCAGTAAATATAAATGACACAATTCTGCCTTCACTGTGTTGAAGTCTGTCTTGGGAAAAATTTTTCTTTTTTTTTAAGGATTTATGTATTTATTTGAGAGAGAGAGCATGGGAAAGAGACAGCAAGATCAGGAGGAAGGGGGAGAGGGAGAGGGATAGGCAGACTCCCCACTGAGCAGGGAACCCAATGTAGGGCTGGATCCCAGGACCCAGGGGTCATGACCTGAGCCGAAGGCAGACACTTAACCGACTGAGCCACCCAGACACTCCAGGAGAAATGTTTCTTAATAGACAATGTGAAGACTGCCATAATATTGGGGAACACGGCAGTAAGTAACAGAAACAATTTATACATAAATTTATATTCAATTGATTTCTATAATCCACATTATTCTAAAAATGCTTAACAAAACTTCTCTTTGTCTAAATCTACAATGGAATTTACATTATTGATTGGAATAATCTATTGTTAATTTGAAGACATTAGGAATTTAAAAAAAGACAAAATGAGAACTCTGTCATGCAACTAACAATTGCATATCTCCTCTCCAAGGCAAAGACTGGGGGTCTAAGGACATTTGGAAACAGGAACATTTCAAATGTCCTGGGGCTGAAGACCCTCCTCAGCTAGACATATAAGGTGAAAGCACCTGGAAAGCAATACTGAGCATGCATGTATACACATGTGTGTTGCATGCACATGTATTTTGCCTAATGAGGCAGTAATGGCAGCTTGCTTAGCATCTTTCTGTGCTGAGTCTCTTCTAAAGATTTTTTAAATTCTTGGCTTCCTGACAGCTAAGCACACCGAGAAACAAGATGTTCAGCTGATTGTGTAAAAGCTGGCAGGCTAGAAGTCAAGTATATCTGATTTAAGTGATCTTCTAATAAAACTTTCTCCAGGTCTCTCTTTTCTGTGGGAATCAGCTGCATTTTGCTAATGCATTCCTTTATTAGCTTACCTTTTACAGTTAACTGGCACTAATCACTTTGCTTCTCATCCCCCCCCCAATCTAATATTATTTATTAAGGATGGTTACAAGAAATACTTATTTATGCTTACATATTCAATTTGTTGATTATATTTTTAATTGTTTTTAAATACTTTTTATTTATTCATTTCAGAGAGACAGAGAGAGCGAGTGAGAGAGCAAGCAAGGGGGAGGGTCAGAGGGAGAAGCAGACTCCCCACTGAGCAGGAAGCCTAACTCCAGGCTGGATCCAAGGACCCCAGGATTGTGACCTGAGCCAAAGGCAGCCAATTAACCAACTGAGTCACCCAGGCACCCCAATTTGTTGATTTTAAAGGATTAGGTGTTGGCCTTTAAGTCTAGGCAATGGACTACAGAAGAAAGGTAATTACAAAGCATTTTTATAAGTAGCGTCTATGGGTGTGGCAAAGCAAACAAACTCGGTCACGTGATTTCCCAGAAACTTTGGGCTGGAAATTGAGATGGTGGGGAGAAAAAAATATATATCTTTTTCTTCTACGCTTTGAAATGATTGCCTGAGATCCCCATATAAAAAGACTGAATAACAAGGCATGAGCATATACATTTATTTAATAAAAATTTTACATGGCCTTCATAAGGAAATGAAGACCTAAAGAAATGGTTAAACCCAAGTGTTTTTATGTGAAGTTTCATGAAAAGTGGAAAGACATGACAAAACAAAGAGTAAGAACTTAGCAAGTCTCTTAGTTCAGATTCCCATCTGTGTGCCTTTGTCTTTGAAGAGAAGGATGCCCCTCTCCTCTGGGTATAGGAAGGGTACCTCTCACATGTTGGTTTTATGACCTGATTCAGGGGAAGGTTGGAAAGTCCATCCTGCACCTGCCATTTCTCAAATTCCTTCAGCTTGAAATATTTAATATCCCAAAGTATCCTACTTTGGGGTACCACGTTCATATGTCTATGTATGTGTCTGGTTCTTTTAGAGATATAGAAACCCCTCTATTTTATAGACATTAGATTTTGACCTATGAAATTAAGCAAAAGCAGTTAAAAGATTTTACTCATGGTATTTGAGAGAAAGGTTTTACTTTTTTCCTGGAACTTAATTTGATGGGTGGAAGATGGTCTCATCCTAACCTTTTTTCTTTTTTCTTTTTTTTTAAAATCTATTTATTTGACAGAGAGAGAGAGAGGACAAGCAGGGGGAGAGGCAGAGGGAGAGGGAAAAGCAGGTTCCTCTCTGAGCAGGGACCCCAGCATGATCCCAGGACCCTGGGATCATGACCCGAGCTGAAGGCAGAGGCCTAACCTACTGAGCCACCCAGGTGCTCCTCATCCCAACCTTTTACTTATAATTAGAAATAAGTCCATACTCATGATGCTATGCATGCTAAATGAGTCAGTACTTCTGAGGAAGGTTTAGCCCTGCATCATTTATTTCTCTGGAGCTTGGTGGTCTGCATTAATAAGCTCCAAGGAAAGAAATTTAGATGGGATTCCTCTTAAGTTAGCCAAATATTAAATAGCATTTATACAACATACTGACAAATTTAAAACATTAATAAGTGAAAATAAAATCTGGTAATTCTCAATGGATTAGAAAATATTAGAAACTGTATTCCAGAGAAGTTATGTAATTATGCTGATCACATTTTGTAGTCTTTTAATTTTATTGGCTTATAAATTATTCCATGTATTTTGTCCAATAAAATTATTTAATTGGTAAAAGAAATTACAGTTTGGATAAAGATACCACTTAGCTCACTTTATGCATTTTGGCATATTATTCCTTTGTGAAATTTATAAATTCCGATGAATGAGGTCATATAAGTGGCAGTGGAAAATAAAATGCATCAATATACATGCATATTTAATAAGATTCAGCACATTTCAAGAGCACGAAAGCAATGTGAAGTAGAGGCTTTTTGTAAATATTGAAAAACAGCATTTAAGGAACCATATTTCTAAAGGAATATTTTCCTACTGTTTTCTGATTCTGTACTAAAATTTTTTCTTGCATTTGGTTTGTCATTTGCATCCTAATAATTAGATTCCATTGTTTTTAGGTACACTTGAAAAAGTCTAAGATGATGTTATTTATTTAAAACAGTGTCATTAAGATATTACAGATAAATGATAGATGATACATAGATAAATAGATGAAAGATAGACAGACAGACATAACTCTATACACTCACATGTACACAAGCACACAGAGCCATAGTATAGACATTAAATCTGTTTGGGAATGCACAATCTTTCTCCACTCTTCCACTACCTTTGTGTTCCCAAATCTAGTATTCTGTGCTTTAGACATACTAACCAACCTGGTTTTAATCTTCTGGTCTTTGCACCTACTCTTTCCTTCTGACTAGATTACCTTTCCTCCCTGTTTACCTAATCAACCAACCAGGGTAGACATTACCTCCTCTCTGAAGCTTTCCCTAATCTACATTGCAAGAGTTTCTTATTTTTCCCTGTACTATTTCTGGATTTTAAAATATTTTCACATACCAAACCTTAGTCAATAGTCCTAAATGTTATAAAAGGTCTAAATAGCTAAAGTACATCCTAAAGTGGCATCCTCACAGAAGACAGAATGCATGGTATCTGGAAAAGTAATTTCCCTGAAATCTAAATTTTTCTCAATAAAATCTTAGGATAAGTCCCAGGATAAAACAAAACCATCATACAGGAACCTCCTGGATCTTAGCACTTTCTTTCTTTCTTTTCTTTCTTTCTTTCTTTCTTTCTTTCTTTCTTTCTTTCTTTCTTTCTTTCTTTCTTTCTTTCTTTTCCTTTCTTTTCCTTTCTTTTCTTTTCTTTTCTTTTCTTTTCTTTTCTTTTCTTTTCTTTCTTTCTTTCTTTCTTTCTTTCTTTCTTTCTTTCTTTCTTTCTTTCTTTCTTTCTTTCTTTCTTTCCTTTTTCTGTCTTGATTTCTATTTTCCTTTCTCCCTCCCACAAAGGGGTTTGTATTTTGTTTATTATAAGTTAATCTTGCAAAGGTCATCTAAATCCCACCCTCTCTCCCATTCTCCTCAGGTACTTTAGCTCACCAGTTATTCCTTTCCTTCTTCTGGGCCTCTAGGTTGCGTTTTTCTTTTCTGTCAATTATGTATTCATTTTCAGGAATTCCTCATATAGCCGAGGTATAAAATATATGAGAGTTTAAAACATGGCAGATGGCTTTTTCCAATTTGTCATTTGTTGATCATTTCTGAACTTGGTCTAAGGTAATGGCTTTCAGGAAAGGGGATTCTTCCCCCCTTTGGATTTTCTGAAAATGTACAGAGGCATTTTTGGTTACCTCAGTGGTTGGAGGATTTATCTTGGCATATTGTGGGAGAGATGAGGAGTTGTTCAATGGGTATATAATGTCAGTTACACAGTATGAATAAGATCCAGAGATTTGCTATACAACATGGTGCTGAGAGTTGATAATACTCTATATTGTACACATTAAAAATTTAGTAAGAGAGTAGATCTCATATTAACTCTTCTTAACACAGAAAAACAAAACACACAAAACAACAACAAGTTCACAATAATAGCAGGTACACAGGAAACTTTTGAGGTGATGCAGATGGTTGTTACTTTGATTATGGTGATGGTTTCAAAGGTGTGAATATGTCCAACTCATCCAATTGTAGGAGTTAAATATGTGAAGTTTTTATATCAATTACACCTCATTAAAACTTAAAAGATTGTATCATTTATGCCAACGATCCTATTGGTGTTTGAGGACCTAATGAAACATTCTTGCGTAATTAACACGGTAGCCTTGAAGTCATAGCGAGTCTATGTATAAATCTAATATAGTCCTGACCAAGCATATACCATTCAAGTACTGAATATTTTAAATTTAGTTAATATACTTTCACCTTATATTACACAAATATATTGTGACTTTAAAAATGATATATGATCTACTATAGAAAGAACTTTACAAAATATTTATTACAAAAGAAGACTGAATTTCCTATGCTCCATCAATTTCTACATTAATGTTAATGTCAACAGGAATCTTAATTTTTGAAAGAATCACATACACATCATATTTTTTCCTTATGATTTGTGATATTTGGATCTTCTTAAAGAAAGTCTCTTCCCCATTGGGCCACAATAATATTTACATATATTTTCTTCTATTAACTTTTTACCTTTAATATTCATATTTAAATTTAATTCAAATGGAATGTATCACTATACAGAAAAGAGGTAGGTATTTAGTTTGATATATATATATATTTTTTTTTAAAGATTTTCTTTATTTATTTGACAGAGAGAGAGCGAGAGCAGGAACACAAGCAGGGGGAATGGGAGAGGGAGAAGCAGGCTTCCCGCTGAGCAGGGAGCCGGATGTGGGACTCGATCCCAGGACCCTGGGATCATGACCTGAGCCGAAGGCAGACACTTAACGACTGAGCCACTCAGGCGCCCTAGTTTGATATATTTTTTGTTGGGAATAAATTTTCTTAATATCATTTGTTTGTCAATAGTTCATACTTTATCCCAATTTTTTGTGGTGCCATCCTATCAGATGTTAATTCCCTTGTGCCTACCTTGTTTAGTCAATCATTATGCATTTGAACACTTTTGTTGTTACTGTAAATTATATATTATGCCCTGATTTTTTTTTTTTTTGTCATTGTGGTAATAAAGAACCATGACTAATTTTTTTGGGGGGGGGTTATACATGAATCTGGAAATCTTGTTGGATTATCACACACTTGGAATAATTTGTGCTTTTTCTTACAGAATACAATATTGTATGCTTATACTGAGAATTTTATATCTCCCTTTCTATCTATACATCTCTCTTTCTCTCTCTCTCTTTTTTTTTTTTTTGGTTGTAATGTTAGAGAAGTTCCAGTAAACTATTAAAAAGTTGATTATAATAATCATCCTTGTCCCTAATCTTAAAGGAAATACATCTAAAGTTGCCACATTAACTTTGATCTCTGTTGTATGTTTGGTGAATAAACTTCATCAAGATAAGAAAACATACAAATACACTTTAATTCTTATTTTCTAGGAAATTCATTCATTCATTCATTCATTCATTTAGAGAGACTGTTTATCATGGTTAAGAGCAATGGCTCAAGGCAGACTGTCTGAGTTCATATTGTGGGGCTATTATTACCAAATGTGTGGGCTTTTTGTCTTCCTTAGCTCTGTCTTATGTAAACGTGGTTAATAATAATTTCCCCACATGGATTTTTGAGTGCTAAATGAATTAACATATGCAAAGGTCTTAGAACAATGCCTGGCATATGGGAATGTCAACTAATTACTAAATACTATTTATTTAATTTGAGGATATTTTACTTATAATTTATTCAAATATTTTCATATTTTTATATGTGCATATGTATATATCTTCCTTTCTGGGACTCAGTATGAGGATGTTTTCAGTTATTTATATATAATCTCCGTATTTCTTAAGTTTTCTTATCATTTCTTTTTTTTTTTTTAAGATTTTATTTATTTGCAAGAGAGACATTGAGAGACAGAGAGCATGAGAGGGAGGAGGGTCAGAGGGAGAAGCAGACTCCCTGCTCAGCAGGGAGCCCGATGTGGGACTTGATTCCGGGACTCCAGGATCATGACCTGAGCCGAAGGCAGTCGCTTAACCAACGGAGCCACCCAGGTGCCCCAAGTTTTCTTATCATTTCTTATCATCTTCTGACTGCTCAATTAATTCTCCTACAAAATTTTCCCATTCACTAAATTACATTTCTTTTCTGTATACTCTGGTCCTTTGTGTTTTTAATTCAAGTTAAGGTTTATCCATGCCCCAAAGTTTGACATCGTTTTTATGTTTGGAGTTTTTATATTTGGAAGTGCAAGGATTATTATTTATATTGAATCTGTATATCTCCTTAATTCTTATTTTAACAGTAAAACTTAAAAAAAAAAAAAATACCTAAGAGAATGCCTGGGTGGCTCAATCAGTTAACCATCTGCGTTCTGCTCAGGTCATGATCCCAGGATCCTGGGATTGAGCCCCGCATAGGGCTCAGTGGGGAGTCTACTTCTCCCTCCACCTCTCCCCGCTGCTCGCACTCTCTCTCAAATAAATAAATAAAATCTTTTTAAAATTTTTAAAAATTAAAAAATACCTAAAATATACAAAAGGCTGTAAGCTTTTATAAAATATATAAAGAATATCATAATAAATGAGTATATATGTTTCACCTAATATACATCTTCCACCTAATATAGAATACAGAGAGGCCCTCAACCTATGGAAGCTGCATTTACCTTCTGTGATGTCATCTCTCATTTCAGTGGTGAATTTTGTGCTTGAATTCTTGTTTGTTTTGTTTTGTTTTGTTTTGTTTTTAACTTGTACAAGTTCTTAAACAATATAGTAACTCATTTTGAATATTTAACATACCTGGCTTATGTCTCCTAAGGTGACTTGCTTATTTGGCTAAACACTGTATTTGTGAGCTTTGTCCATGCTGATATGTGTGGTTCTAGTTTATTTGCTTTCACACTGTGTAGTATTTTATTGTAGTAACCCATCACCTTTCATTCTATTCTTAGTTTAATAGACAGCAGAGCTTTTTCACAAAAACAATTCAACTATAAATATCGCTATGCATGCCAGCCAGTACACATTAATGCTACTGTCTTTGCAATCTCACTAACTCTGGGTGTCACAGCTTTTTTTCTTTTATTCCAATATAGTAGGAATAAAATAAAGGTTCATTGTGATTTCAGTTTGAAAATCTTTGAAGGTTGACTTTTCCACTGTGTTAGCTATGCCTTTCTCCTCTACTGTGAAATACCCATTTATGTTCTTTCCTGTACTTCAACTATTCTGTGATTTCATCCCACAAATCTGTATATCTTTTATACGTATTCTTGTTACTAAGGCATTTTTAGTAATTTTATCCCAAATATATCTATACAGTTTACAGTTTATTTTTAAACAATTAAAACAGTTTTAATTTTATTTGAATTTGCTTAACATTTTCTGAATTCATAAATACATTTCTTAAAATATCCCTCTAACTTTTAAAATCAGTTGGTAATAGCATTCTCTACAGTAATGACAGTTAATTCACTTTTGAAGGAATAAACTTAACAAAAGTTTTGTTTTGAGTTCTTGAACAGAATAAAAAAAATAAAGTCATTAGTGAAATTAACCAACTCTCTCTTTAAAATACATGACCTATAAATATGGATATTTAAATATAAATAGGGAAGAAATTAACTGGTTTTGAATCCACTTCTTCTGCCAATGGAGCCAACACTATAGTAGTTATTTCTTCACCTTTCATGTATAAACTTAGATTAAAAAGTGAATAAAATTAATGTAGGAGCACACATATAGATCTCAATGAAAAGTCATGTTGTAGAGAGTAATATATGCCTTATTGTCTGCAATTATACATATATTTGGACACAATTTCCTTATATCAACTATTAACTTTTAAAATAGAGGGTATTATGCTAAGTGAAATAAATCAATCAGAGAAAGACATGTATCATATGATCTCACTGATATGAGAAATTCTTAATCTCAGGAAACAAACTGAGGGTTGCTGGAGTGATGGGGGGTGGGAGGGATGGGGTGGCTGGCTGATAGACAGTGGGGAGGATATGGGCTATGGTGAGCACTGTGAATTGTGTAAGACTGTTGAATCACAGACCTGTACCTCTGAAACAATACATTATATGTTAAAAAAAAAAAAGAAGAAGAAGAAGATAGTAGGAAGGGAAAAATGAAGGGGGGAGAATCAGAGGAGGAGACGAACCATGAGAGACCATGGACTCTGAGAAACAAACTGAGGGTTCTAGAGGGGAGGGGAGTGGGGGGATGTGTTAACCAGGTGATGGGTATTAAAGAGGGCAAGTATTGAATGGAGCAATGGGTGTTATATGCAAACAATGAATCATGGAACACTACATCAAAAACTAATGATGTAATGTATGGTGATTAACGTAACGTAATTAAATAAAATTAAAAAAAAATAGATGCCAATGCTTCTTTAGCAGATTTGTGTCTACTAGTTTCCATGTAGTCGGTGGCATAGTGAATACCTTCCATGGTGAATGGTAAATGTCAACAAATACTTGTGTAAGTTACACATTCATTTTCAACTTTCTTGAAAGGCCAGAATTAAGTATCTTGGTTTTCACTAAATTCCAGCATTAACTTTTGAGCTCATTCCTCCTAACAGATTTATTCCAAGTCCTCAAAAACATTACCAAACAAGTTTAAAAAGTGGTGGTAGATGTTTGCTATATAATAATTGATAACACCACTGGGGCAAAAACATTCAGGTGATTCTCCATATGCTCTACAGCAGGACTGGTCAGGCTCCATTTCACAAGTGTATTACATGTACACTCTACTTACAATTTATCTTATTTAAGTTGACCCAAACATCCAATGCATGATGCCTTTGTGCATCTTATAGGCTACAATTCAGGCCATTGCATACCAGGCTGCTACATTAAGTACCCAACAGGAAAGGTTTAATAAATACTTCTCTCACAGTTCCTCAAGGTCTGAAGGAATATACTTGATTTATTAATGGGAGCCCATCTTGATGCTCTGGAAATGGAGGTACTATTTTTTACTTGGAAAGGATTGAGAAAAGGAAAAGAAGGCAGATTATATGTGGTCAGATTTCAGATTTAAGCATGTGTTAAAATAATCATTCGCTTAGTATGTTTTTACTATTAGTTGAGTCCATGGCAGAGGTTGGAAGTACAAAGTAGAGGTCTACCTACCCCTCCTCCCTAGGCTTATTTCAAAGCAATAATTAAAAAATATATATTTTGTTAAAACAATGAAGTCCGAAATTAGACAGAAAAATGCCTAAACAGGTATAACCTAAGCTGTCCCAGGCAAATGAGGAGATACGGGTCATCCTATCTGTAAGAACCATTTTAAAGGTTTCAATGCCTATCATTTTATTTGTGTACTAACTAAATGGACACTGTTTTGTTGGGTACAGGTGCAAGTGGTATGATATCTCCAATGTCATGTTTCTTTTTTGCTTTTTTCACTTTACTCTATGTTTAAGATTCACCCATGTTGTTATATGGGCATTTAATGCATTACTCTTAGCTGTTGCCTAATGCTTATTAACAATACCGCAGTAAACATCTTTAATTAGATCCCTCGGTGGACGTATGTGAGAATTTATTTTACAAGTCAGTTTGAGGCATTGTAAACATCTTTCCCCATTCCATTAATTCCATGACCTTGTTGTGTAATTGGACAGATATCTTGATTTTGATCTAATCACCACGTCCTATTTCCCATTTTATGACTTATATTTTGTAATTTTGAACTTTTATTTAAGAAGCTCTTCCCCACCACTAGCTTACAAAATTACTTGTTAATAGTTTATAAATGTTATAGTTTTACCTTTCATACTTAAATTTTTATCCTATCCAAATTCTCCTCTTTATTTGTCATTGAGCAGGGATCAAGTTCTGTTCTGCTTTTTTTGTTTAGTTGTTTTTTGTCTCCATGTAATAGACCATATTTTCAACACAATCTATTAACAATTCTTCCTTTCCTCATTTGTGGAACGATTTTTATCATATAAGTTCCTATTATATAAAGACTGACTCTGAGATCTCTGTATTTTCCCTTTATCTATTTGCCTAATAATTTTCAAAAATTGTTTATTTTTAATATCATTTAAAATATGTCAGTATCTGATAGGGCAAATCTCTTTCATCAGTCTTTTTTAATGAAATTCATTCAATTATTTGCAGACATTCATTAATTCATTTAATATTTTAATACAACTACCTATTCTTTAAAAATATTTGACTGCTACTTTGATTGGATCACATTATATTAGTATATTTTGGGAAGAATTAGCCTCTGTCTTAATTGAGTGATCCCATCCATGAGCAAGCATGATCTTCCCATTCATTCATTTAACACCCTTTACTTGGGATTTATATTTTTTCTCTATAGAGATTAGTGTATACTTAGTTAATTATTAGTTACTTTCATTGGGATTGAGTTAATGTAAATGTCACCTTGTTTTTTTAATTCTTTGTAGGTGTTTGATGATGTAAAGAAACATTACTGACTTTCTAGACTGATTATTTACTTGATAAAATTGCTGGACTATCTTATTGGTTTCAACAGATTATTGATTATATTCATTTTTGGAAATAAATGATTATAAACATTTTGCAAATAATGACATATTTTCTGCTTCCTTTCAACACTTACATTTATAACTAATATTTCTTTTTTTTTCTTTTCAATGATGTTGTCTAGAACCCCTAATATGTTAAATAGCAACACTGACAGGAAGCATTTTTCTCTTGTTCTTGGTAGAGTTATCCATCTAAAGATTTTCCCATGAGTAAAATATTTTCTGATTAAAGAAATCCTCTTTTAATCCTAGTGTGCTAAGAGTTTTTATTATAAATAGTGGTTAAATTTTACCAAATTATTTTTATTCATTGAGTTTGAAAATTACAATCTTTCTTAGTTAATGTGATGAATTACATTGATCGTACTTCTGTTTGATGCATCCTTGCATTCTTTGCATACACTTATTTGATCATGGTACATATTTGAATTTAAATATTTAATACTTTATGTAGGATTTTTGTCATTTTCTCACTTAGTTAAAAAGTTAAATGGGATGTATGTTATTTTTATATCCCTTTGACCTCTTTCAATCTAGCACAGTCCCCATTTTGTCACACAGTGACTTGTCAAAGACATTGGGACACTTGCCCATCTTTTGTTTTATCTGGAGCTCTTTACCTTGTTCACCAGTATATCATCTAAACACACACACAAACACACACACACATGCATAAGTTAAATGGGAGTTTTGCCACTGGGTAAGCATGATTATTTCACCCTCATAAAATGAACTGAACAGCTTTTGTTCTTTTCTTTCTTTTCCTTTCTTTCTTTCTTTCTTTTTTTTGGAACAAATTATTAGTTACAGAACTGAAGTGTTTCTTGAAACTCAAATATCCCCCGGACCTGAAGATTTTGGGGTGGAGAAGTCTTTGAAAATCATTTAAAATTTTTTAGGGGTGCCGGGGTGGCTCAGTCGTTAAGCGTCTGCCTTCGGCTCAGTTCATGGTCCCAGGGTCCTGGGATCGAGCCCCACATCGGGCTCCCTGCGCTGCGGGAAGCCTGCTTCTCCCTCTCCCGCTCCCCCTGCTTGTGTTCCTTCTCTCGCTATCTCTGTCAAATAAATAAATATTTAAAAAAAAAAAAGAAAATCATTTAAAATTTTTAATTTTGTTATTCAAGATATTCATTGCTTTTTGAAAATATTTTATATTTTCTATGAATTTAACCACTTTATCTAGATTCCAAAGCATATTAGTCATATTGTTTCATAATACTTTTAAAGTTCATTCTGTTATAGTTATTGCCCTTTTGAAATCTGTACATTGCTAGATGCATCTTCTTTCCTTTTTTCTTAACCAGTTTTATTAAAGGTGTGATTAAGTACATATAAGAACCGACTTTTAATTTTTATTAAACTTATAAACTATGTTTAATCTCTACTTTATTGAACTTTACACTTTGTTGTTGGTGGTGTTTACTTTTGTTTCCTTTTGGGAAGGATTTGCCCCCAAGTCGAAATGTTCAGCTTATTTTTAACCTTTTCTATTTCTTAATAAATGTATTTAAATGCTTAAGTTTCTCTAAACACTGGTTTAACTTTGTTTCATAAATTATGGTGTGTAAGATTTAATTTAATGCTAAAAGTCTCTTAATTATTCCTTTGAATACATTTAAAACCACATTTTATTTAAAATGGGTAATATGATTTTCTTATGTATAAAAAAAGATGGAAGCTACTCTTCCCCTTCTGATTCCATTTCCTTTTTTTTTTTTTTTTGCAATATCAGCATATATCATTTCCATGGAGTTGATTCTTTAGTGTTCACTGAGGCTTCCTTTGTTACCTTAAACATAGTCTAGTTTCCTTAATATTTCATGTGTTCTTGAAAATAATATTTCTGTATCTTGTGTATGCAATAGCTTGGGTTTATTAGTGCTATTTTTCAGATCTTCATTATTTCTGCTTATATTTGTCTGATTGATTGATTAAATCTGATGACTTACATATTCCTCTATGTATGATATATTGGAGAAATTTATTATTAGTTGTATATCTGTTTATGATGGATATATCTTCTTTTCTATTTTTTTTACCATTATATATTACTGTTCTCTTTCCCATGTGATATCGTTTTGCCTCAAATTTTATTTGAACAGATTTTAAGACTGCCATTTTACTGTTCTTTTGGTTCATATTTGCCTATGAACCTATGGCTTCCTCTATCATTTTATTTCATTTTTTTATTGTTTAAAGTTTTTCTCTTATTTATGGTAACCTCTCTGGAGACCAATTAGTGGTATCTAAGATTAATGGGACACTGAGATAGTGAAACACTGAAATGAAGTAAATAGTCAATAGAAAGACAGCCAAGTTTTATATAATGCAATGCTACAAACAGACTGGATGAAATAACATGACAAAAACTGAGAGAATAGTTTTCAGTGAAAGAGTTGCATAGCAACATATATATAGTAAAATGTTTTATGTAAATTCTTAAATGTTTTTTTTTAAAGTACTAAATATAGTGAGCATGTGACTTCACTGGTTGAGGGCCAAAAATACTTAAATTTTACATACAAGTAATTATTTTAAAACTGTCTTAAAATAATGATAATAAAATGTTAGCATGATTTTAACTATGTGGAGGCAATATGGATCTTTATTATATTACTTCTTGTGTTTATGTGCTTTCAAAAATTTTGTTTTTTGAAAATATGACAGCTCACAAAACTTAAGTGATAAAAACCCAGCATAAACCAGAGAGTGAGTCAGTTTAGGAAATCCTAAGCAAAATAAATTTAAGTAACTGATTGAAAAGTAGAACCTAAATTGGTAATATTTGAATCCCAATATCTGTTCCTTTAAAGTTTAGATAAACAACTTATTACATAACTTTATTTTCTCTATTGTTTGAACCTTGAGTTTTTAAAAGTAGAATGAAAATTCTGTGACTCCAAACTTTATTACTTTGCTCAGCTCCTGATGAATTTAGTTGTGAATACCTTAAAGATTCTTTCCCATCGATTTAAAATATTTGACTCAGAAATAATATACAAGTATAAAGACATTTTCTTGGGTGTAAGATAACAAGTAACATTCTCAGGGAATTATTTATATATGATTAGCGATCGCTCCACCGTGTTTAGACATCCTAGAAGTCTTCTTATGTATCAATAAGTAGATAGAGAGCAACCCATGGTGAAAAATGCATTTTTTCCTGAAGTGAAGACCCATCCTAGCTGCAAATTTGAATTTAGCACTAACTAAAGACTAAGTTCTCTGATGAACAGTTTCATACAAGAAATTTATCACTAGTCCAACAATGTAATGAAAGATTGCCAGGCAAATTTTGACAACCACAGCACATTTGTTTAAACTACTTTTAAAATTAAAATTCCATTGTCAATTTCATTTTGTCTGGTTGTATTGTTTAAAAACTGTGAAAACAAAATTGGTTGTGACCAAGACTAAGACTACAATTTCAACCTGAAATTGATCATTGGATTTGGCAATATAGAAGCTGACCTTCACTCTGACATGAACAGTTTTTTTTTTTTTTAATATTTTATTTATTTATTTGAGAGAGAGAATGAGATAGAGAGAGAGAGCATGAGATGGGGGAGGGCCAGAGGGAGAAGCAGACTCCCCGCCGAGCAGGGAGCCCGATGTGGGACTCGATCCCGGGACTCCAGGATCATGACCTGAGCCGAAGGCAGTCGCTTAACCAACTGAGCCACCCAGGCGCCCTGACATGAACAGTTTTAATACAGAGACAGAATTGCTGTGTTTGAAGAGCAAATGAAGGAAAGAAAGCAGGAAAACTGTCTAAAGACAATTCTCACAATAACTTCTCTAAAGAGGAAAGGGACGTACAGCAGCACTAGAGAAGACATGGAGACTCTAGGCAGATATTATTTGTTTGCTTAAATATATTTTAGTCTGGAGAGAATGATCTTTTAGCAAGAGTAAAATTTAGGATGCAATAAGAAAGGAAGAACGTTTTACTAGTCCATTCCTAGAGCTGACAAGAGAAAATGGTATATGAATCTCAAATACAGTATGGTTTCTAATAGAAATAATAATACTTTGTCTACAGTGATAAAGGAAACATCAAACTGTGCCAGGTCAGATAATTACACGCTAGTCAATTTGGTGGCAGGGATATAAGATATTTTTCTTCTGCTCCTTCTGATTTGTCAATAATGAAATAAATTGTTGAAATTTTGAGAAGATGCTATAAAATAAAATGTAAAATAATTATTTCAGTGATTGAGAGAGCCATTTGATCAGGAAATCTCAGTAGGATTGCTTGACATTGTTGAAGACCCACTTGATATTTGTAGATATAATTTTAAAACAAAGTTCTTATAACAAATTGTGACCCATATATCTTCAGTTACTTGGGTGCAGGCACAACATAGACATTTAGTTTAATCAAGGTTGTCATGTTGGCTGAAAAACATAGAGGGAGAAAGGAATCATAAAGTTCAGTATTTTTACAAGGGATGTTTAAAGGTCTGGAGCACAGAGTAGGAACTAGTTCATACAGGCTATAGAATGCTCAGTTTTTCAAGTTTCTACTTAGGTGTCAGATCTACTCCAAGATCCAGGTGTAAGAGTGTACCGTGTCAGATCAGGAACTTCAAAGTGGTTACAGAAAGTAGAGCTATTGACTGCAACCACAGTAGGTTAGTAATATGCATGGACAACTACATCCAAAATTTTACTGATTAATATAGTGAGAAAAAGTTCTTGGTAAAAGTACTTAGAAAAGAATTTTTTTTAAAAAAGGAAGCATTAAGACTTTATAATTCTTAATGTTGGGTTGTTTTTCTGTTTGGTCTTTTGGTGGAATACATTTTTCACTGTGTATCTTCCCAGACTGAACAAAAAAATTGAACCTAATGAAGGTGACACTATGAGTCCTGAGGAAGAGGATCAGTCAACTCTCTTCCATGATTTCATTCAGTGATTCATGCACAAATTATCTCTTAGTGGTGACTGTGCTCCTGAGTTTAAGTAGCTGAAGGTAAATAAAATTTGAAGAGATATTGCCTTAGTTTGGGCTGCTATAACAGAATGTCATAGACTAGGTAGCTTAAATAAACATCATTTCTCACTGGTCTGGAGGATGGAAAGTCTAAAATCAAGACTCTAGCCGATCTGGTGTCTGGTAAGGGCTCCCTTCCTTGTTTGCATGATGACTGCCTTCTTGCTATATCCTCACATGCAAAAGAGAGATGATCTCTCCCATGTCTCTTCTTATAAATGCACTAATTCCATTCATGAATGTTCCACCCCCATGACCTAATTACTTCTCAAGGGCCACACCTCCACATACCATCACATTGGGGATTAGGGCTTCAACATATGAATTTTGGAGATACAAACACTCCATAGCAAACATCTTGTTTTTAAATTGGCATCTTCTACCAGCTCTAAAGATATTTTAGTCTGGAGAGAATGATCTTGTGTGACATTTTGTTACAGAAACTTCACAGAAACATTCTCTTCAAAGCAATTAATCAGTATACTCAAGTATGAAAACATTTCCTCTGGTAGCTGAGACTTACTTTCCCACTTTTTCCTACCTTACAATTTAACTGGGGGGTGTGTCTAAAAGGTCTCTGATATTACTGGGAAAGATTGTGGCATTCCTTAACAACTGCAAAGGATTTTTCTCCCAAAAATCTGTCACAAATCTCCAAACAAATAGTGGTTATTTGGTTATTATGAAAATTTTTGGATAAATTTACTGCATCATTAGTGGTATTCCTGAGTCACTTACACACAGAAAGTGGGGTAAAAAGATCCAAAAGCACATAGCAAGTCAGAAATAACTTATGGACACAGAATTTGGTCCTCACACAAGCTCAGCGGGAAAATGTTCTTCAAAAGAGTTCTGTCAGCATAAAATAATGCAATTTTAAGAGTCTGTCTTTCTTTACCACTAATTTGAGTTGAATGAATCCATCTGGCTGGGTCACTGCTGATGAAAAGATAATGTTGTGAGAATAAAATGTGTGTGTTGGGGGGGGTACGTGTGTATGTTGGATTCGACCATATGAAATTACCGTTTTTATACATTAAAAAACAGTCAAATATGATTAATTTCATATTGTTCAAACTAGTAAATATATGCATCTATTTGAATATATGAAAAACATAACATTTTGTTTGCTATTACATATAATTATTTTGTGATACAGAATATTTTGCATATACACAGAATATGATCTTTGACACATGTACACTGTTTTGTAATTTAAACTTCTTAACCTTTGAAAATATCTTAGTTCTCTTACCCTACTCCCCTGATAACATTATGATAACTGTCTTGAAGAAGAAAATTAAAGCCAGTACTCAAACTATTTGATTTAGCCAGAATGAAAAATATTGTATTTTCGGAGATAAAAAGATATGAAGCTAGTAACATTCCAGAATATTCTTCTACAGGAAGATCTCACTCCTTTAAAAGCATTTTTATGCTATGGAAACTAGATCGTGTCAGTGTTTGTAGGACTACCTTGACATCAAGTATTGAACATACGTACAGAACATCAAAGTAGAGGCACCAAGACCAGCCTCATGCAAAATGTGAGCAGCTAAATTTGTCATTTTTTTTCCTTCGTCTTTTCACAGAATATTGTTCTGTGATTGTTTGGTAAGTACAAAACAATCAGGTCCAAAGTATATTCTGTGAAGTAAACTTAATTAAATCTCTGCTGACTCTGCTATGTTTGTCCACTACACTCTCCAATCCAGAGGACTTTATAAACAATCAAACCAGAAAGATGGAGTACATTTTTACAGAGATTACTGTTGAAATCAAATAAATTTTATAATATGTTAATTTGTGTAGTATATAATCAAACTCTTCATCTTTATTGCCTATATATTAATTAGACATAAAGGTAAGTAATATACATAAATGGCAGTTAACATTACTTTGTCATAGCCAGTCCACATAGGCCTTTATTTTAATTTTGTTAGCTCTGCACTCTATGCCAATTCACTTAATGACTTTTTGTGATCTCCTACTACATGCCAGAATAGTCACAGATGTGGGGAAAGCAGTTCAAAACAAGGCATCTTCTCTGTCTACATGTCAGGAATGACAGTCTCATTTCTTCTTTAATTTCATCAGTATCATAATAATTTATAGCATAAATGTGCTCTTATCTATGAATCACTGGTTCCAGAACAAAAGCCCTATTATATGGTCTTCATTTGCTTCCACCTCTTTTTTTTTTTTTTTTCTGCCCAGACTTATCTAAATACACCAATATATATGCCTCTGGGGCAGAGACTACAGACTCATTTCTCTTTTTCCTAGACACACAGCCAGATTATTTCCTGATTTCTCTTTTCTGGATAAGTGAGGATGTGTTACTGAGTTCTTGGCAATGGAATGTGGATAAAAATGATGAATGACACTCAGAAAAAATGTTTCCAGTCTAGATACAGAGAAAATTGTAAAGAAGTGTAATGCACCAGAAGCTGATAGGGAAAATGATGAAAAACCCTGGGCTCCTGAATGACCCACTGGAATCTTGGATCCCCCACCAATCATATTAGAGTTGTGTGACCTGAAGGAGAAACAAGCATTTTGTTCTTAAGACTTAAGAAGTTGTTGTTGTTTCTCCCCCACCTTAAGCTATTAAGATTTTGAGGTTGTTTGTCTTAGTTGTCAGCCTACTCTGACAAAGATAACCTCTGTGATGGAGGTTTCTGGTTTTGGAACATACATGTGCACCCCATGCCATCTTCCACTCTTGGAGATAGTTAAACTCACAATATGGAAGAAACATTTTAGAGCTTCTCATTGTGTTGACTTCTCAAGTGACAAAAAGAGGAAGAGTTTGAAGAAGACAGACATGGATTATTATTGCCTTAAAATCCTTGTTTAACTAGAACTGAGATTCGTTGCAAATGTAACTGATAGAATCAAATCTTCTGCTCTGGTGGAGAAAAGATGAACTCAGAAATCAGGAAGGTATGGGATACATGCATGTCTGGTAGAGTGTGAAAGATCATTTATATTGGAGGAGAGAGAAGTAGTAAACTGAGGAACAAAATGGAAGGGGAATTCACTGATTTCACAGTTGAAACACACGACAAAAGCTATTTATGAATTTTTGAAGAAGGCGTTTATTTATTCACTGTAACTCCAAAGACCATAGTGAAGACTCATGGATATATACTATGGAGGGAGAGTCCTGCTTAATATCAGAAGAAACAATTGCTAAGTAGAGCTATCCCAATTAGTTCTCCATTACTGAAAATATCCAGTAATTCTGGATGACCAACTCTCAGGTAGGGAGCCCCCCTCCTTGATCATCTCTTACCCTGATTGCTATGCTTCTATTTCCACTGCTGTAACTATTATTTTGGTACTTTTATTAAAGCCCTCAAATCTCTTTGCTTAGGATGGTATGTGCTATACTACAATGTCTTATAGGTTGTTGACATCTGATTCAGATGCAAGGTCCCGCATGCTTTATTCTGGACTTTTACTCTATATTATCTCAATGTGACATTTGTCGCTTTCTTTGTGTAAATATAGTTACCTTAAGATATAAACAACAAAAACATATTTTTATTTTAGAATTCCCTATGACTATACTCACAAAACAGTTGAATAAATCAATTAATTTCTGTCCTTGCATCTACTGCAGGCAGGATGCCTCGGGGACAGTTACCCATTCTAAAGTTTCTTCATTCTAAGGTGAAAAATAAAAATTTAATCAAGGCTTTTTTATTGGGTGGTTGATAAACTTGAGAGAATTTTCAGAGGCATTCTAGCCTTCTAGGAGGCTGGAAAACTCAATAACATGTTTTAGGTTATCACTTTCTCCCCTAGCTTGAGGCATTTCTTCTCTTCCACTGACACACCATGCTTAGTTTATTTTTCTCACTACCAGCTTTTATCTGAATTTTCTCTGCATATCAATATTTTCTCCATGCTATCTTTTTCAATGTTCATCCCAGTTTTATACTCCTAAAAGTTATTGTTTTGCCTCCAGAAATGAACTGATTCTCTTTCTCTCTCTCTCTCTCTCTATATATATACACTATATCTATGTTTGTATATATAAATACATATATATTTCTGTTTCTATCATGTTATTATATATATGTCTGTATATATATGTATATATATATATAATATAAATTATTATATATGATTATATTGGAGTGCCTGGCAGAAAGTGGTGCTTAAAAATATTTTTTGAGGGGCACCTGGGTGGTTCAGTCGATTAAATGTCTGACTCAGTTTTGGCTCACGTTATGATCTCAGGGTTGTGAGATCAAGTCCCACATTGGTCTCTGTGCTAGGCATGGAGCCTGCTTAAGATTCTCTCTCTCTCTCTGCCCCTCCTCCCCTAAAATAGAAACATAAAAATACTTGTATATAAAAATATAAAATAAATATAAAATAAAATATAAAATAAATATAAAAATATTAAAAATAAATATAAAATAAAAAATATAAAAATAAAACATTAAAAAAACAGTCCTTGACTGTTCATAATTTTACTAAAAACAAACTATATCTCAGATCTTATTATTCCAAGACAAAACTTTGTGAGTATCTCATTTCTCTACTTATGTCTTATGACACAGCTTAAGGAGTCAGCATGTTTCACCATATCCCTAGATGGTGTGCCAAATTGGTCAAGAAGATCTCAATTTCCAGGTAATTCCTTCATACCTTTAGCAGAGATCTCATTCCAAAGCTAAATGATTTTCCTACTATTCCTGAATAAGCACACACAAGTCAAAATAGAGGTCCTCTCTTAGAAAGTGTCTTCTAAGTCCCATAAGATTGACACCTAATAAAGCAGCTTACATATTATAACCAATCTCTGTCACAGTGAGTAATGAACCATACACAGCTCACTCATTACTTACTCAAATGAGGCTTCCAGTTGTAATTTCTGGTCTTTCACCTTGTAGCTCAAACTGGCATATAGCACTATGAGTCTCCTGGGCAAATAACATTGTTTAATTCATTAATCCCCCTCCTGAACACCGTTGTTCCTCCTCCAACTGAACTATGAGCAAATGACCTGGGACTGAAAGACCTTCCACAGAACTCCTCTGCTCTTTCTCAGCCTGGCACATATAACAAAGGTTTATGGTGCACATATGAGACTGTTTATTGAGTGTTATAAGGAGAACATTTTCAGTGTAACCTGATAGGGAGACTAATATGATAGATATGTTTTGGCTTGATGTGGTTACCAAATCATGTGTGTTGTCAGGAAAATAATTCTATAACTTCCTTGTAAGGAAGGAAAAGATATATATATTCTTTAGTTCTTTCTTAGGGAGTTTGTAAATTAGTACATGAAAATCCACATAACTTGTCAGTGTGTAGGTTAACATAACTTGAGAACTTGTCTATAATACACACTGGAATATTTAAATCATTTAAAACATTGTTTGGCAAACAGTTACATTGACTTAACAAATTGGGATTTCTTATTAGTTTCAGTGTTGCTTTTGGCTCCGGGCTCCTCGACCACCCCCTTTACTCCCAATTTCAAATTGGATAATACCGCTTTGGACATATTGAAAAAGTTGTGTGTGATGGAAGTAGGGGGTGGGGTAAGATAAGAAAATTGTGATATATTAAATGTTTGAAAGTATATTTAAAAAACTCTCTTTGAATAGTATGGGATATGCCTGATCTGAACTTAATTTCAATTTTCTGGAATTCTTGAAACATGGATTTGGCTTACATATTAAGAGGGAGTTGCTGACAATGGAGTCCTGCCTTTCCTAAGGGATGGGATAGCCATCTATGAACAAGTCATATAGAAAGCCTCCAAATATGGCCTGCCCCCGAGGACACTCAACCACAGGGATGCGACTTGGCAGTGACAACCATCCCGTTATTAACCAAGCCAGGTTCTGACATCAGCAAGTCAATTACGGTCAACCATAATTAGAGACTTTCTAGAGTACTGAAAGGAGAGAATTTTAGTATGGAGCGCATCTTTAGAAATCGTGGTGTCCAGACATTTTATTTTGTAGATGTGGAAATATAGGCTCAATGACATTAAGTAACTTGCCCAAAGCCAGAAAATTAGATGAAATGCATATAAGAGCTTTCCAAAAAATGTTAATTAAGTTTGAAATAAGTTTTTCTGGGACTAGAGTTCAGACCTCTTAACAACAATATACTGATTTTCCTTATATAACAGATTTTCCAAGGATTAAAAGGCAAATGATTTCTGAGACATAGCACAACATGTCTTTCTTTTATTTTCCCCCATGTGTCCTACTTAGATATTCTACTAAAATTAATAATCAGCTTAATGTATATCATAGTACTGTTAATTGTACATTAGCCACAAGAAAGTGTAGAGAGAATCATACTCCTGGAATGTTAAAAATCTTAAGGAAAGAAATAGATTTTTTAAATTATAGGACAAAAGTTTAAGAGATTATATTCAATAAACTCAGCATCTTGCAAAGACATGGACATATACTGAAAGGCAGCTGGAAGGAATGTAGCCAAATGGAGGTGTACCTGGAGGAATTTGTAGAAAGTGAGTATGTAATGATGATCTGAAGAGACAAAAATATGCGATTAACCTTTTAAATAGCTGACAGATAGAAGAGAGGAAAAAATACGTAAAAGGTTTATTTTAAATTCAAAGTAAAGTGGCCATTTAAGCATGGAAGGGAAACAGATGGGTAGAGGAACTTGAAGGCTTTGAATAGTCATTCTTTTTTTTTTTTTTTTTAGGTTAACAGTTTGGGGAAAGTGGTAAACTTGTATGAAGAGCTCATATGCTTGGAATGTTTAATATAATGATTTTCACTGTTACTCCTGAATCAAAAGGTAATCGAGAAAATAATGGGTCTCTCTGTGCAATGCACATAGCTGTGGCTGGATTGGTTGGAGTATACAACAGGTAAGACAAGGAGAAGGAGATAGATTCCTCTGGATCATAAATGAATAGATTGAATGCTACGTGTATAGTAAAGATTCAGCTTTCCAGGTGGACCATGGAGGTAATCTGCCTGGCTGATTGCACAGAGATGGTGGTGTTGGTGCATGTGAGGGATGTAGTTGGGAGAGCAATGGAGAAAATGGCTAGACGATAAGTCTCTTTATCAACATTCTTTAAAAGAAAAAAAAAAAAGACATTCAGAAGGTGAGACTTCTGAGTAAGGAACTTGGCAAACTCTCTACTCACCAAAACAGTAATTTAAATGGTGAAGATTTTTTTAAAGCAATCACTTAAAGTCCAAATTGCCTAAATGGAGAAACATTCATCCAAGGAAATCTACTAAATCTTTGCTAGAATAGTGAAATAAATAATCTGCTCTCTAATCTGCTCCCCACCCAGGCCTCATGTCTACCCAGTTCATGTACAGCCAAAGAAAGAGGGACTTCTTACTCTCCCAGTCCAAGTTTAGGATTACAGTTTCACACCAGGAGAAGCAGAGTGTTGTTCCCCCACCTTCCTGCTATACCCAGCCCCCAACCATAGGGTGCCCTTTTACTCATCTCTTTTCATAGGGTGGAAACTTTATTTCATGGGCTGCAGGGCAATATTATTTAGTCCCTGATCACCCACACCGCAGCTGTGTCTTAAAGTGAGGGTTCCAAGTGGAAAAGGCAGACATCCCTCCTTCTCAATGACCCCCAGGGAGTAAGGGTGACAGTCCGGGAAAAGCAGGTTCTGGTTTGGTCCCCAGCTCCAGGCAGGAGCCCAAGGATTTTGCCTAGGGTGAAAGCATGTCTTTAGGAATAAAGGACTCCAAGACTCTGCCTGAGGGGACTGACTTTATTAGAATAGGGTGGAGAAACCCATGCCTCAGGGCATTGTTGGAATCTAGAGTTCTTGATGGAAAGCAATTAAGAAGAAAGTGTTAGCTCCTCCATACCAGCAAAATGGCAGAATAGGAGAAGTTTAGTAGAGAAAACTGTAAAAGGAAACAGTCACACTTTGGGAGTTAGAAAGACTGCGCACTTGTGATAAGCTGCACCTGCTCAGGAAGAATCACAGCAGGAGATGGGTCAGACTGAAAGTATTATCCAACTTCACATAGACCTATAAAGACAGGGTAGAAGCTTCACAGGCAAAAGAGGCTTAAATGTAACCTCTAACCAATCACCGGCTCAATAAGCTACTGTGACTCACAAGTAACTCCTAGGAAACCAGCTTCAAAAATAAAATTACACACATTCCTGGCATTCTAGAAGACTGTGTGTACTCAAGACTGAAGATCAAGAGAGCAAGAGAAAGATCAGGGAGCGAACATCCAACCTAAAAGTCCCTGTCTAAATGGGAAGCATAAACAAACATAAATTCACTGAAACTTAAGAGTAGCACATAGATGATAGATAGATAGATAGATAGATAGATAGATAGATAGATAGATGCTAATAGATAATTATCTAACTGACTAAGCGGGTTCTAACCAACCTTTGATCACTAGGTAGATTGTGCTGACACAGGCAATGCCTAGGTAGCTAAATTAAAAGATAAAAACAAGGGATGAAAATCCAAGCAGGGCCATTAAAAGATTGAACATTTTGTGAGGAAAAGATTTCACAGAATTAGTTTAGTTGAGTCACTAAATAAATAAACAAATGACCAAGCAAAGAGCAACAACAACCTATGGTAGGAGTGGGAGATCCACCTCCAGAGTTTCTTAATATAATTTCTAAAATGATCAATTTTCAACAACAACAAAAAAATATGAGTCATTTAAAGAAACAGGAAAGTATGCCCCATCCAGAGGGGGGGAAAGCAATAGAAACTGCTTTGAAGGGGAAGAGATGATGGAGTTAGCAGACAAAGATTTCAAGGCATTATATAACATATATGTTCAAAGAACTATCAGAAACCACGGTTATAGGATTAAAAGAAGGTATGAAAATCATGATATCGATAAGAGAGACACTCCTTTCAGAAGACATAACAATTAGAAAAATATATTCACTTAAAAATAGCCCCAAAATACATGAAGAAAAAACTTACTGAATTGATAGATGAGGCAATTTAATAATAGTTGGAGACTTCTCTATTCCACTTTTAGTAATGGATAGAACATCTAGGTGAAAGATCAACAAAGAAATAGAACTGAACATCGCTACTAATCAACTAGAGTTAACAGACATTTATAGAACACTCTACCCAATTGCACAGAATACACACATGGAACATTTATCAAGACAGAACATATTCTAGGCCATAAAACAAGTCTCAATGAACTCAAAAGGACTTAAATCATAGAGAGTATATTCTATTCTGGAATCAAAATTAGAAATCAATAACATAAATTAGTGGAATCAAATTAGAAACCAATAACATAAAGAAATTTTGGAAATTCCTAATTGAATGGAAATTAAATAATATACTCATAAATTGCTCAATGGGTAAAAGAACTCACAAGTGACATTAGAACATAATTTGACATGAGAGGAAATTAAAATACACATACCAAATTTACAGGATTAGGAAAATCAGTACTCAGAGATAAAGTTTTATCTATAAACCACCTACATTTAAAAAGAAGAGATTTCACAAGTGAACAAAGTTCTACCTAGTTTATTAAAACTAGCAAAAGACAAACAAGACCCAAAGCAAACAGATGGGAGGAAATAGCAAAGATTAGAGGGGAGATAAATAAAATAGGGAATGGGAGTAAAAAATAGAGAAAATCAGTAAAATCACAGTAATTTATTTGAAAAGGTCAACAAAACTGATGAACTATTAGTTTGACTGATTAAGGTATAAAGAAGACAAAGTAATAAAATCAGAAATGAAAGAGGAAACATTACTACTGATCTCACAGAAATAAATAGATGATTAGGCAACACCATGAACAACTGTTGGCCAACAAATTAGATGAGCTAAAAGAAATGGAAAAATCTGTAGAAAGAAAAACTACTAAAACTGACTCAAGAAGAAATGGAAAATCTGCATAGACATAATAAGTAAAAAATATTAATTTTGTAAATAATAACAACAAAATTTCCTATAAAGAAAAGCCCAATACCAGATGACTTCATTGGTAAATTTATGAATTCTACTAGATATTGAAAGAATTAGCACTGATCCTTCACAAACTGTTCCAAAAAACAGATATGAAAGAAATACCTCCCAATGCATTTTATGTGGACTGTATCACTCTGATACCAAAACCAGATAAAGATAACACAAAAAAACTACAGATTCTAACCCTTATAAATATAGATACAACAATACTTGCAAAATTCTAGAAAACTGGATCTTGTAGCATATTAAATTCCACCATGATCAAGTGGAATTTATCCAAGGAACACAAGACACACAAAAATAAATAAATGTAATATGCCATATTAATAAAACAAAGGGAAAAAATGTACACAATTATCTAAATAGACACAGAGAAAACATTTCACAAACCCTAACACCCTTTCATGATAAAAACAACCAGCAAACTAGGAATAGATGGGAACTTCCCCAACTTGGTAAAGCCTTTACTAAGATAATACTTAATGGTGAAAGATTGGACACTTTCCCCATAAGACTGGAATGAGACGGGCGCCTGGGTGGCTCAGTTGGTTAAGCGACTGCCTTCGGCTCAGGTCATGATCCTGGAGTCCCGGGATCGAGTCCCGCATTGGACTCCCTGCTTGGCAGGGAGTCTGCTTCTCCTTCTGACCCTCCTCCCTCTCATGCTCTCTGTCTCTCATTCTCTCTCTCTCAAATAAATAAATAAAATCTTTAAAAAAAAAAAAAAAGACTGGAATGAGACAAAACATCCACTCTTGCCACTTCATAATCTAGGGCAATTAGGCAAGGAAATAAAGTAAAAGCTAAATTGGGAAGGAAGAAGTAAAACTATATCTACTTGCAGATGACATAATCCTGTAGAAAAAAAAAAATTCTAATAGCCCCCCCACACACACACAAACAACCAAAACTACTAGAGCTAATGAAAAAATTCACTAAGACTGCAGAATACAAGATTAACATACAAAAATCAGCTTTATTTCCTAAACTATCAAAGAACAACCTGAAAACATATTTATGAGAACAATTACATTTAAAATAACATCAAAAATAATAAAATACCTAGGCATAACTTTAACAAAATAAATGAAAGGCATGTACATACACAAAAATAAAACACATTGGGATACATTAAAAAAAGATCTAAGCAATTGGAAAGACATTCCATTTACATAGATTAGAGAAGACTTAATACCGTTAAAATGGCAATGGTCCCCAAATTGATCTACAGGTTCAATCCAATTCCAATCTCAATGCCCACTTTCCCTTTTACATAAATTGTTAAACTGATTCTAAAATTCATATGGAAATGCAAGGATCCAGAAGAGAAAAAACAGCCTTGAAAAAGAAAAACAAATTTGGAGGATTCACACTTCCCCATTTCAAGTTTTAATACAAAGCTACAGTAATCAATCAATACAGTGTGGTAATGACAAAAAGATAGACATATAGGTCAATGTAATAAAATTGTGAGTACAGGGGCGCCTGGGTGACTCAGTCGTTAAGTGTCTGCCTTTGGCTTAGGTCATGATCTCAGGATCCTGGGATCGAGCTCCACATCGGACTCTCTGCTCAGTGGGAAGCCTGTTTCTCCCCCTCCTGCTCCACCTGCTTGTGTTCCCTCTTTTGCTGTCTCTATCTGTCAAATAAATAAATAAAAAGTCTTAAAAAAAATTGTGAGTACAGAAATAAACACATAAATTTATGTTAATTGATTGACTGACCACATGACATGTATAGTGCTGAGCCAACTAGATATCACATTTGAAAAAATGAAGATGAACTATAACTCACACCATAAACAATATTAGCCTAAATAAATTATAAACCTAAAAGTAAAAAAAAAAAAAAAAAGAGAGAGAGAGAAAAGAAAAGGAAAGAAAAAAAAACCCTAAAAGTAAGAGCTAAAATTATAAAAATTTTACAGAAAAAACAAAAATGAACACAAAAACTTAGGAGTAAATCTTCATGACTTTGGGTTAGATAATGGTTTCTTAAATGAGACCAAAAAGGACCATTGCCAAAAGAAAAAATAGATAAATTGGATTCAATCAAAAGATTAAACTTCTGTGTTACAGACAATACCATATAAAAAAATGACAAGACAACCCACAGAATAGGATAAAATATTTGTAAATCATATATCTGATAAGGACTTTTATCCAGAATATACAAAGTACGCTTTTGATTCAGTAATAAAAAGACAACCCAATTTTTAAAATAGGCAAAATCTATGTATCAAGAAGATACACAAATCAGCAGTAGGCATATGAAAAAGATGTTCAACATCATTAGTCATTAGGGGAATGACACTCACTAGGATGCCTATATAAAAAAAAAAAACAGAGTATAACAAGGTTGGTGAAGATGTGAAGAAATTGTAACTCTCATACATTGCTGATGAGACTGTAAAATGGTGCAGCTGCTTTGGGAAATAGTTGGATGGTTTCTTAAAATTAAACATAAAATTACGATGGACCCAGCAATTCCACTCCAACAGAAAGGAAAACGTAGGGCCACACAAAATTTTGTACATCAATGTTCATAGAAGTATTATTCACAAGAGCCAAAAGTGGAAACAACTCAGATGGCCATTAATTAATTGAAAGGATAAATAAAATATGTAAATACAAGGAAATATGGTTTGGCAGTAAGAATGAATGACTGACACACTACAATATGAATGAACCTCAAAAACACTGTGCTAAGTAAAAAGGAAGCCAGTATCAAATGGCCACAGAATATAAAATTCCACTTACATGAAAATCAAGATTATATTTCAGTAAAATTGCTAAAAGAAAAGAAGACATCTGATTGGAAGTAACTAAACAAGGAATTATCTAGTTAAATTCAGATGATGAATACCATTTGTGAAACAACTTTTATACAGTTCCTGTGCCTGCATCTATTTAAATATCATATCTACTGAACAAAATATAGCCCCTTCATTCTTACTGAGGTTCCAGAACACCACTGAAATTCCTTCTTATCAAGTAGAACTTTTAAAATATAGTGTATATTTTTATATTTTTCTCTTCTCATGCTTCTAGCTTTAGGTCACTTCTAACCTGGCCTAATTTATCCCCCAACAATTATTTGAAACTGAGTTGGTAATATTGTTCATCATGAAGCTAGTGTAATCAAATAAGATTCAAAAGTGAGATGTTCTGCATATTCTCTCTAGATGTGTATAGGTGCAGTTACTTGGGATTTATTTTATCTTTTGCTTAAAATGTTGCTCTTCCAGTTTTAAAATTACAGAATATGCATTAGGTGGATGGTGTAGTCAAAAGTCATAGCTTGCTTTCTTTGTTTCTTAAAGAAAAAAGGATGAGTGGTCATTTTTAGGACACTGTAAAATCCTTTGTATTGAAAGTGCTTCTACTTAGGGGCACCTGGATGGCTCAGTTGGTTAAGCGACTGCCTTCTGCTCAGGTCATGATCCTGGAGTCCCGGGATCGAGTCCCACATCGGGCTCCCTGCTCGGCAGGAAGTCTGCTTCTCCCTCTGACCCTCCCCCCTCTCATGCTCTCTCTCTATCTCATTCTCTCTCTCAAATAAATAAATAAAATCTTAAAAAAAAAAAAGTGCTTCTATTTAAATGCTGTGCTACTTGGTATTTTAGTCATAATCACATGGGAGGTGAACAAAATGAATTGGAGAATGGATAGTACCAGAATGGCTGTGAGTCAAATGTTGTTGAGTTTGATTGGTGGGGACCTAAGTGCTTATTGTTTTGTTTTGCTTTTGTGTGTGTGTGTCTTTTTATTAGATTCTCAAAGAAATTTTGGTTATAAAAAACAAAATCTGTAACAAAATATAAGTAATGAAGGACTCAGGTTGAGTAGATAACATGTGAGAAGTTAAATCCATTGGCTAAAATAAAGTTAGAATTTAAAAGAGAAATGCAATTTTTTACATTTAAGAGAAATGCCATTATGTAATCTAATATCAATTGATAAATATCTTATGTGAAATATAAGAATGTATAAAAGTCATATTCTGTTTCAGTCATAGAATAATTACGAGAAGTTATTAGGACTATACACCATCAGAATACATGATAAATAGAGATGGTGATAGATGATAGAGAAATAGAGATATAGATACAGATAAAAATTTCTTCTACTCCTAACAGGATTTTTTCCTTAAGTCTCCTTTTTTGTCTGTGTTAAGCTCCTATTGCCATGGGGCCCCAATGGCACATATGAGATCATCCCTTTTTAAAATATCTAAGATCACAAGAAAATAAACATTGATATGCAATATCATCTAGAAGATAAAAGCATTTGTGAAAACAAAGTAAGCTTTTCTTACTTTTTTTCATTTTCTTTCTCCTACTCAAATGTTGAGATTTGGGTGGCCAAGGAAAAAATGACATAGGGAGAGGAGCATTTGAGGATTCTGGATTATAGCAGAGTGGATTATATGTGTCACAATTGAAGGCATGAATTGATTCTAAAGTAAGCAGGCTCAGATTCTTGGCTGAAATTTTTATCCAAAAAGAACCTAGAATCTTTCTGATCTATTATTGAAAGACTTCTGAAAATATCTTAGTTTTCTATAAGCAATTATACTGCTTGACAATGGCAACATAAGAGATCGTCATCATTTCATACACCTCAACAAACTGTGAAGTAATAAATGAGAAAGTGATCTTCCAAGGAGTAGCTAGACCAGAGAAAGAAAGCTAGCTAGATAAGTCAGCGATATCCACAATAACACTATGTAACAAAGCAACCCCACACTTAGTGGCTTAAAACAATTATTCATTCTCATGGTCACAGGTTAGCTGAGATGGCTCTGCTTCAGGAGGCTATGGCCCTGTGGGTCAGCTGGGATTTGGCTGATCTAGGCTGGTTTTGGTTAAACTCATCTCCAGATAGTGGCTTCAGGTAGGTTCTGTAGCTCTCATTTTTCTGAGAACAAATTTCCCAGATCAAATTAATCTTTTGGTAATAACAGAAGAAAAGATAGCCAGCACTTGATGCTGGTTAAGTCTAGGGTGAAACTGACATGTTCTCACTTGTGCCCAGGATCCATTGGTCAAAATGAGTCTCATGGCAAAGCCCCCTATTCATAGGGTGGAAAATACACGCTGCCACAATGGTTAGATTTTCAAAGCCATATGTAAAAGGTCCCAGATACGGGCAGGGTTGAAGTTTTGTGAATGTTAATTTAGTCTACCACATATGGGGTTATATAACATTGTCTCCATAAATGATATTTATCGAAGTCTCCAATCTGAAGTTTGCAATATCTCATTATTTCTGCTGAGGATCATTTCCATTTGAAATGTCTTTCATTTGCCTGGTATTATAACAATCATAACAATAGATCATATAGGTCATATTTTCTGGAAACTTATAAAAATTAAAAAGGCTGAGCAAATGGAAAATCACAATCCAAGTCTGTGTTTTTATCGGTTATATATTCAATATTATTTCTATATATTGGAAATAAACTAGTGGATTGTCTTTCAGCAAATTATTAACTTCCTTCAACGCTCAGCTCAAGTTTCAAAATGTCTATTCATCTTGATTTCTAATAAGGACTCTTATCTGTATTGTTTTTTGATAGTCAATACATACTGGTGAATCACATGGTAGCTAAATGTCTGTTTCTTCAATGCAGTGTGATTACAATGAGAATCAGGCCATTTTTTGTTTACTGATAACATGGAGAACATATATAGTCTTCTTATGCAACCTGAAATGGCACCAAAATCCTTAACTTACGCTTTACAATTTCACAATAAATGTAGGGCGTTATTATATTAGAAATGCAGATACACAGCTTGTCTGTAGCAAAGTATGGATTAGCTGTGTCCTCTATTCAAGATATCACCAGACTGAAATCAAGGTGTCAGCTGGGACTGCTAGAACATCTGATGCTTGGGGCTATCTTGCATGATCAATGGTTCTTTTTTTTTTATTTTTTTAAGATTTTATTTATTTGTCAGAGAGAGAGAGAGAGCATAAACAGGGGGAATGGCACGCAAAGGGAGAAGCAGGCTCCCTGCTGAGCAAGGAGCCCAATGCAGGACTCGTTCCCAGGACCCTGGGATCACGACCTGAGCTGAAGGCAGACACTTAACCAACTGAGCCACCCAGGCGTCCCAAGATCATTGTTTCTTGGCAGAATTTATATTGTTTTAACAGTGTGTCTGAGGTCCCTGTTTTCTTGTTGGCTCTCAGCAGGGGATGCTCTTGGCTCCTAGAGGCCTCCCTTAGGTCTTTGCTATGGAGCCTCTTCTCTCATAACATGGCTCTTTACTTTCTTCCAAGCCAGCGGGAGAGTGCTAAAAACCTCAACTGATTAGGTCAGACCCACTCAGAATAATTTCCCTTTTGATGAACTCAAAGTCAACTGACTGGGGCCCTTAATTATACATGTGAATTCCTTTTGCTATATAATTTCATATATTCATATGAGCAATATTTCATCATGATTATATATATATATATATACCCCATATATATACACTATACATGTATCTATGATATATATACATATGCATGTATACTTATAAATTATACATATGTATAATATGGATATTATATTTATGTATATGTGTATATATCACCAGCTATAGCCATGTTGCAAAGCCCAACTAATAGGGTAATTTCTTTTGACTTCATAAACTGACAAAATCGCTCAAATGCAATCATGAGTCATGGGAGTGGTCAAGTAATTTCTAGCAACCAAAATACCACACATTCATTAGGAAAGCAAATACTGATCTTCAGTATTTTTTTTTTTTAAGATCTTATTTTTAGGTACTCTCTCTACCTAACATGGGGCTTGAACTCACAACCCTGAGATCAAGAGTCGCATGCTCCACCGACTATGCCAGCTGGGCGCCCCTTCAGTATGTTTGTATGATCAATTAATGGATAAATTAGCTGTCATTCTCTTGTTTACCAAAATCTTAAACATGGGTAAAAAATTTAAAAAATGCTAGTAGTATGTTAGAGATGTAGACTTTTCACATGTGTTATCATTTTACATTATTTAAAATAATGAGGGGCACCTGGGGTGGCTCAATCAGTTAAAAGTCCAACTCTTGGTTTCAGCTCAAGTCATGATCTCACCAACTTGAGATCGAGCCCCACATTGGGCTCTGTGCTCAGTGCAGATTACTGCTTCAGATTCTCTCTCCCTCTCCTTCCAGCTCATGTGCACATACTCTCTCTCTCTAATAAATAAATAAGTAATCTAAAAAATAAATAATAAAATAAAAAAGTAAAATAAAATAAAATAATGAATGTTTCCAAACCAATGGTAAGTACTTATTTAACATTTGGATCATAATTTTTTACCTCTCTCTATACCTGACATATTCCCAATCTGGACCTGGAACTATTAATAATAAATTGCATGCTTGTTTAAAAAAACTGGAGTACCCTCCCAATATTATAATTCATTATGTCATAAGGGGGAAATATGAGGGGGTAGGGAAAAATAAAGATGGGATACAAGATATAAGAAAGAAGGAAAAATAAGGAGGAAAGGCTGAAACCCAACTTACTGGAAATTTTCAAGTTTCAAGTCTCAAAACCCTTCAAAACTCTTTGTTCTTAGATATGTGTCTCTACTGTGCTCTTCTCTGAAAAAGAAGCCCTGACTTCTTTCATATTTATTTTAAATTGCCTCACTGATGAGAACCATTCCTCGGAGCATTGCTGACCTTTTCTAATTCACTACTGAAGATCAACTTAGCCAAAATATCTGAACATCCAAAGCTTATTTTTAATGCCTATTCATCCTCCACATTCTGTATCCTTCTCCTGTCTTTTTCTGTCCCTAGCCCCAGATGCCCACTACACTGTAGGAGCCTAACTACCATCATTTAGAGTCACCACTGAACTACCAGACATTTTTCTAGGTCTCCGTTTTTCTGTTCTCAATCCAAATATGCCTGTCCTCTTGTATTTGTTGTACTCACATTGCCCTTTGGAGGATTAGTGGACCCCAGACAAATGAAGTGCAGACCACTCTGGTCTTCAGATGGTTGTTGATGTAGCTCTAACATCCAACATCTCATGGTGTGGTTTGAATATATTTCAGAGGATACAGACAGAGAAAATACTTTCCACCCCATCCCTCCCACTAGGAAGGTGGCCTCCTGTGACATTCAGGACTAGATGGTTTCTGGAATTTTTGTGGTTGTTAAAATTTGAAGAAGAAATGAAAAAATATATATATATAGATAGATGGATGAATATAAACTATATATCTGTACATGAAATATTTATGAAATGTATATAACTCATGTATAAAATATATATGAAATTTTATATATATATTATATATATATATTATATATATATATATCCATACATCTACACATATAAACACCTGGATTTAATGATACAGCTTTTAAAAGCATATCTGGATTCTCTATAAAAATTAGGTATAACTTAGCTAAGGGGTTATTAGCTATAAAAACCTTAAAGAGTTCCCCTTTGGCTCAGGTGAAGTATTTGAACTTTTGGGGGGCATAAATGCTAACTATATAAAAGGAGAGAGGAATAGTAGTAGGGTTTTTTTCTGTATAGATGGGTACTCCGTCTGCTTCTTGGGGCTCCAGGTGACCCCTCCTTAGTACAGATCAATGCGGGCCTAATAAATGTTTTTATAAACACACCAGGGGAGGAAAAAACCCTAGGCCTCAACGTAGAAAGCAGCTCTTTAGAATCTGAGGCTGTGGACGTCTACAAGCTGAGTAGATGTTCCTGGATGACCAATAGGGAGACTCCATGTGATGAAGTACGTTTAGTACATGGCAGTCTCCTCCGAACACTCTGTGGTTGTGTGTAATCACCATGCTCTACCTATGCACTCTATTTCTTTCATGGCATACAGAATGCTCAATATAGGTTGGCCAATTTTTTTTTTTAATATGTCAAGGTTGAAGAAAAGTTGAAGGAGCAGTGCAAACAATTCTTTGCACCGAACTCTCCCAATTGTTAACAATTTATTAATGTTACTACAATTTACCGCATATACAATACACACACACACACATATATATGATATATATAAATATATAAAATATGCTATATATTATATATATGTATATATAATGAAAGAAGTCAGGGTTTCTTTTCAGAGAATATTTAATAGTCTCTGGCATTAATCTAACTACTGAAGTTTCTTTGCCATGAATTTACCTCTCCCTTCTCCCTCAAGTTTTAAGAACAGAAAATAAGGTGTACTATGTGACTTCAAGCTGTAATTTCCACTGAAATTGTTGAAATCATCAATTGCAAATGGGAGCCAAAAGATGAAATTACTTTTCTAATACCCCACCCAGGTACCTTTTATTTTTATATGATGAATATTTCTGCCAAGTCCACCAACACCAAATTTGCACACAATTGCCATTAAAAATAACTTTTTTTCCCTTTACATAAAGAAACAGACAAGAACAAGCACTAAGTTAAAAACTGTTGCCACTTTTAGAAAAATCATTTTGGGCACAGATGATTTTTTTCAGTAATTAAAGTTAAAAAAAAAGGAATCAATAACAATAAAAGAATCAATAACAAAAAACACCCCCCAAATCAAATTGTTACTCATTTACCACATGGGAGATGGTCTAAGGAGATGTTTCTTCATTCTTCTTGCTTCAGGGAAATCCTTTCTTAATGACAGTGTAAGACGAAAAAAGGTTCTATCATATGTAAGTGATTTGAAAGCATATTTTTAAAGAAACTATTTTAAACCTCTCATAATAGACCTAATATGAGTATCATTTACTCACTAAAGATGACAATACTTTTAAAATCATGATTGCAGAAAGCCTTTAAAAACACAATATAGGGGTGCCTGGGTGGCTCAGTTGGTTAAGCGTCTGCCTTCGGCTCAGGTCATAATCCCAGGGTCCTGGGATCGAGCCCCGCATCGGGCTTCCTGCTCAGCGAGGAGTCTGCTTGTCCCTCTCCCTCTGCCTGCTGCTCCACCTACTTGTGCTCTCTATCTCTCTGTCAAATAAATGAATAAAATCTTTAAAAAAAAAAACAATATAAATATTCTATCACTTGACATGTTTTGTTTTAGTTAATATTCTAGCAAGTATTACCCAAAACAGGACTACACAGGAGGTTGAGAATGAAGATACTTAAGTCACTCAAGTAAAAATTATAATTACACTTTGGGAATGGGTAATTATAAGGGATGAGGCAAATAAAAAGTATTAAAAATATCTAAGTTTCAGTTGCAAATCTTTGCCTTGGATTATAGGACCCTAAGGACAATGTGGGACATCACAAGTTTATATAATTCTCATTGTCTAAGTAGGGCAGAACTTGGTTATGTAAAGTTGTAGAGGATTAGCAATGTTTCATAAGAAGTGATGCAATTCATAATGGCATCCAACTTCTCAAGAACAAGACTGGAAGCCAGAAGATAGCAGATTGAATTCCTTTACAATTCAGTGAGGAGACAACATACCTAGCTAAACTATGAATAAAATGTGTTAGAGGGGTGCCTGGATAGCTCAGTCAGTTAAGGTCTGCGTTTTTGGCTCAGGTTCCTGGGATCAAGCCCCACTTGGGGCTCCCTGCTGAGCTAGGAGCCTGCTTCTCCCCCTCCCTCTCCCTCTGCCCCTCCCCCTGCTCATGTTCTCTCTGTCAAAATAAATAAAATCTTTAAAAAAAGTATGTTAGAACTTTTTTTTAAATTTTACCCTAATGATGCGTCTTTTCTTAAAAGCTACTAGAGTTTCTAATTCTGAAATGTGAACTCAAACCAAGAAACAAGAAGATAAATTGTCCAGGGAATATAATGCAACACAACACAGAGATTGCTGATTAAAACAACCAGATGAGCAATTGTGCCCTTCAACCAGTAGCCAGCAACTGAACAGCGAGCCTAGCCTGGAGCAGAATAAGGTCCTGAGGAGGGAGATCTCCCCCTAAAAGGGAGAGCCGGGGGGAGAGAGAAACTTCAGAGATAGAAATATTTGGAGTTGTGTTCAAGTATATGGAAAACTGATTGTTGACATAATAATAATATAAACAGTGACTACTGATTTAACCAAACAGGAAATACAGACAATGCGGGGGCGCCTGGGTGGCTCAGTTGTTTAAGCGACTGCCTTCAGATCAGGTCACGATCCTGGAGTCCCTGGATCGAGTCCCGCATCGGGCTCCCTGCTCAGCGGGGAGTCTGCTTCTCCCTCTGACTCTCCCCATCTCATGCTCTCTATCACTATCTCTCTCAATAAATAAATAAAAATCTTAAAAAAAAAAAAAAGGAAATACAGACAATGAGAGAATATGGAGAGGGGAAGCAGAATGTGATAGAGCGAGTGTAATAAGCTGAGTTATCTATTGCCAAAAAGGAAGTCAACAGATAACCTCCAAACTTGGCAAATCAAGAAAGAGCAATATACATGGGGTAACCGGGTGATGGGTATTAAGGGGGGTATGTGATGTGATGAACACTGGATGTTATGCACAACTAATGAATTATTGAACACTACACCAAAAACTAATGATGTACTATACATTGGCTAATTGAACTTAATAAAAAGAAAAAAGAAAAGAAATAGTACTATAGACATCTATTTAATGACATAGAGGTGAGGATCAGAAAAGCACATCTAAGAGCATCAAAAGTCATTTTTTGAGACCTGAATTTAGATAATAGGGAGAATTGAGCAGCTGTATATTTTACTATATGACTAATAGTGTTATTTAATTTTACTTTACATCATATATATAATTTTCTTTGATATAAAAAATAATTATAAGGAATTAAAAGTACGCTATAAGAAATCTCAGTTTTGTTAATTATATTGCAAGCAAAAGATGCATTGACAATATGGATCAGCTGTTTTCATTAACATTTGTGTAAAACTCCCACACCAATACCAATAACGGAAAATCAAAGGGGAAATTAGTTTAGTGCTACAAGAATTAACACTGTTTCATTTAAATAAGTGAGACAATTCTGGTTGAACAAGAATAAATGCCACTATATTTTGATGATACAGACTATATTCTCAACAATAAAATGACTTTAAAATTATATAAGGCTACATAGTTAAACAAACAACAAACATATATATATATTATATATAAATTCATATATTTATATATGACACAGATAAAGACATATAGTAATTCTGTGAGGGAGCTTCATTAAAACCGTATGAAGTGACCTGGGATAAGAATTGGGCATGGTACTACCATAAGGGCACAAAAATCCAACTTAGGCTGAGACTCCCTATTAAATGTAGCCAAATGGTCAGGATATAATCAACACTTACACCTGGGTTTTTCTACTGATATCAAGTTCATTGATCTTCTACCTTAATATCAAATAGGAAAAGTGAATTGTATATAAAATTTTTTAAGTGATTCAACTATAAAAGATGTGGCATAACTTGCTCTGAAATTTATTTTTTCCTCCGATGGTATGAGAGATACCCGGTCTGCAGGGAAAGAGAATTTCAGTCTTTTATCATGTTGATGCTACAAATTTAGATACAAGTACAGACATTTTATATTATCAATTTTATATTGCTTATTATTACTAAGGAGCATTCTTTTGTATTTTATATAGGTCATATAGTCTCATTTATAAGTGTTGAAAATACAAAGAGAGAATGGTTTTCATGACATATATACTTAATTGATTTTGTGTTTCTTTGGAAAAAATAAAGAAATAATGTTCACAGCTTTAAAAAAAAGAAAGAAAGAAAGAACTGTAGAACAGTTCTTTATTCCTTTCCACATTTCTCTTCTGAAACAACCACCACAAAAGTCATCCACCATTGTGCATTTCACACGCACACACACACATACACTTTATGTTATAGATTAAAGCAAGAAGAAAAGATAAAAATCTCACTTCATTCCCATTCTTTGTAGTACAACATCCCAATGATGTTTCATATTTTTTCTGTATGCTTGTGTTTGTCAAGAGGTTTAGCTGAAGCATTTGTTATATAAACTTGTTCCAGCCAAATTAAACAATTCTATTAAATATTGGAGATGATACATATTACATTTATTTGAGAGATAAATAAGTGATGGTTATGCATAACATAAAAAAGAAAACTTCATCAACCATTCTCCTAAGGCATATCTATAAATAAATATGTATCTGCCTTTCATAAGTAAGAACTCCAATATCACACAGATGATAAATTCCCGAGTTGGAATTTGTATCTCCTACACAAAATACTCAAGTAGCTAATCAACATATGCATATATTAAGAGTGTTTTGGGGGCACCTGGGTGGCTCAGGTGGTTAAGCATCTGCCTTTGGTTCTGGTTGTGAGCTCAGAATCCTGGGATCCAGCCCTGGGTCATAGTTGGTCTCCCTGCTCAGTGGGGAGTCTGCTTCTCCCTCTCCCTCTGCAGCTCCCCTCCCAACCACTCCTGTTCTCTCTCTTTAAAATCTTAAAAAAAAAAAAAAAAAGTGTTTTTGTTTTGCACTCTAGAATTAAACATCAGATAATGTCATATATCTAAGCTATATATTTCTTATCAGATCAAAACTTTCAAGGACACCCACTGTCATCTTGTCAGGCTTTTATACTGACAATCTTTTTCCTGCTGGAACATCCTTTCTCTGTTTCATATCAGCTACTTAAACGTATCAAAACAAACATATTAAAACAAAATATTTTTATTAAAGGCAAATTCATGCACCTGGCCAAAAGATACTTTCATTGAAAGTGGAAATTGTTATTTTACGCCACTTGTATTGTCTCAGAAAGCAAACACAAATATTGTTACCATAACAACATCTGTGCTTCTGATTTATTATTAGCTTTTTAGTAAATACTGTAAAATGAGCACAGTAGTTGGATTTATATCTCCAAAGAGTAATAAACAGGAGACAATTAGCTGGTAATTATTTCCACCTGCTGAACTCTATTTTGAGGCAATTTGATTAATTAACAGCAAAGATCTGTCATCATTATATGCGGAGCCTTTATTTTTCTTTTTCAAAACACCAAAATACTGTTAACATTAGTTTGGAATAGAGTCTCCTGTCCATTCTCTGGGTCATTGCTCCTGAACTCATTACCCACATAACTGGAAAATGTGGCTACTGTTAATCAATGTGAAAATGTGGTTTTCCTTTAAAAAGTTTATAGTAATTTTGAAAAAAGGAAAACGTATTTAAAAAAAAAAAGATGAAAATAGCATTTGAGATGGGTATACCAAATGTTTGACTTGTTATGCATGGGTGGGGGAACTTTTATTAAAATCAAATATATTTTTTAATCACTAAACTCTACCCTGAAACTAATAATAAAAAAATCAAATACATTTTTTGGGAGGAAATTTAGCAATGTATTGAAATTTGCTTGTGTCCTGCATGGACTTTTAATCTTGCTTCTTTGGTTACAGGAATGGTACGAGGCAGTCTTTTAGGTCAATTAGATTTGGAGTTCTTCCTGATTTAAGATTGTGTAAAAACGAATAGCTGTCTCTTGGCTTGCCTTTCTTTCTTTCCAGATTAATACATTGCAATGCTGTATGAACTTCTTAACCAGAGCATACAACTGAGGCCTCTCCCATGTTTAATCTTCATTATGTATGTTAGGCAATAAACAAAGGCCAGCATGAGTGTTGAAAAGTAGCAAAAATGCAAAGTATTGTTTTTTCTTAAAAAATTCATGAACATGCTGGAACAGTAGCCCAACTGTGAGTGTTAGGAAATTTCATAAATTTCATAAATCCAAATTGACAAGTTCAATCTCGCAAATGCTATGTGAATCAAGTCGAAGGAATTCATCATGCTTTCCATGTCATTTGGAGAAAAAAAATATCATACTCTGAAAAAGTAGAAAGTGTACTGTAATGAGCATTTGCATTTCTGAAAGCTTAATTTCTTTACTTTTAGATTCAGAGCATAAAACTTGCCTTTTGTCATTATAAGTGCTGGCTGGAGGAGAGGCATAGATTTTTTCAATCCTTCTTATGATTTAGTTGCTATATTTTATCAGAATTCATGCTCTGCTTGCCACAAGTATGCCATTTTGATATGTATTTAGCTAGCCTTCTGGGAGGGCAGTTTGGGAGACTGAGGAGAAGTAAACCATAGCTCAGGTGTGTTGTAGGTGTGATGCAATCTTATAATCTCAAACAAGCATGGGATAATTTTCAAATAAATTAAAATATATAAGCCCAGTGCATATGTAGATGTTACCCCCCCTTAAAAATCTCTTTCCTGTAAAAGTAGTCATCCACCTCACCTCCATTTATAATTGAAAAGTGATAATTTTTTTTAAAGATTTTATTTATTTATTCATGAGAGACACAGAGAGAGAGAGAGGCAGAGGGAGAAGCAGGCTCCCAAGGAGCAGGGAGCCCGATGCGGGACTCGATCCCAGGACGCTGGAATCATGACCTGAGCAGAAGGCAGACGCTTAACCATCTGAGCCACCCAGGTGCCCGAAAAGTGATAATTTTAAGCCACCTCCAGATAATGTCATCTTGTCCTTCATTTTCTCCTAAACGAGGAATGTTCAGAACTGAATAAATGTTTAGATTTAATGAGATTATCTCTCAATAAAGGAGGTGATAGTATTGTTATCTGAATTTGGAATATATATACACAAACCTTTAAAGTCACAATTTAAAGAGAAATGGGCAAGTGATGAGCTTACATGTTCCTGAATTTCACAGATCAATGGCTGGCAACCTTTCCTGAAGCTTCCTGAAGCTAATTCCTGAACCAAAAAAAAAAAAAAAAAATTAGTCATTAATTTATTTTAGACATTACCTTTCCAAAACGGATCTGGGCCCATCTGAAATTAGAGTGCCCCCACCGCCTGCCTTCCTTTTGGTTGTTTGTGTCAGTTATCATTCATTCTTCAAAATGTTTATTTCTTTCAATGATATCATATTCAAGAATTTTTTTTAATTTAAATTTATTTTTTGCAAAGAAATAGGAGAAGAAGGTGGGGGAAGAGAGAGAGGGAAAGGGAGAGAAAGGGAGGTCCTTAGGTATCTAAAGCAATATGGTCTTTAGTGTTTGAAAGCATTGGATGTGGGGTCTAAACACCTGGGTTTAAATCCAGATGCTGCCGAGTTAGATGTGCCTGATCTCTGGGAAATTACTTATCTCAGTCTGTGGCTCAGTTTCCTCATATGAAAAAGGAATTAGTAATCTACTTTTTGAACTTTCTGTGAAAATGATGTGGATTAATTCCATGCAAATTTCTTAACACAGAATCTGGCACATAATAAACTTAGTAACTCTTAGCTCTCAAGCAAAAGTGACTCCGTGGTCCTTACAACTAACCTTGGTCAGGTTTAAATCTAAACCAAACCAAATTCAAAACTGCTTATTCCATAAGGAAACAAGCCATTGGATACTAATACATTTTGTTGCTGTGGAATTTGGGCTCAAGATGAAGCAATTATAATTTAGGGAGTCACATTCTAAACTTATAACTTAATTAAATTCAGTTCTCAAGGTGCCTGGATGACACATCTGGAAAAAATGGAATTCTTTGGCACAGAAACCATTTCACATACAGTAATATCTGATTTGTGATACTGTTGTTTGGCCTCACAGTTGATATTGTGATAGACCAATCCAGATGTGCCGCAAGCCCTAAGTCCAGCGTGGTCTTGCTAATGCACACAGTGATGGAGCCAGTCCTGGTGATGTTATGGATAACCAGAACAGAAGAGTGATACAATGCAGCTGGTGAGCCAGATTGTGTGTCTGCAGAATAAAAATGACTGCAGAACATATATGCTTTACAATTGTGTTCTCTGGCTTTTCCATAATATTTTAACAAGGTGGGAGGAATAATCTAAGCAGAAGTAATCCATATCTACCAGGTGCACCTGCATCTGAGATTGGAAATTAAATCTGAACAACAAAACATTTTTGGTGGGAAAATGCCAGCAGAGCTTTGGGAGCGGGTTAAACAGCAGGTATCACTGGAACCGCCTAACTGTTAAAGACTTTTGATGTCCTACTTCAAAGTCCACTTGTGGTGTGACTTGGAAAACTTAAAATTCTCCATGTTTCAGTTTTCTCCTCTGTGAGAAGGGGATGATATTGTACCCAGACATGGAGGTATTAGGAGAATTTAATGAGTCCATGTATGTAAACCACTTAGCATGATGCATGGCACATGATAAACCCCAATCGATATCCAGAACAGATGCAAAACGCATACAAAGTATCTAGAGATTAGGAAGAATGGAGAAGATCTACCCTCTTGTGTGTACTAAGTACTTGGTATAGAATCTTATCTGACTGTTTCCTAGTCCCACCCTGCCAAATCAGGGCTACATTATGACTTCCATGGGTCCTTCCTCCACAATTTTTTTTTAAATTACACTTTATGATAATATTGATAGAAAGGCAAATATACTAATATGGATGAAAACATTGTTTTTCAACCTAAAAGTTCAGGTTCTTTTCCTCCCTGATTTTAAAAGAAATTAAAACATGTTTGTTAGCCCCTGGAAGCATTGCCATTTAACCATTGAAAATCAAAAGAGTTAAGAAACTGAATGCAGATTTACATATTTATTTATTTAAAAGATTTTATTCATTTATTTGAGAGAGAGAGAGCAAGAGAGAAAGCATAAGCTAGGGGGAGGGGCAGAGGGAGAGGAAGAAGCAGGCTTCTCACTGAGCAGGGAGCCAGACAAAGGGCTCGACCCCAGGATCCCTAGGTCATGACCGGAGCCGAAGGCAGATGCTTAACTGACTCAGCCACCCAGCCACCCCAAGATTTCCATATTTAATATGTGGCAGAACAGGGATTTTAAATTTGAGTTGAATTCCAAAGTTCATGTTCTTCTTCCCTTCTCACTGAGTGCTTCTCAAGGGGAGGTGTATCTGGAATGGTCCCTGTTTGTCTTTGGCCACTGTCCCTCATTCCAGGGCCACCTTCTTCCTGTTGACTTTCTGTTGCGGGCATCCCTCTTCCTTCTTTCTGTTTCTGATCTCTTCCTTTAAGATCTCCCCCGAATTTCCTCCTTTTCTCAGTATCAAAACTTTCATTGTCTCCTACTTAGTAACCAGTTATTAAATTTTTTCAAAACAATCCAGTAGATTACATTCCACGAAGATATTAATGACTTGATAATGACACATGTTTCTCATTGAAAAATAAATAGTCTCATTAATAACAGAAGAATCCTGAAGTTGAAGGACTTTGATATAAAATATTGCTTCAATAATAGTAACAAAGTACTACAAAACAGGTGGCTTCCACAACAGAAATTTATTTTCTCATAGATCTGGAGGCTAGAATTCCACAATCAAAATGTCGGCAGGGTCCTTATCTACTGATGGCTCTGAGGGAAGGATCTGTTACAGGCTTCTCTTCTTAGCCTGTAAATAACTGCCTTTTCTCTGTGTCACCTCACATCATTTTCCCTCTATGTATGTCTGCAAGTCCAGTTTTCCCTTTTTTTATAATGGGAAGTCATATTGGATTGGGGCCCATCCTATTGACCTCAGGGGTCAGGGGGTTAGGACTTTGACATAGAATTTGGAATGACCCATTCAACCCATAACAAAATGTTACAGATTGAAACATAATAAAACCAACTGTGGAGAAAGTTTTGATTAGAATACTGAGCCTGGATGGCTCAGTACATTAAGTATCAGACTCTTGATTTCAGCTCAGGCCACAATCTCAGGGTCATGAGATGGAGCCTGGCATCAACATCAGCTCTAAGCTGGGTGTGGAGCCAGCTTAAGATTTTCTCTCTCCCTCTGTCCCTTCCCTTCCCCTCACACCTGCTTATGCGCACTCACTATCTCTCTCAAAAAAAAAAAAAAAAGAAGAAGAAGAAGAAGAAGAAGACGATCTTTTCTAACCTCCCTGATATCACTCTATAAAAAAAGGTCCCCTCATTCCCATGGACAATGCATTCATTCAGACCCATACCTTCTTCTCCCAGACTGCCATAAAAGATACTCCCTTGTCTTTTTGTTTAACTCTATCACCACCTTTTATAAATAGATAAACACATATTAATACTCTCAGGCAATAGATAATAATGCACCTAAACCAGGATCATACAACTTTGACAATATTGGCATTTGGGACCGGAAATGTTTTAATTGTGGGGGGCTGTCCTGTGCATTGCAATATATTTAACCATATCCTTGGCCTCTGCCTACCAGATGCCAGGAGCATCCCCTTCTGACAACCAAAGTTCTCTCCAGATATTACAAATGTCCTCTGAAGGAAGGAGGGGCAAAATCACCCCCAGGTGAGAACCACTGCTTTAAACAAATGTAATTGAAATGCTTAGGCCAACAAGGTATTAACAGCTGCTTTATAGAAAAATTCTGATAATTAATAATGATTATCTTAAAAGAATTTTAAGATCTTTTAGAACAGGATTCTTTTTTCCTTTAAAACAAAGTAGGAGCCAAAAGAGATTGACCATTACCACCTAGTAATAAAGGCAAGGATAGAGACTTTATGGTAATTAAACAAAAAAGCTGACTGAAATTAATGATTGATAAAATGGGCATTGTCTCTTGGCCTTGCTCCTTATAGTGAGGGGCTAAATTATCTGCCCCTTTGCATCTCAATTATCTTTTAGAAATTGTGCATGCTTGTAGCCTTGACAAACAATTCATTAGAATGTATTTGTTTGTGTGAAGTGTCAAGGAAATTGTGCCATTTTAGAAGACAAAAGACCTTAGGTCTCTTACTTCTATCCCCAGTCTGTCATCATTTATGACATACATTTATTTTTACTCGCATCCATTCATGTGTTCATTCATTCATTTGCTCATTCATTCATTCATCAAATTTGGTGAGTACCTACTGAATACCAGATGCTATGTTAGACATCATGGTAGCAAAGTCACTATAACTATAGATATGCTTGTTATGTGCTATTACTTAGGAAAACAAAGGTATGTATTTGTTATGTGCTATTATTTAGGAAAATAAAGGTTGTAGTGGGATCTGAGAACTTGTCTAGTAAAATCACTGATGCTGCAGCAGTTGGTTCAGAGAAGAAGGCAATGTAACCCAACCTTATTCAACCTTAGGTCAAGATTTTTTGTCTGACGATTGAGAGAACACTTTTATTCCTGTTGGACATGCATGAGGGTGCTGATGGCCTACCTTGTCCCCGGCCTCTGACTCACAACCCCAGAGAGGATGTGTCTTAGGTTGAGGGAATCAGAACTGCAGAGCAGAGAGATGAAAGGAAGCTTGGTACCTGATGTCATCATTAAGTAACCAGATACACCTTTTTTTAGAAGCTTGAAATGCTGTTGCTATTTTCCGATACTTTGTCAATTGTCTGTCTTTTTTAAAAAATTGTATAGAGTGTTTATAACTTGTTACTAAAAGCATCTACCCATTCAATCCTTAGACAAAGATAGCAACTTGGAGGTGGTAATGCCTTTTTTTTTGTTTTTTAAATTTCGTGAAGCTCTTTATTTAAGCAGGTTAAACATCTCTTCTTGGTTGATGTGAAGAATAGAAAGTTTATATGTGCCCTTTAAAGTAGAAACCACACTGAAGTGCTGTGGGTGGAGCTAATCCCTTTCTCGTCCCCTATCAGAGCAGAATTTTGTGAGTTCTGTGCAGTTTTCTCTTAGTGCAAAATGAAGGTGCAGCTTTGAACTTGCCGGACAGACTCTAACTGCACCATACTGGTGGTCCGAGCATTCCGATACACACCTTATCATTAACACCTCAGCTCTCATACCTCAGAATGGCTTGGATTGTAGGTCTTCTCTGTGAGCTAAGGAATAGAAACATTCTTTAAAAATAAAATGCATTTTTGGGGGGGGGCCTGGAAAATATTGTTTCTTACAGATTAAAATTCAGAGATTTCAAGCCTTTGAAGAAATTATAATGAAAAAGGATTCCTGCTTTTCCTATATGTATGCTCTGTCTTATGATAGCTATGGAATTGATCCTGTCCCAAGCAGGACTCAGTGGGCCTCTATGATGCTCTTATGATCCCTCCATCTGTTTTCTCATCTTTCTTTCAATTCATCTTAGGAGTCTGTGAAACATTCCCCTCTCGTCTTTCAGCCAGCCTGATGAATGATTTTCCAAACATTTCCATATCATCCCCTCTGCATCAATTTTCAGGTCAGCAATCTCTGTAAATGGTTTATTGTGATCAAATATATCAATGTAGAAGACTGTATTTGTTAGAAGAAGGTGTGAATTGTAAATTCCTAAAAATTGTCACATTTTTCATTGAAGGTATTTGTTGACAAAACGCAAATGTCAATAAAACCAATCCCCAGGGTTTGTCTCTATAGAGTATCTATCATCTATCTATTGACTTATCTACTAAATGTCTGAAAGAATCTTCAGCTCTCAATAATCTCACTAAACCAGTATTAACTGAGCTATGCTTTACTGTGTGCCTGGTGGCAGTGTCTTTGATGTGTTGATGAGCAAACCGAAGATATAAAGTATGTTTGTACTGTAAGTAGCTTTGAGTCTGGCTGAAGAAATAATATTAACAGATATAATCATTTGTATGAAACATGATTCTGATTCAACAACCTGCATCTGATGAGGGATAGGGCAATCAGGAAAAGCCTAATGAAGAAGGAGGAATTAAAGCAGAGTCAGAAATGAAATGATAATTTCAAATGGATAAGAAGGATTGCTGGTATTATTAATCAGAGTGGGGAAGTGGGAACCAGGCCAAAGACACAGCCATTAGAATAAGCACAAGATAGGTGTATAAAGATAAAAGTAATAATAATGATAGTAGAGATTTTTAGGGGTGCTATTCCTGTGCCAGTCTATAAGGCATTTTGCATGTTGTATATCAGACAGGTTATATTATCCATATCTTTTCCACAATAAAATAGGTAGTTTTTCTAAAAGGTAAATGATAATGTTCATTGTAAAAGAAGTGTGACTATATAAATACATAATATGTATATATATATGCAAATACACATTTTTATATTATGTGTATAGATAGATAGAAATATAAAATCACTTGAAGTCTCTCCCTTGATGTAATTATTTAGCATTTTTACACTCAATGTGTTCATGCATCTCTTATAAATTATAAACAATATATAAATGAGATTCAACCAAATACTCTGACATAGGGGTTTGTGTATGTGTTTGTGTGTATCTTTTGCAAAAGCAACCTTTTTGGAGGACTAGGGAGGGACACAGAATGGTAAGAGTAGTTTAACCTCCCTGCTCCACTCCAACCCTACTCCCCGCCCCGGTGATTTTTGCTAAAAGGTCTGATGGATTACTTTTCACACTTTTTTTCATGTTCATATAAACACACACGAACTCACAAACACGCATACATGTAGGAGATAAGGGAAGGTCATTTTAGAGTTTACTAAAAGCTGATCGTATACTATAAACTTCACAACATCTTGCTGTTTCCATGTAATATGTACACCTTGGATATCTATGTCAACTTCTAGAGATCAAATTCATATATTCGTGGCTGCATTCAATGGTATGGATAGACCACAGTTTTCAGAACCATTATCCTACTAATAGATATTCACATTGTTCCAATTTTTTTTTTTAATTCGGTACAAATAGTACTATGAAAAAACATCCTTACATTTGAATTATTTCATGTTGGTGATTTCTGTTTAAATATTGTTTAAGGTATTAAAGTATATACTGACAGATTACATTCCAAGAATGTTGTAACAATTCACATTTTCATTAGCCAGCAATATTTTACCACTTTTTAATGTGTATAAATGAATATAGCATGATTACTATAAGTTGCATTTCTCTGAATAAATGAATAAACGAATTTTATCTAATGAATATTTTTGTTTATTTAATGAATATTTATTCATTTATTAATAAATATGTGTATTTGTTTACCATCATTCAAAATCTTCAACTGATAGTGAGTGTATTTCCTGTGTTGCCAGTCTCTGAAAGACTTTTTTCCAGCCTACAATACAGTATTATTAACTAGTCACCCCGCCTGTATGCTAGATCGCGAGAACTTACCGTATCTAAAGAAACCTTTTTACCCTATGACCACCGTTTCCCCAGCCCACAGTTCTGGGGAAGGTGGAGCGGTTGAGGTTGACACTGGCAGAGACCGTGGGTGGAGGCTACACCTCTGCAAGGGGTCTGCTGTGGCGGTGGTGGTTAGAGCTACCATGCTCCTCAGTGGCAAAGCCCGTTGGGTTCTCCTGTTGACCCACGGGGAGATGTTCTAGCTTGGGGCATCCCCTTTCATGCCGGGTCCTTTGTACTGGCACGTAGAGAGCATCAATGGAGCCGGAGTTCTGGGCTCGGGTAGAATCACCAGTGGGTCTGGAGCCTAGGGTACAGATGAACTTGCTGCAGTGGTGGTGCCTTTGTCTGAGGTGCGGGCATATGCAGATTGCCCACACCCTAGGGTCTCAGTCAGGACGTTGACCGGCCATCCCAAGGGCCGTACCTGGGCCCCAGGAAGAGGCATGAGATGCAGTATCAGCACATGCCTAGGGATGACAGTGTGGAGCAGTTGCCTCGGCTCAGGGATCGGAGCACGGCAGTAGTACGGTCCTGGGGATGGTCGGTCAACGTCCTGAACGAGGCCCCAGGCTGCAGGGTGCAGAGCAGCAGAATGTAGCTCTGTGACTCAGGACCCAGAGGACATGGCAAAGTTCCAGCGTGGCCCCAGTGACAGCGAGTCAAAGGTATGACTTAGTACCCACGGAGGGAGGCACAATGCCATTGGCAGCCCTAGGTCCTGTAGATGACCGACGGAGTCCTCATCCGCGGGCGGGGGTGGGGGGCGGTTAAGGATCAACTCAGGTCCTCGGGGGACAGGACTCACTGCAAGAAGAGCTCCAGCCTGGAGACTCCATGCGGTTTTATCATCTGGGCTCAGCATTGGTGAAGACTAGAGGGGTACTTGGTAGCAAAGACTGTGGATGTTCATGGCAGCAATTAGGTTTTGTGGGGTGGTCCCATTCTCCTTTCCCCTAGGGGGTGAAATCCCTCGAGGGGATCCTTCTTGGAACCACACGGCCAAATTGACAAAGGAAAACCGCAATGAGATATCACCTCGCACCTATTAGGATGGCTATTATCAAAAAGACAAGAGAAAACAGATGTTAATAAAGATGTGGGAAAAGAGAACCCTGGTGAACTCTTGGTGGGTATGTAAATTGCAGCCGCTGTGGTGAACAGCACTGAGATTGGTGAGATCCTTTCCATGCTTTTCTATGGGGCCATCCTGAGTTTCTGGGCTCCACAATGCTCCTGATGCTTCTTCGTTGAAATCCAGAGCTTTCTCAAAGTTAGTTGTCAGGTTGTAATTGTTTTTTTTTTTTTCATTGCTTTTGTTGTTTTTGGGGGGAGAATATGAGTGTTGGGACCTCCTAATCCATCATCTTGATGATGTCACTTAAGATCTTCTTTTCAAAGTGATCTCTTTAGTAGAAGAATCCAGCATATTTTTATTTATGTAAAACCTAATGTGTTTATACTTTCACCTTATAATCTTATATTGTACTTGTTCACACTTCCTTTACCCTATTTTTCTCTTTTTCCGTTGCTCATTTATGTTGATTTGAACAAGTTATTTTGTAATCCAGTTTTTCCCTTGTCAACTTAGATGTTCTGTTGCACATACACAAATATGCACATCTCTTTTACCCTTACAATCACTCAAACATATTTATGCACTATTGTATGAAAAAAATACTATGTGTTTTCCCTTCCAGTTCATTAAATTCCCTCATGATCCTGCATTTAACTCAGTAAGATAAAACCGTTAGAATTATTTTATTACAGTGTTAATGTCAGATGCAACTTTTAGAATATTATACTCATCTTCATTAAATTAAAAAAACAAACTTTCATTGCTTAGTAAAGAAGGACCCAATGATAAATCTGAAAATACTTACACAAACAAGTGAGAAAGGGCTCATGGAAGTGCAAAAGAAGAGGTAAAAGAACCAAACAGAAGTAGTTATGATCAAATGTGTAAATTTATTTTTAAAAACATTTATTTGGAAATATAGAGTTAAAAAGTAATTCATTCAAGTCATAAAATCTGAATAACACGGATGAAACAAGCAACTATTTTTTATATAAATAAAAATGTGACTTTGGATAATAAAAGTAAGTCTATATCAGACTGTACCTTCCACTATGTGTTACTTGATTATTCTACTTCACCAGCCAGAAGTACAAATGAGTCACAGTCACTTATATTTTTAATTAGGGTCCAAGTTCTAACCATCTAACCTATTAAATAATTCAGAGTCTCCATGTCCAGGCTTTGTTCCACTATCCTGGCTTCAGCCCATCTCTTCATCCACACTTATAAAGGGCTCTAAATGCTTATTCAGACCTGATTCCAATTTCCAGGGAGTGTGACAAATGGAGTCTGATTAAGTTCACTATTGGTTTCCTCTCTTCTTTTATCCCTCTAGTTTTATCATTGAAAAATAGTCATGACATTCATGAAGAACACCTGTCGACTAGTAGAAGGGGGATTTGTTCATTCTGATACCTGTGAATAATGATGATCAGCCCTTGTATCTTGTTTATGCATCCTTTACTTCCTACTGATGTGGTCAACAACTGTTTTGAATGCACTGTAATTATCCCAAGTGGTCAAATTGAAGGGAATTCTATGCTTATCCACATGAGTTGGAACCTGTTCTGTGATAGACTATAACTGTCCACACACACACACACACACACACACACACTCTTTCTCACTGTCCATCCACTCATACCTGTTCCTGTTCCCCTTCTCTTTCTCTACTTTCCCTTCTCAGAGTCCCCCACCCCCAAAGTTTTCACAACCAAACTTCACTTCCTACCAGAAGTTCAGACATCATTCCCTCAGCAAAATTTCTCCACTCAGGTTTTCTTTAGCTTTTCCATATTAGAAAATCTCGGGAGGTATCATCCCATTTTATAAGAAAGGTTCTAATAATACTGAACTTCAACAGGAAAAAAAGCCAGAGAAACCATCCCTTGCCTCCCAAGAGGTAACAACTTCATGAAAATACACCAATGTCCTTCTAGGGGATCAGCTCTACTCCCAAGGGTCTTTGAAGAGTGATCTTCATTAGATCATGACATGCCTGCAACAGGAGGCCTACTTACCTTACCTTTGCATAATCTTGAAGAACCATTCAAGAATTCTAGAAAGCGTAAAGAAAATTCTAGCTAGGCACCTTCTGAGTTCTTAAGAATTAAATAATTTGCTCTCTTCTTAAGCCAAAGCATTTTAAGTTCTACCTCACCAGGCAAGGGGATGGCGGCCTGGGGTAAGTTATCTTCAGAATTCTTACAGGGGTTGACATTCATGGAAGCATGAAAATATACCATTCATGAATAGAGGATAGGACTAGGAATAGCTTTTAGATGACATATGATTTCAGCTTTACAGTTAACAAAAACAGGAAATAATTTATAAACTCTTATACGAGATATGTTTTATCTAATCTTAATTTGTGAATTTTGATGATACAGGTATTTTTATAAAAGAAAAATTTGTAAATGTTTCTTCTTCCAAGTTAGTCTTGAATAAGGGATTGAATGAAGTCAAACAACATAACTAATTCTGGGAAACATTCCTAGAGTAATTTGGGGTTATGTTTATTCCTCAGAAGGGAACTAGTTTCTAGAAGCTATTTTAAACACCAGGGTTTGAAAATAACTGTAGTGATCAGGAATAGAAGTTATCTCTGTGTGTCTTCGTGACTGTTAGGAAAAATAACTTCTAGAGATTTGGTTGGGGACCATTCTCCAATATTTAAAGGAAAACATTTCAATATCTGGGGGATATAACTGAATACTTAAGTGGTACCCATGATCAGACAGGACCATCCTTTAGAGAGATGTGAAATAAAATCTGTAAAGACTATTTTATCCTATTGATGACCTACAGGGTCATGAGTTCTTGGAAATAAAGCCTAATGTTTTTGGTCCCTAGCTCACATGAATCTTTTTCATATGTTAACACGAGGCATCTTTTTCTTAATGCTGTAAGACAATTTAGAGAAGAAGATGGATTTCTGTAGATAATTCTGGATTCAAAAGCTGTGAAAGCCACCTAATATCTCTAAGCCTTGGTTTTCTCTTTTAAAAAACATAGGGATTGCCTATAACACCCAGTGCTCCATTCAATACATGCCCTCTTTAATACCCATCACCAGGCTAATATGCAAACAATGAATTATGGAACACTACATCAAAAACTAATGATGTAGGGCGCCTGGGTGGCTCAGTTGGTTAAGCGACTGCCTTCGGCTCAGGTCATGATCCTGGAGTCCCAGGATCGAGTCCCACATCGGACTCCCTGCTCAGCAGGGAGTCTGCTTCTCCCTCTGACCCTCCTCCCTCTCATGCTCTCTGTCTCTCATTCTCTCTCTCTCAAATAAATAAATAAAATCTAAAAAAAAAAAAAACTAATGATGTAATATATGGTGATTAACATAACATAATAAAATTTAAAAAAAAAATAGGAGGGACAATACGAGAAAGTTAGAGGACGCGTATAGGAGGTCCAACATCCAAATAATAAAAGTCCCTGAAAAAAGAGAACGGAGACAACAAAGAAGACTGAATCATTAAAGAAAGAAGAGAATTTTGAAGAATTAAAAATTCAAGTATCTAAATCTAGAGGTCCTGCTGAGTGTCAAACACAATGAAAGAAAATCTACTGACTCTAAGACACATCATGAAATTTCAGAACAATAAGGATGAAGAAAGATTCAGAGAGAAAAATCAGGTTCTATAGTGAGGATCAGGAATTGAATAATACTGGACTTCTCAACAGCAGCACTGGGAGGTAGCATAGAAAGCTGAAATAATACCATCAAAACATTAGAATGAGAGGACTCTGCTGCCCAGCGGTATCAGAGTTCTCCAGAGAAATAGAGCCAATGGGCACTATATATCCTATTGGGTATGTAAGTGTATAATTGTACATATTTATGGAAATATATAAATGGATTTTTCTTTAAAAAAAACATAGGGATTATAATCCTATTTGCTGTGTGATTGTGAAGGATAAATTATACCAATTTTGTGCAAGTATCTAACATAATCCCTGTCACATAGGTGACATTTGACAAATTATTTCCCTGACATCTTTCTTGCCATGTAATTATCTGATTTCAAAAATCTAAGAGGCCAATTAGTTGTCTCATATTTTTCACTTTAAATGTAAACAGAGTCCCCTGAAAAGGTGAAATAAAACAATATTTGGTTTACTTGGTGACTGTCTTTCCAAGAATCAAAGATTGCAAGGAAAAGAAAGTAATTCCAAATAGTTAAAAAAAAAAAAAAAGGACAGAGAATGTGGTCAGGCCTGGGAGGGGCTCGTCACAGCAACTGGCCTGCCATTGGATAAAAAGGTAATGTTTATCCTCGTCCTCTTCAGACTAGCCTGCTCTCTTCCCTTATAGCTTGACCTGGCTGCCCCAGTTAGTTTCATTTCTCAATGCCCCAAATTATGTGGACATGCTGAACCAGAAACCACAGCTAATTTATCTAGTAGCTTCTGGTACAATTTGTCTGCCTGATTCAGACTTTCTGGGTGAAAAGTCCACTCCTCTGGTTTCATTTTCCCTGAGGGCCTAGTCCAGGAACCCCCTCTCCAAGACAGTGAGTGGGTTGGTCAAGTTCTCTGTGAAGGGAATTTGAGACAAGGAGAAAACGTTGACCATTTCACATACATTCACCTCATGAGAGGGCAAGACGTACACAAGAGGGCTGCCAACCACGCACTCACCTTTTCAGAAGAAATAGAATGGTTGCTACTTTATGTGACAGATCGCTAAGCTTGTATCTCAGGGTATGATGCAAAATGATTGGAAATCCTTGGATGTTGTGGCCCAGATCAAGTCTTAGTCATATACCACCCCCCTTTGTTTTTCACTGTTTCTTTTTAGCCAGCTCTTCTATGTCCAAAACCAATTTGTCTATTTCTTCTTTCAATAATTAGCAGATGCAAAATACAAATGGCATGGTCAGTAAAAGTATTCACCTGAGCCCAGTGATCCATCTGGAAAATGACTAAGGAAATACAAATCCACTACTATAATACTAAACCCCTTTTCTCCTTCTAAAAAGTAAATTTAAATATCTTATTTCTATCTATATTTAAATAAGGGTATATTAAAATGCACATTATGAGGACATCCCAGATTGCACAAATCATGCATTTTCTATGTCATTTCAAGCATATTAATTCAAAACCTAACAAAAGAATTTTTTCCCTCTTGCACCTCAGTGATGAGCTAATCTATGAAAAAAAATGCAACATCTGCTAGAGCTATAAAACAAATGAAAAATTAATTAGGTACTTGAAGGTCTCCTTTTGAGACAATGGAGTTTAGTCGTGTCTTAAATCCTCTTACAGCTTAAACTGTGTGTTCAGTCTGGAAAAGATCTTCCCTTGTTTCCTGATCATTGTGTTTTCAGATCATTTTCTTCGTTTTAGCTGGCCTGGGAGTTTTGGTTCGAGGAGTTGCAATGTCTTTCATTAAGTTACAAATGCTCCCTCAGCATTCTGAAAGCCAGCTAAGAACGTCTCCACGTCTTTAATAGCTTTCTTGTTTTTAATCTTTCAGTACTAAGATAGTTTGTGGGGAAAAATGTATACACACACACACACACACACACACACACAGTTAAGTGTTTGGTGAGTATCTATTTTGCACCTTGCTTATGGCTATTTTTCAAACTTCCTTTTGCCTTCCTGTTGGTTCTCTTAATTCTGATGTATCACACTTCAAGATACTTCCTCCCACACAAGTATTTGCCAAAATACATATAGAAAATATTTTTAAGCACCAAGTAACATGCTAGGTGCCAGGATTATAGAAATAAATTTAAAGAATAATAGTTTCCGCCTTCTAAGAAGTTTGCACAATAAAGCTTAATATAAAAATGCAGTGTGTTGAACAGTTTGATGAAAGTTTGTTACAATCTGTGGAGGCTTTTATCTCCAGAGTCATTAACTCACTTGTAGATTTAGTGAATGTTTCTAAGAGGGGAAGACTCCCAGTATGTGTTTGGAAAAATGAAAAGTTAATTTGTCAGAGTGGGTGGGAGATGTTCCAGGTAGTAAAAAGAGAATGGACAAACATCTGTGTTGTGAATGTCAGGAGACATTTTCGAGCATCAAAGTACTTTATATATTCGGAGCATAAACGGTGGCTATGATACAGTGCTCTCTCTCTCTCTCTTTCACATACACACACACGAACACACACACGCACATGCAAAGCAAAAGCAGTGAAGAAAAAATAAAAGTGTCTGAACTTTATACTGACAGAATTTCTCAACATATATTTGTGGGCAAGGGCAAGGGAAGATTAACTTTCCTGACAGTCCTAAGAAGAAAAACCTTTCGGGGCGCCTGGGTGGCTCAGATGGTTGAGCGTCTGCCTTCGGCTCAGGTCATGATCCCGGAGTCCTGGGATCGAGTCCCGCATCGGGCTCCCCGCTCTGCGGGAAGTCTGCTTCTCCCTCTGCCTCTCTCTCTCTCATGAATAAGTAAATAAAATCTTTAAAATTAAAAAAAAAGAAAAAAGAAAAACCTTTCTTCATTCAGGAGTTTGAAGGGATGTTCCTCAAACTCTATGTCACTTTCTTCCCTCCAAAACTCTAACCACAGTTTAGCACCCTCAGTGACAGTTGTCCCAAAAGCCACTGGACCTATCTTAGGCCCAGAACAATTTTCAAACCAAGACACATGAGCCTTAACGCTGGGCAAATAAGAAGATAAGTGTCGCGCAGCGGGCCAACTGCTGTACAGTTTTCAGGTTCATAATTTTCTTTAAAAAGCAGGTTAATTACATTCCTTGAGTTCATCTCCTGTGGCTAGTCAGCACAGAAAGGTACCTGACCAAAGCACCAAAAGATTGTCACAAAATTCACTTTTGTTTCCTTCTTTCCCAACATCTGGTAACCCCAAAATGTTTATCCTCAGGTTAGTCCTATAATCCCTCCCTTCCTGTATTGAATCAGAAGGGAGATATTGGGAATAACTGAGTTGGCAGGTAGTAATCTTCTATGAGGCTGAGCCCATGAGATTTAAAGACTCTGTGCTTCAGGCACTCATTCTTGAATGAGATATCTTGCCCCTATGGCTTATCTTTCTTGCCAAGCCCAGAAAATTTGCAAGATTTAGGTCTTGTACATTTGATATTTGAAAAATATTCTTTTATGTAACATACATTATATAATCATATGTTCTCATTATAAAAATTTTCAAATTATAGAAAATTACATAGAAGTAAACATAAATCAGGCATAATCATTCGACCCCCTGGTGTTTTAACTGCTCTGAGACTTTTGATCCATTATTGCTAATGTTTTACCTATATATTAGTTTGCTAGACTGTTATAACAAAATACTACAGTTCAGTGCCCCACACAACAGAAATGTATTGTCACAGTTCTGGAGGCCAAAAGTTCAGGATATTGGTAGAATTGGTTCCTTCTGAGAGCCTTGAGAGAAAAGTCTGTCACTGGTATCTCTCACGGGCTTATAGATGGGCTGTTTTGTGTCTGTGTCTTCTCATCATCTTCCTTCTGTGAGTGTTTCTGTGTCCAAACTTCCTCCTTTCATAAAGACACCAGTCATATTGGATTAGGGCCCACCCTAATGACCTCATTTTAACTTGATTACCTCTGCAAAGACCCAACTCCAGATAAGCCACATTCTGAGGTAATGGGGGTTAGAACTTCAACATAGAAATTTGAAGGGGACACAATTCAACCCATAACAGCCTAATTGAGATCAAAAGGCAGTTTGACATTCTGTGCTTATTTTTTATCGAACATTATAATTAGAACATTTTTCCATATTATTAACAGATCTCCAAAAGGAGATATTTTAAAAATATGTAAAAGAAAACAAAATGTTTGTGATGAATTAAGTGAAAGTTTTAGAATAATATTATGCCAGTTGAAAATAAGTTTACAAATATATTTGTGTGTGCATATTCTTTCATATATATGTATATACGTATATATATAAAAGCATATATATATGTATATATAGCCTCTCTTTTTAAATATGTGTGTGTGCATGTATGTGTGTTTGTGTGTGTATGTGTATCTGCATGTCTGTATATTTGTGTGGAGAACTGTGATGGAACAGGCTTCGATGGATCAGCATATGGGCATGTGTGTGATTCTAGAACTGGATAGGGTTGGTTAGAGCATAGGTCCCACAAAGTTGAGAGAAGAACTTTCATTCTTCTGGCTTCTTTACTTCCTGCCTCCAAGAGGAAAATAAAGTGGGGTGAAAGGGGACATATGAGGGGTCAGAGGATTCTCCTCTTACTTTCTCTGAGATTGTCTGTGACGTCTTGTTCTGGAATGCTGAGAGATGACCAACATCAAGAGTTTGTTCTCAATCCATCTTCAATGCTGATGAACTTGATTAAAGAAATTTACCCTGTGTCTTCGACAGTTTTTTTTAACCAAAGTTTAACTTATGGGCGGGCCTTTTATGCCGTAAGTTTCACTTTATATTTTAATGGGAATATTGTTCAGCTTTCTTTGCATTATGTTGCAATGAAAAACAACCCCCAGATTTTAGTGATGTTAAATACAAAGGTTTATGTATCAGTGATGTTACATGTTCTTGTTCCTATGACTTCAATCCGTATGGTCTTCGCTTAGAGACCTAGGCTGAGGAAGAAGTCCCTACCTGAACATGCAACTCCTATGAAAGATGGATGAGAGAGAGAGAGAGGGAGGGAGAAAGAGAGAGACATGTGGAGGAGAGAGAGAGTGAGCACAAACAGACCCTTGTGATCTTAAAGCTCTGCTTAGGCATGTCGCCCATCACTTGCATTCATAGTGCACTGACCAAAGTTTATGGCCAAGACTTATATCCGTCATAAGGAAATATAATCATCTTATAGGGAGATACTGCAATTCACATGGTGTTGGGTAAGAGTATGTTAATTAACCTCTCACTGGAATGACAATCTACCACAGTCCACCTTTTTGGTTTTTTTGGTCATAGAGATCCTTTCCTCTTGGACATAAAATACACTCATGTATTCTTGAAGAGAAACATAACAATGATCTCATCCAATCATAGCATTAGGCCCAAAGTCCAGAAACTTGTATTCTCTACATAACATGCAGATCAGTCTCCTGTTTATGCAGAAATTGATGAACCATACAGGTAAATCATCTGTTCCCTCCCCACAAACATACTCAATGTAGCATGGTGTATAAAAGGCAGGGTAAACACAAGTAACATTCTTACTCAGAAAGAGGGATAATGGGAGGCCTACTGAGGCCTCTGGGCCAAAGCAATTCTGAAACACTGCTCTGCAGATGTTTGAAGGACTTGCAGCCCTGGGAATAAGGAATGCTGGTTGGTTAGGTCCTGGCTCTCCTCCCTAAAAATAGCAACTTAGTATTTTGTCATTTGTGGTTCTTGTGCCAGAGGGAAAAGAGAGAAATGGTAGAACCATGATTTGGCTCTTAAAGTTTCTGCATATGTCACCTTGTGCTCATTAAATCGACCAAAGCAAATCACACGGACAAGCCCAGCATTAATGGGATGGAGAAGTCTGTTCCTCTCATAGGGAACTTTGCAAGTCACACAGCAGTACTTTGGATGTAAGATCCTCTGAAGTGGGGGTAGAGGAGGGAGAAAAAAAAAAATTAAATGAATCTATGCCAGAGGATATTTTAATGCAGAGTTAGGGACAACTTGGCCTTTTGCTCAATGAGTCAAGAAATCTTAAATTATTAATTTCTAAACTTCAAAATAGAATAATAACCTATGGTATAGGGAAATAGACAAATCTCCCTTGTTTCTGAACAGCTAATACTGTACTTTGGCTCCTTTTTCCTCATATAGATAAAAAATTAGTAAAAAGTTTGTATTAGAAGGAAGGTCCATTAAAAGTAAGATAGATCTACTTCCATTTTATTGTTGATGCCAGTTAGCTATTGCAAGTTTGACAGCACTGAGTGAACATTTATGCAACCAGATTTTATATGGTTTAAACAGTAACTAATAATAAAAATATTTTAAGGAAAAAAAGTGTTTACAAACATTCCAGGTCTTCCCATCTTGGACAAGGGTCAAGCCCTGTGCTCCTGTAATAAGAAATTATTTTATTAGTTGTGCCCTTAGAAGATTACAGTTATTTCTTCCCATATCCAATTTTGCTTCCAAAATCTAAGAAGAAACATCAGAAGGTTTTTGTGTTTGTGTCTTCAAAACCTATAGCCCTACACTCAATTTTATTTTATTTTTATTCTGAAAGATACGGATGGGTCAATAAAGAACTAGAGAAAACTGAATTTCCTAGAACACTCTGTGGCAAGGACACAAAGCTGTGCTGACTCACAGTATACTAGTTTTAGAACTATAGAGACTGCTGTTGGTCAGCAATAAAATTCAGAGGAAGTTGGGGTCAGAAGGAAAGAAACAGAAAAGAAATTCTATTATCTGATGGTAATAAAACATAATCCCTCAAAAGCTGGCATTGGTATAAGCCATCAGATCAAACCTGCCATGTTCTGAATGGAAACAAATAGCCTTTACCTCCAAGTTTGTTAGCCTCTGAACAGATGTCTGTCTATGCAGTAGAAGTGCTACAAAATACAGACCTACTTTCTGATATTTATTGATGCTTCTCCAAAATGAACTGCTAACAGAAATTTCATGACAGGGACTTTTGAAGAAGCGGTGGCAGAGGGAGACAATGCCTCAATAAGGTGAATCTAGCAATTGATTAGAGAGAGGCATAAATAAATGCATTCTTAGATTCATTTGTATTGTGCAACTTATCTGAGAAGAACAGATAAAAGCTAAGAAACATGTGATGTTACAGATGTCCTCACTGATGTTTGCACTGTGCTATCCTCATTTTTAAAATGTTTAAATTTGAGATGTGATTCACCCATCATAAAATTCGCTCATGTAAAGTGTAGAATGTGGGGGTTTTAGTATTTCATAGAGTTATGCCACCGTCACCACAATCTAACTTAGAATATTTTCATCATCTCCAGAAAGGAAATGTACCCATTAGCAGTCACTACCCCCACCCCTAGTCCTAGTCAACCATGGATCTACTTTCTGTCTCTCTATATTTGCCCATTTGGACATTTCATCAAAATGGAATCATACAACATGTATCCATTTATGATTGATGTCTGTCACTTAGCATTACCTTTTCAAGGTCCATCCACGTTGTACCATAAATACTTTTTATTCCTTTTGTTGCCAAATAACAGCCATTGAATGGGTATGCTACATTATGTTTATTTATTCCCCACTTGATGAACACTTGGATTCGTTCTACCTTTTGGCTATTAAGAATACTTACTTTATGAACCACTCTTTTTGTGTGGACACATTTTTTTAAGATTTTATTTATTTATTTATTTGAGAGAAAGAGAGACAGAGAATGACAGCAATAGTGAGAGAGAAAATGAGCAGGGAGGAGAGGGAGAGGCAGGCTCCCCGCTGAGCAGGACACAAGGCTCTATCCCAAGACTTTGGGATTATGACTTGAGGCAAAGACAGACACTTAACTGACTGAGCCACCCAGGCACCCCTGTGGACATGTTTTTATTTCTTCAGCGTATATGCCTAGAAGTGGAACTGCTGGGTCATATAGAAACTATGTTTAATCTTTTAAGGAATTGCCAAATTGTTTTCCCAAGTGACTGAATCATTTTGCTATCTGCATTTGCTATCTGCTCTCTGCATTTTGCATCTACATTTCAAATCTTTCATTTGCATAATCCTAACTCATTACAAGTGTGCTGGAATGCCAATGGACTTATCTATGGATAAGGGTCAAATACTGGTTGATGGTGTAATAAAGTGAAGGTCAAATTAAATTAGCCCTGAAATCCCATAAGCCTCTTTTGAAAAAGTGTCAGTAAATAGTCTTCACAATTGCCATCATAACAATAAGCTGTGTAATTATAAGTTTATGTCCAAAGAGATTCTGGCTCTCATTAATACTTGCAAAACCCCTGGGATTCAGGGAAGGAGACTTCATACTTTTAATTACAGCAGGATAATGTAGGTGCTATGAGTTGGTATGGTCCTGAGTCTATCACTGGGAAAGAAGGAAAGAGAGTCCCAGAGCAAAGACAAATTGTACCAAGTGGCTAAAAATGTTTTATTTATCACATTTCAAAAGAGCAACTCTTTTAAGAATTTGATAGCATCGTGATAGGAAGGGAATCTCCCTCTTAAGGGAGATTAAGATCCAATATAAGTTAGTTAGTTGTTAACTCACTTTTGGAGATGGATCTAAAATTTAGAGACACCGATTTATCCAGCTAAGAGTTTAAAAGGAATACCTCAAGGGGAAATTAATTGGCTTATTAAATGACTGAAACAAACTCTAGAAATATTAGTCTTTTAAACGTCACAATTGCCTTTAAAAATCCAATAACCCCCCCCCCAAAATCAGGGATCCCATTTAGTTGTATATATTATTTGCCCAGATGCTCTTTATCAGCCATAAGAGTGGAGGATGGGAAGGGCAGGAGTTTGGAGGATCCACACTACCTCTCATGCCTTTTCAATGGCAATCTTTACAGCCATGAGCAATCGACTGCCCCGCTATGCGCTGTAAAGAATATATAAACTGGAAATTTTTGAATTGGTCCCTATGATGTAGAGTCACAACCTTTACAAAAACTCTTGTTTTTGCTTGTTGTTGTTTTCTTGTGTTGGTTTCCTACATTATTTTGTTTCTTATCACTTGCTTGATCTGTATTTTTATTCTCATCTCCCCCCATTTTTCATCTCAACCCATTGCATTTCCTCCTCCCATTTACACAGAGTGCTAACTCCTACAGCAAAATTTACTCACCATTACCTTCTGTAGGGCTCCCCAGAAATGAAATGGCTACACTTAGTACAGGTGAGCCAAAGACTGGCTCTTGTTTATGTGTCCACGCCTGCACAACTTTCCTCAAGCTCTTTCCACCCTTCTACTTTTCTCTATATGTCACACTCCATGAGGTATCGATCTCATCCTGCTTGTTCTTAAAACACCCAGTAAAAGCAAGAGTTGTCCTCTGGAAATAGTCATTAAAAATCTATGTGCTTTATTGTCCTGGCAGTTATCTTTCTTTCACATCTAAACAGGCACTGAAGTACATGTTTTCTCTATTGGATAGCCAGAGCTCGTGTTTTATTTAAAGAGGCTACCTTTTCATGAATTTTGCTCTTGAGATTACAGCAGGAACTCCAAAGTGCTGAATGTACGATTGAATTTCAATTGCATTTATATTATTTACAATAGCACCATAATCCAGAAAAAAATGGAGGTAATGCTATAAAAAAATTAATGCTGTTTGAAAATAGAATATGGTAGACAATGGTTCCTACTTCAATCATCTGCAACCTACCTAGTGCACAATGTTCTGTATTCTATATCCAAAACTATCAATATATTTTTAGGTCTCTTAACCATGCAGAGTTGTGGAACCTCAGTTTGCGGTCAGGGGAGGTCTCTTGCCACTAATCAGTAAAGAAAACTGAGCCATCTACCCTAATAATGATATACCCCAATGTTTTCATTTTCAAATGGACTTGGTAATTAGTGACTACTTTGCTGATATTGTAAGATCATTATTAGCCTTCACTGCACTATCTGGCCCAGGTGTGAGTATGTGTTCTGGATTGCCAAGGATACCAGAGCATTTCACTTCTTACAGGGTGATTTCACACCAGGATTCTTGCTCCTCCTGGCCTGTGAAATGGCTGAAAAGGTTAAGGTGAAACTTTTTAAGTTAATATCATCTTAAAATATCTTTAATATTTTAATGTGAAATATACCATACATAGGAAAGAGTATATTAATCATATGTGCATATTTTGGAATAAAATAAAATACATAAATCTATTTGCCTACCACCCAGCTAAAGAAATAGATAATTATCAGGGATTCAGAAGTACTCTGTGTGACTTCCCTATTTTTCGTTAATAAATTTCTTTTTTTTTTTTTTAATATTTTATTTATTTGACAGAGAGAGACACAGTAAGAGAGGGAACACAAGTAGGGGGAGTGGAAGAGGGAGAAGCAGGCCTTCTGCGGAGCAGGGAGCCCAATGCTGGGCTCGATCCCAGGACTGTGGGATCATGACCTGAGCTGAAGGCAGATGCTTAACGACTGAGCCACCCAGGTGCCCCCTCGTTAATAAATTTCTTGTTTTTGTTTGTAGTGCTACCATCCATATATACATCATTTGACTTTAATGACTTACTTCATTTAATAAATTATTCCATGTGTATGCTTCTGAGTCATGCTTCTCTTGAATAATAGATATTTTTAATTTATCCGAGTTGATATGTATAAGTACAGTATATTCACACCTGCTACTTTGAACACACCACAATGTGTTCATTCTTTATGCCATTGATGGGCGATTTGGGGTCGGAGGAAGACTAGAGAAGTCTGTGCCTTTACTGACCACGCAGGCTATTTGAGGTGGATGAAGCAAGAGAAGAGAGCGATCCCTAGGCCAGGTGGCTGGGCTTCAAGGTCTTTTTTTTTTAGGATTTGTATTTATTTATTGAGAGAGATAGTGATAGAGAGAGAGCACATGAGAGGGGGGAGGGTCAGAGAGAGAAGCAAGCTCCCCGCCGAGCAGGGAGCCCGATGCGGGACTCGATCCCGGGACTCCAGGATCATGACCTGAGCCGAAGGCAGTCGCTTAAACGACTGAGCCACCCAGGCGCCCTATGCTTCAAGGTCTTGTAGGTGATGGAGATTCACCTGTCTGGTGACTAATAATTAAAGGCTTGATTTCCATTTGATTGAAAGTCTTGCCAGTGTAGACGCCACCATGCTGCCCATCACCTGGGGCAGGTTGATCAAGTCTGCAGATACGTCCTCACCAACTCAGGTTTCTGCATGGGCAGCTCCTGCTTCTTGGCTTTGTGCTGGTGTTTCCACCATTGGCTGTGGTTCAGCCACTGTGCTGCCTGGCTCCATACAGCTGCCTTCTGCTCCTACCACAGGCCCAAAAGGTGGGCAAAATCCATGCTGTGGGAGGTCTGCTTCTTCTGTCATCTTGTTTCTAGGTTTTTGTTATGCAAAATACTTCAAGGAACATCTTAGCATGTATTGCAAAAGAGTTTTTCTAGGGTAGATACATCCTGTTTCATCAAGTCTAAGATGCCATCAATATTAAGATACAGATAATTGTTTTGCACATGTAAAAAAGAAAAAGATTCCAATTAAACTATATCACATTGCTTTCTGATGCATTTCATTTCAGAAATATTAAACTGAAAAAAGAATCTAATTTGAAATCAATGAAACAGAGTATCTTGGAGTGGAATTGCTGAGCCATAGAGAATGCACATCTTCAAATTTACTAGGAATCATTCCAATGGTTTTCAAAAGTGGTTGCAGGGATTTACACGTCTACCTGCATAGTAGTAAGGTCTCTATCACCTTAGGTCTTCTTGCTTTCACTTTGTTTGCATCCACCACCTCTTATACCAGGACAGTAATAGATATAAATCTGTATTTTAAACTTTACCAGTATTTTAGTGCTTCATTGCAAAACCTCTAATCTGCAGTGCTGTTATAAACAGAAATTGCCAGTAATCTTTATTGGTAACGTATCCTTTTTAGCAAACAAAACTTGTTTAATTCGTTTTTTGTCATATTTTCTCTACTTTCACTCTACAAGTAAATCCTTGTTTTATTTTATGATTTAGCCTAATTTCACCTCTTCTTTGCTTCCGTTCCAGATGCTCTCTGGAAGGGTCAAGAACTATCCTCTGATTTTAAGAAACCTCTTTATCCTATTTGATTATATTTATTTGTTTACATATTTATTGTGCCAAATAGATTATAGCCTTTATAATTGTGATTACCATTTAGTATGTACTATGGATCTGCATATTAGTTGATTATGAATTTAAGATGGGCAGCTGTATTTCCCTCTCAAGGGATTCATGTAGTCTGGTGGCCAAGATTGTGATAATAGCCTGACTTTCCTGTTTAGTTTTTGCTCTAGGACTTGCTTAGATTGTAATTGCTCCTCTCTAGCCTCATCCAGGTCCAAGGAACTCTAGCCTTTGTATTTACCAGCTACAGGTATGCACTGACCCATTACTATATAAATTGACAATAAGTAAGAAAAAGAACACTTATCACTATGTGTGGAAAAGGAAACATTCATACCTCATGTAATTAATTATAGATTTACCTCCTTTATATTTTTCAAATCTGTATCATCTCTTCTATTGTGTTATTTTAAATACAGAATGGGAGAAGATATTCACAAATGACATATCAGATAAAGGGCTAGTACCCAGAATCTGTAAAGAACTTATCAAACTCAACACCCAAAAAGCAAAGAGTCTAGTCAAGAAATGGGCAGAAGACATGAACAGACATTTCTCCAAAGAAGTCATACAAATGGCCAATGGACACATGAAAAAATGCTCAACATCCCTCAGGGATACAAATCAAACCACAATGAGATATCACCTCACACCTGTCAGATGGCTAAAATTAACAACTTGGGAAATAGATGCTGTCAAGGATGTGGAGAAAGGGGAACCTTCTTGCACTGTTGGTGGGAATGCAAGCTGGTGCAGCCACTCTGGAAAACAGTATGGAGGTTCCTCAAAAAGTTAAAAATAGAACTACCCTATTATCCAGCAATTGCACTACTAGGTATTTCTCCAAAGGATACAAACATAGTGATTTGAAGGCACACATGTACCCCAATGTTTATAGCAACAATGTCCACAATAGCCAAAATATGGAAAAAGCCCAGATATCCATCAATAGATGAATGGATAAAGGAGATGTTATATATATTATATATATTTTATATAGTAATAATATTCCATTATATGTTTAATTCCCTTGTGTGTGTATATCTGTGTGTGTGTGTGATAATGGAATATTACTCAGCCATCAAAAAGAATGAAATCTTGCCATTTGCAATGATGTGGATGGAACTAGACGGTATTATGCTAAGCGAAATAAGTCAGTTAGAGAAAGACAAATATGATTTCACTCATATGTAGAATTTAAGAAACAAAACAGATGAACATAGGGAAAGAGAAGGAAAAATAAAATAATATAAAAAGAGAGAGGGAGGCAAACCAAAAGAGACCCTTAACTATAGGAAACAAACCATGGGTTGCTGGAAGGGAGGTGGGTGAGGGGATGGAATAATTGGGTGATGGGCATTAAGGAGGACAAGTGATGTAATGAGTACTGAGTCTTATATGCAACTGATGAATCACTAAATTCTACCCCTAAAACTAATAACACACTATATGTTGACTAAATTGAATTTAAATAAAAAATTTAAAAAACAACAACAACATGGATTTCTCTTGAATTACTGTGAGAGCCCTAAACCAGAGGCTAATTTTCATAAAATGAAACCTGTTTTTCCTTCCATGGGCTCCTTATAAGACCCTGAGAAGGACCATGACATTGTGGTCATGTCTTTATGTAAAATCTGCAAAAGTAAGCTATGTAAGCCATAATCTGTTTAAAACATGGTCTCTTTCTCCTTTAATTCCTCTATCACACTTCTAAGTTGCTTCATTTGATTTGTTTGTGGGCATTTTTGGAATCTAGCTAGATGAGGGTTAACACTAAATACAAATATTAATGAAGATAACATAAAACATAACACAGACCAGGATAACAGACATCAAGGATCAACAGATTAGTGAGTGACAATAATTTAAGTAGCATTTAACTTCAGGCACTGCACAAGAAAATTTGAAATTCTAGGAAATCTTAGAACTTGTATATGAAAGAAATTTGATAGAGATTTTATCAAATTTTACATGAAACCTAAAATATTTTTATGGCATTACTGATAATGAGTTACTAGCTTAAAGTAACTCTTCTGAATCATCAAGCTAAAAAGAAACAAATCAAATTTTAGTCATGCTACATGAAAGTCTAAAGCATCTTTAACTCTTCTCCATAGAGAAATATCACATGAAGAATCATTCAAAGAAAATGTAGTCAGGCTGAAGGAAAAACGTATTACAAAAGAGTTTAAATTAATTCCTATAAATAGGGTGTTACTTTTTATAAATTTTGTGATGTTTGTGTATAATAAATCAACTTTAAAAAATTTGTATTTGTTGTGATTTCTTTTCATATTTGAAATAAATATTTATGTATGGATATAATTTTACATTTTTTTTCTTAAATAGTTCCCCTCCCCCTTATATAAATTTCAGGACCTACACAAGTTGGAGGTACCATTGGTACTGAGTCTTATATGCAACTGATGAATCACTAAATTCTACCCCTAAAACTAATAACACACTATATGTTGACTAAATTGAATTTAAATAAAAAATTAAAAAACAACAACAACATGGATTTCTCTTGAATTACTGTGAGAGCCCTAAACCAGAGGCTAATTTTCATAAAATGAAACCTGTTTTTCCTTCCATGGGCTCCTTATAAGACCCTGAGAAGGACCATGACATTGTGGTCATGTCTTTATGTAAAATCTGCAAAAGTGGGCGCCTGGGTGGCTCAGATGGTTAAGCGTCTGCCTTCGGCTCAGGTCATGATCCCAGGGTCCTGGGATCGAGTCCCACATCGGGCTCCCCGCTCAGCAGGGAGCCTGCTTCTCCCTCTGACCCTCTCCCCTCTCATGCTGTTTCTCTCTCACTCACTCTCTAAAAAATAAATAAAATCTTTAAAAAAAAAAATCTGCAAAAGTAAGCTGTGTAAGCCATAATCTGTTTAAAACACGGTCTCTTTCTCCTTTAATTCCTCTATCACATTTCTAAGTTGCTTCATTTGATTTGTTTGTGGGCATTTTTGGAATCTAGCTAGATGACTTGTCCTCCTTAATGCCCATAACCCAATTACTCCATCCCCTATTGTATTATTATTCAATTACTTCTCTTCCCATACTCCCTGCTTTCAATACATTTTCTGTGCTCCACTAACAATCTATAAAATCCAAAGCTCTTCTGCTACATGTATGTAATACATATTATAGAAAGGTCAGGAAATATATTTGTAATGAAGGAATGAATGACTTAATTAAGCAAACCATGCATTCTCCAAACATTGACTTTCCCCCCTCCCTTATTAGACTAATCGCCTGTTAAGGGGTTTTGCAATAAAATGTACATTACATACAGTAGGTCCTCAATAAGCCTTGATGAATTAGTGAATCAGTCAACAGATTAATAAATCTATCAGTTGGGGCACCTGGGTGGCTCAGTCGGTTAAGCGTCTGTCTTTGGCTTGGGTCATGATCTCAAGATCCTGGTATCGAACCCCGCATTGGACTCCCTGATCAGCAGGAAGTCTGCTTTTCCTTCTCCCTCTTCCTATCCCCCCACCTTGTGCTCTCACTCACTCACTCTCTCTCTCTCAAATAAATAAATAAAATCCTTAAAAATAAATAAATAAATCTGTAAGTTATGGAGTTACCTCTGTGTCCTGGTTGACTCATTTGTAATTTTACATACATACATATTACAATTTTTCTCTCTAGGATACCTGTAGACATTTTTTCCCTCACTATCACTATTTTTACTCTTAATAAAATTAAAAATTTTATGTGACATCTCTAAGCAACAATATGATCTGATCAAACTAGATCTAAAAGACATACTAAAACAAGAGACAAAGTGAAGAGCTATTTCCCTTGTATTTTTTTTCATTATAGCAAAAAGACAGCATATTCATCTTTCCTTCCCTTTACCAGTGACAACTTTTTTCCCATTCAAGAAATAATACAATTATGTAAGAGCTGAAAGGTATCTGTCTTCCTGAGTTAAGAAAGGTAAAAATGGGTTTAAAACTGTTGCTCAGATTGACTTTGGTACAAGAGAATAAGATAAGGGACAGCCAGTAATGATGAGACAGCTGATTCCAGGGTGCAGAAAGGTTCTGATGTCAGTAAGTAGATTTGACAGCCATTGTATGTTGAAAGAATACAAAGAAATTGAATTCTGTTTTTTAAAAATTTTGTTTCTCAGTAAGGTTTATTTTTCATGAAGTCACTAATAGGCACAGTATGGTGCCTAAAGTTAGAGAAGAATAATAGTAATAATAAAAATTAGGAGCTCTATGTTCACATCCATTTCCCTGGCCCTGGCTGGACTTTTCTCTACCCAAATTCTCTAACAAAAGATCAAGCCTATAGGTAGAATAAATAGAATAAACCTTTTCTGGAGAAGAGCTCACTTCAGAATATTTTCTTGGGTATATTCACATAGTTAAATTCAGCTATGTATTTCTCGTGTAAGAAATTTTTCTTGTTAAGGGTTTTAAAATTAGTGCCCTGAATAAATTGTCCTTTAAGGTTTCACCCCAATGAATTGTCCCTCTAACACATATTAATATACAACATGAGCACATTATAGTGTCAGATTGTTGATGTAATATAAAAAGGAAACGTGCTAAGAGCCTGGAGGGAAAATAGCTCAAAATGGAAACTCCACTGACATCATCCAATAAAAAAAAAGGCACCAAAGGTTCTGGAGTAATAGAATAGAGTCCATGTATTTCTCTTGGATATATGGATTACCTTCCAGTATTCTGCCCCTTCTTCTTCTTCCATACTCCTCCTTACTTCTCATATGCCAGCCCTTTTCCTCCTTTGAGAGATTTATAGAGTCATTTTAGAAAGGTCGGAATTGTCCACACCATTCTTATTACTTATGAATATTGAGCTTAAAGATGAGGCTGAATATTTCACTTTTCAAAAGTGCTTTTGATATTAGACAATGAGCATATTAGAAAGATCTGAAATTAGGAACTGCCAAGATTATTACTCTTCTCCAATCAGTTTACTTAAATGGAAAAGCTTGTTATCTTTAAGAGTTTTATGGCTGAAATGATGTATGTGAAGATAAGTTAATTAAACTCTAGAAATATGCAAACATATTATTGCCAACCAGTTCAAGTCTTACAAAAATAATGTGAGAAAGCATTATCATTATTCCCATTTTGCTCATGAAAAGAAATTACCAGTTCATTCTTACCAAGCTATTACATTATGAAACTAGAATTGGAATTCAAAGCTTCTTTCTCATATGCCAGCCCATATCAAAATATCAGTTGACAACAAATTCAAAAACAAGAGACATTTTCCGTGATAATGACATCAATATACTAATAGGGTACCCTATATTTTTTCTTCTGCCTTAGAGATGATCTTTCTACTTGCACTGCCACTACACTTTTTGTTGTTATTTTGCCTTGTTTTACTATAGCAATGTACATATTTTTAATTCATCTCTGGTTGGGAATATTTCTTTCAGGAGAGATACCACTGATTTTTTTTTTCCCTTTGGGAGTAATGTCCTTTCATCTTGTCATCTTTTCTTCTCTTAATAATAAGCTGGGAAGCTGATAAAACAGTGAAACAAATTTTCACTTGTCTTTTTTCTTCTTTCCAATCTTTGTAACTCACACTTGACAAATGTTTACCTTTTGCTTAGTTTAAAAAAAAAAAAAGGAAGGAAAGAAAAAAAGACAGTCTGAGTACATTGTTCACCTTTTAGCTTTTGCCATTTGACAATGGAGACTATCAAACTGGTCCTGTTTTCCTTGAAAGTGTCGACTTGTTGCTATTGTGACAGTATGTTTCATACCAAGCCCATGGGGGTTTTGAATGGTAGAACCAGGGACAAGTCAAGTTTTTGAAAGACAAAATTGTCTTGTATTCTTCCCCTTTTCTTTTTTTTTTTTTTTAAAGATTTTATTTATTTATTTGACAGAGACAGTGAGAGCAGGAACACAAGCAGGGGGAGTGGGAGAGGGAGAAGCAGGCTTCCCGCCGAGCAGGGATCCCGATGTGGGACTCCATCCCAGGACTCTGGGATCATGACCTGAGCCGAAGGCAGACTCTTAACGACTGAGCCACCCAGGCGCCCTTCTTCCCCTTTTCTTACAGATGTTATTTTATACATGAGATATTAACAAACCCCTTTGTCATCAAATTGAAAGCTAGCTTTCAATGACTTATAACCAACTCAATCTTTAAAAAAAAACTTCATACCTTATTAGACTATAATACTAAATACTTTCCAGACTGTCCCATAAAAGAATAGGTACATTATCTCAAATACTACTTGTCAAATACTACTTGCCTGGCAGCTGGAAGTTGTATAAAGCATTAATGAAAAGAATTGAGACCTTTCTCCTTTTAAGCACAGATATTAACTGAGTACCTGCTATATGCTAAACATTGTAATTGTGAACAAAACATGCAGTGAGACCAACAGCATAGTATTTCCACTGTAATTATTTATTCTGAGACCATGTCCTCTCTGGTTTACATTTTTTGCTCTTTTTCAGATGCTTTAACAGCATAGGTGTCAAGAACACTTAATTTAAAAAAAAAAAAAAACTTTAGCTGAGTTAATCAGATTATGAATAAAAACTAGGGCTTGATAAAAATAAGCAGTGTTAGCTCTCCCTAGGAACAAACCCCACAACTTCAACAAAATAACATAAACATGTATATTTTTGCTCACACGGTGGTCAGATGTAGCTTTGGTGTTTGTCTCCGTCTTCTAGCTCTCTAATCTGGAATATGTGTCTTCTAAAATTGCTTCAGAAGGTCAAGAAAGGACTATAAGATCATACCTAATGTTTTTGACAACCAGCTCTGGAAGTGGCTTGCAGTACCTTCATGCACATCCCACTAATTAAAACCTGTGACCTGGTCCCCACCTAATAGCAAAGGAGGCCACCAAAAGATTTTTGGTGAAATAGTAACAGGCTCTGTCACAGGGTGTCCGTCTGGCCATTGAGTTTCCTTTTGCTTCTTGCCTCCTCTGCCCAAAGTTCCATCCATTCACTGCATCCAGCTCAATGTCAAGTCTCTCTGGGAAAAACACAGTCTTCTCTATTGAATTTGGATGTGGCTTTTTTTGGTGGGATAACCTATCAACCAATAAGACTGTACTTATAATAACTAACAAGTTATTTGTACTTTCCATGCACATACACACACACAGAAGGGTGGAGTGGGAACGGGGTAACTACAATAAAAACTCAAATTCAGAAATAAGAATAAAGAGAAACACATAAAAGGCATTGGATTGTGGTTATGTGAAAATCACGTAGGGCAAGAATACGAATGCTTTTCTTCTATAGCATCAGGGGAACCTGGATGGTTTGATTCTTATTGTCCTACATACCCCTAATGTGACATATTAAGATTGCTACTGCAGGCCTCTTTTTATTGAGGGAGGATATTTTCTCTACTCAGTTATCTGAACATATATTGAATAACCATACTTCTTAGTTAGTTCAAATTAGGATAGCTTCCAAATGGTAGGGTACATCTGTTTTACAACTTCTTATTTAATAATGTAGGAGCATTGAATGATGACCCTCAGAATCACCATCCTAATAAAGCGCCACAGAACCATCCCGTTCACAACACATTAACCCCAGGGCAAGATTTCTACAGGACACTCTCCAACATAGGTTGTGACTCCCTGCTTCCACTCTTTTGAAGTTTTATTCCTAGTGACTTATATACTACTGCCTAAACCTCCCCTCAGTGTGGCCCACAGTAATGGGAAACTTGAGCTGAATTATTGTAGTAATGACAAGAATGTCACAGAGATTTTTTACTGGGTAAAGTGCAGCTTCACAGTATTATATAGTGCGTGTCTAGAGTCAGTGTCAAGGCAATCATCAGATATTGGTGAAATTACTTTTGGAAAATCTCTTAGCAAGTCTTGGGAGACTACCATACAGTCTTTCAATTGAGTGACTCCAACAGAGCCATTTTCTTTTAGGTTTGGATTTGGCCATTATTTTACTGGTTTATCATCAGGTGAGTTAGGCGGATTAAGATTAGGGTATGTGTTGAAAAAAAAGTGTATGTATCTTTAAGCACTAGAAACCTATTCATCCAGTTAAGATTCTCTCCCTATAAGAGTGGTGAGGAAGCTCAGTCTCACTCAGAGACAGAATGGCTTGCACAATTTAAATTTTTATTTATTTTCTCTCTATGCTTCTTTGCAAAGCATAAATAGTTGATTTTAGGTAAGTTAAGTGCACATAGAATGAGACTTCATAGAGATTAGGCTGCCTGCATCAGAATGATTGCTGTTTAGAGACAATTTTGAGACATACCACATTCCTGTGGATGCAAATACCTTTCCATATCTCAAGTCATCTTGCAATTGCATTTTGAACCACTGCAAAATTTCAGGAAATATCTTATATAAAGAATCAAAAAAAACTTATATAACATTATATATATATATTTAATGCACACACATATATTGCTTGCTATATTTAACCTTAAGCACAATTGAATTGGAGAATGAGGATATAATGGTTCTATGGAAAAAAAGTGTTATATAAATCAGAGGCTATAAATGCACTACATATAAAAAGTCCTAGTGCAATTTTAAAATTTAATAACTTTGGGTGAACCTATGACAGAAACAAACGGCAAGTATCATGTGAAAGCATATTTCATAGACTCTAATGCGAATATTTAATGCCTTTTTATTTGGTACTTACTGGGCTCTCAGAAAGTAATGCATTATTGGCCCATTAGTTTTCGTAAAAGCAATGGTCAACATTAAACTTACCTTCCTGTAGTTTTGTAGCATTACATTTTTCCTGATCTTTGATGGTGACAATTTCTACCAGTGCCTTCTTCCAGCATTATGTTGCTTTTGCTATTCTGTTCTGAATACTTGACAACAGTAGGCAATTTTATTTTCAGATCAATTTACATGTTGACCAATTTCTTGACATCTTGTTTGCTTATACCCAAAGCAATGCATCTATTTGAACTTTAGTAAAATTTCACTTTGCTCATCAGAGGACATTATTTAGCATGTGCTGAGTACTCACTATGACTGAAAACTATGCTAGATGACAAACTGAGCTTTATTTGTCTTACCCCTTCTAAATTTCCATGAAGTTATTATTTTCCTTGAAATTTAAGCAGAAATGATTATCTTCTCTATTAACTCGTAACTTCCTGGTAATCCATCTGTTTTGTTTTTTTTTTTGTTTTTGTTTTTTGTGTGCTATTGTTCTACACTAATCAATCTAATACCTAAGGCCAGGAAAAATCCCCATCGTATACTCCTTTTAGCCTAACATGTGAGGGGGTAAAGATTAAAATGTATTAGCAAGAGGAAACAGCAGAAAGATTTTTCCTTTGTTTTTCCATACAGAAAGAAATAAAAACATTAATAAAAGCCTACTTTACAGAGGTGTGGGTAGCATTAAGAGAACAAACAAAAGATGGTAGACACCAAGGGATTAGTGACAGAGGGAAGTAATCACCACCCTGAAGCTGAAGAGATAATGGAAGGAAATAGAATTACCAGAGTCCAGTGGGAATAGGGCATTTGGCAGATGGAGCTGTAGTTATATAAGGATATAGCTACTGCCAAAAATGTAATTTTGATGTAAAAAGGGAACAAGGAAGACATAATCTTCCTTTGTCTCCCCTCTTGCTCTTATGTCTTACTGGTGTTTCTCATGGGATGAACCCAAAAAGAAACCAGCCAGCAATTGTACCTTGGGGATGCAATCTATAAGGTTCATTCTCCTAGATATGGAACAAGGCAGAGAAGTATGGAGAAGACTCCAGTAGGACAAAAGGGAAGATTACCTGGCAGTTACAGGGACCCCAGGGGTTATCTCTTCACTGAGAGCCTCACAAGGCCTGTCTCATCTAGGACATCTTCCTCATAGTAGGCAATCATCTAGTGTTCATAGAACCTGAATGACTCTCTGTCTTCTCAGACTCACCCAATCACAGCATGAGGATCACAAAAGGGAAATATTCATTAGTCCTGTTCAAACAAGAACATTCAAAATGCTTTACATAACTGGCACTTTGTCAGGGAACACTGTACTCATTATCTTTTTCAGAAAAATATTTATAAAGGGAAACATTTCAGCCATGTCATTTGTAGGGGTCTACCTCCTCCTGGGTAACCTCATTAAGGCCATCAGTTATAGCCATGTACTGTTATCTTGAGGATTCTAATCCCTCCATGTTTCAAGGTCCTTGGATTTTAGAAGGTTAGTTCCCATGGCAGGTCAATGATCAGTCATGCTAATCCTTAAAAAAGACTGGCTACGCCACGCCAAGCAATTGTCTCCCACCTCCAGGATGAGTCATTGATCTTTGACCTTTTGACTCCTGTCCAGAAAGCTGTGGTAGGTGCTAGACCAGATGACTGATTCATCCTACAAGTAGTCAAGCATATAAAAGTAAATGACCCCACTAGGCACACACAAGGCCATCTGGAACAGACTTTACTGGGGGTGCTGCTCAGAGACAAGTAGTTAGGTTTTCCACTCAAGTCCTGAGAGGCAGCTTATAGGAATCTAGCAAGGCCAGACATCAGACTTTAGTAAGGGATTCTACCTTGCATTGTTGTACATTAAGATGCATGATGATGAAGGGAAATATCAGCTTCTCCCCTAGAGTGACTGGCATATGTAAGCCTGGGTTTGCATTTCTATCTTATTCCAGTTATGGCTGATAGAGCATCAGCCTCTCTCTGACATGATCTGAGGCCAGATTCAACTGTACAACATGGCAGAATGAATTGGCATATCAACCACCTCACACTTTTATCAAGATGAGCTGAGCTCAGATGCAGCCAGTTTCCAAAGGAGCATAACACATAGAACATACGTGTGCTGCCAAGGAAGACTCAGAAAAGAGAAGAAAAGTTGATGGAGAGGCAGAGAGAAGGGAGAGGTCCTTAAGTGAAGTCCTTAAGTAGGCGAGAGAGTAAAGGGGTTGGAGCAGTGCGCCACTCAATGTTCTAAGAAGCAACTAGTAGAACCTACTTTAGTTTCTGAGAAAAGAGTTTACAAAAAATATAAGGCACACATAAGAATCTCTAGGCAGGACTGCCCTGTTAGAGACCCCTGCTCTGACCTCTGACCCAGCGCCTGGCTGTGATGGCTGACAGCATGGCCACTGTGACCCATACCCAGACGTCTACTTCTGCCACCACCTTTGTGAGAGGAATCTGTATATTAGCTTCACTGCTTGAAGCATGATCTGGCTGGGCGAGCTCCTGTTGTATGCAGGTCCAAATAGCGGGAGAGGACATGGAGACCACGGGTCGCTTCTAACTTGGAGAGGTGTGGATTACTTATATGTGAGAAATCTCCCAAAATGAGGAAGGGCGCTCAAAGATTCAAGTGGTCAAAAAGACATAACAAATGTCTCTGCTAGTGTTGTTCTCATATTTCAAGGTTCAAAAATTTCTTGAATTTTTGAAGAAGACAAAAATGTATTTTTAAAATGTATTCCTATACAACATGTATTCATAAAAATGGATTGGCCAATGTTAGAGGTCTTCATTTTTATTTTTGTCACCAATTTCTCCCTCCTTCCCCTCACTTTACACGTGGAGATGTGGATCTATATATTACATACATATATATTATATGTATGTATAGAGATTTTATATATATTTATATCTCTACATTTATATATATACATGCATGCACACACACACAAATTTTCTTATCTTCATAAAACTTGAAATGGAATCAGCACTCACATATGGATAGATAACAAAGACCTTAGTAAAGTTTTATTCTGTCATTCTACATTAAGGGATTTAGGCAACTTTCATTCAAAGTAAGCACATTATGTCAAACACATTTTCAGGTTCAATGTTTGTCCTTGTTTGCTTACATTAGTTCTGAATGATGATTCCTATTTCTAGAGCAATTGGAAGAATTTGTAGTCATAGGACATGGTTTGCACAAACAAATATATGTTAAAAAGATCTTTTTAAACCTATATTCAACCTAAGCAATACCAAATAGCTCATTATTTTACTCAGTGATCCGTTAACATAAAATTCTTTATTTAAACTTATACCTATTTAAAGTCTCTATACTAGCCACTGAATTAATATATTTGCATAATAGAATGTCTCTCTTTGGGATAATAAAACCTTATGTTTTATGCATTCAAAACTTTTCAGGAGTCATCTTTTATTTTTTTCTCCTAACCTAAAATAAAACTCTAATTAGAACAAAAGTATACTTTTTGGTAGAATATTTAACATGATTTAAGCAGGGGATTTATCAGATTCTCAAATAAAACTTTGAAGAATCAATATAACATTCTGAGTTCCAACTTTATTGTTAATGACTTTTCTTTTGTAGACAAATTCACTCAGCAGCTTTAGTTAACTCAAAAATTTCTATGCAGAAACACTTTGGCAATGTATAATCAAAGGAGTCACTTTAGCTCTGTAAACCCCCAGGATCATTCCATACACACGATTTTGGGAGCAACTCAAACAGGCTTTAAGGACTCTGATAACCAGTCTCCACTGAGGAAATTTCTGTGCCCAAAGACAAACCAACATCCCCTCTCCCCCTGACTCTGAGGATCTTTTAGTAGCTATGGTTACACCCTAAGCATCATCAGTGAATTACTCTGGGAAAAACCCTAGAGTAACAGAGACTAATTATTACTAATTATTACTATTCCAAAATTAACTACGGGAGATAAATCTCAGTAGAACAAGCACCCAGGTGAGAATTGGCCTAGGCTGGATAGATGAATGAAAAAAAAAAAATGGCATTTGAAGTATGGTAAGTTGTCTAGTGTCAGTTGATGGACAAAGGAAATTAGGAAAGATTAAGAGGGCCAGTAACTACTCAGGACTCGAAAATTCCAGAATCTACAAAATTGCGGAGATATGTTTGCCAGACATTTCTGTTTCTTTATCAGAGTGATATGAAGGCCCTTACTATCGCCAATTTTCTCCAACCCCAACTCACACATACATACATATGTGTACACAGACACACTCCACAGATTTATCCGTTGATATTTGGCTTTGGTGATACATATATATTTGGACTTTTTTTTTTTTAATTATGAATGTCTTCAAAGGTATTTAAGGGACTTGAGCATCCAATGGTTAAGGTTGGCTACTTGGTATAAGTAGTTCATTGTTCTTATCAGATTGCTTTTGTTTGTTCATTTTTGCCACATTAATTCATACTGAAGTTCAAGTAACTATGAGAAATTTTGCAGAATCTTAGGAATGCCAAAATGAAAACAAACAAACAAACAAAACTGAAACCACTAAATCAGAAGTTCCCGGTATGAATAATGACTTTGCTAGTTCTTATTTGAGCAAAATACTTAATCTATCTGTGTCTGGAATTCATGTGAAGAATTGGGAATAATGATATCTCATTATGAGACCATTATTATTCTACATCTGTCATTTATAAGCTATTCAAAGGAGGTTAAAGAGAGTTGGCCAACCATGATTCTGCATTCCCAAATATTATCAGATAGTTTTGAAATACAATAATAGGTTAATTATAATCATCATAATTTTACTGGTCAAAGGAAGAACCATGGACCACCCTATCCTTCACTTTCATGCACACACCTGCACACAAACCTGGACTGGTAATTTGGAGTTGGTCATGGGTCCAGAATAATATGCTCAAAATACAACCTCAATTGAATAGAACACAGGGAAGGGACAGACTTTGAGCCCCATGGTGTTTATTTGTTCCACACAGAGCATAATGAATATATAGGTGAATAGCTAGGATTCTCTGTTAGCTTCTGAATAATTAGTGTATCTTACATTCAAGAATGGACACTAAGAACACATTTATCTTGATGAGCACTGAATAATACAGGGAACTGTTGAATCCCTGTATTGTACACCTGAAACTAATATAACACTGTATGTTATCTACACTGGAATTAAAATTTTATAAATAAATAAATAAATAAATAAATAAATAAATAAATAAATAAATAAATAAATAAAATGAACACCAAAACTGAATCTAGGTCTATTTGAATGATACTGTCTTGGCTCAGTCAAGCTTCCAAAGCTTGAGCCTGAAATAAGATGAGAAGGAAAATCTAGTAGTTTAAGGACACAAGTAACTTGATTCTGGATAACAACTTATACCAACAGCTCATGTTGCTAGCTATCAGACACTGTTTTCTTTCAACCTGTACTGCAATGAGAATGTGGGAGTGTTATTTGTAGTAGCGTCTTATTCTCTTTGATTTCATTAATTTGGATATAGTAAAGGGCTATAAGCACATAAGTGAATCCATATGTGACAGTGTAATCTTTTCAGTAAAAGAAACCATCCTAAGAATAGATTATTGATTTAGGAAAAGAGGGTCAGGAGATGCTTTAGAAAAAGTCTTACATAATTAGTCATGGATTTCCAGAGTCTTTTTGAAGTAAATTAATAAAAAATGTCCACTGCAAGTAAGAAACATTTCTGAATAAACCAGTTTGTCTCCAAAACCAACATTGTCCAACAGACTTTATGGCAGTGGTGACTATGTTGTGTGTCTGTATCTGAACTTTTATATGTGGTTAGTGTGATGGTGGAACTGAATTTTAATTTTACTTCATTTTAATTGACTTAAATATAAGTAATTGCATGTGGCTGGGGGCTACCATCCTGAACAGTACAACCTAAGACCTTAAAAAGAGCTGGGCAAAGTTTGGGAATTAGTCATTTTGACTCTAATCCTGCCAGTCCTGTCCTCTCAATGAGAAATTAGCAACCACCAATAACGAGGATCAGTTGCATTTAGGAATCCAGTCCTAGAGCAGATCTACAGCTGCCAAATCTCGATATTAATTTGGCCAAATAGAGAAATCATTATCCTTTGGTCCTAAATGAAAGATAATCATCTGAAGTTTGTATTTTTTTATCTTCTTTTATAGAGAAAGTTTAGACACAGTGTTCAGCATAGTCCGAGAATAAGACTGGTGGGAGAGAGGGAAGCATAAAAGAAATGCTAAGTGTCATATGGTGGTAATTATCTGTCAGACTACTGTTTATCTAGGCTTCTGTTTCCTTTATCCTTACTTCTGGCTTTCTAATGAATCTCATAATTTGAATTTTAACAAACAGCATATGGCCAACATGTTGTAATACATTTAGCCAGCTATACATGGCCATTTTCTTTGCCTCTTTAAGCAGATAGTATCCACATAGAGATTCCATGGGGTTTTTTTCTTTATGCTGTTTAGCTGGTAGCTTTATTGCTACTTTCATTATTACAAATGATAAACTTGTACATTTTATTTTTATTTTTCTTAACAAAATGATGCTCTGGCCACATTCACCCTTTGTTCCCCTTTTTAAAATATTTTTGTATTTTTAGTCAACTCATAAATGGAGCTTGATTTAAATTAGGAAGTATTGATAAAAATTAGAGAAAAAATTTAAAAACTAAAAACATCTACAGTATAAGCTCTCAACTAATATATAGTTAACATTTTACCTGATGCATATATTTTGAATGAAGTTGATATTTATTTTTGGTAAATCTTATCTCAACATGCTCTTTGGGGCTCCTGGGTGGCTCAGTCGGTTAAGCATCTGACTCTTGATTTTGGCTCAGGTCATGATCTCAGGGTCGAGAGATCGAACCTTGCATTGGGCTTGCCCTCTGCCCCTCCCCCCCCGCTCACGTGCTTTCTTTCTCTCCTTCTCTAAAACAAAACAAAAATGCTCTTTAAAAGCTTTGGAAGGAAGTTGTTCCTACCCATTCATTCAGTGGCCTAGGAAGTAGGGTAGAGAGGAACATGCTGATATTCAATAGAATATAGTAGGCCCAGAGGGTATCCACACACTTTCAGATGGATTTACCACCTGAGGTTGAATGGCATTAAATTCAGGAGTTGGTGCAGTCCATTGACCTCAGGATCTTGATCATTGCCTGTTCAGAAATATTCTGTTCTTCCTTTTAATCACTTCCAATTTGCATAGAAACAGTGATCAGGAATGACTTCCCATTCATTCTCTGAATAAAAGGTGCTTGAGAAATCATGAGTCAGCAGCATGCACCAAAGCCACGCAGACCCATAGTTAGTTGGCTGGTTGATTCATGGAATGGCACTGTCTATGTAATATAAAGGGGAGTCTGGGTTACTCAGCAGTCATGTAGGTTAATATAAACTGCTCTTCTGAGAGGCTGCAACCAGCCCCAGGTCAGTAATCACCAACAAATAAGGATTTTGAAAAGGTGCCTAGATCTAGTGAATGCAGTTACCTCAAGTAAGATACTCAGCAGTCACATGCAGGATATGATTCCAGCAGCAGCAGCAAATTTCAATACAGCATACTGCCCTAGAAAATACAGTAACACCGGGATATGTTTAATGGCAATAATGGGTTAAGTTGCCAGCAGAAGCTCTTCCTAGTTTCTCTTTAGATTTATAATAGACACCACCATTTTTCTTTTCACAGATGTACTGATCCATTGGGAGTTCAAGATTGATGCCATCAAGGGGTTCTTGCAAGAGGAATTTAAAAGTAGTCTTCTATATTTCAAAGGATCTAAAATCTATGAAGGTTTTCCTCTAAGTTACAATAGGAATGGAAGCAATGTCATATAGTCCAATCTCTTGGAATTATGGAAAACCTGATGTTTTTGCTTTAAAAAGTCAATGGAGTCTGATATTGAAAGATAAGGATCACAATAATGAAGTTAATTTCTCAAGATGCTAGCAATAACTAAATTTATAAAACTAGATATTTTGGCATCCAGTCTTCAAGTTTCCAAATGAAATTAATAAGGAAAATGGAGATGGGAAATTAAACCCTCATTTGACATTTCCATTATATTACAGGAAAGCAGTGAAGTGTTGTGTTAATAGCACTCTAGAGCCAGACTATTCAGTTTTAACCTTCAGGCTTAACCATGTACTAAACTTATGGGGCCCTGGGCGTGATTTAATTTACAGAAGCTCTGTAAAAATGTTTATGATAGTAAGAGTACCTACTTCACAGGGTTAATGTAATTATTAAATGAGTTAATACATGTAAACACTTAAAAAATAACTGGCAACCTAGAAAAACATTTACCAAAGTATTTATTATTAATATTATAAACATATAGCTATATAAAGTCAAACTAATCCTAATTAGCCCTGGTTCCAGAGATTAATAAAGATGTGTAGGAAAAAAAAGTATGACTAGCCAATTCCCTGGTCACCTCTGAATGCTTTTGAATTCTTCGTTTATATAAGTCATTTATACTTCCTTGAAATCATTTCAGAAAATGGTGCCTTCCTTTTTTTCTTATGTCCCCCCACTTGATTCTCTGAAGATCTTAAAATTTATGGAGTTTTCATTAAGAATTAGTGTTATGGCAGCTAAGGAGCCTCATTCAACAGCCTAGATTTTGCATTATCTTTGTATAGAACAAAAAACTATGTGTTGGAATGGTATGAATTGAATTCGCATGTTTTTTTGCTTGTTTGTTTGATTTGCTTTCCTCCCCAGAAATTATACAAGAATGGACATATGTTCCTCAAATTGATTTCTTAAACAGTATTTTTTGAAAGGAGCCTTTCAACATCAGATGAACATAGATGTGAAAATAGCAATTTTTTTTTTTTAATATTTTCATAGCATTCAGAAAACATCAGGCTGGGAATGTGTTGGTGGTGAGGCAAGAGACAACATAGAAAAAGTCAATGAATACATCATACAGTTTCAACTTAGAAAAGCTATTTTAAAGACTTTGTAGAAGCAAAACTCATTTGCCAAAAAATCAAGAAAATTTCATAGCTTTTATTTTGTGTCCTGTCATTTGAATACAAATGAGGTCAATGGAGGTATTCTTGCCTGAACTGGAAAACTGACAATCAAACATCAACAGTCTACGGTCTTTGGAGTGACAATTTTGAGTAAGGGTTACAGACTAGGTAACTCATGATGTCAGAGCCTTTTTGAATAGAGTAATCTGGAAAAGAGAAAAGAGCCAGTGTGTTCGTGGGACTTTAAAATATTAATTAGTACTTTGACATCACTGAGATGTGACAATGTTCCATAAATGGAGAAAGTAGAGACAAGGAGAATCAAATGATTTCCTTCAAGTCTCAAAGCTATTTTATCAGTAGAACAAAATCATTTTGAATCTTCTACATGAATGCCTGTGTATGGTTTCTATTCAGTTTCTATCTTACAAAATTCTTTAGATTCATCTTCATCATCTAAACAGTGAAATTTGCAAATTCATCATCTTCTGTAGCTACCTTGCTTCATACATCTGTTGCTTTTAATCATTCTGAATATGGTTCCTTTGTAAGTATTATGTTTTCACTGACTGGATGCTTGAGAGATTAATTTTTTATTTTCCCTTAAAATTCAAATAATTCTCCAGGCCATAGATTGATGATGTTATTATTGTATTAAGTTTGATGACATTCTGTGACTTTTTTAATCCACACACTAACGCTTTGCATCAGCTCAGGAAAAAGGTGTTTTTGGTATATTTTTAAATTATGCTTGTCTTCCAATTGTTTTACTGATGTATCATTATATTTCTGGTTATTTAATCCCTGTTTTTCTGTACTTTCTGGGGCCGCCCAAGTTTTCCTTTATTTTGATGATGACGGTTTCTTCTCTTTTACTTCTGTTTTTTGCTGTTGTGGGTGAAAATAATATATCTGTTACTCTATTTTAAATTCCATTTTATTATTTTTTTAATTTCTTCAAAATATTATCTAATTTCAACTCCTTTTTATCTCTTTATAGTTTCTTCAATTTATGTGATTATATTCTATCCCATCATTTTTCATATCAGGCATATAAATCTCAAAATTTCATCAGATTCCTGTAACAAATCACTTTCAGTGATATGCTCCTTGGAGAGGCATTCTTTGGTGGAATCATCTGGAATCGTATTTGTTTTCTCTTTTTGTTCACTATCATTTCAAAGACCTAATGCAGGTCTTGTTTTCTGTTTACTCATCTCTGAGTAGCATGAGATCTATTCAGCATTTGATAGCATATAAGCTGATTGAGCGTCCTTACTTCTCCTTACTGTTTATGTCACAATGAGAAGCTTTTCCTAAACCCCATCTTCTACAATAAGGCTGTGATGCCTAATAATCACTAATTCATGTTAGTCATCTGTTGGACCTTCTCCAACAGTTTGAATTTTCCAGTTCTCTGACATAGCCTTTTAGGCAGGTGTAGGTGTTCATTCTCCAATATGAACTGCTCCTGATGTTCCTATCTCCACTCCCAATTATAATGTTTTCATTAGTGTCATAGGATAGTGTGCCAATTTCTATTCCTTTCTCATTTTTAATTTGTGTTGCATATAGAAAGCTATAATCTGGAGGATTAAGGAAAAGGTTAACTTAAGTCTTACACCCTCTTCCATTGATTTATTTATTTGTATCAGTGTGGTCTCATTATGTTTATTTTATAATTGGGTTACATTACAATACTGCATTATTTCTTTTGTTGTTCAAATTATCCTAGCTTTGTCCATTGGGAGCTCCTTCTATCAGGTTCCTATGTGCCTTTAGTATGTCCTCAACCTTGTGTTTACTTGAGTACTTCCTTACTTTCTGGCACTACAAGATTCCTGAGGCTTATTTTGTGTATTTCCAGCCTCAGCCCTGGAATCAGCCATTTCTCCAGAGAGCCCTGGTTTCTTTTATTGAAAAATGTTATTTAGAAGCCAAGGTACAGGTGTTAAGTATGATCTTTCTTTAGAACAGTCAAGTGAATAAAACCTGTAATAATGAGCTGATGTCTACTTTCGCAAATATCTGAAATTCAAGTCAGTTTATACTCACAGTTTGATTTGCTTTTCTGCTATAGTCAATATTATGCCTCATATCACCAAAAATGATGAGGGGTATAGCTTCTAGTTTTATGTTTTCCAATAGACTCTGGTGTTTTACTATTCCATCTAATTTAATTGTTAGCTTTTCATATTATGAGAATTTATTTGAACAAAATAACAAATTTAAAATGTATATGCAGGGCGCCTGGGTGGCTCAGTTGGTTAAGCGACTGCCTTCGGCTCAGGTCATGATCCTGGAGTCCCGGGATCGAGTCCCGCATCGGGCTCCCTGCTCGGCGGGGAGTCTGCTTCTCCCTCTGACCCTACCCTCTCTTGCACTCTCTCTCTCACTCTCTCTCTCTCTCTCAAATAAATAAATAAAATCTTTAAAAAAATAAAAAAAATAAATAAAAATAAAATGTATATGCAAACTTAAAAAGAGTCTACTTTTTCCTTTAAAATTTTAAACCAACAGATTATATAATTTTATTTGTGAAATACATATCTTTAAAATACCTTTCTTTCTTAGTTTTTAAAAAGAAGATCAGAAACAGAAGCTTTGAACTGGTAAGAAAAAGCCTAGTTTTGTTGTTGTTGTTTTTAATTTTGGTATTTACAACCTGGCAATTATATCACAAAAATAATATAACTCGGTATATTTGGTGTCTCTTATAAAACTAATAACAAAGTAGTTAACGGAATTAGACAATAAACCATAGTTTTGGGAGAAGACAACTTAAGTGGAGTCAGTAGAGGAAAAAAAAAATTCTTTCACATGAACTTTAAAAGAATACGTGAAGCAAAATTCTAAGGAAAACCATATTGTGTTTGGAACTTGGATATATGAATTCAATTCTGAATCCACAGGCAGCTGTCTATGTAACATTGGGCTAGTTAACAGATCTGACCTACAGTTTTCTTATTGAAAACTGAAGGGAATTTCCCACTGAGCTTATTTTCCAGCATTCTTGTGAGATCAAATAACATAAGGCACATGAGGGTTATTTTTAAATTGCAAAATGCTATGTAAATTACTTTTGTTAGTCTTAATGAATATGCATCATGACATTGTAAATAGGAACTGGAATTCTTGGACTGAAAGGAAAAGCGTAGATAATGAAGTGATTTTAATGGTATGTCCATGAAACTCAAAGCTCATCTTAGTCATCTTAACAGCTAGCATGGTATAGCATCGGTCCCGTTAGTAAATGCTTGAATAAAAGTGAGGAACATCAAAAAACTGACTCTTCTCTTTCTGTTTCTACTGCCAGTGGCCTGGTTCAGCATGACCAAGTTTGATGGCTTTTGAATCAACTAGCTTCTCTTTGTATTCTAACCAATTAGCCTAAACTGTGCTGTGGGAGTTATTCTTCTAAAGACTAGTATTTCCATGCCGTTCCATCGATCTGAAGTAACCAATGTCTCCTCATTGCTTTAGAGAAAAAAATATACATTTTTCAATGTAATATTAAAACATCCAGCTTACCTTTCCATGTCTACATCCACTATTTCATCGCATAATTATGTCTCAACTAAAATTGAACACTACTTTTTTGATAAATTGTTGTTTCCTGCTTCTACTTAAGAATGATGGGTAATATTTATCACAAGCAAGTCACAAGTGTGTATTTACCTCTTGCTAAATAGCTTTACATTGACAACCTTACATGAAAGGAAAGGAAAGGAAGTTTGATTAAATATAGTCAAATTACTAACACTTGTGTTCAGCAGATGAAAACTACTCAGAAGGAAAAAAAGACCATGGGTAATCATAGATAAATTATTGGTTAAGATGATCAGGTTTATTGGGAAAAGACTGCCAAATATTGAGAGGAAGTTTTAGAGAATAAGCAGGACTTGAGATGGCTCTTGACTCATCTCTATGCTGTCTGCATACAAGGGAACATTCTCACTCAGGAGAAGAATTGGAAAGTACATGATGGGTGGAAATATTGTGGTGATGAATATCCCACTGTCCTTCATTGATTTATCCTTTCATTTATTCATTAATTCAACACATATTTATCGAGTACCTACTCTGTGCCAGATACTTTTCCACCCACTAGAGAGAACACAGTAAACAAGCCCCAGGTCTCAAAAAATTTCCATTGTAGTGGGAGCAGACTGACCAAAACAAAGAAACCAGTGGATGTAATATGTCAAGTAGTAGTAATGAAGAGAAATAAGGCTGAGGATGGTGATGGAGAGTGATGGGGGAGAGTGGTGGCTGTTTTATACGGGGAGGTTGGGGAAGATCCCCCCCAGTGAGTGTGTGTCTAGACAGACCTGTGTAGGGAGTGAGTCATGTGCATCCTAGAGAAAAGGCCAGTTAAGAGGACAGGAAGTACCAAAGCACCAAGGCAGGAGTGTGCTTGAAGTGTACTGGAACAATCATAGGCAGTAACAGAGAGAACGAGGAGAAAGAGGATTAGGAAAGGAGTTTAGAGAGGTAGCCATGAACACAGTCATCGGGGGCTTTAAAGTCAGCAGATGGACTTCGGATACTATTTTGGGAAAGACAGGATGTTAGTAATTGGCTGTGGGCTGACAAGTACCTTGATCTGACCTGAGTTTAAATCAGTCCTTCTGGTGGATGCTGAGAATAGACCTTGGGAGGAGTAAGAAGGAAAGAGGTGAGCCTGAGGAGGCTAGAGTAACATTCAGGTGAGGGAAGCTGGGGTGGACCTAGGTCAGCACAGCAGATGTGCTGAGACCTGCCCCTGCATGGGGTTTCCTGCTGCCTTTGGAACAAAGGCACTCATCCTAAAAGCCAGCGTGGTGTCATCTTTCTTTGTGTCACCAACTGCATTTGTCTGCTAAGCCTTGTTTCCACCATCCTCACCTCTAGTTTTTCTGCCCCATCTTTCATTGCAGAATCTCTACACAGATTATTTCCTCTGCCATAAGTATTTTTCCTATCCTTATTCACTTAGTTGATTAGTCTCACCATTTGCATTTTACTTCTTCAGAGCAGTTCTCTCCAATCTAACTGATAGGGTCAAATTCTCTTAATAGAGGCTCTCATCACATGTTGTATTGACACTTCTGGACAATGTCTGTGATTGTAATTTCACATCTGTTTATGTGACTTTTTGGTTATTATCTGTCTATCCCATCAGACTGTGGGTGCAATGAGGGAAGAAACTATGTGGTTTTCTTTGCTCGCTGTTATCCACTTCAGTGCCTAATGTAGTGCTTTGATTTGTTCAGAAAGAAGGAATGAACTTTTTTTAGGTAGTTGAACCAAAGTCTTACCCAAAGAGAACGGCATTTGGCATGAGGATACACAGATTAATATCAGTATTTCACATCAAAACTGAGGGGCTTTGGGGAGTTGGTTAAGCGTCTGCCTTCGGCTCAGGTCATGATCCCGGGGTCCGGGGATCGAGTCCTACATTGGGCTCCTTGCTTGGCAGGGCGTCTGTTTCTCCCTCTGCCTCTGCTGTTCCCCCTGCTTGTGCTCACTCTCACTCTCTCTCGGACAAATAAATAAAATCTTAAAAACAAAACAAAACAAAACTGAGGGGCTTTGGTTTCTCCATATATAAAAGTCACAGTCTGGGGGGTCTCTGGGATAGTACACCTTAATTTTTCCTCAGCCTTTAAAATTTAAGATAAATAAGTGTTACTACTGATGACAAGAATTTCCTCTTTTGATGATAGCATTTATGATATTTGCATAATGCTTAGAAATTGAGTAACCGCAATCACATTTTTTATTTTAGCTTAAGAAGAATGAGTCTCAAAAAATATAAGTATGCACAGTAGAAGTAGAAGAGGTTACCAGTTAAAATGGACATGAGCCATGAGAGTGAATTAAAATAAGAAAGCTTGAGAGAAGATGAATCTCATGAACAACAGTTATTAGTGGATGGAGCCTGGAGAATATCCGTGAATTAGACAGGTTTCTCAATAGTCCCGAGGCAGGAGACTAGATTGCTCTCTCATGGCTTATTTGGTACCCAGGCAAGAGATCAGTTTAGGGGCTTAACATCTGTCCATTTCCAGAGCAGAGGAAGTATCCAGCTAGTCACCATTGAACATAAAGGAAGCACCCCCAAAATATTTAGTGGAAGGAAAACAAAGGGAAGAAAATATATACTGTAGGTAATTGTCAGATTAACATGCTTGAACCTACATATTGTGTTTGTGCATGTTTGGGAGGGAGAGTGATAATACTGAACAGGGAAGCAAACCAGTATTTGCTCCGAACCAAATTTTGACAAGTGCCAGGAGAGCGAGGGCAATAAAAAGAAAAGTGCTTGAGAACACACACAAGTTGAATTTTTTTTTTCTTTCTCTCCTAGTTAGAAAATAAAATTTTGATTGGCGCATTAATTTATACTCTAACAACACTGGGTAGAAACAAAATATTCCTTCTCTCGTATAGACATAAAAATCCCCGTCTCATCCATATCCATCCCTCCCTGTACTACCAGAAGAACTCACTGGAAACACCTGTAATATGACATCGTGTTCTCTCATTTTGAGAAATAATCAATGAAGGAGTCTGACGGTAGACAGGAAATGGGATCAGGATGATTAAAGATACACATGTGTTGTGTCACCCTCGAGAGGTGAGCTGTGTATAGAATATAAGGGTATAATATTTATAAGGGCTACATTAAAAATGTGATAGTTTTGTGAGCAGTACTAGTCTGTCCTGGGAGTAAGAAAATCTGTTTATGTCTGAATGGTGGCAAACTATCTATTTAATTAAAAGCCTATGAAACAAAACCAATAACCACCTACTTAGCTCACTAGCTAGCAGTCTTGAGGAGGCAGATCACAGTCTTACCTCAGATTCTGTCATTAGTAACAACAGCTTTCAAAGAGGGCCATCCACTCACATGGCTTGAACTGGATTTCATTTCTCTATTTGCTCCAATACCCGGCTGTCATGACTAGTCACTGTTGGAAATTCCGTAGCATAAACCCTAGAATCAATATCAGTGACATTATTTATATCCAGAGAAAAAGAATGCCTTTTGAATAATGTATACTCTTATGAGCTGCCTTCCGTTTCCTTTTTCCCTCTGTCTTTCAAATGACAGAATTATTTCAATTCTACCAAATTTCCTGAGAAACAAAAATTCAATGAAATTCTCCCTCTGGCAGGATAACATTTTGAACTATAAACCAACAAACCATTTTTAGTTTCTAAGCATGCACTACTTATTCTTGCCATTGGTACTTTGCTACTGATAATATAGTATTAGCCACATGAAACTTAATATCATCCAGTACAATAAGGCATAGTTAGGGAAGGAAATGACTTTAGCTAGGGGCCAAGAGGGGCTTCCTGTGTTTCTTTATAAACCAGAATCAAGCACATGGCACACACATTATTGACTATAGCTAAGGAAGCATTTACCTTTTTAAAAAGACGTGTGTGTGTGTGTGTGTGTGTGTGTGTGTGTGTGTGTGTGTGTGTGTGGAGCAGTAGAGCAGTCTTGGGTTCACAGGAAACTGAAGGGAAGGTACAGAGATTTCCCATGTACCTTCTGCCCCCATGCATGCATAGCCTCTCTGATTATCAACAGCTCCAACCAAAGTGGTACTTGCTTTACAATTGATGAGCCTACACTGACACATCATAATTACTCAAAGTCCATAGTTGACAGTAGAGTCACTCTTGGTTTGCACATTCAAGGGGTTTAGACCAATGTATAATGACATATTTCCATCACTATGATATTTTGATAAGACATTTTCACGGCTCTAAAAATATCCTGTGCTCCAGTTATTCATCCCCCATCCCACCTCTGGAAACTACTGATTTTTCTAATGTCTACATAGTTTTGCCTTTTCCAGAACGCCATATAGTTGAAATCATACAGCATATCACCTTTTCCGACAGGCTTCTTTCACTTAGCAGTATGCATTTAGGTTTCCTCCATGTCTTTTCATGGCTCGATAGCTCATTTCTTCTTACACTGTTTAACATTTCATTGCCTGGATGTACAACAGTTTAATTTATTCATTCACCTACTGAAAGACATCTTGGTGGCTTCCAAGTTTTGGCAATTATGAATAAAACTGCTATAAATATACACATGCAGGTCTTTGTGTGGATATAAATTTTCAACTCCATTATGTTTGGACAAATGTATTATGTATAAACTTATACTATTTGTACTTGAATAAATTAACTGTTTATACTTGTATAAATACAGTGTATCATGTATAAATTTGTACTATTTATACTTGTATAAATTAACTGTTTATACTTGTATAAATTCCTAGGAGGAGGAGTACAACTTCTGGGTACTATGGTCAAAGTATGTTACATTTTGTAAGAAATTGCCAAACTGTCTTCCAAAGTGGCTGTACCATTTTGCATTCCCACCAGCAATGAAAGAGAGTTCCTCTTGCTCTGCATCTTTGTTAGCATTTTGCATTATCAGTATTTCAGATTTGGGTCATTCTAAAATATATGTAGTGGTATATCATTTTTTAATTTACATCTCCTTGATAAAATATGATGTTGAGTATATTTTCATATGATTATTTGACATCATTATACCCTCTATGGTAAGGTAAACATTGAGATCTTTGTCCTCTATCTTGATGAGGTTGTTTGTTTCCTTATTGTTGAGTTTTAAGAGGGTTTTTTTTTTTTTGTATATTTTGCATAACAGTTCTTTGTCAGATGTGTCTTTTGCAAATATTTTCTTCCACTCTATGGATTGTCTTCTCATTCTTTTTACATTGTACATAGGAAAACAATGTCATTTGAGGGAGTGCTAATGTAAATAGTATTGTGTTTTAAATTTCAAATTCTATTTGTTTGATGCTGGTATATAGAAAAGCAATTCACTTCTGTACATTAGTTTTGTATCTTACAGCCTTGATATGACTATTCATTAGTTCCAGGAGGGTGTTTTCCGTTGTTGGTTCTTTTGGATTTTCTATATAGACACTCATGTCATCTGTAGACAAAGAAACAGGAATTTTCATTTCTTATTTCCCAGTCTGTATGCTTTTTATTTTAATTTCTTGTCTTATTGTAATAATTAGAACTTCCAGTACAATGTTGAAAAAAAGGAGAGAGGGGACATATCTGCCTTCTATGTGATCTTATTGGGAAAGCATCTAGGTTCTCACCATTAAGTTTAATGTGAGCTGTTTTTTTTCTAGATGTTCTTTATCAAGTTGAAGAAGTACCTCTTTATCCCTAGATTGCTGAGTTTTCGTCATGAGTGAGTGTTAGATTTTGTCAAATGCTTTTTTTTTTTCATTTATTGATATGATCATGTGATTTTTCTTTTTTAGTGAGTTAATGTAATGAATTACATTAATTGGCTTTTGAATGTTGAACTAGCCTTACATACCTGGAAAAAATTCCATTTGATCATGGTATGTAATTCTTTTTATACATTGTTGGATTCAATTTATTAATATTTTGTTGAAGATTTTTACATCTATGTTCATGAGACATATCCATGTATAGCTTTTTTTTCTTGTAATGTCTGGTTTGGTATTAGTTTAATGCTGGTTCCTTAGAATTTTGAGTTAGGAAGTGCTCCCTTTGCTTTTATCTTCTGAAAAAGTGTGTAGAGAATTGGTATTGTTTCTTCCTTAAATGTTTGGTAATATTCAACAGTAAACCCATCTAGTACTGGTTGTTGCTTTCTGTCAGGAGATTATTAGTTATTGATTCAATTTAATAGATATAGGCTCATTCACATTGTCTATTTGTTTTTGTGTAAGTTTTAGCAAATTGTGTCTTTCAAGGAATTGGTTTGTTTCATCTAGATTATCAAGTTTGTGGGCATAGCGTTATTGATGGTATTCCCTTATTAGCCTTTAATGTTTATAAGATTTATTGTGATGTCCCTTTTTATCTGTGATATTACTAATCTGTGTTCTCTCTCTTTTTTTCTTAGTTAACCTGGCTAAAGTTTTATCAATTTTATTGATCTTTTCAAATATCCAGATTCTGGTTTTATTGATTTTCTCTTTTTATTTCCTATCTTAAATTTTATTGATTTCTGTTTAAATTATTATTTTTATCTCTTTTCTTCTGTTTACTTTGGATTTAACTTGCTGCTTTTTTTCTAGCTTCCTAAGGTTAAAACTTAGATTATTTATTTTAGATCCTTCTGTTCTAATATTTGCATTCAATGCTATAAATTACCTTCTTAGCATTGTTTTTGCTCTTTCCACAGATTTTGCTAAGTTGTTTTCATTTTTACTTAGTTCAAAATATTTTGAAATTGCTCTTGAGATTGCTTCTCTGACCCATATGATATTTAGAAGTACGTTGTTCAATCTCCACATGTTTTGGGATTTTCCAGTTATCTTTCTGATATGTTTTCTAATTTAATTCCACTGTAGTCTGAGGATATACATTGTATGATTCTTTCTCTCTCTTTCTTTTTTTTTTTTTCCATTTGTTAAGATATGTCTTATGGCTCAGAATATGGTCTTTCTTGGTGAATGTCCCCTGTGCCCTTGAAAGGAATGTGTATTCTGCTGTTGTTGGATGAAATCCTCTATCTATGTGCATTATATCCAGTTGATTGTTGATATTATTAAGTTCAACTATATACTTACTGATTTTCTGCTGTTGGATTTCTCTACTCTCTAATAGAGCAGTTTTAAAGTCCCAGTTAGTTCATGTATTGTCTATGGCTCCTTTGAACTACAATGGCAGAAGTGAGTAGTTGTATTAGAGACTGTATGACCCACAAAGTCTAAGATATTTAATATTTGACCTTTGGCATAAAAACCTTTCAGGCTTTTATCCTATTTTTTGTTTGTTTTTTATTTACTTGAATTTACACCATTATTTTCCTACTAATTTCTTTTATTAAATACTGAACTCCTTAATTTTATTTTTTTTATTTATTTATTTTTAAAGATTTTATTTATTTATTTGACAGAGAGAATGAGAGAGAGAGCACATGAGAGGGGGGAAGGTCAGAGGGAGAAGCAGACTCCCTGCCAAGCAGGGAGCCCGATGCGGGACTCGATCCAGGGACTCCAGGATCATGACCTGAGCCGAAGGCAGTCGCTTAACCAACTGAGCCACCCAAGCGCCCTGAACTCCTTAATTTTAAATATTTTTTTTTCTAAGACATGTTTTATAGTCTATAAATGTCCCAATAAGTATTATTTAGCTGTGGTTAATATGTAATGTTTTTATTGTTCTATGCACTTACATATACTTTGTAATTTTCGTAATTACTTCTTCATGATGTAGAAATTACTAACAAATATTCTCTCTTTTACCAGCTTATTGGAGAATTGGTTATATTTTTGTTATTGATTTCTAAATTTCCTACCTTCTAACTAGATATTAAAACCTATAGGATATTGATTCACTGACATTTGTTGAAATTGTTTTGTGGCCTTTTTCCTGATTGATTTATTAATATTTCATGAGTTCCTGAAAGAACAATGCATTTTTTTAAATATTGAACATAAGATCTGTATACATTTACTCAATAAAGCTATTTTTCCTAGGTGTTATCAATTTTTAAGAAAACTTTTAAAATCTAACCCTGTGATTGTGTATTTGGAAAATTATTTTTATAATTTCAGTTTTTTTGTTTTATATACATTTTGGCCTATATTTTGGGTAAAAACATATTTAGACCTTTGTATTTTATGTTGAATCATTTCTTTCTCCTTAATTAATGAACTCTTTACTATAGGGATTATCTTTCCTCAAAGTCTATTTTGTCAAAAATTAATATTAATACAACAGTTCTCTTAGTTATTATTCAATAAGTATTCAATAATTTCCTATCTTTTTTAATCTTTCTCTTTCATTATGTTAAATGGATCTTTCATTACTAACAGAGCAGAATTTTGTTATTTTCCTCACTTTGAGAAATTTTGTCTTTGAAATGGCATGGAAAATGTGTTGTTTATTGTGCTTGACAAATTTGGATATTTTCCTACCGTTTTTTTGGATTTTACATTTTCCTTGCTTTTTTCTTTGATTCATATATATATATACACACATATATATTATATATATGACTATATATGTTCATATGTTCAAATGTTCATATATGTAAGTATATATGTCATATATGAGTATATTATGTTTTATTTAACTTAATAGTTCATTGAATTATTCAAGTTTTGCTTATACCCCCACTAGATATCATATGTATATAATTCATATTTTATTAGCTGCATTTAAATTTTTAACAAAGACAATATTTATTTAATATCTCTTCTTGCCAGCTAAACAACGTGAGAGTTGTAGATTGATTTAATCTTTTCAACTCTGACTCATCTTCCCTAATTGTTAATTACAATTACCAAATTTGACTTTCCAGTTTAAATATTTTTATTAGTGTTATCATCAATGCTTACTTAGAGTTACCTAAATATTTGCTAAAATTTTTCTCAAATTTCTGCTTGCCTGACAATCCTTCCATGCTTTAGAATTATTTTAATATAAATGGAAAATTCAGATTTTTTCTTCTAATTTGTTTTCACTTTGTATTCATAAGATTTTAACTGGGCACAGAAGCATAGACATTCTCTCTTAGCACTTAAAAATACCATTCCATTATTTTTTGGCCTCTATAATTTTTTTTAAATGATTTCATTTATTTATTTGAGAGAGAGCAGGAGCAGGGGGAAGGGCAGAGGGAGAGGGAGAAGCATACTCCCACTGATCAGGGAGCTGGAAGTGGGGCTCAATCCCAGGACCCCAAGATCATGACCTGAGCTAAAGGCAAAGCTTAACCAATTGAGCCACCTGGTCTCTATTATTTTTGATGAGACATTTCTTTTCATCCAAATTCATGCGATGTTTGTTTGCTTTTAATAGATGAACTTTCCCTTTTACAATTATTTAACTATTTTTTTTACTGATTTTGCATTCTACATTTCCATAGGGTTTGTGTAAAAGCAGAATATTATTACTTATCATGCTTTGTACTTGGTATGATTCTTTAATTTGAACACTCATGTCTTTTATGATATCTGGAGTATTTTATCAGTTAAAAATTATTCTTTAAGTGTTTACACTTGCTAATTCTATTGGGTTCCTCTGTTTGAAATAAGTTTGGGGATACATAGTCACTCTTGTAAGTGTGTCTTCCGTGTCTTTTAATGTTTAAAATTTTTTTCAAATGTATACTCCCACATGGGTAATTTCTTCATTTAACTTTCAATTCATCAGTAATGTATTCAGCTACATCTAATCTTATTTTTAACCCTTTTACTGATTTCATGATACCAAAGACTATGTTTTTTTTAAGTATTCTCATATATTTTAAATAATTTTCTCCCCTTTTCCACTTTCTTCCAACTTTTGTTTTTAACTTTTGAAATCATCGTTAATTATCTTCCAGACCTCCTATAATATCAATTTAATTTGTAATATATTTTGCATTATATCTATTCGCTTTCCTTCATGTATATTATTTCTTCATGTTTTTGTTCTTTGATTCTAAGCTCACTTTTTTTTTCCTTGAGTCCCCCCCCCCAGGAGTTTCCCATGAGCCATGAGTTCTAGATGTATCCCTAGGTAGAAGTTTTGTACATTTTTCCAACCTTGTGTCATTTTTACATGAGTTTCTTGGCTTGAAATTTATATTCCCTTAAAATAATATAAATTTGGAATAGACACATACATATGCAAACTTAGATTATTTTGTTCTCGTGAGATTTTTGTTTTTCCTTTTCCAGGAAAAGTCAAGCAAAGTCTTATAAATTCAATGGCTGAAGAGCAGAATTTTTCTCATATTGTTCAATGAAGGAGACAGTAATTCCAAAAATCTTTGTTAAGCAGGGATATTGTGTAATTCTGAGGGTTCAAACACATAACTCATGTTTCTGATTGAGCTCTTATATTCAGGGAAAACATACCTCTTGGTCATTATATTATTGGTTCCTGAGCTTATGTCTATGAACTGTGTTCTTTTTTTCTATTATATCTTCTTTGAGTTCTCTTCTTTTGTTTCCTGGATGACTGTATTTTTTTGTTTTGTTTGGCTGCTGTCTTATTTTATCAAGCATATCTGTGTTTATATTAGAAAAAGATGTCTGCACTTGTTCAGCCCACATGTTGCAGAGATAAGAACTTCAACTAGAGCTTCACCTTGGGAAAGCTATTTATTTATTTATTTGGGGGAAAGCTATTTAATTCCAACATGTTTCTTAATTTTACAGTAAAATTTTTGAATTCGATGTGGTTTAGGAGCCTTTCTGCAAAAAACTATAAACTTATAATTACCTAGTGTATTAACTAACTGCTAGAATGAGAAATATATGCTTGAGTAGAAACAAAATTATAAACTATATGAGCAATTGGGAGTACTTTTTAATGTCTCTTGCCCTTGGAATATTATATGAGGGTTTTTTTTTTTTTTTGGCATATATATCTGTTTTTAACAGTAGTTTTAATGGAAGAAGCTATCTAAAGAAAGACATGGAAGCCAAGAAAGAATTTTGCAAGAAATGCAAATATTATGGATCTTCCCCCTTCCAAGCCAGGTAGTACCTTGTTTCTTGTTCTTTTCAGCAAAAGTTGATGAAATTAATGCCTGGTGAGTGAAGCTCAGTTGGAAACACCATTGTAATATGTGGCACTGCATTTAATAAGGTATAAGAGGAGTAAAATTTTTTAATTGGCTTCTGTACTTTTTTCCTAGTCATTTTCATCACATTGAATATAAATGACCCAATTGTATTCTGGCTCAGAGAGAGGAAGCAGTTCTCAATTTGATAGACATTAAGTTAATTATTTAAAAATAATTAAATTTATACAGGAATAAATAAGCAATAAGGCTGGTTAGTTAAGTCCACCATTTGGAGCAGGTTAAAGGTTAATGTGAAAGAGGGGAAATTTTGTTCAACAGTCAGTGCAAAGCCGTTGAAGATTTGTTGTACAAATGAGCAACATGAATTCTGCATTATAAAAAGTAATCTAACACCAAGTGCAGTGCATATAAGAAATTTAAGTTTCACACTGTCCATATTGACATAAAACTAAATATATCAATTAAAAATTATTGGTTCAGTTAATAAAAACCTTCTAATAACTTAGGCTGCAGGAATCGGATGCTTAAATCAATGGTGAATCTAGTGCTTTTATGTATATAGGTTTAATGCAGATTTGATTTCAAATGTTAACTTTTTGTTATTCTTGTTTCTGTTCCAAATGTAGAATTTTAATTTTTCACTCTTTTGTTTGTTTTGAAACTTGGTTAGTATTCTTATTATATATAATTGAAGTGTAAATGTCACAGTATTTCTTTAAAAGCAAATGCCAATTAAAGTGAGAGATGTTGGCAACAGGCACAAACTCACTTCATTTATTATAACATGTTCTGACCTTTTCATTATTTTGGTGGTAATTATTCTATGGCTTTGCAACCAACAAAAACTCAGCTGGATTTTTTGATACAGTTCTTGTATTTGATTCAGAGTTCACACTTTTCCTTTTTCTCCTACAGATCACTAGTGAATTTCTTAGCTCTATTTTGCAGAACTAGAACTAGAAAATATATTGTATTACTAAAGCGGAAAAACTCAACAAACAAACAAACAAACATAAAGCAACTCCTAACAAAGAATTGTCTTGTTTCTGGGTACAGATTAATTTGTACCCTTAATTTGGTTTGCTGACTTAATAATCATTGTTTAACTGGAAGAAACCTGGAAATAGGGTCAATTTAGATCTAGGATAATGAAAAAATTAGTTGTGCAGAAAATCAGTATTAGTTCATGACTTCTGCATGCACTATTGGGAAAAGGTGGCACAGAGATTCTCACCTCTAAGCCAAACAGACAGCCAACATTGCCAGGAGAATACAATATGAATAACAAATTCCTCAATGAAAAAAAAAAAGGTTAAATCCAGAGAGAAAGAAGGAGCCACAGATGATTACAGATGATAAGTAGATATGATAGTATATCTGTGCATGTGTGTGTGTGTGTGTTTCTGGTAATGTGTGTATCCAGAAATAAGAACCAGCTATAAATGACTACAGGATGTTCCAAAGGCTATAATATAACGGAAGCTATGAGTAATGAATTGGCAGGTGCTTGTCTAATGACAGCTAGGGGGTAAAATAACTCACTTGGCCACAGAAAAAACACAAGGGCTGAGAAATGGCATCCAAGAAGGAAACAGAGATCTGGCAGACATGTGGAAAATGCAACTCCAGTCAGAACTTAAGAGGAGAAACCTGCAATTGTTACCCAGTAAATGACAACTTTGTTGAATCAGTTGGGGAAAAACCTTGAATTACTATGTTCAAAGATGTGTTTGGAAACACAGATGTGACCTGAGAGAACACAGAGTCCAATTTAAGTCTGTGACCATCTGTGGCAGGCAGGATTGGACCTGAGTGGGTCTTGGGCTTCCTGCTCCACACTTCATTTCTTCACAATACATGGGTAGGCACCTCAATATCAGGTAGAGACCATTAGAATAATGGGGGAGTTTTGTTTCATTATGCTTTCAGTCTGACTGGGGCAAATCTCATAGCTCATCAAAGGAAGCAATGGTGACCCACAGAGATCCCAGTTGAGCCTCTAAACCCAGACACCAAATTTTGTTCTTTGCAGCTTTATATCAACCTACTCTGAAGAAATGAATGAGCAAACAGAGGAAGGTTCAGTGATTCAGTATCCCAGACCCACATCGTGGGTCAGTTCATGAGCATTCTGACATAAGTTACTTCATGTTCAACAAACTATGCTTTCCTCTTTAAGCTCAAACTTAAATGGAAGTTAACTCTAATGGTGATAATGCCATTACTTTATGCTGGAGTAGGCAAAATGGAATAATGGTGCCAACTATTTGCATGATCTAATACAATCTAATACATTACTATATATTTCTCATTTTCAACCTATAATTTCTAAAAATTTGACAAATAAAAACACATATCTCAAAACAAGAGTTGACAAACTTTTTTCTCTAAAGACACAAATAGTAAATATTTTTGGCTTTGCAGCAATATGATCTCCATGGCAACTACTCAACTCCACTGTTAGTGAGAAAGCAGCTATAGGCAAAATGCAAATAAATCAGAAGGATTGTGTTCCAATAAAATGTTATTTAAAAAAATAGGTAGTGAGTTGGATTTGGCCCAAGGGCCATAGTTTGCCAATGCTTATCTTAAATAATTACTAAAATAAGCCATTCCTATTCACAGTCTTCAAATATTTTGTATTTCTAGGGAGTCACCTTCTACTGCATTGTTTGCTCTAAGGCCATGACTACCTTTAGGTCAACACTCATTCTCCTAGTACCGGGGGAAGCTTAAGGATGTTCATTTAGGTGGTCTACTCCAGACCATGTGGGTTTCCACAATTTCCCCATGAGAAGTAGGATATAGGGGAGATTCCACTCTGGGTTAAATAAGGGAATAAGAAAGAAGAGGGGGCATTAGGATCCCAGGGCATGTCCTCATTTCTAATGAAACCACCCAATTTAAGTGAAAATAATTGCATAAATCCTAGCACTAATTATTATTAAACTTCCCATCACTCATTCTTGTAATGTGTTCTGTAACATAGACACATCACTTAACAATAATGTCACTTAAATAAATAATACTTATACAATGGATCATTTTATTAAAAACAAATTAATATATCATTAACAAAAGAGATCTAGGGGGTACCTGGGTGGCTCAGTTGGTTAAGCAGCTGCCTTCAGCTCAGGTCATGATCCCAGGGTCCTGGGATCGAGCCCCACGTCGGGCTCCCTGCTCAGCGGGAAGCCTGCTTCTCTCTCTCCCTCTGACTGCCACTCTGCCTACTTGTGCTCTCTATCTCTCTGTCAAATAAATAAAAACCTTAAAAAAAAGAGAGAGAGACCTAAGGAGGAAAATGCAGTTTGTGCCAATTTTCCATGTATAATTGTGTTTGGCGTTCAGACAGGTATTCTGCTAATGTTAAGGCATATAAAGTTTGAACCACATGAAATGCTATTTTTTTTACTAAAAGAATCTTCTACTTCTGGTCAAGGATTCTGTCTCTTCTGCCCTCATCTATCAATTACAATATAAGAACGCCCTTCTATGACATTCCACCAACACGGTTTTCATGATACCACCCATTTATACTTTTGTACCTCCCTGCTTGTATATTAGGGCTATATTTTTGTGTTTGGCATGTAAGGGGCCTGACAATGAAAGTACATTCGGGACATGTCCTTATATGGAATACACATGTTGTGAGTCCTTGAGTCTGTCTTTGTGGAGATCAAATGAGCACTGCAGCATGGAATGCAGTATTTGTTCTCTCCAGTTATGGGGACTTTCTTGAGTCTGCAGAACAGCTCTTATGAACTGTTTTCATTGCATATGTTTGCTAATAATTTCCAGTTAATAAATGTCTACATGCATGATATGAGACTTACTTGCACTATAACCAAGTAGTGGTGTTGTGGGGGGTGGAGGTAGCCCTCTCTCCCACAAAATTTTGTGTATCTACCATTTACCAAAAGTAATCTATGAAGTGTGCATGAGCAAACTGAATTGAGGGCAGGTTAGAATCTGGGATTATACTGTTCTGTATACCAAATAGCACATACTTTTTATTGGGGGAAACAGAAGTTTGGGCAAAGAAATGTCATACTTCTGGAATCCTCTCAAAACAAAACATCATAAAATATCTTTAAAGCATCTTCACTTTGGAGAAATGAATGGTAATAACTCCTAGCTTTCAATTTCCCTATTTACACACATGCCTTCCCCACAAGCCCTTTCACACATATTCGTCCATTTGTACCTTGCAATGAAGATATCACATTCACATAATCTCTGAATTTGCCTAAGAAGGAGCCATATGCAGAGATGTAGAAATTTGCTGCTACCTCACTTCTCTCCTTGACTCTTACTCCTATCTACTCCCGCAAAATTTCTTTAGGAATAAGAGCATGAATGGAGATGCCTCATTCTTGGAAATAGTACCTTCTGACGAGTCGCTTTGGGTTAAAAAAGGTCCAGAGGAGACAAGACAGGAAATCTATCCTCACCTTGCTCACTGATGAAGGGAAGTGATATCTGCTCTAAGGTTAAATCAAGGGCAGCCAATTTCTATTTGTTTTCAAGAAGTTCAGGCATTGAGGGAGCTGTTAACATCCTATTTTATTTGAATCAAACACCTGCATTTACTTGCCTTGGATAATGAGGAAAAATGGGGTCTCTTAAATGTAGCCCTTTGCTATAAATAGACCATCCATCTTAAATTTAATTATTGTAATTGTCAAAGCAGAGACTTGGAGAGGCAGAGTGGTGTCACAGAAATGTTCCTTGACTGAAGGTGGGCACCTGGTTTCAATTGCAGCTCTGGTGCTCATTAAGTGTGTGGCCCAGGTTGATTAATTTCACATCTTTAGGACCCTCTGTTCTCTAGAGTATCCATTTCCCTCCCTAATGGTTTTCAGTGCATCTTGCCTTTCCACTTTTACTGAGGCTGCCTTAACTCAGGACCTCATCTTTTCTTACTGGGATTATTATAAGAAGCTCCTCTCTGGTTGCCATTTTTCTAATCTTATCTTTTTATGCACCCCAACTCTGCAAGATCACTATCTTTTACATTGCTATCAACAACAGCTTACGAAAACGTAACTTCATCCTATCACTCTCTGAGTTAGAGTCTTCCAAGGTTTCCTGTAACTTTCAAATTAAGATCCAACTCTTTGGCTCGGCATGAAGGAGACTGCAGGAATGGGGGATGCCTGTCTATTGCCCTCTCTCAGGATGTTTTCTGCAAGTCCAGTAATTCCAAAACGATATTTTCCTGAATGTGCCCATTCTGTTTAGCTCTGGATCTTATAATTGTGTGTTGCATTACCCTCTGCCCTCCTTCTACATATTAACTTGGCTCACTCCTTATAATTCTCCAACAGGCTCAGACATTGCCTCCTTCTGGAAGCTTTCCCTGAATGGATCTGGGTCTGTGCATTTGCAGATGTCGCACACTGAGAGACAACCTAGCATAAAGCATCTCAGTGGGCATTGATGGTGACTACTCCCCTTTCTGTCTCCAGCCACTCCTAATAAAATCTGAGTTTTTTGAGGGAAAGGCCCATGCTTTCATCTCTAGTTCTTCTTCAAGAAGCTTGATAAATGCTTGGTGTGCAATAAAAGAAAACAAGATGAATAGATAAAAAGACTGGACTCTAATATTCCATCCATTTATGACATTCTGTGAATGTATACTCATTCAAAATCATTTTGCATTCTAGAAAGTCAGTGGATGGGCTTTTATCTTCCCTTCTGACCTGAAATATAGAAGTGTGAATTAAGTAAGTCTTTGCAGAATAGCAACGAATGTAAATTCTAAATCTGCACCTGATATCAAGTGGCAGCCAACACTGCACTCTTCACCCCCACCCCCTGCTCCATGTCAGTTAGAGTCAACATCCAGAAGAGTCATATTGCACAGGGATATAGGTTAATAGATGCCAACTGCAGTTCAGTGAAGATTAAAAGTGGAGTAACAAGCTAGAGAGAAAAGAGGAAAATGAGAAACTGATAAATGGAAAGTACTTTGGGCTGACCAAAAATTAGATTCATGAAATACTCATTAAGCATGTTCTTCTCAAAGCCAATGTCAATAAACAGAATTTTTTTAAGGGAGAGAAAGTATTAAAGATATGATATTTGGGAAACAAGGGATACTAGAATACAATTTGTGATAAGAAAACAACCACACAGTGGTGAAGAGGAGAGTAAGTGGTTTGGAAGTTAAGCAATGTGGTATCTTCCTGTATCTATTGGTAATGACTATGTGACTCTGGGTTGGTTCCGTAATGTCTCTTGGCTTTTTTTTTTTTTTTTCTTGGCTGTGGACTAGGGGGGCTGATTTATGTAATTCTGAGTTCCTGCCAGTTTGTCATTCTATGAGCCTGCAAACACCATGCAAGAATAAATAATTAATTTAGGCACCTACACAGAGAATGGCTGGGTCTTTCTTTTGGGAAGAAATAGGACAATCAGGAGAGGACCAATTACCCCAAGGGATATTTGGAGAAGAATGAAAATATAAGCCATAGTTATTTGGAGATGCAGACAAACTTCTTATGAAGGAAATCTAGCCAGCTTCCAAACAGAATGAGCTAAGAATTAGCAAAGAAAGCCAAGACCAGCAATGAACTCCATCCATTTTCTAGCCAATCAGAAGTCATGGGCCTGTCTAGGAAGCATGAATTTTTCCCTTGTCACAAATTCCTCCAATTTGGCTGCTGGTAGAGACCTCTTAGATCATCTGGTGGAATACCCTTGTTTAATTTATCTGAGGAAGGTAAATGATCGGCATGAAGTAAGGCCGGCTGTTCTGTTTCCTAATGGCAGTTTTTCTCCTGCCCTCTGCTTGCTCCTACTGTTTTTTATGGTGCCTCGTGGCTATTTCCCTCACCTTATACCTACCCCACACGCTTGTATATTTCCAATACTCCTTCTTTGATATGGGATAAAATGAGTTCTCTGCTACCTGAGGTGGCAAATTTAAATTCAGTTTTCCCACCTTACCTATCCAAATTCTTTGCTCACCTCTCTCTCCCCTAAAGATAACAGCCAGATTATACAACACAGTCTTCTTAATCCAGTGTCAACAAGAAATGAGTATTTGCAGAATTAAGTTTCTCAACTCTTTCAAAGCTATCATTTTATTTATGGAAAACCTTTTTTTTTTTCTTTTTAAGAAAGCAGTGGATGACTTGAGCTGAACATGCCAAAAGACTGACTTTTTAAATTTCCTATGGTTGTACATAACCATTAATTATCATGTTAAGATCTAAATATAATCATGTAAAATGTAGTAATAGTCAGGATAGTATCATTTGAGCCTTCACTAAGTTACCTGGTTTGTGCTACATTTTCTCTCAAATGCTTTTTCAACCTACCCTCTTGTAAAGCTTCTCATCATCTGTAGTATGTATCTCCCTTTGGGGGATAGTTCTTTCTCTGGTTTCCTACTTTTGAGTATTTGAATTCTGTCTGAACAGGAAAAAATTTGATTTTTTTGTTCCCCAGTTTATCTTTCTATGATAAACTATGAGTGAGATGTGCAAGCTTTTGTGTAATGTATCATTTGGTATGTGAGACATGCTTTTTTCTTCTTTTTGCTTTTTAATAAAAACTGAAATAAGAATAAATAAATAATAGTAACCATCCATACCAAATTGTTATCATGTCTAAGCACCTACCTGGAAGAAACAGAATTGGTGATATGGTCTCTATTTACCTTAAAGGAATAGGTAAATTAAAATAATATTGCAAATTGAATTCTAAGATGAAACAAACAAAATGATGACTAAAAGGTAAAGGAGAGGCGCCTGGGTGGCTCAGTCAGCTATGTGTCTGCCTTGGGCTCAGATCATGATCCAGGAGTCATGGGATTGAGTCCCGCATCAGGCTCCCTGCTCAGCAGGGAGTCTGTTTCTCCCTCTGTCCTTCACCCTGCTCGTGCTCTTTCTTGCTCACATGCTCTCTCTCAAATAAATAAGTATAATCTTTAAAAAAAAAAAAAGTACAGGAAATAACAAGTAAAAAGAGAGTAAGAGATTAGCATAAATGTGAATAAAAAAGAATTTGGTTTTGGGCGCCTGGGTGGCTCAGTTGGTGAAGCGACTGCCTTCGGCTCAGGTCATGATCCTGGAGTCCTGGATCGAGTCTTGCATCGGGCTCCCTGCTCAGCAGGGAGTCTGCTTCTCCTTCTGACCCTCCCCCCTCTCATGCTCTCTATCTCATTCTCTCTCTCAAATAAATAAATAAATAAAATCTTTAAAAAAATAAAAATAAAAAAACAATTTGGTTTTATTGGACTATATTTACTACTTGAATTAGCCTCATTTGGTAGGTTCCTCCCTCACCTAAAAACGTGCTTAGTTCAGCAGTTTTAATTCTATTTTCCACATGTGCAAGGAAAATGAAGTTGCTTTATTTCTCCAGTTTCCTAGTTATATTTGATTCCACCTTTTTGTAGCTCTGTAGAATTCTGTTTAGCTTAACACTTATACCGTCCATAAAATTAGGAGAAATGATTTGTAATTAAAGACTTAAATATTTTAACAGGCTACCCCAAAATGCTTCTTAATGAGTGTTATTGTAGTGGGACAATCATGTAGCAGACTTTTTATTTTGTATTTGTTAAATAAATTAGCACATATTATTTTATGTTATATTATTAAAGAAGATAGTATAACTAATGAAATTAGATGCTGCAAACTTGGGATGGTTTAAGTGTTATTTTAAAATTAACTTATTGCACATTTTACTAGAACTTTGACAGAATTTACTTTTAGCTGATTCTGAATTATTTTTATAATAAAAATATCCTATTTAATTACAAAGCACAAGTTATTTTAAACTTTTCTCTGGAAGAAAGAAATCTCAGCTGCTAAATTAATATTGCTATTACAGAGAATTTGCTGAGAAAGACAACAATGTTGAAATTTTACATGCTCTGTGATCATCAAGGAACTTCATTCTCTGGACATCACTACTAAAAACCATCAGACAATTTAGATTGGGCCCACAGGAAATTCATATGTTCACTCTTATGGGGTTGCTAAATGAATTAACGACATGATAATGCTGCAAGGGGGACAGTGGAGCTAAGTTAAGAGATCAAGGTTGAGGAGTATAATTAATATATGGTGAGCGCTGTGAATTGTGTAAGACTGTTGAATCACAGACCTGTACCTCTGAAACAAATAATACATTATATGTTTAAAAAAAAAAAAAAAGAAGAAGAAGAAGAAGATAGTAGGAAGGGAAAAATGAAGGGGGGAACTCGGAGGGGGAGACGAACCATAAGAGACTATGGACTCTGAGAAACAAACTGAGGGTTCTAGAGGGGAGGGGGTGGGGGGATAGGGTTAGCCTGGTGATGGGTATTAAAGAGGGCACGTACTGAATGGAGCACTGGGTGTTATATGCAAACAATGAATCATGAAACACTACATCAAAAACTAATGATATAATGTATGGTGATTAACATAACATAATAAAATAAATAAATAAATAAATAATAAAAAATTAAAAAGTGGAAAAACACCTGTGTTTGTGTCCATGTTTCAATATTATTAAAATGTCAATTTTGATTATTATTAAATTGTCAACTTTATTGACAAGTATTATTATATAATTATTTAATAATTATTATATAATTATTAAAATGTCAATATGACTCAAAGCCATCTACAAATAAAATGCAATTCCTATCAAAATTCCAAAGATTTTTTTGCAGAAAAGGAAAAATCCATTCTAAAATTCATATGGAAGCCCTGAAATACCTAAAATTACCTACAATTTTCAAGAGCCCCTGAAATAGACTTCAAAAAGAACAAAATTGGATGTTTCACACTTCCTGATTTTAAAATTCACTGCAAAGTCACAATAATCAAAACAGGGTATTATTGGCAATGCGGCAGGCATACAAACCAGTAAAATAGAATGGAGAGCCAGGAAATAAACTCTCACATACATGATCAAAAAAAAAAAAATATATATATATATATATGAAATGAGGAATTCCAAATCCCACTATCGACCCCCTTTTTAAAGAGACCATCACACATTTCATAGCTACTTATTTGTTTCTGTATGCAGTCGGAAGTAAACACTGAATACATAATATATGCTAGAGATATTTATGAGAATTTTAATGAAAAATGCAGGAATGTCTAAATTTAAATATTGGTTTTGCCATGGTCAAGTTATGTATCCTTGACAAGTTACTTCACATCTCTGTGTCTCAGTTACCGTTTGTGAAATGAGGTCTTCCTTACAGTACTTGCTTAAGAATTAAAGTTAATAAGGATGCCCGGTGGCTCATTTGGTTAAGCGTCTTCATTGGGTTCAGGTCCTGATCTCAGGGTCCTGGAGTTGAGATTCCAGTCTGGCTTCCTGCTCAGTTGGGAGTCCACTTCTCCCTCTCCCTCTGCTCCTCCGTCTTGCTCACGCACACAGGCTTTCTCTCTCAAATAAATAAATAAAATCTTAAAAAAAGAATTAAAGTTAATAAATACAAGTACATAAAACAGTGCTTGACAGGTAATGGATATTTAACAAGCCCTGTTTCTTTTACTATAATTCCTACTGTTCTTTCCTCAGTGTCCAAATTAGCTTGATTTTTATGCATCATATTTTTTGTACTGACTTGTGTCATTCAGGGAACAGCACGTAATAATAATATGTATTTTTATATTATCATTCGGTTTACAAATCATTTTCACAAATGTTCATGTGAAGAATATTATATTGTATGACTTACCATCGATTATTTTGATAAAGCAACTTTTATATCAAAGGCATAGAAGAACCCAAGGTATTTCTAATTTTCCCATGTTAAGTCAAAATTACTATGAATGTAATTTATTATTTTTACTTTATTGAGGAAAAAATAACTTCACATGGATTTAAAAAAAAAGTTTTTTGTTTGTTTGTTTTTAATGTAAGAAAGTTTTGACCTGGGTATTGAAATGTACATATTTCCTAAGGAGGGCATTTTCTCAAAGCTTTTCCTTTAGGATATGGTACATAGATAAATAACCAGGGTCTGAAACATAATAGAGATTTAATCATTTTTTAAAGGAATTTCAAAATTAATTTCATATGGTATAACTGATAATTACTGTATCTCTACAAAACTTCTCCAGATTTTTTATTTCAATATTTCCCAAGTATTTTCGATACTTAAATCCTTAAGTGAAGCCCTTTGTATTAATGGGCATAACAGGAATTTTAATTCTATGTTCTTCCATCATAGGTGGTTTATTTCATTTTCAATATATCCACCAAACCATCCCCACCACCTACTGATTTCGATCCTAACCTTTGTACCCACAAGCATTCACATTTGTCTCCTGTCTTCACTCAGTGACTACCAAATCCATTATTGATGCATTTCATGTCATAATCAGGGACTTTAGATTGTCATACATTTTCAAAGATGGAATCTTTGACTTAACACCAACTGTACTTCAATCCGCCTCTGTCTTCTTCAAATCCCAATTTCTTCTCTCTCCAGCCTGGACTTCTAGGCTTCTATTATCAAGATACTCAGAGCAGAGATCATTTTGCTGTGATTCTCAAAGTGTTGCTCCTAACTACCTAAATCAGAGTTATCTGTGACACATATAAAAATTCACAGTTCTTTGTCACACTGCCACAACCTAAATCAGAATCTCTAAGTTTGTTTCAATTTACATATCTGAAGAACCATGTGTTTTCATTATGCACATTAAACTTCCAAACCACTGAGATGAGGGGATGTACTTTGTAGACGGGTTTTTATCAACCACCACAAAATAGAAACCTCTAATCCTATTGTTGGTTCCGTGAGAACAGTATCAGAATCCAGGGCTCTTGTGAGCATAAATCACAAACATGTACCATTCTACACTTCTCCTGGGGTAACTGCAAAGTTGCAAATAGGGCTTAATTTTGAATTAAATAGATTAAGTTTCAATTAAGTTTATTTGCTCGTGTAACATACTACTGCAGTTTTTGATACACTAAACAAATCCATTTAAGCTACTATTTTTATGAATTTTTAGGATATTCATGACAATCACTTACATATATTCTCTATATTTTCCATCAGTATCACTAAAGAAAAATGTATTAAGCACTTACAATATACAGGCACAATGCTCTTAGCATTTTACATTCATTATCACATTTGATTCTCCCAGTGAATTGTTGGGAGAAATAATAATTATTCCCAGTTTTACATATGGGAAACTGAGGCTTGGAAAAATCCAGTAAATCATAGTACATGGTAGAACTAAGATTCTAACTCAAGTCTATATGATTCCACATGTCATGTTTCAGGTTTTTATGCATTAGATTATTATTTGCTGTTCGCATGGTAAGTTTCTAAAAGGAGATTTGTCTTCCACAGCCTCATATAATCTTTACATTATTAATATTAACACCATACATGCAACATGCAACATACGCATAACACAATAGTAAAGTCAAGAAAGCAAATATTTACCAACTCTTTTTTTTTTTTAAGGTTTTATTTATTTGACAGAGAGTTAGAGAGCACAAGTAGGCAGAGAGGCAGGGAGAGGGAGAGGGAGAAACAGGCTTCCCACTGAGCAGGAAGCCCAATGAAGGCTCCATCCCAGGACCCTGGGATCATGACCTGAGCCGAAGGCAGCTGCTTAACCAACTGAGCCACCCAGGCACCCCGAATATTTACCAACCCTATTCAACACATATCCCTCCCCAAATCTTACCTTGTAGATGTAATCAGATGACCATTTCAAACATTTGGGGTCTATAGGTTTAGTCTATGTGAATTATGATTATCAATCTCATCTATTTTCCCAGTATAAATAACCCTGTAATAATAGTGAAAGTAAGTTAAGGGCAGATACACTCAACCCATAAATAGCATTCCTGATTGAATAAAATATCAAGATAAATGTTCATAATAAAGTGAAACCTAAGTCAATGGATTCAATATGATTTAATTAGTTGTGTGCTTAATGTCCCAAATCCCACATTTTCTCTCATTTAATTTCTATGTTAAGATTACATCTGGAACCACGATGCTTCAGTAGATAATTGATTAAAGTAACTAAGTGATTGGAAACATATAATTAGGAATCAGACACAAACATGAGTGAGTTAAATCCACCTCAATTGTAACTGGTGTGCATTTAGTGAAATTTGCCTAAAAGCAAAGCTTTGCTATATTGATTTAGAGTCAGAAAGGAACACAAAAGTCAAAAGATATAGCCCCAAATCTGAAAGCAATCCAAATCACCGTCCAAGATATTTCTGAGTCCTAGTGTTAAAGATGATTATTTGATACATTTAAGAAAATAGACAAATGTTTAAGTGCACAGTACCTTATTGTTAACTATAGGCACTGTGTTGTACAGCATATCTACCCATTGGACAAAATCCCCCTCCTCCATCCCCTGATAATCATCATTATATTATATATTTCTATACCTTTGACAATTTCAGGTGCCTTATATAAGAGGAATCATGAAGTATTTATCCTGTGACTGACTTATTTCACTTAGCTTAAGGTCTCCCAGGGCCATCCATGTTGTCACAAATGATAGGATTTCCTTCTTTTTAGAGGTTGAATAATATTCCACTGTGTGTTTATACATTTTCTTCATCCATTCATCAGTCAGTGGACATCTGGGTTGTTTTTATATCTTGGCTATTGTGAAAAATACTGCAGTGAACCTGGGAACTCTTCAAGATCCCGATTTTAATTCTTTTGGATATATACTCAGAAATGGGATTACTGGATTATATAGTAGTTCTAGTTTTAATTTTTTGAGGAATGTCCATACTATCTTTCATTGCTTTACCAATTTACATTCCCAGCAACAGTGCACAAGGGTTTCAATTCCTCCACAACCTTGCCAACACTTGTGTTGTTTTTGGTAATAGCCATCTTAATAGATGTGAGCTGATTTCTCTTTTATAAAGATTTATTTATTTATTTGAGAGAAACAGAGTGAGAGAGCAAGAGAGAGACCGAGAGAGAGAGAAAGAAAGAGAGAGGGAGCATCTACGGCCATCCCACCCTGTGTGTGCCCGACCTCATCTGATCTGGGAAGCTAAGCAGGGTCGGGCCTGGTTAGTAATTGGATGGGAGAGAGAGGGAGCGCGTCAGTGGGGGGAGGGGCAGAGGGAGAGGAAGAGAGGGAATCTCAAGCAGATTCTGGCTAAATACTGAGCCTGATGCAGGGCTCAATCTCATGATCCTGAGATCACAACCTGAGCCAAAATCTAGAATCTAATGCTCAACCGAATGAGCAACCCAGCTGCCCCTCTTTGTGGTTTTGTTTTACATTTCACTGATGATTGATGCTGACCATCTTTTTGTATACTTGCTTGCCATTTGTATGTCTTTGGTAAAAGGTCTTTTCAAGTCCTTTGTCCACTGTTTAATTGGGTTACTTTATTATTGCTATCATTTCTATTGAATTGCTTATATATTTTGGAAATTAATCCCTTATCAGATGTATGGTTTGAAAGTATTTTCTCCCATCCCGTATTTTGCCTTTTAACTCATTGATTGTTTCCTTTGTTGTGTACAACCTTTTTTGTGTGACGGAGTCCCACTTATGTATTTTTGCTTTTGTTCCCTATACTTTTGGTGTGCATATCCAAGAAACCATTTATCAGGAGGATAGTGTTAACTGTTAAGTGTTTTTACAACAAAACACACACACACACACAAATAGTAAAAACAAATAAACAAAGAGAAACAAATGAACAAAAAGAAACACAGGAAAATTTTAGAGCTGATGAATATGTTTTATGATCTGGACCGCAGTGATGGTAATACCAGTGTGCCCATATGTCTAGACTCAACAAATTGCAAACATTGTTATGTGCAGTTTTTGTATACCAAATGTATCTTAATAAAGAAGCTGGAAAATTTTAAGAAAACAGCCATTAGGAAATAGTCACACTTACTTAAAAATGCTCCTCAGGTTGACTCCCTCCCTTCTTTCGCCCTCAGATAGTATCTAACCTACCAAGTTTCCATATGATTCAGACTGCTCCAGCTGGTTATCTGTGCAGTAATAAGAATAACAATATGTTGCCAATCAGCATTTAACTGATAAATACCATCAGAATTTAGACATTAAAATGCACATTTTTTAACCCATCAGATATTTGACATTGTCTTGTACAAGGATTGCACTGATGGCTCCTATTAATAACCCACCTATAGCCACGTGGTTTGTCCTATAATTTTTGCCCTGTAGACCTCTCTCACTCTGACTCTGGCTCAGCTACGTTACTTGATTTGGCCAGTAGAATATTAGAAGGCTTGACATAAACCAAGCCTTGAAAAATCTCTTGCACATTTACATTTCTTTTTCTTGCTTCCCTGCAATAATTGTTAGAACAGATTTGAGCTAGCCTGGGGACAAGGCTGTGCTAGCCTGCTGGAGAATGAAAGAACATATGGAACACAGGCAAATCATTTTAACCCAAGCCTCAGACACGTGTGAGAACACAGACATCATCAGCAAAACCATCTAACCAGCACTCAGCTGATTGTAGACATCAGTTCAATTCATCTATCCACTAGGATCATGAGAAATAATAGACAACTGCTTATTTATGCTAGTATGTTTTGGAGAGATAGCAGTAATAGCTAATGGACATACATGGAAGAATATTTTATGAAGGATATTGAATTATACCAGTTACACGATCTCTCTTATTTGCAAATGCAGATATGGAGGAGTGCACTTTCTTTCAGTATAAATTTGAGATTGTCAGTGCTCCTAAGGGCTTGTGAAGGGTTGTAAGGTGTTATATCAGAAAAAACAGGATAACTAAATTTGTTGAGATATATCTCCCCCTGTAGCAGTCATAGATATACATGTATTGGACTTAGATCAAGTCAGAAAACATTAATTTCGTAAGCAAATGTGTTCTTGGCAAAACAATAACACCATCAAAATAGATTCTTGTATTATCATTAGCAATACAAAAATAATTTATGTTCATACTCTGCAGATAAACGATTTTGCATAATTTTTTCTACCTTAGCAACAAAAATTATAAAAATTTAACTATTCTTTTTTGAACCTCCTTATCCCCTGCCCTCTACTAAAAACAGTTACTGGCTTCCTTTTTTTTTTTTTTTTCCTTCTGGTTTTATACCCAAGTTGAAAATAAATATTTAATTTTGCTTCGGCAGTTTCTATGTCCTGTGGCCAAATGCAAACATGGCATTAGATTTCTTATGGAGGATTTTAGCCACACCTGGCAAAATTCTGTTTTGCTTCAGTTACTTGTCTTGATTACAAATTTATGGAAGAAGGCAAATGCAGAAACCTGGTTGCAAGCCTGATGAAGTCAATGATGAGTTGCATGACCTTGGGCAATTAACTTCATATCTACCTGATTCTGTTTACTCGTGAGGGAGATGAGAGAGCGAGAACCAAATATCTTCCATGCCTTTCATGCCTTGAGGAAGCAGATTGGAAATTTAAGAATATGGAATTTAGAGACAAGCAGACTTTATTCAAATCCCAGCTCAACTATTTACAATGCGGCATTGAGTATTTTAATTATTGAGCTTCTGCTTTATCATTTGTAAAAGGAGAATAAGAATATTTTAAGGGCTTTTGGATGGATTAAATGGGTTAGGACACTTTTGTCTTCAATGTTGCAAACCTCAGGTCTTCAAAGGGGCCCTCAAAGAATAGCACCTCTATTCTCTTAGGTTCTGAACATTTTGAGAAATAAGACAAGGAGTAGATATGGAGACCAACATATCCTTAATGTCAATGGAAAAAATGTGGCTTTGAGAGAGAGCCAAGTGAGTTTTCTAAGTAAACCCCAGAATTGGGCAAATTTTCCCCACCAATCACAGACAGAGATGGAACAGAGCACGATGAGAGTTTACATAACATTTAGCACAGGGTGGAGCAGAAGGAAACACAGGCTTTTGTGGAGTAATCTTGCTCCCAAGCAAAATAAAGGGCAGAGCTGAGCCCAACATGCACACATCACAAATTATCAATCAGATAATTCACTTTATCTTCCCTTGGTCAGGATGAGGGTAACAACAGAGAAGCCAATGATTACAACCGCATTCTCTCTTCAGGAAGAATGCTTTAGAATGGGTTAGAAGTATGGACAGCCTATAATAAGCAACCAATATCCAGTATTTACTGTGATTATTTTTGTAATGTTACATTAGCTTTTTTAGATCACTAGGATTTCATTTAGATTGCTTTTCTGTGCAGTTACTTTCACTTATATAAAAGAATGATCAGATAAGATGGGAGGAATTAATTCCTATCTTGCTGAATTGTTTCTTTCTAGACATACTTCTTTCCAGAATACTTGGTAAAATTCTGTCCAAAGTACTAAAGGTTGCCAAATGTTACTCCTATACTTGCAATATTAATTAGAAAGACAGTCTTTATGAAACTACTGTGTCATTATAACCTACATTATAGGTTAGTGAATCTCAAAACATCTATACAAAAATAGAGTGAATGGCAATTGGTTGGGATGGTAATAAAATGTGGTCAAGATCAATGGATCACAGAGATTAAAACTGATCAAAATTTAATATGTGTGTTATCCTTAGATATGAGAACAAGACTTCTGCAACTTTTAAATTTTCTGAGATGCATAAAAATTCTCAAAACCAGAGCTCACATTCATAGAAACAACATTTGGGATTAGCATTAGTTAAAGTCAAAGTAAAATTGATTTGTCCAAGAAGAATACTGAATTTTGCCGTATTTCCTAAACAGAGAATTCTACCTGAAGACTTATAGCTAGTCATTATTTTAGAAGAAATCTCACATTGGACCCCTGACTTAAACTTTACTTCCTGTGAAGTTAAGTAACATCTTTTCCTACCATAACAATGTATCATGAGGCTACCATAAGACATCTAGTAGGAAAGTGTTTTAAATAGTATCAATACTAACAAACACTTGAAATTACTTTTGGCTGTGTTTTCAGTTGTTTTCTGAATTTAAGTCCTAAGTTTCTGGTGTCCTTCACTGGCTTTTGTTTTTTGTCACTACTCGAGGCAAATGATGTAAAGATAACCTTATAAATTTATCCAAAGTATGACACTACAACCGACTAATGTGAATATTGGTGGGGGAACTACATGAAATTGATTAGGAAAGAAGTATGTAAGAGATTCTTACCTTGTCTGCAGGGCTTGTGTGTGCAGGTTTGATCGAGTGGGAAGGAAAGACCCTGATACAAAGCCTTAAACATTGGCAACACTAAATACACTGATAGCTGTAGAGACAAAATAAGTTTATCATCCTTAAATGTTCAGGTGAGCTTCCTTCTAGTGAGATCCTATCAAGAAAGTGAAGGATATGGTCCCATTGTCTCTGTATGCAATTAATTTGTCCTTAAATCCTACAAGGACTGTCCTAAGAAGAAAGTGAATATTCAAGTGAAAAAAGAATTAAGTCATCCCAACAAGAATTATTTTAGCAAGAATAGGCCAGGGTTTCTAGTCCCACAAAGCTACAGTAGCCCCAGGCAGAAGGGGGGAGAGAGAAATAAAGCCCCCCCATTCTACATTAAAGCTAAAAATGCCTTCTGATAGGAGGACACCCTGTAATTTTGTTTTAATGTCTTCAGTAGAATGGTGCCATTTAGTTCAGCTTTTAATGTGGCCTTAAATTGCTATTTTATTAGCCTTGTTGACATTCTGGAAGCATGAAATTAGCAAATCACATTAAAGAAGCAAACAAAAAAAGCAAGAAACCTCAGCCTAGTTAAACAATGCCAGCATAATCCACTTATTTGAATAATGTTCTTACCTTAAAACACCAACCATATATTTATTTGAAGGTTTCTTTTTCCATAGCCAATGAATTAGTTTTATGAATAATTGCATATTCCATTACATTGCAAATGTATGCACTCATGGTGACCTTGAAAGATGCTTTGTGCTGTGTGGGAGAAAGAAGATCCTTTGTAACTCTTCTGCTTCCTTCTGAGAAATGACTCCTTTGGACTCCACTTGATGAAAGCATCCTGTTCTTAAAACAATACTTGTCAGTATTTTTGCTGCTCCACCCAGAAGGCACTTCCTTCTGTTACAGCGATGATTTTATTTCAAACAAAAGCAATTTTACAGTTACAGAGTGAAAATGGTTTCAATCAAGATATCTTTATTCTGCTATATGGACCTAACTTATACACCTAGCATACACATAGCTTAGCCTAGCCTCCCTTAAATGGGCACAGAACACTTACATTAGCCTATGGTTGGGCAAAATCATCAAATGCAAAGACTGCTTTATAATAAAGTGTTGAATATCTCATGTAATGTATTGACTATGGGACTGAATGTGAAACCAGAATGGTTGTATGGCTACAGAATGATTGTAAGTGGGTTGTTCAATGCCGTGATTGCATGGGTGAGTAGGAACTGAGCCTTGCCCCTGCTGCCTAGCAGCACGAGAGAGGATCCTCCAGCAAATGGCTTGCCTGGGAAAAGATCTAAATTCAAAATTCAGCATGTGGTTTCCACTGAATACTTATCACTTTTATGTCATTGTAAAGTTGAAAAATTGTGAGTCAAGCCATCATAATTGGAGGACTGTCTGTAATTCAAATGTAGCTAATTATGCAGTTTTTTCTTACAAACTAAAAGTGTTAATGTAAAATAAATTAGTATCTTTACCTACTCTTGTCTTATTAAATAAAGGAGGCAACCTCAAGTATTCATTTCAGTGGAGTGTGATAAAGGGCAGGCTTTTTATAGTATACCTTTTTATTTTTAGCTCTTGGACATCCGTGTTCCCTTTTTTAACAGTGCCCTAATTTCATTATGAGAAATTAGCACTCCCTCATTGGAATTAGGCTGGTAAGGCTGTAATTAAAGTTTTTCTTCCTCTACTAGCCAGGGAGTGGAAGGAAAACTCAAAACTAGGCTAATCTGATGACCTTGTCATTAGTTTTGAATTTTGAGATCAAAGGGACTGAAAATTCTTGGAATTCCCTTATCACAAGTGACACCTGTGTTTTCCAGAATATAGGGCCCAGCCTGTTGAGGCTTGAATCCTGACTATCACTTCCTAGGTGTGTGACATTAAACAGGGAACTTAACCACGTCGCCTTAGTTTGCTCATTTATAAATGGAGAGAATGACAGCCCCAAATTCGTAAGGTCATGCATGACTAAAGGAGCTAACAGATGTGAATACATAGTAGAGGATGCATGTTGGCTATTGGTATTATTTTTGCACATCCCAGCAATGCTACCTGGACCATTTTACTTGTCTCTGGTAGCTTTTTTTGGGAGGGGGGAGGCCCGCAGGGCAAGAGCTCCTGTTTCCCAGCCTCCAGCTCTGCCTTGGTACTCCTCATTTCTAAGGTGGTTCTCCATTCTCCTGTTGATTCTGAGTCTCTGGTGATCTTCCAATAAATTATTTTATGTTTAACTCAGAGTAATTTTCTGACAGTCACAATGAAAGAATCTTAATCTTTTCTGATACACGCTTATATCAACATGATGTAGTTTCTTTTTTTTTTTTTTTAAAGTAGGCTCCACTCCTAGTATGGAACCTAACATGGGGCTTGAACTCATGACCCTGAGATCAAAAACTGAGCTGAGATCAAGAGTTGGGTGTTTAACTGACTGAGCCACCCCAGTACCCAAACATGATGTAGTTTCTAGACAGATTCAGCACAGATTGTAATGTGTTAATTTTAAAAAGCCAAGCTATAGAAATAGGCAGATAAAGAACCTGATGTTCAACCCAACACAGTAAGATATATATGAAGTCCAAATATTAAAAGTTGGAAGGTATGCCTTTGGTTAAGTTGTCCACAAAATGATTCAATAAATTATCAGCCACAATCAGCAATGTAGTATATATTTCTTTTGCAACAGGTAAGTTTGAATCCATGAGATGTATACATATATACATTCTCTTGAGAAGAATAATGCAATTAAGGTTATAAAGTGTTCTTTCATCTTTTGGGTCCTATACTTAAAGCAGGAAATTAAGACTTTAATGAGGACCCAAAGGAGAAGAGAGAAAATTATTAAAATAATGAGGAAAAGATTATATAAGAAAAGACTAGAAGAATTGAGAATTTTCAGAACAAAAAAGTAAGGCTCTATAAAGTGTTACCTTTCCTTACATATTGAGGATTATTTTATGAATGGTGATACATGTCTCTTTCAGATATATACTAAGTAGTTTTGCTTGTGAAATAGAGGCTAGACAGTACAAAGAGTTTATAGACTCCACATTTTATAAGAAATAGAAATAAAGAATCAAATAAAGTTTGGAAAATTTGGAATACAGTTCTTTCAGAATTTCTTATGGAAACGAGGATATGACATGATTTGGCTCAGAGTAAACGAAGGTCCATAGTTGCTCTCAGTAATGCATAGATGTGGCAGACTAGATTTAGGTCCACCTGCCTCCATGTCAAAGCTTTATTATTTAAATATCTCTACCAAAAATTCAAGGAGTCTTTCTTCACCAATGACAAGTTCAGGCCAGACAAGAGAAATCTGAAATAGTTTTAAGTGCTCATTCATCTCATCTTGAATTGGCCCAGCAAGTGGACAGAGGAACATTCCAACTTAAGGCCACCAAGCCAGCAGTTTGGTGATTCTTTGTGCTGAAATAAACAGGGCCCCAGATTTCGATTCTTATGGACACATTAAGCAGCAAGACTTCATGCCTGTGAGATGGCTTTAGTTGGTTTTAATTTAGAATGTCTCTAAATTAAAGTGTCTTTTCTCTTCATTGGTATCTTTGCATTCCATAATAAAATTGCCTATCCTAATTTTATGGGAAATAGAGCAACTTGACAGATTTGTAGTATCGACTGATAGAAAATGAAGGAAAAGTGGTTATAATCCACATTCTACTGTTAAATGGTTCTTAGGATTTGAAGAATGGTCTGAGGTGTCTGTTTCAGCTGTGTTCTCTGGAAAATGAAGACACTCATGAAGTCTTCATCTGCATCATGTTCTGTAGAAAGTTACTGTGAGTAACTGGAATACAAAGGTGGACACATCTTCTAGTCTCATCTTATACAAAACCCAAAATATAAGATAAATAGGATTCACAGATACTTTTTAGGATAGAATCATTATTTGTGCCAATGAAATAAAAATTTAAAGTCTAGAATAAAGACTTCTTTTTACAAATACTTATATAGTATTTCTAGTCAACTTAAAATATTTAATTTCATCATCATAGCAATGTGATTCAGGCCTTACTACTACTACTATTATTATTATTATTATTATTATTATTATTATTATTATTATTATTTTAAAGATGTATTTATTTATTTTAGAGAGATAAAGAGAGACAGCACATGCAAGCAGGGGAGAGGCAGAGGGAGAGGGAGAGAAAGAATCTCCAGTAGACTCTGCTGAGCAAGGAGCCCAACAGAGTTCGATCCCATGACCCTGAGATCATGATCTGAGCCAAAATCAAGAGTCAGAGGCTTAATTGACTGAGCAACCCAGGCACTCAGGTCTTATTATTATTATCTGCATTTTATGAATAAGGAAATTGAGGCCTAGAATGATTGAGTAACCCATCCAATTGTACACAGCTATAGTGAGGGGGAGTCAAATTTAAACCCAGGAATGCTAACTACAAACTCTGTGCTCATAACCACTATATATTCTGCTTCATTGGAACATTCTTATGAACAATATAAGCCCCAAACAAGGGAAGTTAATCCAAGAGATGTAGTAAAGTTTTGACCTGGTGCACATCTTTTCTAGACAACTAAGATTTCTCCCAGTGTGGTGTTCTACTCTTCACAGAGGAGATGCTGAAAATATTATAATGGGTGCCTTATGTAAGCAAATCATGTCCAAAAAGCTCTTTGAGGGGTTTTTCCTCCAGATGCTCATAGTGCTACTTGTACTTCTATCTCCTGGAAAATAACAAAGTCAAGATGGTCTTCTATTTGCAGTTGAGTATTTAAATTGTCAAGTTGTAAGTGACAAAAATGTTCTTTCAGGAAGTCTGCTACAGCTATTGACGTTATCAGCCAAAAATCCAGGTTGCTGTCCAAAGTTTCAAGAAACTGAGATTTTTTAAATCAAAGAGTTATGTAATGGGAATGCAGAAAGCAACAAAAGGAACAAAAAGAAGGGAGACAAGTCTAGTGGAATATGTCTATTTCTAATGCTAGAGTACGGACAATGACCTTAGGTGAAAATAATAGGGTTGAATAAAATCCAACTATGGGTGTAGTTGGGTTACATCACAAAGCACTCTTAAGATGTCTTTCCAATTATTAACTGCTAATATTCTGAAAAACAAAATGTATACCCACTTCCACTTTATAAAATTATTTTGTACCACCTTGCTGAGAAGGACTAAGAAAGGTAAAACTATATTATGAATATAGACTTCTGGGAAACTTTCCATCTCAGAAAAATGGGCACCATTGAATACTAGTAAGATTGGTTCTGCAAACACATTTAGATCACACCACTAAAAAAACATTATTAGGTATTGTACACACAAGGGCCTTTCATTCAGGAATTTAGGGGAGCAAGTATTTGAGATGTTTGATTCCATTTTCTACTTATGCTCTCTTATGCTATGGAAATCACTATGGATATAGACAACATTCAGGACATATGGTCAACCATTTATTCTGACTTTCAACAAATATTGCCCAAGGATTCCTATGTTAGATATTGTACTAAAAGATGGGATTTATTAGGAAGTGCACAATACTCTGTGGAGCCTATAGTCTAAATAGAGAAGAGGGATATTTAAAAAAATTAAAATGAAATTGAAAAATTTGAAAAATATTATGAAGGAAGTGAAGTTTTACTTTGAGAATAATTGGGGTGTGAGGGCAATCCTGGAAGACTGGGCAGGCTGCTGTGAGTGAACAAGCAACAGCTTTCTATTCTTGAATATTTCCTAGCTCAGACACACCCTACCAAGTAATTAAGCAATATGACCTACTTAAAGGAACACAGGCATTAAAATTAAACAGCCAGGAGTTAAAAACAAGCTGACTAGGTTTAGGCACATTATTTTACCTCCTTGATCACCACTTTCCTTGTTAGTAAAATGGAATCAGTCCTACCTTGAAGAGTTGTTTGGAGAATACAATAAAGTTAAGTATCCAGTGCATAGTAGCAACTCAATGAATCACAGAATTATACTTGTCATTTTTATCACTGTCAACTATAGCAATAAAAATGCATTTGTTAAGTCTTGGACTACCTGCCTCTTTAGGGATGTAAACATGAAAATCTTTAAGCTAATACATAAATTTATATTTGTAAAATTGTATTCACTAACAATTACTGTGGGGGATACACAAATATGAAAACTGCCATTTATGTAGGCCGTTCATTGGAAAATATGAAAAATAGGAAGACTGACAGTTTCATTGGGAAGTTAGAAGACTAAGTAACTCTGATTTCAATACTTTATTAGGCTCTGTGTTAATTATCTGGAAAGTGTGGACATGAAAGATAATGTGGTTGTCATCACATAAGTCCCCATGTGATTTCATGAACAATTTCATTGAAATAAAACATTTCAACCAAGCCTCATTCATTGATCTGTGCACAAAAGAATCCAATGCAGCTATCCTCTTCTTGAAAATTTCCATCAGAGAAACAAATTCTGGCAACTTCTCTGAGTGAGATCATTCAAAGATGAAAATTAGTTTTTTGTTTTTAAAGCATCCAGCACTTTTAAGAAGAAATCTGTAAATTGCTCCAGTCAAATATTTACCTTGAGGTTTAGAAATTAACTTAGGAGGACTAGGAGCAGAGATTTCAAGAACTTTGACTTAGAAATATGAACTACCAAATGTTTTATCCCGTTTGGGATGGGACAGAAGACCAAGGACCTGGTTGCAATTGATCTGGACACTTCAGCTGGTCATGAAATTAAAGATCTGTTTGGGCCCAATCTTGTCAATAACTGGCATTGAGGAGCAATTATCAGGGGATGCATTCTGACCCTCTGCACTTCTCACAGGAAGTCTAATGGGAATTTGTTAAAGTGTGGTTCATGATAACCTGCTCCAAAATTATTCATGGAGTGTCTTAAAAATCCCAGAGCCTCACCAAAAAACAATGAAATTAAACTCACTAGGGTTAGATTCCAGGGATCTGCTTTGTAACAAGCTTTCTAGGTCATCCATATGCTTTCCAAAGTTTGGGTTGTACTCAGGTAGACAATCTGGGCCTAGGTTACCAAATCCATCCTGTGCAATAATACATCATCCAGTCATCATAGGGAGCAAGTATGTGATGGTGTTTGGAGGAGGTTTTAGAAAGAAGAGACTGGGAAGATTTTCCTGAGCTCAACAGCAAGCAACATCCTTTGAAACTCATGTTCATGTACTTGGTGGTTAAGTGTCCAGGCCTGGAAAAACAATGGTAAACTATGAAAGGTTTTCACCTAGATATCTTTCCCTGTCTTGCATATGTATTAAATTCTATCTCAGTAGGATACTAATGGAGTAAAGTATTTCAGCAATTCCTCCCTGATATACATATATATATATATATATATATCCTATTAAATTCTATATGTACTAACCTGATTTTTAAAAATTGCAGATAGAGAAGAAGTGTACCAGATATTTGTTAAAAATGATGAGGAAGACTTCATTCAAAATGTCTTCAATAAGGTCAAGATTGTTGCGATAGGGGAGAGAGATTGAGCTCATCTTTGCTGAATCAAGAGGCAATGTTTTTAAATGCTTGAAATGCATGAAATGCATGAAATAGTACTGGATGTCATTAGCGGGGAAGTGGCTCAAAGAGATTAGGCCATCTGTACTCACTAGTTGTTACTTATGGAAGTTAGACTTCTAACCTCCCACAGAAAGGAGACAGGGGCCCTATCTTTCCCGATTAGGATGTTTCAAAGGAATGGCTCCCATCCCTTTTTTGTTGAGAAAGACTTTTCTGCATTATAGAAGATTTACATTTCAAAGGGGCAGAGAAAGAATTTACAACTGCAAGTTTTCTAAAGTAAATGTTCTAAGAAGGAGAGGTTAGGGGCCTCTAGTCATGAAGAAGACTATCTAAAGTTTAATCAAGCAGAGGAGAGAGTTAAAGTCATCTTGGTTCCAGGGTATAGACTAGGAGATGCTGCTTCCTTAAAGGCACATTCTGTTGTTCAGATTTTTCTGCGAGTGGGACTGGCTTTAATTGGTACCACCCATTTTCCCTTTTGTGTATACTTATGCTTTTCAGAACTGAGACCCCAACTCTATGATCACCAGCATGTAGCATTGACATACAGGAATATTTTACTTACATTTGCTTCTTCAGTCTGTTTGGATCTAAGATTGTTAAACATAGAGATCAAATCTAAAATTAATCATCTTGATGTTCAAATAAAACACATACTTCACTTTATATAGACTAGTGACTGAGGTTTTCCATTTTCATCTGAACGTTTGGGAGGATATGTAATAATGGATCCTTTTTTTGAATTTGTGGACAATGATCTATTAAAGTAGATACTTGGTTTTTGATTATTTTTGCATCTCATAATCACTGCATGCTGTGGGTGTCACTTTTGTTTCAGAAGAATCTAGAGCTGAGTATGGGCAGGAGATTGACATTTAGGATTAATAAAAGGTATATTTTAAATCAAAGCCCATCATACTTTACTAACATTAAAAATATAAGTCCCGACTACGTATTTTCTTTTTTCTCCTATTTTCCGATAGCACATTTTTCACCCCTGCCACTCCTGAGTGCTGTTACACTCTACTCTTTTTCAAGTGTTTGCATGTAACAACACCCTTGGCACTTAATGTGAAGTGCTGTCAGTCCTACAAGGTGCACTATGCCTGTCCCAACTTTCCACAACATCCTGCAGAAATCAATACAAAGCCGCCAGTTTGTTAATTAATCTGCAATTAAGATGTAATGAATTTTGAATGAGAAATGATTTCTTTTAAGTGTGACTGAGAACTGTGCGGTTCATCCTGAAATGAGAGAAGGGCATCGTGACTTCAAGCTGCTCTAGCTCTTTGCCTGGTCTTATAATTTCCATGATCTTGGAATTTGCAACTATGAATTAAGTACATTTCTTCCTACCCCACGTTCATCTAGGCAAGAAATACCTGGTGGATTAAAGACAGCATGAATTGGAGGACATTTTTAAAGGTCAAAAGGTAAATTTAATTATTAAAAAAAAATGTCTTGGGATACTTTATAAATCTGAGAGCTAGTTTATCTCCATCCTAGACAAGTCTTAATTAAGGTAACTTTATTCTTGCATCTCTATACTAATTTTTCTAGGTACACAAATCCCAGCCCAGTCTTTAATTAAGGCGTCAAATGTTACTGATTATTTTCACAGCTTAGTGAATAGTGCTTAACATTTATATCCTTCTATAAAAAAGGTAGGAGAGGATTTTCACATCTCTGGAGTATAATGTCATTTTATGGGTCCAAAAGTAAGTGCTGTCCTCCTTAGCCACCCGAAAAAAGCTACAATTCATCCCATTCCAAGGGCCAAGGGATGTATTCACAGATCTTCCACTTCTTCTCCCACACCACACCAGTCATTAAAGTAATTCAGTTCTGTACTGTTAACACATCTAGCTGCCGTCTCCTCTACTCCCACAGTTCCTCCTTTTATTTCTCAATTCCTAAAGTATTAGCAGAATCTCCTCATAAGCCTTTTTACCTTTTATTCCACTGAACTCCAACTCACCATGCCATTCATCTTCCTAGAGCACATTTCATTCATTCTTCCTGTTCAAAACATTCAGTAGCTTCCCCTCCTAATCCAACAGATAAAGTTTGGCATTCAAACCTCTCTTCACTTGGTCCCAGCCTACCATGCTGACAATCTTACCTACCGCTACCTTCAATTGAACCACTAAATACAGAGCTGCTCCCTGCCGTTGCCCAACTGTGGCATCCTTCAGCGTCATTTCGTGCAGGTCTAAACCACAGCTGTTCTTTAAATTCTCAAAGATGTAACCTCTGATACCTTCCTTGATGCTTCCGCCATGCTATGCCAAGCCCATCTGGAAGTCATCTTCCCTCTGTGGACTCCCTGTAGAATTTTATCTGTCATTTCCTTGATGACACTAGCATTTTGTATTGCTGTTCAGAATGTTTTCTTTCTCTCCATAAAGTATAAACTCCTTAAAGGAAGGGCGATGTGAGATTCAGTTTTCTTTTTTTGTATGTAGCCAAGTGTTGGACTCTGTATTTTTGACATAGGAAGTCTTCAATACGTCTGAGAAATTCTTCAGTGAAGTATTGATATACAATAAAGTAAACCTAAGAAATGTTGGTGTTGTGTTGGTTATAAGCTCATCTTCCTGTAATCACTGATATTACTTTGTCTGTTAACTCTAACTTACAATTATCCATTTTTGTGAGCATTACTTTTATATTAAAGTTCACTTCATTTTTAAAAGATTTTATTTATTTATTTGAGAGAGAGAGAATGAGTGGGGTGGGAGGGTGGGGGGAGGGGTTGAGGGAGAGATAGAAGCAGACTCCCCACTGAGCAGGAAGCCTGACACTGGGCTCAATCCCAAGACCCCAGGATCATGACCTGAGCCAAAGGTGGATGCTTAACCCACTGAGCCACCCAGGTGCCCCTTAAAATTCACTTTAGTATAAAATCAAATACATGGCATGACCTTAATTCACTAAGGATTCCTTCTACTCCTGTCACTCCCAAACCCCAAACCCTCAGTTGCCTGAACAATTTTCAAACTTAAGTTAACTTTCCAGCATAAACCACTGGGGCTACATCTCATCTCAAGAATGGCAACACATAACTTTAAAACATTCTAGTAACATTCCAAATTATATTGGCCCCGATCATATCTCCTTATGAGGATGATGGAAGGACTATAATTTCCAGAATAGAGATCTATTCACATAACTCTGAACATTGACTTCTCTCATTCAAAATGTTTTCTAATACATAAATAATGAAAGTTACATTTAAGAAGGACCAAAGTTGTTAGGTAGGAATTCTCAAGATCCCTGCCATTCAAAAGAAAATGTCAGATGTTGGTGGGGATGCGGAGAAAGGGGAACCCTCCTACACTGTTGGTGGGAATGCAAGCTGGTGCAGCCACTCTGGAAAACTGTATGGAGGTTCCTCAAAAAGTTGAAAATAGAGCTACCATATGATCCAGCAATTGCACTACTGGGTATTTACCCCAAAGATACAAAAGTAGGGATCCGAAGGGGTACATGCACCCCGATGTTTATAGCAGCAATGTCCACAATAGCCAAACTGTGGAAAGAGCCAAGATGTCCATCGACAGATGAATGGATAAAGAAGATGTGGTATATATATATATATACAATGGAATATTATGCAGCCATCAAAAGGAATGAGATCTTGCCATTTGCAACGACGTGGATGGAACTGGAGGGTATTATGTTGAGTGAAATAAGTCAAAAAGAGAAAGACATGTATCATATGATCTCACTGATATGAGGAATTCTTAATCGCAGGAATCAAACTGGGTGTTGTTGGAGTGGGGGGTGGGGTGGGAGGGATGGGGTGACTGGGTGATAGACACTGGGGAGGGTATGTGCTCTGGTAAGCGCTGTGAATTGTGCAAGACTGTTGAATCTCAGATCTGTACCTCTGAAACAAATAATGCAATATATGGTAAGAAAAAAAAAAAGAAGAAGAAGAAGAGGGTAGCGGGAGGGGAAGAGTGAAGCGGGGGAAATTGGAGGGGTAGACGAACCATGAGAGACGGTGGACTCTGAAAAACAAACGGGGTTCTAGAGGGGAGGGGGGTGGGAGGATGGGTTAGCCTGGTGGTGGGTATTGAGGAGGGCACGTTCTGCATGGAGCGCTGGGTGTTGTGCACAAACAATGAATCATGGAACACTTCATCTAAAACTAATGATGTAATGTATGGGGATTAACATAAGAATAAAATTAAAAAGAAAATGTCAGTTTCTTGGGGTTGTGATAGAATGGGTAAATCTGAAGGGGATGATTTATACTGTCAATTGTATAACCATATTGAATCATTTCTAAAATATAATAAACTGTAGTTAAGTGCAAACCTCCAGTTGCTGACCTCTTTATTACCTGATTCATTGTGCTACACGCACTTGGGAAGGAAAATGAGCTCATCAATCAGATGATGTTTACCAGTGCAAAGCTTTCTTCTGAGCTGATGACTTGCAGTAGCAAAAATACATGAATAACTTTGTAAGCTTCCCCAGCATAAAGACTTTGCCATTTCTATACGATTCATAGGCAAACTGTCTTTCATTCTAAACACCTAACCTTTCTGTTAATCCAATATGACCAATCATAAATGCAGAAGGAGTCGAACAATTCAAGGTCTCCAAATGCATCTGAAGTCAAAAGCTTTCGTTGAGGAAATTCCCCAGTTCTATCGGCGCAACACGCTATGCTGAGCTAGGTGATCACTTCCTTTAGAAGAGTGTTCCTTTTGAATTAAAGTAGGTACATGCCTTTGATTTGGAATATTACCATTTTGTTTTATCTGAAAAAGAAAGTTTTCTTTTTCTTTTTTTATGAAAAAAGAAGCTCTGAAGATATATCCAAGCTTTGGCTACCCTCAATTCAGAAAATGCCCCACCCAATTAAAATGTAACTATCTGGTGAGAATCCAATGTAGACTTCCTAACCCATTCCCTGCCTCATCTTGCTTTCCAACATTTCTCTAAAAAACAAATAGCTCCTAGATTAGTATTTCTATTGTATTATTTTTAATGGCGTTCCTTCATTTCTTTACCTCTGCTCAAAAAGCCATTAATAGTTTTCTCTTGTTTCAAAAACAATATCTATACTGCACTCTAGATCCCCTTAAAACCTTTCCCAACCTCATATACAACCCCTGTACTGCAAGAATCTGAACGTATTTCCAAACTCATTTTCCAAAATAATTTACATCAACTGGCATCTACCACTGTTCTCTCAAACAGGCACTTAACCTTTCTTTTATCCCCGTTGTATCTGCCTTCCCTGTACATGCAAGACCTCCATCCCTATTTAGATTGTAAGCCAAGCCTTACCCTCCTTGTAGGTTCAGCTCAAAGCTGAGGGAAGCCCTTAATGAATATTCAAGGTCATGATGGTAGAGTTGTAAGGTCAATTCTTCTCCCAGGAAATGAAAGATGAAATAATCATTCAGTATATCATTTCATTTTAGGCCCTAATGTGTATGTGTGTATGGGGATGGGAGGGACGGTTTTCAACCCAACTGAAAATAAATGTCAAATGTTCAGCACAAAGCCTAGAATTTTGGTATTTGTTGTAGCAAACAATACAGGTTGACATCATTGCTCTGTTGCTGCTTTCTAACAGGGTTGGAAAACAGAACACTTTTGCAGACCATATAGTTTTGGAAAGGTTTTTTCAGGTGTCTGGAAAACTGACCTTCCTCTCTCTTCCTGCCTTGAACTTAAAAGGAGACAGACCTGAGAAAGTTATTCTGTGATCCTCTCTGGACAGGCCAAGAGACATAGAGAATAGCATGAATGCCAGCCTTTATTTAAGCTATTGTTGGTGATACTTCGTTTTATTTGCAGTCAAAAGAATATCTATCTGATGCAGAACATAGCTATTATTATTATTAGCTATTCTGGCAGCAATTTTTGCCTGTGTCATAACTAATGAGCTATGTACAGAGCAAAGAACAGTTAACATACATGTTGGTGCTTCATGGACACATTATCCACATGAGATTCTGTGTTAAGCACTTACACCTATTGTCAATGAATCACCTGTGTTTCAGAAATTTGTGTGAATACCAGAAAAAATGGAGTCTTTAAATATTTTAATTTGGAAAAATGAATTATCAAGTTGGAAGACATGATTTTGGAAGGATTTAGCTTAAGTATATCAATAGCTGGTGTTGCTGAGCATTAACTTTGTGCTAGATAAGAAATAAGCCAGATAGTTTTGAACATGAACATATTTACTTCTTTCAACTACACTACATAGTCGGTAGTATAGACTTCTATACCAAGGTGGAGAGTACTCAGAAAAGTAATTTTTTCAAGGTCAAACAACTAAATAGTTGCAGAGGTGGGAATTAAACTTGAGTTTGTTCAATTCTAAATCTGTAATCTTAAATATTTTATATATTCTCTCACAACATAGTTTAATCCAGAGAATTAAAAATAAACAAAAATCACTATTTATAATTTGAAATCTATTTTGTCTGGTATTATTACCTCCAAAATAAGTTATTTCAAAGCTGTCTTTCATTCCTCCAATCAATATACATTTCATGATTACTCTGTGCATATGCTAGGCCCTGGGAAAGCAAGATTGGACAATATGGTCATAATTTCTGTTCTCAACAATTATACCATTTATTAGGAAAGGCAGATGTTAAGATAAACAATAACTATTAACATAGGTCTTACATGAGAAATTGGAGGTCACATATACCTATTTAATGTCATTAGAGATTCTCCCTAGAGTTATCTAAGCTAAGATATGGAGGATGAATAGGGGCAGGCAGCCTAAAGGAAAAAGTTAAGATCATTCTTGGTAGGGTATAACTCTGACATTTAAATGAAAGAGTGGATATAGATAAGACTTAGAAGTCAAATCATAGTAGGACATGAGAGCTTTAATAAAGAATTATTTATTTATGTGCTTTTTTAACAAAAAAATAGAAGTTATTGAAATAAGCTTTAAGCGTCAGAATAACATGATCAGATTTGCATTTTGGAAAGGTCACTTTGACTTATGGTGTGGCAAATAAATTAGAGGCATTTGTCTAAAATCAGCTAAAGTTTCCATTCATTTGAATACCTTTCTCAGGTTAGCAGTTCAGAGGCATTTGCAATATCCCATGTAAGAAACGGTGGCAAAGTCCTAACTTGGATGTGAGAAGAGTCTGGAAATGCTAGTGTCTGTGAATACCCTCTGTAGCTGGCAGGATTTGGGAGATGAAAGAGCCATTTCTCTGCCTGATGCAGAGGTGATACTTTAAGGGAAGTTTCCATGCAAGAAGATGGTGAAAGTATTTGATGAAAAGTTTGAGGATGTTAGGATGATTTTCATTGTATAATGTGAGTATCTTATAAAATGTAAGGATTCGGGGACAAAAAAGAGAAAAAAGAGGTTCAGTAGAGTGTAGGTCAAATTGAAACAAACAAACTGCAGTGTTTTGGAGATGAGAGTCTAGAAGAGTATTGGCAAGTTCCAGGGTTTTGGATTTTTGCCTGTTAGCTTGGGAATTAGAGAAATTCCTGATGAATGGATTTATGATAATTTGAGGTTGGAAGACAATATCCTCAATAGTCCCTTCTTGGATGAAAGGCACTGAAGTCCCCCAGGGTCTCACTCTGTCTTCCTCAGTGACCCCCACCCCACCCACAGTGGCAGCTATGCGAGGCTTTGGCATCCTTATGTTCTCTGGGTTGGTCAGCTCTTGCAATGCTGGCCAGACTGAGAGGTACAGGCAAGGGAAAGAAAAAGCATGAAGACAGGAGTTATAAGCAGAGTTCCTATCTTCATGAGATTGGAAAGACTGGGAAACTTTTTTTTTTTCTAAATGATTACTTGTTCCCTTTAAAAGTGTTAAGATCCATTTTCTTCTCTTGTTTCATATTGCTGATTAGCTGGACTTTTTTTCTTTTTCTTTTTAAGTCATGGTCTGGGGACAATTATGTAATGTTCCAAAGTGGGCCCCTTTTGCTGTGTCTGAGGGGCAGCAGAGGAAAAGATGTCTTGATCCCTACATTGATTGAGAATATAACAGCTTTGCAAATGAAAACCAGGAACAGGGTCTGGAAGAAAGGGCCTAAGTCACAATAGCAAAATATCACAACCTAGAAGTCTGCGTATGTGTGATAGATAGAGCCCAGTCTGAAGCACTCTAGACCCATGTTGTCTGATGGAAATAGAATGTGAGCCTGAAACACAAGCTACATGTGTCATTTTACATTTTCTAGTAGCTGCATTTAAAAAAGTAAAAAGAAATACTTTTAAATTGATTATAATACATTTTATTCAATAGAACATATTCAAAATACTATCCTTTCAATGGATAATTAATATAAAACAATTATTTTTTAAAAGATTTTATTTATTTATTCATGAGAGAGAGAGAGAGAGAGAGGCAGAGGCAGAGGGAGAAGCAGGCTCCCTGCGGAGCAGGGAGCCCTATGCGGGACTCGATCCCAGGACCCTGGGATCATGACCTGAGCTGAAGACAGACGCTTAACCGACTGAGCCACCCAGGCGTCCCAATATAAAACAATTATTAAGAAAATATTTACATTAGGGGTGCCTGGGTGGCTCAGTCGGTTAAGCATCTGCCTTCGGCTCAGGTCATGTTCCCAGGATCCTGGGATCGAGCCCCACATTGGGCTCCCTGCTCAGTGGGGAGCCTGCTTCTCCTTCTGCCTCTGCCTATCCCTCTCTCTCTCTCATGAATAAATAAACAAAATCTTAAAAAAAAGAAAAAATATTTAAATTATATTTTATTTCATACCAGGTATTTGGAATCCAGTGAGTATTTTATTTTATTTTATTTTTATTTATTTATTTTTTTGGAATCTGGTGGGTCTTTTAGCTATCTCAATTCAAAATAGCCACATTACAAGTTCTCAATAACTACATGTGTCTGGAGCCTACCATATCGGGCAATTCCTGTTTTGTGTGAGTTATCAGAATACTAAATTCAGAAAATATTTTATTGGCTTTTGAGTGTTTTGAAAAGATTTATAAATACACATTATTAAGAAAGCTAAATATATTAGTTTCCCTCTCCAGATTTATTTATATAGAAAAATGCAGTAATTTCTATAGACAACCAGCAATTGGTAGGCATTAAACTAAGATACCCTAAAGGATTTTGTAGTCTAATTTGGAAAAAAATAGATAAGCATGCTAAGTGCTATATTAAGGGCACCAGATTGATTAAAAGGTACATGGGATGAAACAAACCCAGGCTAGTGTGATCGTAGGTAAAATTTAAAAAGCAATATTGTCAATATTGGATTGTAGTTCATACAGGTCAGATCATGTTACTTCCTTCTTGCTCAGAATCTAAAATTCAAAAGTCTTAAAGTGGCCAATAAGGCCAGAAACAATTTGCCCTCCTGAAGCTCTCTTTCTCTCTTTCCACCCCCCAACCCCACCACCTTGAGCTTACCCTGATTAGCTGGGCTGGTCCCTCACGTGGACTTCATCACACTAAATATATTCCCACCACAGGGTCTTTGATGCACTCTTTCCTCTACCTACAACATCATCCACTTAGATAACCAAAAAGCTTCTTCCTACATGTCTCTGCTCAAAGGCTATTTATTAAAGAGGTTGCCCCTAAACACCCTAGTTAAAATAGCACCTGCCCCTACACTTTACCTTTCTATCCTGCCTCATTTTTCTTCATACCGCTTAATATTACACTAATAATTCATTTTATGTATCAACTTGGCTGGGCCACGGTGCCCAGATATTTGATCAAACGTTACTCAGGATGTTTCTGTAAAGGTGTTTTTACAAAGAAATTAACATTAAATCAGTGGACCTTGAGTAAAGCAGATTACCTGCTAAGGTGTGGGTGGGCCTTGTTTAATCAGCTGAAGAACTGTATAGACCAAAGACTGACCTCCCCTGAGCAAGAGGGAATTCTGTAAGAACACAGCCTTTGGACCTAGACTCAATTCCTCTGTGGATCTCCAGCCTACTGGCTGGGCCCAAATTTGAATTTACAAAGTCTTCACAGTAATATGAGCCAATTTCTCTGGAGAACCCTGACTAATACAACCACCTTACCTACTAGATTTTTTTTTAAATTATTTATTTGCTGTACTTTTTCCCCTACTAAAATGTAAATCCATGGCAGCGGAAAATATTCTGTTTTCTTTCCTACTGTATTCCCAGAATGAAGGAGCTGAAGGAACTCAATAAATATTTGTTGAGTTGTTCAATACATTAACGAATAAATTCTGCTCATGTTGACTGCTTTGAGTGGAATAATTCTGAGCAAGCAGCAATGGATAGGATCAGCTACACAGTAATAATAGATTCTACAGGACCTCAGTATCTTGCCTTTTCTAAGACTCATAAAAGAAAGAACATGTTTCTTTAAATGTGGTACCTTTACCTAATCACTAATCTTTTATATCAATGCTAATAGTAATTATATACCATACTCCAAGGAAAAGATCCCAGGAACACATGTTCACCCTTGAATGACCATATCCTTCTGAATCTCAAATAGAATGTAGCAGTTCAGCATATGTTCAAAAAACATTAGCAACAATCCATAAATTGTCAGACAGGCAAAAAAAAGGCAAGGAATGTAAGCTTCAAATGACCCTGATACCAAAATTTCCTTTGCTGATTTCATCCCCATGAAATACAATAAGAACTTGAGGGGCACCTGGGTGGCTCAGTCCGTTGAGCATCTGCCTTCTGCTCAGGTCATGATCCCAGGGTCCTGGGATCGAGCCTCGCAACGGGCTCCTTGCTCCGCGGGGAGCCTGCTTCTCCCTCTCCCTCTGCCTGCATCTCTGCCTACTTGTGCTCTCTCTCTATCTCTCTGTCAGATAAATAAATAAAATCTTAAAAAAAAAAAAGAACTTGACTAATGATGTGTGTGTGTGTGTATTGTGCCCACGTAAAGGGATACATTCACTTAGTTATTAATGTTATTGTTTTTTTCCTTTTCTCCCTATCACTGAAACTCAGTTATTATATCTCACATCTACTTCAGAAGCTAATGACTACATCATGCGTTTTTTCTCTGAAATATAGGCTATATTTACACATCTGAGAAAGGACAAATATATTTGCAAATACACGCAAAGTGTGACTCGTATGGCTTTATGGAAGTGTTACTGTAGAATCATTTGCATATGGGAGTAGGAATTGTTAAAACAAAACGAAACAAAGACATTGCAAAAAAATTAACATTCCCATTTTTTTGCTAGTCAGAATAAAGGGAGTACAGCTTGTGGAAGGGAACAGAGCATTAGTGTCGAGAGCAGGGGACTTGGGTTCTAACACTGCCAATGACTGAGACCAGACCAGAGGGTCATCCTAACCACTGTGGACTTCTGTTTCCTCAAACTCAAAGTGAGAGGATGCTTTCCAGCTCTAAGATGCTCTTTGATTTCATGAAATAAGTAATCCAAATATGCTGCATTGAGGAAATGCTCCTTTTGGAAGAACACCCTAAATATCAAAGCCACAATGGGCTAGAGATGTAAAAAAAAAAAAAATCATCAAGAACAACTTTATCCAAATCTTTCCTTTTGGAAATGAAGACTTTCAAGAATAGGAATATTTAGGGGCACCTGGGTGGCTCAGTTGGTTAAGCTTCTGGCTTTGGCTCAGGTCATGAACCTGGGGTCCCAGGTTCAAGCCCCACGTTGGGCTCCCCACTTAGCGGGGAGTCTGCTTCTCCCTCTCCCTCTGCCTCTCCCCCTGCTTCTTCTTTCTCTCTTGTTCACTCTCTCTCTCTCAAATAAATAAATAAAATCTTAAAAAAGGAATAGGAATATTTAGTATATGTGTGAAATCACATAATTAGCTTCTCAGAGCCCTTGGTTTATAAGCCAGAACTCCAACCACATGTACTCTGTTTTCTAGAAATGAACCTTCATCTATTTATTTCATTCTTTCCAAAACTTTTTTGAATGGTAAAAGCCTTATTTCAAGACCTTCAAATCTTTTTAAACACTTTATGTTACAGAGGGCCCTGAATTTTTAAGCCCTTGGCTGTCAGACTATGACAACTGAAACAGAAACCTGCAAAGAGTCACTTGTAAAGTTGTCAAATCAAATCTGAGGACAGACAGTTTCTATCAGTTTCCATTTGCATATAAGCCTATATCTTAGAAATAGTTTTTCAGGAGATAATGCTTCATGATGAAACTCCTCCTTCTGTGCCATTTTCAATTTAAAAACCTATTTAGTTAGTCATTAGTTCCATACTTCTTTTAAAAAATAGAAATATATTTTAAAGGAGGGGCTCTCAGGTTTAACCTAGCTAGTTCAGGTACAGGGAAACACTTGAGAGCTTATTTTGCCCATTAGGATAAGAAGAAATGCAATGTTGATTTTATCTTTTATGCCCCTTAATATAATAAAACCTCTTAAACTTTCTACTGTTGATTTATTGTAGAATTTTATTGCAGAAGATATATTTTAGTACATTTGACTGAAACCATCCATTTACCTTACTAGTCCATGATGCCTTGTTGCCCATGCTTTTGAATAATTTTGAATCTGTATATGAGTTTACGTATTCTAAGGTAGGTAATGCTGCCCAAAAGATGTGAGAGCTATAGCAACACCAATGTACACATCTATTCACCTCCATGCTTTCCCCATTAGGCCTGCATGAAACAATGACACATGGTTGATAACTGGAAAGAGAATCTATGAAAATACGGAGTAGAAACTTAAGTATGAAAGAGAGGATGAAAGACACAGATATAAACCCAGAGGCAAAACTTTGTTGAAAGACTAAAAGAGAAAGCTATAAAGAACACATTCATTCATTTATTGAATAGTTATTCAGTATTTAATGTAGGATGGGTACTACATAGTAATGGGAACCCACAAGAACATCTGATGAGCTCAGTAGAAGGAAATGTCTATGTCCTGTCAGAAAGGTTGCTATAGCCTTCACAAAAGAGATGATATGTGAATACTCAGTGAATAAATACATAGATATAGGTAGGCGGAGGAGACTTGAGGATTAAGCATTTTTAAAAACTAATAGTAGGATTAAACAGGAAGGTGACTTGTTTGGTTGGCATATTCCATTTGTTTAAGAATAAATGCCAAGAATAGGTTGAGAAAGCAAAGAGTTCCCAGTCCTAAACAGTAGAGTATCCACAGTAGTTGTAGAGCATAGAAATGACACATTTCTTTTTTAAGAATCAAGGACCAGGTATGGGACAGACAGGTAACATAGAGACTAGATAACAGGGTTTTGCAATAGTCCAGGAAAGAGTTTTGGGAATGTCAACAAAGGTTTTGGTGGTGAGCACAGAGAGGAGGTGAAGATTTGGGCAGGAGACTACACCACATCTCAGGTGTCATAGACTGTCACTGTACCATTTGTATGCCACACTATGCAAGTGTGTCTGGATAGAACATTCAGCAGGATTAACACTTCCCTGAGCCAGCATGCAGCCCTTTATTAAGCACTTCTAGGGACAGCTGGCTGACCTCAGTGAAAAACATTCCCTGACATCCCTCTCCCCCATGCCACATTCTTCCTAGCCTTGTTTGCCCAACCCTATAAAAGAAATTTTCTTCCTCCCTGACATTTGCAGATCTTATGGTTACAGTGTTCTTCTTGTTACCACAGTCTCCAAAAACCCTTTCCAGTAAGGTCTCTACTTTATTTGCTTTTGATGGTTTAGTGATTCTTATTTGTTCAGATTTCAAATTGCTCCTTTTGTTTGTTTGTTTGTTTTTCCTCCTAGCTCCTCTGTGTGCTATGTATTATTCCTCTGGAATGTGGACTTACTTTAAGGAAAATATTTCCTTTAGCATCTATTTAAAATACCCACATTTCAAAGAGAATGTCTATGTCAAAGCAGAAGTTGCAAGGCGTGAATGAAATGATATACACAAAGCAGTCAATACACGGTCTGGAACAGAGTGAGCCCCCAATAAGTGTTGGTTGATGTTATTGTTACTTTTCTAAATGTTACTATATAATGCAGATGTTAGGTCTTCATTTTCCCTGGCAAAATTCTTTCTTTTCCTCCTACGAGATAAAATCCAAATTCCTTAACATAACTCACATGGTCTTTTATGATGAGGATCCTGTCTACCTATTAGCCCCATCATGGAATGGATGCTTCATGCTTTATTGACCTTCCAGGTCCTGCAAATAAGGCTTCCTAATCTTGTATATGGTCTTTCAACTTCCTCAAATGCCCTGCCCTCTCATTCTCCAATTAATATGAAAAACAATTTTTGCATATTTTAAACTGTAATGAAGTGTCAAGAGCAAGTCTTAAATGACCCTTCTTAGAGATCATTTTTTTCATTTTTTTAGTATTTCTCTAGTTGGGATCGTTTTTTCTGATTTTATTATAAATACAATACCACTGAATAAGCATTTCTATGTAATTAAAATATTTTTATAAACATACTTATCAGTGGTTTCATGACAGTTCATTTTATATAGAATCTATAATTTATGTGACAAATTGAGTAGTGTTTAGCTTTTTATGTTTCATCTAATTTCTGACTATTATGAATAAGATTACGGTGAGTTTATGTACATATACATTTATCAACATTTTTGGTAATTACCCATAGTTTCATTATGTTCATAGAATCATTTGCCAGAACCAGATAACTAGATCAAAGTATATAAATATTTTAGAAGTTTATACTCTCAGAAGTGTGTGAGAAAGTTCTGTTCGCATTGCGTACTCACCAACATTGCATTGGTTCTTTTTTTTTTTTAATCTTTTGCTAATTTATTCTCATTCTGTAGCCTACTAAAAACAATAACAGTAATGATTTTTGAGCACAAGTCATATGCTAGACTCACTAGGAAATGAATTTTTTAAATTATTTATGTCATTTTCAATGTGATGCTTTAAATGATTACTTAATCATCATATTGACCCTTTTTTTTGAAATAGCAGTTCATATCATTTCCTCATTCCTCTAGCTGGGTCCTAATATTGTTTTTATCATTTTGAATGAGAGCCTTACATAGTAAAATACGAATCTTTTGCTTTCCATTCTATTATTGACATTTTAATTTATTTAACTGTATTTGAATCTTCTATTTATGCTTACAGTTAAAGCAATTAATGCTTATTTTAAAAATTTTATAATATAATATATAGTATAATGTTTTTAGCTAGATAATTAAAATTATCTGTAAGCTCATATTTCTTCACTTTAATTATTTAACATCTGGAAAATAATATTTAATTATCTTTCCAACATAAGATTTTAGCATATTGTCTAGATTTCCTTTGCAGGTATAACATATACGTTATATGAGAATAAATAAGTGAATATTTTGCTTTTTTAGCTAAATGGCTATATAAGTGAATTAACTTTATTCTTATATTTAACAATTACCCTATTACTAGGCATTTGTGTGAGTCCATTTGTTTTAAACATTCTTTTAGATGATGTTATGATAAATATCCTTGCATGCAAACATTTGTGTTATTTTCTGATTATATCTTCAGGTGAAATTTTGGGAGACTGAATTACGGATTTATATGAAGGGATTTGCTACAGAGATCAGGCGTTGGGCAATTTTGAGAGCTGGCTAAGCAGTCTCTGCAAGCCTGTTATCTGCATGTCCAATGCTGGAGCTTGAAGTCTGCAAGGCAGGTAGTCAGGAAGGGAAAATGGATATAAAGAAGTGGGGGAGAGCAAGTACCAGGAGAGGAAGTATCCAGTGAATCTGCTTCTCTGATTAAAACCTAACATTCAGAAAAAACAGAAATGCAAGAAATATTATGACAATAAAGAGAGCTAATTCTTGCATCACATTTGCTATATCCAGACACTGTTGTAAGAGTTTAATACATAATAAAACTTCTAATCTCCATAATAATAGCCCTACAAGATCATGACTATTATTCTCCTTTTTGTCCATGAGAAAAATTAAGGCGCAGAGGTATTAAGTAACTGCTAAAGGATACTTAGATAATATGTTTATATCCTAGACAATTTTGACAACAAAACAATATAGTGATACCTTCTTTATTATGATGTCTTTGTTTTGTTTGTATTTGTTCTTGGGTCCCTCCTCACCCCTTCACCCCCACCCCGTTGTCAAAATTTGATTGCAGGTGAGGATCTGCTGGGAGGCAGTCTGAAGCAGGGTCAGAAGCCAGAGGCTGGAAAGGTCTATGATCATTCTGAATTTCCAGTGTGACCTCCAGCAACTCAACTTGCTTGAGTTTTGTTTTCCTTACTGTTAAAACATTGAGTGATTTAATGTATTGGCTCCGTGGTGTATTCATTCTGCATGTGTTGTTGTCTTTAGACATTTGAGTTTAACCTCAAATTCTGGAAGTTGTTTTTAAAATGAAAAAAGCTGCTTCATGGGGTTGTAAAATTTGAAAGAATAAGGGTAAGAGGGGGAGAAGGAAGTCTCTTTCGCACATGCATAAAAGCACTCATTAAGATTTAGTAGATATATCTGAAACTGCTTTATCTCAAAAGAGACAATCTATACAAAGAGGGTTAGAACAATCAAAAACAATTTACTGTTACTTAACACAGAATAATACATTTAATTTGTCTTGAATGTAGAGAATCAGCTAGACTAGAAAGAACAATAAGAGTGTAGAAATCCAAAGTGACACCTGGAGACTCTAATTCAATAGATTGGGGTGAGGGTCAAGAAATCTATATTTTCGAAATGCCCAGGTCCATCTGAAGTGCAACTGATTTGGGAGCCATCACTCTAGGCACCATGAGGTTCTGAAGTTTGTAACTAATGATATAAAGGATTAGACTTATATTTCAGAATAACCTCTTTTGGCCATATTGGAGAATGGATTTGAGTGGAAAACAGAAGAAAATCTGAACAACCTCACAAATTAGAGATTTGTAATATTTTCCAAAGAAATGAGACAGAGCAGTTTTATCCATATTTTCAAAAAGAAATTAAATTAACATGTAAAACATAATTACATTAGAGGTGATTCTCAAAATTGTGCAAAGTATGTCTTTACATTAACCTCACTTTACAAATGAAGAAGCCGAGGCTTTCTGCCGCAGAGATTTACCTTCCCGTGGAAAACTTGTGGCTTCTTCATTAGAGGGAATTTTGTAGTCAGAAAACCCAAATCTGTACATACTACCATGACATTGAATTTTATGTTCCAAGGAAAGGCATTTAAGCCTCAAGTCCTCAGTTTCTAATTTTATGAAAAAGGCATGATAAAATAATTCCTTTTAGATTACATATAAGGACTAATAAGAAATGAGCTTAGCAGGTTTTGATACATGTTAAAAATTATTACTGTCATAAAAAACAACAAATACAATTTTAAAAAACTTTATTTTGGGGGGCACCTAAGTGTCTCAGTCATTAAGCGTCTGCCTTTGGCTCAGGTCATGATCCCAGGGTCCTGAGATAGAGCCCCACATCAGGGTCCCTCCTCAGCAGGGAGCCTGCTTCTCCCTCTCCCACTCCCCCGGCTTGTGTTCCCTCTCTCGCTGTGTCTCTCTCTGTGTCAAATAAATAAATAAAATCTTAAAAAAAAAAAAACCACTTTATTTTTATTTATTTTTTTTTTTCATCAGCTTTAGGTTTACAGCAAAATATAGATGATGGTACAGGGATATTCCAGATACTCTCTGTGCCCACACATCATAGCCTCCTCCTCCAGGAATAACATCCATCCTTCCTCCAAGGGGACATTTGTTAAAATCGATGAACCCACATTAACACATCATAACCTGAAGTTTACCTTAGGACCCACTCTTTCTATTGTACATTCTCTGGGTTTGGACAAATGAATAGTGGCATATAGTCATCATTATAATATACAAAGTATTTTCATAAAATTATTTTATTGCCATAAAAAATCTCTGTGTTCACCTATTCATGCCACTCCTCCTTCAACCCATAGCAACCATGGCAACCCTCTATCTCTTTCTTGTCTTCATAATTTTGCCTTTTCCAGAATGCCATATAGTTGGAATCATCCAATATGTAGCCTTTTCATATTGGCTTCTCTCACTTTGTAATATGCATTTGAGGTTTCTCCATGTTGTTTTGTAACTTGATAGCTCATTTTGTTTCAGTGCTAAATAATATTCCAATGTTTGGATGTACCACAACTTATCCATTCACCCACTGAAGAACGTCTTAGTTGCTTCCAAGTTTTGGCAATTGCAGATAAGGCTGCTATACACATCTGTGTGCAGGTTTTTGTATGGACATAAGTTTTTAACTTCTTTGGGTAAATACCAAGGAGCACAATTGTTAGATCATATAATAAGAATAGGTTTAAGAAATTGGCAGACTGTCTTCCAAAGTATCTGTGTCATTTTGCCTTCCTACCAGCAATGAATGAGAGTTACTGTATTTGGTGTTTCAGTGTTTTGCATTTTTGCAATATAATGTACCATAGAACATACAACACCAAGAGCGAACCCTTAGGTAAACAATGGAATTTGAGTGATAATGATGTATCAATGTAGATTCATCAATTGTAACAAATGTACCACTCTGGTGGAGGATGTTGATAATGGGGAAAATTGTGTGTGTTTAGATGCAGGGAATATATGGTAAATTTCTGTGCTCTCTGCTCAATTTTGCCATAACCTCGAAACTACTCTAAAAAATAAAATTTATAAAAAATATGAGCAAAAGCAGGAGATGTAAGGACAGAGCTAGAGAAGCAAAGCTAAGAAAAAATATGTGTGCAAATAAATAAGTGTAGTAGCATATGATTGTCTGTGTGTTAGTACTGTACATATATACACATAATATAAAATATATGTAATTTGTAGAAAATTATATAAATATCACTCATTTTAAAGTAGTCAATCTAACCCTCTGACAGTTTCTGCCAGCAGGTCAGCCAGCTCCACTTTGATCTGTTCCAGCACTGGAAACTAAACATAAGCCAGTTTTCATTCTTATAATCCTTTAATTTCTTTGTAGGAGATTCTTGATTAAGATAAAACAAAATAATAGAAGTTAAGCAAAGTCCAACCATTTGTGTGTGTTTGTGTATGTGTATGTGTAATGTTTAGAGCTGCGGATGGTTGATCCGAGTTCAATCATGGTATGATTCAAGAGGAAAAAATAAATTGAGAAAGGAGGAGGAATAGAGAAGAGGAAGGAAATGGGAAGGCAAGAGAGAAGAATAAAGTAATAAATGGGATTGAGTGGAGGCAAATGATGATGTGGAAGTGATTTTGAAAATAATCTTGAAGGGGGGTGCCTGGGTGGCTCAGTTGTTAAGCGCCTGCCTTCGGCTCAGGTCATGATTCCAGGGTCCTGGGATCGAGCCCCGTATCGGGCTCCCTGCTCGGCGGGAAGCCTGCTTCTCCGTCTCCCTCTCCCCCTGCTTGTGTTCCCTCTCTAGCTCTCTCTCTCTCTGTCAAATAAATAAATAAAATCTTTAAAAAAAAAAAGAAAGAAAAGAATCTTGAAGGAATGAACCAGAAACAAGGTAACCTTGTCTCCACTTTGTCCATGTCCCACAATGGCTGTTATCAACACAGTCCACATGGATATCATTTCATTGTATTACAGAATGAACAGAGAAGCTGGTGCCATTTCCTTTTGGATCATAAATTTGTATTTTTCAGAAAATAGTAGATGAGCATTAAATTGAAAGTAAGAAAAATTTAAAATCACATAAGACATGATTTATAAATATGCCAGCTATACATAATATGAATTAGTAACATAGATGTTGGTGCATCCTTACTTCAAAGTTCAAGTTGGCCCTTGACAATGTTGACCCTTATCTGAGCCATCTGTTCTTGGAAAGCAGGACAGATCTAGAAATCCTCCCAACATTTTTTTGTAGCTAATGACAAAGGACTGCTTTGTTTTCACATATTTTGTTTATCAGCACCACCTCCACTCTTCCTCAATGACCCCTATAAAACTCACAGATATGACCCACCTCCACCCTTTCTCATGACTCCCAGAAAAATCAGAGATGACTCCTTGGTTTACTCCCCTCTGTAAAACCTCAAGTCTCACTCATTTTCTTCAAGATGGTCCTCACTAATGAAAATCTTCTCTATTACAATAACCTAAATACAATCAGCTCCCTAATTTGGAGGTAAATTTTGTCTTCCACACATTCTTGTCTATATCTTAGCTTAGCATTTGGGGAACTCCTTACAATGTGCTATCACATGACTTACGACTTCATAGCTGCTGCTTTCTTCAGGGGACCATTTGTTCTGTTTATTTTGTTTTAGCATTGACTTCATTGTACTGTGTACTATCACATGTCACATTGTTTAGAATCTGAATTTCTTATTTCAGGAGCCAATGCTACTTTGTATCTTTGAAAACAATCATAGACCCACAACATAGGTATTTTATAAATGAATGAATTCAGTAGGACAATGAATGCAGTAGGACAATCTATGACATTGACATGAAACTTTTGCCTATAAGACACGCAGTGCCTTGTTATCCAAAAGGAATTTCTTACTGATGAATTTTATTTTTTTTATTTTTATTTTTTTAAAAGATTTTATTTATTTATTTGACAGAGAGAGACACAGCAAGAGAGGAAACACAAGCAGGGGGAGTGGGAGAGGGAGAAGCAGGCTCCCCGCAGAGCAGGGAGCCCGATGTGGGACTCGATCCCAGGACCCTGGGATCATGACCTGAGCCGAAGGCAGTCGCTCAACCGACTGAGCCACCCAAGCGCCCTGATGAATTTTAATTAAAAGCATTTTTATGTTCTCTGTAGTTACTTTAGATAGTAATTATAGTTGCCTTCCCAACTCCTCTAACTAAATTGGTAGAAAGTTGTTGAAGACAGCCTGAAACCATCCTCATGTATCAGTTATATACTGCTGCATAATGAACTAACACAAAACTTAATGTCTTAAAATAATAATATTTATTCAGCTCAGGCATCTATGGGTCTGTCGAGCACTTCTTTTTATCATGTATAAACTCCATCATGAATCTGGTCAATTATGAGTCATTTCAGTATCTCTGCTAACTTTGGCTGGGCTTGGCTGAGCAGTTGTAGCTTCAGCTGGGGCTCATTCACATGTCTGATGATTGACTGGCTGCCATCCTAGCGTGACTGGCAACTAGCCTACCCAGCTTACATCTTCTAGTAGGTTAATTTTGTCTTGCATTCCTAACATGACAGGAATACAAGAAGGAAACCAAAAGCACATAGATTCCCTGAGACCTAGGCTTAGAAATGGTATACAAGCATATGCTACTAACCAGATTGAGTCAAGAGCCTGCTCGGGGTCAAGGGTGGGGAGAAAAGAATCATCTTTTTTTTTTTTTTAATTTTTTTTTTAAGATTTTATTTATTTGCGAGAGAGAGAATGAGAGACAGAGAGCATGAGAGGGAGGAGGGTCAGAGGGAGAAGCAGACTCCCTGCTGAGCAGGGAGCCCGATGTGGGACTCGATCCTGGGACCCCAGGATCATGACCTGAGCCGAAGGCAGTCGCCCAACCAACTGAGCCACCCAGGCGCCCCAAGAATCATCTTTTAATGGAAAGAGCTACCAAGTCACATTAAACAGATTGTACTTCCCATGGAGGAATGAAGCATTGGAAGTATTTCTGCAATCAGTCTGTAACACATTATTTGTATGAATCTGAACAATTTTACTTGGAAAATTGTCCCTTAGGATAAGTAAATAAAGTGGCTGTACCAACTTGCATTCCCACCAGCAGTGTAAGAGGGTTCCCCTTTCTGCACGACCTCTCCAACATTTGTTGTTTCTTGCTTTGTCAAATTTTGTCATTCTAACTGGTGTAAGGTGGTATCTCAATGTGGTTTTGATTTGAGTTTCCCTGATGGCTAATGATGATGAACATTTTCTCATGTGTCTGTTAGCCATTTGTATGTCTTCTTTTGAGAAGTGTCTGTTCATGTCTTCTGCCCATTTTTTGACTTGATTATTTGTTTTTTGGATGGGACTGGAGGAGATTATGCTAAGTGAAAGAAGTCAAGCAGAGAAAGTCAATTATCATATGGTTTCACTTATTTGTGGAATATAAGGAATAGCATGGAGGACATTAGGAGAAGGAAGGGAAAAATGAAGGGGGGAAATTGGAGGGGAAGATGAACCATGAGAGACTATGGACTCCAAGAAACAAACTGAGGGTTTTAGAGGGGAGGGAAGTGGAGGGATAGGTTAGCCTAGTGATGGGTATTAAGGAGGGCACATACTGCATGGAGCACTGGGTGTTAATACAAAAACAATGAATCACGGATCATTACATCAAAAACTAATGATGTAGTGTATGGTGACTAATGTAACACAATAAAATTAAATTAAATTAAAAAAATAAAAATAAATAAATAGGCTTTCCACCAAAAAATTAAAAAAGGACAAGTAAATAAAAAGCCAATCCTACAGAAGTAGTTCAATGCAGAAGATATTTAAGACGACAAGGGAAACACTGAAAATGAAGAAGAAAATGAACACTAATATTTGGTGGCCTACTTTGTATCAAGGAGAGCATGGCCTCTGCACATTTCATGTATTAGGTGATATGATTCTCACTATAAAGCCCCTCCCAAAAGAAAACATTATCCCCATTATTTTTCAAATAATGAAACTGAAGTAAGAGAGTTTTAACTATATTTCTCAATGTACCATTACAAATAAATGGCTGAACCACGATTCCAATTCCATTCCCAAATTCAGGTTCTTTAGCTGGTCACAACTGTTGCTGAAATACTACTTTTCTGTCTGTGTTTTCGTTGTTTATTTAATTCCCTAACAGTATGAGAAACCTGAGAAGACAGAGGCCTTGCATCATTTCCACCACCCATTAGTTCTAGCAGAATGATGCTATTGGTTTATAAGTATGACTATGTTCCAATGTCTTATTATTAAAAGAAGAAAAACTCAATTAATTGGACTCTGAATAGAATATTCTATGGCAGTGGTACTAAAAAAATAATAATAATGGAATATTCTTGGAATCACCAAAGACATAATGAGAATTATTTTTTTTTCTTCATGATTATAGTTCCAAAGCTCATTAACTTCCCTACAATTTCCATGAATAAAAAGCATAGGCAGTCATGGGGAGGGGTGAAAGGAGGAAGACTTCTACTTCAGTCCCATACTGAATAATTCTGTAATAAGATAGTGAATAAAAAATATGTTTCATCAAGTAATCCTATCCACAAAAGACAGATCTGTTCAATGTGGTCCCCAGGAGGATGAGGTAGCTGTAGGGAATCTCTGCTACTTCTGCTTTCTCCCCCTTTTGTTCAGGAGGCAGAAACAAAGCTTCCCAAAATGAACTCTTTAAATATGAAATGATCACCAGAGGCTAATTGAAACAGCAGACAATTGAAACAAATTATGCATTCTTCCCTTAGATAAGAGACTTAAATTATAAATCCTCCAAGTCTAGAAAGTGTGAAATAAATTGAAATGCAATTAAATGTCAGAATTAATGACATCTCCAAGTTATTTCTTATAGCATCTCTTGAAATGCTTTGAGGTTTTGGGAATGCTGTATTTATCTTAATCAAGCTTATCTCAAGTTTTGTTAAAAAAAAAAAAAAAGCGGGCCTTAAGATCGGCCCTTCAGTCTCTACCTGAAAATGCAGGGCTTTTTTTTTTTTTTTTTTGCTTTGCTTTGTTTCCACCTACCCCATTCTTCCTTTACTGGCATTTGATTGAGCAGTAGGCAGCATGACTTGTTTCAAATCATCAAGTCAGTTCTATATTCCTTTTTTATTATTATGTGAAGTTTATTGAAACTGATGATTATATTGAGTTTCATGCTGGGAACTGTACAAAATTGTTAATCTTCTGAGTGCAATCACCTCCATGAGCTGAGGAGCTGGTGCTCTTGTTGAATTCAGTTTGAATGGATATCAACGTGATTTGTTTGGCTGGCTCTTTGTTTTTCTGGATATGCCGGTGAATGGCTAAAATGACCCGGTTAAACCAAGGGCGGAGATCTGTGATAAGAACTGGTGAGGTATCTTGTGCATGTGTCCCCACCGTCTTAGACGAGCAGGGGCAATGGTTCCCTCACATATATGCATACTGGATAAATAAACCGATTTCCCTACCACTTTAGAAAGCATCAGGGCTAATGAATGACCAAGTGCCAATTCTTCCTAAACAAATCAAACTTTATGCTTCTTTTATGAAATTTTGGTTTGGACGGGTCTTATACTGAGACAAAAGAAACTTTATGCTGATGCCAAAAGCTCTGTGGAACAAGATAAGTAATTATAAAAGAAAGAAATATCCACTTTCGAGTCTAAAAATCACTGTCATTACTTTAATGACAAACAAACAAAAGGCTATGTAAAAAAAACAACAACAACCAATTTATAAAAAATGAGACAAATAGGGTAGTCATCTTCCCAAATTTCGGGGAAATTACATGAACTCTTTTCTCCGAGAAAGTCTGAGATATATCACATGGCTTGTTTTTACTTATTACAAATTAAAGGGCCTCTGATCCCAGTGCTACTTCATAGGAATCTAATTATACGAAAATACTAGAAAGAAATAAAGAAACAAGCCATATAAAAAAGAAACAGTTTAATTTAGGGCTGGAAGCAAAGAATGTAGACTTCAAGGTCTAGACTCAAGGGGATGAATTCCTGTATTTCCATTCAAACATTAGGCAAGAGTTCTTTTGAGATAAAAGCTGTGACTTTATATGAACTAATGTCATGTCACTCTATGTGTAAATCTACCAAATTAATGTCATTTTAAAGCTGTATAACCTCAAAGGAATTAAGTAAATAAACAACATCACTCAGAAATTCACTTCCTTACACATTAGTCAAGATCAAGTTCTATGGTTGGAAAAAAATCAGTTATTTTCCATGTTATAAAAACTTGACATACTTTTTTTTTTTCTAAATCATACTATTAGGAAATGTCTGAGTGGGTCTGTCTGGCCTGTTGATCATATACTAAACCATCTTGACTGCCTTATATTCATTGTCTAGACTAGATTGTAAATTCCAAAAGAGCAGGGACAGTATATCATTGTAATTTGAAATTAGAGGCCCTCCTGCAAATATTTAAAGAAAAAAGTCTTCTTTAATTACAATGTAAGCAAATGTCCCATTGGCATATCTCATTTCATGCTCTCCCCTTTCTCAGTGCCTCCTTCACCCTCACTGCCATCACATATTTTCATGTAGGGGATGTCTGAGCAATATCTGTGGCTCACATCTGTCTTATTCTTTAAGAAGTCACTCTTACTATTACAGAAAACCAAAAGGAAAGCAACAGAATTGAAGCCTTTATTATGTCTTCATCAAACATTTACTAAAACTGTATGAGTCCATGTAAAATCTGTTGATATCTGCGTAAGGTGTACATTGTAGTTAATAGCCTTTACTATGTTCAATTCCTAGTTTTGATAATACAAATTTTATATTTGGAGCAATCTGAGTGAAAGGTACAGGAGACCTTGTGCCCAATTTCTTGAGAGTCTTAAATTATTTCAAAAAAAGTCTAAAAGAATAGAAAATAAAAACAGCCCTACTGTGTGACAGACATGGTGTTAGGTGTTCATATAATATTAAATCAGTTAATTAAATTCAGGAAGAATAAAGTGCAATTATTTCTGTGTTCAGACAAATTGGTTTTATGTGTGTGTTGGGGTGTCACACTTGAACAACTAAATATTCTAAGCAATAAATGAAGTGAATGAATCTAAGGATCTGTGTCCATTCTGACAACAAATATAATTATACTCCAACACAATATCATCAATCAATCTAAAATCAGACAAAGCATTTCCATTCAAATCCATCTTATCTTGCTGAAACAGCACCATTCTGTTCTAATCTGTGATCAACTCCTCTTGATTTAAAATGTTAAGATTTTTCAGATCCACCCATTTCCCCACCTTCTCTATAGCTACCAACTTAGTCTACATCACCAACAAGTGTGCCTGGAGGTGGCCTTTGAACCAACCTCTATACTTTCTATCTTCCCCCCCTTTATAATTGCCTCCTACTTCACTACACTGTAAACTCCTCAGAATAAAAATAGTGATTATGTATTTATTTTAGGTTGGACTCCACCAGAAAGAGACCTTGAGACAAGAATCTCACCAGAAGCATAGGTAGGAGAGTGGAAAAGCAAGGTAGGTAAGGATGGAAGCTGATAAAACGTACATACCTCATTCTCTCTGTGGCGGGAGCAGTGCGAATACACCTCTGAGTTCCCTTTCAGAAGAAGAATCAGAGTGTTTATTTTTTACAGTTCATCCAGCATTTTCTGGGGGCTGTTCCTGGGGAGGGAGAGTGGCTCCTGGTGCCCATAGCCCGCATTCAGTAGGCAGGATGGAAGAAGGCCATCAAGCTGCATCAAGTTCTTAAGGTAGATCACTGCTGGCAAATACTTGACAGGTGAGGGCTGGGGAGAAAGGTGTATCAACAACAGTGTTTGCTTTCATATTATTTTTGATCACTATTGTCTATTCAGCATTATGTCTAACATGCATGATATAGTGTGCAGGAAAAACTACTTAAATATTAGCACAAATAGTAATCCTTCTAAAAAATAGCTTAGAACACAGTAGAAAAAAAATAGTCCCCTTGGATTTCCAGGATAAAATAGACTTATTACATTGGTCCTGATCATTAGTAGATATATTTCTTGTCTCTGAAATAGCTCATGTTCATAAATTTCCCTCTTATTAGGAAGATAAACATTTCCCAAGATGGATGAGTTCGAGCTTTTTTTAAAGCACGGAGTTTGAAAAGAATATAAATAATATTTTACTTAATATATCTCTTATCAAACTTAAGAATTACTGCTTTTAATCATACTTATTCTTGTCTCCAGTTTTATATTGAAATGCAATTGTTGACAAAGAGCTGTGATGATATATTATACCTTTCTCACAGGTAAGGATTGCATCTAGTTCCTTTACATCTTCAATGTCTTATACATACTGAGTGTTCAAACAAATGTGGTTCAAATTAAGTTGTTGTGAGATGTGGTTAACTCTATATGTTTAACTTGAATTGGCTTCAATTAAATAGAAAGTAACCATATCAATCAAAGACACAGAGAAAAAAATAATAGTGGAAAACACCTGTATTTCTTTTTCCATTCTTATTCCTGGAGAACCAACCATCCACTTTTTCCCCTAAATACCTATAGACCCTTGCTTCTGGAATATAGGTCTCTAACCTGAGCTTTTCATTTCTTCACAAAACCTTCTACTATTCCTGACAGAAGAAGAGAGGGGATTCCAGGAGAATTGGCAAGCTATGTGCAACATGAAAAGGAAGTTCCAAGGCATCTTGGCATCATCTATCAGATCCATGTGACAAAGCCAATCCAACCCTGTTCCCAGGGAGACTTTGACTCTGTTGCCTCTTGTCAAAGACTGGCTCCTGTCATAGCACATTAATGCCAGTGGGACAGAGAAAAAGGGTCATGTACTCTGTGGTAGTTGATTCTGTCTTCCACATTGTCTTTGCTACTTAATGATTGCAGGACAGTCACCTAGTTATTCCTAAGTGTCCCTACATGTCACCTTCTTATCTTTAAAACAGGTATATTAATATCCATCTCGTGGTGTTGTCCTGAGGAAAAATGGGAACATGCATGAACATGCACAAAGCATCAACATTGTGCTTGGCACGCTTGGCATGTGAGAGATAACCTGATACATATTGACACTTCCCTTCCAACATCTCAAGACTGTAGCAGTATATTTCCCACCAAGCATCTGCCTATTCCTGTCTCCTATTCCTATTTACTTTCTCCTGCAATTTCACCTCAAGTCTTTCAAAGTGGTCTCTTAACGTGTGACATCTACCTACATCTCGGCTTCTAGAGTATGTCTTCAACGTTGATGCTGGTCTGAGCTCACATGAGCCTGCCAGATGAAACCACCCTTTCTCCTCCATTCTTCTCCATCCAGCTAGGTGGAGGCATCATAAATCCACGCACCACTTGGGATGGGATTCATCTTGAATCCCTGCACTTTTGAGTCCAAGGTTTGTTTAGTTGGAGAAAGAGCATCAGCTGCTGCTGGCATAACTCCATTTTGCTTTCATTGATTATGTAACCATGTGACCCACAGTTCAGCTGAAGCTCATGTTTTATTTTGCTTTTTAAGTACCCTGTTCATATCACACAATTCTGTAGGGAAATGTCCTGTAGATATAGTCTGGCAAGAATTTCTACCAGTGAAGACTTGATCTTTCTTTTATCTTACACCCAATTAGTTGTCTTCTCTCTGTCAGTGTAAAATAAGAAATCAACCCTCTTTCTGTGAATTCTCACTGCAATAATAATTCCCTACTCAAAGCATCTTTGGGTCTCACAGACTTCACTCAGGATTTGGGGTATTTGAGTGACTGTACATTACCACTTGACTTTCTTCCCTCTACCTCTAAATACTTTGCATCTCTTAATTTGCTACCTGGAGTGTCCTGGGAAACACAATTCTCAGGTCTTATTATGCAGATTAGTTCATCCTTGTGCCATCCAGCTGGGGGCCTCCCTTTGAGTGAGATTCATAAGGAGCCCTAAAACACTATGGATCACTTTCTCCATCTTGAGAGATAAATACGGGTTTTATGGAGCTTAACAAAATTATTTTTTATCAGTCCTTTCTTAAGAAAAAAATAATTTAAGAAATACTATTTTGCAAATTTTTCAAAAACAGAAATATACATAAACTGATACAAGTCCCTGAAACTTAAATTTCTTTAACCCCATTATAACCATTCTCTATCCAAGGCCAAGGTTTAAAATTTTCAACTGGTCCTTACTCTCCCTCCATCAGTCTTTGGAAATACAAAGAAGTTGGTAGTGTATTCATCTCACCTTTGATTTGAATTGTCACATATACTTTGGAAAAAAGAAACAACTATGGTCAATATTATTTCTAAATTATTATCATGCTTAATTTCCTTATTCCTCCTTTCAGTGACTTCAATAGAACAATTCAAAATCTGTCCTATTTCTAGGGCCAGCTCCTTGAAACTCCCATGAGTCCCCTTTAATCTTTAAATCAGTATACATATTTTTAATGCCACAAACTGAGGCCCACTATGAACATTTTGTCAATGCCTTATTGTAAAAGTAGGAATGTCTGAAGATCTGATCTTGTCACTCCAGTGGACCCCACCTTGCTCTTGCAATCTCAAATTCCTTTCCTTTGTACTCCAAAATTCCTGGACAAAGTAAAATCTCCTGATGTTGAACAAGGATTACACAGCTACCCTGACCTGTGGATGAGCTATCTTAAAAATTTAGCTGAGTTACTCTAGTGGCCTTATTTTAGGGATAGGTTAATAGTCACTCAGCTCCTGGTTAAATGCCTGTGATTTCACTTTCTCCATTCTCTGCTACAGTCTTGGTTTACCTAGACATCTAAAAGTAAAGCAGATATTCCTTACTTTTATTAACTGTCCCAGGGACAGTTAGGGAGCCTGTTGTAATATAACTAACACTGTACTGAGAGTCAGGCACATCTTGATTTTATTACTTTCTTCCTATAAGACTTTGGGCTTCTGCCTCCATTTTTTAATTAGGTCAAATATAAATAATATTAACTATTAACTCTACAGACCTAAAAGTATTATTGTGGGAATCAACTTAGATAATTTATAAGGATGATTTTAAATATCAGTGATCTAATCACAAAAAAAATGTGATCACACACATTTTTTTCTCATTAGTTTATTTTTGAATAGTTGGTGCCAGTGTTTATTAAAAATTGAAAATAAAGTATGTGTGTATGTGTGTGTGTGTATATATATATATATATATATATATATATATATATATATATATATATATATAAAGTATGTCACCCTATCTGTTCTCTGTTCTCCAGACACATTTTATATATATTTAGAGAGACAGTGAGAAAGAAAGAGAGAGATGGATTTATTTTAAGGAATTGAATCATTGATTGTAAGAGCTGACAAGTTTCTGAAATCTGCAGGGCAGGCCAGCAGGCTGAAAAATTCTGGCAAGAATTAATGTTGTAGTCTCAAGTAAAAAATGATCTAGTGGAGGCAGAATTTCTTCCTGTTTGGAGGACCTCAGGTTTTTCTAAGTCTTACTTAACTGATTAGATGAGGCCCATCTACATTATGGAGGATAATCTGTTTTACTCAGTCTACTGATTTAAATGTCTTCATAGAAACATCTAGATTGGTGTTTAACCAAACAACTGGGCACCATAGACTAGCCAAGTTGAAACAAAATTGTTACATCATAGATACTGTTTCTTTTTTAAAAATAAATGTTAAATTTTAGAATGGAGTTTAGGATTTTAGAATCGTTTTAGATTTACAAAAAAAAGTAAATATAGTACAAAGAGTTCCTATATATTCCACATTCAGATTCTCCTTTTATTAACATCTTAAATTTGTATGGTGCACTTGTCACAATTAACAAATCAACGCTGACACATTGCTATTCAACAAAACTTATACTTTATTTATATTTCTTTAGTTTTACCTATATCTTTTTTCTATTCCAAAATTCCATCCAGGATGCCACATTACATTTAGGCATTGTGCCTCCTTAGGTTCTGCTAGGCTGTGATAGTTTCTCAGACTGGTTTTTGATAATCTTGACAGTTTTGAAAAATATTGGTGAGATATTTTGTAGATTATATTAAATTTGGCTTTGTTTAATGTTTCTCATAATTTTACTGGGGTTATTGGTTTTTAAGAATAAAACCACAAAGGTAAAGTGCCATATTCATTATAACAAAACAACGGTACCTATTTATCACATGATTTAACACTGCTGATATTAATCTTAATTACCTGACTGAAGTAGTATGTAAGTGTTCTTGACATTTTATATGTGTGGAGAGCTAGTCTGTAAATATAAATATTAATGTGTATGTATACATATCTGTGTATGTATACATATATTCATATATACATATTTTATTTAGTATAATAGAGACCATTCTATAGAATCATATAAAAAGACAGGGCTTGTCATTCTCAAGAGTTACATACTATTCCATTATATAGATGGACTAATTTTTTTAACTATTCCCTATTGAAGAATATTTAGATTGTTTTCACTTTTTGACTTTTACAAACAATGCTGCAATTAATGCCTTTGTATATAGATTGAGCTCATGGCAGAGAAAATCTATAAGATGAATTCTGAGAAATGGAATCCTGAAACAGGTGCACATTTTAAATTTGATGGATATGGCAAAATTGAACTCCCTAAAGGTTGTAATAATTTACATTTTGTGTGGTTGTTTTTTTTCATATATTTGCCAATACAGTATATAATCAGATCTCTTTATCTTTTCCAACCCAGTAAGTTAAAATGCAATGTTTGATCATAGTTTAAATTTATTGCTCTTATGAATGAAGGCAATAATTTTTTTCATGTGTTTAAAAGACATCTGCTTTTCCTTTACTAAGAAATGTCCTGGTTTTTTGCCCATTTTTCAGTTGACTTGATAATTTTCTCATTAATTAGACATAAGAAATCAATACATTATAACATAATTTGCAAATATTCCCCAATGTGTCACTGTCTTACTTTTTAAGACCTGTTTTGAAATGCTATGCAGATTTTGTACATATTTGAATTTTTAATAATTTCTTTTATATTTTCTGCATTTTACCTTACACTTTGAATGATCTTTGACTGTTTTCTCTTAGAATTTTATTAATTTATTTTTTGAAGGTAAAACTTTGATCTGACCAAAATTTATTTGAGACTAAGAAATGGGATAGCAATTTGTCTTCCACCAGAGAAGGCTGCATAGCTCTTGTGTATCTGCTGACTACTCCAGCAAATCCCTACGGATGTGCAATGCCAAATTTATATTATTTTTGATTCTCCAATCTGTTCCATAGTGTTTCTACCACCCAGCTTTTTTGTTTTGTTTTGTTGCCTTTCTTTTTTAATCCCCTCCCTTCTCCAACTCTCAAAAATGTACCCAGAAATTAAATACAACGAAGCTCCAAGAGCCAAGTCAAGCCAGCCCAGGTTTAGCAGGCTCCCTCCCAAAGGGGCCAAAATCTGGGCCCTGGGGTCTCCACTCAGCCTCGTACTAAAAACCGGTACAGAGTAAGGTGGTTCAAAAAGCTAGCCGTAACCCAGTCCAGGGGGATTTTCTGCAATGGGGCATCCCTAACATGGCCAGGCTGTATAAGAAGTGGTATTTGCTGATCTTGTCAAAGAGCTCCTTCCTGTAGACATCTGGAGACTGGATGCCATGCACCCTAGAGTAGGCCAAGCTTAAGGCCCTCTGATCTGGATAAGGCACCCAAGGTGGGGGTGGAGGGAAAGCAGTCCCTGGCCCAGCCATATCAGTAGATGGTCTCTACCACACAGTTTTAATTGCGACAGTTATGCAATATATTTTGGCATGCTGTGGGACTAATCCCCACATATTTTAATTTTTTTTTTTTAGTGTTCCAGAAAACATTTATTTAATTTTTGTTAAATATTTTAAAATAATGGCATACATATCAGGTATTTATTCTCACTCTTTGTAATGATACAGATAGAAAAAAGTGCTGTTAGATTTATAATAAGTCAACAATTAATTAGCAACAGCTATAGAATATTTTGAAACTCACCTTACTTTTCTTTCAAAAGAAGGATACTTAGTCATTACTCTCTGTGTGGAAGCTATAGATTTTGTTTTTAGATCTGTTTTCTTTTCATAGAAAAGTAACTTTCTTAGCAAGGTTTAAAAACTAAGACAAAGCTAGAATTTGTTTTCACAGGCTTTGCCTCAAACGTTACTAAGAATAATAACAGTTTTGGGGGGTATGGTTGTGAGGAAAAGTTGCGTGGTAAAGTCAGAAAATTATTTGGTTATTCCCTTTGCTTGAACTAAATGCTACAGGTCTTCTGGTGATTAATACACAAGCTAATAGATTTGCCAATCATGCAGCAATGGGTCTGATAAAAAGCTAAAGCTTTTATCAAATAGAATCTTAAATTTATTTTTAACATAAACAGGAATTTAAATAATCTGCATTCCCCCAAAACAAACAATACCTTTGTTGTTATTTTGTTTTGTTTTCAAGAAAACATTCAGCTATGTAACATACTGTTATCAGATAGTTTTGGGTTGTAGTTTTCTCTTTTCAGACTACCCCTTGCAAAATAAGAATTATTTGTAGCCCTTTTACAATAAAAATTTGTGTATTTTATCTGAAACCCTACCTGATCAGACATTTTAGAGAAGTGACTGCAATCTATATTTTTAAAAAAGCATCCAGCTGATTTTTGTGGCAGAAGTTTGGAAAATAATGCTCTGGAAATGTCTCATCAATAATGCTAGATATTTGGGGGCACCTCATTGGCTCAGTAGTTAAGCATCTGCCTTCAGCTCAGGTCATGATCCCCGGGTCCTGCAATCGAGTCCCTCATGGGGCTCCCTGCTCGGCGGGGGGCCTGCTTCTCCTTCTCCCACTCCCCCCTGCTTGTGTTCCCTCTCTCACGGTCTCTCTCTTTGTCAAATAAATAAATAAAATCTTTAATAATGCCCGATATTTGGTAAATTATTTCATTGGCTATCGTTTAAACAATTGCTTTATTGAAAAAGCCGGTTGGTTGTCTGTGACTGATTGTCCTTGGGTTTCCATTTCTTAACCTTCAGATATTTACAGACTTAGGTTTTAGTTTGCTTGATAGGCATTAGAACCACCTCAGTCTAATGGGTTCCTTATTTAATTAATTTGACATTAGTAAGGGGCTTTTCTGGGATTTGAAGCTAGACAGATGAATTCCCAAGACCCTCATTCTTAACCATGAACTCCCCTGTATTAAATCCAGCTCCAGGGAGATAATATTACTTGGGGACATATGAGGACTGCAATTTTCCTTTCAGGTTGATATTGACTCTACTTTTAGTTGTCCTTTTGTGCATGCCTAAGAAAGTAATACCAATGACAATAAATGTATCTTGGTTATACACATATTTGAGAAGAAAACAGAAAGATCTTTACGCTAGATTATCCAGCAATTTCTGTTTATCTGGTTTCTATCAGAGATAGTTATTAATAGAAATATATATCACATACATATATATATAAATAGATGGTAGAATATTTCAAGTCTGATACAGCAATCAGAAATCTTTCTTACCATTTTTGTTGTGTTAAACTAATTAACTCATGTTTTCAACTTGTGGGCTGAAAATGAATTGTGTGGATAGAAGTTTTGAGCTTTTTTTGTGAGTATACCAGGTACAATGGTTTTTTTTCTCTTGGGTACTATAAAAGGGTAACATGATAGCATACACATTTCCAAAATCGGTCACTGATTTCACTGCAAATGCAGTGAGTTTATTCTTTTTTCATCAGAGACATATGACTATTTTAGCAGTTCTTTTTATGCTTAAAAATACACAAATAATTTCTAAACAACAACACTTAAATATCCTTTACATAAAATTGGAACATCTCCTGTGTTCCTCTGTTTATTAAATATCCTGTCAGAAATAAGTGGTAACCAATAAGGGTAAGAGATTTTATCTGCAGTAGACAGACAGCCGCGTAGAATAGATTATGTGATTCTTCACGAATGCCCTATGCTGCCTGCATCTCAGTCAGAAACCTTTCATTTTAGCTTTATATAAATATTCTAAATGGCCAGTACTTGATTTTTTTTTTAAAGAGCCCAGTTACTCTTGAATAACAGCTGTGCAAGCTGTAAAGTAAGTAAATTAATCTTTTGAGCTTTTGGTAAAAGTTCAAGTTCTTACAGTCAGAGTGGAGTATGTACGTTTCTGCTCAATGCCACAACATCCACGTGCTCTGTTCCATTTTAAGCAATGCTGAAAATGTGATTATGACCCAAATTGGCTTTATGTCTTTTTCCTTTCAGCATCTATGTAAAATGAGCCTCTTATGTAGCAGATATCTTCCCATATTCTGTGTTTTAGCTCAAGAAAAATAAAGGGTTTATCTATCATTAGAACTTTGGGGTATTGAGGGTAGATGAAAGACCAACTGGCTCCAATTTTACCACATGCATCATTAAAATATTTGCCAACTACAGAGACTTTTACAGCAATTGCCTACTACTGGTTCACATGCTGATCCGATATGCTAGAGACCTTCATCACAGGGACGGCCAAAGCCTTCCCCAGATGTATGCAATGTACACCAAGGATTACCTCACCCGCCACCAAAGGGCAGCCTCCTCTCTGATGAGACGCAGACAACCGTGCTTTTAATGGGGCATAGCAAGAGTATAGAGCAGGTGTGGTTTTCAGTCTGGGAGTTTGGGAAACTAACTCAGGTTTGGGATAAATTTAAGCAATAAAATGGAATTGTTAGGATTCTAGGAGAAATAGTTTTATACACTGTTTTGTTTCCTTTTGTTTTATTTCGGTGTTGTTTTCTAGGTCTTAAAAGGAACTATTCTTCTTTAAAATTCAATGTCTAATTAGTTTAAGAATGAGGAAAGCATTCCAACATCCACATAAAAATGGATGCAGGGTGTAAAGAGAGAATGAGAGAGGAAGAAAGGAGGCTGGAAATTTTATCTTATATATGAGTTGTTTCAACAACACTTGTTGATAACCCCCTTGGACAGTGTAAACTTTTCCTGGCACCACCAAGAGGTGAAAATATTAATTCAGATAATACATTGGGAAATCAAAGCCTCAATGAGATACCACCTCACACCAGTCAAAATGGCTAAAATTATCAACTCAGGAAACACAGATGTTGGTGAGGATGTGGAGAAAGGGGAACCCTCCTACACTGTTGGTGGGAATGCAAGCTGGTGCAGCCACTCTGGAAAACAGTATGGAGGTTCCTCAAAAAGTTAAAAATAGAGCTACCCTACCATCTAGCAATTACACTACTAGGTATTTATCTAAAGGATACAAGCATAGTGATTTGAAGGGGCACACACACCCCAATGCTTATAGCAACAATGTCCACAATAGCCAAAATATGGAAAGAACCCAGATGACCATCCACAGATGAATGGATAAAGAAGATGTGGTGTATATATATATATATATATATATATACACACACACACATATACATATATATGCAATGTACACCAAGTACACATATATATACATATATATATATGTGTGTATATATATATATATATATATATATATACAACACACACAATGGACTATTACTCAGCCATCAAAAAGAATGAAATCTTGCCATTTGCAATGATGTGGATGGAACTAGAGGGTATTATGCCAAGCAAAGTAAGTCAGCCAGAGAAAGACAAATACCATATGATTTCACTCATATGTGGAATTTAAGAAAGAAAACAGATGAACAGGGGGAAAGGAAGGAAAAATAAAGTAAGATGAAAACAGAGAGGGAGGCAAAATCATAACTATGTGAAACAATCTAGGGTTGCTGGAGGGGAGAGGGCGAGGGGGAGGGGATAACTGGGTGATGAGCATTAAGGAGAACACTTGAATCGTGAGCACTTGGTGTAATATGAAACTGATGAATCTACCCCTGAAACTAATAATACAGCATATGTTAACTAAATTGAATTTAAATAAAAAATTAAATAAAATCTTTTTTTTTTTAAAGATTTTTTATTTTATTTATTTGATAGAGAGAGAGACAGCGAGAGAGGGAACACAAGCAGGGGGAGTGGGAGAGGGAGAAGCAGGCCTCCTGCTGAGCAGGGAGCCTGATGCGGGGCTTGATCCCAGGACTCAGGGATCATGACCTGAGCCGAAGGCAGACACTTAATGACTGAGCCACCCAGGCGCCCCTAAAATCTTTTTAAAAAGTAAAAAAAAAAAAAAAAATTCAGATAATCCACTGGGGAGTTGAAAGTGAATTCAGGTAGTGAGCACAAGAACTGGAGTTTACTAACCATGAATAACTTTTTGGCAGTTATTTTCCACCTAACTAATGAACCACCTTTGCTTTTAAACTGGTTGGTAATAGGTGTACACTTTCCCCCAAAAATGTAATGCTTATGTAGCAGAAGTCATAGACATGTGTTATTATTCCCGCATAGAGATGTGTTATTATTCCCGCAATAGGCATACTTTTAAAAAGCAATGTGAATTCGTGATTTTAAGTCAACACATTGCCTGCCTTCAACCAAGCAGCAGGATCTGTGACCACTGCTCTGCCAAGAAAAGTAGATTTGCATTTTTCGCTTCAAGTGGGGTTTTTAACTTTGAATCTCACTTTTGTCATTTACAAAGTAAAGAAAAAAGGAAAACCTCTTTGCAAGATTGTTGTTAAGAATGAAAGATAATGCAAGTAGGTAGGAAGCACAACTTGACACAAGTGGTCTTTCACTGAAGGTGGTATTACCATCATTATCTGGATTTGGCCTGGTCTCCATTCCTGTTAACTCTCAGTGACTCTGAGACTCAGTATGGTGATTAATGTATGGGATGACTTCTAAACTTTCCCCAGATATCCTGAGATGAACAATTGATTCAATAGCGGCCACCAAATGACATTTTGTCTGAGGTGAATTTTCCCAATTTTCTGAGTGGTTGGAATAGTAATAATAGGTACAAGTATTCTATAATATAGTCCGTTGAAGGATATGTTTTGGTATATACAGCTATGCAATAAAATTTTGCATGTTTGAGAGTGATTTCTCAAAGATTTTTACATTCTGTAGTCGGAGATAAATTCTGACATCCAAAAGAAGCCTGGTGTTCAATTTCCACCTCATTTCTCAGTTGTCTATCACAGGTATGCTCCCCCAGTTTCCCCTAGAGAAATGATGGGTAGACCATTAGATCACTGGCTAAAGAGAATGAGTAATGATTCTTAATAACAGAATTCTGCAAAGCTCACAAGCATGATGACACATCTTATAAGCACAAAGGGTCATTGCACTTAAAAGGCATTTTTTCTGAGAGCTACAACTTCCTTTGTCTCCTCAGGTTTTGAGAGTAGGGGTTCTTTAAAGATTACCATTGTAAGGACTCAGGAATAAGCAAATCTCAAATCTGAAAGTTACTTTCTCTTGATCTGATCAGTTTCTGTACATTTCGAATATTCTTTTCTTATTTAACATCATGTTTTACTACTTATCTTTTAAAATTACTTTCTAATGTCTTACCAAATAATATATTTGGGGTTCTTACAGCATCACTGATTTTTAACATTAATGAACTCTTCCAGCTCTGACACTTATCTATGCAACATTCTTTATCCTTTCATCGTAATGGACAAAACTCCCCTCTAATTACTACAATTATTTACTCTTCTGTTTTTCCTGTTGCATCCTCAGAAGAAAATGATTCTATTTTATTCCTTTGTAGATCATTGTAACTCATATAACTTTCACCTCAGAACGTCAGCCCATTTTTTTTCTTAAATATAATACAATAAAAATAAAGTTATCTTGGCTATTGGTTAAGACTGGATCAAGACAGATGAAAATTCAAATATGCAACATCTTGGTTCAGGAAATAGTCAATTGCTCTGCCCATCATTCCTGTCTTTACTATTCTGTGCCTCAGAGGCCCAACAATTAATTTTGAAGAGATGCTGAAATTTCACATGATTGTGGTTTCATTGACCATCAGTCTTTGCTTCCTTTCTGTCCAGGGACCATTGTGCATTCTCCCTTTCATCGTCCTCTGCCGTGACCCAGGACCAAATGACTGATTATATTTTAGTGAGCTGGTCCCTGCATTTCTGGACCTACTAAATACTCCATTTAAGTGGCAGACTCTTGCCCCATTTTTTATCGTCACTGTGTTGATGTGGAATCCCTCTAAGTGTAGCCTATGAATAGTTTAGCATCCTCAGGAGTACGCTGAATTTCTGTAATGCTTAATATGTCATCCGCCCTTGTCACACACATGGCTCCAATTTTAGTACTTTATTTCTAGTTGGCCCAACAATTTAGTTTATTTTTCCCTGATTGTATCAATTTATTTTAAGTCTCCTATTTCTGTGTTTGGATCTCTATCCCTGTCATTCCCACACCCTTTGGTTTGTAATTTTGTTTTTCTATCAAAATATTTGATCTGATTTCTCCCTGTTCTTTTCATCCTCATCTGGGTTTCATCTTAATATTTCTTTTTTTTTTTTTTTATTCCTACAAAGTATTTTCAGTGCCTCATAAACATCAACTGGCTCTTTTCAAAACTAGCCATTTTGGAACAGCCTTTCAGGTTTTCACATCACAGTAACTCCTTGTAAAAATTCATAGTCTTTGTAATGCAGGCTTGAATTGGGGAAGAGTACTCTGGTCAGTCTAAATTAGAGTTAGCCTCCCGCAATGGCCATTCTTATATTCTGCCATACTAAAGAGAAATCTTCTCTACATGGACATCAGTCTCAGGCTTGCTCACACAACAGAAGAGGGAACAAAATCAGCAAGAGGGAGAAAATAGAGATCAAGAACAGCTTAGTCTCTGTTTAACAGTTTTTGGGCTTTGTCTTTCAAAATCTTGATCCGGGGTGTCTTTGACCCAGAGAAGATTAAAAATAAAAGTCATCCTCCATTCTGGCATCAAATATAATTCAGTTTAAATTACAAATCAAATGGAATACTAATATTCCATTTACTTGAATATAATAAATAAGAATAATAGTGTTCTTTAGCTGCTGCTGATAATGACTTTACTTATTTATTTCTTATCAGATGTAGGCTTTAGGAAACTGTCAACATATGAACAGAAAGGGATCAAATTGGAATTATTTATTGTATTCTACTCTTAACTCCATGACTAATTCTCCTCACTTAGAACTTTTATGGACATAAACTGTTTCCTTATGTTTTTAAAGCACTCTGATATTCTTATTTTTATGTTAGATATATTTAGCAAATGCTTTTCCTGTTATACGTACTTTTAACTCTTAATTTTAAATGATTTGACTTGTTACATTTTGGAACAGACATAACTGAAATAGTTTTAAATGTAACTCAGATTAGAAAAAAATATATAGTTGCTGTCTCTCTCTCTCACACCCACACATACACACTCACAGACATGCGTGTGCACACACACACAGGTAAATTATTCAGTTATAAACAAAGTCAAAAGTTCTGAAGCATAGTATTCACTCACTTAGCCTCAACACATAAAAGTATCAGATTCTATGCTATATGTATTAGCATATAGCCCTTAGTATCAGATTCTATGCTATACATTGGTGATGCCCAAAATAATAAAACAATTAGTCCTTGCCAAAAATAAACTTTCAGTCCAACTTGGGAGGTATCCTCATACATTAAAATTATCTGCCTCTGTGTCTAAATGCTGTAGTATGTAGAAATGGTCAGGTATCTTGAGAGCAGAGAGTAAAGAATGATCCTTTCTCTTGGGGGGATTCATGTAAAGAACAAAAAGGTACAATTCTGTAAAGAAATTGGGCATAGAATCAAACTGATCTAGGTTTTAGTCCAATCTTTGTCATCTAACATTTGCATGACCTTGAACAAAATATCTCAATCTCTACCTTGATGTTCTCATCTGAAAAATACAATAATAACCACCTCTAAAAAAATGAGTTGCTTTGAAGCTTAAGGGGTATGATGTAGAGAAAACTTTTGAGAAAGTTTTGAAACATAGTATCTTCCTGTCCACCCTTCTCCCTTTCTCTGTCCTTCTCTCTCTGTCTTTCTTTCTTTCCCATAAAAAGATGAGGAATCAGGAAAGCACCTAGTTAGGGCACAAGAGTTCATGGTTGAAATAGGAGGGAACCATCCTGGTGGTGCCTGCACACAATGATGACAGTTTGGACAAGGCTATATTATTCAAGTTTCACTTGTCATATTAGAGATTCTGGACTTATGAGTTAAAATCATCTACAACCATTTGGTTTATGGTTTACGACATAAGCATGACTTTATTGTTTCAGTAAACTCTTGCTGGGGAAGAAGTTGCAAATAACTTTGTTGTTTGCATAGGAACTTCCTAAAAATCCATTTATCTGAACAACTTGCATCCAAGTAAATGGCACCTTCTCAAAGCACTTGACTTCTATGACAACAGTTTACACTTCTAACACTCACTTTAAAATATTTGTCTCCTATATCATCCAGTCCTAAAGTATGATATTATGAACTTTGCTTGATCCCAATCATACCCCTGATTTAGATTATCTGCCTCAAACTCTCCCCAAGTTTATAAATACTATGTCTTTGACCTCCTACTTTTGACAAGCTACAAAGACGGTCAAAATAGTGACCTCCCTCACTGCAACAAGCAAGAAACTTGGCCTGCCTTATCAATAAATTAATTTGGTGTTTTGTTTTGTTTTTCTAGGAATGGGCAATCAATATACTTTATCTTTAATTGCTTTTAAAATTGTTTTATTTTAAATTTGCATGGCTTCATGAAACTGGAATCATTAAGAGTATAAGTTTGACAGCAGGGGAATAATAAATTAAAATAAAGAAGAAAGGCAAACCAATCAGACAAAGCCTATTGAAAGCATTTAAGCAAAAGCCAATAAATTAAACTGAAGCAGTGGTAATGCAGGGGGGAAAGAGGTGACCAGGTTAGAGCACCATGTCTGATGGGAGATCAGGAAGGCTTTGTAAGGGATAAGGTTTAGAAGTAAGGAAGAAGTAGGATTACAGGACTCCAAGGTTTGAATCTTCGAGACTTCACAAGAATCAGCCAGCTTATTAACTCTAATAATATAAAATAAAGATATAAGAGTCATAGGCTGGGCTGGGTAATGGGATTGGTTTTCAATTGCTGAATTTGAAGAATTTGTAGCAGTGGATTTCAACTGGGAGCACTTTCTACCCCCAACAGCCCCAGTCCCAGAAGGGGTATCGGACAATGTCTGGAAACATTTTTGTTTGTTACAACTCAGGGTGTAGCAGTAACTAGCGATCAAAATCAGGAATGCTGCTAAACATCTTACAATGTACAGAAGAGTGCCCCTCCCCACAACAAAGAATTTTCCTCTAAAATGCTAATTATGCCACTGCTAAGGCACCCTGTCTAGGGGCGCCTGGGTGGCTCAGTCACTTAAGCGTCTGCCTTCAGCTCAGGTCATGATCCTGGGGTCCTGGGATGAAGCCCCATGCTGAGCTCCCTGCTCCACGGGGAGTCTGCTTCTCTCTCTGCCCTTCCCCCATCTTGTGTTCACTCTCTCTCTCTCAAATAAAATATATATATATAAAAAAACCCTGGTCTATAGGGAAAATAGATAAACTATTTGTTAAAATACTTATTGAATTAATAACTTCTATACCTAACTGTAAATCCAAGGCAATTCATTATAAGCAATACAAAAATGGTGTCAGGGAGGAGCATACTGTCAGGAAGGAAGAGCGGGTAATTTGTTCTCTCTGAGCATATTCGGCTCCTCCTCAAACTAGCCCTCGCCCTGATTGTTTCTGTCACTCCGGTGATCTCTTTATTTAAATACTACCTACTGAAATCCTACCCACCTTCTGAGATGCATATCAAGGTCATGCTATTTTTTTTAAGATTTTATTTATTTTGACAAAAAGAGAGAGAGTGTGTGTGCATGAGCAGGGGGGAGGGGCAGAGGGAGAGGTAGAAGCAGGCTCCCAGCTGAGCAGGGAGCCCAAAGCGGGGCTCGATCCCAGTACCCTGAGATAATGACCTGAGCTGAAGGCAGAAGCTTAACCAACTGGGCCACCCAGGCACCCCAGGGTCATGCTATTTATTCAAGAGTCCTGTTCACATACAGCAGCTCTGCCCCATGTGAAGTAGCAGTTCTCATAGTGCTTTATTTAAGTTACCAGTTCAAGTCCTTTTTTGTAGTATAACTAATAACACTCCAATCTCTAGTGTACTATGTTTCCAATTTCTTACAGGAGGCACATTAATGCCTCACTTATTTACCCTTTCACATTCTAGCAGGGAGCTTTTGCTCAAAGAGTAGATGTGCAGCAAACTCACGCAAGGTTGAACTCCTCTTCCCCCTTGATAACTGGGCAAAGCTACATTATTTATCAGGTGTCTACATAAGTTTTGTTAAGGTTTATTTTTCAAAAACAGGTAAAATCATGGCTTACACACGGATCTAAAGAGAACAGGAGTTGACAATTTTATTTAATGAATTAATAAAATGAAAGAACCAGGCAGATGTTATGACTGGTTCAAAGAAGAAGTCAAAGAAGGACAAATTCACAGGGAGAAAAGACTTTTGAAATGCATTTACAAATAGATGAACAAGGCTTCTCCTGGGGAAGGTGACTGAACCTCCCCTGGACAGAATATATTTGCATGTCTACAGGGGCGCCTGGGTGGCTCAGTCGTTAAGCGTCTGCCTTCGGCTCAGGTCATGATCCCAGAATCCTGGGATCGAGTCCCCGCATCGGGCTCCCTGCTCTGTGGGAAGCCTGCTTCTCCCTCTCCCACTCCCCCTTCTTGTGTTCCCTCTCTCGCTGTGTCTCTCTCTGTCAAATAAATAAATAAAATCTTTAAAATATATATATATATATATATATATTTGCATGTCTACAGACAAGAATGAGTTTGCATTACTTTCCCTTATCCAGGATTTACAGAGTCATAAAATAGCTCCCAGAGAATCTAGTCAGATAACCCTGAAGAGCTTGCTCTAGACAAGGCATGCTTTTCCCTTAAAATACACATTTTCCCTAACAGTTTTTTTTTTAAGATTTTACTTAATTTGAGCAAGAGATAGAGTATGTGAGGGGCAGAGGGAGAGGAAGAGGGAGAAGCAGATTCCCCTGTTGAGCAGGGAGCCCCACATGGGGCTTGATCCCAGGACTCTGGGATCATGACCAGAGCCAAAGGCAGATGCTTAACCAAATGAGCCACCCAGGCACCCCTCCCTTACAGTTTTAAGAATTTGCCCCCGCAAAGATCTAAACCTTTTAAATTAAGAGAAAAAAAAAGTTTCCAGAAGAGAGTAGCAATTAGATCTATTCTAAATTATTGCATGGTTTTCATCTGACTCTCCCTTTTGATGCCCTTGCAATCTTGTACAATAGAAGGACTCTAAAACCCATAGAATGCCACTTCAGGGTTTGATGTGTATGTAATAGATTATATTATCTTGTGGCATTTAAAAAATATCACTATTAAGTAATGTAATTTCCCTTTATTTGACAATTACATGAACAGTAGGTTGCACTCATTTCGTTAGAAAATATTTTCTCAGAAAAAAATAATGTGTTGGACATGAGAAAAAAAGTATGGAATATTTATGCATATGTGTTTGTACCTGTACGACTGTAAAACTATACCTATACTACCCATTATATATATCATTGTGAAATAAGTAAAAAAAAAAAAAAAAATAGTGGGCTAAACTGCAAAATTATTTACAATGGAAAGTATATTCTCTGTAGCTTCTTAAAATACTTTAAGTTCTTACATTAGGCTTCAACAGATTTCCCTTCTAAGTGTTCCCAATTAGTTTTTGTCCTGACAGTTTCATCTATCGCTGACATTAATTTCTAATTTCTCAGACTTTGTCTGTGTCAGACAGAGCTCAGATCCTACTGTTTACTCCAATGGTAATTTCCTCCAGATTTCGTGTTCTAAGCCAGGGACCACACAAAAGCTTTATTTAAGATTTTTTTTTTTTCCTAAAGCTTCTGGCACTTGCAAATTTTAGTTTTAAAAATTCCTTCCCAAGGTTGGTATTATATCTTTCTGCCCAGTAATCCTTCTTTTCCCTTCCTACATTATGCTTTTCTTTTTGAGGATAAACCAAAACACTGGGAAGATTATATTTAGGCTTTAAAAAACGTCTTTCCTTTATTTCAGGAGGTGCCAAACCCTTTTAGGTGATTATACTAGTTTATGATCAAAGCTCCTAGGATAAGTCAGTTTAAAAATAAAGAAAAGGAAAAGCTTTGAAAGAGACTGTGACTGAAACCAAATTACCTAAAATTCCCCAATGACTAAAATATTTCACAAAGATGTTGACAATGGTCCTGACAATAATAAAAGTGAAATTTATTGCGCACTTCTTATATACCAGAAACTGTTCTAAGTGCTTCACATACATGACCTCATGAGAACTTCATGTGATAGGAAATATTTTTAAAATATTAACCTCTGCTTCTTTTCACCCATTACTCATTCTTTTATGCAATTGCGATGGCATTTGATATTTTCTTCTCTCTAGTTGGAATTGTAACAACAGACATGCAAGAAAGGAGACCCAATGCTTTATTTTTGAATTTCAAATAGACACTTAAATTCTTGGCACAGTTTGTATGAAATAAAGGATTTAGAGGGGTTTTTTTTGTGTGTGTGTTCTTTTTTTTTTACATTCTTTAGAAGCAAAATTCAGAGCCTGGAATGACTGAAGGCATAAAATTTTTTTTCATAAACAATAGGCAGAAGAGAACGCGTGATCAGTAATAGCCAGTCTTCCTACATACTCAGTAAAAAAGATGAAATGCACTAGACATTAAAGAGATGATTTTATTCGGACCATTGCAATAGAGAAGTTCATTAATGAAGAACAACTTAAAGAAAAAGGAGGCTTGGGGTTTTATAGAGGCAGATAAACAAAGGTATGGTGGAAAAAGGGGAAGCCCTTCTGATCTGAGAATATGTGAGACAATGGTGGTTTTCTGTTATTTGCCTTTTCTGGAAAAGAAAAGAATAGAGGATTTCTTAACCTCAATTCCTTCCCAGAGACACAAAGTTCAACATCATCACCACATTAAAGAAACATCCCATGGGCTAGAATTAAGATGTAAGATCAGGGAAGTGAGCAAAAGAGTTAAATGCTGTTGTGGACTTTGTAAAAGTACCTTGTGCTTTGACCTCACACCCATCCCTCAGATAACATTTGGTCAAAATCCCAATATGAAATCTGGGAAAGATAGAACAGAGATTAGTGTGAGGATCTGAGAGCAGTATATGCTGCTGAGTGTAGCCTGGGAAAGCATCAGGTCTCAGACCCAACCCATATCCTGTCAATTCTCTCTCTCCCCACTCAGCACCCACTCCCCCCCATCCCAGTTCCTGCAGGGCTTGGCATCAGTAGAAAAAACACAAGAACATGTAGCATAGTATATCTGCCAGGAAATCCAGACACAGCCTCATCAGCCTCATCACATTTCCATGGAGGTGCCAAAGGGCATGCAATTTCCTGGCAAATGCTCTATGCGAGTCCGGTCTCAGATCAATAATTCACACTTCTCCAGCATTTGGTAAATGTCCTGTGAGGGAAAAATGACTCTTGATTGGGTGAGAGCTACTGGTTAAGCTATGGATTGCCTTTGAAATTGATTGGCATAGAAACAGTAAGCATATGACATTGTTCCAGCCAAAGAGAATAAAGGAGAGTCATCTGGAGTACTTCCTTCTGTCTTAGTTTTGTCAGGCTGCCATAACAAACTACTGTAGTCTGGGTGGCTTTAACAATAAGAATTTACTTTCTCACAGTTCTGGAAGCTAGAAAGTCCAAGATCAAGGTGCCTGATAATTTGGTTCCTGGTGAGAACTCTCTTCTTGGCTTTCAGATGGCTGCTTTCTCCTTGTGCCCTCACATGGGGGAGAGAGAGAGAGAATCTCTCTTTCTTCCTTGTCTTGTAAGGTCCTAGTCCTATCAGATTAGGATTCCAACCTCTAGGTACATTTAACCTTTATTATCTCCTAAAGACCCTATCATCAGATAGATCCACACTGAAGGTTAGGGCTTCAACATATGAATTTTGAGGAAACACAATTCATCTGTCATAGCTTCTGAGATGGGTTTTTCTTTTTTTATTTTCCCCACTCTAACAAGGAACTACAAACAAAGTGAACTGTTCCATTTCTGCCTTTCAGCATGGCTATTTGGGGAGTGGATTCATGGATCTATCCACTAATGTCACCTTGAGAAGAATAACTAACCTACTGATGATGATGATGAAGGAGTAGAAACAATTTTTAATTTCTCTGCTCAAATAGATTTATTCTGACCCAGTACCACTTATACATTCCTCAAGCTTCACTTCTAACCTGCTCTGGCTCTCTGATCAATAATTACATCCACAAGCTCCCAATATACAATAATGAACAAAAGAGTAAACCATCACAGCAGAGTTTGTGGAGAGAGATCATCCAAATACATGGCCCCAAATTTATCTGTAAGAAGTTCATGGTTTATTCTGTTTGGCTGCATGAAGAAGTCTCCAGTCTCCAGTAGTAAGGAGAAGAGGTGACCTTCATGAGGAAGGGATAAAATGCATACCTGTGTACTGCAAGGACAGACCCAGAATAGATGACTTTTTTCAAGGGTCAACATATCTTACTATGTCAGAGAAGAGACAAAATGCAAGAAAATCCATATGATGATGTGACAGCACTTGAGAAGTTCCAGATTTTCTATATAGGAAGAGTTTAGAGGAGGGAAGAATGTCAGGAAAGAGTAGCGTATGGAATTCATCTTGAAGCTGCACTTTGTTTGGCCCCACAACTGAGAGGACAGGATGCCCCGGGAAGGACCACCATAAGCAACCCTACATGTAAATCTGGACTTTTCGTCCAGCAACTTGAGAATGGCTCTGCTGACCCAGTTATTTAGTAAGGAGTTCTCACCGCATAGGATTCAAGACCCTGCAGACTCACTTATCCTATCACCACAGAGGGTGACTTCCACCCTTATCCTAGGATGGTTGTGAGGTCCGGAGACCACTGTAAACCTAAAAGGATACAAATATATATTTGTGTCATGTTGGTGTAGATTTGTAAATTATTAATCATGGACTAAGCAGAGTTTCTCTTCTCAAGGGATTATGACCTCCTGATATAAAGAATTCTTGATCTCAGGGCACCTGCATGGCTCAGTCAGTTAAGCATCTGCCTTCAGCTCAGGTCATGATCCCAGGGTCCTGGGATTTATCCCCTGCTCATCGGGCTCCCGGCTTGTCGGAGAGCCTGCTTCTCTCTCTCCCTCTGCCTGCCACTTCCCCTGCTTGTGCTCACTCTTTCTCTCTCTCTCTCTCTCTCAAATAAATAAATAAAATCTTAAAAAAAAAAAAAAAAGAATTCTCTATCTCTTACTTTTTTGTCTTCCACATTTACCAGAGTACGTGAACAATTAAATATTTCTGGAGGCAAATGAGAAACTATTCAAATGTATATTAGCCACAACTCAGTCAAGTTGCAGACACAAGCACCAAACTCAAGCGAAACCTACAAGCCAAAGGAGGAACTGAACATTGGAAGAATGAGGATGTAATTCTATACAAGACCACACCTGTCTTGGTCACCACTGTTATCTCTGGTGGTGTGAACAGAGCCTGGCTGGTATACAGCTGTCACTCAATAAATATTCATTAAATGAATTAAAAACTCATGGAATTACCTTTGTCCTTTAGTCGATGGCTCTTAAATGTGGGATATTTTTATTTCTAACTTTTTTAAAAATAAACTGTTTTGGGGCGCCTGGGTGGCTCAGTTGGTTAAGTGACTGCCTTCGGCTCAGGTCATGATCCTGGAGTTCCTGGATCGAGTCCCGCATGAGCAGGGAGCCCGCTTCTGCCTCTGACCCTCCCCCCTCTCATGTCCTCTCTCTCTCTCATTCTCTCTGTCTCAAATAAATAAAAAATAAATAAATAAAAAATAAACTGTTTCAAGTTTTCTTTTTCATTATTTATTTAGACCTGACCATGGATTTATTTTTTTTTCCTCATTCTCCTTATTTGTCAATCAACAAAGACATCTGAAAATCTTCCGTAACAAAAACTTCATGCATTCAGAAGCAAGGAAGGCAAAGCCCTTAGGGAATCTGGATTCTGGATCAAAGGCAAATTTAAAAGAAATCATAGATGCCTGGTCCAAAACTGAACCCAAAGGTAAAACATATAACTCTCTGCCTGCTTTAATTGGCAAAGTGAGCAGATAGTCAATATGGGGGATTGTTGAGAGCAGGACATTCATTTCAGAGCTGATCAATACCAGACCTGCCTCAGGGGAGAGAGATCCCACTAAAGCTATGCCACCTGCTCCTAAAACCACTTCAAAAGGAAAGGAGGAGGGAAATTTTCTTCACACAATATAAAGCCTGTTTCTCAGAAAGTAAATATATAGAAATTGAAACAAAAAAGACATACCAAAAATATTTTTCCCTAGGCATCCTAGTTGATGAGACTCACTGAATTTTATTTAGGGGTTTTTCTAGAAAGCTACATGCATGAAAAACAAAATAGAAAATATTATTTTCAATTTAATTTATAAAATTAAAAAAAAAAGTTATTTAGGCTGTTTAAAACTGTGAAAAGTGGCCAAATACAATAATAACATATGCCTGTTTAACCTATAATAGTGTTTTGCCTTTTTGCCATAAGTATCATCATTTGATTCTTGATAGTTTTGTCAAGCAGATTTGGTGACTGATCAGACAAGAATTGATATTCCCACTTGACAGATAAAGGAAATAAAACTCAAAAATAAAGTGATTTCAAAGAGGTTGCAGAGTTAAAATTTTAGAGGTGGGACAGAAAAATAATGTTTTCTACCTATATTAGATAAGAAAAAAAGTTTCAACTCAGCAATGTCAACTTCAACAAAAACTATAAACAACAAAAAACTAGAAAGATTAAAGCAAATGAAGTACAAAGTATAAGACAGGTAATAATATAGATCAGAGCAGAAATCAATGAAATAGGAGACAAACAATAAAGAAAATCAAAGGAATGAAAAGCTGAGTCTGAGAAGATCAACGAAATTGGAGAGTAACTAGTCAAATTTATCAGGAAAAAAGAGAAGACACAAATACTGAAATCGTGAGTGAAAGAGTTGACATTACTACAGACTTTACAGATAGAAATGGTAATATCTATGACTCATGAATATTGTTATATCAATAAATTTGACAAGTCAGATTAAATGGGAAAATTCCTTGAAAGAGAGAAATTACTGAAGCTTATTCAAGAAAAACTAGATAACCTAAGACTTACTATATATTAAAATAATTGCATTTGTAGTTTAAAAACCTTCCTACAAAGATAATTCAAAGTGCAGATAGTTTCACTGGTAAATTCCATCAAACATGTAACATAAATATTATCAATTCTATGTAAACCCTTCCAAAAAATTTAAGATGAAGGAAAACTTCTGAATTTATTCTATGAGATTATTATTACTCTGATACCAAAACCAGACAAAAACATTACAAAACAACTATGGACCAGTAACACTCATGAACATAGATGCAAAATTTAATCAAAATGTTAGCATATAAAATTCAAATACATACACATATGTGTATTATATGCACACAATATGTTGTGTATATGTGTATTATATGCATACAAATATGTTGTGTATATATGTATATGTATATATATGTATATATCATGACTAAATGGGTTTTATCCAAGAAATACAAGGTTGATTTAATGTTAGGATCAATCAATGTAATTCACCATGTTAACAATGAAATAAGAAAAATGAAACAATGACTTTAATAGTCAGAATTTTAAAAAAAGCATTTGGCAAAAGCCTAAATACAGTCATTGAAAAATCTCTCGGCAAGCCAGTAATAGAAGAGAACTTCTTCAATTTGATAGAATGCATCTACCAAAACCTACAAGTGTCATACTTAATGGTGAAAAACTGAATACTTTTCCCCTATGATCAGGAACAAAAAAAGAATGTCCACTCTCACTACTTCTATTTATACTGTACTAGAAGTTCTTGACAATAAAATCAGGCAAGAAACAGAAATAAAAACATCACATTTTAAAGGAGAAGTGAAATGAATTTACATCACATAATCTGATTATCTATATAAAAAATCTGATGGAATTAAAAAAAAAAAAACCCACCACCTAAATAAGTGAGTTTGACAGGATGGCATGATGTGGAGAAATAGAATTGGACATAATAAATCTGACCCAACAGAATACTTGGCCAAGTTGTTAGCACTTGCCAGGACAGTAATGTTTAGGGCTCCAGCTTCCCTTACTCTATTATGTCCAGTAAGTCCCACACAAGGTAACATGCCCTTTTCATCTTTCCCCTTCAAAATGTTCCAAGTGCATGTTTTTAGTTGAGATGGGACAAGGTGATCTTTTGTCCTCCTGTTCCAGCTCTAAAACTATAAACCAGTGTTCTTTTTGTGGCATATCTAATGCTACATTTTTCACCATGATATGTTCTTTGATGGTGATTTTGCTATTCAAAATGGCCCTCAAAAGTAGTGCTGAATATCTGTTTAATCTTCCTAAGGACAAGAAAGCTGTGACGTGTCCCAGAGAGAATCTACTTGTCTGAGGGAAGCTTTATTCCTACAGGAGTTAGAGTGCCATTGGCCACAAGTTCAGAGTTAATGAATCAACAATATATTTTCAATTAGGTGCCTTTAAACAAAAATGCACATAAAACAAAGTTATGTACTGATCAGTTGATAAAAATGTGACTAGGGGCTTGTAGTAATCTAAACCTCTATTTCCTCTAGGAGCAATGGTGCAGCATTCACTAATTCAGTATTTGTGGTGTCTATAGAACACAACTACCAAGAACAATGAGAATTGACTATATCCGAGGAAAGATTTGTATCTAATTTACTGAAAAATAAGAAACTCAAAACTCATATTAAAAAACTCAATTAAAATGACTGACTTATTTGAGCAGATGCATCTAAAAAAAAGATATATGGATAGCAAATAAGCATATGAAAAGGTGAACAACATCATTAGAGAAATGGAAATTAAAACCACAGTAAGATATCAATGCACACCTATGTATGTATTGGTATGTATTATGTCTAAATGTAAAAGGATGTGGAGAAACTGGAACTTTCATACACTGGTAGTGGCAATGTAAGATTGTACAAATTGGGAAAATATTTGTAATTTTTCTGCTCGGGACTCTCCCTCTCCCTCTGCGCCTCCCCTCTCACATTCTCTCTCTCAAATAAATAAATCTTAAAATAACAATAATATCTGTAAAGCAACTATCACGCAGTAACAACGTTGAGTTCTTCGTATGTTACTTTATTTCATTCTTACAAAGTTCCTTTAAGATATGAAAGACTTTCTCGTTTTATAATTAATAAAACTGGGGCACAAGAAATGAAGTAACTTTCTCAATGCCACATTGTTAGTAAGAGATTGAACTGCAGGGGCGCCTGGGTGGCTCAATCGGTTAAGCGTCTGCCTTCGGCTCAGGTCATGATCCCAGAGTCCTGGGATTGAGCCCCGCATCGGGCTCCCTGCTCAGCGGGAAGCCTGCTTCTCCCTCTCCCACTCCCCCTGCTTGTGTTCCCTCTCTCGCTGTGTCTCTCTCTGTCAAATAAATAAATAAAATCTTAAAAAAAAAAAAAAGAGAGATTGAGCTGCAATTTAACCCCAATTTTTGGTGACTCCAGAGTTCATGTTTTCCTACCTTATATGACATATATTATATTACACTATATATCACATCATATATTATAGTATATCATATTATATTATATTACATGTTAGATATTATAAATATCATATTCCTGTGTCATAGCTCTGAAATGATTGATCTGAGGACTTTTGAAATCTAAGCTCTTTTGTGTCATAATTCTATACTTAATATATCTATTCTCCCATTTAAATCATTAACTCCTCTTATAAGCACAATGTTTATATAGTAAATTCATGTTTACACATATTTTTATCAATGCAAAACATATATCTGGGAAAATGTGCAATTTCACAGGTACCAAACTCCAGCTGTCTGCATCAGTGAAGAATATGTTTCCACTCCAATTGTTAAAATTAATTATTTGTTTATGTAAGACATTCTGCCTTCATTAATGCACATGATTAAATAGAAATGCTTCAGAACACAATAATCATTAACCTCACTGCAGTAAAAGGAGTCTCATATTTAGTCAAGAGTCTTATAAGTGTAACTACAATAAAGGCAAAGGATCTTTTTAAGCTATTCAAGGTTTGCCTGAAAAAGAAAAATGTAAATTTTGTTGATGTACTTGCTTATTGTTTTCCACTTGCAAAGACTTCAATCAGTGTACTATCTTCGATTATAAAAGTGTACGTATGCATGTGCATGCTCACATATGTTCATTTATGCATATGAAAACCAAAACAATATCAGATATTAATTTAAAGTGGAGTAAGAGTCTTTCCTTTGGGCCCAATGAGTCCATTGTAGCCATTCTTTGCAGAGAAAAGGTCAACTAATTGAATAACAATGCGAATGTGGTTTGTCCAACAATACTACCAATCAATCTTTACCGGAAGTGCTACACATTGTTAAGACCTTATTGAACTAATCACTTTTAAAGTCTAAATCTTCTTAGTAGGCTGATATGCAAGTAATTAAATTAGATTTGGTGTTTCAATTGAAAAATATTCATGTAAACATAACAATGAACAAGAAGGAAAGGAGACATAGCAATTAATTTATTTCCAATCTACAAATGGTTTGAAACTTTGCTGCTAAAGACACAAGAAGAGTTGAGCATATAACCCAGGACTTATATTAACTTTGGAAAATGAATAGATCATGTCTCTGTATTGTGTTACCCAAAAAATTATGATGAACCTATGGAAAAGTTTTTTTTATTCTACTTTAAGTGCTGATTATGTTATTATGTTCATCTGAGAATGCAGTTACATATGTAAGGAAAATAATAAGTATTCAACTTGTTTTCACCTGAAGAAATTAATAGAGTTAAAAATGAGGAGCTTGTTGCCAATCATGAATTAAGATAGAAGATTGTTCCCAGTGTATGATATTTGGCCTATTGTTAGGTCATGACAAGCCTTTTGATGGGGACTGTAGAACTAAGCAAAAAATATCTGTCCTTTTAGCTATTCTTACTGGTCCATGACACTCAATTCTACAGACTTTATTTTTGTAGATAGGAACTACTTCTTGATAATGGACAAAGTGAATTATTAAACATTGTTAAGATTTAGAATTCACAAGTTAAAAGAATTTATTGAGGACAATAAACATGTTGCTAAAAAGTCTGGCTGCCATATAAAGATGGGAAATGGTACACATCCCCACTTGAGATTTAGGCACAGAGGATCTTCTAGAAACATCAGTGTTGTCTTGAGTTGCACATTTTTAATTGCCCTGCTCTTCTTTCTTCTCAGTAGTTACTGTACGTATATAATTTATTTCGCCTACAGTGAGTACTGATGATTTTTCTCTAGCTACTATTTTTTTTTGGTGCTTTTCTAAAAACTATATATTAATATGTATGGATAGATGTGGATTAAATATGAAATCATTATAACTCTGTCAGTTTATACATGAAATACCTCCTAAAATGTGTTCCTTCAGAGATGTTTCAGTGGGAACTGATGACGTAGATGAGCCATGGATTAAATTGTCCTCCACCTATTAAATATGTTTCTGTTAAAAGAGAGAGAGAGAGGCACTGGGATGAAGGTTGCAAAGCAACATATGTACTCTGAGTTTAATTTTGTTTTACACTGTGTATATACTCTGTATATACTCTGTGTGTGTGTGTGTGTGTGCAAAACAGAGAGACAGAGACAGAGAAAGAGGAGGGAGACAGATAGACAGATGGACAGAGCGGCCAATGGACAGACTATAAAATAATTATACCACTTCAGTCCCCAGTGGTGTGTTCATCTATCTGCAAAATTTAGCAAAAAGTTAACAATAATTTTCTCTAGATACAAAGAGTATAAATAAAATTAACTTTCTTTCATATTTTTCAAAATTCTGCCTGGGTGGCTCAGTCGTCTAAGCGTCAGCTCTTCATTTCAATTCAGGTCATGATCTCAGGGTTGTGAGATCGAACCCCACATTGGGCTCCCCACTGGGTGTGAAGTTCTGCTTAAGATTCTCTCTCTCCCTTTCCCTCTGCCCCTCCCCCACTCCTCTACCAAAAAAAAAAAAAAAAAAGGAGAGAGAGAAAAGAAAAGAAAAATTCAACATGAATACTTTGCCTTTGATTAAATGTACTCAAATTCCTACTCTGGACACCAGAAAGCTGGTAGTGGAGAGGGTAGGGAGAGATGTCAGTATTCATAAATCAACACCTGGGCACTTCTTAGGTGGGGCTTCAGTAAGACATGTGAGTATGGACTGTGTATGACTGGACCCCCATTTCAAAATGAAGACATTCTGTATATTCTACTCCTTAACATAAATCACAGCTATGTCCTATGCAGTGGGATTGAGATACTACTTTTGCTTACTCCTAATAACTTATGCAAATATTTTGACCTATTTTGAGACTGGGCTCTGCTTTCTCTAGGCCTTTCACATCATCTTCTCTATTTCCTGTGGCATCTTGTACATATGGGCTGGTTGTTGCTTCAGTAGGCAAACTGATTATTTAAATCTCTTAGTTTTGGTCACACTTGTTCTACTCACCATCTTTACATTGTAAGCTTCTGTTAATTGCTTTCTGAAATAATATGCCTACCCTCAACAGCTCTGTAAAACTCAGCCTTTACAGATATCTAACTTCGCTCTCTCAATAACAGAATTACTGGGTGTTTTATGCTCTCTTTCAGTGACTTCTCCTTGTCATGATCACTGTTCACACACAATGGTATAATAAGTGGTATTGTAATCTTTTCAAAACAGGAAGAATCACCTCCTTGTATGGGATCTGAACTAAAAAGAGATTATTTGTTGGGCACCCCTGTGGCATTTGCCTTATAGCACATTAAATGATCTACCATACCAAGCTTTTAAGAATAGCTCAGGGAAATTAGTGTTTAATTACTTCAAGTACAATTTTGATGTAGCTAGATAGGGTCCTATCATCTGTATTTTTCATATGGCTCTATAACTTCTACTATTTGTGATATGTTTGCAATCCCTATTGTTGAATAACTGTTTTCTAAATGTTAGATGTTTGGGGGTGCTTCTGAACTAGTATGGACACTGTAAGCATGGTCCTCTGCTGATATCCATCGACATTAGAAAACACCATCATGGGGCTCCTGGTTGGCTCAGATGGTTAAACGTCTGCCTTCGGCTCAGGTCGTGATCCCGGGGTCCTGGGATCGAGCCCCGCATCGGGCTCCCTGCTCCGTGGGAAGCCTGCTTCTCCCTCTCCCACTTTCCCTGCTTGTGTTCCTTCTCTCGCTATGTCTCTCTCTGTCAAATAAATAAATAAAATCTTTAAAAAAAAAGAAAAAAAAAGAGAACACCATCATTCAGAGTGGGTAAAAGATGAGTAACAATCCTGGAGTTTCTAGGAACTAACCTCACATATATGGAGTAGATGCTAGAGTGCATTTAAATACTCACTTAAATAGTTAACTGTAGGTCTTTTAGAGTGTTCTTTAAAAAATGGCAATACAGGGTGCCTGGGTGGCTCAGATGGTTGAGTGTCACCTTTGGCTCAGGTCATGATCCCGGGGTCCTGGGATTGAGCCCCACATTTGGCTCCTTGCTCGGCGGGAAGCCTGCTTCTCCCTCTCCCCCTTCCCCTGCTTGTGTTCCCTCTCTCGCTCTCTCTCTGTCAAATAATAAAAAAAAAAAAAAATCTTAAAAATGGCAATACATCGATGTCATCATGATACTTGAAACCCTTCAACAATTTTCCAGCATCTTTAGAATGAAGCCCCAAATTGTTATGACTTTCTAGGACCAGTATGATCTAGCACTGGCCTGCAATAGCCTCAGCTCATGTGATTTCCCTCCTCACTGTCTTTCTTCAAATCACACCAGCATTCTTTCTATTTCATGAAAGATGCATTCTGTTTCTCATCTCAGGAATCTTGCACATGCTGTGCCTTGTACCTGGAATAATTTCATCCCCCTCACCTTTTTCTAGACAATTACTACTCATCTCCCAGAGTGTACCATAAATTTAAAATCAACAACTCACTCATTGATTTTCTAGTGTGAATTCAGAATCTCCCCTACTTTCTCAAATCACTCTGTATTTCACTGTTTTTTTTTTAAATAATCATTTAAAAATAAATAGTTGGAATAAAGTAAAGACTTTGGTTATAAGAATGTATTGATATTATGGGACACCTGGGTGGCTCAGTCAGTTAAGCGGCCAACTCTTGATTTAGGCTCAGGTCATGATCTCAGGATCCAAGGATCAAGCACCGAGATGGACTCTGAGCTTGGCAGGGAGTCTGCCTGAGGATTCTCTCTCTCTCCCTCTGCCCCTACCCCCATCAAAGAAATAAATAAATCTTAAAAAAAGAATGTATCAATATTGAGTCATTTATTGTAACAAATAAGCCATACTACCGCAGGAGGCTAATAATAGGGGAAAGTGGCTGGGTAAAGAGGAATATTCTGTACTAATTTTGCAATTTTTCTGGTCATATAAAACTGTTCTAAAAATAAAATTTATTTAGAAATAAATGGTAGTTGCATAATTAGTTGCTGAACGGCCTCCCTTTCCCCACTCTGTGAGTTCCATACATGAAGAACCTCAAGTGTCTTGTTCTCTACTGTGTATTCAATGTCAGTGCCTACACAAAGTCTTGCATATAGAAAGCATTTTATATACATTTTTTATGAGTAAGTGATAAATACATAAACATCCTAAAGCCCATCCGACTGGCAGGTAACCATAGCACTTGCAGCAATTCAGTTACTACCATCATTTTTCAAATATACACCTCAGTACTCCAGCTCATTTTGGGTTCCTCTAAGTTGTGAACCACTTCTATATATACATCTTCAGAATTTAAGCAGCTCCTGGCACACACAAAGCCCTCAAAAGCAGCTTGTTCGTAATAAAGAATATAATGGTCTATATGCCATATGATATTTATATAGGAAGCTGTATAAATAAAGCTGAATTTGTTGTATTGGGGTAATTTTTTTCCTTTGCATTCAACCTCACTTTGAGGTCTACCTTTTAAAAGTAAAACCATATGAGTTTCATCTGTGGGAGAGAATTTTTGGAGGATATTTACTGATCATCACCATGCTATCAATAGTGTTTGTAACAATAATCATGAAAAAATGAAATGTTTTTATCAACATTCAATATTTTTTTTCTTTTATAGAAAACAAGCAGCTTATTTACTTATTAAATGCATTGACCCAAATGAGAGCAGTAGATGGATATTCTATTCCTCACAGGAGATGCTTTTGTTGTTGTTGTTGCTTAAAGATTTTATTTATTTATTGGAGAGAGAGAGAGAGAGAGAAAGAGACAACACAAGCAGGGGTAGGGGCAGAGAGAGGGAGACAAGCAGACTCTCCAATGAGTGGGGAGTCCGATGCTGGACTCAATACAAGGACCCTGAGATCATGACCTGAGTTTAAGGCAGATGCTTAACTGACTGAGCCACCCAGGTGCCCTTATTGTTTTTGAAGTTTTATTTACCCTCAATATATGTTTCCATATCTGTTTTGTATATGGATACCAAATTTTTAATGAGGAATTTGCAATAAAAGAGCCACAAAACATTTAAGAGTAAATGATGTTTCTAATTTATTGACAATTTTAAAAGTAAATGACCATCACAGTTTCTTCCTATACCACATTAATTCAAATTAAATGCATTTACAAAATAATATTTAAATGCATGCAAGGAATTTCAGGAAAAAAACTTTTAGATATCAGTCTTAATAACTGACAAACATGAAATCTTAGAAGATAAATTTATATATAAAAGTTACTGCTTAAAATAAAATATGAAAAGTTCATTAGAGGAATTTCTCGCTAAGATTCACTGAAAATAATTTATCAGTCCCATGCAAATTATTAAAAAGCAACTAAATGTATAGAATCATCAGAATGTGGTATTTGTAACTTCAATTCCTGCTAGATTATTTTCTTTAATAACCTGTCTAATAAACAAGGACATTAAAAATGATCTCATATTTTATACCCATTTTTCATCCTTCTCCAGGCTAGGCAGGCATTGCTCAGTTAACCATGGAGATCCCATTGACCTCTGAAGGACTCTGGGTTTTGGTCATGTCCCCAGGGTGTACTGCAAAATGAGAAATTATTCCTCTTGACATTAAGGTCATAGGAGAGAATAAAATTCTTTCACAAAACAGTGGGAAATGATCTCCCTTGTGTCAAAAAGCAGCAGAGTTAGATATATTTTTAATTGTTTTTTTAACTCGGTGGGAAAAATGTTAGGCAGAGAAAAAGAAATGCAGTGACAAAATTTTTCCTGATGTCTAATTATGAATGTTTATCTTGTCCAAAGAGCAGTCTTCAGAAACATTACATGTTGAATCGCTAAGTAATACTCAGAAAGGGATTTTTAAACTTTATTTCTATTTATTTTTTCAAAACTTTTTATTTTTTGAGAGAGAATGTGCACAAGCATGAGTGGCAGGGAGGGGCAGAGGGAGAAAGAGTGAGAGAGAATCTCAAGCAGGCTCCATGCTCAGCGCCAAGCTCTACAGTGGGCTCCATCTCACCACCCTGAAAACATGACCTGAGCTGAAATCAAGAGTCCCATGCTTAACTTGACTGAGCCATCCAAGTGCCCCTAACCTTCATTTTTTAATCTTTAACATAAACGGGTAATTGTAGCTCTACCGTTTTTAAGCCATTACTTTGGAAGAGAAGTTGGCATCAGGTGCACTACAAAATAAATTTGGAGAAACTGGGGGATTGTATGGGTTTTCCTAATAAAATATGTCACCAATTTATGCCGTGATTGTCACCAGTTGCCACATAATACCTCTAAATTACCTTCTTCATGTCTGAATCTACTAGCAGGGTGACAATTCCTTAAAGGCTATCACCAAATCCTGCTCTTCATATGCTTGGTTCTTGGCTTGAGACATGTAAATCAATAAAGACTTCCTAAATCAACCATAAATGAGTGAAGAAACCCACCTTTGCTTCTCTTCCCTTTCCAGAAGTGGCAGCATCTACTGTCAATAAACCATCTAAAGCTACAGATTGGGCTGGAATTGGGGCGACCAGATTCTAGAGGCTCAGAGAAGGAACGCTTAAAAACACAACACAAATGTCTAAGGAACAGGGATCACTTTGGCGGCTGTCACTTCTGATAGGAGGGTATCTGCCTCCTGCAGGAAGCACTTGGAGATTGGGGCCCCTGGTAGGACTACCATGTTGTGTCCTGCTGGAACACTACTGCGAGGAACAAACCAGCCAGAAGAGGGAAGATTTGGCTTTAGCTCTTCTTTTCTGCCTTCCACCCTCTCTAACAACCCCTTTGGGCAGAGTAAGCCAGGAAGCCAGATAGCAAAAAACAACAACAACAACAAACAAACAACAAACAAATCTTATTCTGGGAAGTCCCAATTTCAACATCACAAAGTAGCAAATAGAAGAGTGAGTATGAAGTTGAGGTAAAATACCTTAATATAACCAGCACACGACACTATATTAGATTACAGACTCAATTACCACCTTCTTGATTGCCAAGGCTTTCTCTGGTGCCTATGAAACTGAGTGGAAAATTAAAGGTGCTTGAAACTCTTTGTTGAATTGAAAAAATGTATTCATTTTTAAGTTAATTTTACAAATACATACTGAAAATGCATTTATGCACTGCTGGATACTTCAGATAAAAACATGATTCAGACACCATCTCCCCTCTCAGATAATTTACAGCCTAATAAATAAATTACAGCCTAATGGGGGAAATAGATTGTAAACAAAAACAACTGCAGGTATTTGTACAAGGGGGGCTAAGATCTGGGGAAGGATGGAAAAAAAAATCTGACTACGGAAAAGATGGGTATTTATTCCTTTTGGCCAACAATAAACATCATTCCAGCTACTTCTCTAGACTTTGGGAGTACAATGGGGACCCTGATGAACCTAATCTCTTCCTCTGCTGTGCTTACAGACTAGTGGAGGAAAGAGACAAATAAGGAAGAACTTAGCCTCATTTACCACAGGATTGGTTTAGCTGTTAGTCTAACTGAGCAGTTAATCTTCAGTGCCCTCTGTCCTTTGTGAAGGAGAGGACATCCTTAGACACCATCCATGCTTTCAACCTGGCTTCAAACATAGATAGCATAAAGCCTCCAAGACGGCAGGGGCCCTAAAGGACAGCAACATTAGATCACTTGAAAGAATTCTACCCTATACCTCAGCTGATCCATCAGTGATGCCACCACTCCAGACCTGGCAAGGCAACCATGGAGGTGTTGCACAGGTGGATCACAGAGCACAGCGCTTTTTAAAACCACAGCAATTCTATCACGAGTATATGGCGGGAAGAACAAGTCTGGGCTCTGGATTTAGACAGACCCAGGTCAGAATTGTGAATCTCCCATTTACTAGCTGAGATACTACAGGCAAGTTATTTAAACTGTCTAAACCTCACTTTGGTGATCAGAGGCATAAGTAATGTAGCACCCACTTGGTGTGGTTATTTTGGGAACGAATGGATACTTTTATAGCCCCTAATGCTCCGCCTGGGCAAAGATGATAGCTCCCTGCCATCTGGTCCCTTATATTCTTCGGGTTGTTTTAAAGTTGAATTCCACTATCAGAACAACTCCAAGAATTACACGTGCGTGGATTAGTTACTAATCCCACCGTACAGTTAAAGGAAAGAAATAGCAAATGCCTTTTTCCCCTCCTTTTTCTTGCTAATGTCCTATTACAAATCCGTGGCAGAATGTAGTCTACAAACCTGGCCTCCTGATTACCAGTAACATTAATTATAGATGGAAAGGGGGAAAAGCACACACACTGTAGGATAAAAATGCAAACACAGAAACAAATAAGTAGACAAGTCAATAACTGAATGAATACATTAATAAGCTGGTGCGTATTCACTAGAGAAAGGCTTAATCACTTTGATTAATAGTATGTGAAATTATAAGACCTGAAAATTAAAGCGTATCAGTAAGAGATCTTATACAATTGCTATTAACCACAGCATACAAACACATAAAGTAAACATATTCAGAATTTACAACAGACACTCTGACTTTTTAGAGGTATTTGCAGAGACTAAAATGCACACCCACTCTCAGACACACGAGGTGAATACCTTCCAACACTAAAGCAACCATCATGCAGGTATTCTCAGAGAAGCAAAACAGAGACCAAATCAAAAAGAAGCATTATGTCAGGGAAAGCTGGTCCTCCAACTCAGGTTGCCTACAATTATAAATAGAAAGATTTGAGCCTCCAGGGGTTACTTTAAGTTTTATTTTTTAAAGAAAGGAATAAAATGCAATAAACTCTAATAGAAACCATGTTTCTCTTCTGGTTCCAGAAGGGATTACAATATTATTCATATTTCTATATACCTCACTCTATGAAAAAAGGAATATGAGTAAGAGAACAAAAAAGGAAAACAACTGTAGATTTGTTTTAACATTTCAGAGGAGAAAATGGTAACAAAGAAATCCCCATTTGAAAAGAAAAATGCATTTTTCTCCCAATGGCTAAGGAAAACCACATTATTGAACTTTCTAGTCATAGAATGCAGTTGTAGAAGAATCACATGATGGAAACTTTTTACCCTGCATCTACAGGGTCCTGAAAAGTCCAGTGGGTAAGTAGAGGTCATGATATCTTAAAAAGAGAATGACAGAGGGTGCCTGGGTGGCTCAGTTGGTTAAGCGACTGCCTTCGGCTCAGGTCATGATCCTGGAGTCCCGGGATCTAGTCCCGCATCGGGCTCCCTGCTCTGCAGGGAGCCTGCTTCTCCCTCTGACCCTCCCCCTTCTCATGTGCTCTCTCTCTCTCATTCTCTCTGTCTCAAATAAATAAATAAAATCTTAAAAAAAAAAAAAAAAGAGAATGACAGAGTCTCCTGGATGCACAGTTGGTTAAGCGTCCGACTGTTGGTTTCAGCTCAGGTCATGCTCTCAGGGTCTTGAGATCAAGTCCCCCATTGGGCTCCACACTCAGTGCAGAGTGTGCTAGAGATTCTCTATCCTTCTCCCCCTGCCCTTCCCATTTGTGCGTTCTCTCTCTCTCTTTCAAATAAATAAATAACTCAAAAGAGAGAGAGAGAGAGAGTGAGAGAATGACAGCGGCATCTGATGGAGACTAGTAACCTTGAATGAGAATCATTACATAACCTAATGAGGAAAATTTACATACCTGCAAAGTAGCTGAGCTTTGCAAAGGAATCAAAGACTTTTAATTCTGTCAGGCACCTGGGTGGCTCAGTCTGTTAAGCATCTGCCTTCAGCTCAGGTCATGATCCCAGGATCCTGGGATTGAGTCTCTCATTGGGCTCCCTGCTCAGTGTGGAGTCTGCTTCTCCCTCTCCCTCTGCCATACTCCCCTGCTTGTGCTCTCTCTCTCTCTCAAATAAATAAGTAAAATCTTTAAAACAAACAAAAACAAGAACCTTCAATTGTGAGAGGCAAGGCTTAGTTTGTGAGAAGGCCCTTGTAAGCTGTGTAATGCTACTTGTTAAAAATGATGAAAATAATAGTATGAAGCTATGCTCTGAGGTGTCACCACTAATGGATCCAGTGTGTCCTTTAACTTTTAAATAAACCTGCCTGGGTGGATATCATGCACACATCTCAAAATTAATATGTTCAAAATTTTACCCACCCCTTTTCTCTTCTTACTTGCTCCTATTCCTTCCATTCTTCCCATATCCATCCATGTGACCAGTAATCTACAAAATTGCCCAAACCATAAAACTGGCTGTCACCATTTATTCATCTCTCTAAAACTACTCAAGTATCTATTTATAAATATTTTACCTCCTAAATATTTCTGAATGCATATCCTCGCTCAATCCCCATATGCATATGCCCTTGTTCAGGCCACCATTACTCAGTCTCTGTTATTAAAATTGTCCTACCTGGTCTCCCCACCTGCTATCCTATTCTCCTATCTGGTTTCCATGCAAATGCCATACGTTGCTAAGTGTCCATCTGATCATGTCAGTTTCCTGCTTAAAACCCATTTACTTCTTTCTGCTACATTTAGATAAGTCCAAACTCTTTAATGTGGTTTGTAAGAGCTTCATGTCTCACCATTACTTCTTCTCAGGGTTCAGTAGAAACCTGTGTCCACACATCTCATTCTTGGGTGGGTTCTAGCATGAATATCCACTCAAGAATTTCTGGGTCTGACACAAAGTGTGTGGTGAGGGGCAGCGAGGTCAGAAAAGAGAAAAAGAACTTAAAAATTTCTATTAAAAGCCTACTATTTCGAGTAATTATGCTGAGTGTTTTTACCACATTATCTCTTTTGATCTCATAAACTTCCAGCAAAGATGGTTGCTGTTTCTATTTCATAGTTGAAGAAAGTGAAGGTCTAGGAAAAAGGACTAAGATCACCCAGAGCTCATTATTGCCTGGACCAGGGTTTAAATTCAGGTTTGTCATCAGCCAGTTGCCATATTTTCTTAACCACTCCAGGTCACAGGGGGAGAAAGCCACAGCAATGGTTGGCATATATTTCTTCCACTTTGCTGGTGGGACTCCTACCTTGTTTGTTGCAAGGTCTTTCTCTCACTTCTTTCTATCTCCATGCAAGAAAATGAACTAAAGAGCTGGTAAGATAGATTAAATAATTATCTCACCTTAGAGACAGAAAGAATGAATGACTGAGTTATTTTTTTCTCCTTTCCTTGGTAAGGGAGAGCCCCTAGAGCTGGAGTTGAGAACTTTTCTGGGATAGACAGGACTATAAATCCTAAAAAAGTCTGTGCCTTTATGGTGGCCTTCCAGGAAGATCTTTGGCCATGTTTTGAGTAGAGAGTGGAGTTTTGGAAACTAAAGAATTTCAGATGGAGAATGCCCATGGTGACTTCGGGGTGCCTTTGTACTAATAATATTTTCCACTTATTGGACATTGTCTTAGCTCAGGCTGCCACAATAAAATACCATGGGGTGACTTAAACAACAGAAATTTATTTCTCATAGTTCTGGGGTATGGGAATTCCAAGATCAAGTTGCTTGCCAATTTAATTCTTGGTGAAAGACCCTCCTTCTGAGTTGCAGATGGCTACCTTTTAGTGCCTTCACATGGCGGAAAGTCATCTCCTTTCCACTTCTGATATGAACACTAATCCCACTATGGGAACCCTACTCTCATGAACTCATCTAAACCTAATTACCTACCAAAGGCCCCACCTTCAAATGCCATCACATTGGGGGTTAGGACTTCAACATATAAATCTTGGGGGGACACATTCAAAACCATATGCCAGTCACTATGCTATTAACATCACATATGTTACCTCATTGATATTCACAAGGCAGCCACTAAAATTAAATATACAGAAATACCTAGCAGTATGATCCAACTCTCCTTGGACCGAAACAGAACAACAATGACAATTATGTTCTCTCCCAGTATCAATCTCTTAGTAGGAAAGACATTTTTACTAAACTGATGCCCTAAAGTCTTTGAAATGTACTGTAGCTCTCATCAGAATTCTATCACCCTTCTCTCTTCCATGACAACAATTGCAACCTCATGTACTCAGTTGCATTTGGCCTGCATCTCAGTCCTTCCTGTGTAATATTGCTTAGTTGAGTAAATGCTCTAGTCCTGGCTGTCTTTGACTTTGCTCAATTGTGTTATAGACTTTGATATATGTCACTTTAGCATCCCTTCTTTCCCGCTCACTGTCTGTTATTTTATTTTATTTTATTATTTTATTTTATGTTATGTTTTAGAGAGAGAGAGAGGGTGGGAAGGGGCAAGGGGAAAGGGAAGAGAGAATCTCAAGCAGACTCCCGAATGAGTGCAGAGCCAGGGCTAAGCTCAGTCTCACAACCCTGAGATCATGACCTGAGCCAAAATCAAGAGTTGGAAGCTCACCCCACTGAGACATCCAGGCACCCCTCAGAGCCTGCTATTTTAATAATTCCACTCCTCCTGTTCTTTTCTGGTATTCTTAATATTCTCATTCTCAGTATCCTTACTTCCTTCTTTTTTCCACACCTCCTGTTACTGGTAGCGCAATCACAAATGCACTTGTTGTGGTAGACTGAATAAGAGTCACCAAAGATGTCCACATCCTGATCCTTGAAAATGGTGAATATGTCAACTTCCATGGCAAGAGAGGCTTTCTAGATATTACTAAGGATCTTGAGATGGGGAGATTATCCTGAATTACCCAGACAGAACCAGTGTAATCACAAGGGTCCTGATAAGAGGGAGGCAGCAGGATCAGTTTCAGAAGTAAGAAATGTGATGACAGAAACAAGTGGCTGGAGGCATGAGGGGAAGGAACCACACATGGGAACCAAGGACAGCCTCTAACAGCTGGAAAGACAAAGGAATGGGTTCTCTCCTTAGAGACTGCAAAAGGAGCCAGCCCTGCTGACATCTTGATTTTATATCAGTGACTCTCATTTTGGGCTTCTGAATTTCAGAGTTTATAAGATAATAGATTTTTTTGTTTTGTTTTGTTTTGTTTTAAAGAATTTCTTTATTTATTTGACAGAGAGAGACAAAACGAGAGAGGGAACACAAGCAGGGGGAGTGAGAGAGGGAGAAGCAGCCTTCCTGTGGAGCAGGGAACCCAACGCGGGGCTCAATCCCAGGACTCTGGGATCATGACCTGAGCCAAAGGCAGACACTTAACCGACTGAGCCACCCAGGGACCCCAGATCTGTGTTGTTTTAAACCACTAAGTTTGTAGCAATTTGTTAGAGCACTAATAAGAAACAAATAACCCTTCTTCACAAACCATTCTTTAGAAATCCTCCAATAAGTAAGTCCCATGGAAGATTTACTTAACAACTCAACATGTTCTAAATGGTTGAAAATATTGTTTAAATATGAAGCAGAACTGGATTAAGAAATGTGGATGACCTTGAAAGGGAAATAACTGGACCATCTTTCATATCAATGATACTTACATGTTGTTTCAGCATGTGTTTGGTCAGACAAAAGTGATTCTTTTTTTCTCACTGAAGACTTCCTACTGCCCGGCATATAATACCATACATGTAGTGCATGAGCAGTATTGATTTACTGAATAACTGAATGCCATCTTTTTAAACAAAGAGGTTATTTACCTTTCTGATTCTGATAAAATATGCCGCACGTTCTCAGAAGTCAGTGCTAGGAAATACTGTATTTGGTTTCAGGATGTCAACTGCTCTACCAATCTCAGAAAGCTATCAGCTGGCTGTCTTAGGGTTGAGGTTATAAACCTGTACGTACAGCTTGTGTAGGACCACCAAAGAAAATGTTCTTAAAGCAGAGAAGTCAGTTCTGAAATTTATATATATATATATATATATATATATATATATATATATATATATACACGCAGTTGAAGTAGAACCAATTTTTCACCAATGAGAAAGGATTGCAAGTGAACTTCTATATTAACTGGAATCATGTTTCTGATTTACATTAGTGGCATTTCCTTGCTTCTTACAGATAGTATCATTGGAATACCCAGGTACTTGTCCTTCATTTGCCTTTGATTCCCAAATACTCCTAAATTAAAAAAAAAAAAAAGCTAATCTTTGTGTCTGAGCCAGCTTCATCAGGAAGCACTGAAAAGTAAAATTATCTTTTTTTAATCACTCAAAAATCTTCAATTCAAAATGTCCACCTTTATGGCAGCCTTCTCCCAGCCTCCAGGTTGTCAATAAGGTTTTATAAAATTTATATTACATGGAAATAGAAAAAAAAAATCCTTCATTCTGAGAGTGATGAATCAAGGTTCCTGATCGTGCTTTGGTAAGTGACTTGGTCATGCAAAGCAAGATGCAGAGAAAAGCATGAGGATGGGTGCTAAGTTACATGAGTGCTAGCTTGATCTTTGCCACTAAACTTCATTAACTTTTTTTTTTTTTTTTTTTTTATTTATTTGCGAGAGAGAGAATGAGAGACAGAGAGCATGAGAGGGAGGAGGGTCAGAGGGAGAAGCAGACTCCCCGCCGATCAGGGAGCCCGATGTGGGACTCGATCCCGGGACTCCAGGATCATGACCTGAGCCGAAGGCAGTCGCTTAACCAACTGAGCCACCCAGGCGCCCCTAAACTTCATTAACTTTAAGTAAAATCTTTATGGTTAAGAAAATTATAGTCCGGTAAACATTAATTCAATTCCAGGCTAACTTGCTTATTAGCTAAATAAACTTGAATAAATTATTTAACCTTTCTAAGCCTCAGATTTTCATTTGTAAACTGAATAAAAGCAAAAATAATAATGGGATGTGTGTATTCATGCACTGAAATATTGATTGAGTGCCTATTGTGTGTTGTAAAGACTGTGTTAGGCTTTTCAATTAGAGGGAGGGCTACTACTTGATCTCCTGGGAATATTGTACAAATTAAGGAGATAATTCTTGGGATGTTTTATTACCTAGAACATAATAGGCCCTTAATAAATATGAACTATTATTAGTAGTTGACCTAATAGTGGTAAAATAGGGAACACTGGTAAGAATGCCTCTAGTTCGTGTTCATGTCTTCCTCAGGACTAAAGAAGAATGGGATAATGATAATTATGAAAACATTTTAGAAGCAGAAATGTTATGTAAAGGCAAGACATTAATATTCATAAATGCTACAATTTGCCAGTCACAAATGGAGAGCCCAAAAGCACTCAATCCCCTCATCTGCCATCCTTTTGGCAGCCAGTAAACAAGGTATGTTTTCAATTTATATGGTAGTTTACCTTTTACACCACACCATTCTAAGAGAGGAAGCTCATTCTTCAAAGAATACACATCTGGCCTCATGTGAAGATTCTGTTAGATTTCTGAAGAAACTGTTAACTGCTTTGTATTGATGCTAAAAAGGAACCATCGTATCTGGCACTGTGCTGGGTATTTTTGGAGAAACTAAACAGGATACTTCTGATGTTTTAGAAACTAAGTTAAAATGAATCCAGCAAGTAAGTGTACCTCAATATAGACAAAGTGTTCCTGAATATGAACAAATGACTTGGTGAAATCCACTAAGGCAAATCTTGGCAGCAGGAAATAGATTGAATTTTAAGTAGATATGTGTCCAGAATCTGGGTCAGGGAAAGAATTCACCATTACAACTTTTCCACTCCAGGGCATAGGCAATGATAGTGTGTTTGGTTGCATGGAGTTTGAGCTAAGGAAAGAAAGTGTTTAAGAGAATCGGGTTGAATAAAGAATCAGGATGGATGCACAGCAACACATTCTAATATTTTTGGGTTTTTTTTTCTAATTTCTTACCTTTCTTCCAAAATCTGATCATAATGTGTATTATTTTATTTATTTATTTATTTATTTATTTATTTTTACTTTTATTTATTTATTTTGTACAAAAGAGAGAGAGAGAGCAGGGCTAGGGAGGAGCAGAGGGATGGAAGAGTCAGATGCTTAACTGACTGAGCTACCCAGGCACCCCATAATGTATGTTATTTTAGATCTTTCTCTTGTCACTGATCTCTTCTACATCATGAACTCAGATCTCCAGTACATTTTTTTTTTCCTGCTTAGTGAATCCTCTTGCTATATGCTAAACTGGTAAATTTAACTCCAATCTTTTAATGCAATGTGAGGTTAAGAATACTTTTTGGAAACTATTAAAGTGAGTTGGGCACTAATTGATGATGTATTTTTACCTAGTTTCCAAATCTGTTTTTCTGATTTTCATTCACCATTGGGGAGAGATTAATGTTGCTTAATAGCAATACTACAAATATTAAGAGGAACTGTACTAAGACCATGGACTTGGTTCTTTTCCTAAGCCTTGACACAGTGCCTTCTGCCTTAGGGCTTAGCCCCTGTTCCCTTCTACTAATCTGCAGTCCGTCCCCCTTCACCTTTGCTCAAGTCTTCTGGCCTGAAATCATTCACAGTGAAGTCCTAAGCAGTTTTACAGGACAGACTCCATTTAATGCTTTGCAAATATTTTGCCATCAGTATTGTTTCTTTATGAAAGCATCCAGGGAAGAAGTAAAACTCAAATACCACTTACCATTTGTCTACTGGAGAGTGATGTTGTTCAATAAAGTCTGACTTAAAATTTCTTCAGAAAACCTTGCAATTTGAATTTCATAGCTTTTTAATATTATTTAAAGAATTTTAAATCTCAGCCATCTGAAGAGACCCACTCTAAGAGTCAGCTCATTCAGTTCTTCAAGGTATTCTTCTGTTGCCTTTTGAAAAGATGCAGAGGGCAATAAGAGGAAATATTGGACCAATAGGAGAATTTTGAAGGAGGAATACAGTCACTACTGCAGAATAAATGAGATTATAATTATGCCATTGAACTGTGATAGAACATCCTTCCAAATAGAAATTACCATACCACAACTGTGCAATTAGTACCCCATAAATCATGCTAAGAAGAGTGTCAATTCAGTAAGGTGTACCCAGTCATCACAATTAATGCCTGTGTCCTGTGTTGGAGAAGGCAAGCTGTTTTCATGTTACAGTCATTAGGGATGAGATTGTTTCTGCAGCTGAATTGTTATAAGCAGTTAAGTATCTAATAGAGAAGCTGCACTTTGAACAAGAGCCATTGCTTTTAAATCCTGCAAACTACAGGAATCACTAAGCCTTTTAAAGAAAATAATAATAATAATAATAATAATAATAATAATAATAATAATAATAATAATAGCTGCTATTTTATCTGAAATAGAGCAACTTTGCAAGAGCATTTAATTGAAAGGAAAATGGATGGTTTTGATAAGAATGGCTTTGTTTTCCTTCCTGTTCTTTAATTTCCCAACCAGTGTCAGAGATACCAAAGCCAACTGTAAATATTCAGCAAAAGACCATTCAAAACAAATAGATGCATGATTTGCAAATGAATCCAAAGGAAACACAAACTGAGGAAGTGGTGTTTGCCTTTCTTGGATTTTGGAATTTTCTACTGTGAAAAGAAAGGTGGGTGGATTAAAATGCAAAGAGTGAAGTGAGGCAGGAATTGCAAAATTGAGTTGTAGAATCTGCCATGCGTTGTCTGTCTGATTGGTCTAGCTTTAGATGGGTATTTAATTTACTTATTAGGGTTCCTTCAGTTATGTACAGATGAAAACAAAAGAATTGAGAGAAGCATGCTAGCCGATAGTAAGCATAGCTTGGAGACAGGACCGAATTTGTGTTCTATTTTGATTGCAGTAAACAGAACAAAACAAAACAAAACCAGGGTGCCTGGTAGCTCAGTTGGTTAGATGTCCAACTCTCGGTTTCAGCTCAGGTCATGATCTCATGGGTTCTGAGATAGAGCCCCGTGCTTAAAGATTCTTTCCCTCTGATTTTCTGATTTTCTCCCCCCACACTCTCTCTCTCTCTCTCAAATAAATAAAGAAATCTTTAAAACAGCAACGATAGAAGGTTTTTTAAAAGAGGCGAATTGATCTGATAATGTGTTTTAAAACTATCACTTTTCGAGCTGGAATACAGAGTACAAATCATGGGACAGTTAGGATCTTCCAAAAGATGAGAGGTAATGAATGGCTTGATAGTGTAGGTCATAGCAATGGAAATGGTAAGAACTGTTTGGATTCAGGTTGTGTTTTGGAGGTGACAATTGGGCTTACTAATAGACTGGAAGTTGGGATCTAAAGGAAAGTAAGGAGTAAGCAGTTAAGTATGACTGATTCATTGCATGTGGTACCATTTGCTGGGATTAAAAGTCTTAGGGTGGGATTGAGGATGGGAATGAGTGTTTTGGCCATGTTAACAATTAGATACTCAGTAGAAATTCAACTAGCAGAGGTGAGTATATAGTTAAATATGAATCTAGCACTCAGGGTACCATGTCTAGGCTAGAATTGGAAAGCTGAGAATCATTAACATAGTTGATATTTAACATCCTGGGGCAGGCTGAGATCACCTGAAAAGGAGTGTACATAGATGGGCCAGAAGAGCAGAGCCCTGGAGTACTTAAAACCCTGTGAGGTAGCATAAGAAATGACAAAGTATTAAAGACATAAAACAGTACTATGGGGTTGGGGGTGGGCATAGAGAAAAGGGAGGACAGTATTTTGTTGGACTTCGTTTTCCAGTGGCTGGTATGAAGTCTTGCATATCATTGGGAATTATCTGGTAGAGAAGGAGAAAATGATGATTCAGGAAAGACAGAAGATAAATTCAGGAATTAAGTCCTTCAAAAGAATAAGGATAGTGTTGGAAGCACAAAGGAAAGAACTGATTTACTCATTTGATAGTAATAAGAAGAAAGGAAAACTAAGTGTTCTTCTTTCTGATTTAATGTAAAGTCATTCTTTTCTGATTGAGTTTACTTTTTCCATTACATATGTGGCTAAGTGATATGCAGAGAGTGAGGGAAGTAAGAGATTTTGGAGACTGGAAGAAAGACAAGAAAGGATGAAATAGTTATTTCCAAGAGTGTGAAGATGAAGCCACTAAGGAAGGTAGTGGGATTGTCTGGCTCTAGGACAGACTTGTTGAGAGCTGTGATCTTAAATATCAAGTGAGCTCAGGCAGCAGGATTGTTATGTGATTTCTCTCCAATAACATTAGCTACCTGGATGCAGAAGGAAAGTTCAGGAGAGTTGGTTTTAACCAGGATGGGAGGTTTGCCAGAAACGCATTGCATAGAGAAGACAGTCAAAGGTATTAATAAGGGAGCAGCTCAAATGTAAGACCACAGGGTCTTTAATGAGCAAATAAGAAAGCTAGGACCTGATCAGTAAATGGACTAGAAAAAAGCATTTGAATCTGTCAATGTAACAAGGAGGTCAGATTGCAGAATATCTGAAATAGAGATTTCTGAGGTAATGGATTTGTTCATTCCAATGCCTACAGGAGAAATGTGTGGGTTACTTTCTAAGGTAGGATGGAGGACAACAGAGATAAGGTGTTGAGAAGACAAAGACATCTTCATACATGTTAGAGTCACCCACAATGATGATGGGACTAGCAGTGAAGAGAATGAGGGTAAACCAGGTGCTAGGGTCTTCAGTGGGTATAGATTACAGATAGAAACGGGATTGGAAGGTAACAGTGGACAATGTATGCAACAATGGAGGTGACAATTCTGAAAAAGAGGAAGGAAAACTAAGGGACTCACTATCACACCACCAGCCTCTGAGGTTCCCGGAGCAAGGAAGAGCAGTTTATGATCTACAAGAAAAGCAAAGAACTATCTCTTCAGAGTCATTACATATTTTTTTAATCAAACAACATTCTGTGGCTCAATGATTTTCCTCCTTCAACAAACTTGTCTCTTAATTATTTAGGAAATATCTTCAATAAAATATAGATATATCTGAGTATATTCAGAACAAATGTGCTGTCTGTCTCTAAAGGATATTCCAAATGAAGCTAATCTAAATTATTTTTCACATGAAATTTATTGGGATGAATACAGACTGGCATAGCAGGGAGTTACAGATTAGGAATCTTGAAAAATGAAACAAACAACCCCACGTATGTGTGTCTCTGCAGTCATTTCCTACTTAATTATTCTTCTGGAAATCACTAAATGGATCTGAGTCTTGATGTGTCCGCCTGGGAACTCAGTATAATGGTAGATCTTTGCAGAACCCTTGTAAGGAATGAAGTAGTTCGTATAAAACAATTTGCCCAGTGCGCATCAAATATTGGCTTCTAAGTAATAGCAATAATTATATTATACTGAAGATGTAGTATTTTATTATTTTTACCATATATTACTACATTTCTAAAACAAACAAATAAGTGTAGGGTTGTATCTTATAATTTTTATTTCTTTTATTTATGGTTAAAATATCTTAATGATACATAGCAAATGTATCTATTTTGTGTGACAAAAGTTAGTTCTGGCAAAATTCAAACTTACTCTAATTTTTAAAATTAAAACTACTTTTTTTGAGAGCAGTTGAAAGTTCAGAGCAAAATTGAGAGGAAGGCACAGAGATGCTCCATCCACTAACTGCCCCCATGTGTGCACACCCTCCCCCATTATCAATGCCCCCCATCAGACTAGTACATTTGTTTTAACTGATAGACCTACATTACACATCACCATCACCCAAAGCCTATACTTTGCATTACAGTTTACTGTTGGTGCTGTGTATTCTACAAGTTTTGACAAATGTGTAATGACATGTATCCATTGCTATATTGTAACAGTATTTTCACTGTCCTGAAAACCCTTTGTGCTCCACCTATTTCTTCCCTGTTTCCCAACCTCCTGGCAACCACTGGTCTTTTTACTGCCTCATAGTTTTGTCTTTTCCAGAACATCATATAGTTGGAATCCTGAAGTATGTAGCCTTTTCGGACTGTTTCTCTCACTTAGTCATACACATTTAAGATTTCTCCATGTCTTTTCATGGCTTGATAGCTCATTTCTTTTTAGTGCTAAATAATATTCCATTGTCTGGATGTACCACCATTTATTTATCTATTCACTCACTGAAGATCTTGGTTATTTCTGAATTTGGGAAATTATAAAGCTGTTATAAGCATCCATGAGCAGGTTTTTGTGTGGATATGTTTTCAACTCTTTTGGGTAAATTCCAAGGAGAATTGTTGCTAGGTCATATAGGAGAGTAATTTAATTTTAATTTTGCCAGAAACTGTCAAACTGTTTTCCAAAGTATCTGTACCACTTTTCATTCCCACCAGCAAGGAATGAGAGCTCCTGTTGTTCCACATCTTCACAAACCTTTGGTGTTGTCAGTATTTTGGATTTTGGCCATTCTAATAGATGTCTCATCTTCATTTTGTTTTATTTTTATTTATTATTTTTATTTTATTTTATTTTATTATGTTATGTTAATCACCATACATTACATCATTAGTTTTTGATGTAGTGTTCCATGATTCATTGTTTGCGTATAACACTCAGTGCTCCATTCAGTACGTGCCCTCTTTAATACCCATCACCAGGCTAACCCATACCCCCACCCTCTCCCCTCTAGAACCCTCAGTTTGTTTCTCAGAGTCCATAGTCTCTCATGGTTCATCTCCTCCTCTGGTTTCCTCCCCTTCATTTTCCACTTCCTGCTATCTCTTCTTTTTTTTTTTTTTTTTTTTAACATATAATGTATTATTTGTTTCAGAGGTACAGGTCTGTGATTCAACAGTCTTACACAATTCACAGCGCTCACCATAGCACATACCCTCCCCAATGTCTATCACCCAGCGCCCTATCCCTCCCACCCCCCACCACTCCAGCAACCCTCAGTTTGTTTCCTGAGATTAAGAATTCCTCATATCAGTGAGATCGTATGATACATGTCTTTCTCTGATTGACTTATTTCACTCAGCATAATACCCTCCAGTTCCATCCACGTCGTTGCAAATGGCAAGATTTCATTCCTTTGGATGGCTGCATAATATTATGCAACCTTCATTTTGTTTTAATTTACAATTCCATTATGACATATGATATGGAAGATCTTTTCATATGCTTATTTGGTATCTGTATATCTTCTTTGATGTGTCCATTCTGATCTCTGACTCATTTTTAAAACAGGTTGTTTTCTTATTGTTGAGTTTTAAGAGTTCTTTGTATATTTTGGGTAACAGCTCATTTTCACATATGTCTTTTACAAACATGTTCTTACAGTCTGTAGCTGGTTCTCTCAAACTGTTGACAGTATCTTTTAATAGAGTAGAAGTTTCCAATTTTAATAAAGTCCATTTTATCAATTATTTCTCTCATAGATCATGTGTTTGGTCTTGCATCTAAAATGTTATCACCTCACCCAAGATAATCTAGGTTTTCTCTTCTGTTATCTTCTAGGAGTTTTATAGTTTTGTTTTTTTTTCATTTTGGTCTGTGATCCATTTTCAGTTAACTTAATTTTTGTGAAGGATACAAGGTCTGTGTCTAGATTTGTTTTTGTTTTTTTTTTTTGCATGTGGATGTTCAGTTGTTCCAACACTATTTGTTGAAGAAACTATCTTTATTCCATTGTATTGGCTTTGATCCTTGGTCAAAAGTCAATTAACTATATTTATGTGTGTCTATTTCTGGGCTCTCTATTCTATTCCATTTGTCTATTTGTCTATAGTTTTTCATCAGGACCACACTGTCTTGATTACTTTATCTTTATAGTAAATCTCAAAGTTGTGTAGTGCTAGTCCTCTAAGTTTGTTCTTCTCCTTCAATATTTTGTTGACTTCATATCAATTTTGGAATTAGTTTATTGATATTTACAAAACAATATGCTGACATTTTGACTGGGATGTCACTGCATCTATAGATCAAATTGGGAAAAAAAATGACTCCTTGATAATATTGAGTCCTCCTCTTCATGAACATGGAATAACTCTCCACTTATTTAGCTTTTTTATTTCATTAATTGTTCATTTTAATTTTTAAAATTAATTTGACTATTTTTGAAGTTACAAATCTAAACATATCACAAGTAAATACCAAACATTCTATGATATAAAAATAATAAATAATTCCTATAATATATCATATATGTAGATTTGACTATATCTAAGAAACAATACACTTAAACACATCATTTCTTAGATGTTATTAAAATATTCATTCCAAATTTATGATGAAAGGTTTTTTTTTTTTTTCATTTCTCCTTAGAGAGTATAAAGCATGGAATATAGGGCATTGAGGTAAGTAAAATCATGAACATCTACTCTCTCTCAGAATCTAGCAATTATTGGTGGCCAAATTGCAGTGGAAAACATTTTAAATGTATATTAGTTACTATTGATGCATCACAAATTACCTCAAAATTTAACAACTTAAAATCGCAAACATTTCTTATCTCACATACCTTCTGAGGATTAATTATTTGCAAACAGCTTAGATGTAAAGGTTTTTCATGAGGTTGGGTCAGGTTGTCAGCCAGGGTTAGAGTCACTTCAGTGCTCAAGTGGAGGCAAAGAATCCATTTCCAAACTCACTTACATGTTGGAAAGTCTCATTTTCCTCACTGGTTATTGGCCACAGACCTCTATTCCATGAGTGCCTTTCCACAGGCTGCATTAGTTACATGGCAACTGACTTACTTCAGGCAAATGATGAGCGAGAGAGACAGAGAGAGAGAGAGAGGCCCAAGAGAGAAGCCATAGCTTTCATAACTTAATATTGTAAGTGATATATGATCACCTTTATTGTATGTTATGCTGCATACACAGTAATTTTAGTAAAATTTCAGGGAAAGTACACAAGGGTACAAATAGCAGGCAAGGAGGATCCTGAAGAAACTTCTTGGAGGCTAGCTAACAAAATCTAAAATAACAAAGACAGTATTATATTAAGTGTAATACTGTATACATATATGAAAAAATTGAGAGAAAAACTAAGATTTTCCATTTGCTTACCTTAACTTTGCAGTATACATGGGAAGGACCTCCTACTTCAAAACAAACCCAATCCAACCAATAGAACACACAGTTGGATAGTCTTGATGGATTATTCAATCTATTCTTTAAGAGTTTACCAGTTGGTAGGAATGCAAACTGGTAAAGCCACTCTGGAAAACAGTATGGAGGTTCCTCAAAAATTTAAAAATAGAACTACATTAGGACCCAGCAATTGCACTACTAGGTATTTATCCAAAGGATACAAACATAGTGATTTGAAGGGACACATGCCCCTCAATGTTTATAGTAACAATGTCCACAATAGCCAAAATATGGAAAGAGCCCAAATGTCCATTGACAGATGAATGGATAAAGAAGATGTGATGTGTGTGTGTGTGTGTGTGTCATGGAATATTACTCAGTCATCAAAAAGACTGAAATATTGCCATTTGCAATGACATAGATGGACCTAGAGGGTATTATGATAAGCAAAATAAGTCAGTCAGAGAAAGACCAATACCATATGATTTTACTCACATGTGGAATTTAAGAAACAAAACAGATGAACATAGGGGAAGGGAGGGAAAAATAAAATAAGATGGACTCAGAGAGGGAGACAAACCATAAAACACTCTTTACCCTAGGAAGAAATCTGAGGGTTGCAGGAGGGGAGGTGGGTGGGGGATGGGGTAACTGGGTGATGGACATTAAGGAGGGCACTGGGTGTTATATGCAACTGATGAATCACTAAACTGAAACAAATAATACACTATATGTTAATTAATTGATTTTAAATTTAATAAAAGAGTTTATGAGTGCTTGGGAGATGAATTTTTCTAAAATATTTAGAAGTCCCATCAAGAATCTTGCTATAAAATTCAAGTCCCACCCATTCAGTCATGACTTCTGGTATGCAGGGAGAAACTGAGATGGTTCAAATCACCTCAAAACTTGCCTATTATTTGAATATTGTTCCTAATCTCTTGTTTTCTAATAATTTTCTTTGACCTCTACCCCTTATTTTTTTCTTCAAGTGATCCATTACTTTGTATGCACTATAGCCACCATCTTGTGTGATAACATGCAATGGTCATCCACACTTCACGAGCAGTTTTTTTCACTTTCCAAACTGTTTAAAATATCATAGAAGAGTTTATTAGCAGCACAAAGAGTAATATAAGCCAGTGTTTGGTGGTGATGAACAAAGGTTTTATACAGCAGGCACTCAGGGACATGAAATAAAATCACCAAGTGGCTTTAAATTATGGAATGTGCAGTTTTCACAAAATATGTCTGACTCAAAGTCCAAATTATTTTTTAAGCCAAAATTATCCTTCGTACAAATTTGATGTTGCGCTGAGAATAGAGACTAGAAGCCAATGAGGTTAAAATACCTGCTCAAATATACAAAATTTAGGAGCAGAGCTACTATTAAAAAATAGATATTTTGACATCCTACATAAGTACACTTGAGAATGCACAATAAATTCAACAGAACACTCCTTCATTTGATGCTGTAACAAATGAAACTCTATTGATTGGCATTTATTTTGAACACATTTATGCCTGCAATTGTATATATGTAGTTTTAAGAAAAAGTATCTTGAGCGCACAAAATTGAAAATGGAAATGAGACCTTTGGACTGAAATCCCTCAACTCCTTACTTATTTTGTCAGCTGAAAATTACAAATACCTAGAATATTATTGGGTTTTGTGTATTTCAATGGTAGGCTCTGAGAGCACCAAGTTTAATACTTTAGATAAAAGGGGCTTTTCTTAAGCACAGGATGCCAAATATCATCACTCCTGAATATGTATGTGGACTTATAAATATAATTTTAAAAAGAAACATAAAACAATAACAAGTAAAACTTAAATCTGAAAATGTTTGATGGACTGTCTAAGCTGTTTTCCACCTCTCACAGCACTTCATGATTCTGCAACATCAATTGCACATTCTAAACATTGATTATTAAATATATAAATAAATCCTACAGAGCAATGCATGTGTGTGCATCAAACATGATAGCCTTATAATGTCAGCTAAGGTAGTATATATGTACAATATGGGGGCGCCTGGGTGGCTCAGTCGTTACGCGTCTGCCTTCGGCTCAGGTCATGGTCCCAGGGTCCTGGGATCAAGCCCCGCATCGGGCTCCCTGCTCGGCGGGAAGCCTGCTTCTCCCTCTCCCACTCCCCCTGCTTGTGTTCCCTCTCTCGCTGTGTCTCTCTCTGTCAAATAAATAAAATCTTTAAAAAATATATATATATATGTACAATATGTAAAGTATAATGTTGTCTATTACACATTATTATTATGTATAGAACACATACATCATAGGAACCCAACTGTAAAAACGTGTCTGCATGAAATTAAATTAAACCATACAGCATTGTTGCTTTGTAGGTCCAAACAGCCAAATATCGAAAATTCTATATGGATCAACTTCATAGTAGTGCTGGCTATGGCTAGGTAGTGAAGTTGTAAGATGTCTTAATTTACTCTTATACTCTCCTGTTTTGATAAAAGACCTTTGAAGAACATGCATTCTTTTCACTATCAGCAACAAGTGAAAGATACCGGGATTTGAAAAGAAAGAGAAAACCAAGGAAGTTGCTTGTAAATATGACAAGTCTCCCAGAATCACTATAAGGAAGAAGCCCCCAGAGAAAGAAGTGGTGAGAATCAAAGAAAGAGTGCCATTTGTAAATATGAGCTGCCCTGTTTCGCAGAGTCAGACTTGGGTGATGATGATGAATAATAAAGCTGCTAGGAACCTCCAGGGATTTCTCATTCATAACAGTAGGGCAGAGAATTCTTGCCATTGTAAGCATTGGTTCTTCCTTTTCCCTAGACACCACACACATCCTGAATGATTTTTACTTGGATCTTATTTCCCTTGGTTATAGAGAACCAAAATAATTTGTTATCCTCACAAGTCTTAGTGGTACTTGCTAATGGCTGTGGTGAAGATAAGAAAGGTTTTGGGTTGTGGGTAACTCCACTGTTTTCCTCCTCACAAGAAAACATTGCAAGTGAGCTGACAGTGCTATACAGGTAGATTTCTATCCACCAAAAACTTTGCATTGATTGAGCAAGATACCAAGGAGTGCAAATAGATTACACTGCTGGGAATCTCTAGTTGCAATTTCATGACACTAGCCACTGGCTGCTGCAAGCTTCCAGGCTCAGTGCCTTGGCATCTGCCAGTATATCCATACAGACTCTCTCTGTCATGCTCCATCATTACATCAGAAGTCCCCCGTAAACAAAGGGTCTCCAAAGATGGCATCAAGCTTGCTCTCCCCAACATGGTTCCTAGGACATATTCATCTCTGCCCTGACCTCAGTAGCTGTGCAAATTTGGCCCCCGTGCAGGCTTCTGTGTGTGTGTGGTTAATGGAGGTTAATAACCACAACCTCCTTCTTTTACAACCCTCAATAATCCTCAGGCTGGAGCCAGGTAGTTTGTTGTGTCTATCAAACCTTGCATGACACGTATCAAGTTCTCCCTCTGCTAAAGCTTGAGATGATGAGGAAGCGCTCTCTTCCCCTCCCCAAAGGTGAGGGGAGGCCCTAGCACTCCAACAACCGGGAGCTACAAAGCATTTTTCCTTGACTTCCTCACCTTCAGTCCTTGGACTCTGTCCTGGCTGAGTGCTGTGCCGAGGATCACAGAGGCACATTTTGTCCATCTTCCTGGTAAACTGTCCACAGTTCGGGCAGCACCTCACTTAAGGATGTGGGGTATTTAGCACAAAGGCTTTATTTTTGTCCCTTGGAATCTCAGCCAAAGAAGCAAAAACAAAGAACCCATTTTACCTTTCTATTAAGTATGTTAGTTAAAGGAAAATAAATGTTCCTTAGACTTCAGTATTTTATCTCTTGTCCTACGCATCACAGACAACCATGGGCACAATACTTTGTCATACCCCTAACCTAAAGATGAGAGTTCTGTACATGGAAGGGTCTTTCCAGAGCATCTAGGGCACTGTAAGGCAGGAGGCTGCTACGTAACTCTCTCCATTTGTATGTAGGTTCACGCTACAGTCACTTGAAGTTAAGAGGGGCCAAACTGCCAGCAGTTGATGGGTCGCTGCGATTTTGAAGCCCTAATAAAATACCGGCTACCTGTTGAAAGAAAATCCTATCTTTAAAGGTCTATAATTTGATCTTGGGCAGATGCCTATGTAAAAATCTTTTAATGGTTATTATTTTCAAAACTATTGGTTTTGCTGGAGAAAAATATGCCTGCAAAGAGAAATAGCCAACTTTGCTAATCTATAACTTCTGGGGCCGTTTAAACTAAATATATATATATATAACAGCAATGTCACTAAACATGCTAATTCAGAACAGATTAAAAATAAAAATACAAATGGTTGGAAATAAGGCAATATTAGATAATACAATGATTATGATGATATCATTGCACATATTTATGGTTGAATAAGCCATCTAATTATTCTGACTTCATCTTCTCTTGGCACGCAATAATTTCTGTCAATTTACAGAAAATCTGATAACTACATGATAGGAAACTAATGGCTGAGAAGCTGAAATGAAGTCATGTCAGGCAGAAGTAATGTTAAGCACAAGTGCTTGAAGATAAACCCTGTAACTATTTATTCTACATGATCTGGCAACACTTCCAGCATATTCCAGTGGGAGTCAGTAAGGTTCCTAACAGTTACTGAAGAACCGATGTGGGTCGGCCCCGAGGCAAGGGGAAGGAGAGGCTCTGCAAGACATAGCTCTAAAAATAGCAGTCCTTTACTAAGCACCAGCTGTATGCAAACTCTGGTGTCTTATGTTGGGAAGACAGGGGTAGAGGGATGATACAAGATTTATTCCCATACTTTAATAACCTATATAGTATTTGGTGGGTGGAAACAGAGATGCACTCAAGTGATCCAAAATAATAGTAGGAATTTTGCTAGAGGACAGAGTGTGACCAGCTCGGAGGCTGGAATTTTCAATCCCGGTAGGACTATTTGCAGATGTTAAAGCTCCAACTCAATGTCTCAGCGAAAATTAGATAGTCCGGGCTAGGAGTGAAGCAGGGCATATGAACACTGCCCCCTCGCTTGGTCTCTGAAACTGAGATGCAGGGGCACCTGGGGGGCTCAGTCAGTTAAGCATCTGCCTTCAGTTCAGGTCATTATGTCAGGGTCCTGGGATCCAGCCCCACATCAGGATCCCTGCTCAGCGAGGAGTTTGCTTCTGCTTCTCCCTTTCCTTCGTCCCCTCTCTGCATCCCCCCCAGCTCATGCATGCTCTCTCTCTCAAAATAAATAAATAAAATCTTTTAAAAAACAAAACTGAGATGCAAAGATAAAAAGTATCTGTTTGATTTGTTAATCCCAGTCAAGAAACTCTATTCCATCAAATAAAAAAATGGTCTGTTGGCACAAAAATTCATTTAAGTAAAAACAAAAACAAAACCAAAACATAATAAAGGAGAATTAAATGTATGTAATGTGCACACAGGTTTGATCTGCAAGAGATCTGACTAATGGACTTCATGATTTTGGGCAGACACTTAACCTTTCAATCTCAATTTACTTACCACTAAAATGGGCTTTTACAAGAATCTATAGAACATTTTTAAAGCACCTACCTCAGTGCATGACACACAGAAAGCACCTTGTACTTGATGCTCAAAATGAAGATAGAATGGCAAATTTGCATTTTGTCCCAAGTGTAATACAAATACTGATTTTAGTCACTGATAAATATTTGAGTGCTTATTGTTGCTAAATACCATTTTAGATGTTAGAGATTCAGAGATGATAAACTGACCCAGCTACTAAAGGGTTTATATACTAGTTGGGGAAAACACAACAGCAACAAATAAATAAAAACATGACATAAAACAGGGGATGCAAGAAAATTGCAATGGATGGACATGACGTAAATGCTAAATACAGTTGCCCCTTGAAGAGTACAGGTTTGAACTGTGTAGGTCCACTTATATGCTGATTTTTTAAATAGATACAGTACAGTACTGTAAATGCATTTTCTCTTCCTCATGATTTTCTTAATATTTTCTCTAGCTTACTTTATTGTAAGAATACAGTAAAATACATATAACATACAAAGTATGTGTTAACTGACTGTTTATGTTATCAGTAAGGCTTCTTGACAGCAGTAGGCAATGAGTAGTTAAGTTTTGGGATACTCAAAAATTATATGTGGATTTTCTATTGCACAAGAGATAGGTGCTTCTAACCCCCCACATTGTTCAAGGATGCACTATAATCATGGATATATTTTATGCTATAACTATTATAGTGTAAGTCTAGTATTAACTGGAAATTCCTCTTCATCAGAATACTAGAAAATCCTGAATTGTGGGTGGGTGCGGATTGCAGGGTAGGTTAGCATGTTGCTGGCCAAGATCTCCTTCTTCTCTTATTGTTCTTGTTCTCCATGACATGTCCCAATTTCATGTTATGTCCCATTGCTCATTTCCTGTTATCAGAGCTAAAGGATACTTATCTTGGTCTCCCTGTCTCTCTCTTTATCTCTCCCTCTTTCTCTCTTTTTTAAGTTCTAATTTCAATGTAAAAGAAATTTTGCCAACCTACATGGACTCTTTTACTATTTTGTCATTACTTTCTCTTTATGTCCCCAATTCCTGTTGTTAAAATCTATACAATATTGTGGATCTTCTCTGGGAAAAATAAATTATCTTTAAAATGATGAGGGAGGGCACCTGGGTGGCTCAGTTGGTTAGGCGACTGCCTTCAGCTCAGGTCATGATCCTGGAGTCCCTGGATCGAGCCCCGCATCAGGCTCCCTGCTGAGCAGGGAGTCTGCTTCTCCTTCTGACCCTCCCCCATCTCATGCTCTCTCTCTCTATCTCTTTCTCTCTCTCAAATAAATAAATAAAATCTTTAAAAAAATTAAAAAAATAAAATGATGAGGGAGATTTTACACATAATCTTGTCGTCACAAAACAAAATAAAATGCATGTTTCTAGTTGGATGTTAACCAGTATTAACCCACCATTGCTCAAAAGACTTTTATGCCCTTTGTTTCTTCAAATTCTACCCTAGTAATTCCCAAGCCCAGGTGCAGGGGCTGATTTTAAAACTATCATTTGAACACAAAATCTTACAGGGTAGGCATTTTCTATTTAAAATCACATATTCACTGGAGTGCCCGGGTGGCTCAGTCAGTTAAGTGTCCAACTCATGGTTTGGGCTCAGGTCATGATCTCAGGGTCGTGGGATCTAGCCCTGCATCAGGTTTCATGCTCAGTGGGGAGTCTACTTGAGATTCGTTCTTGCTCCCTCTTCCCCTCCCCCACAATGCACACTTTCTCTCTCTCTCTCTCTCTCTCTCTCTCTCTCTCTCTCCCCCCTCTCTCAAATAAATAAATAAATCTTAAAAAATAAAAAATAAAATCACATATTCAGGACATATTAATATGAATGCGTTTCTCTGTTATCTTGAATATATCTACATTTGGGTGTCAGGTGTCAGAACATAATATAAATCCATGGCACAAACAGACGCAGGACTACTTAGTAAATTTTGTGAAATAATATTTTGTTAAAACTAGCAGCCATCAAGATGTGACAGAAGGAGATTAAATGTAGCTACTGTATGTTGTGATATTTCTTCTTTTGCAAATATTGATCACTACAGAAGCAAAATTTACAAATGTGACCAACCTGTCAATTTTATTTCCATAGTCTCCTAGTCAGTCTCCCTGTCTCCAGTCTTACCCACCACTGCTATATCTTCCCTAATGTAACCATTATTTTTCTTTTTTAAAAAAAAATAATGTTGGGGTGCCTGGGTGCCTCAGTCCTTAAGCATCTCCCTTCAGCTCAGGCCATGATCTCAGGGTCCTGGAATCGAGCCTCACGTCAGGCTCTGCACTCAGTGGGGAGTCTGCTTCTCCCTCTCCCTCTGCTCCGCCTCCCCACTTGTGCTCTCTCTCTCTGTCTCAAATAAATAAATAAAATCTTGAGCGAGAGAGGGAACACAAGCAGCGGGAGTGGGAGAAGGAGAAGCAGGCTTCCCGCCGAGCAGGGAGCCCGATGTGGGGACTCGATCTCAGGACCTGGGATCATGACCTGAGCCGAAGGCAGACTCTTAATGACTGAGCCACCCAGATGCCCCAATAAATAAAATCTTAAAAAAAAATAATGTATTAGTCTAACAATTTCAAATATTAGAGGAAGTTTCACAGTGCAACATATATAAATTTTTTACACCTTTGAAGAGCACAGCTCCAAGTTAAGACAAAGTCACAGAACTGGCTCTGTGACAGTTTCCGTGATCAAGCCATGTGATTTATGGCATGCAATTTGTTTGATAGTGCACTTATTTGGGTTCTTTGTTTCTACACTTGGAGAATAAAATTAGAACACATAAAGATAAAAGGAAAGGTATTCACTGAATTCATAGTTAATGGCTAGAACATATTACAGAAATGTTAAAATAGAAAGGGAATGATAAGTTTGGGCAATCAAAAGGAAATTAAATGGCCTCTCAACACTCACTAGACAGTAGAGCCATAATCTTGCTCACCCACATTGAAGGTTCCTTCTGCTCTAGAAGAATAATTGTCCACATAGGTAACCAAGTGCTCATATAGGACATGTAGGATCTGTTCCTTGGCGAGTTGACAAATTTTGTCTCAGTACATTTGAAATCACTGTGCTTTTTTTTTGCTTGGTTGATCAGCATTGCTGCCAGTGAATTCTCAATGGCCTCAATTACCGTGTTGTGCTCTTCATCAAGAAAACAATTGTCCTTGGAAGCCTGGAAATTATGTTTTCCCTCCACCTCTGTTCCCATTTTCTTTCTGAAAAATTAATTTGAATTATTTTGATCCTCATTTAGAAGCTCTTTAGCAGTTTTCCAAGATAAAGCCCACAGGGCATATAGTGGAGACCTGCAAGTCTCTCTAATTTTCAGTTTCGCTAAAGCATCATTTTTTCCAGGTGTATAAAAATCCCTGCAAGTTCCTGAGGCTGCCAGGGAATTTGTGCACATTCTGTTCCCTTTCTGACTCTCCTCTTCTTAGTCCTTTTTTCAGGATCTAGGTCTATGCCACCCTCTGGGTAAAGCCTTTCATAAATGGTCACCAGCTTTTCTGTACTCCCCTAGTCCATGCCTATATTATATAATGTTTTACAGTCACTGGGGTCATTTGCTCTCAGATTCATCTTCCCACCTTACTATGAGCTCTTAGAAACCTTGACAAGGTTGTCTTCTGCTTTGGTTGCCTTACCCTTCATATGGAGCCTGTTTTTTTCCTGTCTGACCCTCTCTCCTTAAAGCCTTCCTAGTACCAGATGAGTCTCTCTAATGAGACTGGCCACAGTGGTCTATATCTCTCTCTCTCTCTCTCTCTCACACACACACACACTAGCCAAAAGTGAATGTGATTGGAAAAGAAAATATCAGAATCTTGGGGAAAAAGAAGTCTTCAATCTTTGTTTCCATTATTGTTAGAATAAAACCCAATTGTGTATTTATTACAGAGATGTAATTCTAGGCTATAAATCAGGGAAAAGATGTTCAGAAAGTGCATTTTCAAAACAAATTTAGTGATAAAGCCATAACAGGCTTTGGTTTTTGTAATGAATATTCCAAAGTGTTTAGTTGCTGTGCATTTAGTAGCAATGTACTACACCCTGCCATTAATACACATATTCCAGTAAAAACATCTGACAGAATATGGTCCAGCAATAATAATAATTTGCACTTATAGCTCAAAACTAATAGCTCAGAGCACTTCACAATGTGCTGTGCTGTTTAATTTCTGCTTATTCCCATATGCTATTTATTTCATCTCCATTCATCCTGCAAGGTAGGTGAGTATATGACTTTCATTAAAATAATAAAAATAAATGAAATGTTTAATATGAAAAAAAACTGAATACCTTTTTACAACTGTCTAGAATAACTGGAGAGCTGGTGGCTAGGGAAGGAAACATAAAGAATATTTATTTGTTTTTTCTCTATGCTCTAGGATCACGTGGTGGAGGTGAGTGCAAAAAGGTTCTTGTGGATGACATGCTAGTTTAAGTAATTTACTTTAACTGGAGTTTTGAGAGTCAAGTTTCTGATAATAATTCAGGAAGTCTTTCCCCCCCACATTTTCTCTGATAACCTCAGCAAACAGCACCAGTGGAGGAGGGGAGCAGAAGATTTACTTGTTATAGCAACTGGCCTGGAGATCTCCTCTATAGGGTTGCAGGACTTACCACTAAATCCCAGTCTTCTCTTTGGGGATCTCTGGGTTTCCTCAATCTTTGGCTGGCTTCTGAATATACCTTTGGACAGAAAGCCAAGGTTTTGGCTATGCTTATCTTGTTTGGTTCCCTTCTCTCAGAATCATAGCCTTATACCAGACATCGTGAAGACATAGTAGAGATCTAGTTATTGGTTAAGATCTAAAAACAAGTCAAATATTTGTGTCCAATTTTCTAGTTGTTTTACTGTGAGAGAATATTTTAGTCCCTGCTACTCCCTGGCCATAAGTGGAAGTCAGTTTCTCTTAATAAACATATATTTATTAAAATATCCTTTCTTCTAGCCTTGGGTCTGGCAAACTACATTTTGCAAGAAATTCTTTTTATCCAAATTGTCAAGTGTATTTTTGTATCATTTTTCTTAATATCCTCTCATTCTTTCCTTAATGTCTGCTGTATCTGTTGTAATTTCCCCTTCTTCATTCCTGATACTTATAATTTGTACCTTCTCTCTTATTCCTTGATCAGTAGGGTTGGAGCTCTATCAACTTCATCTGTTAATCTGGTGCAATATAGATTTCTTTTCCATTTCAGAAATACATGCTTTTTGGCTAAATCCAAAGTCAGTGAGGAGGGGAGGGAGAAGAAGAATGTAAATAAAATGTTTGGGGAATAGGCTGAATAGTCTCTCACATTGTTCTGATGCCCTGCTTAAACCAAATTCCATGTATCATCTACATTGACTCATATCTGTTCACCCTTTGACCATACAATGGGCACTGCCCTGTTTCTTCATATTTGTTGGAATTACAGAGGAAGAATACAAGTAAACTTGGTGGAAGTAATAGCTTCAGGTTGAATATTTTATTCCATTGTTCAAAATCCTCCCACAGGGAAAGATTTCTTGGGCGTAAGCACCAGTTTACCATCATCCCGGTCTCTTCTTTTCCTCTTCAACACTCTTCCCCACCTATCTCTATCCCTCCAGCCCTCAATTTTTTCTTTATCCATTCATAGGTGGGCATTTAGGCTGTTTTTGTGCTTGTTGCAGTCATCATGGCTCTGCAAAGTTGGGGAGGGCTCAGAACCTGAGGGTTCCCTGACATTCCTAAGCGAGACAGTCTAGTTATCTACTTGTCTTGCCCTTTGCAGTCTGTCTATAGCAATTTCTCAAATGAAAAGTCCCAGAAGCCTCATTGTTTCCTCAGAATAAGGGCAATCAACCTCAGAAATGTGTTCTACAAAATTTTTCCTAAATATTATTTTGTATGCTATTCTACACAAATGAGTTTTTGTTCTGTCTCCAAATTTGCAATCTCTTTCTCACACACATATATAAACATAGGTATGGGCACACACAAAAATACAAACCATCCAATATAGTGTATGTATTGATATACTTATATACATATATTTATGTCAAATTTTTTCAATAGAATAAACTTGGAAGTATATAAATGTCATTTAACAGTGATTTCTTAGGCAGAATGAGTGTGGGAGGTGATGAGGGGGAAGGACTCATATACTTTTGTTTTCTTTAAAATTTTCTCACTGAGCTTATAATACTTGTTTACTGAAAATAAATATATAAAAAAAATCCATGCCTATTCTGTTCTGTTTTATATATTTTTGGTCTTTTCACTACCATGAAGAACACACTGTTAGTTTAAGCTTTATATACCCTAATCCTGAAATTATTTTCTTGACCTGTGTTTTGTGGCTTGTCTGGTTAAGGTATAATTCATTTTGTCATTTTCTTAATGTAATACACAGCCCTCAAAACTTCTGGGCTCCCTGTTTTTCTCAGGTTGAAATGTGTGTAAATGGCGTTACTTACTTACAGAAAGTCCAGAAATCTCCAAACAACCTTTTCTTTTCTCAGCATAAATGTAAGCAAGCGTTAAATACCTTTCAATCAGATTAGTCATTGAGCTGACAGTCTACATTTGGATATCTATATTTAGCAATCAAATTTCCTGGATTTTAATAAGCTTGATCAAATTTATGGTTTAAGACCTTGAGTAAATAATTATTACATAAGCAATTTCACTTTGTTACCATAGTAATGGAAATATAAGAAGCTCATTTTTTGTTCAACGTGGAAGCTTAAAATAAAAGACAGTTTTTAAAATGTCTACTTAGAAGAAGGCCAACAACAGCTCATTTTCTATTCTGTCTTTAGATTCCAATTACCATGACATCATTTGTGTTAGACAGCTTTCTCTGAGTTCTAAAAACTTAGATATTAAGAAGCAATACCTTGTACTAATAATTTTAAAAGTTCTCATATAGTTTCATTTGCTTTAAGTCTATTCCATCCTATGTTGAAAACTATAGGAGAAGAATGGTGCCTAAGATTAAGAAGATGATTGTTGCGCCACATACATAGTGATATGTATTTATACATATAATGACAAAACCCAACCCAATACTCCACATAATGAAACTCTAAATTCTGTGATGTAAATAGATGAGCTGGAAAGAAAGGGAGATTTGAGTAGTATGGAAGTCTTATGTGAAAATGTGAGGAGTTCTGCAAAAGCCTTGTGGATATTTAATTCACCAAAGACACATATTAAAGACACTTATGGTCTATTTAAATAGTTAGGTGCTTAATGGAATACAGAGATGAATAAAATATGATTCTTATGTTTGGAGCTTTACAGTTTAGTGAGACCTACAGATGTATAGCTAAGCCCAGAACAGATATTGTGATGAGTACTATAAGAGCAAGGGCACTAGGAGATTGGCTAAATGAATGATTTAATTCCCCCAAAAAGAACATTTTTTAGAGAAGGTGTATTTGAGTTAGCTCTTGAGGTATTGATAGGAATCCAATAAGAAGAATTGATGAAAGATGCTAGGGAGAGAAGAGGATGTGGTGTATTTATTGTATTCATGACCATAATTAAAATAGCCACTCTGATTCCATGCCCTTTGTCCTTTACCTTCTACTTATTTTGGGTGAGTAGGAAAATAACTCGTCTTAGTTGATAGTTCTCCATATCAAAAGGAGCCAAATCTGAGATTAATGTAGACCTGATGTAAATCACAAGACCCTGAACTTTGATTCTGGTGTTGATTAGGTGAGACTCATGGGTGTACTGTGAGTGGTTGGGTGTCTTTTGCAAGCTGAGGGCCAGAGAGGAAGACTGCAAAATATTGATTGCATTAATGACCCTAGTTTGTTTTCTTCCATCTATGCCCTTTATCCTGTAACTTTACCTGTGGTCTCCACTCTGACTTTGAGCTCAGCCACATAATGTTGTAGCCAATGGGATCTTAGTAATGTGATGCAATCAGCAGCTTGAAAAGTGAATTTCTGTTGAAAGTCTTCCACAGTTGTGATTCCTCTCTCTTGCCCAGGATAGCCTGCTGGAGGGTGAAAGATATAAAATAGAGATGAGTTATCTCAGCCAAGGCCATCCTAGATCAGTCCCAAGACAGGTATCTCCTAGATGAGTGAGTCAACCCAACTGAGACCATAGATCAGAAGAACCACCCCTTTTAATCTAGCCTATATCATTAACCTGTAGACTCAAGAGCAATAGTAAATGGTTGTTATTTTATGCCACGAAGTTTGGAAAAATCATTTGTTATGTAGCATTATTTAACTGATACAGAGATTGTTCCAGGTAAAAGAAGATGAGGGATGTGTCCCTGTGGTCTGTCAAAAGACATAACAATATATATTAAATGATGGTTATTGAATGATTACTCTACTAGTCTCAGTTGCTTTACATGTACTCAATCATTTCTCATAATTCTTACGACAAAGTTTAAGTAAGTAAATGCTATTATAATGCCTATTTTGTCAATGAAGAAACTGATGTATAGAAAGGTTTAATAATCTGCTTGAATTCACACAGCTGCTAAGTAGCTGTTATAGTGAGAACACTACAAGAAGACCTAAGTATGAAATACGAGCATTGGTCTGTGACTCACATTGAATTTTGAAGTCAGCAAGATTGTCCAGTAGATCACAGGTTTAATTTAGCAGTAGAGGAAAGGTCAAGATTGTATATTGAATTGGTGAAAAGTAATATAAAGGAAGGGCAAAGGAATAAGGCCCAGAGAGCACCAAGAATTGAGAGGCAGACAGGTGGAGACAGTAAAGGATAATAAAAAGAAAAAAAAAGTGGTCAGATAAGAGGAAAGAAAGGTTGAGAAGAGTGATGAAGGAGAAGAGAAATGAAAGGGGGAAGTAGGCAACCATGTTTCTTGCCCCAGAGAAGCTAGAGTAACTTCAGGACTGATTAGTTTCTGTTGATTTCTATAAAATGCACAATTGTGTAGTGCCCAGGCATCAGATGCAGAAACAAAGATGATTAATCCAGGATTAAGGTTGGTTGGGAAGGAGGAACAGAAGGAGAAGGAAGGAGGCAGTAGAAGTTGCAGAGAGAGCAGCAAAGTAGTCTCTGTTGGGTCCAGGCTCAAGTTGGGAAGCACCTGGAGGTGAGGAAAATGAATAAGAAACACACACCCCACCCCACACCACTAGGCTCAGGGTCACGTTGGACTTTTCTCTGTTCCTTGAAAGCACCAAAGATATTCTCGATCTAGATCTTGTTCCATTATTTCTTCTGTCTGGAACAGCCTTCCCTGAGATCTTTACTTACAGATTCTTTCTTTTTATTCTGATTTCATCTCAAATGTCTCCTGTTCATGGAGGCCACATCTGTGAACCTTGTCTCAGTTGCTTCCCCCCTTCCTTCACACACTCAAGTAAAAGGTAATGTCTTTTGTATTATTTTGTATCATTATTATTTGTATTATTTTCTCAGCATCTTTATCACCTGCTCACTCACCACAATGCAAACTGGGAGAGGGCCTTTATCTGGTCTTAATGGGAGCATATCTATACTCTTAACATGGGGCCTGGTACCCTGGAGTGACTCAAGGAATATGTGTGGCCTGCTCAGGGTTGTGTTCAGAAAATAGAATCCAGGAGATTTGATAGGTGGACTAATTCTGTATGAGGAAAATATAGAGAACACGGCCACAGAGCTGTTGCTGAATTAGACTGAAGTGAGGTTACTGTCATTGAGGAGAATAAGGGAGAAAATCTAGAGAGAGGTCGATGGGGTCACCAAATGCTTTTTAAATCAACAAGATTTAGAATGCAGGGGAAGACAAAAATCTATGAATCTGGTTCTGCGACAACTGCAGTGAGTTTCAAAGGAAGACAAGACCGACCAGAGGACGGCCTGAGGGACTCAGAATAATGAGCAGGCTTCATTTTGAGACCTCAAAGGGAAGTGTGGCCTCCAGAGACGGCCAGTCCTTAATCGAGGCAGGAGTGGTCTCTGAAAAAGCTGAGGAAAGAGAAAAATGTGTTTAAAATGAATTATTCGTTCCTGATACACAACGTGTTTCCTCCTCCTCCCCCTCCTTCTTCTTCTTCTCCTTTTTTCCTTCTGAATCTCTCAGCTTAAATCATGAACAAAACATGATATTTTAGAGTCTGAGTGAGAGATAATAGGGCCATAATGGTGGAAGCCTGTGGATCAGCACATATTAATACTCAATAAGTAACTGTTCAGTTACCAAATGGAGGATGATAAATCTCATCAGGATCCAGAACACGTGGCCTTGATTTGATCTGATTTTCTGTCTCGGTGAAAATGTTGACACTGTTGTTATGCCCTAGAACGGCTCTATCCAGTATGATAGCCACCTATCACATGTGGCTATTTACATCTCAAGTGAAATTAGTTAAAATGAAATCAAATTTAAAAGTCAGCATTTCTGTCCCACTAGCCGTGTTTCAGAGGCTCAAGAGCCACTTGTGGGCTAGTGGCTATAAGATGGGACAGCGCAGATAATAGAACATGTCTGCTATCCAGGAGAATTCTACTGGGGAACACTGCCACAAAACAAATGCAGCCATGGCCTCGTTTCCTAAATCATTCATCATTTTCCATGTATATTTTGATATTTCAATCTGTTCTATACTTGTTTTTCTAAGGCATTGGAGAACTACATTAAGATACACACTTTTTTTTTTTTTTCCCATTGATGCTATACTTAAGATTCCTGCAAACATGCTGAACATCAGGCCAACTTCAGCTCAGGTTTCTTAGACCAGCCTATGCTGGCTTGTTTCCATTTCTTGTGTGACCAACACAAGTCACAAAAGTCCTAGTATGCCTGAAGCCTGGAGATCAGAGTTATCAAAGTGAGTAGTGACTGATGTTGTGTTTTAGAAGAAGATGCAAATAAAATTATATTCCCTGGTGGGGAAAGATGGGTATGAAAGACCAAGATGCAGGTAAGTACTTTATTCTGGCTCCTGATTTTGTCATTTGTTATTCTTGATTTTGTAAACATCTTTTTTTTTTTTAGAATTTTCTTTTCTGCTTTGATCATGGATATTGTTACTCAACTGCCCATTAAACTTTTCCCCCATTGTCCTACTCTTCAGCATTTGGGTATTTAGTAAGTTTTGTTCCCTTATGACTGCAATCCCATCAGTATGAATTTGTGTCATATAGGGATCATAATTCAAAGTTTCTCCTTCTTTGGAATGTAGCCAACCTGATTTACTCGTTAACTCTTTTCCAGTTTGTTTGAAAAGTTCCTTTTAATTCTCCAAAATTCAAACATGCATTATATTATGCTTATTGAAGGTAAATACTGCAGAAGGAATATACCTTTACTATGTTAGTGATGTGTGCATACTTAAGTTTCTAAGTATGCAATGTGCTAACGGTCTTGCCTGAACATGAAAAATATATATATATATATATAAACAAAATGTAATAAAATGCACATAGCCTTTAAAAATCTTATTACTGTTCTTATGTTCAAGAAAGAAATGATGTTAAACCAGATGGCAATAACATTGTGCCTCTTCAATTCCTAAAACATGTCTCTGAAAATCAATTGATTTAGAATTTCAACTTTTACTTCTTAGCAAATATCCACAATAGTAATGAACAATATACAAGTTTAGAATCTTCTTATCAAAAATGCATGTGAGCAGTATTATACAGCTCCACTAACATAGAATGAAGGAAAATGGATTCTTCTTTCAGCCTTAAAATCTGAGACTTTTGCTGTTTTGTTATATTTGCAGTTTGCTAATAATCCAACCTAGGTAGCCTGCTGCAAAAATGATGTCTCCCTTGATAGAATTAGAAAGGGATATACGTATTTCTTTGATTTGAATGGCCACTAAGAATGACGCAGGAGCAAGATGAAAGATCTTGCCTATATTTATTGGCTTTGCAGGTGTTGCAAACTCCTTTTTCCAATAATCTAGCTTTTCCCAGATATGTTGTGCCTGGCCTTACATGAGCCACCATTTGCAGTGGACACATTTTTACTTTTTAACAGATGTTTTGGTTTTACAGATACAACATCAGTGTGGTTCAGATTAACAGCAGCTTAGTGAGTCTGTGCCTGTTCCAGGGCCAAGCATGGCATTCTGGTCATGGCAGTGCCAGTCTGTCTACAACGCACCCTCAGAATGCCTGGGGTAACTGTGACCTGAGCTAATGAATTGTGGAAAAATAATTTCCTCTGCCTATTTTTCTCTTTAAACAAATTGCAGCCTCATATTTCAAGCAAATGACCTTTCTAAAGCTCCACAGTGACTAATTATAAAAGAACGAGAGGGAATTTACTATTAACAGAAATGAGATTAAGTTTTGCCATAACCTTGGGAGGCAACATAGCCAATGATGTTTATAATCTGGGGTGATTAGAAGGGGTTCTCCTCCAAAGGCTGTTGCAGATTGCTCCTGGCGCCGTGCTGCTGAGCTGAGTCTATCCAATGCCACAACATCAGCAGCTTAAATTCCCTGTCTGGTTTTTATGTTGCTACTAATCTTCAATTGAGTAATGTTGAAAGGAAGGAGGGAGCAAAGAGGAACAGAGAGGATGGGGGATAAAGTGACAATATGAGAAAATAGAAATAAGGAAAGGTAAGAGAGAATAAATGAAATATAACTATTTATCAGTTCCCAAAATATTCATTAAGAACTTATTATTTATAAAGCATGAGGTTCTGGGTATTCAGAGGGCAGAGTGGAAATGACATGCATCGTTCCCAGCTTGGAGGTGCCTATAATCAAGTTGGAGAGACAGACCAGAAATAAGAAAGCAAGTAAATAAAAACATAATCACATCTTGTGAAGTAGTCTAAAGAAAATGAATAAGGTACAGTGATAGCCAATACTAAGAAATTCTCTAAAAATAAGAGAATGGGTTTTAGATTTAAGCAGAAGGACAAGAAGGATCTGGACAATTGCAAGATCTTAGAAAAGAGGAAAAGGGAACAGCATGAGTGAGTCTGGGAATATGAAGAAGGTGGGTTCATACGATAATGGTACATAAGAGGCTAATGAGACAGAAAATGAAAGTACCATGGGGAGACCCAAAGGAGGGGGAATCAAAGACATATGTCAGATCCTCTACAGTCTTGGATAACAGATCAATATGCTTGATTCCAAGTGATGGGATTCCTCCAGGGTTTTGAGTACATGACATGTCTGGTTTATATGTTACAGGGAGTGGATGGGTTGGGCATGGACCAATGGGAAGGGTAGAGTTGAGCAAGACGATCACATCAGTGTGTAGGCACAAGATGGAGATGTGGTGGGGGTGCAGAGTGAAACAGACATGGAGAAGTATGGCAAATACTTTAGAAGTAAACAGTATTAGATTTACTGATGGACTGGATGTGAGATGTGGAGAATTTCAAAACATTTCCCAGATTTTGGACTTGAAAAACTTGGTTGATGAATTTAAATATGTCAAGTAGGCTATCGTCAGTTCGAGAGCTTTGAAAAGGGACCAATACTAGTAGATTAGTCATAGTTCTCCAGAGAAATAGAACCAATAGGATAGATACAGGGCATCAGTACAGACACAGATATATATTTTGAGATAAATAGTATTGATAGGTAGATAGATAAATAGATACATACATGCATACATATTGAGAGAAAGAGAAAGTGACATTTATTATAAGAAATTAGCTTATATGATTATGGATTATGGAAAAGACATATCTCAAGATCTACTGCCCACCAGCTGGAGACCACAAGCGGAACATGGGTGTGTATTTTCAGTCCCAGTCGGAAGGGCTGAGAACCAGGAGTGCCCATGGTGTGCTTTCAATCTGAAAGCCAGCAGGCCCAAGACCCAAGAAGAACCAATGTTTCAGTTCAAGTTCAAAGGCAGGAAAAAACTGATGTCCCAGCTTGAAAGCAGACAGACGGAATTACCTCTCACTCAGTCTTTTTGTTCTATGCAGATTCTAAACTGATTGGATGAGACAAACTCTTATGGGGAGGGCAATCTGTTTTACACACACTACCAATTCAACTGTTAATCTCATCAAGGAACTTCTTCACTAGACACACCCAGAATAATGTTTGTTTAAATATTTAGGCACCTAGTGACCCAGTCAAATTGACATATAAATAACCATCACAGTTAGAAATAGAAATTTGAGAGCTAGAAGAATGGAGGCACTATTTAAGCCATGGAGATGAATGAGCTAACACAGAACTAACATACAGAGAGAAGAGCAGAGAGCCTTGGATTAGTCCCTAAGGAACTGCACATTTTAAGCATTAGAAAGCACAGGAGGGGGGCGCCTGGGTGGCTCAGTCATTAAACGTCTGCCTTCGGCTCAGGTAACGATCCCAGGGTCCTGGGATTGAGCCCCGCATCGGGCTCCCTGCTCCGCGGGAAGCCTGCTTCTCCCTCTCCCACTCCCCCTGCTTGTGTTCCCTCTCTTGCTATGTCTCTCTCTGTCAAATAAATAAATAAAATATTAAAAAAAGAAAAGAAAAGAAAAGAAAAAGCAGGAGGATCCAGAAAAGGAGACCAAGAAGGAATATCCTGGTTCTTTATGAGCCAGAAGAACTGTCATGAGCTCCCCATTTCCTACTGAATGAAATTCTAACTCTTTGAACCTTTCTTTGTTTAGGGCTATCTGTGGACTTTCAGGCCTGTTCATCTTTTCCACTCTTGATGTGCTCTAGATAACCTTTTCCCTAATGTGAGTGCACATCCAACTTTTACTGTACTTCTCTTATGACCCACATATTTAAAGAAAATATGATCCATAATATTTAAAAATTGTGTGCAGGCTTCTTATCTCTACTGGAAGCTCAGCTTCTTGAGTATTCAGATTGTTTGTTTTAATTCCCCATGGGACTTTCAGAATATACCTTTTATATACTGTGATGGCTGTGGTCAATGGACATTGCCTTCTAGGAGATTTCTTGTGCTACAAGTTGTGCTAAAAATAACATTTCCCAGACACCTTCTGGCTGGTTCTGTGTGTAAGTTAGATTTTTGCCGAACAGGAGCAATAGCTTGAGAATTGGGAAGTTGTAAGTGAAGTACAGGTTGTCTTCCTAGTTTTGGCAGCTAGGGATGTGATGTTAAGAACAATGGCGGCCCCTGCCTCTCAACACTGGCCCTGTGCATGTTGCAGCAATCAAGGTTCCTTGACCTCCGGAACATGACTGTGTGACCACGGGGCTGTGTCCTTTATGATAGTTCAGTGATGTCCGTCTGACTTCCACCTTCCAACAGTTTTGCAAAAATTTAATTTCCTATATTCGATCAGTTTATGCTCAAATTACACAGAGGTGTTTCTGTTTCATTCATTGAACTTTAAGAGACAAATAATAAGGATTCAAATAGAGGATGCTTGAAGGTATCAATGAAAGAAGAGGCCAATTATGACATTGTTGTGACATTAACTGCAATGAATTCTAAGTGACTCTTCTCAGTCAGGCTCTGGGATGTCCCACAGTTCAATGGTAATGGTAAGAACCTTACCAAAGGGAGGTAAGGTTCTAGGTGTCCAAGCAGAGAGGTTGATAGTCCCAGGAAAAGTGGCTGAAGAAACTTATATCAAAAGTGCATTATCTGGTATATTTTTAATATTCAAACAAAAGGGACTGAAATACTATATGTATGAAATATTAAAATGCTAATGTATATTTATGTCATATAACAAGAGCCTGAATGTCTGACATCCCAGGGTTGGTTTCTCACTACACATAGGGCCCTAGCACTTTCCATATTTTGCTTAGACTTTTAAAGTGATAGTTCTCGTCATGGTAGTAAAACAGGTCTGGCATCTTGAAGCATTGTGTCCTCACACTACAAAGAACAAAAGCAAGAAGAGAGATCCAAACTTTCTTTATCCTGCTCTCCTTTTATATACCAAGAACAACCCTTTCCAGAGCTCACTGCATACTTGCTCGTGACAGTTTCAGGAAGGCTGAGGAAGCAAGTGTCTATTCTTTTTTTTTTCCCTGCCATCTATAACATGTTTATTTATTTATTTTTTATGGCCAAAGGCCAATTCTGGCCCTCCACTTGTTTGTTTATTTATTTTTTTATTATGTTATGTTAATCACCTTACATTACATCATCAGGTTTTGATGTAGTGTTCCATGATTCATTGTTCGCGTATAACACCCAGTGCTCCATGCAGAACGTGCCCTTTATTTTTTTTTAACTGGCAATTTTATTTTATTTATTTATTTATTTTTTTAATTTTATTCTTATGTTAATCCCCATACATTACATCATTAGTTTTAGATGAAGTGTTTCATGATTCATTGTTTGTGCACAACACCCAGTGCTCCATGCAGAATGTGCCCTCCTCAATACCCACCACCAGGCTAACCCATCCTCCCACCCCCCTCCCCTCTAGAACCCTCAGTTTGTTTTTCAGAGTCTATCGTCTCTCATGGTTCGGCTACCCCTCCGATTTCCCCCCCTTCATTCTTCCCCTCCCGCTACCTTCTTCTTCTTCTTCTTCTTTTTTTTTTTTTCTTAACATATATTGCATTATTTGTTTCAGAGGTACAGATCTGAGATTCAACAGTCTTGCACAATTCACAGCGCTTACCAGAGCACATACCCTCCCCAGTGTCCATCACCCAGTCACCCCATCCCTCCCACCCCACCCCCCACTCCAACAACACTCAGTTTGTTTCCTGTGATTAAGAATTCCTCATATCAGTGAGATCATATGATACATGTCTTTCTCTGTTTGACTTATTTCACTCAACATGATACCCTCCAGTTCCATCCACGTCGTTGCAAATGGCAAGATCTCATTCCTTTTGATGGCTGCATAATATTCCATTGTATATATATACCACATCTTCTTTATCCAGTCATCTGTCGATGGACATCTTGGCTCTTTCCACAGTTTGGCTATTGTGGACATTGCTGCTATAAACATCGGGGTGCACGTAGCCCTTCGGATCCCTACTTTTGTATCTTTGGGGTAAATACCCAGTAGTGCAATTGTTGGATCATATGGTAACTCTATTTTCAACTTTTTGAGGAACCTCCATACAGTTTTCCAGAGTGGTTGCACCAGCTTGCATTCCCACCAACAGTGTAGGAGGGTTCGCCTTTCTCCGCATCCCCGCCAACATCTGTCGTTTCCTGACTTGTTAATTTTAGCCATTCTGACTGGTGTGAGGTGGTATCTCATTGAGGTTTTGATTTGGATTTCCCTGATGCTGAGCGATATTGAGCACTTTTTCATGTGTCTGTTGGCCATTTGGATGTCTTCTTTGGAAAAATGTCTGTTCATGTCTTCTGCCCATTTCTTGATTGGATTCTTTGTTCTTTGGGTGTTGAGTTTGATGAGTTCTTTATAGATTTTGGATACTAGCCCTTTATCTGATATGTCATTTGCAAATATCTTCTCCCATTCTGTTGGTCGTCTTTTGCTTTTGTTGACTGTTTCCTTTGCTTTGCAAAAGCTTTTTATCTTGATGAAGTCCCAATAGTTCATTTTTGCCCTTGCTTCCCTTGCCTTTGGCGATGTTTCTAGGAAGAAGTTGCTTCGGCTGAGGTCAAAGAGGTTGCTGCCTGTGTTCTCCTTTAGGATTTTGATGGACTCCTGTCTCTCATTGAGGTCTTTCAACCATTTGGAGTCTATTTTTGTGTGTGGTGTAAGGAAATGGTCCAGTTTCATTCTTCTGCATGTGGCTATCCAATTTTCCCAACACCATTTGTTGAAGAGACTGTCTTTGTTCCATTGGACATTCTTTCCTGCTTTGTCGAAGATTAGTTGACCATAGAGTTGAGGGTCCATTTCTGGGCTCTCTATTCTGTTCCACTGATCTATGTGTCTGTTTTTGTGCCAGTACCATGCTGTCTTGATGATGACATCTTTGTAATAGAGCTTGAAGTCCGGAATTGTGATGCCGCCGGCTTTGTTTTTCTTTTTCAATATTCCTCTGGCTATGCGGGGTCTTTTCTGGTTCCATACAAATTTTAGGATTATTTGTTCCATTTCTTTGAAAAAAGTGGATGGTATTTTGATGAGGATTGCATTGAATGTGTACATTGATCTAGGTAGCATTGACATCTTCACAATATTTGTTCTTCCAATCCATGAGCATGGAACGTTTTTCCATTTCTTTGTGTCTTCCTCAATTTCTTTCATGAGTATTTTATAGTTTTCTGAGTACAGATCCTTTGTCTCTTTGGTTAGATTTATTCCTAAGTATCTTATGGTTTTGGGTGCAATTGTAAATGGGATTGACTCCTTAATTTCTCTTTCTTCTGTCTTGTTGTTGGTGTATAGGAATGCCACTGACTTCTGTGCATTGATTTTATATCCTGTCACTTTACTGAATTCCTGTATGAGTTCTAGCAGTTTTGGGGTGGAGTCTTTTGGGTTTCCCAAATAAAGTATCATATCATCTGCAAAGAGTGAGAGTTTGACTTCTTCTTTGCCAATTTGGATGCCTTTGATTTCTTTTTGTTGTCTGAGTGCTGTGGCTAGGACTTCCAATACTATGTTGAATAGCAGTGGTGATAGTGGACATCCCTGCCGCGTTCCTGACCTTAGGGGGAAAGCTCTCAGTTTTTCCCCATTGAGAATAATATTTGCTGTAGGTTTTTCATAGATGGCTTTTATGATATTGAGGTATGTACCCTCTATCCCTATACTCTGAAGAGTTTTGATCAAGAAAGGATGCTGTACTTTGTCAAAAGCTTTTTCTGCATCTATTGAGAGGATCATATGATTCTTGTTCTTTCTTTTGTTAATGTATTGTATCACATTGATTGATTTGCGGATGTTGAACCAACCTTGCAGCTCAGGGATAAATCCCACTTGGTCATGGTGAATAATCCTTTTAATGTACTGTTGGATCCTATTGGCTAGTATTTTGGTGAGAATTTTTGCATCCATGTTCATCAGGGATATTGGTCTGTAATTCTCCTTTTTGATGGGGTCTTTGTCTGGTTTTGGGATCAAGGTAATGCTGGCCTCATAAAATGAGTTTGGAAGTTTTCTTTCCGTTTCTATTTTTTGGAACAGTTTCAGAAGAATAGGTATTAATTCTTCTTGAAATGTTTGGTAGAATTCCCCTGGGAAGCCATCTGGCCCTGGGCTTTTGTTTTTTGGGAGATTTTTGATGACTGCTTCAATTTCCTTAGTGGTTATAGGTCTGTTCAGGTTTTCTATTTCATCCTGGTTCAGTTTTGGTAGTTGATACATCTCTAGGAATGCATCCATCTCTTCCAGGTTATCTAATTTGCTGGCATAGAGTTGCTCATAATATGTTCTTATAATTGTTTGTATTTCTTTGGTGTTGGTTGTGATCTCTCCTCTTTCATTCATGATTTTGTTGATTTGGGTCATTTCTCTTCTCTTTTTGATAAGTCTGGCCAGGGGGTTATCAATCTTGTTAATTCTTTCAAAGAACCAGCTCCTAGTTTCGTTGATCTGTTCTACTGTTCTTTTAGTTTCTATTTCATTGATTTCTGCTCTGATCTTTATTATTTCTCTTCTCCTGCTGGGTTTAGGCTTTCTTTGCTGTTCTTTCTCCAGCTCCTTTAGGTGGAGGGTTAGGTTGTGTACTTGAGACCTTTCTTGTTTCTTGAGAAAGGCTTGTATTGCTATATACTTTCCTCTTAGGACTGCCTTTGCTGCATCCCAAAGATTTTGAATAGTTGTGTTTTCATTTTCATTTGTTTCCATGTATTTTTTTAATTCTTCTTTAATTTCCTGGTTGACCCATTCATTCTTTAGTAGGATGCTCTTTAGCCTCCATGTATTTGAGTTCTTTCCAACTTTCCTCTTGTGATTGAGTTCTAGTTTCAAAGCATTGTGGTCTGAAAATAGGCAGGGAATGATCCCAATCTTTTGGTACTGGTTTAGACCTGATTTATGACCTAGGATGTGATCTATTCTGGAGAATGTTCCATGGGCACTAGAGAAGAATGTGTATTCCATTGCTTTGGGGTGGAATGTTCTGAATATGTCTGTGAAGTCCATTTGGTCCAGTGTGTCATTTAAAGTCTTTATTTCCTTGTTGATCTTTTGCTTAGACGATCTGTCCATTTCAGTGAGGGGGATGTTAAAGTCCCCCACTATTATTGTATTGTTGTCGATGTGTTTCTTTGCTTTTGTTATTAATTGCCTTATATAATTGGCTGCTCCCATGTTAGGGGCATAGATATTTACAATTGTTAAATCTTCTTGTTGGATAGATCCTTTAAGTATGATATAGTGTCCTTCCTCATCTCTTATTACAGTCTTTGGTTTAAAATCTATTTTGTCTGATATAAGGATTGCCACCCCAGCTTTCTTTTGGTGTCCATTAGCATGGTAAATGGTTTTCCACCCCCTCACATTCAATCTGGGGGTGTCTTTGGTTCCAAAATGAGTCTCTTGCAGACAGCATATTGATGGGTCTTGTTTTTTAATCCAGTCTGTTAGCCTGTGTCTTTTGATTGGGGCATTTAGCTCATTTACATTCAGGGTAACTATTGAAAGATAGGAATTTAGTGCCATGGTATTGCCTGTAAGGTGACTGTTACCGTATATTGTCTGTGTTCCTTTCTGGTCTATGTTGCTTTTAGGCTCTCTCTTTGCTTAGAGGACCCCTTTCAAGATTTCCTGTAGGGCTGGTTTTGTGTTTGCAAATTCCTTTAGTTTTTGTTTGTCCTGGAAGCTTTTTATCTCTCCTTCAATTTTCAATGACAGCCTAGCTGGATAGAGTATTCTTGGCTGCATATTTTTCTCATTTAGTGCTCTGAATATATCCTGCCAGTCCTTTCTGGGCTGCCAGGTCTCTGTGGATAGGTCTGTTGCCAATCTAATGTTTCTACCCTTGTAGGTTACATATCTCTTATCCCGAGCTGCTTTCAAGATTTTCTCTTTGTCTATGAGACTCGTAAGTTTTACTATTAGATGTCGGGGAGTTGACCTATTTTTATTGATTTTGAGAGGGGTTCTCTGTACTTCCTGGATTTTCATGCCTGTTTCTTTCCCCAAATTAGGGAAGTTCTCTGCTATAATTTGCTCCATTATACCTTCTGGCCCTCTCTCTCTTTCTTCTTCTTCTGGGATCCCAATTATTCTAATGTTGTTTTGTCTTATGGTATCGCTTATCTCTCGAATTCTGCCCTCGTGATCCAGTAGTTGTTTATCTCTCTTTTTCTCAGCTTCTTTATTTTCCATCATTTCATCTTCTATATTACTGATTCTCTCTTCTGCCTCATTTATTCTAGCACTTAGCTCCCCCATTTTTGATTGCACCTCATTAATAGCCTTTTTGATTTCTACTTGGTTGGATTTTAGCTCTTTTACTTCTCCAGAAAGGGTTTCTCTAATAACTTCCATATTTTTTTCAAGCCCAGCTAGTATCTTTAAAGTGATGATTCTGAACTCTAGATCTGACATCGTACTAATGTCCGTATTGAGTAGGTCCCTAGCAGTCGGTACTATCTCTTGTTCTTTTTGTTGAGGTGATTTTTTCCGTCTCGTCATTTTGTGCAGAGGAGAATAGATTAATGAGAGAACAAAATGCTAGCAGAGTAACCACGTCCCCAGAAAATATACTTTAAACAAATCAGAAAAGACCTGAAGCAGTGGGATAAGAAAGGGAAAGAGAGAAAAAAGAAAAAGAAAAAAAAGAAAAAGAAAAAGATAAAGATAAAAACAAAAACAAACAAAACAAAACAACAACAACAAAAGAAAAACCAGAATGTGATCAAATATGATCTATATGGTATATAGATCAGTGCCACACACTAGATTTGGGGTGTATTTTGGTCTTTTAGAAGAAAGAGCCTCCCAAAATTTTAAAGAAAGAAAAACTTATATATGTACAAAAATAAGGGTTGATATGATGAAGGGATGGAATATGACTGTAAAAATGGAAATTATAAAAAATTTTATAAAAGGAAATGATAAGAAGTTGTTTGAAGAAAGAAAGAGGAGGATTTAAAAAAAGAAAAAAGAAAAAGAAAAAAAAAGGGAGAGGATGTGATCAGGCAGGGGAATAGAAAACACCATATACTAGAGATTTAGGGTATATTTTAATCTGTTAGAAGAAACTATCTCAAAATTTTAAAGTGAGAACAACTTATATATATAAGCCAAAAATATGGGTAACTACTATGAAGGAATAGAATATGACTCTAAAAATGAAAAATATATTTTTTTTAAAAGGGATTGATAAGATGTTGGTTGAAAAAGGGAAAAAGAGAAATTCAAAAAGAAATAAAAAGACAAAAAAGACAGTTAAAAAAAATTAACTTTAAAAGACTAAAGAATCATGGTAAAAAAGCCGTGAATTCTATGTGCAGTAGTCCCCTAGCGCTGGAGTTCTGCCGTTCTCATTGATCGGTAAACTTGGTCTTGGCTGGCTGCTCTCGCTGATCTTCTGGGGAGGGGCCTGTTGCCGTGGTTTCCAAATGTCTCTGCCGGAGGCGGAATTGCCCCGCCCTTGCCCCCTTCCGGCTAAGTAGTCTGCTCGGGTTTGCTCTCCGGGGCTTTTGTTCCCTGCGAGCTTTCCGTACAGCTTTGGAGGCGGAGAGTGAAAATGGCGGCCTCCCAATCTCCGCCCCGGAGGAGCCGAGAACTCGGGGCCCCGCTCCCCAGTGCGCCCCCAGAGAAAAGCCGTCAGTCACTCCCGTCTCCCCGGTCTGCAGCTGCACTCGTGCTCACCCGGCCTGCGACCGCGCGCCTCTATCTCTGGCACCCGACCCCGGGTGGAGTCTCCAAACCCAGCAGATCCCTGCGGTGCACTCCCGTGCGGCTCCTCCCGGGGGAGGAAGGTGAGTCTCCCCGGATCTGCCGCTTGTTGGGTCCCTGCTGGAGGAGCAGGGGCCCGACGGTGCCGCGGATCCCGGTTTATGGCCACCCCGAGCTGAGAGCCCGCGCCTGGGCTCCGCCTCTGCAGCCGGCTTCCCTGCTCCGTAACCTGGGAGCTCTGCCGCACTCAGGCACCCCCGGTCTTTCTGTGACCCCGAGGGTCCTGAGACCACACTGTCCCGGAGGGTTCCACCCCCCGCTTAGCCACCAGAGTGACGTCCCTCAGCGGAGCAGACTTTTAAAAGTTCCGATTTTGTGCTCCGTGGTTCTATCACTTGCCAGAAGCGGCCGACGGAGGCCCCTCCCCCGCTGTCTATCCTCCCGAATATCGCCTTGGATTCACTTCTCCGCACGTCCTACCTTCCAGAAAGTGGTCGCTTTTCTGATGAGAGAGTTGTTGCTCTTCTTTTCTTCGATCTCCTGTTGAGTTTGTAGGTGTTCAGAATGGTTTGATCCCTATCCAGCTGAATTCCTGAGAGGAGACGAAATCCAGGTCTCCTACTCCTCCGCCATCTTGTCCCGCCCCCAAAACGTGCCCTCTTTAATACCCATCACCAGGCTAACCCATCCCCCCACCCCCCTCCCCTCTAGAACCCTCAGTTTGTTTCTCAGAGTCCATAGTCTCTCATGGTTTGTCTCCCCCTCTGATTTCCCCTCCCTTCATTTTTCCCTTCCTGCTATTGCAAGTGTCTATTCTTATAGAGTGGAAATTAAGTGTTAGGCTGAATTGTGTCCCCTAAAATTTTACATATTGAAGTCCTCACCCCCAGTACCTCAGAATGTGACCTTATTTAGAAATAACATTGTTACAGATACATTAGTAAGCTCAGATGAGGTCATCCTAGAGTTGGGTGGGTTCCTCATATAATATGACTGGTGTTCTTTTTTTTAGGGTGGGAGGGACAGAGGGAGAGGGAGAGAGAGAATCTTAAGCAGCCTCCATACCCAGCACTGAGCCCTATGTGGGGCTCGATATCACAACCCTGAGATCATGAACTGAGCCAAAATCAGGAGTTGGACACTTGACCGACTGAACCACCAGGCATCCGGACTGGTGTCCTTACAAGAACATTCATGGGAAGATTGGAACAATACTGCTACAAGCTAAGGGACTTCCAGAATCTAGGATGAGGCTTAGGACATATCCTTCTTCAATGACTTCAGAGGGAGGATATACGGCCCTGCTGACACCTAGAGTTCAGACTTCTGACCTCTAGAACTGTAAGACTATAAATTTATGTTGTCCTAAGCCACCCAGTTTGTGATACTTTGTTACAACATCTCCAGGAAACAAATATATTCAATATGTGTAAAAGCTACATGGTTTTCCTTAAATGTGGTTAGTAATATTTCCTTTAACTTAGATAATGAGTATAGATATCAGATCTATACTTAATGATTTTTTTTTTTTTTTGAGGGAGAGAGAGAGAGAGAGTGCACATACATGCTGTGGGAAGGGGCAGAGGGAGAAGGAAAGAACCTTAAGTAGGCTCCATGCCTAGCGCGGACTGATGTGGGGCTCCATCTCATGACCCTTAAATCATGACCTGAGCTGAAACCAAGAGTCAGACACTTAACCCATTGAGCCACCCCGGCACTTCTATATTTGACGATATTTTTAAAGAATTCTGAAATATAAGGCAGAGTCATCATAAACCAGGAAATATATTTGACAATTTTCCTATGTATTTCTTTTTGTGGATTTTTAGTTCCAATTATAATTTTTATTTATGAAGATAATTCTATTTTATGTAGTTATTCTGATGCATGTTAATTGTCCTTGAGAATGAAGCCTAGAGAATGCCATGTTCCCCATTATCTTTGTTATTGCAGTTAAGAAATAGGACGTATAAGGAAAATTCATGCAACACTTTTTGGAAAAGTGTAATGTTGAAACTATGAATTCAATTATGTGAGAAATCCTGATTTATACTTATTTAACTTTAGCATCACAACTTATTTTTTCATTTCTAAAAGAAAAATTAGAAGAGACACAAAGTTGATTAAGTAAAAATCAATTAATTAAGGCCATTATATTATAGCTGCAAAAAACATGTGTGATAAGATTTGGCAGACTTCATGACACTCTTTGGGAAATCTAGCCAATATATTATCTGTATTTGGTATGAGGATAAAACCTAATTTCACTCAATGAATGTATTGTGATGGAATGTTTATTGGCTTAAAAATAAATAACAGGTTCCTAAAATCCAACCAAGTAACAAAACTGATGTGAAGGATTCACTCATTAAAAAAAAAAATAAAAAAAAAAAAAAAAATAATAATAATAATAATCCACAGAAAATGCATACATATTGGAAATCTAGCGCATCAAAATGGAAAGGTCCTGGAAGACCACAGCCAAAACATCTTTACTGCAGCAGAAAAAAATTTAAGTAAATCTTGGGTGTCATAAAAACAACATGCCAGGTTTAAAGGAACTACAATGAAGATGTGCCATTGGTCTGCCTTACTTTCCTTTAAATGAGAAGAATATTATTATGATTCAGGCTCTTGTACAACTATTCACTCTCATCTTTTTTTTTTTTTTTAAGCTTAAACTTTTTTTTTTTTTAAAGATTTTATTTATTTATTTCACAGAGAGAGAGCAAGAGCAGGAACACAAGCAGGGGGAGCGGGAGAGGGAGAAGCAGGCTTCCTGCAGAGCAGGGAGCCCGATGCGGGGCTCAATCCCAGGACTCGGATCATGACCTGAGCCGAAGGCAGACGCTTAACGGCTGAGCCACCCAAGCGCCCCTAAGCTTAAACTTTTAATAGTCACAGTGATGAAAGTAAAATGAAACAAGACCAAATTTTCTTGGAGCTATTTTCAACTCTAAGGTTTTTACAAAAGTACCTGGGTGGCTGTAATTGCTAATAGGCAAGCTTGAAGGTCTAATTCACACCCATGGCCCTGGCATTTCCCCGTACGTTAGAAAGAATGGTGGCTCCCAGGTGATTCTGTTGCAAGTGACCTATGAATGTCTTTTCCACCTGTGAAAGCAACAAACTCACTCTTTCCAGTTCAGGTGTTGGATTCTGTGGTGCATAGCACTGATTTCAAATTAAGTTCTTTAAATACTACTGGTTAGAATAGGACCAGAATGTGGATAGGAGGTATTAGCCTCTCTTATGAGAGAGTTCTTTGAAAATCGACATTTTTTTTTTTGTCCGTTCAAATCCCAATAGACTTGAGAAAAACAATGAACAATACAGCAAAACAAAACATTGTTGAAATGGAATAATTTGTTTCAAAATCTTGCTCAACCCTGGCTACTATCAATTTGCTTGCATTTAACCTTTTTTTACCAAACGCCTGTGTGTGGGTGAAAAGACTGAGGTATAAATAATGAAAAGGCAGTTCAACCTTTGTAACCAAATTACTGAATAATAAAATCTTGGAAACAGAAAGGAGCCTCCCAAATCTAGTGTCCCTGCACGGATTCCTTAGAAATTCTCCCTGAAACACGTTTCTTCAGTCTCTGCTTACAAACTTCTGGAGAGGGGGAACTCACCATCTTGAAAAGCTGCCACTGAATTTTGGGGCAACTGTTATTGTAAGAAATTTCTCCCAGTATTCACTTGGAATGTCCACTTATAGTTTCCTTCTACTGATGGACATTCAAACTTGTCCCCAAATAAATCTAATTCCTCAAATAGACTCCCAACCTTCCAGTATGTGAATCAGATAAAGTGAAATTGTGCATCAGTTTAAGATCCTTCTTCCTCATTTTTTCTGACCTTTTATCATACCTGGGTTTGTCAGCTTTCTTCTGAAAGAATAGTCTGGCAGTAGGGTTGCAGATATGGAGTGAGGTCTACTTGGTTGTGGATACGGTTCTTCGATCAATGTGTCTGAGGTCCATGTTGACCTCAGTGGTGACTCAATCACCCTGCTGGCTCCCGTTAATTTTATAGCTGGCAAAAATGCCTCTAACATTTTAACCCATGCTGCTGTGCAGGCTTGCCTCTCCCTGACTCTTCTGAACCATATGCTTTCTGACCCTGTGGCAGAATATCACATTTAGCTTTATTCAATGTCACTTCTTAAACTCAACCCACCGTTTCAGCCTGTCAAGATGCTTTTGAATCCTGATTCTGTCATCCCCTGCATTAGTTATCTGCCTGAGCTTGTTGTCAGGCACAGGTTTGATAACAGCTCTTCTTTGTCCTTATCGAAGTCAATGATACAAATGCTAAGGGGTGCAAGCCAAGGAAAGAGCTATGGAGCTGGCAGTCCTCCAAGCTGCGAATGCTGTGTGTATTTGAATTTCATTCAACCCATTGAAAAACCTACTCAACCATATTAAAATTCCATACATGACTCTATCTCATATGTAAAGATATTTTGAATCTGGTCCCTATCTTCTTCCTTGACATTATCTGGTCCTTTATTTTCAGCTCTTGTTGCATTCCAGCCAGACTAGCAATCTTTCCGTCCTTTATGGATACTGGGCTCCTTTCCCAGCTCAGAGCTTTTGTAATTTTTGTTCCTGTATCTGAATTAGAACGTGAATTATGCTTCTACCAGATATTTGCACGACTGGCTCCTTATCGCTCAGGTCTTAGCTCAAAAATCACCTCCTGGAGCAGTGTTTCTCATCTCTATTTCTCAACTAGACATTTCAAGCTGGATAATCCTTGTGGGGGATGGTTTCCCTCAGGAATGTTTTGTGATTTTTTAATGTCCAAATCTTGCACTTCTTTTACTAAAAATATTCTGAAATATGCTATTATTTTGATGCTATTTAGAGTGGAATATTTCATTTTAAACTTAGTCTTAAACATAAATCTTTTAAATATTTTGAAACATTAATCTTAGTGAATATCTTCAATATTGATTGTTAATCAAATAAAATCAGGTGCAGTTCTTTTTTAAGGAACTAGTTTACAAAAGAAAATCTGCCTATGTACCTGTTGTTGGATTTAAGGCTGTTTTAGGCATTTCACCTGGGTATTACATTATATACAAAGAAATGCTCTCATTTCCTTAAATAAATTTCTATTCTCCTTCTGATCCTATTCTTAAAATAGAGATCCTATAAAATCACACTTTATAATTTTGTGCACTCGTGTCTCAATAATACACTGAGATATTACGTTAAAATGCCTGGCAGGTATTCTTACAAAACAAAGTGGAAGACTGGAAGAGCGATGCTAATTTTCTCTCATCTGATCTGGAACTGGGTCTCAAAGCAGAAAAATGCTGATTTGACTACATGTAGGTGCGGCGTGTGTATGCTTTAGCAGGAGCGTCAGCCTAAGTGATTTTCTTTCTCTCCCTTCCCACCAATTTGCTCCCTCCTTGCACCACTGTGACAGCAAAACAAGACTGAGGCTGTGGAGCTCCATAGCAGAAATAAAGGCATTTACTTGTCCCACTTCCATGTCTTAAAACTTGGCTATTACTTGATCGAAAGCAAATTGAGGGCAGGAACCTTATTTTGTTCAATTTTACATTCCGCATGGCTTTCATTGTAATTATGGAGCAATAAAAGGTATAGACAAATGTGTCTTCTTTTGCTCTTCTTTCTTTTTTTGAGCTTAGAGACACTTAATGAACTTCAGTTAACAAGAGGGGAAGTATATATCAAGGTAATAGCAACTTTCTGCTTGAATCTTACAAGTGAGCAAAAGAAGTCAAGAAGAGCTTTATCTGGCGCCTGACAACCTGTGTAAACTATTGATAATCACTCATTAGAATTTAGATTAAAATGCTCATGATAATGGTTCTGATTCACAAAGAATCGTCCACAGGTATTAAAGTTCAGGTTGACCTATAGTCATTAGTGCTTACCTGTGTAAGTACAATTATCATCTGAAATTTGCTGAAAACCAGGCAGACACAGAACTAAACAAACTTTACCTTTAACCTTAGAGTGTGGACATCCAATTTTATTTATTTGGAACCTAGGCTATATGCTCTGCCAGAGTACTTTCATAGGTACAACGGTATTAGAGCTATTTTTATGCTATGGGCTATTCTTCTTGGAAATTAATCACTTTGTTTAGAGAAATCATAAAGAAATAAATATGTATGGAATTGTGTACACACTCATATATAATTAATTAATGTTAAGTGAAAGAAAGAAACGCTTTGTCTCTTTCTGGAGGCTGATGCATAAGCAGCATGTGTGTTAGCACATAAAATTCTTAGAAGTTCTGCAATGAGGGACGCCTGGGTGGCTCAGTCAGTTGAGTGATAGACTCTTAGGTTTGCTTCACTTCATGATCTCAGGGTTGTGGGATCTGGCTTCAAGTCTAGCTCCACACTCATCACAGAGTCTGCTTCAGATTCTCTCTCTCTCTGCCCCTTACCCTGCTCATGCTCTCTCTGTCTCAAATAAATAAATAAATACAATCTTAAAAGAAAATTCTGCAACGAAACCAGCCAAACCTGATTCATCTCATCATTTTATCATACTTGACCATGAATAACTCTATTCAAGCAACACGTATTAATGCTTGTGCTTCACCAATAACAGCTTGCAAAACATGAATGTGGGGCCATAGTGATAAGTTAAAGATGTATGTTATGTGACTTTCTATATAGTATAAAAACATTTCCCATAAGAAGGCAACTGTCGTTTTACAGATTCCAAAATGGTTATCTTTAGGTAGGGTTACCTTCTTATTATTGCTATTTAATATTTCTCTATATATTTTTAAACAATTGTATCTATATCATAGATGCTATAAAGAAAAAAGAATCAAATTATGATCAAAAAGGAAAGATCCAGAATGTACACACAGTGGCCCTCCCTTATCCTCGGTTTCACCTTCCAGGGTTCCAGTTACCTGAAGTCAACCACTGTTGGGAGGCAGATGATTCTCCTTCAGATGTATCTTTAGAAGATCTGTAGAAGCCTAACACTGTCACGACGCCTACGTCATTCACCTCCCTTCATCTCATTACGTAGGCATTTTAGCACCTCCTATTATATATCACAAGAAGGGTAAGTACAGTACAAGAAGATTTTTTTTTTTTTTTTACTTTTGACAATTTTATTTGTTTATCTGAGAGAGAGAGAGATTGGGAGCATAAGCAGGGGAGGGAGCAGAAGTAGAGGGACAAGCAGAATCCCTGCTGAGCAGGGAGCCTGACTCAGGGCTTGATCCCAGGACCCTGAGATCATGACTTGGGCCAAAGTCGTACTATTAACCGACTGAGCCACCCAGTTTCTCCGAAGAAGATATTTTTTAAGCCTAGATTGACATAACCTGTATTATAATATATTGTTATAATTGTTCTCTTTTATTATTGTTGTGGTTAGTCTCTTACTGTGCCTGATTTATAAATTATAAATTATACTTTATCACAGGTATGTATGTATAGAAATAAATAAGGTATATATAGAATTTAGTACTATCTGTGGCATGACTGGGGGTGTTGGAATGTATCCCCTGCAGATGAAATGAAGGGGGTTATTATATATATGATTTCCTTTAGAATAACAAGATTCATAAGGACAGGGATTATAAGTTTCATGCCAAAATTTTTCATATACTGCCTTATTCTAAAAATGAGATTCATTTTAATTCAACATTCATCACTGCAATTTTGTGATATAACAAGAAATACATATTTTGGTCTTCATCCCTAGTTTGTGGCATATAGCTCCTAAAACCCGTGTAATTTTCTATATAAGAGCTGTGGGGTATCTTCTCACAATATTTAGTTTTGTTCTGAGTTCCTGAAATAGTTCCTGAATAATAAAGGTGAAATGGGTGTATTTTGTTATTCATAACAAGTCTCTTTCAACCACATTTCAGCTTATGTTAATGAAGTGACTTTTGGAAAGCCCTTAAAAATAAGAATAGGTTGCTAGAAGAATCAACTTTATGCTCAGAGTGTTGAAACTTTCCACCCACTCTCAGCCTCATTGGAAGGGAGAAGGGATGGAAATTGATTTAATCACGAATGCTCAATTATTTAATCAACCATAACTACATACTGAAGCTTCATAAAAATCCAAAAAGGATAGAGTTTGGAGCTTCTGGGTTGGTAAACAAGAATGCATTCATGTGACATGAGGGTGGTGCATCCCAAATCCAAGGGGATAAAAGCTCCTGTGCTCAGGACTCTCATCCAGACCTTGCCCTATGTATCTCTTCATCTAGCTTTTCATTTTGTATCCTTTAATGTCCTTGGTAATAAACTGGTAATCTAGTAAATAAATTATTTTCCTGAGTTCTGTAAACCATTCTAGCAAGTAATCAAACCTAAGCTGGGGTCATGGGAACTTCTAATTTATAACCCATCAGTCAGAAACACAGGTAACAACCTGGACTTGCAGTTAGAGTCTGAAATAGGAGCATTCTCATGGGACTGAGCCCTTAACCTGTGGAATTTGTTGCTATCTCCGGGTAGATAGTGTCAAAATTAAGTTGAATTGTTGGACACCCAGCTAGTGTCACAGACTTGCCTGGTGTATGGAAAAACCAGGCTCTATCAAAAACTTCATGAGTATGGAAAAGTCATTGGATTTAGAGTAAGAAGATATGAGTTTTGGTCCAAAGTCTGAAACTCATGAGCAATGTTCTCTGGGCAGATCATTCAGTCTCCAGGTGCGACATTAGGCTGTTTAAATGTGGCTGCAGAGGACATTCTATGAGTTAGTAACATTCTCAGTGACGCATACTTAAGCCAGAGGACAGAGTCTTCAATAACAGGGGATATGGATGAAAAGTATTATTATATCAGCTAAGGAATGAGGTACAGGTGTGCTATGAAATAAATTTCCATCTGTAATCTGCTCAGTTGAATATTCAAATATATGTCTGACCAGAGTATTTTCTCAATGTTGATATTACGTGGAAAGAAACGGACTCCTTATTCCCAGGAGTAGATGGTGGTCTTTATAGTATTATACTAAAGAGTACTCCAGAACTGGTTTGCCCCATGGAGTGACATGTGCCTAAAATTTCTTGCAATTTTTTTTATTTCATTCCTTGAGCTAAAATATGTACCTCAATTTATGTTACCTGACTTATTACTAATTTGGAACAAATGTATCACTTTAATCAAGCACACACCAGGCTCTAGCAAAGTGAGACTGGCTACCACAAAGGGCAACCCAAGTGAAGGATGAAAGGGACCATGGCCAAATTGGCAAAGTCATGTCAAGGGCAAAAAGACCATCAAATTATGAAACAATCCCCACAAATGAGGGAGAGTGAAATCAGGTGAAGTAAAGGCTGAAATAGTTATTTTTAAGTTGAAAGTGTTCTTCATTTCTTATTTGTAGGATGAGGGGGATAGAATCCTTGTAGATTTTAAATATCACAACAATTTGAATTCTAGGGGAAAGCTATACTCCTCACCACTAGTGGGAAATTGAAAATAATAAAATTACCTTTAAAGAGAACCAAAGTAGGAAATATGAAAAGATTCAAGCTGAACTTAGAGGGGGTGGTATGAGGATATCAGTGTCATAAATTGACTGAGATGGCCCAGGAGAGGCAAATTTCTGAAGGTGAAGAGGGCATTATTTAATGTGGCATCCCACTGTTTAAGGGTAGAAGGCAGAAGGTGAGTAGGCAATGAGGGTGGGTCTGTCCACAGCGGACAGGATCATCAGCCTGGAGGTAGTCTGGGGTAGTATGGTGCTATATGCTTTCTGATTTTGTCCAGTGGTAACTCAGAACTTGCATAATACTTTGCATTAGAATATATTACACTCACACCATATGTATTTGTAGTATAGGTAAAACACAATCTATTGCACTTTGCTTTATTGAGCATCTAAGATACTTAGTTCTTGACAAATTGAAGCAAACTTGCATCGAGCAAGTCTAGTGGCACCATTTTCCCAACAGCATTTGCTCACTTCTTGCCTCAACATCACATTTTGATATTTCTCGAAATATTTTGAACTTCTCTCTTATTATTATATTTGCTATAATGATCTGTGATCAGTGATCACGAAATCATGAATCACGAAAAGCTCAGATAATGGCTAGCACTTTTTAGCAATTAAAGTATTTTTAAATTAAAGTATGAACATTGTTATTTTAGACACAATGCTATTGCACACTTAATAGACTATGGTATAATGTAAACATAACTTTTATGTGCCCTGGGAAACCAAAAAAAAAAAAAAAAATCATTTGACTCACTTTATTGCAATATTCGCTTTATTGCAGAGGTCCGGAACCAAATTCACAATGTCTGTGAGGTATGCCTGTGTAGAAATCTCAATAAAGATAAGTCACAACTATCATAATAAGAGACCTAAGGAACTAACATCACATGCACACTCTCATACACACATGCACACATAATTGATGTTGGATCATTCCATCTGCTTAGAGAGAAACTTGCATAAGAACTAAATCAAGTCACATTTACTCCCCAGAAAGGATTTCTTTCCCCACAAGCCAGACTGTGTCTAGCAAATTGAATACACTGTATGATTTTCATTCAAATACTGGCACAATTGAGAAATTGCACAAAACATAGTTGAATAAGTCATTTAGACATCTGCATCAAGATTTGAATAAGTTTACTCAAAGTTTACCCAACCAATTTATTATCTGTTTTCTTAAGCAATGAAGATGATTTGAGAGACAGAGCTCATCAGTCCAGGCAAGACTACTGGATGGCATATTCGGGTTCTATAGGGAAGTTTTACTTAATTTTATTTCAAATTTAAGAGAAGTGCATCATCCAGCAGTGCATAGTCTCTTACATTTGCTCTAATTTTTTAGTTACTTGTGTCTTAATATGCTAGACCTTTGTATATTGAGTCTTTAAAAAAAATTCTCCTTTTGGCTCAAGGTGCTCATCAGCCATCTGGAACTCCTTCCCAAGCTTCATCCATTATGCAAATGAGATTTAGTACTCGTCATGTTTCATCTACTGATACTAATACATTAATGTTGGATGTTACAGCTCGAGCCCCTGAGAAGACATTGCCTTTTTATCAGTCATTGGCTTGAGCTCACACCTCATTACTTTTAATGGCTCTGTGGCACTTAAGGTCACTGGGCTCCTAACTGCTGCTGCCTGGGGTGTTACCAATAGAAGCAATTTTCTCTGTTTAAGTGGTGCAGCTTCCCCAATTCATTCTTTTCTTCCTGTTCTTTTGCTTCATTTTAATTTTTTTGTCACTGTGGAATTTTTATCCTTGGGAATAGATACTGATGGTTTGAACAGATAGAGCTGTGTTTCAGAAATTTAGGTAAACAAAGCTATTTCTGAAAGGGGTTTAAAGAAGACCCTTTCATATATGTATGAAAGCTCTTACAGCATTTTTCAATTATCCCTCTTAAACACGTTCTTTCTTTTAACATAATGTTGTGGTTAAAACGTAAAACACTCTAGAGACAGCTTGGTTTAACTCCTGGCTCTTCCATTTTCTACTCTTCCATTTTTCTAGCTGTGTGAGTTTAGGTAAATTACTTAATCTCTCTGTGCCTCATTTTTTTTTAATCTGGCAAATGGAAATAATAAGAGATTATGTCATAGGCTTGTAGAGACAATTAAATAAATATTAAGTGCTTAAATACTCTGGCACATAATATGTGTTAAACAAGTGGTTGTTAAATCAAATGCCATGATGACAATAATGTATAAATCTAAAAATAATTTTAAAAAGAACTATAAAAAAATCAAGCTATTATCAACATCAAGTTGTTAAAAATTAAATGAGAAAGGTGGCTCTTTTTAATGCTAATCAACATAAATATTAATAAAATGTTTAATTTTCAAAGATCTTAAGATGTCTACAAAAATTAATTCGGAAATCCTTTTAGATAATTATGAAATAATTGTGTGTGTGTGTGTGTATATATATATATATATATATATATATATATATATATATATATATATATATATGTATGAGCTCCCTAAATGTGCGAGATCTGGACAACATTACAGGCAATACCCTCATAAACATTTAAGGAACAAAAATTTCCAGCACTCTGCAAACATGCCCAAACAAAGTCTTAGTGTGTGTTTATATGTACCAGTCTTTCTTGAATATAGATGTAAAAATTCTAAAACAAATTAGCAAACTGAATCCAGCATAGTATTAAAACAATATCATCATGAGTTTGAATATATTCCAGAAATGCAATAATGTTTCAGTAATGAGAAACTGTAACATTATTCATCATCTCATAAGTTAAAAGAGAAATAGTGTTGGGATTTGCCCTCTAAGAGACCCAGCTAAGCACATGAATTAACCTTCTCTCTATCTCTCTCTCTCTCCAAATCCCATTGATACAGCAGAAAATGCATAAGAAAATGCACATTAATAATAGCTCTGGAAAACAGCAATAAGTATTAAAACAGAGCAGAAATTTGAAGGATGGTAAAATGCTTTCTAAACAAAGCCTCAGAGGTAGAAAGAAAGGTAAATATTGATGTATTTGATTGCATACATACTCAAAAATTATTTAATGCCAAGAAAATATAAGCCATGTTAGAGGGCAAATAAGTAACTCAGAAAATTATTTACAACTTGTATGACAAAGAATTAATTTGCTTTATGTATAAATCACTTACTAATAAAAAAGCCAAAGTAAAGCTCTCTAACAGACACAACTGAGTCTCCCCAAGCTGGAACAGTGCACCTTGGTGAAAAAAACAAACACAATGACTCACAAAGAAACATGTACATAAACACATGTGCATATGTACAAACACATACAACCACTCAGTCTTTTTATATAGCATTAAGTAATACAATATTAAGTACTATCCAAAAGTATTAATACTTACGGTATTACGTAACATAAGAGGTTGCAAAACGTTACCTATTAGTATCTTATATATGCACTCAGTTATTATTCACAGAAGCTATGTTCTATATAAAGTCACTCGAAGTGCTGAATTACTGAATACAGAACTGCTTCTCCTAGAGCAAGTACAGGGGTAGTTTCCTGAAAGCCCCTAGTCACAAGATTTTTATTAACCTCAATATATAATTTTGGTCCATGTATGCTTCTATTTAAGGAATGCCTTACTTAGGGCGCCTGGGTGACTCAGTTAGTTAGGTGTCTACCTATGGCTCAGGTCATGATCTCTGGGTTCTAGGATCCAGCCCTCCCTGGTATCAGGCTCCCCATTCAGCGGAGAGTCTGATTCTCCCTCTCCCTCTGCCTCTGCCCCCCACTTGTGCTCACCCTCTCTCCCTCTCTCTCTCAAGTAAATAAATAAAAATCTTTAAAAAAGGATACCTTACTTAATATGTATCATTCATTCAGTAATCAAACTCACTGGCCACCAGCACTATAACTTATGCCTGAACGAAGTGTATATATAACACACATATTTTCTCTATAAAACATATCACAACTCTCTTGTACTTACGCAGGCTGGCAGTACTTCAGCACAATGCTTGGGGGTTATTTTAAATAAGTAAATTACCCACAAAAAGCACAAAAATGTGACGTTACACTAAATCAACCACAAAAAGGACACTTGTTTACAGTACGAGAGCTGACACAAGAAGACAGAACGTCACCTTGTTTGACTTCAACTGGGAACATGCACATAAGGTGAGAAATTTCTCTTAATTCTTGGCATGTCCACAAATGACCAGGATAGCACCATGACCATTGATTCCAGGGTCACAAATAAATATCAGCAAGTAGACCAATTTGCAAATACAGAATCCATGAATAATGAAGACCAACTGTATATACAAGTAAAGACCTTTTCAGATGGAAGTGATGCAATATGTCAAACTAGATGGAGTTAAAAGAAAATTTGCGGGATCATAAAATAGGAACAATCATGGCATGAAACTTGCCTCAAGGATAACCATGTCGAGGTCTCCATTTTTCTGGCCTTCTTTTGTTCTGCTTTTCCTTCACTGAGGTTGTAGGGATACAATCTTCCATTGGGCTAGTTCAGTGACTGTACTTGAGATAATGTGTCAATATCTTCAATAAAAGTCACGGGCAGCATCACGAGAGAGTGCTCCATCACATGCTTCTCTCTGAAACTGGGAAGTGAATCAGGTCTGAGATGAAGGAGCCTGCCTGGGACTCAAGCCAATGAAAAGCACCCTCTTGACCAACAGAGGGTGGTGGAGAAGGCCTGATGTGGATATCCTTGAGGACTTGGATCCACTCTTCTGGCAGGAGGTTCATTCCATCAATGTCCCTGTTTTGTGACCCTGTGATTTTCCTTTAGATTAAACTGGTTTAAATTGACATGTTATCAAATCCATCTAAACAATTCTTTACTAAAAACACAGACTGATATTGCAAAAAGGGATATTCCCCATAGCAAGAGGGATAATCTATTAAACTATTTGTCCAGGTAATTTCAGTGAATACATGCACACCAGAAACCATATAAAAATATGAGTTGCCAGCATTGGATGGAGGAATTTTAAATGACTTGATTTTGATTGTTAGTTTATTTGAATTTTCTTTCTTTTCTTTTTTGGTCTATAATGAACATAAATTATTTGTGTATAGGAAACATCAGAATTAAAATATACAAAAATATAGGGGCGCCTGGGTGGCTCAGTCAGTTAAGCGTCTGCCTTTGCCTCAGGTAATGATCTCAGGATCCTGGGATCGAGCCCTGCATCGGGCTCCCTGCTCAGCGGAGAGTCTGCTTCTCCCTCTTGGGGCACCTGGGTGGCTCAGTTGTTAAGCGTCTGCCTTCGGCTCAGGTCATGATCCCAGGGTCCTGGAATTGAGCCCCGCATCGGGCTCTCTGCTCAGCGGGAAGCCTGCTTCTCCCTCTCCCGCTCCCCCTGCTTGTGTTCCCTCTCTCGCTGTGTCTCTCTGTCAAATAAATAGATGATAGATAGATAGATAGATAGATAGATAGATAGATAGATAGATAGATAGATAAATAAATAAATAAAATATACAAAAATATAAACGTACATTAAAGTTAGCATTTGGAGAGTAGAGACAGAGCTAACGTTGTCAATATTCACAGCATAAGACTCTTGTTGGGATCTGGTGGGATGTCGGTGAAAAATCAGCCTCCACTGAATTATTTAGCTCTCCTTTTGATAAGACTCACTGTCCTTGGTGCCTGGTTTATTTCTTTCCCTTTGTTGGAGGCCAGGTGTGCTGATTTTCAGAGGTAAGAAATTCAAATAATGTCACATATGCACTCTAAACCTAATTGAATGCAAACACATGATGTCTTTTGAGCAAAACCTTGATTCTATTCAATGTTTCTCAAAGGGTGGCCCTGGGCCACCTGCATCTGAATTATTATAGTACTTGATAAGAAGTAAAAACCCAACATTGGACATAGTGATCAGAATATTTGGTATTGGGGTACTGAAATCAGCATTTCTAAAAAGCTTATAAGGTGATAATCCTTATATACTCCAAATTTTATAAACCAATGGTCTAGTGTAATAAAAACTTACAGTGTGTTCATGATAATATGTTCTGAACTCAAATTTATTTAAATTAATGCTCACAAGTAGACATGAGATAAAAGCAAATATCTTTATGTGATTTTCAGCTGAACACAAATACCCTCTCATATCCAGATCAAGGGGAAAAATTAAAAAGTAAAATGTATGTTCTCAAAGGTAGAACAAAGTTTTTATTTCCAAAGAGTCATATCTTAAAGAAAAATACACTGTTAGGCTTTAGTATTCAAGAAAAATTAATAGAGTAAAACAATGGTTTTCCTGCCTTCAAACAGAAGAATAAAACATATCTAAGAAGAGCAGGAGATTGAATTGGTGGTAGAGCTAAAAGAAAATGGACCCTGGGATCAATTTCCAGCAAATAAGGGAATCTGACGCTACTGAATTGAAAACGAACTTTCATTACAATATATTTTGATTATAATCCATGCTCTGAGTTCATGTGTTACAAGAATTGTGTATCAATTTTCTGAGTCATTTTTAATCATTCCACAAACCTGGATGTTGCATTTAAATGACTATAGAGGATTGGCACCACAGAGCTGTTTCTAAGAATCAATTCAGTGAGAAAATATATGGGAAGACACTTTATAAACTATTAGATATTTTTTAAATATACAATATTATTTGCTATTGCATTTGCTTAACAACTATAAAGCAGATCTACATCTTTTTTTTTAAAGATTTATTTATTCATTTTAGAGAGAGTGCACAGTGGGGAGGGGCAGAGGAAGAGGGAGAGAGAGAATCCCAAGCAGACTCCACATTTAGCACAGAGCCAGACTGTGGGCTCAATCCCACGACCATGAGATCATGACCTGAGCCAAACCAAGAGTCAGATGCTCAAATGACTGCACCACCCAGGCGCCCCAGCAAATCTACATCTTAGTATGATATTGGTATGCTTTCAACACATTGAGACTAAGACACTTAAAAAATAAGTATCTTCACAATATTTGTTCTTCTAATCCATGAGCATGGAACGTTTTTCCATTTCTTTGTGTCTTCCTCAATTTCTTTCATGAGTATTTTATAGTTATCTGAGTACAGATTCTTTGCCTCTTTGGTTAGATTTATTCCTAGGTATCTTATGGTTTTTAGGTGCAATTGTAAATGGGATCGACTCCTTAATTTATCTTTCTTTTGTCTTGTTCCTGGTGTATAGGAATGCCACTGATTTCTGTGCATTGATTTTATATCCTGCCACTTTACTGAATACCTATATGAGTTCTAGCGGTTTTCGGATGGAGTCTTTTGGGTTTTCCACATAAAGTATCATATCATCTGCAAAGAGTGAGATTTTGACTTCTTCTTTGCCGATTCGGATGCCTTTTATTTCTTTTTGTTGTCTGATTGTTGTGGCTAGGACTTGATAGTGGACATCCCTGCTGTGTTCCTGACCTTAGGGGGAAAGCTTTCAGTTTTTCCCCATTGAGAATGATATTTGCTGTGGGTTTTTCATAGATGGCTTTTACGATATTGAGGTATGTACCCTCTATGCCTATACTCTGAAGAGTTTTGATCAAGAAAGGATGCTGTACTTTGTCAAATGCTTTTTCTGCATCTATTGAGAGGATCATATGGTTCTTGTTCTTTCTTTTATTAATGTATTGTATCACATTGATTGATCTGCAGATGTTGAACCTGGCATATAGTTGCTCATAATATGTTCTTAAAATTGTTTGTATTTCTTTCATGTTGGTTGTGATCTCTCCTTTTTCATTCATGATTTTATTTATTTGGGTCATTTCTCTTTTCTTTTTGATAAATCTGGCCAGGGGTTTATCAATCTTGTTAATTCTTTCAAAGAACCAGCTCCTAGTTTCATTGATCTGTTCTCCTCTTCTTTTGGTTTCTATTTCATTGATTTCTGCTCTGATCTTTATTATTTCTCTTCTCCTCCTGGGTTTATGCTTTATTTGCTGTTCTTTCTCCAGCTCCTTTAGGTGTAGAGTTAAGTTGTATATTTGAAGTTGTCTTGTTTCTTGAGAAAGGTTTATATTGCTATATACTTTCCTCTTAGGACTGCCTTTGCTGCATCCCAAAGATTTTGAACAGTTGTGTTTTCATTTTAATTTGTTTCCATGAATTTTTTAAATTCTTCTTTAATTTCTTGGTTGACCCATTCATTCTTTAGTAGGATGCTCTTTAGCCTACATGTATTTGAGTTCTTTCTGACTTTCCTCTTGTGATTGAGTTCTAGTTTCAAAGCACTGTGGTCTAAAAATATGCAGGGAATGATCCCAATCTTTTGGTAATGGTTGAGACCTGATTTGTGACCTAGGATGTGATCCATTCTGGAGAATGTTCCATGGATAAAGAAGATGTGGCGTATATATACAATGGAATATTATGCAGCCATCAAAAAGAATGAAATCTTGCCATTTGCAATGACATGGATGGAACTGGAGGGTATTATGCTGAGCAAAATAAGTCAATCAGAGAAAGACATGTATCATATGATCTCACTGATATGAGGAATTCTTAATCTCAGGAAACAAACTGAGGGCTGCTGGAGTGGTGGGGGGTGGGAGGGATGGGGTGGCTGGGTGATAGACATTGGGGAGGGTATGTGCTATGGTGAGTGCTGTGAATTGTGTAAGACTGTTAAATCACAGACCTATACCTCTGAAACAAATAATACATTATATGTTGAAAAAGAAGAAGAAGAAGATAGCAGGAAGGGAAGAATGAAGGGGGGGAAATCGGAGGGGAAGACGAACCATGAGAGACTATGGACTCTGAGAAATAAACTGAGGGTTCTAGAGGGGAGGGGTTGGGGGGATGGGTTAGCCTGGTGATGGGTATTAAAGAGGGCATGTACTGAATGGAGCACTGGGTGTTATATGCAAACAATGAATCATGGAACACTACATCAAAACCTAATGATGTAATGTATGGTGATTAACATAACATAATAAAAAAAAAGAAAAAATAAGTATCATTAAAATTTATTATAGAAAAGTTTTGAGAATAGAAAGACACAAAAAGCATTTATTCATTCATTTAGCAGACAATGCTGAGTTCTCGCTATGAACCACACACTATTAATGTTTTGAGAGGCAGTTTAACTGGGAGGCAAAAATAATAGGTAAATAGATTGCAGCCTATAAGTGCTTTGATGGGAACAAGCACAGAAAGTTCTGGGTTTATGTATCAAGGGGTGTATACCTCAGACTTCCAGGGTCAAGGAATATTGTCCACAAAAAGAAACATTGATATCAAGCTGTAGAAGACAAGAAATATTTTACCAACCTCATAATGGTGAAGGAAGGCTCTGAGGTAAGGACTGTGGGGTGTGGTATGGTTGGGACATCAATTTACATCTGGGAGTGCTTAGAGATGAGCTTGAAGACTGGTGTGGGACTTCTTCCACAGGGATGATGGAAGACCTTTATTATTATTTTTTTAATTTTATTTATTTATTTGACAGAGAGAGACATAGTGAGAGAGGAACACAAGCAGGGGGAGTGGGAGAGGGAGAAGCAGGCTTCCCTCTGAGCAGGGAACCCGATGTGGGGCTCGATCCCAGGACCCTGGCTGGGATCATGACCTTAGCCAAAGGCAGATGCTTAACGACTGAGCCACCCAGGTGCCCCGATGGAAGACCTTTAAAAGCACTTACCCTGGGGGACTATTTGATATTGGACAGGGGTTAGCACAATTGTTCTGTAGAAAGTAGATAACAAATACTTTAGGCTCCTTGGACCGTTTGCTTCACTTTCTTTGTAGCATAAAAGCATAGATATGATATAAACAAATGCACGTGCTGTGTTGCAATGAAATCTTATTTACCAAAACAGGTAGCTGGCTGAATTTGGCCCGTGGCCATAGTTTGCTAACTGCTGATTTTAAAGTTCACTATGGCTGAAGAATTAAAAATGGATTTAAGAGAGGCAAAGATGGAGGCAGAGAGAACATATAGGATAGCGTTACAAAAGTGCCAAGAGTCTTAACTAAGAGAATAGCAGTGCTGTGATGGATAGAAAATGAACACAGGAAATAGTAGGAATTTAAAAGATAGGATGTAGGAGCTGGTGATATTGAAAGATGTAAACGGATGTGATAGATGTAGGTTGAGGATGACTTGGGCCCTGGGAAGGTGATAGTTCCATTTACTGAGATAGAAAACATAAGAGCTGGAGCAGGATTAGTGCCAAGTGGAAAAGAGATGGTTTCTGTTGTATACCACAAGGAATCTTAAAGCAGCGACATCCAAATAAAGAGTGATGTGTCTAATAGGCCAGAAACTCAAAGCGGATATCTGGAGTGCAGATGTGACTTAGACATTCCAACTCTGAAGTTCATTTATCTATAGGAATATTGAAGCAAAGCACTATCTAAGCACAAATTAAAAAAAAAAAAAAAAGGAAAAACCACAGCACCATCAAACGGCGAAGCCTGTATTCTGTGACACATCAATGTGAGGGAGGTGGTAAAGGGGGCTTCCACTGAGAAAATAATTGTTGAATGATGTAGAGCAAAAAAAAAAATTTTTTGCATTATGTAGAATAGAGTACTTGAGGATAGCTTTTTTTTTCCCTCTCTAAACTTTATAATTCTAAGATGATCTTTTAACAATTATAAACCTAACATAATAAATTGGGAATGTTAGAAAGTAGTTAGTTCCCACGGATTTAATCTGAAAATGTCAGCCTGGTGGTTCCATACTTAATGAAAGCAGCCTGGCTATTTCACTGACAGGCAGCTTTATATATATATTGAGGTAAAAGTTTTTAAGCCAATGATAATAAAAGGTTTTCTCTCCTTAATAATGGCAATGTCTGTTAAAATGATCTCTATTGAGTAATAACATAATATGATCAATATTGATTATGTTATTGTTTATACTCCTCTTTTTCTTTTAGCTTAGCAAAAATATATATATATATATATATATATATAATTTCCCTAAATATATTTTCTGTATGCTAGAATTTCATGATAACATGTTTTGTGACTGCAGAGATTTGGGACATATGGGAACTCAAAAAGCCCACTGAAACATAATTACATTTAGCAATACCAGGAGTATTTGTGTTAAGCTTATTCCTCTAAAGGTATGTAGTGAAAATGTCTCACCTGTGAAAAAGAAAACCACAGGTCCAAAATAGCATCACTTAGGCCAAGTCAACAACTGGGGCTTAATATTTAACCTAATTGCAGCTTTAACCTCCCCCAGAAATGTTTTAACTGGTCAGTCAGGAATTTTTTGATAAACACTGATGAGGTAATCTGTCACAGGGGCCCTCTCCATCCCCCAAAAGACAGGAGGCAAAATTTGCATAATAAGACCCTCCCTGCTTTGGTCTATGGGAAAGTGACCTTGCCTGAAACAATCCTTTTCCATTTTTCTGTTTGTTTATAACTTTCTTGCCCCACCCTTCTTCCTACAAAAACCTTCCATTTTGTACAGCTCCTTAGGGCTCCCCTCTATTTGCTAGATGAGATGCTGTGGATTCATGAATCATGTAATAAAGTCAGTTAGATCTTCAAATTTACTTAGTTGGATTTTTGTTCTTTAGTAAACCATATAGGTTTAGATTTTATTTTAGGTTAGTAAAATAATAGCAATATCCAGGGTCATTTTCCCAACTGCCTTCTGCTTAAATTACAATTGCATTGCCACTTTTATTAAAAGTGTGAATGTCATAATCCTAAACCTTTTGTCTGTATGTTGTTATTCTTAACATCGTATGCTACTTGAAGACATACTTGTTCATAACCCAGAGTAAATATTTTATCACTTACTTAGTACGCTTTCCATGCTTTCACATTAAATGTCTATAAATATCTAAGAACAAATGTGAAGGGTCAAGGGAAACATGTCAGTGTCGATTAGAGTAGAGAAAAATAATTCTATATTTAGCTTACATGATCAATTATCTGTTCTCATGTATTCTGAGCTGAAAAGGTGGTATTTTCATTTTTCACTTCACAGAAGAGAGTCAACTGGCTGGCAAATCTTTTGTGTAAAAAGTAAAGTTGCACCTCATGACTTAAAATTAGAATGTATGCATAAATAGGAGTCAGAAATTTTATTGTCAAATGCACTGTTTCTTAACTGAAAGTTAAGAAAATAATAGAAGTGAGTAATAACTATTGATCCATTGAACTGTGGCCCTACTCTGAGGCTAATTCATTGGGAATGGATTCACCATGTTGAATTTTATACATGTATTATAAAGGCTTGTGCAATCAACTAAGGTATTCCAGATGGAGTATTAGCATGTCTTGGTGAACATTTTATGACACTATTAAGTGCAAAGTCAATGAAACAGTACCAGAAGAAAGAACCTATCTATAAATCAAAGACAATTTGCAATGAATCATAAGAATATTTTATATGATAAATGCAGTTAAAATGTGCCATCAGGGATATAATTACAACCAAGGTTCATGATGACACCTCTTTGTTTTGCTCTCTCAAGTATGCTTTTCAGTGATCCACGAGACTTCATCATTATGAAGTTTATCATTCCCTGAGTGCTATACTTCATGTCCTGGATTTGTCATGAAAACAAAGCTTGAATGCATCAGTCTTCAAGAAATATTTGAAAGTCATATGTCATAAAGTGCTATCTCATAGAACTATATACAGAATAGCAAACTTGGTGTCATGTTTTCCTGTTTATATTTTACCTAGTTAAGTAATCAAATTTTCAACCTTCCTCTAAGCCATCCAGGAAAAATATAACCTCACTATGCAATAACAGTCATTTCAAAGTGACCCTTACAGGTTTCTTCAGTCAGATATTCAAGCAAAAATCTGACCTCTGTTCAAATATGTAAGATTGAATGTTAGTCTCCACGACTTTGGCCCAGACTAGCTGACTAAACTTGGAAAAATTGATGTGCTCAAGATATGGACTCTTTAACAGCTTTATGCAAATGACTTCTCTCAATTGGTCTGCTTCAGATTACCTCCTTTAATTCTTTCCTCACTTAAATTTGACAGCATTCTTCATTTAGTAAAATATTTCTAAAGGCACTGAATATGAACTCAGAATGGGAAACAAAAATTTTGAAGTTAATATACATCCTTCAATGCTATTAACTATCTTCAACAATATGAAATGGATCAAGTTTGCTGCCAAACATTAACTGTTGACTGTACTTTCCTTTGTCTCTTTAATATAATTCATCTGGCTATTATTTGTAGAAGCACATTTTGAAATAGGCATAGAAAATTGCAGTCTTTTAAATTTTCTGCATTTGCTACATAATACCAGAGCTAATTCAACTTTATTCATCCTCCTGAAATTGAGCTCAATTTTATATTTGTGCTTAAAATGAATTCCAACTTGGAAAATCAATAGGAAACTTGTAAATACTCTCTTACCCAAAGTTCTAGATAATTTTGGAATTCACAATGCATGCTCAGGTTGCTTAATACCATTCAAGTACTCTAAAGAGAAGTTTAATTTCATCTGGACTAAAGGCACACTGTGTAAAAAAGAATTCAGAATTAATCCCTGTGCCTCAAAAGAGCGGTATGTGACCAAGGGGTTTGGAATAAAAGAGAAAAGAAGGCAGATGTTTAAAAAAAGATAAAGAGAGATTAGAGTTGTGAAGTGATAGCATCACTTAATCCTTCACCTGTGTGAACTTGTGCTAAAATCCTTTCCAGTGTTCCCCAACCCTTGATGCATTCTTTATAGAAACCTAAATTATTTACCCAAATCATGAAAAATACTACCTGTCATGTAGTTAGGTACATGTTCTGCCCAAAAATCTCCGGGAGGTGATGGTTTACATGATTCCCAAGGCTGACAAAGGCCTGAAGGGGTGTAATGGAGACACACACACACACACACGTATATATGTATGTAGTTAGATAAATATTATATATAGAGAGAAAGAATGAAAGAGCTGTGGATGTACTTGTTTCTGGCTCAAAAACTTTTTTTTTTAAAGATTTTATTTATTTATTTACTTGAGAGAGAGAAACAGCATGAGAGCGGAGAGGGTCAGAGGGAGAAACAGGCTCCCTGCTGAGCCAGGAGCCCGATGTGGGACTCAATCCCAGGCCTCCGGGATCATGACCTGAGCTGAAGGCAGTCGCTTAACCAACTGAGCCACGCAGGCGCCCCTGGCTCAAAAACTTTATGTGTCTAGTTTCATATTATAGTTCCTGTTTTTAAAATAGTCATTCTAATTTGAGCATAAATTTGACCATTTCTAAATCCAAATCTGCAATGGTCTCCTAAATATGTCCACAGCATCTATAAAAAATTATCTTTATTTTTCAAAAGCACAAATTAGGAGCAATTGAAATTATTTTACATAAGATTTAACCATAAATAAAGAATAAAATGAAATAGATGAATTAAGAGAATCATCAAGAAATATTTAATTATAATGATGTCAAGTTTCAAGCATCCAAGCCTGTATTAAAGTGTATATATTTTACTTATCTTTGAAAAATATAATAATGAATGCTTTAAAAGCATTCAGTGTGATTACATATGCAGTAATAATAATAGAATAATAATAATATTTGTTGTCTTTATATTATCAATAATTAGGTCCATTGTGTCAATTCTATAATTCTACTACCATTGAAGGAGATGAGCCACCATAACAAATCAGTTTATATAACCAAAAATCTAGACCAGGGGTGTATAGTTATGCTTTAGCGTTGACAAGAATGTGTATTATTATGAAACATAAATCATCTTCCACTTCCTCTTCATCAATCTCCTTTCTTTTTTTTTAAAGATTTTATTTATTTATTTAGTAGTGAGAGTAGAGAGTAGCTTGTGCATGCAAGCGGTGGGGGAAGGGCAGAAGGAGAGAGAGAGAATCTCAAGCCAACTCTGCACTGAGCACGGAGTCCTATGCAGGAGTCTATCTCACAACCTTGAGCTCATGACCTGAGCCAAAATCAAGAGTCGCTCAATCGACTGTGCCACCCAGGTGCCCCCTCCCTTCTTTCTGTTATCCCCACTCTATTCTATTTGCATTGAGGACAAACAAGTTTTTTTTTTCTTTGCCTTAACATTATTTGATCATGCCCTTCCTATCTGACTCTCAGGCACCTTGTACAATTTTCACAGCTGATTCATACTTAGGGACATTTCTCCCCATTTCAAAGATGAAAGCACTGAGGCAAATGCAGCTATTGACTTGTCCAAGGTTGTACCCAGAATCAGAGATTTGAATCAGAAACAGTTCTGTGGGATTCCCATCCTCACAGGCATAGTCTGGACATGTATTGTTAACAAATGTTATTTTCCTTCCCCTTCTGGCTCCTTCCATGTTATAATTATTCAAAGAGAAACTAATGGGTTAATGACTGAGGGTTTCTTTCATAAACAAAATACAAATACAACTGTTTGTACTGTATTTTGTGATGAACAGCTTTGGGGTTGTTTCCTGCTACACTTTAGTGACTTTCTTCCTGATCCACTCACCCAGCTTTAAGGTTACTTTCTTTGGAACTCTGTGACTTTCCAATACTGGGTTTTCCCCCAAGTGCAGCTATCAGGCATTGCCTTCCTGGTGGCTGAGATTGATCCGAGTTGGCAGAGTGTCTCCGAGCAACTTGGTCATCCTCTTAATTTGCACTTTATACTTGCAAAGGTGTTAGCAATCTCACTGCCAACCCCTGCCCACAGCCACTCCAACTGTCAGCTTCCTGACTGACATGTTTGCAAATTCTTCACCGTGTATTTCTTGTCTCCAGAGTTAGAGACCTTGGATGGTGATGTATCTACTGAATGCCATTGCAAGGTGCCAGAAGGACAACTTGGGGACTTGGTATCCTTCTCAATTTTATTTTAGATTAAACTCTAAAATTCTATCACAGAAACACCGTTTTATTTCCAGACTCACAGCAGTCTCAAAATTATTTCCATTTCTTCTAATTTTATGGTTGAGCTTTCAATGCAGCTTTCTTGTATTTCTTTTCTACATCATGAATTTCTTCTATTATTTTTTTAAAAATTATTCTATTATTTCTGTTATTAAACAAATAAACAAACAAAAAAACCAACACATAATGTGATCCTTAAGAACTGGATAAGGTTTGGAGTAACTTTTAATGTTACCAGAAATTTGAACAACTGTGTCAGAACATCTCTCTTTTTAGTCCCAAAGCCACACACATTTCTTATCATCTACATGACTGCACAGCAATTCTCTGTTCCATCTGCTCATCCCACTGCTGATGCCTTCACTGAGGCTCCCATCGACACTTGTCAGCCCCACCCCATTGATACCAACTCCACCCACAGCGATACATCCTCCTGGATTTATCTTTTTAAAATAGGTGATCACTTTATGACCCTAGCCCTGTATAAAATCCAACATCATTTTCTATTTCTTATAGGACAATCCTTCCCAATTTATCCCAAAACTTTTTTCTTGATAGATCCAATAGAAACGTTTCTGCCCTTAACTTACTACTTCCCTGTTATCTGAAACCCAGTTAACTACTCTCTCCAAATCAGTTTCTCTTACACGGAGAGACTCTCCAACCGGTACCTCTGGCCCTGACAGTCTCTTACCTAAAACATCCCCATGGCACTTATAAACAGAAGGATACCCCCATAAGTATTCAGGAGGGCACAGAGGGATTTCACTGTCCAGTGTGGCTCACCTTCACCCAGCTCTTGCTCCTTATGCAAGCTAAACCAAGTGAACTTCCTCAAACTCATTTTCTCTCAGCTCAGGATCTTTGTCATGTCCACTCTCTGTGTTCTTCACACACATATGCATACACACAAAACACTCTCATTTGGAAGACGTCCATTCAGCTCAGGAATAGTATCCTCCGGAAAGCTTGGTTTTTATTGCCCTTCTTGAAATGTCATTGTGCATCTTCTTTTCAGTAATCATCATACTGGATTATAAGGTTCTGCATTTGTTTTTCCATTAGACTATATGCATGTTTTTTTTAAATAGGGCTATATTGTGCTTTTGTAATTATTTACTAGTTTCTGAGATGATGTCTACGGTGGTACCAATTCCCGGTAAACATTAGAGACTCAAGCATTTAAATGAAGGAATCACTCTGAAAGAAGGGATGGTTCCCACTCTAATTTCACATGTGTCAATTTGTTCCTTTCCCCACCGACTTAACTTTACAGACTCTGAAAAGAAAATTTTTCCTTATTCCTAATTACGTATACAGTGGAACTTGTCTGTGTTGATGTACATGCAGTTGAGCTCCGACTAGTCTCCATCTGAATACTGACTCATCCTTCAAGACTTAGCACAGATATCATCTCCACCATGAAACCTTCCCTATCTATCCAGCCACTCCCTCTTTGTGCCCCATGATATTTTGCATACATTATAGCACTTGCGTTTTATTTCACTGATGTGTGTGTCTTTCTTCTTTGCTCAGTTTTAGAGAATGATGTGTTCACCATAAACTATCCAGTTCCTAACATTGTACTAGGCACATATGAGGGATTCAATAAGTAATTGATGAATAGATGTGAGCAAATCTCAAATAATTCCGGACTTGTCCTTATTTTCTCAGAATCCTTAGCATTCCGAGTGTGGCACATGTTGGGGGATTATGAATTATTTATTGATTGGATATTTACATGCTGAATTTAATCCGACTCCTTTTGGAATGCACACAACACATATTCCATTTTACTACATGCATTTTAAAATTTATTAAGGATTTTTTTTATTTTTTTTTAAGATTTTATTTATTTATTTGCAAGAGAGACAATGAGAGACAGAGAGCATGAGAGGGAGGAGGGTCAGAGGGAGAAGCAGACTCCCCGCCGAGCAGGGAGCCCGATGCGGGACTCGATCCTGGGACTCCAGGATCATGACCTGAGCCGAAGGCAGTCGCTTAACCAACTGAGCCACCCAGGTGCCCCGATTAAGGATAATTTTTGATGCTACATCTTATGTGCTAGCCTTAGAATATAAAATGAATGGGTCTATATCTCAAACCTCCTTATTGGCTAAACTCTGGTACTATGATGGTTTAACCACATATCTCATCCAATATTTCAAAAAAATGAGTCAAGCTGTCATGCTTATCTGTATCTTTCCATTATTCAAGAATCTATTTCTTTATATCCACTCAATAAATAACTTTTAATCCCCCAACATATGCCAGACTTGGAATGTTAGCGATTCTGAGAAAATAAAGACATGTTATCCATTGTTCATGTTCTTAGGTTACCAATTATTGGAGAACAAATTATCCCCAAACTTAATGATTTTTGAAGAACAACCATTTTATTATATCTTAGGAGTTAGTCGATCAGGGATGTGTGCAGAGCTCAGCTGGGCAATTCTTCTTTTCCCTGTATTGGGTCTTGTACTTGGTGGTATTCAACAGAGGTCTGTGTTGGTCTAGAGGGGCCAAGACCATGTGAGCCTTGCTCACATTCCTAATACCATGGGCTGGGAGGTATGGCTGGAAGTCCGGGTTGAACTGAGTCCCCTTCCCTCCCTGTGGCCTCAGATCCTTTCCACATGCTGTCTCCAGAAAGGTAGAAAGACTTCTTATATCACAACATGGGAGTCCCAAACTAAATGGTTTAAGAGAAAGGAAGGGGAAGAGAAGAGTCGTAATCCTCTGCCTGGAAACTGTCTCATCACTTCCATTATATTCTTTTGGTTAAAGAAACCACATCAAGGGAACAGCATATAGACCATAGTGGGTAGGGTAGCAAAAGTTTTGTGGCCATCTCTAATCTGCAACATCTACTAATCTTTTAATGGAGAAAGTATATTTATTAATACAAGGCTTTGCTGTGACTGAAAGAAGAGTCACTAACATTCTTGATAAGATCATTTTCTTCTGCTAAGTATATCTGGACAGGCTGCGTTAGAGCTTAAGTGACAAAATATTTCCTTTGCCAATCCAAATATGGATAAAGACTTAGAAACCTGAGCCTTAAATTCTTTCCACTTAATGCTCTGCTCATTAAGGGAAGTGTTTCTGAGAAGGCAAAGACCACCACCATAATCAACAAGAATGTGACACTTCATTTTCCAAATCTCCTCTGGCTCCAGATAACTGATCTCTATAATCCCTCAAAACTGGATCAGTGCAACAATGACATAGTAGGGTGGCCACATGTAAAATTCAGGTAAGCAAAATACCCAGCACCCGGTGACCTGCCAAAGAGTGAATATGGGACACCCGGTGACCCTGCTGAAGAGTGAATATAGGATGGAGATGTAAATCTAGTGTTCCCTTGGTTTCCCATGGAAAAGAGGAGCTATTTTGTGATTATCGAACTCAAGATAATAACAGTATTATATTAGGCCCCCATCGTCTTGCACTGCTTAATGACCCAAAGTCATGTTGTGCAGAAAAGACTGGCTGGATGTAAATGTCAAAGATTAGTAAGCATCCCCACAAACTATCCATGATGCCACTGAAGCATTCAAAGCCAACCCAAAACTGTAAGAGAATTGCTAGAAGCATGTCCTATATCCCATATGTAGCTGTATGTGAAGCAACCATCAGGAGCAGAGAATAGCCTCAGAGTAGAGGCTTTATTATCTTAGGAGGAAGACTTAGTGCATCTAGAAGGCAAAAATTGTATTTCCTCCAAAAGAACCAGAGCAAGATTGTTTTCTGTCTGAGGCTTCAACACCTGGATCCTCTTTTAAATACTGACTGAAGATTGTGTGTTTTCATGAGGAATTAAATGTGTAGTGAAGCAAGATTGATTTTTAGATCTCTTCTTGAATTTTCAGAAGTGACAAAAAAGAAGAAAAAATAAAAAACTCAACAACAGCTTAGGCATCCTAAATGGAGTGACATTTTTTTTTCTTGATGTATTCTGATCCTTATAACATCAGCTTTACCTTTCCTGTGTATGCTATTAGAAAAAAAAAAAAAAAAAGTACCACAGTGGGAAAGAATTCATTAACAGAAGATAGCTACATAAATTCACTTGTAATAAAATAAATTATTTTAATGAGTTATGAATTTTAAAATATTTCTTTCCCCAACATGAACAGTCTTGTAAAAATGATCTATTTTCTTACCAACATGATTATGTACTGAAAATATGTTTGTAGCAGTACAAAAATCATTTTTAACTAGCTGGTTTTCAAAATTAGAAGTTTGATTATGAATTATCACACTTATTTTAGTCTTTTTAAAAATAACAGAACATGAATTAGAAACTGGGAATTGTCCACTCTTCATAAAAATATACTGAATTTTAGCTTTAAAGTATTTGATATCTAAACTATAGCTCTAACAAATAGCTTTCTTTTTACTTTGGTCAAAAGGATATAAATGATACTGAAAGGTTAAGTTAAAGAATGCTCATAGTGCCATCAAAATATAGCATTTTATATTTATCTAGCAGTTTACATTTCCTAAAGGTTTGTCAGTCCCTTGATTTCATTTACTCCTCACAAATCTCTGTGAAGCAAGTTACAGTAAGTGCTCTGATGTGAGTTGTATTTTTCAGATAAAGACACTGAAGTGCAATGAAACAATCAAATTAACAAAATCCCGTTTGAACTAAAGTCCCTCCTCTGCTACCAAGTGTTCTTACCTGTGTAGACTAATGAAATGCTCAGTCTCTCGTGATTTTGAACCAGTTGGATGTTACACAAGTTGAACAGCTGACTGTTCTATATTTTAGTATCAGATACTAAATACATGTATGCTTCAGCTCATTCTAAATTGCACTTATGATACTCAGTGAGAGTTTGCTACTGTCTGGATGTGGTTGGGACTGGCAGAATCCTTCAATCAAGACCAGAAACCACTATGCCCTTTATTTATTCTAGCTCAAACATAGATATATGGCAGAACCATTTAGTACCCACTCACTAGGTAAGGATTCCTCTACCTTGTGCAATCTCCCTTGAGGTAAGATTACAGTCATGTTATTATTAATGGCCAATGAAATAGGAGCCAAATTGACATGTGTTACTTCCAGGTCAACACAGTTAATGGGGGCAATGAGTGTGTCTTCTCGATACCCTACTGAATGTTTCAGATTGTATAGTTTCAGGATGGAGGAGGACAGCCTGACCTACATCAGGCTGAGACACGCAAGTATAAACCAACATGGTGTTAAACCATTAAACTCCCAGGGGTCTGTTTACTGAAGCCACTAGCTTCAAATATTTTAGTGAATACAACATAGTACTTTCAAGAAACAAAAGGGTTTCGGGCACCTGGGTGGCTCAGTTGGTTAAGCGACTGCCTTCGGCTCAGGTCATGATCCCGGGGTCCTGGGATCGAGTCCCACATCGGACTCCCGGCTCAGCGGGGAGCCTGCTTCTCCCTCTGACCCTCTCCTCTCTCATGCTGTTTCTCTCTCGCTCGCTCTCTAATAAATAAATAAATAAAATCTTTAAAAAAAAAAAAGAAACAAAAGGGTTTCTAGATCTGGTGCAGGATTCATGATGGTTATCATAAATTGGGTAACAGCAGCATCTTAGCCACAGAGTATATTTAGAAGTCCCAGAACTGGGGTGCCTGGGTGGCTCAGTCATTAAGCATCTGCCTTCGGCTCAGGTCATGATCCCAGGGTCCTGGGATCGAGCCCAGCATGGGAGCCCACTTCTCCCTCTCCCTCTACTGTTTCCCCTGCTTGTGCTCTCTCGCTCTCTCTGTCAAATAAATAAATAAAATCTTTAAAAAAAAATAAAAGTCCCAAAACTTTTGTACTGTTGGGGCACTTAGAGCTTAGGCTCACCTTGGAAAACCCTCATTCCCACTGACGCCCAGATCATAAAAAAAACACCTTCTCTGTTGTACGACATGCGACACATCATGAAATGTTTGGGTCACAGAAGAACTGAGAACCATAACAGACTGTGGCAGGGCCAATGAAGACGGAGAAATGATGGAAAAATGATCAGTCCCTGAAATATATTTTGAGATGTTGGACAGAGGAATGAAGGCTTAACACATATGTAATTAACAATACAAATAATTATAGAGATTTAAATGTAATAGCAGAGACATCTCTGAAATGACATTTCTCACTTCCATCAGTTAAAGATTGAAAGGTGGACACAGGCGTCCAGTTATGGGATGAATAAGTCATGGGGATGAAAGGTACAGCATAGGGAATGTAGTCAAAGATATCATAATAGCACTGTGTGGTGACAGATGGTAACTCTACTTGTGATGAATATAACAGAATGTACAGACTCATTAATCACTGTGTTTCACACCTGAAACTGATGTAACATTGTGTGGCAACTACACTTCAATAATAATAAAAAAATTGAAATACGGAGAGATCTACACTCTAATGAATTTTAAACCTGATCATAAAAGAAGTTAGTAGCTTTCCCACTGCACACTCATGATATTGAAACAAGGGATATGTCAAAGGAGCCACAAAGGAAAACAGAGTTAAAAGAGACATTTTCTTTTTCTTTTTCCTTAAAGTTTACCTGGATAACAATTTTGCCAAGTCCTAAACACAAGAAATAGAAGTTAATACTTATACACACTTTGGGTATTCTATTTTGGTGTCTCTGTGTGGATAAAATATCTAATATGCTTTAAATAAATTAGAATTCTGAGTGGTGGGGATCTTAAGCTTTCATTCAAATATCCATAAAGAAACATCTGGTTTTTTATTGGATTGGACCAAGAGTAAAATCACAGTCCGGTTCTAGATTAAAGTCATCTCCTTTAGAATGAGATAAAGATAAATTTTATAGCTGGCTCTGATAAGCATCAGAAGCGAGGCAGGGCTTGCTTTCAGTGTTTACCTTGTAGCTGCCTGGACAGCTGAGATAGAAACTATAATGCTCTCTCCCATTCTGAAAGTACCCCTCAAGGCCAGAGCGAGGGATGCTGAGCAGTGTCACAGGGGAGAAGCAAGCCACCGAATTTGTTCTTGATCATGTTTCAGACTGTCCAGGAAAGAGTTCCAATTAGAAATGAGCATACAACATAAATGGTTTCAGTTGACTTCTGCTATTTCTTGAATCCTTAAGTTAGCAATAAAACAAAGGGAACTAAGAGATCCAAACAAAATTTATTTTTTTTAAAGCACTATTTGATGTGACACTAAGTATTTCTGTTCTTCTTGGAGATACTTCTAAACACACACAAGCAGATGCATACACACACTCCCAGGTGCTCACTCACACACATGCACACACACACTCCTACACGTTCACTCACACACCTGGGGCTGAGGTAAGAGAAAAGGTGTAGGAAGGGCTGCAGGAACTTAAGTGTTCAGGTTCCCAGAATGTTTTATTAAATCACTGTATTGTCTTTGTATATGTTTCTGAATGACACCAATGTTTGTAACTTGCCAGTAAATAGCCTATGCATATTTCATTGTAGGTGTTTAAAGCTGTGTTGGATTTTTGTATACCAGAGAGTTCAAAACCATCACATACAAATAGCCTGAGCAGTAATGACCATCTTACATCTCAAATCTTATAACTGATTTATGGGTAAATGATTCATCAGTGATATTAAGTCAAATGTGGGAAGCTTTTCTAGGATTGCAAACACATTTAAATGTTTTTTTTAATTTTATCCTCCCTTTCTCTTTTTTTATTATTTGATTTTACCTTGTGTGTTTATTCCAATCCAGGCATTATCTTGGTTTCAACCTTGCACATTCCCTGCCCCTGATAAATGAGCGTTCATTGATTTTTTTTCAAAACAGCATTTCCAATTTAATGAATGAGACATTTACTGTGTGACCTTAGGAAGAACACTTAACCTCTCTGGGCATTACCCTCTTTGTGTGTAAATGCAAATGAGACATCAGGGATAACTCAGTGATTTTCTTACGTTGTGCTACTGGCTAATGTTTTTGTACTGTTTCCAAAGTGTATTTTTATTTCTCTTAAGTACATTTAGCACGACACACTCATCCTGCTGAGTATAAGGACAAGAAAACGAATACATTTCTAACATCCACCCCATAATCCCAGATTTCTTTTTTTAAAAAGAGACTTGCTTACACTCTGCTTTCCAGACTTGTGCTTCATACCTTCTATTGAAGCTTCTTTCCTTTGGGGAAGGGAAAAATTTGCATCACAGGAGTCGTGGTCCCTACTAATGCCTGTCCAAGGACAAGAATATATCAGAAGGAAGGAGCCTTTGTCCTATGTTGAGGTTAAATACTTGCCACTCCTAGGGAAAGCTTACATTTCTTTTGTACCATGTGTCTGTGAATGTTTTATGAATCCATTTGAACTTAAGAATCAAGTTTCTCTGACAGACACAGTTTATTCTGAAGAATAAAGATACAGCAGAAAGTTATTGATTTTTGAGGGATCTACGCCTTGTGAAAAATTAACCAGACATTCCTTCAAAATCAATACGATTACCCTTGCTGCTTCAGGACGGTTACACCGAGACGGACACAAAGAATGTCTCCATCACAGAGGGCAGTGGTTGGTTTTGTGGGTCTTTTGAAAACCATGGGCAGGTGCTTTTGCCCTGTAATGAATCTCTCCTTTCTCCCCACAGTTTCCAATTCCCCTTGCCACACGCATAAAACACATCTTCCATTTTCTTCATTTTCTGCAACTTTGCTGCTTTCCAGGGCAATAGCATGGAAGCTTGGAGTAACCCACTGGATCCACTTCCAGCCTAGGTAGTTGGTAAGACACTGATATTAAAAGCTAACTCAATATCAGGTTTTATTGTTGATTTCTGATCAAGGTTATCACTCTGTTCTCTGTGACTTATCCATTCTGATCACTTTTTTTTTTTTGACAACTGAGAATGGACTGCCCATTTCCTATTTCTGCTCAGATGCAAGACTGTGTATTCTCTCCACCATTGAATCAATAAAATGTCATACATTTATGCATAGCTATATTCCTATCTAGCTCATTGGCAAGTAACTGAAGTCCATTTCCAATATGCATTCACTGTAGGCCAAGCACTGTGCTTGCTGTGGGACTACCCAGAGGAATAAGATAGAAACCCCATTGTAAGGAGCTCGTTGACTCATAGTGTTTCTCCAAGGGGGTGCTCTTGGCATTTAGGCCAAGAAAGTCTTTTATCATACAGAATTTCCTTGTGCTTTTGCAGGACATTCAGCATTCTTAGCCTCAGTCCATTGCCAAGAACACCTCTCTGTTATAGCATCAGTCAAAAATATCTCCTCATACTTACGAAATAACATTGGAGAAATAGCACTGATCTTATTTGAGGCTCTGGTGGGCTACTTACTGTCTGTCTTGATGCCTGGGTACCATATATCTAACCTGTTTCTGAACATAGACTCATGGGCTAAATTTTTTACTTTGATCTTTAGATCCCAAATGTGTTCACAAAAGTCCCTGGTTGCAGTGGGATCCTTAGTCCCTGAATGTCAACATTCTCTCTGGGTCTCTTGTCTAACACATCCATCCAGCTCTGCAGGTATTGCCTACCTTACTTGGCCTCCTTGATTGGGCAACCAGGGCTACAGTGCTGTTAGTCACTTCCTTAGCAGAGTATTTGAGCTATAGGGGTACTCATTTCTGAGATTTTCTTAAATAATTAACAATGTAATATAATATATTTATCAGGGTGGTTTTACTAGGAAAAACTACTTCTTTTGCATTTTCATTAGTTCATTTATCTAACTGTTTATAATTAAGTGAGCTGCTACTAAGTGCTAGGCATTTGACTGTTCTTTGGGAATACTGATCTAATCATAAACAAATTATAATACTTTCCTTTCAAGATCAAAGACACTAATCAAATAATCACATAAATAAATGAAAATTAAAATGATGTTATGTGTAAAAGAGATGAAATGATGTCATGTGTAAAAGAGAAAGAACTCTGAATGAATATAATGGGGAAATCAGCTTTGCTGAAGAGCAAGATGAACTGCTACTGAGGATGAGGTCTAAGCTTTAGAGTCTAGAGAAATAACAGGAATTAACTAAATGAAGACAAGAGGGGAGGATCCAATCAGGACTAGTCTACTTCAGTGAGTGTATCAAGATTTATACCTTTTTTTTTTTTAGATTTATACCTTTTTAAATCCTTATATATATTTATATAGAGAGATAGAGGATTTAAGAAAAAAATATATATATGGATTTAAATATTTTAATATTTGAAAGAAATTAGCTGAATTCTCCTCCCAAGTCTGGTTTAAATATTTTTATTTAGATTAGATAAATAATGTAGCCTCTTCAGACCTCAGTTTCTTTACATGAAAAGTGAAATAATGAAATAAAGTATTTTAATGGTCCTTTAAGTTCAGGCTTATAGATTTGTTTAGTAAAAATAGGCAGGGATTTAAAGCCAGACATGACACCAAGCCAGCTTTGCCACTCATATAACTCTGTGAATATGGGCGAAGTATTTAAATTGGCAGAACCATAGTGTCATTTAAACAAACAAAACAGTAGATCCACCAAGGTTCTCTGTATGTATAATTTCTAGCCCAAATCAAATAAAGAAAAAGTAACTATCACTGCTCCTTAAAATACCAGAATTTGGAAATTAAGGTGAAGGAAATTTTTAAGTTATTTTAAATATACATGGTTTCAAAAAAGTTTTAACAACATTGAATAAAATATTCAATGTTATTCAGGTTAAAAATATAAAAATTATGATGTTATGGTAAGAGGATCTTTTAGTGAAAATTTGATTTTCTAGAAACTATTAAAAAAATTAAAGCCATAGTAAAATGTAAAGCATAGGGAAAAATACCTTATATTTGAATATACGAATATTTCTTCTCTTCTCTTTTTTTAGCCTATAATTGGTCATTACGCACATGTATTTTTTGACAATATCTATGGCTATTTGGGGATTTGCAATTCAAAAATGGTGCTTTTTTTTTGTTTTCCTTTTTATGTTTTTGGCCCATGCTAAGTGACACTGTTACAAGGAATAAAAGATACAAATTTAGCCATCTATTTGATAGTAGGACAGATCACATGTCCCATGCAGGTTAAGCTAGTTTGTGTATCAGTTATTATTAGGTTAAATCCTAATAATCTCAATGAGATGCTCTCTCATTAGTTTAATTAGCTCCACTTTAAATTGATGGTTTGAATCTGTCTTCCATTCATAACCAAATTCTGCCAGAAGGAATGTTCTCGAGAATTATTGTTACCAAAGTGGATTAAACTGAGTCCAGCAGATTTTAGTCCCATCCAGCTGTTTTGTTCAGCTAGACATATCAGTCCCATCAACTCCTCATTCCTTTCTCCTTGTTTACCGAAGTCATGTTTGAAAAGAGATCAATGGCTTTCCAACTATGCTTTTTGACACCTTTGGGTTTTGAAGAAGCACTCCCAAAGATGCCTTGAGAACAGATAAAAGTAAATGTTCAGTCTGCAGAACAGATCTATTTTTACTGATTTATATTTTGGCATCACACGGACGATTTCATATAATGAAGAGTTCTGTGGCCACACAAACAGAAGAACACATTGAACTGGATTTTTTTCTGATGTTCCTCACATTTCTAACTTTTTATTGATTTATGAATTCATCAATGAATGCATTAATTTTATTTCTAAGAAGGAGAAGAGTATCTATACAAACTTGGCTAATGCTTGTCTTTAAGAGAACATGGACTTGTATGTAGGAGGGTAAACAGAAACACTTCCTCAGACAGCAAGATAAGGCAATTCAACTTCTCAAGAGAGACTGATTGATTAATTCCTTCATTTGGTAACATGCTGTTGGTACAATGGTGAACCAAACATAATCTGCTATCTTGAAGCTCATGGTATATTGGAGGACAAAAAAATAAACAAGTACAAACACACACACACACACACAAAATAGCATGTCAAATAATGGTGCAGGACATTGAAAAATAAATCAGGAGCAGGCATAGTAACTAAAGGGGAGTTTACCAATTATCTGTTGTTGTATAACAAGCAACCCAAAAATGTAGGGGCCTAAAACAAACAAGAGCAATTTTATTTGGTCATGATTCCATAATTTGAACTGGGCTCGGCTGCGTGGTTCTGCAGTTCCTGCAGGAGATATCATATGACTGCATTCAGGAGGCTGATGAGCTGTGGGCTGGACTCCTCTGGATGGTTGGGCTTCTCTCCCTCTCTATTTGGTTTCTCCACAAAGTCTGTGCACCTGATCTCATGGGATTGCTCCACACGTTCTCCTCAACAGTGTAAGCCAGACTTCTGGCATGGTGGCTCAGGGCTTGAATAAACACAAAAGCAGAAGCTCTTGGGATTACTTAAGACTTATGCTCTGAATCACTTTTATTTGTTCTATTGATTAAATTGAGCCCTAGGGATAGCCCAGTTCCTGGGGAGGTGACCACAAAAGTGTGTAAATACCAGGAATCGTGTTCTTCTTAAGAGCCCCAATATAACACAACAATCCCAGGGGAGTCTAGTGTAGAGAGTGTGACTAGGAAAGGCAGAGACCTGAAGTGGGAATGAATAGGAAAGTGCAAGTCATTGAAAGATTTGAGGAAAAGCTTATAAGGCAACAGAAAAGTAAATCCATGACCCAGAGTGGGAAGACTTACTTGTATAAGGACTGGAAAGAAGATGAGTATGGGCAGAGTGGAGGGAATCAGTAGGAGATTGATAAGAAATAAGGTCAGAAAGACAGTTGGCATCAAAAAAGGGCCTTAGAGATCCTAGCCAGAAGCTTGATTTTTATCATTTTTCCAACAGGAAATCATGAGAGAGTATTGACCAGAAGAGTGACACATTTGATTTAAAAAAAAAAAAAAATCACTTGTCTTTTGTGTGAACTGAGTGATAGAGCGCAACACAGAAGGGGTTAAGAGGCAATCATTGTCTTGTATATGAGAACATTACAAGAATTGGATGGGTGGTAGTGAGAGTGGAAATATTTTGGAGGCAGACTGACAGCATTTGGTAAAGAATATGTTATGGATCATTGAGCAAAGAGGGGCATAGTTTAGCAGAAAAAAAAAAAAAACAGTTAAAATGATGTATTTTATGGATATGGAGAAGACCAGAAGAACTGTTTGGTAGGAGTTTGAGAAATCAATAGATCTATTTTGGACCCGTTAAGTCTGAGATACTTACTCAATATTCAAGTGGATTTGAAAACTGACCAGTTAGATGTTACCACTCAGGGACTGGAGAGAGTCGGAAGCATTTTTATGGTCTTTAAAGCCATTAGACAGTATGATCTCACTTAGGGCATGAATAAAGATACAGACAGAGAAGACTTGAGCTGAAGAATGAGAGATTTTGAGACCAGGAAGAGGTGGAAGAACCTTGCTGACTATGGAGAACAGCCAGCACCATTATCAGATTTCCTGAATAATAATTCTAGCTGCAGAGAGAGCTTAAGTCAGATGAGGGAGGCCCCAGTAACAGGGATACAAATTAAGAGGCTTTACAATAACACAGAGGCGAGATAACAGTCTTAAATTTAAGGAGTAGAAACGAGAGGGCGAGGGGAATGGGGGTTCATTTAGGGAGAAAAAAGAGGATTTGGTGGCCTAAAGGATATGGAGGCACTGCCAAACATTTTCTTTAATTAATTAATTAAACATGAATTAAGTATTTAAGACTGCATAAATTAGGCATTCAAGACTTTGAGGCCGGGGCGCTTGGGGGGCTCAAATGGTTAAGCGTCTGCCTTGGGCTCAGGTCATGATCCTAGGGTCCTGGGATCGAGTCCCGCATCGGGCTCTCTGCTAGGCGGGAAGCCTGCTTCTTCCTCTGCCTCTGCCTCTCTCTTTCTCTCTCTGACTTTCATGAATAAATAAATAAAACATTAAAAAAAAAAAAGACTTTGAGGTCAAATAGTTCTCTTAATTGAAGACTGATCATTAAAAATCATGGAAATGACATAGAACATAGTTCATGTAGAAATATTGGATGAATAGAGCATTGGCTGCTTTATAACCCAGGACAAGACAAAACTGGTAATATGTGGCTTCTTCAGCACAATTTGGGCTATCTTAAAGGGTTGAGTTATATGCAGGTATCTCCTATCATCATTTTTCCCCCTTTTTAAAAACTCAACATTTCCTCAATCTCATTATGTCTTTTTTCAGTAAGTCCTATTTTGGTTGCTTACAGTCCTCTAAATGACAAGGTCAGAAGGGCATTATGGGTAAAAGAAATGTGAGTGAGAACTCCTTACTCCTAGTATGAATTTTGGAACCTGAGAGAGTACCTTGGCTTTGCTTCCAGTTAGATAAACTCCTGCTGCCCCCTAGTGGCGCATTGTTGGGGGAACAAAATCTCTGGGTCTTGTTTATTTTGTGGTGGAAGCATATATGGGCGACGCCAATATAGTACGTGGGGGACAACTCTAGAAACTAAAGCATTTAATAGACATCAAAACTCTATATATTCATAATTGCATTAAATAGTGATTTGACTGTCATCACTGCAATCAAAGAAGCTCTTAATTGTTCAGTGGTAGCACTACCATGTCATGTCAGTCAGAAGTCATTTCTTGATGGGTCTAGAAATTTCTTCTTTTTAATTACTGGAATTCTGAATTTTCTTATCCACAACTCAGGCATCATCATCATCATGTGAACAGTTTGGCTACTGAACCCCGAACAGGCATGAGAGCAAGGAATAATCCCCCACTTTGTAGTTTATTCTACTCCTCAATTTTTATTTCCTGATCTCTTGTCCCATGTTTGAACTCTTTCCCAGTTTATTGACTATGAGAAATGCCATTTCCTTCAGGAGAAACCCAACTCCCATTCGTACTGTTGGGATATTGCCCTCTGGCCTGAAGGACATAATCATATCAGAACACAACAATCCGACTTTGGTGTTCACCCTCTATAGGCCCTTTTCATGGTTTAAATAAAGAACATGTATTTATAATAGTAATTATATTAATATATAACTGTTTATTAATTAATCATAAGATTTTTTTAATTTACATTCACCATCTTCCCAAGATTCTTCCTGTGTAGCTTCTCATTTACAAATGACTGCTCAAAAAAGGCTGCATGCAAATCTAAAAGAAAACCCTCAATTTACAAAGATAAGAAAGGTGTTCTAAATCAAACAGGAAAACGTAATATTTCTCCCCAAGGAGGCATGAAACAAATTGCATTTATTTATTTATTTTTTTTGCTGGAAGAGACATCCAATTTGATTTACCAAACAGAACAATCCATTTGTAAACCCAAGGTATCTACATAAGGTAAAGAATGGCTTAGGTGTTCCAGGAGTGCAATGGTGAGTAACTGCTTTGCACTCACCTAATATTTCTTTTGGTGATTCTTTTTGCAAAACAGGATACCTGTTGCTTTTCTAGGGGAGAAAACTTTTCCCTTTTTCCCTTTTAGGTTTTTTGGCTGGTCTTATAATTAAATTGACATAAGACATATTAACAGGACCAAAAAAAAACCATTGAATTTCATTCTTACAGAAACCCCAAAGATGTGAGACTCCCCAAAATTCAGACAACTGAGGCTTCTATGCCATTCTGAGCTAAGAAGAAGGAGGTGGGGGGTCTGAGACTTCAAAAGGGAGGAAGACAATTCACAGGAAGATGGAAAGAGCAAGTATTTTGTAAACAGATGTTTGCCCTGCCATGTTTGTAAGCCTTGTAAAAAGTTATCTCTGGTGATAGCTTCTCCCTGTGCAGGCTCCCTATCTAAATTCTCTTAGGCAGTGAAGGGAGAGGTAAAAAGCTCTTGTTGAATTTGTTGGACCTTGATCGTCTCCAATTCAAAACAATCCACGTACCAAAGTGGCACATTCTGGGGTGGCCTGCCCTGAACCTCCTCATTTCCTCTAGATAAATTCATCTCCAGGGAGACAAAAACTATTTTAAAAGAGTTTAAACAACACTTGCCATTTTAATTGTAGATTTTTTGTGTGTGTTCCCCCTACATTCCATACCATCTAAAATTAAAAAAAAAAAAGTTTGAATGCATCTCACTCTTAAGGTATAGTCCTAGAAAGTTGACGTGACTTTGTTCCACCCATTTGTCCTCCTCTTAGACCTCTGAACTTCTTAAAGGCAGAAGAAATGACAAATCCATTTTTGTAATGCCAGCACCTAGAGATAATCTGGTTTACAGTAGATGATCAATGAAAGTTTGTTGAACAGAACCAAGAAAAGGAGAATATAAGCAATGTTCACAACAAGAGACAAAAACTTAAGTCATGTCTACTGAGAGACAGGATGTCATCGAGGGGACAGCTGTGAGAGGATCTAATATTGATTGACAAGGAATAGAAATTCCTCAATTATACCTTGAATTAAAGACTTATGGCTGATTCATGGTAAGCCTTTAAATGTGAATTTATCTTTCAAAATATTGAATAAGTTGTTAAGCTGAACCCATGGATGTGAATTCCAGGTAAATCTGAGATTGGGTCTAGATACAATGGAGAAGTAGACAAGACTTGCTATTAGTATCTTCTGTCTCTCATTACAGAATACTTCATTTTCTACCTACATTGGCCAGGGATATCCTGCCAAGAAAGGATGTTATCTAATATGTAATCTTCATTGCTGGAATATAAATATCTTAACAGAAGACTCCAGGGAAGAGGGTGATGATAAACATACAGTCATACTATTTTGATGGAGGTATTTTAGGTATGGTAGGGAGCACATTTTGTGACGGGCAGTCTGGGAAATAATGTCCCTCAATTATGAGATATAAATATCACTTGATATCACTTAATGAGTCTATAGGTCAGCTAGTCATAATTATTACACCTTATGGCATATCCCTCTGGGCTCTTTAACTCAGAGCTTTCATAGTTTCTACCCATGCACGTTAAAGAGACAGAAACTCAATACCATTTTTCTCAATAAGCTTCCTTGTGACTCTTATCTTCCCTTGAAATCTTATGTTTGCATCAATTTTTAACATTTTTGAAATATATGCTGCACCTTATAAATGAACAAAAACATTCAAGATTTACTTGTTTATATTCCAGAAGGCAGAGATATCAAAAGATCACCTTTTAAATCAGCTGCTGAGAACCCCTGTAGTGTATCCAAGTCTCAGTTTTTATTGTAGTAATAATTGATGACATACCTCCTTTCATCCCAACAATTGATATAGATAATAGTAAGAGTCAATAAATATTTTCCAGTGATTTTAAACCCAATCCATTTGTTTCAAACTCTAGGATTGATTTTTCAGTCTGAAAGGAAATGAGTTGCTTCGGTTTTAATTTTAATCGATTTTTAAGCCCTCTTTCATAAGTAGTACTTTGTTTCTCATGTTTTTTTTTCCCCCATAGAGATTTCTCTAAGTAGCATTCCTTCTTGCTAGTCATGAATATAGAGGTGATTTCTCCAGATTTCATTTGCTTTGAACTGACTGTCCAAAATGATAATTCCTGCAGAATAAGGGTAGTATAAAGCAATACAAAGAGCACACATTTTAAGGTAGACCCAACTAGATCAAAATCTTACTTCTGAAACTTACTAGATAGAACATTGGACAAGTCAACTTCAGCTCTTTGATTTTCTTCTTCATGTATTACATTGTGCACAATATCTTCCTCCTAGAGCTGTTTTGAAGATTACATAAAACAACACCCAGTAAGACCCTGATGAAAATAAATACAGAAGAAAGATTAGCTCCCATTATTTCTTATCCAGTTTTTCATTAGGTATTGTGTGCAGGTTTTGCCAAAATATTCTATTAAATCCCTAAATAAAGTGAGCATTTACAACAATATAATTTATTTATTTAATATATGAAGAAAGGTGTAATTAGACGCATCTTGAAAATAGCTTCAGAGAACTGAAATGTGTGTTCCACATCTATGTACTTTTTTACCAATAAAACTTGGTAAGAGATAAGAAAAATTTAAGAACATCGGCAGAAAACTGAGCTGGAACAGTCTGCTGGACCCTATATAATGCATTAACAGCCGTAAAGAAATGAGCAGAAATGAATGTAATTAGGTGCCTCTCTGTAAATAAGGTTTACTATGCAGTGCTAGCTGAATAAGCTAATTAAAGAAAGACATTTTAATTATCAGAAAATTATTTCTGTAATACCTTAGACAGAGTGTCTTAAACATGGCCTTAAATATACTGTGAATATCAGTTAATTGCTTAAACAGTGAGGTTCATTTTACTACTTTTGGGGACCCAGTTTTTCTATGTGCTAGATGAAGTTAACCAGGGGAAAATAAGTATAAACCGAGTGTTTAAAAGGTGGGCAGACATAAAAGAATGCATTAACAAACTCTGCTGAGGTCATGTTTTAGAAATACCTTAGGCTGTGCTGAGTGAATAGGATACTATCAGAAATAAGTAAAAAGGCTCGTCACATTTGAAATTGAAAAAAATTCCCCTTGCTTATGGAGTTTTGATATATACACATCATGTGTTTTAGTGGGGTCGTACTACACAGACAAAACATGCAGGCATCTCTCCTTCCAGGAATTTAAAATAATAAATAGTTTCATCAGATTTCAAACACAGCTGGTTATTTTCTAATAATATTTGTAGAAGCTAACATCAGGCAACGTCATGTGCATGCTTCTCCAAACATAAACATGGCACCAATAAAGTATCGTTTCATTTATTTGATAGAGCAAGGAGCTGGAAGGATAATGGCAGATGTTTCAATCATTTTATCAGTGCCTTGCTCTGTAACAGTCTGTTAGTCAATAGGCTTTTGCTCCTTTCTGTTGCTGAAATGGTCAATGGTAATGAAGTTATCCTTACTCTTCTTTGACTCAGTTATTACCAAGCGAATTGAAAAATAGCATTTATTAGATAGGTTTTGCCACGTACTTACTGCACTCATAGCACTCTCAAAAACGGAGTAAAAGAAGGCTTGAAATGCTGCCCAAAACAGTTCTCAAAGAGAATTATAGGACATCACATGGCAGAAAATTATAGGGGATAAATTGGCTTTGGGGATGAAATATGGCATTAATCTGTTATCACCACAGGTCATACTATCCCCATCTTCCAAATCCAGTCCTTTAATTAATGTGTGCTGCCCTGGAAACATTTGAATAAAAGAATCCCAGGGTTCAAAGTAACCTTTAAGAATATTTATTAAAGTATGAGTGTGATGGAATATCATAGTCACGTCGTTATCCAATGCAAGCTTGAACATTCACCCCTATGCAGAACACGGATGTCATCCCTGAAACAACTTTGACAATGACAATGAAATTCTTTCTATTAATCCCAAATTTGGCTGCCTCCAGCATCTACTCTAATTGTGTTTTGTGAGGAGATAATAAGCTACCTTGATCACTTTTCTTTTTTTCTTATTCTGGAAGCAATTTAACAAATAAGAATTATGTGCCTGCTATTAACGAGGTATTGTTTTGGATATAGTAAATAAGATAATGAATAAACTCCCCCAGCCACATGAAGTTAACCGCCTGACTGGGGGATGGCCAGGAAACAGGCACGCACATAAGCAAGTATAAAATGGTAACATATAGTGGGCTAAGGGTTTGCCCAGTGGAATTACCCCAGAGGCAGTTAGATTAGAGGTGATGCCTCATGAAGGACAGAAATGCAGAATATTGTTTTCTGTCAGGAAACAGTGCTCACATTTATAGCAAGTTTATTAGCTAATAATAAATACCATGCATGGCTAAATCCTATCACCATGGGGCAGCCATTTAATCATGTACCTTCCTTAGACTATATCACCTAATACTTACAGGTGCCGTATGAGACAGTTATTATTATTCTTTCCCTTTTACAGATGAAGGAACTGAGGTTTGGAAAGGTCAAGTTACTTGCCCAAGGTCACACAATGAGCAAGTAGCTAAGTGAAGATTTGAATCTTAACCCGTGGATAGCATCTCTCCAGGGTAGTACTATGAGAATGAACTCTACAGCAAAGCCAATTTGTGAGGTTGATTCCTTTTTTTTTCCTTTTAAGATTTTATTTATTTATTTATTTAGAGACAGCATGAGCAGGGGGTGGGGTGGGGAGGGGCAGAGAAAGGAGAGTGAGAGAGAGTCTTAAGCAGACTCCCTGCTGAGCGTGGAGCCCCATATGGGGCTCAATCTCACAACCCTGAGATCATGACCTGAACCGAAATCAAGAGTTGGAAGCTTAACCGACCGTGCCACCCAGGTGCCACAGTAGATTCCTTTCTGACAACCTTTTTCCTTTTAAGAAACACTAGATAATTTCTAGAACTTTAAGGGAAAATATTTGGTTCACAAATCAACTTCTGGCAACTTGGGACATTTCACAAGTTAACAGGACAAGCACTAGTGTCTCCCTGGATTCCTTTCTGAGGTCAATTCCTCAGTGAATTCTGCTTTAAACAAGTCTCCAGAGCCTGACCTTTGCCTCCTTCTTCAATGTCCTCTAAATACCTTCCTGCTAGCTCAGTGGACTCCAGCCAACACCACTCCCAAAACGTCCCTCAAATACTCCTCAAACCTTCCCACTCGGGGCCTTTGCATTTGCTCTACCATCTTCCTAAAACATGATTTCTCCCCATTTTCCAATAGCCCTTTAGCTCCTTATTGTCTCAGATCAGACTCCGGTAGACAGATTTGCTCCTTTAGGCTTTCAAGGCTCTCCATACCCACAGCTGAAAGTTCCCTCTATCTTAGCCTACATTATCTTCAGCGTACTCATGGTCTGACCGATTATGGATATTTATTTGCTTAATTATTATCTTTAACACTCTCTACTTGAATAAAAGCAATAGGAGGTCCAGAATTCTGGCAGGCCATAGCCAGTGTCTAGTTGGTGCTAAAATAAAAGTGTGACCATGGAGAGGAATCAGAGAGGATAGAGAGCAACTAATTCAGCCTGAGACAATCAAAGAAGTTTCTCAGAAGTGACTTTGTCACTGGGTTTAGAAATCTGAGGAAGAATTTGGCAGGTGGAGAAGAGCATCCAGGAGACTTTGCTCACAGAAAGGAAGCAGTGTGCATAAAAACATGGGTGTGCAAATGAACAGAGATCCATTTTACACCTGCCTCCCTGAAAATAGCCTGCCATGGCAGCAGGGTTTTATAAGTTGCTTGTAAAAATATCTACAAAATAAGATTTAGCCACTAAAATTCAAACCACGACATCGATAGCTATCATTCAGCCCAATGAAAGTGTAACAAATCAGCACCTGGTTCCATCTACCAAGTGCAGATGGACAAATTGAACCCTGCTGGGTAAACATCAAAACCTTGCTGCAGGGAAAGGGTTGAGCACCAGGGGTTATGGGCTTGCCCTCTTTATATATTAGATTCTCATGCAGGATGCAGATTACAGTCTGTCCTCTTTACATTCAAGTTCATTTGAGACCAGCTATCAGATCTACGAGGTTAACTGCCCATTGAATAGCAGCGTGAAGTCTGTGAAAGAGAATGAGTATTGATTGTCATGCCTCATGAGATGAGCAGGAGTCAGAGATTTCCTCAGAGACCAGCACACACATTTGTATACTGAAGTCATGGGAAAATTCTTCCTGAGACAGATTTGTTATAATTCAAGTAATTGTCAAAAATATTCATTATTGATGTAAATATTAAACAATAAAGTTACCCATGTTTCCCTTCTGTGTATTAACATTAAATCCCCACTCTACAGAAAAGACTCTGGTCTATGGAGGAGAAATTTCCCGACAGGTTTCTGATGGTGTGGATGTGCTAATGCATCTCACAACTGAAGTGCATTTTATTTTCCTGCCAGAATCATTGTCCATAACAACTTTCCCTACACTGGGCTTGGAACAAGTTAGGTTTATTTAAAGAACTATTCAAATAATGTCTATTACATGCAAGTAGGTTGTTTGGTACATGTCTGTGTGTTTGCATGAGTCTATCTGTGCATCAGTGTGTGTTTCTCCAAATATTTTATTTCACTTTATTTTTATAATTGAAATGAGAGCAAACCTCAGTTATCAGATATCAAACACTACAAAGGCCATTTTTCTGGTAAATTCCTGTAGTGGATTCTTTTGTAGAGGTGTCCCCTTGAATTGCTTGCATTTTAAACATCTGTAATAAATTATGTACCATTTCTAACTGTATTAGCATTGAATCATTTACTTTTCCAGGAAATAAAATCTTTTTCTCTGTTTCATCACTTTTTATTTCATGATCATGCACATGTAAATGTCTTAGGTATTTTGTTTTACCCTCAGGGGCTTTACATACCTGCAAGAAATGAAAATGAGAAGAGAGTTACCCAACCCTTTAAACATCTCTCTCTCCAACAGCCAGTAGGAATGCATTTGTGAGCTAAAAAAAAGTGCTATGGTTTGATCTAGGGGAACTGTTCAATGTACCTTTAGAACTCTATGTAGGATATAAAATTCTGGAGATACAGCTCTGTTTCTACTTCATCTCAACCAGCTTTAATTTCTACACAAAGGGAGTATTAAATCTTGAAAAGACCTAGAAAAGGACAAAGAGTATTTCTTTGTGAGCACATTAAATATACCAGGCTTCTACTTTGTTATAAAACTTGTATGAACAGATATAAGCAGAGGCAAGGAATAAGGGCCATTTCTTTTTTCAAGCTAAATTCACCAACAAATCATTTACAGATTCTATCAAAATGTGAGCTAATGAATTATAGTACAGAATATCCACTGGAACACCATTTTGCTATTTTTTTTAAATTTTATTTTATTATATTATGTTAATCACCACACATTACATCATTAGATTTTGATGTAGTGTTCCATGATTCATTGTTTGCATATAACACCCAGTGCTCCATTCAGTACATGCCCTCTTTAATACCCATCACCAGGCTAACCCATCCCCCCACCCCCTCCCCTCTAGAACCCTCAGTTTGTTTCTCAGAGTCCACATTCTCTCATGGTTTGTTTCCCCCTCCGATTCCTCCCCCTTTATTTTTCCCTTCTTATTATCTTTTTTTTTAACATATAATGTATTATTTGTTTCATAGGTACAGGTCTGTGATTCAACAGTCTTACACAATTCACAGCGTTCACCACAGCACATACCCTCCCCAATGTCTATCACCAGCCACCCCATCCCTCCCACCCCCCACCACTCCAGCAACCCTCAGTTTGTTTCCTGAGATTAAGAATTTCTCATATCAGTGAGATCATATGATACATGTCTTTCTCTGATTGACGTATTTCGCTTAGCATAATACCCTCCAGTCCCATCCATGTCATTGCAAATGGCAAGATTTCATTCCTTTTGATGGCTGCATAATATTCCATATATATATATATATATATATATACCACATCTGTTTTATCCATCCATCTGTTGATGGACATCTTGGCTCTTTCTATAGTTTGGCTATTGTGGACATTGCTGCTATAAACATTGTTTGCTTTTTTTAATATCCTGCTGAACCAATTCTTTTAGATGGAAAGAGGTAAAGAAATAAGTTAATTAGCAATAGGCTTATTAATGTTTTCATAATAAAGTTGCAGAAATTCTTACTTTTTGTGGAAAATAAAGGAAATAAGTTTAAAAAATGGCTATTGGAGGGACGCCTGGGTGGCTCAGTTGTTAAGCGTCTGCCTTCGGCTCAGGTCATGATCCCAGGATCCTGGGATCAAGCCTCACATCGGGCTCCCTGCTCAGCAGGAAGCCTGCTTCTCCCTCTCCCAGTCCCCCTGCTTGTGTTCCCTCTCTTGCTGTGTCTCTCTCTGTCAAATAAATAAATAAAATCTTAAAAAAATAAATAAAAAATAAAAAATGGTTATTGGATGTAGAGAACTTAAGTGTTAAATATATACAAAAAATATCTCCTAGAGGAGCACCTGGGTGATTCAGTCTCTTAAGCATCAAATTCTTGATTTTGGCTCAGGTCATGATCTCAGGATTGTGAAATTGAGCCCCGAGTTGGGTTCTGAACTCAGGAGGGAGTGTACTGGTGATTCTCTCTCTCTCTCCCTCTCCCTCTGCCCCTACATCCTCTCTCTCTCTCTCTCTCCCCAAATAATAAATAAATATTTTTTTAAAAAATCTAGAACATATCCAAAGTGATATTTGTAGAATTAAATTTGTGACTTGAGCTACTAACCCACAAGTCCTAATTTATTACAGAGATCATTTCATGAATGTACCATAGAGTAAGTTTTCTCTTTTTATGTAATTTTTGGTGACATGCAGATATATCATGAAGGGCCCTATAATAGTGAGTCTCTCTAAGTTTGGACAAAACAGAAATGTGAATAAGCTGGTTAAGGATGGTATACACCTGCAGAGTTGAAATACATCCTTTTTAAAATATTTTATTTATTTTTCAGAGAGAGAGAAAGAGAGAGTGAGCACAAACAGGAGGAGAAGCAGGTAGAGGGAGAAGCAGGCTCCCTGCTGAGCAAGGAGTCTGTTGTGGGACTCGATCCCAGGACCCTGGGATCATGACCTGAGCCAAAGACAGACTCTTAACTGAGCCACCTAGGCATCCCAAAATACACCCTTTTGTTAATATTAACCCACAAACATGATTTCTCCAAGGGTCCTGGAAATCGAGAGTCAAATTCTTTCTTAAAATAAAAAAGAAATCTCAGATTTGATACCTAAGTTAGACTTCAGTCCCATAGTAACTTGAAAATGTTTGATTTCCTATTGGTTCAGTGGGGAAATTCGAGCTGGTTTGGGTTTCCAGTTTAAAATAAATGAGAGCCCCACCATGTCTACGAGGAAAGTTGGAGTTGACAGTAAGGATTCAAAGGTTTGAATCTCTACAACAGCACCCTTAAGAGCTACTCACAACTATGCTTGGACCATAGTACATCCCCTCATTCATGGTTTTACTCTGTGGTCAACCCTGGTCTGGAAGGAGATGATCCTCCTTGGACATATTGTCAGATCAATAGTGGCCTAATGTTACATCATGATGCCTACATCATTCACCTTGCTTCATCTTATCATGTAGGCCTTTATTTTATCATCTCACATCATCACAAGATGAAGAATGGTGAGTATAGTACAATAAGGTATTTTGAGAGAGAGAGAACATATTCACATAGCTTTTGTTACAGTATATTGTTATAATTGTCCATTATTATTATTAGCTATTGCTGTTAATCTCTTACTGTGACTAGTTTATAAATTAAATTTTATCACAGATACTTATATGTATAGAAAAAAATAGTATATATTGGGTTCAATACTATCCCCAGTTTCAGGCATCCACTGGGGGTCTTGAAACATAACCCCACAGATAAGGCGGGATTATTGTATAGAAATTGAGCTTGAAATCTTAGCCATGGAAAACTTGCTTTCCTTCCAATATAGATGGTGCTTTTGAGTTTTCATCAAATAAGCATCATCTGAAGGATACCTTTGTCACTGGATTTCTTACTTTTTCAACTAGAACCTTAAGAAAACTGCCTACAAAGGCAGAACTGTGTATGTACAATCTATTGATGTCCCTCTTACTGGAAGACAACACTTCTTGCTGGTGATTCATGTAATAGAGGAACTGAGAAGAATCCTTTGCCTCCTTCCCTTCAGTTATTTATAAGACCACATAAAGTCTACATTGCACAAAGCAAAAAATGGTCTAAAAGCAACCAGAGCTAGAGGAATCCTACTATTTTTAAAATTATAAAAGCACAATTTCTTTTCATATGGAGTGATGCATTGAAAAGAGCCTAGTTCTAAGATTATGAAAAAGATGACCTTTTAATTTTGAAAGCCAATAAAATGGGATTTCTTTAAAAGCTCCTTTTGTGGAAAAATTATGAGATTAGCTGTATTTGTTTTCCATCTTCATTCCTTCTTTGCCAGCTCCACAAAGTAACTTTTAAAAATAGCTCTGTGGTAACAGCCAAGAATGGAAATGGTTTTAGATCTTTTAATTTCTCTTCTCTTTTTCTTTTTTCTTTTCTTTCCTTTCCTTTCCTTTCCTTTCCTTTCCTTTCCTTTCCTTTCCTTTCCTTTCCTTTCCTTTCCTTTCCTTTCCTTTCCTTTCCTTCCCTTCCCTTCCCTTTCCTTTCTTTCCTTTTCTTTTCTTTTTTCTTTGTAGGGTGCAGAGAGGCACCTGAGGTGATGTGACATTTCTTCTGTTTAGGAAGCTTTTTATTAAAAAATCTGGGTGTAGGTGATGAGAAGAAAATAGAAAGATTTCATCACAACAGATCTTAATAGACTAGGTATTAAGAACTTATTTGCAATGGAGGCCAAATCTGGAAATTTTAGCTATACATATGTAATACATTTATAAGGCAATCACTTAAAATCTGTAGTCTACAGTGTATCTTCATCTTTATTATTTTTGGGCCTGATCTTTGTTTGGCAATACATGAGATTTTAACTTGGCAGAGGGCTTGCAGTTAGCAGTTCTTCAGTGTTCTTCGAGGCTACACAAATCAACTAGAGTATAGAAAGCTAAGGAGAAACCAGAAGGAATGGAGAATGGTCTGTCATTTCTTGACACTTGTCCGGAATTCATTATGCATCCATTCCTTACTTATTGGGTGACCATTGATCTGTTAATGGTCCCAACTTAATCTCAGGATCTTCATCTGTAAAAAAAGAATAAGCGATGTTTGCCTCAACACATTGAGCTGGGGCCTGGAGCTGCATAGGTTTTGAGTCACCCTCACCCACCCTACTGTAAGACAGAATTTAGCCTCAACAATAATAACTGGTTAGTAGGTACTACCTTGTTTCCATCTTTTTTATCATGTGAATATACAAATGTGTTTAATGTCTCCCATATGAAAAGTAAAATATACCATCCTTTAATTAGACTCCTTCTCTTGCACACATGCCAGCCAGCTTCTCTGTTACTATGAAAGAGGTAAACCTGAAGGAAATATAGTCACCTCCATATGTTCACCTTCCATTCTCTTTAACCTTAGTCCAGTACTGCCTCCATTTCTCTCTCATGCTGTCAAACACCTTAAGCATTTCTGTATACTCATATTATTTGACAACATTCAACATAATCAACCAACTCCCATCTACTGAAACATTTTCTTCTTGGCCTTCTGACATACCTATTTCCCAGTTTTCTATTGACCGTGTTGGCCTTTCTATCTCAGACTTTCCATAAAGTTGTTACCTCTAAATAAGAGTATTTCTCAGTTTTAATCAAAGATATTTTTCAACTAGTGTTATATATCTACCATGTGGTGTCATCCACTTGTATGGCTTTAAATATCACATATAACTGAGAAATAAACATGGGACTCATATGCTTATCTCCAGGTCAGAACTCTCCTCTGCATGTGAAGCTATCAAGTTGAAATCTTAGACTTTTCTTATCCAGAATGATTCAACATTTCACCTCTACTTCAACTCTTCAATGTCTCCATCATTCCAAATGTCTTTACCATTGCTTATTTGCTCAAGCCAGAAAACTTAGATATCAGTAAGATATAATGACCAGGAGCATGTTTTCTATGGTTCAAATCTTGTCCCTTCCATATTTTGCTAGCTGATGGTCTAAGTCCATTCAGGCTGCTATAATGAAATATCGTACACTCGGTAGCTTAAACAATGGAAATTTATTTTTTACAGTTTTGAAGACTGGGAAATCCAAAACCAAGGTGTCTACAGATTTGGTGTCTGGTCAGGTCTGCTTCATGGCTCATAGATGGCCATTTTTTTGCTGTGCCCTCATGTGGTGGAAGGGGAAAAGCAGCTCTCTGGAGCTTCTCTAATCCCATTCATGGGGGCTCTACCATTATGACCTTATCACCTCCCAAAACTCCTCTTCTAAACATCATCATATCTGGGGTTAGGTGTCTACCTGTCCATTTTGGAGGGACATAAACATTCAGTCTATACTAGTGACTCTGGGCAATTTTCTATATTTCTCTGAGTCACAGTTTCCTCACTTGTGCTTTGGTTGGTTTGGGCTGCTTTCACAAAATACTGTAACCTGGATATGGTTAAACAACAGAAATTTATTTCACATAGTTCTAGAGGCTGGAAAGTTCAAGATCTTGGTGCCATCATGGTCAAGTTCTAGTGAAGGCCTTTTCCTGGTTTTCTGATGACTATCATCTTGCTGTATCCTCAGGTGGCAGAGAAAGAAATAATTTCTCTTGTGTTTCTTCTTATAAGGGCACTAATTCCATTCATGTGGGTTCTACTCTCATGAGCAGATTTCCTCCTAAAGGCCTCAGCTCTCAATACCATCACATCAAAACAAGAGCTTCAACATATGCATTTGGGTAGAACACAAGCATTCAGTCCATAGCAACTTATAAAATGGAGATAATAATTAGTAATACCTATATATTGAGGTTATTGTAAGGACTAAATCAATGATGTTATTAAAAATGTTTTGCTCTACCTAGAGAAAATACACAATAAATGTTACCTATCATCATCACCATCATCACCAAAGTCGCCTTCATCCTTATTGATGCTTCATTATGAACAACAGCAGGAGCATCATGATCATCGTTTTTTGTTTTTGTTTTTGTTTTTAACTATCACTCTTCACATCCAACCCATAAGAACTCATGTAGACTTTAAATATATTTCAATATTTTAAACCTACCCACTCCATCCTTCTCAGCCACCACTCTAGTTCAAGTCAACATCACTTCTTACTTGGATTATGACAGGAGCCTTCTTGTTGGACGTGCCAGTTCTTTTCTTATTGCTTTCTAGTTTTCCACTTTGGGAAAAATGAGTTTCCAACATGTCAATAATTTGTCTTCCAACTTCTTCACACTGTAATTTAGAATAAAATTAATGCTCTTCACTAAGCCTTAAAAGTCTTATACGCTATGGCTATATACCAACTCTACAACTTCATCTTATTCCAATTTCATGTTGGTTCATCAGGACAGTAATGCAGTTCTGTATTAAAAAAAAGTGCGTGTAGGGTGCTGGGGTGTCTCAGTGGGTTAAACATCTGCCTTCAGCTCAGGTCATGATCTCAGGGTTCCTGGGATTGAGTCCCACATTGAGCTCCCTGCTCAGCGGGGAGTCTGCTTCTCCCTCTCCCTCTGTTCCTCCCCACTGCTCATGTTCTCTTTCTCAAATAAATAAATAAAATCTTAAAAAAAATGAGTGTGATTAGCCACTTCTTGCCTCAAGGCTTTTTCTTATCCGTTATTTGATCTAACTTCTGTTTATAATAACACATTTGTTTTTTATTAAATAGTTTTAAATATTTATAATGGAAAAGGAAATATATCTATACACTAATTGGCAAATGAAGATTACCAGAATTGCTTCTGTAGTGTCCAAGATTGATAATTGGTTGTCATAAAATCAGTTTTTAGACACGAATTTTCTAAGTTTCCACAGTCACCCAAGTGGAAATACTAAACCACCGAACAACCAAAGAAAAAAAAAAAGGAAGTAGGGAAGGAGGAGGAAGAGAAAAAATAATGCAAAAATTCAGGAAATGGATAAAGCAAAATTCTACTAAAGACAGTATTTTATGGCTTAAATGTTACTGCACAACAAATAAATTTATATATGTATGTGTATATACATATACATATATACATATACATACATATATATACACATATACACACATATAATGCTAGAAAACCTAGCATTTAAAACAAAGTAAATGTTATATCAATCTATTTCTTGTAAATATGTATTTATAGATTTATCTATAATACCTCATTCTCAATATCAAGGAGCAAATTATAAAGTCAGTTTTATTTTTATTGCAAAGGTGTTTTCTTACTCATTTGAAAATACTGTTATTTAAGTAGCTTTTCATATAGGTAATTATATAATAATAAAATAATAAGAAAAAAATTCACTGAAGGCCAAAACTCAGATGCATTCACTATTATCATTTTGATGCAATGGACTCCAATTATACCTGTTTTAACAAGGTGAACCTGTATAAGTTTCATAAAGGTTCCTGGCAAATATTAGAATATATGTAAGTAGGAAATTGCCATTAGCTCTGTATGCAATAGTCTGACTTCCATTAGAGAAAAACTTCTCAGTATTGTAAAGGAGCTGGTTCTAAACTTTGCATACATCAAAAGCAAGAACAAAAGCAAAAACCAATGTAATTGAATCATCTGCAACATGATACAGACATTTCAGGAGAAATATTTTTTGAAATTACATAGAATGATATTTATCTTAACTGTAAAATATGCTTTTTTCTGAGTTTTGTAGCCTACAGTGATATAAGCTGATAAAATATCGGATGAAAACCTAGTGCTTATAACAAAGTAAATGATGCCTCATTCTATTTCTTGGATTTTTATAGTTTTTTATTCATTACACACTTTGGCAGATAATATATATAGTTCAGTGAGTTTGTACTGACACTTTTTATGTGTTATCTCTTAATTTTTTTTTCTTTAGCAGTAAAATTTTATCATCTTTTGATTAGATGTACAGAGAAATCTGAAGCTAATTAAAAGCTCCAAGCATTTGTTGAGGTTCTTTGAGTTCACTGTGTTTGAAGCAAAAACATTGTTTCTTAAATTGGAGGCAGAAATCTAGACAATCAAATATGATTTCTCAGGTACCTGCATAGCCCTATACAATTTCAGAACCTGCCCAAACACTTGTGTTTATGACAGTGTTGACACAGAATAATGCTTACCTAAATACACATGTTGACTTAAGAAAAAGAACACAATGGCAAACATAACACATAAATGATGAATTCAAACTGAAACTGGACTAAGCAAGACTATGGCATACTAAGACACAGCAAAGGTGATGTGCTACTTGAAAATGCAAAAAATGATTAAAAAAAAAAAACTGCATCACCATGCAGGCATAGAAATAACAGTGTATGAGATGAAGTTAAACAAATAGCATCTTAGCTGTCAGAACCGTATTCACCTTGTAATTGCTGATTTAGGGTCAACAAAAGAACAACATTTGTCACAGTAAACTAATGATGTTAGTTTTGATTTTATTGTTTGTTTAGTTTTGTTAGCACTTAATTTATAAATTCTTTTGACTTTATAGCTTCCTATAAGCTATAAGTAAATAAATTTAGGCACTTTATGTTTAGACTTATTTAACTAACATTCTAATAAAAGTAATACAAGTCAGCAAGGAAGGCTAACACATATACCATGAATTCTCAAAAAATACTATAAAAACTGAAATATTTGTTGTAATATTTTGTTGTATTATCTACATACATGGAAGCCAGGTATAAAAGCAAGTAAATAAGGAAACTCAATGCTCTTCCACTGTATTGTTTTGTTCTTTAAAATGTTTATTTTGAGATAATTTTAGTTTTACATGCAGTAATGAGAAATAATACATTGAGATCCAATCTTCCCTTTACCCAACCCCCCATGGTAAATGTTATAAAGCTATTGTACAATATGCAAAGCAGAATTTTGGCACTGATAAAGTCAAAATATTTCATCACCAGGTTCCCTCACGTTTCCCTTTTAAAGCCAAACCTACTTCCTTTCTACCTTTACCCCACTTCCCTTAACTCCTGACAACTACTAATCACTAATCTGTTCTCCATTTTTTATGTTTGTCCTTTCAAGAAAGTAGTATAAATGAAATCATACAGGATGCTAGCCTGTTAATATGGTAGATTACTTGGATTTTTAAATATGAAAACAGGCTTATTTCCCTGTAATTAATCCTACTTGGTTATTGCATATATTTTTTATGTATTATTTATATTGTTGTGTTCTACTTACTATTATGTTGTTTAAAGCGTTTGTTGCTTTGTTCAATGGAGATATTTTCAATAGTTGTTTTTTGGTTTGGGGTTTTTTTTGAGTGTCAGGGTAATGTTAACTTAATAAAATAATTTGGGAAGTGCTTTTTTCCTGTTTTATTTTCTAGAAGAGACTTGTAAAATTTATGTCAATTCTTCTTTAAAAAATTGATAGAATTGTCCAATGAAACCGTCTACACCTGGAAATTTCTTTTCTTTGGGGGAGGGCTTTTTAAACTACAAATTTAGTTTCCTTATTAGTTATGGGAATATTCAAATTATCTATTTCATGTACAATAAGCTATGACAGTTCATGCTTTTCGTGGAATTGGTCAATTTTGTCTAAGTTGTAAAAATTGTATGTGTAGAGTTGTTACTAGCATCCCCTTATTTTCCTTTTGGTGTCTCTACAATTATTAGAGATATTTCCCGTTTCATTCATGATATTAGGAGTTCGTGTTTTCTCTTCCTTTTCTTTGTCGGTCTTGCTAGAAGTTTCAATTTTGCTGTTCTTTTCAAAGAACCAGCTTTGTTACATTTGTTTTTTGTTTTTTTTTCCTGTTTTCAATTTTAGTTTTTATGCTTTTATCTGTACTTCCCTCCTTCTGCTTGCATTTAGCTTATTTCTCTCTCTCTCTCTCTCTTCCCCCACCCCCCAGGTTATTGCTGTGGAATCTTTCATTATTGATTAGATATTTCCCCTCTTTTCTAATGTGTACATTTAGTGATACAAACTTTTCAGCAGTGCTTCAGTTTTGCCTCATGAATTATGCTGTATTGCCTCGAGTTTCCATTCAGTTCAATGTGTATTGTATTTCTCTTGAGACTTCTTTGGCCAATGGATTTTATGAAAGTCTGCTTTTCAGTTTTCAAATGTTTGGAGATTTTCCTTTTATATTTCTACTATTCGGCCATAGTTTGATTCCACTGCGGTTGGAGAACACACACTGTATGATTTAAATTCCTTTAAACTTGTTGAGATTTGTTTTACGGCCCAAGATATGGCCTCTCTTGCTATATGTCTCATGTCAACTTGAAGATATGTGTCAGTCATTTGACATTGGGCTTGATCCCAGGACCCTGGTATGATGACCCCAGTGAAGGCAGACCCTTAACAGACTGAACCACCCAGGCACCCTTGGGTGGTGCTTTTTAATCCACTTTTGCAATATCTGTTTGTTAATTGATATATTTAGATAATTTACATTTGATGTAATTATTGATATTAGGGCTTAAGTTTGACTTTTTGTATCTTGTTTTGTTTGTTCACCATTTCACTTTTTGTTTTTTCATATCCTCCTGTAGATTATTTGAACATCTTTAAGAATCAGCTTTGATTTGTCTTTAGTGTTTTTTTTTATTATTATATTCATTTAGCCACCATATAGTACATCATTAGTTTTTGATGTAGTGTTCAATGATTCAGTAGTTGTGTATGACACCTCTGCTCATCACAACACGTGCCTTCCTTAATGCCCATCACCCAGTTACCCCTTCCCCCCACCCCTCTCCCCTCTGAAACCCTCAGTTTGTTTCCTGGTCTTTCATGGTTTGTGTCCCTCTGATTTCACCCCCATCAGCTTTCCTTCCTTTCCCCTATGGTCTTCCATGCTATTCCTTATGTTCCACATATGAGTGAAACCGTATGGTAATTGTCTTTCTCTGCTTGACTTATTTCACTTAGCATAATCCCCTCCAGTGTTTTTGAGTGTATATCTCTTAATAGCTTTTTTGAGTGGTTGTTCTAAAATTCACATAATATGTGCATAGCTCATCATCGTCTACTATAATTCTCATTTTACCAGTTAGAGTGAAGTGTAGAAACTTTATATCTTTGTACATTTCTTTACCCTTCTTCATTTGCAATATAACTTAAATACTTACATTTATAACCACTTCAGAAAGTGTTAGAATTTTTCTTTCCACCACAAATCAAAATTTAGGAAACTCAAGAGGAAAAGGAAAGTCCATTGCATTTGTCCATATTTTGGCTAATGTGTTCTTTCTTACTTTCTACTGTTCCTAGATTACTTCTTATATTGTTTTCTGTCTGTTTAGAAATTTCTTATAGCCATTCTTTCAGGACAGATCTGCTAGTAACAAATCCTCCTTATTTTCCTCCATCTGAGTATGTCTTGATTCCTTTCTTCCTTAAAGACATATTTTGGGGGTACAGGGTTAGCTGTTATTTTCTTTCAGCTCTTGAAAAATATTGTCACTTCCTTCTGATCGCTATAGCCTCTGATAAGAGATCTGCTATTATTTAAATTGTTTTCCCACTACAGGTAATATGTTATTTCTTTCTCTTTCTCATTTTTTTCTTTGTCTTCTGTTATCAGGTGTTTGACTATAATATATCTCAGTGTGGATTTCTTTGAGTTTATTCTATCTGGGGCTTACTTAGCTTCTTGAATCTATAAGAATTTTGCTAAATTTGGGAAGTTTTTGTCATTATATTTTAGTGTGTTTTTCCTCCCAACCCTCTTTATTTCCTCACCCCCCTCACACAAGGATTTTGATAATATGAACATTAGTTCTTTAAAAAAAAATGTATGTGAGTATAGTTGACACACAATATTACATTACATTATAATAATATTACATACTTTACTAGACAGGTGGGCAACATATTGATTCAACATCTCTTAACATTATGCTATGCTCACCACAAATGTAGCTACCCTCTGTAAGCCTACAAAGCTACCACAATATCATTGACTATATGCCCCATGCTGTGCCTTTTATTCCAATGACTTATTCATTCCATAACCGAAAGCCTGTATCTCCTACTCCCTTTTACCCATTGTGCCCATTCCCCCACACCCCTTCTCTCTGGCAAGCATCAGTTTGTTCTCTGTATTCATAAGTCTGATTCTGCTTTTTGTTTGTTTATTCATTGTTTTGTTTTTTAGATTCCTTATATGGGTGAAATCATATGGTGTTTGCCTTTTACTTAGCATAATACCATCTAGGTCCACCTGTGTTGTTGTTGTATAAAGGACAAGATTTCATCTTTTTTATGGCTGTGTAATATTACATCATATATATCATAATCATTATATATATCACATCTTCTTTATTCTTTCATCAATTGTTGGACACTTAGGTTGCTTCCATATCTTAACTATTGTAAATAATGCTGCAATAAACATAGGGGTGATTATATCTTTTTTGAATTTGGGTTTTCTTTTGGGGGGGTAAATACTTATTAGTGAAATTATTGGGTCATATTGTTTTTCTTTATTATTGTCCCACATATCCTTGGGACCCTTTCCTTCTTTCCTTCCGTCCTTCCTTCCTTCACTTTTTTTTTTCTTTTTCTCTTTTTTGTCTATTTCTCTTTATTGTCCAACTGGGCAATTTAGATATTGTTATATCTTCCATTTTACTAATCCCTTCCTCTGTCCCCTCCATTGAGTTTTTTCCCCTATTATTTTGATTATCCGCTATTATTTTGATTTTTTAAAATTCTAACATTTTTATTGGTTCTTCTTTATATATTTTATTTCTTTGCTGATGATTTTTATTTTTTTTTGTTTCAAGTATGTTTGTAATTACTCATTTAAACATTTTTATGATGACTACTTTGAAACATTTCTTAGATAGCTCTAAAATCCGTCACCTCAGGGCTCCTGGGTGGCTCAGTTGGCTAAGCCTTCAGCTCAGGTCATGATCCTGGGATTGAGTCCTGCATCGGGTTCCCTGTTCTGCAGGGAGTCTGCTTCTCCCTCTGCCCCTCCTCCCCCTCATTCTCTCAATCTCTCTCTCTCTCAAATAAATAAATAAAATCTTTAAAAATAAATAAAATAAAATATGTCACCTCAATTTTGTTATTTATGGATTTTTTCTTCAGTTTGAGCTGATCTTGGTGCTTCATGTAATTAGAGATTTTATATTGAAATTCAAGACACTTTTATATTATGTTCTAAGATGCTGGATCTTATTTCAAGTTTCTCTTTTAGGTTGTTGCTCTGGCAGCACTCAGGAAATGAAGGGGCATTATCTCTTTAGTGCCAAATGCAGTTAGAAGTCCAGTTTCCCCAACACATTATGACTGTGTGTAGGGATGTAAGTTCTGGCTTCCATTAAGTCTCCACTGATAACTCCCTTACTGGGAGGCATAAGAGTCTCATTATTGTTTCCAGTATAGACTTCAGTGACACCATGGGTAAGTGGCTTATTACTGGTGGCTGATGGTAAAAATCTTGACTCTTCTCTAGACCTCCTCTGACACCACTCCAATGAAGAAAGCCAGAAAAATCTCTTCATTGTCAGGTGGGGTGAAAAATCTAGGCTCCTTATGGAGTCTCCTATTGGAGAGGAGTGGGAGTTCATTACCACCTGGTGGGGATGAAAGTCATGGCTCCCTATTTGGCCTTTTCTGATACCACCTAGTCATGGTTGTTGAAGGACAATGTTACAACTCATGAAGGTGGACATGTGGGCTTCTCATTCAGTCTCAGCTGAAGTGAGTGGTGAGGAGACCAGAATTTTGTTGTTGTTTTATGTTTGTTTTGTGATGTTTGGCTAGAGTAGAGTGGTTATGATCTAAGATTTTTTTCTTGCTAGACTGCCCCTTTCCTGGTCCTTTGGCTTTTGGAGAACATTTCTGTCATCACTTGTAAGTATTTTCAGGATGCCAGCTTTTTCAGCTCCAAGTTTGGGAAATATGAAACAAAACAAGAACTCACATTATGTCCTTCCTTGGACCTTGATGTCCTTTGCTGGTCTACCTTCCTCTCTCTACCTTTCAGAGTTTTCTTATGTCTGTTTTACACATAATTTGCAAAGGTTTTAGTTGTAGCCTTAGCAAGAAAAATAGTGAGTAGTATGTCTACAAAATCTTCTCAGAAGTGGAACCTTTCCCTTCTTTTTAACACAAAATACTGTAGAGAATCTTACAACTAACTCATGTTAGTCCCAACGTATTTGTTTTTTTCTAGTATCTACACTTTCAACTCCAAGGTCCACTAAATCTTTGCATCTACCTGACCTTCTATTTTACATTTTTCACACCAGTTCTCCCATCTGAAAGAGACTGGCATCTTCTTCTATATTCTAAATGTACTTAAAGTCTGTTGTTACTTTGTCTAGGATAGCCATCAAATTTTTAACCCACGCTCCTCCCCTTTACTCTTTGGTTATTTGTTTTTATTTGCTTGTCTGATGCTTTTCTGTCGCATCTTGTCTTCCATTCCTTCTTTTATATTGTATCTAATTGAGCCAAACTTTGCCTTACAGAACAAACTCTAATGCTGCATGACAGGACCTCTTTAGCTTCTGTTCACTACAGATCCCATAATTAACCACTGCTGATTTTTTAAAAAACACTTTGAGATACAAACCATCTCAAAGGATGATGCCTCATAGGACAGAAGACAAAAGAGTTATGCCCTGTTATCAAACTCTGAACTAGATTTCTGAGACTCAACTAATTCTTGTTCTTCCCGAATTCAGGGACTTAGCTCTTTCTTCTTGAGTTCTGGGCCTTTGAGTTTTAACTTACTCTTGGCCAAATTGGTCACTCACTGAGTTAATTCAGCTTTTGATAATCACTGACATCTGCCTAACCTAGCCCTTGTTATGTTCTTTCCAGACATTTTCTCCCACAACTTGTCCATCCTCAGCCAAGCATTTAAATGGTTTTGTTTTGATTATTAAATCACAGCTCTGGAAACCTTATATTCTGCTAATCCCTCTTTAAACTAGTTGTTTTATGAGGTCTATGTGAATGTACTTAGAAAAGTACATTTACTGAAATGAAGGGAATTATTATCTTAGGAGTTTATTTTAAAGTAATTCCCTACCCAAATATGTTTATGTGATTCAGAACTCAAAACTGGCTAATACTCCTGGTGGAAGTAGTATATAGCCAGCCTTTTCAGGATGAGATGGGGGGAAGCACATATCCCTCCAGTAGTCTCCTTTATTAATATAACACTCATTTATTACATATGTATACATTTACATATAAATGCATATTTTCTCTACAGCATGGCATAATTTATTATCATTTTATAAATGGTGAATTTGCATTAATAAATTTGTATTTTTAAATTTTTTTGAAGAACAAGAAAAGTCAGCCAAACAAAGCAAGAAAGGGAAATATTTTGCACATTGCTTAGATTATGATAAGCAATTGTACATAAGATGTGATTCTGTTCCAAGTTTAATTTGTAAATTTCCTATGTTTAATGAGAATGCTCTTTTTACATCAATACTGAAGGACACCACATAAGCAGAACACATTTCAAATGATTTACTTGTTTATTTCTGATTGTGTCTCTCTTCTATGAGGAAGAAGACACAGAAGAATAGAAGATATAACGGAAGCCATCATTTTCTCTGCTCCAGCCTCCATTTATTTTTCTCTAAAGGATAGAAACCCTGTTTTTCTTTGGAAAACTTCCTCCTTTGTTATCAATATTTTGTAAAGAAATATACCCCATCTCTGGTTCCCAGGGTGACCACTCAACCTAGTTCTGACTGATTGACACACTCCAGCTACAATTAGTCACCCTAACCAGAATGATTAGTTCAGCAACGGCCAAGTGGCTCAAACTGGGCAAGTAAGCTTGAGATTTTTCATTGGAAATAATGAGAAAGTGATGGGTAAAAATATGAGAAAGAAGAGGCACAGACTAGTGACTAAGACACACACCCTAGAACTATATTGTCTACCTCTAAAGCTTATATCATCATGGGTGAGTTTTTTAATTTCTCTGTGCCTCAGTACCTGCGAAATGTGGGTAAAATAGTGCCTATCTCATAGGTATTCTCAGGATTGAATGAAGAACTGTTTCTAAAGGGCTTGGAATAGGTGTTTATTATTTTCTTACTGACATTTTGTTAAACAGTAGGACATAAATATGGAGCTTCTAATAACCATTTTGCCACAAATATTAGAGAATAAATCCAACAGAAAGCAAGAGTATAGATAGCTAAGAGATGGAAAGAAAGAAGCCCAGTCAGCATTATGTCCAGCTCTGTCTTGATTTGCAAAGTTTATAACTTCTCTTTAACATCAGCCAATGTGTATTAGTTGTCTGTGCCCTGCAAGTGAAGGTGCCTGTCCCCTGTAAGTGAAGGAGCTCTGAGGAACAAAGGAAAAGGAAATAAACTGTCTGGAACAGTCTGTCCATGATCCAAAACCTCTAACAGAAGAGCTAGTTCCCATATTCAGTCAACACATTTAAAAAGCATTTATTGAATGACTACTACATGTCAGGTACATGGTAAGAATTTAAGATACCAAAGAGCTGTACCTACATTAGAGGAGGTTACTATCTAATGGGGAGATAAATGTATTAGCTCAGGCTTCCATGACAGAGTACCACAGACCAGGTAGCTTAAACAATATAAATTTATTTTTTCACAGTTCTGGAGGCTAGAAGTATAAGATCAAGGTGCCAGAATATTAAGTTTCTGGTGAAACTGTCTTAGAGATGGCTTCCTTCTCACTGTGTCCTCACATGACAGAGAGAGAGAGAGAGAGAATGGGAAAGAACTGATATCTCTTCTTCTTAAAAGGACACCAGTCTTACTGAATTAAGACATCACCATTATGACCTCATTTAACCTTAATTACCTCTCTAAGTGCCCTGTCTCCAAATATACTTACATTGGGGGTTAGAGCTTCAACATATGGATTTAGAAAGAATATAATTCAGTCCATAACAGCAAGTAACAATGCCACATGAGTCAGGGAAATGCATGGTTAAATAATGAATTATCAAGCATTTTCTAAAAATATTCATTCAATGAAAAGCAATTCTTGAAGACAAATACACTCAAAGGCAGTTCTCATAAATAAATGCCTAATATAAAAATATGCATTACAAAGATAATTTTTAGCAGAAGTAATTCTGCTGTTCCAAAAGACATTTTATAGAAAAAAATGTTTATTTTGCAAGATAAATTGGAAAGCATGTTAATCACATGTATATGGATTTAGCTATGGATACAGAGACAAAATTAGTACAAAATACTCTATAAGATCATGCCAAAGCCTGGCTGTATGTGTTAACTTCACCAGGTAATTCTGCTGAACCAGACAACGAATGCAATGAAAAATAAAAAAAATTAACCAAATCAGGAATTTGACATTCTAGAAAATTAATATACATAAGTAAAAATTCTGTTTGTTGATCTGACAACAGATTGAGTTGACAAATGGTTGAATCAATTAATTTACTTAAGCCTTTGTAATTCCAAGCACTAAAAAGGTAAAGCTTCCAAGGTCAAGTTGGTGATAGAAATGCATGTGTTGCAGATAGAAGGTGCTGCTTGATGAGGCGCATTTGGTAGCAGAATGCCAACAAAGAACAAACCACATTCTAAGCACTTTTCGAGTGAAATTGCTTTTGATTTTCACTACAAATCTAAGTGGTGGGTATTATTGGCACCACTTATAGACTAGGAAACTGGGCAAAAGATTTTTGTTCCCCAGGGCTCAGCTCAGCCACAGAAGTCACATCTTAGCCAGAACACATGAAACTGAATACAAGACCTTGCTCTTTCTACTTCAACACACACTGAGCCAGGGAATGGCCAGCATTAGCTACAACTGCATCTGTTGATGTGTGTGATTAACAGTGAGGGAGAAAAGCCATGGCATGTCCGAGATAGAAGAAGTCCAGAATCCCATGTTCGGTGTCATTATTTTGCTTTTGTTTTCACAATGCACATTGAATCACGTGGCGTTTTATTTAAGGGTTTAACTATTTTTAAAATTTTATCATGCTCTTGGTTTGAAAAAGCAAAACATCTAAAAATCTTTACTCTACAGAAATAAGAAATACCAATCATCTGCTTCATTTCTTGCCAGTCCTCCGTCCCCTTCCCCAGAGGCAATGATTCTCTTCACTTTTACCATGTTCTTCTGCTATTTAACAAATCTCTGAAAAATGTATTTAAGCAGTTATTTCTTGATTCAATTATTTCAAAATTCTCTATCGACTCCCTGTGTTGGCATATGAGGTTGTAGCTCTCTATAAACCTCCCGCCACTCCCACTTCCTCTACATATAATTACCAAATCTCTATTCCCTATGAGACTATGTAATTATATTTTATTCTTGAGCCAGGTAGTATGCAATTATCACATTTTCTTGTACAGTTCTTGTTTTGTTTTGCTTTGCTTCATTTTAACTTTTGTGTTGTTTTCTTTCACTCTGTAGAAGCTAGCCAGGTGTTAGCTTTTCCATGTTTTGCTGGAAGCATCCTGCTGGAGGCCTCCCACTTGCACAATCAGGATTAGATGTTCTCTAGGGTGGTGTCCTGGAACGTCTCTGCCTTTCCCCCCGCCCCCTGATCAGATGCCATCTTTGCTGGATCCCAAATGTTCTTCGTTTTGCCGAGGCACATCTGCCAGGAGCTCCTTGAGAGGAGAGGGGAAGGCATGAGTGTAAGAGATTCATGGTTTGAGGCCATGCAAGCCTGGAAAACATCTCTACTGTACCCTCACGCTTAATTGGTAGTTTATCAGGTTACAGAGTTCCAGATTGAAAAACACTTCTTTTCAGAATTTTGGAAGCAATATTCCACTGCATTCTATCTGTCGATGTCTTGAGAAGTTTGTTGCCATTTGATTCTAATTTCTTTTTTTTTAAAGATTTTATTTATTTATTTGAGTGAGAGAGAATGAGAGAGAGCACATGAGGGGGGGAGGGTCAGAGGGAGAAGCAGACTCCCTGCTGAGCAGGGAGCCCGATGCAGGACTCGATCCAGGGACTCCAGGATCATGACCTGAGCCGAAGGCAGTCGCTCAACCAACTGAGCCACCCAGGCACCCTGATTCTAATTTCTCATATGATATTTGGTATTTATCCTGAATCCCAGAATAATTTAAGATTTTTGCCTCTGGCCTTTTAAAGTTATATGATTATGTCCTTAGAGTTACTTTTTAATTCACTGTGATAAGTACTTGAAAGAATTTTGTTTAAAGATTTATTTATTTTAGAAAGAGAAAGAGAGAGAGAAAGAGTAGGAGCAAGAGGAGGGGCAGAGGGAGAGGGAGAGAGAGAATCCTCAAGCCAACTCCCCACTAAGCATGGAGCTTGAGGTGGGACTCAATCCTAGGACCCTGAGATCACTACCTGAGCTGAAATCAAGAGCTGGCTGCTTAACTGACTGAGCCACCCAGATGCCCCCTTGATAGACATTTTTAATATAGAAGCAAATGTCCTGCTTGGGAATTTTTTTTTTTTTATTCTATTATAGTATTTTCCTTGCCTCTGTTGTCACTCCTCTTTATTTCTGAAACTCCTTGTGGTTGAATGATATACCTTCTTTATCAATTCTTTGTCTTATTTTTCCACTCACATTGTCCATTGACTTGTCTCTTGGTTTCAGGAAAGCCTAGGTATTATCTTCCAAATATTTTACTTTTTAAAAAGCTATTATGTTTTCATTTTATTTTCTGGTTTTAATCGTATTTTCTGGTATTAATAGTATTCCATTTTTGCATTATAAAGGAAATATATTTTCTTGTCTCTTAGAGAATATTAATGATGGTAAATTGGGGGGCACCTGGGTGGCTCAGTCATTAAGCGTCTGCCTTTGGCTCAGGTCATGATCCCACCCTGGGATCAAGCCCCGCATCAGGCTCCCTGCTCAGGCAGAAAGCCTGCTTCTTCCTCTCCTAGTCCCTATGCTTGTGTTCCTGCTCTCACTATCTCTCTCTCTGTCAAATAAATAAATAAAATCTTTAAAAAAAAAAAAGATGGTAAATTGAAGTTTTCTTCTGTTCTCTACATTGTCTCTGAAGTACTAGTCTCTGTTTCTTTTTATTGACCTCTGATCTCTTGCTAGGGCTTTTCTTCAAAAATACTGCTATTTTTATTGTGCATTCACTTTTACAAGTTTGAAACACAAATTCCGATTGGGCTGAGACTTTTGTTTTTTTGTTTTTGTTTTGTTTTTAAAGATTTTATTTATTTATTTGACAGAGAGAGAGACAGCGAGAGCAGGAACACAAGCAGGGGGAATGGGAGGGGGAGAAGCAGGCTTTTTGCCGAGCAGGGAGCCCGATGTGGGACTCGATTCCAGGACCCTGGGATCATGACCTGAGCTGAAGGCAGACACTAAATGACTGAGCCACCCAGGTGCCCGGGTTGAGACTTTTGACTGGTAGGGTGGTCGGGCAGTCTGTTGGACTTTTGTTCAAAATGCAAAATGTTATATTGTTACTTTGTCTGGAACTGTTCAGTCTTTGCTGAAGGGGATCTTTCACCCTCTTACCCAGGGGTTATAATTCTTTATTTTCAACTTTCTCATGTCTGGTGGTCCTGAGTTCAGAGCGTCCACATTAATTTCTCTATTAAAGGTACCTGAGGTAGGGAGACTAATTGCCTAACAAAATAGGGTGGGCTGGGACAGGAAAGTTTAATTGTTCTTTTCATTCCCTTTCAAAATAGTATCTTCTTTCCATCGTCTGGATCACCCTGCCTCTCTTGGTGTCTGGTGCCTCCATTTCTGAGGGTTGCAGTTTGTCATCATCCTCTCCTTCCAAGGGCACACAGTTCTTGACCAGTTCTGCTAATGGATTCCCACTCCTCCACGTACTATCCATCTGCTTATATTATGGTATGGGTATTAGACATTTCCTAGTTTCAATAATAACACTCCTGTGCATATCTTCCGATTTTTAAATTTTTTTTTGAAGACTACTTTTAAGGAAAAAAATGTTTTGGGGTCTTAGGAGACATTTTTAATCCTATCCTTCTTGAAATTAGAAGTAACATGCTTTATTTTATAGAAGGATATGATGTGGTTGCCGAACAAGCTTTACTTGAAGTAGGAAGTCAGAGAAAGGCAGTCTCTGTAGCAGACTGGATAATGATGGATCAAATGTTTGGAGCTATTTGTTGTATAAGAACCATCAAGGAAATTTATAATGGATTTTAGACATATGTAATAGCTATTGAGGGAAAGTTTTCTCCAAAAGGACTTTAGTATCTTACTCGGGCAAGACTGGGTTTTCTATTGTTGTGTAGCAAATTACCACAAACTTAAAATTTGGCATAGAATGAGTGTTCTCGGCGTAGGGTAGCACAAAGTGAAAACTAAGGTGTTACCCTGGCTGAATTAATATCTAGAGTTTCTGGGGACAAACATACTTCCAAGCTCATTCTTGCTGTTGGTGGAATTAAGGTTTTTTGGTTCTAAGACTGAGATCCCTGTTTCCTATCTGGCTGGAAGGCAGGGGTTGCTTTTGGCATCTAAAAGTTGTGTGTTTTCCTTAACACACAGTCGCCTCCATCTTCAAGCCAATAATAGTGCATAAAATCCCTTTCTCCATTTTGAGTCTCTGACTTACTTTTGTGTAATGAATCACAAAGCTCTCTGCTTTTAATAGGCTCACATGATTAGGTCAGGCCCACCCAGATAATCTCCTCATCTTAAGGTCAACTCTACCAAATAACATAGCCTAATTATGGGAGTAAAATCTATTATATTTAAAGTTCCATGGATTATGTAGGTCTGTATATCAGGGGGTGGGAAATCTTGGGGGTCATTTTAGGATTCTCCTGACCGCAACTAACAACACAAAATCCTGTCTTATTTATTTTCTATTAAACATATATTTGAGGCTGCTTTTAAACTTATCAAAAAGTTCCAAAAATATCCCATATTCCATATGTCACTCATCCAACATCCTTTAATGTTAACATCTTACATAACTATAGTAGAATCCTTAAAACCTGGAAATTAAACTTGGTTAATGCCTTAGTCATCTCTTTCACCCACAGAAAACTGGCATTATAACCTCCATGCGGCCCCCTTCCTTCCTTTTAAAATTAGTACCCTCTTTCAGGTAGTAGAACAAAATTTGGCTTCTTGGGGGCCCATTCTCCATCCCTCAATGCACTACAACTTTTTGCAAATGTTTGTATTATTTACACACTTACACAAATAATTAAAAAACAATATATCTGTTTCTTCTATCTATAATGTGTATGTATTCATCATCTATTTGTTAAGAAATTCCATAGTTCAATATTGCAATCAGGGAGCTACTGAACACCAAAACCATAGATATTTACCTTCTGCCTGCCCTGCTCTCTATCGAGTGTAAACCCCAGAACTCAATGTGCTATTTATTAACACTGGTTGAATAAATGAGGTATATGATTATTCACAAAAACTGTGATTAAAAGTTTTTTGGATCTCAAAATATACTGAAATGACATCATTATACATTAACATACACAGTATATATTTTTACAAACTGAGGCTTGAGGGTTATTTATTTTTCCTTCAGGTTACTACATTAGTGTGCAAATTTTATTTGTCTGATATGGGTACTAAATAGCAATCTGTGTAGTCATGTGTCTTTTTAGCCCATGCATATTCTCACAGACCCTTTTCTAAAATTAATGGAGCCTTTTTTCTTTTTTATTTCTGTATGCTAAAAATGAATCTCCTGATAATAATGCTTTTAAATCCATTGACAAGGCCCTCAAAAGCCACGGCTTGGCAACTATCTGGGTAGTAAAAGAAAATGCACAACTGCAGGACTTAATTCCATGACATTCCACTCTTCCATGCATAAAGGAAATGATGGAATGATGAAATGATGGCTGGTCTCTGCCAAGGACAGAGCAGGGAAAAGGGTGCCCTTTAGAGCTCCACCCTGTAGAGCAGGCATGCTCATCAGGAAAGACCTCAGAGCAGAAGGGCACTTTCCCATGTAGCATATGGAGAATATCACATAGCCAGCAGGACAAATTAATGACCCCATAATAAAATGTTTTCACATGCTATTAAAGCTGTTGTCACACTTCATTGCATAGATGACTGGAAGCTCATCGTGATGGAAGGTGAGGTCAGCCTCCTCAGCCAGCCTGAGTTACGAGTGGGCAGTTCTTTCCCATAAAGTCCCCTGGAGTTTGGGGAGTTCTCTGTGTTCAGTTTGGTCACTTTTGTTAAAAGGAAATAAGTAATGGCCCTTCTACACGTAGACTTGGAAATGGAGGTGCAAAATGGTCCTTTCAGGTAGGCACTGCTAACAGGGGTTCCATCTAGATGACAAAACCAGAAAGGTAACTAAATTTCCTTTAGGAAAAGTAGTTGCTTACTTATGGGGTATCTGAATTATGGAAGACGGCTTATAATTTCTGTGAAAGGGAGAATAGGTTGACACTTCTAGAAACTAATGGCTTCCAGTATGTATTACATTAGCATTCTGTGTAAAAGTAACCTACAGGAATTTGCTTGGATCTGCATTATGGACCACCAAAACATTTCAGTAAAAAGTTCAACTTCTTCCACTCAATGATTATTTAGGGACTTAGATATCAGAAAACCATGCCATTTCCCACTACCTGATAATGTTGGGTTGTAGAGGTTACACATTTTTGAAGAGCCCAAACAATCAAAATAAGATGGTGCCTTATTTAATTTTTTACCACATAATAGTTGCTCAATAATATTTGATATTTTAATATATGCATATCAGAACACTGTAAATTGTGGTAGGGTAGAAATGACACTGTGTTGGGAATCAGGAAAATCTTTTTGCCAATACTGGGTCTGCATCTCCCTTTCTGTGTCACCCTGGACAATCATGCTACCTTTCAGATTCATATTTATCTCATATTTTATTTTATTTTTTAATATTTTATTAATTCATTTAGAGAGAGAGGGAAAATGAGAGTGTGTGTGAGCAGGGGAAGGTTGCAGAGGAAGAGAGAGAGTCTCTAGGAGAATTCTTGCTGAGCATAAAGCCCAATGCAGGTCTCAATTCTATGTCCCCGAGATCCTGAGCCACAATCAAGAGTCAGCCACTTAACCGACTGAGCCACCCAGGTGCCCCTATCTCATATTTTAAAATAAGACCAGAACCAAGGTAAATTCTCCATTCCTTCTTTCTCAAGAATTCCATGATTTTTCTAGAGCATCAGCTAATAGCAACTTCTTGAGGACAGAGGTTGTAAAAGTGTTGTAAGGAATAAAATGGTAATTATAAATACTGAGCATCATCACTTCATAATTTGTCCTTTATTTCAGGACCCTTTACATGTAATGCTTCTTATGAACTGCAGACCAAACCAGTTAATCACAAAACTTCTTGTTCAAGAGCTGAATGCTTGTCTTGTCTTATTTGGATCACAACCACTGCAGTTGACCTGGCCTATAATTTATTACTGCAGAAAGAGGTGGTGAACTCACAGAAACAGGAGGTAAGCTCCCCTTACGCATTCTAAGCCTTAACAGCTTTCGCTTTGTGTGTCCCCTCTCAGGCCGTAAGCCCTCTCTCTCTTCTACTCATCTAAGACTCCGTTTCCTGAGCCTAATCTTATAGATGCCTGCATTCACCTGTGACAAGACTGTGTAAGTATTGCAAGGTCATGTTATCGGCAGTCAAAGCATTAGCTGACAGGTTGAAAAATCTAAGAGAAGGTTCGCAGACCAATGTATAGTTAATTGCACATTACTGTGGACTGTATACAATCTTCCAACACAAGACAGTAAATACCTAAGCAACAGTGGGGAAAATTGTTTGCGTTTTACTAGGCTGTTATAATATTTTCTTAAACTATAACTGGAATGCAATATGTCCGTCTGCACACACAAATATACATTTAAGGGCACACGGTCATGTTCCCCAGGATAAGGTTTAGAGAATTCTATAGGTTCTCAAATACAATAAGGAAATCTTCTAGCTGATTTCCCTATTTCAAAAATCTATCAGTCATGAATATAAAACTTATAAAGTAAAAACTACAAATGACTAAATAAGCATAAACAATTTATTCCCACTAATGCTTACAAGACCTGCAAATTAAAATAAAATAGAAAATATCACTTTTTGGCCAAAAATAAGGCATTAAAATATTTAATGTTGAGGTTAGAGCAATAAGGGAACATCTCCCTTACCTCAAAGCATTATCCTGCTAAAGAGTAATGGATTTGAACACATGCCGATTTTCTTAAGTAGATTTATAAAATCATAAACATATGTAACATAGAAATGTTTACAATAAAGAGTACACAAAAAAGTTACATAATTGAGGATTTCTTAATGATGTATACTTAATTATAAGTACATAATTAAGTATATTATGTATATAAGTATATAATTAAGTATATATCATTAAATATATATGTCTTATGTATATATAAGATAGAAAATAAAGCAAAAAAATGCTCTTGAAATGTTCAAAAGTAGGAGGAATCAAATCATCAATATAAAAAGAGAAATCAGAAACAATCCAAGAGGTTAAAATTATTATTAATATTAAATTAAAATTATTATTATTCAAATAAAATGTTCATGTTTTCTGTGTAAGTTCTGCCTTCTGCCCCCTCTTCTCTGATGAAACTCGCTAACATCTCCATTGTATTCTCTGTACCCTGAACCTTTAGCTTAGCTCCAGGAATTATTTATTAAGCAGATATTTATATATCTCTCTCTCTAAATGTAGTGGAGTCTTCCAAGGATTGAATCAAATCATATTTGTCTGTTTTCCAATACCTAGCAGAAATTACCACAACTTGACTAGTCAAACGAATCCTCTGAGTTGCTTGTATGCTTAAAAATGCATATTTGAAGCAGATGCTGACCTTATCTGAATCTCTGCAAAAAGGGTTCAGGAATCTGTGTTTTAGTAAGCATCCTAGATAATTCTTATGTTCAGATTAATTGGGAATAGTATCTTAATATAAAATAGGGATACACATTTAGTGAAATACTATGCAATGTAAATTTGAGACAAGTATGTCAATTACAGGATCCTTACTGCCTCAGCATCAGCTGACACGGCATCGAGATGGATCGGCTTTTAGGTGAAATATATTTTACCTTCCTGCTTTTGGGAGAAGTCATTTTGGTGGGAGAGGGCTGTCCTGACATTAAATCTGCCTGAGGTAGTGTCTGGTGTCCATTGTCTCAGAGATCAGAGTGATGATAAATGCTTGGACAACTTTTGGTAGGCTTGTTATTTCTGGGTTACATCCCTCTCCTATTCACCAATCTTTGCCAAATGGAGTGAGTACAGAGGCTGACACCACTCTCTGGCCCTCCAGCTTCTGCAGTAGCATTTAGGATGGGAACAATGCTGCACTCTGATGTAGTTTGGTACCATTCAGCTGCCTATAGCAGAAAAGTTATTGTAAGTGTTAGTGATGGTGACCCTACATCTGAATATTTAAGAGCCTCCAAGGAATGAGAATTCCCCACTCTGCTCCTTGAAAGGAGCAGCTCCAATCCTACCTATCCCATTATTGTCAAACTATTACATTACCTTGGCTTTGCACACTTTATTTTGGTACATTTCCTTTGTGAAAGAATTCCATTGCAAAGTACTTTAGTTTACAAATTCTCTTTATAACATTTCAAGCTAATATAACTCACTACCACCTTTTGTAAAAACAAACAAGCAAAAAAACAAACAAAAAAACAGATAATAAAAATAAAGCACAGAGAAGTTAAGTGGTTTTCCAAGCTCACATGCTTCTGAAGTGTCAATAAAGTGGAGGGTCGGGATATATTCCTCTCCCCAGACAGCTTCTGGCCCTTTGCTGAAATGGTCTGGACAACAGGAGAGGGATGAGAATCCTTGCTTGGTGAATTATTCTGGGAGTAACTTCCCTATATAATAATTCCCCATCTGTCATTAAGACTGTAGCAAATTGAAACTTGTAGACTTTTGAGCATTAATCTTGATTAATTTCTTAATTGAGGGACTGGAAAATAGAGACTTGGATTAAATAAGCCCTTACTGAAGGACAAGAAAATTAACTGATTTGGTAAAAGTTCAGGAAGATATTTAACTAAAGAATTAGTTCTTTAATGCCTGACAAGTAATAACCAGCCCCATGCCTTTTTGTTTGTTTCACACTGTCAGGTGACTTTATATTTCCCATGACTCATATGAATATATTTTTTTTTTTACTAAGATGCTTTTCTCTTGTTAAACCTCAGAGCAGAAAAAACATGCTTTCTTCAGAAAACACTTTTTTTTTTCCTATCAGCTTTACTATTCAACATTTAAAGGATTATCCATCCTCTTTTTATTTTACTTGAATGAAGAACATTACATATCAGAGCCCAGTGACTAGGAAATTATATGTTTCAACTGTTCTTCTTTACTAAAAATCCAATATTAGGTTAGTGCTTATGTAAGTATATTTTAATTTGCCAATTGTTAATGGACTATATCCAGGACTTAAGATCATGAATTCTGAGGTACATTCTTCACCACAGAATTCTGTGCACTTCCAGCCAAGATTAGCACAAGTGCGTTAGAAAAAAGAATGCCTTTCCCAAGTACATATTCCTGTAATTGTTGTCACTTCCACCCACTCGGCTCATCTCATGATTAAATCAAGTTCAGTTTGTGCTTCTCAACCCTCTCGAACGCCATGCATCATTCTGTGGACAAATATTTATAAAAGGAATTAAATCAAATATTCGCACACACCCCAATCATTATGGGTGATTAATTTTCTTTTCTCGACTCCATTAAGGGCTTTCACTGATATTTTTACCAGAGGCTGAGGTCTCTAATTTATTTCCCTCCCTCTCTCCCAGAAACCCCCTCCTTTGAATGGTCCAGGGTCGTGCTGGGATACTCATTAGTTTCCTGCTAGCTGTTCTGTCAAGCAGCCTCTGAGGCCTCAGCGTCACCTCAGAAATCATTAACATAACTGGCGCTGCAATCTCCACCTGCCAAGCGGAATCATTTAGAGAATGAAGCCTGCTCCTCCGTAAATGAGCATTTTGGGGGACAGAGAAGTAGGGAGGGAAAGCTCATGTGTTGGAGTCATTTTCTCCCAACAAATGAAATCGCAATAACAGAGATGAGGAGCCAGATGTTTGCAAGCACCCTGGTCATGTTTGGGGAACAGAAATGGTGTGGCGTGGAGGCAGGATGACTTACTTTTGGCCAGAGGAGTAGATACAATGATATATAGAAGGGTAAAGGATGTCTAATCACATTTGTGATTTTCGAGAGCTGCCTTTCACTTCCACCATGCTCATACATGGTAGTGGAATCTCTTTGCAGATGCATTCTGAGAATGTGATGATGCTGTTTCTAGCCAGGATATGGAAATCCCATTCGCCCTTCAATCAAAAAAGAATGCTTACACATTTACTGATATGTGGTTTATAGGATTTGGGCTAAAGACACAACTACTCGCATTCTTCCTTATGTCATCATTCAAAATTATGTTTTATGCACTCAGGAGTGCATGAACTCCATGTTAGGATTAGTGATCTTAAAATATAGTTCTTCTAACAGAAAATGAAAGGGGGATATAGTCAGCTAACACAGGGTTACTGCCTTGTTGGATGCATAGAAAATGTAAATCTTAAAAAAAAAAAAAGAAAATATAAATCTTGCATGGGAAAAATGCAGAAACTCTGCACAGAGGGATTCCTATGGATCAAAACTCTGCCTCCCCCCACCACACATCGTAGACATCAGGAATGTTTTATCTGCTTCACGTGTTTGCTCACTACAGAGCCTGCTTTACTTCTGCCTCCCATGGCAACATCAAGGAGCCTGGCATGGAGGGGCTAAGGAAGCACTGTGTTCACCCAAAGCCAGGCAGGATGGAGGCAACAATGCATAGCTGTTAAAAATATGGACTATGGGATCCCATAGACCAAAGCTGAGGCTTTAGTCACTAGTGGTGTGATCATAGGCATGTTGACTTAACCTCTTCAAACCTAGATTTCTTTATTCATAGAGTTTGGCTAATAACAGTGTCTCAGTAATAGTATAATGGTTGAATGCTGTGAATTCATGTAGAGTACTTAGCACCAGTACTTGGCATACACTAAGCAATCAATGAATAGTAACCAAAGTTGGCTACTTAATTGGCCAAGCCCAGTGCAAAATAAAAATGTGGAGTCCCTTGTTCAGACATGTCATGGTGTTTGTCATTGTTCGTTTAACCTCATATTCTCTTAGGCACCAGGATACTCACCCAGCAAGTGCAAAACTTTATGGGTGCCTGAGGGTGCTCCATATGACTCAGGAGCAAAGCAAGTCTTACCACCTCCCAGGGTCTCCCCTCCTGCCAGATAACACACTGAATCTTCTCTTCCCAGAAGCCTGCTGCGACAATCCATGCCAGGCCTGTGAACCTCAAGAGATTGCAATTGGGAGCAAGGTGGACAAATGGACAAGAAGCGTAAACCTGCTTCGCCACCCATTGAATACAACATGGATCTGCCAGCCTGGGATGGAGAGGGCCACCCCCACACCCTGGCCTGAAACATGGTATGGGGTATAAAACTTTCCTTGACCCTCCCAGAGAACCCACTGAGCTCTCTTCCAGGAGTGAAGGGCAGGAGCAGAAAGGGGGAGGCTGGCTGGTTCTCTGAGACCCATGAGGCAGGCCATTGGGATCTGGTCCTGGAGAGGGGGAGTCAGCAGGATGAAGAATCACATTTGAGGCTCCACGCCCCAGCACATGCCCCTTTGTCCCCTTGGACTTCACTTTATAAAGCACTGCTTAAAGATAAAATTGTTAAGGATTTTAAGACATCAGTCACAGAATGTTAAATCTCAAGTAAAGGGTCCTGAGAGCCAAGCTTCCTGTACTGGTCACACACAACTCCCTTGACCAACCCCTACTACCAGCTTCCTATCCTGCTTTGCCAATAAAGGGCCAGATGAACTTGGGTATTGCACTTACCTGTTAGGTAGTGGGGCCCCATCAGTAAAATGAAAGGTTAGATGGTATCTAAGTTCTCACTTTTTCTGAGCTTTTCTTTCTTTTCTTTGCTAAATTATTTTGTTTTTTCCCAGGTTTGCTGAGATATAATTGGCATACAATGTGTAAGTTTAAGGTGTACAATGTGATGATTTGATATACATATTGCAGAATGACCGCCACAATTAGGTCAGTTAACACATCCATTACCTCACACACTTAACCATTTTTATGTGTGTGGTGAGAACAATTGAGATCTACTCTCTTAGCAAATTTCAAGTATACAAGATACAACATAATATTTTTTTTTAAAGATTTTTTTTTAATTTTTATTTATTTGAGACAGAGAGAATGAGAGAGAGAGAGCACATGAGAGGGGGGAGGGTCAGAGGCAGAAGCAGGCTCCCTGCCGAGCAGAGAGCCCGATGCAGGACTCGATCCAGGGACTCCAGGATCATGACCTGAGCCGAAGGCAGTCGCTTAACCAACTGAGCCACCCAGGCGCCCCAGATACAACATAATATTAACTATAGTCTCTATGCTGCACATTAGATCCCCAGAATTTATTCATCTTATAATTGAAAGTCTGTATTTTCTGATTGGTATCTCTCCATTTCCCTTACTCCCCAACCCCCGGGAGACCACCAATCTACTCTTGGTTTCTATGAGTTCAACCTCTATAGATTCCACATATAAGTCAGTTCTTTCCTTCTGTGTCTGATTTATTTCACTTAGTAGAATGCCCTCAAAGATGCAAATAACAGGTATTCCTTTTTTTTTTTTTTACTTCTGGATACTATTCCATTGTATAATATACCATGTTTTCATTATCTGTCTGTCTGATGATGAACACTTACGCTGTTTTCATGTCATAGTCACTGTGAATAATGCTGCAACGAACATGGGAGTACAGATGTCTTCAAGATAGCAATTTTATTTCCTTCAGATATGTGCTCAGGAACGGGATTCCTGGATCACACGGTAGTTCTATTTTTACTTTCTTAAGGAAACTCCATACCACTTTTCACAGTGGCTGCACCAATTTTCATTCCCACCATTGTACATTCCCATGTATAAGAGTTTCAACTACTCCACAGCCTCGCCAGCATTTGTCACCTCCAGCAGAAGTGAGGTGATATGGAGATGGTGGTTTTGCTTTTAAGAAGCCATTTTGGGGCACCTGAGTGGTTCAGTCGGTTAAGCGTCGGACTCTTGATTTCAGCACAGGTCATGATCTCAGGGCTGTGAGATTGAGCCCCACATCGGACTCCACGTTAAGCACAGAGCCTGCTTAAGATTCTCTTTCCCTCTCCTTGTACCCCTCACCCTGCTTGCGTTCTCTCTCTTTCTCTCTCTTTCTCTCTCTCTATATATTTGTTGTTGTTGTTGTTGTTGTTTTTAAAGAAGCCTTTTTTAAGGACAGGGGCTATCCTATAAGTATTTTTATAAAACTCATAGTATGTTGTCCACAAAGGTGTTCAACAAAAAATACTGATTTATATTCAATCATAGACTCTATTTCTGTGACAAGATCACAAATTCCTTGAGGAAGAAGTCATGTCTTACATACCATTTCAGGGAGGCAGCTTTATATAATAACATAAAAATGGACCCTGGAACTGACCAACAGAGTTTACATCCTCGGTCTATCATCTGCTAGCTATATTATTTGGAAACAAAAACTCTCTGAGGTTCTCAGCTTCACATCTGTAAATCAGGAATAAAATGCCTATTAGATAGAGGAGTTTAGGGCTTTAATATGATAATGCATACTAGGTATTCTATGTCATCAGGTGAGTGTTTCATAAATGGCAGATCTCTTATTAAAACATGGTCACCATATGCAAATTGGCTTTATTTGAGTTAACTAACAACATAAGCCTTAATATTATTGTCTCAGTTATTTTATTTGTATAATGGCCTAGACACCATTCCTGTGCAAATGACTTATGTGGGACCTGATCAAAGGGACTTCCCTAGTAAACTCACTGTGATGTTCTTCAAAACCATCTGGGGTTTGGCTCAGTGTCAAGTTCTAAAGCTGTTGTATGTCCCATTCGTGTCAAATGGCAGGAAAGACAGAGCATTCATATACAGGAAGGATTGACATTTATAAAATAAATGGTCAGCCAGCTGTCTCTGCATGCCCATTCACCTGGCCTCTTACTTTCTTTCCATTCTCTTTGACACACTTTTGAAAGATTCCTTTTTTTTTAGTGTTTTATTTTTTTATTTTTTTATTTTTTTAAACAAGCAGAGGGAAAAAAATATATATAGAGAGAGAGACACAAAACAAGAAGCAGACTCCTAACTATAAGGAACACTCCCTAAAGATTCTTTAAGAAATCCTTCCCCTTGCAGGTCACAGAGTGCTATTATGCTGGTACTCCATGGAATTTTCTAGGTCAAGGAAGAGCCAAGCCAGTAAGTGAAAAACTGCTTTCTCTGACTTCTTCTCTTCTCATCTCTGATCAGATGCTGGCTACTTAGCAAAACAGTTATTCCCATAGTGACATACATGACAGCGACAAATTGAACTTGTCCTGTGATGATGGATGTTGAAGCTAGATTATGATTTCCAGGTCTGCAATCAATGGCGTCTGTGGAGTTACCCTCTCACTACTCAGATACTACCGTGTTCAGGCCACCAGAACAGTGTGAAGTGTGTCTGAAGAGCTTTATCTTAACCTTATCAGGCTTGTCCTTTATTGTCTGGCTTTGTTCACAAGGGAAGTAGCTTGATGGCACATTTCTTTGCAATTGCATATTCATTTGTCTGTCACTGTCATTGGACAGTTAGCTAATGGAAGTCACATCTATACACTTCTTTATTTATTACATTATCATGGATTGATTCAGTCCCTGGCACAGGACATTTAGGAAGGAAGGGATGAAAGGAAGGAGGGAGGAATGGAAGAGAGGTTTATGAGGTTTTCACTAATTTTTAAGAAGACTCAACTGTCATTCATATGAAACAGTTGGGCTTTGTGTAAACTTTGGAGTAGGTTTGAATATTTTCTCTATTTGGTATAATAAATGTGCCTTGATGCAATGAAAAAAAATATTGTACAAAAAGTGACTATACCATGGTTCCAGATACCTTTTACAAATTAATTATGACACAGCAGTATGTGTAGATGTAATTCATCATTTTGTACATAATCCATGTCAAAACGTTGTATTAAGGGCATATTTGATATATAAAGCACAGTTAAAGACCACTAGGAACTTGTATTTGTTGCAGAATACCTACTTGTGGAAAATCAACTATAACATAAATTGCTGTGTTTTACTCTTCTCCAAGTAACTTGGTAGTTAACAAACAAATATTGAGCTGGGAGAGGTACAAGAAACTGGGCTGAGCACAAAAGGAAGATACAAAGTAATAAAAAGAAATTTGATTGTAAGGGACTTATAGACTATCAGTAAATAACATTCAATGAAACAGTAAGAATTTTTTTTTTCTTGTCCCTAAAAAAGGAGCAATGACAGCTTGGATTCTTATCTCTCAGGTATCAATATGTTCCTTTTGACCATGCATACATGATGATGTGGAGTGTGTGTGTGTGTGTGTGTGTCCAATAGAAGCTATACAACTCAATTGATAAGCTTTAAAACTCCCTGGGTTTTGGAATGGGCAAGTCCCAGATGACAGGAATCACTCTAAGCTGTGAATGAACATCGCTTAATGTGAGAATATTATACAATAGCAAGAAATATAATGCATTAAATGATGGAGTGATTATCTTCTAAGAGCATTGCGTATTGTTGCCAGCCTCTGTGGCAGGGTCCAGTGGATGGCTTTTACATTGTCCTGAGTCTGCCGGCTACCTGCGGCAGTGGGGCTATGCTGTGATTCGGTGGGCAATGACATCCTAGGTTGCCAGAAATGTGAACACGGGAACCACATCAAAACATTGAGACCACAAATTAAGCGCCTCGTCTACATATTGTGAAAACTGAAAAGAGTAAATATCTTCACCTGCTTGCTGCTTGCTATTTTTCTCAGGGTGTTTTCTGCTTATATTTGTCCTTTTTTTTTTTTTTTTTTTTCTGGGGGGGAAATAAATAGAGCTCCAAGAATTCACCTCTCTCTTCTCCCTAGAGTAAGACAGTGGAGAGAGCTGATATTCTGTTACTACTAAGCAGTTGCCACCATGATTAGTAGAAAGACATTGCAGTTTAATAACCATTAAAACAGGAAGCGCTATGTAGCTAAAATGCATGTTAGAATTGAAATGCTTTGGTAATACTGAATCTAGACAAGAATGTGAGATCCGAAAATAAGGGAGTGTTAACATCTTAAGGGTGAGCTGTGCATAGGACAATGCTAATAGTACACAAAGGAATTCTAAAACTTTCTAAAAGAAAATGGGAAAATAACTGACCTGTTCAGTTTGGGATATGATCAGAAACAAACCCTTTTACCACAGACATTGGTAACTCTTTCCTTCCCTCTTTCCTTTTTTCCTTCCTTGCTTCAGGCAATCAATCATAAAATATTTATCTAATATCTATTATGCATTAGTCATTTTGTTAGGTCACTAGGACACAACTATTAATAAATCAAGAATCCTTACTTTTAAGCATCGTCAGAGTCTATATGCTAGATATCCTGAAACCACTGTTTCTTTATTCTCTGGCATGCTTGGCTTTATGACTGAAGTGATCAAGAGCAAAGTTTTCTGTATGATTTTGCTACTCGTTAATTCAGCCAACATTGAGTTTGGTGAAGGATCCAAAAAACTAAATTAGATTAGCCTAAGATGACCATAAGAGTATGCTTGTCTGAGAAATCTCCCATTAGAAGTTGTGTTTTTGCTTAAAGACAATAGATGTTTTTAGTACTTGCTCATTTCCTCTGACCATTAATCTTTTTCCAACATAGGCAGAGTTACAACTGGTCAGTCCTTCTAGAGAGACAGTTTGGGCATCCACCAGCAGAGGTACTTGATTATCCATCTGACAGGCAACATACACTCAGGAATCTGCCACTTCACAGCTATTGATCTCCTATAAGCCTCAGTTTCCCCATGTGCAAATTGTTATGGCAATATTTTTTTTTAAGATTTTATTTATTTATTTGAGACAGAGAGCACATGAGAGGGGGGAGGGTTAGAGGCAGAAGCAGACTCCCTGCCGAGCAGGGAGCCCGTTGCAGGACTCGATCCAGGGACTCCAGGATCATGACCTGAGCCGAAGGCAGTCGCTTAACCAACTGAGCCACCCAGGCGCCCTGTTATGGCAATATTAATATTTGCTTTGCAGATTTATTTTGACGATGATGTGTGTTAAACAGTGTCCACCAGATAAGAGAATATTCACCTGAATATGTTTCAAGAAAACGTTATTCTTCTCTGTTGGATTGTATTTTTTCACTAATGATATAATCAATTAATGAATCCAAAGAGTAAATAACAACTGAACTATTTTAGGAGAAGAAGGAAAAAAAACCTGCTCTGATGACTCTAGCTGTCCCACATTGAGGAAGGCACTCCAGAAAGTTGAAACATACCATCAACAAACACTCACAACAATATCAACATCCCAGTAGAACTGACTGCATTTCATAAAAACTCTCTCAATATGTTTCTTAGAAGAAACTCTAAGAGGGCGCCTGGGTGGCTCAGATGGTTAAGCGTCTGCCTTCGGCTCAGGTCATGATCCCAGCGTCCTGGGATCGAGTCCCGCATCGGGCTCCCTGCTCCTTGGGAGCCTGCTTCTCCCTCTGCCTCTCTCTCTCTGTCTCTCATGAATAAATAAATAAAAAATCTTTAAAAAAAGAAGAAACTCTAAGATTCAAATTAAGGGATTGTAATGTAAAGAGTATACTTAGGAGTGGTTTTTGTACATGAACTCTGGCCCCAGTTTACCTGATTTGAATATAGTTGGAGGAGGTGGAGGGAGAAATGATACATATGTAATATTAATATTATTTTATTTAAAAACTATATCTTTCCTCATTTACCTGGTCAGCTATTTGACATCTTTATTTCCCAGATTAGTCTTCTGGATCTAAAGAGGAAATATTTAGGGGTGCCTGGGTGACTCAGTTGGTTAAGAGTCTGACTCTTGGTTTCAGTTCAGGTCATGATCTCAGGGACCTGGGATAAGCCCCATCTCAGGGTCCATGCTCAGCGGGAAGTCTACTTCTCTTCCTCTCTCTCTCCCTCTCCCTCTGCCGCTACTCACTAGTGCTCTCTCTCTCTCTCTCAAATTAATTAATTAATATTTAAAAAGAAATTAAAAAAGAGGAAATATATAAGGAACTAGAAATAGAAATAACTAAATAAACACAAATGGCTTTTTTTTAAATCTGAAGATAACAAATAATAGATACTGTAAGCATCATAAGATAGTTTTTGAAATCTTTGTTTATGTAGGAAGAAGGTATAATAGCAGGATAATGAATTTATATATTATCTTGTGAAAATTCACTTGGATAAATGACCCTATGACTTGTGGTGAAACAAATCTAATTATTTATTGAAATGATAGAAAAATAATGAAGAAAGTCATAATTCAGAAAGAAGATAATGGAATCATGGAAAACAGGCAGCATGAGACTAGAGCTAATAAATCATGTTATATCAACTTCAGAATACTACCAAAATTAATAAGATAATAAATACAAAAAGAAGAGTGTTAATATTGCATGCAGTTTTTGCAGTTAAGACAGCACTTTATATTTTAAGAAAACATTTGAGGTTGTTCACGTACAGTCTAATTTAATATTATTTGGAAAAAGTGATTGGTTTCTATCTCATTGCTGACTGGTTTGTGTGGTACATACAGGAGTGGAAAGGAAGAAAAAATACAATATGTTGATGAAAATAGGCGTACTCTAATGCATTCACATGTCATCATGAAATGAGAACACGAATCACTTGGATTCCTTCTTGGTTACATCATTCACAAGATGTGTGAACATGATTATATCTAAGAGCTTTTCTGCACCTAATTGGGCTAAGCGGTCTATGGTGATTGCATATAAGATAACCAGTCTTACCTGATATGAGGTTTGAATCCACTAAGAACATTAAGATACTTTTAACTCAATTCACCAATAATCTGTAACTTTCTACTTGTGCTTTGGAGTCTTCCTCCTTAAAATCTCTTTTGTTTCCATTTCACAATAAATCATGGTATCAGTTTTCATTCTAAAAGATTATATTTTAATCTGTTTTATGTCAACTTTATTGCAATATAATTTGTATAGCATAAAATTCACCCCTTAAAGTGTACACTTCAATGATTTTTTTTTATATTCATGGATTTGCGCAATCATCACTACCTAATTTTGAAACATTTTTCACTACCCTACAAGGAAAGCCTGTATTATCAGTCATTCCCTATGTGTCTGCCTCTAGTCCCCACAAACATTCTTCTCTTCTCTTTCTTTATGGATTTGCCTATGATGATAATCTATATGAATGGAATCATACAATAGTGGCCTTTTCTGAATGGCTTCTTTCACTTAGCCTAATGTTTTCAAGGTTCGTCCATATTGTAGCATGTAACCTTTATTTCTTGTCACTTCTGAATAATATTCCATTGAATGGATATATCATATTTGATTTACTCATTTGTCAAGTTGATGCCCATTTGGGTTATTTCCACTTTTTAGTTATTAAGAATAATTCTGCTATAAACATTAGTGTACACTTTCTTTGGGACATTTGCTTTCATTCTCTTTGGCATGTACATAGGAGTATAATTTTTGATCATATGATAAATCTAGGTTTAACAGTTTTAAGACTGCCAAACTATTTTCCATAGTTGCTGCAAGATTTTACAATCTCACCTGCAACAATGTCTGAGTGTTCTAATTACTCCACATCCTCCACTCCACTTGTTACTGTCTAGCCATACTAGTGGGTATGATGTGGTATCTCATTATAATTTTGATTTGCATTTCCCTAATGGCTAATGCCTTTGGCTATCTTTTCATGTGCTTATTGGCCATTTGATTATTTTCTTTGGAGAAATATCTAATCAAATCCTTTGTTTATTTTTTTAATCAGATTGTCTTCTTTTTGTTGAGTCAGAAGTGTTCTTCATATATTCTGGAATTAGTTTCCTGATAATATATATGATTTGCAAAAATTCTCTATTTTTTATGGGTTGTCATTTCATTTCCTTGATGGGATCTTTAGAAGCACAAAAATTTTAAATTTTTATGGATTCTGATTCATCTAATTTTTTGTTGTTTGCACTTTTGGTGTCACAGAAACCATTGCCTAAAACAATGTTACAAAGATTTACTCTTATGCTTTCTTCTAAGAGCTTTAGCTTTTATCTTTAGACTTGTGATCTATTTTGAGTTAGTTTTTGTATATGGTTTTAAGTAGAGAGTACAACTTCATTCTATTACAAGTAGATATCCAATTACTCTGGCAAAATTTGTTGAAAAGACTATTCTTTCCCTCATTGAATTATCTCGGCACCTTCATCAAAAAATCAATTAACCACAAATGCAGGGTTTATATATGCATTGTCAATTATAAGCCAATGATCTTTTTGTTTATTTTTATGCCAGTACCACACTGTATTGATTACTGTAGAACTGTAGTAAGTTTTGAAATCAGGAAGTTTGAATCATATAACTTTGTTCTTTTTTTTTTCTTCCAAGATTGTTTTGGTTATTCTGGACCCCTGTCATTTCTGTTTGAATTTTAAGATCAGTTAGAAAATTTCTATTAAAAAAAGCAATTGGAATTTTGATAAGGATTGTATTGTATCTGTTGATCAATGTCGAGAGTCTTGCCATCTTAAGATAGTAAAACTTCCAATCTATGAACATGGGGATGGGGGTCAGCTCCCTTTATTTCTTTAATTTCTTTCAGCAATGTTCTGTGCTTTTCAGTGTACAAGTCCTATACTTTTTTTGTTAAATTTATTCTTAAATGTTTTAATATTTTGATGTTATTGTAAATGGAGTTGTTTTCTTGATTTCATTTTCTGATTATAAAATTAATTTAATCTGAACACTGTCTTCACTCCTAAAAATTGATGAAGTCATTTTAAGCATATAATTCATGATATTCCTTGATTTAAATATAATAGCTAATAGCTAACATTTACGTATTATTTATTACATAGCTGGCATTATTCTCAATATGTTACATATATTCATTAATGTAATCTTTATGCCACACTATGAGGTACCATCTTACAAATGAGACATAGTTTAAGTGATCCTTTCTTACTAAAATAACAACCACAACACCAGCATATTCTGTTCTATCTTTCAGATCACTTACAGTTTCACTGAATTTTTCTTCTGCTCCCTGCTTTCTCTTTGTTTCCAGTGAGGTCACTTCTTCATGTTAGTTTATGTTGGAGTTTGTCCTTCATGTCTTAATGAAGCATGATTGTTGACTGGAACTCTTTGTCCGTGTGTAGGACTTTTAAATGGTGGGCCTCAGCGTAGGAGACTCTGGCTTTTCACAGGGAAGACTCCTTATCCCATACAAAGATACCTATGGTTTTTCTTTGTGGGCTCTTCAGCCTTTCCAAAAATAGACCTGCTACTCTTCCATTGAAGGGTATGTGAACTGAATACAGGAATTGTGGGAACAGACTAGGAGAAAGGGATATGAGCTACCACTGTGTCCTGGTTGGTAAATTTTCACTGAATCCTCATTTTCTGTGTGAAACCTCACCTTCACTTCCTGTTTCGTTTGTGTCCTTGAATTAAAGGCTCTGTTATTTTTGTTTGTTTGTTTGTTTGTTCTTAGTGGATAAATGTATTCCTAGAAGAGGATGGCTGGCTGGGAGGAAAGAGAGACAAAGTGAGATTTACCTTGTAGATCGTCTATTTTACACTATCCTCTGTTGTGATGTGTCTTCCGCATCTTGTAAAGTACTTGTATTTTCTAATTTTAAGGCTTCCTGATCTCATAACGTACGTCAATAGGTTATGACATAGAGCCCACTCTATTCAGGAGCTTATGTTTCAGCCTTTTCAGGTGTGTTGGCAGTTACCACACCTTGCAAAAATAAATTCACATTTCTCATTCATTGTGTTTCCCCTTCCATTCTTTACATACTAGTGGGCTTATCTATTTTGCTCTCCGTCATTCTCATTTTAGTAGTATTTGAAGAGATCTTAGAAGTCAATGCACATAGGGCGCCTGGGTGGCTCAGTTGGTTAAGCGACTGCCTTCGGCTCAGGTCATGATCCTGGAGTCCCTGGATCGAGTCCCGCATCGGGCTCCCTGCTCAGCAGGGGGTCTGCGTCTCCCTCTGACACTCCCCCCTCATGCTCTCTCTCTCTATCTCATTCTCTCTCTCAAATAAATAAATAAAATCTTTAAAAAAAAAAAAAAAAGAAGTCAATGCACATAATTCATTCACCAAAATCAACTGTAAGTACCCCAGATATTTTTTTACACACTTCTTTGTCTCTTGAAACCATCACAATGCTTGGCACATAGTAGGTAATTAATAAATTATTGGTGAAACTAATTGAATTGAATGGAACTGAATGGGACATAGTTTGGAAAATGATTTGTAACCAACATAACTAAACATTATACTTCAGTAAATTAATACAGAATGACTTGTGAAAAAACATGTTTTTGTTTTTGTTTTTGTTTTTTTGCTTGACTTAGATAAATTAACTGCTAATATAACTGAAATATATGGAGTAAGAAAGCCCCTGGAAATAAACACACTTAGTCAACAAAATCTAGAACTCTGGCAGTGATGGCTAGATATTCACTGACTATTCTTGTTGCTTTCCCTGTGTTAAGTTGGTTGCTTGAAAACCACAGCCCAGTTATTGAATAGATTCAATGTCCTTTTTGTATCCCAGTTGAGACACTGAGACTCATTTCTAAATGATGGAGTATAGAGTGAATCAATATCTGGTACAAATCTTGGCCCATAAAAAAATAAAAGTTCCACCTTTACCTTTGAATAGATATCAAGGTCCGGAAAAAGCACATATTAAAAACCGTGGAGTCTATGTCAGACTTGGTCCCTGATGACATCACAAAAGAGAGCTCCCTCATCTCTGACCTCTGTGACAATTTAAACATAAAAGAAATAAGAAGTTACATTATGTCATTATATAACATTAGGACTTGAAAGTTTGTTACTGGCATTACCCTAATAATAAAAATGATCTATATAATGCCATGAGCATGTTATTAATGGAAAATAAATATGAAATTGGTTTGAAAATAGGTCAGTATATAGCATAATCTCTGAATAGTTTGCAAAGCCCATCTGCCTTCTTCAGTAATTACTTCGACTAGGAAATCCTTAAAGCAAAGCATTTTGATTAAATATTTAAAAATACGTATTTCTGTTTATTCTACTGTGTGTGTTGTCCTCATAATGTAAAATTTTCCTAGCCTAAAAGAGACAAAGACATTACTTAGTGATTAAGTCTTTCTTTAAGATGAAGGTCACATGTTATTGACCCAAAATCCAGATACAGACTTTAATTATTGTTTAATTGACTAATATTGAAAAACATTAAAACTTCACATCAGAATCTGAAATTTTCAGCTTCTGTTGACAGTAAGGTCTGACAAGTATGCTGCCTCCAAGCATGGCCACAAGGAGCTGGAGCTGACTGGCTTCTCCTCCTTAGAAAAGGTGTCTATTTTCCTTCCTTCTTAGGTGCAGCCATTCTCCCAATGTATGCATGCATCCTTCTACCTGGCCTCATTTATGTTACCTGTCTGGCCCCAATAGGAATTTGGATCACAACCATTTTTGCAATGATGAAAAAAAACAAAACAAAACAAAACAAAACAAAAAACCTGGCACATTTAGTCATAAAACTAAATATATTAAGTCTGTTTCCTGGCATTTGAATTTTATAATTGTTACACAGATTTATTATCATCATTTAGAGCTTGCATCTGTGATTATCTTAGCTGAGTGTCAGAAAGGTGGATTGCTATTATTATCTTACCTCTGCATATTAGTTAATATTTTTCAAAAATCTGTTAGTTACATTTTGTCTCATCTACTTATTTGCAAGGGGGAAACATGAAGCAGTGGTTGTGTTTCATCTTGAAATGGAGAGTAACTTTTAAAAATATGAACTATTATCCATATGTGAGACTACATAAGGCTCATAAGAATATGTATATTATCCATCAGACTTCCAAAAGTATTTAGAAAAAGTTGTCATCAACTCACACATGTGCTCAAATTTCCAAATATCCTTAATAACAATTTCAGATGTGAACTTGGGGAAATCAGTGTTCGTTTAATTTTGCTTAATGTTTAAAATAGAAATGAATTTTATTTATTTTATTTTTTCTGTTTTGCTGTCCAGGATCTGGGGAATTCTTGTTTAGTTTTAAGTAACAGAAAACTTGAGTTCAAAGTCCTAAACAAATAGGGGTTTATTTTTCTTATATTACAAGAAGTCTGTATCTTGTTTTTGCTGGCACTCATTCAGTGGCTCCATATTATCAGTATTTGCATCTGTAATTTTCTTATCCTTGCTACAGTCAAAGCCCATTGCTATGACTCCAGGCCCCATGCCCACTATCAAAGCAGGGCAATAGGGTGGGGAGAGAGATGACATCAGTTGAAACTATCTTTATTATCAGGAAAAGTAAAAACATCCCTGGAAATCCATCTACATAATTCAAAATATGTCTCATTGATGAGAAAGATTTCAGATGGCCACTTCTAACTCAAAAAGAAGCCTGAACTGAAAATATTTAGAGGAGATGGTCAAGGGGAAAGAGACAGGAACAAGTGCTAAGTTAGCCAACCATTTGTATATGCCCATAAACCGTATGGGGTGTGATAGGGAAGCACATATTATTTCCTACTAGAGTGGAATTACAAAGCACCAGATATTGACTTACCCAGTCACTCTTGCTAAGCAGGTGCTCCCAGTGCAGGCTTCTGGCTGGATCTTTGCTAAGGAGCACAGATAGCAGGAACACTCCAACTCTAGGACCAGCAGTGTCAATAATGTGGTAGCAATTTCTAGAGGGAGTAGGGTGATAAAATCACTGCAAACTTTGGCAGCCAGTAATCAGCATCAGTACTAGACTGGTTTGGGGCATGGTGCCACCGTGGTCCTGGCTAATACTCAGCTTACCTTATTCCTATCCATTCCCATGTCTGATTCTATAGACTTCTTGGATATTCTTTGAATAAAGTACCCCAGTACTTTATTTTGTTAAATCCCTTATTTGTTTCATGTATCCAAGAAGCTAACATAGGAGTTGGCACAAGCAGTTGTTATAAGCCAAAGACATTCACAGAAATAAGGAGAATCTGGGATTTGTTACTTGGAATTAGCTGAGACTAAAGGCAATTTTTAAAAATCTAATAAGCATTAAAGGATGGGTGTCTGGCAGCCCATGACATGCAATAGAAATGAAAACCCAATTATGTTATTATCAATGGTCACCTGGAAGAAGTGACAATTGAAGACAATGTTCAGAAAGCCACTGGGTGTAGGAAATAAAATTCAAGACCACAGAGCGGAGTGATTTACTCCAATGGGCCTGGGAAAACAAATAGATTGATAAGTTCAAATTATTTTATTGTTGTTTTTCAAATGCAGGTAGAAAACCAGAAAATCTCTATGGCTTCTCTGAAAGAGTTCCTTATGGTCTTAGAGCCACTAGACCAAGAGCCAAAACCCAGACACAGAGTTTGCTTCTGTGGGTTGCCAGATTATATTAGTTGGATTCACAGCCTTTCAGGAAATTTAGGACACTGATAAGGAAAGAATGGGCCTATAATCTTTAGAAAAGGGACATATGTGAGGGATCAGAAGATCGTGAGTACCAAAACTCAATCCAATCTTAGACTTCTTTGACAATAGAAGTGACCACTCTTCCCAAGTCACTGAAGCTGTCCCCGGCCTTGCTGAAAGATCTTGAAAGTTTTGAGATGCAGATATTTAGTGATTCCTGGTTTAGAAAGGATGGTCAGGGACTTACAAGGAAGTTGTGTGGTTGATAGCATGAGATTTAGAAAAGAATTATGTATGCAGAGCTCTCAGAATTGACTCAGGGGGTAGGAAAATTTGTGTCCTACAGGTTTCTTTCTTTACAAAGATGTCCCCACTTTAATGAAGGTTTTTAATAACCAAGGAAGACAAAATGACTTTTATAGCAGTGTCAGCTAGTACTTTTTCCAGTCACCCTAGAAATTTCTAAATTGGATCATGAACAAATAAGTAAATTAACCATGGTAGTAAATATGTATAAATTATATTATAATGTATAAATACATAATATAATGTATAAATTAAATTATAAAAGATGTAAAATTATATTTAGACTCAGCTTTTATCTCCCATTGCAAAGGTCCCTTATCTAATGCTATTGCTGACTGATGTACTTTCCAGGAGCAATGCCCAAACTGAGACCCAATATGGCCATGTATACCAGAGAGACCAGACAATCACCTGCTGGCATTTGGCCTCCTTCTACCATGGTGAAGGTAATAATTTACCCTTACTAGAAAAACCATATTCTGGATTTGGTTTTGCTTTTTCCAGCTTAGAAATAAAGATGCTTTAAAGCAATAGTAACACCCCACAAATATTAGTATGTTTGGGCTGTCATAACAATATACCATAGACTGAGTGGCTTAAACAACAAAAATTTATTTTCTCACAGTTCTCAAGGTTGGGAAGTCTGAGAACGAGGTTCAGCAGGGTTCAGTTTCTGGCAAGAACGGTCTTACCAGCTGCCTTCTTGCTACACCCTCACATGGCTGAAAGAGAGAGCTCTGGTCTCTCTTTTTTTTTTTTTTTTTTTTACATTTTTTAAATTTTATTATGTTATGTTAATCACCATACATTACCTCATTAGTTTTTGATGTAGTGTTCCATGATTCATTGTTTGCGTATAACACCCAGTGCTCCTTTCAGTACGTGATCTCTCTTCTTTTTATAGTGACACCAATCCTATCAGATTAAGACCACAGCCTTACCATCTCATTTAGCTTTAAAGAATATATCTCTAAATACAGTCATATTAGGGATTCATGCTTCAACATTTAAATTTGTAAGGGGACAAAATTCAGTCCATGGCACCACACACCACTGTTGTTGACCTAGGAATTTTCTTTACCAATAAACAAAGAACCTCATAAACAAGGGAATGAATATATAAAAGCAACGTATTGATGCCCATTGCTTTTGTAGGTCTTTTCATGTACCCATAACTCAGAAGCAGCTGACCACACAGAATGATAGGATATATTTTAATGTATTTGTTATGGTGCGATTGTCAGAAGCCACCTCATGATAAAGGTGATGTGCTCGGAACCACAACTGATTTATGGTGTTGTTTTTCCTGTAGCCACTATTCATAGACACAGGAACTAAGGGGGGAAAGTGGGAGTGTCAACTTTTCCTATTACATATATTGATCTACTCACAAATCTTTCCCTCATGACTCTAGACTTTTGTAGTTCAGCGGTTTTATTACACAAGGGAGAAAACCATCCCTCAGTAGACTTAGCAGGGCCCAATTCTATTAAACTGGAAGCTAAATTACCACTTCTTTGGTGCTGGTCATTTGGTGCTCTTCCTGCCAACAGATGAACAGAACAGTGCTGTCTGATATGATTGACCCTGCCAATCAAAGTGAGGTAGGATTGTTGCTATACAGTGGGGACAGGAAGGAACATAGATGCCACTGGGGTTTACTGTATAAAATTCAAGAACTATCTTGTTCAGCGCTAAAAGTTGATGAAATTCTATAGCAACTCTATACAGATGGGGCCAACAAGAAATCTAAAACAAAGGTTTGGTTCACCTCATTCTATAAAGAACAGCAATAGGCTGACGCCCTGCTTGAAAGCAAATGACAACAAATATGAACTGCTTCGTTGAGGAGGTAGATGGTAAATTCTAAATACGGGCTATGAACAGCTCTGGGAATGAGGGCCATAACATATATCTTTCTCCGTGTGTGTGTGTGTGTGTGTGTGTGTGTGTGTGTGTGACTGTTTGATTTAAATCATCCAGAAACTGAAATCACAATGTATAACTAGATAATCTAATCAATCTAGACCTCCCCGCCTCCAATGTTAGGATTTTTAACACCACTGCATTCCAACATGCAAACTTTTATAGCAAAACATTATGCTATTGCAAAACATTACAGTTATTGCTCTAAGTGGGGCATGTACCCTGAGTTGTTGTTTCAAGGGGGTCAAAACTGTGTTCTCAGCATTTTCATACTTAATTCCATTGTAGCCAACGGCATGATTTGAGTAAAGATTCAGAGGAATTTACTGGATTGCTCACAAACCATTTCTCAAGGGAAATTAACCCAATTTGTTGGCTTCTGGAGTATTAGGCTCTAACCAATTGGAATAACTGATCATAGATAATTGTAGTAGTAGAAGTCTTTAATATTGCTGTGTTAATAGCTTATAAGGTTCTGATGTATGGATTACTTTGTTGGCTGTTCCAAGAAGTAGGCATACATGTGTATGAACTTATTTGTTTGATTGATGAGGAAACGAGGCCAGGAAGATTGCAATCACAATCACAAAGCTTTTAAATGGAGAAGCTTGAACTAGAATATGTGTTTCAGAACCCAGATCAGTCTTTTCACCATGTGACATTGATGGAGTTCATAGACATACTAAAAACAATACAAGTGACCTTTATAAATAAACTCCAACTCTGATAGCTTTGTTGCGTGAAAGTTTTCCAAAGGTGTCCTTGAAGCGTAGCATTAAGATTTTCATGATTTGGGGCGCCTGGGTGGCTCAGTCGGTTAAGCGTCTGCCTTTGGCTCAGGTCATGATCCCAGGGTCCTGGGATGGAGCCCCGCATCGGGCTCCCTGCTCAGTGGGAAGCCTGCTTCTCCCTCTCCCACTCCTCCTGCTTGTGTTTCCTCTCTCACTGTGTCTCTCTCTGTCAAATAAATAAATAAAATCTTTAAAAAAAAAAGATTTTCATCATTTAGGAAACAGCAGTGATTAAGTATAATTCTTAGTCACTTGTTTTATATCCTCTCTTTCTTCCTGGATGACTATGAAAGCTCTAAAACAGTTTACATTGTGGGCATAAGGGAAGATATTGCTTTAACTTTACTCCTTAATAATGGCACAAAAAATTTTTGATCTTTCCCTACTTCAAAATACTTTATGTCATCCTGTTTTAGAAGTTATTTAAAAACACACCTAACAACTCATGTTTTGGGGAAACTCTACTTGGAGTTGTCACTTGGAATCACTTCAAGGATTGATCATGATATTTTCCTAAAAAAATTTGTATGGTTATTAGACACCCATGTTAGTTCATATTTGTGGATACAAGAAGCTTCTGCTGATCTCTTCCAACTTTTTTTTTGTATGAAAATTCATGAAATGAAAGAAACCCTGTCCTTACCTCCAATTTTTGGAGCAGACATTGTATAAGTTCTGAGATCAGACAAGAGTATTTAGGTAAATATTGATGAAATAATGAAACTAAAAGAAACATATATTTGCACTATAATATCATATAATACTCAAAATGAACAAGCTAAGGACATATTAATAAAGAATAAGCAGAGTAAAAATTCATAAGCAACAATGCTTCATCCTTCTTTGTAGAAACAGTTCATTTTCCATTTCAATTGACACAAATATAAAATGCTTTTCTTTAACTGAATATCCATATTGATTTTGCTTTATGATCCATGCATCTTCTTTGTGACTTCATTCCCCTTACTAAGACCACAAATAAGTCAAAATCCATCCATTCTCTAGAGTAGTTTCAATTTTCATGATAGATCAACACAGTTTTTGACCAGAATACCAACAGTAATTCTCTTGTCTCTTTTGACAAGTAATTCTATCAGCTCTATAAAAAAACTACCCTCATTAATCCACATTGTTCTTTTCAAAACCAGAGGCTTAAGATTTTGTGTTAGATGTTGACTGACCATGCATCTCAAATACCTTTTTATTATACTGAAAAGGTTCAAAAGATGTTACTCGTAAATGAACTCCACACCTTGGAAAACAGTGTGGTTAAAAAGATAGCATAGATGCCTGGGTGAGACCTGAATTAACTAGACATTTTGAGAGTGCTGAACGTTTCCATTTTCAGCACATCTAATTAACCTTGTGGGTATTACCTTCCAGTCGATGCAGAGAAACTCATATACATGCATGAAAAAATCATTGCCACAATGGAGTGGTGAGCATTCCACAGTTACACCCCTACAGGCACTTTTCTTTTCTTCAGAATTAAATACACATCAAGCTGAATATTGGAATCCACTTGAAACTTTTCCAATATTTGCTCCTCTTCCTTCATGTTTTTTTCACTTTTAACTCCTAGTGAGAATGGAAAATGGATCCTGGGAAGAACCATGGAAGAAAAATTCTGACCATATTCCTCACCACAAACATAAAGAAAACAGTTTTCACACTTCATGGGACTTTGTTCTAATCAAATTCAATCCCTTACAGATTTATTCCCCTGCTTCCAACTTAGGAAGAAATGTCAAATTGTTCATTTTCATGAGTAAAATTAGTGAAAGTTTACTCAACTCGTTACTTCCAATGCAGAGTACAAATGACATCATTACATGCTTATGTATAGGAAGCCCTGTTCATAATCTGGTACTTCCTATACTGACTCTTGAAAACATAAATGACCATTTGGAAAATTTCTCTCGTGGGCCCTGTATACCTTTTGAAATCAAATTGAGAGTTCAAAATCAGACTTAATAAAATGATACTCATGGTTATATCATAAATTCCAAATCACGAATAAAGAATATATTATTTTTATTTTTTTAAGATATTATTTATTTATATAAGAGAGAAAGAGAGAGAGAGAGAGAGGAAGAGGAAGCACAAGCAGAGGGGAGGGGCAGAGGGAGAAGAAGACTCCCCGCTGAGCTAGGAGCCCGATGCGGGGCTCTATCCCAGGACCCTGGGATCATGACCTGAGCTGAAGGCAGATGCTTAACCGACTAAGCCACCCAGGTGCCCTGAAAGAATATATTCTAAAACTATATATAAAACTATAAGTTCGGCATGCGAATGACTCAAAATAAATCCATTTCAAATAATAAATAAAACAAGGAAAACAATAGATCAAGAAGTCACTTTGATGCTTTTGACACTTAAATGACCAGCTAAGAACAACTGCATATTAATTCAATTGGCTGTGTAAAAATTTGTCATTCAGATGGTCAAAAAACTTAGTCACAAAGTGCGCCATTTATGGGGATAAACAGCTTCTGCCTACACTGACTAAATAGAATATAAGGCAATTTCTCCATGAAAAAAAATGCAGAATTTGCACGTACATGCAAGCAGAGGAGATGACTTCTTCCAGACTTGATTTTTTATTCCTATGTTTGTTCATAAATTGAAGTTTTGGTGTTGTTCTTTTATTTTGCTTTTGTTCTGGCAGTTTTGTTTTTATTTAGTTGTCAGTAGGGACCATTAAACACTTTTTTTTTTTAAAGATTTTATTTATTTATTTGAGACAGAGAGAATGAGAGAGACAGAGAGCACATGAGGGGGGGGAGGGTCAGAGGGAGAAGCAGCAGGGAGCCCGATGCGGGACTCGATCCAGGGACTCCAGGATCATGACCTGAGCCGAAGGCAGTCGCTTAACCAACTGAGCCACCCAGGCGCCCACCATTAAACACTTTGATGACTTACATTTTAGTCCAGAAGCTAACATCATTTTGTCCTCTTTTTTTTTTTTCCTCCAGTTGTCCATTAAAGATATTCAGGATTAAACTTATGATATTAACATTTCTCAGAAACAGTGCCTCACACAAATAATTTCAAACAAAAACATAAAAACAGGGGGAAAAAAAGAGAAAGGATTATGTAAAACTGAAAACAACCAAGAATTTCCCCCCATCATAATGTGGAAAAAATAATTTATCTCTTTAAATTTTAGACATAAAAAACTTTCTAAGAGGGAAGCGAAGTCTGCTTAATCTCTTTGGCGAATGTTTTTCTTTTCTCTTTCCTCGCTTTTCTAAGATAGATCTAGTGTGCATATCAGAGAAGTAAGCACTATATTCTGCAGATCCATATTACACACACAGCAATTTGTATGATAATTTTTTTCTTGATTGCAATTTACTCTTTAAATATGCAAATTGTATAATTACTGCCGAAAAATGTCCTCCATGTGTAACAACGAAAAAGAGATGCATAAAAGTGCCATAAATTTTGCAGAATAATGGGTTTACAGATGAAAAAAGGGGTGAACTATATTAGGTAAGTCCATTATGGAAGAAAAACACACCAGGTTGAAAATCCTTGGAGTTAGAAATGTTTAGGTTGTTGTTGATAACTGCCCAAAGTCCCAACTCTCTGAAAAATTTCATAGAGGGTAAATGTTTCTTCCTCTCTAATAGATTATCTAAACAATATCAGGTAGGTCAAAAGTGATGTTACAAAAGTCTAAAACTAAATATTTAAAACTGTAACTACCTGAAATATAAGTACAGCAACATAAAAATTAGATCTATGTTCACAATCAATTGTACAAGTAGTTGAAAATAGGGACTTCAGAAATATATACACATACTTACTATATACATTCTCCATATATCTTTTTACTTGACAACTTTTTTTATGACTACATAGAAGAACAATGCATTCCTCTAAAGAGGAGTGTCATCGTAAGTACCAAAGTTGGTAATATAAGAGCTAAACTTTCCTGAGCACCTGCTATTTGCCAAGCTCTGTGCTCAGTGAGTTATAAACATCAGATCCTTTACAGTTCCCAATGAGTAGGCATGAATAGCATCTCAGTATACAGATAAGAACCTGAGACACAAAGATGGTGATTAAGAGGTAAGTCACAAAGCCCAGATTTAATTGTGCATATCTGATCCTGGAAACTGCACCCATATCGTTCTACCTAATTCTTCCCCCTGGGAAATTACCAGACCCAGTTGCCAGTTGGCTTGCTGGGCACCAATGGGCAAGTTAATTATTTGGTGTGTGCCTCAGTCACTCACATCTGATAAATGGAAAAGCTAATTCACTTGCTTGCCTAATTCACAGAGAAGCAGTGTAACATGATATGAATGAGCTTTGAAAATTCATGTATTATGTAAATGTAAACTACAGAAACTTTTACAAATGATTATTTATGATGCATGGAGTTTAAAAGATTAAGCAGTATGTATAACGAATAAATATCATCTTCAAAATGAAACACATATAATCAAATCCTGAATTTATCCTTAAATAGCTAGAAAATCACAGGAAACATCCTTAAACCTGATGACACTAATTTTTCTACTCTGTAGAATGGGGACAGTGACTATTAAAAAATTGGGGGGAGAACTTGAATAATGCATGGAAAACAACTTGACATGTAGTAGATGTTAAATCATAGCTATTATTTTTTTATAAATCAGAAAAAATTTCTGAGCATCAAATCTGTTCTGAAAATCTTGTATGCCTTCTCTATTTGCATATTGCTTTTTTTATGTAAAACCTGAGTGAAAAAGAATCCTAAATTTTTACTCAAAAAGTAAATAAATGTAACCATTTCCCCTTCCTAAAATCAGCTATAACTGGATTAACCATATTAGAGAAAGCCATTCTGTCTATGGCATATTTGTAACATGCCATCTTGAATCAAATTTATGTTGCATGTATAATTATATGTTAAAACATGACTTACTTGGTGTCAGTTTCACGTGAAAGACCAAGGGAATAGGAGGTGCCAGCCCTCCTATGCTGGTCTTGCTAAGGAGCTAGGAACAAACCAGTTCTGTGACACTTTGATGACCATCACTTCTAGCCTAGTTTATCAGAGAGTTTGAAAAAGTAGCAGGGGATTAAAAGGATAATTCTTTGGCAAGAGATGGACTTCTGGTATTTTATGGTAGTGTTATTACTACCTAAGCCAATTTTGGCCAAGGATTTTATTTCTCATAGCCAAAAGCATCATAACCACTACTATATCTTAATGTACAGGATTGGTTGTGAGAATTAGTAAGAAATTATGAAATACCATTAGTAAGATATCTTTGAACACAGCTGACAGGCACTGGATAAATAGCAGCATTTTTTCCTTAAGATTTTTGATAGAAAGGAAGAAGAGAAGAAATGAAAAGGATGGAAATAAATTGAAATTTATCAAGGAAGATAAAATATGAATGCAGAAGTATGTAATAAACATTATAATGTGTTAAATGCTACATAAAACTGTATGTTTTCAGAGGAGAGAGAGATTATTTCCAGCTGAGGACATATGCAAAGACATTAATTCAGAGAGCGCTTGCTCCCTGGCTTCTCCCAGGCAAGTTTCTGCTCACAGATGTGTTTGGCCATGTATTAATCAGGGTTCAATCAGAGAAGCATAACCCTAAGAATTACATAGAGGAAGGAATTTGTTATGGAGATTAGACTTTACACAGTCATGGGAAAGATCTATGATGGGGAAATCTACGCAAAGCTGTTGGCTCTGCATCTGGTCTTGGATCTGAAGCTGCTATAGATCAGCCAGGAGAGCATTTGAAGAGGAAAGTTGGACATGAAGTGTGCTAAAATAAGGAAAACCTGGCATCTTCGTTGATGAACAGAAACACACAAGGATAAACTAAAACCTGCATCTGTCTCTCTTTCCCCAACCCTTTTTGATATAAGTAGCCTTCCACTGTGGTGGCACTTTTGATAATAGACACGCACAGAGGCCTGGGCCTAGACTTAAAGAAACTTTAAAAGCTCCATTGTGAATTGGAGGCATGAGAGGGCTGGTCACTGCCCCACACCAACAGCATGAGCTCACAGGTCAGAGGTATCATGCCAGACCACAAGGAGGCTAACTTTCAGAGAGTAAAAACGGCTACTACTTCATTTGCAACTTCCAAATCTCCAATTTCCAAAGTTCTCTTGTGGCCAACCTGACCCAAAGCCACACATTCTGACAAATATAGTCACAGCTTAGCTAAGTAGCAAAGCTGCCACAGCCAATCCACTATCTTTTTTATTAGAATGATTAGATAGCATTTAAATATTAAGAGGTTTCACATAAATGACCAAATATTTGAACTTCCCTTGAAAGAAAAATGATCACGTAGATATTGACAAACTGATTCTAAATTTACACGGAGAGACAAAAGACTCAGAAAAGTCAATATCATATTGAAGGAGAAGAACAAAGTTGGAAGACTGACCCTACCTGCCTTTAAGATTTACTGTAAAACCACTGTAATCAAACCAGTGTGGTATTGGTGAAAGAATAGACAAGTAGACCAAAGAAGCAGAATACAGAACCCAGAAATAGATTCACATAAATATAGTTAAATGACCTTTGACAAAGGAGCAAAGACAGGGCAGTAAAACAAAGATAGTCTTTCCAACAAATGATGTTGGAAAAACTAGATATCCAAATGCAAAAAAAAAAAAAAAAAAAAAAAGAATCTAGACACAGACTCACACCTTTCACAAAGATTAAGTCAAAATGGATCACAGACCTAAATGTAAAACACAGAACTATAAAACTTCTAGAAGATACATAGAGAAAACATAAATGACCTTGTGTATGTCAATGACTTTTTAGATAGAGTGCCAAAACAAGATCCACAAAAGAAAAATTGATAAACTAGAGTTCATTAAAATTAAAAGTGCTGGCTCTGTGAAAGACAATGCCACAGACTGAAAGAAAATATTTGCAAAGGACATAGATGATAAAGGACTATTATGCACAATGTAGAAAGAACTCTTAAAACTCAAGAATATGAAAACAAACAAATGGGGCAAAGACCCTAATAGACATCCCACCAGAGAAGGTATACAGATGACAAATCAGCATATGAAAAAATGTTCTACATGCTATGTCATTAGGGGAGTATAAATTAAAACAGCATTGAGATCACACTACATACCATTCAGAATGCCCAAAATTTGGAACCCTAATAGTATCAAATACTGATGAGGATGTGGAGCAGGAGGAAAGTTCATTCACTGCTAGTAGAAATACAAAATTGTATAACCATGATGGCAGACAGTTTGGCTATTTCTTACAGAACTAAGCATACTCACACATAATCCAGCAATCACACTCCTTAGTATTTACCTAAATGAGTTGAAAACTTATGTCTGCACAAAAACCTACTATAAGCAGATGTTTATAGCAGCTTTATTCATAATTACCAAAACTTGGAAGCAACTAAGATATCCTTCAGTATATGAATGGATAGATGAACTGTGATATATCCAGACAGTGGAATATTATTCAGTGCTAAAAAGAAATGAGTTATCAAGCTATAAAAAAGCATAGAGGAAACTTCAACCTGTATTAATAAGTCAAAGAAACAAATCTGCAAAGGCTACATACTGTATAATTCCAAATATAAAGCATTCTAGAAAATGCAAAACTATGGAGACGGTATGAAGATCAGTGGTAGCTCGGAGTTGTGGTCTGGGGCGGGGGTCACTAAGCAGAGCTCCGAGGATTTTTAGGGCAGTGAAAATACTCTGTATAACACCATAATTATGGATGCATATCATTATACATTTGTCCAAACTTACAGAATGCCCAACAGCAAGAGTGGATCGGAATTGAAACTATTGACTTTGGGCGATAATGATGTATCAGTGGAGGTTCATCAATTGCATCAAATATATAACTGGTGAAGGATGTTGATAATGGGGAAGTCTATGCATGTATTAGGAGGGGTATATGGGAAATCTCTATACCTTCCTCTCAATTTTGCTGTGAACTCAAAACTGGGCTAAAAATTAAATTCTAATTTAAAAAAAAAAAGAAAAAGTCAGCTAGGCTGGCATTCATACATGACAGCAGGTGACTAGAACTTGGGAGGAGCAGCCTCCTGTGCTTTCTTATTTGCCATTGTCTCCATCATTTCCTATCAACTTCCATTACCAAAACCATTTTGGTTATCATTTACCATTGCCAGGGACTGGATGTTTATGCCCCAACCCTAGTCCATATGTTGAAGCCCTAATCCTCCATGTGATGGTATTTGGAGGTGGGGTCTTTGGGAAGTAACAAGATTTAGATGAGATCATGAAGTAGGGTCCCCATGATGGAATAGGTGCCCTTATAAAAGGCAGACATGTGAGGACAGCACAAGGAGACAATTCTCTGAAGGGAAGAAGAAGGGTCTCCCCAGAACCTGACCATGCTGACACTCTGATCTTGGACTTCTAGCCCCCAGAACTATAAAGAATAAATTTCTGTTGGTTAAGCCACCCCATCTGTCATATTTTTTATAACAACTAAAGCTAATTAAGATAACCATTGTGCTGTTCTTTTCCTTTCTTTCTTTCTTTCTTTCTTTCTTTCTTTCTTTCTTTCTTTCTTTCTTTCTTTCTTTCTTTCTTTCTTTCTTTCTCTCTTCTTTCTTTCTTTCTTTCCTTCTTTCTTTCTTTCTTTTTTTTCCCCCCATGAAACCTGAAGTTGCATGGTTTCATGTAAGTTTCATTTGGGATCCCATATTCTGAAGGAGTCTTTCAGTTGAGTGTGAGAAGAGTTTGTGGTTGACATGGGAAGTGATAGGTATTTCAGGAAGTGTTATTGAAACACGTATTTTTAACTCATGAACAGTCTTTGGTTTGGCAATGTTTGAAGTGTGAAGGTGAGTTTGGTGAAATATGGTAGTTTGAAAGTAGTTTGGGGCCAGATGGCAGAGGGTCTGGAATGCTCGTTTTATTTAGGAGACATCGGGAAACAATTGAAGCATTTTAAAGAGGTGAGGGAAATGCCTATCCCTGTGGTATAGGAAAACCAATCTAGAGGTTGTGTAACAGTGAATTAGGTGGGAACAGAGACAGACAAGGGAACTATCTGCTGTGATGCAGCAATGTTTACTCTATTATCAATCTTTGCATGAAAACACAATCTGGTTATTGTTGTTGCCACTGAGCCATTGTCTCAGTCCCATTTAAATATGGCACAGAATTTGAAGCTCTAGATTTATTTATCACTGTGGTTGATGGATAGAACTCCAAGTTTTCTTTTGTTTAAATCAAACACATTCAAGCTGGTAATCAAGTTCATATCCAAGCTCCCCAGATGGTTTGGTTGCCAAGACTGTTCTGGAAATCTTGCAAGCACTGTTCTGTGGCATTTTAGCCCTGCTGCTTTCAATCTTAGTTGGAAACCATAAAAATAATATTTCATTCATTGTGCTGTAGAAGAGGCCCTTAGAGCTTCATACTTGAAAGAAGGGATATTATGGAGAGCATCACATTCCTATGCAAAATGAGGCACCAGATTGAGAAACAGTGAAATTATGACATAGGGGATAGCAAATAAATTATCCATTACACTATCACCAAAAAGTTATGAGGTCTCAGGTGCATCCTTTGAGTGACTGATTGAGAGGGAGATTATTTAAACTAGTGAGCCTGGAAAGACACTTCAGTTCCTTCTTGAGCAAACCCATGTTTGCTCCATATTATAAATGGAGTTGGTATCTTTCAACAGAAACCCCCAAATCAAAATAAACCAAGGGGATATGACCCTACTGATTGCATTTCAGAAAACAGAATCTAAGAATTCAAAAGCAACATGGTGAATAACCCCAAAATCTCCAATGAATTCAAAATGCCCAACTGCTAAAAATAGATTAAGAAGTAAATAAATAAAAATATTTGATGTACATTAAATATTACTGAGATCTTCTGCTCTCGAGTAGAAGAGCTTGACAACAACTCAGCAAAACCACCAGTCTGTTTTCTAATCTGGTATAAACATCATGCTCTCCCTCTACCGCACACATCTCTGGCTTGATTTTATTGAGAGAACTTCAGGGTTAAATGACAGAGCTACAGCTAAAAGGTGAATAGATGTGATTAAAATGAGAATGAATGCATTGGTACTTAATCAAATAAAAGAAGGGCTCATGTTAGGGTAAGCTATCACCCTAGAACTCCTGTGCCCTGAAGTTCGCTATTGCCAACTTTGGCACTTCCAAGCCCTTATTCCATTTTGGGCAATAGGACCTGCTGGACTTCATCTCCCTCCAGAAAGAAAGCTATTTCAAGGTAGGACAACGACCTTATCCTACAACCCATGGCCAATTTCCTTTATTTCACTTTTGTGTAAGCCAACGTATTCATACAAGATTCACTTCTATAGCTTTCTGGTTCTAAGTCGATTTGCTTTTTGCTATCCTCACACCTGGTTTGAGCCACAAATCATGGCCAGTTAGTGGTTTATAATCAGAGTGTATGAGTCAGCTCAGACTGCCATCATAAAATATCACAGGATGCATGGCTTTAACAACAGAAATTTATTTTCTCATGGTTCTGGAGGCAATATCAAGGAAGTCCAATATCAAGGTGCCAATCAATCACTTTGGTTCCTGGTGAGAACCTTCTTCCTGGTTTGCAGATGGCCACCTTCTCGCTATCCTCACATGGCAGAAAGAGAGAGAAAGAGAGAGAGAGATGACAGATCTTCCACTTCTCATCAACCCACCAATCTTACTGGATTATAATCCACCTCCTTTAACCTTATTTATCTCTTAAAAGCCCCATCTCTAAATAAAGTTCCATTGAGGGTTAAGACTTCATCATATGCATTTTATGGACACAAAATTCACTACATAGCACATAAGAAATTACTTAACTTTTAAGCTTCAATGTCCTCATGTTGAACATTGGTATAACATCTTCTTCAAATGGCTGTTGTCCAGAACAAATGAGATAGTACATTTTAACGATATCTTAGTTGCACAGTAAATCTAAGCTTTCCCCTACATTAAACCACCTGGATAGGTATCCATACTATTCCTGGGCCTGCACTTTGTCCACATCCCTGCCTCTATCCTCCTGCTGGACTTGCATCTTCGGCCAGTGTCTCCAGGCCCATAATAGCTAGGATCAGACCTCTGAATGCCTACCCAAATCACCTGCTTGTGCCCAGCAATGTTTACCTGTTTACTGGTTTCTCTATACACCCTCAAAAATCCCAATATAGATGAAATATGTAGATATAGATATGAGCTATATAGATATGTATAAATGGATGAAATCCCTGATTTCACTTATGCAGAGTTTATACCTTTCCCCACCTATTTGGAAGCCTCTTCAAACAGATCCTGGTGTCAGATGCCAGACGGGCTAACCAAAAATATTTTAAAAGAAAGATTAAAAAGATTAATACCAGTACTCTTTCTACTTATCTGGCCCTCTCTTGCTTTTTATTTCTATCTTATTACCTGCTGCTTCTACCAGACCTCTAGATCAATGGTTCTCTACTGGCAACATAAGAAAAAATGGCATCTGTTCTAAGGATGCTTTTGAGCAATTCCAAATATAATGCTTTATTTGTGAAGAAACTAAGCTCAGTGTATAAACATAAAACTACTTTATATTTCCAAAAATTGCTGTACACTGTGTACTGTTGATCCTTTCACCTTTCCTACTGTGACACTTGTGATGCCTGATATAGCAACTGCTTTCCAGTTTCTAAGGCATGCCTGGTCTTGTCTCATCCTCACAAAACCCCATATGGGCAATGAAGCACAGAAAGATAGGTGACCTGCCCAAAGTCACCCAGCTAGACAGTGGGGAAGCCAGAATTCAGACTCAAGCAGTCTGTCTTCATAGACTACACTTAACCATGGTGCAATATCACCTTGAGGTGGAGAGAAAAGTGGAATCAGCCAGTGTCCATGGGATCATCCATAACCTTGGCTGTGTCTGCCTGGGATGGCATGCCACCTCTCACGTGTCTTGTCTGCCCCTGAACAATGAATGGTCAATGCAGCTCATTTATATTCTTGTTGGAAAGAAGATCACATCATAGAAAAGGACTCTGACGGCACAACAATCATCAGTCACGTTTCAGTTCAATGAATTAAATCTGACCAGAAGCAGTAGATTACAAAATCTCCTCCCCAAATCCTCTACCTTTCTGTTATCTTAAAGTACAATTTGTGTCCAAGAAAACAGTCCTAGAATGATGCCTCCAAGCTGAAACTATTCAGAGAAGGACTTCATGTCTGCATTCAGACTTTAAACTTACATGATATAAACAAAATACAGTGCTGGCCTATTATGTTTGCATTCAAACAGGAAAATAAGGAATTCTCTTTCTCTTAGGCCTTGGACTGATTGGCCCCTAGAAAGGGCTCAGATCCACTAGTGATTGGGAATTAAGCCCTAGCATGCTCAGAATGAGAGAAATTCTGCTTTGTAGAACTGCAGGCAGATCGGGAATAGGGAAAATGAAAGAAAAGACAAAGAAGGCATCTTGATTCAGGTATTTCAGACTCCATATTATTAATCGCACAGTATTCCTCAGAGATTTGATATTTGCCTTCTTACTGGTTGGAATGAACACACTTGTAAAAGGAAAAGACTACTTTTAGGTGTTATTTAGGGCGGAAAAACAGCATAGAGATTTGAACTCAGCTTTAAGCACCCAGGTGGCATTTAAGTCATTAATATAATGTAAATGCCTACCACTACATGAAAGGTAAAGAAAAACAGTATAATATGGTAGACATATGGGTGCTGGAGTCTGAATTTTCTTATTTCTGAAATAGGGATTCATCCAATGGGGTTCTTATGAAAAGCAACGAAATATCTCTAAATCATCACATTCAGGGAGAGCTAGCATAGTGTAGATTGAGAACAGGTTCTTGGGAGCTGGACTTTTCTCAATCTCACCTTGCTCTCAGTTATTAGCTGTGTGAGTTCAGAAAAGTTACTTTACCACCCTGGACTTATAAAATGGAGTTGATGAGAAGAGTGCCTACCACATCAGATTATTATGAGGATTTAATAAGTAACTACTTGTAAAGTGATGGGAACAGTGCCCAGATCAGAGTAAGTACTATGTAAAATCTTGAAAAATAAATAGTATGTTGACTCTTAACGGTCTGACATTTACTTTTTCTAATTCCAGAACCAGTGTCCCATTTTGGCTTTGGGGAATGTCCCCACAACCTGTCTTTGAGTATAGTCTTAGTGATGCAATCAATTCAGGTGCTACAGCCAAACCTTGTGTGGCTCGGGGTGATGATGGTGACCTGAGCTAGGCTAATCAGACACTCTCTCCCTGGAATTTGACTCATAAGGAGAAACCACGCAGACTCTGTATTATAATGTATTCATCCTGACTCCTTCACCCTAAGGATACCCTTCATGAATTCCTCACTCTAAGATTTCCAAGGTTGCCCCACTGTCTGCCCAGTCTGGGACCTTATCCATCAATTCTAGAGACAGCTTCTTTCAAAAATTGAGCCCCTAAAAAAATTCCAATAAATAAGTAAATAAATAAATAAATAAGCCTCTTTTTTTCTTTTTTAAATCTGTATCCAAGACTTTTAATCAAATATCCCCATATGTCCACAGTGGGTACCCAAATACATTTTATTCATTATTAGAATCAGAGTGATCATTCTAAATCATTCTCTTATATTGAAATTAATTTATAGTTATATCGGTGTGAACCTCCTTCTCCCCAGATCAGTTTCTGTTTGTGCTCACTTCAACTCTGATGGAGTTATATAGTTCTATACAGTCTTGACTCCCATCTGTGCCAAGCAGAAAAGCTATATAACTATAATCCGGTAAGGGTTGGCAGTGTGTATGACCGGGAAAGGATGTCTCCTCAGTGACCAACTCGAGCTGTGGGATCTAAGACACTATTTGCCTGGCCAATGAAAGGCTCAGGGTTTAGCTCTTCATTTCCGAAAGTCTGAGGTGCATACTACTAAATAAATATTCAGAGATGGGAAAGAAGTAACGTCATTGATAATCATGAATTCTTGGTGTTGCTACTATACCCCTCCTCTCACTGTTAAAATATAGAATGAAATACATCAGAAAACAAAATATAATATGTCTGAATAATTTAAGAATGGCTAATTGGACTTTGAAAAATACACATATACAACAAAATAAATTTCTAATAGCTATCATTCCAGACCCTATACAAAATAAATAACTTCATACTGAGATGTTAGAGATCGTGTGGTGAGCAATTTGGAGAAAAAAAAAAAAGGCTTTTTCTGGACTAGTTAAATCATTTATCAAAAATTATAAGCAAATCTATAGAGACAGAAAGTACATTAGTGGCTGCCTAGGGCTGGGAGATGGTGGTGTGGGAAGTGATTGCTAATGGGTACAAGGCTGCTTTGGGGAATGATGAAAATGTTCTAAAATTAGATTATGATGATGGCTGCAAAACTGTAAATATACTAACAATCTGTGAATTCTGCACTTTAAGCAGGTAAACTCCATAGTATGCAAATTATACCCCAATAAGTTGTTTTTAAATGATTGCATTCTCACCTTTTAAGTTATTGGAAAACTCTAGCTAACCTGAATGAAAGTCAGCAGATTTGGATTAGGGGTGTCCAGAATAAGGTGGAAAACCTAAAAATCAATAAAACGCACCCAAGTCAAAATCCACATTCAGATCCCTTGGGTCAGTACCAGACAACCCAAGGAAACCAGGGTCTACTGCAAATGAGAAATGGGGCTGTGTTAAGAAGGAGATGGACGTGAACTGAGCAGGAGTAAGTTCAATTCAACATGTCACCCTTATTGATTGGGCGTCATGGTCTAGTGAGCATTTCTCAATGAGAGATAGTCTATCTATACTTTCTACCTGCTTGGTGTTGAGTCAAATAGCACCGTGCAGTTAGAGTACCCAGTATTCTTTAAGGCACCCTTCATAGTTTTCTTATTTCCATATCTCAGTCTTAGTAAGTACTCTCAAGCTGTAGCCAGCTGCTAACACACTCCCTTAGAGAGCGTGGCTACACAGGGCCGCACACCTAGCTGGCCAGGTGGAATTCCAGGTGTTTGGCTAAGTCAATGGATGGATGAGGCTAACTGGTAAGGGCCTTCTTGCTTGATGTCTCTAAGTGTGCATGAATAGCAGCTCTCACCGTGAAGGACAAAGCCCTGCTGATTATTTACAAAACATATATTCTTTGCATGCTGAAAGGAATCTAAGCTAGAAAAAGAATGAGCATTTCAGAAAGTGATATTTAAGAAGAAAATAGTTGAAATCCAAATGTTTAATTTTCTTACATGATTTGTAAATTCTTCTACACACTAAGGTTTTTTGTTTGTTTCTCCCTTTGTTTGTTTGTTTGTTTGTTTTCAGAGCTTAAGGGAGATTCAAACACAGTCCACTCCAGAAGTGCTCGGCCATTTTCTTCTGTTAGAACACTTGGGATTGATGGCATTAACACAACTCACATTTGATGAGACAGGAGCAGGTACACCGTAGGGTAGAGGAAATCCCACCTTTTCCTTTCAAGGAAGCATGCCAGGTGGCAGACCGATGAGAATAATATTGTAGAAATACTCCAAACAAACATATAGCAAAATACGAATCATTAACAAAAGTTAACTCTTGTCAGTAATAATTAATTTGAAATTTCCCTCATAGTTGATTGTTGCACACACAAGTCACACACAGATGTCATGAAAGCACTCCAGAGAGCCTCCAAAATAGTCCCCCTTCATAGCTTTATATGTGAGAAGAAAGAGGATACAGAGATTTGGGGCATTTTGCTCAAGCATTATCAATCTAAATTAAAGTTGACTGTAAGATTAAGGATGTCTCCCATTACACAATCTCCACCCCTTTTAGACCAGTGTGTCTCCAGATTGAATGTACATATGAAATACTGATCAACTTGTCAATCTTGTCAAAATCCAGAATCTCACTTTGAGTTGTGAGGTTCTACCTGTATTTGAAAGCACCTCTGTAATTTGCAAAGCACTTTACATAGGGTAATAGCATTTGTTACCATGACCTACGAAAACAGAAAATTATAATTGCAGTCTTATAAACGGGAATGTGATACGCTTTGCATCATACACTAAGTGATAGATCAAGAATTCAAACTGGATCTGTGATTCTAAATCTTACGTCCTTTCCCTCGATCCCATTTCTCCTTGGTAGAAACACATGTTCTGTGACTGAGATATAAAAGGGGGCTGTAACTTTTCCAATTGTCCTCTTATTTCACTTACTTATTTTTTTTTCATCCTCTGTCTGTCATAGATTTTTCTTGACATGTTTTCTATGTGTAAATATGACCCCATTGTAACTTTTACTATCAATCTCCACCGTGAACCCTTTCAAGGTAAAGTTGTATTTCTTCCTCTCGGTTATTTACATATTTTCCCGTTGGTTTCAAATCTCTTCCATAGTCGGTCCTTTAGCCATGGTACATTAAACACATTATATTCCCGTATTTTATTTCTGTCTACTAATTTGCCTTTTAATCATATTTGCTGTTTGCCTAGAACTTGCCTGAACTTCTTAGCTCCATTTTTGTATCAAAGTAATTAAAAGGAACACAAATAATCACAGTCTCAAGTTTCTTGCCTCTGAATCTATACAGCAAATCATCTCTTTGCTCTTTTCAAGGACTTTTATGAAAATAGATTATCAAAGGGTTCCAAATGAAATTTTTTGGTTACTTATTTATTTTGAATTTAAGAAGTCACAGGAGGAAGAGAGAGAGAACACATTTGGAAGGATGATTTAGTGGAATTATAACTTGCAATATTTAGTTGCATATTATTTTATTGGGATCATGGAAAAATATAAAAGATACACTACAGCTGATTTTTCTACGTAGAGTTCTTAAAAATTTATATCATCTACATTAGTTAAAAAGACTTTATTATTTGTAATAAAAATATTTAGCCATCCTATTAAGAACAAACCATGACTCTATTATTAATAGTATTTCATCTTTCTATTATATGAGTAAAGACCACTGGGTGGAATAATAATCATTCAAGAAAACGCAGGGGTGAATAACAACATTTCTAATTTGAGAGCCATGTTTTCTTTCTGCTTAAATTTTCTGAAATGATATGAAACAAAATCTGCACCACCCATTCTGGTTATATAAGCTGATTCAGACCTATGTCCTCGATTTCTCCATATATAGAAGGAAGGAAGAACCCCATGAAGGAGAAAAATATAAATGCCCCAAGAGATGATCTACTCTGTAGGTATCCAATGGCTTATACCATCACATTATTGTGTGTAAATAGTTGCCATGCTGGAGGCCAGCCCTAACTGTCCCACAATATGCAGGGCTGATAGGATCAAGATGCACAGGCCTCTAATTCCAGGACAATTTGTACTAAATGCTGATGAAAGATCAGAGGACTACGATGTAGAGACGCTCGGAGTAGTTTCAGAGAAGATAGATGTTGTTTTAATTGCCCACTCTTAGAACTAGGATATGGTCTTAGTATCACTTACTACTGCTAAGGATTTCTCCCAGGATCTAGGTGTGTCTACAAAAGAATTTACATTCCTTCTAGTCTTAACTGATTTCTTTACTTTCCTGGAGATGAAAGAAGGACACCAACATTTACCCTACAAGAACAAATCCCCTTAAGAAGAGAGAATCTTGGGCGCCTGGGTGGCTCAGTTGGTTAAGCGACTGCCTTCGGCTCAGGTCATGATCCTGGAGTCCCGGGATCGAGTCCCGCATCGGGCTCCCTGCTCGGCAGGGAGTCTGCTTCTCCCTCTGACCCTCCCCTGTCTCATGAGCTCTCTCTCATTCTCTCTCTCTCAAATAAATAAATAAAATCTTTAAAAAAAATAAAATAAATAATAAATAAATAAATAAATAAAAAGAAGAGAGAATCTTGGTCCTACCTAGAACAATGATCCTTAACCTTGGCTGCATGTTAAAATATATGAAGAAATTTTTAAAACCTGCAAACGTCCATGTCCCAGCCCTGGTCCAGTTAAACAGGATCACCTACAGAAGGAGCTCTCAAGCTTTAAAACTTCTCAAATGATTTCAATATGCACCAGTTTTAGAGGCTACCTTGGAAAGACCTAGTTAAAAAAAATAAATAGAGTTAAAAAATAAAAATAAATCCAAAATAAATTGGCAACAGAGTTAGGATGACTCCTTTCTAATCAAGGGCTCTTTGTACTGCAGAGAATTGTTGCAAATAAATTTTAAAGAGGATACACATTGAGTGACTATTTAGTAAATTGCAACTGAAAAGGACATGAGTATACATTTCAGTAAGGTAGGGCAATAGAAATCAAATTTAAAACCCCAGGGGGAGGAAATCACCAGGGTCAGTGAAAGTTTGTAGCTGGGGAGATTATGTCACATATTTACATTATTATTTAATTGTATGTTAAACAGGATTTGTAAAATGAACTACAAATCCAAATACCCCCACAGAGGCAGAGTGCTAAAAACTTTCATCTCAGGTTGACTTGGATTAGAGGTTTGAAAGCCCACTTCTCCTTTTACCATGTCAAATTATAAAAGGAAAAATAAAATGCTGATTCCAGTCTCTAACGAAAGGTAACTGTACAGTTATTGGAAACATACTTCCAAAGCGAAAGAGGATCTTATTACAGCACAGAGCTAGGCCTGCATCTTCCTACCTTAAGGTTTTGATGGTGAGATTGCTGTTTACTTTCATCTGGTTTTCATTTGAAAAATCCCATCTGTGCTAAGCCTGAAAGAACTGTAAAAATACTAAAGTTACAAGCATTTAAGTAAGGTGAACAGAATTTCCTGGGTTTACTTTGCTAAAATGATGTTTAAAGAAGATTTTGGTGATGTAGGCTGTGAGACCACTATAATATACCTGCTCCAACTAATTATGTGTCTGAGATGGGAGGCAAAGCAGGACTTCCACCAGAGGGGAGGGGAAATATGCTGGCAGCCTCACACGCTCAGACTAAGTACAGACATTTTCAAAAGTGAATGTGTTATACTTAAACTCATTATGCAAAACTTTGGGTAATAGCATATTTATCTGCCATTTCATATTATAATCTAAACACTTGTGGCTACACACATAAAAGCTGAAAATAATGAAGTGGAGAAAAGAATGTTTCTGTATTTCAAAAGAACTAAGAATCAAATCAAATCAAATAAGCCAGAATGTTCTCCTTTTATATATTACTCATAAAGGATCAGGTTTGCTATGAGAAAACAATATGTAGCTTAGTTATTCTAGCTAATCAGCGAATGAAGCGTGTCTCAGTGAAAACAGGAGAATTGAGAGAAGTGGAAATGTTAATAAGTTAAATGTGAATTTTTAAAAGATATCTTGGTACTAGACATTATAGAAAGAAAAGAGTGTTTGGGTCAACATGGTGTTTGGGCAAGTAGGACACGTATCATCCCCCCACTCCCACCCCGTTTATATTAATGGAAATAATTCAGGCCAAATATTTGCAAAGATGACTTAGATATTTCTAAGATGCTCATTCCAGAGTTCAAAGGAGGCACTAAGCAACCATCTGCCCTTTGCCCAACTTTGGATGATCATTCACTGACTGTTTCGATGAAGTTCAGACCTGCCATTGGTCCAAGAAATAGTATCTGTTTAGGGAATTTTAATCCAGCTATTCAAATCCTTTGCAAGCTCTGCACCTATGACTAGTTGCCCCCGGATACCTTTGTGTAAGTCCAATTCAAACTTCTGAAAAAGCCAAAACTTGATTTCTAATTCTTGCCTGGTTATAAAGTGCAGAATTTACAAAAGTTTCTCACCTCCAAGACCCATGAAGGAAAACGGGTCCTTCATTGCTTCTGTGAAGGATTATTCTGGAAATTTAAACGCACAACCACACACACACACAAATTGCAGGAAAGAAGTAGACAGAGCTAAATAAGGAAGGGGCATTTGTTACCTGGGGGTCTGTCCATCAAGCTGGGCATGAGTATATATATATATATATATTTACAATTCAGAGGTGAGATGATCATTGAAATTTCCCTTCTGTGGCTCTTTGCTCTCACTGGTCACAAGTCAGTTGTGTCACAGTCTCCGTGTAAAGTTTCCTGAACCCTGATTCTAGTAGATTCTATATGCATATTCCCCCATTACATTTTCATAAAGATATTTGCACTTAAAATAAAACTTGTGACACTTTCTGGTTACTTAACGGTTAGTTTCTCCCCCAGTACTGTAAGATCCTAGAGGGCAGACACAGTATCTTATTTGATTCTTCACAAGTAGGCATAAATAAATATTTTGAGATTTACTTAAATCTCAAATAAATCAGGATATGAATGAATATTTAATTTGCTTAAATTAGGCAGATGTATAATTGATTATATCTATCTGCAAGAGCTTTGAGATCCTCACATATCCAGCATCATGTTTAGAATTTTCATTCTTTCCATTGTCTTATATAAATTATTTTAGATTGAGCTTCAATAATTTTTAAAAATAGATTATTTTTAGACAACAGAGAAGCCTAGAATGACACCTCATAATCATCTATAGTGTATAGTTTATATTAAGATTCATTCTTGGTGTTGTACATTTTACAGGTTTTGAAAATTGTACAATAATATGGATCCATCATTATAATATCATACAGAACAGTTTTATTGCCTTAAAAATTCCCCATTCACTATCTATTCATCCCTCCCTCCCCCATAACTCTTGGTAACCACTTATCTCCTTACTACGTCCATAGTTCTGTTTTTTCCAGATGCCATATACCTGGAATTATAAAATATGTAGCCCTTGCAGATTGACTTCAACGTTTAACCATTTATGATTCCTCCATGTCTTTTCATGGTTTGCTAGCTCATTTCTTTTCAGTGCTGAATAATAATAATATAATACAATAATGTATTACATTATATAATAATAATAATTATTATTATTCCATTGTCTGGGGGAAAACTGCCTTTCCAGTGGTTGTATCATTTTGCATTCCCACTAGCAGTAAATGAGAGTTCCTCTTCATTCTTAGCAGCATTTTGCATTGTCAAGGTCTGGGATTTTGGCCATTCTAAGAATGGTGTAGTGGTATCTCCTTATTTCAATTTGCATTTCCCCATTTCCCTACTGACATATGATGTTAAGCCTCCTTTCATAGTCTCATTTGTTACCCATCTTGCTTCTTTGGTGAGGTGTCCAGAACTTTTGCTCATTTTTTGATCAAATTCTCCATTTTTTTATTGTTAAATTATTATTTTTTTTTAATTTGGAAGATTCACCTGAATTTTTTTAAAAAATTTTACCGAACTTTTAATCAATAAGCAGCTCAAACAGTTCTCAGAGATACTGATAAGTGGCTTTCATGTCTAATTTCCAGTTTAAATGTTTAGAAATGTACTTATTATTTTATCTAAATTCACTTTTTATTGCCAAACATTGTTTAAATAACAAAGTGAATAGAGATTCTAACAATGAGCATCCTGAACTTTCATACATTGAAGAAAGCAAGGTTCTCAGAAAGTGAATACATAGAGCAGTAAAAAATATTATAGAGTACTTTAAAATTTAATTTTCTAAAAGTTAAGTAGTAGTATGGATTTAATTTTAAGAGCCAGACCCCCCCCAAAAAAATGTGTAATAAAACTGAATGCCACAGAGGCCACATTTCCCAGCTTTATGCCCAGTTTTATAATTTCTTAAGAAATATCCAGAAAGAGAGAACTCTGACAATATTTGATACCTGTATTTAGTCATACTCTAGGACTTATAAATGTTATTTCAGGTAATTTTAATGAAGGGGGAGAAAGAGAGAGAGATTGGGAGAAAAATTGCCTCACAATTGGCCACTTCACATCTTTAGCCTTTTAGATTTCCAAATACTGTTCCTGCAGGGTAAGCAAAGCATTCTTGCCATGACTCACTTTCTGTACAACAGCTTGTTAGAGAACAAAAATGGAATTCCCAATTAAAAATATATACATAATGTTCAAGCTATGTCCAGCTCTGCAAGTGGAAGGGGCAGAAAATAGCAAATGTAGTCCATTTACATAAAACAAACACGCTTTCCTCTATAGGAGGCATCTATTAAAGCAGGACTCTGTCCAACCAATTTGAGCTTCATGCAAATCCAAATAAGCCAAGAATCAGAGATTTCTGGTACCCGGTCCTGGCTTTCACAATATGGAATTAAATTTTCTAAGAGAGGGAAAAGAAAATCAAATTATATTGTTAATAAGAATTGCTGAAGTAGCTACCTGGAGTTCAGGAAATTCTTTGAATATTAAAACAAGCTTTATTAGCTGATACTGGGAATATTAACACATTCAAAGAAGAGTTTAAAAGATACTCATCAGGGTACCTGGGTGACTCAGCCCGTTAAGCGCTTGCCTTCAGCTTGGGTCCTGATCCCAAGATGCTGGGATCCAGCCCCATGTTGGGCCCCCTGCTCAGCGGAGAGTCTGCTTCTCCCTCTCACTCTGCCCCTCCCCTGTTCATTCTCTTTCTTGGTCTCTCTCAAATAAATGGATAAAATCTTTACAAAAAAATAAAAGATATTAATCATTCCATCACAATTGTGTATTGTTGCAAATTGACAGCCATCATTTTCTTTCCAGAGCACATACAATCAATACTGAGTATTAATCTTGATGAAGGAAATGATTCCACCCTGTGAATAAGAATACAGTTCGGCAGCTCTACTCCTCACTGTTGATACTGCTCAGGCAAGCGCTGTTGCATGAACTACCTATATATCCAGTTGATTTATTCTGTAATCTCTTTGGAAACAGATGTTTACCTTGCCTGCCAATCAATGATTATTTTATTGAGTGCTCAGTATGTTCGGTGGAGTATGTGGTACTTGTCCTCAAGGGGCTTATAACTGGTGATTGGATGTCTTGATTAATTTAACAGCTATCTAAAGTAGGAACTCTGTTTGTGTGCCAGTTCCTACATGGAGAGGCTCTTAATCTCCTGGATATTCCTATGTGATGAGGGTTTTTATTGCCATTTTACAGATGGGGAAATAAAAGCTCAGAACCCAAGCTCTCATTTAGTAATGCTGGAATCCAAGCCCAAAATGCCATGCTCCAGAAGCCAGTGTGATTAATTTTACATATTTTCCTATGTTGGCTTCCCTTAAACTTCTGAAAAAGGCTTCCTCCTCACCTTTGCTCTTTTTGTGACATAAAATAGCTTTATTTGCATTTGACATCCTTTGCACTGTTGACAGTCATCTTAGTATATTTTTAGGCTGTAATGACTTCAGAGGAAACCGGAAAAAAAAATGAGGAAAATTATCAAATTTTGAAAAATGCTCAATACATAGATAAGAGAAATTTCTGCTTGGTCAGCAGGCTGAGAACCTTAATTTTTTACAATGAAAATTCACTCTGGGGCGAATAAGTGCCCTTAACATTAACAGCAACAGTAACAGAATTCATTTACCAGTCTCTTTCCCCTATTAAGAGCGTTCCCAACGAAGGGATATAGTAAAATGATATTTTGGTCTCAGAGAATTAAAAATAAAGTATTTATGGAAATAACAGTGTTACATTTTGGTAGATTAGGTTTAATCAAATCACTGAATATATGAAAGACAACAAGCTGAGTAGAAATGTGCTGTAGAAATAAAGATGCTAAGTAAGCATCCTGTGCAGTAGTGATCATTGGGGGTTCTTGGGTAACCACCCTGCCAGCCCGACAACTCAGAGGGTCCTGTGCCTACAGATGTGGCTCAATCAGTTAGTGCTTTATTAAGGAAAGGACTGATAAAATGCATTGACATTTTATTATTATTTATTTTACTCATTTGTTTATTATTTATTTTGATGATTATTAATATTCCATAACTTATTTTTCTCTCAATTTAATTAGTACTTATTGAAGAAGTAAACAACTTAGCTATTCAATGAACACTGACTGAACATTATTTAATGATTTGACACATACTTTCATAGCACTTACTTGTGCCAAGTATTGTTCCAAGTTCTTCACAGACAGGAGTTACTTATTTCTCTTAACTTCCTTAGTCTTCTTTTTTTTTTTTTTTTAACATTTTATTTATTTGAGAGAGAGAAAGAGAGAGTAAGCCCAAGTAGGGGGAGAGAAGCAGAGAGAAAGGGAGAAGCAGACTCCCTGCTTAGGGGGAGCCTGACATGGGGCTCCATCCCAGGCCCCCAGGATAATGACCTGGGCTGAAGGCAGATGTTTAACTGACTGAGCCACCCAGATGCCCCTACTTCCTTAGTCTTCTTAATAACAGTTGTACTATTGTCCCACTTTACAATTAAGGAACCTAAGGCAGAAGAAAGCTAAAAAACTTAGCCATGGTCAATTAGCAAGCAGGAGATACTTGACTCTAGGATTCACGCTATTAACTATTATATTATGTGTCTCCTACTTTTTAAGGAAATTGTCTGGATTATTTAGCCCTGAAGAAGTCATGCAGTGAGGAGACACATTTTGGTTATGGTATCATAAAAGACAAAGAAAATATTTCCTAGCAACACTGAAGAACATTCACACAAAAAAATAATTTATTGGGTCAGATGTAAAATATAGATGTTCTTAAAAATGTAATGACCTAAGAGTCAGACCTAGTTGGTCAGATAAATGAACGAGAGAAAACGCACCCTCCCTCTTAGCCACAGGAATGTTCATATCCAGGCATGTTTAAGGGGAAAAAATTCATTTGAAGATGATACTGAATTATATTTTTTATTTTGAAATTATATGTGTGCATTTGCAAAGCTCATTATATACGTGCCATCCACTTCTGTATGGTATTTATCGCCGCCAATTTCAACAGAAGGAAGTCTTGGTTGGTTGAACTATCTGTAGAACTGTCTCTGTTCTCCATTCTTCTGGTAGCAACAGGGGCTGTAATGAAGACTTGCAGAAGACATGCTGGCTGTCCGCCCTCACCCTGAATGCAGAGGCCAGTTAGTGGAAATTGCTTTACAAATCAGGGGAGAAAAGCATGGCATGGGGGGAATGGATCCTCGTTTCCATATTATACTACAAGGCCATGACAGTAATGCTCAAAATCAGATGTGCCCTGTGGAGAGTTTGGTCATGCTTGACTAAAACCCTATGTTTATTTTGAGACTCTTGAATACAAAAAAATCCATATTTATTTGTGTTATCAAATTAGCCAAAATTCCTGATTTTCACAGCTTTCCAGTTGAATCTGTCTACACAGATCACGTAATCCTCACACAAATCAGATCAGTTATCATTAGCCCACTCTTCTCTTTGGGACTCCCAAATCTGCGGTTAATTTCCTCAGTCATTAAGAGGAATTGGTGTCTGAGAATGGCATCTTGTTTTATTTACACAAATAGGCATGTTCCTTAAAAGAATTTCCATAACATTTGAAATGGGAAATGACTACTTTCTCACCCAATATTACTGTCAAAAGTTATATTCAGAGGGCTAGGTTTCTAGGATGAGGGTTTTAAATAATATATAGCACATGTGCATACCATAAACAAAAATATATTTGAAGTACATGAATCGTATGTTAGGGTTTTTTTTTTTTATTGTTTTCTTTCTTTTTGAAGAGGGAACGAGGAAAATAAGCCATGTTTCAATCTGAGAGAATTAAATGTCTCTTATTTTCAGAAAACAAACAATTTGGCTGATCATGTTTAATCAAATTATTCACGTGTGAGGGCTGGCATGTTTTCTTTGTGGGAACGACAAGCTGAGTGGAAATGTGCCATCATTGTAAAGCCTCTGTGGATGAACATACTCCATGTGGTCACTTTATTGTCTGCTATTTGCTGAGTGGGGAAGGCAATCAGACATGTATAAAGTACTGGTCACCTACTAATTTCAGATCTGCTCTTGTTATTCTCCTCTGATGTTTTCCTCTGCTCCCTTGATAGTGATAGAGGTCAGGCCAGATTTCTTAAGTGAATGTGAAGCAAAAATCTGTTCTTAAATATACCCTTTAAAGACATTCCAGTGGTAAGTGTAATCACACTGTGGTAAAAATTCCCTTTCTCAACAGTTTCTAATTTATTTAATAGCAATTGGCATGCCCACTTTTTCTTTCTATTCCTCCACCTCACCCCTCCACGGCATCCTGATTATTTTCAAACTGGTTTGCCACAGAGAGAGATACAAAAATTGAGGGCTCAAATGACAACCGAGGTGGGCGCCTGGGTGGCTCAGTCTTTAAGCATCTGCCTTCTGCTCAGGTCATGATCCTGGAGTCCCAGGATCGAGTCCCACATCGGGCTCCCTGCTCGGTGGGGAGTCTGCTTCTCCCTCTGACCCTGCCCCCCTTTCATTTTCTCTCTCTCTCTCATTCTCTCTCTCTCTCAAATAAATAAATAAAATCTTTTTTAAAAATGACAACTGAGGAGAATGGTGGAAAAGTGCTCAGCTGTGAAATCTCTGAATGTTGTAATAGGAATCAGATGAGCAAGTGACATCACTATGGTTCAGTCACTGCTTTGGCAAAAATCTGGTCTCAATTTTTCAGTTGCCTAGAAACAAACATAATATTTAAGCAAAATGGGTTATAAAATCAGTGTATTAGTCAGTATCATGTAAGTCAGTCATTCTATCACTTTAAATATCTAAAAACATCCATGTACATTAATGAGGCACTGGGATTTAGAGCAGGGAACAGGACACTGGGACATCAAAATAAATAGAGAAGAGTTAATGTGCCCATTACTCATGTGTTTTGAAGGGTCATGGCAATAGCTAGCTCCTCATACATCACTATAGCTGTTTCCTATGTGCCTTGAAAATGGGGTTGAGGAAGGGAGTGTGGGGCAATTTTATTTTTCTTTACCGTTATCTCTAATGAGTTACAAAGAATTTTCCCTCTTCTTCTCCCTTCCCCCTCCCTGTATAAGCTATTTCTTGGGCCAATCTTAAGGGTTTGCACATATTGTTGAGCTACCAAACGTCCAGTCTGGCTGAATTCCATACTCACATCTCCAACCTGGCTGTTCATGCATAATGTGGGCTCTATCTGGGAGTCCAAGAATGAATGATTTTAAGTAAGCTTTTGGGTGAGACTCCTTAGGGCAGAGCGTCCCGTTCTCCAGGCAGCCCTCAGTTCCTGTCCTTCAGTGTGATCATCATAGTCTCTTGGTAATGTGGTCTGCTCGCCAGCCAGCCAACCCTGTGGGTGACTTAACAGCCAGAGAGTGGATACTGAACTATATGCTATAGTGTGCATTGCACTCCACAGGGTACCCAGCCATCTGTGCCAAAGAAAAGGTGCCAAGTATATTCAGCTTCATTGTTGGCCTCTCTCTATGCTCAAGTATCTCTTTCTAGATGTTTCCCTTATATCAGGTAAGGGCAGAAAGAATAAATAAGGTTACTACCTAGACTGGTATCCACTGTGGGAAGGAGGTAACATTCTTCTTGCAGAAATCCTCCATATTTATAAGTGATTTTCTTAGTGCCACCTTCACTAGATATGGGGTCTTTTTAGCATCCCCTTTCCTGTAGGGATCAGAGGGAAAACCCTAGCACTCCTCAAGTCAATGCCTCTCAAATCTGAAGCTCCTTTGTCTTTTTAACTTTATAAAGTTGTGGGGGGGCGGGTGGTCACAGCTGGAATGGGAGTTAAGGCATAGAGATTATTCTTATCCATCCCCGAGGGATGGATAAATGACTGACTTACTCACTTTGGGCATGTTCCTCTTTAGAATATCAGCTCCTCTGTGTCCACTTCCCCTAGGCTTTGAGCTTTAGTCCTCCATTCCCAGACTACCTAGAAAGGGATTTCTAACAATTATGTGATGCTGTCTTAGCACCATGTGCAATGGTTACTCTGCAAGAGGAATAATTTTCAGTAATGGAACCAACTAAAAGTACTGTTAAGTTTTGCATTTCTGTTAAATGCCAGATTCTTCCTCACTCTATCATTCCTATCACCCCTCCTGAGTTCCTTCCTATATATGCTCCAAGTTAAAGAGAAAAATAATTAATTTTGTTATATGTTTGAAGTATTCCCCATTTACCTTGAGAACCCGGGACAGTTCAAACCTAAAGAAATCCCACTTTGCCCACGTGGCACCCAGTGTTCTGGACTCAGTGGGTGTTTATCAAATGCCCTGCCGTAGAAATAATCAGAAGACTGAAGAACTCACGCATATCAGTTATTGATCACTTGCTTGATGTGATCAAGATGACAATAGTAAAAAGTAATATATATGAATGAAAATAGAGATATATTTTCCTCCAAAGAGTTAAAGTCTTTGTAAAAGTTATTATGTTTATTATGGAATATTTTATTTGAGATAAGTACTATTCATCTTCAGATTTCATGGATTTGAAATTTGAAAACTGATGCACACAGTGGCTTATTCCAGTGCTCATAATCCGAGTGGCTGAGGGAGCCAAATCCAAAACATGGGCTTTTGGAATTTCAGGCTAAAAAGGCTGGGTTGCATGAGCTTGGCTTAAAGGAGGTATCTTGCTAACCTATGTGCCCATCCCTGCCTAAGATCAAATTCCTTTATCCTAGAGCGATCTGGCACATTCGAGGACCTCAAATTGCAGGAAATAATTGAGGATGGCTTATTGTGATCTTTCGTAACATATGCAAACCTTATGAGGTCGGTGAGCTATGTGGAATAACACTGCTGCATCCTAGCCACGGAAATTATCTGTATGAATGGTTAGTTGACTGTGTCACTCCAAACCTCAAATATGTATAATGCTACTTTCATTCAAGTCATATGTGCTTAGAGCTCTTCAACACAGCATAAAGTTACTGTGAAAGCAACAGCTAGGCATAAATTCCACGCTCTACCCAATGCCATACTCAGTATTCTTAACCTGTAGACACAGATTCTTCTGAAGATATCATCTTGGGCTTTCCCTGTCTTGTTTGTAAGAAGCAATACTGAGATGAACCATGTCTCAAAACACAGAAGTAAGTTCTGACAGGACATATATTTATCTTCTGCCAGGATTATTTAGAGGATTTTTCTTAAAACTTGGCTTCTGAAAAAGAACAGCTGAGTTACAACATGTAATAGAGCAGTAATGATTTCTGAATGAGGGGAAAAAATGCCTTTAAAGGCATGGAACTATATTCACATATGCGAACGTGTTTATACAGACACATTCATGCATATGCTGATATATTCGATTTTACTTCCTTTCTTTATAGCGCAGGGATAGAATTTGGCCAATACTTTAAAAACATCATTTTCTTTGCTTCCAAACTTTATTTCAAAACACGGACAGCCTAATGCTATCTGGTAAGGATAAATTGGAATACTATTTTTTTCTATATCTCATATGTTACTAAATTCCCCATATTCTGTCTCCCTCTTAGTAAAAATAAATAGGTCCTATATTTTTGCATTTACATCAGATGTCACACTGTGACAAGTCACTTGCTGCACCTGACAGACAACTGTACCCATTTTTTATTAGTTCCAGTTCTCCCGGTAACTGAAATCCTAAGGAAGAAGTTGCTCTGCCCTGAAGAAGCCAGTGTTCTCTCCAGAATCGAACAAATTGTCTTTCTTGCCGGTGCTGATTCCTTCGACACTCTCTGGAACTTGTCAAGGACGAGGAGGGTCAAGAATAGCTCTCCCATTTTAAGCTACATGACAAAACAGCAGAAAGTGTCCCATTTCAGCAAGACTGCATGAAGTTTATTCCTGTCTTTGGTGCAATCAAATCAAATCTGTTCACCAGAAGTCAAGTGTATTAGCTCCATTTTTTTTTTTTTTTTTTATAAAATCAAGAATTAGAGAGCCATCTACTGGCCTAATCTTCCTAAGTGGTTTTCTAAAGAGCTAGGGGACTGTCATGAAGAAGTGAATCATAGACCAAAACTTAAAGCCACACAAAAAGTATGTACCTTTCCCATTATATTTGGGGAAAAAGAAGTAAATGTTTTCTCCTGAGACTAAAGAAGAAAATAGAAGTATAATTTCTAGGAAAGATGAGATAAAACGGAGTCTATATTATATAAGTAAAATGAAATGATAATGAATATTAATTAACCAGTTAGTTAATCAGCAAGTAGTTATGAAAAATGTGCTATACGTTTAGAGTTTCTTTTCTGGATAATTACAAGACATGCTAATTCTTGTCAGAGAATTTATATGCTAATTTGAAATAAAAGAAAACAAAAACAGGACACTGAATGCATGATATACCATTCTGGCATCAAAGCAAATATACAGGACTTACAGTTAGAACACCTGAGTCTAGGAGCACCTGGGTGGTTCAGTCGGTTAAGCGTCTGCCTTAGGCTTAGGTCATGATCTCTGGGTCCTGGGATGGAGCCCCGTGTCAGGCTCCCTGCTCAGTGGGGAGCCTGCTTCTCCCTCTCCCTCTGCCCCTGCTCATCTGCTCATGCTCTGTCTCTCTCTCAAATAAATAAATAAAGTCTTTAAAAAAAAAAAGAACACCTGAGTCTAAATGTTGCATATACCACTTGGGAACCTGACAACTTGGGGCAGCTCACTAAGCCTTAGATGTTCTGTCTGAAAATTGAGGAAGATAATATATGCCTCATAATTTATTATAATAATATGCTCAAATTTAAAAAAATGTTATATACATGCACGGTATAAATGCTGGAATCATAAAGTCTAAATACATGAAACCCTGAGATCTAAACACTGCAAAAGGAGTAGTTAAGGCCAGAGTACTTATGGGTGGTGTTGTAAAGAGAGCCTGAGTAATGCGTCCATAGGTGAAAGTGAGTTGGGTGGGCATTTTATAAAGTATTTAAGTACTCTAAACATAGAACACATCAGTCTGAAGGGGAGAAAAATGTTAAGACACATGATTTCCCTAGGGCTGGTAGCAGTTTAATTTATAGTGAAGTGTTTGAAGGATGGGAGGGAAGACGGACTAAGTTGAAATTTAATCTCCAGCTAGCTGAACATAGGTTTTAAAAAATCAGCGAGGGAGAGAATAGAAAATCAAGTGTGGAATAAAATGAAGGGAAGATGATAAAGTTTCCAAGGGCATTAAGCTGAAAAGGGAGACTTCATAAAATAGAAGTGAAAACTTTGAAAGAGTCAAATTAGCTTGGAAAGCAGGAAGTAAAAATAATCATGCTAATGACTAAAATCTCTGGGATATCTAGAGATTTCTGTCAGCGTTAGGACTATAAGGGGGGTACTTGTTACAGACGCACAGAAGTGGAATGCAGTGACCCCGAAGAACACTGCTCCCTTCATTCAAAGCCCACTGAAGATCAGGAATTTTGAACTCACCTAGACAAAAGATCTGAGACTCCAGGGAAGAGTCTTTGCAAAGGGAATTCTAAAGCCTACCTTTGTTTCAAGTATAAACGCAGATATGAATGTTTCTTCTTTGCATGACTTCATTTAAAAAAAAAACATCGTGTTTCTTTAGAATGTAATAATAAAAAAGCCTGAAACCATCATTTTCCTTGTCAGTTTGCATAATGATAGTGAGTAATATAGCTGTCGTTAATTTTTAGACAATGAAGGTAAATTAATACTGGGCTCTTTTGTGTATTTTCCAAAGCCTTCCATATATTTAGTACCGATTAAAGAGCAGATTTGCCCCTTCAATATTTCTAATTTAAAAAAAACTCATTAAATGAGATTTGTATCAACATTAATAGAATTAATGGAAAATGCTTAGGATGCTTAAATTCTTACATTCTATTTTCTGTATAAAAAATTTAACCATCCACAGTCTATAATACAGAATTCAAACATAAACTCCATTTTTTCTCACACATACCATCTTTAAAGGTCTAATTTACAGGATACCTCCTTCCTGAAGCAAGGTAATTCCTGGTACTGGAAAAGTCAGAAGGTGAAACTCACAAGCTCTTAAAGCACAGTCTGCTTAGTTAAAGGAACATCGCCACCTACAATGAACTAGAACTTACGCGTATGTGTCTCTTATTTTGCTTCCATTCCTTTCTTAATTGCTCTGCAAAATATCTCTTTTGTGCTTGAACATTGATTTCATCTCTTAGATGAAAATCCCATCTCCTTCCCTCTGAAGCCCCAGAGGTTTTACTGGATTCCTCACTTACGATATTTATATTTCCCTTGCATTTTAATCAGTGTTGTCCTTAATAGAGTCTAGCATCAAGTGTTACTTAAAATAGATGTCGCCCTCTGGGAGGGGTCAATGGATTGGTGGATTACCCTCTCTCACAACACAAACCACAACCACAGACTCACAGATCTCTTAGCCTGTATCAGGATGGAACAGGAAGGAGAACAGGGTGCATCACCCCACTAGGAATCCTGCTGTGTTGATTAGGCCATTGATGCTAGGGATGGAGTCATTGTACCTGATTAAAGGATCTAAGAAGAGGTTGCCAAAACTAGCTAGACATCGAAATGACCTGAACTTAAAAAAAAGGGGGGAAAAAAAAAAGAGCTTACCTAGGCCTTATCTTAAAAATTCTGAATTATACTCCCCCCAGGATTGAGTCCTAAAAGTTGTGTTGTGTTGTGTTTTTTTTTAAGATTTTATTTATTTGAGAGAGAGATTGAGAGACAGCACGAGAGGGAAGAGGGTCAGAGGGAGAAGCAGACCCCCCGCTGAGCAGGGAGCCTGATGTGGGCCTTGATCCCGGGACTCCAGGATCATGACCTGAGCCGAAGGCAGTCGCTTAACCAACTGAGCCACCCAGGCGCCCTAAAAGTTGTGTTTTAATAACCTCTTAGTGATTCTTATGCAATCATCCTACAGTTCATATAGGAAAACAACTGGCTAATCCAAAAATACATGAGATCAGCTAAATCTCGAGATCTGAATTTAAATTAGTTTGAGGTATTTATGCCTTCTACCTTCTAACCTAGCCAACTAGAATTCCTTGTAAGGTTTTAGGGCTCAAGAGCAATTTAATGTTTTCTTTGCTTTCCTTTGCCTTGTTTTGTATGTTTCTGCCTCAAAGTCCATTCGGAGCGGAATATGTTTTTGCAAGCAGGATCCTGGATACTGTGTTAGAAATCAGGACAGCCTGGCATAATCTAAATTCTCCAGTCCCACCCCAGGTTTTCCGTTATTCTAACACTTACAACTTTGTCCTGGCATTAATAAGGTGGGTTTAGGGTGAATTGAATTGAAAGTTAAGGTTAGAATTTGAGAAGAAGCCATCAAACCATTAAGGCACACTTTTTAACAGAGATAAATTGAGCACAAGACCATAATTCAAGCCATATTTTATAGCCTTGGAAATCTTTGGAGAGCTATGGCTAAGTGTACGGATTTTCACATCAAACCATTGAAGTTCAAAGTACGTGTTCCATTTGTTTGCAATTATGTTGACGCAGTTTCATCTCTCGGAGACTCAGTTTCTTCATCTGTCAAATGGTGATAATTATACTGTTAACATCCTACGATTGTCACAAGGAACACATGTCCTAACCCATGTAAATGTTCTTAGCGCAGTGTTCAGGAAATAAGTACTAACACCTGCTAGTTAACACTATTTTTACTATATCATCATCATCCTACTGCAAATTTAATACAGGCACACCTCAGAGATACTGCGAGTTTGGTTCCAGACTACAACAATAAAACGAATATTGCAATAAAGCAGGTCAGTGAGTGTTTGGTTTCCCAGTGCATCTACAGGTATGCTTACGCTGTACTGTAGTCTATTAAGTGTGCAATAGCGTTACATTTAAAAAATATACATACCTTAATTTCAAATAGTTTATTGCTAAAAAATGCTAACCCTCATCTGAGCTTTCAGCAAGTTATAATCACTGATCGCAGATAACCATAACAGATACAATAATGATAATGAGAAAAGGATTTGAAATATCGCAAGATTTACCAAACTACCAAACACACACGGAGACATGAAGTGAGCAAATGGTTTGGAAACATGGTGTCGACAGACTTGCTCAATGCAAGGTTGCCACAAACCCTCAATGTGTAAAAATGCAATATCTGCAAGGCACAGCAAAGTGAAGCACAATAAGATGAGGTGTGTCTATGATGGATACCCTGACACAGTTGGAGAATTCAAGCTGGTTTTCTTAGTTTTTTTCATCCCTAGTACGCTTGGCCAGATCATCTCCAGTACTGTAAAGCCCAAGATGAAATTCGCCACAAGTAGATGCGCTTAGTACTTGGACTATTGTGTCTTACAGTGAACTAAACTCTGGAGCACGTGTCCCTTGTGTGTCCCTCGTTTGCTTCCACTTCTTTCTCAAGCGCACTGCAAAGTGTCTCTTGCACATGAAGTTCACAAACACAGAATTGCCAGAAGAAGCCTGGGGAAGTTTTGATTATAACCCCAACAACTCCCTTTGGGGTCATGGGAAAGTTGTTTCGTCTCCTTCCTTTTTATTCCACCTTTAAAGCAGAAAAAAACAAAATCTGTCCCAAACTTCAGCATTCCTACAGAAAAATATCTGTGCAGGATTCAGTAATTACAAATACTGAAGGAGGTGGCACTCGGAGATAAATTGATGAAAAGCCAAACCTTCAAGGAAAAAAAAAAAAAAGATTAAATATGTGTCTAATGACCCAGACTTTTGCCTCTACCATTTGGCTAGTTTTCATTGTGGCCTTGTTCATTGTAGTTGATTGAATAAATTGATCTCTTAACTGTGAGAAGTGGATGGATTCCGTACATCTCGGACAATCCCTGGTCTCTGCGTATTTAATAGCTGCTGCAACATGTTGGGGGGTTTCATCTGTGCATATTTATGCCTTTGAAAATGATCTCAGTATGAGCTGTTAAATGTTATTGGATTTGGTCAATACTCCATGTGAAGTGGTAAGTACAGCTCAGCTAAGTCACCTGACAAGTCCCTGCCTGGGTGGCTCAGTCGTTAAGCGTCTGCCTTCAGCTCAGGTCATGATCCCAGGGTCCTGGGATCAAGTCCTACATCGGGCTCCCTGCTCGGCGGGAAGCCTGCTTCTCCCTCCCCGACTCCCCCTGCTTGTGTTCCCTCTCTTGCTGTGTCTCTTCTGTCAAATAAATAAATAAAATCTTAAAAAAAAAAATCTGGTTATTCTGCCATTGATACTTGCTACAGCATTTTTTATATAATTCAATGAAATCTTCAGTTCCAGAATTTCCATTTGGTTCATAATAGAAGTTATGATTTCTGTCTCTTTGTGACATCTCTCATTTTGTTCACGGGTTGTTTTCCTGATTATGTTGCATTGTCTTTCTGTGTTATCTTGTAGCTCCTTGACTTTCCTCAAAATAGCTATTTTGAATTCTTCATCAGGTAATCACAGATCCCCATGTCTTTGGGTTTAGTGATTAGAGGATTATTATGTTCTTCGGTGATGTCATGTTTCCTTGATTTTTCACATTCCTTGGAGTTTTGCACCTCTGTGTTTGCATTTGAAGTAGTGGTCACGTCCCCCAATCTTTACTAGTTACCTTTACTAGATACCTTTATTTGTGGACAGATGCTGAATTTTTAATGTTAAAGGGAGGAAAAAATGAGGTATGTCTTATGTGCCATGATGTCTGGATATCATTCCAGATTATGTCTTTATTAAACATTTTTTTTCATATTTTATTCATCATGGGTTTTTATATTAATTTTGAGGGTTTATTAAAAAAAATTACATTAAAACATTATTTATCTCAGTTACTGAGTTTTTTTTAATCCCCTTTTAAACTGTGTGTTCTAGAGGAAGGCCTATTTCCCTCACCCTAGTCTTGGCCCTGCTTTCCTGATTACTCGCTATGCAAATAGAAGTAGTCACCTTCTCCATTTTATTTTGTACAAAATTATATTATTACACATGTCACACAATAATGTTTACACATCTTTAAGCACTGCCTAAACACATTTAATCCTCAAAAAATTTAAAGTAGGTAATATTGTTTTTCCCATTCCACAGATGCGAACCTCGGTATTTGGAGATGATACAGAATTATCCAAAGCTACATGCTAGTGAGTGGCAGACCAGGGATGTGAATTCTAGTCTAACTACAGATCCTTCACTTTTAAACAGAAGATTGTATTGCATGCATCCTTAGCTTGTGTCGGCCCCTGAAGGAAAAAGATGATCTAGACTGACTGATTCTGTTACAGTCAGGAAGGATAATTGTAAAGGTTGTAGGTCCTCCGTCAGCCAATGGAAAATGAATTATCTCATTTGAAGAATTAAGAGTTCTTACAGAGAGACTTAAGGTCAGCTGCATGAAGCTAATTTTCTTCCCAAGGTTGTGCCCACAGTTCTAGGCTCTTCTTCTATTCCATAATCCCTAGAATTGCCACTTTCTCTTCTGTCCTCAACACACATTTAATAGCATTCAATATGCACTTTAAACTGTCCCTGATAGGGGAAAGTGAAGTCTTGTTTCCCGATATTTCAGAGTAATTTGCTCCTGCAAAACTATTAGGTTTGTGTGACTTGTTGGCCCACCAGGCTTCAAATAAAGTTATTTCAATAGATAATGAAAGTCTTCTAAGCTCACAAGACAAGGGAACCTTAATTAAAATCAATGAAGAAAAAAATCTGTAAAAACAATTAAGCTCTGAAGTTGACTCCTTTTAATTTGGGGTCTGAAGGTCTTCTTGGGAAACTACTGAATCACTGGGATGATTTAATTTGGCTGCCTTGAATTAAGTTTTGGTGGGTTAGAAATGGTCTCTCAGATATTGTATAATGTATAATCCTGAGAAGCATTATAGTAACAGTAAAAATCCAAAGAACAAATAAAACATTTAGGGAGTCAATTAGATTGTGTAATCCACTGTCTTCTGGAATAGATTCTTTCATTTGAAATATTTTACGGGTTGTGTGTTCCAGGAAAAATAGGTTGGAGCCATTTTCTCTGGGAAGTAAATGGAGGTTTAAATAGAAATTTTACTCAAGGAAAGAGCTATGTTTCAGTCTCAGATTTTTTTTTCTGGAATTCCGTATATTGACATAAATAAGGCAGTAAACAAAACAGAATCATAATTGCATAATTTCTTTATAAACTGTTATATAAAGTAGGCAAAGTCATGCATGTTAATAGGAATAGTTGTCTTGTTATTCATTTGAATAGGCATCTGTTTTTATCTATGGCCCAGTATCAGTTGAATGTCCTTTGGACAACAACTCTTACCTTCTTTCTTTCTTTATGGTTTTTGGTTTCGTGGGACTAACTCATCCCCAGCTCCATTGGATACATGTGATTCAAGTCAAAGCCAATATGCCATTCCATTTGCCAAGGTCAGGGACGGCCATGTGATTCAATTCAGTCCAAAAATTAACAAAGAAAACAAAATGAGGACTAAGGTTTTATGTTTAAATGATTGAAGTAGTAGGATCTCTCTCTCTCTCTTTATGGACTTGAACCAAGAACATTTGAGCCTGAATCTTCTATGGCCACCACATGAAGAGAGAAAAAAGAAATGGAGAGAAGCCAAAACGTAATGAAAACATTTGGACTCCTGGATCAAACTTATTCTGAAGCCTACACCTAAGTTTTTTAAGACTATTACTCTTTATGCATAATACAGTTTGGATTTGTTTTTCTCTTGTCTGCAAATAGTGAAGTAAATATCTCTGAGGAAAATTATTATCTCTCATCTGACTTTAAATCAGGTGATACAATTTCATGAATAAAATGTATACCTTTGCTCAGGCTACATTAATTGGAAATAACTAATTCTCATTCTCTGAGAAAGCTTTTCTTGTGTGAGATATAGAATATTCCATAAAGATACTTAATCTATTTGGAGATTTTTCTCATTCACCTCAAATTTGCATATGTGCAACCACTGAATAGGCCTTTAAAAAAATTCAGCCTTTAAATTTTATGAGGCCCTTTCTCTTCTGAAAGTATGACTTAAGCCAATAGGGCATCATAAAACAAGATAATAATCAGAGATTTCACAATTTATTATATAGGACTGATCTTATTATGGTCAATTGACAGTAGTAATAGACAGATAAGGAGTGAATAGAGAAAGCTACAGTTCCAAAGTGAATTCAGGGTAGCAATGGTTGACTAATGGTTGAAGAGCATTCATTACATTGAAATGAAAAAAGTTTAAATAATTTGAAATATTATTATTTAAATCAATGTGACCTAGTTTCTTTAATTTCTTATATCTATGAACTGTTACCGAGTAAGTTACTACTGTACCATCAGGAAAATGGATCGCTTCTGATAATTAAATCCCTTCCTAAAATGTTTATGTAGGGATAAAAAAGAGAGACAGCCAAACTAATGATATACAATTGTATGAATTTTCACTTCCTTGGTTGAGTCAGTCTTGCATGAACACAGTCTTTAGGAAGTCCGTGCCCAAATACTTTGGTTAATGATGAACTTGTTCTGCAATTGTTTAACTAACTCCCTTTGGCTTTTCTTTCTCATCTGTAATGGGTGACACATCCCCCACTGAGTCACTTTTGACTTTGAATTATGAAATGATACCAAAGCTCTTTGCAAAAATAAAGTGTTCTGTATGTGATTCATAATCAAAATAATGATGTTAACCTCTACAGAGTCTCCTAAAAATAATTATGCTTCATAGACTCCAAATCAGTACAGCTGGCTTGAGTTTCATTTTTAAACCCACATTAAGTTAGAAGCATTTGATCAAGTAAACCTAGCTTAAAAGCAATAGACAAGCTAGAGAGGAGATGGAATATCTACTTAAGAAGAAACCAAATGGAAAGAGTCAGAATGTGGTTTTTGCCAATTTGTATACATAAACACAGGTCTACTCCCCAAAGCAGGGAAGTAATTCCTTGTTTAAAACAAAACAAAGCAAAACAAACAACAATGACAACAAACAAAGAAAGGGTTGCTAAAGCCAGAATAAATCCACAGCCTTTGAAAAAACAATGGTAAGAGTTGGCATTTATTGAGGGTACTGTCTGCAGAAGAAACTAGCTAAGCTACATACAAATATTTTCCAAATTATTTCATATAACAACTTCAGAAGTTATGTATTATTAAATCCCTCTTCTTACAGAAAAAGAAACTGAAATTTCAAGAGGTTAACTAGCTTTACCAGAATTATAAATTAGTTAATGACAAAGAGGTATTCACGCAAAGCTTGATTAGTTGCCAAAAACTGTAATTTACAGCAAGAAGGACCATATACCCCATGTATTAGGTCATGTGCACCTAAAAATAACAATTTTGCTTACACTTAAGCAACATGAACTACAATTCTATTTTTTAAAGCAGTTCATAAACTAAATTTCCCTTCTTTCTTTTTTTCTTTCTCTCTTTCTTTCTTTCTCTCTTTCTCTTTTTCTTTCTTTCTTTCTTTCTTTCTTTCTTTCTTTCTTTCTTCTTTCTTTCTTTCTCTTCCCATCCTCCCTCCCTCCCTCCCTTCCTTCCTTCCTTCCTTCCTTCCTTTCTTCCTTCCTTCCTTCCTTCCTTCTTTCTTTCTCTCCTTACCCCCCTCTTTCTTTTTTGTCATCTCACTGACCCATCTCAACTGTGATAGAGACAAATGACAATCAGAGAAGATTTTTTCACAAATCCTTCTAATTATACCAAAATGTAGTTGAAGATTACAATACAGTTCCAAGGAAACACAAAAATGTTCAGTGGGTACTTCAAACTATCAGTGACAGAACCCCAATGTAATTAGCTTAAGCAATAAAAAATGTTGAGCAGATTTATCGGATGATATAACTGGTTATTCCAAGGGCAGATGTAGCTTTGGGCACAGCTGGAACCAACCAAGAACTAAAAAGATCATAGAATCTTCCACTTCCTTCCCAACCACATCCACCCATCCCTCAGTTTGGCTTCCCAGTGTAGGTCTCATTCCTTTGGTGGGGCAATCACTACCAACAGCTTTGGGACCACAGACCCAATGTAACAAGTGAGCAGAATGAAGTTTATTTTTCTTTCCAGGAGCTGTGGATCAGTTTCAGGTAAGGAGTATGATCACTTGCCTGGATCACATGCTCAAATTACAGACCAGTCAATGCCAGCAAGATGTGGTCTCTGGGGAGGTACAGGCCCATAAATAACTTTACCTATTCTAACTCTAATTGTGAGGAAGGCATACTGGGAAGACAAAGAAGACATATATTCATTATAGAGGCTGCTGTTTTTATGTACACCATATATAATATCTTATTTAGCCTTTATGAACCTCTGAAAGATAGCATTATTATTATTTTAGAAAAATTGAAGTTCAGAGATCTTAAGTATTTGGTCCATTATAACACAATGAGTGTTATTTTCAACACATGCTCGTGCTCTAAACCATAATGCTATGCCTCTAGGAATGACTGATGTTACTTAACTATCAAAGATGAAAAAATGTTCTTCCTCTCTGCCAAAGCTATGAAGATTCAATAGACCATACTGGACACCTAGAAATTGAGAGAATCCTCCATTCCTTTTCAATTTGACCTAGGGTTTCCAGAACTTTCTGCATAGCCAGACTTACCTGTAAAGAAATGGAATCTGACTCTGCTTAGAGCTTCACAAACTGTAATGAAAACCTCCTTGCTACTTTATTATCACAGAGGGGATGTTTATGCTGCTCAGCATTCTGATTCCTGCTTTGCTTCCCAACCTGATTGAGGCTGATTAAATTAGGCATACTGGCATGCAAGCTATTAAAAAAAAAAAAAAAGCTCATTTATAGGAAGGCAGAGATTAAAATAAGAGATACAATACAGGCTCTTCTTTTCTTTTCTACCCCTCTTGGACCAAGACAGGGATAAAGACTTCACTCTGATACAGATTTGCAACAAAATATGGAACCATCTGAAGTGGAAATAGTGATTGTAAAGGAATGAGCCTCCTGGCTATGAGTAGTTCTCCAATTATTTATCTTAGAAAAGCAGAGAATAGGGCGCCTGGGTGGCTCAGTTGGTTAAGCGACTGCCTTCGGCTAAGGTCATGATCCTGGAGTCCTGGGATCAAGTCCCGCATCGGGCTCCCTGCTTGGCAAGGAGTCTGCTTCGTCCTCTGACCCTATCCCCTCTCATGTGTTCTCTCTCATTCTCTCTCTCTCAAATAAATAAATAAAATCTTTAAAAAAAGAAAAAAAAAGAAAAGCAGAGAATAAAAGGGACAAGGTTCTGTCCCTTTGGAAGACTCCATTTTCATGGCCCCAGGCTGTTTGGCCCAGAGCTAGATCAGGTGGTGTCTCCCTTAATGCTTACTTGTCCACAGGGAAGACAGCACTATTACTGGTCAGTTCTAAATCTCCTAATGTCTTTGCTCTGCTTTAAATGACCTCCTTTTAAGTGTTTTTGTTCTGTTATCTTTAAAAAATTCTCCTTTGGACTCTAATACTCACCCTCTTTGGCTGATATGCAAAAGCTGGATGTAATTATTAGTGCAAGATATTTTAGGACATATATTAGCCTCATTTCAATAACACTTTCCAAGCTTAAATGTAAGTTGACATAAACAAAATCAGCAGTGTAGTAAGTACAAAATACCAGTGTGAGTTTGTACCAGGGCTGTAGGCAACAGATTACATCCCTGACTTCTAAAGTTACTTTTACTCAGAACATTTAGTCAATTCAACTCAACCAACATTTATTAAACACTCACTGAAAACCGAGCAGTATTTTAGATCTTCAAACCATTTGTGAAAGGTGTAAGTGATTACCCAACTGCTGGGGAGGCCATTCATGCATCCTATGCCGACTACAGCCTTGGAAAGGTGAATAGCCATTCTTAACTGTGCACCTAGACCTGAAATCCCCAAGGGCATTCCTAAAGTCCTGAAATTTTAATCTTAGATATTTAGAAGCACCACAACATCTTACTTTTGCAAAAGTATTATTTTCCAGAGAAACTCAGAGTGTGGAGATTCTAGGAGACCTCAGAATAGGGTGGGTATTTATAAGTCTCAGTGTAGATTGGTGTGGTAGGTAGTAACACCCGAATAGAAGACGAAGTTTTAATTATACCATTAAATGACTGGGCATCTCATTGTCCAATGCTGGATTTGGTTTCCATCACTTCTGAGGGTTATGGACCCTTAAAATGTTGCAGTCGGTACCTGCTGATACTTACTCATATTAGACCAAGGACTATGAGCTAGCAGTGAAGATGCTGAGAAATCCTTCTTACTAGTCCCTAGATACCAAGTATTAATTATAAAGCGATGTCATCTTTAACTTTTTCCTTTCGTAGTTAATCTCAGTATTAAGGATACTATGTAAAAAAGATGAAATTGCCTATATGAGGATTACACAAGGATTAGATGAGTATTAGCATTCTCAACTCCTGTTCTCACCAAAATCTTAGTAAGACCTCTTACTATTCATCCTTGAAAGATCCCTTACACTCAAATAAATTATTGATTTTTACAAGCACAATGGCCTAGTCAAAAAGGTATTAACATACAATAACTTTATGCCCACAGATAAATTAAATCTCCAAATTTAATGGCACATAAAAAAAAATAAAGTCACAGTGTTTGCTTAAGAGGTCAATATCACTTTCTTCTTGGAACCAATTTAGAATATGACTTAGCATAAAAATCTACTTGCAAAGTAGTTTATTCTTATTTTTCTTGTTATTTTTGATTGCATCTTTTCATTTTATTATTCCCCATTTTGTTTTCAAGTCAGCTAGATTGAAGTATGATTAAAATATTAAACCAAGTAGAGTATAAGTTGGCCCTCAGTTGAGAAAAAAAAATTGACGATGGTACTCAGGAAAATTTGAATATTTGTGCAATTATTTGCTGAATTAACTTTCAAACAATCTAAAAAAAACCTAGAATGATATTGATGCTTCTCTCTCTCTCTGTCTCTCTCTCTTTCATCTATTACCATCTATCTATCTATCATCTATCTATCTATCTATCTATCTATCTATCTATCTATCTATCTATCATCTCTCTATCATCATCTTCTATATATATCTAAGTTTGCTCCAGGTCCCACTGCCCGTTTGGAAAATCACTGACTCTCTTTTTCTGAAAAATGATACAGATACTGAAATAGGAAGGTAACAGGGAAATGCAGTGGAAATTATCTGAGGTTTTGTTAGCAATATAAAGCCTCCTACTAAAATCTTGCCTAGAGACACTCCTAGGCCCAGTCCCCAGACTTGAGGAGTTTAGCCTACTTCAACCACAATAGACTATAATAAAACCTTACTATGGAAAAGAGATTGAGAGAAATCAGCTTATTCTCACTAAATAAGAAAAGAATCTATAATGATCTAACCTCAGTTTATCAAATTGCATCTGAGTTGAATGTTCAAGAAAACATCTCGCACATAAAGTAATAGATCCACATAAAAGAGAATGCAACTTTGAAATTAAGACTAGTCAGTTTAAACAAAAAGAAATAGTAAATACTCCACTCCAAACCCTCTGAATGAGAAAAGGAGAGATCTTGGTACGAGAGCTGATAAGATAGGATTTAGAGAGTGAAGAGGGAGATTAAGGGGAGAATAACTTTTGGAAGCAGTAGCAGTGTCGGGGATGACTTATTGGTTAGTCACTGGAGATTAGGACTGGCATGCATCTTCTTGGATCAGTTGCCTAACTGGCTAGTTACCTTTACTGAGCAGAGCTTCTCACGTATTACTGAGATGTCCCCTACCCCCTAAACCTCCATGTGGACTTCTGTATCCAGAAGATGTTTACTAGTGTGTATTTATTGTGATGGACTTAGCTTTAAATTTATCAGTAGGCAATATTTTGCATTCAAATTGGAGTGTAACTTCTAATGATGCCTGCATTAAGATGCTTCATGAGTATCGTTCTAATAGAAATATTAGGTTAACAGAATACTTCAGTGTTTGTACAGCTTTCTCCTATATTGTTTCTTTGAACCCACCACCACCTTGTAAAATTGGCAAGGTAAATATATTTTATTCCATTATATAGAAGAGAAATGTAAGCTTTTAGGTCTTAAATAACTGCCCTAATTTACATAGCCAGTAAAGCGTCTATATGTAGCTTTGTAATGGAAAAGGAAGTAGAATAGTGCACATTGACAATCAGTCTCTAAGTAGGCGCTTTAGTGATGGAAATCTACAGGTTGACCAGTCCTTGTAGCAACTAATGAAGGAAGCCCTGACAGAGACGGTTTAAATATACAGATAAAATATGCAGTTTTAGGGTTTTATCATTTATTTATTCACTCCATTTATTTGCAATGCTATTGTAAATTATTATGAAACTATCTTCTAGTCCCATAACTAGAGTATTTTTAATAGCTTAATGTGCTCTACTCCAATCTCATGCCCTGATGTTCTAATCTTCCCTAGAATTTACCACACTATTGAATTTTGTGTTTATCATATATATAATGTATATATCATGTATACATATATGTATATCACATATATATGCCTAAACACAAGTATACCATATCTACATCTATATGTGGATATCCTATGTTTTTATATATACATGCATACACTCAACTATATATTTAGCATACACACATGCATGCACACATATACACACACATAAAAAATAAATAAAACATATAAAATCATGTATCATACTTACCTCTCTAGATTGGTGAGGTGAGGTTATGTGAATATTCAGCTTTACCAGACAAGGCTAAATTGTTTTCTGAAGTGACGTACTGACATACACTTTAATCAACAATGTATAAGACCGTACTTTGACAATGGGTAATGTCAGACTTTTTAGCTTTTTCTAATCAAATGATTGTAGAATGGTTTCTCGTTATGCCTTAATTTGCATTTTTCTGGTTACTGGTGAGCTTGATGTTTATTCATATGGCTATTAGTTACATGCTCAAGTCTACTTCCGTTGACATTTCCTCATTGAAAATTAGGAGTCCTTTGTTGATTAAATATGCTGCAAATATTTTCTTCCAGTTTTTAAGTTATCTTTTCACATTCTTTAAGGTGTCTTTTGATGAACCAAACTATCTGATTTTATTCAAGTCAAAGCTTTTAGTCTTTGGAGTTATGTTCTGGACTTTCTGTGTTTGCTTAAGAAATCCTTCCATGTCCTCAGGTTAGAAAAGTGTTCATCTATTATTTTTAGAAGTTTCAAAATTCTTTTTTTGGTATTTAAATGCTTAATCCATCTGGAGCTTGGTTTTGTGCACGGTGTTAGCTAGAGATCTGATTTTTTAACATAGGCATAATAAATTTCTTATCTGCATTTTTTGGACAACTCCTTTCTCAGTAATTTGCTATGCTATCTCTTTCATATAATAATTTTCATTATGTGAGTCAGTTTCTGAGCTCTCTATTCTTCTCAGTTGGTCAATGTTTTCTTCCTGCATAAACACCACATTGTCCTAATTACTGGTACTTCGTTATGCCTTTGTATCTGCCCCTCCTAAATCTGCTTTTTCAAAAATATCTTGGATCTTTTTCCCAATTTGCAAGTCTACACACATTTTCTAAAACATTATTTTACTGTGAAATATACTTAAGAAAAGTGCATAAAATATAAATGTGCAGCTGCATAAAATATTATAATGTTAATACGAAGAAATAGAACATGTTTTTCTAAAAACAAAAACAAAAACAAAAAATGCCTTTCTTTCCAGAAGTCCCCCAAATTCCTCTTCTCTCTGAATGAAATCAATGTACTACTTTTAGTGGTAATTGCTTACCTGCTGTGCTTTATAATTTTATCATCTAAGAATGGATGCACATCTTAGCAATATAGTTTAATTTTGACTGCTTTTAAATATTGTATTAGCGGATAAATATAGTATTACATTCTGTTTGGCTTCTTGGAAATAAATTACGTTTTTAAGATTCATTCATGTTGTGCCATATAGGTATAATTCATTCATTTTTATTTCTATATAGTATTCCACTGCATGAATATATACCACAATTAATCTATCTTAGGGAAATTTCTGTTGTTTCCAGTTTGGAGCTATTAAGAATAGCATCTCCACGAATTGTTGCAAATATCTTCTTAGATGCATGCACATACATTTCTATAGAGTAATCCTGGCACTTAAATTAATTGTCATAAGGGATGCATAAATTAAAGCTTGATAGATAAATGCTGAACTGGATAGACCAATGTGTATGTCCATAAGAAGTATTTAAAAGTTTTTGTTACTGTATAATTTCACTACTGATAGTGAAGTTTTTTGTTTTCTTATAGTAATATTTTTAGCTACTCTAATGAATAAGTATTGGTCTATCATGGTTTAAATTTGCATTTTTCTGATTACTAACAATAGTGAGTCCATTTCCATATAAATATTGGCCATATATATTATTTCTGTTGTAAATGTCCATTTTTTTTTTCTATTTGGTCCTTTGTTTTACATATTGAGTTTAGAATTTTAAACAATAATGTAGATAGCTTTTTGTTGGCTAAATTTATAGTAAATATCTTATCCAGCTCTATAGTTTCACTCCCCACCCCCCAAATGGTGGTCTCTTTCTCTGTCTCCCATTTCATGAACAGAAGTTTTAAATATAAACATAGTCAAATTCAATGATTTTTTTCCTTTGATATTTGTGCATTTTGTATACTGTTTATGAAATCTTTTCCTATCTCAAAGCATGAAGGGATTTTTCTGTAATATATTCTAAAGTTGAACATGGTTTTTATGTTATATATTTGGTGCTCCTTTATAATTATATTCATAATCCATATGGAATTGATATTTTGGGGTATGGTATAAGGTAGGGGTTAATATTCATTGCCCCCTTCCTGACTCCATATATCAAACTGTTTTCAAAAGTTTACTGACAAGACTGTTTTCTCCCCATTTTTCTGAAATGCCACCTTTCCCTCAAATTAAGCGTCAGTGGGATATGTTTGTGTTATGTGTTTATCCTTGCTTCAATACTATGTTAATTATAATAACTTCATGTAGATTGTATGCATTCTTATCATTGTTTTCATCTTCCAGAACATCTCAGCTATTTTTAGTTCTTTGCATTTCCATATCATATATTTTTTTAATTTTTAAATGTATAAAAATATGTAAAATATATTTTTAAAATATCTTTTTTTATAACATTTTAATGACTGGAATGTTTGTTTCTTATTGTGGTCCTTCCAATATGTGAGTTCAACAGAATTCTTTTTTTTTATTTTTTATATTAACATAGAATATATTATTTGTTTCAGGGGTACAGGTCTGTGATTCATCAGTCTTACACAATTCAAAGCGCTCACCACAGCACATACCCTCCCCAATGTCCATCACCCAGCCACCCCATCCCTCCCACCCCCCTCTACTCCAGCAACCCTCAGTTTGTTTCCTGAGATTAAGAGTCTCTATGGTTTGTCTCCCTCTCTGGTTTCATCTTATTTCATTTTTCCCTCCCTTCCCCTATGATCCTTTGTCTTGTTTCTCAAAATCCTCATATTAGTGAGATCATATGATACCTGTCTTTCTCTGATAGACTTATTTCACTTAGCATAATATCCTCTAGTTCCATCCACGTCATTGTAAATGGCAAGATTTCATTTTTTGATGGCTGCATAATATTCTATTATATATTCCATATGATATTTTAAATGGATTGCATTGAAACAATGAACCATCAATGGGAAATCTGTATCTCTATATTGTTAATTCTTCCAATCTATGAAGATTGTGTATTTTCTTAATTATTCCAGCATTTTTGATAGTTTTCTGTGAAATGACCTTTAAATATCTTTAATTTTATATAGAAATATTTTAAAGATTTATTCCTAGAGATTTGTTAAGATGCTATTATAATTAGCATTTTCAAATTTTATTTTTGATTTGCATCAAAAATTTAGAAGTAAAATAGATTTTTTTGTTATAATGAATTTGTATTCCTTGTTAAAGAAACAAATAATCATGTTTATTTTATATTAGAATTATATTATATTAAATCTTTATAGCAAAGTGGTGGGAACATTTATCTTTATGATATCATCTTTTTATCCACGAACATGGGTTATATTCTCTATTAGGTCATTCAAGTGACCTTTGATAAATTTTATAATTTTATACATATATAATTTTATACATATCTTGCACAGTTTCTGTAGGTTTATTTTCAAAAAATTTATACTTTGTAATTATTAAAATCAATCTCTTTTTGCACATTGAATTTTTTATTTTTTGGCTATAGTATAGATATGATTGACTCATGTTAAGTTTATATCCATGACATTTACAGATGTTTCAATATTAAAACATCCATGTGTTACTAAGATAAGTCAAATGGTTTTAATTTTATATTGACTTTGGGCTGCTTATATTTTTAGGAGGTTTTTTTGTTTTTGTTTTTGTTTTTTTTCATTCAAACTTAAATGTGAGGAAATGGGACCTTAAAATTTCCTTTCTTATACTATTTCTCACTAGTATGGTATCAAAAATATACTATTCACAAGTAAAGAGCTGGAAAACAATCCATTTTTTTCTCATTTTTTATGTTTATTTATCTCAACTCATTTATTAATCTATCTAGGCTAAACAGGATCCTTTTTTAAATGACTCTCCAATTTCTTTTTTTTTTTTTTTAAGATCTTATTTATTTATTTGACAGGGAGAGACACAGCGAGAGAGAGGGAACACAAGCAAGGGGAGTGGGAGAGGGAGAAGCAGGCCTCGCGCGGAGCAGGGAGCCCCATGTGGGGCTGGATCCCAGGACCCTGGGACCATGACCTGAGCCAAAGGCAGACGCTTAACAACTGAGCCACCCAGGCGCCCCAAAATGACTCTCCAATTTCTAAGATTATTTGTGATTCTATTTCTTTTTAAGTCGGTTTTAGGATGATACAAGCTTTCCATTTTATTGGCAGTAAATTTCACACAATTGATCTGGGTGATTGTCCCTGTCATTTATAATACAATAGTCCCCCATTTTCCCTGGTTTCGCTTTCTGTACTTTTGATTACCCGCAGATGATTCTCCTTCTGATGTAACATCAGAAGGTCAATTAGTAGCCTAACACTACATCACAATGCCTATGTCGTTCATCCCACTTCATCTCATCACGTCCCTATTTTATCTTCTTAAAGGAAGGGTAAGTACAGTACAATAACATATCTTTTTTTTTTTTTAAGATTTTATTTATTTATTTGACAGAGAGAGAGCACAAGTAGGCAGAGAGGCAGACAGAGGGAGAAGGAGAAGCAGGCTCCCCGCCGAGCAGGGAGCCTGACCTGGGGCTCGATCCCAGGACCCTGGCTGGGATCATGACCTGAGCCTAAGGCAGTCGCTTAACTGACTGAGCCACCCAGGCACCCCACAATAACATATCTTAAAAGAGATCACATTCATATAACTTTAATTACAATGTATTATTGTGATTTCTTTATTTTATTATTAGTTACTGTTAATTTTCCACTGTGCCTAATTTATAAATTAAACTTCATCATAGCTATGTATGTATAAGAAAAAAAAAAACATTGTATATATAGGGTTTGATATAATCTATGATTTCAGGCATCCACCAGGGGTCTTGGAACATATGCCCTGCAGATAAGAAGGAGGACTACTGTACTAGATTTTTTTTTCTTTTCTGTCTTCTTTTTTGTTTGTTTGTTTTGACCAATTGTGCCAGAGCTTTGCTTGTTTTACTAGTCATTTCCAGGAACCAACTTTTGTGACTATGTATTCTTTTTATTTCTTAGTTGATTTTTGCTTTTATCTATGTTTTCTTCTTTGTAGTTTGGTTATTCTGTTTTTTTTTTTTTAATTTCTTAAACTGAAAAATTAATTCATTTGTTTTTCACTCTTATTTTCTAATATAAACATTTAGGACTGAAAATTATCCTCAGGTTACTCCTTTTGCTGTACCCCTCTGGTTTTGATATATAATATTACATTGTCATTAAATTCTGCATATTAAAAAAAAAAATTCCAGGGGTGCCTGGGTGGCTCAGTCGTTTAAGTGTCCTACTCTTGATTTCAGCTCAGGTCATGATCTCAGGGTAGTGAGATTGAGCACTGTGATGAGTTCCTCGCTCAGCACTCAGGACAGAGTCTGCTTGAGATTCTCTCTCTCTCCCTTTGCCCCTCCTCCTGCTCATGTGCTTGCTCTCCCTCTAAGATAAATAAATCTTTAAAAAATTTTTGAAAATTCCAATGAATTTTTCTTGGACCCATGCACTATTTATTAATGCCATTTCTAAGTTTCAAACACATAAAGATTTTTAAAATTATCTAAAATAATTGCATCAAAGCCAGATAAAATTGTCTATATGTAAAATTTGTTGAGAATCACTTTATATGTTAGGACATGGTTAACGTAAGTAAATGTTCAATGGACTTGGTATCAGTCAGCTTCTTTTATAATAACAAATATTCCCAGTTGTCCATGGCTTGCAATAACAACAATAAAGCCTTTTTTTCTTAATTCACATTGAGAGCTAAGCATCAGCTTCCATTGTGTTCAACAATTCTAGGCATGGCTGACCTCTTGGTCTTCTCATTCCAGAAACACTGATGAGGAGGAAGGAGCAATACTTATCTGGGACATAATGACCTCATGGCAAAGAGCAGAAAAACCTGAGGCCAAACCACACCACATGGGCAAATTATTGTTTCTTCTTCACTGTTTTGTACCTGGATTGCTCACATCTCTTACACAAGGCAAGTTATTAACCAATCCTAACATTGGGGCAGGAGCACAGATTCACTCTTCCTAGAAACATGACAGAGTTGGAAATAATAGTCTTACAGGTGAGGGATCCTATGACTAGAAACAGTAGTAAAATCTACCATAGTGGTCAAAAAGGATGTCTATTCTGTTTTTTATTTTTTCCCAGAATTGCCATCTGCTTATTAGATCATGCTTATTAATTATTGCTGAAATCTCCGTATCTTTTTTATTTGTCTCCTTGATGTAGCTAGCAGTAACCAAGAGAAGTTCTCCAGGAAGATAAAATGCATTTACTTGATAAAGTAATTTCATATGTATGAAACAAAAATTACTAGACCTATTGAGGAATTAAATAAATCCATTATCATAATGGGACATTTTGAAACATATTGTGGTCTAACTAAAAAAGAAACAAAATTTATCTGTTCAATTGTTTATTTGAGCAGGTTATTTTTGTGTAAATTTTCTTAAAACAAGAAGGAGGAGGAGGAGGAGGGGAAGGAGGAGGAGGAGAAAAAAGAGAATATTTAATTTAGCAGTCCAAACTATTTTCAGTGCAGTGTTTTGAACTAGGACAGGCAAGTATTTAAGCTCAAAAACAGATTTAAATGTTTGCATTTAGAAGAGATTAATCATTCTTAAATTATCGTTAACACAGATTTTATTTTATGTTATTATTTTGTCACCTGTAGCAAATTTACATGCAAAGACATAGCTTGTCTCCCAAAGGCCAAGATTCAAGTATGCCTATGAGCCAAATGAATATAAGGAAGGTAGGGAAGATTTAGCTTTTGCCTGTGGTAAGACTCAGAATTGTGAAGGTCGGGTTACATGAGTGATAAGTCTGAGTGCAAAATAAAAGATGGCCAGTAAATTGACTTACAAGATAGTTGATTGGATGCATTGGTGTTTCCTACACATATTGTTTCCACAGGACAGCTTCTAGCTGATGGAAGCTCGCAGCAACTGTTGACATTTACAGAGCAAGGCAATGTCATCCCAAAGAAAAAAAATTAAAATTAAAATTCTGTGTGTGTATGAATATGTGTTAATAGTTTTGCTGCCCCGATTTAGATAAAATATCCCATTGTTCAATTATAATTTTATCATTAATATTCATCGGAATTTTCAGCTGCGTTCCCCAAAATGTTTTAATTCCAACAGAGATTTTGTTAAAATGTGAAGTTTCTGGATCTGAAAGAGGGCAAGGACGGCAAAGATGAGATTCTGTTTGTCCCCAATGAACTTTACGGTTTCTCTGTTGATATGGTTCATGTGACAGTGGGAAAGAAGTAATTTCTCTGAGTACTTCACAAAACTCTGGAATACCAGCTTCCACTATGTGCCAAAACACAAGTTTCAATTTATAGAAAATCTTAGACCATGCCTCCCCAGAAGCTTTCTTAAATCATCTGAATTCTTTGCACTTGGTCATATCCTGAGCTATGTAGGACAAATGACTCAAAACAAGTCCACTGCACTGTTCTTTAATTCATTCTGCCTATTTCCTAGATATTGTCTTCCCACAACTTATCTATTGACAATAAAATGATTCTTGGCCTCCCAACTTATTCTATGTAACCAAGATATTTGTTCATTCATTCATTCTCTCAACAAACTGGGATGTTCTATGGAAAAGTGTAACAAATAGCAGGACTCTGACCAGAGGTTGCTCTACATGATGGTTTCACCACTGCATCTTTTCTATTCTCTCCCCAACACTCAACAGACCTTGCAAAAGTCACTGGTCCTACCGCAAACTATCTTTCACTGGCCTCTACTTCAGGACCCTGTGACAGCATTCCTTACATAAGGAAACTATAGTTACCACCTCTCATATCATTGTTCAACTTAAATTTAAAACCCTTCCATCTGTCCTTCCCCAATCTCTTCTAATCAGGCAGTTTGTCACTCAGCAATGTCATTGCTTTGTCCAGCCAGGCAAAACTCTCCACGCGCTCTTGCGTCATTTCATGATCTTTTGACTTCCTATGAGCTCCCTCCAGTTCCAACCGAACGACCTCTTTCTGTTTTCCTCCCATGACTAAATGCATCCGCTCAAAAATGTACAATACAAAAATCTCCCTTTGTGATCTAGGGAAAACATGGGGCTGTTCTTTCAGACTGGTCTTTCCTTCAAATCACAACTGTTTTCCCATGAAGGGGGATGCCATTTCAGAATGTGTTTGAACCAGTTTAGCTCACCTCAGTTTGAAATTGTGATTTATCTGGGAGTTAGGTATGAATGGTAGACCCTGGTTAAAAGGTAAAGGTTTTCGTAAGTGCTGGATCAATAGAAAATGCATTTATGAAGGTTTGGATTTGTTTTCAGAAGCTGAGAAAGGTGAAAGCCCTGATTTATGAGCTAAGGATTAAGAATGAGTTATAGACAGTAGGAAAGACAATGTTAGGCATATATATATATATATATATATATATATATATATATATATATATATATATTTTAAGATGAGTCATCTCTAAAACCAGAGCAAACGGAAGCCTGATATTCAGGTCAGCATGAAGAGTTGCACTTGAGTTAAAAGACTGAGGTTATCTCATGCCCTTTCTAATTGCATCACACAATATTTTTATTTTTTAAGTGAGATTAGAACCATGGATAATGTGAATTGCAGTGCTCCAGAGTGATACATCAATTACAGTTAGTTTCATTAAAATTGAAAGAAACTCTTGTGTGATATGAGAAAGAATTTTACAAATAGAGATATCATTAACAAAACCTTTAAGAAAATCAATTAAGGGAAAATTTTCTTGGCAGACGTGGGAATGATATTTAATAATAATAGAAATCCTTTGGTTTTTTGGGTTTTTTTAGAGTTTTCAAAGCCCTAACATGCATAGATAAAGCAATTATTATGCCAGAAAGGCCCTCTATTACATCAATTAATTGTAAGCTTACTCTGTCCTTTTGACATGCACTTGCTGTGAAAATTTTCAGGACATATATCCAGCAAAACCAGCCATCACTTTTTCAGTTCCTAAATACAAAATGGAAAATAAAAGGTTTCTTGATACTCAGGATTTTAGGATCTGCTTATGCCAAGAAGAAGATAGAATTAAGGAAACCTCTTCCAAATTCTGTTTTCTGGCAATAATTTCATTGGGCTAGTTGAAGGAAAAAGATGAGATTTCTCATTATGCTAGGAAGAAGCAAATAATACTCATTTCAAAGTACATTTTCCTAGTCTCCAGGAAACTTCAGTGAAGCAGTCCATCTCATCAGCAGAAACACATATATACTATATAATCAGTACTGATGCAAAATGAATGCTAAGTCATACAGTTTAGGGAAACAACTAATCACCAGGCTTTGGTCTAGTTCCTAATAAAGCTATCAGGTGAACCCCCCCCCACAACTCACGCCTCCCCTCCTTGATGATAGGCCAGCACAGCTTAATGTGAAGTTGTCCATAAATACAATATCCTCTTCATCTCCTTCTTCACAGAGGACCTAACATCCATAGAAGGCAGACAGTGTTTTCCCCAGATTACAGGTGGAGTGTATGAATATACTCTGTCCCTGCCAGGGTTATAAATTTTTTTTTTTTGGATTATGATTTCTAGAGAAAATTGCCAAAGTATTTTTCTCCACTGTTCAGACTGATTGAATATAATCCTTGTAAGAGAAGAAAGGACACAAGCAGGCCACTTGGCACAAGAGGCAGAAAGAAAGCAGGGTTTGGAGGGGTTGGCTCTGGCTTTTATTGATTAGGTGACCTCCAGAGACAGTGACTCCTTAGACCTGTTTTCTCATCTGGACCGTGAGGAGAATGAGAAGTGCCACCCTTTTAATTCTTGAGAGTTCCTGTAAGGATATAAGGATATAATCTCTAGCTATACCATGAATGTATATATAGTTCCTTATTTCCATTTGATAGAGTCACACAAAATGGAAATGTTTTCTGTGGCTTTGTTGTCCCCAGATTACCTCCCAGTAAATGTCGAATTGCATTCATGGCGGCTGCCTGTCTTCTCCTCAAACATCAGTTTTTCTCCTTACAGTCTCTAATTCACAGAGCTGCCCGTTCTTTCTCTCTGTTTCTTCTACTCACTTCTCTCTCCTTGCTCTTCTTCCTGGTTTCTGTCTGCTTGATTTAGTCATATCATTTTCCATTTAACAGAATTCCCCTATAAAACATAGCAACATTATTTAAACACTGAAGAGGGTTGCAGACAGTACATTGGACTATGTGAATAGGATTATTTATCCTAGTTCAAAACTCAGAGTCATCATACCCCCTCCTTGATCCTCAGAGCCCCTTTCTTTGCAAAATGATTTCTTGATCCTCTAGGAACTGAATTCTTGACTGGTGTTCAGCTGTTGAATTGCGACAGCTATGTAGTGTTTCTCCAACCCTGCGTTCTTCCGTAGGAGTTAAGTGACATCTGTTTGGTATCTCTTTCAATCTGTTTTGGTGGAGGTAACTATCTTCCCTGATTATATTTAAGGAAATTAAAGATGAGAGTGAAATGAACTAAAAAAAAAAGTAAGAGAACTTAAATCTATGTCTACACTAACTGCATACATGTAATATCAGTATCTTTGGCTCAAAGAATGTCTGCAGGACCAATGTGATCTACCTCACATGGAAATGAAGACCTGCTCAAAAGCCAGAGTTATCCACAGAATAGCTTGTGTGCCTGTCTGAATTGTCAAGCTCCTAATTTACAAAAGTAAATCTATTTGAAGTCCCTCTTCTATTAAAACAATACACTATTTTCAGTAAATACCTTGTTCCCTACGACATGATCTTTGAAAGCCCAGAGTCATGGCAAAAATACTCCAAAGAATCCAAGGTCAATATTGATGCGTCCAAATGATGTCACTCTTCTAAAACAAATAATATCTGGGACTTTGGGATTATCATAAGGTTGTATTAAAACTATAAAATCTGTATATGCAACCTATGAACAACATCAGATTTTGTAAACTCAACTTAAAGCTCAAGTTAAATGAATGTGCCAAGTGTTATATTACACTGAATTTTAAGAATTATCCTTGTAATGCGCTATTGGTTTTAAGGTTTATTTTTCTTAAAACAAGTATTTCAGGTCACAGTTATGTAAGCAGAGTCAACAAACACTCTTGCTGGCTGATCAGCCAGCCCCCTAATCAGTCTTTAAAAATCAATGCTGAAACACACACATGCATAACTCACATTTGATCAAGCATAACAATTAGTACTGAGCCACGTAGCTAAAGACTTAAAAGGTATGAACTATAAAATTTGGGCAACCAGGTCAAAAGAAATTGAAATATTCTTACACTTATAAATCTTTTTCTTAAATTTATTATTTATTGCTATAGTGGAACCAACTTGAGAACACAGTTACAAAAAAACAGAATAACATTTATTTACTCTTCACACAGTATTTTGTATATATTCATTTAGCAATGTTCAAAAAGTTTGGTTTTTTTTTTAAGATTTTATTTATTTGCGAGAGAGAGAATGAGAGACAGAGAACATGAGAGGGAGGAGGGTCAGAGGGAGAAGCAGACTCCCTGTTGAGCAGGGAGCCTGATGTGGGACTCAATCCCGGGACTCCAGGATCATGACCTAAGCCGAAGGCAGTCGCTTAACCAACTGAGCCACCCAGGCGCCCCAAAAACAGTTTTAAGAACAAAATCTTGCTACAAGCAAAAAAATTACAGAAGATCAGTCTATTTTACAACTGATACAAGCTGGGGATGTTGTGGTGGAGATGAGCCAGTTGAGACAAAGACATGGACACTCTCACATATCCTCCAGAGGCTTGAAGAGGCCTCAGGGACCCTTCCATTTGGGCAATGATCAGGACTCTGTCCAGAGTAATTTTCAGACCACTACATTTGATTTTTTTGATCTTAAAAACTACTCCAAGAGTGAGTGTAATTATCTCAGAGAAATGACATGGAGATTTGCCCAAGTTCTGCTAGCAATACAAGGTTTTGCAAATCCAACGCGGTTGCCCTTTTTCAAGAGAACATGCGTGTTTGCAGGAGCAAATACTAGCTGCATGCCTACAAAATAAAGATCACGATAGAAAGGAGGTTAGTATAGGTGATTGTTGAACAGTCAAACATAATTAATTTGGTGTAATGACTATGAAAGTACCTATGAATGATTTTGGACCTGGCAAATGCTGCCAATCAAAATCCTATAAGCAACCCTATAAAATAACATCCTTCTCTGGATCATTTAAAGAGGGGAGAGGTGATTTTTCTGAGTTGAAAGATGTCAGAGTATGAACAAATATAAACATTTTCTAACTTAAAAGTGGTCTCCAAGTGCAGTTCTGGTCAATTTCATTGGTTTTATGCTAACTGTGAACTTTTCTGTTTGTCACTGGCGAGTCTACCCTTTATTGACTAGCTATACGCCCATATAACTTCCAGTTAATGAGCATTTTAAGGCCATCAATTTGTGGGAAATAAAAATCAGTACCTTTACTCCTTCACACTTACATGGAAAATTCAATATAAGGGGAGGGTTTAAAAACTTTATTTCGGTGTCTTTTTATTTTTTTATTTTTTTAACCAGTGTAGTATTTTGGCTTAAAGAGATTTAAAAAAAAAAAAAATCAATCTTCTTGGGAGGTAGATAAATAACATAAAGACTTCATTATATGCATGATTTAAGGACCCTAATATCTTGTTTCAAAGAAAGGGAAAAGTGAATCTAGAACTCTTGACCTCTCAGTTTTTATCTCACAAATGCTTTAGAACAACACTCACATGTGATATGGTAAGTGAAACTAGTCGGAATGTTTAAGATTATTTCAACTCTTTCATTGTAAAATACTTGTTAAGCACCAAATAATTATATTTAGGTTTCTTGTTTGGCAAAATTCAGTTAGTAAAAATGTCTTTAGTGAGTTAGAATAAATTAAATTATATAACACATATTAATAAAAACCCAGTTGTGCACCAGGCATTGTGCCAATAGCTTGGCAAACAAGGAGTACTTGTTTCCCCAAGGTCCTCAGCCTCGTGGGTGGGGACATAGACCCCAAAACAATAAAAATTTGACTAAATGAAAAAAACAATAGTTGTGTACCTTTTTCTGTATTTTTCCTTTCTATCTTATTTGAAATAGAAAAAGCATGTGATTTCTGGAGCCTTGGAAAGGAACCAAGTGTCTCCCTAATAGCTACGCTCTCAGGAAGAGCCCCAGGGGGTGGTAGCATCTGAGAATGAGTGGCTGTGTGCTCTATGTGGAGGCTGGGCCCTAATTTCTCCAAATTTCTCCATGTTCTTCACATAGTGCAACAGAAGCATCAGGGAAAATAAGTCTGGGGAAGAGGGGTATCTCATGACATGAGAAATCTCCCTAATGTTCCTGTGCAATGGATTATCTCAGGAACTTTCTAGAACTGTTGGAGCAGGAAACCTCCAAAATGGCTATACTTGAATTCTCATTATCCTAGGAGGATGGATACTTAAGGTCAGAATTAAATTCAGATGAAGGCAAACAAATGCAATATATCCTTTATAACCTGAAACTGAAATGCATATCTGTAAAACAGAAAATTGTTTTTATTGGAAGCTCTATAAAAAAAATAAATAAATAAGTAAATAGGACAATGAAGGCATTCTTCTCTGTGGAGGTGATGATTAACCTGAGAATTAGGTGCAAGAAGAGTTATTTGTATAGAGAACACCATTTAGCCAAATATGAGATTTATGGGGCCATCCATATGGCTCGCTGTTTTCCCACATGTGTGATGTGATGTCATTGCTTGCCAGTGTGTAGCCATTTCTATAAGATAAAAGCCATATTATTCTGCACCAGATGTACAGAACCCTTGACGACTTGCCCCCTCTTACTCCTCAGTGCTCATGGACGGACACTCTCGCTCACACTCTATATCCCATCTAAATTGAGGTGTTGTCAGGTCCCCAATCACACCACACTGTTCCCCTTTCCATGCATCTGCAGTTAAGATTGTCTTTACCTCTAATGCCTTATCAAATTCCTACTCATTCTTTAAGATTAAATAAAATTTCTACCCCCACTTTAGTGCCTTGAGCTACCCAAGGTAAACTTGGTACTCTGCTACCCTGTTGTGAAATGGACTCCATCTCTTACCCATCTGGTATATTACATTGACTTTTGATATCTGTTTTCTCCAAGAGCCCATAAACAGTTTGGGAGAAGGGACAATACAGTATTGGCAGAAGTGAGCCCAGAGCCTGGCACTTTTCTGAAAATGATTTAAATTTAATTGAATCTGCTCTTAAGAAAGCCAGGGACAGTGTTTACCAGCTACAAATTACCTAGATTCTGCCCAACTTCTTATAAATTATCCACCCTTTGCATCAGTTAAGAGCCTAGTCTTGATCCCAGGATGGATACATAGCTTTCTCGTGGTCTTAAAAACAAGAGATGTTCTCTCCTCTCACAGTTTCTAGACTTATGAACCTTCTGTTTGACATAATTGTTGTAAGGGCACCTGCATCCTCTCCCTTCTCCTCCACGTGTTGTAACCAAACCTCCATTGGTCCTGCAGTATGAACCAGGACTGCTCACAGCAGATGCTCTGAGCTATCTGTGCGCACCTTGTTCCAAATCTACATTCACTAGCTCCACATTAGTGGCTTGAAATCTGCCTCAACGGAATTACTCCTCCCAAGGAAATGGGCAAATACTACTAATCACAGAGAAGCTGCTGAGATAGAGACAGAGATAGAGATGATAGAAAATAAGAGAGAGAAGGAGGATGAGAGAGAGGGTTTTAAACTAAGGCTCAAAGATATTGGGAAACTTGCTTATGGTCATCATAGGACAGTGGGAATTTAGCCACAAGTGTGTCTGTTACCTTAACCATCATGCCTTCCTTCTCTCATTTCTCAGCCAGGTACCCTTTAAATTTCCTCTCTCCCATCTCCCTCAGCATCCAGTTGACCAACTGCCCCAGATTCAAAGGCTAATTTGCCAAAAGTATGTCCAGACTCAGGGCTGAGGCTCCAATGGTTTACTAAACAGATCAGAAGAAAGTAGAAGAAATTGCCAAGCAAGACTGCTTTGGGGACCCTTTGCCCATAATGAGCCATCACTCGATAATAATCTGATATACTCCCCCAAGCAATGCTGCAGCTATGGATCTTCACCTTACTATATTGTCCTTCCTCTGTGAAGCCGAATGGCCTTCAATGGCTGGTAGGTGTCCCCCCCCCCCACACACACCCTGACACCAAAATGGGTCAGGGGTTGTTACCTTGAGGCCCAGAATTTGCTGTATGATTTATACTTCAGACATATAGTTGTATAGAAGCACAAAGTGTTCTAGAGTATAACCTGAATCTCATTTTTATGTACCTTTTGACAAAAGAGAGTGCATGTACTTGACTGACTGTATTCTACAATTCATTTATCTTGAAAATTGACCTGAAACAGTACCACTCTGGATGTGCCCTAAAGCCCCCGTGGCATTCATCAGAAGAGAGTGGCAGAGAAATCTGAGTGCAAGAAAACTTAAAGCTTATAGCAGCTTCACTTTTAAAGCCTACTAAACTGTGTACTTCTAAATCAAGTCCTAACACAATGACTTAAGGCAGGTGTCAGGGAAATGCTTTGCACTTTTAAAGATAAGAAGTCAGAGACGCTGAGGTAAGTGAACTACTGATGCCCTCATGAGTCAGTAAAATTAGCCAAGAAAACAAAAGGATTTCCTCTGCTCACCCTAGGGGAAACCTTTCTACCACAGGGAATGAAGTTGTTTTTTTTTTTTTTAAGGGAATGAAGATTTTTATCACAGCCATTCAGAGGGACAGATTTGCAAGAACAGGACCCAGATGCCATCTTCTAAATTTCTAGTACTTTCCTTAAACACCAAATTTGAAAATCTCCAGGAAGTATTCAGAGGAGAAATCAAGATAAACCTATTCATTTAGGGAACTTAAATGGGAATCGTCATGCTAAAATATTAGCACAGTGATCTTTCTCCAGGATGAACATGATTTAGTGAGGTCCTTCCTTTATCGAGAGATAGTGAGAGAATGTCAGTCCGCTCCAGAAATTGAGAGCCCGGCTTTCTACTTCTCCACGGGGACTTAGAAACTTATCTCCATGAATTTTAAATGAGAAAAAATACAAATATTCAGTCGGCAAAATCCTTTCTCATTTCTTGTCAATATCCACCCCTCCCACCATCCTGTGTTGACAGGACCGATTTGCAAAAGGAGGGTTTAACATTACAAACACCCTTTCATCAGCTTAAAAATTGAGGCGAGTCAATATTTACATCATGTTGCTGATCTTTAAAGTGCATACCCTGTTTTCTGTCGTAATAAATAGCTGTCACTCTTGCCTCCATCCGAGTTTAGCTGAGAGTGGGTTGGCATGCTCAGTGGTCCCTGCATTCCGGGAATGATCTAATATTTCAGGTCTCTCACGTGGCAGCAGGTCGATTTCTTTCCCTCACTCCTTCATATTGGCTTCCAATGACAGACCTTATAAAACCATTTAGGTCTGCTTAAAGAAAAAAAAATCCATAAGCATGCTAGGTTTATCTTTCTCCAGAAATGTGTGAAATCTAATACCTAATGAGAGAATATAAGCAGGATATTTGTTAATCTATTTTGCTATGCAATTTGCAGGACATATTTTTTGACTAAAACACTGGGTGAACTTACTATGTTCCTATCCTAGCACTTAACAGTGATAGGGAATGATATTAAGCTGGGGCAATAGAAAATCTTTATTCTTTACCAGCAAGTTCATATCTCTAACACACTGGTTTGTGACCCTGCTTCTGTCCATGACTACAATCACTGGCTCTGGATAAGTTTAACTGGGGTTTAACAGGGCACAGCTATCCCAGTGGACTCACACTGATCACAGAGGAATCTCAAAATGTCCTTATTTTTTTACTTTTCTTTGGTTGGTATTGTTGTTGGTTCTTACCTTCCAAAATCACCTGTATGGTTTAGGAACACAGAGGAGTCTAGAACAGAAATGAGTACTCTTTTCTTTTGAACCATTTGCTTCTCAGACTACAGAAAGCTGACCTCAGAAGGGCTTGGTGAGGACACTTTTTAAGAAGTAAGCACAAGGGACATAAAGCGAGATGGTTTGAGAAAATAGAGATGTCTTGAAAGACTTGAGGGAATGTTCCTTTTACAAATGCGAAGTAAGAACCTTGTAATGAAGAACAGATAAGGGTAAGAACTCTATCCCCCAGTTCACACAGAATTTCTGGAGACAAAATAAAGTGTGATACCAAAGCAGATGTTCCTATCCTGCATTTCCCTGCCTCCCTAGGGGTACGCTGTAAAGATGCAAGCGATGTGCGGGCAATGGGTGTGATCCAGCAGAGGGTGGCAGAGGATTCAGCCACAACGCTGAAGATATAGATTGACCCCTGCTCCAACTGTGTGTGTGTGTGTGTGTGTGTGTGTGTGAGAGAGAGAGAGAGAGAGAGAGAGAGAAAGAGAGAGAGAAGGAGGGAGAGCCAGACCTTGATTTCTTCTATTTCAAAAATTTGATGATACCTTGCTGTTCTAAGAAATCACCTTAACTCCCTGGCAAATCACAATGATATATTTGCCTGGTCTCTTTGGCTAAAAGATCTTTAAACCTCAATTGTGATTATTAAGACCAGATAAGTGCAAGGGTTTCAAAATCTGCAGGTTCATATAAAACAGAGCTAAAGAGAGTATGAGTAATGGTCAGCCCTCGATGTCCTCTGAAATCCATCTCTAACCTCAGTACCCCAAGCTGAAGTACAACCAGGGATCATTTCCATGTGGCTGATGACTCAGCTCTTGCTATGGATTTGATGTCAGCAGGTATTTTTTTGAGTTAAAAAGCGACACCTAAAGTCACTTCCTCTGCCTTATCAATAGCAGTACACAAACAACCAAGATGAAAAGAAAAATCCTACAGATAGATTTGCAGAAGTGAAAAATCCCCAAATGTAAGTGGGAAATGTCTAAGCCATCAATTATAAAGGACATCAGTAATTCTGTAGATACATAGTCCATAATTAATTAGGCTATGAATTGATCAGCAACCAGGTCAATTTCAGTCCTTGACCCCATATTTTTCTAGATAATTTGTCTTGTAAAATAGAACTTTTTTTTTTTTTTTTCTTTTTCCCTGCATGACCCCAGGGAACTGGTGAGAATTCTTTTAAAGGTCTTTCCACCGTTAATAACTGCTTTGTTTTGTTTTAGCTTGGCACAGTATATTAGCCATTATGTGATGAGTTTTTATTATTATAGTTTCTAAAGTATGAGAGGAAATGAGGTAAATGATTAATGGCAGAGTAACTTAAAGCAAGATGGCATTGTAGAAGCCATTGAAAAATAGATGGGAAAGGCAGCCTCCCCAGTGGAATTTGATCCAGCTCCAAGGGTAACAGTCTTATCAAAGGTGCCACAGGGCTTTATTCATGATCCCAAGAAGTGGGGCTCTTGGCATTCAATCTTAGTGACTGTACTATACCTTGCGGCCACGGAAGCTTTTCTGGGCCCTGGCGTGTGATCCAGCCTGTCTCAGAGGGAAGCCCTCTTTGCTCCAGGGCTAGCATCATTTTTATACATCAACTCCTCTTTATTTTGACTTTCCAAAGTTGGAGTTCAGTTTGCTTCTACTTTAGAGATCTTCTTAGAGACCAGCTGTATACATTCAAATGAGGATGGTTTTGTTCTGCTTTTTAAGGCGGCAACATAGAGTTTGGGGTTCGTTCTAGGACCAGAAGATTTCAATTTTCGTTCCATTCTGGGTAGACTTACAGCATAAACAGAAGTGATTTCTCCATTTAAAATGCAACCCACCCTGCCCTCAGGAGGTTATTGTGTTGCTATGAAGATCAGTTGGCACGTGTGTATGAGTGATGCCAGATGACAGAGAGGTCACACAATCAATTAGATAGAGATCATAGCATAATGCCCCACATTCTTAAATATACGAAACTTAAAAATATGAGGGACGCCTGGGTGGCTCAGTTGGTTAAGCGACTGCCTTCGGCTCAGGTCATGATCCTGGAGTCCCGGGATCGAGTCCCACATCGGGCTCCCTGCTCAGGAGGGGGTCTGCTTCTCCCTCTGCCCTCTTCCCTCTCGTGCTGTCTCTCATTCTCTCTCTCAAATAAATAAATAAAATCTTCTTTAAAAAAATATGAAACACTTGCATGATTTTACTCTTAAGAGTATGAGTAAATACTGTCTTCTATGACACATGGTAGTCTAACCCATACCAGCTCACACAGAACCATTATATGGATTCCTTATTTTTTCTCCAGGGCTCTCTGGTCCTATTCTGGTCCTATGACAATAATGAATACCATCATTTTTAACTAATGGGATTTGTAGTAATTAGGGTGGAAATTGCTCAATGCTCTATACACATGCAATTCTTTGAATCCTCACAAGAACAATGTGAGGTAAATTTTATTATGACCATCATTTTTACAAATGCCAAAACTGAAATCCCAGTTGAGTGCCTCATCCAAGCTCCTCGCCTGGAGCTTGAATCCCACATTTTGTTTGATGCTATATTGCTTTTAGGAAAAGATTTTGGGGGTTCTCACTAGAAACACATTTCTGAAAGCCTCAGGAGTTTCTTTAGCTTAGAATTCCCAAAACATCTCAAAGAATTTTCAAGAACTGAGCTGTCGGTTCTCTTACCTCAGCTGCCACCAAGATGATCCCTCACAGAGAAAAAGCTAAAGATAGAATAGTATTTTTCTGCCCTGCCCTTCCTGCCCACCTCCACTCCACCCCACCTCATCCATGCTGATCCCCAGGCAGCAAAATAAATAGGATCAAGCTGGATGTCCTTTCCTAGGAGAAATTCTTCAGGCTAGAGAGAAAGGTAAGATAGATTAACCGTCTGCTGTAGAGGCAAGTTCAATAGAGAAAGAGATTAAGTAAAAGCCTAACAAGGAAATAAACACCATGTTTGCCAAGCAACACACACAGGTAAAAAGGAGACACACCAGGAACCAAGGGATAGCCTAGCATCTCCAGATTTAAACCAGAATGTTCAAACCATCTCTATGATAAGAGATGATAAGAGATTACATTTTCTTTTTTTTAATTTAATTTTATTATGTTATGTTAATCACCATACATTACATCATTAGTTTTTGATGTAGTGTCCAATGATTCATTGTTTGGGTATAACATCCAGTGCTCCATTCAATACGTGCCCTCTTTAATACCCATCACCAGGCTAACCCATTCCCCTCCCCGCCTCCCCTCTAGAACCCTCAGTTTGTTTCTCAGAGTCCATAGTTTCTCATGGTTCGTCTCCCCCTCTGAAAGAAATTACATTTTCTATTAGCTTTTCTCATTCTTACATACTTTTAAAGAAAACCTTGGCAGCACCAAGTCTGTTCTTATTGTACAAAAAGCTGGTGTAGATTCTCTTCAGAGTCTGAAATCTTGTCAGTTCATGGACAGTTTATCCAATATCTCCTTTTAGTCTTACTTCTTGGTGTGTTGCCTGAGCTTCTCATGAGGGAAAACTCCAGCTCCAAATCAGATGGCCTCTAGAGAAAGGCTGACTAGACTTTGCTGTGTACATGCACCAAATGACTTATTTTTTCAATAAAGCCCTCGGTGTGTCTTGGTAGTTATGCATTACCTTCTCTCTAAAGAGCCCAAGGGGCCACAGAGATCACTTTCAAAGTGAGCCATCGAGAATTTCAGTGCTGCACAGCAAGGAAGCAGGACTCGGAGGGTAGGGGAAGAAGGCTTACAAGAGACCGGGGAGAGGAAAGGGAGACCAGCAGACAGCTGTCACTTCCTATCCCTTAAGGACATACTGTCTGGCTGTGAATATGAATACTCAACAAAGAGGAAATTCAACACTGGAGGGAGGACCCATAACTGCAGTAACTTACTGCTTCCTGCATGTTTATAGAACTGTGCTATTGTACAGGTTGTTAAATTGATACCTTAATTACATGAATTGTGGCCAAGTTATGGCTGTCACAAGAGGCATAAATCTGGTCTCTTTTGACATGCTCTCCAACCAGAGTGTTTTGTTGGGTAGTCTCAAATACAATTTTGATGTTAAAAAGAAGATACACAATACAAAATTTATCTCGCCAGAAAATAAGTACAACTGTTCTCTACCTTGTTGCTGATGGATGTGTTTTGTAAAAAGGGTGAAGTCTACTCTGATGTCAGATTCTGAAGGAAATGCGACATATTGCAGAATTTTTAGATGAAGCTCTCTTTTGGCTAATTTAATTGCTAGCTCATAGTTACAGTCAATATAGTGAAGATAGATTCAATTAGGACTTCTGAAAAAATTATAAAAATATAGGCTTTGGGGATCCACAGCAGAGAAGAAAAATCCTTTCTTACACAAAGAAGATATATGTACCTTCTCCAACTTCATAACAGAATGCCAATCTTATCTTGATTACTACACAGCACTTATGAGGAAGGAAAGAATATTAATGTTTTTGAAAAAGAAAATGTCTAAAAGACATACTGTCTACTCAGAACTCTATATATAAATAAATTAGTATCAAGAACAGTGAAGAATCTGAGATTTTACCCTATGTTCAAGGTAACAGATTAATCCGTCACAGTTACATGGATGTTGGCAGAAGGCATAAGACTCTGGAATCAGAGACAAAGGACTTGGTTACTCAAAGCAATAGCAGTAGCCAGAGTATCCATATTTCTTTTCACTGGTTCCCTGAACCCCAATTCCCACAAGAGATGGAGAAGAGGGACAGATGGGCCTTACTGTGGGTTACATTACCAGAGAGGAACCCAGAGCTTAGGGAATTTGATCTTTTTTTTTTTTTTTTTTAAGATTTTATTTATCTATTTGAGAGAGAGAGAAAGCATGAGCAGGAGGGAGGCGCAGAGGGAGAGGGAGAAGCAGACTCCCCACTGAGCAGGGATTCCCAACCCGGGGCTTGATGCCTGAGATCATGACCTGAGCCAAAGGCAGATACCTAACCGACTGAGCCACCCAGGCGCCCCTAGGGAATTTGATCTTTTATAATGGTCATGAACATGACTTCTCTTTGTTCTGAAGGGAGACACTACCTTTATTTTCCAATACTCTCTACTACATACATACATTTCCTTGAGCAAATTGCCAGAACAAAGGCTTTCAGTGTCTCTGCTTACAAGATGTGCTAAAATGGTGGATACCCATGGATAATTCTCTCTCAATAATAAACAAGTAAATAAATAATTACATACATACATATATGTAGTACATTTAATTTTACCATTTGTCAACTCAGAGTAACAGAAAACTACATAGATAGCTCCACCACAATGGCCTGGTCACCTTTCTGAAATATATTTAGCAAGATATATTATAATGCTATTTATTTTTACTGATGTTTGGTCTAAGACTTAATCATGTAAAGATCACTTTTGCTTACTCTGTAAAGCCACTTTGATGTAACATTAATTTTCTGCTGTAATGGCTTTTGTATAAGGACCACTTATTCAATTTTTTTTTAATATGGCATCAGAAAAATCTTTCTTGGATGACTCTAATGTTTTCTTTAGCAAAGGATACTTCTGAGGATACCCTTATACCTCTTCTAGCATAAAGTATATCCCCTTGTCTGGCATGATCTCATGTGGAATCTTATCACAGTGGATTTCAAGTAATTTGTGAATAGGGAGTGATCTTGGTTCAGTCCCTGAGGGCATGAAAGACAAACCCATAAATGCAATATATATCTATTCATTAAGAATAAACTCCTATCAAACAAATAAATAAATAAATAAACTCATGTGTCTTCCAGGATGGAAGAGTCAGAATGTAATCAACTTGCCATCAAGTGGTCAGCTGGAGTCCTCAAAATGGTGCCAATGCCAGTGGCTCAATATTTTTAGGGAGTTGGACATTCAAGAGCCTGAAATAACTAAATGAGCCTTCTTAAATTGGAATTCCATGCTGTTGGGCTTCCATCTCTTCTATCATGGAGAAATATGTTCATGTGCTCATTGTTTCAGATCTACAGAGGCTGATGACAGAGGTTGGTTGACATCATTTGGCCAGTTACATACTATACTTGGTTGTTTTAGTGTCTTTCCCATAGTTTATGCTCTCTGGCAAGCATCAATATGTAATAAAAAGATCTGGACACTTGGTGTCCACTCCCATTTGTCAACCTGTATGTCTGAATTCCAGACCCTCTTGACCCCAATCTTCCAAATTTTGTCTATATATGGAAGCTATTTTTCCACCAATACTCTTTCCACATCATGTGGTCTGCCAGATTGTATGATCTAAGTGGCAGCATAGCCTCAACCTCCAGTAGCTCTATCCTATTCTGGGCCCATGCAGAGTCGCATAGATGTGCTAGACCACTATCCTAGGTGTAGGGTGTACTACCCCCAAAACTCCCAGGAGTTTTGCTTCTTTCTTCATTGTAAGATGTGCAAAATACAAAAGTAGGTTTTTTGTTTGTTTTTGTTTTTTAATTTGGAGGCACTGTCCTAACATGCCTCTGACCACGGAGCACCTACAGTTTTTACTAATATGGCAGTCCTCTGGATCTTCTTCTTACTAGGGAGCCTAGAAAGTCAAAATCTTTCGGTGTATCCATGCAGATGTCAGGGTACCAGGTTTTTTGGCTTTTGTTTTCAAACAGGGCCCCAATCTTGACATGCCATATATATCTTATTTGAGCATTTAACTCTGAAGTTCAGGCACGTTGATGAATAAATAGGCTTGTTCCTTGATTCCTCTACATTCCTGCTAGAGGAAATGAGGATTTTGTTGTCTGCATCCAAAAGGCCCTCTATTTCGCACCTGACTTTCAAATCTGTGTTATTCCCTCAGGGATTTATTTATCTTTATGTAGAACAGTAATGATTCTTAGCAATAACCATCTAATATCTGTATTCTTATAGCTACTCTTTCCTTCATGTCTCTCAATTGCCTGTATTTCATATCCAACAACACATTCTCCTCCACCAAATATCCTCTCTACTTACCACAGGTCAACATTTTATCAATTGGAAGGCCATCTTATGCCGAGGCTGTGTTTCACCCACCAGCAATGATGGGTTCCCCATTGCCAGCTGAGCTGTGAGTGATCAGGGTCAAAACCCCATTTGTCTCTTGCTAACTTGGAGACCCTCATAACCTATGTTAGAGGTTGAGTCCTCAGATGATGAGAGGGGGTTTCAGGGGTAAGATATTGTTTAGGGATGAACACCTGGGAAGGGAACAGGCCTGAAGAAGGATGGGACAGAGGAAAAAGTTCAACTCCAATACAGGCCTGCCAAAGCCTAGAGAAACCTCAGTCAGCCTAGTAGCCAGCTCTAGGAAATACTTCATAATCCTGCCTGGCTCCACCATGGACTCTCACTGGTCCAGAAAGATGTGAGCTTCAGCAAGGAAGCTCTCAGAAGCTGAGGCAGACCCTGAAGCCTCCAAGAGCTGGAAGATATTGTGACCACACACTCTACAGCTGGGTAGCAAGTCCTTCCTTGAAAGGGACACTGGAAGGACATCTCTGCACCTGCCACAGCAAGCACTCATCTAGCGTGCACACACACACACACACACACACAGAGTAAACAAACCTCAAGTACTGACAACTTAATTCATAATGAGCCCAGTGTTTGACTTGCCCCCACAGTCTCCCTTTGAGCTCTAGTACATTGACTTCCAAAGTTTGAGGTTTTAAATGACTGTCATTCACTACCTGTTAGACTGAGGAAGAATCAGCAAAGTGATTAGGTTTTTGTCTGGAGACCTGAATAAAGTTGTCCATGTGGATCGATGTCACCTTGCCACTATTAGCCAACATGACAGTGATGGCTTACTGACTCCAGGGCGTCTACTCAATTGCTGCTATTACCATAGGAACAAACCCAGCCAGCACACTTCTCAGGCCCTCCTCCACTGATTTTTATTATAATAAGATAAAAGGCACAGAATGCCCCCTGATTTTTATTATAATAAGCAGATTGCTTCTAACAGAGCAGTCTACACAGGTTACTGATGGCCATACATTTGTAGAAATTCAGAAGGGGTATGTCATGGTTCTATCAAAATTCAGAATCACATATATTGATGACTCTGAGCCCCAGAAAACAATTTTAGGTACTGGAAGGAAACTGGGGATGAGTAACAGGGTAATTTTACTCTTCACTGCATGAAGCTAAGAGGGTTAGGACTCAGATGAAAATAAGAATTGTGTGACTTTTTCTTCTCAGGTCTACTGAAAATAGTTGTACTATTATGTTACAATGTCTTAAATGCATTCTGCCAGGCACTTAATGTAATTTACCTATTTTGATTTAAAAAATAATTCTATGAAGTGTATATGGACATTGAGGCCTAGACCCCAATAAGGGAGTTGCCTGGGGTCCCATGAGAAGCACGTGCTGTTAGAGCTAGCCACTCTGCCAGACAGCTAGCCAGACAAAACTTTTGCATTTAAGCACAAAGTGAAGCACATTAAGATAAAATATTATGTTCACATTAGTTTTAAAATGCTAATCCTTACAATGATCTTTTACTTGTGTGGGGGGAAGCGTTTTGTCCCCTTCTTATAGATGAGGAATTTAAAGTTCACAGGATCAAAACGATTCACAGAAGATAACGTGGTCAGTCATCTGAAGATATGGAAATTGAATCCAAATGTGTGTGTTGCTTTCTTTTTTTCTCCAAAAAGGCAGTCACAAATGATGCATAAGAAAATATTGTATGTAAACTTTTAATAAAAACAGTAGGTCCATATTGCCTACTGCCAAACTCTCCAAACCATCTTCCACAAATAATGAACTTTGTTTGAGGAAATTAAAACATGGTTTATTGGAAAGGGCATTCAGCTGAGCATCAATGCCTGAGGTTCAGGCACAGTTTCTCTCCCAAATTCCATGATAGCTGACCTGCTCCCCCATTGCTGCAAACCTCAGGAATGGCTTACAGAGCCCCCCTCCCCAGGCGCCAGGTGTTCAGTCCCACACTCCATACACACCATCACATACTCCTCATTATCACACTGGGAGGTGGGTCTTATCAGCCCATTTTCTAGATAATAAAATAGAATCCTAGAGAAGTTAGTTGATCAAAGTCAAAGAAGGGAGCTAATCATTAAAGAGTACATGCTTTGAAATCATAGCTATAGATTTGCATCTTACCTCCGCCATTTACCGGCTTTGTAAACTTGGAAAAGTTGTTTTCCTAGCCTCAATTTTAAATGCTAGAAATTGGACTACAGTCCCTAAGGATCTATCCAACTGAGCATCTCTGTTTTCAGGTTTGTTTTTTTTTATTTTTTAAATTTATTTATTTTAATTTAGTTGAGCCCTCTGTCCTGCCAGGCTCCTATGGAAACTCTAGCAATTTAATTTTAACTCACAGTTTCAGAGGATTGCCTTAAAAATTCATCTCAATGCTGGCAAATTCCATGCTCCATAAATGAAACCTCTACTCTTAGAGGCAACCATAATGAGCCTTATCTAATTGGAAATAGCCTAAGTATCCAGGAGTAAAAGGTGGTAGTAGAGGTGGTAAGGTTTTCTGGGTAGAGGGCCTGAAGGTGAGTGTTACTAACTCTCACAAATATTTGGTCATTCTCTCCCAAATTCTTTCTGCCACCTGCATCCATTCTTATCTCTGTGAGCCCAACATTCTTCCCACCCGAACCCCATTTTATTGGCTTTAAGCTTCATTTTCCATTAAATGGATTGTAGGAAGCTCTGAAAGGGGGCTGAGAAACCAAAGAAAAGACCAAAAAATTACTTAAGATCAATGATCACTGTGTGAATTATTTCCTTCCTGTGTTTAATAAGACTCATAAAATCATTTAGAAATTACAAGGCTTAAATAGCCATTCAATTTTTGATTATTAACATATAGCACCTTGAGTTTAGTGAACCTTCCTGAAATGGATTTTGAGCTATTGTAATCTCTCATAATGAGAAGGCATTACAATACATATTTCAGAAATAAACTAACAAATAAGAACATCTTTCAAGAATATATTCCATTGCTATAAAGCAATCTCCAAAGCAAATTCTTGGTATACTAAGAGGGGATTTCATGTCAGAGTCAGGTTCAAATCACAGCTCTAACACTCACTGATGTGTGACCTTGGGTGAGTTACTCAAACTCTCTGAGAGCCTCTGCAGTGACATAAGAATAATAATATTTACATTAAAAGGTTTTCATGAGGATTAAATGGGCTTCAAATAATTGCTGATTTCCTTCATTAAGGAGACAAGTAAAATCTAATTTCTGGTGCCTCATTTCCTAGTGAACGAGAACTGAAGGGTAATATTTATGTTGGAGAGGATAATGCTCCTGGGTGACCTTGAGGAGAAAGGGAACTTCGCTTCCTTTCAATTTAGAATTGCTGTGCCAGGAATTACTGGACAGATTCATTTGAAATAAGAACTTTCATACCTGAGCTACTGCCCAGAAATTATGGCACCACTTCTGGGAAGTTCTGAAATCACTTTGAACTTACTTTGTGGAGTTGCTTTGCATTCCACACTGCTGGGCCCCTGTGCACATCCATGACTTGGCTGGAGCTGATGCTAGCATGGCTGTGCCAGCATATTTTCAACCTGATCAAGGCATAGAGCTCTGAAAATTTCATGAGATTCTGTTTTTGTGAGATTTCCAGATTTATACCAAGCTTTACAGATCCCAAGGGGATGCATAATTCAGAAAAAAAAAAAAAAAAGAGTCTAGCAACTCTAAGATATAACAGTTGACATGCTTAATTCAGGTTCAGTTAGGGCTGGTTGGGAGTGTGACTTCTTATTTCTCAGTTAGTAGAAAAAAAAACCTTATTGTTTTACAGGTTGCTTTTCAAATTTAACAATAGTAGAAAGTTCCTAGAAACTGGAAGAGACTAATACCTGGAAACACTAATAAAGCTTTAGAATCACGTCCTTGACCGAATTGAACTAGGTATGTGTTCTCCTGGATTAATCATAAATTTACTTTCCTTCATGTCTTTTTAATGGAGTATTATCTAAGGAATATACACTCAGTATTTTCTTAGCAATTACCAGATATTGTTAAATGAGACACTATTCCTTATTTTCCTTAATTGTCTATTGTTTTAATGCAGCTGTATACAACATATTCAACCATTAATAATACAGTTTACTGTTTTCTTTCATCAGTCACTTCTAGAAAAATCTTGTCTATTCAACTACATTGATTAGGTAACAGCTAATCTATTTCTTCTTTTAATCAGGCATATAAGTATCAATCAGAGTTTCTGTGCAGCATGAGACATCCAACATGGCACATTGATCTGATCCAATTCCAGGCAAAAGGATGATTTACTTAACCTAGAGCAACATATTGTGGGAAAATGCTAGGTTTCTGTCAGATTTCTTAACATATTAAAAGCAAAAAACCCACTTGACTCTCTCTTTATAATGAGGGTTTCTGGGTTGAGAATCATTATTTTATTCATTCATTCATCCATTCATACACTCAGCCAACAATTTTTAAGTATGTGTCACGTACTGGGTGTCAGGTAGAGATACAACATATCCTTTGTTTGATATCTGTGTCAACATATATTCAGATAGAATTACTGAAGGACAAATCTTAATAAAAATATTCAAAGAAATGGGCTCAATTCTTATTGAAGTATTCTTCTTTGATATATATCTAGGCAAAAGGAAAGAAACATGCTGAGATATATATAATGCTAATTTTTGTCACTGGTTTTTCCATGTCTCATATCCTTATTTTATGTAGAAAGGAAAAAAAAAAAAAAAAGGTCGCTTAACCGGTGTCTTTTTTCCAAAAAGAATTTGAAACTATCTAAATTTGGATAAGGAATACTAGTATGGGTTAGGTTCACCTCACATGAAACCAAAACAGGCAGATAACCACATGATATAAGAGATACCTCTTCTGGGGTGCCTGGGTGGCTCAGTCATTAAGCGTCTGCCTTTGGCTCAGGTCATGATCCCAGGGTCCTGGGATCGAGCCCCACATCAGGCTCCCTGCCCTGCAGGAAGCCTGCTTCTCCCTCTCCCACTCCCCCTGCTTGTGTTCCTGCTCTCGCTGTCTCTCTCTCTGTCTAATAAATAAATAAAATCTTTTAAAAAAAATTTAAAAAATTAAAAAAAAAAAGAGATACCTCTTCTGTCACACTTTTTTTCATGGTCTCTTTATTCAATTGTCATGGTCACTATGTTGTCCTCTAAAATTCTTCCCATTAGATTAAACAACAAAGGGGACATAAAATGGTCAATGTGTCTAGAAAAGTTAAAATGCAAAGTAGATGTTTGTCCGGTGGATGGTAGGAAGATGGCAGTTCTCTTCTATTGACATTGGTTAGTTGATTATGTCTAGCATTGAGGATCTAAAATACAAGACTTTAGCTTCCACAATTAATAGAATGATCCAGGGGAAGGAGGCCAAAGTTTGGGACCAATTGACTTGGGTTTGAGTCCTAACTTCATCAATTATTAACTTCATGACTTTGGGCAAACTTAATCTGTTTAAGTTTCAAGTCCCTTATCTGTAAAATGGGGATGATACCAATATCTGTCTTATCATAGTGTTAGACTCAGAGCATCAGGGTGAGTAACATCCGGTACCCACACAGGTAAATTCTGGAGTTTACCACAATATAATTGTATGGCACACTCCTGACACAATCCAAAGTGGTCTACAGATTGGGAGGGAGGGAGGTTTTTTTCCCCAAGTGATATTATTGGCCCTTGGGACCATGGAATCCTGTGATGGAATTTCTGCATTTGGCTAGCCAGAGAGTGAAAAGAGAGAATGAGCAAAAAAAAAAAAAAAAAAAAAAAAAAAAATCTCATGGCAAGTTTGGGGTCAGGTCAGGAAGTGGTATTATATAACCACTTTGCTCTCCTCCTACTGTCTAGAGCTAACCCTACAGACCCACTAAGATAAAGTCTTCCTTGAAATGTAGTCTTTCATGATGCCCATCAGAAAATGAGAAAAAATTAATTGTGAATACATAGCATCAAATGAACCACAAATATGGTTCTGAGGATAAAATACTTCTGAGGATAAAAGTGTTATATACAGAGTCTAATGTCGAAATCATAGCTCACAGAAGTTATTCTCATTCTATGATCCCTGAATCCCTAGATGTTAATTATGCTACCAACAGGTATCTTCAAGTTATTATCTAAAGAAAGTTTGTGCTTACTAATAAAAAAAAAATACAACAACAACAAAAAGCACAGGACAGCTATTTCTCAAACAACTATTTAAATAAGGTAATTCAGTATCATTTGAAAATCTCTGCTTTTATTGCTTACTCGCTGTATTTGTCTTTGATTAATGCAAAATTAGGGGTTACTTATATTTTTCTTATATACATTTGTTTGGTTGACAAAATCAAATACAGAATCCCTTGAAGAAAGACTAAAATAACTTGCAAAGTAGTAGTGAATGATCATCTTAGGTGTAGTCATTAGACTGAACATGTATTGTAGGAAATAAAATTTGAATAAAGTCAGAGATCTTTTGTGAGTAGTCCTTCACCATTTACTCTACCTATGGTCTCTAAAGATTGATTGAAGTTATTGGGTGGATCTGTATTATTGCAGAAACAGGCATATTCTTGATCATCATGACCTAAACACTTGACCATATGACCCTTTCTCCAAAGCCAACAAGTACATGAATTCACTGGTGGGTTCTACAAATGAGGTTCTATGACTATGAGATATGAAACCACTAAAATCCTAGAGGAGAACACAGGCAGTAACCTCATTGACATTGGCCATAGCAACTTCTTACTGGATATGTCTCTGAGGCAAGGGAAACAAAAGCAAAAACAAACTATTGGAACTTCATCAAAATAAAAAGCTTCTGCACAGCAAAGGAAGCAATCAACAAAACTAAAAGGCAACCTATGGAATGGGAGAAGATATTTGCAAAAGACATATCTGATCCAGGGTTAGTATCCAAAATATATAAAGAACTTATAAAACTCAACACCCAGAAAACAATCAAGTTAAAAATGGGCAGAAGACATGAATAGACATTTTTTCAAAGAAGACATACACATGGCCAACAGACATATGAAAAGATGACCAATATCACTCATCATCAGGGAAATACAAGTCAAAACTACAATGAGATATCACTTCACACATGTCAAAATGGCTAAAACCAACAACACATGAAACAACAGGTGTTGGCAAGGATGTGGAGAAAGGGGAACCCTCGTGCACTGTTAATGGGAATGCAAACTGGTGCAGACACCGGAAAACAGTATGGGGATTCCTCAAAGAGTTGAAATAGAACTACCTTACAATCCAGCAATTGCACTACTAGGTATTTTACCCAAAGAATACAAAAATACTGATTCAGAGAGATACATGCACCATAATGTTTATAGCAACATTATCTCCTGTAGCCGAATTATGGAAACAGCCCAAGTGTTCATTGACTGATGAACGGATAAAGAAGATGTGATATATTTGGTATCACATATATAATATATACATATATATCACATATATAACATATATGTAATCAATGTCTCTCTGACCATTAGATATGCTTTATACTTCTTTTTATTTTTTTACCTACGTTCAAATTATTTGCCAAAAATTAAAACCCAGGCAATTTCATAGGGAAAACAAAATAAAGCAAAAGGTTCCTGGCTTCTTTTGAGAAATGGGATGATCTAACAACTATGTGTCAACATTTCTGGAGCCAAATGGCAGGGGCAAATTTTATGGGAATGTGCCCTCTCCAATGCACCTGATGACCCACCCCTCTCTGATTATTTATTTGACACTGGAGTCCAGCATCAGCAAACACTTTTCCCTGCCTGTCTAATCTACTAAAATGTCACTTTCTTGGTCCCTGAAGTCTTTTGTGACTTCAGCCTCTAAGGCCTACTTTAGTCTCTAAAACACTATAGTATGCCATCAAGACAGATCTGGGGATTGAAAACTTGATGTTTTACTTTCCAACTCTGTAGTTTTATGAAAGTAAATTTAACTCTCAGGTACTTCATCTGTAAAATACATGTGATTAATTTTATTTTATAAAGTTGTTTCTCTGATTACATAACATGTGAGGAAAGTTGCATGTATCCTGATTCATGGGAGATGCTCCATAAGTAAACTCTATCCCTTTTCCAAAATTCCCTTATTTCAATCAGTAAATATCCCAAAAGGATCTGCTAAGTTTTTTAAAACACAGAAACACTTTTGAAATATTAAATTATGTACTTGTTTTTATTTGTAGTAGAAAAATATATAATACATCTATTTTTTTATTTCCCTGATATTCTTGCATTGTAGTGGGGAAAGCGATTGGGGGGAGTTGAGTCAATTTAAAATTCACTTAAAGAAAAAGTCTCATAAATAAATGTATGGTAGATCTGCACTTGGATATTATGTTGATTATCATCTAATAGATAATAATTCAGAAATACCAACTTAGGAGGTTGATACCTGACTTGTTTATCATTATATTTAGAGCTCAATTTCTTAGCCTCAAGAGGTGCTAACACGAAGAGGTGTCACATTTCCAATACTCACTTGCTAATGGCCAAGTTGTCATTGTTTTCGCCTCTCCGTTGTAAGCATATTTCTCTCATGGCCTTTCTATGGTCAGTGCTTCTTTACATTGGGAACATTACCTGCACAGCACACCTGTTTCTGCCAGGAGACAGGTGGCTGAAAAAGGCAAATGGGCCTAGTTCCTATGACATTTTGTTAAACAATGAAAAATGCAGACAAAATCCTTTATGGCTCATGAAGTCTTGCTAATAAGGCAGATGTCCTCTGTGCAGTTCCTTGGGGCCTAAAATGCAAATATTGATGTGCTGATAATCACTGGACCCTAGTTTCAGTAATTGTTTCTATCTTCATTATCCTCTATTATTCCCCTTAAGAAATCCATTCTCAGCTAAGAAATCTGATGCACAGACTACAACTGATATCAAAGGTTTAATCACCTTGCCATCAATAAATTGAATTAAATCTCTCTTTAGCACTAATGATTCTTCCGGCAGGGCAACACATAATAAGACCATGGCAATAGAACATTCAGTGATGATTCTTATATGCTGAAACTTAACATCATGGCTAATTGGTCATTGCTATCTATTCTTTTAGGCATATTGGTTATGTCTGCTCATAAATATCCCAATTCTAGCTCACTTGCTTCAAGAGAAAGTCTTTATTGACAGTAGGACACATCATTAAACTATACAATAGGGCACCATCTTTCAGCTTAGACAATGTTAAAGAGCATATTGTGCCAAATGGTCTAATAAAAAAAGTAGCCAAGTTCCAACTCGGTGACATTAAACACACACACACACACACACACACACAAAAACAAGTTCTGACCATGCAAATATCCACATTTTTGTCTTCTGCTAATCTTAATTATAAGCATTTTTCTGTTTGCTTTTGCTTTTAGTTTTCCCTTAGTTTTCCAGTGGTTTCTTAAACCATGTCCCAGTAAAACTAAGACTGTCTCCTCAGCATATTGTTTAATAATTATATATAACTTGTTCGTATAATGGAAAAAAAAAAAAAAACTAGCAGGAAAGAGTAACTGGAAGTAGAAACTGAAAAGTTGGACTCCAAGAATGATGTGTAAGTTTGCTGCCATCTATAGGCTGGCAGTAACTAACGCCCATGGCCGAAATGAATCTCGAAGACCAGGCTCACCTACACTGTTGATATAAGATCAAGTGTTTCCTGACAATTAAGAATCCGGGGAGTTTTAGGAGAATGTCTGGTCAACATCACTTTGCTTAATTTCTCCCTACATCATAATTGAGATTTTTACTTGGTATGAAGACATATGAGTCAAAAGTGAAATAGATATGAGTCAAAATTACAAGTTAAAGTAATATTAGGATAAGCAATTCTTTTAACAAAATGTGTGTTTTAAGTTAGTTGACCGATAGTAATTTAGAAAAAAAAGCAAGAATGGAAATTAAATATTAGGTTAGATTTATGGCGTTCACTTGAGATAAATTTGGAAGCCATATATAATTTACCCTTTGCCATTCTATATTCTCTAGCCAGTAATAAAATTATCTTCTTTACCTTTATATACCACCCTTTCCCCCTAAAAAATCTGAGTCATTCTTAGTATTTACAACCACAAAATAAGAGGTGAGTTTTCAAAACACCCCTTTGAAATAGTGTGCATGCATTTACTCAGAGATTTTTCGTTTTGCCATAAATATCCAAGCCTCTGTGAATTGGGATTTTCACACTAGCTCTGACCTATACAGGTTTTTGCAAAATATTCTTCCTTCATCTCTCTTCTGCTTCTGGACTTAAGAACCAATGTGGGACACTGTGCAGAGCCCCCAGGGGCGATGCCTGGGGGAAAGAAGGCCACCTTGGCCATGGCCCAGACAGCATTTCTTCAAATATGCAGAATGCACGGTAACTTGGACAAGGCAGTGCTACAGGCTCTGCTAGAGGCTTGCGGAGGGGACCAGCAGCAGTTGCTACCACAGGTGGCATCCCAGAGGAAAAACACAAATCAGTTGCTAATCATTCTATTTCACTCCTGCTGTTAACATATGTTGTCTGGAAGTCTCCCAGCACTGCCTTACTGCCGCGCATTGGAAATGCCGATGTTTAAAGCTTATCTCTTTAGCTAGGTTGTCAACCACTATTTAGGCATAGTGGCTCTGTGCCTCTCACAATCGGACTTGCAATGCCTTGAGTTTATTAAAAATAATAAGTGGTTATTAAACAGTGACAAACCTGAGAAGCAGAAAACCGCCACTGTGAATTAAAATTGAACACTGACACTTAGACGTGTTAGAGAACTAGCAATGGATTCTCTCCATCCATCTCCCTCAACCTCAGCAAAAGTAGAAAATATCCCCACCCTTGCCATTTAAGAGGCTGTATCTACCCAGTTCTTCTTATTTTTAATCTTAATGCATCCTCTTTAGTTATTTTCCCTAGGCACTTACAACTTGCCTTATTCTTATGGGATGATAGTAACAAAAATTACAAATATCGATGGTTTATTATATCCCTAAGACTGTGACTAGTTCTAAAAACAGAGAATGATACCTGGAAGCATACTTTACTCCATTCAATTCAATCTACATACAGTTCATGTATGAGTGTTGCTGAATCCCATAGTCAAGTTGTGCCCTTGACTCTTGTGCCTGATTCTATCCTATATAATGCCATCCTAGAAAGACTGCGGGCCCAGAAGTCAGAAGACCTGGTTCTAGTATTGGTTCTTCTGCTTACTAAATATGGAAAGAGTAAATTACTTGCTTTCGGGTGCCTGGGTGGCTCATTTGGTCAAGAGTCGGAATCTTGATTCCAGCTCAGGTCATGACCTCAAGGTCCTGGGATTGAGACTCGCTCACATAGGGCTCCCCACTCAGCAGGGAGTCTGTTTGAGGATTCTCCCTCTCCGTCTGCCCCTCCCACACCTCTCTCAAATAAAGAAATAAATCTATAAAAAAATTACTTATTTTCATTAAGACTGTTTCCCAGTATATATAAAGGAGGTAATACTTTTTCAATGTTCTTTAAAATGTGTTCATATATGTGAAAGCCTTGTGTAAACTATAAATTCCCATGGAAGCACATGCAGGTCAACAGTTATTATTGCTACCACATGAATACTGGAGTGGAGTGATGAGTGCCACCCCCCCTTCCAGGGCCAGCCAAGCACTCCCTCTCCAAGAGTCTCCCTGGACTGCATTAGTCTAAGTCAGTACGGTGGCACTGGAACTCACTTACGGTCTGTATTGTCCTTGATATTCCCTCATTTGTTTCAAATACACCAGTTTTCCCTGGCTTGCTTATTGAGGTCAGGGAGTTTTTCCTAAGAAAGCACTTCTACTCTGTCATGTCCACATATACCATAGTTAATGGAAAACCCGGTACAAATTAGGGGTAAATATACGTGTAAAACCTTACAAGGAATCCACGGGCCACATCACATCCTTCTCCTGTGCCACTTCAAAATCCTGTGGCTCCACCTTTTACTCCAACTGTGGCTGCAGGAACCCGTTTCTCACAGGCTGCCAATGACCTCTTTACAGGAAGGTACAAACTTTGCCGAGGCCAGAAAAGTAGCTCTTACCTGCTGCCCTGGGGTTTCTCTTATACCCTGGCAGCTAAAGTGTGTGTGTGTGTGTGTATGTGTTTGTGTGTGCGTGCGTGGAAAAGGGGGTAGGTAGTGAATGATAGCTGGCTTAAATGTTCTTTTTAAAAAAAAATTTATAAGGACTTAATTTTTTTAGAGCAGTTTTAGAGCACACGCACGCACCCTTGGGGTAGAAGTCAATGTTCATAGGGCCATTTTTAACCAATGTAGTGAGAGCAAGCAGACAAGTGTTTCCCTTTTTCGTTCCTCGGGGAATGTTCTGAACTGCATTTCCTAAGGCTTCTCAGAAGGACCAAGCACTTTCAGGTCCCAGTAGCCCATGGCAGTTGCCTGACAATGGATATAACACCTTTCTTTGCCCTTTGCTCCTTCTGTGTTTTATTCACACTATTCAGTATTCCTGCCATCTAGGATTATATTCCCAAACTACCTAAGTATTAGCTTCTGTTTCAGGCTTTGTGTTCAGGAAATCCTGGTTAAGAGACCATCTCTAAAACTTTAGCAAGAATTTGGCATCAGAATGTCTTAGACCTTGGGGGGCACCTGGGTGGCTCAGTCGGTTAAGGCTCCAACTTTTGATTTCAGCTCAGGGTGCTGGGATCCAGTCCTGCAGTGAGTCCCACATCAGGCTCCATGCTCAGCGTGAAGTCTGCTTGAGATTCTCTCTCTCCCTCTCCCTCTGCCCCTCCCCCTGCTCGCTCTCTCTCTTTCTCTCAAATTAATTATTTAATTAAATCTTTAAAAAAATAATATCTTAGACCTTAGTGAAGTATATTGAACCTTCTTTTTCTCTGTTTCATGCTTTTAAATTCTGATACAGAGTCTGTTTAATATTATAGAATGAATACATGATTGTCAAGGAAATTAAGACCAGGTTTAAAAAACATATAGACAGATTAGGTACTCTCTTCAGGCTTAAATTGTGCTGAACCATAGGCCTGACCCTGAAAATTCAGATTTGGGACAGCCAGTCAAACAGCCCTGATAAGTGTCACCCAACCTCCTGGGCTCAGTCTACTGACAGCATGAAATGATGGTATGTATCTCATTCCACTGTAGGAACACAGAGTTTCACCTGAAGCCTTTACAGGAATTGAACAGTGGCCTGTTAAAAGGAAAAAAAATGCTCAGTAAAACTTGAAAGTATTCAACTGCTAATGTACCTCCACCCTCCTCACATCCTTTCCCCCAAAATAAGCCTATCTGTGCCTATCATGGGACTAACTCCATGAGGACTGTGGCAAAACGAATCAGAACTCCTAGTTGAGGTTTCACATTCGGATCTCCCTGTCATTCTAGCTTCCTGAACATTCCCCAATGTTTACTGCAGCCTAAGAGCTAAACTCCAGTATCTGGTGCTTTCCTCAATATGACTTGTAATAATAACAATGGTAATAACCTGAATAACCAGAATTTTCCATGTGTCAGGAACTTACATTTTACATAATTAGGAAAACATCAATCTGAAAAGGCTACAAATGTATGATTCCCACTGTAAGACATTCTGGAAAAGGCAAAATTATGGAGACAGTAAAAAGATCAGGGATTATGGGGGAAGATGAATAGGTGGATCAAAGAGAAATTTTAGGGCAATGAAACTACTCTGTATGATACTGTGATGATGGACACACATCATTTGTGCAAACGCATAGAATGTATGACACAAAGAGTGAACCCTATTGTAAACTAGAGACTTTGGGTGTTGATGATGTGTCAGTGTAGGTCCATCAATTATAACAAAGGTACCATTCTGGTGGGGGATGCTGATAAGGGGGAGGCTGTGCATGTGTGGGGACAGGGAGGATATAGGAAATCTCTGTCCTTTCCTCCCAGTTTCGCTGTGAACTTAAAACTGCTCTAAAAAAATTAAGTCCTTATAAATTTTTTTTAAAAAGAACATTTAAGCCAGCTATCATTCACTACCTACCCCCTTTTCCACCATCACCGCCAATGAGAGAATAAGGCACTGCACCTCTGAATCCATGAGCAGCAACCCCAAAGTCATCAAAATGGGAATTGCCAAGTCAGGATTTAAACCCAGATTTTTTTTAATATTAAGGACACCCTGTAGGTAGCAGATGAAAGTATTTCTTCCTTCCCTCACACTCCTCTTTCTACCTAACCTAGACCCTTGAGAAGAGAACAGAGACCAGTGTAAAGGCACTTCTCATACAACCAATCAGTCTTCCAAACTATCAGATACCATTTTCCTTCCACCCCACCTTAAGACATCAAGAATTGGTTAAGCTCTGCTTGCTATTGAATGGTTGGTAGAGGTGGTGGTGGGGGGAGGGGTGGTATTCTGATTTCCCTCCTATCACTCTTCTTTCCCTTGCATGATGATATTGTTTGTCAAAAAAAATTGTCACCTCTGGAGTGGAGTCCTTCCAGGACTTGATCTGTTTTGTTAGCAGACCAGGCAGCCTCTCTGGATCCCACCCAGCACAGGCTCCACTTGGAGTTTAGCTATCCTCTGAGCCCAGCTGGCAGGCCCCTCTGGGTTACCATAGCAACAGCATCCAGGCCATGGCCTCCTCCCCAAGAAGCTGTCAATCAGAATGCAAGAGGAGATGGAGTTTAAGTGACAGTGTGTGGTCATCCACCCATATTTAGATACGAGTTAACTCAGTAGCCAAAGACAAATTAATTTCCACCCTTCCTTCAGCCTTTGCTCAGGTGGTGAAGAAAAATCTCATGTTCTATACCAGTTGTTTTCCAACTCTTCTACATAATGTACATAAGGATCACCATTGATGTTTATTTAAAATGAAGTTTCACCAGCCATATCCTAAGCGATTTTTACTCACAGCATCTAGAATGAAGTCCTAGAAATTTGCATATTAAAACGTGATCCTGATACAGATGATTTGAAAACTACTTATGGGAAACACTGATTTATAGACATGTTACTAGAGACCCTAAGTCTGAAGATATTTGTTATGAGCTGAACTGTGCCTCCCAGAATTCCTATGTTGATTCCTAACCCCCAGTACCTCAGAATGTGACATGTTTGGAGAATAGAACCTTGGAGCTGTGATTAAGTCAAAACAAGGCCCTTGTATCCAATCTGATTGGTGTCTTTATAAGAAAATGAGATTAGGACACACAAAGAGATACCAAGGATGTGTGTGTGGGGGGGGGAGGAAAGATTATGTGAGGACACAGCCAGAAGGTGGCCACCTGCACACTAAGAGGCCCCAGAAGAAACCAAAGCTGCTGACTCCTTGATTTTACAACGCTAGCTTCCAGAACTATGAGAAAATAACTTTGGGTTAAGGCACCCAGTCTGTGGTATTTTGTTATGGCAGCCCTAGCAAGCCAATACAGCATTATGTGTACCTATGTGCACAAAGCAAGCTCCAAAAACAACAAATATGGCAAAAGATTTATTACAGAGGTAACACTCAGCAGTTTTGTTTTGTGACCTTCTTACATGGCCCGTACAGCGCTACTGATCCAGAAGTCTAAGACTGACTTCGAAAAAGGATGGCACAAGTTATACAATCTCACAACATAAAATCAAAGAGGCTGAATACCAGAGAAACTATTTTACATGATGAACTAGATGTCATTTGTGGGAGCTGAGAAGAGATCCAGGACCTCTCTGGAATATTCATGGAAGGGCTGGGAGGATGGAAGGCTTCAGGTAACATTCCAGATGGAGACAGATGGGGCTGCCCAATAGATCGAGGGAAGTGTAGAAGTGATGGGTTGACACCAGTCAGGATCAACTTCGTGGAGATGTTTTCTATCACATGACATAATTATATTCGCAGCCCTCTTCCAGCCTATTCAACACTTTGTTTAGTGACTCAGGAAGGACTCAGATAAGGTGAGCTGATCAGTAGGACAGATGTTAGTTACAAAGTAATCGGGATGCAAAAAAGACTGGAAAATGGGCTGAATTTCATAAAATGAATGTAAATTCTTGCTTTGGGGGCCAAAAGCAATTACTGGAAAATTGCTCTCTTTCTAAGAAATTTTAGCCAGTAATCCTTTTGTCCCCTTAATGATATTAAACATATGGTAAGTAAAAATGTGTCAGGCTTACTTTGGGACCAGTACTCTAATTAATTTAGTTAATTTGGTACCAAAAACTAAAATTATTGGATACGAAACTACATGAACATTAGGAGCACACAACCTAAAAATGCCCGAAGAGGACCATAGTCATTTATTGGTTTGGCCCAATCACCATGTGCAGTAAAACTTGTTTGTTGGTTTGGTTTTAATAGGTAAATGTGTGCAACTCTGACCATTATTTCCTAATGCATTTAATGAATTTGTAGATGAATTGAATAGTGAAATGTCATATGATAGGTAAGGTAACAATGCCCGCTATTAAAAAAATTGCATCAAAATTTTAGTGGCTTGACGACATAGAGGTTTATTTCTCTCTCATATAGTCCACCTATGCAGGTAATCGTGGTCAGTGGGGCTGTTCTCCAGGTGATGCATTGATGATGTCAGTTCTTTCCATTCTCTGCCCCCCTCTCAGTCCCCTAGAACTTCAATGTTCTTCGCACCCCCCCAGGGGAAGGACATGCAACATGGAGGAAGCATATCTAGCTCATAAATATATTGGCATGGAAATGAAACACATCACTGTCTCTCATATTCCACAGATAAGAACTAAACACTTGGCCTCATGTCAATGCAAGGCAGGCTGGGAAACATTCCTGATAATGTGGCTACTTTCCAGCAAAAACTATGAAAACAGGAGCACAAATTTTGATGTACAACAGTCTTCGTCACGAGTTTCAACTTAATCCTTCAGCCGGGATAGTGAATTCTGATCTCAGTGATTCATATCCCATGAGAATAAAAAACAACCAAGAAAGAAATATGAAAATGCAAATTGTAATCATTTTAGGACTGGAAAGCTATTTTCATCTTGGGAAAGTCATTTGAATTTACATAGAGGGTCTTGTCCTTTTTGATGACAGGCAATTTTTTTTTCCTTCTGAAACATGGTTTCTCTTGAATACTAAATAGAAACTAAGGGTTAATAGTTGTGTACGAGCAGAGTACCTGGAAAAGTTGTTGCCACGACAATGTAATTCACATTATTAACAACTTTTATTTATTTCTTCTCTTTCCAAGCAGGTGAAATTTAAGAAGCTTAAAATAACTTCTAAAATGCCAGAAAGCTAGGAGATTCTCATTAGGATCATAAGTAGTAATATTTCCACCATGTGAAAATGATTAGAACTAAAGAAATAAAATTTCCCTGTAGTCAGCTTAGATGCACACTAATTTTATTTTAGCCCAGATACCTTGCTTTTAACCTTAATACACCTGTACACGTGTGTGGAATAGTAGTTCATATTTAGGTCACTCTCTATATATCAAATATATTAAGTGTGCATATTGCTGGTGTCATTTCGAATAAGGAGGAGTAAAGTGAAATAAAATAGCAATAATACCAGTGTTCAGAACACTGAAAGTGGGTGCAATTTAATCCAGAACATTGGGAGAAGTGTTAATTTCAGGCGAGGTAGCTTAATTAAACATTCCTATCAATACATGGTTCCTATGTACTAAATTATAGTACTCTTTTTTAAATTTATTTATTTATTTATTTATTTAGAGAGGGGAGAGGATGGGGAGGGGCAGAGGAAGAGGGAGAGAGAGAATCTTAAGCAGCCTTCACGCTCGGCTTGATCTCATGACCCTGAGATCATGACCTGAGCCGAAATCAAGAGTCAGATGCTTAACGGACTGAGCCACCCAGGCACCCCTATAGTATTCTTGTTCCATCTGGTGGCTCCGGAATGCTAAGGGGATTACAATTCCTACTTACCTCAAAAAAAAAAAAAAAAAAAAGAAGTCAGATTTCTCAACAGTATATCAATGCTCTCAGACCATAAAAATCTCATTTTGCTGCCTAACATTTCCCTCCACAGTTCATCTCCAACCTCTTTCTCCACAGCATAGGAAAATCTGTGTTTTCAAAATTTTAGTTCAAAGGAATAGGAAGAGAGGAAGGACCATACTCCTCACTATAAAGTCTCTCATTTTTGGTTTTGCTTTCTTTACTGTGTGGAGCTGAAGAAGAAAACGTATGTGATAGAATGGTATTTTCTGAACTTTGTGGAATACTAGCACCTTGCAATGTTAATACATAGCATACAAAAAATTCCTTCTTTCAAATGTTTAGGGTTTAGTACTTTAAGCAAAGTTAGTTTTGTGTTTCTCTTTGTTTTCCTAGCACCAAAACTTCCCATAGCTTGCAATTACCAACACGGCTTCTGACCCTCAAAAGAAGATACAGAATATGTGGGGGTTTCCCAAACTTATTTTTAATGGAACCCTGTTTTCCAGACATCTGAGAAGATTAATGGTCCTTTGAACGTTCTCTGGGAAATGCTAAATCAAACTCTCACACAGACTCTCAGGGACCTCTTTAATGGATATTATCCCTAGCAACCCATAAATTCTTTTCTCTGTTATTGCCTTATTTTTAGCCTGAACCTTATTTTTAATATTAAGCTGTTTTTTTTACCCAATTTCTTTTTGTCCATAGCTTCTATATTTTATATCAGTGACTTTTTTCATAAAAACTAGTTGACTAAAACACACTTTGCCCCATATAAAAGAGAATCGTTGCTGAGATAGAACAGCAGAGAACAGGACCTACTTGGTTTCTGGTATCATCATGACTCCTTTGTTTCAATGACTAGAAGTTTGAAAAGCAAGACATTATCCTTCCAATGGCAATTGCATAGAATTAAGACTAGGAGTTCTCTGATATTAGGTTCAAAATAGGGAAGAAAGAACCTTACATAACATAATATAGGAAGTGGTCCTTCTCAGAAATCCTTTATTTTAATAGTTAATTTTTAGATCACTTTAGACTTACAAGAGAGTTTCAAAAATAGTACAGAGAATTTCATGTACTCTATACTCAGTTTTTCTTATGTTAATATTTTACAAAACCATAGAATTTTTATCAAAACTAAGAAATTAACTTAGGGCAATACTGTCAACTAAAGTACAGAACTTATTTGAATTCCACCAGTTTTTCTACTTATATATTCTTTTTGTTTCAGGATGCAATCCAAAATCCAACATTGTAGTGACTTGTCACATCCCCTGCAACCTGTGACAAGTCCTCAATCATTCCTTGTCTTTTATGACCTTGAGGCTTTTGAAGAACAGTGGTCAGTTATTTTTGTGGAATGTCCCTGGATTTGGGCTTGTCTGATGTTTTCTCATCATTTGGTTGAGGTTATACATTATTATTTTAAAGATTTATTTATTTATTTATTTATTTATTTATTTATTTATTTATGAGCAAAAGAGAGCATGCTAGTGCAAGTCAGGGGAGGGGCAGAGGAAGAAAATCTCAAGCAGGCTCCCTGCTGAGTGGGATTTGGGGCTTGATCACACTACCCATGAGATCATGACCCATGAGATCATGACCTGAACAGAAACCAAGAGTCAGACACTTAACAGATTGAGCCACCCAGGCACCCCGAGGTGATGCTTATTGAAAAGGATACCATAGAGCTGATGTGCCCTTCTCCATGCATTATAACTAAGAATTAACAATGTTAATTGTAGTTGCAATGATGTTAATCTTGATTACTTGGTTAAGATGCTATCTGCTGGGATTCTCCATTGTAAATTTACTAATTTTCCTTTGTAATTACTAAATATTTTGGAGGAGATACTTGGAGACTATGCAAATATTCCTTTTCTGCTTAAACTTTTACTTACTCATTTCAGTGCCCATTGGTAATTCTTGTCTGTGGAAATTATTACTATGGTGTTCTAATAGTGATTCTCTAATTTCTTCAAACTTTCTGTAGTTATTCATTGAAATTCTCCTGTGAGAAAGAGTTGTTTCTCTTTCATTTATTTCTTCAGTTATTAATTTGTATCAATATGAATTCATGGATATTTAATTCGTTGGGTTATAATTCAATACTATAGTTATTTATTATGTTGTTCAAGTTGTTCCAAGCAGAAGCTTTTAATAAGCACTAATTAAAAGCAATTATGTCACCCTTTATAGAGTGTTTTGGAGCTTTGCACATATAATGGATCAAATCCAGTTAAGTAGGTGGTAGGGATAGAAATTATTTGCTCTGGGGGCGCCTGGATGGCTCAGTCATTAAGCATCTGCCTTCAGCTCAGGTCATGATCCCAGGGTCCTGGGATGGAGCCCCACATCAGGCGCCCTGCTCGGCGGGAAGCCTGCTTCTCCCTCTCCCACTCCCTCTGCTTGTGTTCCTGCTCTTACTATCTCTCTCTCTGTCAAATAAATAAATAAAATCTTTAAAAAAAAGTATTTGCTCTGGAAGCCCTTCCTCTGCTGTGGTTGCATTGGGTGTGTACTATGGAGACGATTGCATGCATATTGGCATGGTGTTCTGTGGTCTCTCCTGACCTTGTTGATCTATGGAGCCAGATGAGCTGACCCCTCTTGAAAGTCATCAACAGTTGCTGTTCTATGTGCATATGAGCACTTGGCTTAAATGCTGGTCATTGTTGAATGCTGGTCATCTAGTAGACCCGTAAAAGATTCTCTTCTCTGGATGCAGCAGTTGTCCTTCTTCCTGCAGTTGTATGTTCTATCTAGCAAATTAAATGGACATGGTCTTAAGGACAAATAGCCTTTACTTGCTCTTCTCAAATGCCTTCTCCTATCCATCAAAGAGAATAGAGTCCCATTTACACCAGAAAGACTTTTCCTGGAGCATCAAAGAATTGTGTATCCCCAAACATGCATTTCCATTTAATGTTAGAGCTGGGAATCATCAATGAAATCAGAAATTTAGCTAACTCTACTGAACCAGACTTTTGAGGAGGGATGTTTTTGTGTATTGCTGTAAGTTCAGGGAGGGAGAACCACTTTCCTTTCTTCTTTGTTTTTCTTTTTATTATTTAAAAATTTCAGATAATTGTTAACCCCTGTAGGTAGGAGAAATACAAAAAGGCAACTCCTCAAAAATTCTGAGTAACTTTATCAAAAGTGGTGCCTTGTTCTGATGGAATAGGAGTAATCATATATGCAGGGCAATATTCTTACTACTTTACATGTATTAATTAATGTAATCCCCTAACAACTCATGACACATAGGGTATTGTTATACTCATTTTACAGATGAAGAAATAGAGATCAAAAAGTTAAGCAAATTGCCCATGGTCACACAGCTATGGGTAGTGGGCGGATATAGCTTCGAGCTCAGGGGTCTGGCTCCATAGACTACATCCTAACTCTTGACCACAATAAATCTTAGCTCTGAATTTTACCAGCTATGCAACTTTGGGCAAATTTCTTCTCTGAACCTGGGATGTGATTTGTAAAATGAGGATAGTAATGTCTATTTTACAGAGCCCTATGAAGGATTGGATAATGTATATGGAAGGTTTAGTCCAGTAACCACAACAGTATAGACAATAAATAGTGTATCTTATAGCATCTGTACTCTTAATCACTAACATACTTCTTAATTATCAATATATGGCATTTGTTGTATTTTTTTTCTGATTATTCTGGCCTTGCATTTCCTTGGCTTCTCCCTCCTCCCACTTACACTGCCACTTCCTAAAATTGGTAGTAACTGTTATTTTATTAAGAAATAAAAGGGGGAAGAGGAAAAGAAGTTCATTATCTCATTTTTTATGTAACACCTGACAAATGTCTGTTCTAAGTGAATATATATACAGCTATATTTCTACTCATTTAATCTTTGTAAAATTCCTAAGAGTTAGATACTATTATTATTTTCCATTGACAAAAAAGACAAGTAACTGTCACACACTAGCGAGTAAGTAGCAGAACTACACTTTGAACTAAGGAAATCTGGTTCTAAAGTCTGTGCTACTAACCGCAAAGATTTGATCACCTTAGCCTGAACTTCGTATATGCAGTCCCTCAGGTCATAAGAACTACCTCTGTGACCATGATGGGTTATAGGTTAGAGGAGTGTCTTTGTCAATGAGACTCCTTTTTGGCAATTCAGAGTCCAGTTGGTTTACTCATCCATTCCTTCATTTAGCATTTATGGAGAATTTACTGTGTATCAGGTCCTGTGCCAAATGCTGAGGGAAGGAAGGACTGGGGAAAGAATACAAAAATTAGTAAGTCAAGAGGGAGACTAGCAATTTTTACAAACCGTTCCAACTGCTGCTCTTGAAAATTCTTTGAGGTGTGTGTGGAGAACACTGTGAGGAGGTTCCCTACCATGAAGCAGGAAGTAGGTAAGCTTCGTGAAGAAGGTCACGTGTGGTCTGAGTATTACAGGCTGAACAGAGAAGAATCAGCCTGTCTAGAGGTAGGAACAGCAAGTCACTCAAAGCACAAAATTTCATGGCATATTAAGGGAACTGTGGGAAGTTGGAAGTGGTTGGAGTTAAAAGTACTTGGTAAAAGAAGGTAGCAGTAAGGGGAAGGTAGAACAAGGGAAAATAAAGCTAGAGAAGCAGACAAGGTTCAGCAGATCTCGAAGAGCCATGTAGTGGAATCTGGATTTTGCCTCCTTCGGTGACTAGGAGCCATTGTTGGTCAAAGAAGAGATACCGGATAGAAACAGGCCTGGACTGGGTGTCAGCACCCATTTGCTTTGTGCCTGGCCTGGTGACAGCCCGCTCTGTGACACTGGGCGGAGCAGCGCTCCTGTCTGGACTTCAGTCACCCGTCTGCAAAGCAAAGACTGAGGCTTGTATTATTTCTAGAATCCCTTCCAGCTCTAAAAGAGTATCTATTTCCATAATTATCCCATTTGTGGTCTTTGTATAGGAAGCGGTCTAAAACACACTGGGAAATAAAAAGCACCACTGATCCCGACCAAAGGTGCCAGGGATTGTCCAAGGTAATTGTTAGCATCTGTCGCAGAGCATCAGCGTGAATGGTCCCCGGCATGGGTTCTACTGTTGCTGCTTAGGCCGGAACACAGTTCTGCCCAAGATTTAGTCCTTGCGTTTCTGCAAATTGTTACCCTAATGTCTATGGGCTTTAATGTTCATAAAGGCAAAGTCACTCTATCACAAGGCTCTTTGGCCCAGGCTACCTTAATTCTTGGGGCGAGATTTTTATTTAGCCCTCAAGGTTCTCATGGGAAGAGGCAAAGACAGAGCTGCCCTGTATTTGGATGCCTAACACAGTTTTTAAAACTGGAGAGGAAAAAAAACCCCAAACCTGTCACATTTTATTTGTGTATATGTTTGTGTCGCTGCTATATTCATTTCTGCTCTGAAATACGCCCTCATGCAATATATATGATCAGCAAATATTTATTTTCCAGTCAGAAAATACTTAATAAACTGTTTTAGAGAACACGCACGTTTCACACACACACACACGCACACGCACATTTGAGGCTAGATATAAAACTTCCTCTTTCCCAGGGAAAAGAAGTTAACTGAAATGTATTCCCTACCTACAGCTCCCAGGCTAGATTCTGTTTTCTCTGAGGTCACGTAGAAGTGGGCATCTGTGGATCCAAACGCGTGTGAGATTTCCGCTGGTCTTTTCACTTTCTGTTCTTCTGGTGGAAAAATCTGCCAGAGAGTGTGAAAATATTAGAGAATGCCAAGAAAAATGCCTTTCTGTTCAGTTCCCGTGAATTTGAGAGCAATCATTAAGAAGGTCTCCCTCCTTGGGACACCAGATTCGCAGAACAGAGGTCGAAGGTGAGCCTACATGTGTAGTCAATTCAGAATATCCAGGCCCCAGCATCCTGGCCAGCCGGCCTTCGCTGTTGTGATCGCCTCTTTGGGGAAAGCACAAAGACTCTGATATCACCTCTCCTATTTCACTCACTGGGCACATTAGAGTGCTTTTCTGGTTATTCTACTGTTTCCATAGCTGTGGTCATTTTTTTTTTTTTAATATCCTAGCTTCCCTTAAATCCTCCATGTGACTTCCTGCCCTGTCAGTAATGGAGACCTATATCCGCAAAGTTCCTCAGCCCATCACTTTGTACTGTCTCTGTTCCTTCATAGCCTGTCATGGAGTCCTTCCCATTTGTACTCCACTTGTTCAGCCTGCTCTCACGTCTGGAGCCCTCTTTCAAAATGATAGGTGCTTTGTAAATTCATTACCAAGGTTCCAAATTATTTTGGTTGTGTGGCTGGAAGGCTAATATGAAGGCCCAATCTTATTTTTCTTGCAGGTTATTCAGTAAAGGGAAGCCAGCTCTTTGTTTGTCTTGCTTTATCTCAATTTTGCTCTTCTCCAGTAAGTTCTGGTAAAGGGAAGGTATAATAATAAAATGTCAAACTTGCTCAAAAATCTTCCTTGCACAAATGGCAGAAATATATTGCCTGAACTATGTCCTTGCTTGACCATTTCCTGAACAGCACTGAAATCTAGTGAATTTCTACCTGTATTTCCAGTCCAAGTTAAAGCCTTCCCCTTCCATGGCATCACCAGAGTGCTGTGCCCCCTTCTCCTCTGCATGCCCCACAATGACTGCTGGTCCATACCACATGCTCAGCAGATAGGCATTTCCCTATCTCCTTCCCAGACTGAACTATGACTTCCTCCAGGGCAGGGACTGTGCTTTATGCATGTTATTTGGTATCTAGAAACCACTCAAGAGACTCTGACTGGCTGTGTGAATAAATGCATGAGGGGATAGGTGGATCGATGATCAATACTCAGCAATTTGAATTTTCCCAGTTCTGGAGAAGCTCAGTTATATGCACTTGATTACTTGTGCCTTGTATTTCACTCTTCTTTTGAAAAAGGACGGGGATGAGCTCCCAAAGCAGGTATTTTTTTTTTCTCTCCAAGAAGAGAAAGGCCCCTGAAATGAGTCCCTGTACGATGGTTAAACCCTGCCTTCCCTCAGAATGCTGATTCATAGGAATTTCAATCACTCATTCCACTTTGTTTTTGTTTTTGTGGCATCTGTTTGCACATTGAAATCAGGGCTTCTCTCTGGGATAACTTAGAAAACAAAGAGAAAACTTTCTCCTTTGTATCTTGATTAGATCTAACTCTGTAATTCACTGTTCTCTCTCTGTTAGAAACCCATTCCCAGCAGATGTGAGCCTTTGCATGTGGTCAAAGCACATGGAGCTATTCCTGACAATAAGATCTATGGATAAACAGGAAGGGAAGAGCAGTCAAAGTTCTGGCTGGGCAGAAAGGGCCTGGGACCATCTGTCTTATCCCCTTTCCCTTCAAACACCTGCCCAGAACCTGACCGTGGTCTCCAACAGGTATTTTTCCATGTCAGTGTCTAAGAATCTCCTCAGAGTTTCCTGGAAAGGCAAGGAAGCTTGCCTTGTTCTCTCAGATGGACATCTACATTTTCAATAAGCATTCAAGTCATTCTTGTACAGCTAGTCCCCATCTATACTTGGAGCAACTCTGTTCTGTAAGGGAGCAGGAAGGAAGTCACCCCTATTCTTTGGCCTAAATATCTTTGTTCAGTCTTTCCAACACTTTATTCAGGGATAAACCTCTTCAGAACCCATCACCCATTCATCTGAAGCCCTTCTGCTTCCTAGTCCCCATCCCTAGACCCCTCACCTTGATATTTTCCAGTCTGAGATCCTGGAAGGAATCACATAACTCCTCAGGTCATTATTTCAAAAGTGGGATGTCTAACTTCCATGGCATCTCAATGCTTTCTTGACCTCTTTCTTTCTCATTCTTCCCCAGTGAGACTCTTCCAGATATTCAGAGGTCTCCTCAATTCTCACAGAACTTGCACAGAACCACATTATTTCCAAGAACATACAGTTCATGAAATTTGAATCTCCTCACTTTCCTTTTTTGTTCCACTCCAACACAATTCAAATGCCTTTAAGAAACATTTGGTCATTCCCTCATCATCTTGAATATTCACTTATATGAACTTCAGAATATCTATGAAAAAAAAAGTTGACTTTTTCCTCTAAAAGTAGATTCCTCTAACTAGAGGTTAAATAGCATCACTTTAGAAACTCATTCTACAAATCATATCCCTTTCTCCCGCCTCTTGACCTTTCCATCTCCACTCTATCTCCTCTCCCTCTTATAAATATGCTTATCCCACCCTTAAAACAAAACAAAACAAAACAAAAAACCCAGTTTTTTCTGCTGACTCATTAAAGCTATACCCCCACTGATTTCCCTACATTCAATATGAATTTTTTTTAAATCTATGCTTGCTTTCTCTACTTCTTTTCTCATTCATTCCTTAATCCCCTGACCCACTCTCTCAGCCACTATAATCAAATTCTTTTTACTGGAGTCACCAATAATAATTGGAATAGTCAATGCAGAAGGCTTACTAAAGAACTTACGCTATCTGAACATAATAGAATGAAAATTTAGGAAACTTGAAACTCTCACCTCTCCTTGGCTTCCGCAATAAGCTTTGCTCTCCTCCTCCCTCTCTGGCTGTTCTTTCTTGGCAGCGATTGCTACAACTCTGTAATATCCAAGTGCATCTCTTCTTCCTGGGCATATGTGTAGGCCACAGCTGTCACCCTCTCTGCAATTACGTGTGGCCTTGAGACTGAGTTCTGGTGCTAGACTGTGAGTGGAAGTTAGGGGAGCCACTTCTAGACCTGATCAACAAAAATTCCCATATGCAATTCTTACTCTCCTCTCTATGGAAAGTCAAATGGAGAGTAAAGTTCAAAAAGTAAAACCTCTCAATGAGTGCATTTTTCTCCTAATAAAATGCAAATCATTCAACATGGCTTTGTGATATGACAAGAGGATTACAAATGTGTTGAAATACGATGCTCTCATAACCCGAGGGAGCTAATACCCAAACTGGTGGCTTGAGCCACAAGCATTCTCTTTTCATTGCTCCAAGGTGGTCATGCTGGTTGATTTTAAGTGTACACTTGGATGAGCTACAGAGTGCTCAGATATTTGGTAAAATACTATTCTGGGTGTTTCTGTGAGGGAGCTTTTGGATAAGGTTAACATTTAAATTAGTGGACTTTAAGTAAAGCAGATTGCCTTCCACAATGTGGGTGAGCCTCATCTAATCAGTTGGAGGCTGGATAAGACCAAAAAGACTGGCTTCTTCTCACAAGAGAGAATTCTCCAGCAAACTGCCTTTAAACTTTATCACGATATCAGCTCTTCCTGATATTGTGGAAGACAGTCTCAGACTCCAGTGGGTACATTGGTTCTCCTAGGACTCCTTCCTGCCAGCTTTCAGACTGGCATTGCAGCTTATCAGCTCTCCTGGGCTTCCAGCCTGCTGACCCACCCTGTAAACTTTGGACTTGCCAGCCTTCATATTCTCATGAGCCAATTTCTCTTAATAATCTCAATATATACATTTTGTTTCTCTGAATCCCCTAACTAATCCAATGGCATACAAATGCTATCAGTTTCTATGGGTTCCAGTAAGTGAAAAATTTTGGGAAGCACTGCTGATTCTAGTTCTCAGATTCACTGTGGCATGCTTTCCTCCAGGCTCTAAGCTTTTTGTTCTCTCTACCTGAAAATAGCTTTTCTTTTCCTAATTCCACCTGGCTGCCTAACCTCTGCTCAGTCAGCAGCTCTCATCTTTGTCCCTGTTTCTTCTGTTTGGCCTTCCCAGATGCCCCACGTGCAACCCCATAAAACTGCATGAGGGGCCTCTTTCAACAGCTCCTTAATGTCCTGTAACCATCTAGTTCATGATCTACCTCTCTATGAGATCCTGAGAGACTTAAGTATGCAAGTCCTTTGATCTGCTTCATGTTATATCCCTAACACATAGCCCAGTACCTGTTTTTGGATAGGTCTTCAAATGATATTTATTAAATGAACCAGTAAATGGAAAGTATATCCACAGTTTCAAGAAGAAAAAAAGACTTATAACTTGAAGCAATCCAGAAAAAATCCAACCCAAGAAAAATCAAGTGAAACGGGTTCCTGGACAGAAACATCAGTAAGATTCCTTGTTTCTCAGCAAAGCAGTATAATTAAAATGGAACAGGTTGTTTTTCTTATTTTAGCATCTGGAGGAAGGACCATTCTCATGGATGCACTTCCCGTGTATTTAACATAGTAATCGACTTGGGAGTCCTTTCAAATCAGAGCTCACCATAGGGCTAGATGGTATATATATATTAGGCTATATGGTCTTTGCTGCAACAACTCAATCCTGCCATTGTAGTACAAAAGAGTCCATAGACAATACATAAACAAATGAGCATGTGTGTGTTGCAATAAAACTTTATTAAAAAATACTAGTGATGGGTCAGATTTGGCTCACAGACTATAATTTGCCTACCCATGTTCCAGATAAAAGATTCTCAGCCTCTGAATGGGGAGGACTACTTATATTTTTTTCTCCATAGGCCATTATCACCAAGCCCAAAACAGTTATTATAATCACTATTTTCAGGGAACCTGAAAACCTAATTGATATTACTCTCTGAAGTCACACTAGAGCACGTTGCAAGCAGTAAATGTCATTTGGATAATTCCCCCTTACAGACACACAAAGCCAAACTGTTCACTGCACACACAGTAACTCTTAGAGGAAGCAAACTGGGGACCTGGTGAGCTCTGTGTCAGTACCACAGCTGGGATCTTAGACCTGGACCTTCTGTCTCAGTTTGTGTGAGGCACAGGATGAAATAGCTCCACCATGCCTGAACCCCTCAGAGTGATAAAGGATAGAGAAAAGATCAGGAGAGAGATTTCTTTGGAGAGAACTAGTGACATGTTGTGACTATTTTTTTTGCAACAAAGGGGAGATTTGCTACTTTCGAATTTCAAGCCCAGGGGTTGCATATGTGTATACCTGTGTGTGTGTGTGTGTGCATGCACACACAGGGGCAGTTGGGGGTGGGGGGGGGAGATTCTAAAAGGAATACTCAGAAAGCTCCAAAACATATTGAGGAGACACAGAAGTCATAGTGCAGATCTTACGAGAAAACTACATCACACTGTGGACCTGGTTCTGACTCCTGCTTGGAAACTCAATGGTGCCCAGATTCATGAATTGGGAGGCTAACTTGGGAACTTGGGAAAGTGTTGTGATCCTGGGGCCCCTGCCCCTGGGAGTCTGTTGAACAGAACATAACACTCCAAAGTATGCCACTTTGAATGTTCATTATTTTGAGCTGAAGTCAATTGAGAAACAGCAGATATAGGAAGGTTCTCTGCCTTCCTCCTTTCTACCTAAAATCAGGGCATAAATTTCACATGAGACATGTGCTTTCTATGTATCAGAAAGAGAAGAACATTCTTATTACTGGAGATGGGAAGTGGTTGCAGAGATAAGTCTTTACAAACAAACCTTACCAAAATAACCTACATCTTTCATTATTTTCCCCCACATGCTTCCCATAATTTGCCACCCCTAGCCCAATCCTTTTTTCTTTTATCATATCTCCATAACCTACCACTCTTTGTTAAAATAATACATAACCAGTTCCTTGGGGTTTTTATCTCTTCCTATAAAGCCCTTTATGCCACATACAAATATTAACATCAAATAAAATTTGTATGTTTTTTCTCCTTCTAATCTGTCTCTGTCAACTCAATTCAAAGACACTAGTCATAGAAACTAAGAAGGTAGAAGAAAAGTCTTTCCTCTCCTACACTGTCAAATGTCAAAGTGCTTCTTGCTCACTTGAAGTCAGATGGAGGTCCCACTTCTGAGAACACCAGTATGAAATCTTCTTTAGATCTTGTCCTTAGACCCCTCAAGAAGGTGAAGGAGAGGCAACAGAAAACAGCTGAATGTATACCATACCACAGAAGTTCAAGACAAAGAAAGGAGAGCCTAGTAGGGAAGGGCCTTGCAGGGAACTACTAAACATCCCATGCAGGTGTTACAAGAGAAGGGGGCAGACAGTATTACTAATCTCCATGGCCCAGAGAGGGTGGAACATGGCCAGGTAAGCTGTGCCTCCTTCCCTGTCTCCCTACCCCCTCAACACAGACACATAACCTAGAGAGATCGTGGCAGGGACAAAGGGCAACTAGCAAGGAAGGCAGAAGGTGAACAGGAAAAAGAAGGTGAAGACCCCACCTGTGGTCTCTGATTCGAACTGAATAGGCTTGGAGGTGGGAAAGGAAATATTTAATCCTATGTCAAGTTCAGGCTTTAATTTTTATCCTGGCTGGACGATCTAACTACTGCTTTGAGACTCTATGACTTAAGTGTTGACAGGTCCTAAGAAAAATGAGACAAAGTCATGAGATCCCCTGGAAAATCTTATTCTAGAGTAGAGGGAAACTGCCTCCACCGAATGACTGAATAGAGTTTCAGAGAAATTGGAAGACATATAACAAACTGGCTTTCGATCACAATCTCTGTATTATTCCTGCACTATTGCACATTTCTTTGAAAAGAATCGTCAAACAGAGTAATATCTTTAACACTGTGCTAATCAACATGAGTTGAGTCTGTTCTTTGCCAGTACTGTATTGGGTGCCAGGGAGAATATAAAAATTTATATATTAACCCTACCTTCAATAACTTCATGATATGACAGAGATCACTAAATATTTAAGTAAAAAGTGTCAGAAATAGTTCTTTCCCTCTAGTCTTTGACCTCAGAGAGGGTCAAAAACATGTGTTTCTCCAACTCCAACTGGGACATTGACTAGGAGTACTTAATAGGCAGTCAAGGAATATTTGAAGAATGGATAAATAACTGTTATATAAGAGATTTTAAGATTGTTTAAAATACAAGGCAATAGAAATCCTGGAGTTTTATAATGCAATTCCCTAAAAACAGATGTTTGGTTTCAATGACATGTGATTCTTATTTCTAACTTGTAGATAATGGACCAAAGAAACCTTGGGATTTTGCATGATAAAAGCTCATATTAACAGGCATTTACACAAAATTGGCCTTTTAACAAAGAGATTTAAAAAATATAGTCCTAAAATATTATCTTTCTTGTTTTGCTTTTTAAAGAAAAAGGAATGATTACGAAGTGCTTTTCATTAAGGAACTACCATTTATCTTATCACAATATTTACTCTCTTTTCATATGTTTTATATTTCCTCATTGCTGAAGAAAGAGCTCAGAAACTCGACTGCAGGGAAATAACTGTTGACTCTTACATTCAAATGACTGTATATTTCCTCTACAGTTCTGATGGTTTTCCTAACTCCATATTAGAAAAAATGCGAGTGTCAAGGGTCTTGGTGAAGTTGATTGTTTTGATGTTATTATTCACTGGGAAAGCCCTGACTGAAACTCAGCCCCAGACACCTTGTTCCTCCTTTACAAACACATCACCAGAGCTCCTAAAATTTAACTCAGGTTGCTACCTTAGAAGAGGCCCTGGAAAAAGAACTCATCATTTAAAAAAAAAAAAAATGGACCCAGTAAAGAGCAAAAGAAAAACAATCCTCCTCCAAACACCTCTTTGTAAGACAGGGTGAAAAATGTGAGCTCTGGCCTGTTACTCTGAGAAAAAGGGGAAAGTTCTGAAGATAAACACACACACACACCCATTTAGATGCAGCTGGAAAAACGAAGTCAGGTTTAGAAGGCCTGACTCCAAACAAAATAGGTTTTTTAAACTTCTCTGGGGGAATCTCTCATCGACGCTCAACGCTGAACTATGTATCTCATACATCTGCCTCTCTCTCAATTAACAGATGTCGGGCACAGGGTAACAGGGAAGAACGGCCCACTTCTGTCTCCTGAGAACCCAAGATGGTGTGGACTTCAGATCCTGGCTGGCCTAGGCCACAGCCACCAGTTGCTTTCTTAATAAAAGAACGGATTTATCCGGTGGTGTAGGGCTCTCTCATTAAGCAGGAATGCATTCTCAACTGGCCTATACTGCTCAGTTGATGACAGATTTAGAAGCACGTTTATGTACAATGGCAATTCTAAGATGTAATTATGCCTTAAAAATGTATTTTTTGCTTATGAAAGATGCACCTACATAATAATATTAAGAGTTATTAGGGACTTAGTCCCTGATTGGGGACAATTCTAAGCACTTTTCATTATCTTGATTAGGTCTTGCAACAGCTCTATGAAATAGAGTTCACATTTTGGGGGGCTGAGAGAAGAAAGATAGGAGATTTAATATATGGCCAAGGTCATAAAGGTAATAGGTGGTAGAGCCCACGTTTGAACCCAGGTTTTGGCTCCAGAATCTATCCATTTGTTCTCTACATTTAATATAATTAGTCACAAAATTAATGTCAGGTTGTTATACTGCATGGCAATGAGGTTTAAAGACATAACGGTCTGCCACATAATTCGCATGTCCCACTTTATTGGTCCTGGAGTATGAATTAAATCATATATCTTTTCTTTACCAACTAACATAACTCAGTACTCCTATCAGGACATGACAAGAATATCCCTGCTTCCCCCAAGTCAGTTTCATTCCCCAAAATGCATATTCATACAATTCGTTCTTTTTCTTTTTTTTTTTTTTTTTAGATTTTATTTATTTATTTATTTGAGAGAGAGCACAAGAGGAGGTAGAGTCAGAGGGAGAAGCAGACTCCCCGCCGAGCAGGGAGCCCAATGCAGGGCCCACTCCTATCCCAGGACTCTGGGATCGTGACCTGAGCCAAAGGCAGTCTCTTAACCAACTGAGCCACCCAGGTGCCCCATACAATTCATTCTTGATCATGATTCCTGTTTGAGTCGAAATCAGGAGCTCTACCTGGAAACTCAGTGCCACTCCCATCAGGAATTGACTTCTTCAGAAAAGACTCTCAGCTTGCCCTACCACCACTGTGGAAAAACTTGTGTCATAACCAAGGAACTCTGGCCAATGAGGAGGAATTCACTATTGAGGAACCAGGTGAGAACCAACTGGGACCAACTAGAGGTAGAAGTGGAAATTCTCTGTCATCACCATGAGCCTCAATAATGAAGCAGGCTGGCTTTGGGTGCATTACTATTATGCTCATGCCTCTGCTGAAGTCACTGTGTCTCCCAGGGAGTGGGATGGTAACAAGGAGAAGGTTCTGTCTCTTAGTTATTTCGTGCAGACTTCTTCCCATGTTTCTACTTCTTTTACTATGATACTTTATTTAAAATTTATATTCGCTGACAGTAATGACAAAGTATATCCATAATACCAAACGCTGGGTTAAGAGGATCAGCAATTCCTTATGATTATCAGGCCCGGATGTAGAGATTGGGTCAACAATTCAAGCAACTCAGTCATTTGCTATTAAGTGCTCTTATGAGAAAGTGCCATAAAGATCAGTGTCTTTTATTGCTCACCAAATTCACTTAAAGCTATGTCAATCTTGAGAGAGGTTCTATTAATCATACTGTTCAAAAAGGAAAGGAATGGTGGTCTGGAGCCCTTTTGTCTCAAGAAAGTCCCAGAGTAGCATGCAGTTGGGCCTGCCTTTCCCAGAATTTTTGAATTTCTACATACCAAGGCATTAGAGGAAAGGATTGTCAAACAACATGTGCTCTGTCTTAATACCAGTCTTCTTTAGGGCCACAAATAATTATCTTAGGGTACACTGATTATTTTTTAAGGAAATAGGTTGGGTTTTGAGTTTTTGTCTTAAGAAGCAAATAATGAATATCAGCTATTGCTAATGGGGTAAAATGCTTTAGGACACATTGTTGGATGAAGAAGGAACCAGACAGCTATACTGACGAGCTAGGTTTAAACATAATAAACATTAAACCTTGGGGCACCTGGGTGACTCAGTGGGTTAAGTTTCTGCCTTCAGCTCAGGTCAAGATCCCCAAGGTCCTGGGATGGGATTGGGCCCCGCATTGGGTTCCCTGCTCAGTGGAGAGTCTTTCCCTCTGCTGCTTCCCCTGCTTGTATTTTCTCTCTCTCTGTGTCAAATAAATAAAATCTTTAAAAAAAAATAAACCTTAATAATTAATACCTTGGCTTTACTTGGTTTTCCTAATGAGTATAAGGGTTCAAAATATACATTGTTCTATACAGATCACCTCAAGCCACCCTCTGTCCTTCCTACCTTTCTCAAGCTATACATTTTTTTGTTTGTTTCAAATCAATACTAGGAATCTTAGACTAAAAAAAGAACTTGAGACATTGCCTGCTATTTCCCCAGTGTGAAATCCACAACCCAGATGAGTTGTATGACCTATGTTCTGTGCCGAGATGGTAAGTGGAAGAGTAGGGCAAGAATCCAGGTTTTCAGAATCAGCATGCAGGGCTCTCCCATACAGAACCACTGCTCATTCAGTTGCACTGATTTAATTTGTGTTGATGATGTCACTCTAGAGGACCACAAGATCTCCAGTTGTTAGCTACGAAGAATCCTCCATATTTTTTCTCTAGCTCAGTGTACGGAGACAGTAACTGAAATGCTTGATGCACATCTAATCTATTCATTGAACACTTGAACCTTACATCTATGTTATTAAATATGGTCCTTGTGAGGTAATGAGACTTATCCTGATTCCTTAAGTAGACACAAGAGACAAGGCTTTTTGCTCATGGTGTAACATGACAGTTACCATTTGGATGTAGTGATTTGGTTTCAAATCCTAGTTTATTACACGAACAAGTTACTAGAGCTTCAAGTTCTACAATTGGAATAATAGAAAATAAAATGTCATTGATTTGTCATTAAGGATTAGAAAGTCTGGCACACAGTAGAAGTATGTTGTTATTATTATTATAATCTTTATTTCAGACCTTTGGGGTTTCTGGTCCAACATGTAGAACTTAGAAGTCATTAACCTTGTCCTCATAACAAGGAAAAAGTTGAACAACCTGAAAACCAAAAAGTTTTCTTTAATCCATCAGAGAAGTGAAGTTATAGGGCAAACTGTTACCCTGAAAACTGGAGAGACAGACAAGAAGATACAGAAAATCACAGGTTATGAAAAGAAGCAAACTACACCTGTAGCCAATATTCTTAGGAATAGTTTAAACCATAATCAAAGAATTGCTAGATACTCAGAATATACTGCTATGAGAATTTAAAACTCCAAGGGAACCCAGTACTGGGGTGGGGCACACTTGTGAGTTTCACATCTAGGAACCCTACCAAATTCTCACTGTGGAAAAAACCCTCATGCTTCTAGCACAAGGAGAGGAAACATAACCATTTTGAAATATACCCAGAGCTCTCTGTTCTCATCAACAAGGCCTGCCCTTAAGAGAAACTATTTTATCAGCATTTAACCAGCCTGGGATTTTACCAAAACCTAACAATCTGGAAAGAAAAAAAGATACTGGAATACAACCCCCTGTAGCATTCCAGAAGGGTGAAGGGAAAGACCCAACTCCAGCCCCCTCTAGCCTTCAACATGGAAAAAGGGAATTATCCAAGTCAGGCTCATTGAAAGACTGAAAACTAATCACAGGATTATAGAATGCTTCTGCTTCCCTAAAATCTTACACCACATTGACAGGGGTCCTGGAAAATAACAGGAAATTATAACTAAAAGAGCTTCAACTCACAGATCCTATTTAAGGAATCTCTAGGAAAATCCAAAAACAGAGAGGGAGACAAAAATGAGGATACTAGAGAAAATTTTAGCCTATGACATCAAAACTACAGCAAACAGTAAACACAGGAAACTCTTAGCTAAATAAACATAAAACTCCCACTACTGGTATATCTAACTACTCTCCATTTCAGGCTTAAATTTAGTGTGCCCTTTCCTGATACCCATCTGTAAGGGGTTGAATAGTGTTCCCCTAAAATCTATGTCTACCCAGAACCTCAAAATGTGACCTTATTTAGAAATACAGTACTTGCTGATATAATTAGTTAAAATGAAGTCATATGTTAGGGTGGGTCCTAAATCCAATGGCTGGTGTCCTTATAAAAAGATGAAACAAACTGAGGGTTCTAGAGGGGAAGGGGGTGGGGGGATGTGTTAGCCAGGTGATGGGTATTAGAGGGCATGTATTGAATGGAGCACTGGGTGTTATACGCAAACAATGAGTCATGGAACATTACATCAAAAACTAAACATGTAATGTATGGTGATTAACATAACATAATAAATAAATAAATAAATACATAAATACATAAACAAACAAAAAATAAATTGATATATTATCACTGTTCTGTAAAAAAAAAAATGAAAGATGTTGAGATAGAAACACACAGGGAAAAAGGCCATGTAAAGTCAAAGGCGCAGATTGGAGTCTATAAAGCCAAGAAATACCAGGGGTTGCTGGGAGCCACCAGAAGTTGGGAAGAGGCAAGGCAGGATTCTTCCCTAGACTCTTCAGAGAAAACCTACTCTCCAGACAACTTGATTTCTGACTTTTAGCCTCCAGCATTTGTGCAACTTTGTTACTACTTCCTCAGGATACTAATATACCTTCAATTGGAAATGGCACTATAATCAGATGGCTCAACCTCAGAAATAGGGATTCAAGACAAGGGGAAATGGGGATTCAAGAGATGCCTGGAAAAACTTGGGAATCTTCATTCACATGCATTACTTACTCAATACATTTCTATTGAGTATTGTAGGGAAGACTTCTTAAAGTTTCATTTACATTGTCCTCAATTTGAAGGATAAGATGGAATTAGAGAAAATTATTAGCTTTGGAGGATCTCTCACAGAATATTTGTAAGATTATTTCCTTCCCATTTGAGGTCAGCAGAGGTGGAGCAACAAAGGAAGAGCAAAAATTATAAGGACTAGGTTTCAGCTCACCTTTTGGCCTTGATTTGATTAAAACATTCAATAAACCAAAGAAAAAATTAGTGCCAACTAGGATGACCTGGTTTGAAGAATATTTTTATCATAATGTGTTAAAAATCTGAACTCCCTAAACAACATAAAGGAATTGAGCCAAAAATAGACAGCTGTTCCTCCAGTGGAGTTTTAGGAGGAATTACACCAATTAAAAATGAACTCTACCCTTTTGATTGCCTTGGAAGAGATAATCTGCTGAATGGATGTGGGAAGTAGAAGGCATGAACAGTTATTTCCTATCAAATGGTTGGCATACCATGGTGCTCACCTGGCTTGTTAAAAATGAAACATGGACACCCAGTTAGACCCCGATAACTCCCTAAGAGTTCCCTAAGAGCAAGGCAATCTACTAGAAATGGGGGCTCATGGCAGCTAAACTGTAGTCTGAGAGATATCTATTATCAGACACATTCATTTTAAGTGAGGTCTTAACTGGGAGTATACCATTCATTCCTGGACATACAAGACTCTGCAGTCAAATAGTACTACTTTCATGTTTGCCTTGAGCATTTAGGGCACACTAAATTTCTTTTGTGTTTACTTCTAACAGCGTTCAATTTGGTCAAATCAAGAAATTTTGAAAGATGAAAAAGTCAGTCAATTTTCAAGTCAGGACAGAAAACATTCTGTAAGAAGATATCTATAGGGTACCAGGCACAGGTGTAGTCACTAGGGATTCAGAGCGAAGCACACACCACACCAAACACACACACACACACACACACACACACACACACACCCTAACTGAATGAGTTCCCATGAAGATATGGGAAGATACTCCTAAGGCAGACTATGTGGTCAAGGCGTGGTGAAAGCATGGGCAGAATGGCCCCATGTAGATTTAGAGTTCCCAAGAAGAAAGACACTAGAGTCCTTTCTACTGTCTCCAGAAGCTTCTTTTCCCCACTAGTGTTCATGAGGATCTGCTTTTGGTTCACTATGTCACTCTGTGCTCTCCAAAGTCTGTAATGATGGAAAGAAGAGTGTCTTTGGAGTTAGGTAGACCTGGCAATGCTGAATATAGCACTATGGACCTGTGGTTAAAACTGGGCTCTGGACTTGACCATCTGAATTTAAATTCTCACCCCATCACTGCCAGCTTTGAAACCTTAGGCAAGTTACTGCTCTTACCAGTCATTCATTTCCTTATTGGAAAATAAGAAGAATAAATAGTGCCTTTCTCAGAGTTATTGGAAGATTAAATGCATCTACATATAAAAGACCCTTAAGACAGTGTTTGGCTCATAGTAAGTACTCAATAAATGTAAATTACCATGATGATGAGGAGGAGGATGATAGTTCCTTATAAGCTGAGTCATTAAGACAAGTCATTAAACTCCTTCAGACTGCACTCCTTTAGCTGTAAAATTGCAGATAACACCATTTACTCCGAAAGATTGTCTTTAGGATACCATGAAACACAATATGCAGAAGCTTTAGAAAATACAAAAGATATTCAAAAGAAAAAATGTTATTTTATCTTGTTTTTTCTCCCCCCCCCCCATACTGTGAACCCCTTTGAGAATCTGGAGCTGGTAACCATCTTTGAAGGTGGGAAGCTATTGCTCATCCACAGCAGAATGCTAAAAAAACAGGCCCAAGATTACCATGTCTGTTGATTTTTTAAGAGAAAATAGACATACATATTTTTGTACCACCTCCCACACGTCCATTCCCCAGTTCTAAATGTTGGTAACCAAATCAAATCATGGAACAAACAAAACAAGCTTTGGTACTGTCAACTGATATCCACCTCTGTTTAATATAAGTTGGTGCCAGGCCCATAATCAGATTCACAGCAGGTACGTGACTTATGCATCGCATGTGAAGAAGGTACAAATAGATGGCAGATGTAAGATCACTAGTTTCTGGGCCAAGTAGCACATGAGATGCTATTTTGTATACCTGGGGCCAATTCATATAATCCCTGGTACATAGTAGTCACCAAAAAATGTTGATTAGAACAATCATGCAGGGCACCTGGGTGGCTCAGTCGTTGAGCGTCTGCCTTCGGCTCAGGTCATGATCCCAGGGTCCTGGGATCGAGCCCCACATTGGGCTCCCTGCTCCGTGGGAAGCCTGCTTCTCCCTCTCCCACTCCCCCTGCTTGTGTTCCCTCTCTTGCTGTGTCTCTCTCTGTCAAATAGATAAATAAAATCTTAAAAAAAAAAAAAGAACAATCATGCAATTCAATCTGCACAGTACAATATCAGAAATATCTAAATTAAAAAATATATATATCAAGTGAGAACACATTAGTGTCCAGGAACAACTAAAATATTCCAAAAGCTTTCCTGACTTATCTTTGTTTTTTTTCTTTCATTCATTCACTCAAAATAACCTTTGCTAGCTGTTTACTCTGTGCCCAGCGATATGCTAGAAAATATTTCACGAAGTTGTGTCCAGCATGGACAAGGGCCAGCGAAAGTTCGGTGTGGTGGAAAAGGAAGAAGGTGGAACAGACCAGACCATACAGGGCCTGGTAGACAGTGGAAAGAATTTCCCTGTTTTCGATGGACAATATGGAAAGCCACTGGGAAGTTTTGAGCAAGGGAGTGACCCGATGAGCCAGGTTTTAAGAGAGACACATTGGCTCTGTTGCTGAGAACAGACCAAGAACAGACCAAGCAGAGCACACAGGTAAGATGGTTGTGCGGTCATGCATGCAATGGGTGATGGACACTTGGACCACAGTGGTAGCAGGAGAGGTGGTGAGACCTTGATGGGCTTTGAATTTACCCTTTAAGTACAACCAGCAGGATCTGCTGCTAAATTACATGTGGAGAGCCAAAGAACAGAAAGAATCAAGGAAGCCACGATTATTTTTATCCAAGTAGTCGGAGAGCTAGAGTTCCCGTTGACCTAGATGGGAAGACTGTGGGAAAAACAAGTTGAAGGGGTGAAATCAGTTTCAACATGTTACATTCGATATGCCTGTTCATTATCCACATGTTGAGGTCGAGTAGGCAGTTGAATATATGAGTCTGGAGTTCAAGGAAAAGGTCTAGGCGGGAGATATTAATTTGAGAGTTGTCATCATATAGATGCCACTTAAAGCCATGAAGCGGGATGATTATCATCGGGCAGTGAGTATAGATTCAAAGAGAAGAGGTTCAAGCACCAGCCCTGTCTTTCCCCACCCCCCAACCAAGTTGTTTCATGCTAATTTTTATGCTATAGGATAATAGCAATAAATAAGCATTTTACACTTTGCAGTCTTTTGTGAGCCCAAAGAGAATATTTTAACATTTTAAGATGTAAGCAATTTGGCAACACAGCGTTCTTTAGTCTAAAACAAATGTTACAAGACTAAGGCATATGGAGAAAAGATGAAAGTAAGTTTGCTTATTTTAGAATAAATTTATTTTCCTGTCTCCCCTGACACACAAATGAAGAACTGGGAGTAATATTTTTCCTAACCATTCTTAATCTCTGAAACTATAAGCCATTAACATTGCACTTGAATATAAAGTGGATGCCTTCTGAGTTATAGTGGTCTTTAAAGGACTAAGGAGAGAATTATGGCAGTTTCCCATGTCTTTAATTTTCCTGTCACAAAGGTATGTTAGACCTGGATCCTGAACATGATAGCTCTCATGCAGAAGACTTAAATCTCACCCTCGGTAAGGTAAAAGCCAGGTTCTTGTTTTGTGTTAATTTTAATCAAATTATTAGCACAATAGCAAAGTTGTCTGAATGAACTTTATTCCATCTGGTTTCATCTCTCTGGATGACTATAGAGAAAATAATTGGGTGTCTTATGGAAATTAGCAATTTTCCACAGCAGACAAAGGGGTAAAGTATTGCTTTACATCAGCACACTTGGCATTGTGCTTGGCCCTTTTCTAATTTTTATTTGTAACAAGAATGAACAATTCTAATTAATATGCACCAAACAGGAAATATAAAAAATGTGAAATAAAAAATACAAAGGTAACCAAACCACAAAAACCGTTCTTAGCACACTAAGACATTAAAAGCCTTCCTGAATTCTCAAACTTAACATGGAAGATGTTAGGTGATTTGATCAAAACTAACTCAGCAGTATCTCACTACTATATAATACCTGGGACATGGAGTGAGGAAGAGAAAAATCTATGGCTTTATCCACTCCCCTTCCATTACTTTTGTGGAATAAATGTGATTCCCAATCCACTTGACAAAACTCCTGAGACAGAAAACGGTGTTGATCGGAAACGTTCCCTAAATCATGTATGGAGTGAAAATATACTACGGGAAAGTAATGAGAGAAGAGATGAAGAGCTAACAAGATGAGGTTTTATAGGTACTGCAACGTGGATCATTTGAAATACAGTGACTAAGTCTATTTTAAAGGTAGAAATACATTAACTACTGGCTCTAGGAACTTGCAGGAACTAGAGTGTTTACACTGGGTGTATACATTCCTCATTTCCTTCTCATGCTAGCCGATGCGAGAGTGGGTGAGGGGGTCAGTGTATCAACAAAGCCATCTTTTCATTTCTGGACCCTTCAGTAAGGAGGGGGCAGCGTTGGGGTGGGATTTGGGCTTGCCAGGTCCACCTCTCCATCCCCAAGCAGAAGAAAAATAGTTACTTTGTCTGTATGTCATTAGCATACTATTCCTTTTACTCACACTTAATCAAGGTCCTCTATGGACCCGGGGATGGAGAAGGGTTTAAAAGTTGCCCTTCTCCTGTGTGATATGCTCTGAATCCTGAATTAACACAGTCTTTTGATTTATATGAACTATTTTAAGTCAACACTGTTGTGTTGGGAGCCTCCTGGCTCTCCTATTGACCAGTACACTGATTTGCAGCTTTATTACTATTCCTGTTGCATTGGGAGTTTACTAGCATTTTCTTTTCAAAGATAGGAATTTTTTTAATCCATATTTCACTAAGAATGTGATTCAAACCGGGGTGCCTGGGTGGCTCAGTCATTAAGCGTCTGCCTTCGGCTCAGGTCATGATCTCAGGGTCCTGGGATCGAGCCCCGCATCGGGCTCCCTGCTCTGAGGGAAGCCTGCTTCTCCCTCTCCCACTCCCCCTGCTTGTGTTCTCTCTCTCACTGTGTCTCTCTCTGTCAAATAAATAAAATCTTAAAAAAAAAAAAAAAAGAATGTGATTCAAACCCTCTTCTGTGAATTCTTTCATAAGAGAATTTTGTTGTTTCTCACCAATGTGATTCCAGAAATAATAATAATAATGATAATAATAATCCTTTTCTTAGGGCCACCCATCTGTGTATCCCCAGAAAGTCCCTTGCAATGAATGGTCAGGTTAAAATTGCTTCATTTTCTTACCATGGTGATAAAAGCACAGTTTTGAGCTTGCACAAATCTGGGTTCAAATCCCACCCATGCCAACATTCTTTTTTTTTTTTTAAAGATTTTATTTATTTATTTGACAGAGAGACAGTGAGAGAGGGAACACAAGCAAGGGGGAGTGGGAGAGGGAGAAGCAGGCTCCCTGCTGAGCAGGGAGCCTGATACGGGGCTCGATCCCAGGACCCTGGATCATGACCCGAGCCGAAGGTAGATGCTTAACGACTGAGCCACCCAGGCGCCCCATGCCAACATTCTTATTTGGCCTGTTATTTCAATTCCCTGGGCCTCAGGGTCTTCATTATAAAATAAGAAAAAAGGAAATCTATTGAGGAGAGTGTCAATGAGGACTAGAGTAAGTGACATGTGTAAAGCAAGCTTGTACAAGTATTGGGACATAATGGGTTCTTTCTTCTAGAATCCTAGTCTAATTCCTTAAAGTCATTCTTCATTGATTATGGCATGTACATCACACCCATAAACAAATACTTAAGGGAAAAAGCACTAAGCGTTAGAGTTAGAGTTAGCTACTTAGCTACTTAGAGTTGGCTACTCTAAGGACTATACAAAAGATTTGACTTGGTCATCTCTTTTATTACTAATAAATCCCTCCAAGAAAATATAAGCAGCCTCACTTTCAGAACAAAACACTGAGGCTAAGAATGTTTAAATGACTTGTCAAATGCATAAAGCTGGCTAGTACGTAGGTCTTTGAGGACCCTATGATCAAATACAGAATAACCTTGAGATCCGCCTGCAGCTGAGTTGATACCCAGGTATAGCACTAGGGGCCTTGCATTTGGGAGGGATTTAATCCTGGTCTTCACTGTTCTGAAACCCGACACCAATCCCATTATGCTTAACTTCTATGTATTTGAACAGTCTCTATAATGAAGGCGCAGTTGGACAATGAATTTATAAAAATTAAGAGTATTCAGTGATTTCCAACTCCAATTTCAAGATGGACTTCCATTATATTAGGTTGCCAGGTGTGACTAAATTGATAATCCCTAATAATATAAAAATTATTTGTCGATGTTCATTTACTCTAAAAAAATAATAAGGAATGTTCATAAAATCTCACTCTGTATGTTCCCATGTGCATTCTTGAGTGGAATGGGGGAGGCAAAGCTTGCCTACTTCCTCTGGACCCTCAATCCTCCTGGCCAAGAGTTATAACCTGGACCCCAATGGAGAACATCAGCCTTCATTCTATTACTAAAGAAAACAAGTTTGAGAAGAACTGATTTGTAGTATAAACTGAAGGCAGGGGTTTTCTTGTTCTTCTGTTGGTCCCTCTAATGTTTACTGAGACGTTAATGCTTCTTGGAAGAAATCTAAGATCAACTTAAAAATAAGGCGTGGTAGAATTCCTTCTAAATCTTCTATGATAGTTGCTTTTGTATGTCAACAGGAATTTATACCACTGGCTTTACTGGGTCTGCAGCTTGCAGATTGTAGATCATAAGACTTCTTCACCTCCATAACTGCATAAGCCAATTCCTTATAATTAATAAATCAAATTATATATATGAGATATTTTATATATGATTTTAAGGAATTAGACCAGGATTTAATATATAGCATATATTTCATATTGGTTCTGTTTTCTGGAGAACTGTGACTAATACACCCTAAATACATTATAATAAAACTGAGAAGGGCATGAAAAGAAAAGAGACAAACAGGTATGGCTGATACTCTTCAATTTCCATTATTTTATTAATTTCTTGCCACCTGCCAAAATTCCTGGTTTTCTGTGCAAGAATAAATGAAATGTTTATCCAAAGATGACCAACTGGGATGAACTTCCCACCGTGAATGTCTTTGGAAGCCTTCAAGGAGGGGACAGCATGCCCTAAATTGGGCTTCTTTTCTTCTCTAAACACATACACTGGGCAGTTCCTAGAGAGAAACTTTTCACACCATCACCAAATAAGTGACTTTCCCTTTGCATGTCATTGCCTAGCTCAGTCCCTACCCCTGCCATGAGTGTTTGCCAGGCTTGCTGCAGAAAGGCAAACATGGAATGGCAAAGGAAGGAGAACTGGCACAGTCCAAGGTCCATAAATTTCTGGTTGGCTTTATGATTTTTTAAAAAAATTATCACCCAATTTTCAATAATAACATTTTAAAAATGAGTTTCAATCTTAAGATGATGTTAATAAACATACATATAAGCATTCAGATCTAGAATAAAGTTCACCTGCAAGTCACCAAATGAATAACATCTGTTTGCCCCTCCACACCCCGCCCCCCTTTTCACAGCTGCTGTTTCTAAATATCCTCCTCTATAGAGGTCAAGTGACCACAATTTAGAAGAGCAGACACATAATTGCACTGATGATTTTAACGAGGAAAATCATCTGCTGGAGAATGACATAGGGAACCCTTAACGAGATCAGACTTTACTCAACATTCTGCAACCTTCCCTAAATAAAATTATTATGCCACGTCCAATTCTTCTCTCATTCCTCACAGTTTTAAATACTTGAGACAGGATCACATTGTTTTCATCCCGCCAAATCAGCTTTTGGATTGACCTGTTCCAATTTACATTCAGATTCATCTGATTTTAAGTCAAATGATGGCCCCAGATCCCTGGTGCTACACGGATGACTGATCCAACTGCTAAATTTCACTCACACTTTATGATCTTTCTAGATAACTTTCTCTTCAAATGTGAAAGCATAAGCATCTTGAAAATTGTTCCAAATAATATCATGGAAGCAGAGCATCCTAGTTTTTTTTCTCAGTGGGTACAGAGATGAATTATTCAAAAATGCAGTAGCAGTAGACCCAAGGTCTGGCCACATACTCTGGAGTGATAATTAAAATTTGAGCCTTGTGATTGGAAAGGATCTCTAGAGCAGCTTGCCTTTGGATTTCCTAGATGGCATGCCTGCAGAGGATGGACCAGACTCACTCTACACTAATGTTAGTTCCAGGGATCACACTAAGCACTCTTTGAAGCTGCTAGGTAATTAAAGAAAAAAAAAAAAGTTAAGCACAGCGTATCATTGGATGGAACTACTATCTTTAGGTCAACCAAATGCTCTATTTGTTATGTGTCAGATATTCCAAATTAAGCCAAAAATTCGTTATTTGTTTTTATGAAGGGTGTGTTCCTAGGAGATCTTCACTTTGTGTTCATAATATAGCTTCTATTGGAGTCCTAAAAGATACCTCAAAAGACCAATCAGGAAGAAAATAGACCTTAATTTTGAGTTATTAATTACTCTGCATTGTATTTAATTCTTAATTCTATTTTCATTCTCTTCCGTCATGTCTCCCCTCTTCTTGTTTTTCTCCTTTCTCTTCTCTTACTCTATTCATGTTTCATCTCTTCAGAGTGGTAGCATCACCAGGGGAGGGGACTCAGGGAAAAGAAAAACAGATAAAATTTCACCTGATCTTGTCACATCTGTACATAGGGGGTCTGCTCTCCTTCCTCCTCCCCTCTTTTTCTGCTCTTCCTTCTTCTTTTATTTTGTTGAAAAGTGGGAACAGGTGAAGCTCAGAAGTAGGGGGAAGATATATAAAGTGGATTTCTATACTTTTATTATCCACCAACAGTATAGTACAAAAGGGAAACAAAAGAAGGAGCAAGCAAAATGTGGCTTAAGAATCAGACTAGTTTAAGAATTCAAGTTGATATTCAAATTCTATTCCTCTTGCTGGCTGGGTAAATCAAAATTTCTTTCAGGTTCAGTTACCTCATTTACAAAATTCAAAAACACATTTCTTGAGTATTTTTATGGAGATTTAGATAAGATAATGTATGCAAAACTGACATAGTATAAAGTATACCCATTACAATTATTTCAGGTATTGAAAGTTGTTGATATCTCACAATTATTATCATCCATTAATTTAAAAGTAGCTTCTTCCCATACATACACACACACACACACATACACATATATTTATAGATATAAAACTTTTCATCATAGTATTTAAAAAGCTAAACTTAACTTATACCAGATTTCTAACTCTCAACTTTAATATAAACTCTTTGAATTAAATCTATATCTCTGGCTCATGGGGGGAAAACTAGATTATGGCACATTTAAATTCTAGGAATATCCTGTCTGTAGCTCTAAGTGAAAATTCAGATTTGCTTAATGATAATAAGGACATGTGCAATTGGGTATATTTTAATTACTAAAAAGCCTAATTGTTTTCTACAGCATCTTCTTGGCTCTATTACATTGCTCCAATGTAAGGCACAAATTGCACCTGCTTCTATAAAAAGTAAATCAATATTTAAGAATTAAAATACAAGCATATGTTCCAATTATTCATTAATGGGCTACTATAAAAATAAGCTGTATTCTGGGCACAAGTACAGTCAATGAATAAATCAACTTCCAATAAAAATAAATAGCCATCTAAAGGAATGAAATCTTGCCATTGGCAACGACATGGATGGAACTGGAGGGTATTATGCCAAGTGAAATAAGTCAATCAGAGAAAGACATGATGTATCACATGATCTCACTGATATGAGGAATTCTTAATCTCAGGAAACAAACTGAGGGTTGCTGGAGTGGTGGGGGGTGGGAGGGATGGTGTGGCTGGGTGATGGACACTGGGGAGGGTACGTGCTATGGTGAGCGCTGTGAATTGTGTAAGACTGTTGAATCACAGACCTGTACCTCTGAAACAAATAATACATTATATGTTAAAAAAAAAAAAAAAAGAAGAAGAAGAAGAAGAAGATAGCAGGAAGGGAGAATGAAGGGGGGAAATCGGAGGGGGAGACAAACCATGAGAGACTATGGACTCTGAGAAACAAACTGAGGGTTCTAGAGGGGAGAGGGGTGGGGGGATGGGTTAGCCTGGTGATGGGTATTAAAGGGCATGTACTGCATGGAGCACTGGGTGTTATATGCAAACAATGAATCATAGAACACTACATCAAAAACTAATGATGTAATGTATGGTGACTAACATAACATATTAAAAAAATGTGGAAGAAAAAAAAATAATAAATAGCCAGAATTTTGAGGAGGTGAAAATTTTGTCAAACAACTTGGACATCATAGCAACTCTAGGAGGAATGGCAAAATCCAATGTTATGTTATATTTGCCTTGCAACTGAACTTCTGCCATAAGGGAAGATGTAATTCCACACACTGGAAACAAAGAAGCAGAAAAAGTAACTGGTGGTAAGCGTTCCTTAGTCACAGGACACTCTATTAGTACAGTCACTTTCATGTCACTGCTACAAAGTATTAGAGCTAAGATAATTGTTATAGTTCCTGGTTTTATTGAAAATTATTAGCAGATCACTGTCAAAACTGTCCTGGAAGAATGGAAATGGTCCACTTAATAGCAACATTAACTTTGTTTTACCGTCAGTGCAGTTGAATATTGACTTGTCCTCTGAGATGTGCATTTATTTAATACATGTCAAATGAAAAGCAGATTATAAGAGAACCTCACAAGTGTTAATTAATTTGTTCATTAATAAGTTAAGTAAATAAATAAATAAATAAATAAATAAATGAATAAATAAATAAATATTAGCATCTGCTAGATGCTAGAAACTTTTCAAAAAGCTTGGGAATCCAAAAATGAAGACAACTCAATTTCTGCCTTCTGGAGGTTCAAGGAACACATGCTTATGGTATATACATAATTATAGCACATGCATAATTACATGCATACATACATAATTAGGATACATACTTAAGTATGTTAACGTTAATGTGATAAGTCCTACAATGTCAGAAGGAAGAACTATACCGGTATAGAAGTGTCAGTGTTTAACTGCTGAGAAAATTCAGGGAATGCTTTTTTGTGACAGATGCCAAGTGGGAGATGCATTATCATGCTTTCTTTATTATTTCTATTTTGTCACTGCAGCTATTGCTATTCTACAAGTACTATTCCTACTATCTTTAATTATTCAATTTGGTATTTATTAATATTATTTTTGTCTTTCAATTCTGTAATTATCATTAATAATAGTTACCTTTAGTTGGTTGTTGATAATTAGCCAGACACTGTTAATTTCTTTGCATACACCATCTTGTTTGATTCTTTAGCAATCAACAAGATGTGACCATAGTTCTAGTTTATAGAGGAGGACATTCGGATTCAGGGAATCTCATTACTGGTTACATTCTGGTGTCCAGTCCCCATCCCAAAGCTTTCCAGGAGCCAATTAAAGGCTGTCTTAAGAGAACAAAAGATATTCCTATCACCTAGGCAATTCCACATGATTTCAGAGCTCTGTGCCAAGGACTGGACACAAAGATCCAATATTTGTACCACAATGCAAAAGCAAGAAAAAGTTTAGAAAAACTGGTTCACATTTAAAGCATACGTTGTAAACAGAGAATCTTTAATAATGGGAGTACTCATACAGCTCTGCTCTGTACTTCCTAACTTAGTGATGACCCCAGCAGTCTCATTTAAAATTTGCTCATCTGTAAAATGGGTGTAATAATCTCTGCCTTGCCAGACTCACAAAGCTGCTGTAAAACTTCAGTGAGAACACTTATTGTGAAGTGCTTGGAAACAATCATAAATGACATTAAGAGTCAAGTTACTAGTAGTTTCTTGTTGTTCCAGCAACTTCCTGTTTGTTCAACTTTAAAAGGCAGTATTTTTATATATCTGAACCTTACTTGAAACTTTTTAATACTATGATCAGTGTCAATCTTGCAAAGTCATGCCTTCATCTTTCTCTACCTCAAGCATCCTCCTCTTCTTGCTCCTGTGCCTGTGTGGAGTCAAAGCCTAAATGTCCACACCACTTCTCATGAGTCTCCTTTCCCACCTACTTTCCCCCACAGTTCTGCCAGAATTAAATCTTCTGAATAGGGCGCCTGGGTGGCTCAGTTGTTTAAGCGACTGCCTTCGGCTCAGGTCATGATCCTGGAGTCCCGGGATCGAGTCCCGCATCGGGCTCCCTGCTCGGCAGGGAGTCTGCTCCTCCCTCTGACCCTCCCCCCTCTCGTGCTCTCTCTATCTCATTCTCTCTCTCAAATAAATAAATAAAATCTTTAAAAAAAAATCTTCTGAATATTTCATTTATATTATATCTGGTCAAGGTTTGTTTTAAAAACAAAACAAAAGAAACAACAGTAATAATAACAAAAACAGTCGTTTCTCCATTTTACCTCTGGAAATCCATTGTTGCTTTCTACAAATAATCCCTTTTTGATGTTTTGGTTTCTACCTCCATGTATCTTAGTAACATGGTTGTAGTGCTGCCTCTGGATTGATCGTTTCAGTCATCATGTATCACTTTGCACTATGGAACATGAAATTCAGATAGTTTCCCTCTACCTCATGGCCCTCTTCACCCACACACACCTGTTCTTCTCATTCCACCAGATTGTCAAGAAACGTGCATTATAACGTGCTTGAATGAATATTACTATTATTATTATTGTATACATGTTACTCAAAGTGACTCAAGGCAGTTAATAAGATTGCTTTCCTTCCCTACACAGTGTTTTTGTTTTTTTTCTGGAGCTAGGAAAGGCTTTCTTTTATAATGTTTAGTTTTTATGTGCTTACAATTAAACTCTCCTGTACTCATGTGAATTCCTCTCTCAATACACACAAACACATCAAGAATTCTACTAGGCCTTCTGTAGGAAGATTGGTCTGGCGTTTTCCGACTTCCTTCCATGAGAACAAGTGACATAGCTCCTATCATGGGCTCGCCCTAAGCACCACCGTGAGATTCCTTCTCTGTCTCCGTCTCCGTGTTTCATAGCTCTCTCTTTCCTAATTTGCTTTCTTGTTTTGGTGGGCAGATTCCTTGTGTAGCTTCTTAAGAAAAGATACATGGAAGGGGATTATGAAGCCATGAATCATGAAAATGGTTTTAATCCTTTCACATTGCATTGCTTGTTTAGCTGGGATTGGAATTCCTGATAGGAAATCAATATTCCCCTGAGCTATGAACGTATCCCTTCATTGTCTTCTAGACAGCAGAATTGCTATGAAAAACTCAATTGGAATGTAATTCTTAATTCTTTATATATGACGGTTTTTTTTCTTTTTCTTTCTTTTCTCCCTGGAAGCACGCAGCATTTCATTACTCAATTTTTACAATGATGTGACTTGGTATGTGCCTTATCCTAGAGACCAAGTGGTTTCTTTTAATCATAAGATACTGGTACTTTGGTTTTGAATTTTAATTTATGTGATAATTTTTTCCCCTCTTTTTTTCTCTACTTTCTAATTCCAGAATTCCTGTTATACTTGACCCTTGAATAACATGTGTTTGAGCTGTGCAATTCCATTGATTCATAGATTTTTTTATGAATACAATATAGTACTATAAATGTATTTTCTCTTCCTCGTGATTTTCTTAATAACATTTTTTCTTTAGTTTACTCTATTGAAAAAATGCAATATATAATATATACAACATACAAAATATGTGTTAGTTGTCTTATTGGTAAGGCTTCCAGACAACAGTAGGCTATTAGTAAAGTTTTCGGGAGTCCTAAGTTACACGTAGATTTTTGACTGCATGGGGGGTCAGCACGGCTAACTCCTGTGATGTTCAATATGCAACTGAATTTGCATATAGAACTTCCTAAACTGATCTCTTTTTTTATTTCTTTAATTATTTTCATTCTTGGGTCTCCTTATCATATACTCTGAGAGATTCCTTCAGCTTTGTTTGTTTTTTTTTTTTTCTTTTCCAAATCAACTCATCTTTGTGGGTAAGCAGGACTAAGTTTAAAAATTTTACAATTCATTATTTCGATTTTCATGCATTTGCTTTCTAATAGCTTTTACCTGTTCTCTGAATATTGCTTACTTCAATATGATTCATTATCTGTTTGTGGATATTGCAGATATATTTGTTTTCTCTAACCTTTATAGACTCCATTTTTTCTAAGTTTTTTTGTTTGTTCGTTTGTTCTTGGTTTTGTTTTTTCTGTTTGGTTAATCATCTTTCTTTTATATTTCAAGTTGTGTTAGCTAATGTAAGGGACCAGATGCTAAAACACAAAAATCCCAAAATACCATGGCTGAAAGAATATAGAATGCAAAGAAATAGTTCTGGAGTGAGAAATCTAGACTAATGGCATAGCTTTGTTTTGGGAGTCACTCGGGGACTCCCATTCCTTCCATTATTTTGTTTTATTATCACCTAGAATCTTGTCCTTGTTTGAACACTTGAAGCTGAGTCATATGCACCAGAGAAGTGTGAGCTCTATCTTGCAGAAGGAAGAAGGGAGAGGAATTTCAGGCCTGCAATTTCCTTTGAAGCGAATGAGGCAGATGTAACATGTGTCCCATATAGACACATTTCACGAACTAGACTGTTACCCCTAGCTGCCAAGGTCATCGTCTATGAATTTAAGGTCTATTTCTTATGAAGAAGGAAAGAGAAAAATTTGAGGACAACTGTGTTTTTCCAAAATGTCTGCAGATCTTTGGCTGCTTACTCAACTTTGAGAGTTGACCAGCATACATCTGTTGGAGGCTCTGTACACCTGGTAGCCTTTTTCTATCGCTGTCTTGGCTATAGAGTGAACAGACTATTGGACTATTGGGTTCTTTTTGTTTGTTTGTTTTGTGTTTTGTGTTGGTTGTGACCCTTAGCTCTTTCTCTTAAGCTTGCCATATATGTGATGACTTTTCCATTTTTTTGACTGTATGTTATAAATCTTGCTGACTGTGCTCTACAATCCTAGTATGGGAGACTTGAAGTCTCCAAGTCTGTATGAGACTTTCACTTAAACCCCCTTTACTTAGTATCGTGTCCCACCCACAGCTGCATTTGATGTATCCCAGGACATAGGCCAGATATTTTATCCTCTCCAGGAAATAAAAGTCCTGCTTTCTGCAAAAGTGGAGGAAGCAGTGGGCAAGAGCCCAAGATTCTAATGCCTTCCTCATCAAGCATTTAAGCAATTCCTCTGTTTTTGTTCTAACTATATTCTCAATATCAATGTTGTGGGGAAGATTGTGATGTAAATCATAGAGCCCATGGCTTTTCCACTGTTGGACAAGTGGTCAGATAAAGGTCCTTGTCCTTTGCTGGGTCAGTTACTACTGTACATCTGCTTTCCAGTGCCTCAAATATGGTCACTGATGCTCCTCTATCAGCCTTGTTGACCCGGTGTATTTATTCATTTTTAAAAAGAATTCCTTTTTTTTAAAAGATTTTATTTATTCATTTGAGACATAGAGATACAGAGAGAGAGAGAGAGAGAGCATGAGCAGGGGGAGAGGGAGAAGGAGCCCCCCGCTGAGCAGGGAGCCCGATGCGGGGCTCAATCCCAGGACCCTGGGATCATGACCTGAGCGGAAGGCAGACGCTTAACCATCTGAGCCAACCAGGTGCCCCAAGAATTCCTTTTTTATTATTTTATTGTTTTAGTGGGTTTTGGGGATAGAAGCTAAGCACATATTTTCAACCCACCATATTTAACTGGAAGTGACCAGTGGTATATGGATCGTTCATGCCATTCCATCATTTAAAGCATCCTAGGGACACCCATTGTAGGTAATAAAAAAAATGAAATCCACACTCCTTAGTGCTGCAAGCAAGCTTCTTCAAACCAGGATTCACTTTCCCTCTCTAACTGTCTCTCCTTAGTAGGGCTGACTTCCAGACACAACGAACATTCTGCCATCCTTAGTCCAGTTGTTAACTTTGCCTCTTCTTACAAAATCCCTTCCTTAACATAACAAAATCTCCGACACTAATTCCCTTGTATTCCTTATGATTCCTTGATATCATACTGTATGAAAATTAGCTACAAATCTGGCTCTCATAATCTCTTTCACATCCTATCACCCATCCTTTGCAGAGCTACGAGAGTTTAGGTTCTTGGCCTTTTAATTTTTAGGTTATTTTACCCAGCATAGTGGCTAGTGCAGAGTGACTGTTCTCTGAGTATTTGTGTAATAAATCATAGTATCCTGTAGGTGTAGATTGTGTAGGAAGATGGGTATATATTTGGGTTCAAGCAGTGTATTATATTGGTTATATAATTACATATTATAATTATGTATTACACATTATTATATATTATTACATTATATGTTATATTATTATAGGTTAATTATTATTTATATATTTAATTATATTATATATTTAATTATATATATTAACTATATAATTAAACGTACATTTACTTAGTGCCCACTATGTGCAGTGCCAAACCCCTAATATCAGTTTACCTCCTTGTGGTATTTCTTTTCTTAAAGGGAGTAGAAATGACAGCCAGTTTTCCAAATACCATAGAGAAGGACTTAATGGCTTCTTCACATTATTCAAAAAATGGATGAGCATTCAAAGTCACACACACACACACACACATTGCATTGGCTCTATTTCCCCTAGTCAGCATGGGCTCTTATGGAAACAATGAGAACTTAACTTGAAGGCAAACAAAAAAGGATGGAATCCTAATTTGTCACTGACTAGCTCACCATATCCAAGTTCCCATGTCTGCAAATTAGTAATAGTAATAATACCAATTTTATTAATAGGTAGTCATGAGGATTGAATAAGATAAGTTGTGGTCTGATAATGCTCCTCTCTGCTATAAATTCCATAATGGTAAGGATGAAGTCCATGTTATTCACTTCTAAATTCCTCGCTTCTAGGAACTCTTAATAAATATCCAGTGCATGAATAAGTAAGCAGATGAATTAATTAGCACGTTATATGTTACTTAATGCCGAGCATAGTGAAGAGGCAGAATAAATAATTATGCATTTCTTCTCTCAGTGCTCTACAACTTTTCTTCCTATACAAACTTTTTCATTACATCTACCAAAATTCTTTCCTTTCTCCACCTCATTATGTCTTGTCTCTCTTTTCTGTCCTCCTCCTTCCCCCTCCCTTCTTTCCCCTCTTCTTTTCTTCCTTCATTACATCCTATATAAAAATTTCCCTCCTCCCATGACTCCCACTATATTCTACTGTAAATGAATTTGTCAGTAAAAGGCAATAAATCATGAATCCACATGTACACTATCTTAGTAGGAAAACAGAAGAAATGTTGGATATGAAAGTTATGTTTGCCGTCAATAGCCCAACTTTGATTATTACTTCTGGATTTAGACATCATGCCCATCTATCTTATGAGAAGTTTTATTCCATTGCAAATGTGCTGTCAACTTATATTTTTGATCAATAAAACGTATTCTCATTTTTTAAGATAGAAAAGAAATTCTCTTGAAAACCATGATCGGTAACAAAGTTTCTACCTTTACTAGGGTCTTTTTTGTGTATACAGCCTTTACTAAGCCTCCACTTCAGGCCAATGCATTGTATTTATAAACTCATTTATTCCATACAGTCACCCCCCAAGCTAGATGTGACTCTCCCTGTGAACAAATGACAAAAATGAGGTTCAGGGAGCTTAACAACTCATTGTACAATATCTCAGAACAATTAAGTGGTGGAATCAGTATGCAAATTCAGCATTTTCTACAAAGCTCACGATCTCTCCACCATGCCAGCCTGTCTTGACAGACTCTCTTGACAAAAAGCAATCTGGTTTCCTTGACTGAACTTCTCATCTACTTTTGCTCTGGCATAATTATGCTCTGAGTTTCTCAAACACCTGGACAGAAATGTGTTGCCAAGTAATGTAAAAAAATTACATCCCCCATAATTTTCATAATACAGCCAACAGCTGCTGCTTTATACGGGGCATGCAGAATGAACCAAAGAGGGGGTAAGCAGGGCCAAGTGTGGGCAGCTCTCTAAGATTTTGAAGACCTTTATGAATTGATGTCAGAGAGGTCTCCAAATCCCAGGTCCTCCCTCCACATATTGTGTCATGTTAGGTGACCCCATATAGAGATTTTTGGGAAGGAACATTTCCTTAGGAGAAAAACCTTAAGGACAGGAGGTCCATCTATTTGTCTAAATGCTACCTTTTGATTTCATTTCTGTAAATTCTCATTTCCTTGTATCTCATATCTATTCTTTTCTCCCCATTGCCATTGCCACTGTTAAGTTCAGGCCACTCATCCCTCTAATCTGTTTTATTAAAAGAACCTATAGCCCATTTTCCCACTTCTAGTTTAGTTGCCTTCTGCACTAGTCGCTGCAGTAACAAATTACCTCAAAATTAATGGTTTAAAGCAACAGAGATTATTACCTTGTAGGTCCAGAGTTTCAAAGTCAGGAAAGGGTCTCACTGGGTGAAAATCAAAGTGTTGACAAGAGCCTCCCTTGGAGGCTCCGGAAGAGAATCCTTTTTGTTGTTGTTGTTGCCTTTCCCAGCTTCTAGAGGCCACCCACATTCCTTGTCTTGTGGCCTCATCTTCAAAGCTGGTAACACAGAGATGAGTCTTTCTCATGCTTCCATCTCTCTGATTCATTCTCATCTGTCTCTTTCTTCTACTTATAAGGACTCGTGATCATATTGGGCCCACATGGATAACCTCCCCATCTCAAACTCCTTAACTTAATCATCTCTGCAAAGTCCCTTTTACCATGTAAGGTAACATTCATAGGTTCTGGGAATTAGGACGTAGACATCTTGGGGGAGGTGTCTATGGGGGAGATCTTGCCTATTATTCCTTCAAAGTTGTTTGACAAAACATCACTGCAGTGATCTCTCAAAAGTTCTGATACAGACATACCACCCCTCCTGCTACTCATGATTGATTGTTCCTTGCTTTGTCTCCAATGATTTGCCTGCTCACCTAAAGTCAGATATTTCTACACCCCTCTCCAAATGTGTATGAACCAGAGCAAATGACAAATTGCCTCTCTGCTTCAGATTCCTCATCTAAAAAAATAGGGATGGTAGTAAGTTTTTTTTTTTTCTTTTAACAAGGTTGCTATAAAAAATATATGACTCCATTCATTGTGCTGACAAAACTTTCTACTCCATATTGAGGTGGGTAATTCTCTGATCTATACCTCTCAGTTGTTGTCTCATAAGGTAACCACTAGTTACATGTAACTATTTAAATTTCAATTGATTGAAATAAAATAGAATTAAAAATTCAACCCTTCCATTGCCCTAGACACATTTCACTGCTGGCTAATGCTATCATATTGAGCAGTGTAGATGTAAAACATTTCCAGTATTATAGAACTTCAGTAGACATTCCTTTTAAAACATTAAGTAAAACTACTTTCCTTTCAAAACATTAGCACATAATGTTACAATGAACTACATAAAATTGTTCTTTAAGTCCAAAACAACTGAACATCAGCAATACCATATGGCTTAACCCCATCCCTCTTAAAGATCAGAGTCATTTCAAACTCAACTTTTTCAGGAGGAACTTCCCCATACTCTCCTTACCTTAAAAAAAAAAAAAAAGGCAATAGTCAGCTAAGAATTAAAATAAAACCAAACTTGGCTTATGCCTTTACATTATACACAGAAATATTATAAGCAATTTTCAAATCAGGTTTATAAAAACCCCACAGATTATTTTTTTAATATAACAATAAATGTGTACTGAAGTTGAAGATGGCTTTCTACAAACTGGCCTGCATTTTGGGTGTTTGCACCTGGAGTTCTCTGTTTTTTGACTTAAGGCATGTATTCAGCATTCCTAAAGAGTTCTTGGCAAGCATAAACGTGGCTCTTCTGGTTTAAAAGTTATGTATGTTGTGGCCACTAGCAGGGGGAAAAAAGACAATTTTTAGCAATTTAATAAGATACCTAAGATCTAAATTTTGCATTTTGGGATCTCTATAAAACTTCATTATACTTCATAGTAAGTTACCCTCCAAATAACTTAAACATACTGCCAGAATTGGGATCCTAGTTCCTAGTTCCATATTTACTTACTTAGTATTCTGTCAAATAGGTGACACAGCTGCAGGCCAAGGGGAAAATACTAGAATGAATCGCCACAAGTATCAGGATATTTGTTGTTTTGATTGCTGAATCCCCAGCATCTAGTACAATATCCAACATAGAATAGGTGCCCAATAAATATTAATGAATGACTGACATACTTAATGTATCTTATATTAGGTAATGAAAAAGATAATTATATATGATTAAACTATTATATAAGCACTTAGCAACTGTTAATATAAAGTATAAAAACATGCACATTCATATCTGTGCATCTTAGAATGACAGAGCTGGGGTCTTCCTTTATATGATAAAACAATCTCATTTTAGAGTTGAAGCAAGAAATTCCAAAACCTAGCATGACCTTCTCATTTAGTGGCGGCAAATGAGTACAAATATAGCAACAACAAAACCATTTGTCAAAATGAATTATAGTAGAAGTAATCATATGTGTACCGCTGACTAAGTATTTGGTCATTTTAAATACATTCCTTTTAGGGGTGCCTGGGTGGCTCAGTCGTTACGCGTCTGCCTTCGGCTCAGGTCATGATCCCAGGGTCCTGGGATCGAGCTCCGTGTCGGGCTCCCTGCTCTGCGGGAGGCCTGCTTCTCCCTCTCCCACTCCCCCTGCTTGTGTTCCCTCTCTCGCTGTGTCTATCTCTGTCAAATAAATAAATAAAGCCTTTAAAAAAAAATAAAATAAAATAAATATGTTCTTTTTAATCCTCAGGACAACTCTTTGAAAAGAGTGCTTTTACCCTCCTCATTTGACATTGTGAAAATTGGATACAGAGACACAAAATGACTCCCTCAAGTTTGCCCAGTAGCCACAAAGCCAGAATTCAAATCCAGGAAGTGTGGGTTCCAGAAACTTCATTCTTAACCACTGGCCATACTGCCTGAATAGAAAATGAATAGCAACAGCACATAACACTGTTAGGGAGAGGCCTCACTTGTCTCAGAAATACCTGGCTACCTTTGTTTAGGGAACCCAGCCAAGGCGGTTATTCACACTCACAAATGCAAGCCAGCTTCTGAGCTGGAAGTTGGGAGAGAAATTGCTCTTCACACCAAGTAACCAGAGTTTTAGAGAAGCCCCTCCTGACTGCAGAAGGCTAGGTTTGCAGCTGCTTTCATTTTGGCTTTTTTTTTTTTTTTTCCATCCCTGATCTTGAGGATCACAGGCTAGAATGGCAGCATTCATGCCCAGGTTCTGACCTGGAGTCATTTCCCCTCCCTGACATCAATAATTTGATTCTCACAGACATGCCTGTGCACCTGTGGGAGGAAAAAAGGAATCATCTTTTCTCGAGTATGGTTTCATTTGACTCGAAAGTCAGACAGAACAGATGACAGCTTCTCTGAACTGAGATCTCCCTTTAAAACACGGAAAATTCTCAACTTCAAAGCCCTAGAGTTAGCAGAGGATCAGACATTTTCAAGGCAAAGCCCTGGAGATTGTTAAAAAAAAAAAAAAAAAAAAAGAGTCTTTCTTCTGGGCTGGGCAGACATCTCTGCTTAACTGGTCCTAGAAAGTAGAGGGATGACTCTTTCCGTGAGGAAGAAAATTGCCAACTCATGCAAGGAATTACCATTCAGCCAAATAAAAGGATAACTTTTGTTTCTGGTTTCTTCAAATTTCCATCCCTACTTCCTTCTACAAAGTACAGTCGTTGTTCTTCTTTTTAACCTGCCAGGAGTAAGTATGATGTAACATTTTCTGTATAAAACTGAAATGCCGTATCGGACCAATATTTCAAAGATGGCACTTGAACAAAAATGAATCCAATTACAAAACTAATTGAAAGCATTCCTTAACTACAGAAACACTCCTCACTCCTCAGTTTCTGTGATATTTATAGCCTGAAAATGATTGGATTTGCTTTCCCTCTTCATGTTTTATACCTAAGACTTACTTCCCTACTTGGTTAGTAACAACAGGTGGGCAATATCCTTCACATTTTGTTCCAGACACCAAAATGCTCAAAACATACTTAATAATTAAGTAGCGTCCAAAGTTATGATGGCTTTTTATCCAGATTCATGACATTAGGGGTCCTTTTATCCTCATCTCTGAGCATGAGACTGTTCCCTAGAAGACAGAGGCCGTCACAAGTGTGTGCTGTCGATAAATAAATTATTATGCTGTATTCGAGTAGGCCAGAAATAGGAAACATAGAGGTGACCCCAGCAGCTATAACAGCAACAAAAATGTTTCCTATTTAAGACTTACAAAATCCCAGTGTTGTTTGGGACACTGCATTCCAACATGTTTTAGTATTAAATAGCATGAATTAAAAAAAAGGGGGGGTGCCTGGGTGGCTCAGTCAGTTAAGCGTCTAACTCTTGATGTCGGCTCAGATCATGATCCCCAGATCATGAGATTGAGCCCGGTGTCAGGGCTCAGCACGGAGTCTGCTTAGGATTCTCTTGCTCCCTCTACCTCTGCCCCTCCCCCTGCTCATGCATGCACATTCTCTCACTAAAATAAATAAATAAATAAATAAATAAATAAATAAATAAATAAATAAGGCATGAACAAACTTCTACTTTCCATAGTTCATAGTGTCAGGTGCCTATCACCAAAGTATCATTGTTTAATGACCAACCACAAAATCTCTGTGGCCTTGAACAATATGACTTTATTTCCACATGTCTGAGTGGCCATCTAGGAGGCTCTGTTGATCTTGTCTGGGCTCACTTAACTGAAGAGGGTGGACTGGCAGTGGACGGATCCAAGTTGGTCTTGGTTGGGAAGGCATGGGTAACTCAAACCACTCCACGTGTTACTCATCCTCCAGAAGGTTAACTCAGACATAGTCTTATGACCGAAACATAAGAGTGAGAAGGCAAGCCCAATCGTACAACAATTATTCAAGCCTATGCTGGTATCACATCGGCTAATATCCCTTTTGCCAAAGAAAGTCACTTGGCTGAGCACAGAGCCAAAGGGGCAGGCATATTGCCCTGCCCAAAGTGGGAAAATACCACAAAGTTACATGGTCCAGTCATGTGTCTAAAAAGGGGTGATGGATTAGAGTCAACTTTAAAATCTACTACAGCCATCAATTGGAGGGAAAGGAATAAGATTCTAGCTCTAATTGCTAATGAAACTAAAGAATCTCTGGAAAAGATCAAAGACTATGTTTGAATACTAGACTAATAGATTAAACTAAAAATAATCAATATAATGTAAACTGTAGTTTGCGGTTTGAATCCTTTTGAAAGTGTTAAGCTACAAATGGATATTAGAGATGTTCGAGGCAAAATGGGCAGAGTATATAAGGATCAAAAAGAACAATAGCCATGAATGGGAATAGCACAGAAAATCCATTTCTGTCAAAAGTATTCTTATTTAAATCGGTTTTATACTGGCAGAATTTCATTGAAAACAAACAACCCTCTGGCCCCCTTGTGTTTCTTGGGTACTCTAGGAAGGTCCCCACCTCAAATCTTGGGTACCCTGGAATACCTCAGTTTCCAACACACTTCCTTTCCCTCATGTTCACACATTCCCTCACTTAAGTGAGACCTCTGCTTGAATATGACCTCCCTAAAGAGGCCTTCTCTGAGGACCCTACCCAAAAGAGGCTTCCCTATCCAGTATTATTCAGTCCCTCATCCAGGTCAACTTTCCTTGGTGCTGTTTGCCCCACATGACTGCGTGGCTTATAGTGGGTATCCTCCTGTCACCCCAACTCACCCCATTTAGTGCAACGTCTCTGAGACAGACCAGAAATGATATTCAGTTACTTCTTGCTGGTTCCTAGTGTTTGGAACAATCCTGGCTTGCTATAGGTGTTCCTCCCAACTTTTCATAATGAAATGACTGACTGGCTGACTACAGAAATGAATGTTATCAACTAAAGGAAAATGACCTCTCCACTCTACTATCTTTCAGATGGTCATGCTGCTGTTGGAGATACAGCTTCACTTCCTTTTTTTCTTTTTCTTTCCTGTGAAAAATAATCACCTTTTGTTTTTACTTTTCCTCAGTTACCCTAGACTCTTCAGATTTGTTTTGTAATTGTTTCTTCTTTTCCATTCACAAGTGTCGTAGTAGTTCTCTCCTGGTCCTGGAAGTTAGAACTAAAATACCATTGTTTAACTCTATGTGTCTGTGGCATACAATTGTGTTGGCAAGATGGCTGTAACAAAAAGTGGCAATATTGAATTGTGGGCAATGGAAACTTGGTAAAAATAACACTTGCCAAATAAGTTGTTATAGTGCAAGAATGTGACTACATTTCATATAGCATGTTTTATTTTGTAGACATTCAAAGTTACAAAATGCAAGATGATGCTGTGTTTTACTCTAAATGCACAAAGTGTATTTTTTATAAAATTGAATGTTTGTGTTGAAAAAAAAACAATTTACATTTCAAGATAAATTACACTTGGAGATCTAGGTCTATTTAGCCATCTTGGAGATTTATGATATTAGTATATTAAAGGGATCTGAGAAGTTCTTCACTAAAGGAACCACTTTACCAAAATCAGAAGTTTCCATATTAACTTGATCCCAAATCTTTTAATCAATTCATTTGCTTGCTTGCTTTATTTGTTGCTCTCTTATGTGTTTGTATTTCACACAGCATTTTACATTCGTTGGAATATATTTTGGGAAAACTGTTTTAACCATATGTACCAATACTTGCTTAAAACACTAAAGCTTTGTTTAAATTTAAGATGATTTTCTCAAAAGACTTCAAGCCCTCATCATCCATTCCTTTTTAGGGGATTCATAGAATATTAGACACTGGAGTGAGCAACAGAGTTTAATGTTAGAGCCAGCCTTGAAGTCATCCTCAGAGATGATATTCAAGGTTGGGGCAGCTAATGGAGCGCAGAGAGTAAGTGCAGGTGAGAGGTTAAACAGGTGAGTGGTCTGTCCTTATAGGTCAATTCTCCACATTTCTCTGCCCTGTTCTGTTCTGGGAGGAGGATCTATATACTTCATCAAAGAGCTTCCTTGTCCTCTAGCTTCTGACTAGATTCCCCAATGGGAGACACTGACAGGACATGGGAGGTAGGAATTGGAGTGGGGAGGAGAGTAAAGTTCTTTTTTTTTTTTTTTAAAGATTTTATTTATTTATTTGACAGAGACACAGCGAGAGAGAGAACACAAGCAGGGGGAGTGGGAGAGGGAGAAGCACGTTTCCCGCGGAACAGGGAGCCTGATGCGGGGCTCGATCCCAGGACCCTGGGATCATGACCCGAGCCGAAGGCAGACGCTCAACGACTGAGCCACCCAGGCGCCCCAGTAAAGTTCTGATAGAATAGATAGTTGTCAGTGCTTTTGCTATCAGTCCTTTCAGACCCCCTACCTCCTGCCCCCAAGAACCAATGACCACTCCTTCCCTTTGCCCCTTCAACTGGGACCTAAAATGGTCTCAGGTTTTCCAACCCCTGGTGTTCACTATCTCTCCTCAGCTTACCCTAACGCTGACTATACCATTGACAAGTTTTGTTTGTTTGTTTGTTTGATTTTTTTTTTTTAATCAAACCTTCCTCAATCCTTACAGCGTGTGGACCTTCTCCTTCCTGCTGGGACTCCGACTGAAACAACTGACTAACATAAGATCCCATAGCTAGACAGCGGGAGGAGCTAGTATTTAAGCTTGAGTCTGTCTGATCAAAGCTCTGTTCTCTTAATCACTACTTAAAATTTCATTCAGGATGAGGATATCGGTGTATTGGTCAATTCTGAGTTTATATTTTTTGATTTAAATAATGTTAGCAATCATGAATAGTTACAACAATGAATTTATTGAGGGCTTACTGAGTACCAAATATCGTTCTAAGTCTTTTTTAAATATTAACCGCTTTAAACCTTACCATGAGCCTGTGAAGGAGATGCTATTGTTGACTATTTTGTGAGTGAGGGAAATAAAGCCGAGCTGAATTACTGCTCAATATCTACCACCAGTGAAGGGGATGTGAACCGGGGCAGTCTGAACCAAGAGACTGAATTTTCTAACCGCTACAGTATTCCGCTCTTAGCACAACCAATGGTCATCCATAGCAATGCCAGGTTATTAGTATGTGCATCTTGCACTATGATACCCACTTCCTTCTTCCTCCAAGGTCCACTGTGTGCCTCAAGTAATCAACATTTTTAATCAATGCTATGTAACTTTCACTATGAGAAGCAAATAGAGAACAGACTACAGTTTTCCTCGTCCATTAGGAAGTACAAACCACTCGAGAAGAAATGATGAATACACAGAAAAGTTGGAGCATAAGAGAAAAAATATACTTGTTATTTCAAAATTTTATGAAATGTTTTGAACAGAATTTTAGCACTGATCCTAAGTAAAGATGTCAAAAAGCACTCATTACCAAATGACATTTAGGCACTTGAATATTTTTGCCACCTGTCATCTTGCTTCCTCTCACCTGTATAAATGGCATTTATCTCTGTTGACATCCTGATTATAATGTTATCACTGCTTTTCAGTTATTTCTACTAACGCATGACAGGTTTCTTTATTCACATGCCATTCGTTTGACATTTATTTGCTTTCCTTAATTTGTGTTTAAATATGAATTCCTAAAATCTGCCTTAGTTATATGTTGCTGCTTAGCTGATATCACTCATTACCTTTGAGAGTAGTCTCAATAGAAAGTAGCTAGTGATGGAGCACTGGGTGTTATGCACAAACAATGAATCATGGAACACTTCATCTAAAACTAATGATGTAATGTATGGGGATTAACATAAGAATAAAAAAATAAAAAATAAAATAAAATAAAATAAAAAAAGAAAAGAAAGTAGCTAGTGATATTCATTCACCCTTTAAATAGTTCTTAATGGAAATTTCAACAATAGATAAAGTCCTGGGGAGTGGTATTCAGATTTGAAGTTTGATGGTATCAGAATCAGTAGCCAAGCTTCTTCCATCCAAATGAACATGGATCATCACCATAACTTGACTTCTGGAATACTGACATGTGGAAGAAGTAAGGGACCAAGTGTATCTTTTGACAAAAGCATTCCTGCAGGATCCTTTTTTGATGAGGGAATAATCTGGCTAGACAAAGAATAAGGGAAAAGGGAGAATGAAGAATGATGGGAGCAGGACTGAACTTGAAAATGGAATTACTGTCGGGAGAAAAGGATACCAAACCTTGACCTGGATAGCATCTGATACCAAACTGGTATGTACACAGGTGTCCCCTTGAGTAGGTTCAATGAATTGTCATAAAGAGCAAATAAGAAAATGTACTGAGCAGTGTATCTGACACAGAGCACGTGCCCTATGAATCTAATTATTATCACTATTAAAATTCTGCAATAGCAATGTAAATCCTAAAAAATACCATAAAAATGTGAGTTTGAACCATGCGAAATTGCCATTCTTTAAGTGAAAAAATGACCAAATATAGGCAGTTCCACAAGGCTCCAGCTAGCATTATTTGATGCAATTAACATGTAGATTGCTATCATTGTAATTATTGGTGTCCAGGCCAAGGACAATAATTATAAGAATGAGAAACCTCTCTTAGTAATGAGAAGTAATGAATTCTTTCCTGGGTGTTTGGTTCCCCTTGCTATAATACTCAGCCTTACAAAAATCAAAAAACCTATGGTTGGTAGAAAGAGAAGATGTTACCGGTGCTCATTGCTGTAGGAAATGTCACTTTTTCAGAAAGCAACCTAGCAACACGTATTAAAATTTTTTTAATGTAAATATACTTCACCCTAGAAATCTATTCATAGAAATAAAGGTACAAGTACATAAGTATATATGTACAAGGAAGCTTGTTGATAGTGACCATAAAATCTGGAAACAAAATACATACTCTTTATTTTTTTAAGATTTTATTTATTTATTTGAAAGAGAGAGGGAGAACAAGCAGGCAGAGGGGGAGAGGGAGAAGGAGAAACACTCACTGCTGAGCAGGGAACCCTATGCAGGGCTCGATCCCAGACCCCTGGGATCATGACCTGAGCCGAAGGCAGACGCTTAACCTACTGAGCCACCCAGATGCTCCAAAATACATACTCTTTACTAGGGGAACACATCAATAAATTATGGTGTGTTCATGCCAGAATATTTTCATATGTCCATTAAAAGCAAAGAATTAGAAATATGCATGTAAAATTGAAGGAATTTCTGAAAAAAATAAGGAAGAAAGGTAAAATATAATAATAAATTTGTTGTATGGTGGCTTTCTGTAAAATAATGATCTGACCTTCATGTGTATGTTTCATGTTCTTATCAGAGCCTGGAGACATTCAGGAGAGTTACATGATGGAAATACAATGTGGCTAAAGGAGAAGTAAAGGAAAAGGGTAAACCCAGTAATTCAAGAGAGAAATTTTTTTAATGTTTCAAGTTTTTATTTAAATTCAGTTAGTTAACATCTAGTGTATTATTAGTTTCAGAAAATGTTTAAAGATTGCGTCAAAACTTAGCGGAATAGGGGCACCTGGGTGCCTCAGTCGGTTAAGCGTCTGCCTTCGGCTCAGGTCATGATCCCAGGGTCCTGGGATCGAGCCCTGCATTGGGCTCCCTGCTCAGCGGGGAACCAGTTTCTCCCTCTCCCTCTGCCTGCCGCTCCCCCTGCTTGCCCCCCCCTCTTTCTGTCAAATAAATAAATAAAATATTAAAAGAAAAACTTAGCAGAATGTATACATGACCCCAATTAAATACTTATATAAAATTAGAGGTAAGGTCATCCTTTAAGTTTAAAAATACAAGATTTAAGTTCTAAAAGTGTATCATCTCTGATGAGCTGAAGTCTGTTAAGATTCATACTCTCTTATTAGGGGATAATCCCATTTCTCCAATGTTGAATTATTGTCCATTCTAGCGGTAGAAGAGAACTATCTTGAAAAAGAACTTATATACCCATTCATAATCCATTGTAATGTCATAACCATTACGAATACTTACTCTAGTGGTATTGTCCATTCTTGTAGTTGTACAAGAGAATTATCTTGGAAAAGAACTTATACCCATTCATAATCAGCCACAGTCTTGGTCAAATACATCAACCATACTGGGTTTCAATAAACAAATAGTTTTCTCCAAAACTAGCCTCCAAGGACTCTGTTGAATGTTGGAGAAAGTAAACTCACGTAGAAGGTCTGATAGTAATTGCATTTCTTCCAAATTAGTTACTCTGTATTTTGTCTCCCCAGTGATTTCTGTTTTTAAAAATAGATTCAACTTTGCCTGAAAAGGCAGACTTTAATGAATTTTACATTATGAAAGAGGATTCTAGCTTGTAATATAGTCAACAATGTGAAATTTATCAATAAAAAAATTCTGAGGTTTTGCCATTGATCAGAGAAACAGCCTTCCCAGACACATGAGGCATATGTAACATGTATTTAGAGGGAAAGAAAAAATGTACCTGAGGTAATTAGCAGAATCTTTTGATACTGTGCTTGGCTGAAGATTTCCTTACATCATAAAATTTTAGCATTATTGCAAAACTCACACCTCTGCCAGCACATAATAAGTGTTATTATAGCATATAATAGATCCCTAAAATGCCATATCCATATATGTAGTCTTTTACTCAGAAACCTTTCGTATTTAGCATTGTGCTTTTTCCGAGTGAATGTCAGGAAATAAGCAAGTCTTCTCTCGGATGAGTTGCATTAGTTCATGCATGGCTATGGGTGCACGTGCTTCAGAGATCTCTGGTTGTTCAAGTCATACTCATTTCGATGCAATAATTCATTTCAAGTCTAATTAATAGCTGGTTTCTGTAAATATAAGTAGTCCCTGCCCAAAAAGAAAAAAGCTGTTAAATGGCTTTCAGCTTGTGAACTAATGTGTTAACAATTTACGACATGCCACATATAACCAATAAACAAAATGACTTCTTAATTGGGTTTTTCTCATCCTGTATTAAGACTAGTTGTTAAGGGACCATTCTCCATGCAGCTGTTACATGGTTGTGTGTCTTGTGAAGCAAGGTGCCCACTGCCCTTTGTTCTGAGCTCGCTATCCATGAACATTTGTCTAGTGAGGACAGAGACAGTGTTTCCCCATGAACACGTAACAAACCTGCTTAAATCCAGTGTAATGAAGATAGTGTATCACTCAAGAACACAGGGAAGCATGCTTTCTGTCCATTACAAAAGATTAAGTGTCCCTAAACTAAAGGCTCTTTTCCTGAAATGCAACAAACTGCATGTGCAGGTAGCATGTGACACTTTTCATGTCACCCGGTGCTAATGGGGCTTAAGGGACCAATGCAAAAATACTCATGCTCTGGGATGCCTGAGTGATGCAGTTGGTTAAGCCACCGACTCTTGGTTCTGGCTCAGGTTGTGATCTCGGGGTCATGAGATTGAGCCCTGGGTTGGCTCCACGTTCCGCTGGGAACCAGCTTGAGATTCTCTCTCTCTCTCTCTCCCTCTGCTCCTCCCCCTGCTCTCTCACTCTCTCTCTCAAAAATACATAAATGAATCTTAAAAAAAAATACCCGTGCTCTAACTTCTTGTTGAGTAATTAACTGTCTTCCATACAATCACGAAACTGTGGGAGGCTAACGTGTTTGAGGGTAAAATCCCAGGCACTTCACAGTTATGGATACAGACGTTGCTTCCCAGACTATTAAAAAAAAAAAAAAAATAGGCCTGCATCACTCAGGTGTATCCTCTATCTGTGTATGTCTGGCAAATTTAAGAGTCTATGCCAGGCAACCTCACTGATACTGGCGATATATATTCTCACATTCCCTAATCCAGGGCTTTCCAAATTTTAGACATTTGTGCTTTTGGCCATTATCATAAATTACCAGAAATATTATGTACCTGATTTTTTTAAATCAGTTCACATTGTTAAATTAAAATATATTTTAAAATACTGTATTGAAAGGAGACATCATTACTACACTTAAAAGCCAGTATCAATTAACATACATAGACCATAAGCCTGAATGTGTTGGGTGTAACACCAGACACACTGGGGCTGGGACGCCTCAGAGAAACACAGAGTATCTCCTACTCCCCCAGGCAACTTCCCAAATAGAAGAGCCCCTTCTGGGGTAGGGAAAGCAAAGTTGCTTCCTTTCCAAACACTAATCTGGAGTTAGTAAGAACAGGCAGTTTTGCCTAAGGCAGCCTCCTGTAAAACAATGTTACCCTCTTAAAGAAGGAGGAACCTTGTCCATTTCTATACCCCAGTGCTGAGCACCAGGAAGCAGGAGCTGAATAAGTACAAATTTAATAGACAAGTCAAATGAAACCACTAAATCACCAAAATCATGCAGAAGATGAGCAGGAGGAAAAATGACGGGGCTGTTCTTCTTGTTGATGAATGGGACTATTGGAGCCAAACAGAGGCTGACTGAGATGATGCTGCGGTGTGACATGGAGTGGGGGGTTGGGGGGGGACAGGAATAGCAGGTGCAGCTGGGAGAGAGATGGTGGCTGCCAGTGGTGAGCTGTTTCTCCTTCTACTCCCCCATCTCTCTCCAGGAACAGACACACCACACTATTTCTGCTTCTCAGAAAGTCACTTCACTCTTAGCCTCTGTGACATTGCATTCGCTTGGTCCTCCTACTTTTCTGTCTTGTATCCCTTTAGGCTTGGCTCCTTTCCCTTTCACGATCTAAATGCTGGCAAACCAGAGGCCCTCAATTCCCATTACATAACCCTCTCTCTAACCCTTCCCTCTTGGAGAACTCATCCATATCCTTGACATCCACACCATGGGGGCTGAAAAGAATGTCCAAGCTTCCTGCGAACATGTCCATCTACTTCCTGGGTATTCTCTACGGAGGTGTCCTGATAACGTCTCAAAGCCAGCATGTACGTAATTGACTTTTCTTATCTCCAACCCATCCATCCCTCCTAAATTACCCCTGCTTCCCTATTTCTACAAAATGATAACACGATACTCCAGGTACTAGATTCAACACCATTTTTGATAAAGTCATCTTGTTTCTTCTTAGTGGCTACTGAGTCATAGCCAATATAACTTTATTCTGTCCTCATCTGTCCATTGCTTCCTCACAATGGATACCCCTCTAGAACCTCACTGTCCAATACCACAGCCACACGTGACTGCTGAACAGTTAAAATGTGGTGATTAGGCTGAGGAACTGAATTTTTAATTTTATTTCATTGTAATTCATTCAAATATAAACAAAAATGGGAATAATTCATTAATTTTATACTGATTACTTATTAAGGGATAATATTATAGATTTCTGTGTAAAGACACATTTTTAAGATTAATTTTTTCTGTTTCCCTTTACTTTTTTTTAATGTGTCTAGGAGAAAATTTAAAATTGTATGTGTGGTTTATGTTAGATTTCTATCAGGCAGTGTTGGCTTAGACCATAGCAAGGGTCAGCAGAGTGGGGTTAACTGATTCTGCAGACCTAATGTGTGCCAGACTGTGTGCCAGATAGTTAATAATTTGGATCACATACATTCAAATAATGTCCCCCAATTTTACAATGAAAAACCTAACAGGACAAGAAGAGTGAGGGTGTTGCTCAGGGTCACAAGGATAATAAGCATAAAGGAAGAATTCAAATTCAGATCTACTAACATGGACTCAGTGCATTTCTGCTTGCCCCTACCCTGTGTCACTGAAAGAGCCTTGGTAAGGATTGTACAAGCTCTAGGGGAGACTGTCACCAATCATTGTGTTTCCTGGAGTCCCACAGTTGTGCAGTGTGGCTGTCCCACCAGCCAGCAGCAGCTGCCTTGGCATCTATGTTCATGATACATCCCACGATACTCTCCATCCTTGCGTTACTTCCATGCCTGTGTGATCTGACCCAGCTGTACAAACCCGGAGCTGTCTACCACCTGGACTGGGGGAAGTGACTCAATACTGGATGACGGATGCATGCCCAGAGTTCTGGCTGAGCCTGCCTTTGCTGACCGCTCCTCAGTGCAGTCAGGCACGGAAGCTCCATCCATCTTCCACTTTGGCAGAAACAGATCATGGGGGCTGATGGCATTCTCCTGACATAGTGCCTGCTACCTTTGTGCTTTCGGCCAAGAATCAGGTCAAGTGAAATCCCTTTATGACCCACTGCAAGGAGAATGCAATTTGTTTGTGCTTGGCATGCATTAGCCAAGGCCAGTTTGCCAGGTAGATAACCCTCTACATAACGTGTTTGTAGAGTTTTACAGAAGGACTGCCTTTTGGAAACAGCTCCTCATATGGTTCTCATAAGTTATGCTAAATTCTTCCATTTAAAATGCATGCTTTCTGGACTTTTCCATCTGATAGTACAAATTAAAATTCAAGGAGCCCTGGTAATCATTTTCAGGCTAATGCTTTAACAAGATTGCTGTGAAAGTAAAGTCTTGTAGAAATGTGACATTGGATATTCCATCGTGATAATAAATAACAAAAGAAATATACTGATAATGACCAGCATTTTCATTTCAGTTTCATTTCTCATGACCACTTATCAAGGGCTTTATACTATGCATTTCCTTTGATCTGCGCAATTATCCTACATTATGCATATGATTATCTCCCAATTTTAAAGAGGAGAAAACTATGTCATTAAGCAATGTGCTCAGTCATAATTTTCAAATGGCATAGCCAGAACCCAAACCATCACAATTACCATAGCCTTTTATATATTACAATAAAACTAGTAGACATGTTATTCTCATAGATCATCTGAAAACATTGGCAAATATTTTGCAAACTCAGATTCATTTTTTGTTTGCTGCTTTAACCAGTTAATCATTTTGCTTTTGAGCTCTTTTTTCCCTAATTCAAGGGGGAAAAAAAAAACTATTTTTCAATGTACTCATTTACTTGTCATACTTTAACATTTAGTGAGGACTTTTTCTTTGTAAGATACTCTGCAGAAAAAACTTAGAAAGGAGAGTGAAAACACTATCTCTCCCTTCAGAGAATTCCCGTCTAGCTGTACAGAGGAAATAAACCTGTAGCTATATGACTGTAGAACACATACTTGGAAACTCTCTATCTCAAAGTTCCATGACCTTAAATATAATCTCAGTACTAATGACTCCAAATGCATACTTCCAGCACTGACCTCTTTCTAGAAGATCAGACTGATCTACACAAGCACTTGCCTGCTCTTTCTGTTTGCACGTCCAAAAACTATTGCAAACTGAATGTGGTCAAAACAGAACTCTGCATACCATGCATGACTTCCCACGCTTCCCATGACTTCCCTAAAACACTGTGGCTTGTCTAGTCTCTGCAGTCTCCAGAAAGACTCATGCCCTCACCTAGTTTACCAAAATCACAGAAGCTCTTTATTTCTTACCCCCAGTTACCAAACCCATCAGCAATTCCTGCCTGCTCCATCTGCAAACTTCAGCCCTGACCAGTCTGTTCCCGAGCTCCCATCCTAACATCCTCCTCCAGACCACCATCATCTTTTGTCTAAACTGCTGAACTAGACTTCTAGCTCTTCTAGCTCTCGTTCACATCTACACATGGACCTTTAAAATTGAGGTCAAATTTACCTTCAGTGGAAATGAGCAAATTTCAGTGTACAATTTGAAGGCTTCCCATAAATGTTTACACTCATCCTAATCAAGATATCAACTATTATTATTCTACCCCTCATGACCTGTTTTAGTCCATCTCTCGCCCTGTCAGTAGACTACTGCTATTCCTGGTAATTCTCAATATGGATTCATTTGCTGGCTTTTGCATACACACACACACACACACACACACATACACACACACATATATGCATATATATACATATGCATATATATATTATAGTATATACTCTTATATCAATGTACAGATTTCTTTCACTTGACATAGTGTTTATGACAGTCATTCATGTTTTACATGTATTGAAAGCTGATCCCTTTTTATTGCTCAGTAGAATTCCATTGTGTAAATACATAGCAATTTGTATATTCATTCTCCCATTGATGAGTATTAAGTTGTTTCCAGTTTTGTGCTATTTCCTAAAGCTACAGTGAAAATCTAGTTAAAAGTCTAAGTATAGGTATATGTTTTTATTTCTTTTGGGTAACTATCTAGGACTAGAAATGCTAGATCATCTGGTGAGCATGTATTTAACTCTATAAGCAATTGTCAAACTTCTTTCTAAGGTAGTTGTACCTCATCAACAATTTGTGAGAATTCCAGTTGCTCCACATCCTCTACAAAAACTTAATGTTGTTAGTCTTTAATTTTAGCCATTCTAAAGCCTAAAGAAGTGGCAAGTAGTTTTTCATTGTGATACACACACACACACATACATAAAGACACACACACATACACACACACATACATCCTATTGGTTTTACCTAGAAAACCCTAGCTAATACACCTTTCCAGAGTTAGAATCCCCTCTTAGTCCACATCAACAAACACAACTTATTATTACATGACTTGTTTTATTATTTTATTGCCTTTTCTTCATAGCACATCTTACAGTCTACCTTAGACTTTTTGCTTTTACTTATTTATTACCTGTTACTCCCAACACACATTATAATAGATTCTTTATGAAAGAAAATATTTTTTCAATTATGTTATCCACTGTTCCAACAATATTACCACTTACGTGCACTTGTTCAGCAAATTATAAACTGTATGAACTAATGAAAGAAAAAGTGGCAAATTATAAACTATATGAACTAATGAAAGAAAAAGTGATAATATTTATTATGAAATGAAAACCAGGCAAGTGCAATGGAGATTTTATTCGTAAGACAATTATCCAAGTCATAATAAAGCATCACCTTCCACAGAAGCCTCTTTAAGTATCCTTGTCCCGTTTTTCCTCTTGTATATGTACATAGCAAACAAGGTCCCAAAATTGGCTGAAATTGTTACTTAGTATCATGTCACAATACTAATTTGGCAGCCAGGAATAGCCACTCTATCTCATTTAGGTAAAGAATTCAATTTAGATCAGCATGATGTCATTGTTTCCACTGGATCTCTGAGAAAGGCTATATATCTCTTTACTCATCAATCCACAAAACTTCCCTTCTTTATGGGAACTGTTATGGAGATTAGATCAAAGGCTACTTCACAGTGCCTGACTCCATATCTGACACAAGTAAGAGAAATCAGATGTCAAAACTCAAAAACGAATGTAAAAAGTTTGATCGTCCAATGCATGGAAGCATCTTGTTCTAGCTTCATAAATAAAATGAGGAGCACTGAGTTTATATTCTAATCAACAATTACATCTTTAGACTGCAAGGAAATTCTTTGTTGCATTGAAGTAAAGATTACTTCTCCATAATGTGCATCTGTTGGTGCTGGCTCTGCTAACAGGAACAGCACAGATGGTATCTCTTCATGTTCATTATCACTTCTCAGTTATATGAAGCCAACAAACCTCCCTCCTCTTAGTCTACCATCCCCCCCACCATAACTTCGCCAAGATCCTTCAAGAGATCCAAAGAGTACATGGATTCTGAACTCTTCACCTTCCCAGTTGCTCTCTTTCTAGATGTTTTCAATGTGACACTAAAATGTGACCCTATGAAATCTGACCACAAAACAGAACATACTTACTTCAACTAATCACTGGAGCTATGACCACCCTTATACAGAGTGAAAGGAAGATTCCCTTTACATTAAACATAAGGAAGTATCAGGAACCACATAAGTGGCTTGTTTAACTCATGATCTCTGACCATGCCCTACAAGCTGACTTTTGTTTTATCTGTTTTATAACTTTCAGAAAGCAAATATCCCCAAACAGGATGCAAACAATCCAAGAAAACCATCTCTGTGATTGCACTTGTAGCCTGATATCTAATGATGCATAGTTAAAGTGGAAAATATACGTAAGGATCTGAAGCTGACTAGCTGCATAGATAGGAAAATGTAGCTATCCTTAAAGGTCTTTTAGTATGTATTTATTTTACTATTTTTTTAATGGGGACTTGGGGGACAAATTGATGTTTCCATCAGAGAGAAAGTGCCTTTTAAGTACAAAACATTTTTCAGGAGCTCCTTCCAACACCAGTATAGATGACATTACCAGAAGAGGGATTGTTTAACTAACGGGGATCATTATCTGTTGTTGGGATTTCTTTTCAGTGAACAAGCAATTAGTCTGTCAAAAATGGAACTGAGGTCTTAAAACGAATGTCTAAAAGATGCCTACAACTCCTCTCCATGTTCCTGACAAATAGAAAGATCGGTTTTCATGCAGAAGTGAGATCTTGGCTGTTTTTTCCCATGAGAAAAAATAACTAGTCTTTAGAAAGTTTTTCATATCTGCCTGATTTGTCTCCAGTCTCGTTTCGCATATTTTAAAGCAATTCTATACATGCTTATTTCTCCTGTTATCTGTATGTTTTCTTGCAGGATTGCAATTGTTTTACCATTATCCATCTTTGTCCAAACATACGACAGGCAAGAAGCACTGATGAGCAGTGAAATAAATATTATATATGAGGATATGACTTATTCTACAACAGAGGCTCTGGCCACTCTCTTAATTTTAAGATCAACTGCATTAAAGTGATTGAATATGCCCCTGAACCTATAAGGAATGACTGAAAGGAGATACATATAAAAAGAGCTAAACAGTTCTGCTTCCTCAGTTAGCAGCAAAGGTTGTCTCCACTAAATTGAATCTAACTCTGGATAAAGCTAATCAGATTTTTTTCAGATTAGCAGTTCATTGGGTAAACAGACAAAAGGTTACCTTTAAGATAAATGTTCTTAATATCAGATCCAGAACATGGTAAACCCGATCTGTTGCTTTCATCCCCACTAAAAGCATCACAAATCATCTATGGATTTTTTAAAAAAGAAAAATGAGGAGTTACAAGTTTATCACCTCAGAACTAAAATTTTAAATGAGTTTTGGGAAACACTTCAGATTAATTTTTCACAATAATGATGTATCTATTGAAAAATGGTCTTCTAATGTTATAAATAGATTCAGCAACTATTCATTTGCCTGACACAATAAAATTCTAAAAAAAATAAGGCTGTTTTCTTAAACTTTTGACTAAAAATATAAAGCTCCTATTGGCAAATTCACAGGGTTTTATTTCTCCCTTGAAATTCATAAAATAAAATATTATTTTTACACTTAAATTTAAATTAGTTTTGTTGATTTTATCTTTCCTAATTGTTTCATCTCTGACCTGGTAAACATAAACCTAATTTGACACATATCCTTTCATCTATGTTTATATTATACATGCATGCACATATACATCGATAAATACACACTACATACAATATTGTTTGGTCTGATTTTAAAAATGTATGCAAGAGGGGCGCCTGGGTGGCTCAGTCTGTTAAACGTCTGCCTTTGACTCAGATCATGATCTCTGGGTCCTGGGATCAAGCCCTGTGTAAGGCTCCCTGCTCAGCAGGGAGTCTGCTTCTTCCTCTTCCTCTGCCCCTCCCCCTGCTTGTGCTCACTCTTTCTCTCTCAAATAAATAACATCTTTAAAAAATTGCATGTAAGAAGCAACATATTATAGATACCTGCTTATCCACTATAACAGAATGCCATAGAATGAATGGCTTATAAAATTTATTTTATTTTTTAGATGTGACATGATATAACATTTGTATCTCCACTGCCTATATTTAATGAGTGTAACATTTTGCCACATAGAAATTTATTTCTCACAGTTTTAGAGAGTGTGAAGTCCAAAATCAAAGCACTTACAGAGTTAGTGTCTGATGAGAGCCCAAGGGTCCACTTCCTGGTTCGTAGTGGTCATCTTTCTATGGCCTCACAAGATGGAAGGGACCAGAGAGCAATCTAGGGTCTCTTTTACAAGAGCACTAAACTCATTCATGAGGGCTGCACTCTCATGAGCTAATCTCCCCAAAGGACTAAATTCCTAATATCGCATTGGGGATTAGGATTTGAACATATGAATTTTGAGGGAGGGACACAAACATTCAGCCCATAATTAATACCATTCTACAATTTACTTGTTTAAATTTTATATTATATTTTTGAAACTTCAAAATTCACTATAAGCATTTTAAGTGCTGCATAAATTCTAACTTGAAAGATAACAAAATTTTTTATCCATTCTAACACTGATGAACATTTCAGGTGTTTTTTTTTTTCCCCCAAGTTTCTCCTTCTGCAAAAAAATGTTCCAATAATATCCCTATATATGTAGTCTGATTCACCTGTGATATGCAAGATTTTCTCTAAGTCTTTGGATATCTGGGGACCCTAAGATCTTTTCAGGGAATCCACAAGATAAAGGCTTTTACATAATCATATGTAGACATTGTTTGACTTTTCACTTTCATGCTCTTAGGAGTGTACAACTGAGTTTTCCAGAGGCTATTGACATTATTCTGATGGCTAATAGAATATGTTCTTGTGTTTTCAAAATTTCTCAGTTTTGACTTCTACTATGATAAATAGCATTCTATAAGACTTACATAAACAAAACGTTTATGGTAGACTCAATAATTTTTAATAGTTTAAAGTGGTCCTGGGACCAAAATTTTTGAGAACTACTGAGAGAAGCTATATATACTTAGAATATCTAGAAATAAAAGGTTTATGATACTGACAAAATTCCCTACAAAGTATTTGTACTATCTTTACATCCCCATAAGAAATACCCCTTACCTCCCCTCCTTATTGTAAAACTGATTAATTTTTGTCAAAATGATAGGAGAAAATAATGTCTCAAAGTTTTGGCTGTCTGACATTTTTTGTTTTTATTTTTAAACTGTTTAAATATTTTAGGGAAAAACAGAAAATAATATAACATTAGTATCTCCACTGACTATAATTAATGAATGTAACACTTTGTCACATCTACTTTACTTTGCTAAGAAATGTAAAAACTTTTAAAGGGAATAAAAGTACTTCTCTGGAAAAAATGTGCTACCTTTCTAACCTTGCTTTGAAATGTTTCAGTAAATAGATATAAACAATATATATAGTCTTAGTTTGTGTGTTTTTAAATTTACCTAAATCACATTATTTTGCTATAATGTTCAGCAACTTTTTTCTTCCAGTCGTTATTTTTTTTTTTTTATGATGTATTCATGTTGACGTAAGCAGATGTTTACTCTTCTGACACCAACTCCAAAGGATTCTATAAGGAAAGTATACAACAGTCTGTATTTTTATTTTTCTATTGATGGCCATGTTCACAATTTCCACACTTTCCAATATCCTTCAAATAAAGGCAAACCCTCTCAAACACAAAGAGTCATTTCAGCATAGATGCAATGTTAATAGACCATTCTGTCTCCTAGGTGGAGAATAGATTGGAGTAGAGCACGAATGGATGTAAGGAGGTTACTACAGTAATCCCCATGAACTATGTTAAATTAATCCCCATGAGCTATGTGAAGTAATCCCCATGAACTATGTTAATTTAATCTCCATGAACTACGTTAAATTAATCCCCATGAGCTATGTGAAGTAATCCCCATGAGCTATGTTAAGTAGTTTGAACTAGGGTTGTGGCAATAGAGACAACATCAACAGAAAGATAGATGAGAGCTAGAGATATTTACGAGATAAAAAACAACACAATTTGGCATAACAATTTAGGTGTGGTTGGTAATAGAGAGGGAAATATAATTTAGTAAATACTGATTTTATGTTTAATGAAAGAAATATAGAAAAGAGCATCTGGAAGATATATTGAACCATAGATTCAGTATCTCCCTCAAAATCTACTCCTTTACCAGCTAGTTATCTTTCAGAGATTCATGTTTTATTAGGGCTTCCTATTGTCTCTCAATTTCTTATCATATAAAAAGTAGTACATTTCTCTTCCTTCCTATCTGTAAGCTTATCCTTGAATCCAAGCTACTGGGTTTTACTTATTTTTCCCCCATCGATGCTTCTAGTCCTTATTTTACTTTTTACTTCGCCAGGGAGGTGTTGGCTAGTGTAGGTCTACTCTTCCTTCAAGGTCCAGTTCAAAAGTCACTCTTCACTGATCCTTCCACAAAATGAGTTGCATTAATATCTCTGTTCATGCAGCACTCTATTACAGAGCTTGCATTTGTGTTTCTTTGTGTTTTTTATCTTTTTGTTCTTTTTGTCAGATGGAAGATTTCTATTGATCTATCTCCAACTCTATGGACATTGTAGGTTCTCCATAAGCATTGCCTACTATTATTATTAAGGACACACTTTATAGAAAACCATTGCTTCAGGCACCAGAGTTCAGGCTTACATAATAACTGGATATATCTGCATCACTTCTAGATTCAGGATCCTGAGACTCCTCTGCTCTGGCTCTCTCCTTTCTGTCATTTCTGTCTTTACTTTTCAGTGGCTATGGTTGCCTTGAATTCTGTCTTTGGTTTTTGAAGCCCAAAATATAGTAGGTTTTGTATAGAAGATTTAGTTAGGTCTACACTCAGGGTAGAAACCTTGAAACTTGAAACTCACCAGGGCCATCCTCTTCTATGCTCAGTCTTCCTTCTTATTAGTCTCCTCTTTGGAAGCCTTTGAGGTTTGGGTTTGCCTTTTTAATGTTTCTGAGAATTTCTATGTATCTGCAGAAGAATCAGTCCAATAACAATTATTTAGTTGCACTTCTTTTTTTGTTGGTCATCTGTGAAATAATAAAAATAATAATATAATAAAAAAGTAATAGAAAATATACCATTGGTCTCTGCCCCCAATTCCTGGCACAGGGCTCCTGAAACTCTTGTAATTTCCTAAATAAGACAACTGTTTTAATATTTGGTCTTTAATCCTGGTTTCTGACCACAGGGCTCCTAAATAGTTCGGAATTTCCAGGGCCATAGGAATTTTGTTTGTTTGTTTTGGTTTGTTGTTGTTGTTGTTGTTGTTGCTCTAATGAAGTGACTCTGAATGAGCTCCTGGATGGCTTCTAGATGAAAGCTGGAATTTTCAGCCCCACCCCCCATTCTCTAAAGAATAGAGAAGGGCTGGAAATGGAGTTACTAATTGATCATGCCTCTGTGAAGAATCCTCCATAAAACCCCAATACTAAGGAGTTTGGGGAGCATCCAGGTTGTTAAACCCATCCATGTATCAAAAGAATGACACCCCCCCAACTCCATGGGGACAGTAGTTTCTGTGCTCAGGACCCTCCCAGAGCTCCCTCTAAGTATATCTTTACCTGTGGTTTATCTGTATCTTTTATCATTCCTTCAACAAACCGATAAACTTGTTTCCTGGAGTTCTGTGAGCTATTCTGTGTCAGTGATCTGACACTATCTTCAGGTTAGAGTGTGGAAATTGAGTTAAATTATAGGACACTCTGCTGGTGTTGCACAATTGTTTGGTATGGGGGAAAAAAAGCCCTTACACCATCTCTATCCTAAATTGTAATTCTTTAAGAAAAATATTCTGGCATTATTTATCTTTGTTTCCTCTAATAGCATCTAAGAAATAAATGATAAACAGTAGAACATTCTTTATGGAATGGTTCTGACACGATAATGCTTAATATCCTTTAAATTCTTCAAGGTTGGGAAAGTTATAGTGCTATATTTTTGAACTATTTAAAAATATGAATTCTATATCAATATCATATACTTGACACTCTCCACTAACCATTTGAAAAATATAGATGTTATATTATTTCCAGTAGTCTTTAAACTAAAATATTGGCAATGAAACACTCATTGGGAAAATTTTTTTTATGTAGAAACATATACACAACAGCAACCCACAAAATATAGAATAATCTCTGGAAAAAAATATTGCTGCAAAGCAGGCACAATAAAGATGCTACATTAAACATTTAAAGTAGATGTGTTGAGAATCAGAAAAAAGTTTGAGATAAATTAGAATTAGCTTCCACTAGTCTCCCATTATTAGGGCCAAATTGTCCCCTGAAATCTGGAAATATTCCTGAAAGGCTCCATGCTGTCCATATTTGAATTAAGCATAGGCAGTGTAAATTCCTCAGAATGTCTCCTTTTACATAAATTCTTAATGGATAAGCATGGGATTTTGAATTCCCATACGTTTCTTTAAAGAATATCCTTGAAAAGACCCCCAGATGTGGGCAGGAAGAGGATTTGTTTGCAGCCAACAATAGGCAGTTGGATATCCTAGGCATTTATCTCAAGGATATTATGAATAACAAATGTTCCTTAAAGAAGTTACATGCTATAAAGAATATATTTCCTATATTCTCCAAGACTCCAAAATCTGCTAGATCTACTACAAATTAAAGCATAATAATCTCATTTTATAAGATGAGATTTGGCATTATTAAAATCCATTCATAAAGATTAAAAAATCAGAGGCAAATCAAAAAATGTATCTTCTATTCCACGTGCATTTATTGGACACCAATCATGGTTCAGTAAAAATGGTGAGCAGTTGAATTATTACATATTCATAGTGCAAGTGTAGCTGAGGGGTTATAAACACATGCCAAAAGGGCATATTCTAGTTCATCCTATTCACAATCTTATGAATTCTCTTTTTCCAAAGACACCAAAAACACTTTTTTCTAATTCATTATTTTTACCTGCCATTTGGGCATTATCTCATCTTTCCACCACTAACCCACTTCTGAGTCATTTCTCTACCTTTTCCTCAAAATGTGTGGAAAATTTCTTATTAGTAACATCATTTCCTCTCCTAGATCTTTCTCTTCATTCTTCAGTTGCTTGGTTGTAATCCCTATTTGTTGTCACATTCTCTTTTTTTCCAAGTAGCCTATTTTTCTAAATCCTATCATGCACTTACTTCTCTTGGAGGTCTGAAAACAAGTGTATGCAGAAAGAATTAGATGGTGTTAGAACTCCACCAGATTAACTTCTGCCTTTATTCTTTTGCCAAGGCACTTATTCTACATGATAAAAATTAAATTCAGAAGATGTGACTCTACAGTGTAAATCTAGCAGGATGAATTGGTCTTACTTAAATGCAAAATAAACTGTATAATCACATTCTTATAAATGGTGGGATAAATTCCTCTTGACCACATCCTATCCCACCCACTTCTTTCAGAGAGAAAATATAAATCAAAATAATTTAACTGAGGCCATGGCTATTTTCTGTGTAAAAGAGAGAGAAAGCATTAAAAATTATGTAGCAGGATAATAATTTATAGAAGCACTAATTTCTATCCTGTTCTCATTGTTATAGGAAACAGTGAAAAAAAAAAAAACAAATAAACAAAAACCAAAAAACTTGTCTCTCCCCCTTTCCCTAATTGGAAGGGAAGCCAATCTTTTGTGTTTAAAGATCAAGTTTCTTTCTATCAGCTTCTCCTTCAGGGAATTAAATTTCAATAACCTTCTGAGATCAGAAACGAGATTTCTGCTCATTTTAGAACACTGAAGTGACTCTATATAAAGAAAGATGACTTCCCAAACACAGGAAAAATAACACCTCAGGGGGAGAGATCCTCTAACTAATGTGGATCTATGTACTGAGAAGTAGTCCCAGGAGATTGAATTGTTAGTGCTACAACATGGGAGCCTTGATCAAAATCTTTGTGCCCGGAGTTCACACCCACAGAAAGAAAATAAAGCCAATGATGTTAATGAACAATGATAACTATGGCTCAAGAGCACTAAGCAAAGCAGCCACAGGGACTAGAGGACTAAAATCCTTTCCAGAATATCTGGACTTGCCTAAACTAAAGATGGTATGAAATGAATTTGATTTAGTTTTGTTTGTTTGTTAACATTAGATTTCCTTTACCTGCATAACATAGGGAACATGTGGAGTGTGGTGCTACCAGCTGCAAAGTGAAATAGAAAAGAACACAAGGTACCCAACACAATAATGGGAAACTACTATTTCTAATGACATGGCCAAATCCTCGCTCTTTGGACAACCGTATTTTCTTCAGAATGAGTTTAGACTATAGAAGGTATGATTAGTTGTTGGCTATTGATTGTTTATGTCTCCTACATAAGTTCTTCCAAAACCTCTGATTCTCATTTGGGGATTCACCTTGACCATGATATTTCTCTCAGCTTGACTAAACTTTAGCCAGATTTCCTCCTGACTGTAAGACCCTGAGCTCTCTTTTTTTGGAGATTTTACTTTAGATCATTTTCGATTGTACATTCTTTCTTTGCCCTTTTAAGATGTAAATCTTTCGCCTATCTCCTGCCCATTTTGCAACCCAAGAATGATTTTCTCAAAGACTTGAGAACCATCTTTTTTGAAATATAAATATAATTATTTCAATCATCAAGAAAGATAAAGTCCTGTTTCACAATCTCTCTGGGAGGATAGGATCCTAACTTCTCTCAGTACCAATCAGCAAACACAGGTGGCCTTAATCACATTGACCAACCTCCTCTTATTCCCCAAATACCTTTCTACTAGCTCACCCCAGTGCTTAATAGCCCTCCTGCTTTTTGTTTTAGTGGGGTTGAGTTCAATCTCTCTCTTCTATTGCTATAGTCTTAGATAAAATCTTTCTCGCCTGCTTAACTCCATCTAGTACAATTTTTCTTTGACAACTTTCAGTTCACATGGCTTGGGGTGAACCAATTCAACGAGAGCTAAGAAAAGGAGAGGAAAACTGCAGGCCTTGGTGATATTATTTACGCCTGTCTATCAAGCCATGCTGTAGCGAAAGCTGCTCCTGAACTTCTCATGAGTGAAAGCCAATCCTTTTTGCTGAATCCAGTTAGAATTGAGACAATTTGTGTTTGGCTTTATTTTGTTTTGTTTTTTTCTTTTATGTTTGCAACACAAGATGTCCAAATTGTCATAGCTGGTAAACTAGTAAAGGAACCAGCAGAGTTACAGTTCTTACTTGTAGGGAGATTAAGAATAAAAACTTACACCAAAGAGTTAACTTGGATCCTTGTTTATGAGACCACAGTTTGCCTCCACCACCACCCCAACCAACCCTCTCTAGTTCTGTAAAATAAGGCAGTGGAAACATTAATTCCATCTGGTTGATGGCCAGGGCATTTCTCAAGAGTGGATGACCCTAGAGGAAACCAGAGTGAAATATCTTCCTGAGTGAAGGGAAGGAGTCTTCCCACAGAGAAGGACTCAGTTTCAGCCCATGAATCTTGAGGAACAGAATGCTTGAGGGTTGAGCATGCTAATTAGAAGGTAGGAAGATCCTCCAAAATGTCCCTCCCATAGCACCCTCAGATTCTAGGTGTATTCTCATGTGAAATTCAAAAGGAAAGGCCATGCTCTCCTTTTTCATAAGTTCCTTACATGATTGCCGTAAATCTGGTATGGAAATGTGCACAAATTCTATAGTTTACACAATCCAGCATGCTCATTTCTGGAATGCAGGAGGAAGTGGGTGACTATTTTTCCTCATTGTTCCTGGGTGGGAAGTGTGAGGGGTGTTAGACCATTCAGGGGCCTAAGGCCCATCATCTCCAGTAATAAAATTGTTTATGGTGATCAGTCCATAAAAATTTGGAGGACATCGAAAGATTCACTACCTTATAGGAATGTCCTGGAGAGGCCACAGACAGATATTATCACAAAAGCAAACCTTTTGGTTCCGCCCTATGGGTTAGCAAATGGGGGGTCTGGAGAGGGGCTCTAGCTCAGGCCTGAGTTATACATATAGGACAGTTTGAAGGAGATCAGAGCAGAAAAAACACAGGAAAAAGGAAAACTTACGGGTTTATAATCTTGTTGGTAAGATGGATAATTTTGTTCTATATTGTCCTCAACCAATTAACAGATATCTTCAAAACACAGGAAAATGCAGAATTCCATGAGTTATCTGATTTTGCCTGAGATTTCCTAATATCTTAGTTAAATTGTAATTTATAAGGCAAGCAATAACCTACTTTCGCGCCTCCTATAAAAATAAACTTAACACCCTCTAATTTAATTACCCCTATTTTTGGTGATGCTCTCTAGGTCTTTAAATACAACGTAGGGATTTTTTTTTTAAGATTAAAAACAAAAACAAAAACTGGCATATGAAAAAAAACAACAGCAACCCTGCCCCACTCTGCCCCTTCAAAAAAACACCTCCTACAGTTCTTTCAAAGATAGCTTTACATTAGCAAACAGCAAAACATGTCACTGAAGTTTAAACTAAAATTGAAAAAAAGCAGGCCTAAGAATGCTCATATTTAATTATGGTTGCACATAATTAAGTGTGGCAATCTGGTGATAAAACCTTTAAGTAATGACTCATAAAGAGATAAAAATGGAGCATGTGTTTACTCAGTTCACAGCCCTCCACAGAAGCTGGCATCGCTCAGGTGCTAATGAGACACCTGTTGCTGGGGACACCGGGGGGAGAGAGAGAGAGAGAGAGAGAGCAGGCAAATCAGTCGGGACAGAAATACGAGGACTCGCTGTTCCTGCAGGTGGGTGGCTTTGCCAAAATGGCTGTCAAGAGGTTTAAGCTCTGAGGAGATATTAACACAAAAGCATACAACCAAATCTGTATTTTTTAAAATAAGAAAACGAGAGAGAAAAGAAAAAAGAAAAACATTTCTTCCTTCATTTCAGTGATAAATTGTAAAACAATCTATTCATTTTAAGGTCATAACGCATTTCAGTCTCCAGGGGCTAAACCATATAAAATTCCTTTTCTTTGTAGTGTGTCAAGCTACTGTCTTACATGTGTGCATTTCAGAAACGTGAGTTTTGCTGTGTATTCATGTTTCACTTCTTTCTGCAATTTTAAGGGGTTATTTTCTCTAGCTTCAAAAATGAATAGGGAGTTATTTGCACATGGTACCACAATAGAAAAATTAACTCGCATTCTGATCTTTGTGCCTGGGTTGGCCTCTTTTTGTGTCTCGGTTGCCTGTCATCTCACATACTAAGAGATATGATTGTATGTTTCTCCCATCCCAGCAAGGAGAAATGGGGCGTTAATATCTGGGGTCCTATGGAACCTTAACAGTGTGTTAGAATTTGACAAGGCTAATGGCCCAATGATGCAGAAATGAAGACAAGACTCATACTGCTCAAAGGTGAAGGGTACAATTGCGAGCACTTTCTTCCCCAGAGGGCTTTAGACTTGTCACAAAACAACCTTTTTTGCTCTTAGAATTATTCTCCATAGCCTATTCAACCTTTGGCTATAAGTCGAAACCACCACCAAGGAGCTATTTGGCACTGAGTTTAAATAAACACATGCTATATGAAAGCAGGCTTTAACAACATCTCGGAAGGATGCGTTGCTAAGTCTGGAAATGGAAATTGCTCGTGAGCTTCAGGGAGCATCCAAAGTTTTGAAAGTTTGAAGTTAGAGTAACATAAATGGGCTTTTGTTAAACATATGCAAAGAAAAAAAAGAAAAGAAAATGCCAAAGGGTAATTATTAATCTTTTTTGAGGCAAGACAAATATAGGGAACTATTTGGAAGGAAGAATCGCGACGCACAGATTGCGCGGACTCGATGTAGATCCGAGCAGTGACAATATCAGTAAGAGTTACACGTCGAGCCTTTGCCACCCAAGTCTGGCTAGCACAGACTGGCCCCTGTCATATCCCAGCCTCAGGAGCTCAACAGCTTCAACAAAGACTGCTTGTTCTAAGCACAATGCCTCTGTAGCCAAAATAAATGGGATGGTGCTCAAATGTCACCTGTGGGGCTCCCATCCCCTGACTCCCCCCAAAATAACGAGAGATTATTCAGCTTGGAAAGTGAATGATTATCTGATAGATTATCATTGGTCAATAAATCCACCAGACAATTACTCAATCCTATTTAATTTCATTCTCTAGATTGCTTTATGAAAATATCTTAAGTACCCACATTATAAAAGAGCAAATGAATAAAGGTCGTAATGCTTTGCTTAAAACTTGGAAGAGTCTTTTTTTTTTTTTAAGATTTTATTCCTTTATTTGAGACAGAAAGAGAGAGAGAGCACAAGCAGGGCGGGGGAGCAGAAGGAGAGGGAGAGGCAGACTCCCCTCCGCTGCTGCCTAACAGGGAGCCTGATGGGGGCTTGATCCCAGGACCTTGAGATCATGACTTGGGTCAAAGGCAGATGCTTAACCAACTGAGCCACTCAGGTGCCCCAAAACTTGGAAAAGTCTTAATTTCAGAAAACATTCACTTTATACATTTTAAGTAATTTGCTTTAATACTCCATGTAAGAAATGGCTCAGGTTTACATAAAATTTTCATAATTTTTAAAAATTTACATTAAGCAGTTTACATAAAATTTTTCAGGAAAACAATAATTGCGTAAAGGAACATCAATTTGGATAGGAATCTTAAATGTTAGATATTTATATTTTATGTTAAGCTTTATATATTATAGGTTTGCATTCATTTTATTTTTTTGCATTAATTGCATTTTTATGTTAATAGATTTTATTTTCTACAAGAGCATTTCATGAGTTGCTCTTAGCAACTGATTGCTTTCTGCAGATGACATCTCAAGGGACACAGCAACCTGCATGTAATAGAGCAATCTCTGAAACTGGAAGACCAGACAGACCTTCCTCGTGGAAAGGCCTGGGGAAGAGGGTAAAATAAGGTACTGAGAGTAGAGGAAGCAGTTAGTTTACAAACAAATTCTGCCTCTTTTCCTGAAGTTTGCTCTAGATTTTTATTAAAGATTCTATTTATTTATTTGACACAAAGAGAGTGAGAGAGAGAAAGAACACAAGTAGGGGGAGCTGCAGAGAGAGAGGGAGAAGCAGACTCCCCACTGAGCAGGGAACCCTCGATCCCCGGACCCTGAGATCATAACCTGAGCTGCCACCCTGGCACCCCGCTCCAGATTTTAACTTTTGAAATTTCAGTGAATTGAGACATCTGGAATTAGGAAAGGAATATAATCCATAATCTGATTTTGAAAGTATAGATATATTTGAGAGTGGCTGTCAAATTGGAGTCACTTCACCAGGGAATTTACAGCCTCACTTTGATTATGGAGCATTGGCTGGCTTTGTGGGAAGTTGGTGTGTCCAGGCGAGAAGCCTCTGTACCATGTGCCAGGTCCATTCATTGCAAATGCGTTATTGGGATTGCCACTCTCTGTATAAAGGGCATCTGTAGAAAGAGGGGTCCCTTAGAGATGGAATGCCCTCTGAGCTGTGTTGGGGACAGAGGAAGGTAGTGGTTGAAAGGATTGCTTCTACTGGATTTCTTTTTTCAGTGCGTCTCAGATTTTCACATTGCAAGGTGTGATTTATGTCTTTTCAAAGTCTGGTTGCATAATCTCTCACTTTCTTGTTTCAGCTGCAGATTCTTGCTCAGGCACTCTCTCCAATAGGCAAAGTGTATATCTTAATGGTCTTTTTGGCTATTACTTAAAAGGTTAGGAGTTTGTCCCTTCTCATTAAAAAGTATACATTTTTACTTTACTGTTCCATTTTCCTTACATTAGTTTTATCCTGTAATTTAAGCTCATAATGATTGCCATAAACTGTTGAGTTTCTAAACACAACTGTTGTTTCTATTAGAAATAACTGTGAAACAGTTTTTAATTTTCTATTCCTTCTCATGAAAATCGATTATTCTTTTTTCCCCTTGATCATTCATGATTTATACAATTATAGTGAGAAATTTCTTTTCAAAGCCAACATAAAAAAATTGCCTATATAATTGTGCTGAAAATACTACAATAAATGTCCAGAAACCTGTTTTTAACATTTTGGGAAATGTTTCAAATCTTGTTTCTGATACAATATTGAATTAAAACAAAAATATCACATATAAGTCTCTCATTATTTTTTTCTTTTTTTAAAAATAAGTAACTGATTTATAAACTGTGGATTTCTTCCAACCAATTAATTCTCAGTTAATCTAGCCTACTATGTATGGACTTTGTGTTAACTATTTATAATTCTTAACTATTTAATTCTTTTTTTTTAAGATTTTATTTATTTATTTGACAGAGAGAGAGAAAGCGAGAGCAGGAACACAAGCAGGGGGAGTAGGAGAGGGAGAAGCAGGCTTCCTGCCAAGCAGGGAGCCTGATATGGGACTCGATCCCAGGACCCTGGGATCATGACCTGAGCCGAAGGTAAACGCTTAAGGACTGAGCCACCCAGGCACCCTTAACTATTTAATTCTTAACCTATTTATTCTTAACTGTTAATCTATTTCAATTGATGTTATTAATTAAACTATAACTTTCATTTGAATCCTCCAGTTATTATTTGGTGTCATCCATAAATAGCTCGTTCCTACTCAGATTTTAGAATTATTCATGAATTCTCAGGGAAATAGAGCCAAGGAAGTGGACATGTCATTATTTTTATTATTCATATCTGTTGAGTTCTTCTCTCTCCTTTGTCTTCATTTTACTAAAGACAAAAATGTAAACATTATCACTGATCAATGATATGATTGAGAATATGCTTCCTGCACTTTATATAATTCTTCTATAATTCAGAACACTTCTTATTCATGCTTATTCTTTGAATCGCTTTGGCTTTTTTTGTTAGTAAGCTATAAATGAAAATCATCATTTAGTATTGTAGCTCTGATATAATTAAGTTTCTTTTCAAGAATCCTGCTTCACAAAATTAAGTGCTTAATCAACTAATGTTTTGACTACTTTACATTTAAACAGCAAACTGAAGAATTGATTTAGAATTTCATTTGGCACTTGAATGGATTTTTTTTTTCTCTGAACAGTAGAAGACAATACTCCTTAGGGATCATTACTGTGAGCCTGGCAACTAGACTTCCATTCCTAGTCAACCTACCATGTGGTTAGATTCATTTGTTATAGCGTTTTACCATATAATACATTGTAGTTAATGTGTTTTAATCCCTTACAACCCCTTCAGGTATTACAATCATATTTATTCAACTGAAAAGGCTGTCTTTTTTCTTTTCTTTTCTTTAATAATAACTATAACAATCGTATCACAATCTTTAAATTCTATGAATATTTAAGGTATATAATAAATGAGGATGTATGTAAGAATCTTCTTATGTGTATGTATACATACATATATATGAATTGTATGTGCAGCTTTAATAGAATTTTCAAACAGGAAGATTGCTAATTCATTTTTACTAGTGAAGTAACCTAAAATATTGTGAATTTTCTGGGAACACAGATGCTCACTAGGACTGAAATCCATTTTGTGTGACTCTAGATGATGATTTTTTTAAACCACAAAGATTTGCTACCCTTGGTATATGTGTGAGCTTGGGAGAGGATGTGGAATTGTATGTGTGTGTGTTTTGTAGGTGTGTGGCTTTGTATGTCATACAGAAAAAGATAAGAGGATGAAGAACATTACTATAGTATAGGAATTCTTACATAAGACATTATTCTATACATAAAATTATTTTCATATGCTTTCAAAAGTAATTTTGAGAAGTGGGAAATTGAATTTTTTTTTTCTCAAATAACATGAGTATCACTGGACCTACAATCATTAACACATAGAATGTGCAGAATACAATAGATCACTGTTTAATACATTAATGAGAAGAGGAAGAGAAAGGCATCTATTCAGAAAACAAGATGGTGAGGAAGAGTTGGTGTACTGGGGACCAGCGAGTAACTGCCCATCACCCACATGCCCAGTGGGAACATCTGTGAATGGACATGAGGCTGGAAGAGCAGGTAGGTTTAATCCAGATCTCTGAGCATCACTTAGTTCCTTGCTAAGTGGCTGCGCCTTGTTTCCATACTCAACATCACTGAGAATGAAAATGGCTTCCTTCAGATATTAGCAAATGAGCCCTTTTGTTCAAACAGTTTGAAAAAGTAAGAGACAAAATCCTTAATTATACTTGTGAATGGTTTCCTCCCTTATTTTAATCTCCTTCCCTCTATCTGTCTCCCTTTCTTTATTTTCTTTCCTTTTACCTTCCCTCTTACTAATTCAGTTTTTAAAAATCACTCTGATCCAAGCAGCCCAGTATTTGTATAAACCTGTGTCCAAAACACTGAAGGGTCAGAGGGAGAGCACTCTAGTCCAGTTCATCACTCCAGCATATTCTCTTCCATATCCTTCTCTCCCCACCAGCCCTTTCCTTACCCCCACTCTACCAGGCCCTCCCCTTCTCCGTCATATCGGCTCCAGTTAGCTCCCTCCAAACTCAGCTGAAAAGCCCTATCCTTGGTGCCTTCTCTTCTCCCAGCTCATTCCTCCATAGGCTAACTTAACCCACATCTTGCTAAGCCCTCAACTTCCCTTCTAGTGCCTCTGCTCTTCCAACTGCCCATTTTTTATTTCTCCATCATAAAAGCCCAGAAACTTCTCTGGCAAGGATCAATTTACCCTTAAGTGCTGGGAAATTGAGAAGAAAGAATATTCTCCAGCTCTGGGTTTTGGGAGGAGAACTGAGAACTTTTATATACAAATTAGGTTTGATATTGTGGTGGTTCAGTTTTGCTTTTTTTAAAAAAATCTCTTGTTTTCCCCCAAGACTTATTTCTGCCCTTATGGCCCTTCTTTTTCTGCTTGAAATAATATGAATTTGGCAAAATACTGATATTTGCCCTTTGCCAAGACACTGAAGGATAAGGACAGAATAAAAAAGAAAGAAAGAAAGAAAGGAATAAGAAAAACAACCATTCACTGAGTTACAAGACTGTTTCTAGTATTGTTCTGTATGTTGTTTAATGTGTGGAGGGATTCTTGGTGACTATTTATGAAAACAGAATTACTCAAACTTGTGTTAATATGAGTATCCATATCTGTGATTTTGATATTCCTCATAAGCTGAGAAAAGTTGGGCCTTCTGAGTAATTGAATGAGCATCTGGAGACTTGCAGGGATGATGGCTCCATAAAGTGGTCTGGACGATGACTCAGGTGGAATGCTGGCTCCAGTTCTGGACCCATTATGGCTCAGGGCAATGATAATGTGCACATAAAAGCTACAGATTGGTCCAGAATGAGTACTATAAAGAGAGCCTTTTCCTAATCATGTCACCATTTTGTGTCTGCTGGCTTGGATTAGAGCCTAGATGTTCAAAGGCAAGACTATAAATGGAAAATATTGAAAAGTATGTCCTCATAAGCCAGAGTGATCTTTAAAAAATGGTAATCAGATCGCCTTAATTCCCCAACATAAAAGCCCTCAGTGGCTTCCAAGTCATTTAAGAAAAGATCCCCCAACCTGGATTCAGAGGCCCTGCATGACTTTGTTCCTGTCTCTATCTTCAGGATCATTTCCTCCAGGCCTTACCCTTCACCAACCAGAGCCCCACCACCTTCTGTGGGTCCTAATAACTGCCAGTTTGCCCCTATTTTAAGACCCTGTATTGCGTTCCCTAGGCCTGGAATGCTCTCTCAAACCATCCTCCCCTGGGGCGCTGGGTTTGTCATTAGGGTCTCAGTCATTTTTATCATCTGCTTATCCCTGAATACTGCCAAGCAGTCTCCCATTTGTTGATCTCTCTCTATCTCTGTCTGTCTCTATGTTTCATCCACAAATCTACCTCGTCTCCCAGCCCTAAATTGATCTTACGCACAATCTAAAAATAGAAAACAGTCTTCCAGGAATACATGCCCTTTCCTTCGTTTGTGAATGAGTCTGGGAGTGTAAAAACTGATCAAACACGACATTTTAATATTTTTTTAATGCGTTTTAAACTCCAAATAGGACTTCTGAGCAACACGGTTTTCTCTTGTTCTCCCTGGAGCACTGCAACAAAGCTGTGCCAACAGATGAATTCCCTGGACCGACCCTGACATTTCTTTCTAGACCTCTGTTTGCTCAGGGCATCCAGTGCACACCGCACAGATGCCCTGACCTGAGATAGCTGGAGTCAGTGCCTGATGCAGCCCGGGGGACTTCATCTGGAGATGGTTTAATCCTTACCTGCTCCCGCTGCTGTTTTGTTAGGTGTTCCGTCTCATGTCTGTGATAGCTATGACAGCTCGTTTTCCCCCACTGAGGGAGCATCTGGCTATTTGTCTGTGAGACAATGCTGAGGAAATTAGCATCTGGTCTCATTTTAAATCTTCCTTCACTTGAATGTGCAGGGAAGGCGTGCATATGTGCACAGGGAAGCAGAGTGGAGAATCAAACTCAGGATGAAAATCATGAGCATAGCTGGGTAAGACCCAGATTATGCAATAAGCAATACGGTTTTCATCCTGTTCCTTTAATAGATATGTGTTCTATATTATGCAATAAATATGGTAGAGGATAAAATACACACACACACATACAAACGTGTATACAAATTATGATTGATAGAGTCACTCTCTAGAAAATTTAGAAAAAAAGATGAAAAGATCATTCATAATTTTCCTCTCTAACCCAACCATTTATTAACATTTTGGCAAATTTTTTTTTTCTACCAGTATTTTCAATACATCAACTTTGTCAACAAATTTACTTCAAATTCCAAATCTTTTTAATATTTTGCTTTTTATTTAACATTATATATGCTCCATTTTTTCATTTTTGTAAAAGAAATTTACTGTCATTTTTTATAACTTTAATATTTCATCAAGTGAGTAAGTTAGTTTATTCTGTCATTCATATTGATGTTACTACTTTTTATCAGATTGTTTTCAATGGTTTATTGGTCAGCTTCTTTTCTAAACTTCATGATTACTATTTAAATTTAAATGTATAGGAAATTTTAACTCTATGACAGCATATTCATACACAGATCTTAATTTATTTTGTTTGAAATTCTGGAAAAAGCAGTGGTCCTTGAAATTTTAGTAGTGACCACGTACTTTTCTATCATTGAAACATACATCAAAATGATCTGATCTTAAAAATGTCACTTTACAAAAGTATCTACCCAGGGAGGAAAGACCGTTTGAAAGAAAGATTACTATTCCCACTCTTTCAGAAATATAAAAAGATTCACTTTACAAATCTCTGCTTATGTTCAAGAAATCTTAAGAACTCTGATGAATATATATTCTCAAATATATTTTTGGCTAAAGAATATAAAATGACCAGTGGGTCACAGTATCGCCAGTGCTTACCTAGCCCCAGGAACAAAAAGTCACTGACAATGACTTTTAGCTAATGGTGCTTTCAGGTTCTTAATTAAATTCATCATCATGAACATTCTGTGAGAGTTTCACTGAAGAAAAATCTGGAGTTTCAGAATTTCTAGAAATACTAGAATCTGAAGCAATATTAGGTATGTGTTTTTCCTTGGTGATAACCTCCTAGAGTTGAGTAATAGGCAGCTCCCTAGAAACCTGTTGCCCGCAGTTCCCACTTCACTTATCTGCTTTATGTCCTCCATTGAGTTCAAGACCTTTGATAACCTCCAGAGTCCTATTTTTACATAGGAAGAAATTGAGACACAGAGAAGTTAGTGACTTGACTTGTCAAATGGTTAACCACTGGCAAGGCCAAGACATTTCAAATTCAAAACTGTCCCAAGTTAAATACTTATGGACTTCAAACTGTATTACCCATGCATACAATTCATTATTTCAAATGGGCATATGTTGACATCTACTACATGCCAGACCTTGTTCTAGGTGTTAGGAGGACAATGATATATAAGACAGGAATTCCTGCTTTCATAGAGTTTATGTTTTAGGGTCTAATGGATGGATACCAAAGAGGAAATAAATGCACACAGAGTCATTTTTGAAAGGATAAACCAATGCTTACAGGGGAGGATTCAACACCTCCCTCATCCCGGGAAAGGTTAGCGAAGTGTGGGCAGGACATGTTAAGGAGGTGATACCAATAGGAGGATGGTATTTTGAGATGAAAGAATCATCTCAGGTTGGTTGGTTCAGGGAAAAGGAGTAGCTAACTTAATGTCAAAGAGCAAGGAAGATTGAAGAGAGGTGCCTTGAAATCTTGCTGGTGAGACAAATTTGCGTCGTTCCTTTGTCTACCTTTTGCTACTCTGATTGGTGGTGGGTCACATGATTGAGCATAACTTTCCCAATTTGCAATCACTAATATCCTGGGTTCTTTCAGAGATTTGCCAGTCACAGTATGTTATTAAAAATGATATGTTGGGGCGCCTGGGTGGCTCAGTCATTGGGCATCTGCCTTCGGCTCAGGTCATGATCCCAGGGTCCTGGGATCGAGTCCCACATCGGGCTCCCTGCTCCGCGGGAGGCCTGCTTCTCCTTCTCCCACTCCCCCTGCTTGTGTTCCTTCTCTCGCTATCTCTCTCTCTGTCAAATAAATAAATAAAATCTTTAAATAAATAAATAAATAAATAAATAAATAAATAAATAAATATAAAAATGATATGTCAACAGTTCAAGATTGCTACTAGAAGTGACACTTTAGCCACCTAATAAAATGATCAAACAGGACTCTAAAATAGGACTCTTTACCCAAACAACTTGTTCAGATGAAATGAAAAAAAAAAACAAACAAAAACATGAGTAATTATAGATAAAAATATATGCTATCAGAAAATAAAAATATATGCTATTAGAGATAAAGATAGTTGGTACCCTTACCTTGGGGGTAGGTAGTGGCTGGAAGAGAGCATGAGGTGGCTTCTGGGTACAGGTAATGTTTTGTTCTTTGATATGGGTGTTATTTACATAAGTACATTTGGTTGGCAAAATATCCCTCAAGCTATACATGTAAGATACTGGTATTTTTTTATGTATAATATTCTTTGATAAAAACTTTTAAACAATAAATGAAATAAAAAACCAGCAAATGAGTAATATAGGCATTACTGAAATTAAACATTTGCAGGAGAAAGGAAGTTTTTCAATACTTTATGGAGGCCCTAAAAGAATGGATAGACCTCATAAATAAAGACAGAGAAAGAGCGCATCCAGAGGGCAGCAACAGCATGACCACAGAGGAAAAACACAGAACCTACAAACATGGATCAAGAAAGAGTCAGTATAAGCTGCTGAAGTGACTGGTCAACTGGTCACCTTGGGTTCTCCAAGCACAGAGCTTGCATAGATACCTCATCTGGGATGCGCTTGGCAGATGATTTGCAACAACCCCAAATCTCAGTCATAGTGCACTTTTAATTTTGCTTGTTTATTTTTTTAATCTTTTACATACTCATGCCCGATAACAGTGGTTCTTGGGCTTGAGCATGCCTCAGGATCACCAGAAGGACTTAAAACATAGATTGTTGGGCCCTGCACAGACCATCTGAATTAGTTCCTCTGGGTGGGGGTCTGAGAATTTACATTCCTAACAAATCCCAAGAGATGTTGATGCTGCAGGTTTAGGGATCACAGATTGAGAACCTAGAAAAATATTCTTGGCCTTTCTTAATTTATCTAGCTGTCCCTTTTCTTTGTGACCCAAAAGAAAATGAATTTCCAGATTGCAGGAAACTTTAAGGACTAGTTAATTTAAACCCCACCAAGTTTTGATCAGCTGGTCTACAATGACACAGCTCCCTTCTCTTTTTTGCTTATTTTAAAATTCTTATTAATCCTTCAATGCCTATTTAAAGGATGTGAGGGCAATCTGGCTGTGACGTCTGTCACTCTATTGATCACCAGAATTGATTCGGCTGATCTAGCTGGCTAGGTGGGTGTCCCCTTCTTCCCTCATGGCTCCAGGTGCATCCCTCCCAAAGCTAAGCACTCAGTTGAAGTGGACGACCTTCCCTGATAGAGGGGGACAGTTCTTTGGTCAAGGATATAGGAGTAGCTGCACCCCCCTGCTAGAAGCTCCAAACAAGCTCTCAAAGCCTATTTAAAATTGCATAAGTTTCAACAATTGGAGAAGACGTACTGATCTTCTTCCTGTGGATGTCTGAAGCACTTATCATAAATGCATAGATAACATTGAACACATGATCTTTGTATTATTTATATGTATATTCTTCCTTTCTCCAACTATATTGTAATCCAATCCACACACCCACCACAAACACAACCCCTCATTCCCACATGCTCCCACACACTTGAGCCCTGATGATCTTGGATGTCTACTGATGCCACTCACATGGTTAGTCACATAGTTCATGATGTTTTAATTTTTCACAGTAGCCATTGATAACACTTTAGCCTTATATTGCCCCCACTGCTGGGCAAATAAACTTATACAGTAAGTATTGAATGCCAGAGGGCAGAGGGCAGAGATGATTTTCTGTTTACGTTGAATTTCCCCAGAACCTAACAGTATCTGGCATGTATTTTATGCTTGAAACCTATTTATTGAATGAATGAATGATGCAGACCCATTTTTACCATACAGATACCGAATATATATAATATACTTCTAAACATGAAATCTGTTGGTTAATTTGGAGACTAGGGCTAATGTAAATAAGAATTAGTTAAATGTCTTTTTCTATTCAAATCAAATCGTATAACACCAGTGAGAGTACACCTACAGCTCAGCCAAATATCATCATTTCAATTTTCCAAAATTCAACTACCACTTTATGTTAAGACCAGATTCAATTCTTATGTAAGTTTCTGGTTTGAATCACATAATTCTCCCACCTATCCTCCCCCAGACATTTTATCTTTTAAAATTGTATTTTTGAGTGTTTTACAAGAGGAAAAAAAATCAAAAGTAACTCTCGCCTTGGTGCACAAATGCATCACTTCCAATGGCTGTGGCAGCAGCTTGTTGACAGTATGAAAATAGAACGGGTAAGAGCAGCTTCCAGATGCTACATATGATAAAAGAACACACAAGGCAACTGGGTGGCCTTTACTTTTAGTTTGTGTCCTGAGAGCTATTCTTTTATGTATTTTTTTCTTCTTTTCATCATCTGTATACCCGCCCCATGATCCAGTGCTAACATCAGAGAACCTAGCTAGCAACTACTTTCAGAGATCAACATTCATTTGATTAACAAAATATTTATTTTTTTGAAGAACTATTCTTTTTTATTATTATTATTATGTTATGTTAATCATCATACATCAGTAGTTTTTGATGTAGTGTTCCATGATTCAGTGTTTGCGTATAACACCCAGTGCTCCGTGCAGAACATGCCCTCTTTAATACCCATCACCAGGCTAACCCGTTCCCCCACGCCCTTCCCTCTAGAACCCTCAGTTTGTTTCTCAGAGTCCATAGTCTCTCATGGTTCGTCTCCCTCTCCGATTTCCCCCCTTCATTCTTCCCCTCCTGCTATAGTTATTGAGAGTCTAATATATAGCAGGTACTCTTCTATGTGCTGGGGACACAGTACTGAAAAATATGGACAAATTCTTGCCATCATGAAGCTTATACTCTAGAGAAGGAGCAGGGAGACAATGAAGTACACATATACCTAAATACATACAAAAATAAGTAAGTTCAAGTAATGACATGTGCTATAGAGAAAAAAAGGATCAAGTGACAGAGAATATTGGAATGAACTCCTTTAGATTCTGTGAACAAGGACGGTCTCTCTGTAAAGGTAACAGTTGATCTGAGAAGTAAGGGTCAAGAAAAACCACCCATGCAAGATACAGGGAAGACCATTCTAGGCAGAAGAAAAGCACACATGTAAAATTACCAGTGAAATCCATGAGCATTTACATGATGTTCTACTCTGAGATTATTGCTGAATTTTGAAGACTGCTTTTATCGCAAATCAATATTTTTAAAAAATTACTTCAATGAGGAAAAAAGAAGCAAGGACCTAGAACATTCCAGACCCGCAACCACAATTTTTTTTAAAGAATTCCAATAATGAAGGTGAAAATTTATTAATCTCCAAGCAGACATGACATTCAAAATACTTGACAGTTAATCAGAACTGAACATGAGCAGAGAAGCTGTTTGGAAGTCTAGGGGTATTGCTATAAAATATAAACATGAGTGAGTAAATACAGCACTGGCTGGGAATAGCTTTGCAAAAGAATAATAGCCCTTCTTCTCCTGTGGTATCAGAGCTGTACCGTCAGCATCATGATTTTCATAAATCTCTCTCACTTGTATTGCCCATTGCTGTAGAGCACAAAGCCATCCAAGAGAGGGCCTGATCTGAAGATGGCCCATCTCCCTATTCCATGGTATGAGGCCCCAACTTCAATGGCCATTCCAGATGGAAATTCCAGTAGTAGTCTGGATACTGTAAATTGTATTCCCTAGATAACCGTTTATATTATTATATAAATACATATTACATATTATATTGTATTCCCTAGTTAACCATTTATATTATTGCCAATTTCATTATCAAATCTCATTATTTATTCATTCTATAAATATTTATTGAGTCCCTACTATGTGCCAGGTCTTATTCTGGGAACTGGGGTTGGGGTAGTAAACAAAACAGACTAAAATCCTGCTCTTATGAAGCTTATATTGTCATAAAAAAGACCAACAAAAAACAGATACATGAGTGAAATGCAAAGCATTTTATATAGTTGTAAGAAAAATAAGTAAATCAGGGGATGAGAACATGAAATGTTAATAAGAGATTAAAATTGTAGGTAGGGTGGCCTTACTGAGAGGGTGTTTCAAACAAAGACCACGAAGTTAAGAATGTAGTCGTACATATATTTTGGAGGAGAACATTCCAAGAAGAGGGAATGGTGAGTGCCATAGAACAGAGATAGCAGGGAGACAAGCGTGTCAGCCTAACAAGAGAGCTAGTGAAGACAGAGCAGATTACACAATGGAGAGATAGAATACGATTTCAGGAAGCAAGAGGAAAAGAGATCATCCATGCCTTTTGCTCTGAGTAAAACAAGAAGCCAGTGGCAGTTCTGAGTAAAGGAGTGACACAGTAAGGTTTATGTTACAACAGAGTAAGGGTGGATGCTCTTTGTGCATGATGGAACCATGAGTGTGTTTCTATCTCCCCTTCCCTTCCTTTGCAAGAATGTATATCCTCAAAAAAAATGACATATCTTATGAGTCTTTCCATACTCCATGAATGTAATATCTGGAAGGCTCTGGGTTTCAAGGCTGTACTCTAAAGGATACCATTGGAATAAAGAATGCCATATCTCCATTCTCATTTCCTTCTGGATTTGAGCATCTCTTATGTACCAGGCACTATTCTAGATGTTAAGGGAAACACTTGACCCAGGAATTCTGAGTGAAACTAAGATTCTAACTAAAAATTCTAAAGCCTATTATTTTCAAATTATCTTCAAGATGCAGAACATTGAGAAATATGAAAATACCCCAAACTAAAAGAGGTACACTTCATACGTCATACACATTGAAGATTTCTTCTGGAGTCAAGGTGGATGAGCTGTGTCTGCAGGAAGCATGGAGGACAGATCTGTAACCTTTACTCCACTACAAGACTGATCTCCTTGGAGGTAGCCTGCAGAAACGTGACCAAGCAGCCCTCCCACAGAAATAGAGCAGAACACACAAAACAGACACAATATGAAAAATAGAAGGATGGGCGCCTGGGTGGCTCAGTTGGTTAAGCGACTGCCTTCGGCTCAGGTCATGATCCTGGAGTCCCTGGATCGAGTCCCACATCGGGCTCCCTGCTCGGCAGGGAGTCTGCTTCTCCCTCTGGCCCTCCCCCCTCTCATGTGCTCTCTCTCATTCTCTCTCTCTCAAATAAATAAATAAAATCTTTAAAAAAAAAAGAAAAAAAGAAAAAAGAAAAAAAAGAAAAATAGAAGGAAATTGAACTAAATAATACCAATTAAGCAATCCCAATTCTATGGGGACAAATAGAAGTTGGGGGTTACTAGGAAAACTAAAATTTCAAAAGATAAATTTTCAAAGGTTAAAAAAACAAAACAAAACACATTTAGGCAAAAAAAACTGCTTTTCTGTAGTTAAATCATGGTCCAGCTTCAAACTTCTTTTCCATCCCACATGATAGAAGACACCGGCATCGAGTTTTGTGAAATACAAAGTAACCAGTAAAATCATTCTTATGTGAGGGTGAGTGAATGATTATTTCAAATAAGAGGGATAACAGCAAATAGACCTTCTGTGTAGCATTCTGGCAAGTGGAGCTAGAGCAGGCTTTGGATTTTATTAACTTTCCATTAATAAGAGATGAGTGGGACAGCTACTATGCAAGTGTTGGTGTAAAATAACCAGTGGTAATGAAACTAGTTAAACATAGAATTTAGACAAAATATGGTCATAAAACTCAATACAACATGAAAAATACACAATATGGTAAACATCCCATTTCTGCTTTCAAACCTCACATAGTCTATTACCTATACCTACCTAATAAATAGGTCACAAAAATAAAGCTATAAAAACCTCTCACTTTTGAGTTTAGAGGTGAAATCTAAACAAAATACTAACAAATCACATTCAGCATGATATTAAAAATAATACACTGCAAACAAGTAATATTTATTACAAGAATGTGAGGGTTGTTTAATATTAGAAAATCTATAATATAGGTCTTACACCTTTAGATCCCAAAGTAAAAATAAATAATTATTTCAAGAGATCCTAAAATGTTTAGCAAAACTCAGTATCCAAACCTGAGCAAACTTTTAGCAAAAGGGAGATACAATGAAATTCTTTAACATAATAAAGCATCACAAACCAACACTATTCTCAATAACTCAACAATTTTGACTCAATAGATATTAACTAAGCTCCACCAAGGATATAAGTATATAAGGAAGAGTCTAGGCAGACTGTCCCTGTCCTTCACGGAGTTTACACTGTAATAGAGGTTAAGTTTTCAAAGAAGACCCACAAGGAGGTGAAGAATCTTGTTATGTATATGTCTGTGGGAAGAACATTCCAGGCACAGGGTTGAGGGCAGTGAGAGAATTCACAATTGAATGGAGCATCAGCCATTTTCAGTAGAGTCAGAAGCAAGGTTTCTATCTCTTGTATCATTGTTTATCATTACTGTCAATGCTCTGGAAGTTCTAGTACCTTCCAGAGAAGAAGAAGGAAAAGAGGGGGAGGGGAAGAGGATGGTGAGGAGGAGAGATGGGAGAGTAAGGGGAAGAAAGAAAATGAGATAGAAGAAGAGAAGGAAGAGGAACAAAAAATGGAAGAATGTAGTAATAAAATTAAAAAACAACAATTATAACTAATTGTAGATTATATAATTCTATAATTAGATTAAAAACTAATAAAATTTGTTGGCATATTTGGGTAAGTAGCAATAAACATTTTTTAAAAAATTAGTATTTTCTTTATGCCAACAATTAAAAAAACAAAGTTTAATGAAAAACAAATCCAATTGCCAATACTAACCATATGAAAAAATACTTAGGAATAAACTTAAAAAGGAAGTTTAGAAAACCTACAGAACATTTCTTAGAAATACAGCAAAAACTTTAATACTCACAAAAAAATACAAAGAACCCCTGAAAGAATTATTCCAATTAAGAGTCTAAAGTAATTAAGATACAAAAAAATCTGAGCAAGAAATTCAATGATGCTTTTTCAGGGTAGGATGTGACAATTTTTTAAACTTAGCCTAATGATAAAATAAGTGAATACATATCAGACAAATTGAAAAACATGATTAAGGAGAACAATTTAGATACTAAATATCATGGCAATACAAAATAATAATAAAAGAAAAGGTGGTACCAGCAATCACAATAGAAAAAATATATGTAGCATGATAAAAAGCCTATTTGATTTAAGAATATATGAGGATTTGGAATATTAAAATATTTTAAATTCAGAATTTAGATGTTATAAAAAAAAGTGGAGGACAAGAAATTCATAAATTGTTTAAAAGGAAATGTTTATAAAAAATTAAAATGATTTATTCTAAAAATATACAGCAGACCTCATACAGAAGTATGCAGAGGTATTTTGTGATCACTAAAATCTTTCCTATTCTAAGGCAAAAAGGAAAAAATAATTCTACGAGTTCCCTTTGTAATCATTCCTATAGTAGACTTCACTCTGATATTGAATATAATGGTATTAAAAAACAAAGATCATGGGGCACCTGGGTGGCTCAGTTGGTTAAGCATCTGCCTTCAGCTCAGGTCAGAATCTCAGGGTCCTGGATTGAGCCCCAGGTCGGGCTCCCTGCTCAGCAGGGAGTCTGCTTCTCCTTCTCCCTCTGCCCCTCCCCCTGCTTGTGTTTTCTCTTTTTCTCTCTCTCTCAAATAAATAAATAAAATCCTAAAAAAAAAAAAAAAATCAAATGAGTACATTTTAAAGATCTTATTGTCTCCATTCAGTGATTCTAGAATTGGGCAGCATCCCATGTAGTAGATAGAAAGGAGTGTTGAGGAGTTGTACAGAATGAAAAACTTTTACAGGCAGAAGAGAGGAGAACAGGGAAGTTACACTGGTAAAAAGGGGATCGGTTGGGGTCTATCAATGGACGGCAGGGGTCTATCAAGCAGATTACCTCATTAGGGCTGCCCAGGTAATTCCAGATTGACAGGTTTGAGATCCCTTTCCTGGGAGAGGCAGAAACTGTAATGAAGTTAGGGAGTTAGCTAGTAAGTCTTGGTTTGGTGACTTGGGGCATAGCATAAGTGACTCCATTTTGGACCTCTTTGTCTCTTTCTTAACAGCGGCAACATGAGTTCCCTAGCATAAGTAAAAGATCATGAGTTTTTACGTTTTGAAACCTGGATTCAAAACTTGACTATAATACTTGGTATATATATAATTTTGGAAAAATCCACATTTTATAACTTCAACTTCCTCATTCATATAATGTGGCTATTATACCTACTTCAGAGTCTATCGAATAAAAATTTCACTTAAAAACCAGCAAATGTGCAAACGTCAGTTTACCCTCAGTACCTTGCAATTTCTGATCTAAATGTTACCCCTCCACTTGTCTTAAGTGCTTGACTCATTATCTGACAGGCCCGGTTCAAATATTCTCAGTTGGTTCCTAGCCCTGTCGCTGCCCTTCACATTACTCCCTGCATTACGGGGGCTAAAAGCCTCAAAATTATATAGCAGATTCTCTTGCCAACAGCGTTCTATTTAAATTTCACCAAAGAGAGGACTCCCATGAACTGTTAAAGATGAAAAAGAAGAAACATTTCCCCCCTGCAGCACTAGGTAAGCATGAGGGCAATGACAAATATGAGGTTTGGCTCGACTTCCAGTTAAGACACCTTCAGCATTACGGGCAGCTGAGAATAAACAGAAGTAGCTTCCTATGGTTCCAATAATTCCTATTTTGTTAAAACTAGAAGCAATTTTCTATGACCTTCACCTCCCTGGACTTTGAAAGCATCTAATTAATGATAACATATTACCAATTTTAAGATACTTTGATATTTCAGGAACGGTAAAGGGGGGCATATGCGCATCCTAGAAATGACAAAATACGATGCCAAGACAAATTTCTGTTTCTGTGCGGAGCCCTGACTGATAACTGTATCCTAACATTATTATGCATGTCAGGGGGTTTCAAGCTGAGCCTTTTTCTGCTTTGTGTCTTTTACATAAGGTCTGGTTCAGAGTAATTGTCTATACAATGTTTATTGTGTGAATACATAAATGAATTCTCTCCCTCACATCACTCAAAACACACTCCCCGCCATGTACACACACAAAATGAATCACAGAAATCCTATAATTGGTCACATAATTACATTATCTAGTGTGTTTCTGTTGCTAGTTATTTTGGAATGTTATATAAGAAAAGTAAAGTAAGTAACTGGACATCTCAGAAATAAAAAAATGCAAAGTGGCTCATAATATTTAATTACCCAGCATGGCCTACTTCGTTGATAAGTTAACAACCTACTTAGCTAGTGCATCGAGTTTATTTTGTTTGGGTAAGTTCCCAGCAGTATAATTTCCCTCCTATTAAAACTTTATTTTCAATTATATAAATGTTGAATTTTTTTTACACTGCTATTTTTCAAATATGCTAGCCTGTATCAGTCTATGATATTTAACTTCTCTACATTTGATGATGACAATTCTAGGCTTCCTTGAACTTGCTCCTCTTTTAATTTCCCCGAGGCCACGACACTGAACTTCTTCCAGCTTTCTCTGGTTGTGACTTCCCATTATCTCCCTAAGTTTCTTTTCCTTCTTCCTTTTTTGAAAGGTATCATACACATTTCAACTCTTTTAGTCTCCTACCGAAAGAGGAACAGTACCCGACTTGAATCACTGCCAACTCTCGTGAAGTCTCCCAGCTTGCTGATTTTAAGCAATTAAAGAAAGATGTAAATATCCACAGCTGCCAATCAATTGATTTTTCTACATTCTGGTATATTTTGCAGATTTGATGGGTACAGTTCTCCTCTCCCCACAGACTGCAGCTGCAAATTTGCAACTTTTGAATTTCTGTTCATTTGCCATTTGAGAATTTTGTTTGGAAAAATTAAAACTTTTTTGTGTTAAAAAAAAATCAGTCAGCATTCTCCATAAGTACCAAATGAGGGAACGATATGGCAGGCGAAAGACCAGTGGTCTGGTTAATAAGAATGGGCTCCTAAGGGCTCTAAAACATACCCATCCAAGTATTTCTCACCTCTGATACCTACATGAATGGGTTTGATCATGAAACTGGAAGTGTCCCAAAGGAATATAATCTTGGTGTCATAGAGAAAGCCTTCTTTGAGCATCCATAGTCCTTAATGCTTAGTTGTATATTGCAACCTTATACCCATGCCTGAATGTGAACACTTCTACTCTTAATATTTGGCAAGTAATTGAGTTTTCTTTCTGTGATCTAAGAAACACACTTCTATAGATTCTTGCTTAGATCAGGTCAATAATATACCTTTTCCCCACTGCGAAGGTATTGTTTCATTAAACAATGTTTTGTTCAGCACATCCAATGTGTCAGTGTCTAGAGCAAGATGGAGTCCTTGACTCACTCAAATTGCTGATGTTTCATGCTGTAATTCATTTCTCTCACAAATGTTTTCTTTACTCACCTTTACATGTTTCAGAATCATTACTTTCTACCTTCAAAGAACATGTTTTGGGGTTACTATAATATTCTTGGAAATGAATATTCTTGAAGTTGGAGAAGGGAGTTAGAGGATCTTTGATAGGAGTTCTTTAACATTCTTCAGATGTAAGTGAATCCTAAAAAGAAGTGGTCCCAGGAAGAAGGGGGGATAGGCAAGGCTATTATTAGCAAGTTTTAAGAAATTCAAATATTGTTGAACAGCTAAGAAATGCAGCTATAAAAGAGATTTCAAGCTGTAAAACATGTCAAAAAGCAATAATTAGATCCAACCCACTGGCAGAAACTCATACAACAAATTCTGTATCTAATCCTAAAAACAGCCACTGTCTTCCTATTCCATTCAATCATAATACCCAGTAGCAGAAAATAGCATTCCAATGGAGAAAGATAGAACTACTAGTAGATGAAGCAATGTAATTAATGTCCCTCTCAGCACCTCCTTTACTGTGTGAAAGGAGACACTCCTAGGGATTGGCTATGGATGCATCCTCGTTTGCCTGATTCTAGGTTTAGAATCAAAACCCTGTGGGAATGAGGTGCCCATGACTAAGACCTTTGCATAGAGATAAGGGGGCATTTATCAGCAAAACTACCACACAAGCAGTAATCTTGACAGGGCAACTGGCAATAATCAGGTAAAGCAACACATTTTTAAGAAACAGAAGACGATGATGGAATAATGAACATCAGGAGGGAAAGTGAGCCCAGGCTTAATAACACCCCCCAGAGTGGAAGCAATAACAGAGGGCACGGAAGTGGCCATTAACCTTGATGACTGTGGAGACAAAGTGATCGGTATGGAAGTGTGGACACAGAGCTAGACCTCTGAGCCACAGGAAGAATAAATTTTTTCCAACACAGGATTGCCTGTTTGATTTGTTTTTGTAGGCTGCAAATAAAACATTCCATATGTTTCTGATTGTGAGTGAAATGGAGGGGAAAATAAAACATCCTAGTTTCAAAGTGGGATCCAAATGTTCTCAAATGTCTCCTTCCGTGGATGGGGATTCTATTATGGTCTCCAGAAATATGATGATGGACAGGGGCATACAATTCCTAAAGAATGTGTACAGGTGTCAGAGCAATATGATTCTCTTCTGAAGCTTATTTAAATTCTTCTGTTTCTTACATGGGGAAACATCATTTTTAAAATACTATTTGGACATAACTGATTACATCTAATGTTAAATTTAAGAATTGTGATGACTAACACTTCTAATTACTAGGTAAAAAAGCAAATTCCAGATAATACCAATAAGCTTATGCTTAGGACACAAGATAAATTGAAAAATACAGAGCAATGTTGAAGATCTCAGAAAAATGCCAATGTAGCCATTTCCTTCCTAAAAATTTTTTCTCATTTACTAATAAAAAACATTCATTATAGATAATTTTGGAGAGGGATTTATTGTATTTTAATGTATTTTTTTAATTTATATTTTAGCTAAAGATACTATAAGTCATTTTCTTATACCAAGATTGTCTAAGTACTAACCCATGATTTGTTTTCATTTTTATGAATTGAAATCTTATATTTAAATAACTCAACTAAAAAATTCTCTGGTACCTGCTGTGTGGGGAGACCCTAATTCACTTTTTTTCTAGTTAGTAAAATTTCCCAATATAATTAAATGAATAACTATCCCTTTACTAATGTTTCCAATGGTTCTATAATGATATTAGATATTAGTTAATATATTTCAGGGAGTATTCCCAGGCTGCTGCTGTTACATGGATCTGGCTGTTGATTCTTGGATCCTCACTATATATTCTCCTCACTGTCATTTTATAATGCTTTTTAATTAAAGCTCATTGGAGAAGTCTCACTACATTGTCCTTTAATTTTACTTCTTAGTTGTATATTCCTCCAGAGGTCTGTAGAAATGTTTTGTCCAATTTAAAAATACCACATTGGAGTAGGATTAAATTAAACTAAAATATATAAATTGACCAGGAAATTTTAGTCAAATTAAATACATATCCATGCTGGTCTTTTGCTGCTCTTCCCATCTCCTCAGGAAGGCCCCTCCTTAGATTCCTTCCTGCCCTGAACACACTTCCCCAGATATTGACAAAGCTTGTCCCCCAAAGCAAGACTTTGAATCAAATGGCATCTCTTCAGAAAAACCTTTCCTGATCACCTTGTTATCCAATAGCACCATGCCCTTCACACTTCATCCTCTGGACTTGCTGTGTTCTTCTTCATAGCACTCATTATTACCAGACTTTTATGTTATGTACTTCTTTGCTTATTTGTCTGTTAAGTGATAATCCCTCAGCCCCTAGAACAGTGCCTGCACATAAAAAATCCTTAATAAATATCTTTTGAAGAAATAAATGTTTGAAATAAGTGCTGCCTACATTCAATAGTTTGTGATTCCCCAGTGAGGTCACTGTAATCAGCGGGTTCTCAGCCTTCAGCTTTCCTGCAGTCGTTCTCGAAATGCTCTCCTGAAGTCTCTCTCTGCGGGGGTGTCTGGAGGAGGAGTAATGTCACATTCAGCTATTCCCTAGCTGTGATTTGACAAACTCCCACTGCCCCTAACGCTCCTACAGTTCTTCAGAGCTCGTGCCTGAAATGACTATACCTGGTGGCGAAGAATAGATGTTTCCCTTAGATTGCTTCTAAGAGCCTGTCCTGAATTTTGAACCATAAACTAATGTTTATGAAGCACCTACCAGGGGTCAGACATGCTGGGAACATCTTGTAAATAGCTCTTTTGATCCTCACGGCAATCCTGCCAGGTGTGTTATATCACCTCCCATATTCGTAGATGGAAAATCATGGAGTTGAAGTAAGTTGTCCAAAGGGACATAACCAGCATGGAGCAAACCCAAGATCTAGACATAATCAAACACTTCATAGCCAGATATTCTCTCTCTCCCTCCCTCCTTCTCCCTCTCTCTTCCTCTCTCACTCTCTCTTTCCCATGAAGATGCTGTGTTTTACCCACAATTAGCTAAACTGTAAAATTTGAGGTCACAGTTACCAAGATTGCCCTCACTTCTGACACCAACTTCAAATTCAGAGAGTTCCCAAAAGGGCCTCTAGTTTTTATAATTTACTAGAAGCACTCACAGAACACACTAAAGGCTATTATACACACAGTTATGTTTTTTTACAGGGAAAGGATACAGATTAAAATCAACCAAAGGAAGGCATGCATAGGGCAGAGTCTGGTAGGATTCCAAACACAAATGTTCAGGAGGTATTATCCTCCCAGCATTGATGTGTGACAATATTCACAGAGTAAGGAATCTCACTCGAGCCTTTAATGTCCAGAGTTTTTAACGGGCTTCTTTATGAAGGCATGATTGACTGATTAATTGCCTACATGGTTGAACTCAGTCTCAAGGTCAACTGACACTGTGTGACTTAAATCACATGATTGTACTTTTTGTTGTAGGCAGCTCCCACCCTGAGACTATCGGGCACAGCTGGCTGCAGTGTAAGATCCAGCGAAAGCCTCTGCCTTAAACAAATGCACTCCTATCAGACATGACATACATTACCTCCTAGAGGCTGAGGACAATAGACGTATCTCTATCTTTGGGCAAGGCCGTCTTTACAACCCAGTACCTGAATTAGCCATGCAGCCTTCAACATCTCCTTGTGGAGACAAGATGGCCCATTATCATGGCCAGGGTGCTTTGACAAGTCACACAAACAAACTTGTGGACCCAGGCCAGTCACTGCAACGGACACACGCACAGATCAGATCCGATCATGTCAGCTGTTTCCCCAAGTGCTGTGCTCTATCTCTCAAAACTTGTGATAGACTTGGCAGGTTTTTACAGTACTAAGCTGAGAAAAAGCTCAGATGACAGTGAAAGTAAAACATCAGGACTGTAAACTGCTAATTGGCAATTCCATGTGTTTGCAAGGCAAATAGCAGTGAGAATTATCATTGGTGAGAATTCGTTGAAGTTTGTACTTACATCGCTAACAGAAATTTGGAGTTAGGTGAAATCATATCTCTCACTAATTCTATCCTCATCTCCAAATCAAGAATTGTTAATGTAAAAATTAGGGATTGTTGAGTTTAAGTCCCAGCTCTCCCAAACATTTGCTCTATATTTTTATGCAATCTACCTAATTTTGTCTCTGTGTTTTGGGATACAGGACTTGTGAGCAATGTAATACCATGCATTATAAAAATGATTAGCTTAGACTCTGAATTCAGATGGCCTAAGTTCAAGTTCAACTTCTGATCTCCACCAGCTGTGTGCTTCTCATTAGGTTGCTTAGTCTTTCTGGGCTTCAGTTTCTTCATCTCTAAAATACCTAATCCATTAAGGACTTTGTCATAGAAAAAATGCTCAATGCGTGTTATCTATTATTGTTATTACTAAAGCAATGGGATGAAGTGAAAACCAGCTAGTTATAGTGTTTTTGCTGTTAAATATGCCTAATCCAAAATGGTTTTGTGTTCACTAAGATCAGCTAGCCTACTAATGCAGATCACTGGGAAACAAAATGTTCCTGACTAAAGTTCACCAGTTGGTATAAACCAGAAGGATGGAAGACAGTGACAAACCTGGTGTGGCTCTTGCTAAATAAATGAATGTTAATTTTGAAAACAATAAATAACTATAGAAATGCAGTGTAATGGTTAGTACTGTCCCTTCTCTATATGCCCAATGATCTCCATGGAGGGGGTCTCAGCTGAGAAAAAAAAAGAAAAATATTATGTTCCTATCCTCTTATCAGTAACTGAATAGAGAACCATTAGGATTGTTTTTCAACACACAAAGGAGACAAATGGAGAATAGAATATAGTTAAAGAGGTATGACCAGAGGTAACCTCCTCAGGGAGTCCTTTTTTTTTTTCCCTTTCTTTTTCATTTGGAGGTTGCTGTTCATTAATCACTGGGTTTTTAAATCTTCTCTTGTCTTGACACATTTTTCTGGTAAAGATCTGTTACTATGATCATTCTACTAACTGATTTATTGTTTAAAATAAGATCAGAAACAGTTTGTTGGCAAAATACATGGTTAAATATGTCCATTATAAATATGAATAATGAGGAGAATAACAATAATAAATAAGATATTTATGACACATATATTTTATTTACACATCATAACACATATATGTTACATAATTTATATTTACAGATTGTATGTTTATAAGTATACATTGTTTTATAATAGGTATTATTGTAACTTCCATTTTTTGAATATTTTTATGAGATCCATACTGTACTTGGTCTTAGTATTGCTCCTAAATAATATACTGTTATCTTCAACTTTTAGTTGAAAGCACAGAGATTCTAGGAAGATAAGTGAGTTTTCTGGACTCACAATAATTACAGAGCTGGTATGTGAATCCTGATCTCTGACAAAAAGGTTTGCGACCTTGCCAATATTCCATGGTGGTGATGATAAAAAAAAAGCAAATTAAGAATAATTGCTCATATCCTGAATGCTTAACATATTCCAAAAATCTTCATATGTACCTTAAACACTGTACTAAATGGTTTATTTTCATTGTCTGAGGACTTAATTTCAGAAAAATCAAATAATTTGATCATGTCTATAGTTAGCCACTTTCCAGAATATGCCATATCCTGAAACTATTCTTCAATTTAATGGTGTCTCTGTTATTTTGAGGACATTTTGAACATCCCTGGCATACTCAGGTGAGAGGTGTCAAAACTCCAGCCACTGTGAAAGATCAGGGACCAAAAGGTAAAAAGATCTAAATTCTATAATTAACAAGCCATGATCTTATTGCTGATTTGTCATACTCAGACTCTCTTTGAGGTCCCAGTCAAGTCATTTGATTCCTTTATACTTGGAATGCATTGTCAATAAAGAAGTAAATTAAACACATCTGTAAATGGCATTAAAGAGAAGTTTGGGCACACTTGTGTGATGGACGCTATTACTGCATAGCTGCTTTACTTTCTAAAATGGTATTATCACACAGTAGAATGAACACAGGATATCATCTAGGAGGAAACCGAGAAACCCAGGACCTAAAACCTACCCTGATCTCATTTCTTATAAAATTTCATTTGTTCTCATCTCAGTATGTGATCTGGACCTCGTAAAGGCCTTATTAACATTGATTTCTTATCGATTTGTCATATGCCAATGTTTGCTTGTGATGTACTTGACATTTGGCTATCATAAAAAATGGGGGTTGGCAGATTTGTGTCAACTTAACTTTTAACCAAAACGCTATGCAATTGAACAGAAAAGCAATGCGAACGTTATGCATTTGATTCCAGTTCATGTGCTCAATGGGCTCACATTTTAGAGTGCCCATCCTTGAAATTCTAATGCATGTCAAGTGACTATGTAAATACCAGCAATTCTGGGGAGATTTGTAATGTAGAGCCCTATGCTAATGAGCACTATCCCTGGGAACTAGAGGTTTTCCTTTCCCTCTGAAATATGACTGAAGACTGCTATTGGAAAACAGATCAACTTCTGAAGTTGTTTGGACACACTTAGCTGTTAATAGATGTAAAATGCCTAGACCAGGGCCTAGAATTGTTTACCAGTGATAATAAATAGTAAATGAACATTAGTTCCTTATACAGCCACTTACCTATCTGTAATGATAACAAAACAAAATTAAACAAAATCAAATCCCCAACAACAAAACCCAGATATGGAAAGTTGACTAAGGGAAATGTAAAACATATGTGTTTTCAACTCAATGCAGAGAAAGTGTTCTTATTCAGCCTGTTTTGGAAACTTGGGAGTTTAGAGATGATGTCCTCCTCATCGGGTATTTCAAAGGCTCGACTGGATGTCTGTTGTCAACCTTTATTTGTAAAGAGGGAAAGGTATGGTGGTATCTCTGATGACAGTACCATTTAAAGTTTGCTTCCTTAGTCCTTGTTCTACACCCCAAATGCTTTCATTATAGAATGGCTCATTGTTGCTCCTCATAAAATATTGGGGGGATAATGTGGAGTAACAGAAAGATCCATCCTGGTCTAACCAATTCTAACATGCTCTAGCCCCAAGGTTATTATTTATTTACTATGTATAGTGTCTTAAGCTCTATGTACTATAAAATGGGAAAAGACATAACTCCTTCTTCTAAATGTTATTGGAAGAACTAAATGTAACATACTCTAGCAAATATAAAGCACTGTGTGGCTGTAAGTCATACCATTGACAGTATCTTGTGTTTGTTCTTTGCCGCAGAATAAACAGTGCCGTACCTCCAGAGTTAGAAAGGTATCTTGTCTTCAGTCTTGTAAGTATTCTGTAAAGGGGTTCCTCCACATGTAAATTATTTTTTAAAAGCAGCCTATTAAAGTGCCTTTGAAAAGTTTACACTGCAGTTTCTCCTGCATGTATGGATCTTTTCCTCTTATAAAATCCCAGGGCATTTCAAATAAGGAAAGGTCATTTAGCTCATCTGGTCGATTATAGCAGAGATCCATTTCCCCAATGAGAAGCAAGGGAAGTGTTTCTCAACGTGTATCAGGAAAAAAACCTCTTAGACCATTAGGACTAAAACATTGCATACGCCACAAGCAGTAGGCACCTAATTTCATCACAGACGATTGATGATTCTGCCATCCGGGCTGAATCAGATCCGGGACACTGGGATTCGGTGCTTCAGTAGGGAGGCAGGCTCACTGCAGTCTTCATCCAGTTTAAAAAATATTTTATTGACACAGAGCATTCAGAGTCATAAAAACACATCATGTTTATCATTGCTTTTATGGCATGCATAGATATGACACAGGGGCATTGAGCCGTAAGTATTAGACAAGACTTTATTTCACTCCTAAGCTGCTACGAATAATGCAGAGCTCAGCTTCTATCCTCTGAGCAGACAGGACAGATTTCATCAGAAATAAACATTGAAGAAAAACAGAAAAATCAATGCAGATGCATATATTAGTGAAATGTCCTGATTGGGTTTTGTATGTGCTAAGCAAGCCTGTTAGTAATTCTCTAAGCACACGTTTCTGCCAAAGGCATCAGGTTTTGAAAAATGATCATGTTTCATGGATGTGGGAATCCAGCCAGGAAATTTACCTGTAAGCACTTTGACTAACACCCATAGTTTATGATTACATTATCACCCAGACTCTGATACACATTTTTATGGAGAGTGGTTTCCTAAATAATTATGATCTGAGACATTTGGTTTGTGAGTTACTGAGTGGACAAATAGTTAAGAATGGCTCTGGATTTAACAAACACAATTCTCCTTTACCGGCAACCAGTTTAGGGCAAAATGTTATGAGGGGACCAGAGAGAAGACTGGCATTTGCATATAAATGGCAAGTGTAAGTAAGTGGAAAGGAAGCATTAAGAAATTTGCATCTTATTTAAGCCTTGTCCTTATTCAGCAGAAAGCACTTGTCACAACTTGTTGGGCTGTGTTAGAATGGGAGCCCAGGGCAAAGACAATGTTGACAAAGACGATGGGAAATGAAGGCTTTAGAAACATGGATTGTATATCTGCCAAGTCCTCAGAAAAAGATCTCAGACCTTCTCATGTGGTGATACATCCCAGACCTGGCTAAATATTTAGCTCACCTGCAGGCATAGACAATCTCCCCTTACCTAACGCCCCACTCCTATAGTCTCCCTAAAAGTTACTTTTCTTCTGAGACACCATCAGACTTTCCTTTGTGTTAAGGCACTTGTATATGAATTTTCTGTCTAGGTGGCCTAAACTTTTTCAAGGCAGGAATCATTTCGTTAATGTGTATATATCCCATCATGCCCACTCTCTATGATAGCGCAGCAAATGGCAAATATTAAGCCCTAAAGAAATAAATGGTAAATGAGTGAATAAAGAAAGAAAAGCAGCAGTGCAGAATAGCATCATTATAATGCTCTTCTTGTAGTGTTGCTTCAGTCATGAGCTGAGAGGCACCACCATCAATAAGAACGATTGAAAAGAGAAAATTTCAAGATGGTCTCGTTAGGAAAACAAAAATAAAATAAATACCGTCTTTGTTGCAAAAGTACCTATTTCTTGTTTCAAGTGTTTCAAATTTAGGACTTGATTTTCTCTGTGTTTGAGAAAAGCCTACATGAGCAGATATGGTCTCAAAATGAGACGACAAGCAGTGGTAGACCTACAACTTATTATCAAAGAATAAAACAAAAAGTTTTCTTGTCACTAAAAGTAAAGGTATACATTATTTTGTTTTATTGTGTTTAAAATCCGTTGTCAGCTGCCCTATAATGAGCTAGGCAACAGCAGGTTTCTTTTGTAATAACCTGGTAAGACATATTGAATTCTCTTCTGTATTCTAGAATGAGAGTCGCACGGAAGGAGTTGTTGGGCTCCTTTGCACTATGGAGTCATTTACCTGTTCAGGATGGCTTGCTGGAGGATTGTAAAGAATTGCAGGCAGGCACTTTTCCCTTGGTGGAACAATTGCTCATACAGAGTTTAACTTGTCTCTGGATTCCAAGATACTTCCGAAGTGTGCTATTTACAGAAGGGGAAAAAAGTTGTTTTCAACCAAGAGACAAATGTCATTCCATTTCTTGTTTTCAAGCAGCAGTATTTATTTTTTTCTTTTTTTAATTTAAATTCAATTAATTAACATATAATGTATTACTAGTTTCAGAGGTAGAGTTCAGTGATTTATCAGTTTATATAACACCCAGTGCTCATGACATCACATGCCCTCCTTAATGTCCAGCACCCAGTTACCTTACACCCCAGCCCCCCTCCCCTCCAACAACCCTCAGTCTGTTTCCTATGATTAAGAGTCTCTTATGGTTTGTCTCCTTCTCTTGTTTTATTTTTCCTTATCTTCCTCTATGATCCTCTGTTTTGTTTCTTAAATTCCACATATGAGATCATATGATAATTGTCTTTCTCTGATTGACTTATTTCACTTAGTATAATACCCTCTAGTTCCATGCACATCCTTGCAAATGGCAAAATTTTGTTTCAAAAGATAGAAATGGAAGGAAAACTTCCAAACTCTTTCTATGAAGCCAGCATTACCTTGATCCTAAAACCAGACAAAGACCCCACCAAAAAGGAAAAGTGTGGACCAATATCCCTGATGAATATGGATGCCAAAATTCTCACCAAAATACTAACCAATAGGATCCAACAGTACATTAAAAGGATTATTCACCACGACCAAGTAGGATTTATTCCTGGGCTGCAAGGGTGGTTCAACATCCGCAAATCAATCAATGTGATACACTACATTAATAAAAGAAAGGACAAGAACCATATTATCCTCTCAATAGATGCAGAAAAAGCATTTGATAAAATACAGCATTCTTTCTTATCAAAACTCTTCACAGTGTAGGGATGGAGGGAACATACCTCAATATCATAAAAGCCATCTATGAGAAGTCCACAATGAATATCATTCTCAATGTGGAAAAACTGAGAGCTTTTCCCCTTAAGATCCAGAACATGGCGGAGATGTCCATTATCACCACTGTGTTCAACACAGTACTAGAAGTCCTAGCCTCAACAATCAGACAACACAAAGAAATGAAAGGTATCCAAATCAGCAAACAACTCTCACTCTTCAGAGATGACATGATACTTTATGTGGAAAACCCAAAGACTCCACCCCAAAATTGCTAGAACTCATATAGGAATTCAGCAAAGTGGCAGGATATAAAATCAATGCACAGAAATCAGTTGCATTTCTCTACACTAACAATGAGATAGAAGAAAGATAAATTAAGGAGTTGATCCCATTTACAATTGCACCCAAAACCACAAGATACCTAGAAATAAACCTAACCAAAGAGGCAAAGGATATGTATTTGGAAAATTGTAGAACACTCATGAAAGAAATTGAGGAAGACACAAAGCAATGGAAAAACATTTCATGCTCATGGATTGGAAGAACAAATATTCTTAAAATGTCTGTGCTACCTAGAGCAATCTACACATTTAATGCAATCCCTATCAAAATACCATCAACTTTTTTCACAGAGCTGGGACAAATAATCCTAAAATTTGTATGGAACCAGAAAAGACCCCAAATACCCAAAGGAATGTCAAAAAAGAAAACCAAAGCTGTTGGCATCACAATTCCGGATTTCAAGCTTTATTACAAAGCTGTACTCATCAAGACAGAATGGTACTGGCACAAAAACAGACACATAGGTCAGTGGAACAGAATAGAGAACCCAGAAATGGACGTTCAACTCTATGGTCAACTAACCTTCAACAAAGCAGAGAAGAATATCCAATGGAAAAAAGACAGTCTCTTCAACAAATGGTGTTGGGAAAATTGGACAGCCATGTGCAGAAGAATGAAACTGGACCATTTCCTTACACCATGCACAAAAATAGACTCAAAATGGATGGAAGATCTATATATGAAACAGGAATCCATCAAAATCCCAGAGGACAACACAGGCAGCAACCTCTGTGACCTCAGCCACAGCAACTTCTTACTAGACACATCTCCAAAGGCAAGAGAAACAAAGGCAAAAATTAACTGTTGCGACTTCATCAAGATAAAAAGCTTTTGCACAGCAAAGGAAACAGTAAGCAAAACCAAAAAACGACTGACAGAATGGGAGAAGATATTTGCAAATGTCTTATCAGATAAAGGGCTAGTATCCAAAATCTATAAAGAACTTTTCAAACTCAACACCCTCAACATCCAAAGAGCAAATAATACAATCAAGCAATGGGCAGAAGACATGAACAAGCAGCAGTATTTAAAGAGGCATGTCCCAGCTGCCCACTGTCTATCAGATCATCTTAGGTGACAGAGTGCAAAGTTGTATCATGTAGCAGCTCTAGGAATTACCTGCTTCCTAACCTTGGGCAGGTTACTTAACTTCTCTGTTGTCTCAGTTTTTTCATCCCTAAAACAGGGAACAATAAAATACTTATTTCTAAGGAATAAATGAGTTGATACATATAAAGCACTTAGAACGGTGCCTGACATAGTAAGTCTGCTGTGTTAAATACTATTTGGGGGCTCAAAAAGGTTCTTTTGGGAGTATTGAACAAAATTTGTTTCTCTCACTTCTTTTTCATCTCAGTTCACAGCATGACAAAATATCTCCCCACTCCAAATGCCACTATCCTCCAATTCCCAATCCCTTCCTTCCTAGTTTTTAATGCCATCAGGTTCCTGTTAAAAATGTGAGCATTCAGCATTTACCTAAACACTCGCCATTCATTGAGAAAATGCAGTGAGATTTCATTGTCCCCTGAATGAAGTTTCAAGTTCTTAGGATTCTAGTGTTCTTAACTTTTCTATCCTTTATCTCCCACTGCCCCATCCACCTCCTGTAGGATACCTCCAGTGAGGACTGCTTATCATTCCTCAAACATAGCTGAGCACTTTAACCTCTGTTCCATCTACCTGGAATGACTTTTTCCTCCAAACTTGCCTTTTCTTCCAGACAAAACTTTTATGTTATTTCTTATGAAAGATTGTCCCTGATTCACCCAGGCAGGCAAAATAACTTTCCCCTTCAGATTTTGATGTCATTTTCTCATGCCTTCTAAATGGTAGTTTTACACTAAGCCTTACTTATTTGTGGGTCTCTCCCACTTCCACCAATAAATCATTTAATAAACCCCAAAACTGAAACCGAAGTGATTGGCATCATCCTTGACAAACACTTGGTAAATAAACATCTCTTGAATCAGCGAATCTGCCCACCTCACACACAGAAACGTGGGATTCACAGAAAGCTTCTATTCCTAATACAGGAAGTATAGGCATCTCCTCATAGACATTCAGGGAATATTTATTGAGAAGCAAATATTCCCAGGATTTGAGCCTGGTGCCAGATATATAAAGATGAAAGTCTTTAACCTTGAGAGCTTTGAGACAGTTGCAGCCTTTTCTTGAGGACTATATTTAAATAGAGCAATTACAGCTGGTAAGCTATAATGTGTACCCAAGATATAAATAACCATGCCTGAGGAACATCTCAGCAGGCTTCACATGAGAGGTAGCATTTGTATTGAGTCCTGGAGGAGTTTTCCAGGTGAGATGATTGAGAATGGCAACCTTATAGAAGGAGAGGCATGATCCAAGGGACCAAGTTAAGAAAGAAACCAAGTAATAATTAGAAAAATTGGCATTTATTAAGTATGTGTTCTGTGTCAAGCACTATGTGAAGCTCCTTAATTATCACTATAAACTTAGGAGTTAGGTAGTGTTATTATTTCCATTTGACCAGAGAAGAAAAAACTGTGGTGTATTAGTCAGGGTTCTCTAAAGAAACAGAACCAATAGGATCTCTCTCTCTCTCTCTCTCTCTCTCTCTCTCTCTCTCTCTCCATCCATCAATCTAATCTCTCTATGTATTTCCACATAACTCTAAAGGCTGACAAGCCCAAAATTCGCTGGTAACCCTCCACAGGGAGAGTTACAGTTTGAGTTTGAAGACAGTCTGCTGGCAGAATTCTCTCTTTTGGAGGAGAAGATCAATCTTTTCTCTTAAAACCTTCAGCTGATTGGGTGAGGCCCATCACATTATGAAGGGTAATCTGCTTTGCTCAAATTCTACTGATTTAAATCTGAATCCTATCCAAAAAATACTTTCACAGAAATATCTGTAATAGTATTTGATCAAATATCTAAAGTACCATGGCCTAGCCAAGTTGACACATAAAATTAAAGATCACATAAATCCTATAGGGTAAGGGCCATTTAGTACAGTTTATATAGAAAATATGTGATAGAACTGGGATTTAAGCTACTTTATATTACCTACTCCACAGACACAGGAAAAAGTTAAATTTCTGGAAAGATCTAGGTCATATTCAAACCAAAACATTTAAGGCAAAGGCTGAGAGTCATAAATGGAAAAACTCGTGTCAGCTGCCAAATCCAAGTGGTCAGGCCAAGAGTTGTAAGCCAAGCAGAAGCAGAATCAATGTGGGAACAAGTGTTGAACAGGAAGAGGCTTTATAATGTCTAATCACCTTCTTGGGCAGTTGACTGCATGGATGTATTAGTGTATTAGTCTGAATTATAGGAAAAGTGGGCGTGAAGGCAAGTTGACTGGAATCTGGATAACCAACAAAAAGATTGTTGTGAAAATCCAGGTCCAAAATGACAGAATCCAAGCTAAGAATAATAACAAAATGGCTAACACAGATATGAAACAAGTCAAGTTCAAGTTCATATCTGGCAAATGAGAGAACTCTTGCCTCTATTAGGCAATTATATTTGATTAGTTAACCGGCCAGGTTCTCAGGGTTGCTGGGCACATGAAAACAAGGGGAGAGATTCGAAGACACATAAAGGACATCCAGGGAAAAACACGAGGAAGGTATTCAAGGAGAGGAGCCAGGCAATAGCTATTGTGCCATGCTAATAAATGTGTAGACTTGTGAAACCCTGAAAAGATACATGAGAAAAAAATGAGCTAAATTAGAAAATTATCCTATCTTCTGCTGAGAAAAAAAAAAAAAAAAGGACTCTAAAAAGATGAAGTGTAAAGAATGAATCAAAGAAAGATGAAAGGAAATTTATTGATTAGCAAGTCACTGTGCTGTGTTCTTTAGATATGTTCTCTATTAGATATTCTGAAAATAAGTGTTTATATACTTTTTACTTCAAGAAGATTAAGTAGATTGCCCAAGGACCCATAGCTGGTGACAGCAGATATGGCATGTAAGCTCAGAAATGGCTGTTTTCAAATCCCATGACATTTTCATTTCAGTAGGGCCACCTTCTGACAGAAGGACAAGCCAGGCACATCAGTGTCCCCTGAGTATCAGGGATGAGAAGATGTCAATTCCTTAACATTTTCTTTTCTTTTTTTTAATAAACTCTGTTGAAGGGTTCGGAGAACATTAAGAAACATCAAATTTGACTACCTTCAGGACATCACTTTTACAGATATAATATTTCACAAATGATTCTAGAACCAAAACACATATCCTCCATTCAGTATATAAAACCTGGCATAATCCAAGTATTATCCTCCTGCCAGTGAAGAAATTGAGACCATCCTAGGAATCCTCCCTCACTCTGCCCTTATTATTTTCTGCCACAGATGGTTCATTGGCAAAAGTCCAACTGCATGTCTTTCTGGTCCTAGGCCATGGTCTCATGTGTGGGGGCTGCAAATGACAGTATTGTGTTCCATGAGTTATCACTGCCCTCCTAGCTCCTGATGAACTAGGTGTGATCAGAAAGCAACTTTCTATTGGATTCTAGTGAATTAGAGCACAAAATACCAACCTGCTGTATCATTCATACCCAAAGTCAGCTTTAAAAGCTCAGGTAAACAGGTCAATAAATATAAGGAAATTACAATTGCTCATAAATTATAAATTCTTCAGCTGCCTATGTATTTTTCTATATAAACAGCATGATGAAAAAATAAAACTGATTATTTTATAAGCTATATAATAGAGAAAATACAAAAAGTATTTATTTATTTATTTATTTATTTATTTTGAGGGAGAGAGAGAGAGAGAGGAGCAGAAGATGGGCAGAGGGAGAGGGAGAAGGAGAATCTTAAGCTCCGTGCAGAGCCCAACATGCAGGGTTTGATCTCATGACCCTGAGATCATGACCTTAGGTGAAACCAAGAGTCGGACACCTAACTGACTGAGCCACCCAGGTGCCCCCTAAAAGCATTTAAATGTCCAAGTTAACTAAAAGGAACTGTTACTTAAAATTAATGTATATCCACACACTCTTTGAAAATTTATGTAAAAAAATAAGTAAATAAAAAAAAAAAAAATTAGTGTTGCTTTCTACCTAAAAATCTCTTTTAATTTTCATGTGTGCATTGCCTGACTTGGTCATAAAAATATCCTATGGTATCTATAGGATACCAGTGAAGGAAAGGAATCTTCCTTTATTGAATTTTCAGGAAAATAATAGAGAAATACATGTGATATTTACCCAATCGCATGCTCAAAGACCAGCATGTAAATCATCATTCAATAAATACTTTTGAAGCACCTGTTACATGCTAGACTCTAGGGAGTCAAAGTTGTCAAGATATAACACCTACTCTGACAGAAGGCAAAACTTAGAAGAAAGAGATAATTAAGCAAGTAGTCTTATGCAAAGTAACCAGTGCTTTAAACATGAATAGATGACTAAATGGATGGGTAGGTGACAGACAGACAGATGATAGATGGCATTATGGACTGAATTATGTGCTCCTGAAATTCATATTTTGAAGCCCAACCCCCAATATGACTTTATTTGGAGCTAGGGCCTTTGAGAAAGTAATTAAGGTTAAATGAGGTCATAAGGATAGGGCTCTAATCTGGTAGGACTGATGCCCTTATAAGAAAAAGAGATACCAGAGGGCTCACTCCTGTGCTCTCTGTTTCTCTCTCTCTTGCTCTTAGAGCACACAGAGGAAAGTCCACGTGAGGACACAGTGAGAAGGCTGTCTGAAAGCCAGCAAGAGAGCCCTTACAAGAAACCAATCCTGCCAGCACTTTGATCTTAGATTTCTGCCCTCCACAACTGTGAAAAAATGGATGGTGTTTAAACCACCCAGTCTCTGATATCTTGTTATGGCAGCCCAACCACACAGAAACGAGGGTATATGGATAGAGAGATAGCAATGCGGAAGTAGAAGATGGGTTATCTAAATCTTGGATTGAGTAAATAGAGATTCAAGATTTGTTTCTATGATTCATTTATTTTAAGTTATAAGTGTAATGCATACTTATTTTAAGTTTACAACAATATGGAAGGCATGTAACATTTAAAAACATGAAAATGCTCTACTTAAGTCCAAGTCTTCAAAGGCAGGCACTCTTAAGGAGCTCAGTGTGAATACTTCCAGACCACTTAAAAGTCAGCTAATGCAACAGTGAGTCAGCAATACCTGGAAGGTACAGCAGATGGAGCAAAGCCAAGGGTCTGTGCCAAAGCTGAGAGGTATAAGCAGAGAGGAATGAAGTCCAATCTCTCATTCAGGGAACTGCAAGCAGATATGTATGGTTCAAGTTAGTGTAGATCATGCGCTTATATTAGTCAGGGAATGACAGGCACCACATCGTGAGGGTGTCAGAGAACTGGGCTAGAGATGGGAACACACAGTCCATAGAAAAAGCAAAACAGTTTATTTATTTATTTATTTATTTATTTTTATTTTTTGACAGAGAGAGAGAGACAGCGAGAGAGGGAACACAAGCAGAGGGAGTGGAAGAGGGAGAAGCAGGCTTCCCTGCTGAGCAAGTAGCCCGATGCGGGGCTCGATCCCAGGACCCTGGGATCATGACCTGAGCAGAAGGCAGACGCTAAACAGCTGAGCCACCCAGGCGCCCCAAAAGCAAAACAGTTTGTAAACACAGAAAAGATCCTTAGCTTTACTCAACATTAGAGACATTCAAATCAAAATAAAGTAAGGTACAGTTTCTCATTTTTCTGGTTGGTAAAACTCCAAATGCCTCACAAAATACTCTCTTGATGAGGCAGGGTGAATACATCATTCTCACACGTTGCCATTGGGAATACAAATAGTATAACCTCACAGACGGTGAGATTATAGCTAGCAAAATTATGGAGTTAGTCATCCTTTACCTAGCATTTCCTCTTCTGGAAATATATCACAAAGCGACACTGATAAAATATGAAAATACATAAACACAAGGAATTCAATGAGGTATTTTTTGTAAAAGGAAAAGACTGGAAACAACCTAAATATCTGCTAATAAAAGACTTGTTGAATAAACTGGTACATTTACTTACTGGCGCACTATGTAGCTATAAAAAAGAATGAGAAATGATTTTATAAAATAATATGAAGTGATCAGGAGGATATACAAATAAGTGGGGCGGGACCAAAATAAAAAAAAAAAGAATATATAGTAAGCTACATTTATCCTATGAGGGAGTTTAGAAATTATAGAAAATATATACATATTTGCTTATATATAAAAAATTGAAAGAATAAACAACAAAAAATGTAATAACCACCAACTGGTGAGACTGGTAAAGAATTCAAAGGAAACAGGAATAGAAGCTAGACTCTTCTGAATATGACTTTTGTATACTTGACTTTGGAACTCTGCAATATTCCATTTTTATAAAAAATAAATTAATAAATTAACAATAAATTATAAATCAAATTTGGAAGAAAAATGAAATGAAAGAACTTAACTATATATAAGGATAGTTGTCATACCAAATGACTTTAAAATTATAATTTAGGTCTAAATTGAGTCTCTTGCAGACAGCATATCAATGGGTCTTGTTTTTTTATCCAATCTGATACCCTGTGTCTTTTGATTGAGGCAGTTAGCCCATTTACATTCAGGGTAACTATTGAAAGATATGAATTTGACAAAGTACAGCTTCCTTTCTTGATCAAAACTCTTCAGAGTATAGGGATAGAGGGTACATACCTCAATATCATAAAAGCCATCTATGATAAACCCACAGCGAATATCATTCTCAATGGGGAAAAACTGAGAGCTTTCCCCCTAAGGTCAGGAACACAGCAGGGATGTCCACTATCACCACTGCTATTCAACATAGTACTAGAAGTCCCAGCCACAGCAATAAGACAACAAAAAGAAATAAAAGGCATCTGAATTGGCAAAGAAGAACTCAAACTCTCACTCTTTGCAGATGATATGATACTTTACTTGGAAAACCCAAAGACTCCACCCCAAAACTGCTAGAACTCATACAGGAATTCAGTAAAGTGGCAGGATATAAAATCAATGCACAGAAGTCAGTGGCATTCCTATACACCAACAACAAGACAGAAGAAAGAGAAATTAAGGAGTCGATCCCATTTACAATGGCACCCAAAACCACAAGATACCTAGGAATAAATCTAACCAAAGAGGCAAAGGATCTGTAGTCAGAAAACTATAAAATACTCATGAAAGAAATTGAGGAAGACACAAAGAGATGGAAAAATGTTCCATGCTCATGAATTGGAAGAACAAATATTGTGAAGATGTCAATGCTACTTAGAGCAATCTACACATTTAATGCAATCCCTATCAAAATACCATCCACTTTTTTCAAAGAAATGGAACAAATAATCCTAAAATTTGTATGGAACCAGAAAAGACCCTGAATAGCCAGAGGAAAGTTGAAAAAGAAAAGCAAAGCTGGTGGCATCACAATTCCGGACTTCAAGCTCTATTACAAAGCCGTAATCATCAAGACAGTATGGTACTGGCACAAAAACAGACACATAGATCAGTGGAACAGAATAGAGAGCCCAGAAATGGACCCTCAACTCTATGGTCAACTAATCTTCAACAAAGCAGGGAAGAATGTCCAATGGAAAAAAGACAGTCTCTTCAACAAATGGTGAAGGGAAAAGTGGACAGCCACATGCAGAAGAATGAAACTGGACCATTTCCTTACACCACACACACAAATAGACTCAAAATGGATGAAAGACCTAAATGTGAGACAAGAGTCCATCAAAATCCTAAAGAGCACAGGCAGCAACCTCTTCGACCTCAGCCGCAGCAACTTCTTCCTAGAAACATCGCCAAAGGCAAGGGAAGCAAAGGCAAAAATGAGCTATTGGGATTTCATCAAGATAAAGAGCTTTTGCACAGCAAAGGAAACAGTCAACAAAACCAAAAGACAACTGACAGAATTGGAGAAGATATTTGCAAATGACATATCAGTTAAAGGGATAGTATCCAAAATCTATAAAGAACTTACCAAACTCAACACCCAAAGAACAAAGAATCCAATCAAGAAATGGGCAGAAGACATGAACAGACATTTTTCCAAAGAAGGCATCCAAATGGCCAACAGACACATGAAAAAGTGCTCAACATCGCTCGGGATCAGGGAAATCCAAATCAAAACCTCAATGAGATACCACCTCACACCAGTCAGAATGGCTAAAATTAACAAGTCAGGGAATGACAGATGTTGGCAAGGATGCAGAGAAAGGGGAACCCTCCTACACTGTTGGTGGGAATGCAAGCTGGTGCAGCCACTCTGGAAAACTGTATGGAGGTTCCTCAAAAAGTTGAAAATAGCCTTACCCTACCACCCAGCAATTGCACTACTGGGTACTTACCCCAAAGATACAAATTCAGTGATCCCAAGGACTATGTGCACTCCAATGTTTGTAGCAGCAATGTCCACAGTAGCCAAACTATGGAAAGAGCCAAGATGTCCATCAACAGATGAATGGATAAAGAAGATGTGGTATATATATATACAAATGGAATATTATGCAGCCATCAAAAAAAAAAAAAACTAAATCTTGCCATTTGCGATGACATGGATGGAACTAGAGGGTATTATGCTAAGCAAAATAAGTCAATCAGAGAAAGACATGTATCATATGATCTCACTGATATGAGGAATTCTTAATCTCAGGAAACAAACTGAGGGTTGCTGGAGTGGTGGGGGGTCGGAGGGATGGGGTGGCTGGGTGATGGACATTGGTGAGGGTATGTGCTATGGTGAGCGCCGTGAATTGTGTAAGACTGTTGAATCACAGACCTGTACCTCTGAAACAAATAATACATTATATGTTTAAAAAAAAAAAAGAAGATAGTAGGAAGGAAAAATGAAGGGGGGGAAACTGGAGGGGGAGATGAACCATGAGAGACTATGGACTCTGAGAAACAAACTGAGGGCTCTAGAGGGGACCAGGTTGGGGGGATGGGATAACATGGTGATGGGTATTAAAGAGGGCACATATTGAATGGAGCACTGGGTGTTATATGTAAACAATGAATCATGGAACACTACATCAAAAACTAATGATATAATGTATGGTGATTAACATAACATAATGAAATTAAATTTAAAAAAATTATAATTTAACCAGACATCCTAATGACTTTTACCCAAAGAAAAAAAAAGAAGCACAGAACCAACCCAGTCAACCAAACCAAACCTCACACTTTCTAAAATAATCATCTGATCACTGTGTTGTCGGTGGAGTGACATTCTGGCCTATGATGGGTGTGTTGGGGAAGTAAGTAAATGAATATTGGTGCCCTTGACAACTGTGATTTTTGGCATGAGAGAAGGAACATATGGAAAGACTGATGAGGTTAAGTAAAAACCATATTGAATTGGAAGTGTTTGCATGAAATTACTATAAATTTCCCCTTTCAAAAATCTGCACTTTGTCTAACTGGCCACACACACAAAAAGATTAATGGCAATCAGGGGCCCAGAAGCAACAGGGACTTTTCTTATCTGTATTATAATCTCTAAAGAGCACATCTCATTAAAATGACCCAAAGCTCTTTGGAGAAATTCCTAAATCCAGGTCTCAAACAAAAAAGTGCAAACTGTCTTGATAACACAGAAGCTACTAAAGGCAATGGGGGTCATGACAAATGACTCAGGGGCCAACTGAGAGAGCTTCTCGCTGGCCACAAGTGGGATAACTTGAATAGCAGTAAGGCTAATGTGGTGGATTGAAACACACCAAATAACTTTATCTGTTAAATCTGTGAGTCCATAATTTTACAAAATAAAACCAAACTTACTGCTTACCTTTAAAAATGAAACCTCATTGTTAACGTTTAGAGAATTCTAGGCATAAACTCATCAGTTGAAAACTACGAAATAAAAGGAAGAATTCAAACAATATTTACAAGTATTGAGTCATGTATGTTGCCTTTCTTTACAATATCTACTTCAGTGTTGTCAAGTAATGGATGACTGGTAATTTTTCTATTTAAGATAGTCCAGATAATAAATAAAGGACTGGTACAATTAGAATTTATTCTAAAACAAATTCAAATTTCTTCATAAGTAAAAGGAGTCAAGAGGATTATTCTCTTAACACCACATTGTATACTCTAGTTCTAAGCTCTCTTCCTTATTCATCAATCCGTGCAAGTCATTACCACTTAGATTTTATTCTTTTCTTTTTTTTAAAGAGTTTATTTATTTATTTCTTTGAGAGAGAGAGAGAGAATGAGAGAGAGAGAGCACATGAGAGGGGGGAGGGTCAGAGAGAGAAGCAGACTCCCCGTCGAGCAGGGAGCCCGATGCGGGACTCGATCCCGGGACTCCAGGATCATGACCTGAGCCGAAGGCAGTCGCCTAACCAACTGAGCCACCCAGGCACCCAGATTTTATTCTTATTCCTCATTTACAAAACATGTAAATCAAACCCATGTTTTCTCATTACCTGTTTCCTGACTTTCTGCTTTTATTTTGAGATGACAACACACTTCCCTCATTTCAGAGGCCTGAAAACATTGTCACGCACTCATTATCCTTTCCATGAGCTCTTGTATTAAAATAGCCACCAAGTCCCATCAATTTTACCAGAGCAGTATCTTTAAAACCCATCTCCTCTTCTCTCTTCCTTTTCTCAGCCCTAGCTTTAGACCAGGTAATCAGGGTCCCAGTCTTGGGTCCCACATCACAGGGGGTAATACTCTGGCCTTCCTCTGGACACACACTTCACCAAAAGATGGAAGTTTAAAGAGACCAAGAAAATTTTCCCACATGAACCTTACACATCCCATTCTAAATCATGATGAAGGTACCTAGGACCCTAGACTACCTTGCCCAAGTGGCCCCAAGCCTACCTCTCTGGGTCATCCTCCCAAAGACAGACTGTGTTCTTGACATGGCTGTTGGAAAAGGGGCTGCATGTGGAGCATGACCTTGGATGTCCCTGTGCTCAAGAGACCTTTTGTGGTAGGGGTGGATCCTGGGGTTGAGAGAGAAGGGGAGTGTGTAAGAGGCTGGGTGTTCCCAATGAAACTCTAACCATGGCTCTGCAAATGATGACACCAAGCCTGCCCCCTACTTTAGTTAGATGCTACCATCTTTGACAGGAACTACTACAGTAATCTTAAGACTGATTGCCCATTTCCTAAAAATTTGATTCAACCTTTCTAAAAATCTGGACTTTATGAACCAGCAGTGTGAGAATGGCCTGAGAACAAGTTATATGTGCAGAGTCCTCCTTTCTGACGTGGCATCTCTGAGGTAGGGCTGGGAATCTGCTTGTGCCCAAGCTCCCTGGTAATTCTGCATGTTGAAGTTTGTGGTAAAGCACTTCCTGTCTCCAGCGCATTCTATATACTTCTGCCAGATTAATATCAGTAAGGCTCAGTTTTAATCACATCATCTGCTTCTCCACACCTTACAATGGCTCTCCATTGCTTTAAACACCAAAGACAGTCTTCTCTACTCTTATTATGCACATACAGTTTTTCCAGGTGAATCACATGCTATTTCCATAATTTATCCTGTAGTTCAGTGGTACTTTACCTGTAAAGGGCTAGAGAGTATTTTAGGCTTTGCAGGCCCAAAGTTTAGTCACAACTACTCAAATCTAAAAAAAAAAAAAAAAAAAAAAAAAGTCATGACATTATGCAAATGAGCAAACATGGCTATGTTCCAATAAAAATTTGTTTATAAAAACAAGATTTGGGGCGCCTGGGTGGCTCAGTCGTTAAGCGTCTGCCTTCGGCTCAGGTCATGATCCCAGGGTCCTGGGATCGAGTCCCACATCGGGTTCCCTGCTCCGCGGGAAGCCTGCTTCTCCCTCTCCCACTACCCCTGCTTGTGTTCCCTCTCTCACTGTCTCTCTCTCTCTGTTGAAAAATAAATAAAATCTTTAAAAAAAAAAAAAAAAACAAGATTTGTCCCAAGGCCAGAGTTGAACTGACTTACTCTTCCATGAATACCCTCCATTTGTTCATGCTATTCCCTCTAATTTTGCATGTCCACGTCCTACTCAAGATCTATTCTGAAAGCTGATTCCTTTAAAATTTTTCCCTGAATGTCCTCAAAAAGAATCCCTTTAATGCCCATAACATGGTGCCTGACGGCTATTACCAACCTGTATTTTATTTATGTACCCTGTGTAGTATCTGGTTTTCTGGCTTTATTTGTTTATTCAACAAACATTTTGGTATAAATATAGACAGCAGATGTAGTGGACGTCTATTGCTTATGCCCACCACCATCTACTCACCATTCTACTGAAGGATCAACCCTTCCCTCACTCTATCCCTATGCTACACAGGGAATTGAGTGCACTCAGGAATCTAGGCTGTGCCCCTGACTCAACTGTGGACAACCAGAGCACTTGCTTCTACCTGGTTACAGTGATTGAGTTAGAGATGTACATGTGACCAGTCAGAGCCAATGAGACAGACCCCTGCTGGGACTGTGAATGGACTGTCCTCTCTTCACTCCCACCTGGTTTGGACATAACATATGAGCCTCGCAGAAGTTACTCTACTAGCACCAGGAGTCTGAGAGTGGAGCTCACAAGAAATAAGAGGACAAACTGTTTGGAAAGACTGGTTTTTGGAGAAATCATTTTTGGCCCTCTACACCAAGAACTAAAAATGCCCAAACTTTACCTGATACCCTCCAGACATGCCCCTCACCTCCCAGCCCTTTCTTTTACATGAAACAATAAATCCCCTTTTATCCTAAACCAGTTTAGGTTAGGTTTATTTAATTTGCTACCAAAAAAAAAGGAAGGAAGGAAGGAAAGAGGGAAGGAAGGAAGGAAAGAAGGAAGGAAGGAAGGAAGGAAGGAAGGAAGGAAGGAAGGAAGGAAGGAAGGAAGGAAGGAAGGAAGGAAGGGAAGAGAAAGGAAGGGAAGAGAAGGGAAGGGAGAAGAGAAGGGAGGGGAAAGTAGGGAAGGGGAGGGGAGGAGAAGAGATCCCTGTTTGGTAATGTAGGTCATCAATAAACTTCAGAAGCATAAGTAAAATGGGGTCATTACCCCATTACAGGGCATAGTGTCTAAAAATTAACAACTCTCCTATATCCAGATATCATCAAAAAAACAATGTAATATGTGATCTGATTTTTCAACATTTATTTTTTTTTTATTATGTTATGTTAATCACCATACATCACATCATTAGTTTTTGATGTAGTGTTCCATGATTCATTGTTTGCGTATAGCACCCAGTGCTCCATTCTGTACGTGCCCTCTTTAGTACCCATCACCAGGTTACCCCCTCCCCCAACCCCCCTCCCCTCTAGAACCCTCAGTTTGTTTCTCAGAGTCCATAGTCTCTCATGGTTCGTCTCTCCCTACGATTCCCCCCCTTCATTTTACCCTTCCTACTATCTTTATTTTAAATCATTCCAAAATCTTAGAAACTTGGAGAAACGGGAGCACAAGAAGAGATGGCATTTTATAGCTCATTTCAGAGGCCAACAATAGGGGTGACATTTATCTTCCATAACAAGGTATCTTGGGTGAAAACTCATTAGGCAGCAGTCTTGAAGCTCTCTCTTGGTGGCTGCAACACTTGTTTTAAGCTTAAAAAAATCCGAGAAGGAAGGAAAGAAAGCCAAATCTTCAGTGAATAGAACCCAGGCAGTGACAAAATGCTGGTAAACAGAGGAAAGCAGCTGCCTCTAGTGAAGTCTCTGAGCCACACATTACACAGGACAAAGCTGCTTTTTAAAATGTTGTTTTCAGCTGGATGAAAAATGATGTTTGCTCTCCTGATCTTTCAGGATTTTTCCTATCTATAAAATGGCCTTGCCATAAAAATCACTCTCAAAATGGAACAGCTAATATCAGCCTGACCATGAGACAATGGGCCTAGTTAAAAGGTTATTTATCAACATAAATGATCTTGCATATATGACACGTTTTTCTGCAGAAAAGGATGGAGTAATAGACCCATGCTTTTATAATGTAATGCCCTGTAACTAACGATTTTTTGAAAAATAATTTTGCATTCCTAACAATTTTATGAGGAAGCTAATGACTTGAAATGATGGATGGTTATTAAAAAAAAAAAAAGACTGACTTTGTGTGGTTAATGATTTCTCATAGCTAATGAGACAACACCAGTCCTACAATTTTAGGAAGTGCTGATTTCTGAGTGATAATTTGTCCTAAAGATGCTTACACTTTTACCCAGTGACTTGTATGTGAATCTTCGAAGATGGATTTCCATTCATATTGTTTTATTTTGTAGCATACACCTATATTGGATTATGACTTCTTTCAGTATTACAAGTGTTGAAAGAAAACTATCCAAATGGGTTATTTTGTTGTCGTCCAATCAGCACTGATGATGAACTAATAATAAGCTTCTTCTTTAATGAATAATAATGAACTTCTTCTTTGTTCTTTTAATGTCTTAAAACTTGTTGAACATAACTTTAAAGCAAAAAATACAGCAATTGAAACAAGCAATGCTGTTTCTTCTAGAGCCATTCTTTTTTTTTATTATTATGTTATGTTCATCACCATACATCATTAGTTTTTGGTGTAGTGTTCCATGATTCAGTATTTGCGTATAACACCCAGTGCTCCATTCAATACGTGCCCGCTTTAATACCCATCACTAGGCTAACCCATCCCCCTACCCCCCTCCCCTCTAGAACCCTCAGTTTATTTCTCAGAGTCCATAGTCTCTCATGGTTCGTCTCCCCCTCCGATTTCCTCCCCTCCGTTTTCCCTTCTTGCTATCTTCTTATTCTTCTTTTTTTTTAACATATAATGTATTATTTGTTTCAGAGGTACAGGTCTGTGATTCAACAGTCTTACACAATTCACAGCACTCACCATAGCACATGGATGCAAAAACTCTAGAGCCATTCTTAAGTGGGGTCAGTTCCCCACTCACACTCCTTGGCAATGTCTGGAGACAGTTTTGGTTGTCAGCTGACTGACGGGGGGTTGAGGGGGGAATACTACTGACATCTAACGGGTAGAGGCCAGAGATGCCTCTTGACACCCTGCCATGCACAGGACAGTCCCTGCAACAGTTAACAAGTCTAAAATGTCAAAAATGCCGACCAAGTGCTCCCCAAAAGTGGAATGTAAAAACTCAACTAATGAAAATTGTTGCTTTACTCTTTCACTTATGTCCAGCCCAATTCTTTATTCTTCATGAAACATTAGCAATCCTGATAAGCCTGGCTGACTGTGCACCCTCCCTCCAGCTGACAGACAATTTTTCTTTGCCCCTCAACTAGAGTGCTGCTCTCTTTCTAGCTTCTGGTTATCTCTACAATTGAAACCATGTTCTTGAAGATGGTGCTCACCACGTTCATGCCATCAACCTGCAGATATGCTGTTCAGCATCTGGACAGCCACTTGGCGTTTAGGTAATGCGGGAGAAGCAGGTGAATTTAATGCGGTTCCTTCTTATCTACCTAAAGTCCTGAGAAGATGAATTCATGAACTGGAACACAGAATGAAAAATAAAAAAGACCACAATTTAGAATTGGCTTCATAGCTTTAACTTAGTATTATCTTCAGTGTAATTGTGATTAAGTGGGAAAATGAGAAGTAATTTCCAGCTTGTTTCTAAGTATATTGGTTCTATCTGAATAGAGGAAAGACGACTTTATGGAATCTAATAACAAAAGGGCAGTCACTTTAAGACCTAAAATATGATTTCAGCACATGGCTCAAAGAGTTGGTAAATGTGCCATTTTACTTTGGCTGACACCTCTGTGCAGAATTCCAGAACAGTACTGTTCAGTCACCGCTTTGGCAGATTGCTATCACCCAGAGACCTTTTTATAAGACCAAAATCAAGCACTGTACTGTGAAATCCACCGTATTATTGGATCACGTAGATATATACCCAGTGGTCTGGAGCTTTATGAGGTAAAATCCACTTCCAAGTTTAAGTAGCTGGCACCCTGAGATAAATGGAAAAACACTAACTAGCTTCTTCCAAGCTTAGAATGACCCATTATTATTGAGCAAGAAATTGCATGTAAAGGATTGCCCTGCTCAGACTAGGCTGCTCAAAAGGGGGTTGTCTGCATAACAAATTGAGGAAACAAGTTACTCTAATGTCACTAGTAGTGTGGCTATTCATGGATATTCTCCTTCTGGAAGACTACACTCGCATTGCAAGAGTTAATGGATGAGAGGGGAAGTCAATGGGTAAGATAGGCTACCATTTGGAAGGGACACAATTTTGTTTCATTTTAAAAATTCTGGGAGCCTAGTTTGTATATACTACCACTGGAATATTTTTTTTTTCCCTCTGAGGTGACTTAGGTAGCTGATCTGAGTTAGTAGATTATCAAAAATACTATGGCTCCTTTTTAGAGGTATTGAACATTTTTTTTCCTAATATCCTGTTTTGCAAGGTCGAGGTTGGTTCTGAGGAATAGTTCTCCATGACATGTAAGCCCATTCTCTTCTGAGAATATAATTTAAATTCTTAATAAAAATGCAAAGAGTCATAAGTATCTGAAAGAAATAGGATATTAACATGAGGGATCAAACTGAAAGGAGTTATTTTGAACCATGTTATGATATCTTATTCCTGAAACTTCTCTAAACATAATTTCCAATCATTTAATGACTCAGGTGAAACAGAAATGTCATTCCATTGTGGTCTCTTTTTTGTTATAAAATATGATGATAGTACTGGACAGTACTACATGGTATAAATGCTTTCAAACCACTCCTAGAAAATGAAGAGAGCCACTTACTTAACTGTAGATATTTCTTTTTTTTATTTTATTATGTTATGTTAATTTCTGAGATGAATGATGATTATTTGAAATTACATTTCCTACTAAAACCTATATTTTGCCTCCAAAACTTAAGATTCAAATTATTTCCATTTAAACTGTCTTTCACTTACTGAAAACCTTATATTTAGTGCTGCTTAAATGAAAGACCCTCTACCTGACATGTTAGGAATATGGCAGCTCCTTGAACACTTCTTAGCTTGAGATTATAACAACTGTGGGAGAAGAAATTTAAAAGGAGGGCAAAAGTGGAAAGAAGATAATAAGGTGCATGAAGGAGTCTATTTCATGCTGGTATCGACAAATTATCTTCAGTCCCTGCAGTGTAAGATTTTGTATACAAACGAAAAGAAAATGAAACAATTTCATTTATTTATTTCTGCTAAAATTTTATTAGTGTCTGAAATATTAAAATAATGACATGCATATGGGAAGTAATTTTAAGTAGGAGCGGCCACATATGCTTGAAATGCAGAATTAGTTACAACCCACTGCAAATGTTATAAATAGGTCATATTTTCTTATAGAAGTTAAAATATTTGAGTAAAATCAAAGGAAAAAAACTAAAAGAACAGAATAATACATAAAGGAAACAAAAGCAAGGTGAGGAAAGTCATCATGCCAAGAATGCAGCCTCAATTTATATTTTGTTATCTGAGTCATAAGAATATCGTTTTTATTTAAAAATCTCTGTCGAAAATTTTCTATCAACCTCAAGACTTCAATCAATTTGAAAAATCGAGGAACTAAATATCTTTAGAACTGGAAGGCCCTTAAGTCTGATCTTGTTCAAATTTCTTGCTATTTCATATAAAGAAATTGGAATTTGGTTAGCTGTCTTTTTCCAACATCAGGGCTGTAAGTAACTCAGCTGAATTCAAAGGTGGATTTTCCTTTTCCCAAATGAGTCTTGAGATTTAGGATTCACGTGAAAAAATTAGGCAATAAAGGAATTAAGTAATCAACTGATGCGTGGGGCAAAGTAGTGATGAAGAATTTGATGAATTGGGCATCTGAGAATATTTCTTTCATTTTAAACACAAGTTGACATTAATATTAACGGTAAAGGATAGGATTTTTGCCTGTATGCCTGTATTTATAAATGCCCTAGGTACTGGTATCTTAAATTGAATAATTATTGAGTACTTTTCTGGGGTTGGGAGTTTGATGTGGTTGAATGGAAATTCACTGAAATGAAACTAGATTACAATGATCATCAGGGGAGACCCCCTTTGCCATTATACAGATGAGCCAAACACTGGAAAACAGCTCCAGTACATCTGCTTATAATGTTGTTTGGCATTTGCAACAAGATTATTTGGATCATCTGTGATATCTTAACAATGATCCAGTTCCCAGCTTGCTAATAATTCATGCATTTCAGTATAGAAAGAATACAACTTGTTGTTCATGCAGAAATAAATAATATGTAAGCTTTATTTTACTCAGCAATGAACATTATAAATAATTCTAAATGAAGTGTTGTTTTTTTTTTTTCTCCCAGTTATACACTCTGAATTTCCTGGATGCATTAAGTAGAGGGCTTTACCAGGATGCGGGCTCTACTGCAAAGTCAGTATTTTATGGATGGCTATAAAACACATTATTAGAGATCGAGATGGAGGTACATGCACCTTTGCCTGATCAGAGAGTTAACACTATCTACACAAAAACAACTCAGAAGCTAAACTTTCCAAAGGAAAATCATGACAGTTTGTAACTAACTCAGGTATGATCTGGTCTTTGACTACAGTCTTAGGCAAGGACTCTTGGCTCATGATCGAACCCACATCAGTGGTCCTCGGATTGGTTCATCATGAGACACCCCTGGGGCCCACCCAGGTATCCTAGAAAAGAATCTCTGGGGAAAACATCATAGAATGAGTCAGGTAAAGCAGAAGTAGCCTTCTATTTTGGTCTCTTTTTTGTTATAAAAGATGATGATAGAATCAGAGAGTACGGCATGGTACAAAGTCTTCCAAAAAAAGCCACTTCTAGAAAATTAAGGGAACCTCTTCATTAACTGTAGATATTTCTATATATATATCTGTTATATTATGTTCTTTTTTTAATTAAATATTTTTTTATTCTTATGTTAATCCCCATACATTACATCATTAGTTTTAGATGAAGTGTTCCATGATTCATTGTTTGTGCATAACACCCAGTGCTCCATGCAGAATGTGCCCTCCTCAATACCCACCACCAGGCTAACCCATCCTCCCACCCCCCTCCCCTCTAGAACCCTGTTTGTTTTTCAGAGTCCATCATCTCTCATGGTTCGTCTACCCCTCCGATTTCCCCCGCTTCATTCTTCCCCTCCCGCTACCTTCTTCTTCTTCCTTTTTTTTTCTTAACATAGACTGCATTATTTGTTTCAGAGGTACAGATCTGAGATTCAACAGTCTTGCACAATTCACAGCGCTTACCAGAGTACATACCCTCCCCAGTGTCTATCACCCAGTCACCCCATCCCTCCCACCCCACCCCCCACTCCAGCAACCCTCAGTTTGTTTCCTGCGATTAAGAATTCCTCATATCAGTGAGATCATATGATACATGTCTTTCTCTGTTTGACTTATTTCACTCAACATAATACCCTCCAGTTCCATCCACGTCGTTGCAAATGGCAAGATCTCATTCCTTTTGATGGCTGCATAATATTAGATTATGTTCTATATATATATCTGTTGTTATATTATATTCTATATAATATCTGTATTAAAAAAAAAACAAAAAACATCTCCATCTGCTTTTGATGATCCACCAGACTTGGGGATCACTGTCTGGATGAAATTCACTTTTAACCAAAATAAAATTTAGAAGAACTGAAACTCAAATCTATTTTTTTGTAAAACGAAAATCTTTCAAATATGATGGGATCTCAGTATATAAAGGAACCTCACAAAAGGTAAATTATTCAAAAATTTATTCTTCCGTGAAATGTAGTGGGTTGATAAGGCTTGGGGTTTTGTATAGGATAGAACATTTTCTTAAAATAGAGTCTATTTGAAACAAACAAACAAAAGCAGAAACAGACCCATAAATACAGAGGTACAAGAGAACAAACTGATGGTTGGGGTGGGGGGAGTGGCAGATACAGGCTTCCAGTTATGGAACGAATAAGTCACTAGAATAAAAGGTACAACATAGGGAATAGAGTCAATGGCATTGTAATAGCATTGTATGGTATCAGATGGTAGTTATACTTGTGGTGAGCATAATATATAGACTTGCTGAATCACTATGTTGTAAACCTGAAACTAATTTAACATTGTGTGTCAATTATGCTTCAATTAAAAAAAAAAAAAAAAAGCAGGAGAGAGAGAGAGAGACCATTTGCACCGGATCCTAACACCTAGTGAATGAATTGCTCACATCTCAGTGAAGAATTACATTAAATAAAATTAAATTTTTATTTAGGTTCTACCAGTCCTCCAATTTATGGCATTGCAAGGTGACATGGTTTGTGTGTGTTTTGACATTCCACAAACTTTGACAAAAGATAAAGATTTGTTGCATCCAGGAATTCAACAATCCAATGATTGTTCCTGATTCAAGGTGACTTTGAAATGAATTCATTCAGTAAACATTTACTAAAAGAGTGTTTTGTGCCAGGTCCTGATTTGTCTGATAAAGTAAAATTCTTTTATTAGTTCAATGTCCATTAAAGGCATTACAAATCATTTACTGATTTTTTATAGACATATTAAGAAGTATCAGGTACCAAAATATATAAGAAATAGGGTGATTCAATTCTCAAGTATGAAATACCAGTTATGCAGGACTGGCTGTTCACTCTGTTCTGTTTAGTTCATTCATTCATTGTACCATTGTGATGGTCAATGCCCTGGCTAGAGGTTAGAAGCACAAATGAGGATGCTGAGTTCTGGGGGCTCACAGTTTAGAGTGAAAATATCAGGAGTCTAAAGAGTTAGTATTTGTGTCTTTCCAGGATGTCACAGATTATCTTTGGATTTAAAAAAAATAATAAAAGGGTACATCTTCCAATAGAGAAAGGTCTAAGGAACCTTTTAGTGTAAGATATGAAGATGCTATATTAAAAAATAAACCATGTTTTATGTTGTAGAATTGTAGACCTCAGAACAATACTTTATTTGATGTAATCACCTTCTCACATTCTTTTTAAGATAGACTTGGGTTTTGCCAGATCTGAAGGCTACATTTAAGAGTTTAACTTGCACATTTACATATATATTGAGGTCATGGCTTCTAGTATGTTTGCATCCTATTGACCAAACCAGCTTTTAATAATGATCTTGTATTACTTCGATAAGTAATTATACTTCATCAAAATTCAATTTGACTAAACCCACTTTCATTGTGCAGAAATTTTGCTATAGTAAGATTCAAGTATCGGTGGATATGTTTTTATAATTTCTTCCTATGTTTTACCCAGATTTAATTCTTTTATGATTTGAAATATCAACTATAGAAAAAGAGATATGGTATATGTACTTAATTTCTCAAACAGGTTTTGCTGGTTTAAAAAATGTTTTTCTAGCTTACACAGCCCCATTCCTAATGACATTGATGACCTTGCTCTGGCTAAAATTGTAAGTAACACCCACATTTCAGTTGAGGTGTCCCCTGTGTATCAAGAACCAGAAAATTGCATGGCCAGCAGAAATCCAAAACCCTCCCCAAAAATCCGTGCCAATGCTCAGAGGATTATGTTTTCAAACCCTCATTTGGCACCCACATTGCCTCTGCCTTCACATATATGCGTTGTCTGTGTTATGCCATGTTGCTCTAGATAATGAGGTTCAATATAATTTCATTGCAAAAACAAACAACAATGAATACACATATATCACAACATGAAATATTTGTGAGTATAGAAAACTTTCCCAAAAAAATTTAAAGAGGAAGAGACACAGAAATAGGTTACCTTCATCCTAATTTCCTAATTTCTCACTGGAAGACTCTAGCCTTACCTATGGGACAACACCATCCCTCGAGGAGCAGGATCACGTGCTCCCAACTGCAGTGGCTGGTGGAGAAATCTGTATCTAATCAGGATTCATGAAACTAGTAGAGATTTTGACTGGAAAGACTATTTCTGGATTTCACTCTTGGAACTTCCAGAAGCCATCTTGTGATCACAGGGAAATGAAAACACAAGAAAAAGAATCAAACAATGCATCTTGCTTACCTAGTTCAAGCCCTAAGTCAAACCAATCTGTTTTCTCACTTGCAATTAAGGGAGGCAGTGAATTTTTATTTGTCCCTTAGCTTTTTTTTGTCACCTGCACTAATGGATAGAAAGACTGAAGACATTGTCAACTATGTGATCCATTGTCTCATGTAAAATTAATATGAAAACATATTTAAAGAATTCACAGGCAGAGGGATAGTCTTCTTTCATGTTGACCTTATTTTTCCTTAGCTAAGATAACATAATTAGATAATATAACATATTCTAATTTTTTAAAAAAATTAAGTTAATTTAATTTAGTTCTTTTTTACCTTAATTAAAGCCATAATTTAATTTTGTGGCCCACTGTAATAAACATCTTTGCGTGGGTTGGAGTACAGTCATCTTTTTACAATTTTATTTATTACCCCACTATATTTTGTCTTTATTTTAATATTCCCTCTGTGTCAATGTCTTTCACTAAAAACCATTTTAATGGCAAATTCTTAATTGTTCAGAATAAAATGGAATAAATCTTCTAGATTTCTCTATTACTAGTTAAAAATCCTCCTTTAGAAGTGTTATTTGTAATAATATCAAAATTTTGCATTGAATTAACAAAATAACACTAGTATAATTTAACAGATAAATCAGCTTGTTAAAACTTGTCTAAGACATTACTCAGAGTTATAGGAAATGGGACAGACGGGGCTGCAATCCAAATCAGTCTGGAAGGAGAAAGATAGTAAGGGGCTGTGTCAAGGAATAAAGAGAGAGAAAGCCATCAGCTCAAGTAAAATAATCTGAGAGAAAGTTATATAAATGTTTTCCAAAGACAGATCATAAATTATAGTTTATGAGACTGTTTATTATTATTACAAAGGAGAGAATAAGTCAATGCTTCCCCCTACCCCAAACATTTCTCAGATAGGGAAACCAACAAACTAAAATCTTTCTCCAACATTCAAGCCTAGAATAAATTTGCTTTCTTCAACCCAGTTGATGATACCAATTTTTTTTTTTTAAGATTTATTTAATGGGGTACCTGGGTGGCTCAGTCAGTTGAGAAACCTACTCTTGATTTTAGCTCAGGTTTTCCTCTACTCCTCCACCCCCCACCCTCACTTTCTTTCTCTTTATAAAATAAATAAAATAAATATTGATGATACCAATTTTTTAAAAAAAATTATCTATTTTTTTGTCAGAGAGAGAGAGCACAAGCAGGGGGAGAAGCAGAGGGAGGAGCAGGCTTCCTGCTGAGCAAGGAGCCCAATGCCAGACTCAATCCCAGGACCCTGGGCTCATGACCTAAGCCAGAGGCAGATGCTTAACCCCCTGAGCCACCCAGGTGTCCCAATGATAACAATTTTTTTAAAGTTTTTTTTTTTAAGATTTTATTTATTTATTTATTTATTTATTTGAGAGAGAAAAAGAGAAGGAGAGAGTGTGAGTGGGGGGAAGGGCAGAGGAAGAGAATCTCAAACAGACTCCACCCTGAGCACTGAGCCCATCCTGGGCTCCTGCTCCAACGCAGGACCCTGAGATCGTGACCTGAGGTGAAACCAGGAGTCAGATGCTTAACTGACTGAGCCACCCAGGTGCCCCTGCCCCCTGAGGATACGAATTTTAATGTTGTTCCATTTGTGTAAATTCCTAAGTCTTTACCTTTTTATCTATAGTGTGTAAGGTGATGGCGTTGCCTGTGTGTTTTGCTAGTCTAAATGTTGTTTCCTTTTACCCTGCGTTGCACATACATAAACATGTATTTGTAGGGCACCTGGGTGGCTCAGTCAGGTAAGCATCTGTCTTCGGCTCAGGTCATGATCTCAAAGTTCTTAGATAGAGCCCCGGGTCAGGCTCCTTGCTCAATGGGGAGTCTGCTTCTCAGTCTCCCTCTGCCCCTCCCCACCACTTGTGTGCTCTCTCTCTCTGCTCTGTCTCTCTCTCAAATAAATAAAATCCTAAAAAAAAAACAACATGTATTTGAGGTTGTAATTTTTTAATGATTATTTCTATTAATGAGTTGCAAGTGTCTTTTGCAAGGTTCTTTTTAAAGAATGGAAGTCTGTCCTTACACGCATCTTGGAATCTGAAGTCTAGAGAACTTAACAGTTACATTTCTATAAAAATGCATTACTTCTTTTTTTTTAAGATTTCATTTATTTATTTGACAGAGAGAGAGAGAGACAGCGAGAGAGGGAACACAAGCAGGGGGAGTGGGAGTGGGAGAGGGAGAAGCAGGCTTCCCGCTGAGCAGGGAGCCCAATGCGGGGCTCGATCCTAGGACCCTAGGATCATGACCTGAGCCGAAGGCAGACGCTTAACCAACTGAGCCACCCAGGTGCCCCAAAAATGCATTACTTCTTGACATCAGGTCTTAATATTCTCAGGTCACAGTTTTTGGTTGTTGTTGTTTTGTTGGGGTTATGGTTTTAAGATTTTATTTATTTATTTGACAGAGTGAGAGAGCACAAGCAGGGGGAACACTAGAGGGAAAGGGAGAAGCAGGCTCCCCGCAGAGCAGGGAGCCCAATGTGGGACTCAATCCCAGGACCCTGAGATCTTTGCTGAGCATGCACACATCCTCAAATATATGCAATACATTCTAGATTCCCAGGAATATGGTGGAGCTCTTCAAAGACCCCTATAGATATCTCCTTCCCCAGTTCTTCCTTTGGTATTTTTTGATCAGCTTCTTGATTGCCCCAAGTGTTATCATTGCCTCAGATAGCTTCAATTTTACATAATTGCTGCTGATTGTTTTCTACAAGTATAGACTCAGGATGAAAAGCCATTTGTAGTGAATGAGCTCTGAGTCAGGACACATAAAGATGAGTCCTGTAAGTGGGTGTTAGATATGAGATTCTGGCAGTTCCTCTCTGTTCCTCCAGTGCCTGCTGGGTTTACAAGGTTACATGATTAGGAAACTTTTGTTTTCAAGACTACTTCAAAGCTAGAGAGAAAGGGATGGGAATATATTTAAATGCCACAAAACTATCTGTCCTTACTGAGATCCATCCATTTTTCTTTGAATAAATGTTCCTTGGATTTTTGCAGGCCTTTGGTTAATTCCCAGAGTTCTGAAAAAGTTGATTTGGACAATTTTGAGTCAGTAGTCTCACTGTTTTTATGGTAGAGTAGATTGTTGGGTGATTTTACTCTGTCATTCCCATACTCCCACATATTCATACAGGGTAAGAGTCCCTTATTAAACCATTTATTGTTCTTTATTGATCTTAAAATAATGAATATGTGGGGAGTCTTCCCAATGTTTTCTAAGTTGGACAATACATGCACAACTATATCACTTGGAGGATTTCTTCCTTATTTGTAGGAGTAACAGCAATCTCCTAGGTCTGGTCCTCTTTCCAAATGAACTCTAGTGTTAGCAGCTTGGGGGTTTTAAATTAGGGGTATCATAGCTGGATTGATTGGGTTGGTAGCTATTTTACATGACATAAATAGTTTTTGTATTAAATAATACATCTGTTTTTATTCTGGGAAGGGGAAAGACACTCTGAGCATGTCTTTAGAAAATTTTCATGAGTTGAGCTCAAACAGATTTTTGATAACTCTTCTTACTGATTTTATTTAAATTTGAAGTGTTTTGAACTCCCAGATGCAATTGTCATAAACCATAGATAGATATTCTCTTTTATTATAAGCCGGGTGGGGGGGACATGTATAATTACATAATCAGAGTTTTAAACTCAAATAAATGGGCGCCTGAGTGGCTCAGTCATTAAGTGTCTGCCTTCGGCTCAGGTTATGATCCCAGGGTCCTGGGATCGAGCCCCGCATTGGGCTTCCTGCTCTGTGAGAAGCCTGCTTCTCCCTCTCCCACTCCCTCTGCTTGTGTTCCCTCTTTCGCTGTGTCTCTCTCTGTTAAATAAATAAATAAAATCTTAAAAAAAAAAAAAACCTCAAATAAATTCTTAAATATAAATTGTTCATTTTAAGCATATAATCTAAATAATTAGAATTTCACTAAATAAGGCAAAACAAAAAAAAAAACAAACAGACATCCTTCTGTCTGCTATCCATACTCGTTCACTAAATGTAAAATGCTAATTTCCATTGGCTGTTCTTCAAAAATGATGTACATTGAACATAATACTCATTATTTAAGCAGATTTCAATGAATGTTGAGAAAAGGAGGAAGTGAAGATTTTGTGCATGTAAATGTGTTTTCAGTCTGACTTTCCAAAGAGCTCTTTATTTACAAATAAAACACTTTATTGCTTATCTTGTAAACACATGTCCAAAGTGGATGAAAAGCTCTCAGGAAAATTGTTAATATTACTAAGGTAAAAAGTACTTTCTACAGGTATAGAAAATGACTTTCTATATTATTAACATCATAAAGAAAAGTTTATTTTAAGGGAACTTCAAAGAAACAGCAATTTATAAGATTTTGGATTTGACTGACATCTAGACGCTTAAGATAACTCTAAGAACACTGGCCATTATCAATATTGAAGAATTACCAAGTACTGAAAGTTCATTAAATATTCTGTTTCATTATGAGGCTTTTATCATTGTTCATGAGCTTTTTACAAAAACTATAATGTTAGAGCCTAAACTATACAACAACCAAGTCCTTCTGGGCATTCTAGAAATGGATCCACTTATGAGGATCCCGCAGTAAATCAAAAGTAAACTGAATTCTACTCTTGCTAGAGAAAAGTGTGTTTGATATACTATGTTTTAAGTAACTAGTATATTAAAAGAAACAAAGAGGTTATGATATGAGAATAAGAGCTCATAGACATCAGCCTAGCAGCATAGCATAACATAGGAATCTTGAAGCCCTTGATTCTGCCCTTATCTGATATGCAGTCTTGGGCAAATTGCTCAACTTTCTGTATATAGTTTTCCCATCTGTAAAATGATAATGTTATTACTCACATTTCATGGTGCTAACCAAAATAGGTCAATATATAATAGCTGATTATTTTTAAAAAATCAAAAATGTTTATTACGGAGTAGAAGGCCAAATTAGTTGGGACAATCTAAGGTGAATGTAAACTACTTGGCCTTAGGTCCAAAAGACCAAGAGGTCTTTTCCAGGAGAGATGAGTGGAAAATTCAAGAAGTTTTTGAAAATAGTGTTGGGAATGATTGACTTCTTCCTCTCTATTCAAGGCACAAACGTCAGGTGATCTGTGCTGTATTGGATGGGTTTCCATGTGGATTCAATTAGCATAGTACACCACCTTTAAAGGACTAATCTGAGGAAACTGGCCCTGTCAGGTGTGCTGATGAACTAGCCCCAGTCCAGAGAAGAATGTGATGGATAGCGACCTACACCTACCTTCTTACCCACAGCTTCCAGAGAAAGGTCTGTGAGGAGATCCTACATCCTGACATACATGTCATCCACAAATGGGATGGGATTTTGTATAACTAAAGAACATAGTGCTACATCATGGTTAAGATCCCTGGCTCAGTTAGACTGCTTAATCCTCCCCTTACTAACTATATGATTTGGGCTGAGACTCAGTTTTCATTATACATAAAATAAAATAACTGCAATCAATCCAAGAGGATTATTGTGAGCCTTCAATGATATTATGTATAGAAGGTACTTAGTGAAGTGACAGGTACATTATAAATACTCACTATATATTGATATAGCAATAAACTATTATTAATAAAGATCATAACACATAATCAGAATTGCTAATGATATATGTGCAGGGAATATTTTCACCTAAAATAGCCCATAAACATTTGGTAAGATATTTGCAGAAGGAATCCAGTTATTTGTTGTAAATATGTCTGATTCTGGAAGGTTTCTGGTTATAACCCATGAGTCCTCACAAGCTCTTGTACAGTACAAATTTCTTGAAGTGGAAATTCCTAAACCATGTACAATGAGTTAGATTTAGGAAGAACCTGATATTTGAACCCAAACAGCACCTTTAAAAAAACACAAATGCAATCATGACTTATTGCGAATGAGCTGTCCACAGTCACAGCCCCACTGCAAAGCTGCTGGAGCAGCGCAAGGGAAACTGGGAAACAGAGTGGCTGGAAATTCATTTGAAGAGCTCAAGCTTTTAGTGAGAGATAGACCAAGTTGGTTTCAGGATATTATCCTAGTGTTGGTTTACCATCAGGGTAATATCTGCCCCCGTTAAGAAATAGGCTGGGTGATAATCAGCATTTGTATTTGTACATTAGATTTCTGTCCTTTCTTGAAATGTTTTGGTGAAGATTTGGAAGAAAGACACCAAATAAGAGGCATTTCAATGAACTAATCATGAAGTGAAAAAGATGCCTGAAAACTGCATTTTGACCAATTACAACTAATACAAGACAAATCTAGAGTGGGAAGAGTCCTTTAAAATGTACTCTTCATTGTGCTTAAGGCAGAGCAACTGGTGTTGAGCAATGATGTTAAGATTCTCAGGAAATATGAATTGAGATTTATCACTTTTCTCAAAGACAACTGAAGGAATATAAAATGTATTAGGGATTGATCAGTGCTCTTATTTGATGAGTATATCTAGAATAATCCAGTTTTTAGATATATACACATTTCTTTTGTGCCTCAGATTTCTCACCTGTGAAATGAGGATGGGATTGCCAGACAAAATTGAGGATGCCCAGTTAAATTTGAATTTCTGATAAACAATGAATAATTTTATTCATATGTCCCATTCAATATTCGGAACATACTTACAATAAAATTTATTCATTGCTAATCTGAAATTCAAATTTAACTGGGCATTCTTTATTTTTATTTGCTAAATTTGCCAACCAAAATGTGGATAATAATGAGTTGTAAAGATTAAAAGAATTAATACATATTAAGCACTTAGGACTGTGTCCAACACACAGGAAGTGCTCAATTAATGTTAGCTTTTAATAAAATGACTACTATTATCACCCTCATGTGAAAATAAAAGACTTTTTTATGAATTGAAACCTGCTATCATTTCCCATGTACAAATATTTGGCTATTCATATATCCAAAAGTTATAATCACTCCATGCAATTAATTTTTTAACCTGAATCCATGCTACTTGGGCCTTATGTTCTTGCATGGATTGCAATATGATGTTTATCTTGCTTATAGCTTTTGGTTTGCCAAATTAATCCTTTAGGAATTAATTGTTCCTCATTAGAGCATGTATTCCCCAATTTGGTAATCTGTCCATTAGAGAAAAATAGAAAAATGATATCTGGCTTTGTATGAATGTCATTTGGCTGGTCTCTTTCCAGGTACTGATGGATAAAATAAAACTGTCTCAATTCAAGATATATTTCATGTATTTTCTAATAAGAGAAATGGAGAAGGCTAATAATTTGAACTATTAGTCTGTGCATATCATACTTCATGTCCCCAATTTCTTTTCACTCGGTCATAATTTCTGTTCTATTTTTTTTAAAGATTTTATTTATTTATTTGAGAGAGAATGAGATAGAGAGAGAGAGCATGAGAGGGGGGAGGGACAGAGGGAGAAGCAGACTCCCTGCTGAGCAAGGAGCCCGATGCAGGACTCGATCCTGGGACTCCAGGATCATGACCTGAGCCGAAGGCAGTCGCTTAACCAACTGAGCCACTCAGATGCCCAATTTTTGTTCTATTTTGATCCAAGAGCCACAAGGCCTTGGTTTGCTCCAAGGATTTCTTATCCAAAAAAATTTATCACAACTGTCAAATTCTTATGTTTATTTGGGCCACATTAAAGTGTAAAGATAATTTAAAGAATACAGGATCCAATTCTATCACCACTAGCCAGGCTAGAAAAGACCTTTTAAGCTGAAAAAAAAAGAGAGAGAGAGAAAGAGAGAAGAAGAAAAGAAAAAGAAAAAAGAAGAAGAAGAAAGAAGAAGACTTAGAGGGGAAACAAGAGTATTTGCTATTGGTGAAGTCACAGTCAGTCCTCATTCCTAGAAGGAGGAATAGAACCCCAGAGAAATCTAGGTACTAAGAATGTGAGAGAATATGCCCCCTTCCTGCCTGACTGCCTTGGGAATTGACAAGGTTCTCAGATTCTTCAACCTACCATAGCACTGATGTGTGGAATATAGATGGCAGCATGGTGATCCTAGGAAGGTAGCTTGGGATAGCTCAAAGTCAAGTTCTCATACATATTGTAGGGGCATAAATCGTTACCCATGTCATCTCGTGTAGTCAGACTGTTCCAGACAGACACAAAGGGCCAGCAGAGTCAGAGGGCTTCTCCCAGGGGATAAAGTAAAGACCATACAACTAGATACCAAATGACAAAGTAAATATCTCTGCAGATACTGTCATGAAATAGTTCAGGCCAATGATCAGAGGCAACCCCTGAGGACAGGATGCTATGAATCCCTCCCAACCTCCAATTTAATGCACCTCCAATGAGAAATGATGGAGGAGAAGTAGCCTACATTGCTTGAGTTTTTTCCTAAATCAAGAGAAAACACTGAGGTGGCTCTTTTCATCCTGGATTGGGGGGTGGGGTGGGTGGGTTTAAGAATTTAAGATGGAAAAAAAATCTATTTATTGTAACAAAGAAACTTGCATTTCTCATTCCTCATCCAAAGCTCCTGTGGTGTATGAGGCTTGAAGATTCATATCTGCCTTTAATAATTATAAAACCAGTCTAAATACAGCTTATACTAAACATGTACATAACAAATTTATGAGAGGGTTTAAATGAATACTGATTAGATATATAAAAACATTCACACAGACGTTAAGAAGAACAATAATTGAGTGCCTACTATGTGATAGGCATCAGACTAGGTGCTTTATAAATGTATTTACTTTACTTTTGGCCATAATCTTAAGAGATTGGCAACTTTACCAATATTAAACCTGAGGTTCAAAGGGATTAAGTTGTCCAAGTCTCATACAGCTTGTAAGTGGCAAAGGTTGGGTTGGAATGAAAGCCATTTACTTTAAAATAGAAACTCTTTGGGATATCAGAACACAGTCTCTCCCTGCTAAACATCATTTGTTACCAGTCACTGCTCAACTTAACCTGAGATGGCCCAACTGAAATATATAGGGATTTTCTAACTTTCTTTCATCTGTATTTCAAGAATACAAATACTTGGCCAAAGCCATGTTTCCACAGAGGTAGTTTCTGCCTGCTTCAGTGGCTTTGGAACTAGAAGACTTTGGCATCAACAATTCTCAACTGCAAACTGAACATGCAGAATGTAGAAATATGTGCTTTATTTACTCCTGAAGAGAGAAGGAAGATCTACTGGACTTTTTTCCAAAACCTCTGGATTAGTAAACACATCAATAGCAGAATGCCTCAGAATATGTCACTTCAGTTCTTGAATACATATGTTTCTCTCGAAATAAGTACAGGTACTGAAAATGCATTTGAAGTTTCACTGAAGGGCTGACTGTGGAGTCTTCCCAATGTCAAGTTAGAAGGTGTCATTTGGGGTATTCTTTTTTTCTTTTAACTGAGTCCTGATCAAATGGTGTTCTTTCAGGTAGTATTCATATTTCTTATAAGTTTTGTCTCTTAGTCCTGGGCCATTGCCCTAGAAAGTTGCAGAAAAGTGTGATGGTTTCTGGCATATACTAAATTATTTTTGCTACTTTTGGATGCTGAGGCTTTTTTCACCCTTTTTATACCCTATTGTCCATTTCATGGACAGTGTAAATAGAAAACTTTGAAGAGAGTGTTTCTGGTACTTGAACTCCATCATTTTTTTAAGAAGTTTCTCAACAATTAATATGTAATCTATATTGCTTGTTTTGCTGCAAGTACATTTCCTTAGTTAGCCTATGAGAATAGACTTTTAAATTTTATTTAAAAAAAAAAATGACCACCTGGAGAAAATTATTTCAGACTCACGACTACCTAGGAAAATGAAAAGAAAAGCTCTCTACAGAACTGAGAGAAAAGAATCTCAAGGACTATTGTTTCAATGTGAAGTATGGTTTGACAAAACAGATTAAATTTAATTGTTCATATTATAGTAGTTCCTCTCCTACTACTGAGAGGAATGGACTGGCGTAAGTATCTTGATGAAATATTCACAAAATGTAAATTTTATTGTGGAAACAAATTACTTGTCATAAATTGAAAAAATAATGTCATCAATGTTTTATATATGGCCTTGAAGACATTTAAAAAAAAATAATTTCTCTTGATGCCATATTATATTGACCCAAGAAATCTCTAGCATTTTCTTCAGTAAATGCATTTTTTTTTGCCTTTAAAATATGATGAGGATGAGGAGAGTCTTTGCAGTCTGGCAACATCTTCTCATCTCCAAATGTGGAGAAGGGACTCTTCTAGCAACCTTAGAAATGTCTGGTCTTGTCAATTCAGAGACTCTGTGGTAATGTCCTTAAATCCAAGAAATTTGCTTTTCTTTTTGGCTGTTTCTAATGGCTAGAGCTACATTCACGCTATCCATTCATGAATGGCTAATCCATTCTTCTAGAGAGGTTTCATCTGTTTCCCTGAGTAGAATAATTTAAAATATCACTGACCTTTCCTTTTTTCGTATTCACATGAGTATTTTAAGAATTCTTGGGGAATTATAAAATTTTACCCAAAATATCAAGGTGTGCCAAAAAACTCCTAAACTATTTTCTTTTGTAATAATATAATTTTAATAAGTATATGTTATTTTGGCAGTAAACATAGTATGTTACAATTTAAACAACTTAATTTAATCTCATCCTAACCACAGCCTTGACATTCTGATTCATTAAGAAAAGAGAATTTGTGTCAATAAGCTCACTTATTTATATTTATATTTCACTTAAAATTGCACTGTTTTTTCTCTTTCATAAGCTTAGACAAAAATTTTAGGATCTATAAGAAAAGTTTCTCTAAGAAACAATTTATCTTAAGTCCAGGATGGAAACACAGGGAGAGTTTTGACATTTTGAATCTGGCTCAGGGAACTGGCAGTATGAAAACACATGAAAATGCAAAGAACAATTTAAAGAAAAGTTTACTATAGTCTCTTGCAGTAATCATAAAGATATATGGTTCATATTATGACAGATTTAGATAAAATTACTTGTGGGGGGAGGAAATGTTCTTATTCTATTGAAACTAGCTTTCCTCTTCTCAATTAGATAATATAGTGGCAATAATGACAGAAAGACATTTGAAAGCACTGCCATTTTAGCATAATCCTGATTAATGTCTATTAAGTTCTATAGGCTGCATTAGGAAACTCTATATTAAGGGAAAAACTTAGCTTCATGTGGATAGCACAGGAAGAAATATACTCAAAACACTGACCTGGAGACTCTAAATGAAGCCACCCCAGTGCCTTCCAAATCATTAACAAACATTTAAAAATTGTAATCTGTAGTTTTATCAGTAAGTTCATGGTGCATTAATCTATTGTTAATTAGTAATTTAAGGTTGACCTATATTAAAACATTACTGGAATTATATCTTTTATGTTAATAGACCAGTCATTATAATGTACTACAAGTTTAGAAGTTGGAGTGTAAACATAAACAAACACAAAACCAATATTTGACATGCTAGACCTTCATACTGTGGAATCAGAAACCATGAATTGAGAAAATCAATATGAAGACAGAATTTGATGGGAAGTCCAGGGTATTAAATATTTAGTTTCTGGAACATCTGAGTGTCTTGTTTTTTTAACCAAGTGTTAACATCTCCAAGATGTGCCAGAAATGTTCAATGATGTCTAAGGTGGCTTGACTAGCTCTCTGGTGGTCACTGGGGCAGTAAGATCTTAGTGGAATATCCATATGATATAGCAGCAGGCAAAGCATAAGTCATTTCAGAGACAGCAAAAGCTCTGACTCCAACTTGAACTTCCTAGGCTAAGTTACCTTGAAATATACTTGTAACAGAAATTATTAGGGATTTAATGAAGAGGGGGGCGTACCTCATCCTTTAGTGGTATTTTTCCTCAGAGGCTTATGACTTTGAGATCAAAAACTAATTGTTGGGAGAAAAAAAAAATGAATTCTTCCCTTTTATACATGTAATTGATTCTGACAAATACATATTGTTTACATTTATATCTTAAGTAACTGTAATTCATTCAGTCTCTTGGGTCACACTTCTACATAAGGATATACATTTCAGGTGGTACTGCCTTAAAAGGAAGACATCTCATTATCAGGACAGGAAATAAAGTGGACAAATCCAATTAACCCAAGTGGATTATTAAAATACTAAGGCTAACTGACGATTTGTAATTTGATCAACATAAGTGTGTAGTAGCTGTAGTAGTAGACCTACTATGTGCCATGATCTGAGCTAGTCTTCATCAGGATTCATTGGGAAGCTGTATGAGTGGAATATATGAGCAAAATTTAATAAAGGTGATGGCTATGGAAACAAAGAGAAGCTGGGGAGATTCTCGGGTAGAGGTGACAGAACAGGGGGGTGGGAGAGTGGGGGGGAGCATGGCGCTGAGATCCACAGGTAACTGATGGCCTATCTGGCCACTGTCCTCTTCTTGCACATTCTTTATTCTTCGCTCCATTTTTTGGGCCTGGCACTAAATATTCAAAACCCGTCCTTTACGGTGTGGAAGCACGTTGTAAGTTCCAAACATCATGAAATGCTACTGCTCAGTTGAAAAGTTCTGTAGGTGAGCAGTCGGCTCAGGTGACCTCTCAAAGGTAATATTTTCTTATGCCACTAACGCATATGTTGTGTGTAAAAGGCGTAATACATTAAACACTGTTCTGCTTGAGGGATCTTCCTAAAGTCTCCAGGTACCTCCTAGCTGAGATCTCTTCATCCTTCAAAATAAAAGGAAAAGGCAATGCAGTCTGGGAATTTAAATGTTTCCAAGATTTCTTACACTGCTCTTTCAGAGTACAGTTAGGTAGGTTTTAGATAAGAAAAAGTGAAAAGATATTATGTTTTAAACCCTGCACCACATGATTAAAAATATCCTTAATGTGAATAGAAAAGCAAGCAAGTTACTCTTCTCTGCTCCTCTACCTCTACTTCTCCCACCCACTGGGGAAAAAATCTATTTTAGAACTGGCCAGTTTACCTGAAAAATATTTAGATTTTTGCCTTTCTAGTTAGAAGGACAGGAAAACTATATCATAGATCATTTTTGTTCATTGATCAGATCAAAGTATTATCATTTTGTTGTTTGTGGGCAGCTTTGAAGCATAGTCTTCACACTGATTTTGCTTTTCAAGGATGAGGATACAGTAGATTTTTTTTTTCTTGCCACATGTCAAAGAGATGTTTAGGAATGATTTTCTGGGAAGTTAAGTTCATCCACAGACTTACAGGCATAAATCTCTTCTTCAAGTAAGACCAGCTATACCAGGCCTCATGTAGATTTTACAAAGACAGTATTCAGTTGTTAGAGTCACACGCCTCAGAACAACTTGTGGAAATATCATTTAATTAAAACAATTTATGACAGCCATTTACTTCTGAATCTTTTGCTAAGCACAGGTCATACTCAGGAGTAATTAATTCTCAGCCTGATGAAAGCTGCCACCTCTTCTCTTAGGTAGGGAATTAGTATGTCTCTTTTGTTCTGGGCTATGAATACGGTTTCCAGGTAATGCAAATGGGAAACATAGGGAGGGAACATAATACATGCTTATATCAAGAAATCACAAAGACCTTGAAATAAGTAACTGAGCATTTGAGAAAATCTCAGATCTTGCAGTGAGATGAAATGCGTGCATTGAAAATTTCTGGGGAGTTCTGAAACCATTTTGACTTTAATCATAAAGCCATTGATTCCTTTGTAGAATGTGCTCAGGGCAAGCAAGATACCAGAAAGTCAGAGGACTTAGAAAGGGATACAAGGGAACAAAAGCAAAGCTGAAAATCACAAGATTGGTATGTGTCCCAAATATAATTTCAAAATAGTATCTCAGAGAATTTCATATTTAAAAAGCTTAAAATAATTAAAATTTGTAGGGATGTCGCTTTCATAGAATAGAGGCTACCGTCTACAAGATGCAGACAACTAATAAGAAAAATAAGAAGCTGCCGAACTATGAGACATGATGCATCAAGCCAAAGGTAAGAGGTCAAGACCAAGTCAGGCGAGCCCAGCGATGGTGAGAGAGTTGGGGATATTTTCCTCTGAGGAAACAAGAGATTTTATTCCTACCATCAAACTCGAGTTTGGAGGGTGGAAGTGATGACAAGAGGAAGGCCATAGAAAATTCTCCACTTCCTGAGCTCCCAAGGCAGGGCAAATCATAAGGAATGCCTGTGATTATTTGGTGAGATACGGAGGCAAGACCCAGCCTGAGGTAAGAGAACCAGTTTAGTGGTAAAGCCGTAGGAGTGTTAAGTTAAATTTAAAGAAAATAAATTGCAAGTCTTTTCCAGAAATCAGGAAGACCTACCGTTCATGTTATACTTGCTTCAGAAAGACTTGGGAGGAGGAGGTAGAGTGAGTTCTTATTTTACCAGCGTCCCCTTCCACTTCGATTTTATAACATACAGATTGGAAAAGCAAAGCTCTTGTCTTCATGGCGGTCAGGAAAGAAGAGAGTGTTTGGTGAGGAGGATGCCAAAGAGCAAGAATGACACCACCAGATCCGGCTGGCACTGGCCATAGGGGTTGCGCGAGAGATTCAGCAGAGTAAGAGGGCTCCAGGTAATACTGCACAGGCTAAGTCAAGGGTTTTCCAACCTCCTTGTGCATGAGCTCCGCGGACAATGTTCATTCCAGTGTGGATTCACAGGATCTGCCTCCAGAGAGGCTGGTTTGAGAGACAGGCATGAGACTGGCTCGAATTGGAGGCTTTTCCCAAGTACCCACTTTTTGGTTGATGCAGTTGTTTCCCCAGCCCAATTTTGAAAAAAAACATTCTTAAAAGATTTATTTATTTATTATTTTAGAGAGAGGGAGAGCATGCACAAGTCGGGGGAGCAGCAGAGAGAGAGAGAGAGAGAGAATCCTCAAGCTGACTCCTGGCTGAGCACAGAGCCTAGGCAGGGCTTTATCTCATGACCCTGATTTCATGACCCGAGCTGAAATCAGAGTTGGACACTCAACTGACTGAACCACTCAGCAATTTGGATTCAAATTCTTGAAAAAATAAGTGATAGTGAAGCAATAGAAAGAACACACACAAAATCTTTTAGAAATAAGACGGCATTTAGAGTCAATTTCTAACCTGTTGGGTAATAACACAGTCCCAGAATGTTATAGAGGGTGAATGGGGACACTCTCAGAAAGAGCAATGATTTACTGAAAGGCTCAAGACAGTTAGATTCACATTTTAAAAAATGCATGTCTAGAAATTAAAGCTGTTATCTATAGCCCATTTCAAACATTGTGAATGTCAGGAGTCTTTCTTGCTTCCTAATGCAAAAGTAATACTTAAGTAGACCATCACACGTTAAGACAGAAGCTGAGAGGGCGCCTGGGTGGCTCAGTTGGTTAAGCGACTGCCTTCGGCTCAGGTCATGATCCTGGAGTCCCTGGATCGAGTCCCGCATAGGGCTCCCTGCTCGGCGAGGAGTCTGCTTCTCCCTCTGACCCTCCCCCCTCTCATGTGCTTGCTCTCTCTCATTCTCTCTCTCTCAAATAAATAAATAAAATCTTTATTAAAAAAAAAAAAAGACAGAAGCTGAGAAGCAAAATTGAGAAAAGGGCCATTACTTGGGTTGTATATAATGGAAAACACTCTGTTAAAATACTAGATGATTGATACTGGTAAGGAATTATACAAGGAAGGAGCATGAAGTTATTATTTTTTTTTAAGATTATTTATTTATTTATTTATTTGAGAGAGAGAATGAGATAGAGAGCATGAGAGGAGGGAGGTTCAGAGAGAGAAGCAGACTCCCTGCCGAGCAGGGAGCCCGATGAGGGACTCGATCCCGGGACTCCAGGATCATGACCTGAGCCGAAGGCAGTCACTTAACCAACTGAGCCACCTAGGGACCCATATTTTTTAAAGATTTTTTTATTTATCCATTTGAGAGAGAGAGTGTGTGCAAGAGTATGGGCAAGGTGAGGGTCAGAGGAAGAAGCAGACTCTCCTCAGAGTGGGGAGCCCAATGCAGAGCTTGAGGCCCCAGCATGAAATTATTTTTCAACTGATTTCAATTATTTTACATTTACCAACTAAACTAAATTAAGCAAGTCATGAGACACTCAACTGCAGTATTTTTTTTTTTTCCCAAAGAAACTGCTTCATTGTTCATGTTTGGGATCCTCCGGTTTTAAGTCACGCACAATATGCAGCAAAATCATTTGTTCAAAGTGCAGATGCCTGCACCTTCCCCCACATCAGCTGAACTGGAATCTTAAGGGCTGGACTATGAATATCTGCCTTTTAAACAAGCTCCTTAGAACAATGGGATGCAACAAAAGTTTGGATTTGCCTCCTTTTGAAATGTCCCAACCCTGAAATTGACAATATGCTACAAAGAACAAAGCTGGTTAAACTAGTCAATAAAATATTGACATACACCAATAATTGGTCATAAATAACAGCTTCTTTGACCTTTCTTTGTTTGGTTTCTGGGCCACATCATTAGCATCACCTGGGAGCTTGCTAAAAATGCAGAATCTCAGGCCCACCCAAGAATTGCCAAATCAGAATCTGCATTCAAAAAAAAATGTTCAGCTGATTTTGTGTACATTAAAATTTGAAAAGAACGGAGCTACCGTACTCCACAAATTCCTTGAACTAGGTCAACGATGCCCAGGTGAGAATTTTATTGCAAGGCAGAAAAAGAAGCAGGAGGTGAGGAAAGGATTAGCCTGTGGCTTGATGGGGAAGTAAAGAAAGAAAGCTTGCAACGGCATCCAGGGGAGCAATATACTTTAGGAGCAATCATTCTCCCTGAGATGGACCCTGATCCCAGAAGGGTCTGTTGGATGCAGTGTTATTTTGATTTTACTAGGGTCAGGTTGATGGACATCACCCTCTATTCCTATTTAAGCCTAGAGGCCGTGAGATTAGAAGCTTTGTGTTAATAGCCACAATACATTGAACTCTTAAATTGTGCCAGGAACTATAAATCGGTCCTGAAAGAAAACTATTATTTTCATTTAAAAATAAGGGAACTTAGCTTCCAAGAGTTTAAAAGAAAAAAAAATAATTCCAAAATGATGCTACTAGTAAATGTCAGGGCTGAAATTTAAAACCATACCTGTTTAAACTCAAATATCATCAATTATGTTAATATTCTGAGAGGACATGGATAAATTATTTAGTTTCTTTGAATCTTATTTTTCTCACCCATAAACTGATGAGGCAGGGCTTGGGATGTATATTAAAAGATTTTCAGCTTGGGGCGCCTGGGTGTCTCAGTCAGTTAAATCTCTGGTCTGATTCCTGATTTTGTCTCAGGTCATGGTTTCAGAGTCTTGAGATGGAGCACCTCCCCCACCCCCACTCCCCTGTCAGGCTACATGTTGAACCAGGCGCCTGCTTAAGATTCTCTCTCTGCCTCTCCCTCTGTCCCTCCCAACCCCCACCTCCCCCACTTGCAAGCATGTGTGTGCACTATCTCAAAATTTAAAAAAAAAAAAGGAATTAAAAAAAATTTTAATAAATAAAAGATTTTCAGCTTGTTTGGAATCCTTGATTCTGCTATCTGTAAGTTTATAGCTTCTAAAACCTAATAATTATATTAATATTCTTTAAAATATGAAATTATCTGTGATGGTTTTGATCTATAATAAATAATATAATATTGTCTCTTATTCCATAATAAGAAGTTTCAAAAATACAAAACCATTTGTCACCCTTTAGGACTGGTGATTTTCACAGATTCCACTTCAGAAAACACCTATGTGCTCACACAGACCCCCTCCTGTCAAGAGAACTTAACTCCTCTTGACTTATCCTAAAGCTGCAGTACATTGTGGTACCTGTATCAACATTGAGAAACAGAACAATGTAACAGAACAGAGTCTAGAAATTGACTTAAACAAATATAGTCAATTGATTTTCAGGAATGTTCAAAGACAATTCAGTGGGAAAAGAATACTTTTTAAAAAAAATGGTGCTCCAACCATCAGACATCCTTATGCAAAAAAAGAAGAAAAGGGAGAAGGAGGAAAAAAAGAAAAAGGAAAAAAATTCATCTATGAATCATACCACATATGAAAATTAACTCAAAATTTATAATAGACCTACATTCAAATCCTAAATACATACAATTTTTAAAAAGAAACATGAGGGGAAGTCTTTTTTTTTTTACCTTATTTTGGGAAAGATTTCTTAAATACAACAACAAAAGCACAACCTATAAAAGAAAAAAAAAAAGATAAATTACACTCTCTCCAAACTAAGAATTTCTGTCTTTGAAAGATACTGTTTAGAGAATGAAAAGACAAGACACAACCAGAAGAGTGTTTGCGGATCATATATCTGATTAAAGACTTGCATTCAAATGTATTTTTAAAAAGACAACTCTCAAAACTCAATAATAAGGAAACAACCAACCCAACTTTTAAAATGGGCAAAAGAAAGGGCACCTGGGTGGCTCAGTCATTAAACGTCTGCCTTCGGCTCAGGTCACAATCCCAGAGTCCTGGGATGGAGCCCCACATGGGGCACCCTACTCCACGGGAAGCTTGCGTCTCCCTCTCCTACTCCCCATGCTTGTGTTCCCTCTCTCGCTGTCTCTCTCTCTGTCAAATAAATAAATAAAATCTTTGAAAAAAATGGGCAAAAGAATTGGACAGACATTTCTTCAGAGAAAATATATGAATGGCAAATAAACACATGAAAAGATTCTCAACACTATGAAAAATGCAAATTAAAACCACCATGAGTTACATCATGGTGACTCTGGTTATTAATACTGTATCATATACTTGAAATTTGCTAAGAGAGCAGATCTTAACTGTTCTCACTTCACATAAAAAAATGGTAATTACATGAGGTGATGTGTTCATTAACTTGATTGTAGTAATCATTTCACAATGTATACATATATTAAATCATCATGTTGTACACCTTAAACAAAAGTAGTGTGTCATGAAAGAAAGTAATAAAAGATTATGCAGTTTTCTGGTGGAAAAACCACCATAATTATCATTATTCTAGTAGACTTATTAAAATGAGTAGAATTGAGAAGTCTGACAACCCTAAGGGCTGACTTGGATGTTAACCAGTGATGTTGATAAGGATGAAGAGAAACTGGAGGGCGTCTGGGTGGCTCAGTCGGTTGAGCGGCTGCCTTCGGTTCAGGTCATGATCCCGGGGTCCTGGGATCGAGTCCTGCATCGGGCTCCCTGCTCAGCAAGAGCCTGCTTCTCCCTCTCCCTCTGCCTGCCTCTCTGCCTACTTGTGCACTCTGTCTCTCTATCAAATAAATAAATAAAATCTTAAAAAAAAAAAAAAAAAGAAAGAGAAACTGGAGCTCTCATCCACTGCTGGTGGGGATGTAAAATGGTACTATGATGCTGGAAAACAGTTTGAGAGTTCCTGACAATGTTGAACAAGCGTATTCCTCACCGTTCAATCTTAGGTATTTACCCAAGAGAAATGAAAGCGAAAGCCCATAAAAGATGTATTTTTATAGCAGCTTTATCTGTAGAAGCCGAAAATTGGAAACATCCCTTATGTTCACCAACAAAATGGACAAATGAATTATGGTATATTCATTGGATGAAATACTATTCATCAATATAAATAAATGAGCTATTGATACAACATGGAGACATCTGAAAATAATTATGCCGTGTAAAAGAAAGCAAACAAAAAAGAATATGCATTGGTATATCAGATTACCAAAACAGGAGTGAGAATGGAAAAAATTTCAGTATTTTAAGAAAAATTAGAACTTTTTTTTTTTTTAATTGGCAACTTTTATAGTCCACCTGATCTTCTAGGGAGAAATCATGTAATATTTCTAGTTGAGGTAAATCTTTGAACAAATATTGTTTTTAAAACTATGTTTTAAAACATATATGTGTCTTATAATAGTTAAAAACATAATAACATATATTTTTCAAGATTTGGGTTTATTTTCTAATTGAAAATCAATTTTCACTAACTAAATGTACTATAAATTATTTTGTTGTTCAAATTAAATTGCATTGCTTCCAATAAACGTTTCAAAATTATGTGTGATGATTATAGTTTCAAAAATTAAATTACAAGGGATAGTTTATAAAAGTGGATTAAGGGGCACCTGGATGGCTCAGTCGGTTAAGTGTCTGCCTTAGGTTCAGGTCATGATGCCAGGATCCTAGGAGAGCCCCATGTCAGGCTCTCTGCTCGGTGGGGAGTCTCCTTCTCCCTCTGTCCCTTCCCCTCCCCCTGCTTGTGCTCGCTCTCTCTCAAATAGATAGAATCTTACCTATTACATATACATATTACATATATATATATATTTAAGATTCTATTTATTTATGTATATATATAAAAATTCTATTTATTTATATATATGTAAGTGGATTAATTCTTACAATGCTATAAATCATAATGATTGACTCAAATCTCCTTGTGTTATCTCAGCTCTGACAGAAACACTGAGTTGCTAGCATAGTTTTAATCCATATACACATTTGCCTCTTGTTTTTCTACATTATAAAGTGGCTGTCAGGTAATGTTGGGAAGAATGGATAGACAACATTGGGTTATAATGGTATGCATGTTCATATTTGCCATTTGAAGAAATGTAAAACAAATGACTGAATGGAAATATGTGTGCTCATGAATCACAAATAGTCTTTCCTGGAGCTCCATGGCTCCAATCTGTGCTCAAATATGACTGAGAGTGGTCATTTACCTGCCTCCTGGCTTTTTCTGTGCCGTGGGGGAACAGAAGCTAATTATTTTGGTTAGAAGTTGCAACTATTATGTCTGGATAGAACCGTGCTCTTTACAGTAGTTGCCAAAAATTTACGAATGAAAATAAGGTGGATATCTTATTGAGGAAAAGAGTATAATTATGTCTTAAAGTAAAATTGCTTCTTTGTGGCAGTAGGTGAAAAACAGATAGTAAACAGCATCGTTAAAGCGAAGATTCGAAGAATGGTAATGTTTATTTGCCTTGATTTAAAATACTTGCAAATAATGAGCTTGAAAGAAGCATTAAAATGTGTAAAATTTTACAAAGTTAGTTCAGTGTTTATGGCTTTATTCATGAGATGAAGAACTAGCTTGCTGAAACAGAAAAAAGTTTTATATCAGTTGTATAAAAAGGGGTAAAACTAGAATTTGGTTTACTTTCTGTTAAAATCTATGTCTTTGGTGTAGTTTGTCTGGGTAACAAACATTCCTTATCATGAGAGCCTGTTAAATTTTAGTGACTTTTTTTGCATGTTTCTGAATAATTTTTTAATCAGTCACTTCTGAAAAAGGCACAGACCCTAAAATTCTTTGTTACTTGATGCAAAGTAACCAAATGTTTATATTAAATATGTTTATCTTAAATATTACCTCAAACTTTGTCTTTATACACCCATGACTTATGCTCATGTCTTTTCTGCTTTGCCAATTATTTTTAATATTGCCCTTTTCAAATTCAAGCCCCCAAATCCCAGTAATAAAATATACTTTACACTCAACCGATCTCTGGGGCTTCCCAAGCTGCCTCTAGGCAATGCCCACAATTAGCTTGCTTGCTTTGCAAAATGAGAAAGCTAGAAATAAGTAGGTATGTTTGGCATTTTTCATGTTTTCAATTTACTCCACATTATTGTGAGAGCTGTCCTATTCATCAAACCCACAATGTGAGAAGAGCTAGAAAAATCAAAAGAGAAGCTCAACCTATCCAGGTTAATTATATACAAGGAAAATGATATCAATATGAATGCATTTACACAAATGTGTACTTTTCATGTTGGACAGAAGCAAAATCATGTTCATGCGCAAAGACTGGTGGAATAACTTTCAACAAATTGATTTTTAAAACATGTTTTATATCTAAGTTCAAATAGACTTTTTATTTATAAGCACTCTTTGGGCAATTTTTTTTCCACAATGAGAGTCATCCAGTTAGAAAAGATGGTACAGAATCTGTTCTTAATTTTATATGAAATAGTCAGTGAAACCACCCCAACCCTTAAAGGCATTCAGATCAGCTTCAACTCACAGGCCAAGGTTGCTATGGATGACAGAATGGTCCTAGACTTCCTCTTTGAAGGTCAAGGTGTAGTCTTTGTAATTACTAATACATCCTATTGTTCCCTAATTAATGCCTTGGACCAAGTGGAAAAGTCAATACAAAAATTTAAGGAAAATGTCATCTGACTTAAAAGGTAGACTGATGGGTTTGGGGATTTGTTTAGCTGCCTGGATCAGTCCCCGGCCTCTGGTGGCATGGTTGAGGTGGATACTGCAGATTGGCTTATCCTGCTGCTTGGAACCCTGTTGATGGCAGCCTTAATTAAGCACTGTATGAGACAAATTGAATGGATCTGTTGCCAACCTCTGTTGGCCAGGTTATAATTAGAGTGCCTGACAGTAATATACTCATGAAAAGATTTTCTGGATGCAAAAGCAGTCAAGAGAAGAGATGTGGATATTTTGGGGAGACAAATTTCCATGTGTATCTTGCATCTCTGTATATTTTTCAGACAAAGCCCAAACAGCCCTTTGTTGAGGATGATCTTTTTAAGGATGGTGTATTGAAAACAACCTTGGAAAGTAGAGACAGTGTTCACTCAAGATTAAGGAGGAATATTCATTTACTGGCCAAGATAATGAATATTATATCTCCCTCTAGTACAAGGGATAGATTTACCTGTAGCCCATTTAAAAAGATTTGACTTTCCTTGGGCTCCTGGGTGGTTCAGTCAGTGGAGCGTCTGACTCTTGATCTCATCTCAGGTCTTCTTCTCAGAGCTGTTAGTTCAAGCCTCATGTTGGGCTTTATGCTGGGAATGGAGCCTACATAAATAAATAAATAAATAAATAAATAAATAAATAAATAAATAAATAAATAAATATTTGAGTTTCCTGAGGTTGCGACTCCTCCCTTTTCACACAAACCCACTGCTGACCACTATTCACCAGTGTTCCTCTATGTTACCCCATCAGACTGGGGACATGAGAAACCGACACAAACATGAAGCTCATGCTACTTGCTGTCATAAAGTCCTTTGTCTCTGACCCAGAAATCTTGTGTCTTCTCTCTGCACCCATGAAACTGTAGCATTACTTTGTTAGCTTGCAAGTTAAAGGGTATTATATGAAATAGCTGAAATCTGGAAAAAGCCCAAATGTCCATCAGCATTATATTGAATAAATGATACAAAGAAATACCAAAAAGCAATGAAATTAAGCTACTGCCTCCCACAAGAACATTGATGAATCTCACAATTATGAGTAAAGCTAGAACAATATAATGTGCATTCTGTATAATTCCAGTTTATATACAGTTCAAAAGCAGGCAAATATAATAAATGGTGCTAGAATTTAGGATAATGATGACTTTTAAGGAAGACAGAAGAGTTAATGGTTAGATAGTGGCATGAAGGACCTCTTAGATGCTGATAACATTCTAGTACTTGATGTGGATAGTGGTTATGCAGATATGTTTACTTTGTGATAATCCACTGAGCTGCATACTCATGACTTGTTTGATATTCTGGTTGTGTATTATACTTCAGTGAAAAAATTAAATACACACTAGATATACATACATGCATACCAACCAAAATTCCAGCTCTTTTCTCCTTCAATTTCACACAGTAAAGGCTTTGTAAAAAGAAATGACTGAGGTTACCAGCCTTATTTCTGGCAGAATTCCAAAACCAGAGCATTGTATTATTTATAATAATGATTACAATCACTAATATTTTATTATTAATATCTTGAAAATAACATATATTTGGTATTTACTAGATATTATTACTATACCAACTCTTTTACTTGGATTATCTCATTTGATTCTCCATTCTACTTCATAAAATGTAAGTTTAATAATTAATTATTTTCCTCATTTCCAGGTAGAGAAAATGAGTCCTAGGCCAGACAAGTTGCTAGTTCATGATCACAAATCTAGCAGAAGGTGTAGTTACAGCTGAAATGTAGACTGTTTTACTCTGTACCCTTTGAGCTCATCCATGATGCTCTACTGACTTCTACTACACCCTTTCAGATGTGGACATCTGTGATCCACTGAAAAGGAAAAATTGGAGAGGCCAACGTATGGTATTACCCCAAAGCTAAAATAAACAGCACTGAGAAGCAATTGCTAAGCAAAGGGGTGTTAGTGATAACATTTTCTTTTTTATAGGAGTGAAGAGACTGCATCTAGCCAGAGCAGGTCATTAAGCTCAAGCAAAGGTTCACTGAAGCAAAGGCCCCTATTGTTTATCTCACAAAATAAGTGGAGGGTTTTCCAGAAAGAGTGGAGCAAAAGGTAAATTACCTTGTGGAAATGTCAGCAGGAAGGGACTGCACACTAGGGTCTTTTTCATGTACAATTGACAACAGCTAAAAATAAATCGAACATGGCAATGACTCCCCATGTGCCAATAGCCCCAGGACACTACTTTCATTTTAATAAATGATTAAACAAAGTGTTCAACTTCTTTCTGTTTTCAGACTGATTTTCAGAGGCACAGGAAATGCATTATTGACTATTTTGCTATGCCTTAGCTTTGAATAAAGGGCTGTTCTTAATAACTAGTACTAAGAAACTGTGTGGATTCCCATTAATAGTATAGGAAATTTGAGTTGTTTTCTCATGAAACCTGGAGACATGTCCTCTGCCACCCATGTTCCTTCCTACTTCCTGGTGATAGACATAAAGTTAAGACTTCCAGCCAAGGGAAAGGAGCACCATCTGTGATCACAAAACAAAACGAAATTAAAAGACATCTATGAGAAGTGATTTTGTGATGATGCTAAGTGGAAAATCAGATTTGGGATTTGTTAACACAAAGCTTGCCTACTAGATTCTCTGCTTGTGAGTGGTTCTCAGAGACATGAATATATAATGACTATCTACTTGGATCCTTGGAGGGCAACAATGGCTAAGAATGGTGGGCCTCAGAAGAGAAGTTAAAAGGAAACAGAGCAGAGGTATAAAAGTAAGAAGTAGGATACAGAAATTAGGGGACAAAAGCTTTAAAACTAACAGAATGTGGAAAGAATATTAACTTGAATTAGGAACTATGGATCTTATCTCAGTTGCTAGTTGTATCTCTGGATCAGCCACATTGCTTTTCTGAGCTCCATTTTCACTGAGTGAAATGGAAGTGTTTGATTATATCATTTCTTTGACTTCTTCCAACAATTCCACATATGATATTCTATGATCCTAAGAGTGGCAGTGGTCAGTAGCATTCAATATACACTAAAGGAGGAAAGGAGAAAGTAGAATTCTCAATTTTTTTGAAATTTTTTTATGTTATTATGTTATGTTAATCACCATACGTTACATCATTAGTTTTTGATGTAGTGTTCCATGATTCATTGTTTGTGCATAACACCCAGTGCTCCATTCAGTATGTGCCCTCTTTAATACCCATCACCAAGCTAACCCATCCCCCCACTCTCCTCCCCTCTAGAACTTTCAGTTTGTTTCTCAGAGTCCATAGTTTCTCATGGTTAGTCTCAATTTAATTAGAAAGAAAGCTCTTGTGATCTTCTTAAAACCTATGTGGTTGCCAATGTTAAAATGGAATGAATGGTAAGCCACCATATCCTAATTATAAACAATTGGGATAATCTCACCTAAAGTATACTAGATATGTAATCCGTAGAGAGGGCAAGGTAAAATCACTCTGTCCAAGTCAGGAAGTCAGTCCAGCAGGCCAAGGATAAATATGACAATCTAGAGGAACTATGGGGAAAGGACACCAAAGAGGTAGAAATCTGGGATGGAAGGCAATCAGCTGGGGGACCAAGATAAGCCCTTGGGAGAGACTATCATAAATGAGATTGCACACTTGCATGGATAGAATGGCAAGATGGACAGCTGGAGACTAATGCAGACTACTGCCTTAAACAGCAGATCTCCAAGGCATGCTCTATCCAACTTTTTAAAAGAGATTCCCTTATACAAAGAGCCTGCCACATTGACAGTACTTCAGAAATACTGGCTCATTTATCCCAATTACTTAAGCTCCAGTGGGTCCAAGAATCTATCCTATGGGCATAGCCTGGCTTAAGATCATGTTTTGGAGAACTTCACAGTAGGTTCAGTTATGTTCTGTAAACTATTTTAAAAAGTAGAAGAAAGACTAATATAATTTAGAAAATCAACTTTTTGGAAAACTTTAATTATTTTAAGGGTTCATAACAAGGTGGTGACATTTAGCCATTTGGAAAATCCAATTATGCAGAACACATCATGGTGGAGAAATAAGATATAATACAGATCACCTCGTCCATGGCATCCGATGACTGTTTCCATAAAATATCATCAGAAGCTGACAAATGTACCTGGATTTCTTCACCCACAAACGAATATGTTGTTGAAAGCTTACCCTGTGCCTATTTGCGTGTTTTCTAATTGGTATGCAACTCTTTCTCTGCCTCCTGTGATAGTTATTCACACGCTGTTGCGTACTGATTTTCATACGCTTTCTTCCTGCCTCAGACCAATGACGCAATAAATAAGGAAGAAAAAAAAGGTAGGTCTCTCTAAACAGCACCAGGGCAGTAGTGCAGGAAATAGAAAGCAACTCCCTGAAGAAGCAAACGCATCCATAGCAAATTCCACCAGCAAACTAGCAGTGTCGTCCAGCTAATTATATGTAATCGTCCCCTATATTGAAACAATAAATAATGTGGGAGGCCAGGACTGCATGTTGGAGATTACGACTCTATATAAATAGAAGGAAAATAAATGAGGAAAAACTGAAAATAGGTAGTATGCACTGAAATTATCGTCACAGGCATTTTATAGCACTGCCCACTGGCATACATTTTTCTGGATGCATCCATTGAATACTACCTGTCAGCGTACCAAAGTTAGAATGGAAGTTGTAGATTTTCCAAATTCTCAGGCAACTCCCAGCATTCCACCTGGCATGAATAAACAGCCAAAACCACTACTAATATTTTGTTTTTATTAACACGGCCACTTGTCCAGGAGTAACAAAATATCAGAACTTTTTAAGTTTTGAAAAGATGAGCACAATGTTTTAAAATATGGCATAAATATCAGTGAATCTGGTTGCTGTCATTGGTGTGACCAGGACATTCATTGGTAGCCAATCTTACAGACAGTCTTACACCCTGAAGGAATCTCTGTAATTTAGGACAAAAATTCCAAATGACAGCAGCAAAGCTACTAGTTCAACGTTATGGCAGCCAATTCTGATTATAAAGCCCCCCGCTACTTCTTACAATTCACTCTCAGCTGCCCAAGTTCATATCTCTATGCACAGAAAAGACAGCTCTTAGCCTATCCCACACTTTCTATTTATGCACAGACATGTCTTTCTCTATTCATCTTACATCAAGTCTATCTTTCTTTTGTTTAAAGCAAAAGCTCAGGTCCTTCCGACTCTTCTCTAATCCCAACAGACCAAGGCCAATCTGATAACCATGTGTTTATAGAGACACAGCCCATCATCAGTTGCCTTTTTTCAAGGCAGATAGCAGAGAGGGCCAAGATTTAAATTTGGCATTGCAGGGTCCTGGAAGGCCAGGCCCTCTACCATAAATTTATTTTCATGACTGTCTTTGGTAATCCAAAACAGTACTAATTTTATTTTTTTTGCTTTATATTTATTTATTTTTTTATTATGTTATGTTAATCACCATACATTACATCATTAGTTTTTGATGTAGTGTTCCATGATTCATTGTTTGCATATAACACCCAGTGCTCCATGCAGTACGTGCCCTCTTTAATACCCATCACCAGGCTAACCCATCCCCCCACCCCCCTCTAAAACAGTACTAATTTTAGATGTATTTGTTCATTCATAGTTACATCCATCTATCCACTTTTTAATTTTCCCTTTCATTCAAAGAATACGTATTGAGTACCTAATGTACGCTAGGCTTATGATAGGCCCTAGAGAAACAATGATGAATAAAACATAACATCTCCCGTTAAGGAGCTCTTAGATGGGAGAAAATGAACTGAAATGCATTTTCATCCCTTATTAACAATTCAGACCAGTTCCTAATAACTTAGAAGTGGGAAGTGGAGAGAGAAGAAACAATCAAAAGATATATAAACCAAGTTCAGCATATTCAATCAGCTTGCAGTTTTATTGATAAAATAAGACAGCAAAAGAAAAAACAGCAGGGTATGATAAAATGCTCAATTAAATAAAATCAATATGAAAATGCATGGTATACACTTATATTTTTTGTTATCAGAAAACCTTTTATCCGATTTCCGGTCTACCTGACATAGCTATGGGCATTGGAAAAGGGGATGAGATTGCAAAAGTAGTTTTGATGATGGTCATAAGCTCTCAGATGGAAACCTATAGCACTTGGTCTTCTAAGTCCTGTCCTTGACACCTTTATTAGACCACGTTGGCCCAGTATCTATCTTCCATATTATGTCAGGCAGACAAGGCTCCTAAAAGGCTGCCTAGGTGAAAGCATCTCACCAAATCATACCAATGTTTCATAGGCAAATACCCCAAAGATTTCAAAATCTGGGCAGATCCTTCTCTTGCACTTGAATTTTCTTTTGTGCTACCAAATCAGCACCAGATGGCTGGCCTTCTTCTTTTCCAGATAGAATTTCTTCTTGGAACTGTCCTAATAATATCTTGTTCCTTCCCACAGCTCTTATGTAGGAAGTGGGTATTCAAAGGAGATTGTGTTTGTTTGCTTGCTCGCTTGCTTCGTGAGGTTGGAAAATCTGTTGAGAAGAAGGTAAAGTCTACCAATGTACTTTCTTTTAATTAAGTAGGTAGAAGTTTTAAAAATTGTATAAGTTACTTTATATTTGACAAATGCTCAATGAGTACCAATTATGAAAAGAAAAATATCCGAGCAAAGCATTGAGGAGGACAAAGGCTAAGAAGAGAAATATGAAAGTCAAACGTGCGGGGGGGTGCCTGGGTGACTCAGACTGTTAAGCATCTGCCTTCACTCAGGTCATAATCTCAGGGTCCTAGCATCGAGTCCCACATCAGGCTCCCTGCTCAGAAGGGAGTCTGCTTCTCCCTCTCCCTCTGCCTCCCCTCCCACTTGTGCTCTCTCTCTCTCTCTCTCGATCTCTCTTTCCAAAATAAAGAAATAAAATCTTAAAAAAATAAAAGTCAAACATGAATGACAACAGTGAAACCTATGAATTATATGAATAGATATACATTGTTGTGATAAATTCCTGATGGGTCCCTTTTCAAAAATTATACCCTCCCATATGAAAAAGGCTAATTTATGACAGTTTATCATTAAAAGATTATTTCTTTTGACAAATATTTAGTCATCTGATATAATGTCAATGAGGACCTACATTGCAAAGTGACTGATTTTGAAGCCAGTGGTCTTTGCTTCAATATCATTTTTATCTAGCCAAAACCCTAAACTTGAGAGAGAGCTCACCTAATAGTAAAAACCAAATGGACAAAAAAATCCAGAATTAGGAGGAGTGGCAGGAGAGGCAAAATAAATATAACAACAACAACAATGGGGGGAAAAACATACCCAGTAAATCTATACAAAGAACCTAAACTAGTTACATGTAAGGAACACACAATGATGTAGGTAGTGGAAGTTTTTTTAGAAAGTATTTCTGTACAGATAGATTTAGAGTTTATTTTAAAAGCCTGGGGAAACACAAAATGGTGGAAGGCGATGCGTGGGCTATGCCCCATGGTGTTTTCCTTTGACACTGGAGTACCTTTAAAAATAGCCTGATGGACCCACAAGCCCCAGGGACTAGCTGTTCCTAGCTAATTATCCAAAGACCTGAAGAAGCCAAGCTGTGCAAAGTCAATTCAACTTTGCCTAGTACAGCCTGAAGCTACTTTAGTTAAACTTCAGTCCTGTTGTTTCTAATGAAAAGGGTAAAACAGAATAAAAATTGCAAACCCAATTCAATGTAAGTGAATAAAATTGTCAGAGGTAAAGGCACACAGTAGCCAATAATTAAGACAACTACTAAAATTGTTTCTCTAGAAGCCCAGACTCTAAAAGAGATTGTTTTATATTTAATTCAAAGATAAAACTCATTTGAGTGGAACTCAAGCTTATAGCTTAATCAAACTGATGCCACGCTTTAGTTACAAAGAAAATATGTCATAAAAAACAAATTAAATGCCCATTGAAAGATATTTTCGATGAATTAGTTTTCATAGAAAGACATAGGAAAAATGCCCACAATATTCCAGTAAGTGAATAATAAGGATGTAATAGGGTCAGAAACTCTGACTTTTCCTTATCGAGGCTAATTTGGCTACTGGCTGCAGTGAATGCCTATCTTGACCACAACAGACACCAACATTGAGGGCTCCTGGATGATACCATTCCTCATGTGGGACAAGCCAGTCCCCTGAGAGCAAACTAATTGCTGGATTCTTTTTTTTTTTTTTTTAAAGATTTTATTTATTTGAGAGAGAGAGAGAGAGAGAGAGAAATAGAGAGCGCACAAGCAGGGGAAGAGGCAGGCGGAGGGAGAAGCAGCAGGCTCCCCGCAGAGCAAGGAGCCCAACTCGGGACTCCATTCCAGGATCCCAGGATCATGACCTGAGCCAAAGGCAGTTGCTCAACCAACTGAGCCAGCCAGGAGTCCTTAATTGCTGGGCTCTTTCGTCATGGAGGTGGCAACAACTTTCCTTTACTACAATAGACATGTATTCTGGATATGCATTGCCTACCTTGCCCACAATCCTTCTGCCAACCTGTGGACTTGTAGACCATTTTACTTGTCATCATGAAATCTCCTACAATATACAATATTACTTTTGACAAAGGAACTCAAATCAATAAAGAAGGATGGCAGTGGACTCTTCCCTACAGAGTTTCCTCATATTACCGTGTACAGACCTCATCACTCAGGAGCAGGTGACCTGACACAATGGTGAAATGGCTTATGGAAAACTCAAATGCAATACAAACAGACTCAAATAAAAGACCCTGAAATGTTTGTGTTATATTTTAGAGGATGAGTTATGGTCTGAATAAGCTATCGATATAATGGTGCTATTTTTTTTCATATCCAGAATACATAAGTAGAGGAACCAAGGGGTGGAAGTAGGAGTTGTTTCTCTTTCTTTTAACTCAATGATTGTGATATTGTGATTTATAATAAGAAATATATTTTTCATCTTTGACTGTCTTCCTGGCACAGAGCCCCTAAAACCCTTGGAATTTCCTAAGTGATAAAAGCTATAAAGACATCTTGATATACATCAAAAACCCCTTCCAACCACACCTGAGTTTATGTAAATGAGGTAACTTTTGGAAATACTTAAGGATGGGGCCGGTTGCCAGGGGAACCAACCATGAGACTAGAAGGTTGGAACTTTCAGTCCCACCCCCTTGACCTCCAGGAACGGGAGAGGGGCTGGAGGTTGAATCAGTTGCCAATGGCCAACTGTTTAATCAGTCATGTCTGTGTAATAAAGCCTCCATAAAAACCCAAAGGACAAGATTTGGAGAGCTTCTGGGGTCTTGGACATGTGGAAATGCAGTGAGAGTAACTCACCCACAGAGGGCCCTGAAGCTCCTTGCCCCTTCCCATATGCATCTTTGTCCTCTGCATCTCTTCCATCTGGCTGTTCCTAAATTATATCCTTTTATAAGAATCTGTTGTAACCAGTAATCTAGTAAATAAAGTGTTTCTCTGAGTTCTGTGAGAGAACTCTGTCAAATTAATTCAAACTCACAGAGGGGACCCTGGAAACCTCCCATCCACAGCCAGTTGATCAGAAGCACAGGTGACATCCTGGACTTGCAGTTTATGTCTGAAGTTAGTGGGAGGGCATCTTATAGAACTTTCTTGTAAAAAAAAAAAAGGAAATTATAGTCTCGTTATTAGCTCCAGAAGTGATGCAAATATTAATATTATATTAATTACACACATACACACTGTAATTGTCACAGAAATTGTGGAGGATGCCTCTTGTTGATTAACATACATAATATATTAATTTTCCCTTTTTGAGCTTTTTGCTTATTACTGGATATACAATTAGTTGGTCGGTGATAGTTATATACATAATTTAATGTTTAGGTTCAAGAATATTCAAGTAATTTTGTAGCTGAGTTAAAAGAGAAATGGACCTCACTTTGTGATTTTGTTCCTACCCTATTTAGAGAGAAGGTGAGAGCATCTCCACTTGTCCAAAGAGAGGTGCATCTCATTAGGCAGGGAATGTAATTTTTATTTTGTCACAAGAAGAGTCAAATGTGTGTAGAATGATGTGGAAGTTTGCTGAATAACCAGAGGAGTAGGTGGTGCTGGTTTACTTATTTATCACCTTCTTTCATGTCCATATTCACCTTTCTTAGGACTCTCCTTTGTAAAACTAAGTCCAAATTTCTGTAAACTCTGTACACCAGAATTCATTAGAGGGAAAATGAAAGATAAGAGAAAGGGGAAACAATGGGATTTTCTTCTTTCATTTATTTGTTTGTTTACTGTTCCTACTACTAAGGTGCCATCAGTGGCTATTGGCTCTAACCACCAGTTTCTGTTGGTGCTGCCATAAACAGCTTCATTGTGCCTCTCACTCATATCAGAGAAAACCAGATAGCACAGCCCCCTCAAAAACTGATCACACATTTTGTAAGACCCTCTCTTGATCAGAAATGCCATCTGGAGGTAAGCAGCACTCCCTGCCAAGAGGTCTGAGCACCAGTCCAAGAAATTCTAGTCTGAACACATAGGTCTTAGTAACCCCCAGTTGACTGGAGCATGTACCTAGCTGAGAAAACGGGCTGTTAAAGGAGGTTACTTAAATCATTCTTGAGATATATCATTAATTGCCAGTGCAGAATTATCCAGTCTTCTCATCCCTTGCATTCCTACCATTTGCTTATACCGCCAGGTTGTGGATGGTGGGCCAAAGTGGAAGGAAACTAGTTTGGGGCCAACTCCATTGCAATACTCCTGAATACATGATCTAGGTAACCTTATGTTAGGATATGGGTTTACCTTGCACCAATGATTCCCTTCTTGGCTGTTAGAGCCTTTGCTAAAATTTCAACACTCAGGAAGGTTTGCATCTAACACCTTATAACATATATTACCCCGGAGGGAAAAATGGCTGTATGATAGACAGCTATATTTGAGCTCAATATAAGATGAAGTATTTTTTAAGAATGAAAGCCAACCAATATGGTGTTGGCTTCCTCATGAGGTTATTAGTCTCCTGTAACTTGCAATATTTAAGTAGAGACAAGATGACCATTTATTGGATTGTCATTAGAAGCTCACTGAATGAGCTGACATCCCATTTCTATATTTTATGATTTTTGGAGTTAGATGGCACTTTCAAGTGCATAGAACCAACATTGTTTTATTTTATTTTATTTTTACTAATTCAGAAGCAAAAGCCTTGTGAAATCAAGTATCCACTAACGTGAACTGTTAGTTCAGTAACTCACTCAACAAATATTCTATGAGGGTCTAATATGTATTATGTGCTATGCTAGGCACTGAGGAAATTAAGTAGAAAGACTGTCCCTGTGATCATAGAGCCGACAGTGACAGAATGAGAAAAACAACCAAACATCTCTTGGGTATTTCTACTTCACAACACTGTCTTGTCTACTTAAAGTTCCTCATTTGAAATGGATCATAAACCAATATAATTTTTTTCATAGATAATTTAAAATGACAAATCACTGGCAATTTAATGTAAATCAAGTTAGTATCAGTAATTAATTCACACGTGTCACATTTTATATACCAGAACGTAATTCACTTATTACAAATTGTCACATTTCAAAGAGTTGCCTTGCCTACACACACAATTTTTTTTTTTTTTTTCTGAACTACATCCTGCCTCTAGGAAGTGTTCTTTTTCCAGTCCTGGTGAAAACAGAAGGTACAACAACATAAATTTAGACTGAACTGCTCAGGACACAGCATGCCTAAACCCTATGCACTTCCCATTTGCAAAGTATTCAAATTCCTTTACTAGGAAAGTCCCTGAGGAAGGAAGGCCTGCCTGCAGAATTAAGAGCAAGAGGGTGGGGAGTGCATTTTTCTTTCAGCTGGTTAACTGAAAATCAATTTCCTATTTTAAAAGCAGACCCATCAAAAGCAAGTGTCCAATTTTAAGCTAAGCTCTACAAAATGCTTTTCAATAAAATGTCTTTCTGCCTCTTTCCCTTTTCTCATTTCAATGTCCTGTTACATATTTCCAAAAGCTCAGCTTTCAAAACTTGGTGTGTGCTATGATTGTGTGGAATGAAAAGCTCTGAAAGGCCACAAAGAAAAGTATCACTTACCTCAATCTCTGAAGAGAGGGCCGTTTGAATTAAGACTGATTCCACCTGCGAAGCCTTAGTGAGCCTGAATTGATAATACCCATGTGTTGTGGGTTTTCTTGCTTTATTTCTTTTTCATTTCAGGGTGTATTGTGGGCCAGTATTTGATTTTCATAGCAGCATGAGTGATTACTAAAATGCTGTGAAAGAGAAACTAAATCCTTAAAAAGAGGTATTCATTGAAGGCTCCTAGGAATCATCCGCCAATATTCTCTGCTGATTATTGGGACTCAAAGCTGAATGTTGGAAACATCCAAAGGAATTTAACTTTACCTCACAAAGGTAAAGTTCTTTTTCTTTCGTTAAATACTTGGGGCTCTTGAGGCTGAGGGGTTTCCTATTTATTTTTATGTGTTTGCTGTTCTTCTTTACATAGATCCATCATGTAGTCTGGCAAAGCGCGACGACAAAGGTAGGTAACATTTTTGTTCAAGTAATTGTTCTTTCTCCAAAGCCCATATGTAGACCTTAACTCTGTGAAGCCCATTGTCCTTTGCCCTGAGGAAATGTAAAAGGAGGTTTTGAGGAAACTGTGACTGCAACCAGCTGACAGTATTAAGTACAGCATTAGAAAAATGGAAAGTGGCTAGGGAGAGGTGATGCTGGAGATGGAAGTGCTGCCTGTTTAGAGGTCAGCTGGACTGTCATTATGATGCTCTAGCAGAACTAGCAGGATGGGTCATTGAAAAGATACACAATGGCAAGTGATGCTCATTGAACACCTATAATTTGCGAGATACAGGTATAGGATGTGGGCATAGAAGGGTAAATCAGATAGACTTCCTTTCTTTCAAAACTACAGTATGTCACAAAGTAGTAGGTACAAAATATTATAGGAAGAAATGGACATTCAAGTATTATATGAACAATCCAAATGTCCATCGGCCTTTATTTTTTTTAGGTTTTATTTATTTATTTGACAGAGAGAGAGAGCACAAGCAGGCGGGGCGGCAGGCAGAGGGAGAACGAGAAGCAGGCTCCCCGCTGAGCAGAGAGCCCGATGCAGGACTCGATCCCAGGACCGTGAGATCATGACTTAAGCCTAAGGCAGATGCCTAAGCTACTGAGCCACCTAGGTGCCCTGTCCATCAGCCTTTAAATGGAAAAAATGTGGAATATCCAGCCAGTGGGATAATAGTCAATGATAAAAAAGAACAAAGTACTGATAGATACTACTACATGGATGAACATTAAAAACATCCTAGTAGGTGAAAGAAGCCAGACACAAAAGACCACATACTCTATGATGCATGTACATGAAATGTCCAGAAAAGGCCAACCCATGGGGGCAGAAAGTAGATTAATGGTTGTGTGGAGCTGAGGCCAGGAGTTAGGATTATCTGAACACAGCTGTGAAGGATCATGTTGGGGTGACAGGAATGGTCTAGAACTGGTTTATGGTGATTACTACACAACTTGGTAAATTCACTAAAAGTGATTGATCGTACACTTAAATACTTAATTTTATGGTATATAAATTGCAAGTCAATAAAGCTGCTGTAAAATAAATTCCACATGAGGTAAGAGGAAGATGAAGAAGCCAGATGAAGGAAGAGCTTTTGAGAAGAGGATGTCATTATTTTCCCATTGCTGTTGTGACAAGTTACCACAGATTTGGTATCCTAAAGCAACCCAAATTTATTCTTTTACAGTTCCAGTGCTCAGAAGTCTGAAGTCCATCTCACCGCCTATAGTCAAGTCAAGGATGATTCCTTCTGGAGGCTCTGAAGGGAGACTGTTTCCTTGCCCTTCAGCTTCTAGAGGCTGACCATATTTTTTAGGGTGAGACCCCTTTCTCACTCTTCAAATCACATGACTCCAATTTCTGTTTCCATCATTACTTCCCCATCTTCTCTATGATTCCCCCTGTATCTCTTACCAGAACCATTTTGATTACATTTGGCCCACTTGAATAATCTGCCCATCTCCAGATTCTTAATCTAAAGATCAAGGTAGGATCCTAACTCAATCACTTCTACAAAATTCTTTTTGCCACATAAGGTAACATTTCTGGGTTTTGGAGATTAAGATGTAAAGCTATTTGGGGAGCCACTACTCAGCCTCATATAAGGCTCATTTTTCAGAAGAGATAAATTTTGAGTTGGATCTTAAAGAACTGATGCTTTTTCAGGTAAAAAAAAAAAAAAGAGAGAGAGAGAGAGGAAGCTCATTCCAAGTATAAGAAATGTTGTCAGGAAAGAAATAGGGAGAGAAACCTGAATATAGTCTGTGGAGTCAAAAAGCAACAGTTGGATTTAGTTGTGGAAAAACAGATAACATTGCTAACTGCTCTCATTTTACATTTATGACTGGATTTTTCTCCTGCAGGTACTTTGCTGTACTTTATCCTCATCTGCTCCTATCTTATGGTTTGTTATGATGGTGATTCAAATATGCTACGATTGTCTTCAACCTTTAAATATTCTTCCCTGCTTACCCATCAACCTTTAGCTACTGAGTCAATGCTTTACTTCCTTATTATTTTCACAAAATGTCTTTTTTCTCTTCCTTTCTTACCAGTCTCTCTGAAAGGCACACCAGTTTGGATTTTGCCTCCACTATAACTGGTCTACAAGGTCAGCAATGACCTCCCCATTGCCAAATCTAGTAGTCAATTCCCATTCCCATCTTACATGACCCATCTGCTGCAAATGACTTACCTGACCATCCTGCTTCCAGGGAACAGATCTTCTCTTGAATTCCCTGTCTTCTACAGCATCACATCCTTCTCTTCTTTCTTATCTCCATATATAGGTATTTCCAAGAATTCATTTATTTGTCCTCTGTCTTTTCTCTCTCTACAATCATTGTCTAGATTATCTCATCCACCTCATGTTCTTAAATACCATGTGTACTCTGATAACTGCGTTTATAATCTTATAACTCCCAGTTTTTGTCCTATGACTCCCGTTTTTGTATCTATAGCCCCAACCTCTTCCCTGAAAACTGAACTTGTAAATTCAACAAACTATCCTCTCTACTTGGGTATTTAATAGGCTTGTTAAACTTAATGTATTTTAACCAGAATTCTTGATTCCTCCTCCTGCTCTAGATTGGTCCCTCTACCAATCTTTCCCTTCTTAATAAATGTCACCACCATCTATTCAATTTCTTAGACCAAATTCTTCCATTGACCTTAATTCCTCTACTTCCCTCACATTTCACACCCAATCTATCAGCAAATCCTTCAGGTCATACCTTCAAAATATACATGGGGTTTGATGATTTATTAATACCATCACTTCTACAACCCTTGTTCAAGCATCAATTGATTATCTACTTCCTCAATATCGACAGCCTTGTACTTGACCTACATGTTTCCAATCTTGATCTTCCCCATCTTATTTTTCAAAATGCAACCAGGATGATCCTTTTAGACATAAGTCACATCATGCTAAATCCTTGCTCAAAATTCTTCCTGTGCAGTCTCCACAATGGTTCTCGACAACCTCACACACTGGCCTTCACACTTTTGCACGGCTCCCTCCCCCTTTGCATCAGGATCAGGTCTGTGTGACCAACAGAAGATGGCTGATGGTATGCCATTTCTAAAATAAGGTTATAGAACACTATGGTTTATGTCTCTTTTTCTCTCTTTCTCTCATGTTTCCCTCTTCTTTTCTCTCACGTTACTCATCTGGGGGAAGCCATTTCATGAGAAGTCCTACAGAGAGGCTCACATGTCAAGGTACCAAAACCTTCTCTTAATAGCCAAATAAGTGAGCTCAGAAATGGATCCTCCAAACACAGTTAAGTCTCAGATGACTGAAATCTTGGTTGACACCTTGATTGCTGCCCCAGGAGAGACCCTAAGCCAAAACCATCAGGTGCCCTGATTTCTGACTCACAGAAACTGTGAGATTTAAAAAAAAAAATTGTTTTAAGCATTTTAAGCTGCTACATTTGCAACAACATGTTAGTTATGTGTAGATAACTAATTTCTATCGTAAATTGAAAAATAATACCCTTAGATTGTCTACTTGGAAAATAAAATGGGAAGATGAGGTGTCTTTGTCATCTGGTGTTTTAATCTCTTATGGCTTTTTGTTAATTTTGGAGAACTAGAAGTCACCTTTGAATTAATGGTTGAAATAAACACCACTGAAGAGACTTCTTTCAAGACTATTTAAAAAGTAGTCATGGAAGAATTGTCTACTCATTTAGTTTGATGACTGGGTTCTGATAAACAAAGTATATAGTTGAGAAAGTTAAGGCAAAATCAAAAAATGTGAGAGGCCACTTTGTAATTAGCAGCAAGACAAGAAGAATGACAGTCTGTGGGCATTCATTTACTCATTTATTCTTCCCTCCCATTAACAAATATGTGTTATTTGTTAGCTTTTCTGGGACAGACACTGAGAGTCTAGTAGTTAACAAAGCAATTTCAAAACATCACAAAAAATACATGCAGCAGTGAATTACTCAATAAAAGTCCAGTTTTCATAAAGTCAGAGCAATATAGGCACATGATTTTTTTTTAATTGTGTAGCTGGTGTTTCGACATAAGCTGCACATAGTCATACTGGGAAACATCAACACTCTGTTAGATTTCCATACACCTGTCTTATGATTCAGCATCATTTTCGTTTTTTGAATTACACGTGATGAGTGTGGGTAGATGTAGACTTTTTAGTGCCTGGGGCTTCTAAGATCCAAATCCAGCAATAAGTAAATGATAAGAATAAGTGCAAGTTGCATGGGACCATGTAGAAGACATGTGTTATCATTGTAAAAAGGCTGCCATTATGAGGTGAACATAAGTTACGTTGTTCTAAGAAGCAAGGAGGAACCAGTCAGGAATTTGTAGAAGGCCATTCTAGAAAGTGCAGCACTGGCAAGAAAAAAACATGGGGATAGTCAGAAGTTTATAATACCTGGCAGTAATAAAACAGTAATATTGCCAAGCGAGTTCTGAGAGTGCACAAGGACCAGATAAATGAACAGGATTGGATGGTACGCTTAGAGGAATTTGCATTTTATCCTGAGGCCACTGAGGAACCTTCTCAGTAAGAGCAACATGATTAGATTTGTGTTTTGGGAAAATGACATCTGCTAAACTGTTTGAAAAAAGTATTTAGGGGCCAGAGGGATATGGAAAGCAGTTATGTTGCAATAATCCAGGGGATTATATATGATGGTTATTTTGCCTAGAGTAGTAACATTAAGGATGGAGAAAAAAATGGATAGATTCCATGGATATTAAGTAGCTCTAAGTGAGAGGAGGTGATGATTTAATAGAGGTGAGGTGGGGAGGATGGGACCAGAGTCATGAATGATATCCATGTTTCTCACTCATGCAATTTGGAAGATGTTTGCACTCTCCCCTGGGATAGGAAACACAGACGGCATGGGATTGCATTATTATATAGACTGTCTAAGTTACCAATTCAAATTATGTCAGACCTATTATCACAGCAGTGCTTTTCAAAGTGTGGTTCCCAGATTAATAAAACTGCCTTAGTAATCTGTACTGGGAAGGGGGCAGAAAGGAATGGAAAGACACAGCCAGGAGGCCATTGCATGTCTCATAAGATGTCCTCTTCAGTATCTTCCAAAAACGCAAATACATGCATTTGTCAGTGTTAAGGTACAGTGACAAACTGAACACCACAGAAGCAACACTCTTCTGTAGGACTAAAATGTTACCAATCAACTTCATGTGTAGCTACCTAAAAGCTACTTCCATTTCTCATCTCTCTCTATCCTCCTGAGAGGTGAAGACTATCCAGAATCTGTCATTCACTTTTTCTATATTCATACTGTTTCCATATACATCCAATGAGAAGCTTGTTTTGGGACTTAGAAAACCAGTATCATATTATATGCAGTCTTCTAAAAACTGCTTATTTCCTTCATTAAAATTACAATTTTTATATATGAAGCTGTAAAAACTTAGAAGTCATTCATTTTCTCTTTCTTTTTTTTTTTAAAGATTTTATTTATTTATTTGACAGAGAGAGACACAGCGAGAGAGGGAACACAAGCAGGGGGAGTGGGAGAGGATGAAGCAGGCTTCCCGCGGAGCGGGGAGCCCAATGTGGGGCTCGATCCCAGGACCCTGGGACCATGACCTGAGCCGAAGGCAGATGCTTAATGATTGAGCCACCCAGGTGTCCCATCATTTTCTCTTTCTATTGTGTTAATATATTGAACTTTATTTACCCATTCTTTAGGAATTGTTTACATTATTTGGCTTTCATGAAAAATCCGTCTATGTACAATCTTTGACATGATTCTAGATGCTCCAGAACAAGTGTTTCTACACCTACACACAGGATCAAGGATATACAAATCAATATGCAAATGTTCAACTTTGCAAGATAGTGAAAAATTACTTTCCAAGGTAGTTTGGAAAATATCTTAATCCCTCCATCATTGTGCAGGAGTTCTTGGTACTTCAGGATATCTTTGCATCCATGTGTAGCCTGCCTCATCAAGCCCGGGTGGTGGCCACTATATCAGGCCGGCTGAGATGACTGCTGGCTCACTATTTCACCCCAAACTGTGGCTCATGCTGTGGTTTCTGTCACTGTTGTGTGAGTCCCCAGAAGCTGCCCAGAAAAACCAGGAAACACAACCAATATGTGCAGAGACTTAATGCTGTATGGAGTAATCTTTGACCTGAGAGACAGAACATGGGAAAGGGCCTGCAGAAAAAAAAAAAGAAAAATCTTCTTTCTTTTTTTAAAGATTTATTTACTTATTTGAGAGAAAGAGTGAGAGAGCATGCGCGCACAAACAGGGGGAGGGGCAGAGGGAGAGGGAGAGAGTCCTCAAGCAGATTCTCTGCTGAGCACCGACCCTGATGCAGGGATCCATACCATGACCCTGATGAGATCATGATCTGAGCTAAGTCAGATGCTCAACCGACTGAGCCACCAGGAGCCCCAGGAAAAGTCTTCTTTCTTCCAAACCCCCAGAATTGTTCTAGAATCCACTGTTTTTAGTTGTTCCACTGCATTCCTTTAGCCTCTATAGATTCATTCCCATTACCAAATATTATGGTGTGTTTTGTTATTATTATTGTTACTATTTTATATTCTTATATGTGCCTTCACTTCTTGTCTGTCATACTTCCATTTTTCCCTCACATTTGTCTACCTGAGATTATATCCAAGTAACATTAGCACATCAGTTTGTCTAGGGAATTAAAGCTAAGCAGTGGGTAATCTTCTTTAGAGAGTCCTGACTATTCTTGGGGTTTGCTTTTTCGTATAACTTTTACAGTTAACTTGTCCTCAAAAGCCATGATTGGATTGTCTTTGGAACTGCATGAAATTCGTGAAGCAACTGGGGAAGATGACAATTGCCATCTTGTGAGTCTATGTTTATGCATGATCATGGTTATATCTCTCACTTGTTTAGGTCACTTTTAAGCTTTTTCAGTTAATTTTCTGCAATGAAACATCTTTTGTTAGCAGTTTCCTTAGACACTTTAATTGTTTTTGTTATTGGATTGACTATTCATCACAGATTTTCTACATATTTGTTGGTGGTGTGTAGAAATGCATTTTATTTTTGCATATTGACCTAGTACTCAGCCACCATTCTAAACTGTCCATGAATAAAATATCATGTCCAGATTAGTTTTAGCAATGAGTTCTGATGTCATTGTTTATAGATGATAATATTGTCTACACAGAAAAATGCCCTATAAAGATGAGAAATAAAACATAATTCAATTTTCATGTTACATCTTTCTAAGGATTTGAAATTTTCATTTAAATTTTCAAATTTATTGGTTTATGAGGAGACATATCTATATTTCTAGGTAATATATTAAGGGGAAAAATGAAAAATATGCTGAGCATTCCAGTAACAGTTCAACATAATCCTCTGTAATTTCTAATCATATTAATTCATAAGCTGTCACTGACATATTCAGCCAAAAATGTATTCTAGTCACTGTGCATATGTATTGTATACATTACAATATGATACAGCCATAAACCCATAAGGAGATTACAGTGCCATCAAAAAAAAGAAAAAAACTGTAAGAAACGAACCGAAAATAACTAAAATCCAAAAGAGGAGCTTCTCCATGAACCATGAATGGCATAGAGATAGCAGTGTGAGCATTGAGAGGAAAGACGAGGGGGTTGGGAAGACAGCGAGAATCCTTGGGTATGGATTTCCTGCCATAGTCACCTGATCCAGGTTTAATGATTTCATTAGTGTCATTTCCAGGCTATGATGAATATTCAGGGACAGGACAGTGACAACAGTGCCATGGAAGTGTGGAGCTCCCTGGCCCCTCTGGGCTGGGAGGGTGCATGGAGATGGTCTAGCAGCAGGCAGTTCCCATAAATCAAGCTGGCTCCAGCCAAATGTGGGCAGGGCTGATTGAAACATTTTAAAGAAATGTTTCAACAATTTTAAAAAATGATCTGCAGACTCCTATATATCAGTTTGGTGCTTGATGAGCAGTTATTTTGAGTAAGGACATAGAAACTGGCAAATAATAACAAAACTGAAGATATTTTTTAAAAATATTTATTAACGGGGCTCCTGGGTGGCTCAGATGGTTAAGCATCTGCCTTCAGCTCAGGTCATGATCCCAGGGTCCTGGGATCGAGCCCCACATCGGGCTCCCTGCTCGGCGGGGAGCCTGCTTCTCCCTCTCCCTCTGCCTCTCCCCTGCTCATGCTCTCTCTCTCTGTATCTCTGTGTCTCAAATGAATAAATAAAATCTTTTAAAAAAAATATTTATTAACTATCGATTTGTTCCTGTGTTACAGGTGCCTGCTATATATTTTATAAATATCATTTAATTTATATAGAAAAGAGGTAGATATTATCATCTCATTTTTCTAAGTGGATATCTCAGTTGTAGTTGTCAGTTGCCAGCACAGGAAGCCGAGTCTGGTTAACTTAACCCGCAAAATAATTGGTAAGAAAGCTGGAGAAGTTACACTAGAAAATGGACAGAAATCAAGAGTTTAGACAGAGGGCCCGTAGCAAAAGTTACCCCACAGAAGACGGGGGACTCCTCTGACACTTTGCTCAACTCTTGTGCCCCTTGGCTCTGGACAATCACCACAGCTGTTATTGGACACTATGCAATGAATTAATCATTGGCTGTTCCTTCATCTTGGTGGCACTCGCTGAAGGCTCCAAGTTGTAGTCGAGAGTGTCCGATAATCCATGTCCTGGCTGCTGGACAGGAGGAAAGAGGAAGAAAGCGTTTGCTTTTCCTCAGCTCTCCAAAAGAAAGAAGTTTTATGATTCTCACATGGACTCTCAGAATTGGATATTCTCCCCCAGACTGAAAGGATTTCAGATGCCCGTGGGCAATGCACACAGATGCCTTTCTCAAAATGACCTAGCTAATGAGCAGAGCTGGTATTTTTCAGTCAGGTCTGTCTGAACCATACCCCATGATCTTTACTCTACATGGAACTGATTCAGGGCAATAAACTCTGCAGAAAAGTTTAGTTTTAGAAAGTAGCATGATTTTTACATCAGTGTAGTGAGGCTAGGTCTCCCGTTGAACACCTACTCTATACAAGAGGATGCTGGGCAAGACAGAGTGGGGATATATGGTCTTATATTCTTAGTATTTATGGTCTAATTAGGGATCATGTTTTAAAATGTCTATTCACTACCAGGTGAATGTCAGTTCTGAAAAGAGCTACAGGCATTCAAGTTTGTGAGATAACACTGTGAGTTGAGACATTCCAGAAAACTTTACAGGAGAGGTGGCTGGAATTTCAGTATGCAGGGGATGATGTTTCAGGCAAGGGAGGATTTGCTTATGCAACAATGTATGTAGGCACAAATCTATGCAGAACTTTCTGGATTAAGTTCATGATGTCATTAAGGAGACAAAAGAGTGGATCATTATAGCCACTGGAGTGAAACCAAACCAAATTCCAGTCATCAGAATAATGGGTAGGATTGTGAGGTGTCAGGAAGCCCCCACCAGTTCTCTCAGTTTGAAGGACTCCATTTCTGGAGAAAAGGGCAAGGGACTGAATACCAAGCCTGCAGTAATTAGCAAACAGGCTCGAACAAATGGGAAGAAAGAGCGGTCAGTCCAGCTAAGATGTGCTCTCCAGGAGGTTAGAGACCCAGAGAGCAGGTTGCTGGCTAATAAAGGGCAGGGACAGCTTTGGGCAAAAGTCAGTTGTGAGAGGCCTGAAATACAAATGCAAACTTTATGTTTTGTTGCTTCAGGATAGAGTTCCATTATGCTGGCTTTGACCTTATGAGAACATTGTCAGTGGCCTTGGAGCAAAAAGAGTAATGCTCCTTTCTGAAGTGAAGCCAAGAATAATGCTTCAATAAAGAACGATAAAGCAAACTCTAAACCAAGGCTGCATCCTACAGATGTATCATTCAGTCCTTCCTACAGCAGGTGCCCTGGAAAAAGAAGTCTCTACTTAGACCAATGATACTAACAGGAGGAATGAAGCCCCCATTGCCCAGAAAGACTTCATCACTTTGTAATTAACAGAAAATATACTAACTTCTTGGAAGTTGTACAATCACAAACAAAGGTGAGCATGTTGAAAGAAGGATAAGTAGCAATAAATTTCAGAGCTCATTAATTTCCATTCAGGCTTCACACCTGCTCTTCACTTTTACTGTATCTTGGATCCACTCCCTACCTCTGCCCTGTACTCCTACATGCTCACACCTTTCGTCCCTCCCCTTATTCAGCTCCCTTGGCACCCCCTCACAACACCAACTTCTTTCTATTTTTAAAGGTTAAGTTTAAATGTCACCTCCTGACACAGGACTTCCCTAATCTCTCTCTAGCTAATGTAGGTTAACTCTTCTCTATCATAGCACCTTATTTCTCCAGAATACTCATCAAATACTTATGTTTATTTACTTCTCTCCTTGCTTATTTTCCATCTGTCCTAATAAGCTGTTAAATTTATTATTTTTTTAAAGATTTTATATATTTATTTTTGAAAGAGAGGAGAGAGAGCACATGAACCAGGGGAAGGGGCAGAAGGAGAAGCAGACTTCCCGCTGAGCAGGGAACGTGATGTGGGACTCAATCCCAGGACTCCGGGATCATGACCTGAGCCAAAGGCAGATGCTTAACTGACTGAGCCACCCAGGTGCCCACGCTGTTAACTTTAAAAGTCCAGTGATCAGATCCTTTATTCATTGCTGCATATTCAGTGCCCAGCAGAGTGCCTGGCCCTTAGAAAACACTCAATAATTATTTGGTGAATAAACAAATGAATGAGGAATCAAAAATTTCCTAAAGTTTTCTTCTGAGTCACTCACTAGCCATCAAACAGATGTTTATAGATCTCATGCACACAAGGAAAGAAGGAAAAGTTGATCCAAAGGGACCTTAGAGATTTGACCTTGAGCTAATTTATCTGGTTTTGTTCCACTTTTCATGAAAATAAAAATCTCATTACACATGCAAATGAGTATCAGAATTTTATTGCTCTTTATGTAAACAGTGAATGTTGCTATCTGAGGAGCAACACCATTTTTCACTATTCCACCACACACTGCTTTAGACGTAGTGAGTGATCGGTATTGTTTATTGCATTGATATTTGAATGATTAGATGATTACATGAATGAATGTAGAATTAAGAGTGATATAATAATGCACGGAATCAAGAGATTTTTTTGGGGGGGGCTATGAATCAAATAACCAAAACGCAAACACAGAGATGATTCTTGCTTTGAATCTGGCAGGATCCAATTAATATTTATTAGGTAAGGAATAGCGTCTCTGGCTGGGAATTTAAATTAACAAGCAGATGCTTTCTCTAATGTTGCAAGTATAGGTTGGCATTTTTTAGCCCGGTTAGCATCACATCACTCTGTTCCATGGCTCTGTACTCTACTTGCATTATGCACACAAAATTGTGATATTTTGGCTATAAGTAGTACTTGGAGGGGTAGATGGTCTAGGGAAAATTTAGCCTGTTTCTGGGAAAGACAACTCACGATGTTTCGTAACAGCCCCGAGACAGTTCTCTGTTCACTGCTACACTGACATGCAGGAAATCAATGCTATAAAAATGGATTTAAGGGCATCACCATTTTATTCTGTATGATAAAATAATTGTGGTAGGTTAAAAAATCTTCAGTATGCTTCAGAGTATTCATGAAAATCTGTTAGCAAACCTAATGTGTTTTACTTCATTCTTAATCTAGAACAAAAGTCAATTATTTCTGAAGTTTTTAAAGGGCAGCATAAATTGTACCTCTATTTTGATTGTAGAATGCATGTGAAATGCCTTCTATACGGTGCATGGAATGTAGTAAACTCTCAATAAATGTTCATTTCTTTCCTTTCCATAACACTTGAAAATGACAATTTGCTCATGAATTTCTAATAGTTATTTATGAAGCTCTCAATATATTTCAGACATTATATGAGTGCTTTGCAGACATTATCTTGGTTAATTCTCATTCTCTCTTTGTGAGGAAGAGACTATGATTATCCCCCATTTTCCAGGTTAAAGAGGTAAATTGCTCAACCAACTCAATCACAACTAGTAATCCAGGTCTGTCTTATCTCAAAATCCATGCTAGTAGATAGATACTTTACCACTTAATTAAGTATGTTTACCACATAAAAAGAACTGGCACATTTAAAGCCTTACTTTTAACAACTCTATTGTGATTCATGTGTTTGTGTAAAATGCCTTATATTTTTAATTAGTGATGGACTCCATAGAATGAGAACTGTTTTATTCTTATTTCCTTATGTCTTCCACAATGCCTGAGATATAGTCCATGCTTGATAGATATTTGGCAAGTTAGTGAGTGAATGATTCCAGAAAAAATACGTAACATGAACACTGCTTGTGGGGTACTCAGTATCTTCCTATTAGAAGCGCTCCTGAAGCTGTGTGGTCACCTATCATGGATGATTTAGAAACAATTACTAAATTGTGGGAGAAATTGTCCCAGATGATGATGTAAATAATTCTTGCAAATTAAATGATGTGCAACTTGTTTCTACAAATGTCAAGGAGTTCAGAATCTTATTTATGTTATCCTTTAGTAAATTTTTCTTGCCCTAAAATGTATGAATTAGAATCTAGGAGAGAAAAAAAATGATCTGTGCTATTCCCCCATCATTACTATCAAACTTCAGAAAGTCCTTTATTGTTCCAAAAGCCTTGCTCCAATAACATATAATTTCTTACACTGTTATCACAGTCCATTTAGACCGTGATAACAAAATCCCATGGACAGACTGGGTGGCTTATAAATAGCAGAAGTTTATTTCTTACAGTTCCAGGGACTAGAAATCCAAAATCAGAATGCCAGAAGGGTCAGGTTCTGGATTGCAAATTACCCACTTCTCCCTGTATTCACACATGGTGGAAGGTGTTAGGGAACATGGTGGGGCCTCTTTTACGAAACACTAATTCCATTCTTGAAAGCCACACCCTCATGACCAAATGGCCTCCAGAGTTCCCCATCTCCTAATGCATCACCGTGAGGATTAAGATTTCAACATATGAATTTGGGGAGGATGCAAACATTCAGATTATAGCACCTGTCTTAAGAAGTAACACTCCCATGGCCACATTTTCTAACTAAATTATATGGAACAAGTGCATTGGAAAAATCTCAGTGTGTTTGGTAGAGAAGACAGGTTTCCCAAGGCCCCATCTCAGACCTATCGAAGCAGCATCTTCAGTGGTAGGGCCCAGGAAATCACTTTTTATCCTGCTTCCATGTGGTTGAAATGATCACACTATAGTTTGAAAATTGCTGTAGTCATACTATCAAGAGACAAGAACAAAACCTCAAGCCACATACCTGCCCCCACTTCCACCCCCCCCCCAAGCATATACTACTGTCTCTCCTCCCCCACTGTGCAAGTATGGATTCTCCACAGAAGCAGAACCAAAGGGATGTGTGTAAGTAGAAAGAAAGAGAAAGACAGAAACAGACAGATGTATTTTAAGAAATTGGTTCATGCAGTTGTGGAGTCTGGCAAGTCTGAAATCTACAGGGCAGGCCAGCAGGCTGGAGAGCTGGGAAAGAGTTGACAACATAACTTGAATCCAAAGGCAATCTGGAGACAGAATTCCCCTTTCCTCAGGGACTTAGGGCCTTCAACTGATTAGATGAGGTCCACCCATATCATGGAAGAGCATCTGCTTTACTCAAAGTCTACTGATGTAAACATTAATCTCATCCAAAAAATACCTTCAGAGTGACATTTAGACTGTCACCAAATATCTAGGCATTGTGGTGTCACCACACTGACACATAAAATTAACCATCATACACAGCAGTAGCATATGAGAATGTTCAGAGGATTGCGTTTGTCATTAGGGTCCACAGAGAATAAATGAGTCTGGACAGAGCGCTCCCAGATTCACAGTCTGATAGTGGCCCTTCAAGCACAAAGCTTTCTGTAGCTTCATTTATCTCCAGTGGAAAATGACCAGATGAAACTAAAGAAAAAATTCCAATGGTGACTTTTATGATGGTTTTTAATATTTTACACACACACATATTCACACAAAGAGATTAGGATATTTAATATATCGAGTCATTACATTCAAGGTTTGAAATCTTTTTTTATCCTCAACCAAGAAAAGGATGGGAAAAAGGAAACATAAGCAACAGAGAGAGGTGACTTAGCTCTCTAGTCATGCCAAACTCAGGAAGAGCTGAAGTTATCCCATGGCTCATTTGACCTCAGAGTTTCCTTCCCCTCCCAGTCCCGATTCAGTCAAAGTTGCTGGCAAGTTGGAATTCTTTGAGAAGGAGAAATATTCCAGGTAAATGTTTTCCTCCTGATGTTTGAGTTAGAGAGCTTATTTCTCTAATTCACTAATGGAAAGATTCAGCCCCAATTCCCATGGGCCCTCAAGTTACCATTTTGGTGTGCCAATGGATCTGCCAGAGAACACAATTCAAAAACTTAACCTCCCCAAAATGCCTCCTTTTGCCTGTGAAGGCTACATAATCCATGTTTTTTGGAACTTTTATTCTGGCCTTGATTTGGTGGACTAAATTAAGCAATGTTAAGATTCTACATACTATAACACATGAAATTCTTCTTACTGGGCTTTTAGTTGAAAGCCCTCAAATTGGCTTTTCTTTCCTTGTTAATGGTAGAATGGAACTTTTAAAGTATATACATGAAATTCCTCATTAATCATATGCTTCTAATTTGGCAAAGGCAGTACTTTCGTTCATTATCGTAATTTTGCCCAACAAATCTGCAGGAATTTTCAGGTCTGGTGATTATTTCATGGGATAAGATTTCACCCAGAGTGTGCTCATGGGATGTTTCTTAGAACAGAACCGAGAACGCATGCCTTTCAACCTCATGGGATTCGCATTTCTGCTTCTTTTCTGCAGGTTTTACCTCCTGGCTCTCACAGGAATTCGTGGATGTCATTGGAGCTTTTATTTTCACCCAACTTCCTCCTGGGCTTTTGCATCTGTGGCTGAGAATGGCCAGGTGCAGAATCTCAGAAGTTAGTGACCCTGCGCTTGTAAGTGAAAAATTACGAATATTTCCTCTCGGGGACACCCATAGGCTGTTGCCTTTATACCTTATTTATTTATTGAACTCTTTTCTTTCTGTCATTAAACTTAGAATATTAGCAAACTGAGACAGATAGATTAGATGATTGATTGATAGATAGAGATGATAAAGAAAGAAAGAAAGAAAAAAGAAAGAGAAAAGAGACAACAAGAAAGAAACAGAGAATGTTTGTTTCTAAGATAATTTTATCCAAATAGGACTATCTTTGGAAATCTGCTATACTGGTTTTGGAGGCCCATTTTCTATCCAAAGCCATTGCTTCAGGTAATCAGGCGCCTCACTATTCCCCAAATTTTCAGTGTCATTCCATCCTCTCTGCTTTTGTAAAAGCTATTTATAGCTTTTCTTGTGGTGTCCGCCATCATCCTCTCATCCTCCTAAATCCTACTCATCCTCCTAAATCTTAATAAAGAGAGCTACAATTCTAGTTCCTCTAATTCCTTGGACCAACATTTATCTTTCCACACTTCTGACTGCCTTTTCCTGGCAATACTCTGCACTTTGTACTTTAAACATACTGTATTTTTGAGGCACCTGGGTGGCTCAGTCGTTAAGCGTCTGCCTTCGGCTCAGGTCATGATCCCAGGGTCCTGGGATCGAGCCCCGCATCGGGCTCCCTGCTCTGCAGGAAGCCTGCTTCTCCCTCTCCCACTCCCCCTGCTTGTGTTCCCTCTCTCGCTGTGTCTCCCTCTGTCAAATAAATAAATAAAATCTTTAAAAAAAATAAAATAAAATAAAAAATAAACATACTGTATTTTCTCTTAATTTTACTCTATTTGTTAGTCTCTTCTAAAAATTGTAACAGTACCTTTTCAAGGTGCTCTTCACCTCATACAGGGCCTAGTCTCATACAAGGTGTTCAAATTATGAGTGGATTGAAAAGAAAATCTTAATCTAGTGGACTCTCAAGTTATGTCCACATGATTGTGCGACGTGGTGCATCAAAGACCTGCACATGGTAATTATTTTCTCTCTCTTTCTTTTTTCAAAAAAGAAATCTATTTATTTATTTATTTGAAAGAGAGAGATGAGCAGGAGGGGCAGAGAATGAGTTAGATTCATAATTATGAAAACTTAGGAATATGTCTCATGAAATAATTGTAGTGTGTGTCATGTTTGAGAAAAATGTTGAAACAATGGTTTCTGGACTTGTAAATATAACAAATGTCCATTTATTCTTTTTTTGTATTCATCTGATTTTAATTGTTATCTATGACTTGGAATGGTCTTCCCCAAATTTGGAATGAAGCTATGGAGACCTATAGAAATATCCATGACATGGCATCTGCTCTCTCATCTGAAGTAGAATGGAATAACTGGTATCTGCTAGTATGCAATGGAATCACAAGTCAAAGGAGGCATCAATCTCATGCTCATGCTTCATTGGTTAGCCGTACTAGCTGAACAAAGCAGACATCCCAAATTAAGTATCATAGACATTGATTTGTGACTTACTGCAAAAATTTCTCTTGGGAAGTTTCTTTTAGCAATTCCTTTTGACATAGGAATTTCCAACATGAACAAGGAAATTTTAAATAACAGAATTCATTTTCTTTCCCTTAATGTAAAAATCTTGGAAGCTGTTCCTCTAGTATATTTCCTTTCACTTTCCATGTTTGACTCCTGTAGTTTCTCCACCATGATAAAAATACATGTCATCTTTTGAGAGAGTTGGGGCATTCCTATAAGAAGTAAATAGTAATTATTGCCCCTTATCTTAAAAATAATTTTGGCTATTACAACAGAATTAACAATTAAGGCCAACTTTTAAATACAGAAGTTTTACAACTTTTTCCTAGTTATAATTGCAATGATTATGCCTTGGAAAATCTTGAGAAAATTTATTCTTCAGTCATTTAGATTGTTTACAAAAGCTCCATGGTTTCAACTGTGAACATATACATGGCTGACAAAGATTTTGTCATATTTTTAGATACCTTTACTCAAAGTAGGTCAATAGGCTATTTTCAGAAACATTTTCTTCTGGTTTAATAAAAATTGCAAGAGATCTTACCAGAAAATGCAATGACAAGCACAGATGGTTTTTCTTTTCTTACCAAATATCATTGATGCCTAAGTATTGGTGATTGGCAAGCCTGGTGCTCTATTGCTAGACAGTTTTGAGCTAGGCACTAAGTTAGTCTCTGGAATGAGGTCACACAATCCCCAAATGCTGAGGTCATAAACTATATGGAAAGGCAAGGTAATACTTGAAAACAATGCTATTTCAAGAAAGTTAGATTTTGTCCAACAATCAGCATGAAGGATTGAAGTAATCATCTCAAGGACAAAGCTCAAATGATGAACCCTTTTCTCTTCCTTTTATTTGGTTCTAAATGTCAGAAGTTGTAGAAACAAAAATAAATTTAATGATTTAAAATTTGAAATGTTTGGTTGATTTATATCAAAAGGGGTTGTTCATTTTTGACCCTATCTGAAATGTTCTTAATTAAAAAACAAAAGAGAAGAATTTTAAAATTTGCAAGAGAGATTACATTGCAAACTCTATAATACCAGAAAACTGGTTGGATTCCAAAATACGCTCAGAAGTCACAGGTTGGAGATATGATTTAAAACAATCAATATAAACTGTGACACTATAAATAATGTTCTATCCAAAAATATCCCCCCAATACACATAAATTTAATCTCATGCAAAAGAATCCTAATCTTAAATTTTATTTAGTAAAACACAAAGTTTATTGCAGAATTTTTTGGAAGGATCAGGATGAGGCATATTGGAACAGAAGGATGGGAGTGATGACCTATTTTATAGGCAAAAGACAAAAATAATGTGTATTCACAACTAGTGCACCTTCCTACCTCCCAAATAAAGAATAAACAAGAGGAGGATTTTCATGTAACAATGTTATATTTTTAAAATCCCTGCCATAATCAAATTATAATTCACATGACTTTTAAAAATAGCCTTCGAACTGATATTCCTCTTTCAACTCTTCTTTTCCTCCACCTGTGCTCTTTAGTGTGGCCAGTCATCTGTCCAAAAACAAAGCTTGCCATGTTTGTGTATTTCAAAACCTTCAATGGATGACTAATTCTCAAAGTTCAAAATTTGGGACATAAAAAAAGAGGCCTGTGGTATGGTCTTTGCTTACCTTTCTAACTGTATCCTTTACAATAAATTACATTTATAAAATTTCAGCCATATCTTTCAAGATAACGCCTACACTGCTTATTCTCAAATGCAAGTTCTTCCACTGTAAGTGAACTTCCATATTTTTCTAGGCTTTTCTCATACCCCTCCGTTCTTTAGTCTTTATACTCCAGCCATAGCAAACACTAACTGTTTTTCCACTCACCATGCTATTTCATACCTCTGGGCCTTTGTTCATTTTCTCCCTGTGTGTGTTCAACCTACCCCGTTCTCCATCTGGCTACCTCAGAATCATGCTGTCCTCTAGGAACTTCTCTTATTTTCCTCTACCATTTGATTTATTTTTCTATTCCTGCACTCCCACAACACCCAGTCCCAAGTGATGACAGAAAGCTTGCTTCATTATATCAAACGCATCCTTTCAAGTCTATTTCCCTTACTAGAATAAAAGCTGTATGAAGGCAGGGATTGATTCATCTACATTTGTATTCCTAGTTTCTAACAAAATGCCTGGCATATTATAAGGTCTCCATAATATATTTTTGGAATGAATTTTGTCTTTTACAAGGAGGAAAATCATTCAGGACCATGCATTGGGCAAACACTATTTTTAGAAAAAAGTAATCTGGCAGAGCTTCATAATGGTTTATAATGCCTGCAATTTTTATTTCTATACAAAGGTATAAATTCTGGCCACAATTTCTGCAAATTGCTAAAACATTAAAATTATCTAAGCATTTGGAATTCTATTACCTTATCAAACAAATAGCATTATAAATCATCTGAAAACTTGGCTTTGCATTTCAAATATTATAAAAATGTTGTGTAAGGCTGGTGTCCTATAACAAGTTCAACACTGAAGTTCGAGGTGTAGGGAAGGCAAATGTGATTCTTGAACCAAATTTGCTAGCAGAAATTTAAAGAGAGGTAGTTGACCAGTACTCAGATTAAGAGGAAAAGATCAATGTCTCTTAGAGAGAAACATAGATGGGTAGATCTCTCTGACCTCACCCTCCAGCTCCAAGAACAACTCAAATGAAAAAAAAGGAAAAGAGAGTGGGGCAATGCTTTGCTGGGAAGGTGTAGGTGAGCCATCCTGGTGGTCTAAAGATGGACTCTTGGATATAAACAATACCATGGTGAAGAGAACACAGCAACATAGAGCATGAGTGTAATGGAGTGTTCTACCCCTGCAAGTAGACAAGTGCTCTGATAGTTCATTCATTCAACAAATATCTTTGTACTCAAAACATTTTGGGTCACTGTGTGCCAGGCACTGTGCCAACCTTTAGGCATACGGGTGTGAAGACAGAGAGATCCCTTTCTCTTATAGAACTCACTGTGGATGTAGAGAATCTGGAGCATGTAGTGATCATAAATGACCTTCAGTGGAAATTGTACTATTTTCCTCTTCACTGTATTGACCAAGTGATACTGACTTGTGAAATCCTTATAACACAAAATGTACATTAATTTTCCCATAAATATGTGATGTCTCTTTGGGCCCCCAAACATGGAAAATAATCTAGAAAAAGAGAGCTGATATAAAGCTATGAGTAAACCCTTTATTGAGAGGTGCAAACCCAAGGTGGCCAGAGTTGGGGGAAAGGAGAGTAAGATGAGATCAGGAAAGAGGAAAAGCAAGTACAGGTGGTACATTATCCAACTGGCCCCAGCCTTCCAATAGAAAACAAATATGGGTCGCCTGGGTGGCTCAGTTGGTTAAGCAACTGCCTTCGGCTCAGGTCATGATCCTGGAGTCCCGGGATCGAGTCCCGCATCGGGCTCCCTGCTCGGTGGGGAGTCTGCTTCTCCCTCTGCCCCTCCCCCCTCTCATGTGCTCTCTCTCATTCTCTCTCTCTCAAATAAATAAATAAAATCTTTAAAAAAAAAAAAAAGAAAAGAAAACAAATATGACTGGTTATTTGGTTCTGTAAGACAACTCCAGAGAGGTGCCTCAGAATTTCCTCTGTGTATCTGGTGACTTTTCTTTCTTTTCTCTTTCTTCCCTCCCTTCCTTCCTTCCTCCTCTCTCTCTCTTTCTCTCTTTCTCCCTCTCCCTCTCTCTTTCTTTCTTGTCAGCTGCCTCTCAATGGTCAAAGTCTTCCCAATTGAGTGTTAGCTGTCAGAGTTACCAGGGCTGTGACCCGCTCCCTCTTGGCAGGCACTGGGCAAGCAGAGCTACTGCAGTTTCTGCTAGTTCAACCTTCAGCCTCAGAGGAGGTTTCTGCCGTTGCTGATCTCTGAAGATGTCAGGAGGGGCTGGGGATTTACCACCACAGGAGTAGACATGGGGTGGTGCATAAAATGAGCCCAACACATGTGGGATATGTCTCACTGTTAGAAAAGATAGTACTTTGTGGTCCATGGACAAGGCATCAAGTAATATGGAACATAGTACATTTTCCCTTCATCCTCCTTCCCACTATATTAGGAAGAAAGTCTCAGCTGGTGCTATTCTAAAACACTTCTCCAACACTTTTTTTTTCTTAAACAGGCAAGAACAATTTTATTCAAGATTATTGCAATAGAGGAAAGAGATTGAACTCACATTGGAATATAGCTGAGACAGCCGGGGATTTGTAGCCAATGGCTGGGTGAAGGAGAGGGTGGAAAATCTCTAAGAGGAACTCAGTTAATATGGGGAAAGAAACTTGACTGGCTGTCAAGATCAGAGGGATCATCTCTAAACTGGCTTAGCAGGATTTTCACTAAAACTGAGCTCAGCACTCAACTCCGTTTGTAAACAAAAAGAGAGCAGGTGAATACAATCTAGCTAAAATTTAATTACATTGCTTTACTTCATAATATGTCTAGTATATTTTGTGTGTTAATATATGTATTTCACCTATTACAGTTCTGTTGCACTTATGGAAAGTAGGAAGGGTATATATTTAGTATCACGAAGAAAGGTTTCCTTTCAAAATGAATTTATTTGAATAAAAAATCCCATCAGGTTAAAGAAAAAAAATGACAAAGCCATCATATTGATGGTGATAGATAAGAAAAAAAAATCCAAAAGAAAGAATACAAATGAAAAAATGTTAGAAAAATGCTACCTTCGTATGTTTGGACTTGATGTATGCCTGAGTATACATATGACAACTTTGTTACAGTGATTTTTCTAATTAATTTTCTTGTTCTTAAGTTAAATCTCTATTTAAAAATATCAGGACTCACAGGCTTACAAATGGATTTAACTTTATAAAACAACTAGCATGCTTCCGAGCGCATAGTTGGCATTCTATAAATACTTTTGTCATTTCACTTTTACTAGCAATAGAAGTGTCCTTAATTTAGGAAATAAAGAAGAAAAGAATGAGCAAACAATCTGGTACTGGAACAACGACATTTTCTTCCAGGAGCCCTGAGAAATGTGCCACTTTAGATTTGCAGGTTTTCAGAACCAAAAACAAGTTGAGAGATAATCAAACCAATTCCCTCTTTGCACAAAGGAAACACCAAGAGACTAAGGAGCTTCCCAAATCTACACAGCTAGTGGTTTAAAGGGTTGAACTAAAACCTTATCTCCTGAGGTCTGGTTGGAATTTTTTTGAACATACGCAATGGTAAGGTATCGTAAGATAATTCTTAATTAGGCTTCTAAACCCAGATGTCCCAGAAAGCAGACACATTTAAGCCACTTCACTTCCCTATGCAAGCCGGTCTCAACTGAGCTAACCCTTCCAAAGCATTTAATGGTATTTGTCATTCCCCTCTTCTCCAAATACTTCATTCCTCATGTTCTAGGACACCATTGTTTTCTGGTTTCCCTCTCACTTCTCTGGTCCCCAATTATTTGTCTACTTTATTACTCCCTCTTTTTCCTCCTGACCTTTAGGTTTGTTTTTCTAAACTTACTCTAAATATTTGAGGACTTCAACTATATGTAATGGGAATAATATCCTATAAAATACTTGGTGATCTGGGGCACCTGGGTGGCTCAGTTGGTTGACCTTCAGCTTAGGTCATGATCCCAGGGTCCTAGGATCAAGCCCTGAGTCAGACTCCCTGCCCCTCAGGGAGTCTGCTTTTCCCTCTCCCACTCCCCCTGCTTGTGCTCTCTCTCTCTGTGTCAAATAAATACATAAAATCTTAAAAATAAAATAAAATAAAATATTTGGTGGTCTATTTTCTCTCTTGTGATTTATCCATTTTTATTTATCTATCTATCATCTATTATATATCTCACATCTACCTATTATCTATCACCTTCTTTTGCCTTTGTTTTATTTCATACAGGATTACTGTCACTGTTATGAAACCATGAGTTTAGTAATAAGTTAGTAAGATGAGGAAGGGGAGGACTGTATCTCCCAGAACAAAGCCAGCCGGTGAAGAAGGAAGAAAGCTACAAAACAATGGTTCTCACTGTGCAGGAAGGGAAAGTAGAAATCTTGCTGGTGGAGGTGGGGGCCAGTGTCTTGAGGAAAGATAATAATTTCAAGATGTTGTAAGGGGTTTTCTGGGCTACAGTCCCTCATCTCTTTGGGCCTTGCTCTAGACTGGATGTGCATGGAAGATGGTGAGTGTGTATGGTGGTTGAAGAAGTGGGAGGGATCTTCAGGAAGATTAAAAACCTCAGGTAAGTTGAAAGGGAATCCAAATGATGAGAGGTGTTTCCCAGTTATATCTCTGGGAAGTTTGCTACATAGTTTTGTAAGAGATTGAATTGGTTGAAGAAGACAAACACATGGGTGGCCCATAGGAAGCCTCTCAGAGTCTTGGATACTCCTCAGTTGTTCAGAGAAAGCAGCTAAGATTCCCCAGGCCTCCACAGAGATCCTAAGAGGACCAAGAGCCTGAATAGATGTGGAGTCATGACTGTGATATCTAGGAACATCCCAAAGTAAAAAAATAAGGTGGGAGCCAAAGATTTCATTGGTGGCCAATGGGATACTCCAAATGATAATATTTTACCAACAACACCTGAGTGGGCAAAGTACAGAACAACTAGAGATCAAGCCTGAACAAGTCCATGATACTAGAGACCAGAGGAGCCCCAAGGAATGCATGTAAAGTAAGGGTTCTTCCTCACTGCCCATGGAATGAGGAATGGAAACTTCTTTCTGCACACAAATAAAAATCTAAAGAAACCTTAATAGAAAATGTGATCTTTATTTTTTTTAAGATTTTATTTATTTATATGTCAGAGAGAAAGAGAACATGAGCAGTGGGAGCAGCAGGCAGAGGGAGAAGCAGGCTCCCCGCTGAGCAAGGAGCTCAATGCGGGACTCGATCCCAGGACCCTGGGATCATGATCTGAGCCAAAAGCAGATGGTTAACCAACTGAACCACCCAGGCATCCCAAAAATGTGATCTTTAAACTGGTTGTATATTCAATGAAATTATTCTATTAACTCAAAAGTAACTTAAACCCAAAATGTTACTCTTGCCCTTAAATGGTGACTCCTTCCCTCCTCCTCTCCTATAATCTTTGGCAACCTTTTCCAGTTGGTGGGAGTCTGGACTGTAGAAGCATATAATACAGACAATGCTGAAAATTACTTTTTTGGAGTATTGTGTACAGTTAGATACCACTCTTCACCTAATATTCATTATCTAAAGACAAATTTTAAAACTGGAAATGTAGAATGATGGCAATTCAGGGGAGTAAACCATGCAGAGAGTATGTTCCACAAGCCTTGTGCTAGACCCTGGTGGGTTTTCTTTGCATGGATGTTCCACAAGAACCTCATACTCAAAGTGTCCGATGCTAAGCCTATTTCCATCCCTTCTTTATTTTCTCATGATAATGACATCCAAAATCAGGACAGAATCCTCCGAACAATGTTTATTGTTGATGTTAGATCAAAAAATGGTGAATAAATAAACACTGCCCCAACAATTGCCAAGGTACCAGTATTGGAGTTCAAATGGCCCAGCTCTAAAGCATGGTGACATTGGGGAAGTTTCAGTGAGACTCAGCTTCTTCATATAGGTAAAGTGAAGCAAATAAGAACAACCATTACAGAGATACTATGAAAAAATAAATAAGATAGTTTAGTTAGAGGTTTCCTAGCATTTCATTTTTTTAAATCTTTTTTAGAGAAAGCTTGTAACGATTCAAGATAATGCTCTTCCAACTGATTTATCCAATTTATCTTTTATTTATATGAATTCAATTTAAGCAGGATAAAAGGAGAATTTGAGGTAGCAAGTATAGGGATGATTCAGTTCATCAATTTACGTCATTAGCAAAATATTCCTGAGACTTTGTAAAGTGCCATCACATAGACTTTTAAAATAAATATGCTTGAGACATTGTTATTTAAATAGGCAAAAATCTGATATACCCTCACACAGTATATCCAAACAAATTCCAAATGGCTCAGAGATTTAAATGGAGAAAGAAGAAAAAAAAAAAAGCCATGCAAACACTAAAACAAAATGTGAGTGAATTCCTTTATACCCTGGGGAGAGGGAAGGTTTCCTAACTATGACTCCAATTCCAGAAGAAATAAAGAAAAAAATTAGGTCCTTTTTTCCTATATTTTTTAAATTTCATGATGAAAGATAAATGACAAACTAAGTAAAAATTATTTGCAACTTACATCAAAGGAATGATACCTTAATATATGAAAAGTTCCTAAAAATTAAGAAGAAAAAGACAGTAAGCCAATAGAAAAATGGGCCAAAGTTATAATGATAGGAAAAAACAAAAAAACTTATTTTGAAAAATAGCAAATTTAAAAGTAACAAACATTTATTTTGCCTATCCTATTTGAAAAGAACCACAGTGTACACCATAGTTAATGAGAGGAAGTGTCTCTCTTTAGAAATGTTCCAATTAATAAATAAAGAAAAAATGAAAGAATGAAAATGTTACTATTTTATACCCCCTAATAGACTAATGAATCTAGGCACTGAGCATCAGGGAATCTTAACATAACAAAAGAACAAATAACCAGACAAGGGATGTCTCCAAATAGAAGTACACAATGCTACCAATGAAACATTCTTGCTCAAACAAAAACAAAACAAACAAACAAACCAAACCCCTCTGCCAAACTCTGCCAAGATGTTTGCCAGTCTTAGCTACAATTGTTGCTAGTGTGCGAGGACCTGGAATGGCTTGAACAGAGACTATATCTCCCTGGCCAGCATCTCTCAGATCCCCACCATCCTGGATGTTCAAACTGGGATCCTGTTCTCCAGGCATCACCAGATCCTTCCCTCCTCCAAGCTGCTCTATGATGTGGGAATCCAAAATGCCCAGCAGTTTTGCAGATAGAAGCCCTTCTTTCTGAAAGTTCCTCTGGATATAATACTTAGGATGTACTCATCTAAATGTATCTTCAGCAGATTTTAAGAGGGATTTTGAGAAGTCCTTTCTGTATCTTTCCTTTGGAGTGTTGGCTATTTGACTTCAAAGCCATCTGAGACCACCTATATCTATTTGATTTATTCATCCTTTTTGACAGAGTCATGATTTTTGTTAGATCCGTTGTAGGCTTTGGTGATGCAGCTGAGCCCCTTCCTCTAGCTTCATTTCACGTTAATAAGTCAAGCAAAACCATAATGTTCTCTTTTCTCCTCAATAATTCAGGTTCATATCATTTCACCTACATTTCTATACCCTTTTAATCATCCTCAATCTCTCTAAGTCTATTGATCTATTCTATTTGTTGCCTTTTAAAAGTTTTTCAAAACCATTTCTCTTTTAACCTTATATAAATCAATCTGAAAAGGTGCATGTAGGAAAAACAAAATAGAGAAATGTTTATGATTCTTAGGGTCTAACATGAGCTTGCATTTCGACTTCTCTAACTTTCCAAAAAGTATGTTTATAAGAAAATGTTCACATTCTATTTGCTCCATTTCTTAACACTTTTATACCCATGAATCATCGTTTCACAGATGATCTTAGCTGGACCACTAAACTACTGGGCTCCATGAAAGCATGATTATTTATTTTCTTTATTGGAATTATTATCACCAGTACTCATAATAATAATAGTCCTCATTCACTGAGCGTGTTGAAGTGCCAGGCACTCTCTTGGAGCTCTATAAGCATTAGCTCAATCAAGTTTCATCACTACTCTCCAAGTGCAACTATGTGGCCCATGCTGAATAGGTGAAGAAGTGGGACTTGGAATGTTTATGTGGCATAATTCTTTCCCAGCTAGTGAATGAAAAACTCAAAATCAAACCCAGGTCCCTCTGAATTCAAAGCTTGTGTTTTAAGGACTGTACTTTTCATTGCTTCTCATGGTTACTCTTAAAAATTATTGGGTTTTTTTGGTTTGTTTTGTTTTTTGTTTGTTTGTTTTTATCTTTCAGATCGTCAGCTCAATTACAGTGTTAAGCACGATTAAAGAAAGTTGTGTGAAGAGCATTTGGAAGTATTGGCACACAGGGGAGAAAACAAAGATTCTAAGGAGGGCATGGCATGCATTGCCAAGCACTACAAAAGTTATCAATTACGCATCCTGTTTGTATTACTTCAGAGAAGAGGTTTGGGGCAGATCAGTCCCTGTGGGATTAAATAAAACTCTTCTGGCTAATCCTCAAGTTTCTCTATGTAATGTGACTAACCTTATCAAAAACTTGATAATATAATTTATTGAGATTTACTATGTGCTAGGTGTTCCAAGTGCTTTACACTCTTTCTCACTTTTGTTCCTCCTTACTGTGATCCACACTTTACAGATAAGAGACATGGAGAGGTTAATCAAATCATCTCAGGTGACATGACTAGTAAGAAATTTGATCCCATAATCTTTCTAACCATAGAAACTATGTACTTTACCAATGTACACTATATGTTAACTAACTAGAATTTAATAAACATTTGAAGAAAAAAAGAAACTCTTCACTTTAAGAGAAACCATGGCTATTTCCAGAAAAAAAAAAAAAATCTGGGATGTGAAATGCAGAGGCAGTGGATGAGAGTGAGAAGAAGGGAGCTATGCCTTTAAGGCTGTTTTTGAAGTAAATGTACACTACTAAGCTACAAAGACAAAGAAGTTAGAAGCCAGGGTTCATATTAGTTAGATACTCCTTCCAGCTTATAGCAACAGAGACCTTTTTTGAAATACTTTATGCAGGTAAAACTTTAGTCTCTATGTCAGAGCATTCTGAGAGCAGAAGTCCAAGTCTGTTTTGGTGGCTTCACATAGTCCCTCAAGGGCTTAGGCTTGTTATAGTTTTCCACTTCTACACCCATACTTTCTGTTATCCAGTTTACCTCATAGTCCATAATGGCTGCAGAGACACCAGCCATTACATCTGCAATCCAGTCAGCAGGAAAAAGGAAAGTAGAAAGCATAAAAGAGTATCGTAGGTCTGGTGGCCTTCCAAGAAGGACCAAGAGGCTTCCACTGTTGAGAGAGAATCTGAGAAATGTATTCTTCTAGCTGGGCTCACTGTCCCTTTAAAGAAAACTGAAGTCACCTGCAAAGGTAAAAAAAAAAAAAAAAAGAAACAAAGAAAGAAGAAAAAGAAAGAAAGAAAGAAAGAAAGAAAGAAAGAAAGAAAAAGAAGTAAAAGGAGGAAATGAATATTATGATCATTTAGCAATCTCTGTCATAAGCCAGGCCTGAAAATAAACACTTTTCAGCCAACAGAGCAAAGTCCAGACAATGTGAGTCTCACTGAAGCAGGTGAGGAGGAAGCAGGACAGTCCAGATTAGCAAGACTGTCTTGGGCACAGGGTTAATTCTTAACCACATATCTCTCAAATTTGGTTGTTTTCAAGCTTCTGGTATATAGTTTACATTTGATCTTATGGATTTAATTCTCTTCCTTTTCCTACCACTAACAACAAATAACTCAATAAGAGATAGACAAATGTCCCAAATAACTCAACAATGGCCCATGATTGAAGCTGGATTCACTTGGTTAAAAAAAAATCTGCCGCCAGGGGCACCTGGGTGGCTCAGTCAGTTAAGCGTCCTACTCTTAATTTTGGCTCAGGTCATGATCTCAGGGTCATGAAATCAGGCTCCATGCTTGGACTTGGAGCCTGCTTAAGATTCTCTCTCCCCCTCTCCCTCTTCCCCTCCCCACCTTGCTCACACACTCTGTCTCTCTTAAAAACAAACAAACAAACAAACAAAACCAAAAAAAAAAAAGAAAAAAAAACACCTCTGCCCCCCAAGTTCAATATCTCAGGGCATTCCATGTCTTCAGAAAAACTTTTTTTTCCTATTTTGAACTTTTTTCTTGGCTAGTTTTCCTGCTTTCTTTCCACATTGTGAACTGATTGGACACAGTGTGATAATGTTCCTACATTGACTCTAATGGGTATTTTGATTAAGTTCTAGATTAATTAATCCTACTATATATAGTTACCTAAGCCAACAGATGCATATTACCTAGAGATAGTGTCCTAAGGCCCAAATAGGGGCAACATTAAATATGCAGTATCCCTAACAGAATACTTGGGTAGGAAGACTCAAAACACCCTAATTGGTTTGAAGGCTCTTATTCTTATGAGTCTTATTCATTATTTCAACATTATACATAAAAATTATGACATTTTCATTACTGCTTCTGGCCCCCAAAGTTTTGATCTTTCTTAGAGTACCTAACACTTTAGGGGAATTACTTTATATTTGTTGACAAGTATCAAGAAGAAAGAGTCCAAGAAGAAGCCAGAAGAATGGGAAAATGAGAGGTATATTGAAAATGGAGAAAGTCAAGGAGAATCCTTCTGAAGAACGCAGAAAATAGTATCTTAATCTGTAACTGAAGTTTAATCTTTAACTCTGGGAAAAAATAGGTCATCGACAATGTTTGGGCTCAAAAAATAAGCAAGAGAAAAGCAGCTCCACTATGAATAGTCTTATCCCTACTTCTAACTGCCTTACCTAACACTTATCTGTGTTCGATGTCTGGCCTTGTAGAAATAAGGGTCATTTTGTTGGATACAAGCTGTAGAGTTCACGTTTTGCCTACAGTACTATCTTAGGAGTTCATTTTGCTTTCCAAAGCAACCTAAATCCTCTTCCTCACCCATGTCGACCTTCCTCAGGAACAAAGAGACCTGCTTTTTGGAACCTGGGAGAGCAGACCTGACAATGAATACTGCAACTACCTCAAGAAAACACACTAAGGCCAAAACACAGCATTGGGATGCTTCAGGAAAAAGCAAACTACTTGATATGCAAACACAAGCACTTCTCAGATCCAGAAGTGGGAAGTGATGTCTCCTGCCTCAAAGTCACTCTTCAGAAGGAAAACAGTTGGAAGAAAAGAGAAGCCAACATTTGGCAGGTGTGACCAGCAGAGGTGTGAGTGTTGCCAACCCAAAAGTCCAAAATAGAGTGTCCTTGCTTCTTTTCATCTCTTAAAATATTTTTACATGTAAATCACCCATAACTATGTCAGAGCCCAAGACTGTTGAAATTATATTTAATTATATTTAGGTACAATCCTAATGAACAGTATTTAGAAAGATGTGTCAGCATGAAATACATTTTATTCACAACCACATATCTTGTCAAAGGATGGAGCTCTTAAGAACAATCAAACTAAGTAGAAAAATAAGTTTTTTACTAGAGAATACGTTTTTTGAGTAGGAAATAAATTTTGTTACAAGCAAAATACAATGTTGGAAAACTATAGTTTAGAAGACAATGCAAAAACTTTACTGTCAAACAAAATATCCTCTGCATTTTTCTTTAATAACTAATAGAAATGAAGCAGAGGGAAGCAGATTCCAATAATAAACATAGTAATATATTAGCATCAAGACTCACATTTCATATATATATGAAATACATATGTGGCATTTACTACCAGAATAGGGGCTAGAAATTAAAATAAATAAGAGGTTCTGTCTCTATTGCATTAAAATATGTTTTATTATTATGTAGGTATGGAAAGGCCAACAGATCAGGAGACAACTGCCCTTGAAAAGATGCTTTGTTATACTCACAGATTCCCAAGAGAAAGGGCATATTGTGCCATTCAGGGCTTCCTGGGAGACACTGGGGTCAGTTGGGAGGCAGAGGAGGTGGAAAGAAAATGTGCCCAAGAGCCTTTATTGTGGCTTTTGAGGGAAGGAACTGGAATAGGTGAGGCAAGGTAAGTAGATTTAGGATTGGTTAGTTAAAAAAAAAAAAAATGGAGAAAATGGGTTCTGGGGCACAAGAGCTGTCCCTAATTGTCAGGTACCTGGTTCTGGGGTGATGAGGGCAGGAGAATAGTGGCTCTAACTATGAGGGACTGATAGAGGATGTGGCTGGGAGAACTGGCTCAGCTTTGGTGGGTTTGCATATGAAAGGCTCACTGACAGGCAAGTTACTATCTTCAAGAACTGTCTAAGCCAGAGGCACAGTCCCACCAGTTTCTTCAAGGCCCAGATATCAAAACATCAAAATACAGAAAATAAAAGAGCATAGTTTACCAATCTATGTGCAAGCATTTTGCTACCTAGCAGAAAGTCAGAAGATAAACCAGTAAATGACATAAAATACAGTAGTGTGAATGGGGCAGAGATTCTACATGCAATGTATAGAAGGAACTGTTAATCTAGACTAGGAATCAATGAACACTCCCTTGAAAATCATGTCTAAACCAAGTCCTGAGGAGTGTGGGAAGCAAAGGTGAGATGGGGAATGGAGAGAGGAGGAAGCAGAGTTCACAGCATATGCTATGACCTGGACTCATGAGCATATTTTGGAAGTATAGTGTTACAAAGGAATTTGATGTGGCTGGAGTGTATAGCAAGTGGATATTAACAAGAGAAAGGCGATTAGTCGGGCCCAAAATGTTTATGGAGCAAACATCTCCTAGGTATCAGGCCTTCTGCTATTAACCGGAGGCTGACAAAGTGGACAGACTTGGAATCCAGGTGAAGAGGTTCAGATTTCATCCCAGGTGCAATGGAAGTCTACTGAGTGGTTTTCAAAATACACTTGAGGAGGATGAGGGAGGAGGGGAGGGCCATGTTGCAAAATAATAATTTGACATTCTCATATAACTCTCATCCAGAGTAAACGCTGAGGTTCATTGACAAAGAAGGAACAGATCGACGGTAGGGAGTGGGGCAAAGGTTTACTTTGAAGAGTTTTGGATTTCTTGATTTCACATATATGTTCTATAACCTTCAGACTCTTAATTATATGTTTGAGAGTATTTTTCAGGAGAATCGAAGCTGGACATAGGGCATCATTGTAACTTCTATTGTACAAACAGGACATGAATTGTTTTACTTGCTTTTTCATCATGTTACACATACTCCGTTCAAGTGGGAAATATTAAATCAAAAGCCTCTCCCGAGGTTGTGAGCTGATCACTGTGTATTTTGCAATACGGTTGCTTTTTTAATTTTTGCAAGAAGGAGGTTATTACATCAAAACCTTGAAAACTGCTAAAGATGTGAGTTGTGGTGTTTGCTTTTGAAGTATCTAAATAAATCTGTGGTCATAGCAACTTTGTGATAACAACCATTTGTTGGGGACCATGAAGAACTTTAAATGTATTACCATATTCATTCTTTCTGCAACTCTACAAAGTACATATATGATAAAAATAATAATTTACTAATAGAGGTTCATGAGAATTAAGTAGCTTGTCCAAGATGAAGAGCTATGAGGTAGGGGAAGTTGGAATTCAAATCTAGACACCAACTCCCAGGCTGTGAGCAACCATGTTATAGAATCACACTTCGACTGCTGCCCTAGCGTATTGCTCTGTATATTATGTTGTCCAATAGTTAAGGGGGAAAAAAAAACAAAACAAAAAACCTCATCTCTGGAATCTTCCAGCACAATTCACAACACCCAATGAGGGCATTCATTAAGTCACAACATAGCTCCTGGCTTTACCACCCTTATAACATTCAATTTAGTTGGTTCTTTCTAGTAGCAACATATCATGTGGGCCTTTGCAAGCATAATTTGGTTTCCCATATGAGCTTCTGTCCATTCTACCTAGATGAAGCAGCTCTATTTGTTAGTACTGCTGGGGAAAGCTAAGCAACGTGAGCCCATGAAGGCTTCCCAACATGGTAAATGCTCTATGTGACACTTTAGGGCTCATCATACTTCTTGATTTCTGTTGGAAGAAAAAGAAAGTATATTTTAATGATTTATTTTCAGGCACTCAAGTGACCCTCATTCTTCAATTCCAGTGCCCTTGGTGGGGTGACAAATAGCCAAATCATTGTAAAAGAAATTAAAATCCAGGGGAAATGAATAATCCCTGTTAGAAGATGTCATCTGATATGTCAGAGCACTAAAATACAAAGGTATCAATTAGTAGCCATTCATGCTTTTTACCTTACAAAATACATTTTTCTTTGTTTGCTATAATCCCTTCATAAATTATAAGGAAGTGGATAAATTATAAGAAAAAAAGGAGTAGAAAGAATAAAAGATTATCTGAGACCCATTTTTGAAAATAATTTATTTATAGAGTTTATAAAATAGAGTTTTATTAGTTCATGTTATTTTAGGAGAAAAAAAATAATTTTACCTAAAGTTAACAATCATATTAAATAAAAAGATACTTATTTGAAAGAGAACAGGTAATATTCTCCTGCCTCAAAATATCTCTTCTACTACACTGACACATGACCAACAATTTATACTGTGTAATTCTGTAGGTCATAGTCTGGAGCACATCACATAAAATGTAATGGTAACCAATTAGACCATGTATCAGACTCTTCTTATGCACCAACTCCTTCAGATTTTGTCCCTCTTGCCCATTTGTGGTTCCAGCTGCTTTTGGGTGCCCTGGAGCTCCAACCATTGTCAGGAAAGTACAACTTGACCTCACATCACCTCCTGCTCAGTCTGCATAAATAACCCCCACCCTCCTAACTTTCCTACTGATACCCAAGGGTGAGTATCAATAAGCAAGACCTGCACCACCTCAACCTGAAAGTGTTACAGACTATGTCCAGTGGGATGAAATTTTGACCAGTGGAAGATGGGAACAGGAGCTTATGTCTTCCCCGACCCATTCCACTAAACTGAGAAATGACTTTTTAGACAATGGTCCTCAAGATCCAGCAATTAGCCACATTCTCTAATTGTCCCTCCTTCCTTGCCTCGCTCCCTATGTCTCTCACTCTAGCTCCCTAAAGTTATGCTCCCTAGTCAAGCAGTAGAATATAATACTTACTTCAGGCTCTGCTTTCTGGAGAATCTAGACTAAATATACATTTCCATGGAATACCTTAGGTCAGTTATCTCATTTATGTAATGTTTGATGGTTCACCAAAGTACTTTCAGAATAATATCTCACTGAAACTTTTAATATGAGCTTTTGGAAACAAGGAAAATGAGAGTAAGTAATTCATTGTCTTGATAAAGTATGAACCAATTACACAAAACAGGTAACTTCAAACTTTTCAAAGCTATATGTCTCTAATCCAGACGGCTTTCACTGGGCTTTAACCTCTAAGCCTTTATTTTTTAGGGATTTAGTTGAGATCTCACCAGACTTGTAATTAAACAAGAATTTCTGCCCATTTCTCATCCTGTTGTTTCCATTTATTCTCTTCTCTGTTTCCTCCTTTTTATGTATTTGTTTCAAGGAGCCTGACATTACCTTGCTTTGTACTCATGTATCTTAGACATATTCTTATCTTAAGAGTGTATGTGGTGGTTATGGCAATGGGCATGAAGACAGACTACCTGGGCTCATTATTCCAGCTCTGTGACTTATGAACCTTGTAGCTCTGTGGAAGTTGCTTAATTTCCATGGACTTTTGCTCATCTATAAAATTAGGATAAAAATAGTGCCTACATCAGAAGATTTTTAAAAGGATTAAATGAACAAATTTAATTACAGCAATGCCTGGAAAATATTAAACATATAACCACGAATTTGTTGACTTCTTTCTCTTTGCTACTATAATTCTTCAGAGAGAAGGAGGAATCACAAAGTTAAAGTCAGAAAGACTTGGATTTAAACCTTGGGTTCATAACTGAAGAGTTGCTTGACCTGAGCAAGTCACTTAGCTAATTCTGTAAGTCTACTTAATATCTTGGTCCCTTTGTGAACTTCCTTATGTCCATAATCCCTAATCTTAAACCCTCAGAGTTAGGATATGTTTAGAAACTCAAAATTTGTCATATTTTAGAAATGTAATAAGATACCTACAGTGTATTTTAATAACATCCCCAGCTGGAAATTAGTACAGCACTATTAATCAAACACATTAACATTTTTACTGAAAAACTTAGAAAAACTTACAGAAGATGGAATAAATTTAAAAACCTAAAGAAATAGTGGAATCAGATCAGGTTTTACCACTAAACAAGCTTGCCATATGCTTACAATCTCTTTGTTTTTCTGAATTGCAGAAAATGGCACTTTGGATGGAACTGAATCTCCAATGACCTCCAAGACACAAGCCCCTTACTGTGACATGCCCAACTGTGAAGGACATGATTTTCTTCCAAAGCCCCTTCTTTCCTTCCTGTATTTCCCATGATGCTCGAGAGGCAGGGTTCTGGCCCTGCATTTGCGCTTACTACTGCTCCACCAAGAAATTCCCCTTTTCCTTACTCATATTCTTCACCTAGTCCATATATAAACATTTATGAAGTACCTATAGATGTTAACCAAAAGAGGAACACAATTCCATAAGACATAATTTACTATCTAGGACACAGAAACATAAAAATGTCGAAAGAATTACAATATTCTATAGAGATCCTCTGGTAGAAATAGGTGGGTGTTTTATATGGCTTCCTCTCCTCATTATATACTTAGACTAAGTCATTTGAGAAATGGCCTTACTCATAAATTGGCACTAAATAATTGTCACAAAACTGCAGACAGTTCCTTCTTTTAAAATGCTATAAATATTCAAGCAAGGTTTCTTTTAAGATGTCTCCAGGGTTCTGCATTCTAACAAATAAAAAATATTACCTATTAAATTACTTGCTAAAACTTACTTTTCAGTTGGCATGAAAATCTATGTTTCTTTAAGCATGAATCTGAAGTTAGACTCTGTTAACAATGGAAAACCCTTTATATGTAAAAGGACAAATTGTTCTTATCATTTGGACCTACGCATGGTCATATTTCTCTCTAGGACATTTTTGCATTATCTCATTATATGACATATTTCATGAAGGTTCTCAAAGACAAAACCGAAACTGCATTTAATTCAAAAAGAGATTAGTCAAATCCATTACTTGGCATCTGTTAGAGGTGATGACCACTCTGTGAGGCTATAATATTCAGTCTTCAGCTCTCCACTCAGTTTTCTGTGGTGCTAAAACCTGTTCTTTGGGTTTGATTTTTTTTTTTTTTACATCAATAAACATTTACCTCTGTGTGTGGCTCTCACCTCAGAGGTGTTCAAATATTTGTTCCATCATCGTCACCCTTAGTCATTATTTATTGAGCACACCACCCTGTCCCCACTGTGTCCCCCAGTGTCAGGCATGCCTCACAGCTGGGCAATGCATCTCTCAGTATGATCCTATCTGTTTCCCTCTTTCAATACTCATACATCAGACAACACAAGTAATCTTTGAAATCCCAGGCTAGTGTCATTATTGAAATAGAAAAGATGGACATCTTTTAAATATTCTTTTTTTTTTTTTCAGTTTCTTCTCCCACCTCATGTGAGCCAGCTCAAAAAGAGTTAAGTTTGTCAAGTAGAGTAAATAGAAAGGGAATAGAGTCCTATACGAGAAGCAGCTCAATTCCACTTTTTTCCAAGTTGAAAAGTCAACCCTGTGATTGCAGCATTTCTTTCCAGCCTTCCCTTCTGAAACGCCAAGAAAAAAAACAGAGTAGCTTAAACACGTATTGCACACTTATCTTGTTTTAGACCTTGAACGTCAAGGTGATGCCTGGAGCAGATATTTAGCCAGGCAAATGGTAATCTTATCAAAAGAAGGATTTATAAGAGAAATACTAGCACAAAGTTCCCTGTAATGGGTGAATGGCACTGGGTAATCATCTCTATTCTTCTCACTGATATTTGACAACATCCTTCTCAGCGACAGCTGCTTTATCTCTGCCTTTAATGACCATAAAACAGAAAATCTTGCATAATTCAGCAAGAGTATTCAGAAGGCCTGTCTGATGATGTCTGCTTTGCTGAACAGTTTCTTTCTCGGGGATTTCTTGACTAACAGGTGCATCATTATACACACCAACAATTGGCAGAGTGAGGAGCGCCATAATTCAGTGTGCGGTGCCTTATGATAACTACATAAAAAAATGAACTTCCTTAAGGAAGAAAAAAATGGAGAACCATTTAACTTGTCCAAATGCATTTAAGCTGATGTTTTAGGGAAGACAATTTAGATTCTGAACAAGTATTTGTGGCTCAATCTCAATCTTCCTTCCACACAGCTCTGGGTTTTGCTCACAAACAGAACTAAGTTTGGGCAACGTTATGTTTCCCTTTGTAGGCTTGCACTATTTCTGAGTTAATACAGACTGGGAGTGCTTAAAATACTGATCAAGTTAAAATTGGGTCTTGAGAAACTCCATTCAGCCAAAAGGAAAATAAAATAAAAGTTTCACCTATGGAAAAGTTACCATAGCTACAATGAGGGCAAATTCAAACCTTGATTTAAAATCCAGTTAAGTGTACAGTCCATGAACTTTGTAATGCATCTTTGTATCTCTGAACTTTTACTACTGAAACTAAAAGCTGGAACTGCCAAAGTCTTCCTTAGACATGGGCTTTGGAGAAATTGGGGAAGGATGTACAGGAATACAACATTAAGGCTTTTAATAGTACATAGAATGTCGAATAATACATAGTGTACAGATTGTTAGAACATACACAAAATATGAAGTGTTAGGTTGGAAAGCCTCATAACAATCAAGAGGTCTAGAGTTCTGACCCATGACAGATTATGTGACCTCAGACTCATCCCCTGGATTCAGTGACAATGATGATAGCTATCCTCTCTACCAGGTATCACAAAGGTTTGCAAGAATCAAGTGGAATAATACAGGGTATCATTTAAGAAAGAATAATGTGCTATACCATCATGAAGCAAAGTCATTATTGATGAAGTTGATATTGATATTTTACTGAGAAGCAAAGCTGCCAGGATGGTGAAATATCTCTCAAATAAAGTCCTTCTTTGGGTAGACAGCCACTGCCAGTGTTAGACCTCATTATCCTTTGTGCTGACTCTTGTAATAGTCCCTCCTGAGTTCTCTGTCTCTGATCTTCTAATACATTAAGTCTCTCTAGGCTCCACCCAGTGGCAATTATAATCGCATCACTCTTTTTCTTAACACACTTCTGAAGATTCCCCATTGCCAGGCCCAGCTGCTTAGCTTAGAACCACAGTAAGAGAGAACATGAAAGTTCCATCAACCAAGAGTTCCGTCAACCAAATGACATGCCCACATATCAGGAACTAATCAGTGGGCACCAGACAACCCTAGCAAAGCCCTCAGTTGTTTCTCAATCTCATGTTCATTGTTCCCCCTCAGGCACCTGCAGCTTCCAGCTGCTGAAAGATCTGGTTGCTCCTTAACCTGCCAACTCACCATCCTCAAGCACTGTTAGCCATTCTCTCCTTTATTTCTCCAGCAGTCAGTGTGTTTCCATCTCAGCCTTGAAATTTAATTCTTTATTTCTGAGACTGCCCTCCATGCAAAGTCACAAAGCAAATGTGTGTGTTTTCCCCCTTGTCAATGTGATTAATTAGAAAAGGACTGGCCCAAAATAATTAGTTTTTGTTGAATGAATGGACCTGCCATCTACCATTAGCTTATGCTGCTTACAGTGCACAGGAGTTACTATAGATACAGATGATACCTTAATTCCAGTGATTCTCTTTTCTCATTGAATCCTTCAAAGTCCAAGTAAGACTCAAACAAGTCTTTTTATAACTCCATATCATAGATTTTCCATGATTACATATTAAATTAATGAACAAAAATGACTCTAAACTACTGACCCTCTTTCTTTCCCAATTTAATTTAGTTAATTTCTAACAAAAGCTTATTCTGGCCCTAATTTCAAAATATTTTTTATTTCTCATAACATTTTAAAACCTTTCAAAGTGTATTAGTTCTGTTAACAATCACCAAGCGTTTACCTTGTCCTGTAGCTCATTCTCTTGCCTAGATGTTCTATTTCAGCATTAACCTTGCAACCTGCTCTGGTCTACCCTATTTTTTTTTTCCTTTTCCAAATGGGGTGATAGGACATGAGTGCACACTATATCTTTATCTCTCTTTGTTGGACAATATTACAGCATAAGATATTGGAGAAAATATTGACCTTGCTTTTGGAAGACCTGATTTATTCCTCTTCAGGACTGGCTACATAATCTTCAGGACCGAATGCAAAATAAAAATGAAAATGTTTTCATCCTTTGATCAAAACACAGGAAAAAAAAGTTTTTCCCTTTCTTTTGTGGTCTCTCTCACTGGGCCTGTCAAGGTGTTTTTCATTCTCTAATAGATCTGATGGGGGTAGATCTACTTAATGCTGCACACCTCGTATGTGAGGCCACTGCCAGAGTGACTGCAAAATCTTACAGATATTTCGGTTCCACAGTTTAACACTAATGACACACATCCAATCCTGACCCTCCCCAGTACCTATGCCCAGAGCCCTGCTAGGGTGGGCTCAAGGGAACAAGGGTGGGTTCTATTGGGTGGGAACAAGGAAGCAGAAAGATGAGAACCAATCCTGGAGAAGTGAGGAGAAGGCAGGATGGGGGATCACACATGAACACAGGCTCTAAGCCCCCTGCATTGTCCCATCAGACTAAACTTACAAAATAGAACTTCAAATAGAAAATTAGTAAGGGCTTCAAGATGGAAAATACAGAGCAGAAGGTCCTGTGGGACTGCCCTAATTGCACACAAGATAGCCTTGCCTCTTCACTTTCAATACTATCTACTCTCAAGGAAAAAATACTCCCTGGGCCTCTGTCTAGAAGACCCCTCTCACAATTTTCTTGTAGGGTTAAATCAAAAAATGTTTGTAACTTGCTGCATCTGTTGTGAATTATCATCCATAACAAATGCTTAATGTGCCAGTGGTTTAGAGCACAGCATGGCCTCCTGAGTTCAAATCCCAACTTCGTTTCTTGCTTGCAGTGGAGACTTGAGACCATGATACTTGCCATTTACTTTAGAATACACCAGTCCTTATGTTGGGATAAGCATGTGCGGTGTTTACTTAAGTCAGTACAATGCCCAGGTGCTATCCAAAAAAGTGCATTTGAGAAATGATCAGCCAACACATGAATGCACAGTCCAGAAGGCAGCTAGCTTTCTTTCAGAAAAGACACATTCCTGGTACTGCTACAAACATCCCTATACCTGACTCCTCTACTGATTATCAAAATATATGACTTTTTAAAATTATTAACAATAATGACATGTTAATCAACATGATAAATACTAGCAATAGCCTCTCCTTGGTGGAATTAAATGCATTTAGGATAGCTGAACTGTCTAAGATGATTTATGAATACTCCTCACTCTTGATGATCAGGATATACAAGTCTTGTGCAACCTACACACTTAGAAACAGCACATTAGTCTAAATTCCTCAACCATCTGGTGTCCAGCATAAAACTCTGGAGTTGTGAGCTTTATGCCTGTGCTCTTGGCATCTGCTTCAGGAAACCTCTCCTGCAAAGTAATAGTTGGATAGTGGGTTGGGACATCCTTTAGTCAACAGATCATATGAATTAACTTTTTTAGTGTATGTGAATAAATGTTGAGTTAATATGTGACATATGTGCATTAACATCTGATCTAAGACTCATGCCTTAGTTTGACAGGGCTGCCATGGCAAAGTACTACAGACTGCGTGGCTTACAGAAATGTATTTTCTCACAATTCTAGAGTCCAGAAGCCTGAGATCAACGTGTTGGCAAGTTTGGATTCTTCTGAAGCTTCTCTCTTTGGCTAGTAGATGACTGTCTTCTACGGTGTTCTTACATTGTCTTCCTTTTGTTCATGTCTGTGTCCAAATTTCCCCTTCTTATAAGAACACCAGTCAAATTGGATCAGACCCCACCCTAATTACCCTATTTTAACTAAATTACCTCTTTAAAATTCCTATCTCCAAATACAGTACCTCAATACTGAGGTACCAGGAGTTTGGAACTTCAACATAAGAGCTTTGAGGAACACAGCTCAGCCTGTAATGGCTTGTGTTCATTACAATGTGCCAGGGGGGCTTGGAAAGTAAGTAATTTTCAGTACCTCAAACTTTTTGGTCACTATTATTATTTACCAAGAACAATCTAAGAGATGTGCTTGTCTAAGCAGGCTTGGGTCAATTCATAGTCCTTGGAAAATCCACTTGCTGTTTCTATGCCTCAGTATCCTCTTGGGAAAATAAAAGTATGTGCTTCATAAGATTGTTTTAATGATTAAATATGTTAAGGAATATAAGGTATTTAAAACAAATGCCTGGTGAATTGTGTTTGTCATTATTAAAATTATTACAAATTATCAAATCAAAGATTAAATTAATGAATGAGAAAAAAAATGAATGAGTCAATCAGTAAGACTAGTTTTACTCTTTCATTTACAGAAGAGTAAATTAGAAGGAAGCAAGGTTCAATAACATTCTCATGTCACCCAGCTTTTCAGAGATACATCCTGCATAAGAACTTAGGTGCCCTGACTCAAAATCCAATTTTCTTTCCCTTTACTGTTTCACATGACTCCTTTTAAAGGTCAACTTCACAAATGTCCACTGAAGTATGATTTCCACCTGGTCGTACCAAAAGGATAAAGAAAATGTCTCTGACATTTTCTGAACTGAAAATGAACTAAGATGATTCTATTTCAATTTTGAGGTCTGTGTATATTGTGTATGGCTGATTTTAACTTAGTTTGAACTATTATTCAATTTAATTAAGTATTTAATAAATACTAATTGAGCCAAGCATGCCACTGAAAGAATGTCACATAAGTGTCACTGAAAAGAGCTACTTTAAGCCAATTTGATCAGACCCCATTTGGTGGACCTTAGTAGCTGCCAACAGTTACAGGTTAGTTACTCTTCCACATAACCTATACCTATCTCTTTTGCAGACTCATTGGAGTCCTAGGTCTCTTTTCTCTTTACAGTTCCCAAAATTGCCTAAGAGTCACAATACAAGATTAAGCTAAACCACTCTCAGAGTAAGGCAACAAAGACCCCTCCAAACCTTTGGTAGGACACAGGACTATTCAGGGGTCAAGGCCAGGAGACCATTTTCAAGGACCAAGGGTAAAAGATCTGCTAGATTTTATGCCTTCCCTATTCATGCAAAGCAGGATTTTCTCTAAGATATATTTGACAATCAACATATTTTTAATACCACTAATTTCAGTTATGTGGCCTCTCTCAACATTCATTGTACTGATTATTAAAGCCTCTAGTGATAAACTGAGTAAAGGAATTCCAAGAAGCTCCATCAGAGTAGCTGTTTCTGAGTGCATCTGTTCTGATTAACAGGAGAGGCCCTTTCGTGGGATATGAATGCTGCATAAGGACCGCTGACTAACCTCAGGGTGTAGATTGAAACCAGCACACACATTTTATCACACTTTCCATGTTAAAATGTTTTAACAAATTATAGACATAATAACTACCATGCTATTAGCTGGCCTATATGAAAGCATAGAGGTGGCCTTTCTAGAAAAAGCAGAAAATGAAGCCATGTTGAATGATTCTCCTACAGAAGATACTCACTAACAAATTTGCTCCATGAAGAGCAAATGAAAACATATATTTAAAGATACAAAAATTCTCCCAAAGATGAGAAATACAATTAATACACACAAATGTGTGTATACATATATACATATATACACAATGTGTGTCCATGCACACGCTCTGGGATTTTCTATATAGAAATGAATATCTTTTAGTGCAACTAATATTTTTTCAGCTTTATTGGTTCAGAGAATGATAGGTTTCAAGGTATGTACTCCCTTCACACAAAATATGTTTAGGGATCTAGAAAAAGATAGTTACTCCCAAAGATCTAAGTACAGTATTTATTAACTAATTGTACAATTTTAGATCTATTATATGTTAGATATGAGGTGTTGTCTAGTACATTATTTACATGTTTATAGATACTTAGATACTAAGCAAGGGATTAAAAAAGTATTTGACTTGCGTTTTAAAAAAAATAGTCCATTTAACAAAGAAAACTTGCATAATCCCTTCAGTTATATAATAAGCACATCAAAGCCTCCCACTCTTGTAGGAGGAATGAATTATGGATATATTCTAAAAACAGGGAAGATACTGTTAATGCATGGCTCTATGATACCTCCTTGAAATATCACAAGAACATTGTTCTTATTACAAATAAGGGATGGAGATGACTCAAGTTCTACCAGAATACGGCTCTGAGACTGGGACCACTTTAGATAGATCATGTATATACAAAAGGGTCCAGCACAGTTCCTCCCACATAAGAATTACAGATTCTTGTTTGATGATTTGATGATGATAGCATTAAATTCTAATATTCCACAAGGTTTCTGGATAGGCATGAAAAACCAAAAGAGAAGGAATATATGTGACTGTACAGACTCAAGTTAAGCACTATAGGGAACCCATGATTACCTTATAGCTATGCTATTGTTTTCCTTGTTCCCAAAATGGATGTGGATTTTTGAACCCTAAGATGGAAGAGTATTTAAAGCTGTCCAGCCAAGTGTCTTATTGTTTGCCTTGTTTTAATTTTTGGCCATGAAAATCTTTTAAATAAAGCAAAAGCTCCATAATGGTACTTAAATATTTAAATTATTATTCTGGTGGCTCTTAGAGGGCTGATCGAAGGGGGAGATTGGAAGAAGATAGCCCACTAGAGAGCTATGATGAGAACCATAACTCAAGTAGTAAGAATGAAGAAAAGAGTATGAATTCAAGAGATATTTAGAAGTGAGACTCAACATGTGGGCATAAAGGAGAGGAAGATGTTGGGTTTGAATTCTAGCCTTCCAGCATGGGTACCTGGTGGTGATACAGAAGTGGATTTCTAGGAAGGAAATCCATTTGGGAAAAAGAGAATTGGGGTGGAAGATAATGTGTTACATCCATCTGTGTTGACTGTGAGAAATGTAATGACAGTAAATGAGGGCAGTCTCAGCCTCTACACACACATCTTTTGTTCTGATTTGCAGATACCCATTAATTTCATCTCATAGTAAGCCTCTCGTTATGAGAAACTGTCAACTGGAAAAAATTTAGAACCAGAATAGATGGTTTTTCTCCACTAACTCTCTCTTGGTCTCCCAATACTGCCATAGCTGTATGATCCCAGAAAACTGGGGGTCATGATTGATTGACATACCTGGCTCTTTTGGAGTGCATGTGTGTGTGTTCTAAATCTTTCTCACTTTTCTCATTTCCAGTAATAAGTCTTAGATTTTTACACACTTCCTGGGATCATCTGAAGTCTATCCTTAGCTAATAACAAGCTCCTTCCATTCACTAACTGCTGGAGAATCAATCATAACACACCCATCCTAACCCATGTCCAAATGGGCACTATCACTTTGAGTAATAAGTAAGCTTCAACTTCTATAAAAACTAGAAAAACAAATTGACTAATATTTTTTTTTCTTTTGGAATCATCAAAGCAGGCCATTATATTCACATTATTTGGTCAACAAGGCCACAGCTTCTGACCCCTTCTGCAGGCTGTACTTTCAATATGAAGAGGCACTATGCAGGCATGGGAGAAGATTGTTAAACGCATACAGTTGGTTGAATTACTGGGATGTCACTCCCTGACTCTGGTGTAAGCAGTGGTAATTTTTTGTAAAGAATTATTTTGTGTTCCTTTATTTACATGGAAGGTGATTAGAATTATTACTTTTGTCAATTTTTATCACTCATGATCAGAAAAATATTATCTACATTTGTCTGAAGAAAAAGAAATAGGTCAGATATCCAGGATGGGTCATAAGCCCATAGCAGATTCAGGATTCAAGAAAAATGGGTTTGAGGAAGGGAATCTGTGCTTTTCTTAAAGATTTTTTTAAATAGCCACAGAGAAAAGATGGTAGGTAGAAGACAGAGAGAAGTACAAGTCTGAAATTCAGAAACAGTCTTGACCTACAGCTATATAGATTGTTCTTTCAAGGTAAAAGTAGTTGTAAAATTAGAGGAAAGGGCAAGATCACCCAGAGATACAAGGTAAGGTCTTGAGAAAAGAAAGCCTAAGGTAAAACCTTGGATAATACCACCATTTAAAGTGTTGCAGAAGACCATCAGAAGAAGGAAACCAGGAAGAGGTGGCAAGAGGTAAAAGTGAACTAGAAAATAATAGCATTATGGACATCAAAGGAGAGAGAGTTTCAAAATCTGAAGAACAATAAACAAAATCAAAGTTTGTGTAAAAGCCATATAAGATGAAAACTAAGAATCGTTTATTGAATTTGTCATTTAGAGAGTCACTACTTGACTTCGTGAGGTTTTAATGAAGTGGTACAGACACAATCGTGATTGCAAAACATTGTAGACAAATCAGGATTGAGTAAATGCAGACACCAAGTGTAATCTGTCAGACAAACGTTTGATTAAGAAGGGAGAGAAAAAGATAGTGTGATAGCTAGGGAAGGGTACAAAGCTAAGGAGAAGGTCTTGTTTTATATGTACATGTTTGTGCACAATTGTTTTATTATTAAGGTAAAGTAAAAATCCAAATGTATAAAGTGGAGAAAATCAGTAAGTGGACAGGAAAACAGAATAGTCAGAAATGAAAGAAGGGTAATTGATTGTATTAGTTTGCTTGGGCTACTGTAACAAAAATAAAAATAAAAAAAAAAAAAAGACCCACAGATTGAGTGTCTTAAACAACAGAGATTTATTTTGTCACAGTTCTAGAGGCTAGAAGTCCAGGATCCAGGTGCTGGCAGGTTCAGTTTCTTCTGAAGCCTTTCCCCTTAGCTTGCAGATGCCTACCCTCTTGTTGAATCCTCATATGGTTTTCCCATGAACATGTATGCCTGGTGTCTCTTTCCGTACCCAAATTTCCTCTTCTTATGAGAACATAAGTTTAGATTAGATTAGCACCCAGCCTAAAAACTTCATTTTAATTTAATCACTTCTTTAAAGTACCCAACTCCAAATATAGTCACATTTTGAGATACTGGAGGTTAAGGTTTCAACATAAGAATTTTGGCAGGGGAGGACACAAATCAGCCTATAATACTCGTAGGAAGAATGCTAGGGTGGAGCTGTGGGGAAAGGGGGGCATTTTTCAGGTTTAGCTACTTAAATTGTCACAATAGTTGGTGGCTGGTAACAATGGTGATAGAAACAATCACTTGGACCTCCTGCCATTCCAGGAGAACATACTCCATCTTATACTGCAAACATATATATCTAGAGGCTTTTTTCCCCCCATTTTATAACATATTCCAAAGTCCTTATCACCCTTATGCTAGTCTATCGAGATTATTCTCTACTTCAGTCAATAAATACTTGTTGAGTACCTATCTTGGTGCCAGGCACCATGTTTTTTGTGCAAATAGAATCTCAATTTATTTTTTGATATCAAACGCATGTTATTAAACTAAACTTGTGTGCTTTAATTGATTCAACCTCTAATTTGCTCTGTTTTCTATTCTGATCATCTTAATACTTATACATTATTGTGAAAAGATTGAGATAAATTAAAAGTATATATTACAATAGAGTAAACATAGAAATCAATAACAGAAAGAGAAATGGAAAAATCTCTAAATACATGGAGATTAAATAACACTTCTAAATAACACATGAGAAAAAAGACAGATCTCAAGAGAAAGTTTAAAAATAGATTGAAGTAAATGAAAATGAAAACAAAAGCTATCAAAATTTGTGGGGTACAACAAAAGTAGTACTTCAAGGGAAATTTATGACATGAGATATTAGAAAAGAAGAAAGATCTAAAATCAATAATCTAAGTTTTCACCTTAGGAAACTAGAAAAAGAATAGTAAATTAAATCCAAAGTAATAATGAGAAGAGAAATAACAGAATTAGTGCAGAAATCAATGAAATTTAACACAGGAAGTCAATAGAAAAAAACAACAAAACCAGAAGCTGTGTTTTTTTTTAAAGATTAATACAATTGATAAGCCATTAGTCAAGCTAACTTAGAAAACAAGAGAGAGAAAGCATATTACTAATATCCAAAATGAAACAGGGAACATCACTACAGATTCTATATTCTACATTGAAGAGATAGTTTAAAAATATCATAAATAAATCTATGCCCATGAACTTAAAAGCTAGATGAAATGGACCAATTCTTTGAAAGACACAAGCTGCTAAAACTCACATGAAAAAAAATAGATGATATGAATAGGTCTATATCTATTTAAGAAATTGAATTAATAATTAATAATCTCCCCAAACAAAAAGCACCAGGCCAAGGTAAATTCACTAATGAATTATACCAAACATTTAAGGAATTATACCAATTTTCTTCAATCTGTTTTAGAAGGTAGAAGCAAGGAGAATGCATCATAACTCATTCTATGAGATCAGCATTGCCTTAACAACAAAACCAGATAAAGATATTATAAGAAAACAAAACTACACACCAATATGTCTCATGAATATAAATGCAAAAATCCTCATCAAAACATTAACAAATGGACACCAACAATGTATAAAAAGAATTATGAATTACTGAACTCTACATCTGAAACTAATGATGTTGGCTATATGTTGGCTAATTGAATTTAAATTTAAAAAAATGGGTGCCTGGGTGACTCATTCGGTTGATCATCTGACTTTGGCTCAGATCATGGTCTCAGGGTGCTGGGATCAAGCCCTGCATCTGGCTCCCTGCTCAGTGGGGAGTCTGCTTCTCCTTCTGCCCCTCCCCTCACTCGTGCTCACTTTCTCTCTCCTCTCCCCCAAATAGATAAATAAAAAATCTTAAAAAAAAAAAAAAAAGAATTATACACCATGACCAAGTGTGATTTATCAGGTATGTAAGGCTAGTTCAACATTAAAAAATCAATTAATATAATCCATTGCATCTGCAGGATAAAAAAGAAAAATCACATGATCTTATCAATAGATGCAGAAAAAAGATTTGACACCCATTTATTATAAAAACTCTCAGTGAACTAATAATGGATAAGACTTTCCTCAATCTGATAACAAATACCTACCAAATAATCCTACAGCTAGCACCATACTTAATGGAGAAAAACTGGAAAATTTCTCATTTAGATCAGGTATGGCCCAGGGTGTCCCCTCTCACCTCTCCTTTTCAACATCATCTTGGAAATTCTAGCTAATGAAATAAGACAGGGAAAGGAAATAAAAGATATACAGATTGGAAAGGAAGAAAGAAAACTGTCTTTCTTCACAAATGACCTGATTATCTACACAGAAAATCGGAAAGAATCAACAACAACAACAACAACAAAAAAAACTCCTAGAACTAATAAGCGATTATAGTACTGTTGCAGGGTACAAGGTTAATATACAAAAGTCAATCACTTTCTTATTATATCAGCAATGAACCAGTGGAATTTGAAATTAAAAACACAATATCACTTACATTAGCACCGGAAAAAAGGTGAAATACTTAGGTATAAATCTAACAAAATATATACAACAAAATATATGAAGAAAATTATAACTCTGATGAACAAAATTAAAGAAGAACCAAATAAATGGAGAGATATGCCATGTTAATGGATAAGAAGATTCAATATTTTCAAAATTACAATTCTTCCAACCTTGATCTATAGATTCAATGCAATCCCAATCAAAATCCCAGAAAGTTGTTTTGTGAATATCAATAAAATAATTCTAAAATTAATATGAAGAGGCAAAAAAGCAGATTAACCAAAATAATATTGAAGGAGAACAAAGTTGGTGGACTGGCACTATTTGATTTCATGACTTACACTGAGCTGCAGTGATCAAGACAGTGTGGTATAGAGGCAAAAAGATAGACAAATAAATCAATGGAATAGAATGGAGAGCCCAGAAGTAGACCCACATAAATGTAGTCAACTGATCTTTGACAAAAGAGCAAAGGCAATACAAGAAATGGCAATCTTTTCCACAAATGGTGCCAAAACAACTGAACATGCAAAAATAGATAATAATAATAATAATAATCTAGACATAGACCTTACACTTTTCACAAAATTTCACTCAAATAGATCATTGACCTAAATGTAAAATGCAAAACTATGAGACTCCTAGAAAATAAAATGGGAGAAAACCTAGATGACCTTGGCTTTGGTGATGACTTTTAGATACAATACCGAAGGCACAAGCCATGACAGAAATTGCTACTAAGTTATACAAATTGAAAAAAGAAAATCATTCTGTGAAACAGAATGACAAAAGAATGAGAAGACAAATCATAGACTCAGAGACGATATTTGCAAAAGACACATCTGATAAAAAACTGTTACACAATATATAAAAGAACCACTTAAAACTCAAGAATAAGGGGTGCCTGGGTGGCTCAGTTGGTTAAGTGTCTGCCTTTGGCTCAGGTCATGGCCCCACGATCCTGGGATTGAACCCCACATCGGGCTCCCTGCTCAGCAGGGAACCTGCTTCTCCCTCTCCCTCTACCTGCCACTCCCCTGCTTGTGCTCTCTCTCTTGCTAGCTCTCTCTCTGTGTCAAATAAATAAATAAAATCTTAAAAAAAAAAAACCCTCAAGAATAAGAAAACAAACACAATTTAAAAATGGACCAAAGACCTTAACAGACACTTCACCAAAGAAGATATACAGATGTCAAATAAACATATGAGAAAATGTTCCACATCGTGTGTCATCAGGGAAATGCAAATTAAAACAATGAGACACTACTACACATCTATCAGAATGGCCAATCTAGAATGCAGACAACATCAAATGCCTGCAAGTATGTGGAGCAACAGGAACTATTATACGTTGCTGGTGGAAATGCAAAATGGTACAGTCACTTTGGAAGTCAATATGCTGGTTTCTTATAAAACTAAATATACTTTTACCAAAAACTAGCCTGCAATTATGCTCCTTAGTATTTATTCAAAGAATTTGAAAATTTATGTTGACACAAAAACCTGCGTACAGATGTTTATAGCAGTTTTATTCATAAGGTTGTACATTCATATCAAATATATAACCTTAATGAAAATTTTCTAAATATTTCTATAATTGAGTTTTAATCATGTAGATTTTAGGGAATTTTTCAATATACTCAGCTTGATTTTTAAGCCTGAACATTAGTAACATTAAGATATACTTGAAATATTTATAGCAAGATAAAAATCTGAGATTATTAACTTTATTCTCTATCATGAATCTTATATATTTTGTGAATAAAAAACACAGGAATCAGATCTCCTCAGTAACCAAGAGTCATTAATTCTTTGTTAATGCAACACACTTTTGCTCTTTGGCATTATTATAATGAAGAACAGTATTTTACAAAAGCAAGTCAAGCAAATACATTAAATCATGACCTCTTTACTTTGCACTACTCTAGTTTAAGTGCCCTGAAATGAACTTCTTAGTTAATTAGCATTCTTCTGTTTGTCACTTTAAGTAATTACTCTTCTCAATTTAGCTGAAGTGTTATATGTGAGGCGCTAAGAGCTTGGAAACAGACCCACCTGATGAATTAAGTTCACTTAGGAACAAAGCAGATAGTTGTGTTCAGGAGTCAAAGGAGCAGCCTGTTGGGAGGTTTGGAGCAAAGTAATGGGAATAATTAATGTCTCTCGCTCCAATAATTGTATTGGAAGGATGGATTTCAAATAGCCATTAATTTAAGTGGTCTTTATTCCATCATTAAGCAAACTACAGATTTGGCACTGACTTTTGCATACACTTAGCACAAATAGACCGTGTTGTACATATATGCCCTTGGGAGTGATGGTCATAAGAAGCTTCAGAGGCTCTCCACGTCTGTGCCTCTTGTGTGGAATGCTGTAGGCAGGGATGGGCTGACTACTGGGCAAGGTCTTAAGGGCACTGCTACTTCTCTGGAGAGCAGAAATTAAGTTTTTCACCTCAAGGTCTGTTTGTTCAAGGATGATTTGTCCCTGAGAAAATTGCTTTGTAGCATCTAAGCTCATATAAGGCTTAAAATTTCAACTTAATAATTCATAAATAAAAATGCCATACTTGTTTGTGTTGAACCAGTGTGGTTTTTTTCATGTTTTAATAATTCTGAAATTGGAATGCTCCTTACAGTTTCCTTTCCTAGCCCCTCCAAATATATGTTTTAAAAGCTGATGGATTAAATCACAGAGATAAAGAAATATAGTGTCTCAACTACCTGACGCTGATGCAATAAGCTGGATAGTTTGTTTTTGTCCTTACAAGCCCTATTACATATTAACTGAGGTACCACATGCCTTCATTCTGATCTCATACAGTTTTTCACACAAATGGATCATTAGGTACTATTATCCTCACTTGCCTGAACATCACAGAGCTGGGGAAGGTTAAAGTTTGAATTCATTCATTCACTAATTAGTCCATTCATTATTCTTCTATTAATGCAGTCAGTCAACACCTGTTTTGAGGACCTGCAATATAAATAGCAATAATAATGATCATGATAAAACATAAATGTCCTGAGTACTCATTTTGGGCCAACCACTATACTAGGTACTATGGAGAGAATGGTCAATAACGAGGGTCACAGATTCAAATTATATCTAACTGACTGAAAATGCAAGCTCTGAGATATTTACCACTTAAATAATTATCAGGATAATATCTGCTGACCTGATCTGGTATACAAATTCCCCCAATGAGAATTCTGAAGACAATCAATTGTTGAGTCCTAGCCTTGCCTTTTATTGACTACCAGATATTGGGTACATCAATGTACTCTTCTAAGATTGTATCCCCTTCTATAAAATACTCCCATGGCCAGGTGTTTTATTGAGGGTTACTATTTTTCATAAGATAGTATAAGCTCGGCCTTCCTTTTGAGAAGTCCATAGTGCCATAGAAATATCTTCACTCTAGATTTTTGTTTTTGTTTTGCTATAAAATATAACCTCAACTTCTGGACACTCAGAAATTATCAAAAGCTCATTATAAAGAATGGTACTGATGTGCATTGTCTGAAACATAAGCAGTCTATTTAATAAAAGCATTTTAAATTTTCACATTTTATAAGCCAGATTTAAAGAGCTACGGGAGTGGACTCAACTTGTATATTGAATGCTGCTTAGTTAATACACCTTTAAATTATAGGAAAGAACTTAGATAAGTAGTTAAATAAAGATGATAATAGATAGATAGATAGATAGATAGATAGATAGATAGATAGATAGATAGATGATAGAGATAGATGATAGATAGATAGATAGATAGATAGATAGATAGATAGATAGATAGATAGATAGATAGAAAGAAATATGTTAAAATGTGGACCACTACATCATATTATCCTTCTGACAGGACAAATATAAGAAAGTTTGGCAGACAAGCACAAGGACAAAACTTATTAAGAAAAACAAGTCCCCTAACACAGCATATTTCCATTTCTGTGTTTGGCTCCAAAGAAGCTTAGAGCTAATTTGCAATCTATCTCTAGTAATGGTACAGCATGTTCTGGTGGGCATTTCTGTACACTTACTTTGCCTCTGCTTCTTCTTACTTCCTTGTCCTCATTTTCTCATTCCACCTACTCGCCTTGCCTACTTTTGTCCTATTGTACTGCACATATTTATATGTGTACCTCAGTTTATTTGAGGAATTTATAAAATTAATCATTAAAAACTAGTGTCTGAGTAACTTTATAATGGAGAAACGTGGCAAGGGCTAGCTTAGCCAGGTGATTAAGGTGATTATCATCAGTGATAAATCCTGTCCCTTGATATGATGTGACGAGAATGGCATCTTATATGGTCTTCTTTCCCAAAACCCATCACCCCAGCCTAATCATGAAAAAAAAAAATCAGACAAATCCCAATCGAGGAAATTCTATAAAACACCTGACCATACCTCTCAAAACTGTTAAGGATATCAGAAACAAAGATAGTCTGAGGAATTATCACAACCAAGAGAAGCCTAAAGAGACTCAATAACTAAATATAATGTGGTATCCTGGATGCAATTCTCTAACAAATAAAGGACAGTAAGTAAAAACTAGGAAAGTTTGAATAAAATACAGATTTAGTTAATAAAAGTCAACAGTAGTTTGTTAATTATGACAAAGTTCAGTAAGTATTCTCAATTACGGTGATAACGATAGGGGAAACTGCATCTGGGGTATATGGGAACTACAAAAATTTTCTTTTTTCTTCTTCTTTTTTTTTAAAGATTTTATTTATTTCTTTGACAGAAAGAGAGACAGCGAGAGAGGGAACACAAGCAGGGGGAGTGGGAGAGGGAGAAGCAGGCTTCCTGACGAGCAGGGAGCCCGATGCAGGGCTCGATCCCAGGACCCTGGGATCATGACCCGAGCCGAAGGCAGACGCTTAACGACTGAGCCACCCAGGCGCCCCTACCTACAAAAATTTTCTATAAATCTAAAACTATTCTAAAATTTAAAAATTTATAAAAATAAAAAATTAATGACTAAAGATGTGGAATGACTGAGTGAGATGCTATGTGTGATACGGTTTTGCACACTTTCAGCTACAAGAAAAAGATACTTCCTGTGTATCCACATGGGTGTGTAACTTGTGCAAGTAGGTGACAGGTGACATTTTCTGACAGAAAATACATATTCTGTGACTAAGTCAGTTCAGAAAATTGTTTCAAAGATGCCATGGAATCAAAGCTAAGTACAGTGCTTATTGTAGAGTCTACAGGTCCAGTACTCCTGATATGAAAGCCCTCTTTAAATGAGATAAGCAACTCAGGGGAAGGAGATCAAAACTAATGAACAATGAACAATATCTTTCCCCAAACCGCCCTAATTTTCTCTGTAGCTCTCCTACCCAACATGCGTACAGCCATGGCACCCTGTGGAGAAAGTGTCCTATGGTCTGTATGGGTGTGTCTTTATGAATCTCTAAGTATGTCCCCAAAGTAAGAAACCTGCCCACTCTACCAACATTTGACCACAGTGCCTTCAACAGGCACAGTTTTGACAGCTCTCAGGCACTCCTAAATTTGGTAAACTGTCTGAATGTGCTTCTTTACCAAAGGAGTCAAGTTAGCCATCTGGTCTTGATTCTGTTTGACCAGCTATTCTGGTCTTCAGATTTGTATTTTGTCACCTCAGGGACAAAAACCTCTAATAGTTACTAAATTTCCTAGGATAGGGTTTGGTTACAACATAATGGCAGTGTAAATGTGATGGAAGTTTGTTTTTGTTTTTTGTTTTTTTTCTCATAGAGAAATTTAGAAGTGGGAAGTCTGGGTCTGGTGTGGAGTCTCACCAATTGTCTGGAACACAGGATGTTTTCAGGCTTTCTCTTTAACCATCCCTAGAGTGTGATCTTCAAGGGCATGACCCAAGATGGAGGTCCCGTCGTCATCATATCCCTGTTTCAGGAAGGATAGAAGAGGAGAGGGAAATGAGGAACAAGGGGTGAGGGTAAGCTACATTGTAAGGAAGGCTCTCTGAAGCTAATCGATCACAGCTGAGGGGAGGCAGGGCGATGTATTCACTATTCTAGAAGGTCATGTGCTTTGGCAAAGGAAGTTCTCTCTTTAAGAGAAAATGGGAGGATTGATATCGGGAGACACCTATAATAGCAGTCTTTCTCCTTAGCACTTAATCTCATTTATTTCCAGTGTTACAAAATTGCCCTGGGAAGATCTAAGCTCTGTTCTCAGCTCTACAATGTACTAAATGAATATACGACCTTCGTTAAATCACTTAACCTCTTGGAGATGTAGTTCGCTCATCTCTAAAATGAGGCTAACATTTTCTCATCTTTCATCCTCAAAGGATTTAATTAGATAAATGTATGTGAAAGGGCCCCACAAACTATCAATGACCACCGCCTACAAACATGAAGTAATGCCACCATCATCATCTTTCCAGTTGTCTCTGTTACAATAGTATATCCTCCACCCATGCACCTTCCTTTCAACACACACATATAAATCTATGAGTGATACTTTTTTCCCAGTATATATTTCCTTAACCCCAAAGCACTATCATATTAATAACACATTTTTAGAAATTGTAAAGAAGGAAGTAGTAAGAGCATTAAATATTCACATCACTTGTTAAACTTACCGATTCAAGAAATCATGATGTGGTTAATAGGCATCAGTGTTTTATTTTTTTATTTTATTTTTTTAAGATTATTTATTTATTTATTTGAGAGAGAGAGAGAGCATATACGAGCAGGGGGAGGGGCAGAGGGAGAAGCAGACTCAACTCCCTACTGAGCAGGGACCCCAACATTTGCAGGGCTTGATCCCAGGACACCTCCTGGGGCTCGGTTCCAGGAAACCCTTCTCCCCCTCAAGATCATGACCTGAGCTGAAAGCAGACACTTAGCCCACTGAGCCATCCAGGTTCCTGGCATCAGTGTTTTAAAAATCAAAGATAATTGATAGGAGGCAGAGGAAAGGTTTACTGACTAAAAGCAAACAAACAAATAACAGCTGATACATAGGGTGCCTGGGTGGCTCAGATGGTTAAGCGTCTGCCTTCGGCTCAGGTCATGATCCCAGGGTCCTGGGATCGAGTCCTGCATCGGTCTCCCTGCTCAGCAGGGAGCCTGCTTCTCCCTCTGCCTCTCTCTCTCTCTCTGTCTCTCATGAATAAATAAATAAAATCTTTAAAAAAAAAAAAAGAGCTGATACATAGTAGTCAGAACATACTGTGTTAATGGAACTTTGGAGTTAGATAGACATGGGTTCTAATCCCAATTCTTCCATGAATTATCTCTAAAAGATTGACCAATTTTGTAGACCTAGACTGAAGTTTCTTATTTTTGTTGGGGTATCACGCTAATTCTTATAAAAACCAAGTGAGGTAACACACACACATACACACACACACACAAGCCTTCCTTTGTTTCCAATAGTAGAAACAAAGAGCAGATCATGGTAATCTGAAACTTACAAGATAATAATTTACAGTGTTTTAGCCCTTACTATGTATTTCACTATGTTCAACGCATTGTGTGCATTACTTCATCAACCCACACAACCTTATGTAAAGATCCTTTCATCATTTGTATTTTATGAGTGTGAAGATTGAAGGTCAGGAATGTTTACTTGCCAAGGTTACCAAGCTGGCAAGTGGGGAAAAAAGAACTGAACCCAGAAGTCAATGTCAAATTCAAATTCTTGGATTTTCATCAAAACCTAATTCACTGAAAGCCAGTTTGGCAAATACTAGCTCAGTGTATGATCAATTGGCCAAAAACTCAAACAAAGGAGGTATGTGTTTAGGACTAGTACAGAAACACAGTTTTTGGGCAGGATGTAAATCTGCAAGAGAGTGGACAGCCTTTAAGAGTTAGCTCATCCATTCCCAAATAAAATTACGGGACATTGGAAAAGACAAATATGCTAGTCTGAAAAAAGCCTTGGCAGCAGCAAAACCCCAGTGAAATCAAACATTGGAGAACATCTCTAATTTGGTTAATTGGTCACTTTATAAATTGATCATTTTCTGAATTGAATTTTAGTTAACTGGCCTGTATCCCCATCTCTCAACCATCATGCTCTACTGCCAGGTCAGTTTCTCTTTAAATGGTGAATGGCAGTCTCATTTTCCCCCAACTCAAATACTTACGTATCTGTCATTAATGTTCTAAGCATGTCGTTTACCCAAAAGACCTATCAGGGCAAAGGAGTAGAATCTAGAATTCATTAGCTGACAGCTGAGAATCTGTCTCAGGTGGTGGGATATTGCATGAAAACAAACAAACAAAACAAACTCTTGCCCCTTGCCCCTCCCCCTGAAAAAGAGAATCAAAAAAGCTGTTCCAGTAGAATCACAAAAACAGGTATGTCAGCCTGTGATCACTAGACTGAAAGGGAGAGAGCACTGCCATCATCTGCCTGGAGTCAGGATTTGGACTAAATAATCCCAATGGCCAGAGCAATAGAGGAAATAGGGAGAAGAAAGGAATTACCAGGCCATGCCTTCACCATACATGAAATAACATCTGTTTGATCATTACAACAAGGGTATTTCTGTTCCCATTTTATAACTGATAAAACCAAAGCACACATGATTTGCCCTTCTTTTCTTTAGTGTGATTATCTCTTTTCCTAGGTAAACTCCTCTAGCCTCCACTTTTATAAATGGGCAATTCCTATTTATATAGATGCATACATCGCTCAGAGGAATAACAACAATAATAATGTCCATCATTGCTCAATATTCCATAGCTCTGTGAGCTGGGATTCATGCCCCTACATGCTGACTCCACGGTTTATGCTCATTACAGGTCAATCCACACTTTGTGCGAGAAAAATGGATTCTTCGGGTGGCCACAGCATGTTTACTAATGAGCAATGGCATTCCCTGTTTTCTTTTTTTTTAACAAAATATTTTTATAATACAATATATCATTTTCTCATCTTCATAAACCTGAACCTGTATTCAAAGTTCTTTTTTTTTTTTTTTTTTGACAGAGAGACAGATATAGCGAGAGAGGGAACACAAGCAGGGGGAGTGGGAGAGGGAGAAGCAGGCCTCCCACCGAGCAGGGAGCCCGATGCGGGGCTCTATCCCAAGACCCTGGGATCATGACCTGAGCTGAAGGCAGATGCTTAATGACTGAGCCACCCAGGCGCCCCACCTATATTCAAAGTTCTTACTAATGACTCACAATGATTGTTATTAACATAAACTGTTTTTTATGTTTTAATATGATGACAAACCATGACAATCTTGATATATGTAGGTCTACTTTACAAAGCCTGTAGTTTACCTTTAAGATTTGTCTTTGTTCTTCCTCTTTTGACTAGGGAAATCACAATTTTCACTTCTCCCTGCTGGCAATGTATTGAATGGTTCTAATTTTTGTCTCTTTATTTAAGAATAGTTTTTATAAATGACCTGTTCCATCTGCCAAAGTACATGGACATTTGTTGATAGAGTTCATGGTCTTTCCTATAATTATATCGCACACTGTTGAGTTTGTTTTAGTTCATTTATATCAGGTTCTATGTTAGCTGTGGGGGTTTGAGAGGTAGGAAGTCATCAAGGCAAATTATGGGAAGAGTTGAGTTTTAAAAAGCTAACTTTTTTTTCCATAATCTTCTTGAACAAAATCTTTGTATTAGTTTAAAAAAACAAAATCTTAGTAATTGCCAGCCACCACCCTGCGCCTCCCAAAAACTCAGCCAAATTCTCTCTTAAAACTTTGGCCCTCAAGTGAGCTGACATCTTTGCTAGGCAAGTGTGTGGTCATAGTGTCCATGTCAGAAATGCTTATTTTGTAATTGTGTTCTCCAGCTCAACTTCAGTAGAAACTTCCCACGTCAAGCCTAATCACCACATAATCACCAGTAAGATCAGGACCAGATATATTCAACAAGGTCACTGCCAGCTCTAGTAGGCTCCCACAGGACAAGGCTGGCATTGGTGATTAGAGAACAGATGGATCCCCAGTGGGAATTAAGAGAATTGGACCGGCTGCTTTAGGAGGCCTTTTTGCAATGGGCAGGCTGATCTTGTGAGTAGAGTCTTGTCACCAGGGCTGCAGGCAACTGCCCTTGGGGGAAATCTGTCAGATTGTTGCATAGTGATTTAGTAAAGAGCCCTGGGTGGCATTATATGGCTTTCTTTCCTAAGTGTTCTTCAGCAAGTCCTCGTAGCTTGTTTGCACTTATTAAACCTACTAACAATAATTCAGGCTGAAAATCAAATTCAGCTCCTGTCTTATCTTTGCCAATTTCCTCTGCTCCAGAATCCTTAATGGACCAGGTACAAATACGTAAATATCATGCCTTGTGTTGGTAATTAATTTCCTTAAGGTCAACTGAGTGATAAGAATGCTTTCTCTTTATGAATAATTCATTTCTGCAGAAGATCTTTATTCATTCAGACTTCATGGAAGCATAAAGGTTTAAGTACGGGTATCTGTGACTGCATCCCAGTTTGTCCCTATAAACTGAGTGACTTTGGATAATTTACTTAATCTTTCTGAGCTTCTTCTATGTCTCTATATAAAAGATGAGTCTAATAATCTATGTCTCACATGCTCGTAGCTTGTTAGGAGTTTAAATAAATAAATACATACAAAATACTTAGGAAAGGTAGGTGTCCAATTCATGTCATTTCGTTCCTCCTTCCCAGCCTTGAGCATGATAAAAAGCTGAGCTAAACCAGGATGTTTTGATCTAACCAGCACGTTGCTTTAAAAAAAAAAAGATGAGGAGGAACTCAAATAACCTTGACATGTAAATAAAATAAGCAAGTGAACAAAACTAAGAGAACACATAATAACATGTTTAAGATTTTAGGAATTTGGCGTTGATCGTGTGCTTAATACAGTAATAAATGTTTTATGTGCATTATCTTGTCTGAGCCTTATAACACTCCAATAAAGTAGACCAATATTTCTATTATCTCCTTTTCACAGTTGGGAAAACTTCCTAGATTAAGTTGCTTGACCAAAATCATCAGGTCATAAGTATCAGAGGCAGTAGTGTATTTACCATGAAGTCAATAAAGCTTAGGATCCCCTTCTTTCGCAAGGCTCCCCACAAAAGTTGGCGGAGGCCCCAGCAAAGAGTTCCCTTGGAGATACATAATTGTAAAATTTGCAAAAATCCTATATAAACTTTAGGCAACATAAAATATGTGTCTCCTCCTGATCAAATACCTTCTCAGTGAGATGTCCCCAAGCTTCCCTAAAATTTCAACCTACATCTCCTTTACTTTTTTTTTCTCCTTAGCATTTAACACAATCTAATATACTATATAATTTATTCATTTATCTTGTTTTTGCTAACTCCCCTATTGAAATGGTAAATACATAGGGCATTTTTTTTTTGTCATTTTCTTCTGTTATATACCAGTATCAGGAACAGTGCCTATAATATAGTAGCAACTCAATAAATACTTTTTGAACAAATAAGTGAATGAATGAATTGGAATTCCTCTGACTCCAGGGCCTATGCCCCTGGTCTATGTGAACAAAAATCCAACTTGTAAGGTTTTAAATTGCCTCTGAGATAATGATGAATTGGTTACCATTTCATCGGTATCCAAGAATTATGGGACAACATTTGAGACCTGACAGTTATACAGCAACAGATGAAGCCCAATTGAAGGGAAACATGTCCTTGGAAAAGGAGGCTAGCAAAGGGAAAGTAAAAAACAGAAGTAACACAGTTTCACAGGCTGTGTTCCCCAAATTCATAAGAAATTGGTTATGTGCAAGGCTCTATTGAAAACAGGCACTTCTGGGGAGCCTGGGTGATGCAGTTTGTTAAGCATCTGACTCCTGGGTTTGACTCAGGTCATGATCTCCGGGTCATGGGATCCAGCCCCACATTGGCTCTATGCTCAGTGGGGAGTCTGCTTGAAATTCTTTCTCCCTCTCCCTCTGCCCCTCTCCCTGCTCATGTGCTTGCTCTCTCTCTCTGCCGCAAATAAATAAATAAATCTTAAAAAAAAAAAAGAAAAGAAAAGAAAACAAGCACTCCCTTTGACCTATAGTTTACTTTAAACTACTTCCTCCATGAGAGGGATATAGACTATTCAACATAGAAGACCCTTTTTGTAAGTGACTTTCCTGGTTTGTATTTGCAATAAATGGGTATATAACAAAACCAAAAGGTAAGAACAATCACCTTTGTAAAGATTAGCCATCACATGCCTGAAGTCCTCTTCGGTATGGATGTATTATATCAAGTCACAGGGAGATCAATTTCTGTCTTCACATCAAAATCCATCCAACAGTGCATGACTGCAATGTACTTACTCTAAAAATTAATAATTTTAATTAATTAACTTAATCAGAATATTCTGATGAACTGGATATTCTATTACATACTTTTTTCCAGAGCCAAAGAAACAGCTGTATTCATGCTGTTTTCAACTGTTCTAGTTCTGTTAGTGCTTTTTTCTGCCTTACTACATATCAAAGTTTGAAAACATCTCATTAATAATGAGCTGGAAGATATTCAGGATTAAAGATAAATGTCTAATCCTGCAGAGATGTGAATGGATAATAGGTCTGGTATCTGAGGGGACCAGATAGCAGTGTGGGCCAGTGACTCCCCATGGAGAAACTTTGGTCCATGAGAAACAGGAGATAGGACAGATCCAGGCCAATACATTCCCTCATTTTCTCTCTCCCATAGACTATCCCATGGTTTGTGCATGGAGCCTAGTTGGAGAAGTTCTGACAGCAAGTGCATCTGCTGAAGGACCTGCTGTATCTCTTCATGGCTTGTCATGAAGTGGTAGCCAACTTGCTAACACATCACTTGGCATTACTTGACATCTTGTTTTTGCTCCCTTCCTTTCCTTTTAAATCTCGTGGCCCTGAGTTTGCATTCCCCTAATAAAGCATTATCCCATTAACCCTTGCTTCAGGTTCTGTTTTCTAGAGAATCCCTGTTAAAGTCACTGCTAATTATACTTCAAGATATATTTTGAGTAATGTCTTAAATCTAGAAGTTTTTCAAAAGATGAAAGTCATTAAATCCTTGAAGCATTTCAGGCAACCTGCTATGAACCTGTTAGAAAGGAGATATATGAGATTCTCTCTATATAGAATACAAATATTCAGGGAATGGTTGGCCCCAGTTTTCTGCTGGGCCAGTGGTTCTCTGTCAGGATCACAAGAACATGGAGCGTGAGGTCAAGCTAAGAGTGTCATTCTGCGACTGCGAGAATGAAGGGCATATTTAGTAAGAAGATGTACCTTGTCTTTTGCCTTTAAAAACACATGCATAACTGGCACAAAATTCAAATAATTTCTTGAACTATATTGGGAACTGGACGCCTTGATTCTGCTACTAACAAGTTATTCAAAACTGGCAAAGGCATTTAATATTCCTGGTTTCATTTATGTCATTGAACCCTGTTTTCCTGAATAGACCCTTTGAGAATATACATTTTTAGAACTGTGAATCCTTTCTATAGGAATATGCACCCAAAATCTTATTGAAAAATTGCAATAAATTACAGGGATTTTTCTGACTCCTTATAACCTACTCACGCATTCTAAGTTAAAAACTCCTCATCTAGGTGATCGTGATTATAAGTTTGTAGCAAAAAGGCAGAAAGCTGTTACTCAGAAAAGCTCAGACTGAGATAGCACACACAAGCTTTGAAGAGTTGCAGCCCCCAGGTGATTGAAATGGTGCTTTTAGCGAGGGGATGGAAGGGAAGTTAAGTTTTTTAAGGCAACGAATAAACCAGTTATTTGGAAAAATCCTTACAAAGAGAGCAACTTCTAATGTTAAGGATGACTTCTCCGGGCTAGATACAGTGCTTATTTTCACAAAGTTGTGATTGCTTCCTCTGTCTGCAGGGGGTTACTCCTGGTTGATAAGAAAATTGGAAATCAAGTGAGGGAACTTATATGCTTCAATATTTAGTGGCTAACTGTTGAGTTTTTTTGCCACCAAGCATCCATTTTCCTGCTCTGATTTCTATTGCAGAGTGCTCTCACTTATCCTATATAAACACAGGAGATGATAATTTGAGGTTCAGAAGCTGATAACTTCAGAACCTTTCACTCCTCTTCCTAGCACATATTGGGAGTGAGAATATGACCTAATATTGGCTAATGGGCAGTTTTCTGGGAGCATCTGAATCCTGACTTCTTGATGCAAAGCACAATGCTTGGAGTCATCCACAGGGCAGGCAGAGGTAGCATGGCTGTGGCACCCAACCAGGATATTTCAGCTACAAGATGTTGCAATGCTTCCTGATTCCCAGTTCTTTACTTTTTGAGAGTCAACGGATGCTTTCCATTCCCAAGTCTGGTCTGTCAGTTCCATGAATACCCAGTAACCTTTCAGTAAATCACCTTGTATGTAAGATAGAATTGGTTGTTGAGTGCAACCTAGAAACTTTCGTAACACACCATTATTTATGAAGTGTGAGGGTGCTTCTTACACAAGGATTTGAGTTTCCTCCAGGAAAGTAGAGTTTTAATGTAGAGGGCAGAAGACCAAAGTGAGACTCAGACTTTCACCCTATCAAGTGCACACACAACAAAGAATGAAGCACCCAATAATAATACCGCTCATTCCATCTCTATATAGGTAAATATAGGACAACTTCTTCCCAACCACCTCATGGGGGGGCTTAAAGGATAGGATACAATGAGACTTCAGATGTATTCTATAGTTTGTGATCTCATTAGAGAACTGGGAATAATATGACCTTTTAGTTGAATAAAAGGGAGGGATTTTCAAAGAGTGACATACCCGAGTTTGTTTTTTGCTGATATTTTTGGGTGAAGCAATCATTACCACTGACACTACCAACCCTGATATGTATTTGAGAAAGTTTTTTTTTTTAATATTTTATTTATTTATTTGAGAGAGAGAGAGCACGAGTCAGGAGCAGAGGCAGAGGGAGAGGGAGAAGCAGACTCCCTGCTGAGCAGGGAGCCCAATGCGAGGCTCGATTCCAGGACCTGAGATCATGACCTGAGCCAAAGGCAGACACTCAACCGACTGAGCCACCCAGGCACCCAAAAAGTTTCCAGGTAATATACAGGATACCTGGTTAAATTTGAATTTCAAATAAATAACAAATAAATGTTTAAAATATATGTCACAAATAATGCAAGGAACATTCACTAAAAATTTAATTATTGTTAATCTGAAATTCAAATTCAATTGGGCATCCCCTATTTTTATTTTCTAAATCTGTCAACCCAAATTTGAGAATCCATGAGACCAAGTGTTCAAAGAAAGTGTAGTTAAGTTAAGAGAAAACTACATTATTGCCTCAGGTAGACAAAAGGAACTGAAGGGATAATTAAATTTACAAAATCCCTGAATAATGAGTAAGGTTTCCTTTTTTTGATAAAAATAGAGGAAGTTATGCAGCAGCTGGGTGGCTCAGTCAATTAAGTGTCTGACTCTTGGTTTTGGCTCACATCATGATCTCAGGGTTATGGGATCGAGCCCTGCACTGGGCTCCACACTCAGTGCAGAGTCTGCTTGAGATTCTCTCTCTCTCCCTTTGCTCCTCCACCCCATGTTCTCTCTCTCTCTCTCAAATAAATAAATAATTTTTTTAAAAAATGGAGAAAGTTAAATTATAACTGGTTCACTATTAAGCTCAATTGATTCATCTATAGGAATTATAGAGAGATACAGCAGAGATGATAATGAAAAGGATAATGAAACAACATGGTTTAGAGGGAAAATAGAGACAACTGAATCAGACAAACTTAAATTTGTTATGATAAAATAAATTAATATATACTCATAAATATTATTTTTAAAATAGATATTCTTAAAGGGAAGATTGTTGGATCAAACAGCTTACATATTTTAATTCTAATAGAGATTACTAAATTGTCCATCTAAACATATATATTTATCTACAGTCTAAGAGGATGCTTTTATTTTGCCAAACAATACGTAAAAAATGGTATCTATTGTACCTTTAATTTGCATTTGGGACATCAGGAAAGTGAAAAACTTAATTACTTCTGTGCTAGGTCTGTCATCTTGAAAAAGGTAACCAGAACTCATGTCTCTATGGACCCACATGTAACCTTCAGTGGTTTTCCCTTCTCTGTGCTTCACTTTTCCTAGGGGGTAGATGTTAGTAATCAAAACACCCAACATTTGTTATGAAGACTAAATAAGCGCGTATTTCACAGCCCCACATGAGCACTGTGCTTGAAACGTAAAGTGTCCTGTTTAAATATATCTCTTTTTTCTCCCTTTTACTTCTTCTCTGTCCTGCTTGTGATATACTTCTACTCCAGGAGGTATCTTTCTTCGGTAGTTAATTTAAAGACAACATTTACAAAATGTTGTAAGCATTTTCATTATCATGAATATCATTAATTATCTTAGAAGATAATAATAATAATAGTAATTATCATCATCATCATCATCATCATTTTAAAGAAGAAGAGACAGAGGCCATGAGAGTTTTGAGTATAGAAATCCAAAATGGTCTATCTTAGGTCAAGAATAATAGTATACAGGACATAGAACCTTCTGCATTGTTTATTGGTTGGACAATCCATTCTCCAGTCAATTTTTGTTTAACACCTAATAATATAAGTTAAGTAGTGTGGACATTGGAAGCAAGGTAATTTTTAACCATGTATTAAGATTTTCTCAAACTAATCAGATGGGATATGGGATTTTAATCATAAAACTTCTTGAGAAACCACTTTTTGTCTTTTGCTAATGATTCCAAGAGAAATTATTTCTAAGAGAAAGTAACTGGAATCATTTACAGTTTAGAGAACTAATACCTTAAATAAAATAAAATAAATGTAAAAAGTAGTCAAACCCTAAATATAGTGCTGTCAGTAAATAAGAATAACAATGACATTAGTAATTATCACAAATGAAAGACTCCCTAAAGGCTAGGATTGCACAGGAAGCACTTTCCATGGATTATTGCATGTAACCCTCACAATATCCTTCCAAGGTAGGGATTATTATTATTCCCCCCTTTTTTTTCAGGCAGGAAGTAACCAAAAGATTAGGGAAACATGCTCAAAGTCACAGAGGTAATAACCATAGGAGCTGAAATTTAACATAGCTCTGTCTGAATACTATCTACATAGAGTATCATCAAGATGAAATAATTATTTCTTGGAATATTTCCATAAACATGAGTGAACACATAAACATTTATGGAATGCTTACTGGATGTCAAGTTATTGTCATAACACCAACACTATAAGTTAAGGGTGATGATTTTTTTCCCTTGATTTTAGGTAGGAAAAAACTGACACTCAGTGTCATTTCCAAAATCAGACAAGTACATGAGGGTGACCCAAATGCAGGGGTTTCCACTTTGCTTCTGATATTTTCACATGTCCCACCTGAACATAATTCACATGAATTCACTCGATGCTCCCAGTTTTAATGGAGGCCCAAGGCAAAAATCTGCCAAGAAATATTCTTTACATTAGAGCAGTAATATTCTCAAACTGTGTTTTGATACTCTCATTTCTTGATCCTGGTAAGAAGACAGTGTTTTGTTTTGTTTTTTGGTTTTTTCTTTTTTCTTTTTTTGTTTGTTCATTTTTAATATAGGAAGCACATGGTATTTGCAAGGACAGTGGAAGGGAAGAGTCTTTGACCAATGAGAGGGGATGGAGGAGGGCTTGACTTCTAAACTCAGCACTTTTGAGAGTCACATTCAAACAAGATTCTAAAAGTGAGCATGAATCTTAGCATTGAACTGAATATGCAGGCTGCAAGCAATGGCATTTGCTTCATCTATGGTGATCATTTGGGTTTTCTTTCTGTCTTTGACTCTAAGTGTGTGTCCTTGGTCTGGTCACTTAACCCAATGGGACATCAATCCTTTCATCATATGAAAGAAAATCCTACTGCTGCTTCCTTAGGGCTCTTTTCTATTTGCAAGGAAAAATTCTTCTGCTATGATTTTGGTGGCTATCACACCAACGCCCTAATTTATTCCTCAAAATAATCTTTTTTGTGGAAAAATTATAAAATTCAAACAAGAAAAGAATTTGGCTATAATCCCACCACACATTACCCTTCTCAAAATATGACTTGTTATAGCCAGCCAACAGAGAAATAAAGCAGAAATAATTTGAATATAGAGACTACTTGGCTTTAAAGAAATGATCGGGAATGGTAAAACCAGCAAAACTGGGAGTTAATCTCTGGACTAAACTTCTTTTTAAAGGGGTAATATGCAAGTGTTATGGGGTGAATTGTGTCCCCCAAGGAAGACATGCTGAAGTCCTACCCATCAGCCCCTCAGAATGTGGCCTTATTTGGAATAATGGTCTTTAGAAAGGTAATTGAGTGGAAATGAGGTCATTAGAATGGACCCTAATCTAATCTGACTGCTGTTTTTCTAAAAAGGGAAGTTGGGACAGAGGGAGAGTCACACAGGGGGAAGACAATGTGAAGATGCACAGGGAGGAAATGGCCATGTGGCTGGAGTGATGCATATACAAGCCAAAGAATGCTAAGGATTGCTGGCGAATGCCCAAAGCTGGAGGCAAGCAAAGATTATCCCCTAGAGCTGTCAGCATGGTTCTCCTGGCATCTAGAGTCTGGATTTGTAGACTCCAGAACTGTGAGAGAATAAATTTCTGGGCTTGGGGTTTTGTTAAATATATTTTTAAAGAGTTTTTACTGGAAGTATAGTTGACATAAATTTCTGTTGTTTTTAAAGCACCCATTCGGTGCTACTTTGTTATGGCAGCACCAGCAAAGTAATACAGCAAATATATCCCAAATATATATAACTGCATTACACACTGACAACCTCAGCTTCTCAGGATCAAATGTATGCATGCTTTCACACACACACACACACACGCACACTTTTATTAAATACAAGCAAGTTAAATGATGTTAAATGAACCAGCCTCCTGCTTTATTCCACTCCCCTTGAAATGACTTCTTGTGAGCTCTGCTCTCTTCTGTGTGTTCATCTGTTTGTTGCACAGAAATAACAGCTGTAAGGTCCACTAAGGATTTCTATAAAACAGCTAATAAAAGCTTCAACTTAAATTCATTCCAGAAAATTGAACACACATAACACATCATATCAGGAAAATGGAAAGCACGTTATTGCACATTTAAAGTTGTATTGTTTGTGCAGACTTTGATATAGAAATATGTTGAAGGGCTGATGGAGATGATATGTAGGAAAGAGCATCATTACCAGGGAGAGCTGGCTCTTGGGCTGGAGATCTCTCCTTGATGACTGCCCCACCCTGCTGGCTTGATCCTTAATGACACTCCCATTCTGCTTCTCTGGTGGTCCAGCTCCCCCTTTTTTGATTCATAGAACATCTGAGCCTTCTTGTTGTCAGTACTGTTGCTGTGAAGAACACTGTCTACTGAAGACAGAATATGCTATGTACCAGACACTAGTGGATATAGGGAACTAATTGAAGAAAAGTGAAGGCAGTGGTAACCACAAAACACAAATATAACCACCAATAAGATATCTGGATGCTCTGGTGATTGACACAACCCAAAATGAGATAATAAACTCACCTATGAACACATACTTCTTGATTGATCCATAAATTTTCCCAGTCCTTGATCTTTCTTCCCCCTGACTTCCCAGCTTCCCTATTCCATTTGGATGAAACCCCTTGGACCACTGCCTAATTCTGCACACTATACTGCTAAAAATTAGTGGAATTTTTTACAGCTGACTATTCAATATTTTGTAGATCAATGCTTATTCCCCTCTATTAACTTATATACACTTTGAGGGTAAGGAATTCGTATCGTCCATATTTGTATAATTCTACCCAGCTTTCCCAGAACATATCAGATTTTATGCTTCACAGGTACTATCCAGTAAGTGTTCATGATATGAACCATCGTGGGGGGGGGGCGGTGGAATAGGACAAATTAGGTTTATCTCTGCTCTTTTTTTTTTTTTTAAGGTTTTATTTATTTATTTTAGGGAGCAAGAGAGGGAGCAAATGCATGAGCAAGGAGAGGGGTAGTGGGGGAGGGAGAAGGACAAGAGACTCCCCGCTGAGCACAGAGCCCTATATGGGGCTCAATCAAAGGACCTTGAGATCACAACCTGAGATGAAAGCAAGAATCAGATATTTAACTCACTGAGCCACGCAGGCACCCCATCTCCACTTTATATTTGCTTGGAGGGTGGATGGCGAACTCATGTCTTGACCGTAAAATCTTTCAACCCATATTCTCCATCAAGTTACTTCTGATATTTTTTTTCTGTTGGAGAAATGGCAGGAACATTGAAGGAATGAAACATCCTGATAACCTTCTCAATGCTAGGCACAGAGTCTTCCTCCTAAATGTTTGCTTATTGAATAATTGGCCTTCGTTATAAAAGAAGGGTCTGGGTTGTTTTTCTCCTCAGATCAAGTGGGAAACCTTTCCCTCCACCACCCACTGATTTTTCATTTTATTTTTTTATTTGAGTGTAGTTGACACACAATGTCACATTAATTTCAGGTGTACCACTTAGTGATTCAACAAGTTGTGTTTTTTTTTTAAGATTTTATTTATTTGCGAGAGAGAGAATGAGAGACAGAGAGCATGAGAGGGAGGAGGGTCAGAGGGAGAAGCAGACTCCCTGCTGAGCAGGGAGCCCGATGCGGGACTCGATCCTGTGACTCCAGGATCATGACCTGAGCCGAAGGCAGTCGCTTAACCAACTGAGCCACCCAGGTGCCCGATTCAACAAGTTTATACGTTATGCTACACTCACAAGTATAGCTACCATCTGTCACCATACAACACTACTACAATACCATTGACTATACTCCTTCTGCCTTTCATTGCTGTGACTTATGCCTGTATCTCCCACTCCCCTTTACACTCCCCACTAATTATTAATTTTTAAGGAGACTTTCAGTATCCAAACACTATCCTGAGTAGAGATGGCCTGCTTCTGCTTTTTGAAAACACTTTAATGACAAAAATTATTATATATTTTGGTCTATAAACTTTAATTCTTTCACCATTTTAAAATTGGAGCACCCTAATCTTCTTTAGGTCTTAGGTCTAATTTCTCCAAATTAGTTGGTTCCAAACACAACAATAGGGTTAAACATTTGGAAGCCATGACAGAACCTTGACAGTTGGACATTAGATCGATGGGAAGATGGAAACTGCACACAAAACCATCATTAATAATGAGCATATGCAGGAAGGATCTCTCACAGCACATCATATTGAAATGATAAATGTGGAATATTAATTTAGGAAAAAGCAATGTAGGGCCATTTTTAAACTGAAAACCAAGGTTAGAATCAACCATGCCATGACTCTGGAGAGTAAAGTTGAAAAAGAAGATGAGAGGTCTTGGATATTCTAGTCACCTGCTAACCAGATCACCCGGCTATAGTCCTACCTAAAGTCACCTTTTTGCCCAAATACAGTGATGGTATGCAGATAACAACATTGGTAATCTTTCTATCCCAAACAGGGTCGGGAGTTCAGGTAATTAGTCGTGCAGCCTGCCACAGGCTTTACTGCTAAATTCAGTGCATGGAGACAAATGGGTGTAAACAGGTGCTAGACAAGAGCATGGCTTACGGATGGCTCCTTTGGAGAGAAGAAGGAAGTCAGTCACATATAGAGCTGGTTCCTTGCTCTTTGACTAAAAGCGTTAAAGAAGAAACCCTTGCTTAAGATTTAGCAATCATCATTTTTTAGGTCAAAATATTTCAAACTGACTAGCTAGTTCTATAAATATAGCAGAATCTTTCTTAATCATGTATTTTAATTAATTTCTTCTTTAGTAGTTATATTTGTTTTTCTGTTCTTATAAAAAACCAAAGATGACTACTGTATTTGACAAACTTGAAATTGGTAGAATTTTAAGATTTTCTGGAGTGTGTTCTGTTGCTTATAGGGGAATATAAATATCCAGTACAACAGCTAGTTTTACAAATAACATTTTTTTTTTCTGTTGAGAAATGACTTACTTAAAGACCTCAAAGCTGTTGACTAATCAAAACTATAGATTTATTGCGATAAGGAAAAACACCACCTTGATAAGGTGAAAGGGGGGAAAATAAGAGATTTTATAAAAGGCTCAGACTGGGTGGTTTTAAAGTAAGGTAGAATTTATGACATCATAGCTTTGAATTGGTGGGCGCAAGGATGTGAAAGTCTGGAAGGAAGTTTTGATAAGCAAGGTATTAGCCTTGATAAGCAAGCTGTTTTAGTTGGTTGATAGTATTATCTTCCAAGAGGAAATATCTTCCAGGAACTGAGTTATTCTTGCTTGTTGTCAGTACTCATTAATATTAAGAACCAAAAAATATGCCCCATCTCGATGTTATTTAACATAGGAAATTAGTTTGAGTACTTTTTCTCTTTCCTTCCTTCCTTTTTCCCTTCCTTCCTCCCTTCTTTCTTTCTTTTTTTTTTTTTAATACATTGTCCCTTCCCTTCTCTTCCTTTCTTCTTTGTTCATTTACTTTCAAAAATGGATCAAGGCAGCCTCCAGTGAAAGTTACCATAGTAAAACAAAAACACATCTAGTCCAACACAAAAGTTACAAAGTAAAAAGAGAGACGAGGAATTCTATTAAGACAGTCATGGCTGAGTAAGGCTGTCCAATTAGTGTCAGATCTATCCATGAGCACCCTGAAAGTCCAAGCAAAGGGGTGAACAAGATATCAAAACAGCAAAAAATATCTATAGAAAGACACATACTTATTTCATTATTAGAAAGAAACAATTTCCTGGTCCGTAGCTTTGTGGAGCAAAACATGCTGGAGAGAAATAAGGGCTTTTCTATGTGGAAGACCTCACCATTCACTGATATACTGAAACCTCATAATCCTGATGACTCAATTAAAAATAGAAAGTGGAAGGGTAGGGGAGCCTGGGTGGCACACTCCATTAAACATCTGACTCTTGGTTTCAGCTCAGGTCCTGATCTCAGGGTCATGGGATGGAGACCTTCATGGGGCTCTGCGCTGAGCACAGAGTCTGCTTGAGTTTCTCCCTCCTGCTCTGCCCTTCCCATTCATTCTCTCTCTCTCTGTCTAAAATAGATATTTTTTTTTTAAGTGGAAGGATATAAATGTACTATAATAAGACCATCTTTATACGACAGTAGGGTAGACCCTTAAGTGGTGACCTGATTCCTTACCCCACTCCATCCACTGGCCTAAAACTTTATAGAAAACTATGGGTCTCTGGTTTGGGGCTTTTCTGAACAGGAAGTTTGCTCACACCACCTGGGCTGCAGAACCTACCAACGCAGGTATGCCCCTGTGATAGCTGAATTATTGGTCCCAATCTTTCACTTCCTTATTTATCTATCCTTTTATAAGTCATCCATATCTTTGCCATGACAGAACATGCTTTCCTGGCCCTGACCTTGGATTGGCCATGTGACCTGTTTTGGGTAATGAGAGATCAGTAAAACTGAAATGGATAGAGGTTTGAAATGTATGTGCCAGACTGGATTTATTTTCTTGCCCTTTTGCTTTCACCATGGGAGAAACTCGCCATGTCACCAATTAGTTACTAAAAAACAAGAGAACCTGACCTTAACCAGCAGCCTGCAGTCCAAGCTCAGTGAAACCCAGACCTGATCAGCCAAACACCCCCGCTAGCTCAGAGACACATGAGTCAAACCTAAATTTTATTATTTTAAGCCATTCAGTTAGAAAGTTTGGTGGGGAGTGGCCACACAGCAGACCACATAGCTGTTTTTTTTCTACAGTCTCCTGAGACATTTCAGAGTTCAATCTCTCCCTTGTATCCTTGATCTTGTGACTATTCTTTTATTTTCTGGTTTGGTAATAAACAAGTCAGAGTTGTCATTTATAACAATCTGAAAACCGGGCTCACTCTTGTGAGCTGGCCTGCATTGATGAATTCGCTGTCTCTCTCCTAACTCATAGATACAGTATTTTTGAATATACTTGCAAGAGACCCATCAAATTTCCACTGCAATAGAGGAAGAAGTGATGTCACACACACACACACACACACACAATTTTTCTTCTGTCTTAAATAACACTGTTCTAGGATCTGCTTACCTATGCCTACAATGGAGTGGAAAGAGTTAAATGTCTCACATATTATACAAGGTCAAAGTGGAGTAGAGGAAGAGAGGAGGTAGAATAAACATGTGGCCTTTGGGCAGTCACTGACTCAGGGAGGTAGCCCTCAGGAGAAAAGATACTTCGGTTTAGTTGCTGCTTCTGGGTGAAAAAGGAGGTGCTAAGGCTCATCCAGTTACATATCCATCTGTCCCAAATAGCTAGCATTAAGGCAAGTGAATTAAGATTTTCCCTTCCCGAAATAAGTCAATCAGAGAAAGACAAGTATCATATGATCTCACTGATATGTGGAATTTGAGAAACAAGACAGAGGATCATAGCGGAAGGGAGGGAAAAATGAAACAAGATGAAACCAGAGAGGGAGACAAACCATAAGAGACTCTTAATCTCAGGAAACAAACTGAGGGTTGCTGGAATGGAGGGGGGTGGAGGGGTGGGGTGGCTGGATGATGGACATTGGGGAGGGTATGTGCTATGGTGAGCACTGTGAATTGTGTAAGACTGATGAATCACAGACCTGTACCCCTGAAACAAATAATACATTATATGTTAATAAACAAACAAAAAAAGATTGTCCCTTCCCTTCCACAATCGTCATCAGGGTTCATGTCTGGTTTTTCCATCATCACCAGCCCCTGAAAGTGATGATTATTTAAGTCCAATACTCCCTAAAATAAAAATATTCCCCAGGGAGGGGGGAGTCAATCCTATCATTTGGCTGTATGTCTTTCAGTCGAGGCATGGCTGGGTTCTGTCCTCCCTAGAGACATCCCAGGTAATAGGCTTACAGTTGTGCGAAATTCGGTACTCAATGAAGCAATCAGTTTATCCTCCACCTCTGGCAACATTGACTCCCATTTTACTTATCTGGATAGGCTTGGCTTTAATTCATTACTAATAGTCTTGGTTTGTATTTTGATTAATGTTTAAGCTCCTTCAAATCCCTTTGGAGAAAGCTGAGAGCTGAAGCTTGAATAAACAATGGGATATTCTCAGACTTCAAAGAAGCATTACCTTAAGGGGTCTAGCCAGGCTGTGGAATGCTGGGCTTCTTTCGGCCTGGTCCTAATTAGCTTTGGGGTCTGGCAAACCCGCACAGTGCAAACGCATCCAGCCGAGGCCCCTGGCATGCTCTCTCAACTACCCTCACATATGGGCTTGCCACATCCTTGGATCATCATCTGAAGAAAATGTTCCCTTCTGTTCTTGTTCTGCCTGGGGATTATCAGTTCTTCTCCCCCTCCTCCCCATCTCTCCTTTGAATCCTGACAAAAATCAGTTAGCCAACTTTTTTTGCCAATCTTTTTTTTTTTGCCCCAAGTGTAGTGCCTTGAGGCTAATGATGGTGACCTTTAAGGGAAGTCAAAGAGAAACAACACCGTGGAAACAATGCGGAATATGAGCTCTGGTTTCAATTCTCTCCACTGGCAGTTCCTCTCTGGACCTTCAACAGGGAAAACGCTTCCCAGTTCAAATGAAAGCAAGGAACATAACCCTCCAGTGCCTCCCCCCGGGCACCACGAGACAACAGCACTCAAGCTGAACTCCTCACAGTTGGAGAAAAACAAGTTGGCCAAGGAAAAAGACAAATCTGCTCGCCCTTCTTCTTCTTCACCAGGTCTTCACTTCTGCTCTAACCCAGGGATGTCAAACATTCCAAGCCTTTGCCGGTGGGTCACTGAGGCTGTGGTACAGGTAGATCAGGGGTCAACAAACTATAGCCACAGGTAGATCAGGGGTCAACAAACTATAGCCCGGGGCCGAGTCCAACCCACAATCTGGTTTTGTAAATGAAGCTTACTGGAGCACAGCCTCACCCATTTGTTTATGGATCATCTGTGGCTACCTTCAAACAGTTGAGTAGCTGAAACTGAGACTGGATAGTCTGCACAGCCTAAAATAATTATTATCTGGACCTTTACAGGAAAAGTTTGCAAATAGAGGACAGGAAGACAAAAGAAGATCAAAGATAAATGTGGTGTCGAAATACAATATAATTTCGGCTCCCATTCATCGGTCGGAATCAATTTTTTCCCATATTTGCAGACATGGAGCAAAATATTCTCAAGAATTATACTCAGAAATCAACAAGGGTCCAACTGATGATAGATACTCCCAACAAGACAGGCATTTTTTAAGAAAATTTCTCCATGGAAATTATTCAGCAACATGCAGAAAGAGGGCTGAGATACATTGTAATGTCCATTATGGCTAAACCTGTATTATTTTGTTCTTTTATGCAGGTTCCCAGACCAAAAGGAAGTCCTCAGCTACTTATTCCAAAGGACTCCCCAAAACATCCTTCATGAGATTGTGTCCAATGATGTGGGGGCTCTTCTGAACCTTGCAGAGAAAACTCAACTCCAGAAAGGCCTTGGCTAATAAAGAAGAGAGAAATCAATCCAGACCCCCCTATAAGATGTGTGTTCTTCAGAGAGAATTAAAAACCTGTTGGATTGCTTGTCCTTACTGCCTGCTTGTAAAGCATATTCAATTATTCATTTTATCCACCTGACTGACCACTTAAAAACTATGTAGTCAGTGCTTCGGCAATAATTTCACTTCTAAGTGTTCCGCCTGGTTATTTTTCCGTGTGTGCACACTATTAATTAATGACTATGGAGAAGTCCATAAATTTCAGCATTCTGTAGCAGTGTTGCCTGAATCTATTACCCGTGAAAGCCAGAGTCTACAGTCACTGAGGAGGCACAAAGAGATAAGTATTGATTTCATTTTTGAGTTTTAATTTCTTCTCATTGAATCTGGAGGAGCAGATTGCATTTGAACAACCCTCACAGAGCATTGAAGTACAACACAAGATGCACACAGCCGTCTGCCCACAGGGTGGGCTCAGCCTACCAGCTCAGGTTTTGGCGGCTTTATGTGTGTCACTGATGGAGAATCAATGAAAAAACATTTGGGGCTCTTAAAAAAATGCAGCCAAATCCTCTGTGAGCCTTAGTGACTTATTAAATCGGGACAAGGGTATTAAGGACCTCCTGTGTTCAAAACTTCAGATATGTTTGCATGCGGTTGATTCAGACTCCCAGTGTATTGGGAAGCTGGCCTTAATAAGACAGCAGAAAGTCTCCAACTGGTGAGTGGGGACATCCAGGAGCTGGTGTGGCCTTGGCTTAACTGATGCAATGTAATAGGTTGAAGCGAGTATTTGCTGTACCTCTGTGTTCCGTCTGTTTAATGGAGATGAGACCAACCAGGTCACAAACCTGTCTGGACCAAGATCCATAGAGAGAGGTAGAAAGGAAAGTCCTACTCCTTTTGAGAAAAATGGAAGCCCTTAGCCACTACACATTCTTGGTGTCTGATACAGAGAACAATGTTTTCCTGTAGTATTTAGAATATGCTGAGTAGTGTTAGAGTTTATTAAAAAAAAAAAAAGTTAAACCTATAACAATAATCTGATTTAGGTACTATTATTGCCCGCAGTGTATTACAGATGGGGAGACCAGGGTACAAAGTTTTGGGGCACGAAAAGCCACGCAGCCAGCAGGTGGCTCCTAGCTCTCTTCATCTAAGTCTCTAACCCTGATGTAGACCTGTTTCTTGCCTCTTGGACTGCCTCTTCTGGACCAGAGTCCAGTGCATCATTTCCTTACTGGAGGACTCCAAGGTAAGGGCCCAGTGGGAAAATGCTGGTTCTGGTCACAATTTTTAAGCTAATGAGATATGTTGCCTGGAGAATGCAGTCAACCATGTGGGAACAATCAGAATCATCTGGAGAGTTGTTTTGGTTGTGTTTAGTGTACTTCCAAAACAGATCTGAAGACACCACCCCAGACCCATGGACTTAAACTCTCTAGGAGTTAAACTCACAGAAATCTGCCTTTTTCAAGCTCCCCAGGAGATTCTGAGGCACTCAGAAGAGTGTCCAGAAGTCAGAGGTGTGGCTCCTCCAGATACTTGCTGCATAGCGTGTTCCCACCTTCAAATGAATCCAGTTCCTGCAGTTTACTCCCAATCATGGCCTCAGATCCTCATCTGTAAAATGAGAATCTTCTAGCTGTGCAAAACCTCGAGTTTCTCATCTCTAAGGCCAGGGGCTTTTGTAACCATGTTACCACACTTCCTAGAAGGAGCAGAAAGCCTGGGTTTTGCCCTGGGTGTGGGTTTTGAGGAATGGGTCAGCGGTGAGGTGACCAGACATAGAGGGGAGACCACTCTGACGATTCATTCTACTGCTCCCAAATTTGTACTGTTAAAAATAAATCAATACGCGCATCTGTGCCACTCACACTTCCACACGGGAATGAACCTAGTGTGAGCTCCATTCTGTCAGCCAGCTTGTTGAACTGATTTGTTCACTAAAGGGAAACAAGAGGTTGACAGAAAATAGCAGTGGGGGGTCTATTCTGCCTATACTTCCATCTATAAAAATAACTGAAAGAGTTCTTTGAGACACAACTTTCTAGAAGCAATAAAATGTTTGCTGGAGCATGGTTAGATTTATTACCAATAAAACACCACCGGTTCAACTGAGGCATTGATGGATGCACAGGCAGGACCAGGAAAGAATGAGGGCTTTAGGGTCTCCTACTCAGGAAAACTAGCTGGCATCTCTGACCCTTAGTTTTCATCAACTGCAAATGAAAATAATATCTGCCAGGTGATTGCAAACGGCCTTTAAAAATAGAAGGTAGTTAATATGTATCATTCCTGTTTTATTTTGGGAACAAAATCCACTGCCTTCTTCCTAGGATGATCATGGTCATCCATCTTCTGTGCCCCAATCCTGCCTACTGTGATGGCCCTTCTTGTAAAAATGTGCTCTTTTATTCATTTTAGACGCATTTTTTAGCCCAAATCATTGTCTAAGTTTCCAATTGATATTTGTTTGTAATATCCTTTATGTGCTAAAAAAAATATCAACAAATAGGCCGTGTGTGATTTCACCTATTGTTTTGGGGTGTTTCTTTGATCCCAAGTCAGATAAAATGTGTGTCCGCGTCCTGTGGCTGTTGTTCAGAGTTTTAGTCTTACTTTTCTTTTCACTAACACATTGATCCATCTGATATCAATTTTGTTGAATCATGGAAGATCAGGCTATTACTTGGTTTTATCGGTCCTGAAAATTTAAATACACATATAGGTGCACAGAAGCACATACATATGCCTCTACACGCATGCACACCCACACCCACAGCTACTTACATGCATGTGTAGAGACTGCCTTTAACTCGGAGAGTCTTTGCTATTACTTCGCAGCCCAGAGTTGGATCTATCTCAATGAGAGTATCTTACAATTTACTCTGAATCTGTGTTGTTCATTAAGGTCACAAAAATGTATAAACCCTTTGTTCTTTTCTATGCCCATGAGATAGTGTCTGGTTGTTATTGGTTGAGGCATGACTGAAGGTAATGTTTAGAAAGAAACAAACAATGTGGACGTGGAAGTGAGAGATGACAGAGCGTTGCCCTCCACGAACGTACCCTTCATGTGATGAAGAAGAAACCCAGATTCAAGAGAAAGTGGGGCATAGACAGGGAACCTTCAAAAAGGGGTGCCACTTGAGTGAGTCTGTCTGCTGAGTAGAGTCTGATGAACGTCAGCAGCAGCCTGTGCTTGCTCTGGGGTGTGAACAGAGTGGATTAAAGAAATCCACATAAGATGCTATTTTTTTTAATTAAAAAAAATTTTTAAGATGCTATTTAAACATGTGGATAGGTATATGCTCCTATGCTCCTAGAGACTGAGCACTGCCAACAAAGTGACAGTAAAATCCAGCTTTTCACTCCAAATACTAATACAACTTATGTTCTGGTTAAATTGTGCTGGAAACACATTGTTTGCATTTTAGAACAGTCTTTATTTCTTCTAGACATTTATGTTGTGTTTTCATTAGCATGGACTACCCTTTAGGTAGGTAGGTAGGTAGGTATTTTCAGTCATTGCCTTTGTTTTATTTTTTTAAATTTTATTTTATTTTATTATGTTACGTTAGTCACCATAGTGTTCCATGATTCATTGTTTTCGTTGCTTTAAAAATAATTAGGACATGGGGCGCCTGGGTGGCTCAGTTGGTTAAAGCGACTGCCTTCGGCTCAGGTCATGATCCTGGAGTCCCGGGATCGAGTCCCACGTCGGGCTCCCTGCTCGGCGGGGAGTCTGCTTCTCCCTCTGACCCTCCTCCCTCTCATGCTCTCTGTCTCTCATTCTCTCTCTCTCAAATAAATAAATAAAAATCTTTAAAAATAATTAGGACATGGTGCTACAGGAACTATAAACACTACTTGTACATTTGAAGTAATAGTGGGAAAACCTTTGAAATTTTTCTTTCTTTGAAAATATGTAAAAACTTAAGTCCTGAGATACAGTTGTTTGATTTCAGGAAAATAGCATGTATTGTTGGCATGTGGACTAAAGCACACATACAAAAATATGTAAGATAGACTTTGGATATCCGCAAGTATGCAGCCTCCTAGAAGGGACATGACAAAGCCAGAGGACCCAGGCTGGTCAAGGATGAATCTGAGTAAGTATCTAGGATAATGATAATATAACCTGTGTGGTGTAGACTGAAGGTGGCATGGACGTTTAGAATCGAGGACTAACGGGCAGTATTTCAGGAAGAGCTGAAGATGTGAAAATCACCAGGTTGGTGGTAGGCTCGAACAGGACAGTGCCCACAGGAGCATTTTACATACCATGAGGCATGATTTCGCATGTAACACAGAAGCAGCTTCTCATCTCTCAGGACACAAGGAATCAGAAGACCTTCATTCAAGTCCCATCTCTGTTTTTTCCCCACTGCACAACCTTATGTAAGTCTTGTTTCTTCTAAAGATCTGTTTCCTTTCCTGAAGAATTGGCTTCTTACCACTACTCATTAAAACTCGTTGAAAAACCAGTGTACCCTGGGGTGCCTGAATGGCTCAGTCCTTTGAGCATCTGACTCTTGATTTCAGCTCAGGTTATGATCTCAGGGTCGTGGGATCGAACCTGGAGACGGGCTCCAAGCTGGGTATGGAACCTGCTTAAGATTCTCTCTCTCTCTCCCTCTGCCCCTCCCCCCTGTGCACGTGCTCTCGCTCTCATTAAAAAAAACAAACATCAACAATGTACATATTATTTTATTGTTGTAAAAAAAAGAACCCTCTACAGATATTAATGTTATCATCAACTTCATGAGGATATTGGGAGAACTAATGTAAAAATTGGGATAAAATACACAAGAGTCTTTCATAAAATGGAAGATACTCTGTTTATCTGTAAAATGGAAATTGACCTTCTTTTTTCTTACTTTTCTCTTTTGATCTTCTCTTTCTTTCTCTCTCTCTCTCTGTCTCTTTCTCCTCCTTCTCCTTCTTCATCTATGTTCTTTCATTTGCCAAAATGCTCCGTAAGAAAAATGCAATGGCTTTTGGGCTGTCCGCTGGCCTTTATTAATTGAGTATGGGGCTGCTTAAGGGCTAGGAAATTAGAAGATGTAATAATTGCACAATCGTGAGTTTTATTGTGACGGTTATTTGAGAAAGTCTGAAGATCATTTGAGTACTTCTTTATTAAGAGTGTATCTCCAATCAGACTTGAAGCATAAGCCAGAATTAAGCAACGGAAATAATTTAGGCTTGAAATGGGAACCCTTGTATTCACACATCTCTCCCAGAACCAATCAGTGTGAGTGCATTTCCATTTCAGAGGCTGCATTTGATTTCAGTCCACTCTCCCATGCCACTCTAAATGAGAAATTGAAATAAACGCCTATGCAACTTTTACAATTCTGGAAATAGTAGCATTTGGGCAGCAAGTTTCATGTCATTTTCCTATTAATGCCAATTTCCAAGGTAAACCAACCCATAATATTTTTGACAGGTCAGTGGCTAGAGTAATAGAGAAATTTCAATATATCAGTTTTCATTTCATATTTGGGGGGAGAAAAAGCTGAATGTCATTCCAGCAATTCAAATTTTCTAACAAAACCCACTGATATGTAAAACTCTCATTTTTCAGGTCTCCTTTCTCAGGGGAAAATACATTTTAATGTTTTAATTCCATGTATTTATAATTATAATTTCATGTCCTGAGGAATTCTGTTCAATGAACTTTTAAATTTTTTTCTCCGTATTTTATATAAGTAGTTTTCAGTTACAGACTATGCAGCATTGTGCAGGCATTAAGACAACCACTTAATTGCAGAGACTCATGGAGTTGCATTTACATATAGTCTTCTCGTCAAAGTGAGGAAAACCTTGGGAGAAGAAATTCACCAACAGTCTGGGACAAGCCCTTTTCCAGGTCCTTAGTTCAATACAAACTTATACTTACAAACTCGTTTTCCCTTACTTGAAAATAAAATGCAAGTGATTGATATGGCATGACCCCAGAAATCAAACAGTAAATGGAAAAGAAATTTCATCATAATCAAATGCAAGTTATACTTTTCCTCTCTCCTTCTCTTTGAAAATCATTTTTGGAAGGGTGGAGAAAAAGAGCAGAAAGGAGATGAAAGGTCCTTGGAAGTAATTCTCCTACAGAAGAAAGTGAAGAACAAACAACAAACAAAAACAATTCCCAATACACTTTGAACCTAAAAGATTAACCTACTTTGTATAGAACAATACTTCAATGACTGGGCTTGGAGACAAAGAGATGGAAAGTTGAATTCCAATTCTGCTACTTACAAGTAACTTGGAAATGTTTCTTAATTCCACTTACTTCAGGTTTCTCAATTGTCAAATCAGTATAACAATAGCAACAATAGTAATATCAACCATGTATGAGATGCTGGGGACCACATCCAATAATACAGATAAAGAGTCTATCACAGGGGCGCCTGGGTGGCTCAGTCGTTAAGCGTCTGCCTTCGGCTCAGGTCATGAACCCAGGGTCCTGGGATCAAGCCCCGCATCGGGCTCCCTGCTCAGTGGGAAGCCTGCTTCTCCCTCTCCCACTCCCCCTGCTTGTGTTCCCTCTCTTACTGTGTCTCTCTCTCTCAAATAAATAAATAAAATCTTTAAAAAAAAAAATTAAAAAAAAGAGTCTATCACAGATCCTGACTCTGGTTAGCACTTAGGAGTTGTTTATTGGATACATTGTTGCTGTTCCACTGGATGGTAACTCAACCTCTCTTCTTTTAGGGGCACCATGTCTCCTCAGTAATCCTGTGGTCAGCTAAGGACAATGTCATCTCCTGGGATCCATGACTGGAAGTTTGAAGCAAGACTAGACAGTGAGCCAATTCCTAAGTCTATTGTTGGAATAATCAGTAAAGAGGCGCTCTCTCCTGGGTCCCAAGGGCCATCAAGCCTAAAGTTTCCACAGCTACTTTGCTACATCAACCCACCCTCCCAGAGCAAAGAAGAGCAAAGGGGCTGCCCTGAGGGAACCAGTAAGCTCATGGATCCAGCTTTATTGGAAGTTAATTCCGCATCTTGCTCTTTCTGGGAACTTGAAACCATAAATTCTAGCTAGCCTGCAGTAGGTCTTTGTCACTAGCAGTCTATATTCAGTCCTTATCATTTTTTACTAGCAACCTAATAACAAGACATTCATGTCAGTAGGGATTTCAGAATGGAAGTTACGAGTCAGATCTCTAAGTTACTGCTCATGTGATCGCAGTTTGGAAGGACCTAGTTCAAAGGTCAATTGGATCTGTATATTGGAAATCCTACACAGAAAATGGGCTGCTTCATCTGCTACAATGGAGGGAGAATTCAGTTTAAGAAGGAAACTTGACAAGTAGAATGAATGTCATAGTTAAAATAACTCTAGTCTGTGTCCTTATTATCTTAGACTTAAATACTCCAAAGTAAGACCCACCAGGTTATGCCTAATTTTAATTATTTACTTGTACCTTCAAGAATAGTAAGAACAGTGCTCGTTTCAGAGGCACATATACTAAAAAAAAAAAAGAATAGTAAGAATATACATACTTTGCCTAAGAGACTTGCTGTGCTTTTTTTCTTTCTTTTTTTAACTTTATATTATTTTTTAAGAATTCTCAATGCATTATCAATTTTCTCTAAAGGCTCTAAAGTCAGAAGATTCTCCACATATCTGACAAACTTGAGCCAGTTATATATTTTTCATAGAATAAAAAACTTTTCTATCCATTCCCATCTAGTTCTTTGAAAAATTTTTTGGGTTTCTGGTTTAACATACCTCACAAATTCCCAAGGGTTACTTCATCATTAAAGGAGATTTTCCTCACTTTCTTAAACTGGATGATTATGTTTATCATGGTAGGCTTTAAAAAGAATTAAAAGTTATAAGTCCACAAAAATCTACCCTTTTAAGAACAATGTATTGTTTCTATGCCATAATGCTTAATTTTTTTGCATGGCTAACAAAGGGGTTAAATGTAACTATAGACAAGGGTGTACAGATTTTTTTTTTTTTACCTTAAAATGAATGAAGAATAGTCAGTTGTTGGAATATAAAAGAAGTAACATGTGCAGCATATTGCAATTTGTGAAATGACACACTACCATTAAAAAAAAAAAAAGGACCATAGACCTAAAATGGAGCCAGTAATGTTAAGGTCCCACATCAGCAAACCAAGACTTAATACCTAACCTAACTTCAGTTTCAACCACCTTCGTCCCCAACCACCACCAAGGAATTTAACCTTCAACAAGTCAACATGGCATTTCCTGGTCAGCACTAGGAAATTTACTGATAGACCTCTTCTATTCCCCTTGGAAGGGTGACCTTGCCTAAAACAATGCATTTTTTGCTAATAATTTTCTTTTTTTTTTCACTCCCTCTCTGCTTCTAAAACCTTTCCTTTTCCACAGCTCTGTGCAGCTCCTTTCTATTTGCTAGGTGAGAAGCTGCCAGATTCATGAATCATTTAATAAAGCCAATTAGATCTTAAATTTACTCAGTTGATTTTTGTGTGACTTAAACCTATCTAGCACCAACTGTTAGATTGTGTCTAATTTTTATAATCAGTATTTCCAAAATGCAAGATAAAAATAGGAAGTTCTCCTTTGACTTATTTTTCAGGAGTGGTGGTGAGGGAAGAATGACAGTATTCTATTTCCACTCTGCCTTTTCAATTGTCATGGTTTTTATAACAACAACAACAAAACTCTGAAATGTGAACACCTTCAAAACCCACCATCTCTTCAAGAGCTGATGAGTTCAGTTTTGGAGATTCCATGACCCTACCTGGAGCAGACAATATCTGAAACATTGTGTAAATTTTCCAAAAAGGAAGAGTTATTTATGTATTTTCATGCTATACATTTTAAAGACAGAGTTTTTGAGATTAGAAGGGACTTGTCATTCATTCCATATCTGCCATTTTTGAAACAGGGTTGAGGGAATGTTTGAAACTTAGGGTTCAAACCCATCTTAGTTTAACCTAGGTTTGACACCAAGAATGGGACTGCAGATGGCAGAGTGGGTGAAAGATAAATTCCTAATTAACTGCCCTATACCTTTCTTGCCCAGATAAGCTAATTTTCCTCCATACTGGCAGTCAAGAGCATGGGCTCTGGAAAAAGAACTGGAGATAAAGCCAACCTTTGCTACTCACTAGTGATGTGATCCTGGCAAAAGATTGAACTTCTTATTTGCTTGTCAGTTACATGAGACTATTAAAGTCACATGAGGCAGTTTTTAGGGGATTAAATAAGGAAATACATAAAATGGGTAGCAAAGATAATTGATGATGACTATGTTAACATCACCCTCTTCATGTGGTCCCTTCCCATTGGTAAAATAGGCTTAAGTTGCCAGTGTAATTTTTGGATATCTGCTTTTGGGGTTTGTCCTGTCCTGGTAGTACCAGCAGAAGTCCTGCCCATGTTTGGTAGGTGTCTTTTTATGCCTTGTTTGTCTCACATGTAACTATAAGAAACATTCCAGAACTTCTACCTCCTTTCTGTTCCTTTTTGCACATTGATAGAAAAGATTTTGAAGTGCCCTCTCTGAAACATGTAGAAGTCAATAAATAACCAAACAAACAAACAAGTAAAACTGTGTTTCAGTTGCCCAAGATAATAGTATCCGCAAACAGCCTTTGCCAAAAAGTTCTAAGCAAAAACAAACTGTCAGGCCAAGATCCATAGGGGCAATCTGATGCCATTCTATTATGTAGTTTGGAATAGTATTAATTTAATAAGATCAGAATTTTAAGAAAGTTTTTTTTAAAAAATTAATTTTTATCATTTGTAAAAATTTAGGGAAAATCGTAATTAATGGCTTTAGCTTAAACTTAGCTTTCCTTTCTGAGAAAAAATCCCCTCTCTTCTTCTGTTTGCAGTTAAATCACTGAAATTTGGGGTTGTTTATCACAGAAACTAGAGTTACCTACCCTAAGTAGCACAGTTTCAGAATAAAGAATTAGGAAATGTCAGGTGCCTGGGTGACTCAGTCTTTAAGCGTCTGCCTTCAGCTTAGGTCATGATGCCAGGGTCCTGGGATCCAGCCCCGCATCGGGCTCCCTGCTCAGCGGGAAGCCTGCTTCTCCTTCTCCCATCTCCCTGCTTGTATTCCCTCTCTTGCTGTCTCTCTGTGAAATAATTAAATAAAAATCCTAAAAAAAAAAAAAAAAAAAAGAATTAGGAAATGTCAAATTCAAATACTGGTCCAAATGACTCCAACAAAATGTTTTGTCCACTAAAGCCAGTCAAACAAAGGCTGGCTTTATGAACAATCAAATCCCTGGTTTAAAGGACTCCTTGAGATTGAATGTTTCACACTGATGACATAGTAGCAGGGTGGGCTGTATTAAAGTTAAGGGAACAGTTGCTAGTACAGACAACCCCCCAACCCCAGTTAGTCAGCATGATAGTTTATTTCTGCTGTCACAAGCAAACATGAATACTCATCATTTGTAAGGGTAGCATTGGCTTTGTTTACTCCTTCGGAAGATGCTATCCTCTCAACACGTGGCTTCCCAAACATCCTGGTATCTGCAAATCATTAGTTTTGGATGTAGTGTTCCATGATTCATTATTTGTGCATAACACCCACTGACTCCTTGTTACTCTCCCCAGCCCAGAAGGGACACACATCACTTTCACTCATCTTCCACTGACATGAACCGGTCATGTGGCCCCACCTTGACTGAACAGGGGGCTGGAAAATATACTGTCTCTCTGGCAACAACTCTACAGGTATAAGGGAGCATAAATTTTTATTGGATAGCTACCTTTTTCTGCCACAGGCTAGTAATGTGTTTGGAATGTAAAGGAGAAAATAAATTCCAAGTGATCATGCAATTGGCCTGCTTTCATTCTACTGTCAGCTAAAGAGGGAGCAGAAGGTGGTCAGAGCCTGCTGTGTGCACTCACAGGAGGCAGCAAGGCAGGAATAAAACTTTCCATTTCTGCTCCAGGTCAATGGGATCTGCTGTCCTCCAGGTGACCACCAGGGGAGGCTGCATCACAGGTGAGTTTGTTGCTGGGTTTATTCCAGAGTGTCTTGGTGGGTTTCGTGTAACTCACAAAAAGGGCCTTGGAACAAAGATTGGGGAACTAGTCCTCTTACCAGAAGTTTAAGAAGCAGTAAACAGGCCATGAACAGAAACTCCTGGATGACTACAAACAAAAACTATTACTTCCAGAAACTATTTTCCAGGAACTATAAGAGAAAGTGGTAACATTTCATATCTCTTTAACACTAACTCACAATCATGTGGGACTGCTTAAAATTGTCCTTTAGTTCTTCCCAGAAAAATGCTAGAAATGAACACTAAGGCTCTCTGTGCTGTGCTTCCCTTCCTAGATAGTGCCATATTATTTTGTCAAATTTTAAAGTGTTAAGTATTCTTTCTGATAGGGCAGCCTAAAACATAACCTGTTGGTGGGAACATAGTTGAAGTTAACTAAGTCCATGCGTTTATAAATTCATTTATTCATTTGTCACATGTTTGTTGAGTACCAAATGCCAGGTACTGAACCAAGGCAGATGGAAACACCACCTTTATCACATGCTTCCAAGCTTGAAGAGGAGGGGGAGAAAACATGTCATGTGAATAGCACTCTGGCTCCGAAAGCTTCTGAATGCAAGTGACATGTCAATTCCCATTCATTTCATTTGCTGTAGCAATTGATGTGGCCCTGCCCAAGTTCTGCAGGCTAGGGAAGTGTACTTTTCCCAGCAGAAGAGAAAGCCCAATATTGAGTAGATAGATAGTAACACAGCTTTTCACAATTGGTATCTTCCAGCAATTCCAGCAAGGTGAGAACCATACATCTCCTCTTCCAGAACCTAGCTACCAGGTGGTATATTACAATAAAAAAATTTTTTCAACCGAATTCTGCCAAATAACATTTATTAGAAAACAGGCCCCCAAACTGTCAGAAAGATTCTTCATTATAAATTTGAGAAATTCCCATTCTCTGGCTTCAGACACTGTGATAAGCAAACACCTGGAATGAAAATTTCCCTCCCAGACAGATGCTATGATGTGTCCACAAGAAAAATAGTCAATAGCCTTTCTGCTGTTGGGTCTGGCTTAACAGGAGGCCATTGGAACCATAGCGATCTGGATCCCAGTGCTGCTCTGAAGGTATGTTGCAGCTGGGCCACCTGCATACCCACTTCATCTTCATGCAACGATGGTGAACTGCAACCATTGTCCTAGCCAAAGCCCTGTCTCTCACATCACATAGACTTCATGAATAAAATTATTTTTAAGAACCCATTAGTTAGATATAAGCCTTCTTCTGTAGATTTCTATAACAATATTTGTGGCCCCCACAGAAATCAAGATTCCTGATTAGGATACTCTAAATGCTTAACTGATCACCTCCAAGAAGGAGGCTCAAGTTAACTGAAACACACCCACATACATTCCACCCTTTATACAGAAGTATAAAGTCCTATACAGAAATATTTCACCTTTAAATATTTATACATATTTCAGATAAGATAATATCTTCTTATAGAGCCAAAATAATAGCACCCTAACATAATTAATAATTCCTCAATATACTTCAATACCCAATCAATAGTCATATTTTTCTAACTGTCCCAGGAATGCCTTTTGTCTCTATTCTGCAAATCAAGATACAAATGAAAATTATGTCTTCCAATGTTCAACAGTCCTTGGTTTTTTATTGTTGTTGTTGTTGTTGTTGTTTTGTTTTGTTTTGCTACACATTGCTTTATTGTCCCTTTTAAAAAAATCTGGAACAGACTGTGGTGGGGAGCATGTCAGCTGTGAGCTTGGTTTTACTAGTAGCACATTCCCACATGTTAAGATTCACCTCTGGGTGTGCCCACCCACTGCTTTGATGAAGAATGCATGATAAGTGTTTTGTATAATGCCCCATCTTCCAAACTGGCCTAAATGCTTCCTCATGGTGTTATTTGCATTATGTGACTGTTCTCTATTGCTGCATAACAAATTATCCCAAAATTTAGCATCTGAAACAAGAAACATCTATTACCCTGCAGTTGTTTTGCCTGTGACTCAGAGTTATCAGAGTAATCAATCAAATTATCAGCTGGGACGTCAGTCATGTCAAGGCTTGCCTGGGGGAAGATCCTCTTCCAAGTTTCACTCCCATGTTGGGTTCAGGTCCTGGGTGACTACTGGCAGGAGAGCACCCTCAATTCCTTGTGTAGGCTTTTTTCCAGGGCAACTCACCACACGGCAGCTGTTTCCATCAGAGAGAGTGAAAGAGCAAAAAACAGAGGGCAAGCAAGGAGGAAGCTATATCATTCCGCAGCCTCGCCTCAGAAGTGACAGCCCATCACCTTTGTTGACTTCTATTCATTAGAAGTGAATCACTAAGTCCAGGCCATGCTCAAGGGCATATGAAATAAGATATGAATACCAGGGAAATGGGGATATTGGGAGCTTGCTCTGTATCCTCTATAATTCCTAAAAATGATAAAAAATATAGAAACTTACTTAGATGGATGATAAATATCTTTAATACAAACACATGAAGGGGTGATGTTTCATATTTCATGCTGTATGACACCTGGAATAAATATATAATCATCCCACTAGTACCAAAGCTAAGACTGATTGCTGGATAAAGCTAATGGCAGCATGATTCTTCTGTGCTCACATATTTCCCTCTTGAACTAGAATGTGATCAGTTTGGATTTTATTTCAGTATCACATAACTGTCCATTCGCAAAATAATTTTAGTATTGTATGTTGGTAACCACAAAGTATATTTTGGTTTTTTAATTCAGTTATTCATTCTGTGTTTCTAACTAGAATTCTATACAGTAGAGCTTTCCCTCTTGACAAGGGCTACTCAGTTACCCTGAAACATAACACCTAGGGCGCCTGGGTGGCTCAGATGGTTAAGCATCTGCCTTCGGCTCAGGTCATGATCCCAGGGTCCTGGGATCGAGTCCCACATCGGGCTCCCTGCTAGGCGGGGAGCCTGCTTCTCCCTCTGCCTCTGCCTCTCTCTCTCTGACTCTTATAAATAAATAAATAAATAAATAAATAAATAAATAAATAAATAAATAAATAAATAAATAAAAAGAAAGGCAGGAAAACTCTCCATTTTTTTTTTTAATTAACTCCAAACTTAGATTTCAGTACTCATTTTACTGATGTCTGCCTGCACATCTTCAATCAACTCTGTCTCACTTAAAATCCTCACTGGGTCTGTTTGGTGATAAGTCTCTGAGAAAATAATTATGTTTGACCACTTCTCTTGTCTCATGTTGTTATTGAAATCCCCCTAATATCTGTATTCTCCAGATACTTTTCTTACCAAATCCCATACAGCCCAGTGTAAGAATGTCCTCAGCTCATTTAATGCCCCCTTTCTGCCATGGTATCACCATGCTGTGTCTTCAACCTTTAAATTATATCATTTATTGGATATTGGATCGATTCCCACATATTTATAATAGTCTAATTCTAGTGTTCAGCTCCAACTTGTTCTATCACCCACAGTGTCTTCCCTGAACATCTGGACTGACCAACTTATGCTCCTCTGTATGGCCTTAAAAATAATTTAGAAACCAATATTCATGAAAGAATGAGCACCAATGATAGAGCACACCTGCCAAGAAATCACCCCCATGATGGATGATCTGTTATAAAATTGCCCTAAAATTGGCAATTTCTCTGTTGTTTTTTTTTAACTCTCGTCATTGTGTGCTGTTGTTGAAAATCTAAATAACATGATGCCCCTCTCAAGCCAACATTAACACTTGAAACAGACTGTGGTATGACAGGCAGGATCTAAGTATAAGAAAATTATTATAGATGCTCTACAAGTCGGTGAATCTCTACTACTGGTGCCCTGGATAACAAGGATGGAACTTCACAGGGGACTGGGATCTCCAGGGGATCCCAACCACATCACAGTCCACTCCACTGTGCACATATCACGATGCCATTAAGCAACACCTATAAAATGTGGATTAGATGTCTGATTAAGTCTTTGATTGGTAGGAGACTCAGAGACCTGAGCCAATACCTTGCTCCTGCACTAAAATTATATAACTCTGCGAATCTTAGCTGAAGCAATCCTACCCACATACATGTTTTAATGCAGAATGTGGCCTTTACACTTGTCAGTCCTCAGGGTCATATATTCTTGACATAGTCCAGTAAAATTTTTGCCTGGTGAGTAAATGGGTATGCTTATGTTTTAATACTTCCTTCTACATTCCAGAACCTCTTTCATATCCATGTTGAGTGACACCAAAATGGTAGTGCTTTACATTTGTGTTAATTTTTTCTCATTTTGGTGTCTGTATCAAAGTGGATAATGGGGGTATGAGGGACTATTGTCTTTCAGTAATTCTAACCCACTGATTGCCAGCTAGCCAATTACCATCATAGGCATCACCTTTGAAACTTCCTAGAAGAATTTTATTTGTTCCCATTATACATGCTTAGTTCAAATGCCTATGATCCATTTACTGATTAGGAGTATCTAGATGACATGTTTCTGCATCTGATTCTGCTATTAAAAAAAAAAAAATTATTGTCTTCAAATCTGAGCTCAATTTTCTCCTCAAGGAGCCTTTTGGGACCACTATATCTCAAATTCCCATTCCCAATCCATCATCTCTAGCACTTAACACTTAGGGACCATGCATTTCACATGATTGTATACGTGTGTATTGTCTGTCTTTCCTACTTATGAGAAAGTAACATCCATGAGGTCAGGGACTCTTGTCTTCCTCTGCTCTGCATTGTTCCTAGTGCCTAGAAGGGTCCCTGGCTAGTTCAGAAGGGATTGTTTGTTAGATAAATAAAAATAAATAAATAAATATGAATACAAAACATTACATTTTACCAAAATGGGGTGGAATTTTAACATACCTGCTTCTGAAGTCCCCTTAATATGAACATAGGGTGGTTTCTATCTTACTGTCCATTTACATAATAAAGGTAGCTTCAAAAACAGTATTTAAGATTCTCTTAAATCATTTTGTTTGTTTGTTAATAGTCCTGGTCATTCCATTTATAATACAAAAGTGACCTCTTGATTGATCATCTTGAAGCACGGCTAACATCTCAAACAGAGCAAACTTTACCATTACAAAATGTGTGAAATTTGGCTGCCAAATTAATATCAGAAGAAAATGATATTTTGCTTCCTAACTGAAAAGCACCAAATGATTACACTGTGTTATTAGATGAGACTTGTTTTTCATAAGGAACTAATTGATAGGGTGTCTTTGACGGCTTTCAGATCACAAGCTCTTTTGTCCTTCTCTAACATACTGGATTTTGTCTTGACAAAATAGACAACAAAACTAGCTCTCGTGTCTGTAAATCACCTGGGTTATTTTATTATTATTTTTTTTTTTTATTATGTAATGTTAGTCACCATACGGTACATTATTAGTTTTTGATGTAGTGTTCCATGATTCATTGTTTGCATATAACACCCAGTGCTCCATGCAGTACGTGCCCTCTTTAATACCCATCACCAGGCTAAACCATCCCCCCACCCCCTCCCCTCTAGAACCCTCAGTTTGTTTCTCAGAGTCCATAGTCTCTCATGGTTTGTCTACCCCTCCGATTTCCCCCCCTTCCATCTTCCCTTCCTGCTATCTTCTTCTTCTTCTTTTTTTTTAAACATATAATGTATTATTTGTTTCAGAGGTACAGGTCTGTGATTCAACAGTCTTACACAATTCACAGCGCTCACCATAACACATACCCTCCCCAATGTCTATCACCCGGCCACCCCATCCCTCCCACCCCCCACCACTCCAACAACCCTCAGTTTGTTTCGTGAGATTAAGAATTCCTCATATCAGTGAGGTCATATGATACATGTCTTTCTCTGATTGACTTATTTCGCTCAGCATAATACCCTCCAGTTCCAACCACGTCGTTGCAAATGGCAAGATTTCATTCCTTTTGATGGCTGCATAATATTCCATTGTATATATATACCACATCTTCTTTATCCTTTCATCTGTCGACGGACATCTTGGCTCTTTCCATAGTTTGGCTATTGTGGACATTGCTGCTATAAACATTGGGGTGCACATACCCCTTCGGATCCCTACATTTGTATCTTTGGGGTAAATACCCAGTAGTGCAATTACTGGGTTGTATGGTAGCTCTATTTTCAACTTTCTGAGGAACCTCCATACTGTTTTCCAGAGTGGCTGCACCAGCTTGCATTCCCACCAACAATGTAGGAGGGTTCCCCTTTCTCCACATCCTCATCAACATCTGTCATTTCCTGACTTGTTAATTTTAGCCATTCTGACTGGTGTGAGGTGGTATCTCATTGAGGTTTTGATTTGGATTTCCCTGATGCCGAGTGATGTTGAGCACTTTTTCATGTGTCTGTTGGCCATTTGGATGTCTTCTTTGGAAATATGCCTGTTCATGTCTTCTGCCCATTTCTTGATTGGATCATTTGTTCTTTGGGTATTGAGTTTGATAAGTTCTTTATAGATTTTGGATACTCGCCCTTTATCTGATATCCCTATCAAAATACTATCCACTTTTTTCAAAGAAATGGAACAAATAATCCTCAAATTTGTATGGAACCAGAAAAGACTCCGCATAGCCAGAGGAATGTTGAAAAAGCAAAGCAAAGCTGGTGGCATCACAGTTCCAGACTTCAAGCTCTATTACAAAGCTGTCATCATCAAGACAGTATGGTACTGGCACAAAAACAGACACATAGATCAATGGAACAGAATAGAGAGCCCAGAAATGGACCCTCAACTCTATGGTCAACTAATCTTCAACAAAGCAGGAAAGATTGTCAAGTGGAAAAAAGACAGTCTCTTCAACAAATGGTGTTGGGAAAATTGGACAGCTACATGCAGAGGAATGAAACTGGACCATTTCCTTACACCACACACAAAAATAGACTCCAAATGGTTGAAAGACCTCAATGTGAGACAGGAGTCCATCAAAATCCTAAAGGAGAACACAGGCAGCAACCTCTTCGACCACAGCCGCAGCAACTTCTTCCTAGAAACATCGCCAAAGGCAAGGGAAGCAAGGGCAAAAATGAACTATTGGGACTTCATCAAGATAAAAAGCTTTTGCACAGCAAAAGAAACCGTCAACAAAATCAATGTGGTTTTGATTTGAATTTCCCTGATGGCTAATGATGATGAATATTTTTTTCATGTGTCTGTTAGCCATTAGTATGTCCTCTTTGGAGAAATGTCTGTTCATGTTTTCTGCCCATTTTTTGACTTGATTATTTGTTTTTTGGGTTGAGTTTGAAAAGTTCTTTATAGATCCTGGATACCAGCCCTTTATCTGTAATGTCATTTGCAAATATCTTCTCCCATTCCGTGGGTTGCCTCTTTGTTTTGTTGACTGTTTCCTTTGCTGTGAAGAAGCTTTTTATCCTGATGAAGTCCCAAAAGTTTGTTTTTGCTTTTGTTTCCCTTGCCTTTGAAGACATGTCTTGAAAGAAGTTGTTGTGGCCGATGTCGAAGAGGTTACTGCCTATGTTCTCCTCTAGGACTTGGATGGATTTCTGTCTCACATTGAGGTCTTTTATCCATTTAGAGTTTACCTTTGTGTACGGTGTAAGAGAACGGTTGAGTTTCATTCTTCTGTATATAGCTGTCCAATTTTCCCAGCACCATTTATTGAAGAGACTGTCTTTTTTCCATTGTATATTTTTACAATAACACCAAAAACCATAAGATACCTTGGAGTAAACCTAGCCAAAGAGGTAAAGGATCTATACCCTAGGAACTACACAACACTCATGAAAGAAATTGAAGAAGACACAAAAAGATGGAAAAACATTCCATGTTCATGGATCAGAAGAATAAATATTGTTAAAATGTCTATGCTGCCCAAAGCAATTTATACTTTCAACACTATCCTGATCAAAATACCAACAGTATTTTTCAAAGTGCTGGAACAACCCTAAAATTTGTATGGAATCAGAAAAGACCCCGATTCGCCAAGGAAATGTTGAAAAAGAAAAACAAAGCTGGGGGCATCATGTTCTCTGATTTCAAGGTATATTACAAATCTGTGATCACCAAGACAGCATGGTACTGGCACAAAAACAGACACATAGACCAATGGAACAGAATAGAACTCTATGGTCAAATAATCTTAGACAAAGCAGGAAAAAACACTCGGGTTATTGATGCTGTGTGTGGTTTGTTTGTGATGAAGATGGAAGGAATTAGGGTACCATTATCACTAACGTGTATCTGGGTCACTATAGCACACAGGAGATGTTTCTGTACACACTTTAACACCTGTTACATAAGAAGCCACAGGAAAAGCAACCAGCCTTAAGTACCCACAGACATGGGTATAGAGCCCACACAGTCATTCTTTGCTGAGACTCATTCATCACAGATAATGGAGAATCTCCCAATGCAGCACAAAGTTTGTTAGTAAAACATCCATTCTCCATGGTAGTATCCAAATTATTCCAAAAGGCAATGTCAATTTCATCCATTCAATTTTAACATCCATTTATCCTTGGCTTGTTAATCTTCACCATGTGAAAGTAGTCTAGTCTCAGTTGTACATATTATTCCTCCAACCACTATTTCAGTTTCCTTGGCAAACTTATTTATTTATTTAATCTATTTATTTATTTTATTTTATTTTATTATTATTTTTGAGTTTGCACACCATGTGCCAACAGAATTAGAGAGTTCCTCTGGTTGTTCTTGCTCTAATGGACAATATTTAAGATATCCCAAATAGTTTTCCTACTTTCCTGGGCCAATTAATTTTATTGTTAGAAGATTAATTCTTCAAAATACCTTATCTATGGCTGGGAAAAATTCCATTGAGGTATATTGGCTGGAGACAAAATCACTTTTCTTGGCAAACTTATAGCTCCTTGGGCCATTAGTGAAATTTTCATTCTATAGGTGTCTGGTTAGTGTTCTTTTGACCACCACTATGGGCATCATTATTTGTGGCAGCATATGGTACACCTTTGATGGCTTTTTATTTGAATCTCTAACATGGAATTGAAGCATGTTGCCCACTTGCTGTTAAATTCTGGACGCAGGTATTTTCATAACTCTCTTTTAATAGGCTATTCTACCTTTCTGACATCTGGACTACTTCATATGGGATGTGGAAAACCCACTGACTATCCATGTCACTTGTCCATTCCCACATAATTTTTGTCCTACAGTAAGTTCCCATGCCTGAATTCCAATGTCAGACACTTCATATCTTGTACACAATGGTTCCTACTGTTCTGACTGTATTTTGATCAACCACTGTTGAGGAGCAAATGCAGCTCCCCTCTCTCATAATAAGCCAGTGACAGTGAGAAAACAGAGATTGTGCTGCTTTCGATAAAGGCCCTATATAATCCACCCACCACTGTTTCCCAAGAATCAACCATCTAGGAACTTGGACTTCATGTTTATTCAACTATCACACTGGACTCTTCACAACTGCATTTTTAAAATTCCATGTTCACAAGTGGCATCCCCTTCCTTGACCTTCACTCACTTTGAAGAACAATACCTGAAAAACCAGACATAACCTGTCTTCTTCCTTGCACATCTGTAAAAGGCCCTTATGATGCACTATCTCCAATGATACCAGGCAATTTTAAATAGGTTTTATGCCTCCAGCAAGTGCACCTGCTCCATTTGTTCTTCTGGAAGTTCTTTTACACTTTTGATAGACCACATGTTCAAATTGGTATTGATGAATTACTTCATGCCTTAGTTTTTCTACTACTTAGAAACTTTTTCTAAATGCTTGACTATATAGACAGTCTATTAACCATCATCCAAAATCTGGAAAACTATGAACTTCTGAGAAATTTAATATCTCTGCTTAATATACTGCCATCCAGAGTGCCTGGAATTCAAGGATATTGTACTAACTGGCCTAGTTCTTTCTTTACTTAGGACTTTCCAGTATTAGGGTAAAAGCAGGGGCCTCCTAATTAGCCTCCTTACTGTTGCAAGAATGCTGCATTCTGTAAGCCAGAGTTTTTGTGTTCTTTTTGTAAAGTATCTTCAGCGATGTCTGAATTAACAAGCTTTCCTTAAAGCTCTACTTTATGGTGTAAAGTATACTGCTTAAATAGGAGAGGGCCCAGTGGTTTATTGGTTGTATAATGTTGACCTTTGCTGAGTTTGACTCCTTTCTGGAAGTACAATTCTATTTCATTTGATTGAGGCAAAGTCTGAGCAACCTTTTTAAATAGTCCAGAGTTTTAACAATCCCATATTGCTATTGGAAGTTCTATTCATGTGACCATAGATACATGTTCTATTACACCTTGGTTTCAATGATACCTAATTATTTTGGAAACAGTTGTTTGGGTAGGAGTATTTAATTGGCTTGTTTCACCTGGAATTTGTATCTAAATCCCATTGATTGCCATACTTGATCATGTAGAGAACACCTATAAAACCAAATGCAAAGTCTCTAATGACTAACACTTCTAAAGTGAATTCAAGGTCTGCTGAAACTGACACCAAAGGTATGGTCTGTTATATTGTTATTCTTATTTAGTTGGATTCATCTGGCTGCCTAAATAAAATACTTGCTTTTTTTTTTTTTGATATTACCTTGTAAATTGGTACAAGTGATATCCCCAAATGGGGAATGTGTTTCTTCCCATAGCTGACTATTCCTGCAAACCACTGCACTTATTTTGGCTTTCTTTCTCCTCTTCTTCTTCCCTATATCCCTCTTCCTCCTTCTCACTTCAAAACTTAATGGCTAAAAAGAACAATAGTCATTTATTATCTCCCACCATCCCTATGCATCAGGAACTCGGGAATGGCCTGGTTGGGCAGTTCTGGCTTGCTGCCACTCATGAGTTGTAGTCACATGCTGGCTGCAACTCATCTGAAAACTTTACTGGGACTGGAGGACTCACTTCCAATGTACTCACTCACATGGCAGGATTGTTGATGTCAGCAAGTCGGTTCCATTTCATATACATGTCTTCCTCAGTGCTCCTTAAGTGTCTTCGTAACATGGCAGCTGGCTTCCCTCAGAGCAAGCAAATCCAGAGATCAATGCCTTTATGACCTATCCTTGGAAGTCACAGCACTGTTCTTATTGCCTTGTTTTGGTCACATATGTGAGAACTGATTCAATATGGAAGGGGACCAGACAGGCGACTAAACATAAGGAGATCATCAAGGGTCATTTTGGAGGCTGGCTACCACACCTTTTCATAACTTTTCACTTTAACCAGAATGTCATCAATATAAAATGTCATAAATGTCCTGGAAGATCATAATAAGCCCTAAATCTCAACATACTCAGACTGTGGATGTAACCCAGACTATTTAGGCAAAAGTATATTGTGTTTCTTGTCAAGTGAAAGCAGATTATCTCTTACATTCCTTATCAGTATTCTGATGAAAAACATTACAAAGGTGGAATTCTTTTTCTGGAAATAGCAGATTATGTAAACTTGACCAACCCATCCACGGAGAATAAGTAGAAATCTGGAAATGAATAAAATAAAATATAAAACCTATACATAGGTAAATATACATGGTATATAAGAACACACACACACATATATATACATTCATATCAAGCTTCAAATTACATCTGTGACATCTTAATATAAAATGCTTTATATTCAATCAAAATTAGCTGGACATACCAGGAGATCAAAGAATATAACTAAAATAATAATAACAACAACAACAACAACAACAAAAGAAACAGCAGAATATATAAACAGAAACACTGACGAGAAAGATAATGATGTTTCAATTATGAACCTTATATTCACATCTATTTCTTTTTATACTAAATATTTAAGTTGCTAATTTGCATCATTCTATATAAATAATATTTTCAAAGAAACAATACTATCATTATTACTAACACAATGATTCCTGAGGATATTTTAAGCTTTCTTTTCAGCTCTGTTTTCCTTAGACTGTATCCCACTAGGTATAAAAAATCCTCTATTAAGTCACTTACAATGGTTCTTCTCTCTCTGCCATACCTACTGTGAGAACAAAAACAATTCTTAAACAAGTCTAAATGGACATACAGTTATTGTGATGGTCCCTAGAAAACCTGTGGAGAGAATTCAATCACTCAACAGAGAGCTAAGTCTCTTTGGAAATAAAAAAATGAAGCTCTGGGTTGGCAAATGTTAAGGGAAATAAAAAGAACCATCTACAGTTTGCATGATCTGTAGTCATGTACAAAATATGATCAAGGATAGTATACGGGGCTTCTATTACAAGATAAGATAGATGTGCTCTCAGTTTCCCATTAATGTCACTATTCTGGAGAGAAAGACACACTGGAAAAGCCAAAGTATCTTATGTGGAAAATATATCTACAGAGTTCAGACAAAGCCAGGTGTTGCTTTTTTATTATCCCAGTCCCAGAAAATTAGTTAATTCTTGAAGGACACAATAAATGTGTATCAAATTCACCTTCCTTGATTCAGCAAGGCATGACAGTTAAAAATCACTCAGGACTCTTTAAAAAATCTTCAAAAATGTTACAGCCGCTAAAACAGCAAGATGATGGATGATAATACCAATTTGTGATATTTTAAAAATTAGAATAAACTGCATCTGTTCATGGAAAGAATTCTCTGTTTCTGGTTGAACATCCAATTCAATACATAATTAGATTCACTTTTTTACTTTGCATTCAATTTTTAGAGGAAGATTTCTCTTCAACTTGGGTTTTGTTTGTTTTATAATTATATAAAACATATTGTACTGGTTGACCCAGTCTTTTCCTTACTTAGGGCTTTTCAATCTTATAGCTAAAAGTGTGGCCTTCCCAATTAACCCCCTTACGGACGGTAAGGACACTGCCTTCCATAAGCCAGAGTTTGTGTGTCTCCTTTGCAAATATATTCACACACACTCACACACACACTCATAAATAAGCACGTATACACGCATATAATTTTCATATCACCCCACACTTTTAGTTAATGTCATATCTTGGAAATATTTTTATATATAAATCGAGATCATCATCATTATTTTCTTTTCAAATCAAATTTACTGAGGCATATTTTTTGAAGGATAAATAATTAGGAATAAATTTAATAACAGATGTCTTAGACTTGTACATTTAAAACTATAAAACATTGGTGAAAAAATTAAAGATCTAAATAAATGGAAAGATATCTCAGGATCATAAATGGGAAAGATTTAATATTGTCAACATGGCAATACTCCCCAAATTGATCTACAGATTCAATGTGATCTCTATGATACCCATTGGGGCATAGTTTACCTAGAGTACAGTGCACCCATCTTAGGTGCAAAGTTTGATGAATTTTGACAATTAAACACCACCACAATTAAACCATAGAACATTTTTTGTGAATTCCAAAAGTTACCTTGCTTCCTTTTGCAGGTAATTCATACACTCCATTCATCTGATTTGTGCCAATATAGTTTAGTTTTATCTGTTCTAAGATTTCATATAAATGGCATCCAATAGTATGAACTATGTTATCTTTTGCCCAGCCTTATGTCTTCCATCAGCATCCATGATGCTGCTTGTATAAGTAATGCATTTCCAATTTATTGGTGATTAGCATCCATTGTATGGATATATCCAATTTGTTTATCCATTCACTTGTTGATGGACATTCAGGTCACTTCTAGTTTGGGGATAGTTTATATGCTATAAAATTCATGGTCATGTATTTGTGTAATTGTCGGTTTTCATTTCTCTGATGTAAATACTTAAGAATGGAATTGCTGAGTTATATGAAACATTTATGTTTAAATTTATAAGAAACTTCCAAAATGTTTTCCAAAGAGGTTGTATTATTTTATATTCCCACCGGCAATGATGTCCCAGTTGCTCCACATCCCTGCCAACACTTGGCATTGTTAGTCTTTCTAATTTGGGCCATGCTAATTTGTATTTAATTTGCATTCCCTTGATGATTAACAATGTCAAATATTTTTCCATGTGCTTGTTGGCAATTCTTATATCCCCTTTCACACAGTGTTTACTCAAAGATTTTGCCCATTTTTTAAATTGTTGCTTTAAGATATATCTTCAAATTAAGTAGAAAAAGCCATTCAATTTTGTAGATCTTTTCAAAAAAATTTTGTTTTGCTAATGTAGGTTCTTTGCATCACCACATAAAATTGAGAATCAATTTGTTAATCTCTACTAAAACAAAACAAAACAAAACAAAACAAAACAAAACAAAAACAAAAACACCTGCTGGGATTTCAACTCATTTATGGATCAATTAGAGAGAAATTAATATCTTAACCATATTTAGTCTTCTAATTCATCCACATGTTATGGATCTCCATTTATTTAGATCTTTAATTTCTCACAGCTAAGTTGTGTAGTTTGCAGTGTACAAGTTATGCACCCATATTTTCTTAAACTTACTATTTCTCTTCCTCTTTATGTTTTTAGAGATTTCCACTTCTCTTCTATGTAAAAGCTGGAGGATGTTAGTTACAGGCTTTGAAGAAAGCAGTCAACCGCCTTTTCTTTAGCCTCTTGCACAATCATATAGGTAATCAATTTGTTTTTATCCAATTCAAAAAGTAGTTTTTTTCCCCCCACCAAAGATTCACTTGGCTAAGCATTCAGGTCATGCAATGTCACTTCAAATTCTCTAATGGATTACCTAGTTCTTTCTAATTTAATCCTAGTTCTCACTGTATTAATATACTATTTTACCAAAATATCTGATTTTATCTTTCCACTCCTTTACACAACTTTAAAGAGCTTTGTATTTACCAGAAAAATCATCCCATGGGTCCCAATATCCCTAAATGCTATTTCTGACTGCCAATGTTTTGAATCTCAGTACATTTTTTGGATTTTCTATGGGCAGTTTTCTAGGTATGTCCTGATTCGTTTGAAGGGCTTCAGTTACCTAAGTAAAATTCAGCCAATCAGTACGCTCCAGGAGCTCGATTGTGTCCTGGGGTATCTTGTACTAATCTTGGCTGCATTTCTCTGACATGTGGGTGGTGGGGGTTCATGGTCTTATGTAATAATATTGCTATCTTCTGAGGAGTCCTGCTAAAGAAATTTTCTCTCTGAATCTAGGATTACTTTCTGCCCTTCATATATTTTTCAATACCTTCTTTTCTAATTCTTCCTGACTTTTCCTGAGTCAACTTATAGCCCTATTTCTTTTGTTTGATGGCTCAGGCTAACCTGGTTTCTCCAAGCAATCTAATTGCATGGTTTCTATTGCAACCCAGATTATACCTGTACCCCTTAATATGTTCATCGGGGCCTCACGTCAAACTGAGACACTGCCAGAAACAATGTGAATTTAATCCTCCCCCCAAAGGTGATTTCCCAGATATTCTCCCATTACGCAAATTCTAAGAAGAGTTTCTGCCCCTTGATATGCCCCTGCAATCTTGGCTTGCTTCTTCACATTTCCTTGACTTCTGCAATATTCCCCCACCCCTTGGCCACTGAAGTACTGGTTTAACTATGGGAAAGCCCTTTTGCTCTGCCAGCAAGAATCCACTTCTGTAGTGGGGTTTCTAGTTTGCTAGTGAGGTCCATAAATAAGTTGTCTGTTCTCATCCTTCTATCTCATCCTGGAGACTAGGTACTGTGTTCATTTACCATCATCTTTACTGTACATACTGAGCAAGGAATGCATTTCCTTTCCTTTTTTCCCCCTGACTATATTCTTACCCTGTGGTTTGGCATTCTAGTCTGGGCTGAGACTTTTCTTCCTCACTCTGCAGTTTCACTTTTCTGTATCATGTGGCATCTCCAGCATAATTTCTGTATTCTCCATGGGCAGGGTTCTCTTGGACAGTTGACACTGTCAAAAATCCTGGGCAATGGATCCGCTCATTGGGGATTAAAAGGATATCATCCTTCTAGCTGCTTATCATCAGCATTTTTAGAGAAGCTCTTTTTTCCTCTGTACTTTTTTTCCCTCCCTTTCTGTATTTGAAAGCATGGCAGTACTTTTTTTCCTACCCTTTTTGTCTCACATTTAAGCAAAGGTATACCTTTAGCCATCAAGGTGATCAGTACCCCCTGAATGTCAGACCAGCTGTCTGCTTCTCATTATTCTTTTAGCTTGTCTACCATAAAGCACAATTGACCTTGTTTTAAACACGCCAGGATTTCCTCTTACACAACACACATTTTTGACAGAGATGTGATGAGAAGCATAGTGTCTCAACCTCAATATCCAGTCTTCCTCCCCAGAGACTCAGTTAACTGTTCTGGAGGATGCCTAATCATTCCTATGTTTTAAAAACCCCATAGGTAGTTCTACCTGGAAGTCTGAGTGGAGGACTTTGATACCTGCTGAGTTCAGTGCATGGTAGGTCTTGTGTTGACGAATATCTCTACTGTGAGTCCAGCACTATTACTAACCAACCACAAACACACACACTTTTTATCTCTCATAATTCATATACTGATGGACAAACACTTCGGTGTAAATTTTGATAACAATATTTAAAGAGTTTAATCATTCTCAGTAGCAAGGGTTTTTGTTTAGTGTTCTCTAAATGCTAATGACTTAAGGCATAGATTAAGGTGTCTACACCATATATTCACGACACTGTTTATCTCCAGTTATTATTATTTTTTTAAGATTGTATTTATTTTAGAGAGAGGAAAAGAGCATGAGAGGTGGGAGGGAGAGAGGCAGAAGGAGAAGCAGGCTCCCCGCTGAGCAGAGAGCCTGACACTGGACTCGATCCCAGGACCCTGGGATCATGACCTGAGCCAAAGGCAGACACTTAACTGAACCACCCAGGCGCCGTATCTCTAATTATTGCTAAAGTAAAGGACTCCACAAATGATATGACAAGGGAAAGATGGTGAAGAACACCACCACTCCATCCTGGAGAAAAGCAAAGAAGCTACCTACAATGTCCCTGTCGTTGTTTATCTCTCATGTGTAACGACTGAGAAAAGGGGACTTCCATGCCCAGTCCTGGCTGCAGTATCACTGCTCTTTCATATACCACGCAACTGCATAGCTGACTGAACATAATTTTTGTCCAGGCTGTTCTTTTCATGTGCCTTTATCTCCACTTTCATACTAATGCACTGTTTTTAAATATTTGTACCTGTGTCTTTTCTTTGAAGTACATTTCTATAATTGAATTTAGCATACACACATCAGAGATTTCTAGTTTGCAAAAGCCTTTACTGAGAGGTCACTTCAGGTGACAAAATTTTTAAAGAAAAAAAACCACAGGTACCAGAAATAATGTATAACTTCATACGAAGTGTCATTTAGAATGATAACCTCTGCCCCTTATCCAATGCAATACATTTAAAAATATATTTAACTTCCAGGATAAGTTTAAAAATAGTTTAATGTTTTATACTTCTGAGCTAAGGGTGTAGTGACACTTAAATTATATCTAATAGCAGAAAACCAGGGTGATTCTTTACAATTCTTTAAAAGAATAAAATGCCTTCAAATGCATTGTAATTGTACATAAATTTCAACGATTTTTAAAGAACTGATAAGCCCCTGTGCCCTGTAGAAACCACTGACTTAGATCCCTCACTGATTATAAGATATTTTAAGTAAAAAAGAAGCCCTGGGGCAATTGAAATCTTGAAGTCTAGTATCAGATAGATATAAGTAAGACACATTAGTGGTCAGAACCACCAGCCAGGGACCACGAGGAGGAGCCCACGTATGTTACACAAAGCTGGCTTTATTACTTGCTGTAACAAGGGAGTCCAAATCACCAGGGAAACCATGGGGTATGTTATTAAAAACAAGCTAAGAGGGGTTTGTTGCAGATTTTGGTTTGGGGTAGGTAGCTTTGGGTGGAGGTGAGGAGGTTCAAGGAAGAAGTGCTTTGCTCAATTCGGGTCAGACATATAAGTTTAGTAGAACATGCAATAGGCTCAACAATGTCCCCTCCCCAAAGGCATCTAGGTACTAATCCCTGGAACCTGTGAATGTTACCTTTTATTTAAAAATAAATAAATAGGGGCGCCTGGGTGGCTCAGTCATTAAGCGTCTGCCTTCGGCTCAGGTCATGATCCCAGGGTCCTGGGTTCAAGCCCCACATCTGGCTCAGCGGGAAGCCTGCTTCTCCCTCTCCCACTCCCCCCTGCTTGTATTCCCTCTCTCACTACCTCTCTCGCTGCCAAATAAATAAATAAAATCTTTAAATAAATAAATAAACAAAAGTCTTTGCAGATGTAATTAATATCTGTGCAATATCTTGCATTATCCAGCTGGGGCCTAATGCCATCATGAGCGTGCTACAAAGAGTGAGGCAGAGGGAGATTTGACCACAAATGTACTAGGAGAAGGCAACGTGAATATGGAGGCAGAGACTTGAGTAATTCAGCCACAGGGTGGGGAGTGTCATCAGTTCCCAGAAGCTGGAAGAGACCAGGAAGTGTTCTTCTTTGGGGTCTTCAGAACATGGCCCTGCCCACACCTTGATTCAAATTTCTGGACTTGAGAAATGTGAAAGAATAAGTTTCTGTTGTTTTCAGCCACCTACTTTGTGGTAATTTGCTACCACAGCCAGAGGACTCTCATGATACAGGTATCTTGATGATTAATATCTAGGAGGCAGGAGGAGCATGACTAATACTGCAATGCTAAGCACAGTAGTGACAACCGCTACCTAGGAGAGGAGGTGTTAGGGCACTTTTGTGTTTTGCATAGTGTATATGCTTTGTCTGTGCTTAGACATGATTATAGAGGGGTCTGGTGTTTGTCTCACTCCATCATGGTCTCAGAGTGACCTTACTTATGTCAAGCTCTGTGAAATTGTTTATATTCAATGGAACACCAAGACCTAGCTGTCATGCAGGCCAGCTCCCACTGACAGCTGTCCAGGCTATGTTTCTCTTTCTCATTATTAATTTGATGAGTAATGTTGGTCATGCTATTCAGACCCTCTGGACATCGCTATTCACTTCAATCATTCATTCAGCAAATACTTACAGATCCTATGTACCGGGAATTCTTCTAGATTCTGGGGATAAATCTATAAGCCAAACTGATAAAAATCCTAACCTTCACTGAAGTCACAAAGAGTCAAACAAATAAGTAAACCGTATGACATGTTAATGGGTGGTTAAGTGTTACATAGAAAAGCAAAGTGATAAAGAGGTGAGGATGTATTGGAAGGATTGCTATTTTAACTAAGGCAGTGAAATCTCATTGATAAGGAACCCAAAATAATTGTTGAAGGAAGCTGGGGGAAAGCGTTCCAGATAGAGGGAACAGCAGAGGCATTGGGAGATGTTTATGATCTTCCAGCAAGAAGGCTGAAGTAGCAAAGGTGAGAAAGAGGTAGCAGGAGATGAAATCGCAAAACTGGTTGTTGGTGGGAGGAGGAAAGAGGAGGGCGTTGGCGGCCCCTGAGAGAGAAGTCTTTGCGGGAGAGGTTGAACAGAGCAGTGACATCATCTACCTCACCTTTGAAAAGGATCATTCCGCTTTACAGGAGAAAGAGATAGTATTTTAGAAGGAATAACCATTTGATAACCTGTAATAAAATAATTCATCAGTGAATGCAAACTCCCTAGGTGAAAGGCTGACTTGGAGCTGGATATATGTGTGGTGTCAAAGTGTCATTGTTTCCTGATCACGAAGGAGCAAGCTCAGTTTTCCATGGATGGATCTGGCTGCCACCACCAGAACCCAGGGATCAAAAGCAGCACTGCTAACCACAGGGAACCAGACATATATACCTGCCGATAGGATGTGATGGGATGTATAAAACACCAACCTTCAGGTGTTCTTGCCCAAACTGTTAGACCCAAACCCAGGTAAGTCAATAGTCCTAGCTGTTCGTTTATAGAAAATGCAGGGAAACAATGTAAATGACATCACAAAGAAAAAATTAGACAAATTCAAAAAGTGGGACACCACATAAGACAACTAGTCTGATCTTTTCAATAGATCAATGACATTTATAAAAACATAGGAGCTGCTATGGATTACAAAGTACCTGAGACATTTAAAAAAAGCACAAAGGTCCCTCTGGCTGTGGGTATATGGTCTAGATTAGTGGTTCTTCTGCATTAATGAATATCAGAATCACTGAGGGGACTTGTTAAAAATGTGGAGTTTTAGGCTGTAATCATAGATACTCTGATTCAATAACAACCAATGGAGTTGTTGGTGAAAGAGTGTGCCTTTAGCCTCCACTTTGAGAAACACTGAAAGGTATATTTAAATTTGGAACTAGTGTTCTCCTGGCTATTTCTCACACAGTTTCCCAGGTCCATGTAAGAGGTTTGGTGGGATTCTGGTGCTCATGGTAGAGACAGGCCACCATTAGCAGAAGACTTGCCATTTACTGAGCTGTGAATTCACCACAGTCCCCCTCCCACCAGAACCATCCCTGGGACATTCAAACACGTTAATGGTTGGGCCCTTCTCCACACCAGTGACATCTGAGTCTCTGGGAAGGACAACTGGGCATTGGTGTTTAGAGAAAAAAATCTCCTAGAATGATCCTAACGTGTGGTTAGGGTTGAGGACCAGCTAAAATGTCTTTAAAATGCTGGGTTATGTTGTATTTATTCACATGATAAAAAAACCTGACCTTGAATTTTAATAAGTCATAGAGTTATGCTATTTCTATCATTTCAACAAGGACGCCTTATATTTTAAAATGAACGCCCTATTTGATTTTTAAAGGAAAACCCAGAAAGACTTTTTTAAAAGCTGTTACTAGAATAGCGAGGAAAGAAAAGGAAAGGATTAAAAGTTAATTTCATTTTTCGATATTGCTGATAGAGAACTAACTAGTACCAATAGTACCTCTTCTTTTCACAAAAGATCGTATGGATTGTCCCCACCCCTGCACGTATGTGTGCACATGTGCTCAGTAAGAGGGACAATACAAAGCCAGAGTCACTCTGCTGCCCTTTCCAGGATGAGCTAAGTTTAGAGGAATAGCATATCTGGAAAGGAAACCTCCTTAATGAATGGTTTATATGAACAATAGCAGCATGGTGAGTAGGAAAGTTATTAATTGCTAAAAACTTGGAGAGGGACATCTGAGCTACATGTGTCAACCTGAGTTATGTGGTAGCATGGAGGATGAGGCCACCAGGTAAATGTGGTCCAAGAAAGGAAAGGAAAACTGGCATCTGCCAGCAAGGACAATGAAAACCAACCACCTTGATCTTGCAATGACGACACTACTCTACACACAGGAGCAACATACAGTCCTCTTTTCAATAAAATTCTAGTGGAGAAGACACAACATGCTTTTCTTGATAAGCCACAGCTTGTTTGGTCTTCTCTAGAGAATTGCTGGCCGCACTGATTTGATGATAACTCAGGCTATTTTCATCTTTGGAGAGAAAATATGGCCTAGAGAAAGGAGTCCCGGATTTAGACTGCCAGCATACAAGCCCTGGCTTCGCTACTGACTCTCTGGAGGCCCTGAACGTGTCACTTAATTTTCACTTTTTTTTTATATTTGCAAGATGATATTCATAAAATCTATGTAAAGATTTTCTTTCTTTTTTTTTTTTAAAGATTTTATTTACTTATTTGAGAGAGAGAGAGTGAGAGAGAGCATGAGAGGGAGGAGGGTCAGAGGGAGAAGCAGACTCCCCACTGAGTGGGGAGCCCAATGTGGGACTCGATCCTGGGACTCCAAGATCATAGCCTGAGCTGAAGGCAGTCGCTTAACCAACTGAGCCACCCAGGCGCCCAAACCTAATTCTTAAGCCCCTTATTTCTTCATTAATCATATGGCTTCAAGCCAGGGAAAAGGCAGTTAATGTTTATTGAGCATCTATTTATTTTAGGCACTGTGCTAGGCACTTTTATTTGTGTAGTTTTAATTTTCATGGGAAATCAGAGGCGGTGATATTTGTTTTTTTGTATGTTTTGTTTCTTTTTTTTTTTTTTAAAGATTTTATTTATTTATTTGAGAGAGAGAGAGTGAGAGAGAGCATGAGAGGGGAGAGGGTCAGAGGGAGAAGCAGACTCCCCACTGAGCGGGGAGCCCGATGTGGGACTCGATCCCGGGACTCCAGGATCACAGCCTGAGCTGAAGGCAGTTGCTTAACCAACTGAGCCACCCAGGCGCCCCTCTATGTAAAGATTTTCTATAGGCATTAAATAAGAGTGTGATTAAAGGAGTTCTATAAGCTGTAAAATTTTAGTAGTGATTATTATGGCTATCTACTAGGATATTCACCAGCTTCTGGAATTCCAGCAACTGGAGAGATAAATGGTGTAGTACAGGGACTCCATAAATATTTACTGAAAGTACAAAGCAAGAATGATGGAATATGCAGAAGAAAGAGGAGAGAAGGGGAAAGTGAGGGTCACTTTCCCCTTCTCTCCTCTTTCATCAGGGTACCAAGCACTGTGTACAGCAAAGAGAAAGGCTCAAAATGTTTTAAAACATAAGAGTTATTGAGCCTTTCTCTTTGCTGTACTCAGTGCTTGGTACTCTGATGGAAAAGACACATGGAAGGAGGGGATCAAAAGAATCATAGACACCAACCAGTGAAATCTCAGTTTTAGAGTAGAGGGCACTTAGGGATTTAGTTTTCTGTTGACAAACTATGAGATTATAGGGTCATTTCAATATCTTTCCACAGCACAGTGGCATTAGTGTATGCATAGATGGGATGTGATGCCAGCATCTTGAGTCCTCACCACTTCTAAAACAAATCATCCTTAGAAAGGCAGAAATCCACCCCTCCTTTCCACTAGGATTCTATGAAGTTGTCCATCTCGAAAGTCTCAAAATAAGTGGTCGGAGATTACACACCATGAATTTCCAAAAACCTGATTAATAAAAGTCCTTAAAATCCTATGACAAACAAGATGAAGTACATAAAATACCCATTCTTCCAGAAGACAAACAAATATATTATTGCTCCTGGAAAGAAAATATTTGGGCAAGTCTCAAGGATAAAATGCACAATCAAACAATTTAGCAAATCTGGCAGCACAACCCAGAGGTAACGGAGACATGCCCTCTGTTTTCAGGGACCGTGGGGCCTTTTCTCTCTCGGAGCCCTTTCTCCATGCGGTCTCCCATGATCTATGCTATTAGATCATCTTCCAGGTGCACTACCCTTTAACAATGTCCTGTCTGAACTTCACTAACCAGACCCCTGGGATGAGGGGCATAGATGACCCATGTTATATTCAACTCAATTCTATAAGAAATAATAGGGTCATGCAGTGGGGTTACGGAATATTTAAACTGATTGATGGACTCAAAACCCTTGCTTTGGCCTAGCAGGCATTCATTAATTAATTAATATTGGGAAGAATACAGGATATGAAATCAGAAAGCCTAAACTTAGGTGATTGTATCTTCTGCTGATTAATGACATAATTGGTCTAAGCAGTGACCTCTTCTGTTATCTCAACTTTCTCACCTATCAATGGAATATACCTTTGGCTACTCCTTACTCACATTACAGAGTTACTGTAATGCTAAAAAAAAAAATGTAGGTAACAGATCTTATGTTATTATAAGCATTATGGATTCCTTATTACTGTATTTATTACAGATTTTACATGTGATCTCCTTTATCAGTTTCCATTAGTCCTCTCAATTCCTTGGAAACAACAAAAGAATTGCTCCTGGTGCTTAGGGAATCTTGATGAGACAGCACTGATTCTGGTGTTATCACTCCTACCCATCACTGGTTTAAGGCCATCATGGTGAATTATGCCATGTGATACTTATAGATTGCATTTCAATTGTTGAAGGACTTGTATTTAACCTCACTTTTCTTGAGTCTATTTCAGACCTCTTGAAGTCCTTTATCCAACTGATAAACTACACCTCCTTTTTCTATTTGCTACATTTCCGGGCCTATCCTTATTTCAGTATTCCTTTCACTCTGCTTCAGTTGTCATCTCTGAATTGAACATTTTACATAGAATCCTCAAAATACAAAAGGAAGGACATGCTCAATCATGAACATGGCTTTAAATTGTCAGACGATGGAATTTGGTGGGATTATTTCTGGCTTCCATAAAGACATGGGTACTTTCAACTACTCTCTCTTAGTTTTCCCTTTAAAGGAGGTAGAAAATGAAAATGAAAAGAAATTTGAGCTATGTTTATAAAATAATAAAAGTTCATTTAAAAGAGACAGACGAAAGCATTGTAGGAGCCTATAGAACACTGAGTCCACAAAAAAATCCTTTGATCAATAGCAGTGCAGATCTTAAACCAACCTTGAAAACACTTTGGGGAAAGGTCATTAGTGAGTATTTACAATATTTTTTTAGCTCAGAAAATTGGCATTCCAATTACAATATCTTTCGGTAACAAGTACACAAACACATATTCACAGAATACCAGTAATATTCACCCCCTCCCTGTCTCAAACACTGTGAGTGGAATTATAAATTGGTGAAGTCTTTTAGGAGCTAATTTGTCAGTATATGTCAAAATTATAACTGTACTTAGCTTATGATCCAGCAATGCTACTTTACATGTGCCCAAAGAGATGTATATGGAAATGTTCTTTGTATCATTTGTTAAAGTAGCAAAAGAAAAGGGAAAATATATACTCACTAGTAAATAAGTTATTGCACAAACATTTTATGACACACCCCAGAGACCTAAAAAACTGACATGAAAAGATAAGACACACTGTTAAGTTATCAAAGTACATACCCTAATAATTGTATACTATGATCTTAATTAAGCTGTATACCTATGTGTACACTCATACACTGGAAAATTGACAGTACACAGAATTATTGACAGCAATAGGGATAAGAGGATGGGAAAAGACAAAGGGACTTTTTATTCTTTATTCTAATCACTTCTCTATATTTTGAGTCATGTGCAATGAGAGAGTATGCCTATATCACTTACATAATAAAACACAAATATTTTAAAAATAAGTGTTTCACCACTCTGGAATATGACAAAGAAAGAAAAATAAATACTAAGAATATTTCATATTCCCGTATCTGATTTCCTTTATATGCATTTTTGTTTATTTGATTCCGTGAATATGCAATACAGAATGTGTAACTCTGGTCATATGTAGAATTGTAATGCAAATGTCTCAAGCATGCTCATATTTGTTTAATTCAATAAATATTTTTGAAGTGAACATCCAAATAAAGGAAAAAATGAGTGGATAAAACCTAAATATCTGGGGCACCTGTGTGGTTCATTTGGTTAAGTTTCCAACTCTTGGTTTTAGCTCAGGTCATGATCTCGGGGTCGTGGAATTAAGCCCCTCCTCAGGCTCCATGGTCGGTGGGGAGTCTGCTTCTCTCTCTCTCTCTACCTCTCCCTCTTCCCCTCTCCCTGCTCATGTGTGCATGCTCTCTCTCTCTAAAGTAAATAAACAAATCTTAAAAAATATAACAACTAAATATCTGCACCTCCAAGTGTCTACCAGCTTACTAAGAAGTTTACATCCTCACAAACTTACCCACAATCTCAAATTCCAAAATTCTTGAAATCACTAATAGGATACTTTGGACAACCTGAATGGCCCCCAGCTCCTTTGCTTTGTGTTATCTCATTGAGTCTCACTGAGTGTGAACCACTTCCCTTGTTTGTGGCTCTCTGGTAGACCACAAGGGAGCAGAGGGGCCTCACTCATTTAATCAGCACAGTTACGGGCTGTGCCTGTCCATGCTGTGCCTGGTGGCTCCTCCACAGAGCCAGGGCCTCTCCTGGGCAGCCATCTAGATGCTGCCGTATGCCCCCACCCAGAGACTGCCTGTGCCCCTGGCTCTGCCACTTTCCTCTAGGTTTCTAGTACCTTCACACTTGCAGATAGACCCTGACCTACTGAAGTTTGGGAGGGTGTGAGTCATCTGTTTTCTCAGCTGCCACTGCTTGAAATTTCTCACTCCCTACTTCTGGGCTTTAGAACCTTCCAGACACTCAGGAAATCATTTGCTTCTTCTACTCTTGTTATGAATGAATCTGAGCTTCCTTTAAGTTTTCTAGCTAAAAGCTTACTTAACTTGGCATCATATCTTTGAGGTCCTTCTAAACTCTGGAAATCTATGATTCTATTATGACGATGGGTGAGCCAGTTCTTCAGAGATCAAGTAAAACCAAGATGAACTTTATAGCTTCCAATTAATCTCAGGCTTATATGATTATTGTCTCTCTAAGCACAAATCTTATTTTCTGTTCTTAAATTGTTTGTAACATTGTCAGATGGTGATGATGATGATGATGATGGTGGTGGTGGTGGTGGTGAAGATGGTTTCTAACATCTATTGAGCCCTTCCCTGTGCTCCTGCTTTAAATACATTGTATCATTAATCCCCATAACAATCTACTCAGGCAGATATTGTCAATGGTACCATTTTACTGCTGAGAAACTGAGTCTTGGTGTGATTAAGTGAGGCAGTCTGATGCCAGAACCTGCATTCTCAACTACTCCTCCATACATCTTAAGAAGGCTTTCCGCTGGAATGGAAGAACATAAATGAGAATTGATTTTGCACTTTGAAGTTCTTAAGAACAAAGCCATTAAATGACACAAGATGGTAGAGAAGGGCTTATTTGTGTCATGCCAATATTTGTAAACCAATTGTACTTCAGTTGCAGAAGAGTATGTCTACATGCCTTCTTTAAATACAAAGAGGCTATTCAAATTTTTTTCAAGAAAAAAAAGTAAAGGTACAGCAGAAAGTGGAGCAAACAGAAAATGTATATGAAAAATCTTCCCCAAGGCTGGACTAAGTAGGAAATGACTCTCTATGTTCCTGAGAAAATAGTAAGAGAGGAAATGTACTCCTAGATGTTGAAAGAGTTGCAATCTCAGAAGCTTGCTAAATATAAGCAGTGTGTTGTCTTCTACCAGGTCTCAGTGAGGGTTTAATTATGTGGCTTGCAAAGCATCATTAATGCTAACCAGGGGAACTCGCTTACTGAGAGAGACCCGGGCAGTTCACTTTCTCCACAGATTTCAGATTGTTTTTTTCATTTTTTTTTTTTTTATCAAGTTGGGACTATAATGGAACCTTCCCAGGCACTCATCTCTTAGTAATGCTTTGAACTTACAACACCAGAGAGAAATGGCAATGACTGAACTTTCACAATGGCTAACTCTAGCACCGATTAATCAGTTCCCTTGAAAAGAAAATTGGAACAGGTAGAGCTGGAGACTGGCTTCCAGATGCAGGAGTTGGAATCATTATTCTGAAATAGTTTCCTCCTGCAGTTATAAACCAGTAAAGATTTTTTTCTCCACCAAACAGAATGCTAAGATAATAATCCTTATTTATCTATTTAATGGGGATGTTGAAAGGTTTATTTAGTTGCTGTTTGTAAAGTGTTCGGGAAATGAAAACCACTATATAAGTGCTAAATATTATTATCTAACCTAGCACTTTAATGTGAACATTCTGTTCTGGTTGCGTCCTCTAAGAAGTCTATTTCAGAGCAGCTTAACACCTCCACACAGAGCTTTCAGAAAGGTTTCCATGCTGAGTTTGTTGAGAAGCCAAAAAGTCCCTGATCACTCCAGACAAGACAAAAATCAAGCCACAGATATAATTCACAGACATTTGAAGGCATCCTCAAAATGCTTCATAATTCATAACAGAGGTCTCATTAATCTGAAAAGTACCAGTGTAAAATCAATGGAAAAGTCAAACAGAAAAAATGACTAATGTCATGACTTTCTCAGAAGAATCACACAATCCTACATTAGCCATGCCATGTAACACAGCAGGAAGGTCCCTCCCAGGAAAGAACATGAAAAATTAAAGTCATCTGGGCATGAAACTGTCCACCCATAAACCTTCATGCTACAATTTCTAAGAGGTTTCAAAATAGGCCCAATTTTTCTGACTCAATACTTATCTCAAACTTTGAGTGAGCCACAAAATCGTTCCAATGGCTAGAATACATTTTTAAGGTACGGAAATGTGTAATTAAAGAGAATCTCCTTTGTTTGGAAAACTTTTGTATTGGATATACATCCAGTTCCACAAATACTAACGTTTTATCTTTTGAATTGTGTAACCTGTAAATGTATTTGTGGGAACAACATGAGACAATTGAAGAGTGCCCCAATTGGCATCCTCTGCTCTAATTTCTATGAGTTAGTTCAAAAGTCTGAGAAAAACCACCATTGCTCCCATTGCAATCAGCATCAGCTGCTGTGCAATCAAGCTCAAATGGTCTGCAGGTGTTTTAGGGACTTTACTGGGGAATTTTTGACATTTCTCTATTAGGTGTCAAGTCAGGTCAGGAATTGAAGGAGATGAAAATGAAACAGGGAGTAAACGTCTAGCAGTTGGCTAATATTGCATCCAATTAAACAAATGACAGATGTTCCCTAGAAAATCTGGAGGTGGAAAGATACACACAAAACAAAATAAAAAGAGCCATCATATTTTTTTTTTTTAACTTTAGTTGGTTTGTGTGGGTGGATGTGCATGCATGCTGGTGCATGAGTGAATGTGGGATTAACGAAGTTTCTAACAAGACCCCTCCAAGTTGTTTTTGAAGAAAATATCATCCCGTTACCGTGTGGATTAAAAGTATCTGTGTTTATGGCAGTAGCTTTATTTTCTGCAGCTAAATGCACTTCAGCCAGTTTTATTACATAGAAGTAATAAGCATTTCAGCATGGAATTGAAGTTGGTACAAAATATCCAGAGGGGGGTAATTAGAAACAGCTACAATGGCAAAAGGGAAATGGAAGCCAGGGATATTTGCCCTGGCCGCCTTCCAGTTGCTCTCTAGAGTTCTTGCTGTAAAAAGATAAGATATTGTTGAGGATGAAATTATTCCCACTCCCAGGTCTTCATCCAATTTTGTATGGTGTACAATAATAATGTCCACTTTCTTAATATGAACTATGGAGAATGAGCAAAATATTAAATCCATAGCAACCCCAAATTCCAATTCTCAACAATTGAAAGATACCAGTCTGCCCTAGAAACATTTGGCTGTAGCTTATTTCCTAGTTGTTCAGCATTAAGAAAAATTATCCAAAACTTGGAAATAGGCAAAAGGATGGTTGCATGACTCTTAATATCATACTGGAATAGGTTTTAACTGCATACCCAAGATTATTTATGTCTCTAATGGATTTGCTTTTCTGTTTGTTATTTACTATTGATTAAGGCCTGGAGTCTGTGAAGTTGCATGCTAACTTGTCGATTTTTATCTACAGAGATGCAAATAATTTGGCTGGGTAGAGTGCAGAATCCTAAATTATATAGTTTTATTGCCCTGTAGGGCATTAACCAGTTTTGCCTTTAACTTAGCAAATACCTTCCATACACTTTTCCTGATAGACTTACATATACCCTGATTCTCAAAGGTTTTTTTCCAATTTTTCTATTCTGTTGGTTCACTCAATAATAAGTCAAATACATTTTGGCATATATTTACTCAATTTTATATGAAACTCATGTTTTCAATTTTTTGAAAATTATACATTGAAAGTTTTGACGGATATTCCACTGACATGTCCAAATGAACAGAAGTGCCAATTACATTTTCTAAGAAGTGCACCTCATCGGCTCTTCAAACCTGGGGAGATACTGTCTCTATCACGGAAGTGAATCCCAGGTGTTGCTTGGGCTTTACCTTTGCTACTTCTGTTTCTTGTTGTTGCCTTCCCATCCCCCTCCTAATTCTCTGTATGTTTCTGGTTCCTGGTCAAGTTTGTTGGACTGTCCATACCTAACTGACTTTGTTAGTCATTTTTACTTACCTGCTTGTCTATCTGTGAACTGAAAGCAAATACATTCTAAAATATTGCATACCCATTGGAGGGGTGCCTGGGTGGCTCAGTCAGTTAAGAGACCCACTCTTGATTTCGGGTCAGGTCATGATCTCAGGGTCATGAGATCAAGCCCTATGCTGGGTTCCATGCTGGGTGTGGAATCTGCTTAAGATTTTCTCTCTCCCTCTGCCTCCCCCCTCTCCCATGCATACGCGTTATCTCTCTCTCTCTTAAAAAAAAAAAAAATGTAAAATATAACATACCCACTGGAAAACAGAACTGTTCTTTGAGATTTGGAGTGGTGGGTTTTGGTTTCTAGATTACATCTAACCTCCTGCAGATGCTGAGCGATGGATGCTGCATGTTTTTCCTGTGTCTGTGTATCTGTAATGGAGAAGATTCCGTTCCTCTCTCCTCGTGTAAATGTAAGCTGTCTCCTAATCTATGAAGAGCATTGGCAAATTAAATTTTAAATTCTCTCAAAATAAAAGAGGTCTACTCTGGATAAGTGCTTGCATGAATCTAAATACTCCCAGAATTCCAAGAAAATAAGGAAGCTGAAGTTAAAATACCTTAAGTGTGCCAGACTTTTAAGAAAAAAAGAAAATCCTTCTTATAGAAAATAAAAGCCAGAGCATTTTTGATAAGAGTTTAAGTACACCTAATCAAGATGAAACCGTGGATTGGTTTGTAATAGTGGTTTAAGAACAGCTATAAGTGTTATCCTTTATCAGCGTGTACATAATACAAAAGTGCATTTTGTTGTTTTATAGATTTTTTATAACTTTATAAGACTGGGTTTGTTTTCCCATCAAAAGACTGCAAATATGAATGTCTCTGAGTTCTCATATTTATTTATTGCTCATAGAAGTTAATAGTATTTCCATTAAATATTTAAAATTAAGAAAATATCAAATTATAACCTTGGCGAATATTTTTACATTAACTGTACTTATATTTTAATGCCTATCTGATTAAACATCATCCCCAAGATCCTTAGTTAACTTAACCCTTAATCCAATGTTAAACTGAGTTAGTTAATGTATAATCATTGGACACCTGGATAGCGTTTCAGTAAAATAGAATACTGAGATGCTGCCACTGTTACAACTGTGTATACAAAATGTGGATGTATTTTTGTTTTTGAAGGATTAAGAAAGTAGTTTTGTCTTAAAGTATCAGATTGTTTCAATACAAAATTAGCATTAAGTACAAAATGAGCATTTACAGCAAGTTGCAGAAGGTTTGAGTGCAGTGAATATTATTTGTTTGGGTTTCTAATAATTGCAAATGATTATGAAAAAAGGAATGAAATATGTCAAAATTGTTCAGCATTGACTCATTTCGATGGGTTTATTTGTAGTTTGTTAATCTTTTACTGCCAAATATTATATTAATGCAAACTAGGATTTTTTTTCCTCTATGTTAAAATGACAAATGATCTTCTAGCATTTAGTAATCATCTCTAAGACATAGTAAATATTAGTCTTTACATTCTGTGTAATCTACTCAAATAGCAGATTCTCTATCTCACTAGAATCACTTTCTGTGCAATACAAGAGCAAACTCATGTATATAATCCAAAGGAAAAAAAAAGGAAGAACAAAGTTCTTCACTCTTGAATGAGTTAAGTTTCCTTCTAATTGTTTTATGTTCTATGTTTATTTAAAATATTGCACTGTCACTTTGATGAGCCAGAAATCAATCTAATATTCTCAGGACCTGTGATCCTATCTTAGTCAAAAGACCAAATATTTTTTTGATTTTGCCTTGTCAAAATTAGTCTATATTTAAAACTATGTCTATATTAAATATATTTTACATGTAGAACTAGATTGTAGTGGGTTAGCACACAGATTTCTTCTTTCACTCTATATAAAGAGAGATACTAAAAGTAACTTGGTTTGGTTGATGTATCCATATTTCTTTATTACTCCAACAATTATCATAAGAGCTGCATGGGAAAAGTTTCTCAAATCAAAGGAGAATTATGGAGGTAAAATACAAAAATTGTAAATATTTCAGAGATTATAAATTTCAAAGATTTGTCAACCCCCTTGCCATCCTTGGCATGTTTTTATCTTCAAAAGAGACATAAATCAGATTCTTACAACCCAATGGAGAATTTCACTCTCTTCTGTTCTCCTATTATTGGTTACTATAATAAATTAACCATGGCTATTGGGCCTTTCATCAGCAGATGCTTGTAAGTTTTGTTATAAGCTACAAGCTGGATATTGGGCTTTTAACAAAGAAGGACAGTCCAAGTGCCTCAGTAAAAAGGACTCTATCAGGTGCTTTTAACTATTGGTATTTCAAGAAATCAACTCGTGGAAACAGGTTTTGAAGCTTGAGCTGGCATCACTTAGGTAACTCTGAGACTGTCCAAGTTAACTCTAAATTGACTCAGGATTTCCAGAAGCCTCTGTTGTTCAGAATCAGACTTCATGGAAGCTAACTGCTGACCCCAAATCCAAAAGATCAAAGCTTAATTCACACAGTATAAAATGAATGGGTAAGGGAAATCTAATTGTAGTTATTGCTTTAGAATATTTTGGTACTAGTTTTGTGTTCTCCTTCCCTATTGGCAAAAGAAACTCTTTCTCTTCTTTTGAATATGTCTGCAGTCCTGAACTTGTAAATGGTATCTTGTCCATCATGGCCTCTAAATTTAAAAACAAACAAACACATATACACCCAAAAACTATTCCTGAGTCTCATTACTTTTCTTGGAAATGTAGTTATTTGCCAGAATTTGACCTCCTTTCTAACCAGGATGTAATTGGACAAATCGATTCTATAATCAAGCCTATACTTGCAGTAACATAGTTGGGGATAAATCTCATTGTAATGAGATACAACAAACCCATCATTAAGTCACAGGAATTGTCCTTCATATGTAGAACTGATGCCCACAAAGTTCTCCCAAGAATCTGGGACAAGACCTGCTCTGTGTCTTATAGAGTCTTATGTATAAACAGGCAGAACCTGATCAGATTTGGCAGATTTTAAGCAGGGAGCAATTCTTCCAAATGTATAGGAACTACAGGTACAAATTGTGGATGGGAATGTTACATATTTGCATTTGCTTTCCTCCCTGTGGTATATGATGACCAGTGGGAAAAATTAAAAGAAAAAAAACCCTCAAGAATAATAGATGTTACTGAAAATGCAATCTGAGAATCCTTATGAATTTTCCAGTCAGAAGTTAATTCTCTGGCCTTAGTTCTCATTCAACCCTGTGAGCCTCTGAATTAAGTGATTGACAAGGAGGCTTCTATGGTTAATTAACACCTCTTGCTCCTTGGGAAATTAATTGATCAAAAACAGAATGAGATGAGCATTTTTTTTGTAATCAAAAATAATCTTTCAAAATTATTTATGGTCACCAGAGGGACTACTAAAAAATTATGCCAAATTTGAAAATAGGCATATTCTTTAATGTCATATTGCATCATTGATCAGTAGGCACTTCCAAGGAATATTTAATTCTCTAATGGATATTACCTTTAGATTAGGATCTAGACTCCATGAGGTTACATGTTAACTTGCAGTTTCATCTTGTAGAGATATAGGAAATATCAGTCCTGTAGAGAAGTAATGCCAAACATCATGCCCTCTAAGACTTAATCAATTGGGCCAACTAGTTCCACATGCCTTTTGTGACCAACTATATAGATCCCTACTCCTCGAATGCTCTTCAAATTTTCCATTCTTTTGGTTCTCTCATTAACGAGTTAAATTTTTGACATGTGTTCATTCTTAAATGAAGTTCGTCAGAATCATTTTATGTGGGTCATTCTATATAGACAGGATCCATGCTTTCTAGCTTTTTGAAAATTATATTTGGGCGCCTGGGTGGCTCAGTCGTTAAGCGTCTGCCTTCGGCTCAGTTCACGATCCCAGGCTCCTGGGATGGAGTCCCGCATCAGGCTCCCTGCTCTGCGGGAAGCCTGTTTCTCCCTCTCCCACTCCCCCTGCTTGGGTTTCCTCTCTCTCTGTGTCTCTCTCTGTCAAATAAATAAAATAAAATCTTTAAAAAAAAATAAAATAAAATAAAGAAAATTATATTTGACATAAGTCAATCTCTATTAATTGGGGAACAAATTGAACAAGCCAAGGTAAGCATCATTTCTCAAACAATTCATTTGAACTTCTCACTTCCTGGAGACATCCATAGGTTTTCGGTCCTAGTTTAGCTAATAAATAAATAAATAAATAAATAAATAAATAAATAAATAAATAAATAAATAAATCTCTTACAAATAATTCTTGTAAGATGATTTTAAATCATGATTTATCTCCAATGTCTTGATTATGTTCTTTAATTCACTAAAATATGTGCACGGTTGTTTATTCTCTGTAAAAATGAAATAAGGAAATGAAAAATAAAGCAAATCATTGTCTTAGATGGTATATCAATGTAATTATCATAGAATTATTAGTTGGTTTGGGGACTTACTCAATAAAATTTATTATTCAGCCCACTACTCTTGCCTAGATATAATGTCACATCCCCATCACCTCACACAAGAAACAATAATAACTTAAATGGCCAAAATGAGACAAATCCTTCATTTGTCACATTTATATAAAAGGAACTCCAGTTGATACATGTCAGGACTATGTAGATCAGTTCAGGTTTGAAAGAAAGCATCTTTTAACAACAAGCAAAAACAGGACAAAGAGCAAATCAATTCTCTTCTACTGCAGGGAATAATGCCATTCAGCAGGAAGAATAAATATAGTGCAATGGCTTGGCTAGCTGACGCTGGGCTTAATAGTGGTCTTTTAGAATATTCACATATAATTATGATTGAAAGAAAACCTTGACTTAGAACCAGATGTTGTACTAGATGTATGCTCGGTGATGGATCTATAATTTTTCTTCAAAAACGTCTCTTATCATCTCCTTTAGTTAAACATTTGAACAGGGGGTGCCTGGGTGGCTCAGTTGGTTAAGCACCAGATTCTTGATTTTTGGCTCAGGTCATGATTTGGGGGTTGTGAGATTGAGCCCTGCATCAGGCTCCATGCTCAGCAGGGAGTCTGCTTGGGATTCTTCCTCTCCTTCTCTCTCTGTTCCTCCCCCAACTTGTACTCTTTCTCTCTCTCTCTCTCTCTCTGAAATAAATAAAATCTTAAAAACAAACAAACAAACAAAAGCAAGAGTAGACAGAAAAAGGCTCCAGGAAGAGAAGAGTATGCGTGGTGGTATGTAAGGGACTTCTGCAGGCAGGAGCCAGGTGCTCCAGATTTAGAAAAGTACCCCCCTTGAGTTCTCCACTGTCCACCTCATTGCAGTGGAGTCCTGAGCAAGGAGAAGCCAGGGGAGATCTCTAGACGGTCCTCAACTCCTGTTAATCAAGGAAATAAAGCTCACGCCAGTTCTCTCCTGTGGTGCTCACCGTTTCCTCACCACTTGTCTGGAGTTTCAAGCACAAATGGCTTCAAGGCTCACATGACAAACACTCCCAGCGGGGAACAGGGAAGAAGTAGGAATGGTGGGGAAAACGACTATAGTCAGGGCACAAAAGATTAGATCCAAAAGCAAAACAACCCTTAACTATCTGTGGGTTATATTTGACTTTCATTCACCTCTTCATAGGGCCTGACCTTGGACTAAAGGGCTTAACTTCTAGATGAGTAAAGGAAAACTATGACATAACAATCTATAAACAAGAACACATAGAGCCAAGTGACCAAGCAGGTCAATAAGAAAATCCCATTTGGGGCACCTGGGTGGCTCAGTCATTGGGCGTCTGCCTTCGGCTCAGGTCATGATCCCAGAGTCCTGGGATCGAGCCCCGCATCGGGCTCCCTGCTCTGTGGGAAGCCTGCTTCTCCCTCTCCCACTCCCCCTGCTTGTGTTCCCTCTCTCACTGTGTCTCTCTGTCAAATAAATAAATAAAATCTTTAAAAAAAAAAAAAAAGACATCCCATTTAACCAATGCCTGACAGAGACTTTATTGCAAAATTAAAACTCTACCACGATGCATAAAATAATTAACATTTATCTAGAGCTTAATAGGTATAGAACACATACGCATCATCACTTTTATTTTTTTATTTTTTATTATTTTTTTTAAAGATTTTTATTTATTTATTTGACAGAGAGAGAGATAGCGAGAGCAGGAACACAAGCAGGGGGAGTGGGAGAGGGAGAAGCAGGCTTCCTGCAGAGCAGGGAGCCTGATGTGGGACTCGATCCCAGGATCCTGGGATCATGACCTGAGCCAAAGGCAGACGCTTAACGACTGAGCCACCCAGGCGCCTGCATCATCACTTTTAATATAATACAATAAAATTACTTTACTTTTGCTGCTATCATGTTACTTTTAACTATGTCTACAAATACTAGAACTGCTATTGCTACTAATCCTATTCCTACAATTATAACTACAACTACAGAAAGTCCCCTATTTCCATACTATAATATAGTCCAAAGACATGTCAGATAATGGAAATGTAAGTTATAGGGAAGAAAATAAATTGACTCCAATGATGACCCTCCCATCACGACTCACTTTGAAGATATAACCACTGTTGCTATTTTTTCCACCACTTACAGATAGTCTCTAACTCTGTCATTTTTCCTCATATTTAACTTGTATCTCCTCACCTTAAGTCTGGGATGTGTCCACTTGAGGTGAAGGAGTCACCATTTCAGCCCACCTAGTATTTTTACCTGTGTCTCAGTTATATTCTGTTTGAGACCAATTCTTATTTTCATGTTATCACTTTCTTATTTCAAAAACAAAATTGTTAAATCAAAACACAATAAAATGTTCACATAATTTCACAAACGTAACTGTATAAAAACATGACAAAAGTGTCACATCTGACACCTGAATGGCAGGCCATGTCACTGTGGAATAGCTTGAAATAACTGGTTGTTTTTTTGGTATGAGAAAGTCTGATTTGGGTTTTTGAAAAGGAGTTTAGAGGTACTCATGTATCATCTATCAAAGTGAAAGTTATTTGAAAATCAAAAATATAAAAATCTGAGACTACCTCATTTACAGAAAGGAAATCATTTCAGGAAGTTGGGGTCAGTTTTCTAATCATGTGGTTCCCAAACTGTGATTGATTGCCTGAACCATTTTTAAGAAAACATGGAAAAGGAATTAGATTGCCAACTTTTTATTTTGCCAAAAAAAGTAATTATGATACACATATATATGTAAATACAAACACTGTCATTTCACAAAAAAAGGACGTTTTTAACTCCATAACTATTAGAAATAGTATCATTCAGGAAAAAATGTAATCTATAAACAAGAACACATGTATAGTAAACTGAATTGTGTCTCAAAAAGAAGTTCAAGTCCAAACCTCAGAGAGTGGCCTCATTTAGACTAATGGTCTTTTCAAATATATGAAGGTAAGGATCTGGAGGTGTAATCCTGGATTTGAGTAGACCCTAAATGCAATGGCAGCATCCTTAGAAATGACAGAAAAGGCGAAACAAGACCCAAGAAGGTCACATGAAGATGAGGCAGAGATTATAGTGATGAAGCCAGAAGCCAAGCACTTCCAAGGATTGTTTGTGCGCAGGTACCAGGAGCTGGGGAGAGGCAGGAAGGATTCTCCCTGCCAGCCCTGGGAGGGAACAGGGTCCCATCCACACTCCGACTTCCAGCTTCTCACATCCAGAACTCAGAGTGAATACATTTTTATTGTTTTAAGCCACCAAATTTGTGGCAATTTGTTGTGGCAGCCATAGGAAACGAATACAATATTTAACTGTAAAACATGCAAAGATATCTACACTCATTATTGTCTTCTTTTTTTCTGATTCTAAGTCATCCATCTCGTGAGGCATGGAGAATCGAGAATCACTGCTGCAGTCTGGGTTTGTTGGTGCCAAACCCTGGCACCTTCCATATTCCACACTTCAGCATATAGTCCAGCGAAGGAGATAGAAAAGGTCAGCAAGTTACACAAGCTTTTGTGGACATTCTCCAGCTAACTGTAGGAGGATGAAGGTGAAAAATGCAAACTCTCCCCTTGCACAAGGCAGCTGATGAGAGCATTAATGCATTCTCCTCAGGAGTGTGGGAGGAAGAGCCTTTCTTTGTTCCAGAGATGATCTTTCTCTATAACTGTTGTGAATAACTTTGTGACTGCTTTAAAACCTTGTTAAGGGAGCCTGGGTGGCTCAGTTGGTTAAGCGACTGCCTTCGGCTCAGGTCATGATCCTGGAGTCTCGGAATCGAGTCCCTCATCGGGCTCCCTGCTCGGCGGGGAGTCTGCTTCTCCCTCTGACCCTCCTCCCTCTCCTGCTCTCTGTCTCTCATTCTCTCTCTCTCAAATAAATAAATAAAATCTTAAAAAAAAAAAAAACCTTGTTAAGTTAAATGCATTGGTAAAACTTATGATGGAGTAAACTTGCCTTAAGTAACTTCAAGCCTTTTAACAGCAAGCAGCTGTTTTAGGAAGCAGCCCTGAAGTTTGTCCTGTACCTGTTAGGGGAGCTGAGGGACTATTTGATGGAGATGAAGGGTAACAAAAGACTGGGTCTCAAAGGACAATCAAGCTGGGGTTAACAGAGGTGGCATGGCAGCTGTGAAAGTCGCTTTTAATTGGGAAAAGACAACTCCTGGGAGGTTTCATGCTAGCACACACAGAAATTTATTTTGAGGGCTCTCTCGCTCTCGCTCGCTCGCTCTCTCTTTCCACCACCCCTCCTCCCATCCATTTCTCCTTCTCTCTGTCCTTCAGATTTCTTTTGGCTACCTTTTTACTAGAAAGATTTAGGAAGTTGTATTTTGATGATAACAGGAAAGAGGTAAGTAACATTTGTTTTCTAATTAATTTCTAAATAAATGGATGGATCGTGTAGTCCAGGCAAGGGCTTTAGCAAATGTTGACCAGAGATGCTGAGTCTAGAAGGTTATCAATTCTCAAGCAAAATACCCAGAGTGAATGGAAACATAATGGCTAAGACTGCACACTTTGGACCTAACTTGCCTGGATTCCAAGCCTGACTCTTCACGGCCAGCCGTGTGACCTTTGGCAAGAGGCATAACTTCCTGAGCCTCATCGGTGAACTGAGCACAGTCATGGTAGCCATTTATAAAGGCGATGGAGCATTAAATCAGTTATTACCAGTAATGTGCTTAGAATGGTGCCAGGGACATAGTAAGTGCTCAATAAATTTTAGCTATTTCCTAGATCTGAACAGAGCCTCAGGATTTGGTTCAGCAGTGACTATTAACAGTTTAGATTTAGAAAACAAAACTTCAATGGAACCAAAAGGTTTATATTTTAAAAACCAGGTGTAGTTGGGTACATTCTTTAATGTGGTTAAGAGGATCTATTAACCCTTATGTTTGCTTTTAAAATAATTCTAATCATACAAATAACAGTTGTGTAACAGAAAAGAAAGAATAGTATATAGCCACTCCTTTTCTTCCCTTTTTTATTAACCCACTCCAATGGAAATCTGATTTCAGATCATGAAATATTATCAAAACACTAGTGTAGACAGGTATCTCAGAGAGAATAAATCACTTCTTTTAGACATTAGAAACCCCAAAACATGATGGGAAAAATTTTAACAATAGATTTTGATTTGCCAGTGTGGCTAAGAAGAAAGTTAAGGTTGAATTGATAATCCTTCCCATGCCAAGTATATAGACCATTTCTGCCCATTCCCCAAGAGTCTGTGGTTATTTGTAACCCAGCTTCCTTGGTGTGAAGTTGGAAGTTGAAGTTCAAGTGGCCTGCCAGCCTGATCCATGAATACAGATGGCTTTCCTCATGCACAGTCATGTTGGGACATCTGGCACAATTTCCAAGTTTAAAGATCTTCTTGGGTCACAGTCATTATTGTCATGGTTCTGTTATTTTTATCAGAATCTCTCTTCTTCTGTGCTTGCAATTATCCCATTTCAGCGTCCCTTAGACTGCAGGATTTTTATGGAGATGTGATCCTGTTATAGTTGGTGCATTTTTTTTACAATAAACAGAGCCCTAGTTGGTGGATTCTCCAGGACTCCCTTATAAGTGACCTTTGCCTGTCATTTGATGTTAAATAGGTATCCTGGGTGGCAGTGATAAAACCATGTGCAAGTTGAAATGGATATTAATCGTGTCTGTGTGACATCTACAAAAGGTATTGAGTGAGCACTGCTGATTTGTAGTACTTTTCCTCTGACTTGGAACTTTGTACGACTTTTGCAAACTTTGCCAAGTTCTGTTTTAATACATTTCTTCAAATTGAGGCCTGTTAAACCTAGATTCTGGAAAAGAATTAGCATATAATGTGTTTTCTATCTAATATCATATATGTTCTTCTCTCTGACAAGACATTGCAGAGTTATTTATTGGGGATATTTATTTTAGGAATCACTGACCAATGGGCTCTAGGCTGTCCATGTAACCAAAGTTAGTGCTTTCAAATTCTGAGGAACTTAGTGGTTTCTCTGGAAATGTTGGTCTGTGATTCCACCTGTCATCAGACCTGTTAGCAGCCAATGGCTGTGGTCAGTCAGCACACCAGAGATCAGGGGCCAAATCCAGACTATTGCTTTCCTTAGTAAAGAAAATCTTGTGAAATACAGCCATGCCTGTTCATTTACATATCATCTATGGCTGCTTTCACATTACAATGGCAGTCTAGTCCCTTTACAGAAAAAGCTTGCCCAATCCCTGGTCCACAGCAAAATGATTCAAAACGCAGCAGCAAAGACTCTTCAAAGTCTACAAGTGCTCTGGAAGTTTTCAGAAAATTGCTTTCCAAATTCTCATGGACTTTCCTAAAGGTACCCTTGAGAAAGCCTCAGAGTTCACACTTAGTCCTTCCAGTGAAGGAAGGAAGGAGGGAGAAAAGGAAAGAGGGGAGGGAGGGAAGGAAGGGAGGAAGGGAGGGAGGAAGGAAGGAAGGAAGGAAGGGGAGAGAGAGAAAAAAAAGGGAAACAGAAAAACAGCATCACCTTTCCCCAGAGGCGGCAAAGTGAAAGCTTTAATGATTAATCGAGACATTATAAAATTCTTCCAGCCTTTTCCTGACTTACAGCATTACTGTTAGAGGCAAAACTTCTTGTCATATGGGCATTTTGGACTCAGAATATTCTGAACTGAGATAAATGGATAGTAAAGTAAAATTGTGGGAGTAATGGCAATTTTTATTTCACAGCTTGAATTCTCCCATCTCCCTTCTTACCAGAAACAAAAACAGAACAAAACCCACCAAAACCACTACTGTGAAATAACGCATCTCTCTTGAGAGAAACCCCTTGAGAACAAAGCACAAATCATCGATGGGAAATATTGAGCTTTAAAATAAATATTTTCATTTATTTAAACATAAACAGGTGTGGATTTACCTTAAAGCTACTGAAGCTTAAGCTTCAAAGATCCTCGCTGGCAAGGGAGCCTTCCAAAGCCCTGGAAGGGGCATGGGCAGCGTGTTCATAGTCATGTGTTTCTGTAAAAATTATTAAATTAATCTGGTAAAATCATTTTTCATGTCTATACAAACTCACCTTCAGTTATGCTTCTCCCTACATGGAGTAGCTTTAGATGGGCTGTGAATATTTTTAGGATCTATCCAAGGACAGTTGAGCTGGGGATGGGTTTAGTTCAGCATTAGGGGGAAGTATTTATGTGGTTTGCAGTCACATCAGTATACAGTCACATTTTTGCCAGCCATCTGGTGGTGGAATGGCTTCTAGGAAATCTTTGCCCATCCTCTGTACGGACTTGTCTGTCATCCAGGTCCACATGTAGGATCATGATGTGAACTTGCCCTAAAGGACCTGGAAATACGCGGGTGGGAAAGGAGGAGTAATGATTTTCCTTAGACCAACAGAGCCAGAGTTGTTCTAAGGAAAACTTTTCCAATGATCAGTCTTAAAAGATGACAAACCAAGGAGTCAGTTCTTATCCACGAATGGCCAATACGCAAATTCTCTCCTTTCAAGAAAATACAGCATAAATAATTATCAAAACTACAAGTTTTTTTTAATCTTTTTTGATGAGGATCAGAGAAATAAAGTTTATCAGGAAGCCTGTATTTATTAATCCCAACCTTAAAACAGTGTAAGTCTGTAAGTCCCAACTTACAGACATGTGTCTGTAAGTAAACTCATATGTCTTACAGATCCCAATTATTCTGAGAAAAAATTAAATTTTGACCAATGACAGTAAAGACTGAATTATCTTTCTATTTCCCTTAGAGAGAGAATACTAGAAATTAATATTATATGAAGAAGTCATCAAGGAGTTTATAGACAACAATTTAGAAAAAATAATTATAGGGGTATGACAGGTATTTAGTTAATTAAGGAAAATACCATGACACATATCTGTTTTGTGATTTTCGTGCTATATGTCAGCTTTTAAAATTTGTAATCTGTTATGACTTCTTTTCTCATTCTAAATACTTTTGTATTTACAAAATCAAATCAATTACAGCGATATTTGTTATCATTTTTCCTTCAAAAGTCACCCATAAAGTTTTATAAAATTTACGATCTACAAGACATGGATCTACCCTAAACATAAGCAATTCTTTTCAATTATTTCAGTCTTCATGATTAGAACTTGTCATTAGCTATAATGAAAAGCTACTTCAAACAGCCAGAGTAACAGAAGTTTATAATGCTAAGTCTTTTAAACATAAACAGAATGCTTTGAAGGACTGCAAAATATTTTGAAATATTCTATATAAATCAATAGATAAGACATTATCATCATTTCTTTCATTTGTTGAAATTGTTGTGCATTGCTAAAATAGATAAATGTTTTTTATCACTTGTATTATAAAATATTTATTCCAAATATAGTTAATCTTTATTTTCTCCTATAAAATGTTTAATATGTATTTACCTCCTAACAAAAAGTAAAATTATATGCAAACGTTCAGACCAATTGTTTGGCATCATATGACTTCCATTAAATTTATATTTATCATGTTCTTTATTTATTCTTATTTTTATTTTTAATTTACATTTAATCATTCTCAGAAGCTAAACACAAGAGTTCAATACACGAATATGCAGAGTAACCAAAAACATACCCTTTTATCCTACTTGTTATTTCTTAAATAATCTCCTTTGATTATACATTTTATTGCATTATTATTTAACTAATGGTAAATAGCATGCTAATTTATCTTATTTCTATTTATAAAAATAGATACATAAATTTTATTATACCTTCAGCATTTTATTTTAATTATTTTTAATATTTCAGATCAGATTTGTTTTGTATTTTATTTCTGTGCTCTTAAAAGATAACACTTCTTGGGAAGCCTGGGTAGCTCAGTTGGTTAAGCGACTGCCTTAGGCTCAGGTCCTGATCCCAGGACCCTGGGATTGAGTCCCACATTGCACTGGGCTCCCTGCTCAGCAGGGAGCCTGTTTCTCCAGTTCCCTCTACTGTTTCCCCCACTTGTGCTCTCTGGTTCTCTCTCTCTGTCTAATAAATAAATTAAATTACAAAATAAAATAAAATAAATAGATGGTAACACTTCTTAACAAATGTTTTAATGTGCTTTCTTGAAATATAAAGTGAAGGAAGACTTTTTTGGATAGAATGCAAGTAATTTTTTTCAAACTGATTTGGCTAACCATTTTGGTTAAAGATAGACATCTTCTGGGGAGCCTGGCTGGCTCAGTCAGTAGAACATGGGTCTCTTGATCTTGGGGTTGCAAGTTCAAGCCCCAAGTTGAGTGTAGAGATTCCTTAAAAATAAAAATCTTTCAAAATTATTTAAAAAATAAATATAGATATTTTCCATAAATAGAGCTAAATTTGAAACCCAACGTTTTGACAAAATTATATTTGAAGTCATCACAGGTGGGTTTGTCCAGCAGCAGATGAAGGCTAGGATAAAAGAAGTTTTCACTGGAATCAACACCTGTAGAGAAGAGGTTGAGGGAACAGGATTGAGCTTACAAAGTAGCTGAACAGTGATGCAGGCCCAACATTGCCTAGGTCAACCCAAGTGGGAATTCTGCAGCAAGACGTGTTCATCAAAGTTGTTGAGCATCACTCCAAAATGATGGGATGACCACACTACCCACCACTAGACAAGTCCTCCCTATGTGGTTCTGGATCTCTGTGTCCACCTCAAAAGCACTTACAAAATAAGCACATTTTTTTTAAAGATTTTATTTATTTATTTGAGAGAGAGAGAATGAGAGAGAGCAAGCACATGAGAGAGGGAAGGGTCAGAGGGAGAAGCAGACTCCCTGCCAAGCAGGGAGCCCGATGCGGGACTCGATCCAGGGACTCCAGGATCATGACCTGAGCCGAAGGCAGTCGCTTAACCAACTGAGCCACCCAGGTGCCCACAAAATAAGCGCATTTTATAAAATAGAAAAAAATGTGTTAGCAAAGATGTAAAGATATGAATACTAAAATTTCATTTTCCAATTCATTAGTATGTTAAGTTAAAGAAGGTGTCTCTAGGTAAAAACTTCACAGATAAAATAGTTATTTGTAAATCTTAGGAAAGTCTTTTGATATAAAGTAATAAATTATTTTTGCTTTCAATGGGCATTATCTTTTCCTTCCTTGAACTTATGAATGGCACAAGATTACTCAGTGATTTTATCAATAAAATATAAAATAGATTTTTAAAAATGATATGGAGTTTTGTCATTTCAGTAATCAAGCATATGTATTAATGAATATAGAAAATAAATTATTTTAAATAGTCATTTGTTTATTAATAGCTGCATGTCCAACAGGTTTTTGTTTTTTGTTTTTTGTTTTTACTATTTAATGTTTAAAACTTATTTATGACATTTACTATATTTATGGTGTTTGGAGCAAGTGCTTATTAACAATAATTGTAACAATACCTAAGACAGAATACATTTCTGATATTTAGAACCTATGGTCAGAGGAATTTCTTAAAAGTACCTTCTAAAATATTAGATATTAGATATACATATTTAATGGCTTAAGTAAACTTTTCAGCATAAAAATACATTGAGGGTAAAATTTCAGTGGAGATGGTAATGGAAATATGAACTGAAAATAGTTTAGATATAAAATTAAATGTTAAAATAAAGCTTGTTCATCTATTTTTCATATATCACTGTGGGTTTATAGTAATTATGATTAGGTTCCATTGACTATATTTTAAGAAATAATATAACAATTTTATTTGAAAAGATTAATGCTTATTTTATAATAGAAACATATAGTTCCTCAATATTTAATAATGAAAAATTGTAGAGGTCAATTTACAAATATGAGAGGAGGTATGTAATTTTCAAATTGCTTTCAAAGGGTATCAGGAAAATCACCAACTAGACAGAGCACTGGGAACAGGCGAGGTGGATTCTTCACTACTTACCATCTGCCTCCTTAGCCCTTCTCTAGACAAGTGAACCTCATGATGATGATGTCTGACCATTCTCATCATTTCCCAGGTCAGGAGAGGGCCCACAATGGCCAGAAAGATAATGAGACACCTCCCCTCCCCAGTACTTTAGACTTTTTTTCCTAAACACCAACCCCCAGAGTCATAGCACTGTAGGGTACAAGCCTATTTCAGCAATTTTTCAAGTTTCATTTAATTCACAGTAAAGAAAAAAAAATCATCTTCTATTAAGTGCTTTCACTGATCTTCTTAACTTTGAATGAAATCTGAAAAAGGCAGAATAATGGCTTTCAAATATTTCTATAACCCAATCCTTAGAATCTGCAACTGCATTGCATGACAAAAGGATTTTGCTGATGTGATTAGGATTGTGTATTTTAAAATAGGAAGATCATCCTGGATTATCCAAGATAACCCAGTCTGATCACAGGAGCCCTTAGAAGCCTAGAACTTTCTCCAGCTGGAAGCAGAAAAAGATGTAGCAGAAGAGAAAGTCGGAGAGATTTTAAGTGTGCATCTGAGATATGAGTCTACATGGAGGAACAAGAGAGGCCTCCTCTAGGAGCTGAGGGCTTTGCCAGCTGGACAGCCAGCAAGGAAAATGGGACCTCAGTCCATTCACAGCAAGGAATTGAATTTCGCCCTCAACCAGAACGAGCTTGGAGGCAGATTTTTCCCCAGAACCTCCCGTAAGTGCACAGCCAGTGGATACTTTGAGATTGTTCTTGGGAGACCTGGGGCAGAGGATCCAGTGGAGACTGGCTGTGCCCAGATTTCTGACACACAGATACTGTGAGATAGTAAACAGGTCCTGTTTTAAGCTATTAAATCAGGGCTGATTTATTCCATGGCAATAGAAAACGAATGCAAAATTCAATTTTCTGTAGAACCTTGCATTACACGGGCCCTTACCTTTCACCTTCGGCCACTGCCCCCTTGTAGTTTTGGGTTCTCTTGCTTCCTCATTCTGAAAACTGCCTTCTGACAGTTCACAGAAGTCTCTGGATCCACCCCTCCCCCATCGAGGGTGCTTAAATTTCCTATTCCTGCCAGCTCTCTCTTCCCATTTCCTCTTTCCCACTGTTGCCATCACACTTCTGCATGACCCACTTCTGTTCATCCTAAATACCCCCTTCCTCCCTGCTCAGGAGGGCATCTCCTTATGCCCCATCCAAAGTCTAAAGTAGGACATCTCTTCACTAGATTTCTTCACCCTCTGAGAGAAGGGGTTATGTCTAGTTTGTCACAAGTGCTTATCAGACTAATTGGTATGTCATCAGTGATCAATAAATATTTGCTCAACAAACAAATGAATAAAAGAGTAAATTATACTATCGGTGAGACTTACAACAGCTTTAGCCATTTGGGAGCTTTATGAAGAGTAAGGAGCAAAGAGCATGGCCACTCAAGGTCCCAGATCTCAGGAGCACTCCCTCTCTGAGGACTCTGCCTATCCTGCTCTCTCCACGTGTTAAACATTCATCAACTGGGCAAAGCCTCTCCTACATCACCTACTTTATCTTCCCAAAGTCCCTCCATTAAACTCTCTTGGAATCATGTAATGCAAAAGTGTCTTTTTGTCATTTACCATTGCAAATGAAAATTAACATTGGTATAGTACTGTGTAATTTACAAAGCATTTTAAGAGAATGCTCTTAAACATTTGACAACCTGAGGTGCCTGAGTAGCTCAGTTGGTTAAGCGTCTGCCTTTGGCTCAGGTAGTGATCCCAGGGTCCAGGGATCGAGCCCTGCATCAGGCTCCCTGCTCAGAGGGAAGTCTGCTTCTCCCTCTGCCCCTCCCCCTGCTCCTGCTCTCTCTCTCTCTTTCTCTCTCTATCAAATAAATAAATTTTTTAAAAAATTGGACAACCTATCACAGAATGGAATAGGGCAAATCTACAAACATCCCTTGACTTTCTGATGTCTGTATTCCTTGTATTCAACACAGTGCCAACCACACCCCAGGGTTTTATTTACCAACTACATCCAGTGGACTCACACGTGTTTATTATCTCCAATCTAGACCTTCCTCCAAGGCCTATATCAGAGTCCTGGATGGTTACCAACACAAATTCAACTCCTGCTCTGTTTAACTGTTGCCTCTCCAGTTTTCCTTAATTGAAGAATGGTGAGAACAGGACACATGACTTCTCAACACATCAGTCCCATAGGAAGGGTGGAGCCAGATATCTTCTAAGGGTGATATTTCTTTTAAAGGTTTGTAGAACTGAAATACAAGCAAGTGCAATGGGTTGATGTACTTGTAGAGGCTCTAGATATGCACCGCTCTTCCATCAGTCTCCATCATATTTTGCCCTGATCCATTCTTCCAGGATGCTAGTGTCTAAAATTAACCACCTCACATCTATTCCCTTGGCTTAGGATTTGTCACCTGTTAAAGAATAAATAATTCAGGAAAAGGTAACTTAGTTTCTGTTAATTTATTCCTTAGAATCCATTTGTTATTAATTTATTCTTTAGATTGAAATCACCTTGATTACAATCTAGATCTTCCATTTTGCTATTTGATCAGGGTCACATCCTGTAGTCATGCTAAGTCTTAGTTTTCTCAGTTGGAAAATGGAGGTAATTTTAGAACCTACATTTTAGATTGTGGAGAGCCTTACATGAGAAAATACATTTTAAAGCATTAAACAGAGGGCCCAGTATATCATATATGTTCACTGAACTCCACATTGTGCAACATCTTTATTTTATTCACTGTTGTTTCTAAGAAAACAGCACAGTGCTCAGCACATAGAATGCACTCAGAATAATACAAGAATGGGTAAATGAATCATAGGATTATGTCACTTTTAGGCATGGCTTTGCAAAGAAAAGAAAAACAATAAAACAGCAAACATAACTGTAACTGGACAGTTTACAGAAGGAGCAAAGCGCAGAACCAAAAGGAAGAGCTACACACAACTGCGTAAATATCACCTATTTCCTGAAGCTTCCAAAGACTGCCTCCAGAAATGTAATCAGAAATGCAGCCTCCTATGTGTACTCTGAGAGGGATCTGTGCCTGTCATTTTCTTCTGTGCTGGATTCTTTCTTGCTATTTATTTGTTTTGACATAAACAGGAGCAATCTTGCAAGATAAATATTGTGCCACACAGGCAGAAGGCTGTCAAAAATAAATAAATAAATAAAAAGCCGCTCTGAAAAATCCAGAGCCATGGATTCAGTGGCTCTGTGGAACAGGCAGCTTGAGCAACACGCTCCTCTCGTCACTCTCTGCATGTCTTTCCAATTTAGTCAAGTTGTTTACCTTGGAAAGGAAGATCATATTGTGTTCTATAGGGAATGACTCATATTCTGAGAAAACAGTGACACCACGTTGTGATCTGCTAGCCACATTGTCTCAGACAGGGGTTACAGGTCTATATTAGGGCACTGACTTCATATATTGGGAAATAGAAATGGCAAATGTGGTTTTTCACTACCATGGCTTGAAGGCACAACACAATGGAGATTTTTCGTGCAGCACATTGGAGTCAACAAGGTTCCATGCTCCCTGCCCCTCCATATGGGAAATAGGAAAAAAAAAAATGAGGGATCAGAGGAAGGTACATCTAAAAATACAAAGCCACTGTTAAACAGATTTAAAGCTCTAGAAAGATCACCATGTAAAAATGGTTTCTCAGAATGTGGTATAATGCCATTGGCATTAGAATCACTCATTTGTTGAAACTCAGGTTCCTGGGTCCCATCCCAGAAATATTGTATCTGTATCCACTGGGATTGAACCTGGGAATCTATACTCTAACAATCTCCCCAAGGGATTCTTTTGTACTCTAAAATTAAACAACCACTGATATAAAATACCTCTAACTTAAGAACATGGAGATATTGGGGGAAAAACCCACACTATTTCATACTTAACCACAATTACTAATTACAATTACTAATTGCTAATGAGATGTGTCTACCTATTGGTCACTGCACAATTTTCCAACCTTGGAATCAGACTGGAAACCACCACCACCCTCATTTCCTGTTACACATTCATTTACACAGGGTACTCACTTTTTAATCACAGCAACCACCAAGGACTTAACTTCTCAAAGAAATTATGTCATTGAAAGGAATGTAGTACAGCTAATGTTGAAACCATGAACCACCTTGAAGTAGTATTGTGTAACAAATTACAAGTATTATGATTTCCCTCAAATATTTAAACTATCCCAGCAACACTACTATGAGTTCACTGGAAAAACCTAGGTTCTTTTTCTCACCATAAGAAGAGAAAGGGACACCAGAGATAACCTTCTCTCCACATGCACAGAGAATAGCCCAGTAGAGGACACAGTGAGAAGAGGGCCACCTGTGAACCAGGAAGAGAGGTCACACCAGAAACCAACCCTGATGTTAACTCGCTCTTGGATTTTCAGCCTATAGAACCATGAGAAAATAAATTCTTTAAGCCATCCAATCTTTGGTCTTCTGTTTGGCAGCCCAAGCTTCTAATACACATTGAATATCCAAGGCAGAAAATGTTGCCACTATGAAATTAGAGAAGGAGAAGTATGAACAGAACCCAGCATGAACTCTTGATATTATGAGCCCTTTGCTAAAGCTTAATGAAAATTACCATTGCTCTGACAGAACTACCAGGAGCTCAGACTACTTAGAAAAGAACAACATATGGACTTCCTTACTAGGTAAGACTCCCGACTAGCTGAAGTGCTCATAAAAAACAAGAGAAAAAAAAAATAATGATTTGGGCGCCTGGGTGGCTCAGTTGGTTGGGCGACTGCCTTCAGCTCAGGTCATGATCCTGGAGTCCCTGGATCGAGTCCCGCATCGGGCTCCCTGCTCGGCGGGGAGTCTGCTTCTCCCTCTGACCCTCCTCCCTCTCATGCTCTCTGTCTCTCATTCTCTGTCTCAAATAAGTGACTAAAATCTTTAAAAAAAAAAAAATAATGATTTGATGATGAAGGAAGTCATTGATAGGCTGCAGGAAGAAGAACTGTAACCTGTTATGTCTTTGTTTGTTATACTACTTGATCAGGTAAGCCTTCTCAAAAAGTCACCTTATCTTAGCATGGTCTAAGTGCAGTGATATTCTTTTTTTTCAATTTTATTTTATTATGTTATGTTAGTCACCATACATTACATGTTTAGTTTTTGATGTAGTGTTCCATGATTCATTGTTTGCGTATAACACCCAGTGCCCCATTCAATATGTGCCCTCCTTAATATCCATCACCGGGCTAAGCCATCCCCCAACCCCCCTCATCTCCAAACCCCTCAGTTTGTTTCTCAGAGTCCATAGTCTCTCATGGTTCGTCTCCCCCTCCAATTCCCCCCCCTTCATTTTTCCTTCCTACTATCTTCTTTTTTTTTTTTTAAACATATAATGTATTATTTGTTTCAAAGGTACAGGTCTGTGATTCATCAGTCTTACACAATTCACAGCGTTCACCATAGCACATACCTTCCCCCATGTCCATCACCCAGCCACCCCATCCCTCCCACCCCCCACCACTCCAGCAACCCTCAGTTTGTTTCCTGAGATTAAGAATTCCTCATATCAGTGAGATCATATGATAGATGTCTTTCTCTGATTGAATTATTTAGCTTAGCATAATACCCTCTAGTTCCATCCACGTCGTTGCAAATGGCAACATATATATATATGTATATATGTATCACATCTTTATCCATTCATCTGTTGATGGACATCTTGGCTCTTTCTATAGTTTGGCTATTGTGGACATTGCTGCTATAAACATTGGGGTGCACGTACCCCTTCGGATCACTACATTTGTATCTTTGGGGTAAATACCCAGTAGTGCAATTGCTGGGTCGTAGTGTAGCTCTATTTTCAACTTTTTGAGGAACCTCCATACTGCTTTCCAGTGTGGCTAAGTGCAGTAATATTCTTTAACCACAGACAGATTCCACTTCCGTTGCTTTGAGGGTTAAGATGTGTGGTACAAATCCTTGGGAAATGCTTAGAAGTCTTCAGATGAATGAAAACTTTGTGTGTACACAGTCAGAAATTTCTGGATCTTCCTTGGGGTTTCCTGGGATGTTGTGACATCTTACACAGCAACTGCTGTGACTTTTGCATTTCACCTTATAATAATCTTCACCAAATGACTAGAGACTTGGCTTCAAATGGCTCCCTCTTTTAGTTTCTACTGAATACTTTGCTTGGAGTCGTTAACCCATAACAACAGCAATAAAAGTAAATTGACTACTCCCTAGGGTGCATATTTGTAGTAGATTCCAGTAATACAAAGACAAGCACATTCTTTAAGCACTAATGTCCTGCTTTTTCATGCTTTTATAGGTTCTGTTATTGATTTGTTTATATTCTATTTGCTTGTTAATGGTTTAGATATACATTGAATAGTATCTAACACACCATTATCATACTTAACTCTTTTTTTTTTCCTTTTATTTGTAGCAATATCTGGGATTTCTTATGAAGAATCAGATGGGGATACAAGTAGTTTATCTTTAGCAATGATGAAGATGGATATTTACTGGAGTATATAAAAATGAACAGACAGGGAAACTAAAATGTTGAGATAAACTAGGATTTAAGCCATTGCTTTAGACAAGCTATAAAATGTTATTAAGGATTTGCTACAGAAACAAAAGAAAACTGCTGTTCCTAATTCTTTCTTGGCTTAATCATCCAAAAGTTTAATAAGCTGTGTACCTAAATGGGAGATGGATTTTACAATTTGGGACTAACAGTATGTTTATATATCCCTACTGTACCTCCTTTGCAACTGAACTACAGATCTGTCATTTTAATTGGGCTTCAGATGGACACAAACTCTTAACTTTCTTCAAAAATTGATTTTTTTTAAAATAATCAGGTGAAACAGTTGTCATAGCTGCACAACATTTTCAGTTACTCAAGGATTTATAATATTAAGGCCTGGAACATGTCTCTTTTGTCTTTTTATTCTTCACTGGTCCAATCATGATGCCTTAACCAAAGTTGGGCAATTTAGTTGAATACTCAGAGATGACTTTCCCTATTTGCTCAATTCTAATATGAATGTGTTTTCCTGTTTTATCAGGAACTATGTATATTTAATTATTATAAGTTTTCCCCCAAAGTATATTAATGAATCAATTGCTTCTTAAAATTGATAATGTCTTAGAATAGGAGAAGAATGGAATCTGGAAAGACAAAAATTCTTTCATTCTTTTACATCACTCTACCATCTCAAGATCAAGTTGAAATATTTCTCTTTCATAATCCAGTAAAAATATTTATTGAGCCCTTTCCGCCTGCCAGACACTGTGCTATATTTGTTCTTGACTGGGAACTTTTTTTCTTCAATTTAATTTGAATGCTTAGTTTTGTTTTTTTATGTTTTTAAGGTGAAAAAATACTTCTCATAAGATCTTTTCCCTCTTTCTTTCTTTCTCTTTCTTTCTTCCTTCCCTTCCTTCCTTCCTTCCTTCCTTCCTTCCTTCCTTCCTTCCTTCCTTCCTTCCTTCCTTCTTTCCTTCCTTCCTTCCTTCTTTCCTTTCTTTTCTTTCTTGAACATTCTCCAAAATTGGCGACACCAAATCATTCAATGCCAGATTTCCTTGACCCTTGACTTTTGTCAGTCAGTCTGGCTTCTTTGAAGACCCAGTCCCAATGGCTTTTTAAAACCCGTGAAAAGCTCATCCAGAAAGCACTTACTCTGAAGCTGCCATGATGTGGGAAGGTCCCACTCTACAACAGAGCCTATCATTCCTGCAGCTTGACAAATGAAGGAAGAGGGCTCTTGTAAGTACAGTAGACTATTCATCCACATCTCTGAGCTACACAGGCTTTGTAGCATTTTGTGTTGCCTCAGATAAGAAGCAACCAATATCCTGGAAACAACTGCTTAAAATAATCTGAAACATCTGCATCAAAACATTTTAGTTTTTACGTTCCTTGGCCACCCTTTTTAGGTTATCTATATTCTCTTAGTCTTACTGCACCCATATTAAATATTATAGCAAAAGGAATGGAAAGTAAAAAGATATGTATATCTCAAAGGGATGGATTTGATTCTCTCACAAAGATGGGATGCCACCATGACATGGTACTTGTAGTTACAGCTCCATAATCGCTGGGCCACTTAACTAACTGTAACCTTGGGTAAGTCACCCCATTATGCAACCTCTCTGTATTTCACTCTTGATATTTAGAACATTGGACAATAATTCCTTCTTGACAGAGATGTGAAGGTTAGGTAAGATGAAGAGATGATGCATGCAAAGTGTTCCATAAAATAAACGAGTAGTACATGCTCAATAAACACGGTTGGATTTTAGCTACCTCATCTATTTCTGCTAAATGTCCTGTAAGTTACCATCCAAAAGTAGCTTAAACTAAGGACTCTATCAATAGGATAGTGATTTTCTTTAGCTGATTGCAAGGATTATGTTTTCACAAATTTTTCTCTGTCCCCACATATATGCATGCACGCACATGTGCGCACACACCCAAACACACACGCAGATAATGATAGCACCTAAATTAAAATTTCACCTTATAATTTAATAAAATTTATCAAAAAGCCAACTGACATAGGGGCACCTGGGTGGCTCAGTCGTTAAGCGTCTGCCTTCAGCTCAGGTCATGATCCCAGGGTCCTGGGATCGAGCCCCACATCGGGCTCCCTGCTCCGCGGGAAGCCTGCTTCTCCCTCTCCCACTCCCCCTGCTTATGTTCCTTCTCTTGCTGTGTCTCTCTCTGTCAAATAAATAAATAAAATCTTTAAAAAAAAAAGCCAACTGACATAAATATTAAATAATATTCAAAATTATTAGTTTACAGCATTATAATTAGGCGCTTTTTTTTAACTTGTAGCAAGAATTACTATCAAACTCCACTCATTGGACCATAGACCCTTGTGGTGTTAGCAAAAGCCTTGCCTCTCATATAGCACACTACTATAGTTAGGTATTTTATAAGCAGCGGACCTGCCCTTGATTTGCCTCTGTCTGAAATTTTCTGGATTCTACATCTATTCCTCCATTCATTACTTCATCTGATTACCCATTCATACACTAATTCATTTATTTATTCATTCACTTATCTATTTAAATATTATTAGAGTATGTGGCTTTATCCTCTCCAGCAATATTTTTTTTATTTAAATATTTTACAAAAATTTTTCTAGTTTTCTGTTTGTGGTCTAATATTTAGCTTTTATCATTACCCAAATTTTGTGTGTTCAGTGTCTGCATTGCAATATTGTTTGCACACAGGAAAATTAAAATTACATATATAGTTCTATGTTCTAAACCCAGTACTACTCAGGAACCTCAGTGAGACTGGAGATTAAGCTCTTCAGAGTCCTCTACAATGTGAATTCTTATTGCCTATTAAATGCTTCTCATTTCCACTCTGCACAAAGGATCCTTCTGAAGACATGCTATCTTCCTCTCCTTGGGTATGCCAGATAACTAGAGTGGTCAGGAAGTCCTCCTCAGATGTAGGTGGCCTATCTTTGGATCTATAAAATAATCTGTTTGAGACTATCTCACAAACAAATAAGGTAATATATTTTGGGTCAGTATTAGGAAGAATGCCGTAAAATGCCAAATGCAAAGTGCCTCCTAAGGAATAGGTTTAAGCAGAGCCTGGGATATAATTCATCAGGGGTATTGGAGGCAAATTTTGGAGAACAATTAAACTAGACAACAGGTATGGCCCATCTTTCTTGGATATTTTGTTGTTTCAAATACTCCCATGTATGGAAACCTAGCAGTTAGAGAATTGGGTAAGAACAAGATCTAGATATCAGATATGTATTAATTTGTGATCAAAAAGAAGAAAATATTTTAGGTTGGAGGCAATAAGGGGCTTGACATTTGTTCCAGCTGGGATGTAAGGGAGGTATCAACCCAATCCAAGGTGAGGATAGCCCAAGACAGAAGACAAGGATAAGCTTCCTCTCACCTGTGCCTCACTGACTAAGGAACTAGCAGTCATGCCCAGCTAAGTGCTTTACAAAGAGCTGCTTTAGGGTTTGTTACCTCTCTGAAGCATAAACCAGAGTTAAACAAAAGGAGTGAAATATTTTGACCTAAAAATGAATGAATCTTTGGTTTTGTTTCCTTTTTTTTTTTTTTTAGAGTATTGTGGGTTTCCTTATGTTCACCAAATAATCAGCTTCATTCTTTTCCTGAGTAAAGTGTACTTTGAGGTTGTATTGCATGATATCATCACTCTTTCAGGTAAAATGTAATCATTCATTCACTTGGACAATGTTCATTGATTCCTGACTATGTGCCAAGCACATCTCTACATGCTGGGGGAGAAAAGATAAATTGGACATGTCTCTGACTTCCAGAACCAACCTCTCAGACTTGTGAAAGTTAGTCATGTTAAAAAAAAAAAGATGAATAGCAATACAGCATGGTAAGTGCTGTAATTGAACTATAAAGAAAAATGGAACTTCTAAAGAATCAATTCTTCACCAACAAGCTACTTCCCAAGAAAAAATGTTACTCTAAATAGATATTTAAATTGCTTAACTTACTGAAGAAGTTTTAGGGGCAACAAATTAAAAATCATCTTACATTTCTGGAAGAAACCCAAATTGTTTACTGTTAAGATGCTTTTATGTTTCTGTTTTGTTTTTTGTTTTTTGTTTTAAGATAGACGCAACTTCCCATTACTGTAATGGCTTCATTAGAGTAAAAAAAAAAAAAAAAATCATACCTACTTGAGGTTAAATTGAGTTGGTTTTCCATAATAATTCATATTATCAGTTATTATTTTTCCAGCTATAGGAAATGAAACTAACTCTTATGTATCTCTTAAGTATTCTCTATTGGATATATCTCCCTTAATAACTTACTAAAAATACTGTGAAATTAGTGCCTCTTCCAAAATCAAAAAGGCTGTAATTTCCAAATTCCTGAAAAGGAGGATAGTGAGGAACAAGAGGATAGGACTGCTCATGTTATTGAAGAAAAAATTTGAAATGTAAAGGTGGATATTTTTTGAAACCCATGGATGGAGGAACTTCAAAAGAAAAGCCAACATTTTTTAACATTATTAATGCAAATTAAAAATTGATATCACCAATATCCAACTTCTAGGTACCTGATCTTAGGTATTGCTGACAAAATATTCCTTGGATTTCTAATGAAGAGTATATGTTTTGTTATCTTTTTGGTTCCCTTTGTTAATTTAAAAAACTCAGACTCAACCTATGACAGTTGTCACTGGATTATTAGAGTTCTGATATTAAAAGTTATTTTCTGGTGGATTTGAGGAAGAAGGCCTTCTGACTGATGTGGATGTTTCTGCAACTTCTTGGAGTCATTAAAATGCAGAGTAAACACCAGGATGATTTATGCAAACGCAAACAAAGGAAAACATTTTCTAATGACACCTCAAAACCTTATCCAGTTGAAATTTTGTTTAAGATTAAATAATGGGTGCTTTATTTAGATTAATTAGCAAGAAGATCACAGTAGTCAATAGGCAACTGAAAGATGCCATCTGTTCCCTTTTCCAGTTGTATCTATGAGCTTTGCATTGGTGTACCAGGGAACATGGGAGAATTAATTAGGCAGCAAATGAAATTTTCTCACAGATGGCACCCATTTACTTCTTGCAAATGCATACCAGCAAATTTGTGTGCCTTTGCTTTAATCTTGTTTGTCTCCTTCAAAGTTTTGAAGGACCTCTGGCATCTGACCATCAGTTAGTTGACTCTTTTAGAAAAGTACAAGAATGTAGGGAACATGTAGAGCTTAGCCTCAAAAAAAAAAAAAAAAAAAAAAGTCTTGTTGGAAATAACATCATGAGAACTTCATAAAGACTTAACATCTCTCTTTGGTAAGAGTTTAATCAAGCTGTTTGTTTTTAGCCAAGATTGTTGCTTTTTGTCTCTTTTTGTGTGGCTTTTAGAGTACAATAAGAATTCTTGTTCGAATCTCCTTGCATATCAATACAGAGATCTGACTTGTTTTATAAAAGCTGCTTTCCAAAGGTTGTGGTGATATAATTTACATAACACCTTTTTTAAATGTGGCTCTAAATATTTGTGAATCACTGAAGGAAATAATATAGGAAGATGACTGGACTCAGTTTTATTTTTGTACCTCTGCTTCTTCAGAGGTACAAGCTTGTGGTTTGAAGAAAACTATTGTTCCGTCAAATATCCCCTATTGGAAGAGCACTGTCACCTGACCGCCTTTCTCTGATCTCTCCATCAATCTTCTGGAAATGGTACTCTAAATTCCCCTGCTCAAACTTAAAATATTCCAGTCATCCCCTAACCTACTAAAATTGGATTTATGTCCATACCAGTCCACAGAATTTCTCTTTCAAAAGCCTTGAATGATTTCTTAATTTTTAAGTGCCCTGGTTTCTTCCTCTCTATAGCATTTTAACACGATTCACTCACTCTTTAACTTCAAGATACCATTTTCTTCCACTGTGTCTTTTACCAACCCAAGTGGTGTTTTTACATGTCTGTTTGGTTCTTCTTTTAACCCTTGGACATGTACACTTAGGAATTTTTTTAAAGATTTTATTTATTTATTTGAGAGAGAGGGAGAGCACGGAGCACAGAAGCAGGGGGAGGGGCAGAGGGAGAAGCAGACTCCCCACTGAGCAGGGAGCCTGACGCTGGGCTTGATCCCAGTACCTGGAGATCATGACCTGAGCCAAAGGCAGATGCTCAACTGACTGAGCTACCAGGTGCCCCTACTTCTTAGGAATTTTTTCACACTTTGCATGAGGGGCAGAATTTTAAAGATGCCCCTCAAGACTCCTGTCTACTGGTTATTCAGTCAAACTCTATTCTAGGTACTGCTATAAAGGGACTTTACAGATGTAATTACAGTTACTAATCAGCTGACTTTGATTACCCTGGATTATCTGGGTGAGACCAATGTAATTAATCATATGAGCCCTTAACAGTATAAAATAAAGATGGGAGATTCCATTAGGGAGACATGGTGGAAGAACGTGCAAGGGGGATGCTGTGGCAGAAGGGGAAGTCAGAGAGGTCCAAGTAAGAGAAAGAGTCGACATGCCATTTCTTGTTTTGAGAGGTCAGGACCCCTACGCTGAGACTGGAGAGAAGCCTCTTGGAGTTACAGCATCCCCTGACTGTCAGACAGCATGAAAAGATGTTGTCATCGTTTACTTTCTCAATCCTGAAACTGCAAGGAACTGGAATTTGCCGAAACTTGAATGAACGAGGAAATGGATTCTTCCCAGAACCTCTCTCTCAATAAGAGACCAGACAGCCACCACCTTAATTTCCACCATGTGCAACCCAGAGCCAGTCAAGCCAATCTGGACCTCTGAACTTCAGAGCTGTAAGATAATAAATTTGGCTTGTTTTGAGACACTAAGTTTATGGTAACTTATTATGGCAGCTATAGAAAAATGATTTATTCTCCTTGACTGATATGTGTACTTCTTAACTTTGTTCACTTATGCTAATTATCCCACATATATCTCTATCTTCTCTGTTTTAGTGAGCTCCAGAAACATATGTGCAGTGTCCAAATGTCCTGCAGACACCTCAAACTCATCGGAGTCTAAAGTAACATATCATTTTCTCTCCACAACCTATATCTCATCTGATATTTCCCACTTAGACCAACGTATCACCATCCACCTGTCTTGTGAATCATTCTCTATCCCTTACTATTCCCCACAACCCTCATCCAGTTGGTCACCATTCATTCAATACTGAGCATCTTGGGGTTACAGTTAGACTAGATCCTTGCTTTAATGGAGATTTTATGTAATGAAGAATGAAGTCATGTAAATAGATTAATCTAAGAATATTATAATTGCTGGAAATATTACATTTTTTAATGATGTGATGTAACCAAAGGAGTAAACTTTTAATTGGGTTAAGGAAGGACTCTGCAGAAACAACATTTGAATTATGATTTCAAAAATAAGAGTGAGCCAATCACTCAAAAATAGTAAAAAAAAAAAAAAATAGTATAATTAGGCAGAGGAAGTTAAAAGTCCAAAACCCTTGAAGCATGAAAAGTTTGGCAAGTTTGAGAAAAACAGAAGAAATATGTGTGTTTGGAGAGAAGAAATCAAGAAAAGAAGAAAGCCAAGAGATGACATGAGATTGGAGAGGTGACTAGAAGTAGAACAGGCAGAATTATGTTAGGTTACAGTATGACAAAATTGTTTTCTGAAATAGGAGGTCATGAAATATTTTTAGCAGAGGAGTAACATGATCTGATCTGTCTTTTAAGAGGAGTGGAGAATGGACCACAGAAGATGAAGAGGGAAAGAGACAAATCCAAATATAGAACATTCATTCATTCAACAAATATGTATGGAGGACTTATCATATTTTAACCACCTTTTCCAAATTGGCTTGCACTAGAATGGTGGTGGTGGTGACAGAAACAACTGGAAATATATAAGATGTATTTTGAAGGTTGAACAGTCAGAATTGCAAGATGAGTTATAATGAGAGGAAGTGAAAGAAAGGAAAAAATAAATGATTTCTGGTTTCTTGATTTGAGCAACTGTCTTTCTACTGATAAAAAAAAAAAATACATGAAGAAGATCAGGTTGAAGCCTAGAACAAAGAATTAAGGAGTCTGTTTTAGATATAACTATTGTGAGGTGTATATCCAGCACCTAAATTTGTATTTTAGCAGTCTAATCCTCAACCAAGAGGTCAGCGCTGGTATAGAAAAATGGGAATCATCAGCAGAAAATGAGTTTTAAAGTCGATGGACTAGAAGATGTCACCTAAAGACCATGTGCCATTAATTCTACTTCTGAAATGTTTATCAAATGTCCTACTTCTACATTTTCCCCAATAACTAGGCCTGCCTTAGTTTGGGCCCTCATCAAATCTTCACCCTACAACACTTCTTCCATTACTATCACACTTTGCTGATCATTTTACTTTCCTTAAAACTCTGAGACAGATATGGCCATCTGTAGCATGAAAGGAAAACTTACTACAATCATGTGAGTGTATATGATCACTCTCTTTTCCCTCCTGCATAAGAATGCCATGTCCCAGATAGATTGCTTCTTCAGCTCAGAATTCAAGATGAAAAGTACACTTGGAGTACAGCAGGATCTAACCATACAACTTATATGCCAGAACTAAAACTTGGATGTGGTCAGACATGAAAAACCAGGTGTTGTTTGTTACTGCAGCAAAACCCAGGAAAACCATTTTTGTTTTCCTACACCTTCCTGTGTGGTTGAAGCTGTGAACAAATTTTAATTTAAAATTTAATAAACATCACAAGCATATAATAAAAATTCAAGAACTTGGCAGTAATAAGTGACGTATTTCTTTGATCTTAATTAACGGAACAAGTGAAGATATGACAAAATTAGTTACATAGAAAAATTGAATTTTTTATTAAGCTCTTATATGGCTAAACCTCCTGACTTATTTTCCTGAGATAGGTGATGAAACTTTTGGATCAACCTTTAGCAAGCTCACCACTTGGAAGAGCTTGCTAAAGCTATGTGACTACAGCATATAAGCCAAAGTCCAACAAATTAGATAATCAAAAAACTAAATGTTTCATCATCTCTGAAGCTAAGGTTTAGCTGATGATTACATTAAATATTTCGTGACATTTGCTGGAAAAAAAAAAAGTGGGGGCAGGATGCAGAGCATTTTTCAAACATTGTGGAATTTCCAGGAAATTTCAATCATTTATGTATGAAATATGCAAAGATTATCTACTTCATTTAGTAGAAGCTTTGGGGGCAATTTTATGATTTTGATCATACTGTAAGTCCACTGATTATTCATATATTTATCTCACTGTTTTTGACCTGGTGAAGGCTTTCACTAAGCCTAGAATCTTCATTATCAAACCTTAGTTCAGTTGATTTTTATATGTTTATATTTAAAAATTTAACAGCAGGTAGCCCAAAGCATCATTCTCACACTGTTTTTTATGAAGAAAAGCAGAAATTTTCCACAACTGAGATCACTTGAATTTTTTTTCAAAAAACTATATAGACCATTTATATTTTGCTTAGGTTTGTACAGATTCAGGATTGTTAGCTGAATCTTTGAAAAATCCTTGGAGATGTTACACATCCACCCTATATCAAACAAAAATGTTCTTGGTATAATATGTCTTTATATATTTTTAAAAATTATTTATTCTTTTTTAAAAAAGAATCTCTGAAAAACTGTGTGTGTGTGTGTGTATAATATTACATATACCTTTATCATTTCTTCATATGCTTAGTACCTGAATTTATCAGTCTATTTCAAGCAGAGTCCTTCAGGAGGTATATTCAGGTCCCTATGCCTTCTAGGGTGGGCCCTAGAGATCATCTTGCAGCTAGAACCCTGGGAGAAAAGCCATGGGCACTCCACCCACCACATCAGCTTCCTCTATCACCTGTCTCATTTCTTCAAAGTATTCAGAGGCATTTCAACTTTGATTTTGGTCAGCACTTGGGTTTACTTATTAAAAATGTAATACTTCCAAAAACTTTGACCGTCTTGGCTCAGGTCTGCCTAGGCATTGCCAAAACTCTCCCCCTGGAGCCAAGACCTGCTGTCTTCCAACTGCTCTCTTCAAGACCTGTTCTCTTCAACTATCGTGTTCTAAACTCTACTGATTAGTCTCTTTTGTCCCTGCTGACCTCAAGAGACAGGAAAAGCCAAAGCAGATTGGAAAAGTGATATCACTCATCATATTCCTAATTTTTCAATTTTCCAGCAAGCTCATCAATATGTATCATTTTCTTCCTCTTCCACTTCTCATGAAGTTGTAATTATTATGGACAGAATATAATGGTTTATAAATAATGCTCATATTTCTTGATTCCAGGAAATAATTTTTCTGAAATATGCACCAAAACCAAAATAATCTTTAATGATTCTATCAAAGAAGGAAATATAACCTTTATAATTTCCTAATGATGTTACTTCCCAACATCATTAACACACCTTCAAATGAGGCATAAACGAAATCATGCTTTCAATACTCTTCTACAACACCATTCCTAAGATGCAATGCATGAAAAAAAAACTAAATTACTAGAGTAATGTATTAAAATGTTATAGCTAGTAATGTGGACTATTTAATTTCAGCTATTGACTAGTTGATTATCAAGGATTTTTTTTTTCCTTTCTCGATCTAATCAATATTTTTTCTCATTTTATTACTAACTTGTCTCATCAATTAATCTTTGTCATTGAAGTAAGAAGAATAAATCCAATTATTTCCACTTAGGATTTACAAACTGAATCATGTGTCAATCCACTTACTAAATTCACACGAATTCCATAAAGCACTGCAGCAATTTATAACACTCAGTAAAGAACTTATAATGAATTAGAATTTAGTAAGTTGCATAATTGCTTATCAGGGAAAGTGAAGATTTTCTGCATATTATGTGTTTTTGCTTTTGTTTTAAGATTTATTTATTTATTTGAGAGAGAGAGAGAGAGAGAGAGAGAGAGCACAGGCATGCGAGTGGGAGGGGCAGAGGGAGAGAAATCCTCAGGCATACCCCTTACTGAGGGGGGATCTCCATGGGCAGCTGGATCCCAGGACCCTGAGATCATGACCTGAGCCCAAATTAAGAGTCAGAAGCTTAACCAACTGAGCCACCCAGGCGCCCTTCTGAGTATTATAGTTTTGGTGTTTTGGTTTTTTTTAAGATTTTATTTATTTATTTGACACAGAGAGAGTAAGCACAAGCAAGGGGGAGGGGCAGAGGGAAAGGGAGAAGCAGGCTCCCCACCGAGCAGGGAGCCCAACTTGGGGCTTGATCCCAGGACCCTGGGATCATCACCTGAGCGGAGGGCAGATGCCTAACAGACTGAGCCACCCAGGTGTTTATGAGTATTATGTTTTAAAATAAGTGCTTTCTATAGACAGAGGACTGACTGATGTAATATTCAAAAAATAAATAATTGTAATTTTTGAATATCATAGCTAGATCAAAAAAAGTCTATGATAGATACTTATACCAAAGTGCCATTAAAACATGCTAAGTTGTCCTCTTTGACATCTGGCATCAACTTGTACACACATTTACCTCCCCAAGAGGGAAAAACCTGCACTGACATTATTTATGTTGGATTATTTCCACAACAATGTCTACATTGCAAACCCATTCTTTTGAGATATTCCCTACCTCCTCAACTCAAAAATTTTAACATATAACCAAATTGTGTTGTATTTTTTAAGAACTTATAACCAATGATATGATTTTAATACGTTAACTTTTCTTTAAGATCTTAAAGCTAGGGAAAGAATACCAATTTTCTCTTTACCACCAAATTAAGGAAAAGTAAAAAATAACCCTGACAATTCCACTTCTGTCATTTTACTTATAATAACCTTTAAAAACTCATTTATTTAACTGCATTTTTCATATTCCAATTTGAAATGCCATCACAAAAGGCAGACACTGAATGCTCACATTTAGAAAAAAAAAACAAAAACAAAACAAGATTAAAATATATTCCCCAAACCACTGAGAATTCTTTCAAAACCACATTATTTAAAAAGACAATATGCAGGGGCGCCTGGGTGGCTCAGTTAGTTAAGCAACTGCCTTCGGCTCAGGTCATGATCCTGGAGTCCCAGGATCGAGTCCCGCATCGGGCTCCCTGCTCGGCAGGGAGTCTGCTTCTCCCTCTGACCCTCCTCCCTCTCACGCTCTCTGTCTCTCATTCTCTCTCTCAAATAAATAAATAAAATCTTTAAAAAAAAAAAAAAGACAATATGCAGCTGCTTAAAATGATGCTCTTATCTTTTCCTCCATGATGGAAGCATCTATGGGTTTGCTTATTTACTATTGTATTAAGCACAGAGCCTGGTACTTAATAAGAGCTCAGTGAATATATGTTGCATGGATAATGACTAAATAACTAATTATAATTTTCTGATCAGTTTTTATATGAATGCATGAGCTATAATGGGATCATAGGAGATTTTGAACACTGCCTCCTCATTTTATTTTTTGTTGCTTTGTGCATACAAAATAATCAATAACTATTTGTTAAATGGAGGATGATTTTCAACAAACAGCTTACCAAATGATAACCAGCGTATATCAGCAGACATGAAAGAAATGAAAGAAAAATAATGAAAGAAAATGAAAGAAAAAAAAAAAGAAAGCTTATGGCATCTTGAGGTTTATATGAGATGCACATGCATGCTTGTGTGTATATATGTGCATTAATGTGCATTAATATATTAATATTTTAATAGATGCATATATAAGCCAGTGTACCTACTAGTTTGTTCTCTGGTACTTTTGCCAGAGGAGCAAGTTGAGATCAGAAATACTTTTTTTTTAAATTTAATTTAATTTAATTTTATTATGTTATGTTAGTCACCATACAACACATCATTAGTTTCTGATGTAGTGTTCCATGATTCATTGTTTGCGTATAATACCCAGTGCTCCATTCAATATATGCCCTCCTTAATCCCCATCACCGGGCTAACCTATCCCCCCACCCCCTTCCCTTCTAAAACCCTCAGTTTGTTTCTCAGAAATCAGAAATACTTGCCTCTATAGTTATCATTATAATTCTGAGAAAGTTAGGTAAATAAAACAACTTTGCTACACTGTGTCATTATATACTCTCATAAAACCCACATAATTATTGTGTGTCTGTCTCTGTATAATAGTCTAAGAAGAGTCTTAAGAAGAGGAGATGTTAGCTTGGTCATCTTTGAAATTCCACCTCCAGATTTAGTGTATACCATGTATTTTTAGAATAAACATTAGAGAGGTAAATTGGATTACTCTGGAGAAAGATTTCTTGGGTAGATGATTTACTGATGGATTGCCCATTGGGAAACACAATATGTTTTCCTTGATTACAAAAGTACCTGTTTGGTAAAGAGCAAAACTGGCACACAGATTTGTAAATTGCTATAAATTTTCTGATTCAATGTGCCAGTATCACTCAAAAATCTTACCATTATATGTACTCCCTGAAATATCAACTCCACTTAGAAAATTTTCTCTTTGGAGAATAATCAATGATTTATTAATAATTTAGCTATAGATATTCTATGCTAGTATTATTATAGTAATATATACTTGTAAACAATGGAAGTAGCCAACATTATTTCTTGGTTGCAAATAAACTAAGATAACCCACATGCTAAAATAAAACTTAATTATATATTGTGTTATAAACAAATATATATTAATACAAATATGTGTTCATGAGATATTAATTAGAAAAAAAGGCCCTCTATAAAACTATATATATACCATAATCTTCTCCCTACCAAATATACAGTAATAGAAGTATTTATAAAAGCATAGACAAAATTATTAAACAATTATCTCTGATTATCTGTATTTTTCAATATTTGCACAATGAACATGTTCCGTTGTATAATAAAATACAATTATTTTAATGATAAAATACAGCATTTATTTGGAAAGGATTTGGAGTATCCTGAAAAACACAAAAAAGAAAATTTAAAACCATCTATAATGTAATCACCCAGAGAGAAACACCATAACATTTCATACACATATCTCCAATCTTTCTACTATTAAGTATATATTTTAACATAGCAAAATCATACTATGGCTTGGATGATATCTGCTTTGTAAATATTATATCTCATAAAATGTCCCAGAGTGTAAGACTTTTTAAAAACATGATTTTCACTGGCTGTATAGTAAATTATATAATTTCATAGAGTTCTGTAATTCTCTAGGGTTAGACATTTTAATTGCTTCCAGGTTGTCACTACCATAAAGAATATTAAAATGAGCCTCTAGGGCGCCTGAGTGGCTCAGTTGGTTAAGCAACTGCCTTCAGCTCAGGTCATGATCCTGGAGTCCCGGGATCGAGTCCCGCATCGGACTCCTTGCTCAGCGGGGAGTCTGCTTCTCCCTCTGATCCTCCCCGTCTCATACTCTCTGTCTCCCATTCTCTCTCTCAGATAAATAAATAAAAAATCCTTAAAAATAAATAAATAAATAAAATAAAATGAGCCTCTATACAGATTTGTTTTTGCTGATATTTTCTCAAAATAAGTGTCCAGAAGAGATTTTGCTAGTTTAAAGAATAAGCACTTTTTAAGACTTGAGATATATATTACCAAATCACCCAACAGAAAACTTGCAGTACAGGGCGCCTGGGTGGCTCAGTTGGTTAAGCGACTGCCTTCGGCTCAGGGTCATGATCCTGGAGTCCCTGGATCGAGTCCCACATCAGGCTCCCTGCTTGTCAGGGAGCCTGCTTCTCCCTCTGACCCTCCCCCCTCTCATGTGCTCTCTCTCTCTCATTCTGTCTGTCTCAAATAAATAAATAAAATCTTTAAAAAAAAAAAAGAAAAGAAAACTTGCAGTACATATCAGAAAAACATAAAAGCGTTTATTTCCTTGCCTTAAAAAAATTCCTTAAAATTATCTCTGTCAAAAAAAAAGTATTTCTATATAAATACTCATTAGCTTAATTTTTTTTAACGTGAACTTAGTGAGACTTCTACCCATGTCATACCCCAGTCTGCAAACACTGTTAGAAATCTCTTAGGCATGTGCTCAGTAATTTTACATGTAAATGCATGCATGTATTTATATATACAGAGACATAAGTTTGTGTATGTGTATGTAATTATGTATGCATGTGTGCATATATGTATATATACATACACACAATACATATATACTATTATATATGTCTGTGTGCATCGTGCGTGTGTGTGTGTGTTCCTTTTACCAAAGTAGGCATGTTACTTCCTATTCTGAGCTTTTCTTCTCACTCAGTAGTATTTGTTGCGTATCTTACTGTATCAGTGTATAGATCTACCTAATTCTTTTAATCATTTTAAAATTTTGAATAGTATTTTAATCTTTTTATGCTATAAAGTATTTCATGATATGGATTTAAACTTATTTAAATTTCTTATTTATTAGCATTCAAGATGCTTCTAGAAATCATTTTTTCAATATTTATAATATAATACGCACACAAAAAAAGAGGCCATAATTATTATACGTGACTTGGCAGTGGAATGTGTCCAACTTTATTGGTTATTTGACTTCTTTTGTATGTGTTCATTGCCTGTTCTTGTATATATCTATTTTTTATTAGGTTGTTAATCTTTTCCTTGGTTTTTATGAGTTCCTCCTATATGTAAAATAACTTTCTGACACATAACTAAAATATTTCTTGTCATTCCTCTTTTTGTTTTTATTTTAATATACACTTTGAATTTATTTTCCCAAACATTATCAGTGTGTTCCATAAAACTTTTTTTATTATGCTTATAAAAACCTTGTCTACCCAAATTATGTTATCATGTATATTTTCTTGAAGTTCTATTGTAAATGATTTAAACAATTAATTAAATTTCTTTGTAAAGCCATTTTTCTGGGCTTCTGGATTTGATATAGCAATAACTTATCTGAAATAAATGGTAGATTTCATCTTATAAAAGAGGCCACAGAGATGGTGCCATTTCTCTATTGTGCATTGAGTCTTGCTCTACTCTGCTCTTCATTGCTGCTGTTAAAAAAAAAAAAGTGAATATAGTCATTGAAAGGGTCATGTGATTTTTAATAGGGTAGCTTATAGTCATGTTCAAATGCCAGATGAAGTAATTACATTCTGCTTATAAGCAGTAGCAGTATAATTTCAATTAGAATAGCATCAAATGGACTGATATAAACCTAAGGGTTTAAAACCCACTCAAGTCACTAGAAAATAAATGACACATGTGAATGAAGATATGCTCAGAGGTAAACTTAATTTTTAGGCTGTTGATGACCAAATGTCCATGGCCTGCTTCCATGACAGATACAGAAAATAGGGAAAGTGGTGGGAAAGGGGATGAAGGGGAAATGTTAGAATATATGAAATATAATAGCAAGACTTACAGGGTCTCCCCCACGCCAAGCATTGCTCTGAGGGCTTGACATACATTAAATCACTGAATGCCCATAATAATCCATGAGATAAATACTACTATTGTCCCCATAATATAGATGAAGAAAAGGATATGATTAAGTGATCAGAAAGATGAAATGATTGTCCAACTGACAAAATTATGAAGGGGCAGAGGTTGCATTTGCTCCCAGGCATTCAGGCTCTAGGATGTGTCCCCCCCTCCACCGAGCTATCTTCTTTCTGAAGTCCCATTTTCCCTCATCATTCTGAACAGTGTCCTCGGAAAGAAGTTCTTGGCAGTTGGTCTATAATTTTCCATTCTCATCCTTGCTTACTATATTCTTCATTCAATAATTAAGTGAGTTAATATTTATAAAGTGCTTAAAATAATGCTTGGCATGTTTAAGCAGCATATAAATTTTAGTAATGAATAAAATAAGTAAACTCAATTATGTTTGAATACTTATTATGTTGCAGGCAGTCTGCCAGACACTGGAAATGCAAAGTTGAATAAAGGATGTAAAATCCTTATTCCCTTTGACCTATAGTCACTTAGGGAGAAAAAAAAAAAAAAAAAAAACATTAACCTACAGTAACATAGGGAAAAAAACAGACATTTAAAGTAAAATTTTACAAATAATTATTTCATAATTCTTGTGAAAGTGCCATATAAAGAAGTGTGATCCATCTTGAGGGCATATGGCAGGAGGACATAACCCAGATTAGAATCTAGCTCATGCAAGACCTGAGAACCAAGGGATAATAAGGAGGTAGGCAAAAATACAGCTGGGGTGAGAGCCTTCTAGGAAGAAGAAAACTCAGGTGCAAAGTTCCTGAGACAGAAAGGATATTGGCAAACCAGAAGGTCCTGGAATAGAGCCATTACATTCAATTTATGTTAAAAACGGGGTGGGGGGGGCAATCCAGGAAAACTTCAGATGGGACCTCAACTCTCCCAGTGCCTGTCCTTGTGCATGCCTCAGCTTTTATTTCAGCTTACCTCTCTGCAATACCTAATGCTGCGGGCCACCCCTTCCTTTCTCACCACCTTGTTTGATGCTGCTTTTTCCTGGTGCTCTTCTCTCCCTTTACATGTTGAGCATCACAACGTTCCAGTCTCGAATCCTTTCTCTTATGCTGATACATGACCCAGGCAGGCTCAGCCACTGTTATACCCTCACTGACATCTGTATCCTGGTGGCACCCAAATCTGTACAGACAGTTGGATTTTCTGCACTGAATTCAAAAGTCATATATTTATATATTCAACTCCCTATTGCATGGTATCATCTGTTGAACAGCTCCAAATTAATATGTCCAAACCTGAACTACGGCATTCCCTGCCAAGCTTCCTCCTCTCCATTTCAGGTTTTAATTAATGACACCATGTTCATCCCATTGCTCCAACCAGATACCTAGAAACTGCTGCCATGTCTTTCTCTCCTAGATATCTAATCAGTCACCAAATACTATTATGTATGCTTTCTTCAAATCTCCTGAATCTTTTGACTTCAAGTTCTCCCTATCTTTCTCCTGTATTGTACATTGGCCATCCACATGCTTTCCCTGTCCTCAGCTTTGGCTCTGATTATACCCCTTGCAAAACTGCCATAGTGATCCTTCAAGTCTGTAATGTGTTCACATCCCTCATTTTTAAAATATCTGTTTATGACTCCATTGCCTATAAAATTATGTCAGAATATAAGAGCTTCATGATGTAAGTTCCATGTTTAATGCTCTGTCCACATTTCCGGCCACTCTCCCCCTTTACATCAGCTCTCATCTCATTCAAAACTACACGTTGTTTCTGTACCCAACTACGATCTTCCTCCTCAAGTTTTTTTGCAAACATTTCCCATTGCCTTTCTCTCAGTATTTACCAGGGTAATCCCTCTGACTCTGTAAACCTGCTATGAGCTACTCCTGGAGCAGGACTTCATTCTTCACCTGACTCACATCCATTTCTACCCTAACAGGGGTGCCAAGATGATGCTTTGAGTCTCCAGATATCAATGCCAACTATGACCCAAATCCAATAGTCCTGAAGTGACTCTGTGTTCCCCATTCCACAGTGTACCAATGTAGGTGATAATAACTGTCCTTGAAGAATGACTTGGGAAATCCTGGCCAAGTTCACTTCCCACTGTGTTTCAGCATCCTTTCTCCTGGATACTGGCCTCTTCTTCAGTCAATGAGTTGAAAATCTGTCTTAATTTCAGAAACTGGAAAAGTGTGTCATATATAGATCTAGCTTCTATGTGTAAATTTCATCTAATATTTTTTGGGGAAAAAAAACAGATGGTATCATTTACATGTTATAAATAAGAAAATCAAGGCTCAGTGAAGTTATATAATTGGCCCAGGCAATGAAATGTAGAAGGACTGCACCACTGTTGAAAAGGTCTGCCTCAGAGGACAATCTGTTCCTTCCACTATCCAATGTAGGCTCCATACAAACAACATAATCCGACTCAAAAATACATTTACCCAAGAAGTCCAACTATATTCCCTAGAGATCTAAACCTGATCCTTTTATATTAGTATGGTAAGATGGCATTGGTTCAAATTCCTATTCTACCCCTTATTATATCCCTTTTATATCTTAGGATAAATCATGTTTCTACAAATCAGTTTTCTCATTTATAAAATATCAATAACAATAGTACATATATGAGAGAGCTTTTGTGAGAATTAAGTGAGCTCAAGTATGTAAAGGTCTTAGCAGAATATGGGGCATGTAAGGGCACTCAAAAAATATTAGCTATCATCAATATCATATTATTATTGTTGTTATTACTAATATTGAACAATATATGTAAGACAATTAATATAATATCTGGCACAAAAGTATTACCTATTGTTACATTATTTAATATTAATAATTATTAATATTTGGGAAATATATAATTCTTTAATGCTTTAAAGTAGTACCTGTCTTACAGCAAATTTTCAAAAATGTTCATATTTAATGGTGCTTTAAAATATATAACAATAATGTATACATTGTTGGAACTTGAACATGTTTCTAGAATTATAAATGTCCCTTCCGAGGCCTGAACTGTGGGAGGACCATTACTGTGCTAATGTGAAAAACCTTGATACCACTCTCAGGTGTGTCCTCAAGTGAAGATGTCTGTGGACATCTGGTCCAATGACCTTAGAGCTCCTGCAGCTTCATTCAAATTCCCCAGCTGGGACCAGTCCAATCCATCACCCCAATTCACGGCCTTCGGCATCTCAAACCCAAATCTAACAATAACCAGTTAGCTCCTGAACATGGGAAGAGCTTTATTTTAAGTAGTTAAATGGAAATTCTACCAGTGAAAGTCTTCTCTCTCTTAATTAAAATTAACAGTAAGCATGTCCTGTTTTGAGACTTGACATGTCAATGGATCTTTTCTGTTTGGGGGCGGCGGGAGGAAGCTATCATACTCTTGGAAGCACCACTAAGCTGGAAAATTCACCTCAGCCAGAACTTCATGTCCATATTGGCCTTATTTTAGCTTGTAGCACAGTCTGCATGAATGACCATCACCCCATCAGAATTATCAACTTAGCATAAATTGCATAATGGACTCCCAGGAAACAGTATAGAGCAACCCAACTATAATAGCAAAGAAAGCCTTTGTTCTGTTTCTAGGTGGTATATAGAAAGACACACAGACACACACACACACAGACACACACACACACACACACTACTATCATTGTTGTCACCCCAACCATGAGGAAAAAGCCATATAATCTACAGTTATTCCTTTCCTTGAGCCCATTGACAGCTGAATTTGAAAATCAGTAAAGCAAACTGAATTCCAAAGTGTCAAGTTTCTCTGAGGAGTTTCACGGGGCAAAAGAAACAGAGCCTGGTTGGTGCCATAGAATCAGAAACAAAAGCAGTCAGCTAGAATGTTAACCAATTCCTAAAAGTTGAGGGTAGGCTGTCAAATCAGTTAAGAATGGAAACCCCCATGCAAAGGAAGTATGAAAGCACTCATGACTGAGCACTTTTTCACAAGTCGCACCTAATGCTCACAAAAAGAACTGAGGGATTTCTGGAAGGGCAGCAGACTGGAACAATTCCCCTCCATGGTGCAGGTGTGCTGATGAAATCAGGTGCCGCTGGCAAAAGGACACAAACCTCCTCCCTGAGATGGGAAAGCAAAATTACACATTGACTTTGGAAAACCACTCAGCATTGTTTTATACACTTTCCCAGGATCGACCTAGCAAACCAACTCTTACATATTCACTCAAGAGACATTAAAACACCTATCCACACAAGACTGAACATTTATAACAGCTGTTCATAACAGCCCCATACTAGAAACAACCCCAGTGCCCATCAAGTGGCAGGTCTATGCAGTGGAAAACTACCTAATGTAAGAAGGAAAAACCACTGTGATATGTAACAGAAAGAATGGATCTCAAACTCTTCTCTTCAGTGAAAAAAAGCCAGACATAAAGGATAACTACCAAATGATTCCCTTTGTATGTCATCTAGAAAAGACGAAACTCCAGGGATAAAAATCAGATGAGTGCTGCCAGGGGCTGGGTGTCGGGGGAGGGGATTTGTTACAGAGGGGCAGGAGGGAATTTTTCGAGGTGATGGGTATTAGGTTATGTCTGTATGTGTTTGTCAAAATGCATTGGACTGTGTATTTAAAATGGATGGGTTTTAATGATTTCAAGTTTACCTCCATAAGGCTTTAAAAGCCTTTAAAAACTACAGCAAAAGAAATCCTTTCTATGACATATTTTGCATAACTAACCAAAGAAAGTCACATAAAGGACTTTCAGCTGGACTCTGAATAAGATGATTGTACAAGACTATTTAATTAGACTGTCTCTTTGTGCTTGAACAATTTCATTCATTCAATGTATATTGAGTTTCTGTTATATACTATGGGTATCAAGCCTACTTAATTAAGGAGGAAAACCAAGACACTGGGAAGACTCATGACTTAGCTATATTGGATTGGGAGTCTATGCCTCGATAAAGTTGAGCCTATATGCCCATGCCTGGTGAAGTGTGAGACCAGGGGAGGAGAAACCAGAAAAAAGTACGTGGAGCATTGACCATTCCTGATTCTCGGGATGTTTGCAAAGTGAAAATTTACTCGTCTCCCACATTCTTCAGCTATCTTCACATGGCTAAGTTTCACTGCTTCCAGATGGAAATTCAAGCAGGTCATGATTTTCCTGGTATACATGGTTAATATAACATTCTATGGTCACTCTAAGTTGCAAGTTAAATCAAGATTTAGACTATCCAGTGAAAAACATAAACCATTTCTTCAGTTTTCATCCAAAGGCAACGTGTCAGGTATCAGTCAACTGCAGATTTTTCACCTGCCTACAGGTGCATGTCACTTGCCTTCAGGACAGGGACTCTCACGGACTTCTCTAGCCACATACACGTTCTTCCCCATTTGCCACCCAACCCATATCTAAAATTATACCTGATCCCCTCCTTAGTGGGATAATGTGGTGGAAAAAGACTATGATGGGAGGAGACACAAACAAGGGCACTAGACAACCACAAAGAGGATCAAACATTTGTCTTGCCTGCCTAACACTAGGGACCATCGGTTCTTTATCAATGACAACTCTATCCCACTTTATTACTCCTACCCCCTTTATAAGGGGATAGGCCCTTAAGAGGCCCATCATCAAACTACTTCTTGCTTACTGATAGCTTCCAACCCAGTACAAGCCCTCAATTTCCTAATAACTCCCCAGAGTCACCCATTCAAGCCAAACCTTATCACAAGCACATCCTACATCCCCTTATACTCACTGGCCTACAGCTCCACATGGTGTAAGCTTTCCCTTACTACAGCAAATTAATAAACCTAGCACCGTTTGACTACCGTATTTCTTCCCTGGGCTTTGGTAGATGGTTTCGCACTTTTTGAGTCTGACAAATACTCAGATCTCATTCTTTCTCTTATGAGCACGACCATGGATTCCTTGGAACACTCCGTGCTGGGTCCATCCAGCCACAATACTTGTTCTACAGAAGGTATATTCTGTTCTTCCATTTCCTCCACCCATAACACCTGGAGTTTTGTTTGTTTTCTGTTTTTTTTTTCTTTTTTTCAGAGTTCTGCTCCATATAAACTCTCTCCACTGGACTCCCAGGCAATTCTTTCAGGAAGAAGTTGAAAGATTCTAAGATGAAAGTCCAGGTCACTCACATGCCCAGTATGTCTCAACTCTCATTCAAGGGAAAGGGTCATGAATCCTTTTCTCCCTCAACACATTTTGACAGAACAGTTCAGTCCCATGATAGCCATAGCTCTTCCTCTCTCTTCCAGCAAGTCCACTTACCAACCCAAATATCTTGCAAGATCTCCTGGGTGGGAGGCAGGCATCATTGCTTTTTGCACCCCCACTCCAGGAGATTCAAAGCACAGTTTTCTCCAAAGACAAAATCTCAGCCAGTATTTCTCATTCTATCTAAAAGTGATCCTTTGGTGGGGTTTAAGACAGTCTTCAAATTCTAAAAATCTGGGAATTTCTACTTGTTAGTGAGTCATCTCTCTCCGGGATGGTCACACCTACTACATGTGGTGTCCAGTGCCTTGGTCTAGAGTGCCTATATGAAATCCCGTCTTTTCCTCTGACACTATAACCATTTTAAGAGTTTCACTTTCCCACAATCTATAGAACTCAGAAATTCAAAAATAGAAATTTTCTTATTCTTTCCCTGAACTTACATTTTTTTTTTAATTCTGATCTCCCATTTCCAACAATGGCACAAATTTTAATCTATATGCTTTCCTATAAATTCAGTGTCATATAGTGATTATTTTTCACACAAATCAAGATTATTTTTCCAATCCCAGTCAGGTTCATAAATGCCATTTCCTTCCCCACATACACTCTCTCCCCAATTCTATCCACCCTTTATCCACTGCCCATCCATGCCAGGCTGGGAATAATCTGCTTACATGACCGTCTGTACATAGCTGGTGGGAAAGTCATGCCTCCTTCTGGTTTCCTCAGTTTCTTAATAGTCTTGGCTTCCTGCTGTTTTCCTCTGCTGCTGGGGTGATCATCTGGTTCTTGATGTAGCTGCTTCCCTGTCTCCTCACTGGCAGCCAGTCCATAGGAAACTTCTGAAGACTTCCTCTAGTCTGACTGGCAGCCTCTTTGGATTGGAGCTTCACCCTGTATCCTATTCTGAGCTTAAAGGAAATTATGAATGGTTTGATGTCAGTCACTTTTGGCAAGGTGGGGATGGCCTGGGGAGGAAGGGGATCTTTCTTATTAATTTCCTTTAAAACCACTCCTCCACTTTTTTGGTCATCTTCCTAAAAGGCCTAAAAGGCCTCACCCAGGCCATTCATTACCTTTGTTTTTTCATTCAATGCCCATGTCCAGTCAGTCAAAATCCTCAGATCAGAACGTGAGAGACACTTTGTGTTTATTTCATCTCTGCTACCACTCTCCATGCATAGACCTGAATCACCTTCTTTATTTTTTTATAAAATACAGTTATGATTTACATGCTTTAAATCTTTAAATCTGTCTCCATTGATTTTCAAGAAATTCCAAGTACTTAGCATAAAATTCCCTTTTTACTTTGGCTTTTATCTCCCTCTCTAACCTTACGTACTCTCCTTCCCCCAGATACACCCTGCATTCTAAAAGATGTCCGGCTGTTTCACGTCCCCTTGTCTTTGTTCTTACTCTACTCTCCTTCTGGATTGTTTTTCATCATTTATAATATATTTTAAGGGTGCCTTTTATAAATAGGAATGACTATTCAGATGTTTCTTTTTGTTTTAAAAATTAATGTTTGATTTATTAAAGTTACCAATTTGAATTCTTAATTCCTTATCAAGGTTTTAAGTCCAGCTTATAAATCATATTGTATGTGTAAGTTGAGCTGACTTTAGCAATTATTTTTAAAGAATTTTTGAATAATTTTTGGTCCCACTCGAAAACTTTTTAAATGGAGCATTTTCCAACAATTTATTTTTTTCAAAAATTTTTATTTACTTTAGAGAGAGAGAGCATGAGTAGGGGAGAGGGCAGAGAGAGAGGGAGAGAGGGAATCCCAGGCAGACTCCACTCTGAGCATAGACACCAACATGGGGCTCAATCCCAGGACCCAGAGATCAGGACCTGACCTGAAATCAAGAGTCAGACACCCAAACAAATGAGCCACCCAGGCGCCCCAACAATTTAGTTTTTAATTTTGATCTATTTTAATTCCTCTTTAACTATTTTACCTGACCTAACTACAAAGCCTATTTATAAAACCCATTAACTAATAGCTTTCACTATAAGAAACATCATTTTATATTTTGTTGTTTATAAGAAATGATATGTCATTTTATATTGATCCATATTATTCACAGATTTCTTATTTGCAGGTTTGTCTATTTGTTACAATTTGTTTGTAACTCCAAAATCAGTGTCTGTGGCATGTTCGGGGTCATTCACAAGCACAGGAATCTATAGAGCAGGGAAATTTTTGATTGCCTGCCCAGCTGAGGTCAAAGAAGATGACACTCTGCATTCTTGTTTCAGTTGTCATACTGTAAACAAGAGTTCTTTCTATGGTCTATTTAGTGCCACTTTTTTTTTGCATTTTTGTGCTTTTCTTGGTGATTTCTCTGTTCAAAATGGCTCTCTAGCACAGTGTTCAAGTGCTGGCTAGTGTTTCTAAGTATTAGACTGTTATGTGCCTGCTGAAGAAAGTAAGGATATTGGATAAGCCTCATTCAGACTGTTCCTGGCTATTGTCCATGGGTTCAATGTTAAAGTATCAACAATATATATTAAATAAGGTGTCTTTAAATAGAAACACAAATAAAACAAAGTTATGGATTGATTTGTTCATGAAAAGATGATCAGAAGTTCACAAGAACCTAATCTTGTATTTCCTCTAGGAACAACAGTTCAGTATTTGCTAACTCAGTGTTCATAGTGACTTATAGAGACCATAACTAGTGTGAATATGAGAACCAACCATAATTCCAAAAAAGGAAAAAGCTGCCAATTAAACTATGACATGCCATTGATTGAAAGACACATCTTGATTTCAGGGACAAATGTGTCTCAAAATATGAAAATGTCTCAGAATTGATAAGCTAAATGATAAATATTTAAAATAATTTATGAGTCGATAAATAATGTTTATGGGGTGTCTGGGTGGCTCGGTCGTTAAGCGTCTGCCTTCGGCTCAGGTCATGATCAGGCTCCCTGCTCAGTGGGAAGCCTGCTTCTCCCTCTCTCCCTGTCTCCATTGATTTTCAAGAAATTCCAAGTACTTAGCATATTTAGTACTTCCCCTGCTTGTGTTCCCTCATTCACTGTCTCTCTCTCTGTCAAATAAATAAATAAAATCTTTAAAAATAAATAAATAAATAAATAAATAAATAAATAAAGTTTATAAATCTGTTCAGTTAAACCTATAATTAGAATAACCCTTGGGGCACCTGGGTGGGTCAGTCGGTTCAGTGGCCAATTCTTGATACTGGCTAAGGTCATGATCTCAGGGTTCTGAGGTCGAGGCCCCATGTGAGGCTCTGCGCTGGGCGTGGAGCCTGCTTAAGATTCTTTTTCACTCTCCCTCTGCCCCTCCCCAACCTTGTGTGTTTTCTTGTTCTCTCTAAAAAAAAAGAAGAACCCTTAATTTTTTTTTGAATCTTCCATTGATGAACACAAATCTAGAACTGATTTCAACTCAAAATAATAGATCTAACTCAGCCACTTAATTATACAATTTAATTTGGAGATATCATGATAAGCCAGATTCTACTAAAATTACAATTACAAAAAATAACCAATAAATGCAGATTCTTTCATAATACACATTTTAAAAATTGTGTGTGTGTGTTTAAGATTTATTTATATATTTGAGAGACAGAGAGAAAGAGGAATAGTACAAGCAGGAGGGGCAAACAGAGAGGGAGAGAGAGAAACCCAAGCAGACTTCATGTTGAATATGGAGCCCCACAAGGGGCTCGATACCACCACCCCCTGAGATCATGACACTGAAATCACAACCTCAACCAAAACCAAGAGTCGATTGCCCAACCAACTGTGCTACCCAGGCACCCCTTAAAATTGTATTTTAATTTTAACTGTGTAGCTTACAATACAAGGTATCTGAGGTTTGATGAATTTTGATAATGTCCTAAATAACCAGCATGTGCCCTGCACCTTTGCTCCTTGATACACTTTATACCCCCAAGGTTTTAGCTTAAATCTCATGTATCTGTGGTTTTTCTTCATGCTATCAGAGTTAAACGCTTTCTTCTTTCCTTTATCTCTGTGAATCTATCACATTTGACTTATGTCCTTAAAATCATATTAAATACATAATTATTTATTTAGATGTATTGGCGTTCCATTATGTGACACACATCAATCCTTATCTCTGAATCATGAGTGTCTCAGTATACCTACATAGCAGATACTTCATAATAGGACTTTTTCTTTTTTTTTTAATACCTGCCATGTGCCATGTCCTATGCTAAGTACTGAGGATAAAATGTCAGATGAGGTTGGCCTTGACTTCCAAGGGCTTACAGCTTAAGAGGGTAAGCACACGTGCTTTGCTTTTTTGTTGTTGTTGTTGTTGTTTTAAGATTTTATTTACTTATTTGACAGAGAGAGACACAGCGAGAGAAGGAACACAAGCAGGGGGAGTGGGAGAGGGAGAAGCAGGCTTCCCGCTGAGCGGGGAGCCCGATGCGGGGCTCAATCCCAGGACCCTGGGATCATGACCGGAGCCAAAGGCAGACGCTTAACAACTGAGCCACCCAGGCACCCCCACACATGTGCTTTGTGAGAACAAATCAGAGGGTCCAAATCAGACTGAGGTGTTGAGATGGGAGAACGCGGGACAAAAGCATTTTTCAGGAGAACAGAGTTTGAAGTTTGCATGTGAGTTAATTAAGTAGATGAAGAAAATGTTAGTAGAATGAATCCATAAGTTGTGGTTATTTGTCAAGAAAATCCTCATGAGTCATCAAAAATCAACTAGATAGTTTTAAATAAAAGAGGTTTATAGTTCTAAATTCATGAACAAATGTGAGATTTAATCAAACTTGAAGTCTATATTATTAGAAGTATAATTGACAAAAAATGTACATCTTGTTAAGGAAGAAGTTGTAGAGAATGATGCCTAGGCTTCGGTTTAAATTATTCATGGAGGTAATTCATTTTTTTTTTTTTAATTTGAGGAAAGAAGCAGAGTTACTTTGTGCCATTTGTTTGTTTTGGAGGAGTGGGGAAGGCACTAGTAAAGGAAAGTGAGAAACTTGTGGCAGAAGAGAAGACAAAATAGGGTAGGGAACAATTCATAACTTTACCTTATAAGAAAATGCTTTAACTTTCTATTCAGCTAAAACATCAATTAGAGCCAGAGATGGAACAGCCACCAGGTCCTTGCCTCTGACTCTCAATGTGCAGCTCAGGTTGGAGGGAAAGATACCAAAGAAGCCTGGTGCATGGGCAGAATTTGTACGGCAGTGGTGGTCCCCACCTCAAGACAAGGTAGAGCCTTAGCCACTTGAAACGTTGGGTGCCTCCCTCAACAGTTTCAGGACTGTCTATGCCAGTCTGTCCCGGAGAACATGCTAGGGCATTTGGGACCAGATATGGTGCTTCCATGTGCACATCTCCAGTGCACAGTCTGTGATAGAGGGGTATGCAAACCATTGTGATAACACCGTGTAGTGTACCTTAAGAGAGGTGTGTCTGAAGTGAGCTGGAGGACTGTAGGAACTTTTCACCCAGTCTGTAAATATCTAATATATAGGAGAGATCACTTAGGAAATAGAGCAAATGAACTAATCAACTCCCCTTTCTTGTTTCCTTCCATCACTGTGGCTTTATAAATGTTCTTGTTTCCTATAATATTTGTAGAGGGCGCTTTACTTCAAAACATGGTTTAGGGAATCTAGAAGGTTCCTGAAAACTTCCCAGCAATTACCACAGAGGAACTATAGGAGTAAGGGCACTTCAGTTGGAGGGGATCCACTTTTATAGCTGTTCCTTGTCAGGGTTTCATTGTAACATTTCATTTGCCCAAATAGTTCCATGATCAAAAATATAGGAATAAAATTTTTGACAGTATAAATTATTATACATATTGATCCTTAATAATAATAAAAGGCTATGTTTTTAATATAGGAAATAACAATGACAAATATCACTAGGTTCAGATATGCTTTCAGTTGATTGCCCAACACATTTTCAAAAACTATGTAATTCTTAAAGGCCCAAGGGATTTCTATGACTAAAATTATTGATATGGACAGGTCTTAGAATGCTAGAAAAAGAACTGGACTAATAGCAGAAAGATAAAACATACTTCACAGACATAGAAAAATAAAACAACTTTGGAGTATTTTTTTTCTTTCACAGTTTTTATGATAGAAGAAAAACAGGCAACTGTTGTCTTCAGAGCCCTGATCCATTAATACAACCAGCTAAATATAAACATCAAACAGATAAGGGTGAGCAAAAAAATGCACTACATTTGCAGAAAGAAAAAAAAAGATATGAGAGTTAGAACATGCCTACATGTTAAAAATTAAAGAATGGAGAGAGTTAAGAAAGTGCTTTAAAAATAGTTGCCAATAAATTGAGTTGTTAAATTTAACAGTGACCCATAGTACCTCGCTCCTTCCCAGAATTGACATCCACTTTTTCTCCTTTGTGCCTCTGATTAATGCAACATTTATAATACATGGAGAAATCGTGGGTGAACAGAGCTATAATGAGCTGAGGTGCCTAAATCTTGTAAAGATTCTATAACAAGCAGCTGGAAACTGAAATTAGGATGAAATCATTTAAGTCCAAATAATGTAACTTCCCTAACATCTGTCAAAGACTTGGCTTTTAATCTTATGATTGGAAATGGGTATTGCCACAAGAACAGAATTTTCCTGGTTAATTCCATCATTGTTGAAGTTAAAGTGAATTTTATGGTGATTTTATGGTAGAATGTCAGTTAATGCTCTGAAGATTACACTATACAGGGTTAGAGAAGACACCTGAAAAGCAGAATTTCTTGCTTTGTTTGTTTTATTTTATGCTACTTGCTATCATCTCTAATGAGTTCACTAAAGAGGGAGAAGTATTTCTGGCTTCTGCGTGGAATGATGAAGATCTTTGCTCTGAAGAGGTCAGAGAAAGCCAGGAACAGGTTCCTTAAGACCCAGTGGGTGTTCTCATGGATATTTACCATTCTTGAATGCTTGAATGTTTATATTTTCACCTTACCTTTCTTTCCTCATTGTGCGTCTCCTGAAAATCTGGAAGATCTGTGGGGACCAATTAGATGGAGGCACATTAAAATTTCTTCCTAAAGTTGTGAAAAAACAAGCAATATTTTTAGTGTAAATATGCCACATGCAATATCGGAGACATAGATCGATATGTATTAGTCAGGGTTCTCCAGAGAAACAGAACCAATAGGAGAGAGAGATTTATTATGAGGTATATAATAGATATATAAAGAGATTTATTAAAGGAACTGGATCATGCAATTATGGAGGCTGAGGAATCCCACCATCTGCCCTCTGCAAACTGAAGACACAGGAAAGCAGGTGGTGTCATTCAAAAGCCTGAGAACCAGAGAGCTGATGGTATAGATTCCAGTCCAGGTCTGACAGCCCAAGAACCAAGAGCACCAAGGGCAAGATCGCTGTCCCAGCTCACACAATCAAGCAGAGATTCCTCCTTCCTCTACCACACTATTCTAGTCAGGCCCTCAACAGAGTGAATGATGCTCTCCCACACTGGGGAGGTCAATCCACTTGACTCAATCTACCAATTCAAATGCTAATCATCTCTCCCAGAAATCCCCTCACAGACACACCCAGAAATTATGTTTAACCAGATACCTGACCATTCCATGATCCAGTCACATTGACACATAAAATTAACTACCACACTATACTGAAAAGCTTGTTACTTTTCTAAAACTCAAATCTATGTATCTCTTTTTTTTTTTCTAAATCTGGTAACCGCATTAGCCACATAAATAATAAAGTATGTTTGTGTATTTGGTGACATAATAGTCACAGCTATCTGATTGCATTTCTATCGGAAATACTTTTTTTCCCTATAAAAACAAAGTGAATTCAAAAACAAATTATAAATAAAATGATTGTTTATTTTTCATATAATTTTCCCTCTACTAATGCAGAAAACAAGCAGTTTAATTTTATCTGATTTCTTTAGATGACACAACTTGGTTTGATTGGAAAAATAAAAAAAACACTGACAAGGACTCACTGAAATTATAATTGATATTTGTAATGCCTTCCAGATTCACAGATGGAAAATATTCCAAAAACCTCCAGTATTTTCATTGTAATTCTTCGATTTCCTTATAAGTATCACCTTAGCTCTGAGTAAAAGATGATGTTCCCAAGGTTGGGGGCTGTAAAACTTTCTTTTTCCAATAAGAAATGCAGTTATAAATCATTCATTAAACTTTAATAAATCTCTTTTCCAGAGGTACACTCTGCCCCACTGGGTATCAAAATCTCATAACAGCTAATTATGGAATGTGAAAGTTACATATTTTTCAGCCCAATAATTGTAAGATGCTAAACAAAAGATCAAAAGATTAGTTTTAATAAAATTCAATAAACCAAAAAGTGTAAATAACCCGGATGAAGAAGCTTTGAAATGTCAATATGGTTTCTATATGAGATTTTACTTCTGTTGTAAGTAAACCAGAGAAAGAATTTAGGCAAAACTAAAAAAAATAAATAAATTAATTAATTAATTAATTAAATTAAATTAAATTAAATTAAATTAAAAAAAAAGAATTTAGGCAAAACCAATTTTTACTAGCATTCACTGAAAATTTCTTTTAAATGGTGGCATACATTATATGTTATTAACACAGTATAAAACATAGAACCTACTTAATGTTGCCTAACTTTGTAGGTTCTTAAATTATTTTCCTTATTTAAAAGTAAAAGTTCTCAAATATGTAATGTTAAATATGTAAAACCTCTATTTCCCCCATAATAACTGAAGGAAAAATAGAAAGTAAATTGGAATATTTTTAACAATAAATAATTGTTAGAAGAAGGTAAAAATCTAGCTGAAGTTTGCTTTCTAATTACAGGCCCAGAATTGAAAGAAAATGTTTTGAGTTTGGGCTTAAGTAGACTAACCACAAATAACCATAATTCTCTATAAATGGACTGACGTGCTGAGTACAGCTTTATGCATGCTGATCCCAGCTCCCCACGAGAGAACTAAGCTACACTTATTCAGTAGCAGGTCACACTTCAGAGCCTATTGGATTCTTAGCGACACAATACCCATGCCTACAGCTGGTGCCAAGAACGATCTGGAGTCAGGCAGAGTAGGAATTACAGTAAAGAGCCACTGCTCCCTTAACTATAGGCCATTAAAGGAAAATAAACACAGACAGAAGGAATGAGCTCCTTCCTATTACAACCTGAATTTACCACTTTGTCTTTTGGTTGTTCTGTGGAGGAAATCATCACTCCAGAGCCTTCAGCATTGTCTCATGATCTCAACTCCTGGAACATGGCAGTGCACAAAGTCAACCTACTGGAGAGTGGATACTGAGCATAACCTGCAGAGGAGGAGTGGACGCAAGTCAGCTGGTGCATGGTTGAGGCAGAGACCCAATCATTGAGGCAGAGACCCAATCATATGTTTAAAATGGCCCCACTCCTTTAAACTCTCTCTCTTCCTGTTCCTTAAATAAACCTATATTATCCAAAACCCAAATGGCAAGATAACTGAGAAAACATTTGAGCCACTGAAATCAATGTTAAAAATTAGTTTTAAATATATCTGATATCTTAAATGAATGTGGTATTATGATCTCATATTGAAATTATATTTTTAATTTTCCAAAACTGTAAAGTGGCTTATCAGAGGTTAATATACTTTCCTTTTTTTAACAAAATTATATTGACAAGTTTTAAAAAGTTTTTGCTTTGGGGTGCCTGGGCGGTTCAGTCAGTTAAAGCACCTGACTCTTGGTTTCCGCTCAGGTCATGAACTCAGGGTTGCTGGATCAGCCCTGTGTTTTGCTCTGTGCTCAGTGGGGGGTCTGCTTTTCCCTTTCCCTCTGCTCTTCCCCCTGCTCTCTTTCTCTCTCTCTCAAATAAATGATAAATAAAATCTAAAAAAAAAAAAAGTTTTTGCTTATTCTTTATTTCTCTTCTTGTAGATTCCATAAAAATGAATGATAAAAACAGAATCATTTTGGGTTCAAGATAAAACATTTTTTCCTAATGAAAACATGTATAATCTGGGACATCTGGGTGGCTCAGTCTGTTAAGCGTCTGCCTTCTGCTCAGGTCATGATCCCAGGATCCTGGGATTGAGTCCCTCATTGGGCTCCTTGCTCAGCTAGGAGCCTGATTCTCCTGCCTGCCTCTTTCCCTGCTTGTGTGCTCTTTCTCTCTCTGACAAATAGGTAAATAAAATCTTTTTAAAAATAATAAAATATATATAATTGAAGGCTTCATGAAATGTAGCCCTCTTAAAGCTGAAAAGAAAAAGATCAAAACAATTTAATATAAACATGTAAAATATTGTTACATAATATGCATTGTATAGAATTATACAAATATCTTATGTAATTAATAAACTATAAAATATAATTATAAAAATATAATATAAAATATAATTGTATATTATATAAAATACAATACTGTATTGCATACTTAAGATTTGCTAAGTAGGTAGATCTTAAGTGTTTTTATCACAATATAATAATAATAATAGTAATAATAGGCGTGGGAGAAAACTTGGGGAGGTGATGAATATGTTTACAGCCTTGACGGTAGTGATGGTTTCACTGGTATATACTCATCCCCCAACTCATCAAGTTTTATACATTAAATATGGACAGCTTTTTACATGTCAATCATACCTCAATAAAGTGGGGTTTTATTTTGTTTTGTTTTTTTTAAAAAGGCCAGAGCCCAAAAGCAATGTCCCTCCTCTACCCCTCCAACCCCGGCCTTGGGGCTCATGTTATAGTTCTCCTGGTCCTGGAGGCTCAATAAGTGTTTTTTAAAGTCAATTATTATTTAAACTTGTATTATTATTTTCTTATTGGTGTTACTTACTAAAAACCCCCTTTCAAAATAAATAACTTGAGGTTAACCACTGATACATATAGATGTGTAATGTATTGCGATATGAATAGGAGCACTAAGCAATTCTAAACTCAGTAAGGAAAGACCAGGGGAGTCTCAGAATGACATGACATCAATGTTCCCATAGCACTATGCATTTGGGGGTGAAATGCCTTAAAAAGATATTGTCTCATAGCTACATGGATTAAGCAGGGAGTTCAAACAAATTCCCAGAGGGCTTCTGGAGACCCTGAACTCAGAAAAGAATGAGACTTACAAAGTCGGTTGACTTAGAATGATAGGGCTCGGGGCAAAACTCACCACAGGCGTCGGAAAAGTACCCAAACCTGATTTTCCTTCTCAACTCTTCCCTCCATCTTAGATTAACTACTGACCCATAATTTTATTCTCTGCCCCTCCTTGATGACCCCACACAAATTCTTTCTTTTTCATGAAGACTTCCACTGTATTTCCAGATAAAGGGAACTGTTTTCCCTCAGAGCACCTTCCTCACACTATGTTTTAACCTATGCTATTTGTGCTCAGGAGAAAGTTGGTGTTATACTCCACTTTCTATGACCTGGGGTCCCATTTCACAATACCTTGTGCATAGTACAGGCTAAAATGGTAAACCTTGGGTATCCATGAATGTAAAATTTGTTATTTATCTATGAATTATCTCAAGAGACTATGACCCATAATAATATGCTATTTTGATGGGGTCCAAAAGATGATGTGTCAGTGGTTCACTTAGGCAATGAATGATCCCACAGAACTAAATGGTGACCGTGCTCAACATCTTTGTGTCCTATCCACTCTTCATAATAAACTAGCTGATAGCATTTAGATTTACTACCATGCAGTTTATAGGAAATTATAAAAATTGAAAAATTATCCAAGGTCCCCAGAATGTACCCTCTACAAAAGTCCAGAGCCCTCTGCAAAGACACTTAGTGTTGAATTGATTGGGTGTTGAGTAAGTTGATTAGAAATATAATATTGAAAATCTCAACTGGTTCCAAGTGAAATTTAAGGTGCATATTTGCAGCTATCATAAAACATAAATTAGGCTTTCTTTTGCCAATATTTTCCTTGACATTGTAAAAGAAATATCCATTAGAACTATAAAGACGTCTACATTCTCAGTGTATCTTTAGTTAAGTCTGTTCAGATTGTTCAGATATCATTTTTTGATATATCATCAAACCAGGATTCAAAGCCACCTGATTTCAGTGTCTACTTGAACCTTAATAATGATCAAAGACTTCTTAAAATGTCCTCAATGCATCCAGGGAAGTTAATATGTTTGCTTTAACAGGAAGAGCCAATTAAAAGTAATAAAATTTGAGAGCCTATTGAAAGAAGTACGCAGAACTCCATATTATGTCAGATTAAAAAATAAATGAACAGGGCGCCTGGGTAGCTCAGTCGGTTAAGCGACTGCCTTCGGCTCAGGTCATGATCCTGGAGTCCCGGGATCGAGTCCCGCATCGGGCTCCCTGCTCGGCGGGGAGTCTGCTTCTCCTTCCTGACCCACACCCCCCTCATGTGCTCGCTATCTCTCATTCTCTCTCTCTCTCTCAAATAAATAAATAAAATCTTTAAGAAAAAAATAAAAAATAAAAAAAAAAATAAATGAACAAATGAGGCACAATCCTTTTACCAAGGGTATGACAACCTAACCAAGAAAAATAAAACAATCACACTAAGAAATGACTAAAATAAAATACCTTAAATGGTAAGTATTCTAAGAAATGTAAAAACAAAGTAAGTTAGTTTTCAAGGAGAACTTGGAGGAAAACCTGTGAGGGAGAAGGTGGATTTGAAAGATGAGTAAAACTTTAACAGGAAGGCATAAGCAAAGGCAGGAGTCAGGGAGAGCAAACCACACTGGAGGAGGAAGGTACTGTTTCATTTGGCACAGAGTGTATGGTGCAGTGGGGTGGGTGCACCTGCTCCCTTCCCATCATGCCTCTCCCTGGGGAGGATGGGACCACATCAAGTTTCATTCAGTGATGCACTAAAGCACCAAAAGGGCCATCTCCTTCTTAAACCCCAGTCAAAACTTGTGTCAGAGATCTGATACCAACCCTGTACGTCTAACAGACATTCAAGTCAGTATCTTTCTCTCTCATTGGATATTTTTGTTTTACTGCCAATTGTGGAGAGACAGGCTTAGTTACCTGTTAAAGACCTTCGGATATTACAAGTAGGTGAAGAAGCTGCAGAGAGATTCCAGGCAAAAGCAGTTTCCTCTGAGGGTATCGGAAATTACAAAATGACCACTCATAGGTAGGTGTCTGCTCCATTTGTTTCTAATTCGGCACACAAGTGCTGAAAAGGGAAAGCTTCATACACAAAGGCCTAGCAAATTAAAAAAAAAAAAAAAAAAAAAAAAACTGGGGCACCTGAGTGGCTCTGTCCGTTAAGCATCTGATTTCAGCTCAGACCCCGATGTCAGGGTTGGGGGATCAAGCCCCGTGTTGGGCTCTGTGCTCAGTGCAGAGTCTGCTTGAGATTCTCTCTCCACCTCTGTTCCTGCTTCCCTCTCAAATAAATAAATAAAATCTTAAAAAAAAAAAAAAAAAGACTGAGAGTTTGACTTTTTCTTTGCCGATTCGGATGCCTTTTATTTCTTTTTGTTCTCTGATTCCTGTGGCTAGGACTTCTAGTACTATGTTGAATAGCAGTGGTGATAGGGGACATCCCTGGCATGTCCCTGACTTTAGGTGGGAAGCTCTCAGTTTTTCCCCATTGAGAATGATTCACTGTGGGTTTTTCATAGATGGCTTTTATGATATTGAGATATGTACCCTCTATCCCTACACTCTGAAGAGTTTTGATCAAGAAAGGATGCTGTACTTTGTCAAATGCTTTTTCTGCATCTATTGAGAGGATCATATGGTTCTTGTTCTTTCTTTTGTTAATGTATTGTATCACATTGATTGATTTGCGGATGTTGAACCAACCTTGCAGCCCAGGGATAAATCCCACTTGGTCATGGTGAATAATCCTTTTAATGTACTGTTGGATCCTATTGGCTAGTATTTTGGTGAGAATTTTTGCATCCATGTTCATCAGGGATATTGGTCTGTAATTCTCCTTTTTGATGGGGTCTTTGTCTGGTTTTGGGATCAAGGTAATGCTGGCCTCATAAAATGAGTTTGGAAGTTTTCCTTCCATTTCTATTTTTTGGAACAGTTTCAGAAGAATAGGTATTAATTCTTCTTGAAATGTTTGGTAGAATTCCCCTGGGAAGCCATCTGGCCCTGGGCTTTTGTTTTTTGGGAGATTTTTGATGACTGCTTCAATTTCCTTAGTGGTTATAGGTCTGTTCAGGTTTTCAATTTCTTCCTGGTTCAGTTTTGGTAGTTGATACATCTCTAGGATTGCATCCATTTCTTCCAGATTATCTAATTTGCTGGCATATAGTTGCTCATAATATGTTCTTATAATTCTTTGTATTTCTTTGGTGTTGGTTGTGATCTCTCCTCTTTCATTCATGATTTTATTTATTTGGGTCCTTTCTCTTTTCTTTTTGATAAGTCTGGCCTGGGGCTTATCAATCTTATTAATTCTTTCAAAGAACCAGCTCCTAGTTTCATTGATCTGTTCTACTGTTCTTTTGGTTTCTATTTCATTGATTTCTGCTCTGATCTTTATGATTTCTCTTCTCCTGCTGGGTTTAGGTTTTATTTGCTGTTCTTTCTCCAGCTCCTTTAGGTGTAGGGTTAGGTTGTGTATTTGAGACCTTTCTTGTTTCTTGAGAAAGGCTTGTATTGCTATATACTTTCCTCTTAGGACTGCCTTTGCTACATCCCAAAGATTTTGAACAGTTGTGTTTTCATTTCCATTTGTTTCCATGAATTTTTTTAATTCTTTAATTTCCTGGTTGGCCCATTCATTCTTTAGTAAGATGCTCTTTAGCCTCCATGTATTTGAGTTCTTTCCAACTTTCCTCTTGTGATTGAGTTCTAGTTTCAAAGCATTGTGGTCTGAAAATAGGCAGGGAATGATCCCAGTCTTTTGGTACTGGTTGAGATCTGATTTGTGACCTAGGATGTGATCGATTCTGGAGAATGTTCCATGGGCACTAGAGAAGAATGTGTATTCCGTTGCTTTGGGATGGAATGTTCTGAATATATCTGTGAAGTCCATCTGGTCCAGTGTGTCATTTAAAGTCTTTATTTCCTTGTTGATCTTTTGCTTAGACGATCTGTCCATTTCAGTGAGGGGGGTGTTAAAGACCCCCACTATTATTGTATTGTTGTCAATGTGTTTCTTTGCTTTTGTTATTAATTGGCTTATATAATTGGCTGCTCCCATGTTAGGGGCATAGATATTTACAATTGTTAGATCTTCTTGTTGGATAGACCCTTTAAGTAGGATATAGTGTCCTTCCTCATCTCTTATTACAGTCTTTGGTTTAAAATCTAATTTGTCTGATATAAGGATTGCCACCCCAGCTTTCTTTTGGTGTCTATTACAATGGTAAATGGTTTTCCACCATCTCACTGTCAATCTGGAGGTGTCTTTGCGTATAAAATGAGTCTCTTGCAGACAGCATATTGGTTGGTCTTGTTTTTTTTATCCAGTCTGATACCCTGTGTCTTTTGACTGGAACATTTAGCCCATTTACATTCAGGGTAACTATTGAAAGATATGAATTTAGTGCCATTGTATTGGCTATAAGGTGACTGTTACTGTATATTGTCTGTGTTCCTTTCTGGTCTATGTTACTTTTAGGCTCTCTCTTTGCTTATAGGACCCCTTTCAATATTTCTTGTAGGGCTGGTTTCATGTTTGCAAATTCCTTTAGTTTTTGTTTGTCCTGGAAGCTTTTTATCTCTCCTTCTATTTTCAATGACAGCCTAGCTGGATAGAGTATTCTTGGCTGCATATTTTTCTCATTTAGTGCTCTGAATATATCATGTCAGTCCTTTGTGGCCTGCCAGGTCTCTGTGGATAGGTCTGTTGCCAATCTAATGTTTCTACCATTGTAGGTTACAGACCTCTTGCCCCGAGCTGCTTTCAGGATTTTCTCTTTGTCTCTGAGACTCGTAAGTTTTACTATTAGATATCAGGGTGTTGACCTATTTTTATTGATTTTGAGGGGGGGTTCTCTGTGCTTCCTGGATTTTGATGCCTGTTTCCTTCCCCAAATTAGGGAAGTTCTCTACTATAATTTGCTCCAATATACCTTCTGCCCCTCCCTTTCTTTCTTCTTCTTCTGGGATCCCAACTATTCTAATATTGTTTCTTCTTACAGTATCACTTACCTCTCAAATTCTACCCTTGTGATCCAGTAGTTGTTTATCTCTCTTTTCCTCAGATTCTTTGTTTTCCATCATTTGGTCTTCTATATCACTAATTCTCTCTTCTGCCTCATTTATCCTAGCAGTTAGAGCCTCCATTTTTTATTGCACCTCATTAATAACCTTTTTGATTTCAACTAGGTTAGATTTTAGTTCTTTTATTTCTCCAGAAAGGGTTTCTCTAGTATCGTCCATGTTTTTTTCAAGCCCAGCTAGTATCTTTATAATCATCATTCTGAACTCTAGTTCCTACATCTTATTAATGTACATATTGATTAGGTCCCTGGCAGTCAGTACTGCCCCTTGTTCTATTTTTGAGGTGATTTTTCCATATTGTCATTTTGTCCAGAGAAGAATAGATGAATGAGAGAAGAAGTCAAACTCTCACTCTTTGCAGATGATATGATACTTTATGTGGAAAACCCAAAAGACTCTACCCCAAAACTGCTAGAACTCATACAGGAAATCAGTAAAGTGGCAGGATATAAAGTCACTACACAGAAGTCAGTGGCATTCCTATACACCAACAACAAGACAGAAGAAAGAGAAATTAAGGAGTCAGTCCCATTTACAATTGCACCCAAAACCATAAGATACCTAGGAAGAAATCTAACCAAAGAGGCAAAGGATCTGTACTCAGAAAACTATAAAATACTCATGAAAGAAATTGAGGAAGACACAAAGAAATGGAAAAACGTTCCATGCTCATGGATTAGAAGAACAAATACTGTGAAGATGTCAATGCTACCTAGAGCAATCTACACTTTCAATGCAATCTCTATCAAAATACCATCCACTTTTTTCAAAGAAATGGAACAAATAATCCTCAAATTGGTATGGAACCAGAAAAGACCCCGAATAGCCAGAGGAATGTTGAAAAAGCAAAGCAAAGCTGGTGGCATCACAATTCTGTACTTCAAGCTCTATTACAAAGCTGTCATCATCAAGACAGTATGGTATTGGCACAAAAACAGACACATAGATCAATAGAACAGAATAGAGAGCCCAGAAATGGACCCTCAACTCTATGGTCAACTCATCTTCGACAAAACAGGAAAGAATGTCAAGTGGAAAAAAGACAGTCTCTTCAACAAATGGTGAAGGGAAAAGTGGACAGCCACATGCAGAAGAATGAAACTGGACCATTTCCTTACACCACACACAAAAATAGACTCCAAATGGTTGAAAGACCTCAATGTGAGACAGGAGTCCATCAAAATCCTAGAGATGAACACAGGCAGCGACCTCTTGGACCTCAGCTGCAGCAACTTCTTCCTAGAAACATCGCCAAAGGCACAAGGAAGCAAGGGCAAAATGAACTATTGGGACTTCATCAAGATAAAAAGATTTTGCAAAGCAAAGGAAACAGTCAACAAAACCAAAAGACAACCGACAGAATGGGAGAAGATGTTTGTAAATGACATGTCAGATAAAGGGCTAGTATCCAAAATCTATAAAGAACGTATCAAATTCAATACCCAAAGAACAAAGAATCCAATCAAGAAATGGGCAGAAGACATGAACAGACATTTTTCCAAAGAAGACATCCAAATGGCCAACAGACACATGAAAAAGTGCTCAATATCGCTCGGCATCAGGGAAATCCAAATCAAAACCTCAATGAGATACCACCTCACACCAGTCAGAATGGCTAAAATTAACAAGTCAGGGAACGACAGATGTTGGCAAGGATGCAGAGAAAGGGGAACCCTCCTACACTGTTGGTGGGAATGCAAGCTGGTCCAGCCACTCTGGAAAACAGTATGGAGGTTCCTCAAAAAGTTGAAAATAGAGCTACCATATGATCCAGCAATTGCACTACTGGGTATTTACCCCAAAGATACAAATTCAGTGATCCGAAGGGGTACATGCACCCCAATGTTTATTGCAGCAATGTCCACAATAGCCAAACTATGGAAAGAGCCAAGATGTCCATCAACAGATGAATGGATAAAAATGATGTGGTATATATATATATATACACACACACACAATGGAATATTATGTAGCCATCAAAAAAAAATCTTGCCATTTGCAGCGATGTGGATGGAACTAGAGGATATTATGCTAAGCGAAATAAGTCAATCAGAGAAAGACATGTATTATATGATCTCACTGACATGAGGAATTCTTAATCTCAGGAAACAAACTGAGGGTTGCTGGAGTGGTGGGGGGTGGGAGGGATGAAGTGCCTGGGTGATAGACATTGGGGAGGGTATGTGCTATGGTGAGCACTGTGAATTGTGTAAGACTGCTGAATCACAGACCTGTACCTCTGAAACAAATAATACAATATATGTTTAAAAAAAAAAGAAAAAAGAAGATAGTAGGAAGGGGAAAATGAAGGGGGGGAAATCAGAGGGAGAGACGAACCATGAAAGACTATGGGCTCTGAGAAACAAACTGAGGGTTCTAGAAGGGAGAGGGATGGGGGGATGGGTTAGCCTAGTGATGGGTATTAAAGAGGGCACGTATTGAATGGAGCACTGGGCGTTAGACGCAAACAATGAATCATGGAACACTATATCAAAAACTAATGATGTAATGTATGGTGATTAACATAATAAAATAAAATTTTAAAAAATATATTTAAAAAAAGACAAACTTACTGTGTACATGAAAAGAAATGATGGCATTACATTTTTCTTCTCTTTGATCTTGAGAAAAAAAGCCCCCAAACACTATGTTTTCCAAATAAGAAATCAGTACAGCTTCGTCTTCAGTGATGTCATGTGGGCTATGCCCCAAGTGAATATTTCAGGGGAGCACTTGCTTTGGTAGCTCAGAAATGCTGGGGTCTACATCCCAGTGGTGAGTTCTCAGTGCTCATTAATGGTGGTATAGGAATCTGCCCTTCTGGGTTTTTCTCACAGCAAATCTGTAGCTATTTACCAGACAAACATTCTTAATGAAATGAAAGCAATTTATAAAATCAAATGCATATGATAGAAGTTTCACAACTCAGAGAACATCATATTAGGTATCACTGAAACTTCTCTTAAAATCAGCTGAAGGCTGGGGCGCCTGGGTGGCTCAGTCGTTAAGCGTCTGCCTTTGGCTCAGGTCGTGATCCCAGGGTCCTGGGATCGAGCCCCATATCGGGCTCCCTGCTCAGTGGGAGGCCTGCTTCTCCCTCTCCCACTCCCCCTGCTTGTGTTCCTGCTCTCGCTCTCTCTCTCTCTGTCAAATAAATAAATAAAATATTAAAAGAAAAAAAAAATCAGCTGAAGGCTGATGAAATGTCTCAACCACTCAATTCACAGTCTGGAATAAAAATAATTTTTCAAAATTTAAATGTCAAATTTCAATATCATCTTTAAACTGTTTAAGAAGAGGTCTTGGCATGTAATGTGGTCTTTAAGGTTAGAAAGACCTGATGTTTTACTCTTCAACATGTGACTTTAGGTAAATCTATGACTTTGAGTAAATCAGACTCATGTTTATTATTAAATTATGTATCTTAAATATAAACATTTTAATTATTAATTATATTATTTATTATTAAGGAGACATTTGAAATATGCTTTATATGTCATATTAAGGAGATAAACTTAAAACAATTATTTTATAAGAAAGTGAAAGCATCCCGATTACCATGCTCAGAAAGGACAAACTATATTGCTGTTACAGATAACCACTGCAATGTATTATCACAAATATTCACACAAATGTCTTAGAGTCCCTAAAATTCCATTTGTGGTCCATCTCTGAAGAGCCCAGTCTTCATACATTACTAAAGTTGAAAAGAAACATTCAGATAAAAGAGGTTTTTTACTGGCTCAGAGAATGGATGGCTGGCTTTTCAAAAACAAACCAAAAATGGATTTTCTGTATTACAGCCTCTGAGTACCAGGTTTAACTGTTAAGCTGCCTAGTTCAAAGATAATTAAAAGTTATCTCCTTTCCACCGATTTTCAAATTAGAAAACATACGTGGCAATACTTAGTAATACAACCTATGTCAAAGGTTTTTAAAAGTAGAATACAGAAAGCCAGATGAATTTTGTCAGTCAGAATAAAGTTTTGATGTCATAAAGTCCACCAATATTCACCTTTAATTCAGCAGAATGGGAAACTTTGAGAGAGAGAGAGCATGAACGAGAAAGAAAAGCAGACACAACAGGAAATCCGGGTCAGAAAAAAAAGAGGTGCAAAAAGCAAGTGAAAGGAATTGACTGTAGTATCAAAATTTGGGATTCTTTTTCCAAAGTTGGTGGTGAGTCAATATAATTCCCAGGAATGAAGCCAAGTTCCATCATTCATTCATTCATTCATTCATCCATCTATCCATTCATTCTTGCCACCAACAAATGTCCAACGGCTTCTTTGTGACAGGCACTCTGCTAGTCCCTGAAGAGGCAGGATAACTAAGAGGAGATTTCAGCACTGGATGAGAGCACATGGCCAAGCACCCCTGCAGAAAAATGCATATTGGGTTTATGAGTTCATGGTAGAGAGGTATCTGCTTGGGGAAGCCAGAGGTTTCAAGTCAATTCATGTAAAAGACCAAGGTTAACATAGGATGCTAATCCCCTTCCATAGCTTATTATATTTAACAAGAACACTCAGCAATGATTAAAGCTTTTCCATTGGCCAGATTTTCTTCTTATGCCCTCTTATGAAAATTGAAAAGATAGATGACCAACTGTATCATCAAATCCATGACCGCCACCCCACCAAATCCATGAAAGATGGGTCCCTAGAGTGCTTTCTAATCTGTTGTTCATGGAGTCTTAATAGCTGAGAGGATGGAGTTTCCATCACTTCCCTTGCATGATAAGTCCAAGGAATAATAAATTTTAAAGTCAGGAAGTAGATCCTGATATAAATCTTCATTAGGCTTTCTTTGCTTTACATGAGCTTGTGAACATGTGAATAATGCATTCATTTGCCTGGGGATATGTAAGTCACAATTCATTCTTTTTTTGAATGGACAATGCTAGTCTACCTTCTTACCAGGATTAAGGAGAATCAAATAGCAGACCTTATAGACACTGTTAATTCTGCCTACGGGTATTTCATAGTTAGGCCCCATTTCTCCTGGAGGCCCTAAATATGCAAACATTATTTAAAATACGCACATTAGAACAGTACTTGCAAGGTATAGATCCTGACAACCATAAACCTTCAGGTTGAAGAAAATGTGCTCTTTTGAATAATTTCTATGATTATATTAACCTGTAATATCTTTTTATTAGTTATCGAATCTGATATTTTCAAGGAGCATTATTTATTAATGCAGTAGATACATATTGACTGTAAATAGTCCCCTTCCTGAGAGACCTTATAGTCTAGAATCAGAGAGATCAGCATGTACAAAGGCCCTGAAGTAGAGAAGGAAAGCTCATTCATAAAACCAAAGGTAAGTCAGTGTGTCTTGGGTGCAGACAGTGTGGTGTGAAATTAACAATAGTGTGGCACTGGGGCACCTGGGTGGCTCAGATGGTTAAGCGTCTGCCTTTGGCTGAGGTCATGATCCCTGGACCCTGGGATCGAGCTCCACATCGGGCTCCCTGCTCAGCGGGGAGCCTGCTTCTCCCTCTCCTTCTACTGCTCCCCCTGCTTGTGCTCTCACTCTCTCTGTAAAATAAATAAATAAAATATTAAAAAAAAAAAAGGTAGTGTGACACCTACGCCATGTGAGTGTTTTAAAAAGGAAGATGACATCATCAGATTTGCATTTTAAAAAGGCTGTCTAGCTATAAGGCAAAATATAATTTTGGTGGTGGGATATGAGCTCTGATATGCAAAAAAATGTTTAGGAAGTCATTGCAATGGTTAGACTAATTTGGTGGCTGAAAAATAACAACAGCAGTAATGATGAATTACAGCAAACATTAATCAAACCCCTATGTTGTCGTAGGGAGAGAAATGAGATGCTGCAAGAGTTGTTCTAGATGATAGGATTGACTGATTTACTGATAAATTGCAAAAGAGTGGTAAAGGGGAGAAAGCTATTCAGAATACAAGTAGGCATCTGATTTGTAGTCTTAGAGAACGATGGTGCCATTTATTGAACTAGGAACTAACATGATGGGTCCCCTGTCCACATACATAATGATAATCCTTAACATCAAACAAAATCATATTTAAAAAAAAAAATGTCAGTAGAATGATCTGGTTATTTGTCAATCCATCGATATCAAGGCCTCACTCTGTTTGGTGAACTCAGAGTGAGTGGCAGTGACATGAAGTGGGATTCCTTGACAGCCATTATTCAGGATTTTCCAAATTTTCATTAATATTAATCACATTTTTAATCTTTCTCCAACAGTAATGAGTTCTATAAGATAGACTCTTTTCTTAGACTTCTGGTCATATGCTATCAACAAGGTAAATATTTTTTTAAGTTCCATGCAGGCAGTTTTTCTAGAGTTTTTAACCGTAGGAATTTAAAATCTCTCTTTGAATGAGAAGGAATAAATCATGATTCTTTCCATTAGTTTTAGTGCCAAGTGCCCACATTATTCCAGGTGTTCTATAAGTCCGGGGAAAGGAGGTATTGATAAACTAAACTAGCATACCAGTCTTCCCCTGGCAGGTAGACAGTGTGCATGGAGATTAGGAAGAGCAAAGGCAGTGGAATCAGATGGTTCTGGGAAGAAACCTGTACATCCAGGGGGTAATTATTTACTTTCATGCCCCAGGTTCCTGATCTGTGAAATGGGAATGGTGCACACCACTATTAGAAAGCAGAAACCTTACTGCTTAGGGTTGTTGTGAAGAATGCCTACAATAATGACACACAATGCTTAAGGCAGCATCTACACACACACACACACACACACACGTCAGCATCTACACAAAAAACGCAAGTTGCCGTCATTATGACATAAGCGCCAGACAGTAAGTGATTAGGAGTAAGAACGAAGTATGTCCAAGAGAAGAATCCATGAGGGGATATATTTGCCACACAGACGATCTTGAACAGATTGAGAGAAGAAGCATGTCTTACTCATAACTCTATCTCTAGAAGCCAGTTATGGTACCTTTTGCAGAGCAGATGTAGAATAACTACTTATTAAATGGAAATCACATAACTCACTATGTTGCAGATTTCCATATTAACAACTGAAAAATGAGTATTATTTTGTCTCTACAATTGGGCAGCAGAAATATAAACCCGTGCACAAGCAGCAAAGGAAGGAAAACTGTTTCATATGCCTGTTGCTTAAGCTAGTAAGTATAAGCTGCCATGCTTCTATTTCTGTTCACACTTCTGGGGTTTCCAAACCATCACAAGAAAGTTTACCACAGTCAATTTACCTGGTACAAACCCATCTGCCTGTAGTCAGTCTGTATAAAGGACCTGACTACTATTTCAAAAGAAACTGCACATTTCAGGGTATAAATAACAAGAGCAGAAATTGAAAACAAGTGGCCTAAATATATAATTTGCTTATCCCATATAGAGTTTCAAAATATTTAATTAATTCTCATTTTCAGTTGTAGGAGTTCACATTAAAGACCTAGGTTTCTGACTTCTCTTGAAAAAAAAAGCAGCAGCCAGAATGGGACTGATTTAGCACACCCTCCCCCAATCACCTGGTGCTGAAGTCTGGCCTCCACCCCTTTGAGGAAGGCGGGCACTCTTCAGAATCCCCCTCACATCACCTAGACAGTATTCATGCTGTCACCTCCCTGGCTGCTGTAGATATTTGACTTGAGATTGCTGACTCAAAAATCACTGATTGGGGTGGCTCAGTTGGTTAAGCATCTGACTCTTGACTTCTTCTCAGGTCATGTTCTCAGGGTTGTGAGAATGAGCCCCATGTCGGGCTCCACGCTGGATGTGGAGCCTGCTTAAGATTCTCTCTCTCTCTCCCTCTACCCCTCTCCCCTGCTCTCTCTCCTTCTCAAAAAAAAAAAAAAAAAAAAATCACTGATTGGATACCATGCACTATGAGAAAAAAGATAAGTAACATAGACAGGAGTACTGTTTCTTTTTAGAGTTCACAAAATGTCAGAAATAAAAATAAACAGTTTGAGATCCAAACTGTTAGGTTAGGCCCTAAAACACACTACGAACTTGACAATCTAAGGTTCCCTCTAGCTTTAAAATTCTGTAATTTTACACTATGTGAGAAGGAAAAGAGTTTCTACTTAATGAGGTAAGTTTTAAAAATTATTAATACATATTTTCTTAAATATATGCCATCTTGCATTTAACTATGTCATAAACAATTTATATTACCTCGTCAATGTTATGAGACTAATGTATGGGTTTGAAATGCAGAAAATGTGCACACAGTGATTTTCTGAGATTTTATACTTTCTTTAAAGTGATAAAGCAGACTAATATGTGTGTATCTCCATTCCACTTACCTCATAGGCATGTCCTCATAACCGTTTCTTTATATACAAAGAGGAAAGATACAGTAAAGGGAAATACTGCCAATAAGTTTGCAAATGGCCCTGTTGACCTCTGCTCACTGGAGGCATTACAATATAATGGGGTGCATTCAGAAAATATTATTCAGAATCTGACACTTCCCTTACCAAAATGACAGTGCTAGAGAATAATTATCCAAAAGACACTCTTGGCTTATGTTGCGTCAGGTATAACCTTGGCCTTTGAATCCATTGCTCAACCAATACCATTTTTCAAGGAAACTTTTCACAAGACTACAATAAAGAGAGATGTTTGATTCTTGAACTTTTGAAATATGACTTTTAAAAATTCAACCTGTCAGAGTGAATTTTTGTAGGAAAACGAAGCCAGTCACAAAAGACAAATGCTGTTTGAATCCATTTCTAAGGGGTACTTAGAATAGTCAAAATCATAGCGACACAAAGGAGAATTGTGGTTGCCAGGGGCTGGGGAGGGGGATGGGGAAGGGGATCACTTCCTAAAATGGGTATAGAGTTTCAGTCTCACAAGATAAAAAGGGTTCTGGAGATGCATGGTGGTGATGGTTGCACATTATGAAAGCATTTAATACCATGGACCTGTACACTTAAAAATGATTAAGATGGAGGGTGCCTGAGTGTCCCAACCGATTAAGCATCTGCCTTCGGCTCAGTTCATGATCCCAGGGTCCTGCTCAGCAGGGAGTCTGTTTCTCTCTCTCCCTCTTCCCCCTCCTTCGTGTCTCTGTCTCTCTTTCTCAAATAAATAAACAAAAATAAACTCTTTAAAAAATGACTGAGATGGTACATTTTATGTTATGTATATTTTAGCACAATTAAAAAAACAAATACATCTGAATCATTTGAGCTAGAGTACTAATAATGCTACAGCGTTGAATCTTAGACACAGACAGCTGTAAGGGAAATCATCCTATGTGCTACCGAATTAATAAATAAACCACTGCCAATTAAGCCACAACACAGTATATTCACTGCTTAAAATTTTTATTCCATGTGTACTGAGATAACTCTTTCAGACTTATTCAGAAATGGATTCTGATCATACAGCATGACTATGCATATTTAAAATGAAAATTCAATTGAAATAAATTCTTGCAACTCTTCCTAAACCTTCTTGTTGTTAAGGTGTTAAGGTTACACCTCCTCAAATCACTTTGGGACTAAGACTCACAACTTGGTGTTTTACTATACAAGATGGTCCTCGGTGCAACCAAGGAGCATTAGTAATAGAACGTATGTTTGAAGAATGCATGAGAGAACTAAGTTTCATTGGTGCTCAGCACCTAAGGCAAGCAATCATTTAGAGTTAAGGCTAATTGTGACTCCAGCTCTGGGGATGTTCTGAACTTGTCACATTTACCTTTTCTCCTACCTTTCCCACATACTTTCTTTCCTACGATTTTAAAACCTGGCCCATGAATGTCTCATCAAAATTACTGACACCACTCTGCCAAGTTCAATGTTGGCATCTTGGGGGTGTATATTGGATGTGCCTGGCTGACAGCCATCGTAAGATGTGATCTATTAGACACATGACTTGTCTTGCTTTCTGAGGTTTTAAAAAAAAAAAAGTGCGTGTATCAGTTTTCAAGGGCTGCTGTAACAAAGTACCACACACTGGGGGGCTTAAAACAACAGAAGTGTATTCTTTCACAGTTTTGGAGGCTTGAAATCTGAAATCAAGTATCAGCAGGGTCCACTCCCTCTGAAGCTCTTTGGGAAGATTCCTCCCTTTCCTCTCTCCTAGCTTCAGGCAGGTGCTAGCTTTTCTTGGCATTCCTTGGCTTGTAGACACATCATTCCAATCTGTGTCCATCTTCACATGGATTTCCCCCTATGTCTCTCAATGTGTCTTTGCATGGCCTTCTTATGATGACACCAGTCACTGGGTGTAGGGTCCAAACTAACCCAGTATGATCTCACCTTAACATCACTAATTACTTCTGAAAAGACTCCATTGCCAAATAAGGTCACTGTCTTAGTCCGTTCCAACTGCTATAACCCAATACCACAGACTGGGTATACAATGTTATACACAACGGAAATTTTTCTTTTACATTTCTGGAGGCTTAAAGTCCAAGATCAGGGTGCAAGCATGGTCAGGTAAGAGCCTTCTTGCGGGCTGCAGACTTCTCGCCATATCCTCACCCGATGGAGGGGGCGAGCAGCTTTGTGGGATCTCTTCTCTAAGAGCACTAATTCTATTCATGAGAGCTCCATCCTTGTGATGTAATCACCTCCCAAAGGCCCCACTTCTTAATATCTTCGCCTTGGTGGGTTAGGATGAACTTGGGTGGGAGGGGACACAAACATTTAGACCATAGTAGTGGCATAAACTTTTGAGGGATACTATTCAATCTTGTAGAGCCCTTGATAAAATACAGTCAGCACTACGAACATTTACATAGACCTGTCCCATTTAATAATCACAACCACACAAAGTAGGTTGTTAACAATTTTATATACAAAATAGAAAGGAAGTTGGAGCCATTAAGTGACTTGCTCAGAGTCACATAGTTAATCACTGGTGAACCCTAGACTTGAATGTACTTTTGTTCCACAGAACAGTCCATGCACTGTGGTTTTATTTTTGCTGTGCTACACTGAGGCTGAGGATGATACCCCTTGTTTTCCATTTGCCCCACCTGCTCCATATATCGATGACCTCCTCTGTGCTCCTGGAGCTGAACTCTACAAAGGGCATCCCAGCAACCCTGCGCTCACTTCCAGCTGAGTTCCAGTTGAATTCAGCCTGTGGGAGGCATCAACAGCAGATAGCAGGGGGTATAGGAGGAACCCAAGGCTCCTTCTCTGCTACCCATGGGTTGGCAGTGGCTGCATATGTCTACTTAGCTCCTGTTGGGCGGCCCATCTCCACGTGCTGTATTCCAGCTGGGTTGTAGTGACCTGCTCCTCCTTGCCCTTTCAGGCCTAGGCTGGTCCCTGAGTACTTTGCAGCCCCACCTTGTTTCCCTTAACCTCGCCTCTTGCTTTGTGAAAGTTTTGACTAAACTTTCTTTAATTACCCTTGAAGTATGCCATCTGTTTCCTAACAGAGAAACCAGGCTGGATCTGGTTTCACAAACTGGCAGGATGGGTCATGGGCTCTTTCCGCTGGCTGGAGCCCCTTACAACCTTACTAGCCAAGAGAGAAGAGAAATCAAATGATTTGCTGGGGAGACACGCTGGGGCCAAAGTGGATTGCCTAAGGCACAGTGGTCAGAGCTGTAGGTGAGAGACTGAGTCAAAGTTTCAAGATAGGATGTTTTATTTTGGATCAGGAGTTCCCCATCTTTTCGTCTTTTACTACACGTATTTCCTATGCCACAAAGCCCAAGGTTTTGAGGATTGTATTTCAAGAATGGCGATAACATACTTTGTCTAATCGCTAATCAGTAATATCAAACTCAGCTTTTAGAATGCAGGCAAAAGCAGAAAATATATATATTTTTTTTAAGTATTTAAAAAGTCTCCATAGCCCAATAGAAAGAAAAGCTAATGACATCATCCCTCCTACCCATCACTCCTTCCTGCCCCAGTCCTAAATCTATCTTAATTGACACTGGGGAGTATGCAGATCTCTGATGGGGAACCGCTTCTTTAGACAACTAGAGAAGTTTTGAATGTGTGGCCAAATATGCTTAGGCAGCACTAGGAATTAGTTTTCAAATTACACTTTGTATATTAGAGTCATCTTTCTGAGGTGTATCAAACTGACCTCGCAATGATAGTCACTAGGAAATGGAAATGGAGCTTAAATGTCTTTAATACTCAACCTTTCTGTGAAATCATTGACTCACTGCATCACTAGATCAGACAATCATTTAAACTAATGCCAGTTATATAGTCAAGCAAATGCCCTGCCTGGGACAGATAGGAAAGACTCAGGGGAAATTCAATGTCTTTTGCTTACATTTGGGTAAGATCCTATTTTGACTCCCAGCTTGCATGAAGTTTAATTAATTAATGTCCCTTATAACTAATATATGAATTTCACACATCTGTTTAAAAACTCAACATGGGATAAGATTAGCATAAAACAGGCTACACAAAAACAAATAACACTCTGCATGTGTTCGACAAGTAGCTAAATCCACTCATCTATAGTTTCTTGGGAGGGATATAAGTTAAATTCCTAAAACTGTTATTCTTTCTGGAGTGATTTGAATTCTACAAAATAGGCAGAAAAACTTTCTATAACGCTTCACCATTTGTTCAAGTGTCTGGTACTCAGTTTCATAGGAGGCAGTCCAATTCAGACCACTGACATAAAAAGTTCTCTGTTATAGTGTGGTGTAATGTGTTTCAGATTTTTGCATGACTTTCTCCACTAGGTTTGCTTATAGTCCAGAAATCATATTGAGTACTCCCAATGACCTTCCTTGCTTTGATATCATTGTCTAATTCTGTTTGGCTTCTGTAATGACCTACATCATCTTCTCCATAGAAATGAGAGCTTAGCTCCTGGGACTTGAACCTATCGTGGTCTTCCCATCAAAGGCTGGGTTTTCTCACCATACAGCACTTACAGTGACACAGAAAACACCGGAGTCTTTAAGCAGTCTATATATCCCCTGGAATTCTGGCTAAAAATATATGCTGAACAGCAAGGTATACCCTAATTCATTGACTGAAACGAGGGGCATTTATCTATTTATTCAACCATTGCTTCTATCACTGAATAAGGAATTGTAAGGGATAGATACCAAAGAAGAAGGAACGGGACCCCAATTCATATTGTTTCTCTATTTAAGATCCCTGCCTATCACTCTTAGTAGTTGTAGCCATTTCTAGAAAAATAAAGTAGCAGGATGAAGCAGGCTGACATGGCCAAGTGTATGTATTTTTTTTTTCTCCAAGCAGAACAGAGGTACCTTGAAGCTGCAAAAATGGAACAATCATATACTTCTATTTCAGCCTAAATGTGAATTTCAGGAACATTCATCTCTGAAATTTTTTTTCTTTGTCTCTTTCTTGGCTCTCCCCCAGCACTATTTTCTGCCATGTTTCTGCTGGAGTGAGTGTACCGACTACAATGAAAATTGTTGTCTATCTCACTAAACACTCTGGAACATGAGAAATGTCACAGTAAACAACACATGAGAAGGAGATAACAACCCTGCTAAGATTCTTTATTTTTTTAAGGTTTACTCAGCAACCACAGCATGCAAAATCATAAATGAAATTTATGCAGAACAAGCTTTTACCCTCCCCCCCCCAAAAAAAATATGCTTCTGGAGAGATAATTGCTCTCCATTGCCTGGGTAACTTATATCGTCTGCTTATAAGGAATTACACCTTAAGGAAGGGACACACAGATCTCAGTTGGAGCATTCAATACTTAGTGATAGAAAAGATCCACAATAGTCTTGGTATAGCACCAAGAATGGTGTAAAGCTAGACTATAGTCCCTTTCCAAAACCCTTGAAGCCAGTTTTATTTTGTTTTTTGTATTTTTTTTTTTTTATTTTGTTTGCTTTTCATAGCTATTGCTTTGGAATTAAGAACAACAATACAAGAGCAGGTTGTCTATGCAACATATTATGTAACACTTGTAAGAGGGACTGGGCAAAACACCATGAATGAACACGGGACTATTTCCTCAGGTTTAGGTATGAATAGTTACACAAAGTAGGACAAGGTCTAGAAGTAGCTTCACATCAGCTCTGTCAGGAACCACTATTAAGAAATAAATAAATCCTCCTAGGATTAGTGGACTCTGGAATGAAGGTTGAGGCAGGATTTGGGATGTGTAATATTAGCCCAACAGCAGCAGCTGAGTCAGAACCGTGCAGTAACCGCCATTTTTGAGCATTTACTCCATGCCAGGCAATTATGGCAAACCCTGTGTGTACACAATCCTGAGAATTCTTACAAAATCCTGAGGGAGGGGAGAGAGCAAGATGGCTGAGGAGTAGGAGACCTGGATTTCGTCTCCTCTCAGGAATTCAGCTGTACAGGGATCAAACCATTCTGAACACTTACAAACTCAACAGGAGATCGAAGAAAAGAATAGCAACAACTCTCTCATCGGAAAAGCGACCACTTTCTGGAAGGTAGGAAGTGCGGAGAAGTGAATCGGAGGGGATATTCGGGAGGATAGACGGCGGGGGAGGGGCCTCCATCGGCAGCTTCTGGCAAGTGATAGAACCACGGAGCACAAAATCGGAACTTTTAAAAGTCTGCTCCGCTGAGGGACATCACTCCAGAGGCTAAGCGGGGGGTGGAACCCTCCGGGACAGTGGGTTCTCAGGACCCTTGGGGTCACAGAAAGACTGGGGGTGCCTGAGTGTGGCAGAGCTACCAGGTAACGGAGCAGGGAAGCCAGCTGCAGAGGCGGAGCCCAGGCGCGGGCTCTCAGCTCAGGGTTGCCATAAACTGTGATCCGCGGCACAGTCGGGCCCCTGCTCCTCCAGCAGGGACCCAACGAGCGGCAGATCCGGGGAGACTCACCTTCCTCCCCTGGGGGGAGCCGCGTGGGAGTGCACCGCAGGGATCTGCTGTGTTTGGAGACTCCACCCGGGGTCAGGTGCCAGAGATAGAAACGCGCCGTCACAGGCCGGGTGAGCACGGAGTGCAGCCGGAGACCGGGGAGACGGGAGTGACTGACGGCTTTTCTATGGGGGCTCACTGAGGAGTGGGGCCCCGAGGTCTCGGCTTCTATGGGGCAGAAATTGGGAGGATGCCATTTTCACTCTTGGCCTCCAAAGCTGTACGGAAAGCTTGCAGGGAAAAAAAGCTCCCGAGAGCAAACCCGAGCAGATTACCTAGCCCGGATTGGCAAGGGTGGGGCAATTCCGCCTCCAGCAAAGACTTTTGGGAACCATGGCAACAGGCCCCTCCCCCAGAAGATCAGCGAGAACAGCCAGCCAAGACCAAGTTTACTGATCAATGAGAACGGCAGAACTCCAACGCTAGGGGAATACTGCCCATAGAATCCATGGCTTTTTTACCATGATTCTGTAGTCTTTCAAAGTTAATTTTTTTTAACTGGTTTTTTTTTTGAATTTTTCTTTTTCCCTTTTTCAACCAACATCTTATCAATCCCTTTTTGAAAAAACATTTTTATTTTTCATTTTTAGAGTCATATTCTATCCCTTCATAGTAGTTACCCGTATTTTTGGCATATATATATAAGTTGTTCTCTCTTTAAAATTTTGAGATAGTTTTTCTTCTAACAGATCAAAATATACCCTAAATCTCTAGTGTATGGTTTTTTTCTACTCCCCTGCCTGATCACATTCTCTCCCTTTTTTTTCTTTTTTCTTTTTTAAATCCTCTTCTTTCTTTTTTCAAACAACTTCTTATCAATTCCTTTTATAAAATTTTTATACTTTCCATCTTTACAGTCATATTCCACCCCTTCATCATATCAACACTTATTTTTGTACATATATAAGTTTTTCTTTCTTTAAAATTTTGGGAGGCACTTTCTTCTAACAGACCAAAATACACCCAAAATCTAGTGTGTGGCACTGATCTATATACCAGCCTTATTATATTTGATCACATTCTGTTTTTTGTTTTGTTTTGTTTTGTTCTGGTTTTGTTTGTTTTTATCTTTATCTTTTTCTTTTTCTTTTTTTTTTCATTTTCTTTTTTCTCTCTTTCCCTTTCTTTTCCTACTGCTTCAGGTCTTTTCTGATTTGTTTAGAGTATATTTTCTGGGGACGTTGTTACCCTGCCAGCATTTTGTTCTCTCATTAATCTATTCTCCTCTACACAAAATGAAAAGATGGAAAAAATCACCTCAACAAAAAGAACAAGAGGTAGTACCGACTGCCAGGGACCTATTCAATACGGACATTAGTACGATGTCAGATCTAGAGTTCAGAATCATCACTTTAAAGATACTAGCTGGGCTTGAAAAAAGCATGGAAGTTATTAGAGAAACGCTTTCTGGAGAAGTAAAAGAACTAAAATCTAAACAAGTAGAAATCAAAAAGGCTATTAATAAGGTGCAATCAAATATGGGGGCGCTAACTGCTAGGGTAAATGAGGCAGAAGGGAGAATCAGTGATATAGAAGACCAAATGATGGAAAGTAAAGAAGCTGAGAAAAAGAGAGATAAACAACTACTGGATCACGAGGGCAGAATTCGAGAGATAAGCGATACCATAAGACAAAACAACATTAGAATAATTGGGATCCCAGAAGAAGAAGAAAGAGAGAGAGGGGCAGAAGGTATAATGGAGCAAATTATAGTAGAGAACTTCCCTAATTTGGAGAAGGAAACAGGCATCAAAATCCAGGAAGCACAGAGAACGCCTCTCAAAATCAATAAAAATAGGTCAACACCCCGACATCTAATAGTAAAACTTACGAGTCTCAGAGACAAAGAGAAAATCCTGAAAGCAGCTCGGGGCAAGAGGTCTGTAACCTACAATGGTAGAAACATTAGATTGGCAACAGACCTATCCACAGAGACCTGGCAGGCCACAAAGGACTGGCAGGATATATTCAGAGCACTAAATGAGAAAAATATGCAGCCAAGAATACTCTATCCAGCTAGGCTGTCATTGAAAATTGAAGGAGAGATAAAAAGCTTCCAGGACAAACAAAAACTAAAGGAATTTGCAAACACAAAACCAGCCCTACAAGAAATCTTGAAAGGGGTCCTATAAGCAAAGAGAGAGCCTAAAAGCAACATAGACCAGAAAGGAACACAGACAATATACAGTAACAGTCACCTTACAGGCAATACAATGGCACTAAATTCCTATCTTTCAATAGTTACCCTGAATGTAAATGGGCTAAATGCCCCAATCAAAAGACACAGGCTATCAGATTGGATTAAAAAACAAGACCCATCGATATGCTGTCTGCAAGAGACTCATTTTAGAACCAAAGACACCCCCAGATTGACAGTGAGATGGTGGAAAACCATTTACCATGCTAATGGACACCAAAATAAAGCTGGGGTGGCAATCCTTATATCAGACAAATTAGATTTTAAACCAAAGACTGCAATAAGAGATGAGGAAGGACACTATATCCTACTTAAAGGGTCTATCCAACAAGAAGATCTAACAATTGTAAATATCTATGCCCCTAACATGGGAGCAGCCAATTATATAAGCCAATTAATAACAAAAGCAAAGAAACACATCGACAACAATACAATAATAATACAATACAATAATAGTGGGGGTCTTTAACACCCCCCTCACTGAAATGGACAGATCGTCTAAGCAAAAGATCAACAAGGAAATAAAGACTTTAAATGACACACTGGACCAGATGGACTTCACAGATATATTCAGAACATTCCATCCCAAAGCAACGGAATACACATTCTTCTCTAGTGCCCATGGAACATTCTCCAGAATCGATCACATCCTAGGTCATAAATCAGGTCTCAACTGGTACCAAAAGATTGGGATCATTCCCTGCCTATTTTCAGACCACAATGCTTTGAAACTAGAACTCAATCACAAGAGGAAAGTCGGAAAGAACTCAAATACATGGAGGCTAAAGAGCATCCTACTGAAGAATGAATGGGTCAACCAGGAATTTAAAGAAGAATTAAAAAAAATTCATGGAAACCAATGAAAATGAAAACACAACTGTTCAAAATCTTTGGGATGCAGCAAAGGCAGTCCTAAGAGGAAAGTATATAGCAATACAAGCCTTTTTCAAGAAACAAGAAAGGTCTCAAGTACACAACCTAACCCTACACCTAAAGGAGCTGGAGAAAGAACAGCAAATAAAGCCTAAACCCAGCAGGAGAAGAGAAATCATAAAGATCAGAGCAGAAATCAATGAAATAGAAACCAAAAGAACAGTAGAACAGATCAACGAAACTAGGAGCTGGTTCTTTGAAAGAATTAATAAGATTGATAAGCCCCAGGCCAGACTTATCAAAAAGAAAAGAGAAAGGACCCAAATCAACAAAATCATGAATGAAAGAGGAGAGATCACAACCAACACCAAAGAAATACAAACAATTATAAGAACATATTATGAGCAACTCTATGCCAGCAAATTAGATAATCTGGAAGAAATGGATGCATTCCTAGAGATGTATCAACTACCAAAACCGAACCAGGAAGAAATTGAAAACCTGAACAGACCTATAACCACTAAGGAAATTGAAGCAGTCATCAAAAATCTCCCAAAAAACAAAAGCCCAGGGCCAGATGGCTTCCCAGGGGAATTCTACCAAACATTTCAAGAAGAATTAATACCTATTCTTCTGAAACTGTTCCAAAAAATAGAAATGGAAGGAAAACTTCCAAACTCATTTTATGAGGCCAGCATTACCTTGATCCCAAAACCAGACAAAGACCCCATCAAAAAGGAGAATTACAGACCAATATCCCTGATGAACATGGATGCAAAAATTCTCACCAAAATACTAGCCAATAGGATCCAATAGTACATTAAAAGGATTATTCACCACAACCAAGTGGGATTTATCCCTGGGCTGCAAGGTTGGTTCAACATCCGCAAATCAATCAACGTGATACATACATTAACAAAAGAAAGAACAAGAACCATATGATCCTCTCAATAGATGCAGAAAAAGCATTTGACAAAGTACAGCATCCTTTCTTGATCAAAACTCTTCAGAGTATAGGGATCAAGGGTACATACCTCAATATCATAAAAGCCATCTATGAAAAACCGACAGTGAATATCATTCTCAATGGGGAAAAACTGAGAGCTTTCCCCCTAAGGTCAGGAACGCGGCAGGGATGTCCACTATCACCACTGCTATTCAACATAGTATTGGAAGTCCTAGCCACAGCAATCAGACAATAAAAAGAAATCAAAGGCATCCAAATTGGCAAAGATGAAGTCAAACTCTCACTCTTTGCAGATGATATAATACTTTATGTGGAAAACCCCAAAGACTCCACCCCAAAACTGCTAGAACTCATACAGGAATTCAGTAAAGTGGCAGGATATAAAGTCACTACACAGAAGTCAGTGGCATTTCTATACACCAACAAGACAGAAGAAAGAGAAATTAAGGAGTCAGTCCCATTTACAATTGCACCCAAAACCATAAGATACCTAGGAAGAAATCTAACCAAAGAGGCAAAGGATCTGTACTCAGAAAACTATAAAATACTCATGAAAGAAATTGAGGAAGACACAAAGAAATGGAAAAACGTTCCATGCTCATGAATTGGAAGAACAAATATTGTGAAGAGGTCAATGCTACCTAGAGCAATCTACACATTCAATGCAATCCCCATCAAAATACCATCTACTTTTTTCAAAGAAATGGAACAAATAATCCTAAAATTTGCATGGAACCAGAAAAGACCCAGCATAGCCAGAGGAATGTTGAAAAAGCAAAGCAAAGCTGGCGGCATCACAGTTCCGGACTTCCAGCTCTATTACGAAGCTGTCATCATCAAGACAGTATGGTACTGGCACAAAAACAGACACATAGATCAATGGAACAGAATAGAGAGCCCAGAAATGGACCCTCAACTCTGTGGTCAACTCATCTTTGACAAAGCAGGAAAGAATGTCCAATGGAACAAAGACAGTCTCTTCAACAAATGGTGTTGGGAAAATTGGACAGCCACATGCAGAAGAATGAAACTGGACCATTTCCTTACACCACACACAAAAATAGACTCCAAATGGTTGAAAGACCTCAATGTGAGACAGGAGTTCATCAAAATCCTAAAGAGGCAGCAACCTCTTCGACCTCAGCCGCAGCAACTTCTTCCTAGAAACATCGCCAAAGGCACAAGGAAGCAAGGGCAAAATGAACTATTGGAACTTCATCAAGATAAAAAGATTTTGCAAAGCAAAGGAAACAGTCAACAAAACCAAAAGACAACCGACAGAATGGGAGAAGATATTTGCAAATGACATATCAGATAAAGGGCTAGTATCCAAAATCTATAAAGAACTTACCAAACTCAACACCCGAAGAACAAAGAATCCAATCAAGAAATGGGCAGAAGACATGAACAGACATTTTTCCAAAGAAGACATCCAAATGGCCAACAGACACATGAAAAAGTGCTCAATATCGCTCGGCATCAGGGAAATCCAAATCAAAACCTCAATGAGATACCACCTCACACCAGTCAGAATGGCTAAAATTAACAAGTCAGGAAATGACAGATGTTGGCGGGGATGCAGAGAAAGGGGAACCCTCCTACGCTGTTGGTGGGAATGCAAGCTGGTGCAGCCACTCTGGAAAACAGTATGGAGGTTCCTCAAAAAGTTGAAAATAGAGCTACCATATGATCCAGCAATTGCACTACTGGGTATTTACCCCAAAGATACAAAAGTAGGGATCTGAAAGGGTACGTGTACCCCGATGTTTATAGCAGCAATGTCCACAATAGCCAAACTGTAGAAAGAGCCAAGATGTCCATCGACAGGTGAATGGATAAAGAAGATGTGGTATATATCTGTATATAATATGGAATATTATGCAGCCATCAAAAGGAATGAGATCTTGCCATTTTCGACGACGTGGATGGAACTGGAGGGTATTATGCTGAGCGAAATAAGTCAAACAAAGAAAGACATGTATCGTATGACCTCACTGATATAAGGAATTCTTAATCTCAGGAAACAAACTGAGGTTTGCTGGAGTGGGGGGTGGGGTGGGAGGGATGGGGTGACTGGGTGATAGACACTGGGGAGGGTATGTGCTCTGGTAAGTGCTGTGAATTGTGCAAGACTGTTGAATCTCAGATCTGAAACAAATAATGCAATATATGTTAAGAAAAAAAAAAGAAGAAGATAGCAGGAGGGGAAGAATGAAGGGGGGGAAATCAGAAGGGTAGACGAACCATGAGAGACGATGGACTCTGAAAAACAAACTGAGGGTTCTAGAGGGGAGGGGGGTGGGAGGATGGGTTAGCCTGGTGATGGGTATTGAGGAGGGCACGTTCTGCATGGAGCACTGGGTGTTATGCACAAACAATGAATCGTGGAACACTACATCTAAAACTAATGATGTAATGTATGGGGATTAACATAACAATAAAAAAATTAAAAAAATCCTGAGGGATTGGTGTCATGCCCATTTTACAAAGGAGAAAACCAAGAGTCAGACAACCCAAAGTCACCTGGATTGTGATTCAAAGTGAACCTGGCTTCTCATTCCAGCATTTCTCATCACTGCAGGGATTTGTTCACCACAGTTAATGCCATATCCTTCGGCAACCACTGCAATGTGTGACAAGGCACTGGGAGTCAGGCTTGTATTTGTTCCTTCCAAAAAGCTCCCAAGAACACCACCTGACACATAATATCACTCATATTTATTAAATTAATTAATCGGCTGGCATTATTTTGTTAAAGATTTATTTATTTATTTTAGAGGGAGTGTGCAGGAGCATGAGTGGGGGAAGGGCAGAGAGAGAAAGAATCCCAAGCAGACTCCCTGCTGAGTGCAGAGCACTACACGGGGCTCCATCCCACAACCCATGAGATCATGAACTGAGCTGAAACCAAGAGTTGGTCGCTTAACCAACTGAGCCACCCAGGCGCCTCTAAGTTAATATCATTTTTGAATGTAATATTAAATCATGATGCTACTTTTAAGTGATTTTTATCCATTAATGCACTTATTACCAATAATGCCCAGTCAAGCAAGCAAAGCTCCTGTCCCAGGTCCCATGTCTCAGGGGACCCTGTGCTTTAGACTGTCTGACTCAAAACTTCCTGTGTCTCATGCCTGGATCTGGAACCAACCAGGGCAACCAGCTACAAAAGTGGCTCTAACCGTTCTGCAAATTTAAATTACTTTTATTCAGTCATATTCCATTTGTTTCTATTAGGGATACTTGGTCAAAGACAAGAAATAGGAAGAACATTGATGTGGAAAAACAAGTTAATGAAAACTACTAAAAAGAAAATCACTTTGCAAATGTGCTTCAGGATCATCTTCATCATATCTGTATTCAAAAGACTGGAATTCTCATCTAGCAAAGCAAGATGTTTCCAGTAATTCGCTAAAAAAAGTTTTTAAAGAGAAGAATGGTGACAATCTAACTTTTCAAGCCTTAAAATAAAGACTAGCCACATCTGAAATGAATTCGTGGAAGCCCCTGCAAAACAGAGGCTCTTTTCTCTAATTTCATGACTTAAAAACAAAGACACAAAGAAGGACTAATCTGATTGGGTATTTAAAAAGAAAAATGGAGGAACTCCAGATGGAAGGTAATAAAGTGGATTTTTATTTTTGATGCTGCAAGAAGCAGTTAGCTTTCAATCTATACATTAATACATATTTAGTCACAAAACTCAAACTTCATATGTCATTAAAAAAAGTTATTTGTTGGGGCACCTGGGTGGCTCAGTTGGTTAAGCGACTGCCTTCGGCTCAGGTCATGATCCTGGAGTCCCGGGATCGAGTCCCGCATCGGGCTCCCTGCTCGGCGGGGAGTCTGCCTCTCTCTCTGACCCTCCCCCCTCTCATGCTCTCTATCTCATTCTCTCTCTCAAATAAATAAATAAAATCTTTAAAAAAAAAAAAAGTTATTTGTTGGGGCACCTAGGTGGTTCAGTTGGTTAAGCATCTGAGTCTTGACCTTGGCCCAGGTCTCTCAGGGTCATGAGATCCAGCCCTGCATCAGCCTCTGCGCTGGGCATGGAGCCTGCTTAACATTCTCTTTCTCCCTCTTCCACTGTCCCTCCCCTCTCTCTCTCTAAAAAAAAAAAAAAAGTTATTTGTTGACAAATCACACTTTCTCTTTAGACATTTAAGATAAACCTCAGGATTTTATAAGAACCTAATGAAGAAACCTAATGAAGAAAACAAAGAATCACAAGATAAATATTGCTAAATATTGTAGTAAGGTAAATTTTATAAAATTATCTTAAAACTATGCTAATTTTTTTTTAAGATTTTATTTATTTGAGAGAGAGAGAGCACACGCACAAGCAGGGGGAAGGGGCAGAGGAAGAAGCAGACTCCCCGCTGAGCAGGGAGCCAGACACAGGGCAGGGCGGCTCAATCCCAGGACCCTGAGGTCAGGACCTGAGCTGAAGGCAGACGCTTAACCAACTGCGCCACCCAGGTGCCCCAAAACTGTGCTAATATTTAAGAATTTTTAAGATGATGAATTAATTAAAAACTGTATAAAACGTAAAACCATCTGAAGGCATGCATGAGATTTTTTTCTGTAATTTACAAATGGATTCAAAAGTTTGTGAAATCTTGGCTCAGAATCAATGATAGTAGAAGAAGGTGATCTCTCATTCTTCACAATGTTTTATACACGATGGCTCATTAAAGAGAAAAGGCTGACCTTCCCACATTACAGGGTTTAGTATTTCAGAAAAGGAAGTAAACGATGATTTGTGTAAACATTTCATCTCTTTATAATGTTTTCTGATGAAAAACCCTACTGTTTAAATATATCCCACTTATTTATCATAATTTCTATGGCCTCCAAATGAAGATTTGTATTTTCAAATCCAGAGTTTCATATGGGAAAAGTGGATACCATTTTTGATGGGTGTCAAAATTGAGGGGACATCAGAAGATAACATATCTATTTCCCCAAGCAAGTACCAACTAACACTTTTTAAAATCATGCCAGACAGGTCTCATCATTTGGGGAAGGGACAAAAGCTCAGTGGGCTAGACCATACTGGTCAAGCCGTGGAGCATCCAAGGCTGAGTATTGCCGGTGTGGCGTACTACAGGATGTAATATGATGCTTAAGGACTGATTCTTTCTGTGTTTGTGTTGTTGGAACTCTTGGGTTAGCCTCCTTACCTAAGGATGGTAATACATGCCTTGCAGAATTGTTATAAGAATTAAGTGAGACAATGTATGCTAGGCTCCTAGCATAGTTTCTGGCTGGTGGCATCTGTTAATATCAACCACTACTCAACATATTGTTAGTATTAATACTACTGTTGTTGCTTTCTTCTGCCTCCTCAAAATAATCTGTTCACCTTAACCCCAACATGAATGTCTCAGAATTTGTGATGCATTTCACCTCATTTGCCTCCTCTCAAGTAATTCATCATCAATGGTCTTCAAGACAAGAGAAAATATGTTTGCTACATCCAATATCAGCCAGTCCCTAAATAGTTGATGATGTTAAAAAGTAAATAATCAAATAGATAAGAAGCATGCATTATTAGAAGAGAAATGTAGAAGCTAGAAGTCAATTTCTCCACAAAGGCAGCAAGGGAACCAAAGTTGGAATAAAGGTATTTTCCCATCTGGGTTTTCTCACATTAGCATTTGTTGAATTCCTTTGTGTAAAAATGACCACAGAACGAGCATGTCACAGCAGGGACATCGGAATAATCTTGGTATAGCAATGGCTTTAACGAAGAGGAGGCTGAGGCTCAGAGAAGCTAACAATTGCAACTTAAATAGTATATCAGACTGCTTACAAGAACTTAGGAAGATTTAATTTCCTCAAATCACATATACTTTCCTCTTCTGCATCAACCTTTCTTCAAATTCACACTATTGAAAACTTAGAAAACCAATTTCGAGAACATCTAAATTACCAGAAACTTTTTCTTAGTTCAACTTGTTTTCCTTATTTTGAATTATAAATTATCCCAAACGTACAGACAAGAATAGAGGGTCATATGAATACCAATGAATGCATGATCCTGCTTCGTTCGGTCTTAATATTTTGCCATGTTTGCTTCATATTTCTTTTTTATGAGTAATACACCATCATGGAAAGAATTGAAGCTGCTATGTGAATCATCCCTAACACCATCCTCTCTCTTCCTTCTTCCGTCTCCAGAAAAAAAAAAAAAAAAAAAAAAAAAAACTGATCCTAGATGGAAATCCGGATAAATCTGGGCAGGGCCCTGTAATATCCCCTACACTTGTCTTTATTCCCGTTTCCTCTCACCTCTGCAGAGTGTGTATGCACCCGTCTCTGCATGTGCGTCACGAGCAAAACTGCCGCTTCATCATCTACTTTTTTTTTTTGTTTTAAACCAATGTGATGGTTATTAATTAGTTAAATATTTTTCTATCTGTTGTGGTTTCTGAGATATTTTACTTAAGCCTTGTGCTTGTGACTTACTCTTTTTTTTTTTTTTTTCCTTTCTACTTTTTAAATACACCTCTTAATCTTTTAATAAAGTTCTGGTCACCCACCCTTTTTCCTCATTTGCTCATTGGGAGGCTATAAACAATATTCCTTTTCTTTAATGCTACCACTAGTAGTCTTTAAAAATACACTTATCTATTAAATTACCCCCCTCAAAAATCTAAAGTTAGTCGTTATTTTTATCCATTTCTCAAATATAGTCTAGACTTAAGCATGGTTTAATAGCTCATAAAGTTTCCCTCTTCCATGGGCCCTTGTTTTAGTTTGGTTTTTGGTGCTTTAGCTTTGTTTTTATTGTTACTATTGTATTATTATTATTTGTAAAACTAGTTATTGCAATTTTTGTAATTATTAAACAAATTTACTAACTTTTAAAAAAATGATGCTTATCTTAATTTCTTGTATCCTGCGGTCTTCCCTCTGGCCTGATATTTTGTTTTACTAAAGTATATTTTTAATTGGCCTCTTAGTAAAGATAGACCTTCTTAGTTCTGTATCTCTGAATTTGTCTTCATTTTGCTCTCTCAAAAATCAGGACATAACTGCATATAAAGTAATTTTTACATTAATAGTTATTTTCCTCAATATTTTGAAGTTATTACCCCTTTATATTCACACATCTATAGTTACTCATGAGATATGCTGAAAGGTTATTATTTTTAAGATAATTTTTCTGTTAGAGTTCAAGATTGTCCCTTTATTTTTAATATTCTGCTGTCTCACTTTAATGGTGATAATCATATTGCAATATATTAAGGTATCAAATCAACATATTATACATCTTAAACATACACAATGTCATATGTCAATTATATCTCAATTTAAAAAAAAATATTTACTGAGTATCTTCCATATGTCCTCCACTTTCTAGGTTCTGTGGTTATAGCAGCAAACAAAATATATTAAAGCCTTGTTTTTATGGCACTTGGATTTTAGTATAGGGAGAGAGACCATAAGCAAATGAATAAATAGATAAAATTGTAGATATGGATAAGTGTTAAGAAAAAGCAAAGTAAAAGAGATAAAGAATTATGGGGATACACTTTCATATCCTGTGGTCAGGGAAGGCCTAAAAGATAAGGCTGATAGAAATCTGAAAAAGTAGAAAGAAGATTAAGCTATGCAGATATCTAGGGAAAGAGTGTTCTAGGCAGAGGAACTAGCAAGTGCAAAGGTCCTGAGGTCAGAATGTGCCTGAAGGGGAACATTCTGTGTTGTCTGGGTTTTAGCTATTCTTGTGCAGTAGCATCTCACAGTGTTTTAATTTCCTTTAAGGGAGGGTAATTTTAAGAAGGAAGAAAGTGCAGCATGTTGAATTCAGCTTGGACTGGTTCAGTAGAAGAATGATGGTGTTGAAGAGAGAGAACTTTGGCAACAAAGACATCTTGAAGAAGAGAGGAGATCTGAGGCAAAACGGGGAGGTTAACTTGATGGGGGTACTGATGGCTCATTTCTTGCAAAAGGCGGGAAGGCAGAATGTGTGGGTACAGATCAGGATAAGGGGATAGATTTTGTGATTAATACACAAAACTGTTCTGATGAATTATATTTTCTCAGTAAAAGAGAAGGAAGCTAATGAATTGCATGTGAGGAAAGAGGTTATCAGACTAGAGACTTGAGGTGAGGAATGGAGAAATGATTGTCCTAGAGAATGCACATACTGTTTGATGTGAGATACCCAGGACTGGAGTTCAGGGAGGTTGTTATAATGTGTTAGTAGATTATTTATTATTTATCTTGCTCAGAATCAGCATACTTCATCTCTCTTCAATCTGAAAATACATGGTTTTTATATTGTCAAACATGGCTTCTCCTTCATCTCATCTACCACTTTTCTTCAAAACTTCAATTAGATGTAATTTAGAGCTCCTCAATTGAACATCCTTATTCCTTCCTGCTCTTCATGTATTTAATTTTTTTTGTCCCCTGCTTACATTCTGGATGAGTTCTTTAGCATTAGCTTCCAATTCCCTAATTCTCCACCTATGTCAAAGTGAGACTTATGCCAATATTGAGGTCTTTTTTAAATAATTTCAATGTCTAAATATTCCAAGATTTATAGTTGTTTTTCATAACTATTTTTCTAGTTTTGTATTGGCCTGAATTAGCTTCATAATTTCTTGTTAGTTTTATGAATGTCATCCCTGCATTTATCTCCCTGAGCATCCTGGACAGTGCTATATAACATTAAGCTCATCAGGAGTGAATTTACATTCTAATTGTTGGTTTTATTTTCTTTTTGTTGTTGCTGGTCTTGGCTTTCTTAGTTTTGTGTTGGACTGTTTTTATTTTTTTGTTTTTCTCTCTTCCTTCCTTATCAGAAGCTGCCCATGTTTGGACTTAGGTCTTACGGAGACATGCCAGAGCTCCTGCCTCAGAAATATTAGGGACATCAAGGACACAAGAGGCAAGCCTGATTCAAGTCCTGGCTGTCATGATGTCTGTGCCTTCCCTGTGTCTAGGTTAGGGCTTTCCTTAAAGTTATAGCCCTAAGCAATGAGCCTCCACAGTTCCTCTTCAATGTCTGTCATGGGCTGAGGGGGAACTGTCCCAAACCATCTTTCAGATTCAAGGGATAAGCCTAGTTTGGGCCCCAACACAAGAAGAGCCTTTTAAATTCTCCTGAATGCTCAGACGCTGATCTCTAGTCACCACTACAGGCTTCTAGACCCAGGAAACAGCTTGCCCAGGACTCCCACCACCAAATATTTTCTATTTCTGATCTGTGTCTGCACCAGAGAGTGTTTATCGTGTTTTCAAGTTTCCCTGTGTGTTTTGCATATCTCTTTTTATTTTTCTATTGGTTCTCTATGTTTAGAGCAGCAAGACACATCAGACTGTGAACTTACTTCACCAACTTGACCTGAAATCAATTTTTTTAATATGCTGCACAGTTATCAGAACAGAAAAATGAGAAAACAAGCCTGTATCAGAGTTTTTTTCCCAAAAAGAGATAGCTTCAGGAAAACACACTCAGGTCAATTCCTCCGCCTTTCACATCTAACATTCTCTGCTGACTTTGCCTGTCTATGTAGTTTGTACATGATGTTATTCATTTTCCATTCATTTATTCATGAAAAAGTAATTACTGAGAACTTAGTACATGTGTTTGGCTCGGTGTTTGTGATGTGGCAGCGAACAAAGGAGCAGTAGCTCTGCCCTCAAAGAGATTAGATGCATGGCCAAACAGGGGTCAGGACACAAAGGAACAGCATGATAATTATCACAGTTATAGTATTAAAATGATTGCTAGTGTTTATATTTTAGCTGTTATATCCTAGGCTCATTATACACCACACACACACACAGCTTAATTGATACAACAACCCTGTGATTAAAGTACTATTACTTATCCTCATTTTATAAATTAAGAATTTGAGTCAGAGAGGTAAGGAACCTGTGTAAGGCCACACGTCTAAAAATGGTAGAGCAGGGATATAATCCCAGGCAGACAGGCTTCAGATTCCATGGTGCTAACCCTTTCTCTCTGCCTCTGTGTGCTTTGAGTATTCGGTTCTGAACATGTCTGTGTGCCTACTCTCTACTAAGAAGGATGCTGGGCATCAATATTCAGGATTAATAAGATGTTGATGTGGCCTTCGAGAAGATGTTGATCTACTATCTGTCCCTCTGAATTACTTTTCTATTTTTGCCCTATGAATTACCACAATTTAGCAGCTTAAAACAACACAAGTGCATTACCTCACAGTTCTATAGGTTGGAATTCCAGTGGGCTTGGCTGGTTTCTACGCCCCAAGTCTCTCAAGGTGTCAAAAGGTTGGGCTTTTATCAAGAGGCTCTGGGAAGAATCTGCTTCTAAGCACATAGGAAACCTTTTCCCTTTTGCCTTGTCTTTCCTCTGCCTCCCTCTTCTACCACATCTTTTAAATTCTTCTGCCTTTCTCTTCCCTGATTACACTGAGACAACCTTGATCATCCAGGACAATCTCCTTATTTTAAGGTCAACTGGTTAGTAATTAGTAACCTCAATTCCACCTGCAAATTCCCCTTAGAGCACCTGGATTAGAGTTTGAATATGTGGGGGACAGGCATCTTAGAGGTACATCTTTAAAATTCTGCCTCCCACCACCCTCACTTTGGCAACTATCAATATGTACCAATGTTTTCTCTGGTGATACTGCCTGGTACCCAGCAGAAGCTAGTATTTTGCAGGGACAAGAACAGGGGGTGAGTTGGGCACACCTCTAGAGCATGAAGGACTGACTACATAGGGTAGAAATCTGGGTATCCAATAACAAAGAAGAGTCAGAGATGCCCCCATGGAACTGGGAAGCAGTGTCAGTATAACTAAGGTAGAAATTTTGAGAGGTGGGAGAATGTAGGAACTTTTAAAGCAGACAGGTCAAAGATACAGTTCAGCAGGATTCACTAGTTTGCCCCATGCTGATCATGATCAGGACCTTTCTACCAACTACTGTCAGATTTTCCAAATTGGGCTGCCCCACATGCAGTTGTTCTTCAGAGTTCTTAAAGATTAAAGAATGCATATACAGGTCGTAGTTCATTCTTATTTAGCTAATAATTTAGTGTTAATAAATAATTAAGGGATGAATAGGTAATCAGAGTGGGAGAAAGAGAGAGAAGACACTCTTCCCTCCAGGAGCCTTTCCTGCCTCCTTCCCCTGCACTATGCGCCATGACACTTACTACTATTACTATCATCATGCTTCTTTTTATAACACTTGTTAAACATCCACCTTCTCTGCCAGATGACCAGAGCTCTGAGGTGAGAGCAACATTTCTGTACTTGTAGCTCATTATCTCACACATAGTAAGCTCTCCTCAAATATTTGCCAAATAAAAGAGTTTCAGAAGCATGTCTTCCTAATCCCCAAGACACCTTTGGGTCAATTAATAGTACCAAAGGGCATGCTGTCAGATTGTCTTTCTCTCGATTTGTCCTCACTTTCCTCTTGGTCCTTATCCTTGTTTATTCCTTCAAACATTAGCTATTGACACCTAGCCTTAACCTTCTTCATCACCATGACTGTTGGCTGGGCCTTCAGTATTACTTGGTCCAACTAGCTGCTCCAGAATTAAAAGGAGTAGGTATTCCCTTCCCACATCCTGGGAAGGCTGAGCTTTTCGACTTGATACCATTTGCATTCACTATGCTAGAAGAAAAAGATAGAACAGAACAGATCTGCCATTTGTTTTTGTTTTTGTTTTTTTGGACCCACATTTCCATGGTTCCGTCCATATTCTACATTAACCATTTTCACTGTAACCATTCTGGTGTGTACTTCTCCCCAGAAGTGGAATGACCAGACATCCTAGTGGCATGGGACCATTCCTGTTTATGCCTGTCATCCAGTGTAGTTATGGATAGCAGCCCATTTTACTCTCAAAAGTGTTCCTGTTTGGGGCACTGTCATCCATTAACCAAGTGAGAGAAATGACCCCGATAAGAATGCCGGAATGCTGGGCCCCGCCTTGTTTGCTGAAATTTGCAGGATTATACTGTGAGAAAGAAAATGAAACTGCACTTTTCTAGATCTTGCCTTCCATCTATCACAACTTTTTTTTGTTGTTGTTCTTCTTTATGAAACTCTCAGACATAACCCCTCACCTCTCCCCTGCTTCTCAGATGCTATTTGTTTCTCCGTAATTTCTCCCATTGTATCTTGATGGCCTGTCCATTTTCAGACTCTTAAAACTTTCTTGCCACACACATATTGATATTTCATTATTTTCCTTACACTTTGGGACTATTGGTTTCTCTTTCATCTCAGTTTTGAATTAATATACCTTTCAGAAGGCTTCAGAGAAGCTGAACTCCTGTTAGCTCTCATTTCTGAGTCCATTAGAACTTATTCACTGACCCCTGGTGTTGGTCTAACTCTGCTTCTCATCGTTATTTTATCCTTTCAGCTCTGGCCCTTCCCTTCTCTTTTCTTAGGCTGATGAACTCCATTATTTTGTGATCAATTGTATTTCAATTACCTCAGCTTTTAGTGTCAGACTTTACATGGTCACGCCCCGCACCTCTTGTCTCTCCTTTGTACAAATTTGGCCTCTGACCGACTTTGTGCTTATCTCACCTACTTCTAATTCAGTTCAATTTTATTTCCAAGGGCTACCTAAACATGCTCTAATTTTGATAAATATACCCATGGCATCTTGTTGTGTTGGAGCAGTGAGAACAGTCAGTAGATGATTATACCTTCAATGGAGTTTGGTCATGGGGACATGGGGCTGGTGGATCCAATTTGGGTAAGCTCAATCTTAAATCACTATGGTGGGCAGATACATGTATTTTAAAGGGACATAACCCACCACAGTTTCCTGGGCACACAGAACATTCCTCCACCTTTCTCCTCATTCATACAGTAAATAATCCAATGGCCAGTCAGAGAAATCCATTTCTGAGAGTGTCTTTATATGTGAGTGGTGTCTAGACCAGCAGTTGTACTGGCAAAATTATCACTCCCTGTCCAGTGTAGATCTGCAGACATGCATGTTTAAATATATGGGTCCCTCCCAGGGACTATGAACCATCAGTGGAGGGGCAGCTGAGTCTAAAATATAAGCTTTCCATCATGCCCAATGCTCAAGGCACTAGCTTTTATCTTCCTCCATTTGTCATAACAGATTAAAATCCAGCAGTGTTTGAAGAAACCCTGATTGAGTGACATTGTTTTATAGTAGCTGTTTTCAATTCTTTTTTATTTTTGTATTTGTTTGAACAACCAATACGTACCCACTCTGTTTGACTATGTCAGGATCCAAATAGGAAAACAGAAACCACTACAGGTATTTCCAACAGAGAGGATTAAATACAGGTATTGGTTATAGTTATAGGCTAGCCATGCAAAATAGTAGAACACATTACTGAGACCCCAGGATCAGTTTCCACCAAGGTACTTTCCACGGGAGGATATGAGATGCCTCTGTGGAACCCAGGAGCCTGTGCAATCAGATTACTGCTATTGTCATACTGTCACCCCCCTGCCACTCTCTGCATGGCTTCCATCACCATCACTGCTGCTGGAGTGACTTCTCTCCTGATCTCCCATGCTCTCCCCACTGCAGAGCCCCAGCTAGCTACACCCATCCTGAAGTCCATTGGCAAAGGAGTCTGAAAACTTAATATGGGGAGTCTTGGCCCTTACAGGGGGAGCAAAACTCAGAACAGTCCAAATGCAGCTGTAAAAAAACAGTCAGTGACTTGCAAGAACTCTGTCTATATCCCCAACCCTATATTTTCTATTTTGTTTAAGAAAGGTGATATGGAATCCTAATCTGTAATACCAGTGAAAGTGAAGTGCCTCCAGCAGAGTGGGCTTGGGAGATCCAGAGCTGCACCCACTCAGTCTCACCCTCCCCTTCTGCCATGGTCCTGGAGGAAATTCTTTGAGTCTCAGGGTCAACAGAGCCCAGTTTGAAAATCTGCCTCTAATAGTTCTGTTTATAGAAATAGATCTGAAAGGATATAGAAGTTCATTTTCTAAAGGCAAAGAAGAGATATGGACAATTATCCTTATATAAATCAAGATTTATTATAAGGACATAAGGGGGGCACCTGGGTGGCTCAGTTGGTTAAGCGACTGCCTTCGGCTCAGGTCATGATCCCTGAGTCCCTGGATCGAGTCCCACATCGGGCTCCCTGCTCGGCAGGGAGTCTGCTTCGTCCTCTGACCCTATCCCCTCTCAGGTGTTCTCTCTCTCTCATTCTCTCTCTCTCAAATAAATAAATAAAATCATTAAAAAAAAAAATAAGGACATAAGGGATTAAGAGAAACTCCTCAGCTTCTCTCATGGTGGTATGTAGCAGACATTTGATAAATATATTTGAATGAATGAAGGTCACTGTTCCTTTCTAAGATACATGGTCATTCTAGGTCCCAGATATTCTGCTTTTGGAATGCACAGGGAGAATGAGAACAACAGCTCAACGTACTTTGTTGTGCAGGTTGGCTCAAGAGCCCCTGACTTTCTCAAAAGGAGGCGGGGAAGAGTTGGGTTGTTCTCTGGCTGCACAGAGGATGCCAAACCTGAAAATGATTCTCTTTCTATTCAGGCCACCTCTGGTTTCTACTGACTCAGGCCATGACCTCAGGGTAAATCAGTAAAGCTCAGGATTAAGTGAGTGCGTTTCCTTTGTGCGGTGGCGCAAAAGTTATGGCCACATCGTGCAGAAAGAGCCACTTAGGTCAGTTTTCATCAGAGAGCAGGAGCTTTACAACAGGAGCAGGCCAACCTTTACATTGTCATGGATTCCTCTCCATGGAAGGACTGGCAACTTCACTGGTGATTAATTGGCAACAAAGCAACAGTTAGTGATCCTGGTCTCAAGCACAGCTCAAATACTCAAGCACAGCTTTTTTTTTTGCCTTTATGGAACCATAAACCCGGGTTAACTGTCCTCCCCATGCTCCTGTAGCACTTGCCCCACACCCTTCTCTTGTCCTATATACTGGGTTGAAGTTATCTTAGTGCCTGTTTCTATAACTAGGTCATTATTCATTGAAAAGCAGCAGCATCTTATTGAATATTGTGTCCCTGGGGTATAGTCAGTGTCTGACTGCCTCCTCTTGAAATAAAATGAGCCTTTGGACTTAATTTAGTCCCCTCCCCAGAACAATTTCCTCTGCTTCCATAGTAACAGAATGTCAGCAGGGCACATGTTGCCCAAAGGAAGATTGAATTTCCCAGCCTTTCTGTCACCTAACTGCAGCCATGATGCTAAGGTAATGCTCATGCAATGTGAGTATTATGTGCTCCATCCTGGGGTCTTACTCTTCAAAGGATAGAGTACGAGCTCCCCTGGTTGTTTCCCTCACTACTGCTGGCTGGGAGACAGTGAGACCAGGGCACTCACTTGGATCCATCTACCCAGTGGAAGACGTGTGTCAGGGAACACAGAGCTTCTTTCCAGGCCTACACTGCCCACTTTCCTCTGGTTGCAACATGAAGGAGAAATAAGTTCCAATATTTTTTAAGCCATTGCATGTTGGGTATCTTTGTTAGTTTACATCCTAGCTAACTGAACACTATCATTCCAAATTTGGAATAAAAAGAGTATCAACCAGGGATCCAAAAGGAAACAATAACATACACAAAAATTAGAATAACTCAAAGAAGGTTTATCTACAAAATGATTATTATAAGATTGTGGTTGTAGGGGAATCAAAGGGATAGTGCCTTGTGCAGGTCTAATAGTATCTGAGCTGCCACCAGTCCTAGGTCCTAAGAGGTGAGTTAAGGGAGCAGTCACCCAGCCCCTGATGGAGAGATGTTTATGAAGACTTGGAACCCTTAAAAGGAGCATGTCCTTCAGGTAAGAAACCTCTCACTTTTCTCACTCACTTCTCTGTCCCCCAAGTCTGCCCTCTGAAGAATGGGAAGTAAATAGGAAGCAGAGGACCCAGGAGCCCTATCAATGTGGACCAGAAGGTCAGCCTTTTGGGGCAGAGAGCAGCCTAGAGAAGGATGAAGACACCCAGCCTAAGGAGTAGTCCTGCTAAAGAAATGCAGAAAATATAGGTACAGAGAGAATCCATTATTTCTGCTTTTATGTCTTTATCTATGTTGACATGTGGATTTTTAAAATAACTTCTGATAAGCTGCCTAATTAAAAACTCAGGGGGATTTATTTCCTCCTATTGCTGATAATGCAATGACAGATTCAATAAATAATTCAGCATATATTCCCTAGACATCAACTCTGTATCAGGTACAGGGTTAACCAGTGGAGACCAGAAACTCAAGACTGGTCCCTGAAATGCTGATGGACTCAGCATATTGTTCACCTAACCTTTTCCAACAGTTCAACTCAGGGTATTCATGGTGGTTTGTGCCAACTTTTTAACAGTTTTCTTGAGAGCTATGAAGCATGATGATGACAGCTGTCCACATGTTTATTAAACTCATAGTTAGTAAATGCAGGTCTGTTGAGAGAGAGCTTAGTGTTCTGGCGTTGGTGTACTGAAAACAATCAGCAAAGAGCCCTGATTACTGTAGCTGAGGCTTCAGAAGAAACTAAAAAGTTCTCTAAGTGATATTACAATAGAAATCATACAGGTTAGAGTTCTTAGCAGCAAGCAACAAAAAACAAATTTGAATATATTAATCTAAAGAGACTTCACTGGAGGGATATTGGAAATATACAAAAGTGATGGAGCCTCAAGGGTCAAGCATAAAACATAATGGGAAGAATCTAAATGTATTAATTAGGTAGAGTGGAGACTCAGCTGCTATAAAAAAGAAATACCCAAATACTGTGGAGTATGCTTGCTGGCCTTAATTTCTTCCTTACATATGAATCAGGCTAGTCCATAAAGTTGGGGTAGTCCTTTCCACAACATCAATCAGGGGTACAGGTCCCTTCCATGTTGTTCCTCAGCCATCCCCAAAGATATTGTCCTTTTTTGCAAGGTCAGACTTTCATTGCTACAATGACCTCATTTAAGTCTGCAGAAATGGACAAAGAAAGGAGAGCAAAGGCAAGGAAATGATCTGGGGTTTAAACTCCTCACTTCTGCTCACATCCCACTGTCTGAAACATTTGATCACACCTAGTTATAAGCAAGGATGGAAATTTAAGTCTGTAATTGTCAGTCATGTGCCCAGCTTACACTTGAACAAAATGAGTAAGAGGAGGGCAGTTGCTGTGGGTGTGTTAGCTATCTTAGCCACATCCAGGGAATTCCAAAAGATGAGCCTAGTCACAGCCATAGAAAACGTCCTTCTGCAGAAATAGTTTGGTCCACGCAGGCTGTTGGCCACTGCCATGAGATTGACCTCTTATTGCCCCCCCATATATTTACATCCATCTATGGAAAGTTTCAGAATCTCAGGAAAGAGAGACATACTGACCTGGCCAAAATCAGCAAGTGTCCACCCACAGATACTCTGAGGCAGAAGTAGAGGGGATTCATGTCTTCGAATTTCATAATGGGACCCAGCACTAACACCACCAAAAATAAACATGATGAGAAGTTCCCCAAACTGGATGCCTAGAAGAGAGTCTTTAATATTAGAAAGCTGAAACCCGCTATAAAATACTTCATTATAAAGAAGCTCTTGCCTCAAAATTATCCAATGATTTTCCTTCATTCACTTCATTTGTCCACTCATTCTAGTTTTATGTATTATCAACTCTGGCAGTTATTGGTGGCACAGTACTGAAAATATCCTTATAGGAGCGCCTGGGTGGCTCAGGTGGTTAAGCATCTGACTCTCGATTTCAGCTCAGGTCATGATCTCAGGGTCTTGAGATCAAGTCCTGCATCAGTACTCAGTGCAGAGTCTGCCTGTCCCTCTCCTTCTGCTCCCTCTCTCTCTCTCTCTCTCAAATAAATAAAGGGGAAAAAAGAAAAAAAGAATATATCCTTATAAATTCTTGACCAAAATTTCTGATTGCTTGCAAAGGGGGGAAAAGTGATGATTTCATTGAGTCATTGAGTATTCTTATTGATCTCATAGTGTCTAGATCATGTCATGAATAATGCTCAGATCCAGTTCCACAGCAGTAGAAAGAACATAACTTTAGCATCAGACAAACCTGGGTTTGACCCATAGGATGTCATCTAGCCAAGCAAATTTCCCTCTTTGAATTTCATTTTCTCGTCTATGCAGTGGGATAATAATCTCACCATAGAGGGCCATTTTAAAAGTTAAACTAGAGCATGAATAACAACTGTTTGGAGTGCGGTAGGCACTCAGCAATTATCAGTTTCATTCCCTACCATTTCCATCCCCATGATATGCTTCATTTAGTGCCAAGATAATGTGATGTCTGCTTTAGGGATACAACATATATTCCAGTTAAAAGGCATCGTTTCTGGCCTGAAAACATATGGTCAACACACACGAATAATTTGAATTGCATAGGCAGTTTTTCTAATGAGTACTTCTTCCTCGTCCAAATTACAGTTTAAGCCTGTCTGGAATTCTAAACAGCTAATAACGTGAGATCTGATTTATTTAAAAAGGTGGGTCAGAGAATGTTGCAAAGATTATCCATCCAATTGGTATCCCAGTATAATTCTCAAAAAGTTAAAAACATGACTCTCATACAAACATAGAATAACTATGCCCTTAATGTTTTATTCAACTTATTAATTAAAGAAAGAACCAGTAAGATGATAATGGTGGTTTGAAGCATCTTAGGAATGCTGATGTATATATATAGTAAATCAGTCAAAGGAACAACTGAAATTAGTTTGGTAATAGATATAAAATTAATTAATGCCTTATAGAGCAATAAAACTATAACCTTTGAGATTATCTCTTTTACTGGAAGACATCCTCAAGTTATCATGTTACTTCTTAGTGTCTGGACTCCAACCAAAGAGTAAATAGCAAAGTCAAACAAATGTGCATTCCCCAAATGATTAAATAAACCGTGTGTGAGCCTGTTAAACAATATCCCAATTTAACATTGAAAGGACATGGACTTTTTGCTTTATTTCCAGGTTTTAGATAAATTTTTTTAATAACAATAAGCCCATTGTTAACTGACTATAGCACCTAATAGCCTTATTTGGGTTATTCAAAAAGAATCAACCACACACGTAACTGCTTCCAACTTCAAAATTAACTCATGCAACAATAGTCAAAATAGCACATTCACTACCCAAATCGTTTTTCCTAAGAGATGCAACAACTCCCTCTTTTCTCTTTCCCTTTTTCTTGATTAAAATTTCATAATTCATTAAAACAAAATGATACAGGGGCAACAGATATTTTTTGAACAATAACAGAAAATATTAGATTCTACAAAGTTTTAATATTGGGTGACTTCAAGAAGTTATGTGCAAGAAAGCTTTCATTTGCCCGATATGCCCCCAGAAACCATTGCAAAGGAAGGTAAGGATGTATTTTAAGGTTCACATTCTTTTAAACAAACTAGGAATTCAGATTTTAAATGACAATCAAACTGCCTGGTAGCTCCAGGGCTGGCCTGAGGCAAAACTGTAAAAATCTGTGAAGTGTGATTTTTGTGTTCTCTCGTCCTTTTCCTGGCTCCTCTCTACTTTCTTCTGCCCATCTGTCCATGACACTATCCACTCATCTTGGCTATTCAGTCTAATCTCCCATGACACCCTGCTCTGGATTGTCCTTTCTCACAAGTGCCTCAGACATGGGAATTTTCCCATCCCAGAGAATAAGAAATTCCTCTGCCCCTGTATATTTAATTCATTGTACAAACACAGATTCTTCTGGAAATTATTTGTGCTAAATATAAGAAACTTCTGGGGGGTAACTCATCAATGTGCTTCGCACTGTAATAGTATGTGTGGATATTTGTGGGTATAATTTACCTGGTATTTGATGATAAATAAAGGGTAATCAATACTATGACTTAGTGGAGGCAGTTTTCCTCAAGATTCCCTTAAAATCAAACCTATAGCAGCCCTATTGGGTGGCCCTCATTGACGACATCAACTGCCTATGCTCAGACTAATGCTGTCTTTACCTTTACTAATGAAATCTTTTCTATGCCATGCATCTGCTCTTAGATCAAATATCTTCTTTTTTCTTTTATCTTCTCAGACATTGAAGAGTCTGGATAGATGGAAAAATCTTTTTATTAAGAGAAGTGACATGAAAAGATCATTTAATAATGACCTGAATTTGGAGAACTCTATGAGGGAAAATTCTTACTACATCTCACAACTAATGTACCTAGCATGGACCCATGCATGTGTGTGGTGTTTGATGCTTGCTGTTTTCTCATTTTGAAATCTTCCATATGTTTTATTCATGTCAAGCAGAAGTAAAATTCTATTTAAGTAAACTCATGACTATGTCATGGGCCTAAAAGTTGACTGAATATCTACTATATAAGGCACTATAGGTACTGAAAAATTACAAACATGGAATACACCAGAGGTTCCCAAACTTTCTTGGTTCACAGCATCCTTGGTGTCTCATTAGGTTTTTTTCACAGCACGCACTCAGGGAGAAGAAAGAAATAACTGAAAGTTTCATGTATTAAGTAATTAGGTCCTACCAATGTATTAACTATTATATCATAACATGTTAATAGCCATTTGAAAAATAATAAACAACATTGAAAGAAAACATAATATTTTTAAACTTTATTTGTATTTACTAATAGGATGTATATGCCTGTTGAACTCAGCACAGATTCTCAGATATTAGGATCAGAATACACCGCTACTCTTATAGAACTAAAGGTATTAATACCCCACATTAATTTTTTTTCAAAGTTTTATTTTATTTATTTGAGAGAGAGAGAGATAGTACACAGCATGGACACATGAGTAAATGGGGGGAGGAGCAGAGGGGAAGAATCTTTAGGGAGACTCCCCACTGAGCACGGAGCCAGCATGGGGCTTGATCCCAGGACCCTGAGATCCTGACCGGAGCCAAAACCAAGAGTCAGACACTCAACCCAGGCGCCCCAATTTTTTTGTATTTTTTTACCACCACAATCATCACAAACCCAGTTTCACAAAGTGTGACCTCATTGAAAAGAATATAGTGTGACCTAATATGGAAATTATGAACTACCTCCAGCTTGTAGTTCATGCAGTGGCCAACAGATGGCAACTCTTGCTGTTTCCCTTGAAAATTTATGCCATCCAGCACCACTCCTGGAAATTCACTGGAGTACAACAGTGCAGTCAGGAACCATGCTAGCATATGTCACTATATTTATTCTCAAAGAATTCACAACTTACTAAGTTTACTAATATTCTCAGTATCTTATCATGAAAATAGAAAATACACTAATTAAGACCAGCATTTGGAAAGATCAAGCTTGGCTCTAAAAAAAACTGAAAGATGAATTTTAAGAAGAACCTTGACACTTGGGTAACATTTTTTCAGGTAAAGATGGAGAGCAGAGGAACTGTGCTGTCAGAACCACAGATCATTCTGAATGTTGTGATGCAGGGTATGAGCAAGATGATGTGGATGAAAGGGTAAGTATAACACAACCTCAGGGATGTTCACACATCTTCTAGGAAAGGAAGCAGAGCAAGTTGCCTACTTTGGTGCAGAATGCATGGCATGAGAGATGGAGAGTGGGAAGAGCTAGCAATCAAAGCTAGAATACAGATCCAGCCATACTGAGAATATCTTCCAAGCCTGTATAAGAAATTGATATACACTAAAAAATAATCTCTCTCTCATACTATCATTACTAACAAACTAGTGAGAAATATCAACCACTTCTCTTACTAAATATGTGACGATAAAAATGATCCAGAGCAGATTTCATTTCCTTTAACATGGACCTATCAGATTAATGAGCAAAATTTCCTAACCAGACAAGCAAAACATCTTGAAATTAAAGAGAAAAATCCTTATTCCATTTTTATTTATTTCCCAAATGAATCAAATTTCCCAAAGTATCGCTGCCTACTTTTTGCCAAACCAGAATAAATTTGTAAGTTCTGGCATAATAAAACATAATAATAATTTTACCCAGTCCTTTTGAAAGTGCTTGGGTAACACTAGCACAATTAATAATTTAGCAGCTACTGTTTGATACGGTTTTAAGCTTAAGTAAAAATTATTATGCTCATATATCTAAACTTTTACTAAGACTTATCAGAAACCCACATGGCCTAGAAACATATACATACTGAGCAAGGAATTAAAGTAGTCCACAAAATATTATAGCACTTCATTAGGAAGAGCCCCCTCAAGGTGGTATCAACCATTCAACAACTAAATTGCAATCCACAATAATTGTGACAAATATTCTAGTATGACTTGCTTAAATAAGATGAAGTCCTTGATGGATTAAAACTTCCAAAATACTGTAGTGAAAAGATGTCCATAGAAATCCCAAAACTGGCCTTCGGGGTCCTAAAAACAGACTGGAGCCTCATTTGTGGCAAACACCCCCATAACTAAGATATGTATGAATCATTTAAAATTATAAATAAATAGAGAGTGAGATCAATCACCACCAAGAACCGTAAAGGTCTTATTGATAACCCTGCTTTTATTGATGAGGAAACAGGGTCAGAGAATGTAAGCAATGGCTAAAGATCATGGTCTATAAAAGCTATTCATCTCTAATCTAGGGCTTCTGACTCATATTTTATATGCTTTCTAATAAATATTTTGCTATAGATGACAGAGATGATAGACCACCAGATGTGATTTGAGAAGCTCCATCATGTTTTCTAGCCAATAAATACACCCTTTCTCCCCTGCTAGGAGCCCAAAGGTCTGCCATTTGGGCCATTTTCTTGAGTTAAATCATTAGATACCTTTCAAAATGAAAATGTTAACTTGGTTGGAGATAATATATGTGCACACTTTTAATACATTTCCTGACATATAGAAAGCATTCAATAAATGCTTGTTATTACTTTTTAATGACTACATTAACACTCAATCTACTAGTAAGGAGTCATTTGTCAAATTAACTGTCATTTAACAGAGTAGAATCTGAGGGAACAGGACAAGGAGAGATAAATTTGACTGGGGATGGGGGAAAAAAAAAGAGTCTGTTCCAAATTGAACACTGACTCAGAGACTCTGGCAGATAGGTCACTGTGATTTTAATACTGATGTTGTGAAGAGAAGGGTATGCAGACATGCTTTACCTTCTTCAGATTTTTTTCTTCGGAGCAACCATAAAGATAATTTTTATCCTTTTGTGTGCTCTTCTTTTCAGCATTTTAATGCTGGTAATCTGCTCTTCAGCTGCTGGCTAGATGTTACACTGAGTGGCAATTAGAAGGCATTGTTAAAATTAAAAGAAAACATAAGAATCACACCACTAGGAGCAGAATTCCAGTATTCCATTGGATCATCTATGGTAGTTTTAAGGGTTTCAAAATGTCACCTTGAGAAGCTGGATGTGAAGCTTTATGTGTATTTGTCTTTGCCATTTTTCCATTCAATGTAACTGCCTAAGCTTCCATTAACTCTCGCTCAGACAACATTTTCTAGGGGAAGTTCATAATCTGTCTTCAGCTATGATGTTTTCTATAGCTCACAATTCCTCACCCCCAACTGTCAGGGCCATCTGTGCTCGCTGACTTCCCAATGAAGGGTCCTTTTTGCCAAGTCTTTCTCCCCCACTTCCACGCCTTACTCCACGGAAAAAACACACAGATATAACTCTGAATTGGCAGGCAACTTTAAAACACTAGAGTTTATAATAACTCTAGATAATATGTTCCAAACCTGGTTTATTTCAAATTATATAGAGCCAGAAGAACTACTGACGACTCATATAACACAGAACCATACGTTTCACCAGGTCAAATCTCCTGCAGACCTAACACTACAGAGACAAACTTTATAAATAATAATGACGTGATCACCTCAGGGAATATTACTAAATTCTTCCTATGAAGTTCAAGTAAATATATCCTTTTCCAAAGGGCTCTGCTTACTAACTTTGAGAATTTTATACTCATAGAGAATATGTCCTTTTACCACTGAAAAAATTATCTATAGTCCAAAATTGTCATAGTGTCTCCTCTTCCTCCTCAAATCCATCCCACCCCGAGTGCTTTTAATATTTGCTTTATCACACATACAATGTATATGTGTGTTGAGTAGGTGTGCATAACACATTAAGGTTGTTGACTTTATTTAGAAATTGAATATCTCACCTAGAAATTTTATTCTTCTCAATGACCACCCAGAGTATAAAGGAAAGGGAATGATTTCCAAGTTAAGAATCTCATTCAGAGATTCCAAAGTTTGACTGCACATTGGAATCATCTGAGAAACTTTATTTTTTTTTTAAGATTTTATTTATTTATTTGACAGAGAGAGTGAGAGAGCACAATTAAGGGGAGCAACAGAGGGAGAGGGAGAATCAGGCTCCCCGCTGAACAGGGAACCCAACCCAATGTGGGGCTCGATCCCATGCCCCTGAGATCATGAACTGGACCAAAGGCAGCCACTTAACCGACTGAGCCACCCAGGAACCCCATCTGAGAAGCTTTAAAAAGTGCAAATGCTTAAGTCCCTCCCTGAGAGATCCCAATGTAAATGGACAGGGGTGTGGCCTGAGCATATAGACTTTCACAAGCTCCTTGGTGATTCTCATCTATGGCCAAGGTTGAGAGCCACTACTTCAGAGGGAATGACCTCTGCTGTGTGCTTCACTCCCAATGGAGGACACTAACAAATTAGGCCACCATTGGCATATTGCATGGACGAACAATGTATGAGTAGTGAAGATGTGACCTACTATGGTCCAGCAGCTGTCCTAAATATGTCACACTGCCTCATTCCATTCTCAAGATAATCATATAAAGATAACATTAAACTCCTATGTTTCAAACAGTGAAACTAGTATGTTCTATCAAGAAGATGAACTAGCAAGAACTGTTGGTTTCTTCTCCTCAAAATAAACCCTGGAGAAACAGTGAAACAAGAAAGGAGAATGGATCTAATGAATAAACAGCAAAACTGTCAGGGGCTCTTGGGGAACCTGAAGGTTCTTGTGAGCTGGAGGATGTCTATGGAAGACCAAATGGAGGGGCTGTGCTGTGGTCTGGAGCAAGGGTGGACAGAGTGGGCAGAGGGAGGAGAGTTTGGAACACGTTCAGTTCTGCTCTTGCTTCTTCACCAAATGTTCAGCCCAAACATTCACTCAGGAGGGACAATCATTGACTACACCTTCCCTTCAGGGATTGACAGCCACCAGTGTCCATAGAATAATAGCAGAGCAGGACAAAGACCTTGTTGGAATGGCATATTGTTGAAACAAACCTTTGTGGCTAGTCACCCTTGACCTTGTGTTTCTCCATCTTCAAACAACCAGATATATAGGAAAGGATATTGTTCCTTCCAATGTTGAATCTTTTTTAAAAATTTATTTTTATTTATTTGAGAGAGAAAGAGAGAGAGAGCATGAGTGGGGGGAGGGACAGAGGGAGAGAATCTTCAAGCAGACTTCTCACTGAGCAGGGAGCCCGACACAGGGCTTGATCTCACTACCCATGAGATCACAATAGAGCTGAAACCAAGAGTTGGAAGCCTAACCAACTGAGCCATCCAAGGCACCCCAATGCTGAATTTTTTTTAGAGGTCAAATGTATATTCCTGACCCAAGCAGAAGACCAGTACTACTGACAACAAATGGGTGTTGTCAAGAGGCCAGTAAGGACCACGGCTCAGCCCATTTTCTTTCCTTAAACTAAGGTTTCTTAACCTGGCATTCAGAGAATTTTCTTTATTGATAAATATGGAAAATTACCATAGTATCAGCAGTACCTGTGACTTTGTCACAACTTAATTACAGATATTTTCTTATCACATTATAGTTATTGCAGGTATCCTAAAATAGCCTTTTACATTCATTGCTCCTTCAAAATTATGACAATTATTTATTAGACATAATACTAGATTTTGTCATTTAATCCATTAATAAGACCATATAGATAATTATAATACAATGTTTTAATATTTTATAACTTAATTTCAATATGATTGGTTTCCTTTGTAATCACATAAATTTTATTTTATGCCTTTTACAATGACATCCTGAAAAGGGTTTCATGGGCTTTCCCAGGTTGTCAAAGGGGTCTACGGCCAAAGAAGAATTAGAAAGTCCTGCTTTAATCTCACCAGAAGGAACATGGAGGGCTTTGGGTATTCCATAATACACATTACAGGACTATGGCAGAATGGTGAATTGACATTCAGCATTTGCTCATGCCTCCTCTTAATTTGCATTCCTATACTGCAGAGACTGGAATTCTATGAACTTATACTGCCCAGACTTCAGAACATTTGTTGGGTCATAGCATATGTATGTGCATGCATATGTATAGATTTCTTTTTTGTTGTTGTTATGATTTCATGGAGCAATGTCTATAGTAAGATGGTGATTATAAACAAAGGAATGGAAAGCTATACTGTTTTTCAGTAACCTTGGAAAACATTTACAAGCACTGAACAAACTTAAAATATTGGGGTTTTTTTTACACTTTAAATATATATAATTTTTTAAATTTAAATTCAATTAATTAACAAATAGTGTATTATTAGTTTCAAAGGTACAGTCCAGTGATTCATCAGTCTTATGTAATACCCAGTGCTCATTATATCACGTGCCCTTCTTAATGTCCATCACCCAGTTATCTCATCACCACACCCTGCTTGCCTCCAGCAACTCTTAGTTTGTTTTGTATGATTAGGAGTGTCTCATGGTTTGTTTCCCTCTCTGATTTTTCTTGTTTTATATTTCCTTCTCTTCCCTTATGATCCTCTGTTTTGTTTCTTAAATTCCACATATGAGTGAGATCATATGATAACTGTCTTTCTCTGATTGACTTATTTTGCTTAGCATAATACCCTCTAGTTCCATCCACATCATTGCAAATGGTAAGATTTCATTTTTTTGATGGCTGAGTAGTATTCCATTGTGTATATATACATATACATATATATATATACCACATTTTTTTTTAACCATTCATCTGTTGATGGACATCTGGTCTCTTTCCATAGTTTGGCTATTGTGGACATTGCTGCTATAAACATCGGGGTGCACGTACCCCTTCAGATCACTACATTTGTATCTTTGGGGTAAATACCCAGTAGTGCAATTGCTGGGTCATAAGGTATCTCTATTTCAACTTTTTGAGGAAGCTCCATACTGTTTTCCAAAGTGGCTGCACCAGCTTGCATTCTCACCAACAGTGTAGGAGGGTTCCCCTTTCTCCACATCCCCGCCAACATCTGTCGTTTCCTGACTTGTTAATTTTAGCCATTCTGACCAGTGTGAGGTGGTATCTCGTTGTGGTTTTGATTTGTATTTCCCTGATGCTGAGTAATGTTGAGCACTTTTTCATGTGTGTTTGTTGGCCATTTGGATATCTTCTTTGGAGAAATGTCTGTATATATTTCTATGCCCCCTATACACTATATCTGTATCTGCTGATGCATGTGTGCAGGTGTACACACACAAACACACACACACACACACACACCTCTCCAGAGTGGGCATACCCGTCTATCCTCCCACCAGTAGTGCTTGAGGGTTCTAAATCCCTATCACATGGAATTGTTCAGTTCTCTAATCTCTGCCAGTCCAATAGGAGAATTGAAGGCAATTCCTGTGTCCATAACTGGGGGAACAGAGAGGCACAATGTAGTGGAGGCATACAGTACAATAAAATGTAGACTTCCACACACAGAACACAGGTAGAAATTTTCAAACAGTATCGAGTAGAAAAGATAAAATGATGAGATATATTGTGCAATATAATTTATATAAATTAGAACTACATACAAAGTAATAATGCATGTTCTACAAGAATGTATACAAATAAAAGGATACACATCAAAACACATTAAAATATTCACCTATGGGAACCAAGAGTAATGGAACTGAGTTACTGAGGGATAAAAGTGAATAAAGACAATGAGAAGAGACTCACATGGACCAATGACAATAGTGTCCAATGAATTGAGAATGATGAGTAACTAACTCTCTGTGCCTGAGTGCCTATCTAAAAAAGAAACAAATTAACTCAAACAGTAAGTAATTTCCCATGGTGAAGATAAGTTTCAAAGACAGATCTTCTCAAATGATGGCTAGTGAAAGGCCGAGGAAACATACATGGCCCTAACTGTGTTTACATTTATTCTCTCAATTTGGTCATTGAACTACTGCCTGAGATATATGTAAGTACTCCCGTTTTCTAGGAAAGAACACTGAGGCTTCTAGACATTGCATAACAAGTCACACAACCAGGAATTCAAGCCAGGTTTTTCTGACTTCAAAGCTCATGGTTTTTGATGTACAATATGGCCTCAGTGAATTCTGTCACAGCCCCATTCCCTGTTTAGTTTCACTAATATTCTATATAAGGTGTGACTTTCCAAGTAGCTACACTGATAATTAAGTCTCTACAGACCTATAGCGTTAACACCAGACAAGAGTTCCCTGTTCTGCTTCCAAAACATTTCACCAATGTTAGAAATGAACTGCCGGGTATGGTTGGGGTAACATTCTTTTAATTGCTGTGGTCTGTCCATACATTCTGTCTGGCCATTAATATTAAAGAGTGGTAGAAAAAATAAAAAAATAAAAAATAAAAAAATAAAGAGCGGTCGGCTGCTTTTAGGGGAGCACTCAGAGAAGGTTTTGGGAGCACTGATACAGAATCACTTATTTCTATAAATGTGAAGGAAAAATCAGTCTTTTCATTACACACAAAGTAAAAGATCAGAAGTGATTCAGAGACCTCAGGTGCACTGTAAAGGGGGGGAAAGGAATGAAGTTCAGTAAATTTTTTAAAAAATTGAAAACCCTCATCTGATAAATTTAACTATAGAGACCCGGTGGCAGAAATTTCAAAAATAATAAGCCACCTTCTGAACTAATTGGTCTGCATAATGTGACACTCTTGAGAGCTCAAGCAATTCAATTGTTTGCAGAACACACACACATTGCTATTCATGGAAGGATTGAGAGACTTCTAGGAAGGGACTGAAAGTCACCTGGCAAAGTTAATGTCATCGCTTCTCTGATTAATGTGAAAGATGAAGGCAATATCCAAATCTTGAAGGAATAAGAGCAGTTTCAGTCGTGCCTGAAACAGTTGTCTTCATCTGACATCTAAGGAAGATAGATCCAGAAGGACTTGATTCTGCTGTCACCTTAAAAAGGATCTTCAAGACAATCAATGCTACCACACTTAGGGAAGAAACAGAATGATGTGATTTCTCCAAGTCTGCCTTGTTTTATTCTTGATGCCTGCTGATCCCCACTGCCTCAGACTTCTTCCTCTAGCAAAGGCTCCAGAGTTTTGCTGTAAATTTAGAACAGGTTGGATTTTTCCAGGTCTTAAAGAAGATTATGTTTTCATTTCCCAAATGATATTTCTTCCTTTCTTGGGAGAAGAAAATCTTTGAATTAACAGATGGAAAGGGTCGAGGAGCCAAATCCTGAGCATTGCAGGATCATGCCCAGCTTCCTCACTGCCTCCCTCAATGACCAATCCCACACTTCAATTAAACTCCCAGAAGAATAGAAACTAAGATTATTTAAGTAATTAAGCCCATAAATACTTGGTGAGCAGTTATTATGCCCAAATCACAGCACTAGATTCTTGGAATACCAAGAACACTGCATGACAACACAGTTCTTGTCCTAATTATGACTAGTGTCAAAGAAAAACAAATAATTACACAATTAATTTTTTTAATGAAAATGTTAACAGTCTATTTTGTGCCAGGCACTACACTAAGTACTCCAGATTACTTCTTTTAATTCTCATGACAGCTTTTTGAAATTGATATTACTTATCCACTTTACAAATAAAAAAAACTAAGACTCAGGAAAAAGAAGTCATTTTTCCAGCATCTCAAAAAAAGTTAAGCAAAACAATCTAAATTCCTGCAGGCCTGCCTGATTCCAAAGCACCTCCCCCTTCCTTTTTTAAATAAAGCACAGGCAATGGTTTCCATGGATAGGATTCTTTCTCCATTCTATCACACATATTTTGGTTTGCTGAATTTAAGTGAGAAAGGATTTATCCTGTAGAATTCACCTTTATTTTTACCATACCCAGATATCCCTAACGCCATCTTAAAATTGATATTTGAAACTGCAAAATCTTTTGGTAATGACACTTAATTATCCCATAGGCTGTCTTGCCATGATCCACCTGTAGGGCAATGAGTACAGCATCTATGTCCTTGCCATACCGTACAAGACTCTCTTCCTTCAGCCTAAAGATTGAAATAAGACTGACCAATTGCAATGTTGCATTGTTTCCTTGGATATTATTTTATTTTCTAAGAAAAATGACAATCTATGAAATGAAGATATTTGCAAGAGTTTATTTTGATCTAATAGTTAAAGCCTGATAATATGGTTCATTTATAAATCAACTGTTATTCCTTGCAGAAAATCCAAACATAAGTCTAAGGATGGTCTTCCATAAGCTCATTTAAGCCATTCCAATGAGTAAAGAAAAAAATACTGTTTTAGGGACGCCTGGGTGGCACAGTTGTTAAGCGTCTGCCTTAGGCTCGGGTCATGATCCCAGGGTCCTGGGATCGAGCCCCGCATCGGGCTCCCTGCTCAGCGGGAAGCCTGCTTCTCCCTCTCCCACTCCCTCTGCTTGTGTTCCCTCTCTCGCTGTCTCTCTCTCTCTCTGTGTCAAATAAATAAATAAAATATTTTTTTAAAAAGCTAGTACACAAAGAAAGGAAACATTACAAAAAAAAAATACTGTTTTATTTTGTTGTTGTTGTTGTTTATTTTGTTTTGGGTTGTTTCCATCCAGCCCTGGTAGCATAAACTTGAAAAACAGTAATGTGTCAGGGATTCAAATGAACATACCTTCTTATATCTGCCCTACATTGTAAATTTCTCTATAGGCTTTGAATTTAATCCAGCAGTGGGCAGGCCCTCCTACTGTTTTCTCTCTTTGTTGACCTAGGAGAGATGATTCATGCATTGATCAAGAAAGAAACAACCATCCATCAAGGTGAGAGCCTTTGGCTGCACCAAACATCAGCAAACCCGGCCAGCATGCTCCCTGCGTTAAAGTACTCGAGCACATTAATTTCAAACCTGCACCCGGTAGATGTATTTGGAGAAGTCTTGGGCCACTGTGCCACAAATAAATAAATCACCTTTAATAGTACTATGCAGCATCTAATATTATCCACATGTATAATCCATATAAATCATCATCTTGGGGCAAATATTTTAAACACCCTGAACCTCAGGAGGGAAACACACACACACACACACATACACACACATGCATGCACAGTATTAGGGCTAGAGATAGTATCAAATAGTAAACTATACAACTGGGAGCATCATTCAAACACTTAGTGAGAAGAAAAAAAATCATAGACTATTAATGTTGGAAAGGACCTTACAGCTTGTTCTGTCTCACTTCCCACCCAATTCAGGATCCCTTTCTTTGGTATTAAAATGCAAAAGTAACTTGGTCTCTGGTTTAACTTTCCAATGACGGCAGTGAAACTGTGACATAGCAGTTCATTTCTGAATAGGTCCAATTGTTAGAAATGTCTTCTTCATAATAACCCCAGACTCATCTTTTATAACTTTTATCTATTGGCCTTAACTAACCCATTAAGTAGCTATAGAAGAAAACCCAATCCCCCTCTCATGTGACAGCATGTGTCCACAATCCTTACTTTGGCAATTTCTATGATTTTTTTCCAAAGTCTTCCTCAAGGTCATTATTTTCAGCAACTGTGGTAATGGTCTTGCTCCAAAATCTGCAATTTCAAGCAGGTTTCTTGTTTCCCCAAAAATGTAGCCTCTCTTTTTTTTTTGCATTGGCACCCAGTTTACATAAGTTTAGATTTAGCTTTAGGACACTCATTAGCTATTTATTTCAAAAAGTTTTCAAACTGGGGAGCCTGAGTGGTTCAGTCTGTTAAGCATCCAACTCTTGGTTTCTGCTTAGGCCTTGAGATCCTGCCCTGCATCACACTCTGCACTCAGCATGGAATCTGCTTGAGTTTCTCTCTCCCTCTACCTCTAACCCCTCCCACTCATGCTCTCTCTCTAAAATAAATAAATAAATAAATCTTAAAAAAAAAGTTTTCAAACCTACAAAAGAATTACACAAATAGCACAAAGAATCTTACATCTTCATCCAGATTCCCCAAATGTTAACATCTTACATAACTGGAGTATAATTTTCAAGATCAGGAAATTATCATTGATGTATTACTATCTTACTCTAATTTTTTTTCAAATTTCATTATTATTCCTACTTCCTATTTCTGATTCAAGATCCAATCAGAGATCATCTTTTAAGTGAAGAATCTCAAAGTTCACAAAAAGCCCATAGTGAGTGCATCTCTCCCCATAATTTTTCTCCTTTTCCTACCTCAAAATGAAAAGAGTTCTTGAGCAGAAGTTTCATTTAAATAAAACATCACTCTGATAATAGGAATGAGAAATTAGTTCAGAGCAACTGGCAAAGCCAAGGTGGTAACCATGATAAGCAGGTTTTACATGAGAAGAAATCAAAGACTATTTCATGTGAATAAAGTCAATGTCCCCCATCGCTCCTGGAACTAATTCACATACAGGCTGTAATGTTATCATGGCTATAGAGAAGAGCAAGGGAATTTCAAAGAAACTCAAGGCATTAATTAAAACAATTAAAACTTCCTTCTTCTACTATAATTAAAGGAAAAGGAACAGCCTTCTCTTTTAGTGTGTGCCCGTCCTTGAGCCACGTTTCCACCAAAATGTACCAAAGGACTAGTGCTCCCATCAGTTGGATAAGGCAGGTGTGTGTAGGTGTTCAACTCAAGGCCTATGCTTGGAAAGGAAATACAGAATGCAGGTCTTCATGCAGTTTCTTACAAGTTAGTGTTCCTACTCTCCTTCTAAATATTTCTAATTAAAATTTATACATAAACACACATTTGCACACACCCATATACATGAATTCACACACATCATCATCCTAAAGGTGTCATATGTATTTTGTGAATTAAGTTTCACTACACAGGAAGGGCAAAATTAGGAAAGCTGAAAGCAGAAAATAGCAAACCAGCTAGTGACTTCACTGAGAAATTATAAATAGCCTCTCCCTAGCTAGAGGAAAACAGTTGATTTCTGTTCCACCTACTGCCCTTGATCTTGCTGGGGAAAAGATCTATCAGCCCAAAGATGCCTAGGTCTTAATGGGAGAGATAGACACATGCAGACATAATTATAAGATTTTGAGCTAAATGCAAAGATAGAGGTGAGTCCTGGCTGGTAGGTAGGATGCTGTAAAGGTAAAGGAAACCATAAATGAGAGCAGATAGTAAATATCCATTATGAGGGAAGCAAATCTGTGGCAGTCCAATTAATTAGAGGAGAACATGACTAAGCACAATTTAGCTAATGAACATTGATGACCTATATCCAACTTTTTATTTTGCTATAAATGACTCTCTTCTCCTGTAAAAGTTCAGCACTCCTCTTGCACAGATTCTGTTTCCTCTCCCTTCTTCAAGGATACTCTTTCAGCAATTGCTCCTCTCTTTCCTGAATTAACAATCTTTTTTGCAGTACTGGATCATTCTCATTAGCATCCAATCAAGCTATTATTTTTCCATCTCAATAATAATAACAAACCTCTGCTGATTCTATAATTTATTTCATTTATGTCCCCATTTTTTATTCTCCTTCCCTAAAACACTCCTCAAAAAATCATCTATACTTGCTTTCTTCCATTTTTCTACTCTCTTTCACTCTTAATCATACTCTGATAAGGCTATCAACTATCAAGATTACCGATGAGTTCCATGCTGTTAAATCCAGTGGTCACTTTTAAGCTATATGCCAGTTACTAGAACAATGCCTGGAACACAGCAGGTGCTCGTTTTATTTGTTAGGTCCATGAATAAATGAACATAGCTAACATATAAATAAAAAGATCTTTTTAAACTATACAACATAGGGCTGTATACTCAGAATAAAAAGTGAGGGTAATACTTGCAAAAAGTACTGTCAAAAATGCTTACTGCATAAATCAAAATTTTACCAACCAATCAATTTTTAGACTTGTCAGCATAAAATATGAGTCATGCAATAAATAGTCAATGAAGTGGAAAGAAAATGCCTTTCACATTCAAAGAAAAATTCATTTAAACAGCATAAAGAAAAAATGTTATCTTAGGTACATAAATTATTACAAGCTCATCTTTAATGTTTTTAGGTCCAGGTAAAAGAATATCCAAGAAACCCAGAGTCACAGAAGAATGAAGTCAAGAAAGAAGGGAGAACTGAAGGGTGGGGAAAGGGCTTCTAAGAAGGTTGGTTGATAACCCAAAAAACAACACAACAGTGATAATACAGTTAACATCTATTGAGCATTGAACTATGTGTCCAATATTACTTTATATATGTATTTGTGATTTTTATTCAATCTTCTCACCAACCCTTTGAAGTCACTATAATTATTTCCCTAATTTTGTGATGAGCAAGCTGAAACCAAGATAGTGAAGTAACTTGTCCAAGACCATGCAGGATATCTGCAGCTGGTATCAGATGGGGCCAGGATTCAATCCCAAAGAGTCTAAGGACAGTCAGATGAGGGAACTACAGTACAGCTCAGAGTCTACCAGATGCACGGAGCATTCCATGTAACTCTCCCAAAGGCAGGTCTCAGGGAAGTTCCTCAGCCTTTTTCTCTCTACCAAGGCCAATACTCCTCTCCATGAACTGATTGAGTTAGTATTGGGACATGAGTAGCACCTAAACAAGATGTTTCAGATTATTTATGGCTCTCATCTAAATCAGGACATGGTCTCCAAAGATGAAAGCCTGTGTATTAGCCCACATCACCAAAGACTCCCCCAGCAATTCATCCAAAAAACAATTAATTAAAGAAAACCAGCTAATGCTTTCAACCTCCACAAACTAAATTAATTCATAATTAATAAGATAACAGCAATCCACTAGGCTAGAGTCATTTAAACCAATAAAGCAGGGTAATAATAAAGCAATCAATTTTATCTCTTACAGAAAGAAAACTGAACACCTAGTTTATTTATGTGAAAGAAACATGGTCAGCAACCTGTAGGGAGTAAATGTAAGAAATGAATTAATCAAAGGGATCCTTGGGAGATAAATTATCTTGTTTCAAAATCAAAAGAAACTGACATCCCTATTCTTCAATGTGAATATAGATAATTAATGAATGACCTACTGCTGATAATCGCCATCTGCGTGATAGAACACAGTAATAGAATTTCTCAGTATACCATTTAATGGAGGCACGATTTATATTGCTATGAAAGTGTCATTTGGTAAGAGCTAATTGTCTTCAAAAATTATATAATTATGCCTAACACTTGTATTTAAGAGCACAATAGTGGTAAGAAGAGTCCATGAAAAAGCCTAATTTATACAAACAGAAGAATAGTGGCTACCAGAGTCTGAGGGGGTGCGGGGAAATGAGGCAATATTAGTCAAAAAGTGAAAATTTCCCGTTAGAAGAATGACTGAATTCTGGGGATCTAATGTACAACATTGAATTATAGATAACAATGTTGTACTATTACACTTGACAGTTGCTTTAAGAATAGATTTTAAATGTTCTCAATACACAAACACACACACAATGGTAGTTATGTAATGTGATAGAGGTGTTAGTGAACACTATCATTAGTTATATTGCAATATACGATTGTATCAAATCAACACATTGTACACCTTAAAGTTACATAATGTTATATGTCAATTTTATCTCAATAAAGTTGGAAAAATAAGAGTCCATGAAAGAAGAATTTTTTTTTGATGTAGTGTTCCATGAGGTATTGTTTGTGTATAACACCCAGTGCTCCATGCAATATGTGCCCTCCTTAATATCTATCACTGGGCTAACCCATCCCCCCCCCCAAAAACCTTCAGTTTGTTTCTTGGCATCCATAGTCTCTCATGGTTCGCCTCCCCCTCTGATTTCCCCCCTTCATTTTTCCCTTCCTTCTCCTAATGTCCTCTGTGTTATTCCTTATGTTCCACAAATAAGTGAAACCATATGATAATTGACTTTCTCTGCTTGACTTATTTCACTTAGCATAATCTCCTCCAGTTCCATCCATGTTCATGCAAAAGTTGGGTATTCATCCTTTCTGATGGCTGAGTAATATTCCAATGTATATACGGACCATATCTTCTTTATCCATTCATCTGTTGAAGGGCATCTCGGCTCTTTCCACAGTCTGGCTATTGTGGACATTGCTGCTATGAACATTGGGGTGCATGTGGCCCTTCTTTTCACTACATTTGTATCTTTGGGGTAAATGCCCAGTAGTGCAATTGCTGTGTCAAAGGGTAGCTCTATTTTTAACTTTTTGAGGAACCTCCACACTGTTTTCCAAAGTGGCTATATCAACTTGCGTTCCCACCAACAGTGTAAGAGGTTCCCCTTTCTCCACAACCTCTCCATCGTTTGTTGTTTACACCAGTTAGAATGGCAAAAATTGACAAGGCAAGAAACAAGAAGAAATTTTAGAAGTAAAAACTAAAATATGCTTAACCACAGGAGCAACTGGGTGAGATTTGAGGGAGGTACATACCAGCTTAATGGAAAGTCACATAGCACCGCAAGATTCTGAAACTTTTGTTCTAGGGGAACTTGAAAGCAGATGTTACTACAAGAATAATTTCATCAGAAAGAATTGGTCAAAGTAATCTTACTGAAAGAAAATATTGTTGGTCATTGGGATGGTTGTTTAAAATGTCAGACTAAGTATCCACATCCACATCTTACCATGCATGATACAATGCTAGGTTCATGCTGAGTACCAGAAAATCAGGAATATCAATGTCCTCTAACCAAACTCTGTGTTCTTTCCCATTCATATGCATGTATGTGGAAGCTGTGGTCTTTCGATGACACCTCTTTAAGTATGGGTCTGCTCAAATAGCATTCACGGTCATTTTCTTTCTAATGTTCGAATTTGCCAACACCAGATGAATCAAATCGGTGTGGTAGAGGATAAACACTTGGTATGTTCATAAATTGGCTATCATGTTTTCAACTTATTATTACAATTCTGTCTTGGAAATGATGTCCAGCAAAGTTTCCTCAACGTTCTTCCCCAATACTCTGGGCCCATGTTAAAAAAAAAAAAAAAAGTAATAAAGAATTTTGTTTCAGGTTGAAGCAGGAAAAGATTCTCTTTTTTTATAATAGCTTTCTTCAGGCTAACTTACGTACTCTGGATTTCACCCAATGTAAGAAGTTCTCAGATTTTTTTTTAAGATTTTATTTATTTATTTGACAGAGAGAGACAGTGAGAGAGGGAACACAAGCAGGGGGAGTAAGAGAGGGAGAAGCAGACTCCCCACCAAGCAGGGAGTCCAATGCGGGGTTCGATCTCAGGACCTCGGGATCATGACCTGAGCCTAAGGCAGATGCTTAACAACTGAGCCACCCAGGCACCCCAGAAGTTCTCAGATTTTTAATAAATGTATACAGATGTGCAATCATCAACAAAATCCAATTTTAAAATATTTCCATAATCCTCCAAAATTTCCTTGTGCCTATTTACAGTCAATCCCCATTCCCTCTCTCAGCTCCAGGAAATCACTCATATTCTTATTATCTCTACAGATTTACTTTTTTCTAGCTATTTCATTTAAATTAAATCACTGGGCATGTGATCTTTCATGTTGGCTTATTTTACTTAACATCACATTTTTGAAATTCATTCATACCGTAGCATGTATCAGTCGTTTATTTCTTTTCATTGCCAGACAGTTTATTTCTATTGTATAAATACACCACATTTTGTTTATCCATTGATGGGCATTTAAATTGTTTCCAGTTTAAAGCTATTATGAATAATACTGCTAGGAACATTTCCATATCAGTCTTTGTGAAGACAATCTATTTTAATTTTTTCCGGGTAGACACCTAGGAGTGGAATCATTGGGTTTTATGATAAGTATACTTTTAACATCTTAAGAAACTGTCAAATCGGGGCGCCTGGGTGACTCAGTTGGTTAAGCGACTGCCTTCGGCTCAGGTCATGATCCTGGGAGTCCCTGGATCGAGTCCCGCATCGGGCTTCCTGCTCGGCAGGGAGTCTGCTTCTCCCTCTGACCCTCCCCTCTCTCATGTGCTCTCTCTCATTCTCTCTCTCACATAAATAAATAAAATCTTTAAAAAAAAAAAAAAAAAGGAAAAAAGAAACTGTCAAATCTTTATCCAAAGTGGTCATAGCATTTTATTTTCTTAGCAGCAATGTATGGTGATTCCAAGTTCTCCAAATACTCACCAAACCATGATATTTTTCAGTTTTTTGAAAAACATTGTCATAGAGGGCATATAGATGAAGATATATAATCTACATTGGGGAAACTTACATTGTTCCAATGTCTAATGATGTTGAGAAGCTTTTTGTTTGCTTATTAGCAATTTTTATATCCTTGTATCATCTTTGGTGATGTGTCTACTCAAATATTTTACTCAATTTTTAATTGGCTGTTTGTCTTCCTATTAGCCAGTTATAAGAGTTCTTCATTCCAAATATGAATTATTTTTCAGATACATAATATTCAAATATTTTCTTCCCATTCGTGGCCTGTCTTTTCATTTTCTTAGTGGTGTCTTTTGAAGAGAAAAAGTTTTCATTCTGGTGATGAAGTCAAATTTATCAAATTCTATTTTATGGGAGTCTTGTCCAAGAATTTTTACCTAACTCAAGGTCAGAAGTATTTTATTCTAGACATTTTATAGTTGTAGCTCTTAAATTTAGTTAACTTTGAATAAATTTCAATAGGGTATAATTTACAGACAGAGGTTCTTATTTTTGCATATGGATATCCAAAATTGTTACAGTACTATTCATTGAAAAAACTCTTTTTTTTGCCATTGAAATTTCTTTGCACCTTTGTTGAAAATCAGTTGACTATGTGTAGGTCTATCTCTGGACTCCTTATTATGTTCCATTGTTCTACGTGCCTACACTTTGCCCAGGACCATGGTACTGGAATGGCTTTATGAGTCTGGAAACCAGGTAGAATAGCAAAAATTGACAAGGCAAGGGCTCCACTGCACATGCATAAAAATTTCCCATCAGCCAGGGTTGTGTGGCAAGTTTGTTTAGACCTTTTAAGGCTCTCCTGGCTCCTGGATCTTTGTGAAATATATAGTTGGTCCAAACCCCTAACTTGGTCTACAACCTCAGGCTGAGCTGTGTGTTTTCCCTATTTGTTTTCTACCAAGTTTGCTGTTTTTCCCAATCATGCCCAGTGGGCATGAGTTTTCACTCTCTTCTCCAAATAAAACCTGGCCCCGGCGGCAGCAAAACTTCTTGTTTTACAGCCAATCCCACCCTGATAAAACTACTTTGCAGACTAACTTGAGAGGGAGAAGAATAAGAGCAGCCATAGGAACAATACTGTAGAATCCCACGCTTCAATAACCACTCTGCAATCTGTTGTTTCCCTAAATTGATTTCCAGAGCACTGAGATGGTTATTTTTCACAGTTTTGTCCAGTTTTATATTTATTTTCTTGTGGCAAAGATTTACAGAACTCTACATCACCATGGCTGGAAGTTCTGCCCCCATGAAAAATATATGTACGATACATTTCTAAAAACTGAGCCATTTATCTAAAGGGGATAAGATTGTTAAATAAGAGTTCCTAGTATCCATTCTTGGTTTTTATTCAAAAGACAGATGACCTTCTTTATTCAAACAACCTAAAGTGCAGCCTCATGGTGTAGCAGAGGTAAGTCTTCTCTGTGAAATCAACATAGGTCTTCATTGATAAATATGAACAGATAACCAAGTATCACAGGGTGTCTAAATTTGTTAAGCAGTATTACAAATAGAAGGACAAATTTATTTTTTTAATTAACAAGCTGAATAACTTACCTCGATAAAAAAGAAAGAATATATATTCTTCATTGAGAAAATATTACATCCATGAAACAAGTTGGTATGAAAAAGGAACAATGAGGAATAAAGATCTTTTATTGGTGAAATTAAAATTAGATAGAACAGAAAATATATCAGAACATGGAGAAAAGAGATGAAGAGAAAGATAACATGAAAGAAAAGCAAGGGATATAGAAGACCAATGTCCATCCAATAAAACTTCAAGAAGACAGAATGGAAGAAATGGAAGAGAGAAAAATAATTAAAGAAATAATAGAAGACCATTTTCCAGAGTTGAAGAAATAAGTCTACATCTTGAAAGGGCCCACAGGGGCTGAGTAGAATAAGTCAAAGACACCCATAAGTTATAGAACACTGATAAAACTATGGAACGTGGTAGAAGAAAATATCCTTAAGATTCCAAAGGGAGGCAAGGGTAAGGTATCTATCTATATAAGAGGAAGAAGTAGATTAATATCTCCTTTCTCATCAGCGGTAATCAGTAAGTAGAAGACCAGATGTTGCCTTTAAATTTCTAAGGGAAATTGATTTAGAATTTTAAACCCAATCAAGCCATGTTAAAGAGTAAAAACAAAATAAAGACATTTCTGAACATCCAAGTGCTCCAAGTCTCCTCTGCTGTATACACACCCTGCTTTCAAGGCTGCTGGTTTAGACAGATGACTTTGTGTAAACATCTTCACTGCTCACATACCTAAGAGAGGCAATGAGGAAGGTGGCGCTCCAGAGAAAATGTGTTTGCGCTCAATTTTTCTATTTCATGGATCAGGAAAATTAGTCTTTCTATTTTCTACAGCCAGTAATTCTCTGGTAGTAAGGGGGAAAACATATAAAACTTCATAAAACATTAGCATTTTAGGAATCGCTGGTGGGGGTTTTTTTTCTTTTAAATTTTGTTTCAGATAATCAACCAGGAATGTAATTCTGTTTCTAAGCAAAGAAAAAAAAAGTCCTTTATAAATCACTTATAAAGCTGCACTTCATTTGACCAATCTCAAAGCTGAGATGATGATAATGGAGACCTAAAATAGCTATTAAATAAGAATACAATGCAAAAGAATTTTTAAAAGCATCCTATTTGCAAACCTTAGCCTTTGACTCATTAGGAGAAAAATCAATGTTACCTTCGTTTTCTTTATTCAATTTTCGTTTCTTGGGTACTTATAAATCTGTGCAAAATATCACCTTCACATCTGAGAGGATCATTTTTGTATCATCTGTTACAGAAATATACTGGTAAACTCAAATTGTTTTGTCACTTTTCAGTTACTAGAAACTTTGAAAAGGTAATTTTTCTTAGAGTTACAAGTGCAAAGGGAAAAGGCTATCGATCAGCCTGAAGAAATAGCAAAGGTTAGCAGTTGGCCCTTGTCAACCTTGAATTCCCAAGAAACATGTCACATTCCCATTCTGATAAAAAGTTAACACCTGATCTAAAAAAGTTTCAGGGGTATGCATTCAATTTTCAGTAACAGTTTAATTAACTTTGGTCTCCAAGCATCTTTCAGGCTAGAATGCACCATTAGCTACACATACATAAGATATTGTTTGTATCTGAGAAGAAAGGAAATGAAACTCCATTAAGATTTACCTAGAAACAGTATACATGTAGCTTTTCACGTATGCTTTTGTTTAATCCCTGTAATATCTATATGAGATAAGTGCTAATAGTCTTTGTATTAGTCAGAGTTCTCCAGAGAAACAGAACCAATAGGATGTCTATTTTGATTTCTATGTAGAAAGAGACTTATTTTAAGGTATAGGCTCACATAATTGTGGAGGCTTGTTGAGTCAGAATCTGATGGGGGAGGCTGATGGGCTGGAGACTCAGTAAAGACTTGCAGTTCAAGTTCAAAGGCAGTCAGACCATAGACCCAGGAAGAGACAGTGTTGCAGTTGAAGTCCAAAGGCTGTCTGTTGCAGAATTTTCTTTTTGTTCAGAGGAGGTCAGTCTTTTGTTGTTAACAGGCCTTCAACTGATTGGCTAAGGCCCACCCACAATATGGCAAGCCATCCGCTTTCTTCAAAGCCCACCAATTTAAATGTTAATCTCACCCAAAAATGCCCCCAACAAAACACTCAGAATCATGTTTGACCACGTATCTTTGCACCATGGTCCAGGCAAGTTGACAAAATTAATCATGGCAGTCATAGAAGAGGAAATTAAAGATCAGAGATTTTAAGTAATGTATCAAAAGTCACAAGTGTAGTTAGGGGAGAGGTCTGGAATTCATAGCATAGCCCTGACTTCACTCTATTGTAAATTCGTTTGCCCTCCTTTTCTAATTAGATTATCAGCTATACAAGGTCAGGATTCACATCTGTCTTTCTCATCATTATATTACTATTACCCAACATAACTGCTGGCTCACAGTAACCACTAAAGAAATATTTGTTAAACAAATGAGTAGTTGGGAGACACTTTCTTTTTTTTTTAAGATTTTATTTATTTATTTGCCAGAGAGAGAGAGAGAGAGGGAGAGCACAAGCAGGGAGAGCAGCAGGCAGAGGAAGAAGCAGGCTCCCTGCTGAGCAAGGAGCCTGATTAGGAACTCGATCCCAGGACCTTGGGATCATGACCTGAGCTGAAGGCAGATGCTGAACTGACTGAGCCACCCAGGTGTCCTAGGGACACATTTTCTATGTTGAACTCAGGTTCAGTATGTGTGCCATCCATCTTAACTATCACTTATGTTGGAAGGTCAAACACGGTGCTATGGGTTACATCACTTATTAACTGAATTAACTTATAAACTGGAAATTCCACACAAATTTAATTGATTTGTTTGTTTGTTTTGGTCCACTTATCTGTCTTCTATAGAAAGCTTTACTGACTATTAACCACAAGTCAAAAATTCCCTAATGCCCCTTCTCTTCACACTCACTATCCCCACCGACCACTCTGAAGGTAACCACTTCCCTGATGTTAACGCCATAATATGGCTTTGTCTATATTTGAACTTTATATAAATGAAACCAAAAAGTATATGGCTTCTTCCCATCAACATTATGTTTGTGAAAATCATCTATTTTGTTTTGTATCAGTAGGCTGGAGAAGTATTGTAACCATTGTTGTGTAGACTTCCACTGCTTAGATATACCACAATTGATTTGTCTAATCTCTTGTAGATAAACATTTGAGTCATTTCCAGTTTTTAGCTATTGCAAAGAGTGTTATTATGAGCAATCGTGATCTAACATTTTTGAACGTATGTATGCACTTCTGTGGGCGTATTCTTATATGCAGAATTTCTGGATCATAGGGTGCACATATGATTAGCTTCAGTATATACTACTAAAAAAGTTGTCCAAAGTGATCAGTGCTATTTTATACTCACATCAACCATATATGAGAATTTCATGGGCTCTATGTATTTGTTGATACTTGGTATTGTCAGATTTTTCAATTTAGCTATGTCATTGGGTGTATAGTGATACTTAATTACGGTTTTGATTTTTATTTCCTTTATCATAATTGTTGGGAACATTTTTATATGTTTATTGGCCATTAGGCTATTCCTTTTTGTAGGTTAGTTTTTGGTTTTCATTGATTTGTTGAAGCCCTTTATAAGTTCTAACAAATATCTATGTACTCCAAGGTCATGAATATATTCACCTGTTATGTTTTAGAAGTTCTATTGCTTTACATTTCATATTTTAACCTATAATCTACTTGGAATTGACTTTTGTGTATGTGATTTCCTTTTTATTTATTTTCATGTATGAAAATATGAAATATGAAATATGAAAGCATTTAGCAGAAAGCCTGGCACAACAAATAAATAGCTAAATGTGAGATAAATGTAAGAAATCTACGTTAGTATAACCGTAAGTCTCTGAAAGTGGATGGAACAAAAATGGAGATAAACCTAAACTTCAAAAAAATGGTCCTCTACATTTTGTTCATCAATAAAAAGAGAAATATCACTCACCAACTCATGAAAAAATAGGAACACTAACTTATAACAAAAGACTAAATTATATAATCTTGATATGATATCATGATTTATCCAACTCCCAAGCCTGTGGGAAGACAATTATTATCAATATATCCTCCATCAACTTAAAATAGAGAGTAGGCACAGTGCCTGCGAATCTTCCTTTTCCTTTTATCTCTCTCTCTTTTTTTAATATCATTTGTATTTTTCATAATAAAAGTAATACAGGACATCGTCAATTCTTAGCAAGTCATAAAAATACAGTTTCTAGGTGTAAAATGTTCCTTCTAGGGAAATCTCAGTTGCAAATAACAATAAAAATCAATTCAATACTAAACTACAGTAAAACAAAGGAAATGGAGCTTTGAAAATATAATCCAACAGCTTTATCACATACAGAGAAGCCTTTTTCAAAAATAAATTGTATTCTTAGTAAAAGTTGTAATACAAAGAGTAAAACTCTTTTCCTTAAAAAGAAAGAAAAAAAAAAAGCTTTCAATTACCAGACTAAAATGGGAAGCTGGAAAAAGAAAACAAGCTCAGCATTTAGCCTTCTGGGAAAAGGAATTGCAAACAAACAAGAAAGTTTAGAAAGAAGATGCATTTAGCCTTTGCCTTTTAAATAATGGCTTGGTATTACACTGCATTTAGTTCTCACTGTAAAAACTTATCTAACCCAAGTTAATTACATTTCCAATGATAGTTGTGAGAGCAATTGCCAAGATTTACTACATAAATGACATATAAATTTAGTTGCAGAATAATTAAGTCAGAATTTCAGTCCATACATTAAGCAATGGAAGCGTAATTACATTCTTATGGATAAAACTTCACTTGCAATTCTTTAAAAATGGGTTCAACACAGATTCAGACTGCATTTGCTTTCATTTATGAATTTCTTTTCTTTCAATTATAATAGGAAAAAATTATAATTTAAGTAGTGCTTCGTAGGCCATATCACATGTTTTTTTTTTTTAAAATAGACTGGGACATCTGTCTATATTTCATGCTAATGGCAGTACCAAGGGGTGGCTTTGGTGACTGGGATGAGAGCAAGAGTTTCTGGCCTCCCAGTGAACTCCATCAGTGACTCCTCCTTTGCCTTCCCCAAAAGCCTTTTATTTAAAAAATATATCCTTGCCACATTAGTAGGATTCGAAAACAAGCATCTTGAATTTCTAACCAGATTTCTGCTTCTAATTCCTCCTATATAAATGGATATTTAGGAGCCACCTCAGGATCCCAGTTAAATCTATGACCTCCTGTTTCCTCACTGATCTACTCATAGGCTTGATCCACTTTATTTTTAAAATTTTACATTCCTTACTATTATCATTATAATTGTTGTTATTTTCCAGATAGCCAGATCCACTTTATATTCACCATTTTTATTCTGGAGCTAGTAACAGAACAGGTGACACTTTTTTTATCTGTGGTATTTCATCTTTTATAGCTCCCTAGTTCCACAAGGTAGGACAAGAAAGAGGTTTCTCACTCAAAAGGAGGAGATTTTAGTGTACACTGTTATCAAATGGTAATCAATTTTTCTTTCATTCTCAAAAAAAAAAAAACTGCAGTTATTTAATTAGTGTATAACAAGATTGATTAAGCAATGCAGTGTCAATTAACACATTTAATGTGGAGGAAGATGATATCTAGCACTTAATTGATATCCTGTTATTCTTAAAATTTATATGATGAATAAGAATAAAGCTAGCTAATAATTTACTTTTCTATTCTTCTCACTTGACTACCTAACAGCTAAGTTTTCTGTTCCCACTGTGAAGTCTCATTTACTGTTTCTCTTAGCAACCAATTTAATTATGTCCAAGATCCGACTTACAGAGAGGAAAAAATTTAATGGTAATATCTGAATCACAAGGTAGGCAGACAAAAAGGCCCAGTTTGCATTTATGTGCTTGCTGTGTGTAGAACTGAGTGACTGGGTGGGATTAACATTACTATAGTTTCGTTTGACCGCTGAGCCAATCATCACACACACATGATTCTTGTTACTGTAAGAGAGGTCCTTGATCCAGCAGTAGACACTTTGCCTGGGAGCTTGTTAGAAATGTAAACTCGGGCGCCTGGGTGGCTCAGTTGGTTAAGCGACTGCCTTCGGCTCAGGTCATGATCCTGGAGTCCCGGGATGGAGTCCCGCATCGGGATCCCCGCTCAGTGGGGAGTCTGCTTCTCCCTCTGACCCTCCTCCCTCTCATGTTCTCTGTCTCTCTCTGTCTCTCTCGCAAATAAATAAAAATCTTAAAAAAAAAAAAAAGAAATGTAAACTCTCGGGCCCCATCCCAGGCTGACCAAAATATGGAGAGTCCCAGGTCATTTGAATGTTCATGACATTTTGAGAAATGCTCAACTCTTCCTGTCCTTTTAAATGCCTTACTGATGAGTCTTTCACCACCACCTCAAGAGGCGACAAAGCAAAGTGCTTGGTCACCACTTCATCAGTACACAACCCTCTTTGTTCCGAAGCTTCAAATCCCCCAAGTATAATGTTATTCCCCCACCACTTAGTCATCACAGTGTGATTATTCTTTGTTTTGACATTCTCTTTGTATAATTTAAATAACAGACACTGAAGATATGACTAACCTTGGGACTAAAAATCAATGTTTACTTCTTTTCCTTCAATTTTAAAATCTCCACAAACGCACCAGAGGATTCATTTCACTTTGACTCAATAAACACTTTGAGGCACCTACTCTTGGTCAGACTTTGCTCTAGGGGCTGGAGATCACACCCTGTGGAATTAATTCACCATCCATCGTGGAAAACAGCCTCATTAACAAAGCACCAGAATTCAAATTTCTGCTCCTGAGAAGGAGCAGAAAAGGCTTCGCAGAAGTGGTATCTGAGCTGGAGTTCTAGGAATGAATAGGAGTTTGGGTACAAGTGGGAGGGTGTTTTGGGGCAGAAAGCACAGAAGCATGGAACAGCTAGAGATGTTTTGGGAACGTGGAGTATTATTAGGGTGGGTGAGGCTAGAGAGAAAGGCAAGGCCAGCCCATAAGAATCATGATGATTAAAGATGCTAGATGGCTTTTAGACATTCCTCTAAAATTTAAAGTTTTTTTTTTTCCAATGTTGAGAAACTACAGCACAGAATTAAATTCTAAGCTCTTCAGAAATGGTTCAAGAAGATTTCCAGTCTTCATTCCCAGTAACATCCATGAAATCAGCATTATTTGCAAGCTTGAAATAGTAGCTTCTGACTTGTTAACCACCTAGAATTCTTTTTCTGATTAAAATGTTCATGGTTTTCAAGATTTTCAAGATTTTCTATACCAAAAGTATTGAACTCATTAGGCATGACCTTTATGACCCAAATGATGGATGCATTGTTTGCATAAGAATTTTGGAAATATTGACTGTCTTTGAAGACCTTGAGGTCAGGAACCATCAATTTCATCTAGAACAATCCTTGTTTGGGTACAGAATGTTCCCTTCAGCCCCCTGAGCAGTTCAGAGCTTCTCTCCTACCCCCAGCTCCCTCATCCATCTCTACAGAGGCCTGTGCCTATAATTTTAAGATTGCTTAAACTTAAGCATGCCTGAGGGACAGGGTCCAAGAAGACCAACTGTCACCTAATAAAATGGAGAGAATTCATATAAGTAGAGAGATCCAACAAATGTCTTAGTACCTATAATAGGGTTTTTTTGTTTTTGTTTTTGTGTTTTCTTCTTCATCTGGTCATTCTCCTCACACAATCTTCTTAAGCTGCTTTAAGGAAAGATCCCTTAAGAGAAAGAGTCTATTTCAAACCCATTTCTGTATCTCTAGCCCTTAGCCCAGTGCTTGACGTAGTAACCACTTAGTACACTTCCACTGAGTTACTTGAATAATAAAATATGCCTAACATCACAGTTTACATCCCTGTTTATTTACTTCTGCTTTCAGGCATTATTTGCTAGGTTTACACCTTTCTTTTTTTATGTGTGTGTCAATTTTATGTGTGTGTTTTGTTTCCTTTTGAGAATAGGGGAGGAGGAGATGTTTTTATCTAAATCTGTGATTAAATATAATTCTTGGAGGAGATGTTTTTAACAACATGTGGCCAATAAACCTACCAAACCCCTCAGGCCCCTACATTCCAGGAGAAAACGGATGCTGAGGCAAAAGAAGAGTAGTCTTGAGTCTGGAAAAAAGATGAAACAAAGGAATGCCAATGTAGCCTCCCTATGGGGTACAAGGAGGAAGTCTGAGGCAGGCACTTCCCGCAGGCTGAAATCATAGAGTCCAGCTAAATAATCCTCAGAGGTACTGCTTGGAGTTTAAGAAGGTGGATTTTAAGACAACTAAAGGAGCCATTGTTTTAAACAGCAGAACTAAATGTTTTCAATTGTTAGGCCCAGAAGTCTGCACAGGCCGAGAGCATAAATAGGCTAAGGTTTAAGATCAAGTAGACCTAAGAGTACTCATACATTGGCATCATGCCTCACAACCAAAGTGCTTTCATGTTCTTTATCTTCCTTGGATTCTAAGACTCACAAACTATTTAGAAAATGAATATTCTTTTATCTTCATTTTGCAGATGAGGAAACATAAGTTCAAAAGGGGGAAAGAACTTACCCAAAGTTGCATCGATTTTAAGCATCAGAGTAAGATGAAAATTCGGGTTATTACCACTCACCAATCAGGAATGTTGAAAGAAATGGGCAGGAAGGAGGCCATAGACGGATGGCAGGGATGTGAAAGGGAAGGAGTCATTCTCCTCCCATTTTATGATTAGGTTAGGGAAGATGACAATTCCTAAGCTTTGAGTTGGCTCAGTGCAGACCACTAGTATCCTGGGAGGTATTCAGAGGTGTTTCACCAAAAAAGAACTCCATATTGAAAATAATAATTTAGGGGCACCTGGGTGGCTCAGTCAGTTAAGCATCTGACTTTGGCTCAGGTCATGATCTCAGGGTCCTAGGATTGGACTCCTCAGCGGGGAGTCTGCTTATCCCTCTCCAGCTCCCTCTGCCCCTCCCCCTGCTTGTGCTCTGTCTCTCTCTCTGAAATAAATAAAATCTTTAAAAATAATAATAATAATTTAAGGCAATTAAAATGATGTGTATATTAAGTAACTCTCTGAACTTTTAATATGCAGAATACATTGTATACTTCCAGGAGGCTGGCTATGTCATAGTCAGCGTTTCCCAAACATTTTATTTTCATAGATGGCTATAAACATCTTGCTGAAACTATGAAACCAGAGGAATGGTGAGCTAGCAGAATGATGAATCTGAGCATGTGTGGCATGATGCTAAAGACAGAAGCACAACACTGATGCAGTGGCCTTGCCCTTCTCTGCAGGGGACTACAGAGGCTTACAGAAGCAGCATCCCTCCAGATTCTCTCTTTGAAACAAGCTTCAAGCAGGATGTTCTTTCTCTTACTCTCCAGCTCATGGCTACCTGAATACTCAAGTTTGTATCAAGCACTATACCTCTGACCTTCAGGCAAATGATCCCATCTACTATTATTCCCCATACATACAGTTTATGAAAAAGTCCACTGTTGACATTTATTGTACAATGATTACTTTCTGTGCCTTCCTCACACATAGCAATTCAAAAGTGAATGAATGAATAAATGAATGAATGAATGAATGAATGTCATTCTATAAGATTTGGAATGAGGGGCGCCTGGGTGGCTCAGTCATTGGGCATCTGCCTTCGGCTCAGGTCATGATTCCAGGTTCTGGGATCGAGCCCCGCATCGGGCTCCCTGCTCCGCGGGAAGCCTGCTTCTCCCTCTCCCACTCCCCCTGCTTGTGTTCCCTCTCTCGCTGTGTCTCTCTCTCTGTCAAATAAATAAATAAAATCTTTAAAAAAAAAGATCTGGAATGAAGTCCTTGGTCATTTGCAATCAATCTAAAAATACCAAGGTAATTTTTCTTTCTTTTTATTTAAAGGGGCAGAAAAGGGGTGCCTGGGTGGCTCAGTCAGTTAAACATCTGCCTTCTGTTCAGGTCATGATCCCAGGGTCCTGGGATCCTGGGATAGAGCCCCACATCAGGCTCCTCATCCGGAATCCTGCTTCTCCCTCTCCTTTTGCTGCTCCCCTGCTTGTGCTCTCTCATACTCTCTCTCTCAAATAAATAAATAAAATCTTAAAAAAAAAAAATAAAGGGGCAGAAAAGTGGTCAACGATAAAGTTTTCCCAATATTTTCTGACAATTTCAACCTTAGGATTTAATCACTTCTATATTAGGTCTCCCTTTATAATTCAATTTCAGTTTAATTTGTAATTGTATTTCTTTATTCATGAACACTGAGTAACAACCAAAGATCGAGGATGGTGCATAAAGGCAGAACTCGGGGGTGGTGTTTGAAGGACACCATGCTGGTGGTCCTGTGTAATTTACCATCATATCACATGCTTTAAGAATGGACTCTGGAATATTCACTATGTGCACTAATAATCATCATAGTAATGGTAACAACATCAATTATTATTGGAATAGTCACCACTTTTTGAGGACTCACCAAATCCCAGGCACTTTTCTAAGCAATATGCCTGTATTAAGTCACTTATCTTCATAACAACGCTAATGAAGTAGCTATCCATTACTTTATAGAGTGAAAGGAACTGAGGGTCAGAGCGGTTAAGTAATTTGCCCGAGTTCACACAGCCAATCAATGTAGTCGACAGGCTAATGCACTCAAAAAGCCACATGTTAGAGAACAGAAAGCACCCATTACAGAGTCCGGGGACATTGGCTTTGCCTTGAGTCAACACCAACCTCTCAGTTCCTCCATCTGCAACATGAAGACATTTACACTAGAATGAGATCCTTCAAAGTCTAAAATTCAAACAAGTCTAGGTTGAGGGTTAGAAGAGTGAAGGTGCAGGGGCCACCCTCACGTTGAGAACTTCTGACGGGAAAAAAAATGCAAATTTCCTCTGGGGCTTCATTTTTTATGGTTATTGCCTTAAGGAGGCGGGGTTTTATTTTCTAAGGGTCTTATTTCTCCAAATAAAAACAAATGAAATGTCTATTGTAACAGGTGGCCCTTTGTAGGAAAAGCACCAAAACAGAAGTAGCAACAGCTGCAGAGGAGGGTGTTTCGAGCCACATATTAAAATGAAGCATCATTTGTTTTTATAAAGAGATGTTTATTTTGTGATAATGGATACAATTAATAACAACATATGCTTCAGGGTGCATCCCCATCAGTAATTAATGTAGCATTAATTTATTTTTTTTATTTTTTTAAAGATTTTATTTATTTATTCATGAGAGACAGAGAGAGAAGGAGAGGGAGAAGCAGGCTCCCAAGGAGCAGGGAGCCCGATGCGGGACTCGATCCCAGGACGCTTAACCATCTGAGCCACCCAGGCACCCAATGTAGCATTAATTTAGATGCTTTTAAGAAAATGTAATAAATCTGTAAAAACAACAGAGCTTCCATACACCTCTCACACATAAACTGGCTCTGTTTCATTGATGGAGCCCCAGCCTTATTCTGAGGTCTCATACCTCATGCGGGTTCTTCAGCCTGAACCTGATCCCAATAACAATGATGAAGGAAAGTGCTTTGTGCTTCTAATTGAAAAGTGTAGGCATTTTGAACAGAGATCCAGGGGAGTGAGCAGTAATTACTTAAATAAAGAACATCTGTGAACTGACACCATTAATGCTCATCTACCTTCATTTACACCCGCAGCAATATGCCTGTTTTCAGCAAAATTTAAATTACAGAAAACTGGAATTAAATATAAAAGTGAAGATCATCGCATGAGAAATGATACTGTAGCTGGCGACAAAAGGCACATCCTGGCTGGACTAATAGGGTTTTAAAAGCATCATTCCATAACTCGGAGGCTGGGGGATAAAGGATAACTCAGGAGGATTCAGCAACAGCCCCACTCTTCCTGTCAGAACCAAGGACTGCAACTTGGCCTAAGATCTGTTTGGTTTTAACACCAAAAGTACTACCTCTCCACCTGGTCCTTTTCCATTTGAGTTTGTTTATTAATTATTCCTGATGCAAACTTTTCCTTCTCCTCAACCCCAGGGTCACTCGTTCTCAGACTGTATTTGGCCAGACAAACCTCAGGATTAAGAAACCCACATGATTTGGGCATTTATATACCCAAGTCTATTGGACCCTATCGAACTCCATACGCCCCGGAACATGCAAAGGGGACAACATGGGGGTGTGGCAGGCACTTCCTTTAAGCATATCAGCTCCCTCTCTGCAAAAGGCCATGGCTTTATCATCTGCAAGATCTCAAAGGTCAACTTTTTTTTTAAGATTTTTATTTATTTATTTGAGAGAGAGTGAGTGAGAGAGAGAGCACAAATGGGGGGAGGGAGAGGGAGAAGCAGACTTCCCTGCTGAGCAGGGACCCCAATGTGGGGCAATCCCAACACCCTGGGATCACGACTTGAGTCTGAGCTGAAGGCAGATGCTTAACTGACTGAGCCACCCAGGCGCCCCTCAAAGGTCTGCTTCTAAGATGAGAAAAATTCCATCACTTGAGGTCCTAGCAGTAAATGTCTCATCTGGTCCTGCCCACTCTTAGTTTTAGCTCTAGACTCAATATGGATTAATGAACAGAATGCTGAACAAGGAGATAGAAAATCTGTTCTCTACTCTTTGATACTCAGAGTGCATCCCAGAGCAGCATAGAGATGTCATCTGGGGGTATGTTGGAAACAGAATCCCACCACTGCCACCACCATCACCAACCCAAAATCAGAATCTGCAAGATCCCCACATGATTCCAATGCACATTAAAATGTGGACAGCCTGACACCCATCTCCGCCCTGCTCCTAGCTAACTAGGAATTTAGAAGTCATACAAACCTTTAAAATACCATTTGTGTTTTTAGAGATGATGAGCCCTCGCCATCTATGTTGCCAACCAGACACTATTCTAATGAGATAATGGATATGAAAGCCCTAGAAAAACTACAAAGGACTAGACTGATGTAGGATATTATTGAATTTTTCTAAGGAAAATTATAATGTTTGATGAGGTTATTTCTGATATGAGCTCATCAGTTGTAATGATGTCCCATAACCCCAAAACTGACAACTTCATCTACTCCAAAGCTTGAAAAAAACACCTATACGTACGCTAACTCTCCTTTAGTTCTTATGCCAGCTTGGATCTCCTCTCTCCTGAGTTTTAGACTCATATATTAGACTGTCTGTTGGACACCCATCAGGTTTTTTCACAACCTCCTCCAACTGCACAGTCTGAAATGGAACCTATCCTCAGCAAGCCTGAAACCTGCTCCAGTCTCCTGGCCCAGTAAGTGACCCACCTTCAACCCACTTGCTCAAATCAAAAACCTGGGGTCATCCTTCACTCCTCTCCTTCTACCCCAGCGTGTCCAATCACATCTCCTTTTGACTTACCTCCTAACGTTGCTTGAACCCCTTCTCTTTATCCCTCTTGCTCCCAATCTAGTCTGCAAGTTACTGTCTTCTCATTGCAAGAATGGCGGCAATGGCCTGCTCTATGGGTCCACCAGTCTGCAGTCCTGCCCACAAGCTAAAATGATCTTTCTCAAACATGGATCCATCACTGTTACTGCTCTGCTAAAGCCTCTTCCATGGCTCCTCATTACTTGGGCAAGAGCCAGACTCGTTCATGTGGCATACCAGGACCTTTCATACCCTGGCCCAGACATAATGCCTCACCTCATTTTTTTTTTTTGCTCCCCCATCCTGCCTTGTATTAGAGCAAAATGGAATCACTAACAGTTTCACCGGACAAGCCCACTCCCTCTCCCCTGTGCATGCTCTCCTGGGCTGCTCCCAGGCTGGCATGCCCTCCTCCCAAAACTTCACCTGGCCCTGTGCTGCACAGCCTTCAAAATTCACTCCACTCAACCTTCCTGTAGCAGGAGCTCTTCTCTAACTCTTTCTTCCTATAGATTTTTGACACATTTTATTTCTGCTCACAGTTCCCCTTGTTCAACTTTAGCCAACAACAGAAGGAGACAGAGAGAAAAGGTTACAAGTATAGATTACGGGACTGGACTGCCTACCTCTGAATATCAGCTCTGCCCTTCACCAACAATGTGAATGCAAATAACTCCCATAACTGGGTGGCTCCTCATTTTCCCTATCTATAACTTAGGGCAATGAGAGAGCTCACTGGAGGGTGATGGTAAGGACCGAATGATTGTAGAATACTCAGGTTAGTACTTAGCAGTAGAAACCACTTAGTAAATATTATCCATTTCATTAAAATTATCTTTTATCTGTTATCCTCCTCAAGAAAGCCCAAGCTCTTTGAGATCTGGAACTTGAGCAGAGGGAGGAACCAGAGCCAGATGACCTGGTTCTCATTTCCGCTCTGGAACTACTAGCTCTGTGATGGTGGATGAATTTCTTCACCTTTCTGAGACTGTTTCCTTACCTGCACTGTGGGGCAGAAATAGCATTGACCCATGGAGTTAGGAGAATAAATTAAGTAAAGCGCTTAGATGCTCACCTGGAATTTAACAAGAGCTTGATGGAAAAATATTAGCTATTGGTATTGCTTTGATTTGTGTTTTTTTTTTCTTTTTGTTTTGTAATTTCAATGTCTAATAAAGTACCTAACAGATGCTCAGTAAAAGGTTACTGAATGGATATGAATGAATGACCTCATTAGCCAATCCACAGGATTAAATCTAAAACTGACTCAGCTTTGGGAAATTCAGCTTCCTTTCTTCCCGATTCCCATTTGCAGCAGACAATAAGTAATTGCTGATACTGAAATTGTATTTCTCTACTTCAATCACAGTGAGGTTGATAGCATTTGTCCCTCAGGAATCAGACTAGTTGGAACTACAGCTTGGCCACTGCAGGTATGAACTCAGGCTGCCAAGATCTGTGCACTAATTGTTGCAACCCTTCTCTCCTTCCCTGTCACAGTGAGATTCCCAGTGGTGGGGCCTCACAGAGTCCCCCTACAATCCCCTTGGTGTGAGATCAGGGTAGGGACTCCCACAGAGCAACCCACAATGCTGGGATAGGGGCCTGGTTGTCCTCCCGTGTGTTGTCTTTTCCCACTGGAGAAACCAGAGGATCGGACAAGACTTCTCCACATGGTGCTGCACTGGCCTACAGGAGGGGCAATGTGGCCAACATGTAGCCATTTCTCTTATTCTTCTAATGCAGTCTGTCTTGGTCTCTATGGTGCAGGGGGGCTTCAGCCTCATTCCTGTGTTGCTCTGGGGGAAATTAGCTCAGACTGATTGTCCTCATGTGCTCTGTTTTTGAAAAGTTGTTAGCTGTTCCTCTTGTGAGGGGGAGTGATGTCAGAAACAATCTCTGCCACCATCTTGGTGATGTCACTCCCTATACCATTCTTTTTTTAAAAAACGTCGGTAAACTGGATTAAGTCAAAACTGCATCCATAAAGCTGTATGACCTGACTTGAGGAAATAAATTCAAGGAGGCTTCGGAATATATCTTGGAAAACGAGGAGAATGATCTTCTCTTAACAGGAAAATGGTGCTTTTATCTACCTGGTACAGCATCCAATTCCACATCTTACTCAATGCTGGGTACCTCCAAAATGAACGTCTGAGAATTTGTCATAACTCTGCTGTGTGTGTGTGTGTGTGCATGTGCTTGTTCATGTGTGTGTGTGTGTTGTGAGCCTGGGGAAGGAGAAGAGTCAATGGACAGCTCATCTCCAGGTGGGATATATATTTTCCTCTTTACGCTTTTCTGTACTTGATCCTATTTCCTGCGATGTAAATGCATTAAATAAGCAGGAAACATTCTTTGTTCCATGAGTGCACCAAGCTTTTTCCTGCCTTTTGGCTTCTGTGAATGATGTGATATTGTCTGGAAATTTTTCACCATACCCACTACTCCCCAGCAGCCTCTCCACCAATCCTTCCTCCTGTAACTTAGTCTTCTGGTCCTGATTATACTCTTGCATCACACCCTTCATTTACCTTCACAAATGACTCATCATTTACATATAATTGTTACTGTTGTTGTTTCTGTGATTAAATGTGAAGCATCTGTCTTCCTTCTTAGACAGGAAGTTCTGAGGAGCCAGGAGCCAGCTGTCTTCCCCAGCATGTAACACAGCCTCATCACAACATCCATAGCATGTGAATGAGCAAATGCACCCCTGCATCTGCTGCGTGTAACTTAAGGAACATACCTGGCCCACTCCAGAAGTTATTGCTATGACCATCAGGACACAGAAAGCACCTGGGCCCAAGAGGAGCCAGACAAGTCTTCAGGGAGGAGGTCATAATGGAGTTCCTTCCCCCTTCAGGGAGGAAGCAGGACTTCAGATGGGTCCAGGGATTCAACAGATTTCAAGGCACTAAACCTGGGGCTTGATAGAAGTTGGCCAGTAGGGAGTAGAGTAAATTTAGTAGATGCGGCAGTGCCCCACTCACCCTTGTCACTACAGTGCATGTTGCTTAACTTCCACCTGCCCCAGCACCTGATGGGATTTGCCTGAAAGCTCTCTCCCTGGCTGCTAGCTCTGCCTGTACACACAAGAGAGAAGAGTGGGGAATTGATTCCTAGCCTTCAATCAATGGCTGATCAGGGTTGGTGTGGAAATATTCCCACTTCCTTGAACTTCGGTGGAAAAACACTTGGATTTGTGTTCTCTCCTGGCTCTCAGATTTGCTCAGCAGGGAAAAGCAACAGAGTGCTGCCCTGTACCAGTGCTAGGGAGGGACCTGTGCCTTCCCTGGACCAGATGTTGTATGAGGTACTGCAGATATAAGAAAGTATAAGATTTGAGCACTGTTGCTGCCAAAGAACTCAAAGTCAGTCGTGGTGACAGATATATGGACAGATCATTATAAACGTGACACAGAGCAGTGACGACAATGACAAAGGAGTGTGCAGAAGGCACAAATATGTCTCCAAAAGGCTTGAACTCCCAGTGGGTTGCAGGAAGAAGAGGATGCTGAGCACCTCCCCAAACTCACAATGAGCACTTGATGTCTGGCATCCTCATTCTCAAACATACAAATTGCCTAGTACTTGTGCCCTCCACAAAGAGCATAGGATACGAAAGAATGAGGTGCAGTTAGCATTCCAAGATGCTTGGTGAGGATTTGAAAAATTGCTAGCTTCAAAACCCCACAAAGCTCCCTGGGGCATGAGAGTTTCTTTTAAGGAGCAGAGAACCAGGCAAGCTTTTTATTACCCAATGTAAAATAGCCACCTTAGCTCCCTTGTCTACTCCATAGAGACAGCAGACATAATGCTTTCTTGGAATCAAGTCATTTGAGTCATCTTGAAATTGTACTTCTAAGATTTAAAAAAAAAAAAAACCTTTAGAGTATATAAAAGGTTTTTGTGGTTCAAAAATTCAATGACAAAATCATATTTGATATTGAGCAAATTAAATTTCTATTGAGGCATCTTGAAAGAATGAAATGTTATTGTACACTATATCTACACACAGACCAAATTCTATATAAATATAACCCAAAGGGATTTTTTTCATGATTCAAACATCATGAAGCGCTTCTAAAATTATCTTGACAAGCTGTAATTATTTCTAGATTTCATTAAGTTTCCGGGCTCCACTTTTTGCTCTCCCTTTATGTTTGTCACAAAGGAGGCAAAAACATATCGTGGAATGAAGCATGGACTGTATTCATTTTCTAGGGCTGCTATGACAAAGTACCACAAAGTGTGTGGTCTAAACAACAGAAATTTATTGTCCCATAGTTCTGGTGCCTGCAGGGTTAGTTCTTTTTGAGGCTGTGAGGAAGAATCTACCTGTTGCATGCCTCTCCCTTAGCTTTTTGTGGTTTGCTGGCAATCTTTGGCATTCCTTGCATGTAGAAGCATTATTACTGATCTCTGTCTTCATGTTCACCCAGTGTTCTCCCTGTGTTCATCTCTCTCCAAATTTCCTTTTTTTTAAAGATTTTATTTATTTATTTGATAGAGAGCACAAGTAGGCAGAGCAGCAGGCAGAGGGAGAGGGAGAAGCAGAATCCCCGCCGAGGAGGGAGCCGGATGTGGGGCTCAATCCTAGGACTCCGGGATTATGACCTGAGCCAAAGGCAGATGCCCAACTGACTGAGCCACCCAGGCGCCCCACCCAAATTTCCCTTTTTTATAAAGACACCAGTCATGAGGATTGGAACTTACCCTAATGACCTCATTTTAACTTGATTAACTCTGTAAAGACCTCCTCTCTAAGTAAGGTTACACTCTAAAATATTAAAGTTAGTACTTCAATGCATGAATTTGAAGAGACACAATTCAACACTCAACAGAAGCTAGCATTTGTGAAAAATCTCCTTCATAAGAAACCTGGTTCTAGTTATATTGCTCATTTTATTTTTTCAACACTTTTTGAAATACATTTCATTGTTACCATTTTGTAGTTTGCTTCCTCATTCCTTCAACAAATATTTTTTGAGCATCCACTATGTGCCAGGAACTCTGGGTGAGATAGACAGGTCTCTATGTTTTTTGTATAGATTTTCACCTTTATACCACATCCCTTAATGTATACTCTTAAATGTTAAAAGATAAAGGGCAAATGCAAATTTAAGAGGAACATAAAACTTTTCTCAAGATTAACATCATCAGGGGTGCCTGGGTGGCTCAGTTGGTTAGGCGACTGCCTTCGGCTCAGGTCATGATCCTGGAGTCCCGGGATCGAGTCCCGCATCGGGCTCCCTGCTCCGCGGGGAGTCTGCTTCTCCCTCTGACCCTCCTCCCTCTCATGCTCTCTGTATCTCATTCTCTCTGTCTCAAATAAATAAATAAAATCTTTAAAAAAAAAAAAGATTAACATCATCAAAGATAGAGGTTGCAGTATCAAATCAAATATCTACATGGCACCTTAAAGGCCTCTCATGCCCCCAAACACAATGATAAGAGTAGATGACACAATTTTTAAACCCTATTTGATTATTTATTAGATATGAAGACTATTCTCAAAATGTGTTAATTGGGGAGGAATGCTTGCAAAAAGCCCCTCTCATATATTTTTTTGCCACTCTCATATTTTTATTTAGAAATAAGACATGAAAGTTATCTCTACCGTACTTGAGTTACTTAGCATTAAATTTAATAATTTCAAACATTGGCAGCCAAAGAAGTTTAGATCTTTCTGATGTTGGAACATATAGGTCTAACATTTTAACATGCATTCATTCCCAACACAAAACAAAATGAATGTCATTTCAAAATTCATTCATTGACAAATCATTTGTCTACAAACATGATGACCACTAACATAAACTGCATAAATTATTTGTTACATGGCAAAATATTTTCAAGTTTGTTGTATAATTTAATAATTTACAATTATATTATATATAGTAAATGTTTTTAAAAAAATGAAATGTATAGTACAATATTAACATACGGAGCTAAAATAAATGTTTTTATTTAAAATCACTTCATCACAAATCATCTGAAATTATGAAGGAATAAACTAATAGGTATATCCCTTTGAAAGGTGTTAGGGAATCCAAAATAGTCCAGGAAATATAAAGGAGTGAAAAATTCATTTTCTAAATGCTAATTGGACTAGTCAACCTCCCTTAAAAGTCTTCACAAGCTTCGCATCCCCTCCAGATGAAGTGCAACCTCCTTGGCAAAATGAAAGACCATGGTATTCATGATCTTGACCAGTTTGCCCTCTCTCACTCCTCTCCCACCACACACACACACACACACACGAATGCACACATGCATGCACACACACACATACACACATGTCATGCACAGACATATATACACACTACTCCCCTGTTAACATCAACCCATTTCTACTCTTTGGACTAGGCATGCTGACGTTTTTTCACACCTCTGTGTTTCAAGACAAGGTATTCTCTCTCTCTGAAAACACTCCTATTCCTCATCTGCCTGTGGAATCCCCAAACCCCACTCAAGCTTGAACCTCTCTGTTAAACTTCTATGCATCCCACCCTCCCTATCTCTAGTAAATTAATCCTTTCCTCCTCCTCCAAGCAACCTCAGTTCCCAGTCCTGTAAAGAATTCTGTGGATGAAATTGCCCTCAATGGTGAATGTGTCAGTGAGCTCCAGGACTCCTTGAGGGCAAGAACCAAAGTCATTCTCTGGCAGATGCTTGTATGATGGACTGGATGGATACATAAGTAACCAAGTGGATGTGCCTCAGGTCCCTCATCTGGAAGCTTGGAATATCATCCCTCCAGACCACACGGGGCTGTGCTGAGGATGGGGTTGGAGGATATACATGGGAATAGCCACATTCCTGTTAGAAAACATGGGCCCTGTAGGCAATGATTACTTGACCTGCCTGACTACTGATTTCTGTTTTTTTAAGAAAACTTTTGTTTGCCCCAGAGTTTATTCCAACTACAAATGCTTTGAAATTCTCACAGTATAACTACAGACCCCAGCAGTCACCCATAAATGTTTTAGTGAGCAACTTCTATGAGCCCCTCAGTATTTTAGATGCTGGGGACAGTGCTCCCTCCCTCACAGAGATTGCCATCCAGAGTGAGGTGAAAAGAAACATGTCCCACCCACAGGTTTATTTCCTTGACTTCATTTCTCAAAGTATAGTTTTTTCTTTTTTTTTTTTTAAGTTTTCTAATTGGAAGCTAATTATCAGTAATGAATTGTGTGGTGGGTGATTTGCAGTATATAACAAACATCTGGTATTATATGCTAAATCTCATATAGTCCATTTTTTACTGACCAAATATGGGGCTGCAGAGTACTCTTTATTCTGATCCATTTGCATTTCTTTAGAGAATGGCACCAACAAAATTCCAAATTAAAAAATAAAATGGGACATTTAAATAGCTGATAAAGTAAAATATGCTTTCTGAATATCTTTTTCCTTTTTTTTATCAGTTGGTGCCATAACCATGTTAGTAGTATGAAATAGACTATATATTTTAAAACTCTCTTAAATAGACTATATCATAGATTAGACCAGCCCAGAACAAATGTCTCTGGTAGCATTTTATATAGATATTTAATATAAATGGCTGAGTCTCAAGGCTGATGAGTTTTTCATTTGTTTCTAATGAGCAAGATGTGCTTAACATTACCCTGCGTTACAGCCTAGAGTTTTATAAAATCTGATTCTGTGATTCAGCTAGAGTGAAACAGACTTAAGAAAGGATCAGACTTAAATCTTTTGAACCGGACTCCAGCTATCTAATAAGAGACCTGGCAGATTGTTTTGGCTAAATGTGAAGCCATTCAAATACTCCACAAGTATTTTAAATCTGTATTTGACATTAGAGGCCACATGTCTAATAATTAGCCATGTGTTAAAATTCTGGGATTTTGATTCCCCAGCAGAAGAGATGAGTCTTACATAGTATCTGCCCTGGTCTCTCTGAATGAAGAGACTTACCTATTACATACCTGGTTAGTGGGGACAAACTGTGCTGGGGAAGCGGGGCAAAAATTCCCACACAAATCCATATTTAGATTGGGTTTAGAGACAAGCTTCAAATTTTCTACCCTCATATAACTATCTACTGTATATTCTAATCGGTGTCTTACTATGTCTTTTAAACTAGGAAAACAGGGAGTAAGTATGATACTTCATTTTTCAAAGATCGGCTATTTTTCAATAGCCTTAAATAGCTATCTAATTGGTAAGAATATTTCTAGGGCTGAGGAATAGGCTATCAATAAAAATAATGGAGAGTTTGTGGTGCTTACAGGGGCCTGTATTAGGACACACTTCTCTTTCCTTCCCCTGAAATATGTCATGCAATTATTTATCCATGAAGTGAAAGAAATGGTTATTAAACCTTTATTAAGGAGGTTGGGGACAGGTTATTCTCCCATTAAAAAGTGTAATGGTTTTTAAACCAAACAACCTTTAAAGTGTGGTGACACACGGATAGACTAATGAAATTCCGTAAGATGACTTATAGGCTGGTAACAAATAGTGTGTCCCACCAGCCTCAAATGAATAACTCTTCGGATGTAAACACCTTTCATCCTGAAGAAATCGTTTTAAACTGAGACTTTTATGCACATATTCTTTCATTGATTGAGCTCTTATTATATGCCTACCATGGTTACCCAGGGGGAGAAAGAACAAATTAGGGTCCTTATCTGTATACTCCCTATGCCTTGTTTGGGAGACAACACATAGCTTGTGGACTAACTGAAGGCATGCAAACTGTGAGATCAAGGGGAGACTTGTCTTCAGCAAAGAGGTGATTAAAAATGAAGAGAAGTGTTGGTGAGAGCCTTAGAAGATAAGTGAGTTTTGAGCTCCAAAAAGGAAGATGGGTAAAATCTTGCAGAAAATTAAATGGATCTTCCAGATGGGGAAAGAACTGAGACTATCACAAAAAAAGAAAAGAGAGAGACCTGTGCTCTGAGTGGGTTCAGTATATCTGATGGAGCCAAAGAGGAGGAGACAATTCACACACAGGAATAGAGGGTAGTAGGGCTAAATAGGTACAGTAACATCAAATTAAAAAGGGCTTTGAATGACAAGCCAATTTCTAATTTCTTTTTATTCATTTTTGTTTTTTGCTTGTATCATGCAATTTTTCAGAAAAAAAAAGAGCACACTGATTCTATGATCAATTTGTATGATTATGAGCAAGTACTTTAATATCTCCAGGCCTCTAAGTTTATCATGTACACATTGATCTACTGGCATAAGGCCCTTTGATATCTCTATCTCCTATAAAAGTCCATGAGCTTAAAATTCAAAGAGCCTTACCAATACAACATGACAGCAAAAGGATATTGGATTCAACACAATGCAGGGACTCACAGATCTACTTGATCTGGAAGAAGTCACTTACCACACAACAAAGGGATGGAACTATGGGGGTTATGCATGAGTCATTGCCTTTCCATGGCTCTACGGCTCTATCTCTCCACCAAACACATTGAGTCCTGCTCTATGCCAGGAACCATGCTAATCATTGGATGTGAAGTCAACACTATATTCATTTTCGAAATAAGTAACCAAGGTTCAGAGAAAGTAACACCAAAGTCATGCAACCAGTGAGGGGTCAACCTGTCATTCAAACCAAGTCAATTCCATTCCAGAATCTACCTATTATATACCCTTTAAAGTTTCTTTAGTGAAGGTCTAGTAAATAAACCTTTCAGGTTTATTCTCTTAAACCTAAAAATTCCTATATTGCACCCTTGTTCTTGACAGATTTCTGGGTCTACAATTCAAGGTAAACAGTTATTTTTTCTTTGAACTGTGAGGCATTCACTTTCTTCTGGTTTTCATTGTTGCCGTTGAAGAATCTATTATCAATGGAATTTTCTGCAGCATTTTCTTTTTTTATGATAGTCTCTGTGTTGAGTCTTCTGAAATTTTACCACATTGTGTAAGTATGAATTTCTTTTTGTTTATTCTGTACGGTTAATGTCATGTTTCTGAACCATTAGCTCTTCATTTACCACCTCATCCATATTCCCAATTTTTGCATTCTGGAAATCTGATTTGAAATATTGTAAATTTTCTCAAGATATCCTTCATGACTTTTAGCTCTTTTTTCTTATTTTTTTTTTCTTATTCCCTAGTCTTTCTGTGTTGCATTCTGGATAATTTCTTTAATCACTAATGCCCTCTAATCTATATCTAAGTTGCTTCATTCATTCATTGAGTTTTACACTTCAACAACTATATTTTTGACACCTACAGTTCTAAATCTTTTGCAAACTTCCTTGGTAATTTTTGATAGATTTTGGTCATTTGTTTATTTCTTTAAATGTATTAAATTTAAATTGACTTATTTAAATTTTAAAATTTTTATGTTTTTATAGATTTCATGAACAGGTTCTTTCATATATCCAAAGACTTTGGAAGTAGTAACATGTTTTTTCTGAGAAAACAAAACAAAACAAAAATCTGTTGCCCTTTGTCAATGGTGTTTTATTTTTCTTATGTGTTTGGTAAATCGTGGTAGTAGTTTCATAGCATATTGAACTTAATTTATGAAAATATGTAGGGCCCAATTGGGGATGTTATTCTGTAGAAATAGTGATATTTTCTTCCGCCAAAGTCCAAATAGTGTTCATTGACCTGGGCCAATTAGCTTTTTAGATGGTCCTAGTTTAATTTGGTTATATCAGATTCAGTTCTCCACCTGGTCTAGGATCTAAGACTTTATCATTTGATCTTGATTACAGAAGTGATATTTCCCTTTCCCACAGCCTGGTGGTGTTCATTTATAAGCACTTCTTAGAAGGTGCTTTCTGCCATGTTTCCTTGCTTAGACTTCCCTTCTTGGAGACATTATTGACTCCCCCACCCTTCACATTTGGTCAGCTGCCAAAATTATCAATATTTCCTTCACAGTACTTTCTCATTTGTCTTTTCCTTTCTAGAACCTCTGCCCCTCTTGCCACCCATATTTTCTTCCATAGCATTATGAACTTCCTCAGTGGAAACATCTTTATGTCACTTAGCCCTCTCTTTATCATCACTGACACAACATGACTAGATCATGTTTCCCCAAGCAGCTATTTGTGAATTTACTGCTTAAAAGCTTTGAATTTACCACCATCAACTATACCAGGCTTCAGCAGAGTTTTATTGGGACATAGCTTCACCTACTCATTCGCCTATTGTCTATGGCTCCTTTTGCTCTACAAGAGTAGAACTGAGTGGTTTCAATGGAAATTGCATGGTCTTCAAACCCTAAAAAATTACCTATACTTTAAAGAAAAAGTATATAGAATGAATTCTAGAATAAAATCCAGTTCTTATTTTACTACTCAAGGATTCCAATACATTTTCAATCTTCTTTTTCCCAACATTCTCCCAAAAGAACTAACAGCTCAGTCAAATTATTCCTTTAACTAAACACATGTGACTCTAGGCCTTCCATGTGGAATGTGCTTTCTCACCCATCTTCCATCCTATCCATTTACCTAAGATTTCTATGTCCTCCAGAACCCAACTAACCTACATTTTCCCCCACAAAGCTTATTCTCAACCATCTCAGCCCATGGTTTCAGTCACATTGAAACTCATAATTTATTCTCCCAGAATACATCTACATTGACATTTTCCTTCTGATGTATATGCCACATTTCTCTAAAACTGTAGACTATAGCCTCAAATCCTTTAAATGTTCATCCCCTAGGACAGTGACTCAAACATGGCAAAGTGGAAATGCTAGGGGTGAGGAGAGGAGACAGAGCTCGGTTTAAAATTATCTCTTGAACAAGATTCTTAGCTTACCTGAGCCTTGGCTTTCTAATCTATAAAATACATAAAAAATTATATATTTTTTGGTTTTCAAATATTCTTCCCTTTTCATCACAATGGCTTTACTTTACTTATGCAATGCCTGTGATCCACACAAAATAGTAAGTTCAACGCAGGAGGAGCCACAACTGACTTATTCACTGAAGTATCCTCAACTGTTGGCACAGGACCTGGAAGCATTTATTCAATGAGGGAATAAAAATGCCCATCTTAAAATGTTGTCAACAAATGCTTGCTTTGTTCCATTTTTCCCTTTTACTTTCCTATACATTGTATAGTAAGAACTCAATAACCATGGTGATTTCATGATGATTAGGATGCACAGCAGCAACTGATACACAATTGATTTATCAGGAAACAAATCAATAAAAATATAAGGCAAAGAGAGTTAATTGTATTACATTTGTGAAGATCCTATTGTTACTTCAGAGTCTACAGAAGACAGAGTAGTCTTATTTATAAAGGTAATTTGTTTAAAGTGTTCATACTCTAGAAGTCATGAAAAGATGCATGCTTGACCTAAAAAAATTAACTAGAGTTTTGTAAATTCTGATATGTCAGGAAAAAAGTGTTCATAACCCCAAGGGGGGCCTAGGACTTCCCAATCAAGTTTTCTTGGGCTATATCTCTGTAATCATACTTTTTTGGTGCTGGGTTGTTATATACCAAGATAGACATGAGAAGGTTTTCCATGTTCACTTTCTCTTTGTACCATTCCTATCAGACATTTGAGTGGAAAATTCAAGTTATAAGACTAGGTAGAAAGACAGCTATGCTTACCATTGTACAACTAACAATGAATGATTCCATAAAAAACTAAGAAAACAATCCCATTGACAATAGCACCAGAAATAATAAAATACTTGGAAGTAAATTTAACCAATGAGGTGAAAGATCTGTACACTAAAAACTATAAAACATTGGTGAAAGAAGTTGAAGAGACATAAATAAACAGAAAGTTATTTCATGCTCATGGGTAAGAAGAATTAACATTACTAAAATGTCCATACTATCCAAAGTGATCTACAGCTTCAATAAAATCCCTATCAAATTCTAATGGCATTTTTCACAGAAATAGAAAAGACACTTCTAAAATTCATATGGAACCACAGAAGACCCCAAATAGCCAAGGGAAGCTTGAGAAAGAAGAACAAAGCTGGAGGCATTACACTTCCTGATTTCAAATTATATTACAATGCTATAGTAATCAAAACAGTATGGTATAGCCTCACAGACCAATAGAACAGAATAGAGAGCCCAGAAATAAACTGATACCTTTATGATCAACTAATCATTGACAAAGGTGCCAGGAATACACAATGAGGAAAAGATAATGCCCTGAATAAGTAGTGTTGGAAAAACTGAATATGTGCATGTGAAATAATGAAATTGGACCCTTATCTCACAACATACACAAAAAATCAACTCACAGTGCTTAAAGATTTAAATGTACGGCCTTAAAGCCTAAAATTCCTAGAAGAAAACATGAAGAAAAATCTCCTTGACACTGGTTTTGACAACAATTTTTTGGATATGATACCAAAAGCATAGGCAACAAAAGCAGAAATATTCAAGTGGTACTACATCAGACTAAAACTTCTCTGCACTGCAAAGGAAATAATCAACAAAAGGAAAAGGTAACCTACATAATGATTCAAAATATTTGCAAGCCATGTATCTGATAAGAGGTTAATATGCAAAATGTATAAGAAAGTCCTACAACTCAATAGCAATAAACAGACAAACAAATAACCCAATTTTTTAAAGGATCAAAGGACATGAATAGACATTTTTCTGAAGAAGACATACAAATGGTCAACAGGTATATAAAAATATATATCTTGAATCATCAGGAAGATGCAAATCAAAACCACAATGAGATATCACCACACACCTATTAGGATGACTGTTTTTTTAAAGATAGGAAGTATTGGCAAGGTTTAAAGATAGCAAGCATTGGCAAGGATGTGGAGGATAGGGAACCCTGGTACAATGTTGATGGGAGTGTAAATTGGTACAACCATTATTGAAAACAGTATTGAGGTTCCTCAAAAAATTTAAAAATAGAATTTTCTGGGTATTGTTGAAAGGAATTAAATTAAGATCTCAAAGAGATACTTGTATTCTCATATTTGCTACAGCATTTTTTACATTAACCAAGACATGGAAACAATGCAAACATCTATCAACAGATAAACAGATTTTTTAAATGCAGTATTACACATACAATGGAATATTATTCAGGCTTACAGAAAAAGGAAAGTCTACCATTTGCAATACATGGATGGATCTGGAGGACACTCATGCTAAATGAAATAAGCCAAACACAGAAAGACAAATACTGTATGATCTCATTTATATGTGGAATCTGGAATTTTCAAACTCATAAAAGCAGAGAGTGGAATGGAGGTTACCAGGGCTCAGGAGAGGGAAAAACGGGAGATGTTGATTAAGGAGTATAAATTTTCAGTTACACAAAAAGATCTAGAGATCTAATCTATAGCATGGTGACTGTAGGTAAAAATATTGTACTGTATATTAGACATTTGCCAAGAAGCTAGATCCTAAGTGTTCTCACCACACACACACACACACACACACACAAGGTAACTATGTGAGGTGACAGATATGTTAATTAGCTTGATTATAGTGATTATTTCACAACATATACATATATCAAATCATCAAATTATACATCTTATTTATATAAAAATAAATAAAAATAGGCAGGGTTTTCAAAAGGCAGAGGCCTCACTCTAAGCTTGAAACCTAATGGGTAGTTAACTACACAATGATGGGTTAAGTCACTTAACCTCTGAATTCATCACCTAAAAAAAACCAAGTGGATTGTTTTGTATGATTTCTGTTGCTCCTTCTAGCACCAGACAAATCCATGAGTCTTTACAAATGCCTGAGGCAATTTGGATTCAAGAGTCATATTAACCTTATTTTTCTTTCAAAAACACCATACTTCTTTCTCCTGCACCAAGAAGTCAAGAAACACTTTTCAGAAGAGAAAATCCAAAAGTACAATGGCCCGCTTCCAGACAGATTTACTGAAGATGGAGAATCCCAAATACACAGCGGCATCAAGAAAATCAATGCCAGACACTTCTAAGGGTTTTAAGGAGCAATCTCTTTCTCCTATATTTAGGTAAGAGGAATTTGTAAAAATCTGTGTGCTAATAATATTGAACAATAAAGTGGATCCCCCTTCAAGCAACATTTTTTCCTAATTTTCCACATGTTTTTACAGTCAACCAATCTCCTATTGCCATTTTATCCACAACAGATTCTTCCCCTGACTCTTTTGTCAGCAACTTATTCCAAATTTCCAAATTTTCAATGCATTGTGGCCACAGCTGCTTTTTGTATCTCCTTTTCTCAGTTCAAGCTTTGGCAGCACTTCTTGTGCATTATTTAAAGTGAACTAAGTAATATTATTCATAAATGCCTATAGCTCCCTCCCGTCCTCTCTTCTCCCACTCTTCACATGATGATATTGGAGCACGGATGGAGAGGAAGTCAGGTGAAGCACAAAATAATTTATTATACTTTATAATTCCTCAAAGAGCATTTTACCTCTGCTTTCCTCCCACACAAAGTATACACACCACTGCCCTGTGGGTCACTTCAGACACCTGAAGCTGAGTCAGACAAAACATATATTACCTGTAAATTATCTCTGTGACTCACGTGAATCAGATAGCACAAAGGCAAAGGGCACATCCAATGAAAAGGCTGAGTCCTGAAATTAATGAATTGGAGAAACCAGAGGCAAATAAAGTAGACAATTTTAATGAACCTCTGACCCACCTCTAAGATGTGTGAGGAAGGAGCATGCAGGGTTTTAAGGAAAATAGGAGCAAGATATACGGAAAAAGAAGGCATTTTAAGGATCTAGCATTCAGCAAGGTATAGACAGCAACAAAACTGACTTTTATCTTTAAAGCCACAGATTATGAAGGTTCTAACTCAAGTGTCCACTAATCACCAGCCTATGAGTACAGATGACTTCAGAAAAGCAACAATAATTCAAATTTTAATGGATTATCAACTGACACAGAATGTGCACCCTCTGCAAAGCTCCCTCTCTCTACCCACCCAGTTATGTCTGTATATTCTAGAAGATATTTTAAATGTGTTCACAAATAAATCTACCACCATAATTAATGTGCCACTGCTTCACCACATCCAGTCGTGGCCGTTTGTCTCATCTGCTACTTGCCTGCCCCATCTTTTCCTGATGGTGGCCACCACTACTCCACTGGCGACCGCCACCCACTGGTGCTCTTCCGTGCCACCCAGTAGGACTTGGCGTTTTCCTGCCAGTGACTGCCACTGGCCACCACTAGGCTTGCAACCCCCTGAAGTTGACTGCTGCTTATCCACCACTCATTCATTCATTCATTCATTCATCCAATGTTTAATACCTACCACATTCCAACCACTGTCTATGTACTTAAACCACAGTGGTGAAGAGGTCAGGTTTCTCTTAAATTCTAGTGAGGTAAGAATTTAAAAGCAAACGAAAAGTAAACAAGTTTATTTCAGCAACTGTTAAGGATGACAAAGGAAATAGCACATAGTAAAGTGATGGCCATACATGGCTGAGCAACAACATGGAAAGGTCTTGGGTCCTGAAACCATGGAGCGCTGAACCAGCCCATCCACCATGACCTCCTTTCATCAAGTTTCAACATGGCTGTTCCCAGTTTATTCCATGCATTCCATCCTGTACTTGGCAGAAAAGAGAAGAAAGAAAGGAAAAGGACACGGCTGCTACCTTTAAAGACACATCCCCAAAGTTGCACATACCACTTCTCCTTGTATTCTACTGTTCAGAATTTAGTTATATGGCCACATTTAATTGCAAGGAAAGCTGAAAAATGCAGTCTGTATTCCAGAAGGTCAAATGCCTAACGAAAAACGCACAGTTCAATTATTCTAGAAGAAAGGGGTTCATAGGTCGGAACATGTAGCCATCTGACCACACTTACATAGGCAAAACTTATTATCCTCATTTAACAATGAAGAAACCACATCAGAGAGAGAGAAAGATGCCTTGCCCCAAGCTACATAGCTAATAGGCTGCAGAGTCAGAATTTGAACTTAAAGAACCCAAGTCTCTCTTTGGCACATTGGGATAAATCTGCTTAAATAATTGAGGAAAATAGGGAAAAGGAGGAGGGGGAGTGCATCAGTAAGGAAGAGAGGGGGGCCAAATGGTGACTTCCTTAATTCATGTGTCTTCAGTTCAGGAGAAACATGTCAATGTTCAAAAAAGAAAAATCTAGTTCCTTAGGATGAAAGTCACACTCCACTCCTCTATGGAAGTTCACCTGCCTCCTGGCAAGACCAAACATGTGGACAAGATTAAAGCTAATAATTATGATAGAATGCAATCTTGAAAGTCACCGGGGGTACAGAAAGAGACATGTGGGGAGTGGCAATTTAGTACCACTGATTATTCAATTCTCCCCAGAATGAAAAATGAGAAAACTCTTTCTTGGCCCTCAAGCTATGAGGATCTGTCTGCTTTCTCAGGGTACTAAGTGGTAAACAGAAACGCAGACAGAACCAAGAGGGCAGGAATTTGTATTCAAAAAGTTCAAGCAATGATTCTAAATTCTCACAGGCACTAATAATCTTTCCAAATCTTTATATCTGTAGAAATGAGAGGGCTCAAGAGGCTCCCGATTCAGGAGTATTTATCAGTTTTCACCCTCTGATCATTGCAAGGCTTGGCATCTTCAAGAACACAAGTGCATCAAGATGTACAACCAAGGCTGTTGGACTCTATTTCCCAGGGGGTCCATGGTGAATTGGGAGCGAGGCTGATATGGGGAACACAGACTCTGTGAGGAGTGTGAGCGGGAAGGCTGTGGAGAAGAGGCTCATGGAGGGCAGCCACAATGTGACATATTTTTCCCTTTACCAGGCAAGTCTTCTTTATAGCTACAAAAGTAAGGAAGTGCTCTTAATGACTTCTGGAAGTTAGCAAGGGTCTGACAGCAGGGGTTTACAGGACTTAAACAACTTTCAAGAATACAAGGGAGCCATGAAGAAGTGAATTCAGGAATTTGAACAGATTCATTCAAAGTCCTACTTACAACATTTGTATAGTTTCAAACCACGGGTTTCTAAACCACTGACGGATAGAAAATATCCAAGTGAATTGTGGGGACCATCAGAATGCAAAGCACAAGCTCAATACTGATAATGGGAACTACTTTGGCACTTGGGAACTACTGTGAATTAGTTAAGCAGTTAGTGACTGCTGGACACTATGTTTAATAATGAACAGATGGTACAGGAGGAAAAAGAGGTAGTAGGTGAAGAAGGGAGAAAAGTAATATTGTTTACCACTAATATGCAAGCTGTGTGCATCCTTTATCTTCCCTCATTTAATTCTTACAACAACCACTCTGCAGTAGGTTTTGTGCCAATGCAGAAATGTTGAAACAGAAACTCAAAGAAGATGAGGGTCTTGCCAGGTGCCACCCTGCTTGGGATGGAGGAGCTACGTAAAGAAGAGTAAATTTTGGCCTCTGACTCAAGGTTCCAAGCTCCTTGGAAAATTTCTCTCACTTTCCAAAGCCCTTGGCAGTCACTGGAGGTCAGACATTCATCCCAAAGAACCAAGTCTCCATGATGGCGCCATAAATCAGAACAATAGAACCCAGCTCCTCATAAATTGTCCTGCTTCTAGCCAACTCAAGAAGACTCAATCTTCTGGCACTAAAAAATTGAAGAAGGCGTTCAAATTCAATTGAGGTTTACCAGATTGTCTTCACCCGGGTCTTTCCAAAAGGAATAAAATGTCAAGGCAAAGTAAAGCACTTAGCGGTGCAGGCATTGTGGCATCAAATCACACGCAGAGTTCTTTTAGAATATACAAGTTCAGACCTTTCCTTCTGAGAGTTCTTATTCATTAGGGCTGGGTCAGGCCGGGAGATAAGCATTTCTAAAAAAATTCCCAAGGGATGCTTCATACTCTCCACTGTGATTCTGACATCAATCACACAATTGCGCGCTACTGCCTTAATACAAACTGTCAAGGAAAGGCATTCAAATTAATGATCGATCAGTTTTAAATATTTGTAAATAAAGTTTAGCTTCACTACCATAGAGACTGATAAGACTCAGGGTTATGATGCAAGATTCTATCTCTAACTACCAACAGACCCAAGGGAGCTTTGAGAGCAACCCTTAGGTGTGTGATAACTCCCAGATAAGCAGTAGTGCTCCTTGTAAGACTGTCTCAAGAGAGGGGATGTTGGCAAGTGTGATTTCCTTCCATGTGGATGGTTGCCAGGCCCTTTGTTCACTCACAGTCCTGGTGCCTCGGACCATCACTGCTTTCACTGTGCTTTTCAGCTGGAGCAGCTCTTGGAGCTAGTGGCTGCACAGAGACACCCCTCCCAGACATGCATGGAGCTAATGATGTTTCATTTTCCGCTGACTGGTTTTCCACTCCCATTACCCAGCCCAATTTACGTACCCCCTTAGAATCAAAAGCTACAATATAATCACACACATTTCCCATGGTGATTTGACACTAAACTTCCCCCACAATATATTCCAAAACTTTGCAAAGACATATAATGGGAACATCAACAGGATAGGTTATTATTAAATTGAGTGTCTACTGTGCACCAGGCAAGTTAAGTGCTCTATGTCTAGTAACTCACTAAATCTTTACAATAAACCTATGAGGTAAATGTTATTACTCTCTTCATTCTACAGGTAAGGAAACCAAAGCTCAGAGAGGTTGAATAAGATGACAAAGATCACAAAGCTAGAAAGTGGCAGAGGTAGGATTTGAACTTTACCAGTCTGATGCGAGATGGCACACATGCTCTTAAACACTCCAAGATCCACCTCAGAATGCAAACTGCTGCAGCCACTCTGGAAAACAGTATGGAAGTTCCTCAAAAAGTTGAAAATAGAGCTACCCTATGACCCAGCAATTACACTACCAGGTATTTATCCAAAGGATACAAACAGTGATTCAAAGGGTCACACGTACCCCAATGTTATAGCAGCAATGTCCACAGTAGCCAAACAATGAAAAGAATGGATAAAGAAGATGTGGTATATATATCTATATATAGATATATATAGATATAGATATATATATATACACACACACACACACAATGGAATATTATGCTGCCATCAAAAGGAATGAAATCTTGCCATTTGCAATGATGTGGATGGAACTAGAGGGTATTATGCTAAGCGAGACAAGTCAGTCAGAGAAAGATCAATACCATATGATTTCACTCATATGTGAAATTTAAGAAACAAACCCCAGATGAACATAAGAGAAGGGAAGGAAAAATAAAATAAGATAAAGACAGAGAGGCAGGCAAACCATAAGAGACTCTTAACTATAGAGAACAAACTGAGGGTTGCTAGAGGGGAGGTGGGTGGGAGGAAGGGATAGTTGGGTGGGCACAGGATGTAATTAATGAACACTGGGTGTTATATGCAACTGGTGAATCACTAAATTCTACCTCTGAAACTAAAAAAAAAAGAAAAAAAATCCCACCTCATCATGTTATCCCTTTACTACTTTTTCTTTCCCTCTGGGTCCCTTATTTGAACCTATCTCCTAAGCTTCAGTTCAAATTATCCAAATCACCCTTGTGTCCCATTTCACAAAGATTACTCCAGGCCCCATTCGCAGATCCATCAGGGACCATCTTTCTACTTCTCCTAAACCTGATCACCGGCTAACCAACAATTACATTAGAAAAGGTATAAATGGAGATCTAGAATGATTATATTAGTATAATTACTTAAAAGAGCCCCCACACCCACTATTGACCTATGCTTAGGAGTGTGCTTATTTTTCTCAAAGTACAATAAACATTTTATTGTAGAATAGTGAGTGAGTAGAAAAATGTGATAGAGTCAAAATACCTGGGTCTTAACAATTAATAGCTGTATGACACAGCCATCAGGTATGGCAAGTTATTTAACCTCTTAGGCTTTCATTTCCTGCTCTGTAACAACAATAAGCATTACTGTGGCTAGGCATCACACTAAGGGCTTTTCAGATGTTAACTAATTAAACCCCCTGTTATAATTCATTGAATAGGCACTAGTACAGTGCCTGTTACGTAGTGCTCAACTGAACACACACTTGCCTTATATGTGCATGTGTATAAATGTACATACGCGTGTCTAGTATAAAATTTTAGACTTAATACAATCGCCAATTGATGTCTACCTTTCTCTCATGAACCTGGCATTGTCAACTGAAATCTGAGTTGTAACCAGCACTAGTAAGAGAACAGAATGGTCCGAGGGTATCACTTGAGACAGAGATATTGAAAACAGCCAAGAGAAGTAGGAGTCAGGAACTCTCTAGTTGTCTTGGAAGAACTGTTACCTCTCATCCCAACCCCAACAATGGACTGAATAGAGACTGATGGAGGTACTGAAGGCCAGTGCTCATTCAGAAAAAGACAGGGGCACCTGGGTGGCTCAGTTGGTTAAGTGTCTGACTCTTGATATTGGCTCAGGTGATGATCTCAGGGTTGTGAGATTGAGCCCCATGTTGGGCCTGCTTAAGATTCTCTCTCTCCCTCCCTCTCCCTCTGCCTGTGCCCCCTGCTCACATGCGTGTGTGCTCTTTCTTAAAAAAAAAAAGGCAAAAATAATCAAGAATAAAGATTCATAGCACAAAATTTAAGGCAACATTTACCATTTTTATAAATGTTCTTTGTAATCATGTGCCAGTCTTGCCCCAGAGGTAGACAGACCCTAATCTTGCTCCACCAGGTAGGAAGAAATCTGCAGCTGTGCCTGCTGAAGATCTCAGATTACTTGCACTAACTTCATGCCAACCTGTCACTTCATGTCTGGGGAATTGATCCTTTTCTGCCCATGATTATTCCATTTCATCTTGCATTTTAGATAACAAATTACTATCTTAGAGCCCAGCTTTAGGGGCTCTAAAGGATTCTGAGGCATCATTAGCGTGTAAGTAAATAACCATCCTATTTTACATCTTTGTCCATTCCACAGTTTCAGATTAGAGAATACAAAGAAAAATTTTACCTTGATTATTGCAAATATAAATTATTCACAATAGAGTAAATAATCTTTTTTTTAAAAGATTTTATGTTTAAGTAATCTCTGTACCCGATATGGGGCTTGAACTCAACCCCAAGATCAAGAGTCACATGCTCCACCAACCGAGCCAGCCAGGAGCCCCAGGAGAGTAAATAATCTTGAATGCATTTGGCACAGCCATGGAAATTACAAATCCACAAGGCGCACTCCTGAAGAGAACTTTCCTACAGGCTCTCCATAAACTCTGGAATTGACCTATTTACTAGTTCTTTACTTCCTAATGGAAGAGCCAGAATGAGGTTTGTGACTGCATGAAAAGGTTGACTGGGTCTTCTCTGATGTGACAGACATATTTCAAAAGTATCTGTTCTACCCTGTGCCCAACTCATCAACCTGTAAGATGGAAGAAAACCCAACTTGTCATATCAGAGGAGAAACTGGACCACTAATGGCTCATTTGAAGGATGCCTCCCCCCTTTCAATATAGATCTGCACCATCCAAGGAGAAGGTTCATCCTGAGAATGGAGAAGGAAGGAAGGAAGGAAGGGAGGAAGGAAGGGAGGAAAGGAGAAGAGGAAAGAAAGAAGAAAGAAAGAAAGAAAGAAAGAAAGAAAGAAAGAAAGAAAGAAAGAAAGAAAGAAAGAAAGAGAGAGAGAGAGAGAGAGAGAGAGAGAGAAAGAAAGAAAGAAAGAAAGAAAGAAAGAAAGAAAGAAAGAAAGAAAGAAAGAAAGAAAGGAAGGAAGAGGAAGGGAGGAAGGGAGGAAAGGAGTAAGAAAGAAAGAAACAAAGAAAGAAAGAAAGGAAGAAAGGAAGGAAGGAAGAAAAGAGAAAGAAGAAAGAAAGAAAGAAAGAAAGAAAGAAAGAAAGAAAGAAAGAAAGAAAGAAAGGAAGAAGAATAATTTACTTTTACAGGTGTTCACCATTGAAACCCTAAGAGTTCTCTATTTTGAATTTTATCTGGGAATATGTAATTACTTTAGTTAAAAGCTGTTGGAAAAACTATGAAAGTGAGCAAATGACGCTTTACTTAAATGATAAGAAAGATGGCCATTGTCAAGGAGGTTGACAGTATTAACAATTTAAAGCATTATTCTGACAATATATTGAAGGGCCAGTTATTCCATGATACAACACTACTGATCTGAACTTCTCAGTTTAATAGTGAACCATTTTTTCTCTTTGCATCTTTGCTTTCTTGACAGATAAAATCTAGTTCTGGAGCTTCTGTAAACAAGGTAATGCATGAGCAGAGCACTATCTCCTTGCCATTAATGCCAAACTTGTTTGACTGTGGGTTTGGTTTTTTTTTTTCTTTATTTCAACAGATGAGCTCTCTGAGAGCATACACTGAAAAGAGGCATTAACCAGCTGACTTTTTCCTTACAGGGAATGAGATAAAACATAAATATCACGTAACTAGCCTTGCTATCTTTGTTTGCCAAGTATATCATTCCTGTTTTTTTTTTAAAGATTTTATTTATTTATTTGAGACAGAGAGAATGAGAAAGAGAGCACATGAGAGGGGGGAGGGTCCGAGGGAGAAGCAGACTCCATGCCGAGCAGGGAGCCCGATGCGGGACTCGATCCAGGGACTCCAGGATCATGACCTGAGCCGAAGGCAGTCGCTTAACCAACTGAGCCACCCAGGCGCCCCTATCATTCCTGTTTTAATATATGTAAAAGAAGAGTAAAAATTTTGGAAAATATTGCATTTTTGCTATACACATACATATAAATACATATATGTTTCTATATAGACCAATCTATGTGCATATATATATAATCACACATAATGATACGTTCCATATATACATATGTGCCCATAGTCTGTGTGTGTAAACACACACACACACACACATATATATATATACATATTATACTAGACACATGACCCAATTTTTTATTATTTAGGGTGTTATATAAAGGAGAAATATATTTTTTTAGGGAATCAGAATTATTTTCCTCTTTCTCATCTTCATCTGATTTTTAATCTCACATATATAGAGAGAGAGAGAGAGATTTCCATATACACAAAAAGATTTATTATAAGGAATTGGCTGATGCAGTGATGGAAGCTGACCAGACCCCAGAACTGCAGGGTGAGTCAGCAAGCAGGAGACTCAGAAGAGAAGATGGAGACCCAAAGGAAACCCAGAGGCTTCACACTCAGGAAGAGCTGATGTTTCAGTCCGAGTCTAAAGGCAGGAAAAAGTTTATGTCCCAGTAAGAAGGCAGTTAGGCAAGAGGAATTCCATCTCACTCTAGGGAGGGTTGGCCTTTGTGCTCTAGTCAGGCCTTCAGCTGATTGGATGAGGCCCACCTCCACCTGTTTAAATGCTCATCTCATCCAGAAATACCCTTCGGGAAACACCAGAAAGAATGTTTGACAGAACGTCAGGGCACCCAATCGCCTAGTCAAGTTGACACATAAAATTAACTGTCACATTCCTGTCTCAATTTCCTCATCTGTTATACAGAAATTACTAAGAACACCCAAGTCATAAAACTGCTGTGTGAGTTAAATTTTGAAATGAAGGTAAAGCAGTTAGCAAAATGCCTGTAACATCTCAGTGATTGTTAGAATCATAGCGAAGAGGGCGCCTGGGTGGCTCAGTTGGTTAAGCGACTGCCTTCGGCTCAGGTCATGATCCTGGAGTCCCGGGATCGAGTCCCGCATCGGGCTCCCTGCTCCGCGGGGAGTCTGCTTCTCCCTCTGACCCTCTTCCCTCTTGTGCTGTCTCTCATTCTCTCTCTCAAATAAATAAATAAAATCTTAAAAAAAAAAAAGAATCATAGCGAAGAGTAGTGAGTTTCAAGGTGGGCCCTGGCGTGCACCTCCCTCCAGGGAAGAATCTTGATTCTGTCCTTTACTGGCGATGTGATTTTGAGCAAGTAACTAAATCTTCCCCAGCTTCAGTATCCTCAAGTATAAAATGATTACACCTTCCTGACAGGATATGGTGAGATCAATTAAACAGATGGTTCTCCATCAGTTTAGCACAAAGCTGGCACATACCAAGCAATCAGATATGGAGTAATCTTGTTATTACAAACACAAACGTACTTTACTTTTACAAGAGACTTTAATTTCCTCCTTCTTTAAGCCTCAAAATAAATCAGGAAGACAGACACCATTATCATCACTATTTTACAGAAGAGAAAACTGAGAATGAGTGCTTTTGAGTGACTTCCCGGGGATCAGTGATCAGAAGTCCTTCCACATCTCGCTGAACTGCCTGCCCCCTTAGTCCCCAGCACATTGATTTCTCCCCATGATAATAAATATTCAAAACAGGGGTGCCTGGGTGGGGCAGTCAGTTGAGTGTCAGACTCTTAGTTTTGGCTCAGGTCATGATCTCAGGATACTGAGACCGAGCCCCGTGATGGGCTCAGTGTGGAATCTGCTTGGGATATTCTCCCCCTCTCACTCTTCTCCTCCTGCCAGTGCACTCTCTCTCTCTCTCAAAAATAGTAATTTTTTTTTTTTAAAAAAGAAATATTCAGAACAGGTATGGGTCCTAAGCAACTCATCTTGGGAAATCCAGGTATTTACTTAGGGTTATTGACTGAAAAATGGCAGCTCTAAATTGGGGAAATATGGTAGAGATGGTGTGGATCATAACATTCTTCTCAACCCTGAGCTTCTTCTAACATCACACACATATACCACCTGGCAAAGGTAGCTATTTTTCTTTGCATATTATTTTTTTTTAATTTTTTAAAGATTTTATTTATTTATTTGACAGAGACACAGTGAGAGAGGGAACACAAGCAGGGGGAGTGGGAGAGGGAGAAGCAGGCTTCCTGCCCAGCAGGGAGCCCGATGCGGGGCTCAATCCCAGGACCCCGGGATCGTGACCTGAGCCGAAGGCAGACGCTTAATGACTGAGCCACCCAGGCGCCCCTCTTTGCATATTATTTAGCACTGACTACATTAGGCACTCTACTAAGCCCTTTGCATAGATTATCTTGTCTCACCTTCATAGTATACCATGATTTAGGAGCTGTTACTATTCCCACTTTAAAAATGAGGAGATGAGGGTGAAGAGGTTTGTCTGAGACCACAGATGGCAAATATAGAAGCAGCACCCAGGGGTGCTGGCTCCTGAATGCTCTTCCCAGGCAGCCAATTCCTTTATTCAGTTTATTCAATGCATCTTTATTGAGCACTTGCTATGCTGCAGCGTCAGGCCAGGCGGTGGGTGTACAGGGGAGAAAGGGAGAAGCAATGGCCTACCGTGGAGCTCACATTGTACCGCACAATTCCCAGCACCAGTGATATCATCCCCTAGTGGCTGAAAGTTGGCCATTAGGGGCAAAAAAACCTTTCTCTCTTTACATATACATACAGTACATATAAACAGATAGTATATTTGTGGTGGTAGGTGTTTAGAGAAAAAAAATGTCTACAAAGGGTCCTTACGGGTGATGATGACAAAGAGGTTGAGAAACAGTGCTCTCATGTGAAATACAGACGGCACACACATAATTACACAAATAAATATACGACTACAAATTATTGTATATACTAAGAGGCAAAAGCAAAGGGTTTTTTCAAGTGAATTTAAAAAAAAAAATCTCCTTGTGATTAAAGGGTCAGGGAAAGCATAAAGGCATTTAAGCTGAAACTTGAATGATGAGGAGTTTGATACAAGGGTTTCCCAGGATGAGAGCCACACAAAGGTCTTGAGGTATGTGTAGTCTTGAGGTATGTGTAAGAGTTCTCAGAAGAGCAGAAACAAAACTAACAGAATGTGTGTATGTGTGTATATGTATGTGTCTATACATACATATCTATATCTGTATCTGTATCTGTATCTATAATCTGTACATAAAATGGGAGAGAAAGAAATAGAAAATTTAAAGTATTGGCTCACAATACTTTGTGGAGGCTTAGTGAGCCTACAATGTGCAGAGTAGGCCAGCAAGCTGGAAATCCAGGAAAGAGTCAGTGTTGAAACTCAGGTCTGAAGCCAGTAGGTGGACAGGATTCTTTCTTGTTCAGGGGAAGTCAGACTATTTTCTCTTAAGGCCTTCAGCTGATTAAATGTGGCCCACCACATTACAGAGGGTTCTGTCCTAGTCAAAGTCTACCAATTGAACTGTTAATCAGAGCTAAAAAATACTCTTCACAAAAACATCCAAAATAATATTTGATCAAATATCTAGACCCTGTGGCCCAGTCAAGTTGACACATAAAATTGACCATCATATTTGGTCTCAGCATTTGGAAGAACTGATAGAAAAGACTTTGGTGGGAGAACAAGCTAGGAGGAACATGGTGTTGCATGAGGATGTAAAAGCATCAGAGGCAGATTGTGCAGGGCTTTGTAGACATGATGAGGGTTGAACCTATCCTAAGAGTGTTGGAAAGTCACCAAAGATGACATGGAGGGGGTGGCCTGATTCACCATGATGTTGCCACAGACGTTGCTAACAACCACTGATGGGCGATGATCAGGGTTAAGTGTGGGGGAGCTGTCTGGAAGATGCCAGGGCAGAGTTCGTGATGCCCTGGACTAGGGTAGCAGACGTGAGGTGAAGAGAAAGGCTTGGATTTCCTACACACTCAAGGGACGGAGTGGAGGGAGACGTTGATAGGTTGGATATGTGGACGGGGGAGAAAGAATCAAGGTCTCTTTCCACCTTCTGGAGTTCTCCAAGGACCCCCTCGAAAATCACTCAGTAAAGCTTTCCCCGACTCTACCGACACTCAGTTTATGTGTCCATTGCTTTGGTTTGGATGTTTATACATCTTTCTCAGGTCTGTTCCCTCAACCGCTTTATTAGGGCCTCACCGTTGTATAAAAGATCAGCACTGACACAGATTCTCATTAGCTGCCAGATAAATGTGTGACAGTGGAAAGCAGATAGAATTAGGAATCCTAATTCCACCTGTAAACTTGGCCAGAGACCTAGTAATCATACAGATTTTGGCTTACCATTGCTGAGTTTCAGTTTTTTCTTTCATTGGAAAAATTAATACACATTCTGTGTACTTTGCTGTAGCATAAAGGTAACGTGTGTAAAATGTAGAAAAAGAGGTAACACCCTGTAGACATAACCTGTATTTCATCACTTAAAAAATAAGCCAACAACATTAAGGATATATAACAGTCTTTCATTTTCACTTATTACACAGATAAGCCATGAATTTCACACTTCACGAAGAGCATCCTTTACAGTGTATAGAAGTCATTAAGGAAAGTGAGGATCAGAGTCTTGTGGGACTTTCAAAGAAATGAAATGCACATAAACATAAAAGGGAAGAAAAGCCAGCAAATCTGGTCGCATATTTCTGTTCATTAGGAACTGTTCTATTTCTGTCCAAATCAGGAAAAACACTCTAAAAGCATTTAAATAGTAGACATTTTTGTTCCAATATATATTATTTTTGTCAAGGCATTTTTGTCTTGTTTGATGTAAATTATATATCATGATGTGGGTAAAAATATGCATATTTCTATTTTTAATTTCAAAAGTTAGATCAAATAACCTTTAAAAAGAAACAGATCGCTATCAGAGTCAGGGTTCACAATTAACATTACTAATTCTCTGTCTTAAAATTTGACCATGACCATTATCCATTATAAAATTTGAAAAAATACAATCACTTCTAGGTTAACCTACTTGAAAGTTAAAATACAAATAAGTTATCCTAAGAATTGAGTATTGAGGAAATATAAGATCATTCTGTTTCTTCACATCTCTGCTGCGTTGATTAACAAGGATCATCTAAAGTGAGCATTTCTACAAATTCTCATTATGACCATGGCATGTATTCTGGATTATGCCTCTCTCTCTCTATATATATATATCCACTGTGTGCTTGCATAACCTACTATTGATTTAGATTTGCTTAAAACTAAGCAATAAAGTACTGTATATTGTTAAAGTCTAAAGAAAATCAATAAGTAATCCCCAAAGAAGAATATCCATTCTACTCCCTAAAAGCAATATATTGTCTATAAAATGTATTTATGTTAGAAACCTAAAACTTGAGATGAATCTGTCTCTTCAATGATTTTTGAAAACTAAATGTGTTAAATTCTTACTCATATTTCCCAACACACACGCATGCACACATACAGATACACATACAACATTCAGATGCACATACAAACAACCTGTAAGTAAAGTGGAAAAACACCTAAATAATCACATAAGAAAGATTATTTTTAAAGCCCTCAAAATATGCACTATCACTATACAAGTTTGTGATTTGTTAAAATCATTCTAAATTCACTAGGTAAGCAGGGTACACTCATAATCAGTCTTCAGAATAGTTCTTAGCATTCAAAACTTTCCTAGAAATAAAATGATTTACAGATCTATTTGTTGTTCAAGTCATTCAGTTATTGGTCATTCAATTGAACCTTCAATCAGTTGGGTCATTCCAGCAACAGATGACTTGAATATTTTTTCCTCTACCAATCCTCCAACTGAAGACAGCAGTTACAGGTACATATGTCAGATCAAGACTAAGAAAATTTTCCTATTCCCCATGTTCCCCTAAGATGTAGCTCATATGTTTTACGGCATTGTTATTTTTACACATTTAACAAAGTATATATAGTTACACAGAAAATAAGTCTTTCATTAATAGGAAGCCCAGATTATTTTGGGTCTTATATAATAAAGCACTTAGAATCTTACAAGGACCTGGAGGGGAAGAAAATCTGAAATTTGGTTGGAATGAACTATACTCCAACTATTTTTTTTCTGTTAAATCTTAGATCAAAATAGGCAATTGTTCAATGGCCAAGGACATGTTCTCCTCAAATTCTAGTTCCCTTGACACTCTTTATTTCTATTAAAATAGGCACATGTGAGAAAGAGCTAGTGGTTCACTATCTTTGAGGGAGTGGGAGTCAAGGTCATCAGGCCCCATCATAGCTAATCTCAAAACTACAGTCTTGTGGCTTTCCAAACACCCAGCGGGAATTGTAATTTGTACCAAGTTAGAATTCTTTCCAGTCTGATGACCAAAAACTGGCAAACAAATATGTATGTTATATATAAATTGAATATATGCATGCATACACAGATATATATCACACATATACATATAAGAAACCTAATACACAAAAATATGCATAATATAATATATATGTATAATATATATTATAATATAATATGTATATTAAAAATCCTCTGAGCAGTCTAGAAGAAATTTTTTTAAAAACTTAAAATGTTTTAGGAATAAGATGCTTGATTAGTAACTTATCAACTATCACTTCATTTCCCTTCTGGAAGATGTGTCATCTCTTCTCATTCTTTGGAACCATGGTGCTGAATAGGTTTAGAGACAGTAATTGATTAGAAAACTCAAATGCCATTATCAACTCAAGGTTTTACTTCCAATTTTAGCTTTTAAAGCCAGAATCAAACTCCTATTGAGCAGGGAAATTAATTAATCCTTCTATATTCTCCTTAAGTGCAATTACAGCGCTTATGTGGAAGAAAATTTTTCTGATCATTTTCTGCAGCACAGTTTTAATATTGCCTATAATAGACATTGTGTTTTTTTAAAGTGTCAGTAGCACCAAGGAAATTTTTAAAATTTTGTGTATTTCCTTTCTGTGGGGAGAAGGAGGTCAATATCACTGTCCTTTTGTCTGCAAACTACTTATTTTACTTAGTGGCTTGGAAAGCTAGTTGGTCAATGACAAAACATATGAAAATGAATTACACAGTTATTGAAATCATACTCAATGGGACAACAAAACTGGACAGCCCTGGTGTGAGGTAGACTTGCCTCTCACACAGGGTGAGCTTGGCAACCATCCAATTAATCTCAAACCAGCTTTTAATGGAGAACTGTGAGAACTAAAACATGGAAGGGTCTACCTGCAGACAGGTGAAAATGTACATTGTGGTGTATGTATGTCTTATTATGTCTTATTATTTTGCTTTTGTCTATATACACATTTGTGTATACATATACACACAGAGAAATATTCTGGATATAGTTTTGTTCACTCATTCATTTTGCAAATACCTATCGAATGTTGGTAAGTGTTAACACTCTAGTGTCAATGAGCTATTGCCATAAACGTGCTGTCTAATAAAATACACAAAACAGGATTTAAAACAATAATCATTCACTGTTCTACCTCATGTAGATCCCTGGGGAGTCTACTGACCTAGGCGGGGCTCAGCTTTGCTCACTCACCTCACTCCTGTGTCTGTGGGCTGGTTGACTCACTCCCGCATCTGTAGGTAGGTTGGAGTTTGCACACAGCAACACAGGTACAGAAGGAAAACACAAGCATGTGAAGGCTTTGGGAAGCCTCAGCTCAGAAATGGCATACCATCAACCCTGCCTCGTTCTACTGGCCAAAGTAAATCACATGGTACAGGGAAGCCAACTCTGCCTTTCCAGGGATGGGAAAGGCAAACACACATGGCAAAAGGTGTGGATGCAGAGAAGGATAAAAATTGGGCCCACAGGTGCAACTACCACAACTCCTAATATTCTCTTTGATGTAAGAGTCCTCGGGAGTAGCCCGAACAGCATACTGATCATCTGGAGAAAATAATACTTTTAAATTTTTCCTTAAAATCTACTTATGTGGGGTGCCTGGGTGGTTTAGTCAGTTAAGGGTCTGATTCTTGATTTTGGCTCAGGTCACAACCTCAGGGTTGTGAGATCGAGCCTAGGTTGGGCTCCCCGCTGGGTGTGGAGCCTGCTTGGGATTCTCTCTCTCCCTTCCCCACTGGCCCTCCGCCCTCCCCATCATCATTATAATAATAATAATAAATTTAAAATAAATATATAAATCTCTAATTATGAAAAAAACGTATTTCCTGATCCAACACAGCTGACAAGTCCTCATGTGTTTATGAGTAGAAGGAGATTTTCTCCTGGTGCACAACACCAGGAGAGAAAGGAATTAACTTCCTTTTCTTGTCCTACCCATGAGCTGCCAAACAGCACAAAACAGAGTGTTTAGAAACAGGCAACATTTGTGTGCAGGACTCCTCCTCTACCTCTTACTCATTGTTGACATCCAGTTAGAGTGATAAAAATATTTGCTGAACTTCTGTCACTGCTGTTTTCTCTAAATCCACAAAAAAATCTGATCCTGCACAGAGAAGTCTCATGGAGTGACTGCAAACATCTTTATCTACTTTAGGAACTTGACAGCTGAAATAACAGAATGTAAATCCAAATGTTTCTAGCATGAAACCCATGACACTTTAAGTCCTCATTCCTCTCCTTCTGCTTAAGCTGAGCAACACGAGAGAAAGCCCCTGGGGACTTCCAGTCCCTGATGTATGTGCCTTAGATCACACACTGCCAGATGTCACCCAGGATACTGCGTTCAGCTCCTGCCATAAAGCTTTGCTTTGTGACGACTCAATTTCAAATGAGCCATGAAGTATTACATTCTTGAGAAGCCAAAGAACTCTGGTCTTTGGCAGAGCACCAGCTGAAGTCCTAGCAGAAACAGCAGAAGAGGTCATAGTGGATGGGGGGCTGTGTTTGTCACTTGGAAAGCAACTGTCACTTTGTATCTGGGGAATTGTTCCAGAATACAAAAGCTGAATGTTAAGGTGTTCAAGAGTGAGAGGTTGTCACAAGAAGAGGCAAGTTGGTTTCTGACCAGAGAGAAAAGAATTGTGATCCACTGATTACCAGCCCCCCCAGCCCCCTGGGCCCTACTGTGGGTAAAGTGGTTTCACTGATGGCCGAATGTGCAATTGTGAATCTGCCAAAAATGCGGTTCCTGTTTGGTATTTCTTTGCATATTTCCAGCATCATGTATTTGGTATGTGTTTAAATATATAAATTTAAAGATGCACATGACACTTAATTTACAGTGGAAAGTACTTAACAGCTGGCCCTAGCTATCAAATGCAAATATGAAAATTCAGCACAGCACACTTCTGATAGTTTAATTGGCATGAGTGGAAAATGAATTCCAACATGAAGTTCTCATCTGTGGCTCCAATGGAAGCTGATAAGGTACTTAATAGACTTTTAATAGAGCTTCTGAGACCCAGATCATGAAAAAAAACAAGCATGCCCTGCAATTCATTCCCCACCTTTCCAATAGCAGCATGAAGCTTTCCAAAGAAAAAGATTCACGGAGGTTTTTCCATGGAGTGTATTTATAATTTGGAAGAAAGTTTCTCGCAGTGGATGGCTTTTGTCAATAATTCCTCAGTGGAGAGGCAGGGTTCTACAGACAGAAAGAGCTAGAGGGAATCTTGTAAAAACAGGCAAGATTTGAAGGAATGGTTTAGTGTGGAAAGCTCTTTAATGGCAGAAACGTGGATGGACTAAATCCTCATGCATTCTGCTAGAAATCAAGGAGGAAGGCAAATGTGAGTTAACACATAGACCCTAGAATTAGGAAATGAGAAAATACAAGGAAAAAATAAATGATCTCTACTAAATGATTGTTCTCGTGGCACTAGTCTCTCAAAATGACATTAATACTTCATTCATTATTGGTCAGACTATGAATTCATAGAATCTCAAGACTACCTCTTATGTCTCTGGTCAGTAGAATTATGCCCCTTCACTCCTGAAATGCTCACATCCTAATCCCTGGAACTTGTGATATGGTCACAAATGGACTTTGTAGATGTGATTAGGATTAGGTCCCTTGGGATCGAAGATTATCCTGGATTATCTGAGTAGGCCTAATCTAATCCTGTGAGTTCTTTTAAAGCAGACCATTTTTCCTGGCTGGAGAGACCTGATAAGGGAAAAATGGTCAGAGAGATGCTATGTTGCTGGCCTCAAAGATCGTTTGAGTTTGCTCAGGCTGCCACACAAAGCACCACAGACTAGGGGACTTAAACAACAGAAATTTATGTCCTCAAATTTGAGAGCCTGAAAGTCCAAGATCAAGGAATCAGTGGGTTTGGTTTCTCCTGAGGCCCCTTTCCTTGGTCTGCAGGGCCTCATGCTCTCTGGGTCCTCAGGCACCCTTTTCTCTGTACACGTGCACCCCTGGCGTCTCTTCCTCTTCTTAGAAGGACACCAGTCATACTGGATCAGGGCCCCTCCCTAACAGCCCCATTTTAACATAACCACCTCTTCAAAGACCTTATTGCCAAATGTGGTTACATTTAAAGGTACTAGATTGGGACTTCAACATACAAACTGGGTAGGGGGGCATAATTGAGCCCATAACAAAGATGAAAGAAGGGGTTATTGAGCCAAAGAATGTAGGCAGCCTTCAGCTGGAAAAGGCAAGGAAATGAATTCTCCTCTAGAGCCTCTAGAAAGGAGCACAGCCCTGCTGACACCTTGAATTTAGCCCAGGGGAAATACAGTCAAACTTCTAACATATAGAACAATGAGATAACAAATTTGTGTTGTTTTAAGCTACTAAATTTGCTGTTGTTTGTTAAGACAGCAACAGAAAGCTAATGCAATGTGCAAACTTTAACCAACAGATAAATGTATCTTGTGTCCCTACTGTGTATCCATTACTACATCATGGACGATAACCGACCTTCCAGGGACTTGTGCTTTCCTACTCCTGCATATGGAACCACCGAAAGCACAGTGGTTTAAAATAGCAATGATTTATTATGGTTCACATGTCTTCAGTACACTAGGGTTAGACTGTTCAAGGTCAAGCTTGGCCAGGTCCGCCCACTTTTGGCTTTTGGAGAAGCTCTACTTCTTCCAGGTCTGTGGGTCACCTGTGGTGGCTTTGCTGTATATGTGTCTCATTCATCTCAAACCAGAAGGCTCACAGAACATGTTCTTATGCAATGGCAGAGACTCGAGAGAACAAGTCTATATACCTCTTAAAGCCTAGTCTCCTAGTCTTGGACGGACATACTGTCACTTCTAACCACATAGCCAAAGCAAACTGCATGGCCAAGCCCAAAATCAAAGAGCAGAGAAATTTATTCTGCTCACAGTGAGGCCATGGCAAGAGTATGGATGCAGGAGAGGTGAAGGCCTAGTGCCATAATGCCATGACCACAGGCTGACAGTTCAATCACAGAGAGACAACTAGCAAACATGAGATAATAAATGTGGATTTGGATACTAGAAGGTGAAAGTATTGATGTATTGGCAAATATAAACTAAAATACAAAAAGGAATATAGTAGTTAATACATTGTCAGTTATTTTGCTTGTCTAAACTTTATTTGCATACATATGAAAAAGAAGTATTGCATTTCACCATGTTCAGAAGCCATCTTCAAAATGTGGGGAAGATAATGAGGAATTTATGGTCCCACATTGGAATTGAGTTGAATACCCATTTCAGAAGAGATTCCAAATGTCCTTTAAAACCAACAAGAAATAATCAAAGTATCTGAAGCTCAGCTTGAATGGAAGAGAATAAGCTCGGAAAATCCTGAAATTAAATTGCTTTCTGTTGTAGGAAACAAAATTTCCACAAACCTTTCCCATCCCTTTTTGTATGTTTCTACCTTGCAGCTCCTTCAGTCCAGAAATGAAGTCTATTTCTGTGCCTCTGGAATCTGGGTTTGGCCATGAATCTGACTTCACTGATAGAACATAAGCAAATGTGAAGCAAGCAGAAGCTAAAAAAGCTCTTGCAGACTAGGCTTTTCCCTTCTTTCTGCAATCCCTTCCAAAACTATGTGAATAATCCTGGGCTGACTTCCTAGGGGTTTGGAAACCATGTGGAGAGATGTCTTGGCCATTCCAAATGGCCAATTGTCCCACCTGAGGCCACAGACATATGAGTGAGGCTGTCCTAAAACACTGAGCCCCAGCCAAGATGGCCCAAACCAGAAAAGGCAATAAAGCAACACTTAAAAGTGTGAGTAATAATTAAATGTTTGTTCCTTTTAGCCATTAAATGTTGGGATGGTTTGTTACTCAGAAATAGCTTACTGGTAAACCTCCCTGGCAAATGAGGTATATGTTGCTGGCGAGCAAAAGAAGAGCTAGGACTCAAACCCAAAACATTCCACTGCTGGCTCCTTCCACAAGCTCCCAACCTGGAGGCTGAGAGCTCACAAAGCGGGCAGAACTCAAGTGAGCAATTCTATAACACACATGTACACCATGCATTGTCTGTCATAATATAGACATCATACTCTTGCTATGTATCTGGAAATGTGCTAATGATGTACCTGAATTATATTATTTAATCTTTACCACAAACCTATGTGGTAGGTCTTACTAATATGCCCATTTTACAAGTGAGAAAATCCTCAGAAGTTAGGAACGTATGTGGTATCACCCACCTAGCCAACCCGCTGAGAGGGAGCACACAACTCTTAACGAATATCCTTCACTGAATTAAAAAATGCCTTGTGCACAAATATACCATTTTTCAAATGTCTGTTGATTTTGTTGTGATGCGTAAAATACAAAGGGACTTAATGGTATTCCTGATTGCAAAATAACATTTAAATGTTATTTGATTTTTACCATAAAATGGCATTCTTCTATTCAAATAACTTTTATATCAATTTACCTATCTTTCTTATATCAACACACAGAGCCAGAAAGCTAAAATTGACCAATTCATACATGTATATATTTATCCAACAGAGAATTCCTAAGCCCCTTCTATGCAAAATTATCTTTACAGAGGTAGATGTTTTCTAGATTTTGTGATAGTCTCAAAATATGTAAGTCAGTCAAACATTACAAATATAAGATATCCTTACAATAATATCTGATATTTAATAAGCACTTCCTGTGTGTTGACTGCTGAACACATGAACAGGTCATGCACAGTGCTAAGCACTTACATGTGTCATCACACTTATTCCTCCAAATAACCCATGAGGTACTATTAACAGCCTAATTTTACCAAACAGAAAACTGAGCTACCAAAAAGTTAAGTAAAACACTTAGGGTCACATTTAATAAGAGGGATTTGGGAGACAATACCAGCAGTCTGGCACCATGCTCCAGATTGCTTTGTTTTGAATACCTACTGCTGTCCATCAAAGCCTAGGTTAGGCTTCAAATTTGCCAGTACAGTCTTATTAGGAAAATGACATATTATTTTACCATTTTAACTTTTATTTGTGAAAAATAATAATGCCTTTAAAATTCTAAGTATTCTATCATGAGAACTCTGACAGCCATTTAGAGGAATTTCACTGAGCATGGAATCTTTCTTTTGGTTTTCACACCTATATCTGAATTTTGGAAAAAGCTTTTTGATTCTTCTAGCTATTTGTAGCTAAATTGGTATCCCAAATGAAACGTTCAAGAAAATATTCAGTGTTTCTGAATAGTGCTAAAGCCAGGCTGCTCTGTTCTTCCACACACACACTCACCTTTCATTCCCATTGTTTACTCTGGACTTCATTTGTTAATCAATTCAAGATCTGTTTCATGTTTTTACAGGTATTCCCATCTGCAGCAGTACTAATTCTTCATTCAACTTCTTAGCTGAAGAACAAGCAGAAAGAATGGAAGGAAGTCAATTTTGTTTAGATAATTTCTTAGATTTTTTTTAAAAGCACATCACTAGCTTTTCCATTTTAAAATCATTAAGCTTATACTAATATGCTAATTACACCACTGTTGTGTTTTTTAAAAGCCACATTACTAATTCTAATATGCTATTGCTGGCCAATGGTAAAAGTTTTATAGCTAATGGGGGCAAATGGAGACTTCTCAAGAACAAAATCTTATCTGCATATATTGTTGAAATTGAGCTGATGGAATTTGTTTTCCTACTCCAGACGTTTTGAAAATAACTTTTCTTTCCAAATATGTTCTCCATGTACCCTTCCTCCTGATTTGGTCAGGGTGATAGACTACAGATTATAAAATTGATGGATGTCTCCCTTTTTCCATTCTCTTACCAGATGAACTGGCCAAACATGACAGTTTTGAGAAATTGGTATATTTTATTGTCTAGATAAAAAGGGGATCTTCTTGTCAAACTCTTGCAAAAGAAATTCCTTCCAGGATGAGATCGTTGTATTTATATTAATCAGTCCTCTACCTTAGTAGGTAAATCCAATAATATATTAAATATAACGACAAGATCCTGGAGCCCATAATGTGTCCTCATACTCAAAGTGCTTGGGAAAATAAAGATCTAGGATATATAGTACCTCAGGGATCCTGTAGACCAAGTGCTATAGCAGACTTCATGGGCATCAATCATTTTATTAAAAAGTTTCATTGCACTCAACACACAATGAACTCGATCTTTCTGCTTAGAAACAGGCTTAAGGTCAAATGGATCTTTTTCTAACTCTTAAATGCCTTCAAATGCGTCCATTCCCCTACTTTTACCCTCGTAATAGGAAGGAAGGAAGGAAGGAAGGAAGGAAGGAAGGAAGGAAGGAAGGAAGGAAGGAAGGAAGGAAGGAAGGAGAAAGAAAGAAAGAAAGAAAGAAAGAAAGAAAGAAAGAAAGAAAGAAAGAAAGAAAGAAAGAAAGAAAGAAAGAAAGAAAGAAAGAAAAAGAAAAAGAAGAGGGATGAAGGAAGGGAGGAGGAGGGAGGGAAGGAAGGAAGAAAGGAAGGAAGGAAGGAAGAAAAGAAAAAAGAAAGAAGGAAAGAGCGAGAAAGGAAGGGAGATATATTCCATTTTTTTTCTATTCCAAACCTCCTGGCTTATTTCACTATTATTCTGATAAATTTTACTCTCAGTGTCACTAATAGCAAATATAATAGCTTCTTCTGCAGTAAAATCTTCTCCCTTCATAGAGACAGCGATCAAACACTAACAGAACCAGGCAGGGGGCAGACATAAGGACAGGAGGCATCAAGAAAAGCATAGGACCCATCGATGGGACTATCAGTCCCCAACCCCCGCCTGTATTGCTAGGTGGGCACTGGAGCAAAGTATGCAAAAATAAATATTGACTTTTGTAGGAAAGATCCTATTTTTTTACACCTGGCTTAAAATTTTCTGTAAGCCAGACACACACCCAAAACCTCCTATGATCTAAATGTGCTGCCTGTGTGTGACTTACATTGTAAGTCTGATTTTTCTTATTGTCTCTCCTCACTCCAGTGAATTGAACTACCTCCTCCTGAATTCTTATAGCACTTTGTATCTCTCTTTTTGTGTTTCTCATATTCTGCCTTAATTGTTACAGTAAGTTTACCCTTTATCAGTTCCATCCTATATTAGAAAGTAAGCATTCAGCCAATAACTGGCATAAGCACCATAACAGATATCCTACTGTAGGATACCTCTAGTTTGGGTTATTTGAACAACTTAAAGATAGCATCATGAACCCAGGTTCTTTCCACCTTTTTTGCTACCCTGTTGGCTTGCCTGAAGGCAAGCTCTCCTTTTGAGGAATAAGTGAATATAGCACTTCCAGGCATCAAATCTACAAATGAAAATATCCTACATCCCTGTGTCTCTTTGTGTCAATGAAGAAATCTTTCCTAGAAGGCTCTGCTGCCAAGTTCCCTTTATGTTGACAAGTGTTGAATCACATGACCCCCCCACAAACCAATCACTCGTTGGCCATGATGGGTTTGTATTAATTGGGATCTTGCCTAAGTCATGGGATGGAGGAGGAGCCAACAGAACAAAATGAGGTCTCTTCCAGCAGAGAAGAATGGAAGTAATGCTGGTTTGGTTTTTAATCAACATCATCTATGGCAATCTCCTACCAGACTATAAATTTCTTGGGGATGAGGATTATATTCTTGGAAAGAGCTGGTAAGGATGTGAAGTAATGCAGTAAGATAGAGATGATGAATTAACGCACTGCTACTGCCCTTTAGCACAGAACATGACATCTAATAAGGACTGAATAAATATTTGATTGAACAGATTTGAGAAGTGTTTTAACAGATGTGTATTCAGGGCACTGTGAGAGAAGAGAGGAAGGAAGGAGTCATTTTGCCTGGGAGAGTCAGATAAGTCTTTACCACAGAGGTGATCCATCAAGAGCAACAGTTACCCTGTCATTGAGTGTAATCTCTCTGTCTCTATTAAGCCAATCAATTAGTTTCTCCCCATCATTGATAGGTGGTGTGACTAACATGCATGTCAAGCCTACTGAAGGTCACAGGCAGAGTAGGTTACCACTCTGTTGATCTTCACCAGGCTCACAAAAATGCCTAAAAATAACGTAATAGTCATTAACAAAAGGGCAAAGCCACCTCCCATCTGGGTTCCAAATATTAAGATCTTGAGACCTTTGCCTTATTACAAAAAGGTAAATCAGTAAGTCTGCAATTCTCGTAATAGTTTCTAAACATCTGTCCTGCACATCTCTGAGTAGCAGCATCATTGAGATGCAGGTATTTTTTGGCCATCAGAGAGCAGACATTTTTCATTCCTTGCCTCAAGCTTTCCTTACACTCCATTTTCTCACAGATAGATATGAATAAAGATTGCCACTCCACTTCAGCCTTGCGTTTTTCTTCTGAATGATACCAGGATTGCGTAATCAGATCAATTTATTGTTAATCTGAAGGAATTTTCTTTCCAATGAGACTTGTCAGACACATTTATGTCCTTTGAAATCACTGTAATTGACCCAGCAGAGGTAAAATGTGGAACAGCACCTGTCTGCTCAGGCAATCAATGACAAAACGGCAAGTACTGAAAGCAGAAATCCTGGCTCCTTGTCCCTCTTGGAGCACTCATACTGCGATAGATGTGAGTTCAGTCCCAGAAGGCTCCCTAGCTCAGGTGCCAGCTAATAAAGGGATCCCATGAAACAGCATATGGATAATCATTTAGGATAAAAGGCAGTAGAACACAAAGAAGAACCAAAGGCCTGGCCATTAGTCCCAGCCAGCACTAACTGTCATTCAAAAAAGGGAGGACGTTTTGGAACTTCCAGCCATCCCAGGGCATTAGCTGACACTATTTAAAGCAGAGGAAGTACCTGGCCAACCCACAGAATCATGAGAAATAAGGTATTCTCATTGTTTTAGGCCAATGCATCTTGGGGTATTTTGTTATACAACAATCGGTGGCTGAAACATAGAGATCCTACGACAGAAACTAAGAGCTCCCTTGGTTTCCAATGACCTTCTTTTTCTGGTTCCAAGATTTGTTTAGCTTCATGGTAAACCCTTTTTTGTTCAAGATGGTTTCTGTTCTTTGCAGCCACTAATTAACTGACATCGAAGTGAGAGGGCTCAGGCCAAAGAGTTCAGCTCTGAGTACTGGTTATAATCCTTGAGACTGCAACAGGGAAGCAGGCTTTATACTGGAAGGATCCTGAGTCCAGGGTAAAAACCAAAGAGGCATTCAGAGACAGGACAGAAGCTCAATGTGGCATCAGGAGAGGTAAGGCAGACAACGCTGAACCTAACCAGTAGGACAGCACCTGCTCAGTTCTCCCAACCATAGTGTTGAGACATGGAAGCACGGTTGAGGCTACATATGAAGATGATGGACACTGTATTTGTGAGGAAAACACAGAGAGCTCAAGAGGCAGACAAGGACAGACAGACAGCCCCTGATCACCATGAGCAGCGTAGTTGGAGGGAGGACAAATGGCCCAAGATTAGCAATGCAGCCTCTGTCTGGCAGCCCCAGAGCCAGACCTGCCTATTTGTAGCCCCAGCCTCTCTGTAGGGAACTACACGGCATGTCAAGTTTGAGCACCAGGCAAAAAGAATGAGAGTTGGGAAATGTAGGGAGAGTAGAAGAATTGAAGCATCCCATAACCACCCTTCCCAGCCCCAACTTTCTTTACACCTGTGTGTAATTCAGTTTGACATTTAGAGCAGATTTTAGCAGGCTAGAGTCAGAGTATAATAAGTGGGAGGAAAAGATAAATTGAGCAGAACCATTGGCTTGTGGCCTTACGCACCCATTTGACAGTCATTGAATGGGCAGAACAACTTGACAGGGACCAAAGATCCACATGGGTTGATGGAGCTGTTGGCAGGTAAAGAGAACTCTAACTGGAGCTAGAATTGAAGGATGAGGCTCATAGCACTTAGGATGGGCCAGGTTATGCTGCAGTAATAAATCAAAAACCTCTCAGCTTATAACCGAAAAGTTACTTCCTACTCATACTACCTCTATCATAGTCACCAGGCTCTTCTCATCACCGCCACTCAAGGACCCAAGCCTTGGGAAGATCCATCCCGATGTGGCTCTGTCATTGGAGAGATGGTAAAAAATGACCACCCACAGGTTAAAGGCTCTGCCTGGCAATAACACACCACTTTCGCTTATATTTCACTGGTCAAAGTAAATCACATGGCCACACATGCACTCAAGGAGATAGAGCTATCTAATCCTCCTGCAGGGAGGGGCTTCAACATGGGTTAGGAATAAAAGCCTGCCACGGACCCAGGCTATTAAGAAAGGATCAAGCAAGACTCCACACATCTGCAAGCTAAGGGGCTGAGCACCTTGCCAAGTGAAGGATTTGAGCATGAGGAGGAGTTCGACATATGTGGCTGAGTCTATAGGGTAAGGGCTTCGGAAAACAGCTGAAAGAAAATTCATGAAGCCAGGGATGAAAATAAGCAATAGTGATATTAGTAATAATGGCTACCATCTATTAAATCCCCCCTTTTTTTCTGAACCAAATGTCTTACACACATTTTTCATCCTCATCACACATCATACACACATCATTTTAACCTCTTAGGAATTCTATGGGTTTAGTGCTGTACCTCTCATCTATACCTCTATGCTATAGATGAGAGCCTGAGGGTCAGAAAGACTGTATCACTTGACCAGGATCATAAAGCTAGAAAACAGCAGGGTCCAGATTTGAACCCAGCCCTGGCTGGCTTTAAAGCCCATGATCTCTCTTCTCTTTCTACAAAGCCTCCTACTTCCCTTGGTACAACAGCAACGCAGGACCAGCAACAAGATACGTGGGATCTGACCTGCCAAGTCAGCAGCCTTAAATCCTCTGCAGAGATGTTGAAATGAGCAACTTTAGTGTATTGTGAATATATGATATGGGTGGGGGGGTGGTGAAAGGAGGTAGGTGGGGGAACCAGAGGGGCAGGCTCTAATCGATTTTATTCTTCCAAATCAAACCCCACTACCTATTCCTTGCACATATATCAAGACCCTAAAGCAGCAGAAATCATCATCTAAAGAGTTATTTGCTGCAAACGAGTCAAACTTTTCTCTTTCACGCGTTATGGAGAGTCCAGTGAGCCTTATAACAAAAACAAATCCCCCTGTCAGATTGCACTGCTGAGGAGCAGCTGTGGAGGCTTCTGTCACACACAGATTACCATATTCACTGACTTAACAGATGAGCTGAGGGCATTTCACTTTGCTAGACTATTTAAGATTCACCCAGAGCATCATTTCTGCTGAACTGCACGCGCATAATGAAGGCAGTCACTGTTCTTCCATCTCTCCTCCATGTCTGCTTGTACTTGTTCCCTTTGTGTAAGCCTCTTCTTGCCTTATAGAGTTCAAATTAAAATTCTATTTTTCATTAAGCATTAAAAAATACTCCAACTACAAGACACAGTAGTTAAATCTGGAGATCATCCAGTGGCTTCTTGTTCCCCGCCTAAGAAATAAAGCTCCTCGAAGCATACACACATCACTTTGGCACATGCCCCGGGCTTTCTCAGAGCACATCTGAATTGTGTGCTTTTTATTGTATAATAAAGCCAAACAGTCGGAAGAAGACTTTGGTCAGCTCTTGAGATATAGATGTCTGGGAAACCAAAGACTCTCAGGAAGTGCATCAACTCACTGAGCGAGACCCAGAGATATTGAGCAACACTAAACAAGTATTTATTGAGTTGCCACTCTATACCAGATATTGTGCTTGGCAAAAGGAAAACAAAGGTAGATGAGACATCACACCTTCTCGCAAAGACTCAGTCTGAAGGAGGCACACAAACACTGTGCCACAGGAACAATACAGGCACCAGAGAAACAGTATGGAAACATCAATGTCTACAGGTTACTTTTGCTTCTGTAAAACTCGTAAGCCAAATTAACATAACTGCTTTCAAATAAAATAGTGCATAAAGGAATAATTCTGATTGTCATGTAGATTATTGCTGTATTGGCTCTGCTCTCTAGATGCTGCTAAATATTTGCCTAAGAATGAGTTAATTAAAATACATAGTATGCCAGTTTCAGTTCAGAAATATGGAGAACCACAAAGAGCATTCAAACTTATAACACTAGACAAACTCAAATTACCAATTTCTCTGGGACCCATCAGAAAGTTTAGCTCATGGAGAAAATAGACAATTTGACACCTAGAGATTGGCATCTGCAGGGAGAAAAAGCACCAAGGATTTGTTTGGTTGGGGCAGAGGCTGAGGGGCAAAACATAAGCCGGTATGAAGCTAAAATGTTTTAATGAATTGCTAAAACTGTAACAAATTACAATTAATTAATTATATCAGTGCAAGAGTCTGAAGCCCTTGGAAGCGACAGATGATGTATAGGAGGGTTTACATCCTTGGGCACGCTTTCCTTCCATGAATCCACAGGTGCTCACAGGGAGGATTAGAGAGAATCCTGGAAAGCTTCCCAGATATTGCTGTTTTGGGAAGTGGAACAGCAGCCCCTACTGAATTTCTATCTAGACCTATCTCCACTATCTTCCCTAAAGAACACAAACCCTGGGCGCCTGGGTGGCTCAGTCGGTTGAGCGACTGCCTTCGGCTCAGGTCATGATCCCAGGGTCCTGGGATTGAGTCCCACATCAGGCTCCCTGCTCTGCGGGGAGCCTGCTTCTCCCTCTCCCACTCCCCCTGCTTGTGTTCCCTCTCTCGCTGTGTCTCTCTCTGTCAAATAAATAAATAAAATCTTTAAAAAAAAAAAAAAAGAACACAAACCCTAATTTGCATGAAGAAAGATGACTACCCTAGGATGTTGGTGCAATCACTGCAGCTGTGTGAAGAGAAGAGCCAAAGAAAGCTGGGGGAGGGGCAGAAATACTCACCAGGACCACATAGGGCACATAAAAAAGTAAAATATATGGCAACAATAGCACAAAGGATGGGGGGCAGGAGGATGGGAAGTAGGCATAATTATAATTCTAAACATGCTACCATGCATGCTCCCCAGAAGAGTTCATGCTCTAATCTTCAGAACATGTGACTATAATGAAATATCACTCCCATGACTATAGACATAGACTATAGGCAACATCACTCCCCACTAAAGCACAGTTGACTTTAATCAGCCTATGCTAATTATCCTGATGGGGCTAATCTAATCACATTAACCCTTAAAGCAGAGAGCTTTCTCAGACTGGTAGTGGAAGTCAAAGATATATAAAATGTAAGGAAGATTTGACCTGCCATTGGTCCTTTGAAAATGGAAAGGACATGTCTGAAGGAATGCTGGTGATTTTGAAATGTTGAGGACAGCCACAGAGGAAACATAGATCTCAGATCTATAGCCACAGGGAACTGGATTCTACCACCTGAATAAACTTGAATGTAGACTCTTTCTCAGAGTCTTTAGATGGGAGCTCAGCCCAGGCAAGACTTGGAGTGTGAGACCCAGAGAAGAAAACCCAGTCCCGCCCACCCAGATTTCTGACTTAACAGAACTGAGAAAACAAACAGGAGTAAGTTTAAGCTGCTACATTTGTGTTAATGTTTTACAGAGCAATAGAAAAATAACACCTGGTCAACCAATGCAAGCAAAAGAGAAATAAGCTTAAAAAGCAAATGTAGAAGTTTTCAAAAACTTACCTGAGGGGGGAAAGATATTCTGAGACATAGGGGCATTGCTTCAGCAAGCCAGAAATAGCAGTAAAGAAGTTCATATATGTTAGCAAAGGGCATAGATCCCAGTTACCTTCATCACACCATAACCAATGTGCAAGAATAATCCAAATACTCATCCTTTAAGCAATCCCTTACTGTAGAGCTCCCTTCCTATTTCCTATAAACAAAGAATCCCCGTCCTAATAAAGATGTCCCCACACTCAAAATAGCAGGGTCAATGAAAAAGGAAACCATGATGTTGTTTGTTTGTTTGTTTTTTGTTTTCTCTTTTGACCACAGAGTTTTTAATAGAAAAGAAATTTCTACTCCATGCATGATTTTGGAAATTTCATTCTAGCATTGATGAAAGGTCATATTTCTTTCCAACTGTGGTGAATCTCATGCTGCTTTCCCCCAACAAGAGCCGATGTCATTGCTTTTGGAGTACACACGATTCAGTGCTTCAGTAATTCTGGGCCCTAAAAATGTGGCCGATACTATTTCCAAGCCAACTGGTTACTGTGTGGGGCTAAGGAATACAGTGAACTTAACTATTCAAAAACAACATCCTGTGTGATAACTGTAATGATGGATACATGACCTCATGCATTTGTCAAAACCCATGGGATGTACAACACAAAGAGTGAACCCCAATATAAGCTGTGGGCTTTAGTTAATAATAATGTATCAATATTGGCTCATTGACTGTAAAGAAATGTACAACATTAATCCAAAATGTTAATAACTGGGGAAGGAAAGGGGGAGAAAGGGAGTGTATGGGAATTCTGTATTTTCTGCTCATGCTTATGTGAACCTAAAACTACTCTAAAGAAATTAAGTCTATGGGGCGCCTGGGTGGCTCAGTCGGTTAAGCGTCTGCCTTTGGCCCAGGTCATGATCCCAGGGTCCCCATGACAGGCTCCCTGCTCAGCTGCTCAGCAGAGAGTCTGCTCCTCCCTCTCCCTCTGCCACTCCCCCTGCTTGTGTTCTCTCTTTCTCTGTCAAATAAATAAATAAAATCTTTTAAAAAATTAAGTTTTTTTTTTTTTTAACGTATAGAGTAAAATACTTCCTTCCTCTTTGCTGGCCAGATGACACAGATTGACAACCAGGCACCTTGTTGGAACCATTAAAGAATGATCCCGGGTCTTCGGATTCTGAAGGCTCCAGCACCAATAGTCACACTCTCCTTCATTTTCAGGGGCTTCAACAATGGGGCAGGGATACACCCAGATAATTAAGAGATAAAAAGGGACACAATGCAATGGAGAGATATTAAACAGCAAAAACCATTGAGTAAATCAGAGACTTTCACCATACCTACCTAAACTAAAACTAATCACATGTAAAATTTGCTTTTTTTCTTGCGAATAAAATAGTAGCCACCTTGGATCTACAGAAGATGAAAGAAAATCACCAGGCATAGTGAAAAAAATCATCAGATCATAAGATGATTATTTGAGTCCTCAGGACAAATACTTTCCTTTGAGAAAAATTCCCTCCACGAAGAAAAAAAATTCTCAGGGAAAAATTTCTGATTCATTTTCTGAGTGTATTTCAAGAGAAAGTTGCTTATTTGAAGTAGGAACAAGATTTAGTTCTTGAAAGACATGGGACTAGCAAAATTTAAAATGCTTTGAGTTTGGCTTATATGTGGAATCTAAAAAATAAAGCAAAGAAACAACAACAAAAACAAATAAAAAAACAAAAACAGATTCTTAAATACAGACAACAAACTGGTAGTTGCCAGAGGGGAGGTGGGTCGGAGGATGGGTGAGATAGATAAAGTGGACTAAGGTACAAACTTCCAGTTACAAAGTAAACTAGTCACAGAGATGAAAAGTACAGCATAGGGAATATAGCCAATAATACTGTAATAATGCTTCATGGTGACACCATAGTGGAAAGTGAGTAATGTATAGAATTGTTGAATCAATATGTTGCACACCTAAAACAAATATAACACTATATGTCAACTATACTTCAATTAAAAAAAGTAAAATAAAATAAAAGGTTCAGGGACAATGAACTATATATTGTATAAAGCAGCAAATCAAATATATGACTTACAATATCAACTCAAAAAAAATCCTCCAGGAACAAAGACAAAGAAAAAATGATAATGAGAAAAAGTCAAGAGAATGATAAAGGATTAATCCAGGACCTAAAACATGTAAAATTGGAATTCCAAAAGATAGCAAAGAGAGGATATGCAATAAACAAATGAGATTAGAATATTAGCAGAAGAAGAAATTTTCACACTCAAAGAGCCCACTGAGCTCTAGACAAAGTCAAAGAAAATGTGTGGCTTAAGTGTACACAAGTTAATATTTTAATTTCTAAGGAAAAGAAAATAAGTTATAAGCAGCCAGGGAGACAGGTAAAAAGAAGAAGAAGAAGGAAAAAAAAGAAACAAAGAAAATAGGAACAAAAAAAAAGAAAAAAAAAAAGCCAAACTTGTCTTGGCATCAAAACTACAATAAAACTGAGTGTCCTTATATTTGAGTTTACTGACCAGCTCTACTGGGTTGGATACAGCCAAAAACCTTATTTTATGCAAAGATTCCAAACTTTTTTGATAAATTAAAAGCTCTGACCCAACAAGCCTACATTCCCTGGACAACACTGGCAAAATGGGAACTAAAAAATGAAAAGGCATCTATAAATTATACTTAATTCTTCACAATATTGTCGATGATCATCATGTTTTGAAGTAGTCGAGAGAATGCAGTTATCTATTGAAGAAAATGTGGGGGACAGTTAACAATATCCTGGACTTGGAGCCATAAGACTGACCTGAATCCAAACCCTGGCTTCTCCATACTTACCAGTTACATGATTTTACGCAAGTTATATTTTTGCTTGGGACTTTGACCATGACATGGGTATAATGATGTGTTCAGTGGCCCATGTCATGCCCCCCACCAAAGCACTGCTATTAGGATGCATTAAGGCTAGAAAATTGACAACATATGCAAAAAGGTGACAAGAGATTAGGAGGATAATTTTAATGAAATTTGGGGGTTAATCATAAAATCCAGACGTTGAAAAAGAGTCATGAGATATCTACTAAATGCTGATATAAGAAGAACTGTTATACTTCCCCAAATATTCATTCACTTGATCAATAAATGTTAATAATATGGTCATAATATGCATAAAAGTAATCTTGGCTCTGCAGAATTTTTAAAAAATAAATGGCATGACCAAATGCCTTACAAGTGCTTATTAATTCTAACGGAAAATAAGACATACATCCCTGAATGATAATATACAAGGATATTTATGGAATGCGTAAATGAAAAGACCAACTAATAAGTGCCATAGTCATTTAGAAGACATCCTCCTGCCTGAAGCAGTTCAGAAACATGTAGGGCTTGGGCGCCTGGGTGGCTCAGATGGTTAAGCGTCTGCCTTCGGCTCAGGTCATGATCTCAGGGTCCTGGGATCGAGTCCCGCATTGGGTTCCCTGCTCAGTGCAGAGCCTGCTTCTTCCTCTCCCTCTACCACTCCCTCTGCTTGTGCTCTTCTGTCTATCTCTCTGTCAAATAAATAAATAAAATCTTTAAAAAAAAAAAAAAAAGAAACAGGTAGGGCTTTAGCTGGATCTTGGATGATGGATGAGCAAGGCAGAGACTGACTAAAAGTTTATCAGAAACACTTTCTTTCCCCTCTATGCAAAAAGATAAGGGACCTTTCTCAGTCTCTCTAGCAGCTAGATGTGGCCATGTGACTGAGTCCTGACCTACAAGATGCAGGTAGCAGTGATATCTTCTCCATTCCTGACCCATAAATGGGTCCTGCACATTCCTCTATGTGCTGGCTCTTCCTTCAGGGAAAGCTCAGAATCAGGGGTCCAGGGATGAACTAGGACGTCCCTGGGGATAGACAAGCCACTGGACAGAATGACTGTTCACAAATGACATAGGGAAGATTGCCCGCCTCCCAGTCCACAATTGACTAAGAGGTGAAAATTGATCTTTTTTTGTTCAGCCCCTGAGATTTGGGGTTGTTTTATGTGAAGAGGTCTTCTCTGAATAATATAATACTATTTGATAGAGTGGAGCAAAAGAGAAAACAGAGGAGGGGGGCGGAGCAAGATGGTGGAGGAGTAGGAGACCTGGATTTCGTCTCCTCTCAGGAATTCAGCTGGATAGGGATCAAACCATTCTGAACACCTACAAACCCAACAGGAGATCGAAGAAAGGAATAGCAACAACTCTCTGAACAGAAAAGCGACCACTTTCTGGAAGGTAGGACGCGCGGAGAAGTGAATCCGAGGCGATATTCGGGAGGATAGACGGCGGGGGAGGAGCCTCCGTTGGCCGCTTCTGGCAAGTGATAGAGCCGCGGGGCACAAAATTGGAACTTTTAAAAGTCTGCTCCGCTGAGGGACGTCACTCTGGTGGCTAAGCAGGGGGTGGAACCCTCCGGGACAGTGTGGTCTCAGGACCCTCGGGGTCACAGAAAGACCAGGGGTGCCTGAGGGCGGCAGAGCTCCCAGGTATTGGAGTGGGGAAGCCGGCTGCAGAGGCGGAGCCCAGGCGCGGGCCCTCAGCTCGGGGTGGCCATAAACCGTGATCCGCGGCCCAGTCGGGCCCCTGCTCCTCCAGCAGGGACCCAACAAGCGGCAGATCCGGGGAGACTCACCTTCCTCCCCCGGGAGGAGCCGCGCGGGAGTGCACGGCAGGGATCTGCTGGGTTTGGAGACTCCAGACCAGGTCCAGTGCAAGAGATAGAAACGCACGGTCACAGGCCGGTTGAGCACGGAGTGCGGCCGGAGACCGGGGAGCCGGGAGTGACTGACGGCTTTTCTCTGGGGGCTCACTGAGGAGCGGGCCCGAGTTCTCGGCTCCTCCGGGGCGGAGATTGGGAGGCCGCCATTTTCACTCTCCGCCTCCAAAGCTGTACGGAAAGCTCGCAGGGAACAAAAGCCCGGGAGAGCAAACCCGAGAAGATGACTTAGCCGGGAGGGGGCAAGGGCGGGGCAATTCCGCCTCCGGCAGAGACATTTGGGAACCACGGCAACAGGCCCCTCCCCAGAAGATCAGCGAGAACAGCCAGCCAAGACCAAGTTTACCGATCAATGAGAACGGCAGAACTCCAGCGGTAGGGGAATACTGCACATAGAATTCATGGCTTTTTTACCATGATTCTTTAGTCTTTCAAAGTTAATTTTTTTTTAACTGTCTTTTTTTCTTTTTTTTTCTTTTTGAATTTTTCTTTTTCCCTTTTCAACCAACATCTTATCAATCCCTTTTTTTAAAAAAAAAATTTTATTTTTCATTTTTAGAGTCATATTCTATCCCTTCATAGTAGTTACCCGTATTTTTGGCTTATATATATAAGTTGTTCTCTCTTTAAAATTTTGAGATAGTTTCTTCTAACAGATTAAAATACACCCTAAATCTCTAGTACATGGTGTTTTCTATTCCCCTGCCTGATCACATCCTCTCCCTTTTTTTTCTTTTTTTCTTTTTTCTTTTTTTAAATCCTCTTCTTTCTTTTTTCAAACAACTTCTTACCAATTCCTTTTATAAAATTTTTTATAATTTCCATCTTTACAGTCATATTCCATCCCTTCATCATATCAACCCTTATTTTTGTACATATATAAGTTTTTCTTTCTTTAAAATTTTGGGAGGCACTTTCTTCTAAAGACCAAAATACACCCCAAATCTAGTGTGTGGCACTGATCTATATACCAGCCTGATCATATTTGATCACATTCTGTTTTGTTGTTGTTGTTGTTGTTGTTGTTTTGTTTTGTTTGTTTTTGTTTTTATCTTTATCTTTTTCTTTTTCTTTTTTTTCTTTCTCTTTTTTCTCTCTTTCCCTTTCTTTTCCCACTGCTTCAGGTCTTTTCGGATTTGTTTAGAGTATATTTTCTGGGGACGTTGTTACTCTGCTAGCATTTTGTTCTCTCATTAATCTATTTTCCTCTGCACAAAATGACAAGATGGAAAAAATCACCTCAACAAAAAGAACAAGAGGTAGTGCCGACTGCCAGGGACCTACTCAATACGGACATTAGTACGATGTCAGATCTAGAGTTCAGAATCATCACTTTAAAGATACTAGCTGGGCTTGAAAAAAGCATGGAAGTTATTAGAGAAACCCTTTCTGGAGAAGTAAAAGAACTAAAATCCAACCAAGTAGAAATCAAAAAGTCTATTAATGAGGTGCAATCAAAAATGGGGGTGCTAACTGCTAGAATAAATGAGGCAGAAGAGAGAATCAGTAACATAGAAGATGAAATGATGGAAAATAAAGAAGCTGAGAAAAAGAGAGATAAACAACTACTGGATCACGAAGGCAGAATTCGAGAGATAAGTGATACCATAAGATGAAACAACATTAGAATAATTGGGATCCCAGAAGAAGAAGAAAGAGAGGGAGGGGCAGAAGGTATAATGGAGCAAATTATAGCAGAGATCTTCCCTAATTTGGGGAAGGAAACAGGCATGAAAATCCAGGAAGCACAGAGAACGCCTCTCAAAATCAATAAAAAAGGGTCAACACCCCAACATCTAATAGTAAAACTTACGAGTCTCATAGACAAAGAGAAAATCCTGAAAGCAGCTCGGGAGAAGAGATATGTAACCTACAAGGGTAGAAACATTAGATTGGCAACAGACCTATCCACAGAGACCTGGCAGCCCAGAAAGGACTGGCAGGATATATTCAGAGCACTAAATGAGAAAAATATGCAGCCAAGAATACTCTATCCAGCTAGGCTGTCATTGAAAATTGAAGGAGAGATAAAAAGCTTCCAGGACAAACAAAAACTAAAGGAATTGGCAAACACAAAACCAGCCCTACAGGAAATCTTGAAAGGGGTCCTCTAAGCAAAGAGAGAGCCTAAAAGCAACATAGACCAGAAAGGAACACAGACAATATACGGTAACAGTCACCTTACAGGCAATACAATGGCACTAAATTCCTATCTTTCAATAGTTACCCTGAATGTAAATGGGCTAAATGCCCCAATCAAAAGACACAGGCTAACAGACTGGATTAAAAAACAAGACCCATCAATATGCTGTCTGCAAGAGACTCATTTTAGAACCAAAGACTCCCCCAGATTGAAAGTGAGGGGGTGGAAAACCATTTACCATGCTAATGGACACCAAAAGAAAGCTGGGGTGGCAATCCTTATATCAGACAAATTAGATTTTAAACCAAAGACTGTAATAAGAGATGAGGAAGGACATTATATCATACTTAAAGGATCTATCCAACAAGAAGATCTAACAATTGTAAATATCTATGCCCCTAACATGGGAGCAGCCAATTATATAAGGCAATTAATAACAAAAGCAAAGAAACACATCGACAACAATACAATAATAGTGGGGGACTTTAACACCCCCCTCTCTGAAATGGACAGATCTTCTAAGCAAAAGATCAACAAGGAAATAAAGACTTTAAATGACACACTGGACCAAATGGACTTCACAGACATATTCAGAACATTCCACCCCAAAGCAACGGAATACACATTCTTCTCTAGTGCCCATGGAACATTCTCCAGAATAGATCACATCCTAGGTCATAAATCAGGTCTCAACAGGTACCAAAAGATTGGGATCATTCCCTGCCTATTTTCAGACCACAATGCTTTGAAACTAGAACTCAATCACAAGAGGAAAGTCGGAAAGAACTCAAATACATGGAGGCTAAAGAGCATCCTACTGAAGAATGAATGGGTCAACCAGGAAATTAAAGAAGAATTAAAAAAATACATGGAAACCAATGAAAACACAACTATTCAAAATCTTTGGGATGCAGCAAAGGCAGTCCTAAGAGGAAAGTATATAGCAATACAAGCCTTTCTCAAGAAACAAGAAAGGTCTCAAGTACACAACCTAACCCTCCACCTAAAGGAGCTGGAGAAAGAACAGCAAATAAAGCCTAAACCCAGCAGGAGAAGAGAAATCATAAAGATCAGAGCAGAAATCAATGAAATAGAAACCAAAAGAAGAGGAGAACAGATCAACGAAACTAGGAGCTGGTTCTTTGAAATAATTAACAAGATTGATAAAACCCTGGCCAGACTTATCAAAAAGAGAAGAGAAATGACCCAAATCAACAAAATCATGAATGAAAGAGGAGAGATCACAACCAACACCAAAGAAATACAAACAATTATAAGAACATATTATGAGCAACTCTATGCCAGCAAATTAGATAACCTGGAAGAAATGGAGGCATTCCTAGAGATGTATCAACTACCAAAACTGAACCAGGATGAAATAGAAAACCTGAACAGACCTATAACCACTAAGGAAATTGAAGCAGTCATCAAAAATCTCCCAAAAAACAAAAGCCCAGGGCCAGATGGCTTCCCAGGGGAATTCTACCAAGCATTTCAAGAAGAATTAATACCTATTCTTCTGAAACTGTTCCAAAAAATAGAAATGGAAGGAAAACTTCCAAACTCATTTTATGAGGCCAGCATTACCTTGATCCCAAAACCAGACAAAGACCCCATCAAAAAGGAGAATTACAGACCAATATCCCTGATGAACACGGATGCAAAAATTCTCACCAAAATACTAGCCAATAGGATCCAACAGTACATTAAAAGGATTATTCACCATGACCAAGTGGGATTTATCCCTGGGCTGCAAGGTTGGTTCAACATCCGCAAATCAATCAATGTGATACAATACATTAACAAAAGAAAGAACAAGAATCATATGATCCTCTCAATAGATGCAGAAAAAGCTTTTGATAAAGTACAGCATCCTTTCTTGATCAAAACTCTTCAGAGTATAGGGATCGAGGGTACATACCTCAATATCATAAAAGCCATCCAAGAAAAACCTACAGCGAATATCATTCTCAATGGGGAAAAACTGAGAGCTTTCCCCCTAAGGTCAGGAACGCGGCAGGGATGTCCACTATCACCACTGCTATTCAACATAGTATTGGAAGTCCTAGCCACAGCAATCAGACAACAAAAAGAAATCAAAGGCATCCAAATTGGCAAAGAAGAAGTCAAACTCTCACTCTTTGCAGATGATATGATCATTTATGTGGAAAACCCCAAAGACTCCACCCCAAAACTGCTAGAACTCATACAGGAATTCAGTAAAGTGGCAGGATATAAAATCAATGCACAGAAGTCAGTGGCATTCCTATACACCAACAACAAGACAGAAGAAAGAGAAATTAAGGAGTCAATCCCATTTACAATGGCACCCAAAACCATAAGATACCTAGGAAGAAATCTAACCAAAGAGGCAAAGGATCTGTACTCAGAAAACTATAAAATACTCATGAAAGAAATTGAGGAAGACACAAAGAAATGGAAAAACGTTCCATGCTCATGGATTAGAAGAACAAATATTGTGAAGATGTCAATGCTACCTAGAGCAATCTACACATTCAATGCAATCCCCATCAAAATACCATCCACTTTTTTCAAAGAAATGGAACAAATAATCCTCAAATTGGTATGGAACCAGAAAAGACCCCGCATAGCCAGAGGAATGTTGAAAAAGAAAAGCAAAGCCGGCGGCATCACAATTCCGGACTTCCAGCTCTATTACAAAGCTGTCATCATCAAGACAGTATGGTACTGGCACAAAAACAGACACATAGATCAATGGAACAGAATAGAGAGCCCAAAATGGACCCTCAACTCTATGGTCAACTCATCTTTGACAAAGCAGGAAAGAATGTCCAATGGAACAAAGACAGTCTCTTCAACAAATGGTGTTGGGAAAATTGGATAGCCACATGCAGAAGAATGAAACTGGACCATTTCCTTACACCACACACAAAAATAGACTCCAAATGGTTGAAAGACCTCAATGTGAGACAGGAGTCCATCAAAATCCTAAAGGAGAACACAGGCAGCAACCTCTTTGACCTCAGCCGAAGCAACTTCTTCCTAGAAACATCGCCAAAGGCAAGGGAAGCAAAGGCAAAAATGAACTATTGGGACTTCATCAAGGTAAAAAGCTTTTGCAAAGCAAAGGAAACAGTCAACAAAACCAAAAGACAACCGACAGAATGGGAGAAGATATTTGCAAATGACATATCAGATAAAGGGCTAGTATCCAAAATCTATAAAGAACTCATCAAACTCAACACCCAAAGAACAAAGAATCCAATCAAGAAATGGGCAGAAGACATGAACAGACATTTCTGCAAAGAAGACATCCAAATGGCCAACAGACACATGAAAAAGTGCTCAATATCGCTCGGCATCAGGGAAATCCAAATCAAAACCTCAATGAGATACCACCTCACACCAGTCAGAATGGCTAAAATTAACAAGTCAGGAAATGACAGATGTTGGCGGGGATGCGGAGAAAGGGGAACCCTCCTACACTGTTGGTGGGAATGCAAGCTGGTCCAGCTACTCTGGAAAACTGTATGGAGGTTCCTCAAAAAGTTGAAAATAGAGCTACCATATGATCCAGCAATTGCACTACTGGGTATTTACCCCAAAGATACAAAAGTAGGGATCCGAAGGGGTATGTGCACCCCGATGTTTATAGCAGCAATGTCCACAATAGCCAAACTGTGGAAAGAGCCAAGATGTCCATCGACAGATGACTGGATAAAGAAGATGTGGTATATATATAGAATGGAATATTATGCAGCCATCAAAAGGAATGAGATCTTGCCATTTGCAATGACGTGGATGGAATTGGAGGGTATTATGTTGAGTGAAATAAGTCAAACAGAGAAAGACATGTATCATATGATCTCACTGATATGAGGAATTCTTAATTGCAGGAAACAAACTGAGGGTTGCTGGAGTGGGGGTTGGGGTGGGAGGGATGGGGTGACTGGATGATAGACACTGGGGAGGGTATGTGCTCTGGTAAGCGCTGTGAATTGTGCAAGACTGTTGAATCTCAGATCTGTACCTCTGAAACAAATAATGCAATATATGTTAAGAAAAAAAAAAGAAGAAGAAGGTAGCGGGAGGGGAAGAATGAAGCAGGGGAAATCGGAGGGGTAGACGAACCATGAGAGACGATGGACTCTGAAAAACAAACAGGGTTCTGGGGGGGGGGGGAGGATGGGTTAGCCTGGTTGTGGGTATTGAGGAGGGCACATTCTGCATGGAGCACTGGGTGTTATGCACAAACAATGAATCATGGAACACTTCATCTAAAACTAATGATGTAATGTATGGGGATTAACATAAGAATAAAAAAAGAGAAATAGAGGATGGGGATTAAAGAGTACACTTATCATGATTAAAAAATAATAAAAATGAAAAAAAAAAGAAAACAGAGGAATCATTGGAGCCTAGAATGTTCTCTACCTGTTCTTCTCAAATATTAATCTTGCTTATGAATATTCGTGAGGCCTTAATAAAATGCAGATTCCAACTCAGCATGTCTGTAGTATGACCTGAAATTCTGCACTAACACGCTCCCAGGTGATGTTGTTGCCACCAGTCCATTCTGAGTAGCAAAGATCTCCAGAGAATGGATTTGCAAAAATAGCCCCCCTCCTCTGTAAGCCACGTTAGAGCCTGCGCTTCTGCATGCTTCATTTGGAACTAAGTTCTGCATGCTTGAGTTCTGTCAGTGATGGTGCAAATGTCGAGAAAGGCTTGTTAAATGATGAAATAACACAGTTTGCCCATTGATCAAATGGGCTTGGGCACAGAAAGTGTCTTTTAAAAACTCAGAATCACAGTCAGAAGTAAGTGCCATTTTCACAGCAGAACATTTAAGGAACTTCATTTTGCAGCACCTCAACCAAATAAGCACCTGAATTAAGGTGCATAAAGTAAACCAGCAAAAACTTTGAAATTAGTTCATCTTTAAGAAAAAAAAGTTCAGCTAGGCACTGACATGTGTTCTATTATTAAGCTACTTTGGTGAAAGGGTGAGAACCCACGCTCTAAGCATTCAGAGCAACAAGGAAATTAAGTTGCCTTTCACACTTACCTTCCTATTATTGCTTTTTCATTTCTGCTTAATCACTACATCTTTTCCTAAATGAGTAGGGGACAAAAAGTAAAAATAAAAAGAGAGAGAAAATCTCCTCCCTAGTTATTTCTAGGAAACGGGGTATAACAGTTTTAGATTTGTATTGTAATTACTTAGGAAAGGAAATTTAATTCATTTGCCTCTCACGACTCTTTCTTCAGATATAATTAAAATGACCCGAGGAAGCAGGTTAAAATAGCAGAGTCAATTTTTACAGATAGATTCTAGAGTTTCCAGTGTTGAGTTCTTATGAGTTCTGGTTTGAGAGAATCAAAAAGAATGTCCCTGCCATTCTCTTCTAAATAAGCATGGTTGTTTGTTTTGTTTTGCTTTTTTTTTTTTCTGAAGTCATCTGGTTAAAAAAAAAAAAAAAAAAAAAAAGCCTGTCATACATATGAATTTCAAGGGCAGGGGAAGTGCTGAGACTCTAAAATATCTCCACGCATCTGCAGGTCCAACTTGGAATGCCTAAATTCTACAGACACTTATTTCCCGCTTCCTGGAGAATTACATGCCTCCTTTGGGAATTTAAACTGATCAGTAATTTCCATGCTACCCCTCAATTTAACAGATAAATTTTTAGAGCTGGTCAAGCAAATGTCGCATGAACACTGAAATTCTGGGACCTGGTTGGAGAAGAGAGAAGGGACAACAGAGAATGGAATCTGGGAATATCTGAGGTTACTGGAGCCACTACTTATTTTCATCTGGGTCCCTCCCTAATGAATCCATGTCCTGAAGGTGGGATGACCAAGAGGGCGTTGGGAAATACCAAGGAGACTGCTTGGTGCTCAATGAGAGTTCTCTCTCTGCCCACCCTGCTTTCAGCCCTTCCTGCCCATGATTGTTGATCCAAAGACCTTCGTAAACTTTCTGAACCTGAACACTGATCTCTAGGTAAGTGTCAGCCTCCCGGCCAAACTAGCCTATAATAGCATCTCATACACGCCTCTATCCCTATCCCTATAGTTCTGTGGAGTTGTCAACTTTCACCAGGTGTGAACTCCATTGCACCTACCATAGCATCTGATTCATAGTGGTTCTCAATATATTATGAATGAACAAAAGTCCAGGAAAAAGCAGAGAGATGTGCATTCAATACCATGTCATATGAGGAGGAAAGTGGGGATGGATAGTCAGGAAAAGGAAAGGGTTGGGGAAGGTCAGCATGGTAGGCAGATTAATACCCCCCAAAATGTCCATGTCCTAATCTTCAGAACCTGTGAATATGTTAGGTTACATGGCAAAGAGGAATTAGGGTTGCAGATAGAATAAATTTGCTGATCAACTGACTTTATGGGAGGAATTATACTAGATTCTCTGAGTTGACTCATTGTAATCACAAGGGTCCTTAAATGTGGAAGAGGGCGGCAGAAGAACAGAAAGAGCCAGAAAAAGAGATGGGATGATAGAAACAGAATCAGAAAGATGTCACACTGCTGGCTTTAAAGACAGAGAAATGGCACTATAAGCCAAAAAATGCGGGTGGCCTCTAGAAGCTCCAGGAAGCAAGGAGATGGATTCTGTCCTAGAACCAATGTAAGGAGTGCAGCCCTGCTGAGTGCAGAAAGGATTTTAACCCTATGCGTGAGACTCATGACAGACTTGTGATCTCTTGAACCATAAGATAGTAAGTTTGTGTTGTTTTGATCCATTAAATTTGTGGTAATTGGTTATGGCAGAAATAGAAAACTAACAGGAGTGGATTTATAGCTATGAATATCTGGAGCAATGGTTGCTTCAGAATTTCTACTGACATAGGCCTAAGGGACTGTGGTCGGATGGAGACTTCTCCAGAATCAAGGTTTCCAAACTCATTGTTCTCACTAAGACTGTATGCTCATTTAAAACTGATTTTGCTTTTGCAGAGCAAAAGATAAGCACACTGATATTTAAATCAAGAATGTCCACTCATTTGCAATATGGAGGATTTGGATGGTAATAATGGGGAGCGGCTAAAGCCCTTCTCTAAGCTACACCTTAATGTCTCTGATCATTGTATTGCTTGCCTAAGTAGAAGGAGCAATAGATGGATTTTGTGTTATTATAAGAGCTTACATGTGAGCGGCGCTTTGTAATTTACAAAATATACCCCTATCTGTGTGGCTCTGAAGGACAGAACTCGGATACAAAGGGGAAAGTGTTATAAGACTGTAGATTACAGATCTATATACATGTTTATGCCTACATATTTACCCTTACATGTATATAAAGGAACTAAAGTTAGTAAGTTAGATCTTTTTAACTAGTTAGTTCTAGTTAGATTTGCCCAAAGAGGGAAGCTATTTTTTGAGGGAGTATGTTATACTTTTGAGGACAGGTTTCAATTCAGTTGAGGGAAATGAAAGAGGTCAAAACATAAGAAATTGAAAGAAGTTGATTTCTGGGAGTTCTCCCAATTTTTGATATTGTATGATCAGAATTATTTTTTTAATATCTAAGATAACCCTAAGATGGTTTTCAGAGCCCCACCTGTCATACCCATGAAGCAAAATAAAACATTGTTAAAAGGCAAAATGAGCACTTTTATAGGATTCCAAGAATGGTGCCAGTTATTTAAATAAGGCAAAACTCACTTGTAGCATTTTAATGTTTCCCCAAAGTGGTGTATATCTTTAACTTTCACATCTAATGTAAACACCAGAAGTTGAATAGTAATAAAGATCCCTTTAACTGAAAGTGTCAGCAAACACTCACTTGCCATACAGTGTATTCATTAGAGTCCTGCTTTTTCTCCTTTTAAATTAGGTGTCCTAGTTACTATTCAGTCTTACTGCAAATTATAAAATGTATAAAATGCAATTTATAGTGCCTGTAATTGTAAAAGAGCATCTGGTCAACCCTGAAAGAATTTGGGAGGCAATGCACTATAGTGAAAAATGCCAGAGCATTTGAATTTAGAAAACATGGTTTGGAATCTCACACTCTTAGTGGCTGTAACAATCGGCAAGTCCTGTCGCCTTTCTTCATCTCAGTTTTCTTATCCAGAGAATGGACTTAAAATATGTCACACCATTCTTCCTTCATAGTCTTGAGCCTCAAAGGACATCATGAGTATAAAAGTGTTTTAAGTTCAAATGTGACTCCTGAAAACCACTCATCAGAGTTTCTATCTAGACTGTAAAATATTTCTGTGTGATGCTCTTTAACTGGGCAAGAGCTTCTGTTTCATGTTAACACCATCATAAGCACTGGATCACCTGTGCTCTGATGGTTCACAAAGTGTGATCATAAGGCTTCAGCTCTGGGGAGAGAAGAAGGCTTGTTTTATCAACTGAAAGCTTGCCCATCAGATATTAAATATCATAAATAAAAATGTGTGCAGGGAAACGTGAAGAAACATTTCTCTATAAAATTGCTAATGAATGTAATCCTTTATGCTCCTTATAGTTTACCAGATTTACAGAGTGAATGAGAGGATATAGGAATAGTTTAGATAATATAAAAGCAAAATTAGGGCCAGAAATAGCAGGTTGTCAGGTGGTTACTCATAAATGGTAAAAGAATGATCACTCCTGCATTCACAATAAAATGAAAAATCAGGACATCCTTAAAATTTGTTTATCTTACAATAGAGATGGTATATATATATTTACCTTGCAAAACAAAGTGTCTAAAACTTATAGCTAAGTCTCAATCCCTTTGTGGCCATTCTCAATCTCATCATCTCCTCAACTCCTTCTGGAGCTAGTCACTTTTAAGTTGAAGGTACATCATCTTTGATCTTTTCTCTGCATTTGCATACATACATCATGTACACATAACTCACAGAAGTCATATTGGTGTCATTTTGTGAAGTTTTTTTTAACATAAATGACATCACACCAAATATATCATTCTGAAATACAAAGAATGTAGCTCTAAGTTGAGACCACCAGATTCCTATATCTTGACTTAATAGATGTGTCACCTTGGAAAATCATTTAACGTCTATAATTCTCAGTGTCTTCATCTGTAAAATGGGGATGATAAAACAGTCTACCTCATGAGATTGAAATGAGGATTAAAGGAGATCATTCATGTGAAGAAGTTAGCTCAGCACCTACCAGATCACAAGCATCCCAGCAACGTTAACAGCTGGTTTACCATCACCCTTCACCATGTAGGCAGCTCGTATCCTTGCCTTATTAACAGTTTGAGACGTCTATGTTTCTGATATCTGGCCAACATAATGGATGTGTTGCAAACACTACTCAACCATGTAATCTGTTCAGAAAATTGGTCTGTCATCATTAAAATGGGTTGTGAAAAATAGCCCAATGCCTGGCACATACCAAAGACTCAGTCAACATTAGCTTTAAAAAAATGCATTTCACAAATGAAATCGATGAATGCAACTGGAAGTTTCTCAAATAAACTTGTGTGGGGAAGCTCTGGTGACAAAATTCAAATATAATGTCAGAAAAAAATACTTGAATGATGAGAGGGGGTCAGCATGAAGAGATATGGACAACAGACACTCCAGGCTAAGGGCTGCAGTGAACACTGGAGGAGGAAACCACCTTGGCCAGGTTGACTTGGAACAGGAAGCAGCCAAAGTGGCTGATGTATAGTGAACCAGCAGGAGAATGGTAGCTGTGAGGTCAGAGCAGAGGCAGGAATCAGACTGCAGCCCACAGTGCAGGCTTGGATGTTATTCTAGGGGCAAGAGGCTGTCACTGAAGAGTGTAAGCAAGGGAATTAAATGATCTTATTTACTTTTTTAAAAATTACACATGGATTTCAGTTGAATGGGGATGAGTGGAAGCTGGGAAACCAGTCAGGAGGCCTTTACACTGGCCAAGAAGTAGGAAGAATAACAGATGAGTATCCTGTCATGGAAGATTTTGATATAAAGTGTTTCATGACAGGAAAAGTGTTCAACAGTGTTCAAAGTACTCTGGGTTCTGATAAGAATAGGACCGAGACATAAGCATTGGATTTGGCCTCATGGAAGTCATTGGTGGCAGAGAAGAAAATGTGACAGAAGCTTTATTGGAAAGAAGAGGAGAGAAGTAGAGGTAAAAAGAAAGATGTTACAGCAAGTATGGGACACCCTGAAGACATTATGCTATGAAAGAAGTTAGAGAAATAGGTTGGTCATTGGAAGGGAAGATGGGGTCAAGAAGTATTTTTTTAAGATGTTGAATTCTAGAAATTGTGTGCTGATAAGAATGGTGCTGTACCGAGGGGGAAATAGGTGATGCAGGAATGCAAGAGAGAACAGGAAAGAAGATAAGGCAAAGCCCTTGAGAAGGTGGGAGAGGGGCAGTTTCCTCACACAGGTAATAGAATTCATGTCAGACAGGACTGGTGACAAACCCATGTGCCAGGGGAAGGCATCTGGGTATCTGCACAGGTACACTGATAGACTGAGAGGTAGGAAAATGTGGGTGGTCTTGCCTCATTGGTTGTATTTTCAATATTTACCCTTGACTTCCACAAGAGGAGCTTCTCCTTTACCTGACCTATCTTCAGCCAGAACCTAGCACAGCCAACATGCAGAGCAAGTGTGGGCCTATTCCTAGCTGAAGACTCTAACATGCTTCCTTGGAGGCCTGACCTGCCTCCTACCCCGAAGTGCAGGGAAGTTGTCTCAGAGCTGAGTGTGGTCTTATTCTCCTAAAAACCTCCACCTGCAAAAGTAGCCTGAGGGGCGGAACTCTGTATGGCTCATTATGGAACCCCAAGGCCTAGAACTTTCAGCAGTCATGTGGCAAATGCTTCTTCAATGTTGAATAAATGAATACAGAGAAACAATGATATACAGTTACGTACACACACGATGCGATCTTACTTAGGTTTAAATGTTTGGGAAAATGAATTAAAGGAAGCACACTGAGTACAACATTCAAAATGGCTAACTCCAGTTGGGGGGAGAGACACCATGCCCAATTCCTTTTTGTACTTGAGAGTCTTCTGTACTTTCCAAGTTCTATTCAGTAAACAGGTATCACTTTTATAAACAGAAAATGAAATTAAATATATGTAATTCAAAAAGTGAAATCATCACTTTGCTCACATCAGCCACCTTCTTTTAGCCCCAAGTGCTTCTTTCTCTATGTGTCACTCAACATTTACAGCTGCCTTTAACCCCTGGGGGTCCTGCGTACAGCTTCTCCGGGTTTTTATTCTGACTCTCCTATTCTGATGTTGTTTTTACTGGCCTTAGTCAGCATGCCTCGGGGGGTGCCCAGCTTCTGGACCCTGCCTGGGGGTGGCGAAGTTGCCCCAGCAGTACTCCAAACCCAGACAGAAAGGACTCCTCTCTCCCAGGCTTCACCAGCCCAAATAGTCAAGAGGCTCTCTCCCGGGTTTGGCAAAGCACTGTGGAGAACACATTTGTAGGTATAAAGTAAGCTTTGCTTTTCCACGCATCTCCTAAGTATTTACCTAAAGATGAGCAACTGGGATTCTCTCTTACCTACTATATTAAATGGCAAAATTCAATCTAGTATACTCTCTGTAGGGAGCACATTCAATTTAGTTACAAAGCAGAGGTTATAATATGTAGACAAACTACGTGAACATCAAAAGTCCCAACTCCAGGGAAGAAGATATGAAATTTCATATGCCATCTATCCTGTGAGATTTTCTGAGTGTGGAGTTAGTTTGCAGCTAAGAGGAGAGCAGAAAAAATAAATTATTAAAAAAAAAAAACCTCATCCACATTTTTTCTATGCCTTTAAGGTGAGTAAAAAATGCTATTTCAAACTTACTAAAATTTGTCTATTGGAGTATATGGTTACTAATAAGCATTTTTATATTTTTACACATGTGTAGTGGTGGTAGATTTATTTCTGCTTGAAAGACACTGCCTTGCCCTTGTTAAGTATTTATACTTTAAATTATAACCTAAAGACAGAATTGAAACATTTGGCAGCACTGAAAGGAACCACCTTCTTCAACAGATATGCACTAGTAAAGTGTTGGGCTTGTCATTCATCTCAGTGACATGAATATTTTGGCAGAAAGACCCACATCGCTGGATGGCTTTTATTGCTGGCCATTCCTGACCTGAGAAAATGTGCAAGGGAGATTTGTATTTTCCCCCCAATCATTTCTATAGCAGAGGGCATAGAGTCTGCTAATCTTCATTCCTCAGAACATCTCCCAACTGGAATAATCCTTCTGGAAGCTGATTTTTTTTTAAGTGAAATAAAAAGCTTACAGAAATCAAGGGGGAAAAAAAAGAGATCGTTACAAGAACATTTGAGTACAGAGCAATAAACCCCTACACTCTGACTGCAAATCTGATGCCTTCAAAAGAGCCACCAACAGCTGGGGCATCCTTATTTAGAATAATGTTTATAAATGATTTTATCTAATTTTAATTGTCATGGGTTCACAGCAATCTGTTAGCTTTTAACCAGGTTAGACACCCTCGCAGCTGGAGAGGACCCTCAAATCACCAGAGAACCAAAAAAAGGAGCAAGCCAGAAAAAGAATCTTCCATGCTTGCCTTCCCTCTGCTGGTCTGGAGCTTACTGGGGCCAGAAGCAGCCACGTAGAGCAGGAACTGCTGTGGGCTCCTGGTGCAGTACTCCAAAGCAGGCACTCTCAGTACCGCAATCCAGCATCTCCAGGGGATCATTTCAGCCTAAGGGCTCTTCCACCCAACGCTGCCTTCACGGACAGCTCTACTCTCCCAGCACTTTCCTGCCAGTCATTCCTGAGAATATTTCCTCAATTGGAATTTTCAGTATTCACCAGGGTAGTTGGGTGATCAAAAGAAGGAAACCTCTCCCTTAAGAGCAATACAGCGACAGCAGGGGCAAACGTGATTTCCCCACCACCAATGACTGCTCACCTTCTCCTGTTTGTCATTTTCAAAATTTCAACCTGCCTTTGTAATTCTACATTTTCCTTCAGCTTCATTTGCTTTGATGTCTCCTCCTAAAAATGCACAACCCAAGTGTTGTCTTGATGCATGACGAGAGTTCAGTTGTGTCTTCTTTCTCCTATTCCCAGCCAGCAGAACCTTGTAACACAGATAAAATGGGACCGGGCTTGGCATGGCATGAGGTACAAGGTGAACATATAAAGACCACTGACAAGCAATTTAAACATTCCCTGAGGGGCGCCTGGGTGGCTCAGTCGTTAAGCGTCTGCCTTCGGCTCAGGTCATGATCCGAGGGTCCTGGGATCGAGCCCCGCATCGGGCTCCCTGCTCAGCAGGGAATCTGCTTCTCCCTCTCCCACTCCCCCTGCTTGTGTTCCCTCTCTCGCTGTGTCTCTCTGTGTCAAATAAATAAATAAAATCTTTAAAAAATAATAAAATAAAAAAATAAACATTCCCTGAAGTCCTAAAGAGCGGAAAACATGGTTTACATTTGCATGACACACATAGGGAAATTTCCTGAATTTCCTCCATGCATCTATTCCCCCAAAATCTACCCAGCAGCTGTTCGACAATCTCTCCCTCCAAAACTTATTTTTCTAGATTTGGTTTGTTGCCCTTCCTAATGTAATCAATCTAGTCTTTTTCAGCCAATTCCAATGCCGCAGCTTTAGATGTCTACCCTGCTCAGTCGAAAGGAGTCATGGCTAGACGGTTGGCTGAGCATCTAAGGATCCATTCCTATTAAGGGAGGAGAGGTTTGAAAAGTCATGCATGTTGTCCCTGTTACAAGCAGGTAAGAAGAGCCCAACTAATTTGAACCTGTCATTTCTTTCATGTCCTCCCTACTTTGTCTCCTTTCTTTCTTCCTTCCTTCCTTCTTTCTGTCTTCCCACCCCTAACTTATAAGTCATCAAATACTACTTGTAGAAGATTCCTTACAAATCTTCTGGTGCAGCTCCTCATTTTACTGAAGAAGGACCTGAGGCCCAAGGAGACTGTTTGTTCACTATCCCCTGGCCAGTTGCTTCTGGCCAAGCAGGGACTGGGGCTCTAGGCTGTGAGTATCTGGATCCTGTGTTCATTCCCTTCTCTTAGACCACACTGCTTTAAAAAAAATGGCAGCAAAACAAGTTTGTGTCAGGAATTATTTGTAATCTAAGTTCTCAGGGATAACCTGGGATTTGTACACATTCAGTCATTGATCCTAAACCTCTACAATTATACTACCACATAATGAAAGTCAAGTTCAGAAAAATGGTCCTCAGGTACAAAAAATTTTCAAGGACAAAACAAAAATCCAGGAATGGTTTCGATAATGCCCTTGCTTTTAAAAAGTGTCTCAATATTGGTTGAAATAAATAATTTTCTGCTTAAATTTCTGTAAGCTGGAAAAGTCAACTAACCAAAATATCCTATCCATAAGTCCCCTGGTTCTTTGAGGGTTTTTGAGTGAATGATGCTATAATCACTTGATGAAATAGTTCTCCCTCCCACCACCACTGCCCAGTTTTACAAAGAAGCCACACTTGCTTGACCCACATGAGACCAGGATTGCCTCCACCCTCTGAGCCACTTCTCCTACATTAGTTACCAAGTGTCCAGCAGCATTAGGACCTTAAATAGGATGAGACTGGCCCTAACCACAGTTCCAGCTCCCTCCACCTCTCTACACACTCAGGAAAGTCTCCACAAGCATCACCGTCAAGGACAGAAATAACACGTCCTTATCGAAGCAACGTTAATCCTTCACAGCCTCCAGTGCCCACATGAGTCCACTTCAAAACCTATCTGGTGCCACAGTGAGTGGCCATTTTGAAATTAAACATGAACTTCAGACACTGATTTCTTTAAAAAGCTTCAAGAGAATTACTTTTGGAAGAAAAGAGGGATGGGTCAAAGAGTACAAAAGGGATGAGAAGTGTCTATGGGGGGCACCTGGGTGGCTCAGTTGGTTAAGCGACTGCCTTCGGCTCAGGTCATGATCCTGGAGTCCCTGGATCGAGTCCCCCAGGACTTGCTCCTGCTCAGCAAGGAGCCTGCTTCTCCCTCTAACCCTCCCCCCTCTCATGTACTCTCTCTCTCTCATTCTCTCTCTCTCAAATAAATAAATAAATCTTAAAAAAAAAAAAGAAGTGTCTATGAATTATTAAAAATTGATCCTTGAATGATTCTGCACTTGTTACATCAGGGCAACGTTCAGGGTTTCTAGAGCATAACAGGCATTTTGGTCCCTATTTCTGAGTGATATACTGCTGTCAAGACCACCAGAGTTGGAATCTCAGAGCATTTTGGCAACAGACAGGAGGGTTTCCATTCCTACAAACACCACAGCTCCAGGCATGGCAGACTAGTTAGTTCACTGGAGCACTTCCTTCTGTTTTGGTCTGTGACAAAGGAAGGCTGGGTCATGCTCTCCCACTCTGAGCATAAGACTTCTATACTTCTGTCTGTGTGGCCTCAGTTTCCCCACTGTAAAATAGGGATATAATGATAAAACCTGCCACCAGAGGTTACAAGGATTAAATGTGGCCCCTCACAGTTATTAAAACTGTGTGCAGGGGTGCCTGGGTAGCTCAGTTGGTTGAGTGTCCAACTCTTGGTTTGGACTCAGAGCATGGTCTTAGGGTTGTGAGATCGAGCCCCCAAATCAGGCTCCATGCTCAGCAGGGAGTCTACTTGAGACTCTCTCTCTACCTCTTGTTCTGCCCCTCTTCCCCCACTCACGCACTCCCTCTCTCTCTCTCTCTCAAAGAAATACATAAATCTTAAAAAAAAAAAAACTGTGTGCAATTATTTCTATTATTATCTGCCCTCAATTATTAATATCACTGCTCTGTGCTGCCCTGAACAGAGCTTCCATTCCCAAGCTTACGAAAAGCTTAAAGAAAGTTTCTGATAACAAGTGAAGTCTTAGTCTCTTTCCATCTCCCTTCTTCCCTCCCTCCCTCTCTCTCTCTTTCTTCCCTATTTTCCTCCTTCTTTTTAACAGAATTAGTCGAAATGACTTCCCATGTTTCTTCCCTATTTTCCTCCTTTTAACAGAATTAGTTGAAATGACTTCCCATTTCTTCATTGATTTGATCCCTTAAAGACTTCAGCCTACACACATGAATTGCTCTGTCTACCCTTCAAATACTGACATCCTGGGAAAGCCCTAATCCTGAAGATGCCAGGGCAACCCTGCCCTCACAGGTCATGTTGGAATTCAAAGCCACGGGAAGGTCCAAGGAAGAAAGCCAAGGTCTAAGCCAACGGGCATATGTCCCCAAGGTTCCTGGTCAGAATCCTCTCTCTCACCATGGATGATGAAAACAACACCAAAAAAAAGGTCCTAGTTGGTAAAGAAATAGTAGCATACCCACACAATAAGCATTCTGTAAAATAAAATTTTTTCACGAATAAGTTTATATATATTAATATTTTAAAGGATTTATCCACATTAGGTAAATATAATATGCACAAGTATGTAAGTAGAAAAAAACACAGGATTCATCAAAATAAGAGAGTGGCTATCCCTGGATAGTGGAATCATGACTGCATTTATGTACTTCCTAAATTTTCTATATTAAACATTCTGAAATTTTACATATGTGCATATATCAATGTAACATCTCCTTTCACCATACTGAAGAACACACACAAACGTAGTCAGCAAGATGGTACCAAATTGAGGGCACAGACACATTCCATGTTTCTATTTTCTCTGCTGAATGAGGATGGACCCAGCCTAATCTGCCTCCCTGAGAGCAACTCTGAGCTGGAGAAAGCAGGATCTAATCAAGTGAGATAGAGTTGGAGTTACCAAACTGCCAGTAAAGGCCCAGGTGTCTCCACCCATCCTCCAGGGATAAATCTGTGGCTTGTAGCTCAGAAGTATGTGTTGTCAGTGGAAAGCATCAGGTTCTCCCAAGGCTGCCCCCACAGCAGCTCCCAAGGCTGGCTCCAGGCCACCATAGTTTGGATTTGTAATGCCATTTAAAATTCTGTTTCTAAGAAATAACAAGGTGGACTTCAACTTTTTAATCAGGAGAATTCATGTCTGGTTTTTCTGTGCAAAGAAGGACGCATGGTCACTAGCAACTCTGAGAACAGGAGTCCTGTTTGGGCCAGGCTCTTGAGAACTAGGGCATTCAGGCACACTCCTCCAGGGGAATATTAGAAAGAGGGGTCATGAAAGCATTTAAACAAAATGAAAAGAAAGAAAGGGCCTTGGAGCACCAGACATCCTACTTGAAGGCCTTCGCTTTCAAAGGAATACGAGCTGGCTGAGAGCGTCAGCTTTGGGGTCAGAGAGTCTCTGGTTTCTCCATTTACTGGCAACATAGCTTCTGGTAAATTTGTCTATTATATCTAATGGGAAAATAATGGTAACTATATCATTAAGATTATTGAGAATGTAAAATAAAACATTCTCTATAAAAGTGTTTAGTAACATGCCTGACAGTGTGTAGTCCATATACAGTTACTGTTACTACCGCTGGAAGCTAGTGCTACTATAACTTTAAGAAAGGCAATGGATTAGGCTTTGCACAGGACATACAGAAAGGGTTAAGATACGGGTTTCAACCTAAAAAATCATAATCCAGCTAGATTCTCCTCTCTTCTCCTCCCCCCTTTTCCTTCTAATGTGCACAGGCACGCTAAAAAGCAAAAGTTAAATAAACTTTCAAACAATAAAGAAGCAGGAAGAAAAAGCCCTGGGGGAAAGCTAATGGTTACATTCTCCCCCAAAAGCTGAATACAATAAACCAGAAAAGAGGGTAAGGAAATAGTGAGAGGATTTCTCTAGCCACTCTCAACAGACCACAGACAGCAGACTGTCGCGTCTACTTCCAGCTTCTCAGACCCCCGCTTTGCTTCTATCAGTATGAAGCCATCAAATGACAGAACAGGGGTGAAAAAAACCTATCAAATACTTTCCCACCCTCCCTGCTTGACCCTAAAAAATATTTGAACACTGCCCATGAAAACAAAGAAGCAAACCAAAATAAATCTATGTGTGGTTTGGGGGAATCAAAGGAAGACCTGGATAGAACTGTCAGCACTCAAGAAATGAATAAAGGCTTTTAAAGAGCAAAAGGAGACATATGCAGAAATGACCTACAAGGACAATAACACACACACACACACACACACAAAGAAAGAAAGAGAAAGAGCATATAAATGAGAATAAAGACAGCAATCAAACTTACCTCCAGGAAAGAAAAGAAATATTTCAGCAACAGTGCTTCATATTCTCAAGGAAATTAAAGAAACATATACTCCATAAATTCAGAAGAAAAGGAAATAACAGTTTTCAAAGGAATTAAAACAAAATAGCAGCAGCAAAGAGCTGAATGAGCACCACAGGGGCTAAAAAAATAGTACTGGCTTAAAAAAATCAAGCACACAAAAAAGGAAAAATTCAAGGCACACAGAAGAAGATGGTCTAAATGGATAACCCATTGTAGGGACCCAATATTTAGCTCCTTGACCCTGAAGAGAAAGACAGCAGAGTTGCCAGGACACACACTGTTTAAAGACATAATGGAAGGGAATGTTCCTGATCTGAAGTAGCTTATGAATGCAGATTAAAAAGGATCATCGTGCACTAAACATTTATAAAAATTGAGAAGCATGCCTTAATTTTTCAATAAATTATTGAATTTCAAAACCAGCCCCAGATTTCTTCAAACAAATACTGATGGCAAAAGCCAATGGAGTCAGGACACTAAATTCTGGAAAAATGAAGGGACCTATGATCCAAAAACTTTCCCCAACTTAGTTTTCATTCTTTGTGACAATGACAGAAGGAAATTCTCAAATATGCAGCGATTCAGGAAGCATAATTAATATATATCCTTCTTTATTATAATGGGGGGTGTCTGGGTGGCTCAGTTGGTTAAGCATCGGCCTTCAGCTCAGGTCATGATCCCAGTGTCCTGGGATCTAGCCCCATGTCGGGCTCCCTACTCAGCTAGGAGTCTGCTTCTCCCTCTCCCACTCCCTCTGTGTGCTTTCTCTCTCTTTCTCTCTCTCTCAAATAAATAAATAAACCTTAAAAAAAATTAAAAAATAAAATAAAATATTATAATGATGTAACCCTCCTAATCAAGATGAAAATCAAGATAAATAAATCACAAATGGACAAATTTCCATATGGACGGACTGGGAAGACCTGAAACAACTGCAGCAGAAAATTTAATCTAGATAGCTCTTTTGACTGTGGTTACAAAACTGAATATAAATATTTTAATTCTTGAAAAAAAGAGTCATTTTATTATAGTTTTATATTATAGTCTAATGCTATAGTTTATTATAGCATTTTAGTTTTAGTATAGTATTTATTATACCATTATAGCTTATTATAGTTTTATTATAGTCCATTATAAGTATTTATTATTTTAATTATAATGACTGTAATAAAAACTCTTGAGTCTACCTATAAAAATCAGAAAGTGGAAAGGGCTCACAGGTATATTGTGAGTCATTGAAAGTGAACTAATTTCCTTATCTTTCATGGGAGGAGTCAGTGGTCACCAATAATGTCAGGAATGGAAATATGGTTTAAGCATTTTAATTAAAATTCAAATCAATAACACAAAGAACAAAAAAATTTGACTATGTTTTCCAAATTATGAGGAGGAAAAAATTACTGAAAAATAAAGTTGAGCTAAATGTGAAAAAAATATAATCATCAAAGAAGCAAAAATATAGTGTTGTCTAGGGCTTTTCCTGTTCAAAGATGATTGGGGTGAAGGAGAAGGGGGCAGAGCCATGCCTCTACTTACTATCATGATTGAAAGTCATCAAATTATGGTTTTTGTTTTGTTTCTATGTAACAGCTTAAAAAAAAAATCTGAACTGAAAGGTGCTTCCATAGCCCATATGCTGAATTCTAGTAGGATCTTTATACTGGTTCAAGCTATTATCAGTTAGTAAAGAAATTATTTTTTATATTCAATTTATTTTTAAAAAAAGTTCATCTATTTCTCCCATTTCTTGATATCAAATTAAGAAATAGGGATTTAAGTATAGTATTTAGTAATATAAAAATAAGAAAAAATAATAAAAAGAATGAAAGAGGTTATATATGATGAGTGAAAACAGAGAGATAGGAAACTGGTTTTTGTTGTTGTTTTGTTTTATTTTAAGTAAGACTTTTTGAATTATTTATTTTTATGAATGTTTTACTCGGATTTTTTTCTCTAATATAAAAGAAAAAAATGATTATATGTAGGTAAATTCAAACTTAACGAAAAGAAGGTAATGGGGTAGTCATACATAAGAAAATTGAATTCAATATAAAGAGTATTAACTGAGACTAAGAAAATCATGCTTTCCAAAAGGAAAAAGAGGGGGAAAGAGATTTGAAATTTTATTGTCAGCTGAACAAGATAACAAGGTACATACTACACAGCTTCTGTAATTAAAAGAAAGTGGGACTGGTGCATAAATACACAAATAGACCAGTCATATAAAATACAAAAGACCAGAAATCAACACAAATATCATTGAAAATTTAGTATAAGATAAAGGGGACGTGTTAAATCACTGGAATAATGATGGACCTTTAAATAAATGGTGCCGGGTCAATTACGCATGCAGTCATGTAGAAAATGATGTAAACCTCACACCAGGAAGAAGAATAAACTCCAAATGGGTAAACAGATCAAGGATCTCAATGCAAAAAGAAGGAGAAAAAGGAGGAGTTGGAGGAAGAGGAGGAGGAAGTGAGAGGAGGAGAGGAAGAAGAAATGGTACAAGTCTCAGAAGAAAACATGAGTGAATTCCCCTTTAATTTCAATGTAGAGGAAGGCTTTCTAACTATGACTTGGAATCCAAAGTCCATAAAAGAAAAGATTGATAAATGTGATTGCATGGAATTTTTAATATTTGTGCAGAGAAAAAAAAAGTCAAAAGATAATAAAAAAAAAAAAGGCTGTTGATCCAGTAGAAAATTATTTGGAAAAGATAACCACATACATAATAACTAATATCCCTAATATTTAAAAAAAAATCTCTTAAATACATCAAAAGATTAAAATCCTCACAGAAAAGCAGGAGAAAATATATCAACAGACAATTCACAAAAAAAAGATATAAAAGTGATACTTATACACATAAAAAATGTTAAAACTCACTCCCCATTAGAGAAATGCAAATGAAAACAACAGTGAGATACAGTTTCTTCCCTATGACACTGACAAAAACTCATTGTATAAGAACAGATCTGTTAGGGGCGCCTGGGTGGCTCAGTCGTTAGGCGTCTGCCTTCGACTCAGGTCATGATCCCAGGGTCCTGGGATCGAGCCCCGCATCGGGCTCCCTGCTCAGCAGGAAGCCTGCTTCTCCCTCTCCCACTCCCCCTGCTTGTGTTCCCTCCCTCGCTGTGTCTCTCTCTGTCAAATGGATAAATAAAATCTTTTGGAAAAAAAAAAAAAGAACAGATCTGTCAGTAAAGTTTTGAGGAAATAAACATGCTCAGAAGCTGCTGGTGTAAATGCACACTGGTACCAACCGCTATGTAAGGGAAGCTGACAACGCCTCACAAAACCACATGTGAACTTACACGTAGGCTCCATTATCCCACTTCTAGGGCCTTACCCTGCAACTAAGCCTCCAACAATACAAAAAGTACATATTCAAAAGGTTATTTATTACAGCATGACTTCTAAGTTACAAAATGTTGGAAACAACCTAAATAACCATCCCTTGGAGAGTGGTTGAATAAACTGGTGCCCTCCCTTTTTGGAGTCCTAATGCAGCTATAAGAAAACATGAGATAGAGCTCTGTAAACTGCTGTGAACTGATATTCAGGACATATTATTAAATAAAGAAAAATCCAAGTACAAAGAACTACCTTTCCAATAAGAAATTATATAAAAACATATAAATGTATGCATGCATCTCTTGGGGAAAAAAATATGAGGAGAGACCAGAAATGAGTAAGATTAGTGTCTACAGAACGGGGGGTGGGAATGAGGTTGGAAAAATGGGGAACTGAGAATGGCCGGAGGGCATGAAGGGTTAGCAGCACTCCATCGAATGTATGTTTGCATAGCTCTGACTCTGAAAAGCATGGTTATGTTGCACATACCTAAGAAATAAATAAACAATTAAAACCAAGCAGGATGTAGGGAAAACCCAAAATGGAACAGCAACAGATGAGTCTAAGTGCACTGCAGTGAGGAGCATCACCTCACTGTAGGAGGTAGGGAAGCAAAATTGCTAAACTAAGGAGATTTGAAAAACAGTGTTTTGACTACATACTGTAAGGCTAAGCACAAATAGCACTGAACATAAAATTGTGTTTTCCTTAGTAAATTTTTTCCAGGGAATTGGGTTAGCAACTGCAAAATGACATCGTGTATACTAACGTTGAGCAAATAAGTAAATATAGTGTAGGCCATCAGAATGTGATTTTCCATTATCAGAAAGGAGTCCCAAATAAAGAAGGAAGGCTAGGCTGATGCGTGTAGAGCAGACTGAGGCAGAGGTATCAATTTGAACTCATGGTTTTATGTATGTTGATGGGTAGAAATATAGATGTGCGTATGTTCTATTTTCTATGACTGCTGGCTGAAAGGGCCTAGAAACATAGCACCCTGTGGGCATGAGCACACCCAGGATCCAGATTTTACTTTCTAAATACGATTCTTCAGTAAGAGAATCAAGAGCTCCTTGGAAAATTGATTGATACCAGAGCTGGGACAAGTAAATAACAAGATAAACATTGGAATATTTTGTGGTGCCAGAAGGTAAGGACATTCTCAAATAATGATGAGGAGAGCATATTTAAAGGACACAAGAGCCAACTTGAAGGAATCTGGCAAGTGCTCAAGTCTGGGACCATCTGAACATCAAAATAAATAATGATAGTGATGGATTTTAACCCAGAAAATAAATATAAATATCCGTGAGTCCATACTTATATAAGTAGATGAATACATAAGTGAATGGGAAATATGGGGCAGCTCTTTGTTGCAGCAGAATTCCAATTAATAATAAAAAATAATAAATCATTAATTAGAATTCCCATTAATAAATAGAGTTCTAAATAAGTAAATAAAAGAATGATAGAAACAGGAGATCTCCACTAGACAAAACAACACAGTAATGATGCTATAGACAAGAAAGGATGCTAAAATTAGTGAGTAGAAAGCATGGTGAGGAAGTGCATGGTCCCTAGTTATCTCCCCAAAAGTTACTTATTAATTGCAAAGGGAAACATAACCACTTAACAGTGGACAAACCTGACAAAGACCATGATAACCAAGTGATTCTAGTACCAAGCCATCAATAGTACTAAGAGATAGCAACATCATGTACCCCCTGACATTACATACATTGGAAGGAAACATCACTTCTGTCATATTCTTACCCAAAATACATAACCTAAGTTGTCATGAGAAAACATCAGACAGATACAAACTGACGGAAAAAAAAAAAAAAAAAAAAGCTAGAGAACAAGGTGCCCATCCTTTTTAAAAGTCTCCAGGTCATGAAAAAGAACAACCGAGAAACAGACACAGATTATAGAAAAGATATGACAACTAAATGCAACATGGGATCTTGGACTGGACCCTGGACCAGAAAGGGGGCATTTGTGGAGAAACTAGTAAAATAAAAATAAAATCTGTAGGTTAGGGGCGCCTGGGTGGCTCAGTTGGTTAAGCGACTGCCTTCGGCTCAGGTCATGATCCTGGAGTCCTGGGATCGAGTCCCGCATCGGGCTCCCTGCTCAGCGGGGGGCCTGCTTCTCCCTCTGACCCTCTTCCCTCTTGTGCTGTCTCTCATTCTCTCTCTCAAATAAATAAATAAAATCTTAAAAAAAAAAAAATCTGTAGGTTAGTAAACAGTATTGTGACAATGTTAATTTCCCTGACACTAAGGACTATGCAATGGTTATATAACCTGTCAACATTGGGAATGCAGTACATGGGAACTCCATTATTTTGTAACTTCTAGAAGTTTAAAATGTATTTCTAAAATTTTAAAAAGGACAAAGAAATGTTTAAAATTGTACCATGAAATAAAGGCAACAAAGGAATTGGTTTACTATCTCAATTTAATAATAAAGGACTATATTTTACTATTACATGCAGTAAAAATTAAACATGAAGATGATAGGCTTCAAGACAGGGAGGACAGAATCACACACACACCTCTGCCTGGAAACACAAAGAAATATGAAAGCGCCAACAGTCCATTTACAAAGGAGACCTAAGTACGGATGCAGTATAACTAACTTCTGTAGGGTACAAGAAGGGGAGACCAAATTATTACAATGCGGACTTGGTTGGTTTTACTTACCTTGATTAAAAACAAGCAGTTTTATGCTGTCAAGAAACAAATAGAGGGGCGCCTGCGTGTCTCAGTCCTTAAGCGTCTGCCTTTGGCTCAGGTCATGATCCCAGGGTCCTGGGATCGAGCCCCACATCGGGCTCTCCGCTCTGCAGGAAGCCTGCTTCTGCCTCTCCCACTCCCCCTGCTTGTGTTCCCAGCTTGTGTTCCCTCTCTCACTGTGTCTCTGTCAAATAAATAAAATCTTTAAAAAAAAAAAAATAGAAACATTCTGCATTTACATCCATGAACATTTGATCTTTCTTCCATGTTTACCCATCAAGGAAATTAGAACAGCACATGTCCTCCACACGTACTATTTCCCACCACCAACAACACCAACTCGGAGCCTACATGAGGAGAAACAGTTGTTCTATGAAACTGGATTCTCTGATGACTGCCATACAAAATTGAAGGAACAGAGTGAGACAGGTCCCAAAAAGATTAATGACAAGTGCAATCTGCATTGATTTTTAAGTTTCATTTCCTGGAAAAAACCACAATGGTGGAATAGTTTCATTCACTTATTTATTGCCATTGGGATAGACCTGGTTGAGTGAATTCCACATTATTTTATTTTTTCCAAATTTTAATATGAAAATTTTCAAACAGAAAAATAAACAGATTTTACAGTGAACACCATTTAGATTTTGCCATTAATATTTTGCCCTACTTGTTTATTATTTACCTGTCTATTTACTTGACATCCATCCATCCGCCCCCCCCCCCCCCGCCCCCGTCCATCTTATCTTTGGATGCATTTCAAAGTAAGTAGCAGACATCCATACATTTTCCCCTAAACATTTCAGCATGCATCTCATTAAATTCCAATGAAACCAACCTGCTTTCTACTGGTTACAACTGTGGTTTGTGGCTCTCGAGTTCTATCCTTGCCTCTGCTGACCTTATATGTAAATTAAGCCTGATCTGCAAAGCAGGTCATGGAAGGAGTCCTGAAATCCCCCTGGTGATCCTCTCCTGCTGTGCCCTGCAGGCTCTTGGCTTAGAGTCACTGTGCTGCATGAAATACCTACCTACTCTCCAGGGAGGTTGAAAGAATGGGGGAGTGATTACTTTTTCATGGACGGTGCTCATGCATAGGAACTGCTGAATATGAAATTAAATACTGACAGTACATGGCGGTTCAATAAGAACATTCACTCCATAATAGTCTATTCAAATTTTTATATGTACATGACTTCTTCTAAGGAGAGTTTCCTAGCTTACACATTTTCAGAGAAATCAGTAACTCTAAAAATATTGAGGGCCACTGGTCTCACATGTCCCCCCTCCAGAGACTGTGCATTAGTAATGTCAGATTGCATTATCTCTTTTCCTTGCCACATCTCATGGTTGACTTATATTTAGCTTAATTCAACCGAAACCCTAATTTATTTTCCCCACATTACACTTTTAGTGTAGATCATTTTTGTTTATTTGTCTATCGTGGTGATTAGTGAGTAACTCTGTCCATTAAGCTGAGTTGGATGCATCATTAACCAGAGAAAAAAGAGAAAACAGGTAGTGGGAAGTCAATAGTTGGTGGTATTTATGACATCCCTCAGCATGTGAATAAAAGAAAGATGGTTCTGGCATCGTGACTTTGATCTTAACCTTATGACCACCATTTGGAAGACTTCCGTGATTTACATCTTCCAGCTACCTTTTGGCACAGAAACATCCACCAGGAGGTAACAGGTACAGGAAAGTGTCGTGGATTTATCACTGACACAGTGATCAGGTGCTGGATCCTGGACCACTTCCTCCATACTGTCTGACTCTCCCACAGAACCCAGCACAATACCATCCCCAGAACAGGGGCTCAGGAAGCCCTTATTTTACTGGAACATTCACATGAAGAAACATTTTGGAATTCACCTTTATTGCAATGATATTAACCTTCTTGAGGACCAATGTTTTGGAAACAGCAAAACCCTAAAACTTCTAAATCATGTATGCATATGCAGTTAAAGTGATCATTGGGGATTTAGAGTTAATGAAACCATATTTTCTAATTTTGCTATTCTAAACCAGTCTCCTCTACTTCCAAGAGGGAATATCACATTTAGGAATATCATGTTCTTTAAGACTTTAATTCCTTCTCACATCAGTTCTGTCAATAACGAACAGTATGATCTCTCACAGCTGGTCTCCTCATCGGGGAAATGCTCTCCAGGAGTGATTGCCTGCAGGTGGAGGGCTGTGACGAGGCCCACTGTGAACCTGCTCTGAGCTCAGGACACAGAATTAAGACTGATTACAAAATCTGTCCTAGACCACGTATCTGAAGAAATCCTAATCCTGAACTCTTAGAAAGAGCCAGGGCACATAGAAAAACAAGTGTTAGTTTGGTAATGGCAATGTTCACCGAGCGGCGACCAAGAGCTGGTATCTTTGTGCTTCCTGCTCACAGCAACTCTGTGAACTAGGTACTATTATTATCCCCATTTTACTGATGGGAACACTGAGGCTTAGAGAAGTTTCACAGGTAAAACTCTCTATATGGTAACCCAGCTGAGTTTAATCTGGGAACAAAGTCTTGATGCTAGGTCAGAATATCTTCTGTAAACAACAGAGTCCATCTGTCTGGCGTGGTTGAGTGGATAGACGAGTAACCCTGGTGAGCTGAAGTCCTCCACGGAGTAGTCGGTTTAAGAACAGAGCCTAAGAGCAGCTCTCTGCTGCTCTCTAGTGGCCGCTGGCCACTGTTTTCTCCTGGAAAGTCAACAGCTCCCTTGCTGAGCTGGGGGCAGTTGGCCAGATGAACAACAGCTAGTATTGAAGTCTACACACACCAAAACAAGATACAAGAAGTTATTTCTTCTGCCTCCCTTATCACTATTAAGTAATTCAACGTTTGAACGGGGCTTGTGTCGTTTTGTTGTTTATATTTTTTAGGAAAAGCAGTTTTTTGAGGAGCTGAGAAGTTTGCCTTGAATTTGACACAAATTAACTTTAAGACCTTCTTCCTCCGCCATCTTCATTCCCCACCTCCTATTCGCCTACACGTCAAATTTCACCTTAGTCTGTCCCTTCCCTCCCCGTTTCGGACCACTCACATGCTGATTTGTGTACCTGCAATCTCTCCATCTCTCACGCTGCTTTGTCAATAGTGGTCTTAGATTATATCTAACAGAACCACAGGATCCCCCTGTTCTGATTTAAATATAAAGGAACACATGAGTTTTGGATAATAATAACTATCTTTAATCTCTTACAAAAAGTCCAAAACTTCTGCAGCATTAAAGAAGTAAAAGCAAGTAGGGAGAATAAAATAGTGACCTATAGTAAATGCCAAGAGGTATTAAATTGATGGATGGGTACTGGAAGAGATGGGTCACTTTCCACTCCATTCAAAGATAGATGGTAAGAAAATGTATCATCTATAATTTACTTCTTGCACCTACATGGATAGTGATTTTTTTTCCAACTAATGAGTAACAGGCTCTCTAAAGGTAAATATTATTCCATGATTATAATCATTAAATAAATATATTTCAGCTCTATGAAGACCTTTGAATATTCATTATGGCCTTGTTAAAAGATCTCTATTTACCCCCAAACATCTCAGAGTTATTTTTGCCTTCCTCTAAAACAGAGGTATCTCATGTACTTTATCAGCACCTCTTCTCAAAGTTCTTTGAGTTAACTTTTGCTTTTCACTGTCTCCCTGGAAACAGCATGTTGTCTCAGTGTGGAACTATTTCAGTAAGAGGAGACAAAAGAACATAAAGTTCCCAACTTTTCTGTGGAGGAAGGGAAGAAGCAGAATACAGCGGGGGGTTAGAATTCTCGAACGTTCAGAGCATGGATGAGAGAGGATCGTGGCTGCTCTTAGGAGCTCTATAGCAGTCAGGGCAGCTAAAGAAAAACACCTGCTTTGTAGAAGATGCTGTAACAGTCAGTAAACAAGCAGTTATACTCATCCTGGAAACCTGACACATAGGTGGTAGGTATAATTTTTAAAGTTCTAGAAAGTTCTCGGGTCCAAACAAAACTTGTCTATTTGCTACATGCTGGTTCGTGAAATTATATGAGTGTGGCTAAGCCTTTTCTAACCCATGGCCCCTTAGGATAGGCATATCTCAAGGCCCCCTGCAATATTTTTTAAGAGTTAAAATTAAATAACTTACCAAAAAATAATAACCCAGCTCTGTAATAAATAAGGCATAATCAATATCCTAGCCTCTCACTCTCTCACATTGGTCCTCCCAGAATATAGACTCTGAAGCAGAGATTTATAGGAGAAAGTATATTGGAAGGTATTGTAGGATCACCCCTTGGGTGTGTTGGGGGAGGGGCAGTAAAAAAGCAAGATTGGGCAGAGACAAAACTTGAAGTGCAATGTAGGTATGACAGAGACCTCTGCTGATTCCATAAGTTCTGGAGCTCATATGGCTCTTGCAAGTTGTCCTGAATTGAGGCAAGAAGCCCAGGCTTTTGTATCCTGGTATCAAAAGTCATTGCGTAAGGGTGATGCCTGGGGAAGAAGGGACATGACCTCGGGCAAGGTAGCACCCTTAAGCCAGGGACAATTCCTGGGAGGGACAGAGCTGTGAGCTGTCAATAATTAACACTCCCTGCAGTTTGGATGACAAATGTCCTCTCCTAAAAGGAGGACACAGGCAGAGTACCAGAGCATCTACTAAGCTCACCAGTCAGGTTAGTATCCTTCATCCTTGTGGCAGGAAGCAAGAGAGACCCAGGTAGCAGCCCCCCAACTAAAGGCCTATTAACTATCAGTATAGTCATTCTGTCATCCGAGGTTTCAGAGCACAAAGTTAGTTTCCCTTAACCAAACTCACACAACACTCCAGAGGAGGAGTTAGGACCAGAACTGAGGTCACCAATGCCTCCTCCAGTTCTCTAAGCAGATGAAAACTCAGCCCTTCTTAGTCAATCACACTGGTCTAGCAATAAATCTCAAGGAATGCGCATTGATCCAACATTCCTGAGAAAGTCTTATAGTTTACAATTACAGAAAGCCATTTTATCTCCTGTGACCACTCTTCCACTATAATTCTTCCCTGGTCTCGACATGCTGGAACGGAGAGTGATTTCAGTAAGAATGCAGATTCACTCATTGTGTGACCTTGAGTCATAAATGTTCTAGAAGATTCACTGCAAAAATGGGCAACTTGGAAGATTAGGCTTTTCTAGCGGGTTATGGTACCAACATCCTACAAATGCTGGAAAATGGATACAACTCCCCTGGCTTAATCTCCTACCCTGTATATCAAGGGTTTGTCATCTGCTCTTGAAATAGAGTGTGGGAGCCTATTTTCCTCTTCTTAGTAGGATTATGAAGATATTTTTATATTCTGTAACCCACCTCATCTCTTTGGCTGCTTCACACAAGGCAACTCACAGAAATTAACTCAGCTTTCATTTTCCACCTCACATCTGAACCCCCCTGAATTCTATTGTGTTTATCACTTCATTGGAAACCCTCAGTCTGATTGGCTGAGAGAAATTATATTTAGGAGCTCCTCCAAGAAGCATCTCTTCATGTATGAATAATAAACTAACAGGCAAACTTGGCAGTTTTTGTGAAAATGGGAAATTTGTGATCCAGTTAATAGGATTTTAATAGACCAGGCCTTGCTTTGAGTGTTGTGCATTTGCTGAGATTTCACCCCATCATTTTGACTCTTGGCTAAAATTACCTCTTCAAGAAAACACAGAAACCACTTTGTCCAACCCTCAGCAGACAACAGAGAATCTCGAACTTTGTCTACACCTCTCCCAGAGCTGCCATGAATCTCTAAGTTAAAGACTGGGAATCAAATTTATTTACAACTCATCAGTGGCAAGAGAAAACAATGCTCTTCTCTTTAACCATCGGAGGCTGATGACTGACCCCACTTTGTTTTTAGTCAGAGGACTTGTGGAAAGAGAACAATTTGCTTCTTGATTCCAGTTCAGGATTTGCCGAGAGAGAGACAGAAAATCATTACCAGTTGGAAAGAGTTCAGCTATTTATAGAAAATGATTAGAAGCTCTCTACCCTTGTCCCGTGGTCAGCTGTCCACAGTCCCCCAAATCACCCTCACAATTTACACTTTCGCCGGCAGAGACTATTAAACCGTCAGAACAAGCCTGTCACAGTGGAGGCAAACGCAAAAGCTTGGAGTTCAGTGTGACTGTGGAGAAGACCTTGAGGACTGAGAGGACATGCAGGAGGGATTCCATGTTGATGCTTCGTCCTCAGTAGAAACTTAACCTTCTCTGGAAGAGAGTGTTCACTTGTGGAAGTGCCACACGGAGGCCATTTTGACATTTTTTCAAAGAGGCCAATGGATTCTGGGAAATTTAGTCCTGTCTGCCCCCGCAGGGCACATATACACTTCGTTCATTTTCCCAAGTATCATCTTTTAGTAATGCTGCTCTTTGCATCCCCACACCTGAGCCTTCCCATTCCTACTTTCCACCTACAGCATCCTTGGCAATTCAAATTCTATCCGTGCTCACCTCGATTCTCACCTCTTCCCTCATTCCCAAGACCTCCATGATCTTTCTCTGATTTTTCCTGCAGGAGTTTTCAGATCTAGCACAGAAGTTGACACTTAGGTACACCCTCGTATGTTTATATTGTTTTCTGTGTACCTGGCACCCATTGCCTGGGCATCTAGTGCTCTGGCATCATACACATGACCTACTGCTTACTCCACCTCAGCTGCTGCTGCCTAGCTCCATTGGCTCTCTGCTCTCACTGTCTTCATGCCAATGCTTCTGCTACCTCATGGAATCTGTTCTCTGCCGTTCCTCTGCATGTGTCCTGGTTTCTGCCAAATCCTGCTGGGCTGGCTCCTTTGCATGTTTCATATTCACACTTGCAAAGAGAAAAACATGTGTTGGGGCCAGTGGCTCATTTCCCATGCTGACTGCAGCTCTCACACCAACCCGCATCTAGACCACACTGGCTCCCCCATTGCACTTGTCCTCATTCCCATTAGCCATGGCCGGGATGCCAGGGTCATGTGGTCCCAAGAATGGTGACCTGTGTGCAAGGAACCACTCAGACAGGGGTGAGGATGTGGTAAGTACTGGACACATCTGCAAGACAACGTCCCCAAAGCCAAGTTCACAGTTCCTGTCCCCTCTGCATCCCCTCAATGTACCCATCATGACATGTGGAAATACATATTTTAAAATCCTTTTTTTTAACTTTACTTGCAACTGAGTTTGTGGTAGACAACTCATGACCTACCTCCATCCTTGGTAGAGTTAAGTATCTACTGTTATACCTCAACATTTCTCTATTCTGTCATTTTCCCCAGTTATTTCTGAAAACTGAAATCCTTGCTTCATTCAAATTTTAACTCAAGTTGAATGTCTTTACGATAGCTCTCTTGGTTAAATATTCTTGGTCAGTCATGTAGACAATAGTACATCTGGTGAAGGCAGAATGTCTTTTTGAGTGTTTGCATAACTTCTGGATTGCCCAGTGAAGTGGCCGCCACATAAGAGGGGCCAAGATGGTTGTCGAATTGCGTTAAATTCCATAACAACATGATGGAATCTTAGTGTAGGAAACAACCACAGAAGCTGTATGGTTCAATCTTTAATTCAGCATCATGCCTGAAAAATGGTCATTCAGGCCCAAAAAGGACAACCCCAATTATGGAAAGATCAACTCTCAGCAGAAAGGCTCTCTGTACATTGAGTCAAAATCCATCTTCCTATGATGTCCACTCATTTGTCTTAATTCTAAATAAGATTCAACACAGAGACAGTGTAATTTTATTTTCCACATAAAAGTCTGTTAAATATTTAAAGATAGCAATTGAGCATTTCCCAAGTGCATTTTCCAGGCTAAATATGCAAAATTAGCTAACTCAGAGATTCTTTTTGATTTGGTTTTACTTTATATAATAAGGTATCATCAATTACAATGGTAATAGCAATAGGAAACCCTCAACTGGCCATTCATTCCTCATGTGACAGAGTTTTAAATTTTTTATTATTCATAGTACCCTCCTCTGGATGCACCTTACAATATTCATTCCAAATATTCCCATATTTGGTCCCCATATTTAATAGGACTATATAATAAGTCTATGATCACGTGATTCAAATAAAATAATGAATGAAGTTCATGTTTGGTTGTCATCTGTATTGCCTGCCCTCCTCAATCACTTCCATGGCTGAGTTGTGCTGTAACTGCCATGTTCAATATTATACTCCCTGTTTCTAGCACCTTCATATAGTCCTCACAGCAACCAGCATGTTGACTGGTGCTTTAGCTGTTAAGCAAAAATACATGCATTAATGAATAACTCACAGACAGTTCTGAGCCTTAGCCCTTTGTCACAGTTTATATTCTTGTAAGCCTAGGATGGTCTATCCTCTGATTTTACTTTTAACTAACTTAAACCATATGTTAAATTCATCCTATTGGATTTGGTTCATGATGCCAGTCTATGAAAATATGTTTGAATCATTCATTAGTCACAAAAGCTTTATCTCTTCCTTCTAACGTTGCATCGGTCACATATTTGGTAATCATGCTTGATGTGTCCTCCACGAAGCCACGAATTAAATATTAAATAGGACAGAGCCAACAACAAAGTTCTCTGGCATATCGCTGGAATCCACTCTCCAGGCTACCATAATCCATTAATCAAACTCTCTGAGTAAAGTTACTGAACTGACACAAATCTATCAGATTTACCATCTAGCCTATGTTTCTCCTTCTCCAGAAAAGAACATAAAATAATTTGTCAAATGCTTTCCTGAAGCCAAGGTATTATGGGATATATTAGCAGTGTGCTCCCTCCCAAGTTCCTGTAAAGCAAGAATTTTTCTATGGAGATATAGAAATTGTTTCACCGAGAAGACCTTTTCTATCTCTACAACGCTAAGATAATTCATATCCACACGGAACCTCATATCTTAAGCTACAGGGTCTGTTTATGGGCCCTGCATTGCTATTTATTGAATGCTTGCCGAATATAAAAAACTGCCCAGTGACAGATGTATGGCATCTTCTTTTTTTTTTTTAAAGATTTTATTTATTTGACAGAGAGAGACACAGCGAGAGAGGGAACACAAGCAGGGGGAGTGGGAGAGGGAGAAGCAGGCTCCCCGCAGAGCAGGGAGCCTGATGCGGGACTCGATCCCAGGACCCTGGGATCATGACCTGAGCTGAAGGCAGTCGCTTAACCAACTGAGCCACCCAGGCGCTTGTAGGGCATCTTCTGAAATGAACTTCATCACAACCCCATTCATGGGGTATTCTTATCTGCATGACAAAGGGGAGAAAATCAAGGCGTGGAAATGCAAAGTAATTTCCCCAAGTTCCAATAGGTAATAATATCTGTTGTCATGTGACTTATGTTATCACCAGGGCTGGCCACTTAATTTGTGGAATGAAAATTGAAACGAAAAGTGAAAATGAAGTGAAAAATGAAAATGGAGGGCCCCTTGTTAGGAACTGACAGAATTCATATGTTGAAATCCTAACCCCCAAGGGGATGGTATTAGGAGGTGGGGCTTTTGGAAGTGATTAGGCTCTGCCCCAGAGAGGTCTCTCACCCCTTCCATCACGTGAGGACACAGCAAGGAGATGCTGTCCATGAACCAGGAAGAGGGTCCTCACCAGATACCGAATTTCCCAGCCTCCAAAACTGTGGGCAATAAATTTATGTTGTTTATAAGCCACTCAGTCCATGGTATTCTGGTAGAGCCTGGATAAACTAAGACATCCCTTGTTCAAAAAAGCAGGAAGAAAAGTGTGTTGTTCAATGCACTAAAATATAAGGCTTTTTTCCTTTCTTCCACAATCTTTCAATGTGTCATGATTTTTTTCTATTTGCTACTTAATGTCATTCTCAGTAAAGGAACATGAAATTTTAAATTACTGGGCATGAATTTTACTGTTCATCTTTACATTATGCAATGCCAGTATTAAATGGATATGTAAGTGCATGTAATTGGCATGTGAAATCACAGACATTACACAATCTGTAGTCAGTAACTCGCACATGTATATGTATTTCCTTCTTACCAGGAGAGTGGAAACTCTGCACAAAACTAACTTAACTGTCTTTACTTCCCACTTCTAGATACCACATGTTCTACCGACACTACCTACCTTTGGCTTACTGGTGAGTAAGGAATGACTGAAAGGAAAATGAGTTGCTCTATCTTTCCTTTTCCTCCTGTTCCTGTTCATGACTTTCAGTGGCAGTAATTGGGCAGTATGGGGAAGAAACATGAGTGAGAAAGGAGAGGATATGGTTCTTTGATCTTTAGTGTTTCCTAGAATGCCACTGCCTTCCTTCTGTGTTCAAGGAGAATTCTGGTTCAGAGTGCATGGCCGCTCTGGGCTATTAGTGCCCCACTTACTGAGTTGTTGATATAACACCTTTAACTTGTACTCACTTGGAGCCTTGCTGAACTCCCACACACGGGGGTCTGCTGGAATTCTGTGTTCATGGGTCATCACAAATGCTATATGCAAGTGACTGGTAAGGAACAGCAGACAGACACATACCGCCTCTGCTCACGCACATGACCCATTGTCTCATTAGATTTCACCTAAGAAACACAGGTAAGAAGGTAAAATCATTAAGAACTTCAAGACAGAAACAGCATAGCATTAAGTCAGGTCACGAAGTCCTGAGTAACTGACTGTATGGGTCATTCACCCATGAAGCTGACCCTCCTATCACCACCGATCACTAGACCCCTGATTACCTCCGAGATCTCCCCTCCTGCTCTCCATTCCCTAGCTCACCACCCTCCAGACTCTTTGGGCATTTTTCTCCTTTAAAAAATTTCAAGCAATTTCATGCACTTGCTGTTCCCTCTGCCTGGAAAGCCTTCTCCCACTATGTTCACATGTTCCACTCTTCATCATTCAGACGTCAGTTCCAGTGTCAGGTCTCAGACTTCCCCTGAGAGCCCTCTCCAATGCTCCCCCATCTCTCTGTCATACTATGCTATTTTATCTTATTCACACCACATGTAATCATCTGAATGCATCACATGTATGCCTTTACTTGTTCACTGCCTGTCTCTTCCAAGAGAATGTAGGCTCTAGGAGAGCCAGGCCATTGTCTGATATACTCATTGCGGGGCCAGCCCCTAAAACCTTACCTGGAACAGGGTAGTTGCTCAATACATATTTATGGAATGCTTGCCCAAATCAATGAATCATTATGCCTATGCTAGACCACACCTCATGGTCCCTTCTCAATAAATATTAATTAAATTACCAATGTGCATAAGATGACTCATTTAGTAGAACTCAAGGTCCTTGAAAGGAGAGAATTATGCAAAAAAATTAACTATGACAGAGGAGGTAAGATCAATTACTTAAAAACAGATATGTGGAAATGGCCAAATGTTCCCCTCCACCCTTGCTCATTTTTCTTTTCCTTTTCTTGCAGTAAAACCATAATATCGAGCTGGTAACAGCCCAGCTGTTGCCATAACAACAGACTCTGCGGACACAAACTTTCAGCTGAGATGAAACCACATGATGGAGAAAGAATTGTTTAGCTAAGGCCTATCGGAAATAATTACAAAGATGACAGAGGAAAGAATTAGCAAGTAAATTGGTTTTGAACAACTGCATCTTCTTAGGCAGATAAGAAAATAGGAGATAAAGCTGAATCACACCTAAGAATATATATCTGTGATGGAAAGTCACACAAAGTCAAAAAAAAATTTTTTTTTTCCATTTTGTAAGGAAATAAAGTTAAGTATAAGCTGATCTGGAAGAAATAGCACCCTTCAAACACTTGGGCCACTTCTAATTCAAATTGAAACTGAACTGGCCTGGCTTTGCCTCCATTTCAATGTTTTTATGCAATTGCAGAGTTCTTGAAAAATTGTGGGTAAATCAAATATCTAAAAACCAAATCAGAATTCATGTGCACTGGCTGTTTTGGTTTTTAAAGGAACTTTGGAAAAATCCTTCTGTAAAGCAAATAGCTCCTTTGTTATAGGACTAGACCTTCCCTCATGTATAGATCTTGTAAGTTTTTACATGATAAATATTCTTCAAGCCAAATTCTCTCAGTGACCAAAGCAGGGTTATTTAACTGATTATTTTCAAATGGTCTTCATGTTTTTGGATCTCGGTTTGTCTGCATGAAACCGGGGAAATGATTGTTTGCCAGCCACCAACCTCACTATTGGAATGTCTTTTTTTTTTAAAGTTCTCTGAATTCATTTCTTGAAAAGCATACACAAATCAAATCTCCCGATGATTGCCAAATGAGCTGTTTGTTTTCTCTTACACATTCCTCCTCCTCTGCATTTTCTCTTTGTCACTGTCAACATAGACCTCACTTTTGTGACTCTTGGGACATATAGGGCTTTTGATTTCTGCTATTTAGGGACTCTGTTCCCTTGCCTCAACCTGTACAATCAAATGAGAACAACAACAGATCTTGTTTAAACGAAGATTCAGTCTTCTCTAGGCATCATTTCAGGATTTTTGGAGAAATGAGATTGTAGAAATTCAATAAATACAGAACCACCTAAACCATCTGTACTAATAAATTAAAGCCTCTTCGGATCAGACAGCAATTTTAAAAGGAGCTATTCACACATGGGTGTGTCCAAACAGTGACTTGTTTGTTCTTTTACCTGCTGCTAGAAGGGGTCATTGCTTAGCTCAGCAATAGAACAATTACAAGTTCCTGTTATGGATTTATATTATATTAAGTTGATTTACTGAATTCTTCAAAGATAATGCAGGGTGATTTCCATTTTCATGGAAAATTCAACACTTATCTGGATGTATCTCATTTTTCTAAGACATAGTATAGTCTTAGTATAGTATAGTATAGTATAGTATAGTATAGTATAGTCTGCAGCCTCCTTGGACAATTTAAACAGCATCATGCATGGTACACCCTGAAACCCAACAAGGTCCAATCCCATAGCTATTTATTTGTTTTCCTCAGTGCTTAGCACCAAGGATAAAAGAAAAGAGTTACAGGGCAACTGCCTTCCAGGAGCTCATGATCAAATTGGAAAGAAAAGCGAGGCTCAGGAAAGAGTTCAACAGCATGGCTTGGTATGAAGACAGTAGAACAGACTGTGAGTCCAAAATCTGAACTTCAGAAATGATGGAGCTGAGCATGGTGGGGAGACGTAAGAGGTGGAAGAGACTGTGTTGGATATTAAAGGAGATAAATGTGGCCTGGTAGGGAGGCATGAGGAAAATACCCTAGATTAGGAGACTCGTAATAAGAAAGACCCAATTCTATTCATGATCCACCGTCTCGGGATACAGCTGAAGATCTTATGGACAACGCTGTCACTAGAAAGTGCTCATTGCCTCCCTCACCTAGTCTGGTCTGCTCTGATCTGGTCTAGTCTATCCTTCTGATATCCCACCTCCTGCCCAGCTCCCCTTCCCCAGCCCATCTTCCACCCTGCCTGGGAATGATGGTAAAGCATCTCCACACCACAACTCATCAGTGACTCCAACATCCAAACGGCATTGAACAACTCCAGAAAGATTGCTTTATAACCCACAGCAACACATTTTCTTTCCTTCCTCCCTTTCTCTTTCCCCATATGTCACAGAGCAGAGCACAGGAGATATTCATCAGCCCTCTCTCCTCCCAGTTTCCAAAATCTTTCTCAGACATCAGTCAGTTCTGGCACCCTGCCTCTTCCTCTCCTCTGTCTACAATTACAAGTCACTTCCAGGAGTATATCTCTGGCCTTACCCATGTCATTGCAGATGGTCTTCTAGACCTTTCCGAACTGCCTTCTCCATCTGTTATCCCCACTTGCACAAACAAAGCAGCCAAGAGGGCCCAAAATTTCCCTTAGGCAGCGCGTAGGAGAAAGGCTAGGAAAACACTTTATATTGTTCCCGTTAAAAACATTATCTCATTCCCAGGGGCCTTTTGATATAGACTCAGTTCTTACAGATAAGGACATGGCCCAAGGCTCAAGTTGAGCAGGGAAGTAGAGTTTATATCTGGGTCTATTCAACTTTAAAGGTCAGGGTCCCGTCGGCAACAATGCCCTATCAGCAACAGTGCCCTGTCTCTTTCAGGGCCTTGCTCTACATAGGTGTCCAATAATCCTTCAAGAAAAAATGCTAAGCAGAGGCTTGGTGGCTCTGAGACTATCGGGCAATGCACGCACTCAACAGTTAAGCGGATTTTTCTGCACAACTGTGAGGCTGTCAGACAAGCCAGGAGGAAGCCCAGGAGTCCTACCTCTGCAGCCTCCTTGGACAATTTAAACAGCTTTAGAAACTTTTCACTTAAGGAAATTAGAGGCTTCATACCAGCACCACTGACTGTTTTCAGGAGCTTGTCTCCCTAGAATCTGTAGCAGCTGTGTGCAAATTAATCAGTCATTTGCAGGCTACACGGAGCCGAGACTGCAGAAACAGCTGGGCATATTTATGAAAGTTTGTCAGGGATGTACCAGCGTGTTCGGAGGTACCTTCTTTGTTACGTGTCATTTCGCTGGCAAAGAAAAGAAGGCGAGACAGATCCCGCCAGTGTCTAGAGGATTAATGAAAGCCTGGCAGAAATCTGAAGCCGAATATCTCTTCTCGTTCTAATTTAGGCGGAGATTTATGGGAGAGGGTCTGGGGAGGCAAACTGCATCAGGCACCGCGCTGATGGGTGACTCGTCTGATAACTACAATGGCATTTAATTTCCACTACGTGCCGCCAGTTGCCCTGCACAAGAATGGTGATATGCGGCCGGGTCTGATTCGAAGTATGGGGCCGAGCCAGCCCCATCTCTGCCCGTCCCTCTGGGGTGGCTCCTGCTTTCCCCTCTCTCTGCTTCCAGCCCCTACCCAGGTTTCCAGAGCAAATCAAAGAAAACATGCCAGAGAATCCACAGCAGGTCTAAGTGAGTCTAATGTGTCATGACTCACTTTTTTTTTTTTATCTTTAAATACATACAGAGAAAGCACAGATGATGAAAAAAAATCAACAGCACACATGCCGAGAGAAGGGAACAAACTCTTCTGGAAAAACTAACTGACAAGTAGGATAACCTACTTTTGGAGACCAAAGGTCCTATTTCAATCTCATTCACTCACTTAATTTGACATATCTGTGTGGCTTTGTCATGAACAAAGGTCCCAAATATGGCATGGGACATATTTCTACCCCAAATTACTTATCATATTGTCTGAAATTCAAATTTAACTGTGCATCCTATATTTTTGTGTTTTAAATCTGGCAACCCTACCTGTAAATAGGGGAATGGAAAATATTTAGCAATCATACTAAATACAACCACAGCAGACAGCCCCTCTGGGTTCCTACCCACAGCCTCATTCTTCCACACGGTTCCATGCATGTACAACCAGAATTTATCCTAGCACCATAGCAAGGTCTGAGCATTATGTCCCTCTGGCTCCCAACTTCCTGCCAAAGACATCGTCCAAACTTAGGTTTCACATTAGTATTCTACAAAAGTTTACCAGATTCATTGGGAGATTGCTTATGTTCAAAGTTGGGTTTAAATGTGCTGTGCAATTACTATTTTTTTTAATCATACTCAAGTGTGATATTTTTAATGCATTCCTATATCGATTAGGAATGCATTTAGTTGCAATTAACAGACAGTCCCTCTTAAACAGTTTACTTTCTCACATGACAAGGAGTTTGGAGATAGAGTATTGATGACACTGATTTAGTGATTCCAACAGTGCTAAAGCCCACACTTGTGCTTTCCTCTGGATCTTTCTTTTATGACAGCAAGATAGTCGCTGCACCTCCAACCTTCATATTGACATCCCAGCAGGAAGAGGGAGACAGAGAGACACCAGGTCTCTTTGTTCCTTTGGTTTAGGAAAGCAAAAGCTTCTCTAGGAACTACCTGGCTAGCCCAGGTCACATGGACACTCCCAGCTAGAATGGGAGCAAGAAACAACAGGATCTCATGTAAACTTAGACCAGTCATGACCCACCTCCTGAGGCTGGGCACGGTACTGCCTGAACAAAATTGAGATCTTCTTTATATTTGAGTTGAAATGAATACTGAGTAGGTCACCCAGAGAGTCTGCCAGAATTCTTTGTCTTTCAATATAATTCTACCTTTATCCTACTGGGGATCCTACAAATCTCATAGTTGCTCCCTTTATAAGCCAGGACCTCCCCAGTACTTAAACATTGTAAATAATGCCAACTGTAGGGAGGACATTTTATTACAGGAGGCCCAGTGCCTAGCACAGAGTATAACTTACAAGTACTGAGTAAGTATTTATTGCTGACTGAGAAGATGAATGAAAAATGTGACTCAGATAAATAGCAAAAGAGGAGTTTTAGTGTCATGACCTCTGCTGCTAACCATAGTTTTTTTAACAGTAATTTTTTTAACTTAAAAAGGCTTTATTTGGTTTTATTGTATTTCTACAGAAGTACTACATTACTAAAAAAAAAGAAGTACTACGTTACTTCTACTAATACTAGTAATATTGTACAACACTATTACTGCAGTAAATATAGTAACACAGAAAACATTCTTATTTTACAATATGGGGGTACAATGTGTGGAAATCTTTCCTTAGCTGCCTCCAGCCTGTTCCTTCCTCACAGAGAACTGTGTCTACTGTGTGGACATCACCACCCATCCCATCAATTTTCTATACACTGACAATCATCTGTGAACACAAACACACACATTTTTCTTAAGGTGTGTTTTGATTGTATACAAATTTGCATAAATGTGCATCACACCATACATACTGTTTTGTTTTGTTGTACTTAACAGTAAGTGCTGCCATTCTTTCTAGGTCAGTACATGGAGATCTTCCTTATTTCATTTTAGACATTCCTACCTCACATATATCTAGCACTTCAGAGCTTATAACGTCCTTCACATATATTACTTCATCTGACCTTCACTATGTGGATCATTATCCATATGTTTCATGGATAAAGAATCTAAAGGTCAGAGAGGTTGTCGAAGTCAGAAGTAAAACCCAGCTACTCCCATCCGTCCAGCTACTCCCATCCTGTGCCCCATTCCAACGATGTGTCTTTGCCTCCAAACACATACTCAATTTGACTTATGACCACTTGACACACACTCATCATTAGAGCATGACTGCTTGAGCAAGGTTCTGCAATCTTCACTACCCATAACTCCCGAAATGTATGCCCTCCTGATCTAAGTTAATAGGAAGAGAGAGGAGAGAAAAGCAAAGGTTGTGGGAGGAAGGAAGGGGAGAAGGGAAGAGGTGTCTGGCAGCAGGCTTAGGGGGATTTAAAACCAGAAGGGACTATTTCTGGTGAATTTTTCACCTACAAAACTGTAAAATGGAGTTATGAGCAAATGGACCCAGGTTTCAACAGAGTTAGGGTGCAATCCTTGGAGTCAGCATGGAAAACGCGATATTCGAATCTGACCCGTGGTCTATAGTCTGAAGACACGCACTTCCCAGCAGAGAAAATCTGTCCTATCTCTCATGCCTCCAGGCCCTAATAAAGGGCTTTACATCAACATAGAGCCAGACTCCAGGTGAAAGCTGCCCATGGTCTCACCCAGCATATTTGAGCTTCCTCAAATACTTTAAGAGGCACTGTCATGTATGTTTCAAAACATCATAAAAACAACTTGGAATGCCTCCTCCAAGGGGCATAAGAGAAATCAATACATTCTGATTTTCTCCTCCGTTAAATTCTCAATGACTGAAACAGTAGTGTAGCTGGGGAGAGTTTAGCAGCTCAACTACCACATACTAAATTCTTCTTCTTCGGGATGATGGGGCCTTATTTAGGTGCCTATTGGTAGAGCTTTAGGGCTTTAATGGCTTCAAAAATGCACTAATAATCAGCAAAAATAAATAGAGCACTCATGGAAGAACGAAGATAATTATTTGTGGAACCATCTGGCATAATAGCTACACTCATAGCATGGTAACTAAAGGCTACAACACCATTAAAGTTAATAAACAAGAGAGATTGTTAAGTGAAATGGTGCCATGAAATTGGTGAGCAAGGATTTCAGAGGCACTATGAATATTTCTCAGCGAAAAGACAGGCCACATTATAGGTAAGACGGAGAGGAACTCTCAGGGACTCTATCATCCTTGAGCTTTCTTTCTCTATTCTACACATCCAATCCACTAGCAAATTCCATGTATTGATTGACAAAGTTCATCCAAGATCCATCTCCTTCTCTCTATCCCCACAGTCCCTACTTACATCATCTAAGACCTAGGTCCCTAAAAGTCTCAGTCTGGTCTCCCTCCTTCTGCTCACTTGCAATGTACTCTTTACAAAGTCATCTTATAAAAAATATAAGGGGCGTCTGGGTGGCTCAGTTGGTTAAGCGACTGCCTTCGGCTCAGGTCATGATCCTGGAGTCCCTGGATCGAGTCCCGCATCGGGCTCCCTGCTCAGCAAAGAGCCTGCTTCTCCCTCTAACCCTCCCCCCGTCATGTACTCTCTCTCTCTCTCATTCTCGCTCTCTCAAATAAATAAATCTTTAAAAAAAAAAAAAGACCTTTAAAAAAAAAATATATATATATATATATATATATATGTTGTGAAGGGGCACCTGGGTGGCTCAGTCAGTTAAGTGTCTGCCTTCAGCTCAGGTCATCATCCCTGGGTCCTGGGATCGAATCCCACATCAGACTCCATGCTCAGTGGGGAGCCTGCTTCTCCCTTTCTCTCAGCAGCTTTCCCTGCTTGTGTTCTTTCTCTCTCTCTCTCTCTGTCAAATAAATAAATTAAATATATATAGAGAGAGATAGATAGATATATATATAAATAATTTTGTCACTCACTGGCTTAAAGCTCTAATGTCTTCCCATCTATATTTGTTTCCTTTAGCTGCAAGAACAAAGCACCCCAAACTGGTGGCTTAAAATGACAGAAATGTATTGTCTCACAGTTCTGGAGGCTAGAAGTCTGAAGTCAAGGTGTTGGCAGGGTCCTGCTCTCTCTGAAACCTATAGGGGAATCCTTCTTTCCCTCTTCTAGCTGCTGGAATTTTTTGGCATTTCTTGGCGTGTAGATTCAACTCTCCAACCCTCTGTCTTCGTGTGCTGTCCTCACCATGACTTCACTCATCCTCCATCTATTCACACCTATCTCTGGGTCCAAATTTCCCCTTTTTCTAAGGACACCAGTCATTTTGATTTAGGGCCCACCCTAATATCCTCATGTTAACTCAATACTATCTGTAAAGACTCTATTTCCAAATAAGGTCACATTCTGAGGTACTGGGGGGTTAGGATTTCAATGTATCCTTTTTTCTTTTGAGGTGGAGGTGATACAGTTCAACTCATAGCACCAACCTAAGCAAACTCCAAGTTTGTCAACTTGGTTGACAAGTCTCTGTAGGATCTGACCCCTGTCCACTCTCTGACCTCCCTCACTACACCCTGGCCCTACCAGCCTTTTTGATGTCCCTCAAGCCTGTAGAGCTCTTTGTAGAGCTTTGTTCATGTGGCCCCCTCTACCTGGAAGACACTCACCCTGGGTCTGGACATGGATCGACCCTTCTTACTATATAGTAAAGTGCTCTGTCATTTATCACTGCTCAGCAGAGGCATATCCAGATTTTGTGAGGCTTATACAACTCAGGGGAACCCCTTTGAGAAGAAGAGTACACAACTGCATATTAAAACAGGCCTCAGGCTTTGGAAGGGGCCTAAGCTGCACCCCAATTCAAAGAAATGCCCACCGCTCACACTCCAAAGTTACCCTATCTTATCTCCTCATTACACCTATAACTTATCACTAACACTTGTAACAATCTGAAGTTATCATTAAAATATTCTTTCCTATACATTGCCCCCTCATACCAGATTGGAATCTCCAAGAAAGAGATGCTCTACTTATTTCTACTGGTAGAGATTAAGTCTTAGCATAGGGCCTTGCCTGTAGCTGGCACTCAGTGAATATTTACTGTATTTAGAAATGCATGAACAAGTGAATGATAAGAATATCAATAACATCAATGACAATTAGTTGTAGGTTGCTTGCTTTGTTCCAGATACTCGCTATCATTATCCCTCACCTTACAGGTGCTCCTGGCTGGCTGCTTGTAAATGGCAAAGCCAGGGATTCGGAGCCAGCACTCCGGATTTAGATTTCACGCTCCTGACTCCGATACTACACTGTCAGGAGCAAAGGAAGTTTGCTTGACTGACTCAGTGTTCATCACTATGCCCCAGAGATTCCCATTTCACGGAGATAAGGATTTAGTAGAGAAGAATGAGGTAACTTGCCCTTCACACCATGTACTCGGGAAAGAGAAGACACATGTGACGTCTTCTGTGCCAAGGTTCCCATAGAACAATGGAGGCCTTCCATGGAACCCAGTTGTATCTCCTTGCCAGACTTTTTCTTGTTAAAACTTCAGTATATGGTGCATTAGGAAAAATACACGTCATCAACTTTAAGTCAAATATGCAAGCCAATAAGAGCCTTCTATGACTTACCCATAGGCTCGGAACTATTATGGAAGTCTTTGCTGTCACAATTTATATGCTTCTTTTTCTGAGTGGGCTTGTGTGCACAAACATATAAAAATGATAATAGCTGGTACAACTTATTCTTCTGGTGTGCTCACCCCTACTGACCCACTGAATTCCATTCACATCACTTCTTATCCATTGAGTTTGGGAAGAAGGAAAATACTCAGTGCTTAAATAAAATGAAATAAAAAAATTAAAGACTTGCATTCTTCACAGCTTAAAATAAACCCTTCTTGACTTTTCACTGATAAGTCTGACAGCCTCTGTTTGGGCTCTTGCTCTCATAAATAAGGCAAAAGGAGAAGTCTACAGAGGTCTCTAGCTTTTTCTGAAGCATAGCGGCAGCAGTCAGCTTTATTGGGAATGAGTAGGTGAGGTAAGAGGACAAAGTTGATGGGAGGAAAAAGCAAAGTGCATATTTTTTAGCAAAACTCCCTTGAATAAAGAAATGTCCCTACGGAGCCCTTCTTTGAAATACGGCAGCAGAAGACCATCCTGTCTAGCACTGCCTTCCCTGCTTGTTTAGCTCTGCTCTGTTGTATAATCTTTCCTTAATCCATGCTAACAAACTAGGTTGGTTGTCAGATGGCAGGAATGAAGCACTCTCTCCCACCACCATGGGGGCCAAAGGATGCGTTTTATTCTCAGCAAACCACACTCCCAAAAGTAATAGCAGAAAGATGAAGTGAAAAGCATGAGGCTCAGTCCATCTCAGCTTTATATTTCCTGACGGTAATGATGAGAAGGAGACACCATTGGCCAATAAGAAATATCTGGCTTTTATTTAACTACCAGGGATAGAGGAGGGGGAGAGACAACTTAAGTCCTTCTGCTTTACTTCAGTTAGAATTTCCTCCCTTGGCTGGGAGTTGTGTTATCACCAACCACCTTGTAGACGTATTTACTAGCTACCCACACGTATACTCTGAATTTAGAGAATCATGAGAGAAAGTACAGAAAAGGAGATATTTTTTTTTCTATTCAAATTGTTGTACTAAGTTCCTAGTGACAAAGGTTTTGCTTCATGTAGCAGATTTTTTCTCATTGTTGGAGCAGAATAGTGCTTAAGGACATAGTACTGACTCATTTATTTTAGACTTGAGCTTTCATTAGCTCATGGGAATCACAGCTGAGACCTGTAGACTGCCCACATTCAACAATTTGTTCTTGTCTGGCCCAGAATCCACATAGATTATAACCAGTCTCCAGTTTGGGTTTGGAATACATTAAACCTAGAAGGGCACATACCAGGGACCTTAGTGACTGATTTTACAATAAATTTGATAGAAAACTTTCTGTTCTGAGAGTAGGGCTCACATACTACAGAAAGATTCCATAGTAGGGTCATTTGTACTGTCCCTCATGCCACTTGCAAAGACTCTGCCACCTCAACAAGTTTTGATGGAATTGGTGAATACGATGTCTGTCTTCAGATGGAGGCACTGCCCTTGCTCTATTATCGAAAGAACTCTCCAGTGCAGTGGTTTCCCATAAATTTGCAATTGTAGGGTCTTTCTGCCCATGCTTGAATCAGGTCCCAATATTATTCAACATAGCCCTGAAGCCACCAGGCCAACAACACTGTCCTCAGACACTCTGTCTGTCTTATACTAAGTCACATCACTGCCCGTTAAACACCAAAGCAACAGAAAATGACGCTTTGATTAACAGCATTTCTCTTTTAATCTCTCCAGATTTGCGAGTTGTTGGAACCATTCTCTCTTCTAAAGAGTAGGTTTTTCAAAAACAAAGGTTTTTTGCTTGCCCTTATACTTCTAAACTCCAAGAAGCAAGACTTCAACAAATGCTTCCTTCTTCCCTCAGAAAAAAAAACAAAAACAAAAACAAAAACTTCCTTGAACTCCTACTATTTCCTAGGATGCAGTGGTGACCGAAATAAATAAAAATCTTTCCCTCCTAAAATTTAGAAACCAATCTCAATAGCAACCAAAGGCTTATATAAACCAGTCATTCCAATCTGTCATAAGAATTATGAAATAAGATACATAGGACATAAATGAAAACTAGATAAATGTGTAAACTCTTACTTTCCAAGGGCTGGCCAACCCATCCATGGTGTGAATTGAGATCTCAAACAGAAGGAAAGAGTTCATGTTTTTATAGCTTCAATACTCCACATCCCAGGCAGGAGAGCACACATGGACAATCCTCTTGCTAAATTAAATGCACGTGCACTGCTCTTTCTCCAAAACCCTCCCAAACCCAAACAGCACTCCAAGAACTCATTGTTGTGATTCCCTGTGCATACAAAGGGAGAACATGTATCAAATTTCCTATCAAATTATTTTTTTCTATTAAATCTATATCTTGGAAAAGCTTCTACCAATATAACTTTTTTGCCAAATGCTATGAATAGAATATATGCTGGGGCATTTAATATGAAAAGGACAATTTCAAATAGCTGTACACATGTTGAAAGTTTAAAAAGTTGTTTGTTAACTACTTTAGTTATAATTCATTTAAAAATCCCATTATGTTTGGTTACACAAGAGTGACTTTAATACACTTAAAGATGCAGTACTCCTTAGCGGTGACATATTTATAGTCTGAACATTAACAGGTTTATAAAATAAGGCTGTATTTTCTCAGTGTCAAACATCCCTCATTGAAGACAATTATTCAGTCTGCCTATTTGTAATTAGGTATGAAATAATTTATGATTATGAAGATAAGTGAGCAAAAATTTTTAGAATAACTGCATACTGTATTATATTATTAAAAGATTTCCATAATCTTTCCAGGGTTTGAGGAGTCATAAATTGCCCAGATCTGATTTCCAATGGATTTCTCTTAGAATTAATAAACATATGGATCTAATCTAAGAATGTGTGTCAAAATAATAAAGGGAATAGCTTTACACAAAGCTGAAAATGAGATGGATTGACATAAGCTGACTTTGGTTTGGACAACTACAACAAGCTGCCTATAGTCAACCCACAAAGACAGACTCTGGCAGTTCTGAGGAAGAAAGAATACCCCACTGGGGTCAGAAATGCAGCCTAGGTTCAAGTAACACACGCTAGAAAAGTTTTCTTTGCCACACTTCCTTCTTCTTGACAAGGACCAAGAACACTTTCAACATGTCATTCCCACGTGGTATCTATGGCTTCCTGGGCTATGCAGTCAGTTAAAAGGAATGGACAGAGCAAAGTCAGCCTTTTTCTCACTGCCTCTGCCAACAGAATGACCAAACATACAAGGCATCAACCTATTTCTTGCTTCTTTTCCCTCCCATTCAAAATGAGTAGTGAGAATATGGGGCTGCTCTTGGTTTCATTCGAGCTTCCTTCTGTTCAACATATTTCTCCTAGTAACTCTCAATGTATATCCATGTCTTCTAAAACCTGAGCAGAGACGGTCTAACTTTTACTGCTAAGTTTAAATTTACTAATTTTTGCTATTTTGTAGCTTCTCCAGCTCCCAAATGTTCTGTGTAAAATACGTTGTGCTTTCAAAGTTGAAGTGAATTTAAGAAAATTTTGTAGGCTGATTTATGTGATGCCCCCCAGAAATTCTTAAAATTTCCAATAATAAGCCAAAAGATGAGGACTGGAACACATAACCATAATTCAATCCCGTTTCCTGATTGCTATGCCATCCTAGAGGGAGCCTTTATGGAACCCAAATAGAAAAATTGATAAGCTGATTATGTGTGAGTAAATCTGAACTTGAACGCGGAAGTAGCCTCTGAACAAATCACTTCAGCCAATTAACATTCAATAGGTACCCACAGAACATTTAGCGTGAGACCACAGTGAAGTTGCACCTACTAAATAGCAAACCTACTCAGTTGCTAGAGCAGAGGGACTTGGCTGTACTACCTTCTTGCACAATTGCTCTCTGACACTCTCAGTTCTGGAAGCCCACCAAGAAATGCACACTGGAATCGACTTTCCGATTAAAGCAAAACTGACCCTACACCACAAAATGTTTAAAATTAGGCTACCAGAACTAAAAGGATGTATTCAGAAATGTTTTGCAACTTCAATTTGTTGTTGTTTTTTGAAGATTATATAGACCATGCCATCAACCTGGTGCACGGACTGAACCTAAGTGGGGAGTCATAAAACAGAGTAGGTGAGTCCAAGCTAGATCTAGCAGTCAATCTGTACTATCTGGTAGAAAGCAAAAGCTTTCTTGGCCTGAACAACTCCAAGAGACCATTTGGTGTCATCTTCATTCATTCTTTCATTGATCTCTCTTCCATTAGACAATGCACAAAAAAACAAACTTCCAATATCATGATATAGAACCAACCTATAAAAACAAGTCTCCAGGGCCTGCATGCTGCTCTCCCAAGTAGAGGTGCTTACACATGCCAGCCACACAATCATGGCTGGTGAATGAATGAAGTATTAGTGTCCCTCTCTCTCCATTTCTTTGCTCAAAGCACCTCCCACTGGAGGATACGATACAAAAGCAAGACATCAGAGACATGTGGGAACCAGATGAATCCTGAGATCGAAGACATTGAAGATATTGTCTAGTCCAACTCACCCTGCAATACAGTGAATCAATTTATAATCACATTCATCAGGGCTTGCGCGAACATTTCTAAAGGAGGAACATCTGATTCTTTGAAGAGTAGACCATTCCTTTGTCAGAGAGCTCTGATTATTTTAAAACTCCTTTTTTATGTTGAGCCTGAACACTAGTGATTTCTAACCATGGCTCTTATTATGACCCCTTAAAACAGAATATGTCAACTCCTTCCTGCAGGCCTTCAAATATTTAAAGATAACTATTAAGTCTTCTCAAATGTCCCTTTCTCCTAGGAAAATCATCCTATTTCCTTCAACCATTTATTCAGTCATTCAGTGTGATTTCCACTACCTTCATTACCCTGGTCACCATCCAGATAGTTAATGATGGTCTCACAATGCAGCACCCAAAACTGAAATCCATACTCTACATATATTTCTATAGTACCATGGCAATTGGCAGGGATTTCTCCATGCAGGGTTAATGTTATGAAACACCTTTTAAATTAGCCAAAGCAAGGGTCCACATTTTCTGCTTGCTCTATGTTTCCTATTTAATTTACAGTGTGGGCCACCAGCCATTAGGTAGGTGTGGGGAATGTGATTGTTGCCAATAAGTGACCATTCCCTGGTTCAGGAGATACATAAAACTCTAATGGAGCCGTTATTCTTAAACCCACAGGATATATAACAAGAACAATAAAGTGATATGTTTGCAATATCTGCTTTCCTTAAAAAAAAGAAGAAGATGCATAATGAAAATATCCATCTTCGTTTTATCTCACATGGTGATGTACAAAGTAACTACCTGAAAATGAGATTCTTATGTTAAGTATTAAGAGGAGAACATAGTCTTGCATTTACGCACACTCCCAGGGCATGCTAACTGCTATGACATCTCATTAATGCACCAGCATCTAGAGCTAGATGACTTTGGGTATTGTAATACCAGCTTCCATAGCAACCTATTGTCCTTGCACACTTATTTCTTGAATCGTATGCCTGCACATGGAGCTGTAACATACCTAGAAAAGTAAGTGTTCAATCACCAAGCAGCTCCAATAATGAGGATGCATAAGGCGCTCAAAGTTAATGTGGTTTGGCCCCAGAGTAATCGTCCTGAAAGACTTTTATTTACAAAAATAGGAGTATGAGTACTTAGCTGGGGCAATATGAACCCCACACTGCTATTAAACTCCTGGGTTAATTATGGCTTAAGAATGGAATCAGGATACACTGGTACAGAATGGATGAGGTTAGGGCTGAGGATTATCAGGTCTGGCTGGGACAAGCCAGGAAAAAGCAAGAATAGCCATGACCATAGTTATAGTGATAGAGAATAATATCTAACATCATTGAGGATTTACTATGTTAAGCTCCTCTGTCACACACCTTATAGCCATCATTTTGGTATAACGTTGTGAGAAAGGATTTTGGAGGGAAAAAAAGTTTATCTTTAGAAACTTTCAAAAAGGTATTCAGTACTTTGGATAACCCAAGGTCATCATGATGATTATTGGTAAACTATGTAGAGTTTATAAAAATGGTTATAGTAACACATTACCATATGTCCCTGAACTAAATGGCCTCACAATTCTGTGCTTTTTGAACTTCTGATTCTGTTTTGTATTTATTCTGTCTTTCTTAGAGAGGTCACCTCATGGCACTCTTGGGGTCTCAAACTGCAATAGCTCATCTCTTTCCATTACTTCTCTCCTAAGGACAAAGAACCCAGATAACTAAGACTAATAGAATTATAAAACAAATGGGAAAGCCTCTGAGAAAGTCTCTCCATTGAGTAAGCATATGAGCATTTCTATCCAAACTTTTTAATATCTATATTCATAGCTCAGGTGCCTTTTTATTCTTCATTATTACATGTTCTTGTTAGGTAGAGACATGAGCCAGAAGACCTGTGGATACACTGCTTATTCTTAATGGCAGTCTTATTGCTTCAGATGGAGCAGTCTTATTAAATAACCCTCTTTAAGTGAAAGAGCCATTAAGAGACTTCCTTTGATGGACAGAGTTGGACTCCTACCCACCCTTACCTCTACTGAAGAATCCGTCTGTATTGCCAAGGCTAGTGTTTCTCAAGTTCTTTTGACATTGAGACATGTTTTTAATTACAGTTTTTGGATGGAATGAGGGACTGGCACTTACAAAATATAATGTGCACTTAGATTAAATGGCAAAAATAGTTTTTAATTTCACTGAAGTAACAAATTCAAAAAAGGAACTCACACTATAAAATGCTGCAAACACAGGTGGAAAATTATAAGACAAACTAATACCTTGAATAAATGATAAGCATTAGTTTTATTGGCAGTGGCTAAATTTTGCTTATGCAGCAATGAATTGCTGAAACATCTTGCATAAATCCATAAGGTAATTTCTCAGGCAATTCTTTTTTTGGGTCTGACATGCCACTATTTAATGGAAGATTGTAGAAAAAAAAAAAAGAATCATATACACGTGTGTAGCAACAGTCATTAGTTGCTTATCTCTGGTGGACATACCCCAGGGTGATCCCCAGTGAGTCACCCCGTGTGCAATCCTTCCCCTTGAGGGTGGACAGGACCTGTGACTTGCTTCTAAGCAACAGAATATGGCAAAGATAAAGGGATTCTGCAGATGTTATCAGGTCTATCACCAACTGACTTTGAGTTCATCAAAAGTGAGATTATCCTGGGTGGGTTTGAACTAACTAGGTGAAACCTTCTAAAGAGGATCCAGACCTTCCCTGAAGTTAGAGAACAAAGCAGCACCTTCTCTACTGTCAGCTTGAAGAGGCAAGCAACCATGAATTGCCACGAGGAAATGAATTCTGCCCACAACCGAAGAGAGCCTCAAAGCAGATCCTTCCCTAGTGGAGACTCCATATGAGAATGAAGCCCATCTGATACCTGATTTCAGCCGGTGAGATCCTGGGCAGAGAACCCAGTTAAACTGTGCCTGAACTCTGACCCACAAAAACTGCACAATAATAAATGGGCATTGTTTTAGGCCACCAAATTTGTGGGAATTTGTTACACAGCAATAGAAAATGAATGCATCACCTAATAGCCTTTCTCTTTTTGTAGTGCAATCTGTATTTCTAGCTGAGAACATTGCTGCACAGCTGAAAACTACGTTCCCCAGACTTATCTGAAGTGTGATGTAGGCAGCAGTTAATTTGATGTGTGACTGAGTCCTGGTCAGTGACTTAAATGTAAATGATGTTAGGACATTCCAGAAGCATTTTTAAGTGACAACTTGCACCTTTCTTCGTCCCTTCATTCTGTTGCATGAAAAGAGATTGCGATGGCTGGATCTCCGGCAGCCATCTTAAACCATGAGTATGGGAGCTTCATGCTAGGTGGAATAGTAAATTGCCAGAATTCTGGCTCATAGGTGATTTCATGGAGATGACAAAGCACTGTGTAATACTATATCTAGCCTTCTTTTATGTAAGAGAGAAACAAACTTCTATTTAAGCCACTATTTAGGAATCTGTATTACTTAGGGCAGAATCTAATTCTAAGAAATTTTTATGAAACAAATTAATACAAAAATAAAATATCATGGCTTATTTTGGCTCAGCTATTAGCAGCATCTTAGAGAGAACTAATAAATGCTTGAATGATGGTCCCAGTACTGACATGGACTAATATTGCTAATAAAAACGAGACACTTCATTAAAAAGCAACCTAGTGTCAAGTATGTAAAAGAGGTTGTACGTGAAAATACCCAGATTACCCCATGCTACATAATATTAAAACACTCAATTCTATCCATAATTGAAAATAGTTATTTGAAAAATGGTGTTGCATTTAGACAGTTTAATTCAGCTGTCTTATGAACACAACAGGGCAATGCTGGACATACAGCAACTGAGTGACCACAAATGTGTGTGGTTTTAGGGCTCTAGGAAAGCTCCAATGTTCAACATTATGGACCTGCATAGCAGGCTGACTGCCATTCTTTCATGGTAGGGTCTCTGCTCCTTGTGAATTGCAAATCTCCATAGCACAGGCACCACCGAGTGTGCATGCTATGCGTAGAAGCAGCTAAGGTGGAGAGGGGGATCGCGGGACCTCTGTGTATGGAAGCACAGGTGTACTGGGCAAGGAAGCTCAAGTTCAGAGGCTCACGGTGGAAAGCACAGAGGGGAAAGAAGGGTCCTCAAAGATAAACAGCATCTACTTCACAAAATTCACTAAGCCATGAATTCTTTCAGTGAATAGCTAATTTAAAAGTCACAGGTACTGGGGCGCCTGAGTGGCTCAGTCGGTTAAGCATCTGCCTTCAGCTCAGGTCATGATCCCAGGGTCCTGGGATGGAACCCCTCCTTGGCCTCCCCGCTCAGTGGGGAGTCTGCTTCTCCCTCTGTCCCCCACCCTCACTCATGTGCACACTCTTTCTCTCTCTCTCTCTCTCAAATAAATAAAATGTTTAAAATTTTTTTTTTAAATAAAAGTCACAGGTACCGCAGATATGGTGACCAAAACAGACCCTGCCTTCAAGATAATTCAGCTGTATCATAGATGAGACACCACCCACAATTCCCAGGCTGCAACCTAGGGCACGATGCAAATGAGAGCCTCTTTCCATTCCAGAAATCTAAACTTCATGGGTATTAAGGAGGGCATGTACTGCATGGAGCACTGGGCGTTATACAAAAACTATGAATCATGGATCACTACATCAAAAACTAATGATGTATTGTATGGTGAGTAACATAACATAAATAAAAAAAATTTTTTTTTAAATCTAAATTTCAAAAGGAAATCCTTACATTGTTGGTCAGTTGATCCTTTAATTCAGACAAAAATATCCAAACCACGTCATATGTCTAAGGAGCTACAATTTTTAAAGCCTAAATACACAGAGTATATTCATACTAGTGGGGGACTTGCTAAGGTTGTCTTCACGTACCAGCAAAAGCACTTCTTTCTGGCCCTTGACCAAGTCTAAGAATCTTTATCCTGACAGTATTTGGGGGGAAATTATTATACCTGCTTATATGGAAAAAGACTATTCAGCCATAAATGTTACATTCCTGTAAGATGCTATAATGTTCTGCACCCCAGTCTACTGCGCGTTCCTACTTAGATGGTAGCATATTTCATGATTATACACATCCATGACAGAGATGAGCATTTATATGCTAATCACTGCACGACAAGCAGCTATAGCCTTTCACTAGAAGCCATGAGACTTTTCATCAGAAAAAGCCATTGGGGCACAATAGATCACCAGAAAGTGTGTTTGGCTGGCTTAGATAGTCAGAAAAATATTTTTTCTTGTACATGTTTTAAGTAGTAACAGGAGTGCTCATTGTACCTTCACATCAAAAAAAAAAAAAAAGCAAATGACTGGGTATTAAAAAAAAATAAATATACAGATAAAAGGGAACTGGTGAAGTTCCTCCCCTGTGCCCATCCCTGGTAAACATAGAGCCCCATGTGCAAGTGGACAAACGCCACCGTAAATAGTCAGCAGCTATTGAAACAAACCAAGGTGCTCAGGAGAAAAATTTTTATTGGAAGACTAAGAGAAATATTGGTGTAGAACTGCGTGCTCAATAATACAGGATAGAAGAGGAAATAGTTTCTTATGACACAAATAAGGACAGCCTGGGGTGACATCAGTTAGCTGTTGATAATATTTCTGGTGGCTAATATTTACTGAATGCTTACCATCTGGGCTAAGCATCCTGCTAAGAGCTTTATATATGTTTTGAATTTTAATTTTATACACATGCTACCATTTCAGTGCTACAGCTGACCCATTTTTATAGCTGAGTAAACTGGGGCTTAAAGAGATACAGTAACTTACCCCAAATTGCTAAGTGGCAGATTAGAGTTTCGAACCCACCTCTCTCCTTGACTCCAATGCCATGGGCTTGTTTCATGGTGGAGAAAAGACCATTGCCTCCCGTGGTAGGCCACAGGCCATTGTGCAGTGGAGCCACCCTGTGGGCCCAGGCTGGTCACCAGGGGATGAGTGCAGCACCCGCTGGAAGAGTGAGGGATGCTCACAACCCCAGCAAGTAGGACTGTCAGAGGTGTGACTGCCCCAAGGGCTGTGGCCAGTGAACCTCAAAGCAGATCAGAGCTAAAGAGAATGAGTGAACACTTACCGAGAAGCTTCTGGGAAATATGGCCAATTGGCAGATGGTAGATGAGGGAGCTTGAGGTGAGGGATCTCCAAGGTCCCGCAGCGGTGTAGATGGGGGCTCACCGGCTGGCAAAAAGAGAGCCCGCAGCCTCCTATCTACCAATAGTGGGGCATTCACTTTAGCCCTCTCCTGTGATCCAGTAAAACTATGAGGAACTTTGGATGCCTGTGCTCTTTGTGCTGAAAAGATAACTTGAACACTTTTTTATTCCTTCCCTCCGGGCAGTCCCAGTCTGTAAGGAGCTATACAGATACATTGATGCAAGATTGGTTCTCATGCCTGACAACAGAGGTCTACCCGAGGTCAAGCCTTCTTTGCATCTTGAGTAATCCCTCCTAGAGACATCGAAGACAGTGCCCAAAGTGGGGCTGACTGTGTAAGCTGTTTTGGTAATTAGGGGGAAATAAGCTATGCAAAGAAGTGGTGTTTCACTTTTACTTCCATTTTAAGGCTCTTAGATCTGGGGTTTTCCTCTTTTCATCTGGTGTATGTTCTGCTTCCTGGCCTTTAATGCCAGACAAGGCGAGAGAGACTACTTTCTGGCAAGAACGGGGTAAGTACTCATGGGGACTTATAGTCTGCTTTTTTAATTAGGGTCAGCCAAATATCCTTCTACTTAGGTTAAACACAGCTAAGTTCCTTGTCCAAGTTCACAGTTTCTTTAAAATCCTAATGTGATACTGAAGTTAACAGAGAAGAATAAGGGAGAGAGAGAGAGGAGAATAACATCCGGCTAGGAAGATTCTTTGAATAAATGCATGATGACTCATTTAACTTGATTCAGAATGACATTTCAAAGTTAGTTCCATAGGTCACAGGCTATCCTTTACCTTGAAATAAAATCATTCTACAATGAACACTATCATTCATATATCTCACAAAACAGATCAATTGCATTGATTGTGTGAAAGGATGTAAGTTGCTTTGGACATGCAAAAATAGGAAAGAATGTCTGAAAGGCAAATCATTTCATCCAAACTAAGGGTTTTTTTTTTTAATTTTTGCATAATTTATGCTTAATGACATATTTTACCAGAAAGACACCTCCAGGGCCCCTATTTTGAGTAATGATTATTGAGAGATACACTGGGTTTTATGAAATTGTTGAAAATATCTGGGGGGCAATCAGCCTCAGGGACTCATGACCACTAGAGCGGATATACAGCTCACATCCTCTGGCCCTAACTCTGCTTTCTGTGACCTTTTAATTCCGGGGGTGACCTTCCACATCATAAACTTGGTTCAAAAATCAGAAGATTTTTTGGTTGTCTTAAAAAATGCCTCAAATCGGGGCACCTGGGTGACTCAGTTGGTTAAGCGACTGCCTTCGGCTCAGGTCATGATCCTGGAGTCCCGGGATCGAGTCCCGCATCGGACTCCCTGCTCAGCGGGGAGTCTGCTTCTCCCTCTGATCCTCCCCCCTCTCATGCTCTCTCTCTGTCTCATTCTCTCTCTCAAATAAAATCTTTAAAAAAAAAAAATGCCTCAAATCAAAAATACCTAATATTTTAGTGTGAGTTCTTCCAAAATGGTGATGTAAATCTAGAGTATAACAAGGCAGTGGCAGAGCAAGGACAGATTTTCCAAAATAAGGAGACCCAACCACAAGTGTCACATGTCATATCAACAGCCGTGTTGAGCCTGAAGTGATAATGTTTTATGCTCAACTTGTCATCTGCAAACCCCACTCTGGGCAGAAGGCATATTAGAGTAGGTGAGCTCTTTGCCTTTTTTTTTTTTTTTTTTTTAAGAACTCCCCAGACCTTTCTGAAGATACTGTGCTTTCAGACAATAGTCCAAGGTTCCATGCATTGCTTGCTTCTGCCACTGCACAATCTACTGATAACTTCACTCCTCAAATCTCTGGTTCTATGGGTCAGAATTCAGCCAGAAATGGCCACCTGGTACTAGGAGGGCACATCACGTGGGCTTGTAGGACTGGGTGATATCAGAGGTAGCTTGGTGAATCTTCATATCTGAGTAAAGAGCCTTCTTGGGGACTGTGTTCATGTTGTTCCCTTCCCCGTGGCTTCAGTATGAGAGACTTTTCTGTCTGGGCCACTAGACTTTGCACTCCCATACATTAAGTATCAGAAGCTGCAAACTGGAGGCCTGCAGGTAGGATCCTGTAAGATGCATTTTGTTTGGTCGACATGATTGTTTCTTAATTTCGATGCCAACATTTTTAGATTGGGAAGAGTTCCCATGGACAACTGCGTGGTGAAATTGCTAGTGTGTTGGCAACCCTGGGCTTGATTCTCATTGTTTGTTTTGCCTTGTTTCACTTGAATCAGCCGAGCCTAGAAGAAGCGGCTGCTCTCTTCAGGCAGGGTGTGACCATTCCAGTTCACCAGAACACCTCTCCTATCTGTTCTGTAGCTTGCTGGGCCCTGCAGCTATTTACGTTGAGGCCCCGGTAATGGCACGAATAGAATGGTGTACCCCAAATGTGGGTCACAGAGACTGGCAGCCGTGAGGGGGTCCACTGGGAGTCCAGAAGTCCGTTACCAATACGTCAGAGGGGGAAGTCTGGATGAGAACCCAAGAAGGAAGGCATTGGGGGGTGGGGGAAGGATCCAGATTAGCTACACAAAAGGAGATAAGAAAGGGGAAGTGTGGCATAGTTCCATGAGGAAGCCCAGCCAGCCTTTGTATGTTACTCAGGCATGACAATGGTCTGCTAATTTATATCGTGATCTTGGACTACTAACTTTTCCATAGATAGATATTATTATCCCAATGAGTCTCTAAACAGACCTCTGTATGCAAGAGAGAGAGAGAGTATATTAGAAGGTAATATATAGTGCCAACAATTTTTCCCTCCAAAGGAAACATTAAGGAAGTTTAATAAGAACTCAAGAAGCTAGTTTCCAACCCACTTGGTGATAAGATCTCAACACATACACACACACACACACACACACACACTTCTCCTTAGGATCATCTCACCATCAGGAATTTGGAGAACAGGGGCGCCTGGGTGGCTCAGTCGTTAAGCATCTGCCTTCGGCTCAGGTCATGATCCCAGGGTCCTGGGATCGAGCCCCGCATCAGGCTCCCTGCTCAGCAAGATGCCTGCTTCTCTCTCTCCCACTCTCCCTTCTTGTGTTCCCTCTCTTCCTGTCTCTCCCTCTCAAATAAATAAATAAAATCTTAAAAAAAAAAAAAAGGAATTTGGAGAACAAATATAACTCTGCATTATAACAGAGAGATTTCTTAATGAATGAACAAAATATGTTTCTCATCAATGACATGGAAATTTCAAGTCATTATCCTGTACTCTGTGACTTTCTTAACTGCCTTGTAATCTTCAGAGTTAGTTTTCTGGCATTTCTCATTTGAGGGGATGATGGAGTAGAAAACGACTCAGGCTGGGCAAATGTTTAAGGCAGAAGAAAAAGTCACATGAGGCCTGAAGTTACTTTCCTCCGAATAAAACCCTTAATAATGGAGAAAAACAGACATCGATTTGCTCTCGGACCAACTCAGAAAAAGGCAAATCAGACAGGGAAAGCAGTGATGTGCCCTCTGCTCCTCCTTAAGGATCAATCCCAAGCCATTCCTCCTAACCCAGCCCTGAAGCTGCAGGAAAATGGCTGCCATGGCCAAAGCATGCCCCCTCCTCTGCCAGTGCTCTGGGGAAAGGGTCCCTCATGCTGCCCTTCCAGCACTTCCTCAGGTTGAATTATTAAATCTAGGACTGGAAGCTGGGAGTGGACAGCAGGGAATTTTGTTCCAGGCCCAACTGCCGTTACCATACACAGAAAGTAAGCCATAGGCGGTTGGCAGATAAAATAATGTTAATAATTAAGGCTGATATGACTCTTTGCACACATTAACTAATGATGTCTTACAATGCCCCAGAGGCAAGTAAAGTAGTTACAACCTCCACTTTATTATTCATTCATTTATCCCAGAGATACTTACTAAGCACTTATGTAGCTGGTACTAGGAGGAGGGCAGAGGCAGGGGGCACACAGAGAATAAGACCTGTCTTAGCTTGAAGTACTTCGCAGTCCAATGGGGCAGGAGGAGAGAGCAGTGGCCCCGAGTGGGGTGTGCTCAGCCTCAATTGTATAACCCGCCCTTGCCCCACACCCACACATATACTCAGGTCCCTAAGCACCATTGAGAAGTGACCTCCTGGAAAGTTGGGAAGGAAGGGGAAACTGTCTCCTGACATGTTTTCCCTCCTTGAACTCACTCTCGGAAGCCCAGCCCAAGTGAGACCTCCCCCACTGCCCACCAGCTCAGGTCAGATTTTCACTCTTTTCTCTTGTTATTCCACTCAGGCCACTGATAATCCCCACCGGATTGCACGCCAGAAGTGGGCTATTTGTTTTTGTATTCCCAATGGTAAAGAGTGCCTGGCACAGCATAGACTGCCGAATAAATGTTTGTTAAATTGAAGAACTTTTGAGGCCTTTGCAAGCTTGGGGAGAGGTAGGTCACACCGGGGCCAATCTGAGCACCCTCATGAGTAGGCAGGTTGGATTTCATGGAGGGGGTGAAGGGACACAGTTTCTTTAAAAAATAGCACTTTCTCTATCTTCAAAAGCCTGGAATCTCTCCAACAGGGTAAAATGCTTTCAGTAAATATTCCCAGAGGACTTTTGGGGGTAAAAGTCAATAGGTGAAGACATACAAGTATAAGTGAATGTGACTAGATATTTCCTATACTCAACTCTGTGTTATGTGCTACACATTCTCCTTTTCATGAACCATTCTTTCCTGCCCCCCACCACCCACCTGTACTCCCCATTACCCATTTGACTAACACCTCCCCTCTGAAGTTCTGGTCAGGTGGTGTGGGGACCTCCCTCTATGCTCCCCATGTACTCCTAAATACATCCCTCTACTATTTATCATACCAAACTGCATTACAATGATGTAGCCCCATCTCTTTCCCACTAGATTCCTTGAAGTCTGCATCTCATTCACAACATAGCACTTGGCATGCAGTAACCATTCCAATAATCCTGCTGAATGAAGGAGCTCATGTTTGCACACACTATGTTTGAACAGTTGGCAGGACTTCAACAGGGAGGTGGTATGAGGAACTCAAGTTTGGCGCTGGAAATCAAGCGTGGGGAGTCACCAGGATTGAGGTGATGGTTGCATTCTTAGGGGGTGATGAAATTATAAAATGGGAAAGAAAAGATTTGTGAGAGGGAAAGAAGCCAACCGCAGACCAGATGAACCCATAGAAGGACCAAAGATCTTTGGAAGACAAAGAGAAAAGGCTCCAAGATGTAACGTGTGACTCCACTTGGTGACATTTGGCCAAGAGGCTGGGAAAGGTGGGCACTTTTTTGCATAAACTAGATTGCAGGGAACTAAGGAATAAAGTCAAGAATGGCTATTACAGACTATTCTTCCACAGGATATGGTAAAGTCAAGGACATATCTAGAGAAGTTGAGGTAATTTTGGAGAAAATATTTTTGGGATGAGCACATTTCCAAGTTGAAGAGGTTAAGATAAATATGATGGAGAAATCAACAAAATAGAAGAAAAAATGATGGTCCCAGTTCCCAGAGGAGGTAGAAAGAGATAAAATCCAGAGCAGGGGGATAATGCTGAACGGAGTTGGGGTAGCTCTTATTCTGGGACAGAGGAAATGGGAAGTAACTCTACTTGATGGAGAGACAGGATGCTTGCAGTTAAAGCACAGACTCTTGGCTTCAAATCTCAGCCCTGCCACTGACAAGCTGTGAGGTCCCAAGTAAATGTGTCTGCATATAACTCTCTTCATATGTACAATAAAGATTATATTACTTCCTTCCTTGCTGGATTGTCATGACAACTGATATGATAACTACTGTTTCTTCTGCCAAGATACACTGGATACCCCAGATAAACTAGAAGAAAATGGGCAGGTGGGGGGTCTGATCTGCAGAGAGAGAAGGGTCTGATGCAGGGCAGAGGTCAGGCAATGCCAAATGAGAGTAGCAAATGAGAGATAGAGCAGTCAGTCCTAAATGCACCTCATGGCCTTGGGCAGGGGCATGGTAGACAGAGTAATGCTCCCTCCCCCAAAGATGCACACAGCCAAATCCCTGGAACCTATAAATATGTTATCTTAACAGCAAAAGGGACATTGCAGATGCAATAAATTATGAATCTTGAGATGGGGAGATTATTCTGGATTATCTGGGAGGGCCCAATGTAATGATAAGGGTCTTCATAAAAGGAAGGCAGGGAGATCAGAGCGAGTGAAGATGTGCTGAGGGAGCAGAGGTTGGGGTGATTCTCTTTAAAGATAGAGCAAGAGGCCACAAGTGAAGGAGGGCAGCCAGCTTTTAGAAGCTGAAAAAGGCGAGGAAACATACCCTCCCCTGAAGTTCCAGGAGTGGAGCTCTGCTAAGCCTCCTAAGTCTCAGTTTGGATGTCTAACTTTCAGATATGTAAAGAATATATTTGTGTCATTCAAAGCCACTAAGTCTGTTCTGGCAGCAGCAGGAAAGAACTACAGGTAAGGAGACTAAGGAGCTGGCTCAGCTGGAGTGGCGCAGAGGTGAGCCAAGGAAGCGGGAGGCCCGGGAATTGACCTTGCTGTAGATGAAGACCTGTATTTATTACATCACTCAGATAGTCCTCCTACTCTATCCCCCTTCAAGTCCAGGCGGTGAGATTGAAACTAAGTGGGACAACTCATAAGGAAATAAACTTTGAATTTCAAGGCAAAACAGTAACAGACATTTTCCACTCAGTTTACTTAGGTAGAACACAGCAACTTGCCAGGGAGGCAGGATATTATAATTAAACGCGAAATTAAATGGTGGAATTGTTTTATTCCTGAAAGTTTGATAAAGCCACACTTATCTTGTTGCTAAATATACCAGGGAGCTATGGAGGATAAAAACTTGGCCCCATCTCCCAACTAGAAGACAGGCAGCACAGAGCAAATGCTACGAGGTGGATTTATTAGAATTTATACATAAATATGAGCAAGTCCAGAGTCTAAAATGTCAAAAGTTCCACCCACTCTGCCAGGGAACCTTACATTTTCATCAGTGAAAGACCTCTTGCCTGTAGGCGGCCCTTCTAGGAGAACACCACCATCATCACACACATTAAACAGGACATCGATGGGTCCCAGGTAGGATGTGAGGTAGGAATCTCATCTGGTAGATAAAAAACTGAGGTTCAGAGGGTAAAGCAATGAACCCAAGGCCACAAGGCTAGTAAGAGACAGAGTGCAATTTCCTGACTCACTCTGGTGTGCTTGCTTCCACATCACGCGCTCTCCCTGCAACAGCCGTCAGAACAAGTTTCGTAGTACAGACCTAGCGGCCCTGTAGAAAGCCACGAAGATCCTTGAGCAACAAATTCCTAAACATCTTGACTTGCTCTGGAGGACCTCTACCCCTTGTCGTGTATTGTGCTAATGGATCAAAGAAAGAAAGGAAGACCCGTAGCCGTCTCTTGGGGTTCCATGTTCCCATGAGTCACCTTTTAAAAGTCGGAGGGACTGATTTGCCACTAGGAGGATTCTTTGGAGGATTTTACTGAAGGCCTGGGTCCGTATATACATGATGTTTTGTGAACCATGAGGGACCCCAGTAGTTCTTGCTAAAGAACTTCTGTTGAGTTAGAACTTTCCCCTGGTGAATAAGAACCAATGCTCATAAGTAGAAGAATAAGCAAGAAGGACTAATTTCCCCTCCATCATTTACAGAGCAGGGAGCATCCTTATGGGTTCCAAGTTGGCCCTTTCAGAATCTGGAGCTTGGAGCTCATTGGGGAGAGGCAGATGTGGCTCAAGAATGGAGCCATATGTTGTTCCCAGTAAATGTGGCAGTGGGGAGCAATATTGTCCAGAGGTGTCTTTGAAAATAGTAGGGGATCTAGGGCGCCTGGGTGGCTCAGATGGTTAAGCGTCTGCCTTCAGCTCAGGTCATGATCTCAGGGTCCTGGGATTGAGTCCCACATCAGGTTCCCTGCTCAGTGCAGAGCCTGCTTCTCCCTCTCTCTCTGCCACTCCCTCTGCTTGTGCTCTTCTGTCTATCTCTCTGTCAAATAAATAAATAAAATCTTAAAAAAAAAAAAAAGAAAATAGTAGGGGATCTAAACAGTTAATATATGATGCCTGCCTATCCACCATCAATTCATCAACTCACCCCTCTGTGGTCTGATTTGACTCATCCACAGTATAACAGAGACAGTGATGAAGAGCTCAGGCTTTGGAGCCAATTATATTTTATATTTGAGTTTAAATCTTAACCCTGTCATTTAGGAGTGCTTTGCCCATGGATAAATCACTTGATCTCTCTATGTCTTCATTTCCTTCTCTGTGAAATGAAGATAAGAATGCTCATTTATCAGAGTTGTTGTGAGGATTTGAAATAACAAATCTCAAGTACTTGTCCATAATGTTAAATAAATGGTGGATATTATTAATACTATTAATATTACTATTATCATTGTGTCCATGGTTTGTGATACTCCTAAGTATGGACACATCTGTGTATTTGGAACTCAATACAATCTCCAACACTATGCACGTATGTGTTTCACAAAGATAAAACAGAGTTAAAGAAATACTTATGCACTTATTTGAGATTAATGAAATCATATAATTTCTCTAGAGGGAATGAGTCACAGTATTCCTTCTTTAGTAATGTATTATTAATGATGACTTCCTTGAGATACATTAAGAGTGGATTCAGGACAGAGAGAGAGAATGAGAATTTACCCAGTGCTGGTGCTCAATTAATCAACTTCTGTTTCTGTAAATAGCCCTAAGTGAAAGAATCAAACTATTATGTTTTGTAGATGAATGATCAGCAAATGCTCAGAAACTCATCCGTCATGGTCTAGTTTTGCCTCCTGACAAGAATAATGAAGCCAGCATATTCTGAATTCATAAAAAGTCTGGGTTGTGGTTTACATAAAGTCCACATTTAATTAGGGTAGAACCAGCAGAGAGATTGAATGCCTCCCTGGCTTGGCAGTGGGGTGGAAGCCTTTCTCATCTGTCCTTCTCAGATGTAGGAATTGAAAACCATGTGTGGGGAGGTTTCCCAGCAGAGGCTGATTGTGTAGTTCCTCCTTGGGATGGAAACTTTTTTTTATTTTTATTTTTTTTTTTTTGCCAGGAGTGGACTGTATTTAGAGAAGTCTGGTCTTGCTGTTTAACATTCCAAAGATATGTCAAAAAAAAAAAAAAAAGACAAGGTTTAGGGTTGTTGGGGTTTCTTTTGATTTCTTTTTTAGTGTCCAATAAGTAGAAACCTAACCCTTAAATATTTTATATATCAACACTGTGTAAGACACAAGTATGTAAAATTTATTCCAATTCTATAAGGAGATATGGAGGGTGGGAAACAACATAGAAGCACTACACTTCTTTTTCAGTGGTACTGAAAGTGATAGTAATGTGGTTTTCTATGGGCAAACAGAGTTTTGTTTATCTAAATGCTGAATATCATGTACTAGAATCCAAAAGGCTTTCTTACCTACCCTAAAATAAAAAGAAATAGATTGGTATTGGTGAACATTAATAGGAAGCAGGCCACAAAAACCATAACTGTATTGGTAAATGAAGCCCCAGGCTCTATAGCGTTTCTGTAAAAACTAATGTCAGCCCTGTATTTCTTCAGTGAGTACCACAAACTAAAAAGAAACCTACATTATAAAGTAGGTTGAGCCAATTCCCATACAGTAAATGCAGACATATTAAATAGATCAGGAAAGATTGGTACAAAGGAAATTGCAAAACCCAGTAAATTTGAGTGAATACGTGTATAGAGAGCCACAATATTTACAAAATGCCATTCGTGGCTGTGACGTTGGGGATGGCCACACTGCCACCAGGGGATGGGCCAGCAATATGGTCTTCTAGTAAATTCCACTTGTCAATTAATTTTCTATTTACACATCCTTACTTCTTCTCTCCAAATGCACTTTTAAATTTTGATAGTATTTAAATGTGTTTTAGAGTTAAGCTAATAATTAAATAGCACAGGAAATACATTTTGTGTGAGTTCTAATTCCCAGAAATTCACTGGAAATAAAGCAAACAGTTACAGATACCCTGCCGCCATCGGGTAGGTGCTCATTTGTCTTTATAAGGATTCAGCTTTGGCAATGAGTTGACTCAAGTGAGCTGAGTGGGTTTTTCTGGATTTCATTTTCCGTAAGATTCTATAGCAGCCTCCACAGCAGCAGAACAAGAGAAAGAAGCAAAACACCTTTTATTGTATATTTCTTTATCATAGAGGGCACAAATACAAAGTACACTATGCCTTGTCTCCTATGTCTTGCTGTGTCCTTATTAGTTTTGAGAAATTTGTTTTGTGTCTCCCTCTCCCACCTCCCTCCTGACTTTTCCATGAAGGAGCCAAAGAACTGATGTTAAGCTCTCTGAATCTGGTTAGCACCTGCTGTCACATGGCCCAGCCTCAAGTGACCTCTATGCGAATGGTGCCCCTGGAGCTATGTGGCAGGGAGCTACCACTTGACAATAAAGAGCTTAGGGAAAATCCAATGACAATATAGCAGTGCGGGGTCTGCCTCATTTTGCCCTGGTTTGATTTCTATGGATATATGAGGGGACTCTTTCTCTTTTTTCTTAAACCACCTCTGACCTTTAATTGAGCACTCTCCTTTCGTAAACTAAAATGAAACACTTTTTTTTTTGGAAAGCTACACAACTTTTTTTTTTTTAATTTTATTATGTTATGTTAGTCACCATACAATACATCATTGGTTTTTGATTTAGTGATCCACAATCCATTGTTTTCGTATAACACCCAGTGCTCCATGCAGAACATGCCCTCCTTAATACCCATCACCGGGCTAACCAATCCCCCCTCCCCCATCCCCTCTAAAACCCTGTTTGTTTCTCAGAGTCCATAGTCTCTCATGGCTCATGTCTCCCTCCAATTCCCGCCCCCATTTTTCCCTTCCTTCTCCTAATGTCCTCCATGCTCTTCCTTATGTTCCACAAATAAGTGAAACCATATGATAATTGACTTTCTCTGCTTGACTTATTTCACTTAGCATAATCTCCTCCGGTCCCATCCATGTGGATGTAAAAGTTGGGTATTCATCCTTTCTGATGGCTGAGTGAAACACTTTTAAATGCTATCTGGTTTTCATGGGCCCCAGACTTTGACCAAGTCTCTCTGCTTTTCATGGCAATACACTTACTTGAATAAGTTCGGTATGAATCCATCCTCCTTTTTCTGGGAGGTAACTGGACAAATAGATTATACAATCAGGCCTTACCTAGAGTGTCATATTTGTGAATGATGTCTTTTTAATCAGATATAACAAGCCCAGATTAAGGAACAATGACTGACTTCCTATTTGGAGCCAATGTCTGCCAAGTCCCCAAGAAAACTGGCTCAGAACTTGCATAGAGGGACCTAATCCCTGAGGTGGTGAAGAAGGTCACTCTCAGGCAAGCCAGACACCTTCGCAAATTTGGGAGACCTCAAAGAGAAGAATGCATCCAAATTCATAGTAACTGCTGGTGAAATCTGGAGGAGTGTCTCAAATTTAGTTTTCTAGCTTTGGAGAGAAGACTAAATAATAGAGGCCTTTCCTAGTCCAACCTGATCAGAGCTAATTCTCAGGTTTTGGGGGATGCTCAGTACTATATAGCTCAGGATTTGCAAAACAAACTTGAGGAGGCCTATACGGTTAATTAACATTCTTGCTGAATCTTTGTAAATAATCAGGCCAGATGTAAGAGAGGAGCCTCTCTGTGTGATCAAGAATACCCCTTGCAGATTATTCATGATCACCATTGATAGATGAGAGACTCCCAGCAAAAATATCCCAAACTTGGAAATAAACAAGAGATCACTTGCCTTTGCTCTATGCAGTCCTAAACTCAACTTTCTATTGACTGGGTTACTTTACAATTCCACAGGGCCAGAAGTTACCTTGCAGAGTTTTGCAGATAGAGATGCAAATAATTTCTGGCCAGTGAAACAGAAAAACCCAATGGTTTTGTTAATTGACCTGTGAGATATTAATCAGTTTTGATTCTAACTCAGCAATCTTTCCCTACTTTGTTTTATTTATATGAGGTGTATACATGCTCCTACATATAACAAGATATGTCCTATTTTGCATAAGTTTTATTTTCTAATTTTTGTTTTATTTCAGAAAAATTTTGGATTTATGGGAAAGTTGCAAAGATCGTACACAGAGTTACCATATACTCCATACACAATTTTTCTCATAGATAATCCCTCACATTACCCTGGTACACTTGCTACAACTCAGGAGTCCACATTGGTATATTACCATTAAGTAACTCCACATTTTACCCAGGTTTTACTGGATTTTTTTCCTGATGTCCTTTTCTCATTCCTGGATTCCATCCAGGATACCTCGGTCTTGTCGCATTAGCCTTCACTGTCTGTGACAGTTTCTCAGACTTTCCTTTCATCTGATGACCTTGACAGTTTGGAGGAATACTGTCAGGTATCTTACAGAATGCCTCTTCATTTGAGCATGTTTGATATTTTTCTATGATTATACTAGAATCATAGGTTTCGAGGTGGATGACCACAGAAGTGAAGTGCCATTCTCATTATCACATCAAGGGTGTATGACACCAACATGACTTATCAGTGATGATGTTCAAACCTTGATCTCTTGGCTGACACTGTGTTCTGTGCTCCTCAGTTTTCTCTGCCCTACTGTTACTTCCCCGCACTGTTCATACTCCTACTCTTTCAAAAGCCTACTTTTTCAAAAGTCATGAAGAACAGTCCACAGGTGGTGTGGGAGATGGAAGTTTTAGCTGCACTTCTGTAGGGGGAGTGTCTATGCTGTACGGGAGATTTGTCTCTTCTCTCCCATTTATTTACTTATTCAATCATTTATATATCACTTTAGACTCACGAATATTTATTTTGTACCTTGGGCTAAATCTGACACTACATTATTTTTTCCATTGCTCCAATCACCCTCCTCTTGAGTTGGCACGGAGTCCCATTGCCATCACTCCATCTTTTGTTTTTTGAGTGCGGCAAGTTTTTAACTCTAAAGCTCAGGTTTCTTATCAGCAGAAGAGGGAATCGTAAAGCTGACCTTTCAGTACTGTATGAGAATTTAGGACGAACAAGAATGATAATAGTAGCTCCATTCCCAGACCACTGATTACATGGCAGGCATTATTCTACACACTCAAAACTAACTCATTTCAATTAGTTCCTATCAAGTGTCTAGCTTAGTGTCTGGCACTTAACTTATGTTGAAAAACTGAGACTGCTCATCAGGGGTGATTCCAACTAGGCAGCTCCTAGGGTAGCATGCAGAGCACCTCCCTCAGTGGTTCATACCAGGTGGCCAACCATAAAGGACACAATGAAAGAGGAGTCTGTGTCGCACTCTCTCGCTGATTATGCAGCCTGTACTCAGAGGTCTGCCTTCTCATTGACAGCTTCATTAGGTGAGATGTCATTATTGATGTAGTCAGCATCCTCCAAACACCAAAGCAACTAACCTCGGCAACCTTGAAGCTTTGGTCCTTATTAAAGATTTTATGTTTAACTGTGGGCTCAGCCTGGAGCCCACAAGCATTTGGAAATAGATCTGAATGTCTGAGAAGTGGGCTGGACTGAGTCAGGTCACTTCTTCCTCCATTTTCTCCAAGACTTTTATTTTTAAAAGACATTTTTCTTTGAGGCTTTTTCTAAGGAAATTTTGTTTGTATGAGATGCCTAACACCCATAAATAGTATGAAAAAGAAACCTTGCTCTCAACATGAAAACTTTGGTGAATGCTCAAGTTGTTTCCACCCATCAAGAGCAAAGGCTCCCATTAATATCATCCATCATCTTTATAAGGGATAAAATTAGAAAAAATAGGCTAAGAGGTACAGCCATAGCCTCATTATTTAAGTACCAAATATTAAAAAGAGTGTTTATACCACCTAGTATCTGAGATGAATAAAATGAAAAATGAACACGTCTGCTAAGTCCTACAAAATTCACCTAAAGCAACACGTGCCTTTGGCAGAAAACTTGAAAGCCATGCATAGAAAGATAAAATTAAATTATTTGCTATATTCCAATACAGAAATAACAGCAAGGAAGCCGCCAAATAAGAAATGCCAGAGGGTCCCTTTGCTCAGGTGAAGTCTGCAAAATTACACAGGAGGTTTCAAAAGAAAACTCAAAGGTAACATGCAGACCAAAAATGATTTATTCTTTCCAATAAGCCCTTTGGAGGCAAGGAAATAGGAGTCAGGCCTGATTTGGCGCAAGAGTCTAAAAACACTCACACCTGAGGTCTGCAAAATGAGGAAGATAATCATGTGAGAATGAGAAACTGAGAAGTCGCCAAAGACCCAGCGAGACAGGAAAATACAAAGAGATGACTCAGTAGGATAGGGTTCCCTCCCCCATTTCCATCGCTGTCCCCCCTCAGCCCCTCCAGCTGGCTGCTCCCTGCCCAACCCACAGCAACACATGCACCTGTATCAATAGGTCTGTTATAAACGACATACTGACTAGTGTTGGCATCACTTTCTGCTGCCACGTTCTGAAAAAGGAGAGGCCTGTAGTTTCTGGAACCCACAGGAGGAGGATTGTGCTGAGTCATTCTGAAGCAGCTCGGAGGGGATGGAGAAAGGAGGTGCTTTGAAAGAAGGCAGGGGAAGCTTCCAAATGAGTGGGAAGTTTGAAACATCAGAGCATAGGGCTGGGGATGACTATTTCCATGACAGCAGAAAGCTAGGCCTCTCTTGCCCATGTGGCCATACTCTTCATGGAAGATGTGTTGGAATGCTTGCAAAGGCTGGGACAGATGGGTAAAAACATTTAGGCAAATGTGCACAGAGGTATCTCTGCATGGGCCTCACTCTCAACAGGAGCCAGAAAGATAAGGAGCAGGGGCAAAGATGATGAGCAGCCTAGACCAAGGACCCAGCGGTCCCCCAGTTTTCAATACTTGATAAGCCTGAGATTATCATCAATCCCACAGAGAAGGAAAGGGAATCCCTAGCATGACTGAGGTCAAGTTTCCCACAACCAGGTGGTAAAGGGCCAAGAGCAGAATAAAAATGATTTCGAGAAATAAAGAATGTGACATTTCTTGCACTTTAGTTACAGACTGAAAATCGTAAGGTAAGTTTTTGTACAATATACAATTTCCCATTGGGATTATACAATATACAATTCCCCATTGCTGCTTCTGGAAGTAGCCACCAGGAAAACAGGGGAAAGAGAAAAGGGGTTCATGACTCATTCATTGCTCCACCCTCTTGCCTTGTTCTCATGTTGTCCAGCTCTCACTTGGGATGTGCACGTGGAACCAAACCGCTCAACTATATTCCTGATGGCAATGTGTTCCCAGCATCAACCTCTGATGCCAATCCCAATGCTAAAATGCATAGTCATGATCTTACTCAGACATTCACTCATTGTGTATCTCAGCATGACAGATGTCACCCCAGATAGTGACACCACACAAATGAGAGCTCCCTAAGCGTCCAGTCCAGTAAGGCAGTCACTGAAACAGAGATCTCTACTCTAACCATCGTGTGCTACCTGTGCAATCAAAACTCTGTGTGCTGGGGGAAGCTCAGGTTTCCAGGGTCCTTGGCTCTTCTACTTACCAGTCATACCTTTGATCAACTCCTTCAGCTTCTGCATCTATAAAATAATAACAATGCCTACTTATAGAGTTGTTGTGATGATTAAATAAAAGTGATAGCAAACATGTATTGAATGATCATTAAGCACTGCTCTAAGAATGATACATTTCTGCAATGCATTTAAACCACACAGTATCCTATGAGGTACTTACTACTATTACCCTCATTATACAGACAAGGAGCCTCAGGCACAGAGAAGTTAAGTAGTTTGTCTAAGGCCAAACAGATTGGTAAATAATAGAACCATGAACATTAGAGTTAATGTACTATGAAAAAATTAATTGAAATAAATAGTAAGTGGTTTCACAGACATGCAAACAAAATGCAAAGAAAAGAATAACTGGTCTACTAGCTGATTAGGAAGAGGATAACATTTAACATTTAATTTGGTTCCACGTGCACATCCCTGGTCTTGAAGGGTGACTGGGAATTTGTCAAATGAAGATAAAGAAGGGGGGAAAAATTAAATATAGATTAGAGTTTTTGCCAGTCATGAGGTATGAACTAGCCTGAAATGGAGCTGTAGATGGGGTGCAAGAAGCCAAATGGGGCTGAGATAGAGGGCTTTCTGGGATGAAGGGATAGAACTGGAGAGCCAGGACTTTTAGCCTAAGCCAGTCTCACCTCACGTATACACAGCTTGGGCTCTATATGCATGGTGATAGCTCTAACATCATCCTCTCGGCAATGGTGGCCATTGAAGTCTTTGAGCAAAGAAGGGGCAAGGGCCCATAGTTTTGTAGAATGGGCAACTAAGAAGAGAGGGCAGGACAGGCAGAACTAAGGAGGCACTAGCAGTGACAGGAAGACTAGCTAGAAGATCATTGCAATCATCAAAGTGGGATGCAGTGATGTCTTGAAAAAATACAGCAGCAGTAGAAATGCAAAAGAAGCAATGGAGTGAAGAGATCTTGTGAGACAGAATTGGAAATAGTTGGTAACAAATTGAATGCAACTATTTACTTATTCAACAGCAAGTGAGAACCTACTAAGTGCCAGCTACTATGGATAGACCAAGGAACAGTGTAGGAACCATTAATGGACGTGCTTAGTGATGGAAGAAATATAGCCTTCTGACAAGGAAGACTGCAAAAGCTTTTAATAGAGAATGTAAAAATGGAAGGAAAGCAAAGTTGGGAATGGAAGGGCTTGTCTGGGACATGTTCAATGTGTCAGGCTGAGCCAAGACTGGAAAGATGAGTCTAGGGAGGCCTGGGTGGTTCAGTTAAGTGTCAGACTCTTAAGTTTGGGATAGGTCATGATCTCAGGGTCGTGAGATCAAGCCCCTCGTCTGGCTCCACACTGGGCAGGAAACCTGCTTAAGATTCTCTCTCTCTCTCTCTCTCTGTCTCTCTCCCCTGCTCCTCCCCCCCTAAAAAAATAAATAAATTTTTTAAAAAAAGAAAGATGAGTCTAAAACTGAAAAAATAGCTCAAACCCAATAATATAAATTCAGGAGTCCTAACATTTTCACAAAGAGTGTATCATTTGACTTGAACATTCATTGAGTAATTTGAATTAGGCCAGGACTTGTTATCTACATTCACAGGGTGTGCAGACCTTTTACGGCAACTCATCATCTTGGCAATTGACATCCCTCTTGCGAGGCAGGGCCCACGATGTCCAGCACAGAGTGATGCTACCACAGGGATCCTTCTGTCAGGGAGAGTGAGGATCTCATGTTTTGTCCTCCTTCAACTCTCAGCCTGCATGATACACCCTGGAGCAAACACTTCTCAAATGGATGCTTACGTAAAACAAATTTTTCTTCCAAATTTAACAATTTATTGCTTTCACTATGCATTTTGATGTTTTAGACTTGTTTACTGGGCTTCCCTGACCCCTCTTTATATAACTAGAGCTATTATTATTACAAGGATGTTCTTTGATAAAATACACAGTAAATCTTGCTTTCTGGAACCTTGCAGTGGAATCTGAACCTGGTAAAGAGCAGCCGGTAGATTTCCCAGGAAATCAAATGCCATTTACACTGAGAACTGAGAAGTATGTTTGAGTCTGACTCCTCCTCACCGTGCCGAGCCCAGTGGTTCACTTCACTTGTAAAAATGTATTTCCCTGTCAGATATTCCCAGAGCAAACTCAGCTGGTAGATTGTGCATCTGTAAAAATCTTTAATCACCCTAAGTCTTTGCTGAAGGCTACAAATACACTTGTCAGCATCTTGCCACACGTGTTGGGTCCCAGTGTATACTCCCTCAGTCACACAACAAATAAGTATGAAATACCTACTACTTTCAGAGCACTTCTCTATGTGTTGGGGGAAGTTGTAATAATAATGTCTAATATGTATGGATCACATGTGGCTGGGTACCAAGCACTGTGCATAAGTCACTTGTATATGGCCTTTACCTTCACTGTATCTTTCAGTGTCGTTTATTTTTGTGGTGTTTCATAGTTTCATTTTTATATCCCCTTGGCATAATACATGGTATACACTAAATACTAGGTAAATGATTTGGGGATATACAGGTATCCCCACTTGTTGAACGTTTGTGGCAGGCCATTTTGCTTTTATGAAAGACCTACTTAATACCTATTTTCACTACCCAAAAGAAACCCAAAGAGGATTTTTTTCTTTTACAAAAAAAAAAAAAAGTGAAAATAGCATTTAGCGTTTCTTTTGCAGCAAGCAGAGCCCGTGATGGAGGCATTCACAGCAAAAATGGCGCCACTAAGCTACTCCCCCAGGAACTAAGTTCAGCAGCTCTGCCTCAAGCCACCGGAGCTTTGAACTGCCTGTGAGCATCTGCATTTTACCTCCATTTATTCTGTGCATCTGTTAGCAAGATTGTCCCAAGATAGCAGAAAAGCCTAAAAGAGGTTATTTTTGGGGTCTGAGAATGCTCAGAAATTTTCCGATGTAAGTTAAGGGTAACTGCTTCTTTACACCATTTGTATTTATGAAAGGTTTATGAAAGGAATGCTTCCTTTCAGATAGCAGGGAAACCTGTATAGAATAAATGGAGGAATGGAGTGGAAGATGGGTCTCTTTTGCACAGAATATTTGCTGGTCGGCAGCATTTCTTAGCCTTTGGCTCAGGAAGAAGCTTACAATCAGGCTGTAAAAACAAAATGAGCACAAATGAAACTGCAAAAACACCCTTACGAAGCAACATGATATGTAAATAAACATAGTTGGCAAAGGGTGAACAAGTAATCTAAGTGCCCAGGAGGCCAGGAGGACTGAAGAGCTTGGAGCCAGATAGGCCAACCAGAAAAAGTTGCATGGAGCAGACTCGCAAAAGCCACCAGATTTGTACAAAGCCTCACGGAAGTGGGAAAAATGACCAGTGACCACAGTTGTCTTATTTCTTGGCTAATGCTTCCATCCCTGTGCCAGCACGTACCCTAGAGATCAATAACTGCTTAACTGTTGTTCTCGCATAATTGAAAAACTATAGGGGAACTTTTGGCCCATCTTTAAGGACGAGTCATCACTTGACAGCTCTATAGAGAGAGGACTTGAATTTCCTCCAAAAATGCTAGTGCTGACACCCAGAGTAAGCCTTTCAGTAAAAACTCAATAACCTCTTTGCTATACTTCATGAAAGAGGAAAAGTGAACACTTTTTCTGACAGTTACTTAACCTCTTCCAGCCGGAGTTGCTCATTAGTAAAACAGGAATGTCTTCTGTCTCTCAGAGGTGCTGTGAGGAGAAACTAAAATAACCAAAGTTTCATAGCTTCCAAGTGAGAAGTGTTCCTAATTCTGTATTATCTGTTTCTGGAGAGATTTAGGGTGATTTTTGAGATTAAACGTAGGACTATGACCAATTCTAGGAGTTCTAAGAACCATATCAGGGTTTCTCAACCTCCATACTATTGACATTTTTGACCAGACAGTTCTTTGTTGTGGGGACTGTCCTGTGCATTGTAGGACTTGTAGCAGCATCCCTGACCTCCACCCACCAGATGCCAGTAGCAGTTCCTCAGTTGTGACAAATGTCTCCAGACGTTTCCACATGTTCCCCTGTGGGAGGGCGGGGGGACAGGCAAAGTTGTCCCCAGTTAAAAAGCACTAATCTACAATATTATAAAGTGAGATATGTATTAGTCCTTCTTCTAGTTTTCACTGTAAATGGTAAAATGGGGCATTTTATAAAGTGTCAATAAATAAAAACTGAACATGAAAATGATGGATGGATGGATGGACAGACAGATGATGGATGCATGGATGGATGCATGGATAGATGCATGGATATATGGGAGACTGGGAGACTTTCATATCTAAACCAACTGAAAGTAAAGTTAGGACATCATGCCACACTCTATGCTAGATGATAAGAAAAACAAATGCTGTCCAGGAAATGCCTCAAGGAAAGAAATGAAATGCACTGGGAGAGAGAGACATATCCAGGACAGCCAAAAGCCAAGTCTCACTGTGATGACATGGGAAAATAATTTGTCTAATTAGACTATATGTTATCATCAAAGTAGACACTATATAGTATTTATCTTTGTCACCTCAATAGCAACTGGCACCTAATAAATGTCTTATTTCTGATAAATAAACATCAAGGAATTTGTCCAAGAAGTCCATTTGAAAAGAGTGGGGCCAAAGGAGTGTTCCAGGTGATGAGAACAGCACTCGTAACCTGTGGAGGAGGGAACGTGCGTATTTCACTTTGACCTCACAATCCCATGCAGTCTGTAGCCCAGACAGCTACAAAAGCACAAAGCTAGTGGGTACCATTTAAAAAGAATGTAGTCTGTCTTCACATTTATGTAATGCTCATTAATATTTAATTCAGCATATAGAAGGTATCAATACAATTTTGTTGAACAATGACAAAAAAAAATGGATACACTGAAACCACAGGACTGTAGAATAAGGGGTTTTGCTCAAAGCACGGAGGAGGCACTTAGCTCAGCAGGTAGTAAACTGGCAGTATTTCCTGCCCATAAATGTAACAAAAACCAAAACTATACATAATATTCATCAGTTGAAGAACAGTACAGCCTTTGGCAGAATGGCATGTGAGAGTATTCTGAGCAAGATTTGAACCTCGCTCTGTTACTTTAGTAAGCATGGGACTGACTAAAGACAAATCCTTTATTCCCTCCAGGATGTTCTCATGTGTCAATGGATGTATCTTCCTTAAAGATTGCATCGACAGTTGTGGTGGTGGCTGTTTATCACTTTCTGCACTCAGTTTTTTTGCCTCTTTGAGAAAACAAATCCCCCCTTCCACCCTAAATGCAGGCTCTTCCCCAGCCTCACTGGCAATCACCTTTAGTCTAGGGGATGGGGACATAACCCACAGGCCCAGGAACTTTCAAATAAGAGGTGAGAATGGACAATTTTTAACTATAACAATGTGACCAGGCAATGTCCAAAAAATAGATATTATTATTTTGATTATTCATAAATATCAACTATAGCATTCATATATCTGCACTTGACAAATGTTCACTGAGCACTAACTCAATGTCTGGCACAATGTCATGTATTTACACACATTTTCATTAATTCCCAAGACAACCACAAGAGTTATCAACATCTCTATTTTACAAATGAGGAGATAAAGCACAGAAAGTTTGATCAGTTTTTTCAACTTCATCCAAGCGGGGGGAGGAAGGAAGGAAGGAAGGGAGGAAGGGAGGAAGGGAGGGAGGGAGAAAGGGAGGAAGGAAGGAAGGAAGGAAGGAAGGAAGGAAGGAAGGAAGGAAGGAAGAAAGAAAGAAAGAAAGAAAGAAAGAAAGAAAGAAAGAAAGAAAGAAAGAAAGAAAGAAAAGAAAAAATGTTTTCTACTGTGTCTTCTGCTGCTAGCACCTAGAAGCAATGACATCCCAGTGGCAATAAGCACACTGTGTTCCAAGGTCATGGTTTCTAAATATTATTCCCCTTGGAGAAATGGCTGATTCCAGGGCTGGGTCTGGTAAAGTACAAATGAGTCCAGAAAGTACTGAAAGGCTCAAAAAATGGCATCAGAGGAACACAGAAGTCAACTTGACAAGGCTCTCATAGCCAATCTGAGATATTTTGAGATTAAAGGTAAGAAATTAAAGTAATTGTATATCATGCATTAAATAAAATAAAATAGTCCCTGCTGATATAAATAAATGAGTAAATAAATGAGTAGAAGAGAAAGTTCTTTCCTACAGCCAACTAATAAATATAAATAGGTTAGACAAAACACCTTTTGGCAGCCATTATAAAAATCATTGATTCAAGCAGAAATCATTCAATGAATGCTAAATCTAGCAAATAAAGTCTTAATACAGAAAATTATGTCTGCACAGTCTTCAAGTATATCCCCCCGAAAATACTTATTACACGTAAAGGGGAAAATAGTTGCTTTGTAGTGGAGAGACCTAGCAGATAGCACCTTCAGCAAGTGAGCAAGTTAACATCACCTGTAAAGGAATAAAATGGGATTATGTACCACATAATAGGAAGCCCTGAGAAGAATACAACCTCACTTCTGTGATATTTTTGCCAAAAATGCAAATCTGAATATAATCAAGAGGAAATAAAAGACAATACCAAATTGAGGGACATTCTACAAAATATTGTATTCAGAAAAATGAGGTCAGGAAGACAATAAAACACTGAGGAACACTTCCAGTTGTAAGGAGGCCAAAGAGATAGGAAAACAAAATACAATGCATGATTCCAAGTTGGATCTTTTTGCTATAAAGGACATTGTTGGGACAATTGTTAAAATTTAAATGAAGTCTGTAGATAAGAAAGTTATAATGTATCAATATTAATTTTCAGAATTTGTTGTCTATACTGTGGTTATAAAGTGGTATCTTCATTTTTAGGAAATATACACGAACGTATTTAGGATTAATGGGGCACTATGTCTGTAACTTATTCTCTAATGCTCCAGGAAGAAAAATTATCTGTGTGTGTGTGTGTATCTAGAGAGAATGAGGGAGAGAGATCAACAAAGAAGATGTTATAACATGTTAACAATAAGTGGGGAATCTGAATACAGGATATGTAAGAGTAATCTTGCAAATTTTTTGTAAAGCTTACATTTTTTCAAAACAATTTTAATTGACATTACTATTAAATCTAAGATGGTACCCTATGACCCAGCAATTGCACTCCTGGGTATTTACCCCAAAGACACAGATGTAGTGAAAAGAAGGGCCATCTGCACCCCAGTGTTCATAGCAGCAATGTCCGCAATAGCCAAACTGTGGAAAGAGCCGAGATGCCCTTCAACAGATGAATGGATAAAGAAGATATGGTCCATATATACAATGGAATATTACTCAGCCATCAGAAAGGATGAATACCCAACTTCCACACTGACATGGATGGGACTGGAGGAGATTATGCTAAGTGAAATAAGTCAAGTAGAGAAAGTCAATTATCCTATGGTTTCACTTATTTGTGGAACATAAGGAATAGCATGGAGGACATTAGGAGAAGGAAGGGAAAAATGAAGGGAGGGAAATCGGAGGGAGAGATGAACCATGAGAGACTATGGACTCTGAGAAACAAACAGGGTTTTAGAGGGGAGGGGGTTAGCCTGGTGATGGGTATTAAGGAGGGCACATTCTGCATGGAGCACTGGGTGTTATACAAAAACAATGGATCATGGATCACCACATCAAAAACTAATGATGTATTGTATGGTGACTAATATAATAAAATTAAAAATTAAATAAATAAATAAATAAATAAACAAACAATAAATCTAAAATGGTGGCATATTTTCTGAAATAAAACTTTAATAAGGGATCTCATAATTCTTACTAGAGGCATCATGTTTCTATCCGAATTATATAAAATATTAAGAATACCTTAAGCAAATATAGTATAATAATAACAATAATAAAGGCAGAGAGCATATTTACTTTTAAGGCTTCCTTATTTAGACATGAGGGTTACAAACATAATTCTTAAAGACACTGCAAAAGACATAGGTGTCCGAAAGTGGTGATGTCTTCTGGTTATCCATATTTTCAGCATGATAGTTGAGAGAAAAATGCATGTAAATTGTATCACTTGATTTAGGTTATCATTTTAAAAATGAAGTATTTTATAACAGAGATGATAGGAAAATAGGAAAAGCAATAGGGACGTGGTTGTAGCCATTGCCCTCCCAGAAGCTTGCCAACTGACAAAACCCATTTAGGAACCCTAAGGACAGAAACTGTCTCCTCATAATAAAGTAGGGTTTCTCAGCCTCGGCACTATTGACATTTTGGACTGGGTCATTCTTTGTCATTAGGTGCTATCCTGTGTGTTACAGAATGTTTAGCAGCATCCCTGACCTCTACCAGAAGCACCTCTCAAGCTTTGTCGATCCAAAAATGTCTCCAAGCATTGCCAAAGGGGCCCTGGATGAGCGAGGTCAAAATCCTCCCTGGTTAAGAACCACTGCAATAAACCAACACATTTTTATCCAATGTGTCAGAAAGGACACACTGCCCACCTCACCTCCCTAGGGGATTTGTCCATTCTCACATTCTAGAATGCTCTCCCAAGTGTTTCTAGAATGTTTTAAGTGTAACATAGAAAAAAAAGTCATTGAGCCCAGAGAAGGAAAAGGTAATGGGGTTCTGGCAGAGTTTCAGCTGAAGTTGCTGCTAAGTGTCTTCTTATCAGAGTTGGAACTGAGATCAGGAACAGGGCACAAATAGTGACAATAACCACCTGCATTTGCAAAGCACCAGACATCTTAAAAGTGATTTCCTGTGCCCTGCTGCCTCGAATTCCAGTGATTTCATGAAAGAGGCTATGATTCCCTCTATTTTACAGATCAGGGGAGTAAGGCTCAGATTTTAAGTCAGTGGCCAATAAGAAGGAAAACTAGGACGTGGTACAGATTTTGTACTCCCAGTTCAGTGCTCTCTCCACAGTGCTGTGGGAGGCCAAAATGCGTTATTATTGTTGTAATAGGCAAGGCAAATCCTAAACCAGTTCACTGAATTGGTCTTGACAGAAAGCCTGGAAGCTCATGCTTTAGGCCATTAGCAATGCAGCCTGTTTGCTTCCCTCATCTGAAAGAGGTGACCTCCAAGAAATCAACAGCATGCTACTTTCCCAGTGCTCCCCAGTGCTCCCCGAGATCATTGCCTTAGACATTAATCCGCATCCTCCCCACACCCCAACACACACAGAATAGCAGTATATCCCTTTCAGCCTTCGTATCCAGTGCCGTTTTTACTTCTTTTTATCAGGAAAACTTATGGTGGAAAATGAGGTGGGAGGGAGTGAGGAGTGCCAATAGCAAGGATTAAATTATGTGCCCTCACCTCCTTTATGATTTTTCCCCCTCCTTTGGTTTACCCCCGTTGGATTTCTCAAGGCTGCCCTGTAAAAATAAGTTGTCAACACTTGAGTTTGTGTGATGCTAAACTTATACCCTTAGCTCTCTGGTTACCAGTAATAAAGAGAAAGGATATATCCATATACGCATGTGTGTTTTACATTTGTTCAAGTGTGGCAGAGGTTCTGTAATGCTTGGATGGGAGCCTTATTCCTGTCTGCATAGTTTATTCCTACTTTTTGATGGTATTTAGAAGGTCTGTTTGGCTAAGGGTTTATCCTCGTGCAGTGGTATTTGAGCCTGATTGGCCAAGCTATCACTGCCTGTCAAACCTTCTACCTCACTCCCTCTACCCTCAGATAAATCAAGTGATGTGATAAGCAAACAAAGTGTTAACTGAGTCCTCCACCCACAAATGTCCTTGTGAGAAATGGCAGACAGTTTTCTCCAACTTAGGCAACAGGGTGATGGCAGTAAGAATGGATTAGCATGAACACACAGAATGTGAGAATGCTGAATGACCACCAGATTCTTATCCTGGAGCAATTGTAGGGTTTTTCTTTTCTTTTCAGTTCTTTGGAAGAGTATTTGATGAGCTAAAAGAAACCCATTTAACAAAACTGTGATACCAAACCAGCTTGGCCAACATAACATACAGAATAACTAAGCCAAATTATAACTTTGAAGGAAATAATATTCGTGACACAGGTTATCACTAAGTCAGCAACGTAGCACTGTGAAGAAAAACATCTGCTATGGCCTTTTCCTAAATAATTAGGAATATAAAACCCACCGCGTGTCGAAATTGTAACAACTGGTTCTCCTCACTACCCATCTCATTCTCTTTCTCTGATAATAGATATGGTCTAACTGGAGAAACATGTGATCCAACCCTGGCCAGAGGGTTCCATATTCCTAGCTAGACTGCTTGGTTCACCAGTGAGCACATGACTCAAGCTCAGCCAATCAGAGTGCCTCCTCCAAATTATTTAAATTAAATCTAAGGGGAAGGACCCCCGAACTCTTGAGAGCTAGGAACAGGAGATGTGGAGCTACCAATAAAAACGTTTTTCACTGGGGAAAAGTTAGCAATTCTCCAGTCTTCCTTTGATTTTGTGAGTTTCTATAATAGCTTTCTAATAAATCTTCCATTTACCTATTTTGCCTAAATCCTCTGAAGTGGGTTTCTAAGGTGGAGAAAAGAGGGAGGGGTTGGTAAAGCTATATGACGAATATAATGCAAACGTGGAGACTATAGTTGATAATACTGTATTGTGTAATTAAAATTTGCTGAGAGAATAAAACTTTAATGTTCTCACACACACACACACACACCCAAAAGATAAATGTGATAGATGTGCTAATGAACCAGAATGGGGGACTCCTTTCATAATGTATGTGTCTACCAAATCACTGTGACGTACGCTTTAAATATCCTATAACTTTATTTATCAATCATGCCTCAATAAAGTTAAAATGAGAGAGAGAAAGAAAGAAAGAGAGAGAGAAAGTTTTTGTCACATCCTTTCAAAAGGCATTTAAAATAATACTCTTGCTACATCCAACTATATAGTCAGGCCCTTACTGAAGGGTCTGAATGTCAGTTTTGCATCTATCATAAAACAGGGAATGATGAAGAAGCTCAGAAATGGATGGTAAACAGGATCACACAGCTGGACATAAGACAGTGAGGAGTGATATCCTTTATAAAAGAGAAAACTGAGAGATGCAAGAGTATTTTTATGGGATTTGGAAGAGAGTAAACAACTAACTGCTTTCTTCATTTTTAATGTTTAAAGGAAGCAAGATCTTAGGGGATAAATTCCGTTCCACTTTTACAGATACGCCTACAGGGAGTAGGGTGTTCTAAAGCATGTCTTCAGATCAGCTCAGTGATTATCTGAGTTCGGTGACTATCTGACGCTGTGCCAGGTTCTGTGCCAGGTACTGGTGCACAGAGAGAGACAGGCATTATGCCTGCCCTTGGGCTTCAGAGTCCAGGGCTTTGAATCTTGGGGCCACAGAATAAATCAGAATATTCTTTCCATGGCCAGGAAAGACAAGAAAGATAATTGTTTTAAAAAGACTAAAGGGCTGGGCGCCTGGGTGGCTCAGTTGGTTGAGCAACTGCCTTCGGCTCAGGTCATGATCCTGGAGTCCCGGGATCAAGTCTCGCATCGGGCTCCCTGCTCGGCGGGGAGTCTGCTTCTCCCTCTGACCCTCCTCCCTCTCATGCTCTCTGTCTCTCATTCTCTCTCTCTCAAATAAATAAATAAAATCTTTAAAAAAAAAAAAGCAGCAGAATATATATTCAAGTACACAAGGAACCATATCACATTCTGGCCATAAAACATCTCTTGTCAAATTCAAAAGGATTCAAGTCATGACCACAATTCAATTAAATTTGTCAAAACTATAAACTTCTCTTCAAAATGCACAGAAAAAAGAATTAGAAGACCAACTACAGACAAGAAAAAATTTTCAGATTATATATCTTATAAATGACTTCTATCCAAAATGTATTTAAAAACTCTCAGAACTCAAAACTAACAACAAAAAAAAAATCTTCAATATATAAAAAGAGAAATTATTTGAGCAGACACTTCAGTAGGAAAGATATATAGATGGAAAATAAGCACATAAATAGATGCTTATCACCATTATTCATTTGGGAAACGTGAATTAAAATCCCAATAAGATGCTATACCACACATTTAAAAAATGGATACAATGAAAAACAATAACAATCTGTACCAAGTGCCACCTGTTTGCAATGTAAAATGCTACAACTACTTTGAAAAACAGTGTGGCATTTTCCTAAAACTTCAAATATATAGATGCCATATGATTGATTCCTTTTTAGGAGTAAGTGTTTACCCAAGAGAATAGAAAGTGTGTGTTCAGGGGCACCTGGGTGGCTCAGTCGGTTAAGCGTCTGCCTTAGGTTCAGGTCATGATCCTGGAGTCCCTGGATCGAGTCCCGCATCGGGCTCCCTGCTTGGCAGGGAGTCTGCTTTTCCCTCTGACCCTCCTCCCTCTCATGTGCTCTCTCTCATTCTCTCTCAAATAAATAAATAAAATCTTAAAAAAAAAAAAGACTAAAGGGCTGAAGGAGTTTTCCATAAACAAAGACCAAGAATATACTAGAAACCTACTGTGTGCCAGGTTCAGAGTGGTCCAAAACCTGTAAGCAATGACCAAAAAAGGATCATTTCTTAGAAACTGGAATTCATCTGAAGTAGGCACAGGGGCTGCAAAGCAAGAAATCGGAGGGCTTGCAAACAGGCATGTGTGTTTGGCAACATGCCTGTTTCCATCTCAGACGATATGGAAACTAGAGCTAGATAACATAGGGGCCCGTAGCTCCCTTCCTTCAAACCACCATTTGCATAACAACGGAAGTGCCCAGGAAAAGAAAGCTGTCCCCTTACAGAGATCACAGTACTCATACTCGTAAGAACTAGATATTTTGAATTAAATGCTGGAATTGTAACATCCACAGGGAGACCTGTATACAACATGGAGCTGAAACTGAGTACCTTCCTGCACAGAGGGATTCCCCCCGCCCAAGGCCACCCCAGGTTTTGATGGTTCGCTAGAGGGACTCACAGAACTCAGAAAAGCCATTTCTCACAGTTTGTTACAACAGAAGGATACGGATTCAAGTCAGCAAAGGGAAAAGGTACAGAGGGTGGAATCCAGGAGAGACCAAGAAAACGGTCCACGATAAGGGACAGTCACCAGACAAAAGATGGAAGAATCTGTCCTCTGGGACCTGAACAAACAGAGCAATATGGGGAGAAAATGGAACAAAGAGATAAAAGTGATTAAGATGACAAGGAAGGGATTCGAAGCCAAAAGGAAGGAATTGAAAGATGAGAAAATTGCATGAATTTTGTTTTGTTTTGTTTTAATTTTATTATGTTATGTTAGTCACCATACAATACATCATTGGTTTTTGATGTGGTGATCCATGATCCATTGTTTTCGTATAACACCCAGTGCTCCATGCAGTACGTGCCCTCCTTAATACCCATCACTGGGCTAACCCATCCCCCCACCCCCCTCCCCTCTAAAACCCTCAGTTTGTTTTTCAGAGTCCATAGTCTCTCATGGTTCATCTCTCCCTCCGATTTTTCCCCCTTCATTTTTCCCTTCCTTCTCCTAATGTCCCCCATGCTATTCCTTATGTTCCACAAATAAGTGAAACCATATGATAATTGACTTTCTCTGCTTGACTTATTTCACTTAGCATAATCTCCTCCAGTCCCATCCATGTGGATGTAAAAGTTGGGTATTCATCCTTTCTGATGGCTAATATTCAAAATCTCAAAATAATTACTTTGAAATTAAAAAAAAAATCAGGGGACAGGTTAAACAGCACTTAGCTGAACTGGTCTGTATACATTTCACCCTCAAAGCCTGTTTTTAATCACCCCAGCTTTATAAACAGTCAGTCTCAGATGTATAAGGTTGTATTCACCTTTATTGACCATTGGCTTCTCAATTATTCAATTAATCTGCCTGGTGTGCAGTCCCTTTCCTAGCTCTCTTTGCGTCTTGGGCAGACAAGCTTTTGAACTACCTCTAGCCCCCTTCCTGGGGAAGTCTGAGAGGGGATGAGCCATGGATCAGTCCTAACCAGTCAGTTCCCAGCAGGACACCAGATGAGAAGGAGAGAACAGTTGAGGAAAGAGCCAGCGAGGGGGATTAGGCAGCCTCCAGCCATCCCAGAGACAGGTCTGCCTCTCTGGAGAATTTGCTTGGAAGCGCATTCCCAGAACGTCAGAATCCCTGGTATTCATTCACAAAGTACGAAACACCTTCAAAAACACCTTCAAAACCCAGCCCTGATGGTTTTCTGCTCCACTGCTCAGTCTCCACCTGCGCAAATCACCCCGCAATGACCATTGTCTGAACACTGCCTGATCTTATCGCCCTGTTCGCAGGGTGGATGCCAAGGCACTCACATCGCAGCTGATGTATCTCCAAAGCACGAACTTTATACCAGGGTAACTAAGCGATCCTAAAAATTGCCCAAATTTTTAAATCTCACTGAACTAACCCATCCCATGGGCATTTTGACTCCCACCTAAATGTGAAACACCAGGCTTACAAAAACAATAATAAATGCTTGTGTCCAAGAAACTCACTGCATACGAATTCCTATTTCTCTACCCACTCATCCTACCCTGTCCACCATCCACCGTACTCCCTCCTCTCCACCACTCCCTCTGAAATCATTTCCATTTATATTAGCCTCTCCTAAGCCTTCTTTTTTAGGAGTACATAAATTTGAGAGCTTAACTAAATTGAATATGTCCCTTTAAATAAAGTTATCTCATCCTGTAAAAGTCAGCGCAAAGTGACCCTGTAAGTCTGGCTCTCACCCCTGGGGTGAAAGTGCCCGCCATTCAGTGGGGTTTCATGGCGGCTTCCCCAGAAGGAAAGCTCTGGAAGGTACTTTGGCGTGCTACATGCAAAAGCAACAGTCCACAGATCTCATCATTTCTAAATGTCAGCCTCAGTATAATCCCTCTGACCCATTCCAAAGCTTATAGGTCACAGAACATTTTATTTGGCAGTGCCTTTTATATCTTTTTTTCAGGTTTAAAGTGTTATCCATTTTCCTTTCCATCCCCCTCTGAAGACCTGGCTCTTCTATACATATGGTGAGTAAGGCATCAAGGAATTCAAGCAAATGATAAAAATATGTCTGCAGGGAAATAAATTTCTCTTTCTGAAATCAATCATGTGCTATTCACACAAGCAGGAGAAACAGCCTGAAATACCCCTTATCTCATGGCTCCGCTCCACTCAGCCATCCTGTGCAGACACTTGAAGGCCAGAGGTTTTCTCCCTCGGTCTTCTTTCTCCCACAGCGGAAGGCAGGGGAGGCCGCGATCTGTGGACAGACGGGCCGAAGGGTGTGATTAGCCTGAAACGATTGGTTGGCTGTCATTGGAACAGATAGCCGGATGAGCCCATTACGAAGTCACATGCTGAAGAATGAAACTGGACCATTTTCTAGCCAGAGGAATGAGGAAGAAGCCACGTCTTCCCTGCAGTGCAGGACAGGGATGGGAGCTTGTATTATTCCCACCGCCCACCATTGCCTCATTCTGACGTTGGTGCCCATGGCTGCCTGCTTTGTGCAGAACAAGGGTATTGCTGGAAATGGCACCTGCAAAACCTGTTTTAAAAAGAAGAGAAGTGATCTGGCAGAGCCATGGTTCTTAACCACGTCATGGAAAGGGGACCTTCGCCATTATGTCCCAGTGCCATGTTGAAGTGGGCTATGGGCCAGGCTGCCCAGGGACACACGTGCTCTGCCATTTCCTAGCTGAGTGACCTGCAAATATCCCAGAGCCTCTCCAGCCTGAGAGACCCCTCGGGGTTGTAGTTTGGGTGAAATAAAATGTGCATGTAAGTACTTAACCCAGCATTTAGCACATGATGGAAGGTGTCATAAATGTTAGGCAGGGAAAGCAGTTGATTCTGACAATCAGAGTTGCTTATACATACCTATTTCCAACCGCTAAAACGGTTCATTTAAAATTTGAGAGTCATTACCTGGTGCCAACAGATGCCTGTCTCTGAGGACTTCATAATATGTCAGAGGCTGAAATTTGCTTTCATGATATGTTTGGGTGACAGTGAAAGGAACAAATGGGGAAACCAACGCAGAGTAGAGTGAATTGTTATTGACGTAGGTGGTCCTACTATCAATGACCAAAACTTCCAGGTTGCCTCTAATCTTGAAATAACGGTTTATCTGAGATTACTTGAAAAAAAAATTTAAGCCTAATTCTACCCTTTATCTTATGTCTATGATTCCTATTGATTTCTAAGAAAAGAATATTTGCTTAAAATTAAAGAAAAGTGTGGTGGAGAAAAATAATCTGAACAAATTCTACCCTTAGCTGGTCTCACACAATGATGGCTGATAGCCTCATTTTTAAGGTTTCAAATGAGAGGTATTTAAAGCTAAAAAAAAATAAAATAAAATAGATCCTAAACAGAATACTACTCGTTTTGCCTTGTATTATATAATCAATTAAAATTAAGAATAATTGCTGTGCAGAAGCTTTTTATCTTGATGAAGTCCCAGTAGTTAATTTTTGCCTTTGCTTCCCTTGCCTTCAGAGACGTGTCTAGCCAGAGGTTGCTGCAGCCGAGGTCAAAGAGGTTGCTGCCTGTGTTCTCGTCTATGATTCTGATGGATTCTTATCTCACATGTAGGTCTTTAATTTTTCTTGAGTTTATCTTTGTGTATTGTGTAAGAAAATGGTCCAGTTTCATTCTTCAGCATGTGGCTGTCCAATTTTCCCAGCATCATTTATTGAAGAGACTGTCCTTTTTCCATTGGACATTCTTTCCTCCTTTGTCGAAGATTACTTGGCCATAGAGTTGAGGGTCCATTTCTGGGCTCTCTATTCTGTTCCATTGATCTATGTGTCTGTTTTTGTGCCATTACCATACTGTCTTGATAATGACAGCTTTGTAAGAGAGCTTAAAGTCAGGCATTGTGATGCCACCAGCTTTGGTTTTTCTTTTTCAACATTCCTCTGGCTCTTCAGGGTCTTTTCTGGTTCCATACAAATTTTAGGAGCCGAGATGTCCATCGATAGATGAATGGATAAGGAAGATGTGGTATATATATACAATGGAATATTATTTAGCCATCAGAAAGGATGAATACTTACCATTTACATCCACATGGTTGGAACTGGAGAATATTATGCTGAGTGAAACAAGTCAATCAGAGAAAGATAATTATCATATGGTTTCACTCATATGTGGAATATAAGAAACAGTGCAGAGGCTCATAGGGGAAGGGAGGGAAAACTGAAAGGGAAGTCATCAGAGAGGGAGAAAAACCATGAGAGACTCTTAACTATAGGAAACAAACTGAGGGTTGCTGGGGGGGAGGAACTGGTGATGGGCATTAAGGAGGGCACATGATGTGATGAGCACTGGGTGTTATACATAACTGATAAATTATTGAACACTACATCTGAAACTAGTGATGTACTATACGTTGGCTAATTGAATTTAAATTAAAAAAAAATTAAATTAAGAATAGTTGTTATTTAGTAAGTGCCTAGTATAAGTTGGGGACTGTGCTAGGCACTGATCTATAATCTCAAATCCTCACATAACCCTACAAAGTAGATACCGTGCTGCCCATGTTAGAGATACTGAGACTGAGAAAGGTTGTGCGACTTTCCCAAAGTCATACAGCTGGTCAGTGATGTGGCCACACCTTGAATCCAGGTCTATCAGACTCTGAGTCCATTCTCTTTCTCTTTATTTTACCCTTCTGTCATCTCCAGAACAACCACATGAGACATCTTAGGGAACTGAGGTAGAATTTGGACAGTTTAAGAGCTCGTACCAATGCAAGACAAAACACCAATGTGTTAGATAAAATGCATACTTTCATCCAATCACTCAAGTCAGCATGACTGCATGGACTTGGATGGTCACGCCTGAACCCAGAGAAATTAAACTCCAGGCCCACACTGCATAATTGCAAAGCTGGACAAGAACCTCCAGGCCTCACCTGAAGGAGCTAGTTATCATCATCTGATGTCCCTTCCCAGCCCCGCTCATCCCAGGGTGAGAGAGCAAGCAGCTGGGGACTCTGGATCTGACCGACAGCCTTTCCATTAGTTTGCTCTTCCCAAACCCGAGCTGCTGTCCTATTCCAGGCTATTCTAATTATCTCCCTCACTGTCTGAATGAGCTTCCATTTATTCCAAAAGACTATTTTTATAAACCCTCCATCCACTTAATAGCTTTCTAATCCTTATCCCCTTTTGGAATCTTTTTACTTAGTTGCCCCCCTGCTTTCATCCGCTTTCGGCTCTGTCCAGCCTCTTAGCTGGCCCCAGATGCTGCTCACTCCGCAGCCATGGCAATGTGCATCCGTCCCCGTCCGCAAAGCCCAGGACGGCTTCTTAAACAGAATCGCACTCACTAAGCGCCTCTATTTTGAATCACAGTCTTTCCCACATTTTAAAGTGCACTCAGGCTGATGTTTCACGGGCAGGTTTAGGGAGCCAGCAGAACAATGCGCCCGCACTGTCCCAAGTCAGTACTGCTGTCCCCACTATGCACCAATGAGAGACTGACCCTTGTGAGGTTGCATAATTTGTCCAAGTTCATGCAGCTCACAGAAGGCTGAGCTGGGGATCAAAGTGTGATCTAAGCCTTCTTCTAAGTATGCTGTGCTGCTGTGAGTAGGGAAATAATTTGTCAAGTACTTAGAACAAGGAGACTCAGGGCAAGTTGGTTGCCTTAATGAATAGTAACAAGGAGATTCTCACGATCATCCATTCCAATGAGTTTTCTAGGGACCGAAGGAAAAGGTCAGAGTGCAGCATAAAGCCTCAGAGATCAGACTTTTGGAAGCCAAATCTGGGTTCTGCAGCACCTAACTGGTGAGCTATATGAGTTTGGGGAAGTGGACCTCTCAACCCAAACGTCGTTGTTTCCTTGTGTTTTGAATGGCTCTCCCTACCAGAATGTGTCCGCAACAAACAAGCAGCTTTATCTGTGGTTTTCTTTCCACCCAGACCAAAGCCTGGCCCCAACTTGGGATTTAATAAATATTCATTGCCTGAGTGCACACTTTCTTTTCTGCCACCTTTCTTCCCAGGTAATTATGTCAAATGGGTTTGTTTTACTGTCCTTCCTTGCACTGCACCCCCCCCATAAATCTATCATCATCATCATCATTATCATCATCATCATCATCACTGTCCCCATCAGGAGTTTCTGGGTGTCCTAGAGTTTAAGTAACAGAAGGACTTTTGTGATTAACTAATCACACATTGGGTGAGGTGCATAGTTATCATAATAAAAATATCAATGCTATCCAACACTTACTGAGAATTTACATAACCCTAGGTTAGAGGTCAGGCAGGTCATTCTCACCACACACACACAAAAAAAAAACCATTTTACAGATGATACAAGACTTAAAGAGCATCGGTAACTTGCCTGGGGTCACACTTGCCTGAAACTAATTGATTCTAGAGCCTGATCTCAACCATGAGGTTACAGAGCTTGGCAGAATTAGGATGAAAATGTAAATCTGTTCGACGAAAAACGATGCTCTTTCAAAGACCTTGCCTTGAATCCTATGTCATGCTCGAAACCCATGGCAAGAGATTGCAGAATTTAATACAATTCCTCTGGCTCTGAGACCAAAGACATTTTTGCCTCTTCACCAAGTGTGTGGGCAGAGAAAGTGCCTGTCATGTAGCCGACTGCTTGTGCTCAAGCTGGGCTGGAAGCCTGGGGACGCGGGAAGTTCAGAGGCAGAGGGCGTGAGCACGTGGCTGTCCTCTCGGGCTGGCAGGTGCACGGTGGTAACTGCAATAATTCCTGAGGAGGAGTCGGGGGTCACAGCCCTCTTTTCAATTAGCTCATCCCAGGCCTGCCAGCTCTCAGTACTGCTGCACTTCAGACAGACGATGCCTGTTCGCGGGCAGGATGCAGCACCTCTACACCAGACATTCCCACCAGCCGCTCTGTCAGAGGCTGGAGAATCACTACCCTCAGGCATCCTGTCACCTCAGCGGGGCCACAGGCTGAGCCGCTGGACAGTGGAGCTGTCCTCACTGTGGAACACTCAGGGGACAAGCAGGACAATCTCAGAGGCCACCGGTAATGTTCCCACAGTCCCGATCTGGGGCAGAGACGTCAGCTCCGTAATCTCCATTCTAGAAGAAATAGTGTTCTGTTGAACTGGTTAGGATACCATTTCAGCTGCTCAAACAGAGGCCAAGATACGAGTGACTTTTTCTCTCACGTATACGTCCATACAGAGCAGCCCAGGGTTGTACAGGGCTCTACCGTGTCAGGGAACCAGGTGCCTTACCTCTGATGCCTGGCATCTTTAGTATGCAGATTCTCTTTACTCATGGTCCAAGATGGCTGTTCTAGCTCCATCCATCATATTCCTATCCCAGTCAGCAGAGATGCAGAAGGGGAAAAGTAGAAAGGGAGAACATGTCTATCCCTTTTAAGGCCTCCATCTCCTGCTCACATGCCATTGGGCAGAACTCAATCAAGTAGCCATTGGGTCACATGGGAAGCCATAAAATGTAGTCTCTAGCTAAGAAGCCACACATCAGGGCGAATCTTAGAAATTCTATTATGAAAGAAAAAACGTGGGGGAGGCAATAGACATGGAGGAAGCTAGCATTCTCTGATACAAGCTTATCTTTCTGCCAACAAATATTTATGCATACCCTTCCTCCCAGGCATAGAACATCATCATCCCCAAGAGGGGCAGCCAGAAGCCGTGCCCAGTTCCCACATGCAGCTCAAATTTAGTAACTTTGTGTATTGTGCAGCCTCCTCACAGGGCCTGTTGTGGATGCACCATTCTGAGCTGTCAACAAGTCATTGTCCTCATAGCAACAGGGTTGAATAGAGTCAGGACAACGGCAATAAAAACTCCCATTAGGGGATGTCTGGGTGGTTCAGTCGTTAAGCGTCTGCCTTTGGCTCAGGTCATGATCCCAGAGTCCTGGGATCGAGCCCCTCATCGGGCTCCCCGCTCTGCAGGAGGCCTGCTTCTCCCTCTCCCACTCCCCCTACTTGTGTTCCCTCTCTCGTTGTGTCTCTCTCCATAAAATAAATAAATAAAATCTTTAAAAAAAAAAAAAAGAAAGAAACTCCCATTCAGAAAAGGGATGAGTGAAAAAGCAGCCCCTTGTCGCTAGTGATTTTCGCATCCTACTGGACAGTGAAACAAGATCCTTGGATAGGCTATCTGGCAGTTTCTGGTTTTCTGGGAGAAACACCCCTGACAGAGGATAAGGTCCTCCATGGCCTAATATTAACTGGGTCCTGGAGAGTGTTTCTCTCTTGAGGGCTGCAGAGGTTCGTGATTTCCTAGTGGTCCTTATAAGAAAATCTGGGGCTGAATAATGGTGCCGTTTTGCAGACCAAGGCTGCAATTTCTTTGGAAATACTATTTTTCAAAAACGTCAGGATGTATTTGCTTCTAGATGCTTCCACAAGTGTAAGTAACCACAACCAAAATTTAATCTGGGCCTGCTTTTTGTGGGTTAAAAGCTCTGGGGTTTATGTATTGGCTCTACCTAATCCTCTCTTCCCTCCTTTTTATGGTGACTCTCTTGAGCCCACCTCACACAAAAGCCCCAGGTGGGAAAAGGGTGCCATCATCTGATTTTGTAGCTGGGATATCTCCCCTCATCTGGCCAAGAGCACTTACAGAGACCCCTGAGCAAGGCTTGGGGCAGTGTGATCTCCTGCTAATGCTGTTTCATCATCCACCCGAGTTCATCTCTTGACGGCCACTCAAAGAGCAGGAAGAATCATCCCACACACGCCAACATCCTGCATTTTTCCAAATGGTTCTACTGGAGTCATGTATTCCGTGGGCATTAGGCCTGCCTTCTGAGATGGTGGTAGTTTTATCAAATGCTTTTCCAAGCCACACTAAGCAGCACCGACTCTCTGACCAGAAATATCTGTGTCTTTACTACCCAATACTGTGAAGAAAGTACCTCATATTTTATGTCTTACGGTGGCAGCACCCCACATCTCCATTATTGAGGATACCAGTTTAGTTGTTCCAGCAAGAGCTAAAATAACAATGGATTAAACAATGGATTAAGCATTTATTTCTCTTTCTGGGACAGTCTGACCTTGCTGAGCCTGGGGCGGCTGTCGCAGCTGTGGGCTCTCAGGGACCCAGGCTCCTTCTGTGTGGTTGCTCCCCATCCACAGTGGCTTGTTCCCAGCTTGTGGTCCAATGTTGCTGTTCCAGCTGCTGCTGCACTCTGGCCACCAGAAAGGGAGAAGACCATGGAGGGACCATGACCCTTATTTGGGGTATAACATGAAATTGGCATACCTCACTTCTGCTCACACCCCATGAAGCCAGAAATCAGCCATGTGGCCACCCCCAGTTTGAAAGGAGCCCAGGAAGTTAGAGTCTTTAGTGAGATGAGCATGTGAGCGAGGGGTCTATTACTAAAAGAACAGGAGAAAACAGCCTAGGGACGGGAAACTAGGCACAACCTGTGACCTCTGCCATAAGCCCAGACGGGCTGTTTTCCAGACTGATTGCCTCTAAAACTGGATAAAGTTTCAGAAAGCTTTTGATTCAACTATCTAGCTACAGGCCTGAGAGCTGAGAAAAGAGGGGAGAGCAAGACTTTGCTAGTGAATTCTGGGCTTGCAACCCATAGTCTTTTTCTCCCCACAAAAGTGGTTCAGAAATTAGTAGAACCCCACAGAGAGAAAGCTCAGAACCCACAGCCAAAATAAGACAGAATTTCTTAGAAACACATGAACCTCCAACATTAACAAATCTTGAGGGTAGAGATGCCAGTTCTGGGATAGAGACAGGCTGAAGGGGGCGCCTGGGTGGCTCAGTTGGTTAAGCGACTGCCTTCGGCTCAGGTCATGATCCTGGAGTCCCGGGATCGAGTCCCGTATCGGACTCCTTGCTCGGCGGGGAGTCTGCTCCTCCCTCTGACCCTCCTCCCTCTCATGCTCTCTGTCTCTCATTCTCTCTCTCTCAAATAAATAAATAAAATCTTAAAAAAAAAAGAGACAGGCTGAAGGTATACACTCAGTGTGCTTAAAAAAAAAAAAAAGTAACAGGACCAGGTGAATTCTACTGCAATGGAAGTGAGCGTGTCTTTATCAGAGTTGACAGAGATCATTAAAAAGTGAAAGCAGGAACCCAATATATTGATGATACCTCTAGACCTTGGCCATACAACCCCAGGCTGTATTCAGTGGAGTCTGTTTTCTCCTGTCTCCTGCAGCGAAATTCAATCTCATATAAGTTGTTATTTGTTCAAAGTGATAGATAAGCCTCCAAAAGTATGGTTTAAATCAATATTCTATTCTCCAGGTTAACTGAAACTGTGGATTTGTTTAATGAATAAATACACATGCAACTTTATGAATACACAGCCATAATTTTTACAGAGGGGATACCCAGAACGGGACTTTACTTTGCAGAATGCACTTGATTAGGATTCTAATACTGAAATGAATAACATATGAGTATGTCCAACATTGCCTAATGAAATATCTAACATTGTCTGGTAGCAAGCTGGCTTTATGAGCTAGCATGGAAACAGGAGGCCTGAAGAGATAAAAATGGAAGTTGAATCAAACAATACCAATAATAGCCGACATGTACTGAGTGCTTAAATATGCAAGGCTCTGTTCTAAGCATATCTATACGCTTGGCAGCTCACTTGATCCTCCTAACAATTCTAATATGAGCTACTACTATTGTTCCTGCTTACAAAAGAGAAAAAGAAAAAAGAAAAAGGCACAGAGAGGGTAAGTAACTTGCCCAAGGTCACAAAGCTGTAAATTGGTGGAGTCAGGCTTCAGATCTGATCAGTGAATCAAGAAATTTGAACATTTTATCACCCAATAGGTAGATTCTGAGTCCTAAAAGAACTTACGGCTTAGTTATTTGGATTGGTGGTAAATTAGAATAAATCAAGGTATCTCAGCATTTATGAGTTTGTATGTGCTAGGTACTACAAAGAATCTTTGATCCCAGATGAGTTCACTATGCCCATTCTCCCTCACCTTTCCAAGTACATTGTCCTAAAACCATACTCTGGTAGAAAATGACAACTTTCAAATAAATTACCTCAAGGCAACAGTAAACCCTAATTTGTCTAATAATCCATTTCTCAAAACCCCTAAAATGCAATTCTGAATGATTATCAATTATGGCTAAGGTATTGTTGGTGTAACTGATTGACTTGAAGTATTCTGATACCTCCTCAGGGGTTGGGGTAGGAGGAAACAATTACTCAGTAACTTTCAGTAATATTCATACTACTGTTCTCTAGAATTTAAACTACTGAGTCAGCTCCAAAAATCAAATGAGCTCAAGGTTCCAGACATGAGATGTGGTCATAACTGACAAGCGTAAGGGTCAGCAAACTGTTTCAGTAAAGACCCAAACAGCAGTTCTGCCTTTGTAACACAAAAGTAGCCATAGACAGATGTAAAATGATTGGGTTTAGTTGTGTTCCAATAAAACTTTATTGACAAAAACGGGCATCAGGCCAGCTTTGGCCCATAGGCCAAGGGTTTGCAGACCTCTGGACAAGACATTCACCAGAACTCTTCAAAGACACAAAATGTCACACAACCTCCATGTTGAGGAATTCACTTACAAATGGCACAAGGATGCATCTTAATTGTTTCTGTTGTAATCCTATTGTCCATTGTTATTTTCTATTGTTCCTTTAAATGTGCTTATGCTTGTCAGCAAAGTCCAGTTTTTAGTTCAGAAAATGCATTTGTCATACCATCAATAAGTGATGTGATGCAGAGGAAATTATTGCTACAACATGCAATCCATACAAAAACAAAATACAAACACCTGCTATGTGCAAGGCGATCAAAGACCTTACGTGGTTACTTTGCTTCCAAGCCCTCTGCCCTGCCAAGAAGTTATAAGCACATCTGACTCATCTAAATGTCATGTATCCATTAGAATTTGTGGTTGGCTGATAGAAAGAGAGAATCAATTGAGAGAATTGAGCCCCACCATCCTTACGGCATGAATCCATCCCCAAGGACACAAGATGGACACAAGCCATGATTCCAGGTAGGAAAGAAAGGAAGGGTAATGAGTGAAAAGAGGTGTCCCCAAACAGGGCTCCCCTGGAAGTCGACGTAATGACTTCCACTTACTGCTCATTCTCCCCTTTCAGGAAGAGAGACTGAGAACTGCAGCCCTTTAGTTGGGTTCACTGCCTTACCAAATAAAATCAGTATATTTAAAGAGGGGTGGAGAACAGTCATGGGATAGGCCACCAGCCATCTCTGCCACGTAAGTTTGACACAAAGATTAATTCTTTTCTCTCTCTTTTTTTATGTCCTATTCATTCCTAGAAGCCAGAGTCAACTGACTAAAATGAAACTCCTCTTTCTGCTCAGCACGGTTACTACAACCCTTTTCCTCCCAGTCCTTTTTGACTTCTCTTTTACAAATTACAAAGGGGAACTCTCTCCCAGGAAATGATGGCCAAGCCAGTTGGAGGTGGGGCTCATTTACTTTGGGTAAAAGTGTTCTCTGAGTGTTGATTAGTCTTCATTCCTCTCCCTCCCCACCCTCACCAGGAGATTCACTCTCTGCCTTGTCTGCCCACTCTGTGTCCTGGAAAGCTGACTTCTGCACATCACATGATAGGGCCTCTTTGCTCGCTGGCTTCTGCTTGGGACTGGCCAATGGGGGCAGGAGACAAGAAAAGTTGGATATAGATACTTCTTGTCCTAATCTTTATTGCTCAGGCAAGGCTTTGATATTAGCTGCATCTATGACAACAGCTTCTATATCAAAAGTGAGCAGCTGACCTCCTTAGATCCTATTTCCCCTGATCACCTCCAAAGACCTGGAGTGATGAGAGCTATCCTGATATTACTTCCCCATATTTCCTATTACTGGGTGCTTCAGTTTCCCGTGATAGTTCCTAAACCCTGTCCTCCCCTCTGGAAATATTCTCTGCATTGGAAAGTCTCTTTTCCTGCCAGAACCATGACTTCTATATCTTGCACCTGACTTGTGAATCTTATCCTCCCAAAGATGGAGGATACTTGACTGAAGATGGGTGAGTTGGGATTGCACCTTCTATATTCAAAATGCTCAAGACATAGTGCAAACTCTAGAGATAATTGGAGATTGTACTGGGGCCATCCTGCCACCCCCAACCCTAACACCTGGCCACTTTATCCCATTCTTCCCAGCCAATTCCAGGGTCTTGTTGTTGAAGCCTTTGCTCACCACCTATTCCCACCTTAGGTGGCCTTTTCTGTGCCTTTTAAATTACGTATGTCTGTTAGATTATAATTATCTGTTGACATATTCAGTTCCTGTCTCCACTATGTGATTCTGAAAGGCAGGAATGCTTCCTTATACCCTTGTCTTCACAGCGCCTAACCCAGAGTCTGACACCCTCCTCACTGAGAACACGAAGAGGTAGTGTCACTGTGAGTCACAAGAGTGAGCTAAAAACAACAACGACAACACTGAAAGAGCCGTTTTTAAAAGTGTGTGCCGGTCTGGCTAACAGGAAGATTTTGAGGCATAGGAGGATGGCAGGACAAGTGGATGATCAGAGAGTCTGGAAGGGAACAGGTCATAAGGGAGGGGAAATCTGACTCGTTGACTGTGTGCAACATGGGGATAGTCAGGTACCACAGTGCCGGAGGCATTCAGAGCCTAGAGACTGACATTCAGGGACAGGACTAGAGATAATGGGCTGGGGAGGAGGAAGTCATGTACAGGGAGGCAATTAGAGAAACAAGGGAAACGCTTCCAAGGACAAAAGTAAAGTGCAGGCATGCACTCTTCAGTCACCCCTCCTTGTTCCCAGGTCAGCATTCTGTTTAACGCGCAGGGTTAAATCCACAGCCTTCATCAACATGAACTCCGTTAGATCAAAGACCAAGCTAATTTGCTAACACTATTAAATACATAAAGCCATCAGAAGTAATTTAATGCTTATCAGATATGCTTACTCCCTAATAAACCCTCACCTACCCCTTATTTCAGCCTAATGAACAAAATGGTTTCAGAAAATGAATATATAATGAAGATTCCTTCCATTTATTTCCATGAAAAAATTAGAAGGGGGTTTAGACAGAAAAGGGGATTGGCATTTAAGGGACATTTAGCTGCTTCATTGATTTCTATTTCATTTTGAAGCATGTGATGCACAGCTGAGGTTTGTCAACCTTATGTTAGCCCGAGTAATCCATCATAGTTAAATATCATATATTTGAGCTACAAATGCATTCTACCATTTGGCACGCATCGAGTTTCCCTTCCTTTATAAAAGGAAGCACAGAGTGCCAGCCAAAGAAAAGAGGCAGTTTATCCATCAGAGGGAGACCTGCAGAGAGGAAGATCAGCACAAGGCTGAATGTTTCCCAGGGCACGCGCCATCCTGTGCAGTGATTTCACTAGCCTTCCCCCTTGCTGGCTTTCCCTCCATCCATACAAATCTCTCACTCTTTTGTAATGGCCCCTTCATCTTGTCCCCACCCTGGTAAGGTGGTGGCAGAGAATCCTGTAGCTGGAAGGGGTGTAGGTAAGCACAGGCCTAAGCCCCAAACCCCTCACTTTTCAAATGCAAACCCTTGTAAAATCCCTATGTCTGCCATCAGGACATCCCCAGTTCTTCCAGCCTTTTGAGGTTGCCCGTTTGTGTAATATTTGGATGAAAATGACAAGCTCTTGCGTCAATGCACTCCTCCCAGTGCCCTCCCATGGACTCTGCTGGTTCCCTGGAAGCACTCACACTAAGTTTCTGTCCTCAGAGAAATGGGGTCTTACTAGGGTTTCTCTTGCTATAGATGACCTGTCCCTTCCTGACACTCACATGAGACTGCTCATGCATCCATTCCCTCACTAAATACAAACCAGGTTACCCACTGGGGGACACATACCGGGCTAGACACCAAATATACAGGAGAAAGCAACGCAACCCTGGTCTCTCCCCTCACAGCGCACACAGTTAAATGGCAGAGATAGCCACACAGCTAGGATCCACAGTAAGAATGATCACATAATGATGGTAAGAGCAAGCAAGCAAGAAAAGAAGCAGTACACCCCCAGGAGCCTCTCAGGCTGGATAGTTAAAGAAAGCCTTGCAGAAGAGCAGACACCGGGATTGAAGCCTGACAGCTGCGAAGGAGCCCCCAGGCTGAGCATGTGTGAGCGAGGGTAGGAAGAGGTTTTGTGGCATGCAGGGAGAGGGCACTGAGAAGAGAAGAATCAGAACCAAAAAGTGGCCCGGGCAGCTAGATCACAGTGGGAAGGGGACAGGGGTGCAAGGGGGTGATCAGGGAGAACTGTAAGCAGGGAGGGACTTGAACTGATTTTATTTTTAAGTTCTGTCTGATGACTCCATGGATCATGGATTGGGGTGGGCAAGGTGCAGAGAACACGGTGTGTGTTGCTGATTTTTACTTGAGGTTTGATTTATCCTAGGATGAGGATAGCTGCCTGCAGAACAACAAACCACTGAAAGTGGGCTCATGCCCCACAGGTGAACAGTTCCTTAGCCTCCCTGCCACACCACTATTGACTGAGTCCTCCCTGGTCAGCCTCCATCTTGCTTGTCTCCTTTCTCTCTCCCCAAATGTCTCTCCTCCTCCCTCCTCTCTATCCTCCATCTCTTTTCTCTCAGAAACCCACAAGTCCTTTTTTTTTTTTTTTTTTTAATGTGAAGGGATTCAACTCTCTAGCCTTCTCCTTCTAGACTCTGCCTAATAGTAGGGGTAGACTCAACTTCCACACTCAAGGAAGCTCATCAAAGTCTTTTCCTAAATAAAGATCCATTTCTCCTGAAGTTATTATCTCACATACTTTATTTATCCATTATCCATGGTCCCAAGGGTATTGTATAACAGCTAACCCCAAAATAAGTGTCCGTGGCTCACACATCTAGGGTAGTCAGCTCAGCCTCTCTGCTGATCTTGGCTGAGGCTGCTCACATATCTGGGAAGTCTAGGATGGCCTCTGTTGGAAAGATAAAACAACCTGATTCCACATGTCTCTCATTCTCCTTGGATGAGTGGGAAATATCCTTTTCACAGTGATGGCAGAAGGGAAACCTAAGCACAAACACACGATTTTCACTCTCTGCTTACATCAAGTCTGGTAATATCCCATTGGCCAAAGCAAGCCACATGGCTGAGCCCAGAATCAGAGTCAGAGGACTATAAAATGACATAACAAAGGGTCTAGATGGGGGCAATGGGATTGAGGCATTAATGCAGTCAATCCATCACACTTTAGGTTCGACAGAAGAGGGCATGCTCAGTTTTGGGTTTTGGTTTTTCATTCTTATATAATTGGACTCACATCATTAAAGTGACTTGCCCCAGGGCACACATCTTGATAAGGACAGCCACAAGCCAGAATTCAGATCTTTAGCCAGCCCAGTGCCCTTTCCACTCTACCATGTAAATTCCCTAGAAGCCACCAGCCACATATGCCCATTTCCCTGTGTTCCCAGTAAGCTTGGCACGAAACAGTTAAAGACTCTTGTGCTAGATCCGAGGGATTACATCAAATGCTTAGGAGCAGAAGGAAATGCACATCTAACTTTAAGCCTGTGCTACCACCTTGACAGAGGATTTTAAACAACTCGATAATGAGAAATTGAAATTGTTTACCTGCTTTTACTTCTCTGAGAGATCGTGATGCAGGCTGAAGTTATTACACCTATCCATAGTCCCCATAAGAATAACACTTCTAAATTTTTGCTAAATGCACATACATCTTTCCTATTTATGCTCAAGAAGTCAGTGTAAACCTGTTTTTCTGCATTTCATGCTGAAAATGCTCCCCTACTCCACAATCTGTTTCGACATATGCACTGGATACTAGGAACCTGACAGCAATTCTTTATAGATTTTACTTCTTTCTCTCTCTCTCTCTTTTTTTTCTCCTGACCTATCTCTGCTTTAAATCAGTGGCTCTCAAATGGGAGAAATATCTGGAGATGGTTTTGTCATGTCTTGGGTGGGAGTTGCTATGGCATATAGTGGTAGAGGTCAAGGATGCCACTGAACATCCTTCAGTACACAGGACAGCCCCCCACAACGAAGAATTATTCGGTCCAACATGTCAATAGTGCTGAGTTTGAGAAATCTTGCATTAAATAAATAAGATACCAGTGCATAGATTGCTGACACCAACAACCTGATTATGACAGATCTTTTTAAAAGTCAAGATAATTTATCCTGGGAAAATAGTTCTTTTTTTTTTTTTACTCTTTTTTTTTTTAAGATTTTATTTATTTATTTGAGAGAGAGAATGAGATAGAGAGAGCATGAGAGGGGGGAGGGTCAGAGGGAGAAGCAGACTCCCTGCTGAGCAGGGAGCCCGATGCGGGACTCGATCCTGGGACTCCAGGATCATGACCTGAGCCGAAGGCAGTCACTTAACCAACTGAGCCACCCAGGCGCCCCTGGGAAAATAGTTCTTCACTTAGAGAGGTGATAAACATAAACCATAAATGTTAATCTCAAATTTCATCATCCTTATGTCTAGTTCATCTATTCCCTTTGAGTCACACAATAGTCCCAGGAGGGCCGAAGGATGCAGGGTGGGTAAGTGGGGATATGTAGGTTCTGGTACTACACACACCTGACATTAAATCCCAATTGTGCCAATGACTAGCTGGATGATGTTGGTCAAACTTACTTATGTACCCCCTGCTGCAGTTCCCCTTTTGGAAAAATGGGATTGTGGCCAAATATCACACAGGGCTGTCGTGGATACTAATTTAGACAATCTATAAAAACTATCTGGCCCAGAGTGAGCATTCAGTAATTGTCAGTTCCCACTCATTAATATTAAAACTCCTCTTAATTTCAAATCTGGATCTTATATCCTGGTTCTTTGGGACTAGCCAGACTGTAGTTAGAGCCAGCAAGTACCTAATGAGAAAAAATTTCTGCTAACGACATCCATGGCTCAAATTTTCCATCCCCAAGGGATCAGGCTAGTTCGGATGGGGCTTACAGGCGCATCTGAACCAAATTCCACCCACTTCTTACTAAGTTTTTGGTGCTGTATATTCAGATTACTTCCATGTTAATCAGCTGAGAAGCCCAGTGGCCTTTGAGGAGTAATGGTCTCAAGAATGGTTAAATTCAAGTCTAAAAACAAGAAGCTGGAGGCAAATATATTCTAACACAGCCACAGTCCGTGATGCATTCTGGAAAATGACTGAGAATATCGTCCTTGGGCATAAGCCAATGAGCCAATGTTGGTGAGTTCAGGTCAGAGGCAAGCTCACTCTTATTCCTCCGTGGGGCACTTCAGCCATCAATGGAAATATAAAGGCCCCTCCAAAGTTATTCTCCTTCCAAGTAGGGGTTGTCTGCTATAGGTTAGTAGCATGTTAGGTATCAAATTCAAAAACTCTTTTCTTGGTTTTAGTAGGAATGTGTCTGATGTATGATTTCAGGCTATTTGAGAAATGCCAGTCATCTTTGCAAACCAAGTTGAGATTTCCTTCAAGCAGTTTGGCAAAATGCATCATGATGTGATATACATGAGTCCTTTGACCTAGCAAGTCTACTTCTAAGTATCTTTCTTGCTAAAATATTCAGGCAGATATGCAAGGACATTCCCACAAGAATAGTCACGTATAACATTATTTTTAATAAGGGAAAATTGAGTAACTTGAATATTCATCAGTGGTAAATATGGTTACATATATGATAGCTCAGCCATCATATGGCATACTAAATACGCCAATTTAGCTTAGTATGCCAATCAGTGGCATACTAAACTAAAAAACAACAAAGTTACACCAACTATGTACACACACTTGGAAGGATGGCTATGAAATATTGTCAATATCCCCAAAAGAAAACTATAGAACAAAATATACAGTATAAGCCCATTTTTATTTTGTAAAAAAGATAGAATTGCATCTATAGAAAAATGCTAGAGCCACAAAAAGCATTAAAAATTTTTAACAGTGGCTAAAACCGAGAAATGATTTGGAAAAAGAAGGAAGTTACAGAACTTTCTTTTCTATACTTTCGTATTGTTCATTTTTCACAGTAATGATATATTCTTTTATAATTTAAAATGATAAATTCCCTCTTTCCATTTTGCACACATGTATACACACGCAACACATACATACACACATACACATAAAAAATATAGTAGTTCATAATACAGTAGTTAGACCTTTAATTGATCTTTAAATCAACTGAAATTAGATCAGGAAAACAGAAACTATTTTAATATTCTAGAAATTAAAGGTTCTAATGTTGAAAATTTGAGGCTTACCAAACAGTTGAAAGAGCGTGGGGAGAAGAGGTCATGGAAATCACCACAGGTGATATCAGCCAGAAGCTCCGAAGTTCTCAAGAGTTCACTGTGAAGCATCTGGAATTTTCAATATCCTCTGGAAATCTCCTCACCAACTTTTTCAGTGTAGAGCAGCAAAGAGAGTTGTTCTCAAAGAGCTTGCTACAAAGTTCTGATATATTCCCACATATCTGGACAGCAACTGCTAAGGAATCTTAATGGCCTCTCCTTATATATCTTGTGTGACTTCCTCTCATTGGCAGAACCACACAATGAAGGAAAATGTAGTTCCAAGTTTCTCTTCTCTGATACAGAAGACATCTTAGAAGGGGGTGGTGGTGATGCTGAGTTGACAACAGATATTCTAATGGCATTTTTCACAGAAGTATAAAAAACAACCCTAAAATTCATATGAACCACAAAAGACCACAAATAACCAAAGCAATCTTGAGAAAGAAGAGAAAAGCTGGTGGCATCACACCTGACTTCAAACTATATCAAAAAGCTATACTAATCAAGACAGTATGGTACTGACAAAGAAATAGACCCATAGACCAACGGAACAGAATTGGGAGCTCAGAAATAAACCCATGCATATACAGTTAACTAATATTTTACAAGGTATCCAAGAATACTCAACGGGGAAAGGATAGACTAGATATTCACATGCAGAAGAATGAAATTGGACCCCTATCTTACACCACTTACAAAAATTGACTTGTAATGGATTAAAGACTTAAATGTAAGACCTGAAATTTAAAATTCCTAGGGAAAAAAAAAAGAAAACTCCTTAGCATTGGTCTTGGAAATATTTTTTTGGATTTAACACCAAAGCACAAGCAACAGAAGTGAAAACAAGTGGGGCTATGGCAAACTAGAAAGCTTCTGTACAGCAAAAGAAATTATCAACAAAATGAGAAGTTGGCATATGGAATGGAAGAAGATATAGGCAAACCACACATCTGATGAAGAGTTAATATCCAAAATATATAAGGAACTCATCAATAGCCAAACAAACCAATTAAAAAAATGGACAATGGACATGAATAGACATTCTTCTCAAGAAGATATACAAATGGCCACAGGTATGTGCAGAGGTGCTCAAAATCACTCATCATCAGGGAAATGCAGATCAAAACCACAATGAGATATCACGTCACACCTGTTAGGAAGGCTAATATCAAGACAAGAGATAATAAGTGCTGATGAGGATGTAGAGAAACAGGAATCCTTATACTGTTGGTGGGAATGTAAATTGGTGCAGTCACTGTGGAAAACAGTATGGAGAGTCCCTAAAAAAATTAAAAATAGAACCACCATGTGATCCAGCAATCCTACTTCTCTGCATATATCCAAATGAAATGAAATCACTAACTCAAAGAAAACAGATAATCAAGCACAGTCTACTCTTTTGTTTTCTCAGCAATACTGTGCACCACTTTTACCAGTATCTAACTTCTGAGTGAACGTAGTAACAACATCATGCTTTTGTCTCGCAACTATTCCTGGTAAAATTGAAGATGCACTCACTCTTTCCCCTAAAGGGAAGACACATGTTCTTATATCAGTTCAGTTTCTTTATCTGTAGGCAATGTTTATTTCTTTTCTAGTAACTTATAACCTTAAAAACCAAAATATGGGTATATTACAACTAATACACTTTATGTTCAACAGTGGGGCAATGGAAAAGGGGAAAACAAGAATGAATAATTATAGGGGCGCCTGGGTGGCTCAGTTGGTTAAGCGACTGCCTTCGGCTCAGGTCATGATCCTGGAGACCCGGGATCGAGTCCCGCATCGGGCTCCCTGCTCGGCGGGGAGTCTGCTTCTCCCTCTAACCCTACCCCTCTTGCGCTCTCTCTCTCACTAATAAATAAATAAAAATCTTTAAAAAAAAAAAAAGAATGAATAATTATAATAAATAATAATAAGTGAAAATATATCAAAACAAGGAAGTATCAAGCAGCTCAGAAAATATGTATAACTATTCCTTGTATAATACATTCCCTATTTCCACAATTGGTTACGTGGTCACAGTTGGGTTTTGTAACGTACTTCTCTCACTGTCCATTCCTTGTTCCCTTTGCCCTCACTCGGGACCTTAGCTAATCATGGTGCTTTACCTGTCAAGGTGATGCAAGCCTTTACTCACGAAGGATCTATGTCTGTATTAGCTTACTGTAGTTTTCCATTAACCTTTCTTAAAAACGTTATTTTTTAGAGCTTTTTAGGTTCACAGCAAAATTGAGAGAAAGGTACAAAGGTTTCCCATACACTCCCCACCTCCGCACCTACATAGCCTCCACTGTTATCAACAACCCCCACCAGAGTGGTATGTTCATTACAATTGATGAACCTGCACTGACACATGATAATCACCAAAGTCCACAGTTTATATTACAGTTCATTTTTGGTGTCCCATTATATGGTGGTAACCCTAATTCCACCTGGTAATCATATCATCATATCAGCAAGTGCAGGGTAGTAATCCCTTCTTTGTCTGTTGGTTCAGTAGTATAAATAGCCCAAATGGCCAGGTGGCAGTCTCAGTTCTCAGTTCAATGGAAGTCTTGTGTATCTGGCAAAGAGGTCCTCTTTTGGGAACCAAGACTGCCAAAGAAGTAAGGCCCAAATTGCAAGAAAGGAGGCAAAACTCCATTACAGAATCATTAGGAGTAACAGTGATAGAAGTCACTACCACATATTCCCTTTGGCTCCCAAATCCATGTATTTTGCCTGTGAGAGGACCTTATATTTTATATATTACATGTTGGTTCAGAGCATATTCTGCACCTTGGAGAATATCACCCAGTCTTGAAGTGTGTTTTCACCCATCAGTGTTACAACCAACTGTTCAATTGGCCATTCTATTGCTATATTAGGTCATCTTGTTTGGAGTGATGATTATGTATGTATAAGACCAATGATTTAAGTATATATATACATATAAGTATGTAGAAGGCCAATGAATTCTGTGGATATAAACCCTTTTAAAGTAAGATCTGGTCAGGAGAGATGCTGTGTAGAATATCATTACGGTAAATGAGGCATTTCAAAAATCCACACAGGGTGGTGCTGTCAGAAACATTGTAGGGAGGACAAATTGCTGTCCCTTCAAAAAATGGAGCCACATCAGGAGTGTGAATTTAGTTTCTGGTCTTGGCAGGTTGGGCATTCATGTTTTGTTGCCACATGATCATTGAAAGCCTCTTCTTCATTAGTTGTCCTTTGTTTAGCATTCATATGGGCACTAATATATTCATATTCTGTGCCCATTCTGAGAGATCCATCCACATATCTCATCCCCCAGACATCCTTGTCACCAGTGTTCTAGCCTGGTTTGTTCCAAGTCCTTGACTACTAGCCAAATCATCACCCACTGCCTAGGAATCACTATAGTTGCATCCCACTGGCCACCTCTCCTTCCAGGCAAAATGAATAGTAGGTGCATGGCTCAAAGTCCTGCCCAATGGGAGGAGTTCCCTTTCATTCTGTTCCTTAGGGTTACTCTTGAGTAGAGCCTTAATGGTGCAACGATGCACTTTTGCACAACATGCTGTTTGTCTCTCCAATAACGATGCCATACTTCTTTCTTGTGGAAAGAAACCCAATATTATTTACATAGTGATAGTAGTATGCTCAAGGGAGGTGGCCCTGTTCCCAGGGTGAGAGTCATAACTGGTGTAAACCCATCCAGGTAAACCCATTCCTATATGCTAGTGATTGAGTTAGAGGTGGTCACATGACCTAGTTCTGGGCAACGGGACCGGGCAGGAAGTCTATGACTTTTAAGAAAGATTCTTTTTGGGCGCCTGGGTGGCTCAGTTGGTTAAGTGACTGCCTTCGGCTCAGGTCATGATCCTGGAGTCCCTGGATCGAGTCCCGCATCAGGCTCCCTGCTCAGCAGGGAGCCTGCTTCTGCCTCTGACCCTCCCCCCTCTCATGTGCTCTCTCTCTCTCATTCTCTCTGTCTCAAATAAATAAATAAAATCTTTAAAAAAAAAAAAGAAAGATTCTTTTCTCCTGATAGATGGAAATACATGGAAGAAAATGTCTCCTTTATGTGTCCCTGTAGCTATCACAGTTTAAAGTAGTAATTTGGTCACTGCAGCTTATAGCCATAAGAGGAAGGCAAGAGGGTAGAAGAAAGAGCCCAGATATCACTGAGCTCTGAATTAACCAAGCCTGCAACTGCTTCCCTTCTCAATAAGTGGTATAATAATCCCCCATTAGTAGGTCAGCTTAGTCAGGTATTCTGTTGCAATTGAAGGGATATCAGTTTAAAAATAATATTTTACATATTCTGTATACATGTCCTATTACCTTGTCATGAGGGCTTTCTCTAAATTTATGGTTAGCAGCTTTGTATAATTTGAATACACTTTTGGACAATAGGTATGGGAAGTGGAAAAGTGGAAGAGAAAAGAACCAAAAAAAAAAAAAATCAGGGTGAATTTTTCTCCCTAGTGATTAGAAAGAAGAGAAAGTCACACAGTCCATATCCCCAAACAAACACACACACTCACCTTTATGTCTATAGGTAGAAAGGGGCAAGAATAGGTTTCTTTAGCTTCAGGACCAGGGTATGAGGCAAGACTGAGGGCCAGCATGAAAAGAATGAACTGAGGGACAAGGGATGTTTGGGTGGCTCAATGGGTTAAGCTTCGGCCTTTGGCTCAGGTCATGATCACTGGGTCCTGGGATTGAGGCCCCCGTCAGGCTCTCTGCTCAGCAAGGAGCCTGCTTCTCCTTCTGACTGCCGCTCCCCCACTTGGTGCGTGCTCTCTCTCTCTCTCTCTGAAAAATAAATATATAAAATCTTAAAAAAAAAGAAAAGAAAAGAATGAACTGAGAAATGTGGGCAGAACCCATGCAGGTGTTTCAGGTCAGTCAGAGATTTGGAGGATAGAGTTTATGTGAAAAAGAAAAAAGAAAAAGCCTCAGTAGGAGCCCTGGACTGGCTCCACACAGTGGTTCTGGGTTAAGCAAGGATACTTGGAAAGGCAGCTGTCAGATTCAGTAGCAGTTCACCCTCTTGTGAGCTTTAGAATTTGCACATATGGAGGAGATAACAGATGATGCCCGCCACTGGGAATTTTATTTTTGCACAACTCCTAGATCGCATTCCCCCAAAATGAACTGATGAATACAGTTGTACAGTTTATGAATTTCTCTTCCTTGAATGAAATCAATATGTTTTTGCAAAGGACTTTGCCCTGCATTTGCTGGTGAACATTTGTGTCCTGCCAGGCAGATAGGACAGGAGGAGCCTTGGCAGTGGGAAGAGAGCGATCTCTGCTGCCATCTTCTGATGCTACGAGTAAGAGACAGACAGAGGGAGGAAAAGCAAAGAACACACACAAGCATCTCTTCTTCATAAATTAAGATGCCCTGGGGAAAAGTCTCGAACTTGGCACTGTCTCCTTGGAAGTAACAGAAGCAAATTCCTCACTCAGCTCCCACAGCACCTACCCCATCCTACTCCATCCCATCCAGTTGGACTGTACAGGATGGTGCCAGGCCATTGCTGTAGTAACTCGACAGAACCCAGATTTGGACTCTGTACTTCTGGGAAGTATAGACCTCTCCGGGTGGTTTATAACAACTCAACAGGAATGAAAGATTTGCTTTCTGATTTTTGATAGAAAAAAGGCATTGTTGGCTCAGGTCCCCCAACACAGTGAAAGAAGTAAAAGTCATTATAATCAGGACGTTATTATTAATGTGTTCCCAAATGTCCCTACAGGCTGTGAAATCTGGTAATGTCATACCATCTTAAGTATTCTTCGTAAATTATTTTTGTACAACTGACCTTCTCTTCCTTTAAAAGGAAATCAGTCCAAAAGCTAAAAGTTCTTCACTTGTGAAAATGGGTTACAGTTATTTCCCATATAAAGTATCTCTTTGCTTTTTGCATTTCATCCCTTTGCTCTGAATGGCTGGCACTTCTCATCTCTTTCAGTTAATAATTGCTTGGGGAAACTATGCACCTTTTATTATTTTAATTTCAAACCATCAGGCAGGGTCTTCCATCCCATTAATTACTTTGAATTCTTTCTCTAATGCTAACATTTTCCTAGTCTTGACTTAGAGAGCTGAACATGGAGTTTTGGGGGCTTTCTCCTCAAGGGTCAGTGACTTCCAGGGTTGATTTTCAGATTTCTCTGCATCTGTAGCCCTAATCATAGGCAAATATGCTATTCACAAGCTGGTTGGTTTCCACAGAGCACTGTCCTGACCCACTCCTCCTATGGTATGTCACCTAAGTTACTTTGGTATAAAGCCTGTGACTATTTCTGCTTCCCATTTGGAAAGGGGTTTGGCTGTGTGTTCTTGGCCTCAGCAGAATAATGAGATGAGCTATACCTGGGACGTAGAGGCTTTTGTGTCCAAATCCTCAAGCCTGAGAGGAGAGGCATAGAAAAAGAGATATTGAAGAAACACAAAGAAACGGAGCTTTCCCTGAGACCAGGACATTGGGAAGAGTAGTGGGGAAGGAGATGGGTGGTAGAGGGATTTACATATTGCTTGCTGGCTCCAAAGGAGGAAGGCTATGGGTCCCACAGCAACATTGCCTTTATGATGTCTCAGTCAAGAGTACTGGTGGTGTCACCACAGAGATTTCTGTGGAAAGATGACAAATGAACAGAGGTCTCCCCCCAGTGCCATGGAACTATCTAAGCGCCCAGAATTTCACATGAACCAGGAAGAAGTGGACAACAGATCTTATGTTAACTTTCTCATCAGCCCAGTGAGACAGGAATTTGATATGCAAGTTGAGTGAAAGAACATAAAGCTCCATTTTCCACATGCCCATGTTTATGGACTGAGATCCAGATCACCGCACTAAGTTCCAAGCTTGGCATGTCCTCATTTGACTTTGGGAACTCACAAGACTTCCTAGTGCATCTGTTTCCTCATTGCTGAAATAGGGCAATAAAACCTTTTCCGCCTTATTCTCCACTCTCTCCCCAGTGCTCACCACACAGGTTGGCATATAGTTGATGGCCTCAAAAATATTTGCTAAATAAGTGTTATGGAATGAATGAATGCAGGCATGCATGCATGAGTGTCCTGGCTAGTTTTATGTTGTTGTGAAAACTACATGAAATAATACACATAAAATCATTTTGTACCCTCTAAGCCCTTCACAAATGTAAGGAAGCATCATTATCATTCCTTCCTTGGTTTTCACCCTCCACTGTTGGTAGTGAAAATTGATTACCTATTAAGTGCTGAGTGAGAAGGTTAGCCTTAATAATTTCATTTGGCTTGCATACAGAAAGCTCTGTTCCTGCCATACCTTGAATAATCATGGGCAGATATTTCAGATACTGGCTCCCTTCTTCTGCCCATTCTAGCCACAGGTGCCAAATCCTTCCTCCAATATATTGGATCTGAGACCTTGCAATGTCAAGTCTGATCAAGAAAATGTCAAGTTCAAGGGAAGGAAGGTGGCTGTATCTTTCTCCATAGTTCTTTGTGACTGTGTTGTCCTATATTAGCAAATAATTCTAATGAAATCCAGACACATTATAGCACCATGTTGTTGTGGACCCTCTGAGTGGTTTTCCTGATGGCAGTAATTTGTTTCCAAACCCAAACAGCATAAGTGGGGTAAAAATGGGTAGCAAAGAATATTAGGAGTGCTCCATTTTCTTTAATCAGATGGTTCCTGGCACAGAGATGTCAAAAGAATAACTAAATGAAAACAGAATTATCAGGTGCCTGGGTGGCTCAGTCGGTTAAGCGACTGCCTTCGGCTCAGGTCGTGATCCTGGAGTTCCGGGATCGAGTCCCGCATCGGGCTCCCTGCTCAGCGGGGGGTCTGCTTCTCCCTCTGACCCTCTTCCCTCTCCTGCTCTCTGTCTCAAATAAATAAATAAAATCTTAAAAAAAAAAAAGAAAGAAAACAGAATTATCTTCCTGCTTTATATAGTAAAGTTCTCAGAAACAGAATAAAAGAATTGGAAGAGATTCCTCCGCATATTTGATCTTATCTTTTTATTTTTTTTTCTTATCAGGTGACAATGATTAGATTGGATGGTGTTTTATTTAGGACATAAATATTTATTTGTTTGTTTGTTTATTTATTTATTTACTTATTTAAAACACCATCCAAATTCAATTTCAGGAATCGAAATGCTAATTCATCACTTACGGGCCCACTCTCAGAGTTTAAAGTCAATCAAGTATCATTTCAGTGCATACTTTGTGTAAGAAACTGATTGGTCTGTTAAATCCTTTAGGACAGGGGCGCCTGGGTGGCTCAGTCGATTAAGCGACTGCCTTTGGCTCAGGTCATGATCCTGGAGTCCCGAGATCGAGTCCCGCATCGGACTCCCTGCTCAGTGGGGAGTCTGCTTCATCCTCTGACCCTCCCCCCTCTCATGTGTTCTCTCTCTCTCATTCTCTCTCTCTCAAATAAATAAATAAAATCTTAAAAAAAAAAAAAAGAAACTGATTGGTCTGTTAAATCCTTTAGGACAGGGGCGCCTGGGTGGCTCAGTCGGTTAAGCGACTCCCTTCAGCTCAGGTCATGATCCTGGAGACCCTGGATTGAGTCCAGCATCAGGCTCCCTGCTCGGCAGGGAGTCTGCTTCATCCTCTGACCCTATCCCCTCTCATGTGTTCTCTCTCTCTCATTCTCTCTCTTTCAAATAAATAAATAAAATCTTAAAAAAAAAAAAAAGAAACTGATTGGTCTGTTAAATCCTTTAGGACAATACTACAATAAATATAATATGACCTCCGAAGTCTGGTTGAGAAGAGAAGGTGCATAAGCACAGACACACAGACACAGTGGTGCAATTCACAACAAGGAAATGGACACAAATGTAACAGTCTGATGGTTATGAAACATGAAAGGGCTATAGAACAACAGAAAGGGAAAACCTATGGGAGCCTGGCGTCTGTAAGAGTGGAAAAAATGAAGACAAGTCTCATCTAAAAACAGAGTGCTTTCATCTCACTGAGAAGATGGAAGAAGCTAATATTTACTGGGGCATCAGTTGTATACAAGACCCTGTTGGAGGGAATACACGTGTTATCTCACCAAGACCTCACACTTACCCCTGAGGTAGACACTAGATGATGAAACTGAGGCTCAGCAAAGTTAAGTGATTTATTCAAGATGACACGCCTATAAGTAGCGGAGTCCAGATTCAAACCATGGGTGTGTAACCCTAAAGTTCAAGTCCATGAGTCTGTTCCAAGACTTTTGAGTTACAAAAGTGATCAAATTCTTATACTAAAGGAAAAGTTTTAAATAATGGGAAGAATGTGTGTGTGTGTGTGTGTGTGTGTGTAAAACCAACTGTAAATGTCCCAATTGTAATCATTCTGGATGTTCAGAATTTGGGAGCAGTGAGTGACTGTTCAATGTGCTGTCAATCTTTCACTTATGCTAATTTCTTACTCTTACTCTACTTTTACTGGAGTTTTCACCTTTACAGCATTATTTTGACATGCTGAAAGACATTATGTAAGGGTAAGTAATGGAAGCACCTAATTTGAATTCTGTCTTTACACGCTGGCTTTCATTCAGGCTCATGGAAATCCACTCCCGACAGCTGAGGTCACATAAAGTCTCAGTGTAGTCCTCCTCAACCCTGTAAAATTTAGACCAATCTGCACTAGTTTAGAGAAGTAAACCTTAATTACTCTGTCAGTAACCTCTAGTTGGAAAGAGGCTCACCTGAATGGAAAAGAGTCCAAGGCGGAAAAAGGGCATCCCCAGGTGAGTTGATGCAGGAAAGTTCCAGATGGTGCAAGAAGAGCCAGGGCCTGGGGAGCAGAGGCCAGCCACGGCACACCCGGCTCCACAGAGCAGGAGCCGTGTCATGAAATGTCTAGACCAGTACTTAGTCCTGAAACACAAGTCCTATGGTGTAGGAAGGTCTACGAAGTTAATGACATATGAGAAAACCCAGAAGGAAACATAGGTGATGCCACTTCGGAAGGAAATTTCCAACACAATAAAAACTATGCCAATTACTTTTCCCAAAGTTGGCTCATTCATTATGCAATCAAATAAACATTTATTTAGCATATATTTTGTGCCAGGAGCTATATTGGACTTCGAGATAAAAATAAATGAAAGAAAATCTTTGTCCTCAAATTGCTTAGAATGCTGGGCTGGTGACAGACAATTTTACTGAGGATAGTTTTGAAGTATTCATGACAGAAAGCAGAGAACCAGCTGATGAACTGACCTGGCACTGCACTGGGTAGATAAAGAGGGAAGGGTGGATTTCTAAAAAATATTTAGGAAATAAAAATCATCAGTAGATGGTAACTTAGTTAATATGGAGGATGATTGTTTTATAAAAAGAAAAAAGTCAAAGTTGTCTCTCACAGATTTCTAGCTTAGAGAAAAACCAAGAGATCATATGAATTTCAGGTATGTATCCATCCATTAACAGTATTTAGTAAATACTACTTAAGTGCCTAGGACTTTAGTATCTTTTATCTAATTGAATCTACATAATCGAACATTTTCCTGAGATTTAGACATTGTAAGGAACCTAAGATATAATGTAACTCAACTATCTCAAATAAAGAATAGAAGAATAATATTGAAAACCTACCTACCATGTGCCAAGCACTTTGTTAGAAGCTGTGTGTTTTATAACTAATCCTTGGGACAACTCTCCAAGGTGACTTCTAGCATCCCCATTTACAAATGAAGAAATGGAGACTGGGAGAAACTAAGTGTCTCATCCACAGATTGACAGCTACAGAGTGACAGAGACCAGATCCAAACCCAGGCCTGCAGACTTCACATCCCATCCCATGTCATTCAAACAAAGTCTCGCTGCCTCTGGGAGGATAGGTAAGCATTCAAAACAACCGAGTCACAGTGTGGGGACTGTGGACTAAAGGAGCTAGCATTCCTTCTCAACTCTCTTCTTTAGCCCAGTGGCCCTCAAGATAATATCAGAGCAACATGTATTACATTTTATTTCAGACTTGCTAATTTCAAAGTCATGCAACCCATTGAGAACACTCCTCTCCACAATTTCGTATTTAGTTGTACAACCAGTGGTGTGCTGGACACATCTAATTCTGGCTCCCAAGAGCCAATTGTACATACTTCTTCCCAACTCTGTTCAATGACATCTTGATGGTAGCTTGAAATCAGCCATGGTAAGAGTATTTATACCAAAGAAATCGAAATAAGCTATAAATTGGGGCTTTTTTCAGTTTTAGGAGAACTAGTTGTGAAACTTTCACCAGCACATCTCTGTGTATAAGCATTTGTAGATATGCGTTTGATACACAAAACTCTATCTGAGGGCTTTAAAATCACTTCCTGAATTTGAATGAACTCAGACTTAGCTTGTATATTTTATCACCTTTGATGAAACCTGTTGGATTAGCAGAAAACATTATTATTATCTGATGCTTTGTACACAGTGAAATTCAGTTTACTTACACTCAGTTTTAAAATATATATAACTTGTGCTAAGATTACTCTTTTGGTCCAGATGTTGCCCTCCAATCACCCTTGCAAATTTTGTGTTTCTACATCATAGCATGTTTGGGGGCTTCTTTGCTTTATGTAGATTTATGAGGTTTAGGGAGAGGAATCTGCAGTGATTTATTCATGGTGAGATTCTAGGATCTCCACTTAACAGTGATTAAACTGTCTTAGAATTACATATACAATTATCATATGACAATTACATATGATCATATAGTTGGCATGATTTCTCAACTGCCAGGATTGAATGACTGTAACAGCTCTTTGAACAACATAGCTCTAAAGAAGTACAAATGCTTTACCTGGAAGCACATAGTTCATTGCTGGTGGTTGCATCAGTTTCACAGGGAAATCGTCTTTCAAAGCAACTAATACTACTGTCAAAACAATCTTCCCATACCTCAAGATGAAGAACTGAGCTATAATTCTTCCTTTCACTGGAAAAAAATGTACATTTTGATGAACTATGTAGGCACACACTAGCTCAGAATGGTGGATTTGAGGAAAGCATGAATATTAATTTGCAATGTTTTGAAAAGGACATGTTTATGGCAATTGGATGATTACTTACTGGTAATTGTGTCATAATAATGTTAGTAGTTTATATGCAATCTCAAAAACAAATAACCCAGGGAGCTTAGTGCTGCAATATCATCAGCAGCCCTTCAAAAGCAAATCTTTCTTTGAAGACAAATCATTTAAAGAAAACTAAATGAAAACTTGCAAAGAATCCTGAGTCTCATAGGTACTGGGCTCTCCTTGGATCTGCAGGTATCCAAAAAAGGCTGGTCCTCACTGGTCACTGACATAAACACACACAATTTGGACCAACCCCCCCCGCCAAACTCTGGATGCTGACAACTGCTATTGATTTCCCTAATCCTTCCAGGGATAAGGAGGTAGCCAGAATGGAAAAATGCTGTGGTTTGGGGACAGTTTTGTAGAACCTGGAAGATATTTTAAATTGGGAATTTCAACACTATATTTTCCAATCCCTGTAAGTCAGTTGTGAGTGCGGTAATTTTTTTAAATCTGAGAAAGTAGAGGTACAGCTGTTAAAACAATAAATATTCTTTTCCAGGAAAAAGCATATTGATTGAGTTAGAGATACCCTGGGAAGGAGCCCATAGCCTGCCATCTTGCATTTGAAAGGACAGGCGTCATGAATCACAGATGCAGGACACATGAACATGTGGGAGGGGGACTGGATTCTCATCATGTGTTGTGAATTTCCCAAACCCATGCTTTAAAGAAGACTTACATGACACCTTGAGAGCAATCACCTACAGGTCACCTTCCAACCCTTCCTATTTCTCTTGTACGTAGATTCCACAAACATGCATTTGTTGTGCATTAGCACACATGATTCTTATTGGCTCAAGGTACTCGCACATGGTTCTCTTTGATCGTGGAACTCCAAGCCCATTGTTTCTCTAGACTATTTGATCTCCTCCCCCTCCTTTTTTTTAAAAAGATTTTATTCATTTATTTGAGAGAGACAGAGATAGCAAGAGAGAGCATGAGGAGGGAGGAGAAGGAGAAGCAGGCTCCCCACTGAGCAGGGAGCCCCGGACCCTGGGATCATGTCCTGAACGGAAGGCAGATGCTTAACCAACTGTGCCACCCAGGCATCCTCTCTTCCCATTTCTTTTAAGCACATAGTAGGCATGCAGATTCGCTGCCTCACTATGTTAGTCAATGCTGGCTGCCAGAACAAAGGACCATAGGCTGGATACATAGACTGGTGGCTTAAACAACCAAAGTTTATTTTCTCACAGTCCTGGGAGCTGGAAGTCCAAGATCAAAGTGTCAGCAGGTTTGGTTTCTCCTGAAGCCTTTCTCTTGGGCTTGCAGATGTGTCCCCACATGGCCTTTCCTCTATGCTTACATATCCCTAGTGTCTCTTCATCTTCTTATAAGGACACCAGTCATATTAGATTACAGCCCAACTCTTAGGACCTCCTTTATCCTTAATTACCTCTTTTTTTTAAGATTTTATTTATTTATTTGCTATATAGAGAGTAAAGGAGTGGGGGAAGGCTATAATTTTAAATAGGGTAGCCAAAGGGGGTCTTATAGGGATGGAGACATTTGAGGAAAGGCCTCCTAGAGGTTTGGGAGTAGCCCATGGCAAGATGTGGAGGGGAGCATTCCAGGCAAGGGGACAGTGGGTGCTGAGTCCCTGGTGTGTTGGAAAAGGGACTATCAGGTCAGTGTGGTAGCTGGAGAGGAGTGACCCAGGGCCAGAGTAATAGGACATGATGAAAAAGAGGTAGAATTATGTGGGATTTTGTGTAGGGGAAAGTCAAGAGGGGAGCATGTGTACAGAAATCTTAGGCCATGGTAAGGACGATACATTTTTCTCCGAGATGGGATGCCCTGTGAGGGTGTGAATCAACTCTGCTTTATTGAGAAAAGACTTGGGGGAGGGGCAACAGGTAGAAGCAGGGAGAACAGGAATAGGAAGCCATTCGGACAGTGCAGGACCAGGGCACAGAGGTGGACGTGGAGAGAGGGGACTGGGCTCCAGATACATTTTGAAGGTAAAGCCAAGAGGATTGGCTATAGGATTGGATATAGGAGTATGAGAGGAAGTGGAGCAAACAGGATACAAGGGGAAAAGGGAGTGCAGCGTGAGAAAGTGGGGTTGTCATTTTCTGATATGGAGATTAATAAAGCAAGGATCCAGAAGTAGGTTTTAGACAATTTAGGCTTGAGGTGCCCATTAGACATCATGGTAGAGAAGTGGGGGAGACGAAACATCTCCCTCATGGAGCTGCTGTAATAATTAATTGAAAGGCAGTATAGGTCAAATAGAAAACAAAAGAAAGACTAAAATCAGCTAACACTTATGGAATGCCTTTGTGTCAAGTACTCTTCTAAGTCCTTTACCCGTGTTATCTCACTAAATCCTCACGACAACCCAAGGCGAGCTAGTATGATCTTATTACATTTATAAGGAAACTGAGGTTAAATATCTCTCCAAAGTCACATACGTAGCTGATCCAGTCCATACCCTTGATGCTAGAGTCTTCTGCTGCCCCTGGATAATGTGGACTATGCCTCGGTCATTGTGGTAAGATGTGGAAACAGAAAATCTCTACTCTCTACAGGATGACTCTCTGCAGAGATCCCACTGATTTTGGGTATACCCTGTTTCTCAAGGGCATCTAGATTTTCATGGGGCAGGAAGCCCAGTGTGGTTTCCACCCAGCTGCAAATACTAAACTACAAACATCAGCTTCTGCTAGGCTGTTGTTGCAGCAAAACTTACATATTAAAGAAGTAGAAGAGCAAGACACACAGAACGGCAGAACAAAGAGAACACAAAAAAGGACAAGAAAGTGTGAGAGCAGAGCCACCAGTGTGAAGGCACAAAGCTGCAAGGTCCTTGAGAGCCACCCAAGTGGCCCCTGGGGGGCATGTTTTTAAGCTACTTTATTCAAATTAACAAATGAGCCCATGATTCCAGAGGTAGAACACGGTGCTCTCCTTCTTCCACTTCTAAACGACAGGACAGCGCCCAGTGGGGAGAGAGAGTAGCAGAGGCAATTTATCCTTGTCAAAGCGAAAGTTCCCTCCCATCCTTCATTTTTTTGCACAAAGACTCACTCACACTCACACATGTAGGTGTCGTGGAAAGAGGGTGCAAGGCATCCAGATTTGAGATCACCACGCATAAAGCCTTCTGATTCTCAGAACCCAAAACATCTCCACACTCCTCACCTCATCTGGCAGCAGCCATGTTCACATACTCCTGAGCCATTGTGACGCCACAGGATCTCCATGTCCGGTTCATTTTTAGCAAAAAAAGGGCCCCTGGAGTACAAAGGTTCTAAAACCTGAAGACAGAGGGGCACCTGGGTGGCTCAGTCATTAAGCGTCTGCCTTCGGCTCAGGTCATGGTCCCAGGGTCCTAGGATCAAGCCCCTCATCGGGCTCCCTTCTCCGCAGGAAGCCTGCTTCTCTCTCTCCCACTCCCCCTGCTTGTGTTCCCTCTCTGTCTGTCTCTCTGTCAAACAAATAAATAAAACTTAAAAAATAAAAATAAAAATAAATAAAACCTGAAGACAGAGACAAAGACAGAGGAAGGGTCCCTTCCCCACTGGTCACCACCAGGTCACTCAGCTTCTGAGCTATACCAACCAGCATCCTGCATGATCTTGTCTAAAGAGCCACACCCTACGTTCCAAGCATCTACCTTTGCCGTGTTCCCTTGCTAAGAATCATCATCAGGCGAAGCTCTCTGGAGAAATGTGCCTCTGATCATCTGATACGGATTTTGGCAGACAAACACGTGGCCATCCTTGAGAGTGGCTTGAGTGGAAGTTTTAAAAACTCACAGAAGCCCTTAGCTGCTTCCTCTCAGCTAGTTCTCAGGTACCCGGAGGCTTTCTCCAGGTCACCTGGACAGTAAACATCCTGCGGGACTTCAGATGCAGTCCCCTGTACCCATAGGAAGTATTTGTTGGCCTGTCCCCAGATTCTGTGACTTACCCTCTGTAGCAAATCCCAGCCTCTGGCTCTCACAGAACACAGGCGTGCGGGAAAGGTTGAACCTGGCATAAGACCCAGACTCCCCAGATGACCCTGGGGCTGAGTCCTTTGTCCTGGTCCTTCAGCTCCAAGAGGAATCTCATGAGAATCAGAAATGACATTTGAGGTTAAGCCTTTTTTTTTTTTCTTTTTCACCTGATTATCCCTTCAGAGGAAGAGAAGTTCACATCACAAAAGCTGCATTTAGAGCACTAATTCGGAGGTCAGATTGAAAGAGCAAGAGAACTTTACAGTTAAGGTTTAAGCCACCATGAGCTGAAATAAGAATGCAGCTTTTGGAAGCATCTTCCCTGAAAAGGTCCAGTTCGGTTCTTAATGGGATCTGACACCACTCAAGCTGGGAGTCTTCTACGATGCGCTGTGGATCTCTCCTGGTGTTTATGTTTATAACAGGAGAAATGCCTCTATTATGGTTTCTAGTGCAAATCACTTGAGAATACTTCCCTAAGGATACTTCTTTCTGGATATGACATCTTTTTGTAGTTTTGGGGGAGGTGATTTCAGGAAACTGTCAAGGGAGAGAGTGAGGAAGTGACACAGGGAAGGGAAGGAAGTCAATGAAGGGGGTGTCGTTGAGCTGAGGCACCACACAGGTGGACAGAGTCACTACAGTGGGCAGCTGCAGCTCAAACCCACCAGGGCATTCCAGGGACTGGTGCAGAACACGTACCTCAGAGTCATCCTAGTTGAAAAGCTAAGAAGTAGGAGATGAAGGCTCCTTGCCTATCACTGGTCAGGAGCTGCTTCTGAGGCAATAAGGCACCATTCTTTCATCTTGCCCTGCCACTGGCTGAGCATTCCCCCAGCGGCCAGATGAGAACCCTGAGCCAAGGGCCAGCAGGGGCTCACCACCGGCTGCCTTCAACACCTTCCATCACATGGCAGTGAGTACTACGAATAAGGGGCGCCAAGAGTGATGGACAGATGGATAGAGAGATGTGTCTTTCTTCCTTCCTTCCCCCCTCCCTCCCTCCCTCTCTCTCTCTTTCTTTCCTCCCTTCCTTCCTTATTTCCACAGAAGTTAACCAACAATACACATTGTTCTGTAACATGATCTTTTTACTTTATGATATATCTTGGAATTTTTTTCAAATTCAACATATACAGACTTTCATTCTTTTCAACGGCTGTGTAGTATTCCACTGTATGAGTAAATAATTTATTTGGCCAGTTCCATATGGCTGGCCATTTAGTTTGGTTGTAGTCTTTATTACAAACAATGTTATGTATTGTTTTCCCATATGTACAAGCAAATCTGGAGGAGAAATTGCTGGTGAATGGCTACTTCTCTGGATATAAAGAGGACACAAGCATTTGGTCCCCCCAGCAATGCAGGGAAAGGTCCACTCCCTGCTCCTTTACCACCCCTGCATGCTATCACACTTGAGGTTTGTGCCTTCCTTTCTTTGCCCTTCCCGGCAAGCCAATTTAGAATGTAGGACAGTATACATTAGCCCATGAGGCAAGTATGACTCTGAGCCAAAAGCCAAGCCAGACTGAGGAAAGAAACCACTCAGAAAGATTCTATGTGAGGTGGTAAAGATAAGGGAACACTCACAGACACACAGACACACTTACAAACACACACATGCACACACAATGTTTCCTGGACATTAGGCAGCTGCCTGGCCAAAAGCCTTCTTGCACACATTTTAGAAACCGTGGTTTTAATTGGCCCTGGCACTTATAGCCGCAAATGGCGTTATCCTTTTTAAGCCCCTGGGCACCAGCTACAAGCAGCCTGATAGAAAAAAGGGACCCTAGCAATGGCCTGCTATAAGTTGCGTTGATTCCCCAGGGCAACCTGTCTCCTGTGCCCTTTTATAGAACATCCCCTTCCCTGGGTGCTTTATCTATTTTAAACCCGCAAAAATTGATATGGTTTGTGGTGGGGGGAGAAAAGGACTTTTCTATCTTCTAGCACAGGTAAACTCACCGATTTCACCATGACTTATTAGAAATAAATGTCTGCTGTAATTGTGGATGTACTAAGAACAGGTGTAATAGTGGGCCCACAGGTGATCTGTCCTGCTCAACCCTGGCTGACAAGGATGAATTTCCTATTCTTACGAATCACCTTAATGCACTCGTAGAGGAGATTTGCAGCACCGTTAGGACATTTGTAAGGCTGTGGTGCTATAAAGCTTGCATTCCAGCTTTGAAATATTTATCATGTCCCTTCCTGCTTGTTTCTGAAAACATTAGGTGGCCAAAGTGGAAGTGAGTTCCGTGTCCTTCTCTCTCTTCAGATGTAGAAAACTCTGCCCACGCACCACGGATAAAAGCAATGAGTATGTAACCAAATGAAACATGCCTCCTCTTGGCAGCTACTACAGACTTAGCGCTACGGAAAGGAAAGGTCTTTGTGTGAAAACCTATCATTCTTGGGAAGACCTCAAAGTCCGAGGTCTGGACAGAACTTCTCTGCTGAGACAAGGGAAGTGGGGGCTGAGCTGTGGCCCTAGGGTGTGAAGATGTCACTGGAGACGCAGGACGAGGTTGGGACACCCTCCCATGCCCGCACCCTCAAAACCTTCCGTAGAAGTCTAAAATCACAGAGGGCTTGGTTTATTCAACCCTGTCACAAATATCCTACTGTGCACCTACCATGGGTTTCAGGCACCCACATGACGGTGGCACACGGGGTCTGGGTCACATTGGAAACTTCTCTGAGGTTTGGGATGACACAGATGTCCAAATGCTGGCCCCCACACTTGCGGTCTTTGTAACGGTGGCAGGTGACGTAACTTCTCTAACACCCCACTTCTTGGCCACTGTGATGACAAGAAGAAAATCTCCCCTCACGGGTTGTTAGAGGGTTAGCTGTGCTGACACAGGAAGTGGAGTTGACACTCAGTGAAGCTAGCTCCTCTTCACACTTCAGCTGGTGAGCAGAGAGAGCTGTTCCACAGTTCTCATCAGGGTGGCGTGCATTATAGTCAGATAACCAGGTAGCATTGTGGAGAACGTATCTGCCACAAAGAGCCGTCCACATGAAGCATAGAACAGTCTCCTTTGAAGCTTAGAGAAAGACCAGAAAATGACCTGTGCATTGATAAATAAAATATTAGAAGTAAGCAAACCTGCAGTCAAATATTGTCTCTAGTGCTGTGTGTCCTTAGGCAGTTACTTAACCTCCCTGAGCCTCAACATCATTAGATTCTCACCTGTAAAATGGGGATAATTACAGTATACGTTGCATAGGTTTGTGTTGAAGATTTAATTAGTTGAGGAATTACACACACACACACACACACACACACCAGTGCCTATCACGTGGTAAGAACTCAATAAATGTTATCCACCATGATCATGTCATAGAGAAGCCTCTCTTTCCAGTTACACCTTTGACTCTAAGAAACGCAGTCTGTGCACACACAAAGACACAGATACATTTGCTCCCTTGATGGGAAGCCAAGGAGACAGGACAAAGCATGGGCTTAGTCAAGAGTGGGTTAATATCCTGATTCTGTTGCTGACTAGCTCTGTCACTTTGGCCACCGGAGTTCTCCTTCTCTGAACTGGTTTCCTTACTGACTACTGGTTGTCGGGTCCTGCAAGGTGGAGGCATTTGTAAAGGACATGTTGTGATGGAAATGGAAGATGGTATCATTGTTTAGACTAGGGATGGACACAGACAGTGGACCTGAGGTCAGACAAACTCAGATTTGCTTTCCTGCTTTGGCACTTGCCGGCTGTGTGGCTTTGGGCTAGCCATATAACCTCTCTGGTGAACCTCTATCTCTGTGTCTATTCTGCGCACAGACATAATAATAGCTACCCTGCCGATCTTACAGGGCTGCTAAGTCCCAAACCTGAAAAATGAATACCAAAGAGTTTTGTCACTTAAGATGCCACATGGCTCTTATTTAGGATAGTGATTCATCACAATCAGGGTATTTGTTTGGGCAGTTATTTAGGCAAGAAGGAAGAGCACAAAGGTGAAGCCAGTGCAGCCAGAGAAAGTAGAGAAAACACCAAGACAGCACAAGTAATTTTTTAACCTGAGCTCTGACAGGAACCAAGGAGCTGTAGGATTTAGGACTGGAGGGATGGGAGAGGGTAGTTTGCCTCCCCATGGTGGGAAAAAGACCCCCAACCTGCCGCTGCCATTAGCAATCCTAGGGGGGCACCCAAGCCGGGGTCTTAAGTGCTGCTCCCCCATGGCCTCCTGCAAAGGCTCAAATGTTAGCACCCACCCATGTTTAGCCTAGAGGGGAGTCCAGCTCTGCAGCCGGAGGGCTGCTTTAGAGCATTGATCCATCCTCACTCCCCAGGAAATGTCCACAACTATTTCATGAAGCACCTTTCCATCCTAAGTTGACTTATTATCTTCCATGAATGATGCTACCCTTAAGTTATGCTTCCAATGCCAAGTCTAGTCTAATGCACAAGCATTAGTGCCCTGTGTATCCCAAAGTTTCTGCAAAGACAATCAGTATCCTTTCTGCGAAGGCAGAGGAGTCAAAGGGGAAATCTCTGAGATCATGACTTTTTTGAGTTTTTGCTCTGAAATAAACTTAGAATCCATATTAATTGCTGTGTTTTCTTCATGCTCCTGATATTAATCTGTTTTCAATATGACCCCCTTAGAAAGAAAGTCTGGGCAAAATAATGTCAGAAAGGGAAGTCGTTCACTGTGCCAGTGATTTTCACCCTTTTTCTTTCCCGTAATGCTGACAAAACAAAGAAGGTGATGGGCAGGCTAAAGGTCCATCCTACTGGGCAGGCTGCTCCACTATTTGAAGCTGCAGGATGCTCAGAACCATCCATGAAGTCCCATTTCCAGGACTATTTTCAGCACCAAGGAGAAAGCAAAGGGCCTGGAGGCCAAATCTTGCGATCTTAAAATGATGGTTATTATTCGCCTCTGTTTGCTGTAGCTGGTATTTTGTATCCCTGAAAAAGCCTGCTGTGGAGGGATTTGATGCCTTCCTACGGTAGCCCTCCCTTCCAGCTGGGCGAGGGGTGTCTGCCCCTTCCCCGAATATCACAAATCATCTGTTAAAAGAGGAAATGAAATTTTACCTCTCCTACATCGCTCAAATCCCAGAGACACCAGAGCTTCAGCTCCTCCCCAGCAAAGGTGCCAGACCCTGGCATGAGGCTGTGGCTCCCGACCAATCCTGTCTGCTGGTGTCCTACATCCTCTGGGGGTCCCCCAACCGGAGCCTTGCTTTCCATGTCACCCTTTGTGGTGGTGAGCAACCCCCTCATCCGGACAAAACTGGTCCCACAGACTCTGATTCACTTTGTACAGCAGCTTGTCAGGGAAAAGGATTTTAGCTCTAGGGTTGGGAGAGCTCTTGTTGGATTATTAACCCCTTCAGATGGAATAGTCATTCCAGAACAAGCCCAGCGCTGTGGACACTGACCTGCCACCCACCCCTTCTCCCAGGAACCCCCTGGAGACCTGGTTAGAGACGCTCTCCGCTCTCCCATGTGTGCCTTGCAGTTGAGAAAATGTGAGTCAACCCCGCCTTTCTCCTGGGATTCCGTCATCCTGAACACTTGGCAAGAGGACTCAATAAGGACGTTTCCTACTCTCGGGGCACAAACTCAGGCTAGATGCTGCTTAAAACACACCTGCACTTCTTTGCCCGCACCCTGTGACAACAGTTCCTAACTGCTTCTCCTTCCCAGAAAGCCAAAGGCACGTTTGTCACAGAAATACCCGAGCATCTAACAGAATGGCAGTGACAGCTTAACAGTTTCAATTAAGCTGCACTTCTTTTCAACACTGAAGGCTCTTTTGGTGTGTATTTTTAATTATAAAAAAATGATACATGTTTATAAAAGAAAATTCAAACAGCACAGCAATAAATAAAGTAGAAAGAAAACATTCTGCAAAATCCCCCACCTCCAAAGACAACTCGAGTAAATATTTTTGTGTATATCCTTCCAGAATTTTCTCTGTGTATATACATTGTTTTTAAGTAAACTAACAAGAAGGCTTATTGAAGACTCCCTTTTTTGACTGTAGTGAACACTTGGAAACAATCTAAATATCCAGCAATAAAAAAAAAAAAAATAGTGAAATTCAACCATGGGGTGTGTGTTCACAAGGATTCCTTGCAGCCATGAGGAGGAAGAGACAGGTGTACATCCACTGCCAATGAAAGATGGTCACTGCATACTGCTAAGGGAAAGGAGCCAGAAGTAGAACAATAAATAGTGTTTCAAAGCTTATGCATTCGCCTGTGTTCATTCTATTTGCACATTCTTCATACCTCCACTGATCATTTCACCTCATTTTTCACTTTATTTATATTTGGGTGAATACGCAGCAGTTGGAAGCTCAGCATGGAGGATGCCCAAGGTGCTCATTCTCTGGGGAGTTTCCCTGCCATTCCATGGACCAGGTCCATTAGCGTGACAAAAACCAGGTTTGCCTCCATTTGCACATTTGTGTCAACATTCCTTTCTCAACATACATGTGTGCTACTTCTTTTTTGAACCAGTTATAACATCTGTCTGGTTTTTTCATGTGTTAAAATCTCTAGCACATGTTCATTTTTCTATCTGTATGAGAGTCAAGAGGGTTTTTTTTTCTTTTTTCCAAAAATATTTTTGGAAAATGGTAAGAAGGTATAATCAGTTATTCAAAGGATATAACTGGATGAGCCAAGTATATGTGCTTCCTATTGGTGCTATAAAAAATTACCACAAATGAGGAAGTCCAAAATTCAAGATGTGTGTGGGAGGGCTGGCTTCCTCTATGGGCTCCAGGAGAGAATCCATCCCTTGTCTTCTCCAGTTTCCAAACACCACTGACATCCCTCCACTTATGGGCACATGACTCCAACCTCTGCTTACTTCTTCACATTGCTCTTACCTCCCACTGAACCCTTCCAGCACCCTTCCAATACCCTTCCTATAATCACCCTTCCTTGTGATTGCACCAAGCTCACCCAGATAATCCAGCACAATGTCCCCATCTCAAGTCCTTAATTACTAAGGCCCTTTGCCATATGAGGGTACATTCACTGTTTCCAGAGATTGGTGGGGGAGGGCATTATTCAAGAAATGTAGGAAAAGCAGAAACCAGAAAAACAGAGAAAATATAAAGGGCTAGAATCCTACCAAGGCTTTTCCTCAAAGGCTTAAAAAATGTTGTGAATAAAAGAGTTTCAAATGCATTATAATACATCCATACATAATCGAAATGCTAGGCAGCAGTTATGACAAATGAGTTAGGTCATCACGTGTTAACATTACATGTCATAACATGGGAAGACTTTCAAGGTACAGGAACTGGGAAAAGCAATGCTAAATATGTGAGGAGATGGACTCTAGATACACCACAAACTGCTATTCACGGTTATCTCCGGAGGGGAAGGTGGGATCAAGTGGGGACGTGAAGGGGAGTTCTCTCTTGCTTTTTTTTAAATTAGTTTCAGAGGTAGAATTTAGTGATTCATCAGTTGCATATAACACCCAGTGCTCATTATATCAAGTGCCCTCCTTAATGCCCATCACCCAGTGACCCCCTCCCCCTACTCCCCTCCAGCACCCCTCAGTTTGTTTCCTAGACTTTAGCATCTCTTATGGTTTGCCTCCCTCTCTTTCTTTATCATATTTTTCTTTCCCTTCCCCTATGTTCATCGGTTTTTTTTCTTAAATTCCATTCACATATAAGTGAATTCATATGGTATTTATCTTTCTCTGACTGACTTATTTCGCTTAGCACGATACCCTCTAGTTTTGAACACGACATTGCAAATGGCAAGATTTCATTCGTTTTGATGGCCGAGCAATATTCCATTGCATGTGTATGTGTGTGTGTATATATGTATTTATATATATATATGTATATAAATATATATATATATATGTATTTATACACCACATCTTCTTTACCCATTCATCTGTCATTCGACATCTTGGCTTTTCCCTTATTTTGGCTAGTGTGGACATTGCTGCTAAAAACATTGGGGTGCATGTGCCCCCTCAAATCACTATGTCTGTATCCTTTGGATATAAACCAATTAATGAAATTAAAGAAACACATTGATAATACTACAGTAATAATACAGGACTTTAACACCTTGCTCACAGCAATAGACAGAGCATCTAAGCAGAAGATCAACAAAGAAACAAGAGCTTCGAATGACACACTGGACCAGATGGACTTAAGAGATATATTTAAAGCATTTCATCCTAAAGCAACAGAATACACATTCTTCTCAAGTGCACATGGAACATTCTCCAGAATAGACTAAATACTGGGTCACAAATCAAGTCTTGACTGGTATAAAAAGATTGAGATTATACCATGCATATTTTCAGACCACAATGCTTTAAAATTTGAACTCAATTACAAGTATTCTCACTTTCTGTTGGTGCACTTGGGAATTACTTGAGAATTTACAATATTATATTGGCATTTTGAATAATATTTTAAGATCATAGTAATTGAAAGTGTTGAAGAACAATCCAGAGAGGGCAAAATGTCCTTCCCTTCCCTTTCTGATACTCCTTTTCTGGCCCCTCTGAGAAGCTTAGTCAGGTGTACCTTCAGGTCTGCATCAGTGAGCAAATGAATGGTCCCATCACACACTGACAAGATGTCTGGGGAAGGACAGACAGACACAGGCATGTCTCCCCAGAGGTAAGCATGTACTTGCTCAGTTCTCGGGCTCCAAGAAACCCCGCAGTAGGCAGCTCTACATTATGTTCCATTTCCTGTAACTTTTTTCTTCAGCAGGCATGTCATAATATTCTACAGTGTTCGCGTGGATCATTTCCTCCTTTGAGATACTGCCACTGTTAGTTGAGTTCTAATTAACAGCCGGTGCATAACACAAAGCAAGTTCTAGAAATGTGCAGTTTCCACAAGCAACCTGCTTCCCTCTTATTATGTTAATAATGAAGATATTCCCCGTGGTACCTTGGGATGGTGTATCTGATAAAAGTCAGCAGAACAAGTGCACGTTCCAGACATTCGTGCTGAATAAACAGAGCAAGCAGAGGTAGAAACAGCTCTGACACAACCCTTCACACGAATACAAATTGGTAAAAACTGCCATTTAAAAATCCCCTTGTGTTTGCTCTATGAACTGAGCACACTTCACTGTCTCAAATGTTTAAGACTAAAATGGTGCCTGAATGGGATCCAGATTAGATTATCCCCTCTGCACCCGAGGGTAGCAGCAACCAGATAGCTTGCTTCTTCATCCCTTGACCTACTTTAGGAATCATAGGACTGCTTAGTGAGGGCAGCATCCACTGGTCCCTCTACAAACCCACACACGAGGTGCTGGTCCAAACTGGCATTTACGTTTATTGAGCACCAAGGGCTGTAGCAGGTGCCAAAGCAGTCTTATATCTCACACCAGTGATGATCAAGACTCCTTGTCAAGTCTGAAGATCCATTTATAGATGAAAATGCTATCATGAAACACTTAAGGGAGAAAAGATTCATTTCTTGCACTTATTGGTTTAAAAAATATACAATGAAGAAAGCAATTCAGCAACTCTTTAATTTTGCATCTTATAATCAAAACAGTATTTACATATATTTGAAAAACTTTGGCTATTTTTGAAACTTACTTTTATGAAATAAATGTTTGTGCCCCCTCAAAAAAAATTCATATATTAAAGCCTTATCCCCCCAGTATGAAGGTACTAGGAAGTGGGGCCTTTGGAAGGTGATTCGGTCATGAGGGTGGAGCCCCCATGAACGGGTTTAGTACCTAGGAAAAGGGACCCCACAGAGCTCCCTAGCCCCTGCCACCTTGTTAGGACATGAGAAGTGTGCAGTCTGCAATCCAGAAGACCCTCACCAGAACTCAGCCATGCTGGCACTCTGATCTCGGGCTTCCAGCTTCCTAAATAATAAGAGATAAATTTCTGTTGTTGATGAGCACCCAGTCTATGCACTTTGTTATAGCTGCCCAAAAGGACTAAGGTACTTACTATTTATCCAATCCACAGACAACAGACCCAAGGATCTCTTGCAATATTTCCTTAGCCATTACTCCAAGGAGTTCTCAGTCCATAACTTAGAAATCGCTACTATAGAGTAGGCAAAAGAGAAAATGGCCTGGTTTTTGCTCTAAAGATCTTAACATTTTGTAAACTACTAGAGTCAAGAGTTCCAAGTGAAGCCAGTAGTGGATCAAAGGGAGAGAGTGGATGGAAGTCTAGAAGAGGCGAATGCAGTGGGGATGGAGAAGAAGTAAACAGAACAGGTGAGACAATGAAGGGGTAAACCCTGCAGAAGTGGCCACCTGAAAGTAAGGTGGAGGGAGGGTCTCACTCAGATGCCATCATTCCTGGTTCTACTGTGGGCTGAATAATGGAGCCCTTCACAAAAATAGGACTGGAGGAGGAGTGCCTCTCAATATCTCCCTGGGCATCTATCTCTGTCTCTGGGCTCTCCAGAATGATCCCTCCTCACAAGTGAGACAATATTCTGAGGGCTTTTGTGGCCACAGGGTAAGATCCACTTCACGATCACCCAGGAATGAGCCAATTTCAACTCCCCTCTATTTATACCCAGGGAATCACAGCATATCACAGAATCTGGGGAGGAAACATCTTCATGGGAAGCCTCCTGTCAAAGATAATTTGGATATTCACATTCAATCCAAGGACTGTCCTGTTCTCTGATTTCTAGCAAGGCCAATGTCTTATTTGTACATGAAGAATGGCAAAGCCTTCTCTCTAAGTACTTTGCTTTACTGTTTGCTCCATTGCTTGGAGGCTGTAGAAAAGAGGGCAACGGAGTTGATCATAACACCGTAACGTCAGGTTGCCAAACTCCACTACCTGTAGCAGAAATAAACAGTTTTACATATTTTAATGTAACAGCATTTGTGGTATCCTTAGCTACTGCCAGGTACCAGACTACACAATTTACATTCATTCACTTTCTCCTTGGAGAAATTTTCTGGACCATCCAGTATAGAATAACCTCATCTCCCCCAACTTACTCTTCACACATCCATGAGCTAGTTTTATTTTCTTCACAGTACTGCTCACACTCTATAATGATCTTCTTTCCTGATTCCTTTATGTATCATATGCATCTACCCTCCAGCCTGTAACCACCATAACCACAGGCAGAATTTGCTTATTAACCCCTCTATTCCCAGTACCTAGAAAATTGCCCTACACCCAATAGACACCTTCTTTTTTCATTTAACTAATAAATGATTCCATTTGAACTTTGTCACTACATACGGGTAAGTACTAGTACTAAACTTGACTTTTCTGAATGTGGACACTGAAGCTAAGAAAGATTAAAAAAAAAAAAAAAACTTGATCACATTGACACACTACTAACGGGTGGTTAGGATTCGGACCCAACTCAGATTGGCGTTCTAGCTGGAGCTTTTAAGACGAAACTACCTATATGCCTAACCTTGACCAGTGACTCAGTGCAGGGGCAGAGATGAGTGTGGACCCTCAGCATACCCCATCATGGCTCCTGAAAGAGAAAAGGCTCCTAGGATATCAGCGGCATCATCTTGTTCTGTAAAGGGCAGTACATTCAAGGCAGGGCCCATAGAGCTGTCTCTAAGCATTACACAGAAAGGACTTTGGAAGCAAGACAAAGGCTCACACAGCACATCTCTCTCCCCAAGTCAAACACCAATATCCAGTGGGTTGGTATAAAGACTTGCAAATCCACATGTCCAGAATGGCAACTGGAAGGATGCGTGGGAAGAAAATCTGAGGTAGTGTGGAGAGGGGGAAAGAAAGAAAAGAGTTATTGATCACGCTTAATCCTTAGGTCTTCTTAGCCACAGCTGAAAGGACCACCTCATTCTCCCCCACAGACTGACTACTGGATTCTGCACCCACCTATTTCATGAGGTTGATAAGAAGAGGAAGTTGGGTGCCTGGGTGGCTCAGTCAGTAAAGCATCCGACTCTTGGTTTCAGCTCAGGTCATGATCTCAGTGTTGCGAGATCAGGTCCCAAGTAGGGGTCCGCACTCAGCAGAGTCTGCTTCTCTCTCTCTCTCTTCCTCTCCCTCTGCCCCTCCCCCAAATCTCTCTTTCTCTCTCAAATAAGTAAATCTTTAGAAGAAGAAGAAAAAGAAGAAGAAGAAGAAGAAGAAGAAGAAGAAGAAGTCGTCAAGTGACAGATGAAAGCTACTGTGAGCCTTGCACATGACCAGGGCTCCCTAAATGGCGGCTTTTTATTATTATAACTCTCCTGGAGGCAAAAGAGATGGACGCCAAAGCAACCCTGCTAACTCAAGGTTCTTATCTCTTTGGGTTTTCAATAGCAAGGGCAAATACCCTCATTTCAGTCAAAAACCATTAGTGTATTAAGGCTTGTTTCCTCTGACAATGAACACATGGTGCAGGTGAGACAGTGGGAGAGAAAAGAAATATATATTTACGTGTATGTATGTGTCTATAGTCACTGGAGAGTGGCTTGAGTGAAATTGCTACAATACAGAAGCTGAGCCTGGGAATAAATTACATCTGAATTGCTCCCTGCCATTTACTTCAAACCCCTTTGAGATTGCTACCTCGGGCATAGGATGAGAGCAGGAAATAAGCTACCTGTTTGGAAAAGGAGAAAAATCAGCAGTTACCCTTTAATGACCGTGAACAGAATATCTAGCAAAGGATTCCCTTTATGTTATCTGTTTGGCAAGAACAGAACAATATCTTAAGGAGACCTTCCTCTTTATCCTCCACCCACCCCAACCAAAGAAAAGACCTCTCCAATCAAACCTGCCACCAAATAGCTTAATTTTGAGGTTGACAGCCAACACAGACCAGGACCCAGGTGTACTAGTCCCTCCTTCCAGCAGGAGGAGCTCTGATTGACCAGTCAATCCCAAATTCTATTTAGAAATCACCCAACTGTGTCTACCTGGCTGAAGGTGTTATTATGAAGGCGTACCCCTAGATAGCGTTGAAACGGGGAAAATAGGGACACCCATACAGTTTCTAAATGTTTCTGGCACAGAGCTAAGCCAATGATGATTCCTCCTCTGTGTTCTGAAGTTTGCAAACCACATAATTGAATACCCCTTAAGAAAATAAAAAAGAAAGGAGGGGAGGAAGGAAGGGAGGAAATGAGGGAAAGAGGATCCAACCAGACAAGAAGTAAGTCAGGAACCTCAACCTCTCACCTGCAAGCATGTGGACAGAAAAAAGAAGAGAAAGAGAGGACAGAAGGGAAGGAGGAGGACAACAAAATCCAAATTAAAAAGGTGGCATATAAGTCATAATGATAGCTTTGGGCAGTGAGATAGGATTAATCAGGGGGATGTGAGCAAATTCAGCTGGACACTTTGCCATTACCCTGCTGAACTCCTTGATATTTATCAACCAGATGGAGTCACAAATGGAATCTTGGAACAAATAGGTTTGAAATGTGGGATAATGAATCGCCCTGTGGGTAGGACAGCCTTCATCCCTGATGTTATGGCAAGTGGGGGCTTCCCCAGAAATGCCCTGCAGCCCCCTTCACTCTGCAGTCGGCATGGCCTTCCTCTTCGATCAAGACTGTGCCACTGTTCTCCTGCTGCTTCACTTTACAAGCTAGGCAGGCAGGATCTGGTGCATAGGAGAGGCAAGCAAGTGGTAATCATAACTAAGTGACCAGTAAGCCTCAGGGCTTGAAACTCAGCACCTAACCTAAAAGATGCTCTAGCTCAAGGAAGCTGTAGGTGTCATGTTCTACAGCTCAGCTAGCAACCTCATCTAATGCCCAAGGGTCAATGTGGCAGGTAAGAGATGGAAAGTTACAAAAGTCTCAGAATGGGCGGAGGGTTTATGCTCTGTGAGGAACCTACCGGCTGCTGTAAATGAAGTCAGGTATCTGGAAACTTAATAAGTGTTTATGAAAATCAAGAAAGGATCTGGGGGCCCATCATCAGAGAACTCAGGCAGCTAACCACACACATCTCCCTTTAAATTGGGAAGGCAGTTTCATTCCACCAAGGTAAATTGAACTTGAAATTGGGAAGTCATGTTCCTTTCCAAAGGCTAGTTTTCCCTGTGAAACTCTGTGTATCATGAAGAGGAGGGAAGCATCTGGGAATCTTCAATTCTCTATGATCTGGGGTCTAATGAGTCACTCTAATCTTCCAGAACTGAGGGGAGGCGGGGACCACAATAGTGAAGAAGCAGGGGAGGCGAATATGGGTTTTTTAGTCTAATTCTGACTTGTCAGGTGGTCAGTTAAGAAAATAGCCTGTTTAGTGGAACGTGAAATTCATGAGGATAATTATCTACTGTATTCATAAGGGTGGCTAAAAAGTGATTAAGTCTGCAACCATATTTAACTATGATGCCTAAAAAGAGGAGGGATTTAAATGCCTTTGTGCATATTTTCATTTGCAGAGTTTCAGAACATCAAAGGTTTGCATTACTTGATCACATCAGTTTTAAAATATATACATAAGACTACACACCAAATGTTAAAATCTATATTATTTATATATTGCTGTAGCAGCTTCAAATAACTATAAACATTTATTTGGGGTCTCTCATGAGGTCAGAGGCAAGCAGTGAGCCAGGGTCTCCCAGTCATCTGAAATCTCAACCGGGCTAGAAGGATCCACTTCCAAGATGGTGTACTCATACAGCTTACCAGTCAATGCTAACTATTGGCAGGAGGCCTAAGTTCCTTACCATGTAGACCTCCTCATAGGACCACTTTGGTGTCCTCACACCATGGTGACTGGCTCCTCCAGATGCTCATAATAGACATAACTATATTTGCTTAAAGAAAGTAGGTATGTATGGGGCACCTGGGTGGCTCAGTCCGTTAAGCGACTGCCTGCGACTCAGTTCATGATCCCAGGGTCCTGGGATCGAGCTCCACATTGGGCTCCCTGCTGCTTCTCCCTCTCCCACTCCCCCTGCTTGTGTTCCCTCTCTCGCTGTCTCTCTGTCAAATAAATAAATAAAATCTTAAAAAAAAAAAAGAAAGAAAGAAGGTAGATATATGTTCTCTCATTTATCAAAGTCCTAAGGCAAGTGGTATGTGATTGGCATAGTAGCTCCATGTCATGGGGTGCCTTGGATTCTTGTATCATTCTGTCCCCCCATCCTCATTACAAGAACTGAAGGTCGCCTCCTCTGTCGAGAGGGCTCCTGAAGATCCAGCCATCTGTCCACAATCCAACGGGAAGTAGAAGTTTGAAGAGAAAGGCAAAAATGGGCTCATACAAATCATCTGCCTCACAGTTCTGGTTTCCAGAGTATCTGCCCAATAACTTCTGTTTCTACCTCATTAACAAGAATGGCCACATGGAGTTGTCATGGGAGCTAAGGAATTTGTATCTCAGGTGAGCATATTGCCACTCCCAAGAAAAGCAGCCTCTGTAACTAAGGAAGAAAAAGAAAATGGACATTGGATCAGTAACAAATAGTTCCTGTCATATCTGTTTTGTAGAGATCCCCAGAAAGTTGTGCTATGCTACAATTCCCACATAATATTTTCACGGATTGGCATATATTTTTAAAAAACTGGTGGTAAAAAGGTCAGAGTTGAGAAGAATGGAGAAAATGGGTGGGTGAGATAAGTAGTTACAGGACGAGAGATGTCTTGTCTTTGGTAAAAGCATAAATTACCTGGGGAATTTTCTTACTGGAAGGATCAGAAGGTTGCCATGTTCCCTAAAGAGTTTTAATGGTTCCAAGAAATGAACTAGAAAGGACAGGTGCTTTGTAGCACTAGCCCACCATGACTGGATTATCTCTTTCCAGTGTGACTGGGGACCCATTTGAACATTAGGCTGAAATCCAAAGCTGTTTTTCCATTCTCTCTCCCTGACATTTACAATAAAAGGCTGAATTCTCTGCCTAGTAAACTGTGGGGCACTATCAATAGTGGGTGTTGGAAAATGATGCAGAAACAAACAGCACATTATTTATGCCAATGGAAACAGTAAATCACCCTTCCTTTACACTTAAATGTCATAGCAAGTGCAAATCAAAAGTTCTCACACCTCAGAAGGAGAATAATCTGCGAGTTTCTCAGAGGAAGGAATTACCTACCTGCCTATACAGTGCAATAAATGTCCCTTTTAAAATGAAATAATTTCTGAGCTCCTCAGCACAAGACTTATGGTGAAAAAGACAGCGCCAATATTAAAATTTAATATACCCAATATTGTCGTGTAACAATAAATCAACTAGTAAAAAGCAGCAAGTATTTTTTTCTACTCCTAAAAAGAGTTACAGTGCTTTAATTTGAATGGATGTTGGGTTACGATTATGGGTTACGATAGTGAAAAGTATGAATTTGTGTCTCTATAGCAATCAGATGGGGTTGCCCAGAGCAGTTTATATAATATGCAGTATCCCACTCTGTCAATGTCAATGAGTATTCACTTCTCTTATTAATTCAGTAGACTGTAAAGATGACAAGTTTAGAAGCTGGAATAGTGATAAAGTGAAAGCTTTGAATAGTTCAATCTTTTCAGCTTCATGGTACTTTGCAAAGGTTGTCTAGTTCCACCCCTAGACTTGGATGTGTGGAGAGTGGTTTGCCTATGCATTAGGAATATGAGAAAACTCTAAGGCTTGGTGGCAAAGCTCTTCTAATAGAGGGACTTCTCATCCGACTGCCTACATACAAGATGGACACTGTTCAGACCATTTCTTTCTATAACCAGAGTTTGGGGGCAGACAGACCTGATTTAAATCCTGGCTCTGCCTCTTAGCAACTGTGTGTGATCTTGGACAGGCTACTATGGCTTCTTGAGTCTCAGTTTTCACCTGTAAAAATGTAGGTAAGAGGCTGAGGCATACCTTACATGAAAGGGCTGAACCTGATGTAGGTACCAGATGAATACCAGCCCCTTCTCCCCAGTCCTTTCTGAATTTTAAAATCAAGACTCCAACTCTGCATGCATTCGCACCAAATGGGTCTCTGACCTGCTTCCTTAGCTCATTACTCCTGGAAGATTAAATACATCTGTATATAAAGTAATTAATGGTGCAGGTCACCTGGTAGGGTCTCATAAATGTTAGTGCTCATCATCATCATCATCATCATCATCATCATCATCATCATCATGAGGGGTTGCTGGGTTCTATCTCTGGCACTGCCTGAGACCCTACCCCACAGATTCCTCATTATGGCATGAATGGGGGGACGAGGGAGAATTTCCCAACAAAGCATGACTATTTTACCTGCTAAAGAATGTTCAAAGACCCTTTTTCAATCCTTTTATTATTGTAATTAGTCATGAAAAGGCCCAACCAAGACCCCAGGAAGCCCTGGCTTCCTGACCTCTCTGCTGTGCCCAGTTCTGATTTACGAGCTCACGGAAGGAAGCAAAGGAACTGGCCACAAAAGCACAAATCGAGGCAGGCGCTGATCCTAGGGCTGATGAAAACACTGCCAGCTCGCCTAGAGGAGACTGCACATTTGGAGCCTCTTCAACAGACCACAGCTCTGTGGAGAGAGAACCCTCTGGAAGCTGTGCTCCAGGAGCACTGGGCCAGCATCTCCTGGGATGATTGACAGAGCAGCCACACCTTCCATCAGAGGGGACAGCGACCACACTGCCATCCAAGCTGATTTGTTAGCTAAAGATCAATCATCATGGCAGAGAGAAAGAAACACAGTGGAGATTAGAGCACACATGGTAAATGTGAGCACCTTCCCAGGGAGGGAGAGGCCAGGAGGGATAGAGAGAGAATAATGATGGATAGGGCTAAACAGATAAAGTTCCTTCTGTGGCAATGTTACATCACCCTTCAATAGAAAATGTGATTTATTTTCCCCAAGGCTGAGGACAGGCAACGCAATGCTTTGGGGACCTCTTTGCTGCCAAGATTGCATTCGGTGAAACATTTTTTCAAGCCCTTGGGTAGTGAAAAGAAAAATAGCCAATGATCACCAGAGCAGCTACTATTTATGGAACATCGAGCACTGAGCTACATGTACATATTCCCTCAATTTCTAACAGTAATGCTGAAAGTTAGTAATATCATCCTGACATTATACCCAAAAATAAGTTGAGGGCCAGAGAGTCTGGAAGTTCATAGATGTTTTTTGGGCATCCATTATGGACCCAGTACTGATGGTTCTCTATGCTAAGGACATGGTGATGAATATGAAAGATACAGTGCCCCAAAAGTAACAGACATTCTGGTAGGGAAAAATAAAAAATAAACACTGAACCCAACAAACAGCATCATCTCAAGCACAAAATCAGTCCTATGGAGGGAAATAGTAGTTGGTTTGTTACACGGTGATTTGGTGGAGGGGCTCTGGGGCAGAGGCAGGGACATTTGGGTAGAGCATTCAGTAATGATGGACCAGTCATGAAAATGTGCTGGCGAGGGCTTTTCAAGCAGAATGAAGAGAGAGGGCAAAGCACCCCAGATGAAGGCAGAAAGAAGATGCAAAAAAGAAAGCTAGTATGGCCAAGGGGGCAGCGGGCACTGGGAAGGGGATGGTTGAGGCCACACAACACATCCAACATCATGCAGTTTCGAAGTGGCAAAGCCAGCATGTCACCCAGAACCACCTGAGAAGCTCACAGGCAACCCGCTTCCACGAACTGAGATTAACACACAGCAATATCCAGAGGATGGGTTTGGAGTCAGCCTGGTCAAGGGTAAATCTTGACCTTACCAGGAACAACCTGTTGGACCGGTTTGGGCAAGTTCCCTGACTTCTCCATGACCTCAGTGTCTCTGTGTGAAAGAGGAAATGATCACGCTATTTATCCCTTCCCCAGTGAGTTATTGCAAGAATGAAAGACAAACTGTGTGGACAGCAGTATAAGCATTGAGCAAGCAAGTAGTGTTTTTTTTCTACTCATATGGATTATTCTAAAAGGACTGAAAGAGGGTGCCTGGGTGGCTCAGTCAGTTAAGCATCTGCCTTTGGCTCACGTCATGATCTCAGGGTCCTGGGATCGAGCCCCACGTTGGGCTTCCTGCTCAGCAGGGAGTCTGCTTCTCCCTCTGCCTCTGCCTGCTGGTCTCCCTGCTTGTGCACGCTCGCTCTCTCTCTCTCCCCCTCTCTCTTTCTCTCTGTCAAATAAATAAATAAAATATTTTAAAAAATAAAAAGAAATAAAAGGACTGAAAGAACAATTTCCTGTTCTTGCCCCAAGAGTTAGACAGGTTTTGGTTCTTGACTAGGCTCTCTCTAGAAAAAGGCAATAACTGTTCTCATTTAAGAGCTAAAGAAAACACATTTCCCATTTCCCTGGAGACATGTCCAAATAAGACTATTATTCCAGGTCTGGTCTCGCTAAGGGCAGTGTATTAGTCAGGGTTCTCCAGTGACATAGGATATATGTAAATCTATATAGTATATAGATCTAGATCTAGATCCCATCAATAGCGCTATCCAGATTTGAGGGCCTCCAAGTGACCAAGCAGTGACGATCTTTGGCAAGGACCCCCCCACCATTTCATGCACAGAGAACTCAGTGTCCCTTTTTCCTGCAGTACTTTAGCCCTAGGGCCTGGTAAGAACCAAGAGAAAGAGACTAACAAGTTACTTTTCCACAACATTTCAAAATGCAGCATCAGGACTAGAGTTGACTTAATTCAGAGAAAATATGTGGCAAGTCTTTTACCACATGTGTTTTGGAGGAATCCATCAAACACATAAAGTGCCTTAGGACAGCATCCGACCTCTGGGGAGAGCTTCAATAAATATTAGCTATGATGATGATTATAAATAATACAGGTGATGCAGGACTCTCCACAAGATAGCTGTTAGTATTATATAAAAGTACAACAAATTTCCCAAGTGATGCCTGGAACAGGCAGGGGCCAAAGAAGGCTGAGAGCACTCACCCTCCAATGCCACCAAAAAAAAAAAAAATTGTCTAAAAGTTCACACAGATGGACAACTACTTTCCAGGACTCCCCTCTGCCTAGATTTTTCCAATTTTGCTAAGTCGCCTTTACTTAACTACTCTATGCCAAGGTAATCTTCTGAAAGAAATCAGACTTTGGGTAATAAATAAAGGTTTATTGAGCAAACATGTTGTAAATCTTTGAAGAAAGATTTTCCCTGGGTTTTTTTTTTTCCTCCATTTATTTCTAATCAAAACCTACCCCTCATTCTCCTTCTATCCCCACCAGCACCGTCTTCTTCTCAGACACAGCTGAGGGTCTAGTCCTGAGGTGAATCAGAAGCTGGGAAAATAATCCATCCCACTCAGACCCTCGAGTCCCCCAGTCAAGAGACAGAAATGAAACCCTTGAGAAGCCTTGAGACTAGAGATATGACAGTAAAACACAGCTTCTCCTCCACATTACCCACCCTTCAGTCAGCCGTGACATCCCTGTGGGCTTATGGGAGACGGAGAAGAGGCTGTTCTCTTGACATTTTTTATTTAGATCCAAGGAAGAACAAGAGGATAGGTTTGAAGACATTATTGTCACTATGACCCATGACACCTCCATCCCATAAACCATTGTCCACTCTGTGCCAGGCACACGCAGTGACAAGGTGACAGAGACCAAGTCCTCCCAAGGGAGTTCTCTGAATCATGTCAAAAGCAGCTGAGAAACACACACAGCCATGTCCTGTGCCCAAAATAATTATGGGGTGTGGACAAGATTCTGGGGAGCACAGAGAACATTTCCATGGACACTGCTAGGCTCTGAGAACCCAGAGGGGTATGGAGCATGGTCCCCAGTCACGAAGAATCACAGAGGCTTGTTTTAAAAAAAAAAAAAAAATGAAGATGGGGCAGAACAAATTTTAGCAAAGGGAAGAGGATGGAAGAGGAGAAATGAGGCGGTGACAAGGCAGCGCAAAATGGCCCCTGATTGAATAAGCATCTGGGAGAGATGACCTAAGGAGAATAAAGAACCCTCCTGTTATAAAAGGAAATTTATTTTTGTGACTCAGGGTATAAGGTTGGGAGACCCGGGATTTTTGATCCCACAGTTCGGGTTTTGTTTTTGTTATTGTTTTTTTTGATCCCACAGTTTATTTTGTGGGGGTTTTTTGATCCCACAGTTTTGAAGACAAGCTGAGCCCTGCATTCGAGGGAAGAGGTGGGTGCTCCTGAATATCTGGACCCCGAGGACACCACACAGGCCCTGCGGAAGACATGGAGGCCCACCACTGTCCTTGAAGAGGTCCTGGCACTAATAAAGACACAAAGCAGACTGGCACCGGGTCAAGAGGAACAACTGGAGGTCAGGCACTCCAACTGGGAGGTCTCAAGGCAATAATCATGTAAGACACCACTTTATAACTTCTTGTGGATCTGTCTTCCTTGCCAGACATGGGCTCCTCAAGGAGAGAGAACACATCTTTTTTAATCTCCAAATTTTCAGAACCCCTGTGGGCATATGATAATATTCAATGTTAAATATATGAATAGGTCACTCCGTAATTTGCACAGGGTTTTCATGTGATGTGTGCACATTTAACCCTCACAAGTTGGGTTTTAGAAATTCCATTTTAAAATGGAGAGCTGGAGGTTTGGAGAGATGAAATGTCTTCTCTAAGATGGCACAGCGAGAGATAACAAAGCTCCCTGTGACCTGTCTTCCCCAGAAACTTCATTCCCCTCCCTCCACCAACAACATCCACCCTGTGGAATTCCGGGCTTGGACTGTGCAAGATCGGTGCCCAAGGCCTGGCCCTCCCTCACCCCTCCTCATTGATACACTCACCAACCAAGAGTTCGAGAAGCTTCTGTGTACAAGAGACTGAACTAGACACTCCACGTACCACTGTGAATCAAAGTCCCTTTTGCATGGAGCTTGCATTCTAGGAAGGAGACCGAGAGTAAGCAAGAAAGGACATACGTGAACAAGTAACCTCAGCAGGTGTCAGGAGCTACAAAAAAAACCACTCTCAGTTGTGATCGAGTGTCCCTGAGGAGGACAATGCAAGTGGGAATGAGCTGGACAATCAGAAGAAACAGGAAAGAGGCGATGGGGAAGGGGCATGAGCAGCCTGGAACCCGGCAGCAGGGCCTCTGAAAAATGATCTTCCCATACTTTCAGTCCCTGAAAACCGTTCAACTCCCCAGCACAGGAACAAAAGTGCAATGGTTAGGAGACTACTTCAGTGGTCCAGATAGCAGACACCAGTGGCTCAGATGAGGAGGGTGGTGGTAGAAATAGAGAGGATTAGAAGGATCTGGGATGCATTTTGGAAGTAGAGTCAAAAGGGGTTGCTAAGGGGTAGACTTGCTCATTATTGTCACTCCCTAGAATGTCCTCTCCCTAGTAACTTTCTCCCCCACTGGTCCTCAGGTGTCCCTGTGTTTTTCAACAACTTTATTGAGATTTCATATACCATACAATTTACCCATTTGAGTATAGAATTCAGGGGCTTTTAGTATATTCACAAAGTTGTACGTCCATCACAGCAATCAATGCCAATGCACCTTTGGCAGGAATCCACTCCCTGTCTTTATAGATTTTATAGATTTTCCTATTCTAGATACTTCATAAAAGGAAATCACACAACATTTGAGCCTTTGTGATTGACTTCTTTCACTCAGCATCATTTGTTCAAGCTTCAGCCACATTGTAATATGCATTGGTGCTTTTCTATTTAATGTCAAATAATATTCCAGTGTATAGATGCCATGTTTTAATTATCCATTCATCATTTGAGGGACACTTAGGTTGTTTTCATGTTGCAGCTATTATGAATAATACTGTTCTGAACATTCATGGGCAACTTTTTTTTTTTTTTTTTTTTTGAGAGCCTATGTTTTCATTTCTCTCAGGTAGAGACCTAGGAGTGGAATTGCTGGATCATATGGTAACTCGATGTTTTACCTTTGGAGGAATGGCCAGGCTGTTTTCCAGAGTGGCTACACCATTTTACATTCCTCCCAGTAGTGTGTGAGTGTTCTCGGGTGTCACTTGGAAGCATTTCCCCACCTCTTTTCTCCAAGCGTGTTACCCAAGTGGAGTGAGATGCTTCTTCCATTTTTACCAATACCCCATGCAAATCCCTATGGCAGTTCTCTTCATGCTGTGCTATCTTCACTAATTTTCTGAGCTCTCTGTGGCTGTCTTTAACAGGGACTGTCTCTTTCACCTCTTCATTCTCAAGATCTAATTCCTGGCACATGGCTGATTTCCAGCCTCCTCCATGAGTGGGTCAAAGAGGCACTCCGGATTAATTGAAACACTCCCAGATACTTTGAAGCCAGTCAACAACAGGTCTGAGGTCTTCAGGGATGCTGGAAAAAATCAAAATACAACCTGAAAGCAAGCTGCTCCAGAACTGAGGCTAGAGGAAAAAAAATCATCTGCTTCTGTAGCTGCCTTCCAACAGATGTTATAAATGGGTAATTTATAAATGTGCAATTTACAGGATATCTCTGACAATGCCCAGAATGTTGATTCAGAGAGAACAGGGTGAGTAATGAGATTTTTATGGGACACTGTGTGCAGGTTTGTTTGGAATATGTAGTATTGGTTTCTCAGCAATCACTAATGGCTTCCCTGACCACCCCGAATCCCTGGGGCAGAAAGTCAGACAGGATCCCAATAATAAAATTTAAATAATTATTTCATATCTGACAAGGCCTACTCTTTGGACATGATCACTTGACCTGGTTTTTCCAGGCAGTCCCAATAAACCCAGATGGGCAAACAATCCTTTAAGAAGTTGTTGATGTTTTGAAAATCTATTTAACTTCCACAGCTTGGCTCTGTATCCATTTCCACCTGTCTTCATTTATGAGGCCACATTTGCACGAAAACAAGATCTTTGTTTTATCCAAAACGCATTCTTAAGCTTAGGGCATCCTGAGACTCTTCTTATTATAGAGACTATCTTGGGGCTGATGTGAAGCTCAGAATAGAATAACTCATCAGAAATAAATAGATCAGTGAATAAGCTCAGGTGCTAGGGCCAGTTCCACCACTGAGTCACAGTGGAAATCTCGTTGCAAAATAACGTTTTCTTTTTCATGTATAACAAAAGGATTGAACAAGAAGAACAGTTCCCAGCATAGGGCTCTAGGATGGTGGAGCTCCTCAAAATAGGCTTTTTGATTTTTAAAACTGTATAGAAAACACAAACGTTCCCTACAAAGCCCACCTAAATATCTAAAACATTTCCAACTGACATCTAATAGTCTAACCTTATTTCAAATAAATCTAATTTTTTCCCACCAAATCTACTTTGTCCCAGTCTATCCACCCTCACTCACTGAAACGATCATTCACATCACTATTTGAGCCAAAAATCCAACAATCATCTTTGACTTCTCTCTGGCCCTTACTCCCTACATTCAATTTGTCAGAAAGTCCTATCAGCTTTACTTCCAAAATACATCCAACCATTTCTCTCCATTCCCACTGTCTCTGCACCAGCCTAAGCCTATTAACCTCCAGACACTCTCCCTGCTCCTTGGCGATGCATTACCCCATGACAGTCCATTCTCCATACCCTAGTCTGGGGCTGCACTGCCTCAAACCCCTACAGTGATTCCTTCTGCCTTGGGTATGAAACCATCCTCTCTGCAGTGGCCCACAAGTCCTCCCTCCCGACCCCACCCCCATCCAGTCCCCCATCACTGTTTTCCATCCTCACTGGCCTTCCTTCTATTTCTAGAAAATGTCAAGCTCTTTCCCTCCTCCAGGTTGTATTAGCTGCACCCCCTTCCTGAATCTTTCCTGCAGATCCTAAAGGGCTGACCACATCATTTGGCTCTGGGCTCTGATGCCACTTGCTCAAAGGGTCTTCAGCCCATCCAGCTCATATCAATCACTCTTTGGATCTAAAACTGGTAGAGCTCCTCTGACATCACCACCATCATCCTCCCACAGCCTTCATCTCCCTTTCATTTCATTTATTACTATCTGAAATTAAATTCAATATTTTTAGTTAAATCAATATGTATTTTTTATTTTACACTAGAACAGTGCTGGTCAAAAGTTCTTTCAACTTGGTTTGTAGCACTGATTCTCTTGGCTGATCTAAACTCTGATTGGCAGTAGCATATTCCTTTGATCCTTAAAAAGGAGAAAAAATACTTGATCATAATAATTATAATGATGACAGCTATAAGTTATTGATACCTTACCATGCATCAGGCATTGTGGTAAGTATTTTATGGGCAAATTTCATTTAAAGCTCACAACAAGCCTGGTACATAAACACTTTCTTATGTATTACTGTGTTCACTTTATAGATGAAACAGTTTGAACCCCCAGAGACCAATCAAGTGCCTATGGACTTCATGAAGAAAGGCAAGAGGACCAGGCCTGGAGCCCATGTTGTCTGAACCCAAAGTCCCTGCTCTTAATCATTACAGTGTTCTGAGTTTCTTTGTAGTTATAATTTAATCAACTTTTTCTTCTTAGAATTAAGTTTCTAGGTAATAAAAATGTCATTATCTGAAAAAAAAAATTCAGAAATATTTTAGGACTATTTACAAGTGCCATAGGAGTCTGGCTGGTCCCACGCTGGGGCCCCTTATCCAACATGGCAGATAACTGATCTGTTAGCTCCCCAAGTTTTAGACCGCACTCAACCAACTTCACAACCACCATGTTGCTAATTTGTTCATCTCCCATGAGAAAACGGCTGTCAAGTGGATATGATAGGAATGTTTGGGGCTCAAGCCATTCTCTCTGTGTAGACAAATCCACCCAGGGAGCAAGATCAGCAGCAGCAGTTGACCAGGCAAAGATCAAATAAGGCAGGTGATGAGTGTAAAGATGGTAATGGCTGACACTCCTGATTGTGCAGAGATGGGAGTTGGAGGCGGAGTGCCTCTCCTATAGAACAGACCTGGACAGGCACTGCCTCTCTTCATCTTCTTTCTGAAAGGCATTTTCTTCCTTTGCCTGTGCCAGCGCCTACAGTCCATTCCTCACTATGTCTTAGCGTAGAAAACATTTTCTTTCTAAGGTCACTTTGCACTTTCTCACACTGATCTAAGTCAGTTTTATAGCTGAACCCAGGGAACAATCTTACCTATTTCAAATTCTTGCAAGGCACTTTGTGGACTCTCTATTCTATCTACAAGAGTATTGGTTGGTCTAAAATGGGAGGGAGGGGAAGTGGAAAGTTCTCAGCTGATCTTACCTATTTCAAATTCTTGCAAGGCACTTTGTGGACTCTGTATTCTATCTACAAGAGTATTGGTTGGTCTAAAATGGGAGGGAGGGGAAGTGGAAAGTTCTCAGCTGATGATCGAGGTGCCTTCTCATACTCAATTCCAAGCCTTAAATGAGCAAGAGGGAAAAAATGTTTCTTTCCCTCTTCCCCCTTTTCCCTTCAGAGGTTTAAATCTGACACCAGCAATAAGGCATCCTCTGCTTGTAATTCTGTCTTAATTCATCACTTACAACAGCTGATCTTACAACCCTCCCTGCTTGTACAGTAACAAAGAGAAAAATTGATAGGCAGTTAGGACAAAGGTTTTGCCAACTGCTATTGCTTTTGCACCAGGATTGCCCATGAGCGTGCTTTTTCCTTTCACTTCTCTCCCTAAGCCATCACATGAATTAAAAGCCATAGGGAACCTGGCAGAAACATGTCAGGCAAGGTTCTATTTTCAGGAAGTCCCAGAGCCATGTCTTTGGGATAGCCTCGGGGTAAGTGTTCTCTGCCCCACTGCGATGAGGGAACATTTCTTTGGTAGTGGCAATACGTAGAGAAACAAAATCTTGGAAAAGAGGTTACCCTCTGAGAATTAAACTAGTAAAATACACGGCATGATTGTGATTAGCCATCTGTGAGCATAAAGCAAAAGACAGCCTGTAAATGTGTCACTGAAGAATTTGCAGACACCCAAACCTCCAATAAAGATGATGGGAATAATCTCAGGGAGATGAGTCTGGAACTTGACAGCAATTTAGAAAGCAGAAAACTAATCAATTGCAATGTACGTTGCCTAAGAAAAGCTTGGGGAGGGCGTGCAACTGCCACTCCAAAGAGCATTTAACACGTGCTCCCCAGAAGAACTGCCATCCTGGGCCAAGGGGAGAGTGAGCCCCAGAAAAACATCCTGCATCTTCCTAGAGCATCACTTTTACCTCAAAATCTTGGAAATTATATCAAACATGAAAGTTTTATAGAGTAGATAACTGGAGGCAACATTTTGTGAACCTGAAGTTTACAACTGACAAGAAGAAAAGATTTTTCTGCTGCTTTCCCCAAGTCTCATCTGTACACTGGTAAGAAAGCCCTGCCTAAAATGTCCACCTCCTTGTTACTTTTTTTGTTTAAGATTTCCACAAATTCACTCCTTCTCTCATTTTCCGCACCCCCCACCACCGCCATAACACTGACCAGAATTGTAAGATCCAGAGCAAACGCTATCAGCTGACCCAAGTCAAAAGCCAAGTCCTTGCCTAAAATTTCAATGTGGTGTATCAATCAACATCCAGTCAGGAGAAGTAACCATACTATTAATTTGAACAGTGAGAATTTCATATAAAGAACTGTTAACTAGGGCGCCTGGGTGGCTCAGTTGGTTAAGTGTCTGCCTTAGGCTCAGGTCATGATCCCAGGGTCCTGGGATCGAATCCTGTGTCAGGCTCTGTGCTCAGCAGGGAGTCTGCTTCTCCCTCTCCCTCTGCACCTCCCCCCTGCTTGTGCTGTCTCATAAATAATAAGTAAATAAATAAATAAATAAATAAATCTATTTAAAAAAAAAAGAAACCTGTTCACTAGTAACAGGGAATTGATACCTATGGGATAAGGAGCACATGAAAGCAGGAATGGGCCTGTGGGCCCAATTGGCCACGCCTGTTCATTTGTTTGCTGTCTGTGGCTGTTTTCTCATTAGAACATTGCATCGAGTAATAGAGACCCTGTGGCCCATGAAGCCTTAAGTATTTACTCTCTGGCCCTTCCCAGAAAAGGTTTGCAAACCCTTGCTCTAGAGAATACAATAGCAGAAAAAAGAAAGAGCCACTACCTCTAAGGCTGAGACAGAGCACTCCCCCCCACAAAAAATAGAACAATCTGAGAAAAAACCACCCCATCACACCATGCTGAGACTCAGACAGCACTTGAGGAGTTGTGACTGGGACCCTCTGGATGGCAGGGAAATTCACTGAAGTACTGTAAGCCCATGCTGGCAAGTTGGAAACTGCCCTCAGGACTGTAATGGGACTCACCAGGAAGCCCCCATTAGGGGGAGCCCTAGAACTCACTAGGAATTCACAGATGGGTAACTGAAACTCACGGAAGTGTTTGTGTCACTGGCGGCCCCCCATGCCTTTGGCAGCCTCATACCATAGGAGCCAGAGATAAAAGTACAGGAGAACCAGGAAGAGGAATCCCTACCCCCCCACAGTGTCCCCCCAAAGTCCCCTATTGATGAAGCTGACTATCAAGCCATCTGGTAAACCAGAAATATTTACAGAATACAGCTCCAATATAAGAAACAGGGCAAAGAAGCATGAGTTTGGAACTGAGAACCAACACATTGGGTGTCAGTACATATGTAATATGTTAAAAGAAAATTTTCATAATTTCTGTTGATTATTGCTATTGCTGTATTGAAAGTAGAATTTTAGAAATGTGGCTTAGGTTAAAATAGAGGTATAACTCTTCCTTCTCCTGCAACCCACTAAAATAGCAGTAAACGATTTTTTTTCTTTTTTAGTATAAAATTCTAATGAATAAAGACAGTAGGAGGCACACTTAAAGAAATTTTCATAATTCAACAAATTTTAGGAAGATACAAAGCAAGTGGAGGGAAGGATGCTAAGGGACATAGAGTGGTAGCAGCTATAGCTGAAGATGCCTGCAGAGGAGATGTGAGCCAGTTCACCCCACAGGACCTTGAAAGGAACAGATAATGGAGGCAGCAGGCATCATAAAAGTTAGGGATGAAGAACAAGCCTGAAAACATGGTACATTAGTTTGCTTGGGCTGTCATAACCAAGTACCACAGACAGGAGGTTTAAACAAATTTATTTTCTCACAGTTCTGGATTTAGAAGTCCAAGATCAAGATGTTGGCAGGGCCAATTTCTTCTGAGATCTCCTTCCTTAGCTTGTAAATGGCTGTCTTCTGCCTGTATCTTCACATAGTTTTCCCTCTGTAATTGCCTGTGTCCCAGTTTCTCTTCTTAGAGAGGGAGGGAGGGAGAGAAGGAGGGAGGGAAGGAAAGCTATGAGTTTAGTAAATAAGCTAGAAGGAATAAAATTGGAGAGATAAGAAAAGACATTGCAAATATAAGAAGATGGGATGCTCATAGGCATGTGTTAAGGAACAACAACTGGAAAAAACTGGAAAATTGTTAGTCAACATAAAAAATGTAACACCAAGTTTGATAGATAAAAATTAAGAAACATTTTGGTAAACAGAGCAAATAAAATCAAAAGGTGGGACTATGAAAAGAAAAGATAAGAAACAGAGTACTAACCCAGGAAATCCAAGAGATTAATAAAACAGAGGGAAAAATGGAAAGAAAGTTATTTTCAAATTCATACCAGAGAACATTTTCCAGAGCTGAAGGATATGAGAACCTCCAGACTGAAAGAACATCCCACTGTCCAGCACAGTGAATGAAATGTCAAAGCACCAGAGAGTAAAAGAAAAAAAATCCTGTAAATTTCTTTGTGGGTGGGAGGAAAGGTCACTAACAAAGAGTATGGAATGGAATATATCAGATTTCTTGACAACAAATATGGAGGTTAAAAAGCAATGGAAATATAATTTCAAAATTGTGAGGCAAAATGATTTGCAACCTAGCATTATATACCCAGCCAAATTATCAACTAAGTAGGAAGGTAGATTAGAAACACAAACGCAAGACTTTAAACATACAATCATCATGATGAACAACTTTCCAGGAGTACAGGAACATGTGCTCCAGCAAAGTAAGGGAGTGAGTGCAGAATGAGTTTCCTAGGAAATGGGAGATCCAACACAAGGACATAGAAAAGGAAATCTGTGATGAGAGCCACACAGCATGCCTAGGAAGCAACTGTCCACACGGAAACTCAAGAGAGGACACATTTGGAGAGAGGAACCCAGGGGAAAAATAATTAGTTGATAGATTATTTTATTTGACCATTTGGAAAATAATATTGATGGATATATAAGAAAATATGGTGGAGCATGAAAAATATTAAATGGAAGCACACAAAAACAGCAGCAAATGAAAAAATGAGGAAAATATTAATTCTAGGAAAAAAAACAGTATACAAGTAAGAAGAAAGATCTATGACACAGTTCTTGGTTATTAACATTTTTTTCATGGTCATAATAATGTCAATCCTGACAGCTGATTTGATCAAAACTTGTTTGTATCATTCGAACAAGAGTGTAGGAAGAGAAGGTGGGTGGGGTGGGAGGTGTGGGAGAATGAGAGTTAAACCCTCGTCTATCGTCAGAATGTAAATACATAATGCCTACAATGAATAAGCTAATAAATGACACAGCAAGTGTTTTATTTAGAAATAGGAAGGTAAGTATAAGAAAGCAAGATCTGGAAGAGTTGAAGGTGGTTGCCTGCAAGGAGTTGGAGTAGAGAACAATTAGTTGGGGACTTCTGTTTTGCATTATAAGCCATTGAATACTTGAGTTTCAAACTGGTACATGCATAACTTTATTAAAAACTGAATTTAAGAAACCAAGAATTGGGCTAGAAAGTTGGAGTCGGAGGTGACAGGCAGCTACCTGGGAACTGAAGAACCCTTGGACCCTGAAAAATATTGGAGTGGCTAGTGGACTTCCTGCAGCCCTGTGGAAAAGGGGGATCATATTATTTTAACTGTATGTGAAAGGGAAAAATGAGGCCAGCAGACTGAAGGACATAAGAATAATCGGGTTAAACCTGAACCCAGAATTCATGAACTTTAATAAATCCTAGGGTCCTGTACGGCTTAATTTTTGCAGACTAGTAATCAAAAGTAACTCCATTCAAAAAAGCATGAAAGGAAATTCAGTTCATAATCCACCACAACCATTTTGAAAATGCTTCCTCCTGTCTTCACATCTCTGGCTCTTCTTAATGGCTTTGGATCTGGCAAGTCAAGCCCTCTCTCTGCACCACGTACCCTTGATCCTAAAGATTGACATGGCTTCTCTCCTTTCTCTCAGTCTGTGGCCTTTCCCTCTTCACATATTTTTTTCCATTTTAAATTTGCTAAGTAGGCTGGCAAGACCTTTTCTGCATTTAGCAGAATTGAGGAAGAAAGAAAACCATAAAAGGTATTAAATCTTGTCCTATTCCCACGCATAGAATTTCTTGGGTGAAAACTGAAGGTGTGGAGAAAAATTTCTCACCATCTAACCCTCTCTTTTATGTGATTTCTCCAAAGGACTGCCTTGGTATGCTTTCACTTCTGGGGTTGTGGAACTTTGAGCAGAGAAAATGGAAAACCAGACATTGTCTGTGCATGAGTCTGAGATACCCAGACCCCTGGGCTCAAGTAGTCACAACAACATAAGCTCCGTGAGGGCAAGGATTCTTGTCTGCTTTGTTCCCTGCTGCACCCCCAGTGCCTAGAGCCTGCCCAGAACTAGGTGCTCAGTAAGTTGTTGAAAACTTGAACCTCCAGCAGTTAGCATCCTAGTGATGTCAACACCTGTCTTTCTAGGTCTCACCAAGCAGGTACCTTCTCCCTGCAATGATCTAGTGACAATGCAAGTGTTTGGAAGGAGGTATTTCTCTTGTAAACTAAGAAATTGGAGTGCCAGACTCTTCGTCAGCCTCATAAGCTGGTTGATATAAGGCCATTTCCCATCACATTCCTAATATGCTAAGAGAATCTGGTTTCTGAGCATGCACTGCCAGTTACGTGACCTCAAACCAGGGTGAATTCACCTAGGAAATGCCATGTAAGGGTCCCCTTGCAACATGCCAGCTTCCCCTAGTGATACCCCCAGCTTAATATACAGCCTAATGTTAGAGAACTAGACCCCCGGGCTGGGAACCATGAGACACAGAACCAAAAACCAATTACAGAGCCCCTCACTCTAGAGAGCATGGGATTTAACAGGCAGGACCTGGTAGAAGTGCAGGGGAATTACTCTGAGAACACACAGCAGAAGAACAGAATCACAGAGCTACCAAGCCTTCAGCATGTGGGAGGAACCAAGGGCTCCCATGTCACTGAGAGAAACATGGCGGGGCAAGTCAGTCAACATGGGTGACTCCGGTAAGACTCAACTAGATATAACCTTTAAGGGCACAACAAAATGACACAAGGAATTTGAAAATGCATCTCTGTACAGATGCAGATGACCCACAGACACATCTAGAAACAAGCCATTTGACACCGAGTTCCCTGACTCTGCCCTGGGATGACTCAACTTTGCTTCCCAAGGGTAGAGAGCACACCACGTCCCCCAGAAAGGAAAAGTCGAGGGAAAGAATTTCCCATTGTAACCTGGTCTCCTTTGTTATTTTAGGGCCTACTGTCATCGAAGCCATTTCAAAAATCTGAAAAGAAGTCTTATTTTCAAATTCATAATGTTGACCGAAGAGATTTGCCTTTATTGTGCTCATAAATCATTCATACCTCCTTAATAACAAAGAAATTATTTTTAATTTTTATAATGCTTTTTTTCTCTTTCTTCCCAACAAGAGGAAATGAGAATAATATTTTATGTTAATAGGAACAAAATGTTCAAAATGTATGCACTGTATAGAAATCTTATAAAATGTTTCATTGGAAACATTTTTTAACCAACAAAGGAAATGAAACACAAAAAGCCACATTAAAAGAACACTGATTTTTACTTTAATGAGGAACCTGAGTGGAGTGGATTATTGAAGAGTGGATAGGTGCCCTGAGAGAAAATTATACTCCTCAGGGCTCATGTGGTTGGGGGCTGTCCCAGATCCCAACGGGAAGCCCAGCCTAGCTCCCAGGGGTACTCTCTGCTGCTCAGCCCATTCCAGAATCCAGGAAAGTTACCCTGAGCGGGGTCAATGATCAGCCTCCAGGGACTGACGCAGATATTGCAGTATTGGAAACCATCTCTCTCCACCAGAAAAATGTCCGGACTCCCTGGATCAGGCAACTGCTCCAGGGATAACCCAGGAAATCACTTGGATCCACTGAAGAGTTAATAGTAAGGGGCAGGGAGAAGTTAAAGTAAAGAATAGGGAGCACTGGCAACCCATCAGAACCCACAGCATCAGGGGCAGGACTGGTGAGAAACAAGAGTCAGAGGGAAAAAAGTCATTTCTTTGGTGCCGGCCAAATGGCCTGTGGTTATTACAAACACACCAGAGAATGCAAAGGTGTATGCACTGCGGCAAGACGGTCCTCAGGCAGTGGCACAGTGATGTGAGGTGACCAGGCTTCCCAGCTTCCAGAGAGATTTATGACCCGCATTTTCGGATCACAGCACATTTCTGTGGGAATAACCACCCGGAGTCCTAGAGGCAAAGCTGAGGGGGTTCTTGAGCAATGCCGGCAGGACCTTACCACACAAGAAATAGACATGAGCCCTCTCCTGCCCATCCACCCCACCAAAATACCACTCACAAGTTACTAACCCTAGAATATCCAAAATGCTTTGGAATAGTCTCATCCTTGTTAAAATGCTTACCAAGATTTACAACTTATGCAATGAGCAAATCACAATTTTTAAAGAGCAGATTCTGATCGATGAGAAAGGGAAAGAAGGGAGAGGAAAATACATTCTTGAGGACCCACCATCTGTCAATTTCCTTGCCTGGTGCCTTTCATATTTACTCATTTGGGTCTCACCATAGCTGTTCTGCATAGGTATTCATTCCTGAACTGGTTATTTTTGTTTGTTTGTTTGCCAGCTTCATTCATTCTCCATGTACCCATCTTCTGCCCTATTGAAAGCATCACCTAGGCTCCTGTTCTTAGGTAAGGACTGGCCCATGGTAGACACCGATATGAGATCACAAGGCAAGAGGAGAGAGAGAGAGAACAGGTATTTCTTCCATATTCCCTCCATGTTTTCAAGGAACATTTCTCTCTGGAGCTGTTTTCCATTATAGGCTCTTTAATATTTGACTCTTACGCTGTTGCTTGCATTACTCTGATAAAAATTCATTTTCAGAAATGTATTAGGCTATAGGGAGGAGGCTGGAGAGAGAGGTGACAGATAGCTACCTGGGAGCTGAAGCACTCCCTGGGGAACCTTGAAAATGAGAAGGCTTATGGGGGACCACACTACATCACACACAGGCTCCTTGATTCAGAACCACACGTAACACAGGGAAGTGGCAAGCGACGTCTACCTTTCTACATATTAGGGCAGTTTCCCTGTCTTCTTGCTTGGGGCAGTTTTGATCTCTCCTCTTCACTGAGAAGTGTTAAACCTGATCAACCTATAGGGCATAGAGCCCCTTCACTGTCTGCTTCCAGGAAAAGCAGATAGTTGTCTGATAAATAGAAAGTCTGTGTCTAGCCCTGATATCTGGGCTCCATTCAGATTCCGTCTGTTACCATGACTCATTAGACTACAGATAATCTCATGAAATATAAAGGATGATCCATGCCTACTTGTCTCTTTGTTCCTACTACAACATAGCAAAGTCATTGCTTGGTTCATTTATAAAATTAAATAAAATTTAAAAGAACACGAAGCATGGATTTTTACTGCCCATGTAGAAATGGCACGAAGTCAACATGCCACATAAATAGTGAGAACGCCTCCTGTCTTCATATCCCCTGACATTATTACCCAAAGTGTGTTATATTGAAAGAGGGTAGTTCATATAAACTATAATTTTCCATTTATTATACTCCTTTTATTTTGAATTTGAGGGGCCTATTGTTTGAGACATGCTCTTTGATGTCCATAAATAACCACCAGGCTCCTCTGACATTACCAGAGCAGCTGTTAATCTGAAAAAAATTGACCCTTTTGAGGAAGCCATCAGAATTTTACTGTGCAAAAATCAATAGCTGTGAATGGGAGCTCTGGCGTGCAGTGAACCAGCGAGGAGACATTTCACGGGGTAACAGTCCCTCCCCAGCTGGGACTGCCCCATGCCCTGACCTTCTGGTAGGTGAGATAAACCTGGCTGGAAAGTAAAATTCTATCAATGAGAAAAGAAATAGCAGCACATTCACAACTTTGCTTAAAGAGTGGGACCTGAATCAGCAAGGATCGTGTATCCCGTCACTCTATCTGTAGGAAGCTTAAGAATAAAGCCTACATATATTGTGTTTTGTAAATAAAAGAAATTTGATACATCTTTTTTTTCCTAAAAAGCAGTTTTATTAAAGTTGCAGAGTAAAATGCTATCAAATGAGCTAGAGTAACCACAATTACATTGAGCCAGAAATTTCTGAGAAAACACTTAACTAAAGCTCAGAAAAAATTAATGTTCCTAATGATAACCTGGTGACCCGGAGGCACCACAAGATCTGAAAGAGCTTTCTAACTCAACTTTTTTCCTGTAGTGTTTTCCTGCTGAGTCTGTATTGTAACTTCTCAGTCTTTGATGAAGTCATAATTCTCTGACAGTGGGCATAATCCTGCTTCCATACTAAACAGAGAATGTTAATAATCTGTGCAATTAATTCTTGAGCTAAGTTTGTGAAACTTTACTTTCCAAAATTTTTAAGTGGATAAGTTATAGATTAATATAGCCAAGTTAAATCATTCCCTGTGGGTGTCAATTAAATCTCCTTTTTGATGGTATATCATCATAAGTAAAATGGTTAATTTTATGTATCAACTTGACATGAGGTTCCCAGATATTTGATTAAATATTATGTCTGGGTATGTCTGTGAGGGTATTTCTAAGGAGATTAGAATTTGCACAGCAAAGGAAACAGTCAACAAAACTAAGAGGCAACCCATGGAATGGGAGAAGATATTTGCAAATGACACTACAGATAAAGGGCTGGTATCCAAAATCTATAAAGAACTTCTCAAACTCAACACCCAAAAAACAAATAATCAAGTCAAAAATTTGGCAGAAGACATGAACAGACACTTCTCCAAAGAAGACATACAAATGGCTAACAGACACATGGAAAAATGTTCAACATCATTAGCCATCAGGGAAATTCAAATCAAAACCACATTGAGATACCACCTTACACCAGTTAGAATGGCAAAAATTAACAAGGCAGGAAACAACAAATGTTGGCAAGGATGTAGAGAAAGGGGAACCCTCTTACACTGTTGGTGGGAATGCAAGCTGGTGCAGCCAGTCTGGAAAACAGTATGGAGGTTCCTCAAAAAGTTAAAAATAGAGCTACCCTATGATCCAGCAATTGCACTACTGGGTATTTACCCCAAAAATACAGATGTGGTGAAAAGAAGGGGCACATGCACCCCAATGTTCATAACAGCAATGTTCACAATAGCCAAACTGTGGAAGGAGCTGAGATGCCCTTCAACAGATGAATGGATAAAGAAGATGTGGTTCATACATACAATGGAATACTACTCAGCCATCAGAAAGGCTGAATACCCACCATTTGCATCAACATGGATAGAACCGGAGGGGATTATGCTAAGTGAAATAGGTCAAGCAGAGAAAGACAATTATCATATGGTTTCACTGATAGTTGGAACATAAGGAATAGCACAGAGAACATTAGGGGAAGGAAGGGAAAACTGAATGGGGGGGGGAATCAGAGGGGCAGACAAACCATGAGAGACTATGGACTCTAGGAAACAAACTGAGGGTTTTAGAGGGAAGGGGGTTGGGAGCATGAGGTAGCCCAGTGATGGGTATTAAGGAAGGCACATAATGCATGGAGCACTGGGTGTTATACACAAACAGTGAATCATGGAACACTACATAAAAAACTAATGATGTAGTGTATGGTGACTAACATAATATAATAAAAAAGAAAAGAAAAGAACAAAAGCAAACAAAAAAAAGAATTTGAATTGGTAGGCTAAGTAAGTAGATTTCCCTCCCCATATTGAGGGGGGGCGGTGGGCAGCATCATCCAATCCAAGAGGGCCTGTATAGAACAAAAGGGTGGAGGAAAGGGAAATTTGCTCTCTCTCTCTCTTTGAGTTGGACATGGTCTTCTCTTGCCCTTGTACTGAGACTTACATTATTGGCACTCTGGATTGTCAGAACTTTGAGATTGAGCTGTAACTTACACCATCAGCTTTCCTGGGATTCCAGCTTGCAGATGGCAGGTTATCAGACTTCTCAGCATTTATAATCATCACATGAGCTGATTTTTCATAATTAATTAATTAATTAATGCTAGCTAACAGTTGCAAAATAATTACTCTGTGCCTGGCACTGTCATGTCAAGTTCTCAAAGATTATCTCAATAAAGCATTACAGAATTCCTTAAAGGGGAGAAGGACTATTATTATTTTCAAATTCAACATTTAATCTATTAGCTCTTATTGTGTTCCAGGCTATGATCAGAGTTTATAGCTGTGAACTAGTCATCAGGAGCCTATTTTCTCATACAAAACATACACTACCTAAGTAAACCAACAGATAAACAAGATGATTAAGGCAGTAAAAATTTTCATAAAGAGAATAAAATGACATCATATGAATAAGAGTGACCATGGCAGCCAGGGAGTGACTAGGGAAGGGCTCTTTGAGAAATGACGTTTGAGCAAAAGCTGAAGGATGAAAAAGCAGTTTCCCAAGTGAAGGTTCTGGGAAGATGGTTGATCAGTCTCATCTGGTCTTATGAGTGTTTCACTGGATGTGAAATCTCCCATATCAACCAAAACTTCAGTGCTCCACCTCGCTTCACACCCACTACATTGTTAGTCTCTATATCCCCAAGGGGTTTTATTTCTCTGAGATTTGTATCCAGTGGACTGAGTATTCACACATCCTTCTCATGCCCCTCCTCTCTGGTGATGCATGAGCAATTACATCTCTAATCTCCAACTGCTGTTTTTATTATAATTACATTTTTTCCAGTATCTAGCATTTTAGTTCTAAACCACGCAAGTGATAGCTACTGTGTGTTAGCAGAACCAGCTGTTTGGCTCTTTTTAACTATTACGAACAAACTGAGAGGGAACAGAAGCATCTTAAAGGTACTTCTGATGAATAGAGAACACATACACGAACAGGATCAGAGTTAGCACTAAAACTAAACAAATCTGGCACAACATTCATCAGTTTCATAAATACCAGAAATACCCACATACTTTTTGTTCAGCATGATATATTTTTTCAAGAAAGATGTTTTAAATTTTCTATTTTATGCCAAGGTAAGTTTTATGCCTCGGTAATGTACAACATATGGATCTTATGACATTATGCATTATTTGCATCCCAATAAAACAGCTCATTAATCAAATGGCCTATTATAACCTCCAGTCACAGAAACCACAAAACACACCCAAGAAGGAGGGTCATTTTTAACTCAGAATGTCTCCTTTTAAAATAGTATTTGTCTGAACATGTTAAATAGTGGTCAAATGTACAAGAAATGTTAGTGTGTTAGGAAAGAGATGGTAATAAGGACACAGCCAACCCCGAAATACACACACAGTGAATTTCTTCCCTGACTTTGGGTCATGTGTTTTGCTTTCCTCCAGTTGATTTTGAATGGTGTTTTCTTATGAGGTCAAAACAAGATCTTTTTGTAGCAACCAACATTTAGCTATAATAATGTACAGCTAAATTAGGAGCAGGTCAATCATTGAAGAGTTCATTAGAGAAGTAAATTGGAATTTTACACGCACACCAAGGACTGCAAACTCACCAAACCTAATGAAATATGCAAACAGGACTATAAGCCCTATTCTACTGGTTCTCTCATATCAGTTCTTGACATGTGTGTCAGCCAGGGTCCTAATGGCAAGAAATAAAGGCCAACTTCAGCTAATTTAACAAAGGAAGATTTCTTCAGAATATCAATGGAGGGAGGGTGCTGCTGCTAACATAATCAGTGAGAAGCTGGAGGACGAGACTTAGGAATGAGCAGGGAGTCAGAAGCTCCAAAAGGACATGAGCTTGAAGCAAACAACCCAGAAATGTCCCCATAACCAGAAACCTCAGTTGCCATTGTTCCTAACATGAGTGATCTGTTTCTTCTGACCTTGCATCTTTCACTCAAGATGCAATGTCCCAGGGAAGAGAGGCTAACTGGGCTCATGGGCTTGCTTGGAGTAAAGAGACCTTCATCCTCTTGGCTTACTGGGTAGGGGATGGGTGCCTGGAATTACTCTCTCACTAAGACTTATACAGTAGTAATAGAGAATTAGTATGCCTGAAAAGGGGAGTGATTACTAAGTTGTGCAGGGTATTGAATACCTATTGTACACCAAGAATTATGGTAGACAATTTTCAACCAATGTGTTCTTATTTAAGTACATTTAAAACCCCACAGCCATCATGTGGGATTTTCTACTCATATGACAGTGAGGATTGGGAACATTAAGTGACCTGGACAAGGTGGCAGTGTTTAGTAAGGTGCAAAGTTGAATGTCCAGTCTTGGTCTCCTGACTCCTGATCCAAGGTTCTCTGTACTGTACCAAAGATGCCTCATTAACTGAATTCAACTTCACCTTTAAATTTCAACTTTCCCAGCCCTGATTATTGGTCTATAAATATCCTAAAGATTCAAAATTTCAGAGTGATGGAAATATTCTAACCAAGAGCCCTAGGTTTAAAAACCAGGGGTTTCACTACATGTATTCTTTGGCCTGCCCTTCTGTTATATAACTTTCAACTTCAAGGCAACAGTGGTCCTGAGAATGAAAAAATAACTTGCCTGGGCCTATCTCAAGTAACACACAACTACACCAGTACTGGGCTCTTTCACTGCCCCCATCATAGAGTTGAATGGTTATTATACTAAGTGGGTAGCCACCAGTTGTATGGAGACTGACAAACCACCTAGTTTCATTTCCCAAGCATTGAACATACATGAAGATGACATTTATGTCACTTGTCCCCATGAAGGCTACTATCAAATCCCATATACATGGGTCTACCTTACAGGCTGAAAGACCGTCATCTGTTTTACAGAAAGCACAGACTCTGGAATCAGGTCAACCTGAGTTCAAGTCCCAGCACTGCCTTTCACAAACATGTTCTTGGGTAAGTTATTCCCATTCTCTGAAACTCAATTTCATACTCTGTAAGTTAGAAATGATGTTTATTTTGCCATATTTTTTAAATCATAAATAAATGTAAAGCCCCTAGCTTTGTGCCTGGCTTATATAGACATTTAATAAATGGCTGCTCTTAAAATTGATATGGCTTTGAGTGACAAATGACCAGAAAGTCTTTTCCTTCCATTTCTCCCAGATAGATGAAGTGTAAGAAGTTCGTAAGTTTTCAGCATTATGCTTACGTTACATAGCATTTTGCTTAATATAATTTTGTATTTGGTGATATCTATCTCATTGCATATCTACTTTACTATCTGTATTAGTCAGGGTTCTACCAGAGAAATAGAATGAGTTGGACAGACATAATACGTATTATACATGTATGTATATTATATATATAAACATATTTAACACACATGTGCGCACACGTGCACACAAGACACATATTTCAAAGAATTGACTTGTACAATGTTGGGACCATCAAGTCTTAGATTTCTAGGGCAAACCAGCAGTCTGGAAACTCTCAGACAGAATCTGATCCTGCCATCCAGAGGTAGAGTTTCTTCTTCCTCAAGGAAACCTCAGTTTTTTCTCTTAAGGCCTTTCAACTAATTCGATGAGGCTCACCTACCTTACAATCTTCTTTATTGAAACTCAACTGATTGTAAGTGTTAATCACATAAAAATATCTTCACAGCAATAACTGGGTATTATAACCTAACCAAGTTGATGTATAAAACTATTATAGTCCCCTCTTTATCAATTTGGCACCCATACACACCTCCTTAAACCATACTTAACCTCCAAATAAAGACAAAAACAAAGTAATACTTCTGCCTAATAGAACACAACTATCTTATATATATCTGAAAATTCACTAACCCTTCTTCCCCTAGAAGAGGATGCAAAGTTTTTGGGTATTGTTCACACTTGAATTTGATATTCTATAACTTAAATACTGTGATGTAAACTTAACTATTATTAATATATCTTATGTTAGATGATAAGGGGATAAGAGAGAAAAGAAAACAAAAACACTGTACATATGAATAGACATACGTATACATAGACACACATATATTCATAAAAAATTGGGAAAAAATATTAACAACAATTACAGTTCTTGTTTCTGCAACTCATCACATGGTCATACCTGGTATTTATAACTACTTTCTTCCACAACTCATCCCATATTTTCCTTGTCTTCTGCAAGAACCTCAGCTAGTCATGGTTTTTTGCCTAGTGGGGTGACCAAAACCTTCATTCCTGAAAGGCCTGGGCCATTAGTCCAGCCTGAATCAAATGAGGTTTTCCATTGACTTTTATCACAGGTCAGTAGTGGTTAAAAAAATGCCCTAAGAGATCTCCTGTATTCTAGACATGTTCTTCCTCACCTTTACTATGTAGTGGCACCCAATTTCCCCTTGGTAATCAGGATCAATCAACCCATCCAATATAGAACTCCCTTGCCCGTTGACTTAAAGGCTTAAGGAACCATAAGAGGCCAGATGGTAGTCTTAATTTCCTATTCAGTGAAATCACTGTTATGTCTCCTAGTTGGAAATAATTTCTTCCTTTGGAACTAAGACTTCTGAAACAACAGAGAATAGAGTCTCAGGGACAGAAAGTAAAATTTTTGCTAGTGGATCATTAGGGGTAATAGTAAATAGTGTCATTTCCATTTCTACCCCTCATTTCCTGGACCTGTGAATTCTAGCTATTGGAGAAACCGAACCGTGTATTAAAGGCTGATTCAGAGTATATATAGCCTGTTATATGACATTGCTCCAGCCCTGCAAGCTATTACCACTTCACTGGCATTGCAACTGAGTCTTCAAAAGGCCATTGCACTTTTTAATCAAGCCAGCTGCTTCAGGATAATGGGGAACATGGTAAAGCTCATGAATTCCATGATTATGGGGCCATTGCCATACTTGATTCACTATGAAGTGAGTTCCTTGATCAGAAGCAATGCTGTGTGGAATAACATTATGGGAGACAAGGAATTCTGTAAGTCTGCAGATGGTAGTCCAGCAGAAGCACTATATGACGGGAAGGCAAATCCATATCTAGAGAAATGTTTATTCCAGTAAGTACAAAGCACTGCCCCTTCCACTATGGAAGCAGTTCAGTGTAATCAACCTGCCACCAAGTAGCTGGCTGGTCACCCTTGGAAATGGTGCCATATCAGAGGCTCACTGTTGGTTTCTGTTACTGACAGACTGGCATTCAGCTATGGCTATAGATAGATTGGCCTTGGTGAGTAGAAGTTCTTGTTACTGAACCTCAGTTCCTGCCACCATACCCACTTTGTTCATGAGCCCACTGGGAAATAACAAGGAAAGAAGTTGATTGGTATCCACAAAACAGGTCATCCTATCTATTTGATTATTAATAGCCTCCTCTGTGGAGGTTACCTCTGTGAGCATTCACATAGGACAGAGATATATTCACTTTTTTTTTCCCATTCAAAGATATTCATCCACATACCTCTTCCCCAGAACTTCTTGTCCCCAGTTTTCCAATATTTTCCTTCCAAGTCCCTGACCATCCAACCAAACCATTGACCATAGCCCATGAACCAAGATAGACTCATTTCTCTGGCCATTTCTCCTTACATGCAAAATGAGCAACCATGGAGATATTTCCCTTCATCATGTCCTCCAGGGATGTCCCAGAAAAGGCCTGTGGTGCTGCAGCTGTCCACTTTGGGGTGGTGCCTGAACATCATGCAGAACCATCTATAAATCAAAACTGTTGCTCTTCTTTCATCAGTCGATCATAGGGAACTCTTCATGAGGCCATAGATACAGGTTTCGAGAAAGACAGTAATATTTTAGGATTAGGAACCATGGACAGGGAGGGGGAGCAAGATGGCGGAGGAGTAGGAGACCTGGATTTCGTCTCCTCTCAGGAATTCAGCTGGATAGGGATCAAACCATTCTGAACACCTACAAACTCAACAGGAGATCGAAGAAAAGAAGAGCAACAACTCTCTCATCAGAAAAGCGACCACTTTCTGGAAGGTAGGACGTGCAGAGAAGTGAATCCGCGGCGATATTCGGGAGGATAGACAGCGGGGGAGGGGCCTCCGTCGGCCGCTTCTGGCAAGTGATAGAACCACGGAGCACAAAATCGGAACTTTTAAAAGTCTGCTCCGCTGAGGGACGTCACTCTGGTGGCTAAGCGGGGGGTGGAACCCTCGGGACAGTGTGGTCTCTGGACCCTTGGGGTCACAGAAAGACCGGGGGTGCCTGAGCGCGGCAGAGCTCCCAGGTATCAGGGAAGCCGGCTGCAGAGGCGGAGCCCAGGCGCGGGCTCTCAGCTCGGGGTGGCCATAGACCGTGATCCGCGGCACCGTCGGGCCCCTGCTCCTCCAGCAGGGACCCAACAAGCGGCAGATCCGGGGAGACTCCCCTTCCTCCCCCGGGAGGAGCGCGCGGGAGTGCACCGCAGGGATCTGCTGGGTTTGGAGACTCCAGACCGGGTCCAGTGCCAGAGAGAGAAACGCGCGGTCACAGGCCGGGTGAGCACGGAGTGCGGCCGGAGACCGGGAGACGGGAGTGACTGACGGCTTTTCTCTGGGGGCTCACTGAGGAGCGGGCCCCGAGTTCTCGGCTCCTCCGGGGCAGAGATTGGGAGGCCGCCATTTTCACTCTCCGCCTCCAAAGCTGTACGGAAAGCTCGCAGGGAACAAAAGCCCCGGAGAGCAAACCCGAGCAGATTACTTAGCCGGGAGGGGGCAAGGGAGGAGCAATTCCGCCTCCAGCAGAGACATTTGGGAACCACGGCAACAGGCCCCTCCCCAGAAGATCAGCGAGAGCAGCCAGCCAAGACCAAGTTTACCGATCAATGAGAACGGCAGAACTCCAGCGCTAGGGGACTACTGCACATAGAATTCACGGCTTTTTTACCATGATTCCTTAGTCTTTTAAAGTTAAATTTTTTTTTAACTGTCTTTTTGTCTTTTTATTTATTTTTGAATTTTTCTTTTTCCCTTTTTCAAACAACATCTTATCAATCCCTTTTTTTAAAAAAAAAATTTTTTTATTTTTCATTTTTAGAGTCATGTTCTATCCCTTCATAGTAGTTACCCGTATTTTTGGCTTATATATATAAGTTGTTCTCTCTTTAAAATTTTGAGATAGTTTCTTCTAACAGATTAAAATATACCCTAAATCTCTAGTATATGGTGTTTTCTATTCCCCTGCCTGATCACATCCTCTCCCTTTTTTTTTTCTTTTTCTATTTTCTTTTTTTAAATCCTCTTCTTTCTTTTTTCAAACAACTTCTTATCAATTCCTTTTATAAAATTTTTTATAATTTCTATTTTTACAGTCATTTTCCATCCCTTCATCATATCAACCCTTATTTTTGTACATATATAAGTTTTTCTTTCTTTAAAATTTTGGGAGACACTTTCTTCTAAAAGACCAAAATACACCCCAAATCTAGTGTGTGGCACTGATCTATATACCATATAGATCATATTTGATCACATTCTGGTTTTTCTTTTGTTGTTGTTGTTTTGTTTTGTTTGTTTTTGTTTTTATCTTTATCTTTTTCTTTTTTTTCTTTTTCTTTTTTCTCTCTTTCCCCTTCTTATCCCACTGCTTCAGGTCTTTTCAGATTTGTTTAGAGTATATTTTCTGGGGACGTGGTTACTCTGCTAGCATTTTGTTCTCTCATTAATCTATTCTCCTCTGCACAAAATGACAAGACGGAAAAAATCACTTCAACAAAAAGAACAAGAGGCAGTACCGACTGCCAGGGACCTACTCAATACGGACATTAGTACGATGTCAGATCTAGAGTTCAGAATCATCACTTTAAAGATACTAGCTGGGCTTGAAAAAAATATGGAAGTTATTAGAGAAACTCTTTCTGGAGAAGTAAAAGAGCTAAAATCCAAACAAGTAGAAATCAAAAAGGCTATTAATGAGGTGCAATCAAAAATGGGGGCGCTAACTGCTAGAATAAATGAGGCAGAAGAGAGAATCAGTAATATAGAAGATGAAATGATGGAAAACAAAGAAGCTGAGAAAAAGAGAGATAAACAACTACTGGATCACGAGGGCAGAATTCGAGAGATAAGCGATACCATAAGATGAAACAACATTAGAATAATTGGGATCCCAGAAGAAGAAGAAAGAGAGAGAGGGCCAGAAGGTATAATGGAGCAAATTATAACAGAGAACTTCCCTAATTTGGGGAAAGAAACAGGCATGAAAATCCAGGAAGCACAGAGAACCCCTCTCAAAATCAATAAAAATAGGTCAACTCCCCGACATCTAATAGTAAAACTTACGAGTCTCATAGACAAAGAGAAAATCCTGAAAGCAGCTCGGGAGAAGAGATATGTAACCTACAATGGTAGAAGCATTAGATTGGCAACAGACCTATCCACAGAGACCTGGCAGGCCAGAAAGGACTGGCAGGATATATTCAGAGCACTAAATGAGAAAAATATGCAGCCAAGAATACTCTATCCAGCTAGGCTGTCATTGAAAATTGAAGGAGAGATAAAAAGCTTCCAGGACAAACAAAAACTAAAGGAATTTGCAAACACAAAACCAGCCCTACAGGAAATCTTGAAAGGGGTCCTCTAAGCAAAGAGAGACCCTAAAAGCAACATAGACCAGAAAGGAACACAGACAATATACGGTAACAGTCATCTTACAGGCAATACAATGGCATTAAATTCCTATCTTTCAATAGTTACCTTGAATGTAAATGGGCTAAATGCCCCAATCAAAAGACACAGGCTAACAGACTGGATTAAAAAACAAGATCCATCGATATGCTGTCTGCAAGAGACTCATTTTAGACCCAAAGACACCCCCAGATTGAGTGTGAGGGGGTGGAAAACCATTTACCATGCTAATGGACACCAAAAGAAAGCTGGGGTGGCAATCCTTATATCAGACAAATTAGATTTTAAGCCAAAGACTGTAATAAGAGATGAGGAAGGACACTATATCATACTTAAAGGATCTATCCAACAAGAAGATCTAACAATTGTAAATATCTATGCCCCTAACATGGGAGCAGCCAATTATATAAGGCAATTAATAACAAAAGCAAAGAAACACATCGACAACAATACAATAATAGTGGGGGACTTTAACATCCCCCTCACTGAAATGGACAGATCATCTAAGCAAAAGATCAACAAGGAAATAAAGACTTTAAATGACACACTGGACCAAATGGACTTCACAGACATATTCAGAACATTCCACCCCAAAGCAACGGAATACACATTCTTCTCTAGTGCCCATGGAACATTCTCCAGAATAGATCACATCCTAGGTCATAAATCAGGTCTCAACCGGTACCAAAAGATTGGGATCATTCCCTGCCTATTTTCAGACCACAATGCTTTGAAACTAGAACTCAATCACAAGAGGAAAGTCGGAAAGAACTCAAATACATGGAGGCTAAAGAGCATCCTACTGAAGAATGAATGGGTCAACCAGGAAATTAAAGAAGAATTAAAAAAATACATGGAAACCAATGATAATGAAAACACAACTGTTCAAAATCTTTGGGATGCAGCAAAGGCAGTCCTAAGAGGAAAGTATATAGCAATACAAGCCTTTCTCAAGAAACAAGAAAGGTCTCAAGTACACAACCTAACCCTACACCTAAAGGAGCTGGAGAAAGAACAGCAAATAAAGCCTAAACCCAGCAGGAGAAGAGAAATAATAAAGATCAGAGCAGAAATCAATGAAATAGAAACTAAAAGAACAGTAGAACAGATCAACGAAACTAGGAGCTGGTTCTTTGAAAGAATTAACAAGATTGATAAACCCCTGGCCAGACTTATCAAAAAGAGAAGAGAAATGACCCAAATCAACAAAATCATGAATGAAAGAGGAGAGATCACAACCAACACCAAAGAAATACAAACAATTATAAGAACATATTATGAGCAACTCTATGCCAGCAAATTAGATAACCTGGAAGAGATGGATGCATTCCTAGAGATGTATCAACTACCAAAACTGAACCAGGATGAAATAGAAAACCTGAACAGACCTATAACCACTAAGGAAATTGAAGCAGTCATCAAAAATCTCCCAAAAAACAAAAGCCCAGGGCCAGATGGCTTCCCAGGGGAATTCTACCAAACATTTCAAGAAGAATTAATACCTATTCTTCTGAAACTGTTCCAAAAAATAGAAACGGAAGGAAAACTTCCAAACTCATTTTATGAGGCCAGCATCACCTTGATCCCAAAACCAGACAAAGACCCCATCAAAAAGGAGAATTACAGACCAATATCCCTGATGAACATGGATGCAAAAATTCTCACCAAAATACTAGCCAATAGGATCCAACAGTACATTAAAAGGATTATTCACCATGACCAAGTGGGATTTATTCCTGGGCTGCAAGGTTGGTTCAACATCCGCAAATCAATCAATGTGATACAATACATTAACAAAAGAAAGAACAAGAATCATATGATCCTCTCAATAGATGCAGAAAAAGCTTTTGACAAAGTACAGCATCCTTTCTTGATCAAAACTCTTCAGAGTATAGGGATCGAGGGTACATACCTCAATATCATAAAAGCCATCTATGAAAAACCTACAGCAAATATTATTCTCAATGGGGAAAAACTGAGAGCTTTCCCCCTAAGGTCAGGAACGCGGCAGGGATGTCCACTATCACCACTGCTATTCAACATAGTATTGGAAGTCCTAGCCACAGCAATCAGACAACAAAAAGAAATCAAAGGCATCCAAATTGGCAAAGAAGAAGTCAAACTCTCACTCTTTGCAGATGATATGATACTTTATGTGGAAAACCCAAAAGACTCCACCCCAAAACTGCTAGAACTCATACAGGAATTCAGTAAAGTGGCAGGATATAAAATCAATGCACAGAAGTCAGTGGCATTCCTATACACCAACAACAAGACAGAAGAAAGAGAAATTAAGGAGTCCATCCCATTTACAATTGCACCCAAAACCATAAGATACCTAGGAAGAAATCTAACCAAAGAGGCAAAGGATCTGTACTCAGAAAACTATAAAATACTCATGAAAGAAATTGAGGAAGACACAAAGAAATGGAAAAACGTTCCATGCTCATGGATTGGAAGAACAAATATTGTGAAGATGTCAATGCTACCTAGAGCAATCTACACATGCAATGCAATCCCCATCAAAATACCATCCACTTTTTTCAAAGAAATGGAACAAATAATCCTAAAATTTGTATGGAACCAGAAAAGACCCCGCATAGCCAGAGGAATATTGAAAAAGAAAAGCAAAGCCAGTGGCATCACAATTCCGGACTTCAAGCTCTATTACAAAGCTGTCATCATCAAGACAGCATGGTACTGGCACAAAAACAGACACATAGATCAATGGAACAGAATAGAGAGCCCAGAAATGGACCCTCAACTCTATGGTCAACTCATCTTCGACAAAGCAGGGAAGAATGTCCAATGGAAAAAAGACAGTCTCTTCAACAAATGGTGTTGGGAAAATTGGATAGCCACATGCAGAAGAATGAAACTGGACCATTTCCTTACACCACACACAAAAATAGACTCCAAATGGTTGAAAGACCTCAATGTGAGACAGGAGTCCATCAAAATCCTAAAGGAGAACACAGGCAGCAACCTCTTTGACCTCAGCCGAAGCAACTTCTTCCTAGAAACATCGCCAAAGGCAAGGGAAGCAAGGGCAAAAATGAACTATTGGGACTTCATCAAGATAAAAAGCTTTTGCAAAGCAAAGGAAACAGTCAACAAAACCAAAAGACAACCGACAGAATGGGAGAAGATATTTGCAAATGACATATCAGATAAAGGGCTAGTATCCAAAATCTATAAAGAACTCATCAAACTCAACACCCAAAGAACAAAGAATCCAATCAAGAAATGGGCAGAAGACATGAACAGACATTTTTCCAAAGAAGACATCCAAATGGCCAACAGACACATGAAAAAGTGCTCAATATCGCTCGGCATCAGGGAAATCCAAATCAAAACCTCAATGAGATACCACCTCACACCAGTCAGAATGGCTAAAATTAACAAGTCAGGAAACGACAGATGTTGGCGGGGATGCGGAGAAAGGGGAACCCTCCTACACTGTTGGTGGGAATGCAAACTGGTGCAGCCACTCTGGAAAACTGTATGGAGGTTCCTCAAAAAGTTGAAAATAGAGCTACCATATGATCCAGCAATTGCACTACTGGGTATTTACCCCAAAGATACAAAAGTAGGGATCCGAAGGGGTACGTGCACCCTGATGTTTATAGCAGCAATGTCCACAATAGCCAAACTGTGGAAAGAGCCAAGATGTCCATCGACAGATGAATGGATAAAGAAGATGTGGTATATATATACAATGGAATATTATGCAGCCATCAAAAGGAATGAGATCTTGCCATTTGCAACGACGTGGATGGAACTGGAGGGTATTATGTTGAGTGAAATAAGTCAAAAAAAGAAAGACATGTATCATATGATCTCACTGATATGAGGAATTCTTAATCACAGGAAACAAACTGAGTGTTGTTGGAGTGGGGGGTGGGGTGGGAGGGATGGGGGGACTGGGTGATAGACACTGGGGAGGGTATGTGCTCTGGCAAGCGCTGTAAATTGTGCAAGACTGTTGAATCTCAGATCTGTACCTCTGAAACAAATAATGCAATATATGTTAAGAAAAAAAAAAAAGAAGAAGAAGAAGAAGGTAGCGGGAGGGGAAGAATGAAGCAGGGGAAATCGGAGGGGTAGACGAACCATGAGAGACGATGGACTCTGAAAAACAAACGGTTTTAGAGGGGAGGGGGGTGGGAGGATGGGTTAGCCTGGTGGTGGGTATTGAGGAGGGCACATTCTGCATGGAGCACTGGGTGTTGTGCACAAACAATGAATCATGGAACACTTCATCTAAAACTAATGTTGTAATGTATGGGGATTAACATAAGAATAAAAAAAAAAAAAAAGGAACCATGGACATTTGGTCACTTCCTCATGTAAATTATTATGACTTCAACATCTGTTTTTGTATATACCACCTCCATTTAAAAATGGAATGCCACTGTACACAACCATCTTGACTTGGGCAGATCAGACAATAGCAAGTTCATGATACTGTCATGAACACATGGAAACTTGGTGGGCTCTGGTTAAGCATTCAGTTTCTATTAAGGCCCCGTTGCAAGAAAAAGCTGTTTCTCCGAAGGAGAGTAGTTATCCACAGGGGATGGCAAGGCTTTCCTCCAAAGTCTTAAAGGTCTGCACTGACCAATCAGCATAATAGCATCAATGTCATGGACCAGTGTGATGTCTTGTGGAAGGCAAAGTTGATCAAGATTCCTGCAGACTAAATTGTGACATAAGGATGGAGAATTGATATATTCCCAATGTAGGACAGTGAAGGTGTATTGTTGGCCTTGCCAGCTGAAATCAAACTGTTACTTACTGTTTTTACTAACAGATACTTTTTTTAAAAGGCATAAGCCAGTACAATAGCTGCATATCAAGTACTAAGGGATATGCTAATTTGCACAAGCAATGAAACCACATCTGGAACAGCAGTTGCTGGTTAAGTTTGCGATAATCCACTGTCATTCTCCAAGATCCATCTGTCTTCTACAGATGAGCTGAATGGAGATATGGTGGGAATCACCACCTTGTGTCTTGGAAGTCCTTGATTAGTGGCACTAATGTCTGAAATCCCTCTAGGAACACAGTATTGGTTTTGGTTCACTACTTTCTTAGGTAGCATAAGTTCTAGTGGCTTCCACTTGGACTTCTCCCCATAATAGTTCTTACTCCACAGGTCAGGGAACCAATGTGTGATTCCGTCAGTTGCTGAGTCTATCTTCTCTAATTATGCATTCCAGAATTGAAAGAATAACCATAGGATGGGTTCAGCAACTCAATGAATCCCCTGTGATATGAATCAGGGCTGAAACTCCATTGGATCACCAGATCTCCATAAGCCCTGCTCTTTCTGACCACAATGATGTTTTGGATCTTCTGAAATCAGTATCAGTTTAGAGTAAGTGTCCAGTAGTTCCTGAAAGTTCTGATTGTTTCCTTTTGCCCAGTGCAGTTACTCTGGTAAAAGTCCATAGATCCCTTTAGAGAAGTCTAAGAGAAAGATTAAAAGGATTCATTTTTGGCAGTGTAGTAGGGCCCTTTCTTGAGAGGACTTGGCCTTAACTGGCTCAAGTCTGGTAATTAATTGAGGAGTCATGACTCTCTGTCTTACTTTACTCAGGTGACCACAACAAAATCCCATAGACTGGGTGGCTTAAACAACAAAAATTTTCTCACAGCTCTGGAACCCAAGATCAAGACGTCAACAGGTTTGGTTTCTCCTGGAGCTTGTCTAGTTGGCTTGAAGATGGCTCTCTTTGTCCTCTAATGGCCTTTTCTCTGTGCTCATGCATCACTGTTGTCTCTTCCTCCTCTTATAAAGACATGGATCATACTAGATTAGTGCGCTACCCCTATGACTTCATTTAACCTTCACTACCCCCTTTAAAAGCCTCATCACCAAATATAGTTACATTGGGAATTAGGGCTTCAACATATGAATTTGGGGAGGATACTTTTCAGTGCATAACTCTCTGTTTCAGTGCTTTGAGTTAGACTTCTTTCTGTTCCCTCTAACCTGCAACCCTTCCACTTGTACAGATCAAGAATGAGAGTTTAGTAAAATGTCTATCTATTCCTTTTCTAGGGACACCATTATCAACTAGCCAGCACCATAGGTCTTTGTGAGTCAGATTATTCTACTTACTACTTTGGTGGCAAGAGTTCCCACTGTAAATTCTGACCTGAAGAGAAGAGCAACTACAGAGCTCTTGAAGGACACTGAGACTGCCCTCAAAAATTTATTTCTCACAGTTGTAGTTAAAAGTGTGTTTCCTAGATCCTCCCAGGGTGGATGAGCTGGTCTTAGGTGATAAATCTATTCTACAATTCCAATCTCCCTAAGCTTTTAAATATCTTCCTCTATAGTGTACCAAGGCAGTTCTGGCATTTCAACTTAATTTAGAGTAGACAACTTTTGGTCCATGTTTCAGCCAATTAAACAAACTTAGAGCTCTTTCTAAATCCTCAGGCTAAAAAATCTGAATCCAGAAGCTTTGCTTAGTGAATGCATGTCAGTAAATTCAGCCTGACCCAATTTTATGTTTCTTCCAGTATATCCCACCCCCTCACTATCCATTCTCACACATATCACAGATTATTGGCTGTATGAATTTGGGAAATCATGTGCTTCTTTGGGTATATATTGCATCTCCTCATGCACCACACTTTGCACCTCACCCTCTGGAACTTCAGTCTCATTATAATTTTAGGAGCAAAGAAGGGTAAGGGAGTATGTCCTGAGGAAAATCAGCAGTGTCTTGCCAGGGAACTGCATCAGGGAGATTGTTACAGATTCTTCAGACAAAGCAGAGTTAACCTCCTCAAGAAGGAAGGGAAACTACTATTGGCAAAGAAGGCTGAGCAGAATTTAAGGGTTAGCTATCCTCAGGTTCATTGGGATCTCCTCCCTCACACATCCCACCTCCCCATTCCAATTTTCAGGATCCTGTTCCTTCCCATCAATGGGCTCACTTCAACAGAAGAAACTCTGTGAGATTGGGATTCAATGTTTGCTCTATTATAGCTACTCACAGGATAAGACTCAGAATTTGGCTTTCAGAAATCTCAGCCCTGCAACCATAGATGATCAGGGTTTCTTTCAGGACATGTATGCAGAGCCTGAAGTAGGAATATACAGCTCTGAGTTCATCCTTGTGTTTCCCTAGTTTCTCTAGGGCAGTTAGAAGCAACCAACCAATCTCATTATACTCCTTAATTTGACTTAAATGTTCTGAAGTACCAATCAAATACAGTCATCCAAAACCTTGCCTTTTATATCCATTTGATTAGGAATATCCAATGATGATATTTTGTTTCTCTATTGCCACATCATGCCACAAACTACCAGTGCCCTCTTTACCACAGGAAATAGAGTTACTAGTGCCTCTAAATTTAAACAATCTAACCAATCCAATCAGATTAGAAAACCAATTCCAGAAAAGCTAGAATCAATTCAAAAACTTGTCTTTGAGATTCTGTACTTCTAGAACTACTGTTGGTACCAAAATCTTTATCAACCAGAGAAAGGGAACCAATTTAAAGATGAGAGAAGAAAGAGAGAATGGAAGGAAGGAAGGAAGGAAGGAAGGAAGGAAGGAAGGAAGGAAGGAAGGAAGGAAGGAAGGAAGGAAGGAAAGAAAGAAAGAAAGAAAGAAAGAAAGAAAGAAAGAAAGAAAGAAAGAAAGAAAGAAAGAAAGAAAGAAAGAAAGAAAAAGAAAAGAAAGAAAAAAGAAAGAGGGAGAGAGAAGGGAATGAAGGAAGAGGGAGGAGGGAGGGAGGGAGGGAGGGAGGGAAGAAGGAAGGAAGGAAGGAAGGAAGGAAGGAAGGAAGGAAGGAAGGAAAGAAAGAAAGAAAGAAAGAAAGAAAGAAAGAAAGAAAGAAAGAAAGAAAGAAAGAAAAGAAAAGAAAAGAAGGAAGGAAGGAAAGGAAGAAAAAGAAAGAAAGAAAGAAAGAAAGAAAGAAAGAAAGAAAGAAAGAAAGAAAGAAAAGAAAAGAAAAGAAAGAGGGAGAGAGAAGGGAATGAAGGAAGAGGGAGGAGGGAGGAAGGAAGGGAGGGAGGAAGGTGAAAGAAAGAGGAGGGAGGAAGATAGGTGGGGGGGAGAGAGAGAGAAAGATAAAAATTAGAGACTGGCAAATCTGAAATCCATAAAGTAGTCCAGCGGATTGGAAACTCTTGAGCAGGAACTGATGCTGCATCCAGAGGTGTAATTTCTTCTTCCTCAGGGAACCCTCAGTTTGTTCTTAAAGTTTTTTCAAATGATTGGCTAAGGCTCACCCAGATTATCAGTTAATCGCTTTTACTTAAAGTCAACTGATTGTAGATGCTAGCCACATCTACAAAATACATTCACAGAAACACCTAGATTAGCATTTAATTGAATAACTCAGTACCATCGCCTGGTCAGGTTGACACATAAAACTAACCATCAAACTACTGTCTGCTGAGAAAAATTGGAACGTTAGAACATGCAACATTTCAAGAAAATGAAGTCCATGTGATAGTCCATCATTCCAAATACTCTCTGGCATTGAACTCAGTCCAGGTAATTCTGGAAATAAATCAAAATCCAATAACTGAGATGAAGCCAATGTTGATCTGTCAAAGACAACACCAGAGCAATGAAACCTGCATCTCAAGATAGTTAAGCCTTTGGGATGGGCGTTGGTCACTCAATACGTGAGATTTAAGGGGCCCTGTGGCCCCAAAGTAGTTTCGTGGCATTAAAGCGCACTATTTCCAGGAGTCCCTTTTCAAAACTTTTCCTAAGAGTGTTCATATTATGTCACTAGTAAGAATCGTATTAAATATTAAATAAGACTTTTGCTGAGTATCCAAGGAAATAAAACACAGGAAAGTGTGTTTTTGTCAAAGCAAAAAGAGAAGGGAGGGGCCCTTGGTTGAATGGCTATTTAACTTTAAGACTACATTACATTACATCACTTTACATTAATTCATCTTAACCTCAAAACAACCCCAGGAGCAAATATTATTATTTTAAGTAGGGAAATTGAGGCTAATAATTGGTAGTGCTGAAAGCTTCTCTATCAGTCTGGCTCTGATTACACTTTGCACTACATCTAGTTTCTGTCCAATCAGACTATTTCTCCAAGAGATACAGAGAAGCCAGGGAGAGGAAAAGGAGAGGTCCAAAAGAGAGTTGGAATCTGTTTCACCTCTGCCTCACATCAACACTAATTCTGTCCTTCTCAGAGAACAGGTAAGTCATCCTTGGGGACATCCAATCATTTCCAACCTAACACTAGACCAAATTCTCAGTCTTAAATCCCCTTTCAGCTGCAGCCAGACTCTGCCAGCCCCATCCCTGATATTTGCAAGGCCTGTGGCAGGAAGACAAACGAAGGCCCATATACCACATTTATAGGCTTTTAGGTGTTATAAACTAAGCTAGCAAACTGCTATATAAAACATATGGAACATATTCTATTCTTCTCCCTTGACAACTATGCCATCATAATGACCTAGAAGGCCAGTTCAACTTTGCCAGTCTCAGACACTTTGGAGTTACATAATAGAACATGGTGGCCATGTCAGGGAAGTTGGCCTGGCCCTCAGCTCAGAGCCCACCCCACTTCATTTTCTATCTCTAGCCACCTGTTACACCATGAGGAGCCTCATGTGCACCTGTGTGGACACCCCATCCAGAATACAAGCTTTGTCCATGCCTCTATTAACAACCACCACTTGGCCACTGCGGGGAGCTAGGGATGGATTCCTGTCTGCAGAGTGACCTCCCCTCAGGAGGATGGATTCTCGGAAGACCCTAGAAGTGGGGATGGACTATTTGGGCAAGGAATTCCAGGTACCAGGTTGTTGAAGTATGGTCTAGAAGGGACGGGTATGGACTCTGGGGAAGCACATCCCCTTGCCTCTCAAGCTCTGTGCCTAGCAGGGAAGGACACAGCTGGAAAAGAGCCAGGGCAGGACCATCTAAATGACGACCAAATGCCAGGGATCTCTTTTGCTTGGGTAACACACAGTATAAAGATGCAAGATGGCCTCCTGACAGACTGCAGCTCCCAGTCCCTCGGCTACTACTGTAGCTGGCCCCCTTGCTTAGCCTGACTCTCTTACTCACTGCCAATTCCAGACCCATTAAGACAATGTATTGTCTCAATGTTCATTTTATAATAACATACACAAGGCATGAATTCACAGACACCAAGTCTTAGTACACTCTCAAACAGCTATCGCTAGAGGAAATGGTCTGGCGGGATTTTGCACTGTAATATTTATTGTGGTAATAACATCAAGTCTTCCCACTCCCCACCAACACACACACACACACACACACACTTCTTCTGCTTGTTCCAGAAGCCAATAAAAGAAAGCAACAAATAAAAAGAATACATTTGATTAAAGTCACTAAGTACACGCTTTTCCTTTAAAAAAAAAAAAAAAGGAAAAATAAATAAAACAGACTAAGTTTTTTAAGCTTTTATTTCTCTGGATCACAAGGCATAACTTTTTTTAATAGGATCTTCAAAGGCTTACGAAAACTTGTGACTTTCCTAAATGCCCCTGGGCTCCTAGAACCTCAGGGCTTTATTCATGATTCCTAACATTCTACTAGGTAGCCTAACCTTCAATGCTGTAACAGCAGAATTTGCATACTAATTTTTAGTGGGAGGAATGACTCCTGCAGGTGGATCACGAGAAATTGCTGGACAGTGCCCTTCAGACACACGACACTCACACATGAAGTTCGGGCTCCTGCCCCCTGTGTTTGGGTCCAATGCTCTCTGTCCCCACAGGATATTTTCTACACTTTCAATCTTTCTCACACTCTGTCTGGATTATGTCTTTCATTTTTATCCATGACTTATTTTTACCACACAGGGCAGTCCCTTATTTTGTATTTCTTCATAAGTTACAATGATGCTCCTATCATAAAAATCATTTTCACTATCCATTTAGGCACATGATAAGCCTACATAACAGCATTTTCAAACCATGGGCAGTAGGATATGTCCCACGCACAAGAGACAATCTATCTCCATGACCTACACCATAAAAAAATCACTTCTTTAAGTAAACCCAACAAGAACTAGAAGCGTGACAACTCACTCATGTTTGTGACCTAAAAGATGCTTGGAAACACAAGGGGAGATACCAGTCGTTCAAAGAGTTAAGTGAATTGACCGCCACCACTAGCCATGGGTGTTTTTCTTTGCTTAATTTTGTTTAATTTCTCCAGGAATTAAACCTAATGAATGCACAAAATGATTTTTGGACGTGAATTTTTATTTCTTTGGGAAGTAAAATGATGTAATGGGGAAAAATAGACCAAAGTATCAAGCTCACACTTAACTTGCTCTGTGACAGTGAGTAAAAAATCACCTGCCCAGTGAGCCTGCTCTATCAGTAAGTAGGGATAATTTCCACCTAATAGAGCCGTTTCAGAAAAGAGCAGTAGATGCCCTGGTACAAAAAAAGACACTCAATAAATGTTAATTTCTTCTTCCCTTCCACCTGGATATAATTAGTTAAATGTACACTAGTAGATATAACAGAGGTGCTACTGAAATCAGACAGACCAAGGTTCAAAGTCCACTACTGCTCTCCAGCCTTAGGTAAGTTATCACCCTCTCTGAGCCTCAGTTTCTCCATCTGTAAAACCGGAGCCGCCTCAAAGGGCTCTGGTGAGGACTAAGGAGATGGTGGGAGTGGGATCCCCTGGCACAGTGCTGGACACAGAGTAAGGGCTCCATGCATTTCTGTATAGCCGGGGACATGGAGTGAAGCTGGTCAAGGTTCAAGTCCTGTCTACCTCCTCTGTTACTTTAGGCAAAGTAACCTCACTGAGAATCACTTTCTTAGTGGGTAGTCCTGAAATGATCATTTCTACCTCACTAGTTTTTTATGAGGTTTATAGGAGATAATGTTGATAAGTGCCACATTCAGAATACACACAGATTACTGTTAATAAATGATAAGCAATTATTAATACATTTTACAGGCAGGATTAAAAGCAACCAGGGGAAGAGAACTATTAGATCCCTATATTGCAGACTCGTATGGTTAAATTGGAGAGAAATAAGCACAAGTCAGAATCTAAAAATAGAGCTGATCTAGAGATCTGCTTCAAGAAACTTCCTCTGATAGAAAATATATATGTTTTCTGGATTTGAAATTATATGGATTCTGACATATATATGTATGTATATTTTATATATATATATACACATACACATATATAAAATTATTCTAGGGCATTAGTGTTCTGTTACAGAACCTAGCACATAATGGGTGCTCCACAGATTTGAACCATTAATTAAATTGATATCAATTATAAGATATCAATTAATTTGACTGTATTTGTGCAACTGACGGCACAGCATCTTGTAGGTCATCGGACTCCTCGGAAGCACGGGGATCCAGCCACAGTATTTTTCTTGTTTACACACCTATCAGTCAAACGCTAAGCTATGGGGACAACCCAAAGCAGCCATGTCCTTGCTCTCCTCCTACCGCTGGAACAACGTCCCCTAATAGACCGTACCTTTCAGGGAGCACGCATACTGAGATCGCACCAGATAAATCAGACTGATCATAATAAAGCTAATCTTGCAGAGATTAAATCCTAGCAGCCCACAAAAGGAGGAAGTTGGGCTGTCAGAGGCAGCCATCTGCCTCTGGGCAGGGAAGCACTCAAAGACATGGGAGAAGAGGAAGGTGCTGGATGTGAATCCAGAGAATCTGTCTCTCTGCTTCCCTGGCCCCAGAAGTCAAAAAGGGCTCCGGGGGGGGGGGGGGGGAGGGCGGTGAAGAAAGGCCAGGAACAATGAAAAGGCAAGGCTTCTCTGTTCAGAAGTTTGTGTTCGCAAAAAACAAAAGTAAAAAAGTAGAACTTTAACTTTGTAACTTTTTGGAATCCTCTTAGTTACTTTAACAAGAAATCTCATTCAGTTCATGCTCCAGACTCTCCCCTCCCTTTCCTCCCCCCCAGGGTCGTGTCTGTTTCAGGGGGCTGATGCAGGGCGAGGGTATTGCTGCAAACTCTCAAGAGGCCGGCTGGACCTCACTCATGACCTGCCCATACTGGCCTCAGGATATGATCCTAGCCTCAGTCTACACCTATCTCTACTACTCAACCAGGCTCCTATCCTCAGTCTACACCTGTCCTCCGTCTACACCGCTCAGTGCAGCCTCAGCCCTTGTTCTCGATCTCGAGGCCCCTTTGGATCCAGCTATTTCTAATATTCCCTGCCTTCTTCTGGGAAGCAGGAGATCTTGCCACTCCAACATCACGCTGGTGTCCGGGGACCTTTGTGAGGCTAGAACCCTCTGCCTCTGATATCCTCCTCTTTGGTGCAGGGAGATGGCCCTGTTGGTGCCGTGCCATGCGGGGCTTGGTGGGCTTGGTGAGTGGGGCTGTCTCTGGACCACCTACTGGACATCCAGGGCAGTCACCTCTGTCCTGGGGACTAAAACCTCCTAAATCTCTACAGGAACTGTGGACCCCGCACTAAAGGCTTTTTCTCCAAACCTAACTGGGGTTATGGAAGCCACCCCCTTCCCCAGCTGTAAGGCTTAGCCCCCAAAGTGAGTCTCTCTCTTCCTTTCCTTCCATGTCCCCTCAGCGTAGGCTCCAGAAGTGGGAAGCTGGACAACTCACTTTTGCTACTGATTTCCCTCAGGTCCAAGGTCTTTGGGACTCAAAGGCAAAAATCTGCCTGTTTTGTCATGTCTTCCATCCAAATGCCATCCTCTCCAGAGGCCGTGAGTGCTGCTCCATGGGCCGGCTGCCCGCCCTGGAGCATGTCCCAAAAAAGACAAATCTGCTCTCATGGGAACCCTCCATGCAGCCCTGACGTGCCCTGCTTAGGTCACACGGCACTCCCAAACAACCTCCCCACCGAATCTCCTCTTTCTCTCTGTCCCATAAAGCAGGGCATTGCAGAATGGGTCTAACTGAAGAATGGTTCCAAATCAAGAGGTTAATAGAAGTTGCAGGTGAGTAGGTGCGATTCAAGAGTCCCGACGAGGATGCTGAGGCCAGACTGGAAGCTGTAGATCAGGTACCAGGCCCAGGCTCAGGCTGGGATGAGTACCAGCCCACCCCTGCTCAGAACCCCTGCTAAGCCGGGGATGGGCGTGGGTGGGTGGGGTGATCAGGTGGACACAGTTCCGAAAGCAAACAGACTTAGGCCAGAATTTAAGTCCGAACAATGAAAATAGAAGATGGAGTTCTAAGCCTGGGGCTAGGACAAATGACCTTCAGATTGGCATGTAGCTTCTGACCCCTGGACGGGCTCTTTCTTGGTTCTGCCCTGGCTTGAGGCAACTTTCCCTGTGTGAGCAGGAAGAGCGGCAGGTCTGAGTTCAGGCTTGGCGGTCAGACAGCTGTGGTTCAAATCCCAGCTGTGCCCCTGACCTAAGCAGGTTGTTTAACTTCTTGCTGGGTTTCTGTTTAACTTATTTCTGAAATGAGCTGAACGCTTCCCCCAACCTCTAGTATTGGAAGTTGTGTCACACACACACACACACACACCCTATACAATCGGACTCTGTCACCTGTTCAACCAGCGCTCACTCCTCAGTGACTCTGGAGCTCAGTAGGTGCTGGGTAAAATTCAAACAACCTCCTCTGGGCTTCGCCTACTGAGAGATCACTTTGACTCCCCAGCTGAAAGGGCTCCTTGGACTCTTCTCCTTCCTGACATCATCTCAACCCCTTAAAAAAAATAAACTTTATTTCAATCCCTGACAGTTGCAAGTCCACCTAGTAATTAAGTACTCGAGCTACAGCCTTTATTTAGAGAGCTTCCCTGATTATCTGGGTGGTTACAAACTCCACCTGTGCTCATGATCAATCTTGGGCCTTCACTAATCATCATAAAGCATAATGGCCTGTAATTCAAATGCACAGCAAATGCCCAATGACGGTCCATGGGGAGGGAGGGACTTGCATGCAACCATTAATTTATCATAGAAATTCAGGATGTCCCTTTTTCGCTTTCTCTTTTTCTTCCTTTATGAAGACCCAACACTAAGCAGTGGCAGCAAGCAATGAGCAGAGCTTGGAGTGCGAGAGGGGTAAGCAGGAGATCTGGGTGCAAAGCCCAGCTCTGCATCCTCGAGCACTCACAACCCTCATTTGTAAATGGATAGGCTGGCCTAGGGTGGTGGGGCCCATGGCTAGCCATTAGAATCACTTGTGGAATAGTGACAACAAAATTGTCCTGGGCTATCTATCCACCTCAGACCTACGGAGTCAGAATTTCCAGGGCTGGTTCCCAGGAACTCTGTACCCATGAAATCTGTAGCTTTCAAAGGTTTCCAGCAGATTCTTGAGGTCTGTCAGGTCTGAGAATCCCTGGGCTCCATATATAAAACCCAGGCCCCTTCAGCTTCAATAATCACCCTCCACTGCCTTTAGGCCTTTGTTACTGCCACTGGTGGAAGAATCTGAACACCCCATCATACAGGAAAGAGCCTCATGTCACACTGAAGCTGTGCTGGGGAGCTTCTGAGAAACTTGGGGGATTCTTTAGAGCTAAAATGTTCTCAAGAGCAATTCTATTGCATTTTGAGCTGGCTAACTTCAGGAAACTGCCCCATGCACTGTAGGACCTAGAGCATACCTGGCTTCCATTGGCTAAATACTTATAACGCCCTCAGATCCACCATGACTATCAAACACACTTCTCAGATGAGGAAACCAGTGCCCAATTAATCTTACCTTACAGGCATGTGAGGCACTTATTAGCACAATGCCTGGCACCCAGAAGTGTTCAGTAAATGTTTATTATTATTATTATTATGCCAGAAACACAATACATTTTCATATAGATGAAATGGCTCTGTAACTATCAAAGAGGAGTCACAAACCAATCAAACACTGACCCCTGCTCGGTTGTTCAAGCTGGGTACAAAACAAGACTATGGTTGTCCGTTAATACAAGAATCCCCTTCTCCATGCCCCACCCGCTCCTAACTGTGTTCTGCCATCGTCACCCCAATACAAAAGTGTGCATATATGGGGTAAATACATGTCCTGGGGAACCACTGCAATGATAATGAGTAGAAATGGAATTTTCAGTAAGCTACGTCAGTATGTATTAATATCCTATTTTAAACTAAATTTTCCTTACTGTAACTCAGCTCCCTTCCTAGTTCCTTTGCCCTCCTTTTTAATGAGACAAATTGCCTTCACTTTGTCCACTACATTAACACACATATTTATAGTTATTTCTCCCTTAAGTCTTCTTGACACAAGGCTGAACAGGTTTGGTTTCTTACCTCTTCCTCAAGGGTCTTATTTTGAAAACATTTCATCATTTTTGTTGCTCTCCACTGAGCTTCCCTAGGTATCTCACTATGAGGGAATTTGTTTCAAATTGCATCACTCATGGAAGAGAATTCCAGGAGTAAAAAAAAAAAAAAATGTCAGGCTGATAGAGAACGCTCGCTTGGCTCTTCAGACCTTCGGGGGTTTTGCTCCCATTAACAAATCCACCCTGTGGATGCGCTCTTATAATATGGGCCCCAAGGACCAAGAAGAGAAAATTCAATAAGTAGTAAAAACACTGTGAGAGAGAATCACTGCATATGTTTGCATGAAGCCAGATACTTAGTAGATCTATGTAGGATGAGAGAAAATTTAAGAACATTATAGAAGGAGCTTGTTAGAATCATTATAATCTTTTTATCGTATTTGCACCAGTAAAAGATTGGCTCCCAAGTATAAAATCAAAAGGAAAATAGCAAAAAAAATCACTTGCTCAGAGCAAAATAGCAGATTTAATGATCAAAATCAAGGAAGTGCCACAATGAAGTTAATGGAGATACCTCAGGACTGAGAGTCAGGAGACCCTGTGTTTAATTTCCTATAATGGGTTCGTATTCGCTGCATGGCTTTCGGTAAATCACTTCAACTTCCTGAGTACCAGTTACTTCAGCTGTAAAGAAGAGGTCACAGGACTGGCCTGAACCTTGCAGGGTGGTTTTAAGGCCCAAGTGTCTCAATGGGCACAGCCTAACCCAGGCACACAATAGGTATCAAGAATGGTTGTTATTGCTATCGTAAATAGTGTCTACCAATAGGAAAGTGGATGGCACAGCGTGAGGTATGCAGTCGGTGCTTAATGTGAGTTCCTAAATTAAGAAACCTCCATCCTTAGCATTTATACCCTCCATTCAACCTCTTTACCTACAAATGAAAAAGCGAATGAGAAACAAAGTAAATAAAAAGCAAGGTGCTTGAGAGGAGGCAGGCATGACCCCCCCTTTTATTATGCTTACAGGACATATACTAATCTCTCCTCTGTTCTCATTTTGTCACCTTCAGATTCAATGGTCATGTGCTAGGAAAAGACACTCAGCAGTAGAAGCAGGACACCTCTTGCTTCCAGTAGAATTCGTTTTGAGTTGGGGCTTTAGAGAACTCCGTCCATGGTGAACTGCCTGCAGTATCGTATTATAAGATGACCTCATTTTTACCTTGCTTCCACAGACAACTCCTACAATGCTGTTTTCTGAGGCTCCAGAGTATTATCTATGCAACTGCTGCCTGCCAAGGAATTCATCCCTTTTCTTCCTCAAGTTGCTCACTAACTAAATTGATTACTAGGTCAGGCAATGCCTCACTTCTTTATTGGACCTGCTCTCTGATCACGTGTCTGGAAAGTATTGAAAAAGTCATTAAGTATTTACATTAAAAACCACACTACTCTATCTCATCCCATGCTACATTCTAAACACTCACTGGCAAGGTTAAACAGAAAGTAATGAGAAATTTAAGGCTCATGGGGAAAGTCTTTCCTAAGGGAAGGGAACCCCCTCTTTTGTTTGTAATTAGAAAGAGACTTATTTGGTTCTTTTGGTCATATTACAAAAGCAACACACACTCCTCGTAGAAAAATACAGATGAGCAAAAAGGAGAAAACACCCATAATCTTGCACAAATAGATTACCACAGTTAACACTAGGGTGATTCGTGATGTCTGAATATATGTATATATCAAGACTAAAGGCAGCAACAAGGGGAATTGTCGGAAAGGGTCCACTCTCCGCCCCGGGGAGGAGGGCAGGAGAGAGATGAACCAGGGACGGACATATATAAAGGACTGAGCTACCACACCCTGCTTTGTCAGCTTTCCCTCTGTGCTACACCTCACCATGGCTGAATTCTCTTATATACAACAGCCTTGCAGTTGGCAGTGTCCAGGAGGGACAGAGGGAGCTGGGGAAGGAAAGTAGCCTTGTTCCTGCCAATTCATTTTCCAAGTAAACTTCAACTGCTCTCTGTAAAGTATGAGTGAGCATGCTACAGTTTTGTTGCCAAAGATGGGCACACCAGTCCCTTGCATGCATATTCTGCCCCACCCACCAGAAGGAGTCTATTTCCCCTCTCCTTGCAGTTAGGTGGCTTTGTGACTTGCCTTGACCAATATAATGCAATGGAAGTGACACTGCCCAATGAGAGTGCAGATTGCCCCTAGACAAAGTCTACCAGGAACACACCTGCAGTCAAATGAAATCGGATTTATTGACTAGCTGCAATGAGAGAGAATGCACACCAGGAGGAGCCATGGAGTGTCTCAGTAAGAGGGTGTAGAGAGATTGGGTCTGTGGTAGGTGATTTTAAAAAGACTTCAAGGAAGTGGGGCTTGGCTCTGGAACGGATGCTGTCAGGAAGCAGGGGTAATTCTATGATTGGGGATGACTTTGTCTGATGTCAGTCTTCAGTGAAAATGTTTATATTTAATAGGAAAAAAAGACAGCCTATCAGTGAGTAGAGGATAGTTGCTAGCAAGACCAAGGTTTAGCTGATAGTGCCTGGTCAGTTCCCAAATGTCAAGGATTATTTTTCTCTTTCATAGGGGAATAAACTTTAAGAGGCTTGATAACTTCTGTTTTCGCTTGGGTTAAGCCAACCACTTATGTAAGAAGTTCAACTACTTTGAGACCACCATGCTATAAGGAAGTCCAAGCTAGTCACATGAAAAGATAGTGTTAAAGAAAACCATTACACCCCACTGAAAACAAGAATTATAGTCAGGCCATCCCAGCCAGCCCTTATTTGAGCTCTCTCAACTGACCACTGAGCAGAGACAAGCTGTCCTTGCTAGGACCTCATGGAATTTCTGGTCCACAGAATCCGAAGAAATAAAAAGGCTATTGTTTTAAGCTGCTATGCATTGGAGGTAGTTTCTTACACAGAAATAGGTAACTGAAATGAGTAGCAAGCAAGTTTATATTACACTGGTAAGATAATCCTTGCTTTACCCAATTGCAATAAAAATGTTGGACCCTGAGAAGACCATCATTTAAAATTTTATAAAGATGTATCATAAGTTGGTACACATAATAATTGGCTCATCTTTATACTACAGGAGCAAATTTCAGTATTTTTTTATCATTTTATCTCCTTGAAGAGAATATCTGTATATTAATAATCTAACTTTATACCTGTGAGAATCCATGGTACATTATTATGACAAAACCAAGCAAAAATGTTTCTAGCAACCTGTCAAAAATCAGCCAAGCATATCACAAACTACAGAGACTAGGTAATATTCAGATTCACTGTGGGGTTTTCTGACTCAGTCCAGATCAGCCCTAAGAGGCAGTTCTGAAGACTGTAGGGAACATGCAAATGATTGGAGCCAATATTTAAACCCATTCTAAGCAAGCCGATCATGATTGGGCCATCATCTAGCCTGACCTCCAGGGCTCATCCAGAAGTACCAGTATCAGGTGGGCCTGAGCTTCCCAGTCTCGACTCAGCCACTCAGAGCACATCCATCATAGCCCAACAACAACTCCATTACACCCAAGCCCTTCCCAGGGCCTCCTGAGAGACTGTGTTTTCAATATCATTTTCAGCTCCAGAGCACCCCAGAAGAAAGCTATGGGATTTCTGGTCAACCATCAGCTGGTGTGTCAGCTAGATTCTGCTGGTGGCGAGTTACATTACAGCAGAAATAGAGGGAAAATACATAGACGTATATCCCACTACCAGGTTGTGTTTGCAACAGGGATAGCTTGGGTGAGGTAAGTTACCTTTTGTCTTTTGGAAAAAGTAAGTTGTACCTGTAGCAAAATGAAATAGGACAAATTTCTAACACTTCTTTGTTGTAATTTCTTTGTTTCGCTTCTCCCTTACTGGGTTCTACCATCATCCCCTTCATAAACGTTAGTTCAAGGGCTGGCCACTCTCCATATTTAGTGTAGCATAGTCCAATAGAAACATAAATGTAAGCCACAAATGTGAACCACACACAACTTTATAATAGCCATATTAAAGTCAAAAGAAACAGATAAAATTCGTTTTTAATAATATTTCTATTTAACTTAGTATATCCAAAATTTTATCATTTTAATATGTAATTGATATAAAAACATTTAACGAAAGATTTCACATTCTTTTTTGTTGTTATAAAAATCCAATGTGTGATTTACAACTGTATCACATCTCAACTCAGAATTATCCATATTTCAAGTGCTCAATTGCCATATGTGGCCGTGGCTACCATTTTGGATAGCATATTTCTATTTGATTAAAACTTATCTGTCTAGTAATCCATTCTCTCAATGATTAGCTGGTAACCGTGTCCAATAAATTAATTTAACTATGACATAGATGCACCTTCAATGCAATGCATCAGCATTAACAGAGATATAGAATGCCTTGATTAAAATGTCCAGCAATTATGGCAATCCATTAAGCGATCAACCTCTACTATTCCTCAAATCACACAGGTGGGCTCCTATGCCTACATATGATATCATTATGAAGGAAAAAAAAAAGACAACTAAGAAAAAATTTTACATATGCCAAAACTGATCCTGATTTCATTTAACTTTCAGGTAATTTCTTTTTCTAGAAAAATTTGCAGAGTGATAGATAAATATATCCCTGAGGAATCTCTAAGTGGTAACAATGATGTACTTTCTCACTTTTCTAAAAACTTACCTTATTGAGAAAAAAGTCCTAAGGAAATTCTCCTGAGCTAAGTAGCAACATCTGTAGAAAGCATTAGAAAGACAAATCAAAAATCATGGAAAGGGCATGGGCTCTGAAATCTCGCAGACTTGGATTGACCAGGTGAACTTGAGCAGATGCCTCCTTGGCACCAATTCCCTCAGGATGTGGAAAATCCCATTTCCCTTGCAAAGCCAAAGGAATTTAAGCGTTCCCAATACCATGGGAGACCCTGAGTAGACAATAAATGTTTACCTGCATGTTGTTATAGACTGGAGGTCAATCATCATTCCAATGTAAATAGCTACTCCATTGGTCTGTGAAAACCCCAAGAAATAGACCAGTAAGCCATAGTGCCTCCTTACCCATACAAGCCCAAATGCTGTCCTCCAGGTAGCTCCAGGCTGGCTATTCACAGGTGCTATAGCTTCCTGCAAGGTACACTGAGAAAGGCTCTTTCAGAAAGGTCAGCTCCCTTGGGAGCAAACAAGCGCTCACAAACTTCGGCTATTTTGTCAGTCATAATTCTAGTTCTATAAAACAGTATTTTCTGATCAAAGAGCACGGCAAACAAATCATTACTTCCCCAAATGGCACAAGTCCTAGGCTTTTGGTCAGCCTGTGGATTGGCCACTTCTCCATCAGGGGTTCACCCTCATCCAATCAGCTGTGGCCTCACTGGAAGCCTAAAGTCAGCGAGATGTGTGGGCAAGAATCCATCCCACAGGTGAGAAGGTGATGTGGGCAGATGGTCCCCTGATTACTATACCACTCCCACAGATGAGGGAACTGAGGCTCAGAGAGAAGTAACTTGCCCAGCTCACTCCCTGATCTCAGGGACTGGGTCTTGTTCCTGTTCCTTAGCCCCAGTACTCACCACCCTGCCTGTATTACTGATGAGTATTAAAAATAATTGTTGAATGAATAATTGCAAGGCCAAGAAACTCAAGTTTGGTCTCCTACACTTGTTCTAAACCTTGGCTGCACATTTGAATCACCAGGGCTTCTAAAAAAAATCAGTTTTAATCAGTTTTAAAAATTTCAGATGAACCTAAGGTGCAGACAGTGTTAAGAATCAAGTCCCCAAGTTATTAACCTTGACTGCACATTAGCATCACCTGGGGGGCTTTTAAAATTCCCCCTGCTCAGGCCACACCCCCAGGCCAATTAAAGCACACTCTGCTCCCCAGGTGATTCTGATATTCAACCACAGTTGAGAACCTTGGTCCAGAGCAGCACTTCTCAGATTTCAATTTGCACTGAATCTACCGGGGATCTGAATAAAATGCAGATTCCTGGTCAATGAGTCTTGGATGGGCCTGATAGTCTGCTTTTCAAAAAAAGTTCCCAGGTGATGTTAATGCTACTGGTCTGAGGGCCACACTTTGAGTAGCAAAGCACTACTTGGCAGTCATTTTAAGGTTCTGAAAAAGCTGCTTTAATGAATGAATAAAAAAATGTTCTTGAGTTAGTTGCTTATTAGTTGACTATAGCAAATGGTTACTTCTACACTGCCTTAAAAAGTTTGCAATGAGGGGTGCCTGGGGGGCATAGTCAGTTAACCGTCAGACTCTTGGTTTCAGCTCTGGTCCTGATCTCAGGGTCCTGAGATGGAGACCCCCTTTGGGCTCTATGCTCAGGGCAGCATCTGCTTAAGACTTTCTCTCCCTCACCCTCTGCCCCTCCCCTCCTCAAATAAATCTTTAAAAAATTTTTTTGCAATGATCATTTTCAGCCAATCTCTCCCCCCAACCCCCACCCATGAAGATGAATTTCATGATTTGTTCATGTAGGATTCGGTACTGCTGAGTGGTTAGGAGCATAGACAATAGTGTTAGAGTAGGCAGTTAGGTTCTAACAGGATACCTGGAGGTCAGCACCAAGGAAGTCATGGCTGGCTATCAGGAAGGTCCGAGACCTGTCCAGGCAACACTCGCATTCCACATGAAACCTGATGAAATCAGCCAGGCCCAAGATGGCGGATGCCATGACAGGGAACCCCTGACCAAACTAGGAAGAAAAAGTGGGAAACCCTGCTTCCTGCCCCAGGTAAAGAATATTCCTCCCCTAGGGGCGCCTGGGTGGCTCAGTCGTTAAGCGTCTGCCTTCGGCTCAGGTCATGATCTCAGGGTCCTGGGATGGAGCCCCGCATCGGGCTCCTCGCTCCTCAGGAAGCCTGCTTCTCCCTCTCACACTCCCCTTGCTTGTGTTCCCTCTCTCGCTGTCTCTCTCTGTGTCAAATAAATAAATAAATAAATAAATAAATAAATAAATAAATAAATATCTTAAAAAAAAGAAAAAAGAATATTCCTCCCCTAGTTAACAACTGCTGATAAGAGATAGAAATCCAACCCCCAGGACACAACCCTCTTTCCCTCCTCCCCCCGCCCACTCTCTCTGTGTCTCTCTGTCTCCCTCTCCCTCTCTCCCTTCCTCCCTCTTTCTTCCTCCCCCCCACCACCATGTCTCTTTCATCCACACAGGCACGTGCTCCCCCACCCCACTCTCAACTCTCAAGAATGTACTTTTTGCTTTAATAAACTTTCCCACTTGTGTCACTTGTCCCCTGTGCTGTGTGTGTGTCCTTGAATTGAAAATGGTGACAAGACCAAGAACCTTCAGCAGCTCCTTCGGTCTGGCTGGGTCAAGGCCCTGGATCCCAAGGACTCCTCAGTTCACCTGACAATGATTGGTCAGATCTCCTGGCTTGGAAACCTGCCACTGTCACTTCATAGCTAGGATCCTTGGGTGATTTCCTAAACTGCTCAGTGCCTCAATTTTCTTATCCATAAAGTAGAAACTAAAAAAAAAAAAAAAAGTACCTATGTGTTCACATCACTAATCATCAGTGATGATTAGATTACTTATCACGAATCAAAGCCCAATGAGCTATGACCTCACACCTGTTGGAGTGGCTACCTGCAAAAAGACAAGCACTGGCATGGAGGTGGCAGAAAGGGAAGCCTCGTGCGCTGCTGGTGGGAATGCAAACTGGTACAGCTGCTGTGGAGAACAGTATGGACCTCCCTCAGAAAATTAAAAATAGAGCTACCCTACAATCCAGCAATCCCACTTCTGAGGGGAAGGAAATGTATCACTTTTGAAGAGATATCTGTACCCCTGTATTCATTTTAGCATTACTTACAGTAGTCACGATAGGGAAACAATTTAAGTGTCCATCAATGGATGAATGAATAAAGAAAATGTGAGATATATACATACATGTATGCATATATACAATGGCATATTGTTTAGCCATGAGAAAGAAGGAAATCCTGCCATTTGCAACAACATAGATGAACTTGAGGGTGTTATGCTAAGTACAGTAAGTCAGAGAAAGACAAATACTGTATGTTCTCACTTATATGTGGAATCTAAAGAAGCCAAACTCTTAGAAACACGGAAGATTGGCGTATGCCAGGGGTCAGGGGTGAGGGAAATGGGAAGTTACTGATCAAATGGTCAAACTCCCAGAAGTAGGAAGAATAAGTTCTGAGGATTTAATATACAGCATGGTGATTATATTTTATAGTACTGTATTATATACTTAAAAGTTGCTAAGAAAGTAGGTCTTAAATGTTTTCACCACCCATACACACACACACACACACACACGCATTATAATTCTGTGAGGTGATGGATGTGTTAATTCATCTTACTGTGGTAATCATTTTGCAATGTATATTTGTATCAAATCATCACACTGTACATCTCAAGCTTACACAATGTTATACATCAATGATAGGGCAATAAAGCTCGAAGAAGTATTTATGAATAAGTACATATGGATATTAAATGAGTTAACACATGCAAAAGACTTAGAAAAGTGCCAGGCACATAGTAAGTGCTAAGTAAGAGTGAATTTCTTCTTGTTGTTCACTGAGCATTTGCTGATCTTGCTGGAGCTACAAAGGTAACAGCTCTGGATCATGACCTGAGTTCATGTGTCACCTCCACTCATACAAACCGTGAGGCTTGGGCAACCTCTTTGACCCCTCTGCACCCCACTTTCCTCTTGTGCAGACAGAAATAATGACAGCACCTGCATCGTAGGGTTGTTGCAAAGATAAATTATATGCAATGTACCTAGGATAGGGCCAGACTAAAGATAAATCTGCAACAAGTGTTTGTGATCACTGTCTTTGTCATTATTCCTGTGTGCCAATGGTGGGGGAGACAAAGGTAAATAAGGAACTTCAAGCCTAGCCTTTGTCAGAGCTAAAAAGAAGTTGCAAATGCAACACCCTTGATTTCAAGAGGTTTTACAGCGTCCAGTCATCCTTGAAGAGAAAGTACAAAAAAGGAAATCCTGTCAGTTAATACTTCCTATCTAGAGTCATTCTCTTGGTTTACAGCAGTTACTTCTACTCTTTGCTTTAGGCCTCTCATTTGCTTAAAACTGATGGCTTGAAAAGGGATATTCATCTGGATTCCCTCACGGAGCTGCCAGTCCACTGCCACTGTTATTACAATGATTTCTCACTATTCTTTCTCTGCTGCTTTTGACAGGGAAAGGAAGGGTCTAATGTGCTGTCTTATGTCCTGACTGTGATAGACACATCCCTTCGAAAAAGCAGCTTGCGTGTTCTGATCTCAACATCATAAGAGCTATATTCTCTGGTCCAGCTAAGCCAAAACCTTTCAAACATGCTAGATAAAGCACAAACTCCTACTGTGTAAGTAATTGCCAGATATGTTACACAAATAAGAATTCAATTTATCACACAGTTACCAGAGAGTAATGACTAACATGTATCAGCGTGTTTCCTAAGTACCAGCATATATAGAATGGTATAGAGAGATTTGGGGAACACAGCCCCCAATTCCTGGGAACATCTGCTTTCTTCAGAGCACACTTTGTAACAGGTCTCCCCTGGATTCGGCAGTACTGAGCAAATAACCCTTATGAATAGGGATTGATACAAATGAAAATGATAAAATAGACATTTCCTGTATTATTTGTATTCATTAACACACACACACTCATTCCCCTGTGTAAGCTGGTAAAAATAATGACTGAAAAAATCTGGACATATTAACTCTAAGTTGGAATTTGAGATGTACCTGTATTAGCCTCCTAGGGCTACCATAATGAATTACTGTAGACTGGGTAGCTTAAAACAATAGAAATTTATTCTCTCACACTTCTGGAGGCCGGAAGTCTGAAATCAAAGTGTGGGCAGAGCCCTGTTCCCTCTGAAGGCTCTGGGGGAGAATCCTTTCTGCATCCCCCCAGTTTCTGTGAGTCCAGGCTTTCCCTGCCTGTTGCTGCACCCCACCAACACCCACCTCCCTCTTCACTTGACCTCCTTGCTGTGTATCTCTTATAAAGACTCATGATGGGATTTGGGCCCCCCCCCCATATAATCCAGAATGATTTCATCTTGAGATCCTTAATTTAATTACATCTGCAAAGACCCTTTTTCCAAATAAGGTCACCTTCACAAATTCCTGGGATTAAGCTGTGGATATATTTTTGGGGGGAGAAGTCTGGGGGAAGGTTACCACTCAACCCACTACAATATCCAAAGAAAACCTTATCTGCAATTATAATTAAAAAGCAACTAAAACGTCTGTTCTGTCAATGACCCTAAAGGTACAAAAGAGCGGGCAGGAAAGGGCCTCTGAACACCAGAGGGCAAAAAGCCCATCACCCTGACCAGGGTGGAACCCCAGCACCCAGGGTCTCCAGTGCTGGATGTTGCTCTACTTTCGGATTACATCCATATAAGAGGATTTGAAACACTGAGCCAACCACTGCAGTCTGGAGCCATTCTTACACTGTTTCCACCTCTGACTTCATGAGGAGCACACCTACCTACCTGCCTGCTCATTGGAGAGAGATCAGCAGAGCTGCTTAGACACATCTTACCGTCCGTGGGAATCTGCAGTTCTTCAAGTATGATGCAAGAACTAGATTTTTTAAAGTTTGCATGTCCCTCCCTCTTTCCCTCTGTGCTCCATGTCTCCTTCCTGTTGCTTGCTACATAAATTGGGGAAAGGAAAGGAAGAGAAAAACTTCTAAGAAAGTCATTCATCTTCTCATTCATTTGTGGCTCCTAACAAGTCATGGAAGAAAATACAGTGGTCTGTTCCAAAAAGAAAAAAAATGTTTAGGAATTTAAATTATAGATTTTGGAAAATCAAAAATAAACCTATTGGTAGTTACTCTTGTCCCATCATGCAGGTGAAGAAGGTTAAGTAACTTCCCAGGACACAAGGAAGCCAGGAGCTGGGAAGCAGACAAAGCTCATTTGGTTCCAAATCCTTTTCTTTGGGAACCACGTTGACAAACTATTTCTGAGCTGCCCTTTCAGGTGTGAGAAGGTTTCAAGCCTAGCTCTGGGGTGTCAGGAGGAAGAAGAGGAAGTGGAGTGAAGCATCATTCTCCGAGGCATCTGAAGCAGGTTTGGAGAGAGGGGCTGGCCAAAGAGCACAAAGCTGCTAAGAAAAAATGATGTCTTTACTCTAAGGGGAATTATTCCTTGAGCTCATTAGGAAAATCCATATCATGGAGTCCAGAAAAAAATCACCTGGTAACCAGAGCCCTGGATCCCATATGCTCTTAATTCCTGGCCTCAGGCAAGAAGCAGGGCTGTTGGTTTCAAAAGAGAAGGGCTTTAGGGGAGCCTGCATGACTCAGTCGGTGAAGCATCCACCTCTTGGTTTCAGCTCAGGACATGATCTCAGGGCTCTGGGTTCAAGCCCCATATCAGGCTCCATGCTCAGCGCAGTGTGCTTAAGATTTTCTCTCTCTGTGTCCCTCCCCCTGCTCATGCACACTCTCACTCTCTTTCTCTCTCTCTCTCTCTCTCTCTCTCTAAAATAAATAAATAAATCTTTGGGGAAAAAAAAGATAGAAGGGCTTTGGCCTCTTGCTTCTTGCTGCCTGTTCACTCAGAGGGGAGACCAGTGTGTCCAGGGGCCCAGTCGAGATACCACTAGGCACAAATGGAGTTAACCCATGATCCCGGTCAGCTGGTACCATGGACAGAACTGCCCTGCTCTTTGCCGACGTCCATCCCACTGATTCTCCTCTCTCAGCAGCCAAACCAGGACAACCAGCCCAGGAGTCACTTTTGAACAAATGTTGTACTCTGTGCAGAAGCTTATTCATCATCAAGCTAATGAAGCTTACACTTCAGGGAACCCCAAGTAGCAGGGGCCTCTCTCAAAGGACTACGGGCAATTTATATCCATGATCTGTTATTATTTTTCAGTAAGATGGCCCTCCAAACTGTAGATGCCACAGGTCTCAAAAACCTGGATCTGCCCCATCTCTTACGGTGTATCCCATGGCAGTTATAATTTATAGAGCTTAAAATAGGGGCTTAATAAATATGTCAGAATAATTAATGTAACACCTTTGATGTGCCAACATGAGTCACAGATACAATCTTTGCCTTGGAGAAGTCCAAAGTATAACGGAGAAGGGAGATATAAATAAAAAAAATAAGCACCACATAAATGTAACCTCCTGACTCCAATAAACACCAGGCAGCTTTACTGTTATAGGAACAGACAACTGGAGGACGTGACCCAGGCAGAGAGGTTCACAGGAGGCAATGGTGGAACTGAGATCTGAAGGAAGTGAGAATTACCCAGGCAGAAGGGAGAGAAGGGGGTGGGGGGGGAGAACTTTCTAGGCTGAGAAGACAGAAGTGCTATAGAGGGAAAGACCAGAGCCTGTCATAGGCATAGAGGAGGAGGCCACAATCCAGCTTGTGGGAAGGGCAGGGTGAGGGAGATGGGCTGAGGCAAGAGGAGGGATTTCCTCCCTTGTCAGGGGAGCAGAGCTCCAGCAATACGGGGAAGGAGGTGCCCTCTGATGGCTCTGCTGAAAGTGGGAAGGTGAAAGAGAAGCAGGAAGTGTGTAGAAAATGAGAGATAAAGATTTGTGCAAGGAGTGAACGCTCCAGACAGCAGACCACTTTGCAGGGAAGACCCCTAGGCCCCAGCAAGGGGCTTATGTTTCCCAGACCTGCTCTGAGGCACCATGAGGTGGACATGCCCTCTCTCGTGGGGTTTGCCTTACAGAAAAGGATCTGCACTAACATCACAGGAGGTCCGTGGCAGGAGTAGAGTGTTGGGGGTGGGGGTGGGGGGGCAGGAGGATTTTGTTTCAAATCTCCAGGCAGTTTTCCATCTCAGCAAATTGGGAGATTTGAATGCCTCTTTTAGGCAAACAGTCTCTCTCTTCCAAGAAAACCACCAGTTTTTCTTAAGGAAGACTATAAGCCCACACTAATCTGAAGACACAGACATTTTAGAGGCCCAGAGAAGCGCTCTCCATGGCAATGGAATGTCGTGTTTGCAGTGCCACATCCTGCCAGGTCCCTGGCTTCGGGCAGCAAGAAACACCTCTTTGGTCTGCGTTCTGGCCCAACTGGGCCTGCAAGCTGTCACTTGCTCTTCTGGAGCTGTTTGCTTTCTTATGGGCATTTTGATTCTGACTCAGCAGGCCAGACTGATGCGTGGAAAGCAATTGGCCAATTGTCAATGCCACGCAGTGATTGAAGTTCACAAGGGAGAGAGAAGAGGAAATGTCGCAAAGGTTCCAGCCGTCAGGGAAATTTCTATGGAGGAGGTACTTGAAGGAGGCTGTGAAGAACAGAGAGGGTTGGGGACGCATCGGGGAAGGACAGGGCATCCCTGTGAGGGGAGCAGCTTGTGTGTGATTTCTCAACAGGCAGGTCTGGGTCTATCGCTTACTGGCTGCATGCCCCGCCCCCCTAAAATGACTTAAACTCTTTGTGCTTCCTTTTCCTTAACTGTGACAAGAGCAGTTTAGTCCTGACCTGTAAGGCCCTACTGAGGAGTCAACAAAGTAATTCTTACAGCATTCTTACCACAGGGCCTGGGCCATATGAGGCAACCCATAAATATTGCCAGGATTTTGTTTTTGTTTCTGTTGTTATTGTTTGAGACCACCAAGCAGGACTTTCCAAGAAGGTACAAATGGACACTTGGCCACTCCTAGGCCCTCAGCCACACTGAGGGTGTAAGAGGATCATGAGCAGAAATGACAGGGAAAGAGGGTCTCTTTTCGGAGAGTTGTGGGTGTGCTCTGGTCTCTTCTCCCAAGGGCTAGGCATCCCTCGATCCAAGCTGGTGAAAGGGACTTCATAAGCACTACTTGGAGAGCTTCCTAAGTGTCCCCTTGATGGGGGACACCAGAGTCTGGTGGCTGATTCACTCCTGAGAAACACAAAGAACGCAGACTGCTCTTTTCTGATGGTGGAGAGGAGAGGCAACACTAGAATGTCATTGCATCCAGAACGTTTGCTGGGTCAAAGGCAGGAGTGTTTCCTGTTGACCATATCCAGGCCACATGAAGAAGAGCTAGCAAGAGGGTTCGAAAGGGTCACTAATAATGAAGACCTCAGAAAACTAAGCTTGAAATGTCTAAGATCTGAAGGAGGAGCCCAAAGTGACCAACTAGAACAGGTGTCCACCAAACCCACGGAAAAACAGGTAAGGGATCGCTGGTCAAGTTTTGTGTTGGGGGCTTGGGAGGAGGGTGTGTGGGAAGGAGGAGGAATTCTCAGGGTGCGGGGGAGGAAATAGGAAAGCAACCCCATCAGAGGAAGAATCGGCTGGTAACTGCCAAGCCCAAGGAATGCAAAGGCCAACTCACACAGAATTAGTTTAGTGTATCAGTGTCGGTTCCCCATTGCTGTTATAGAAAATCATCACAAACTTAGTGGCTTAATACAAATTGGGGGCACCTGGGTGGTTCAGTCATTAAGCATCTGCCTTTGGCTCTCAGTTCATGATCCCAGGGTCCTGGGATCAAGCCCTGCATCAGGCTCCCCACTTAGCTCTGAGTCTGCTTGGGATTCTCTCTCTCTCTCTCCCTCTGCTGCTCCCCCCTCCCCAACTTGCACACAAACACACACACTCTCTCTCTCTCCCCCTCTAAAATAAATAAATAAATCTTTAAAATAATAATAATGATATGATATTAATACTGCCCCTTCCTAGCTTTGGCAGGCACAACTTATCAGTCCCACATGTGGGCTCAGAATCCTTCTCAAGGCAGGATTCTAATAAGCTCGATTGGGCTTCTCCCTCTCCCTCTGCTGCCCCCCACTTGTGCTCGCTCTCTCTGTCAAATAAATAAATAAAATCTTTTAAAAAAACACAAATTTATTATTTTACAGTTTATAAAAGTCTGAAGTCTGAAATAGGTCTCAATGGGCTAAAATCAGGGCTGTCAACAGGGTTGCGTTCCTTTCTAGAAGCTCTAGGAAAGAGTCTAGAGCTTCCTGCCTATTCCAGCTTCTGGAGACGGCCCGCAGTCCTAGGCTCTTGACTCCTTTCCACCCTCAAAGACAGCCATGGTCAGTTGGCCTCATATCACATCACTTGGTCTCTTCTGCCTTTCTTTTCCTCTTACAAGGACCCTTGTGATTACACTGAGCCCACCTGAATAATTCGGGATAATGGCCCTCATCTCAAGGTCAGATGATTAGCAACCTTAATTCCAGCTATAATGTATTCACAGGTTCCAGGGATTAGTATGTGGATGTCTTTGGGGCATCGTTATTGTGCCCACCAGAGACAATAAGAATCTTCCCACCCTTCAGCTCCCTCTCTGCCTTAAATTCAACCCCAGATGAGCCAGGAGCAGCCTGGCAAGTATTGGAGGCTGGGAAACAAAAGGAGCCAATGTGTGTCTGTCTGTCCACAGCATCCGCACAGTGCCTGAAACAGCATGAGTAATAAACTAAACTAATATTCAGCGAATGTATGCATCCACATCCCACGTAATTGGGGCCTCCGTATGATTCCTGATGGAAGCCGCCCCCTTAGACACTCCCAGCCAGATTTGCCATCGCCCAATCAGGGAAGCCCTTTTGCCAAAACTCAAACCCTACCTTATCCCCTTTTAAGTTGTAGTTAGGTTATTTTTTTCACCCCGAACTCCAGAATTGTGTAATTATACTCGTAACATACGGTTCACACAGCTCCCTAAAATGAGGGCCCCATCAAAATTTATAAGGCAAGAGTTTGCATCTCTGATTTTAAATGGGACTAACCACTCAAATTAGAGTTGTTGTCCTATTCCAGACAGAGAGAAAAGTGCTTGGGAATGGGCCAAGAACAAGCAGGGCAGCGATACCCTCCAGCTGCTGTCAGATGCAATCTCTGCTCGCCTGAACACGAACGGAAGGTGGGACCACGGTGCGTAGGCTCCTGACAGAGAAAAGTGAACATGTCAGCTGATCAGAGCCAACTTGCGATTTTTCACAGAAAAGGGGAAGTAGGGCAACATGAAAGACTGGGAGCCAAATACAGAGAAGCAATAAGGTGCCTCCTGAATGAAAAGATCAAGCCCCCTTGTTGGAGTGAGGGGTGGGAAAGTCAGCGGTCTCACCAAAGCAGCCATCCTCCTGCAGGGGCTCAGGAACCTTCAAAAGTAATCTCGAGGCTAACAAGATGGTCTCTGTGTATCTGGAAAGGAGAGTCCAGGGCAGTAATCTGTGAGGGGTTAGCCTGCACTGGCCAGGGCAGGTGAGAGAGGCGGACTCTCCAGCGGTTCAGGGAGGCTCAATGGACCTTCCAGCGGCCAGGATGAAGGCTCCATCGAAAGCAGCTATCAGATGCTCACCAAACAGACTTCTGGTTACCAGTTTGGCTCATGGATTTGAGGAAGGAGTTTGGAATAATCTAGGACTTAATAATTAATAATCTCCTGTAATTTAATAAACTTGCGTTTTGGTTTATACATCTCATCTTAGAACAGCCTGAGTCATCGTTTGAGAGTGACTCTGGGCTTTCACAAATGCCCCACACTGTGGCCATCCATTGAGGGACATCCTGGCAGCTAGTGATACAGCTCTGTCTGAATTTTAGTCTGTGTCCTTTGGCCTTGGATTTATAAACTATTTAGAAATATTACTATCCTGGAATAACCACACACATGTAAACACCCCTCATGGAGAACTCCTACTCATCCTTCATGGCCCAACTTAAGTGCTATACCTCTGAGAAGTTTTTCTGGCTTACTCAGCACTACTGGGGGGTGGGGGGGGTGTGAGGAACATGGAGAAAAGAAATCATAGAATAATTGATGAAATCACATAGACCCACTGGTTTTTGAACCTCTTTACCTGAAGAACACTTGTTCACCCAAATGCTGATATGGAAACCAATATCTAAAACATAAAAACATAAAAAATAGATATGCTCTGTCTAAAGGAGAAATAGGAGTCCAGTAACTACTCCCTGGGCTTCCACAATCCACCCCCATTACAGTGAAACCTCTTATCCCACAATTTGAAAACCACTTATCCAGTATAACTCTCATTTTACAAATGAGGAAACAGATACAGAATCCGATGCCAGAAAACAGTTGATAGAATTGTTTCATGTGGTTCTCCCAAACCAGGGATAATAATAACATGATATTGGGTCACCAGTGGCTCAGTCAGTTGAGCGTCCAACTCTTGATTTCGGTTCAGGTCATATCAGGGTCCTGGGATCAAGCTCCCCACTCAGCTCAGAGTCTGCTTGTAATTCTCTCTCTCTCTCTTCCTCTGCCTCCCCCCATCCCTCCTTGTATGTACACACACACACTCTCTCTCCCCCTCTAAAATAAATAAATAACTCTTTAAATAATAATAATAATAATAATAATAGCATGGTATTAATACTGCCCCTTCCTAGCTTTGGCAGGCACAACTTATCTGTCCCACATGTGGGCTCAGAATCCTTCTCAAGGCAGCATTCTAATAAGCTGCTAACAGTTGACTGGAGTTGACATGTAAGATTAATTTATTTACTCTTTCTATTATAAATAATATTTTTTTCCATCCTAATATTAACACATATTATTTTATAGCCATCCTATTACCAACCAATGTCATTAATATTTAAAAGCGTAGAAAAGGCTTCAACAGGATACATAAGCCAACAGAAATCCCCCCCCTTTTTTTTCATTTAATTAATGGTCTTACCTTACACATTTTGGGAGTTGACCTTCCAAATCTAATGGTATTAAGTAAACAATTACTATCGGATTACATTTTCTCTACTAGATTAAAATATAAAAATAAAGTTGCTAGGTGTAGTCCTTGGTGATATGGGCAATGTTAACTCAAAAATAGAAAGGTGGGAGGACACCCTTGTTTTTAACTGTCTAGGGATTGGTTGATTCAAGCTTGAAGTGAAAAAGCAAAACATTCCAAATTCTGATCCTGGCTTAGCCTTTATCATTTTTTAAATACTCAGGGTGCCTGGATGGCTCAGTTGGTTAAGCATCTGCCTTTGGCTCAGGTCATGATCCCAGGGTCCTGGGATTGGGTCCTGTATAGGGCTTGAGCCTGATTCTTCCTCTCCCTCTGCCGCTCCCCCTGCTTGTGCTCTCTCTCCCTCTGTCAAATAAACAAATAAAATCTTTTTTAAAAAATCATTTTTTGAATATTCAACTCTCTTATTGAAAATTTCCTTTACAGACAAAGAAGTGAATGTCCTTTACCAATCAGCAGAGCTGATTCACGCGTATCATCTATGTACAAGACACAGGTGAGCTCGAAGTTACAGCATATAGCCACCTGCTGGTTCCAGGACCCAGTTTCTCTCCTTAGGTTCCTGTGATGGGGTTCAGAACATGCTACCCCAAAATATAGCACCATGGCATATTAAATATCTTAAGCTGAAGGAATTATTTTTAAATGGCAGAAGCAGGAAGTTCACTCTGACCTCTCCTACCACCTATCACCCTTCTTCCCTGAAACAGGTCATAAAACTCTCCTGGGAAGTGTATGTGTTCTGTACAAGGAGAAAGGAAGACATTCTTATCACCAGAGATGGGGAATTGGGGGCCAGGAAATCTGTACAAACTTTGTTAAATTAACCCTTACCTTCCCAATTACTTCTTCACCATTTACTACTCCCAGGCCAAATCCCTTTGTCTTGTTAATTCTTCACAAATGTGTACTTTTTTTGTCTAAAAGGTATAAAAGCTTCTTGCTCTGGTCTCTTCTCCCGATCTTCATTCTCTTGTGAAGGCTCCCATGGATATGTAAAAATACACTAAAATGTGAATGTTTTTCTCCTGTTGATCTGTCTTTGTCAGTTTCATTTTCAGACCTGGGCAGGGACCCTAAGAGGGTTGAGGAAAAATTTTCCTCCCCTATACCTGCCTAGGCTCTTAAAACAGAAAAGTCTTCCCTTTTGGAAGAACATGGGGCAAACTCATTGCCCTGCTCCCCACCCCCTTACTCCTCTTCCCTCTAAGGAGGGGTCATTTATCTGCTTGGGCCAGTTGGGATAGAGCCCTGAGGCCCCCTAGCCAAGTCTCTGCCTCTCTCCACCACTCCCACTCTCTGGCCTGTTTGCAATTAACTGTACATTAGCTGCCCCCTCCCCGCCCCCCGCCATGTGGCCAGCCAGTGGGAGAGAGTCTTTCCGGGTCTGGGTTGTGGGTTCTACGGGAGTGGAGAACAGGCCAGAGAGAGAATGGAAGGGAAGCCCATTTTGGGCCTCAGGTTCACGTTGTGATGTCCAATCCCGCAACTGACAGACTCTCTTTGTGACTCCCAGTTGTAGAATTTGGAAGACAGAGTCGACACATAGTCTCTTCAGGAACCCCAATACTGCCCAAAATGTGGCTCTGTGCACATCATGTTTGTGCATACATATGTGGGTTAGCACAGGTCTCCTTGTTCACCATGGTTCTAGACACACTAGAAAACTTCCAAACATCTGCTAAGACAAACTTTGAATAGCCTTTAATATCCAAGAGGCTCAACCAAATGGGGAAACTCCCATTTCTCCAAAGAAGAGGTTCTGCGATGACATCCTCCATCACCTCCACCCACCTACCCCGCCCATGCGCTGCAAGCACGCGACCCACACATGGGTTTGTGGAGCTTTGCCAAGATGACTTTACTAAAAGTCGCACATCAGTTGCCTTCTCTCCAATAGTAGCTTAAAGTCAGTGTCCTGGATCTCTCATAGGACTAGATGGTGAAACTAAACTTCTGCCCTCCCATCCACGTCACCTCCATTTTTCTTTGTGTGTGTCTTCGTCTAGTTGTTACTAGGAGTGACCGTGCTATATGGAGCCCCCTATAGCTGACCTCGGTTAGACAAGACATGCCTTTTTCCTTCTTTGGGTTTAGAGTCCAGCAACCCTTCCTGACACTTGTCTCAATTCCTAGCAGCAAATCCGTTTTCTGGCTTAAATCATGAGCCTTCAAAAGACTGGTTTCTTGGGAGGCTGACAAGAAGCTCTGATTAACTTCTATATATATTGATATATATGGTGAGAGTGGGAGGAGTCTCAAATCCTTGGGTTGTCTCTGAAATCAGAATATGCATCCTACTGCCACTCTTTCAGGGCTAAAGCACCCATGAACTTATAATCAACTGTCCTCCAAAAAAACTGCTTCTCAGTTACTTTGGCTTAGGCCTTAATTCATAAATGTTTCTGGGATCTTGGAAACCTTTATGGAAAAGTTTTCATTTCTGTTTTAATAACCTACTAATAAGAAAAAGAAATCTATCCATACGGTAATACAAATTCAAATAATACCAGACTGGCTCAAAAGTTAAAAACTGTTTTCCTTCCCCCTCTGCAACCAAGAGTTCCACTCCTCAGTGGCAATAACTCCTTCTTTTGTGTAATTTTTATGGGCTTACTTTCACAATACTAGGTGGATGCATATAGTTTGTTTTTTAATTTGCTAACTTTAAGCATGATATATTGACTCTGCAATGGACATGAGGGATTCAGTTCATTTATGCTACCTCCAATACTGTATCTTCTATATTTCTGCCAGTCATATTTTTTTTATTCTATAAGTTATATTTACAAGTCTTACTTATACATTTTGAGTCTTTGAGCTATTGGCTTTACACAATATCTCGCCCCATTAACATTAGACAATATGGGGGGTGAGGGAATTAAGGCCCCCACTTTTGCTATTGTGTCTCCTCACACTCTCCCAACCTCTGCCTCCCTTGACCCTCAGTCCAACATGTCATTAATTTTACACAGTCAGTGTTAAGGTTTATAACATGTGCATCAATGTCAAAATTAAACTAAGGGTTTCATACTTTATTGTCTAAAAGTTTTCTGTCTTACTTGACTGCCCCCATCCTGGACCTTCCACTCGCTAGACAGGCTTTGGTCATAACTCTTTTTTTTTTTTTTTTTTTTTGACTTTTCCCTTCTGTGTTACTGAGTTGCCAACTTCTTCAATTCCTGGGATAGATGAGGCAAAAGAAGGTTCTCGAGGTCCTTCACATTCTTTTCTTCAGCTTTCAGTGTCTTCTTGTCTGTTTTATATTAATGTCTAAGATTTTTAGTTGTACTTAGCAGGGAGAAGAGTCAAAATTTTTTCTACTCCATTCTGAGAAATAGAAGTCTGAACTCCTTTGTGACTACCAGAGTGTATATATATTTTTTCAGATTATCTCTCTGGGTAGTAAAACCCTTGAATCCTTGCATCTCAAAAAAATGTCTTTACTTTGTCCTCACTAGATACATAGTTTATCATGAGAATATAAAGACTTCTAGGTTCAGGAACTTTTGATTTTAGCTCCAACATGCAAAGACCTTGGAAGCTGTCACTCTTCTCTTTATAATCAGAAAGAGCTGAAAAGCCTGAAAACCAATGACTTTTCATGCACCCATCTGACAGCTGAGGTTTCAGGGCAAATCATGACCTAAAATCTAGAGAGGTGGGTGAGTCCAGAAAGTCATAGCAGAGATCTGTTTACTTGGTGAAGATCCAAGAAAGATCCCCTAATGGCTCAGACAGGAAAAGGAGGAACAGAGTCATTGTCAAAATTCTCTGTAGCAAAATCCAGGAGAAAAGACTACCAGAGGAGTAGTACCCTCCCTTGGGGGTAAGACAATTTCCCACTCCAGCCATCCTGTTTCGCCTAGGCAGGCATGGGCAGGGGAGCTGTGAGTGGTTAGGAAATACTCGTGAAGGTCACAGCCCTGTGAAAATTGATATTTAACCATCAGATTATAAAATGTTTCTTCTCCCACACACCTAACACCAGACCAAAAGGGGTCAGTGTAAAGAGTGGACTGCAGCAGAAACAGTTGCAAGACACAGACTCTCCCTGGAGACCTTAGAGAAGCCTGTAGCCAACGAGGTCACTAAAGGAATTTGAAGTTTCTGACACCTGCATCTACAGCAAGGATTAAACAGAACCCAGTGCCTTGCCAAATTAGCATAAAATATCACTCAAGGCCTATTTACCTCTGTTTCTATTAACCAACACCTTGGGCTTTCAGCCAAAAATTACACGGCATGCTAAAAGGAAACGAAAAACAGTCTGAAGAGACAAAGCAAGCATCAGAACCAGACTCGGATATGACATAGATATTGGAATTATATAGGGGAATTAAAATCACTATGATTAATATGTTAAGCGCTCTAATGGGAAAAGTAGACAACTTGCAAGAAGAGATAGATGGGTAATGTAAGCGAGAGTGACTATGTGTTCCATGTTCTCCTTGAATAATTATTAATAGTGCCTCCTTTTTACTTTCAAACCTGTCCTGGATTAGCTAACAAAACATACGGGCATCCTATTGATATGTCACCTTAACAGACATCAGATGTTTTTTTTTTCTGCAAACATTTAACTCACTTTTGCTTTTTGAAAACTCCTTGAAGACTAGGTACTGCAGCTGACGTGCGTTCTTTTAGTTCACTTGTAGCAAAATCTGAAACTTTTCAGGTGTCTTGCCCATCCATCATAACTATGCCAGAATGTTCCCTAATTTGTAGAAATCAAATTGTTTATGATTTGAATTTTTTTCATTCAAACGTTGAACAATCCCTAAATGCAGCCATAAATAATCTAAAGGTCATGTTTCTAGAAGGTATAAAAACTAGGAACTCAAGGTATAGAGAATAACAATAGAATTGTTCGCCTATCCTTCCTTCTCTGGCAGCCTCCTCCCTCCCACTCCCAATGTGAAAGCTGCCACAGTTCATTGGTCCAGGGGCAGATACTTGACACAGTCTCAGCCCATCAGAGCCAACCAGGGTCCTCCCCAGGAATGTATTAATTAGATCTCACAGAGTCCATGATTGTGTGGGTTGGCTAAAGCCCTAAGATACAAAACTTTGGACTTGCTGGTGGCTGTTCTCTAAACTGGTAGGGAAAGAGGGAGAGGGAGAGGGAAGGGAAGGAGAAGGAGAAAGAGAGAGAAGAATGAAGCCAATGGCAGCAAAAAGCAACATCTAGAGACAAAGAGAAAGCCCTAATGACATTTGCATACCTACTTCTAGTCATTTCTAAGGCTAGCAGCCTCCTTATCTTTCCTGCCACCTGATTATTCTCATCTTCCACAAAATACCCAGATTCCTGCCAATAAATTTCCTTTTTTCCATAAGTAGAATGAGTTGGCTTTCTGTAACCTTTGGTTGAGGAGTCCTAACTAATACAAGAGGTTAATGTATGTGTCCCATTTAAGAAAAGTCTTCTGGCAGGAAGTTCACAGAGGAACTACACAGTTAAAAGCCTTTACTTTTGGGTGCCTGGGTGGCTCAGTCATTAAGCGTCTGCCTTCAGCTCAGGTCATGATCCCAGGGTCCTGGGATCAAGCCCCGCATCGGGCTCCCTGCTCAGCGGGAAGCCTGCCTCTCCCTCTCCCACTCCCCCTGCTTGTGTTCCCTCTCTTGCTGTCTCTCTCTCTCTGTCAAATAAATAAATAAAATCTTAAAAAAAAAGCCTTTACTTTTAAGCTGAGATGCCCTCGAGCAATCTGCTGCAATTTCTCTACTTACCATTTAGGAATATAAAGGCAATTTTTTATATCCTATCCTCGCTTGCTGTGTATCTCTGGAGTCATTCAACCACTCTTATCCTTTCAACTGTTTCCATTAAGGAAAATAGCACAGACTTTTAAAGAAAATGTTGTTTGGCCTCATAATCCCCCTGATTAAAAATCTCTTTTTTTTTTTTTTATTCCTATGTAAGCCATTTCCAGTACTTACTTTTAAGAACCAAGGCCTGACTTTGAAGCTCATGAATCCATACAGAGGGTCTTTGTTATTGGCTGAATTGTGCCCTCTCCCCACAAATTCCTATGTTGAAGCTTTAACCTGAAGGGCCTTGGAATGCGACTATATTTGGAGACAGCAGTCTTTAAAGAGGTAATTAAGTTAAAATGAGGCCACTGAGTGTGGACCCTTATCCAATATGACAGGTATCTTTGTAGGAATAGGAAATCATGGCACAGAAATGTACAGAGGGAAGATGATGTCAAGACGCAGGGAGAAGGTGGCCATCTACAAGCCAAAGAGTGAAGCCTCTGAAGAAACCAACTCCATCAACATCTTGGTCTCAGACTTTTAGCCTCCAGAATCAACAGAAAAGAAATTTTTATTGTTTATGCCACCCAGTCTGTGGTAGTTTGTTATGGCAGCCTTAGCAAACTAATACCATCTGTATTAGCCAGTGTTCCCAGAGAAACAGAGCCAATAGGAAGGATGGATGGATGGATGGATGGATGGATGGATGGATGGATGGATGGATGGATGGATGGATGGATGAGTGGGTGGGTGGATGGGTGGGTAGGTGGGGGCATGGATGGATGGACGGATGGATAGATAGGTGGATGGATGGATAGATAGAGATAGATAGATAGACAGATAGATGATAAGGAATCAGCTCATGTTGTTATGAAGGCTGACAAGTCTCATGATCTACAATCAGCAAGCTTGAGACCCAGGAGAGCCAGTGATATAGTTCCAGGCTGAATGCCCAGAGGCTCAAGACCTGGGAAGAGCTGGTGTTTCAGTCCAAATCCAAAGGCAGGAAAAAACTCAGTGTTGCCTCTTGAAGGCAGTCAGGCTGGAGGATTTCTCTCTTATTCACAGAAGGATCAGCTTTTTTGGTCTCTTCAAGCCTTCAACTGATTGGATGCGGCCCACCCACATTAGGGAGAGCCATCTGCTTTACTCAGCCTACCAACTTGAATGTTAATCTCATCCAGAAATATCCCAACAGACACACTGAGAATAATGTTTGACTAAATGTCTGGGCACCCTGTGGCCCAGTCAAGCTGACACATAAAATTAACCATCACACTGTCTTCTAAAATGAGATCTATAACTTAGCCACCTGATATCCTAAATTATTAAAGCCAAGTCCCACCTAACCTCTCTACAAGTATATTAGATGTCATTTAGATAGTAGTCACCTGATAGCACAATGATCCATCGATTAAGCCACCAAATTACATAAAGCTTCTAGTAAAACTGTCCTGCCTGCCAGGAAATTTAATTTCCAAGTCAGATACCATCAGGATGCATCAAAGATAACAAACCTGTGGAGAGAGAGCTTCCACGCAAGAGCAGTGCTTTGAGGCATTTCTTTTCTTTTTTTTTTTTTTTTGGTGCAAAAAGGTGATTTTTTTATTTTTTATTTTTTATTCTTATGTTAATCCCCATACATTACATCATTAGTTTTAGATGAAGTGTTCCATGATTCATTGTTTGTGCATAACACCCAGTGCTCCATGCAGAATGTGCCCTCCTCAATACCCACCACCAGGCTAACCCATCCTCCCACTTCCCTCCCCTCTAGAACCCTGTTTGTTTTTCAGAGTCCATCGTCTCTCATGGTTCGTCTACCCCTCTGATTTCCCCCGCTTCATTCTTCCCCTCCCGCTACCTTCTTCTTCTTCTTTTTTTTTTCTTAACATATATTGCATTATTTGTTTCAGAGGTACAGATCTGAGATTCAACAGTCTTGCACAATTCACAGCGCTTACCAGAGCACATACCCTCCCCAGTGTCTATCACCCAGTCACCCCATCCCTCCCACCCCACCCCCCACTCCAGCAACCCTCAGTTTGTTTCCTGCGATTAAGAATTCCTCATATCAGTGAGATCATATGATACATGTCTTTCTCTGTTTGACTTATTTCGCTCAACATAATACCCTCCAGTTCCATCCACGTCATTGCAAATGGCAAGATCTCATTCCTTTCGATGGCTGCATAATATTCCATTGTATATATATACCACATCTTCTTTATCCAGTCATCTGTCGATGGACATCTTGGCTCTTTCCACAGTTTGGCTATTGTGGACATTGCTGCTATAAACATCGGGGTGCACGTACCCTTTCGGATCCCTACTTTTGTATCTTTGGGGTAAATACCCAGTAGTGCAATTGCTGGGTTGTATGGTAGCTCTATTTTCAACTTTTTGAGGAACCTCCATACTGTTTTCCAGAGTGGCTGCACCAGCTTGCATTCCCACCAACAGTGTAGGAGGGTTCCCCTTTCTCCACATCCCCGCCAACATCTGTCGTTTCCTGACTTGTTAATTTTAGCCATTATGACTGGTGTGAGGTGGTATCTCATTGAGGTTTTGATTTGGATTTCCCTGATGCCGAGCGATATTGAGCACTTTTTCATGTGTCTGTTGGCCATTTGGATGTCTTCTTTGCAGAAATGTCTGTTCATGTCTTCTCCCCATTTCTTGATTGGATTCTTTGTTCTTTGGGTGTTGAGTTTGGTGAGTTCTTTATAGATTTTGGATACTAGCCCTTTATCTGATATGTCATTGAGGCATTTCATTTTTTAAGACCATCTTCACTCTCCTCTAATCTAGTGCATTTTATGAGGAATAAAAGGTGTTTTCATATTAAAGTTTGCTTTCAGCAACCTGGTATATGCCTTGCTGCTGAAGAGGGCAGTCAGCTAAGCTGTTATCTGTTCCACTTGCCTACGTGGCTTGTCAACACTGTTGGCTCAGCTGATCCTGCTTTTTTGGCAACCAGCTCCCTTCGCCATTGACATGTAGAAGCGTAATGGCTAATTATCAATCGCAGCCCATGAAATGTGGCTAACTGAGTTATAATACGTGGAGCTGGATAAAGAAAGCTTTGGGTAGGAACTTTGCGAATTATCAGAAAATTATACCAGCGCCTTACAACTTAAAAGTGCCAGGAAGTTAAACAACACAACAAAAAGGGCACCTGGGTGGCTCAGTCAGTTAAGCATCTGCCTTCAGCTCATGTCATGATCTCAGGGTCATGAGATTGAGCCCTATGTCGGACTCCAAGCTCAGTGCAGAGTCTGCTTGTCCCTCCCCCTCCCCCTGCTTGCTTTCTCTCTAAGATAAATAAATGGGGTGCCTGGGTGGCTCAGTCAGTTAAGCGTCTGCCTTCAGCTCAGGTCATGATCTCAGGGTCCTGGGATCGAGCCCCGCGTCGGGCTCCCTGCTCAGCGGGGAGCCTGCTTCTCCCTCTGCCTCTCTCCCCGGCTTATGCTCTCTCTCTCTCAAATAAATAAATAAAATCTTTAAAAAACAAACAAACAACACAGAAAAAGAGAGAACTGGCATCCTCTCCTGGACTTACTTCCTTCTTCCCAGTAAGCTTTCTGAACTTCGTTCATCCCCACATGTGAAACCACTTATTTCATCCTCAAAGGGCTTACTCTCTGAAACCTCTTTAGGAAATAAGAAAATTATCAAGTGTTAGAGATGTTCCTTTTGTTCCACATTCCATGCAGGGATATTCAATACTGAAATACCTGGGTAAATACAAGATCATTTAAAAATAAGTATCAGCCAAATACAGGGAGGGATCAACGTATGCAGAGATCTTTGAGAAAAAGGAGATAGGAGGATTGAAGAGTCCATTCACTCATCCAAAGGATCATTTTTTTAAGATTTATTTATATATTATTTGAGAGAGAGAAAGTGCATGAGAGAGAGCAAGGGGAGGGGCAGAGGGAGAGAATCTCCAGCAGACTCCCCACCGAGCACGAAGCCGGACTCGGGGCTTGATTTCACGACCCTGAGATCCTGACCTGAGCCAAAACCAAGAGTCGGACACTTCACTGACCGACCCACCCAGATGCCCCACTCATCCAAAGCATCTTGATAGAAACAGCATGGTTCGAGCAAAACTTTCTCCTGGTTCTGTGAATGTTTTGATATGTAGTTTGACCATGCATCCAAGTTTGCCTGGGCCTGCTCTGGCTTCTTCATGTTCTCCTGCTGGAACGATGAATAGTACCTCATTCCTCTCTCAAAAGTGTCCTGATTTGGATGATAAAAATATATGGTGGCCCTATTGATTTGTCACCCTGTAATGGAGCCCTTGTGGAAATAGGCCCTGGAGCAAAAGAATAACCTTCCTCTTGGGAACTTGAGGCTCCCCACAGATCAGACCCACTAGCTGGCCCTTTCCAGCTCTTCACAGGCCAGATTTAGCCAAACAGTCTTAGCAAAACAGCACCAAGAGATAGTCGGTGACCCAGCCCAGCATCTACAGGGAGAGAGCTATGGAACCCTGGGACACAATGTGTGATGAAGCTCCTCCTCCTCCATCTTCCCAGCACAAGCATCCCTCAGGAGGGTCTGCCTGACCTTTGCTCTATCTTTCTCTTTCAGAAAGTGCTCCCTGTTCACACAACCTCTTCATGTGTCTCTGAATTACCCGCCTAACCCACATTTCCAGCTTGGCTTCCAAGTTCCAGCCCTCGCTCCATCCATCCGCAGTAGCCCCTATCTGAATAGCCCAACCGCACCTCAATCTCCCACATATCTCTGAACTCTCTCTCCCACGACATACTTTCCTCTCTGGACTGCTACTTCTGTTAAATGGTATTAATGCCTTTTCCCATTTATCCTCCTTAAAGTTATCTATGACTTTTCCTCTTCTTTTACCCGTCACCTACCACCCGGCCCCCCGCCCCCATTCACCACAACTTTTCTTTGGTGAGGTCCCTCTCTCTCTTCAAGGCGGGCACACAGGCCTAGAGCTCTGTTTCCTCTATTGAGGGGAATCATGTTATCCCTGCCTTGGCACCATTCCCATTCCCCAACAAACTCACAGTCCTGAACCACTATGTGACCCTGATGCCCACCTGCTCTGAAAGCTTATCCTTGAATCCCATTTGTCCACAAAACAGAGTGCAGGGGCATGTGTCTGGGAGCCAAGATTATCACAGTCCCACCCCGGTGGCTCTCTAGGGTAATCCCTAAAACTCCTGTCCTCAGTAGGAGAGAGCGGTGATTGTGGGGAGTTTGCGGCACTTGGCAAATCACTTTGACAGCTCTGATCGCATTTGCTCAGAGAACAACTCTGAGGATTAGGGATTCAAGCAGGACCTTGAAACCAGGCTCACAGAGTCCGTCCCTTGTTCCTCCCAGCATAGCTCCCCCTCCCCCCCATTAGCTTTCCTTTTACTTGTTACTTAGTATATATGGTACTCTGTTTACAAACCATGACCTAAAAAGATGAGAAATTGCTATGTGCTTCCTTAACCGCCTATTTCTATAGCTTCTCCACCCTCAAAGCATATTTCAGAAAAATCCATGATCTCTTCTTATCTACTATATGACACAAGGATAGACAAACAAATTGTAGCAGGTTTATGCAAAAATAATATCTTCAGAACAGTTTTAGATGTACAGAAAAATTGCAAAAATGACACAGAGAGTTCCCATTTACCCCAGACCCAGCTTTCCCTATTACTGACTTTTTTTTTTTTTTAAGATTTTATTTATTCATTTGAGACACAGAGATATGGAGAGAGAGAGAGCATGAGCAGGGGGGAGACAGAGGGAGAGGGAGAAGCAGGCTCCCCGCCGAGCAGAAAGCCCAACGCGGGGCTCCATCCCAGGACCCTGGAATCATGACCTGAGCCGAAGGCAGACGCCCCACCATCTGAGCCACCCAGGCGCCCCTCCCTATTACTGACTTCTTATGCTAATATGGTATCTTTGTTACAATTAATGAAACAATATCATAAGCTATTATTGACTAAATAAAGTTCGTACTTTATTCAGATTTCCTTAGATTTTACCTACTATGCTTTTCCTGCCAGGATAGTATTCAAGATACCACACGACATTTAACCATGTATCTTTGGGCTCTGCCTGGCAGTGAGAGCCTCTCGGACTTTCCTTCCGTTTTGCTGACCTTGACAGTTTTGAGTAGTGCTGATCAGGTATTTCATAGAATGTCCCTCAATTGGAGTTCGTCCGTTGTTTTTCTCATGATTACACTGGGGTTATAGGTTTTTAGGAGGAAGACCACAGAGGTCAAGTAACAGTTTTCTTACATGCTTGCTATGAACATGACTTATCACTTTTGATGTCGACCTTGGCTACCCAGATGAGGTACTGTTTGTCAAGTTTACTTACTATAAAGTTACTCTTTTCCCCATTTCCATACTGTGCTCTTTGGAAGGAAGTCCCTATGCACAGCCTGCATTTGAGGAGTGGGGAGTTGTACTCCACCTTCTTGAGGACAAGGAATCTACATAAATTGTTTTTAATCCTTCTGTACAGGTTGTCTCTTCTCCCCCCAACCTTTATTTAAGTATTCAATCATTTATTTACGTCAGTAGGGACTCATGGATAATTATTTTATAATTTCGGTTGGAATTCAATATTATTTTATTTTCCTATTCATATTATTCCAGTTTGGGCCATTGGGAGCTCTTTCATTTGGCTACTGTGTTTCTTTGACATACTCCTATCATCGTGGTGGAGTTTTTTTTCAGTTTGGTTTGGTTTGGTTTGGTTTTTGAGCACATCCTTACTTTCTAACACTACAAGATGATCCAGGCTCATCCTGTAAATTTCCCTCCCAGACCTAGAATCAGCATTGCTCCAAAGAGACCTGGATCCTTTTACTGGAAAATAGTATTAGCAACCAAGATTTGAGCTTAGATATGCACTAATTAAATTTGGATTCATCCAAATCCAACTGAATTGTGAAGAAGACTTTGAATATAAGCGTATTTCTTGCACATAAGTGGCAATAAATAAGCTAATTCCCCCATCTTATTTACAGATATGAATCATTGTTGGCCTTTTTATAAGAATGCTTATATCTTAACTCCTACTGATTGGATAACATTGGTGAGGTAAATAAAATTAAAATGATAATAATAATGGTTATAGCTATGAGGAAAACATTAAGCTAAATACTGTACAGACATTATCTCATTACATCCTAATGCCATCTTTGAGACATAGGCCCTATTATTATGCCATTTTGTAGATGATGGAAATGGTATCGCCCTTGATTGTCATTCTGAGAACTACACTTGTTTACACTTGTAAACCCCCTAGCACGGAGCATGTAGAAGTTGCTCAATAAATCATTATTTTGTCACTTCTTTGCCTCTAGATAAAAAGAAAATAGGCAAACTTCAGGAACACATTAGCTATAAAAGTTCAGCTCATGGTCTGCGAGATGAAAAATACAGGGGTCATATTAGCTCATTTGTTTTCTCTGTTGCTATATAAATGTGATCTGACTCACAAGAGCTAAAAATCAATCTATCATGAAAGATCTCAAACAAAACGAAGACATATTTATCTGACTCGTTTATGGAGTGGCCCCTTGTATAACCCAAATTCTCAGACACCAACAGAACCCATACAACATTTTTGGAGATCTTTAAGTAGTCTAAAACACTTTTCTAAAATTTGAATGTTTGAATTAAGATGGAGAAAACATTAAATAAATCCACCACATCTCCTCAGCTTATAAAGCTATCGAAATGGTACAAAGTTACCAAATACCTAAATAATATGCAGAAAAGTTCTAGAAGCTTTGCCTCTCCAAGGAAGTAATTTCACCATGATATAAATCTTGAGCAAAGAGGTTGAACCCCAAGCAAATTTTCAGGCTTTCTTAGAACAGATAGAATATTCTGAAGAGTAAAAGACTTCTTTTCATCTCCATTGTCTTTTCCAACATTCCCCGCCTTGATATTTCAGGAAGATGAAAATTGAATGTTGCAGGCAAAACCAAGGACATGCATCTTGTAAGCAGCAAAAGTGGTGTCAGAATTTAGATTGGCTCTGAAAACCCTCTTTTATAGCCCCTGTGCTGCCCTTGCTGTTCGCAGCAGACCCATTTCTAAACTTCTGGGGGTGACATGCTCCACTTGAGGAGCCCTTGCCTTCCTTCCTGACACTCCAGATCATCTCTGACAGCCAGGCGTAAGCCCCATCTCCTCTGAAAAGTCATCCCTGTGGGCAATCAGCTCTCAGTCTTGGAGCTTTCCCAGATTTTGCTCCTTGAACAAATCCGTGGGATTGCCCATTACGACAGAAGGATGTCCAGTGTCCCCAGCTGAATTATGAGCTCCCCCAGGCCTATTGCCACCTTTCAGTTCTCTCCCCTGCTAAGCCAAGCCCAGATGGTCTTGATAAATATTTCTCACTTCTTTTCATTGATTGATTATGCCTGGGGTGATAGCCTTGGTCTTTGGATGTAAAACCAGAGCAACAATGTCTTCCACCCTAACTGTGGGCTGGCAGGGGGCTCGGTGGGTACATGCCCTCAGCAAAGGTTTTCTAGAGCTCCGAGAATGTTCCTTTGATCAGATTCCTCTGCAAGGGAATAATGGAGCTTAAAACTTTTTTTTAACAAAAGGGCATAAAAAGTGAATTTAAAAGCAAATGGGCCAAGGATTTTCCCTAGGAAGTCTTTCAATTTCACACATAGCAAATTCCTATGGTATGGACCTATCAGAAATGCTTTTTTTAGTGTCTTTATACATATTTATTATATTCCTCTATGGCTCTATTACTGCTTAATTTGACACCAAGCCTCCAAAGCCACATCTTCTTTCTTCTCAAACTATTAAAGAGGGGCAAAATATTTTAATCATGAAGCTCTGTATAATTTAGAGATTATCTGCTACCTGCATGAGTTACAGCAATAATCAAAGGGAGGCTGGGGATTTATAAAACTAAGGCCCTAATTTCTTGACAGGTGTTCTGTTTGGTATGGAATTATCCTCTTTTCTCATGTTCTATATACATAAGAGCAAATCATTAAGTATATCCTTGGTACACTTAGACAAGAGACAGAATCCACTGGGTGAGAACTACCCTGCCAAGCCGGAAGCCAGGTTCCATTATTCACTGATGAGAGAAGAACAAATGATGGGGGATTCTATCAGCTGCATGGTCTGAATGTGATTGAACAGGCCATTTGGAGGCCCTGGGGGGACCAGGAGTTTAAATCCAGCTATTGGTTGCATTCTCCACTGCAGCCAAACAAAAGATTGGGGTTGGTTACTAGCACCTACGCTCTTGCCAGTGCCCAACCAGTTTAGTGCAGTGATGAAAAGCACAGCGCTCAGAGTCAGACAGAACTGGGTTTAAATCCTGGAGCCACTACCTGCTAGCTGTGTGTCCTCTGGAAAGTTACATAATCTCCCAGAAGTTCAGTCTCCTCATTTCTGTAACAGTGACATTCATCTCCTCTACCTACAGGGTGCTATAAATGAGGTAATGTATGGATAGCACCCAGCACAGAACCTGTCAAATAGCAATTGCTCGATTAATAACACTTCTTCTCTGGCAACCTGATGAGTTATCTTGGTATCCATCCATTTTTTCCTTTGCTTGTTTACTCACTCAACGAATATTTTTGAGCCAGATATATTTGTACCAGGTAGTGACTATATACTGATGAATAAAATAAGCCTTGTCCCTATCTTCATGGAACTCACCATCAGGAGGGGACACATGTAATAAACAAATACACAAATAAAACTTAAAATTACATAAAAGTTCATGGAGAGAAAGATAAGTTTAAAGGAAAGAAAATAATGGGGGGGAAGGAGGCATTTGGAGAGAGTGCTGTGTTAGTCAGGGTTCCTGGCAGGGAGCAGATGGAAAACTCAAACAGAGTAATTGAGGAAAGTTTAGAGAAAGACTATTTGCCAAAAACATGTGAGGAGGGTTGACAGAAGCTAGCAAGGAGTGGTGAAACTCTTTGGCAGGGAAGGCAAGAGGAAAGTCAGCAATCTACCTTTACCGACCTAACAGAGCAAGAGAAGGAAGCTGTCTGTGGTTGCAGGAAGCATCCTGTTGACAGTAGCTTTCAGTAGAGTGCGACTCATCAGAGAGGGAGCCCAAAGAATAAGGATCCTGACTCCTCTCCACCCCAACCTTCTGATCCCAAGAGGAAGCCTGTCGGTGCCTCCCAGAAGACAGAACAGAGTAGAGAATGATGGTAAGTGCAACTGAGGAGCAGTTAGAAACTATCCAACACAGGCATTCAAGAAAGGCTTCTCTGAGAAGGGGACCTATAAGGGCAGGAAATAAGACTGCAAAGGAAGCAACCAAGTCAAGTCCAGGAAGGATATTCAAGGTAGAGGTAACCACACATGCAAAGGTCCTGAGGAATGCATGTCTGATGGGTCCACAGACAAAGGTCAGATGGGCACAACCCCAAAGGGTAAAGAGAAGAAAAGAGCACAATGAATTTAGACAAGTTCTCAGAGATTGTTGACCTACCTGAGTCCTAGATCAAAATAGAGAGACTTTCTTTCCCACCAACTGAGTGCCAGCCCCTGGATTTTGATCTCCCAACTAGAATAGACTAAACATTTGAACTTACTATAAGTTAAAACCTTAGAAAACCTTCTGAACTTCTAATGCCAAATAGCATTCCATCCATCTGAAATACTGACTCCCCTTCTTCAGTCTATGCCCAATGTTGAATCTAAGATCAAGCTTGAAAACCTTTTCCTTGAAATCAGCCTGACTTAACCATATTGGAGAGAAGAAGAGGCATTTAAGTAATGCCAAATTGTGCTGAAAAACAGTCCAGGGAACTCTGATTAAAATATGCATCTCCTTCTTCAGTGACAACTAGGGGAGTGGTAGTTCACCAGAGCTAGTGAGAAATTATAGCTTCTTTCCAGTCCTACCATCTGAACCCAGAGACTCCCCATGGTAAAGATGGTAAGGACAGTAGCACTTAGAACTTGGGTTCCAAGTACCTTCCATAATGACGCAGACAGTCCATGAGACCAGTGCTGTAGGAGCTGGAGTATAGAGTCATTAAAGAAAGGCTCAAATATAGAGTCAAATCTAGAGGTTAGATTGGAGTCGGTGGTTGTGGTTAGTAGAGGATAAGAATTGAATGGGAAACTTTATCACCAGTTGACTGAGCATGAGCAACAGATGAGAAGTGGCATGGTGGTTGTATGTGTGGGATTCTTGGTTCCAAGTCTTTGTTCCCTTCTATTATAGAATTACATGTCAATGTTCTTTTTCACATAACTTTACAGTATCCCCCCAAAGACATAGGCTGTGTATACTTCTCTGCCTCTTTGATGTTGGATTTAGCTAGTAGAGGCTTTAAATGGACTTGTGTGGTTTGGCTCAACTTCCTATGGTCCTGTCATCTCCCATGAGAAGAGCATATCCCAAGAATGAGTAGACATGAGCCAGACTGGAGCCCAGCCTGGCCCAGCCAAATTCAGCCTAGATCCGGCAAACTGGAGCTGACTTGAAGACCCATGTGTTTATCGTGCAGTATGAGCTGAGATGTCCATTACTTGGCAAAAACTAATACTAGATTTTTAGCAAACGTGTGGGGACAGAGGCTGAGATCGATGAGCAAAGCTGGGGTGGTTTCTAGCATATCTTTATGTCAGACAATGCATACTGTTCTCTCAGAAAATGAGATGGCTGCAACCTACCTGGGGCTTCATCTCTCTATTTTCAGAAAGCTCATGCAGGTAAGAGCCCTGAACTTCACCCAAAACAACTATTCCAAAGCCAGAAGGATTCTACTGGCATCAGTCAGAAGAAGTATTGGCATCATGTTTCTCTTTTTCTTTGTTATGCAAACCTTAACTCCAAGACTTATGAAGTTTCAAGAGCCTACCTCCCCCTCTTAGGAGGCCCCACATATCAGATAATTGCAGTATTTCTTTCCTCTCAATGTCTTTACCTCACCCCCATAACCTCTCAGACTGACTCTCTCTTCAACCAGTCATCTGGCTTTTGTTCTCCACACCATCCACTGGCTACAACTGGCCCACGCTTGACCATACTCCTTCAGACATGATCTCACCAGAAAGACACCTGAAAATCACCACTGGATGTTTGAAGCAGTACCTAATCAGAGGTGAAAATGTCAGTGCTTTTCTTGGAAACACCTGTAAAAGGAACTGAGAAAGAGCTTAATTATCTAGCTCGTCTATTTCTCTACCAAACCCAAAATACAGAGTAAAAGGAATGGCTCTAATATTCAGAAAGAACCCCTTACTAATGTGTGGCCCACTGGTTCAAAGCCCTGCTATGCACAGATACTGTATGAGGGATGAGGAGGAGTATAAAGAATAGGAATAATTTTTCCTGCCCCCGAAGAGTTCATGGATTTAAGAAAACAAAAAGGCTTAAGCAAATGCTGTCACTAAGAGCAATAATACCTGACAATGAAAACTAGCTCATGAACTGGCCAAGCTCTTTTTCATAAAAAATATGTCAGTGAATCCTTGCAAAATGCCTGCTATGGACCTAAAGTTTGTGCCCCCCCCCCCAAATTCCCATGTTGAAACCCTAACTCTCAGTGTGAAGGTATTTGAGGGTGGAGATTTGGGGAAGTAATTAGGGTTAGATTAGATCATGAGGGTGAGGCCCTCATGATGAGATTAATATTCTTATAAAAAGAGAATAAGACAAGATCTCTCTTCCTCTTTCCCTCCCTTCCTCCTATCTCTCTCTCTCCCCCTCTCCCTCTCCCTCTCCTTCTCTGTGTGTGGGGGTGTGTGTGTGTGTGTGTCTACACAAGGAAGGCCGTGTGAGGACATAGCCAAGAAGAGGGCCCTCCATCAAGAACACAGTCTTGCGGGGTGCCTGGGTGGCTCAGTTGTTAAGCATCTGCCTTCAGCTCGGGTCATGATCTCAGGGTCCCGGGATCAAGCCCCGCGTTGGGCTCCCTGCTCAGCGGGAAGCCTGCTTCTCCCTCTCCCACCCCCCCTGCTTGTGTTCCCTCTCTCCCTGTGTCTCTCTCTGTCAAATAAATAAATAAAATCTTTAAAAAAATAAACCACAATCTTGCTGGCACCCTGATCTCAGACTTCCAGCCTCCAGAACTGTGAGGAATACATGTCTGTTGTTAAAGCCCCAGGCTATGGTATTCTGTTATAGCAGCCCAAATGGACTAAGACAATGCCCAATTTTATAACAACAAAGGCTTGGATAGGTCTATAGAGCTCAGGTAAATTCATATAGCCAACAAGTGGTTGATGTGGCCCTTAGGCTGGGTTCCTGACTCTGGCCAGGAAGACCATGTGCTTAGCCACTGCCCTTCCTCCCTTTCCATGGTAAGACCAGAACCCCAATAAAAGGATTTACCAAGACAGACATCTATACAGTGGAGAAAGTGGTTCTCTGGGGGAGTAGAGAACCATATTACAAAGAAAATGAACCATGAGTAGAGTACTGAAGAATGCATCAGATTTTACACACAGAAATAAAAGGAAAAGGCATTTGGTCAAAGGGAACAGTATTTGCAAAAGCACAGAGGTGTAAAAATCACAGACCATTCAAGGAGATTACAAAGAAAGGGGCAAGGGGATGGCAACAAAGAGGAAAAGATGAGTGGGACAGAGAGGTAGGGAGGTAGGTTGGTGCCCAACTAAAAAGGACCCTGAAGCGTCTTGCAAATTAAGCAAATTCTTAGTGCCCTTATAGGAATCATTTTTTTCTTTTATTTTTTCCTCTGATCTATCCTAGTTTGCATTTTTTGAAAATGAATCTCATTTTGCTGTTTATTACCCATATATTGAACCTGTCTATATCTCTTGGAATAAATTCTATCCATCATTCTTACTGGATTTATTCCAGCACCACCCTGGTTTGTATAATTTGCAAATTTCATTAACATTCTCTTTACTTTCTCTTTGAAACCATTAATAACATTGTTGCATAGAATCAGGCTTAACACCAATCTCTTTGGCACCCCCACTAATCAACTACCTCTGGCTAGATGTCACAGTATTCATCACGATGCCTTGTTTACAGACCCCCTGAAAATTATCAATCCCTATGACAGTGTTCATATCCACACCAGTGTCAATTAATTTCATAAGCAAAATTTCGTGATGTGGTATCAAATGCATTACTAAAATCAAGATGTATTGTAGTGACTTTGTTCCCCTCCACTGTGAATTTTAAATAGCTTTCGGATCTGTCCTGGATGATTTATTTGTAGCAACACCAAGCTGCTTATTCACTCAAGATTCCATTACTTTTTAGATGTTCTGGCTATTTTTCTCCATACACTTAAACTTCCTAGAGGTAATCTCGGGGATCATTCCTCTTTTAAAAAAGATAGGTGAACACATTTGTTGCTGGCCTGAACTTCTGTGATCTCTGCAAATATATCAAGTCACTTAAAAAGCAATTTTTTTTTTTTCCTCGTCTGGCATCTTTTATGAAGTAGCTAGGTTCTCCACTGGCTCTGAGCTACCGCCCCGGTTAGCTGGTGTCAGAAATCACCTGCTGGGTCAATGAACACGTGTCACTGCTTATGGAGAAAAACATCATGGTTTCAGGGGCCCCTGCAGGTCCACTTTGCGTCTCCATTCTGGAATGTTTTCATTACTCAGCCCTGTGCACAAATAATCTACACCATGAAATATACTTGAGCCAATGTGCCCCACTGCCAGCCAGTGCCCCCCAGATGCTGTGAGCTTTAGGAGCACAAATGAATTCCAAGTACATAATTGGGACTACAAATCTGCTGATTAAAAATTGGAATGTATCCAAAAGCTGTACCCCAGAGCCTTTTGGCACATAGACCATCGTGTGTTTTTATACTGCTTTCTCATTTGTTCCTGCCTATGGCCTCTCACCCTCACTGTCACTGACAAGCATATTTAACAGACAATAAGATCTAAGTATAAATAGTAACAATTTCTTTTTTTAAGGATTTATTTATTTATTTATTTGGCAGAGAGAGAGAGAGCACAAGCAGGGGGAGTGGGAGAGGGAGAAGCAGACTCCCCGCTGAGCAGGGAGCCTGATGTGGGGCTCAATCCCAGGACCCTGGGATCATGACCTGAGCCAAAGGCAGACATTTAACCAACTGAGCCAAATGTCCCTTTTGTCTCAAAACAAGAAAGGATAAAATATAAGGGGAAAAGCTTACAAAAAGAGAGGCCATTGGTTGGACACTCTTGTGGAAGGAAGAGTTTTACCATGAATTACACCAAAACTCAAGTGGGTTTTTTTAGGCTTCAGGGATTTCTGAATCATCATTCCTAAACTATGCAGGTTACATCTCCCAAGTACTCGCAGGACCACTGTGCTGCTGACTCATCCTGGTCTCCAATACACATGCCCTTTACTGCTAAGACCAGGCTGCAACAGGCATTTGGTCACAGCTGCTCTAAATGCTTTTCTGAATAAAGTTGGCTTCCCCCTAATATGTGATTTAGATCTGTGGGGCCTCAATCTATCAGTAGAATGCTTTGAGATGAGTGAAACGTGTGCCTTTAAAAAATTGTGTATACCCACACAAAGTATGGGTGTGTGAGTGTGTATATTTTCTCTGCCTCTGGCTATCTGAGATACAATGGGCTTATGTTCACAGTGGCTGACCTTTGGCCGGGACAGATACACAGAAAGTTTCAATTGAGCCTCCCTCATTCTGGCCCTGAAGAACATGGCCTTCACCTTCAACCAAATCTTCAAACCCTTCTCTTGCCAGAGCACAAGCCCCTGGCTTCAACATGGTTGTCTTTATAGGGATGTGTATGGCCACTGCACAGAGTTCGAACTCCAGGCACTCTGAAGGTCCTCCCGGGCACACTCCACACATTAACTGCTCTGATCCCAGACCCCACTGCAAAGTAAAAGCACAAAGCACATCACCCCCCTCTTCCTCCATAAAATCACTTATCAGCTATGTATCAAACATTTGTCATGTCATGGTTCTTGACACTAGGGTGCCCCAACAATGAAGATGGTTCACCCACTGGAAAGTAAAAGTGAGGGAGTGAGAGGTCATAGGACACATACACAACTAGAGAAAACATGCAAGACCAAACAGAGGGTGATGAAGATTGCAACATGAGATTATGAGAATTCAGGTGAGAAAGAAGTCACAACTGGTCTGGGGAAATCTAGAAAGGCTTCATGAAGGAGGTAGGACTTAAAGAATCACTTGGCAAGTTGAGACAGGGAAGTCTTTACATATGGAGGAACATTGGTCTGTGTTGAATCTGGGCCCACATAGAGGTCAATAAGCAAGCAGCCATGAATATAAATGGATAACAACAGGCAAAGGCCTTGAATGTCAAGCTGAGTCTGAGTTTAACTGAACAGGCAGCAATGCCTTCAAGGAGGCATAATTTAATCATACAACCTCTGTCATTAGAGTTGGCCTGTTGACTGATGTTTCCAAATCCCATGTACATTGTGCTCTCTATGCCCTTCATGTAATTTATGGTTCTCCATCATGTGAAAGGTCCCACAAGGGAGCCTATACAAAGGCAAATCATATGAAGTCAGCCTTCAGCAGTACTCAGAGTCAATTGGTGAGGAAAGGTTTAACTGGATTAAATTATACATGTGCTAAGTTTAACCCAGGGAAACTCATATCTTTTACTGAAATTCTCTTCTTCCCTGGCCCTCCTCCAGTCTCCAGGAGCACCCTTCTCTGTCTCCTTCCTTGTTTCTTATACCTCTGCCTGCTTTTATAGTAGACTTTGGTCTATTCTAGAACTCCACCCTTGCCCCTTCTCTTTTTTTTTTACCACCATACTAGCTCTGAGTGGGGAAAAGTATCTTAGGATATTATACCACCCAGCTTGTATTAAGACAGGTGCAGCATCCAAAATCACTTTAGAGATGTGGTTCAAGAATATCAAGCTGAAAAATTAACATCAAATCTTATCACTAAAACATGAAACTTCCGGATCCCATAGGGAAAAAATCTAAACCTGTTCTATAGGAGGTATTCCCACAGCTCAAATACATAAGACTACTGCAGGAGAAAAACTCCCACCAAAGACAAGCTCACAATTGAAACTTCAAAATCACAGGAAGAAAAACAAAATCATGGTCATATACTATCCTAAGGAGAATCAGCAGTTGCAGCAAACAGTAGAATTAGCTTCCCAAGAACCAGAAATGCCTGCAATACCTAAATACTAAAATCTGGTATTCTTAAAATCATTAAAGAGAACAAAAGAATAGAAATATTAATGATAGAATAAGACACCGGTTTTAAAAATGGATTTTTTTTTTAAATCAAGTAAGACTGAAAAAATGAATGCACAGAGATTGACATACAAGATGCAATGGGCAAATTAAACAACAGATCAATGAACCAGAAATAATAGCTAAGGAAACCATCCAGAATGCACACAAGCATATAAAGAGATAAACAATGTCAACAAAAGGTTCAAATATGTAGTGAATAGAATGAAACCATGGAGAAGAAAATAAAGATGGGAGAAAGACAACATTTGAACTACCTGGGATTGAAGAAAAATTTAAGTTCCCAGATTGAATAATCAAAGGGAAGTCTAATCTTGACCAATAAAAACAATTAGAGAAAATTATTCTCTTTAAGCCAACATTGATCTAATAATAAAAAAAATTCATTCTGTAAAAGCCCACAAAAAGGGATCTTGACAAATTCCAAAGACTAAGTATCATAAAGAACAAGCTCTTTGGGGCGCCTGGGTGGCTCAGTTGGTTAAGCGACTGCCTTCGGCTCAGGTCATGATCCTGGAGTCCCGGGATCGAGTCCCGCATCGGGCTTCCTGCTCCGCGGGAAGCCTGCTTCTCCCTCTCCCACTTCCCCTGCTTGTGTTCCCTCTCTCGCTGTGTCTTTCTCTGTCAAATAAATAAATAAAATCTTTAAAAAAAAAAAAAAAAAAGAACAAGCTCTTTGTATGTTCTTTGATGGTGGTATTCAAAAAGAAGGCAATAATTGGCACCTCATCAAGATAAGAAGCGTCTGCACAGCAATGGAAACAATCAACAAAACTAAAAGGCAACCTACAGAATGGGAGAAAATATTTGCAAATGACATACTGGATAAAGGGCTAGTATCCAAAATCTATAAAGAACTTATCAAACTCAACACCCCAAAAATAAAAAATCCAGTTAAGAAATGGAAAGAAGACATGAACAGACATTTCTCCAAAGAAGACATACAGATGGCCAACAGACACATGAAAAAATGCTCAATATCACTTATCATCAGGGGAAATGCAAATCAAAACCACAATGAAATATCACCTGACACCTGTCAGAATGGCTAAAACGAACAACACAGGAAACAACAGGTATTGGCAAGGATGCAGAGAAAGGAGAACCCTCTTGCACTGTTGTTGGGAATGCAAACTTGTGCAGCCACTCTGGAAAACAGTATGGAGCTTCCTCAAAAAGGTAAAAATAGAGCTACCCTATGACCCAGCAATTGCACTACCAGGTATTTATACAAAAATAATGATTCGAAGGGGCACATGCACCCCAATGTTCATGGAAGCAATGTCCACAATAGCCAAACTATGGAAAGAGCCCAGATGTCCATCAACAGATGAATACATAAAGAAAATGTGGTGTATATATACAATGGAATATTACTCGGCCATCAAAAAGAATGAAACCTTGCCATTTGCAACAACATGGCTGGAGCTAGAGTGCATTATGCTAAACGAAATAAGTTAGTCAGAGAAAGACAAAGACCACATGATTTCACTCATATGTGGAATTTAAGAAACAAACCAGATGAACGTAGAGGAAGGGAAGGAAAAATAAAATAAGATAAAGACAGAGAGGGAGACAAACCATAAGAGACTCTTAACTATAGGGAACAAACTGAGGGTTGCTGGAGGGGAGGTAGGTGAGGGGAGGGGGCAACTGGGAGTAGGGCATTAAGGAGGGCACTTGATGTAATGAGCACTGGCTGTTATATGCAATTGATAAACACTAAATTCTACCCCTGAAACTAATACTACACTATATGTAGTAATATTTTAACTAAATACTTTTAATTTAAATTAAAATTCAAGTGTAACTTGAATTTAAGTAAAGTCTTGAAAGAAAAATAAATAATAAAAATTTAAAATAACACTAAAGCAATAACAAAGAGATAGTCAAGGAATTTGGAATTTGTTTTTTTTTTAATTTCTTTTTTCATTTTTTTAATTTAAATTCAATTAGCCAACATATAATACATCATTAGTTTCAGATGTAGTGTTCAATAATCCATCAGTTATGTATAACACCCAGTGCTCATCACATTATGCTGAGTGAAATAAGTCAGTCAGAGAGACAAGTATCATATGGTTTCACTCATATGTGGAATATAAGAAATAGCGAAGAGGATCATAGGGGAAGGGAGGGATAATTGGGTGATGGAAATTTGGAATTTGTGGGGAAAATTTTGGATGGCATTGGAAGTATGAACAGGAGAGTGACATAACCAGGTATTATGTTTTAGGAAATTCTCTCCAGGTGTAGCATGGATGATGGCTCTGAGAATAGGACCTGATTGAAAGTAGGGAGGGATCCAGATAACAATAAATAACTGGGACCAAGACAGGCACAGAAAGGCACTCTCTCTAGGAATGGAGAGAGTGGGATGCAATTGAGAGGCATTTTAAGTGAGGATATGTTGGTTGGATATGGGATGGGCAAGCAAAAGGGTCTACAAGTCAGACATCTGGTCTGGTGAGTGGATTTGGGGGTCTTTCATGGAGGTGGCCACCAAAGAAACCAGTGGGAACCACCATGTCACCCCAGTTCAGGACACCACAAGATCCCATGTCTCATGTTTCTTGTAAGTGGTAACTAAAGCCTTGAGTACAGATGAAGTTACCAGGAAAAGCATATGGAGTAAGAGGAGCAGAGGACCCAAGAGCACTCTGAGAAACACCAGCATTTAGAGTCTCAGCACTCTTGAAATAGATCCAGAAGGAATAGCCACAGATACATGAGGAAAACCAAGATTTCATAAGAGAAGAGAAGCCCAAGTGTAAAGCAAATGATACAATCAGGGCCTATTCTCAAAAGAAGTCACACAAATCAAGGAAAGCGTGTGTCCATTGGATTTCCAGTTGTGGGAGTCTTGCTGAACTTGGAGAGAAGAGTTTTAGCAAAATGTCAGGAATGGACATGGAAAGGGTATGAACTGAGGAGTGAATATGAAGTGAGGGAATGTAAATGATCATTAAAGTTCCTCTTCTCTGAGGCTTGGCTGGGCAGGTGAGGAGACAAGGTCTCATAGGCTGAGAGTTACCTGACTCAAAAGAACTCTAAGCCTCTCAAATAGGTAAAACTGAATAGCAATTTTGTGGAAGGAAGAAGGAAAGGAGGAAGGAAAGAAGGAAGGAAGGAAGGAAGGAAGGAAGGAAGGAAGGAAGGAAGGAAGGAAGGAAGGAAGGAGGAATTTTTTTTTTTTAAGATTTTATTTACTTGAGAGAGAGAGAGAAAGAGTATGAGAGGGGAGAGGGTCCGAGGGAGAAGCAGGCTCCCCGCTGAGCTGGGAGCCCAATGTGGGACTCGATCCCAGGACTCCGGGATCATGACCTGAGCCAAAGGCAGTCACTTAACCAACTGAGCCACCCAGGCGCCCCGAGGGTGAAGGAATTTTATCAAGATTTAATTCCTGGTAGAATTTTGTTTCTGCAAATGTATTTGAATCTTTTAAGCTAACAGAAAATTTAAAATAGACAACTTATCTAATTCTTCTTCTTATCTTAGTTTTCAAAGTATGTAAAAGTCATCCTATTCCAATATACTCAAATATTTTCAACGTGGTGCCTGCAAGCATTTACTAAAGCTTTATTCAGATCTTCCAACCCTTGCTTTGGTCTTTGTGTTTCCAACAGAGCATCTTTAAAGCACTTAAAAAGTGGGAGGCAGAATTCAGGCCAGAGGAAGGATGGTGGCACTTATCTATCTCTCACCACTCCAATCAAGTAACAACTTCTCAGCCAATTAAATGAATTCCTCTAAAGCCCATCCCTCCTGATCCCTGAGTTGTCTGGCTATGGTATAAATTGGCCTGCCTGACAATTCAGGCACAGATTCCTTTGACATGTAAATGTAGAGGCTCCATTCCTTACCTAAAGTTCTGTCCACCAGGAGCAATTTAAATTCAGTAAATGGCCACTCCTTAAAGTTCAGAGAATAGTTTTTGTTGTGTTGTGTTTGTAGCTTTGCTGATTTGTGTGATATCGGAGGGGTAGAACAAAGAGTTCACCCACAGGATTGTGACCGAGTAATATTTTCTCATGAATTTGGGGCTTGGGGTAGAGATTTTAATGGGAAACGCAGAAAATACAGTATTAACAACCCCATTTAGTGTCATGATTTATTTCGCTGATTTGGATTTTCTGCCCTTTTCTGGAAAAAAAAAAATGATAAATATAGTTGGAAATGTTTATCACCTGAGATGCACCATTTGGAAAAGAAAACAGGAGAACATATTTTTAAACCATAAATTTCTACCGTGTTCACCCCTTGCATAAATAAGCAGCCCCAGCCTTTGCAAGAAATATTAAAGTTCATTTAAATTGCAAATCTGACCTTATTAAAATGGCTTTCTCAAAGAGCCATAAACAAATAGAGTGCGTTAGTAATACTGCCAAACAACAGAATACATTCTCTTCCAGTTCTGTAATTAAAGTGGAAAAATAGAATTTTCACAGTTCTGAATGACTCAGAGATGGAAGAAGAAACATGTGAAGACAATCTTGAGGTGGGGAGAACGCATCCATCTGGAGGGTCCTTTCAAAAACATCTCTGCACAATAATTCTGAAAGTCAATATAAGCTCTTATGAGCTTGGGAACATTATTATATTGTTGCGAATCTAATGTGCTTTTGAATACTTTTCTCCACAGCTACCACATTCCCCCTTAACGTTGGAAGCATAGCTATTAAGATTTACTATGTTTGGGGTAAGAATAAAAATGAACAATTAAGAATGAGCTTGTATCTGCAAAAGGCAAGGAAGAGCCAATAAATTTCGGAATTAAAAGCCAAACAGACTGGGCTGGTTACCAGGTTTATGGAAAATCCATACCTGAAGGTATATTTAAATTAGTGGATTGTCAGCAAGCAAATGGCTTCCTTTTACTTAGAAAAATAATCCAAGGTGCCATAGGCCACACAAATCAGATGGAGTTGAAGAAGAACTTGACTTGGTTCTAGCTGAATTTAGCAACTGTGAATTTATGGTTAAGAAAGTGCTTCCATGCAGTCCAGAGCAAAGTGATGAGAGTAATGAGTTTTTAAAAAATATATAAAATAGGAGAAGGAAAGATGGCGGAGGAGTAGGGGACCCTATTTCAACTGGTCCCCGGAATTGAGCTGGTATCTACCAGACCACTCTGAGCACCCACAAAACCAGCCTGAGATGTAAGAAGATCTGGATCTCTACAAACAAAATATCGCAGGCGGTTGGTTTTGAGGTACGAAGCAGGGAGCCCTGATTCCGCGGGCAGATATCAGAGGATAAACGGCAGCAGGAGGGTGCCCAGCCGTGGGCATCCTACACCACCAGTGAGCGACAGCCTCGCGTGCTGGGGACGGGGCACAGACTCGCAGACCAGTAGCGGTGGGGAAAGGACTCCAGGGCAGCCCCCGGGGCAGGAACCCGGAGCGGCTGGGTCGCGCGGGCAAACTGGGAGCAGCTGGCGGTTTTAGAAGGACAAAGGGCAGAGACGTGCCCCAACCTGGAGGCAGGACTGGGAGCGCTACGGAGGGGCACACAACCCAGGGCGCTGCAGTTTATAGCAGCATGGACAGAAATGAAGACGGTGTGGCCTGGAGAGCTCACTGAAGAACAGACTGCGATCTCTCTGCTCTGAGGCAGAGGGTTGGAAACAGTCTCTTCTGCTCTGACTCGCGGAAGAGACGTGGAAAGCCTCCAGAGAAAGCCGCCAGAGAACAAAAGCCCCAAAAACTGATTCCCGCTGAGCCCATCCCCCACCACAGGGGGGCAGGGCAACTCTGCTCAAACAAGGTTGCCTGAGTAACAGTGCGGCAGGCCCCTCCCCCAGAAGACAGGCTGGGAAAATAAGAGGCCAGCAACCCTAAGGTCCCAAGAAAACAGGTGCATCTTGCTTGGGTTCTGGTCAATAATTTGGACTCTATACATTCGCTCAAACACCCCTCAACAGAATGACTAGGAGGAGGAACCCCCAAAATAGGAAAGACTTCTGTGACTTCTGCCACAGATTTACAAATGGATACAGAGATAACCAAGATGTCGGAGATGGAATTCAGGCTAGCATTTGTGAAGACAATGGCTAGAATGGAGAAATCAATTAATGGCAACATAGTCTCTAAGGGCAGAAATGAAAGCTGAATTGGCAGAACTTAAAAATGCTATCAATGAGATCCAATCCAATCTAGATAATCTAACAGCTAGGGTAACTGAGGCAGAAGAGTGAATAAGCGACCTGGAAGACAATATAATAGATAAAAAGGGAAAAGAGGAGGCCAGGGAATAATGACTCAGAATCCATGAAAACAGAATCAGAGAAATAAGTGACACTATGAAGTGTTCCAATGTCAGAATAATTGGAATCCCGGAGGGGGTGGGGAGAGAGAGAGAGGACTAGAAAATGTATTTGAGCAAATCGTAGCTGAGAACTTCCCTAATCTGGGGAATGAAACAAACATTCGCGTCCTAGAGGCAGAGAGGACCCCTCCCAAGATCAAGGAAAACAGGCCAACACCCCGGCATGTAATAGTAACACTTGCAAATCTTAGAACAAAGGAAACCATCTTAAGGGCAGTTAGGGGGAAGAAATTCCTTACGTACAAAGGGAGGAACATCAGAATAACGTCAGACCTATCCACAGAGACCTGGCAAGCCAGAAGTTCCTGGCAAGACATATTCAGGGTACTAAATGAGAATAACATGCAGCCAAGAATACTTTATCCAGCAAGGCTGTCACTTAGAATGGATGAAGAGATGCAGAGCTTCCACGACCAGCAGAAACTGAAAGAATATGTGACCACTAAGCTGGCCCTGCAAGAAATACTAAGGGGGGTTCTATAAAAGGAGAAAGACCCCAAGAGTCATATACAACAGCAATTTACAGGGACAATCTATAAAAACAACGTTTTCACAGGCAACATGATGACAATTAATTCATATCTTTCAATAATCACTCTCAACGTGAATGGCCTAAATGCTCCCATAAAATGGCACAGGGTTGCAGATTGGATAAAAAGACAGGACCCATCCATATGCTGCCTACAAGAGACTCATTTTGAACCTAGAGATACATCCAGACTGAAAGTGAAGGGATGGAGATCCATCTTCCATGCCAGCGGGCCTCAAAAGAAAGCTGGGGTAGCAATTCTTATATCAGACAAATTAGATTTTAAACTAAAGTCTGTAATTAGAGACACAGAAGGACACTATATCATTCTTAAAGGGTCTATCCAACAAGAAGATCTAACAATTGTAAATATCTATGCCCCCAACATGGGAGCAGCCATCTACATAAGCCAACTGTTAACCAAAATAAAGAGTCATATTGATAACAATACGTTAATTGTAGGAGACCTCAATACTCCACTCTCAGCAATGGACAGATCATCTAAGCAGAAAATCAACAAGGAAACAAGAGCTTTGAATGACACACTGGACCAGATAGACCTCATAGATATTTACAAAACATTCCACCCTAAAACAGCAGAATACTCATTCTTCTCGAGCACACATGGAACTTTCTCCAGAAAAGACCACATACTGGGTCACATATCAGGTCTCAACTGATATCAAAAGATTGAGATTATTCCCTGCATATTCTCAGACCACAATGCTTTAAAACTGGAACTCAATCACAAGAAAAAATTTGGCAGAAATTCAAACACTTGGAAGCTAAAGACCACTCTGCTCAAGAATGTTTGGGTCAACCAGAAAATCAAAGAAGAACTTAAACAATTCATGGAAATCAATGAGAATGAAAAACATCAGTCCAAAACCTATGGGATACTGCAAAGGCGGTCCTAAGGGGGAAATACATAGCCATCCAAGCCTCATTCAAAAAAATAGAAAAATCCCGAATTCACCAACTAATTCTACACCTTAAAGAACTAGAGAAAAAGCAACAAACAATGCCTAAGCCACGCATTAGAAGAGAAATAATTAAAATTAGAGCAGAAATCAGTGAATTAGAAACCAGAAACACAGTAGATCAGATCAACGAAACTAGAAGTTGGTTCTTTGAAAGAATTAATAAGATCGATAAACCACTGGCCAGACTTATCCAAAAGAAAAGAGAAAGGACTCAAGTTAATAAAATTATGAATGAAAGGGGAGAGATCACAACTAACACCAAGGAAATAGAAACAATTATTAGAAATTATTATCAACAACTATATGCCAATAAACTGAGCAATCTGGATGAAATGGAGGCCTTCCTGGAAACCTATAAGCTGCCAAGACTGAAACAGGAAGAAATGGACAACCTGAATAGGACAATTACCAGTAACGAGTTTGAAGCAGTGATCAAAAACCTCCCAAAAAACAAGAGTCCGGGGCCTGGTGGATTCCCTGGGGAATTCTACCAAACATTCAAAGAAGAAATAATACCTATTCTACTGAAGCTGTTTCAAAAAATAGAAACAGAAGGAAAACTCCAAACTCATTCTATGAGGCCAGCGTTACCTTAATCCCCAAACCAGGCAAAGACCCCATCAAAAAGGAGAATTTCAGACCAATATCCCTGATGAATATGGATTCCAAAATCCTCCACAAAATCCTAGCTAATAGGATCCAACAATACATTAAAAGGATCATCCACCATGACCAAGTGGGATTTATCCCCAGGATGCAAAGGTGGTTCAACATTCTCAAATCAATCAATGTGATAGAACACATTGATAAGAGGAGGGAGAAGAACCATTTGGTCCTCTCAATTGATGCAGAAAAAGCATTTGACAAAATGCAACATCTCTTCCTGATTAAAACTCTTCAGAGTATAGGGATAGAGGGAACATTCCTCAAGTTCATAAAATCCATCTATGAAAAACCCACAGCGAATATCACCCTCAATGGGGAAAAGCTGAGAGCCTTTCCCTTAAGAGCAGGAACACGTCAAGGATGCCCACTCTCACCACTATTGTTCAACATAGTACTAGAAGTCCTAGCAACAGCCATCAGACAACAAAAAGAAATAAAAGGTATTCAAAATTGGCAAAGAAGAAGTCAAGCTCTCTCTTTTCGCAGATGACATGATATTTTATGTGGAAAACCCAAAAGACTCCACCCCCAAATTACTAGAACTCATACAGCAATTCAGTAATGTGGCAGGATACAAAATCAATGCACAGAAATCAGTTGCTTTCTTATACACTAACAACGCAACTGTAAAGAGAAATTAGAGAAATGATTCCATTTACAATAGCACCAAAAACCATAAGATACCTTGGTATCTTAAGGTAAAGAGGTAAAGATCTATACTCTAGGAACTACAGAACACTCATGAAAGAAATTGAAGAAGACACAAAAAGATGGAAAAATATTCCATGCTCATGGATCGGAAGAATAAACATTGTTAAAATGTCTATGCTACCCAGAGCAATCTATACCTTCAATGCCATCCCGATCAAAATTCCAATGACATTTTTCAAAGTGCTGGAACAAACAACCCTAAATTTTGTATGGAATCAAAAAGACCCCGAATCGCCAAGGAAATGTTGAAAAAGAAAAACAAAGCTGGGGGCATCACGTTGCCCAATTTCAAGCTATACCACAAAGCTGTGATCACCAAGACAGCATGGTACTGACACAAAAACAGACACTCAGACCAATGGAACAGAATAGAGAACCCAGATATGGACCCTCATCTCTATGGTCAAATAATCTTTGACAAAGCAGGAAAAAACATGCAATGGAAAAAAGACAGTCTCTTCAATAAATGGTGCTGGGAAAATTGGACAGCCACATGCAGAAGAATGAAACTCAACCATTCGCTAACACCATTCACAAATATATAAACTCAAAGTGGATGAAAGACCTCAATGTGAGACAGGAATCCATTAAAATCCTAGAGGAGAACATAGGCAGTAACCTCTTTGACATTGCCACAGCAACTTCTCTCAAGATACATCTCCAAAGCTAGCGAAACAAAAGCAAAAATGAATTTTGGAACTTCATCAAGATAAAAAGTTTGTGCACAGCAAAGGAAACAGTCAACAAAACAAAGAGACAACCCACAGAATGGGAGAAGATATTTGCAAATGACACTACAGATAAAGGGCTGGTATCTAAGGTCTATAAAGAACTTCTGAAACTCAACACCCAAAAAACAAATAATCAAGTCAAAATGTGGACAGAAGATATGAAAAGATACTTCTCTGAAGAAGACATACAAATGGCCAACAAACACATGAAAAAATGTTCATCATCGTTAGGCATCAGGGAAATTCAAATCAAAACCACATTGAGATACCACCTTACACCAGTTAGAATGGCAAAAATAGACAGGGAAAGAAACAACAAACGTTGGAGAGCTTCTGGAGAAAGGGGAACCCTCTTACACTGTTGGTGGGAATGCAAGTTGGTACAGCCACTTTGGAAAACAGTGTGGAGGTTCCTCAAAAATTTAAAAATAGAGCTACCCTATGACACAGCAATTGCACTTCTGGGTATTTACCCCAAAAACACAGATGTAGTGAAAAGAAGGGCCATATACGCCTCAATGTTCATAGCAGCAATGTCCACAATAGCCAAACTGTGGAAAGAGCCGAGATGCCCTTCAACAGATGAATGGATAAAGAAGATGTGGTCCATATATACAATGGAATATTACTTAGCCATCAGAAAGGATAAATACCCAATTTTTACATCAACATGGATGGGACTGGAGGAGATTATGCTAAGTGAAATAAGTCAAGCAGAGAAAGTCAATTATCATATGGTTTCACTTATTTGTGGAACATAAGGAATAACATGGAGGACATTAGGAGAAGGAAGGGAAAAATGAGGGGGTGGAATTGGAGGGAGAGATGAACCATGAGAGAATATGGACTCTGAGAGACAAACAGGGCTTTAGAGGGGAGGGAGGAGGGGGGATTGGTTAGCCCAGTGATGGGTATTAAGGAGGGCACGTACTGCATGGAGCACTGGGTGTTATATGAAAACAATGGATCGTGGATCACCACATCAAAAATTAATGATGTATTGTATGGGGACTAACATAACATAATAAAATTTTTTTAAAATAAAAAATAAATAAATATATATATATATATATGAAATAAAATGAGGGTGCAGGACAGACCACAAACAGAGCTCTTCATTGACTTAAAATGAGATCATCACCCAAAATATGCTTGCTTCTTTAAATTTTGTTATGTTCTATCTAGATTTCTTTTTTAATTTATTCATTGATTCATTCAACAAATGTTTCTGGAATACCTACTCTGTGCTAGACACAGAACTCAGTGCTGAGGAAGTAACATGAACAAAATACACACAATTCCTGCCATCACAAAGTAGAAGACTTAATTTCATATAATCTGTTTAAGAAGGCAGGAAGAATGAATCTCACCTCATTTTATAAACATTTCTATCAAAAATAATTAAAATAAGCTTTGATGCTTAAGTTGTTTGTTTTTATTGTGCCTTTAAGAAGTGATGAGTGTGTGTGTGTGTGTTTCAAAGGCAATTTCATTTGTGGATATTCTCTGAGATTTTAATAATTTCAAGCCCCTTTCACAGAGAGCAATTTGTACCTCAGACAAGCTGACATACATCTTCATCATATTTGTGCATGAGCCCTTGGTAAATAGACCTGGCCCCTAAAACTTGCCATTCACCAACTTCCTATGTTGTCCCAGAATAAAGAGAAAACTAACTAGTATATGAAGCCAAAATAGCAGCATCAGGTTCAAACTTTACAGCATGGCATCTTGAGTGGTTTCAGTTATGTCCCTTAGCCTCTCTGAACCTCAATTTCCTTTTGTAAAGTGAGGAAATAATTTCTACTTCCTCTTCCTGTTCAGAAGATACATGAATAAAGCCAGTGTAGGCACTGGTGTCCAGATGCAATAGCTGTGTCTATCACTTCTACAAACTACTACAGTTACAGTTGGGGATCGGTAATAACAGATTTTCAAGAGAAAAACAGACAGGTGTTTTGACATGTGTATTGCACATGTAACACATGAGAAGACTCAGAGATGAGTAACTCAAAGCAGTGGCTTAGAATTCAGGCTTATATAGTGGTTCCGACAAAGAAGAATACATTTATAGAGAAATGATAGGAGAGAGAAGAATGATATTGGACTTCCAAAGGTAGTAAACTATGGTAAGTTAAATAGAATGGAAACTGATGGTAGTTAAAAGCTAGTTAGCATAGTTCTGTGATGTAGATTCCTCTGGTGCCATCTCCAGGCTGATACAGAGCTAAAATTGCCTCTTATGATTAACTTTTGTCCTCCTTAGTAAAGAAAGAAGGAGGGACACCCTTGAAAAGTTATGTCCTGCTTTCAGGCGAATAGGGGGAAGGTGGGGAGCTTTCCTTGTATCTGCTTCTTCTCAATTTCCTTCAGCTCAAAATGATCCTTATGCCAAAGTGACATATTTTGGGGCGACATATTCTGGTTTCCTTCAAGGACAATGGCTCTCTGCAGACCATCCAACCATTCGTACTCGGCTGCTAAGAGTAGCCTCAAATTAGGCTGAGGTTGCAACCAGCCACCTGGCAGAATGAATTCTAAGCATATGTGTCTGACACTGACACACCCAAAGATAAATCAACACTGAAATTCCCCAGGATTTTCAGAATATCTGCCTCCACTCGTGTGGAGTTGAGGTTTTATTCTTTGAGCCCACTCAGCTTAATAATCACATGTTAATTGAGCACCTTCCTTGAATCATGGTAGGGAGTTATATTTCATAAGTGCCACAGGAACCCACCGAAGAGTTAATATATACTCATACGTACCCAGCACAGTATGCATTCAATTATTTTTGTTCCTACATAATAAAAGATCTGAATACAACAGGCTGCTAAAACAGAAATAGAAAAAAAAAAAAAAAAAAAAAAAGAGGCAAACCACCAGACTAATGGAGTTACTGAACTTAAGCATTTCATTTTGTTCTATATAAGCAATTCAGAGCAAGGAACATGTTTTAGTTCTTGTCATTTTTTTCTCTCTGTAACACCAGGAGAGAAAGTTTCAAATGACTAATGACTAAAATGGCCCCAGATTTCTCATTCAGAAAAGACCATTTTCTATGTTTGAAATGTAATGAGAAAAATATCCATCAATGCTAAGCGCTTGAGTGTGGCTATTCCCAACTAATAAATCACAAACCTTGGTCAATCTGTTGATCCCAAAGCCTGACCTGAGAGATTGCCGTGCTCCTCCCTTTCTCTGCTCTGAACCCACTTCTCCACAGAGTCCCACACCTCACATGGGAGATTGCCACTGTCAGGGAAGTATGGGTGTGAGTGGCTTCCATGCCCCATGCTCTCTGCCCCCCTCTCCATATGTGACTCACACTATTGCTGCTACATCAAATTACTATCAGATTATAACCACCATCCCAATTTCACTGTCTTTGATTATCACTCAACACCATCCTCTCAACCCAACCCAGTGATGTCAAGACTCAAAGACATGGAAAGATAATTCAATATTAGAGAAGGTGGGGGAAGCTAGTGGAACAGAATCCCAGGTGATCTGTGTGTTAGCATTAAAGTTAAGGGCCGTTGCCTCCACCTCCACTGTAACCTGCCCAAAGGCTGTGGAAGAGTACAATGGGGTGGGAAAGAGTGTAGGGAGGAGGGCAAGCCTTCCTTGGGCATCAGTAACCCTGCAGTAAACAGCCCATTGTCTCCACTCAGCCAGCGCAGGTGTCGTCCCTCCTACGAATTCCAGCTCAGGAAATAAAATCAAGAGACTGGAACTGAGAGACAACAAGAGGCAAAGCTGATTTAAGCTTCAATTTTCCATGTAACGCAGCTTGAAGATAGCAAGCTGTATAACTCCTTAAGAGGATAATAAAGAACATGATGCATTTCTCTGAAGGCTTAGGAAAAGGATCCCCCAGCACCATATGTAGTTTTATTTTCTGGAAATCAGAAGCAAGCACTCCTCTCCTCCACACTGCTATTTTTCTATGACTTAGGCAACACCCTAGAAAGACCCACTAAGCAATAGCTACAGGTCTGGCCTGAAAGTCGGCTAAGTCCGCAAATATTTATCACCTACTGTATATGTCATCAGGTGCCTTGCAAGATGGAATTTACAGAAGAAATTCAAACATTCTTCTCCCTAGGGAAGTTAAGTCAGGTTAGAGAAGCAGCATCTCCATACACAAAATCAGAGACCAAAAGAGATGAGCACAGAATCCAGTACAAGGTGTACGTACAGTAGAAATAAAGGCAGTCAGGACAAAAGGAAGGCAATGGGAAAGGTAACATGAGATGGGAAATTCTGGACAAGTTTAGAAGAATGCATAGTTCTGCTGGTGGGGTTCCAGGCACTCTTTGGGGGTTCCAAACTCCACACTGTAGGTCGTGTCCTACCCACCATCACATGGAGCTAGATTCAGACTTCTAAATTCTAGATGCCTGCTATCTGTCTTTCTGAAAGTCTGTCCAGGACCACAAAATTCTTACCTACTCAAAAATCTCAGGATGAGCAGAAATGGGCACACCCCAGCTAATGGAAAATGTGTATACTGGCACAACTCATCCAGGGATTGGAGGGGATTGTTTGGCAGGATGTTTTAAAAGCCTCACAAATATGCCTTCTTTGGCTCCAATAATTCTATTTGGAAGAATTTATGCTAAGGAAAAAATAAGGCTGTGCATAAAGATTTTAGCTATGTCCATTTTTATGTATATCATAAAAAGTTTGAAAGGACCTAAACAACCAAGAACAGCAAATCAGTTAAGGAAATTATGCTACATTAGTATGATGAGCTACCATTCAGCTATTAAAACTGAACCAGATAAATATGCATTGGCATGAAAAGATGTTCATGACATGCGAAGCATACTACAAAATTTTATGTATGATATGATTCTAATTTTGTTTTTAAAAAGTGTATAATGCATGCACAAACATACACACACACACACCAGCCTATTATGCATCCTTGTGTGTATGTCTATAACTACAGATATGAGAAAAATACCAAGGTGGTTATCTCTGGATGGTGGGATTCAGGGGTGCATTTTATTCCCTTTTTAATTATCTGCATTTTATAGTTTTAATATGACACACACATATGGCTTTAGATATTGGGAAAAAAAGTTTACCTTTTAAAATGTTAAAAAGCAAACTCTCAGGGGAAATTAATCCATGAAATAAGACGAAGAGCCACAACAGTGGGCCTGCCAGAGAGCCTATGGGGGCCACAGGTTGATGTATGACTGTAATTCAACTGCAGGCAAAAGTGTGGCAGGAAAAAGAAATGCATGCTGATTCTCGATCGGTCGGCTTGGCCATTTTATCCAAGGCACCCCCAAGGTGGCCAGGAAAATAAAGTGCCTAGCCCCTCGAGCCCAGCAGACTGGACGGGCTTCGAGTGATTCCTTGTGACTCAGATAAAGATGAGAACGGGCACACGCAGCGGGCTCCTATCAGGCACGAAGGCAGCAAGGTAAGGCTGGTGTTCTTTGGCCTTTGCGAGGTCGAACTCCACCACTTACTCTCTGTGTGAACAAATAGGGAGACGATGATGGGGAGGCCCCCTGGAACCCAGCAGGAGCCTTCTCAGTGGGATGAAGCACGTGACGTTGTTACCACACAACTTAATAACAGTTTTTAGGCAAATGACAGAAAGCTCACTGAAGCCACATTACCCGCTGAATAGGAAAAAAATAAATAAAGCAGAGTTTACTAAATGGAAGAGAAAATGATTATAGGGTAAATAAAAGTGACTCCAGGAAACAGAGATGAGGACGTATTAAGGAAGAAAGAGATATTCAAGAGGGTCTGCGGGATGAGGTGGGGAAGGGGCAGACTGCTACAATGAAGCAGAGAAGTTAGGCTGGCTCGAAACAACAAGTGAGAATTCATTCATGGTTTTCTTAACACAATGGCGGGCAAGATGGGAAATAAAATGGGGCTCCCTCATGCACACGTTGTCCTGAAATGCAGAAATCAGCGTCCTGGAGTGGCCCAGAAGGGGCATATGAAGGATGGACGCCTTTATGAGGAAGAATCTACTTGACAGCTAGAAGAGAGCATGAGGCGGACTGCTCAGAGAAACCCAAGAGCTTCTTCGAGCAATTTCTTACATACCTCCTGCTGGGCAACCAGGGAAGGTAACCCACAACCCGGTGGAGAAATAAACCCCATAGAGCCCATCTGTCCAACCGTGGCTGTGAGAACCGGGTGGTAGATTCCGATGTCGACATTCATCCATCCCTACTCCAGTTCTGGAAGAGATTCTCTGGAGACAGACTGTGCCTAAAAGTCAGTCAGAGACACTGGCTCCCCTCTGCCAAGTGCTTACTGCTTTGGAGACATGGGTGTGCCAACTTGTACACCACATGACACATTCCCACGTGAAGCACTTTACCTAAGATTTTTTGGTGAAAAGAAGTGATAATCGTGCCCAACCTGCTGTTCCTGCAACATCTATCTCCTTCACTTGGGAGGCACCTTTCTTTCTGTACTTTCACTGTTGTACAACTTACGAAAAATTCCCCAATGTCCTCACAACAAGGTCTTTCACAACACTGAGCCTTCGGGGTGATGCTCCCTGTTTAAACTGCCTGTTTTCACCTTGCTAACTCGCAGACCAGACTCCAGTGGCACCCCCTCTCGGGAGGCTTCTGCACCCGCCCTTCCTTACTTCCGGTCGGTCCCCATGGCGATCTGCCATAGCGTCCTTCCATGACTGGACTGATAGCTCTCTGAAGACATGGCCAGAGTCTTTTTCCATTTTCACTTCTGGTCACCAAGCCCAGAGGCTGGCACTTTGATGAGGCTCAAAAATGCTTGCTAAGTGAGTGAGAAAGTGAGCATGCAAATGGCTTCCTCTCAAAGCCATCCCTCCCTCCTTTCGTTCATGTTTTGGGAAGAAGAACACAGATTCAGGGAGAGAATGGCTAAGATAGATTCTTGCACTTCTACCCTTCCCGAGTTGCCAGGTAGATTTCATCTCAACATCTTTGCTATCTATTCATCCATTCAGTATATGGATGAAGTGCTTATCAGGGACAAGGCCTATCCTTGGCAATGTGGACCCCAGTTGCCTTGCCCTTTAGAAGTCTATACTTCTAAATTTGTGGCTCATAGTACTCATGCAAGTTTAAATATTAGCTCCCATTTATTTAACACCTGCTACTAACTCCTTGCAAGTCAAGCCCCCTTGGCTGCCCCTGGGACCTTGCCAGCCATCATGATTTTTGCCTCCTGGTTTCCAGTGGTTAAGCCCTGCTCCCTCACCTTTATTATGCTGGGGTTCCTTCATAAATGGAGCTTCTACATAAATTATTTCCCCCAACTCTTGTGGCATTATCATTCCCTTTTCCAGATGAGAATATGAAGGTACGTAGGCATTACAAAACTCACCACAGGGCACATGGTCAGTGGCCATCTGAGCTGGTATCAGAACCTGTGTCTTCCCAAAATACCAGAATGCCACTCCAACTCTATAGACCCTCCCTCTCTTAACCTTTGCTCTCTTAACTCTTTTTTTTATATGCATGTGTGGTTCCTTTTAAAAAAATTTTTAGAAGCTAGAATAACAATACAATAGCTCTCACAAAACACAACAGTTGGTAAAAGTCAAGCTCATAGCCTAGGTAATAACAGCTCTGTATCTTGAAGTTGGAGAAATCACTTTGAGTAAGGGACGGAGCCAGTCTCTTTATAAACTAGTTTATGAACTCAGCACTTGGAGCTACGTTGTCAGGAGGAGAGAGAAGGATTACAAATTGCTTCAGAAGGAAAGCGATCAATGCTGAGTCCCTGGGAAAGGTGTTTGATTTGTTGCATCTTGACAAAAAGAAATGTCCCATAAGGAGTTGTTCCCAGATATTGAGAGACCTTCTGTGGCAAAACCCACATAAGTAAAGAGCAGGCATAACCCCTTTAAGTAAGCTGCTGACACACAAATATGTCAGAGGACAATGTGGCATTTTATCACCTCCCGGGGCGACCACAGCCCTGCCAGCTTATGAACACATTTCACTCTGCTGCTTTATATTAATTAAAGGAGCAAGTGATGTGACCTACCTGTTCACTAAAACAAGACTCCAACTGAACGGCATGTTCAGCCACATGCATAAACAAGGCCCTGCCCACAAATCCTATTGTGTTCGGCTTCTCCCAGAAGCAGATGCTAAAATGAGATTAGATGTGCAAGATATTTATTGGGGAAAGGGCCAGTGAGGGAAAACGGAGAGGGAGCAAGTAGAACTGGAAAAGCCATCAGACCACAGTGCAGGTCTGACCTGTCTGAAAGAGACAGGGAAGAAGGTAGTGTGAGTGAGCTGTCCTCATCTGTCATGCGGTCTGACCAAAGTTCCAACAGGCTGTCCGGGAATCCTGAAGCCATGGTTGCCCATCAGAGGAGTCTTACATCTTGCAAAAATGGGACTGCATCCGTGTGGGCGCTGTGCTTAGCCGTTGGCTGGAACGGCCCAGGGAAAGCCTATGGACATGACCACTGAGGGAGCCCATGGAGCCTGCGGGCCACTGTGAGCCAGACTTTATCCAGGATATTATTCAGTACCTGCCCCCTTAGGCCTTCACTGTAACAGAGGGTCACGATGATGCTTTTGGTCTCTCAGTAGCAGTGTCGACTCAGACCCTGTATCTAAATGTCTTCAAAATATCCCCTTTCCCCAGTGTACAGTCTGTTCTCAGTGAAGAAAGCTCTTTTCACAGGAAATACTGAAGAGCCTCAGGCTGAATGTCAGTCAGTTACTGGGGAAAAAAAAAAAAGACTCTGTCTCTCATTTTCTTTTTATAAGGCCACCAATCCTTTCTGATTAGGATTCCACCCTTTTCCTCATTTAACTATGATTACCTCCTAAGAGCCCTGTCTTCAAATACAGTCACATTGGGCTTCAACAGATGAGTTTAGAGGGAACACAATGGCAGTCCACCTTGTGCCAGGGACTATCTGTGCCCCACGACCCAGTCAGAAGGAGATCCTCTTTGCTACCAGGTCGTAAGTGAGCCAGTCCCAGAACCCCATCTTACTACCTGCTTCCTGGAACATCTCTGACATCACCTGCATTGATTTGGGTTTTCCAACAAGTGGATGCCAAGGCAGGATTAGATATGCAAGAGATTTAGTGTAGGAAATTCCTGTGAGGAAAACGAGGTGGCCCGGAGGAGGTGGGGAAAGCCATCAGACCGTAGTGTGGGTCTGGGCCCTGTGAGGGAGAGAGGGAAGAAGGGAGTTTCAAATGAAAATCTCAGAATGCAATGCAGTTCTAGAAAGTTTCCACCAGGCTGAAGGGGGGTCCTCAAATGATGAGCCAAAATAGCTTTATGCGGAGCAGTCATTGGCTGGAGTAGCCCGTGGAAAACAAAGCTTTGTATGAGGCCGGGGAAGGAGTCAGAGCTAAAGCCATCAGTCAGTGACCTTCTCTGCAGCAGGGACTCTGAGTAGAATATGGGCATGGTCACTGAACCTATCTACTCCAGAGATTTATTAGAAAACATACAAAGTATTCAGGGTCGACCAGGAAGCCAGGAGACAATCAGAGCTGAAAACCAAGCAAAAATGTATTTGCCATTGTTAGAGGAACGCTGAAAATATCTATCCCCTCGTGGCAGACAGAATTCTATGACCCCCGTGGTCCTTGTCCTATGGATATGGTGAGATCCTTCCTGTGACTCTGTGACATTAAATGGCAAAAAGAATTCTTGCAGATGTAATTAAGATTACCAACCAGTTGCCTTTGGTTAATCAAAAAGTTGATTATCTGAGCAGGCCTAACCTAAGCATTAACTGGTGGGCCAGAGAGTTTTCTCCAGCTGGTAGCAGAGGGAGTCATTCACAGAGTGAAGGGGATTCAACTGGAGGTGTCTCGCTGCCAGCTGAGATGAGGTGGGAGGGTATGTGAGAAGGTGCCCAACAAGGAACGATAAGTGGCCCTCATGACAGAACAACCCCACGGACAGCCAGGTAAAGGGCTTCACTGTATCTTGACAAAAAGAAATGTCCCATAAGGAGTTGTTCCCTGTCTCTTCGGTGCTGCATCTCAAGGAACAGAATTCTACCAGTGACCTCAATGTGCTTGGAGGCCTATTCTTCCTCAGAGCCTCAGATGAGATTGCAGCCACCTGAGACACCTTGAGAATGGGACCCCAAGCTGAGAACCAATGGGGCAAGCTGGGCTCCTGACCTAAGAAACTATGGGATAATAAATGGTTATTGCTTTAAGACACTATGCATTTGGTGAATTGTTACATAGTGAAAGAAAATGAATATGCCCCTCCCCAAAACATACAAATTAATTATGTATGTATGATGGATGGATGGATGGATGGATGGATGGATGGATGGATGGTGCGATGGTTGGTTGGTTGGATGTATAGATAGATATTACTCATCACATGCTCCCAAAAGCTTGTGTGCATTAAACAAGTTGCTTAAGTTCTCCCATAACCCAGTTTCTTTATGTGCAAAAAGTAAGGATGAACAAAAACAAAAGGTGGTTCATCTTGCTAACTAATCTCTATGCTCCTTTCTGACTCTATTACTAAAATTCTACTGTTATAATAACTTGCATAACTTGGCAGATCTCATTTTATTATTTTATTATTTACTAATCTCTCTTTACTAATGTTTCTTCATAACAATCTTAATAAAAAAGGCTAGCCTTTCTTAAGCCTTTACTTTGTAGCAAGTGGATGTCATTTCATTTACTGCTCACCAAAATCCTATAAAGTAGAAATCCTATGATGTAGAATGAAGAAATCATCTTACAGATTTGTTTGTTAACAGTATTTACTGAGCATCTACTAGATGTTGAACACCAATCTAGGCCCTCAGGATACAGGGGCAAATAAAGTTTTAAAAAAAATCTTGCTGCATTCATAAAGCCTCTTCTAGGAGGGAGCTAGACCATAAATGAGTAAGCAAGTAAATGTATACGAAAGTTTTAGATTTGATAAATGCTATGAGGGAAATAAAGCAAGGTAACAGGATAGGGGGGTGACTGAGGTAGAAGGCAGACACTTCAGGCTAAGGTCTGATTAATGAAAGGAGGTCCCATAACCCAAAGTCCTGAAGGAAGAGCAGAAGATGCCACAAGGGCAAAGCACAGAGGCCTGAAGTAGGAAAGAGCTTGGCATAGTCACAAAAATAAAGACCAATATAGAAACTGAGAGTCAAAGGAGCTGAGTTAAGGGGCCAGCTAGAAACTTATAGGAGTGAGATTTGAGGTCTAGCTTCTGAGGTCTGGGATATTATTCACAATGCTTTCCAGCAGGTATTGGCAAACTGCAGCCCAGGACAGAGACAGTAAGGTCCACAAAGCCTAAGATACTAACTCCCTGGCCCTTTACAAAAATGTTTGCAGAGCCTTTCTCTATGGCCTGTTATTGTGTGCATGCGCCACTTAATTGAACAGGAAAGTGCCACAGAGAAGCACTATGGCTGCCACCATAAAGCCTGAGAAAGGAGACCCAGGAACCATGCTTTCCCACTGAGAGAGCTTCCTGGAAGGCAAGAGTAGCTGAAAACCTGTGAACAGTGGTCACATGCTCTTTCTTTTATTGTTAGGGTTATTTATGCTACTTCACTTGTTATTACCATGTCTCCAGCCCTCAAGAGGAGGTTAGAAGGGAGGGAAGGAGGAGCAGAGAGCTACCCAGGAAAACACACAGGACAACAGACATGGTCACCCTTCAGCAATGGGGGCTGTCGAGGCAAACTACTTACAAGCTTGAGGAAGAGAGTTAGGAAACACAGCATTTTAAATGGATTCCTTAGAGACCCCCTGAGAGATGATATACAAGAGAGGCCTTGAAGGGGTCACACAGGCATAAGGAACCCGGCCTCATTACTCACTTGCACAGCTATTCTAAAAACCCTCAGCTCCAGTGTCCTCAGTTGCAAACCCCACCAGGAGAGGGACACCTGCGATTCCTTCTCACACCACCCTCTAGCTCAGCAGCACGGCAGAGACCCACGTGGCTATCCTGCTCACTAGTTCTACCTGCTCACCTAGTAAACCCAGCCCCTTACCTAGGATCTGCTCGTTGGTAGGCACTCAATAAATATTAGCTGAATTAATAAATGAACGCTGTGACAATTAAATTGGATGTGTGAAAGTCGATGTAAATTTAGATGTATGTGAAAGCCCCTAGCCCCGGACCCAGTGCATTCAAAAGGCTCAAAACATGTTAGTTTCGTTTTGCCTTTCTCTTTCATCTAGGAAAGCCAGATCAAATTGCCCCCCTCCTTGCTAGCTGTTGCAATTTCACAAGCTTGTCATGCTAACCACCAAAATGCCACCTGCTGAAGTTTCATAAACCCCAAGGAAAAGAACAGAGTCAAAAGCAGTTTCCTTGATAAATTACCCTGGCTGTTCCTTTCGCAAGCTGTTTGCACATGACATAATCATGCATAGGAACAGACTTGAATTCTCTGCTACCATTCTCAGATACAATGACTTATTTTCTAGAGAAAATTGAAGGAGGGAAATGTGTCTTCCTTTTTTGCAATTCCTCCTGGAAAACAGACATTCTCCTTTTTGGTTGTTGTTTCATATTTTTAATGAAAAGATCTTGAACACAATGACCATAAATCTGTAACTCACATGGTCTAGTCTGAGCAGTGGGGCTGAAAGAATGAGTGTAGCCCCTGAAAGAAATTCCAGAGTCACTCCCATTCTTTATGGTAATTCTCAGGACTTGTAGGTCATGACAAACTTCCTTGAAATCCCCTCTTTCCTTTCCCCTCCGCTTCTTTCTCCAATTATAGCTGCTCCCACACCTGCACAGGGGAGACTGGGGTTACCTGGGCTTTCCTTGTTTTAAAGACCACAAGGAGGTCGAAATAATTAGTGGCCTGTCTTCCCACTGACCAACTGTTAGATTTGGGCAAAGCTAAGTAACTTCCCCAAGCCTCAGATGCCTCATCTGCAAAATGGGCATGGCCATGCCTATCTCATGAACCGTTGTAATGAATGGTTGAATTAATGAGATATGTATGTAACGCACATGTTACCTTGCACTCGCTAACTAGGGGCTTATGTCTTTGCAAATTATATTAATGGTGTAATTAGAAGCAGTCTCCTGTCATCTAATAACAAGCGATCATCGATTGAGAGCTTAGTATGTTCTAAGCACTGTTCGAAGTGTTTTCCCCATGTTTTCAGGTTATCCTTGAAAATGTTATGAGAGAATAAGTTTTCCTTTTTTTTTTTTTGTAAGATTTCAATTATTTATTTGTCAGAGAGAGCGCACGCACATACAAGCAGGGGGAGCGGCAGGCAGAAGGAGAAGCAGGCTCCCCCACCCACCTCGAGCAGGGAGCCCGATGCGGAACTCAGTCCCAGGACTCCAGGATCACGACCCAGGCCAAAGGCAGTCGCCCAACCTACTGAGCCACCCAGGCATCCCAAGAAGAAGTTTTCTAATCTCCACTTTACCCATGAGGAAACTTGCCCAACTTTACTCCACAGGTGTGTGCATAGTTGGGATTGTGAACCCAGCTGTCTGGTTCTAGAACTGGGACACTTGACACTAGCCTGGACTGCTCCCCTTTGAAATACCACTGTGGTTTTATAGTCCTGAGAAATGAGCAGAGATGCTACCAACCAACGGGGAAAGAATGTTCTAACAATAATAACAGATTCTCTCTTTAAATTTTTACAGTTTTTTGCTCTGATTTCCAGGGAGGTTAACTCTTCTCCTTGGATAATGTAGCCACCGTTCCATGAATTTTCAATAAATATTTATTTTACATAAACAGAAAAAAGAATACAAATCTTTTTATATATTATAACATAACACAACTATGTAAAATCCAAACACTAAGAAAAGGCCTAGAAAAAAAAAGAAAATACCCCAAAATATTGGTAATAATCATCTTTTAAAAGTGATTCCTGCCCTACTTTCTATCTTTCCGTATTTGCCAAATTGTCTATACTTTCTGATGCATCACCTTTATGAAGGAAAAAATACCATTTCATGAAATGAACATTACACATTCCATCAGTTGATTGCACAGAAACCAGCATTCCTCTAATTATCTGAACTATCCATTGGAGGCAAATTGTGCTTGTATAAATACTCCAAAGTCCCCTTAAACACGCAAAAAATTAACATCTTCTATTTAAATTCAACAGCCTCTACTCTTCCACTTCCCACATGTGCTAGTTTAAGCCTGACATTTAGAAACTGCCTAAAACCATTTCTGTGAGTGGAAACCTGCCACAAAATAAAAGTTTATTTTCTCTCTGGTTTTGTGCCATTGGATGGCTTTGCCCTCTCTCATTCAGGTGTTCTCCAAAATTCTTGCATATGTTTACTAACCATGACTATTGTGCTGAATACTATACAAGCATCAAACAGAAAATAGAGACAAATAAACTTCATTAAATGTCATTATTCATCGCACTAAAATGGGCCAAGCATGGTGCTAGGTACTTTCTCAGACAGTTAGTATTCTGAGAAGCCTCTTGTATTAGTCATGGTTCTCCAGAGAACAAACAAGATCTATATCTAAATCTATAGACATATGTATATGGGGGGGGGGGTTGAAATCTATGTTAAAGAATTAGCCCATATAATTGTGGAGGTGCATGTCTGAAATCTACAGGGTAGACCAGCAAGCTAGAAACCCAGGGAAGAGTTGCAGCTCAGTTCAAAAGCCAATTGCTGGCAGAATTCTTTCTTATTCAGGGGAGATCTGAGATCTCCTAAGGTCTGCAACTGATTGGTCAAGACCCACTACGTCATGAAGGATAATCTGCGTTACTCAAAGTTTACCAGTTTAAATGTTAATCTCATCCAAAAAATACCTTCATAAAAGCATCTAGAATAATGTTTGACCAGCTATCTAGGCACCATGGCCCAGCCAAGTTGACTCATAAAATCAACCATCATGAACCTGTGATACCAACCAAGATTAAGAAACGAGCTTCAAAGCATCTACAACTTTCCTTACTAAACACTATATAGTTGGCATTTGTTAATATTTTCAAAACCCCTGTGTAATCTGTTTTTATGTCTAGGAATAAAAATTCTTGAATATAATTTAAATATATGAAAAGAAAGCTGTCAACACTGAAATACAGAAGAATCTCATTAATTAGATTGACTCTGTCCAAGAAAAAGTCATGAATTACTGGATATTCAAAGAAGTGCAAGCGTATTAAGTACAACTATATATTTTAGCCAAAAATGGTATCACTATAGAGACACCTAGGTGGCTCAGTGGGTTAAGCGTCTGCCTTTGGCCCAAGTCATCATCTCAGGTCCGGGGATCAAGGCCCGCATCAAGCTCCCTGCTCAGCGGGGAGTCTGCTTCTCCCTCTTCCTCTGCTCCTCCCCCTGCTTGTGCTCTCTCTCTCTCTCTCTCAAATAAATAAATAAAATCTTTTAAAAAAATGAGATCACTACAAATTAGCAAGTCAATTTCCTTCTGGATTTGTTTTAATAATCAGATTTAAATGATGAGTAAACAGCACATCAATATTTGATATGGAAATAGGTGTCAAATGGACTTTCAAAATTGTGTTCTCAGGGGAGGTCAAGCACCTGCCATGTAGCCTGGTTTTCAATATTGATGAATATAACCTTTCAAACATATGTCTGACTTGGAAAACACCCTACATCGGTGAGGCCCAAATTATTAAAATTCTTCTATGTCTAACAATTTCACCGGGCATCTGGACTTTCTATTTAAGACACAAAACTTTCCATTAGTGCAATGCCAGAGAAAAAGCCAGAAAATGTCCCTTGTCTTCCACAGTGAGGGATGCCCCTTTTAGTGTGGTCAACAGAATTCTTGAGGGGAGGAATATTTCAGAAGGACATATAAGCAAATGTCTGGCGCAGGAATAAACACTTGCTGGGTAAGAGACCGAGTCCTCTTCAAGGAGGCCACACTGAGGCACAATGTGTAGGTTGATTCAAGTGCAGAACTGCTTCATGAGAGACAAAAAAGAGACAAAACAAATGAGGCAGTTTACCACAGGGGAAGGGAAGGGTGATTCTAACAATAAAACTAGATTGATGGAGTCTCCTTTCAAAAGTTTTCTCTCCAAAATTCCAAAGTTCTCCTAGAAACATGACTTTGTCCATATGTAGTTTCAGGTCCCCCCCCCCTTTTTATTATCAGAATGACAGTCAAAAAAAAAAAAAATTATTTGAAATCTTTTAGTGCGTTTTACACGCAGGACATGCCCAGCCTTAACTTCTCGGCAACACCATGCTTAATGCTTTTCCTGGATAACCAATCATCGTTCTGTTCAAGACTCTGTTTTTTTAAAAAGGTTCAAATAGGTAACATATAACAGAATTACTACAGTTGGCGACACTCTTCTCAATTTCAGTTTATCCCATTCTTCATCCTTTTTGCCTTCAACTGCACTGATTGATGATTGACCTTGCATCTTCTCCATAACATGTTGGCAAGGAGACTGGGATTCCATTTCCTACTTTAAAAAAACCTGCTGGGCAAGCAGGGGGTGTGGATTGAAGCCCTCTGCAAAGATTCTGCATCTGGACGGACCTCAGAACGGAACAGCTTTAAATATATTGCCCAGATGTTTATTTTTGTTCAGAAAGCCCCCCAAAATTCAGGAGCAGGCATTTTCTGGGCATTTCCCTGAGGTGATGGGCCCAAAATGGAGCAGGGGAGTTGGGGTAGGCAGGAAAACCTGGGTTCAAACTCTTGCTTTGGCACTGAGCAGGTTAGGTTACGTAGTCTCATCACTAGTCAAGGCTTTGCAGGCCTTGCTAGAGACCACGTAAGCGTGAATGGCTGAACGTGGTGCCAGTCACATGGTAGGTACATCAGAAATGTTGGCTTCTCAATATCAGAAAAGGAAAAATTGGGGCAGTAGAATTCAGGTAGTTTGAGAGAATGGCTGCAGGAAGAGACAGCAAAAAGAAAATAAATAATTTATTTCTCATATCGATGCACCTTTTTTATAAGAAGTTTGTCACATTCGTTTCCAGTTTCAATAAAGAGGAGAACGACAGATATCCAAACTGGCTGCCTCTGAGTTCTGCTCAGTCCTTGTAGGCCATGCTGCCTCAGAAAGGCCGGGCCCCTCAGGGTCTTTCTGCACAAGTTGCAGAGACAAAGATGCACGTGTCCTTCTAGGTTGGGGCCAGAGGGGTCTTAGAAAGCCCTGCTGATACGGGCTGCTGACGCCAATGATCTTCCTACTTTTCTTCCATGGTGCCCACCTCCCTGCTCACCTTCCTTCACCCACCAGGCAGTTGCTAAAAATCCTGGCAGCTTGTTTCCATGCGACATTAAAAGGTTTCTACTAAAAGGGACAGGAACATCAAAGACACCCAAACTTGGGCCTTTACTGATTGTGGGGACATGATTGCCCACCTCCTTTTGATTTCAGAGCTAAAAGAATCATCTGGCTAAGCAAACCCCCAAGAGAGAAGTGCCTTGCACACTTCGATGCTGGGCCGTTGACCATGTAGGGGTGGATGCTGAAATCTGTCTGATGTATTTATGGCCCATACTCTGTGTGATACCTTCAAAGAATGTGATGACCAAATGCCACAAAGCTTCCTCAGAAATGCACTGTGGGTCCAATAAATACATACATAATTTGACATTTCTTTGACATTTATTGACTTCTCAGAGGCTCATGGTATATGGAAGACAGACCACTTGAATGTTAACCAGTATCCTACGGACATGGTTTGAGTTACTGTTTAAAACACTTTTATCGAGGCACTCCCTCTCCGATACAAGTGACATAAAAGAAATGGGGCTTGAAGAACTGCAAACGTGGATATTGGCAGCTGCTTGATGGTCGATGGAGACAGACACCCACCTCTTCCCCGAGAAGTGGAGAACAGTGCTGCAGAACGTGTGCCCTCCCCCAGGAGTCTGACCTCCCGTCTGGTAAGACAGACGCCATTACTCTAAAGGTTTAATGGCATCCAGTTCATTTGGGGTAAACTTCACAAACTGCATTAGCCAGTACATAAAGGCTCTCTTTGATATAGGTGACTATTGTGCTATGAATGACTAACATCACTTTGGGGCTCAGAATCAAGTCGAGGGTTCCCATTGGAACCACCTGCACCAAGAGTGAACATAAAAATCCCAAGGAGATGCACCAGGCGGAGGCACTGACATGCTCCCTTCTGACATCTTGCACCAATATGCTATGACCCATCGAGGAAGCCGTATCTCATCTTCAAATGGCTGAGCTTTCTACTGCAGCTCTTAAAAAAATCCTATTTGTAATTGTAACCAGATTGTCCCCCCCAACACACCATAGAATTTGGTAATAAAGGTAATGTTCTTCTATAAAACAACGGTTTCATGAAATGATCAGAGCCTGGCCCAGTGTCCTAAACACTTACTACCCCCTTCAGGTTGGGATTAGATAAAAGTGCCATGGGGACATGACTGATGTAATGTTTCAAAAATCATAAATGCAGGGGGAGGGATTTTAAAGCTGGATAATAGAGAGAATGGAATAATGCAATAAAAGCTGGCTCAAATGCTGAGTCTGTGATACTTGATTTATTGTTTTAATATAATGCCATAGAGCCATGCTTGAATATACAGCAGTATTTTATTTACCTGATAGTCGTGATCCTAACAGTGGGTGTTCAACAAGTTGGAGTTGGTGACACACACAGATGAGGCTGGTTTGGGGACACTCCCCGAGAAAGGTAACAGAACAGCAAGGACAGGTTGACAGGCTGTTTCAGGGGTACCTGAGAGCCCTGCTGAAAAACAATTCCTCACCTCTCCCGCATGGCTCTGCAGTTTTAAAAACTGCCACCAGCCCTGCAAAGCTCAGCAAACTGGGCACAAGATGAAGACCTTGGTGAAGATCACAGCCCACAGGACTGGCCCTGAACTGTCAGGTTCTGAAGCTGGCAGTGAGAAGCACGGGAAGAGGGTCGTGGGGAGGTGGGAAGAAAGCAGCACCCCCATGTTCCTCGTCTCCCTGAAGACCCAGCTCTGCCCTCTTCGAATGTGCCAGAGAAAATACCATGAGCCGTGGGGCCAAAGTCCTGCTTTATTCGGGGGGCTTTTCAAGGCCTCAACCGAGAGATGGAAAATTCAGCTTGATGTATTGGGCAACATCCTTCTTTCTTTAAAAAAAAAAAAATCAAACCCCACCACCTGCAGGCTATTTCCAACAGTTCATTGTCGGACTGCCCATGGCAGGGCCCTTTACTGCTCTCCAAGCAGCATGGCACAGTGGCTAAGAGAAGCGCTGGGTTCAAACCCTGTTTGTCTCCCGACTAGTTTTGTGGCCTCGTGCTGACCAGTGGAAACTCTCCAAGCCTTAACTTCTTTACCTTTTCAATGGGGATAAAAAGATTACCACCTCAGAGAAGGTTCAGTAAAATATCATCTATAACCAGTAATGATGGAAAGAGAGTGGTTCAGAGGTTAGAATCAAAACTCAACACTTCCCTTTATGATGTCTTCAGTCGGGGACGTTGTTTCTCTGCACTTGGTGGAAGACTGTCTGAAGTTCGGCCCACAACACATGCACCTGAGATCATAAAATGTCCTCAAATCACGGTTCAAATATGGTCTCATTTCAGAAATTGGAAGGTCCAGTTCTAGACAATAATCACATTTGACTTGTCTTCGAAACTTCTGCTCTCCCTAAGCCAGTGTCCTCCACAGGAAGAACTCAGCCCCTCCACATTGTTCTCTTGAGCAGTCTCCTTTTAAATGATCTTAGACCCAACATTACAAATGACCTAGACCCTGACCAGTCTGCACCTCTGGCCCACCCATTCATATACCTTTGACCTATTTCCCTACTTCCTTCTCCCTCATCTCTCCTCTCCTCCATCCTGCCCACTCTCTCATATCAGACCCAGACTCAACGTGCCCCCCAAATTCCAACCAGACAACCCCCTCTCCGAATAGCCTCACTGAAAGCCCTCATGGGGGGAGGGTGGGGGAGGGAGGGATCTGGCACCAGCTTCCTTCAAAGAAATCCTCCTCCTGGGGGTGCCTGGGTGGCTCAGTCAGTTAAGCAACCAACTCCTGATTTCGGCTCAGGTCAGGGTCCTGGGATCAAGCCCTGTGTCGGGCTCCGCTCTCAGCAGGGAGTCGGCTGGAGGATTCTCTCTCCCTCTCTCTCCACCCCTCCCACCACTCTCGCTCTCAAACAAATAAATAAATAATTCTTAAATTAAAAAAAAAAAAGGAAAGAAATCCTCCTCACAAGCCCACTCTCCCTACCCTTTTATGCCCTACAGGGGGATTTTTCACACCATCTAATGCCTGCACCCTTGAACGTCTGCATGCGGTCTGGCATCTCACCTTGGAATTGCTTATCTACATTGTGCTGGTGCTTCTGTTGACGTTTCCAGCTCCCCTCCTATCACACGCGTGCAGAGCAGTCAGCACGTGCCTGGCATACAGTAAGCACTTAATAAATGTGTCTATCCAAAGTAATAATGTGAGTCATAAACAACGGCACTTAGCATAAACCCCCCTCCCCGCATTCACCCGCCAGGCCCTGCCCATCGCCCCAGACATCACCTCCAACCCTGTGCTTCTCCATGCATTTCCTCCAGCCACCCTGGATATCTGCTCTTTCCTGTCTCAGGGCCTTTGCCCTCCTGCTGCCATGGCCTGAATTCTCCTGTCAGATCTCTGCCCTCAGATCCCAGCCAAAGAAGCCCACCTGACCACCTGGAGTAGGTTTCTCCATCCCACCCCAGTCCCAGGCACAAATGAGCCCCTTCCTAGGAAACCCTTTCTTCAAGGCAATTTCCACAATCTGAATCCATCTTCTTAACTTTTCCATGCACTAATATTATGGACTGAATGTTAGTGTGGTCCTAAAATGTGTAAAGCCCTAACCCCCAGTGGGATGGTATTTAGAGGTGAGACCTTCGGGAGGGAATCAGGTTTAGATGAGGTCATGAGGGTGGGGCCTTATGACGGGATCACTGCCCTTATCAGAAGAGGAAGAGAGACCAGAGTCCTCGCTCTCCACATGTGAGGACACAGTGAGATGATTATCTGCAGGCCAGGAGGAAGGCTCTCACCAGGAACCAGCCACGCTCGCCCCCTGCTCTCAGACCTCCAGCCTCCAGACTATGGGAAATAAATGTCGGTTGGTTAAGCCACCTCTTACGGTGTTTCGTTACAGCGGCCCAAGCTAAGACAGTTTATTATTCTTCTCTCCCTCAGACAATGAGTGACTCCCTTATGATTTCCATCTAAAGAAAAACATCTCCCTCTTCCCAAATGCATGACATTCTCACAAGACTACTACCTGTGGTAAGGGGACAATAATAACTATCAACAGGTATAAAGGATTTACATGGGAGGCAAAAGGTCTTACGGATATTAGTGCACTTAACAAACGCTATAAGGTAGGTACTTATTATGCTCATTTTCTACTGAGGAAAGGAAGGCACAGAAAAGTTCAATAACCACTGTCAGGGTTACACAGCTAATAAGGGGTGGGGTCAGAATTTGAACACGGACTGTCTGGCTCAGAACCTGGATTGTCACCCATCATGCGGTCTGCCATCTTGGTCTTCCATCACCTCTGTGCGCGGAGTGGAGGCCTGCCAAAGCGGAGATGGGCACCCTCTCCCCTCCCCGCTCTACCCACTCTCTGTCTTTCCAAATCCTCAGCACGCCTACAGATTTAAGACTGAATTTTTACACTAATGCAGAGTAGTCATAAATTTATAGATTTAAGACTCTAAGTTTTTACCATTCAAATTCTTTTTAGCTTAATCATCATTTTATGACGTTTCTCTGAAATCTTTCTATCAATATCTGCTTGGCACTAGCTTAACTGCTAGATGACGAAACATGTTAACTGCTTACGTATGGTGTCACCCACATGTCTGTTGCTCACCCATGGGATGGGGTGACTTCGAGATCAAGTCAGTGGGAACTTCTCTCACTCTCTCTGTCTCTGTGTTTTTGTTTTGGTTTGGTTTGGTTTGGTTTGTTTCTGAGACGAAGCAGAGCAGAACTACACGAGCAGGCTCCAAAACATTTTTTTTCTGGGATCGATGAAAACAGTAATAGTGACTATTTGGTGAGGACTTCTTGCAGAGAGGCAGCGGAATCTAGTGGTTTGAAGTGTGGGCTCTGTAGCCACACATGCTCTGAACACTCACTTGAGATTCTGAGCAAGTTACATCTCTTGGTGCCTCAGTTCCCTAATCTGAAAAATGAGAATATATTTATCATAGAATATTCTATTAAATGAGTTAATATATATAAAAGTGTTTAGAACAGTGCTGATATAAAAATGCCACATAAATATCAGTTTGGGGCAAGCAAGTGCAAAAAAGGGATGTGCAGGAAGAGGGGGGATCCCAAAAACAAAGTAGGAAAGGAGCCCAACCAGCCGGCAGATTAGTACAAATTCAATGAAACATAACCCCAAGACAATGTATTTACAGATAAAAGGTTTGCTGGGGTGAGATGAAACATTATAGCACAGGGCAGAGAGGAAAAGAGAAATGCTTTCATTTTAGCCTGGCACAGTCTTCCCCATTGTCTCCCATTTACAATCACAGATTCTAAGTCCCCACACATCCCTCCTAAAGAAGCTTCCAGCCAGCACAAGAATCACCCTCTGCCATGTCCCCCAAGGTATCCACATCCTAATCCTCAGAACCTATGAGCATTACTTCAAATGGCTAAAAGGACTTTGCAGGGGTGAATAAGTTAAGGATTTTGAGAAGGGGAGATTATCTTAGTTTATGCATAAATAATGAATAAATCCATCACAGGAAAAAATATTAATAATAGTTACCAGTGTTTGAAAACATAATACCGTTGTCTTAGTCCATTTGGGCAGCTATAACAAAATACCACAGACGGGGTCACTTAAAAATAAAAATAAAAAAAGCTTTATTTCTCATAGATCTGGAGGTATGAAGATCAAGGTGGCAGCCTGCTGCTGAGGCCCCCTTTCAGGTTCATAGCTGGCTCCTCACTGTGTCCCCACAGGATGGAAGGGGACAACATTCTCTCTGGAGCCTCATTTAGAAGGCACTAATCCCATTCATAAGGGCTCCCTCCTCACGATTTAAGCACCTCCCAAAAGCCTCACTGACTAACAACCATCACCTTTGGGGATAAGGATTTCAACATATGGATTTTGAGGAGACACATTCAGACCATAGCAATCATTAAGCTTTTCTCTGTATATTTTCATTATATTTAACCCTTACCATAATTCCCTTTCTACAGGTGAGCAAACAAGTTTAAAGTGGTTAAGTCATTTGTCCAAAGTCATAAAGCTAATGAAGTAGCCAAATGGGAGTTCAAACCCAGTTCGAGTCCCTAAATAATTACACTGAATTGAACAAATAAAAAAATATATAAAATTTATATAAAAATGTATATATATATAATTTATATAAAATTTAAGTTTTCTCTCACTTTCTTATACTTATGAGGTCTACTATCACTTATCTCTCGGCATGTGCTAGCAGAGGTCCACACAAAAGAACTAGAAAAAAATAATAATATTAACAGCAAAACTCAGAATCATCAATGCCTAAGATCAGTTCACCGCTTTAAAAACACTAGGTACTTGGACTTGTAATGTTACTTTGTTTAATAGAAGGTACCATTTAGTTATACTCAGTGTTTCTAAGCATTGTAAACTGGAAACAAATACAGAGCGCCCTCTAAGACCTGCCATTTGTCTATAAGTGCCTACTATTGTCAGGTGCCAGGCCATGACAAGCATTTAATGCTCATGACTACACTAGGATGCCAGTGATTTCTTATTCTTCCCATTTTACACATGGGGAAACTGAGGCAGGGGACGTTAAGTAACTGGCCTGAAGTCATCCATGTTATGAGCAGCAGAGCCACAGTTGAAACCAACAGCCATCTGATTCCAAATTCTGTAACCCCTCTGAGAGGGAAGAAAACTAGCAAACTCTATCCACTTGCCCCACCCCCCCACACACAAAAGATGTCATCTAGAAGGACATTCCCACCCTCAGTTCCTTAGAGGGACTGGCAGGTAGCAGATCAACTAGCTCTGAGGAGAGACGAGGAGAAGTAGCCAGAGGAGGCAAGACAGAACAGCTTAGTCTGTTGTCTTATGGGGTTCCACAAAGAACACAGTGACTTCTAGGTATGAGGCACCCTAAGCTAGCACATTATTCATTTTGTTGAGCCCAAGTCTGTTTGCCTGTGACCTCAACCCCCTTCCCTGGATCTTACCTCTGCAGTCACAGGCAACAAACCTACATCCTCTCCCACCAATGGACCTGATGTGCTTCCCTAAGATTTTTTTTCTGAGCTAACCATACTCCTCTTCCTCAGATGCCCTTGACAAAATTATAGAAGGTTGATAGTAGAAGGTTTCTGCATCAGAATCTGTCATTATCAGAGGTGACTCCCTACCTGGCTGTTTCCTAGACTTTAGTCATGTCAACTCATATCATCTCAGCAAGATGGATGCTGCAGGATGTGGAGGGAGAGGCCAGTCAGAGATTTTGTGTTTGTTTTGTTTTCCTTTAGTTACTATTCAAAAGAGTATGATATAATATTCAGTTCTTCCAGTTGCTGCTTCCAGCTCCTGGCCAAGGGAGTAGTGAGTTGAATGAAGGGCAACCGCCCCCCCCCCCAGGGGAGCTGGCACTGCTTATCTGCACACAGGGGGTGACCCATAGCATGGTCTGTACCTGACAGCCTACCCCATGGGCATGACCAGGAAACTGCCACACTGGAGTCGGGGAGGGTCCCTTGTATTTCCTCTCCTAGGCAGGAACGTTCCTATCTCCTCTAAAGCATTAAGGAGTGGTCCCTCTCCATCTCCAGAGACATGAGCAAGCATAATTTCTGGGCAAGGAGCTTCTTGTCACAACGCCATAATATCCCCTGGGAAAGGGTCCTGAGCACATGCAAAATGCCCACACTCAGTTAAGCCAATTTATTCTCACATAAAAAGGGAAAAGTTATCCCTTTCAGGGTCAGCTTCAGTGGGGTCTTTGGGTTCCTGAAAAGAATTTGACCCGTGATCTCCTATAGCAGTTTCCATTTGTAACTTTTTGGTTCTCCTCTAGATAATTCCATTTAAGATGGCCTCATTCACACAGTGGTAAAATAGACGTATTGCAGAAAATAAATGGCTTATGACATATTCTTCTCTAAGAAAGATGGCAAGGCATTAAGACCTTGCCACAAATGCCAACCAAAATACCCTAAAAGGTACCGTGCTAAAAGAAAAGAACATAAACTTGATCTGGATTTCATTTAAACATATATTGACGCAGGATGAAGGATGCCATGTTGTAAGCCAGATGCAAGGCTCCTGACAAGGAATCTCTGACTTTATGCCAGTATGCTTTGGGTTCCAGGGTCCCCATGGACTTTGGTTCTGCTGCCATTTCTGACCAGGATGGGACAAGTAGAATCAGGAATCCAGGGTTCAAGGCCTGCCTCCGTTTACTTTCCATCTGGGATTTGGCACCCACCCCTGACCCTTCTGAGCTTTGATCACTTCATCTGTGGAAACATTATCTCTTCTCACACTAAGACTTACCCCCTGGGGTTATTGTGAGAAATAATGACAGAATCACTCCATTGCACAAGTTTAACTGGTGGGACACAATCCAGGAACAGCTCCAGGTCTCTCCCTCACTGGCTTTTCTGGTTCATTCCATGGGACTGGCTTTTTCTGGCCCCTGTATCAGATTTAGGGGAAGTGTCAGGATCCCTCAGACACTTTAAAGTACTGTTGGCCCTTTAACAATGCAGGGGTTAGGGGCACTGACCCCCACCCAGTCAAAAAACCACATATAACTTTTGACCCCCCAAAACGTAACTACTAATAACCTACCGTCCGCTGGAAGCCTTACTGATAACATAAACACTCAATTAACAGATATTTTGTAGGTTATATATATTCCATATCCTGTATTTTTACAATAAAGTAAGCTAAAGAAAAGAAAATGTGATTAAGAAAATCATAAGGAAAATACACTTCCTATACTGTAAAAAATCGCTGTGTAAGTGGACTCACTCAGTTCAAACCCGTGTTGTTGAAGGGTCAACTGTAATCAAAGCAGTCTTGGTTGGGTAATTCATATCTTTGGGTCCCAAGGAATAAATAAAACTTTCCACTTTTATGTTCTCACTCACAACCTCTCTGTGTTCATGGCTGGCTGAGCCGGCTGGCTGCCTGCCTGGGAAAAGATAATGTTTGACTTCTCCTTCCTCACCTTGCTCATTCATGCCTTCTCCTCAAACGTGCTAATCATGGTTTCTGACCCTTTCTGGATCAGAATGTAAGGGAAGGAGAGAAGAAAAGGTGTCTCATCTTAGGATGACCTAGCTTGAGGCCCTCAGCTTCTCTCCAGGGGCTCTTTCCTGAGTCTCACCCCATAGGTGAGCATTTCTTTCCTGTAGCTCTATTGACTTGGGCAAATGTCTCCCTTCCAGCAACACTTGGAGATTCAGACCTCTGCTTCCTCTGGGGTAGTGGAGGGGAATGGACCTCACCCCTGCTGGCAGCCATCTTGGTCAGGATCTGAGGCGGCCCCACTGCTCACAGGCACAGCCCCCATCTGCTCCACAAGACACACTTCCTTTGCCTAGAGAAATGCAGGGAGTGCAACTGGCCCCAGGGCAGCTCAATTGCTCCTTCACTCCTTTCTGTCAGCAACCAGCCAGTCAGTCTCTCACGCTCTGAGTTCTAGAGATGAGTCATGCGCTAGTCCATCATGTCCACCAAACTGCCAGAGACACATATTACATTCTCTGGGTGAATTCCTTGCAGCCCCTCTCTCTGGACCTGAGAAGAATCACCCCACCCTTCTCCCTATGGAAGCAACTCACCCCACCAACGACTCTATGCACAATCCCCCTTCTCATGTCCCCACCCATACATCCATCTTTCCAGCTTCTTCCAAGCTGGTGGTCGGGAGCGAGTCAGAACCCATGTCTTGCTCACCTCCATTTGTAAGTCTTGCTTATGGTTTTGCATCTGACTTTGGACTGTAGCCTTAATTAACTTGAATGCGCAACTGCAATTGGAACTGGTAGAGCTTGGTGTTAATATCTTATTGCAGTGAGAGTTACAATGGCGGCCAATGCTGATCATCACTGAAATGCACTGAGCACTGTACCAAGCGCTTTATGGGTATTCTCTTGACTCTTCACTGTCCCCTAAGAGGGAACTTTGATATTTGTTCCACCAGACAGATCATGAAAGCTGAGGTCCAGAGAGGGTCTGTGACTTGGCCAGGATCACAGTTTGTAAGGGGTGATGGTGAGAATGAAAAGCGGGTCAGTCTGATTCTGAGGCCAGGGCTCCTCCAACCTCTGTTCTCACACTGGAATGCTGGTGGAGCCATCAAATCAGTCATTTATTTGATGGTCTATGAGAAAGCTTTTTGTAAAACCATAAAGTATTCCTCAATTATTTATATTGTTATTGTAGTTATAAAAAAACAATAATTTTTATTATTCCATTCTATCAGTATGGCTTTAGGCTGCTTATATAAGATACATTAAACACTCCAGAATGATTTAAATGGGGGCTGGGGACTGGGAGGTGATAGAGTAAGTGTTACGGTGGCCATTAAAATGTCTTAGACACTAAGGTGCCTAAAAATGGAATATTTAACTGTATTAAGATCACCAAATTAAATTGGCTGTCTTCCAAGCATGATCTGTAGCAATTGCCACTTGACTGAACCAACAGAATGAAATGTGGGCAACACAAACGAGGTTCAAGCCCCCCTCTGGACAGCACACATAGCTTTATTGATTACTCAGAACCCAGAACACTTATGCTTTGCTTTGCATTCACACAAACATCAGAAATATTTGCACAAGTTTCCCTAACCCCTCAGGAGGATTTAAAAAGATAGCTTTCCATTAAAACATGACATGCATAGCGTGTCTGCAGCCAACAGGTCATGAGTTGCCGCCGTGTGGGGGGCACTGGCCTGAGCTCTTCATGAGAATGACTTCTTCAACCTTCTCAACAACATATGTAAAACCATGAGGATTCCTGAGTTACAGAGGGAGCTTAGGATAAGCACTGTGGGAGGTGGAATAATTCCTTGAGAATGATTCTTGCCCTGAGAAGAGGATACTAGATTATCCAGGTGGTAATCACAAGGCTCCTTATAATCACAATGGGATCACAAGGATCCTTGAAAGATGGAAGAGAGAGGTAGAAGGTAAAGGTCAAATTCAAAGAGAGATTTGAAGATAGCACATTCTTGTCTTCAAAGGTGCAAGAAGGGGTCCTGAGCTAAGGAATACAGCAGCTCCTAGAGGCTGAAAAAGGCAGAAAACAGATTTTCCCCTGGAACGTCCACTAGGCACACAGGCCTCCTGACACCTCGATTTTAGCTCAGGACACCACTCATTTGGATGTCGGATCTCTAGAACTCAGAGATAGTAAATATGTATTGTTCTAAGCCATTAAATGTAATTTGTCACAGCCACAATAGAACACTAATACAGGGGCGCCTGGGTGGCTCAGTCGTTAAGCGTCTGCCTTCAGCTCAGGTCATGATCCCAGGGTCCTGGGATCGAGCCCCGCATCAGTCTCCCTGCTCGGCAAGAGGCCTGCTTCTCCCTCTCCCATTCCCCCTGTTGGTGTTTCCTCTCTCGCCGTGTCTCTCCCTGTCAAATAAATAAATAAAATCTTAAAAAAAAAAAAAAAAAAAGAACACTAATACAGTCACCTGCATTAATCAACCATGGAGGCTGGATTTGGACTCTGGTGTGCCTGACTCCAAATTCCATCCCTGGGCTTTCTCACTGTTACTGGTTAAAATGTGTCCCCACCACCACCCTCAGAAAAAAAAAATAATAATAATAATAAGTCCTAATCCCCAGTATCTGTAAATGTGATCTGAATTGGAAATAAGGTCTTTACCGATGATCAATTTAAGATGAGATCATTGGGGTGGGCCCTCATCCGGTATGACTGGGGTCCTTAGAAAGGGTGAAACTTGGACACAGATATGCACAGAGAGAGAAGACGGTGACGTGAAGACACGGGAAGAAGATGGTCACCTACAAGCCAAGGAATGTCTGAGGCTTCCAGAAGCTGGGGGAGACACCTGGAACATCCTCACGCCTTGAGAGGGAGCACGGCCCTGCCAAAACCTTGATTTTGAAACCCTTGGCCTCCAGAACTGTGGGACAATAAAAGTGGATTGCTCTAAGCCACCTAATCTCTGGTACTTTGTTCTGGAAGCCCTAGGAAATTAGTGCACCCACGATGCAAAGCAGCCTCATTGCACTTGAGTCTGGTCTTCCACACGTTCACCACATCTAACGCTAGGGAGCCTATGGGTAATAAATGGAAAACAATGCCACCTGACGCTGGCATGAGTTTTTATTTTATAGAACAGTTTGCCCCAGTATGAACTTAACTGGAACACACCACGATCATGTAAGTGTGGCCAGGATTTATCCGGGGGGGCTCTATGGGAGCAGAAAGTACCCAGTGCTTTCAGACATTGGCCTTCAGCAGTCTGTGTCCAAATCCTGCCCCTGTCGCAGACTCGGGAAATTTCCAACCATTGATGTGCCTCCACTTTCTTATCTGTGTATTAGAATAATAATCGTTCCTGGCTCATAAGGTTCTCGCGAGAGTTAAGTAACACACGTGATGTTCTTTGCCCACCCCATAATAAGCCCCCCAAAATCCCCACCTCACAGACAGGAAAACCGAAGCTCAGAGAATTTAAGTGATTTACTCAAGGACATATGGCTTCTAAGTCACAAAACCAGGGTGAAAATCTAAGTCTCCTAAACACTAGGGCAGAACTATTTGCACTTTAATATGCTGCCTTTTATTTTTCGTTTTCATTATTCTTTGGGTTTAAATCAATCTGAACCTTTTTGTCCTTTAAGCAATTCTAATTTTAATTCTGCTTTCCATGCCCACCCCAGTCAATAAAGATTATAGTTTCCACAAACCACTAATTACTAATTCTTCTTGTCCAAATTCTTTTATGAGACCCTTTATCCCTAGGAGTAAGTCACCTTATTGCCCAATAGCAAAGCTGTTTTCTCAAGATAATGCTTTCAGTAGATAAAACACCAAAGACATAAAAAGGTGGAAGTCACAGCAGCCCCCACCACCCGCCACCAAGGCACTCGACCCCCCTAAACCCACCATGTTCTCTTCCTGGGTCTGCTTTGCTGAGTGAGGTGGCCCCTGATTATTTACGAGTTCTTTCGGTGTCTGTAAATAAACTCAGTGTCCCACAGATTCAAAAACTGCTTTGGGACCTCCCTTCCACCTTATTATGTTTTCTGCATTTATCCAACCATTTCAGAAACTGGTTCTCCTTAAAATTATGGGATGCAGAATGAAAAACCCATCAGGATTTAATGACCATATTTCAGCATCTTACCGCTTAAAGGAACTTGGCTTTTTCAGCGCTTTGCAATCCCACAAACTGGAAGCAGATCAAAAAGGTAGAGTGAGAGTTTGATTTTTTTTTTTTTAACTGTCACAAATCATCCATCAAAGTGAAACTATTGATAGGGAGCAGGGAGAAGAGATGAAGAGTCATGAGTGAGGAGTATTGGACAATATTAAAAAAGACAATCTCTCAGTCTGATAAAATACAATTAACTGAATTTCATCAAGCCTTCTATAAAAAATACACAAAGAATCAATATTAGGCATAAAACCCAAAAGTGGGTTGTTATCTCTAAACCAGAGAAAACATTTCATTAGGCTGAAGGATTTTATACTCCCATTGGGAAAATTGCTTTTCCCTGGTACCCCTCCTTCGCTTACTTACAGAAACCCAACTGAAAAGTCAATCATCAAAATCACTTAGCAAATGTCAAAAGGTGCTGCCACTTTCTAAATATATTTGTTCCTTTATGGGAAATGCAGGCCCTAGAAACCCTGGCATCTTGCCCCATACTGACCGACGCTTTTCCAGCGTTTTGCTATTCTGACTTTTTCACAGTTTTCTTTTTCTGTTTGTCTGCTTGTTTTTGTTATTGTTGGAAACAGAAAGCCCGTTTTATAAGGTTATGGGCAACAGTTTTTCCTTTTAACATGTCAGCGTTCTTTAATGGCCATGCACCATGAGAACTCCTGTTGCCCAGGTTATAAATGAGCGTCACTTCCAGGCCCAGCTCACTGCAAGCCTTTTCCAGGCTAATCGGACGATGTACAGTCATTTCACATCTTGTCTTAGGAAGAACCTGTTGCTTAATTTACACCCTGCCCAGTAACAAAGCTGGTTGGGTGTATGGTCCTGTGACCACAGATCAACAAGGCATGCCCTCTTCTTCCACCATTTACTAAAACACAGGTTAAGCAGATGCACAAGGAATGCGGGAGCAGAATTTGAAGATCAGGTGCATGCACATACACACACACACAATCAAAGTTGGAACTTACAAAATCATCTGAAGATCTCAAGTCATAAATTACTGAACCAGAAACAGCATGATCTAAGACTGCCATGCCTGGGTACCAAGGGCCAGGCTTCTAGTAAATAGTAGCCATAGTATATTTGTAGCCTACTGGGTACCCCCGACATGCACCTGACACGTCTTACCATTCTGCTTCTGAATTCTCTCTTCACTGGCTCGTTACGGCAGCTGGGGCAGATGGCTGCATTTTCAGGGCCTAGGGTTGTTAAACTCACATGTGGTATATCTGAACACTCTTTGTCAACCTTCGAGTGCTTTAAATAGCCTCCCACAATGGCTTGTTCTATTTGTGGACCAGTCTGTGTGTGTACTCACTTATTTAGCTAACTAAATTAACCAGACTGTCTGCATATTTCCAACCTACTTTGTCTCGGCCGTGTGGATGTGTCCTAAAGATGACAGATGGTGACAATAGGGGACAGCTGCAGCCTGGCCCTGGTCCCCAGCGAACACGGCTGCCATCGATCTCCTAATAATCCTTAAATTTGTAAAGCCACCTCTGATATTCTCAGGTCCAAACCCTTTTCCTGGTCACCCAGCTATTTCCGAAAGAACTTTCCATGCTCCACAGGATAAGGGTCTAAATCTTAAGAGGACTTGTAAAAAAAAAAAAAAGAGTTTACTTTGTACTAACGTATGTACCTTACATACGTGTCCTGGTATCTTCTACCAGCGGGTAACCTCCATGAAAATCTCGTTCTACATCGCCAACAGCTCACACATGGCCTGGCGCTCAGTAAAAACATAATGCTTTAACATATTGCATCCATGAAATATCAAAAATCAAGTTCTAGTTGATACGAAATCACGGGAGAAAAAGAAGAAACGGACTATATCATACAACTGAGTGAAAGTCATGACAGAGCTGTAATGAGCAGGATCACAGCTGTGTGGCTAATGCTATAGACTAAAGCCATTTGATAAATAAACATACACTGCCCTTTGAAGAACGTAGTTTTCGCCAAGCAAAAGTTGGGATTAGCCAAGCAAAAGTTGGGATTAGCCAAGCAAAGGTGGTGGCAGCCAAAGGACGTTCAGCCATAACATTAAACCTGCTTAAATAACACATGATATAATTAATGATAGTAAGAATTATAGTGAGAACGCCGATATACTTTGCACAATAGTAAGAATTATATATTAGATATATATACTATAATTTAGAATATTTTAACAGCCTGTTCCTGTCCATAAAACCATCTGAGTTCCAACCTCCGTGCAGTATAAATCCCTTTTTTATGCCAAAGCAGGCCAGGAGGATACTTTACCATGGCCATGCTGCCATCTAGTGGACAGACCTTAGAACGGAGGTTCTTCTGTTACCTGGAAATGTCAAGAAAGGACCCTGAGGCCCTGAGGTTCATGTCAGACATGCATTTTTCTTTAGGGCACCAATTTTTGGAATAGATTTCCCTGTGTATTTGTCTGTGTATTCTTACATTATCCCCTTCCCCTGTCTTAGTAGAAAGATATTTTCAAATGTGTCAGTCACACTCAGCGGGCCGGAACAGAACTTTTTTATCTGCTTTGGTTTACGAGTGAGAAGCTTCCCACAAGAGGAAATGTGTCCCCCTGGAAAGAAGCACCGTGAGTCTGGCAACAGCCTCCCTTTAGTTCAGCTCCATGGTGTGTCCTTGAGAAACCAGATCTCACACTAGGGACAACTTCCCTGGGTTTTTTGTTGTTGTTGTTGTTTTTTTTCTTTTCTTTTTGTTACTGTCCCCAGACATTTACAAACACTGTTGTGTGACAGACATGCTACTATTTGGAAAGGGACATTTCCCTTTAGTCCCTTCCCATGCATCACAGCACTACTGAGGTCACACCAAGGACAGAGGAAGTAGAAGGGAAAGCAGAGGTTGGGCTCCTTTCTCAGCCTCGGGGCTTGCTCGGGGCTTGAAAGAGTCATTTCAAATCCCTGAGCCTCAGTTTCTCCCCCTGGCAAAAAGAGCAGTGGCATTAGAGGATGATTAAAGTACCTCCTCCCTCAGGGCACCTGGGTGGCTCATCCTCTTAGGCGTCTGCCTTCAGCTCCTGTCGTGGTCCCAGGGGTCCTAGGATGGAGCCCCACATCAGGCTCTCTGCTCAGCCGGAAGTCTGCTTCTCCTTCTCCCTCTGCCCCTCCACCCTCCTCGTGCTCTCTCTCTCACTCTGTCTCAAATAAATAAAATCTTTAAAAAAAATAAAGTACCTCTTGTCTCAAAAGCTCTTTCAGATCTATCTCCATATGTGATTTAACCACCCTGGGAGCAGGGCCAGGACTTTGTCTGGACTGCAAACATATAAGACAATGGCAGGAATTCTCCAGATTCACCCTCCTGAGTTGCTGTCAGGCCCTCGCCGTTATCTGGAAAGTCTTAGAGAAAAGCGTTGCTTCTATCCACTCAGTGGATAGAGTTGACATGTGGGATTCACACTTGTTTCTGGGCCCTGCATTCACTAGGCACATGGATCTTCACTTTGGGTGCACATTGGAACCATCTGGGGAGCTTTAACAATACTGACGCCTGGGTTCTACGCAGATTTAATTGGCGTGAGGGGCTTCTGGGGCCACGGGATGGCCTTAAAGCTCTCCAGGTGATTGTCATTTGCAATAAAGCTTGAGAACCTCTGCTCTAGAGAAAACAAAACACAGAGTCCTTGGATATGCCCTTGCGAGACAGGGCAGGAGATCAAGGCACATGTACCCAGCCGCCCCATTCCTCGTCATCCATCACCTTAAGAACCACAGCCCTCTGGCTTCCTTTAAACCCCTCTACTCGCACTGCTGAATTCCACGCCCTGCTAGCTGGCTCCTTGATGTATACGCATGCACTGCCATAACTCTCTCTTTGCCAAAGGAGGATGAACAAAAGTTAAGGGAATATTAAATTCTCCTTGCCTAAGGCTTATTTAAGCACCATAGATGTTTTAAAGAGAAAGGGTAATTTGGAGATGATCTATTCTAATTCCTTGATTTGGCAGCCGAACACGCAGACCAGGGGAGATCATGAGCTGGACGCTGGTTATACGCCCTTGGTACAGGCCAGACTCCTCACTCCTGCTTCTACGTACACTGTATCATGAACGCTTCGCTACAGACCGATAAGGTGGTCATTTTACAATTATGTTGAGATTTCATGAGATTAAGTCACATCGGTAACTCTGGACATGGACTTGCACCTAGACCCATCCAGCTCCTATACCAGGCAAAATCCTGCTCCCAGAACTCCGGGTAGCCAGGTCGGACCCGAAGCCTCAGGGCCGTCCCTCCACCACACCTCGACTGCCCTCCATTGTCCACTTGACTGACCTGAACTCTTAACTTTATACAGCAACTCACCCGCCTGCTCTCATTAGAAATCTACGTTAGAAAAACTTTGACTTTTCTCGTCCCCAAATCCCTACAGCATCTTATTTCCCAGCCAGAATGAAATGTCATAATCTGACAACAGGGCGCACCTCGGAAATTGGGATAAATAGGGAAAATCTACACGGTGTGGTTTTTCTCTAGTGGCTTCGTACGCACAAATGTTTTGTGTGCGTGTTTGTCACGTTCTTTGAAGAAACTGTGTAAACTTTACAGTAAAGTATAAAAAAGAAAACAAGGGCCCCCCTATTTTGACCTCTGAGAAATAATTACTATTTTCACTTTGATGTTTTTATGCATTTATTTCTAGTTGTTTTTTACGAATACTTTTTTATTGTCTTTGCAAAACTAGAAACATAGTGTGTAAATTCTATTTTATATACTGCCTCCAAAAACTTAATATTACATCATGAGCAGTGTCCCCTGTCATTAAACATTTTTTTGCAAGCGTGTTTTTTTTTAAGGCTTCAGTTCCATAGTATGGGTATGCATAACTTCTTTACCATGCTTCTATCACTGGACATTTAAGTAATTTCTCATTTTTCACTATTATAAAGAACCCTGTAACAAATACCCTTACAGGGCGCCTGGGTGGCTCAGTTGGTTAAGAGACTGCCTTCGGCTCAGGTCATGATCCTGGAGTCCCGGGATCGAGTCCCGCATCAGGCTCCCTGCTCGGCAGGGAGTCTGCTTCTCCCTCTGACCCTCCTCCCTCTCGTGCTCTCTGTATCTCATTCTCTCTGTCTCAAATAAATAAATAAAATCTTTAAAAAAAAATACCCTTACACACACATATTTGTACCTAAAACTATATTTTAAACATATATAAGCATACATAACATTTATAAATACATAAAATGCACCATATGTTGTTTTACACATTACCTATTATATGTAAAATAGCATTTATAATAAATATTTATATACGTATTTGCCAATGTAATAGGTGAAAAAAAAGGCTGTCTTTTTATTTGCTCAAGCTATCCATTTTCATAATATCTCGTATGAGCTACAACAATGCAAGTCCCACATGGGCATCATCAGCATAACTGACTCGGCCGGCTCAGAGGGGTTCCTTACCACAAACCGCCACGAAGTCCAGGGTCCAGAGCCTCCCAAGGTAGAACTGTTTTGCATGCACACACGCAGGGTTGCTATGTTCTCAGGGGCGCCACACTCGAGGGATACAATCAGCCCCCGCTGAGCCCCTGGTAGCCATTTTCTCTCCGTTTGCTTTGCAGTGCCCCAGTTTACCCAGCAGGAAAGGCAAGATTTTGGTTTTAACTGTAGGGCAGAACTGGCCCTTCACTGGTCTAAGGCTGTTAACATGACTCCCAGAGGGACACCCCCTAGGGTTCTGCTACTCTTAGCTCAGGGAAGTCCTGCTGAGCGGGGCATGCCAATGAGGTTCCAGCTGTTGACTTGGGCGACTTACACCCCCTCCCTAGGCCTCAGTTTCCCCATCTGTTTAACTGGGATATTAAGTGACTTTATAGGGTCCATAGTACTTTATAAGATTAAATGAGCTCACAGAAAGTAGCAGAAGCAAAGCACAATTCTGGTAGCAATTGCAATGTGTGTATGGTGGGGAGGGAGGTGTTCCCTCCACCCCCAAGCAATTCCCAGACGCCAGACGGGTGTCCTACAAATCAATTCTGACACTAGCTACCTGGAGATGACATCAGATCCCACAGGTTAAGGGCTAGTCCCACAAGACTGTTCTCCACTTCAGATGCCAATTGTAAGGTGGTCACCTGTACTGACCACCTGGCAGTAGATCAGCAAACCCACGACCCCTTCCTTGGGTTCCATTAACTTGCTAGAGCAGCTCACAGAACTCAGGAAACCAGTTCACTCACGAGATTATCCATTTATTGCAAAAGGTGTTACGGGATGTGAATCAGCAGCCAGATGTAAAGATGCATAGGGCACGGCGTGAAAGGACTCAGAGCTTCCATGCTCTCTCGGGGCACATCCTCCCCCTATTTCCATGTGTCCGCCAACCCAGAAGCTCTCCCAACCCTGTCCTTTTGGGATCTACGGAGGCTTTATTACATAGGCACGATTGATTAGATCGTTGGCCATTGGCAATCTATTCAACCTCCAGCCCCTCTCCTGTTCCTGGAGGCAGGGGTTGTGGGACTGAAAGTTCCAATCTTTGGTTCTTCTGGTAACCAGCCCCCTTCCTTAGGTGACCCAGGGGCTTTCCAAAAGTCACCATACAGACTGAGTAAGCCTGGCCTGCAGCCAGCTGGGCAGTGTTTTCTCCTGGGGACCCCGCCCACTTCACCCCCACTGCTGCTGGTTCTCCAGAAGCATGAGCACCAATCATCGGTCCCCACGCACCTCAGCTGTGAAGCCCCTCCCCAAACAAAAGGACTCACCTCCTCCAAGTCTCCACATCTAGAATCCTTGGGCTCCTTTTACAAAAGATACTTATCTATCAAAGTGACTAAAAAAGGGGACTGTGAAATTGGGGCCCACAAACTCAATTGAATGCTATCTGGCTACCAAAAATTACAATTATAGAGAACATACAAAAAATAGATACAGTACCTTTCATGAAAATGCAGACTGTGGAACAGGGCTATGAACACGGATTATAATAATGTCAAAATGTGCCTATACACGGGAAAAGGGACCCAAAAATAGGAAAAGCAATGTTTTGTTAGGATATGAGGACAATGAGTAAATTATTTTATTTTTTAAATTTCCATTGTTATTATGTATTCTTTTCCATTGTTATAGTGTGTTCTGACAACAATAAAATTGAGTCTCACAGGCAGGAAGCACAAAATTTATTTAAAATCTCTATCTTATGTGGTATATAAATACAATGGAATATTACGCAGCCATCAAAAGGAATGAGATCTTGCCATTTGCAACGACATGGATGGAACTGGAGGGTATTATGTTGAGTGAAATAAGTCAAAAAGAGAAAGACATGTATCATATGATCTCACTGATATGAGGAATTCTTAATCGCAGGAAACAAACTGAGGGTTGCTGGAGTGGGGGGTGGGGTGGGAGGGATGGGGTGACTGGGTGATAGACACTGGGGAGGGTATGTGCTCTGGTAAGCGCTGTGAATTGTGCAAGACTGTTGAATCTCAGATCTGTACCTCTGAAACAAATAATGCAATATATGTTAAGAAAAAAAAAAAGAAGAAGAAGAAGAAGGTAGCGGGAGGGGAAGAATGAAGCGGGGGAAATCAGAGGGGTAGACGAACCATGAGAGACGATGGACTCTGAAAAACAAACAGGGTTCTAGAGGGGAGGGGGGTGGGAGGATGGGTTGGCCTGGTGGTGGGTATTGAGGAGGGCACATTCTGCATGGAGCACTGGGTGTTATGCACAAACAATGAATCATGGAACACTTCATCTAAAACTAATGATGTAATGTATGGGGATTAACATAAGAATAAAAAAAAAATTTTTTTTTAAATCTCTATCTTAAATGGTTAAAATAAATAGAACTTTGGATGCTAAAAATAATAGCATTGAGTTAAATACTACAAGCTTCTAATAAAAATAGCGATCATTTATGGAGTGCTAAGTATATGCACTCTTGAGCTAAGTTCTTTTATGTGCTATCTCATTTAACCCAAATAACAATACTCAGAGGATTAATTAACCTAGTCTGTTTAAACCTAAGGAACCTGGAGCCCAGAGAAGGGAAGTGGTTGTCCAGGGACAGAGAACTAACAAGAGACAGGGGTGAGGAAGGTCTATTTGACCTCCAACCCTGTGGAAGGATTTTCACTTACGTTGCGTGATTCGTTCCTGACAGAGCCAATATTGTAAGAGGTCTTAGTAACATCAAGTTTGGTAAAGTCTTCTGTCTCGTGTAGCAGGCCAAGCATGCCCAAATACTTCATTTGGGTAATTTATATTAGTGGAAAATGCTAAAAAGCAGATTACACTTTTCACTTTGCCTATCTCTGAAACGCACTTAATAGGTAAACTGTAATACTTATTAAAATGGACTTTTACTGAATCCTAAACAGCTGTGACAGCCTCGCGGTGAATTTAAAATTTGCACTTTTTTTTTTCCACTCTGAAAATACAATTTCTATGATTCCTCACTAATACATTTCTTATCTGATGAGTGTCTGATGACTCAAACACAGTAGCTGACACATAGTAATGATGCCGTCCACTATGGAGGACCAGGGAAGGGCTTAGTGCCGACCCACGCCAAAGACAGTACTCTGTGATATTACAGATCAATTCACGTCTGCAAAGCCGTTTAAGGCTTCAGGAAAACGCTTGGCCATTCATAAACTTGCATGAAAATATCATTCGTCTTATGTGGCCAGTGTCCTAGAAATTCTATGCAAACCAAGAAGCCTTCACTGAATTATTCCTTTAAGGCCCTGAATAAAAATCCTATTGGAAAGGCCCTCTATCCCAAGCCACTGCAAGAAATTATACCCTCACCCTTGGCGATGTTGTCTGCTAAAATGCAACAGAAGTACCTTTGATAAAGGATATAGAAAGCTATCAATAGACTGTCACCAGCTAGACCTCAGGAACTGACTTTTACTGCCCACCTGCTTGTAACCCACTGATCTTTGTCCCACATTTTTCCTTAAGCTCGTCTTTTCTGATTATCTCTTAACTCAGGCAAAAGACCCATGGGGCATAGCATCCCATGCTGGAAACCCAAAATACCTTTCAAGCACCTTTACCCTGATAAAGAGCTCCAGCTAGCCCAGACCACCCAGCCCAGTCTGAACTTAACCCCCAACTCACACCTGCGCAGGTGGACCATAGATTGACCCACAGAGTGACGAACAGTGACCTTTACCTCATTATGATACCAAAATCTCTGCCCAAACAGGAACACAAGCCTCATTTACATAACATACAATGTATGTATAGGCATGTTTCCTTAAGGCACATGCGTGTCCTTATGCCTGCTTCTACGCACGATGACAAGGTTTCCCTATCTAAATATTCATCCTAATCCTGAACAAAAGGAACTCGCTCACAGAAGTTATTCCCCATAATCTCTTTTTTTGCTGCAAATAAAGTTTCTTTTGTGGGACAACTCACCTGGTGTGGTTTCTACCTGTGACTCACCAAGGAGCAAACTCACATTGATTCTGTTGCAGGATGACAAGTAGAGGGAAGAATAAAGTAGAGGCACAATCCAGATTTTTTGCTCTGTTGAGCGTAGAGAGCAGTGATGGTGAGAATTTAAATCTATTAGCCTTGGGCTTTGCTCTTTTAGCAAGAGTTCATCGAGCCTCCAGAACACATCCAGGGCATACCACCTGCATCACCGCACCCCCTATCATCTAGACTAGGGTGGCCCTGCTCCCATTTAATTTCAGTCATCCAAATGTTTCCTGGCTATTCATGCCTTTCTACCGCCTCTGACCTAGGGTCCTGCTTCTGCTAAATTCGCTAATATCTGGATTATCTCCTCATCCAACCCTGTTCTGCATGGCAGCAACCATCCCTAGAGCCTCAGGTCCTTCCACCTGCACAAATGTCTCTGTCTCTGTCTCTCTGTCTCACATAGGCACACACAAGCTTACATACATACTACACACACACGCACGCACGCACGCACAAGCACACCACTTAGGAAAGACATGCACTTGCGTGCACCACACACTTGACTAAGGATTTCAGCAAACTGGGACGTCCGCATTGCTAAAATGCAGCCCCTTCAAGGTGAGCGTTCATCATCTATGTGCAGAAAATTCCTAGAGCTCCTTACTAACAGGGGCACTGGGATGATTAATCTTGTCTGTCCACGTAATTGGGCCAGGAGATGTTCGGATTTCTAGTTACACATTACTCTTGGCTGTGTCTGGGTGGATGGGGGGCGGGGGGGTTGAATCAGTGTGGACTGAGTACAGAGATTGGCCTCCCCATTGGGAGGGCCTCACTACAACAAAGAGTGGAAGAAGGTTGAATAATTCAGCTTGACTGTTTGGGCTGAGACATTGGTCTTCCCCTGCATTTGGTGCTCCTAGTTTTTAACTCTCAGACTTGGAATCTATGCCATCAACTCTCTGGCTCTCAGGCCTTTGAACTATATCAATATCTGCTTTCCTGGGTCTCCAGCCTGCAGACAGCACATCACCACACCATGGGGCTGCTCAGCCTCCATAATTGCAGGAGTCAGTTCCTTATAATATATCTCTTCACAGATTAGGTAGGTGGGTAGGTAAGTCAGTAGACAGACAGATAGACAGACAGATATACGCATACACATACATTTATGTATATGTCCATATGCTCTTGGTTCTGCATCTCTGGAGAACCCTGACTGATAAAACAGAGGTACTGACATTCCACAGACCTCTTGTCCCCTCTCCCACTACTTCCTCTCTTGTCCTTCTCCCCACGTCTCAATATCATGTGCAAAGCACTTTCAAAATTCCTTTGGTTGTCTCGACTCCTCAAAGCCCTCAGGGCTCCCCTTCCATCCCCAAATGACTTGTCAAGATCCTTTCCTAAAATAACTCCCTTCCTGGGAGTATTTCTGGTAGCGGATGTTAAAATAATGCATTCTTCTACCATCTACATATGTACTTCTATCTCCTCTGCCTGCTTTTTTTTTTTATGACTTGCTACCTGGTAGCCAGGACAATACACAAAAGTTGTTTTGGATTTGATAAAGCCTGGTAACAAAAAGAAGCATTAAATAATTTAAAAATACCCCATTGCTATGGATGTCCCGCCAGTCGAAAGGACTTTCTTGGCCACAGGGCGGAACTGTGTATTTCTTGGCTTGGGATCCAAACCATGCAGAGGCCCCATCGGTTCCGTGGCTCTCAGCTCTATTCAGGGACAGCTGGTCATCCATCAACCACAAGAGTTGAAGCCTAGAAGACAGATGTTCAATAATCCAACAAGATGGTTGGGGGAGGTGCCAAGTGCATGATTCTGTGTCAAAACAGAGGCTTGCCCAAGACTCTGCTTAGCGGGGACTAAAGAAAGCCATGCCAAGCAGGAGGGATTTCAAGATAATTCAGTAGGAGTGGGCATGGAAGGGACTTTGTTGCTTTCAAACCTCCGACCGTCATGCCAAACACCCAAATTGAACAGAGTAAGAAAAAAATAGAACAAAGGCATGAGCAGATGCGAGCCCAGAGTGCCGGGTGTCATCTTTGCTGTGACAAAAAAAGGAGAGAAGAAGGAGGGGACCAATTTCCTGGATCCGTGACCTTACACGTGGGGCCAGTTCTAGGTCAAAGACAAGACAATGTGGCACAAAAGCCTGCCCCCTCTGTTCCCACTGGTTCTGCACTGGGCTTTCCTCCTCAGGCCCCCAGGACATTCTCTCACCTCTCTGCCCATCCTCTTTCTCCCCTGTATTTGCCCTGAAACCCACACCCTGGCCCACGCATGAAAGACCATTCCTGGGGCTTTTGCCTTCATGGGAAAAGCAGAACGCTGCCCACACCCCTTCTGGGCAGCTGCGTTTTCACCCAGTTGAGAGGATAACGCTCCCTTGGCACAGAGGCTCCATCCTGCCCTGGGGCACGAGGACAGGGGGCGGGGGCCCGTTATGATGTGCCTGTATTTTGGGTCAAAATTTATTTTCCTCTTCATTCCAGAAATCATTCTCTGCCTCTGCTGGCTTCTTTTTTCAGGTCAAAGAGAGCAGCTTAGCCGAGGATTATGGGCAATTTGGGAGGTGCAATTTGCCCGCCAAGTCGCCAAGTCACTAAGAAAATACAACTCTTCTGACAATAAGGGACCAGGAAAGAGCGATGGCCTGGGAGTTCTCCCCCAGCAGCAGGGATCCACCGAGGGAGAAGCAAGGCACGGTAGGGAAGAGCTCTCCTGCTGAGCCCCAGCATCTAATCAAGGGCAGCTCTCAGCCCACACCCCTGTCGCCCCACCAGTAGCATCTGGCTGGCCCATCACACTCTCCGCCTGAGCCCGCTCTCCCTGCCTCTCTCCAGCCATGCTGCCCACTCCCGCTGTCTCCCAGGCTGCTCTCTCCTCTCCCTGCCCTCCAAGCACCACAACATGCTAGGCTCAATCCGTGGACCTGTCTTCTACATCAATTCTCATTCCCTCACTGATCCTGCAAGGACCACCCACATGCTGGTGACTCTCAAACTTGTAACCCCATTTCCCTCCCCTCATCTCAGACGTGTATATCCAACCGCCCACCCAACAAGTTCACTTGGGTGTCAGACAGGTACCTCAAATATAACATGTCCCAAACAGGAGTCTCCATCTTCTACCCTAAACTTGTCCCTCCTTCTCTCTTATTCAGCTTAGTCGATAGAAAGGCCATTCTTCCAACTACTCAGACTCAAGTCTTAGCCTTGCCCCTTGACCTTCTTTCCTCTCAGACCTTCTAGGCTGGTCTGATGGTAGTGGGCTATCAGAACTTATTAACATTAGTGTCTCTCAGACCTTCTAAATCTATCTAGAATGCAACTACCTCTGACCCCCTCATCACTCCCGTCCCGGTACCAACTGCCATCCCTTTGCATCTGGACCATTGCAGTAACCTCCCAGCCAGTCCCCACGTGTCTCTCCTTTCTGCAAGGTGCTCTACAGGAGCTGGGAGTCAGATCAGACCATTTCTCTGCTCAAATCTTCCAAGGAGTTCCAATCTCACTCAACATAAATTCCTACATGATCTGTTCCCTGCTGTTCACCAAATGTCTTTTTATTTGTAGCACTTAGTCATACCTGCCATAGTAGATATCTATTTTATTGCTTAGAAAAGGAGTCAGCAAACGACAGCACCCAGACCAGCCACCTGTTTCGTAAAGAAAGTTCTATCGGAGAGATCCAGGTCTATTCACTTATTATCTTGTCTACACCTGTTTTGGTGCTAACATGGCTCAAAAAGCCCTAAAATATTTACTATCTGACCAGAAAAAATATGCCGATCCACGGAAGCAGGGACTTTGTAAATGTTCAATCAATACTTGTTAGATAAATCATAAACAAACAGAAGTGCAAAGTAGTGCTGGGGGTTCCCACAAAGGGTCAGAATGTGACCTCCAAATGAGTGTCGTCCTGCAAAAAAACGATAATTGTAATAATAAGGTAATGGGGGTAGACCTCACAGAAAACAGATCCAAAATTTTTGGATGCTGCAAAAGGTTTCTGCCTCCTAAGAGAGGAGTCTTGAATTTACTTTCAAGAAAGACTGTGTTTTGGTTTAGAAAAGTATGGGTTAGCGGGTTCTCCCCTGTTGCCCCTGAGAAAGTCCCGCGTACAGTGTGGTGAAGTAAACGATGTTCAAGGCCACTGCCCTTAATCATGCAAACAGGGTGTGTCTTTCAGCAGAGATATTAGATGAGGGGAAGGCAAACAACCATAGGGTTCCTTTTTCCCTTCGATGCCAAGGAAGCTTGTCCTGGACCCTGAGGAAGGGAGAGGCCTGGGGCCTTCCCAGTGCAGCCCGAGGAGCAGCCCCTGCTGCGTGGATGCTGGCCCGGAGGCAGGCAGGGAGGGCTCCCTGAGGGGAGCCATCTGAGGACAGGCCTGGGCCAGGCAGTGTTCCTGCCGACATCGGCGGTGGTTTTAAGTTATTCTCTGCGGTTGCTGGGTCTCTCGTGCACTCCTGGGAATCAGAGGAAGAGCTTGGCCCAGGCAAACATGGAACAGCAACAGGGAGAGGGCAGTGCATGCTCCCCTGAAGCCAGAATGGGGGTGCTAGAGAGGGACACCAACCCGGGGAGCCGTGCCCGCTGGGGCGAGTCACCAGGAGCTGCGGCAGGAGAATGAGCACATCCCGGGGGAGAATGCTGGGGCCAGCTGTCCTGAGCACCGGTGACAGACAGTCCCTCAGACAACTCCCAGAATTCCCCTGGGGCGGGGGCTCCCACGGTCAAGACAGCGCAGAACATGACAATGTGGATACTTCAAAAGGAACCGTGATCTCATGTTGGATCACAGCCTCGGAAGACCAGGACATTTGGCTTACAATAAAATCAGCAATTTAAAGAACATTATTTTAATGACCACCAATGAATGTTCATGTACTCATTCATTTAGTAGATATTGACTGAGTGCCTGCCGTGTGCCCATCATTGGGCTGGTAATGGAGACAGAATGCTGAGCAGAATTTTGCATTCTCAAAATCCCGGGAACTAGTGGAAGAGGCAGACAACAAACAGAAATTAAACAAACATTTATGCACTTGTTATCAATCCTACAAAGGAGGGAAATAGAGAGAGAGAGAGGAAGAGGGAAAGAAAGGAGGGAGGGAGGAAGGAAGAATGGGTCTTCCAACCTCCCATACTCCTAAATTCATCCAGTCCGTTATGATTTTCTGGTCTAAGAGACATGCCTCATTCACAGCTGGCTGCCTGGGTAACTCGATCTTACAATCCTAACAATATCCTTCCTTTGGTCAGGAAATGGGCCCCACTCGTTGCAAGCCCTCAGGCCTGTTCCACATAACCTCTGTGCCACGAACCTCCAGCATGGAGACCGCTGTCTCTTCACAACCTCGTGCACCAGACCAGGTGACTTCTTGGTGACTTTCTAAAAATGGGAAGGTGACCCAGCCCCCTGGCAGCCTCATGGGAGTACAGGAAACACCGGTTGTTTACAAGCATACCCTAAGAAGCCCAGTGATTCACTGGCGGTCTCACTCATTCACTGGTGATATAAACACGGAATATACTCCTTTTGGCCAGTATGCCCTGCCCCAGGGATCTGCTCTGCAGCCTCCTCCTGCTGGAGAGAAGAGGATTTGAGTAATAGCTCAGCCCAGTTCCCTCCCTTTTTGATCACTTGCAATTATTAGAACAACATAATTCCAGTTCTTGAAGACATGCTCTCCATTTTGACTCTTCAAACCCCGACCTGCGGCCTGCAGCCGACACAGCCTCCCTTAGCCTCTGGTTTGGCCTCCTTCTGCTGTGCGGTCAGGGCAGGAAGACCACGAGGAGGCCAGGTCCCCACTGGCCGCCACCTGTGACCAAGTGTCAGCTCCTTTCTCTTGGTAGCCTCTGCTCTTCCGTGTAACCTTGCTGGGCATCAGTCCCCTTCATGGCATAAGGCTTCAGAATGGGCTCTGAGGAGCGCATTCATGGAGTCTCGTGAGGGAGAGCGGTCCTCAGGGTCCCTTCCCATGGGAAGTCCTGCTGGGTGTATCCTGTACCCACCTCCCTCAGCAGCCCCAGAGGAGACCGCACAGGCCCCTCTCCCAGGAGGCAGCTCTTTTTTTTTTTTTTTAAGATTTTTATTTATTTGAGAGAGAGAGAGAGAGTATGAGATGGGGGAGGGTCAGAGGGAGAAGCAGACTCTCCGCCGAGCAGGGAGCCCAATATGGGACTCAATCCCAGGATTCCAGGATCATGACCTGAGCCGAAGGCAATCGCTTAACCAACTGAGCCACCCAGGTGCCCCAGGAGGCAGCTCTTTTGCAGGGAGACCCATAAGGCAGCCAGCCAGCCCTCCTGGGGCATGCTCTAGAACCACGGGATGCGTGTCTGTCCTTCGCATACCCACAGGGGACGTGCAGGTGGCTTCACTGGGCTACATCTGAGCCTTGTCTTCTCCCTCTGGGCCCTGTCTCCACACGCCAACAGCCCTAGAGCTTGGGCAGAGCAGACACAGTGACTGTCAGCTCCCACACTAGAGGCAAGAGGGATGGTTCAGGACTCTCCATGGCTCTGAGAGTCTCCCATCCCTTATGTTGAAAAGGAGAGGAAACAGTCTCTCTTCACATGCGCACACGCGCACACACACCCACACCCCCCAAGAGGCTTCCTCTATCCCGGGCCCCAGCCCTCCTCCAGCAGGATGGGGCCAGTTCTCTGGCTAGTGTCTCTCAGGAAGCCCAGCAGAGATGGTCTCAAGGGGCTGTCAGTCTAACGGAGGAGACAGATCTGAAAGCAAATCCTCTCCCCGTGGGGCAAGGAGCGGCGGCAGATGCAGGCAAATCCCCCAGAGAACCGGGAAACTTTCTCAAAGGTGTAACATCTGTCCTGAGTTTTGAAGCAAAGCTACATCAAAAGGAACATGTTAGGGGCGATGAGAAGAAACGACAGGAGCTTTTCAAACAAGACAGTAAAGAGATGAGTGGTTGCTTTATCATCACACCCCTAGAACCGACGAGTTTCTGAAATACCCTACCAGGGACAATAAATACCACTTCCCAGAGCAGTCCAGGACAGTGACCTCTATCTACTCGACGAGCTTTGAAGTGGGACAAGAATTAGACTTTCGGGGAGTTAATTCTGACCTAGAATTAGAACCAATTTGTGGAAGGTCAAAAAAGGCAGGCTTGGGGCTCAAAACAACTCATTTCTCGTGATTATAACTCTCCTACAATACAGACATCTCTCTAGACACGTAGGGACACCTGCCAGCAGAGGGGCCAGGCTGATGCTAAACCATCATGGGTCAGAGGTGCTGCAAAGCACCTTCCCAATAACTCAAAGATTGGCCAATTCTACCTTAAGGAGAGTACCATTCATTCAGATGCCTCATTTCCAACATGTTTATTAAACAATAATCTCCAGAGTCCACAGGTCATCAGAACAGGCAAAATCTGCCAAAGAGGACTGCTAGTGAGAAGAGCTCACATGCCAGATCATTCGCCAGTTGTCTGAGCCTATGTCAAAGGACGGGAATTCTTGCTTTGGGCCTTTGGTGATGGAGGAAAGAAGGTTGCTGTCAAAAATATAAAAATTATAAGCTTCTTATGTTTATGCCCCGAATGATAAAGAAAGGTGCTTTCTTCCCTCCAAAGTGCTATTTCAACTTCCCATTGTGGTTGTCATGGTGATGTGAGCTGGTGCCAGACTCCTGCGAGGAGACCCCAGCTCCCTCCAAGCATGGCTGACACTCCCTGCTTCTCTTTGGGGACATTGGCACTCTGTCTGCCAGGAGTGGGCTGTGTCTTATTTTAGGCAAAATAATAAAAGGAGGGAATTTAAACCCTGGCCCTCTGGGTTTTTTAAATAACTTTTTGAAAACTGCTATGTTGTGCATTATAAACACGAATACATATACACATAAATAAGACTGTGCACATAAAGTAAAATCACTGAAATCTCATTCAAAGAGGACTTCTGTTAATATCTTGAACACACTGGAAAATTCTGTGGTTGTTTCTATCCTTTATGTGTATGTGCTCACACGTAGGCTGATTTTTATATAAAATAGATCATAATGTACTTGATCTTTCCAAACCTTAATTTATCACTTAAAATGTCATGCCATGGTCTTTGATCTTGAGCAACAAACACAACATCGAATATTCACTGAGAGCTAAAAAGGAGGCATCGTATTAACTCATTTAATTCTCATAAAACCCCAGCCACAAAGGTTATTATGTGTTATGCCTGCTTGGCTGTTATTAGCTCTTTCACAAATGGCAAACTGACTACGCTCCAAGATCACACAGCTAGTTAATGCTAAGTGTCAGGGTTCGGACCCATGCACTCTAGCTTCAAAGCTCATGGACTTATTTAGCACATAATACTGTCCCTGAGCAAGGCCCTTCTTTCTCAAAGGAGGTACGGTATTTCATGGTGCAAATGTACCATCATTTATGTCCTTAGTCCCTGTCTGATGGGCATTTAGATTGTTTGCAATATTTTGCAATTAGGAGCCATACCTTGATAGCAATACTCTGATGCTTGGATACGCCTCTTGCTAACTTCATGAGATCATCTCCTTCCTTGGCTGATATTTCTTTTTTTTTTTTTTTTAAGATTTTATTTATTTATCTCTCTAGAGAGCACAAGCAGGGGGAGCGACAGGCAGAGGGAGAAGGAGAAGCAGGCTCCCCGCTGAGCAGGCACTCCATCCCAGGACGCTGAGATCGGGACCTGAGCCAAAGGCAGACGCTTAACCTACTGAGCCACCCAAGCACCCCTTGGCTGATACTTCTTGAAGTAAGATTGCTAAGTCGGGGGGCTGACTCTGCCCTTTATAAAGGTTGTCTGACTTTCTAGTGGCATGAGGGCGCCTCTTCCCACATCAAGAAAATAAAAACGATCTTTTCTTTCACTCAGTACAATTATTACTTACTATTTATAATTTGTATGTGGGGGGGCACAAGAAATAAGACAATGGCCATAATCAAATAGTCCCACTGATTTTTAAATGCTTTCCACAGACACTTGAATGTGGACTTTATTCCATGCCAAGGGGTGGTAAACTTTTTCTGGAAAGGAACAGACAGCAAACATTTTGGGATCTCTTGGCCTTAGGGTCTCTGTGGCAACTGGTCAGCTCTGCCACTGAACCATGAAAGCAACTGTAGATAAGATGTAAGTGGACAGGCATGGCTGTATTTGGCCTGCTAGCCTTAGTTTGCCAGCTTCCTGTTCCACGTCCTCCCTTCATCTGTTCCCGGGCCATTATCATGCTCATTGTCTTAGTACAACTGTAACTCCTTTCTCACTATACTTCTTCACAGATTGGCTTTTTTCTTGCTATCCTTGAGTACCTATTCCCCCAAAGGAACTTTAGAATTGTTTTCTCGAGTTAAGAAAAGCGCACTGGAATTATAATTGGAGTATAGCTTCATTTGCTAATAAACGTAAAGGGAATGCCATCTTTATAAAATTATCTTCCAATCTCCGTGTAGGCAAGTCTCCTGTTACCAGAAACTTCCTTCTTGGAAGGGCACAGATTTGAATCTCAGCTCTGTCACTTCCAGGCAGGGTGACTTTGGGCAAGTGACTTCTCTGTACTTCTATTTTCTCATCAGAAAAATGGGAAGAATAGTATCTTCCCTGCAGGGTTTTGGGAGGATGAGATGACTTGCCTGGAACATAGTAAACGCTGTTCACTTGGTGCTCTAAACTTCCTGTTATATCTGTTAAATCAGAGTGGTTGTTGCTGTGGGCGTCCCATGCATTGCTAACTTTAGAAACTGGTTCTGAACATATTTTACCACTAAGCATAATGAAAGTAACTCATGGAAATTTCCCTAATATGATCTACTACCATTTTACTGTTTTGTGTATCCGGAACATTATGAACTTACATCAAATGCTCTTGCCACTTATACTGAAATCAACATTCTTTTCCCTTCCTTTACCCATCGAAAGAGAGAGTTACATTAGCAGATTTCCACTACTGATCCATCTTTGATTTGTTAAAATGAACCTCACTTGGCTATAGTCCTATCTTTTTCTGCCTTGCTGGATTCTATGTGCTTAAACTTTAGTTGGAATTTTCTTATCAATGTTCTTCAGGAAGATTAGATTCTTAGCTGTTTTTAAGTACCATCCTGACCCATTACTTTATACCAATGTTGTGCTTGCTTCCTGAAGGTAATTCAGAAGCTTTACTTCTTTTTTCTCTGCTCTAGAACACTTTAAACAAGCCTAAGAACCATCAGATCCTCAATAATTTAAAATTATCAATGGGAAACTGTTTGCACCTAATGTTTCATGGCAAATGGCTCAATTTCCATCATGATAATTGGTCATTCTCTTGTTTTCAGTTCCTCTTGAGTCCATTTTATGAAAGTCTTCCTTAGAAAAGCATTCATTGGGTCTAATTTTTCCATTTGTTAGGAAATAACCTACACTCAGATTTACTGGTTACAGAAAAACTATAAAACTCTTCTAGTTCACACTTGTTTGGTTTTTTATTTTTTCCTCCCTGAGGTTCATTCATTAATTTCTAATTAAAAAGAAAAACAGTCCCTTGTTACATACACCTCACTCCAGGCTTTTTGTAGAAGGCATCCTCCCCTGCCTTCCCCCTACCCCAGTCAAACTCACTCTTCAACAGTCTTGGAAATGCCATCCAATATAATCAGCAGCCCTCATGCTAAATGAGTCAGAACACAGGAAGGGGGAAAGGGCAAAGAAGAAGAATGGTTGCCAGGGCAGGAGCCTTGGGAGGCCACAAGAATGACTCAGCCCCAAACACACCTTCAGAATCACCTGCACACTTCTAAAATAAGGACCAGTGTTGGACCCCTCCTCCAAACCAATTAAATCCGATCCTTTGGGGTAGAACCTGGGCATTGGTAGCTTCGGCCTCTTCAGATGATTCCACCGTGCACCCATGGATGAGAACAACTAGGCTCCAGAAATATGGAGGAAGAGAAAAACAAAACCTTTGAAGGCGTGCAGCCATGTGGCCTCTAACCCACATCGACCACTGGAAGACTTGACCCCTAGACCAATTCAGTGCCACGGGTCTGTTGAGGGATTCTGTTCCAAACACAACGGCTTAAGTCTCTCCAGATGGGTCTGAGAAACAGGATCATGTATTCACCACCTAACACAGGTTTCTGGCATTAGAAATGCCTCAAGCCAAACAAAAAGGAAAAACAATAAACCTCATACACGGAAATACAAAAATTCTCTCCCAATGAGGTGGAGAAGCAGTGCCTGAGACATAGATACCTCAGAGAGACGGTTCCTGTAGCTCATGGCTCTCCTCCCGCATAAATATCCCATTTCCTTTGAAAAAGAGCATCATGGAAATGAATCCTGGGAGTTAGATCTCAGTGCCTCTCATCTGTGTTCTAGATGTGATTACACCATAGGATGGCATTTTCAAATGGAATGTATGGCTCAGAAGAAAGTCTCTTGACATCTCCAACAAGATAGGGTAGAAGCTTACTGAATAACTACTCTCCACTCCACCTCACCACATCCCCAGAAATATGAGCAATTATCTTTGGCCGTTCCATAGGTCAGCCTTTTCCTGTCTTATTCTTTCACTTTTTATAAGGTTAAAATAATGTATCTTTAGTGCTGGATAACATGTCAGCTACACAGGATTTTAAAATTCCCCACATTTAGTCTAACAGTTTTATACATCTCTGTGATAATCAGTGGCAACCCCAAAATCTCCAGCTTCCCTAGTAATTCAGGATGGAGTCACACGGACCAGTGTGGGCCCTGACACTTACTGTGTTTGTATCCTTGGGCACATTTTCAAAAATTTTAGTTTCAAGTATTGCCTACCTCATGGGATTGTGACGAATGCAATGAGATACCCGGAGCAAAGCGCTTAATGCAGTGTCTGCCACCTCGTAAACACGACCTCCACCCACACAGCCGCTGTTGATTTGTGTTATATTCTGCACTACGCGAGGCACCGCGACCACAGTGGTGCATGAAACCAAACCTGATCCCTGCTTCCATGGAGCTCACAAACTAACTCTCAATAGATGCCAGCTGTTATTATTTCAAGATGCTGAGAATGGGAATGATCCTTGCACTGCTAAAAAATAAATAGTGTGAGTGGTACAGCACACGTCTGCAGCCTTTTACCCAGGCTTGCGATTCCCAAATGGCAGGTATTTGTAGTTGGGTTCCATGGAAAGAAACAGTGCAGCACCGAAGGGCCGGACAACTTTCTGACTTCGATTAAACTTGCAATGACAGGGATCAGGGGCGCGTGCGTAGACACGGCCTGAGATGGCCCACTGCCTGATCCAGGAAGCCTTCCCAGGACACCGTGGCTTCACGCAGGTCAAACTCACCTCGCTGGGTTCTACTGTTTTCCTCTGCAAAACGACGAAGCTGTGGCAGGTGATGTCTCGGGCCCCTGCCAGTGCTAAGATTTTCCAGTAAGAATGAGTGTGGGGGGGGACAGGGGTCTCCCCTAAAATGATGATTCTGTCCACTGGCTTTAAGATAATAGTACTGAGAATGATAGGCAAAATGTTCTTCCACAGATTGAACTTTTATTTTTTTTTTTAAGATTTTATTTATTTATTTGAGACAGAGAGAATGAGAGAGACAGAGAGCACATGAGAGGGGGGAGGGTCAGAGAGAGAAGCAGGCTCCCTGCCGAGCAGGGAGCCCGATGCGGGACTCGATCCCGGGACTCCAGGATCATGACCTGAGCCGAAGGCAGTCGCTTAACCAACTGAGCCACCCAGGCGCCCCAGATTGAGCTTTTAAAGATTTTATTTTTAATTTTTTAAGAGAGGGAGAGAGAGAGAGAGAGAATCCTAAGCAGACTCCCCGCTGAGTGCGAAGCCCAAAGCAGGGCTCGATCTCAAAACCCTGAGATCATGACCTGAGCAGAAAACAAGAGTCTGGAGCTTAACTGACTGAGCCACCCAGGAGCCCCTAGATTGAGCTTTTAAATAACATTAATAAAAATAGAGACCTGTGCCCTGACATTCACGTTTCCTTTTATTCTTAGTAACTGAACCCCAATTTCATTTGAGGTCTCAAGGTGCCCAATGAAAAGACCTGCTTCTTAGCCTCTCTTGTGACTCCAGGTAGAATTTTACTGAATTCTGGTCAATGGCATGTAAATTAGTCTTTCCAGCACATCTTCTGAAAAGGGAAGGGTCGGTTGCTTTTTTCCTCTCCTGAACAGCAATAAGCAAAAGGAATATGTGGGAGTAAAATGCTACTGAAACATGCAAAAGATAAATTTTCAAAAGTCAATTTTTTAACAAACTTTTTACTTAAATATCACCGTCACCCTGCAAGCATGCCATATGCATTCTTTTTAGAGAATTAAGTTAATGGCTCTTACATCCTTTACACCTGCCAGAGCGAAAAATGTCATCACAATTAGACTAATGGTAAGCTTTCAATTCAACATTCATTCACAAAGGTTTGTGATTATTGAAGGTTTCTCATGTTCTCCTCGATCCCCCTATGAAAAACAGACCCAAATCCTCACGTTCCAAGTGACATTTTTATTAGAAAATGTAATGCTGTACCCCAAATAGAAAATTTTATCTACTTTCATTTAAGAATTCCAAGATGCACTTCAAGGATAAGACCATCTGTATTAGGGCTCTTCAGAGATGTAGAACCAGTAGGATATATGCATATAGAAATATTTATTTTAGGGGATTGGCTCACACCATAATAGAGGCTTGACAAGTCCAAAATCTGCCAAGTAGGCTGGCAGGATAGAGACCCAGGAAAGCGTTGCAGTTTGAGTCCAAAGGCAGTCTGCTAGCAGAATTCCCTCTTCTTCCAGGGAGGTCAGTCTTTTTTTTTAAATTGAGGCCTTCAACTGACTGGCTGTGGTCCACCCACATTATGGAGGGTAATCCTCTTTACTCAGTTTACAGACTTAAATGTTAATCTCATCCACAAAAATACCTTCACAGAAACATCTAGAATAATGTTTGACCAGATATCTGAGTACATGGCCCATCCGAGTTGACACATAAAATTGATTTTCATAGCGTCTTGGGTAGTTTTATTTGCAAAAATAATAACAGTATATACAAATCCGTCACAGTGGGTGTGTGGAAAGAGAGGTCTGGAGGCTCTGTGACCCAGACAGACAGGAGGAGTCTATATCTGAGCAATTGACCTTCAACTCACCTAGTCCTGCACTGAATCCTCAAATTGTTCTGAAACTGTTATCAGTTACACCTAGGTAGTAGCTACGCGCACAACCAGCAGAGCAATTGGGAAGAGGCAGGTGGGTAGAAACATCCTGAATCCTCCCATTTGCAAACAACCTGACCAATTCCCATCCCCATCAGAAGCAGCTGAGGAATCTTGTGAACCTTCAGGGCCAGAAATTATACAACCCCGCCTGGCAGGATGCCCCTGTGTGTCCCACGCTGAGCCACCCATACACGGTTAAGATTTAGTGCCATTTGCCTACATTAAGGAACTTGTATCCTCTGCCTGTGCCTAGTGGGGTCTTCCAGTTGAGCGGCTGACAGCCTGTCTGTTATCAAACAGAGCAGTAAATCCACCGTAGCGACATCACAGCTCCCAAAGTCCATGCTGATTCCCAAAGCACATGGTACCACCTCGCACATAAAATCTTTAATGCGGGCTTAAAAACACTTGCCACATTGTGTTAAATACATACCACACAATTCAAAAACATTAATCAGTGCAATCTGTTAAACAGATACAGAGAGTAATAAACTGCCTTTTCAGTATAATCTCCAAATCGCTTACTTCTATAACGTTTTCCACCCCCAGGAATGTGCAAACTATAAATATCTTGTTGGAACAAAATCATTTCAAATTTCTTGTCCAACAATCCCTCAGAGTGTTTGCATTTTTTCCTAGTTCAGTAACAATTATCAGTTCTCTGGAGCATCCATTTCTATTTTATTGGTGAAGGAAGGGGCAGTGGAGAAAAGAAGGCGGTGGAGAAGGAGAGGGGGGAGGACGGAAGAAAGACAGGGAAAAGAATGAGGGAGAAGAGAAGAAGAACACATTTTAGAACTGTTTCAAATCAGCGATGGGCTTGAATTAAGCAAAAAAGGCTATTTTTAGAATAATATGATCAACTTCTAATACTTATGACAAACAAAGAAAAGCAAGCTTTCTTTCAAGTGAAAGTAAAATATTAACAAGACAAGAGAAAATCAAGTGTTAGGAAGAATCTACCCATGAGCAAAAACCAGAACACTGTGGTTTCTAAATCATGCCTCTTGATTACCTCTTGTTTGGACACCGTGATAGCTTAAGAATATTATGAATAGTTTTGCAAGAGTGATAAAGACAATCCTTTTTATGCAGATCACATACCTTTAAGAATGGAATCTGCAATATGGCTTATCCGTATTACTTTAAAATGAAGTAAAAGACCATTTGCACAATGATTTCAGTTGATGAAGTCATTTTGCCAGAATGAAAATATACAGGGCATTGTATGATCATCTTCGAGTCTGGGAAACAATGAGCAGCAAACATTAGTGATTTAGGGGGGGAAAAAAAGTTACCTCTTCGGGTAAGCCAGATTTGAATGAAATGAAGAAATGCAGCTTTACGAGTTACAGAATGAGAGAGTAAGGGCTGGAAGGTGTCTTAGTGACCAGCCTAGGATCTTTGCTTTACACACCGCAGCTTCCATCTAGAAGGCTTAAATGATTTAGCCCAAGTTAAATCAGTAGCAGAGCTGGCATTGAACTCAAACCTTAGGACTCAAATCCCATACTCTCACCATGGTGCTCCCCACACTTTGAGGTATGTGCTGTCCTCTGAATGTTTGTGTCCAAATTCTAGGTTGAAATCCTAATGCTTGTTGTGATGGAATGGGGATGTATGTGGGGCCTTTGGAGGTGCTTCGGTTATGAGGGTAGAGCCCACACGACTAGGATGAGTGCTCTTGGAGGATTCAGAGAGCACCCCAGCCCCTGCCACTGTGTGAGGACATAGTGAGAACTTTCTGGTGTTGATAAGCTATGCAGTCTGTGGTATTTTGTTACAACAGCCTGAAAGGACTAAGTGTGTGAAGTCAGTCTGGCAGTTTACAAAGCGCTTTCATCTAGAGGCTCTGCTGGATCTGCTTCAATAAATACAATTCATGGTTACCTGTCACCACATATAAATCCAGTGTTTCAAATCAACCTGATCAGAAGTCAGGTTCTTGCCGAGCCCCGAAACAGGGAATGTAGAAACATGAGATACATTCTTCATACCCCAAGATCTACAAGCTACTTGAGAAGAGCAAGATTCCACGTGAAACAGCATCAAAGTCATAATGGGATAGTGATCAAAGTATTCGTGTTAAAGGATTTTGGAAAAGGTCCATGAAGACTAAATATTAAATTGAATGGGTTGAGAGCTCCATCTCCAGCCATGAGAGAATAACAACTGGAACTGGATCAGCCCTTCCTCTCTAAGAAACTGTTCCAGGGAGTTAGACAATAGGCAGCCCAGGGCTGTGAGCCTTGCAAGAAGGGAAACAAAAGAGGTGAACCCCGTGACCCCCAATTTCTATCTGGAGGCATCTACTAGATTCCAGTACACAGGGGTAAATATGGAACGTGGGCTTGTGGAGCTGTGAAGATAAAATCCAAATCTGAGGAGGCTGAGACACACAATGCAGAGCACCAGAGAGAAGGAAGCTCTGCAGAAAAAGAGGTCCAGACATAGGCAGAGGGTTCCCTTGGTGTATTCATAGAGCAAAACTCTGTGAGCTAGACAAAGGATACATAAGGAAAGAACAGCTACCGGGGTCCCATTAGCTGTACAACTATCAGGATTCTCACAGAGCTGGGGGATGGTCAAGGTTGGAACAACTGTAGTGGAGAGTGTTCATTCCACCCCAAGAGAATTCTCTGCCTTGGGAATAGGGCCATACTACACCTGGAGGAGTGCCCTAGCACCCTAGTGCCCTAGCAAAGCTCTAAAGTATTTTTATTTATTTATTTTTGTGAGAGAGAGAGAAAGAACAAGCTGGGGGGGGGGGGCGGGGAGGAGGAGCAGAGGAAGAAGCAGACTCCCCAGTGAGCAGGGAGCCCGATGCGGCACTCGATCCCAGAACCCTGGGATCATGACCTGAGCTGAAGCCAGGCGCCCAACCGACTGAGCCACCCAGACGGCCCCTAGCAAAGCTCTAAAAGCCTCAGAAGAGTCCAGCTGTCAAAGCTGAAGGAGAAAGAGAAAACGCACAATTGTATCTGGAGACTTCAATGCTCCTCTCTCAGTAATTGACAGAACAAGTAGACAGAAAATCAGTAAACACATAGAATTCTTAAACAATACAATCAGCCAACATGACTTAATATTTGTAAAACATTACAGCCAATCACTGCAGAATGTGTACTCTTTTGAAGGGTACATTGACTAAGATAAATTGGGTCATAAAACAAGCCTAGATACATTTAAAATAATTGAAACCCAACAGAGCATATCCTTTGATCACAACAGAATTAAGTATCAATAATAACAACAAAATAAAATCTGGAAAATCCTCAAGTATTTGGAAATGGAACACTTCTAATTAGCATAAATGTCAAAAAATAAAAATAAAAAGGATATTAGGAAACATTTTCAACTGAATAAAAAAGAGACATCATGACATATCAAAATATGAGATGTTGCTCAGTATTTTACACAAAACTTTATAGTGTTGTATGTCTATATTTTTAAAAAAAAATCGCAACCCAAACATCTAAGCTTACATCTTAAGAAGCTAGAAAATGAGCAAATGAAACCCAAAGTAAATAGATGTACAAGCAGCAGTGAAACAAAAAACAAAGAAATAGGAAAAAAATATTTTAGAAACCAAAAGCTGGTTCTTTGAAAGATAAAATTGACAAAACTCTTACTAATAAAGATGAAAAGAGAGAAAGCACAAATTGTCCATATTAGAAACATAGACAATAAAATAAGGAAATATTACAAACAAGTTTATGCCAATAAATTAGGCAATTTATGTGAAATGGACAAATTCCTTGAAAGACACAAATGGCCCAAACTAACACAAGAAATGTAGAGATTGGACACTACATCAAAAACTAATGATGTAATGTATGGTGATTAACGTAACATAATAAAATAAAATTTAAAAAAAAAAAGAAATGTAGAAATTGGAACCGCGCTGCTTCTGTTACGGTTTTCCAGCCCCAATCCCTGTTTTGACCTGCTCTGTGATACTGTGATAACTTCTCTTTTGCCAGGTAGCATAGAGGTACTGAAGGGCCCTTGCAGCAGAGAGGAACTTGCCATCCTTGTCCCAGGGTGCTCTTCCTCCTTGCTCCAGTGGTGTGTGGCCACTAGAAGCATTTGGTACAGTCAGTGATGCACCCGTCCCAGGAAGGCTGGGACAAGCAGTGGTATTTACAGGTCAACAGAAGAAAGGCAACTATATTTCAATGTATGTGCAACAAATAATTGAAAATTTAAAAAAATATCATTTACAACAGCATTAAAAAACCATAAAATAGTTAATGATAAATTTAAAATACATGCAAAACCTGGTCTCTACAGAAAACTACAGAAATGGCTAAAAGTATGGAAAGCCTAAAAATGTGGAGGTGGAGCATGTCATGGATTGAAGGGTCGATACAAGTAAGAAAACCCTCCTCTCCAAATTGAACTGTAATTTTAATGTAATCCCAAATAAAAATTCTAGAAGCTCTTTGCAGAAATATATAAGGTGAGTCTAAAATTTATACGGAAACTTTATGTTTACCTATATTAGCCAAAACAATTTTGAAGAACAAGTTGAGAGGATTTAAACTGAGTTGAACATTGACTATAAAGCTACAGAAATAAAGACAGTGTGGTATTTGCCTAAGGATAGACATTAAGTCAATAGAATAGAATACAGTGTTTACTTCTGGATGTACACATAGATAGTCTAATTGATTTTTGACAAAGGATGGTGTTTTCAACAAGTGATACTCAAAAAAACCCTGAATATCCATATAGGAAAAAAAATGAACCTCAAACCTCACCTCTCAGCATATACAAAAAGAATGCAAAATGGTTCACAGACCTGAAATAAAAGCTAAAATATAACACTTCTAGAAGAAAACAATAAGATCCTTGTGAATTTGGGATAGACAAAGATTTCTTAGGACACCAAAAAAAAAAAAAAAAAAAAAAAACTTACTTTTTTATAAAAGGAAAAAAATATAAAATGTGCTCCCAAATTAAAATTTTGTATTCTTGTAGACTTGGAGAAAACTATTTATAAAACATCTATCTGATTTAAAAAATTTCATCCGGGGGCGCCCAGGTGGCTCAGTCGGTTAAGCCTCCGACTCTTGGTATCGGCTCAGGTCATGATTTCAGGGTCATGACATCGAGCCCCGCATCGGACTCCATACTCAGCACAGAGTATGCTTAGGATTCTTTACCTCTTCTTCTCCCCTCCCCCTTACTCATGTGTTCTCTTTCAAATTAATAAACAAAATCTCTTTAAAAAATGAATCTGAAATATATAAAAAAGCTCTTACAACTCAATAATAAGACAGAAAAGCCAATTTTTTAAATGAGCAAAAGATCTGAATAGACATTTCACAAAATATATGAGTAATGACTGAGCCCATGAAAAGATGCTCAACATCTCATGTGCCTACTACACATCCACACACCTAAAATTGGAAAGAATAACAATATGAAGCATTGAAAAGAATGTGGAGCAACTGGAACTCTCAACACTTCTGATCGGAGTGTAAAATCATACAATCATTTTGGATAACAGTTTGGCAGTTTCTTATAAAGTTATACACTTATACATACACTTCCCAAAAGAGCCAACAGTTTCACTCTTTGGTATTAAATGAAAACAGGGACACCTGGGTGATGCAGTTGGTTAAGTGTCCGACTCTTGATTTCAGCTCAGGTCATGACATTGGGCTCCTGAGATCGAGCCCTGAGTCAGGCTCCAGACTCAGCAGGGAGTCTGCTTGAGATTCTCTTTCACTCTCCCTCTGCTCCTTCCCCTGCTCTCTCTAAAATAAATAAATCTTTAAAAAAAAGAAATGATAACATATGTCCACACAAAGACTTGTACACAAATGTCCATAACAGATTTATTTGGAATTCCAAAAAGTGAGGGAAGAGAATGACAAATTGTGGTTTAATCATACAATGGAATATTCTTTGAAATAAGGAGCAAACCATTGATACACATAGCAACATAGACAAATCTCAAAAGCATTATGCTGAATGAAAGAAACCATTCACAGAAGAGTACATAGTGTATGACGCCACTTCTATAATGTTTTGGAACAATGAAAACTTATCAGTAGCAACAGAAATCTGAGATGGGGGCAGGTGAGAAGACATTATTGCTCAGGTGCAACACGAGAACTTTCTGGGGTAATGGAAATGTTCATAGCTTGGTTGGGGTGTTGGTTTTGTGCGTGTATCCATTTATCAAGACTCATTTAACTGTATACTTAAAATGGGAACATTTTATTGTATGTAAATTATACCACAATAAAGCTAACTTAAAAAATCTGTAGAGACCTGAAGTGGAAATCACTTAGACTTGGTTTTAATTAAAAAATTTTCTCTATAATCTGATATATTATAATATCGAGCTTGTTGTCTTTAATAGACATACAAAACTTCATTCAGTTTAGCCTATGTTAAACCATTACAAATACCAAAATTCTAATATTAGTCCAGTGAAGTTTTGAACTTTCATTTTAGAGAATTCCAGAATTTACGTTATCGACATGAACAATGGAGTTGTTTCTAGGAGGTCTACTAATGCTTAGATGTAAATTATACTGCATGAGAAATATGCTCCCACACTCAAATATAAACACATTGTACTTTCATGAAATAAATGCATCTAACCACACTGAATATTAAAGGATGATCCAATTCTATGAGCTAGCAGAAGCTTGGCGTGCCCCTTCTTCCCCACACAAAGGTAGGAGAATGCATTAGCTGTGTCAGTCCATGGCCAGCAGCACAGAAGAAGGCCGCGAGAGGCACCACGACACGAGACACAAGAAAACTGCTCCAGCTTCATCTGTAGACCCACGGAAAGCACTGGCTATGTGGGATTTTCTTCCTCCTTCCAGCCACCTGGGGAAATGTTCACAGAGAGTCTTAAGGGTTACAAGACTAAAGGCTGGATTTAAAAGAATTAATAACTGCAGATAACCCAATTAATCTGCTCATATCGATTACTGCAGGACTAGCTTTAGAGGTAGTTTATTAGTGAGGCATTTTTGCAATCACGACACATCCACTCATCATATCTATAATTCAAAAGCATCATCGTAAAAAGGAAAAGAAAAAATACTCTTTAGAGTGTTAAGACTAATGTGTTGAAGTGGTTTTCAAAAAGCAGCACTTCCAGTGTTCTTCAGCTCCCTACGGTGTGGTGTGACCTCCGGACAAGGCCATCCACTCACTCAGACACACAGTCGGTCTGTGATGATCGGGTTACTGCCGTCCACACGATCCCTTGCGCGTGCGATGGAGAAAGCCAGCTCAGCATCAGTGCCAAGCCTTCGAGGTGTGAACCACCCAAACCACGCCTCACAAGAGGACCGCTGCACAGCTTGAATTTTAGGGGACATATCAGGTCATGTTCAAGATTCATCGGTTTCCCTGGGCACTAGTTCTAAAAATATCTTCCAGAAGATCAAGCAAACATGTATTTCTCTCCCCATTTACTCTTCACTATTGTTGGCCTCCAAGAGGCTCATATATTGATCCATCAAAAGAACTGGCTCTCAACCAAAACCAGAAAGAAAGAAAACCCAGAGAGTGGTTCTATGGTGCTCCGTGAATATTAGCTTGTGGCTTCCACATGAAAGTTGTCAAACTGTGCAAATTCAAAGGAGTGCGTTCCAATGGCAGCCCAGCCATTCTTCGGGAAACTCACAGGGATGTTCGTCCAGACATACCTGCCGTTCAGCATGCCAGAGGAGAACCGGCCCTGGAGGAAAGACAAACGCACCCCTTGAAGACGTATAAAAGTGATTCTCTGAGGTCCATTTCTTAATATGTACGGCCAATCTAGTCAGTGGAGCAAACATCCTTCTCACTTCAGACCATGGCAAAACACAATTCCACAGTCTGAGCAAAAGCTGGAAACACAGGAAAAATTCTCTTAGAGGAAATTCTTATCTACATATGTAAAAAGTTTTCAAGGCACAAGGAAGACCTCAGGATTTCCTTGTACCCCACCGAGATGCTGTAAAACCAACAGAAATGTAAAACTTTCCATAGCATCATAAAGTTTTAGACAAAAGCCCACTAAAATAAACATTTGTAATTTACAAGTACTTGCATGCACACACGTTGTCTAACAGCCACCAGCTCTTTGGATGTGGCTCCTGGAGCCAGAGCATCCATTTATTGAAGTCCTTTTTGTCCCCATGTACAGAATATCACTTCAAAGTCACACGAAGAGCCCACCCTTAGGTTAGAAAAATAGTAACCATCAGTTAAACTGATGATTGGGGTGGGGGGAGATCAGGGGGTAAGAAGGGAAAATATCTATAGAAATGACTTATTGGTCACTGACAGAGAAAGATAAACATAACTTCCTCAGACAGCTGCCATTCCTGCAGAGCCAAGTGCCTGGCATACAGCAGATAATAAACACTAGCTCTTATTATCATTATTCTAGCACGTGTATGAGCATATATTCACAGCATATCAATTGCAGCTAAACATTTACAAGTAGCTAATTTCAAAGGGTAAAGAGCTAAAGATCCAAAGCACTAGGCTAAGGACCAAAATAAAATCTGTTTTTAAGTCACAGAATTACAATGCAATGGGCCTTAATTTCATTCTTTCATCTTATGGAGGGAGATACGGAGATGTGAGACTAAAAGTCAAAATCATAGATTCACCAGCAGAGCTAGAACCTGAATCTTAGTTCTCCAACTCCACGTTCAGGGAACTCACATTCCCACTGCCATATACATGCGCAGCTCTCTGCAGCCCTCAAAGGGGCCAATAGGGACTATTAACACTGAGCCAATACAAGGTCACACAGCCTAGCTGCACTTCATCCCCTCCCCACGGCCGCCTGCTGGGGGCGCCCTCCAGGCTGCTCCTCACACCAGGCCAGTCACTAGCAGCGTCCTCTGCCCAGTGCTCCTCCCACCAGGCACATCTCAGCTCAAAGAGCACCAACTTCAAGAGCCCTTCCCCTGGTCTCTCCACCTAGAGAATCCAGACAGGGGAGCTACTTTGTCTCATTGTCCCATTTTTTTCTTCACAATTTGATTGACTGATTTGTTTTTTTACTGTCTTAGAACAGGAGGCAGCCATCTATGGCCCACAGGCCAGCCACCTATTTTTACAAATAAAATGTTATTGGAATCACAGCCACACACATTCATTTATCTACTGTCTGTAGTTGCTTTCTCACGACACAAGCAGAGTTGAGCAAAGTTGCACAGACCAGATGGCTCACAAAGCCTAAAATAAAGACTTTGCCAACCTGTGTCCTAGAAGAATACAGGCTCTAGAAGAGCAGGAACCTTGTGTGTCTTGTTCACTGCTGCATCCCTAGCACCTAGTAAAGTATACATACAAGGTGCTTAATAGACATGTATTAAATGAAAGAATAAAAACATTAACCCTAAAACAACCTTACAGAAGTTATCCCCCTTTTACAGATAAGGAAACAGAAGCTCAAAGAGGTGACTAACTTGCAGGAAGTTAGCAGGTGTCAGCAAGGAAGTATGCACACAGGTCTGCCTGGTTCAAACATCCCTACTGCTGGGGCATCTGGGTGGCTCAGTCGTTAGGCGTCTGCCTTCGGCTCAGGTCGTGATCCCGGGGTCCTGGGATCCAGCCCCGCATCAGGCTCCGTGCTTGGCGGGAAGCCTGCTTCTCCCTCTCCCACTCCCCCTGCTTGTGTTCCCTCTCCCGCTGTGTCTCTGTCAAATAAATAAATAAAACCTTAAAAAAAAAAAATCCCTACTGCTAACAACACTCACTTCATTCCCTAAGGGAAGAGGGGCAGAAAGGAAGATGGGGGCTGTTTTATACAAGGTAGTCAGGAAAGAACCTGAAGGAAGTAAGGGAGTAAACTATGTAATCAAAGATTTTGGATAATAAAAGACAAAGCAATATAAAGAACAAAGTTCAGAAATAACCTATGCACATGTGATGATTTGTTACATCAAAAAGGTGGCCGTTAAATCATAGGCAAAAGGACAGTCTATGTAATAAATGATGATGGCTATCCATTTATTTAAAAAAAAAATTATACTGGGCTCTTCCCCCTTATGATTCACAAGTAAATTCCAGATATATTAAAGATTTCAACATGGGGGCACCCGGGTGGCTCAGTCGATTAGGCGTCTGACTCTTATTTCAGCTTAGGTCACGATTTCAGCTGGGATCTAGCCCCATGTGGGGGCTCCGTGCTCAGTGGGGAGTCTGCTTGGGATTCTCTCTCTTCCTCTGCCTCTGCCCCTCCCCCCCGAAATAAATAAAATCTTTTAAAAAAAAAAAAGACTTCAGGGGCGCTTGGGTGGCTCAGTCGATTAAGCATCTGCCTTCAGCTCAGGTCATGATCCCAGGGTCCTGGGATCGAGCCCCACATTGGGCTCCCTGCTCAGCAGAGAGCCTGCTTCTCCCTCTCCCTCTGCCTGCCGCTCTGCCTACTTGTGCTCTCTCTCGATCTCTCTGTCAAATAAATAAATAAAATCTTTTAAAAAAATAAAAATAAAAAGACTTTAACATAAAAAAATCCTAAACTTGGTTTAGTTTAGAGAACAAAAAATGTTCCTCACCTTGAGAAAGGTGAAGTTCTTCTTAAATAAAACACAAAAACAATAAAAAAAAAAAAAGTGAAATATTTGACAGAACCAAAATTTAAAACTTCTATTCATGAAACATACCATAAGCAAAATTAAAATACACATGACAGGACAGAAGAAAATATCTGTGACATACGTAACAGACAACGGGTCACTACTCAGAATATATAATAAATTCATATGAATCCATCAGAAAAAGAAAACAGTAAGAAATGAGGAAAGAATATGAATGGGTAACTTCAGAGAAGAGAGAAAAATACAAATAACCAATAAACATAAGGGGTGCAAGCTCCCTCATTATCAAGGAAATATAAATCATATCAATTAGTTTGAAAAACAATCCTTAAAAATAGGTAGTATCGGGGCGCCTGGGTGGCTCAGTTGGTTAAAGCGACTGCCTTCGGCTCAGGTCATGATCCTGGAGTCCCGGGATCGAGTCCCATATCGGGCTCCCTGCTTGGCGGGGAGCCTGCTTCTCCCTCTGACCCTCCCCCCTCTCATGCTCTCTCTCGCTCTCATTCTGTCTCAAATAAATAAATAAAATCTTTAAAAAAAAAAAAATAGGTAGTATCAAGGGGAGGCTGGGTGGCTCAGTCGTTAAGTGTCTGACTTGGGCTCAGGTCATGATCCCAGGGTCCTGGGATCGAGCCCCGCATCAGGCTCCCTGCTCGGCAAGGAAGCCTGCTTCTCCCTCTCCCACTCCCCCTGCTTGTGTTCCCTCTCTCGCTTTGTCTCTCTCTGTCAAATAAATAAATAAAATCTTTTTTTAAAAAATAGGTAGTATCAAATATTATTATAACTGCTATAAAATGGATACAGCTTGGCTAGCAATAGGGCAGGATCTGTCAAAATTCAAAATGCAATTCCATTTCTAATTATCTGCCTAATCAAATACCAGCACATGTGCGCCCCAAGAGGCACGTAAAAGACCCTCCCCTCCACCTGCAAGTAAAGCCAGCCCAGACCACCTCTGTTTGCCATGAAAGGGAAGAACTGGGCACAAAGCTGGGCCCATCGAGTGTGGCCGAGTTAAATACACAACGCCACACCCAAACCAGATGCTCAGAACATATTGTTACTGCCTGAAAAACGTGTATTGTCATTTTGGGTGGTTGGGTAAGAGATGAGAACAATTTGAAAAAGTTACCTGATTTCCATGTTTAACTGCTATTCTAACCTACACCAACTTTTTTTTTTTTTTTTTTAAGATTTTATTTACTTATTTGACAGAGAGAGAGACACAGCGAGAGAGGGAACACAAGCAGGGGGAGTGGGAGAGGGAGAAGCAGGCTTCCCGCCGAGCAGGGAGCCCGATGCGGGGCTCGATCCCAGGACCTGGAATCATGACCTGAGCCGAAGGCAGATGCTTAACGACTGAGCCACCCAGGTGCCCCCTAACCTACACCAACTTACAGAAGAACCATATTGCCAGACAGCAGCAGTGCATTACACAGAAGTTTCTACACAGTATCCCTTGGATGCATGTCCATCAATAACTCATGATCGCCCAGGGATTTTGACAAATATTTTTAGATGCCATGATCCTACAATTAATCTGGTATCTTCTTTGACAAAAGTATTCACGGAAACCAACTTCTAAAAAATTGTACTTATCGCCAACAGTTACTCTCAGCCACCAGAAATAAATTTATAGGCTCCAATTTATAATCTTGGTTCAGCCAACTTGGAAAAAAATAATTCAATTATTGGCTATCTACCAATTACCCCTGAGTTTAAAAAACAGAACCAAAATTTTAAAAAACTGCGGAGTGATAAAGTCAATAGCTGGTGGTTCTCATGCGGGTTTACCCTGACACACAGTATCACCCTGGGGTCTGCTGGTTTGCTGATATCCTGGCAGATTCTCTGCCTGTTTCCATTACTATATTCATCACACTTTTCCCCTCTCATCTGATAACAGAAAATGCCAGAAAGGCATAAGAAAAGAATATTTTACCTCCAGGCATTCCGATCAGCAATACTTACCTTAATAATTAATGTGAGTGTATACCAAGTTTTTGCTGTAACGTCAACATGTCCTAAAGCATATATGATCCATCCAGCTGCAACACAAAAAGATTATCCTAACATGATATATTTTTAAAATTGAAATTACAGAATTACATAGCTCAGTTGGGGTTCTCAGGCAGCATTTGTATGTAGTAAAGTAAGCCTTAATAAAGATCTGCATTTCCAGATCTACCACTGATTTAAAACAAAACATCCTTCATTCAGGCATGCATTCCACAAGCATGTATTGGGATTCTACTCTGAGTCATATATCATATGTGAGCTCACAGGAGAACCAGTGACATGAACTTACAAACCAACCACAGTATAATGTGTTAACTTCTACAGTTCAGGCGTAGATTTACGCTCGATCGGATTGGATATAAAGAATAAGGAGTAGTGGTCAAAGGTCACTATAAGATTTCTAGCTGGCGTAACTGGTTACATGGGAATAGCATGAACTGAGAATTAGAGAGAGAAAACAGTGAGTTAATTTGGGGATAGATTATATTTGAATGCCTGAAAGAAACCAGAATAAGATGTTGAGTGGGCAGTTTAAAACACAAGAACAGTGGGGACTAAAGACCTGGATGTAAATTGCTGGTTCCAGTTCTGCTACTAACTCATTTTGAGACTTTGGGCAAATCAATTAACCTCTCAATTAACCTCTCCTTTGGGAAAATCAATTGGACTGGGCAATTACTGAGGAACATTCTAGATGGGTCATGCTATGATTTTGCAATCTTACTCTAGTGTCCTTATAACCCACTCTTTATTACTTGTGGAGCCCTTTCCACCTTAGGAAGAGGCAAAGAGTAGCAAACTATAGGAGAGAAGATTTTTTACAAATGCAGGGGGAAGCCAAGAGACGAGGAATCAAGAAGACGCAGCCCCAATACGGTCTGTTTCAACAGAGCGGGGTGTACTAACACCAAAGTGAATTGGACAGAATTCTACACGGACACATTCTAAGCACCTATCCTGGATAAAACGCTATTCTACATAAGACAAGGGCTGTTTAAGATGAATGGAAAAAAGTCAAGCTGCTTTCAAGTTATTAACTAAGTTGGGAAACAGGATTTCTCCATTTAAAGCAGACCCATCCTTCTCCTTGTATTTCCATAAGCACACTAGCACACTCTTGCAGTCTTGCTTTTTATTAATGGGGTTTCCTGGCCATTCTGTCCCTATACATCCACCTCACCCCAATCTATGCAAATCCTACCCTGACAGCCTAGCTCGGCTCTACCTGAAAAAACTCTGCACCATTTCCTTTAACCAGCTGCCTCTCTAATTAACTCTCCAATTTTGAATCATTTACATGTGTTGCATGTGCTTACATGTGTTGCATCTCTTCGCAGTTAGACGTACAAGCCCCTTGAGGTAAAGCTCTCTCATTACACAGTAAGTGACAAGCTCACCGTGGCATATTTCATAGCGAGTCATGTGCTACAGAAGAAGTCACTTACCTAGATCACCCGTAACTCTGTAGGTTCCATTTGCAAAAATCCAGAAGAAAACTCCTCTGGCGCCTCTAATCAAGATACCACCTTTGTTTACTCTTCCGGCAATGAACACGCCTCCCTTCTCAGGAGTCTCTATGTAAACATCACACGTTACAGTCAGATTGGACCTGCAGAATGAAACTGTTCGTTAGCGCTCTTAATTGTACTGCTCCAGATGCCGCACAAACGTGTCCCTTCACAGCCACACGCTTCCAGACTTCTAACTGAGGTGAGTATGTGATTTGCTAAGTCTGTGCTTATAGCAGGGATGGGCTTCGAGAATCTTCAGTGATGAAAAAAAAATATCTTCATTGATGACAGTTTTAAGTTTTATGTGGCTGAAGTTAAGTCATTTCATTGCCTCTTTTAATGTTACTGGAAAATAATATTTATTGTTTTTAAGTCTCAACACATTTCTTGTCTCTCTACAATAAAACAACTTCTCATCCTAAGAATATAATGTTAAAAGAAGGCTTTTTTTTTTTTCCCTAGGAATACATAAAAGATCCATTCAATTCAGAACAAAGAAAGTTTATTAAATTTCCATCAGCTAAGAGAAGCAGTGTAGGCAAAGCTAGGGGCCCCTAGGAGAACATAAGCTACTTTGGGGCTAATTTTTATCTTTAACCCTACCAAGACTTAAAAACTCCAGAAGAAAGATCTCAAATTATTTCTCTGCAAACACAGAGATAACTCTATATTGACTCTACAGCAGGTTTTCAAATTTGAACAGCACTGACATCACCTGGAGGGCTTATTAAATTCAGTCTGTTCGCCCCACCCCACAGTGTCTGATTCAGTAGGTTTGGGATGGGGCTCTTGAATCTGCCTGTCTAACAAATTCCCGGGTGATGCTGGTGCCCCTGGTCCAGGAATCCTACTCTGAGAGCCATTTTCCCCTACGGAGCATCTCTGTCCATACAGGGACAGTAAAACCCTGCCTGCCATTACTGATTGACAGGGGTACATCAAAGGAGGGGGAAAATTCAGCCAACCAGAAACTACTAGAGCTTTAATAGTGAGCTCTGCTCCAGGCTTCTCTTATAAATGCTACTAGATGCCTTCTGCAATGATACAACCATCCCCAAACCTACATGATCTCTGAAAATAATATACCTCCTACTCAAACTCTAACTGCAAACAGGAAAGAAAGCCTGCACAAAGCCAAGTAATAAAGCGAGCAATTTACCTAAAATATAACTAAGAATGTCAAGAAATATATTTTGGAAATGGGGGGAAAAGAGACCTAGAATGATGTGGCTTTTATATTTCTCAGTTTCTTATCAGTGAATTTTGCACAATAAGATTTTACTTTGTAAAGAAAAATATAAAAAAAAGAAGTAGCTACAACAGACGTGCAACAATCCGGAAAATCCACAGTGAATCATCTAATCAAAGCTGGGCTACTTTACAGGAAAATCAGATGCAAAGTTAACTAAAGCCCAATCTGTCTTGTACCTCCTCCCAAGTAGAGGGAGCTTTTCTCTCTGTAGACTGTCCCCAGCAGGAAACCATGAGGGATCAACATTGCTCCATACATCCCCTCCCTCTGTTCTGGTTCATCGGAAGTGTAAGAACTGTCAGCACCAGAAACTTACTCTATTTAGAGTCAGAGTGGGAGAAGATCTAACCTCCTTTTTTTACATCCCTTTCCAGAATAAATATTCCCACATCAGAACTTGCAGACGATTTCGAAGACAATGAATGAAACAGAATAAAAGTGTGGTCTCGTCTTCCAGAGTCATAATCTCTTGGTAGTGCTGAGGACACAAAAACTGGCCAGTACATTAAGTAAATTTAACCAAAAGGATGCAGAGTTTGGATGTGTGCAGTGAAAGGTAATTCTGTGATTTTGTGATTGTCCTCAGGTCCCAACCAAAGCTTACTAACAAGATGGAAGTCTTGAGTACCTTTGGGAAAGTCTACCCTCTATAGTCCAATTACTGTGCTGGTACTTAACTAAATCTAAGGATGATCGAGGAAGTCCCCCTGCAAACACATCCTAAGAACTGATGACAGTATGTGCACACTGAGAGCCGACTTTAAAATAGCGCTACAGGTAAACCACCCTCATCCTCCCTCTCCTCCTCTTAGGAATGAGACAATGATTAAACTGTGAGGTGGTAGTCCCAAGGGTATGGGCTAAGCTAAGCACCAGACAGTCCTGGCCTCTCGCCCCAGTTCTAGAACTTACAAGTATGGGATCTTGGGTAAATCTTACCCTCAAGCCTTGGTTTCCCAATCCATAAGGTGGGGAGGATGATAACTCTGCCATCGGTAGTTATGGGAGGCTCATACCCGTAGGTAGTATGATCGAGTTTTCACTCCCTCCTTTCCCTACAGTAAGGGGGGATTGCAGCCAGAAAACAGAAATGAGCATGGCACATGTGGGGATCTCTGAACAGATCCCCAAATATTGGGAAATAGAACGTAATAAATAGGAAGAGCCCAAATGTGAAAGGGTCTTGGAAGTCAGGCATAGACGTGTAGATCTGACTGGGTTGCTGGAGACAGTCACTGCATATTCCCGAGCAGGCGGTTGCACAATGAAAGCAGGGCTAAGAAAGATGAAAATAGTCCCTTCTTGAAGGGTATCGCTGCTCTTTCCTCATTCTTTCTCATTCAAACCATGTCACTCTTTCCCTCTTTCCCCGCTTCCCCCTCCCACTCCCTTACCCACTGCAGCAGTAAAGATGATCATTACTACTTAAATAATGCAAAATCTTCAAAGTTATAAAGTTGTTTGGTTACTCTTTGAATAGTGCTCTATCCCCTCTCTACTACAATTAAAGAGTCTCTTGATTTTTCTAGAGTCCCAGCCAGAAATAAGAGTTTGTCAGGGAAAGCCACTCTTCTGTAGTATTCACAAGCAAGGAGGATAACAGTTGTTGCAGAAACTTAAAGGTTTTCTATGGTGGCTGGCTTCCAAACTGGTAACCAAAATAATGGGGCCCATCCCTTAGACCAGTAAACCCAGCCACCTGTCTCATAATAAGACCATAGGTAGCAAATGAAAAACCACACATCCCACTGGCACGATCAGAAAATCCAAGGTAAAGTGTCTACTACAGAGATGTGGGATAAATGGCATTTTTGCTGTATAAAAAGACAAGCCAGCAAAGTTATCCTAAATTAGGCAAGCATTCTTCATTGTACCCATAAATCTCCATGGTACTGTACAGGTTCCGGAAACCGGGTAACTGAAAATGTCTCAAGACTTACAGCAGAGCTTAGAACTAGAATTTGGGATTTCTAATAGGGAGAAAGGCAATAGAGAAGGGATAAAGACTTTGTGCAGCATTCCACAGATAAATAAGTCAAGACTCTTTTCAGATTTACCTTCCCTGCCCGGTCCAATTTCCAAGTAATAGATACGGCTGCCTGGTGACTTCGCGTTAACAGTTACTACCACTAAACCTGGAATGCTTGACTTCTGTGTTACAGAATTATACTAGTTAAGAGAAAAAATAAAAAAGAAACACCTGAAACAGGTATAATAAGTCAGTACATGAGAATCCCACAACTGACTTAATAGGGAAGGTGAAGTTTTGGTTTGTCATTATGTTTTAAGTGTAGAATAAATACGCATTGTCTCTTGAACAAATGCCTGAAGAAAAGAGCTGAATTCACTCACCAAGTAAAAGCTGATTTGCTTTTCACTATTGCCATCTACCGTCACCCGGCAAATAGATTTTCTACGAAGGCTGAAACGGTGTAAGTCTAGAATGGATCCAGCAGGTGGCAACACCAGATCAATAAATCAACTCTCCAGCAACACCAAAAACAACACAGAAATCACAAAGCCTGTTTATAAATAAGTATTAAATTATAACTGGATCCAAAAGTCCTCAATTTCTATATTAAAAGCAATCTGTTCCTGTAGCAATCACTATTAAACTGGGCAAATCTGAGGGAAGGACACTGAGGCAGCATAACCACGTGCTGGCTTGTGGCCATGACATTCAACAATTACCACACACCCATTTAGTTCTTGTACAAGGAAGACCATTGAAAAGTCTTCACTTCAGAATGTACCTGACAATATTACAAGGTTATTTCAGCTAGATCTACATTAAGGACACCAATTTTATATACCATTTGTAATCTCCTATAATACTGATGGTGTTGTATGCATCAGCAGCCCAAGTAATGGGCCGCTGATTGAGAACTTGGCGTAGCGTGAAGCGATGCTCTCCAGGGTCTTCAATGTTCGTAAAGTATTCAAAGACGCCAGTCTGATCAGCAAAATTCGGAGCTTCACTAAAAAATGGGTAATCTGTTCAGAACACAATTAAATTCTCTGGTTAGTATAAAATCCTCCTCTCTGATATTTTATGGCATATATTGAAACACTTTTGAAAAGTCCTAAATAAGTAAATGATACTTATAACAAGCAGAAGTTTAGGAGTTAGGTTAATAAAGAGATTGATTTTTGTATCATCATTATTACTCAATACCAACATGATCAGTTTGATAGACAGACTTTACATATTTAATCCTTGCAACTGCATAAGAGGAAAGATCATGAGTTTTAGAGAAAGGCAGACCCAAGGTTTAAATTCTAGTTCAGTCTGTCCTCCTGGCCAAGTTGTTTAACTACCCTGTGTCTCAAGTACCCTCCTTTCTAACTGGGCATGAGGACAAGAGAATTAAATAAAAGAACGCATGTAAAGTGTGTACATAAACCAGCACCTAGCCAGGGCTCAATAAGAGATAGTTTTGTTATTTCTAGTATCTGCCAAAAAAGGTTCTACATCCCTGGTCACAGTCATCAGCTGACAGAAGATTAGAAAAGCCTCACTATAACAACTATAGAATTTACAAATTACAAATTTTCTTCTATTTCTAAAATGAAGCAAAAGCAGTTGGGCCTAAGCTATCTATCAATCTTTTCTTTTAGTTTTATTAAATTAAATCAGTCTTAGAATGACAAAGGCTATAGAAGAGCAATTTTAGTCATAATCTTACACCTAATTTCACACTTCATGCTCTTCTAAGTGTTTTCATGTTCATCATTTGAGAAATTAAGAACCACGTAAAGGAGTGCTACGGCCTGACTTAGAGTTTTTAGTTTATTTTGTAGTCAATGAAGCATTATACTTTAGATTTGAAGGTTTAGAATTGCCTTTCAGTTTTCAGGTCATAGAATAAGTAATTCTGGTATTGGGGGAACTTCCCCCTTGTTAACTAGGCCATATCCCACACAGACTCCTTTACTGAAGACAAGAGGAATTACCTTGGCCAACACCGAAGTGAGCAACAGATTGCAAAGACATTCCTGGTGGCATAATTCATGGATTCATCTAAAAGGCCACTTTAGAGAATCGCAAGAAAACAAAGCACAGAGCCCCGAGGGTCCCTGTTGTCCGTGTTATGCAAATAACCGAGAGGACTCCAGTACACAGTCCAAAGGGCCTTATACTGCAATTAACCAAGATATCCCTTCTGGGGAAAGGGAGCGGAGACCCTGCAACTGTGAGGGTGACTGGGAGGGGGTAGCAGGAGTCTCCAACCAGCCATGCTGGAAAGAGCAGCCCTGCAGACAGGAGGTTCAAGAGTGCTCTCAATGGCAGTCCCCCTCCCTGCTTCTCTCCTACAGCTGCGGATTTGAGGAGCAAAGAAGAGGGCCATCTGACCCTGTCTGTGAGATCCAGAAGCTGTAAGTCTCCTGGTCAACAAGTTCTGGCACGTACTGAGTGATCTGGGGTTATACCCACAAGGACGGTGCGTCCCAACTTTTCAAGCAGTTTTCCTACATTACCTAAAATCAAAAGCTTTTCTGCAGCTTTAGGACAGATCTTCCTGGAAAACCAGGAGAGTGCAAGTATAAAATGCCCGGGTAGATAATGAGGTGAAGCACCCAAGGGGAGCATAACTGCCCTGAGCACGCAGTCCACTAGCCCTGCAGAAAGTGAAGGACCTTGACCTCCACACTCATGGAGGAAACCAGGAATGGCTTTCGTGAATGTGGGTAACAGGGCAGTGGCAGGGTCACAAACCTTAAGCTTCACCAAAACCAATAGCTTTCATTCTGACAATGACTTCTATGTTTTTTCTGGCGCTGAAAAATACAGGGCTCTCAAGCTGAGAGTCTCCTTGAGGAAATACCAAAATGAGGTCTCAGTTACCATTTGGACGTTCAGAGCTACACTTTACAGGTGTTCCATCACACACCCGTCTGACAGGTAGAAATCTACCCACTACTGCTGGAAATGGAAACCACACTAAGTTTTAGTAAAAACAAACAAAACTTACCAAAATCAAAATCATCTTTATAAATTCGTGGGAAGGGCTGGGACTTTGGAGGCAGCGGGTAGCTGCCCTTGCCCCCGGTTGTGAGAGTGGTGAGCGTGAAGAGCTCGTCCTCCTGCAGCTCCAGGGTGAAGGTGCCACTGCTGTCGAGAAGCTGGAAAACGAAAATGCGGAGGTCAAAGCCAGGTGCTTTGGCTCATGTCATCTGGGCAAAATCAACTTCTTGAAAAATCAACTTAAAGAAAAGCCAGACTCACTTCTGCTAAAACTTCATAACCACTCATGAAGGCCACACCCAAAATCAAGGCCTTGGGGGTCTTTTTCCTTATTTAGAAGACTTTATAAAATTATACTTTGTAGATAGGATTTTAAAAGAATTTCCCTCTGTGGAGGGAAGGAGGACTAGAGGACACCAAAATTTCTATTTGTCTATTCTTTGCCATTACACTGTAAGCTCCTCAGAGCCTCTTTATATTCAATACACATAAATAAGAGATCTGCTTATTTACTTTTTAGGACTTTACTAAGGGAGAAAAATCCATAAAATCTCACTGATGACTCAGCTGTTAATCACAGAAAACCTTTTACTATTAAGAAAAAAAAAGGTCCGGGCGCCTGGGTGGCTCAGTTGGTTAAGCGACTGCCTTCGGCTCAGGTCATGATCCTGGAGTCCCGGGATCGAGTCCCGCATCGGGCTCCCTGCTCAGCAGGGAGTCTGCTTCTCCCTCTGACCCTCCTCCCTCTCATGCTCTCTGTCTCTCATTCTCTCTCTCGCAAATAAATAAAATCTTAAAAAAAAAAAAAAAGAAAAGAAAAAAAAGGTCCTACTTCTGACATGTTCAATATATATTTCAATTAGCAGATTAGGTTTATGTCACATTTATGCTTTTGGCAGCTTCATCTTTTTAAGCCACTTCGCCACAAAATGAGGGGAAAAAATACATACCTCCTAGGGCTGTTGCAAGGATTAAACAACATACTGTGTATAAAGTGCTTTGCTCAGTGCATGACCTTCTCTATAGAAACACTCCCTATATCACAGCTGTTCTATGCTACATGTAGACCTCTGAAGACACTAGAATCCTCTGCATAATTAATGTAGGCATTAGATGTATGCCCATTTTAGGAAATTTGAGCAGTTTTTTTTCTACTTTGAATTCAAGGGGCTTATACCGTATCTTTGCTTTAATAATAAATTATTGGTCAGATCTATGAAATACGTAGCACCATATTCTGGCTCAGGTAATACCCCAAATGATATATTCCTTATGGGGAAAATTGATTTTAATGTGCTATTTCTAGCAATTTGTTGTGCAAAAAGCAGACTGCTCTTTTTTTAGAATTTAATACAGAAATGGTGTTCAATCACTGATAGCAACTAGTTGATTCACAGAACATTAATAATTTCCAGGAAAAGTAGATTTGTGTCAATTAGGTGAAGTAATGTGTTCACTTGGACCAATTCACATTCTTTGAAACGTTTCCTGAGGAACTACCATGTGCTAAGCGTGATAGCAGGGACCTGAGGTAAAAAGCTAAAGAAGGCAGGGCCCCAATCCTCAAGGTGCCCAGTGTAGTGGGGAAAATGCTTAACTAGGTAAGCACCTATTCCTAGGTGGCTATGAGCTAGGACTGGTGGGGAAAGCTTCACAGGAAGCAGCACCTGAGCTGAGTCTTGAAGAACAACAAAGAGATGAAGAGAAGGCATTCTAGGAGAAGGAAGAAGCAAGTGCAAAGTCACAGAGATGAGTAAAGTGACATGCCATGCTCTGAAAAAGACAAGAAGTTTGGTCTGTGAGGACAGGCCACATTAGTAGAAGAACATGCATCGAGAAATGAAAGCAGTCTTTTACCTCATGAGGTGGTAACGAGGATCGCGTGCTATGCTAAGGGATGTGAATTCACAGGAAAAATCACTGGGGGACTTTGAGCAATGGATTGACAAAACTCAGATCTGCATTTTAGACACATCATTCTAGTAGCAGTGTAATGGGTGGCCAGACAGAGTCACATTAGAGGCTGGAAAAACAGGAAGTAGTTTCCAAAATCCAGGAGAGAGATAATAAGGAACTGAAATAAGCAGTAGCAGTGGGAATGGAGAATAAGGAATGTGTAAGAGAAACACGTCGGTGATAGAATGCTCTGGACTTGACCAATGGGGGTATACAAAGAGAGGGTGGGCGGGAAAGACAGTCTCAGATGAAACTCAATTTTCTGACTTGGGCAGCCAAGGGCAAGGGCAAGCCAACAAACTAAATGCTAAGAGCAAACACACCTATAAACACACACACTTCTATTATGCCTTGAGGAGGATTTCTATTTTAAAAAAACAACAGCTGGGGACAACTTTAGCTCTATTATACTTCAGTCATAAAATCAATTATAAAATTAAAAACTATTAATTCATTAATCAAATGTCTGTCTCTTTTACTATCTGCAATGCTCAAAATATAGGAATTTATTTTAAAACTACCCATAGAGAATCCAGTTGTTTAAAAAGAAATCTCGTAGATGGTTTTCCAAGCTTCGTATACCACACCTGTAGCTCTGGTATTTCACTCTGAGGAGAAAACACACAAAAAAAGTCATAGTTGAGTGGTTCATCATATCCTCTGAGGATTTCCAAAATTAGTACCAGCAAGAATGAACCATTGATAATGTGCAGTCTATTCCTAGTTGCCAAAAGACCCACCTCAAATCTTAAATAGTGACATTCTGAAAGTAGGAAGATATTGTTCAAGCAAATATTTTATTTCCTATAAATGCCACAGACTTTTGGCAAATGTTTAAAAAGATTGATTTTAGTGCCTTTGCTTCAAAAATACTCACTACTGTACCTGTGTAAAACACATTTTAGGAATTTTCTAGTATGAAAAAACAATTTTTATGCAATTAGTAGTCAGAAAAGGCACTGTAGTCAGAAATTAGTAGTAGAAATTGGTAGTCAGAAAAGGCACTGTATTTTCTGTGTTCAAAACTAACAATAGGTAGAAACAGCAAGAATCTGGTGTCTTTTTATGTTGTTGGTTTTTCTGTACAGAGTACTGAAAAGATAAATTCTTGAAAGTTCCCTAGACTACATATCTGATGCTTCTTCTACCAACAAGAACACCTTTGTTACAAACTGACTTTTGTTAAGTGTTCTTCAAAGCCCAGGAGAGTTTTAGCCACACAGTTTTGCCTCCTAGTGGCTTCTGTACTGTTTGACTAAGACCAGTCAGCATTTAGAAGACACCAGTGCCTATATCCCTTTATATGCAAATACTTTATAGCTCCTAATAGAAGACTTCACTTATAAACTGCTAGTCTGTGACAAAATACATAACTTCTCAAATGAAAACCAAAATAAAAGTCCCACATATTTACTTACAAAAGAACCTTTAAGAACAAAGGTAGCAAACTGATGTGACACATTGAAGTAAGGCAGAAACGGCCGTATACACTTAGAATGTTTATGGCTCTAGGAGAAAAAAAAATCATGTAAGTTATCCAAATGATATACAAGCCACCTTAGGAAAAGAAAATTAAACATTTAATGCCCCAAGATTAACAGAAATGGCACATATTAGGTGACAAATAAGAGTTTATTTCAAATTTTTAAAGACTTTTTTCCTAATATAACCTGCATTGAAAGTCTACTGTGGTTGCCTAGTCAAAGTAAAGTTCAATGGCATTTTGACTGAATTAAACTGAATTCATGACTAACCTACAGAGTCATCTGGTGGCACACAGATTAATTTTTATATTATAATTCTTTTCCAAGTAAAACACATCAAATAAAATGCAAATGCTTGTATGTTTTCACTGAAAAGGCATCTCATCTAAATATAACCTTCATATCAACTAGTCAGTAAGTACATATAACAAATAGTTCTCACATTGACAACATCATTTTTTACTAAATAGTCACTACTATTGACTGGGATCAAAAGAATTATGAGACATAATCCCTACTTCAGGGGATACAATGATCCCAGAGCACTTAAGTGAAAGGTTCTGGGCCAGGCTTCGTGGACACTAAAAAAATTACAATTGTAGTTAGGGATTCCAATACTTCATCCTCAGTAAATGATGTACAACTAGACAGAAAATCAACAAGGACAGAGGCGATTTGCACTATGCCACCACATAGCTTGCCTGGATTGACATCTATAGATCACCTCACCCAGCAACAGCAGATGCACATTCTTTTCAAGTGCACAAGCAACATTCACCAAGGAACACTATATTCTTAGCCATAAAAGAACTTTCAATACATTCAAAAAGATTCAAATCACACAATGTATGTCCTCTGACCACAAGATAATTAAATCAGAGATAAATAATAGAAAAACCTCTAGAAAAATTCCAAAATATTTAGAAACTAAATAACAAGTTTCTAAATAATCCATGGCTCAAAGAAAAAATAGAAATAAAAAGGGAAATGAGAAAGAATTTTGAGCTGTATCAAAATAAAAATACAATGTACGATTTGTGGGATGCCACGAAAGCAGTATTTAGGAGCAAATTTATAGCACTGAACACCGATTAGAGAAGAAGGATGTGAGACTTCAGCTTCCACCTGGAGAGAGTAAGACAAGAAGAGCAAATTTAAAACCAAAGTAAGCAGAATGAAAACAATAAAGATCAAAGAAGAAATCAATTAAACAAAACTCAGAAAAATGAGAGAATAATCAAGAAACCACAAGCTGATTCTTTGAGAAGATCAATAACATTGATAAACTTCTAGCTAGACTAATCAGGAAATCAGGCTAGAAGAAAGAAAATACAACTTGCCACTGTCAACAGTAAGAAAGGTGACATCAGTACAAATTACAGAGATATTAGTGGAATAATAGGGAATAACACCAATAACTTTATGTCCAGAAATGGAACAACTTGAATGAAACAGAAAAAATTCTTGAAAGACACAAAAACCAGGGGCACCTGGGTGGCTCAATCAGTTATGCATCTGATTCTTGATTTCAGCTCAGGTCATGATCTCAGGGTTGTGAGACTGAGCCCCATATCAGGCTCCACACTGGGTATGGCACCTACTTGGGATTCTCCCTCTCCCTCTGTCCCATTCCCGTCGACCCCACTCTAAAAAAAAAAAAAAAAGACACAAAAACCCAAAGTTCACTGAAGAAGATATGGATAACCCAAATAGGCCCGATGGCTGTACTGGGAAATTCAGGTCGACCTTGAAGCTTTGCTCAAACATAAAGTAAAGCTACTACCAGGTTGTGCCCTGCCTACTTGAGCACTGACACGGAGCCCATGCACACACAGCCCATCGGCCAAGGCCAGGAGACTTGCCAGTTCCAAACATAAGGAAACCTCTGTACAGTCATGAGCTGACCACTAAGGTAACTAAGCAGAGGCTTCAGTGGCTACATATAATAAAGCTGACAAAGTACAGAATTTGCTCAAGAAAGTCACTAAGCAAATAAATAGCAACAACAATAAAGGGTAACAACCACAAATGCTAGATGGGAGAAATCTGACCTCCAGAGCTGCCACAATACATTATGTAATATGTCTAGTTTTCAACAAATAATTATGAGATTTGCAAAACAAAACAAACAACAACAACAAAACAGGAGAGTGGCCCATACACAGGAATAAAAGCAGTCAACAGAAACCACGTCTGACAAAGCTCAGGCATTACTGGCCACATATTAGACTTACTAGACAAAAGACATTAAATCGGGTATTTAAATATGTTCAAAGGAAACCACATCTAAAAAAACTAAAGCAGAGTTGTACTTCCAGAATGACGATGTGAGGAGCTCCATGAAGCTGTGCCCCTCAAAACTGGTGAAAAATATTTTTTAAAAATGGAAATGACCTAGGGTGCCTTGGTGGCTCAGTCAGTTAGGCAACCAACTCTTGGTTTTGGTTCAGGTCATGATCTCAGCGTCCTGAGATCAAGTCCCCACACTGGGCTCCATGCTCGACGCAGAGTTTGCCTGAGATTCTTTCTCTATCCCTATCCCTATCCCTCTGTTCCTCCCCCAACATCCTCTCTCTCTGTCTCAAATAAATAATCTTTTAAAAAAATGGCAATGATCCTAAGGCCATGCAACAAATAAACATTTATTCAAGAAAATGTACAAAAACTCAGTAAAAAGAGCAAGAGCCTGTGGCATTTACACCACGATCTATCCATCCCCTGTCTCTCTTAGCCAAACAGAAGAAACTGCATGCCAAGTAGGTGCAGCCAAAAACACAGGGCTCCCTCCTCCCAACTCGCAGCTGAAGGCTACAGTAGTTTACTGGGAGAAGCAGGATTTCAGCATTTCTCACCACCCACCCCCTCAGATATTTGAGTCCAAGGCTAATTAGCAGCAAGGGAGCTGAGGGCTCCCTTGCTCTGCCCAGCTCCCATTCATGGGTTCACCTTGGAATACTGAGAATACTGGAGTCCCCAACCTCCACCCATCACCCTGTGTTCCTAAATCAGAGGTGTTACTAAGAGAGAAACAAGGGACCTTCAGTAAGATTAAAAGTTGATTCATCATCAGAAACAACAAAAATTAACACATTCAAAATGCTCAAAAAAAAAAAACAAAAAAAACCCACTGTCAATCAAGAATCCTATATCCAGCAAAATTATCTTTCACAAAATGAAGGCAAAATACATTTCCACATAAACAAAAACTGAAAGAATGTGTTGATACCAGACACAACTTTCATAAAATATTAAAATAAGAATTTCAAGCTAAAAGTAAAGGATCACACCCCATAATTCAAATCCACAAACAAAAAGTATAGGCAAAGATAATTATGTAATTATAAAAGACAGTAAAAATGCCTATTTCTTCTTTCTTCCCATAAACTGATTTTTAAAAGCAACTGCATAAAATACTATGTATATAGTCATACTGTTGGGCTTACAAAATATAGAAATGTGCTGTAACTGCCAACAATAGCACAAAGTAGCCAGGTGAGGAAAAAACTATTAGAATAAGGAAATACCACCAGACAATAACTCAAATCCACAGGAATAAATAAAAACAATCAAAAATGGTAAGATTAACATAAATATTATAAATATATAATTTCTCTCCTTTATTCTCTCAAATTTTTTAAAAGACTTGAAATTATATATTAAGCTGTAATTAAAACAGGTCTCATTAGGCTTACAGTAGATAGAGGTTTGATAAATATAATAACAACAAAAAGGAGGAAAGAGAATAGAGCTATATAGGAAAAATGTTTCTTTTTTTTTTTTTAAGATTTTATTTATTTGACAGACAGCACAAGCAGGGGAAGTGGCAGGCAAAGGGAGAGGAGGATGGGGTAACTGCGTGATGGGCATCTAGGAGGGCACTTGATGTAATGAGCACTGGGTGTTATATGCAACAGATGAATCACTAAATTCCACTCCTGAAGCGAATAATACACTATATATTAACTAAATTGAATTTAAATAAAAAATTTAAAGAAAGAAATACCTCAAAAAATAACCTTCTTCTACCTACAATCTTTAAAGAGCAAACTAAATTCAAAGTTAACAGAAAGGAATAAAGATTAGAGTGGAAATTACTGAAATAAAGAAGAAAACAGAGAAAAATCAACAAAAGTTGTTTATTTGAAAAGATGACCAAAATTGACAAACCTTTAGGTTTTCTAACCAAGAAAAAAAGGAAAGACAAATTACTAAAATCAGGAATGAAAGAGGAACATTTCTACCAACCTTACAGAAGTTAAAAGGCAATATGTAAGGGAATACTATCACAAACACATGCAAACAAATTAGGTAACATAGGTAAAAGAGACAAATTCTCTGAAAAACACAAACTACCAAAGCTGACTCAAAAAGTAACATAAAACCTGAATAGACCTATAAGAAGAGATTGAGTCCATAAACCAAAACTTTCTTGCAGGAAAACTGCAAAATCAGATAGCTTCACTGATGAATTCTACCACACATAATAAAGAATTAATACCAATCCTTCACAACTTATCTTAAACAACATAAGAGGAAGGAACATTTCCCTACTCAGTTTATGAGTTTATTTATTTTATTTATTTATTTATTTATTGAGTGAAGTAAGAGAAATCAGAGAAAGACAATTATCATATGATTTCACTCATATGTGGAATATAAGTAATAATGCAGAGGACAATAGGGGAAGGGAGGGAAAACTGAATGGGCAGAAATCAGAGAGGGAGACAAACCATGAGAGACTCTTGACTCTGGGAAACAAACTGAGGGTTGCAAAAAGGAAGGTGGGTGGGGGGATGGGGTAACTGGTAACTGGTGATGGGCACGTGATGTGATGAGCACTGGGTGTTATATGCAACTAATGAATCATTGAACATTATATCAAAACTAATGATGTACTATATGTTGGCTAATTGAATTTAAATAAAATAAAATATAAAAAAAACAAAGATATTACAAGAAAACTACATACCAGTATTTCTTATGAATTTGGACACAAAAATCCTCAACAAAATACTAGCAAATCAAATCCAGCAACAAACAGGAAGATTATACATGATGATGAAGTGGAATTTATCCCAGAAATGCAAAGCTAGTTTAGCAGACAAAATTCCATCAATGTAATACACCATATCAATAAAATAAAAAACAAAAACCACATGATCACCTCAATAGATCCAGAAAGGATTTGATAAAATCCAATACCCTTTCATAATAAAAGCACTCCACAAACTAGGAATAGAAGGGAAGTTCTTTAACCTTATAAAAAATATTTACCAAAAAACCACAGCTAACATTACACTTAAGACTGGAAGTGTTTCCCCTAAGATCAGGTACAGGATAAGAATGTACATTCTCACCATTTCTATTCAATATTACTAAAGGACAATTAAGGGAAAAAATGAAAGATATCTACATTGAAAAGAAAGAAGCAAACTATCTCTATTTGCAGATGACATAATCTTGTCATATCTTGTAGATAGAAAATCCTCTAAGAAGCAATTAAAAAACTATTAGAACTAAGAAAGAAGTACAGAAAGCTTGTGGGATACAAGATCAATATGTAAAAATCAATTGTATTTCTATACACTAGCAATGAAAAATCTAAAAATGATATTAAGAACACAATTCACTTACAGTTACACCAAAATAATACTCAGAAATAATAACTGTAACAAAAAGAAGTGCATGACTTATACCCTGCAAACTATATAAACACCTTTAAAAGAAGTAAAAATGTAAATATATGAAAAGGTATCCATGTTCACGCACTGGAAAATTTGATATTGTTATAATGGCAATACTACCCAAATGATCTACAGATTAAATGTAATCTCTGTCAAAATCCAAACTGGCCTCATTGCAGAAATTGACAAACTGATCCTAAAATTTCTATGGAAATGCAAGGGACCCCTAATAGCCACACAGTGTTGAAAACTAACAAAGTTGGAGGACTCATGCTTCCTAACTTCGAAACATATTATAGAGCTATAGTAATTAAGACAGCATAATGCTCCCATAAGGAGAGATCTATAGGTCAATGCAACAGAACTGAGAGTCCAAAAAAACCCCTCACATTTATTGCCAATTGATTTTCAACAAGGGAGCCAAGACAATTCAATAAGGAATGAACAGTCAACAAATGGTGCAGAAACAATTAAATGATATCCACCTGTAAATGATGAAGTTGGATACATATCTAACCCTCTATTAAAAAAATAAAATGGATCAAAGGCCCAATGGATCATGACCTTGGATTAAGCATAATTTCTTAAATATGACACAAAAACACACAGAAAAATATATATATTCGACTTCATCAAAATTTAAAACTTTTGTACCTGAAAGGGCATCATTAAAAAGGGAAAAACAACTAATATAATGTTGTATGTCAACTATACTGTAATTTTTTTAAGTTAAGTTTAAATTTTAAAAAAGGAAGTGGAGGGGCGCCAGGGTGGCTCAGTCGTTAAAGTGTCTGCCTTCAGCTCAGGTCATGATCCCAGGGTCCTGGGATCGAGCCCCGCATCGGGCTCCCTGCTCAGAGGGAAGCCTGCTTCTCCCTCTCCCACTCCCCCCGCTTGTGTTCCCTCTCTCGCTGTGTCTCTCTCTGTCAAAAAAATAAATAAAAGTCTTTAAAAAAATAATAAAAATAAAAAAGGAAGTGGAAAACAACCCACAGAATGGGAGAAAATGTCTACAAGTCCTATATCTGATAAGGAACTTTTATCTAGAATATGTGAAGAACTCTTATATTTCAATAATAAAAAGACAAACATCTCAATTTAAAAATGGGCAAAGGGTCTATAGGGTCATTTCTCCAAAGAAGAAATCCAGATGGCCAATATACACATGAAGGATGCCCAACACCCTCAGTCACTAGGAATATACAAATCAAAACTGAAATAAGATCCCACTTCACACCTCCAAAATGGCTATAACAAAGGCACAGGCAATAACAATTGTTGGTCAGGAGGATGTAAAATTATTTCTACTTGCTGATCATTTACAAAGAAAATCCAATGGAATCCCCAAAAAAAGCTACTGGAACTATAAGTGAGTTTAGTGATGTTACAGAAAACAAGATCTTCATACAAAAATCTACTGTATTACTATGTACTAGGTACTACTTGAATTAAAAATTTAAAAACTAATATTTATAATAAAATTGAAAATGTGAAATACTTAGCCAAAATTTGGTAAAAGATATGAAATACCTGTACACTGAAAACTATAAAATACTATTCAGAGAAATTAAAACCTAAATAAACTTGAGGATATGTCTTGTTAAAGGGCTGGAAGACTTGATGTTGTTCAAATATTAATTCTCCTTAAATTGATCTATAGATGCAAGGCAATCCCAATCAAAATCTGAGCAGGCTTTTCTCTTTTTTGGGGGGTGAAACTGACAAGCTGAGTCTAAAATTTACATGGAACTACAAGTGACCTAGAAGAGCCAAAACAACTTTGAAAAAGAACAAACTTGAAGGGCTAACACTACCTATTTCTAGGAATTGTTTTATAAACATATGCACACAGTAATCATAGTATTGGTGTAAAGATACATAAATAGGTCAAAGAAACAGAATAGAGTCCAGAAATAATCCTACATATACATGGATAACTGATTTTCTACAAAAGTGCAAAGGCAATGCAATGGGAAAAATAGACTTTCCAGCAAATGGTGGTAGAACAGATGGATACCCACAGGCAAAAACTTCTTAGATACCATAGCAAGAGCATGTTCCGTGAAAGTACAAATGAATAAACTGGACTTCATAAAAATTAAAAACTCCTGTTCCTCCAAAGACACTGTTAACAAAATGAAAAGCTACAGACTGGGAAATTATCTTTACAAAGCACATATCTGTATAGGACTTGGACCCAGAATATGTAATATGTAAAGAACTCTCAAAATCCAACAATAAGAAAAAGCCAACAAAAAATAGGCAAAAGACTTAACACACACTTCACCAAAGAAGATACATGAAGCCCAAGCACATGAAAAGTTCAACATCATCAGTCATTAGGGAAATGCAAACTAAAACCAAAATAAAGTACTATATCATACATACTAAGAGCTAAAATTTTTTATAACTGATCACAGCAAGTGTTCATAATGATAAAGAAAAACTGGAACTCCAATTATGCTGCTGATGGAAATTTAAAACAGCACAACCACTTTGGAGAATAGTTTGGCAGCTTCCTAAAAAGCTAAACAGAAGCATATCATATTACCCAGCCATTCCATTTCTATGTATTTACCAAAGAGAAAAGAAATATATACCCATATAAAATCTGTGCACAAATGTTCATAGCTTTACATGTAACAGCCAGAAAGTAGAAACAAGCCAAACATCCATCAACAAGTGCATAGATAAACAAACTATGGTATGTCCTCACAATGGAATACAACTTAGCAGTAGGTATATCACAACATGGATGAATCTCAGAATAATTACCCTGAGTGAAAGCAGCAAGACAAAAAACAGTACATACTGTTATGATTCCATACTGATTCCATGGATACAAAACTCTAGAAAATGCAAACTAATCTATAGTGACAAAAAATAATGATCAGGGAACTCACAGGATATGAGGAGGAGTAGGACAGAGGGAATATTTAACAAGGGACATGAGTGTTCTTTTGGGGGCCCATAGATACATTCACTATCTTGATTGTGACAATGGTTTATTGAGGATTTACCTATTAAAAGTTGTAAAATTGTGCACTTTAAGTATGTGTTTGAAGGGGATCAGAATATGCCACCAAAAAATAGGCTACTTTGGTATAAAGATTATTTAAAGTTGAAGGTATTTGAGATTCAAAAGATGCCAGGAAAAAGTCTTCTCTGAGTTTCCCTTAGCTTACTCAGAGCAGCAAGTTCTGGAAAATAAGACTGCCACAAATGGATCTACTCTTTAGAATGGATTTACTCCCAGAACGGAAAAATGGGAATAAAACCTACCCCAAATCCCTTCTACAGAGGACTGTAAATTACAGCCCTGAAGGAGAGGGAAAGACCACTCTCCAGGATAGACACACAGTGTCACAATCATTCCTGTTTGTTCTCCTGAAAACCCATTTATCTTCCCAAAAAGTCATTTATTTTCCATTAAGTGCCCTTCTCCCCTTTCTCCATCACTTACTACTCTAGGTATATAAACCCAAATTATAACCACCCCTCAGAGTTACTCATCACTGGGCATCTCCCACGTGTATGCATGTTGCTTACACAAATAAACTTTTCTTTTCTCCTGTGAATCTGGGATTTTTTGTCAGTTTAATTTGTGGGGCCTCAGTTTCTGAACCTAATAGGAAGAAGTTTCTTCCTCCCCTACATGTTATTTATGTCAATTATACTTTGGTAAAGCTGGGGTTTTTTAAAAAAGGAAGTGTTTAGTTGTGTTTTCTACTGTTTTTCCAATACTAAGAGAATGAGTTAATTCCATAAAAAACAACAAAGAATTACCATAGTTTCAACGATGATGGTGAGGTTACCTAGGCCATCAGTCAGAGCCACGTAGCTTCCTCCTTTCTCTAAGTGACCAACTGTCTTCAGGTAATACCAACCTGGTTGAGTAAACTGCGTGGTATGAGCTATAGAAAAGCAGAGAAAGATCCAATAAAATAGTGATGGAAGGGTTTCTTTAAAAAGTTAAAAAATAAAGCTGTCTACTGGCTTGAGTCTGATCGAACCTAACAAGCTGTTTTCTATTTTAGACGCAAATACTTGCCAACCTCATGTTTCAACTTTTGAATAATTAGTTCAGTTAAATGGTACAATTGTAGTAAGAATAACTATAGTTAGAATTATTGTTAAAAATAAATGAACCACACTATTAATTCAAGAGTATAAAGGGTTTTTTTTCCCAAGGTAAGATAAAGTTATCTCTTCTGAACCTTTGCTCCTCTCTATTTAACCCATCCTAATATAACTGCAAAAAATAAGAATAAAAAATAGTTAATATTGCATATCAAAAATTAAGTTTTATGGTTTCGAACAAGTTTTATTTGCAGAATATATGTTTATTGGGTACCTCCAAAGCTGGCCCTGAAAATGTACTGAGCAATATTCCATGTCCCATCCTACCCCCAAAACATAGCAACAATATTAGAAGAGTAGTTGACCTAGATAATGCGGGACCAATGATTAAAACATTTAAGTGGTTAACCCACGAGGACATACAAATATATTTTTGAAAGTACAATTTAGAGTTTAGAATAATGTCATAATTTCATGACTAACATCATGACTACAAATCTCTCTGAGGAAAACACATCAAATAAAAAATAAAATCCCCAAAATAAAGGTTTAAAATTAAAACTTCACTATGTTCATATTCAGAATTTTCCTAGGAAAGCATCCTGCCTTTGAAGAAATGGATTTTTTTAAAAGACTGTAATTATGATGTTAAAACAAAACGATCATAAATGTTTAATTTTTTACCAAAAATTATAGAAAGAACTTGAATATTATTTGACAATAGGATTTTTATTCTGTTTAAATTATATTTATTTTTAGTATGGTTACATTATTCATGAAAAAGTGGTACAGTGTCATCCACTGTCCGCATGATCTCAATGTCCCTTGTGACTAAAAACTGATAGTGTAACAAAAATTTTGTTCCTACAGCCCTCTCGATTGTCTTTAAACTATTTTGAAACTCTGTAAATTATAGGTAACTGATGGATGTGTAAATTATCTCCTATCTGGTAAGGACTTAGTTGATTTCCTCTCTTCCATGCTATGGGAAACCCAAAATGTCTCCATTTGCAATTTATCTCAAATTCTTTTATTCTAAATAAATGTATACTGTTTTGACTTTTCCTTTGAATTGATTCATCTGCCTAGTTCCCACTTATCACGAGTAGTATAAAATCTTTAACATATGTTCATTTTTATGTGCGTGACAGTCATGATTTTCCATTTTTCTTAAAATTATCTGTAACAATACTCAACAGTATAAAGCCACAATATCTCACATAGCTTTTACATTTACTTATTCATTTAATAATTCATTTGATTTTGTTAGCACTCTATTCTCATCAACATAACTATACTAGTATAAAACAATAAAACATCTCCAAGACTAGTTTTAAGACTTTAGATGCTCTTGAATTGTAATAATCTTTACAAATACATCATTTTATTAGCAATTATCATAATTTATAATTATACATTTATCAACTATTTCATGTATTTGTTTCCATCACCAGATGATAATCCTTTTCCCTCCTCTCTCCTCCCTTTCCTTTTCTTTTCTAAGAGCCTGGTCTTAGGATAACCAAGAATGGAATACAAAAAGTAGTCTAGTAATCCAAAAGGCTCTTATACAACAGTATGGCAAATCCTGCTTACAACAGAGACACAAACTTAGAACTTACACACGACACGCACATACATGCGCGTGCACGCGCACACATACACACACACACACAAATTTGTGTAATCCCTTCTGTTTTCTGCTTTTTCTCCTAGAGAGAAATCTGAGGCATGAGAGATGGAATGTGAACCATACCTGATACCCAGATAGGAGACTCTACTACATAGTGCCCACTCCATGGCTCCTGAGCAGTCATCAATCCACATCGTCCATAAGGCAACTGTTCATAGTAACTAGCCACCAAATTCCAAGCAATTGTGCTAAAAGGTTGGTTTGATAAAAGAGAAATGCCAAAACAGCTGTGATCAAAATGTAAATGCCTAGAAGACTGTAGTAAAAAAAACTTTATTAGAATTTATATAAATATATGTGAAGGACCAAAAAATGACCACCCAAAACAAGAAAATATAAGTCACCTAAGTTCATTCACATTTGAAAACTCCAGCGCTGGATCCATCTAGTTATTTTTGATGGTGAATTGCATAATTAAAAAACACAAATGTATATGGGGTATATAATTTTTGCTGAACGGTGGTAGAGCCAGAAGAAGAATCATGCCCTACCAGTACCAGACATGTCACAGATATGAGACAAATACAAATAAAGGCTTTATCCATACCTGCTTTCCCTTTGACAGTTGGCCTTCTTAACGTCCCAGTTTCATGACATAATTTTATGAACTTGACTCTGAGCTGCGGCAAAGTTTTACAACTGAGAACTCTTTAAGAGTCAGACTGCCTGGGTTCAAATCATGATTCCACCACTTACCCTCTCTGGACCTCAGTTTCCTCATCTGTAAAACGAGGATAATAACTGTACCTAGCTCACGTGATTGCTGTACCAATGCCTGTAAAGTCTAGAACAAGGTTTGGGGTCTAAAACTGCGATGATTCTGTCTCATCTGCAAGTACTAGTGGGTCAGCTTGCTGGTCTGCATTTTGGCCCATTCTTTCAGAATTCTACAGCTGGTACTGCACCCTGAAATAGTGACTCTGTGGTTTTCAGGAAAATCCAAGGGGAAAAGGGAAGCTCTGGCCCCGGTACTGCTGGGTTTCTCACAGCTCAAAAAAAATAACAGGGATGCCTAGATGGCTCAGTCGGTTAAGCATCTGCCTTCGGCTCAGGTCATGCTCCCAGGGTCCTGGGATCGGGTCCTGCATTGGGCTCCTTGTTCAGCAGGGAGCCTGCTTCTCCCTCTGCCTGACGCTCCCTCTGCCTGACGCTCCCTCTGCTTGTGCTCTCTCTCTCTCTCTCTGACAAATAAATAAAATCTTAAAAAAATAAATAAAAATGTTAAAAACAAAACAAAACAACAACAAAAAAATAACAACAATAAAAAACCCAGAGCTTACCCACAGAATTTCATTTTTTCTTACCAAGTCCTCACTCATCATAAAATGACTTTCTTAGGAAATCAAAGCCTTCTAATTCTGTCAACACAAAGTAGAAATAATAGGTCCAACTTTCAAAAATCCTTACTACCAGTGAAAACTTTAAGAGTTCCCATGATTTTACCCCTGAATTACAAGATGCACAGTATCTTCTCTGGCTAGTGATTGATGTACAAACCAAAAACTACCCGACGAGCATTTTGTGATATACACAAAAGTCTTTAAAATCTATATACCTCTGCCTGCTTCTCCCTCACCCACTCCCCCTGCTGGTGTTCCCTCTCTGTCTCTCTCTGTCAGATAAATAAATAAAATCTTTTTTAAAAAATTTATATACCTCTGACCCAGATATTTATTCCCCTTCTAAGAATATACCCTAAGGAAATAATTATAGATGTGTACAAAGATATCTGCATACAACTGATCACTTCAATGTGTACAAAGCTGTTAACTTAAAATAGAAACAACTTCCATTTCTGGAAGAGAAGAACATTCAATGAGGTCTATTTTCTACATCAATGCTTCCCAAACTTGTGGGGCATCAGAGTCAACTGGGGTACTGATGACACCGACAGAGTCTCCAAAGTCTTCTGGAGAGATTATGATTCAGCAGATCTAGGAATCAATATAACAACTGTCTCGGGTGCTTCTTGAGACAAGGCAAGTTTGGGAAACCATGTTCTACGTAACAGAATATGCATAAGCATTAAAAATTATGAAATAGAAGCATGCTTAAATATGGAAAGAAGTTCATAATGCCTTGTTGAGTGAAAAGCACCTTCTTTACTAAACATTATATAGTATGATCTTATCTCTACATTAAAATTTTATACATATAAACATAAATGGGAGGACATACACCAACATATTTAAGGATGGTTACCTCTAGATGGCAAAAATATGGGTGATCTTGTATCCTTCTTTGTACTGATATGCAGTTACTAAATTCTCTGTCATGAGCATGCATTACTCTTAACACCAAATTAAGTTCCTAGAACCAAACTCTCCATGATAAGCATCTTTTCTTTTAAAAAGAAAAGAAAAAGAGCAAAAGCTATAAAAAGAATATATCAGCTCACATTAACATCACAAAAATAAGTATTGGCTTACTTTTGTTCTATTTATTATTGTTTTAGAAAGCAAATTTGAATCTAATTACAGTTAAAGCTTCTCAGAGCATTTAAGAAATGCTTCCCTGAGAAATAAAAAGAGTTGTGTTCTGGGGCACCTGAGTAGCTCATGTAGGAGAATATCCTTTGTTTTGGTAACACATGCTAAAATATTTAGGGGTGAAGTATTACGACATCTATAATTTATAACTGTTCATTAAAAGGTATACATAACTTATCAAAAATCACAGAACTGCATAAATTTTACTATAAATAAATTATATCTCAATAAGCCTGACTTTATTCAATATAGATGATATTCAAATATAAAAAAATAGATAAGCTTAGGTGTAGATGTAGGTACAGATGAAGCTAATAAGGCAAAATGTTTACAGTCATCGAATCTAGACTGAGAGAATATGGAAGCCAGTTGTACTTTTTTCTTATTGTGTTTCTGAAATTTTTCAAAATAAAAACCTTTAAAGGTTTTCAATAACTTACGCAGTCATGTAGCCATTGATATAATTCTGATTCAATATGCGGCCCAAGCAGCCTGCACCCACATCACTATTTACAGTGCTAAAATCTTCAGAAGACCAAAGCTTCTTCTTAGTCAGCTTCGCATCCTTTACTATGTGGGTCCCAGGATAATGAGCTCTAGAAAAGAAAGGGTGGAAATGGGAAAAGGCAGAACACGCCACTTATTTCTATTTGTTGAGTGAATAAAAACATGTCTTCACCAGTGTTTTCTATTTTAAAACAATGGGCAGCTTGTGGGTAGATGTCACACCAACTAGAAGCTTTTGCTTCCCATTCTTGTGTCTAAGGATGCCCATAAAATGTGATAAGCCTATACCCACACACAGAATAGGAAGGAAGATCACCAGTGGATGGGAGATTTGTTTCTAGAAACCATAAAATGGATGGAAGCACGTTGACAGAGATAGCAGAGGAGGCCACAGCCTGGAACACTCCAGGAGATGAATGAGATGGAGAGAGTATTCAGACTTCGCAGAGGAAGTTGAGAGCTCAGAACAGAAGAAAGGAGTATGAAGGAAGCCAAAAATAAGACTAATGAGTCTATTATATACCTACCCCTAAGTAGAGAGAGAGAAAGACAGCTGGGTATTTATTCCCAGGCAAAAACAAAAAGTCAACAACAAAAACCCAGAGAGTTACTTCTTGAATAAAAAGAAGAAACTTCCTTGGGTAAACTACAAATTATCATCCCAAAGCAGTGGTGGTCCTTAACCCTGGTGCTTCTGCCTGGTGGAGAAGGCGGGGCCAAGCAGGACTTGCTACTGTCCTCCTACAATGCACTGGGCAGGTCCTCACCACAAAGAATTAGCCAGTGAAAATATCAAAAGTACAGAGGTTGAGAGCCCCTCCCTTATTCCATTATTTAAGAAAAGCCAGTCAAAGTATAAATGTGTATTTATTATTCTGAGTAAAATATCGCCTTAATGATGATTTTGGAAGTTACTGATCACTGAATAAAAACAATTAAGAAATTTCAAATGTGAAATAGAAAATAGATGGACAGTTAACACAAGAACAAGAGAGCACGTTAGCTAAGTAACTTTAGGGACATGAGTGTCTACTTTCTAGGACAACAATTATTTACAGAAAATTTAATAAAAATACGAGCAGAATAATGGGGACTGGATTATATCATAATTCTAACCTTTCCAGTTTGGTGTCGCAGTATTCATTATGTTAAAAAAATGAAGACCTGTCTTGGTTTGTAGTTATTTAATTCCATTTAGGTCATGAACCTTTCAAGAAAAAGTCCTATTTGGGAATTCATTCTACCTCATGAAGATGAATTAGGGCACAGCATCAGTTTGGCATTTCAGGATTTCATAAGGAAGAAAAGAACATGAAACACATAATAGAGGACATAAAAAGAAGTATTTGAGAAAAATCAGGTACCAGCAAGATGTTGCAGCATCACTGAACTCTGCTAAAAACAGGCATCTGATTCAGTAGTGTAAACATACATTATACTTACAGAGACCTCAAGAGCAAGCTAGCACCTAACAGGGTTAAGAAATTATTATTCTGGCACTACAATGCCAACACATGAAGTCTGTTACTAATCTTTGTAACAATTTTAACAAATTTTTACATTTTAGTTTCATAAGAATGAATCTAAAATATCCCAGAACTAAAATATCCCAAAACTTCATTCTATGATCATGATATACAGTCACATACTAATATTAAGACTCAACCCAGGGCACCTGGGTGGCTCAGTTGGTTGAGCGACTGCCTTCGGCTCAGGTCATGATCCCGGAGTCCCGGGATCGAGTCCCGCGTCGGGCTCCCTGCTCAGCAGGGAGTCTGCTTCTCCCTCTGACCCTCCTCCCTCTCATGCTCTCTGTCTCTCATTCTCTCTCTTGCAAATAAATAAAATCTTAAAAAGAAAAAAAAAAAAATTTAATTAAAAAAAAAAAAAGACTCAACCCATTGTTACTCAGCCAAATGTATACTTGGTGTATCTCTGGTCAAAATATACTTGTAGACTGGGGCGCCTGGGTGGCTCAGTCGTTAAGTGTCTGCCTTCAGCTCAGGTCATGATCCCAGGGTCCTGGGATCGAGCCCTGCATCGGGCTCCCTGCTCCGCGGGAAGCCTGCTTCTCCCTCTCCCACTCCCCCTGCTTGTGTTCTCTCTCTCGCTGTGTCTCTCTCTGTCAAATAAATAAAATCTTTAAAAAAAAAAAAAATATATATATATATATATATATATACTTGTAGAAAAAGTAAAAGCCTGGGGGCACCTGAGTGGCACAGTCAGTTAAGCATCAACTCTTGGTTTCAGCTCAGGTTGTGATCTTGATCTCAGGGTCGTGGGATCGAGCCCCACAAGGGGCTCTGCACTCAGCTCGGAGTCGGCTGGAGACTCTCTCTCCCTCTCCCTCTGCCCTGCCCCGCCGTGCTCTCTCTCTAAAACAAATAAATAAATCATAAAAAAAAAAAAAAAAAGTAAAAGCCTGGGAAGTAATATGCTATTGTGTTACTAATATCTCCAGATGTTAGGATTCTGAGTAAGTTCTAAGTCTATCTTCACAAGGTTTCTACGTTTTCCAAATTTTCTATAGTCATAAATTATTTTTATAATCTGAAAAAGTATCTCTTTTAAAGTTACAGATAACTAAGAGATCCAAACACAATACTGTTGACAGTTTAAACCAACAGAAATAATGAGGTGAGCAATATGTGTATAATTTTAAATTTTGTAGTAGCTGCATTTAAATAAAGCAAAAGGGAAATTTTCCTGATATACTTTGCTTAACCCAGTGTATCCAAAATATTATCATTCAACATGTAGTTAACGTAAAAAATTAATAACATTTTACATTTTTTAAATATCAAACCTTTAAAATCCAGTGTCTACTTTACACTTAAAACACACCTAAATTCAGACTAGTCACATTTCAAGTGTCCCCTAGCTAACTGTGGCTAGCAGCAACCATATTGGACAATACGGGTTTAAACTCTTCACAATTTCAGAAATAGGCAGCCAACAATCCTATCTGGAATGGTAGAGCCTCACTATGAGATAAGCTGCTTGACGAGAATCCACACTGATTAAGGCAGGAACACTCAGCGGGAGGGAGAGACAACATTCAGGCAGTAGGGAGAATGGGGCCCAGAAGGAGCAGACCCCAGAACGCACTATGACTGCAAAACAAGAGTTTCCACAGTGCAGGCCAAGTACAACATGAAGGGGGCAGGGAGATCTATGCTTCCCATGGAGGGGGCAGCCAGAGAAATGAAGAACTCCTGAACAAAATCTCAATATACCACAATAACCTGAATTTGGAAACCATCCAAATGACCATTAACAAAGAACAGATGGATAAATTGTGATTTATTCCTACAACTGAATGCAAAACAGGAATTAAAATGAACCATGTCTATACCTGGCAATATGAGTTAACCTCAAAAATACAATGTTGACCAAATTAATAGATACTCTAAGATGTCATTTATTTTTTTTTTTTTTAAGATTTTATTTATTTATTTGAGAGAGGGAGAGTGAGCAAGAGAGAGCACAAGCCAGGGGGAGAGGCAGAGGGAGAAAGAGAATCAGACTCCCCGCTAAGCAGGGAGCCTGAGGCAGGGCTCCATCCCAGGACCCTGCGATCATGACCTGAGTCGAAGGCAGATGCTCAACTGACTGAGACACCCAGGTGCCCCTCTAAGATGCCATTTAAATAAAGTTTTTTTTATTTAAAATCAATTAGCCAACATATAGTACATCACTAGTTTCAGATGTAGAGTTCAGTAGTTCATCAGTTGCATATAACACCCAATGCTCATCACATCACATGCCCTCTAAATAAAGTTTTCAAACAGGTAAAATTAGTCTATGATGTTAGGGCTAACATTAGTAGTTGCCTTTGGCACCAGAGGAGGGGCAAATGATTGGAAAGATTTCCAAGGGAATAGCTGCTCAGATACTGATAATTTTCTATTTCTTAACCTGGGTGGTGGTGATGCAGGTATGTTCACTTTGTGACAATTCATTATGCCATATTCTTATGATTTACATACCTTTATGTATGCATGCTGGTATGTGTATGTATGTATGCTATACTTTGTTAAAAAAGTTTTAAGGAGATGAGATTATTAGACAACAGAGGTATAGGAAACTAAAATGAGAGAATTATAGAATTATTATAAAAAATACATTTTAGAAATGAAGACAGGAAAAAGAAACACAAGATAGAATAGACATTGTGGAAAACACAATAAGGAAAATAGAGGCTAGCAAGGATAAAAGTATAGAGAATCAAACAGAAATAATAGCAATGGTTTGAGAGAAATAGAGAACAAAGGCAATATGCAAACAAGATCCAAAATGCATAACTGGGTCTTCTAGAAAGAAAACCAAAGTAATGGAGCAGGATAATTACTTAAATTAAAATTTAAGTAAATCTTATTGAAATAAGAAAACACTTAAATACAGATACTGAAAAGGCATATAATATACACCTGGAAATGTTAAATCGTATAGAACTACTAGACTTTAAAGTTAAAGAAAAATATTCTTTGGATATACAGAAATTGTGCCAAGTCATTTATAAGGAAGAAAAAAATAAGTCTAACCCAGGCTAATACACTCGAGAATGGCAGAACCACAAGACCGAAGAGCACCTCATAGAACACAGTTGCTCGATCCTCTTGTATACTGTTTTGTACTTTTACTCAAGAAATAAGCATCTATCTTGCTTTAATCACATTCTGCTTTGGTCTATGAAAGCAATTTAAAACAATTTAAATGATATCCTAACACGTGGAAGCTAGAGATGGAGATGTCTGACATAGCTCAGTGATCCAAGAAGCCAGGTTATAGTTTCAATTATCTCACCATGGAAACAGAACTAATTCCTTATACTGGAATATAAGATAAGCATACCTACAAAAGGATATTTGCTATTCTTGCAGACGGTTTCATTGACTAATATGAGGCTTTTTTTTTATTATTTCCATTCTGCAAAAATAAGGAATTCCAGGAGCAAAATAAAATGTTTACACAAAAAATAGGAAATACTGTTTAGAGGCCTCAGACTACAAAGAACGTAGTGGCTTAAAGAAAAAGAGTTTATGGGGTGCCTGGGTGGCTCAGTCGTTAAGTGTCTGCCTTCAGCTCAGGTCATGATCCCAGGGTCCTGGGATCAAGCCCCGCATCGGGCTCCCTGCTTGGCGGGAAGCCTGCTTCTCCCTCTCCCTCTGCCCCTGCTCATGTTCCCTCTCTTGCTGTCTCTCTCTGTGTCAAATAAATTAAAAAAAAAAAAGAGTTTATGTTTCTTCCATTTAATCATCCTAAGTTGAGAGTCAAGGTTGGTGGAAGCAGAGCTTGTATCTTCTCCTTGGTCAAATGGTTGCTTCAGACTCCAGCAAGTAGGAAGGAAAAGGGGTAGAAGAGAATGTACCCAATATCCTAGAGTATAAACCCTCAGGTGTTACTTATCGATTGTGCTCTCATTTCATCACCAGAAACTTAATCATATTGTCATATCTTTTTTTTTTTAAGATTTTATTTATTTGACAGAGACAGAGAGAGCACAAGCAGGGGGAAGTGGCAGGCAGAGAGAAAGGGAGACTTCCCGCTGAGCAGGGAGCCCGATGTGGGACCGATCCCAGGACCCTGGGACCATGACCTGAGCCGAAGGCAGATGCTTAACCGACTGAGCCACCCAGGTGCCCCATATTGTCATATCTTAACTGCAAAGAATGCTGATAGTCTTGCCTTGGGCCCAGGAAGAATAGGATAGGTTTTGGTAGATCACCAGCAGCTTCTTCTGCATTAGGGTAAGTGAGAGGCCCAAGAGAGGGGGGAAACAACAAAAAAAAAAAAAAAAGAAAGAAAGAAAAGAAGTCTAGCATCAGAATTCTCAATTGCAACATTTTATGTAAGTAACCAATGGAGTAAATTTTATGACATTCAAGGATTAAGAAAGTGTGAGTCAAGGAGTTTATACCTAGCCAAACTGTCCTTCATATATAAAGGCCACAGAAAAAGAGTTAATAAACATGTAAGAGATCAAGAAATATTGTTTCCATTAGCACTTCCTGAAAAATATGACAAATACTAAGCTTTTGACACCCAAGAATCTAAGGAAGAAACTTCAGCAAAAGACTTGAAGGTGAACATTGCATATGCTTAATGGTAGGACTAGACTAAAAGAAAGAGTAATTTAGTACATAAATGTTACATGTTCTTTTTTTCTTTTAAGATTTTATTTATTTGAGAGAGAGAGAGAATGCACAAGCCAGGGGAGAGACAGAGAAGCAGACTCCCCGCTGAGCAGGGAGCCCAATGCGGGACTCGATCCCAAGACCAGAGCCGAAGGCAGATGCTTAACCAACTGAGCCACCCAGGTGCCCAAACGTTACATGTTCTGATAATGTATAACTAATATAGCAGACGCAAAATAGGAGGAGGAGGAAAGAAAATGAAATGTAAACAAAGTTTGCCAACTGTCTGGGAGTTAAAGGTTACAGCTTGCAACTGACAAATCAAGACAGTAGAAGCTTAAGCTCATGTAAGAGTACAAAGATTAAGAAATTTCGGTAATTTAAATTCCATTGTAGGAGCGAGAAGGAGAGAAAGAGGGAGTAATGAAATAAGTTTTGCACTGCTTATAGTAAACCAATAGAAAAGGAACTAAGAGTATTAGTATAAACATTTTCTCAACTTCAACACTATTGACATTTTGGCCAGATAATTCTTTGCTGTGGGGAAGTTATCCTGTGCTTGGAAGGATATTTAGAAACATCTCTGGCCTCCACTCATCATGCCAGTACCAATCGCAAATATTTCCAGGCATTACCAAATGTTCCCTGGGAGGCACATTATCCCCAGCTGAGAACCACTGGTATAAAGGTATCAGTATAAATGCAATCAATAGAACCAAAAATCAAACCTTGCTAAATAACAAAAAAGATACCTCCTTCAAAAAGAGCAAAGAAAAATCACATAGCAAGATTTTGTATTGGTATATACATAGTGTATATAATTAAATAACAAGACAATATAGAATAGAGTATATCATTATATCATTAAGTATATATGGTTTCAATTATATCATTAAGTATAAATGAGTTTAAACCAAGCATTAAAATATGAAGATTTTTAGAGCAGCTAAAAAAGCAGTATCTAAATCTATGCTTTATGCAAGCAACACACACAAAACAAAATGACCTCAGGAGGTAAAGAATGAAAGTATGGGCAAAGATAGTTCAGGCAATTATAAATGAAAAGAAAGCAGAGATCTCCTTCTTAGTCACAGGCAAAGCAAAATTCATACCAAGAAGCACAAAGAGGCAACGAATGACATTTTCCTTCTTTTTTTTCGCGGATTTTTGTCATCTCTACACCCAACGTGGGGCTCAAACTCATGACCCCAAGATCAAGAGTCACATGTTCTTCCTCCTGAGCCAGCCAGGCACCCCAAAGAATGACATTTTCTAATGTCAACAGTTACAAAGATAAGAAGATAAGACATTAATACCTGCGACATAACACAGAGCAACATACGAAAGCATAAACTGCATGAAACTGAAACCCACTAGTGAGAGGAAACTAGCACTCTGGGTAACCCTAGATAGTTCAAGTGAACAAAGTAATTAGGATACAGAACACCTGAACGATGCAATCACTAAGGTAGATAATACACACTCAACCCTTATATCCTGATAGAAAAATACATCCTAATATAATAAGACAAAAAGAAACTCCTGGTAAAGTTTTTGAAAAAAAATTTTTAAATACATTCGACATTAAATGACCACAGTGCGATGAAATGAGAAAATAAAAGAGCTAAAGCAGTGCTCAAAGGAGTATTTGCAGCATTAGATGCCCACATGAATAAAGATACAATGAATCCAGGGCGCCCGGGTGGCTCAGTCGTTAAGCGTCTGCCTTCGGCTCAGGTCATGGTCCCAGGGTCCTGGGATCGAGCCCCGCATCGGGCTCCCTGCTTGGCAGGAAGCCTGCTTCTCCCTCTCCCACTCCCCCTGCTTGTGTTCCCTCTCTCGCTGTGTCTCTCTCTGTCAAATAAATAAATAAAATCTTAAAAAAAAAAAAGATACAATGAATTAATATCCAACTTCTTCATGAAGACACAGCAAAACCCATACCTTCATTTAAATATTTTTTCCTGGCCAAATATATTCAAAATCAATACAACTTTGTTTTCCCCCAAGACTTGAGCTATTTATGAAAGTTTTAACAATAAAGGCAAAAAATTATATTCTAATTTCAATGTATGAAGTATTTAAATACATCTTACTTTTCTTGCCAAAAATAAATAAATAAATAAATAAATAGAAGCCTAAATCTAACCTAATCATGTCTCTGTCAATTTCCAACAAGAAACAGGACAGATGGGCAGGTTAAACCAAACTGCAAGGATGAAACTATAAAATCCTAGACTGTGAGACACTTTACAGGACAAACAATCCAGTGTCTTTGACAAATGAAAGGGAATAAAAAGATGGGGCAGCGGGGCACCTGGGTGCCTCAGTTGGTTAAGCGTCTACCTTCAGCTCAGGTCATGATCCCAGGGCCCTGGGATTGAGCCCCACATTGGGCTCCCTGTGCTTCTCCCTCTCCCTCTGCCTGCCACTCCCCCTGCTCGTACTCTCTCAATCTATCGAATAAATAAATAAAATCTTAAAAAAAAAAAAAAAAGATGGGGCAGGAATCAGAAGAGACTTAAATATCAATCACAATGTATGAATTTCAACTGGATCCAGATTCAATTAAAACTATAAAATAACAATAACAAATATTTGATAATATTTACATTTTTAGATGTAGTAATGGTATTGTTTACAATAAAAAGAATTCTTTTTTTTTAAAGATTTTATTTATTTATTTGAGAAAGAGAGAATGAGAGACAGCACAAGAGGGAAGAGGGTCAGAGGGAGAAGCAGACCCCCCACTGAGCAGGGAGCCTGATATGGGACTCGATCCCAGGACTCCAGGATCACGACCCGAGCTGAAGGCAGTTGCTTAACCAGCTGAGCCACCCAAGTGCCCCAAGAAAAAGAATTCTTATCTTTAAAGATGCATGGTAAAATTTTTATGGAAGAAATAACGTCATGTATGGAATCTGCCTCAGAATAATGTGGAAGGAGGAAGAGAAACTATCAGCAGAAAGAGCTAGGGGTCCCTGGAAAAAGAAAGAAAAGACAAGCTTTCCTGACATGAGAAAAGTCATCTTGGGCCCCCAGCCATCTTACCATCTCTGCCTGACTGGCACTACTTGCCCAAAGCACATTTCTTGCAGAACTTCCTGAGATATGTTGAAATTGCAGAACAGTAGATCCCAGTAGATAACAATTTTAAGGGAACCAAAAAATGTAAGCACAAACAGCCACTGTCAAGCCAGGAGATAACCTAATCATTATCAGGGACAACAAATCAGTGGTAAATCTTCCAGTGCTGGTTCAAAAATAAAGACTGACCTGACGCACATTCTTGAGCTATCTTTGCAGGATCTGAACCGTTTTGAGCACTCAGATACCAGGAACTGATGATGCTGACCCTCATGACTTAGACTCTGTCACTTTAAGATGATTTCTGCCCCGGGGCACCTGGGTGGCTCAGTCGTTAAGCATCTGCCTTCAGCTCAGGTCATGATCCCGGGGTCCTAGGATCGATCCCCACATCAGGCTCCCTGCTAAGCAGGGAGCCTGCTTCTCCCTCTCCCACTCCCCCTGCTTGTGTTCCCTCTCTCGCTGTCTCTCTCTCTGTCAAATAAATAAATAAAATTAAAAAAAAAAAAAAAAGATGATTTCTGCCCCTGTTCCACGCTGAATGCCCCACTGCGCAAGCCCCTTCGCCTAAAATTTCCCCAGTTCATTGTTCGAGGAGACCCTGCTTTGGGAAACATTCCCGTTGTTCTCCTTTGCTTATTGCAAGTAAAACCCTTCCTTTTCTTATTCTTTGGCTTCGTTGTGTCTTTTGGCTCCACATGCACCAAGAGGCGAACCCAGTTTCAGGTAACAGAATGGACAAGTATGTGGATAGAGAACTGGCCATGGGGTCATAGTTATCAAGGCTGAGTGACAGGAACATGGATAGTCATGATATTATTCTGCCTACTTCGTGTATATTCAAGATGCTTCATTTAAAAGAAAAAGGCACATGTAGATCAAGTAGTCTTCACACTGAATAAAGAACACATTCCACATATATGTGTATTCTATTTTTCAAATGTTTGTATATGTTATCACAATAGACAAACTTCAAATTCACTTTAAAAAATACTGCTAGGTGAGGGGTAGAAGAAGGGGGAATTGGGGGAAGGTGGTCAAAAGGCACAAAATTTCAGTTATAAGATAAATAAGTACTAGGGATGTAATGTACACCACAATGACTATAATTAACACTGTGTGTTAGTAAAGTTGTTAAGTAAGTAGATCCTAAGAGCTCTCATCATAAGGAGAAACTATTTTTCCTTCTGACTGTATCTATAGGAGATGGTGGATGTTAACTAATCATGGTAATTATCTCACATATATGTAAATCAAATCATCATGCCATATACCTTAAACTTATACTGAGATGGATATCAGTTATTTCTCAATAAAACTGGAAAAAATTTAAAAAGAAAAAAAAAATTACTGGAACTCAAGAAGGCCAAGGCCCAGAGGACTGACTGGCAGAGTTGGACTAAAGAGCAGGGTCAAAGCCAGCCTGCTAAGGAAACATGACAAGAGCCATGGTCAGTAATCAGCCGTGCTATTTACATAAGCGTTCATTCATGGAAGAACTCCCAACCACAGGAAGTCTGCCTCTTGTAATTTCTAAAATTTAAATACTACTCTGTCCCTTAATTGAAACAAAGCCATGTGTCATTACTCCAAACATTAACACAGTTTTTGAAAAGTACCAATATATTTCATTGTCATAGAAAGACCCAAAGTTCAGCTGAACCTTGAACAATGTGCCAACCCCCCCAACCATGTGCATCTGAAAATCCAAATATAAGCTTGGACTCCCCAAAAACTTAACTACTAATAGCCTGTTGACCAGAAGACCAATAACATAAACAGTAGATTAACACATATTTTGTATGTTCTATGTATTATATACTGTATTCTTATAATAAAGGAAGCTAAAGAAAAGAAAATGTTATTAAGAAAATCACAAGGAAGAGAAAATACATTTAAAGTATCATAAAAATTCCACACATGAGTGGACTGGCTCAGTTCATACCTGTGCTATTCAAGGGTCACCTGCACATACATTTCAAAGAGAAAGGAATGAAACATCAGTTACATGTGCTTCAGTTAAGTAAATACAAGAAAGCTCCCTCTGAAAATGTAATCAAGTCGGAAGGAAAAGCAAAAACAAAGGTACAATCAAGTTTCAAAAGCTAGCAATCAGAAACTGTTAAGCTTTCAAAGCAAAACTTTCCTTACCCTATAACATCAATCACCTCCAAGAGCTCAGAGTCGAGCAACATAGAAGCAGAAATGGGCTCCCAGAGATTGTCACTCGCTATGATTTTCACTCGATCGAGACCCTGATAGTTCAGCATTCTTCTTAACACCTTTTGGAGAGATAAACAGAATGCAGGAAAGTTTACAAATAAGTTTTCAGCTGTTGAATTACAACCACAATAGCTGAAGTATCTTTCAAAATCAGCATCCTGGAAAATAGTATTAATATTATTTCTCAATAGAAATGTGCCTCCTATGGAAAACATAAAGCATTATCATTGAGATAACCTACTTCATGGGAATGTAAAAAGAAAAAAAAAACCAAGAGGTAAAAATGCTTTAGAGGGATTCTCCTTCTGACCTTAATGGAATCAACAACAGACTCCCAATAGTAAAAAAAAAATTAAATAAACCACCACCATAGCTGCAGATCATTAGTTTAAAAGAAAAAGGAAACCAGAGTCTAATGTTTCCAATGCTTCCTTCAAATGAAATGAGCACAACTAGAGAGGCACATGAATAATCACAAGGAAAAACATAAGCTGTGAAACGTCAAATCTGGGTGGATAAAAATGTTCCCCACCTTCATTATTGGGACCCTGTCATGAAGCCGCCCCCAACTGCAGGGTCACACAGAACACATGCACGAACCTGGCTTCCACTCTAGGCTCTTGCTGCGCTCATCAGCCCTGTGCTCACAGAAGCCACAACTTTCCACAAACAACCCTGTGCTTCCATCTTATACTAGTTCCACTGCTCCACCTCCCACAGCCCCACAACGCCCCCTCCACCACGTTCTCACCACTTCACTGATAATGCCTGCAGCCTGGACATGACCCTGACTTACACGGACCTGGCTGCAAGCCACCCCATCAAACCCCACAGCTACAGATTAAAGTATATGTTGTATATGCCGGTCCCCTAGCGATCACAGAGGCCTACGCAAGGCTCAGAGTCCCCACTTGTCTACTCTGTCTTTCACCCTTGTTCTTCCCCCAAATCCCTTTACTCTCAATCATCATTTCTTGGCCGTGTCCTGCCCCTGCCCTAGCAACCAGGGGAGTTCCTATCCACCCCACCTTGAAGATTCCAACCACACGTCACCTTCTCTAATAGCATTCCCTAATCCACCCAGGCCGAAGTGTCATGTCCACTCTATACCTTCTGACAACCCTGCATGGGCATTATTCTGTTAGAGAAATTATGACTGATATTTTCATTGTCCATCCGGGACTCTGTAGCTCTCAAATGTGAACTCCTTTTGGGCAGCAACGGTATTTTGTGTCCTTGTCTTCTAAGCATGCATGGAATGCCTGACACCCCCCGGTGTTGAGTCAATGCTTGCTGATGGGATAAATGAATAAATAAATGAAAGAAATTTAGTGGGTATTACCTGTTTAAAAACATAAGACACTTAAAGAAATTTTTTTAAAAACCGAAACACAAAATCTAACATAAAACTATGTTTTTTGGAGGAAACACAAGACAAATAGAACTGGAAAGTAAACCATAGACTTCCTCCACCTGAAAAGTTAATCTGCCATGAGTTTCCCAGTGACAGAGGAGTTGTTATTCTCAGTTTTTCCTTTCCTGAAAAACAGCAATAATAGTAATTACCTAATAAGGGAGTAAGTAAGAATGAAATGGAGATAAGTAACTAGGAAAAGCAACCCCAAAAAACACACTTGGCAAATGTTAGTTGCTACCATTTGCTAATGCTAAGCGAAATAAGTCAATCAGAGAAAGACATGTATCATATGATCTCACTGATATGAGGAATTCTTAATCTCAGGAAACAAACTGAGGGTTGCTGGAGTGGGGGGTGGGGTGGGAGGGATGGGGTGGCTGGGTGATAGACACTGGGGAGGGTATGTGAATCGTGTAAGACTGTTGAATCACAGTGTACCTCTGAAACAAATAATACATTATATGTTAAAAAAAGAAGAAGAAGATAGTAGGAAGGGAAAAATGAAGGGGGGGAAATTGGAGGGGGAGACGAACCATGAGAGACTATGGACTCTGAGAAACAAACTGAGGGTTCTAGAGGGGAGGGGGGTGGGGGGATGGGTTAGACTGGTGATGGGTATTAAAGAGGGCACGTTCTGCATGGAGCACTGGGTGTTACACGCAAACAATGAATCAGGGAACACTACATCAAAAACTAATGATGTAATATTGTATGGTGATTAACATAACATAATAAAATTAAATTTAAAAAAAAAAAGGAACATATAGAACATTCCAATGTAATAGGCGTTCCAAAGAAAATAACAGTGAGACTATATATGAGAAATTTTGATTTAAGATGTGGAACTGTATAAAATTTCTGGCCAGAAGAGACTCCATTTCCAAGCTCCATTTTCCTTTCCAACAGATGAACTCTTGACCTGGGCCAGAAGTGGCAAGAGTCTTACAGGCAATTGTTCATAACATTCCAACAGAACAACTGGCATTCAGACCATATGAGGATAGTAAAGGTAATTAATACATTCCAGGGACAATTTTGTTTGTGATAGCACCAATAAAATAATCAATGAGAGAGTTATCAGAAATGGCTCAACTAATTTGGTCAGCCCCAAATTAGCAGTGTTTTCTTTTCTCTTCTTTATCTACTTCATGGAATTACCTCTTCCTTCTTTGCCATAAAAACTCCTTGCCCTCCCCACCAGAGCAGGATACTTTTTTGGTTACTCCAGAATCTGTGCTCCCTGAGTTGCAATTATGACACCCCAAATAAAGATCTTTGTTCTTTTTTAGGTTTGCCTCCTTTTCTCATCTGACAATGAAAAAAAACAAAAAAAAGCTACATTTCTTTAAGTCCTAAAAGCCTAACATGATGCAGTTGTTTTTATAATGATTACCATAATTCCACAAATAATGAATTTCAAAATAGGAAAATTCGACACAAGTCTTCAGACAAAGGAAATTTGTGGTTCACAAGGAATTACCTATGCTTTAATCAGGAATTTAAATATGATTAAGCTTTTGCTTGAATTTTATGTCACAACTAGCAAACAAATATCTGTACTGTAAAAAACAGTGTTCTACTAATTTCCATGGAACCATAAGGGAATCATTTACTAATAACTTTAAGATAAAAAGATTTTCAAGTCATACAGACCTTGATATAATTGATGTCAAATGACCTCTCATTCCAAATCTGCAAAACAGAAAGTCAAACAGTCTGAATTGAAAGTTAAAGGTCAGAATGTAGACATTCCCATTAAGATTCCACTGTTCTCGTCATCTTTCATATCATCTAAAAAGCAATGTTTCTTACTTTATGAAATGTCCTGTTCTTGAATTTAGAGTTATTTAGAAGACAACATAACTTTTTAAAATTAAAATATTATCTTTTAAAGCCTTGAATATTTGGCAGGTATTTTTAGTCACTTATTCCAGTGATTTCTTTTTTTTTTTTTAATTTTATTTTTATTTATTTTAGAGAAAGAGAGGGCAAGCAGAGGAAGAGGGGGAGGGGGAGGGAGAGAATATCAAGCAGACTCCCCACTGAGCATGGAGCCTGATATGGGACTCAATCCCAGGACCCTGAGATCACGACGTGAGCTGAAATCAAGAGTCAGACACTTAACTGACTGAGCCACCCAGGCACCCCATTCCACGGATTTCTAAAACTGGAATATCCATTCAATCATTCAACAAACATTGACAATGTAATGTGTGCCAGAACTCTATTAGGCACTGGAGACCTAGCAGACATGGGGAGTGTTGTAATAATTCTTACAAGATCTTACCAGCACACCTAAAGCCAAGTATTAATAAGTACACTGTAGAAGTAATTTTTTTTAGCCCACATGATGTGCCACATTACAAAGGCAAATTCTTAATGAGGATAGATAAGAGGAAGATGCACAGCTCTCATTGGTTTAGAATCAGGGGGGATGAGGTTTTAGAATTGAAAGAGAATTTCCATGACATTTATTTTGCAGCTGAGAAAACTGTTAATAACTGAGATGGCCTAGAGTCTAGGCACTATAATTCATTTTACTCTTGTGATACAGGAAAGTACTTCTCATCAAAGAAGCTCCTCACCACAGCCTGTGAGTTTAAAAGAGATGCGAATTACCCGTTCTTTACCAGAAACATTTTCTAAGTGTGACTTCACCATAATAAAATGCTATTTAGATCCAAACCTACATTTAGTTTCACTACAGGTTAAAAATACCCTGACATTTGAAAGTTCTCAAATACAAACTAATTTTCAATTATAATTTGGAGAAAGATAACAAAAAACAAGTATATTCTTGCTTCTGGCTCCCTACAGCCCTTGGCCCATCCTCATGTCCTCTCTCCTCCTGTGATATTACAGTTTATCTGTCCCAGTTTCTATCTCTCTCACTAACCTCCTTAAGGGCTTATTCATCTTGGTATCCCTAGAACATAACAGTCACAGTGCCAGCAACATAGTAGGAGCTCAATACTTGCTTGCCAATTGCATGAATGCTTTTAAAATCAGTTTTGACAGATGGCATATTAATAAGCAAACATGTACAGAGACCACCATGTATATGTGTGAGGCTCTGTGAGGTACGATGCCTTAGGCCTGCCAACAGACCAACTGGAAAGACATTATTTTTACATTTTTTCAGTCATTAAAAGGTGTTAAATAACAGTTTAAGATAAGGGTAGGCAGATTTTAGCCAGCCTGCCAAATCCAGCCCACCCACCATTTGTATTTTTTATAACCTGAGAGCTAGAAATGGTTTTTACAGTTTTAAACGGTTACATTTTAAATGGCTATATAATTACCTACATTATATCCTTAATACTGCCTTTTGACCCTCAAAACCTAAAATATTTACTCTCTGACACACTAAGAAAAAGTTTGCCAACCCATGGTTTAGGACAATAGAAGATTCATAGAGCAAAATGAGATTAATCATTAAACTGTCTGGTAAATATAGTATTCTTGCATGACTAGAGAAACTAGGGAAAGCTTTTAAGAAGGAGAATGTGAGCTGGGTGATACCAAAATCAAAATTAAAAAAAAAAAGAAAAAAAAAGGTCGTTCAGAGAAGGTATTATACACTTAGTTTTCAAAAGGGGTTAAAATTTGGATGGGCAAAGAGGAGGAATAAAAGGTCACGTGTAGTTAATTTGTTATCAGATGCCAATAGAACAAATCAGTCTCATGACACAAAATGGTTAGTCAACAAAATGCCACAGAATCAAATTACTTTAAGAAATTACAAATAAATGTCCAAAAGTTAATCAAGTTTTAAATATATTACTAACCCCAATATAATCAATATCCAAATCATGATAATGCTTGGCGCCCACAATCCAGGTCATGACATAATAGGCAGTCAGCTGAAGATTGACATAAGGCCAGTTGAAACCTTTTCCCAGCCATCCAGGGAACGACCACGGCAAGCCTGCAGAAAGGAAAAGGTAAAGGTGGAGTGGGTATACCCATGCTGGCACTGTTAGAAACAAGGCAAAAGAAACCAAGAAGAACACAGGCTAAGCAAAAAGCCAATACAGATCTTCCCAAAGATTATATACTGTGCACAATTTCTCAAAATCCCTTGCAGTTTATGAACTCAGCAACTACTTACTGATCCCTAGAATCAGCTTCCATAATTCCAAATGCTCTTTCAAGAAAAAGAAATAAAAACACTCTTTCAAAGATCCTAACCAACAGAAAGAAATGTAACATACAATTTAATTTAACGTGCCCACCACCTGCTATAGGGATATTTAATACTCACTTTCTTTCCTCTGAAGTCAAATCAAAGAATTCTGAAAGGCTTATGCCTAATCATTCCTACAGGTTAAGTATAATACAAATTCCTCATTCACTAGTACAACTTCTTAAAACTTAAGGTTCCTTAAAATACTAATTAGTCAGATAATCAAATTCAGCAAAACTAGTTTGTCATCATATCAGTATAAATGCCAATGACTCAAGAGGAAAATATTTCTTTGTGGTATGATTTAGATCAAATAACCCACATCCTGCCAGCACCTTAATTACTGTTTTCAAGTAAGAAAATGAGAATAGTAGAGAAGCACTAATTACAATTCTAAATCCTAATTCTGTTATTAATATATCAAAATAAGCTCAACAGTTAAGTTCCTCAACTGTTAATATATATCACCAATCTAGTTCACCACTGAAAAAAATCAAAATGAACAAAAGAACAAAATGTTTATTTTTCTAAGCTCAGGAGGAATGCCTCATTGTGTATCCCATAAGAAATGTGACATTAAAATACTGGAACATTTTAGAACAATGAAATGCCAAATACATTCTAAAGGCCCAGCATGTGTAAGTCTTTGTTAGAACATGGTTCAGCGTGCCAGATTTTCTACATTTAAATGAGAACTGACCATGAAAGCAGCCCAATGGGTGAGTATGCGCTGAAGTCAATGATGCTTTTTTTTTTTTACTGCTCCAAACATTTCTGGAATCTCTTGCAAAAGACCATTTTGAAAGAACACGCTAACTCCTCATTTTTTTAATTTAGAAAAACTTACGCTTGTCCTTTAATTTGATTGTTGACAATGATTTTTAAAATAACCTGAAATCAAGCCTATAAAATGGATCTCACTGGTCTCACACAGACTGGATGTGGAAGCCTGTTTCAAAATATCAAATTCATCTCAAATGATGACTGCCATCACTGGGTATGTTTGCAATATCTTACAGGTCTCTGCATCGCTATATGAGAACTGTAAAATGAACACAGTAGTCCTATTTGAGAAATCCAATGATCCTGCTACTAGAACGTAAGCTCCACAGGGGTGGGAAGCGGGGGCTGGATTGCTCGGTATCTCCAATGCCTAGAACAGTGACCACCACGTTGCTGAGGTTCAAAACAAACTTTTATGTGTACCTCTTTTAGAAATGGCGTCTACTACTGCATGTAATGCATAATTTTACAAATAGTTGGTATATACTACTGCACCTAATATATAATTTTCTAGAGAGTATTGCCCTTTTACAAATTTTGGTAAGAAATTTTGTTGAAGATAAGAGTTTAGCAATCACAAAAACAACCAGAATGGAATTAGGTTCTATACCTGATTTTACCATTTACTAATTACCTGGCCTTAAGTCAGTGGCATAACCTAAGTCTCTACTGCTTCTGTAAAATGGGAAGAGTAATGCCTCACTCCAGAAGTATTACATATAAAGAGCAGAAATAATATCTAAGGGCAAAGAAAGAATCAAGCCTGGCACATGCTTTGCTGCTAGTAGGATAATAGTGACTCCACATACAGAATTCAGAATTTGAAAGTTAAACAGACTGCAAAAGCATGGCAAACTTCACTTCTTACCCATGAGTATAATATTAGGGTTCCGCTTCTTAGCTTCCTTCATTAACCACCACTCATATCCTCGGAAATAATTCTCATCTAACGCATAGTGCATGTGGGAGGGCTCGGTACCATCTGCATGGGAGAGAGCAAAAGAGAAAGGAAAGCACTTCATGGTGTTTAATGGTGTTTCATAGGGCCACTCTCCCCTATACATACACACATTTCAGAGGAGACATTTTCTGGTTCCAATCCTGATGTGGGACAAATAAGAATGATCTTATAAAACTTGAGGATGGAAGATCAAAGTGTATTATTTCAGGTTTTTTCATTACTCTAAGTATCATAAAGGTCTTGAAAAACAAAACCACATCTTTCTATTATAAGCAGCGTTGAGAGAAGTGTTATCAATTCACGTAATTGAAAAGTCCTAGGACTACATTCTCCCAGGCTTTGGTCTGGTCTTTCTGGGGTTTTCAAATCCCCACATTCAACACATGAGTTCAGATCACCTCAACTTCTGGCTTCTCAATCCTAGATGTGAATCTCCGGGCTCCTAAGCCCCATTCTCATACCCCAGGCCTTGAGCCTATAACATGCCCTGTTACACCAAGACAACAGTGCTTTGAGAGAAAAAAGGAAAGAGTATACATCATCTGCATACCGCTCTATAAGAAAATTCTATCCTAACCTCCATGGTGTGACAAGGTAGGTAGCTGATATCAGTCCTCATATGTTACCACATTTCACAAACATCTGCCCATGTTAAGAAGGGCCTCACAAGGAGAGGGGTCTTGCCCTTTTCTTCTTAAACATCAGATTCACAAGAACTACCCACTCCCGTATCTCTACCTCTAATTTCACTTCAGCAAATGTAGATGGCCAACCATTACCAATCCTGCATAAGAGGAGTGGACAATAAAATACATGTCCTATTATGGTAGCTTGGAGGAAGTCTGTGTTACAGAGGTTTCTTTTGTTTTTGATTTTCATTCTTTTTTCTTTCAATATTAATTAAACACTAATATGACCACACAGACATATCTTTTTTTTTTTTTTTTAAAGATTTTATTTATTTATTTGAGAGAGAGAGAATGAGAGACAGAGAGCATGAGAGGGAGGAGGGTCAGAGGGAGAAGCAGACTCCCCGCCGAGCAGGGAGCCCGATGCGGGACTCGATCCTGGGACTCCAGGATCATGACCTGAGCCGAAGGCAGTCGCTTAACCAACTGAGCCACCCAGGCGCCCCAGACATATCTCTTTAACAAAAATTACTCCCAAGTCACCAACAGGAACACGCGTATACAGACAATACTATAAAGTTCACTATGATGGAATCTGGCCTGTTGGTAATAAGCTGCATTATCACTGAAAGAATTTCCTTCTTCCTGTACATTAACTGACTACATGGACTACACAAAGCCAATCAAAAGGGTGATAATGAAGATTGAAAATTTAATGGTTAAAAATAATTTTGTTTTTAAAAGAGAAAAAAGCTGTACCTCTAAAATATTGATGACTTATATGTTTGCCACATGATTTTATTTACAGCTATTAACATTATAACATTTTACATGTTTTCCACATTAAGAGTTTTATTTTTTGAACTCCTCAATAAAAATTTCAAACTGTCTCTATCCTCCCAGTGAATATAGTTTTTTTAAAAACTGTGGGTTTGTTTACTACTGATTAATCCAACTATATAAGCAACCTAAAGTCCAAATGCTATTTTTATGAGAAAAAATGAGTATTTTGATATATTTTTAATAGAATAAAAAAGGAACAATAAGAAATAATCTATAAGCAATAATCAACATCAAAAATGTTCGTATCATTTATATTCTGATTTACAGCCCCTAAGTTTAAGTATAGACTAAAACGTTGAAGGAAATCAATCCCATTTCCCAAATCTCCTACCTGTTGTCTGCCCATCACCACCTATTTCGACTTTTAGAATATGCAAAGAGGCACCGAAGTTTGGCTGGGGAAGGAAGTAGGAGTATTAACACCGTGATTCACTGCATGAAGGGCAAAGCACATTAAGACAATTACAGATGAGAAAACCAATTTCAAATAAATAGCAACTTATTCCAAAAGCAATTTGCCATTCTTTTTTAAAGCTAAAATTGTGAAGGCGATCAATTCTACCGCTAAAATTCACCATAGCTTCAAAAATACCACAGATGCCATTAAGTAATTATTTTCTCATTACCTTAAAGAGATAATCCAATATTTGAGAACGATAGGGCTCTGGATAATTTACTAGAAGTCGGGAGGTTGCCTAAAAAAAAAAAGTTCAAAAGTATGAATAAATCAAATCCAATCACGAACATGTTTTCATAGTGCTGATGCACGCCACCCGGCAGGCCCATGTGGAAAAGTCATTTCCCAGGTTATTTGTTTACCTGCCTATATTTTAGCCATCTTTGGGCAAATAGGGCTGTTGTTTATCCAATAGCTAAAACTCAAGTTTTAAGCCACAGCAGTTTTCTCTTCCACTGAGATGAGGGTTGGCTGGGAGGTAAGCTAACAAAGTCTATTGATGAACACCATGATTACAGACTTGTCTTGGGGACCTTAACTCAGAAAGTAGTTATTAGAAGAAATGAAACTTATGTTCTCTATCTTAAGACCATTTGTCAACTACAACATTGGGGGGCCAGGATGGAAAGGATAATATCAGGTAATTTTCTCCTTCAACATCTTGCAAGAAATTATTACAAGCAGCAATGCTGAAAGGAATCACTACTCCCCCCCTTCTTTACTAGAGATTTATAAGTGCTGTTACTATTAGGAATGACCATACAATGATCCCCAGGCCAAACTGTACTAAGGAAACCTCACACAAGACTGGCATCAGAATGCATGGAAAGAGAGAGGTGGAGGGTGCAGAGACCAACACTTGATCACAACTAACCCATGGCCGATGACTGCTTCAACAAAGAAATCACAAAACCAACGGTGGACCAATAATGTATCTTCTGGGGAGCAATATACACAAGGGGAATAAAAGAAATAGGTTTTAACATGAAACAGTGGCATGCCCCTAGGCTTGGAAGCCAGACAGGCCTTAGGTTCAAAAAACTGACACCAAGGGCAAGATACTTGACTTTTATGGGGCTCAGTGTTCCGTTTCATACTCTCATTTATGCTTCCACTGACGTTCTAGTGGCACCCTTATATCTATCTCCCTCACACCCACAATCTTCCCAGCCCCTGCCACTGAGACACAGACCCACGGAGCTACCCTCTCATCCCTTCAAGTTCAACACATCACCAATCAAACGTGGCACTTTTTCCTAAGTCTGTTCTTTCTCCTTTACTTATCTTAGTAAAGGACAACATCTGCCTAAACCATAAATTTAGGGTTACCCCTTCACCAATTCCCATCCATCTTTAGTCACCAAGACCTCCTTAGTATCTCTCAAATCCATCCCCTCACTTCAACCCTACCTCCTTCATCCAGGCCCCCCTCAATCGTTAGAATAGCCTAAATGGTCTCAGGGCCTCCCGTCTGCCTCCCTATATTCTATTCTCCACACTACTTGCCACATTAATCTTCCCAAAACACAACCACGAAAGTACTCTGTTTAAACCTGCCAAGACCTCCCCTCTGCCAAGAGCTTTCAGGATAAAGTTCAAATTGCTCAGTTTTATACCCAAATCTCTTTAACTATTTGGATCCTAACTCTGACACTTTACCCAGTACCACTCTCGCGCCTTCTATCTTGATATATCTAACTACTTTTTCTCTTTCTTCTGTCTGGAATGCATTCCACACCCTCATTTGGCCAACTTCAATGCATCCTCTTCAGGGAAGAACCTCTTCCTCTCCGCCCACTGGTTTGATGTAGGTAGTAGTAGTTTGATGTAGTCCTGTGGACTCCTCTGGCTTCAGGTCTACATCTCTACTGTAACTCTTCTAACCCTGCACCCTCCTCATTGCCATACTTCTCTGACTCACCTCTGAGTTCCTTGAGGACAGGGACTATGTCTTACTCAAGTTCATGTCCCCATTTATTCTCTTATTTAGTAAACATTTAATATCTTTTATGGTATTGTTTGTTCCACCGGCAAAGGCAACATAATACAGGACGCTTTGAGTCAGAAGGAGCCTACATCCCGATTGCAACATTTACAAGCTATGTGACCAAGGACAATCTGCTGTAAAGCAGGCCATCTTACTCCTTAGAACTCCTTCAGCTGTTCTAAGGCTGAAATAAGATGTATGTAAAGGACATAGTGCAGGAGCTGGCACACAGTAAGCTCTCAATAAATGACAGGCATTATACAAATTGTTTTTAAAAACACAGTCACTGTTTTCAAAGAGCTTACAGACTGGCGGAGGCTCAAATATTAAAGTAGGCACTCCTTAAGTGAATGAACCCTGCATATACACAATAACCCATCCTTGATCAAAGGGGAACAATTCTTCTGACCCTGAATTATGTCATTAGAACAGTGCGTTTGGCTGTTTGCGGGTTATTTTGCGTCTATGCAATCCTATCCTTAACACAGAAAGTGCCAACTTTAAGCAAACACACCACATCACCATGCTATTGCAAGCCTATGTCATTCTCAGTACAAAAGCATTAGTCAATGGCAATAGTTCAGAGTAGTATAGCCAAATGTTGAAATGCACCATCAAGGAATAACAAATTGCAGTCACATTCCCTGGAAAAGGCCTGGGGCTGTTTCCAACCAGCCCAGGAAGAAGCCTTAGCACAAGAGGAGACACACAGTAAGTTACCAATAAATGGCAGATATTTTATACCCAAATACATTTTTCATGCAACTTCCTCCTTCCTAATCAATGAAACAGGATGATATTAACCAAAATAATCATGTGCCAGATGCCACCCTGAGCACTTTACATCTATCCTCATGATGCTCCCACCAGGTTTCAAGGTCTCCCCAGAAAGGAAACTGAGACACTGGGAGGTTAAGTAACCTGTCCGTGGCTGGACAGTGAATGACAGGGCCCAGAATGGACCCCTGACAATCTGCTCTTAAACGCACATTCTTAACTACTGCCCCATACTGCCTTCCCTATCAGACTGGAAGACCAAGTGAGAACTGCTATAAACTGTGCCACGTACCAGGGACTCCACATAGAAATCTAAAGTGATGGGCAAAGGTAGTGTTGCAACCATTTTCCTTCGATTAATATTAAGCTTCTAAGATGAGACACGCACTATACACAGGGACACTATCATATAGATAAGAGTATCCTACTCTGAGTATTGCAATATTCTCATTTTAATACTCTTAAACTGAGTTAATAAATATAAATAACGAAGACTTCCATTTTTCAGTAAGTTCAAATACTGGATTTAATGCCACAAGTAAAGATACTAGGACAGATGGGTCCTCATTTCATGAAATACTGGCTATTGTAGGTTTAAACCACAAAAATGAAAAGAAGAATGACTGTAGTAAAAAACACACACATTGACCCATTAGTCCAGGTGACTCTGAAATATGCTCCAGCACCTATGAGGAAGGTTGCAACATCAGAAAATAAAAACACAAAAATCAAGAAGAATAAGTTGGGTTAAGGAAAAGGTTTGTCTGTCCCACTCCAACACCCCCCTACCCCCCACCCCACACACACACACACAAAGTTGGAGAGATCAGCTAAAGACCAGGTCATCCATTCTAGTGTAAGCCACAATGATTGGGTTTTTTCTTTTTGTAATGCAAATGTCTGACTTAAGCTTTGATTGCCAAGGCATCCACTCTTCAACAACAATTATGTTTTATGGTATGTGTACTTAAAACGTTACCCAAATCTTTTTGGTAACTTGAAACCTTAGAGTTTTGCCAAGTTCAATGATGGAAATTCATTAAATATATAGATCATTGCTAAACATTAAATATTGAAACATTACTGAACCACAGGTTTATCTACTTTTGGTTTCCTGTAACAGAGAAGCTAGATGTCTGGATCTGTTGGTAAACATGTCCTGTGCTATACTGAAAAACTTACTATGCACGTATTGCATGGAGCACTAGGTGTTATACACAAACAATTAATCATGGAACACTACATCAAAAGCTAATGATGTAATTATGGTGATTAACATCACATAATAAAAATTAATTAATGAATTTAAAGAGGCATATGCCTCTAGAAATTATGAAATGTATTCATAAATTTGTCAATATACAGAATGCTAGTAAAGAGCTCACAACTGCTTACTCACTAGTTTTCACTAGAAATTAAGCTTTCTAAGAGTTAAGAATTCTAACAATATATGTAATTAAAAGTACAAGAAATAAGAGAAACAACTTAGGCAAGGGAAATAGGATATAGTTTAGCTATGGTATAAGGTATGGATATGCATTTTGTTAAGGCAAATGAAAGTAATTTTGTCCTAAAGTAGACAAACTAAATGGATATAGAAAGTAGGAGAAAGAAAGAAAAAAAGAGAGGGAGAATTTTATCTTGTGTAGACAAGCTGGCTAAAAATGAAGTAATTTATTGTATTTTTTAAATAAATAGTGTACTTCTGAAAACTAAAGCTTAATTTTATTTTATCTGCTAAAAGGATAGTTTTCTTGGATTACTGGTCTGTTCTTGATAAGACTGTGCAAGGTTTTTATTTACCTTTTAAGTAATCTGCCTAGGAAATAAAGATTCTGTATTTTACCAAAATAATTTCCAGTATCTCAAGTTGTCTTTTATCATGTCTTTGATTACTTAAGAAAACAAGTCCTCTCTATTTAAAGAGCTAAAGTTCTTTTTTTTTTTTTAATAAACTATGTAGCTTTCTGTATTTGCCTATGAAGTCTTTAGCTATAATTTTGGTGAAAGTTTTTTAAATGGATAACTAGTATTTCAGAGCAATCTATGATCCAGTGTAATCAAGGGTTTCAAAATCTTTTGATATTTCTGACAAATTTCCCAGAATCAAATTCTAAATGAAGCCTTTTTCTTTTTTTTTAAAGATTTTATTTATTTATTTGACACAGAGAGAGAGCACAGGTAGGCAGAACAGCAGGCAGAGGGAGAGGGAGAAGCAGACTCCTCGCTGAGCAAGGAGCCCAATGTGGGGGCTCGATCCCAGGACCCTGGGATCATGACCTGAGCCCAAGGCAGACACTTAACGACTGAGCCACCCAGGCGCCCCTAAATGAAGCCTTTTTAAACCTTGAACTAACTTTGGGATTTTCCATGGGGTCCCTGGAACATCTCAAATGATTTGTTCCTTCTCCTTATTAAAAGAGATGTTAAACTAATTAGGCTTATTTGATATGTTAAACTACATGGAAAGCATTATCAAATAAGTAATGAGAAACCCTCTTTAGATTAAATTTGTATGGATATGTGTGACTGATATAAATGTTCCAGAAATCATATGAAATTCCTAGACATCTGCTATGTCCTGATATGATGCTGTCACTTATAATTCTAGTTATTATCGTAGAATGTTATAGGTCACAGAAATAACCAAAGTTCCTTGCCAACTGCATTGTAATGAACTCCCATAGGTATTTAACGTGGCTATTTTTAAGCCTTTAAGTGTTCCCAGCAGCCTTACCAGGTGAATAATGGAGACCACTTATTGTGAGGCCCAAAAATATCAGGATATTTGGGGGACCTTGAGAAGAGAGGCATTCACTCAAATCTACAGGTATTATAGGTGAAGTATGAAGGCAAGTCCTTGGCTTGACTGCCCAGCCCTGAGAGACTTTTAGAGTCCAATCTGAGATTCCTTATGAAAAAAAATCCAGCAAAGCACACTTAGAAAAGCCTGGGTGGCTCATTCGTTAAGCGTCTACCTTCAGCTCAGGTCATGATCCAGGGTCCTGTGATGGAGCCCCGCATCGGGTTCCCTGCTCCGCAGGAAGCCTGCTTCTCCCTCTCCCACTCCCTCTGCTTGTGTTCCCTCTCTCACTATTTCTCTCTCTGTCAAATAAATAAATAAAATCTTTAAAAAAAAAAAAAAAAAAGAAAGAAAGAAAAGCCTATTTGATCAGACCTACTTCACGAGATGGCCAAAGATGTTTAATTATTTCACAATATTACCCAAATCTTTGAACACATTCCTGAGTCCTAGGATCACTGACCTGGTTTCATGTCCCTTTAAGCTTGGGACAATGGCTACGGACTAGATTGCAGACTACTGTCTGTATAATTATTATAGAAGTGCTATATAGTCCTACTTAGATGTGTACTTTCTGGGTTACAACATGCCCTATCCCTGACTTTTAACCTATCAGGTATCCAGGGTCACCACTGACTAATGCCTCTGCATCAAGGTGGACTGTAGTATAAACCCTGACAGTTTTTTTTCTTTTTTGTAATGCAAGTGCCTGAGGGTATCCTCTTCAAAGAGGCATCCACTTCAAAGATGGCTGTTTCAAAGAATCACACTGCCGATCTAGATAAAGTGCCAGGCTCCCCCAGCTGGGACCCCAGCCTTCTTTGTTTTAAAGACCTTGGTTGATTTCAGTAACTGACCACAGAGGCTGCTTGATTTTTCTCTTCCTGCACTTTAAACTCCCCCTCTTAAGTTTCGAATTCACCAATGAGTGAGCCCGCAATAAAAGCAGGGCAGAACACTCAAGTTCCAGTGCTCTCTCTCTCTCTCTCTTCCCCTCTCCTCCCCCCGGCCCCCCACAACCTTACTGTGTGGTCCCAAGTGTGCCATGTGCTTGCCAGGATCTGTGAATAATAAACCTTTTTTTTTTAAGTTTCTTGATCGTTATTGCTGAGAACATCTTACAATCATAATAAGAACCATAAGGGCCAGTCCAGCCACAACACCAGCTATCAGTAGGCTGAGATCAGCACAAAACATCCATTCAGCAAGCAAGCAGTGGAGCTAGTTCTGAAATGCATCTGAATATACAAGCTCCATCTGACTCAACCCAACAAACAACCCATTTAAGAGTTAGGCCTTAACATCAAATAAAATTAACTCTAGTTGATTTGGGGTAAAATGGAAGGGAATAACACAAAGACAGGAAAAAGGTTACGGAGGGCATGTGATAGAAGCAAGTAAATTTTGTTAGAGCCAAAAAGAATCATGCTACTAAACCAAGCTCCCAGGCCTAGAGGCCACATGACAGCATGACCAGGAAATTCAGACAATTACCAGCTGTGCCCATACAATTTTACACAAAGCTGGAATGGCCCTCCTGTCTCCCTTCACGTAAATCTTAAGGAATGTCCAGGAAAATGAACTCATTCATCCCAACTGTCACAGCCAAGAGAGGACTAAGGCATGCCAGTTAAATGCAGTTAGTATTCTGGATGGGATCCTGGAACAGAAAATAGGCATTAGGTAACTACTAAGGAAATATGAAGTACAGATTTTCATAAGTTATCAATACTGATCGTGACAAATGTACCATACCAATGCAGGATGCTGATAACAGAAAAATGGGTGCAGGGTGTATGAGAGCTCTGTATTCTCTTGGAAACTCTTCTGTATATCTAAAACTATTCTAAAATTAAGTTTACTTAAAAGAAAAAGGTCTCTCACTACTCAGTATGAGAATCAATTGGTGTACTTGGTAAAATGCAGATTCTCAGGCCCCAATCCAGAACTACAGTCAGAATGGGCAGTGCATTTAAACAAGCATACCAGGTGATTCTTACACACCCTAAAGGTGGCGAACCACCTTGGATGTTGATCCGATGTTTCCCCCTCCCTGTACACAAAAAGAGCCACCAAAGAGTCACAGAGGCACTGACCTTTCCGGTGGGCAACTCACCCCACCTTGGGCCTTGATGACTCCCAAGAAACACAGCCCCCCAACAGTAAACAACCTAGACTACCAGTTAATACTAGCATAGCCTGCCATTAAAAACAAACAACAACTAAAAAAAAAACAAAAACAGACCCAGCCTGACCTCTTACCTTCCTACGGAGGCCTTGAGGCACCTGTCGCGCCTCCAAACAAAACGTATTGCGCGCTGGCCCCTCTGAAGTTAGCCAATCGCACCCTACACTGTGGTCCAGGGCTTCCGACTCCCCGACCCTCAGTGGGGCAGCCCCTTGGGAGGAGAGATGCTCCCCGGCTCCCTGACCATTTCTGGAACGACCCTCAGGAATGCCCTCCCTGCGGCAAAGCGAGCCCAGGCTCCGTCGCCCGGGATGAGAGTACGAGCCCCAGCCTTGTCACTATCTACACCTGTCACGTATTCGGTGGACCTCCGCATCCTCCTCTTTTAAAACTAATGGCCTCTGTATGTTCATCTAAACGAGCAAGAGCCGCTTCCAACCCTGTAGGAGCACAGACCCCCCCGCCCAGAAGCGCCCGCCGCGAGCGGAGTCGGGACCGGCGGGGGTCGACACGCGGGGCTGCGTCGCGGGGGCTTGTGGGGCGCCCCCCTGGCCACGCCCGCGCATCCTACCGCCTGCTGCTCACCCCGCCGCCGCTGACCGCGCCGATGCCATCGAACTCCCGGCCCAGCCCGTCGGAGTCGTCCAGCACGTACGCGCCGCCGGGCACCAGCAGCGCGCACAGCAGTAGGGGCACCGCGGTGCGGCCCGCCGAACCTGCGGCGGCCGTCATGGCTTTCACTCGGCGTTGCCGGGAAGCCTGGAGTAGGCGCTCGGCCATTGTGTGGGTCACATGATTCCCGCGCCCAGGGAGGCGGGTCCGGCCGCCGCCATGATGGGGAAGGGCAGAAGGCCGCTGACGCCGGAGCCGCCATCTTGAGTGAGGGCCACAGGTCGCCTACGCAGCCGCAGTAGTGTTGTGGAGTAGCCGAGCGAGCCTTTTCTGGTTGTGACCTTGTTGGGGTGGGGCCTTCAAGTGTACTCAGTTCCCTGCTTCTCTTCCGGCCTCATCCGCTGCAGCACGTTAACGCAGGGGATGTCCAAGGCCGCCTAGGGAACTCACCGTCTGAGAGCGCATCTACCACGTGCGGTCTGTGGCAAAGCAAGAAAAAATACCCAGCTCGCAGCCCCTAACTAGGTCCCAGTTCAGGCGTGGCCCTGGTTGAGTCACTTAGTTTTCTGAGCCTGAGTTTCCTTTTGTGTACGATGAAACAAGAGCAGCCACAGAGTTACTAATAAAGTCTGATAGTAGTCTGTTGTCTCTGGAAAATGGCTCTACTTTTAGAAATCTGAATCCAGCACTCAAATTCAAGGGCAGAGGCCAAGTCTTTATCCTCTTTGTACTTCCTAAATGCAGTGTCCAAACCACAGTAGGTACTCATTATGTATTAGTTGAATTGAACTTAAAAAAAGAAAAAAATCACTGTGGAAATGGTGCCTCAAATTACTGGGGTAAGTATGGAACTTTTAAAACATACGGAGGCATCTGGATAAGTATGTGGGGAACATGTGATTAAATGGAATACAGGCTAATAGGCCCTCAGTAAATATGAGCTGAATGCATTACACACTTGGCAAACGTTAGCTGTCAAGGTAACCACTGGTATATGGTCAAGGTAAGCACTCTAGGTATTTAGCTTTCAGCTTCATCAATTACCCTACGTTGCCGGTTGACGTGGTTCCAGGCAGATAACCCTAAATTGGTAGGGAAGTTGTGTCATGGGATTTTGCCACGTTCAGCGTCAATCTGAGATTTCTGATTTTCTTGGTATCAGAGAAAATTGAAGAGACTGTGTAGCTGCCGAGAAAGCATTTCTGATCCCATAATCTCCCTTTGTAGACCCATGGAATTGGTTTTCAGTGTCTTCACAAGCCCTGGAGACCCCAAAATGTCAAAGAGAAGACCCAAAGGCTATAGGACACACAAGTCTTTATCTTCAGGGCCCTATTTGGAGTCAGATTGTTTTGCCCCATAACTACAAACCTAGACTTAAGTTTCAGGATCACAATTATACTAGGAAGAAAAGTATCTGTGCAGTCCCAAAAACGAAGTTGTCAGGCCCTTCTACTATCCCTTCGTTCTTAATGAACAATAGCTATGCTTGCTTTTTCTCCTCTTAAATTACTGTAGATCTATTTTGGTTTACCAAGAACAGTCCCAGCTTATGTCTATTGTTCTAGTATAATTATTAATAGTGCCCCTTTCACCCTCAAAAGTGTTCTGGCTTGGATGATAAGTTATATCCCTACAAATGGGCCACTTTTTCTTCCATTTCTTCTTTTTCCAGTACAGCACATGTCTGAACTCTACCTTCTTTACCACCACCATTCTATGATACAAGTCAGGAACTATGCAGGTTCCATAGATTTACCTTCCCAGAACTCACTCTGATCTATCCATTCTAATACAATATTTTAAGCTAGAATTTGAGTGCCAGTGGATGCAAGCCATAGATGATAAATCAAAGGAATGCTAAGCTCCCTACCAATTCTGAGATTTTGTGTCTGTGGTATATAACATAGGTGTAATAATGCAACTAGAAGGGAAATACCAGGGTGAAAATAGAAGAAAATACCATACACAAATTAATTGAGACGTTGAAACCAGTGCCCAGCATACATCATCCTGTAACACACCATTACACCAGTATTTGAAAGGCACACCACAAATATTTGTATACTTTGTGATCTCTGTAGAAGAGGAAACACAGAGTATTTAACAGAAAAAGTGTTCTCATCCCTAGAACATATCACTAGTTCTTATTAGTTCACATACCAAAGTAATTCCTTACACAGAAAATATCTCGTTTCAAATTTCTAATCTCTGTTCAGTAAACCATTAGAAAAGAAGTTTCTAATAAAAAGGCAATTAAATATAAGGAGGAAGAGAGATCCATGGATGGCTGGACAGAGGAGTCAGATTTGCTCAAGAGGTGAGATAAATCAAAATAGCAGTTACCAGACAAGTAATCATGTGTTCCGCTTCCCTTGCTCCTGTGGTTTGGGGCATGAGCTAAACAAGAAAATGAGTGCCTCTCAGTTCTCAAATTTCAGATGAGTTTTGAAAGTAAAGACTGTCTTTGTCTTAAAGGAACAGTGTTTTGGAGTAACAACTGCACTTCAGCCACCACAAATTTCTCATTTTTCCAAAGTGAAAAGTGTGATTAAAATCAGATGGTCTCTTGAGAAAGATGAGAGATCTTGCCTTTTAATGAAAAGTTACTAATAAAGTCTGATAGTAGTCTGTTGTCTCTGGAAAATGGCTCTACTTTTAGAAATCTGAATCCAGCACTCAAATTCAAGGGCAGAGGCCAAGTCTTTATCCTCTTTGTACTTTCTAAATGCAGTGTCCAAACCACAGTAGGTACTCAATATGTATTAGTTGAATTGAACTTAAAAAAAAAAAAAATCACTGTGAAAATGGTGCCTCAAATTACTGGGGTAAGTACGGAACTTTTAAAACATATGGAGACATCTGGATAAGTATTTGGAAAAAGATCAAATTTTAGATCTATGCTTCACACCACACATAAACTGCAAATGGATAGAGCTCTAAATGTAAAATATGAAACCTTACATTTTCTAATACAAAACATGGGTAAATTCCTGTATAACTTGGGGGTCTAAATATGATTTAATATCTCAATGCAAAAAAAATAAGTTTAATTTTAAAAAATCACTGAATATGGGACAGTCAGTTAAGCATCTGCCTCTGGCTCAGGTCATGATCTCAGGGTCCTAGGATCAGGTCATGGTCTCAGGGTCCTAGGATCTATGGAGCCCCAGTGGGGTCAGGCTCCCTGCTCAGTGGGAAGTCTGCTTCTCCCTCTCCCTCTGCCCACCCCCTCCAGCTTGTGCGCTCAAGTGCACACTCTCTCTCTGTCAAATAAATAAAACCTTTAAATTTTTTTTTAAATAATAACAAATCACTGAATATAAGGGGATAAGGAAAAAGGATTATTTATAAAAGAATGTAGTAACATTTCTTAAAGTAGAATCTCCTGGGGCATAAAAGAATATAAAATATATTCTCTTCATGAACTATCCTGTAATATCTGCTGTTAATCTGATTTTTTTTTTTTTTACTTTGACGTACATGGCTTGATTGCAATTGTTAATAATGTCATTCTGTTCAGTGACTTCTAAAATATGTGTAGGAATTCTGTTAATTCGGGACTTTATATAAAGACAATAACAGTAGTTCAGAGGACAGAACCCACGTAATGGAATAAATTATATATTGCTTACTAAACATTTTCTTAAGTAGAACTCAGATAAAAACTGCTATAGCTGAGAACAATGTGGTACGGTAGTTAGAATCAGCCCTGAAGTCCCAGCCTACTTTACCACTCTCCACGAAACTAAGACAATTCTGGGGGGGGAGACTGTTCCTGTCTTCATACTAATCTGAAATTGTTTTCCGTTTTTGTTATCTACAGTCATTCAAACCCATGCCCCGTGTGGCTGATTCCCCAGGGCGAGTCTTCGTAGAAGGCGGATTCCACACTCCTTCAGGAGTAAAGGAGGCAGATCATCCCTCTTCCTGCCCCCAGCAGTGAGGGTTCTGGCAGCGACCAGCCTCCCTCAGCCAGTTCCTTGAACCTGCGACTTTGATCGTGTAAGGGTAACTAGATGTATGGACAGCCAAGAAAGCACCCTGGAGCCATGTCAGAGTCCAGAGGAGGAGCAGGTACAGAGGCTCCATCAGAGGAGTCCCGAGCGCCTGGAACAGCAGGGTCAGAAGTGCCATCCTAACCTATGGCTCAGGCAGGGTGACCTGGACTGTCTTTCTGGTCCTCTGGCTCTGGCCCATTTCACAAGCCTGGTTCCACAGCTTCAGCAGCAATTCTGCGCCCTGTCCTGATTTCTAAGTCATTCGTTTGCTGCCCAAGTCAGCCACAGGTGGCGCTGTTGCCCTCAGCAAAGAACCATGACCAGTATACGAGGTGGCGATCCTGAGTGAAGGCAATCATCCAAAAGAATTCTCAGCCTGTGTCTGCATTCCCCACCGCCCCCCTGCAGCCCCACCCCTACCCGCCCCCCCCCCCCCCGCCCCCGGCCTTAAAACACTGTCTTTGCCGGGGCGCCTGGGTGGCTCAGTTGGTTGGGCGGCTGCCTTCGGCTCAGGTCATGATCCTGGAGTCCAGGGATCGAGTCCGGCGTTGGGCTCCCTGCTTGGCGGGGAGTCTGCTTCTCCCTCTCCCACTCCCCCCTCTCATGCTCTCTCTATCTCATTGTCTCTCTCAGATGAATAAATAAAATCTTAAAAAAAAAAAAAAAACACTGTCTTTGCCACCTCTCGTCCTTCCCTTGGTCATTGTGACTGTGTGGATTTGCTCAAATAAGAGAGCTCCAGGAAGTTTTGCTCTCCTCCTATGTTTCACCCTTGATATGTCTGTTCTTCTTTGGATTGTCAATACCTTTTCCTTCACTGCTGTCAGGGGAAGAATTTTAGAATCCACCTAATCCCAAATCCTAAGCATGAAGAAAATGACAGTGCAAGAGGTTTCCACCACTCAAAAGATTTTTTTAAACATCTAGTGCAACGCTGTCCAACAAATATAAGGCAAAGCACATGTGTAATTTGAAATTTTCTAGTACACATTTTTTTAAAAAGCAGATGAAATCAATTTTAATGGTATGTTTTATTTATTCCCAAATACCATGTATGACCAAATATGTAATCAATATAAAATATATTAATAAAATATTTTGTGTTCTTTTTTCATACTAAGTCTTCAAAAACCTAGAGTGTATTTTGCATGTACAGCACATCTCAGTTTGTATTAGCTACACTTCAAGTGCACAATGGCCACATGTGGTCAGCAGCTCCTGTATTGGACAGACCAGATCTAGTGGATGCTGGGTCCTGGGCTAGGCACACTCAGTAAATGTCTACCTCTGTGGCTAACGATGAGGCTGAAGAATATCCACTCTGCTAGAGCCACCATAACAAAATACAACAAAACAGTGGTTTAAACAACAGAAATTTACTTTCTCACAGTTCTCAAGTTCAAGGTCAAGGTGACAGGAGATTTGGTTTCTTCTCAGGCTTCTCTCCTTGGGTTGCAGGTGGCTACATCTCTCTGTATCCTCACATGATCTTTCCTCTGTGCTTGCAAGTCAATGGTGTCTCTTTATGGGCCCAAATCTCTTCTTATAAGGATACCAGTCAGATTGGACGAGGGCCCATGCTAACACTTTCATTGTAACTTAATCACCTCTTTAAAGGCCCTGTCTGCAAATACAGTCACATTCTGAGGCACTGGGTGTTGGGGCTTCAATACATAAATTTGAGGGGGACACAATTCAGCCCATACTGTCTCTAACCGTGGGTAAGTATCACCCCATTGCTCAACAATAACACACTATCGAGTATATGGTTGATCTCTGATCAATAAACTTACAACCAAAGTCATTAGGAGAATTTAGAATTTTCTTCATAAAACATAAATGTATACTTTGGTGTCCAAGGGAAAACTGTATGTTTTGAGAATTCACAACTGTGCACACAAAAGTCACATTAAGACTGGAAGGAGGAAATAATAGTTCCCCATTTCTTCTTATAGACTGTGTTAAAGATGGTCACTTGCTCTTCCCAGGACACACCTGACAGGTGCTCTTTTGTATGATTTACCTCATGCTGTTGTGGTTTGGAAATATCCTTTCTTCCATATCTAAATGTCTAAAGTCTCGTTTTTAAAGATACATCTGAATGCTACCTCTTTATGTTTCCCTTGATTTATCTGTTTAAAGCAAACGTCCCTGCCTCTAATCTCTCATGCATCTTCTTTATAAGACTCTAAGGTTGGACAAAGGTTAAGCCCTATGTGTGATTCATTATAATTTCTTTTACAGCAACACAGTGTTACGCTATAGCACAGACTGTGTTTGTTCATAATAGACACCTAATAAGTGTTGATAAATATTTGTGGAAAGATTTGCTGAAAGAATACTTAATCTGAAGGTTCAAAATAGTACCTCTTTAACCCGCTGCCAAAACTGCATCCTGGGGGATTCAGCCCATGTGATTAAGATGCTGTTAAAATGCATTAGCCACAGAATCTTTCAAGTGATCACATTTGGATAGCAGGAGGAAGGAATAAAACAAGCAGGTCCAGGGCATCTGAGAGAGTCAGGGAAGGAGTAGAAAACAGAATAGAACTGAGAGGCTTAACCAGTTTTATCATTGTACTCAGAATGGACCCTGGTCAGAACAAAGACCCTATGAAAAAATGAACGGTTGGAAATGACTCTAGTCCAATCCTACTACTATGTTGGCCTTGGCCTGGGCTTCTGTCTCTGTTTTCTATTTGTAATTCTGGGGGCCAGGATTAGAGTTTAGCCCAACCTCAGGGCATTCACCTGGGCCTGACATGTTCCCTACTTATTGTCTACTCCCCAGGAACCAGGCCAGATCCTTCTTTCTCTGCCTGCCACCTTGAGTCCTGCTCTCAATGGTTTGAATGCCTGGGACCCACAAATGTCCACCCCATCTCTATCCCATTTAATGTGGTTGTAGTACTGTGATATAGTAAGAAATATATATTTGGCCCCCAGTTTTGGCACAGAGTTCCAAATAAAACCCTCATCATTTTGTGAGTGATCGAGGTGATAGAAGCATCTTTGCTTATAATATTTGGCCTTAGTCCCTGGTTCCTGATAGAGCTTAAAGGACCCTTGGAATCTGCAGAATGATGAGTATCCCTTTTTATCTTAATGAAATGACTGGTGGCTTACGGCCCCCAGGAAGATTCAGGATAAGGGGTGATCACTAGAAAGACCAAGGCATGCCTAAAGGATTAGAACTTTTAGTCCAACTTCCTGACCTCCTGGAAGGGGAGAGGGGATGGAGATTGAATTAATCACCAATTGGCCAATGATTTATTTAATCATTATACCTATGTAATGAAATCTCCATAAAAAAAAAAAAAAGTAAACTGTGGGGTTTGGAGAACTTCTGGGTTAGTAAATACAACCACATACTGGGAAAGTGGAGTGCCCAATTCCACAGGACAAAAGCTCCTGAGCTCAGGACACTTCTAGACTTCCCCTAGGTACCTTTTCATCTGGCCATTTATCTGTACCCATTGAAAATATCCTTACATAATCTTTTATATAAATATTCCTCATAAGAAACTGATAAATGTGAGTAAAATGCTTTCCTGAGTTTGGGGAGCCATTCCAGGCAATTATCCAATCTGAGGAAGGGGTTGTAGGAACCCCCATTTATTGCTTGTTGGTCAGAAGTAGCGGAGGCCCAGGACTTTTGACTGGCACCTGAAGTGGGGGTGGTCTTGTGGAACAGAGCCCTTAACTTGTGGGATCTAATTCTAGCTCCAGGAAATTAGCAACAAAATCGAATTATATTGTAGGACATGTAACCAGTGTCTGGAGTGTTGGACAATTGTTTGTTGGTATAAGGGGAAATCATACATATTTGGTATCAAAAGTGTTCAGTGTGGGTAGAAACAGACCATAGTAGCAGCCAGTCCTCCCATGCACCAGCCTGCAGCAAACATAAGCCCATCGTTTGTACTCATGCCTGTTTGCATGAACTACCTGCTGCATTCGTACTGTCTTCCTGCTCTCTGATCTTGCTCCCTAGATTTTAGATCCCTCGCTCCCCATTTTGCTTATGTGATTTTGACACCAACAGTTTTGGATAATGGAAGCCCCATAGAAGCCTCCAATGCTGTTTGGGTTCCCACTACCCCTTACTGCCCCACTCCCCAACATCAGGAAAGGAGAATTTGGACAACAACATGCTTTCCCGCTCCCATCTCAGACTTTATTGCCTAATACTATGGACTGAATTGTTGCCCCCAAAATTCATATGTTGAAGCCCTAGCCCCCTGTGGTGACTGTAGTTAGAGATAGCGCCTACCAGGAGGTAATTAAGGTTAAATGTGATCATAAGAGGAGAGCCCTGATACAGTAAGATTAGTGTCCTAATAAGAAGAGACATCCGAGTGCTCACGCTAGTGCACTTGCATGCACACAAGCCCTCTCTCTCTCCCCCCCTCCACCCTTCTATTCCCCACCCCACCTGGTAAAGATAGAGCAAGAAGGCAGCTGTCTACAAGACAGAAAAAGAGCCCCTACCAGAAACTGAATAGCAGACACCCTGCTCTTGGACTCCCAGCCTCCTGAGCTATGAGAAAATCAGTTTAAGCCTCCTAGTATATGGTATTTTGTCACGGCAGCCTGAGCTGACTAAAACACCTACCATCTACAATTCTTGCATGCCCAACCATGGAATTGAAATTTCTTTTTTTAACATACGATTTTTTTTTAATCATCAATAAGTAACCATGATTATTAGAAACTTCTGTTTCAAATGACTTAAAACATGTCATAAACCCAGAGAGTTAACAGAGTATTTAGGTTGTAAAAAGAGAAAATTTCCTGAATATTGACACTCGCCTGAATTAATCCTGATTTCATAATTTCCTCCTACATTGGACTACGGGCAGCCATTCTCCATGTCACAACATTCAGATGGACTCAACAATATCTATACTGAATTAGTTACCTGTTGCTGTGTAACAGATTATCTGAATATCAGTAGCCTAAAACAACAAATATTTAGTGTCTCTCAGTTTCTGTGAGTCAGGAATTCAGGAGCACCTTAGTTGGCTGGTTCTAGCTCAGGATTTGTCATGGGGCCACAGTAATTATGTTAGAAGGAACAGTAATCATCTGAAGGCTTGACGATCCACTTCCAAGATGGCGCACTCAGAGACTCACCATGTGGACCTTTCCTCATGGCACAGCAGCTGGCTTCCCTCAGACCAAAGAGAGAGAGTGAGGAGGAAGTCACAGGATCTTTCTGACCTAGTCTCCAAAACAGCACACCATCACTTCTGCTTTATTCTGTTCACTAGGAGTGAGTTGCCAAGTCTAGCCCACACTCAAGGGGTGGGAAATAAGGCTTTACCTCTTCAAAGGAAGAGTGTCAAAGAATGTGTGAACGTATTTTAAAATCGCTACACATACTCATGACACATTTCAGCGAACCACTCATAAAACACAGTATTAAATTTTGCAGTAACTAATATTTGGTGAATTAATTTAAAGAAGTGAGTATTATAAAACACCATAAGTAATTAGCTCAATTACTGCACATTTGCAAAGATATTTTAGCATCCTCTAAAAAAGTACCAGGGAGAATAAAGACTAGCATTATTTTCTATAAAATTGCAGATATTTCTTTTTTTAAAAGATTTATTTTTTTATTTATTTTAGAGCAAGCATGGGGGTGAGGAGGGGCAGAAGGAGAGAGAATCTTAAGCAGACACCGTGCTGAGCATGGAGCTCCATGCAGGGCTTGACCTCACAACCCTGAGATTACGACCTTAGCCAAAACCAAGAGTCAGACGCTTAATCCACGGCACCAACAAGATGCCCTTAAAATTGCAGGTATTTCTATCATTCTTGGATTTTCACTATAATCTCTGCTCTGCCCATTCTATGGATTTTTTTTTATTAGCCACAGCTGTGGGTAACAGAACCTGTCTTCACCTGTCCTGATACCACAGAGCCCACACCAGTCAAGCTGGCTCTACACCCTCTCTCCTGTCTGTTTCTAGCCCCTCTGCCCCTGCTGACCCAATTTTTGACCAATCATCTGTACTTCTCTGCCCTATCCTTTGTATTGAACCTCCTTAGATATCATAATATATTTGCCTTGGTTAAACCTGGATTCATGAAATACTTCTTGGATCTTAAATCTTAAACTGTTAGCTGGCTATCCTTACCATAAGCAGACTCAACAGAACAGATACTTCCACATGGATGACAAGGATGTCCACTTATTATCCTGACTTTAAAAGTTGTTAATCAGCAGTCTGTACATCAGAGGAAACAATTTGGAGTTAATATCTTTCTTAACATTCGTGGACATAATAAAGGCCATTAAAAGTTATTTACGTAATTTACAGACATCAAGAAATACATATGAGATCTTCTAAAAAGGTATCTAGCATATTAAAACCTCTAGTCTAGTTTGATAACATATCTCCCTTTTAACTACTACTATACTTAAGGTGATCTGACTTGACGTTGAAGTCAAAAGCATTTACAAAAGCATTTACAAGAAATGACAGGCTGTTATTAGCTCAAGTTTTTGAAAAATGCTGGAGCCAAATAAACTAATGATAAAATGGTGCAAAATGGAATTGAACCACTGATGAAGGGACAGTGGGAAAAGCAACCAAAGGCAAGAATTCAAAAAGAGGGTGTTTCCTCACTCCTCTCTTTTCAGGGGTTCTGTTCTCCCCCTCACCATCTCTTACCCAGGCACCCATCCCGGACACCAGTTGTTCTCAAACTTGGGAGCATCAAAACTACTCAGAGGGCTTGTTAGAACACACACATCGCTGGACCCCCACCTGAGCTTCTGACACCCTACGCCTGGGGAGGGATGGGTAACTAGTTCTCAAACATGACATGAGTCACATGACATCGATGCTGCTAATTCAAGACCCAAACCTGGAGAATCATGGATGTAAATGATTCCAATCTCAGGCCAGAACCACAGATGCAAGAAGTAAAACATTCTTTATCTTTCTGTAACCCAGCTAAAATGGTGTTTGAATCTCTCATTGCCAAGGTGGTGGAAACTTAATCGCAGTTCATTTGGGGTCCAACCTCACCTTCCTCTGGGTTCCGCCTGCATTAGCCTGCTAGGGCTGCCACAACAAAGTACCCCAGACTGGTGGCTTAAACAACAGAAATTAATTTTCTCACAGTTCTGGAGGCTATGTAGTCTAAGATCAAAGTGTTGACAGGTTGAGCTTCTTCAGAGGCTTCTCTCTGTGGGTCACAGGTGGCCAGCTTCTCTTCACGTGGTCTTTCCTGGGTGCCCATGCACCCCTGGTGTCTCTATGTGTCCAAATCTCCTCTTCTGATAAGGACACCAGTCGTATTGGATTAGGGCACTTCATTTTAACCTAATCGCCTCTTTAAAGGCCCCATCTCGGGGCACCTGAGTGGCTCAGTCATTAGACATCTGCCTTTGACTCAGGTCATGATCCCAGGGTCCCGGGATCGAGCCCCTTATCGGGCTCCCTGCTCAGTGGGAGGCCTGCTTCTTCCTCTCCCGCTCCCCCTGCTTGTGTTCCCTCTCTCACGGTCTCTCTCTCTGTCAAATAAATAAATAGAATATTTTAAAAATAAATAAATAAATAAAGGCCCCATCTCCAAATACAGTCCAATTCTGAGGTACTGGGGGTTACGACTTCAGCCTATGAGTTTTGGCAGAGGGGTGGAGGGACATAATTCAGCCCACAATGCCAGCTAAGATCCAAGGAGTTTTCAAAGATACAAATGTGGTGATCCGAAGGGGCACCTGCACCCCAATGTTTATAGCAGCAATGTCCACAATAGCCAAACTGTGGAAAGAGCCCAGACGTCTATCGACACATGAATGGATAAAGAAGATGTGGTTTATATATACAATGAAATATCACTCAGGCCTCAGAAAGGATGAATACTTACCATTTACAATGACATGGATGAAACTGGAGGGTATTATGCTGAGCGAAACAAGTCAATCGAGAAAGATAATTATCATATGGTTTCACTCATATGTGGACTATAAGAAGCAGTGCAGAGGATCATAGGGTAACAGGGAAAACTGAATGGGAAGTCATCAGAGAGGGAGACAAACCATGAGAGACTCTTAACCATAGGAAACAAACTGAGGGTTGCTGGAGGGGAGGTGGCTGGGTGGATGGTGCAACTGGGTGATGGGCATTAAGGAGGACACGTGATGTGATGAGCACCGGGTGTTATATCCAACTGATGAACTGTTGAACTTTACATCTGAAACTAATGATGGACTATATATTGGCTAATTGAATTTAAATTTAAAAAAAAAGAAAAGAAAAATAAATAAAAGAAAATGAAAATAGCCAGGTACCTGGCTCTCTCAGTTGGAAGAGCATGTGATTCTTCATCTCAGGGTTGTGAATTCAAGACCCATGTTGGGTGTAGAGATTACTAAAAAATAAGATAAACTTGAAAAAAAATAAAATGTAAATTCATAACCTAGGGGCAAGAGGTAAAAATATTTAAAAATAAATAAATAAATAAAATGGGGAGGAAAAAAAAAAGATCCAGGGAGCTTTCATGTTGTCAATGCTAGAGGATTGTAGCTCAACCCTTGGATCTCAAGGTGACCTTCTCTCAATGCTGGCCTCTCCTGAGATGCCCTTGTTCCCATCTGGTCTTCAGTAGTTAGCACCTACAGGACTCACCCAACTTGTTCCTCATCGATGGCTACAAGGCAGCTCGTGTGACACGCTGGGCCATTGGCAGCACCGTGACATGGGCTGAGGCCTTCCATCACTTCTGTGTGCCCTCTGTGGCCTTCCAGAAATGATTCTACTCCCCCTGTGCTAGGGGCACGGGACATCTTGCTGAGGCTGTCTCTGGTCTCTCCCACACACACCCTTGAGTCTTACCGCCTAGACTTCACCCTGGACCTGAGCCACAGGTCCACCCTCCTCCCCAGATCAGACACCTCATCTGGAGTAACTGCCTCCCACCTCACCGCAGGGCTTGCTGGGCAGGGGGGTGCAAGCAGTCAGGATGCCAAGTCCCTATCTCAGATGCTACATCTGAGCTCTCGTAACTTCCTCTCCCGCAAACCTGAGTCCCACCCCCACCAGGCAGGAAAACCCTTTTTCTGCTCTTGGGGGAGGGAAGCTTTGCTTTGTCTCTACAGGTACTCTCCCTAGCATACACTGTGCTTCAGTAATTTCCACTCTCCTACGCCACAGAAATTTTTTGAATCTCAAACCGTAGGATTGCCTTCTCCATCCCATCTACCCCGTCCACTTTTCCGCCAGAGGGGTGCAAGACATGCAAAATAGCTACTTGCATTGGGTGGGGATGGGAAAGGGAAATAGGTCAGTGTTTCAGAACATCCCCTGCCATGTCTGCTGGCTGCTTTGGCTCGTGAAATTGCACCGAACAGGCCCCGTGGCCTCGCAGAGAATAATTCATCGGCAGATTAGGCTCTTGCACTGCCTGCCTCATGGAGAAGTTGGAACCAGGCAGAACCACATTCTCTTCCCCTTTCCTCCATGGGTGGACCAAGTGCCCTGCCACTGGCTTCTGCTGGCCTCAGAAGAGCAAACAGCCAGCACGTTAGCAGCTCCAGCCCCTTCAGGCAGTCTTCTGAATAACTGCTAAGTGGCTCTCACCGTGGAGCTGTTAAAAATGTCACAGAATTGTGCAAGACTGTTGAATCTCAGATCTGTACCTCTGAAACAAATAATGCAATATATGTTAAGAAAAAAAAAAAAGAAGAAGAAGAAGGTAGCGGGAGGGGAAGAATGAAGCGGGGGAGATCAGAGGGGTAGACGAACCATGAGAGATGATGGACTCTGAAAAACAAACTGAGGGTTCTAGAGGGGAGGGGGGTGGGAGGATGGGTTAGCCTGGTGGTGGGTATTGAGGAGGGCACATTCTGCATGGAGCACTGGGTGTTATGCACAAACAATGAATCATGGAACACTTCATCTAAAACTAATGATGTAATGTATGGGGATTAACATAAGAATAAAAAAAAAATTAAAAAAAAAAAATGTCACAGAGACTCAATGCCCTGAAATTTCCAACTGTTTGGTAGGTAGTCCTGTGGTTGAAAATACAGTATTGCCATATGTTCTGGACTACATGAGAAGCAAACTTACCGGAGCACCTGGGTGGCTCAGTCGGTTAGGCGTCTGCCTTAGGCTTAGGTCATGATCTCGTGGTCCTGGGATCTCAGGCGGTCCCTGCTCAGCGGAGATCTGCTTCTCCCTCTCCCTCTGCCCCTCCCCCCACACACTCGTTCTCTCTTTCTCAAATAAATAAATAAAATCTTTTTAAAAAAATTTACTATCAGTTGTTAAATGTCTTATTGTGTAGAACTGGCCAAGTTTTAGTATAAAAGTGACTGCACAGGTTTTCTCCTATTTAATTAGAAGTGAAAGTTTGATTGTGTTTCTTATGTCTTGTAACTATAACCTTTTTTTTGTCCTGAAGAGCAAAATACACAAATATTTTGATGTGGGTATGAATATACCTTTCCCCTAAAAGCAGAAATCTAGTCTATTTAGGCAAAATAAGAGATTGTGAGAGTCATGAAATAGCAATGCCCAGAATCCACAGATAAGTGGATGTATAAAACCAAGGAAAAATGAGAATTTTAGATTAGAGTCACAAGGAAAATGAAATCATTACTTTCAGTTTTGTAAAGTCTGAAGGGCTTTATTATTAATTTTCCACATTATACTTAAATTTTTCATTATTTCTTTAAAAATATGAAGTATTCTAAATTTTTAAGTTACTGTATGCTAAATTACTTTGCAAACTCTCATGTACTTTATAAATGTGAGTTCTTACTTTTGTTATTCTCCTTGAGAAACCCACAATAGAAGTAGAGAAAATCTGTTACATTCCTGTTATGTCCTGAATAACTCCAAGATTAAAAGTCTTGGTTCTATCACAAGACCATCTTTTGTGCTTCTGTGTGGAAATTAAAAACAAAAACAAGAAACCATACCAGCAACATCCTCTGATGTCCTTTCACAAAAACAGACTCAGATTGTCCTGATTACTGTTTTTAAATTTAAGCCAAATTTAACCACCCCACATTAATTCTGTCCTTATAATGTTTCCCCTTCCTTTGTAATAAAAGTTTACGAGGGCCAGGTTCAAATGTGACGTCTCTGACATTTTTATATCTCAAAAGTTCTGGGAGTTAATTTCACCTCATATTAAACCATTTGTAGATTTGGCAGCAACTGTCAGCATGTTAAAGTACTAAATGAGTTTTCATTAAAACAATTCTGTCTTTCTCAAATAAATTTTCAATTTCAAAGAATTGATTTGCCTGAGCCAGTTAGGTCATCTGGTTGTAGCATGGTTTTTAGCAATCTCTGCTCTCTATTCTGAGAGGGTAATGAAAGGAGAAAATGATCTACAAAGAAATACTATGTAGCTAGTCCTGTTGGTCCGGAGAGAGAGAGAAAAAGAAAAGAAAGAAAGAAAGAAAGAAAGAAAGAAAGAAAGAAAGAAAGAAAGAAAGAAAGAAAGAAAGAAAGAAAGAAAGAAAGAAAGAAAGAAAGAAAGAAAGAAAGAAAGAAAGAAAGAAAGAAAGAAAGAAAAGAAAAGAAAGAAAGAAAAAGAAAGGAGAGAGGAAGGAAGGAAGAAAGGAAGGCAGGCAGGCAGGCAAGCAGGCAGGCTTCACAAAGTTGCCGCCATTAAGCAAGGAAACATGCTCATTTTACACCAAACATCCATTCTTCCCCAGCTGCTTTTCTCCCAGGAAGCTCATCTGGCTGAATCCATGTAGACCATCCGCTCCCACGTCATACATCCAGTGATTCATCCTTTCTTTTTTCTCCTTTCTTTCTTTTTTTGGACGTCTCTTTGAGTACTTACCCGTTTTCGCCCTTGTATTATGGTTGTGACTGAACAGGTCTTTCTCTCAGCGGGTGATGAGGTCCTTGTGCACCGTAGCCAGATCCGGCATCACTCCCTGAACAATGCCCTAAGAGTATAATAGATGTATGTATAGACAGAATAAATGAATGAGTGAGCGAGTGATTACATGAAATTCTAGTACATATTCTATTAAATAAACATATAATACCAGTATACATTGTGATTAAGATGCAAAGAGGAAAGTGAATCCTAAAAATTATACTACAGTAATGAATAAACAAAAACGTCTTTTAAAATATTTAGGAGACTTCTTTTGTTCAAATTTGGATAACGTAAATCCTCATTAAGAGGTTGCTTCCTCATTGTTTTGTGTTGAAATATGAGTGCAATTTCCTGTCCCCTCACTAGGGTTGGTTTCTCATCTCGGTGCAAGCAGATTTATCCAGCTCCTCGGCGGACAAGATTGTCACCGAGATCTTGAAGAAACATGGGTAAGTGTATGATTAAACATGGGTAAGTGTATGATTAAACAATAAAATAAGATTTTTATGTAGATGACATACTTTGGCATGATTGTCAGTAATGTTCACAACCTTTTATCGAGTTTAGGCTATATGAATGCAATGAAGCAGAACTTTATAAGAGAGAGAGAAATGAGATTGACACAGGGTTTCCTCTTCTCTGAGCAGTGGTAAAAGGATGTCAAAAATGATATTTAGAAAGAGTTAGGTAAAACTACCAATATGCAAAAGAGGAATATTTATGCTCCATTCCCTTTTTAGGAAACCTCATATTGGCAAACTGAATTAAGTGTTTGTGAAGAAATCTACCAGCTCCCAGCTGTAGAGTCATCCTGTGCCATTTCCTGGTTGGTACGATGGTCTCGTGATACTTTTTATGTCATCAGAAATAATGTGAAATTTGGAAATAGGATATCCAGTATTAATAAGTATTAAGTCATAATTCTTACTTAACAAGTGGCTATCAGTATCTGGCACATAGTAGTCTTAATAAGCAGCTATTAAACCGATCAATGAAGGGAAGGAAGTGTTTCCTATATCCTGTAGGAAAACATTGTCATCAATGATTTGTACTATTTGAGGACCTGGTTAATAATAGATATATATTTTTTTAAAGATTTTATTTATTTATTTGCGAGAGAGAATGAGAGACAGAGAGCACGAGAGGGAGGAGGGTCAGAGGGAGAAGCAGACGCCCCGCTGAGCAGGGAGCCCGATGCGGGATTCGATCCCAGGACTCCAGGATCATGACCTGAGCCGAAGGCAGTCGCTTAACCAACTGAGCCACCCAGGCGCCCAATAATAGATATATTTTAATACACTGGGGATTATCTTCTTTTGGCATTTGGTAAAAATTCAAGTCAAAATTAGAAACTTATCCAAATTTCTCAACACTGGTTCTAAAAACAATTTTGTCAAAATTTTATTAAAGTAGTAAAAATGATATCTGAAAAGAGGTATGAATAATAAGAACTATGTATTCCATTAAAATCTCAGAAGCAAAAAAAATCTCAGATTCACACAAATTAATTCGACAGCTGTTATCTGCCGAGCTTGGTATCATATGTGAAATGTTGCTGTACAAATTACACTCTGAGTGCCCCTGGCGTCCCCGCTATGTTCTGGGTAGATGGCCGAAGATGATCTCCTCTCAGGACATGTAGGGAATAGCACAAGGACACCTGCAGACTAGCAGTGTGTCATTAAAACAGTACCATCGTCCAATACATAGTGAAGGCCTCCCATGTGCCATGAACGTTATGTGTGTTCTCACTTTATTGTCACGATAACTCTCTAAAGTGGGTGTTAATTTTACCTGTGAAGACTGAAACTTAGAGAAGAAGCACCATGTCACAAATCCCCCAAGGGTTGTGAGAGCCTTTCAAAAAGTCTCCAGAGCCACACGCATAACGACAACCTCATTACCACTGCTTCTGTTATCCAAGAGAGGACACTCTGTATCTGCTTCATCAAACTATTTGATCTTGTGATGGTTATAGTCAAGGTTGGAAATGTTTTTACAGAGAAAGAAATTCATTCCAACTTTATAAATCCTCCTAAATTTATGTTTCCCTTTTATCCATCTTTTTTTCTTCCTTAAAAGAAAAGATGCATACTTATTAAGATGAATAGAGGAGGAAGGGGCACCCACTGCCAGCCCCTCCCCACCCCTGCCCTGACCTCTCAGTCCTGGTCCCAAGGAAGGATATTTTCATGGTTGAGGTGTTCTTCCCAGACATGTGAGCCTAGTGATAGGTGGGACCCTGTGCAGCCATCGGAGAGGGTTCCATCCTCCGTAGCTTATTCAACTCTTTGTGCATCTCAGACTTTTTTCTAGTGTCATTTTCTGTCTTCACTTGTATCCTTTAGAAGTCCTTTTAATGAGGATTTTGGGGTCAATTTTCTCAGTGGTAGTTTATCTTAAACTGTCCTTAATTTTGCTTTGGTTTTGACATTTAGTTCTGTTGGGTATGTAATTATAGGATGACATAAGTTTTCATGGCCATTTGGAAATATCAACCCACTGTCTCCTGGTCTCTGTTATTACTTCTGTGAAGTCCTTTGTCACTCTACAGTTCATTCTTTATAGGTACTCTATTTTTTCTCTCTGGCCCTTTTTTTTTTCTTAGTCTTGGTTCAGCAGATTCATTGCAGTGTGTCTAAGGAATGTAGATTTCCATCTTTGTTTTTAATCCTATTTGGGATTTGCTGGGTTTCATAAATCTGAGGATTCCATGTCCTTCATCAGTCCTGGACAGCTGTCAGTCATTATCTTTGCAAACATTCCCTATTTTCTCTCTTCTGTCCCTTATGGAACTCTAATTAAACATATGTGGACCTTTTCACTTTATCCTCCATGGCTCTTTGGTTTTTTTCCCGTCTCTTTAACACTCTGATAATTTCATATGATTTCCTTAGATCTATCTTGCAGTATGTTAGTTTTCTCTTCAACTAACGCTCATCAGCGAGTTAGTCCCTGTGTTGATTTTTTAAATTTAAATTATTACATTTTTTTTATTTCTGGAAAGTTTATTTCAATCTTATTAAAAATATGCCAATTCATCTTTGTTCCTTACATCTTGTTCCTTACTCATGAGTTTAAATTCCTTCCTTTATTTCTTATTTTTAAAAAAGATTTTATGTATTTATTTGAGGAAGAGAGAGAGTATGAGAGGGGTGGGGAGGATCAGAGGCAGAGGGAGAAGCAGACTCCCAGCTGAGCAGGGCTCGATCCCAGGACCCTGGGATGATGACCTGAGCCCAAGGCAGATGCTTGATCAACTGAGCCACCCAGGCGCCCCTCCTTTATTTCTTATTAAACATACTTGTTTTGTGTTGTATATCTATTAATTTTATTCTAAAGCTCTTGTGGATCTGCTACTCATCTTCCTCATTTTTTGATGAATCTTATAGTGGTTAATGTGTGTGTGTGTGTGTGTGTTTTAATGAACTCATATTTGTTAGAACTCTGTGAGGATTCTTTTTTTATTTAATATTTTCTATTGAAATATAGTTGACACACAATGTTACATTAGTTTCAGGTGGACAACATAGTGATTCGATAACTCTATACCTTATTCTATGCTCACCGCAAGTGTAGCTACCCTCTGTCACCACCACACAAGGCTCTTACAGTAACTCTAACTCTATTCCCTATGCTGTACCTTTTATCCCTGTGACTTATTCATTCCTTAACTGGAAGCCTGTATCTCCCACTCCTCTTCACCCAGCTTTCTCACCCTCGTGCCCCCTCCCTTCTGGCAACCATCCATTCCTTCTGAGAGAATTCTTTGAAGCCTAGGTTGAGAGAACTTTCCTCAAGGGATGATTTGTATTTACTTCTTCCAGGTGCCTAGGATGTTTGTTTTTTCATATGGCAAACTTTCATTTTTGGCCAATTCATTTTCATATTGTTTACATTATTTATTGTTTGCTTTGGTTTCTATGAATTTCTTTTTATATGTGAGAAAAGAAATAAAATCTTATCAGTTCTTAAGAAGGTCTATATGCTCCATCTGCAGGTAATTTAGATGATGGTTGGCTGTCAAGATTCTTTATAGCTCATCCCACAGAGCCTTTGATTCTACTTTCTAACTTTTTAATTGCAATATAACATAATGCAGAAAAATGCACATATCCTAAGTATACAGCTTGATGAATGTCTACAAACTGAACACGTTCATGGAATGAACACTCAGAGCAAAACCAGAATATGACAAATTCTCAGAAGTCCCCCTCATGCCCTTTTCCAGTCATTACCCGGCCCCTCCCCCAAAGTAACCACTACCTGACTTCTTTTTTTTCTGATATTTAAATGTTTAATATGATACTTTATAACCAAATTAAACAAGGTTTGTCCACCTAATAGGCAGCAAGCCAATTAAAACTGTCACTGAGTTTTGCAGTGAAGAAAGGTAGGCTATTTATTAGTGTGACACCACCCAGAAGAATGGGGAGCTAATAGTCTAGAGTCCTGAGCTCCCCAATGGCTGGCAAGTGAGGGCTCGAAGGGCAAAATTTGGGGCAAGGGTCTTTGAGGAAGTGGGTATCATTGAGTGGAAGCCCATGAGATCATGCTAGCAGGGGTCTCCTGAGAAGGTGGCCACCGTTTTTTTTGTTTTGTTTTTAAGATTTTATTTATTTATTTGAGAGAGAGAGAGTAAGCGGTGGGCAGGGGGAGAGGGAGAGAGAGAGAAGCAGACTCCCTGCTGAGCAAGGAGCCTGACATGGGGCTCAATTCCAGAACCCTGAGATCATGACCTGAGCTAAAGGCAGATGCTTAAACCACTGAGCCACCCAGGTGTCCCAAAGGCGGACACTACTGAGTGGAGGCCCATGAGGTCATGTTAACAGGTGCTCTGATCCTGCTTCATCCAGCCCCGTGAAGGTCTTTTCCATCTCAGGAGACTTAGATTCTGAAAAATATCTTTATCCCTTCTGTTAGAGATTTCATTTGGTACATTTAGTAATTATATATTTAAGGTAGTGCTGATTAACTACTTGTAAGCTAACGGGGTCGCATTCCTACAGGCTCCCTGGCGGGCCCAGCCATACCTGCGGGTGGTATAACCTCTAGGGTTCATTCTTTTTCTTTAAGATTTTATTTATTTATTTGAGAGAGAGAGTGAGGAGAGAGAGAAAGAGAGAGAGAGCACAAGCGGGGGAGGTGTAGAGGGAAAGGGAGAAGCAAACTCCCCACTGAGCAGGGAACCTGATGCAGAGCTCCATCCCAGGACCCTGAGCCACCCAGGCTCCCCTCTAGGTAGGGTTTGTTCTTGCATCTGGACTGACAAGATAGATGCGGGCATCAACAACACATGATTTTTGCAACATTGCAGACATATCATGCTACATATAGATCAATCTCACAATCGGTTTTATCTACATTTTCTTCCTTACCACATTATGAGTGGTGAAAGATAATTAATTTCAACCTTGAAATAGTTCACAGAGGATTCCTGAACTCAACAATAGACTCTTCGAAGCTCAGCCTCATGAATCTTAAGAACTGGGAAATTGTTTTGAGTATGGTAGCAGGATATATGCTCCTTTTAGCCATCTATTTCTCAAATCAAGTGCAGGAAAAATTAGAGCCTAAGTTAATCCGATACATTCTTCATTACAGAAAAGAAATCTATGGGCACATAACAGCACATTGTTACTAAGTGCGAAGACATGATATGAGATGATGATTTTTACAAGTTTATTTGAAGCCTGTGTAGTCTAACAGACAATATGAAAGTGATGTTTTCTAGAAAACATGTGGTCACTTTCGATCCAATTTACCGAAGTGATTATTCACAAATTATTTTCTTTAATTAGATCTGTTATTATGGCTAGAAGACTTGTACTAATCTATCGGTGCCACTATTTCAGTAGAAAATAGAAAATAATTCTCTTCTTTCTCAACAAAGCTGGTCTGCATTGCTGCAAAAATACCTCAGCTTTCTTTTTTTTTTTTTTTAAAGATTTTATTTATTTATTCATGAGAGACAGAGAGAGAGAGAGGCAGAGGGAGAAGCAGGCTCCCAAGGAGCAGGGAGCCCGATGCGGGACTCAATCCCAGGACCCTGGGATCATGACCTGAGCCGGAAGGCAGACACTTAACCATCTGAGCCACCCAGGCGCCCAATACCTCAGCTTTCTAAGGCATTTTTATGCAAAAAGCAGAAAGCAAAATGGTTAAGAGTCAAGAGGCTTTACTTAACATTCCAACCTAGGATTGTGGCCAAGTTCTACCAATGATTAAATAGGTATTTCCGGGCTAATGGCTTAATATGTGGCTCAATTCTTTATTTGTAATATAAGGTTATAATAAATAGCACAGAATTGTAGTAACACATAAATTATAAAAAACATGCATGCCATTTTAAATGGTGCCTAGCACATAGAAAGCCTTTAATAAATGGACCACTGCTCTGATTTCTAACAGTGTAGATTAACTTTACCTACTTTTTAATCAGATAGTATATATTCTTTTGTGCCAGTCTTTTTCTATCACTCTGCATTATGTTTCTGAGCTTCAACTGTGCTATTGTATGCCGCAATAATTTGTGCATTTTCATGGATGTATAGATTTCAATTGTGTTAATATTTACTTATCTATTTATTTATCTATTTACTTCCCTATTCTACTACAAGTGCTCATTCCACTTGGGGGATAGTACAAATAACGCTACTATGAATATCCTAATTCTAACCCATGTCTTTCGTAGCACTTGTACGTACTTCTGTTGACCATATACCTAGAAATGGAATTGCTGAACCACAGGGTATACGTAAGTGTCAAAACAATTTTCCAACCAACAGTATATAAAAGTCCCAGGCGCTCTACATCCTCACCACAACTTGGTAATTTCTGTCTTTTTCATTTTATTTATTCGGGTGGGTGTGTAGTTGTATCTCGTTGTGGTTTTAGTTTGCATTCCCTTGATGACTGATGAAGTTGAGCACATAGATTCAGCACGAGTTCATGGCTGGTGTGCAGATCGCAGGACTAAACTAAGAGTGTAGACTCAGGCCCCATTCCCAAGTGAGGTCCAGCCAGAGGCCATGAATACTCAGGGATTTTTCATCATGACTCCTCACGGAAACTTGCCAACTTTCCCTGCTGTCTGTAAGGAGCTGTCCAGTTTGTTGTTTCTTAGGTTCATTTTTCTAGTTCACCTTTTGTGTGAGAGCAGAGGCTCCAGGATCCCCACACGTGTGGGATAGAGAGAACCACTTCCTGCGTGTGTCTGAACTCCGTCTCCAGCTTCTCTGCATTAGAGGCTCTAGTTACTTCTTCCAATCCACATATGCCTCCAGACGTCCAGAGTTTTTTGCTCACCTACCTTCCTGATCTCAGCTCCCACTTCCTTTTTTCCATCAGTTTTTTTTTTTTTTTTTCCTCTCTGGAAGTTTCACCTATTGATTTAAAAGGTTGTTTTTTCACATTTTGTTCATATTTCTAGGTGTGGTAAAACAAGAAGACTTGGAGAATTTTAGTTCTCCACTTTGTTTTAAGAGTGACATATAAATAGATACTCTGAATATGGTTTTTTCTTCTAGCAGAACCCTTGTGGACTTGTGGTGGGAAGGCCTTGGTGGTGCTCAGGGCTCACTCATACTTGGAAATGGGTGGTTTGGGTGTCATCAAGCACACAACAAGTTCTCTGCATAGTTACTCTACAGAGGGTCCTGTGAAGCTCCCCATCACATAAATCATCCAAAGCACTAATAGGCCTCACTAGCAAAGGAATAGAGACAGAAGTATTTCTCTACTCTACTATGAAGAGAAGGATGGGGTCTCTGCTCCTATGTGAATCTATAACATCAGACCTTTAAAAAACTAAGCTAATAAACAATCAGGTACAAAGGTAGACACTGATAATGACAAGATCTTGCCCAGAATTAAGAATATTCTGCCCTCTCTTTCACAAAAGTGCAGGAAAGATAAAGTACCCATGAAGGAAGCAAAAGGAAAACAAAAGAGGTAGTGTTGTCTAATTATTTATGAAGTTTTAGCAAGCTGCTATATTCTAAAATATTTCACTTCATTAAATTTCTTGTGACAATATTTTCTCGGCTAATAAGCGGATAGTGAAAGTGCCTCATACCTAGATTGCATACGAAATTAAACATTTGAAATCATGTAACTATACAGTTTATCATACAACTCAAAAGCATTTACTGATTACAAACAAATCATTACACTTGCCATTTTTATTAGCTCCGAAAATAACGTTGTAACTTTAGTTTTGTGATCATGTCCGGTGAGAAATAGAATTCCCTCTAATCTTTCACCTTGTGGGTAATTCTTATTTGAAATAGACTAAAATTTCTCAGCTTGATTTCATTCACTGAAGTCAATTAAATAATTTCCCTTTTTAAACACCTTTGTTATAATTTAATACATTTTTGATATCTTCAAGAAATGAAGGAAAAGAAGATTATTTCAAAAGCATGATGCATCTGCTAAACATCTAAACTATTCTAGTTCATCTTTCATTACAGAAACAAAGGCATGGTAAAAAGAGATGTTAATCTCTGTGAAAACAAAGCCTTCTATGTTCATGTGTGCACCAATCTCCTGAGTTTTGTGAAGAAAAACAAAATGGGGACAACACTCTGTGGATGCTGAGGGATGACCCGGTTGGTCCCTGAGGGTTCTTCATCAGCATTCTGTGATAATAAGAACGTGGACTTCTGCTCATTAAAATCCACTGGCCATTGTGACTAACTGTCAGGAGGCTGGATTCTGACTTCCAACCATTGATATCTTTGTGAAAATTGGTCTACATCCACCCTTTAAAAGCACCAATGAATGCATCAAAGCTTTTGAAAGCGAAGAAAAGTGGACACATTTTAATAAAAAAGATGTTAAAAACAAACTGGAAGGAGACAAAACTGACCTTGCTATTTACCTCCTAAGAACAAATGTAGTTCCCACCTTCATACGAGAAAATGAACAGCACGTGTATTGAAGAACAGCACGACCTGGATCACTATTTATTTCCGATTGTTTACATCTTTGTGGTCATAGTCAGTGTCCCAGCCAACATCGGATCTCTATGTGTGTCTTTTCTGCAAGCAAAGAAGGAGAATGAGCTAGGAATTTACCTCTTCAGTTTATCACTCTCAGATCTGCTCTACACATTAACTCTCCCTCTATGGATTGATTACACTTGGAATAATGACAACTGGACCTTCTCTCCTGCCTTGTGCAAGGGGAGCGCATTCTTCATGTACATGAACTTTTACAGCAGCACGGCCTTCCTCACCTGCATCGCCGTCGATCGGTACTTAGCTGTGGTCCACCCTTTGAGGTTTTCTTTTTTAAGGACAAGAAGATTTGCCTTCATGGTCAGCCTATCCATCTGGGTATTGGAAACCATGTTCAATGGTATTATTCTGTGGGAAGATGAAACAACTATAGAATATTGTGATGCCAAGAAGTCTAATTTTACCTTATGCTATGACAAGTACCCCCTGGAGAAGTGGCAAATCCGTTTCAACTTCTTTAGGACATGTACAGGTTATGCAATACCGTTGGTCATTATCATGATTTCCAACCAGAAGGTCTACCAAGCCGTGCAGCATAATCAAGCCACGGAAAACAGTGAAAAGAAGAGAATCATAAAACTCCTTGTTAGCATCACATTGACTTTTGTCTTGTGCTTTACTCCCTTTCATGTGTTGCTGCTGATTCGCAGCATCTTAGAGCATGATGGGAACTTCAGTGAACTTATTTTTAAAGACCACAAGTCTGGGAAGCAGATTTATAAAATGTATAGAATCACGGTTGCATTAACAAGTTTAAATTGTGTTGCAGATCCAATTCTGTACTGTTTTGTCACTGAAACAGGAAGATCTGATATGTGGAATATATTAAAATTCTGTACTGGGAAGCTTAATAACTCAAAAGGGCAAAGAAAAAACATACTTTCAGTGTCTACCAGAGACACTGTGGAATTAGAAATCCTGGAATAGAAGCAAAGAATTTTTTTAAGGTACACAGTATCATATCATCAAGATTACATTTAGAAGAGGAAATCAAGCATGGGAGGGGATGAAGTGTTCCAATTGAATATTTTAATCCTCTTCAATGAAAATCTTTTAGAAGTGTATTGTATGGTTCCCTGACTTTTATTAAATTGAATATTAAACAAAATTTGATATTATCCTAATGACTCTAGATCATTATTATCGATGGCAATTGGTTTGTTTTGTTTTGTTTTGTTTTGTTTTTTTATCCATGCTATAACCTTTTAGAGGTTAGTAGATGTATGGAACTCTGTGTCCTTGATTCAGTGAGCTTCGTGTCTGGTTTTCATGATTTTTGTCACTCTTTCATGGATTTCAGACCACCAACTATCACTTTTCTAAACTGTATGTATCTGTCTCCAACAACCCTAACTACTACATACTGCTTCTAATCTTCTCATTAGGTAACAAATATTTATTGAGCCCCCCCTATGTACTAGGCTTTGTGTTAAGTACTGGGGTTACAAAAGAAATGGTCTCATGAAGTCTTATGAAGCTTACATCAGTTTGGAAACCTGGTAAGACCTTTTATAAAGAAAAAGTAAATAGGAGTCTGAAGGCCTCTTCCGTGATATAAAGCTCTGAGCCACATGAATGCTCTTTCAGCTGCTCAGAGACCTTCTTTAGTTTCTTTAAAATCATAATTTTTTTAAAAAAAATTTATAGTTGAGCACAACATAGCCGAAATTACCAGAAGTTTAATGTTTAGACAAAAAGACATATTATAGGGCGCCTGGGTGGCTCAGTTGGTTAAGCGACTGCCTTCGGCTCAGGTCATGATCCTGGATCCTGGGATCGAGTCCCGCATCGGGCTCCCTGCTCGCCAGGGAGTCTGCTTCTCCCTCTGACCCTCCCCCCTCTCATGTGCTCTCTCTCATTCTCTCTCTCTCAAATAAATAAATAAAATCTTTAAAAAAATAAAAATAAAAAATAAAAAATAAAAGACATATTATAGACAACTTATTCCATTAAATCTTACAGTCGGGGACTTCTTTTTGGACTTAGAATATTTAGAGATTCTTGATATCATATATTCTTTCATGTTTATATTTTTTCATTGTGGAAATTACTCTCCCTAGTTTTAAGCAGGCATTCATTAAGTAAACATTTTTATGAACCAGAGTATTTTTCCAGATTTTTAAGGATTTTTTTTTTTTATCATACACTACATTCTCTCCTTCTTTCTCTTTCCTGTTTCCTATCTGTTCCTTCTACTTCCCCTCCCTGCAAAATGATCTGATAGCAAATGTCTTGGTACCATGTCATGCCCTCACATTAGAAAACAAACATCCTGGGAACAAGAAAGACTATATCTTTTCAATAATAAAAACAGTGAGTACACAAACTGACTACATTTTCTATTAAGGTTTTCTGTGATGGTTTAGGTACACAAGAGAAAACCACCTTGCTTTGAGGTCACTTGTGTATTCTCTGTTCTTTGTATTTTTCTGATCATAAAGTTTCTGGAGAATTAATAGATTCTATCTGGTTACACTGAGATACATTTACATATGCTTAAAAGCTAAAGATACACCATTAAAATGAAGAGTTTAGGCTGTTTGATTCATTATTGATAAATTATTGACAGGCTGTAAGTTGAATGCTTGTAACTAAGAGATCCAAAAACAATTTTGCCCACATCTGAAAACTCAGGTACTGATTAAATGTCTTGTCCAAGATCATACAGTTAGTTGGAAGCAGGGCCAGGATTGAACCCCCAAATCCTGACTTCCCTCCAGAGTTGCTTTTCCTCCTTTATGCTTATTTTTTTGTTTATTTGTTTTTAACATCTCTACCCTTTCTTTCTTTAGGGATGCAAAAGGTTTATATGCATGAAGAATTGTTCAGGAGAGTCATTGGACTTAGATCAGGATAAGGGGGAAAAGGAGAGTTGTTTTATTAATGAATGCCTCTGGAAATATAATAAATCATATGGATAGTAACTAAGCTCATCTGTTACAGAGAGCTGGTTAAGACTTTTCCTCAGTTGGTTATATAAAGAGATGGAGCAAATACAAATTCATGGCACCCTTAATAAGAATGTCCTACCTAATGATTAACAACAGGATCACTGATTTAGAATGTTGTAGGATAGGTTAAAAATGAACAGGTGGCCAAAACCTTCGAGCAGCCTATCCATCCTGTCTGAGCAGGGCCGGTCTCAGAGAACCCATGGTGGCAGGATGATGTCCTGATTTTAGGGCAAAGCACTCTAGATATGATCCAAAATTTTCTACAGTCCCACCATTGGAAAGTTAATCCTTCAGTTTTGAAAAGCTTCTCCAGTTCCTAATTACAGTCCTCCACTAACCTGTAAGTATGTCTGGAAGGAGAAAGACCCTATAGCTATTATCACCTGGGACTTGTTGGCCGAAGACCCAGACTGGAACACCACCGACCACCCACTGTTTGACCTTAAAGAATTTTTGTGTTCTCCCTAAGGCTCAGTTTCCATACACTGCAGGGGCAAGAGTAACACTTGCTTTTAACAAGTAGGTGTGAAAACCATTTTGTAGAAGGTGATGAGATTTCTAGATGTTCATTATTAGTTATTCTGATCTCTATCAGGATTAGTGGAAAGCTACCCAAGAGATAGAGAAGTCCCCAGGACACTGGGGTAGGAATGTGGCAACGTGAGCTGACAGGAGCTGGCCCCAGCACACCACTGCTGGGGTTACTTTTCCAGGGGGCTAAACACATCCCTTAAGGTAACTTAAGGGCCTCCGTTTTTTCTGGTTCTGGGGCACATTCTCAATAGTGCCTGTTCCGGGGAGTTCACAAGGCTGAGGAGATACACACTGTGGACCTCACCATGAATAGAGGGGTGGACACCCATTTTTAATTTGTTTAAATTTCTGACTTTTAATTTCCTTATTCAGATTTATTTATTTATTTATTTTAGAGAGAGAGGAAGGAGCATATGTGCAGGGAGTGGGGGAGGGGCAGAGAGAGAGAGAATCTCAAGCAGACTCCCCGCTGAACGGGGAGCCCGACATGGGGCTCGATCTCATGACCCTGAGATCATGACCTGAGCCAAAATTAAGATTCAGACACTAAACTGACTGCACCACCCAGTCGCACCTATTTTTTAATCTAATGAACTCAGACATCTTAGATAGGCCAGTGAGGAAACTGAGCACAGGTTTTTAAAACCTCCATTTTTCCTACCTCATCTGTTGTTTTTTTTTTTTTAAAGATTTTTATTTATTTATTTGACAGAGAGAGACACAACGAGAGAGGGAACACAAGCAGGGGGAGTGGGAGAGGGAGAAGCAGGCTCCCTGCAGAGCAGGGAGCCCGATGCGGGACTCGATCCCAGGACCCTGGGATCATGACCTGAGCTGAAGGCAGTCGCTTAACCAACTGAGCCTGCACATAAACACATAAAACACATAAAACACATAAAACACATAAAAAATAACCACCTCGTTTAGATCAAATGATACAGCCTCATCTCCGTAGGGGCAACCCGAGCAAATCAGCTTCCTCAACCTCATTTATTCCATTTTCTCTTTGCTATTTAAGCCATAAATTCTCCCCAAGACATTATGTTTCCATTCTTTAATGTTAGGATCAGATAAACAATTATTTACCAATTGCCTCTGTTGACCTTGTGAACTTGACTTACTTATTTTGAATTATGCAGTACCAATTCTAAAATAGAATCTGTGGTGCATGGCATGTAAGTCTTTCCTTTTGCGACACTTTTATCTCGCCCTGGGCCTCCTTTAGTCTAGCCAACACTGTCATCATTCTGTCATTTATGCATGGGGTCTCTGTTCTTTCCTGGCTAAACCCATCCACAGGTTGCTATGGGAACACGACAGCTCCTGTAACACCCTGACCCAACAAGGCCTTTGTGATAAGAGACTTCTTTGTCTAAATCCATCGGGTGACCCTGCCATGCATCGGTAGGCTGTTCCTCCAACAGTCACACCCACACACAAATAACACATGTTCATTGACACAAACAACCTGCCCCATATCACAAAAACAAACCAACAAAAATTCCTGGGATCTTTTAGCACATGTTTGTACTATTGCGTAAGATGCCTAATACCAACTAGGAGAACACATATTACCTCCTTAATTTCTGAAATAATGCACCTTGTGGGTGTTTTCATTTTGTTGTTTACTAGATCAGCAGTCGGGGGGACATTGTGGAGATCCTCCCTGCCTATCCCTACCTCCCTTCTCTTTCCTTCAGCCAGAAGTGGCTACCAAGGACTATTCTGGAAAATAATATTCTGGAAAAATCCAATTCTGACTGGGTTGTTTTATTTACATTTCTGGGCAGACACTTATGGGGGAGAATAACAGGAGGTTAATTTAAAAGAAATGAGGAATGTCCTATGTTGTTCTTTGTTCATAATATAAACACCTGATTGGATTCAACTTAAAAAAAAAAAAAAGTTGACCATTCATTTCTTTTATTCTTTGGCATTTCATACAGCTTAAAGATGGAGCACAAGGTGACTAAGTTCATGTTATTTAGTTGCATTAGCTGAATGCCCCTTGTTTGCAGGAATACGCAATGGCAAAATTAGGTCAACCTTGGGTGAGGGAGAAGAAAGCCATTCAAGAATTCATCTTCCTTCCCCAAAGATCCTTTCTTTGCTACATCATCTGTCCCTGGCCAAGAAAAATCACACAGAGGCCTTGCCTGTGGCCACTAGATGTCGATCATGTTCTATTTAGAACCTTGTAGTTTCCCAGCTAACTGCCACTCCCAAAGAGCGAAGTACTGTAATGTGATTTCTATCCAAGAAACAAGAAATATCCCCTATAAATTAGAAATGAAAGTGAAATTCAGTTTGCATCATTTGTTTCTCTGCTTTCTGGAAAGCTCAGTGATCATCAGGTAATTTCACTTGGTTTAAACTCCATGTATCATTTTAGTATCATTTTTTCCAGCAACTCAAATTGGTCAGTCCACATGGAAGAGAACATAACTGTGTAGTTTCTGCAGGATGTGGATACAACTTGGATAACTGGTCCTTGTTTGCTTATCTAACCCATGTAAGAAAATACCCACTGCCTTTCACATAAGTAGAAACAAAATATTTGAGCTATCAGAGGTTTGCAATTTTGGGTGGTTGGGTGGCTCAGTTGGTTAAGCGTCTGCCTTCTGTTCAGGTCATGATCCCAGGGTCTTGGGATCGAGCCCCGCATCGGGCTCCCTGCTCAGCAGAGAGCCTGCTTCTCCCTCTCCCTCCTCCGCCTGTCTCTCTGCCTACTTGTGCTCTCTCTCGATCTCTCTGTCAAATAAATAAATGAAATCTTAAAAAAAAAAAGAAGTTTGCAATTTTGTCTACTATGATAAAATTATTATCTATGAAATTCAAGATGTAATTCAATATATGTATGATTTTCAATTTCAAATTTATTATTGTTATATCTCAGCACTAAAAATGTATTTGTTATTTTGAATTGTTTGAATCTGTTCAAAGAACAGTAAAGAAAGAAGAGTAATGAGGTCATAATTTACTAGCATTTGCATATCATTAAACATATAATGACATGTGATCTGTTTCTTCTGCCTATAATTTTCTTAAGTCCTTTCTGAAACACCAGTGGATTTTTACACATTTAGGAATAGGTTATGATTCCTCAAGTGACGTTGCAATTATGTGTTCAAAAAGCAAGCCAATAAAGAAACGAGCTAGGGAAGTTTCCATATTGTTCGGTGTAAGCTTGAGAATAAAAATATAAATTTTGTTATCTAGGAAATGTGTGCTCAATTAATTTAGAATCAAATACAATCAAGAAATCTTGCTCTACAATGATTTGACTTGCCAGTGCTATGAAAAATATTAACATGAGCTCTCGGCATTTCATTGATCTTTGCTGGACGTATAATTGAACTCATAAACATCCTTCTAAAAGAAATCTTTTCAAAATTATTGTAAAATCTCTGGTCTTGGCTCCAAGACTATTGACACTTACTTACAAATGGATTAACTTGGAAGCCCTGATTTCATTTCACAGTTAATTATATCACATCAAAAGGATTAAAATAATGGACTAAAAAGTGCCTCTGCAGATATGCCCCCAGAGAAGGGTACCATGAGACTTTGGAAGGCTGCACGTGAATGCCAGATTTATTAGGTTCTATTAGTGTTTTTAAAAATATTGATAAAATATTGATTTAAAAATATTGATAACTAAACACTATCCTCTCTCATGCCATTCACCCTTTCATGGAATTGACACTTGCTGAGGCTAAGGAATGCGGTTGTGAATCTTCAGGACAATGCCTTCAGTATGTCCCTGGCAGTTCACCAGAGAACGGAAAGTGTGACCTCTGTGTTCAAAGGGACTACAGGAAAGGCGGATCCACTGCATTGTAGCATTTGCCCCATCTTCCCTGGATTAAAAGATTGCCAAAGCAAAGCAGGGTCTGAGAGAGGCAGACACTCTCCTTCTTGCTCTACAGATCTTGTTCTGACCCCTAAAAGGACTACTGTAAAGGGTGTTCTCACTGGTGATCAGGATTGTTTGTTGAGTGAATAAATAATAAATCAATTAATGGAGGGAACCAAGAATGGTACAATTTCACCCTTTGTCCCAGCCCCGGAGTTGAGTATCTGAAATCCTTGGAACAATTTGTATTTGGGGTTGAAAATTTTTAAGATTATATGGGAAAATAAGTTTAAGGGAAAGAGTTTCCTTTTAAGAAAGCCTTAGTTAACATTTGTTATATTTGTTAAAACAGAAACAGATAGGGGCCCCGGGGTGGCTCAGTCGGTCAAGTGTTTGCCTTCGGGTCAGGTCATGATCCCAGGGTCCTGGGATGGAGCCCCACGTCTGGCTCCCTGTTCAGCAGGGAGCCTGCTTCTCCCTCTGCCTGCCACGCCCCCTTCTTATACTCCCTCTCTATGTGTCTCAAATAAATAAATATAATCTTAGAAAAAAAAACAGAAGCAGATGCTATCAATGACATTTTACTCATCTCAAATTGATAAAAACAGGAAGTGTCATGTTGATCTCCATCTATCATCCCTTACTCATAAGGAATTTTAGGATGTTCATTCCCTAAATTTTTAGTAAGATGTTAAAAAATTGACTTGATCTTATTGCAGACTCTACAATGGCATGATTCTGTTCACTGATTCAGTGCTAAAAAAAAATATTGCTGCCTTTTCTTCAAGTCTATTTAATTTTAACTCCCAGCCCGGATACCGCCAAGCTGTAGGAAATTCTATCCCCGTCATTCCTGGACTGCCCTCCTCTTTCAGGTTTATACCAGAATCAGGGAGGTTGACATGATGCTAAGAAAATAGAAGACGCTAGCAATCACCAGGGACGTTATCTAAGCCGTCATGGTCCTTTGCACCTCACTGGTTCTTTGCTGCCTCCCTGACTATCCTGGGGCACAGGGCTCATTGACAAGACTGAGTAGAAGCCGGCTAATGACCCAGATGCCTGTGCATCAGGTTGACTGACATTCTCTTCAAAATCCAGGTAGTTGGCTTCCGGAGTGCGACGTGCACCTGAGTTAAGCCAGTCAAAGCAGCCCAATGCCCTGGACCAACGCTGGGTTGAGTGGTGGGCACGTGACCTAACTGCTTGTAATGCTGGGACAAAGGCTCTTGCTTTTGCTCTGGATGATATGTGCCGCGGATGAGGTGCTGGAATCTCGGTGGCCATCTTGTGGTTATGAAATAACCACCACGTGGAAGAAAGAATTCAGGGAATCACAGAGCCCTGGAGCTGGGTCCCATGATGTGATGAGTCTCTGCACATTGCAGCTACATGAACCAAATAAGACTCCTTGTTCTTCAAATCAACCTGAGTCAGTTTTTTTTTCCCTTTTTAAAACCCCCAAATTTTGGAACATGAAGTGAGGATGATGTCAGGTTGTTGAAGAAGCAGGGCTGAGGAGGTATGATGGAGAGGGCAATGAGGATTCATCTAGCCAGGGAAGTTAGCAGCCCTTGTTAGTAAATGGCAACAAAATAACTGTTTAAACTGTTTCTTGCTACAACCTGGGACTCAGAAAATGCTTACCAAAGCTCTCATATCAGGGAATTGCTAAAAAAATAAAATAAAAAAATCAAGCCATTGGAGTTTTTGAGCTTCTTTTTACAGGCTTTGATAAGGTTCTGCAAGAGAAAGCTAAAATGATTCAATTTTTGTGAGACCTTTCTTGATATGTTTTCAAATCTAGTAAATACCGCGCTGCCCTGAGGGGCCCATGCACTGAAGCAATGTGTTTTCACGCTTCAGGAAAAGGGTGAATTTTAGCTAGAAAAAGGAAGTCAGGGCGCCTGGGTGGCTCAGTTGGTTAAGCGACTGCCTTCGGCTCGGGTCATGATCCTGGAGTCCCGGGATCGAGTCCCACATCGGGCTCCCTGCTCAGCCGGGGGTCTGCTTCTCCCTCTGACCCTCTTCCCTCTCGTGCTCTCTGTCTCTTATTCTCTCTCTCAAATAAATAAATAAAATCTTTAAAAAAAAAAAAAAGAAAAAGGAAGTCAATATTATTCGTGAGTCACTAATGAACAGAGTCTCAAAAGCTAGACATTATGGAGAAAGAAAAGAGTTTTTAAAACTCCTTCGGCTCATATTTCATATAAAGAACCAGACTGGGTGACTTAAACTTGGAGTCTTCAAGAAGCCAAGGGAAGTGAGGACCCAGGATATAAACAGAGCTCTTGTTATGCAAAAAAAAATTTAAAAAGCCTGGCCTCCTGACCCCAGTGGACTATGGGGAGGAGACAAGGAAGAATTAGAATAAATACATTGGAAACAAAAGTTGAATCTCATGATCTGAGGAGCAGTAGGAACTTCCAGAGTGGGTAGGGGAGAATAGTCAATGTTGGTAACCTGCTTTCCCTACAGGCAGCTGCAAGCCTCTGGGAGAAACCCCATATTCATTATGAGGCATATCAGTGTGGTACAAAAATAGAAATTAGCATACAGTTGTGCAGGTTGAGCACTGCACAAGAAACCTACGTCTAAGGAGCACCACTCATTTCAGCAGACACTGTAGATTTGTACATTTATTATGGCAGCTTTAGAGCATTGGCAGCAAAGTGTTCAAACAAAATCAGTGTGACAGGAAGGAAAGTGTCTTAAGGAGGGTGCATTTTTTTTTTCTAATTTGTATAGAATGCCGTGTGAACAGCTTAACCTTGCCTCACCCCGCCACCACAAGGTCCTGTAAGCCTCCTACTCCAGAGCTATCGTGGGAGGAGCTAGGATATGTGAAACATATCTGATAATTTGAGTGTTTACCCCAAAGGAGCTGAGTTAACACAATTAGACAGTTTATGCAAGAAGAGGTGGAGATATTTTTAATTCACAAACAATATTTTTTGTACCCTGCTACCCAGCAGGTTGGTGACCCAGAAGGAAGAAGAGACCAGTTACAAAAAATAAAGCTACTCCTTTTGTGTGCACAATTGAGTTATAGTGTGATGCTTGCCTCCCAGATGCTGAAGCTTTGACTGGGGGGGGTGGGGGGGGCTGCTGGAACAGAGGGAGAAGGAAACATACTTTTCTTTAAAATAATCTTGTCCACCTATGACCTACAAGCCAGGTTGACTATAGGTCCAGTCACTAGAGCCGTGGTTCTCAAACATGAATGTTTATAAGAATCACCTGGGAATCTTAGTTTAAAAGACCTTTGTTCAATAATGCTGAGACAGACACTGAGACTCTGCATTTCTAACAAGTTCTCAGGTGATGCTGATGCTGCCAGACCCTGAGTCCAGGTGTTGAGTTGCACAGTTTTGGAGACTAGAGCTGTGGTTCTCAGACTTTCACATGCAATAGAATCACGAGGAAGATTTGTTAAAATGGAGAGTTGTGCCGCTACAACATTGTGATCTCTAATAAGACATGCTCAGCTGGTCTCTGTCCCCATTTCTGACACAGAGCTCCTAAAACCCTGGGTATTTCCTAAGTGATAAAAGCACTAAAGGCACCTCTGGTTCTAATATTTGATCTTTGACCTCATCCCTGGGACACAGCGCTCCTGAAAGCCTTGTAAATTCCTAAGTGATAGGGTGTCTTTTGTTTTAATGAGGGGGCTGAGTGGGCTCCTAGATGGGGCATAGATGAGGCTGGTCACTGGAGAGAACAAGACATGATTAGAAGTTTAGAATTTTCAGCCCCCCCTCCATTCCCTTGAGAAAAGAAAAGGGTTGAAAATGGAGTTAATGATTGATCATGCCTACCTGAGGCAACCGCCCTAAAAATCCCCAAAGTTGAGTTGAGAGAGCTTCTGGCTGGGCAAACACATTCAAACTGGGAGGTAATGCACCCCAACTCCCAGGGACAGAAGTTCCTGCACTTAGGACATCGCAGACCTCACCCTATGAATCTCTTCATCTAGATATTCATCTGTTCCCTTTAGCATATCCTTTCATAAATTGGTCCATGTAGGGGCACCTGGGTGGCTCAGTCCGTTGAGCATCTGCCTTTGGCTCAGATCAGGATCCCAGGGTCTGGGTCCAAGTCCCGCATCGGGCTCCTTGCTCAGCGGGGAGCCTGCTTCTCCCTCTCCCTCTGCCCCTTCCCCTGCTTGCACTCTCTCTCTCAAATAAATAAAACTTTTAAAAAATAAGTACATAAACTGGTCCATGAATGTGTTTCCTAGAGTTCTGTGAGCAGCTCTAGCAAATTAGTGGAACCCAAGAATGGATTATGGGAACCTCCTTTGTAGCCAAATCGAACAGAAGTTGTGGGTAACCTGAGACCTACTACCTGTAATTGGCATCTGAAGTGGTTGGTGCAGTTATGTGGAACTGAGTCCTCAACCAGTGGGATCTGACCCTATCTCCAGGTAGAGAGCATCAGAATCCTGTGAAATTGTGGGATACTGAGCTGGTGTTGCAGAATTGCTTGTTGCAGGGCCTCACACACTGAGTGACTGAAGTGTCAGAAGTAGAGTGTTTTGTGTGAGTAGTAGAAAAGACATACACTGTAGGGAATAACTGGTAGCCCCATTCCCAGAGCTTCTGATCCAGTAGGGGTGGGGTAGGGGCATTTCTAACAAGTTCCCCAGTAACTGATGTGGGTGGGCCATACTTTGAGAACTCCTGCTCTAAGATAATGTAGCCCTATCCCAGGCCCTTCTCTATCAATTACCCCTACCCAGAGAAAAGGTACAGCCTCTTCCAAGGTGAGAATACCACTGCCATAGAGCCCACAGGCAAGAAGTTTATTTGTGGGTCCCTTCCTCTCAAGTTTGGTCCTAACCTGTGGTTGCTAAGAGACAGAAATCATCAAGGCTCAAAACCGTGACCAATCAAGTTTCTGGCTGTGGTCTCCAACTTGCTGCCAAATTAAGGGAGCTGGACAACCATTTACCTCTCTGAGCTCACAGCACCGTGGTGCAAGTTCTTTAAACATGCTTAAGCCAGTGATGCCCACCTGTATCCCCTCCACTAGGTCAAAAGGTACTTGACAGCAGAAACCATGTTTGATTCACCTCTATATGTCCTCCAAGCCCATGCTCAGCTCCCTTCCTGGAAATGAGCACAGAGTTCTATACATTCTAGATGTAAAAAGAATCATATTTAGAAAATATTAAAATGATTACGATTTCCATTCCCATATAAGTGATCTTCTCTCAATGCCCATCCATCATTAAAGCCCAGTTTATTGTTCAGGAAAAAGGAGGGAGGTATCAAAAAGTCATAGTTCACGAAAGAAGATATTGATTTTTTAAAAAATATTTTATTTTAGGGTGTCTGGGTGGCTCTGTCAGTTAAGTGTCAAGTTTCAGCTCAGGTCATGATCTCTGGGTCATGGGATTGAGTCCCGCATAGGGCTCCCTGCTCGTCAGGGAGTCTGCTTCTCCCTTTCCCTCTGTCCATGTTCTCTCTCTCACTCTCTCTCAAATCTTTTTTTTTTTAAAAGATTTTATTTTATTTGTTTGAGAGAGAGTGTGCATGAGCAGGGGGAGGGGCAGAGGGAGAAGCAGACTCCCCACTGAGCAGGGAGCCCAACGTGGGGCTCGATCCCAGGACCCCAAGATCATGACCTGAGCTGAAAGCGGATGCTCAACTGACTGTGCCACCCAGGTGCCGCAAGAAGATATTACTTGGTGATGCCTCACTGGGCAGAAAGATGAAGCAGATATACCTTCTCATTCCAGAAGAAAGTCATGGGGTAGGGAAAGCTAGAGCAAGAGAGAGGACATGTCCCTGGGGTCAAACCTAGAGAGGTCAATGAGAAAAGCCAGAAGCAGAAAGGGTTTCTGTTCCAGACCCTGTTTGGGGCCTGGAGAGGAGACCACCTTCAAGGAACTCCTACCCCAAAATGGGAAAACAGCAAGAAACAGAAAAATAGACATGGGGCATGCCATGCTTATGCAAAAAAGAGATCTGGTGATTGGTCGGCTCATGTGGGGGATGGAAGGCATTCAAGCATTCTTACATGCTCCCAGAGGTGGGAGCATAAGGAAGAGTGAGGAAGTCCAATGGGCCTACCATGGATCGCTGGGGGGGAAATGTGACCCCTGTGGCAGAGGCTGCGGGTGGACAACCTAGACCCAGGTCGGGATGGAGCAGGAAGCTGAGACCTAGATGATCTGCAGCTCTAGCAAAGACACAGGTAAGGGGGAACACTAGACCCCCACCAGGTCACCAGATCTTAAATCATGCTGAATATGGGGATCAGCAGCTCCTACTGGGAGGATGCCAAATGGACAGGCAGGACAGCTTCTCAAAGGCCAGAGAGGACCAGAGGACAGCACCAGGACCAGCAGGTAGACATCACCCCTTTCCTTACTGCAAAGAGAACAGGTAAGCTTTCCTTTCCACCCAAGAGCCATCTTACAGGAGGTGCCATTTTGTGGATATCTAAGAAGAGTTCTAAAGGCAACATGAGTCTTGCCTTTTACTATTTATCAAAAAAATACTAAATAAGTCTTTAAGAGACTGCATAAGCCAACAGAGACTGAAATACCTTGTACAAATTTAAGGTTTTTTTCCCCACCATCAGTGGGAATGGAGTTTCAGCAGCAAGAGAATAAGCTTCTCTCCCACATGCAAATGTAGTATGAAAAATGTGACCTCACAACTCAACAAATGTTTGGCAAATTGTGTAGGATTATGTTGTTACACTCACTTTTACATAAGTCTAGCTCACTTAAGCTAGAGTTTCATCCACTGGGAAACAATAGCAGAAAATAGAACTAGTGTCAACAGCCCAGAAACAATATCCTGGTCATTGGGTGCTAGAAGAATGAGTGGGTGGAGAATAAGGAGGATTAAGTACTCTTCAAAATGTTACTTCCTCTTTACTCCAAAGCTCATCTGTTTCTCTGGCATTCATTTGATGAAAATGAATTCAGCCCCTTCTAAGGAGGATACACATAAAAACAGACTGCTAATAATCACAGTACCTAGCACCACATCTTGCTGATAGTAGGCATTGAATATTTACTTGGTCATTTGATGTGTTGATTAGATTTGAAGAGATATGAGAATTATGTGGTGTGCTTGGTTGATTGAATTGAAGTGGGGAAGATGAGATGAGATCTCTTAGGAATCAAGGTGGCCAACAAGGTCTGGGTATGGCCTTTCTCTGCAGTAGCCTTTTTTGGATGGAGCTGCCCAGCTGCTCTCCTGAAAGTGCTGGGAACAGAGAATGAGCTCACTGCAAGATATAACTTACTTCCTAGTTCTACCCAAGGTGGAAGATTGGCCACTGTCTCTCCTCTTCCATATTCAGCTCTAGAAAGGCATTTGAAGAACATCTAGTACAGATTTCTAATATTATAGATAAGGGATCTCAGTTCAGTGAGGTAAAATAATTTACCAAAGGTCAAACAACTTCTAAATGACAGAGACTGGCATAAGTTTCACATCTCCCAGGTTGGGAGTTTTTCCTCTACTGCAGATTCTTCTGGAGGCCCATGACAGATCACATGATCCTAGGGAAAAAAAAAGATTATTGGTCCAGGGAGGAAAAGTCCAGGGGCAATTTCAGGTATGGCTGAAATCAAAAGCTCAACTCATGTTGCTAGGAACACATTCTCACCATCTTCCTGTTCTGATTTTTGTAGTTAAGCTTTTCTATCATGTCAAAGATGGCTCCCAGCACCTCCAGACTTAGGATCCACAGCTTTAAAAATCCAATGGAAAGAGAGTCTCTTTTCTGATACTTTTTGCGAAAATCATGATTCTGGTTCCCCTGTCCAGGTTCCCCACTTTAAAGCAGTCATTATGGCTAGAGGTATGCACTGACCAGTTCTTATAGCCCATGCCTGCTCCTAGAGTGTAGGGCAGTCACGTCCTAATTTTGGAGACTGAAAGGAGAGGAGAGGGCAACTTCTCAAAGGAAAATCAGAATGCCATTATCCAGAGAGGGAGAGAAGAGAGTCTGTTTCTGCGACTGTATCCTTCTAGACTGTGTGGTCCAGATACACCTGTGACATCAGACATACACCTTGCATCATCCTCAATTGAAAGGGTTGTAAGTTTATTTAATTTCTAAAAGGGGAGAAATTGGACTTCTCTGCATCAAGAATAGACACTTTCCACAATGTCCATCCTGAAAAGTGATATCAGGAAGGATCGGAGGCAGACACTCTATTCATGGGCCAAATCATGGAAATATCCATGAGATATCTGAACACATGCCCTTGTCTAAATTCCTATACTGCAACATTGCCTGCCAAACATCTGTGATAAAAATCTATCGAAGCACATAGGGGATTGTGGGATTGTGAACATACGTGACAGCAGCCTCAGTGGTGTCCACTGGGGTGTCTTCTTGGTTTGGGGTTACGGTTTTTGTTCCTTCATTTACTAGCTCCCTGAAACCTTGAACAAACCAGATCATCTGTCAGAGGCAGTTTCCCATTTTTAATATGGAGATAACATTTCCCCTGCCCATCTAATGGTATTTGCTATTCGACACAAATGAAAAATTGGATATAAAAGTGTTTGGGGGTGGGGCACCTGGGTGGCTGAGTCGTTAAGCGTCTGCCTTTGGCTCAGGTCATGATCCCAGGGTTCTGGGATCGAGCCCCACATCGGGCTCCCCGCTCTGCGGGGAGCCTGCTTCTCCCTCTCCCGCTGCCCCCACTTTGTTCCCTCTCTCGCTGTGTCGCTCTCTGTCAAATAAATAAATAAAATCTTTAAAAAAAAAAGTGGGGAATAATGAAGTACTAATTTTATATTGATCATTTCAACCTTTATATGTGAGCATAAGAAGTATGTTAATATGCATTATTTATGGGTATGAATTCTTACAATTCTTACAACAGGAAAAGTTCCAAAGCCCATTTGACTCTTTTCCATATGCAAAAGTTGAAATGAATTAATGATAAATTAACCTCCAATTTACTCCAGGCTTGCAGCAAGGAGATGATTTACTGTGAAAGTTAAAGTTTTCTGCTTGACAAGTGAGTCACTGTGCTTATTATCTGTTTACAAATAGGCAAAAGCACAAAACATCCCCCTGTGTCCCAGTGAATTATGAAAGTCCTTTAAGAGCAGTGCATTAGCCATGGATCTTCCTGCTATCTCTCCCCTGCAGTTTGCTGAGAATGTTTTCCATAATATAGCTGAGCTTATCACAATTCATTTCTGCACTACTGACTCCGGGGATGATTGCCTAGATTTCTAAACCCAGATTGGAAGCTGTGGTTTGATAAAAACTGGAGAAAATGGCCCCGTTTCCCTCACCCTGTCTCAGTCCCTCCTTCTCTTCACCCCCACCCTATTCATCCCTCCCTAAACATTCTGGTTCCTGAGACTCTTTTGATCAGGTTCCTTTATTGTCCCAGTTTCTTGGGAATTCAGCGGTGATAGCCTCCATGAGAACAATGAGAGTGCACCATGTGTTGAGGACTCTACATCTGATATTTTACTTAATGCCTCCCACAGTCTTATGAAGTAGATTATCTCCATTGTACATAAAAGGACTGAAGTTAGGGAGAGGCCAAACAGGACAAGATTTGAACTCAAATATCTAAGTCCAAAGCCTGACTCTAACCACCATACTGGATAGACTTTGTTTCCATATTGTTTAAGCAGGCTTTTTTTTTCTTTCCCTTCTCTCTCTCTTATGTAAACCTGATTGATCCGCATTGAGAAATGGGTCTCAGTTGGGTCAGGAGGCAGAGGGAGTTGTGTTCCTTTAATTTTAGGAGACACTTGTATATGCATTACAAATATATTGAAGATACTTTACAGGGAAAGAAACTGCGACTATCTCCTGAGGACCCCATGTTGACAGCAGAGCAGGGAACAGCCATATTGAATTGCTGTTCTCTGTCAGTCACTATGAAGTCCACATTCTAATTATTATGATATCACATAAAGTTCAAGGCCATCCATGAGATAAATGGTCAAGAGGCAGTGTGATCATCTTCGCAACCACTATTATGACAAAAATACAACACAGGATTTTTTAAATATAAAAATGAAGAAGAATGTTAAATGATTGGGAATCTATATATGAAATTTATTTCTTATCAAGGTATAGTAGACACACAATGTAACATTAGTTTCGGGTGTACAACAGTGATTCAATAAGTCTATATGTTATACTATGCTTACTACAAATGTAGATCTGTCACCATACATCGCTATTACAATGCCATTAACTATATTCCCTGTGCTGTACCTTTCATCCTTGTGACTTATTAATTCTATAAGTAGAAGCCTACATCCCCCACTTCCCTTCACCCATTTTACCTATCCCCACCACCTTTCTCCCTCTGGCAACCATCAGTTTGTACTCTGTATTTATGTGACCTGCTTTAAAAAAAATTGTTGGTTTGTTTTGTTTTTTAGATTCCACAAATCATATGGTATTTGTCATTCTCTGCGACTTACTGCATTTAGCACATGTATGCAATTTAGTCTATTTTTCCTGCATAATGACTTTAAGAGATTAACCCCAATGATATAAAGTTTACCCCTGGTAAAGTTCTCAATCAATTTCATGTTGTTCATACTTTCATTTACTTCTTAAGTACTTTGGAGAAGTGTATGAGGAAAAAAGAGTGCCCTCTCTTTTTAAATGATCATAAGGAATAGTGAACAATTTAATAGAAAGAAAAAAAATGCTCGATTCATTTATTCTTTCACATTTTTGTCAAATGCCTAATTTTTGCTAGGTGCTGGGAGTACGGGGAAGCTTATCGTCTAATAGGGAATCCAGGGATACACAATACGACATAATGAGTGTTACAGTAAAGGCTAGAAGTGTGGGTGGGCATGACTGATGCTAGCTCAGTCTTGCAACATCCAGGAAAACGACCAAGAACATTTGCTGCCTCCTGAGTAGGCATTAATCAACTGGTGGAGGGTTCAGGCTGAGGGGTAGCACATAGAAAGGCCTGGTTCCGTTTTAAGGAAATGAAAGTAGTTCAGTGTTGTCGGAACTGACTCTAAGAAAGGAAGTGGCAAAAGATAAAGAGTGGAAAGAAGCAGAAGCTAAATCTTAGAGAGTCTCTTAACTAAGATAAATAATTTGGACTTTTATGGTAAGGTCAATAAGCAGCCATTAAAAAGTTTTAAGCAAGTGAATGACATGATCAAATTTGCGCTTTAAGAAATTACTCTTGTCTCAGTGTCCAAGAGGGCATTGGCATAGGTTGGTCAACTGGTGTGGTGACATTGACCTTCATCTCTGAGCCATCTGAGCCCTCATTTACCTTGCCTTTGTTTGCCCATAATTGTTGCAATACAACTATGTGTAAACACTACATACAGCAGACTTATGTTCATATTAAATATCAGTTCCAGGAAGGACAAGTTTCTGTCCCCCTAGAATGGAAGATGTCTATTATAATCCCCTTGCTTCAAAAGATTGGCTGTTAGACATGAGAGAGTAGCATTACCTAGATCACAGGGAGCTTGTGCAAGCCTCTGTCTGTCACATGACCACTCTGTTGTTGGGCCCATTGTCCAGCACAGAGGCAAATCAACAAAAAGGACTGGCTGATATACTCAAGATGAGTCCACTTTTCTCTGGGGATATTGAAAGACCCCTCTGCAGCAGATGTTTCCTGTGGGCAATTAGATATGCGTATTTTGTGCCCACTCCTATGGGCCAGTCTACATACCTCTTCTCAGACTTTGTTCCTAGTTTTCCAGTCCTGTGCCTTCCAGACTCTAGGCCAGTCATCCATATAAATGGATAACCAAGTTCACTACTCATCAATTTCCCACTGGGTAAGAATTGAGCAATTACTCACACCTAGTGGCAGCTTGGTTGTTAACAAATCCTCATATTAGCTCTCCTTACATCCCTTCTACTTTCTTCTTGTCCCTCACTCCTGATCCCTGGGATTATACTCAAGCCCTTTGCTTTAAGCTGTTCTTCCAAGGAAGTTCAGGTTAAAATGGTTGGTACAAGGAGTGGCCCTAAAAATCAACCATCAGAATGGGATTTTCAACCTATATTACTAATGGTAGTTACTAGTGCCCTGCACTGGGTGCCTTGGAGCTAATTGAATATTCATCCCAGGCTGTAAATTTTAACTATAAAATCATACTAATGACAGCTATCAGGAAAGTGACCCAATGTTCTAGATTTATTTTCCCCTTCTCACTAGATTGGAGTTCAGTGGGCAAAAATAGAGATAATTCACTATATTGTCACACATTTCTGAGCATCTGGTAGAAAAGCTCTATCTAAAGAGCTATAGCTGATCAGGTAGATAGCTCAATAGATGCTGTGAGTCACCAGGTATATTAGTTGCCTGTGGAATATTTCATTGTTTCTTTTTTTCTGATCATTTAGTAAGTGATGGCACTTTTCACCTTCATTGGTTTCATGTTCTAAATCAGTGAAACACTACCCTGATGTCTACAACTGAATAGCCTGGGGTGCTTTAAAAATTGATGCATGGACCCCATCATTTAATCAGAATCTCTAAAAGTCAAACCCAGATGTCTGTATTTTAAAAGCTCTTCACATGGTTATAATGTGCAGCCAGAGTTGATTATGGCACTTCTAGACCAACAGATAGAGGAAGGGAGAGAGGAACTTGCATTTATTGAGCAAGCACTATTATTGGCCTCTTCCCTCTCTTTTTATATACATGTAGTTTCAATAATGATGTTATGGGAAAATGTAATCAAAATTCTTCTTGGAGGAACATTCTGTCAGTTTGGTAGAAACCCTTTAAGTATTTGATGCTTGGAGTAAAAGGGGAGTCCTCCCAAAGGTATGCTCAAAACAAAGTCATTTCCAAAATTGCACACATATGACAAGGAGAGAAATTAGATTGCCTTTGAGGGGCTTGAGAAGAGAATGAAGAGGGATAAAAAAGAATAAAGGGTAAAACCACCAAATCTTCCATGGACCGAATTCCTGGTCCTTGGGGTAAGGACATCTTGTTGACACAGAATAAATGCTAAAGTTTCTGCTCAGGTGACACAGTCAGTATGAAAGCAGGAGCTGGAGGGTCAGGGATGTCCCTGCTGAGGTCTGGGTCTCAACTGTGGTTAATGGTTAATATTCACTGAGAGTAATGTAGACATGCAGGAGTTGGGAAAAGATGTTGAAAGGTGCTATCGCATTGTGATGTAAGAGAGTCTACTGATGTCAGGAGGTCACCTTGGTGATGGGCTCACAGCTAGAGCTACATTTATGGGACCCCACAGAAAGCCATTATGACCCAAAATGCCCCTTCAGAGTGTTAAGCTCCTGGGGAGTAATCATGAACCAGCATTTTCCAAAGAGTGTTCTGTGGAACTTGATTTCCAAGGATATTAAGTGAAAAAAATTAACAAGGGTTTTGTGGCCAAAGAAGTCTTCCAAATGGACTAAATGAAAGGACCTCCAAAACCTTTGGTATGCAAAATGGGCATAATGACACTCCAAGAAGGAGGCATAGGCTGTCACTCTCTGTGTGTGTCTTCTCTTGAAATGTCTCAGAGACCCAAACTCCCTGAGAGTCATTTGGGAAACACCACTACAGACCTATATAGGAATGACTGGTAACACATGGATGTTTTTGCAAGAAATGACCAGACACAAATGCATAAGGACACACACTAACACATTTTAAATTTGCCTTCTTCTTCAATCAAAAACAAAAGTAATTTGTTTTCCCTTTCAATATCTTTTGCTAGAAACAAGCCTCTTTCAAAACAAGCTGTTAGTCTGCCAGAGGCATCATGTATTCTATGGATGTTTGCCCCCAGTGGTTGTACATGATGTAATGACTCTGCGGGATTTATTTCACTGACTCCTCAAAACTCAGATTCCCTGTTGGGAGTTGTAGTAATATATGTGAGAACAGTAGGGAGCCCAAAAGTAAAGAATTCATCCTGCTGAATTTCTCCCCTTGTACAGTCATGATGTGATTCTGTAAGTTGAATGCAAACCAAGAAGCAGTTAACATTTAATAGCAGGAGGTTAGAAATAAGTTGGGCTTCTGGATCAAGTTACCTTTACTAAAGTGGAAAGCATGTGATGAATGTAGTTATGGAAAGGGAGGCAGGGGACCTTAATTCCAGTCCCTGTGAAATCATGCTCTACCTTTGTGACTTGGGCCAAATGCTGAGCTGTCTCAGCTGTGAAGTGAGGGTTCGATGAGGTCTCTTCCAGATTGAACCTAGGTATCTAGGTATACCTGGATAATAAATGTAAGCCATTCCAAAGTTACTAGAGAAAACTTTAAAACTCAGAACCTACCAAAAGGGTCCTTCTTAGGAAAGATCCCCTCTTAAGAAAGAGGCTCCAGAATTTTTACAGCCATGATTCTCAGTGGGCCAGGGATTAGGGATAGAGGGATGCTCAGTTTGAGAAAGCTTCAGTCATTCTTGGGGCTCCTTCATTTACTCCACACAATGCTGGAAAAATGGTGAGAAGTCTAGGCCCTGGGTCCCACATGATGTTGCTGTCCAGCTCAGGCCCTTCCCTTGGGTGTTCAGCCATGATGCTCCTACACTCCATGGTGTCCAGGCTGTCACCCTTTGTGCCTGCTCAGTCCTCTCCAGCACACTTGCAGCTGTCCCTGACTTAAAGTTTGCCACCTGCTTTCCCTCTGCCTGTTACTTCCTCATGGACTACTGAAGATCTCACAATAGAGCAAATGTTTTTCTGGGGGTTGTGAAGAGCTCAGCCTTTGCAAGTGCAACAACCTTTGTCCCATTACCCAAGAATGGTCAGCATACCCTTTCTTAGAAGTAGTAAGACAACAATATGATTGGATTTTCACATGCTGTCATACTAAATTCTCAATAATTCACCTAACTTTATCCCCCAAATAAAATTTCTGATGCCTGAATTAGAAGGTTGGAGTGGCCAGAATGTATATAATTTGAACAGAGTTCTCCCAGGTGATTCTAGCATTCTCTCCTTCATCTCAACTCTCTTCTACCCAAACATGAGGCCTGTGTCCTTCCCTGACCCTTCAGCTCCAAATGTAAAGAAGCAAGCCACTCTTGTTGGCCTTAGCAATGTTTGAAAGTGTCATTGCATTTGGAGCTTTAGCCTTTCCTGTGTGAAATTATGGGAAGAACTGTAACAAAATACATTTTTGCTCATGAGACCTTTTCCCATTTTAGATATCTCCTTCTAAAATGTCTCTCTCATAATACCATACATCCCCGGCACGTAATATAACTTCTAGTGTGATCTTTCCATGTCTATCCCTGCCCCTATCTACCCACTCTTCTCACGGCAGCTAGAGGGATCTTTTAGAAGTCTGATCAGGACTCATACCACTGAAAACTCTCTTGGCTTCGATTGTTCTTAAGGTAGATTCCAAAACTCATAACATGGTCTGCGAGAGCTTTATAGTCTGAAGTGATCCTGACACTACATCAAATCTCAACTCTGGCCATTTACCCCCCTTCCCGAAACTTCCCCAAACTGCACTGAATTTTATAGATAAATTTTGGGAAACTTTAGATATTTCTCAGTTTTCATCTAGAAGTTAGCATATGTTTCTATTTCATGTAAATCTTCCTTTATGCCCTTCGAAAAAGTTTTATAATATCCTCCATAAAGATCTTAAGCATCTATAGTAGATTATTGCTAGGTCACTTCCAGATTTTGTCACTTACAGATTTTTGATATGTAAATAGTATTTTTAAAAATGTATCCTTTAAGGATTAGTATCCAAAATATATAAAGAACTTATAAAACTCAAAACCCAAATAATCTAGTTTAAAAGTGAGCAGAAGACATGAATAGACATTTTTCCAAAGAAGGCATACAGATGACTAATAGACACATGAAAAGATGCTCAACATCACTCATCATCAGGGAAATACAAATCAAAACTACAATAAGATATCACCTCACACCTGTCAGAATGATGAAATTAACAACACAGGAAACAACAGATGTTGGCTCATACACTATTGGTGGGAATGCAAACTGGTGCAGCTACTGTAGAAAACAGTATGGGGGTCCCTCAAAAAGTTAAAAATAGAGCTACCCTATGACCCAGCAATTGCACTATTAGGTATTTACCCAAAAGATAAAAAAATACTAAATCAAAGGATACATGCACCCCGATGTTTATAACAGCATTATCAACAATAGCCAAATTATGGAAAGAGCCCAAATGTCCATTAACTGATGAATGGATAAAGAAGATATGGTATATATATATGAATATATGTATAAGTAAATTTTATATATATACATATATAATGGAATATTACTCAGTCATCAAAAAGAATGAAATCTTGTCATTTGCAATGACATGGTGGAGCTTGAGAGTATTATGCTGTGAAATAAGTCAGTCAGAGAAAGACAAATACCATATAATTTCACTCATGTGTGGATTTTAAGAAACAAAACAAATGAACATGGGGAGAAAAAAAGAGAGGCAAACCAAGAAACAGTCTTAACTATAGAGGACAAACTGATGGTTGCCAGAGGGGAGCTGGGCAGGGGGGATGTGTTTAACAGGTGATGAAGATTAAGGAGTGATGAGCACTGGGTGTTGTATATAAGTGATGAATCACTAAATCCTACACCTGAAACTAATATAGCACTGTATGTTAACTAACTGGAATTTAAATAAAAACTTAGGGAAAAAATTTGTCCTTTAATTGCTTGTTGTTGATGTATAAGAGTAAATTCATTTTACATGAGATATCTAGTATTAGCAACTTTGAGAGCTTTTGTTAGTTCTAGTTGTCTTTAAATTCTGCTCATTTTTATATAGATATTAATTTTGCCCACAAATAATGACAATTTGGGCTTTCTTTACCTACCCATTTCATTTGTATCTATTTTTAAACATTGTGCTAAGTAAGACTTCCGGAATAATGTCAAATAAAACTGGGCACAAAAGACATCCTTGTCAAGTTTTACCATTAAGTTTAATATTTGCTCTTGGCCTTTTTATGATTTCCTTTCTCAAGTTAAAGGAATGTGTCATAAACTTCCATTATGAATTAGTATTAGCATTAATAATTATAATCATTATTATGAATAATTTCTTTGCATCTATAGAGCTTAGCATATGGCTAAAATGAGATGAAGATTTTCCCTCCTTTTCTATTTTCTAGATCAGTTTGTATAGGATGAGAATTGGTTGGTTTTTTTGGGTTTTTTGTTTTTGTTTTGTTTATTTATTTTATTTATTTTATTTTATTTTATTATGTTATGTTAGTCACCATACATTACATCATTAGTTTTCACTGTAGTGTTCCATGATTCATTGTTTACATATAACACCCAGTGCTCCATGCAATACACACGCTCCTTAATACCCATCACCATGCTAACTCATCCCCCCAACACCCGTCCCCTCTAAAACCCTCAGTTTGTTTCTCAGAGTCCATAGTCTCTCATGGTTCATCCCCCCCCCAACCCCCCCCTTCATTTTTCCCTTCCTTCTCCTAATGTCCTCCATGCTATTCCTTATGTTCCACAAATAAGTGAAACCATATGATAATTGACTTTCTCTGCTTGACTTATTTCACTTAGCATAATCTCTTCCAGTTCCATCCATGTCAGTGCAGAAGTTGGGTATTCATTCTTTCTGATGGCTGAGTAATATTCCATTGTATATATGGACCACATCTTCTTTATCCATTCGTCTGCTGAAAGCCATCTCGGAGAAGTGGTTGTTTTTTGAAAAATTGTTAGAACTTCCTGTAACATCAGCAGGACCTATATATAGTTCTGCTTTTCAATTCCTCCTTGATTTCTTACTCCTGCAGATCTTCTTTCTTTCATGGTAAGGTCAACAAGCATATTTTTTAAATGTGCTGTATATTATATATAATATCCTGAATGTTTACATGTTATGCAAGTTTTTGTTATTAACTTGATCCACCAGCTTTCTAGAATAAAAGTTTTGGATTGTTTCTTTAAATTTTTTTTCCTTTCTATTATGAATGAGGGCTCTATTTTATTATATAATCTTGATGGTCAACACTGATCTATAGAATGCATCTTTGCATTCATTTCTAGTCACTTGGCTAAACTCCTGAAAATGTACCCAGCATATTACCAGACTCAGCAGTCTATGACTACAAAATAATATTTTATTTTCTTTGGTACTCAAGACATAAGGATTACTAAGCCTAGTGCATGGTCTATCAAAAGTCTACGCTTCCCCAGGGCTTCACTTTCCAACAGATTTGGGGGAATCTCAAAGGAAGGTATTGATGTAAATGACTCTTTGTTGATGGGCTCACTCCCCTGTTCCTGCAGCCAATGCTCTGGACCACTGCTTCTCCAAAGCCAGGTAGATCCCCTCTCACTGCCTAATGCATTTCATATCCTTCTCAGATTCCCTCCAAGCTTAGACATGATCCACTCTTATAATTCCCAAAGTAGAGCTAAGAGCAGCCTCTTGTATGTAACAAAACTTATTTGTAAAAATCTAGAGAAGATGACCAAGCAACTTATAAGGGAAATGAAACTAGACTGCTCTCAGACTTTTCAAAAACAACTGTCTAGAAGAAATGAAGTCCTGTATTTAAGATACTCGAGGAAAAAGAATGTGGCCACGGGTTTTATAACCAGCCAAACTGACTTTCAATATCAAAGGCTCTAAACAAACTATCACCAACATCTAAGAATTCAGGGAATTCCCTTACTCCTTTTCTGAACCTACTAGAGAACACGCTTCAGAGACATGACATGTCTAGAGACATCAGCATAAATACTGATATGTAGTTGCTTATAGAACTAAGTTGAAATGAAAATTAACAAGGCAATGGGACTCCTGGCTGGCTCAGTCAGTAGAGCACGTGACTCTTGATCTCAGGATCATGAGCCCACATTGGGCTTAGAGATTACTTTAAAAAAAAGTTAACAAGGCAAGATTAGAGTGTGTCATATTTAGATGCTCTGACAATGTAATTACAGTATAACTAAAAAAAAATGGTAGGGGGAGGAGTGGAAAAAGCATATACAAATTTTTTTTTAATTTATTTCATTTTACTATGTTATGTTAGTCACCATACAGTAGTACATCATTAGTTTTCACTGTAGTGTTCCATGATCCACCATTTCCATATAATACCCAGTGCTCCATGCAATACACACCCTCCTTAATACCCATCACCAGGCTAACCCATCTCCCCACCCCCCTCCCCTCTAAAACCCTCAGTTTGTTTCTCAGAGTCCATAGTCTCTCATGGTTCGTCTCCCCCTCTGATCTCCCCCTCTTCATTTTCCCCTTCCTTCTCCTAATGTCCTCCATGCTATTCCTTATGTCCCACAAATAAGTGAAACCATATGATAATTGACTTTCTCTGCTTTCCCATCCATGTCGATGTGAAAGTTGGGTATTCATCCTTTCTGATGGCTGAGTAATATTCCATTGCATATATGGACCACATCTTCTTTATCCATTCATCTGTTGAAGGGCATCTCGGCTCTTTCCACAGTTTGGCTGTTGTGGACATTGCTGCTATGAACATTGGGGCACATGTGGCCCCTCTTTTCACTACATCTGTGTCTTTGGGGTAAATACCCAGGAGTGCAATTGCTGGGTCATAGGGTAGCTCTATTTTTAACTTTTTAAGGAACCTCCACACTGTTTTCCAAAGTGGCTGTACCAACTTGCATTCCCACCAACAGCATAAGCGGGGTTCCCTTTTCTCCACAACTTCTCCAACATTTGTGTTGTTTTCAATAATCCTTTGATGGAGTCGTACTGATATCAGTATCATGGGGCAAACATTGTGTATGATGTAGGATAAAACAAATTTAGTAATTATGATCTATTCTAATTCTATCATCCCTGTGTTCTAGAGAATAGGGATTATTAGTATGGGAGAAGGAAGAAACAGATGTAAGCTAGAAGAAGTTACATAAAAACGCAATTGTCCTGAATTTGAATTGAATGAATTTATACTGATATAATTCAAATTTACACTTATGAATATATATGTATGTGTATTTAAGAAACCCTCATTTCACTGCCCCTGAAGTAAAAAAAGAAAAGAAAAGAAAAGAAAAGAAAAGAAACCCTCATTTCAAGATCACAATCTAGGTGTATGGGATACCCAGTGTCAATGGCCACTGAAAATATCTGGAAACAAAAACCCAACCCAGTAGCGCTGAATGTCCCTAATACCCAGAAGATGATTTGAAATGAGGGCTTCTTGGAGATGTGACTAATTTCAGGACAGCATCGAGAAATACACAAGATGATCCTGGAACATGTTGTTACCCCATAAGGGTCTTGTTAAAAGAAACCAATTTGAAGAGGCTCCCCAAGGCCAAAAACGGACACTTTGAGTTTTAATAAAGATATTAACTATAATAGATTGCTACTATATCAAATATGTTTAAATCTATATAGTTATTCCTATCAAATAACTGGTCATATTTGGAGAAGAATTTGGGAGACCAACTCATTATCTTGAAAACTAACAGAAGAAAGAATCACACACTCATCTGGTCTTGTCTACATGAATTTTATCCCCACAGCTGTCTGGCAAGGTGACCACAAGGAAACCTTGCCAGCCAAGTGTGGAAAATGGCAGACTCACCATCATATCTGAATCCCTGGGAAATTATGCCACTGTTGCTGACTTCAACTCCCTCCATAAGAGAGGAACACATTTTTATTTAAGCCACCAAATTGTAGGGGTTTACTCTATTCCCTAATCAATATGGAAGTCAGTACCTAAAAGTGAGTGCCATAACAAACACCTGAAATATATGGCATGGCTTAACATTCAGACCGAAGGAGGAAAATGGATACCAAAAGCTGAGAAGCTAGAGCCCTATGTTATCCATGGGGGAAAGTAAATAAAATTATCATCTATGATAATTTGGAAGGCAGACCAAGAGCCTATTAAATCTGTAGCTCTAAGGAAAGCAGTTGGAAAGAGAAATAATAGTAGTGTATGTTCGTTGCTATTTTTCGCTTTTAGCAAAATATCACAAGAAAGAGATGAACTCGGGCAAGAATTGACTAGTATGCCAGCTGAAGTGGAATAGAATAAAAAGACTTGAAATTCAGGGCTTCTGGGGGCTGGAATAAATTATGCTTTCTGTACCTCAAATACTAGAAGATAATATTTGTAGGTCAAGGGAGAAAGAGAAAGAAAGGGGGGAGAGAGAGAGTATAAAGAAAAAGGGGATGGAGACCCAGCCCCATTGGCAAAGATATTATCAAGGATGTTGCCTTGCCACCTAAGCCTATTTCAGACATCGGTGTAGATTCCACGAGGGCAAGGAGGATGAGCTGAGGAAGAAAAGCAAACTTTAGGACAGGTCTAGAAAAGAATCGGGGGCTTATTTACTACCACATGAAACTGGCTGGAAATAGGTCAGAAGCCTGTCAAGTTTTTGAGCAAACTCTATTGTTTAGAAACCACAAGCTTGTGTTTATAAAATTACTCTCACGCGCCAGCAGAAAGCGGGTTCTGAAAGGTGTACAGCTCCTAATAACATACTTTGCAATATCCACTCCATATGTGAACACGGGGGAAGTGGACAAGAATATTCTACGAGAGGGTAGAGCCCAGGGCCACTGAGAACAGTGGACAAGACAGTTCCGTGCAGAGGACCAACCCAGAGTCTATCAAGGCATTTTCTTGATGGGGATGGGGGTCTTCCCAATACCTCCCCAGCAGGATTCCATCATTCCAGTACCAGGCACTGCTTTTGGAGTGTTTATTGTGGATATCCTGTCCACTTTTATATACTGGATGGGCAGATCGCGTACAGGTAACTTGTCCTTTAGTTTGATGGGTGCTGGACCTTGAGAAACCATATATAGACCTGAGCATCTCCTGGGGATCCTAGATTTTGAAATAGATGCAACAACTAGATGAAATTTTGGGTTTTCTCCCCTATGGAGTATGTGAGTATGTCTTATGTAAGGGATTACGCTAGCCAAAAGAAGTAATGACAGAGATTGCTAGCTACAAAAGAGATTGTCTGCAAAAATCCATTCTCCCTTTCTTTCTGGGAACACAGCTAGACTTCATTTCTCAGCACCCCCTGCAGAGAAGTGACTAAGTTATCTTTACTGGAATACTCATGTCACTTCCAAGCATGGCTCATAAAAGCCCCTCACACTTGTCCCTCTATGCTCTTTTTCACTACTGGCTGACTGGATATGGCAAGGCTTTGGATGACCCCCAGATGTCATATGTTCAAGTTGCCAGAGCCACCATCAACTTGGGTCATTAAATGACTATAATGGGTTTTTGTTTTCTAAGCCACTGAAATTTGGGGGTTATTTTAATTGCAGTTTAGCATACTCTCACACATGAGGTCAAAAAGTAGCGATGTCTATTTTGCACAATTTGCCAACTTTTCAAAGAAAGGCTATGGTTGATCCATTGAATCCAAGACCTTTTTTTTAAAGATTTATTTATTTATATATTTGAGAGAGAGAGAGAGAGGGCACAGAGGGAGAAAGAGAGGGAGAAGAAGACTCCCTGCTGATCAGAAAGCCCGATAAAGAGCTCAATCCCAGAAGCCTGAAATCATGACCTGAGACAAAGGCACTGGCTGAGCCACCCAGGCACCCCTGAATCCAAGACCTTTATTCCACTGTCCCTCACCCCCATCCCATCAAGGGACCCCATGACCACATTACATTGTATAGTCTCTTTTTCCTTATGATTCCCTTGAATCAATGTACTATTAATTTCTCCTCTCTCCCCCGACCACCCCTTTCTCTCTCCCGCCTCTCTCTCTGCTTATCCCCAACTCTGCTGACATCCAACTTTACCTCCTCCCACACTCACAAACTGAATTCATGACCACTGACATAACACAGGTCCACAGTGCTGCCCAGCGATCCTATCACATTTCCATAGTCTATTCACCAGACCAGTCTTTCACAGAGCTATTTCATATTTTCTTTTCTCTCCACAAACCTCTAGTTCCTCCACCCTCCTTCTCACTCTCAGCTGATGAGTGTGAATTCTATTTCAACAAGAAAACAGAAGCCATCAGGGGAGAATTTCCATCAGCTCCCACCACCGCCTCTACTCCCTACCTGCATCTGTTCCCATGTAATTTGCCTCCCCTCCTGGATGAATTGTCTGTGCTCCTTTCTAAAGCCAAAACCTCCGTCTGTGCACTGGGCACCATCTCCACTCATCTACTCAGGGAACTTAGTCCAACTCTTTCCCTTCTCTCCTGCATCTTCAGAATTTCCCTCCACACTGGATCTTTCCCATCAACATACAGAACATGCTGCAATATAGCTCATTTTAAAAAAGCAAAAAACTCCACGCCCTCCTTCAACTACCATCTCATTTTTTTGCTTGTTTTCATAGATATGTCCCAGGGGAAAAACTGTCTATAGTCACTCTCTTTCTTAATCTAATTTCATTCTCTCTTGAATCCACTCCAGGCAGGCTTTCTAGAAACAGTTCATATCAAGATCACCTATGAACTTCATGTTGCCAAAACCAATGGACAATTATTAATCTCAACCAGAATTTGATAGAGTGTATTTTTCCTTTGGGAATACTTACTCTCTTAGCTTCCAGGGAGCCCTCTCTCTTGGTTCTATGCCTTCTTTACTGGTCATTTCTTCATCTCCCCAACCTCTAAATTTTGGAGGCCTTGGGCACAGCATCTTATGTTAACTCTTTCCTATCTACACTCATTCTCTAGATGATTTTTTTGTTTCATAGCTTTCAATACCATATCTATGCAGACAGATCACAAATTTCTATTTCTAAGCCAGACATCTCTCTTTAACCCCAGGCTTGTACATCCAACTGCTTTCCTGTCATCTCCACTTGGGTGTCAAAACTAACTTTTCCAAAAATCAAACTTGTGATTATCCTTCAGCCTACTCAGTGAGCAGCTCTATTTTTCAGCTGCTTAAGCCAAAACCTTTATTACATTTGACTATTCTCTTTCCCTAACACCCTACAGCCAGTGCATCAGCATATCCTCTTACCTCTACCTCAAACTATATCCAGAATTTGACCACTTCTCCTGACCTCCATTACCATCATCTCTCACCTGGATTACTGCAATGGTATCCTATGGTCAGAATTGCTCATTCTCTCCCAATATGTATTTAGCTGGGTGCCTGGTCTTCTAGGTGTAGATTTTCTAATCTTTCTTAGAACTTGGTGTAGCCAAGGGCATGTAAGCAGAAATGTCTATGGAATTTCTGGGAACCTTTCTTAAGAGATAGTTGTAAGATTCCCTTTGTAGCTTCCTCTTTATCTTGTCCTCATCCTGTTTCCTGGTACACAGATGACTCCTTAGCCCACAGAGAAGACCCTTATGTTTACTCTTTTCTATCTGCATCTTGCCCCAGGTGAGTCCTTAGAGCAATGAGTTGGAAAGTTTTTCAGTTGCTGAGGACTTGGTGACCAGCTATCATCTACCTCTAGAGTCAGACCTCTGGACTTAGGAGTGAGAGGAAAACCACCTTCTATTTAAAGCCACTGTTATTTGGGTAACATTGTCACTGTTAAACTTCATCCAAACCAGTATGCCTTCTGATTTTTCCCCTGCTTTTGCTCTTGTTCCTTTATAAACTATTCTCCCCACAGCATCAGCCAGAGCAATCCCTTTAAAACCCAAGTTAGCTCATGCTACTCTTGTGGTCAAAGCCCTCCAGTGGCTTCTTGTGCTACTCCCATCAAGGTCTCATTAAAGCCATTACTAGACCTGTCTGTACTACATGTTCTGCCCAAACACCTCCCTGTCTTGCAGAGGAGACTCTGCCCTTGTCTGTTCCATTCTTTCCCAACTGTTCCATTCCAGACACAATGGCCACTCCTTGACTCACAAGCATACTCCAACTGCCGAGTTAAGCACTTCCATCCTTTTCCTTTGAAGACTCTTATCCCTGTTATCGTGTGATTCATGTTCTCACTTTCTTCAAGACTATACGCAGATGTTACCTTACCAAGGAGGTCTTTTCTGACTACTTGGCCTAACCCATAACCAGCAAAACCTCTCCCACTCCCCCTGCTTGTGTTCTCTCTCTCGCTGTCTCTCTCTGTCAAATAAATAAATAAAATCTTTAAAAGAAGAAAAAAAAAAAGAAAATGCAACTGCTCTAACGTATAATATTTTGCCCAGTTCTCACAGGACAACAATGGACTTGAGCCAGGGATAGCAACAAAATAGAGCTTAGAGAAGCCTTAGTTGTTCTTCCTGTATAATTTTCATCAGTAACTTTTGTCCCCACTCCTTGACATGAACAATGGATGTTGTGTTTATTTTATATAAACTGCTATGCAAAGTTAGCTTCAAGCACCACCATCTGCATCTCATTCCCATCCCCAGATAGATGGTCATCCTTCTAAATAAAAAGATCTAAAGATGCTTCTGGCTAGAAATTAGGTAGCATAGGCATAATTTTGTCTGGTTCCTCCAGGTATAGTTAGCAAATAATGGCTTTGAGTATCTTCATCCTCTAAATTTATAGGGAAAAACTCAAAGATTAAGAAGCCTTTTGAGATCCAAAAGAACGACTCTTCAATAGTGCAATTCCAGGCATCAAGAGGCAACCATTCCACGTGTTAACTTTCTATACCTGCTATTCTGAAGGCTGAACTCCATCTATCAGATTTTACAAAGCCATATGCCTCATTCCTGGAAAGTTGTTTGATTTGGTTCAGAACTCAAGTCTTTTTTTCTTTTTAAACGTCAATACAGGCCAACCAGGCTTTGAACATGTGCAGACATTATTGCAAACAGATTAATCTTTCCTAGGCAGGGATCTAGTCTTGCACAAGTCAAAAAATAGGCAGAAGACATGAACGGACACTTCTCCAAAGAAGACATACAAATGGCTAACAGACACATGAAAAAATGTTCATCATCATTAGCCATCAGGAAGCTACTACTTTAAACAACTAAAAGGTGAATTGCATTATTGAGTTGGTGAATGCTATATTTAGAAGTTACTAGAGACAATTGCTAGTTCAAGTGAAACTCAAATTCCTCAAAATGAATAACTTGTAAGAGGTTTATATAGAGCTCAGCAATGCCCTGTTACATATTTATATGGAATTTTTATTAAAGAAAAGTGTTGGTATTTCCATGTTAATTTTACTGCATCTTTATAAATGCTTTCAAAACCAAATTCTTGGAGAATGGTAATTAAAAACTATTTTGAATGGATCTCATGGACTTTTCTTCTTAGCAGTTTGTTCAGGATTAAGAATTATTATAAAATGATTTCATTCATTCACTCATTAAGCAAAGTCATGCAACAATTATTTATTTAGCAATGCCAGTCACTGTTCTAGGCACTAAATTCAGAGCAGTGAGAAAAAGAGCAAGATTCCCATTCTCACAGAGATGACAATCTTATTGGGACAAGGGGGTGGGGGGAAAGAGACATGAACAAGTAAATGTATGAATGTCAGGTTACAAAGATAAGTGCCAGCAAAGCAGGGATGGAATTTTATTCATATTTACATCACCAGCATCTGGAGCTCCAAAGGAGCTTGAGAGGATGAATGGATTAATGACTTTATATGATAAACTCTACCTGCAGAATCTCTGAGCAGACAGCACATTTGCTCTAGAGCCATAGAATGGGGTGGGGGTGGCTGCATGCATGGTTTTAGTTCCATCTCTCACAAACTGGGCCTTTGTTGTGTGCTGGCTGTAGGTGGTTCCTAAAAGGAAAAGCCTTAGAACACAAAGTCTTTGTTTTGGCCTCTGCCTGCAACACCCCCACCCTGTATCCCGAGCAAGGGCTTCAGAGAAACTTTACCACAAATCAAAACCACAATGAGATACCACCTCACACTGGTCAGAATAGCTAAAATTAACAATTCAGGAAACAACAGGTGTTGGCGAGGATGCAGAGAAAGGGGAACCCTCTCATACTGTTGGTGGGAATGCAACCTGGTGCAACCACTCTGGAAAACAGTATGGAGCTTCCTCAAAAAGGTAAAAATAGACAACACAAACTACCTACGACCCAGCAACTGCACTACTAGGTATTTATCTAAAGGATATAAGCATAGTGATTCAAAGAGGCACATGCACCCCAATGTTTATCGCAGCAATGTCCACAATAGCCAAAATATGAAAAGATCCCAGATGTCCATCGACAGATGAATGCATAAAGGTGTGGTATATATATACAATGGAATATTACTCAACCATCAAAATGAATGAAATCTTGCCATTTGCAATGAGGTGGATGGAACTAGAGGGTATTATGCTAAGTGAAATAAGTCAGAGAAAGACAAATACCATATGGTTTCATTCATATATGAAATCTAAGAAACAAAACAGATGACCATAGGGGAAGGGAAGGGAAGGAAAAATAAAATAAGATGAAAATTGAGAGGGAGGCTCTTAACAATAGGAAACAAATTGAAAGTTGCTGGAGGGGAGGTGGGTGGGGGGAAGGGGGTAACTGGGTGATGGGCATTAAGGAGGGCACTGGATGTAATGAGCACTGGGTGTTACATGCAACTGATGAATCACTAAATTCTACCCTTGAAACTAATAATACAATATATGTTAACTAAATTCAATTTAAATAAGAAAATTTTAAAAATTAAAATAAAAAAATAAAATGCTGAGATTCTTGTGAAGTTGAGAAATTTCCCAGTTTGATGTTCTGCATTACCTAAAGTAAATTAGACCTCTACTTAGAACAAAGGGTACCTTGTTGGGAAAGGAGTGTACAAGTTAACATGTTTTCTCATAAGCTTTCTTTGCTCCTCGTAATGTCCTTGGAGTTGAACTCATCATTACCCAGGGTCCTCTTTTATTTTCCCTGGGTTGCTTCATCCATCCAGTCATTTATGGTAGTTGCTAATTGCTTCACCTAGCAAAGTCAGCACTTCTTGTTTCCACACTCTGTGCTGTGTTGGCAGAGTTTGGCTGGGTCTTCCCTCAACAGTTCCAGGAAAATTGTATCTTTACTCATAGCCTTCATTAACCCTGGGCAGAAGCAGAAATAGACATGCCCAAATGTTAAACCTAATATCTTTGTGAAAATCATGAAAAACATTGTCACTTTTCCCATCTCTGCACCCCTTTCTGAACCACAGTCCACTCGATATCAGAAGATATGGTTGCCCCCAACCAGGCCAACCCAGGAAGTGTAGGAGAGCCAGCACCAAGGGTAGAACCAGAGAGTGAGAGAAGAGGGTGACCTAGTTCGTGACAAATGCATCTCAGAGACAGGACTAGATTGTAAAGTCAGCAAAGTTGCTCAGAGCTGTATTACCATCTGAGAGGCCCTGGACACTTCTATCTTCAGGGCCCCCCCTTCTTCCATTAAATAATAGGAAAAATTGTATTTTATGACTGTTGGTATAAAGATGGATACAATCCAGACTGAATTCGTTATTATAGATTAACTATAATTAGAGTTATTTTTGCTGTTGTTATTTTAAAAGAAATTAAAATTTGAACAGTTTACGAGTCTGATGCCTTCCTTCTCCTACTGCCTGTCCTGCCTACTGACATCATCAGAACACCTCTGCCAGCTACAGAGTGAAGCAGGATGTGACAAACCAGTGACCTTCTGGTGTCTACTTCTTCCTTCTTCCTATGGGAGCTGGTTTTGGCTGCCCTACTGCAGCCCCTGAAACTGCCCCAACTGAGGTCATCAGTGACCCCCAGGTCGCCAATACTCATGGACGATGGTCAATCCTTATACTTCAGACCTTTCTGGGGCATTTGACACCATTCTCCATCTAACTGGTTTTTATTGAGTGCCCACATGTTTCAGGCTGTGTCCCAGATTTTGGAGGCATACTTAACCAAACAGACAAGATTTCAACCCTTATAGGGCTTTTTGTCCAGGAAAGAACCCAGATAAATAAACACCAAGTACAATATGTTTTGGAGGTACTGTGGAAGCACAAGGCCCATAACTTGAACTTGAGAAGTCAAGAAATGCTTCCTAAGACCTGAAAGATGAATAGAAGTTCTTCGTAGAGGGAGAGGAGAGTGTTCTAAGTAGGAAAAGCAAATGCATGCAGGCTTGGTGACAAGAGGACCACACTCTGGTAATAGAAAGTGACCCCATATGACTGAGGCCTATAGTATGTGGGTGAGGAGGGGAGTTTGCTCTGGATGGGTCATGAACATATTGAACCCTTAGGAAGATACCTCTGGTGTCTGCGTGGAGAATGAATTGGAATGGGAGTGTCACTGAGCTTAAGGTGATACTGAGCCCTGGGAGGCTGTGGATGAAAAGCCTGTGGATGGGACCTAGGCAAGAGAAGGTAATGTTCTGAACCAGGGAAGCAATAGAGGGGAAAGAGAGAAGTGGACAGACCAAAAATATTACATTAACGGGAGTTGGTGACAGCCTGGATTTGGGGGTGCAGGGAAAGAAGGATGGCATCTGTCTGGCTTCTTACTGGTAGAAAACAGAATCCTCTGTGCTGATTAAGCAGAAAGGGGTTTATTATAGGATATTAGGAGGCAACATGAGCTTTGGGAAGGCCAAAAAGCCCAGTTTGGAAGGCTCACAGGTCAAGAGCAATGCTCACTGTACTACAGGACTGTTAGAGCAGAATCACCACTGCATGTCATTTGATCCTGTGAGACTAAGAACTGGACACCAGACGCTCTACCCCAGCAACCCCAGAAGAACTGGATGCCCCCATATTTGTGATTGCTGCAGGAGGCTGTTTCCCCTAGCCCAGTGGCAGCCATGTTGCTCACTTCTGTCTCCTACTCTTATGAAGGTGCAAATGCTTGACCACACCTGGGTTACATGTTGAACCAGGCTGCCAGGAAGCTTACGGAATGTAGTTGCTGACTTTTTATGGAGGCAAACTATAGAGGAGTTGGAATGTGTGCTGAGGGAACCCCTTCCACTATCAGCCACAGCTGATATCTCTGCACCAGCCCCCTGACCTGAACAATATAAGAAAGGTGTTAGAACTCTTTCAGAGATGAGGCTCAGAGGTTAAATAATTCATCCCAGCTCAGTCGTGGGGCAGAGATTTGAAGGTAGGTCTTGCTGACTCCACATCTGGGCTCCTTCTATTCCCTCAGGTTGTCATTCAAGACTTTCCTCTGTCCTGACTGCCCCTGGAAAGGCTGCCTCACTCCTCCCAGACCACAGGATGCACAAGATGCCCTCCTCCTGGTTTCCCTAATGTCCTGGACAGATTTGTGGGCAGACGTACTATACTGCATTCTAATTTTCACTTAGATATATTTTGACCTCAACCTCACCCACCAAACCTGCTCTGCATATTTTTCTATTTGGTATTAAAAGTTTCACCCATGCACAAAGCAAGAATAGTGTGATGAGCTCCTCTGCACAGCACCCAACTGTGACAACAGTCTGCATTTGCCATTTGGTGTCCCAAGCATTCTTTATTCCTATTGACCCAGCCTCCTACTGTGCTAGCCTTTGCTTAATCCCTGTCCTCTGCTCTGTGGGCCTCATCCCACTCAGGAAACCTCACAACCTGATGATCTCAGGTCTACACAAAGTCCTCCCACCCCAACTTTTTCCCAAATACCTGAAATAGACTGTGGCTCCATCTTTCCAACCCCATTTTTCTCGTTTATTAAATAAAATGAAACAATTGAGCCAGATGATCTCTTTCTGCAACAAAATTCCAGGATGGATTCTGAAATTTTCCCCCTTTTTTTGGCAGGGGGTGGAGAAGGTGCTTTGGTTTTAGCTCAAGAATATTGCTGGTTGTAAGAATTATTTAATTGGATTCCTGGGTATCAGGATTTGTCCTTTTACAAGTAATGCTCCTCCTCTGGACTCTCTATGTTAGGAGCCTCTACCAACAGCATCAAGCTTCCCCTCTCTTGGCTGAGCCCCCTGTGCCCATCCCTCTACCCATCCGACTCGCATTTGCATTCACATCCCCTCCCCACCACAGGCCACCTGTGCAATTTTTCCTAATACCCTGCCAGCTGCTTGAGTCTTGCAAAAGCCAAGTTCTCCTTTGGGAGTTCTGACAGTAGGTAATAAGGATACAGAATGTGATGCTTCTCCCTAACCTGGACTCGGAAGGAAGACCTTTGTCAGGAATATTTTCTTGCTTCAGACCAACAAACTCACTTTACAGCAAAGGATATCTCCAGTGAGCACTTGAACTAAGATCACTAGTCCCACACCGTCAGGGCAATTGACAGCTTGAAGCACCAGATTGGAGGTAATACCCTGGGAAGATAGGTGCTATCCTGCAGGATAAGGTGTGCTCCCTAAATCGTTGACCGTTATATGGTACTCTGCCCCCAGGAGTTAAAGAACAATGGTCTGGGCATGAAGGAATAGATGTGCAAGTGGCCTTGCTCACTATAACATCCAGTGACCCACTGAGAGAGCTGTGCTTCTAGACCCCAGTTGCCCACAACAGCACTCACTCTTCATCCCACTCTTTCCTGCCCTTCCCTCTCCCTTGCATCGTTTTCCAGTCCCTCACCATGATCCTGAGATTACCAGCCAGGTAAATTCCTTGTACCCGAATCTTTGCCTCAAGGTGTGTTTTGGGGAGACACAAGCTAATACCTCACAGATTTGTTAGGAGGAACAAATGAGAGAATGCACTGAGCACCATGTGTGTCTTAGAGTAAGTGTTCAGTGAATGCCAGCTACCATTATTCCCGTCCTCATCATGATCATCATCGTTACCAAGCTCTTGCAAGAGAGCTGAGAAGACCCTGTTCAAAGTCCTAAGAGAGGCGACATTGACATACCAGGCTTCCTGCTTCCTCCTCTTCCTCACACACTGACTTAATATAACACTTAAAGAGTCTATAAGCAAGGAGCAAACTACTGATAATATTAACAGCTATCAGTTGTGGAGTGCCTATTCTACAAATAGGTACTGTGCAAATAGGTACGTGCTAGTTACAACATACACATGATTGTAGCATAACATTGTCTCAATAGCCTTACCAGATTACAATAATCAGGGGCATAATTATAATCTTAATAACAAGAGACAACATATGTTGAGCTTTTACTATAAACTGGGGTGTTTTCTGGGTGCTTTACATGTATGCAGTAATGTAGTATCTTCCCATTTTACAGGTGAAGGAATAGGTTTCAAGAGAGGAAGGGACTTGCCCATCACCACACAGCCTGGACAAGATGGAATCTGAATCAGAACCCAGATCCGGCTGACCACAGAGCTCGCCCTTTCTCTAGACTACAGTCTTTTCATTGTCACTGAAATTTCTCTAGATGAGACAATATAGCTAGGGAATTTACACTTTCAGGGGAACAAAACATTGTTCACAGAAACTGAAAAGAAGACTATCACTCAGCCCAAACAAGCAAAGTTTGCAAGAAATCTAACCCTGAGACAATAATTTTAAGGAACAAGAAGACATGAGTCACAGTCCAAAATAGCAAGAGTAAAGCATGGGATTCTGCTTACGCCAAAACTGATGCAGCAACTAGTTTCAACTGTAGCAGATGTGGGAGGGAGAAGTCCTGCTGTAAGTTGAGATGTCTGGAGAAAAATGGACCATCCCAGACATAATAAAATGACTAGTTTCTAATGAGTGCCTAAAAGGCAGTGATGTATGTGTCCAGTTGATAAATTTTTATCATACTCTACCCTTAGAAAAGGTAATCAGTAATCTATACCAACGTTGGAATCATTCTTAGAACATTAAAATTTGACCTTTTCTTATTTTTTATGTTATTATATTACAAAATAATCCATGGAGGTCTTCCAAGTTAAGGTTATATATTATCCCAAAGCATTCTTACTATCTACAATTATAGTAAGAAAATAGAGTTGTTTTACCAGCTCTTGGAGCTATAATAAACTGAAATTGATAGATTCTCCTTCCCCCATGATTATTTGCAATCATTACAATAGCTAATATTTTCCAAGGGCTTATTGTTTGCCAGGATCTGAGCTAAGAACCTTGTGTTATTTCATTTAATTCATATAACAACCATAAAAGGAAAAAGTATTATTCTTATCTTCATTTTACAGAAAAAGGAACTACAGATTAGAGAAGTTAAAATCTTACACAATATCGTTCAGCTACCCTTTGGGGCTATTGAGATTCAAATCCATGATTAATCAGTGTATTTTCAAACTAGTTTGAAAGGATTATGCAGCCAGCCAGTGCTCTTTCTATGTGGACCCAAATTTAAGTTCCAAAGTGGCTGAAATCAGGCTGGAAAAAGTGACCCGATGTATTTCTGAGTTCTCAGCAGGAAGAATTACTACCCTTCTAAAAGTTAAATTCTTAATAAACTGCTCCAAAGATCTACTTCTCTAGGAGGAACAGGACCATCACAAGGAATCAAAACAACAGATTAAAAAAATGAATGCCCTAGAGGCGCCTGGGTGGCTCAGTCGTTAAGCGTCTGCCTTCGGCTCAGGTCATGATCCCAGGGTCCTGGGATCGAGCCCCACATCAGGCTCCCTGCTCAGTGGGGAACCTGTTTCTCCCTCTCCCTCTCCCCCTGCTTGTGTTCCTTCTCTCGCTGTCTCTGTCAAATAAATAAATAAAATCTTAAAAAAAAAAATGAACGCCTTTCTAAAAACAGAGTCAGGATTCACTCTCACTGTATGGACTTACAAATCACCTGCACCACTCAGTGACCCTGGGCTAACATGGTGACCAAAACCAAGAAACTGACTCTATCAAACACATGATTTCCTCAGGCTATGTTAGTACATCTGATATTCAGATACTAAAAGCTGTGTTCAGCTTAATTGTTGAAAACTGAAATAAAATCTTGAAGAAGTGGAGGCATGAGGTACATAACAGATGTGTCTTCATAATAAAGATCCATGGCTTAGCCTGATTTTACGGTAGTGACTCAGCACTTCATACTTGGCAATTTACCTTTCCTGAGCCTGCTTCCCATCTTTAGCATGCAGTAGCTCTGGGTCCTTTTACTCAAGGACCTCTGATAATTTCTTGGAGTCACCAGGCAGATAAATAAACATCCCCCAAAACAAAACTTGCCCACCCTATGGAAGCCACTTACTGCCTAGGACAGGTCCCTTAAAAACAAGAACAAATGCTGTCTCAAGAGGTATGCTAGCTTTGAGAGACCTTTGTTCTCAAGAAAGCAGTGTATTGCCACCACAAGCTAGCTTTACACTCCTTACCTTGAGGAAAAAAACACCTGGGACAACATAAGATATTTATGGTCTCCATTGACCTAGTTTTAGCTATTAGGAATGCTAATAAAGATCTTTCACCATAATAGAGCTTCAAGCTCTATTACAAAGCTGTAATCATCAAGACAGTATCTTACTGGCACAAAAACAGACACATAGATCAATGGAACAGAATTGAGAGCCCAGAAATGGACCCTCAACTCTATGGTCAACTAATCTTCGGCAAAGCAGGAAACAGTGTCCAGTGGAAAAAAGACAGTCTCTTCAACAAATGGTGTTGGGAAAATTGGACAGCCACATGCAGAAGAATGAAACTGGACCGTTTCCTTACACCACACACAAAAACAGACTCAGAATGGTTGAAAGACCTAAATGTGAGACAGGAGTCCATCAAAATCTTAAAGGAGAACACAGGCAGCAACGTCTTCGACCTGAGCCACAGCAACTTCTTCCTAGAAACATTGCCAAAGGCAAGGGAAGCAAGGGCAAAATGAACTATTGGGACTTCATCGAGATAAAAAGCTTTAGCACAGCAAAGGAAACAGTCAACAAAACCAAAAGACAACCGACAGAATGGGAGAAGATATTTGCAAATGACATATCAGATAAAGGGCTAGTATCCAAAGTCTATAAAGAACTTATCAAACTCAACACCCAAAGAACAAATGATTCAATCAAGAAATGTACAGAAGACATGAATAGACATTTTTCCAAAGACATCCAAATGGCCAACAGACACATGAAAAAGTGCTCGACATCGCTCGGCATCAGGGAAATCCAAATCAAAACCTCAATGAGATACCACCTCATGCCAGTCAGAATGGCTAAAATTAACAAATCAGGAAATGACAGATGTTGGCGGGGATGCGGAGAAAGGGGAACCCCCCTACACCGTTGGTGGGAATGCAAGCTGGTGCAGCCACTCTGGAAAACAGTATGGAGGTTCCTCAAAAAGTTGAAAATAGAGCTACCATGTGACCCAGCAATTGCACTACTGGGTATTTACCCCAAAGATACAAATGTAGGGATCCGAAGGGGTACGTGCACCCCGATGTTTATAGCAGCAATGTCCACAATAGCCAAACTGTGGAAAGAGCCAAGATGTCCATCGACAGATGAATGGGTAAAGAAGATGTGGTATATATATACAATGGAATATTATGCAGCCATCAAAAAGAATGAAATCTTGCCATTTGCAATGACTTGGATGGAACTGGAGGGCCTTATGCTGAGCGAAATAAGTCAAACAGAGAAAGACATGTATCATATGATCTCACTGATATGAGGAATTCTTAATCTCAGGAAACAAACAGGGTTGCTGGAGTGGTGGGGGGTGGGAGGGATAGGGTGGCCGGGTGATAGACATTGGGGAGGGTATGTGCTATGGTGAGCACTGTGAATTGTGTAAGACTGATGAATCACAGACCTGTACCGCTGAAACAAATAATACATTATATGTTAAAAAAAAAAAAAGAAGAAGAAGAAGATAGCAGGAAGGGAAAAATGAAGGGGGTGAAATCAGAGGAGGAGACGAACCATGAGAGACTATGGACTCTGAGAAACAAACTGAGGGTTCTAGAGGGGAGGGGGTGGGGAATGGGTTAGCCTGGTGATGGGTACTAAAGAGGGCACATACTGAATGGAGCACTGGGTGTTATACGCAAACAATGAATCATGGAAGACTACATCAAAAACTAATGATGTAACGTATCATGATTAACATAACATAATAAAAAAATCTATTGGCAAAAAAAAGATCTTTCACCATAATTTCAATTGCAAGACTTAAACTTTTTGGATGAAGAAGGCAGTAGAGGAAATCCAGAGAGTGTTTTATTCCCCCATCCTTTTTTCCTTTTTAATTTGCTGATTGATAACTTGATCCCTTTCATGGATTTGCTACCTCCTGAGAAACAAAAAAGGGGAAATAAGCATTCCTTCATACGTATGATACAGTTTTTAAGAACTATGGGTCTTAACAGGAAAGACTTAAACTCATGTGTTTGGCAGAAATAGGGCTGCTGATCAACTGGCCACTATTGAAGTTATATTCCTGGTTGATTGCTTTCTCCAAGTACTACCATGGTGTCTTGCTAAATCATCAAAAATATCTGAGCTACATCAGGTTCATTCTGACAGAAATATTTCCTTTGAGTTATGATTGAGTGTCAGGTTCTTGGTCATAGGGGAAATTTTTCTGTAATTTATGTAAAAGTAAAACTGTGTTGATGACATTTTCATAATATCAAGAATCCATGTTGTAAATTCCTCTTAGAATTTAGGGACACAAAAACATGTAGCACTCGCAAATTAGTTTACAATAAAACTCCAAAGTGCTTTTTTCTCTTAGTTTTTAGAAAGATGAGGGGAAAAAATGAAATCAGCCTACATCTTCTTCTTCTTAAAAAAATGATTTGAGGGGCGCCTGGGTGGCTCAGTCGTTACGCGTCTGCCTTTGGCTCAGGTCATGGTCCCAGGGTCCTGGGATCGAGCCCCACATCGGGCTCCCTGCTCCGCGGGAAGCCTGCTTCTCCCTCTCCTGCTCCCTCTGCTTGTGTTCCCTCTCTCGCTGTGTCTCTCTGTCATATAAATAAATAAAATCTTTTAAAAAAAATGATTTGACAATTTCCCTAAGTGGTTTCCAATTTTTCCTTTTATTTTCATTGAATTGCCTTGTGTATATTTTATATATAAGGCATAAGTGTGTTTTTTATTATAATTCTCTACAAGATAAATAAATGCCTATTTAGATACCATAGATAGCCCATCATAAAAAGTCCAGAGATGATAGAAGCAGACTATTGATCAGGTCTCTGACAGAGTCAAGCTCTTCAGCTAACATCAGATAAGCTTGTAGAGGAGATGTTCTGCATCCCCCATACCCCTCTGATTATCTATTGCTGTAATAACCTCAAACAATGGTTTAAAAACAATAACAATCATTTATTTTTCTCATTAATATGGGGGTTGACTGGGATTAGCTAACCAACTAGAGGTGATTTTTTTCCCCCAAGGGACATTTGCAAGTGTCTGGAGACTTTTTTTTTTAATTTAAAGATCGAATTGGCTTCATTAAATGATTCATGGATCAGGCAGCATCCCATCTAGCAAGGAGATGGGAAATCCTGGAGACATTTTTGTTGTTACAACTGGAAAGGTGCTACCAGCATCTAGTGATGCTGCTAAATACAGTATAATGCACAGACCAGCCCCTACAAGGAACTATCCAGCTCAAGGTTGAGAAAACCTAGCTAGGCAGTTCTCATTTGAGATTTCTAATGAAGTTGCAGTTAGGTGCTGATGGGGCTGGGTCATCTTGAGTGCTTCTACATTTCACCTGTCTGGCGCCCGGGCTAGGAAGACTCAAACAACTGGGGACTAGAGCAGCTGGGACTCTTCAGGAATCTCTCATTTCTATGTAGTTATTCCATATATTCTCTTTGCAGGGAAGTTTTAGGGTATCCAAGCTCTTCACCTGGGGGATGAAGGCTCCCAGAGTAAGTGCCATCTGAGATTGGTAGAAACTGGGTGGCTTTTCTGACTCAGCCTTGGAAGTCCCTCAGTGTCACTTCTGCAATAACAAAGTAACAAATATCCCCTCCCTTTGGTGTCAACAGAGAAGAAGGAGAGAATCTGTATTCCCACCCCCGTTTGGCAGTAATGAGGTAGCACCATCACATCTATGGAAGCCAACCAAAACACAAGACTTAAATGAGATTCAGAGTCTTATAACATAATACCCAAAATGTCTAGGTTTGAACCCAAAATTGTTTCTACCAAGAACTAGGAAGATCTCAAACTAAATGAGAAAAGAAATCAACAGCTGCCAACACTAAGATGACACAGATGTTAGAATCATCTGATGAGGATTGTAAATCATCCATCATAAAAAAAAATGCTTTGACAAGCAATTATGAAAACACTTGAAACAAATGAAAAAATAGAAATTATCAGCAAAGAAATAGAAGATACAAAGAAAAACAAAATGTAAATTTTAGAACTGAAAATTACAAAAACCAAAATAAAAAACTCAGTGAATGGTCTCAACAGAAGAATGGAGGGGACTCAGCCTTGGAAGTCCCTCTTGGAAAGAATCCATGAACTTGAAGATACCTAATTGGAATAACAGAAAGAAAACATATTGAAAAAATAAAGCCTCCATGACACATGGAACTACACTATGTCCTAGACGGAGAGGAAAAGAAAATGGAGGCTGAAAAAGTATTCAGAGAAATAATAACTAAAAATTTCTCAAATTTGGCAAAATAAAATAAAAAGCCATGAAACTACAGATTCAAGAAGTGACTCTAAGTAAATTCCAGATAAGATAAACTCAAAGAAATCTACACCAAGATATATCATAGTCAAACTTCTGAAAACTAAAAACAAAGAAATAATCTTGAAAGCAACCAGAGAGAAACAATGCATTATCTATATGGGGAAAAGCAACTGGAACAATGGATTTCTCATAAGAAACCATGGAGGCCAGAAGAAAGTGGCACAACATTTGCCGGGTGCTAAAAGAAGAGAATTGTCAGCTCAGAATTCTACATCAGGAGAAATTATCCTTCAAGAATCCTCAGAAATCAGCATATCCTCAGATGAAGGAAAACATAAAAGAATTCATCCCCAGCAGACTTACTCTAAAAGAATGGCTAAAGAAAATTCTAAAGAAGTTATCATGGAATATCAGGAAGTATGAAAGAACATACTAAGAGGGAAACTATGGTAAATACAATAGAATTTCCTTCCCCTCTTGAGTTTTCTGAATATTGTTTAATGGAAACAAAATTTTTGGGTTTTGAAGCAAAAATTTTAACACTGTCTAATGTGGTTCTCAATGTATGTAGCAGAAATATTTAAGACACTTACATTACTATGTGTCAGGATCTGTGCTAAGCTCTTTATATTGATCTTATATAATCCTTACACGAACACTATGAAAAGTATTTGTGATGAATTTATGTGCAATTTTATGATTCCATCATCTTAGAAACTGTTCTAGGTGCCAAAGTCATCTCGTGTAAGAGGAAGATGACTCAAAGCTTCTCCTCAGATGCTATGATTTGATAACAAAGAATCAGCACAGAGAAGCAAAGGGCCAGAAAGAGAAAAGTGAGAAAAACATCATATTTTAATTCATTTTTTCATTCACTTCCTGAGTAAATTTATCAAGCATATCCTATGCACCAGTGCATTATTCTGGGTCCTCTGAGAAGCAGACACCAAGACAGGGTTAAATGTGCAAGAAATTTATTGGGGGAACATCTGTGGGAAGTAATTGCCAGGGTACCAGGAAAGGCTGAGAGAGCCATCAGATTGTGATGCAGGTCTCACTCTGCACGAAGGAAGAAAGTAAGGTTGCCATCCAGTTTAAGAAAAGCAGGACAAGCCATGGTGGTGACTTCAAGCCAAGGTTACTCATCAGGGGAGTCCTACATCTCTTGGAAATGGGTCTATTAAATCTCTGACCTGCACAGCCAGCCAGTGTCTGGGAGCAGCCCATGGGGAACATGGCTTTGGTACAAACTCGACAATGGAATTCAGAGCCAAGCAGGACTTTTTTTATCCACCAAAAAAGGAAAGAGGAGCTCTAATATGAAGAGGAGGAAAGGACTTCATCCCAGCCTGTTCCTAACCTATTAAGCATCCCCCAGGAGACATTCTGGTGAGCCAGCAAAAGCCTGGGCATTCTCACCCATACTCCTAAATCTGAAGAGATGCACAAGGAATGAAAGAATTTTTTAAACTTATTCAACCAGGTTGTGGATATATTCCTCACTGGTCTGTACTCCCTCACTCTCATTTATTAGGTATTGAAGAAGAAACATTCACTGTCTTAATCCACTTGTTTTTTTGTTTTTGTTTTTTTATCACATCAGCTCCAGTGTGGGGAATGGATCAAAGAAAGGCATATTAGAAGCAAAGAGACCACTTTAGGTGCCCAGACTAAAGTGGTGGCAATGGAGGTGGAGAAAAGAGAACTGGTTGAAAATCTATTTTGGAGACATAATCCATAGGATCACTGGTGAATTACATACATGTCCCTGACTTCAAAGATTGCACACTTGGGCAGACTGCAGTAGAATGTGTCAGAAAGCCATCACAACTTAGAAATATTAAAGGCTATAGCTCTTTAGCTTCTACCACAACCCTACCATGAAGAGGCCATCTTGAAGGATGTGTTTAACCTCATCCAATCATGTACCATGTGATTTCCATAGAAAGACCCATCCCTGTCTCTTGTCTCGATTAATACTGGTTGTTGTTGTTTAAAAAAAAAAAAATTCTTATCCAAATGAGTTCATCTACTAAAAGCAATGAGAATTCAAAATCATTTTATAAAACCATCTGGATAATAATGTTAGAGCTCAGCAATTTTCTTTTTTTTTTTAATTTTTTTAATTTTTTTTTTTAAGATTGTATTTATTTGCGAGAGAGAAAATGAGAGACAGAGAGCATGAGAGGGAGGAGCAGACTCCCTGCTGAGCAGGGAGCCCGATGTGGGACTCGATCCCGGGACTCCAGGATCATGACCTGAGCCGAAGGCAGTCGCTTAACCAACTGAGCCACCCAGGCGCCGGAGCTCAGCAATTTTCAATTAAGGAGTGACAATGTCCCAAAATAAGAAATTCACCTGAAGGTTGGAAAGAGGGTATAAAAAGTACATACCAAGTATCACTATGAACTTTTCACGTCTAACAAATGAGATATCCCACTTAGTGTTTCACTGAGAATCCAGAATAACCTTAAGAAATTGTCTTTGGTTTCCTTTCTGAGAACAGCATCTGCTTAATTTAACCTAAATGAAAGCGTATTCCATTAGATTGAGATCAACCTGTAAATCTAGATACAGGTTTATTCTTAGCAAAAGGAAGTCTAGGGTAAGTGTGCAAGAATATCCACTGCCTTCCCATGCATACCAACCTTGATGTCACGCCCTTCACATCAGGTGTCACTATGGAGCCTTTGTGGAAGGGTATGCAAGTTTGTGCTAGAAAAAAGAGAACAAGCACCATGAGGGAGAGCAGGACCACCCACTCGACAGGAAAAGCATGTCTAATTCTCGGGGCAATCTGCTGTTTGTGGTGTTGTCCTCTCTTCCAACTTGCCTATCAATTCTTCAGTAATGTCTACACTGCACGTAGAAGCAGTTTAATGAATGAGCTCAGCCAGGATACCTACAGGAGCAGTTTTATTTTCTTCCTTCCACTGCTTCCAGCATATTCTGATGGGTCTCCTTTCTCCACCTTTTGATGACATCCCAGGTGGAAACTGATGTTCCAATCTCTATGGTTTCATGAATAACCTCCTTTCAGTTGTAAAGGTTCATTTTCAGATGCTATATAGTCCCCCATCCAGCAAAACAAAACTTGAACCTCATATTTCATTCCAAGCTCTGTCCCTCTCCTTTTTCCTGTCTCCCTTACCCACCCTTCCCTAATCAGGCCAACCTTGACTAGGGGACTTGCAGTAGAGATTGAACATGACAATTTCCTCTACCTCTCCCATCTTTTCTCACTCCCTAAGGGTCAGTGCATGGAAAAGACCAATTAGCGGAAGGGGCAAAGTTTTGTTTTTTGTTTTTTCCTAGATGGTCACCAGTTAGTTTCTCCCTTGCCTGACCCCAGGTAGCCACTTCTACATTGCCCCCATTCACATATTGGCTTTTTGTGGGACACATGTGTGGGTTCTTCAGAATCACTGGGAGAAACACTGTATTGCTCAGTTCCTGGAGAGGATAATGTGCTCTCTGGTTCTCCTTGGACCATCCTTAACTCCTGCCTCCCCTGGGACCTCCCACAATTGAGTCCCCTTGCCAGGCCCTGACCTCTTGGGAAGATTCCTTCTAGGTGATTGTCATTGACTACATGTTTATATTCTACCAAAATACATATGTTGAAACCCTAACCACCCAGCCCCATGGTGGGATTAGTGCCCTTATAAGAAGAGACAGGAGAGAGCTTTCTTCCTGTCTCTGGTCTCAGCCATGTGAGGACACAGCAAGAAGATGGCCATTTATAAGGCAGAGAGAGATATCTCACCAGAACCCGAGCATGGTGGCTCCCTGATCTCAGACTTTCCAGCCTCTAGAACTGTGAGGAATAAATTTCTTTTAAGCCTCCCAGTCTATGGTATTCTGTTACAGCAGCCCAAATGGACTAAAACAATGGCTCAAGCTTGACCGTCTTCTGTGGCAAAGGAAATGTAGTCCCAATGCCCTCTTCTCCTTTTTCTTCTTGCAGCCAATGCAGGCTCTACCATCTGCCTCCCACTTCCAAAATTCTCCAGGTTGTAATTAAGCCCTACTCTGTATATTCAGACAGCACCCTAAACTCCAGCCTCAACGAGTCAAGCACGGGTGTCAGAGCTGGAAGGGCTGCCATGCTTCAGAGCTCAACCAGCATCCAGCCAACGAGCTGTCAGCCTCCCTTTCCTGAAGCAGCTCCCTCAAAAAAGAAAACCTCTCTGGTAGTTTTCTTGGAAACTATTACTTGGATCTGGAGATGAAAATGCCACGCTGCTTCCCATGAGGCCCAAATTCCCCACGTCAATAAACTATTGGGTGAACTCCCTTCAAAAGTGTATCTTCAATTTACACAGGATGGTTGGAGGGGTTAGGGATGGATGGCGACGGTAACAGGATAAATAGATTCTCTTAGAAAGTCATTAAGAGCATGTCTTTCAGCTCCCTGTCACTCTCTTAAAAGCATGGGGACGTTGTCTGCTCTCCTCAGGTTTGGAGCTTTACAGGAAACTGAGAAAACAGAAAGTCACATGCACAAGCAGATTATTCACCCTATTGCATTGGTGTGAATTGGCCACTCATTATCAATATAAAGAGATACGGAGGCAGTGTGTCAAGGTCGGCGGTAGTTGAGAACCAGAGCTGCTGGGGTCAAGGGGCATGCATATCAGATATAGTGGATGCACGCATAGAGGTAACTTTATAACCCATTTCTGAGCATTCCTGTGTTGAGTGGGCAAAAGTGACTCAGAGACACATAATGAGGGCAGTTCCAATTAGGCAGCAAATATTAGCAAGAACCATCAGAGTGCTGGGTATGGTAACAAGTACTAGAGGTATGGAAATGAACAGAACCCAAAGGTAGTGGAAGGAGGGCAGGTTTCATTGGCAAAACATCATTCAGGCACCTAAGGGCAAACAAAATCCCTATTGCACTCCTTCCTAAATGGATTCGTAATTGCATTTATTGGGAGCGGATTACAATATCAATAAACTACTGTACATAATGAACTGACTTGCTATTCAATTTTCATGGGCAATTTTGCAGTTTTTCCACTAAATCATGAATCATACCTGTTTGAAGACCAATCTCCCCCCGCAACACACGCCTTGTATTCACAGGAAGAAGTGCACTCATAGAAGAGGCTCAATTACTCCCTCTAGCTTCCCAGAACCAGTCGGGAGAAAACTCTGAGCATCATATATCCTTGCCTTTCCACTGTGACTAATTTCTCAGGATGTCTTAAGAAATCGTGTACATGGTTATCTCTGAAGATGCTTCAAATTGAAGGGAAATAATGAATAATATCCTGGAATTAGGACTCCATCGATTCAATCAGTGAGCATTTCTTTTTGCCCATCTTCAATCACTGTGACACATGCTACCCATTTCCAACACACAATGACTACTTTCATTTGCTTATGCAAGGAAATATTTTGGTTTTTCTTATTTAAATTCAATTAGCCAACATATAGTCCATCATTAGTTTCAGATGTAGAGTTCAACAGTTCATCAGTTGGATATAACACCCAGTGCTCATTACATCACATACCCTCCTTAATGTCCATTACCCAATTACCCCATTCCCCCCACCTCCCCTCCAGCAACCCTCAGTTTGTTTCCTAGAGTTAAGAGTCTCTCATGATTTGTCTCCCTCTCTGATGAATTCCCATTCAGTTTTCCCTCCCTTCCCCTATGATCCTCTGCACTGTTTCTTATATTCCACGTATGAGTGAAACCATACGATAATTATCTTTCTCTGATTGACTTGTTTCACTCAGCATAATACCCTCCAATTCCAGCCACGTCAATGTAAATGGTAAGTATCCATCCTCTCTGATGGCTGAGTAATATTCCATTGTATATATATTCCACACCTTCTTTATCCATTCATCTGTCGAAGGACATCTTGGCTCTTTCCGTCGTTTGACTATTGTGGACATTGCTGCTATAAACATTGGGGTGTATGTTCCCCTTCAGTATGGAGGTTCCTCAAGAAGTTTAAAATATTTTGGTTTTGTTTTGTTTTGCTGGGTATGATTCCCATGTATTAAAATCCTACTAGGTGCTATGAACTTTGTACAGATGATGTCTTATAACAACTGTAGAAAATAGGTAATGTTATCTCCATTTAATAGGTGAATAAATGAGGCTCAGAGACATTAAATTATTTGCCTACACTCATGCAATTAGCAAGGTATTTCAGACAGAGAATTTTGAGCTACGTTTCCCAAAACCAGAGTCTAGACTCTTTCCCCTACACCATCTCCTTAAAAAGATTAAAGAAAAAAATTGGGAATTTGCTAAAAAGCCCCAAGATGGAGAACATATTCATGAATTTTCTCTTAGTGGTGTTATGCCAAAATGAGAATATCCACAGCTCTCAATCCTGCTACATTTACGAGTTTCCAAAACCAGTGAAAATCTCAGAGTGAGCCTGTGCATCATCTGGTCCGACAATTCCTTCCTAGACTCTCCTCATCTCCTCACTCAGGTCCTCCAGCCCCAGCTTATCCAGGGCTGGGGAAGAGAACTCACAGACTTCCCAGGAGATGCTTCCATCTTTGCACATCTGTGAGAGAAATGTTTGCTTATTCTGAGCATGGGTTTCATGCCCTGTGGTTTCCATGCATGGGTCTGCCTTTTGGGAACTCAGAATAATTTTAATCCATCTTTGACATGATAGCCCATCTCATATTTGAAGGAACCTCTCATATTCCCAAACATCTAAGCCCCTTTTAGCTTTTAGAAATACGAATAGGACAGGATTTTAAATCCCTTCTTATTCTAGACTCGTTTCTGGTCTTCATTACCCATTGCTCTGAGCCTAGTTGATTGCAGAAGCTTCTTGACTGGTCTTCTTGCTTTATTCTTACACTGCTATAATCTGAACAACTCCACTCACAAGCCAGGATATCTCTTTAAAATGTAAAAATGACCATGTCTCTCTCCCACTGAAAACCCTCCAATCACTTAACATTGAGAACAAAATCCATACTCCCCACCCCACCATGTTAGATGTTCACTGTTGTTCTGAAAGTGTGCTGGGCAGCTGACCTGACACAATAAAACTGCAGCATGCTGGGCAATTTTGCAACTGCTCTGTGTTTTATTCACATTATATAAATACTTGTGGACTATGAACAGAGCAGATTCAAAGGTAAATTTGGCTCGTATGATCTGAAATGTAAGCCGGTCCAAAAGAGAAAAACCAAACCTCTAGCTCTGATGTTGGAAGCGTGTTATGAACTTTTCAGCTCCTTGTAGAGCCCAGCTTTTCTGACATGAACTCTAGCTTTCCATTATTATGAACATCTAAAATGTAGCAAGTTTATCTTTAATTTTCTTATCAAAGAGGACATTCTCCAGTCATTCTAAATAAAGCCAAAATAATACTGCTGCAAATATAAATGCAGTATATTTCGGGGCTCCTAGGTGGCTCAGTTAGTTGAGTGTCTGACTCTTGATTTCAGCCGATGTCATGGTCTCAGGGTCCAGAGATCAAGCCCTGCATCAGGTTCCATGCTCACTGGGGAATCTGCTGGAGATTTTTTTTCTTCTCCCTCTCCCTGTACCCCTCCCCCCACTTGTGCTCACTCTCTCTCTCTCTAAAATAAATAAATAAATAAAATTTTTTAAAACATACATACATACATACATACATACATAAATGCAGTATGTTTCATGCTACTGCATCTAAACTAGGAGTAACCAATGGGCCCTGAAATAATATATGAAATTCTGTGTTTGTATGTGTGTGAGAGAGAGCACACAACATAAACAACAAACACTGCCCTAACCCCATTCCACCACTTTACTCTTGGATTATAGTAGTATGTTTATTTGTCTGCCCTCCCACATAGACTGTAGACTCTGTGAAGGCAGAGTTCGTTTCTGCCTTATTGCCCTGGGTTCTAGCCCCATGGTCCAGTATGGTATGTAGTACCCACATGGTACTCAGTAAATATTGGTTTTAAAACATCATAAATTAATGAAAGGGCACTCTAACTCCTTTTTATGGAAACTGCGTGAATCACTGGTACCAAATGGGAAGACCAGATATGTTCACCACACATCCATTCATTCATCCACTATAATTATTTCCTGAGCTTTTCCTGAGACCTACCACCATGCGAATGAAGCCCAGCGACTCAATGCAAGCAGACCACCTGGTCTCATGGGGTCTTCAGTCCAGTGTCAGAGACATACATTAAATCAATAATCAATAACAGCTATTACAAACTGTGATAAATAAAATGCAGAAAACATGAAAGAGAACCTAATTTAATGACAGGGACTTAGAAAGGCATCTTAGGGAGAGTGCTGTTTCAGCTAAGAGCTGAGGGATGAATAGTAGTTAAGCAGGAAGGACTCTGTCAGGCCCCGCACTGAAAGTTTCTGTGCCTCCCAAAGGGTAGGCTTCCTGGGAGACTTCCCAAGGTCTATGTACCTGCTGTGGTACCTTGTCTCCAAAGATGGCACCATCAATTCCTTCTTTCTTTGTAGCCACGCACCACTCCGTTCTATTGAATTTGATTTGGCCTTTAACTGCTTTGACTAATAAAATGTGGCAGAAGTGATGCTATGCCAGGGCTGCCTCCTTTTACTTGGAGCCCTGAGCTGCCATGGAGGAAATCCAGGCTGCTCAGCTGGGGAGGGAGGCACCAGACCTGTGAGTGAGGAAGCCATCCTGGACATCCAGCCCATTTGAGCCTTCTGATGACTCCAGCCCCAGGAGCATTTTAACTGCAACTGCATGAGAGATGCCAAGCAAGAATTGCCAAGCTGAGCCTTGTCAACTTACAGAACCATGGCAGATAATAATAAATTACTTTAAGCCAATAAGTTATGGAGTAGTTGATTACACAGCAACAGATAATCAGAATACCTTCCAATGACATATTAAGACTCATTTGGGGGCTTGGTCTAAGAGACCTCATTTGTATCAGTTGACAGCGCCTCCCGAGAACATGTATTCAGATGTTTTTACTTGGGAGAGCAGGAAAAAAGAGTTTGTTCCTCCCAATGGATCCAACCCTTACCTACCCACATGTCAAGCTTTCCTTTGCTCTGGGCTGGAGAGGAGTGACCTAGAATATCTCTGACAAGACTTGACAGTATCCTTGACCTTTGTCCTGAGTCTCTATGAGAAACTCTACCAGTTTCTCCCAGTTAGCACACTTTTATTGTTTCCGAATCCTTCATAAAACTCCAGGTCCAAGGGAAACAAGCATGGTGTTTCTCTTTTCACAATGGGCAATTTCCTTGTCAAGATCATCTCTTGCTTTTCAGGATCCAGCGTCTGCTGGAGGAGACCCACTTTCTGTTGCTATCATGTCCTTCAGATGATTGGAGGGTGGGGAGCGAGGAAAAAGAGAAGAAGAATCATGCCTTGAAATTGGTAAGAGTGTTTTTGTTTGCACATCTTGCATTATTAATATTCCTGTTTAGCATAATTAGCTACCCTCTCCAGCTTACAACCTGCAGTGTTTTATGCCTCTGTTTGATAGCTCACCCATTAGCAAAGCAGTCCGGTTCCCCGAAGGCTGAGTGCAGGTGGTTCTGAACGATGCAGGGTGCCGGTTGCTCAGAAAAGCTGGCGGCATAAGCTTTAATTGATGCTAAAAATACATTCGCTAGAAGAATCAGACTCCTTCAGTCTGTCTGCAGTGGATAAAAGCATCTATGGATTCAGCAGTCTTAAGAAAGGCCCGGCAGAACAAAGGAGAGGTGAACAAATGGGAACAAAGGAATTTTATTAATAGGGAAAGAAAGATAGCTAATGCGAGACAATATTACTTCTCTTTATTCAAATAATTGGCAGTCCATTTTACTTACACAATGACTATTGCTTCAGAATATGATTTCAGACTCAACAAAGCAGTGCAATTTAAGTTCCATCATGCCTTGTCGTCCACCTTTGGGCAGCCTGGAAAAAAAGTCACTCAACCTTCCTTATGGAATCATGGGCTATTAAAAGCTGGAGGAGAGCTCAGAGACAGAATTATATGATATGTTATTATTATATGATATATGTCATTTGCATTACATTGTTATATGTATATTTCAGTGGTCTGAGTTAATATTTTTCCATCAGCTGCTAATTCATTACTCAAGAAAGAGTTATCCATGAAGAAAAAAATAATCCACTTTGACTTGTTAGAAATGAGTCAACATTGACAGAGTACACACATGGGGGTATGTGAAAGTGATTCTCCTCAATCTGCTAAGCAGAGCACCACCCTAGCATCCAGCAGGACCTGGAAATCCAGGTCAAATAATGCTCTCAGCAAATATTAATATAGTGCTGGTGATGTGCTGGACACTGTTCTCAGTGTCAGCTATATTTAATTTATGTAATCCTTAAAAATCCCTGTCAGGTCAACATTATGATCATTCCCACTTGATACCTAGGGAAACTGAGACACAGAAGTTACAAAAGTCAGGGCACCTGCCTGGCTGGGTCGGTGAAGCGTCCAACTCTTGATTTCGGCTCAGGTCACGATCTCAAGGTGGTGAAATCAAGCTCCGCATCAGGCTCTGTGCTGAGCATGGAGCCTGCTTAAGATTCTCTCTCTCCCTCTCCCTCTGCTCCTCCTCATCTCTCTCTCTGAAAAAAAAAAAAAAAGAAGAAGAAGTTACAAAAGTCATCTATGGTCACAATGTTAGCAACCAGAGTCAAGGTTTGGACCCAGACAATCCGGTGCAAAAGTCTCTGTGCTTCGTCAGCACACTATACTGCCTCTCGGTTCAAATTTGAATGTTTCCATACTTACCAGTGATCAGGCCTATATCACCCTAAAACAAGTTATTACCTCATTTTTAGTGTGCAGAGTACTTTCACATGCATTCTTCCATATGATCTTTGGATCAGATTTGAGAAGTAAGCGTGGCACAAGTTTTGTTTTGTTTTTTTTTTAAGATTTTATTTATGTATTTGACAGAGAGAGACACAGCAATAGAGGGAACACAAGCAGGGGGAGTGGGAGAGGGAGAAGCAGGCTTCCCGCCGAGCAGAGAGCCCGATGCGGAGCTCGATGCGGGCTTGATCCCAGGACCCTAGGATCACGACCTGAGCCGAAGGCTGATGCTTAACCTACTGAGCCACCCAGGTGCCCCTGGTACCTCCTTTTTATTTTTATTTTTTTTAAGAATTTTTATTTATTTATTTGACAGAGAGAGAGACAGCGAGAGAGGGAACACAAGCAGGGGGAGGGGCAGAGGGAGAAGCAGGCTTCGCGCTGAGCAGGGAGCCCGATGCGGGGCTCGATCCCAGGACTCTGGGATCATGACCCGAGTCCCAAGGCAGACACTTAACGACTGAGCCCCCCAGGTGCCCCTAGCGTGGCACATGTTATTAACTCACAGATGAAGGAACTCAGAAGCCATTTTCTCTAACTCCTTTATGTTCCTGATTAAGAAAAGTAAGCTGAATACATATAAAGAATGTTTACAAATAAATATTGAAGAAATGGAAACAATTTTATAGAAAAACAAGTAAAGACATGAAGAGTATTTCATAGAAGAGTAACACATGGCTAGTGGCCATATGAAGGATATTGAACATTATTAGTGTGGACGGAAATGCAAATCAAGGCCAGAATGGGGCACCAGTTTCCATGCCTTTTGTGGGCAAAAATGTAAAAAATCCATCTATGACAATTAACTGGGGATGAATAGAGCCGTAAGAGATATCAAAAGCTGCTGATGGAAATGTGAGTCTAGAAAAGCTGATATTATCTACTAAAGTTGAACAGCCATGTCTCATGACCCAGAAATTCCACTGCTACATATATTCTCAAAATATAGTCTTACATATCTATAAAAAATGTTCACATCAGCATTGTTCACAGTATCAAAGAATCTAAAAACAACCCAAATGCCCATTAACAAGAGAGCGAATAAATACATTATGAAAAAAAAATTTCATGGTATATTATGTAGCAGTTAAAAGTGAAAGGATTATAAAAACACATACCAACATTATGAATCTTAGTATTATAATAGTAAATGACAAATAAAGCAAGTCTCAAAAGGTAAATAAACCTACAGAGAAAGGAAAGAAAGGGAATGACAAATAGATTTTAGAGGGAGAGAGCCAGGTGTATGGGATATTGGAAGGATTCCATATAGGTGATATGGTAGGCAGAATTCTAAAATGACTCCCAATTACCATACCCTTAGATAATCCACTCCCTTTAAGTATGAGTGAGACCTGTAACTTGCTTCTAATCAGCACAACATGGCAAAGGTGATGGGCTATCACAGCTACGATCAAGTATATGGCAAAGGTGAAGGGCTTTTGAAGATGTAATTAAAATCCCTAACAGTTGACTTTAAGTAAACAAAAGGGGTAGTATCCTGGTGGGCCTTACCTAATCAGGTGAGTCCATTAAGAGGACATAGGGGTCAAAGGCTCAAAGCAACAAAGAATCTTTCTCTCCATTGCTAGCTTTGAAGAAGCAAGCTTCCATGAATTCAAGAGCCTCAAGGAAACTGATTCAGCCAACAACTTGAGGGAGCTTCCCTTGTCAAGCTTCCAGATGAGATCCCAGTTTGTCTATGGTCTAAGGCTTGTAAGACCCAGAGCAGAAAAACCAGCTAAGTTATACCCAGATGCCTGCCCCACACAATCTGCAACATAATATTTGGATGTTGTTTTAAACTGTTAAGTTTGTGGTAATTATTTATGCAGCAATAGAAAACTAAGGTAGATAAAGATTATTGTCAAAATCTTAGCTTTTGTTTTAAGATGTAGCCCACTGGTAGTGATGAAATTACTTGTAAGTAATTAAAGTTCATTCTGTCTTCTTTTGATGAGACGTAGGGAAAGAAAGAGCAAAAGTTAAATATTCCATTTATGTCTTTGGCTTCTATAAAGCAAAAGGCTAACAAAGCTAACAAGGACAGCATGTCCAGATTCCCTGCTGGGCATGTCTCCTGCTCGAAGGAGCTGAATGCAGTGCTGTATGGCAGAGAGTCCTTGAAGGGGGTGGCACAGCCTGCAGCACTCTTGGTGATCTGGGGAGGGGGGCACCGGACAGACCATCCAAAGACAGTGATAGATGCAAACACCTTGCTTAACTGGGCATTCAGTACTGGAGAGTAACTGGCTGACACCATCAATCCTTTTTATGGAGAAAGCAACACTGTTACTGGATTATAGGGTAGGCAGAAATATGTGCACATGAAGAAGGCAAAAGGCAGGTGCCATAGGTAGTTGAGGCATTGTATAAGAAGATGTCTTGTGGTAAAAAGAAACTGAGTAGAAACAGCTAGTAGTTAAGTGCCTTGGGGGGGCAGAAGCATGAGAAGTAGTGATGGAGAGTAACTGAGGCACCATAATGTTAGTACGATAGTCTAGGAGGGATGGTCCCGTCCTGCCAAAGGGGTAACCAGACAGGGCATCTCAGGTGACCACTGAGATATTCTTTATTTTTCTGACCTCCCTGTCTATCCTAAAAACAAACATCCCCTACTTGAGATAACATAAGAGTGTCTCTATTCCTGTCCCTCAGAAGAAACCACCTAGTTAGTGTAGTGGTGCATGAGCTCTCGAGCTAGACTGCCTGGGTCAGCTTCCAAGCTCCATCACTTCCAAACAATGTGACTTAGAGCAAGTTAGCTAACCTCTCTGTGCCTGTTTCCTCAACTGTGAAGTGGGGATATTACTAATATCCAGGATTGCTATGAAGATTAAATAAATTAATAGTTGTAAAGTGCTTAGGGTACTTGGCACATGGCAAGTGGTTGTTGAATATAACTGTTGAATGAATAAACTTGTTGGGGGGGGGACTCTTCTTCCCTACTCCCTAACCCTCCCTCCCATGTGGAGGAACATCAATTGGTGTAACACTCTGGGCTGCTCCCCACCTCTCAATCACCCCTTTCCTCACTTAGCGCCCAAGGAGATGGAATGACTTATCTGCTTGGAGAGTGTATCAGTTAGTTAAATGCCAGGAAATTCAAAATAATAGTGGCTTAAACAAGTAAAGGTCCTCTCTCTCCCATACATAAAGTACGAGGTAAGTAGTCCAGGGCTACTATGATGTTTCAGGGCTCCCACCTCCTTCTAGTTTGTATGCCGTCCTCAAATTTCAGTTTCCATTTCATGGTCCAAATGGACACTCCAGTTTCTTAGTCTTGGAAGAAGGGATGAGGAAAACTGGGGAGAGAAGCTCAGATAATCACTATTCCTAAAAATTGAGCACACTTCCTCTTACCCCACCCCCCACCCCCTTGAACTAGGTCACAGGTCACACCTAGCTGCAAGGGAGATTGGGGAATGTAGTCTTTATTCTGAGGAGCCTATGCCCCCTGAAAAGGGGGATTGTATTACTGTAGAGGAAGGGAAGAGATTTAGCTGATAATTCGCAATCTCTGCCATAGTGAGTTTGTAAGGAACAACTGAGAATGCTTAATTTATACCCTTGCTGGGAAAAGGCTCATCCTAATCTAGCAGGGCTGGGTCCATATCTGCCTGATTCTAGGGATCAGTATTAGATAGTTGCCTTGGCCACCAAGAGAAGCCATTTTCCCCAATATCATCTTGGACGCCACAAAGGTGATATATTTATCTCCACCTGCTAAACAAGTTTGTCTTGTTTTCATTGTTTCAGAACCCAGGCGGGGAAGTGGGGAGATAGTATTATAGACTTTTCAAGATTCCTGATATAACACAAGAAAAGACATACACAGAATTTGTCAACACACATAGGAGTTGTATAGAATTCCCTACACTGTGGACTCATGTCACAGAGAGAATCCGGGGTATATTTGTAGCTACATTTCAATTGCAATACTCCCAGATTCAAATTTATTTGGTGGTTAAATATATCTGGATGTACTCTTTTAAAAAGTTCCAGTGAAAGCAATGCCAAGTCACATCCTCCATTCTGGGAAGATTTGATAACTGAGTGGGATGGAGGGCTCTACTTTAGTGTTAATCCCTTGGCAGAGTTGTGGGGTTTTGGGGGTTTTTGTTTTGTTTGTTTGTGTGTGGGGGGGGGTTTATCTGAACTATTCTCTACCATGGACCGTTTTAACATTTAGAAAGTGTCCATTTTTAGCAAAATCTCAACTGTGTGAATGTAGCATATTGGTGTGGAGGAGGGTTACATTTCAACTTGTTATATTAGAAAAGTAAGAAAATCACTGACTTTTAGATCTGGAAAGAAACTTGGAGATCATTGAGCCAACCTCTCTTGTTATGGATGAGAAAACCGAAGCCCAGAGAGGGAAAGTGGCATATCCCTGGTCACTCACACTAATCAATTATGGAATTAGACAGGAGTCCAGTAGCTGCCAGACCAACATACTTTCCAGCATATTATACCACGCAAAATCCTACTCTACTTTCTTCCACTCTCCACTTTCCCTACAGTGAAGAAAATTAAAAAAAAAAAATTAAGTGTGTTACTTAAATTCTCTGTGCCTCACTTTCCCATCTGTAAAATGAACATAACAATGCCTACCTCACGGGACTATTTATAAAAATTAAATTAGATAACTATGCAGATATCCTAACACAAAGTAAGTGTACCTCAGAGTAAGGACTTGATAGTAGCTTTTATTAAAAGAAGACCTCATATGGAAGGTTAAAAGAGCTAAGCAAGGACTGATGTAATGTAATCATTCTGTCACTTGTTCATTCATGCAATCAAGAGTAAACAAGCAGTTATTGAACTGCTCTGTGGCGAGTGTTGTGCTGAGCTCTGAGGATATAAGGTGAATCTGATAATTTTCAAAGGGTAGATGACTACATAATATATTAAGGGCAAAAATTGAACAGTACAGTATGAGGTGTAAGGAGTGACCAATTAATTCTCTTGGTTAAGGGTGTGAGAAGGAAGGTTAATAAAAGCTCCCTGATGGAAGTGACCTCCTAGAATGATTTTCAAAGTCAACTAGAAGTGTGTCAGGGGGAAGAACATCCTTAAAAGAAGAAATCGCATGTGCAAAGGCCCTGAGGCATGAAATACCATGTTATTCATGGAAAAATAACAGCATTCAGAGTTGTTAGAGAATAAGGTGCCAAGATGACAGAAATAGAAGATAAAGTGGACAAGAACCAGCACATGAAGAGTGTGCAGTCCATGTTGGGAGCTCAGAGTTTGGCTACAGACAGTAAGGAGCTTGTTGAATATTTTCAAAGAGAGAAAGGTATGGCCAGATCCCCTTTGGTTTAAGTAGAGGAAAAGGGGCAAGCTGCTGAGGCAGGAAGCAGGGAAACCAGTTAGAAGATGAGGTCAATATTGCAAGCTGTCCACCAATATCCACTCTCCCTTCTTACATAAAGATTAACATTTTTACCTGGACATAAGACTGCCCAGAATGAAGATTACATTTCCCAGCCATCTTCTTTCAGTGAAGGGAGGTCATGTGGCTAATCTTGTCCAATGGGATATGAGTGTAACGTACATGTGAAACTTCTGGGTCCTGCCTCAAAGGAAAGGGATATGCCCTCTCATTTCCCATCTCTCCCTTTCTTCTTCCTGAATTCAGGCTCGATGATGAGCCATCTTGAGCTGTGTAGATGACAACGGTATTTAAAGATGGTAGAGCAACGAAATGGAAGGAGTCAGAGCCCCTGCAGAGGAAGAGGCCCCATCCCAGCCTGGGTCATTATATGACAGAGAAAAACACTTCTATCTTGTGTTTTAAGCCACTGTGACTTTCTGCCTAGATGAAAGGAGATGACCCAAGGCAGGGGCAGAGGGAATGGAACAGAGATAACAGATTTGAGAAGAGTTATTGGACTCATTCACAGGATGTAGGAGACAAGAGAGGAGGTGTCAACTGCGCCCCCTATATGCCTTTGCTTGAAAGCTAGGTGTATGGTTAAGTCATCAAGAGAGGAACAGAGGAGAAATTCAATTACTTCTGAAGATGTGAAAGTTTGCTGGAAAAGATCTCAATTTTCAGTTCGTATGTTCATCCATTCTAAGACTTTTTACTAAACATGTGTAAGGAATTGTATATGGAACAAAAGGTTTTTTTAAGTTGTCCATTAGCAGTAAAGTTGTTTTTTTTTAAGATGGACATCTCATCAATAGATAAATGGATAAAGAAGATGGGGTATACATATACATATATATTTATACATATGTACATACGTATATATATAATGAAATATTATTTAGCCTTAAAAAAAGAATGAAATCTTGCCATTTGCCACAACATGGATAGATCTAGAGCATATAATGCTAAGTGAAATAAGCCAGTCAGAGAAAGACACATACCATATCATTTTACTCATATGTGGAATTTAAGAAACAAAACAAAGGAAAAAAGAGAGAGAGGAGAAAAAGCAGAAACAGACTCCTAACTATGGAGAACAAACTGGTCACCAGAGGGAAGGTGGGTGGGGGATGAGTGGAATAGGTGTTGGGGATGAAGAATATACTTATCACAATGAGGACTGAGTAATGTGTAGAATTGTTGAGTCACTATATTGTACACCCAACACTAATATAATACTGTATGTTAACTATACTGGAATTAAAATTTTTTTAATGTAAAAAGATAGACATCTTAGCTGTAAAGACTATAAAATACAGAACTCTCCAGACTATGCACAAGAGTAGTGGACCTTTCATGGCTTGAGCTGTTAACAGACGATTACCTATCAGGGCGCCTGGGTGGTGTAGTCAGTTAAGCGTCTGACTCTTGGTTTGGGCTCAGGTCCTGATCTCAGGGTCATGAGATTGAGCCCCGAGTCCAACTCCATACTCAACACAGAGTCTGCTTAACTTCCTCTCTCCCTCTCCCTTTGCCCCTCCGGCTGCACGTGCACTCACTCTCTCTCTCTCAAATATATAAATAAATCTTTAAAAAAAAAAAAGTTTATCTATGACCTGGCTTGGTGCTGCTTCAGCTTTGCACAGATAGTTGCCTGGAAAAGGGAAGTGTAAGAGGCACATTTTTTGCTTTAAGATTTCATAAAAGCTCACATGTTTGTAATTGAGGTGGTGTGAGTAAGAGAACGTCCCTGAAGTGAGGATAATTCCACATAGCCACTCATTAATCCTCAGTATCCTGAGGAAGTCCATTTTAAATTAAATTGTCAGGACAAAAAGTATGTGTGTGTGTGTGTGTGCACATTCCATATATTTAAAAACACAGCCCTGTTTAAATAATCTCTGCACATTTTCACAGCAGACTTTCTTTTTTGTGCTATTTATCCCTCCTACACAAGCAGTTTAAATAATCACTCCACATGATATTCCAGACTTCCTGAGTAGAAGAGCTTTTCTTATATTGATTAAAAATTCAAAGTCTATCTATAAATCAGGAAAGTCACTTAACATTCATGTTAACATCCATAAATGTAGGCTGCCTCGAACATACCCGAAAAAAAGGTTTCTTAAACATGAAATATACAGTAAGGAAGATCAATAAACTTATTAATTCCATGTATCTTAATGGGTCATTGGGATCGTGCTCATTGCTCTGGTCTGTCCCCCTTAGAATACTCCATTGCCGGTCAAATGAAGGTACTTCTCAGCTTAGTCAGACAAAGGGAAAGCATCGGTTTAACTAACCGCATTCGGCGCAGCTCACCAGCTTATTTCCTGGACCCCTACTATGTGCCAGATCCTGTCTTAAGCCTATGGGGATGCAGATGTAAATAAGGTCCCATGTGACTCTGATATGGATGCAAAGAGCTCAGGGGGCCCGGAAGGAGAGACAAATTCCTTAAGGTTGGGATCCAAGCATACTTCCTCCAAAAGATTCCTACGTTTGAGCTGGGCTGCAGAAAGGAGGAAGGGCTGGACACTGGAACTGCCAAAGAAGCAGATCTGACATTCCAGGCAGGAGGAACTAGTTTCCACAGGTGTTGGAAGAAGAATGCATGAGCCCCGTGGAAGTGAGCTGTAGGCTGTGCTGGAAGTGTGTTTATGGGCTGAGTTGTGTCCCCCCAACATTCCTATGCTGAAGTCCTAACCTCCCATACCTCGGAATGGGACAGTATCTGGGGATAGGGCCTTTATAGAGGTAATGAGGTTAAATGAGGACATTAGGGTGGGCCCTAATCCTATATGACTGGTCTCCTTATAGGAAGAGGAGGTTAGGGGTGCCTGGGTGGCTCAGTCGGTTGAGCATCCAACTCTTGGTTTCAACTCAGGTTGTAATCTCAGGGTTGTGAGTTCATACTGAGCATGGAGCCCACTTAAGATTCTCCCTCTCCCTCTGGGGAGGGCCTTCTCATCTTCCTGGACCCCAGGAACTACAGAGAGCTGAACAGGCAGGCTGATCCCGGCCTACCCCTGAGTCTGATAGAGCAAAGGGAATGGAGCTGAATGGTCTGGTAAAGGAAGGAAAGAATTTTAAATGGCTCACAGCAACATTTGGGAAGCATTGGCAATGGTTTCTATGATTTGGGAGATAAAAACTGGGAGTTCTGTTCTTGATTTTTATGTAGAGATTATCCAATTCATTCTTTAAAACCATTTTCAGAATGGTCTGGGTGATCGTTTCAAGACCTAAGTCGATATCCAGTGAAACCATTCAAGAACCAGTATCCTTCAAGGAGAAAGAAAAGAAAACATTCATTACCTTCTAGAAGCTTACTGTCTGGCTGGAGATAACATGACGAAATATTTTTTAAAAATTAGGAAGAGGGGCACCTGGGTGGCTCAGTTGGTTAAGCGTCTGCCTTCAGCTCAGGTCATGATCCCAGGGTCCTGGGATAGAGCCCAACATTGGGTTCCCTGCTTAGTGGGGAATCTGCTTCTCCCTCTCCCTCTGCCCTTAACCCCCTGCTCATGCTGCACCCTCTCACTCTCACACTGTCTCCCTCTCTCAAATAAATAAAATCTTTTAAAAAATTAGAAAGGAAAAATACAGGAACACATTTAAAGCAACCTTCAGGTTATTTTTTAAAACAATCTAATAAGAGTCAGTGTGAAAATCCTTTGTAAATTTTGAGGCTCTGTAACAGGTTAAGGAGTTTTTATAACTGTTCACCAGAGAACAAATATTGAGCTTTTTCTGTGGGTCAGGCACTGTTTGGGATTATTCATAACAAAAGGATGCAAATTAGCATAGTAGAGTTCAAACTGAGTCAGTGGTCCCCTGGGAGACCCATAATAAAGGAGCAATCCGAAAGGGTTGAGGGGGACTCCCCCAACAGTGTCACAAACATTTTGGACACTCCCATGGCTCAGGAGCATCATGGACAGGGCACAGTTTTAAATTCAGGCCTGGGGCTGGAATCCTAACTCCACCATCTATAGCTATTTGACTCACTTATGTCACAAAAAGGTCATTGATAATAGTATACCTTGAAGAGTTCCTTTTTGGGGGAAACCTGGGTGGTTCAGTTGTTGGACGTTTGCCCAGGGTCCTGGGATCGAGCCCCGCATCGGGCTCCCTGCTCAGCGGGAAGCCTGCTTCTCCCTCTCCCACTTCCCCTGCTTGTGTTCCCTCTCTCGCTGTGTCTCTCTCTGTCAAAAAAATAAATAAAATCTTTTTTAAAAATCTCTTATTTGTCAGAGAGAGAGAGCATGAGCAGGGGGAGTGGCAGAGGGAGAGGGAGAAGCAGGCTTCCCGCTGAGCAAGGAGCCTGATGTGGGACTCCATCCCAGGACCCTGGGATCATGACCAAGCAAAAGGCAGATGGTCAACCAACTGAGCCACCCAGGCACCCCACCTTGAAGAGTTCCTAAAAGATTCCATGATAGCGTGCATAGAGTATCTGGACCACTTTCAGGGCCCTATAAATGGAAACTTTTATTATTCTTATCTCTCTTGGTTTCCCAGAACTGCCATAAAATCGTACTAAAAACTGGGTAGCTTAAAACAACAGTAATTTATTTCTCATGGTTCTGGATGGAGGCTTGCAAGTCCAAGCAGGGTTGGTTCTTCCTGCGGGCTATGACAGAGAATCTGTTCCATGCTGGTCCTAGCTTCCACTGATGTCCAGCCATCCTCGGCACTCCCTGGCTTGTACCTGCATCTGTCACTCTGGTCCCTGCCTCCATCTTCACCTGGACTTCTCCCTATGTCTCTGTTTCTCTACATGGTCACGTGCCCTCTGTGTCTCTCTCCTCTTCTTATCAGGACACCAGTCCCATTGTATTAAGAGCCCACCCTACTCCGGTATTGTCTCAAATCTTAACTAATTAAATCTGCAACAACTCTCTTTCCAAGTAGGGTTTCTGAGGTGCTGGGAGTTAGGACTTGAACATACCTTTTTTGGGGCGGGTGGGGGGAATGGGCATAATTCCACCCTTAATGGGAGTTTGAATTCAGCTTCTCATCCTGCTCTATCACAAAGGAGCCAAGTGACCTTGAACGAGGCACTGCCTCTGATCCTTAGTATCTTCATTTATAAATAGATAATAGTAATACCGACCTTATATATTGTCCTGAGAATCAAGACAGACTATGAGTGAGATTGCTTCGTGAACTATCAAGCATTATATAATTTAAATGAATCTTAAGCATTCCTCTGGTATTACAGTCTTTGGACGCCTATTCTACCCCGAGCCGTCTGCTTCTGCAACGCCTGTGAACCATCGATGCACCACGGTTCCTTGCTTGCTTTCCCCAGTCCCAAATAGGACATGTTATTAATCATTAACTCTAAGTGAACTAAATTATGCCTGTGAGTGATTGGACTACAGCAATTGAGTTACCTGACAATTTCCATGCAAGTCGCAGGGCTAGCCTAATGCAACGTGACAGCTTTTTCCTATAGCACATTCTTGAAATTCGATTATTCTGAGTAAGAAAACATTCACTGGGAGGCCTCACTCAGATTGCACAAGGACCGTTCAGCATCCATATGGAGAGATTAGGCTTCGGGACTGAGGACCCAGAGAGCAGCCGGCCCGCCTGTCAATCATCTTTCTCGGGCTCCAAACGGAATAAAATTGATCTGTGCCTGGTCCTGTAACCTTCTGCAGAATTAGGGACTGTGCTAGCCCAGGAATCATGAAATCTACTATCAGTCATAAACTGGAGGGGTACCCGGGTGGCTCAGTCGTTAAGCGTCTGCCTTCGGCTCAGGTCATGATCCCAGGATCCTGGGATCGAGCCCCACATCGGGCTCCCTGCTCAGCGCGAAGCCTGCTTCTCCCTCTCCCACTCCCCCTGCTTGTGTTCCCTCTCTCGCTGTCTCTCTCTCTGTCAAATAAAGTCTTTAAATAAATAAATAAATAAATAAATAAATAAACAAACAAACAAACAAACAAACAAACTGGAAGAGATATTCTGTATTTTGACTCCAAGAAAACAATTTAAAAGGAAATTGGCCTTTGATACTTACAGACCAGGCACACTTGGGCCCTTGAAATAGGCTTCACTCAGGTTCCTCATTCCACTAGTATTTATTTATCACATATTGCTGGTGTCCTTTCAGTGAAACAAAAGAAACAAAGCAGAGAACCTGGGCATTCTCATTTGATTCTGTACTGGAAAACGTGCCTTCCCTTTTCTCTATTTCCACGTGATGCTTCTTATCATAAGTTATGACACCCCTACCAGTGCCCCCAAAGGACCCCCACCGCACCGCAGTGAACATCTAGTGCCGTAGAAGGTAAGCCTGGGGTTCTCACCCCAGTGATCCCAATGAGGAAAATAGGGACAGGTGATTTCAGAGCCACTTGGAACGGCACTGTCAAGACACCAGGTCAAGACCTTATTGACAGGGCTGGACACCATTCCTCCCCAGCTCGCCCTTCCCCAGGGGAGAAAGCCCGGGACAGCTGCAGTCACCGCAGGCCATGCGTCGTGAAGATCCACCACCAGGGGCATTTCAACTCACATAAGGTACTGACCCAGGGTTGGAGCAAAACAATACTGAACGTTCACAGGAACTAATGGAATCTACTCAGCCCTCACAAAGGATGGGTACTTACAGTTTACATCGACGTGGATGAAACTGGAGGGTATGTTGAGCTAAATAAGTCAGTCAGAGAAAGACAATGATCATACGGTTTCGCTCATATGTGGAATATGAGAAACAGCGCAAAGGATCATAGAGGAAGGGAGGGAAAACGGAATGGAAAGTCATCAGAAAGGGAGACAAACCATGAGAGACTCTTAACCACAGGAAAAAAACCAAGGGTTGCTGGAGGGGATGGGGTGGGGAGATCAGGTAACTGGGTGATGAGCCTTAAAGAGGGCACATGATGTGATGAGTACTGGGTGCTTTACACAACTGATGAATTATTGAATTCTACATCTGAAACTAATGAAGTATGTTGGCTACTTGAATTTAAGTCAAGTAAATATGTTGGCTAATTGAATTTAAATTTAAAAAAAAAATGTTCATGTGAACTACTGATGGTCCTGAAGCCAGTGAGGGAGAGCAAAATACTGAACAGAATCTCAGCAACATGGAAACTTGAGGTAAATGAAGGTCACGGTTGAAGGTCATAGGCTGTCCCTATAGCAGAATAACCATAGATATGGGCTGTTGTAGGCAGAATCCTAAAGATCTCTCTCTCTCTCTCTCTCTCTCTCTCTCACACACACACACACACACACACACATACACATTAGCAACTCTTGATTACTCATTCAAACACTAATATAGGTGCTGCCTTGAAGGCATTTTACAGGTGTAATTAAAACCTCCAGTACCAAGTCGGTGGACCTTAAGACAGCAACTCATCAAGTCATGTGAGCCCCTGACAAGCAGAGTTTTTCCCCAGCTGATAGCACAAGAAGTATTCCATTTAGCATCATTGCTGGCCTGAAAATGCAGGGCACCACACAACAAGGGAAGCAGGAGCTTCCAGAAGTGGCGAGCAGCCCCCTGCTGGCAGCCAGCAAGCGGACAGGGACCTCAGTTCTGCAACTGGAAGATGCTGGATTCTGCTAATGACCGGAATGAACTTGAGAGAGCACTCTGTATTTCAGGTGAAAACACAGCCAACCACCCCCTGCCTTTCGGCTACAGCCCAGGCATCTGCGCCAGAATTCTGACCAATGGGACTATGAGCTGATAAATGAATGGCTGCTTGTTGTATCAGCTTTATTGACACATGTCTCTCTTACTATAAAATTCACCATTTAAAGGGGTACAATTCAGTAGTTTTCAGTATACACAAAGATGGACAACTATAGCACTATCTAATTTCAGAATATTTTTATCACCACAGAAAGAAATTCTGTACCCATTAGCAGGTCGTCTCCATGCTTTCAGTCCCTGGAAACCACTAATGTACTTTGTTTCCATGAATTTGTCTATTCTGGATATTTCATAAATGGAATCATATACAGTATACGAGCTTTTGTATTTGGCTACTTGCATTCAGCATGTTTTTTTTCAAGGCTCTATCCATGGTAGCATGTATCAGGATTTTACTCCTTTTATGGCTGAATAATATTCCATTGTATGAGTATATCACATTTTGTTTATCCATTCATCAGTCAATGGACATTTGGATTTTTTCCCACTTTTTAGTTATTGTGAATAATACTGTTATTCTTACTTGTGTACAAGTTTTCTGTGGACATGGGGCTTCATTTCTCTTAGGGTATATACCTAAGACTGGAATTGCTGGATCAAAGAGAACTCTATGTGTAACATTTTCAGGTACGACCAAACTGCTTTCTGAAGTGGCTGCAACCTTTTACCATCCTGTCAGCAATGTGTGAGGGTTCCAGTTTGCCTACATCCTTGCCGACACTTGTTATTGTCTTTTTTATTATAGCTACCCTCGTGGGTGTAAAGTAGTATCTCCTTTTGGTTTTGATTTGCATTTTGCTAATGACTAATGATGCTGAGCATCTCTTCCTGGGCTTTTGACCATTTCTGTATCTTCTTTAGAGGAATGTTCTAGTCAAATACTTTGGGGTTTTTTTTTTTTTTTTTTTTTTTCAGGAAGCTGCCAGACATATCACATCGTGACAATTCTCTGGGGAGGAGACTCTTTTGGAAACCTCCAAACTTTCTCAACACCCTCAAGCAGAGGTGAGGCTCTGGCAATATTTGGCCAATGCCCCCATTGCTTTTATGGAGGAGAAGATTTTCAGAGGCACTTATTCTGCCATTTCCAAAGGACTTCCCCCTGGATCTCACTTTAAACAACTAAGTTTGTGGTAGTTTGTGTAACAATAGAAAACTAATCCATGAGTCAAGACCAAGGACACGACTGGACCACAGAGCTAAGGTCCGAGCTCCCCCTATGGCAGGAGTATTGTGACTCTCTGGGGTGGCCTCTGATTTACCCCTTTTGTGGTTTCTCCTTTAGATCTTTCTTTTTTCTTGGTGCTCCAGCAGATCCTCCACTCCAATCCAGGAAGAGAAAACCCTAGGCAAAAATCTGTTTCATGGGTGCCTGGGTGGCTCAGTCGTTAAACCTCTGTCCTCGTCTCAGGTCATGATCCCAGGGTCCTGGGATCAAGCCCCACATCTGGCTCCCTGCTCGGCAGGGAGTCTGCTTCTCCCTCTCCCCTCACTCCCCTTGCTTGTGTTCCTGCTCTCGCTGTCTCTCTCTCTCTGTCAAATAAATACATAAAATCTTTTTTCAAAAATCTGTTTCATGTTCTGGGAATATCTTTCCAGATGCTTGCTTTCGAAGTGGCTTTGTTTATTCATTCAGCAAACATGTACTATGGCAATGGCCAGGGTGACCAACTGTCCCACTTTGCCCAGGACGTTCCATTTTCCAACACTGACAATGCTTCATCCCAAACAGTAACTCAGTCACTGGAAAACTGAAATGGTTTTGAACCCTGGAATCGCTCAGGGCTATGGTCTAGGGCAGCGGTCGGGAAGTTTTCTCTGTGAAGGGCCACATAGAAGGACTTTAGCCTCCGCAGTCCAGATGGCCTTTCTTACAACTATGCAACTTTGTGTTTGTAACACAGAAACAGCCGTAGACAATGTGCAAACAAAAAGACATGGCTATATTTTGATAAAACTTTATTTTAAAAATAGACGGCCATACAAGAAAATATACATATGGTCAATACACATATAAAAAAAATTGCTCTACATCATTATCTATCAGGGAAATTAAAAAAAATCAAATACACATCAAAACCACAATGAGGTAGCACTTCACACCCACCAGGATGGCTACCATCAAAAAGACAGAAAGTCGCAAGTGCTGACAAGGACGTGGAGAAATCGGGAGTCCCCCTATTTTACTGGTAAGAATGTAAATTAAGGGAGCCAGTTTGGAAAATAGTTTGGTAGTTCCTCGAGATGTTAAGCCTAAAGTTACCATTTGACTCAGCAATGCCACCCTAGATATATATCCAAGAGAAATGAAAACCTATGTCCACAGAAAGCTTGTGCCCAGATGTTAATAGCAGTGCAGGAGTGGAAATGCTAAGTCGGATGCTGAATCTCCTTCTCACTCATGTGCGAATTAGCGCTCAGTCAAAAACACAAAGACCTTCTCTGCAGCTCTCTGGAGCTTTGTTTGCTTCCCTCCTGCCCAAATTCCAGCCATATTTGCACTCCCAAATTCCCATCCCTGTCTCCGTCTCTCAGAGAGACTGTCCGGCCATGTTTGGGCTCCTCCTTCTTGCGCTGCAATCTGGAAACTGAATCCAGGCAGTAAACTGTGATCATTGGGCTCACTCCTTGCCCTTCTGTCAGAGACCACAGACCAGTGCTGCTGGCCACCCAGGGTCACGCCTCATTAAGTCATACATTTTAGGGGCACCTGGGTGGCTCAGTTGGTTAAGCATCTGCCTTCGGCTCAGGTCATGATCCCAGGCTCCTGGGACCGAGCCCCGCAACAGGCTCCTTGCTCAGCGGGGAGCCTGCTTCTCCCTCTCCCACTACCTTCCACTCCGCCTGCTTGTGCTCTGTCAAATAAATAAATAATCTTTTTTAAAAATCATACATTTTATCTGCTATTTCTTAGCTGCTTGAGGTAGGAGGGTAAATTCAATCTGTTATCCCATCCTGACTGGAAGTGGGAGTTCAGTCTTGCCTGCTTTTGAACTTTGTAGAAATGGATCTGGACAGATTGCATTCTTTTGTCTCTCTCTGGCTTCTTTTGTTCGGCATTCTGTCTGTGAGGACCAGCCGTGTTGTTTCAAGCAGCCTTCGTTCCTTCATTTTCATTGCTGGTTTGTATTTACATACATTTATTGATTTCTTGCCATGTGTGCCAGGAACTGTGCCAGGTTCTAAGGATACAAGTTTGATCAAGATAAATATAGTTCCCACTCTCAACAAGTGTAAAAGCCAGCGCAGGATTCAACAAACCACAGCTCTGTCGGCAAACCCAGCCTGCTGCTTGTTTTTTAAATAAAATTTTATTGGGCACAATCATACCCATTCATTTATACATTATCTATGGCTGCTTTCATGCTACAATGACAGAGTTGAGTAGTGAGAGAAACCGCATGCTAGCCCACAAAGCCAAAGATACTTACGATATGGCTCTTTCTAGAAAAAAAAATTGCTGATCCCTCGTCTAGTGGAGAAGGCTAGTAGCTTCTTACTGTAACACAGTACAAACGTGGACACCAAGGCTCAGAGAGACTAAATGACCTACTTAAACTTACTGAGATCTGTCCAGTGGCGTGCTGGTAAGCATTTACCAACAGGCACTCCAAAAAAAAAAAAGAGGTACGTATATGATACATTGTACCTTTATTATAAGCAATAAAGAGTATGTATACAAATGATAAAATGTATAATATTATTTTTCTAGCATTACACAGCTCTGTGACTATACTAAAAACACTTCTGGTTGCCTGGGTCTAGGGTGGAGGGAGTGGAGAATAACTGTTAATATGTATGGGATTGCTTCTGGAGGCATTAAAAATGTTCTAAAATTAGATCCTGGTGATGGGTGCACAGCTCTGTCCCAAAAACACCCCTGAAATGAAGAGCTTTATTCAGGCAATCTACTCAGTATCTCTGGGGACTTGCCTATTCTGGACATGTCACATAAATGAAATCTAACAATATCTAGTCTTGGGGACTGACAATAGTCTTTCTTGTCAATTACATTTGAGCAACTGATTCTCACAGAATGCTTTCCTTGATTTTGCTGAACTTTTATACCCATAGACACCAGTGGTTGCAATGGATGATTGAATGTCATTCCAACATGGTCATGATATTTCCATTTTTATTCAAGAGTAGAGAGAGAAACAACAAGGACGTATGTCAGAACTTCATCAATGATATGAGCAACTCCTATGCTAAACAACATGACAGTTTTTGAATACTGAAGTCATGTTGCCTCAGTATTTATGCCTTGCACAATGCAACAATCATAAATATGCAGCACACTTCTTATTATTATTATTGTTAATGTTAATCACCATACATTACATCATTAGTTTTTGATGTAGTGTTCCATGATTCATTGTTTGCGTGTAACACCCAGTGCTCCATGCAATACGTGCCCTCCTTAATACCCACCACCAGGCTAACCCGTCCCTCCACCCCCTCCCCTCTAGAACCCTCAGTTTGTTTCTCAGAGTCCATAGTTTCTCATGGTTCGTCTCCACCTCCAATTTCCCCCCCTTCATTCTTCCCCTCCTGCTGTCTTCTTCTTCTTCCTTTTTTTTTAACATATAATGTATTATTTGTTTCAGAGGTACAGATCTGTGATTCAACAGTCTTGCACAATTCACAGCGCTCACCATTGCATATACTCTCCCCAATGTCTATCACCCAGTTGTCCCATCCTTCCCACCCCCCACCACTCCAGCAACCCTCAGTTTGTTTCCTGAGATTAAGAATTCCTCATATCAGTGAGGTCATATGATACATGTCTTTCTCTGATTGACTTATTTCGCTCAGCATAACACCCTCCAGTTCCATCCATGTTGCAAATGGCAAGATCTCATTCCTTTTGATGGCTGCATAATATTCCATTGTATATATATACACCACATCTTCTTTATCCACTCATCTGTCGATGGACATCTTGGCTCTTTCCACAGTTTGACTATTGTGGACATTGCATGCAGCACACTTTTAAGTTTAATCTTGATTGTAAGCATTTTCCTCATTACTTTTTAAGTCTAGACCCGAGATCGGCAAACTTTTCTTAAAAGGACTCACAGTAAATATTTTAAGCTTGTGGGCCGTACGCTTTCTCTTGCACCTGCTCAACTCCTGCCCTTGTCACCTGAAAGGGACCACAGATAATAGGTAAATAAAATGGATGGGTCTGTATTCCACTAAGACCTAATTTACATAAACAGATTGAAGGCCCATGGGCCATGGTTTGCCAGTGCCTGGATCTAGACAAGCAAGAATATAAATAAAAGACCTGATTTATACTGTGTGCCAGTTCTACCAGAATGGCAAGCTACCAATAAGACATTAGCGAATGCAAAGTGAGGAAGACACACACACAGACAGGGTGGCATGGTGCTCTATAATAGAAGGAGAGAGTGTAACAAAATACTGACAGCATAGTACTTAAGATAGGAGCTTCATGAAATATATAAGGCATTTCAACGTTCTGTCTTCCTGCATGATTACTAATGCTCTTTGCTCTGGCCATTTTCTCTAAAGATAAGTTATAAGGGAAAGGAAAACCATATTTCTTCATCAGACTGGTAAATGTTTCGGTTGTAGGATACCAATTAACATTTTAAGTGACTGACGATATTGTATTTTCTTACAGAATGATGACCCTTGAATAGAATGGCCTAAAAAGATTTCAAGGATGCAAGGAAAGTAAGTTTCTAATAAACACATGAACAAACCTTCCTCCAGCAACTGATTCCTTTCTGCGATCTAAAGGGAATGATGGGGGCACCTGGGTGGCTCAGTTGGTTAAGCGACTGCCTTCGGATCAGGTCATGATCCTGGAGTCCCGGGATCGAGTCCTGCATCAGGCTCCCTGCTTGGCGGGGAGTCTGCTTCTCCCTCTGACCCTCCCCCCTCTCATGTGCTTTCTCTCTCTCATTCAATAAATAAATAAAATCTTTAAAGGGAATGATGAATTCACACAATCAAGCACAGGTATTTACTTCTCTAATTACCTTACCTCAGGTTACACTGAAATTCAGTGACAACTAAAAATATCAGACCAAGTGTCCTCAATAATTCAACAATGTAGTTTATCTTAAAATTTTAATCTAACATACTGAGATATAACATAGGATGATAATGTGGATATAACATTACTTTACTAGAATTCCTTAGTTATTAGCAAGAATTTGGTGAGCACCCGCAAGATGCTAGACACTCTGCTAAGTAACAGGAAGGACACAGACATGAATGAGACACTCCCTCTTTCCTCTCCGTTCCTGCTTCTAGCACTCTGTTCCAGGCTCTTGGCTGTATCAGGATGACTGCATTTATTTTTTTTTTAAAGATTTAATTTATTTATTCGACAGAGAGAGAGACAGCGAGAGAGGGAACACAACCAGAGGGAGTGGGAGAGGGAGAAGCAGCTCCTTGCTGAGCAGGGAGCCCGATGCGAGGCTCGATCCCAGCACCCTGGGATCGTGACCTGAGCGCAAGGCAGACGCTTAATGACTGAGCCACCCAGGCACCCCAGGATGACTGCATTTAATACCACTTCTTGCACCCTTCAACTCACCCAGCACACTACCAGGTCGATATCCCTAAAATACAACTTCCATGATATCACTTTCACTCTCAAAAAGCATGAACTCCTTAGTCTGGCACTCAAAGTCCTCAACAGCGAAACATCTTCACCTTGTCTCCCCCTCCACACATATTTCCTCCAACCCTTCTTTGCCCCATAAATATATCTTTGCAATTGGGACCACCACCCTTTTGTACTTGCTGTTCTCCCTGCCTGGAATAGTCTGCAATAAAGAGTGCTCCCCATCCTCCTGATTCAAAGTTTTAGTCAGGCTTCTCATTTTACCCATCCTCCAATCCATAAGGCTCTCTCTAGCTTTTGACTTCCTTACGCTTCCTTACACTTCATCCTAACTGTTCTTCGTGTGGTGGAATTAGTATGAACTATCAACTCTGTCAACTCTATTAGAAAGGGCCCTGTGAGAAATCCAATTTAAGCAAGGTTGGAACTCCCCCCAAAAAAATATCTTTATTGAAAGAATATTAGGGTAACTTACATTATGGAAGGATTGAACAATCAAGCATACTAGAGGTGCAGCTGAAATTCAAGCACAATTGGAACAAAGTACTGTACTTCTTGGACTCCCACTGTGTCTTGCCTGTGCTTCTCATGGGTAGACTCGGTTTCTTCTCAAAGTGGATGACTTCTTACATGTGGCAGGAAATAGGGCACCCTACAGTCGCTGAGTGTCCCATTTAGTAATGCCTTCTTCCCCTGGACTACAAAGCTTATTTTTTAGACTCCAGTTAGAAGGATGCTAGGAAAGGATTCAAATTGGCTTGGTGGAGGCCACGTACCCGTTGCTGAATCACTCAGCTGTAGCTAAAGGGCAGTGTTACTTAGGTCATATGCAGCTCCTGAGAAACCAACTTCCATACATCCAGGACTGTTTCCAGAGTAAAAGGAATATTTATGAATAAGGCAATAATCCTAAAAGGTGTCTTGTTCCCGCCACGCCTTGACTTCCCAGTGTTAAGGGCTATGGATAGGCTTGCACGTCTGCATGTGTGTGTGCGTGCACACACACACACATTTTCAGGGGACCTGAGTGCCATAGTCACAAATGAGGACAGAGTTCTCACTGAAGTAACCACAGACACGTTGTCTGGAATTGAGGTAGTTATCAGGAAGCCCCTTCGTACCCCAGGACCCTTACTTGTGATGCCCTTTGTCAGCTCCTTCAGACCTAGCACTCTGCAATAAGGGTTTTAGATCCCTAAAGCATAGCCACTACTGCTACCCCTGTTCTCTGGGTCTCTGAGACCCTATCAGTGAGCTAACCTGGGGTTATGGTTCTCTCTAGCCCCATACTATTCAGAGCTACTGGATATGCTCTGTTTTAACTCCAGATCCACTCTCCAAGCTGCTCTATGTCTTGCAAAGCTGCTGTGGGTAGAACCACATGAAAGGGTTGATTTTCCCTCTCGCTTCTAGTTGAGGAGAGCTACTAGGGAGCCCCTGTAGGAGACCAGATAGAGGAAGAAGAGTACAGTCAGAGCATTTATCTCCCCAGCTTCCTCCCTGTGGGGTTGCCATGGGCTGACTGCATCTGTTAACTGAAGATCTCTGTTCTTCTCTGTCCACATAGCCTTTCTGTCTCCAAGTTCCCTTAACCTCTTGTAATTCTGTTCTCTATTTCCCAATTCTTGTCTTGGGTCATGACATGTAACAAAGCTAGAATACCAGAAGTAGTTTTTGGCAATTCAGCTCAAGCTGGTAGGAGAATCAAAGACTCTCTGAGAATAATTTGTTGTAATTATGAAAGGGGGAGTTCTACATTGTCAATATCCAAGAACTGCTTGCCCCATTGCTCCGCCCAAAGGATTTGAAGATTTTACCCTTTGCTCCTCACCCATTCACCATCACATCACTTCATTCTCTTTCAGAGAATCTGGTAGAACTGAGTGACTTAGGACTGACTCTTGGGATCCTGAGGTAGGATCCTGGGACCAAGGAAATTAAATAGAGGACTATTGGCTAGGGCAGAAGCAGGGGTCCAAGACAAGGGATAGTTTCCTGGTATACTGTAAGAGGACTGAATGTAAGAGCCTGCCCACCAGACCCAGGACATAGGACATGGGACCATGGAGGAGCCTGGAATGAACTGGATAAAACAGGAACCACTCACAAATCCTCCCTCCCACCGTGGACCAACAATGGACTCAAGAATGAGACTCAAACCTGAAGTAAAAAATTCCTGAATATTCTTCTGGGATTTATAATCTGTGTAACCTGCTAGGAGCTAAGTTTTTTGAATAATGTCATGTCTCACTCCTCCCTTCCCTTTTGAAGAAACTAGTCCTCTGTTAAATTACACTGAATCCAGGGTCAGGGGAGTCATTTCACAGAGCCATAGCCACTGATCTTCTAGACAGGAAGCCTCTCCATGGTCACCCTGCCCAGACACCTGGATCACTAAAATAAATAAATAGACAAATGGATAGATGATGATGATGATAGATAGATAGATAGATAGATAGATAGATAGATAGATGATAGATAGATAGATAGATGATAAAAGAGTTTTTAAAAACTAATCTTTTTGAATTAGGTTTCATTCCAAATAAATGCCACTAGAGTACAATAATAAGATGGAGAGACTGAAACAGTCACATTTTTCTCTGTAAGAATTACTTTCCCAGAGAGAATACAATAGAAAATTAACATGTGAACAGGCCAGCTGCAGGTGTGGCACTCTCTTGAAAGCTAGGAGGGTATATATTCATTTGCTCTTGCTCCTGTGACAAATGACCACCAATTTAGTGGCCTAAAGCAACACAAATCTGTGATGTCCCAGTTCTATAGGTAAGATGGGCTCGCCTGGCTCCTCTCCTCCTGGGTCTCAAGGCCAAAGCCAAAGTGTTGGCCAGCTTCAGTAATTCTGTGGAGGCTCTCAGAAAGAATGTGCTTCCAGATCCATTCAGGTTTTTGGTAGAATTCAGTTACTTTTGGTTGTAGGACTGAGGTCCCTGTATCATTGGCGGCTGTCAGTCAGACATTGTTTGCAAATCCTAGAGCCTTGATTATGGTTCTTTTCATCTTTAAAGCCAACAACAGTGAGTAACATGCTTCTCATGCTTCAGATCCCTTCTTTGGTCACATTCTTTTGTCTCCAGCTGGAGAAAGTTGACTGCTTTTAAAGGGTTGTGTGATTAGATCAGCCCCACCTGAATAATCCAGAATAATCTCCCTATTGTAAGGTCTGTAACCTTAATTAAATCCGCAAAATCCCTTTTGCCTTGTAATGTAACATATTCACAGTTTCTAGGGATTAGGGTGTGGACATCTTTGAGGTTCATTCTCCCTACTGCAAAGACACTGAAGCTGGGTCATGGCCAAATGGAGGGAAGGAAGCAGTGTAGACCAAGACTGATGCCACTTTCACACGGGATTTTTTTTTTTTTTTGTAGCTATCTTATTTAATCCAACATATTGGGAAAATGCTATGAAAATAAATGTATATTTAAATATACTTTTCTGATTATATCTATAAATACATTATGTACATAGAATATATATATATGGTCAAAACCTTGAAGTTGCATATTTAGCTCATTCAATTTGTGAAAAATATCTACCACATAACCTAGTTAGCAAAGGCAGTCCTCCTTATCAAGTTACTCAATCAAATCACACTTACTGTTAGGAAAAAAAAAAAACTTAAGACTTAATTTTTTATCCAAATAAATGCATTAATTATACAATCTGCTGAAAAAGACACAAATCACAATGGTAAGTTTACACTGCTGTAAGATAAACTACTCAAAGTTATCAAGATTAAAATTATTTGGATATAATATCATTAATTTATGGATTTTTATAAGTTATAAGATCAAGCATAAATCTCTTTGCTGTTTTTCATTATTTAACTTGTAACAGTTCAAATTTTACTGTATAGTTAAAAATAAGTTCTTTGTGAAGGGAGCCTAGGAGAAAAAGCGGGTGGGTAGGCATGTGTATACTGAATGCTGATGTTAGGCTTATTGGGGAACGTCATGAAGGGAATTCCCTTGACATAATGGTAGTTTCCAGCTATGCTCTCAGGCAAGCTATCTCAAAGACCACAGAACAGAAAGGTTCACCAACTAAATTAAAGTACTTGAATCACAGAGGTTATTTCATCAACTTGATATCCCCCGAGGAGAGAAAGCAATGGGGTAGCTCACATGCTTAGCAAAGGGTACAAGCAGATGAACTTCTCCAGCGGGTACCTTAGACGTAGACACAACACTTTGGGGGCCCACAAAACTCTTTTAATTTCATTTACAATCATAAAAACAAAAAGGTATAATTCAGCCTGGATTATATTGGTCTTTCTTTCAATGCAGTAGTAAAATATAATTTTTAATATTTCTTGATGGTGAAAGGGGCCCAGGAAGAAAGGCTCACATGCCCAGGACCCAGGACAGACATCCTGCAGCCCAGGATGGGAAGACAACACTACCTAAATCTTGGGTCACACAATATTCACATCTTGTCTTTCCTGCATCGATATTCCCCACTAATGGTGGGCTGATGAAAACCAGAGTTGAGGTTTGAATGGAGGGCTTAGCAGACAGAAAGTGCCTGGAGCCAATATAAATAGCAGCTCCCCCCGAAAGACTCAGGACCTGGATGCCTGGCCACAGCCCCAGCCTGGCAGTTAGTCTGCTCCGTAGCTTTGGGTTTTGACGGAGTTTCTTAGTTAGAGCACATGTGGGGCCACAATAGGACCATACTGGGAGCCTCCAGTGGATGGCCAATTTCAAGATGCCCAGAAGTGGCCTCCTCATACTTGTAACTTTCCATGTCTTTCCCTGTCTTTGTAGCTGTAAGTAACACTCATTTGTTCAATTACACATTCTATCTATTCCATCTTCAACACGACTTACAGGTTACTTACTATCTGTAGTTAACACACTTACAAATTCTGCCTGTGTTTCACAAACTATTTGCCCATTATCGATCCCAAACATGTCCAATCAATTTTGCCTGAATCTTATAAGCTACTAGCTTCCTTGTTATGCTTTACACTTCTTGTGAGTTTTATCCACCCCATTTGCTGGCCTTTTATAGAAAGACTGCATATTCTCAAATAATACAGAAAGCACATTATAGGAAAGATTAAATAAGAATAATGTATGATATTAAGAAATAGCACCATTAATGCATTAGACACTGTGATCAAATATGATTTATGTAAAGAGAGAGAAAGTTCTATTCCACAAAAGACCATGGGGCTCATCAACTTTTCACCATGCTTCCGTCATCATGTTTCTACTTCATACCAGGAGGTGGGCAAAATTAAGCATTTTATAAGGTGAAATAAGGCAAGCATGCTAGGATTACAATGCAGGTTTGAACTAAAACACAAAAATTTTATCCACGGGTTTTATCCAAGGTAACTTGGAAATTTGATAGCTCCTGAAAATAGTTCAGTTACATTTTTAAAATTAACCATCACTAATCTCTTCTACTTGGGCCACTCATAGGTGTTTTTCTTTCCAGCTAATGACTTATCTCAGGGATAAGCACTGAGAACAACCAAAAAGGATGTGAAATTTGTTGGGGGAGGGGCACCAAGGGAGAGAGCCATTTTTAGCTTTTATTATTTCTTATCAATATTCTCTTTGCTTTATCTTCAACAAATTCTCAAGAGCTATGCATCTCTTGGTAACAGGGATGAAAGAGTAAGTTAAATGAAAGTCAGGCTCATGGCCTACAGTTAACATATTATTTCCAATTTCAGAATACAACAGTAGGGGCCCAAATATCCCCATTTCCAAAGCCATGCTTCATCTTTAACAGAAATATGTACAAGACATAAAAGGAAAGGAAGGTTTGGGGGCTGGTCCTTGATTTCATTAATTAAAAGACTCTTCCCTCGAGGCAGTATTTCAAATTGACTATGCCCTGGACTGAGTTGGGGGCAGGGGGTTTTAACTCAAAGCAATGGCTCACACTAAGAATTGGAAACGGTAAAATGTTTATCTTTCTTAGATGAAGTGGAAGATGGGCTGTGGAAAGGGGAAAATGGGAAAGAACAGCTCTCGAATGCCAGGAAAGAAATGCCCAGGGGTCTGAGTACCCCAATTTGAAGGCGCTGGTCTTTACCACACAATGCAACTAATAATTGTCTATTACTACTATCATTATAAAATATTTTAATCTTATGGGCACCTGGGTGGCTCAGTTGGTTAAGCGACTGCCTTCGGCTCAGGTCATGATCCTGGAGTCCCAGGATCGAGTCCCGCATCGGGCTCCCTGCTCGGCGGGGAGTCTGCTTCTCCCTCTGACCCTCCTCCCTCTCATGCTCTCTGTCTCTCATTCTCTCTCTCTCAAATAAATAAATAAAATCTTTAAAAAAAAATTTTTTTAATCTTATGCCATTTTTTTAAGATTTTATTTATTTATTTGAGACAGGGAGAGAGAGCGAGAGCACAGAGGTGTAGAGGGAGAAGCAGACTCCCCACTGAGCAGAGAGCCTGATGCAGGACTCCATCCCAGGACCCTGGGATCATGACCTGAGCCTAAGGTAGACACTTAACTGACTGAGCCACCCAGGCGCCCTAATCTGATGCCATTTTAAGAATTCTAAGAATCGGGCGCCTGGGTGGCTCAGTTGGTTAAGCGACTGCCTTCGGCTCAGGTCATGATCCTGGAGTCCCTGGATTGAGTCCCGCATCGGGCTCCCTGCTCAGCAGGGAGTCTGCTTCTCCCTCTGACCCTCCCCCCTCTCATGTGCTTGCTCTCTCTCATTCTCTCTCTAATAAATAAATAAAAATCTTTAAAAAAAACAAAAGAATTCTATGTATCACTTTCTATACTCCACCCCCCAGCAGGCTTCCCATGTCATAGGGGTTCAATGATACCTATTCATTCAATTCTTCATTCATACATGTGTGCGTGCATTTGCCAACAACCTGTTATGTGCCAGATGCTAGGGTGACAAGCCAATGAGCATGCACTATCACTCTGTGACAGGCACTGTACTAGACACTGGAGATAAGCAATGAACAAAACTGTCTTTGGGAAGTTAATTGATTAGCATTTGCTCTATACATTTCTAGACAAAATTCCCCGGTCCTCTTTATTTAAAAATCTCTGATTCGGGTCTCACTATCACTTACTTTTATACTTTTATCTATGAATAAAGGAGAGGTCAGTGTGAAACCACTCTGAGCTCACGGGCCACCCAAAAAGAGGGGATGGGCCAGATTTGGCCCTTGGGCCATAATTGGTTGACCCCTGGCTTAATAAAAGTAGAAAGAGAAAGAAAACTGGGGAATAAATTTTCCAACAGCAGAGATCATTTGTAGGTGCTGATACACCATCACTAGTTTGGCAACATTGTTTGAAGACCAAGGAAAGAATAACAGTTGTGACAGTATTTCTGAAGGGATTGTTTTGAATCCAATCTTTGGGTATGAAAACATGCCTATCTCTGAATAACATGCTATTATGGCTATATCTTTATCTTGGGGTTTTAGACATTATCTACTGGCTTCCTGATATGAAAAATAAGTCTCATCCTTCCTTCCCCTTCGCTCACCAACATCTTGCACATTTTCCATCCCTCTCTCCTTTTGCTCAACCCGATTGGGTCAGTGCCTATAAAATCATGCCTCTATGTGCTACTTTATAAGTGAGACGTGTAAGGAAGCTTAACTTTTTTTTTCTTTTCAGAAACACAAATTTCCCTTTTTTCCTGGAGTGAATTATTGTTCACACGCCTCAGTTTCTGTGTTCCCATCAGTAATCCAAACGCCAACTGTCCAGCAGAGTCCTAAATCCCCTGGAGAGCGCTCACACCAGATAATCCATCAGTTTCGTCTGACCGGGAAGCCTCGCTCGGAGCCCCCGGACCTGCCGCAGCCAGATGGGGGGTCCTCCAGGGGTGGTGCACACCGTTCATCCCGCGTAGCTCACAGGCTTTGCTGCCGTGTTGCAGCTCCCGGGTGCAGTGCTGCCTGCGTCTCGGAAGAACATGTGCCGGCAAAGGCAAACCTTGACCTTTCAGGGCTCCACACGATACGTGCGCCTTCGCATGTTTGCTCAGTGCGCTCCCACAGTCGCTCGGTTGTGGCTGTAGCCGTGTGTACGTACAGTGCACACGCCCGCATTCTTCAACTGCGCTAAAACACCTGCCTCCAAAGTCGCCGGCGAAGGGGAACACAGAGCTGGAGGGGTGCATATGGTATTGCTCAGGGCCGGGCCTGGAAACGCTTTACACGACCTCTGCTCGCCTCGCAGTGGCCAGAACTCCAGTCACAGGACCCCGGACCACCCCCACACCCCCCCGCCGCCGCCCCCCACCCGTGACTATGAGGGGCATTAGCGCAGGTCGTCTGCCCGTGTTCCAGGAAGAAGAAACGCTATGGGAAATTTCTAGCATTATGTCGGCCGGTCTGCCCATCTGATCACCAAACCATTTTATTGTTCTTCCAATATGTAGACAAAAGACAACAAAACAATAATCCCCACTGGTTCTGACCCCCTGGGTCTGGCAACTATGAAGTTAAAAACAAAGATCACCGGTTGCATAAACACCAAAATAAAAAGGTCGCTTGGAGACAGAAAGTACCCCAAAAGTTGAAGAACAGCAGATCGCAGACCATCACTGGCCTGGAGCAATTCGGAAATCCCTCTGGGCACGCGGGAGGGGGAGCAACCCGTGGGAGTAGGGAAACTTCCTGGATCGGGCCCTGATTCTGCCTCTGGAAGGAGCTCCCGTGGCTATTCTCTGAGGCCTTTCTCTCTGCTTTCTGAAAGACTCTCATTTTTATTTTCCTTGGTCACATCAGACCAGAGTGCTAGGAAACATGTCCCTTCAGGAGGAAGGTATACAGAGCCTCTGAAGTCTCTTTTCCGGTTGTGGTCGTTGGGCCGCTGGGATTGTTCCAGTTTTCAAACTGTTCAAGATTTGGCAGGGGCGGGGGCAGGGGTGTCAATCAAATTCATGGTTTCTTTGGCAATCCAATTCCCTCAGGAGCCGAAGTTTCCGAGGTATTTGCTTTCCATCAGATTCATAGGCAACAAGTGTACCCAAAGTTCTTTCCTAAACATAGTTGTGCCTTCTAGATAGAGACCCCATTCATTGCCTCCTCCTCCCTCCCTATTCTTCTCCCAGTTCAACGACCACCACACTGAGGTTATCCGGTGTGAAAGGGACCATAACACCCAGGTCACTTTCTCTGAGAAGTTTTACTGTAAGTTTACGTCTCTTACCTTTTGTGCTTTATAAATGAGAAGATGGCTTTTGGGTTGCAAATTTCTGTATCCCCTTTAATTCCCTTTGATTTCTCCTTGCACACCAGACAATTATTTCCAAAGGCTGTCATTTGCAACACCTTGCCAAATGACTCCCAGAGTGGCCGACTCCCACCAACACTTTCTTTGTAACCAGTTCTCCTTGGGCCTCTAGCTCCCACATCGCAGCAAGTGATGGTTTTTTCAAATGTTTGCCACCGCTTAACTTGGGTCCCCATTTCTTAATTTCTGATCTTAGTTCCTTTGCTAATCGCCACGGAGCCACTAAGCAAATGCCACATAGTTTTAAGTTCCTGTTACATCAACACCCACTTTCTAGGAGTATGAGAGTGCAACACTAGCTGCTATAAAGACAAACCCCAAATCTCAACGACTCAACTTAATAATTATTTCTTGCTCATGTCACAGTCCAGTGCAAATCAGGTGGCTCTTCACCTCATAGAGAGCCATCTGGAACCCAAGGCCTCAAAGTGACCATGGAAGGGAAAGAGAGACCAGAAGATCATTCCGATATTTTTATACCCAGACCTGATGCACCAGACCTGATTTGGGGGCAGGGTGCTACATCACTTCATCCCACATTCCATTGGCCATAATTCCATCATATGGCTCCACAATAACTGCAGGGGTGCTGGGATATGTAGTCTTCCTATGTGCTGGGAAGAGGAAACACGTAGCATTGCTTCTGACACGTGTCCTCTGATTTCTTGGTGCTTCCCCTCCCTGCCCCCCACCCCCGCCTTGAAAAGGGGAGAGAGAGGTAAAATTTTGAGGACCTCACATGTCTGAAAATTTATTTATTCTAGCCTCTTATTCATTACTAGCATGTCTGGGTACAAAATTTATTGGAAATTTTTGTTCCCTTCAGAATTTTATAGCTATTCCTCCAGTATGTTCTAGCTTTCAGTGTTGCTATTTGTTTTGAAAAGGGTCTGGTCATTGTGATTCTTTTGCATGGGATATGTTTTCATTTGAGGGGGGGCATGTTGTTGTTATTAGTGCTTCTCCCTCTCTCTCTCTTCCTGTGTGTATGTGTGTGTGTGTGTCTTTCTCTCTCCCTAGAAGTCTGTAGAATTTTTTCCCTGGTGCTCCAGTGATTTCAGATAAATTACACATGGGTTGTCTCAGCATGGATCAATTATTATTCATATTTCTGGACACTGTGAGCTTTTCAATCTGGGAACTCAAGTCTTTCCATTTGAGGAATTTTTATTGACATTTAGTGGATTATAGTCTATCACTATCTTTGTTATTGTCCTTTCTGAATGCCTATGTTCAGATATTAGACCATTGAGGCTAGTTTTATTATTTTATTTTCTCTCTTATTTTTTATATTTCTGCCATTTTGTTCTACTTTCTGAAGTGACTTTTCAATGTTCTCTTCTGGCCCTTTACTGGATTTTCTTCTTTAACACCAAGTTTTTAATTTTCAGAAACCTTTTTATATTCTCAGAATGCTATTTTATGGCAGCCTGTTCTTCATTCATGGGTGCTAGATTTTTTCTACAAACTTTCTTTGAGGATATTATTTGTTCAAAGTATTTTTTCATGCACAATTGAGTTTCCTCCAGAATGCTTTTTTCCTATTGCTTTTATCATTACAAGTCTTCAGATTTCTGCTAATGGATGTTTGTCTGTTCCCGTGGACTAGAAGCTCCGAGCAGGTGAGGGGGGCATGTTGACTGTGAAGATCCAACCATATTTTCCAGAGAAGATCTTCCAATTTTCTGCCTGGATACCAGTGTTCCTAAACAGAATGGAGAAAGATGGTTGTAAGTAGAGGTGGGGGTCTCTGTCTTCCACAGACATATTTTGGTTAAACCTCCATATTTTCAGTTTGGCACTCTGCCTTCAATTATGCCTGGCTGCTCTTGGTCCACAGACCCTAAGCTTAGTTTCTTTCCTGGGTGAGGGAAGAGTGGCTGCCCCACAAGTATGGAGTAAGAGAGAGAATCTAGGGGTCTCATCACTTCTTAAACAGCATTCAACCCTTCTTTCTTATAGGAAATACACACTTTCAGAAGTCCCTGAACTACCACCCTCCTCCCAGTTTCAGAGATTTTTGAGGATTTTGGAGTTAAACCAGTTCCCTTTCCCCACTGGTGTCTGATAAGTCAGTTACTTCTCATCCGTTTTATTTTCCAGTCTCAGAAATTTTGTTACTCTGGGTGAGTTAACTGAGCAGAGCCGCTTCCATCCCAAGGAAGCAAAGATTCTTTGGAGCAAGAGGTAGGCCCACCCAGGGTCTTTACCATTCCCCTTTGAGATCACACTCTTGGTATAGAGGACCCCCAAATTCTCTTTCCAAGTAGTCCCCAGGACATGCCGAGGGCCTGCCAGGGTTTCTTCCTCGGTCAATCCAGCAGGCTGACTCACCAATGTATGCCCCTTAGACCTAAGGGATGGTCAAGGAAGGGCTCTATGCAAGGGCTGAGGATGGAGGTGGCCACATGCTGCCATGCTCATGCGCTTGTGTACACACACTGCCTCTTTGAAAAGCCAGTCACAGCTTTGACAAAAGGCAACTGAATTTTTAAATTGCACTGTCTGCAGTTATTTCGTATGAATATACCCATATATGTTTAATGTTGTCGTTATGAGGGTGTATTGGTCAAGGCAAGAGGATAAACTGTAATAGTTTGTTATCTTGATTTATAACTTAAATATTTAGACATATGGCATGGCCCTCCCCATTCTTGCTCAGGAGTGGCATGCTCCCCATATTTATAGATTTATGGCCTTAAAAGCCATATTACTGTAAGCTTTTAGAGGTGTTTCAGGAGGGAACAACATTAGACATGTGTGTCCAGTCCACCATCTTAAACAAAAAGTGTACCCGTTTCCCTCTCTACTTGAGGCATTTCCCTGGTGCCTGATGCTCCCACATCGGTTACAGTTCCTTCTCTTCTTTTGGATCTTTCTTTTTTTGTCTTTCTCAGCATCGCTGTTGCTCACTGAGGTATGACCAAAGAAGGAGGTTCATAAGGAATATTTAGTCTTGTGCTTCTGTACAAGAATTCTTCTGCAGTTTTTCCCCTTATACATATTTTCCCCTCAGGTCATTTGAATTTCTTATGAAGTTTTTGAGGTCTTACCATTTATTTCCACTGTATCTTATCATCCCGCCTCATTCATCCTTGAGTCCCATACAGTGTTTAGCATCATTCCTAGCTCAGAGTAGAAACCTAATGAATATTTGTTCAATGGCGCTGCACTGAATTATAAGCTCTGAAAATCTATGCCAAGGGATGTTATTTTGAGATGTCACTGAATGCCTCCTCTTTGCTGACAGAAAACATGTGACACTATAACCAGACTACTTAGGGCGTAATTATATTTACGTGCTTCTTGCCAAAGGGGTGGTTAATTGTACTGATTGGTTGTTTCAGAACTGTCCAGGATAGTCCCAAAAGGACATAATCAAAAGAGCTAAAATTCTGCCTCTGCACAGACTTACAATGCCCAGGGATAAGACCATCCAAATAGAAAAATTTCTGAAGTTCTCCAAACATTTCCCTCCATACGTATCCCTGCGTATCTACTCGGACGGAAGGGACATCGAGATATACTGTGTACCTCAGCCATGGGCTAGTGGGAGCAGAGAAGCTACACAGTGAAAGTGAAAAGAACTGAGTTGGGTGTAGGAGCCAAGGGACCTCTAACAAGAGAAGAGGAGCCACAGCCAGCAGCTAAGACAGTCCCCAGAGGGACATAATGAATCCAGGGAAGATTTCAACCAGCTTTAAATCCTCTTCAGGAAGAAGCTCCTAGAGGGCATGACAATTGGCATTTGGAAAGCCAACAGCGCAGTGAATCCAGGTGATTTGGACTATCCCAGTGAGTGTCTGAGGACATGCCAATCAGTGTCTGGCCTCCCAGAAGAATAAAAATATCTAAGAAAATTGTCAGCTAGCCAAGCAAGCTTCGGAGTCAGGACAAGATTTTGATCCCAGCAAGGAGACGTGGGGAGCTCATCATGAATCCATCATGAATCCAAGTTGGCGTCTGACTTCAATGACCTTTACCCTGGTTTCTTGGCCATTTGAGAAATCTCTGCTCAAAAAGACCTCACTAGGGCCATGTGTTTTGACTTCCCCCTCATTCTCAGTTGCTTAGAACAAAAATAACAGCCCTAACTCCCCACCTTTGAAAGGAAGGGAGATGTATTAAGTTGGGCCAAAGAGGGGACATTTGCTGTAGGAAATTTCATCATCATTTGAAGTCAAATCTAGGGATGAATTGGCCAACCCAGCCCCTTAGAACCAAGGTTGAGTTTTCTGCAGAATAAGAAAAAAACAGCTGCATCCTCAGTCAAGAAATTCCAACTATAAAAAATAAAAGTTTTGTCCAGTGGTTCCTACAAAACCAGGGACTTCCCATCAAGATGCCCAATGACCTTCATCCACTGTCTTTACTGGGGACACATTGCTGTGGTTCCTCCAATTGCTAACTTTTTCTGCTTTGGAGATCCAGGAGCATATTTCTCATACTTTTCCCATGCCATCAAAAAAGTTTAACTCAACCTAAGAGCAATTTATTTTTTTTTAAGATTTTATTTATTTATTCATGAGAGACAGAGACAGAGAGAGAGAGAGAGGCAGAGGGAGAAGCAGGCTCCCAAGGAGCAGGAAGCCCGATGCGGGACTCGATCCCAGGACCCTGAGATCATGACCTGAGCCGAAGGCAGACGCTTAACCATCTGAGCCACCCAGGCGCCCCTAAGAGCAATTTAAAATATTGTGCTAGTAATGAGAAATCTGACGAGCTCCAGAAGAAAAAATGAAATGAACAAAAGTCAGATCTTCGGGGTCGGGTTTGAAATTTAAAAAAAGACCTTTTAAACTAGAAGTTAGGTATTAGGAGCTGGCCTCTTCCAAAACAAAAGGCAACAGAAACATAGCTTCCAGAAAGGCTCTACCATCCTCTGTGTAATAGCGCCCTCTGGCTTTAAATTCCTTGACAATGTATTTGGCTTTGAGCCTCAGGTTTTGTTAAAAGTCCACGGCTGGAAAGAGAACCCAGGATCCCCCATATCTGAAACCCTGCTCATCTGTTTCTCCTGCGTCTGCCTCTGCAAATAGGAAGTATGACTCAAGCAATGCTTCGTCATCTGTGGAAGAAAGAACTGTCAAAGAACAACTCCAATAAGTGCCTGGGGACATTTGCGATGCCTTACCAGTCTCTGGGAAATAGTCTTGAGATTGCCAGCATACACCAAAGAAAATGGTCTTCAGGTTGAGATATGGTCAACTAGAACAAGTTGTGGGAAAGGAAGAGACCCATCTGAGACCATTAGTATAAATGATTATTGATCTGTCATTCATGAAGGAAGCTGTGAGGCTTCCTTATTTCTTGTCTATGCTTCATTTTAAAACTCCTAAAGTGACCTCTAAGAAGAAAGAAAATGCTCTTGAAGCAAATGAAACAAAACCTTGCCTACGTGTGATTCTTCGTGTGAATACAGATAATGAAAGAGTTTCTGGATTCTTCGTGGGGGTTTTAAGAGGAAGGTGTCAGAAAAACTCCCAAAGGCTTTTGGCTCTCCATAAGAGCTCAATTTGATCTTTTTGACCCTTCAAAGTGAGTCCTTCCTGGAGTGAAACCAGGCTCAGCAAGAGTTAAATTATTCATCCCAATGGGGAGGAAGAAAACTACATAGGTTGATGGAGAAGGGCAAAAAACTATCTTGGGGAAAAAATCCAGCCAGAGCCCCAAGAGTCTTCTTCTGGCTTTGGAGAAGACAGGATGGTCTGGGATGGATCTTCCCCATGATACTCTTTCCTTGGAAAACATTATACTTTTGTTGCCCTCAGGTGAATTCTTGCCTACCCTTAAATATTCAGTATGGAGATAAACATTTTGTGCCTGAAACTACCACTATCTTGGTAGGTCTTTAGAATAAACCAATGTAGCTAAGAAAACTCAGCAAGCTGCATTGGTATATCGGAAATGCAGATTTTTATCAGGCTCATACCCGGTTTGACTGGGCATGATATCATTTTGTTTTCTCCCACCAATGCTTGAGGCAGATTCCATCATTTTCAAGTCAATTTCAGCCATTAAAAAACAGCCCTGTCTTCAGGAATTAATACATCCAGTCCAGACCATTCTAGATCAAAACGTTAACCTTGATCCAGTTAAAACTTCTTTCTCCACCAAGCTCAGGCTTGACTTCAGGTTTGGGAATCAGCATCTCAGAAGACGGTCATTGTCTGGCTTTCTCTCTTGGCAATACCTCCAGTTCCACTTAATTCTGCCCAATGCCTGCTTTTGGGTTCTCCAGGTGTAAGAGGGATGAGAAGCAAAAGATCAAAGGAATTTTTACTTAATTGGTGCTGTTTTCAGTGTTCTCTTGGATCTTGAAGTGCCTCCATCATATAAATACTGGCTTTATTTTATGGGCGACAGTTATGGGCATGTTGGAGACCCCCTGGGGGACCAGCTTGTGACAGCAGCCCCTAACCCGAACAATTCTTCCCCTGGCGGAGCTCCCATGACCCCTGCCCCATCAGCTCCAGCACTGGCAGTATGCCTCGAAGTCCCCTTACCACCACAGATAACCTTCTTAGACAGCATCCTTTCAAGACAACTTGAGCCTGGATCCTTTTACATATTTGCCTGAAGCCTTGGGGATACATTCTCATCCCTTAAAAACTGCAAGCAAAGCCTGCTCAGCCACTGAACTTGCCCTTCTCACCTACTACTGTGAGCTGCCCCAGCCAACCTCTCACTTTTATACTTCTTCAGGGGATACCTGTCAACCTTTCTAGAAAACTCTGCTCCTGTAGGAAAGCTAATGACTTTCTGAACCCCAGCTGGCATTCAGCCAGGGAATGTGACACCGTCACCCCTTCTAGCAGATGACACCCAAGTCTGTGCAAAGTTCTGGTGGTTCTATTGAGCCCTCTTTGTTTGGCTAATGAATGAAAGCAACACCCTCTCCTCTCCTCTTTTTCCTTCTCTGAGGAGGAGACCTATAGCAGCTTTACTCCTGCAAATTCCCTTCAAAATAGTTCACCCAGCAAATACCAATCTTCCAATTTGTAAGAAAGAATTTGGATGATGGGTGCAGGTGTTCAAAGGACCAGCCTGGTTTCTCTTTGGTAAATTCTGAATGAATGTGGAGTTATTTATTTCGCCCATTGCCCCAAACTTAAAGGCTTTAGCTGAAATTCCAGTATGGAGAGAAAAATCTCTTTTCATAGGCCATTGACACAGATACTGCCTCTGGGTGAATGAGGTCTACCTCTACCAGGCTAAAAAAGTCACAAGATGAGGTGACAAGGTGAGGTGTCTGCTTCAAAGCCTCCATCTCTATTGGACTTCTCTTTGGCTCATGCCAAGGAGTCCTTAGCACTGACCCTCTGCTCAAAGTCATGTGTCAGCCCCAGCCCTATGTACTTTGACCCCTCTACAGGAAGGTAACTATCCTTTCCCCAAAGGAACACCAACCAAATTTTCAACGGGCTTTCAGACTGCTGGGTGAGTCTTCAAGCCTTTACTTCCATAAAGCACTGAAGCATCATATTAATGAAAACTGGCTACATACAGGCAAAAAAATGAAAATCCTTAACCAGTAGCATATGTTAGCTCATTAAACATGAAATTTTTCTTTTAACCCCAAAGAACATCATCAGAAGTAGTCAACCTAAAGCACACCAAAACATAAGAGATAAAATGGAACTTAATGAATAACATCCACTTTCAGTTACCCCCCTGTGATTTATTGAGAGGAAAACATTCATTTCGCCCAAGCTCAGTTTAGGGGTGGTTAACCTACCCCTTGTGATGGTGTGACATCAAGGAACCAAATCTAATTAGATACCACTCCCCAAAAGAGAAGTAGACGGTTAATCTGCTCCAGGAAAAAAACGCATAGTGCATCTCAAAGCCAAACACAGATTGTTTCCAGAAATTCTGTTACATTGTCCATGGGTAAGGTGGTGAATCTGATAGGAAAAACCCAAACATGCACATGCTTGAATTTTCTCACACATCAGAGCTATTGAAAGTAGACTGACGGTGATACTCCATAACCACAGTGTAAGGCAAGTCAGACCTTTTCTTTTTCCACGTTCCCAGCATGGACAAAACAAGTGCACATATGAAGTATGGACTGAGGTCCATTCTGAACACGCAGTCAAGTAATGGGGGCCATGAGAAGGATGTGGTGAGCAGAAGGAGGGAGGCGGCTGGGCCTCCGTCAGAGCACGCTCCTAGGTGTGACATATTCCAGCCTGGGCCAGCTCCCTGGTATTGATGCCAGAAAGGAGGAGGACTGGCAGGGATGGCAGGACAATCAGGCTATGCCTGCCCCCACCCAGCTCTGTTCATTGGCTCACCTGGGCCCTCTCTTGGCCTCACTGTACCCACAGGCTCTGGGACCTTGGCCTGGTCTCCCTTTCCCGGCCACTCTTGCTCCCTGTGTTTCATGCGTCAATGTGTTTTACACATATGGACCTTTTAAGAAAGGCTTTTAAAGATTCAAATTTATGGTGCCCAGTTTGGGTGGTCCAGTCAATCCCCCCTCACCATCCTATCCTCCTCCCATTGAGTGCTGTCAGAACTGGGACTGTTCCCATCACCTCGGACCCATCCACATCCTTTAAATTGCTATTCCTTTCCCATTTCTGTTCTAAGCTAAGTGGAGCTGATGTTCCAAATATTTAACAACAGTATTTGGTACGGGCACCAACCAATCAGAACGGATCCCAACAGTAAACAATAAGCCATGAAGGGCTGGTGGCACCTGCCAAAGAAGGACCCTAAAGTAAGGACAAAGAGACCTCCACCTGCTTGGGGGTGGGTGGCTCATGACTTTTCTTCTGTTGCTAGCCCTGGTGTTCTTCAAGAGCCCCACGACTGTCTACCACTAGAGCTTAGCTTGACCCATCATCACATCATTTATGGAGGTAAAAGCCTTATCTATGTGGAAACCAGAGGAGTCACGCCTATATTTTTTGTTTTCTGGGTTAAGGGTTGTTGGACTTTTTGATATTTAGGTCACATTTCTCCACAAATAAACATCTCCACACCTAAAAAATTTCAACAAGTGTATTTTTCTGAAACAACTTCCCTTCCCAAGGACAAGCCCTTTCCTGAACTGCTAGGAGGTTCCAAGGAAACCCGTAACTCTGAGCTCGAGCTTCCTCTACATTCAGGGGACCAGGAAGAACGACATCAGCCCTCACAAAGTGTCCTAACTGCCCCAGGAAGACTGTGCCTCCTGTTTTATTCCTCTCCAAACAAGACAGACCGACTGGCATCCGAGAGAGAAACCACATTAAATAAAGATGCCCAAATATAAGTTCTATTTTAGCAGGCCAACTAAGAAGTCATGATTAAGACACCAGCCATTTCCTGGAAATAAAAGCCCACCCGGAGGTGTTTGGGAGCTCAGAGTATCGTCAACACCAGCTGGCAATTAATCTCCAGGGAAAGCTCTTCCTCAAGTGTCTCTGATACAGGCTAAATATACCCGAAATATAATTTTAAATATAGATGTCCTATCTATTCCTCACATTCCCTGGGGCTGCCAGCGTAAGACAGGGATCAGCCCAGCAGCACTTGGCACTACAGGGTGTCCATCGAGAGAGCATACTGACTCTATTAGCTCATCAGTATCCCACAATGGCTGAACTGGTCTGCACTCTGCATATTTAAAGAACACTCATATCTCTTCCCTCAAAAAAAAAAAAATTCATGAATTTCTTGAGTATTTTTTTGTTTTACTATTGAATTGGGATAGTGAAATATGTTTTAAATCTGAGCATGAATATTTGTTGCAAAACCGCATTTATAAACCTCCCTGTTTTTCACTATAATGTTTTACTGCTTTTCAAGATTTGGACAGAAATATTTATATACTTATATATTCAGCAGATGTAGTCAGATAACCCAAAAGACCAAGGTCTGCCAATGGAGAGAAATTTATCCCTAGAGCTACAGGGTGAAATGGCCCTTGTCAGAGCCCAAGGGCCTTTCTCCTTTAATTCTGCATTTTGTGGGCATCTCAGGCATGTAGGGCCAATATGGTCTGAAAGGAAAGATTTGGGGTCAGTTAAAGAATAAGAGTGAAAGAACAATCATAGGACAGGAGTACTAGGCATGGTTTTGATTTCTTTAAAAATGCCCAAGTGCATAACCTGCAGCCAGCAGGGAAATGGCCACATGGAGCAAGAAACAAGAATCAAGGCAACCACCACTGGAGTCTCCGAACATGGAGAGAAACACCATTTCCTATCCCTTTTGTTTGAACCAACGGGCCAAATGTTTTTAGACTCCATGAACCTGACACTGCCCCCAACAAGTTGTTTGTGCCTCTGTGCTTAGAAAACATATCCATGGTTTTAAAAGAAGTGCTCTGGCCCTGAGTTGTAAATCTCACCCAAAAGGCAGCTATTCTTCTTAAAACTCTCTTCCCCAGAAGTTCCTCATGTGGGCCAGGTGTACACAATTGCATCATGAATATCTGTATCCTCCTCTGGAAGAGATTTCACTCGGGTTTGGAGACATACCACTGAGGAGGTCATCACCAAGAACACAATGTTGATTGGAGGCAGATTTGGCCAAGCTGGGGGGTCCAGGACCCCATGTCCCTGAGGCGGGCACCAGTATAGAGGCAGATCAAAGAGTGTTTAGGACTGGATGCTGGGATTCAAAGGCTAAGTTCTCCTAAGGCCAGGCTCTGGATCCAGGTCTCAGGTCATTCCCAGACGGTCACATGCATAAGGTACAGGTAGAAAAGCACTCTCTGGATGAAGCGGGTCAGTGGGAATCTAGAAGAAAAGGTGCACGATTGTGGATCCAAAGAGAGCCTCCTGGTTTCCATGGTCTCTAGGAGGCATCCTGAGCAGAGACGTGGGAGGCTAGGTTCAGATGGACAGAGGGTTTGACCCTGGTGCAAGGTCTTCCTTTTGTCACAGCTCAACTTTGTTATCAATCTCTGCAATAACATTAAGCGTGCATTTGTACATGACTGCTCTTAGACGGCCCAACTCTCAACCAGAAAAGCTCACAGCTTCATAGAATATTAGCTCAACTAATCTCTCAGTGCATCTGGACCCCCCAACCGAACTCCCCATTTTCCCCAACACAGCCAGGTCTATCCCAGGCCAGTTACCTCACCCAGACCAAGGCTGGCCCGAGGAAAGAAACGGTTGAGTTGCTTCAGTCCTCCCCTCTTGCCCTTCTGACACCACCACCCATCTGGCAGGTCTTAGCTTTAGATTTCTTGCCCATCGAGTGGCAGGGGAGTGGTGTCCATCCATGGTGGCAAGGATACAGCCTTATGCCTGGGACCACCCTGGCTGCCATCTCGACCTCTAAGCCCCAGGACTGATCCCTGAGCTCCCACCCATCCCCTCAGGGCATCTTGTGTGTCCGTTCTAATATCAGGGCAATCAGGATTCTTGCAGCCAGGGGTTCCCAAACCCAGATCTCTGTGTGCCCCACATCATAAAACTGGGTTTCTGCCTTCTACCCTGTGTTCCAAGGTCCCGTTCTGATTCTCCAGATCAGCTGTTCTGATTATCCAATCCCCCAACCTTCAGAAGCCCAGGCCCTAACCACAGCCAAGTCAGGCTGGACAACCACCCGGCAGTAGGTGCCCTCTGCTGGAAAGTGGGTCTCCACTCCATTCTCCCAGCACACTCTGTGGGGCCAGATCCATATCTAGAACGGAAACCCCCTCCTTTGGACACCTTTCCTGATTCTCCTCACCCCAGCAAGGTGAGGGGCTTTGCTCCAAGGTTGCAGAGCCCCCGTGTAGTTTGTCTCTAGGATAGTGCGTTTGTATTCCATTGTAATTCTGCTTCAACTTGAGTGCCATGTCTAGTAGACCTCCTTGTAAGCAGGGATAAAATTTTAACCATTTCTGTACAACCTTAGTGCAAGTACAGTGCCTAGCACAAAGAAGGAACAAAATACATGTCAAATGAAAGAACGTTGGATGGATGGATGAGAAAAATGAATGAGCTTTCTTATCGATAATAGCCAGGCTGCCTGGACTTCTCAGTACACCCTGAATTTCTGTGACCTAGGTCCACCTTCATGATGAGAGTTTGCTGGGCCTCCCAGGAAAGTTCTGCCCACCCATCTGGACCTCAGCGATGGGGATCTGTTGCGGGCCTTACTACCCCAGAATCTACCCCACCCTACTGGTTGATGTTGGTGATAAGATGTCCAGCACAACCCCAGCCCTTGTGACCACTCTCTACTTTGATCATGTCTCACAGAAAGCCAGTTGGCTGGTGGCACTAACTAATTCTGACATGTAACACAGCACCCTTTGAAGTGATGGTATAAACTGGTACCATTTTTGGAGTGGCATTGACACACGTCTCCTTAAATAATATCTCAATAGTAATGACTCATGTTTCACAAACAACCAAGTTCACAGGCTATGGAAGAGAAGAGAGAAGAGCAAGGAGGGGCATTTTATAATTTATCCAAACAAGTGCAAAAAATCTTTTAAAGTTCTTAATCATTGAACACCAACAGCATAGAGAGAACTGCATTTAACCGTGAGTGCAGACAGGCTTTGGAGTATTGTGTGTAGCTTGTCCCAGTGCCTCTTGAGAGTAACCAGATAAATAATCAGGGAACTGAGTTCAGGAGAACCTGTTTCAATGGGAGAAGATTTGGAGGGGCACGAGGGCCAGGGCATGGAACCCTACAATGCTGGACTTTCCAGAACAGTCCTGATTTCAAATATTCAGTCCTGTTGTACAACCAAACAGTATTTCAACATTTTCTCATCCGAACTACATCTTCTGGACCATCTCTTACACATAGGAGTCCCTGTGTCCTGATCTGAGGGTTGAGAAAAAATAGTACCCATTGATAGTTCCTAATAGAGATAGCTTTTAACTTGGGCCTTTTATAACTAGATCTGCACTTTCTGGGTAAAGCCTTTCACTAGATAGATCAGAGGGGAGCTTCTCAAGCTTCTCTGAGAATCCTCAGAGAGTCCTCACCCCATCGCTTGCAGGGGTGAGAAGAGTATTAAAACAGAAGGCTCTAGAGAGCATCCTCACCTGCAGAAGGTGGACAGAGCATGTATGCAATGGCACAAGGCTTGTCGGATGGGGCAAGAGACTGGAAGAGATTCTGGGCATTGGAAATTGCAGTTACTGACATCTCAAATGGGGCTGCCTTCTAGGGTCACAAAAAGCCTCTTTTTGATAAACTGGGATCAAATTATTTCTTTTTAGTGGGAACGGATCAAATTATTTCAATTGTGAAGTAATAAACTGTCCAATTGGATGTATCCACTGAGTTCCTCATTTGGTTCCCCCAGGCACCCAGGACTCTGTAGGAGGATGAGATTCTTCCTGGTGCTACTCTTACTGACCATTCACCAAAGTCCTTGCTCTTGGCATTATCTGGTTATCATAGTGCATCTTTCCTAGTTATGAACTTGGTACATTTATCGTCCTGGGTCTAAGTGGTACTTAGGTGGTACTCCTCTCAGCTTTGTTTTCCAGGTAAGAAGTGATCCTCCTTCTATCCATTTTATCAGAGTTTATCCTCCAGGTAAGTTCATACCAGCCACTTAGAAATTCTCCAATCCCCTTCACCACACAACTAAGACATCTCCAACTCTAGCATCCAATAGGTATCACAGATTTGAGTAGCTGTTAAAGACATCTATCTGGCCATTGTCCTCCAGCCACAGTGCAGTAGGCAGATGGCATGTGTTCTTGGGGGGGAGGGGAGGGGCGGGGAATAGGCTCTAGCTACATGAACCACAAAGAACAAAACCAGTTTTCCATAAATGGGAAGCTCACACAGTGCACAGCATTCCTCCACCCAGAACAACCCTTCTGACATAAGCTCAGTAACATCAATATTCTTATGACTTTGGTCAATATTCTTATGACTTTGGTACCTAGCCAATACCTTAAAGGATTTCAAAACAACCCTTGGTGTGCAAAAAAAAAAAAAAAAAAAGTAAAAGACAGTGACTCTCTAATCAGTATCCATGGGTTGGCATCAAGGGAACTATAAAAACACTGAAACTGTATGCAATGTTTTTCCTTCTTTCTGAAAAAAAACAAAAAAACAAAAAAACAAAAAAAACTACTTTCTTCCATGCTCATAGAGATCCACAACCCAAGTGATGTTAAATTCCACTCCTGTAAGGTATGTTTCAGACTTACCGACTGGCTTTCTGTAGAAAATGGAAAATACACCATTTTCCTGTGCCCAAACTTGAAAATGACTGGTAGGAGCCACTTGAGGTAACCAAGGATATAACCCCATAGCCTTCCAGTTCTGTCAACTTCCCTTCATAGGCATGTGCCCCATCTCTCCCTGGGTACTGCTGTGCCTGACTAACCCAGTTCCTGCTCATTGCCCACACATTTTGGTGACCCTGCTTGGGGTCCCAAATTCATCACTGGGGAACCATCTGTCCCCATGGACACCATGACCAGCTTTGGTACCTACTTCCACCAGGAAGGGCACAGACCAGAAGAGCTATTTCTTGGTGTCTCCCTTTTCCACATCCAGCACACTTTTTCATCAGGGGTCCCAGGAACTTTCTGTCATGATCTGCCACCAGGAGGGCACCCAAAGGTTGTGAAAGTGGTATCTACCTTGTCCCACTGATGCAACTAAATGCACCTGTATTTTCCTGCTGCAGATGCATGTAGACGACTATTACAAACAAGAGTGCCCCACTAGTGATTCATCCAGGACCACTTTTTTGCTTAGCCCTGTTAAGATCTAAGGTTAAGATCTAAGATCTTGATTTCAGCCAAGTCCCATGTGAATCACCTTCTCTGACTTAATGACATATTCAGTTCTTGCTTCACATGTTACCTCAGTTCTGGCCCTTGTTAAGAACACTTTGGCCATAGAGAGCGTCCCCCACAGTCTGGCTAAACTCTCTCACTTCCCACTTCTCATGTCCTCAGGTCTGCCCATGAAGGTTTCTAGAAGAGTTATCATATTTATAAGTTTTTCAGATGCTTGGACTATTTCAGGGCAAAGAAGGGCATTTCAACTATCACTTCAAGCAATAAATTTGTCCACCTTTTGCTGTTTGAAATTTCTGAAACCAAAGAAACTGAGTGTTGTGTTGAAACATGATTTTTTCCTTTTCCCTGATAGAAGGTGAAGGCCTGGCCCTCACAGAGCAGATGTTCAGATGCTTCCTTGCCATCTTGAGTAAAGCAATAAACAAAGAGGGCCTTCCCCTTCCCTCTGTTCTCCACACCCAACAAGCTGGACCTCACCCTGACAATTTCTTCTTTTCCACATGGTCTTAGTGGCTCAGGATGGCCTGCAGGGCACCTATTGTGAAATATTTTCTGGACTTGCTGCCTTACCTTACAGGACAACTTCCTCCTATAGAGCAAAGAGGATGTTGCAGCCCCTGGAGCACTATCCCTGGTCCTGATATGCATATTCCCTTGAGGACCTCACAGTCTTTTCTTCTTGGGAACCATCCAAGAGAAGATCCACCTGGATGTGAGTTCTCTGATTAACTAGAGACTATTGTTGGTAACTGGACAGGGAAAATGACCCTTTGGCTGGGGTTCGTCACAGGGCTCACCCACTTCACACTTCACAGAGTGATGAATTTGGTCCCTAGTTACCCTGTTTCCCCAGGAAGGCAGATATCAGAAGGGGAAGGCAACATGGGTCATGGCATCAGCTCCTTTCAGCACCCTCAACCCTGTCTGGATGCCACCCTGCCACCCACCTTCCCCTCTCTTTCTAACCCCTTTGGCTCAGCTCTCTTCTGTTCCTTCCCCTACCCATGTCTTCAGTCAAATCCCAAGTACAGATCCAGAAAGACTGGGAAGGAAAGGGGGAAATGCTCGGTAAGGAGAGGAAGAGTAGAAGAGATGACACTTTCTAACTCTTTATTCCACCACTGAAAACACTGGTCCTCTGAGATTTTACAGAATGAAGGTGACAAAGATCTATGTGAAACAAAACCTCAGACCTGATTATGTCTTTGCCTTTGGATCATGACAGTGCTCACCTTTCACTCAACAACAGAGTCATGCACCATCTGCTTTCTTGTTTTTTTCAAGGAGGCAGAAAGGGAGAGAGGAATGAGCATCTAGAATCACAGAACCTGAGGATATGGTGTTTAGCCGTGCAAATCTGAGTCAATGACTTGTAGATCCTTGGTTTGGGCTGGTGCACACGGAGCACAGCAACAACCACAGCCCCCTCCAGAATTTTGCAAGCCCTGTGGGCCTCCAGATGTATTGAAACAAATTCTAAACAATTTATTTGAATCCAAACTTACACAAATATGAATTGAAGCAGTGACCTGGTCCATGCCTTAAAGCTCTGATCTTTTAGGGGGGGAAAGCCGGGGTCCCAAAAGCCAAGAGTTCCCTCAAAGACAATGGAGCCCTTCCTCACCCAGAGACCACTTGAAATCCAAGCAACCTTTGCCAGACCCTGCTAGTGGATGATTTTCTTTACTCTTTATAAAACTAAATAGCTGATTTGTCCCTGCGAATCAGCAAACAATTAGTAAACACCTCTTGTATGAGAACACTGCAAGAAGAGTCTGTGCAAGGTGGTTCAAATAGGAGTATTTTATAAGAATTGGGGCTCTTAAGGGGGCCAGGAAAAGAATAAAGAGGCAGGATGCCAATATCCTTAAAACAGTCTGTGAGCCACCAGCAATTCAATCCTTGTATTTGTTTCTCAAAAAGGGAAGCTACGTATATGGTCCGGTGAACTGATGATAATCAACAAATAGCATGTGTGATGTTTGCCACAAAGACAGAGGGGGTGGAATCTCTAACTTAGCCTTGGAGTTTATGTTTGTTTTGCAGATGGAGTTAAGCAGACAAAAATTCTGTCCCCTCCCCAAGGCTCTGTTTGTCAGTTCTGCATCACAAAAGGACAATCAGGCTCATTCTTGATGTTGGCCCCTCCTGGTAAATCCATGGTAGTTTTCAGGCCGGAGTTATCATTGTCTCTAAGAACTGGACATCTTACTAAACAAAACTGCATCCCATTTGGGTGGCAAATTAAGCAGCCCTGTTTACCGTGGGGGCGATGGGGAGGAAGGTAGGAGGACCCGACTTTCACATGGTAGGAAAAGCAAGGCTACTGCAGAGGAAGGCTGGCCACAGATACAGAAGCCAACAAGGCCACAAAGAAGAAAAACAAAGCCCTAACTCCATGCCTTTCACTTCACTCTCCTCTACTTAGGGAGAGGACACAACTTGACAGGGTTGCCAAGGGGGCTTGGCCCTATGTTCTGAATTCATTCCCTAAGGCTGCCGTCATTTCTAAGTATTCTGATCCATTTAGGCAGGATAAATCCCACAGGATTCAGGGAAGAAATATGATAGTGTCAGGAAAAACTGAAAGCCCCCTGTTGCTCTAGGTAAAATCTGGTTCTTTCTCCAGAATGTCCATTTGCTCCCCCCAACCCCACAACCCAGCATACCATTTTTACTCCCTTAGTCAGGACACAGAAGAAACATGAGAGTGTGCAAAAAAAAAAGCCCATACTTTCGGGTGCCAGGTAGCCTGGGATTTTGCTGCTTATCAGCCTGTTTACCTAGGGCGAGCCCATCTATATTCTCTGAGCATCAGTTTCTGCATCTGTAAAATGGAAATATTTTTCTACCTGGCAAAGTCCTTACAAGAATTAGAGTATATAATGCATGTCCGGGGGCACGGCTACAAAGTCGTCTTGAGCATAGATGAAAGGAGAGAGAGGAGGGAGGGAGGGACAGGAGAGGGGGAGACTTGAGTTTTCAGCCCCATGTTTCTGAATCATCTGGATTCTTCCTTCACCAGCTCACATTATTTCCATGTTTTGCGTATTATTCCTTTTCCACCTGCCCACATGCATCCTGTTACTGCATTTTCACTGTGATTGGAGACTACATTGGAAGCAAAGGGTACAAGTCTTTCTGAGGACATAAGAAAGAAAACATAGAGATTTTTGTGGTCAGTCATGGCTGATTCAAAAGATTTAGAATCCATTCCTGTCTTTATGATGTCAACGTGATTTCAAGGTTTTTAGGTGGCTTCTATGAAATAAAAGCAAAAGAAACAAATCCGAAAGCTTTTCTGTCTTATTTATTTAACTTACGGGAAATCTGACTTGTACATGGAAAAGGGTTATTGTTTTTCACAGGTGTATAACCAAGTATGCATCGATAAACACATAATTAAGCAACTAACATCTGTAAGGAATACTAGCAGGAGTGGGAGGCTCGCATCTGCGGCAGTAAGCTTTGTGAGCTGGGAAGTCTGAAAGGCTGCATGACTACATGGGGGAGCTGAGTCTTGAGTAAGAATGGGTGGGATTTACAAGGGGAAGAAAAAAGGAGTAGGGTCCTATTGGGAGGAGGAAGCCTGCCAAGTATCTGAAGAGCCAGAGGAGCTAGTCTCCCAGATGTGAATGGACCCAAGGGTTGCAAGGTAATTGTAGGCAAGCACCATGAAATTAGAGTGGACAGTTCCTCCAATGGGAAGTTCCTCCAATGGGAAATTAGCAGCCACGTTCGTGTTCAGCCGGGGAGATTCATGATATCAACTGTGCTTCTGGAAGGGTATCTGGCATATCTAACTGTCATAAAGGCCCAAACTTTCAGAATCACCTAGAGACTGTTATCCAAAATAAATGCAGGCAATGAGAAAGGGCAACTCATTTTTACAAACCGAGATAAAGAAGAACTAATTCTTCTTCTCCCTGGCTAGTTTGTCTCCCTACTCCATATCAACTTTCGTAATTTAGGCTTTACGTATGCCTCTATCAGGTACTTCAAGGAGCAGATGGAGAGCAGATGGAGGTTGAGACATCTGAGAATCCTGGGAACAAGAAAACGTCTGGAGCCCCAAATCATTTCCAAAAATGATAGATGGAGTCAAGTGTGTGCAACTTTACATATGTAGTTATAACAAGATACAAAAACAAGAAATCAAATTGCCATTCAGTCATATGATCTCCCAGTAGAAATGAATTTAGTGAAAGTCAATGCTCCCAGAGCTAAGAGCTTTTTCTCTTCTTGTTCCCTATTTCAGTTAAACCCTTAATTATCATTACCCCCATTTCCTAGAGAATCTAAACTGCATAGGATGCAGCCATCATATAGAAAATGGTATTAATGTGGGGAAATGTAATGCATTATTAAATGCAAAACCAGCAAGAGGATAGTACGGTAACATTTTTATTAAAACAATATAAATATTATATGCATTTATATATATTCATAGATAAATCGGAGAGGAGGAGAAGCCAAATATAAACCAAAATATATTGTTATTTTTGCATAGACGTGACTGCAAGTGGATTTTTCTTGATTTTGTTCCCTTTAATACTACTCAAATTTAATACTGAGCATGTGTTTTTAAACTAATAAACTGTGATGTTTTGAAACTGCCTGAGTATGTGGGAGAAGACAAGACCCACAGATTATAGTTTTGATTAGTGGAGATTCCTGAGTCTTTTGTCCTTCCCTTTGTAAGAATTTGACAATAGAAAGCGATAAAAGAAGTCCATGGTTGATTTAAATCTGTGACCAGTCCTCCACTATTGCCAATGTGGGCAGTATCCCACCTCTTAATCCAGGTATATCTGCAAGTGATTAAACTCATCGAGCTACAGTGGGAACGGGAGTGATGGACCCCCAAGAAATGACCATGGATGTTTTAAAAAGAAAATAAATGATAATGTCAAATATTCAGTCCAAGGTGTTTGTATGCTTTCACATGCTCCCAGACACTGAGTCACCGACAAGGACTATCTGAGTTTATGGCCGCCAAAGGGATGTGGGTTCCAGTTAGAAGATCGGTTTCATTTAGAAGATGGATCGCTGGTGTCCTCACGTCCTGATTCATAAGCAGTTACAGTTAATGCATCTCAGCACACTACAGTGCAACTAGAAAAGAAAGGCTTCGTGCTGAAGGGCAGAGTGGGGTCCATCCCAGATCACCACTTCCCCAGACCCTCAGTGGGACACCACAGGCAGATAATGTCCTGCCTGCAGCCAGAAAGCCACAAAACACACTATTATTTCTCCCAAAACTGCCGTCCACAATGAATCTGCTAATAGGTAATTGTAATATGTAATTAATAGGAGTTATCAAAACGCATTTCTCCTTATCCTGAAAACTCATTGGCAACTACCATTATTAGGCTGCATTTGGCATCTGTAAATCTTAAGATAGAAACTAGAGCTGTCATTGATATTTTCTACCGACACGTTTTTCTTTTCTCGGAATGGAGTGTCATCCAGGATTTGGGATTTCTAAGGAGCCCCTACATGATGTTCATGTTGTGACCAGACCATGGTCCATACTTTGGGTAGCAAGAACCTTGGCTTTTCTGACCTTGGCATCTTTTGGATCCCGTTGGTTTAAAAAACTCACTAAAATCACTTTTGCCTGATGGCTCCCAGGTAAGAGAAATTTAATGTGGTGGTAAAGAGCTCACTCTTGGCCAGGGCATACTAGGAAGGAAGTCCTTCCTTTTGTGCCCTGAACATTCAGCAAAATGTGGAAGGAAAAGGGGGAAGGAGAGCAAAAAGAGAGATAAAAAGTGACATATAGTGGAAGACATATTCCAAGGTCCTTCCAGAAGCTGAAAGGGTGACAAAACCTGATTACCATATTCTTACCCTATTGAAGTCAAAAGAAAACCAGGCACCAAAACAACTCCAGAAACAGAAACAGTACAAAACTGAAACAGAGCTATTGATTTTTTTAAACTATTTTATCTCAGAATCTAAAATGTTGGGAAACGGAGGAATGATTTGCAGTAGGAGAAAAGGAGATCATATTGCCAGTGCCTTTGTAGGTGACTGACCCTGGCTGAAGGCATCAGGAAACCAGTAACTAGGCTCTCTGCATTCAACACTAGAAATGCAACTGTACAAAGACATGAACTACGAGGCAGATTCATTCAATAGGTCACAGCAATGAGACTCCTTCATTCCTAATTTCCAATGTTTTATGGTTACAGGACAGACGTGAATTAAGGATGCCTGGGGAGGATACATTTACTGTCTTCCCAGTGAAACATCTGTACCTGCTCGAGTCTATCAAAGATGCCCACTCCTTTGTGATTTCCTCTTACATAATAAGATGGATAAAAGTGTATCAGTGTGCTCAGATATCCCTATACCATAGCTCATCAGGGATACAAGGGATTATACACCCACATTCTCAGATCACAGAGGACTCTGAGGCCCACATGGCTTGTCCAACTCCCAGCTGAGGGAACATTCTACCATACCAAGAAGGGAAAGTTATTTATGGAAGAATCGCAGAAGCTCCATAGTGTCTGGATTTGGATTCCACTTGGCCCAAATTCAGAACTCATTTACAATTCCTCTGCCTTCCCAGTTTGCAGGCTTCAGGGAAAGAGCAAAAGGCCAAAAGGGGAAATTTGAGCAAAAACATATACTTCCTCTTCAGGGACTGCTTTCTGGAAACAGCAGATCCCCTGAAAGAGGTGCTGAACCCGAGAATCCAGCTATGAATCACAGGCTCCGTGACAGGATGGGGGAGCAAACCACATAGCAACTCTCTCTGGCAGGTAAGAAGCCAACTTCTGGCACCCATGTGAAAGACTGTACTTGCACATGAAGGATATTCTTTTATTGTCCCAGATAACCATAGCCAGAAGCCAACACTTGGACCTACCTGCCCAGCTGGGCAAGAATCTAAGAAGTAAGGTAAAGGAAAGTATTCTCACATATGCAAAGTCTAACTTCTTGTAATTGTCTGGGTGACCTTTTTTGAAAAGTTAGTCAGTGTTATAATAGGAAGAGAAGAGAGAAAGACAAAGGGACTCGTCTTCAGAATCCCTAAATGCGAGGGAAAAGGAAAGTGTTTTGGACACCCTTATCCCACACTACCAAAGATTTATTGAGCAAGTGGATCTCTCCATCAAGATGCAGACTTTTCTCCATCAAGATGCAGACAAGTGTGGTTAGAGTACTGGCTTGAACAATAAAATAAGCAAGCTCAATAAAGGTCTGTTGGAAAAGTCTGAACTCTACCCCTCCAACAGCCAGACCCTCTGTGTGGACCTTGCCAATCCCTAAAATAGCACCATCTTTGAAATGTTAAATCCCAAGTCCTGGCCACCATGTACCACTATCCATCCTACTCTTAATTCTTCCCTGGCCTTATACCAGTTCTTCAGTCTCATTGATCCTGTACTCTCCCTGCCCTCCTTCCCTCCCAGCCTAACCCCTCTTTGTGGCTTCTCTTCCTGTTCTGGAAAGATTCATAGTTAGATTCATAGTGAATCCTTCCCCACCCCTCCCAAAATCCTCAATGTCCTAGCCCTTTTCCCTTCCAGCCTCACCTGCCCTATCGCCAACCTTGGATCGGTCCAAACATTCTCCCCCTCCTAGGCTTCTACCCCTGTGCCGCTGAGCACTGCTTGAGAAAGTCACCACGCAGGGTCTGCAGCTTCTCCTGGGGCCTCAGTGTCCCATAACAACCTTTTCATATCACCAGAGTTATTCCAAACCTTCACCACTCTTACCAAATCCCTGTCACATCCCCAACTTCCTGCCCTCAGCAGACAGTCTTGCCTCCTACACCACAGAAGAAAATAAAGCCCTCAAAAGGGTCAGGCAAGATCCCCCATGCCTATGAGTGTATCCAGATCTGTGTCTACCTTCACTCCATTTCCTTCAGAGAATGTAATCTATCCTCATGTTTGAGAGGCCATCTTGCAAACAATGCTCTACATCCAGCCTCTCTCCCCTCTTCCTGGCCCGAGACCCTGTCTCTCCCCAGTGCTTCTTCTCTCCCTCTGTATGCTCAACCCCTCTCATCAGGTTCCCTTTGTGTAGCTTTAAAATGTGCTGCAAAGCTGCCATTCACACTTGTGGAAAAAGAAAATTTCGCTGATCTTCCATCTCCTCCAGCAATTGCTTCACCTTCCCTGCCAAGTTTACCAAAAAAAATCAACTCCACTTGCCCCCGTCACCGCCTCCTTTAGCTCACTGCAACCAAGTTCCTCACTCCTCCAGCACTGAAAAGGTTCTGGCAAAGGTTATAGGCCACCTCTTACATGACAGGCCCAGGCTCAGTGGATACTTTTCAGACCTTACCTTACATGAATGCTTTACTGCTTCTTTCTCAAAAATCCCTCACCCTGTTATAGCCCCTGGCTCTGTCTTCTGTTAGCTGTTCAATAAACACCTCTGCAGTACAAGAGTACATCAAAAAATATTTACCTAAAGAACACTAGGGTTGGTCCTACTGTTTTTCTTTTTGCCTAATAGATGCACACAACTAGACCTCAAGATTTTGGTGATAAACCATGATCCTTTATCTCTCCAGGCCCTGTTCAGCCACAAATTAGCTAAGAAATCCACATTTGTGTCAGCTCCTCAAAGTAGCTTTCTCCTCAAGCTTGTATTGGAGAAAGGGCTGCCTATTCCTCTCGGAAAACCTTTGGCCCCAAGTCTTTGTGAAATTCATACTGAAGAATGGAGCAAACCCTATAAAAACCATATGTGGGGGGGAAATGACAGACATTGGAGAAATTAGATCTTAAACTTGAGATTTAAGGTGCCTTCAGACACACAGGAAGAGAAACCAGTGCTGTGTCTCTGAAGGGAGGCAAGTGTTAAGAGGAACAAGCCAAAGGACAGTTTAACTGAATGGAACCTTCATGAAGGCAAGGTACCACTTCAATCCTCAAATCTGGAGGAGACGTTGGGGGGGCCTCAGACTTTGATTGCTTTCACATTCCAATGAACACATGACTCTTCTTCCATAATCAGTATTCATTTTCTTGTTCATCTCCTACTTGATTATAAGCCACTTCATTTATCTCAGTGCCCCAGCCAAGCCTGGTACATAGTAAGCAACCAATGAATATGGGGGGAAGGAAGGATGGAAGGAAGGAAGGAAGGAAGGAAGGAAGGAAGGAAGGAAGGAAGGAAGGAAAGGAGGGAGGAAGGGAGAGGAGATAGGGAGGGAGAGGGAGAGAAGGAGGGAGAAAGAGGAAGAGAAGGAGGGAGGGAGGAAGGGAGAGAGAGAGGGAGGGAGGGAGGGAAAAACAACTGGAAAACCTACATATAGACACGGAAGAAACAATTGTAAATGAGCAGAAGACCTGTCTCATTGTAGACAGCTGAAAGACCCAGAAAATTTGGTGGAATTTCTGAAAAATTCAGTGGGCTCAGCTCAATGGAGAAGAGGTTCAAAATGTCCCTAGTGGCCAAGACAAAAAGGGAAATCCTGAGGATGTGCTTTATTCTTTATTCCCCTGAGTGCCAGGGCCAGAAGTTAGCACAAAGCCTGGCAAAAGGTATTCCCTAAAAACATCTTGAATGAATGTGAAACTCATCTCTAAGGCCCTTTCCAGCTCTGACATTATGGGACTCTGCCTTTTAGGATCTGCTGTGGCTGGCAAATCCCTACAACCCCTCATTCTTGGGCCTGGCAAAATAGACAAGGATAAAATTGCAAGTTGGAAGATAGAAGTAGAAGTGGAAGCTTGACCTTGGGAAGCAGCCTCACTGTTTAGCCCCCCAGCTTCCTGTATTGCTAACCAAACCAATGTTTTCTCCAAGGAAGACCATTCTGCTGATTGATGGGAACAGACATTGTATTGAGAGACACATTTACCTATTTGATTGATGGTCTACACCACAAAACTCTGATCCACATTTCCCCCACACTGGAGCCCTCCATAACCTTATCTATGAAGAGGAGGGCTAGTTCCCAGCTTGAGGCATATTTCCAGTCTGCGCTCCCTCTCTTGTTACCAACAAAGGAGTTCAGCCTGGTTGACCTCATCCAGGGAGGGATGATTTAGGGAAATTGCTCTGTGCCTTAACTAGAAGGCACGCAGTCCATAGTAGGAAGAATTACTAATGAGCTTTTGCCTGCATTTATTATTAGGCAGTTAATAAAGAAGGAAGGGAGATGGGGGAGAGAGGGAGGGAAGGGGGAAGTGGGGAGGGAAACAGGGAAGAATGGAGAGAGGGAGGCAGGCAGGCAAGGTGGAAGGGAAGGAAGGGAGGGAGGGAGGGAGGGAGGAAGGGCATATACACAGATACATATGAAATAAGAACCGAAAGGAACAAAAGCCCCCATCTCAAGTCCACAACTTTAAAAAAAAAAAAAAAAAAAAAACAGAAAATTTTGTTGAATTCATTTCTGAAAAAGGAGAAAACACTGAATCAAAGTTCTAAAATAACTTGGTTTGGGTCTCGCAGCTGCTGTTTTCTAGCTGGGTGAAGAAGTCCCTTTAACCAGATGCTCAGATGTGTGAACGCTTGCTTTTCCTGCCTGAAAAGACTGGAAGCACCTTCTAAATCCATGGTGCTCTTCCTTCATGTGGGTTTGTGTTCCTAGACAAAGTTGTAACTGAACCCGCCTCTTGGGCCTCGCCCTTCCTCACAGACCCTCAGTGCTCCCCCACAGCCTGGAAGATAAAGTCCAAGGTCCTCAACATGGTGTTTGAGGCCATCACGGGCCTGGCTTCTCCACACCCCCATTTTCTAACAGCACCCCCATGGCTCATCCCAACCCGTGCATCTCTGCGCTTTTGTTCGCAGTTCTGCTCTGCTTGGAACCATCACCTACACCCCTCCCAAGGCCAACTGCTATGCAGGCCTCTTCCTGAAGCCTGCCATGACCCCTGTGTGCTCATCCCCACTGCTAGGTGGCGGCTGGGACACCCCTACCCTGGGCATGCCTCTGTCATTGCCCTGGCCACATTCTGTGACATTTATCGGCTTCATGGATTTCACATGATAGTGAGGTCCTTTGGGCAGATCCATCATTGGATTCCCCACCTTTGAGCACCATGCCCAACACATGGTAGGCCGCTGATGAATGTTTGTTGGGTGAAGGGGATGACTGAATGATCATCTTCTCTCCACACTTGAAACCAAGATGTCCTTCAGAAGATGGAAAACAAAGTTTGAAGACACTCTTGTTTGTTAATCCCTCCCTCTGGCCCCTTGGTAGGGGCATATTTTGTGCCTTTTTCTCCTCGTACCTTCTCCTGTTCCTGTCTTATTCTCCTTTGTCACCTTGGTGGCATGCCAGGCCCTGTATGCTGGAAGCCTGGCCATAGTGCTACCAGAAAGTGTCAACTGTCAGAGATGGGCCCGAGTCAGTTGGGGGCTTCAGGAGGCAAGGAGATATCCCGGAAATCTGTTCGTAGGGACTCAGAGTATGTTGGGAGACAACGCTTCTGTTTCTTCTTGAACCAAGGACAGCCTGACGTAAAGTATGGGCGCCACATCAGGAATGTTGTATCGCCTTCTGGACCCTTCCCCACTCATGGTGGAGGTGTGCAAGGAGCAGCTAGAGGGCCATCTCTCAGGATTATTGTAGAGAGAACGTGGGCTCCGTATGGAAGGTTGGAATAAGTGACTTCAACATTCCCTACCCCCCTATTGGCAGCTCTCCATCTTTGAATACGGTTTGGAGAAACTGCAGTGAGTCTCTGATTGGGGCTGTGATTCAGACCCACTGTCTCACCCCCTGCCCTTCCTTCCCAGTAGGGAAGGGGATGTGTGGACATCCCTTCTCCCTGTCCTTGGGAAGAGTGGGCATCCTCCTCCCCTGGGTTCTTGCAAGGTCCAACCTATGAAAAGGAAGTGAAAATTGGACTTGCAGAGAAAGACAGTTAAAGAATAAACACATCCACCCCTGGGCCCTGCTGGTATATACACATAACATATGTGACTCCCCTCTAGTTACTCAAGGCATTGTGGACTGCGGCAGGCTCGATGGCAATGTTTTCAGTGCCTTTGGCACGAGCACCTCCCAGGACCTTCTGTTGGACATACATAGTTAAGCGTCAGCCCCAGGACCTTCTGGCATCTTCCACGGCCTGCCTGCCAGTTTGAGTGTTGGCAGGTGCCCAGAGCCCTCACACAGCGCAGCAGCTGAAGAGGGAAATGATGAGTACTGCCTGAGAGATTAGCTCTCCGGGGGGAGTGGTGGGGGAACTCTCAGGATGATGTGAGAAACTCCAGGGGCAGGGGCTTCCTGGGCAGGGGCACGCAGCGCCCAAGGAATAGTGCTTTGCTGCTTGGGCTGCAGTTCTCACCCTCCGGGTGATTGGGGATTTCCCCGCGGAGTTTTCTCGCATTCAGAACAACTGGACTAAGAGGACTCCTGGAAGGCAGCTATGCTCACCACTGTACCACCAACGCCGGCTCTAAGAGGACTTCTGAAAAAGAGCTTGGGAGTAAAGAGAAATGGCAATCCGGACACATGAAGGCATCCTCAAAAGTGGGGGTGGCGGCAGGAGCCTGCGCCCTGGAGGCAGGGCTCTGGGCAGACTGTCCTGGTAGGCTGGCGGAGCAGAGAGGAGCCTGCTGCTCAGCAGCGGTGGAGGGAAAAATGAAGACAAGAAGAGGCAAGCCACTTTTTGTCGTGATTATCCAGTGACCGGCTGGGAAGGTTTTCCTGGCCCACGTGGACCCAGGAAATGGGGCCTCCGAGCATGCTGTGCAGCCAGGGGGTCGGGGGGGGATGTGGGAGGTGGGTGAGGGGACAGTAGCTGTGTGCCGCAGAGCAATGGGATGCAAGGTCACTGCTGGTCACAGCCCTCCCTGGAGAAGGGCACAGGCTCTGCTTGAGTCTGGAGTCCCGTCCCATATCTTGCCCATTTCTGTACTACCTCCACCACCCACCCTCCCAGACCCCATGAAGCTCACGGGATGGACCCAGGAAATGGGGCCTCCAAGCATGCTGTGCAGCCAGGGGCAGGGGGGAATGTGGGGGCTCATCACCCACCTTTAACAGACTCTGCAGGCAAGGAGAACCAGGCAGGAGGGAGAGGTGGAGGAATGGCCCATCACCTCCATTCTCTCCAAGAGCTACATCTGGTGAAGAGAAACTATCCAGGATGAGGAGGGCAGGTGTGGCCTAGGGGAAGTATTCCAAATGCCCCGGCAAGGATGAAGCCTACCCACACCCCTCCAACAGACCCCTGTTCTTAGCTGCTTCGAGCAGGTTGGGACTCAGGGAACAAGAGAGGGAGACAGAAAAAGAGGAAGGTGAAGACACTACCTTGTCTTTTCCATTACGCACTTGCACCTAACCTGGACAGCCTGACACGTTTCCTGATAGGTAGGGAACTTTCTGGCTTTCCCTAGTGATATTACGGAAGGATGGACTGACAGCCCACACCCTGAGCTCTGACTTACCCGCTCACCTGAGCTGGATGGGGCTGTTGATATTCAGGTACAGTCATTAACAAGGTACCACTGTTGCTTGAGCTGGCGGATAACAGTGCTTGAGCTGAGACCCAGGGGACAGGGGAGCTTTGGAAGGGGCCTCTGCTGCAGATGGTTGCTCATCCCCTAGCTGATGGGGAGGAAGAGTCCCTGACCCCCGGGAGTCAGGATCCTGGCCTTAAGAAACTCCTCCAAGTGACTCTGGAGAGACATGAGCTACCCTAGCCCCTCTGGTGTCATTGATGACAAACCACAGCATCTCCCGGAGCCCCTGCTCCCTCCGCCCCGGCGTGGTTTTCACGTTTGGACTAGATGCTTCAAGGCAGGGACGCGCCAATGAGAAGAGTGTGGGATCTGGAGCTGAGCCTGTGTTTATATTCCGACCCGGGCCCTGTCACCCCCTGGCGTTGGATGTGACCTCGGGCGCATCACTAAAGTTGTCTGGCACCTTGGGAGCCCACCCTAGCCAACAGAACTTGAGCTTTTGTTATGGTAAACAAGGGAGGCGGTCAAGCTGAACCTTCTGGATGGGCCTGAGGAGCTGGGAACTATTGAAAGGCTCTTCAGTTTCTTTGAGAGTTAAAACATAAATTAAAGGAAAATAAATTTGAAAGGAGAAACATACCTTCTGAAGAAAAGGGCTTGTCAAATTCTGAGTTGTATATTTTTTTCCACTGAATCAATGATATTCTTCTGTACAGATAATAGCGTAGGAGAAGAGGAGTATTTAATATTAAATATTGAGTACTTAATTATTTAGCTAATTAATAATAAAATCATTGTGTATGCATGTACCCAGCACATAGTTAAGCGCTTCATATATGGTAACCCTGGGGTATTCTAGCCTCTTTTTTTTTTTTGAATCTTCTTTTGTAAAAGATCACCTCTTGCTTTGTTCAAATGGCCCTTGGGACATCTTCTGGGTCTCTTGTCAGAGAAAAGGCCCAGAAGCCTGAGCTTAAAGATACAGAAATGGCGGGGGGGGGGGGCGTCCCCCCACCACTGTTAAGCACTGAACCCCCCACCACTGTTAAGCACTGAACATTGTTGTTTTTTTTTTAACTAAGATTCCCATTGTACACCTTCCTGCTCCCTTTATCTGCTGATTCTCTACAATAAACGTCCCCCCCAGGAAGGAACACCTGCTTTGTAAATTTAGTAAAGTGCCCTGATGTTTCTAGGTGTTCCCCTCCCCTTCGACAGATGGGAGCTGTTTGTGCCAAGGTCCAGCACCTGGCCTGTCATGGGGACTTGCCAACTAGTTTAGTGCCGTGGACCCCTCTACCCTGATGCTGTCTTGAGATGTACTGAGTTGAAGCGCAGCGTTTTCGGTGTGTGGCCTTACATCCAAAAATCCTGTGGCCAGAGTCAAGTGCACTCTGCACACCTTTTCAGCCGTCCATGGATGCCTTGTGTCATCTTGAGCATTTTCTCTGGTGTGGGCCCTGGGAAAAGCCAGTCTCAGGAAACCTCCTCCCCTGTCCCAGCAACTTTTTCTTCCTCTTGTGGATCACGGCACAGGGGCAGCCGAAGAGATCCGGGGAGAAAACAGTCTCCTGGAGCTGGCTCACCTCTCTCCGTGCACTTTGCCCCCTTCCTCCTGGAAGACCTTCCCGAGTCCCTTCAGCTTGGGTCCCTTTGGGGTCTTTCTATGACCTCAGGCCACCTCTTCTTGCTTTAGAATGTTGCAATGTCATTTTTCCGAAAGCTCTCACCTGCTCAGGGCCGGCCCTCCTCAAATCCAAGGCTACCTTTAGCTTCCTGACAGGCCTCTGTGCCTCAGACAGGGCGGGGTAATCTAAGGACCCCCTTATCTCCTACACTCACTGCCCAGTAGTTTGGGCTTACCTGTTCTGACCCTGCACCGGGCACAAAGAATATTGCCCTTGTGGGATCTCATCCTGGTGGAGAAGCGGAGCCTCGGGCCCTACATGCCCACGGACACTCTGCAGCCCTCTTTGAGATCATTTTGCCTTTTAGCTTCTGGAAGACATTTTTGCCTGGAACCCCCTATCTTCTCCTTTACCAGTTCTCATTATTCTGTCTCCATATCCCAAGGATTCAGACTTTTGAGAAAATAAAAAGCCAAGGGGGTACTCGGCTATTTCTGCTTCCTTCCCAGTCACATCCTTCTCTTGCTTGAATTGGGGCGGGGGGGGTGGGGAGGGGTCACAGACTGAGGAAAAGTAAAAGGGAAACGTGAGGAGAGAGAAGACCATTTTTGTACTACAGGATAATCATCCAGCCTCATTGAGAATATGCAGTCAGCTTTTTGTGATCACGTTCTTTCTTCTAGGAGCTCCTGAGACGTCGGGGAGGTGGGCCCCTCCCAGACGCACACATGCCTATTTTCTGGGATAAGTCCTCCCTCGGGCTGGCCAGAAATTGATCCTGGACCCCAGATCCCACAGGGCTGAGCTAGAAAGGAAGAGAGCCCAGGGGCGGGCGTAGGATATGTGTCTGGGTGCCCGGAGGGTAGCCAGACCTGGGCTGGTCTGGAGTCTGGTCCCGTAACCTGGTTTGGCCATGGGTCTGATTGGATCTCTCTCTCTCCCCACGGGAGCCCCCCCCCCACCTTCTGCCCCCATCCCTCCCCCCTTCTTCAGGCAAGTAAATTCTGCTGGGCCCCACCTTCCCACTGCTGAGGCAGGAAGGAGATGAAAAGTAGCTCAGCTGAGGGGTATTCCTGGTCTCTAGCTAGAGGAAACTCCCCAACCCTTCCTCAAAAAGAGATTGTCCAGTCCAAGGCACTGCTCGGATAGATACAAAGCGTTCCTAAAATAAGAATCTTCCACATATCAGGGAGAAAACAGGGCTTCTGTTGCGGCCTAAGCCACAAGACGATATAGGTTCAGACCAAGAAGAATCCTTTAGAACAGAAACAAAGTGCAGGTATCCAAGAAATGGTGAAGCTCTTTCTTTTTCTGTCAATCAACCTAATTTCCCTTTCAAGGAGTGCGGGAAGTTACACACCTTGGTGGTTGGGGCTGGGATCCTGGGGCCCTCTCCCCACCCCCCACCCGTGCCCCTGGCCCTTCTGGCAGGGCTGGCCCAGGGCTTCTCTGCTGAGGCTCATCATGCTGTCTGTCCTTTCTCTTCAGGGGGCTGCACAAAGGTCCCCCTCTGGGGGGGACCGCAGACTCTGTCTCTCACCTAAGGCGACCTCTTCTGACTTGGGGAAGATGCTTTCCCACTAGTGTACTCCAAGCCGATGCTTTCTGTCCAGTGAAATCCTCCCGTGGGCCTGGCTGTTGAAATCAAAGAGGCAGGAATATTCTTGCCATTATATTCCTCCCTTGGGGAAATGAAGCCGGCACCTAGGATCGCTTGACGCGAGACAAGAGGGAGGGAAAACAGAGAAGGAAGAGAAGCGAATGTAGTGCTCGCGTGCTTGAGTTACACGTGGCTATCAGAAGGAGTTACCATTCCTGTTGTAATCGGTGCCTGACGGAGCTTATCTTCTGTTCATCTTTTAAGTTTGGCTTAGAGTTTGCGAATGATTTGTCATCGTAAAGCTTTCCCACCCTCAGAGAAAATGTCCTATAACAAAGTAATCCCAAGAGAGGATTGATTTGTGGTATCCTCAGACAAATGGATTCATCTTAAATATTATTGCAAAGAATTACGTTTGGGAGCCAGCCACGCACCCCTGCTCCCTAACCAGTCCTCCTCTACTTCCTTAAAGATGCCACCTCTTAAGCCTGCTTTGACTGCCATGGTGCATGCTGACCCTCACGCCCTCTGAATTTCTAGCCCCCTTGTGCTTTTCAACCAAATCACATCTGTCCTATTATTGCTCTTCCCTCAACCCGATTGCTGGATTTTGCCACCCAGAGCACATTGCCCTGGGCCCGCCTAAGCGCACAATGGGAGATCCGTGAGGGCTGGGACTATGGCTTTGCCAGTCCCTGCCACCCTCCCAGGACTTCATACAGCGTAAGCTCCACAAATGTTTGTAAATGGATGGATGGATAGATGGATGCAATCTGCAATCTTCACCAGTCACCATCCCCATTAGCTATTTCTCCCCTTTTTTCTCCTCAACCATAATTCAGTGGAGAAATTGTTTTGGATTCATATTCATTTATGGGAATAAGGGGACACCTTGTTACTTTTCTTCTTTCTATGGAATCAGACAGCTAAAGAACAATGTTCTTTTAAGGCACAGATTAATGCTCTATATAAAATATCGAAATGTACACCCGTAAATTATGTTAGCATTATGTGTATTTCTATTTCTTAACATTTGCAACTAATGTTGATTCCAGAATGGTGGCGTTCTCCAAAGCTCTTCATTTCAAAGCAAATTTATATCTTATGAGGACTTACCGTTGTTCTTTGCCTCAGGTATTCACAAATCACTCAAAAAAGCCATTGATGTAAGCAGTTTATAGATAACACAGATTACTCTATTGGAATATATTTTAATATTATTATGTTCCAAGTGAGGAAAAATCCTTATTTATCTTAAATGATTCCACGTAATAATTAATGACCTTTAAAATTCATTTAATAAACACAACTCTTTCAAAGAGCTTGTGTGAGACATTTTAAATATATATATATATATATATATGTATGTTAGAGTCTTACAGCATATTTTTAAATTTATCTCTAAGAACCAGCCTTTAAAAATTTGAAATATTTCCCACAGAGGCAATGGACGGCTGTTGACTTATGCGCCATCTCAAATTCATACAGCCAGGTATACCCTAGCATTTCAACACTGGAATAATTTTGTGTTAAGGTTGTTTACACTGCTCTGGTTCCCGTGATTGATGTAAGACCATAGAAGTGAGCAGGTAAAAGTTGTCTTTGGAGTCAGTGTTCTGTATCCAGAAATCTTCCAAGAGACTTTCCATTTGTCTGGACTGCTATCCTGTGCCCTAGGCTCCCCTTTCGTACTGAATCTGTCCAACCTCCCCTCAAGCTCCCCCCCCCCCCAGATTTGGGCTCTCTTCTTCTGTCCCTACAGAAGGCCCTTTACTCAACACCATGGTTTTGGATTTGCTATTTATCCAACAAATGTCTCTTGAGCTCCTACCATGTTCTGTGCACCATGCCAGGCCCATGAAAACAATGAGGGAACAAGATGTCCCTCTAGGAGCTCTGGATACGGGGAAGATGGAATATTTACAACAATGGGGGGACAGTTGTCACCAGGGGATCATTAGAAGGCAGTCCTCGATTCCAGTCCTGGAGGGGCAGAGAGGCTTCTAGAAAACTGATTTCCCACATCATGGTGGCCATGAAATTGAGCACCTTTGAGATGCCTCTGGGATTCTTGGGGCTAACTGGAAAGGATTTTGAGGGGCTGGATCCTCACAAAGCAGCCGGGCAGGACCAGAGAAATATTGTATCTGGGTACTTTGGACTTCTCTAAGAAACACGTATCTATTTAAAAGAATTTTGGAAAATTCTTTAACGTTCAACAGAAGGCATCATATGACCTTGCCTCCATCCTCTGAGTCACTACTACTACTCAGTTCTAAATGCTATGCCTCATGAAGGAATGAGAGTTTAAAAGGTGAATAATGTCTTAGTATTGTTCTGGAAATAGTTCTGACCTCATGATCCCAGGAAAGAATCTGGACCACATTTTGAAAACTACTAACCTCATGTATAGTCTTAAAGTAGATTCTAGAATGTACCTGGGTTAATAGGGAAGTAACTCTGTGATAAAAAGAGCTGCTTTGGGCACAGGAGTCAGGAATGGAGGCACATTTGCCATATATTTGCCAAATATTTGACATCCCCAGGAAGCGTAATCATCCTTTATTTCCTAGATTCACAGTCAAACTGTATCTGTAGTAATAAGATCAGTTTCAAAACAAAAATTCCATCATCAAACATCAAAAAGAGAGCTATCTTTCAGAGTAGTCATCTTTGGAGTCTAATTATTTCAAGAACTATCACCGCAAATTTTGGAGTTCTTTGTAAAATACAGCTCAAACTCGTTACTTTGTGGGTAAATTGGGTTTTGACCTTAGGAGTAGGATAAATTGCTTATTTCACCAGCCTTGGCTCCAAGTGACTTCCAAGTCAGGAAAAGACTTAAATCTGTCTTGAAGGAAGAATATGTGCTATCAATACGGGTATTAAAATTACTCCACCAATAATGTGAGTGTCTCTACTGTATCGAGCACAGTGCTCAGTGCTGGAAGTGGAGATGAAAGGCCTAATCCCTGCCCTGAGGAGTTTATAATCTGCATCAAACACACAGCAGCCTCCCTCACCTGCAAGACAATGGGTTTCCATAGGCTCTGGCCTGATGCTGATGCAGGCCTGTAAGTGTGTGCTCTGCCAGGCAAGAAGCCTGTCCCCAGAAGACCTGAGAGTAGCTCCCACCCCAGCCCCTGTGAACCATGCTTGGCCCCACAAAAGAAAGGAAAACAGGAGAGACATTGTATCAGATCTTCCAGAAGGTCTTTGTTGCAATTTTCCGCATCATTGAAAAAAAAAAAAGTTACATCATCATCAAATAAAGACAATAGCAGCAGAGCTCATTGAAACGTCACAAGCAAATTTGCTCTTGTACTTTTCCTAAGAACATTACGAAATTCCCTCCTCCCCCCCACCCCGCATTATTTTCTGTAAAATGCCTTTTTTTTTTTTTTTTTTTTTTTAAAGCACCATGAAATCCTACAGAGAGAAAAACCGGTAAAACACCTGCACACGTGGGTTTATCGTCGTCACTGGGGCCCCTGCCTGGGAGTCTGGGACAGGGAAGAGGCCGAAGGCTGACTTGTGGGTCGGTTTGCATATCGCTTCTAGGCACCACTGCACCTCCTCCCTCCAAGCCCGGCGTCCTGGTGGCAAAAGGAGAGGTCTTTCCAATCACCCTGTGCAGCCCTGGTCTGCTGTACCAACGGAGCTGAGTCCTCTCAAGGATGTTTTTGGTTGTTTTTTTTTAATGCACAGGGAACTGTTAGAGATTTTTCACTTAAGAACCAATAACAGAAGGTAGATTTCAAATCTCTTAGGCACCTGTGAAAAGGATCATCACTTTCTGTAAAATCAGAGACACTGCCTATTGCTCCTCAATGCCGCTGTGCTGGTGTCACGTGACCCGGGGGCGGCCGCGGGTGGACTGAGGTTTACAGGGATGGCTGCTGGTTTATCCTGCAAGGGCAGAGTGCAGGGCTTTGTTTATAGCCACGTCATCAACATGCTATTCCCAAGTTTCCATATGTAGAATTAACAGCACCTCCAATGCCAAATTCGAGTCACCTTTGTTCCAGAGAGTTCCCGTGCTTATCTTTTCAGGCCATCGCTAACTAGCTCTTACACTACACCAGCGCTGCAGCGGCCAGGTCTTTGCACGCAGTTGCGTCGCGGCAGAAATAATAAACCTCCTCTTGAAACCTTAGTGGGATGCAGAAAGCAGAGACCGGAAAAGCAACCCTGGGTTTTTCCCTCATTTTTTTAGAGCGTCTCTGCACATTTGTTTGTTGTCCTCTGCCTTTCCTGTGGTTCAGAAACCATGGTATACATTGGATGGTCTACATTTTGACCCAATCCAATGAGTATAAATCTGCCCCACCCAGATTCTGGCCACATTCTCACTAGTCCCCAAAACTGAGCACACAAATAGATGAGCAGCATTGACTCAGCCAGGAAATGACATCCTCTCAGGGAAGTAAGGGGGTGGTTTGCTAATGTCTAGCACAACTAGGACTTTCAACATCGAATGGTCCCCAGGGAACCCAAAGCAGCCATTTCCAGTGTGTGTGTGTGTGTGTGTGTGACAGATACCTGTCTATAATATATGAATTCATGAAGTAATCAAAGGGAAACTTCACCACAATTGACTGCAAATAGCAACAGCTTAAAATTCTTTAAATAGTCTTAACACCATGCAAAAAAATGCCCATGTAGCCTGAGCCCTCCGGGTGACCGTGTGCTGTAAGGGAGGATAGTGTGAGCCTACACAGGGCACGATTCTAATTTGGACACCAGGCTCCCAAATACATCTGGTCTCCATCAATTACCAGAAAACAAACCCCAAAGGGCAGGAGACTAAGCTCTCCTCTTAGCCTAAAATGAGGGGGCCCATTAGTCAGTATACAAAACCCAACTAATACCATTCTTAATGAATTTAACAAACTCATAAACCAGGGGAGGTTTGGTCAGAGAACTGCAGAACTAACAGGGACCTTAATGATTATCTGTGTTCAACTCCCTTGGTGTGCTGATGAGGTAACAGAGAAGCATAGGGACCGAGGTGCCCACGCTCACAGGCTGGGACAGGGAAGCACAGACAAATAGTCCCTGTCGCCTCACCTGTAGGCCAGGGACACTCCTACCCACACACACATTAGGGCCCTACCCCAATAGAGTTCACTATTGGGTTAGGACTGGGTATTTACCCAGTAAACCTCCAGATCTATTAGGGAAGAAAATATGGGTACCCAGCTACCGTGTGAAGCAAGAGACACCACCACCCACTGAAGATACTGAACATGTGCTCTTCCCGTGTGCAAAATCAAGGCATTGATTCCAGGTTTATGGCGGGGTGGGGGTGTGTGTTTAGGGGCAGGGCTGTGCTGATGTGCGTTTAGAATTTGCAGCAGTTTTGCCACGTGTTATTTGCTACGTGTCATTTGGCCCCATCTTAAAAGGGTACCATTCACACAACTTCATAACAACTGGCCTCCCCCCAAATCTTAGCTTGTACACACTAAGAGAAGTCCAAGCTCTTATTCCCTTTCAGCTTCTCCTTTGGAGAGTATGTTATAGTTTGTCCAATACTTCCCACATACTTAATGGATCAATCTCCATAGAGGGAGGGCTCTTCTTGGATTTCATTCGTCAGGGCTTTGGCCCCCTCTGTACTCAGGGAACAGGTTATATTGGATATTTTCCCACTCTCAGCCAAGGGCTATTTTTGATTCCTCTGCATTACTGTGATTTGACTCCTTTGGGGAAGTGTCTACGCACACACCACCTGTTCCATTTGGTAGAATGTGCAGCTTAGTGCTTTGAATTGTTTTATTCCTGCTGTATACGGAGTTCCTGCAAGGTAAGCAAGTAAAGTGCAAAAGAGTGCTTTCAAAGGACATTTCTAACAATACAGAAAGGGCGCCACATACAGCATCCCCAAAACCCAAACCGAAATAAGGTATAATTATCTGTAAGGGTAACACTTCAGGTCCTGTTTACACAAAGACTTCATACCCTCTTGGTAATAGAGATCTTCTCTCCACCTCTGTATGTCGTGTCCATGAAACTAAAAAGACACACATGCACACAAACACACACATACACACACCACACACACACGCACAAGAGTGCATGACATGGACATTATAGCAAAGTCAAAAGCAGACTTTGGTCAGACAGCCTTTGAATACCAGCTCTACCACCTTCTTGCTGTGTGCCATTGGGTAAGTTACTCAGCTTCCCTGAGCCTCCGTGTCCTCATCTGTGTAATGTGTTTGCCAACACTTCCCGTAGAGGGCTGCTATGAGGTTTCAGTGAGCTAACGCCCATAAAGTGCCTAATCTAGTGCCTGGCCCACGGAAACCACTGGATAAATAACAAGGAAGCCTCTCGGCCAGATTTGTCTGTAGGGTCTAGAATTTTTAACACACTACTATGAAGAAGGTAACGAGTAATACAGGGCGGAAATGCAAACGAATGAGATCAATGGATAGTTTAATCGGGATGCTTTTAACTTGTCAGAAGAATAGAGAAAGTCCCAGATATCTACCACTCAAAACACATCTTGTCATGCGGGAAGGACTCTCACAGTAAGAGCAGTGCCCGCACCTGCATAAACATCATTTCTGTGTCTGTTAATATGTGGACACAGGATGTCACCAGTGAGCCACGGCTCCAGCCCAGTGGAGGTGTTAACCCAAATCTACCATGGATGGGAAGGGCCTCGTGAAAGCTGATTCTTATTTGGCTCCTTCCCAAAAGCAATGCCAGAACTTTCACTAGAGCCTAGAAAGTTGGGGGAGGGGAAGGTGGAGCTACATGCGCTCCAGGAGAGGAAGAGCTGTGCATTTTTGGGAAATGGGCAGGAAGAGGTCTGCCCTGATACCAACGGTCAAGGATGCGGTGGGTATAATTTTCCCCAGAAGTCAGAAATTGTTAGATTATTTCAGGTAGTCTCTGCTAGTCTTGTGATCTTTTGATAAATCCACTCTGTGTGTTCATCTTGTGAAATCTCCAAAAGGTGGCGATGAGCCCGGGCAGGGGGGTGGGGGGGAGCCCATCACCAGCAACTTCCTGGGGTTGCCAGGACCATATGCTTAAGAGCGTGGTCCAAACAGCTACGTCTGAACCATCGATAGCCAGCCAATTATGCAAGGGACTGAGGCACGCACAGGATGGTGAGCCTAGCACCTTTCTGATTAAAAAATCCATTTAAATCTTCTTCTCAAAACTTGACTAGCCCCTCCCCCACTTTCCTTCAGTGGCCGTTCTAACCTCCTGAAACAACCGTGTCGCTATTGTTGGCCTTGGGACAATCACGCTGGTCTTCCAACTTTAGGGAATAGCAGGTTCGAGACAAAGAAACAAGCAAGGAAAAGAAGTGATGCTTTCAAAATAAGGAACACCCAAACATAAAAGTGGAATGTTGTAAATACTTCTTTTAAGCATTAGTTTTTAAATGGCATTAATGGCACTTAAGCTGCAAGCAATTAAAACAATCCATTTTCTTGTACAAGAGTTGGTTGGGGGATTTTTTTCTTTTGTTTGGAGATAGCAAGATTGGACCTCGTCACTATGTCTACCGTAAGACACCCAAAGGGACAAAAAGCCCTGAGATGGAATGATGCCATGGTCCTCCTTGGTATGTCTCAGACATGCAGGATGTCTATTTTTATAAAAATTTAGGGTCAGCTAGACAGAACAGCAAGCCCCTGGCATCATGCAAGGCAATCATTTTGGTATTTTTTCCCCCTCTTAACAAAACAAGTTATAACCGAAGTTCCACTAGAAAAGTGAACATGGACATTTCAAAACCAGTTTATTTTCACCACTGCACCCACTGAGGAAAATGCATGATTTTTGCCTGTAACCATGCAGCGAATGAGGTTGAGTTTTCGCCAATGCTTGCAAGTTCATTTGTCATTCATCGATAGACAAAATTCAGTAGGCTTCTGTCATTGGTTAAGGTGATATCCACAGTGTGATGCATTTGTGATTTTTTTTTCTTTTGTAATGAGGAAAGCAATTGCACCTTTTAATACGTGTGCTCTGATCTGTTTCCCACAAATTCCACGTGCTCCCGGGTCCCGTGGACATTCATTTGGAGCTTAGAAAGACTAGGTGTGCACTGAAGGATGTGTATCAAAATTCAAGCTCAGAGCAACATGCCACAATGTCAGCTCGAACCCTCATTGCAGATACTAGTTCATCCCCCATCCGGTCCCCTTCTGTGTGTGTGCATATCTCTGACGGTAGGTTCAGGAAACGAGGCTCCATGTAAAAGACACACCTGTTCCTTCCAGAAGGCTGGTCTAAGGAATAGCTGCCCTTTCTCCACGCCCGGCCCGGGCGGCGCCACACTGGGGGCATGGCACCGTCCCACACCTGCCCTTAACTTTTGTGGCCACGACCTCCTGCCTGTGCGAACGCTCCCGGCGTGTCCTGCGGTCCCTGTCGGAAGTGCGGTCCTCGTTCTTTGATTCCTTTTGGCAGAGCGATCTTTCTCTGTCATTTATGGCACAGTGAAATAAATTCTTCAATGCTATGTAATTTCGGACTAACGAGAAGTCTATTTAAGGCACATGTCTCAGGGTGAATATAAAAAAAAATAATAAAACCACAACGCTTGGTCAAGTCCTAGGTCCTCAGCATTTAGTTTCTGTCTTCAAGTAATGCGTTGTTCTCGAGTTCCCTGTCTTTGGTGTCCGTGGGGACCATTCCATTCTCCATCCCGGCCTGCTGCTGGATGCACTCGGTCAGCATGGCAGTGCTGGAGTGGTCCGAGTTACACATCTTCTCTGTCTCCTCCTCCTTCTTCTCTTCATCCAGGGAGTAATTCCGGAAGGTCTTGTAGATTTTGTGAACGTCCTCGGGCAAGGTCTTCTTGAGGTCCTTGTTTTTCCTCTTGGTGAGTTTGGAGGTGGACCCGAACTTGTTGATGATGTTGTCCTCGGAGGCCCCCTGCCCATGTTTGTTCAGCTGCTCGGAGCCCTTGAGGCGCAGGTTGTTGGGCCGGTTGTTGATGCTCTCCTGGGATGAGGCCTTGAAGCGGCCCGTGTCCAGAGCGGCGAAGACAGAGCGCTTCTCTGGGGAGAGCATGTCCAGCGAGTGGGCCCTCTGGTCCAGGCCCAGGCGCCGGCGCTCCATGCTGCGGATGGTGGCCGCCCGCTGCAGCTTGTCGTGGATCTCCACGCTGAGCCGCCGCCGCGTCTCTCGGAACTCGGCCGTCACGTTGGCCTTCCACTCGGCCGCGTGGGCCTTGATTTCACCGACCTGGCCGAGAGACATGAGAGCAAGGGCATGCTGAGAAAGTCGTACCCGCCTCAGGCCCCCCAGCCCTCCCAGCGCCCACAGCCCTTGAGTGTCCCGATGGGAAGGCTGGCTCCAGGGAGGCCAGGGGGTGGGGGAACCCATGCCTGGGTGGGGATGCTACCTCTGCCCTAAAGACCCATCTCAAATTGGCTCCTGGCTCCTGTGGCTCGGGGGGCACACCTGCTAGAGAACCCGGCAGGAGCCTGAGATGCGGAGGTGGTGACCGAACGGGAGGAGGAAGGCATTCTGCAGGAGAGATCACTATCTAGAGTTGGCTGGGCTTGGGTTCGCATTATGCGTCCACCCCTTTTTTAGTTGTACGGCCTCATTCCTCCGGCGTAACTGGGGTGATCATGTCAAGCGCACCGAGTTTAGTGTTATGCGAGACAGAGACATGCACTCGGGCACAAAACAGAGGTGCAACCAGGCCTTGGCCCTTCTCTGTTCCTCCAATGCTTCTGTCTGCGTAGGGTGACCAACCTGTCCCAGTTAGACTGGGACTGTCCTGGTTGTGAAACAGAACGTCCTGTGTCTTAGGTACCCCCGCAGTCCTGGGCAAACTGGGAGTGTTGCTCACCCTGAATCTGGGCCACACTATGGTTGAGTGCCATCCGGCTTACCCTGCTTAAAGAAGAAGACCCTCCAGGGCATCTGGGAACCAAACTTCCCTAGTCATGTTCTGCGAAAGCCCACAGAACATTCTTCCTCAGAATTCATGAGGATCGAGATCAGATTTCTTGGCTCTCATCCAACACTGCCAACAGCGCTAGTCCTATGTTTTCTATACAGACGAGCAACTCAGCAGTCTGCATTTTTGCATTTAGGAAAGTCGATATTTATATGGTTACTTTCTCTCTCACTACAGCTGACTTTCAGCAGGTCAGTTAGCCATCTGGGGAATCAGACTGGAGATCGCATTGCCAGTGTTTTTCTAAGCCGGGAAAACTAACCCTGGGGCCCGGGAATGAGATGGGACATTTTCCCATTCAGCAACTTTGTCCCGGGGCCTTCTACACAGAATGTCTGTCTGCCGGGAAGTGAGCAGTCACCTTTCAGGAGACTCTCCCTCTTTTTATTTCTTTGGGGTTTTTTTTAATCTCCCTTCCACTTGTTAGCTCTTTTCCTTTTCTTCTCTTACCCTCCTTTTCAGTTCTTTTCCTCTCTTCCTAGAAGAACTACATGGACATTTTTTTTTTTAAATCACAAGATCTACCTTCCCCTCTTCTGTCTTTTCTTGCTTTTGTGTAGATTTTCCCGCACATTTACCCAAGGGAGAAAAGGCTGCATGTCCCTGGACATGGGGGTAGGTTTGTTTCTATAGATCTGACAACCAGGAGGGGATAAAGGTGAAAAGGGACCCCTTGTGTTCACTTCCCCACAGCTGGTCACTGTTGGAGAACTTCAGCCTCAGAGAATCGAGAAGGAGTCCTTGTATCCTACTGCATTTCCATATAGACCCCAAGATCTGAAGGACAGGCCCATCCTTCTCAAGATTTTTACAAACTTTCTAAGCCTCTCCCACATATCTGCACACCTCCCTCAACTACGGTCTACCCCTGCTGACCACTGCGATTTTTCAAAAATCATTCTGGGGTGCCTGGGAGGCTCAGTCGGTTAAGCGTCTGACTCTTGGTTTTGGCTCAGGTCACAATCTCAGGGTCCTGGGATCCAGCCCTGCGTTGGGTTCCATGCTCAGTGGGGAATCTGCTTGAGATTCTCTCTCTCTCTCTGTCCCTCCCCCCACTCAGGCTGGCTCTCTCTCTCCCTCTCTAAAAATAAAAAAAAAAATTTTTTAAGATTTTATTTATTTATTTGAGAGAGAGAGAATGAGAGAGAGCACATGAGAGGGGGGAGGGTCAGAGGGAGAAGCAGACTCCCTGCCGAGCAGGGAGCCCGATGCAGGACTCGATTCAGGGACTCCAGGATCACGACCTGAGCCGAAGGCAGTCGCTTAACCAACTGAGCCACCCAGGCGCCCCCCCCCAAAATTTTAATAATAAAAAAATAAAAAGTCGTTGTTTACTAGTCCTTCCAGGATCTGTGGGCTGATGAGTCATCAGATGTTCTCACTTGCCAAAAAAGGACCCAAAAATAACCGCTATTCCACTGAACTTGGCTTTTAGGTAATGATTCAAAAAGAGGACGCCGTAGGGGCCCTCCTCGTATTAAGAAACCCTCCAGCCCATAAAATAGAGACAGGTCATTCTTGACATGAGCTAATCGGATCTCAGAAACACCTATAGAATTTGAAAGGGGTCCTACCTCTTCTTTTGTCTTTTTGGATAGAACCCGTAGCCAATCTCCGATCATACTGAGGACAGCTGCAAAGTAGGCCAGGCCAACAAGGATCCAAAACCACACTAGGGGCTTATACCACTCCCGGTAATTGATGCCAGCGTTTCCCCCTGAAAACAACCAAACGTTACTGTAACCAGGGTCTAGCATTTGGTCTTTGCAGAACAAACATATTCTGGTCCACGTAGCAGCGATGTCATCCCATCCCCATCTGACACTCAACTGTTAGGCCTGCTGTATACAAGAGGTGACAGGCAAGGGAGGGCAAGGAAAAGATGGGTCCCTTCCCTAAAGGAGCCTGACTTGTGGCTTAACTTCTTTGATTCTTGACCACCAACCGTAATACCCATAACAAAAAAGTGTCCGTGGCCAACTTGGTCCACCTCTGCTCAACCAGGGCTTGACAATGAATGACGTGAGCTAGAGGACAACAGATCAGGCCCAGGTGTCGATTGTCTTCTTAAACTTCTTTAAATGCAATAAAAATAAAAGATCAATAATCCCCAATGGCTTGGAATTCTTGGCACCATTTTCTCCCAACACACGCATTTACTAAGAGCAGAGTGGATGTGTGGAACTAAAATTAGACCTAATGGCATTCTTGAGACTTTGATCCTGGCAGCAGTATTTAACACTAACTGAGGGACGGTGTTTACATGATGCTAATCCAAAAGGTCAATTAGACTGAGTAATTAGAATCACTTAGTGCTAGAACTAAAAGGCCATCGAGTCCGATCCCTTTATTTCATACGTAGGGATTACAGTAGAAATCCATCAGATCGAATTGGCCAGCTGCCCGATTGCATTGACCAGCTGTTGCGCTGAAAGGACCAGTCATTTATTGCAAATAATTAGCCTACTTATGCTAGCCCTCTTACAGGCGCTACCAAAGGTAGCCGTGCAAAACAGGGTCCAAGCCCAGCCCCCTTCCCCAAGGAAGTGAGGAAGTAACTGACGTCAGCCTGGCTCTCACTCTGTGAGACACTGTTGCCCAGCGAGGCAGGCCCGCGGTCACTTCTAAGACGACCGACATTGGCGCCGTATGGGTAATTGTGGGGCTACGTGATGAGTGATTACTAGTCTTTCCCACTGGGTCGTGGTTGTAACCTCATCTAGCGCCACTGAATCCACACTGAGTTCTTACGGTATCAGTAATACCTCCCAAAGGCAGCTGGGCAGGCACTGTGGCCGGGGGCTCTTTTCAGTGAGACCAGTGCAACCCACAATGTCCCAAATTAAATGGCCACTGCCATCTCTTAAAATTAGAATTCCAAACACGACTAATGGGCTGTGTGGCCTGCCCCCTTCGGTCTGGTTTAGCTGCCTTTGTTTCCCGCCCCCCTCCTTTAGGCAACTCTCCCCCGCAGCTTCCTCTAGGATACTACTGGAGTTCCTGCCCCAGTGAGTGGTTTCTGTGGTTCATTCCTTCTCTGCCCTAGAAGGGAACAGCTTTCTCCTTGGGCCTAAGAGGAAATAATCATCTTAGCAAGTCGCCGCCACCCAACAAAGCTTGTCACTAGGGGGCGCTAGCGAACAACACAATAAACACCCTTCGGCTCTTTATCAATGGCTGGTCTGGAATTCAGAGCTCTGTGCGCACTCTCAGTCAGGGTTTCCAAAATGCTGTGATGTTGTTAGGCTGTCCTGACGTTGAGTCGGCTACAAAATAAACCAGCACTTAATCCTGCATGGTGATCAATGTTCCAATTATACTTCTAGAAGGGTTGATGCCATGTTCAATCACAGCAGTCATCGACTCTCTTTAATGTACCTTTTTTTTAAAGGATCTGGTATCCTTCCCCATTGCTCTTAGAGTGTTGCCCAAAAGGTTGTGACAAACTTCCAGGCTGTTAAGGCGTGCATTCTTCAGACCAATCTATGTAAGCTCTGGAAATCAGAGCTTCGAAGGGCCTGGTCTAATTGCAGTCAGCACTGTGAATTATAAGAGACACCTGTCCATGGAGACCTCGGGACAAACAAAATCAGGCTCTGTAATCAACAGTAAATAAGGGAATTCAAACAGGGCCAGGCCTGTGACTGTGGAGGTCACGCCCTTGCCAGGTAAGTAAAGATAAAGGTCAAGTGCAAGTTTGTACTACGTGCTCTCAATCCACAGTGGGTAATTAGAACAAATAATCAATTAAAATCATTAGCAGCACCCCTTGATGCACCAGAGTCCCAGCTCATTTTGTCCTTGCTCCCCCCGACCCAAGGAGGAGCAGCAACCAGCTGGGCAGTGCTCCCTAACAAGTGAGGTCCTCGTGGGTGAAAAGGTATAGAACGTGGATGTCCTTTGTTCCCTCCCATCCATGGTAAAGAGCAGGGGCCCACTTCCCGTGCATTTATGCGTCACAGTGTTAAATAAATCACACGTGTCCTTTCCTGGGTTATCTTTAACATTTTTACTTAGAACCAACATAAGCAAAATCATTTAGGTTGGCCAACTGTATTCACCTAAGATCTAAATAAGTCAGCGCTACCTTTCCTCACCTTTTTAGTAAAGCCCTAAATCAAGTCCATCGAATAGGCCAACCGAGAACATCCATGTGCATTAAATCGGGGGCTCCTTTTATTTTACTTTTTATTTTTTGGTCCTTCAGTCGATGCTGTTTTATAAAATGTAAGTCATATTATTTTTTTACAGATTCATCATCACTTTTCAATTAACATGAAGGCCTGGATTCAGTAATGTTAACCAAAACAGATAGTAGATAGTTATACATTGACTCTAATTTGAATAGGCTATAACAGTTTTTGTTTTAGAAGATAATATCACAATGTATAACTTTTAAATATTTTAAATATTCTTTTAAATATTCAATCGTGTTATTGTCAAATGGCTTTTTTTTTTTTTTTTTTTTTAGTGACAAGCTTCCCTGCATTTTCTTACATGGTATAATTAGATGCAAACCAATAACCTGAATTCAAATTAAAAATTTAAACTCTTTGCTGATCACTAAATAAATAAATTTTTAAATTTTATATCCCAAGGTTCTGCTATTTGTGCCCCCAGATTAAGAGATCAACAGGCCGAGTCAAGCAGGTGTTTAGAGAGAAGGGCTCGTTGCAAGTGTCCTCTGTAACAGACTGCGGCAGACGGCCCAGGGCTGCCACAGGGCACTCTGAAGCACAACCCAGTGCAAACTACGCTCTGGAGGAACTTGAAGAAGTTTGTGAAATAGTCCCAATAGTTCTCTGTGGTTTCCTTCCAGAGTGGCAGGCCTCCGCTCAGATGGCACCAGGTGACTCCCCACCCAAGGTGAGAGGCACAGTGGCTGAGCACTGGGGTGGGGTCCCAGACCCCCAGCTTTTTTAATCACTCTGACTTTGCAGTGCTCAGTCCTTAGGCAGGAAAAAGGAAGGAAAAAATAAAAACTGCTATTTTTACAAACGGGACTTCAGTCTTTATCTGCCCAGTTGGAACAGCTAGGAGACCACCCTGCTGGTTATCACTGTCAGAATGAATGTGGAGGCACCCATGTGTCTTTTGAAGAGCCCTCAATATCCCCTCCAGAATATCCTATTTTCCAGATTTCCAGATCCCTGTCCGCCTTGTGAGTGCCATACTCCATGAAGAAACCAAGGCACCTGCCAGGATCATGTGCCAAATAAAGGACAGTCAGTCTGCAAGCTCAGCCTGCAAATGTCCAGGCTACTGCTTAACCAGGAACTGGTCAAGAACATGCACACACACACACGCACGTGCACACACGCACACACACACACAATGCACATGCATCACCCAAACATTTTGAGCTTAGGACAGAGTTGTTTAATCAAAGCGTTCACTTCTCAGAGTAGAAAATGATCAATTGTCTGACCCTGTGGAACTATCCCTTAGGAAAGAGAAGGATGGCCTCCTCTTCCTGCCTTCCAACTACATTCTGGGAAAGCCATACATGTAAGAAACCAGATCTCACTCATTTCATTTTCAAGCTCCCTGTCCCTAGTTGAAATTGATGGCAGTTTCCTTTTGCTTCTATAAACATAGTTCATTGGCATCTATTTTCACAATGAAGGATATTGTTTCTATATACATTCATGCAGTATCCGTTATAATATTGTACTCCCTTGGGACAGTTCTCAGCTCCTGGTAGTCAACTGAGTCCTAAGTCTTGTGTCAGGGTATGCCCGGGATAAATTTTGCAGGGAACACAGTCCTCCCCTGGGCAGCCTCAGGAACCCTAACCTACAGGTCGCTGCAGGCCAAGCTTTATGCTAATCTCTCCAGAGGTTCATATTTGCCACTTGCTAATACAGCTTTTATCAATTGATTCAAGGAGCTTTAATGCAAATCAGAAGTCCAACATTGAATGAGAAATTCATTTCATTCATGCATAATTCATAGGATAATAAGGGCAATGAGCATCCTGGGAAGGAAAAGGCTGGCTTTCATTTCACAGCAGAATCTGCTGCTTTTTACATTACGTGGGACCATGGGCTTGAAATGAGTCCACACACAGCAGCAGGGACACTGAGCCATTTTCATTTGCTTCTCCCACAACAGGGTTTCTCACGGTTTTGAAAAACATTATCAACAACATCTTTTCCCTGCTGGGGCCCTGGTGACTGGGATGCCCAGGGTGCTTACCTGCCACAAAATCACCAAAGCCCACCGTGGTGAGGGTGACCACCACAAAGTAAATGGACTCCAAGGTGGTCCACCCCTCGATATATTTGAAAATGACAGCGGGAATCGTCACAAATACAACACAGCCGGCCAAGATGAACAGGATGGTTGAGATGACCCGGATCTTGGTCTGGCTCACTTGCTTTTTCTGGGAACAGCAAAGGAGAAAGATAGGCAAGTCAGCTTCATCACCCTGGATTCAGAAGACAGAGGCACAGGAAGAATGTATTACGCCAGTGGCTTTTCACCTTTTGTCAGTCATGGGCAGCTTTGGGACCATCTGATGAAGGCTGTGGGCCCTCTCCTAGAAAAATGCACGCACAGAAGTTTTCAGATGCTCTAGGTGGTTCTCAGACCCAGTGAAGCCTGTTCGTGGACCCCAGGTGAAGAAACCCTGCTTAGGTCATGTCTTGAATGTCCTTTGTGTGGTTCCATGACTGCAGCCCAAATGCTGATTCTAACTTCCTCACTAGTACAAACACAATGATTCCCCAAGAAGGGCTTGCTGCCAATTCTCATGTGGTATTATTGACCCTCCTCCTGGAGGGTGCAGGTTTGGAGCTCTTTCCACAATGGTAGGTATGGACCTGGCACCTAGTTTCCCTTGTGTCAGTGGGAATGTGTTGGAAAAAAACAAAGACAAAAAAACAAAAGAAAAACAAAAACAAAAAAACAGCTGACCTGAAACAGACTAAAATGTTCAGATGACAAGAAAAACATAGCCACCCCCATATACATTTGAGACAGACTCTAGCTTCTTCACCCTCCTTCCCTGCTGAAGTTGTACACTTATAACATACTTTTCTTTTAAAACACACATGTTTGAGCCAGCGCTGCAGTGTGTTCAGGCTGTGTTATCCACTGGGGACAGACAAGAGTCCAAGTCAGAACGACAGGTTACTGTCTAAAATGATCAGCTTCATTTCAGGCCAGCTTCTGAAGGAGCCAGTCAAGAGGTGAAAGCATTTAGATTGGGAATTAGACAGATGTCACCCAAAGGAATGGTGCCAATGGAGTCCAGATGTGGACCGGGAGCCTCCCTGGTATTCCCCTTGAATGCATTCAAGACAACACTGGCATTGCCTCTGAGCTGAATAATCCTTAAGGTCTTCTCAGAGTCCCCAAGTCTGGCATGTAAACTGTCCTCAGGGGGACCTAGCACGATAGCCCGACCAAAACCACATACATCAGAGTGACTGGGCCTTTCCACATCGCCTAGATTGATTTTCTGCAAAAATACACCACATTTGGGGCATTGGATATAGGAAATCTTTACCATGTGCTCTGTTTTCTATTCATTGCCTTCCGGTGAATTAGAAGGCAGAGAACCTCAGAGCGTACAGAGACCTCTGCATTCATACACTTCAACAGAAGCCAAGAGGGGTTGAGGGACTAGCATAAAATGATTTTGCTAATTAGAGGCAAGGCCAAGATTAGAATTCTGATGTGATTAACTCCCAGTCCAGTGCTTACTGATAGAACCAGACTTCAAGTTACTCCACAATTTCCCAGCTCATACAAAGTCGCCAGAGTCCTGCCCCCACTGGCTCCTTCATAACAAAATCAACCAGACTAACCCCCATGAAGAACAACAGGCTGTCCTGCTTCCCTACTGGAAAGGAAGACAGAGAATAAAAAATTGTTACTGTGCAATGTGTCCAGGAATTCCTAAGCTTCGGTCATAAGCAGTGACACCTCTGCCATGTGTCCCCAGGACAGAGATGGTCAAGAGAGTGTCTTCTAAGGTCAACCACTTGGATCAACCGTGGAAATGCTGGTCAAGAAGATGACTAGGCTCCCCTCCCTTCCATCCCCTCCTCCTCGACTATGGGAGAAATGTCGGCACAGCTTGTTTACTGGAAAGTTCCAGGGATGCGGGAGCTGAAAAGGGGGAAAGGATGCTGTCCACTCTATTCACACCTCAGAAACATTCAGCCCCACCTGCCTCAGGTCCCGGTCCCAGGTATGTTCAACCCAACAAAATGGAGGCCTCAGTTCAACGAATAAGAACAGGTATAGTGGAGAACATTTATTTGCATGAATCTAAATCAGCACTATGTACACCCCCATTCTGAGATCAATATATTCCCTAAAAATACACAGGAAAACCCTAGGAAATACAATCCTTCTCTATGAAAAGCAGTCGTGTGCTCTTACTCCCAAAGGGCACTCGGTATATAAAGTGGGAATGGGGAAAAATTATTTGATCCATGCTTTTATACAGTCCCCTCCTCATCTCCTCAGAAAAGCCATCTGAAAAAAAAAAAGTGATAATTTACTGATATTGCTGAAACTGCAAATGAAAATTCCAATTCTTTTTTTCATGAAAGTATCGTGACAAGATGAATCACCTGAGAATCACGGGAATGTCTTACCCATTCCATGAATTTCCAGCCTGGGTATTATAGCAGGACTTGGTGAAGGCAGGTGAGCCCCTCTGAGAATCCAGGAACGTATTTATTACTAGCCTAGTTTTGTTTATAGACATGTATGAAAATCCAAACCCCAAAAGGAGATTTCACCATAGATCATTAAATTAATCTAATTGCTGGCAATGGGAACATCATTCTCCCCCTCCTCTATAAACTGTCCTCCTCAAATGCATAATGAAATTAAATGTTTGTGAGACACTTGTTAAGTCATAAATTAGGATGTGAATACAATTGCAATCCAAATGAGGCTGTGGTTGGCAAAGGAGGGCTTGCAAGTACGTAGGAAGCTGGAGACATTCCCGGGCTCCCTGAGGTGGACAGAAGGGATGACGGCACAGGACAGGATTTGTTTGGTGGCAGGGAAGGAGCTATGTAACAAAGGCAAAATAATGGTGTCTAAAATGCATTATCTCTTGGAGAGTTTATCAGCAAGGTAAACATTTCACCACCACTCACCTCAGCGCCCAAGGCAAGCCTTGGCTGTTTCTTGCAGACATCCTAGGATGATGCCCAGTGAATGCTTGGAAAATTCAATCATTGGGGTATTTTAGGGACTTAAGAACTCAGATGTCTTACGTGTGTGTGTGTGTGTAAATGTGTATACCCATACTTCACTATAAAAGGAAGAGGTGTGGACATAAGGTTTTAGCAATATCTATTATTCTGGATACCCATGTTTTTGCTGCCCTCTAGATATTAAAACAGAACAAAAACAGTTACCTTAACTGAACACTTTTTCAAGATGGAACCAAACATTATCTTACACATCATCCAGTGATCTTTGGGCTTCTTATCCCTGTTAGCCCCACAACTGCACACTACCACTTGTAAAAGGGTGTTTAGGAAGTTGGAGTCTAAGGGTAGACTGCCTGAGATGCATCCCATCCCCACTGCTATGTAGCTGGGTGACCTCAGGCAAGTTTCTCAACCTCTCTGTGCATCAGTTTCTTCCTTTATAAAATGGACATCAAGAATCCACCTCACAGGATTGTTTGGAAGATTAAATAAGTGTGTAAAAGCTTCGCACACTGCTGGCTAAGTGCTCAGGGATTGTTAATGGCTATCTTTGATGTAAAAGTTCAAATCTTTTCTCAGATGTGGACAGTCCCAGATTTAATGCTGTCCTTAGCTATTGAGGAATGCTCCCTCAAGTCTGGCTTAAGATAATCTTCGTTTCACTTCAGGAAGTCACTGTTAGTTGTCCCTTCCTAGATACGTTATCTCATATAATTACCTCATTGTTAATGAGAAAAAGGTCCTCATTCTCCCTTGATTCTTCTGTGTTGGCTCTGGGTTGAGCTCTCAGACAGTCTCAGCTCACAATCTTGAAAATTTTATTTGCCTTTCCATTAATTTCCCCCTAGTTCTTCATCATCCTTCTAAGACTGCCAAGAATTGCAGATAATGTTTGCGATGTCAGGAACCAGCTACAGAGAGGCACATACCTAGCTTTCCTTGCCCCCCTCCCCTGCCTCCCCACCTCCCCGCCACTTATGGACATGAGCTATCTTTCCACAGAGGGGTTGCTAAGCAAAATCACACTGCTTATTTACCAGTAAGCAGAGCAGCTAGCAAAAGGCTTAGTGAGAGCCCAGATCTGATTGAGCTAATGTGTTCTTGGGCTAACAAAATTGTTATCTGGGAAGAGATGGTTTGATACAATATTTGGGCAGGAGAGATAAGATGGTTGTGCACATCTGTCCAAATCTTGTTTTCACACTTTGTTGATTAGAATAAACGATGTGTTCTTTCCTTCTTATGCAAATAGCATTATGCAAAACTATTTCCTGCCTCCCAATTGGCACTAACTGCAGGAATTTTCAAAGAACTCAAAACCCACCTCCTGTAGAGTTCATTTTGTTATCACGACTCTTTGTGCAATTATTCCAAAGAGCAAAACAAACTTCACAAACAGAGAGCAGGAGAGCCAGCTCTAAGAGCTCTGCTTTGAGAGAGGGATGTACATGCTGACAATCCTAGAAGTGTTTACTTGTTTCAGACCTCAGAGGACTAAGCCACATGTCCAATTCTCATTAGGCAAAATGCCCTTTCTGTGTTTGCCTCCTTCCACAATCTTATTTTAGAGGAGTATATTTCTATTTATTTGTGGGTTGGTAGTTTATTTCATTTTTGCCCCTCTAATGCCCATTCTCCTTTTCACTTTTATGTGATTTCTTAGAATTCTGAGATTAGCAATCCAGATTGTTGTGTCTGGCTGAGGAAATTGCTTCATTGTTGTGATTTTTAGCCAGGACACTGGAGATGCTATTTAATAATAAGGATACTGCAATAAAGAAGTCTTGGACAGGAGCTAGATGTGCAGAGCTCTACTTTTGGTCTTGTTTGGTTTGGTTTGTTGAAATGCAAACACATCACCATGGTGATACAATTGAACTGAGAATAATTTCTCAAAATGAAAAGATAATAGGAACTGTCTCACAGAAGAACTGACTTTATTTTCTGATACTATTATGTTTGCCACAAAGATTTCTTTTAAAAAGGTCCAGTTCCAACAAATAGTGTGAACATCACAGTGAATAGCTATGTAGCACAGCAATTCTATAAACTACGAGGAGAGCTTGTAAACACCATTTGCCTATAATCTCCATGGCAGAGACACTGTAAACACATATTAGTGAGAATCACACAGCAAAATCTCCATGGAGCCTATGGAAAATGTCCTCCTCAAAAGGTGAAGACACAAATGTATTTTGTTTCTATTCAGCTCGATAGCTAAATTCACACACACACAAAGTTTTATCTGAGCCACACTGGAGCATCTCACAGATTATTGGCCACTTTGGGGCTTTGCTGGTATTACCATGCAAAGTTTTTGAAAAAGCTTTTGGTAGATACAATTAAATCATTTTTATCACTGAGATGCCAATGTAGGTACACCTGGGATGGAGAAATATTAAAATCCACAAATAATAAAAATTCGCAGCTGTTCCACTCCAGGAACACTTTCACTAAAATCTTTGAAAGTTTTCTGTTCTAAAACTCAGTGACTTCTAATATCTTGAGATAATACTCCACTGGAACACAAGAGTTTGCGCTCAAGATACAACCAGTTAATTCACTCGGCCCATAATTTTTAAGGATCCTTTACATATCAGGGGCTGCTCTGGTTGCAAGGGACATGCAGTTAAAAAAGAGAGCAAAGTTCCTTCCACATGTACAGGAAGTCTAGTGGGTGAGATGGGGTGGGGTGGGAACCTCTGAGTCTTTGGCTGAAAGCAGTCTTTGTGGCGCTGTCCATGGTGTCCAGCCCTGCTCTAGCTATTGAAGGCAAAGTGTAGTACCTAATGACATCCCACTGATTAAAAATATCACCTGGGAGAGAAGAAATAAATATTTCCGTAGCTCTGGTACGTGGGATACAAAAGCATGCCAACTGTAATGGATGATCTTTGGATTTCTGTTAGTTAAGCATTCAGAAACTGTGTCCCAGAGATTGGAACAACTCAGAGGCACACCAATGTAGGAAACACCCACATGTAACCTTGGCTGAAGAATGGTCCTTCTTTTCAGCTGAGGTTTGGAAAACAAGCCCATGGAAAGGAGAGGAGGATGGGCACACCTTCTGATGAGCCACCTCAATAGAATAACTCCTGGCAACCCCGATAGATGCCCTACCTAGCTGCTCACCTATCCAAATTCTAAATTTACTTTACCCAGATTTTAGCAGCACAGTGAACAATGCCTCCACCCCAAAATGCCCCCCCACCATCATATACACAAGCATACAATAATAATACTGCAGTAACAATGCTACAGACACCTAAAGCTGCCTCCCTCTTCTCCTCCCCAAGCAAGCCACATTAGCCAGAGAAACAATATCCCACCCCAATGCTTCTTTCTTGTGCAGGGAGTTCCCCCTGCTAAAAAACACATGCCCTCTCTCCAGCCTTACTCTGACCTAGGAACTGAGCATTCTGCCTCTTCCTCTCCCTTCCTTTTGGGAACATGCTGACCTCCTGAAGTGGCCTCATGATCTCCTGTCTAATTCTGGGTCTGTCATTAAGAAATCATTTTTCCACAGATATAAACCATATTCTCCAGTGTTGAGAAAATATAGTAATACTAGGCTTCAGTGCATCATCTCCTTTGTCTTACTTCTCAATCAGTTTATACCTGGGGTGGAAAAAAAAGAGATGCTATTTATTTGGCTCCTTTGAAGAGCCCCATCATCTCAATTCTCCTCCTCACAGTCTTCCTGGTACCATGGTCTTTTATGTTAGTGACAGCTCAATAATTACTTCACAATGAAGGGGAGAAAGAGTCCAGTGGGTCCAGTGGGGCAAGTTCTCCTCAATGGAAGGTGAGTTCCCTTCTTTAGACTGTAACCCCCTCCCCCCCCAGCCAAGGAGGAACACATATAATGAAAACAGAAAGGAAAGAAATTACAATGGGTCTCCTACAGAGGGGCCTGTCCTAGAAGGAGATGAGGAATGCGGGAAGTCATTAAGGAAGGCCAGGCCCTGGCTGGGGTTCTCTGAAGGGACAGGAACCTTCCACAGGGACAAGACAGGCTGAGGGATGGAGCTGGGAAAGCAACAGTCATAATGCAGCCACATAACATGCTGAGTGAAGTAAACGGTTCACTGGGGATTATCAAGGAGGCTTTGACTCATCCTCGTCCTTCCTGGCCATCTCCAAGCCATGTCCCTGTTCACTGGAACCAGCATCCAAGAGTACCCAGGAAGTGTGGGAGAGAAGAAGGACTTCATAGGCCCCCATCCCTCCATTCTCAGCTATGAGTAGCCCAGAGAGCAGGCCCTTGTGAGCTTCTGGTGGGCTGCTCAGAATGCCTGTCTACATGCCCAGGAATCAAGGCTAGTGACAAAGAAGCATGCATTTTCTGTGGCCTACTATTTATCTTGCCTGTTAGAAGATTTGGAGAAAGCCCCCACGATCAGCCAGATTTAGGTCAATACCTTAAAAATGCACGTGGGTATCATTGAGTCAATACCTGTGCAAATCTCTGGGTTTTACGGGGATGCAGTAAGCAATCCCCTCCCCAAGAGTCACACCACACCTTCTTTCTAGACGAACACTTTTTAATGAAAGCACACAGGGATGGTCACCCTCATAAAACTATAGGCAATAATGAAATAGGCATTAAGAAATTATGTGGGGAAAAGATGTGGCAACTAAAAGAGAAAGAGGCAAGGCGAAGCAAGAAAAAAAATAAGAAAGTCTATGAGAAGGATGAGCACATTTGAGAAAAAGACTTTGAGCACACAAAGCAGGAAAGAGGCCATGGTCTGAGGGCCTAGAATTTTCCTGGAGGTACAAGAAGGCTGCCCAGACAGATAGAAAGCAAATGGAGAGAAGACAGAAAGAGATAGTCTATGCGATTTCTAGTTAGACTGGGAACAGAGAAGTTTAAAGAGGAATGAAACACAACTTCATAGAAAATCACTCAGAAATTAATCCTAAACTAGGAAGCCCTGCGTTGAGGCAACTTGATAGAAACATCCAGATCAGATAAGATTTCTTTAGCAGAAAATTTTCCAAGCTGTGAATGAAGTTGAATTCTGTAACTTTTTTACTCTTTCGTTCAATAAGTCTTTATCGTGGACCCACTGAGCTAAAGTCACTGGTGAGCAAAACAGAACAGCCCTCCTCCGTACAGAGGCTGAGGCATGCCAGCGCCTCACTCTCCCAGCCTCCCCAGTGCAAAGACTCAAGCTTGCAGCCCAGGCTCCCCCAACCATAGAGACATAAGTCAGACTCTGACCCAGACACTAGTGAGTCAGGCGACAGACGTGGTCTTGGAGTACCCCTTTTATGGTCTTCTGTGTGTTTTCCTCTTTTCTTTCTCTCCGGTATCCCAAAGGCTATCCCTAAGTGAGGAGCAAAGATTCTCAGAGGCATCCTTGCAGAACCACTTTCCTCTCTCCCGCAGACTCGATAAGTCTGGGCTAGGGTCAGGGACAGAGAGAAGGCAGAATGGCCATTCAGCCTGGAGAGGAAAGAAGGGTGGGAGGAACAGCCTCTTCCTAGGGTCTTCCAAGTGGCATTAGCAGAACCTGCTGTCTGGAGGGCCAGGGGCAGAGAGGAAGGGATTAGACGCAGAGCTCTCCTTTAGCGTGGGCACAACTCCCTCGGCACCTGTGCCCGGCCCACCTCGCAGGAGTCCTGGCTCCCCCTAAGTCTCCTGAACAGAGACTGAGGGACATGGACACTAAACAGAGTGGGGGCGTGGAGAGAGAACCTTGCCCCCAGTCAAGGTGGAACTGGACAGCACTAGATGGAAGCTTCCATGGGGACAGTGAGGTGGCAGGCAGCAGTGGACACACCATCCATAAGGAAGCAGGGACCGTGTGCGTTCCATCCTGGAGCTGGTGGCCACAACGATGCGATCATAACCCATTTCCAGGGGCAATCACAAGGGTGGTTCTAGCAACAGCATCTAGGGCCCAGAATCACTGGGGTCAGCAGGGCCAGCTTCTATCTCTATGCCAGTCAGAAATGGCAGTGGTTCTTTCCAGAACCAGTTCTGCGGCATGATTTGGGTCATTGTTCTTGGCTGGGTACCTCCCAAGTCTGGGTCTCTATCCAGCCCAGGGATTCAGTAGCTATCTGATATCCTTAAAAAAAAAAAATTTTTTTTTTCTGTTTAAATTATCCATTAGTTGGTTTCTCTTGAATCAGCTAAGCTGCCTGCTTGCAGCTGCCTCTCCTGGAGGTCAGGGTAAGCTGGCCTCAGCCTCTTGCAGGCAGGTCAGGGACACGGCCCCAAGGGGTCCCCATGACAGGCGGAGAACTCTGAACTCCAAGATCAGCCCGAACTAGAACGTGACATGATATATAACTGCGTGGGCAATCTCTCTGACATTTCTAAGTCTTCAGAGAAGTCTTGTCAGAAATGACAGCTAGTTTCAGCTTTAGTGTGGAAGGGGCCGCAAGCACTCCTGGGCTGGAGAGTTAGAGAGAGAGAGCAGTATCAGACTCTGGGTCAGCTGACGCAGAGGGTCTGGCACCTGCAGGAGGGGACCAGCAGCACTACCCAGAGAGGCTGCTGGTCAGAGCGGAGCGTGGCCACCCGGACAAGTGAATGGGGAAGACACAGGCTGCGGCCAGGACAGACATGGGCACACAGCAGTGACGGCCCCCAGAGGCACCAGAGGGCACCCAGGGAGGGGGGCCGCGGTGGGGCCCGCTGCGAGCCAGTGCAAAGAGAAAAGATTCAGAAGCGCAATTATCGACGTGTGAACAGTAGATCTCTTTGGACGGTGGGTTTTCACGTGATTTTATTTTTCTCTCTGTACTCTGTTCTCCAAAGTCTCTATGGTGGTCATGCTGTCTTCGTCATCTTTGCAATGAGGGAAAAGGACAGGGGAAGACTGGAAGGGAGAGGGGTGAGGAGGAGAAAAGGGAGAGAGGCAGCGGGGACGGTGCTCCTGACCGTTGCATGGCTCCCTTGAGAAGTCACACCAACGTCTTTGACAAGGCAGCTTGTCTTCATTTGGGAAAGAGATGACGGCCATGCCCTTGAGGGAAAACTGGAAGAGAGAAGGAGTCGCCCATACTCCCCACAGGAAAGTGAAGAGATGGGCCTTTTCTAAGCCTTCAGAATCCCAGGGACAATTTGCCAACAGTGGCGGTGGCCACCGTGAGGATGTGGCCTTGTTCCAAGGCGGCAATTGCATCCTGCTTGCTGCCCGGCCACCTCCTCGTCCCACAGAAAGTGGCCACCCCCTTCCTGAACACAAGTGCTAGGGAGCCACACTATTGGCAAGCATCGGCTGGCCCTCTCCGTCTTGTCTATAATTCCAGCTATTTTTGCGGCGTCTCTCTAAAGAGAGTGAATCGTTTGCTGGTGCCCACAGTCCTGTTTCATGTTTCTGTTCTGTCTGCTGGGATGTTCTTCCCCTTTCTACGCTTGTCAAACTCCTGTTGGCTCCTCAGAACAAAATTCCACTATCGCCTCCAGCAGGAAGCCCTCTGCCTTCTGGCTAAAGTGACCTGTCCTCCCCCTGGCTGTCTCTGCTCCCAGTGCGTTCCCCCCCACCGTCGATGGACCCTCGCGTCCTGCATTTGCTGTCTACCTACATGCTTGTCTCCCTGTCTTTGCATCAAATACGCTGTGCATCTTTCTACACTTGCTTCCTCTTTTTTAGCACCTAAGGAAAATAGGAGAGCAATTGTTTAAGGTAAGCTAATGTACGAAGGACATAAAATAAAACTGTTCATCCAGCAAGAGACAGACTGTCAGGAGTTTGTAATGTCGGATGCTAGAAGGGGTATATATTACAGAGAGACCCAGGCAACAGACATACACACACATCACACGGTACACATTTGCAGGCTGGAACTGAATATTAATAGCACGGAACTGCCTCAGTGGGAGAGTCCTGACTGTTTGAACATGGCTATTTACACAAGGATAGAAATTATATGTGTGTATTCCTGAAGTTACACAGGAGCTCCCGGGAAGGTTTTTTGTTTTTTGTTTTTTTCTTCTTTCTTAGAACCGCATTCAGAGTATAACACTGTAGGAGGTGACTGGAAAACCCATGCGGTGTTTGTGGTTGCCTCTCTCCTGGCATGCGGCAGGAGGGGGTGAGAATGTTCAGACATCCGTCTGCAAGAGCCAGTGCCAGGGACCAGACAATAATCCCAAATTTAGTGTGAGTTTTCACTATCCCACTGAGAAAAATTCATGTTTATACTTACCTGACCTGAGAACTTAACTCCCTTTTACATATAAATACACACATACACACACACACAAACACAATTTTTTTCAGCATAATTTCAACATAGGCTGAATTTTACAAGAATATGACTCCAACGTACATTGCAAGAAGGTTGAATTTTGACTAATTGGAAGCCTGCTGAGAACTGTTCTCCCTTTTGAAAAAGGACATCACTGATGGGGGGGACGTCCCCCATCCCCTATGGCACCTTCGTCACTGGTAGGACACATCTGAACTGACCCACATCTGGAGCGACTGCATTCCACACACGGATGCAAGGAGCCCACTGCTCTGGTGGCTCTCCAGAGGGTTTTGTGACCAAGTGCCTATGACTAAAGCATGTTATTTTAATTCTAAATGACCTACCTTTTATCTCTCCTTCATACTGCAGCTAGCAAGTAGTATTGAAATTTGCAAAATTAGATGTGTAGATCAGTTGCACTCTCTATGAGACTCATTTCAATGTGAAAAATGGACACGAAGGAATACTTGCTATAAAAGAGGGTGTCGGGTATTACAGGGTTGAGAACCCCTGGAGAAAAGTAAACTGAACATCGTATTTGAGGTTGACTTGAAAAGTCTGTAGAATTATACTTACAGGTATTGCCTGATGAGACAAAAGTCCCTTGTACATAAATATCATGGGCCAAGTGCAATAAGCATCATCAGAGGACAGGTCCCCTACTGGACCACCTGTCCATCAAAATAATTGCACTTCATAGGTTAAGACTGGGACATTTTTTTTTCATTGCCATTTATTTGCACACAAAGCTACTTTTGGTTTCAAGGTCATTTTCCATATCAAAATGTATGACAATGCTCCTTCATTCACTCATCAGGTATGGGTTACGTGCTCTTTGGGTGCCAGGTGCTGGGCTAGAGACTATGCTGGAGAAGTAGACAGAATGGGGCCTCACAGCTGATGGGGTCTGTCTGAAGCACCATAAATACCCCATGCAAAAATCCGAAAATGAGACCATAGCACATTCAGTGTAGACACACGCCCTTTGGAGTCCCCCCGTGGAAGCGGAGATATCGCCCCCGAATACAACCATCAAGGACCTCACTCCAAGAAAGAACGCTAATTTTTTTTTAATTTGGATATGAACTTTTCACAACATACGGTTAGTCAGTTCATCTTTTTGTTACTTCCCTAATAATAAGAGAAGAATTTGAATTCAAGATATTTCTAGAAATATTATTAAAACTAAAGACATGTGATCATTTTTTTAAAAAATAGAAAAAGGATAGGAAGCAATGTGCCCATTTTTCAGGCAGGAGGAATCTCATCAACCCTCAAACTCCCCCCCATAGTGGCTCCCAGAAGCAGGTATCACATGTTTATATGGCCATCTGGACAGGTCCTCTTCCTCCTCTTCCCTGGAGAAAAGATTCACAAGCCTCCAAAGGAAGATAAAAGAGAAATATACCTCATAGAAATACAGAATCAAAAGCAACAGAGGCAAGAAGCAAACAGCAATGTCAGAAAAAGGACGAAAGCCAAAGAAAGTGGTAAGACCACTGCGAGAACACCATATGGCACTGATAGGTCTGCATTTTATTTTAAATGTTGATATTTGCTTTCTCGTTATCTTTGGCGCCAACTCTGTTACAGTACTCAGTAAAATTCATTTTTAAAAAATCGCACAGAAGCTCTCTGTACTCTATTCTCAAAATCATACATCAATTCCTATCCTTTTTTTAACTGCATGCCATATAGCCCCGTTACTAATTGTTCAAACTAAACTGCAGAGCGGTGTTATATTGCAAGGGAAATCCTGTTGACTGATATGAGATGCTCAACACATTTGTTTGTGCCTACTCAGCAGGAAGAGGTAACCAGGGTGTGGGGGTGTAGATAGGTAGACAGCCAAATAAAAAGGCCCACATAGAAAGACTGTGGATGTTTCTGTTAAATTCACTTCTGCTGGGAGCACCCGGGAGGTTCAGTCAGTTAAGCGTCCGACTCTTGATCTCAGCTCAGGTCTTGATCTCAGTGTTGTGAGTTCAAGACCCACGTTGGGCTCCATGCTGGGCATGGAGCCTGCTTTAAAAATAAATAAATAGGGGCGCCTGAGTGGCTCAGTCAGTTGGGTGGCTGCCTTCGGCTCAGGTCCCAGAGTCCTGAGATCGAGCCCCACGTCGGGCTCCTTCCTCAGCGGGGAGCCTGCCTCTTCCTCTCCCTCTGCCTGCCACTCCCCCTGCTTGTGCTCTCCCTCTCTCTATCTCTATCAAATAAATAAATAAAATCTTTAAAAAATAAATAAATAAATAAATAAATAAATAAATAAATAAAACAAAATAAAATAAAATAAAATAGTTCACTTCTGCCAAGGAATGGGAACAACTAGCGGAGGGGACCTTGCTCAATCGAAGTGGAGCCACAGCGGTAAGCACATAAGATCTGAACATGAGAGACAGGGTGTGAGTGCAGCAAAACCCATCTTCCAAGGGTCCCTTTTAATATTTGGGGGTCAGGTGTCTTTTGGAAAGAAAGTCTGGGAACATTTTGATGCTTTATAAAAATATGAACTGGCCCTTGTGTTTCAAGATCTAGTGAGAGCACACACAAAGCTGAGAGGCGATCAGCACGTAGCTAAAATAAATTCTTTTTCATTCTTTCACTTTTCCTTTTACTAGAATCTACATACGTGATGGGACATCATGGATACATCTGCATATACATTTGCATTAAGTGCAACCAGGGATGCAGAGCACAACCTCCCCCCTCGCTCAGACAGAACAGCAGGGGCACACTCAGACCTTCTATATTCTTCTTTCTCTGAATCATGGCCAAGGCATCTTTTCTTTGTAGGACAATGACTGACAATGAGCTTTGCCCCAGACCCAAACCCTCCTGCCCATCAGATTCCCTCTGTTACTGCTGCTCCCTGAACTCCTCCAGCCCATGCACCTCTAAGCCCACTCCCAAGAAGGGTAGGACCAAGGGCAGCATCAACAAGCGTCTCTTCTTCATTCAGGTTTGCAGGGGGAGGGGGGATGTGCAGCCTGCACACCCTAGGTGCATGGAAAGGAATCTGGTTCATCTCCCCTTCTTCTCCAATCAATTCACAATCAATAAGTATTTACTAAAGTATTTATACCTCCAAAGTGCTCAGCACTGAGCAGGTATGGCAACGGTACAGAAAAAGAAAAGGCATAGAAGTTCTATATTCAAGGCCCTTATGCTTTACTTAAAAAGAACCACCCATTATTATGCAACATAAGACAGGTGCAGCACTGAAGATGTGTGTGATGTCAAATATACAAGCTAGAATTCGCAAGTCCCTCCTTTGGGCTCCCATCGCTAATAGCATGCTTGTCCTAACAGTAACAGCATTTACTGAGTGCCGACTACAATCAGGGAGACTCTCAGGCATCAACTAAGTACCAAAAGAGGGAGCTACTATTTTTACCTCATTTTTCAAATAAAGAAATGGACACAAAAATAGACACATAGATCAATGGAACAGAATAAAAGACTCAGAAATAAACACACAGTTATATGGTCAATTAATCTTCAACAAAGGAGGCAAGAATATCCAATGGGAAAAAGGCAGACTCTTCAACCAATGGTGTTGAGAAAACTGGACAGCTACCTGCAAAAGAATGATCCTGGACCACTTTCTTACACCATACAGAAAAATAAATGCAAAATGGATTAAAGACCTAAATGTGAGACCTGAAACCATAAAAATCATAGAAGAGAGCACAGACAGTAATTTCTCTGACATCGGCCATAGCAATATTTTTCTAGACAGGTCTCCTGAGGCACCGGAAATAAAAGCAAAATTAAACTATTGGGACTTTATAAAAATAAAACCTTCTGCAGAGTGAAGACAAACAATCAACAAAACTGAAAGGCAAAAGAAACCTGAAAAGCAACCTGCTTAATTGGAGAAGATATTTGCAAATGACATATCTGATAAAGGGTTGGTATCCAAAATGTATAAAGAACTTATAAAACTCAACACCCCAAAAAGAAATAATCTAATTTAAAAATGGGCAGAAGACATGAACAGACATTTCTCCAAAGAAGACATCCAGATGGCATACAGACACATGAAAAGATGTTCAACATCACTCATCATCAGGGCAATGCAAATCAAAACCACAGATATCACCTCTCACCTGTCAGAATGGCTAAAATCAACAACACAAGAAACAGTAGATGTTGGTGAGGATGTGGAGAAGTAGGAGCCCTCCTCATGCACTATTGCTTGGAATGCAAACTGGTACAGTTTGCATACTGGAAAACAGTATGGAGGTTCCTTAAAAAATTAAAAAATAGTACTACCCCAAGAGCAAGGAATGACATTACTGGGTATTTATACCCAAAAAATACAAAAACTCTAATTCACAGTGATACATGCACCTCTATGTTTAGAGCAGCATTATTTACAAGAGCCAAATTATGGAAGCAGCCCAAGTGTCCATCGACAGATGAATGGATAAAGAAGATGTGGTGTGTGTACACACACACATACACACATATAGACAATGGAATACTATTCAGCCATAAAAGGGAATGAAATCTTGCCATTTGCAACAACGTGGATGGAGCTACAAGGTGCAATGCTAAGCGAAATAAGTCAGTCAGAGAAAAACAAGTATCATAGGATTTTACTCATATGTGGAATTTAAGAAACAAAGCAAATGAGCAAAGGAAAAAAATAGAGACAGAGACAATCCAAGAATCAGACTCTTAACTCTAGAGAACAAACTGGTGGTTCCCAGAAGGGAGGAGGGTGGGGGGATGGGTGAAATAGGTGATGGGGATTAAGGAGGGCACTTGTCGTGATGAGCACCAGGTGTTGTAAGGAAGTGCTGAATCCCTATATTGTACACTTGACACTAATATAATACTGTATGTTAACTATACTGGAATTAAAATTAAAAGCTTAATTTTAAAAATTTAAAATTAAAAAGTAAAAATAAAATAATTTCTAAAAAGAAAAAGGGGCATAGCCCAAGGCACAAGGTTGGTAAGTGGTGGACCAGGGCTTAGGCACTGAGGCATGTGACTTCAGAGGCAGCCTACCCCAGCCCCAGTCTCATCATGGACATCGGTCTTTATCTATGCCCGTTTCTTCCTGGGGAAGGAGTGTCACCTGCTCATCATCACATACCCCGGTGTTGAGAACACAGAAGACATTATTTGACAATGGCTTCTTAAAGTGACCTGGGGAGAGGTAGGAAGGAGCAGCACGATGGGAAGCTGGAGAACGAAACGTTATGAGGCGGATAAAAGAGTGTCAGAGCAGCGGCCAGGCCAGGTGGACACCAGACGTCACCAGCATGCAGAGACCCCCGTTGGCTTGGCGCTGAGCCTCCCTCCCTACCAGCAGCTCTGCTGCAGGGCCGGAGCTGAGGGAGCACGACGGGGACAAGCGCGGGGACACAGATGGAGCTGAGGGTGGGGGGCTGGAAGGGGCAGGTGCAAGAGGGAGACGAGGCACAAGGCACAGCCTCATCGTTTTGCCTCCAGTGTGACGGGATGACAGCTGTTGGGGCAGCCAGGACGTAAGGAGCAATCAGATAGCAATTTACCAAATGCCGTCTCTGCGGCATTTGAAAGTGGAAGAAAAAGAAAAAAAGCAGAAAACAAGTGCTGTCAAGGATGTAGAGAAATTGGAACCCATGTGCGTTGCTGGTGGGGATGTAAAACTGTGCAGCATTGTGAAAAACAGTCTGGCAGGTCCTCAAACTATTAAACATAGAATTACCACATGACCCAGCAATTCCACTTCTAGGTATGGCTCAAAGGAACTGAAAACAGGGGCTCAGACAGACATTTGCACGCCTGCGCTCATAGATACATCACTCCCAACAGCCAAAAGGTGAAGCAACCCAAGCATCCATTAACAGATGAACGGATAGGGGCGCCTGGGTGGCTCAGTTGGTTAAGCGTCTGCCTTCGGCTCAGGTCATGATCCCAGGGTCCTGGGATCAAGCCCCGCATCGGGCTCCCTGCTCAGCAGGAAGCCTGCTTTTCCCTCTCCCACTCCCCCTGCTTGTGTTCCCTCTCTCGCTGTGTCTCTCTCTGTCAAAAAATAAAATCTTAAAAAAAAAAAAAAAGATAAACAGATGAATGGATAAACAAAAATGTAGTATATACACACAGTGCAATATCACTGAGCCTTAAGAAGGAAGGAAATGGTGACTGGTGCTACAATATGCATGAATCCTTAAAGACACAATGCTAATGAAACAAAGCAGTCACAAAACGACCAGTCCTGCATGATTCCACTTATATGAGGTCTCCAGAGTGGTCAAATTCCCAAAGATAGAAAATAGAATAGCAGTTGCAGGGGGCTGGGGGAGGGGAGAATGAGGAGTTAGTGTTGGATGAGTATCTGGGAGGATGAAAAAGTTCTGGAGGTGGATGGTGGTGATGTTTGCACAACAATGCAAATGTAATTAATGCCACTGAACCATACATTTTTAAATGGTGAAAATGGTAAATTTCCCACAGTAAAAAAAAAAAAAAAAAAAATAGGCCTAAGGGAAAACACTGAAGCAAGGCTCTAAAGTATCCCACTAACTCCTGGGGTTACCTTAAATAAGAAGAGAACCTCTTTGAAACAGTGACTATGGCCAGGACAAAAATGTTAATTCCATGGAAAAAAAAAAGAGAACCCAGAATGACATGGAAACAGTGCTGATTTGAAAAGCCAGTGTTACTCAGTCTCTTTGTACTCAACTTTTTTGAGGCTAAGAATCCCTTTTAAACATTAAAAAGAAATTCCTCAAATTCTTAATCGCAGGAAACAAACTGAGGGTTGCTGGAGTGGGGGGTGGGTTGGGAGGGAGGGGGTGACTGGGTAATAGACACTGGGGAGGCTATGTGCTCTGGTAAGCGCTGTGAATTGTGCAAGACTGTTGAATCTCAGATCTGTACCTCTGAAACAAATAATGCAATATATGTTAAGAAAAAAAAGAAGAAGAAGAAGGTAGCAGGAGGGGAAGAATGAAGGGGGGGAAATCGGAAGGGTAGACGAACCATGAGAGACGATGGACTCTGAAAAACAAACTGAGGGTTCTAGAGGGGAGGGGGTTGGGAGGATGGGTTAGCCTGGTGATGGGTATTGAGGAGGGCACGTTCTGCATGGAGCACTGGGTGTTACGCACAAACAATGAATCGTGGAACGCTACATCTAAAACTAATGATGTAATGTATGGGGATTAACATAAGAATAAAAAAATTTAAAAAAAAAGAAATTCCTCAATATACACACAATAGAATGTTTTGTATCCACTGATTGAATTCTTAATGATGATCCTTCCACATACATTCAAAAAAGGGTAGTATATATGTGAAGGAGACGTACTATTTATTCTGTCTACCAGCAATGTTTGAAGTACAAAAAGTAATTCTCTGATCCTTTATAATAGCACCTCAGGCCCCTGGGAACCCACCACCCACAGGGTGAGAACCACAGCTCTATGCTAACAAGAGACTAAAGCTCAGCTGTGAACTCCCAAGACTCGGTGCAAAACCATTAAATCAAAAATGCTATGATGCACAAATGCAGCTCTTTGCAGAAAATAAAAAGTGAAATATTTTCCCCCAGAAAGACAAAGTGTATTTCCTCTAACAGGAATGCACATGTCCTAGGCTAGACTTAATTCGGGCAGCCCTGCCTTACATAGAGTTCTCAGAGCCTGTTCAGCAGTATGACTATACTATGCCCCTCGCGCAGTCCCTTCCCAAGGGAGCTGCTCTTTGGGATTGCTGTTCCATACAGTGGCATGCCTCTCAATGAGGATGTCTTCTAAACAATTTCCCTTGCCTCAAGCAATGAGAAATTTATCCATGACTACTGACATATATAGTTGCTTAGAAATCACGTTCATTGCTGCCCTGGTATAAACATGCTGATCAGATACCCAGCGCCGTGATGGGCAGACTCAGCTCAACAAGGGCGTGTCTCAATTTTAATTTGTTGTAAGCTACACTGGAGTGGGTTATTACTTGCTTGACTCACAGAGGTAGCATGAGGCTAAATGTGTAAAAAAGAAAAAGGTTGGTTTTTTTTACATTGACATATGTAACCAAAAAAGAGAAAAGAGTTCTATAAAAAGGCAAAGGGTTATTACTCTATTAAATCAGTGCCTTCCAGCGTGACCAAACTAGCCTGTGAAATTTGGTGATGAAGGGTGAACATGGGAAATCATCATCCACCTGTTAAGCTGGTTTTATGATACTAATACAAATGTGAGTCCTAATAAAATTCCTGCATTAAATCCATTAACTCAAAAGTACCTGGAAGTTTTATTTTTTTAAATATTTCATTTATTTATCTGAGAGAGAGAGAGAAATCACAAGCGGGGGTGGGTGTAGAGGGAGAAGCAGACTCCCCAATAAGCAGGGAGCCCGATGCGGGATTCAATCCCAGGACACTGGGATCACAACCTGAGACGAAGGGAGACACTTAACCAACTGAGCCACCCAGGCGCCCAGTACCTGGAAGTTTTAGAAACAGGTTACCAGGTTACCATGTGGTAGATCTAAAGCATCACTGGACTTGTGGTGGCCCCAACATGCAAAGATATAAAATGTCTTAATAAAACCCCTGAAATTCTAGAAAGTGATCATGTGTTCAGTGGGCAATCCTAACAGATAATGAATATCCATAAAAATCTTCCACAGACTTTCCTCTGTTGGATGACCGTTGAAGAAGAGCTTCTTCCACATTTCTTGAGTTTAGGGCTGAGTTAAATCCCCACTGGGAATTAAGGTCTTGGTGTTGGTTCCCTCAAACTCCAGATTCTCAAAACCATTGAGGCAGAGCATTGAGACAATCTAATGAATCCAGGAAAAGGAGAATGATTTGGAGGGCAAGATCAGCTGGCTCAGATCACCAAGAGGCTAGGGTTCGAGCTGTGTGTTCCTCTTATTATCCACAGTGACTGAGTTGTATGAAGTGGGGTGATGAGGTGCAAGAACAGAGAGTGGAGAATATCATCTGCCTGGCAACCTCTTTTTTGCAGGTGGCCCAGGATGAGACAGCCATTGGGACAGCATAAGCTCTTCTTTTATGAGCCCATATTTGCATTAGTCACATAGCAGACATGAGCAAGGGGACATTTAAATCCTAGATGAATCTCCAAGAGAAGGGAACACCATGAAAGAGATGTTTGCTAATAATGAACCAATATTAGGGAGATAGCGCAGGCGCCCAGAGAAGAATCAGAGACTATTGTCCAATTCAAAGTATCAACAGATCATATGAAACCAGAAAACTAAAACCCTTGGAAAGAAGAGAAAGACAGGGCCAATACTAACTTTTCCTCAACTAGCCATCTTTATCTGTCCCAAGGTCTTCCTAAATCTCTCATGGGAGACTCTTCTGAACTATCAGATGCCAATCCTATCTTACAAGAGAAAGAAGGAAGGAAGGATAGTGGAAAGACTAAGTCTATGCATGCACACTGGGGCACAGTCACCTGCTTTGGAATCCTTGCCCTGTCATTTAGGGGCTGGGTGACCTTGGGCAGGTCACAGAGCAGTCTAAGCATTCCAATCTCATAAGATGAAGAAGATGATAATGGTCTCTCTGGGAAGGCCATGGTGCAGCTTACTCTGGGTAAAGCCCACAACCCAGGGTGTGGCATACAGTAAACTCTCAAAGCAGACTAGCAACTCATTTCTAGACTTCGATACTGAGGTGCCATAATACTCAGTCTGACCTCAACCAAATCCTACTGGACAAACGACAAATCCGAGGCTCCCTACAAAGGTCCCTACACATGGAAGTTCACCAGTGATTTGCCACCGCTAAGTAACAATCAGATTCCCAGAAGTTACCTGCAATCAGAGCTTGCCAAAGAGAGAGACTTTGTTAAAGCTACCTTAAAGATGTTTAAATGTTAAACACTATGTGGGCAGTATTTTATGTAGTTATATTTTAGGTAGAGTTTGAGAGTTTTAATGTTTATAGAGAAGAGTGAAAATGCATTTTAAAAGCCATTAAAGCCTACAGCGATCTCAGATGACCACAGGAAACACCAAACAAACACCAGCTAGCTACCAAAGATGAGCCAAAAAAGAGGAAGAATCATACATTCGATTAGTGCCTACGGGGTCAGCTAACGTCAGTGCTGAGATGGTTTGCCTGCTAAAAAATACCAGCCAGAACAATCTATCTTTATGTATATCACCAGGGTCAGGCCCCCAGGCATTTTCCCTCATTGGTGACAAACGATCTTATTCCCAGAGCATAAAATCTCTAAAGCCCCCTTTAAGGACCCATGTGAGAGAGGAGAGCTCTGGGCAGGAATGGCACCAGTGATGAAGAAGCAGTTAAGACCATTGGTAGGGACACGGGAATTGGAGTGGAAGATTCAGCCAGGGGAGCAGGGCATGCACCTTGGGACCTGTGGGGCAAATGACTCCTTACATTTCAGCAGAGCTGTGGCTTAACTGGGGCGATTTTTCCCCGAGGGGACATTTACTCATGTCTGGAGATGTTTTTGGCTGTCATAACTGGGGGCACTGGTGATCCCGGCATCTAGTGAGTGGAGGCCAGAGATGCCACCTAACATCCTGCAATGCACAGGGCAGGGCCCATGACAAAAATCCAGACCCAAATGTCAATAATGCCAAGGCGGACAATCCTGCATTACAGGAAGAGAGAAAAGAGGCCTGAGGCCATTCACAGACAGACTTTGTCACAGGCTGTCATTAACAGATGTTGTGCATTCGGGCACCTGGTGTCTCAGTCTGTTAAGCGTCTGCCTTCAGCTCAGGTCATTATCCCAGGGTCCTGGGATCTAGTCCCGCATCGGGCTCCCTGCTCAGCGGGGAGTCTGCTTGTCCCTCTCCGTCTGCCCCTCCTCCCACTCATGCTCTCTCTCTCTCTCTCTCTCAAAGAAATAAATAAAATCTTAAAAAAAAAAACAGATGTTGTGCAGTCTGGTTTGTGAATGTCATTTACGGAGTGTGTCTCAAGTTCACATCCGTGCCTATCATTAAAGCCAGACAATATCTTTAATTTAGAAGAGGCCTGTTTGATAAAGCTTTAAAAATATTTACCTTCTTTGAAATTGTTTTTAAAACAATTACTTCCCAACTCCTACCAGTCCCTGAGGGAAAGTAAGAAAGCCATTGTTCACATTAAAACCAGGATCTTCTCTCTGATCAAAATAAACCCACATTATCCATGTAACATGAATTCTACTGAGTTATGTCTCAGGAATTTTTAATACAGTATGCACTAGTTTAAGTGTGATACAGAGGCGAACAGACACATACACATATGTGAACACACACACACACACACACACACACTTGGGCACTCTCACCCTCCATTCGCCCCCCCCCACCTCTTTAGGCTGGTGTACATAACTAACACCCAGTGAATATTTCCACTACTAATAGAATTGGAAAATTGTAGTTGAACTCACAGAGCTGAAAGAACACCCAATTTCCAAAACCAGAGATTTTATCTTCTTGAAATAATAATTCTTTGAAGTTAACCCCATTGCAATTGGGGGCTAGCTCAAAGACCACTTGTGAGTACCAGAAGGCTCTTGCCATGTATGCCCTTCAAAGTCTTTCCCTGACTCATGCCAGGCACATGGCAGAGGCCCCCAGCAGTCCTTGGCTTCCACCACCAGCCCCTGCCTGCAATCCACAGTGATTGATTAGCCCACTAATTGAGCATCATTAGCAGATTGAGACTGTCATCACCCCATCTTAAGCATCTTACAGCCTCTAAAGTCCCCAAGCAATCATGGTGCTGATAAGCCTAGGGTAACGTGTTATTATTTGTCAGCTACACCGAGGCTCCTTTGGCTCCAAAGGCAAACATTTCTGCTATATCCTTGGGGAAAAAGCCAAAGAAGAAAAAGAGTTATCTCTTGGTTTTAAAGGTAATATCAAAAAGCTTGCTGTTCAGCCAGATAAAAAGAGGCAGCTGCTTCCCACCAGAGGCCAAAGTCCAGTTCAGAGCAAGAAAATGGGATCCAGTCCAAAATCTGACCAGTTTTCCCACAGCATCCTATCAGGTGACAGTTGGCCTGGCCCAGCAAAAGAGCCAGCCCACAGCAGGGGGGAGAGAAGCTTCCCGATTCTAAAATCTGCTTCAGAACTCAAGGTCAGCCTTATTTAATCCCAAATAATTATCCTTCCTTGCTAACTGCCCAGATTTCCCTCTGGAAACCCAGGAAGAATTATTTTTACTTTATATTATATAAATACTTAAAAATCATCTCCATGAATTAGCATGACATGTTCAAAAATCTTACACTCTACATTGGTTTCATAGCATGGATGACTATATTTGACAGTAAATATTTTTGGCCCACCTGGAAGAAGTTAAGGCAGGATTACTAGTTCAAGCCCAGGCTATACCCCCAACTCACTATGTGGCTCTAGGCACATCACTTAACAAATCATGGGCTCCATTTCTCAGATGTGAAATGAGCCTCACAGAGTAGTGTTCCCCAAAGAGTGACCCACAGGCCAACTGCATCTAAATCTTAAGGATGCTTATCACCCTAGAGAGGGGCCCACAGATAATCCCAGACATTACTAGTATTCATGCATTCTCCCATCCTGGAAATCACTTCCTGGAGATCAAACAATGCATTACAGGCTCCTCTGTGGTTGGCTGGGGCTGAGTGACTGCTTGGAGCCAATGGGTCAAAAGGCCAAAGCTCCCAAGGGCCAGGGTGCAATGCCCATCTCTCTTCCTCAGCCTGGAGGGTTCCCAGAGCTACAGCAGCTCTAGCAAGGGTGGGAGAAAGCTAGGATTGTTTGATATCCCAGCATAAGTTAGTCTTCCCTGACTGATTCGAGGATCCTAAAGACCATCTGATTTATGACAAGGAGGGAAGATAGCTTCCCTATGAGTGGTCTATGTGGCTAGTGGTTGACTGACACCTGAGCCAGATGCTGTCATTTTCTTACCCCAACTTCTTCTTTGCTACCAGAATTCTCACTTTGTTCATCACAGCAAGGCAGTCAGTCCCAGGAGATGAAGCATGATGCCTCTGTGCCAAGGGTTCTGAAACTTTAGTAGGCATCAGAATCACCTAGAAAGCTTGGTGGATACAGATTGCTGGGCCCCAACTTTGCTAAGAATTTTCATTTCTAACAAGTTCCCAGAGGATGCTGATGCTGATGGTCCAGGGAACCACACTCTGAGAACCACTGGTCTCAATCAATGGATCCCACTCTTCTTTGTCAGATACTCACTTTCTTAACTTCCCTTGCAGGTGGGAATGGTCATATGACCCAGTTCTGGTCAGTGAGACAGAGCGAAGTCTGCAGGGTAACTTCTGGGGAAGATTTTTCTCCCATAAAAGGAGACCTTTTGTCTTGCCTTAAATGTGGTCGAGTGAAAACATGACATTTGGTCCTGAGGCAGCCATCTTGCAAACCATGAGGTAACAAGCCTGAGGATGAAAAGCCAACATGCCAAGGACAGCAGAGCAGAAAGAGAGAACAAAACATGGGTAAACTCGTGTGAAGTTGTGATTTATAACAGGAAATAAATATTTGGTCTTCCTCCCATTCCTGGCACAGAGGTCCTAAAACCCTTGGAACTTCCTGTGATGAGAGTGACAAAGGTGTTTTTTGTTACATCAATGACATGACTTTTGGATCACCTAGGGATGGGGGCTGGGTGCCAGGGGAACCAACCAGAAATAGAGATTTGGAACTCTCAATCCCACCGTGATTTCTGAGGAGCGGGGAAGGGCTAGAGGTTGAATCAATCATCAATGGCCAATGATTGAATCAATCATGCCTATGTAATGAAGCCTCCATAAAAACCCAAAAGGAGGGGATTCAAGGAGCTTCCAGGTTGGTGAACCTGGAACTATGTACTACTGTGCCAGGCCCCAACTTCCACAGGGACAGAAGCTCCTTTATCCAGGACCTCCCACGCATGTTCTCATCTGGCTGTTGACTTATATCCTCTACAGTCCTTCAGAATAAACTTGTAATCTAGTGAGTAAACTGGTTTCCTGAGTTCTGTGAACCATTCTAACAGATTTATTGAACCCAAGGAGCAGGTCATGGGAACCTGTGATCGATAGCCATATGGTCAGAAGCATAGGGAAAAACCTGGACTCAAGCCTGGCATCTGAAGCGAAGGGCCATCTTGGGACTGAGCCCTTAACTTATGGTATCTGATGCTATCTCCAAGTAGATAGAGTCAGAATTGAGTTGAACTGTAGAGCATCCAGCTGGCATCAAAGAATTGCTTGGTGGTGTGGGAGGAAAAAATCTACACATCAGAATTGGTACCACAATCCTGAACTTCTCACTGGGGAACTGATACACCAAACCTGAAACAACCTTCCTCCAGGCTTCTTGTTATGCGAGATAAGTAAGTGTTGAACTTTTAACCCATGGTTAATCAGTGTTGGGGCAATGTCCATTTTCCTGGTCTCATGTTCCACGTGGAAGGACTTCAGCCAGAGTCTCACTCTGGCTGCTCAATCAGACAAGTGACTTACAGGCGGACTTAGCGGAAGGGACTGAGCTCCTTCACCTCAGCCCCCTTCTTATCCTATCTGAAACCATCTACTACACAGAGGTATACTTTGATTTTCTCTCTATGATTTAGCAAGGTTAGTGGGGCTGACCCTGCTCTCATTGAGAGGGCCTGTGCTGCCAATGACTAGAAGAGATGGAATTTCTAAAATGGCCCATGAAAATATCCCACCCTAATCCCCAGGACCTCTGCTATAATGAGCTATCACTCCCACGACTGATATATCATATGACACAGTTGACCTTAAGATATGGAAATTATCCATGTGAGCCTAATCAAATCACATGAGCCCTTAAAAGCAGGGCACTTTCTCAGGCTAGTGGCAGAGGAACAAAGGGAAGTCCGAGAGATACAAAACACCAGAAGAATTCCATGTTGGCTTTAAAGATGGAGGGGCCATGTGCCAAGGAATTCAGACATCTCCTAGAAGCTGAGCATGGATGACCTCCACCTGACAACTGGCAAGGACACAGGAATCTCAGTCAGTCTTATGACCAGTGGCAACTGATTTTTGCCAAAATCTGAATGAGTTTGGAAGCAGATTCTTCCCCAGATCCAGAGCCCAACCCAGCCCACACCTTCATTTCAGCCCCATGCTATGCTGAACATAGCACCCAGACAAGCCCACCCGGACTTCTGACCTAGAGAACTGTGATACAATAAATGGATGTTGTTTTAAGCTTCTGCACTTGTGATAATCTGTTACACATCATTAGAAAACTAATACAGCGGGGAAGTCCTTCTGATTCAGGGGGAAGTGGTTAATAAGTCTTTTTAGCATCAAAACCAAAGCTACAAGGCACCTGGGTGGCTCGGTCAGTTAAGCATCTACCTTCACCTCAGGTCATGATCTTTGGGTCCTGGGATGGAGCCCTGCATCAGGCTTCCTGCTCCTTTCTCAGTCTGCTTCTTCCTCTCTCTCTGTACCTCCACTTATGCTCACTCTCTCTCTCTCTCAAACGAATAAATAAAATCTTAAAAAAAAGAACTACATCCTCTGATCAGCTTATCAGCAATAAAGCTGACATCTTAATCTTCATCTGACTCCCATGCGTATTTCTCAATTATTTCTGATTTCAGAAGGGGAAAAAAGGGAAGGGAAAAAAGGTTTTATTTATTCATCCAATATAAACCCCAATAGGCAGATATTGTATTACTCTGCAGCCAAAAGCATCCCTAAATAATACATTAACCTCCAGCAACTCTTTAAAATGAGGCTCAGAGCTGGGATGTGGTAGAAAGACCCAAATCATGCCACCTCAGAACACAGGCATCCAGAAGGCTTATTTTATATTTTATCTTTACATTAAAAATCGTCTCTTCCCTACAGCGGAGAGAAAACACAGCAGATGAAGAAAAAGACTTAATCCTTGAATGGGTGGGGGGAAAATTGTACCTTCCCCACAGGAACTAAAAATCCATAACCCCCAACTTCGTTGGTTTATAAAATTTTCAATTTTCAAGTAATCACCTAAGAGTAGCTGGCCTTTGAGATGTCGTTTAAATGAATGGCAAAGCGCTTTGAGATTTTCCACCAAAACTACAGGCAGCCAGTGAAGTGCAGATGGGTTGTTTGTGTATTCAGGAAGTGCGCTTCTACTCCTCCTGGAACTCAGTCACTCCTTCCAACAGCACCCTCCTCCAGTGCTCTGCAAATGCATACATCGCAGGCTGCCAATTCGATAATATACTGCTATTTCCTTCCTAAAAAACTCCCAGTCTTTGATGGCGCTGCAAGGAATTGAGTGCGCCATCAGCATAAAAATGAAATGCAAGGTTTTTAAGGCTCTGTCCCAGAGTCCTTTGAACCATCCATCTGAGAGGCAGCTTTAAGGGAAGGAGATGAGTACTCCTTCCCTTAAAATTAGTTTGAAATTCATTAGGGGAAACTAAGTCCCCAAATTCAGTAGCAGATGTGGTCACAATGACTGCAATCTCTTCCTTCATTTAGAATATAGTAACTAATTTTTTTTTCCTAAAAGGGGTACTTCAAAAGCTTTTAGTGCAACCCTTTCTTTCTACAAATAAGGAAACTGAGATCTAGAGCAGCTACATAAAATTAAAAATGCTGGAGCAGTCATTTTTCCATCTGAATCCTGTTCTTCTGAGTGTTCAATCCTCTCCACCTTGAAGGGCCATGAGGCCCTGGCTAACAGGGCACCTCCGAGAAGCTCAAAGCAGCTCTTGGAGACGGGTTTGGAGATGGAGCCTTGCCATGTCTGGTTTAGGGAAACCTAAACATCTGAGAAGCAGAGAAGTTGAGCTCTGACGGTTTCCATGGTGACCACTGAGCCCAAGTGCATGCTCTAATGAGCCAGCTGGGCAAGCCAGCACCTGGGAGCAAAGGTTGGGGGACATTCCAGGAACATCCACACGCCACTGAGCTCCTCAATTGAAATCTGAATGGGTGGCTAGGCTGCTAATAAGGGCTTTTTTTGGGAGACAGATACACAGCAGATCTGAATGAACTCTATATATCTGGCCCTGTGCCAAGCTCTCTTCCACACATTATTTCATTTAATCATCACCAAAACCTTCTAAAGTGGATTCGAATTCTACCTTCCTCTTTCTCACCGATGAGTAAACTGAGGCCGCTCACCCAGGATCACTGAGCTCATAAAAGGCAGCTCTAAGCTAGTTCTCCTGCTCCATTCTCCCACGCTCACAAACCTGAAACCGCTCACCTGGGGAGGTCCCCTGTCTTTTTCTAAAGAGAAGTCCTGATTTCTTGTCTCAGAAAAACAAGTGCACATTAGAACTCACCACTGATCTATCTTTGCCCATCATTGCCAGATTCTGAAACGGTCTCAAATTGTCATTTTTAAAAATTAAGTCATCATCAGAAACAACTCCCTGAAGAAGGTTTGAAAGACTCGAGAACTAGGTCAACAATGAAAAAGAGAGCAGAAATGATGTTACACCTGAGTCAAACAAGCTTTCTGTGAGATCATATGAGTAAGTGTTAGTTAAAGGGCATTGAGAACCCCAAGCCAATCACATCTGCTCCACAACCTGTCACTGAGGACAGGAATGCCACCTTTAGTAAATAAATTCCTTGAGTTGAGTTTTTGTCCCTTGGTTAAAGGCAAGTATTCTCAGGAAGAAAAAAACCCACTAAGATATTGGCAATCATCAACACCTTAGTATAAATTAGTACATCAGTGTACTATTGCTGAGAGAGCACTCAGAAGTGAGAGGACAGAGAGGGTGGGGCCATGAAGAGATGGATACAAAGCACAACGCAGTATCTGGAAAACGCATGCTTCTGGAAGAGGTCCCAGAAGCCAGGATCAGCTTAAAGACCCCGGACTTGGAAATAAAAAGGAGTGAAGAATTTCCAATAACAAAACAAATGGATTTACTTCTCTACTTTATTGCAAATACACTTAGAAACCCATCTTCCATCTTTAAGATGGAACTGAATATGTCTCTCATCTTTAGAAAACCTTGTTTTGGCACACCTATACTTAACCCTCTTGTGTTGTGATTCCAGAAATACCACTGTAAATAAGGAAACTGATAAAGAGAAGTTTAGGCACAGTACTTGTGACTACCATTGGCCAAAACAGAAAATATAATTATAACATTAAACTCTTCCGTTAAAAGTGACAATGATATGATAACACCGTAATCATTCCTTCTGGATCCCATCAGGCTAAAAAGCCAGTTGGATCGCAGAGTTTAGGGTTTAAATAGATGCAGTACTCACTCGAAAGACCTTCTCCACTCTTGCAATGCTCTTCCCAAAAATGGTTCCAAGTTGGTCTCCAATTCCAGCTAATAAGAAACCAAAGAGCGGAATTCCAAAGATGGCATATAAAATACAAAAGATTTTGCCTCCTTCAGTGCTTGGAGCAATATTCCCATACCCTGGTGAGAAACAGTAAAAAGAGAAAGGGAGAGTGGTGAGGTGGTAGAGAAATCAGAGAGCTGAACAAAAGAATCCACAGATTTCTTGAAGGGTTTCTGTGCTCCCCCACTTCACAAGCTTCCGGGAGCAGAGCATCATCAAAAATCTAACATTCAGAACATTGTTCCATTACTTCTCTCCTTTCTCTCCCTGGAAACAGTTTTAAGGAGATCCAGCCTTCCTGGATCTTAATGTGTTTAATTAGATTACATTTTAGGAAATTCGTAGTCACCCAGAATTGCACTGCTGATGAAAACAAGTATCATCCATTTCAGAAACACCAAATATCTTGGTTCAGGGGTTCAGGGAGACCTGAAGATCCAAGGAGCGTTCACCATTGCCCTTTTTAGATTGGAAAAGAGCTTCTCCTTTACAGTCTCTTCCCATGAGCAACCCCTCCACTTGACAGACTGGCTGTCTTCAACATTTGGCTTTATAGGGTGATGGGTGCTCCGCATTAGGCAGGATATGTGGTCTAGCACAAATTCAGAAAGGACTCATGGATCATACAGCCCTGAGAAGCCTGAAAACAGAAGAACAGGGAAGGAAAACAGTGCCTCTTCCTGCATTGACAGTGATGTTTAGCTCTACTTGGCTCTTTTTCTGTTTACTGGGAACTTTCATTGTGTCTGGGTCATGCCTCTCTTCCCACCCACTTCTTTCATCAAGGGCTATCAGGCGCTAAATATATGTTTATTGGTGGAATGGATGTCTGAATATAAAAGAATCTTTTTATAGCCATGTCTATAATATGTATTTCAAATAGTGCTTGAAAACACCAACATCTGCATTCTTAAGAATTCTGCAATTATGTAAGTAACTTCTGTATAGTGAGCACTGGGCTTCCTCTATATGGATGGGGCTAACGGAAGTGGTGCTGGGAAAAAAAGGCTATGGTATTGGCATGATATAGAGAGAGATGAGAATCTAAATTGCTTGATATCCAGTTTCATGTCAATGAGTACTGCAATGTTATGCTAACTAGCATCTGGATAGTCACCCAACTGTTCTCCCATATTAGGGTAACTCAGGTGGGGCCTGTTTCTAAATCCATGAGATGAGTGAGTTACTGGGTTCAAGGCTGTGAGCATGTTAGGGATGCAGCACAGCCAAGGCCAATGTCGATGCTGCCCCATCCCGAACCTCCGATGAGCCTAGAAAACTCTCGCTGCTGCTGTCTGATTTTGGGTGATGAGTCACTTGGCTATTTTCCTTTTCAATTTTCTTGTCAGAATCATTCAAATCTTTTATCAGGAATTATCTAAATTCCAGTTTCCATTTCTCAAATGAGTGTTCAGGCAAGCCTTCCTCATCTTACATTCCTTTTACTCAGCACCCTTTTCACTTAATTGTGCAAAAGAGACTCTTGGAACTTTTTTCAGGTGCTTTCAGGAACTTGGACAAAACCATTTTTCTAGGGGCGCCTGGGTGGCTCCGTCAGTTAAGCGTCTGCCTTTGGCTCAGGTCATGATCCCAAGGTCCTGGGATCGAGCCCCATGTCAGCCTCCCTGCTCAGCAGGGAATCTGCTTCTCCCTCTCCCTTGCACCCTCCCCTGCTCTTGCTCACTCTCCCTCTCTCTCTCTCTCGAATGAATAACATCTTTAAAAAAAAAAATTTTTTTCTAAGTGTTGCCCTCTAGAATAATCTGATTGATACTGAAAAGGGAATAAATGTGCCTACACAGCTTCACTTCACTCAGGTCGATGGGGACCTATGGAAACATCTATGACTCTTGCTTGACTGTCTCAGAGTTGACCGATCACTGTCAGGGAAGGTAGGTTCTCTTTTCGTCTCAATATCTCAGAAGGAAACATGTTGTAGACACAGCACAGGCAAACAAATTGCTGAATAGGCATCTCATTAGCCCCAACAAGAGGTGCACACTCTTTCCCCAGCTTTTGGTGAGGACCTGCCCCACTGCCTGGGTAAGGACTGTGTTCAGGGAATTTCCTGGTATCATCCAAGGGGCATGACAAAGAAGAGAGAAGACAGAGGGTCCAGATCCAATTCCACCTCACTCTACCTGGTTGTCCCCAGAGTCACTTAACCTCCACAGATCCCAGCCTTAGAGGGGTTTGAGGATCATGTGGAAAAATCAGTGAACTGTAAAGGACCATACAAATGCAAAGCAGTATTACTACTAGCAGTATTATTACTACAATTGGCTCCTTATTTAGTCAGTGTTTCACAGACTAGAACACTAAGATAAAGTTAAAGCAAAGCTCTTGGGTAAGGACACCAGTGAAGTAAAATTCAAATAAATCTTTAAATATATTTAAGGCCATCACTTCATACTGGGCATAAGGTAATTGCCATTCTTGAGTAATGCTGTGTTTGTGCATTGTGTTTGTGCCACGTTGTGGGCAACGTGTGTGTGTGTGTGTGTGTGTCCCTTGCCTCTGATGAACTATATGGAAAAGCTGTCCCAGTGGAACCCTCAACACTGTCATTCTAGACTTTTAACATTTTGGAGCTTTGCTCTGAGGCAACAGGAGGGCCACATGCCTGGATATTTGGCTCTACTTTATCGAGACTGTTAGACTGCTCTGCCCATCCATCCAGGATCCTTGGCAGAACTTTGAAGGAGGGGGTGGTGGTCATATAGGCTCAAGACTGGAGACTGCAGGGCTTCCTGTTCTGACACTTCCACTTCCTGACTCTCAGATCTTGAGGATTTCCCTAACCTTTCTGCCTCACTCTCCTCCTCTGACATGGGGCTAAAGATAGCACCTGCCTTTTGCTATTAAAGATGAAATGAGGAGCGCCTGGGTGGCTCAGTCGGTTAGGCGCCGACTCTTGGTTTCAGCTCAGGTCGTGAACTCAGGGTCATGGAATCAAGTCCCACCACATCAGGCTCCGCGATCAGTATGGAGTCTGCTTGGGATTCTCTCTCTCCCTCTCCCTCTACCCCTCCCCCCCAAAAAAAACACACAAATAAATCTTTTGTTAAAAAAAAAAAGATGGAATGGGTTACATGCAAAGTATGAGTTGCCTGTGGAGATTAAATACAAAAAATCATGACACAAATCATGATGCAATACTTGGTAAGTATTAGCAATTATCATCTATCTTGCCCAGGGTTTTCTGTAGGAAGGAATCACTTCTGAGCAATATTTCTCCGGGAAAACTAAGCCCCAGGAGAAAACAGATGGTTGGTTCCTGTCTTCCATCTGGAAACTCCGCTGTTCTCCCACAGTGCCAGGCCAAGGAACAGAATGTCTGTACCACCAGTGGGGTTGGATCCATGAGTTGGATGGGCCCACCGTTGCATTTGGGGTGTGGGCATCTCTCGGCGCAGCTAGGGGCAGCAACGCTGGGAAATGAGATGGGGTGACATGGCAGCGAGAAAGGCAATTGGTCAGGGAGAACTAGCCTAGAACATGAGAACTGGTTTAAGGAAAGCAAAAGAAGTCGAAAGAGTGACTTCTGGCCAGAGAGGACCAGCCCGGCAAGAAGTGTCTGTTATGAATGAGAAGGACCAAGGCAGGGCTTCACTGTGTTTACCTTTGGCCAGAAAATAGTTCCAGGCCCTTTTTGAAGAGAAAGCTGGTGTTTAAAGGAGGCTGCCTGAGTAGCTCATGTGTAACACTTCCATTTGCTATTTACATGCCAAAGTCAGATCTTTGCCAAACCATGCGCCGTTCAACCCTGTTAACTGGTTAAGAGTGTGTGTTCTAGACCCAGAATGTCTATATGTGCTAAATCGGCTTTCTGGGGGTGAAATCTGTGCACCCACACTAAGAAGGGCCCCATGCTTGGTTTATTGAGCTGCTGTTGCCATTTTGACGTTCTTAACCATTTTTTAGCAAGGGACCGCATTTTCATTTTGCGCTGGGCCCTACACATTACATAGCTGATCCTGGTGAATGTAGCTAGGCTCCACTGCTTACTAGCCGTGAGATATTGGCCAAGTTACTTGACATCTTGGAGCCTCCGTTTTCTCATCGGTCAACTGAGGTTATTAACAGTACCTACTGGATATGCTTAATGAGAGACTAAGATAATTACGTGGAGCCCAGTGCCTGGCACCTAGTGAGCACTCAGTAAATGTTAGCCCCAATGACGGCTATCTCCAAAGCCACAGGTTAGCACCCAGTTCAGGTGCTGTGTAAGTAGAAATAGCTGCTCAGGTACTTTGGCAGGTACAACTCCTAATTAAGGCCAACGGGCAAGTGACAGTTACTAGCTACAGTCTGGGACCTGGCCAGGTGCTCTGTCTGATATGAGTAGAGTCAGATGGTTCAATCCGAAAATGTCTCAAAGACTAAAGTCTACTAGCATTCCATAGCTGTTGATAAGAATGCCATCATTTGCTGCCCTTACAAATAATGGCTTGTGGGAAAGCATCTGAACAAAGGAGTGAGCATCATTCCTCCAGCTTAGAAACCCCAGTTGGTAGGAACCCACCAGCAGAGTCAACAGTCAAGAGCAGGTGGGACTTTCCCACATCAGAATTAGTTACTGAGAGAGGGGACCGGGGACAGCGAGCCCTCTGCAAAGACTGAACAGGGTCTAGTCTTCCTTGGCATTGCTCCTAGTTTGGAGAAGTGCCTGAGCATATGCCCTTTTGCTACACATTTGTAAGCCTTCCTGTATATGTGAACATAAGAAAACATTGTTTAAAAAGAAGTACTTTGATATCTTCAGATAAAAGAGACCTCTGATACTGAGTAGTATCGCTGCTTTTCAGAAAAGACTGTTATTCCTAAGACCTCTCTATACACATTCTAAATAATGAACACATTTTTCTTGTGTCTGAAAGGTACTCATGCGGCTCATGAGAGTCTTTCTAGAAAGCAATTTGGCAAGCCTTTAAAAAGTCCATGCTCTTTGACACCACAGTTCCTTGGGGATTCTCCCAAGGAAACAACCAGAGATGAAGACCACACTTGACACACAAAGATCTTCAGCATGATGTTACACCATCACAAAATAGAAAGAGCTTAAGCCTCCAACAACATGTGACTATGGTGTGGGTAGTGTATTCAATGGAACCCAATAAAAATTATGTTTTTCAAAGAAGCTTAATAATATGGGGAAATGTTTACATTATTGTGTCACAAATTATATGAACTCAAGTAAGCAGGCTAATGTTTGGGTATTTCACAAATAATGAAAAGACAGCTCCTCAGCTCCAGCTACCCCACTGCACAACTCGTAAATAGTGGAAAATTTCTCAAGAACTGGAAGAATTCAAGGGCCCTGAGTTTTCTTAAAAGCCTTGCTACCATATGTGATGAATGAATTCACCACCAAATAATTATTCTTACTACCATCATTGTACTCAGGTTTTGTTTAGAATTCTCTAACTGTATGATTTTACAAAAAATCCTCCACTCTAGAGTTAAAATTTAGCCGGCTAAATGGTTTTCAACTTACAATGCTTTAGTTCTCAATTAAGAGAGAGAGTGAGAGAGAAAATAGTGCTTTTACCCATTGCGTGGAACAAAGACCCAGTCTCTAGGAATGATACTGAGCCATGATACTAAAGTGGACTTGTAATTGGGGCTGGGTTTTATCTTCATTTGTTTTTTGTTTGTATGCTTGTTTTATGGTAGTTTGCTGTTCAGCACCCACCTTCCCTGCAGATTTTGGGGAAGGGTCTTCATCCCATGCATAGATATGACATAGTGTCCTGCCTCCCAGGCAGCCAGGACAAAAATGCCTTGACCCAGAGTCTCATCCAATCAGATGTTCTGCCTAAGACATCAACAGTGAGTGGCCCAAAGAAGGTGGGGGATAGCACCTGCGACTGCAGGGTCAGGCACAGCCCATCAAGACCAGAGGACACTTACAGGCCCTCCGTGATCTCTGACCCATAAGTGTGTTATTACTTAGGATTTTTTCAGTTTTAGATCATAGAAACCCAAGGCAGTCTGGCTTGAACAAAAACAGAAACACACTGCCCACAGTAAATAAGGGATTCAGCATTTATTTCTTAACACTTTGTGGGTAACTTCATCCAAAGTTCACAAGATGTTAGCTGGACCCCATTTATCACTCTGCTTTTCTTCTGTTGCTTCTTTAGTGTTATCTGAATTCTAGCCAAGAACATGACTGCCAGTCATGGGCCTACTATCTCTTTCCAGATTTACCTCCAGGAAGAAAGAGAGGAAGTCACTTCCTCCAAAGCTTAAGCAAAAGCCTAGGAACTGAGTTTCTAATTGGCCTAATCTAGATCTCACGTCCACCTCTGAACTAAGGACCGTGGCCAGACACAGGCAAAGCACTAGATTTCTTGGTTTAGGAAATGCGATTCATCCCCTGAAGCCTGGAGGCCAAGCTTGTGGAAGAAGAACACTTAGGAACTGGTTATCAGGAGACAAGAGTGTATAAGTGAATGGACACCAGGCAGCAGAAGCCAAGGACTAAGAGTGATTTGCTCAAACTCAAAGATTCCAGCATACATACATTACAAAGGGCAGCAAATGTTACATATCAAATGTTTCTCATTAGGCAGATGGCACCACCATTCCCCATCACATAAGGTCATGTGGTCAATAACACTGTTGTTTAATAAACCAAGCCCCTGGGACCCTAACAAGTTGACACAATAAATACCATCAGTGTGCATTCCAACAAAGCTATAGTGTTTTTCAGTGCCTCCTACAGACTACTGATTTAACTATTTTATAAAGCAAGAAAATTAGGATTTTCCTTTTTCTGTCTTCTTTAACATACACTAATGTCTCATGGATCCAACACTGAGTACTGGAGGACATTTCCCAAAATGTACCTCTTGAAGTGGCTCAGACTTCTTCAGTTTTAATTATTCTACAATAAATCCTCCTAAAATGCATGACACATTTCCTCATCTTAGTAAAACCAGGCTGATGAACACAATTTAACCTGAGACTGGTCTTTTCTGACCCACTACAGTGATGCTCTAGGGTGTCATTGAGTTCTATACCAAATGGTACCAGGCCACCCTGCTTCCTGTGTTTGGAGCTGTAAGATTGTGGACTAAAATGATCCAGTCTGGTCTAGAGTGTCAAAAGGCTCCTAGGCCCCAAACCCACTAATGCAATGCATACCTCCAATATTTGTAATAGTCAATCTTAATATATTTGTATATTTGCAAGTGTGAACATGGTATGTCATATAATTAGATTAAAAGACTTTTTAAAAAGAAATGCCAATTCTGTTTCATCCCAAATTTTCTTATTGCATATAACTTTTTGAATAAAACAACACAGGTCCTAAAGGCTAGGTCTAAAAACAGTAACAAAAGCCTGTGCCTCTACAATAATCCTTAGCCTCTGAAATTTGCACCAATAGGAAATTGATCATCAAAGATGTACGTCCCCCAAGGAGGGCACACTATCCAACACCCACATAAGAGGTGGTTGTGAAGGGTTAGGGAGAGGGAAGAACCTCCCAGAAGGCAGAGCTGGGCCTCAGAGAGCAACAGATGAGGGAGGTCCTCCCAGAGAGCATAAAGGGTGTTAATGATGAGATCCCCCCACCTCTCAATGCTATGTGTCTCCCATTCTTCTGAATGAGGATTTTTATTGCAGTGTGACAACACTTTTGTAGAGGGGCAGAAAACTCTCATTTTCAACAGAACTGGGAGAGGAATTTTATCCATAGCTTCCCCCATATGTGTAAGGATTACCAAAAAAGTTGGATGGATGCCATATGGGAAAAAATAAAGAGAAGAGGCACAGAGAAGGAAGAAAGGGCCCATCGGTGGAAAACCCTAGAAAATGCCAGCAAAAATCCAATTATGAAGGCGAGGGTCTCATTCTGAACTTCAAAAGAGATATCCTTGTTTGCACCAAGTATAGAAAACAGGGTGAATAGAGAGAGCAGCAGAAGCCCCCTTGAACATGATCTGGTTCAGAAAAATCAAAGAGGCAGGACTAAACAAAAAATAACATAGATGGGTCACATTTGCAGGCAACCCTCTCTCTTTGGCAGCAGAAAAGTTGGGGATGTGCTACCTGGAAAATTACCCTACCTCTCCTGGCTCTCCTCTCCCCAGCCCTACATAATCATTTGGCAGATAGCTGTATCAGGAATATCCAGCTTGTTGGGCATCAAGTATTTAAAAGGGAAATCATCCAGCATAAATATAAAACTTCTGCTTTTTTTTTTTAATGTGGAAGGAGCAGCAACACTTACCAATGGATGAAAGACACTCAGCAGAAAAATATTGCCCCAACCAGGCAAAAAGTTTGACCAATTATGAAGTAATCACCTCCAAGAACCTTCACAGCAAAACCACAAAGCAGAAAAGCAAGAAATCAGGAAAGAATCGAAGAGATAACAAGGAAAAATGGAATGTGAGCTAATGGAATTCAGGAAAGAACCACGAAGGGAAAAAAGTCCCCTAATGATCACAAAAATGAAAATAAAATTGGAGGAAGTACATGGCAAAATATGCACCGTGCAAAAACAGGAAAGGAATAGAGAAGATAAAATGAACAAAATGGAAACCACATTTTATGAGTTAAAAAGGAGTAGAGGGGGAAATGACAGGCACAGAAGACAGGGAAAGAAGTGACAACACACGTATAGTCAGAATCCCCAAAGAACAGAACCAAAACCATATGGCAGAGAACGTGTTTAAAGATGACAATCAAGAACACTTTCCTGAAGGGGAAGGGTGCTGGGGGGATGGGGTAATTGGGTGATGGGCATTAAGGAGGGCACAGGATGTAATGAGCACTGGGTGTAATGAATCACTGACCCCCACCTCTGAAACTAATAATGCACTATATGTTAATTAATTGAATTTAAATTTTTAAAAAAGAGAATAAAAAAAGAATGCTCTCCTGAAATAAAAGGGACAAAGCCTAATAGTATTATCAGATGAAAGATAAATATTCTTTTGAGTAGCCAAGCAAAAAGGGGAAATCATTTATAAAAGGGGGAAAAACTTGGACTGGCATCAGGTTTCTCCACAGCAGCACAGATATCAGAAAAGAGTGGATTATCACCCAGAAGACCCTCAAAAAGGAAAATGTGAGTCAAGAATTTCATTTCCAGCCACACTGCCCCAGGAGGGTAAGGCTGCCATTTGAGCAGTGCAAGGACTGGGGAATATTGCTCCCATGAGTCATCCTTTTTTTTTTTAAGATTTTATTTATTTATTTGACAGAGAGAGAGAGAGATAGTGAGAGCAGGAACACAAGCAGGGGGAGTGGGAGAGGGAGAAGCAGGCCTCGCGCGGAGCAGAGAGCCCCATGTGGGGCTCGATCCCAGGACGCTGGGATCATGACCTGAGCCGAAGCCAGGCGCTTAATGACTGAGCCACCCAGGCGCCTCTCCATGAGTTATATCTTAAGGCAACTACTTGAAGATAAGTTTCAGCTGAGCAAGTGATGATGGGGAAAGCCACAGAAGGACTAGAGAGGAACACTGACAATATGTAACTTTGTAACTGTGACTAAAACAAATGCGAATATCAGGGTAACAGAACAGAATGTAAATCATATACTCTGACATTATAGAATGATACAGTCAGTGAGTAATAATCCACAGCCCAAGAGCGAAAGAAGTTGAGATGCTAAGTTCACTGACTGCATTATACATAATAGCTGAGAGCCAAGAGTTACCATTTGAAGTGAGCAAATCATCGAATAGAACCATAAGCATATTTAATAATTTAAAAATAAACATCAAAAGGATGGTGTCAATTAAAATTGTGTGGAGAGAAGAAGAGATGTCATCGCCTACGATAGGGAACTAATAAATACTGCTTAAAGAAGAGAAATTAAGTTTGTTATGTATGATTATAAAGTTAACCCCCAACACAAAAATATAAAACTCCCCAAGAATCAGAAAAAGAGACACAAACATATAGTAAGACAAAAATCAGTGTAGGAAAGAGGTAATCATAGATCACAGGATTAGTTATAAAGAGCATGTGCCTGGTCAAAATCATGTAAATATCCACTGTTGATCTAATTAAACTATATTGGGAAGATAGGAGGATGGAAAGAGAACCCTTTTACAGTAGGGCAGGGAAGAAGAAAGAGAACACAGTCATCCCCCCTTGTCTGCAGGGGATGGGTTCCAAGACCCCCAGTGGTGCCTGAAACCACGGATAGTACCAAACCCTATATATACTATATTTTTTCCTATACATACATCCCTATGATAAAGTTTAATTTATACATTAGGCACAGGAAGAGACTAACAACAGTAGCTAATAATAAAAATAGAATAACTTTAACAATATACTTTCATATAAGTTCTGTGAATGTGGCCTCTTCAAAATACCATATTGTGCTGTACTCACCCATCAATTCTCGGCCTTTTGGCTAAGATCAAGGGTAGTATCTGTACTGAACTCGCCCCTCCTCTTCTTGTGATGCTATGAAGTGATAAAATGCCCACATGGTGAGATGAAGTGAGGTGAACGACATAGACACTGTGACGTAGCATAAGACCACTACTGACCTTCTGATGCAGCAACAGAGGACGATCATCCACTTCCGGACCACAGGTGACCCAGGGTAAATGAGACCCCGGAAAGCAAAAGTTTGGATGAGGGGACCACTGTAATTTCTCACCTTCCACGACGGGAAGTCAAGAAATAATCTCTAACACTGAAAATTCAGGAAGCCGCAATACACGCATGATATTTAAAGACAAGGAAAGAGTATCAAAATAATCAATCAAAAGAGATGAGAGTGGTTGCCCCAGGGGAGGTGAGGACAGGCAGAGGGTCAGAGACGGCTGTTTCGTAACAAACTGTAGAACTTTGGGGTTCTTTCATAGGCAACCTTAGTAAAAAGTACATGTTTAAAAAGGAATTTGAGCTCCACTGACCACTCCATATTTTGATTTTCCACTCTGACCATTTCATCAGGTCCTTTCAAATGAAAGGCTCTCTAACCTCTCATTTTGAAAAATGAAATTCCTTAGTCTGCTTTGCCTTTTATGGAAAACCACTCACAACCCCTGCATTTATCCGACAGTGTGCCATGAGCCTCCTTTGAACCTCAAGCTGTCATGGTTCTAGGACCAAACGTTGACCAAGCGCCATTTCTCAGGAGGGTCCCAGAGGAAAAGATGTTAGCGAATGAACGGATACCTATGGTGGTGATGACAGTCCCAGCAAAGAAAAAGGCACTTCCAAGGTCCCAGTGACTGCTGTTGTTGGAAGAGTTTCCTATCGGACTTACTCCTGCATTGTCAGCGTCAAGGGCATGCTGCAAAGAGAGCAAGAAAGCATGAGATTCGGTTAAAAATTAAAAAAAAAAAGCTCTCAAATTCTTTCCTTGCTTGGGAACCTGAAATGATTGGGCAACTGAGTGGCTCAGTTGGTTGAGTGTCTGACTCGGTTTCGGTTGGGGTCACGATCTCAGGTTCATGAGATGGAGCCCCAAGTTGGGCTTTGCACCCAGTGGGAATCTGCTTGAGACTCTCTCTACATCGTTCTCTGCCCCTCCCCCCACACACCCCTCCCCCACTGCACTCACACATGCCTCCGTCTCTCAAATAAATAAATAAATCTTAAAAAAAAAGAAAGAAACTGAAATGATCTAGAGGGGACTGGTTACACGAATGTGGGTGCAGTCATAACATGAAATACTAAACACCCACTTAGGAAAATTAGAAAATTAGTTTTAGGTGGGAAAAAAAAAAACTAGGCTATATAGTATGGTGCCATTTATGTAAATTTTGCAGGCATAGGATTTAGGCAATCTGGGCATGGGTTATGCAAAATACATACATATCTCTGTGTACATACATAGAAAGATGTCTAGAAGGATTGTCACCCAAAATGTCATTCCTGGATGGCAAGATCTCAGTTGCTTTTCACTCTTCTCTTTTCTGTTTTGTTAAAATGTTTTACACTGAGCTTGCTTCAAGATGGCAGGAAGTGAGAGCTTGGGCTCCTAGATCAGACCAGCAAGGCTCTGCTCATTAACTTCGGAACAATGGACAAGTTATCTTAACCTCTGTAAATGCAAAGGTCCTCATTTGCAAAGGGGGGATAATAATACCTTTGCCCAGGATTCAATGAGAAGATCTGTGTAAAGCACTCAGCCCAGGGCCCAGCACCGAGTTAGGGGGTAAGGAATAGAGGTCAAATTCGTGACTGTCATTTGGACTCCCCCCACCTCCACCCTGCAACACACACATACACACACACACACACACACACACACTGCTCCTTTTAAAATAAGTAACCACGACTCCTCACTGGCTGCGGGATTTGGAATTCCATACCCTTAAATTCACATAAATTGGCCACACTGATATCCAAGCTCGTTTCACACTACTAAGACACTCCCTTATACTTCTGGACCTTTGCTTATGCCCTCCCCCAGTCATGCCTATCTTGCAGGGTCCAATCTGGGCTCCACTTCTTCCAGGAGGCTCGATCCATGTACTGCAGCCCCCACAGATACCTGCTTCCCAGGGATCCTACTCCTGCACCACATATATTTAATTAGCTTTTGGTCACACACTCCCCAGCTGAAAATCCTTGCCTAGACTCTGCATGTGCAGAATAAGGTGCCAAATACGTCAGCAGCCCTTCCTGAGCTGGCCTCTGCCCACCCCTTTCAGGCCAGGGGAGAGGGTAGGAAGAACCTTCAAGCAAGTGAGCTGTGTTGAGGAAGTGACAGGTGGGGCCTTCAGAGGGAGGTGACAGACGTATGAGCTACTTCTGGAGCAACAAATAGAGACACTGTTCCCTGAACAAAGTTGGAATAACCTCATGTGGAGATAACAGGTCACAGTTAAATATTGAAATGTGATTCTATTTATCCTAAATAATGCCCGTGAAGCTTTGTTCAAACAGGCAGACAGCGTTTGCCACAAATCAGACTAACTGAAAAAGTCAATCATCGTTACCTTTTGCCTTCACTAATCAGAGATATTTCAAACTCTCTAGACCAGGGATCAGCAACCTTTTTCTGTAAGGGCCAGAGTGTAAATATTTTGGGCTTTGTGGGCCACATATGGTTTCTATTGCATATTTTTCTTTTCCTTTTACAATGCTTTAAATATGCAAAAACCATTCTTAGCTCATAGGTGATACAAAAGGCCGTGGGCTAGACCCCTAGACAACTGACTGGACAATAGCAGGGAAAAAATCTCTTTTCTTTAAGTGTATTCTTTCCTGCCCCTAAGAACATGAGATATTCCACTGGATGCTGTTTCTAAGATTAAACCCTGGCACCCCAGGATTTAAAATCCAGCCTCTCGGGATGCACACAGGCTGTCTTAGCCCATGTTTAACCGACCTAATTGACAACTATCACTTACTCATCAGAGGCAATGCTCTGCTCTGCTTTAGAGGAAGACAGATGGCAAGTCCTTTCTTCTGGTAAAATACCCATTCTCACTGTGCTGTGTGAGTGCCATCAGACCAAACCACAGGCCTTAACTAGTGTTTATGTCCTCTTTACCCATTCGGCTCGCCAGGCCCATCTGCAAGTAATACCTTGGGGACAGCTCTAGGCCTCAGTCACTTAGTTGGGTTCAAATCACACTATCAATACCTAATATTTACAACGTCTATGAAGCTGCATAGAGAGTTGGGGTTCAATCAAGTCTCACTGTGCTGAGAAATGCACCTAAATGTCATAAGCAGCACATAAAAGTACAGATTTGCAGCAGAGACAAGTGGGGATGATTATTTGTTTCATCAAAAAATCCAGAGTAAGATTCCTTTTTAAGTTTCATTTTTTGAATTATGCAATTTATAAATATTTAATGTTTACATATGTAGCCCTCAAGGAAAGCATGTGTCGGGAAGGAAACTACTTAATTTGTTGAGTTTCTGCACACAGGCAGGTGCTTTAGAAGTGTTATTCCCTTTTATCCTTCCTGCAACTTGTGTGTTATCCAATTTTACCCTTTCTACAACTTGCAAGAAAGTAATATTATCCCCACATTAGAGATAGGGAACCAGGCTCAGGAAAGTCAAATAACTTGCCCTAGGCCACACAGCCGGGAAGTGAAAGCCAGAATTCAAAACTGGACTGGGCCCAAGCCATGGTTTTGAACTCTCTTCTCTATGTGGCATGCCTCTCTCCCCACCTCCATGCTCACCTCCAGACAGAAATGAGGAGGAATACCGCCACTTCCCAAGAACTTAGGCAGAAGGACCTCTCAAAGGATCATTTCTAATTAGAAGACATCCTTAAACATATAAATGCAGGCACCAACCTTCATTGGGCTGTTGGAGCTGGTGAGAGCTTAACTGCTTTGCATTTAAAATAAAATTTAAAAAATAAATAAACACGGGGAAAGATTGATTTTATACCCTGAGAGGGAAGGAACAGATAAAAGAGAGTGAAAGCCCCTGAAAAAGCAGGAAGACAAGGAAGAAAAAGTAAGAAAGGAGTGTCCACGGATGCCTGGGAGCTTCGGGCTCAGCTGCAGCAAAGCCGGGGACTTTGAAAGGCAGGTGCATCCAGCATCCAACTTTAACTTTGTTTATATCTGTGATGTAAATCCCTCTCTCACTTTCCCAAATCTACAGTAAAGTGGGCTACACATGCAAATACTTTGAGGAAGTGGTTTTGTGGAAATTAAATATAAGGGCTGTTATGGGAACAGTGGGACCAGAACGAGATTTGGAACCTGAAGCAAGGAGAAAATGAAGCTCCCCAACAAGTCACCAAGATGTTGGTGAGGCTTTGGACAATCCCCAGTCCTGGGAACAAGGTTTGATTATTCTGTCTAGATCGGGTGGGTCAGAAAGACTCCAGCAAACCACCACAATTAAAACAAATTGGCAAACTCGGGCTATACACACAGAAAGAAAACACAGTTTAAACAGACTATCACTTGAATTAATAGCATCACTTTTAACTCAATAAGAATATTTCTGATTGAGTTCAGAGTTCCAACTTTATTAATTTTTTAAAGTATTTTCTAATGATCTTAATTGTTTGAACTCAAGTAAAACATTTTAAAATTAAATGCACTTGCTCTTATGTTTTTTTCTCTGCATTCAGGCTACAAAAGTGAAGATAAGCCAGCCCATTAGAAATGTCTGAGCACATAGATAATGAAATGATGCATCTGAGCTGTGTACAGCTTCACTTAAAAAATCAGTTATAGGGGAGAGATATAACCAACAGCGACATCATGTTAGGCCACAATCTCAGACCCGATGAGCATCGTGTGTGCACTTACAAGTTCAACCAATATCAAGTTCAGAGAGCTCTTATGAGGATCCAAAAAGAAATTATACTTGATATGATGTGAGACCTTCAGGGAAAGGGTACTCTAGATAAGAGGGCATTACTTTAAAATTTAATTCCACTCGTTCTTGAATTTCCTTTTTAGCCTCTGAGTTGGAATTTCCAGCACCCACCCAGCTTCCCAGTAAACAACTCATGAGTGAATGCTCAGATCAATAATAAATGAATGAACAAACTAAAGTAATAAGTTTAGACCCATGCAATTTACTTCTTTGTAAAAGCAGAGAAACATAATAAGAAAGTAGCCCCATGAAAAGAAATATAATGATTGTTTTAAAAAAGAAGAAGAAGGTGAGTAGCTAATGTGAATGGGGCAAGATCTAAAAGAATAGAGTGGTGGCTACCCAGGGGCTGGGCGGTGGGAGAAATGGGGCAATGTTGGTCAAAGGGGGCAAACTTTCCCTTATAAGATGAGTAAGTTCTGAGGATCTAATGTACAACGTTGTGATCACAGTTAGTGATACTGCATTATACCTTTGAAAGTTGCTAAGAAAGCAGATCTTAAGTACTTTCACCACAAAAAAAAAAAGGTAATTATGTGACATGATGAAAGTATAATGTAATTCTGTAGTAGTAATCACCTTGCAATATATAAATGTAGCAAATCAATATATCGTACACCTTAAGCTTACACATTATATGTCAATCATATCTCAGTAAAACTGGAGAACAAATAGATAAAAGAGTCTGTCCCCCTCCCCCCCATCCTCCCACTACCACCCCCAGGCGTTAAGACCACCCGAAAGGTATAATGAAGAAACTGCATCCCCTCGGAAAGTGAGGTGGGTCTGAGGCTGATAGAAGGACAGGAGGTAAAGATATCCCTCGGAGGTCCCCCACCAGGTACCCCCACCAGCTCCCCCCTCCAGCCCCCATGCTGTAATCCCATTAGGCAATGCCAGGCTGCCCAAATCACTGTTGCAGATGGCGCAAGATACCATCGTGAGCTTTAGCACTACAGTGGGATGAATGATGACCCACAGGGGACCGCTAACTGTCTGTGGCTTTTCTCCGATGATCTGTGTACTCGGTGAGATAATCTGTTTCTCTGTTGCCTTATGTGGCACCTGAAAGAAAAACAAACAAAGGCGGAGTTTGTCTGAGACCGGCTGATGGATACAGCCGATCGATGCCATATGCGTGGACCCTAGTAGCCAGAGTGATCATCTGACCAATGGTCCAACAAGCACACTTGCCCAGTAAAGAGGGGCTCTGTGAATGGCTATGCTGGGGCCACAAGACAGGGGGAATGCAGGACGTACGGTCACTCTACTAATAGCTTATACCACGTGGACAAAAGGAAAGGAATTCATCTGAGAACCCAAAGCTGGTTCTGCGTCTACCACATTCTTAGTCCCAAGAGGGCACAGTCCGCAAAGGGGTCTATGAAATAGATATTTATCCAGAGGCCGAGGCAGGATGAGGGGGGTGGGTATGAAAAGTGCCTTCATAAATGTATTAAAAGGGAGTACATTTCAGTCATTAATGGACAGAAGGCAAGCCACAAACCCCAGAGACAGAGAAAGACAATCGGCAGAACACATTACGACTCAGAAACGCCTCTAACGATTCAGAACCCCAACAACAGGACAGGATATCTTTCCACCTCCTTCCGCATCTATGGCAGAAGGGCCTCAGGTAAGAAATGGAAGTATGATATTAATTTGCTCGCCACAGTTGCTTTTTATTTCTCCTGCTCCAGAAGCATTTCTCACATAAATATTTCACCACAGTGGGAGCAAATACGCTGGTGCTAGGAGCAGGGCAATTTTACATCCAAGTGTGAGACCACACCACAAAAACTCGAGCCACCCCCAGCAAGGCACATCTGTGGCTGATTGCAAGAAGTCTTTGCTTCAGTGTGGAGGTGGACAGGACAGCCCCCATCAGCACTTACTCTTGCAACAGAGAAATTCTGTGCATAAAGTGGTAAATGTTCAGCGTGTGCACATTACTCAGCTTCTCGGAGTCTCCGTTTCTTCATCTATAACATGAGGAAGTCTTTCCCTGCAGAGTGGTTGTCAGGATTTTTTTTCAGTGGATGTAAACCTTTGAGCCGTGTGCCTTGTCATTTCGTATATAATAATATTAATAGTAACAGGAATCCTTTCTGAGAACTTACTAGTGCACAGAGGAACTCAGTCAACCCTCATGATGACGCTGGGAGACAGACATCACTATTGCCCCAGGGGGCACATGAGATTTAGAATAGTCAAGCCCCTTGACCATGGTCCCATATCTAGTGCACAGCAAAGCTAGCAAGCAGATGCTATTAGAATTGTCAACAGGAAGATCGCCTTCCTAAATGCTGGAAAGGCAGCTTCTCTCCATCCTCAGTGGTCTCCTTTCTCCTCATCCTGGACCCTCCTGGCCTAGCTCCCTGCCTTGCAGAGAGCAGGCTGGCTCCCACCCAGGTTGGGTCTCCTACAGCCGTACCCCCTCAGCATTTCCCACAAAGAAGTATTCGCAAAAACTAGGCCAGACCACAAAAAGAAAAAGCAAGAGGCACCTTCTGTTCCTTGGTGAATATTATGACAGTGTTTATTTCCTGCTATCCTAACTGTATCTAGTTATATGTGCAAATACTAGCCCTTCCTTGGGTCTCCGACAGCAGGCTTTCATCAAAACTTTATAGCCTGGTTACAAATCTAAAGTGAAGGCCACCTGTAGAACAAACAGAATCTGTTTAGAGAATAAAACAGCAAAACCCAAGGCAAGCTAAACCACACATCCAGAGCCTATGGTCTTAGACAAGTGGCTTTCCTTGCCACCACTAGTTAATTCTTTGGTGGGGGTAATGTTCTAAAACTCAATTCATGGGGTACCTGGGTGGCTCAGTCAGTTGAGTGACTAACTCTTAGTTTCAGCTCAGGTCATGATCTCAGGGTCATGAGATCGAGCCCCGCATCAGGCTCTGTGCTCCGTGGGGAGTCTGCTCCAGGTTCTCTCTCCCTCTGTCCTTCCCCTCTTTTCCCCACCCCCACTGGCGTGCTCAAGTGTGCTCTCTCTCTCAAATAAATAAATAAAGAATCTTAAAAAAAAAAGATTTGGTCTAAAAAAAAATAAAACTCAATCCATTAGCACCTGGGTATACACTAATGACTATCTAAATATTGTCCATGTGGGATCAAGCCATATCTGGGGGAGCTCTTTTACCTTCCAAATTGTGCCTTACAATATAGAATTAATTTTCACTCTCTCTTTGACTATATAAGGGATGAAATAAGAGAAATCTTAAACCATGAGGAAAGCATCAAGTCCATAAGGAATTGGGGTATCATGTATGCTCTGATGAGATCAGCAAACTTTCTGAAGAACTGTCACTCTTTCATCTCCATTTGGACTCATCCTCTACAGATTCAGGAACAAATCTGCCAAGTGTTGCTGAAAAGTCACCCTTGTCCTGAGGGTCCTTGATGTACACCCCACATAATCCCAAATTAATATTTCATTTCCGTTGCTCCCTCAAAGAATGTGTCAGGCCCTACAACCAGCACCAATCTCTAATGAGTGCAGTTTGTTCTGGGGACAGAAGGAAGCAGAGACAATCCCAGAGACTTTGAAGAAAGCTCTAGAATACTCATAAAAATAATTCTAGTAGCCAGCATTTGCAATGTGCCTTCTTCCCTTACTCAACCCTCCACAAAAACCCCATTATAAAAAGTCATGTTATTACTCCCACTTTGTAAATGAGACAACAGAAAACAGAAGTAACTTGGCCATGGTTGTAGTAGTTAGTAAGTGGCAGAGCTGGGACTGGTTAAAAGTACACTCCTTCAACCCTGCCTTCTCCTCTCTCCCACAGAGAGTTCTCTGTCCAGCGTGCAAACATTGTGCTAAAGCTCATCTGTTATGTCACCTTCTTCCCCATGAAATAGGACAATATAGAAAAGTAAGAATTTGTGATCTGGCCCTCATTTTTCAAAGAATGAAAGCTTAAGTCCTCACTTCTCCATAAAGTCAACTGCATCGGCAAGTTTTCCATCTCTTCTGTCCATTGAGAAAGAAAAGAATTTTCCTTGTTCTCAATAGACTAAGAAGTTACTCTTAACCACAGACCCGAAGGATAACCATAAACATAACTTTGGTTTTCAACAGAATACGTTGACCCGGCCTCAACACCGTTTGTGAAGACACAAAGCCACGTCCCTCTAGAGCACAACCAACAGCTAATCTTTACTCTGCAGTGAAAGAAGGTCCTTTTGGAGGTCCCACAGGTTGAGTCAGACTCCTGCTGTGTGAATAGGGACCGCGAGTAGAGCATCATGCAGATTCTCCCCATCTCCAGATCCCAGTTCTACCTCTCAGTTGAGCTTGGGCAAGTAATTTAACTCCTCCCTTCAGTTGCTTACCCCTACCTCAAAGGACCACTGTAAACATTAAATGAGCAACAACGTATTTAGAGCGGTGCCTGGCCACAGCAAACACCAGGCAAGTGTTAACTAGTGATACGACTAAGACAAGACTGGAAGCTTCTGGAGGACCGGGAGAAGGCACCTGGCCTCCTTTGTTACGTGTTCTGATCACTAGTCAAACCTAGCACCTCCTTCATGACAAGCATTCGGTTAATATTAGTTATCTAAATGAATACATTTGATGGTAAATAATGAAAATAATTATATGAGCCAAAATCTCATTAAGTAAGATTTTCACTTCACTTTAAACGAAAACCAAACACATGCACATCTGTATAGAAATGTGGATGCCATACCACTCATTGATGGCTTTTTGTTTTATTTTTATGGGAGTTTTTTTGGGGGGGAACACAATCCTCATTTGCGAATTCATTTTTTCCAGTGCCATGCCGAGTTCCATTAGCTCTTTAATTTCTGGCTTAAAAGCTTTAGAACTTCACTAAACAGTGATGGAATCACAGCCTCAAGGATAAAAACAATAATAATAATGAAGTGGAGGCCTGTAGAGACAGGCCAGGGGCTGCAGGCCCGATCTTGCATGCACTGAACAATCTTCTGCATGAGCACTTTGCTGGAAAAAGGGCAGCACCTCTGACTTCAGAGCACCAGGAAGGAGGGGTCACTTCACTTCCGCAGAGCTGTGTCCTTGGTCCCAAAGGACCCAAACCTGCACTCAACAGAGGTCACCTGGTACCTCAGCTATGATCTAAACTTCTTGCACAAAAGGCTGCTTGGAAGAAGGGATGGCCCAGGGTGGGGAAGGAGAAGTCTTGGCTGGCTCTGCACTCTGACTCCCAGCAAGGATCTCCACAGACTGCTGAATCCGTGGCTCGGGTGACATGCTTCCCTTAAATCACTGCGTTCCTAAATATGTAAAGCTTTGGAGGTTAGGAACACCAAGGGAATCGGCTCATGCAGAAAAAAGACAGAAAGATTATTTGAGAGAAGTACCTTGACAACCAGACTGAAAAGAAAGGACCTCTCTTGCCCAGAAACAAAATCATTTTCTGCTTTGCTTCTCCAAAGGTTCTGAATAAAGGGCTCTCAGTCTCCCAAAACAGATATAAAAAGCCCTATTCACTCATTCCTCAAACCTCAAGCATCCTCTATGGGCCGGCCGCTGTGCCAGGCATGAGGGACATATGGATAAAAGACACAGACTCAAACGGGAAGACCTCACAGTTGTGGGAAGGAGGCAGATAAGAAAAATAATGTTCACTCAATAGGGTCTATTAAGGGCGGAGGCACACGTGAATGTAGGATGCTGCAGGGCCAAGCCACCCTACTGCCTGAAATGGCCATAGCTTCCCAGTGCTCTTAGGATAAAGCCCTGCATGGTTTGACCCCTGCTTGACCCCAGGGTAATCTCCTACCAAGTTCCCTTGGTAACTCACCTCCAGCCATATATGCTCCTCTTCTCTCAAGTCCTCAGAGATCCTGCCCGCATCCTTCCACCACGGGGCCTTGGCACTCAGTTCCCCTGCCCAGAATCCCTGTCCTCCTGTGTCAGCTCTCCTGCTCATGTACCCAATAGCTCCTTCTTCTCTGCATCGTTCATCACAGTTTTATTTATACTGATTCATGGGATTACATGCACAAGGTTTGTCTCCCCTACTACTGATCAGTAGGGTAAGCATAAATTTATCTTTCAAACCAGGTCAATTTTGAGAGAAAGGGATGCTATTAATAAGTATTCCAAAACCATGAAAACCGGGATGATTGGTTGTCCTAGCTAGAAACTCCAAGAGGTCAGGGACTATATGTGCCCCTTTTACTCACCATCGTGTCCCCAGGACTTAGCACTGAAGTTGGCACGCAGCAGGAAAACAGTGAATTTGTTGAATTAATGAATGAGTGAGTGAATGAGTGAGTAATTGAGTAAGGTATGTGGGGCTTGGCAGAAGAAGGGAATGGTAGATGTCATGGCCTTGGGAAATGTTCATGGCTCATGCAAATTAACCAATATCTGCTGCTTCTGGAGAGAAGAGTTTGGCAGCTCCTGATCTCCGGCCCTCCCGTATCTGCAGAATAGCAGTTTGGGTCACCATGACAGCATTAAAGGTCCATGCCCAGGACACAACCCAGTACCTAGTCCTCTCACACAGCTGGTCGTATCTTAAATGAAATCGTGTGCCACCAAAGCATGGCAGAGTCAGGCCCAAAGAGCAGAGCCTGTGAAATGAATCAGTATGCCAGAGTCCTGAACAAAGTATCTAAGACCCTAATCACTTACCAGCAAAGGATCAAAATCCCCAAGAGATCATAAAATGAAAACCAGTGGCAGAGATCCTGTTGACCAACATAAAAAGACATGAACCAGTCAAGGAAGGAGAGACATAGCAGGATGAGAAGGGACCTCCACATCCAAAGGCTCATACTTCCAGGAAATTCCAGACCTAGCCCATGCCAGGCAGGTGGAGGTTTTAGGTTTTCTTCAGATAAAGAGACCACCATGAATAGAAAGTGCTCATTTTGAGGTCAAGAGGGATCTGAGAAGTTAAGTAACTTGCCAAAGCAAGGTCTGAGTAAAGTACGCCAGGAAAAAAGTCAACTTTCCAGACAGTGAGGTAGCCTGCTCACTCTGGGGCGGGGGGCGGCGGGGGGGGGAAGGCGCGCTACACGAGCTGCCCCCAAGAGCACCCTCCGGTGAAAGGAATCCTTGTTGCCTGCACTACAACAAGGCCCTTACAATGGAAACTCCCATGTCCTCCCTGGTGGGCACCTTGCCCAACACTACACCCACTCCCGTGAAACACCACTCCCTTCCACATGGCTAATACCTAGAGAGAAAACAGCTGTGTGACCCCATGAGCTGCAGTGGAGACATTCAAAGTCTTAAAAAAAAAAAAACATGTAAGCATTCACAGCCTGAAAAACAACTGCTACATAGCATTATCCACCCAGGCTGGGGCATGGTTTCCTCCCCCCGTCAGTCAGGGAAGCCGCCTCGTGGTTTTATTATTTGAGGATTACAGAAGATGAAAGTGTTATTGCTTTCTCCAAGACTAGCCACGACAGAAGTTTCTAAGGCAACTGTTTTGGGGACAGGGAAATAAGCAATTGAGGCATGTCAGAGCAGTGAGGATAAAGAGGTTCTTGGGATCAGATGGCCATCAAATCAAGTTCAAGGAAATAATGTTTCCTGAATGCCAGCTAGATGCCAGGCACTCTGCTGGTGCTCTGTGTGGGTTATCTCCTTCCCTCCTCCTCATATTCTGAATGAGAGGGACTTTCCCACCCTTTCCCAGGAGAGGTAGCCTTAGTTTCGGTGGGGTAAGGGACCAAGTCTACCTGACTTTCATACCCATGCTCCTTCCTCTCCTCGACACCCCCTTCTTGAGAATGCAATAGTCCACATAAACCCGCTACAGTACCAAGTAAGACAGCCCATGCCTCCTTAAAAATTTATCCTTCTCCCTCCAGTCTTTTCCTTGGAGTAAAAGCTATTTAGAAAAGGCCCAGATGTACTGTAGGAGATACCCACCATTAACACAAGTGAGCAGCATAGCACAATGGTTAGACCTATGGGCTCCAGAGTCAGGTGTCCCAAGGCTCAAAACCCCATTTAACCATGTACTGACTGTCACTTACTTGGGCAAGGTACTTAGAATAAGATTTAATTTTCTCATCCATAAAATGGCATGATGGCGATGGAATCTACCTGTAGGCTCGAAATTGCAAGGGTAAAATGAGCTCAGACACGGAAGCACTTAGAACAATGCCTAGGGGAAAGCGAACAACCAAAAAGCAGGAGCCATTTTTTATCACTAGGACAGCTCTGCAGGAAATCTCTCTGTTAGTCATCTGCAGACTGGGCGAGAGTCCAGAGATGGATGTGTCCCCTCTGGGTTGAACTGCTGAGGCTCAGCTCAGGTTAAGTGGCTTGCCCCAGGGTATCAAACTAGAAGATCCACACACCTCAGTAGGGGATAAACAGCAATCAGGCCCTCAGTCAGAAGACACAGGCCCTCTCACTCAGTCACACCTTGGAATGATGGCCATCTTATCCCTGCGCTGACCTGTGCCTTGGGGGCTGCCTGAGTCTTCTGGGTCCCTGAGGTTCTCTAGAATGTTTCCCAAACCACATGAGGAACAATGTGGGGAGGGAGGGCACAGACAGCGATCAGGGGAGTCAACGTTAGCATCTATTTAATATATAGGAGGCTCAGTGTCCCCACCGAAGCTCAGGATACAGATGCTGATCTAGGTGGCCGTGGTAAGCCCTCTAAATAGAATAGGAACGGCTACGTTGCCTCCCTGGGCTCAAGCCGCAAAGACACAGCCCCAGTGGTGTTAGCAGCCCAAACCCGCACTCACGGAGCGACTTCCGTGAAGGTGACTTCACACTTTAACAGTAGAAGCAAATTGAGAAAATTCGTCAACTAGAAAATTTAAGATTGAAGCCCCAAAGGGCACTTAGGAGCTTTCTTCTCTCTCCCCTTAGCAGGACCCCAGGATGGATATACTTTAGGGGCTTTCTGGTTTCTTTTTTCTTCCTTCCCTAACGAATAAATAATAGCAGTCACAACAGTAAAAGTAACTGAACTGTTTGTTCACTATTCAGACCACCCGAACAGGTGGACATGAATACTACAATCTCCAGTTTACAGATGGGAAGCTGAAGCCTAGGGTGACTATTTCCCAAGTCACCCAGCCAGGAAGGGAAACTGCAGAGCTTGGGTGCTCATCGTGGGCTATGGTGCCCACGGGGCTCTGCCTGAACAAGGAGGGGTGCGGAGCACTGAGCAGGCACTCCGGAAATCTCTGCTGAAGGGGAATGAGTCATTCGCAAGTTTTCTTTGACTCTCTTCCGTGTGGCCCCTTCTCTGTGTCTCAGCATCTCTCACCTCCAGTGTTCTAATATTCTTCTAATGGGTCTTCCTTCCTCCAGTGTCTCCTTCCACCAACCCAAAGTCCCCATTGCTAAAAGAATTATTTTTCCGGAAGAAAATTTTCATCATGTCACTGCCTTGCTTAAACTTTGCATTGACTCCCCACTTCCCAGGGCATAAAGCCCAACTCCTCAGCAAGGCTCCGTGGTCAGCTCCCAAATCCAACCCCACTCGCCTCTCCAGCCTCATTCGCCACCTCTCCCCATACCTCTCAGCTCTAGCCACAGTGACCCCCTGAAGCTCTCTCAATGGGCCATACGCACCCCTGGGATGCCCTTTATCCATGGCCTGCAGAATGAACCTCCTCCCATCATCCACGTTTCTGTTTGAATAGGTGGTGGCTAAAAGCCTAGGATACGTGGTCAGACTGCCCAGGAGTAAATCCTAGATCTTCTGCTTACTAAATGGGCAACTTTGAGCATGTAACTTTGCTGCCTGCTGCCTCAGTTTCCTCATCTGTAAATGGGGACAAAAGACCATCTTTCTAGAACAGTTGTAAGGACTAAAAGAGATAAATGGCCACAGAAACTTCCCTGACCTCCGTTTGCCTCACTGGGGCCCCCATTTTTCATATACTTCAAATAGTTCCGTTCCGGTCATCATCAAAAAGACAAGAGACAACAAATGCGGGTGGGGATGTGGAGAAGAGGGAAGCCTCGTGCGCTGCTGGGGGGAATGCAAACCGGTGCTGCCACTGTGGAGAACAGTATGGAGCTTCCTCAGAAAATTAAAAATAGAACGGCCATATGAGCCAGCAATTCCACTTCTGGGAATATGTCCAAAAAAAACAAAAACTCTAACTTGAAAACACATACACACCCTCATGCTCATAGCAGCATTATTTACAGTAGACAAGACCCAGAAACAGCCTAAGTATACAGGGACTGAGGAGTGGATAAAGAAGTTGTAGTACATATACACAGTGGAGTATGAATGGACCTTGATGGCTTGAGGCTAAGTAAAATAAGTCAGAGAAAGACAAATACTGTATGATCTCACTTATATGTGGAATCTAAAACAACAACAACAACAACAACAACAACAACAAAGCAAGCAAACAAAAAACTCATAGAAAAAGAGATCAGAGGCCAAAAGTGGGGGTGGGGGAATCAGAGGAAGGTGGTCAAAAAGGGCCAGCTTCCAGTTATAAGACACATAAGTACTAGGGATGTAAAGTACGGCATGATGACTAGAGCTAACACTGCTGGGTGATACACAGGAACGGTGTTAAGAGACTCAATCCTGAGGGTTCTCACCACAAGGAGAAATGTTTTTTTTTTCTTTTTGCTTTTGTTCTTCATCGTGTCTGTACTCGGTGATGGATGCCAAGCAAACAGCGGTATTTCACAATATATGTTCAGACCATTCTTCTGTACAACCTTGAAACTATACAGTGATGTATGTGAATTATATCACCATAACACTGGGAAAAAAATAGCTCCACTGCAGTAAATTCCAGTTGTTGGTTTATGTGCCTCTTCTTCCAGGGTTTCTCGACCTCAGCACTGTTGACATTCGACTGGATTAATTCTTTGCTGTGCCAGGGGCTGTCCTGTGCATTCAGGACGTTTAGCGGCATCCCTGGTCTCTACTCACCACATTCTACTAGCACCCCCTCAAGTCACGACAACCAAAAATGTCTCCAGATGGGCGCCTGGGTGGCTCAGTTGGTTAAGCGACTGCCTTCAGCTCAGGTCATGATCCTGGAGTCTCAGGATCGAGTCCCGTATCGGGCTCCCTGCTCGGCAGGGAGTCTGCTTCTCCCTCTGACCCTCCCCCCTCTCATGTGCTCTCTCTCATTCTCTCTCTCTGAAATGGATAAATAAAATCTTTTAAATAAATAAATAAATAAATAAATAAATAAATAAATAAATAAATGTCTCCAGATGTTGTCAGATGCCCCATGGTGGGGGGTGAACCCCCTCCCCAGTAAGAACCACTGCTTGAACCAGGGAACGTATGGAACTGCTGAATCACTATATCGTACGCCTGAAACTGATATAACACTATGTCAACTAACTGGAATTAAAACAAAAACTTAAGAAAAAAAAGAAAAAGAACCACTGCCTGAAACTCTGAGCTCTTAGAACAATACTACAAGCCCCAGCAGCAGGGGAAACAATCTTTTTTTGAGCACTCACCACGTGCCAAACATCGTTCAAAGCCCTTCTCATGAATTATAGAATTTAATCCTCTCAACACTACCAAGGGTGAGGGATTTTAGGCACATTTTATTGATAATGAAACTGGATCACAGAGAGGTTAGTAACTTGCTCACAGTGTATTTTATTCTCCTCTTTTCTATCCCCAGCGCTGAGCATGTGACCTGATACAACAGGAACTCGATAGCAACTTAGAGAACGTATGGATGAATTCATTAATGAGACAGTTCCCTCCATAACAGCAATCTGGTCAGGGACAGTGACCCAATGGTCTCCTCTGGAGTCCCACGGCACCCCATAACAGTGGTTTAATTCTTCTGAAAAAACCCTTCCCCCAGCTCTGGCTCTTTTAAGCTATCCAGGCATTTCATGGGAGTTAAGCGGTTCTGGGTACTCTGTTTTTGTAATTAATAACATGAATTACACCTTCCAGCTTACTTTATGAGGAGTTCACTCAATCCAGCCAAGGGTCCTGTGACATTACCAGATAAATACCATTGATATCATTTTTTACCTGTCAGTCACTCCTTTGAAACTTGGGTGAAGTACAATAATACTATGTTTTTCCAGCTTGGAACATATCACACTGAAAACCCTTCCAAAAAGTTTCTTATGAGCACTATATCCAATGCTGCTCAATGCTGAAGTGAGAGAATGCTTCCCCTAATCCATAGTGTGGACCTTTTCATCGTATGAAGGAATCAGTGAACTGAAAGGCAAACCATGATCAATTTGTTCTTGATTAACACAGATTCAGCATTTAAATCTGCTTAACCTGTGTTGTGAAAAAGTCTGTAGATAAACACAACTATAAAGCCTTACATCACAGTGGCTGGAGATCTTAAAGTATCCCAAGCCCAAGGCTCACACTCAGTGGGTGCAGGGAGAAGACATAGACAGATGCTTTCGGTTAAGAAACAGGGAACTCCAATGTTTCTTGACTCTGTTAAAATTCTGGAAACTGTTAAACACAAAGCAAATGTTTAAGAGAGAGCTGAGTTTATGTAAAGCAAGACCTACCTAAAGACCTTGTAGACTCATTGGGGGAGGAAAGGCAAGGTCAGACAGACCACACTTTGAACCCCAGCCTGGCCACTTTGGGGGTTGGGAAGTTACTCTACCTACTTTAGAATCGGCTTCCTCACCTATAAAATGGGTGTGATAGTGCCAACTTAGAGGATTGTTGGAATGATTAAATGAGATAATGAGTATAAGGTATCTGGCTTATAACAGATGTCTAATACAGGGTAGTTCTTAATTGCTACAAAAATGACCTTAAGGATGTGTATGTGTGTCATGCACACACACACATACACACACACACACACACACCTCATTTCCCAGAGAAACTTTTGAGGTCAAAGTAGGGGACAGGTTTTAATGGCAACACCAGAATTAGAATCTCTACATGCCCCCCGATCCTGTCCATTCTGGCCTCTAAGCTCTTTCATGAAGAAGAGAGCCAAAGAATGGGCAATACATAAATAAATACACCAATGCATGAAAAATCTCAGATATCTCATGGTATCACCAATGTTATAGATTTAGTTTGATATCTCAATCCAAAAGGATTTCTCTATTGGGCAATAATTAGATGCAAAGCAATGCATAGGCTACACATGGATGCAAAGATAATATGACATAATCTTTTTCCTCAAGACCTGTCTAAGGAAGGAAAATGCAAGCATGACTCTAGATTCAATTCGGACCACTTTTTAGGTTTTTATATGTATTGCAACTAAAGAGAAAGGATCTCACCACATATCACAATAACATGTATAATTCCGTTCTTACTTAAAATTACTCCAGAATTGTTTCCCCCATCTTCTATGACATTCTAGGCCTTAAATCTGGCACATATTGGTACAACACTCCCATCATCATAAATGTGATAGCATTTTCTCATAAAGGGAGGGAAAAAAAAGACGAAGCTATCAAAGAAAGAATAATATGAAATACTGCCCTTAGATTTTTGCATTTTAAAGTTTTCTTTCTTAATAAAAATTATAGGATCACAGCTATGAAATCATATTTATTCCCAGGGGGGTGGGGAGAATGTGTATTTCTATTTATTTATAAAAGTCAAGTCAGATTATCAAAATTTCTTTAAAGGAATACAATTGCTATGAAGGTTCCAGATCATAAGGAGCCCCATAATTCTCCTAGCCTATCAATGTAGTTTGAAATAAATATACAAATAGCCAGGTCAGTCTTGCAAATCCTGCAATATCCTGGATTGCAGTAGCCCTTAGAATTTAGTGCAGATAACCCCAGAGCAGATGGAGTCGCGGGAGCCATCTTTTTCATCCCTCTGCCTTGCAAACTTTAGAACCCCTGGAAAGATATGACTCTCCCTTGCCTCCATAAATGTCACCGCCTTCCACTCAGGACCTACACTTCCTGATTCAGGAGCACGTGTAGGATAGGAACTCAAACCTCAGTCTCTGAGGCAGCCATCCTCCATCTCCTGCACGATGAAGCCCCCCAACTGGGCTCCCAAACACTGCCCTTCCTCCCTCTGGGACATGGCTCCCCGCCCTTCCCAGGCTTCTGGAGCCTCCTGTTTCATTTGCTCCCACCACACCACCTGAGATGACTCTGTCTCCCATGGCCCTCCCAGCTCCCCCCACCCCTGCTTTCATTGCCCTGCTTCTCTAGGTGGTAGCCCAAAGTTCTCTGCCTCCATCTTTTTATGGGTATTTTTTTCTTAATATCTAAGGTATGCAAGGACCTTAGCACAGTGCCTGATGCAATAAGTTTTCAAAAACAGCAATCCTAGTTTGATTATTACTACTACTGCTGTCCTTATTATTTCATCCCCATAAATCCACCAAAACGGCCCTGTCAAGTCACCAACAGCCTCCCATCCCCCTCCTCTGGTGATCTTTACTCCATTCTCATTGACCTGGGACAGGTTAACACATCCCTGCTCATTTAAAATTCCTTCTTTGGCTTCTTATTCCTTATTCTTCCTTATCAATTATACATGTTACTGTGAAACAGCCTCCCATCCCCCCCTCTGGTGATCTTTACTCCATTCTCATTGACCTGGGACAGGTTAACACATCCCTGCTCATTTAAAATTCCTTCTTTGGCTTCTAAGGGCAGCCTCTTGGCCCAGCGTCTCACACAGACTTCAGAATCAGGAACTTGATCAGCACAAAGAGATGGACTCGAACTTGAAGATCCAAAGCCCTTTCGCCTACTCCTGCCTCCAGCCACCTCATCCAAAAGCAGGTGATGTGAAACCCAGCCTGCTCCTAACATCACGGCATCGAGGCCGTGGCATGCATGGGCCCCCTTCCCGCACATCATCACATGCCTCACTCTCTGTCTCCTTTGAGGTCCCAGCTCAGACGTCACCTCCCCGGAGAGGCCCTCCCTGACCATCAGGAGCATCTCAACCAAAGGCAAAACGCAGTGAGCCCGAAGGACAAAACCCAAGTTGCCCCTTCTCCCTGCAGGCTGCTCTGTGGCTGACTCGCTCCCCGCTCACCTGGATCAGCGTCTCCAGCTCCTGGGGGCTCACGCAGATATGATCCCGCAAGAACTCCGCCTTCTCCAAGGCGATGGTGTTCTTCTGGCTGCTTTCAAAGGGCTGTTCCAATGCTCGGAAGACCAGACCGCCGGTGACGAGGTAGACCACCACGACCACAAAGATTGCGACGACTGTTTTCCACTTCATGACGGTCTGCAGGCCCCCCTGGGAGGCGCCTTCCATCCTGGCTACCACCGTGGCTCGGGAGGAGATGGAGAGGCGTGGGGCGGCGTAGTGCCCGTTAGCGGCCCCCTTGGGCTGGCACGCAGGGGGCGCGGCTGCCGGAACGGCCACTGAGAAACAGGGCGGGGGACAGGGGGAGAGAGAGTTTGTTGATAAATACAAGACACGGAACGCGTCAGAAACAAAGCACAGATGTCTTTCTCAAGCCAGCTTTCAAACGGGAGCACGAAAACCTGGCTCACCAAGCCGGGCGGTGAGGGGATCTGACCAGTTGCGAGGTGCCTGCTTGAGTTCTTAGAAAAGGAGCACCAGGAGTTCTGGTATTTCAAAAAAAAGTAGTAGTAACTGAGTTTAAAATTCTTATATTTCTCTACAAGGGTCCAGTTTTGAAAGTCAGGTCGCCGTGATTTATAATTCATCTCTTCTCTCAAGCTTCCTTGGTTAAGCAATGTCTAGGATGCAGGACAAACCTTCATACTTGAAAAACAGACGTGTTGTGCAACTCAGAGAGGGAATAGATAAGAGATGGATGCCCAGCTACTCTGTCCACGTACTGAGGACTGGAGGATACCAAGAGCAGAGAGGAGATGAACGTCTAACGAGTTTCGAAGTCCCTTCCATCCTGGGTCGTGGTCACAAAACAAAGGGAAGAAGAAGGGCAAGCTTGCTATCGGGCAGACAAGTCAAAACTCAGACATAGTAAAAAAAAAAGTTGGGGTTTCAGAAGACGACCAAAGTGAAAAACAAAAGAACAGGTGACTGGACTGAGGGAAGGAAACAATGAGTGATGTTTCATGCCAAGTAACTTGGTTTCCTGGAAAAACATAAGAATAATAAAATAGATTTTAAGCACATTTCTAGGTAGAAAACGCGATGACCTTAGTGACAGAATTTTTCTTCTATTTTCCTCCAGTAAGAAGCCATTGGAAAAGAAATTTCCCCTTCGTTTTGAGAACATATTGGATTCTCAAAGGTCCCTGGTCTCGAGAAGGTCAATTTCATTACCTTGGAAATAAATATGTGAAGCTGGAGGCTTTTCTAGAATGGCAGGAAGAGCAGGGTCGTGTGGCACACGTGATGCTCTCATGCACTTCGGAACTCTGTCTTGTGCAGCAAGGAACAGCAACGCATTTGATTTTGCTCTGCCTTTAGTACACTAATGTTTATTATGGCTTCTGTCACAGTGGAGCCTGGCTGTTGTGTAAATAAGGTTTTAGGAGATGGTATTAGCTAATTACCTAAGTGGGGCAAACAATCCCACTCAAGAGAGCGGACTGCTCACTCCCTGCCTTGGGAAACTCAAGATAAATAAAAGCACGGGAAGGTCACTCTTTCCCTGTTCAGAACACCAATGATCCTGATGACATCCGACCAGAAGGGTGGCCGCCTCGAGGAATCCACATCTGTAAACATCTGCCTTTCCTCCTGGAGCCTCTAGATCAGCTTTTCTCTTTGAAAACCAAGCGGAACGTCAGCCTTTTATTGGACATGATTCTAGCAAATAAAATCATTAAATGTTAGATTTCCTCCCAACTCACTGAACACAAAACTGTCTGGAATCTCTCACTGAAAGATTTAAGAATCAGAATCAGCACCCTGGGCATCATGTTCTTGCTAATCCTTTCCCCAAAACATGACTCTCAGGTTCCTACCGGCCCCTGTTGATACTGAGGTGCGTCTTGTCTAGGACAGCTTTCTTTCAACCTTGCCCCCACACTTCCCACTCCTTCACCCTCCCTGCTGTATCTCAGTCCCCTGTGCCTCTCACCCTTCCCAGGACCACCAACCTCATCGCTCCAACACAGCAATGCTCTGTTCATGCCTCCACAATTCATGGATGTTCCTTTGGCCAGCAGCCCCTGCCCCACCTTCACCTGCCTGGGAAACTCTCACCCTCCTCAGTGTGAGCTCATATCTGCCTCCTCTGTGAAGTCGTCCTGGACTCTCCAGGCAGACCCGGCATGCCCGTCTCCCCACGAGCCTAGAAATCCCTGGGAGTCTGAAAGCTTGTCTTTTGATTGTTGGATCTCCATTTCTTGGCACAGTGCCTGGCATAGAGCAAATGTTTGTTTTCTGTTGTTGTTGTTAACTCCTTCAGACTATAAACAAAAGGCCCATCAGAATCACCACCACCCTCAGTAACAAGCATTTACGTAGTGGCCGAGTGAGCAGGAGGCGCTGTGCTATGGTGGGGATAAGTCAGAGTCCCTCCCAGCTTTGGGGGTTTGATAACCTACTTAGGGAACATCCTCCCACAGCGTCAGGTGACAGATTCTAGGAGGAAGCCCAATGATGGCCTTGAGCTCAGAGGTCAGCTGGAGCTGGGTCTCCTTCACTGACTTGCATCATGGATGTTTCCGGGGCTTCTAGCATTCCTGAGGCTGAGCAGAATTGGGCCTGACAAAGGTCTTTCTCAGACCAGTTCCTGATGCCTGTTTGCTAAGAGACTGTCCCTGGGAGCAGAGTCTGAATAGAATCCACCAGTCCCAAGTTTCCAAAGCACGAGGAGCAAAGACTGGAGTTTCAGTCCCAAAGCCATCACTGTCTGGTTGACCACTTAGTTTCTCTGTTTCCTTATCTGCAGAAGGTGGATAGTAAGGACTCCGTTGGAGGGCTGCAAGGCACATGCATGGTCATGGCCACCGCATATCCCCGCTTCACAGATAAAGAAACTGAGACCCAGAGAGATTCCATGGCTAAACTGAGGTCAAAGAGGCAGAAAGTGGGGGAGCCGGGATTAAAACGAGAATAATCTGACTCCAAAGTCAGTTCTCTTCTGGAGCATAAGCACAGAAGAATAGGAAACAAAGCAATTCCCCTGGTGGAAAGGGCCCTTTTATCCGAAATGTATCAATGGATGGGGCATAGAAAGTAATGACCTATCATTCCTCACAACTCCCACGGAAAAGTATCTGGCACCAAACGCACTGCCAAGAATTGATGAGAAGGGAAAGGCGGGAAGGGCAATATCCCTTCGGTTAATTTTCATTTTAAAATGCTTCCTCACAAGCATTCGCCCATTCCACTTCTACCTAAACACAGGTAGATATGGGAGCACGTGCAGAAATCTGCTTCCTCGTGGTTGAACAGGTTCGAGGTAGTTTTGAATTTTTCAGGCTTTCCCGTGCCCTGTACTTCCTGCCCATTCTTGCGCTCAGTCAACAAACACTGGAGTCAGCCGTGCACCGTGCTTGGCGCTGGGGATACGGAAATGAATAGGACCCACCGATACCTTCAGAGTCCGTGGGAGGGCCGACGAGGATTTACACATGCATGAACCTAGTGCATCGTCACGAAACCCGGTGTGGAGAGCACTAGTCAGTATCTATCCCCCTTGACAGGTGAGGCACGAAGGCCTGGGGCAGTGGCATCCTTGGACCCACCTTCAGACATCTAGCCCCAGGTGCCTCCACTCCTCCCCATCACTTGAAACAATGACATCCACAGGCCTCGGTTTCTTGGAAACCTGAAAGGCAGCCCTCCTCAGAGGTGCCTGTCACACAGCAATGTGACTCTGCCCATTGACCCAGGCAAGGTACAACTGATTGCAACACACCGGCGAGAAGCAGAGAACTCCTGCCCTCCCCGCAGCCCTCCCAGGCCTGGTACGGGTCCAGGGCCACCTGCATCGGCAGCTCAGAGCTTCCAGAGAGCTCCAGGTGAACGCTGAGCCTGGAATCCCCAAACCGCTTCCCCAGGTGTATGTGGACTTGAGGCAAGTGCAGAGGGTGGGTGTCGGGAAGAAGGAAGGAATGCTGAGGAGCCTCATAGCAGCTGGTTTTACCATGACCGTCCTCTGAGAAGAGCAGAGAGAATGTGCGAGCTCCCTCTGATTCCACATATCCCAACAGCCGGATCTTGTTCTTCCAGCTTCCGTCTGATGGCTGTACCTTAAAGGTGATCGAGCTGGTCCTGATAAGAACGCAGGGACAGTCTACACACACTAAGTGAGCAAGCCATGCATGTCCCCAAAAGGCCACCACAGAAAAGGCTCTCCCTTTGGGTTCAGGGATTTCTCTCCCCTAGCCCTCTTAAAACACCAGGCTTTGCGCCCAGATAGAAGAGACCAAGGCATCAGGAAACGTCTGGGACCCTTTAGAGACAGAGAGCCAAGACAAGAGGAAACCAGGCTGAATGGGGAGGAGGAAGGAGCTGAGAACATGCTGCCACCTTGACTCACATCTGTCCCCGCCTCGCTCTTTAGGGCAGACCTTGTCTTCTCTTACCAGAATCACTTCGAAAGCCCCCAGTCCTGCCTCTTCGAATCCATCCTCCACATCGCAGCCAGGTGGCGCTCTCCCAGGTGTGACTCTGAACACAGCCGCCTCATACTTGAGCTCCTCTGAAGGCACCACAGTGCTTCAGTAAAGTGCAGGCTCCTTCCAGGACCTGGCGCCTGCTCGTCTCCCCAGCCTCACCTGCTGCCACGTCCCTCACATACAACCTTTGACCCCGCCAAACCCAGCAGCACCCTGACCCTTGCATGCTGAGCCACCTGCTGATGCCACCCTCTGGGCCTTCTTGCTTCCCAGATACCTTTATTCCCCCACTCTTTATCTGGTCCATAACAGCTCCTACTTCAAAACTCACTTCATGCATCACCACCTCCAGGAAGTCCTCCCTGACTGCCCACCCCCCAGCATAATCAGATGTCCTTCCTCTATGCTCTCTTTATGTCTCAGTATGGAGCTTAGCACACTGACTACAACTGAGTTGCTCCTACTTATAATTTGCTCCATTCCTGAATTCATTCATGCATCCATCCACAAAGTTACCAGCATTTATGATACCAATTTCACACACTTGCCCAACAGAAAATCTGACTGCAGAATTCATTGAATCTGGTAGTGTGAGCTGCCCCAGTACTGTAGTATTTTCTTCCCACAGAGAGACAACCAGAGTCGGGGTGTTAAAGTTCTCAGACAGTAAAATAGTCTAAGGAGAGCTCTTCATGATTTGTTCAACTCCTAGGGAAGACGAGAAAGAGCCCAGGACCAGGGCTCCTCCTCGTCCGTGCTGAGCTGGTCGGAACAGCCCTGGCATTTCCCACTGCCTTGCTCCTCTTCCAAGATCTGGGGCTCCCTACCTTGTGGTTTTCCCAACAGGCCCCACACCCCACCAAGCTGGTGAGATGGACCCCTCTGTCATGACTCTATCATCAAGGCCTGAAGGCACACAGCCACGGCTGGGGTTCTGTTGTCTAGTTCCAAAATGCTTCCTGAATAACATATTTTGTCTCTTGCTCTAGGTTTTTTCCTCCATAATTTAAATTAACTAGAGCTCTTAAAAAAAAAAAAAAGATTTTTTTCTTTTTCCCCTACCTTTTGGATTAAAAATAATATAAGCAGCTGTAGTTCCCAAAATATCTCCTTTACCCTGGGGCCAAGTGTTTTAAATCCCATTGTCAGGACTCATGCCTTCCAGACAGAGGTTTGCCTCTCCCAGGTGTTTTGTCAAAAGCAGTTACCTCTCCTCACTGGGCTCCACAAAGGGGACCTTTCCCAAGCAGGTTAGAGCCAGGGGATCCTTCTAAAATTCTAATCCTGCTCCTGCTTAAAACCCCACAATTATTCCCACAGCTGTTTACATGGCCTCCAATGTCCCATGTGCTTAGGGCCCATCTTCCTTCCCCAGCCCCCCTGGCCCACCCTCCACATGCTGCCCTCTGACCCCAGCCAACTCCCTTGGGTATCAGTTATCTCAAGCACACAGATCACAAGCGGTTGTACCAATCGAACCAATTCTTTTTACAGATTCACAGTAGAAAGCAAAACAGAAAAGCTCATGTTAACCCATTCGGCAGAAAAATCCTATGACTTAAGCCCATAAACCAGTGAAATGCCTCATTCCCTAACCTGAGGAAATCTGTTCACTGCATCCCACCCAATGATGGTGACAGAAGCAGCTAGAGGTACTTTGATAAATTCCATATTTATCAGAGCATAAAATACAGAGGTGATCAGGACACTAATGTTTTACAGTAATGAAAAGGGAGGGGCATTTAGAAACTTTATGTGCCCTTTATTCATTTATTCAACAAATACATGACAACTCTGTGCAAACTCCACACTCAGTGTCCAGGCTGCCAAACCACCATCCACCAGAAAGCTCAAGGGACAAATTCTTTTGAGAAGCGCAAGGCCAGGGACACCAGTGGATGTAGGTTTCCCTATAGCTTTGATTCCCCTCAATGTAGCTTTAATCCCTCTTCGATCTCTGCTTCCTCTGCTCTGACCCAACCTGCCCTCCCCATCCCAAACCTTTCCAAAGACACCTCAGGTCCACCAGACTGAAGACCTCCCCAACTTTCTCAGCATCGGGCGCCTGGGTGGCTCAGATGGTTAAGCGTCTGCCTTCGGCTCAGGTCATGATCCCAGGGTCCTGGATCGAGTCCCGCATCGGGCTCCCTGCTAAGTGGGGAGCCTGCTTCTCCCTCTGCCTCTGCCTCTCTCTCTCTCTCTCTCTCTGACTCTCATGAATAAATAAATAAAACATTTAAAAAAAAAAAAACTTTCTCAGCATCTTCAGGGAGCTTTCCTCCACCTTCTTCAGTGACACCTGGGCTTCCCCTGACGACACTGTCCTCTGAGTGTGGCATTCAGGTAGAGGCTGTTCAATCTCCCTCATCCACAATGTCAGGGCCACCCTGTCCCAGAAAAATAACACTCCACACTCTTGCGTCCCAATCCCTGTTCCTCTGAGACCCAAACCCTCTGGCTTCTCCACTTCCTCCTCTTCCCATGGCTGTCTGTGGTAGAGCCACTTCTCTCCTTGATGCCCTGAAGCTTCCGTCCAGGTCCTGCTTGCCTCCTGAGTTATTTCAGCTGTTCCAAGGACAATCCATCCAATACCCAAACTTCCCATTTCCTTGATTACCATCATCTCCAACCCACTTCAACCAGTGACTCAGGCTGGGTTCCCCAGAAGCAGATCCCAAGATGAAGACTGGTTTGCAAACAGTTTATTAGGAAGTGCTTCCAGGAGAAGCCCATAAGGGAGTGGGGAAGCAGGGAGGGGAAGGGCAGGAAACCAAGTAAGAGTGGATTCCAACTGAAGCCCTGTCCCCTGAGCCCATGGGAGCTCTGCAGTATAGATAACTTCTCCAAGTTTGTCCCACCTTGGGGCCAGGGAGCTAGGCTCTTCTTCTTTCCCCCAGTCAATCACTGGCTACAGACAACCCCGGAGGGACATAAATGCCCAGGAGCATCCTGGTAGGAGACGCCAGTAGACCAAGGAAATTCTTCTGAAAAGGGACTCTTTGTAGAGACGAGCTACAAGGGGAGAAGCACACAGACTCTGTAGGAGGGGTGCACAGGGCCAGGAAGAGCGTTCTGGAAGAGCTGGTGGGGCACCAATGATTTCCAGTACAACTGCCTCCTGCTATGGCCACATCCCAAACCCCATCATCACAAGAAATGTCCCTGCCTCAGAAATATGCCGGTAAAGAAATCCACTTCAGACTGGAGCATCCTATCCCCCTGGCTCTCTCCCGGGAAGTACCCCCACAACACATCCTGCCCCCACTTCTCACTCTCTCATGCCCCTACTGTGTTTTCTTCCCTCCCTGCCCAGCTTAGATTCCACGTTCAACCCTTTACTCTCCAGCTCACAGACTCTACTCCCTCTCTTTCTGGCCTTTCCTGGAGACACCTGGAGACACCCCCTTCTCTCTGCTCAGAGACCATATCCAGGCTGCTAGATGCCGCTGGGAAATCGAACAGCCATGGGGATTGCTGCCTCTCTAAACCTACAGCTTCCTTCTTCAGCTCGGTTCCACACAGCCAGCTGCCCTGTCCCCCTGCACCGAAACAGCTGTCCGGACAGACGTCATGGAGATATTAAGGTGTATCTGACTGTACACACACCTGAAATTGTACATGGCAATCCGTCTGCAAGATAGCGTCTACTTTACAGAAGGATTTGCTGGGGACTGCATGGGAATGGCAAGCTGTGTGTACGACTAAAATGGGCGGTGGTTTATATTTACAATCTTTAAGAACGAACTGTTTATGTAGAATGAGCTGTACCCTCATTGTGCCTTGTCCTGAGGTCACTGAGATGGAGTCTCCACGCCCCGGTACACTGTGCTTTGCATGCAGCCTCAGCCACCTGCCCTCCAGTGTAGCCGCCCGGTGCTCCTGGCTTGCTTCATAGTCACTAAAACCTCCTATTAAAAAAAAAAAACTTGGATGAAAAAAAAAAATTTTAGATGGCTCTTCCTTCACTGTGCCTACTAAGTCGCAAAAATGAATGAGATCCATCAAAGGCAGAAAACGGTTTCTACAAAACACCCCACAAAATGGCTTTGCCTTTCAGCATTACCCTCTGGATAATTTCCCCCTTAAAGTGGCTCTTCTAATTCAGTATCGGTGCTGCCATCAGCAACATCTCCGTGATTCGCTGCAAATGCAGCCTTCAGAGGCTGGGAGTGAGTTCAGGAGGGGGGAAGGGAGAAACCTAAAAGGGAAAAGAATACCCACATTGTTCCTCATGAGGGTGGGCACACAGTGATGTAGCAAATGTATCCGTCCGTTTCTCTGAAGACTGAGAAGTGTTCGCAAATACTATTAATAGCTCTAATTAGTGAAGTCTCCAAGGAATCAACAGACTTCCTGAAAAATTGGGGAGGCAGATCTAAAAAGATAGGGAAGGGAATCTTCAATAAACCAGCACTCCTCGGTGTGGGGTACCAAATGGGATCTGACGAAGCCAAGAGTCATTGCTGCCAGGGGAATCCTAGGGCTGAACCAGCCTCCAGGGGAACTTTCCAACCAACCATGAGCTGCTGAGTGTAGGCTGGTCCTTCTAGCCAAACCAAGGCTCCTCCCCCCAAATATCTGCAGTCCTTTCTCACTAGTAATCCCTCCTGCTAGAGAGTAAATTCCTCTAGATGCCCCCTTACTCTGGGCCCTTTGCCTCTAAATCTCCCAGAGCCCCAATCCCAGTGCACAGCATATAATAAGAGCTCAATTAATATTCATGGAATGGATTCAACAAACATTGGTCGTGTCTATCACACGTCAGGCACCAGCAAGCACAAAGGTGATGGAGGAGGACCCTGCTGTCCAAGAGCTCACCAGGCAAAAAGGTGGATGCAACCTTCACCTTCACTCCCATGTAATTCAGAAAAGGCCTAGCACTCAAGGATCTAGAAAAGGCATCCAAAATCTCAGAGAGCAAACAGATCCCTGCCTGGATCGTGAGGAAATCTGCCAAGCTGCTATGCTGGTCCTTAACCTGCTCCCCAAGAAACAGCTCATAAAACAAGGGAGTACAGAAAGAAGTATGCTCTGGCACTGTTTTCAAAAGTTCACTCCTCTTCCATGTTACTTCTTATAGATCCTCAGACCCACACCTGTTACCCAGGCAACCTCTCCATGTGATGGGTTAGCAGCAATTAAGCCGTCATCAAAAACATATTTCCATTCAAGGAACTGCCCAGTTACAAGAGCCATAGGTCCTGACTCAGAAGCCTATAACCAAAAACCTACAACCAATTATCGAATATTGGCACATCATAGGGCTCAATAAAATAGCGTAAAATGAAAGCGTTCAGCTTGCCATGTAAACAATGTTAACGAGGGACACAACAGCCCTTGTAAATAGCAAAGCTCAGGGGAAAAACCACAAGAGGAAAAAAATTTTTCCATAGATAGCTAAACCTAACTTTTGGGTTCTCGGCTTTTAAGCAAGGAATATAATCCTCATAAAAAATCCTAGCTGATATTTAATGCGTCATACGCTTTGGATTCAACCTGTATTTAATTGATTTGAAGTTGCCTCTGAAGAGGTCATTTGAAATACAGTCTTGTGGTTATGATTCCTCCTCTTCATAGAAAGGAGGAGGAAAAAGGGCCCAGAAATCTTTACAACCAATTAAAATAGCAAATGACACAACCGGGCTATCTTGGAATTTGAGGGCATTTCCAAGAGTTCCCTGCCATTTAAAGATTTTTAATAGCCCCTCAGATGCCAGTTGCATTTCAGCTGCTATAACTGGGAGGTGCTGAATCCAGCAAAGCCATTCGCTCCCTAGTCACAGGGCTAAATTAGGTACGTCGTGGAGTTAGCACTCGGTTCCTCAAGCACAGCCAAAAGTGCCATACCACTTAATTCACTGGAAACTTCCACATGAGGTCCATTTCCTGATGTTCTCTAAGTGGTTCACAGGTATCAGGGTAGTGTCTTTCTGTTCATGGATCATTGTCGGCTAATGTTCCCCACAGCACATAATGCAGCTTCTATCATTCGATGAGTGCCTACGATGTGCTCAGTAGTCTGTGAGGTGCTCTAAGGGAACTTAATAGAAGTATTAGCTATCACCAGAAAAAAAGGGTCCCTCAAAGTTGGCATTTCTTACTGGTCCTGGTGACTCAACCCAGAAGCAGACCATAGGGTAGCTTCTACATGACCGTCTAGCTAGGATAGGGTTGCTAGATTTGTGAGTGTGCTAAAATTCACATCACATAAAAGTCACCATTTTAACCATGTTAAAGTATACAACTCAATGTGCACTGCAAGATTCAGAAAAAAAAAAAAAAAGAATGCAGGACAGGGAGTTAAATTTGTATTTCAGATTTTTTTAAATTAAGGTAAGTATATCCCATGCAATATTTGGGACATACTTATACTTAAAAATTGTTTTTCTGAAATTCGCATTTAACTGGGTGTCCTGCATTTTATCTGGCAATCCCATGTCAGGGGGACAGGAAGAACACAACCATCAACCACCCAACACAACCAGCCAAAAACATAGGTAAGTACGACACTGGGTGATATCAATCATAAATATAAAAACAACCAGGCTTGAACCTCTGGCACCCTGTCGCAGCTGCTCTTCCCAAGGCCCCCACCGCCTCCACCTTGCCAGATCCTGTGCCCACCAACATGGCTGCATCCAACTTGGCCTCCCACAGCACCCCACATAGAAGGCTTTGCTCCTTTTTTTTTTTTTAAGATTTTATTTATGTATTTATTTGAGAGAGAGAGATAGGGAGAGAGAGCACAAGCAGGGAGGAGAGTGAGAAGCATGCTCCCCGCTGAGCAGGGAGCCCGATGTGGAGCTCGATCCCAGGACCCCGAGATCATGACCTGAGCCAAAGGCAGATGCTTAACCGACTGAGCCACCCAGGCACCCCAGGCCTTGCTCCTTCTTAAAACGCTCCCATTGGCTTCTTGACACCACATTCCCAAGATTTTCCTCCATTCTCCCTGGTTAGGTCTTGTGGGTTTGTTTGCTTGTTTGTGTTTGTTTTTGTTTTTGTTTTTGAGAGACAGAGAGAGAAAGCACACCCATGCAAGCAGGGGAAGGGCAGAGGGAGAGGGAAAGAAAGAGAATCTTAAGCAGGCTCCATGCTCAATGCAGAGCCCGACACAGGGCTCTATCTCACGACCCTGAGATCACGACCTGAGCTGAAATCAAGAGTCAGATGCTTCACCAACTGAACCCCCCAGGCACCCTCCCTGGTTAGGTCTTTTTAAATCCATTCTCCAGATTCCTCTTCCTAAAAATTTGTAAATATTGGACTTTCGTGGGGCTCATCCTGCACCCTTTCTTCTCTGCATTCTCTCCAAGACTAATCTATTTCAGGGCCAAGGTTTTAAATGTCACCCACTTGCTGATGACTGCCAGATCTTTATGCCCAGGGAAGCGGCAGCCAGAGGCCAGCAGGAGGCCACTCACGGATCAGTGTGCAAAAGCCACAGGAGCTACAGGCATGCTGCATCCCAGGTGACAAGCCACGCCAGCACTGGAGGTGGCCAGAGCCCCCTGCTGCAGAGAACAAGGGAGCTCTGCTGGCTACTTGGGTTACAGGGATACTGATACCTGGGTCACCATGGCCATCGCCATAACGTCTGGGCCACTTACAACCAGAACAAGAACCAAGTATTTAATGAAAACAATCTCAAAGTCATCCTCATGGACTACACATGAGGACCGTGTAGCCACTACCCAAGGGACCAACCTTCCTCGGTGTGTATGCCGAGAGAGCGTGGGCTTTGCAATGCTCAAGGCCAAGGTCCAGGCCTTGGTGCAGTAGCTGGAGAAGCCCCTCACCCAAATAGCGGCATCTCAATGGGCACTGGTGGGAGCTGGGATCAGAAAAGAGAGAGAAACATTTGGAAGGACAGGGCCCCCTGGGAAAACTGTCCTGGACTGTCGGGGGAGGGGAGACTCTTTCTTCCAAGAATAAATTTCTACTCCTGAAAACACAGCTCTGACTGCCTGCTTCATACACGCAAATACCAATGGTTTAGTTTCACTGGCAGATCTCAATTGCGCCTCACACTTAGTATGTCCAAATTGTGCTTGATCGCCAACTGACCAAAAAAGAAGGTTCCTCTCCCAGGATGGTATTAACATCCACCCAGTTTGCTCAAGCCAAACGGCCAGACTCTCAGAGGCAACCTCACTTCAGCCTCCCTGTTCCTCCCTCCCTCCCAGAATTCTGTCATTTCTACTTCCAAACAGACCTAGAAGGAGCCCTGACCCTCCTTCTCCCTACCCCCACCATCCGCCCAGGCCACCACCTCTCTGTGAAACTCCAGCCATAGCGCCTCACAGGTCCTGCCACGTCCACGCTCACCCCACCCCCAGCCATTCTCTGCCCAGAAGTCAGAAAACATTTTCAAACATAAATCCTATCACCTCCCTTCCTCAAACCTTTCAGAGCTCCCACCATTGCATCTAGGATAAAATGCAAGCCCCCTACTCTGGCCCCCAAGGCTTGACAACAGACCTCCGCCCACTTCTCCAGTTTTGTCCCTCCACCCTCGACCCCACCCCCATGCCCTGCATCCCAGCTTTCCTTCACTTTACACAGGGTCTTCTTCCCCCCATTCTCCCCATGGCTGACTTCCACCCATCCTTTGGGGCTCCGTTTAAACGTTACCACCTCACGGAGGTCTTTCCTGACCACTCTGAGGAGCCCCTCTCCTTTTGTCTCTACCTTTGCAGGTAGTAATATTATTTGCTGGTTTACTGTTGATTAGACATCTTCCTCGGCACCTGCACCACTAGACTATCAACTCCAAGGGCAGAGACCTTGCTCATCTGGTTCACTTTTATACACCCAGTGCCTAGCCCAGCACCTGGCACATGGTAGGCATTTGATAAATACTTTGAATGAATACATAAAGCCAAGGAAGAGGTTTATTGTGTAATAATTACAAATTATACCAAAAATCGATAATATAATTTTTCTTTACCTAAAGGGGGTGCTAAATATCAACTAGTCATCTAACACCCTCAGCTAGAGGATATAAGGGTTACCAAGGCAAGTGGTAACCCCAGGATACAGGCCCAGTGTCCGTCTAACTCTAAAACCCATCAAGACTCTCCACTGCCTTCATGTTCTGTTACAAGAAATTCTCTGAAAGAGCAGCTCAAACCGCGATCCTGTATTCATTTGAAAATTTAACCTCAATTTCTCAATTGGGTACTAATAAATCCTGCCATAATCCCAAATCGCAATCTTTGGTGTTCAGGACTGGATTTCACCCAGTGAGAGCAGAGACCAAAAGTTGAAGGGAGACACCTGCTTTTCAGGTATACCCCAAAACAAATCAGCCACCTTTTAGTTATCGACATGAAGGTGAACTACATCTTTCCCCAGGATCTTCCATTTAAGTCCAGCTGCACCTTATCTCAAACCAACTCCTTTTTCATTGCTAGGCACTCACCAGAAATACCCTTATCTGAAAGCCCTGAAGGTACAGAAAGGCACGCCTTTGGAAATGACACCACATAATATCTTCTTATTCTTACCGCCTTGAAGCCTGCCATCAAGCCCTCCCGTGCTTACGAATCAACAGAGGCTGAATCCATGACCTCCTGACAGGACTTCCACATTGCACAACCTCCAAGGGATCCGTTCACAATTGTACAATACACAACCTGCACAACTGTACATAGCGGCCCTACCTTTTAAGGCCTGCTTCAGTTCTGTCAAGTTTATGACCACTCTACAATTTGGACATGAGCTAAAAAAAAATGTTCTTGTGCCAGAAAATTCAAATTTCCTTTCATCACAAATGAACAATTGCTGGATACATCTATCAAACTCTGCAGTCTGCTAAAGAGGATGGTTATCATACTTCAAGGTTATTTTTTTCATCAATTTCCATCAAAAAAACTTGATATGAAAAAGTAAACTGAAAACAAAGATCATGGTATGATCACTCTCTGGGACATATTTACATACTAAATAAATCAGTCAGGATAACCCATAAGATCCAAATCAAACCAAAATTCTTAAAAATGGAATAAACCCTCTCTCCCCCTTCTATGACTTTTAGTTTTATGGATTTGTGCTTATATTCTACAGCAGACGGTAATGCAGATCTTGTCAGCAGAAAAGACTTTAGCTAGCGACTGAGATCTTGAGCCTGAAATTAGGTTAATGACAGTGGTACCACTCATGGGCCAAATCTGTAACCTACAAATAACCAAGAGGGATGTGGAATAGACCAGAGGTGTTCAAACTTTTCAAACAAAACCCTTCCATTTCAAGGAAAGGCTTTGTTCTAAAAGTTTGAATTTCAAGTAGAAAGTCAATTGAACAGAATAAAATTCAAACTTTAAGTGGAAATTATAGCTATAGAGGTAAAACTCCATTTGAAGGAAGGAGTCGGTCAGGTAAACCAAACAGACATAAGATCTGAATCAAACTGAACTTCCTTCAAATGAACGAGTTTTGTTCTGAACGTTTGAATTTTGAGTGTAAATTCAGTTGGACTGAATGAAATTCAAACTTTAAGTGAAAATTATATGGATAACAGACACAGATGTAAAATTTCATTTGAAGGGAGGATTTTGTTCTAAAAGTCTGAACACCTCTGTCTATTCCACACTACTCTTGGATATTGGATATTGGATATTGGATTCTGTAGTACAAACATAACATATTAAATATGAAATACATATTGCTATTATTATATATCACATTGCATTATATATAATATAATGTAGTATAGTATAACACACTATAATATCATCTCAAAGCAAGCTTTGGCTGGCTTATTTAGAGGAGGGGCCCAAAATCATATGAGCTTTGCCTCCTTCTCAATCTCTACACTCATTCCAAGACCTCTTGGGACGCAGAAGATTCGTGGAACATGGATGGAAACCATGAATCTGGAAGAAAGAACACCAAAGGGAATATCCAGAACTTGGGTTCTAGTCCAAGCTTTGTACTAACTTGCCCTGTTACTTTCAGCATGAACTGTGGGAGGAGAAGATCTAGGCACCAATACCAACTTTGTGTCACTTAAACTACTACTCTACTACTCTCCCTTATCTATAAAATGGAAACAGTAATCTGCCTCAGGGGATTACACTGCAAATTAAATGGTATCTTACCCATAAGGTGCTTATTGTATTGAATGGCTGTAGTGAGTATTTAATAATCACTAGTTGTGATAATAATTAATTCATTAGATAAGGTCTATAGGATGGGAAATGTGTTCCTGAACGTTGAATACAATGCTAACTGAAAACATTTGTACTAAATTCATTTTGTGTCTTGTTTTGACTAGTTTTATTGTAACTATCATTAGGGATTGTCACTGGTTTTCTTCCTCTCCAGAGACTAGTTAATTGAAAGCCAAATGTACTCATCTTCACCTTTTGGCTTGTAGGTTCCTTGTAGCACCTCGATTTTCCCCCACAGCAATTAGCTCAGGGTCCTACAGAGTCAGTATTCCATCAGGGTTTCTTAAATGAAGGAGAGCTTACCAGTTCTGAAATTCCAATACAACAAAGACCAAGAGCAGTCAAGTCCTTTAATAAATAAAAGAGACCCTCACTTCAGAGCACGTCCAAAATTTAGAAGTACACTGGATCCTTTAAGCCAATTGGCCTTATAATTGACCTCCTGGCTAAGCCTCAAGACAGACTGTATTTTTTCCAAAACTGGCCACAACATCTCCAGTCCTGCATGCTCTCCTCACCATGAGACTCTGATATTCCTCCCATAAGATGGAATCTATATGCTCCCTCTCCTTGAATCTGGACAGGCTTCTGACTAAGGCAAAAGTGGCATTGTGTGACCTCCAAAGCTTCCATAAAAGACCACACTGCTTCTTCCTGGTTCTCTTAGGACACTCACTCTTAGAACCCATGCTATGAGGAAGCCCAAACTAGGCCATACAGAGAGGCTACATGGCATGGTCCTGGGTGGGTGCTCTGGCCAACAGCCAAACTAAGATCTCAGCTGAGAGTCAGCCATAACTGCCATCACATGAGGATGACCCCAGTTGATCCCAGACCCCTCCTGCTCCCCACTAGTCATCAATATTCATAGCCTTCAAGTGTTCCCATGTGAGGGCCCCCAGACATCAGGGAGCAGAGATAAGCCATCACTAATGTGTCCTGCCTGATTTCCTAAACCACAGAATCTATGAGTATAACAAAATGCTTGCTTTATGCCGGTAAGTTGGCGTGGTTTGTTATATAGCAATAGGAACAGAAACAGATTTTAATATATATTACAGTAGAGGAATTGCTCATAAAATGGAATCATGGCAAAAACCAGGAACAGAACCCAAGCCTCCTATATACTGACTAATAAACAAGTCAAAACAAGATTCTAAACCATACAGAGTAAATATAATACTAACATTAAAATCACTATCATTTATTGAGTGCTTATTACGTACCAAGCACTACTCCAGGTACTTTACCCGTATTAACTCATCCAAACATCAAAATAACTCTATGAACTGGGTACTAGTATTATCCCATTTTACAGATGAGCAAACAAAGCACAGGACTAAATTAACTCGCCCAAGAACACACATCTAGTAAGAGGCAGGGCTGGGATTTGAATCTAGTGATCTGGTTCCAGGATGGGTAATCCTATGCAGTGCACTGGGGATGCTTCTCGAGCCTTATGCCCTGTGAAATATACTATATGCGAAGCAGCCAGCATGGTGCTTGGCATACAGTCAACACTCAGTGAATATTGCTTCCTTCCTTCCCCAACATTGACATAATTTAGATCGCCACATTTTCTAAAGCAAAAATGATGTCCTTCTAAAGCCAAACGTACACCTCCCACATTTTGCTTCACTCCTTGTTCATCTGACGGATGATTTCTACATTTTCATCCCCCGCCCTGACCTTTTCCCAGAACTTGTAGATTTAACTGTCTACCCAATTTCTCCACTTAGATGTCCAATTAGCCTCTCAAATTTAACACGAACATAATTTAAATAAAAATCTTGTTTTCACCCATACACATACCCTGAAGCTGCCTCTTCCCCAGACTTCCCCATCTCAGTGAGAGGCACTGCCTTTCATACACCCAGAAGTTCAGCCAAAAAGTCCAGAGTTGATAATGGTTCTGCTCTGCCCTGGCCACGTCTGTCAATCCAGCAGCCAATCCAGCCAACTCTTCCGAGTGGATCCTGATTTCCACCACTTCTCCCCACCCTCACCCCAACAACCCCCCTCCCCTGTCCAAGGGTCCAAGCTGCACAACCGTGTCCTACCCAGCCAGCCCATTCACCACACAGCAGCCAGCGTGACTTCTTTCTAAAAACCAAAGTTAACTCCACCACTCCCCGCTGCTTAAAGGCCTCCAGAGGATTCCCATTACACCCCAAAGAGCATCCAAACTCCTTCTCTTAGTTCTCCACGTTTTGGCCACTGCCTACCTGCCCCCTCAACCTCAGTTCCCCATCAACACCCTCCAGCAGCCACACCCAGTCTTCCAGTTTTTCTGAGTTAGTTCCCACCTCTGGGACTTTGCATTTGCTGTCCCCTCTGGCTGGAACATTCTTGCCCAGATCCTTGCAGGGTAGCTTCTTGTCAATGCTCAGGGCTCTGCTCCACATCACCTCCTCAGAGATTCCTCCCTGCAGAAAGGCTAGTCCCCCAGCAGTCACTCAGCCGCCCACAGCCTCACTCTGTTTCCTTCACAGCTGAAACTGTATCACCAGCTGAAATTGTCTTCTGTTCTTATTTGCTTATTTACTATGTGTCATCCCCACTGGAATCTAAACATCTAGAGTATCTAGAGTAACATCTAGTGCATTTTGTTCCTTGCTTCATCTCAGCACTTAGATTGGTGTCTGTTACATCATAGAGGCTCAATAAATATCTGTTGGCTAAAATGAACGAATCCCTTTACTGGACCATAAATCCCTGGCAGTCTGGAACCAGTAATTATTCATCTTTGTATCACAAGTTCTGAGCCCAATGTCTGTCTCAATGTCTGTCTATAGGTAGTGAAAGAAAGAAGGGGGGAAGGGAAGGAAAAAGGAGGGGAGGGAGAAAGAGGGCGAGAAAGACAGGAAGGAAAGTTAAAAACACAGCTACAGCACATCATTGAGTTGTCTGATTTGTGGATTTTATAGATGTAGTCTTACAAATGGTCAAAAATTTAATCCCACATCGAACTGATTTAATCAGTTGTCATTATTGAAAAATAATTACTTAAAATCAAGACTGTTTGAAAAAGTCAGAATGTGTGGATGCTCTTACTATATCTGCCATAATTTAACAAACATTTTTCTGCTAGCCAGCCAGTCTACCAGACACATCTGTGAACACGTCTACAATGTAATGTCTCCTCAGCTCAGGGATGTAGGCAAGGGAGTAGAGAAAGAGAAGTTGTGCCAGGAGGAAACAAAAAGGTAGAAATGCAAACCCTGCCCCAAACAGCCTGCCCCTCCAGCAGGAAAGAAGCCAGGAAACGTTCATAGCTGTACAGCCTCTGCTCAAAGCAGAGGAGGCATCTGCTCTTCCTTGCACACTTCAGCCCATCCTAGACTCTGGGTGGCGCCTCTGGAAACTTCTCCCTCCTCTCCCTGTCCTACATGGCCCAGGTGAGTGGCTGCTGGTCATCCCAGCACCCAGCAGGTGGGTTAGTCTCATTATAACGCCACGTAGCCTGAGGGCCAACCTTCCCCCTACCTTTGCCCTTCATGTAAAAGTTCCATTTCCATGGAAGGAAATTCTGGCAAAGATCAAGAATAATGTGGCCTTATGGAATATTACTCAGCCATCAGAAAGGATGAATACCCAACTTTTACATCAACATGGATGGGACTGGAGGAGATTATGCTAAGTGAAATAAGTCAAGCAGAGAAAGTCAATTATCATATGGTTTCCCTTATTTGTGGAACATAAAGAATAGCATGGAGGACATTAGGAGAAGGAAGGGAAAAATGAAGGAAAAATCGGAGGGAGAGATGAACCATGAGAGACTATGGACTCTGAAAAACAAACTGAGGGTTCAAAAGGGGAGGGGGGTGGGGGACGGGTTAGCCTGGTGATGGGTATTAAAGAGGGCACGGATTGAATGGAGCACTGGGTGTTATACGCAAACAATGAATCATGGATCACTACATCAAAAACTAATGATGTATTGTATGGTGACTAACATAATAAAATAAAATTTAAAAAAATAAAAATAAAGTAATTTACCTATAAAAAAAAAAGAAGAATGTGGCCTTTAATATTCAAATGCTTCCCCTCAGATTCACTTGAATGTACCTTCTTTTTGTCCTTTAAAATCACTAGGTGGTTTCTATATTAATCCTTAAAGAGGAACTTTGCTGGGCTCTGCTGTTCATACACTGCCTCAGCTTAAAGCAGGACCCCATTAGCACAACGATAAATGGTCTTGGGAAGGATCAGTTCAGTGGGATGATGAACACATGCTATTAGATTCTCTTGAAGACAACCAACATCTGCCCAATGGTCAGGGCCATGAACTTGCAGCTTTGGACCATGATCAGGATGGGAGAGAGAGATGTAGAATTAGCCTCCCCTGGGAGCTCTGCCTACTGGTGCTGAATTGGAGCTACCTGTCAACCTTTATTAGGAAGAGAGCCACAGTTCTACCCATCCACCCTTCCAGGGTCGGCATAGAATCCAGTAATTAATTGTAGGAGCTGAGAATCAGACAGACCTGGGCTCATGTCACTAGCTAGGTGACTTTTAAAGATAGTACTTAAGCTTGCTAAGCTTCAGTGATCTTATCTTCAAAATGGGAATAAAACCTTTCCTTCATGCTATGATGGCGCTTCGGCAAGATTATTCACCTAAAGTGCCCAGCATAACACCTCACGTATAGTAAATAGTAAATGTTGACTGCCATAATTATCACTACTATCATCAGTATCATTTATCTATTTTGGTATAAGCCTTGTATTTTATTCATTTTTTATGCCCAGTGCAAAGCAAAGGGTCTGGCACACTGTGGATACTTAAAAGATAATTTTTATTTTGTTTAAGATTTATTTATTATTTATTTGAAAGAGAGAGAGAGAACATGGGTGAGAGAGTCTGAAGCAGACTCCTGTGCTGAGTGTGGAGCCCCCACGGGGCTGATCTCACGACCCTGAGACCATGACCTGAGCCAAAACCAAAAGTTTGACGCTTAACTGACTGAGCCATCCAGACGCCCCTTAAAAGATAGTTTTTGAAAGAAATCAGTGTGGTAGGCAGAATGATGGTTCCCTAAAGATTATCCATGCCCTCATCCCTGGAACCTGTGAAAATATTATCTTATGTGACAAAGGGATTTGGCAGATGTGATTAAGTGAAGGATGTTGACATGGAGAGATTACTCTAGATTATCTGAATGGGCCCAGGGTAAACACAGGGATACTTATAGGAGGGAGGCAGGGGGGACAGAGGCAAAGAAGGGGATGTGAAGATGGAAGCAAAGGTCAGGGTGCTGCAGCCATGAGCCACGGAACGTGGGCAGCCTCCAGAAGCTGGAAAGGGCCAGGAGAGGATTCTCCCCTAAAACCTCCAGAAGGAATACAGCCTTGCTGACACCTTGATTTTAGCCCCACGAAGCCAATTCTGAAGTCTGACCTACAGAACCATATGGTAATAACTTTGACGGTTTTAAGCTCCATCCGGTTCATGGTAATTTGTTCCAGCAGCAACAGGAAGCCCGCACAATCCGTGACGTGGGCTGGTTGCTTGCTCAGTGCCAGGCGCTCTGCACCTTTCACATAGGCTCACATTAAGACTCACAACAGGCCAGAGTGGAGGTTCCACCCTTCCCCCAATTTTACAGGCGGAGAAACGGAGGCCCAGGGAAACTAGGCAATTCACCCAACATCCGGAAAAACAGAGGCAGTAAGACTAACCCACAAAGCACTGTGTGCAAAGAAGAAAACCTTTACAGAAAAAAACCTTAATAAAAATTCTCACTGATTTTCCTGCAAGGAACAAAGCCCTAAGCTACAGAGCCACAACAAAATGACCAAAAAATTTCTGCAGGTTGTCCAGGTGCTATTTTCAGAGCCAGAGGCAGATCTTTTCATTCACGGAAAAAAGGTACCCACCAAGCAAGTTTGTGCAAAAGCTTCTAGGTCAGTGTCAGGAGCCCAGGAGGAACTGTGCACTGAAAAGGAGCCCATTTTCTCGGCTGGACGGGTGGTCATCTGCAGCAGAAATGGGCAGCGCCGAGATTATTTTCGTTCCCACATGACTTGCATGGACTGTCATTTTCACCAAAAAGTCATGAACAAGCCAAACGCTGCAGAACTGTAAAAAGCGGGAAACTCTCCTTGGCAGGGACACCACAGTTGGCTTTCCCAGGCACAGTGATTCTTGAACTATACCCAGGAGGCAGCCTTGAGCACCTGCCCTTATTCCCCTCCTCATCCATCATGTAACACCAGGTCTGTCTGCTTTTTACATTGGACTTTCCTGCGAGCTTTTCTTTGAACAAAGGGTTTCTCTACCACAATGTCATGTGAAGTGAGGCTTTTCCTTTATCTCGGGATTTACACTGAGACCCCAGAGCTGAAAACTGAGCATTTATTTATGCAGAAATTGCTAAGCTAAGGTCAGACTGGCTCAGAAACCACCTGCTGCTTCCAGCCCTTGTAAGAGAATTCACTGGAGAAAAGGCGTTTCTTAGAAAAAACAAAAAAACAAAACAAAACAAAAAAACAGCATCGGGGAGCACAGTGGCAAAAAAAAGCAGCAAGGAAACTGCTCAGAGAGATCAGAGTGGTTTGCAGAAGAGGGATGCAGCATCTTGGCCCCCCAGCTGCATGCTTGCTGAGCTGCAAACTTCATAGGTCTGCCTTGCACTGTTCTGGAAAACAGTATGAGAGATTTATGAGAACTCAGATCTGCTCCATTAAGTGCATAATTCCAGAGTACATGCAGATGGTGCCCCCTGGAAGTGTGCAATGAACAGAGCCCTGGGAAAATCAGACACAGGTTCCCACAGTTTGGCCTATAATGGCTGTCTGAACACAGAGGACAGCAGTAGAGTGGCCTGCTCCTCCCAAGCTTGGCAGGACCAAGATGCATAATGATTTTTCATGGGCCAAATGGACATAGAGGTGGGGCGAGGGGATAGCTAGCTTAGAGCCTTCATAAAAAGGCTTTCCCCAAGAAGTCAGTCTACTTGAGCAAAAAAGGCCCACGGTGTGCTCAAGCAGAGCCTGAAGGGACATCACAAGGGACCATCCAGAGAGGGCACCACTCATGCAGGAGGAAAGTTTAGAGATCTTTGCAGGGGGTTGCCAAGAACTCACAAAAGCTCCTGAATGCCTGTAAGGCTAGAGAGGACCACAAAGGACATCATCTAAGTGGAACACTTTGGCCTTCTCTTCATCCCTCTCCCTGCCACCTGACTCTGGAGGAGCCTGAAGCTGCAAAGCAAGCAGGGAAGGAGTTTGGACCTGGAGAGAAAGAGAACAAACTTCTGGTCTGTGGTGTCTCAGGCCGGGCCTGACCTACAGGGAAAGGAGAACTTTGAAGTAGACCAGAGGTTGGTATTTGGGTTTATATTAAACTGGACTTTAGAATACTTGAAAATAATTATTTCTGTTTTTGTTTTATTTTACTTGGAAAATGCCTGGAAAAGCTGTAGGGTATTTCTGGGAGATGATCCAGGGTTGGCCTACCAGAACAAATATGAATGTCACAGTTGAAGAGAAATAAAGCCATATTCTGTTTGCATTCCCAATAAAGTCGGCCCATTTAATAAACCAATTACACAGCATTGAAAAAAAAAAATGCTTCCAGCATCCCCATGTCCACTGCCCCCCCTCTTGCCTAAACCACCGTGATTCCTTGCCTGCGCCTCAGTAACCTCCCAAATGGTATCCCTGCTTCCGTTCTCATCCCCCCCTCTCTCCCTGCCCCATCCATTCTCTCACCACCAGCACTGTCGAGGCAACAGCCCGACTGTTTATAGAGACACCCCTCCCGCCCAATCTCAGCCCTCATGTGGGGCTTCACTGGCCTTCACTCCTAGGCTTCAGGGGTGAAGCACGTGACCCGGGCTAAGCCAATCCACACACTGGATCCCCAACTCCCACTCTGACTGGCTAGAGGATGAGTCGCCGACCCTAGACAAGCCAATCAGGACCAAGGGAATTTAACTGCAAGACTTCTGTCTGAGCCTTGGAGAATGCAGCTTTCTGTGTCCTGAAGGATGTGAATCTGGAAGGATAAAGCTCTGGAGCCACTGGCAGCCATCCTAGAACCACCAGGTGGGAACGTGCCTAGGGACAGAGCAATGCCAAATAGGCGAATGAAGAAATGGAAGAAATATATCTAATCCTGGATGCATCATCGGAGCCCGAGACTGAGCCCTGCCTGGACTGTTCAGTTACGAGAACCAATAACCCCCTTTTGGGCTGGATCCCATTTGAGCCAGGTTTTCTGTCACCTGCAGTAGAAATCATCCTAACCGATACATCGGCTGATCCAGTGACTGTGTTTATGCCCATTAGGCTCATGTCTCAATCAATCCAAACTTACAAGTGGCCTCATAGGGCTACTTGGCAAAGGCCCAAAGAGATTCTGATTGGTCTTCAGAGCACCAATTCCAGCAGCATCGTTGCCATTAGGATCAATTCCAGACCTGAAAAAGTACCAGCTTTCTCTTTCTCCACCTAAATTTAACATGCAACTTCAAGGATACTGTCCTGACCTTCCCCTCTTGCTGTCTTAATGATGTTGCTTTCTACCTTTAGAAAACATTGAAATACAATCACCATTAGCACCCTCAAATAGGTTGTAAATTTCTCACTGCACTTTCATTAATATTCTAACAGAATATTCTAATTCTTTTCCATGTATTTCTCATATGTGCTTCTTCATCTGTTTGTTCTTATATTAGAAAGTATATAAAAGACGGGGAACAAGCCTCTTTGTAGGCAAAGAGCCATTAGGAGCTTAATAAATGCTTAACTATTGACAAAGACATGATGACAAGGGTGACAGTGGTTGTGTTACATGCATCATTAGAAGGATGACTTTCTCACAATGTAGAGGAGATATTTCCTCCGAATTAATAAAATCTACTTTGTTCATTTACCCTTATGAGAAGAAATCAGAAAGGTTTAGGTGGTCAACTTAGAGCTCTTCCTCATTCCCACATTTGAATAGCTACCTCTGGTGTTTGAAAGCTTGGACCCTTTCTTAGAATATGTAAAATTCTTCTCTTGTCTATTCAATACCTCTAAGCAAAATAACATAGTGATTCTAAATAATGAACCAGACATTTTAAATTTCCTTGAGATATACACACGATCAAAATCTAAAAGGAGTTCATTGAAAGCAGAACATCCCCCACAGATATTAGCCACATAATTAAAATTATTCATCAGCTCCCAGCTATAGACGGTGAGCTCAGCCCTACAGCAAGCTGCTCTTGGGATCATGGGCTTTATTAAAATTCCCATTACTGATTTCTGGAATCTTAGCTATAACAGCACTTCTGTTCTGTGGGGGTCTGGTTAGAGTGAAGTAAGAAATTCTTGAACCTCAGCACTTAAGCCACCCAGCTGTCAGGTACTTCCCTGGGTCTGGAGGGCATCTTCCCCCTCCCAACCTTGTGCAGTCCATGCTCCTGGGCTACAGCACACAGGGATGTGACTTAAGACCTTGGTGGAATTCTGCTTACTGTCCCTAATATTGGATTCTGATGCTACTGTATGTAATTGTCCATGTACTGCTCCAACCCTGGTTGGCTTCTGGGATCTCTGATGATTGGACACAATGTCCCTGCACGTTCTGAGACTGTGGGATGTCCTGCAGGATGTTGAAAATGGAGTGGACTTTGATGATCCATGGACCAAAGCTGAATCCTGTTTCTGGGAGGTACTAACTGTATGAAGCTGGGCAAGTTATTTACCTTCTCTGAGCGCCCGGTTCACACATAAAACAAGGGTGATAATGATGCTCAATGAATATTTATCTTGTGGGGTTTTTTTTAAGTGACATATTTGACTCAAAACCACAATAAGATATCACCTCACACTGTTAGAATGTCTGTTATCAAAAAGACAACAGATTACAAACGTTGAGGCTGTGGAGAAAAGGGAACCTTTGTGCACTGCTGGTGGGAATGTAAATCGATGCAGCCACCTTGGAAAACAGTATGGAGATTCCCTAAGAAAGTAAAAATGGAACTACTATGTGACCCAGCAATCACACCCACCCCTGGGTATATCTCCAAAGGAAATAAAATCACTATCTTGCAGCATTATTCACAATAGCCATGGTATGGAAACAACCTAAGCGCCCATCAATGGATAAATAGATAAAGAAAATGTGATTTATAGATACACAGGTATATAGATATGCACACAATGGAATACTAGTCAGCCTTTAAAAAGAAGGATATTCTGCCATTTGCAACAACATGGATGAAACTGGAAAGCATGCTAAGTGAAATAAGCCAGAGAAAGAGAAATATTGCATGGTATCATATATATGTGGAATCTTTTTTTTAAAAAGTCAAACTCAAAACAGAGTAGAATGGTAGTTGTCAGAGCAGAGGCTAGAGGAGATAGGCAGACACTAGCAAAAGGCTACCAGATAAGTAAGGTCTGAGGATCTAATGGATAACATGGTGACTGCAGTCAATCATACTATATTGCGCAGCTGAAATTTACTAAGAAAGTAGAATTAAGTGTTCTTACAAAAAAAAAAGGTAAATATGTGAGGTGATGGATGTCTCAATTAACTCAGTAGTGGAAATCTTTTCACAATGAATACATATGTCAAATCACCACGTTGTGCACTTTAAATATATTTACGATTTAAATATATTCCAATTTTATTTGTCAATTATAATTAACAAAGTTCAATAAAGCTGGAAAATGGTGTTTTGAAATGGGCAAGAGTAGGACACTCAATAAGTGGATGGCGCCATCATTGTAACTTCGCTGTTCACGTTACCACCAGGTCCTCGCACTGATGCTACTCTCCATTCTCCGACAATACAGTCCTAATGCCATTCATTTCTCATTCTTCCTGCTCCGCTCTGCTGTCTGGCAGAGTCACACTGCCTGAGTTTATGCAGCAGAGCAGAGAGGGAGAGAAGATGCAGAGAGGTGAGGCTTTAGAGAATTTCTGTCCACCCTGCTGTCACTGCCTATAAAGCTTGAACCACTGGCTCTTGGTCTGCCTTCTGACCAACTTTTCTCCTAATCTGGACATCTGTGCATCTGAGTTCTGGCATCCCTGGACCAACCCCAGTGCCTAAAACTAGAGGCTTAACCTTGGTACTGAACCCCAAATGGGGCCATAATATGGGTCAAAGCGTGGTACCAATAATAGTATTATGCACATATTTCCTATAAAATACAATCCATCATCAATTACAAAATGCATCATTTTATGTACTTCCAAAAAATTAATATTGCCAACTAAATGATTACATATCATTGGTAGAAAGACACATTCTGATTTCAGATGTGTAATGAGAATAATGCATCTTAGAATTAATGTAGTACAATAGAACATTTCCCTTGGGAAACAGTTAAAAGTACATGGTTCTTATCCTTATTTGCAAGAGTCCTGCACAGAGCCTAGCAGACAGTAAATAAATATTTGTTAAATGAATAAATAGATACATGAAGGAATGCATTCCTTTACGGCCACATTATAACGAGGTTCTGTCATTTAAAAAGAAAATTTGATGCAGGAGGAAAATCATGCTAAAAGTTAAATACATCATTTCACCAAACCTTCCACTTAAATTCATTTAAAAGAATAAACTTCACTCTGAACATTTCGTACATGTGTAGCCTCTTCAGCAAAATGGAAACCTAGATACAGTAACAGATTCCAAAAGTTTCGTGTCTACCTAATAGCCAGTCTTCAGGTAGACACTATTTTTAAGTGTGCAGTATCTGGGACCATAAAATGTAAGGTGCCCCTTCAGAAGCATCTGGCAGCATCTGCAGGGCACACTCACTTTGGGTTCCTAGTAGCTAGGAGATGGCGTTGGCGTCTTTGATAACTGGAAACACGGATCTGCCTAACAGAGCCTTCTCCCTTCTTTTGTACCCCTAAATTGGCTATAGATTTGCTGGAACTCAACCATTCCCTGCATGGTGATGGGGATGCAGGCGAGTGAGTCACAGTCCCCAAAGAAGTTCCCGTTAGAAGAACTCGCCTCCACTTCCTGCCCAGAGCGGCTCCGAAGAGCTGCTTTGCCCTCTTCATTGCAATTAAAAATTGGTGCATTTCGCCTCAGATACTACAGAGTTAGGCATTATGTAAAATAGATAGATAAAAGAACAAGAACTATACGAGCAGAGACTAAATGAAAATAGATGGATTTTGGAGATTCATAAATTTAGATGGTGCTCCAGGAAAATTTCAGGGGGCAGGTGCCACCGACAACAGAGGATCATCCTTCTCTTTGCTGTGCAGTGGCAAGTCACATTTCGGACGCCCCTCTTTTTAAGTCTTCGTCTGCTGTTTGCTTAGAAGTATTCAAATTAGATTCCTCTCTGTGTAGAAGCCGAATTGCATCCACAGCTACTGGATGTCACGTCCGTATCAAGTGGAAAACAAGAGTTGGAATAGAAGAATCCTGTTATGTAAGTGTCCCTCCACAGAGGGATATTGCAGGGGAAAGGACTATGTGTAAAAACAAGTCACTCAAATGACTTTTCACAGTCTACTGTAGGCCAATTTCCCAGGACATGGTACCCTCGTACAAGTCAAGAACAATAATGTCCATTTTCAGTGCAACATAAATGCCTCTCGAGCTTGCAAGCCCACATGGAAATTATACAGCTATTTATCCTTGTGTATACTTAAGGACAAAATAAAAGGAATTAACAGAGCCTGGACTGCTTCTGCTCCTTTCCAGCAAGAAAATTACCTGTAAGATGCCTGCTCACCCTCACCCACAGATGCTAGAACTACAACCATTATCTTATTTCCCCTACATACAATCAACATTCCCTAGTATTCCATACCTCCTGGATGACACCACCCTCCTCTTGTGATCTAAGAGAAAGGACTGACCCCCCTGTGCTGGTGGCTGGTCGCTCCCCAGACCTCTGCACTGACCCTCTGTTTAGATCTTTCTTCTTCACTCCCTCATCGGTCCCTCTAGCCCAGAACTCTGTCATGTGACCATTCAGGATCTCATTATTTGTCACCCCAGATTACCCTGATAGTCCCCAGCTTGCTGGTCTTCCTCATCGTCATCCACTGGATGTGGATTCATATCCATTAGTGGTTTCATAAAGTGCAACACGTCCCATGTCATAGCCGTCAAGGTCTCTTGATTGCCTACGGAAATAAATCCACACTCAGCCCAGAGTCTAGAGTGGCCACAAGATCCCAGCCTTCTTTTCCACCTTCATCTTCCCACATTCCCCCAGGACAACTGGATACTTGCTCTTCTTCCAAGCAAGGGCCTCCATTTCCCTCTTTGGTGCCTTGTGGATGTCCTTCCCTCTGCTGGACCCTCTCCATCAATGCCTTTTACATCATTTCATCCTTCAAAGTCCATCTGAAATGCCAGGTCTTCCAGAAAGTCTTCCGTGATCCCCAGAGCTGGCTATGAACTCATCCTCTCTCCTAAGCCCTGAGCATACACTCACTGCATCTCTCTTGAGGTCCTCACCCCATTCTGTTCCCCACCCTCCCACCCACCCCCACCACTTCACACTTCATTTTCTGGTAGATCACTCACTCAAACACTGTACTCTCCTTCATATCTGCAAAAGCATCATGGAGTCTATGGCAAGGACTTGCTGAAGTGAACTGGAATTAAGGAGAGCTTACCAGCCCCGATTCCATAGATGAAGTTCACTCCACTGCCCAGGACAGAGCTGCTGTCCAGTGACATAATGAGAGCTGCTCCAACAGCTGGAATTGGCCTCATCAAGCCTACATCTCACCTTCTTACCAGTGTGCCATTCTCCCGCTGCCTCGCTCCAAATCCATTAAGAGCAAAGACTGCATATACTTCCTATTTTCATCTCCTCTGACACAGTGGTTTGCACATGGTAAGTATTTAATGAATGCAGCTGAACCCATTTACTCAATTCATCATGTCACAACCAGAGAGCTGTAACAGTGCTCTGAGTGTTCCCAAGAGTGTAGTTCAGGACCCATTGGTGGTACACAAGATGGCATTAGGTGACACGCAGATGAAACATTTTTTAATGGCCGTGGGTTTATTTTAATGAGCACTAGGCAAAAGAGAAGTAGTGCAGAATACCTAGGATTTCATAGATACCATTGCTTAGGGTAAGGCTAAATTTATTTCAGTTTTTAAAATAAGGGGTCAATTTAAAGAAAAATGGAACTAAATAGTGGGTAGATATTGCTTAAGGCAAAGCTAAATTTATTTAAGTTTTATTTAAAGATTTTATTTATTTATCATCTCAGAGAGAGAGAGAAACAGAGAGCGAGCACAAGCAGGGGGAGGGGCAGAGGGAGAAGCAGACTCCCTGCTGAGCAGGGAGCCCAATGTGGGGCTCCATCCCAGGACCCCGGGATCATGACCTGAGCCAAAGGCAGCTGCTTAACCGACTGAGCCACCTAGGCGTCCCTATTTAAGTTTTTAAAAGTTAAATCAACTTAAAGAAAAAAAGCAAATTAAGTAGTGTTATAGGTGTATTTAAATACGGCCACAAACATTTTAAAGCAAAGGTGGCACAGGAAAGGCTGATGTTTAGAAACCTTGCCCTAACTAGTATTTCCAGTTTGAATCTGGTTTGCTCTCAAATGCCCCACACCTACTGCAAGAAATTATCCTTTATAAACATCCCTTCAAGTCACATCAGGTCTGGGAAACCCCAAGTAGCTCCACACAACCAGCCACATCTCACTTCCTGACAGTTCTTTCTCTAATCCTCTTTCCAAGCCCTCTGATTCCTGGGCAGGGGGCTCCACCCTTTCTGCCCCTTGGGCAGATCATGCAAATGGGCACAGCTTACCTGTGCCTAAACCATTCTCCCTCCCCTTTCCTTCCACCAGTCCATGAACACTCCCACCCCTGAATAATGGAAGTTCAAAACCATCTGCTACTTCCATTTCTTATTCCAATCCATCTTGTACGCACATTCTTCATCCACTCAATTAACAGGTTTTACCTGCGATCTTGCTTTCATCCACAGGCATGTTTCAGCACCCCAATCAGAATGTGAACTCAGCAAGAACTCAGCAAGGGCAAAGACTACGTCCTTGATGTTCTGTGAAGTCTCCATCAGCCTACAAGTGTGCCGAGCATGTGTCTCATCATGGAATAAACCGAAACCAACACATCCAGAAGGCATCTAACACCGGGTGCTCTACTTGTATGTCAAACATGAACTTGGTTCCAGATAGCTCACCCACAGCATCATCCAAGTGCGATTCTTACTGCACTCATCCCAAAGACCAAGCTTTAACAGTTTTCCTGCATAATGAACCTGGATTTATCATTAGAATTCATCCTCAGGGTATATTAATAAAGAAATCACTCAATCTGGGTTCATCACTAACACTTTTACAGAACTCATCTATCCTGGGTCACCTGGGTGGCTCAGTTGGTTGGGCGTCTGACTCTTAATCTCGGCTCAGGTCTTGATCTCGGGGTCGTGAGTTCAAGCCCCACATTGGGCTCCATGCTTGGCATGGAGCCTACTTAAAAAAAAAAAAAAAAGAACTCATTTGTCCCTTCAAAAGATTTGATGGAATCCAAAATTCAGAAGGCTGTTGGTCTCAAAATTAATTTTACTTATCATGATTTCAAAATAAATAAAAATCACCTATCCTACATTATACTTCTCTTTCTCAATCTGTTAAGAGGTAAATCGGTATTTCAATCATCATCTGAGGAAATATAGTCCAGTTGTTCATAAACATGGACTTTGGTTCTACTCAGACCTGGGTTAGACACTCAACTGTACCATTTGCCTGCTCCAGGACCTTGGTGAAATTCATTTACTCACACAGCAAACATTAATTGAAAGCTACAGTATGCCAGGCACTGCGCCTGAGCTCCCTAAACCTCATTGTTCTCCTGTGTAAAATGGGAATGATGACATTCCCTGACAACAGACACACTGCCAGGATTAAATAAGATAATGTATGCAAAATGCCTGCCCCTCTACTAGCTCAGTGTTAATGAATAGTAACAATAAACATTAGTTCTCATTGTCCTTACCACATCATCATCGTGGTCTTCTTCAGTCTTTGTAGAGCATTTAACTTTGCCAATGAAGAGTCCCTTCTTAAAACTCTCTCTTCCCTTGATTTCATGAAGATGCCATCTTAGAGTTTTAAATTTATTAATTTAGTTTTAGCTTACTAAATTAATAAACAGAAAACATTTTCAGTGAGTGACAGGCATGTTGCAGACAAAGACAACAGTGTGCTGACAGAGTGTGACCTGCACAAGTGGGTGGACAGAAAAGCATCTCTGAGAGATTGTGGACTCTGAGAAACAAACTGAGGGTTCTAGAGGGGAGGGGGGTGGGAGGATGGGCTAGCCTGGTGATGGGTTTTAAAGAGGGCATGTATTGAATGGAGCACTGGGTGTTATACGCAAACAATGAATCATGGAACACTACATCAAAAACTAATGATGTAATGTATGGTGATTAACATGACATAATAAAATAAAATTTAAAAAAAATAGAAAAGAAAAGCATCTCTGAGGAGACGACATTTGGACCAAGGTGTCAGAGGTGAGGAGGAACAAGTCACATGAAGATCCGATGGGAGAGAATTTCAGGAGAATAAAAGGTCCTACAGAGGTTAGGATAAGAAGGGACTGGTTTATTCAAGGAACAGAAATAAGCCTATGGGCGCCTGGGTGATTCAGTTGGTTAAGCATTGGTTAAGCGTCTGACTTTGGCTCAGGTCATGATCTCAGGGGGATCTCAGTGGGATTGAATCCCTCACTGGACTCCTCTCTCAGCAGGGAGTCTGCTTCTCCTTCTGCCCCTCCCCCTGTTTGCATGTGCATGGGTTCGCTCTCTCTCTCTTTTTCTCTCTCAAATAAATAAATAAAATCTTTAAAAAAAGAAATAAAAAGAAATAAACCTAGGGAGGGCTAGACTCTAGATGAGGTTTAGAGAGGAAGTAAGCAACAGCCCTCACACAGGGCTTTGCAAGCAAGCATCAGAAGCTCACAGTTAATGCCAGGGGGACAGGGGCACTATTTGCAAATTGTAAGCTGTGGGTATGATAGGATCTGATTTACGTGTTTAAAGATCATTTTGGTTGCCCTGTGAGGAACGGATTATGGAGAACAGGAGGGAAAGCAATAAAAAGGCTATGTCAGCCATCCAGCTAAGAAGATGCATCGGACTAGAGTGGCAGGAACATGTCCTAGGTACGTTTTAGAAGTCACGGTTGGCATGACTTATTGATGAATGGATGTGAAGTGTCAAGGGGCAGAAAAGAAAGGACTCACCCATGCATCATGCCTAGATTTTTGTTTGAGCAATTATATCTATCCATGGTGGTGCCATTTATTGAGAAGAGGAAATCTTGGGGAGAAGCAGGTTTGGGATAGAAGTCCACAGTCCTGTTTCAGTCTTTGGAGCTGCAGCGGGCCATTAGACAGGTGAGCAGAAACGTCAAGGGGGCAGGTGGATGTGCAAATTTGGAGATACACACTTGGGAGGTACTAGGGCTGCTGACATCACCGAGGGAGAACCACAGACAGAGACCAGGGGGACAAGTCCAAGTGCTTGGGCATGCCGCCACTTGGAAGGAGAGCACCAGAGAAGGAGCCAACAGGAAAGTGAAGAGCAGCCATGACAACTGAAGGAAAACCTCCAAGGAAATAATGTCACAAAGCAAGCAATAGAAGTGAAACGCTTTAAGAAGGAAGAAGCGGTCAACTGTTTGAAAGGCCTCAAAGTGTCAAGGAAGATGCAGCAGATGCTGCCCCTCTCCCCACCTTGCTAACACACCCAATTTCATGCATATGTTGGTTAAATGGCAACATGTTTAAAGAACATGGGCCCCACTCACAAGTTCAGGTAGTAATTCTTAATTGGTCCAAGCCAATAATGATAATACCATTCCCCTTTAACACTGACTGGTTTAGGGTTTGTTGTAAGGAGAAGTATGCCATAGGGCTCCTAGGGGGGGAAAGTCCTCCCTGATGAAAACAGAAATATAAGGAAAAGCCCCTTCACTTCCCTCCCTGCATTTAGATGACATAATCCTTGCTGGAGCTTCTGCAGCCCTCTTGCCACCATCCGGGAAGCATTTGCCAATGTGATGAAGGGAGGCAGGGCGGAAAGCTGGACAAACCTGGGTCCTTGAGGCATTACAAAACAGCTGAGCGAACAATGGCAGCCCCTTGTTCAGTGAGAAATAACTCATTTAACAGTAAATGTCCTTGCTGTCTAAGTTTCTTTGAATGGGACATTCTGCCACATGCAGCTAAAGCATCCTAATTGATACTTAAGATACAAGAACAGACAGGGGAGTGCAATGGCTACTGGTGACCTCAGTCAGAACAGCCCCTGTGAAGAGGTAGCTTAGAAAGGTGGTGGGGTGGGAAAGTAGAGACCATGATTCCAGACAACTCTTTCCAGCCATTTGGCTGTGAAGGGCAGAAAGGAATTAGTTGGTGGCCACAGGAAATGTGGAACAATGCTGGAAGATACTGAAGTGTGTTCACACACTAGTGGGAAGATTCAAGTAGAGGGGGAGAGGGTGATGGTTTGGGAGAAGGGAGGAGGCCAAAAGAGTATACGTGGTGGGGTCCCCAGCATACATAGGAGGAGCAGACACATTTCATCCACTGAGGAATAAAGGCAGGGCAGTGGGTGCAGATGTAGGTAGTCTGGCAGAGTTGGGGTGGGGGGAAGTGAGGTCGTTCTGACCAATGACTTCCTTTTTTCTCAGTGATGTAGGAAACGCTCAAAATGTCTCTCAAGACTATCTAAAACTCTCCCCCCACTGAGAATTCCATCCCAAGTTACTCTCAACTCCTTCCTCCATATTCCCACAGAACTGGGTCTCTCTCCTCTGGAGTATGTATTCACCTAGTGTCATAGTTTTAATCCCCCATGCCACCAGTATGGAAACTTCTTAAGAGCAAGGAACTGTGCCTGGGTGGCACAGTTGGTTGTTGGTTAAGCATCCGACTCTTGGTTTCGGTTCAGGTCACAATCTCAGGGTCCTGGGATTGAGCCCCACATTGGGCTCCACACCCAGTGTGTAGTCTGCTTGAGATTCTCTCTCTCTCTTTCTCTCTGCCCTTTCCACTCATGCTGTATGTCTCTCTCTCTCTCTCTCTCTCTCTCTCTCTCTCTCTCTAAAGTAAATAAATAAAATCTTTTAAAAGGGGGGGCAAAGAACATCTAATTAATATCTCAGAACCCATCACAGAGCCTGGCACACGTGTTTAATAAATATACTGAATTGAAATAAAGTCTTCATGTGCTGGAGTGAAAAAGACAATCGGCCCTTATTCACAGATTCCACATATGCAAATTCTTCTACTTGCTAAAATTTATTTGTAACCCAGAAACAATACTCACAGGACTTTCGCAGTCACTTGAGGACATGTGCAGAGGAGCAAAACATCTCAGTCATCCAACACACACGTTCCCAGCTGCGGTCGAACAAAGCCACGCTCTGCTTTCCTGTTGTGGCTCTGATACTGTAAGCAAGTGTCCTTTTCGTGATCTATTTAGTGCCATATTTTTCACATATTTCTGCTTTTTGCTGGGCATTTCATTGTTTAAAATAGCACTCAAGCACAGTGCTGAAGTGATTTCTAGTGCTCTTAAGTGCCAGGTTGTGAATGCCTTATGGAGAAAATATGTGTGCTAGGTAAGCCTCCAGTAGGCACAAGCTACAGTGCTGTTGCCGTGGGTTCAATCTTAATGAATCGGCAATATTTATTAAATAAAATGTCTTTAAACAGAAACACACATAAAACGAGGTTATGTAGTGATCAGTGGATAAAAATGTGACAAGGGGCTCTCAGGAACCTAACCCTGTCTTTCCTCTAGAAGCAACAGTTCAGTATTCACTAACTCAGTATCCGCAGAGACTTTATAGAACATAACCTCTGCAAATAATAAGAACCAACTGTACTCCATTTTGCCATCTTCCGAGAAGGAGAATTATGGAAACAGAATGGTTTGATGAGGCTGAGATGAGTCTCATCAAGCCTTAACCTCTCTTTTCATGCTTTATGGATTACTCATCAGCACCAGGATTTGTGCTGAAGATGTCTTGCAGAAAAAGCTGCTGATTAGCTGTAAATCGTATCCCCTGAGAACCACTAGCCTGGCGGGGGGTGGCGGAGGAGGGGCAACATACGGAACCCTCTCAAAGCTAGTGGGGTGCAGAATAAAGCAGAGAAGCAAGGGAAGGGTGAAACTTTACCATATGTCTTAATGTGGTTTTCCCAAGAAGCTGATCCTAAGATAAGGACATTAACACTGTAGTTGTTTGGAAGGTAAAGAAAGCACTGGTGGGGGAGGGGGGGCATGGAAAAGAGAGAGGAGATTGGAAAGCAGCCAAGATAACCAATAAAAGGTGCAATATCAAGCTAGCTTTCACTGTGGGGAGAATGGAATTTTTCCCCTTGGAGAAACTAAGACCCCATGCAAAACATATTCCTGAGTTATCCCCCCCAAGGCTGAGGGAACTGGGGTATTTATACATCATCTCTCATCAGTCATCGGTTGAGGACTGTTCTTGGGATGTGCTAATTTCCCTGCACTTTCTGCCTTCCATGGAAGCAGCAAAGGAGGCAATGTTAAGAAAACAGGAGAAGATGCAAGAAATGGCAGTCGGAAGTCAGCCAGTTTGCACTGAAGGGGTAAGAGTGCAGGGGTAAGGATGGGCCCTGGCATGTCTGCTATGCTATACAGGGCTGACACTGAGGGTCTCACATTAACTGAGACCAGGAATGGGCCACTTCCATGAGAAACCTACAAAACAAGCATATAACCATTACCTAAGTCCTGGGGTCTTAATGTACTTTCAGCTAATTAACTAATTCATAGACCAATCCCCACTAGTTTTAAGTCAAAACAAGGTTTAATGATGTTTCTAAGGGAACCTAGAGGCAGTACCTAAGGTTATTTTCCTTCTTTGGTAGAAGCAAGATGGAAATCTGATTTGCATTTTTAATGATCAAATGGGGCCTTTTCCCTAAAATAGCATGTAAGAAAACAGCAGGACAGAAGCAGTTTTGGAAAATCTAGGGACTCTAGCACTTCATAGCATATGCTGACTCACCATCATTGACTAGGTAGGTCCCCGATGAACATACAATGAAGACACACATGCCTACCCAAGAGCCGGCTGGTGCTGGGTCTTCCCTTCCACAAGCACCGATGCCCAGCACCTCCAACGCTGTCACAGCAACTGAGGAATGTACACTGCAACTTATGTCTCAGGAAAAGTCCTGGGGTCAGGAGAGGGAAGCCAGTTCACACCTTGAAGTGGTCAATTACAATCTATTATTAAAGATAAGGCAAGAAAGACATTTCCTCTTTCGCATCGGGTGAGTGCACTGCTAGGCTTTGAACACAGAAAATATATTTCTCTCTTCATCTTGATTTCTACAGCTTTCACAGTTCATGCCACAACCCTTGAGAAATGGACAAAAGAACTGACTTCATAAAGATAAAAAGCTTCTGCACATCAAAGGAAACAGTCAACAAAACTAAAAGGCAATGTACGGAATGGGAAAAGATATTTGCAAATGTCTTATCAGATAAAGGGCTAGTATCCAAAAATCTATAAAGAACTTATGAAACTCAACACCCAAAAAAACAAAAAATCCAGTCAAGAAATGGGCAAAAGACATGAACAGACACTTCTCCAAAGAAGACATCCAAATGGCCAACAGACACATGAAAAAATGCTCAACATCACTTGGCATCAGGGAAATACAAATCAAAACCTCAATGAGATACCACCTCACGCCAGTCAGAATGGCTAAAATGAACAACTCAGGAAACAACAGATGTTGGCGAGGATGCAGAGAAAGGGGAACCCTCTTACATTGTTGATGGGAATGCAAACTGGTACAGCCCCTGTGGAAAACAGTCTGAAGATTCCTCAAAAAGTTAAAAATAGAGTTACCCTACAACTCAGGAATTACACTACTGGTAATTATCCAAAAGATGCAAACATAGTGACTCAAAGGGGCACATGCAACCCAATGTTCATAGCAGCAATGCCCATAATAGTCAAACGATGGAAAGAGCCCAGATGTCCATCAACAGATGAATGGATAAAGACGATGTGGTATATGTCTACAATGGAATATTACTCAGCCATCAAAAAGAATGAAAACTTGCCATCTGCAACAACATGGATGGAACTAGTAGGTATTATGCTAAGCGAAATAAGGCAGTCAGAGAAAGACAAATACCATATGATTTCACTCATATCTGGAATTTAAGAAACAAAACAGATGAACACAGGGGAAAGGGAGGAAAAATAGAGTAAGATGAAAATAGAAAGGGAGGCAAACCATAAAAGACTCTGAACTCTAGGCAACAAACTGAAAGTTGCTAGAGGAGACATGGGTGGGGGAAGGGATAATTGGGTGATGGGCATTAAGGAGGCCACTGGATATAATGAGCATTGCGTATTATATGCAACTGCTGAATCACTAAATTCTACCCCTGAAACTAGTAGTATAGTATATGTTAACTAAATTGAATGTAAACAAAGAATTAAAGAAATAAAAAGACTTAGACTAGCCAACGTAAGTCACAGAAGCCACCTGTGGGTATGCAGCCATGAAACCAGATCCTCCTCCAGGAGGTAGATGGAGAATATCAGAGTCCAGTGAGCAGGGACTCCCTCAACCATGAAGGAAGAGGGGCCAGGAAAAGGGCCAGGTCTGAGGCCCAGGTAACACGCACCTAGAGGGACACACTGCTCTACCTGGACGTGGTGCTCAACATGACACAGAGGCCTAATCAGAGGCCAGCAAACGGCCCTGGAACCCACACAGACCTGGGTGCAAGCCCCAGCTCAAGCATTTTCAAGTGGGGGCAGCCATGAGCAGCTCCATACATGTTCTCAGCTTTGGTTTCCTCATCTTCCAAATGGCACCGACACTACCTGTCTCGTTGTCCATTTCTTCATTCAGAAGTAGACACGGATGCTACAAAATGAGTGAACCTTGAGAACATTATGCTAAGTGAAAGAAGCCAGTCACAAAAAGCCACATGTTATATGATTCCATTTATATGTAATGTCCAAAATAGACATATCCATGGAGACAGAAAGTAGATTGTGGTTGCCTAGGACTGGGAGAGAATGGGGGGGAATAGGGAGTGACTGCTAATGGGTATGAGGTTTCCTTTTGGAGTCATGAAATCTTCCAAAATCAGATGGTGGTAATGGTAGCACAGCTCTGTGAATATAGTAGGGGAAAAAAACACACACACACACTGAATTGTACATTTTAGATGGGTAAATTTTCTTATGTAAATTATATCTCCATAAAGCTGTTATCCTAAAAAAAAAAAAAAATTAGAGCCCTGGAGCCCTCACTATGTGCAGATTCTTTGGAAGCCATAAGCGTCCAGGTCATGAGGCTACACTTTGGGATATTAACTTGGAAGAACCAGCAAAGTGAAGAATAATGTATATCATGTGTGTTAAGCACCGAGTACTGCACCTGATGCAGAGAAAACCCTTGGTAAATGGGTGTGACCAGTACCATTGTCCTCATGGGTTATGATAATTATGTGCCAGGCACTGCATTCTATTCTTTGTGCCCACTGTCTCATATAAGTCCCACAGCCCCTAGGGGATGGGTGTTATCATCATTTCTGGATCTCCGATGGGGATGCTAAGGCACAGAGAGGTAGGTCAGCCCCTGAGACCAGCGGCTTGCTGTGGCAGAGCTGGGGGACAAACGTGGGCTCTTACACAGCTTCTCATCACACACCCCTCATCTCCAGCAGCGGGGCCACTGGTACGCTCATCGGCACTCAGTACCACTGGGCAGGGTTTCCTCAATCACCAGAACTGGTTTAAAACAGAACAGAAACTTCTGGAAGCCACTAGCAGGATGGCTCGTACAGGTCTCTCCCAGCCACTCAGCTGAAAACTGGCATGGCAATGTGGCCTTAGCGCAACCCTATCTCAAACCCCAGGTGAGATTCCTGCAGCCCCACCCCACCCCCGGGGTTCCCAGTGGACACCCAGCCAGTCCAACCGGCTGCTGCCTCCTTAAGCTTTCGTGACCCAGGCTGGCGTCCTTTACTGTCTGTTGGCCTCAGTCTGCCCCAGCATCCCAGATGCAGCAAAGAGACTGCCAGGCTCATAACCAGCAGATGCCCCAATTTCCCCCTATTCAGAAGATATGTAAATTTAGACACTTTGGGAATCATGTGTCGCAAGAAGTTCCCATCTGCCAGAGAGAGAGAATGAGAAAGACAGAGTATTTAAGTACCTAACATTTCGGCCTCTTGCAGTTCCTCAGAGATAATTTACACGTCATCATGGGGGAGACTCACACTCTCCTCCCTTCCCAGTGATATGTGCTCAGGCCACACAGTCCTAGTGAACAAAGATTCTTCATAGAAGTTCAGGGGCACTTGGGTGGCTTAGTCGGTTGGCTGTGCGACTCTTGATTTCGGCTCGGGTCTAGTCTCTGGGTTGTGGGATCGAGCCCCACGTCGGGCTCTGCACTCAGAGGGGAGTCTGCTTGAGATTCTTTCTCTCTCTCCACCCCTCGCCCCTCTACCTCTCTTTCTCTCTCACTCTCTAAAATAAAATAAATAAATCTTAAAAAAAAAAAAAGTCCAGTACAAACTAAGCAGCTCTGAGGCCTTCTACGACATCACTGAATTCTCTAACAAAATGTTGCTGCCTTCAGCAGGATCAACACTCATTCCCTACAAACTTATCAAACTACACATTTTTTGCAGAGCAATGCAACACCAGAATGGCCTCATTTCCATCCTTATTATAAGATTGCTTAAACTCCTTCATGTGTCAAATGTGCATCTGAAAAAAATTTCTACGATGCAGAGGAAGTTGACCTGAGTGTCTACAAGACAGACTGAGAGGTCTGGCCTGGTGGTATGTTTTGGGAGGGCAGGGATTTTGTGTTGTTCAATCTTGGACCCCAGGCCTGGAACACTGCTGAGCACAAAGAAGACATGCAGTAAATATTCACTGAACAAATGAATGGATGTCTTCCCCAGGAGGCTGAATATACACCCACATCCACCATACTATTATAAAATTTAGTTTGGAATCTCAGAACTAATATGCTCTAGGCTCTACACAGCTATAGCTCTTCATTAATTCTTCCCAAAGGAAGGGAAAGGGTTTCAAAACAGGCCCCAGCACCTGTTGGCATTACCTTAAGAGACAGTGTTGAATAATGGAGGCTAGCAGATAAGGATGCAAAGATGTGCTTTGTCCCTCTTTGCTGTCTGGTCAAAGGCAAGTCACTTGACCTCTGTAGACTCCAGAGGTCATGAGGCTACACTTTGGGATATTAACTTGGAAGAACCTTTACAGGTCTCAAAAGTCCCTTCCAATTTCTTGGAAAGAGCCGAGATGCCCTTCAACAGATGAATGGATAAAGATGTGGTCCATATATACAGTGAAATATTACTCAGCCATCAGAAAGGATGAATACCCAACTTTTACATCAACATGGATGGGACTGGAGGAGATTATGCTAAATGAAGTAAGTCAAGCAGAGAAAGTCAATTATCATATTGTTTCACTTATTTGTGAAACATAAGGAATAGCATGGAGGACATTAGGAGAAGGAAGGGAAAAATGAAGGGGGCAAATCGGAGGGAGAGACAAACCATGAGAGACTATGGACTCTGAGAAACAAACTGACGGTTTTAGAGGGGGGGGGTGGAGGGATGGGTTAGACTGGTGATGGGTATTAAAGAGGGCACATACTGCATGGAGCACTGGGTATTATACGAAAACAATGAATCATGGATCATTACATCAAAAACTAATGATGTATTGTATGGTGACTAACATAACATAATAAAATAAAATTTTTAAAAAAAAGTCCTTTCCAATTCCTAAAGTGAGTTTCATATGAACTGGATAACATTACACAAGTTTGCCTTCGATGTCCTTTTCCTGTCCTCTGGGCACCTTCTGCCCTCTACCCCTGAGACACCTTCATCCCCCCACCCCCATCACACAGCCTTCACTTCCAGCGTCCTCCAGGTGCACCCTCTGTGGCTCCTTCCCAAGGCCAGTCTTCCCTGCTCCTGACTTTTCCCTTCCCTACTTTACACCAACCCATCAATATGTTTGGGTCCTGTGTTCCATTCCCTCTTGGCCCAGCTCTCTCTTAGGAATTTGATTAACTCGGCTGCACCAATGGGTAATTGAGAGTTCATATGTTATCCCAAAGAAAGACATTTGCATTTTAACAAGATGTGTTCTGGAGACGATATTTTAATCCATACCTCTATCAGCACCTTTATCATGGTATATCATGATACTTGATTATGCACCTGGCTCAGCAGCTAAACTGTGACTTTTCTGGGTATAAAGCCTCAGGTCTTTTTCCATCTTTCTGTGTCTGGTGCCTAGCCCCATTTCTCCGGGCACTCACTCAATAAATGTTTAGGGATAACCACGCAGATGAATGAAAGGCTGCTGATGAAGAGTTAACATAGATTTCAGGCGATCTGATGGTCATGGGAAGGACTGATGTGGCTCAGCAATAGACAAGGACTCAGAGGGTTTCTCAAATCCCACCCCCTGTGGCTGTCGGCTCCGCCTGCCTTTAGAACTGAATCTGAATGCAGACATTATTGCCTGACAGCAAGCATTCATGCTCCTATAAAAGCTGTGTTCTCACCCCGCCAGAGAAAGGGACCCGCACATCATAGTGTCTCATTAATTCAGGCTTTTGGGAGGCCTTCTGAGCTGAGGCCACAGAGACTCAGGGGTTCCCATTATAGTCAAAGGAGAAATACCCCAATGTCACAATGCCTCTCAACACTCCAGACACAAAGTGACAGTGGGTATGAAGGGGATGCTGGCAATTTTTCTCAGGCCCATTATGCTGGACTGAGAGCCAAATGCTCCTGAAAGGCGTCTGAAATACAAAATACAGGCACTCCATAGTTTTATTAATTAATTGACTCCAGATATGTAAATTATGACAGAATCAAGGGCCACATAACAAAGCCAGGGAAAAGATTATTATAATTAACAGAAATTGAAAATGCAGTGGCCTGGTTTTAAGATACACCTCCCATTTGCAACCAGAAGTTTGGAACCGGTTATCATAAAACAAAAATGCCAAGAAGAGCTTTTTTCCTGCCTAGATGTTTTTCAAACATTCCTATGATTCTTACAAGGAGACAGAAAGTCCCCCAGGTGAGTCAGGCACCCAGCACCATGCCCGGCCCATTGGAAGCATCCTCCATAAACATCTGCTGAATCAACCATTTAATTGATGAGTGACTGAAATAATCTTTAAAATGCAAATCTGATTGTGTCATCCTCCTACTTCAAACCATTCAGTGCCTTCGCCTTATTCTAAGAAAGCAACAAAAGTCTTTCATAGGACCTACTATACCCTGCACACCATGGCCAGCACCCACTGCCCCACCCTCGTGCCGCCATGCGCGCTTCACTCTCCAGCCGGCATCAAACTCCAGGTCTCCTGAGACCAGTGCTCTCCTCACTGTGCCTCACTGGCTTTCCCTATTCTTTCACAACACATCCAAATACTCCCGAGATCTCAACCAGACTAACCACAGGAGCGTTATTTGAAACAGAGTGCCATGAGCCACCATCCTTCTGCAGTTACAATCACACCTACGGCACGTACACTAGATGACTTACGAGCAATTGTTCATAGTAAAGTGGAAATGCTGAGGAAATGACGTGCATGTGGCTTCATCTGCTTCATAATGAACCAGTTATAGGTCCAGGAAGTGAAAATGGGGCTTCAGGAAATAGAAGAATCAGTCAGAAGTGAAAACCCTCTGAAAGTCCATCTCTTTGCAGGGGTAAGTGGAGGCAGGGGGTGGCGGGGTCATTCCTGGATGAAGGAATAGAGGGGGAAATAACAGGACCAGAAGGTAAGTACAATGGCATATCAGTATCCCGAGAAACTCGCAGCCTGTGGTTACTATGGTTACAGACGCCATGAGAGTTGGCTCCAGAATGTGATGGGGGGAGGGGGCTCCGGCAGCCTCTTTCAACGCCCTCTCCCAGTCCTAGGGCCTCTTTGCCATTTTGTGCCAGAAGTGACATATTCCACAAAGCCTGTGGTCGCACTCAAAAGAAACTGTCTTCACTCTCCTCTCACTCAGGACACAGAAGCTCCAAAACTTTCCTCAGAATGTAAAATTGCCTCGGGAAGAAGCCAGGCATGCCGTGTTCGGAAACATGAGGCCCTCTAAGGCATCGAATGCATCCTTCCTGGAAATTGTTTTCTCTTCAAGAACGTGCAGGAAAAGCAACAGGGTAGTCAAAAAAAAAAAGTTTACTCAAAATATGACACAGAGCACTGTCCACCAGTGGCTTTTCCCATGGGCTGGCTGGGCCCCTCATCCCCCAGCACGTCATCCCTGCCATGCTGGCTACATTCTGACTTCTGTTTCAGTCACACAGTACAGACACAGGTCTGCTGCAGAAACACACCAGACACCCATTCCCTGGCATTTCTGCTGCTCAGCCTGAAGGATGTCCTGTTCTTCGGGCTTTATCCAAGGAGGCTGGGTTTTCAGGCACTGGATCTGTAAAGGAAGGGGGTTGTCATAGAAGGGGAATCTGGAGAAGAAGTGGGCCAGTGAGTTATCACGTGGTCTCTGGTTTCAGAAGAAATTGGGCTTATCATGCGGTCATTTCTTGGTGAATGTTCTACAGATGTACACATAGCATGGCACCTGCCCAGGACAGGCTCAATAGATGCTTTTTGTATCTGAATAATCAGCTTGGGCTGGTAGGTATACTGGGATCTATTACAAGACCGTATATTCATATTTTATATAAATCGTCATCACACTCACTGTCTTTCTGAAATACCACTTTGAGTAGTGGGTAGTAGGAGGGGTAAATGGAGGTCCGTGAATCATTGTTCTGTGGTAAGTGGGAAATGCAGAGCTAAACAAAATCAACCAGGCTTCTGTACTACAGGGTTACCAGGGGCAGTGTACAGGTAGAGGTGAGAGCTCCAACATTAACAGACAGACCCAGTTTAAGCCATAGAACTATAACGTAACCCTGTGCAAGTTACTCAAGCTCTGTGGGACTTAGTCCCCTCATTCAGAAAACAGGGATAATAATGTCATCTGGTTTTTTTGGACTATAAAGAGGATTTGATGAGATAATGGCTATAAAGCACTTAGCAGAATACCTGGAACTTAGTGTATATTCAATAAATAAGAAGGGGAAATGCTTACGGTGATTTTAAAATATGTCCTCAAATTCTTTGTTACTCCTCCCTTCCAAAGTGAGCTTCATCATCCCAAGTATGAATTCAACTTAGTAACTCACATCTAATGAAAAGACTGTGGTTGTAGGAACAATATGTGATTTCTGAGGTTGAGTCATAAAAGGCATCATCGGTTCTGCCTTGTTCTCTCTCAAATGGCTTGCTCTGGAGGAAGCCAGCCACCATGTTGGGAGGACATTCAAACAGCCTGTGGGGAGGGTCACATTGGCAGGAAATGAGGCCTCTCCCCCAACAACCAGCAGCGTTTGCAAGTCACATGAGCACATCATCTCAGAAGTAGATCTCCCAGCCCCGGTCAAGCCATCAGATGATAGCACCCCAGCTGACATCTGACCACAATCACTGAGTGACTCCAGAGCCAGACCACTCAGCTAAGCTGTTCCCAAATTCCTGATCCACAGAAATTATGAGATAATAAATATTTGTCATTGGTTTAAGCCACCAAATATTAAAGTTTTTCTTACACAGCAATACCCACTCTCTAGGAAAGAATGAGAGAGAAAACACCATCCCGTAAACCAACCATGAAACCATTTTTTATTTCCTCAGAGCATCTGAGGAGATTAATTTGTATCTTATGGAACACACTTCAGGAAATGCTGGTCTAGAACTTAACAGTTTATAAAGCTTGTCCACATTTATTAACTCATTTAATCATCTCAGCAACTGTGAAACAGGTGCTGACTGTGATCTTTATTTTACCCAGGAGAAAACTTAGGCTCAGAAAGGTTAAATGACTTGCCCAATTTATTGTCTACTAATAAAATTGGTAGAACAAGAACTCTATTGGTAGAATAATACTCAAGTATTATGACTCCAAACTATGTTTTTTCCTCTGGTCTTTTCTCTGGTTTGACCCAAATAACCTAGGTTTTTTTAAACCTGGGATAAGAATACTGACAGTCAAAGAGAGTCCCAGGAAGGGGGGGCTGTGCAATAGGCCGCCCTCCCCAATGATCTGGAAAATGAAACAGATGCTCCTCAAGTGACTGGAGCTGGAGTCTTTTGTGACTTCACAGAACAGGGACCCCTTCAACCGTGATAAGAACATAATGCAGGAACACTCATGGAACCTTTGCAATGCTCCAAGATGCTTTTGAGAATTAGCATTTTATTGGATCATTGGTCATTTTATTGGATCCACATAACGAATCAAGGAAGTACAGGCTGGGGGGCCTGGGTGGCGCAGTAGGTTAAGCAGCCGGCTCTTGATTTTGGCTCAGGGCATGATCTCAGCATCCTGGGATGGAGCCCTGTGTTGGGCTCTGCGCTCAGCGGGGAGTCTGCTTAATGATTCTTTCTCTCTCTCCCTCTCCCTCTGCCCCACCATCTGCTCTCTCTCTCTCACTCTCTAATAAATAAATAAATCTTTAAAAAAAAAAAAAAGGAAGACAGTCTATCATCATCTCCACCTTACGGATGAGACTGTCACAGAGAAATGAAGCTACTTGCCAAAATCAGCCACTAGTAAATGATAAAGCTCAAACTGGAACCCAGGCGATCTAAAACTATCAAGGCATGAAGGTAACTGAGCCATCAACATCTCAACTCTCTCCTTTACCATAAGAGTGGCAGAGCCAGCACTAGAACCCAGATCCTTCCACCTTAAGCTGTAGAGAGGGTAGCATCTAGCCCAGAAGCTAAGTTAAATGAATATAACATACATTTACATCTACCAGGGTTTAAGGATGTATATGCTAAACCAGATCTACCATAACTTCCCATATGGCCTCAAATTCCAACATGAGAAATGAATGCCTTTAGTCTAAGGCAATATTCTCAACCAGTAGAATCTGGGAGCTGACCCAGGTTGGTTCATGGTTAAAATGGGTAACAATAGATTACCCCAAATTTGCAGACAGAGAAAAATAAGTCAATGGATAGAATCCTTTCATCTCTAAGCTTTTTCTCCCGTCAGTTTTTCTTAAACATTTGGATACTGCTTTCTCGTCTCATATGATAAAAGTGAGTAAATGTTCAATTGTCAAATATCACACCTGATACCAAGTATCTCTATACAGACTGTCAGGCTCATCAAATTCGGTAAGTTATGCTATTTGTCTTTATCCTGCTAAAATATTTGATATTTTGGGGGCTTACAGACATGCTTACACATAAGAAACTCATTTTCCTGGTATTAAAATTGTTTTAGAAATACAAATAGAGGGACACCTGGATGGCTCAGTCAATTGAGCCTGATTCTTGATTTCAGCTCAGGTCATGAACTTAAGGTCCTGGAATTGAGCCCTGCCTCAGACTCCATGCTGGGTGTGGAGCCTGCTTAAGATTCTCTCTCTCAGATGAACCATGAGAGACAATGGACTCTGAAAAACAAACTGAGGGTTCTAGAGGGGAGGAGGGTGGGAGGATGGGTTAGCCTAGTGATGGGTATTAAGGAGGGCACATACTGCATGGAGCACTGGGTGTTATACGCAAACAATGAATCATGGAACACTACATCAAAAACTAATGATGTAATGTATGGTGATTAACATAACATAATAAAAAAATACTAAAAAAATAAAACCTTAAAAAAAAAAAAGATTCTCTCTCTCCCTCTCCCTCTGCCCCTCCCTCTGCTCACTCCCTCTCTCCTTCTCTCTAAAATAAATAAAGAAATCTTAAAAAAAAAAAAAAAGGAATACAAATAGCACTTGGGGCCACTCTGCAAAGGCCACCATGACTTCCAGATTTCTAACACTTGAGCAAATCTGCACTCTCTTCGAGCATCTCTTTTTAAACTGAAAACACTACTACCACCCCTACATTGGGTAGCTGAATTAAAAAAAAAAATTAGGATCCTTCACATAAGAGATAGTGATTGAGATGAGAACTCTGTAGGAAGACAGGGGGAGAGAAGAATGAAGGAATAAGGAAGGGAAATAGGAATGAGAGAGGTAAAGTTCCCTGTGATGATGTGGGTTGTGTACTGCAGCAGTTAACTCTCCAAATCCTATGTTGTGCCACCATTCTACTCTGCTTCAAAGTCCCCTCCATGGCAGCGGGAAGTCATGGAACCAAAATTAGTGGCAGTATGGGAAACGGAATCCCCTGAAATCCTACATACCTACCTACCTATCCCTCCACACCACCTCTTACAGCCATCTCTCCCACCTCCCTGGCTCTGGGAATGGAGGAGAAAGAGAACACAATTCCCCCCACCCCATGACCATTGCCCCCCCTACCAAGGGCTCTGGCGCTCACCACCACCACTACCCCAACCCTAAACGGAGGATTTGAAAGTCAGGTTTCGTTTTTTACTCATAGTACTCAGTCCCAGACACTTATGAAGGGAGGAAAAAAAAAATCTCAAACTCCGTCTGCAAACCACAAATAAATGTTCTGGAAATTAAATAGGAGGTTTTTGTTTCTCCATCCTGGGTAATAGGCATGAGCCTGACCTAGATCAACAGTAAAGTCTCCACTGAGTAAACCACCAAGACCAGAGCCCAAAAGTGGATAGCCCTGCTGACCACCATAAAAACATCTGCCAGGTGGGTGTAACTGACATGGTGCTGGTGCCCCATTTAGGTAGATTCCATAACCAAGTCATACAGAGCTGAGCCCCTAATGGACTGCATCTCCATCCGCTTCATCTTATAAGTGCCCTTTAGAACAGAATCCGAGTACAGCAGAAGATCCTCCCTTTAATTCACCTTTATGCATGGGCCAAGGAAGCTATCCAAACTGAAACCTTCTAATTGGCTATCAGTAAATGGCTTTATTCTGTTTCATTAAACTCTTCTAATTCTCTATGGACTAAAAGTAAAAAGAATCCACTATCTCAATAGCCTTTCTCTTGCCAACAAAGGGCCCCTAGTTCTGTGCCTATAGTAGATACGCTTTGTGCCGTTATCTCAGTTGTGGTAGAAGTGTTCCAATTTCCTGCAAAGTGCACATTGTCTTTTTTAAATGCACCTGATTTATGATGCTAATATAGAGCCTGTTGTGGACTGAATTGTGTCCCCTGCAAAATTCATATGTTGAAACCTTAACTGCTGACATGACTGTATTGAAGATAGAGCCCTAAGAGGGTAATTAAGGTTAAATGAGGTTATGAGGGTGGGGCTCTAATTCAATAGCACTGGTAACCCTCGTAAGAAGGGGAAGCCACCAGAGTGTTCTCTCTCCACTGTGAGGGTACAGCAAGAAGGTGGCCATCTGCAACCCAAGGGAAGGGCTCTCCTCAGACATCGACCCTGCTGGCACCTTGATCTTGGATTTCCAGTCTCCACAATTGTGAGAAAATAAATTTCCATTGTATAAGCCGCCCAGTCTATGGTATTTTGTTATGATAGCTTGAGAAGACTATTACAGAGCCAAAACATACGTTTTGGAAACGGGGTGAAATAGCAAAATCAACCTGCCCCATCTTAATTCTACCCAGCAATCGTGGGCATTGGCAAGAGGATGATGAACCTCCCTCCGACCCTGCCGGAAAACAACCTTGGCCCAGACAATCTTTGGAACCATCTTTCCTTTTTACTTTCTAGGATAATTGTGGTGATTTGGGCACATTATTAATCCCATTTGGAATGCCGATCTCCTGAAAGTTGGATATTAAATAAAAAATAGACGATTTTCTTTCCAGAAAATCTATGCTATACAAATCGGTGTTTGGAAACACATTAATAAAGATAGCGCTCAAGCAACCTTGCAAGTTGAGCGTGGCTCACATTCACAAGATGCTGAAATCTCTTTTTAGCCAGGAGAGCAGAAGTGAAATCCAAGGGTCTTCAACTGAACTCATGAGATAAAGTGCCAGCCAGTGCATGACCTAACAAAAACAGCCATGGACTTGGGACCCACTGATCAATCCTCTAAATCTCTCAGAGAAACTTCTGAATACACCTTGGACAAGAGGCAATGAGAGCGTGTGAGATCAACAAAGACCCTGGAAAGGTGGAAAGCTTGAGGGAAATGATCCTGGACATAAGCATCAAAAGGACTGGGTTGGCCCGACCTCTGCCTGTTTGCAGCCTTGGGCCCCCAAATAACTCATTTCTTCTTTCCATTGCCATCAGTAAGTCTGAGGCTCCAGTATCAACCAAAATAGGGTTGTTTAAAGAACAAATGATTTGTAAAAAGTGTTCTGTAAACTGAAAGGTGCACACATACAGTATAAGCCTCTCTGGAATTTTGCATTTAAGTATGCACTGAAAAGGCAGCTTTAAAAAAAAAAAAAAAAAAAAAAACAGCTCCAGCTCTGAAGCTTTGCTTCTTCGTTAAGTAGATTTAAATACCTAAAAAGAGCTACGTGTCAATGGCCAACATGAGCCAAATTACTAATTGGACACCAACCATATCTTTGTCAGGCTACATGGCCTCCCTACCCCAGCCCCTATCTCCCCGCCACCCCGCCCCCCCAGCCTTTTCACTCCTGGTGAAAGGGAGAACAGAAGGAAAAGTCTGTTGGAGACTTCAGAGAAATGGGAGCTTGCAAGCAGAGGGAATACCCGCATCCCTTCCGATACCCCATTATTTAGGGATATCCTTCCTTTTTCCTTAGTTGTACTTTGCCCTTTGTAGCATGGAGGAGTCCTGGAATTTCCTTCATACGTGGAGACTTAGAGATCCTCTCTATTCCAATCCCCCACACATCCATCCATTCAGCAAAAGTTACTGAATGCCTACTACGTTCCAGGCTCTTCCTGGGGGCACTGAGGACATAACAGTCAATGAGACAGGAAATTCCATTCATAAAGCTCACATGCTAGCAAGGGAGGCTGGCATCATCTGAGACACATGAGTAAGATGCTTTCAGATGATTACAAGTACCAGGAAGACAACTGAGCAGGTGACATAATAGAAAGTGACAGGGCTGGGGAACAAGAAGAGAGGTCTTCAGATGGGACAGGGAAGCCCTTGCTAAAAAGGTGACATCTGAGTGAGATTCAAAGGTGGAAAGGAGCCAGCCATGTGAACACACATTATAAGTAGTGGAAAGCACAAGTGTAAGTCTCTGAGACAGGAACAAGTTTGATATACCTGAGGAACAAAAGGAAGACAAGAAGCCCAGAGGTCAAATCAAGAAAGAGGTTGGAGAGATAGGGTCAGAGAGGCCATGTCAATGGCCCCTTTGCACACAGGAGGAGGGTGAAACCCAGAGGTTAAATGGGCTGCCCAAAGTCACACGGCTAATGATAGCTATGGCTCATTCTAGAAACTAATTCTTTTGCCCCCAAATCCAGAGTTTTCTATACCATATTGATCTGCTTGACTTGAGGTGTGGCAATATCGTTTGCTGATCTTACTGATTTTTAAAAGCCCTTAAGAGGGGCGCCTGGGTGGCTCAGATGGTTGAGCATCCAACTCTTGATTTGGGCTCAGGTCATGATCTCAGGATCATGGGCTCTAACGCCGAGTTGGGCTCCACGCTCAGCGCAGAGTCCACTTGTCCCTCTCCCTCTCCTCCTCCTCCTCATCCTTCTCTCTCTCTTTCAAATAAATAAATAAAATCTTTAAAAGCCCTTAAGATACCCAAAAGCAGCAAACCAATCCCAGTTTTCAGCAAAAAATCATCCACAAGTGACCCCAGCGATGTAAAATGCACATGAAAGCCAAGACTCAGTGCCAGCCTACTTTTCTGTTGGTCCTACAAAAGCAGTTACTCTATTTGTTGTAGGCTCAGCTTTACAAATATGGAGGAAGGCCATAGCTCACCAGAGAATAATCATTTTATATTTAGGTCTTATTTTTGCACCTAAACCTCTTGACAGTGCTTTGCTTAATTCACGCAAGTGCAATCAAAACCAATCTGCTCTCAATCCACCTTCATTCTGTGCTATTAAATTGTCAGGTAATGGGACTGTGAGCAAAACATCATAATTACAACTTCCTTCCACAATCTGTGAGCATCTCCACCTGAAGGTTCAAGTCTGTTAATACTCAAATCCTACAGTCCATAGAACTGTCTCTCCCCTTTTCTATTCTAATGTTAGGTTCCCCGTCATCTCTGCCCTGCTAAACATACTTGGTCTGTCTGTGTAAACCCAAACCTCCAAAGAACAGACCCAAAGTCTGTCCAGTGGCCAGTGATGGGCCCACCAGAGGTAGAGGCAGAGATGCTGTTTGGCCAGATGGGTTAATGGAGAAAGGAATGAGTAGAAAAGGCATTCTTCTTCCTCTTCCTCCTTCTCCTCTTTCAATCTTCCCTCCCTTGCCCCTCCCAACTCCTTTTTATTGTTTTCTTTCTCCTTGCAATGAGCTTCCCCAGTCCTTGAGCTCTGCAAGCCTCACCAGGCAAGAGCCAGAGGTCCCAATAATTTAAGAGATAGACTTCAGAGACAGACTCAAAGAATGTATAAGGACCCCTGTTCTAGTCTAACCCCACCATCTACTAGCTGTGTGACCCTGGGTAAGTTACTCAACCTCTCTGTTCTTTAGTTCCCTCACCTGTAAAATTAGGACAGCATCTTCCTCCTAAGATTAAATAAAGAAGATTAAATAAAGAAAATAATTTATTCTTCTAGTTAAATTGTAATTAGTTAATAATAAATTGTTTACTTTTTAATGTATGTCAAGCACTTCACAGCACCTGACACATAGTTCTATAAGGTGTGAGACATGCCACCCTCATTCCTGACCCCTCTCCTGCCTCCACCCCCTGGCTAGAAAAGACTACCATCACCCCACCCACAAGAACAATTGTACATGAAGTCAGAGCATCTTACTGGAAGGTAGCTCAGTGGTATCCTGATGCCAATCAAGTGGGGACAAAGCACTGATATCACTGGATAAGTATTATGAGAATAACTATATGAAATAATGTGCATAAAACACCTGGCATGCAAAGATTTCTCATTAAATGTTGGTATTTTTATCAGAGTCTTTTCATTTTTAGCACCATCAGTTGTGACTGGAGACGCTACTTGCGTACTGCTTTCTGTGTCAAGCTGTAAAATGTTGGATTCATCTGTGTTTAGCACTGTGATATAAATATATACAATGATGATCATATAGAAACGTATTCTCAAAGCCAAGGCAAGCTTCACCGCCCTCCATCCTGACCAGAGTTCCTTGAAGATCCCAGTATGACTTTTTAGACAACTCCCCACTTGACACACCTCTCGGATGGCTCAGGACATCCCCCCCTCAACAAGCCCTGGACTGAACTCACGAGCTTTCCCACAAGACTGGTCCTGCCCCAGCTGCCTTCCCAGTCATTTCAGTGACTCTATGTCCACACTCTATTTACACAAAACCTGTTGATTTTCTGCCCTCCATAGCTCCCTACCCCACCCACTTCTCCATCCCATACCCACCACCCTGGTCCAGTCACCATGGCATCTGGTCCCTCACATCCACAAGAGCCACACAGCACTTGTTTTGAAACTCAGTTCAGATGAGGTCTCTCCTCAGCTTGAGACCTTTCAGTGGTTTAAGATAAAGGCAACACTCCTGCCCCCACCCCAAAGCCCCACCCTACCTGCAACAACACAAGGCTCTGGGGTCTGACCCTATGGATCCACCGGCCACACCTCAAAACACACTCTCCCTTGCTGTTCGCCCTAGCCATGAAAACTGCCTTTCAGTTCCTCAAATACACATGTCCCCTCTACCTCAGGGCCTTTGCACTTGCTGTTTCCTCTTCTAGGTCAGTTCACCTCCTCAGTAGCCAATTAATCGCTACATATCTTCCATGTCTCAGTACAAGTGTCTGACTACCTTCCCTGACTACCCACCCTCCCTGATCCTTCTCAATCTATCACTTTCTTAAAATCCTGATGCTCTCCTTCATGGAGCATACATAAACATGTAATTATGCACTCTTCTGTGCATTGATTGATTTAGGTCTGCCTCCCTCACTATAAACTCCAAGAAGGCTTTGTCTGTACTATTCTGACTATATCTCCAGGGACAGCATTTGGTAAGTAGTAGGTATTCAATAAATACATTTTACAGGGATCAAAAAATAAAACAAAACAAAACAAAATAAAATAAAATAAAATAAAATAAACCAAGGCACACTTTCCAGAGATCAACAGACAAAACTGGACTGGGTTTGGGTTGTATTAAGGTGTAACAGCTTCAGTGTTGAAACAGGCAACACATCTTCCCTCATTCTATAACAGCCAGTCAATTTATAAGACATTCACTCAACAAATAAGTGGGTTTCCTCTTTTCTGGTCTGGAGAAAAGAATAAATGCAGTCGTAAAAAAGCATTAAACATACCTGCACACATCAAATAAACCAATTTCAACCCAATACACACAGAGGTGTTGCCTAGCCCAACCCAGCTTCAGAGGAGCTGAGAGAAATGATAAAGCGCATTCTTGTCAAAACTGGACACTTGGTTTCAACTTGTTCTGCTCCCACACCAATCACTCAGGAGGGGCCTTAACATCTGTATGCTAATTACAGACACGGTGGTCAACGCTAGGCACACACAAATCTGTCTTAGTCGCTCTCTTTTGCGCCGAGGGAACACTGTCCAACATGCATCAGAGCGTGTAAACCACACTACTGCTCAGGAGGACACACTCCGTGCCCCCTCCCCAGCCCTTGGCAGCCCCACCCTTCTCGCAAACCCTTCCCCCCTCCCACTTCTACTCCGATCCGAGCCAAATTAGCTGCCTGGTTTGGTAATAAGATTGAGGGAAGACTCCAAAGGCCCCCTGGGCTCCATTATTCCATATGCCCTCCGAGAAGGGCCACCTCCAGGGACGGTTACTGCAGATCCAAGCCCCACTTGCTGCCAGGAAACCTTTCCCACTGAGGACACCCTGGGCAGGCGGCGCAGCTCCAGGTCCAGGGGGAGGCACCCCACCCATCTGCCAGAGAGACAAAGATCACCAGAAACAAAGGACACACACACATACACCACACACACACACACACACACACACTCGCACACATAAAGTCAAAAGCAAATACCGACACTTGGTGTGATTTCAAGCCAAACAGCCGGCTTGGTGTATCTTTAGGTTTTTGAAACAATCCAGGAGGGACAACGATTATGTGGTAATGACAGGCACTATCTGGGTTTGGAACCCCCGCTGCCTCCGCCCTCCTCCCACCCGCGCTGCGGCTCCCAGGCGCATTTTCCAGCCTCAGGACACACGCTGCCGGGAGCAAGAGTGCTTCCACTCACGGAAGCGCGCGCACGCCGGAGATGGAGGCAGGGCGAGGGCCGCCAAAAGTAGGAAATACCAACCTTTAGGATCCCAGTTCACCTGTTTTCTTGGAGTCTCGATTGGAAATTTCATTGCTCCGTTGCCCAGAGGGGAGGAAATGGAAACAATCAAAATAAGAATAAAGTCCTCAAGCTTTACACGCCTCGGTACAGCAGTCCAACAAAACAATTTCCAAGGATGGGGGAGCCTTGGGCTGGCTCGTGGAGGAACCCCAGAGAAGGATAAGTGGAAAAGACTGGCTAAGGAGAGACTGGACACGGCTTAGGTGTTGGCACCGGTTGAGGGGTGGCCAGCTGCAGCCCCCTGGGTGAAAGGAAAAGTAAGACTGGGGAGGGGTGGATGGAGAGGGAGGCTCAGGAAGATAAAAGAGCCCCGCTGCTTCCCAAAGCGGTGGCGGCAGGTGGGGGGCTGAGCAGCCGGAGGGCCGGCGCGAGGGAGAAACCCACTGCAGTGTCACTCCAGCCCCCGGAGGCGTGTGCGCACACACTCCCGCACACACACACTCGCCCGGGCGCGCGCTCCGGCGGGCACGTCAGCCTCGCTCGGCCGCGCACAGCGCACACGCCCCACCCCGGCCGCGGCTCCTCGCCCCCGGGCGACGCCCCCCACTCCCCACCCCCCGAAAGCCATTGGACGTGGGAGTGGCGCGGCACCCGGGGAGCGCGCGGCGAGGGCGACCCTCCCCGCAGCGCGCCGCAGACGCCGCGCCACGGCGGGAGAGCGCGCGACGGGTGGAGGCGCGGGGCCACGGAGGCGCGCGGGGCTCCGGGCGCCCGGCCGGGAGCGGCGGCCCGGAGCGGACTCGCCCGCGAGGCGGCGGGGCGGCGGGGGACGGCGCGCGGCGGCGGAGGCGGCGGAGGCGGCGGCCGGAAGCCGCGGCTGGGCGGGGAGCGGGCGCCAGGCGCGCCGCTACTTACTGGCTCGGCCGGCCGGCGGGCGGGCGGGCAGGCAGGCGTGGAGGCGGCCGCGGCGCGCTTGGTGGAGTTGCAGCCGGAGACACGCTTGGCTGCCTGGAAGGCGCTGCAGGAGGCGGAGGAAGGGCCTCGGCGGCCCCGCCGCAGACCTCGGCCTCGGGGGTGACCTCCTGTCGCCGCTCCCACCCCGGGCATCCACACACACAGCCTTCTTTTCTCACTTCATTTTTCCACTCCAGCCCCCTCCCGCGCCCGGTTCTCCCGCCTGCGCCCCGAACCCGCGTCCCCAGCGCACTCGGAGGAGGCCGGTGCCAGCCATGAGCCTTTTGTTCTGGGACCGCTCCGCGTTGGCCGCGCTCTCCCCGCCCGGGGAAGCTCGCTCCCCAGGCGCAGCCCGGTCCCTTCCCCAGCTACCTGCCGCCCGGCTGGGGCCGCTGCTCGGAGGCCCTGGAAGGGGCTGGAGAGAGACGCCACGGCCCCAGAGGAAAGTGGAGTTGCCAAGACCTAGCGGCCCCGGGAGCCCGGGAGCGCAGCAGGAGCAAGTGCGAAGGGACCCCACACATGTTCCCGGAAAGAGGCTGAACCTGGCGCATTTCCCCTACCCCCACTGAGGCCTCGATCTCCAGAAGAGCCAGGTGGTGCTGAGATGCTCTTGAATGGGCCACTCGAAGTACCCATATGAAGGATGCTTACAAATTACTTCGGCTCCTAGCAACAGAGACTTGCACATAGTAGATATTCAAGAAATACTTGCTAAATGAAGGCATAAGCTGCATGAAGCAGTGTTGGACAGAAAGTAGTTTAAATTACTCTCCGTTCACTGTCCACTCGACATATATCTTGAACCCTTTCTATGTGCCATCACTGTGCCAGGTGCTGGTGGTATGGAAAAGAACGACATAGATATGGGCGTTGCTTTCAGGGGTCTTACTGTCTAGTGCCCACGAGGTCCAGCTAGGTTTGTTGCTGCCCTTACTTATGAAAGAGTGCGTGACTACCTGGCTTATTGCCAAGCCTGCCCACTGTGGCCCTAAAGCCCTACACTGGCAGTTGCGCTCTGGGTGTATGCCACTCTAGCACCTTGAGGCTTCTGGGAGCCCTGTTACAGCAGCATTCTTTCTCATCATCCTCCCCCCACTGTCACATCCAGGCTTCGGAGTCCCAGAGCAAGACCCCCAGAGGTCCACTGTCATCTGTGGGAAGGGTTGGTAAGTGCTTTGTCACTGACCCTGCAGGCTGCTGGGACCAGAATGCTGAGTTCTCTGCAGACCCCATTCAGACACACCTGCTACCATCTGATGGCGCTACCCTGACTCCTCAGCCCTGCAGATGCAGATTCCCAAGCCACTTGATCGCCACTTTCTCTGGGAGTCCATTTCCACACTTTGTTTCCCTCTACTAGAAGGCTGAGAGGATGGAGGAGACATGGAAATGAGACAAACAAGGAATTTCTGCTTCTCCAGCCATGCCCCCAGAGACACTAGTATGTGTGTGAATTCTGCCCCAAAACCCCAAGGGAGCTGCTTTTAAGCTCCTGAGACTGCCTTCAGAGCTTCACTCTTCCCTCTCCTCAACTGCTCACAGGCAGGAGGGCTCCAGCCCAGTCACTGCAATGCAATGTTTTTACTTGCATCTGAGTCAGAGAGAAGTGCCCCCTGAGAAAGACACCTTCTCTCCCGAAGCCTCTGAGGATAGGGGAGCAAGACTGACATGTATCAAATGGCCCCTCACAGCCTCATACTTCTCTCCATTTATCTTCCCTATGTCATGTTGAAGAAGCTCTAACTGGCCTCATTTTACAGATGAGAAGATCAAGGCTCAGAGAGGTAAAGGAATATGCCCAAGGTCACAACACAGAGAGTCAAACCCAAGGGAGCGCATCTGGTCCCTGGATCCATGAATCTTGACCCTGAAGCTGTCAGATGGGTTCTTCAGGGTCGTGAGGATCTAAATACTGTATTATCTAGGACTGCAGCCCTTCCTTCTTTGCAAAATGAATTGGGCTACCCTGCTGCCCTAAGGCCTCCATCAGGGAATTAGTTCACTCTCTGAGGCAAATTCCCATGGCACAAAATGTAGCCTTAGGGTGCATCATTCAGTCAATCAATCAACATGTATTGAGCAGGTCTTGTGGATGAGATGATTGGAGGTTTTCCTCAGAAGTTATACTGGGCCCTTGGAGAACCTTCCCCCAGAAAGCATCAGCAGGATGGTTTTAGGAAAGCTTAGGATGGACCTACTGGGGTGAGAGAGAAGGATCAGGGGTCCGGAATGCCTGATGTGGGATAAGGACTTGCCCTAGTCATAGGCCCTTAGGATCTCTCTGCTAAATCACTCGCCCCACCCCAACCCCCAACCTCTGGGGCTTTCTTTCCTCCACTTCCATTCTCCCTTCTCAGTATGTGGACGACACGAGTGGGGAGGGATTCACCAAAAATCAAGTAATCCCTGCACGCCCTCTGCTAACGTGCCTGAAATCAAGTCCCAACTCCTAAACTGCGTATGTGGAATGGACTGCGGGGGATGGAGGGTATAAAGGGAGAGTCCCCCCCACACACACACAACGCCCCAAGAAAAACAACTTATCACATTAACCCTTTGTGTTACTGCAATCGCCTTCCATCGCCGTTAATTCTTCCCCTTCGTTATTACGCACTAGATTCCACTTACCCCAAGAAGGAGGAAAGAAGTGGACTGTGTAGAGAAAAAACATCCAAAACAGATGCCGCGCCGAGCGGTTCCCTCTCCCTCCGTGCCACCGCAACTTCCATGGCTGTTGCTGCGGGCGGGTTAAGTCTGGTGGAAAGAGACCGCCTCGGGTTCCTGCGGCAGGACAACAAAGCGTCGTGGCGCAAAGTCAGCGCGCACTGGCCGTGCCCCGCCAGCAGCCCCGGGCCGGCTGCGGCCGCGTCCTGGGCGCATTAGGTGGCAGAGGGCGCGGGTCCTTGCCGGGGAAGCGTTGCAGCGGGAGGGCTGGGGGAAGCCGGAAAACCCCAGTCACCTCCCGAGAGGAAGTTTTCCGCGAGTTGGTGGCTCCCCTACCCCTCCCCACGCCGCAGTCCGGGATGAGTGTGAGAGTCGAGGGGTGCTGCCTGCCGCGCGGGGAGTCGGTCTCTCCGAGTGGCTGGCGAAAAACAGCTCAGCCAGAGAAGAGGGGAACACGGAGTCCGGCGTGAGGCCGGAGAATGTCCTGGACCCAGAATAATAGCAGGGAGTGATGAAGCAGCCTAGGGAATCCTGCTTAGTGCTGGTTCGGCAAACAGAAGCGGGAGGACAGAGCTGATGAGACTCTGCTTTGAATTCACGAATACCAGAATGAATTCATTAACCTGCTTTGAATTTCTCCCTTTGGTTCCATCATTTCTCCCTGAAGTCCAGAAGAAATTCCCACCTTCCAAGATCTTCCCCACCCCCAAGACACCTCCAGGTCCTCTCTTACAAAGAACTGCAGAGAGGTTTCCCTGTCCTTTTGTGAACATATCCCCACACACACCCCCTGTGTACCCACTCTGCGGTAAAACTGACGAGTTTATGCGTTCAAGTTAACTTAAATTTCTCCTCCCAGAAATGTTTTCTCCAGTGAAGTTTCCCCTTTGTTCTCAGCTTTTAATCACTCCTCCATTTGGTTTCATGTCCCAACCAGCATCTGCAAAACACACCCTTAAATAATATATGTTGCTCTAATCTGGGTTCTGCTTTTGGCTTGGAAAAGCTGGAGACACATCAGTAGCTAAAGGGCAACGGGTGTCATATGTCACACTGCTCAATAGCAAACTCTGTGTACTAAACCCTGAAGATTTATTTTGGTGACTCAAACCTCTGATTGCCAATGATTGAAGACAACATATTATGAACTCCAAAGAAGTTGTACTTAAAGCATCAGACTGATGAACGTGTTTCATAAGGAGGAACTGCATTCCTCTTCCCTTGTAAGTTTCTCTGTTAAATTTCAGTCCTTAAGAAAATATTATTTAAGCTCCCATAAGGCACTGTGCCCAACATTTTACCAAATATATACAAAGCTGTAATCCTGCTTCTTATAAAACATGTTTTAAGGGATTCCCTCTCTCTGAGTGACCACCAAAACATAATCCCTGGTAATTTTTTTTAAAAGATGGAGCTGAATTTTTTGTTGTTGTTGTTTTCCCTCAACTTTTTTATTTTTAAAATTTTCAAACACACAGAAAAGTTATAGTTGTTTGGTAATAACCAGGATGCAGTCAAAGATTGCATTTCTTTGTTATTTCTATCTAGTGTACTTTATTCTAGAAAAGTGCCTTCATTTTTTTGTTTTTTATGACAGTGACTTTTTTAAGAATCCAAATTCAGGGGCGCCTGGGTGGCTCAGTCGGTTAAACGTCTGCCTTTAGCTCAGGTCATGATCCCAGCGTCCTGGGATCGAGCCCAGGATCGAGCCCTGCATGGAGCCCTGCATCGAGCACTGCATCAAGCCCCATATGGAGCCCCGCATCAGGCTCCCTGCCCAGCAAGGAACCTGCTTCTCCCTCTCCCTCTGCCTACCTGTCTACCTACTTGTGATCTCTCTCTCTCTCTCTGTCAAATAAATAAATAAAATCTTAAAAAAAAAAAGAATCCAAATTCATTTGCTTTCTCATAATGTTTAATGTCATGATGTAGCTAAAGATAAACTGAGCCAAAGAGAGAAGAAAATGATTTCCTGACTACAGCAGGTCATGAAAAGAACTCAACACCTTCTATAAATTCAGTGTCCATGACAATATCCATGGAATAGAAAGCAGTTGTATCCCTGCTCACTCAGGTTTCTCCCCAGACTGAGTCCTAGCCTTAGTCAAATAATTTATCTTTGTTTTTTATCCCTCAAAAGGCCATCTTTCAAGGATGAATGAGCGTTTTCACATATGTACACCAATTGGACAAGTGCATATGGTATTTTACTAAATCTTAAAATAAGAATTCAGCAAGGTTACACACCATTATAAATGAGCTCAGATTTTCATGTCATTCTAGGAAGGTTTTAACTTGAACCAAAATTTTAAGGCATGTAGAAGTCTTGCATGGTTTCAATAACCTATTTATTTATGGGTGAGTCTTATTCCCAAAGTCTTTCAGCTTGCAAAGAGTTGAAAATCCTTCAGAGGGACCTACTGTCCCAGCATATTGACAGATGCTTCTCTCAAGCAGCCAATGAAAGGCTTGGGAAAGTCTGGTCAATAGAAAAGGTTTTGCTCTATATGGGGTGGAACAGAGTCTCAGCATCCAGTGGGGATGTTTGAAATATATTCATTTCATCTTTGCTGCTTTAAAGCAAATATTTGTTTGGTTGAAAATGGTTATAACAAATGTAGTGTTAGAACTTTTCTCTCCTACTACTAAGTTATCTAAATGTTTGCTGAGGGGCGCCTGGGTGGCTCAGTCGTTAAGCGTCTGCCTTTGGCTCAGGTCATGATCCCAGGGTCCTGGGATTGAGCCCCACATCGGGCTCCCTGCTTGGCGAGAAGCCTGCTTCAACCTCTCCCACTCCCCCTGCTTGTGTTCCTGCTCTCGCTATGTCTCTGTGAAATAAATAAAATCTTTTTTAAAAATTTAAAAATTTAAAAATTTAAAAAAAATGGTTGCTGAATCATAGAACAAGATTTGGAAGAGGTCATCTCAAGATACTTCCTGGTTCAGTTTTCCACCTCTGAATAGGATTCCAATTTATATGACCATTCAAGAATACTAAATACAGAAGACTCTTAACTCTAGGAAACAAGAGGGTTGCTAGAGGGGAGTTGGGTGGGGGGTGGAATTGGGTGATGTGCATTAAGGAAGGCACATGATGTGATGAGCACTGGGTGTTATAAGCAACTGAGGAATCACTAAATTCTACCCCTGGAACTAATAATACAGTATATGTTAACTAAATTGAATTTAAGTAAAGAATTTTTTTAAAGAAGAAAAAACACTAAATACAAAAAAAAAAAAAACGAAATACATATAATGAAAGAAACTGTAAACCCTGCATTGATAAGCTTTTTCAAAATGTAAGAAACTTTGCTAAGGTCAAAGTTTTTCTTACTTCCAGTCTAAATCTTTTCCTTCCTTAAAATGTTCAATACTTATATGAAGATGAAGAGCAGCAAGACCCTTACCTATTAGAGATTAAATTGTCCAACACCTTCTTCTTCATGTCAGGTCATTTTTCTACCCTTTTACCAATACGTACAAGAATTTTGCTAACCCATACTTTTCTTAAAAGCATCTCTTTTGGGTGCCTGGGTGGCTTAGTTGGTTAAGCTTCTGCCTTTGGCTCGGGTCATGATCCCAGGGTCCTGGGATCGGGCTCCTTGCTCAGCAGGGAGCCTGCTTCTCCCTCTGCCTCTGCTGCCCCTGCTTGTACTCTCTCTCTCTCTCTCTCTCTCTCTGACAAATAAATCAATAAAATCTTTTTTAAAAATAAGGATAAGCAATAAATACAAAGTATGTGACCAACTTACGAGTATCTTAGCCAGCCATCCTCTTCAGGAGGAAGTGCAACCAAGCAGGTGAATTGTGCCAAGCTTCACTCAGTTTCTTCATCTACAAAATGGGATACTAAATATCCTGCTAGTTGTACCTCCAGGGTTGCTTAAGAAGACAATAGTGTTTTGTGAAAGTGCTTTGTAAACCGTGCTTAATGAGACAATAGTGCTTTGTGAAAGTGCTTTGTAAACTGTGCAGGCATTTGCAGATTTAAGGGATCATCCTTATTACTAATCCATCAGATTTTTCTTACTCTGCCAGGCACATAGCAAGCACTTTTTAAGAATACCCCATTTATTGCTCATAACGATCCTGGAAGATGGGTACTATTATCATCATGATTTCATTAAAAACAATGCCAGACATATATTAGACACCTATATATTTGTTAAGGGGGAAATTGGAGCTTGGAGAGGCTAATGGTTTGTCCAGGTAAACATGGCTAGTTAGGGATGGAAGTAGAAATCAAACCAGGTCCCCACTCATCTCTAGATCAAAATACCTTTCCTTATTCAGAGCTAATTACATAAAGTTATCTTGATCTCTGCAGTAGTCAGTTTCACTGGAAATGGCCGCCTAAACCATCTGTACCCTTTTCCCATTACATTGGCATCTCCCCACCTTCTGGGGTTCCTTATATTCTTCCCCCTGTCAAAGTGAATATGAATCTTAGACCATCAGTCATAATCAAACAAATAAAAGAAGTATTGGGGAAGAGGTGATCAGGAAAAGCGGTGGGAAAGCCTTTGTTATGATCCCGAAAGTCACACCAAACCATACTACATGTGGGCCATCTTAAAGTAGTTAGTCAGATAAGCAGTCTTGTTGACTTGTCCAGGTCTTACTCACTTCTGTGCAACCACATTATGTTGCTAGGTCTGCTCTACTCTTCCAGTGGTCGATTAATAATGCTGATTATAGAAAGAGGATCTCCTTCCAGTTTATGTAATACTTCTATATTTAGATTCTGATACTGTGTTTTAAAAATAGTTATATAATGTTACTGATACATATTGAAATATGGATCCACTCAGACCTGCAAAATAATTACTGATATGCATAACTCTTTTCATCAGGAAACAAAAGTAAGCTGACAACTGTAATTTCTAGGAGTCTTACTCTATCTTTTATGGACAATAATTCTTTTTCATTTCTTTTCAAACATGGGGCATTATTTTTCAAGAAGAGTCTCCAAAGAGCCATATCCTTGGGTTCCAAAAGTTGTAAGTGACCATAACCTTCAGTTAGAATGAACCCAACATTTTTAGAAAACCACCATCAATTATTACCCCGTCATCCACTGCACCATACTAAAATCTTGGCTCATCAGAACCCACCAAATTAAATCTGCCCTCAGCAACATCTTGGAAGAGTCAAATACTATATTTGCTAGGATATAAACAAGGTCACTGCAAGTTTAGATGGCCACTGCTATCCTATATGATAATATAAAAGAAATTCCTGCTAGCCTATATGGCAATTGGAGAATGGCACTCCGTCCAGTGGAAAAAGCACCATGGCCCTGGCTTGATTTGTAGACAGTGCCTTTGTTCGAGCCAGATGACACTCCTTGGGGATGGAAGATGGGGTGGGGGAAGACATACTGATACCAGGAAACACAGCACTGTGTCCAAAACTTGGAATGGACTTTAGTCCCCATTCATCCCCTCAGCTTGGTACAAGGCAGAAACTTCGTAACTGTATGCTCTGGCCCCTTGTATAAGATATATAGATGGATACATTGAGCAGGAGTACATGATGGGTTCCAATTATTCAAGGTCAATTTTTGGAAAACAAATATTTAGTACTTTATACCGTACATGAATTCAAAATAATGTTAAAGAATTTATTTATTTATTTATTTATTTATTTATTCATTCATTCATTCATTCATTCATTCATTCATTCATTCATTCAAGAGAGAGAGAGAGCACGCACATGGGAGCAAGTGAGCACAAGCAGGGGGAGAGGCAGAGCGTGGAGCCCGACCGACTCAGGACTTGATCTTACAACCTGAGATCATGACCTGAGCCAAAATCAAGAGTTGGATGTTTAACCGACTGAGTCACCCATGTGCCCCCAGATTAATTTTAAAGTAGTCTATCATTATCATTTATTATCTTATTATGTTTGTCATTTCTGGACATGTTCAGGTTCTCTTGTTTCCATTATTGTTCTCAGTTAGTAGAAGATCAAACTATCATACCTCTGCAACATCCTAGCCGTGTTCTTTCATGAAATCCATACATTACAGGGCACCTGAGTGGCTCAGCCGGTTAAGAGTCTGCCTTCGGCTCGGATCATGATCCCAGGGTCCTGGATCGAGACCCATGTCGGGCTCCCTGCTGAACGGGGAGTCTGCTTCTCTCTCTCCTCCCTGCTCTTGCTCTCTGTCATTATCTCTGTCTGTCTCTCTCAAATAAATAAATAAAATCTTTAAAAAAAAAAAGAAATCCATACATTAAGCTTGAACTTAATATGATAGTGATGCCTCCATTGCTTCTGAGCCATGAATGATGGCAACAATAAATTTAAATCTAAAATATTAACATTAAATATTATTTAATTCTAAAGTATCACCTTCTACCTCTGACCAGCTGGGTAACTTGTTATTTTGTTAGAAAAACTACTGAGAGAATGTGAAACTTACAGAGATGTTCTGCTTTCTTCTACTTTATCCCTAAGAGATAGTATCACCTACTATATTCTGTCTTTGATGCTGAGACTTTTATCAGTAATGCAGGCACATTGGATATAGAGTATTTTTTCTGGCAAATAGAATTTTAAAAGCTGACATCAGAGAGCTCATTTATTAAATGTTATATTCAAAAGGGGTAGCTGGGGTTTGGAGTATTTATCTATTTTTTCTGCCCTCTCTCCATGCAAAGCTACAGATCCTTACAATGTTTATATTGGCAGTGATCCCCAGTCCATCAAACAGAGATGCAGTTGCTTTAGAAATTCTGAGCTTGGGGCGCCTGAGGGGCTTAGTCTGTTAAGTGTCTGCCTTCGGCTCAGGTCATGATCCCAGGGTACTGGGATCGAGCCCCACGTCGGGCTTCCTGCTCAGTGGGAAGATTGCTTCTCACTCTCCCTCTGTCTGCCACTATCTCTCTCTGTCAAATACATAAAATCTAAAAAAAAAAAAAAGAAATTCTGAGCTTACTCCAGTGAGAAAGCTGAATCATAGAATGTAACCATTAGTAGAAGCAACTTCAGAGATCATGTAGTGAGAGCTTTCCAAACTTTCCTGGTAACAAAAAGCAGATTCCATGGTCCACATGCTTCTGGAAATCCTGTTTCAATGGATCTAAGATGGCTGTCAGGGGATTTACTTCTTTAACAAGAGCCCCAGGTGATTCTTTCAGGCAAAGTCTGGGAACCTCCCTGCCCTAGAGCCAGTGAAGTCCTGAAAGGTAAGGTGACTTTCCCAAGGCCAAACAGCTGGTCCGTGACAGAGCCAGGACTGGAATAGAAATATCCTGACAGGCCTCAAGTCTTCATAAAATAGAATAATGTGTTTGAGAGACATTTTCAACCATTGTAGGGGTTGTGGCTTGTGGGGGGGAAAAAAAAGCAAAGGTACATAATCAGAAATTTCAGTTATCTGAAACTCTTTGCTTCAGATGCATTCTGGTTAATTGAGCATTTGTGACACTCTTGTCCTTTATTTCCTGAAAACACATTCCTCCAACCTTTTCTCTGATTGGACCCACATGCCTGCATATGGTTTATGGTATTTTTGTACCTATCATCACACCTGTCTTCTTCATTGCCCTTCTTAAAACTTTTATCAAACCAGATGTGTCTCCCCCGACTCCCACTGCAAAATTCCTTTCCCATATCATTCACTCTATCATCCTTCCATTTTATTGTCTATTTCTGCATCTAACTTTAGTGCATGCTTGTTCATATGATGTTACACTTTTTGCAAAGAGACAACTGTCAGAATGGGAAGGCCACCATGATAGAGATTGGAACTACTAATTTTTAGTCCTAGCTCTGCCATTAATAAGCTGTGTGACCTTGAGCAAGTCACTTAGCCTTTCTGAGCTCTTGTTAATGAATGGGTTAAACTCTGAGATTCTGAGTCCTCTCTTTCTAAGTCTGCCCCATGTCTTTCAGGGAGAAAGGAAATATCTTTTCTAATTTATTTTTCTCTTTGCACTGGGCCTATTTTTATAAAGCTATATAGAGTGCTCACTCATTCAATAAATGCTGACACTTCCTTCCTTGGGCTAGTTTGACTTTCCTCCTCCCATCACAGATGGTGTATGAGCCACATATCTGATGACAGTTGACCTTTGTATTTGGTAAGGACTGAATTTTTTAAAAATAGTACAAACTGTGTATCTTTCCAGTGCCACCATTCCTTTTCATGAAATGGCACATCCTGTTCCTTGGTTCTCCATATTTTCCATTAAAACAAAACATTATTTCCACCTGTCCCTCTTATCTTATAGGTTTTTATTTTATTTTATTTTAAATATAGCACTCCTGGTTTTTTAGTTTATCATACTATTTATTTATATTCCTGATGACCTGGTCTGCTCACCTCTTTCTTTAAAATTTCCATTTGTAATTAGGTCTCTATTCAGCTGTGGCTTGGGTCATGTTCATTTATGTTTGAAGATACTTGGTCTCACAATCAGAACCATAAGCACGTTTATTTGTTTTGGTTATTTTTTTTTTTAAGTAGCTCTTAAAACATATGGCACTCTATCACATGTAAAATTGCTCTATTCAGTCAGCTGATCCACATTCAAATATACTAACCTTAGAAAAACAAACATGAAAGAGGTCATAAAGAAGTATGAAATGATAGAAAGTCACTCAGAGTTCAAAATAATACACAAGGTTTTAGAATAAAAATATGCAAGACTTCAGGACCTTGGACAGTTAAATGTATTCCCACTGTAATCTGGGGCATCACAGCATAAGCAAGCTTGCTGTACACTTGAAAACCTACTGCATCATATCAGACATGGTGCTTTGAAATACCATGAATGATTTTCTATAACTCATATCTTACAAGAAGAAAATAAAGACATCCCTAATGAAAACAATAAAGCCCAGACTATACGCTCAGATACACAAGGATGAACAGTTTCAAGGCTTTGATGGAATGCTAACACCAGGGCATGGTGGTGGGGTCTCTACAAAGCAGTGCAGAGTGGCTCACATGACTCTTTCTTATATAGTTTGCTATTTCTTTTTAAAATGTAAGCAAACACTTTTAATTACACAATTATGAAGAACTACAGGTGAGCAGTATCAGAAACAAAAAAGTTCAACCTCACTACCATCCAAGAAATGCAAATTGAAACAACAATAGGGTACTGTGTTTCATCTCTCAGATTGGCAGAGATTACAAAAATTTCCAGATATGTAGGGAAATGAGCACATTCATGCACTGCTGGTGGGAATGCAAATTGGTACAAGTCTTTGTTTGGGATGATGTGGAAATATGGATCAAAAGCCTAAATAATGATAAAGCTATATATGTAATAAGATGAAAACAGATTCTCAATTCATTGTTAAGTAGAAAAAGCAGGCTACCTAGTTATACAATAGCATACGTATGATATTTAAACACACATTCTGAAAGGATATAACCCAAAATGTCATTATCTTAGAGAGTAAGGTGGGGCGGGGGTGAGAGCATTTACATTTTGTTTACATGTTTTCTAATGTATCGGTTTTCAATATAAATTACTGTTTCTGTTTATAAAACAACAATTTGGGGTACCTCAGTGGCGCAGTCGGTTGAGCGTCTGACTCAGTTTTGGCTCTGGTCACGATCTCAGTCAGGGTTGTGAGATCAAGCCCCATGTCAGCTCTGAACTCAGCATGGAGCCTGCTTGGGATTCTCTCCCTCTCCCTCTGTCCCTTCTGCTCATGAGTCCGCTCTCTCTAAAATAATAAATAAATCAATCTTTTTTAAAAAGTGAATTTATAAACAATAATTTACCCAATTATCAACAGAATTCTAGTGGTCAAGACTGTTTGGTTTCTCCTTTTTAGGAATTTCATTTGGTGGAATTGGCTTTGGCATGTTTAAGGGAAGTCAGGGAGGTAGATAGTCATGAGCAAGAAAGCGAATGTCCCCAAATAAGTGTAGACAAAGAGTTGTGGTCTGAATTACTCCCAGCTTTGAAGTTATGATACAGAGTTTGGATTTTATTCTGGAAGCAATGGACCACCATTTCAGGTACTGAGCAAGGAAGGAACAATGATTAGATCTATGAAGTTTTTATTTTCTTTTGTTTTTAATTACTCTGGCCTCTTCATGAAGAATGGAATGAAGTGAGGCAAGATTAAAAGCCAGGAAGATCACTAAGAAAACCACAGTAAAGGCTATACTTTCAGGGATCATTTCTATAGTAAGAAGACTACTGTAGAATATGGCAGATGCAAGAATAGAAATCATTTAAAAATGAAATAGATTTTATTTAAATTTTGGAAGTAAAAATCATAAAACTTGCCTATGTGGTAAGGTGTAGAAAGGAAGAAACCAGAATACCTCACATATTTGGAATTAGGGAACTCTGACAGTTATTTTTTAAGTAACCTCTACACCCAACATGGGGCTCAAACTTACAACCCCAAGGCACATGCCCTATTGACTGAGCCAGCCAGGCACCATCTGACAGTTATTCTTTAATATCAGATTTAGAAAGACTAAACCACTCCTTTTGGTTATTAGTTTTCAAATCTTCTTATTGAAGTCTGTCATTGTAAGGGGTTGAATGGTGACCACCAAAAAGATACGTTCATGTCCTAATCTTAGTAATTTGTGAATATTACCTTATTTGGGAAAAGAGTGTTTGCAGATGTAATTAAATACCATATGATTTTTACCCCTATGTAGAATTTAAGAAACAAAACAAATGAACAAAGGTGGGGGGGCAGAAAGAGAGAGAGAGAGAGAAGCAAACCAAGAAACAGACTCTTAACTATAAGGAACAAACTGATGGTTGGGGGGATGGGTTGAATAGGTGACGGGGATGAAGGAGGGCACTTCTTGTGATAAGCACCAGGTGTTGTATGGAGCTGTTGAATCACTATATTGTACACATGAAACTAACATTACACTGGCATGTTAACTAACTGAAATTTAAATAAAAACTTTAATAATTAATTAATTAACGATTAACCAGGATTATTTGAGTGGGTCCTAAGTCTAATGATCAGTGTCCTTATAAGAGTGAGACAGAGGGAGATCACAGAAGAGAAGACAGTGTGACCATGGAGGCAGGAGATGGAGTGAGGCAGCTCCAGGTCAAGCTTTGCAAGCACCACCAGAAGCTGGAAGAGGCGAAAATTGGATTCTCCCCTAGAGCCCCTGGAGCGAGCACAGCCCTCCTGAATTTCAGACTTCTAAACTCCAGCACTGTGAGAGCAAACTTTCCTATCATTTTAATCCACCCAGCTTGTGCTAATTTGTTACCGCAGCCACAAGGAGCTAATAAAAACATAGATCCAAAACCTGTACAAATCATAAGTGTACAGTTTAATCAGTGTTCATTACTCTTTCCTATTTAAAAAAAAAAAAACATTTAATTTAGGGAAATCTTCAAACACACATGAAAGCAGAGAGAATAATATAATGAACTTTAATTTTTCCCAAACCCAGTTTCAATAATCGTCAACACACAGCCAATCAGGGGGAGCCTGGGTGGCTCAGTCCGAGAGCCTGCTTCTCCCTCTCCCTCTGCCTGCCACTCTGCCTACTTGTGCTCTCTCTCTATCTCTCTGTCAAATAAATAAATAAAATCTTTAAAAACACACACACACACAGCCAATTGGGTTTCATCTCTACTTTCACCCATCACCGTGGCACTCCATTACTTTGAAGCAGATCCTAATCATCATATTTTCCATCAAAAATACTTCAAAAGATTACTTTTTACTTAACATAACAAAAGGCCATTTTTCACTTAAAAGTTAACATGTCCTTAATAATATCAGATATCTAGTCAGTATTCAAATTTCCCCCCAATTGTCTCATACACAGTTTCTTCTTTCACTTGATTGTTTGAAACAGGATCCAAACAAAATGTGCATTCTGTATTTGGTTCAGACCTATTTTAACTCTCATAATCTATGAGTTCCCTCTCCTTTTCTTTTTCCTTCCAGTTTGCTTATTGAAGAAACCAGCTCAGGCCATTGCATGGTAGAATTTCTGGGATTTTAATCCATCCCTGGGTGTCTTCAATATGCTCCTATCTCCCTTGTTTCCTGTAAACTAGAAATTAGATCTCGAGCAGATTCAGCTTCAATAGTTGGGGCAAAAATACTTCGTAGGTGGGGTTTGGGACTGCACTGCATCGCATTAATGCCTGGATGCCTTTTTGTGTGACACTAAGATTGACCAATGGTTTCAGGAGTTATCAACTTGATCTACCCATTATAAACTTCCCTATTAGCTTGTCCCCTAACCATTTTATGCTCATTCATGATCATTGCCTACAGTCATCGTTTGGGGTTACAAAATGACAATATTCTAATTCTACCACTCTTTTTGGATTTATTAGCTAGAACTTTTGTGGGTTTTTTAAAGATTTTATTTATTTATTTGAGACAGAGAGAGCATGAGCAGGGGAGAGGGGCAGAGGGAGAGGGAGAAGCAGACTCCTCACTGAGCAGGGAGCCTGATGCAGGACTTGATCCTAGGACCCTGGGATCTCGACCTGAGCCAAAGGCAGATGTTCAACCAACTGAGCCACCCAAGTGCCCCTAGCTGGAACTATTGTATAAAGAACTTTCCCTCACAAACTATGTGATCACCTTGATGTAGAGACCATCAGGAAAGACAGGATAGATGCTCAATTCTTTCTCTTTATGTAACAATTTTCACACTAAGAAGTTGTTTCCCTAACATCCTTCAAAGATGACCAATGGGTTTTATTTTGTCTTGTGTCATTAGGAAATAATAGATTTTCCTTTAGTTGTTTTATTTCTTATTTTGGGGGTTCTAGTGCCAGATTTATAAAGTAAGTGATTTTAATAATCATTTATTGAGCACCTGTCCTATCATTTAAGAACCAAGCCTAGAGTCTTTTCACATATAAAACTGTATTTGAAATCAACATGTGGCCTTGAAGTAACCCTTTATATCTATATTATGTTTAGTATATATGGTGTGTATGGTAATAGACTTGAAGGAACTAGAAAATTCCTAGAGAAGACTAAAAATCAGTGTTTTCTCATCTATCATATCAACAGCTAAATAGAAAGTGGAGTTGATGTCTTCTTTGTGGCTCCATACAAATACCTATGTGTGCAAAATACAATGACATATTTTGACTCAGATATCACAGGAAAGACAGCTAGAACGACCTTCTCTTCATTCTCTTCCCCATAAGTGAAGCATCCAGGGAGGGAAGAAGAATACACATACACCTTCACATTTCCAAATCAGTTTGTTTTTATTTCTAGAAAACTCTGATTTAAAAAAAAAAAACAATATTAATATAAGTTCTCACTTTCCTCCACCAACTCCACCACAGCAATCTTCAATCCTTTAGCAGCTACGTTTCTCTAACAGCATCTCTGCATCTCTCCCATCTCTTCCTCTCCTGCCCCTTGTCTTCCCTTGCTTGGTTCCAAATTCTTGGAAGAAGATTGGGCATCAGTGCCCCAGAATTAGTGAGGGAAATCCTGTAATATAGCACTGGTTCCCCAATCTTGGAGTTTGTTTAAAAATATAGATTCTAGGCACCAACCCACATTTAGTGATCCAGATCTTCAGGGGTAGAGAACCAAAATGTGTACTTGCAACAAGCTCCTCAAGGAATTCTGACAGAACAGGTCTAAGGACAGGTGTCTGGGAACCACTCTCGTGAAGCACAATGATTTTTCATGACTATAGACAGGACACACATTTGTCTTTTCCCATCTACCTCTACCCAATGAACCCTAACCAAACATTACCACTATAATAAACTTTTAATTCTATACACAAGTGCTATAAGAAACTTAAAATTCTGGTACCTAAATTTTAAAACTATTACTTGAAATACTTTCCTTTCAGAGAGAAGGCTTTCTTTGTTTAAGACCATATCATCACCTTACTTTGTATAGTACACATAAGATTGAAAACCCCATCTGGGCCAGCTATTTGCTTCAGCAAAGGCTCTTTCAGTCTCAAGTGTCAGAAAAAAACAATCCAACCCATCTTAAGCAGACAAGGAATTTACTGGCTCATACTACTGAAAAGTCCAGATATTACTGGCTTCCATCATGGCTTGATCCAGGGGCTCAAAATATTTTTTCAATTCCATTTCTCTTTATCACTTAGCTTTCCTTCTTCTGGTCTGGCTCTGATTTCAACAGAATATCTCCTCAAGTTTGCAAGATGGTCACAGCAGCTCCACTTCACATCCTCCTAAAGTCAAGTCCAGCAGGGAAGAAGCTTCCTTTCCCTCTGCAGTCCCAGAACTGATCTCAGTATATGTCATTGGCTCTAATGAGTTACATAGCCATCCTGGAACCAATGACTGTGCCATGAGGAATGTGGTACTCATTTGGCCAGGTCTGAGTCAGTGGCCCCTGCTCTCTGCTGAAGCTGGTGGTAGAGTCAACACATACGGACCAACTGTGATCAGGGCAGCTCTCCAAAAAGATACTGGACAGCCAAAAATGACAAATGTCCTTCCAAATATATGATTATTTCAAGACTACTTCGACGAATGTAAGAAACACTGGTAGGTTGCAAAACTGAAACCCAAACCAGAATTTTTAATCTTTCTATGAACTTCATCATAGATACTTCCCAAAATGAGACATCACGGTGTATTTTAACAAAGTCAAAGCAAGATCATTATCCCCTACATTTCAGAGGGGAAGGTGGTCTTTCTTATCTCCATATTCAATTTTTTTTAAGATTTTATTTATTTTTTTTTTGACAGAGACACAGAGAGAGAGGGAACACAAGCAGGGGGAGTGGGAGAGGGAGAAGCAGGCTTCCCGCGGAGCAGGGAGCCCGACGCAGGGCTCGATCCCAGGACCCTGGGATCATGACCCAAGCCGAAGGCAGACGCTTAACGACTGAGCCACCCAGATGCCCCTCCATATTCAATTTTATACAATGAATCAAACAATATGAAAAGCTAAAAATAAAATATAGATCATGAATGTAAAACGTCATTAAATAATAATGATGCATTTCGTGGTAGCTGATTGCATGCAGTACTTTCAATTCTGGAATAAGGTTACTTTTTCCACCTAAGTGTCATTAGAAGCTTTTCAGACCTGAATATACAGTGATCTGAGATGCATATAGAGGCATAGTCTGCATAAACAGAATACCTGAAAACATGAAAAACATACCTAGCATAAACCAAAACACTTAAAATCATATCATACATAAGAAAATATCCAGTCTATATAAAGAACACCTACAAATCAATAAGAAAAAGGTAACCAAGAGAAAATTGGGCAAAGACCCTGAACAGACACGCTTCACAAAAGGAGCTACCCAAATAACCAATACACATATGAAAAGGTGCTCAACTTTCTTTGTCATCAAGGAGATGCAAATTAAAAGCATAATGTGATAGCACTCTATGGCCACTAGAAAATAACAAATGTTGGAAAATATATATGGCAACTAGGATTCTCATCCATCACTGTTGAGAGTGTAAATTGATAACAACCATTTGGAAAACTGGCAGAACCTATTCATGTGGACATGTGTTTATTCTATGCCAGTAATTTCACTCCTAAAAATATACCCAAAAGACATGACCAAGGATGTTCATTAGAAGCACAATTCGTAGCAGTCAAATGCCAAAAACTACCAAAAGGCCCATTAACAGTGTAATGGATCCATAAATGGTGTTAAAGCTGCACAATTGGATACTGTGTAGCTGAATGAACAGCATGGATGAGTCTCACAAACATAAAATTCAATCTAAGAAACCAGCCACAAAAGAGTACATACTGTAGCACTCCACTGATATAAAAATTAAGAACAGACTAAACTAATCTGTGCAATTAGAAGATAAGACACCAGGTAACCTTGGCAGGACGGTGACCAAAAGACTCAGGGGTTTTGTAATACTCTTTTCATGTAGCTGCTAGCTACATGAGTGTGTTAAGTTTGTGAAAATTCAGCCGACACTTACCTACATTTCTCTGAATATATATTACACTTTAAAGGTTAAAAATAGAAAAGGAAGAAATCAGTTAAGTCTCCAGCCTGTCATTTCCAGCCTATCCTTTCTTTCCATTACCAATTCCCTTGCTGTTCTGTAAGTTGCCTTTGTGTTAAAATACTTGCTCTGTTTTAACATGTGGTGGGTGGTTGATGTGATTTTTCTATAAATAGTTTGTAGAGAAATTATTTATAACCACTATAATGGTTTGGGAAGTACAATATTAATGTTAGTTTTAAGCATCTGGGGATGTACACAATATTTTGTTCTCATAAAAATCACATTATTAAGTCATAGTACTTTTACTCAGCTTTATTTTATCTGTGCAGCAAAGCACCCAGAAGCACTCATGACTTCCAGCTGCAGATGACACCACATTTGATTCCTACACAGATCACAGCTATTAGAGACATGAAATCAAGGCAAGAGTCAGAGAAAGCCTTCATGGTTGATCCTGTTGAATCTTGTTTGAGATAATGAAGAAAATCTGAGATTTGCTGCCCTCTTCATTCTATTGCTACTTCCCATCAGTAGCCCTGTATCTAGTACACAAAGAATAATTAATGGTCAGGTTTTCAACAAAATCTTCATTTCTCCAGGCACCTGGATGGCTCAGTCGGTTAAGTTTCCAACTCTTGATTTTGGCTCAGGTCATGATCTCAGGGTCAGAAGATTAAGCCCCACGTTGGCTCTGAGCTTAGCGTGGAGCCTGCTTGAGATTCTCTCTCTGCTGCTCCCTCTGGCCCTCTCCCCCCAACTCATGCTCTCTATCTCTCTAAAATAAATAAATAAAATCTTTTTAAAAAAAAATCTTCATTTCCCTAGCTTTCTCCAAGTGAACCCACATGTCATTGATCCCACCAGAGCTCTTCTCACTGTTGCAACTTCCTCTGTAAATAAAAGCAGAAGAGTTCTGCATAAATAAAAGTAGAGGCTGGGTTAACATTGACAATAAACCAGTGATCCTTATAAGCAACATTCTGTTATTCAGGATAATGGAGTTTGTGGGCTATCTAGCACCATAAAAAAAAAATCAAAAAGAATATAAAAATGTTTTAATTGTGAAACAATGAGTTAATGGGTAGACATTTGGAAACAGACAAAATAACAAAAGGAATGCATCAAGCAGTGAATCATTTTACTGTGAGGTCTCATAACAAATAGGCAGCAGAAGAGAATTCACATCTGTATCCCTTGAGGTCAAATATTAGGAAAATCAAAGCAACTTTTTTTTTTTTTTCTTAAGCTCCACACCCGAAGTGGGGCTTGAACTTACAACCCTGAGATCGAGAGTCTCATGCTCTACAGACTGAGCCAGCCAGGCACCCCAAGGCAACAGCTTTTCTAACCTATAATGTTGAAAATAATAACTACTATCTTTTGGAAGTTGCTATACTTTATTTTTGTTGGTATAATATGAGGACTCAAATCCAAAGATTCTTAGGATATTATCTTTTGAGATTTCTTCTAACTATAGACTGACTTCTAAAGCTGAATGAGACATGAAATTTTACCTAACTCAATGGTCCTCAGATTGTGCCCCTGAGGAGCCCTGGGGCATCCTACCTGATATGTCAAGAGTGCCCAGGAATTGGTTAGATAAGGACCAAGAGAGAAATACTCAGGACTCTCCCAACCCTGGACCAAATTTAACAAGTTGAACTCCACATTTTCCGTTTCCATAATGGGCTTCCACATGTTTTGTTTTGGTTTTTAAGATTTACTTATTTATTAAAGAGAGTGAGGGAGCAAGCAGGGGGAGGGACAGAGAGGAGAGAGAGAATCCTGAAGCAGACTCCCTGCTGAGCACTGAGGCTGACAAGGGGTTCAGATCCAAGGACCCTGAGATCGTGACCTGAGCTGAAATCAAGAATCAGACACCCAACTCACTGAGCCACCCAGGTGCCCCTGGGTTTTATTTGAAGAAAGCATTCAACTATTTAAAAATCAGAAATAGGGGTGCTTGGGTGGCTCAGTCAGTTAAGCGTCTGCCTTCAGCTCAGGTCATGATCCCAGACACCTGGGATCAAGCCCCGCATCGGACTCCCTGCTCAGGGGGGGATTGTGCTTCTCCCTCTGCCCCTCACCCCGCTTGTGCTCTCTCTCTCTTTCTCAAATAAATAAATTTTTTAAAAAAGAAATATTTCTAGGGGCGCCTGGGTGGCTCAGTTGGTTAAGCGACTACCTTCGGCTCAGGTCATGATCCTGGAGTCCCGGGATCGAGGCCCGCATCGGGCTCCCTGCTCGGCAGGGGGTCTGCTTCTCCCTTTGACCCCCCTCCCTCTCATGCTCTCTGTCTCTCATTCTCTCTCTCTCAAATAAGTAAATAAAATCTTTAAAAAAAAAAAGAAATCTTTCTAAAAATATTTTTAAATAATTTAAAAAATAAGAAATAATAAAAATTTTAAAGTAGATAACTTATCTGGTGCAATATCCTCAAAACTGAAGATTTTACAAAAAGGAAAGTGAGGCCCAAACATATTAAGTGACTTGCTCCAGATCCCAGAGCCAGTCAGGGGCAGGACTGGAGCTGGACCTTTTGTTTACTGATTCTGGTTTGAACGGACTTTCCAAACCACCAAGGGCCCATCAAAGAGTTTCCACAGTTCTCAAAAAAGAGGAGTTTTGGAAATCTTAAGGGGAAACTAGCATCTGCTTATTTATCCATCCTTTATAAATTCTTCTATTTTCAGTGTCAAAACCCTTGATACAGGGGCCATTTGCATTTTTTAAATAATGCATAGCATGCCACATGAAATAATACGGACAACAGAAACAAGGATGAGAGTCCACTGTTTACTCCAAAGTGCGATTTGCAAATGGAAAAAGAAATTAGCTGCTAAACATGTTACTCTGGTTATAGTCTGGAATCCTTCAACAGAGTAAAGCTGCCATGGGAACTGACTAGCTGATTTTAAAGCTTAAAACAGGCCTTTTACATTTACATATATATACATATACATATACATATACATCAGGGGTTTTTTTTAAATATCAGGATGTTTGTTCAAAAGTGCTATATAATTAGATGCCGGCCGTCTCTGTATCATGCCAGCTGTATTTTCTAAAGAGAATACACTGCAATTAATTTTTTTATCCAATTTGGTAGCTAACGGGTTAATTAAAGAGATGCCCCTCTATTTTTAGCTGTTACTACAGCAAGACTCCCATTCAATCTAAAAACAGCCATGCCTTCTGCACCATTTTTAACCCTGCAAAGCTGAGACTCATGCTTATCCAAATTAAGGATAAGCTTAAATAGTCCATCCTCAGCCAAAACCATGGCAACCAGTACACGGTACACATCCTCCATCTTGCCCATCTTGCCTGGTAGTCCTTAACATTCTTTCATCACAAGACAGGAAATCTGTTTTGTTTGGTTGTCATTTAAGGACACATTTACACTGTAAGATGGCTAACCCTTTGCTTTTATTTAGGAAAGAAATGGATTGATGATGCTATAAGCCTTATAGTTAGGGAAGGACAGGAATAATTTTCATCATTTATTTATGTGTTTCTATATCCGCTCCCTTATTTCAAAAAGTAACTCCCAAAGGGAAGATGGCGAAAGTGAGAAAAATAACTGGAGTGTGGGCTTTCTATACTTAATGACCATGTACACAACCGGTTCTTACGTGAGGTTAAATAATAAAAATAAAATTGGATTCTGCAGAGTGACACTCCCAACTATCCCGCAGGTACCCACGGATCAAATATGGAGGGAGCCTTACTTTTCTAACTTGTTTCAAACTGAAAATAGCTTTCCGATTTTCTTCTGATAATAAGGTCAGTGCGTGTTCAAGTAGACAATCCACGCATTTGAGAAAGGTATTAAGGAGGAAGTAAAAATCAGCCCAGATCACCCAGAAGCAACAGTTACAATCGTGGTGACCATCCTCCCAACATCTCTCTGTACACAGACACATGCATGCTTTAATAAATGTATATAAATGCAGCCGTACTCCCGCATAAGTACAGTGACCTGCTTTTCCCCTGCTTTTCCAACTCATTGTGAAAATCTTTCCATACCAATTAATATAGAATTGTTATACACTCTACTATGTAGAGGTACTGTAATTTATTTAATTAACCAACTATTAAGGAATAGGAAGAGTGTTTCCAGCATCTTGCTATTATGAACAACACTACAATGAAGATCCTTTTATAAACATATCTTTGTTTAATTGGTCAATTACCTCCACAGGATAAATTCCTAGATGTAAGATTGCTAAGTCAAAGGTGATATATTTTAAAATTGGGGGTCCATATCATCTGCACAGCACCCTGGAAAAGTTGAGTTAATCTAGATACATACTTGTAGGAGATGTGAATAAAGTTTCTCCACACCCTCACCAATATTTGGCATCTCATTCTTTTTTAACTTTTTCTGTCAAGTAGACAAGTTGTCTATGTTTTGATGGTAGTAGGTCTTCTCCCATCAATTCATAACTCCAAGAAAAGGAGCAATATAGTTAAATTAAATGAAATAGTTGAACTACATGATTTTGAAAGGCTCTTCCAGTTTTAACATTCTATAATTCTAGTAGTGCAATTGCTGGATCGTAGGGCATTTCTATTTTTAACTTTTTGAGGAACCTCTATACTGTTTTCCACAGTGGCTACACCAGTTTGCATTCCCACCAACAGTATAAGAGGGTTCCCCTTGCTCTGCATCCTCACCAGCATCTGTTTTTTCTGTTGTTTCCTGTGCTGTTAATTTTAACCATTCTGACTGGTGTGAGGTGATATCTTATTGTAGTTTTGATTTGTATTTCCTTGATGATGAGTGATGTTGAACATCTTTTCATGTGTCTGTTGGCCATCTGTATGTCTTCTTTGGAATTTGAAGGGATACATGAACCCCGATGTTTATAGCAGCATTATCAACAATAGCCAAATTATGGAACTAGCCCAAGTGTCCGTCAACTGATGAATGGATAAAGAAGATGTGGTATATATATACATAATGGAATATTATTTCACCACAAAAAAGAATGAGATCTTGCCATTTGCAATGATGTCGATGGAACTAGAGAGCATTATGCTAAGCAAAATAATTCAATCAGTGAAAGACAAATACCGTATGATCTCACTCATACCTGGAATTTAAGAAACAAAATGACCATAGGTGGAAAAAAGGAGAGGAAAACCAAGAAACACTGCATGTTAACTAACTGGAATTAAATTTAAGAACTTAAAATAATACATACATACATATTACAATTAAAATTTTTAAAAAGATTATTATCATCATTAACATTATTGCTATCAATCACTAAACATAGGTAACTCATATTTTCTATGGTTCAATGTTGGTTTAAAATGGCACTTCTCAACCACTACTATTCTAGCTTAGTTACTGAGTCCTGAGAGCTAGTATATGGTATGAGCAAAAGCCTAGGACTCAAAAGTTACTGAGTTCTGATTGTTTGTGGTCAACAGGTCCAAATGTTGGTGCCGATGTGCATTCACAATATCTAGGATCTAGACTCAACATAACCACTCTTGCAAAGAAATCATATAAGGTGCATAATTTTATATTTCACATAGCTTTTTAATTTGACTTGTGTAAATATATGACAAGCTGCAATTCAACACTTTCTGTAGATGAAATATCTTCAAAAAAACAGCTGGAAAGACATGTACATTTACATCGTAAAATTCCTGTAAACCTCACCTTGTACATGAAGCTGGGCTACATGTCCATAATGACTAAGTATTTCAGGTGCTTTGGGTTAAGCTAAGAAAATGTTTATTTTTTCTTGTATTCAAACAATACATCTTTATTATCTTATGTCACAACTACAACTTTATATTTATTTTTTGAACTTTTTAAAAAAGATTTTATTTATTTATTTGACAGAGAGAGAGAGAGTACAAGCAGGGGGGAGCGGCAGGGAGAAGGAAAAGCAGACTCTCTGCTGAGCAGAGAGCTCAACATGGGGCTCGATCCCAGAACCCTGGGATCATGACCTGAGCTGAAGGCAGACACTTAACCGACTGAGCCATCCAGGTGCCCCAACTTTTTTTTTTTTTAAGTAGGCTCCACACCCAGCATGGAGTCAAATGTGGGACTTGAATTCCCAATCCAGAGATCAAGACCTGAGCTGAGATCAGAAGTCGGACACCTAACCAACTGAGCCACCCAGGCGTCCCTACATTTAGTTTTATGACTTCATTATTAGACTACTAAAGTAGTGTTCTAACTACTCTTTTTGCCTCTGTGTTTTTAAAATACCTGCAATGCCACTACCAACAAAAATGACAGCAGTAATAATAAAAATTATTAATAATTAGTGTTCATAAGGTGCCAGATACTTTTCTAAGTGTTTTATAGAGATTATCCAAGTTGCTCTATACAGTGGCCTTATATGGTAGGTAATATTCATACACCACTTTATAATAAAAGAGATTGAGGCAAAGAGAGATAAAAGAACGTGTCCGAATCATCTATTTGGTAGATGGATGAACATCCAGTTCCCTGCAATAAAGAATTGTCTTCCTAAAATACAGCAAGAAAATGTTTACTTTTATCAACGTCTATGGTTTTTCCAGGCTCTTGGATATGACTGCGGCCTACCTCACTCTAAGACTAGCTTCTCTGTAGGAGAGACAATGGCCATGGGCAAGGATGTTTGGGCCTACAATGACAGCCCATTCTCAGGAAGAAGAGAATCATGCTCTTCCTTCTGATGTGCCATCTTTTTTTTGTTGTTTTCAAACAAATGTGTTATTGCCCAACAACAAAGGGCCTGACAAGATGCCACAGACCTCATACTACCTAGCTACATAAAGGCAGGAGATGATGAATGTTAAGTACGTTCTGGCTTGATTTGATTTAAAGAGATCACTTCCAAGAAACACTTGGAAACAGTACTTGAGGAATCAGAGATGTGCCCTGACAGCTGGGGTTTATTGGAACAAGGGCGGCTTTGTTCTCTTTTATGTCTATTTGTTCACATGCATTTGTGGTCAGTAGCTGCTCATGCACAGGGCAGAGCAGAAGATGACACAACAGAGCACAGCAAAGAAGGGGGAGGTCTTCTCCCACTAATGCTAAGAAGGAGGGATTGGCTGTCACGAGTCTATTTTTAGTAGTTGCTGCCATGGTGCTGAGTACTGAGTCCAGCCTGTCCCTGCAAATGACTTCATGTTTGGATATCAACAGGCATGTGTACAACCAAACCCATAACCTCTTTCTCTTGTGCACATAACTAGACTGTACTTCTCAACCTCCCTGGAGAATAGAGCTAATGGAATGCACGCAGAAGCGATGTGGGCCACTTCTGCCTCTGACCCATTAAGATTTCCATGGGTAGTTCTCCTCTTTCTTCCCTCATCTGCCAACTGGATGTCCATGCCCAGGTCACCATGAAATCATGTTTGACGAATGGAGGAGCCTCCATAGCCAGATCCTTGAATGATTGTGTGAAGCTAAGCTTGCCAGTACCAATACTCCTGTTGTTTGGAATTTATGAAAAGAAAATATAAACATCTAAATATCAGGCTCCTAAAATGTGGATGGGGAGTTGGGGGAAATTTGTCACAGCAGTTAGCCTACCCTGACCAATAGAGCATGCTAAGAGCCCAGGGAAAGAATGGACGACAGTCATTCTGAATGTGCTATAGTTCTGGCTGCCTTTCTCATCACCTCTCCTTTGACCTCCCCCTCTGCTTGCTCCCTGACAACTGACCCTGAGCTGGGGAATGATGAAGGAAAACACACTGGGTCATTACACACAAGCATGTGGTATGACTTTGGAAAAGACTCTGTAAAGATAGTGAAGAACCCACCCTCTTGAGGAAAGAAATGTTATCCCAACGAATGAGTGTTTGTTGGACATTTCCCCTAAAGAAATATTTTTCTAGGTGCTGGGAATACACAGGTGTCAAACTTCACCTCTACCTTGGAATTGAAACAAAACAAAAAAGATACAGTCCTATCCTTCAACAAGCTTGCAAACTGTCTGGGGAAGCATGATTTAAAAGATAGTTGAGGCACCCAAAGAACAAAGAATCCAATCAAGAAATGGGCAGAAGACATGAACAGACATTTTTCCAAAGAAGACATCCAAATGGCCAACAGACACATGAAAAAGTGCTCAATATCGCTCGGCATCAGGGAAATCCAAATCAAAACCTCAATGAGATACCACCTCACACCAGTCAGAATGGCTAAAATTAACAAGTCAGGAAATGACAGATGTTGGCGGGGATGCGGAGAAAGGGGAACCCTCCTACACTGTTGGTGGGAATGCAAGCTGGTGCAGCCACTCTGGAAAACAGTATGGAGGTTCCTCAAAAAGTTGAAAATAGAGCTACCATATGATCCAGCAATTGCACTACTGGGGATTTACCCCAAAGATACAAAGGTAGGGATCCGAAAGGGTACGTGCACCCTGATGTTTATAGCAGCAATGTCCACAATAGCCAAACTGTGGAAAGAGCCAAGATGTCCATCGACAGATGAATGGGTAAAGAAGATGTGGTATATATATACAATGGAATATTACACAGCCATCAAAAGGAATGAGATCTTGCCATTTGCAACAACGTGGATGGAACTGGAGGGTATTATGTTGAGCAAAATAAGTCAAACAGAGAAAGACATGTATCATATGATCTCACTGATATGAGGAATTCGTAATCGCAGGAAACAAACTGAGGGTTGCTGGAGTGGGGGGTGGGGTGGGAGGGATGGGGTGACTGGGTGATAGACACTGGGGAGGGTATGTGCTCTGGTAAGCGCTGTGAATTGTGCAAGACTGTTGAATCTCAGATCTGTACCTCTGAAACAAATAATGCAATATATGTTAAGAAAAAAAAAAAGAAGAAGAAGAAGGTAGCGGGAGGGGAAGAATGAAGCGGGGGAAATCGGAGGGGTAGACGAACCATGAGAGACGATGGACTCTGAAAAACAAACAGGGTTCTGGAGGGGAGGGGGGTGGGAGGATGGGTTAGCCTGGTGGTGGGTATTGAGGAGGGCACATTCTGCATGGAGCACTGGGTGTTATGCACAAACAATGAATCATGGAACACTTCATCTAAAACTAATGATGTAATGTATGGGGATTAACATAAGAATAAAAAAAAGTGAAAAAAAAATGTAAAAGATAGTTGAGGGGTAGGGCGCTTGGGTGGCACAGTCGGTTAAGCCTCCAACTCTTGGTTTCAGCTCAGGTTGTGATCTCTGGGTCCTGGCATGGAGCTCTGAATCGGGCTTCACACTCAGTGAGGAGTGTGCTTGAGATTCTCTCTCTCCCTCTACTTCTGCCCCTAACCCCCTTCACACTCTCTTTCTCTCCTCTCTCTCTAAAATAAATAAATAAATCTTTAAAAATAATAATAAATAAATAAAATCTACCTTCTTACTAGCTGTTTTCTATTTGTTTCATTGTCTCTTTTTTCATTTTCTCCGTCTACTGTCAGTTTCACTGAGTATTTCTTAGAATCCCATTTGATCACTTCTATAGACATTACTTATATCATTTTTTAAAAATGTTTAGTGGAGGGGCACCTGGCTGGCTCAGTTAATAGAGCATCTGACTCTTGATCTCAGGATTGTGAGTTCAAGCCCCACACTGGGCATGGAACCTACTTAAAAAATAAATAAATGAAATAGAATATTTAGTGGATGCCCTAGTTTTACAATATGCATCTTTAGTTAGTGAGAGTCTACCTGCAAATTATACCACTTTACTTGTAGTATAAGGAACTTCTAACAGCTTATCCCCTGCTGTACCTGAGAATCACCAGAGGAGATGTGGAAAAATATACCAATGCCCAAACTTAACCAAAAATAATTTTTTTAAGTGGGCTCTATGCCCAGCATGGAGCCCAGCACAGGGCCTGAACCCATGACCCTGAGATCAAAACCTGAGCCAAGACCAAGAGTTGGACACTCAACCGACTGAGCCACCCAGGCGTTCCCCTCACCCCGAAAATGAATTTAATCAGAATCTGTGGTGGGAGGTTGAGGAGAGAGTACAAGGCATCAGTGTTTTTCCCAAAATTCCCAGGAGATTCTTAATAAGCAGCCAGGTTGGACCACCAATCCCTAATGATCATGTGTTACCACCTACTGCTTATATGCGATGTATAGCCTGGGGATGAGTTTGATTATATCTGTCATTGGAAAGGCAAAGTACATGAGCAGTGCTCACACTCGGTAGCAGTACCAATGACTGAGCACCTATTGTCCTCATACATTTATGTCAGCTGCCCACCCCCAGCAGGCTTTTGTGATTTCTGGTTTAGACTGTAACCATTAGAAGACACTGAATTATGGTGTAAGGAATGTGTAGAAGCATGTTTAATGGAAATGGGTAAAAGAAATTAATTTCTTATAAGTTTGGTATAACATGCCTCACTCCAATCCATCAAGGAAGGACCAGGCAGAATAATTTACTTCCTCACCCTGAAACTCTTCAATTTTTATAGATGGTAATGTCAACAATCCGGAAGTCTGAACATGATTTAAGACCACGAATAATTTTCTAAGAACAAAATATCAGTGAAATCACTAACACTAAATCTGCCATTTTCCATAAGCAGCTTGATAGCATAAGTCCTAATATAAGTCCAAAGTTTAGAGGTTTGGCCTTTCTCAGAACACTAAGGAAAGGCTATCTTTAAAAAAAAAAAAAAACAGTTTTTCACAGAAGAAGGACTAGAAGCAACATTTATCGCATTTTGACCCTTTTATTTTAAAGGTTAGGAAACTGAGGGGCTGCCAGGTGGCTCAGTCGGTTAAGCATCGACTCTTGATTTCGGCTCAGGTCATGATTTCATGGGTGGTGAGATCAAGCCCCTGATCGGGCTCCCGCTCAGCAGGGAATCTACTTAAGATTCTCTCCCTCTGCGCCCCCCCTTCCTTGTACACATGCTCTATCTCTCAAATAAATAAATAAATAAATAAATAAATAAATAAATAAATAAATAAAATCTTTCAAAAAATAAAGGTTAGGAAACAAGCTTGGAAAAGTGCTTTGTTAAAGTTCACACAACTAGTCAAGACCACGCAGCCCAAAGATTCTGATCTCATAAGTCTTCATTCTATAATATTTCCATGATCTCATAAGATAAGCCTTCAGAACTGTTAGAACAGTTATTCTGGATAACCCCAGGAGTAGAGAATACAGTGGGGAAACAGTAACCTTTATATAAAATTTGTATATAGGTTTGATTTATTTCAAGTCAGTTTCCAAATTTCTCTGATTAGATTTTAGAAAATACCCATTTATAACAGTAAAAGTACTATTATATTTTTGTTCTGGCCATTCTGGTAGGCATTTCTGAATTGACTGACTATTCCAAGTGGTCAATAAAGTTACTTTTAGGAGGATCCATTTCTGTAGTGTAGTTTGAGGACTATGAAAATCGTAACTACGATTGGTTAATACCATGTATAACACCGAATAATAGAAAACCCAAAGTTTAATTTTCTCTTTTATAGAAGTCTGACAGAAGATTGGTGTCTACCAGGTCAATTCCAGGATCGCTATGAAACCCAATAGTGTCAGAGACTCATGCTCCTTCTACCTTGTTACTATACTGAGCATTGCCTTCATTCCCAGGACCAGTTCATGGGCTGAGATAGCTGCTCCAGGTCCTGCCATCATATCCACATTCCAGTCAATAGGAAGAAGGAAAGGGGAAAAAGAAGGGCACACTCCCTCTTTTACGGACACATCCCTAATGTTGCATACATCTCTTCTATTTTACACGTTAACAAGAATGTTGTCACCCGTGAATGCTTCTTGCAAAGGAGGATGAGAAATGTTTTGATTCCCGATGGCCCAGCCAAAAATTGGGAGTGCAATTATTTTTTTAAGGGAAAATAGACATTGAGAGCAAGTAGTAGTGTCTATCATAACTTGTGAGAGAATCTTTTGTTTTCTATATATAAGTGAAAACCAACATTCTCAGTTGTTGAGAAAGCAAGATTTTTTTTTTTTTTCTTAATGACCATACTAGTGGTTAATGGTGATGTTCCTTTTTGGAACAGGATCATGGTAAATGTTTAGTGGGATTTTTTTGCTGGGCTCCCTAAATTGTAATCAAGACCCAAAATCAAAACAAAAAGAGATGGGCACTTGCACTGTTATTTCTGAGAAATGCTTGTCTTGAACACAGTCATTGAGAGACATCATTTCAGCAAAAAGGGTCCTACTCCACTGTATTAATTTCCCAGGGCTGCTGTAACAAATTCTGGTAGTTGAGAACAACAAAAGTTTATTCTCCGACAGCTCAGGAGGCCTGAAGTCTGAAATCAATATCACTGGGCCAAAATCAAAATGTCATCAGGTCTTACTCCCTCTGGTAGTTCCAGTGGACAATCCATTCCTTGTCCCTTCTGGTTTCTGGTGGCTGCTGACGATCACTTGGCTTGTGACCACATATTCCAATCTCTGTTTCTATACTCACATCATCTTCTCTTCCATCCCTGTGACCTCCCTCTGCTTCCCTCTTACAAGGACACTTGTGATTGTATTTAAGGCCCACCCAGATAATCCAGGATCACTGTCCCATCTCAAGACCCTTCATTTAACCACCTCTACAGAGATCCCTTTTCCTTATAAAATAATATTTATAGGATCCAAGGATTAGGGCCTGATATCTTTGAGTGGCCATCATTCAGTGTACTACATCTGCCAATAAGAAAATGTGAAGATGACCGGGAAAAATGAAGTCATCACCTTTTGGTGGAGGGCATTTCTTCTAAGGAGAAGTCATTTCCTGCCTCTCTTCTTTGTCATGGGGAAGAGAGCCGCTTCCCCTCCTGGAAACTAAGGGAGGAAGATGCCAAGAGAATCATTCATTGCTGGATTCATAGGTGCCTAGGAAAAGGGGAATTCAGGGGCGCCTGGGTGGCTCAGTCGGTTAAGCGTCTGCCTTCGGCTCAGGTCATGGTCCCAGGGTCCTGGGATCGAGCCCCGCAGCGGGCTCCCTGCTCAGCGGGAAGCCTACTTCTCCCTCTCTCACTCCCCCTGCTTGTGTTCCCTCTCTTGCTGTGTCTCTCTCTGTCAAAAAAAAAAGAAAAGGGGAATTCTGATTCCACTCCCTGGTTACATACATACCTATGTTAGCCAGTGGTTCTGCTCACCTGCCCCAGTGATCCAGGCAGAGGGGAATGAATTAAGGAGACAATGCAAAGTAGAGGGTAGTCCCACAGAGAGGGGCCACTCCCCTTCCCTGCACCACTCCCATGGTTCTAGTTCCCAAAAAGCACAGAAAATGATTCCCCACACACCTGCAAGTCAGTAAGTCTGGGGTCTACAGTCTGGTTGGGGATTGCTAATGCAGGTACCTTAAAGCCGTGGGGAGCAATGCAGACAGTGGGGTTCATTTGGAGTCAAATATTGCAACATATTACCCACAACATCTGCGGAAGCCACTTTTGGCACTGAGACGCCATCAGAAGGGCACTCTTCCACACTGAGTTCACAGACAAAGAGCTAGAAGAACAACGTGGACCGCCCATGGAGAGATATGTAAAGGCATCAAATCAAATAAAGCGCTTGGTCTATCTTATTCCTTCTTCCTCTCCACCTTAGCTACAGAGTATCCAGGACAAGGAGGTAAGGAGAGGGGGGGTGTGAAACCTGATCCCAGGCACCTCCAATACCAGCCAGCAGAACCCAATAGTCTGACCAGTGCTACAGGAGGGAAAGAGAAGAGCTTTAGATCTGACAAAAGGTTACATTTTAAGATAAACATAACTGAGTCTTAAAAACAACCGAAGGTGCTTTTAATTATGGAAAATGACCAAAAAACTAAAGAATCAGGCTGAAGTGTCCTTAAGAGCCCCTATGACCCAGTGGGAGGGGGACTTCATTAGAGCACAGGTGAAAGCAGGGATCTGGAAAAATAAGTGTTCTATGTTTTTACCCCCCACTTGAAACTGAAACTTTCTAATAAACCCATTTTGTCTTTTCATCAAAATCACAACGGAGCATCAGCCTCTGCAAATCTGAGTGTGGCCTTGTCTACCAAGTCCCTCTTTTACCGTCCCCTGCCACCCTGTGGAGGCAATGACACTGTTATACTAAGCTGGTGATTTCCAAACTTCAGTCTTTCAAGTGTCATCTGCATGACATTTGCCATATTGTGATATCAGTAAACGTTATTGTTCCCTTTATAGCTTTCCTTCGAATTTGCTCACTTTTTAAATTAACCATTTTTAAAAGAAAAACTATGCCTCAATTATAACTGGAAGAATGGTAGTAATTGCCATAAGCACCACAAAGATAAAAAAGGATGTCCTCAAATACTATGGCCTGAGACTGAGTTTCAGCCTTTGTTTAAAAAGGAAGATTAGCGGGGCGCCTGGGTGGCTCAGATGGTTAAGCGTCTGCCTTCGGCTCAGGTCGTGATCCTGGAGTCCTGGGATCGAGTCCCGCATTGGGCTCCCTGCTAGGTGGGGAGCCTGCTTCTCCCTCTGCCTCTGCCTCTCTCTCTCTCTCTCTCTGACTCTCATAAATAGATAAATTAAAAAAAAAAGGAAGATTAGCAAAGGTGACAGGGGCTACAGCCATAGTAGGATCATAATGAGACTTCTTGTAATTAGGGGTGAAAGAATTGCAAAGGGAATAACTTTCTCACGGGGTAATCGGAAGTTATTCAACACTGTGACTGAGCAATAAGGTATGAAATGCCAAAACTTCAAATGAGAGGAAGGTTATTCCAGAATATAAAGATACCATCAGGGGCACCTGGGTGGTTCAGTCGGTTTGGCATCTGCCTTCCGCTCAGGTCATGATCCTGGGGTCCTGGGATGGAGCCCCGCATGGGGTTCTCCCCTGCTTCTCCCTCTCCCTCTGCCCCACCCCAGCTCGTGTTCTCTCTCTCTCCCTGAAATAAATAAATAAAATCTTAAAAAAAAAAAAAATACCGTCAGTACGTAGCTGTCTCCACCATCTTGCTAGCAGCTTTTACAACTACTTGGGAATTTACACTGGAAGGTGAGGTGTTAAAAGATGTCCTAGAATTTTAGAGCATGAAACGCTACAAATGTGCCCATTAGGACTCTCCCCTTGCAAGTGAGAGCAAAGAATTTATTGGTTCCTCTAGCTGGTAGGTCTGGTTCAAATACTGCCACCAGAGCTGCACTGGGGGACTCTCCTCTCTCTCCTTCCCTCTGTTTCCCTCTCCCTCCCATCCTCCCTTTCTCTCTCTCTTTCTCTCTCCCTCTGTTTCTGTTTCCCCTTACCTGTCCTACATGTGCTTTCCACAGAGAACAAGGTAGCTGTCAGCAGCACAGCAGAGCTGAGCAAACCCAGCAGAAAGAGTCAGTGCTAATAGCTCTAGCAGCAAGGTCCCGATGAGGATGCTGATAGGGTGGCATGCTGACTAGGTTTCTGTGCCCGTCTTTGAATCGATCCCCATAGCCAGCTGGCTGGACACATTCTGGCCAGGCCAGAGTCACAGTCCCCCTTCCAGTGATAAAGGAGGGGCAGGAGAAGAGAGGGGACTGGGAAGATGGAGACTATCACCCGAAGGACGAGGGCTGTGTTTCCCACAGGAAGACAATGCTGGGCAGACAGAAATAACAGGTATTCACAACAAACGCCTTCTCTGTGCCAGGTGTATGCAATTTGAAAAGAACCTAAAAGGTCACTTAATAATAATAACATTTAAAAATACAACGGGTAAATGTGTGTTGAATGGCTACTGTCTCCACGGGTGTGGACCCTGTCAATGTCCCTTCCTTGCATGCCAATCCCAACTTCAACACTGAGTCCTGCACCTTATCGCCTAGAGCTTTCTCTGAATGCTGAAGCCCACTTCACCTGCCCATTGGGAATTAACCACCCACCCCCGGCGGCCCTTAGACACGGTCTGATGGTAGGTGATGGATAAATACCCCAGCTCCCCAGCCTCAGGTAGGGGAGCTCCAGAGTTCCCTGGAGGGACTGAGCTCCAGTTGTGCACTAATTGATAGAGCACTTTACAGCTTCCTTCCCTTCTCTGTCTCACTTATGTAGTCCCTACTGGTGTTTCCTGGGATGACCTCCTTAATAAACAGCTGTACTTGAATCCTTGTCCCAGGGTCTGCTTCTGGGGAACCCAAACTATAGCAGCCAGGAGGCACTTAGATAAGCTATTTTTTCGTATTGCCTCTGAGCATTCTCACAACAATCACATGGACACTATTATTATGCTATGATATCTTACACACAAAGAAAGGGGGTCCTTGGTCAAGGCCACACAGGAAACAGCAAAGCCAGGATTCAAAAGTAAGTAGATTCCAACACACACTTAATGGCATCCCATGCTACCTGACAGTTTACAATATCTCTATAGCTGTCCAGCTTCCAGGATTACTGTAAATGAACCAGAGAAATTATGGTTATGTCCTGTAGAATCTGAAAGTAAAATGTGATGGGGCGCCTGGTTGGCTCAGTCAATTGGGCGTCTGCCTTTGGCACCCCCATCTCGTGTGCTCTCTCTCTCTCTCAAATGAATAAATAAAATCATAAAATAAATAAATAAATAAATAAGTGGGAAATGTGAGCTGAAGAGTCATGGGTCTTGCACAGAGTAGTTGCTCATCAATGAGTTGGAATAACTCATTACTAAATTAATGGTTGAAATAACAGGTGGCAGTTTTCAGTTTACGGGATGTTATTAATGTTGTTCTTTTCTGCCATCCTTGAAAAAGAGAAGCTGCCCCTTCTCAGAATTAATTCTCCAGCATAAAAATGTTCCTAAACTCAATGTCAGTGACAGTCTCTCTGGATTATGGTAAAGTAATCATCTTCAGGGTGGGAGAAAAACCGGGCTCAACTGAGCTCTATTTCATTTTGGAAGAATAATACATGTTGGTCTTTTGGGGAAAAAAATATGACTTTAAAATATGCATACATTTATCTTAGACAGCTTAGACACAGGTTTGCCTAAGAAAAAGGATTTAGGTAAACTCTCATTTACCCTTTCCATTTTATATGTCTATGATTGCACATGAAAATAATTTTTCCATCATTTTAGGTAGCACGTGCATAAAAGTGCAAACAAGCATAATGAAATGTCACTGAGATAATTGTCTATTTCCTGATTTAGCGGAATGAGCATTAAATCAAGAGTTGTAAAGCTGAGTTGTGGGAGCTACTTATTTATCTTTTCTGTGCTCCAGTAGTCTTTTCTGCAAGATGAGGGCTTTGGTTTAGGGATTACCGGCATCCTTCTAGCCCCCAAATTTTCTGACATGCAAGGAGAAATATTTGTTCACTGCCAGCCTTATTTAAGAAGTAAATTAAGGAGGCTTGGGGAATTACTCACTCTACCTTATTTGTCTATTTATCATACATAAGCATCTGCTTCACATGTTATAAATGACACAAAGGAAGTCCTTCTGTGCCCAGAGCACAACCAAAGTTTCTAGACAGTGTCCTCATTGTGGGAAATGCCTCCTGAATTTACTTCCTGACTCAGAATGTTTTTCTTTAATCTGAGGTTGCCCATAGGTATATACTTCAGTGGACATTTAATGTTACATGGCAAGAAGCTATTTTCATATTGTTGGTCAATTTAGATTTTGTTTAAAAACACGAAACACAATGAGCACTGAATAATTGTTTGCGGGCAAGGAAATGGAAGAACTCAAAGAGGGTAAGGGAAACCTCATATCTGAGCCAAGTCAAGTCAGAAATTGAGCATATCTGAGGGGGTCAGGAAACCCCCCACCCTTATTAGCTAAGCCTACTTGCTCGAATATCCTAAAGAAATAATTAATGAAGTGGAAATCTGCATCTAAGTTTCCAATGGTGCTCTCCAAACATTTTAAGTTATTAAGTCAAACCAAATGGCTCTCTCTCTTCTTTGGTGCAGCCTGCAGGGATGACAGCCATCTCCTACTCAGCATCAGACCTCTGGTGAAGCGCAAGATTGTTAAAAAGAGGACCAAGAAGTTCATTCCGGACCAATCAGACTGATATGTCAAAATTAAGCGCAACTGGCAGAAACTCAGAAGCATTGACAATAGGGTGCTCAGAAGATTCACAGGCTAGATCTTGACACCCAGCATTAGTTACTGGAGCAACAAGGAAACAAAGCACATGCTGCCCAGTGGCTTCTAGAAGTTCCTCGTCCACAACGTCAAGGACCTGGAGGTGTTGCCGATGTGCAACAAATCTCACCGCGCAGATTGCTCACAGTGTCTCCTCCAAGAACCACAAAGCCACTGTGGAAAGAGCAGCCCAGTTGGCCGTCAGAGTCGCGGATCTCAATGCCAGGTTGTGCGGTGAAGAAAATGAATAGACAGCTTATGTGTATGTCATATTTGTGTTCATAAAACCATAAAACTAAAAAAAAAAAAGAAAAAGTGGCATTGTCTGTATTTGACCACTTTTGATTTATAAAAGAGAAATTTTGTGTCATTCAGCCTAATAATTTAAAGTGTTTGAGGAGTATATTGAAGGCAGATATCCTAAAAGACAAAGCACTAAAGGATGCCTGGAGGGGAGATTGAATTCCTAAGGAAAGCTAGATAGGGCATCAATAAAGGATGGTTTTCATTGGTGGCTTACAAAACCCAGTTGTTGTTGTTGTTGTTTTAATTGATCTGTGCGTGGCAGTTTGTGAATCATAGATGTACTTATAAGAGCTTTACTGCAGCATCCCAGAAATCCATTAATTCTTAAAACTCCAAATTCTGCTTTTTTTAAGTGAAACAAATATTACCAGGATAGACTAACAACTTGGTTATGTTTTTTTGGTTTGGTTTTGTTTTTAATGGTGAAGCCACCTGTAAACAAAGAACACATTAGGTGGAGATTATCAAACCTTTAGGCTGAGCATTGCCCCTGATGTATTGTGGCAACTGATTGGCAGGGGAAGAACAGATAAAATGCTCTTCCTAAGCTATGGGGACAGGTTACCTAGTAACCATAGAATGATTAAATTCTGTTCACAGAGCCTTGTTCTCTTAATTGGACAAAAAGATTTAAAGAACACAGCTGGAGAGCAACTGGAGCCATGGAGGACTATCGCAGGTGTCAGTGGGCCTCATATCAGCAGTTCTAGCAGCCTTCACTTAAGGGCCACAGTATGTGATTGAATCCTTTGTTAGTAATAAGCGGCTAAGCTGCCTACAGAGCCAGAATTCTGTGCTCTTCTCACCTATAGGAAAAATGAAGATAAGCTATGGAATGGAACACATTAAATGCAGTGCAAACTCCACATGGCATTATAGTTCTGAGAGTGATCACTTTCTGTGTACAAGATTGTGTTTGTGCTCAGATATCAAAGTTCTATTCCTTACTAGAACGCAGAGTGGTCATTTGGGGTCAGTATATCCTGTTATCGCTCTCTTTTGTCTGTTAGGCACATACTGCTTTATAGAGAATTATGGTCATTCCATTCTCCCCTGCTTTGACAGTAAAACTAAGAAAAACCAAGTTCTAGGTTGACAATGATTAAGATTTTTTTTTTTTATCTGTTAAGGACCTTTAGGTAACACAATAATTTTTTCCTGTGCTCAAAAAAGAACTCAACATGCATGTCACTAACTGTAATTGGAAAAGCTCTACCTGTGAGTCACTTTTAAAAATGTTTTCCATGGGGCACCTAGCTGGCTCAGTCGGTTGAGTGCCCGACTTTTGATTTCGGCTCAGGTCATGATCTTAGGGTTATAAGATTGAGCCCCAGATTGGGCTCTGCGCTAGGCGTGGAGCCTGCTTAAGATTCTCTCTCTCTCCCTCTGCCCCTCCCTTCCCCGCTTGTGCTCTCTCTCTAGGAAAAAAAAAAAAATGTTTTTCAGGTATACCTTATACTCCTTGAGTAAGATTTATAAGTTAATATTACCTCGGTTTGGCAGCTTTCCTAACAGGGATGCAGCTTAAAATTTTCTTAAAGCCCCCCCCTAGTAACAAACAACAAATTAATCCATAACATGCTAATACCTCCAAGCTGCAAGTTCTGTTTTCTCTTTTAGTATTAGATGAATCAATAGCTACAGTACTTTGATTGGAGAATGACTAAGAGATAGTCAATAGCTCACAGTGTCAAGTGCTCTTCAGTCACCAAAACCTAAGGGATTTTGTTTTGAAACTGAAGTCAACACAAAGTGCACACCCATCCTGTAATTCTACCTCTCTTACTCTGCCCTGTTATCTATTTCTTTTAAAAATTTTTTTCCTAAATATTTGTTTTTGTCCTTCAGGGACTTTAGGGATTAAAATATGTTCATAAGAACTCAATGAATAGAAAAAGGTTATCTTGGACTTTTACATCTTGTTGCTTTTATTGCATTTATTGGATAATTTTCACTGTGGTGTTAAGCATGTCCCAACAGACAAACATGAGTTCCAGGAATCCTCTGAATTATGAAACTAAGGGTTATCTATAAATATATAGATTAAATGTATAAATAATAATATAATATGTTTTTAAAAATGTAAAATAAAATGCAATAAACAAACTATGTATTATATGTATTAGACTATATATTATGGTATGTGTGATATATAGTTTATTTTATCATATCTCTAGTTCCAAAGGGTTTAGAGCTCCTCCAATAAAATATAGGTTTAATTGAGCCATTAAAAAAGCCACCTGCCTAAGAAAGGGAATTAGAGATAAATAGAAAAATAGGCTATGAATAATGATTGCAACTGAGCATAAATCTTAGTTTCAAGCTTCCTGTCAGCTAAGACAAAAAGGGAAACCCAATAATAAAAGTAAGCATGCCAATTCATTAGGGAAGAAAAAGATTTTCCATCTAAAATATATAAATTTCTAGATATCAATAAAAAATACATCATTGGAATAATTTAGTAACATGAAATTCATATTTAAAAATACAATAAAAGGTCTTTAGGCATGCCAATTCTCCAAGTCTATTGCACCTGGTAGTGATCCCTCACCAATGGAAGGGTGTTTCTGGGAACTAACTCTACCATAAGCTCATACTGGCTGCATGCATCTGCCTACGATAACAATTGCCTCTTGGGAATAGCAACCAGAAAGGATCCTCTCTCGTTTATACACACCGAGTGAAAGCCAAAGACAAATTAAATTGAACTTATGATAATATGTTCGCTGCTAAAATTGGAGAGAAAAAAGTAAATTCTTGAAAGAATTGGAACAAAATACTTAAATAATGAAAGTAGATGGCTTCAGTTGAAGTTGGATACCAAGCAATGTTGTCTCCAGAACACTCTCCCGGTCTTGGAGATTCTTTCCTAGTCCAAAGCAGTATCTACTTTTCATCCTAAATTTTACTTTCATAAGAGTAGCTGGCATCACCTTTATGTGAATCAAGTCACTGTGTTACCTCTCCCAGGGGTGTTTGCCCTTTAAGCTTTCGCTCTAATTCGATTTAACAGATGCTTACTGGAGGCCTACTATATGCAAGCAAGGTACTTTCCAGATGCTAGTAGTGCAATAAAAGGCTTCATGTTCTTAGATAGGGATTTCAAGCATCAGTGAATAGGTAGGCAAGAGAGTTTTCATTCTCTGGGTAACATCTTACTCTCTGCCCCTGTATCCTTCTAAATGACCTTTGTTGTTGGGGCCACAGAGCCATCACACATACTTACACATTCCTCAAATTTTTAGTCTAATTTTCTCCTTTTCCTAATCTTAGAGAACCAGGAGTTCAGGTGTTACTGTAGCTGAATTTCTGGCTTATTCCCCTTTCCTTGTCATAGGATTCCTGACTTACTCCCTTATGTCTGAATTTTTCTGATACCCCAGTTTTTCCTTAGAAGAGAGAAAAATATTATGTGTTGAAAACTTCATTTTAGGGGTGCCTGGGTGGCTCAGTTAGTGAAGCATCTGCCTTCGGCTCAGGTCATGATTCCAGGGTCCTGGGATCCAGCCCACATAGGGCTCCCTGCTTAGCAGGAAGCCTGCTTCTCCCTCTCCCACTCCCCCTGCCCGTGCTCTCTCTCTTGCTGTGTCTCTCTCTCTACCTCTGTCAATTAAATAAATAAATAAAATCTTTAAAAAAAGAAAAAGAAAACTTCGTTTTATTTTCCAGGCAGTGTACACAGTAATCCCTGCAACTACAATGTTAGTAGCATCATTTACATTTAAAAAAGGAGGGCCTGAGGCTCAGAGAGGTTTCCAAACAAGGACCCAAGCTGGGAGGTGGCAGAAAAGTTCCACATATCTGACTCCAAAGCCAGTTCTTTTTCCATCACAGCAGCCGTTCTCAAAGGGGGTGCAATTTTGCCCCTTCCCCAAGGAAATGTGGCAATATCTGGAGACATTTTTGTCACAACCAGAGGTGGAGTGGTGGGTTACTACTGTCATCTAGTGGGTGGAGGCCATGGATGCTGCTAAACATCCTACTATGTGCAGGGCACCTCCCACAACAAAGAATTATGCACCCAGCCCAAAATGTCCATGGTGCCACTAAGAGAAGCCAGTGCAACATTACAGAATGCTCCCTGCCCTACTCCGATCTTATTTCCAAGGATCCAAAGGTAGGTAACTGCTTCAAAATTAAACAAATTGTAGAAAGCGACAGACCAATCAACGCCTTGTTCATACTACAACTCTCTTCCGGAATAAAGAAAAACAGATTGGAGCCTTAAGATGAAAATGCTGGGTGTGGGGAGAGAAGAGGGGTAGAGCGCAGTAAGCAGAAAGGAAATGCAAACTAGTTATTGAGTTTAAAAATCAGGATGTAAATGTATAGCTTTTTTTCATCCCAGGATTTTCTTTTTTTTCTTTCTTTTTTTTTTTTTAAGATTTTATTTATTTATTTGAGAGAGAGAGAATGAGAGAGAGCACATGAGAGGGGGGAGGGTCGGAGGGAGAAGCAGACTCCCTGCCGAGCAGGGAGCCCGATGCGGGACTTGATCCCGGGACTCCAGGATCATGACCCGAGCCGAAGGCAGTCGCTCAACCGACTGAGCCACCCAGGCGCCCCATCCCCAGGATTTTCAATAATAATCCGAATGTTCACACACTGCTTTGAAATTTAACTATTTGGACCTGGTTAAATTTACCCTGACCTCAACCAACATTTGCGTTTGATTTTTTTTCCGGGACCCAGGGGACGTGGATGCCAGATGAGGCCACCTTGTCTCCTCTTCCCGCAGGGACAAGACCTGCCAGGTGCTGGTGACTTGGCGCCTGACAAGAGCCCGCTCTGTGGACGACTGGCAGGATCCCAGAGCCACAGACGCGTTTGGGACACTTTCCCAGCCCAGGGCCCCTACGCTCAACTGCTCCCGCCCTCCCTCCGGGTACCCCCGGGGGCGGGGCTGCGGGAGAGCACGTCCCTGCGCCGTGACGTCAGAATCCCAGCGCCTTGGCCCCGGCCCTTAGCAACCGGCCTGGCGACGGTCTCCAGCAGCTGCGGCCCCGCGCGGGCTGCTGCGCGGCAATCGTGTGCTGCGGGGCCCGGCCCGGCCCGGCCCGGGGAAGGACCGAAGGGGACCTGACGTGTCCCCACGGCGGCTGCAAGAGAATCTAAGCATGGATGGCAGCCGGAGAGGTAAAGGGAGCTCTCGTGGTGACGGCAGCCTCGCGCCGGCCCTCACTCCGGGCCTGGGGTCCGGGATGCGGGTCGCGGGTGCGCGGGTCCAGGCAGCGCCCAGGGGGCTTCCGGTCGCCTGTTCAGTCGCCACTGTTGATCCAGGTGTTACCCCGCGCACAGGAGGAGGCCCTCCTTGCTCAGAATCTGTGGCCCTGACGCTGGGACCCCGGTCGCCTGAACTCGGGAGCATGCAGCCTTTTTTTTTTACCTCGGTGGCTCCGAGGCAGAGGAACTAAATTTGGTCTTTGGAGTCAGACCTCCCAGAGCCCCAGATCAAGCCCCGCTGCTCTCCGCAAGGGTGACACCCAATTTCCTCATCTCTCGAATGTGGCAGTAAAACATCCATGTCAGAGTTCTTGAAAATTAAATGCAGATAATATATAACTCCTGGCATATTTTAAGTAATCAGTAAATATGAAATCGTCCTTCTGTAATCACCTCCCTCCCCACAAAACAAGTAACCCAGGGATTCTCTAACTTTAATGCGAATAGGAATCCCCTGGGGATCGTGTTAAAATGCAGATTATGGTTCAGTAGGTCTGGTGGGGGCTGGGATTTTGCATTTCTAATAAGCTGCCAAATGATACAGTGTTGCTGGCTACAGTTTTAGTGGCAAAGGACTAATCCATAATCACTGTGTACACCTGCACTTTCCTGAATACTCTCTGGGTCAAGTGGACGTCACGGTGGAACTCTTGGGGCCATATAACTTTAAATCTCTGTGAATTGGCTCAATCCAAATAATTTGCATTTTCACATTTTCTCAGCAAGTGGAGTTCTTGCCTCAAGCCAGATAAAGTAATCTCCAGATCCTCCCCCTCCCAATTATCACTTTTAAAAGTATCTTTAAACCAAGCTGCTGGATGGTTCCTTGCAATAAGTCTTGCTTTGAATATGAGTGTGCCTTTATTATGTAACCATTGGTCAAAATAAGTGCTGTTCTGAATATAGGAGATTACTATCCATTGATAGCAAACTGTATATTCTGACACTCTATCAACCTACACTCCAGAAAAAGCAAACCAACATGCCTTTTTGGTTTTTAGAAATTTTGCAACATAAGCTACCCTTGCTGTGTACCAGAAATATTTCTCAAGCTGTGTCTTGATAGGTATTATCCTCATTTCAAGCAAATAAACTAAGAGATCATAAATAACTTGCCAGGGTCACAGTAAGTGGCAGAACAAGCTTTATATCCAGATGAGGAACGTGAACCCCTAAAGCCATTGTTTTTTTATTTACTATCCCATGGCAGAAGTGGGAGTATGAGAAAGGACGTATGTAAAATTTCAATTATACAGGCATACCTCGGAGATATTGCAGAATCTGTTCTACTGCAATAAAGCAGGTATCTCAATAAAGTGAGTCAAATGAGTATTTTGGTTTCCCAGTGTATATAAAAGTTGTGTTTACCCTACACTGTAGTCTATTAAGTATGCAGTAACATTATGTCTAAAAAACAATGTACATGCCCTCATTTAAAAATACTTTATTGCTAAAAAATGCTAACCATTATCTGAGCTTTCAGCAAGTAGTAATCTTTTTGCTGGTGATGGGTCTTGCATTAATGTTGATGGCTGCTGACTGGTCAGGGTGGTGGTTGCTGACCATTGGCGTGACTGTGGCAATTTCTTAAAATGAAACAACATTGGGGGTGCCTGGCATGCTCAGTGGAGCATGTGACTCTTGATCTCTAGGTCATGAGTTTGAGCCCCACGCTGGGTGTAGAGATTACTTTTAAAAAATGAAATCTTTAGTGCTCGCTTCGGCAGCACATATACTAAAAAATGAAATCTTTAAAAAAAAAAAAGAAGGAAGGAAGGAAAAAGAAGACAACATTGAAGTTTGCCACATCGATTGACCCTTCCTTTCATGAATGATTTCTCTGTAGCATGTGGTATTGTTTGATAGCATTTTACCCACAATAGAGCTTCTTTCAAAACTGGAGTTAATTCTGTCAGCTAAGTTTATGTAGTATCCTAAATCCTTTGTTGTCATTTCAACGATCTTCACAGCATCTTTACCAGGAACAGATTCCATCTCAAGAAGCCACTTTCTTTGCTTGTCTTTAAGAAACAGCTCCTCATCTGTTAAAGTTTTATTGTGAGATTGCAGCAATTCAGTCACATCTTCAGGTTCTACTTCTAATTCCAGTTCTCTTGTTATTTCTGTCACATCTGCAGATACTTCCTCCACTGAAGTCTTGAACCCCTCAGTCATCCATGAGGGTTGGAATCAATTTCTTCCAAATTCATATTAATGTTGATATTATTACTTCTTCCTACAAATCACAAATATTCTTAATGGCATCTAGAATGGTGAATCCTGTCCGGAAGGTTTTCAATTTACTTTGCCCTGATCCATCAGTGGAATGACAGCTCTAGCCTTATGAAATGTATTTCTTAAATAATAAGACTTGAAAGTTGAAATTACTCCTTGATCCATGGGCTGCAGAATGGATATTGTGTTAGCAGACATGAAAACCTTAATCTCATTGTATATCTCCATCAGAGCTTTTGGGTGACCGGGTACATTGTCAGTGAACTTAGTAATATTTTGAAAGGAATCTTTTTCTGAGCAGTAGATCTCAACAGTAAGCCTAAAATAGCCACTGAGGGGCACCTGCGTGGCTCAGTTGTTAAGCGACTGCCTTCGGCTCAGGTCACGATCCCAGGGTCCTGGGATTGAGCCCTGCATCAGACTCCTTGCTCAGCAGGAGCCTGCTTGTCCCTCTTCCTCTCCCCCGGCTTGTGCTCTCTCTCTCTCTTTCTCTCTGTCAAATAAATAAAAATAAAATCTTAAAAAAAAAGAATCCATTGAGCCCACCCAGAGACACCAAAAACAACAACAGCAAAACACCCTATTCATTAAACTGTGTTATAAACAAATGTGCTGTTACATGGGCATTGTTGTTCTATTTATAGAGCACTGACACAGCAGATGTAGCATAATTCTTAAGGGCCCTAGGATTTTCAAAAATGGTAAATGAGCATTGGCTCCAACTTAAAGTCACCAGCTGCATTAATCCCTAACAAGAGAGTCGCCTGTCCTTTGAAGCATTAAAGCCAGGCATGGACTTCTCCTCGGAGACTATGAAAGTCCCGGATGACATCTTCTTCCAATATAAATCTGTTTCATCTACATTGAAAATCTGTTTAGTGTAGCCACCTTTATTAATTATCTTAGCTAGATCTTCTGGATAATTTGCTGCTTCACCTTATACTTTTATGTTATAGAGATGGCTTCTTTTCCTTAAACCTCATGAACTAACCCCTGCTAGCTTCAGACTTTTCTTCTGCAGCTTCCTTACCTCTCTCAGCCTTCATAGAAATAAAGAGAATTGGGGGCTTGCTCTGGATTGGGCTTTGCGTTTTTTGTTTTTGTTCTAGTTTTTGTTTTTTTGGATTAGGCTTTGGTTTAAGGGGATGTTGTAGCTGGTTTAGTCTTTTATCCAGACCACTAAAACTTTCTACATGTCAGCAATAAGGCTATTTCACTTTCTTATCATTTATGTGTTTCCTGGAACAGCACTTTTAATTTCCTTCAAGAACTTTTCTTTTGTATGTATAACTTGGCTAAGTGTTTGACACAAGGGACCTAGATTTGGCATATCTCAGCTTTGAACATGCCTCCCTCACTAAGCTTAATCATTTCTAACTTGATTTAAAGTGAGATGCATGCAACTGTTCCTTTCACTTGAACACTTAGAGGTCATTGTAGGGTTATTAATTGGCCTAATTTCAATGTTGTTGTTTCTCAGGGAATAGAGAGGTCCAAGAAGGAAGAGATGTGGAGGAATGGCTGTTCGATAGAACAGTCAGAACATACAACATTTATCAAGTTCCCCTGGATTCAGATCCAAAATCTGAGTCTATTACACACAATTGTCGTGTAATCTTGGGCAAATTACATGCTTTACCTCTTTGTGCTTCACTGTAAAGTGGGGATAATGATAATACCTATCTCATAGGATTGTTGTAAGGATTAAATGAATTTATAGCTACCAAGTGCTTAGAACAGGACCTGCCTGGCACAGTTAGTATTCAGTATATTAGCTTTTGACTACAAGTGAAGAAACCCAATTCAAACTGGTTTAGAGATTTTCAGCTCCTGTAAAGAAACATCTAGTAACGTCTAGTAATGTCAAACATGGTTAGATTCAGGGACTCAAATGAAATTACTGTCTTCCATTTCTCTCTGTTAGGCTTCATTCTCAGACAGGTTCCCTATATGGTACAAGACAGCCACTAGGAATGCCAGGCTTCTTTGTCTTACGCTGGGCTCCAGCCCAGTAGAGAGAGTATCTCTTTCCTGATAGTTCCAGTAAAAGTCCCAGGATTGTGTGTCATTGGCTGGATTTGGATCACATCCTTATTCCTGATTCACTGAACATAACTGGTCAGATTTGGGTTATATGCCCACCCCTGAGCTGTGGAATAAGCTCTACTTGAATTACTTGGGCTAAAAGTAAGGCAAGAGCGGTTCCCCAAGTACAAGTTGAAGGTCCTATTTCCAGATAAAGGGACATGGGATTCTAGGCAGGCAAAATGTGAGACACTTTGTTTTCCCCCAGAGAAACAAGGTTTTCTGGAGAGGTTTTATTGGTCATTTTGTTTTCTTTGTGTGTTTAGGTCTCAGATTCCCTTCTTTCCTTGTAGAAACAAACTATGCTAATTTCATGACTGTCATTACCAACTCAAATGGTATCACCTTGATCTCTCTTGTTCTAAATAATAAGTTAATTTTTTTCCTTCCTGTCCTCTAGCCTGTGATAGAGAAGGATCTTCTCAGATAATCAGATCTCAAGTATTTTTTATTTTAGTCTGTTCTAGCAGGCTTTGTTCTCTGGTCCTGGATTTTAGTTCTATCTCGATACCTCTCTTTCCATTTTCAATCATCCATATTTCTTCCAGACTTTGTGTCCCTTCCACACCTTAGCTTATAGCAGCCCACCTCATAGCAGACTGACCATTTTACCATCTTAAAAACATATCTTAGGGATACACTATTCTTATTTTGCGTGTTAAATTCCATTAAAATCTATAACTCAGCCTTCTTATCTTGAAGGTTACTCCTCAAAACACAATTCACTTTTAGGGGAGAGAAATTAATTTTGTGATGAGGTATATATCTAATTTTCTGACATTCCATCTTGTCTGAAAGATGAGGCGCTGACTTTTGGGGAGATAGCAAGGATCCAAACAAGAGCGTAAGGGGTTGGACGAGATGAACCTTACATCTTATAATAATTAAGTTCTGATTCTGACATTTTTATACATATATTTTACATAGAGTAACATTGTATAATTTCTAATTTACTAAACTACTTTGTGAGAGGATTACTTTCTTAAAATTATTTTTAAGAACAGACTTACTTATGATTAACTGAAATAGTTAATGTATATGTGTTAACTCAAAATCTCACTTCTATATCTCAGAATCATTAAAAAATCTGGTAGGTCAGTGGTGTACAGAATAAAATTAATATATATCAAATAACATAAGTGAGGTATTTGTCATTTTATCCAGTGAAACTAAAGTCTCAGGGTACAGCTGTTCTGAGAACAACTTATTTTCTTAAAAGAGAAAGCTTTTTATCTTCTACAGCAATAGAATTTTTGTCTGTCTGATGTATCATTGCGATTTAGTATCATGATTGAATAAAATTTTAAACAATTGTGATAGTTAAAATCAAAGATAGTTATTATTTTTAAATATTCAATATTGTTTCTGTACAAGTTGTGTTTGATTTATCCTAATTTATATTTTTTTGTTAAAAGTCAGAGCAACCTCTGTCCTTCCCAGATACGGTCCACCATGCCTATTTAAAGGACACTTGAGCACTAAAAGTAACGGTAAGTGAGGTATTTAAGTGGTAAAAGATTACGTGTTAAAAGGTTGACTGTTTCCTTTATTTGTAAAGTGTAAGACATGATGAAAAATTACTTCATTTAATCAGTATTGAACTTCATATTGTTAATTACAATTAAATATTATAGGAATTCTTGAGATGAGGGAATTTAGGAAGCCATCCTTTCAAAGTAGTGTTGTGCCCAGGATGTGGCCCTGGCCTCTGCCTGCTCCCTCTTGCGGCTCCAGCCCCGCTCTCCTTTGTGCCGGCAGACCTCCCTGGCTTCCGGCATGCCTTCCTTGGTGAAGTGGTGATTAGGGGGTTAGTTAAAGACACTGGCACTAAAAAGGAAAAGTTGTGCAGAGAAAAAGAGCACTTGAAAAATACATTTTGTATCAGGAGTAAACACCTGTGATTTTACTTTTCCAACTGGATTTCTGGATTCTATGAGAAAGAAATCTGTATTTTCTGTATTTTCACATTTTAAAGCCTTTAAATTTTTAATGGGAACTTAAAATATATTTTTATAATGATAGATTCAAAATTTAAACTCTGGGTTTTTTAAGGCAAAATAATTGAAAGTCTTTTTTTCCTTATTTACATGAAAAATCTTTGATACTGGTTCCTCTAAAAGTGAAAGAAGGATCACATTTTCAGTTAACTTATTTCTTGTAATAAAATATATGTACACATAGATCAGAGTCATCAATGTTGAAAAATTATTTTTAACTAAAAATTTAAAACTAGATGTAAAGAATACATACATTAGAAAAGCAGAAGGAACAACAATAAGTAGTTGGCTAACTTTTTTTTTAAGAATATATGTGCAACTACAAAAAAAAGAATATATGTGCAGAACTGGTACAGTTTTAGTGGATCTAAGTAGGGAGGCTGCCTGGGTTCTCGTCAGCTGTGGGACCTTGAAGACCTTACTCACATCTCTCTACCTTAGTTTCCATTTCTATTAAATGGTGATAATAATGACTAAATGAGTGTTTACCTGTTAAGAGCTTAGAACAATGCATGCATGGTACCTAGTCAATAAATTTTAATAGTAGTAATAGTATCAAGCTTATCATTATTGTACATCCTTGTATTATGCATAGAATTTCCCTAGAAGGATGCATAAAGTTAGTAGCAGAGTATACTTCTGGGAAGGGAGGGGAGGGGTCATGGCAGGAAGTTCACTTATTTTTCAATCTTTTTATGCCGTTTTAGCTGTTGACTTTTTAAAACTGTATGTGTGTATTCTCAAAATCAGCTTTTAATGTTTAAAAGTTATGCCTACATTTATTTACATTTTATACATTTATACTTACATAAATTTCTAAGATTTCTTTTAAACAGTTTAGATGAGATTGAGAAGTTTAATGTCATAGAATTTCTATGTGACTGTATTTGTCTTAAGATAGTCCTAATATTTCAAGAAGAGTGCGGTAAACTGATTGTGTTTTCAGGTGTAAAATTAGAAGTTGCCTCTCGGAAAAGAATCTTTGCATAGTATTTGAGTTTCAAATTTGATTTATTCAACTATTAACAATGCTAACATTTTACAATCAGGCAAGTGGCTAAACATTTTTACGAGATTGAGGCCTGTCAATAAGAAACAGTTTTGTAAATACAATGATAGATTATATTCTAGAATCTCTTCCCAAACTCTCAGTCTTAGAAAGGTTTGAACCCAAGTAGTCAATAGCTTGTCAGTTATCAGTGCAAGATTAAGGCTAGGACATATTCAGCATCACAGATACGTCAGTATGTTCATTGGTTAATTTTCAGAACATTTTATAAAAATGAGCTTAATAATCAGTATCTTGTTTATCTCATGATGATTTTTATATTCTAAATACATAATGATTAAATATGTTTTAATTTTTAGCTTTTTGCACTGACTCCTCCTCTCTCAGACTAAGTACTCTCCACCTGGTCAAGAATCACATGGCTGTTCACTATAATAAAATCCTTTCAGCCAAAGGTAAAAATGTGCAAATGTGAACTTTCTATACCCAGTTTAAACCTTAGCTTCCTTTCTAATTAGGGTAAATCTGTAGCAAAAATGAATATATATATAAATGGATTTGTGTTTGGTGTGGTGAGATATCAACTGTTAACTCTAACTTTTATATGTAGAAAATTCAGAATGCCATTTTTATTGACTATATTTGATATCTGTATAATAACTACATTATTTCATTTTACCTGTGTTATCCGTAACACATTTTTGTGGTTAGATATTGATCTTAATATAATAAGTTTGTAATCTGCTTTTTTGTTTTCAAATCTACTATAGAAATCGTACAAAGAGGATGCCAGCTATTACTTTTTTCTTTTTTGTTGCTTTATTGAGATAATAATATACAATAAAATGCACTAATTTTAAGTGTACAGTTAAGTGTTTTGGAACATATATACATTTGTATAATCACCACAACAGTCATCCTATAACAGGGATTGGCTAACTACAGCTCGTAGGCCAAATCCTCCTGCCACTTATTTTTGTACAGCTCTTGAACTAAAAAATGATATTTATATTTGTTATTAAATGGTCAGAAAAAATCAAAAGAACAATATTTCGGGGCACCTGGGTGGCTCAGTTGGTTAAGCGACTGCCTTTGGCTCAGATCATGATCCTGGAGTCCCTGGATCGAGTCCCGCATTGAGTCCCGCATTGCATCGGGCTCCCTGCTCAGCGGGGAGCCTGCTTCTCCCCCTGACCCTCCCCCATCGTGTGCTCTCTCTCATTCTCTCTCTCACAAATAAATAAATAAAATCTTAAAAATATATATATTTCGTAACATGTGAAAGTCACATGAAATTCAAATTTCATTGTCCGTAAGTAAACACAGTCATGTTCATTCTCGGATATATTGTCTGTGGTGGCTTTTGCTCTAATGAGCAGAGTGGACTAGTTGTGACAGAGGCCATAATCACTCTGTAAAGCCTGAAGAATTTACCATCTGTCCCTTTGCAGAAAACATTCACTGACCCCTGATACAGAACATTCCCATCACCCTAAAAAGTTCTCCCTAGTCCTTTGCAATCAGTCTCTTCCCCCAATCCCTGGCAACCACTTATCTGCTTTCTATCACTATAGTTTTGCCTTTTCTAGAATTTCATATAAATGGAATCATACACTGTGTATCATTTTGTGTCTGGCTCCTTTCAATTAGCTAATGTTCTGGAGACTAATCCATGTTGGTATGTACATCTGTAATTCTTCCTTTTTATTGTTAAGTAGTTTTCCATTCAATGAATATACTACAATTTGCTTATGAATTCATCAGTTGGTGGGTATTTGGATTGTTTTGACTCAATTTTGGCCATTAGGAATAAAGCTGCTATAAGCATTCGCATACAATCTTTGAACATGTGCTTCCTTTTCACGCTGATAAATGTATCACTACGAGTGGAATTGTGGGGTAAAATGGTAAGTATGTTTAACTTTATAAGAAACTGCCTGTTTTTCCAGAGTGAGTGCCATTGTGTGTTCTGTCACTTCCACATTCTCACCAGCACTTCCTTTGCCAGCCTTTGGCAGTCCTGCAGCCATTCTAGTTGAGATTTAGGTCGCTCATCAGGGCTTTAGCTTGTATTTCCCTAATGCCTAATGATGTTGAGCAACTTTTCTTGTGCTTATTTGCTATCTGTTCAGATCTTTTGCCCATTTTTAAAAATAAGTTCTTTCTTTTTTTAAAGATTTTATTTATTTGACAGAGAGAGAGCATAAGTAGTGGAAGCAGCACGCAGAGGGAGAGAGAGAAGCAGGCTCCTGCTGAGCAGGGAGCCCGACCTGGGGCTCAATCCCAGGTCCCTGGGATCATGACCTGAGCCAAAGGCAGACACTTAACTGACTGAGCCACCCACGCATCCCAAGTTGTTTGTTTCTTAATGTTAAATTGTGAGAGTTCTTTGTATATTAAATACAGATCCTGTATCAAATACATTTTCTCCCAGTCTGAGACTTATCTTTTCATTTTCTTTTTAAAAATTTTTTTTTTTAAGATTTTATTTATTTATTTGAGAGAGAGAGAATGAGAGACAGAGAGCATGAGAGGCAGGAGGATCAGAGGGAGAAGCAGACTCCCTGCCGAGCAGGGAGCCCGATGCGGGACTCGATCCCGGGACTCCAGGATCATGACCTGAGCCGAAGGCAGTCGCCCAACCAACTGAGCCACCCAGGTGCCCTAAAATTTTTATAATGAAATAATTTTAGACTTATAGAAAAGTTTTGAAAATAATATGGTGTCACAGAAACCCTTCACCCAGCTTTCCCTAATGTTAAAATCTTATATAACCACAGTACAGTTATTAAAACTAGCAAATGAATATTGATAGAATACTATTAAGTACAGATCTTATTTGAATTTCATCAGTTTTTCACAAAGGTCTTCTAAAAATTTTTGTTTTCTCATTTGAAGAGCTAAGTTTATAAATCTTAGTTCGCATTTTATGAAGTTTATATTTTTAAATGACTGAGAAATCTAAAGATAAGTTGTATTTTGTGACATGTGAAATCAAGTTCAGCTTTTCAATTGCTTTAATAGTTTATACTTTCCATATCCTGTTTAAGAAATCTTTTCCTAATCTTAGGTCAGTAAGATTTTCTTATGTGTTTTCTTCTAGAAGTGTAAGTTTTAGCTCCTACGTTTAAGTTTGTGATCCATTTTGAGTGAGTTTTTATATAAAGTATCAGTTTTTTGCCTATGAATATCCAGATATTCCCAGTACCACTTGTTGAAGAGATTGTCCTTTCTGTGTTGAATTGCCTTTGCAGTTTTTGAAAGACAGCTGACCCATATTGGAGGGTAAATTTCTGGACTTCTCGGTTCTGTTCTAGATCTTATATGGGCACCTGGGTGGCTCAGTCGGTTAAGCGCCTGCCTTCAGCTCTGGTCGTGATCTCTGGGTCCTGGGATCAAGCCCCACATCAGGCTCCTTGATCAGCGGGGAGCCTGCTTCTCCCTCTGCCTGCCATTCCTCCTGCTTGTGCTTGCTCTCCCCCCAACCCGCATCAAATAAATAAATAAAATCTTAAAAAAAAAATACCATACTGCCTTAATTACTGTAGCATTACAGTAAGTCTTGAAATCAAGTAGTGTAGAGCCTCTTATTTTGCCTTTTTGGGGGGGGCTTGTTTTGGGACTCCAATTACAGGTATGCTGAGTGCATGATAAAGGTAGGTTAGGTCACTGATGCTCTGTGCATTTATTTTCCAATCTTTATTTACTCTGTTTCATTTTAAGTAGTTTATAATGCTATGTTTTCAAGTTTTCTAATACTTCCTTCTACAGTACCCAGTGAGCTATTAATCCCAACCAGTGTATTTTTTATCAAGGGTATTATATTTCTTATCTCTAGAAGTACCATAAAGATCAAAACAAGGAACTGGAAATTCTGGAACTTTTTGTGCTTTTCACATCTGATATTTGTTCATTTATAACTATTAAGAATATTACTAAACAACTGATTTTTTTTTTCTTTCAGCTGCGGTAGACTGCTCGGTTCCATTAAGCGTGAGTGCCAGCATCAAATGTAAGTTATTTTTCACATACTGACTTTTAAAAACACTAATGGTTAGATGAGTGATGGAGATGAAGGAGGGCACTTGTTGTGATGAGCGCTGCGTGTTATCTGTAAGTGATGAATCACTGACCTCTGCTCCTGAAAGCAGTATTTCACTGTATGTTAAATAAATATTTAAATAAAACATTTTTAAAAACCTTGTGGTAAACTATACATAACATAGAATTTACCATTGTAACCATTTGTAAGTCTAACCATTTTAACCATTTCAGTGGCATTAGCTATGTTCATACTATGGTACAACTGTCACCACTACCCATTTCTAGAACCTTCTTATCTTGCAGAACTGAAACTCGTACCCATTAAACCGTAACTACCTTGTAACTATCATTCTGTTTTCTGTCTCTGACTCTGACAACTCTGGTACCTCATGTAAGTGGAATCATCAGGTAGTTTTCCTTTTGTGACTGGCTTATTTTACCTAGCATAATGTGCTTGAATTTTATCTGTGTTGTAACATATGTCAGAATCTCCTTCCTTTTTAAGGCTTTTTTGTTTATACAATCGTATAGACACTTGGGTTGTTTCCACCTTTTGTTTATTTTTAATAATTCTCCTGTGGAGGGGCGCCTGGGTGGCTCAGTCGTTAAGCGTCTGCCTTCGGCTCAGGTCCTGATCCCAGGGTCCTGGGATCAAGCCCCGCATCGGGCTCCCTGCTCTGCGGGAAGCCTGCTTCTCCCTCTCCCACTCCCCCTGCTTGTGTTCCCTTTCTCGCTGTGTTTCTCTCTGTCAAATAAATAAATAAAATCTTTAAAAAAAAAAAAAAAATTCTCCTGTGGACATGGATGTGCAAATATCTCTTTGAGACCCTGCTTTCCATTCTTTTGGGTATATGCCCAAAAATGGAATTGCTAGATCATACGGTAATTCTATTTTTAATTTTTTGAGAAACCACCATAGTATTTTGTACAGCAGCTGCATCATTTTGCATTTCCACCAATAGTGTGCAAGGCCTCCAGTTTCTCCACATCCTCCCCAACACTTGTTATTTTCTGTGTTTTTGATTGTAGCCATCCTAGTAATGGATGTTGATATATTGCCTTTTGAGGAAGCATTTTCTAACTTTTAAAAATTATCCATAAATAAAAGAAGCTTGTATTTCTAAGTTTAAGAACTTAGAATTGAACCCAGGCTTTGCCACTAAATTGCTGCATAACTTTGGATAAATTATTTAACTTCTCTGGATTTCATTATTCCTACATATAAAAATTTGGATAGTACTAAAAGGCTTGCCAAGGTAAAGTTCTAGGATTCTGTGATTCTAACTTCCCTTGGTTTATTAAGGTTACTGAATGATTCATTAAAACTACCATAACTGGTACTTTTCTTCAGATAAATACTGTCTACTATTTGTATCCTAATAGCTAAACTGATGAACTTGATAGTATCTGGAAATCCATATTGACTGAAGTTTTCTAAATAACCTCTACTAAGGAAATAATCAGACTCCAAAATTTGAAATTCCTATTTTAAAATGTTCTAAAAGATACCATTTGAGGCCTTTGTTTGAGTTCAAGTCAGGAAATACATACTTAAAAATAGCAAAAGGACATAGATATCATAGCCTAAGAGAGGATTTCTATATTAGAAAATAAGTATCAGCCCAACGTGTAGTGCATGCTAAGTGGTGAATGAAAGAGAGAATAGGTAGAGAAATGCCCCTTAGGTGCAGTCTGGGAAAGATCAAAGACAGCAGGATCAGTTGAACCCGATCTCTTCTTATAGACCTTCTTAGTGGAAGAGCTAGGACTTTTAAGCTGAGCCAGTTGCCCCCAGCTGCCATTCAGTGAGCACGGTGTCCTCGTAGGCCCCATGCTTGGCACTTTGTATTCCCCCCTTTTGTTCCTTTATTTGTAACAGGCCCTAGTGTGGGCTCTCATATCTGTGAAGGAATCTTGGAGGTCAAATAATTTTAGAAGAGGGGCAGAGGCATTTTAGGCAAGAGTCCAGACTTAAATATATATATTGAAAGACCAGATTGACCACAGCATAAAAGTTATGTGGGCAAGTCATTTTACCTCTTACCCTCCTTTCTTGTAAAATGAAAGGTAATTAGATAATCTCTAAGGATTCTTCCAGATTTTTAATTTCTGTGGTGTATTCTTTTTCTTCTGTATCATATTAATGATATTTTTATAGCACAAAAAACTGGTTCAGTGTTTACCAACTTAAAAAATCTGAACCATTTGGGGCGCCTGGCTGGTCCATCAGTAGAGCATGTGACTTTTGATCTCAAGGTTCGTGAGTTCGAGCCCTATGTTGAGTGTAGAGATTACTATAAACAAACAAACAATACATAAATAAACAATACATAAATTTAATCTTCAAAAAAAATCTGAATCATGTCAATTAAGATATTTTTACCCTTTGCTGTTAGATTGTTTTGATAAGGAATAAAGGAATTCCTAACTAAAAAAAAAAAAAAATGTTTTTACCCAATTGTATTATCAGATAATCTTCTTTAACTAGGATCACGTCTAAATGGGAAAGTTTTGCTAAATTTTCACACTGATATTAATTTCCTAAACAATAAATATGTAAAATAAGATTATCTCTTTTTTTATTTAGATTGAGTAATAAAAAGCCTGCCTGAATGTATGTATTAATCCTCTTACTGAACCAAACCCTGGGATCTAAGATCCATGTTCACCAATTTAAAATAATGAGGCATTTTGCATAATATTTTGTTTAGTTCACTAGAGTTTATTCATTGATTAATTCAGCAAATATTAGGCACCTACTATGTGCTAGATACTGTTCCAAGGGCCCTTAGAACAAAAGGAGGTGGAGGTGAAAAAAGTACCTGCTTTTATAGAGCTTACATTCTAGTTGAAGGAGACAAATGATGAGAAAATACAAAAAAAAAAAAAAAGTAAATACAGAATATGTCAGAAAGTGACAAATGCAATGGAAAAAAACCAAGCAGGATAAGGGAGATTGAGAGTCGTCTTGGGAGAGAAGGCCTCACTGAGAAAGTGAGCAGAAACCTGAAAGAATTAAGGGAGAGGCAAGTGGGTTAGATGGGGGAAGAAGAACAATCAAGACCAAGGAAATAGCAAGTACAAAAGCCTTGGAATGGCATTGTGATTGGTGTGTTCAGGGAACAGCAAAGAAAGCTATCTAGCTGATGTGAAGTGGGCCAGCTGAAGAGTGTTAGGAGAAGAAGTTATTGAGGTGGGACAGAGAGAACAGACTTGGTGGGCTGTAATCAGTGCAAGTGCTTTGCCTTTGACTCTGCATGGAATTGGAAGCCACTGGAGGGTCTTGAGTAGAAGAGTAATAGAGCCAGTTTAACTTTTAAGAGCATCTCTCTGGCTACTGAGTTGAGAATAGCCTGTAAGGGGCAATGGTAGAAGCAGAATGACTAGTTAGGAGACAGGAATGCAGATAAGAAGTAATGGTGAGTTGGGGCACCCAGCTGACTCAGTCAGAGCATGTGGCTCTTGATCTTGGGGTTATGAGTTCAAGCCCCACTTTGGGCATATGTTACAGGATTTTTGTCCCCTTAGTGCCCACGGTTCTTGGTCCCGCCACTTTGAAGAATGAAGAGGTAGACCAGACAGAGTGGTGGGCAGCAAAACAAAGTTTACTGAACAATAGTAGTACAGAGCTCCCAAAGAGGGAGGGGACCCAAGAGGGGTGCCCTTTGAGCTTCTAAGTGTAGGGGTTTTTATAAACTCATGAAATTATCGTAAGCATCCTGAATGTGGGCCCCTGTGGATTGGCTGCTTAGGTGTGCCAATCAGGGCTTTGATCATGCACCCATCCACCAATCAGGTTATTGTTCACGTGCTGGTCATCTTGTGGGCTGACATTTGGAGACGAAGTGATAGTGACCAATGTTTTATGGTTAATTGTTTTGTTTCAGGATGTTTTGCAAAAGCCATTTTTGCAAAAGCTGCTAGACAGTGTGCTCTTGTAGTCTTGTCTAAGCTGCAAAACAGGTGGTCTTGTCTAAGCTGCAAAACCGCAATAGTGCAGTTTTGTCTTAGCTGTCCCAGCTTTTTGCTTTCTTTTTGGGGACCCTGGCTCTGACTACCTAAGTGTCCAACTAACTCCTAACACATAGAGCTTACTTAAATTAAAAGAGGGAGGGAGGAAAGGAAGGAAGGAAGGAAGAAAGAAAGAGAGAGAAAGAAAGAAAAGAAAGATTTGAGAATTGACAGCATATAGGTTGTATTTAAAGAATTGCTCCTATTTTTTGTTTTTGCAATTTATTTATTTTTTTTTTAAAGATTTTATTTATTTATTTGAGAGAGAGAGAATGAGAGAGAGCACATGAGAGTGGGGAGGGTCAGAGGGAGAAGCAGACTCCCTGCTGAGCAGGGAGCCCGATGAGGGACTCGATCCCGGGACTCCAGGATCATGACCTGAGCCGAAGGCAGTCGCTTAACCAACTGAGCCACCCAGGCACCCTGTTTTTGCAATTTAAATTTAGCTAGTGCTTATTTATCCAGGGTACTGTCTGCTTTCAGTCAGTTGAGACAAGAGGTTTTCTTTTTTTGCCATGTAAATGAAGAAAATTGTGATGGCTAAAAGAATTACAAAGATTGTTATCACCAAACTAAAGTGTAATTAATAATCATTATTCTTGTGTTATAGAGCTGATGTTCATTATAATTAATATAACTAACTTAGAAACAGATTTTATAGACACTTAAAAAAAGAAATCTCTGGGTTTGAGCCATCTGTTTTTATAAGATACTCTTCTAACAGACTACTGACTCAATCATTTCAATCTTCATAGTATCTAAGCTAGAATAGCTCTACATAGTTTATTGAATTGTTTAAATAATGCCATATTCGAGGGGCACCTGTGTGGTTCAGTGGGTTAAGCATCTGACTCTTGGTTTCGGCTCAGGTCATGATCTCAGGGTCTTGGGATTGAGCCCCATGTCGGGCTCTGCGCTCTGCAAGGAGTCAGCTTGAGGATTCTCTCTTTCCCCCTGCCCCTCCCCCAGCTCGTGTGTGCCTGCTCGATCACCCTCTCTCTCTAAAATAATCTTTTTTAAAAATCCCATATTCGAATGCATTAAAAGACTTTACTTTTTATAGCAGTTTTATTGACAAATGATTTGCATACCTCACTATTTTAGGGGCTTCTGGCTGGCTTACGTCGGTAGAGCATGTGACTCTTGATCACAGGGTCATGAGTTGAAACCCCATTGGGCATAGTGCTTCCTTACTTAACTAACTAGATAAATAAGATTCACTGATTTTTACTAAGTTTAAAAATTGTACAGACATCATGACAACCCAATTTTAGAACATTTGTGTCAGCCCAGAAAGATCCCTTATAACCATTTGCAGCTGCTCTCTCTTCCCACCCCTGGCTTCAGGCAATTACTAATCTACCTTTTTTCTCTATAGATTTGCCTTTTCTGGACATTTCATATAAACTGAATATGTGGTTTTTTGCATTACAGTTTTCACTTAGCATAATGTTTTTGAGATTCATCTGTGTCATAATTTGTCAGTACTTCATTCCTTTTAATTGCTAAATAGTATTACATTGTATGGATAATACTACATTTTGTCTATTCATCAATTGATGGATATTTGCATTATTTCTGGGTTTTTTGGCTATTATGAATAGTGCTGCTAAGAACATTCAGGTACTATCTTTTGTGTAGACATAAGTTTTCATTTCTTCTGGGTATATACCTGAGAATGGAACTGCTAAGTCTTATGGGAAAATTATATTTAATTTTTTGAGAAACTACCAAAGTCTTTTCCAAAGGGGCTGTACCATTTTACCGTCTCACCTCCAACATATCCCTGCTAACACTTGTTATTAGCTCCCTTTTTTTTTTTAGTTTATTTTTTTAGTAATCTCTACACCCAGTGTGGGGTTCAAAGTCCTGACCCTGAGATCAACAGTTGCATGCTCTTCCAGCTAAGCCAGCCAGGTGCCCCCCCCATTGACTCCCATTTTGATTTTAGCCATTCTAGTGGGTGTGAAGTGGTATCTCATTATGGATTCAATTTGCATTTTCCTCATGACTAATGATGTAGAGCATTTTTTCGTATGCTTATTGGCCATTTGCATGTTTTTGATAAATATTCAAGTCTTTTGTCCACATTTTTTAGAGGAGGTGGGGGCTGGCAAGAGGGAGAGGGAGAGAGAAAATCTTAAGCAGGCTCCACACCCAGCATGGAGCTTGATGTGGGGCTCAGTCCCACGACGCTGAGATCATGACCTGAGCAGACATCAAGAGTCGGACACTTAACTGACTGAGCCACCAGGCACCCCCGTCCATTTTTTAATTGGGTTGTCTTATTATTTGAGTTGTGTATTATTTATATATTTTACATGGAATCCTTTATTAGCTATATGACTTGCAAGTATTTTTTTCCCCATCTACGGCTTGCCTTTTTATTTTTTTAAGGATGTGTCTTTAGAAAAAGTTTAAAAGGCACCTGGCTGGCTCAGTCTGTAGAGCATGTGACTTTTGATCTCCGGGTTGTGAGTTCGAGCCCCATGTTCAGTGTAGAGATTACTTTAAAATAAAATCTTTTTTAAAAAGTATAAAATTTTTCGGGGCGCCTGGGTGGCTCAGTTGGTTAAGCGACTGCCTTCGGCTCAGGTCATGATCCTGGAGTCCCGGGATCGAGTCCCGCATCGGGCTCCCTGCTCGGCAGGGAGTCTGCTTCTCCCTCTGACCCTCCCCCCTCTCATGTGCTCTCTCTCTCATTCTCTCTCTCTCAAATAAATAAATAAAATCTTTAAAAAAAAAAAAAAGTATAAAATTTTTCATTTTAAGTCTAATTTTTTTTAATTGCTTGTACCTAAGAAACCTTTGCCTCACCCAAAGTCCTAAAGATTTACTCTTCTTTTTCTAAGAGTTTTATAGTTTAAGCTCTCACATTTAAGTCTGTGATACATTTAGAGTTGATTTTTGTGTATGGTATGAAGAGGCATTACTTAAACGAACAGGTTGGACAGATTTGGTAATATGAAAGTATTTAAAAATTGATAGTCTTGAGGACTCTGTTGAGGATTTTTTTACTCACTTGTTTTACCTATAAGTAAGATAATAGATTTTTTTTAATAATTTTGTATTTTTCTACCATTATTTTTTTTAAAAGATTTTATTTATTTGACAGAGAAACAGCAAGAGAGGGAACACAAAGAGGGGGAGTGGGAGTGGGAGAAGCAGACTTCCCGCCGAGCAGGGAGCCCAACGCGGGGCTTGATCCCAGGACCCTGGGACCACGACCTGAGCCAAAGGCAGACGCTTAACTGACTGAGCCAGCCAGGCACCCCAAGATAATAGATCTGACAGAGAAAATTCTATTTAATTCACTCCACAGATATTATCTGTGGTAATGTAGTTAATACATTAACAATAACTAATAATTAATATGTAATATTTTGTATTATATATTACATATATAATAGTTAATAACTAATCAGGCATTTGAGGATAGAATAAGCTGAAAGTAACACAGTTGACACCAACAGTTGACACAGTTGGGGCACCAACCCCCCCACATAGTCAAAAATCCCTGTATAACTTTTGACTCTCCAAAAACTTAACTACTAAGAGCCTACTGTTGACCTTACTGGTAACAGTCATGTAATACATGTCACACACAAAGTATGTATATATGTATATATTGTATTGTTACAATAAATTAAGCTAGAGAAAAAAATGTTATTAAGAAACTCACAAGGGGCACCTGGCAAGCTCCATTGGCAGAATATGGGACACTTGATCTCGGGGTTGTAAGTTAGAGTACCATGTTGGCTGTAGAGAATACTTAAAAATAAAAAATCTTTTTAAAAAAATGGCCAAGTTACTAATTAGGTTTAGAAAAAAAAAATCACAAGGGAGAGAAAATACATTTACAGTACAGTGTTGTAAAAAATCCACATATAAGTAGACCCATGCAGTTGTTCAAGAGTCATCTATATTCAGTCCACCTTTTAAAATAATAAATATATTTACTTTATCATGCTTATTTTTTAATAATTATAGTTCAAACTTTATTAGTTTGTTTTTTAAGCTTATAGTAATTTATATAAATTCTGATTCAAATCAAAGTGATTTGAAACTTTAAATTATCTTGTCCATTAAATTGGGATAAATTCCAATTTTAAAAGTATATGATAAATTTTTAATTTATATGAAAATACAAGTCATTTTGATTATGGTTAACCTTACATTTAACTTTGAAATTTTTTTTTAATTTAATTTAATTTTATGTTATGTTAGTCACCATACATCACTAGTTTTTGATGTAGTGCTCTACAATTCATTGTTTTCGTGTAACACCCAGTGCTCCATGCAGTACGTGCCCTCCTTAATACCCATCACCGAGCTAACCCATCCCCCAACCAACCCCCCCCCTAAAACCCTCAGTTTGTTTCTCACAGTCCATAGTTTCTCATGGTTTGTCTGTCCCTCCAATTCCCCCCCTTCATTTTTCCCTTCCTTCTAATGTCTTCCATGCTATTCCTTATGTTCCACAAACAAGTGAAACCATAGGATAATTGACTTTCTCTGCTTGACTTATTTCACTTAGCATAATCTCCTCCAGTCCCATCCATGTTGATGTAAAAGTTGGGTATTCATCCTTTCTGATGGCTGAGTAATATTCCATTGTATATATGCACCACATCTTCTTTATCCATTCGTCTGTTGAAGGGCATCTTGGCTCTTTCCACAGTTTGGCTATTGCAGACATTGCTGCTATGAACATTGGGGTGCATATGGCCCTTCTTTTCACTACATCTGTGTCTTTGGGGTAAATACCCAGTAGTGCAATTGCTGGGTCATAGGGTAGCTCTATTTTTAATTTTTGGAGGCACCTCCACACTGTTTTCCAAAGTGGCTGTACCAACTTGCATTCCCACCAGCAGTGTAAGAGGGTTCCCCTTTCTCCACGACCTCTCCAACATTTGTTGTTTCTTGCCTTGTCAATTTTTGCCATTCTAACTGGTGTAAGGTGGTATCTTAGTGTGGTTTTGATTTGAATTTCCCTGATGGCTAATGATGATGAACATTTTTTCATGTGTCTCTTAGCCATTTGTATGTCTTCTTTGGAGAAGTGTCTCTTCATGTCTTCTGCCCATTTTTTTGACTTGATTATTTGTTTTTTGGGTGTTGAGTTTGAGTAGTTCTTTATAGATCTTGGAAATCAGTGCTTTGTCTCTGGTGTCATTTGCAAATATCGTCTCCCATTCTGTGGGTTGCCTCTTTGTTTTGTTGACTGTTTCCTTTGCTGTGCAGAAGCTTTTTATCTTGATGAAGTCCCAAAAGTTCATTTTTGCTTTTGTTTCACTAGCCTTTGGAGATGTATCTTGAAAGAAGTTGCTGTGGCTGATGTCAAAGAGGTTACTGCCTATGTTCTCCTGTAGGATTTTGATGGATTCCTGTCTCACATTGAGGTCTTTCATCCATTTTGAGTTTATCTTTGTGTATGGTGTTAGAGAATGGTCGAGTTTCATTCTTCTGTATATAGCTGTCCAATTTTCCCAGCACCATTTATTGAAGAGACTGTCTTTTTTCCATTGCATGTTTTTTCCTACTTTGTCGAACATTATTTGACCATAGAGTTGAGGGTCCATATATGGGTTCTCTGTTCTGTTCCATTGGTCTATATGTCTGTTTTTGTTCCAGTACCATGCTGTCTTGGTGATAACTGCTTTGTAATATAGCTTGAAATCAGACAATGTAATGCCCCCAGCTTTGTTTTTCTTTTTCAACATTTCCTTGGCAATTTGGGGTCTTTTCTGATCCCATACAAATTTCAGGATTGTTTGTTCTAGCACTTTGAAAAAAGTCGTTGGAATTTTGATCGGGATGGCGTTGAAGGTATAGATTGCTCTGGGTAGCATAGACATTTTAGCAATGTTTATTCTTCCAATCCATGAATGTCTTTCCATCTTTTTGTGTCTTCTTCAATTTCTTTCATGAGTGTTCTGTAGTTCCTAGAGTATAGATCTTTTACCTCTTTGGTTAGGTTTATTCCAAGGTATCTCATGGTTTTTGGTGCCATTGTAAATGGAATCGTTTCTCTAATTTCTCTTTCTACAGTTGCATTATTAGTGGATAAGAAAGCAACTGATTTCTGTGCATTGATTTTGTATCCTGCCACATTACTGAATTGCTGGATGAGTTCTAGTAATTGGGGGTGGAGTCTTTTGGATTTTCCACATAAAGTATCATGTCATCTGCAAAGAGAGTTTGACTTCTTTGCCAATTTGAATACCTTTTATTTCTTTTTGTTGTCTGATTGCTGTTACTAGGACTTCTAGTACTATGTTGAACAATAGTGGCTAGACTGGGCATCCTTGTCGTGTTCCTGATCTTAAGGGAAAGCCTCTCAGCTTTTCCCCATTGAGGATGATATTTGCTGTGGGTTTTTCATAGATGGATTTTATGAACTTGAGGATTTTTCCCTCTATCCCTATACTCTGAAGAGTTTTAATCAGGAAAGGATGCTGTATTTTGTCAAATGCCTTTTCTGCATCAATTGAGAGGACCATATGGTTCTTCTCTCTCCTCTTATTAATGTGTTCTATCACATTGATTGATTTGCGAATGTTGAACCACCTTTGCATCCCAGGGATAAATCCCACTTTGGTCGTGGTGGATGATCCTTTTAATGTATTGTTGTATCCTATTAACTAAGATGTTGTTGAGAATTTTGGAATCCATATTTATCAGGGATATCAGTCTGAAATTCTCCTTTTTGATGGGGTCTTTGCCTGGTTTGGGGATCAAGGTCATACTGGCCTCATAGAATGAGTCTGTAGGCTTTCCTTCTGTTTCTATTTTTTGAAACAGCTTCAGGAGAATAGGTATTATTTCTTCTTTGAATGTTTGATAGAATTCCCCAGGGAATCCGTCAGGCCCTGGACTCTTGTTTTTTGGGAGGTTTTTGATCACTGCTTCAATCTCCTTACTGGTTATTGTCCTATTCAGATTGTCCATTTCTTCCTGTTTCAGTCTTGGCAGTTTATAGGTTTCCAGGAAGGCATCCATTTCTTCCAGGTTGCTCAATTTATTGGCATATAGCTGTTGATATTAATTTCTAATAATTGTTTCTATTTCCTTGGTGTTAGTCGTGATCTCTCCCCTTTCATTCATAATTTTATTAATTTGGGTCCTTTCTCTTTTCTTTTGGATAAGTCTGGCCAGTGGTTTATCGATCTTATTCTTTCAAAGAACCAGCTTCTAGTTTCATTGATCTGATCTACTGTGTTTCTGGTTTCTAATTCATTGATCTCTGCTCTAATCTTAATTATTTCTCTTCTAATGCGTGGCTTAGGCATTGCTTGTTGCTTTTTTTCTGGTTCTTTAAGGTGTAAAGTTAGTTGGTGAATTCGGGATTTTTCTATTTTTTTTGAGTGAGGCTTGGATGGCTATGTATTTCCCCCTTAGGACTGCCTTTGCAGTATCCCATAGGTTTTGGACTGATGTATTTTCTTTCTCATTCATTTCCATGAATTGTTTAAGTTCTTTGATTTCTTGGTTGACCCAAACATTATTGAGCAGAGTGGTCTTTAGCTTCCAAGTGTTTGAATTTCTTCCAAATTTTTTCTTGTGATTGGGTTTTAGTTTTAAAGCATTACGGTCGGAGAATATGCAAGAAATAATCTCAGTCTTTTGTATCGGTTGAGACCTGATTTGTGACCCAGTATGTGGTCTATTCTGGAGAAAGTTCCATGTGCACTCGAGAAGAATGAGTATTCTGTTGTTTTAGGGTGGAATGTTCTATATATATCTATGAGGTCCATCTGGTCCAGCGTGTCATTCAGAGCTCTTGTTTCTTTGTTGGTTTTCTGCTTAGATGATCTGTCCATTGCTGAGAGTGGAGTATTGAGGTCTCCTACAACTAACGTATTGTTATCAATATGACTCTTCATTTTAGTTAACAGTTGGCTTATGTAGATGGCTGCTCCCATATTGGGGGTGTAGATATTTACAATTGTTAGATCTTCTCGTTGGATAGACCCTTTAAGAATGATATAGTGTCTTTCTGTGTCTCTAACTACAGTCTTTAGCTTAAAATCTAATTTGTCTGATATAAGAATTGCTACCCCAGCTTTCTTTTGAGGTCCATTGGCATGGAAGATTGATCTCCATCCCTTCACTTTCAGTCTGAATGTATATTTAGGTTCAAAATGAGTCTCTTGTAGACAGCATATGGATGGGTCCTGTCTTTTTATCCAACCTGTAACCCTGTGCTGTTTTATGGGAGCATTACGCTGTTCACGTTGAGAGTGATTATTGAATAATACAAATTTATTGTCATCATGTTGCCTGTGAAGACCCTATTTTTATAGGTTGTCTCTGTAAATTTCTGTTCTATATCACTCTTGGGGTCTTTCTCCTTTTATAGAACCCCCCTTAATATTTCTTGCAGGGCCGGCTTAGTGGTCACATATTCTTTCCGTTTCTGCTGGTCTTGGAAGCTCTGCATCTCTCCATCCATCCTAAATGACAGCCTTGCCAGATAAAGTATTCTTGGCTGCATGTTCTTCTCGTTTAGTACCCTAAATATGTCTTGCCAGCCCTTTTTGGCTTGACAGGTCTCTGTGGATAGGTCTGACGTTATTCTGATGTTCCTTCCTCTGTACATAAGGAATCTCTTCCCCCTAACTGCCCTTAAGCTGGTTTCCTTGGTTCTAAGATTTGCAAGTTTTACTATTACATGCCGGGGCATTGGTCTGTTTTCCTTGATCTTGGAGGGGTCCTCTCTGCCTCTAGGACATGAATGTTTCATTCCCCAGATTAGGGAAGTTCTCAGCTACGATTTGCTCAAATATATCTTCTAGTCCTCTCTCTCTTTCCACCCCCTCAGGGATCCCAATAATTCTGACATTGGAACGTTTCATAGTGTCACTTACTTTTCTGATTCTATTTTCATGGATTTTGAGTTGTTTTTCCCTGGCCTCCTCTTTTTCCTTCTTGTCTATTAATTGGTCTTCTAGATCACTAATTCCTTCTTCTGCCTTGCTTACCCTAGCTGTTAGATTATCTCGATTAGATTGGATCTCATTGATAGCATTTTTAAGTTCTGCCAGTTCAGCTTTCATTCTGCCCTTAGAGACTATGTTGCCATTAATTGATTTCTCCATTCTAGCTATTGTCTTCACAGTTGCTACCCTGAATTCCATCTCTGACATCTTGGTTATCTCTGTATCCATTTGTAAATCTGTGGCAGAAGTCACAGAAGTCTTTCCTATTTTGGGGGTTCCTCCTCCTAGTCATTCTGTTGAGGGGTAGTTGAGGGAATGTAGAGTGTCCAAATTATTGACCAGAACCCAAGCAAGATGCACCTGTTTTCTAGGGACCTTAGGGTTGATGGCCTCTCATTCTCCCAGCCTGTCTTATGGGGGGAGGGGCCTGCCACACTGTTACTCAGGCAACCCTGTTTGGGTAGAGTTGCCTTGCTCCTGTGGCAGGGGATGGGCTCAGTGAAAACCAGTTTTTTGGGGCTTTTGTTCTCTGGTGGCTTTCCCTGGCGGCTTTCCAGGTCTTTTCCAAGAGTCAGAGCAGAAGAGATCGTTTCCAACCCTCTGCCTCAGAGCAGAGAGATCACACTCTGTTCTTCAGTGAGCTCTCCAGGCCACACTATCTCCGTTTCTGTCTGTGGTGCTATAAACTGCAGCGTCCTGGGTTGTGCACCCCTCCGCAGCGCTCCCAGTCCATGCCTCCAGGTCGGGCACGGGGGCTCATCTCTGCCCTTTGTGCTTCTAAAACTGCCAGCCACCCCAAATTTGCTCCCGCAGCCCCGCAGCTCCAGGTTTCAGTCTGGGGGGCTGCCCTAAAGTCCTTTCCCCACGCTGCTGGTCTGTGAGTCTGTGCCCTGTCCCCAGCATGGGAAGCTATCACTCACCGGCAGTGTAGGATCACCACGGCTCCCTCCCCCTTCCATTTATCCTCTGATATCTGCCTGCAGGATCACGGCTTCCCGCTTCGTACCTCAAAACCAACCGCCTGTGATAGTCTGCTTGTAGGGATCCAGATCTGTCTTCTTACATCTCAGGCTGATTTTGTGGGTTTTCAGAGTGGTCTGGTAGATATCCAGCTCAATTCTGGGGACCAGCTGGAATAGGGTCCCCTACTCCCCCACCATCTTTTCCTCTCCTCTTAACTTTGAAATTTGACTAGGTTTCATTTCACCATTTTTAGCCTTCATACAATGATAAATTTTTGATAACTCATACCTGACCTAAAGCATTCTAAAGTGCAAAACCACTTTTTTCATTTACATTTCCAAATGAATAGCAGTTAAGAGAAGTAGAAATCAGTTATCCTAATTGAAAATGTTATCTTTTTAAAGTCTGTAAAACTTAAATTTGAATGACATGTGATATTACTGACAATAATATTGCATTTGGGGGAGAGTGTATGGACTAATTCAGACTCTGCATTTGGTGATGACAGAGTCACAAAAAACACATCAAGCATTTCCCACCTTCAGTATCTCTGAATATCTGCTAGGAATTGCTTTTTTGAGCTCTTAGGCTTAGCCAATTTGTCACATCTTGTTTACGCTCTTTAAATAATGCACTTAAAGTTTCTGTAAATTAAATATATGTTAGCTTCTCTTTATACAGAAAAGTATGTGGATTTTTATTTATATATCAATAGTGTAAACATTTTTAGCAAGAAAAAAAATGTGTTCTTTATTAGGCTTCCAAGACCAAAACCTTAATTTTTCTGTTTTCTTTATTTTAAAAGATTTGTTTTCCCCATCAGATGCAGACCAACAACGAAGAGAGAAACTCAAAAAGGAATTAGCACGAGGTGAAAGGGATTTGAAATTAAATAAAACAGCAATGCAGGCCAATTCTAAAAATAATTCCAAGTCACTATTTAACACTCTACAAAAGGTAAGATAGTATTTTTACCTGTTAAAAGCAGATGTTTCTAAGATATTTCATTAGTGGCACAACCTGACTTTGTGGTAGAATGTTTACTGTAGGTCAGAATCAGTAAACTTCTCGTTTAAAGAGCCAGGTAGTAAATACTTTAAGCTTTTCAGGCCCCACAGTCTCTCACAATTCTTGTGCCCTTGGGCAGTAGCCACAGACAAGATGTAAATGAATGGGCATAGCTGTGTTCCAGTAAAACTATTAAGAAAGACAGTAGGCCAGATTGGCCTCCAAGCTATAGTTTACTGACCCCTGCTCTTGGTGTTTTGTGATACCCTTTAACATCTGATTGAGGACGTTCTCTTACTCTGTTATTCCTAGTTCGCTAAGAGGATTTGTTTTTCCTTTCTCATGAATGGATGTGAATTTTATAAAATGCTTTTTCTGCCTTTTTTTGAAAAGATGGTATCATTTTTCTTTTTAATCTGTGTATGTTGTGAATTATAGTCAAGTTTCTTTTTTTTTTTTTAAGTATTTTTTTTTTAAAGATTTTATTTTTATTTATTTGAGAGAGAGAATGAGAGAGAGCACATGAGAGGGGTTAGGGTCAGAGGGAGAAGCAGACTCCCTGCCGAACAGGGAGCCCGATGCGGGACTCGATCCAGGGACTCCAGGATCATGACCTGAGCCGAAGGCAGTCGCCCAACCAACTGAGCCACCCAGGCGCCCCTCTTTGATTTTTTCCTCACCAGAGATTTGTCAGGTTTTTTTTTTTTTTTTTAATCTTTTTAAAGAGCATTTGTTTTACTTCATTAATCTTCTCTGTTGTATTTTGTTTTCTGTTTTTTAATGTCTGTTCTTATCTTTCTTTTCCCCTTTTGGTTTTCTTTGGGTTTATTTTGTCTTACTTTCCTACTTTTGCTTAGCTTATTTTCAGCCTCACTTCTGGACAGTATAAGCATATTTTAAGGTTATAAATTTTCCTCCACATGCTGCTTTAGCTGTATCCCACAAGATTTGCTATATGGTATTTTTATTATGATTCAATTCAGAGTATTTTCCATTATAATCTCTTTTTTAACCCAAGAGTCATTTAGAAGTATTTCTTAATCTCTGTGTGTATTTTTTTCCCTAGGAGTTTTCTCTTTGTTCCAGATTTCTAGCCTAATCATAGATTTATATGATGCTAATTTCTTGAAATTTGTTGAGAAATTTGCTTTATGGCCCAGTAGGTAGACAAATTTCTTAAAATGCACTGTGTCATTATGTGTTTGGAAAGAAAATATACTATAGTTGTTGTGTATAGTATTTAATACAATGTATTCATTAGATTAAACTTCATATATATTCAAATCTTACTAATTTTTTTTTCTGATCAAGCTATCATTTATTAAGAGAAATCTTCCACATGATTATGTATTTAGCTATTTCTCTAAAAGTTAGTACTACCAATTTTTGTTTTGTAGATTTTGAGTCTATATTATTATTTTATAAATACAGATTTAGAGATAATATATTTTCTTGGTGACTCAAACCTATTGTCACTGCTTTGAGATTCTTTATCTTAATTTTTTTTGTATTAAAGTGTTTTCTGATAGTGATATAGTTAAACCAGTTTTCTTTTGATTAGTACTCCCTTGGTATATCTTTTTCCATTTTTTAATCCTAATGTTTTAGGTAGGTCCTAAAGTTTGGGTTTTGTTTTGGTTTTTTTTTTAAGATTTTTTTTAAAGATTTTATTTATTTGTCAGTGAGAGAGAGAGAGAAAGAGAGCACACAAGGCGGGGGAGCGGCAGGCAGAGGGAGAAGCAGGCTCCCCCTGAGCAAGGAGCCCGATGAGGGACTCGGTCCCAGGACCTGAAGCTAAAGGTAGATGCTTAACCAACTGAGTCACCTGGGTGTCCCTAAAGATTTTATTTTATTTTTTTTTAAGATTTTATTTATTTATTTGACAGAGAGAGAGAGAGCACAAGTAGGCAGAACAGCAGGGAGAGGGAGAGGAAGAAGCATGCTCTCCACTGAGCCTGACGTGGGGCTCAGTCCCAAGACCCTGGGATCATGACCTGAGCTGAAGGCAGTCGCTTAACCAACTGAGCCACCCAGGCGCCCCTAAAGATTTTATTTTTAATGAATCTCTGTACCCAATGTGGGGCTCAAACTCACAACCCCAAGATCAAGACTCACATGCTCTACCGACTAGGCCAGCCAGGTGCCCCGTAGTGATTATACTTTTTAACTGAAAGTTTAAAATATTTTTCTATCATAATATAAATTAATAATTATATTTGGGGATAAAAATGGAGTTTGTTAAAAATATATAATTAAATCTATAAATGTAAGATGTTTTCTTTCATTTTTCCTTTAGCCACTGTAACCTATTCTGCCTCCATAAAGTAGTTCATTTATGTTTTATATGTGTGTGTGTATTATATATTTTTTTAAACTTGCCTACACGTTTTATAAGCCTTGATGATAAATATTTATACAAATTCAGATTCAAATTATTATTTTAGGTATATTTCAATAATTAGGATTTATGGTTAATAGTCACCTATCTTAATTATAATCTGCATTTACTGAAAACTTTGCTACAATTAAAAAGAAAATGCTAACTTTAGGGGCACCTGGGTGACTCAGTTGGTTAAGCATCTGCCTTTAGCTTGGGTCATGATCCCAGGGTCCTGGGATCAAGCCCCATGTCAGGCTCTCTGCTTGGTGGGGAGTCTGCTTCTCTCTCCCTCTGTCTGCCGCTCTGCCTGCTTATGCTCTCTCTCTGTCTGCTAAATAAATAAATAAAATCTTAAAAAAAAAAAAAAGAAAGAAATGCTAACTTTAGCCTCTGAGCATATTAGCCTTTTATATACGTGAGATCATATAATCAAAAACCTTTTCTTATAATTGCCCATACACTCATGCTGTTCTTTCTCTCACACTTTGACTCATCTCAGGGGCCTCCAGTACCTTTCCAGTCTGAACCCTGTAACCTCCACACAATTATTCCCTCACATCACTGGTATAGCACTTACTACATGCTATTAAGATTAATTGAATATGTGGATGTGACCCATATTCCTAATTAAATCTATGAAACATTTTTAAAGTAGTATAAAACCATGAAAAGCAAGAGCTATCAATTTCTTTTATAAAATATAATTTGAAACGTTTTTGCAAAACAAGTGTTAATTGAATTTTTAAATAATTTGTACCCACCCTATTCTGCAATTGAATTGATTCCTCAGCTGCTTTAAAATCTGACAGTTGAAGGAGGTTCTGGTTGAGTGTCCTTTGGGCTCAGGCCATGGTCTCAGGGTCCTGGGGTCAAGCCCTGCATGGGGCCCTGTATGGGGCTCATGCTCTCTCTCAAATAAATAAATAAAATCCTTTAAAAATTAATTAATTAATTATTTTTAAAAATCTGACAGTTGGAAAAATCTTTGTATACTATTTCTTCTGACATTATCCCTGAAAAAGATTTAGTACTCAGTTCTCTGATTATAAACTTTGATGTGTTCTTGACATGAAAACCTTATGAGTATATAAACTATGCAGTCATTATCACTTTACATAAATTCTTAAATCACAGAAACAGTTCACAACAAATTGCATTGAACTGTAAAGCTGACTTAAGAAAGTGAAAGTGGTCAAATTACCACCAGAATTTTTGTTCCATTCACATGTAATTGATAAACCCTTTTCTGATTTTAGAACCTTACAGTTATCTGTTTTTCACATTTTGGTGAATTTACCAGTATGTTACATATTTTCTGTGAAAATTATATCCAAGCTTTCTGATATTCATAGCTATAGGAAACAATAATATAATCTCAAAAAAAGCAGATTGGTACAATTGATTTCATACTATGTTCTACTGGTTTCCAAGGAAACAAGAAGTATAGGATACAAGATAGGAATTATGAGACATAAAAATACAGGAAAGTTTCTTGCTTTTAGTCAATTCAAAAGCAATTTTTCCAGCCCATTTCAGATAGATGAGAGTATATTTCTGTCTTTAAAGACTTTGGTGTTTTATTTTGTTTATTAAATAACCATTATTGATAAGAATTTTCTTACAGGCTGGGCGCCTGGGTGGCTCAGTTGGTTAAGCGACTGCCTTCGGCTCCGGTCATGATCCTGGAGTTCCGGGATCGAGTCCCACATCAGGCTCCCTGCTCAGCAGGGAGTCTGCTTCTCCCTCTGACCCTCCTCCCTCTCATGCTCTCTGTCTCTCATTCTCTCTCTCGCAAATAAATAAAATCTTAAAAAAAAGAATTTTCTTACAGGCAGTCTAATGCCTTGTGCATTTCTGCCTGCTCTGATCTCAGCTTGTACTGTTCCTCTAAGTGTAAATAATTCCTGTGATTATTATTTAATAACCCTGTAGGATTTTTCAGATCCTACTTAGAAATTTTTCTCCCGGGAGCCAAACTTTTGTGGTATATAAGCTACAAGTCTTGTTTGGGAGCACTTTTTAAAACTAATATATTGAAATCATTAAAAAAGTGCCCTAGTGATTCAGAATTTAATGCCAAAATATTTCCTTGCCTTGAGTAATTTTGCCTTGTATTTGAGATCAGCTTAGAAAGTACTTGGAAAGGAAATGGTAGGTGACTTGACCTATTTTAGGCTTTAGTTACAGTATGCAGTCTAAGTAAGTCATCTGCATTTTTCTTACTTAGATGAATCAGTACTTCGATTAGTTGACAGTTTCACCATCAGAAAAAGAGTTAAAATCAGTTTAAAATTCCTCATGGTGTAAAAAATCTAAAATACAGGGACACCTGGCTGGCTCAGTCAGTAGAGCATGCAGCTCTTGATCTTGGAGTCAAGTTTGAGCCCCACATTGAGGGTAGAGTTCACTTAAAAAAAAATCTAAAATATATAATTTTCAGATGCGTCTTCATAATAGACAATATGATGTAATGAAGAGCATAGGCTCAGCCTGGTCTGACTCTGAGACCCTGCACCACCTGAGTTTCTTCATCTATGAAATAAAAGTAGTATTTGTATCATCACCACCCAAAAGTTGATGTGAGGATTAAATGAGTTGTGCATGTAAATTACTTCGAACTATACCTTATACATAGCATAGTAACTTACTAGTAGCAGTGATAGAAGTTCTTAATTGTCCTCTTTTATCCTACTCAGTGGCAAGAACAGTACCTTTCACACAGGAAGCACTCAGCCATTCTCTTACTCAGCTTGTTCATCTTCCTCTTGTTTCTCTCCCCATGAGCTTGGAGGGCAGAGGCAATAGCTAACTCCTAGCCATGTCACCTCAGAATCTGTAACTTCCATGTAACTTCCCTCTACCTAATAAAGTGCCTCAAAGTCCTTTAAAGGATACACAGGTGTTTGGGATGCCTGGGTGGCTCCGTTCGTTAAGCGTCTGCCTTCAGCTCAGGTCAGGATCCCAGGGTCCTGGGATCGAGCCCCGCATCGGGCTCCCTGCTCGGCAGGAAGCCCGCTTCTTCCTCTCCCATTCCCCCTACTTGTGTTCCCTCTCTCACTGTGTCTCTCTCTGTCAAATAAATAAAATCTTTAAAAAAAAAAAAAAAGGATACACAGGTGTCCATAAAGCCTGGAATCATACTCATTGCATCTTGGGCATCTAATCTGTAAAAGAATAAAATATTATCTATGTTTTAAGACTTTGTGGATACCCTGTAGAAATGGTTCTTCCAAAATTAAACCAGAAGGAAATGGAGCAGTCCAAAACGTCTTCCCTTTCAGCTTTCCCCACTCATGAGGAGAAGTTGAGAAGTTCCTTTTCATTTTGCCACCACCAACAGCGTGATTGAGAAGGGGATTGGTGTTCAAGAGTGGTTTGGAAATTTTCAGATAAAACTGAGATCTACCTGATCTCAGTACACAAGTTCAAGACCATAAATGTAGGTAGATGTTAGTAATTATTTTTTTTTAGTTTCAGAAAGAAAAATGATTGCTGGGGCACCTAAGTGGCTTCAGCTCAGGTCGTGATCCCAGGGTGCTAGGATTGAGCCCCGCTTTGGGCTCCCTGCTCAGTGGGGAGTCTGCTTCTCTCTTTCCCTCGGCCCCTACCTCCCACTTGTGTTCTCTCCCACTTTCTGTCTTACTCACTCTCTCAAATAAATAAAATCTTTAAAAAAAAATGATTGCGGGGCGCCTGGGTGGCTCAGTCGGTTAAGCGACGGCCTTCAGCTCAGGTCATGATCCTGGAGTCCCGGGATCAAGTCCCGCATCGGGCTCCCTGCTCGGCGGGGAGCCTGCTTCTCCCTCTGACCCTCCCCCCTCTCATGTGCTCTCTCTCTCTCTCATTCTGTCTCAAATAAATAAATAAAATCTTCTAAAAAAAAATGATTGCTATTACTTATATTTAGAATTATATTTTTATATATTAATAATTCAAAACCGTGAACAGAACTTCATATATAGTGCTAACATCTTCAGGAATATATGATCTCTAAACCCACTAAGGCAACTATTTTTGGTGTATAATGTGGAGATTCCCAATTAGGTGAATTTGTAAACATAATTGATGACAATCAAACCAAACGTTCTTAGCCCTCAGGAGAACCACAAGATGAAGATGTGTTAATTGGAGAAGTGAATGGATTTCCATCCTTTACAAGGTCACCAAGGTCACCAGTAACTTCTTCAGAGAGACTACACCTAAATCTACCTAAATCTGATAAAGTCCTCACAAATGGTACCGAGAAGAACTCCAGTTCCTCCGTGTTCAACATGGATTACACTGCCTCTGGGCCCAGGAGAGCATGCTCTGGAACTTCATACGGCAAAGGGCCCAAGAGCACATTCCCAAATACCCATCGGTTTCAGTTAGTTATTTCAAAAGCACCCAGTGGGGACCTTTTGGATAAACATTCTGAACTCTTTTCCAACAGACATTTGCCATTCACTCCACGCACTTTAAAAACAGAAGCAAAGTCTTTCCTGTCACATTATCGATACTATACGCCTGCCAAAAGAAAAAAGGATTTTACAGACCAGCGGATAGAAGCTGAAACCCAGACTGAATTAAGCAGGTATGGCACATTCACAGCCAGTAGTAAGTCCTTCAGGGTGTTGTAGAATTAAATAATATTTCTTATTTTATATCATGTACCTAATGTGTCAGACTTAAGGTCTGGTAGTGCCCTTTTGAACTGGATGAGATTAATGTCACTTTTCCTTTTGTATGTATCACTAGAACTACCTGAGTAATGGTTGAAAAGTAGTTATTAAACTTGTCAAGCTCCTTATAAACAGGAATATTACATATTTTAATTTATTGTTTCAAACATGGTATATGCTTTTAAATATACTTTCAGAGAATCCTTAAAATATGTCATCAACTAGTATTTGTGTAAATATGTCTATAGATTTGTGTTAAAAACGGCAAAACAATGGGCTATCAAGGAAAAAAACACTGTTTCTCTGACTCTCCCTGGGTTCCCTTCCTGCAAATATTCAAACCCACTCTTACATAGCAACAACTCCCCAGGAATAATTTAGCCAAGTGGGATAATTTCTGGAAATTAAGTATAATTTGCCTCAATAATATTTTCATATTTGATGGTGCCTGACACATAATGAATATTCAGTAAAAGTTTGCCAAATGATTAAAGAAACAAACAAATCTTATAAAGTATTAAGTGTTAACTGATTTGTGATTATTGCTCCTGGTGTTATTTAAACAACTATTTACCTGGTCCTAGGTTTTAGTTATTTTTAAGAAAGCAAAAAAACAATTTAGGACTAGTATTCTTTTCTCTGGGTGTAGATAAGAGGTACAGTAATATCAGATGACTCTGCATTCATTTAATCCCAAGAATTAAGGAATGGGGAGAAGTAAGGAAAGCAAGCATATGGTATCCTTTTCTAATTGTATGTATGATAGCTTTTGAGGATTAATAGTTCCCATTTCCCTAGTCCCATTCTATCCAGTGGAAATCTAGCTGCTATTCAAAAAAAAAAGGAAAAATAAGCTGTGTAATCCAAACCATGTCTATTTCCTGATTATATAATTAGAAATTACACATTTTATAAGAATAGATGGATTTCATCTCTTATGTGTGAGAGGTTTTTTAAGACTGTAAACTTATCAGGGTGTTTGTATTTTGAAGGCTTGACAATTGCTCCTTTTTAAAATATTACAGCTTTAAATCTGATTTTGAGACAGTTGACACCAAGAACTTCACAGATTCAGAAGAGAACACAAAGCAGGTAATAAAAATGAGATCTCTTTGTGTGCCACATTGGAATTACAGCTGCTTTAATTTAATAAAATATATATAGCTGTTTGGACTTGAATAATCTTCTGGTGACACTTCTTGCAGATAATGTAGCCAGTATAGAGAAGGACTACCTATTTATACATGGCTGTAGCTCTCTTTGAGTGGCCAGATGGATCCTGCCCAGTCTGGGAAATCATCTGATGCTAGCACTTTTTCTAGATGGTTGGTTGGCTGGCTAGAGAGATGAATAAATGAATAAAATACCTTAAACGTTGCTTTCAAAGATATAGACTTGGATCACTGAAGGAGCCAGAAAAGCTATACGGAAGTTTTTAGTTTCTGTGCCTGTATTTTTTTTTTATTTGCCACTGATTATTGGAAATTATATAAGAATAGATGGTATCATTCTCTTATATTTGCTTTTACTTTTTTCTAGACCATAAGGCTCTTTTTTTATAGTGTTTATGTTTTGAGTGGTTAGCAGTCATTTCTTTTAAAATATTACAGCTTTAAGTCTGATTTTCATATATTATTTTTATTTTCGGTGTATTAATCATACACTTGTGTCCTATTTTAAATTTATGGTTTATAAAAACAGTTTGTCTATTAAAATATCAAACACAGGGGCACCTGGGTGGCTCATTTGGTTAAGCATCTGACTTCAGCTCAGGTCGTGATCTCAGGGTCCTGGGATCAGGAGTCTGGTTCTCCCTCTGCCTCACCCCCCACTCATGCACACTCTCTCCCTCCCTTTCTCTCTCTCTCATGAATAAATAAAACCTTTTAAAAAGAAGTATTTAATAAAATGTCAAACAGATTTCGGGGATAAAAGAATATAATCACACTGAACTTCTGTCTTCTCTTCTGAATGTGGGTAGAGAATTGTCGGTTTCCATCTCAGCCATAAATACCTGTTTGACATGGGCCCTGCCACTCAAAGCTCAAGGACAAATCGCTTATCCTCTGAGAGCTGAATTTTCACATCTAGAAAAACTACTCAACATGTAGGCTCATTGGAGGCATAGGCATAAAGTGCCTAGCCTGAGAAGGCCTCAGTCATGATGGCTATGACTAGCTTGAGATTTAGGAAGACAGCCAGCTCTCTAGACAACTAAATAAACTGAAGCCGAAGTCCACGTTCATGGCATTGTGATCCAAATGCCGATCCTAACCCTGTAAGACTCCGAAGGCCGTCGCCCAACCAGCTGAGCCCCCCGGGTGCCCTGTATCAGCCCTTTTTCCTATGGGATATCTCCCCTCTGCTTCCTTGACTTTTTTGAAATTTGCTATTTTGCTTTATTTCCGCTTTCATGATGTATTTTTGAAGCAAAGCAAAGATTGAGTCTTCTCATTACATCCCCAGGCATCTAATTGTATGACATATGATATCAGAGGAAAAATAGCTCCTTTACCCTTACAAGGGCATGACTTACCGTGGGATGAGAATAAAGATGGCACTCTTCAGCGTTCCTCACCAAGGTAAGCGGGTTACAGAAGTCGCTACAACTGTCTATTTAACTGCTTTCCTGTGTAACAGACATATAATATTTGCAACATAAGTACTACTCTAATTACATGCACTCCAATCTATTTTAGTGTTACACAGTTCAGCGGCAGTGTTAGTTTCACTAAGGAAATTGTACAAAGTAGGTACTCAAGAAAAGTTTAAATGAATTCATTTTGCTAATTCATTAAGAAAGAAAAAGGCGATACTGGCTTGTATTATTTGCCATTGCTATTCCTATGAAAAAGGATTTTCCTGGAGCACCTGGGTGGCTCAGTTGGTTAAGTGTCCAACTCTTGATTTCAACTCGGGTCATGATCCTGGGGTCATGAGATCAAGCCCCGCATTGGGCTCCGTGCTGGGTGTGGAGACTGCTTAAGATTCTCTCTCTCTCCCTCTGCCCCCCCCCCCCGCCCCCTGTACACTTGCACACTTGGAAGGGAGGGAAGGAGGGGGGGAGAGAGGGAGGGAGGAAGGGAGGGAGGGGGGGAGGGAGAAAGGAAGGGAGGGGAAAAGAAGGAAGGGAGGGAGGGGGAGGGAGGGAAGAAGAAAGGAAGGGGGGGGAGGAAGGAAGGGAGGGAGGGGGAAGGGAGGGAGGGAGGAAGGAAGGGAGGGAGGGGGGAGGAAGGAAGGGAGGGGAAAAGAAGGGAGGGAGGAAGGAAGGAGGGGAGGGAGGAAGGAAGGAAGGGAGGGAGGGGGGAAGGAGGGGGGATGGAAGGAAGGGAGGGGAAAAGAAGGAAGGGAGGGAGGGGGAGGGAGGGAGGAAGGAAGGGAGGGAGGGAGGAAGGGAGGGAGGGAGGAAGGAAGGGAGGGAGGGAGGAAGGAAGGGAGGGAGGAAGGGAGGGAGGGAGGAAGGAAGGGGAAAAGGATTTTCCTGAAGACAAAATCTGTGGCAGAAATAATACTGAGGAACCTCACGATTTGAGGATTCATAATTCATGATTTTGAACATTCACCATATGCTAGTGTTTTATCTGTCACTGCCGTGTACTGGCACTGTTTTTAAAAACTATGCATCATATTTAGTAATTACGGAATACTACACCTAGATAAAAATAATAGGTTAGCAAAAATGCCTCTGGTAGTTTCAGCTGTCAAATGTATGTCCAGTGTCAGAGATTGTATATGAGATGAAGAAGGTGTAAATAAAGGACTAGAGATTAAAAAGAGGGCAAGAATGAGGTGTCATAGAGCAGACCAGAAGGCCAGCACATGTGATCCCTCAGAGCCTGCCCAGGGAGACGGCACCTGGCAGGGCTGTGGGCGGTTCACTGCTAACCTCTCTTGTCTTGAAATTCATGATGCTTCAGTACTCATAACAAGATTTATAAGCTAACTCTTGAGCCACTCTGCAAATGAATATAAAGAATGGCCTAAAGAAAGGAATATTTATCTTTTCTAGTAGTTTCTATCTAAAAGAAGTAAAAATATTTATAATCGAGCATACCTGAATAAAAAGATTGGAATTAACTAATGATGACATAACTAAATATTGACAAAATTTATCATGATGACCAACTTAAAACAGTTTTTCATGGGGAAGTAATCTGTTTCCCCCATTATTTATATGTTAACCTTAGTCAAAGTGAAATTGTGTGTACTAGGTAAGTGCTGTAGTCCAGTTTGGAAAAGGATTGTGGGAGCACCGAGGTGGCCCAGTCAGTTAAGCATCCCACTCTTGATCTCAGCTCAGTTCTTGATCACAGGGTGGTGAGTTCAAGCCCCACACTGGGCGTGGAGCCTAGTAAATACATACATACATACATACATACATACATACATACAGTGAATTTGTAGTCAGAAGACTAATTAAAAATATCTTTGCTACTTACTAACACCTGTCCTTGGCAAGTTAGCCAACCATTCTGCCCCCTGGTGAACTCATCAGTCAGTGGAAAAAATAATACCTACCCAATATACCAGTCGGGGTTGTTCTGAATATTAGATCAGATCATGGATATGAAAGTACTTTAAAAATTCTAAAATACATTATTACTAATATATAATATTATTGAATACTTATTGCATGCCAGTCATTGTTTTGTTCAAATATTGTAATTTTCTCTTTCCAGGGCAGTACGTCAGTATTCCCTGCAGCTTCCTCCAGAGAGAAAACTCCACTCTGAGTAAGATCTTTTTGACCTCTTCATTTTGCTTAGTGGAAATCAAGAATTAAAAATCACACAAACTATTATTAAATAAGTCTGGACTGAATACTGATTTCTCTTACAACTAGCTTTGGAGTTCAATCATATAATATACCCTAAATTTGAGAATGATCAGAATTTTCTGAAGTAGTCATCAATCACTTCATCTTTATGTCCAGGGGAAATTTGTCCCTAAGTTAATAATGCCTGCTGGTTGTTTTTTTATATAATTAGTACCCATAAAAATAAATAAGAATAACAAGAGTTTTAGAGAAATGCAGACTTTGGATAGCTCAGGATACCCTTCCAGGAGTTTCTAACCACCAGGTCTTTACAGATAGCATACTTCTATGTTTTAATGTCGTTTTAGTTAAGGTACACTTTTTCAGGGAATATCATCTATTTTATAGAGTTTCATTTATTCTCAAACTTGCTGCTTAAATATTAGAGCCTGAAAATCAGTTTGAAAGTGTAACTTTTTATATAACATTTTAATCTTCTATTATCTAATTTTCTTAATTCTTCCCCTTACATTTACTTATTGAGTAATTGTGTGGTTGCTTGCTACTTACATTTCTATCAATTCACTGATTTCAGCTAATTAAAATCAAATTTATAATAATGTTCCATTTTCTTGTACTAGTTATTAAAATATAAAGAAATGTGCCCACATAATTAAAAATTATCACTGTATTTATATACATAAATTTCTCTACTATCATATTTTTTTTCCTCTCCATACATTTTGAGAAAAAAAGAATAATTTTTTCTGCTCAATAAATTTCCCAACCTTCAAACAAGATGCTCTTCTAGGAGCAGAAGAGGATTTCATACTTGAAGTTCTTGCTTCTCTGGATGAGTTTCGTCTTTCCCCTCCTCTAAGTGCCATGCACAGGGCTCACACCTCTGCTGCTTGACATGGTCAGGAGTCAGGACCTGTAAAATGCTTGTCAAGAACACACACCCCCAGTGGTTCACATTTGGTTGCCCTTTTGTCCTTGGTTGCTCTGTTTTGTTTTTTGTTTGTTTTGTGTGTGGGGTTTTTTTTAGTTTTTTTTATTGGTTTTTGTTTGTTTGCTGTTTTAATTCCTGCTTGTCTGTTAGTACTGAATGGATGCTATACACATCTATGAAATTTTACTTGATTAGGGAACATTTTCTCATCTTTCTTTGCATAATTTAAGAATGTAGACATAAGGGTTTTTTTTATAACATTCCTCTTAAATGTGAGATAGCAGTATATTTGTCCTAGTAGTGGTAGATACTTTTAATTAGGTACTCGTGTTTCCTATAGTTTTCAGTGTAAGTAGGAAATAATTTTTATGCTGTGTACTGCTTTGTTTTCACAGTGAAGAAGAACTGTTATATCTGAGTTTCATTGAAGATGTAACAGATGAAATTTTGAAACTTGGTTTATTTTCAAACAGGTTAGATTTTTTAAATTATATTATGGTGGTTGAATAGTACATTAAATATTCTTCCTTATCATGTTAATTCCTTTAAGTTATTTCTACATATTAGGAAATGAAAAATTATATTGCTTTCTTGGGGAGGACGTATTTAAAAAAAAAAGATTTATTGGGGCACCTGGGTGGTTCAGTCGGTTGAGTGTCTGCCTTCGGCTCAGGTCATGATCCCAGGGTACTGGATCGAGCCCCACATCGGGTTCCCTGCTCAGTGGAGAGCCTGCTTCTCTCCACTGCCTGCCACTCCCCCTGCTTGTGCACTCTCTCTGTCAAATAAATAAATAAAATATTTTTTAAAAATAAAAAATAAAAGAAGATTTATTTATTTGAGAGAGAGAGCATGCAAGTGGGGGGAGGGGCAGAGGGAGAGGGAGACAAACTTCTCACTGAGCATGGAGCCTGATGTGGGGCTCAATCTCACGACCCTGAGATTGTGATCTGAGCCAAAACCAAAAGTCGGATGCTTAACTGAATGAGTCACCCAGGCGCCCCTTAGGGGGACATATTCTTATAATTGATAGCAAATTATAAAGAATGTTTAATTCTTACCGTATAAGGCAAGTTCACAGTTTGGGGGAGTTACAGAAAAGAACAGATTTTATTCATTTAAATACTGTTATTTCTCTTAGATGCAGAGAACAGATTGGTGGTTGCCAGTGGTGGGGGTAGGCGAAATGGGCAAAGGTAGTCAAAGGGTAAAACTCTCAGTTATAAAATAAATAAGTCATGGGGATGTAACGTATAGAATGGCGACTGTAGTTCATAGTACTCTGTTGCGTATTTGAAAGTACTTTGTGAGAGAGTAGATCTTTTTTTAAAAAAAAAAAAAAAGATTTTATTTATTTATTTGACAGAGACACAGCGAGAGAGGGAACACCAGCAGGGGGAGGGGGAGAGGGAGAAGCAGGCTTCCCCCCGAGCAGGGAGCCCGATGTGGGGCTCGATCCCAGGACCCTGGGATCATGACCTGAGCTGAAGGCAGACGCTTAACGACTGAGCCACCGAGGCACCCCTGTGAGAGAGTACATCTTAGAAGTGCTCATCACAAGAAAAAATTCTGTAACTGTGTGATGATGGATGTTAACTAGACTTATTTGGTGATTATTTTACAGTATAAACAAATATTGAATCATGTTGTATACCTTACACTAATATAAGGTTAGTGTACACCTCAATTTAAAAAATCCATCACGGGGCGCCTCGGTGACACAGACAGTTGGGTGTCTGACTCTTGGTTTCAGTTCAGGTTGTGATAGCAGGGTCGTGGAATCAAGCCCCGTATCAGGCTCCCCACTCGTCATGGAGTCTGCTTGAGATTCTCTCTCTGCCCCTCCAGCTCATGCTCTCTCTCTCTCTAAAAATTAAATAAATAAATCTTCAAAAATCTATCACAAAAAAAAGAAAAGAAGAAAATGAGGGTTGCCTGGGTGGCTCAGTCAGTTAAGCATCCGCCTTTGGCTCAGGTTATGATCCCAGGGTCCTGGGATCCAGCCCCACATCGGGCTCCCTGCTCAGTGGGGAGTCTGCTTCTCCCTCTCCCTCCCTGCTCCCCCTCCTTGTGCTCTCTCTCTCTCTCTGGCAAATAATGAAATAAAATCTTCAAAAAAAAAAAAAGAAGAAAATGATATCCATATTTGAAAGAAAGATGTAAAACTGTCTTTATTCACAGACATTACATCCATGTAAAAATCCCACAGAGCCTACAAAAAAAAAATTATAACTATGCAAAAACAAACACTATATCTCTTAGTTGTAATAGACTGGTGAACCAAATTTTTGCTTATTTGCAAAGATCCATCATCTTATTTTACTATTTGAAACTTGTCATGAGAATCAAAAGCAAGCATTTTTGTTAAAACTGTTACTAGTAAAGTGAGAACAAATTAAAAACTAGGTTTATACACTGTAAGTGAAATGGGAAGTTTGCAAAACCAGATTAGATATTGCATATCTTAAGGAAACTATGTGGTCCTGAATCAGCTTGAACATTATTTATCTAAAGTTCACTGGGCACAAAGGTGCACTTAACATTATGTATCATAGAACTCCATTATTTATACTACATGCTTTCCCTGTTGAAATATGTCAAGTACAACATTTCTAATGAATTATTTCTATTCTTATGTGAAGTTTTTTTTAATTAAACATTTGTATTATTGCTATAAAAAGATACACTAAAAGACCTAAGTTTCGGGGCGCCTGGGTAGCTCAGTCAGTTGAGCGACTGCCTTCGGCTCAGGTCATGATCCCAGGGTCCTGGGATTGAGTCCCACATCGGGCTCCCTGCTCTGCGGGGAGCCTGCTTCTCCTTCTCCCCCTCCCCCTGCTGGTGTTCCCTCTCTCGCTGTGTCTCTCTCTGTCAAATAAATAAATAAAATCTTCAAAAAAAAAAAAAAGACCTAAGTTTCTTGTTTTTTGTTTTGTTTTATTTTTTAAAGATTTTTATTTATTTATTGAGAGAGATAATGATAGAGAGAGATCATGAGAGGGGGGAGAGTCAGAGGCTGAGCAGGGAGCCTGATGCGGGGCTCAATCCCGGGACTCCAGGATCATGACCTGAGCCGAAGGCAGTCGCTTAAACAACTGAGCCACCCAGGAGCCCCTAAGTTTTTTTTTTTATAATAATTCTGTTTACTACTTTTGTTTAAAAAAGGTGGCTAAAAATGTTTTCATAATGGTTATAGAGTTTCAAATTTGCAAGATGAAAAAGTTCTATTGGTCTGTTTCATAACAATGTGAATATATTTAACACTACTTGACATTTTAAAAATTGCTGAATAAAGCAGAACTACTAAATCTAAGATTGGCTTACTTCATTGATAATAACAAATGGTAACAAAGGAGTTGTGTTTCAGCAAAGGTATTGATACATTCATGTGATAACAAGACAAGCATAGTGCAGTTGAAAAATAATTTCTCTGGAGCCAGACACATCTGGGTTAAATTCGCTTAATGGCTTGTGACCTTAGGAGAGAGGAAGTCATCATCTTCGATCATTTTCTCATCTTTAAAATGATCTTTACAATACCTTTCTCTCCAAAAACTGGTCGTGATTAGAGGTATAATGATTGTGTATGTGGCACAGATGTCTGGCCCTTGGTGGTATGTGATGAGTGATGGCTTTTAGGTTATTATGTGGATTTACCATCAGTGGAATTTTTTTTCAAGTATAATTGAGGAAGCATTGTAAAATAACTGTAAGAGAATTTCCTTTAGGGTTTGGTTTGGGGGGTTGTGTATGTGAAAGAGAAGGGGAGGGAGAGGCTTTTGGTGTTTGCATAGATGCGTGAGAGGGAAAACATGCTTTTTGGTGTGTGGCAGGGGTATTGTTGGACCTCTTTTAAAATATTTTCACAGAAATGTAAGTGTTATATAATCTTTCAGAAACAATGGCATCTGTTACAAAAGTTAAACAAAAACAAAAGCCATACTAGCTCCCAAATTGGAGAACTTGACAGAACAGGGAAGGATTAAGTGTTTAGCTTTGGAAAGAAAATACTCTTCAACCTTTAGTAGTTCTGTTGTTGCATGGCTATTTTGTATTTAATTGATTTTCTGATTTTGAGACATTAACATTTCTATTTATCATTTTTAGGTTTTTAGAACACCTATTTGAGCGACACATAAAACAAAATAAACATCATTTGGAAGAGGTTTGTCTTTCTTTAGACATTCATTAGAAAAAATTCTAATATGGAAAGAATTTTAAAGTTTTTCCATAGCCTCAAAAAATGCATTAAAAGCAAGTGCTGTTTTTCCCTTGTACCTTTTGTGTGTATGGTGGGGTGCGGGGGGTGGGTGATGAAAGAAGTATTAACCCTGCTGAGATGAGCAGCACTGCAGACAAAAGTAATTCAATTTGACGAGCCTAATTAATGTAATTATTCCCGTCTTGCTTAATCCTAGGAAAAAATGCGCCATCTGCTGCATGTCCTGAAGGTGGACTTAGGCTGCACATCCAGAGAAAACTCAGTAAAGCTGGATGATACTGATATGCTGAATTTACTTGATTTTGAACAGGCTGAGAATTCAGAAGAAAATGAAGATAAAAGTAAACATGATACCACAATTCAGCAGGAACGTCAAGAATACCAAAAAGCTTTGGATATGTTATTGTCTGTACCAAAGGATGAAAATGAGAGACTGTCTTCACCAAATGAATTTTTCCTACCCATCTATAAATCAAAGTACTCAGAAGGGGTTATAATTCAACAAGTGAATGATGAAACAAACCTTGGACCTTCAGTTTGGGATGACAAAAATCCGAGTGTCTCTGACAGCTTAACGGACCAAGAGACCTCTGTGAATGTCATTGAAGGGGATAGTGACACTGAAAAGGCAGAGACTTCAAATGAATTATGTTGTCTTAGCACAGAACTCTCCCCAGCTCTTCAGCTTCACAGTGTCCAAGATGACAACAGTCATGACATGGCAGGACCGACTCTTAAAATCATGGAAATGAGCATTGAGGACTGACCTTTGGATGTGTGATCTTCATTAATAAATATCCCAAATGGCCAGTAATTCAATATTCCTTTTCCTTTGTTTTATTCTTTCATATATTAAGACTTCTGTATTTGCTTTCTATGCTCTATAATAAAGTACCTTAAATTAGCAGCTTAAAACTACACACATGTATTATTTATCCCACAATTTCTGTGTATCAGGAGTCTGGGCATAACTTAGATGTGTCTGCTCTGGGTCTCAAGGCTACAAGCCAGTGTCATTTGGGGCTACGGTCTCATCTGGAGACTTGACTGGGGCAAGAATCTGCTTCCAAACTCTTTGCAGGTTGTTGGCAGAATTCCTTTCCCTGAGCTGTAGCTCTGAGGGCTTTTTTTTTGCAGGCCATCGGCTGCCCTCAGCTTCTAGAGGCTGCCCACCATTCCCTACCACTTGGTAAGCAGCCACAGCATCGCTGCTTGCTTCTTGAAGGCTAGTGAGATATTACATAATGTAATCACAGGAACGACTTTCCATCACCTTTGCTACCTTTTTTTAGTTAGAGGCAAGTCACAGATCCTGCCCACACTTAAGGAGTAGAGATATTATACAAGGGTATGAATGCCAGAAGGTGAGAATCACGGGGTCCCCCTACGATCTGTTGGCCACGATCTCTAAAGTTGCTTTTCAGGGGACAATACTTTACCCAGACATAAGTGATTTTGTATGCAATGGGAAATGGTTTATGATCTGGCATGGATCTTGAAACATTAAGCCTTATCTGTAGTATCTTTAATTTCTTCTGTCTCACTTTCCTGCAATATCTAAAGCTTCAAGGCCTTTCTAGTTATCAGTGAGCTAGGCAGAGTGTCAGCTCCGAAAAATTGTCCCTTCTTAATGAGGGCAAACATTCTATCAACCCAGTTTGATACTCTCTTGGCCTTGTAGTTCATGAGTGGGATATTTACTATTAAGATATGTCTCAGCAGGGGCGCCTGGGTGGCTTAGTCATTAAGCGTCTGCCTTCGGCTCAGGTCATGATCCCAGGGTCCTGGGATCGAGCCCCACATCAGGCTCCCTGCTCAGTGGGAAGCCTGCTTCTCCCTCTGCCCCTCCCCCTGCTTGTGTTCCCTCTCTCACTGTGTCTCTGTCGACTAAATAAATAAAATCTTTAAAAAAAAAAAGATATGTCTCAGAAGACTTACCTCTATTCATATTTTTTCAACTGCTTACGATAATGGAATATTCGAGTCCCAGTTTCATGCCTAGGGACTATGAAGGATAAAAAGATGAAACAAAATAATGATGATAACCCAGATGTTCTAGAAACTTAGCAATGGCCCCCAAGTATTCCAGTCTTCAACTCAGGCTTTTATCATCCCCTGCCCACACCAGTGTTTCCACAAAGGTAGTGCATACCACTGGAGGTATTAGAGCTGATTTCTGGTGGTATATAGGTGAAGATCTATCTCACTCATGGGAAGCTGACTGTCACCACTGTGTTCAGGATTCAGGCTCAGGGACAACCTGCAAAGTACAGTATAGAGGGGCTGAGCACCCAACCCACTTCTCCCCCAATATCTTAGGCCCCAAGTCACCCTGCTGCAGCCCTTCCTCAGCCCCACCTACCCCTCAGCTCCCACCTGTGGAATTCTCCGCCCCTCCCAACTTTCTGAGCAACCCCCTTCCTTTCCCATCCTACAATCCTCTTCAGTCTCCTAAAAGATCCTCAACCCTATGCTTGGCTCCCAGCCTGGGTCTCCCCATCAGTCACCCCTCTCTTTTTGGGCTCCATCCTTCTCTCAGCCCCCAGGGCTCCTTTCTTCAGTCCCAGCGTCACTTTTCCACAAACCCCTTACCCTATTATCCATGCAACTACCTCAGACTTACTGCCCTGGCTCCGACTTTCCTCCCTTTCCTGGAGCTGCCATCTTGCTTAAGGGGTTCTCAGTAACTGGCTTCTTGCTGGTTCTCCACACTTTGGGCTCAGCCTCAGACCCGCCATTTCCTGCTTTGCCATGTCTGGGACCCCTCTAACTCTGGGTACAGCTTTTTGTCTCTAGGACCATGACCCATCCTCATTTTTGTACCTTTTAGGGTATTTTGTTGTGGTGGTTGTCGTCGTCATCGTTGTCCTCAGGTTTCCCTTTAAAATTCAAGCGTAGATGTGTTGGTTTAAAGAAATATCAAAAGTGGTTCTTGGTTCTGGCAAAAGTGCAAAGGTGGGGTGTGCATGTTAAGTTTGGGAAACACTGGCTTAGAGTCTTCCACAGCGTCTTACTCTCTCCCTCTCCTCCCTCCTCCCGCAGTCCATCCTTCGCTCCGCTCTCTGGAGGCGTGAGGAGTGAGCCTTTGAGACAGACTGCCTGGGTTTGATCCTTGCGAGCTGTGACCGGAAGCTGGGTCACCAGCCTCTGTGGGCGGCCTCGGCTGTTGAATGTGCGTAATTTTCGGAGCCTTCACTGCTGGGCTCTAAGAACTAAATAGGTTGTATGTGAATTAAATATTCACAGCTGCTGTTCTAACGCAGATCATGTCACCACTCCCTTCAAAAACAACCACATTTGAGAGTTTCCTCTTGCTGACAAGATAAAGTCCAGGTCCCTTTCCATTCTTTATTAAGTCATTCTCCTTCCCAGCTCATCTGCCATCCTCCCCCAAACATCCTAATTGTCTAGCACATCGAATTACTTGTTCCTTAAACATGGCAGAGGTCCTCTCTCCCTCTCTCTCTCTCTCTCCACCCCCCACCCCTTCATACTTGCTACCAGCTCAGAATATCGTTTCCCCTGTACCGCCCTCTTGGGCCTTTGCTGACAGCCCAGATTGTAACACCATGAGACCTTGTCTGATTGCCCTAACATTTGTCCCACTTGCTCTGGGATCTGGGATCTCTCAGATCTATAGTATGAATTATAATATTGTTTATGTGCCTAGTTTCTCTCTGGTCTAGACTATGGGCTTCTTAAGATGAAAGACTTATTTCTCTTTGGATCCCAGGTCATTGTCTGCTTGAGAATGAATGCATTTGTTCATGGAGGGAGATAGTTGAAGCTCGAGGAGAGGCTTAGGCACAGGGGAGGTTAGGGGGAAAACACTCAAAGTGCAAATTCCCCCATGGAAGGGAGAATGTAGCAAACTGCTAAATTACAAGAAAATTTCCTCATTTGTTCACATTTTACATGGTATAAAATATAAATTAGCATCTTCCTGAGAAGCCTTACTTTTAAAACTCACATTTTTTTTTCCCCCAGTGAAGCCAACCAGAAAAGATCAGAGCAGCTTTTACAGGGCAAGACAATTTGCCAAGTGGATCAATTAGTTGCGCGGTTGCCTGTGAAATTAATTTACCCTGGGCCCTGGTTTAAGGGTTTGGACTAAATGATCCAAAGATTTTATTTTTTTTAAGATTTTATTTGAGAGAGGAGAGAATGAGCAAGAGAGCACGAGCAGGGGGAGCAGCAGAGGGAGAGAGAGAAGCAGAGACCAACGTGGGGCTCGATGCCCTCACAGCTGGACCAGCGCATGAAGGGTAACCAGCTACTTCTAGATCTTCATTAGCTCAACGATAATTTCTAAAGCCCCTAGGAATTAAGCCAAGGCTAACTTTGGCATATTAAAACTAAAACCTTGGGACACCTGGATGGCTCAGTCGGTTGGGTGTCTGCCTTCGGCTCAGGTCATGATCTACCAGTCCCCCTGCTTATGTTCCCTCTTCGCTGTGTCTCTCTCTGTCAAATAAACAAAATCTTTTCCTGCAAAATCCCTTTTGCCACGTGAGGTGATGTTCACATCTGGCTGTGTAAGGAATCCCAACTTGAGATCTCTGGAACCCCTGTGGCTTTTTAAGTTACGGAAGCAGTGGTTCTCACGCTGAATGCACGTCAGAATCACCTGGAGAACTTGTGAAGGCCGATTTCTGGGCCTCCTCCCCGCTAGCTTTGGATTCGGAATTTTCAGACCTGGGACAACCCTGGAGAATTTGAATTTCTTTTTTAAAATATTTTATTTATTTGAGAGAGAGAGAGAGAGCAAGAGAGCATGAGAGGGGAGAGGGTCAGAGGGAGAAGCAGGCTCCCCACTCAGCGGGGAGCCCGATGTGGGGCTTGATCCTGGGACCCCGGGATCATGACCTGAGCGGAAAGCAGACGCTTAATCCCTAAGCCACCCAGGCACCCCCAAGAGAATTTGAATTTCTAACAAGTTTCCAGTGCTGTTGTTGCTGGTCTAAAAAAAGCTCCACTCCAGGGCTGGGGGTGTGAGGAGTTCTCCTCTCCCCTCCCCTCCTCTTCTCCTCTCTGATTTTATTTATTTGACAGAGCGAGAGAGCACAAGCAGGGGGGAGGAGTAGAACGAGAGGGAGAAGCATGGTCCCCACGGGCTCGATCCCAGGACCCCAGCCGAGGGCAGACGCTTAACCATCTGAGACACCCAGGTGCCCCAGATTATTTAAAATAATCCAGCAGAGGGGATGCCTGGGCAGCTCAGTTGACTTAAGTGCTCAACTCTTGATTTCAGCTCAGGTCATGATCCCAGGGTCGTGAGATGGGGCTCTGTGCTAGGCGTGGAGCCCTGCTTAACATTCTCTCTCTCCCTCTCCCTCTGCCCCTCCTCCCATGTGTGTACCCGTATGCTCACACTCTCGCGCTCTCTCTCATAAATTAATTATTTAATATAAAGAATAATCCAGTGGGGAAATGGGACTAATTATATGCCTCCATGCAATAAGATCTAGAGTGAAAAAAACACAAGCAAAATAGCTTTAATTGTACTAATATATTCACACATGAGTTATATCTTCAATATTTATTTTTATGGCAAAAACTAATACATTCATTTCACATATATTATATACAGTCATTCAAACTTTTTTGCCCATTAAATGTACACAATTTTACAAGCCAATGATGGTTTTTAGAAGAATTAAGTTCTTCTGATTATACATTTTTACATTATTAATCTTCAGACAGCACTTAAAATTTCTTTTTAAACTAGAAAATACTACTAGACAATTCTTTATACTAGCATGTCGAAAGGTAGAATTCCCAGTGCATTGCTTGAATTATAGGGCAACTTTCTAAGAAAATGTAATTCATATAAATTTTCTCCAAATTTTGGGTTTATTAGGCCTGTTAAATCATATCAACTTCTGTTGGAATTTTTACTTAAATAGACTTGCTATCTAGATGTTGATTTTTAAACTATGCTCTGCTAAATTCACTGTGGGTAGGGTTTGTATTGCTTCAGTTTTTAACCAGATCATACAACTCAGAAATATACAACAAATTTCTGGTTTGTTACAGTGTAATTCTTCATCTGAGCCAAACTGCATCTTTATATCTCAGAATATTTCCTCCATTTAAGCACAATAGAATGAAACATTGAGGTGTTTTCATAGGAAAATATTCAACATTTGCATGATAAAAAATGTTTTATATCGTAATATAAAAAATTACATGAGAATACAGTAAAAAAGCAAAAATATATTCCAATGGCCCCGTGCCAATCAATCTGTTGAGTAAGGTAAATATCCAAGCTTTTAAAAAGGCTTGATATACTAATGAATATTTTTATTTTTCCCCTCATTTTGTGTAGCTTAGAAATTGCATATACTTATAATTGCATAATAGCTCAATTCTGTAAGAAATTAAGCTGCTTACTTTAATACAGAATTGAGAAACTCTAATATGGAAGGGTCCACGCTGGTATTAACAGAAAAGTTGCAAAAGCATTAAGAATCATCCCTACACAATAACTACTGCTTCAGTTTCTCTGTCCTGCCATAAAAAACAAAACTATGCACCTAAAACCCATTAGAGCTCTACTGGCCTAAAACTTGTTACAAATTCTAGTTTATTTGTTTTCTTTCACCTTTTAATTCCTGAGGGTTAACCTGAATTTTGTACGATTTTTTAACCTTGTTTTAAAAAAAAATATGTTCTGGAAATAAGTTTGTCACCTCTGGAGAATATTTACTTTCTCAGGCGACTTGGGCTGAACCAGTATTTGCACTGGTTTTATTCCAGTAAAACCGCAAAACCATTAGATCCTTTGGGGATAGTTAACTCTAAGATCAAATTACATTTTGAAAAATAGCAATATAAAATAAGGAAAAAGATCTTGTCTCATTCAGTGGTCCATTAACTTCAAGTGATTTCTAATAAACTTCTAGGACAGTCTCCCAGCACTTATGATCGCATATGACCTATGACATTTGCATTCTTCTAAAAAAATGAGTGACTGAGCTTCTATCCCTCATTCATTTGTTCAGATTTTCTCAGCTGATGAGTGAGCAGGTTGAAACGGAAAGCCAGTCATCATTAATTCCGTACTAGTCTTATCAACCTACCCCCCAAATTGAGGCCAGATTCATGTTCTGGTTAACCCAGATAACCCGACCTTCTGAATTTCTTGCTCCTAGGAGTGAATACTGTAGATTTTTTTCCCCACAAGTTTTTAGAGTGTGACTTTAAAATATACATGCACACTTAAAATGCCCATCGTGTGGACATTTGACAACTTCTGTAGAGTACTGATATTTTTACACAGCTTAAAAACCAACCAGCTCGGTTAAAATTGTAGATTGATTACAGCAGCATCGTGTTCTCCTATAGTGAGTGTGGAGACGCTATATTGTAAGTTCAAAGCCAGGGATTTTAGAGATTTTCAAAGTCTTTTTATATGACACGCCACAAAACTAAAGAAATAACTAAAGAATAATGATCGAGATTTATACAGCTAGTAATTTTCAGAAGTCAACATCCACACTGTTAGTTCCAGTTAGAAGTTCGAAGACAATTATTCCTTTCTTGTCATCCGTCGGTACTTATCGATACTACTGAAGCATAATTTAAAATAAGTGGCTACTGGGGCGCCTGGGTGGCTCAGTTGGTTAAGCAACTGCCTTCGGCTCAGGTCATGATCCTGGAGTCCCGGGATCGAGTCCCGCATCGGGCTCCCTGCTCGGCAGGGAGTCTGCTTCTCCCTCTGACCCTCCTCACTCTCATGCTCTCTGTCTCTCATTCTCTCTCTCAAAAAAAAAAAAAAAAAAAAAAAAGTGGCTACTACCCCTTAATCCATCAACATATTGGGAAAAGTTTATGTTTACTCTAGATTTTTGAAAACTATGTTGATTTCCCAAATACGAGGGGTAATTTAAACATTTTGGAAACACGATGTGTAGCCAGACTGGACGTTCTGTGCGTGTGACCTAGATACCCTCTGCGTGGGAACATTTGCCTTGGGCCTGCAAGGCACTGCGGACCTTGAACCTCCTTCTTGGCCCATCCCCTGCTTCCCATGTGATGCCAGTGCCAGGAAAGGGAGGGTAGTTCAGGGGCGACAGGAAAGGTAAGGGAGTTAGTGCCAACTCACCCTCCTTCACCCCGCCCTGCCTCACGGGTGCTTTCAGAGGAGGCATCCCCGCTCACGTCATCCCACGTCCCGATCCGTCCCCTGGCCTTCCTGAGCCGTTTCTGTAACTCATGATGGGACCTCCCCTGATGCGGAGTTCTCTCAGCAAACGCTGATCTAGTCGACCAACTGCTTGCTGAGCCTCAGTCCCTCCCACCAGGCAGAGAATTCGTTCTCCCACCTCACCACCAGGGTGCAGCAGAGAGAACATTGGCGTATTTTCCAGAGTTCAGATTACCGCGACTTGGTTCTACACCGAACAAGCTTTGGGAGGACAAACCAGGAGCGTTAACACCCACTTGGAATACTGTTTACACGGGGAAGTATTACTGTTTTTCTCAATAATTCCACACACATACATATGAACTTTTAGAGCATAATTTTTATTTGGGAACTGCCTGTAATATACAGAAAACTATGCCACTTTAACCACCCCAGAACCCCTTCAACAGTTTCCTAAAATCCTCTATCCACTCATCCCCACACATGCAAATTTTAAATAACTGGACTTTCGGATTTTTCCTCATTTCTCTATAATTGTAGATACTGGAACGTGAAAAACTCATGTTCTTTTGAGAAATGTTTTTCCAGGCAAATTCCTAATGTACCTATTCCTCTATTTTTGAAATGTCTCTCAGCTCAATAAAGAGCCCCCTCCAATTTAGATCTCTTTTTTAAAACAAACTTTAAACTGGGGGGAAAAAGATAGTTTTAGCTTGCTCCACATGAAATCTTGATGGGAAACAAGTTCCCTAAATTTATATCCTAAAGAGTTCCTTTAAAAAGTCCGATTTTAGGGGCACCTGACTGGCTCAGTCAAAGGAGCATGTGACTCCAGATCTCAGGGTCATGAATTTGAACCCCATGTTGGGTGCAGAGATTGCTTAAAATGAATAAATAAATTAAAACTTTAAAAGTCTGATTTTAAAAACAATTTACAACAAACAGCAATTCTTGCTTCCATTTGTTCATGCAAATCTCAAACCTGTTCCTACAGTGCAGCTGACCTCCAGTTGTACATTTTAAAACATGAGGTTTTATATTATATATATAGTATATACATATATATCTTCTAAATGTTGTGAATATTAACATATAAACCCATCCTAAAGGGGTTGTTTTCTTCTGACGACGAAAGCTTCACAGAAAAGTTGGCCTTGATTGCTGTCATCACTCAGTCCTCCCCACTGACACACTCTTCCTCTGTGTTTCTGCCTAGACCTTGCTCTTTCTGGAAGCTTCAAAGGAAGGACAGGTCCGTCCACCTTCTGTCTTATTTCTGCCAAAGGGTTTTGAAGGCTAAATACTAGGGTTTTCAGAATACTTCACAGTAGGTGTTCCAGAGGGAAGTAATTAATAATGACTGCACTTAACATTCTAAATGAACATTTTTCTGTGCTCAAAACTCTCAGCTAGAATATTTCATCAAAAGACCCCACTAATCAGGAAGACTGATGCCAGAGATGCCAAAATCAATCCATTGGAAAACAGTGGTTTGTAACCTACTTTTTGTGAAAATGTACATTTTGGTAATTTTGCTATGAAATTTAGAATCTCAAGGAACTAAAAAGACATTGAGATAGTGAAGCATTGAATAACTTTGGCAGACAGCAACATTCTCCATTCGGTGGTGGTAAACCTATGAAGCCTAAATGTTGTACAGTTTGCTCTTGAAAATCACATTATTTCAAAGTCCAGTAATGTCGATTTTTATTCAGAAATACTTTCATATTCACTAACTGAAAAAGTTTAAATATTCAAAAGGGACAAAAAAATTACATGGGTCTTAGAAGCTGGTCAAACATGCGACATTTTAAGAATGACATTTAAATAGTGTAATTTAGCCCTCAGAAGTAATCTACTTATAATTATTACAACTGGAACACAAATATACCATATATTACTCTTTAGATTTTTGTTTTACAGTATGTTCTTGTCAATGGAACACTTCAAAATGTTTAAACCTGACAGAAAAGCATTTTTTAAAAAACGTACCATGGAAAGAAAAAAACAAAACAAAACACTGAAAACTCTCCCATCCTTTATTCGGTGTGGAGATGGGAAATATGATCATAAAAATCCTTAACCCATTCTTCTGGGAGCTCTTTCTCAATATTTACACTTGGGTCTACTGTTACTTAAACAGGACTCTTAAAACAATTTCAGGTTTAAAATTAACATCTTGTCCCTAAGTGAGCAATGTGCCCACTTCCAGTAGTCGTTTTCATTACTATCTCCTGAATGACCCTCTTAAGGGTTGGTTTCTGGGTAACCCAGAGATAGGCAGATCCACACCGTATGAAGCAAATCCTGTCTCCCAGCTGACAACACACACTCAGTGGTCACGTTCAACAGTGAGTTAAACTGCCTTCGGAGTGAACGTGGGAATCAGAACCACCCCTTGGACACTGTCATTTGGGGAATAGCCCTGGATGTGGCATTTTGGAAGCTCTGCATTTTAGAGAAGCAGCCTCAGAAGGAAAAATGAGATGGCTCCTCAGTGAAACATACCCAGTAAGTCCTTACCTACTCAAGTCCCTCGTAGCCCTGACCCAAAGGCCACACTCTCCCTCTCCAGCTCAGCCACCGGGATGCGATCAGTGCACGGGAACAGGGTGGGGGCGGGGAGGAACCAAGAAGCTAACACTGACCTCAGGGGTGAAGTTAGGGGATCAGGGAGCTAGAACCCCAGCACCTCTTGAACAGCACAGCGATCTCTGGGGGCCCCACAACTAGTCTGGGCTGCAGTTTTGGGAAATGAGGTGAAACTATTACTAACTCTTCCCTTCTTCCAATCAGAAGAAAATAAAGCCTCTTCAAGGCTTCTTTTCATGGTAATATAAACCTGACTTTATTAGAAAAGAAGAGAGGTTTAGGTATAAGAACTCTAAGGAAACAAAGTGAGTCACGGAGAGTGACGAGAACTTCCCGGGGGTACCTCCCCTCTGGGGGCTCAGCCGCCACCCCCCGGGTCCCCTCTCTCCACCCCAGCCTCTCAGTCTGAGCAGAGTTAATACTGTACTTCTGTCAAAGGCATCCTGCGTTTGCCATCTTGCATTTCCACTGCACTTACTCTCGCCCTGACCACCCCACATACACTTAGCCCTTATCTCTTCCAAACATTTCTGGATACTCACTGTTACGGTCTCATCTATCAAGCAACACATATACTAAAATTCAGATTTGTCTTTAACAACAAAGTGCTTAAAACCAACCTATGCAATTGTTTTTCACTCCACTTTCTACCAATAAGATCAAACTCGTTGAGGTTTACAATACTGAAAAAAAATAGTGACTCTGAGTATTGTCTCACATTTCCAATAATGTGCCTTCATTCCCAACTTTCTCTTACAGTAACTCATTCATTTCAGTACCTTAATGAGCTGAACTCCTGTTTGGAAAATAGAAAAGGTACAAATATATAGAATATTTTAGGATAAAAATTTTCTGAATATAAAAATGCTTCTATGTTTCAAAATAACACTTTTAGATTCTTCTTGTAGTTCTGGGTTTGGTAACTAAGCTGTTAAGGTTTTTTAAAAATAACAAGAGACAGTAGCATGGTTTTTAATACAAACTTACATAGGAACCAATCACACCTGTGGACCATCCCCATGGAAAGTTCAGTTTCTCAACAAGAAAACCCCAAATACTTTAGCCATAAAATAAAATTCCAAGATGTCCAAGATAGAAATCGATACGCCTTATTGATTGCCAGAGCTGCCCAGCACAGCTTCGGTACAACAGAGAACTGTCTGGAAAACAACCTCTACAAAGTGTGCAAGTGCTGCAAATCGGAGAGATGGGAGGGGCCAGGCCCTGGGGACCGCGCGCGTCCCCTTCAGCCCTTCCCCGGCCCCGTGCTCGTGGCCCGCGGCCTCGTGGCCGCAAGGAGGCACGAGTCAGGCGAGCGCTCTTGTCAGCTGTCAACGCGTCACACCATCGGGTCCCCATCACGAGCCGTGGATGCTTATATGAGCCTCGAGCTCTTCAGGAACTGAATGAGAACTCGGTACACGAACGTGTACTGGCAGAGGGTCTGCACCATCATCATCCTCTGCTGCCGCAGCATGTCCAGCACCCGGGGGATGTCCAGCACCTGGATGGAGAGACGGCGATGAGCGGGACGCAGTCCCCTGCAGAGAGGGGAGCAGTCCCAGCAGAGCTCCGGTCAAGACACAGACACTTTCCTACCTTAGCATCTTCTAGAAGCCTCCGGGGAACTTGTTCAGAGAGAACTGGTAGGCCACCAGTTCCTTTCTTCCCCAGCCTCGTGCCCGGCCCGCTTCTCCCCCCGACCAACAAGGACCTCGTACCTCATTGTGTTCCAGACAGGCGATCATGATCTCCGACAAAATGACGACGCCAGTCCTTCCCACCCCAGCACTGCAATGGACCAGCAACGGAGGGTTGGGGCTTCTTGGTTCACTGGTACTATTTGTATGGCGTCGAACAGACTGGATCTCCTCAAGGTATGCTGTGGAGTATCAATGAAACAAAATTATGCAGGGATTAAGGCCCATCAAAGTGATAATTTCCAGATTATCATCACTGATTGGGAGGTCTCTGGATAAAGAGCCCTGGGTGCCAATTAACCACCCCCAACCGCTAACCAACAGTGTGACCGTCACTGCCTCCACCCCCCTACAAAATGAGGTGGAGGAGACAGTCTCTAAGGGTCCTTCTACTCTCCACCAAACCATACTTTAAAAACTTTTTTTCTGTTAAGCCTCCTCTAAACACTTAAAGCCTTTACTTTAAAGCAAGTCCAGCGGCGCCTGGGTGGCTCAAGTCGGTTGAGCGTCTGCCTTCGGCTCGGCTCATGATCCCGGGGTCCTGGGATGGAGCCCCGCATCGGGCTCCCTGCTCAGCCGGGGGGCCTGCTTCTCCCTCTGCCTCTGCCATGCCCCCCCAGCTCACGCTCTCAATCTCTCTCTCTCTCTCTCAAATAAATGAATAAAATCTTAAGAAAAAATAAATAAATAAAGCAAGTCCAAAGCTTCTATGAGACATCATACAGGCAATATTTTCAGGAGCCCAGGTCTTCCTCCATGTGGATGATTTAAGCAGAGGCTGTGCTGGTACGAAGGCACTTACATAAGAAGCCCGTGAGGCCCTCGGGACAGCCGTGCTCGGGCCAGTCTGTGTACTGGAGATGCCAGACAGTCCTCTCCTGCCCCGTGAGCAGGTGCTTCAGCTTCAAGCCCGTGGTGGCGTAGCAGCCGGAGTCGGTGCGGAACCGCGTTGTGATCTTAAACCTCCCGTAGGTGACGGTGTTGTGCCGGGAACCCAGCCGTGGCCAGTACCTGAAGCTCTTCTCCCTTCCGCCCTCCTGCGAAGGACACGTGCGGTCAGAACACACCACCAGACCCAGCCGCGGAGGCCCTTTCATACAGAGCGCACGTCCGAAATGCCAGACCCCAACCCCACCCTGGCCCTCCTCCTTTAAAGGTCAGGAGCCCCCGGACCAACACAAACTGTTCTCAGGCCGAGAAAAGCAGTTAAGGGAAATGAGCACTTACCTCTTCTGCGGTCACCATTGCTATGATGGCAATTCCCTGTTCCCACACCATCTGCCAAAAGTCCTGACAGGTACTCGGTAGTGGCCCCTGTGTGGCAATGTAATCCCACTCAATTCCACTGACAGAGACCTGCAATCAGAAAAGAGTTTTAAAAAAATTAATGTGCGGGGCATCTGGATGGCTCAGCGGGTTGAGCGTCTGACTCTTGATTTCGGCTCAGGTCATGATCTCAGGGTCGTGAGATCGAGCCCCATGTTGGGGGCCGCGCTCAGTGGGGAGTCTGCTGGGGATTCTCTCTCTCTCCTTCTGCCCCTCCTCCCCCGCTCTCTCTAAATACTTTAAATATTAATTATTAATTAATGTGTATGTGTATATACGTATGCATGTATGCACGTATACGCATTTGTTTACAGCAGTACTAAAAGATGAACTGAATTATTCAGAATAAAGAGTTTTCTCTTATCCTTTTTCCTTGTTAATACAATTCCCATTACTACCTATTTATAAACTTACACACTCTGAATTCACATAATATCTGTGTGACCTGGGACAATTTGCTTAACCTCTTTGACTCTCTGCTCTCATCTGTAAAATAAAAATGTCATGTACCCTCATAGGGCTGTCGGCAGAATTAAATGAGGCAATGTATGTGGTGCCTGTACGTAATAGGTTCTCAATAAATAGTTCTTATTGCTGTTGTTATGATTCTTTTTCTTATAAAAATAGTATCAACATAAGAGTATTGCTAAATTTCAAACCCAGTTTCCCCTCATGAAGTATTAAACACACTGGGAGAAGTAGGAACAATTAAGCCAAAACCGAGGTTAAATACCAGATTTCTAGGGCAGAAAAAATATTCCTGCTTAAAGTGGTCTCACCTCTGAACTTGAGTCAAGATCACCCCCCAGAACGGATACTAAGTTTCCACCTGAGGCTGCACCTCCTTGAGAAGGGGCTAAGGTAGCAGAGCGGTCACTGGATCTGTAGTCAGGAGATCTGGGGTAAACCCACGCCTGCTGACATTTGGGGACCACAGTGGCTGCTTCCCAAGGGCCCCGTGCTACTCCGCCCACAGCCGCATCCAAGGCTGTCAGCCCGGAGTCTCGGCTGCATCCCCTCACTGACGGCAGGCTCACTCAGTGGCCAGCCCCGGGTGCTAGCAGCGAACAAGGGAGAGGGCTCTGTGGACAGGCCTGAGGGGAAGGTGTCAGCGCTTTATTCAGAGGAAAGCACAAGGAGGCCCCACGCTGGTAAGCAGTAGGTCTAGGAGTTCTGAGGCTCAGCCGCCTTGCACTGGTCTTCAGTTGGCCCCTGAAGATTCTGCAATACCCACATAGGACGACGACTTTATTCAGTTCTCATCCACCCCATCATGAGACTGGATGAGTTATTCCACCGAAACGTTCGGTTTTTAAATAAATTATACCCATATTAAAAAGCGCATGCACAGATTCCCCAAGACCGCCAAGGGCACCCACGTTTGCAGGAAGACTGCCAGGTCTCTGGAAGCCCCAAGCGTGAACCCGCACTCATCAAATACCACTTGCAAATGAAATAGAATGTGGGAAAGAAGAAAAACTCCTGACCGTGGATACTTCCTCATTCACTCCCAATAAGGAAGCTTCTCCTTCCCAAAATGAACGCACTGGGTCTCCAGCCAGCACACACAAAAGGTACAATGCTGCAGAAGACAAACCACCTGTCTCCTCACCTCCCAGTTGGGGATCAGCATCACCTTTTCCCATCTCACTGGGTGTAACATTACCCCAGTTAAATGGCATGACACTGTCTCCAAGGAAAAAGGGGTACCACTTCTCCAAAGAACAAAACGATGCTGAGAAGTGATCACAGGGAAAAAGCAAAAAGAAGACGTCACCATCCTAAGGAAAAGCTTTGGTGAACACCATTAAAAAACCCAGACGGGGCACCTGGGTGGCTCAGTCGGTTAAGTGTCCCACTCTTGGTTGTGGCTCAGGTCAGGATCTCAGGGTCGTGGGATGGAGGCCCTGGGTCGGGCTCCGCGCTGAGCTGGGAGTCTGCTCTGGACTCTCTCCCTCTCCCTTGCCCCTCCCCTGCTTGCTCTCTAAAATAAACAAACCAACCAACCCAGACCCCTTTGTCACGTAAGAATCAATGCAGGTTATGTGATAACAGAAAACTAGCAATTCTGCCGTTCTGGAGAGAATTTATGCCAGAAAGAGATCTTCAGATTTAGAAGAACAAAGCCCTAACTAAGGTCAGGCAGAAGAGTGCTCCCTGAGTCCTGGCCACAGTGCTGGGGGCAGAGGGGCTTAGCACATGGGAGGGGAAGGCGGCTTCGGCTCTGCTGGTCAACACCTCCTACCCAGCCGCGGCGTACGGGAACGTGAGTTCTCACAAAGGCCCCAACTAGGCTGTGTTTACACTGCAGACAAGAATACAGTTATCACTCTCGTAACTGAACTCGCAACTTCACACCCGTCACGGCCTCACCACTGCTCTTACCTTAATATGTGACGCGTTGATGTAGCCCGTGTTGTTTTCTTTCGTTGGGACCAGCTCCACTCTGGCGTCGTCATAGGGAAGGACATCTTGGAATCGATTTCTTTCTGCGTTTTCAGGGAGTCGTGCTGTTGAGCACTCCCCATCAACTAGCCGTTTTTTAAGAATTTTTTCATATTCTGTGAATACCATTCCCTGTTCTAACCTCTGTTCCAGAATTTTGCACTGTAAAATGGAACACGTGGAATAATGAGTATCGTCACATGTCCAAGCTGCATTCCGATGGCGCATCTGAAATCTTGTTTTCTGCTTCAAGTTTAGCATTATCTAGTACTGAAAACTCTAGATGACATCAAAACTAAATTTTCAACAAGCCGTAACAGTAAGATTAAAATAACAAAATCACCTTGTTGGTGAGAAGCAGAATGGAGAGTTCTGTTTAAGGGTGAAAACTGGCAGACAATAATTTGAATTCATTTTCTCTAAATCTATGGTCAGTTTTGTGACTCCTAAGGAAGAGAAAGTTCTCCTGAAGAACAGTAAACCCTAGAGTAGGAGAATCAGTTCCAGTCTCTATGAACAAATGCTTCAATTTTCTAATCTATGATATACAAAAACTGAAAAAAACAGTAAATATTGAAATTATCTCCAGAATCCTGTTGTAAGCAAATTTTTACTTAGCATTAATTCATGCCTGTCTGATTTTGATATAATAAAACCTCACAGCAAATATATCTTGGTCACAAAGAAAGTCATGAAAAATTCAGTAACTGTTTACACCTGAGATAAATTTTCAATACAATGAAGGCAGTCAATGTCTGCTCTTTGCCGGTTGTACTCATATGGAGTAGAATTCCTTGTAGAATTCCTCTTAACTTAAAGCCACCAAAAATCAAGACTGCTGCAGATGGCCGGAAGAAGGTAAAGAACATTCAGGAACAAAGAAACAAAAAAATCAACATTTACTGTAAAATTACCTATTAACAGATTTGCCCCAATTTTTTACATCCACATTATAAAATGCCTTAACACTCACGATAATTAGACGTATTAGCAAATTCACTAAAATCTGAAGGCATTTTTGTAGCGTGTTAGGGACTGTCCCAGGGAAAGCATACCACTCGCTCCATACGTCTCATACGTACCCTCTCGTCATTGGTGGCTCTGGCAGGCACTTCCTTTCCTTCATCAGGCAGAGGCAGTCGGGATAGGGAGAGTCCATTTAGGGCAGCCAATTTGAGAGGACCAATTTTTTTTGCATCTACCCGGCTCTTTTTCATTCCCTATAAAAATATTTATATGTATATATGAAATATACACAAATACACCCCCCCTGGAAAAGACACTTCAGGGGACTGAGGACTGGAAACAAATGGAAGGAGTGTTCTTCGCCAATACCCACAGGAGAGGTTACAGCCACCCAAGACATTCCTTTCAAGGCCAAAGCCCTGATAAGTCTTGCAGATAGAAGATTTTGAAATGCAATTCAAGTCCCTGCCGTAATGAGAGGTGAGGCTCCAGGCAGACAGCATTCCTTCACAGAACTCCCCAATTTCAAAACATGACACGCACACAAAAATCAGCGGCAGTCCACAGAAAGGGTTTTAAATGCAGTCGCATGACCGCCATAGGCTTTTGTGATTTTTTTTTTTTTTAAAGATTTTTATTTATTTATTTGACAGAGAGAAAGCACAAGTAGGCAGAGAGGCAGGCAGAGAGAGAGGGAGAAGCAGGCTCCCCGCCTAGCAGGGAGCCCGATGCGGGGCTCGATCCCAGGACCCCCAGGGATCATGACCTGAGCCGAAGGCAGACGCTTAACGACTGAGCCACCCAGGCGCCCCGGCTTTTGTGATTTTTTAAAGATATAAACTAGTTCTTTAAGCCGAATTTCTGAAAAAATGCCACGTTTTGGGGGTCGCCCTCTCTATCCTGCCCTACGTTCTGTTGCAGACTGGGGTGACCTGGGTTGGCTCACGACACCTCAGAACTGCCGCATTTTCCACCAGGGACAGACAACAGGACTGAAATCTCCATGGGGACACCAGGACGGCAGGGTACAGGACAGGGTGTGAGTCGCCTGAAAATGTGCGTCTCCTAACGTGACTACGGAAGTAACGATCTTCCCGCCTTCGGCGGACAAGCCCGAGAAGGCGGAGTCTCCTCGGAAGCCACAGTCGCTAGGACAGTGGCCCTTCCTTGTTGGCCAGCAATGGTTTTCTCGGTTCCGACTCACAAATGCAGTCAGCTTCACTCCGGCCCTACCAGCCCGGGCGCGAGAGGCTCAAGCGTCACGATTCTGCCCTGCGCCCAAAACGCCCAAAACGCCCAAAACGCCCGTACGCTGCCGGTTGCCGACCGGCCGGGGAGGGGGGCGGGTGGTGTCCGACGCGCAGGGCTGGCCAGCGGCCCTGGCGCGAATTCTCCCACCACGGCCAATCTCAAGCTGCCAATGTGCCACCAAGCGGCTCACAAGGCGCCTGGAAACTCAAGCCCGCCCTCGCCCCCCAGGACAGGGTCAGGGGGCGGCCGCGCCACGGGCCGGGGCCTAGAGCCCGCGCGGGAGGGCAGGCGCGCCGGGCCGCAGTACCGCCGCCCGAGGACGCGCGGGCTTCAGGGCAGCGCCCCACAGGGATTTACGCGAGCAGCGCCGGCGGGACTAGGGGTGCGCCGGGAACTCTGTACCTCGCTGCGGGAGCACTCCAACCAGCCCACTCTTTTTCGGATAACAGTCAAGTCCCCGGAGGTGGAGAAGGGTGGAGAACTCTAAAATGTTTCTGCTTGTCTGCACTTCAGTTCACTGTTTTTAATACTAAACTCCCATAACCTGGATTCGCATTAGCATGTGAACTCAGTTTGTCTGTGGTAACAGTGAAGGTCATGGCAACCCCATGTCACTATGAAGAGTCCCAGGGGCTTATTAGCAGGGGGTCGAGCTCTTCAGTTCTCGGCAAGTCAGGATGACGCAACCGCACAGTAAGGAGCTACCTCCGTCGGAGCATTTTCTGTGCGCCAGGACCTCACTTACCCTGCCACAACTCTCTGGGGTCGGCTTCCGTTACAACTGAGCGGAGTCAGAGAGATGGGACAGCTTGCCCAAGGTCACACAGCTGTCTCGTTATAAATGGTCATCAGTGTCAAAACAGTAAAACACCTTTCCTTAAAGTCAGCTACGCCCCATCACAGAATTTACAAAGCATTTTTCCTGCCTAACCTTCTGTGGGACTTACCACAGCAGGCAGAGCAGGGGTGACCGTCCCCATGCTACAGACGGAGATGTGGTTCTGGTGCTGCCAGGTCCAGCCCACGGGGCAGAGAACTAATACATGGGAGGGTCTAGCCTCAGACCCAGGTTCTTCCATTCCTAGGTCCTAGACCTTTCCCCCAAGCCCCAGCTGCCATACACATTGGTCAAGCAAGGGGAATCCATTATGCCAAAGAAGGGGATCAAGAGCAAAATCTAATCACAGAATTGTACTAATACTGTGGGTCTTAAAAGTCAGCAAGGGAGAAAACTTGTATTTTTAGAGAACCAAACTGATCAAAAGCCTCAGATTTAGGGGATCTTGCTATATCCCATTCAAAAGGTACAGGGACAATATGCTTGAAATGGTGGACTGTACTCAAAACAAGTATCATTTGGGGAAAAGACTCAGGTCATACATAAAAATGATGGCTAGTTCTGGGACACTCGGGTGGCTCAGTTGGTTAAGCGTCTGACTCTTGATTCCGGCTCAGGTCATGATCTCAGGGTGGGGAAATTGAGCCCCATGTCAGGCTCCATGCGCTTAAGATTCTCTTTCTCCCTCTCTATCTGCCCCTCCCCCTGCTCACACACTTTCTCTCTTTCTAAGAAAACAAAAAACCAAAAAAGATAGTTCTTGATGTGATTAGGGAAAGAGTATTAACTATGAAAAGGACCCTGTCCAGCTGGCTCAGGGGCTCAGGTAGAATTACCTTTCAGAGACCTATTCACACCCTGTTTCTACCCTGAATCATTGATCATGAATCCATACCTTCCACTCCAGCCAACCTAAGACCCTGGTCTTTACTTTTCAGGTAGGTAAGAATGTTACCAAGAATGTCAGGTAGGTAAGAATGTTTACCAAGAAAAAGTAAAAATAAACTTAAAATTCAAAGCCCAAATTCATTAAAAGCAAACACACTTAAATCCACGGCACTGTTGTTAAGTGGTTTCAGTCTACCTCTACCAATCAATTGCATACTCACTGTAAAATTGTGTGAATTTTCTTCCAGTTTTTGAAGATACTACTATACTTGTGATGGGTCCTCAAGTCTGAGTATACAGGCTATCAGAGATGGGGGAGGAGTCCTAGCTGCTAGGGCACTGGGAGTAACTGGGAGACAGAATGGATAGGCTGATTAATCACTTCAGCTCGATCAGAGGGCAGGGCTCCGGGTGTGGAGACATGGGCAATAAGGAGCCAGAAGCCTGAGCAATGCAGCAAGGTGACTTAGAGTGGCCGCGCTTAAATAACAAAGGCATGAACGCATGGCCAGTGCTTGGGGACTCAAAAAGTTTCGGTGGAAAGACAGAAAACAGCAAGGCTTAGACAAGCAATAACTACTTAATAAAATATCATATACAATATACCTCAATGCAGAACAGTGCAGATGATCAGAGAGTAGGCTGCAGAGATAAACGTGGCTTTAAAATTCCAGTTCAGTCACCCACTAGCTGTGTGACCTTGGAAAAGTTACTTAACATCTCAGAGTCTGTTTTCTCTTCTGAAGGAACAATAGGCCTGTTGTAAGCTGGACATGCCTTGGAACGTGGTAAATGCTCCAGGAATGGCAGCTAGAGATGATGTTATGCTTTTATATTTTGCCCCAAATAAATAAGAAGTGTGCAACTCATGGTTATTTATTATAATGAGTATCAAAGAGCTGCGTTTTCTGCAAGGAACTTCTTTGGGCTCTCAGCTCACTTAATCTTTCTTTTAAAGAGACCTGGAGCTCTCGGGTGTTTTGCTTGACAAAGTGCCACCTTCCCAACTCCAGAATCCCTCTGCGGCTCTCAGAGATCCTGGCCAGGCACTTCAAGCTGTATCCACACACTCTGACATCAGCAACTCTTCCCTTCGGGGAATGCTCCTCTCAGACAACACGCGGCAAGCGGAACAACGCAGCCCCAAACCGCGGCACCACCACACGGTGTTTCTAAACCGGTTGCTCAGCAACCGTACCTCAAACCGGAGAACACTTCCCTCCCTCCCTCCCTTCCTTCTTTCATCCATTCCACCCCCATCCACATCCCATTGCATTCCATTCACAGAGCCTCCTGAGTTTACCTTTTCGCTCCCTCTAATTTATTATCTCGCGCAAAACCACTAAAAGTCTAACCGATCCCCCTTATTTCCATAGATAAACTCAAAATGTTCCAAATACGATGGCAATACGGGGGGCGGGGATGGGAAGAGCTCGAAGACACAAAAGCTGCAAGGGCCAGAAAGGAGAGTCAAAGAGGAGACGCACGGAGCGGGCCGGCGCTCCGCACGCGCCGACGACCGGATGCGGGCACAGCCGCACGCTCGCCTTACCCCTAGCGGCGGAAGGCCTTCCACGACGTTCTTCTTCCCCGAGAGGAGATCGGACACCGGCCGCTGCTTCAGGGAGTCCCTCCTGGCTCGGTAGCGCCCCGACGTGGTGAGGTCGGACTCGGACACGGAGGGCGTGAGCAGCCCCTCTCTGCGGGGCCGGGGGGCCTCCGCGAGCGGGAACGCGGGCTCGCGGCCGTGCAGGGGGCCCGGGCCCGGGGCGGCGGCGGTGGGGGCGCAGGGGCCGCGGGAGGGGCCCGCCGGCGGCTCCGGGGAGTGGCGGCCCCGGGGCGTAAGGGCCTGGGGAAAGGGCACCGCCAGCGAGGCGATCTCCTCCTCCAGGTCCTCCTCGTCCTCGCTGCTGTGGATCAGCATGGTGGCGTCGGAGAGAGACTTCTTGTGGCCGTAGCCCAGGCCTCCGCGCTCGTCCGCCTGGTCCCGCTCGGCCCTTTCGGGGCAGCCGCCGGGCTGGGAGCCCGCCGAGACGGGCCTGGGCGGCGGGTCGGCGGCCGACGCGGACAGGGTGCGCTCCTTGAGCCGCAGGCCCTCGAGGCTGTGCGCCAGCCCGGCCACCTCGATGCTGTTCCTCTTGTGCAGGTGCGCGCGCCGGGCGGCCGTGAGCGGCTCGCTGACCTCCTGCAGGGAGTGCGCCACGGGCAGGCTGGCCTCCTGGAACGTCTGCACCGAGTGGTGCACGCGCCTGGTGATGAGGTCGGGGTTGCTGCTGCTTATGGACAGGTGGCGGGACAGGTCCGGGGTGCTGTTGGCCGGCCGCGGGGGCGGGTGGGGCGGGGGCGGGCGATACACCTGCGTCCGCATGATGTTGGGGGCCGGGTAGTCCTGCGCCTGCAGCTGCGCGTTGGTCAGCTCGGGCACACTGACGGCACCCACCACGGGCCGCCGCTCGGCGGGGTGCGGGTACGGGGATGGGCTGTGGAAACTGTAGTTCAGGCTGAACGGGTAGTGGGCCGACTGCGGGGAGGCGAAGGGGGCGTGCTCCCGAATTTCCGGCTGGCTGTAGACCAGCGCGTCGGGCCTGCTGTAGGCGTACGAGTTGCCGATGTTGAGGTTTCGCAGCGAGTGGCTCTGCCTTCCGGCGTGCACCATGCCTCTGTTGAGCTGCTTCATCACCGTCTCGTAATCGGGGGTCGGGCGGTACGACGGGGGGATCAGGGCGCTGTGCCGGTGGGATGGCACGTAGTCGGGTCTCATGACGTCACTCCCCGTGATGCTCGGGTTAGAGGACATGGGGGACGGCTGCAGGTAGGGCTGCGGGTTGTTCAGGGAGTTAGTGCTGTGTGCACTGTAAACACTGCCGTTTCGGATCCGACCACTGAGGTCAACCTGGGCTCGATCCAGACTTGTCAGAGAGTGACAACAGCATCCATTCTGGTTGGTCGCAAAGAGGTTATCTGGGAAACAAACACATTTAATGCATTTTAAAATGAGATTTTAAGATGTGTAAATCCGACCAATTACTCTAGGCAAATCCTGAGGTAGGCCCTGAACGCTGATGACACTTTCAGTGTAGCTTACAAGAATCCATGCAGAAATAACCTGGCTTTACCCAGGCTCCCTGATGACTGTGGGCATATTATCTCCCAGAGTCCTGCATCCTCATCTATAGAAAGGTGACGGCTCACCCACCCTAAAGGTGGTATTCAGGCTTTGGCCCCTAGTAAAGATTAACCAAATCTAAATCCAATATTAAGAGTACAAATGATTATAAAATATTGTCTTTTTCTGAAAACCAAAAACACGTGTTTTGCTAGAATTGAAACAGACTTTCAGGAACTCTGGGTAGCTGGAGGCAGAGATACTTTTTAAGGCATTGCACCACTAACTGCTCTCTCCCCCTGGTGGGAATGTGGGACTCGCTGATGCTGAGCTAGTTCAAGTACCAACCATGTGTAAAAACCTCCTTAAGTGGAATTCTGGGTTTTCTGTATAGGTTCTTCTAGAATGAAGACAAAAACAATAACTCTGCAGGCTCTACTTCTCCAGGTCCAACAATATCATCCGTGGCTGTAAACCTCACCAGGGGCCAGAAGCCATTCACACCTGCCTCCCACCCCCACTCTGGCCCCACACTCCAGGGGGATGGGGATCCACAGGCAGCAGAATCGGGAGTGCCGTCTCATCTACAGCGGCTGCATGTGTGCCTAGTGGGGCTGGAAGGAGGCATGTTTCTTCTGTCTGATCTGTAGTTCACCGGAAACACCATCACTACTGAGGGTGATTTCTGACACTTCAAAGAGTAGCAGTCAGGTCCCTCAGAGAACAGTTGCCTTTCAAAAGTATTCTTTCTGGGATTCAAGAGCCGTGTAATGGTTTAAGTGATTAGTGATTATCAAAGTGAATATATCACCATCTAGTGTGGGGACGTTACTCAGGTGGCGTGCAAGCCAGGACGAAACAGGGCTCAGATGCATCACTGTATTCTTCCTGCTGACACCAAAGCTTCCTGGTCCCTGTACTGCTCCCACACCTGGAATGCTCTGCAGCCTCCGGGTCCCTGGAGCTCCCCTTTCTCACTGCCACCACAGCTCAGGTCCTGACCCAGCCTGTCTGCACAGGCATAAAACCCACCCCTCCTGGCCTCCCTGCCTGCAGGCTCCTCCCTACACCCCACAAACCATCCCTTTGTGAGCCCGTGTGTGTAAAAGACTATGCTGAGAACCGATGGGGGGAAAAGATGACTGGAATCCAGGTGAGTAAAGGGGAGAGATGTAGACAACAACCACAATTCAAGGACACGTTACACTGTGAGACTCAGCGTGACAGGGGTCCACACAGGAGGAGGGTAGGATCACTTCCAGCCTGGGCTGGGTCGATGGGGACAGGGAGGGGAGAATCAAAAACAGCCTCACGGAGGACACAGCATTCAAGCGGCCTGTGGGGGTGGGGAGGGTATGTCCAGCTTCCGGCAGCAGCCGCTGCGCACAGGATTACCCATCTTCACCCCTGGGTGTCTGTCAGGCATGGTCACATGACTAGCAGAGGTCAAGGGAAAGAGAGCAGAGGGTTGAGAGCCAGTTTCCATGCTCCCTCCCCACCACCCCCCAGACCAACATTCCAGATGGAAGAGGCTCCTCTAGCCAGAATGCCTGAGGCAGGCAGACATGGAGCAGAGCCCTCCCGCTGCCCTCCTGCCGCCGGTAACCTGAGCAGAAGTCACTTCTACTGCATAAGCCGCTGGGGTTTCCCACAGCACAATCTAGCGCCACCCCCCCCCCTCCCGCCATGGGACGGGAGCAGGCGGGCAGGAGAGCACACAATGGCGTCATGTAAGGACTAAGGGCATTCTGGGTGACAGGGCAGCACGGGCCAGGCCAGGAGACCACTTCTGGGGGGGCATCCTCAGTTTGGCTGGAGTGTCAGGTAGCTGGAGACGAGTAAGAGAACAGTGGGAAATAAGACTGGGAAAGGAGCGTCGGGAAACATTGCGGAGAGTGTGCAACACCAGGCAAAAGAATGGTCATGGGGGAGCTGAGAGCTGGGCACCCATGTATCCGGTGAGCTGGGGAGGGGAGAGGTGGAAGCTGGCCTCTCGTGTGGAGCCACCAGCTAGTCGGGTGAGGCTGGACTGAACCAGGGGCAGAGGGACAGGGAGACGGAAGGGATATCGTAGGGAGTTAGAGGCCAGAACGTGTGTGATGGACTGGGTGCTGAGGGGGAAAAAAGAAAAGCAAAATTGCATGCAGTTTGGAATCCAGGTAACCAGGAGAGTGACGTCATCGCAAAGAGGAAATAAGGACGAGGGGGAAAGGGATGGGCTTGTGGAGCAGAGCAATGAGCTCAAATGTGACAGTCTCATTCTCAGCAAGCTGTAATAGCTGATATTATAAGCCAAGTCCCCCGCTGAGGGCTTTTGGTGCAGTGGTTCCCTACCCTGTCACCTGTGGGGCAGATGGAGATGCAGGGCTGCAGATGGGAAATACAGATGTGACAGTCACCCCTGCCAAAATCTGAACTGTGGACGGGGCTGCCGTGGGAGCCTGCAAAGGGAGGGAAGAAGGCCACCCCCGGAGACCTTCCCAGACAGCGAACACCACTGACGGCGCAGGAGGAGGAGAGAGAACCAGTGTCCCGACAAGAGGTTTTTCGAGAGGAGAAAAAGCTCAATTTGCCAGTGAGGAGGTGGGGGGCTCCAGGGACTGAGAGGGCAGCTGGGGCAGCAAAGCAAAGTCGGAAGGAATAAACAGGTACCCACCCACACGGGCACTGCTCTCAGAAGCAGCAGGTGGAAAAGGGAAGGGAAAATGAACTCAAACCATAGTTGGAAGAGAGAGGCGAGGAAAAAGTATTAGGGTATCTGCAGACTAGCAATGCAGACAGAAGAGCCTTTACCCAGCGGCGGGTGGGGCTGGGGGCACAGAAGCACACAAGGGGGGGGGGCACAAGGAGCCCGCAGTGAGGGAGAAAACAGCCCCCACCGAGGTGCACCCTCTGGGAATCCATACTCTGAAGCACAGCTTCCCTGCTGCCCACCTGCCTACCTCACTGTGTGGAAATTCTCCTCTGTGCATGGAAGGCCCGGCACACACAACACAGTCACAAACCACCTCTGGTCCCTTCACACGTGGCTTCTCCCAGTTCCAAGTCCAGCCATACCCCTCACCTCCCCAGTGCCCCTTCCTCAGTCTGTGCCATGGTGTGCACTGTCCCCCAAAACCAGGGGCAGCAATCCCCATCAACTGCCCGCCTCCCTCTCTCTAGCTGCCGTCTTTCCAGAAAGCCCTTCTCAGTCTCCCCAACAGAATGAGAGTCTTTCGTCACATAATCGCTTGCTCTCTCTCCTCAAAACAATCATGTTCTCTTTGTGTTTCAGCTATTTGTGTGCTAGTCTTATCCCCCACCAATTAGATCCTAAGCTTCCTAGGATGTGGAACTACTTCTCTGCATTAAATCTCCGTGGCCTCTGTAGGAGAGCCTCGTACACAGAGGAGAGAGTAAATGTCTCCTGAATGAATGCCTGAGGTTCAGCTTGGGAGGCACTGTCTTAAATACAGCTCCCTACACTAACCGAGTGAAAAATAAAAATAAATAAAAATGAAATGCTTAAACCCTTATAATGGGCAGCTCTCGGGCAGGAAAAAAACCAAAACGAGCCTGGGATATCTTATGCTGGAAAGCAAGGAAACACTCAAAGGCTAATGGGAGAGTGTCAGCAGGACAAAGGAGTTGGCTGAAAGGGGCTCCCAAAGGCCAAACTTGGGATCATTTGAGCATCAGAATTTGATACTGAATATTGCTACACATTTTCGAGAAACTGAATCTAATGACTGCTGCTTCTATGAATCCAGGATGGCTATAATCATGAAAACGATTTGGTTGTAACATCAGCCAAAACTATCCTGGTTCCAAGATCTCCAAGTCTTCATAGATATATTCAAATTGTAATCATTTTGTATGGCATTTCAGATATAGCGTACTTTACCTTGGGAGGAAGTGTATGGTTCTGTATAATGTCCATTATAATGCAGCTGGGGTGGGGGAGGCATCACATAGGGCTGGGGCTTAGGCTAAGGAATGGAAAGTTGGAAACAGGGTTAAAACACATTGCTGCCTATGTAATATATGTAAAGTAAGTCTCTGCTGGTTTCTTTCGGTCCATTAAAAAACTTCTAAGGAAGTTAAATATAATATATAGAAAGTAAACATGAAGACCCTACAGCTCTTACCATATCTGTCACTTTCAGTGTCTCCCAGAATGACAATGCCAAGGCCTACGCACTGATACCAGACATCAGAGATCACAAGAAAACAAGCTGTATCCAAAAAGTCTTTAAGAGCAAGAAGGAATAGACAAAGTTCCCTGAATTCTTATGTAAACATATGAATATAAAAAGTTTTTCTGTAGTGTATTTAATCTTATCAGGCAAAATTAGCTAGCATTTTAAATATCTAACTTCTGATTGCTCTTCACTAATAGTCAAAAATTTTAATACTAGGTTGGACCTAATATTTAAATATGTATAATAAAATAAATATTACATAAATATTAGGGTCAGCCTATGGAAAATTGCCATTTCTTTGGTTAAAAACAATGGAATACCAGCACACTTTCGTGGTCCAAATAAAAAATTAATACTATCAAAAGCATCTTTTATTAAGGAAGATGATATCACTAAAAGAAAAAAGGCAATTATATTTTTCCTTCTTTCTTACCAGGGATACCCTTGAAGACGACCTCCTCCTAATTGGGTTCACTGTGACAGTCTGAGTTTGCCTATAAAAATAAGACATGTCATTGAGACATACATACACATAGTTTTCCTAATTCTGCCAAAATAAATTAATAAGAAGGTAAAATAATAAATCTACTAAAGCAAAAAGAAGACAAACTAATCCAGCCATATATCAGAAAAAAGGAGACTCTCTGTCCTCACTTGGGGCCTCCACCCTCTGTGGCTGCCCAGACCCCTCCGCCCACACTCCAGGGTTTGAGAAGCCTCTTCATGCAGCAACATCTGCCTTGACTGTCGGAGGATGGGCAGGTCTATCTTTTCCTGGGCTATCCAGGTAAAACCTCTGGAATGAGCATATGCAGAGAGGAAAAGCAGCAAGGCTTGATCACCCGCAAACATCCCAGGGAAGCAAGACTCAGTGCAAATGCATCTCTCCTGTGGGCCTGGGTCAGCACTGACCACCTCCATTAACAGTCCTGAGGGGTGACCATCAACTGCCAGCCCAGAAGCCTGAAGCAATGGGAGATGCCTCTTAACGACACATTACAAACATAATCAAGAAATAAGTTTATAACTTTGGTAACTTAAGAATCTGGATTTCCCGTAAGGAACTAAGTTAGAGAAAGCAAAAAAGTAGATTTGGTTCAGTGGGCCAATGGTAAACCTATTTACTTTTCTTTGCAAGAAACTTCTCTCAGATTGGTTTTAAATGTATTTTTTAGAAAGCAACGAGGGGTGCGTGGGTGGCTTAGTTGGTCGTGAGTTCAGGTCCCACACTGGGCTCCATGCTGGGTGTGGAGGTGACTTAAACAACAACAACAACAACAACAAAGAAAGCAATGAGAATATTAAGAAGTGTGGACTAACATTTTTCAGAGAAATTGAGATTTTAAACTATTCCCATCAAGTTCCATCTTTGAATAAATAATTACATCAAAAAGGAACAAGAGAAGAAACAACTCGTGTAATTTTACCACTTTTAAACAGAGGCAGGATTTTTTTGTTCTTGTGTGCAGTTTATTGCAGATAAAATCTAGGAACCTAAACACATAGGATTCTTGGCTTTGTTGATGACTTAGGTAATTTTCCCCAAGTGCTTTTTCTCCCCTTTTCTTTTTAAGAGAGTGACAGAGAGAGCATGTGCACGCATGTGCATGGGGTTGGGGGGCGGGGCAGAGGGAGAAGGAAAGAGAATCGCAAGCAGGCTCCAATCTCAACCCAATGCAGAGCTCAATCTCACCACCCTGAGATCATGACCTGAGCCAAAATCAAGAGTGCTCAACCAAAATCAATTAGGTGCTCAACTGACTGAGCCACCCAGGCACCGCCCCCCAAATTTTTTTAAAAGTAAGCTCTATACCCACCACGGGGCGTGAACTTGTGAGTCGCATGCTCTACCGACTGAGCCAGCCAGGCACCCGTCAAAGCACTTCTTAAAAAAAAATCTTTTACTATCTCTTCCTGGCTCATGAGCTTATGTGACACATAAATACTAATTACAAAAATATTTTGTGACTTTTGGTTATAGTATTCTAAGGACTAATTACTAGAAAACTCAGAAGCACAAAGTAAACACTCAACCTGTTTAATCAGCAAATGTAACATAGTATCAATCCGCACATCTCCTAAATTAACATGATTCTTAGCATTCTAAACACTAGTACCTTATTTTTTTTTAAAGATTTTATTTATTTATTTGTCAGAGAGAGAGATGGTGCAGAGCAGGGGGAGGGGCAGAGGGAGAATCAGTCTCCCTGCTGAGCAAGGAGCCCAATGTGGGACTCGATCCTGGGACTCCAGGATCATGACCTGAGCTCAAGGCAGACGCTTAACCAACTGAGCCACCCAGGCATCTCCCACTAGTACCTTATATTCAAAACCTAAAAATTAGCTTATTTTGAGAAGACCTGAGATAAAATAAAACTAGTGCTTATCATTTCTGATTAAAAATGATCACCAAATACTGGGCTTGAATGAAACTAGGTTGGTATTGCCTCAGTAACAGAGTGTTAGAATAAGGGAACATAAGAGCAATCTGAAAAATGGTCTACCCCAGAATAAAAATTGATTATGTGATAAAGGTGATATTCCAGCTCAGCAGAGAGAAGCTAGGTTATTGGTACAATGGACCATTTATAAGAAGTTCAAGTCTCAAAGCCTCATATAAGGCCACATAAGAAAGTGCATAGCAGATGGATTTAAAAATTAAAAATTTAAATATGAAGTCATAAGTGAACTTACAGAAAATACAAGTGAATACTTCTATTATATATCATAGGCTGAAGACATAGCTAAACCCAAAAGTAATAACAGAAATTACAAAGAAAAAAAAAACTGAGTGCGTATCAGGAACTTAACATCAGGTGACTACAATTTGTTTTACTAGGTGACTTTTTTTAATTAAACGCTTTTTGAAACAATTTCCTTTCATCATCAAAATGTGTTGAGGTTGTTGCTAAAGAATAAGTGTCTCTATTCCAAAGAACATTCCATCTCCCAGAACTTATGTTACTCAACAATAACAAAATGGATGATAGTTCTATTAAGCCTGTATCGATCAGTAAAGCTCTATGGGTCCTAATTGAGGCCTCCTTGGTGGTGGGAGGTGGGATGGTGCACCCGGGTACTCTGGTTTTGTTAACTGCTCCTTAACTGTACATTAAAATAGTCATGGGGCGCCTGGGTGGCTCAGTCGGTAAGCGTCTGCCTTCGGCTCAGGTCATGATCCCAGGGTCCTGGGATCGAGCCCCGCATCGGGCTCCCTGCTCAGCCGGAAGCCTGCTTCTCCGTCTCCCACTCCCCCTGCTTGTGTTCCTTCTCTCGCTGTCTCTCTCTGTCAAATAAATAAATAAAAAATCTTTAAAAAATAAAAAAATAAAATAGTCATTAAAATCAGTGTCCGGAATTTGAAGGCATCATTTTGTAGCCTTGAGGTTTACTTTGCTGCTGCTTATTCTCCATCGTCAGAGCTAGGCTGAAGCAAAACCGGGACCTCTGAAATTTACATTTAGTCCAAAAGGACTGAACTTTTAAATTACTAAAATTCAACAGGCGCCTGGGTGGCTCAGTCGGTTGGGCAGCCAACTAATGATTTCAGCTCAGGTCATGATATCAGGATTGTGAGATCGAGCCCCGCACTGGGCTCTGCACTGGGCGGGGAGCCTGCTTAAGAGTCTCTCCTCCACCCTCTAAGCTTCCCTGCCTTGTGCTCGCGTGTGTGCTCTCTCTCTCTAAAAATAAAAAATAAGATACTATATATTCAAAATTCAGAAATGAGAAGGAAGGGCTGCCACAGAGTAATACTCCAACATGTCCAGACTTGCCCAGCCTGGGGCAAAAATAAACTTAAATGTGTCAAACACAGAATCCAAAGATGCAGAGCTTAGAAGCAGAGGCAGTAACTCCCATATGCACTATCTATTTCGGCAGCACCCAGTGCGGGGGCGACACTGTCCACTGCAGAGGCGACTTCTTACTAAACACAAAGCAACACGTCTTTCTCCTGCCAGACGGCTCCACTAGGCAGCCTCGCCATCGGTTCTAATACCCACCTCCTCCTTCTTCCTGCCGCTGTTCTTGTAACTGCAGCTCACGGGGAGACCAGCTAGTCTAATCCTAGCAGACAAGACCAAATGGTCTAACTGCTGGTGGGTGTTTTCCAGACTTTCTGGGCAGTTACTATGTTGATGGGTGCTGCTAAAAACGAGACAGCTGAAGAACTCTTAGGAATAAAATCACTGGAATGTGTGCCTTGGAGAAGACAAAAGGAGTAAAGGCTGCTAGCCCCAGTAAAATAAGTATGACTTCTACTGAAACAGTGCTAAGGACAGAACATGATTATCTCACGGAATCTGAACCCCAACACCAGGAGGGATGCCAGCTACTCTCCTGATTTTACAGAGGAGGAAACTGATAGGTAGGTTAAGGAAACTGCTCTTGGTCACATGACCAGGAAGTAGCAGAACCGGCACTGGAATCAGGCCTGTCCGTCGGATTACCGAGCACATGCTCCTAACAGTCCATTATTTGCTGACCCCTTCCCTGGCCCCAGATGATCTGTAAGCTCCATGGGGACAAAAGGACATAATGGTATCACTGGTGCCCGGCACACAAAGAAGCCTCAAATGTTTGTTGAGCAAACAAGTGACACAGTGAGTGAGGACGGAAGCAGATGCTAATTACTGAGCATTTACAGTGAAGCTATTTCTAAGAGTTGTTTCAATTTTGCTTTGTGGGCTTCTTTTCTCATAGATTTATAGCTAGTGAAGAGGAGATTTTGATGAACAAAAAATGTGTTGGATGGTGGAAATACCTAGAAAACGTTGGTCTCAATGACCTTCTCTGATGGGACAGGGCTATTCTATCTCCTTCCAGGCCTCCTCCAGTCCCTGTATTTTTTTTTTTTAAAGATTTATTTATTTATTTTAGAGAGAGTATGAGTGAGAGAGTGGTTGGGGGAGGGGCAGAGGGAGACAAGCAGACTCCCCACTGAGCGGGGACCCCCCCCCACCCCCAACATGGGGCTCCATCCCAGCACTCTGAGATCATGACCTGAGCCGAAATTGTGAGCCAGATGCTCAACTGATTGAGCCACTCAGGCACCCCTCCTCTGGTCTCTTTAAACCCTGCAGTGGGCCTAGAAGGGGCAGCCCCATCCCCTTCCAGGAAGGGCCTTCTCCAGTCAGTGTTCTGGTCAGAGTCTCCACAACACAAGTGGGCACACACCAGCCCTCTCACCTGCTGGTGACTGAAATTCAGCTCTCCCTCTAGATAAAGTCCCTTGAAACCTTGATCACATGGCTCTGCAGATTCGGGGAATACCCAATACCATACCGTCCTCACCAAGATTCTGTTTCTCTCCCAGTCTTTTTCTTATGTAAATTAGAGAGGCTGATTACAGCAGGACCAATTCTGGGGTTTGGAAGAAGTTATCTGACGACACAGACTGACCTTATCTCCTGTAATTCCTAAGCTAACCCTAAAGGAATATTAACATTCTTCTTCTCACATTTTTAAGGCTTGGGTGACACAAAAAGATGACTTGTTACTTGGAGTACCTTGTTTAGTGCTCACTTCGGCAGCACATATACTAGAGTACCTTGTTTAAAAGTGGAGGGAGGTGGCAAGATTTATGATGGGTCGTGTCATTTTATAAAATCTAAAATATAGTCATCTGGGTCAAGTTTGGGTGAGTCGCACAAGGCCATCCCAAACACCACTGAATTACGTAACAGGACTGAGGGGTGGGGGAGGGGACACTTTAAGAGCAAAGTCCTCCTTCTATACAAGTAGAACATCTCCCTGAGCCACCAGGCGCCCCAGGCTGACCCAGTCGTCCGGAATCCAATGTCCAATTTCAGGCCTGCTACAGTTCCATTAAATGCCCATCACACTGTAAAATGACCCATCCGGACAGTGAGAACAAATCTACCAATACTCTAGGATCGTTGTATTAAATATGACTGAACAGTCTAGGTTGAGAGCCTTAAAAAAAAAAAAGACCATAAAATTTAAAGCTATTTTTAGTTTTATCACCCATCAAAACATTAAAAGCTAAGAATTCATTTACTTCACCCGAGAACAAGTGCTAATGGTGAAATAAATTCGTTTCCCACAGAATGCAGGTGTCCTCCATCATAAATAATTACACAGGAATAGCTCATGGATATGGACTTCCTTAATCTACTGGATGTACAGATTAAAAACAAAATGTAGAAAATAGCCCTTTAAAACTAACTATTTCACTTTTGAAACTCTCATGTTTTCTTTTTTTTAAAGATTTTATTTATTTGAGAGAGAGAGAAAGAGAGCAGAAGCGAGGGCGGGGCGGGGGTGGGGGAGGGAGAGGGAGAAAAGCAGACTCCCCGCTGAACACATGGGGCCAAGTGGGGCTCAATCCCAGGACTCTGAGATCATGACCTGAGTTTAGTCAGCCGCTTAACTGGCAGCCACCCAGGTGCCCCCTGTGTTTTCTTTATATAGACATATGCAACTGAAGACCATAATAATGTAGTTTTATTCCTATTTATCAAGAAACAGTAATATTACAAAGCTTAGATTTCTACAACAAAACTGATTTCTTTTCCATCTGAACTTTAAAATCATTAGTAGGTGGTGATTTGCCAAAAAAAAAAAAAAAACTCCTTTAAAAAAAGGCATTGGGGTGCCTGGGTGGCTCAGTCGTTAGGCGTCTGCCTTCAGCTCAGGTCATGATCCCAGGGTCCTGGGATCGAGCCCCTCATCGAGCTCCCTGCTCAGTGGGAAGCCTGCTTCTCCCTCTCTCTTTCTCCCTCTGCTTCTGCCCCTGCTCATGCTCTCTCTGTCTCTCAAATAAATAAATAAAATCTTTAAAAAAAAAAAAAAAGGCATTAACCACCAGCCAATATGGATGCCTACTGGAAAGAGATGATGTTTTGCAGGCTATTCAAAATGATTGCTGATTCTCCATTATTTTCCAGAAGAGGGATAACTGAGGTCATAAGGGTTCCACGCTATGAAGACCCTCAAACTTATGAAAAGGCTGTGCTCCTCCAGGGTGCATATCTACTGCGTGAATCTCAGAAAACTGCTTCTGCATAAAAATAATGTCACACGTGCTCAGGTAACCAAGCCAGCCCAGGAGAGCCCCAAATGTGACTGGCCTGGACTCCTAGCACCACTGAATCTGGCCACCAGGGGAAGCACGTTCTCACACAAACACGCTCAGACCTGCAAGCTCAGCGCAGCCAGCAGAGAAGTCCTCCCATATCCACAAAGAAAGCGGGGCTCCTCCTCCCCCTCAGGTCAGTTATCGCTTTCTCAAATCCCATCAGCAGACCAGCAGCGGACTCAGAGAAAAGCATGGTTGGGGGTGGGGGGGTGTTACTCAGAGGGGAGAGGAGGACTGGGACCTATGGGCTAATCATTGGCTGGTTCTCCTGTAGGGTCACCCCCAGTCACTTCCTTTTCTTTCATGAGTCTCAAAGATGGGTCTGCCCTTTGCACAGTTATTCCTAACAAGTTTTATTTCACACTTTGGGGTACCTATAAAAAAATAGAAAGCACTTCCATAGACTTTCCTCTTCCTTCTTGGCCTGAAGGGAAAATGTCCTCTTCAGATTTTTTTCTTCCAATTTACAATCAGTGGTAAAAGGAAATCAACAAGGAGCAAACGGGCTCTTTCTTCTCCCTTCTGACGCCCATCACCATCTCATTCAGGCTTCCACCATTCACTAAGCCTTGGGTGCCAGGTGGCCCGCCGGCCACTGGGGTGCCGGCAGACAAGCCGGAAAAGCCGGGTTCCCGTAGGACAGCAGGTCCGAACCACGCCAGAGGCCCAGCCTGGGGGCGGGGTGCTGGGAGTGCTGGCTGTACGGCAGGACCACGACACTGCAGGCCTCTATGTCCCCGCACCTTCATCTACAAAAGGGCAGTAGGAATTGTACCGAACCGGGGTACTGTAAAGATGAAAGGAGATAAAACTCTCTGCATAATGCTTGGCACAGAGAAAGTATCTACCGAATCAGACTCATTGTTATGCAGGTGGTAGGAAACAACCAGTACTTTGAGAATGGTACCAAGGACGAAGCAAACTAAATGTGGGGTGGCCTCCAGGACGGCCGCACTTAAACTGGATCAGGACAAACAACGAAGAGCCTGCCAGAGACGGGGAGAGAAAGCATTCCAGCAAAGCCTGGGGCTGTGAGAGGCTTCAGCGTTGTGAGGACTATGGGCTCTGGGGCCAGGATCAAGGGTCAGCTGGGCAGATGAGCCCAGAGGAGGATCACAGGAGTCCTGCACTTCACGCCGTAGCTAAGAAGGGTGCGGAAAAGCACAGGCTCAAATGTCGTTCTGAGCTATCACTTTGGGTAAAGTGCTACATCTTTTGCTCATCCATCCAGAAAACTGGCTGGAGCCAGGTGAGATGGGGCAGGGGAGCCAGATGGGAGGCAGCTGCAGTGGGCCAGAGGAGAGAGAACAGCTTAAAAGAAGGTTGTGGGGATGGACCGCAAGACTTCCAAGTCTCAGTGCAGAAGCCTTTCCTGGTGTGGCAGTTCTGGGTTAGGAACCCTTCTCCTAAGGGCTCCTACAGCACCACGGACATCCCCAATCAGACCTCTTAACATGCGTTCCTTCAACAAATTCAGAAGGCCTACTGCGGCCCAGCCCCTTGCTCAGCACCAGGAACACAGGAGTGAACCAGTGTCTGCCCTTTGCACTGCTGTGGTGCCTACCTGCTGAGAAGAGATGGAGGCAATAAACAAGTAAGCAAACAAATACACAAAGTCGGTGGGGCCGAGTCCTATGAAAAAGAATAAATCAGGGCAAGGGGATAAAGAGAGACAGGCAATGGGCAGGGAGGGAGTACCCAAGGCAGCCAGGGTACGTCTGATCAGACAACGGATGCAGTGGGAGAAGGAGGCATGGGAAGGAAGAGCATTTCAGGCTGAGGAAGGGGCAAGCACAGCGTCCCTGAGGGCAGAACATGTTCACAGACCAGAAAGGATCCTAGTGTGGCTGGGACAGGGTGAGCAGGAGGAGGGTATAAAGGAAACAAGGTGGGAACCAGGCAAGGACCAGACCTCGGATGGTCTTGTACTTTTTTTTTTTTTTTTTTGTACTTTTAAGCATGATGAAATGCCAGTGCAGGGTTTAAAGGGCTAGAGGATCTGACCCATATTCAACTAAGACCAGTCTGGCTGACATATGGAAAGCAAGGTATAGGCAGGGCAGGCGCGGACATAGGGAGAGCGTTAGAAGGCTCCCGCCACCCTACAGCTGAGAAACACTGGCGGCTTGGCATGAGGTTGTTAGCAGAGGAGGTGGTAAAAGTGGTCAGATTCCAGATACATTTCGAAGGCAGAGCTTGCTGATGAATTGGATGTGGGATGAAAGAAACAGGAATCAAAATGGAATTAAGTAGGCCTGGGGCCTGGGCAACTGTGTGAATATGGAGTGCTGCCATTTATGGAATGGGAAAGAACAGGGAAGAAGCAGATTTGGGGGCAGGCAAAGGAAGAAAGCATCAAGTTTGGGTTTCGACATATCACATCTGAGATGCCTCTTAGGTCCCCAAATGGAGATGTCAATAGGCAGTGTCGGCTGTGCTCAGGGAGAAGACTGAGCTAGAAATAAAACTGGATGCACTATTTGTAAACCTGAATCAATGTGAATGAGGAAGGTGCGGAAGAGGTCTGAGGATTAAACCAGCAAAGCTGACTGAGAAGAAACAGCCTAGAAAGAGGAAAAGCAGGACGGTAGGGTCCTGGCAGATGACGAGCAGCAGGGTGCAGGAAGGGAGGGGTGGCCAGAGGTGTCTGTGTATGACAGCTAGGGGAAGCAGGGTGGGAGGAAGGAGAGAAAGCAAGCATATACGACTCCTATGCAGAAATGTGCCCTAGAGGAGAGCGGAGATAATGGAGCCCTGGCTGGATGGCATGTGGAGTGAAGGACAAGTGTTTCGAGATGGGCAATTTTATTACAGCATGTCTGTATGCTGATGGGAATGATCCAGCACAAGGCGGGAAACCCATGGGGACCAAGAACAATGTACATTAGGAAGAAAAGGTATCAATGCTTCAAACGGCTTGACAAGCTGAATAATCTTTAATTACTCAAGATGCTGATTAAAAAAGAACATTCTCTTTTTAACTTTCAAGAGTTAATGATTTTAGTAAATAGGTAAAGAAAATCTTAGAGGCATATATCTGTAGTTTTTAGAAGTTGTTCTGAAGGAAAAATGAAAATATTTTTGAGAGCTATTTTAACATGAAAAAGCAAAGAGTTTGTGTTAGTAATGTCATAAAACTGTTCTCTTCTACAAAATTTGCCTTTCTAGAGGTTACCATACAGCTCAAGATAAAAATGTCTAACCTCATTATTTTCTACCATTTCCATGAACAGGCTATACTCACAGGCTGCACTGATTTAGTCTGTAGAATTTGTGTCGTGCAACACAGAGTCTCCACACGTACTTTGCGGTTTCCATGTCTTCCTAGCAAATGAAATATTGCACAAAGTAAATGAAAACACATTTACAACTTGATGCAGAGTTTGTCTAAGGACAAGACATAACTGGGGGATATATTACACCAAAGTCACTTTTAACACACTGTTGATTCTTTCATTTTCTAATGCTGTGCCTATCACATGAATGCCATAATTAGGATTTAAATTATGAAGACAAAAACAAAAACAAAAAACACTATTCTAAGGTTGTGACTCTTACACGGAACTGTTTCAAAGTGACGTAGAGATTTTAAAATTATAAAAATATCAACTTTTATTTTGACGAAGATAGGCAAAGACAATTTGAAACAAAACGTTTCAGTGAGTTAATACTGCTTTTATCAAGAGAGCAAAAGTGAGTAACTGTGAAATAGTATTTCTACAGAGCCCTTCCCTTAGCAATGGAAATTAAGATATTAGAACTTACTTTCTCCCCTATTTAGTCCCTTTAGTTTAGTTTAAAAATCATCATACCACATAGTATTTATCCAAGGACTCATTCATTCAACAGCATTTACTGAGCAACTACTTTTTGCCAAGGGCTATTAAGCAAAATGTTATAAAATTTTACGTTTTATATAAGGATTAAGTATTACAATTTTAATGCCACCTCCCTCCCCCAACACACACACAGAAATGCTAACTTATTAACTTTTAGGAAGAACATTCCACGCAGATTCCTAATGTTTACTCACAGTTTGAAACTGGATGGTCTCCTCTTTATTGGCCAGCTCTAATGCAAAGAAGGACTTATTGTGGGACATGTTAGCAATATCATGCCACCTAAAGAACAACAAATAGAAAACAGCAATGTGAGTTCTACCTAGAGGTTAGAATATATGATTTTTCCTTCTCAAGCTTGAGGTATCAAGTTAACATTTGTTAATCATTTTAGAAAGAAAACAGTTGTTTTAATCAGCTGACATGCATCTTCTCATTGAAGTGACAATAGCTAGTCGCAAAAAGTAAATGCATGTAGACTAAGTGAAGGCAAAGAGTACTTAAAAATGTAAGATCTCTTTATCCTCATTTGCCAGATTAGTTGGATCAAAGATCCCTATCTTAGCTGATTGTCAATGCCTCCTTCATTCATTTAACAAACATCTTCAAGGGCACCCATTATTAGCAGTGCCAGAAATTGTGTTAGGTTCCCAGGATACCAAGATCAGTGAGGCACAGTATAGTGCTTCCCTCAAAGGGACACAGTTGGAGGGTGGGTGAGAGAGAAGAGAGAGGCAAGCAAGTATCATTAAGTTTTGCAGGTATACAAGGCAAAAGGGAGGCACAAAGGTGGAGGACGGGGGCTCCGAAAAGCTTCAGGGTGAAGAGTAAGTTCAAATGCCAGGAACCCAAAGAGTGAACAACTCTGGATGAGTTCACTAGGATTCAAACTCCTATCTTATATTTTCTAACTGTATTTGACCACATTTAGATTTTATACATTAATATTTTATTTTATTACATAACTATATAATTTTATGAAGGGGAAAAATGGCCTGAAAGAAAAATTTTACCCCTCTTTATCTTTCTCCATTACATTAGATTTATTTATTTTAAATTTATTTAAATAAATAAAATTAATTTGCAGTGATTCAATGTTCATTGTGGTTTTTTTTTTTTCTTTAAGATTTTATTTTTAAGTAATCTCTACATCCAACATGGGACTCGGACTTACAACCCGGGATCAAGAGTTGCATGCTCTACCGACTGAACCAGCCAGGTGCCACTTAATGTTTAATTGTTAAACCTAACGGTTATTAGCATCATATTGAAGAAAGCAATTTTAAAAATTCCTATCCAGTGAGATAGAAGCTGGCTGGTTGCCTTCAGTTTTCAAGTGGCCCTGTGGCCACCATCAGTGCTGCCCTTCTGGCGCAGTCCAGATCCTTCTCTGCCTCCTGTCCCCCAATTCACATGTTGGGAAGACTTAAATGAGCAGCTTAGGGCCATGAGAGCAACTGCCAAGGAGGAGTACTGCCCAACCCAGGGCAATATGGTCTAGGAGTGGGTGTCTGCTCCCCAAGCCAGGTACACTCTCCATGGTCATAATCGCCATGGAGAATTCAGAGCCCCAAAGGCAGTAGTGAAGCAAAAGAAATAAAGAAGAAATGTCAGCTTAGAAAAAAAAATCTTCAAAGGAAAAACCAGTTCTCAAGAAGAAATAGGATGGTTTTTAGAGGGCTTGAGGAGTGGGGAATTAAATTCCTTTTCATAAAAGAAGCTATTTAACACAGTGATTAAGAGCTACTTGAAGTGGAGAATTGGAGTTCTTGGTTATGCCAGTTAGTAACTGGGTGACCTGAAGCAAATCACTTAATTTTCCAAGTCTCAGTGACCCCATGTGGAAAAGGGTGGTCATAGCGTCTGCTCAAGAGTTGTGAAGATCACATGAGAAAACATACAGAGAGCACTCAGCACAAGCACATGGTAAATACAAAGGAACCCAGAACCAAAAATGGTATAATGTTTTACTGCTCTACAAAAACAATATAAACTTTTAATTTTTCATCAAGAATAGAATCGAAGTAAATAGACTCTCAGAGTAAAATTGGAAATATTTCTATGAAATGACACTTTGGATTTTCTAGGGTATGGACTTTAAGATATGAAAAGGCAGGGATTGAGCAACATCATCCAATTTGCCATCTTTAAGATATAATTTGGAACCCAGAAATTTAAACCACCTGAAATTTCATTGTTTGGGGTTGGCCACTATTAGCATATTGCTATAGATCCTCCTTTTTTTCTCTTTCTCACTACATACATCCTAAGATTTCCACAAATGACTAGTATCACATTTTTACAATCAGGAAAAAAAAAATGAACATTATACAAAAGTATCTGAACTTTGCTTAACCAAAAAGAAAGAAAGGAAAAGAAGAGAAGAGAAAAAAGAAAAGAGAAAAAGAAATTTGCTTAGACTTTGGGATTTTAGGAATTTTGGTACATAACTAGAGTCAGAGAAAGGCCCAGATTTTCAACAAAGAGACAGTCCTAGAAGCTAGAGCTGAAATTAAAAACTCACATCAAAACAAAGAATGGCCTCCATATGGCAAGAAAAAGGTCACACACTTTTAAGCATTTCATAAGCAAGCCATCATTACAAGCATTATTTTCCACACATTTGGTTTTAAAGAAAGTGGCTCATGAAAGAACCACTGTAGTCGGGGGTTATTTTATTCTAGGAAGGGTATCCTTCCATTTCCTACTGAGACCCTGGGAGAGATTTGTGGGCCATATTACTAGTATAGGTACTAAAAACTGTCACCAGGAGGAGCCACCGGAAGTGCACAGGAGGATGTAAGAAAAGTACCTAAATATCACAGGAGGCCTTCCATTCTTGTGTTTCACAAAGATCCCTTCAAGACATGCTCCAATGGATATGTCACTGCCTTGGCTATCCTGGAAGGAGAAAGCACAGAAAGCAGCAGTCCGGCAGTAGGTACGTGAGAGGTGTGACAACCACAGCCAGCTCCCTGGGCTGGTTTCCCAGACAAAAGATGCTCAGAAGATCTACACTGGAGGGCAAAATCTGAACAGTATCAAGGAATCACCTTGTCAATAAGTATGAAAACAGGAAGCGTTGGGCTCCTTAAGGAACTAGACTTCAAGAGCATTTCAGAGAACAAACTGCAAAACAGTAATGTTTTACTGTGAAATTTTGGTCACAGGATCTCCGCTTTCAAGTTTCCAGACTTCCGCACATCTCCCGCCTCTTCACAGCAGGGTATCCCTGGGCCTCCCCGCTGTCCTCTCAGGGCTCCTGACATTAATTTGGAGAACCCCGGCCTCTGCGCCATGCTCACCTTCGCAGGGTAGCTCTCTTCTCCGTAGCCATCCATTCTCTCTACCTCCTGCATGTACAACATTTCCGCATCAGGAGCGGTGAGCCTTCTGCAACCCAAGAGATGGGAGATTGATCACCAAACCAAAAAGGGAAAAAAGAACAAAAGGCTATTCTAAAAAGCTACATATCAATTTGGCATTAGACATTTACAAACATTTCAAGTTCTGAAGCATCTGAAATTCGTTATACCAACCCATCAACATCGACTGAAAACCAGCTACATGCACAGCACTGTGCTAAACCCTGAGGGTTAGTCATAAGGATCCTCTCCCTGTACTTCAGGCAGGCAAGAGGGACACGGGGAATAAAACTCCCTAAAAAAATCTTCACTGAAAGCTGGAATTCTTTCTAAACCATTCAGTAACCGCTCATTATCTAAAATATCAGGCATTACTAAGCATCGTGTGCTAAATGTCAAATGACCGGTGCAGGAAATAAGGGTTAAAAGACTAAATTACGAGGATGGGTAGGAAGGCTGTGCGGGTAAAGAAGGTGCTCAACTGCATGGAGACTCGCCTCCCTGGCCTCATCCTCTGCTGCTCCCCCAAAGCCACAAGGCAGCCCACATTGCAACCAAGCCATGATGTTCCCTCATGCCTCTGGGCCTCTGCGCATGCTCATCCCTCTTCCTGGCACACCTGTCATTCACCCGTGCACCTGATCAATCCCTAACATCCTCGAAGAGTCGGCCTATGTTGTCCTGTGATTGCTCTGAGTGTAAGTCAGATGCCCCTGCTCTGTGCAGACCCACCACATTCTATGCACACCTCCCCCACTGCACTCATCTCACATTGTTAGTTTATAATTACTATCCCAATGGGTCGTCCTGCCTGCCCTTTAGACTCCAAAGCAGGGAATACATTCTTTGATGGCAGGGAAGTGTTCTATTTATCTTCGTGCCACAGCATCCAGCCTCATACACAATAGTAGTACTGAACTATCTTTTTATTTTTTTTAAAGATTTTATTTATTTAAGGATATAATCAGATAGACCTGGGCTCAAATCCCAGCTCTACCACAGGTAACTGTGGACAAGTGATTTAGTCCTTTTGAGCTTGGTTTTTCCAATCTGTAAGAAGAGAATATCATTTACCTTAAAGAGTGGTTATAAGAACGTAATGACATCGAAAGTACTTGGAACTGTGTGGTGCTTGGTTTCGAGGAAGACCCAGCATTCTCTGGGGGAGGATTTTTCTTACAGATGACACATCAGATGCACTACCAAAGAAAGTCATCACCGACCCAGAAGCAGGGGTCAGGGCGATAAGCACCACATGGGGCTCTTGGCACAGATTCCCCCAGAAGACAGAGATGCAGCGTCCAAAGGTGTACGGGGGGGGGGCCTATACGTGCTGCACCGTCAGAGAAAACAAGTCTCCCTGCTCTTGCATTAACCCACACGGCCTACGAACGTTACCACCAAAACCTTTAACAGAGGAGTGAAGAAGTGGCGCCCTTCCCCAACCAGCGGCTTCCACTCTTCTCCGCTTCCTCACTGGTAAACAGGGCTACTAAGTGAGCTGATAGGGGAAGTACCCAGAGCAGCCCCTGGAGCACCATGAGTGCGCCACGCTGCTGGCGACCCGCAGTCGCAGTCCCAGCTACGGCAGCGGTAAAGCGCAAGTGTCACTGTGTCAATACCCAGTTCACAGTCAAACCGGCTTTGCTTCCGTACTCTTGCCATTTCTTATTTCTTAGTGTTACCTGTATTTCTGATGCAGTAAGGCCACTTTCTGGGTTGCTTCTTCCAATACTTTTTCATCTTGTAACCACCCCTGAAGAAAACACACTGCAGTAAGTATGGAAACAAGCCACTGACTGTTAGTGGCTCTTAACACTCTCGGGCAAAATTCAGACTAGTATCGGTATGTGGGAGATTTGTTTAAGTATGTGATCATGATCTTGCTAAGGAATGAAGTAGCTTCTGCTCAGGACCCAAAACACCTGCCCTGCGTTCTCAGTTCATCCCAGAGAAAGTTCCAGCTGAGTTATGTCAGGTCGGTAACACCAGTTACCATCAGCCAGTTCCGAGCCCAGCACATCTTGGGCACTGCCTGGCTGGCTGTGTAGACACTCAGAAGAGCATCGTACCAGCTCTCTTCGTTGTTCCAATGCGGTTTTCCTGTCAATCACATCCGTAGTGACTTTAAAATGCAGACAGCGCTGTCCTTTTGCCCTCTACTTTTTACACTGCTACCGAGAAGCCAAACGCATTCCCACATAACTGTGAGGTTTTGAGCCTTCGGGTAAAAGCAAAACCTCTGTGTGGTTGCTCAGAAGTTGGAAGTGAATCCCTCTCTTAGACTCGGACCCAAACACAAAACAAATCTCTCTGGCTGCAGCCCAGGGACTGCACACCCTTCCTTTTCTGTGGGTTTACAAAGACCAGTGAGACTACAATGAGGGAAGCATTTACATTTGAGTTGTTTATAAGAGGCAATTGATTTTTTTAACACTCTTCCAGCCTAGTAAGTCTACCATATGGACTTCATTTCAGGCGATATTAAGGATATGGAAATAAACTATTTATAAAAAGCCCAAAGTCAAAAGAAGTTCTTACCACAGGAAACAAGGCAAATTTCTGAAGAAAGTCCTGGGACTCATACTGATCAAAGTCACCAAAATCAGCTATACAAAATGACAAATATTCACGTCAATTATATTTAATTGGCACAGGAAAACATGCACAACTAAATTCAATATGCAGTATATAGATGGTATGCTTATGATTTAGGAATCAAATGTGCCTTACAGCTATAAAGTATTTTTTTTAAAGTGTTTTTTTTGTTTGTTTTGTTTTGTTTTTGTTTTAGATTTTTATTTATCCATTTGAGAGAGAGAGCACATGAGAGGGGGAGGGCCAGAGGGAGAAGCAGACTCCCCACTGAGCAGGGAGCCCGATGCGGGACTCAATCCTGGGACTCCAGGATCATGACCTGAGCCGAAGGCAGTCGCTTAACCAACTGAGCCACCCAGGCGCCCTAAAGTGTGTATTTTAAAAAGTCTTTTTATTTATTTATTTTTATTTTATTTTATTTTTTTTAAAGATTTTATTTATTTATTTGACAGAGAGAGACACAGCGAGAGAGGGAACACAAGCAGGGGGAGTGGGAGAGGGAGAAGCAGGCTCCCCGCAGAGCAGGGAGCCCGATGCGGGACTCAATCCCAGGACCCTGGGATCATGACCCAAGCCGAAGGCAGTCGCTTAACCAACTGAGCCACCCAGGCGCCCTAAAAAGTCTTTTTAAAAATATTAATTAGATAGATTCGTGTGTCTTGACTTGGAAAAATGCCTACTAATAAAGTGAAAAAATAAGTTACATAAACTATATGTATTATGATTTCATTTCTAATAATTAACAATGAGACAAAACATACTCTATAATCACGTGTTCTTACTTATGCACAGGAAGATGTCAGGAAGAAACCAAACTGTTCATAGCAGTGATCACCTCTAGGGAATGGAATCAGATCACTTGAAGATGTTATAGCAAAATGTATTTGTTTAGAGATTTTTTGTTGTTTAAAAAAAAATGACAGTTCAGCAAAGACCTTATGAAAAGCTCTTAAAGCCAATGATTCTTCTGATTAAGTTTCAATTTCCAAGATTAAATGCCAGTTATCATTTGAAATAATGCCCCATCAGAAGTCTTCCCAAAGTATATACATACATGTAAATACATATTGACTGGACATGAAAAATAACACAACCAAGTAATTCAAAAATTACTTGTGAAATGCAAAACTTTATCTGTTATGATTGACAATGCTCTATAATCCAGGACAAGTGCGTAAGAAACCAAATAAATGGTGTCCACTCAGAGTGTAAGTGAACATAAGGGCACCTGTGTGGCTCAGTCAGTTAAGTGCCCAACTCTTGATTTCAGGCCGGGTGATGATCTCGGGGTCCTGGGATCAAGCCCTGCATCAGGCTGCACACTCAGCAGGGAGTGTGCTTGAGGATTCTCTCCCTCTGCCCCTCCCCACCCCTCTCTCCACAAAAATAAATAAATCATTAAAGGGAAAAAAAGTGTAAGTAAACATAACTTTATCAACCTCATTGTTTGATCTTTCTTCCTAAAATATTAGTTAGCTATAGATCAAGTACTTGAACTAGAGGAATACATATTATCAAATGTTGTGTGTGTGTGCATGTGTGTGTTTTCTCTAATTTCGGTCTGTTTGCTGTATTGACATATGCTAACATGCTTAACCTTTCGAAGTCTCTTATTTCACAGAAGTAATCCAAATTCATTTCTTCCTACAAGAAAACTAATTTCACTAACACAAACACTGTTATAGAAACAGTAACTTTAAGAATCCCTTGCTGGGGCGCCTGGGTGGCTCAGATGGTTAAGCGTCTGCCTTCGGCTCAGGTCATGATCTCAGGGTCCTGGGATCGAGTCCCGCATCGGGCTCCCTGCTCCGTGGGAAGCCTGCTTCTCCCTCTGCCTCTCTCTGTCTCTAATGAATAAATAAATAAAATCTTTAAAAAAAAAAAAAAGAATCCCTTGCTGTTTTTGTTATAACACACATTTTTTTAAAGATTTTATTTATCCATTTGAGAGAGACAGAGACAGAGAGTAAGGGGGAGAGGGAGAGAGTGAGAGTGCATGAGCGGTGGGGTGGGGTGGGGCAGAGGGACAGGGAAAGGCAGACTCTCTGCTGAGCAGGGAGCCAGATGAGGGGCTCGATCTCCCAGGACTCCAGGATCATGACCTGAACTGAAGGCAGACATTTAAAAGGACTGAGTCACCCTGGTGCCCCCAAACACCTTTTTTTTTTTAAAGATCTTTATTTTATTTATTTATTTTTTAAATGGGGATCATGATTTTATTTATTTATTTATTTATTTATTTATTTATTTACTTTTTAAGATTTTATTTATTCATTTGAGAGACAATGAGATAGAGAGAGAGCATGAGAGGGGGGAAGGTCAGAGGGAGAAGCAGACTCCCCGCCGAGCAGGGACCCCGATGCGGGACTCGATCCCGGGACTCCAGGATCATGACCTGAGCCGAAGGCAGTCGCCCAACCGACTGAGCCACCCAGGCGCCCAAGATCTTTATTTTTTATTTATTTATTTTTTTTTTAAGATCTTTATTTTTTTAAGTAATGTCCACACACAACATGGGGCTCAAGAGATCTGAGATCAAGAGTCGCATGCTCCACCGACTGAGGCAGCCAGGCACCCTTGTTATAACATACATCTTAATCTCATATATGTATTACATTATCAACTGCCATTATTTACCTTGAACAGCTAAGCCTGCTAGCTGAATTGCTTGTTCTAATGTACAAGGAATGTTTCCTTCCAAGATATCCTTCTTCAGCTGCAGATAATACTGATACCTACAAAAACATGTCAGTTTTAAAAAGTCACTATTAATAGTACCTCCCATGGAGACACAATGCATTTTACAGTAATTCGGCAGAGGAGCATAAACTAGTCCAAGAAAACCTCAACCCCAGATGGCTTCAAAGAATGACAAGAACGCCCCGACCATGTCTGCCTCCACACACACACACGGGCACGCGTGTGGGCGCGCGCACACACACACACACACACAATGTAACGAATTTGTTGAGTCCCTTATCCCTAGCTGTAGTTATTTCAAAGCTACAACCACCTAGAAGACAACGACAACTGGCCACCTTTCTAATGCCCTGTAAGACAGTGCCTACGTTTTGTTCTCTTCAGTTGGAGAAACAGAGAATCCATGGCTAATCTTTACTTTAAAAACTCTGACTGGTAACCCGGTAATACAAGACTTTGGTAGAAATTACTTGTTCTGATGGAAGTTCCCTAGCCCTAGAAAGTAAAGCCAAGAGAAAATGCTTCCTGATATTTCAAACCAGGCTTATATTAAAATATTTTTTGATGAACTCTCCAAAAGAACAGCTGCTATGATGCTTTCTTAATATTCTTGTAATGTGGGTTTACTTCTGTTTACACTTTCAACATCTAGGGCATGAGTTACCAGCACAAGCTTTAGTCAAGCAGATCTAGTTAAATTCCAGCTCCCCAATGTAGCATGTTGAATGAACTCGGGGAAATCATAATCTGTGGCTTTAAATGATCACCAGTAAAAGAGGGGTACGATCACCCCTTCACAAGGTGGAACATACTGAGCAGTCAGCAGTGTTTCATCTGTATCTACTCCATTCTGACAAAGCTCTACAGTGACTTAATGCTGCCTTCCTTTTATTCATTCATTTAACCTATAATTACTAGGGCCTGCTATGCATCAAGCATTGTGCTAGATGCTGGGGATACAATGTCGGATGAAGATCCACCACCTCTCTGCCTGTATCGTCGATACAGCCATCCTGAATCCAGGTTCTCTCCCAGGTTTGGCATCTGTGAAGTACAACCTAGTCACCGTTCGTATTTGAATTCCCATTGGAGCCCATCCCTTTCATCATTTCATAGGTTTCCTAACATCATCCTCTTTTATTTTAGCTAGCTCTGAGGTCTCCATTCTTCATTACCCAAAAACCTGACCAAAACACCATCCATTCAGATGAGAACTTAGATCCAACTGATGCCTTCCGCCTGCTAGTAGTGGAACCGATAGATTTCCCTCAGCTGAGAAGCAGGATGCTGGTAGCTCTGGGATCCAGTCAAAGAAGAAAACGTCACACCTTCTACGAGGCAGCTCCTTTCAGAAGCCTATTTAAAGAAGGTTGTATTGAGAGAAGTCTATCTCTTGAACATGCCATCCACATACGCCACTCGAAATATATTCTAGGTTCTTTCCTTAAACCAAATCACTGGAAAGCAACATGCCTGGATCAAATTAACTTAGTCTTCCACAGAAATGTGGTTTTGTTTTGTTTTGTTTTTTTGCTTTGTATTACAATTTTTTATTGTAAGAGTTGATTCCTCCACAGTTGCTCTAAATTGTTCATTGCCTGTTCAATGTCTTTTACATAAATCCCACCTGAAAATTTCCTTTTAAATGATACACCAAGAAAATCTGTCATGTTTGCAAACTGATATGCTTTTTATCAGATAATGGTTGATGGGACTCAGAGTATTCCTTCTTTTGCCTTGACTGCCATGAAGCTCAGAGCTAGAATCCAGGCACAATCACATTGTTTCCCCTCTCGTTACCCTCTTAACCACTGGCTCCACCATATAATAGCAGCCATTTGTACGGAAGAGGCACTGAAGCTCAGACATGAAGTAATATGCTCAAATCCACAAAGGGAGCCTGAGCTGGAGTGTGAATCCAGGTCAGAATGACTGCAAAGAGCATGTGTTTAACTGTCACAGATCTCCAGTTAAAGACTTTTCAGTATTTTTATCCTAGAGTCCATATGAATATAATGGTTGAGAGCAAGGACTCAGGAGTCAGCCTGCTTGAGTTTAAATCCCAGTTCCACTACAGACTGGCAGTGTGACCTTGGGCAAGAGAGTTAGCCTTTCGGTCTTTCGGTGTCTTGGCTTCCTCAACTACAAACTGGACAATAATACCTACTTTGTAGGATTTGTTGTGAGGATTAAATGAATGATTAAGTATAAAGTGCTTGGAACAGTGCCTGACATAGAGTAAGAAAGGGAAGTGGTTGCTTTCCTTATTATCTTTCATTGTATTGTCCCTAAAATCCTTTAGTGGAAGCAAGCAGGGTGTGTGTATATATATACACATGCATATGTATGTATATATGTTTATATACATGTATGTGCATATCCATACGTATATATATATAAATATATATATTTACTTAAAAGGAAAGGGCCAAGAAATTTTACTTCAAAGGTATTATCAGTTTTTTTTAACACTTTTTGCTAAATTATAATATGTTGGTGAGGCTAAGGATGGTTTACAAATATGTTTTTTCAATGTTTATTACAAAAAGAATAATTAAAAAACAACGCAGCAATAAAATGTAACATGCAAACTTTTACTCCTTACCAACAGTTCTGAATTCAAGAAACTGCACATCTTAATTCTAAACAAAAATTTCATAAATTTGCCCAAAGCCAAATGCTGATTAAAACTAAATGGATAAGTTTTATCTAAATCTTACCAACTTATCAACTTTCTAATATAAAATATTTTTACACAAGAAATATTACATTAAATGATTATAATAAATTAGGTTGTCCCATTTTGCCCAACAGAAATTTCAAATAATATATAAAGAGATATAGTCTTTTTCCTTCACTTGTTTTTCTTAGGCTAGTATTAGAAGGCTAATGTGGAGGTATTAGCATTTTTAAGTTTTATTATGGAACTTTTGAAACAGACAGAGAACAAGTCCAGGGAACCCACACATCCTTATCATGCAGCCTCAAACATCAACTTGACCCATGCCCTGTTTCTTCCACCCTCTCTCCTTCCCCACCCAAGGGCTTTACATCAAATCCCAGATATCATAGTACAGCACCTACAAATATTTTAGTATATATCCCTAAAAGGTAAGCTTTAAAAGAACACACACACATTTTTAACATACCCAACAAAATGAGCAATAATGCCCTAATGCTACCCAATACCTGGGCCATGCACAACTGTTGTGATTGCTTCAGAAATGTATTTTTTTAAAAAGATTTTAAGTAATCTCTACAACCAACATGGGGCTTGAACTTACAACCCGAAGAACAAGAGTCACATGTTCTACGGACTGAGCCAGCCAGGAACCCCTCAAAAATGTATTTTTACAGTTTAAAAAAAAAAAAAATCAGGGTCTAAACAAGTTCCACAGAGTACATTCGATTGACATTTCTCTCTTAATTTTAAAAAGAAAAATTCCTCTTCTTTATTTTCATGTTACTTGTATTCAAAATGGTGTGATGGGTCATGTAGAAGTCCCCACATTCTGGATTTGTCTGATTGCACTCTTGTAGGGTCATTTAACATGTTCATCTAGTCTCCAATTCTTTCTGTGAACTGTTAGGTTTAGAGCAGTATTGTCTAACAGAACTTTCTGCAGTGATAAAAGTGATGTCTATCTGTCTTGTCCAATATGGTAGCCATTAGCCACATGCGGCTACTGAGTACTTAAAATGTGGCTAGTGTGACTGAAGAACTGAGAAAGGCCTCTTAAAGGAATGTGACCTTGCTGAGAGTAGAACCCATTTTACCCTTTTGCTGCCTGGAATACGAATGTGATAGCGAGACCTCTAGAATTCTTTGACAATGAGATTCCCTAACAGATGGAAAGAACATGCTGAGGAGAGTAGAACAGTAAGAAAGAGCATGGGTCCCTGAAGACTTTGTGGAGCATGGCTGACCTCTGGACTTCCTTTAAGAAATGAAAGATATTTAGGGTTTTTGGTTATACATAGCCAAACTTAATCCTTACTGGCACAACTTCTCTAACAGGTTCTCTTACACCTCATCGATGTGCACTCCTACTGACTGCATCTACCAGGCCTGTCTCCCTCTCCTTCCTACAGCTAATGCCTTTGTTCAGGTCCACATTCCAGATTAATGTCTAGATTATGGCATATACATTCCTAACTGCTCTCCTGAGTATATATATAGTCTTGCCACCTCTAAGCTGCCTTCCATGATGGGTGAAGTTGGTAAAATACAAATGTCATCTCTCCATTCTGTTAAAATTCGAAAATGTCTTTCCCTGTTGTACCACGACTATGACTAGGACATTCCTATTTTTCAAATCTCCTCTCCCCTCTCCAGGTAATATCTGAAATTTCCGGAAAACATCAGTGACTTTCATTTTCCCCCCACTCTGCACAAGCTACCCCCTCTAACTAGAAAACTCCTAAAGTCAAGTGAAAAGTCAACTTCTTTACCTTCCCTGTTCTTATTCCCCGTGCCCCACCCCTAGGAATCTAGTGCTTTAATGAAAGCACTTATCATCATAATATACTGTAATTGTTTATTTACATGGGCTGTCAGTTCCAGCAGACTCTGAGTAACTCCTCCAGGGTATGATTAAAGCCTACTCACTTGTATATTCATCTCCCACAGTAACAAATGTTCTTACATCATCCTGTTATATCTTCAATGAATGTTTAAATAAATGAGTCAGTGATCAGTTACTATTTTTCCTCCCGGGTTCTACTTCACTCTTCAATATTTTTATCCCAGATCAGTTTTATAGTCAAGGCATATTTATCCCTACTACCTGATTCTTGCTTCTTTGGTTTTCTATCTTCTTCCAGTAATTAACTGGCCAACTCAGTACTCAAAAAGAGTATTACACAAACACAGGGCAGTACCAGGTTCTTACTATCTACAGGGCACTGTGTTAGATATTGTGCAAAAGGTAAAGCTAAGGAAAACAGAGGCTTAAAATCCAAGAAAAAGATAGGATCTGTACACAAATAACTATAAGGAAAGGCTTTAACAGCTTCCATCTTAACACAAGTACAAGCAAACTGTAGGGCAGTCTGGAGAAGGCAAAGGTCATTCCAGCCTAGGGATCACAGAAACTTCAAGGAGGAGGTGCCTTCTGAACTAAAATTCAGAGGAAGAGCAGGATTCCAGTACATAAATAAGAAAGATCTAGGACCCAAAGATGAAAAGGCGTGCGGCATGTTCAGGGCACTGGAAGTAGTCCAGCTTGGCTGAAAAGTAATGTTAAATAGGGTTCAAAAGATAAGGTAATGGTGGATTTGAGAGAACTTGAAAGGCAGACTCCCGGATCCAAATTTTATTCCTAGTTCTGTGTTTTGTCTTCAAGAAAAAAAACAAACAAACATATAGTTCCTCTATCCCACTCCTTAATCTGGTCTTCCCTTTCTTCCCTTCTAAGTGCACTTAGTGGCCTCTTCTTCTACCCTAGACACATTCACCCTCCCACCTATCTACAGAATATACAGCTCCTAGAGCCAGAGAACCGGAAGAACCCTTCTACACATTTCCCTGAGGAATGAACACAGAATCTGCGACTTTTTAAAATCTCCTCTCTCATTTCAGTGTTACAAAGATCAGAAACAAATCAACAAAAAATTTGAAGAGCACATCACTACAAGAAGAGTTCACAGCCCAGAGAAAAACATCACCTTCCCCTTTAATCGCTCCTTTGTGCCTAGTGAAACCATAACTCATGCAACAAGCGGTAAAACACTCTGACATACCACATACCACAACCTCCATGTAATAATGTGGCTGCATATGTGCGCAGGAGGGCCAGTTTAGTCTGATCTCCTGACTCTAACCTTAGTGTCCCTTCTTTCATCTCATCAGATTATTTCCTAAAAACAAAGAGCGTGTTATTTCTCACCTGGTAATCTCCTGCTGCAGCTGTGAAACTGAAGGCACATAAAACACCACTCCAAAATAGACGGTCGGTTCCAATGCATATTTATCCAGCTGCTTCTTGAGAGGTTTTTCCAAATCTACCCACCGGCGCTGATTTTGCTTGTTGTGGTACCAGAGGCTGAAGTAAGTGATCTGGAAAGAGGGAAAAATCACTGAAGAAGGCAGAAATGTACAAGAGAATTTCTATTCTTCTAATTGCTATGATCCACGACCTGGGACCAAGTGACAGCAGTCTCCTATTGTTTCTCTTCTCAAAAAGGGATAATACCAAACCTGAAGAAAAGAGGCAAGACCTCTCTCTCTCTCTCTCTGCAGGAAAAAGAGGTGAAAAGTCAACTACTCTTGCAAATTGTTTCTTGAACGCTGCACAGAAAAATGCATTCATGGCCTAGACATCAGAATGTAGCAGGTGCTACACCATCTTACAGAGTTTTAACAGCAACAACAAAAAACATATACTGAACAAATGTTTAGTTTTAAAATTATCAAAACACTAAATGTATCATAATTGATATTTCGTAAGTATAACTGGGGTTTTATCTAGAATACTGATTAATCCAACTTTTCACTACCCTTGAATTTGGCTTCTACACATAAATTATTTCATGTAAATATTGTAAATTCTAGAAATATAGGTACAACTGCAACTCTTCTTTGCCCCCAAAAGTTTATTAGATACAAATTTAATGCAATCATAACATCACGGAGGTAAATTCTCACACATATACAAAAAGCTCTACATAAAGCAACAGGATAAGTATATCACTTGAAGGTTTAAAAAAATGTCCAGATATTAGCATTTAGATCTCACTTGCTGGTTAATGAAACTGTTCGGGGAAATCGATACTAGCTCTGGGCTTGGTCAACCTGAAAGGTTATTAATGCACTTAAGCACTGAAATGACAGCCTCGGGCCACTGCTAATATTTACCTCAAAAACAGTTTACAGATCAAGGCAACTGGAAAAATTCCCTGCTTTGTTCTGGACCCTAGAGCAACACAGATGAACAGAACTTTCTACGATGATGGAAATATCTGTCTCCAATACAGCAGCCACCAGCTGCCTGTGAGTATCGAGCGCCTGGAATGTGGTTAGTGCAGCTGAGGAACTAAATATTTAATGTTATTTAATTTTAATTGACTTGAATTAAATAGCTGCAAGCATCTAGTGGCACTGTATTGGAAAATATAGCTTTAGAGCAACAATAAAATGAGAAATAATAATATTCAGGCTATAATTTTAATCTGTAATCCTCATTCAAATAAAAAATGAATTTTTAATTTACAGGGAAAAAGTAATTATACAAACATACCTTTAATATTCATTTCATCTTACAATTTTGTTACAAGGGAAGAACTATACCTTTAGAATGAGTCTATTAATCAAATAAACTCAACAAAAGTGAGGAATGTGTCCATTTACCCTTTATACCCAAACAGCCAGAATAGCGCTGGAATTCAGTAAATTTTGTTAAAAAAACGAATATTCTCTTGCTTCTTAGTTGCCACGCAAGCCATCACATACAAATGAAATGTTCTGAACATTTATTATGTACCAGGTTCTGTCCCAAGAATGACAACAATATCAAATATTAAATCACCACAACCATCTTATGAAACGGATATTGTGTGTGTGTGAGTGAAACACTAAAGCCAGTGTTTGTCTAAGGATTGTCCCTGGACCACTTCTACCAGAATTACCTGGAGAGCTTCTTGAGCTCTACAGAGCTATTCAACTCCCAAGTAATTCCTGTGCCCATTCATGGGTGAAAACCATTGCACTACCCGACACTGCCCCTCTAGCCTTATACCAGAGATCGTGTATGAACAACAATCCTCAAAAAGCTGCACAGAGGGCACCTGGGTGGCTCAGTTGGTTAAGCAACTGCCTTCGGCTCAGGTCATGATCCTGGAGTCCCGGGATCGAGTCCCGCATCGGGCTCCCGGCTCGGGGAGGAGCCTGCTTCTCCCTCTAACCCTCCCTGCTCTCATGTACTCTCTCTCTCTCATTCTCGCTCTCTCAAATAAATAGATAAATCTTTAAAAAAAAAAAAAGCTGCACAGAAATCACATTTTTTAAAATCCAAACACACTTTAATATAGCAACAAATCTGAGTCTTATTGTGAATTATTTTCTGAAGTTATAATTATGTTTATAAAATGAATTACATGTTACGTGTAAGGACAGAGTATCACGTTTATAGAAAACAGGTACTAATTCCTTCTTTCTTTTGAGCTGCAGTGTACGAAAAATCCCATTTAACAAAGAAACTGATGCTTAAAGTCTGAAGTCCTGGGTTTAATTTCTGTCACTTGCTGACTGGGAAGTGGAAAAGTCAATCAGACCAATTCCATTTTCTCAAATGTAAAAGAAGGTAATAATAAGTGTTAGTAATACCTCCTTCACACCTCCATCATGGGAACTCAATGCAAAACTTAAATGAATGCATTTTACCACTAGAAAACCACTGTATTTTTTTTTAGATTTTTATTTATTTATTTGAGAGAGAGAGACAGAGACAGCAAGAGAGAGCATGAATGGGGAGGAGAGGGAGAAGCAGGCTCCCTGCTGAGTAGGGAGCCCAACTCGGGGCTCAATCCCAGGACCCTGAGGATCATGACCTGAGCTAAAGGCAGATGCTTAACCGACTGAGCCATCCAAGCGCCCCTAAAAAGATTTGTTTATTTTAGAGGGAGAGAGAGAGGGGGCAGAGGATTAGAGGGAGAGGGAGAGAGAAAATCTCCACCAGACTCCCCGCTGAGCGCAGAGCCAACACAGGACTCATCTCACAACCCTGAGATCACAACCTGAGCTGAAATCAAGACTCAGACATTTAACCAATTGAGCCATTCAGGTGCCCTGAAAATCATTGTTATTTTTAAAAGATTAGTTTGCCCACTCTACTAAACATCAGCAAAATAAATTATACACCCAACTCAAAAATAATTTTCTAGGGGTGCCTGGGTGGCTCAGTCGTTAAGCGTCTGCCTTCAGCTCAGGTCATGATCCCGGGGTCCTGGGATCGAGCCCCGCATCAGGCTCCCTGCTCTGTGGGAGGCCTGCTTCTCCCTCTCCCACTCCGCCTGCTTGTGTTCCCTCTCTAGCTGTGTCTCTGTCTGTCAAATAAATAAATAAAATCTTTAAAAACAATAATAATAATAATTTTCTAATTACTTCCATATATATGGACTTATTACAACACATTTTGTTAATTGTATTTATGTTTTGTTTTTCATCTTAGAATTGGATTGAATGTACAATGTTTTGTCTATAACACATACTACTGCTATGAACTTGATTCTACAAATACTTATTTTTTGCCATAAGCCAGAAAGCTGGGCATCCCTTAGGATCTAAAACTATTTGGGTCATAACAGTATGTCACTTTTTTTTTTTTTTGACAGAGAGAGACACAGCGAGAAAGGGAACACAAGCAGGGGGAATGGGAGAGGAAGAAGCAGGCCTCCCACAGAGCAGGGAGCCCGATGCGGGGCTCAATCCCAGGACCCTGGGATCATGACCTGCACCGAAGGCAGATGCCCAACGACTGAGCCACCCAGGAAGGAGCCCCACAGTATGTCACTTTTAACCAAAATTAAAAGGTCTTAAAAATACTCTTTGTATATATTAATTTTCTCCTAAAATATAGTTGGACTTCAATGCTACAAACACAAATATCTAAATAGTTATAAAACTATAGGTTTACTACAGGGGCACCTGGCTGGTTCAGTTGGTAGAGCATGTGGCTCTTGATCTCAGGGCCATGAGTTCAAGCCCCACGTTGGGCGTGGAGCCTACGTAAAAAACAAAACAAACAAAAAACACTATAGGTTTACTGTATAATTTGTTGTTGTACCTTGTGAAATGGATCATGAGATAATTAAAAGAAAAAAACCTGAATAATCTGCTAGCATTCTAAAAAAGGCACATTCTCAAAGAAACTAATTCTGGGGCACCTGGGTGGCTCAGCTGGTTGAGTGACTGCCTTCGGCTAGGGTCATGATCCTGGAGTCCTGGGATTGAGTCCCGCATCGGGCTCCCTGCTCAGCGGGGAGTCTGCTTCTCCCTCTCCCGCTCCCCCCTCTTGTGCTCTCTCTCTCTCTCACATTCTTTCTCTCAAATAAATAAATAAAATCTTAAAAAAAAAAAGAAACTAATTCTTAAAATATGCTAAGTTTATTTTAGCAATGCATTTATTACTCATGTCACATATAGACAGAAAATCAAAGAGAAAGGGAAATACATTTGTAAAATTACACCATTAGTTTTTTATGAATTATATATCTTATAGAGGAGTAGCAAGGACTTTATCTAATTGTGTAAATGGCTGAAAATAATAGATATAGCAAATTATTTGCTGATCAGCTATTATATTTTTAGGAGAGTCTAAGGTTTTTGACATTTGAACATTAACTGATTATATGTACTAAAGTATTTGCTTTGGTACTTGCCCCTGTGTTCAAGTTCTATCTTATGAAGTAGTTAAGCCTAGCCAAAATCAAGTTTATAACTTGTTAAATACTTCTAAGGAGGTATTATATTTCTAAAATTGCCTCTAGAGGGGTACCTGGGTGGCTCAGTCAGTTAAGTGTCTGCCTTTGGCTCAGGTCATGGTCCCGGGGTCCTGGGATCGAGCCCCACATCAGGCTCTCTGCTCAGTGGTGAGTCTGCATCTCCCTCTCCCTCTGTGATCCTTCTTGCTTTCACTCTCTCTCAAATAAATAAATTCTTTTTAAAAATAATCAATCAATAAGTAAATAAGTAAATAAATAAATAAAATTGCCACTCGAAATGTTTACATACACATGGGTAACTAAAATCTCATAACACTATAATCCTTAGATTCAATGCTTCCTTAGAATTTCTAGACATACATAATGAAATAACAACATCTGATTGCATGAGATTTTATGACTATAATATAGTTTGTTTCTAAGATGGATAGGTAGAGTTTGAGCAACAAAATGTTGTGATTAAATTCTCATCAGGCGGGGTGCCTGGGTGGCTCAGTTGTTAAGCGTCTGCATTCGGCTCAGGTCACGATCCCAGGGTCCTGCCCTGCATCGGGCTCTCTGCTCAGCGGGAAGCCTGCTTCTCCCTCTCCCACTCCCTTGCTTGTGTTCCCTCTCTCGCTGGGTCTCTCTCTGTCAAATAAATAAATAAAATCTTAAAAAAAAAAGATAAAATAAAATAAATTCTCATCTGGCATAAAATTTTTTCTACAAGTCCATTTTGGGGGCTTTGTCTTAGATAACAATCTTGAGCATCTGGATAATTAACTTTCCAAAATAATTTAAAGCCCATCCAAAAAACAAAGTGGGGGGAGCAGGAATCAAAGAAGAGGAGAGAATACTTCCTACCTCCTCTATAGGCCAGCATTATCCTGATACCCAAACCAGACAAAAGACACCATTAGAAAACTATAGAATAATATCTTTTATAAATATAGATGCAATAGACACAAACTGAATCCAATAGCATATCAAAAGGATCATACAAAATCCCATACAAGTGGGATTTATCCCAGAAATGCAAGAGTAGTTCAACATACAAAAGAATCAATATTGTTAATATGAAGGGAAAATACATAATTTTCTGAATTGACACAAAAAAAGCATTTGACAAAATTCAAAACCCTCTCTTGGGAAAAATTCTCAGAAAACTAGGAATACAAAAGAACTTCTCAACATCAAAAGCATTTATGAAGAACCCACAGCTCTCATACTCAATAGTGAAAGATGGAAAGCTTTCCCCCTGAGATCAGGAGCAAGACAAGTATGACCATGTTCACCACTGTTTCAACACTGCACTGGAAATTCTAGCCAGAGCAATTAGGTAAGAAAATGAAATAAAGGCATCTGAACTGAAAAAGGAGTAAGTAAAACTACTTCTATGCACATAAAACATGATCCTATACATTTAAAAAAATCCCAAAAAGCTCCCCCTCTCCAAAAAAAGACTAGAGCTAATAAACTCAGCAAAGTTGTAGGGTACAAGATCAACATGCACAGATCAGTATGGATTCTACCCACCAGGAATGGAAAATTTAAAAGGAATTCAAAAAACAATTTCATTTATAATAGCATCCAAAACAATAAAAAAATCTAGGAATAAATAAAATGAGGTGAAAAATTTGTATCTTGAACAATACAAAACATGGCTGAAAGAAATTACTGCTATTGTTTTTTAAGTAGGCTCCATATCCAACGTGAGGCTTGAGCTCATGACCCTGAGATCAAGAATCGTATGTTCTCCTGACTGAGCCAGCCAAGTGCCCCTTCACTGCTGAAAGAAATTAAATGAAAAGACTTCCAGTGTTCATAAACTGGAACACTTAATATTGTAAGATGGCAATACTATCCAAAGTGATCTACGGATTCAAATGCAATCCCTATCCTTTATTCAGAGAAAGCCAATTCTCGAGTTCATATGGAATTGCAAGGGGCCTCAAGTAGCCAAAACAATAATGAAAAAGAACAAAGCTGGAGGACTCATATTTTCTGTTTTTAAAACTTACCACAAAGCTACCTTAATCAAAAGTGAGGTACTGATGTAAGAAAGACACATAGATAAATGTTATAAAATTGAGCCCAGAAATAAAACTGTGCATCTATGGTCAACAGATTTTCAGCAAGAATGCCAAGACCATTCAGTGGAGAAAGAATAGTCTCTTCAACAAATGGTTCTTTTTTTTTTTTTTAAGATTTTATTTATTTATTTGTCAGAGAGAGAGAGACAGCAAGAGAGGGAACACAAGCAGGGGAAGTGGGAGGGGGAGAAGCAAGCTTCCCACGGAGCAGGGAGCCCGATGAGGGGTTCAATCCCAGGACCCTGGGATCATGACCTGAGCCGAAGGCAGACGCTTAACGACTGAGCCACCCAGGCGCCCTTCAACAAATGGTTCTAAGACAACTGAAGATCAACATGCAAAAGAAAAGGGATGCCTGGGTGGCTCAGTCAGTTGAGCAGCCAACTCTGGATTTAGGCTCAGGTCATGGTCTTGGGGTGATGGGGTCAAGCCCTGCATCGAGCTCCATGCTGGGAATGGAGCCTGCTTGTGAATCTCTCCCTCTCTCTCTGTCCCTTCCCCACTCACATGTACGTATTCTCTCTCTCAAAAACAAACACCATGCAAAACAATAAAGTTAGACCCTACTTCACACAGTATATAAAAATTAATCAAACTGAATCAACAACCTAAATATAAGAACTAAACTGTAAAATTCTTTAGAAGAAAACAGAGGTAAATCTTCATGACCTTGAATTTGGAAATGGATTCTTAGATGACACCAGAAGTATGAGCAAAAAAGGAAAAAACAGATAAATTTGACTTTACCAAAATTTAAAACTGTGTGTATCAAAGGAGCACATCGAGAAAGTAAAAAGACAACTATAGAATGGGAGAAAATATTGGCAAATTATATATTCGATTAAGGGTCTAGTATCTGGATATATGAATAACTCTTACACAATAAAAAGGCAGACAACTCAACTAAAAAACAGACAAAGGACTTGAAAATACTTTTCCAAAGAACATATGCAAATGGCCAATAAGCACATGAAAAGATGCTCAACATTCTTAGTCACTGGGAGATACAGTTCAGAACCACAATAAGATACTATTCCATGCCCATTAGGCTGGCTATAATTTAAAAAATAAAAAGTGCTGGTGAGAATGTGGAGAAATTGGAACCCTTATACATTGCTAGTGGGAATATAAAACGGTTCAGCCACTATGGAAAACAGTTTGGCAGTTCCTCAAAAGTTAAACATACAATCATCATCATCATATGACCCAGCAATCTCACTTCTAGATATATACCCAAAAGAAATGAAAACAGGTACATGGATATTCAGACCAGGAATATATGCAATAGCCAAAAGATGGAAACAACCCAATGTCCACCAGTAGATGAAAGGATAAATGAATTGTGCAACAGACATACAGTGGAATATTATTCAGCCATAAAAAATGAAGTAGATGCATGCTAAAATATGGATAAACCTCAAAAACATTATGTTAAGTGAAAGAAACCAGGCATATAAGGTCACATTGTATGATTCCACTTATTTATTTATTTTTAAAGATGTAGCCTTGTTTTTGTATTTGTTTTTTTTTTAAGTAAACTATGCCTAACATGGGGCTTGAACTCATGAACCTAAGATCGAGTCGCATGCTCTACTGACTGAGCCCGCCAGGCGTCCCACTATATGATTCCATTTAAATGAAATACCCAGAACAGATAAATCCACAGTGATAGAAAGTTAACTAGTGGTTGGTAGAGGGGGAGGGAATTCACTGCTTAAGAGGTTCAGGGTTTCCTTTTAGGGTAATGAAAATGGTTTGAACTAGGTAGAGGTGGTGCTGTGAATGTATAAATGTCACTGAATTGTTTAAAGTGGTGAATTTTGCTATGTGAATTTCAGTTCAAAAAAGTCTTTTTTTAAAGATCAGATATGCTCAATTAAAATCAAGTACAGAATTTTAAAACCTTACTTTTTACATATTTAAATATATCAAATTCATTTCATTTGAAAAAGTCTAAGGAAAAAAATGAGCCAGAAATAGATGGATCTAGCCAGGAGTTAATATTTCCTATTTCCCAATACCGATACTTAGGTCAAGATTTTGTACAGTTAGACAATATCTGGAAATATCAATTCTCTGAACATAACTGAATAACACAGAATAGGCAAAAATGTGTTTGTGTAATGAAAAATGTATGTCAAAGTTATAATAAATGTCCCAATAAAAAAGAAATTTCTATCTTCTTTATGAGCCTTTTTTTCTTATTCCATGCATATTTTTAATGAGTTAAGTGAGCTGGTTATCCAATTCAAAGTAGGTTAAAAGATGACAAATTAAAGGAAAAAGGGGCTTATTAAATAGCATGTTGGCAGCAGCGGGATGATGGGTAATATTTTCTCCAGCAAGAGAGAGCATATACATACTAACAAAAAATCCTTTAAAGAGAAGTTATAAAGAATTATAAAAGTACTGTAGTCTGGAATTATTTCTCAAAGGAACAGATAACTTGTAAACATTAGTCATGTATTTAACCACAACCACGGTTGTTCTTTTAAGAGGAATCGAGAAGTTTATAAATCCTTCCAAAGACTGGCGTTAAAAATAGTTGTTTGGGGGGCACCTGGGTGGCTCAGTCAGCTGGGCAGCTGACTCCATCTCGGCTCAGGTAACGATCTCAGGGTCTTGGGACGGAGCCCTGCGCCAGTCCGCCAGTCCCCGCGCTCAGCAGGGTCTGCTTGAGGATTCTCTTTGCCACCACACCCCCTCTGGCTCCCCGCTCATGCTCTCGCTCTCTCTCCCTCTCTCTCTCAAATAAATAGATAAGTCTTTAAAAAAAAAAAAGTTGTTTGGACAAAATAATAAGTCTTGGTTTTTAGGCAAAGTTATGAAGATTGCTTCCTTTCCCAAAAGTGATTAGAAAAATAACTTATTGTATATACAACTTCACAGTGCTTTAGCCAATTGATTGCGGTTTCATTTCTTCACTTTTAAGTTCAACCACATTTTCCAAAGCCATGACGGAGATTTCAACTTTTGCTGTTTTGGTACCTGCTCTTACTTAGATTTTCTCTAAGCGGCTATGCCTGCAATTCCAATAGCAGCCTTAGCGCCGGGTAACGCCAAGAGCGCTAGACTGACGTCACAGGCTCCGCCTCCTAGTCCTGGCTCCGCCCCTCGCCCGCTCCTGAGTGAGTCGCTGCCTGAGTCTGTTTCTTCATAGGGAAAAGAACATGTACCCTGCCTTCTTAAGAAAGTTGTGGTGAACTTTGTAAGTTATCACTGTGCTGATAAGTTAAAAGCACTCTTGTTATATTTGCTCTGAGTACGTTAATTCACCAGATAGGATCTCTCCAGGTGTGACTGAGAAAATAGCACAAAACTTGAGTCAAGCATGCTTCTTCCTTGAAAATATGACCAATAGTCAAATCTCTTTATCTTTTTTATTTTTTTTTATATTTATCTTCTTTTGTAAAAAATTTCTTTATTTGAGAGAGAGAGAGTGCAAGTACGAGTGGGGGGGGAGGGGCAGAGGGAGAGGGACAGACCAGAAGCAGGGCTCAATCTAACAACCCTGAGATCACGACCTGAGCCAAAGGCAGACACTTAACCAACTGAGCCACCCAGGCCCCCTTCTTCTTTATTTAAAGTTAAGATACACTAGGACCCTTTTTTTTCTTTTTTTTTTTTTTAAAGATTTTATTTATTTATTTGAGAGAGAGAGAATGAGAGACAGAGAGCACGAGAGGAAGAGGGCAGAGGGAGAAGCAGACCCCCCGCCGAGCAGGGAGCCTGATGCGGGACTTGATCCCGGGACTCCAGGATCATGACCTGAGCCGAAGGCAGTGGCCTAACCAACTGAGCCACCCAGGCGCCCCACTAGGACCTTTTCTTAAAAGAAAGAAATATAAAAACCTTGGTACAGACAAGTCCCATGTGCCTTAAATCTCAACTATTATTAACCAATTGTTTCTTGGTCTAGGATACTTTCCCAGAATCATGTCTTCTTTTGAGTCCAAATCTTCTGGGTTATGCATGCACTGCCTTATTTAAAGGCTTGGTTTAATTGTAATAAAAATTTCCCCCATACACCAGTCTTTTTTTTTTTTAAGATTTTTTATTTATTTATTTGACAGAGAGATAGAGAGCACAAGTAGGCAGAGAGGCAGGCAGAGGGAGAGGGAGAAGCAGGCTCTCCGCTGAACAGGGAGCCTGATGCGGGGCTCGATCCCAGGACCCTGGGATCATGACCTGAGCCGAAGGCAGCGGTTTAACCGACTGAGCCACTCAGGCGCCCCTACACCAGTCCTTTTTTTTTTTTTTTTTTAAGATTTTATTTATTTATTCATGACAGAGAGAGAGAGAGAGAGAGAGAGAGAGAGAGGCAGAGGGAGAAGCAGGCTCCCAAGGAGCAGGGAGCCCGATGCGGGACTCGATCCCGGGACCCTGGGATCATGACCTGAGCCGAAGGCAGATGCTTAACCATCTGAGCCACCCAGGCGCCCCCTACACCAGTCTTTTAATTACTGGCTTTTGGTTCATGTCTCCCACCGCTCCTTATCTAACTTCACAGTACCTTTCTCAGATAAGAAACTTTACTTCCACGTGGCTTCTATTTCTCCACAGCTCTGTCTACTCTCACTGGTGAAACAGCAAGCTGACCTGACCTGTGGGAAACTCGTTCCAGTAAAAGTCTCTAAACCACTGAATCTTCTAGTATCTTCTAGATCAATGCTCAATTACCACCAAAAAGATTTTTGTGAAACTTCTCCACTGTCAGATACTTTTACCCTCACCCTTTCTTTCCTATCTTGTTCTGAACATGTCAGTAGTTTTCATAAAGTTATTCAATACTTTCTTCATAGCTACTTAAAAGTTTTCACAGCTACTCCCCTAAAATGATACAGAGACTTGTGCCTGCTGTGTAAACTACAGTAAAGACAAAAGTTACACTTACAAAACTTGCCTTCTTTTCAGACACAATATGGCTGACTCCTTTAAATGAACTAATATTTACCCAGAAAACAAGGTGATTTGATAATTAAGCTTTTTGTTCAGAGGGAAAGACAGTTTACAAATTTTTGAGCTTGGGTAAAAGGTGTCCCCCAAATCACAGTCATCTAAAGAGACACAAACTATTACAAGCAGGTCCACATCTTGTCAGAATGTAAACCCTTTCCTAATCCCCCAGTCATTTCTTGTCTAATTATTTTAAGAGTCTTTTAGTTGTACTATTTTTAAAGCAGAGCAAAGGGACACACAATTTAGCTGGAAGGTTTTTTAAGCCACTGATGCACTGAGTTTGATAAAAGTTAATCCCATATAAAATTGCAACTATAATTTTATCCTGATGCTTTTCTTAGACTAGGCAGAAGTCAGAAGACTTTTCATCAGGAAAGTGATGAGAGAAGATAGATCTAGATAAAGCCTATCCGAGGCAGAGATCATCTAACAAGGGTAGTTAACAAGTATTAACCTAATTCAAGCCCGAAGCTTACCTCTACACTGAGTGTGCCATAAATGAAGCATTGTACCTCTTCCTTTTGACAGAGTATGGTGGTCACAGTGCCTTAAGCAGACAGTGTTTTCTCCCTTGTCTGTTTAATTTTGATCCATTTTCTTCTGTCCTTGGTCAAATAACGTTTTATCTATTTTATTTCATCACTATACTCTAGCACATATGAGGACTAAGAAAACAACAATCAAAAGTACATTTTGGTCTTCTCATTACACTCAAACTTTTATTAAACTGAAGTCCATGTAACTGAACTCCTCAAATGGCCAGATCTTTGTTGTTGTTGCAGCATTTAACTTCTAGGGAAAGAGTCAAATGATAAGCTAATTTCAGGGATATATTGAAAGAAAGTCCAAGGCGTAAAATGGAATCACTACTTACATAGGTGAGCTCTCATATATTTTCTATTTACTATCCTGGACAATAAGATGCTACGAAGAATACAGTGATCCCCAAACACAGTAAGCTCCTTCTTCAAAAAATATGTTATATTGTGGGGCACCTGGCTGGCTCAGTCAGAAGAGCATGCGACTCTTGATCTCAGGGTCCTGAGTTTGAGCCCCATGTTGGGTGCAGTTTACAAAAAGTAAACAAACTTTAAAAAAATATATTATACTGTACTTTCTAAGAAAAATGAACTGTCTTCTTTTTTTTAAGATTTTATTTATTTATTTATTTAAGAGAGAGAGAGAGCATGAGCAGAGGGGGGAGAGGCAGAGGGAGAGGGAGAAGCAGATTCCCTGCTGAGCGGGAGCCCAACGTGGGGCTCGATCCCAGGACCTCATGACCTGAGCTGAAAGCAGACACTTAACTGACTGAGCCACCCAGGTGCCCCGGGAACTCAATTTTAGAACTATAAATGATTATGGGCCTAAATACATTTTAATGAAGAATCAAATCAATGTTCATTTCTATTGCCTGAAAGAATATTATCCAACTATTTTCCACTACCTTAAAAAAAAATAAAAATACAACAGTTCCACTGTTCTTAAATTAGTATTACCATGAAAGATCCGAAGATTATAAAATCAAGAAAATTTTTCTTGTGGTTAAAATCCTAAACAGATACACATGAATAAACTCCAAAGAGTTCTTAAAAACTATACTTGTTTTCTTCATTAATTGAAATTCAAAACTCATGCTTTCATCATACATGAAATAACTGTTTTTTCCACATATTTTACAAGGTGATTTTCCAGTTACAGCAAATATTTCTTCCATATACACAAACGCTCCAAGAGCAAAACTGTTTCCTTTTTTAATATAGAAAATGATTTTTCCCTTTTTTATTTATAAGGTTCCCCTTAACAAAGGCCACACTTAAGGATTTAGTGGATTTCCTTTTAAACTATGTTCTTCATTGAGGACCAAGGCACAAAGGGTACCTAACTAAGTAATGGTGCGCAACTCAGAAATATACACTCAATATTTTTAAATTGTTTAAATACCATAATGCCAGGGGCGCCTGGGTGGCTCAGTCGTTAAGCGTCTGCCTTCGGCTCAGGTCATGATCCCAGGGTCCTGGGATCGAGCCCCGCATCAGGCTCCCTGCTCCACGGGAAGCCTGCTTCTCCCTCTCCCACTCCCCCTGCTTGTGTTCCCTCTCTCGCTGTGTCTCTCTCTGTCAAATAAATAAATAAAAAATCTTTAAAAATAAATAAATAAATAAATAAATAAATAAATACATACCATAATGCCAGTTACATTTTATTCTGAGAAGTGCTATTTAATATGCATAAAATAAGATACTTATGTTATTGTAGAAGAGAATGATCTGGAAATAAATATGTATTTGCTATTAAGGATAATAGGAGTTATCTTCTATTCAATTTATCCCATATCCAATTATTCTATATTCAAGAAATATAAAAGTCTCAATGGACAAACAGACAGTAAAGATAATCATGGCTTGCAGAAGAGTAAAAATGGAGTAAAATGGAGTAACAATTTACAGTGGCCCTGTCTTCATGCTCGGAATTCACAAACAGCTGAGTGGAAACACTTGGGTGGTGTGAAATGCTGTGAACAGTTGGAAACACCCCTGCATGCATGGTGGCTAAATCACAGTGATTCAGCTCCATCCGGGAATGCAGCAAGCACTCCAATGGGCCCACTGGTTCTACCACCTTTTCTTGTTTGGATGCAGATTCAGACTCTAGGAACCCCCAAGTTCAAACAACAGCAGTGCAAGGAGCTACTGCTTTGGAAAATCTCTCAGCAGAGAATTCCCCTGGGATCCATTTCATCAGCCTGATACTTCCAGCTCTGCCAGGCAGCAGGCTCATGGAAGGTTCCCTATCAAACAGCTCCGCCCTCAGCACTTCAGGCATTCCCCATGGTGTCTTGCTGGCCTAATTATGATTTATGTTTGTTCTCACGCTTATCTTTCTGTGCCTCATGCAACTTCAAAAACATATTTTAAGCAAAATAATAAACTGTAGTAATTAAAGTAAACGATAACAAATATCTCAAGAGTACTTAAAACAATCTCCATCAGATTTGGGAGGTTGCACTGTGCCAAGCTGTCCTTAGAGGCACCAACTCCAGGGCAGGCCACCTGTCACCTGCCCAGAGTTACACACTGGGAAGAAAGCTGCTGATCAAAGCGGAGCAAGAACTACTCCAGTTGTACTTTCTGCCCTGGAAGCATGAGCAAAGTTCCTTCACACCTGTGTTACCCATCTGTGAAGTGGACAAGAATGTAATAGTGCCTCCCTCAAAGTATTGCTGGGGACCAAAATAAGCAAAAATATTCAAAGCACTTAAAAAAGTGTCTCACACAAAATAAGTGCTCAAGTAATATTAGCTCCTATTATCACAGTTTTCAAGTCCCCCCCTAAATGGCATAAAATTTCATATTACACCTTCTTTAGTATAGGAAATTCTATACTTAACTATTTCCTTCACTAACCAGGTTTCGTTTTTGGTAACTTTTCTGTTCTTTTCCTTTCTTTCCTTTTAAAATAAATTATTAGAAATAATTTTTAAAAACTTTTAGGGGCGCCTGGGTGGCTCATTCGTGGAGTGCCTGCCTTCGGCTCGGGTCGTGATCCCAGGTTCCTGGGATCGAGCCCCACATCAGGCTCCCTGCTCGGCGGGAAGCCTGCTTCTCCCTCTCCCACTCCCCCTGCTTGTGTTCCCTCTCTCACTGTGTCTCTCTCTGTCAAATAAATAAAGTCTTTAAAAAAAAAAGAAATAATTTTTAAAAACTTTTAAATAAATTATTTCCTTTTTTTTTTTAAGATTTTATTTATTTATTTGCCAGAGAGAGAGCGCGGGAGAGAGCAAGCGAGAGCACAAGCAGGGGGAGTGGGAGAGGGAGAAGCAGGCTCCCCGCTGAGCAAGGAGCCCAATATGGGGCTCGATCCCACCTGGGATCACGACCTGAGCTAAAGGCAGATGCTTAACCACCTGAGCCACCCAGGCACCCCTATTTTCTTTTAAAATAATTAGAAAATACCAACACTAAGGGCTCCTGGGTGGCTCAGCTGGTTAAGCATCTGCCTTTGGCCCAGGTCATGATCCCGGGGTCCTGGGATCTAGCCCTGCACTGGGCTCCCTGCTCAGCGGGGAGCCTGCTTAGCGGGGAGCCTGCTTCTCTCTCTCTCTCCTCCCTCGGCTGCTCCCTCTGTCACTCCCCCTGCTTGTGCTCTCACTCTCTCTCAAATAAATAAATAAATAAAATCTTAAAAAAAAAAGAAAAGAAAATACCAACACGGATTGCTTTTCTTTAGGAAAATGAAAATGGCTCAATGGAAAAGCAGTGTGGTGTTGAGGGGAAAATGCTAAACCGGGAGCGAAGACCTGAATTCTAGTTGGGGGCTGTCACTGCTAGTTGCCCCAGCCAGGGACTAAGACTAGAGTAGTGTACAGTGAAGTCTGCATTCTAGTAGTAGGTGACATATTATACAAATACTGTATAATTTTAGATGCAATCATTATTAAACATGATTCATTTTTCTTTATGTTATCATACTATAATATAGAATTTATGTGTTCTTTTCCTTACATTGTCATTCAAACATAAATTTGACTTCAAAACAGGTACCAGTCATAAAACTAAAGACAAGTCAAATATGTACTTCTCTAAATATTACCTTTGGTGCAAAATAGGAGTGAATGAGAATTAAGGTTATTTTCTAGATAATTCACACCAAACTCTGGGAGGAAGAGAAAGGATGTTATAATGGATATCTTAACTCTCAGAGGGGTAGCTCTGAACTTAATTGGCTGATATGACTTAACATATTAACACCTCAAGTCATATTTCTCCAATCCATTTTCTCCTCGGTAAATTATTTCAACTAATGCGAATTTATATGATGAAAAAGAAAAATGGAAATGACTAGAGAAAAATAACTCTACATTAAAAAACAGTTGTTGGGGCGCCTGGGTGGCTCAGTTGTTAAGCGTCTGCCTTCAGCTCAGGTCATGATCCATCCTGGGATGGAGCCTGCATTGGGCTCCCTGCTCAGCGGGGAGCCTGCTTCTCCCTCTCCCACTCCCCCTGCTTGTGTTCCCTCTCTTGCTGTGTCTCTCTCTCTCAAATAAATAAATAAAATCTTAAAAAAAAAAAGCTCCCAGAGTTGCCAGTTAACAAATGTTCTGCATCAGGACCTCCCCTTGGTCTGGACGCTGTCCATCTTTGGTCCACTCCATCACTGAGATGGTGGGAGAAGGAAGGAAGTCCATTACACTCAGGAATAAACTAAACATAGGTAAAGCACCTAGTACAGTGCTGGCATCTAGTTAGTACCCAGTAAACAGCCATCATTCTTACTATCATGTGCTACCATCTCACACATGGAAGAAACAAAATGCAGAGAAGTTAAGTTGGTTTTCTTGGTTCATACAGGTAGTGTGCAGGGATTTGAACCCAAGTTCATGTGGCACCAAGACTCCACCTTGTTGCCCACATAACCTCGCTTTACCAACTGCAGTTGAATCTAATGGTACAAAGTTCAATTGGCTGAAAATTCACTTGACATCAAAATGAATTTGTCAAGTCAAAGCCTGAGCCAGCTACACAATTGGAACACAACTGAACAAAGGCAAATTGTTTTTATATTCACAAAGAAAATGAGCCACTACCAGGCAGCATGAAATCACTTGGTATATTTTCTTAGCCTGCTCAGTTAAAGCTCATTCAAAATAACGTAATTATGCTGTCCTATTTATAAATCTAAACCCTGCATACCTTTTAGTGATCTCATTTGGGCAATCTACTACAGAAAGGTACACAAACCCTGCATGGAAAAGTTATCCCTAATACACGTTGCTACTTCCCATATAGGATTTGTGACATGCATAGTTTCTTCTAGTGAAATCAGCATCTTAAGCTAAGTCTTGAGAATTTAAATTGCCTCTGAATATTCTGTCAGTGCATTAAAAAATAAATATAAGTGACATTTATGTATGAACAAACTGTGGAGAACCAAACAGGAAGATATTTGCTAAACCAGCATACTGTTAAGAAAGCGGTATGAGGAGGGCCTGGGTGGCTCAGTTGGTTAAGCGTCCGACTCATGACCTCAGCTCAGGTCTTGATCTCAGGGTCAGGAGTTCAAGCCCCGCATTGGGCTCCACACTGGGCATAGAGCTACTTTAAAAAAAAAAAAGGTGATATGAGCAAAGGACTTGTTAACAACAACAAAAAAATAACCACAATGCAGGGTGTGTTTCTGACAAGAAGAATGAAATATAGGGCTCAACAACTGGCCAGTGAATTTGGTTAATGCATAAATGAGTCATCCATTCATTCACTGAAAAATTGTCACACACCATTGCTTAGGTGGGCATAAAGGTGCTGTCTGGTAAGGAAGATTGACGTGGATCAGAGGTGTAATGAAGAAACTCCCACTCACAACCTCCTCTCTTTCCTCCTTGAAAGGAGCTTTTCCCTCAAGAGCAAGATGTCCCTGGAGCACCTGGCTGCTCAGTTGGTAGAGCATGTGACTCTTGATCTTGGGGTTGTAAGTTCAAGCCCCATGTTGGGTGTAGAGATTACCTAAAACCTTCAAAAAAAAAAAGAGAGTAAGATGTCCCAGTGAGGAAACGAATACCTCAAATGTCCTTTCCTGAGATCTGAAGATAAAGACCATTCAAAAAGGACATTTGCGGGTGCAGGTGGGGAGGAATATACTTAAGAGGCAAATTATTCTCCCAAAGATACGAAGGTCTTGAATTGTTCACAAATATTCTATCCTACCAGCACCTCATCTGGAGAAAGAAAGATCAGAGAAGAAAGGTTAAGCTAAGGGGCACCTAGGTGGCTCAGTTGGTTCTATCTCTATCTTTGTCAAATAAGTAAAATCTTTAAAAAAAAAAAAAAAGAGGGCGCCTGGGTGGCTCAGTTGGTTAAGCGACTGCCTTCAGCTCAGGTCATGATCCCAGGGTCCTGGGATCGAGTCCCGCATCGGGCTCCCTGCTCTGTGGGGAGCCTGCTTCTCCCTCTCCCACTCCCCCTGCTTGTGTTCCCTCTCTCGCTGTGTCTCTCTCTGTCAAATAAATAAATAAAATCTTTAAAAAAAAAAGAAAAAGGTTAAGCTGAGAGCAGGGGAAAGACTGCCTCATTTATAAGAGTCTTCTAGGCCCACAGCCTGGCTCATAAATGAATTGGCAGAAGGGGCATCCATGAACCACCTGAAATTCTACGCAAAATTCTGCATTTTTGTCAGATTCTAAAGGGGCCATGATCTCTGTAACTTTAAAAGTCAAAGGTCAAGCATTAGTCTGACAGATACAAACTCAAATTCTGACTCTTCTGCTTATTAGCTGTGTGATCACCCAGATTAGCGGAGCAAATCACCCAATTTTTCAGAACTTCTGTTTCCACATTTTAAAATGGGAAAGTAATGCCTAATTCCACGTGAGGATTAAATGCGATAAGGCATATTAAGCTTCCAGCACAATAATGTTCGTCCACCCAGAAGGAGGGCAGCAGAAAGCCACTAAAACTTTTAGTATTATAAGGAATGAAATCTGAAACTTTATACATCAAAGGCAATGACAGAACTTAGTGAGATCCCCAAAACACCATCAGTTCCCTACGCCCACCATTTTGTAACTCACAAACCTCCGCACATGAATAAATTCATGCTTAATTCCATATGGTGATGAGACTACACGACTGTGGCAGATTGTTGGTGAGAGAGACTCAAGGACCTCCCTAACATCTCTGAAGTGGAAAATCCAATACTGGGAGAAAAACATCTCCCACTATTAGCCCTTAAATTTATTAGAAATTAAGTGATAGTTGAAATTCTGTAATAACTTGTGTGATGTTACTTATATTAAAATGCGTTAACATTTACATGTTTGTATTTATAATTCCTCTACTTATTTATATAGCTGGGTTTTTTATTTTATTTATTTTTTTAGTAATCTCTACACCCAACATGGGGCTCAAACCCACGACCCCAAAATCAAGAGTCACATGTTCTTCCAACTGAGCCAGCCAGGCACCCCTATATGGCTAGTTCTTAATTATCTAGACCAAATGAAAAAAGTAACAGACAATCTGGGGCACTTGAGTAGCTCAGTCTATTAAGCAAGAGACTCTTAATTTCAGCCTGGGTCATGATCTCAGGGTCCCCGAGATTCTCTTTCTCCCTCTGCCACCCCCCCAACTAACTCACATTCTCTTTAAAATAATCTTAAAAAAAAAAAAGTAACAGAAAACCGAAAAATCAAGAAAAATCCTTGCTCATTTTAATCAGTTTTTTACTTTGGAAAGTTTTCTTTTTCTAGGTGGAGAGGCCAATCTAAAATTTACATTTGCTTCAGATGGTCCAATATATCTAACTAAAGATATTTACTGATACTTGTCTATACATCAATTTTATCTGATTTATAACCTATATACCTGAATAAATAAATATTCAGCCCAAAAGGCTGAAAAGTTTGCAGGTGTTATACTTTTTTACCTTACACATATTTCAGTTATTTTTAGAGTCCAACTGAAAACAGCTAGTGCAGAAGGAAATACGCATGAAATTCTTGAGGTCTACTCAGATAACAGTCAAGATAAGGTCAGTGGATATTTGGAATACCTAAGACACTAATTTAAAATAAAACACTCTGATGGCCAAGAACACTTTCTGAAGTTGTGCTTGAGAGTAATGGTTTGCATTATATGCTTGATCCCTCTCTATACCAACAAATCCCTTAGCCAAAAAGTTTCCCCATCAGCCAGAAAGCATTACGGGAACAATCTGTTCAAAAGTAGTTGGCATTGCCTTGATATAGCAATCTTACCTCAGGGAGTCCCTAAAGCCTGATCATTCTCTAAGTGTTTCAGAAGAAGCCACAAAGTGAAAAAGAAATAAAATTCTCAAGAAAAAGGTACTTTTTTACCTGTGTTCAAAGGTTTGTAAATGTTCAACTCTCTCCAGGAAATAAAATCATATAGCAAATAAAGGCTGACTTAACTGAACTACTGCCTATGCTTATCAATGTAAATTCAAAACCAAGACCCTTAATTTTTAAACTAAGTAGACATTTATTCAGCAACCTTGTTCTGTAAGATACAAGCCACTATTACAGACACGGATGACATAACAGTCCTACTCTGATAGAGCTTACAGTCTAAAGAATAAAAATTTGAATACCATTAAATTTTTTTTCTGAAGATCTGTGATAAGCCACCGCAGAGCAACCAAATATCAAAGCCTAATTATAATCTTAAAATGAGAGGCCACAGGAAGAACTTGCAAATTTTGCTTGATTTTTCACCTGATGGCTTAGTATTGATCTCAACTTTAAAACTGTAGTTATGTATGTACACCATATTGTAGTCAGTGAGGATCTCCCTTCACCTATACACACACAAAACACTCAGAAATAGCTGAGTGTTATAAAACTAACACATAATCAATGTATCACAGCAAACATGAAAAAGTCATCTTCAAATGAATTTCAGAAGGGGCTCCTGGCTGGCTCAGTTGGTAGAGCATGTGACTCTTGATCTCAGGGTCATGAGTTCAAGCCCTAATAAAATTTGTGTGTTTTTTTTTTTTTTTTAAAGGCCTCCAGGGTTGGGGCACCTGGCTGGTTTGTTCACTAGGGTAGTATGTGACTCTTGATCTCAGGTCCTCAGTTTGAGCCCCATGTTGGGCATAGAGAGTACTTTAAAAAAAAAAAAAAGCTTCCAGGGTGTTTTAAGTTCCATTTCCTAACTGGACATTTAAAAATCCCACCAACCACATGCGAATTAAGGTGAATAAAGACTTTATGATAAAGGAAGGTACCCTGTACAAGAAATAATAATTTGCAATGAATCTAATTAGAACCCATGACAACATGATAAAAATATGATTATCAAAAGTAATATAAGATTTAAAAAGAATGCTTGGGGCACTCAATTGGTTAAGTGTCCGACTCTTGATCTCAGCTCAGGTCTTGATCTTGGGGTCATGAGACCAAGCCCCGCATTGGTCTCCATGCTGGGCGTGAAGCCTACTTTAAAAAAAATAAAAATAAAAAGAATCCTTGAGAAAGACATACCCTAAAGAAAAAAAAAAAAACTTAATCCAAAATTTCATAAAACTTTTTTTGTTTTTAATCATAGGTTGACAGCAAGAGGGAAGAAACAGGCTAATAGAGAAGTAAAAACCTACTAAAGTTCTGTTGTTTTTGAGGGGGAGGGCAAGAAGGCAGTGACACTGTACAAATTAATTTCCAGTGGCATGAAAAAGAGATTCAAATATGACTGCTATATTAAAATGGTACACTAAAATTTTAAGTTTAGTAACATAAAAAGTGTGATTACCAGTGGCCACTATACTTGTTTTTACTATAAGAACATTTTATGAATAAACACCGCTTTTTCCACTTAGTAAGAGAATACAAGACACTTACAAAAGAATTAATCTGAAGAGAAGTTGATCAGTTACCACAACATGGAAATGGGAGTCACGAATTACAACAGTAATGAAGAGACACCCTTACTGAGAGTTTCTCACATACCAAGCCCTCTGCCAAATGTTTTTCATCTAATACTAAATCCTCACAGCCACCATCAAGTAGATACTACTATTACCGTTATCCCCAATCCACAGATGAAAAACAGTGGACTTGAAAAATTCCAATTCCAAATGTAATTGGACAAAATCACTTTTTAAAAAATGTTTTTATTGTAAAAGTTCCTTTTTCAGTCTCGTGTTGTCTTCTTGCAGATAAAAAATCTCCATCTATGTGAACTGTTATAAATGAAGGAGAGATGTGCATAAAGTGGACAGGACGGTTGATTTATGAATTATGTGACGATGTGGTATATCACTTGGACTGGATCACATAACTAATAGGTCACATAACTAACAAATGGCAGCACTGGGGTCCAAACTCAAGTTTTTCTGATTCAACTTGCAAATGTCTTAACCACTCTATTAAAGAGTCTTCTCAAGAGGCAAATAAAGGCAGTGCCCACGTAAGCATTGCCCAGAAAGGATACCCGGACTCAAAGGAACCTGTCTGGTTCCGGAGGCAGCACCATTCCCCTTATGAAGATAGGGAAGGTTTCAGGGCAGTTTCATTCTCTGGTTCCATCGGGCTCCCTCCTCCGCGGGAAGCCTGCTTCTCCCTCTCTCACTCCCCCTGCTTGTGTTCCCTCTCTCGCTGTGTCTCTCTCTGTCAAATAAATAAATAAAATATTTTTAAAAAATAAAGAAAATAAATAAATAAAAAATAAATAAAATCCTTCACTAATAGGGCACTTGGGTGGCTGAGTCAGAAGAGCATAAGACTCTTGATATCAGGGTTGTGAGTTCAAGCCCCATGTTGGGTGTGAAGATTACTTAAAAATAAATAAAATAATAAATAAAATTAAAAAATAAAATAAAATAAAATCCTTCACTAACTTCCCTACTACTTTCATGACAAACTCAAAGCCTTTAACAAAAACCCAGCATTATGTGGCCCTATTCTCAGCCTTTCCTCTCCCCACCTGAGGCTCCAGGTAGAACACCTGCCTCATGTCTTTGGCCTGCAGTTCCTTTGGTGGAACAGTCTTTCCAGCCTTCAGCAAGTCCACCCTGCACCATCCCTTTCCCCTCTGCTGCCTCTCCCTATTGTCCATAGCACCCTCTACTTTCCCTATCATAGCATGGATCAGCCCATTTTCTTACTGGTGTCAACACTAGCATGAGCTCCTACTACATATGTCCTTGGCACCTAACAGGTCTTTAATATCAAATAATCAAATGATTCTGAATAGTCACCGGGGGCACAGTTTATCTATTCCTAACTTTTTATGAACTACAACAATGGGATTTCCAGTTAGGAATATAACCTGGGCATTTACAGGGAATAACCAGTTTCTCCATCTTTCTCTTACCCCAGAACCAAGCAGCCAAAGACAGGAAGGGTCTTACATTTAATTAGAGCCCTTTTCTTCACAGGCCTTACATAGCATTTTAAATTTAAGACATTATGTGGATCCCTGAGGACTCTACAACTTCCTACAGACGAGATTAGGGGTTTTCCAGGGCAAACGTCCCTATGATAGCTGTAACAGACTGTTGTTACAGCTTTAGCATTGGGGCACCTAGCTGGCTCAGTCGGAAGAGCATGCAACACTTGATCTTGTGGTTGTGGGTTCAAGCCTTACAATGGGTATAGAGATTACTAAAAAAATAACTTAAAAAAAAAAAAAAGGACAAAGTTTAAAAAAAGGGGGGGGGGGGTTGGCTTTACATGCACTTTAAATCACACAACCACTCTTGAGCATTAGGCACCACTGTTATCCCCATGGTTCAGATAAGGGAACTAGATCCCAGAAAGTCACTAACTCATCCAAGGTTAAACAACCAGGTGGTAAAGAAACCAGAATTCAAACTCAGACAATATGTCTTTACAATCTTGGTGTGGCCTGTGCAAAACAGTCAAGGAATGTTGAATGAATGAATGAAATCAGTAAACTGTACTAGGTCAGGATGACGCATTTGGGATTCTATTAGAAAAGGGGAACTTGGGGGGCTCCTGGGTGGTTCATTTGGTTAAGCGTCTGCCTGCAGCTCAGGTCATGATCTCAGGATCCTGGGATCAAGCCAGGGATCATGCTCCCTGCTGAGCAGCGAGTCGGCTCCTCCCTCTCCCTCTGCCCCTCCCCCCTGCTCATGCACACTCTCTCTCTCTCAAATAAATAAAAAAAATCTTTTTTTTTTTTAATATTTTATTTATTTATTTATTTGAGAGAGAGAGGGAGAGAAACAGCATGAGAGGGGAGAGGGTCAGAGGGAGAAGCAGGCTCCCCGCCGAGCCGGGAGCCCGATGTGGGACTCGATCCCAGGACTCCGGGACCATGACCCAAGCCGAAGGCAGTCGCTTAACCAACTGAGCCACCCAGGCGCCCAAATAAAAAAAATCTTAAAAAAAAAAGGAAAAAGGAACTTGGACAATCCTAAACGCATATTGGATTTTGGATTACATTTTATGGGAATAAATATAAGCATTTTCAAAACTCAGCACTATTAGTGATCTTATGGGGCCCACCCAAAGAAAGACCTCTTGCTCTGTATCTATTCCTTCTTCACAGGGAGGGGGGCTTGCAGACTTGGACATCATGGCCAGCGACATACTTGGAGAACACAGAGCCAGCATGCATTAAAATGTCTGGGAAGGAAGAAGGCACAAAACTAGGCTAGCGAAGCCTGCAGCCTTTTTGGGGAGGGGGGGGCAGGGGGGTGGCTCACCTCCCGCAGCTCCAGTCTTTGGGCCACAGCTTCCAGGCTCTCCTGGCCAGTGCTCTCCACAGACAGCGTGAACTCCACAAATTCGTTATTGAGCAGCTGGATGCGGGCAACCAGGCAGCTCTTGCTGGACACGGTGTAGCGCCGGGTGCGTTTTAGCTTCAATCCAAATGGCAGTGGCATCTTCTCGTCCCTTCGAGCGTGGCGGAGAGGTTAAAGAGGGAAAAGCCCCGCCACCAACGCGGAGGTGGTGATGGCGGGAGAAAGCGATCCTCTCCCGACGGGAGGAGTACTGCACAGTCTCCGGCCGCTCACCCGGCAGCGGCTGCCGCCATCAAAAAGCAACTGAGTCCCCAAAGGCCGGGTGAAGGGAGCATCCACGCCCGTGCTGAGGAAAGAGGAATACCAATTACAGGGGCAATAGCAACTTCTGAACGGAGTTTCTATTTTTATCCCCCTCCCCGGCCGCCTCTGAGTTTTTTAAAAAAATAAAAATCATGGGGGCGCCTTGGTGGCTCAGATGGTTAAGCGTCTGCCTTCGGCTCAGGTCATGATTCCAGGTCCTGGGATCGAGCCCCGCATCGGGCTCCCTGCTCGGCGGGAAGCCTGCTTCTCCCTCTCCCACTCCCCCTGCTTGTGTTCCCTCTCTCGCTGTCTCTCTCTCTGTCAAATAAATAAATAAAATCTTAAAAAATAAAAATAAAAATCATGAAAGCTGTATCCAAAGAATAAGCTTTCCGGGCCTCCTGGAAAAAGAAGGCCTGAGCAGGATCTGGGAGGCAGTGAGGAAGTTTATCATCGCACTGCCTTAGCCCCTGGGTCAGACTCCACCCCTCATTGAACCCTACAAATAGCGATAACCACCTACGGCTATCTTCGGGATTAAACCAGACGGTGGCTGGCACTACCGTACCGCCAAATTTAGTAGCCAGCATTAGTATGGTTCTACGTTAAAGTTTTGTTTTTTATAGTTAATTTTTTCGGCTCCCTAAGACGCCAAGTGTCGGGGTTCTTTAGCCCTTATGGGAGATAACAGCAAAACACCTCCAAAAGCCCTCGGTGAAAGTCTAAACCCCATTAGACGAATGAACCCTGAACCCAAAGGGGAGGAATAATCCCCTGTAACATATGGCAACTGGGAGGTTCGAGCGAGGTGAAACGCTTAGCAAGCACTGGTGGGGCCGTTTCTGCTTTATAAACATTTACGTCACCAAATTGACTGACAAGTCATAAAGACCCTACCAATGCTCGTTACCCGATTACCACCAGAAGCGGGGAAGTTCTGAAAACCGTGGCCCCGGCTTCCCAGCAGGTGGGGACGCCCGAGAGGCGGTGGGCCTTCACCGGAGCAGGGCCGCGGCCCCGAAGCCGAGGCGGAAGAGGTCTTAAACGCCATCCTCGATTAACGAGGGGCGGACCCGGCTCAGCAAGCCCCCGAAGCAGGAGGAGCAGCGGAGAACTGCGGCTCCGACTCCCTCCACCGCGTCCTCCCCGCCGAAAAGCCCGCGGCGTTGCCCGGCCAACGCGCAGCCTCAGAAGTGCCGGAACTCTCCGCCCGCCGCCGCGTTTCCAGACGGACGAGCTAACGAAGGACTGGCTCCCGCTGCCCCCGGAGGGAACGTTTAAAGAGCCCAGCTCGAGACCCACAGGAGGTGGAGGGGTCCGGGCGGGGTCCGTTTGGTTCCCTGTTTGGAGCCTCAGGACACCTCCACGCCCCATACGTGATTTACAACGTTTTTAAACACACCGGGTAACTCCTGGGCTGGAGCAAACAGCGTGAGCGGCGGCTGGGGTTTTGTGCACTGCCTGGGTTTTTTCCCCCTAAACGAGTCAACAAAATCCCGGGAGGGTTCCTACCCTTTGGGGGTTTGTTTTTTTCTGAGTAGAGGCTGCCCCAGAAGACGAGTCGTTCAGCGAGGCTCGGCCGTGGCTGTGGCTGGCTACCCTGAACTTGGGCGGGGAACCGCGCGGAGGGGCAGAGTCCGCCCCCAGTCCTCTCATCTGGGAGACACAGAACCCAGGCCTCGAAAGAAGCGACTTTCTCAGCTTCACACGGGGATGGGCTGAGCTGGGAAATGGATCCCAGGTTCCTCATTCCCAGTCTTCTGCTCTTTTCCGCTTTCCTGACTGCGTCTCGGTTTCAGAGGTGATGGGCACACAGGGCTGGAGTATGGCAGAACTAGAGAATAGAGAGTAGCTATTTCGCTAGGCTTTGCCAGAGTTAACATTAAGTAATTCCACTCCACAAAAGTGTATTGCGTCTCTGAGTACAAGGCAGCGTAGTGGGCAGTGTGAGAAATCTAAGACGAACCTTAAGCCGTCGCCGCCCTTACGGAGATTACATGCATGCTATAATTATATACATGGCTGTATCTCTGGTAAGGACCGCACCACGGTTTTCTCTGTTTGTGTTCTTGCTTTTGTTGTTTGTGTTTTGGTTTTTTTGCCTTTGGAGTTCTGGTTATGCCCAGGTAGCCAGAAAAATAAAAGTTAAAAACAAGGACTAGAGGAAGAAGGCCAAAGGAAAAAACCAGGACTACTTAAAGCACTGTTTTTTGCTGAGTACCTTCTATAAGTAAAAGCACCATACTAAGGGGGGTGATATAAATATTATAAAAAGATATGGTCTCCACCTGCAGTTTTCAATGCCCTTTGCTATGTAGGTGTATAAACTAGTTGAGGCAAAATGAAAAAAAAAAAAATCAAGAAATGAGAACTTTAAATAAGCTTTTGACCAGAAAATTGCCTGATAAGCTATCAGTGTTTGTATAATACAAATGTTAAAAGATTATATGTATGTAACATACCACACCACATATACTATTAAATACCTTTCGTGAGATGAGGTGGTGGATTTCAATTTTACATACAAATTATGGTTAACAAAAAACGGGACAGGTTAAGTAGTGTGATGAAGAGACAAGATACTGCATTTATGCAGAGGAAAGATGAGTATTTGTATTGAGTGTTCAAATATGGTAGACTCTTCATTACAAAGATAGACCTAGGCCTTGAAGGCAGTAGGTATTATACTATATAACTTAATTATTAACTTAAGCTCTGATTAAGCAGAGTAAAATTTTCAGTTGTTCCTGGGATTTGAAATGTTTTACTGCATCAGAGATAAAGAAAAGCCAATGTTTTCTCTCAGGTAGATTTTATAATGTAACAGAAAAGATTGAGGGGTGAATGTGGATGTCAGGGTGCATTTTTCCCCAAGATCCATCCACAAGAATAGCTTGCTTTTTGCTTATTTATATAAAACCTACTGTGTTAATACTGTTTAATAATTTAGAAAATTATCAATGATTTACACCTTTTAATTTTCTGTTATATACAGTTTTCACTAGCAAATCATGTCAAAGTTATTAATGTTCAAATGGAGTAGAAATATAAGTTGCTTTTTTGGGGGGGTCTGTTTCAGATGTAAAATAATATGGAATAGCGGCTCCTGGGTGGCTCAGTGTAAAATAATATGCAATAGCGTAGCCTGGGCTGCTCAGTCGGTTAAGCGTCTAACTTCTGCTCAGGTCATGATTGGAGGGTCCTGGGATAGAGCCCCACGTAGGGCTCCCTGCTCAGCGGGAAGCCTGCTTCTCCCTCTCCCTCTGCCTGCCGCTCTGCCTACTTGTGCTCTCTGTCAAATAAATAAAATCTTTTAAAAAAAATATGCAATAATTTGAAAGTTCTGAAATTATAACTTATCTACTAAAGAGATAATTCATAATTTGCTTGTGAAGGAAAAAAAACTAGTAAATACTTTCTCTACAAAACCATCCTGTTATGTAATAAGGGACACATGTTAAGTTCTGTTCCACTTGTCAAAAGGCAGTCTCATATTTGTGAATTCATTTTAATGTTTCCACATTCCCTTTCAAAACTTTCTCAAATACACTGTAACTCTGAATCCTGTCGTTTCCCCCCTTGCTGCCAAGATCCTCCCCACATGTAATTTTGCCACTGATACTGTAATCACAGAATATATGACATCTTTAGAGTAATATATAGATCTATAGTATTAAATCAAACATATTTCTCATGGACAATATGCGTAAATACTCGAGAATAAAATACCCTAGAAACAAAACAACTATTATCAGAGTAAAATTACTGTCATATCCCAAAGTAAAAAAAAAAAATCTGTCAGCAACTAATTAGGCATACAGCGGTTGTCAGAGCACACGGTGTTTTGAATATGTTTGTGAGCATACGCTATTATTATAAGGCTTTCTCAGCATAAAAGAAAAGACGTGCATGCCAAGAGCGGCCAATCTAATCAGGATTTGCAGAAATCACAAGTCGGAATTTGCAGACCCAAGAATTCTTTTTTCCAGAGTAAACACTCTTTACTCCAAAAACAAGTCATCGCCAAACAATCCTTCCCTACTCGCCTTCTCGCCAAAGTTATCTGGCACATTTCTCATTTAATATACCGAGAGGCAAAAATATGCCTAAGACTGTTAAAACCCTGATCCAGAATTAAGCCGCAACAATCAGCCAAGGAGTTCAGAAGAGAAGTTCAAGACCCCTTTTAGAAATGAACTCAACTAGATCACGGAGACCTGGAAAGGGAAGACTTTTCTCTTTGTTAACGCTCCTGCCACGGGTCTGGAAGCCGGGACCCATGCTCCGGGAGGGACTCCAAGGCTGGCCGACGCGCTCCGGGGTCCCCGCTGGCGGACACACCCCACCGCTCGGCCCCAGCGCCCGCCCTTCGGCCGGGGCCCCGCGCCCTCACCTGCTCCCGCTCCCGCATCCTCGGGGCCGCGCGCCCCGCTCAGCGGCCCGCCTCCCGGGGTCCCGCCGCGCGGCAGCCACAGCCGCGCCCGCACGCCAGCCCGCGCCGCGGCGCGCTCATGGGGTTCGCGCGCCTCACTTCCTGTCTCGCAAACCTCGGCCGGCAGACCATTCCCCCGGGCAGAGTCCGGCGGCGGTGACGGGAAAGGCCCGGAGGTGGGACCGGCCGGCCGGGGGCGCCGCACAAAGGAACCGGGCGGGGGCTGGAGTGGCAGGAGGACGGCCGGACGGACGGCCGGACGAACAGACGCGGCCCGGGACGCGCGGCCGGAGCAGCGGAGCGGCCGGGCCGGGCGTCCCTCCCCCTGGGCCGGGCGGGCGGGGCGGATCCGGGGAGGCGGCGGCGGCGGCCCGTGACCTCAGACAGTTGGAATGCGGGCGGCGGGGCGCGGGGGAGGTGCGGACAGCTGCGCCCGGCCGCCGGGGAGGGGGCGCGCCGCTGCTTTTTTTTTAATCATATGACCACTTATTTTAAGAGTTTCCAAATAAAGCAAGGCTTTTAATAAAAATGAGGGGAGGGGGATATTATTTCGGTTCCAGGTAAAGGGTCCGTAGAATGCTATTATTGCTGGAGTTATTCCTTTACTGTTGTACATTTCTGAAAACAATTCAAATATTCTATTTCTTACTTCCATGCTTACGTCTAAAGATATACTCCATAAAAAAGGAAAAACACTTTAGAGTACTGGGTGAGAAAGTCCCCTTCTCCCCCCAAAAAGGTTGATATGCCTCAAATAACATCTCGGTCTCCGAAAGAGCTGGATAAATAAGCAACAGAGTAGAGCTATTAGGGATGGGGACTCCATGGTCAAGTTGTCTAGGTTCAAATTTCAGCACCAACACTTTATAGCTGGGTAAACTTGTGCAAATTTCCTAACCTCTCTGTGCCTGCTTCCTCTCTTCTAAAGTGAGAATAATAATCGCTGTCCAGTAACTTGTGTAAAATACATGTGAAGTGTTTCATTTAACTCTAGACCCCATTAGCAGTGTTTATTATTACACGGTATTGTATTTTTAAGCCGCATTATTGTAACTGAATTACAGCACTTAAGCGGAGGAATAAAACTGTGTGACCCTAACACCATCACAATAGGGTTATTTGATCTTTACCTGGCATGTGGTTTGAGTGATTGGAGCAGGGAAGCTTTTATTTGGCAAATTTTAATTTAAATGATTTTAAAAAAAAACCGTTTCTGGAAAGCTTTTTGGTGTTAGATTTTATTCAAGTCTCATTTTCATCAACAATTAGCAGTACTTACTATGCCTATGTCATGGCCCCTGCACACAGAGGACTTCTGGTCTAGTGGAAGATGCACACACCTACACACCACACATACAATCATAGAGGTATGAGCACTCTGGGAGAACAAAGCTGGCCAAGATTCAAGGCAGGTGATGGAGCTAAAAGCAAGTAAGACTACATGTGTTTCTGATAGAAAAATTAAATTAATTCTCTTTGTAACTGATATTTCAACAGTACACCATGAGGGGGTCAAATTGTGTGTGAGGAAAAAAAACACATGAAAATGAGTCCCTTTTCTGGTCTCCCCAGCTAGAAAAATTGAAATTATGTGAGACCCTTCTCCCTGTCTCATCTCCAGCCTACCATCAAGACCTGGTATTTCCTCCTTTGCAATCTCTCAGGATTTCTTTCTTTCCTCTCTGCCTCCTACCCCCTTCCCGCAATTCTAAACCAAACCATCATTTTACATCCGGATTATTGCAACAAGGATGGTCTTGCATCTGGTTTCTCAGTTCTCTCTCCTTTACAGGCAAATACCAAGCTTACCTCTCTCTCTTGGGTCTATCACTCCCAAGGGACCCCCAAGGCTAGCTTTTCTGCCTGTCCTTTAAGGCCTTTCTAAGTTGCTCTAGCCTCTTTGGCCATTCTCAATTTCTCTCTTCCCCCTGAATGCCCCAGTCAAGCTATTTCTCCTGGCCCATAGCACCTCCTGCCCGCCCGCCCCCTTTCATTTTTCTGAGTCTTGCCTTGCTCTCCAAGCCTCAATTCAAGGCTCTCTGCTTCCAAGACACCCCATTCCACAGTGATCTCCACACTTGGCAAGAGCTTTAAAAACTATTTCATGAAGGCTTCTTTTATATCTCCTAGAATTCCTAGGACAACTACTGGCAGAGAATAAGTACTAAATAAAAACGTGTTAATTGAATCGGGAAGAAAATAAAAGAATTTTAAAAATAGAAAATGATCATAAAACCCAAGCGATATTAGACAACAGATTTGAACTTCCTCCCCCTCACTGCATCAGTGTCATTTGCTGACCAAGTACTTAAACTCTATTTTCTCTCAACCATGTTAATATGACAGTAACTCCCCCGTGATAAGCCACATGAGCAGCCCCTTCAAAGCATCAGACTTGAAATTATTATTGGTTAAGTTTGAATGAAGAGAAATAATTTGTATGGTTCAACCCCAAAAAGTATAAAAAGCTGTCAGTGAAAATCTCCTTCTCACCCTGCCTGCTAGACACCCAGCTCTCCTCTTGCCAGTAACCAGTGTTTACCATAACCTTCTGTATCTATTTAAAGATACTCTGTAGATAAATAAGCCATTACATATCTGTATCTTTACCTCCTCTTGTTACCCAGAAAGTGGCATAGTATAAATACTTATCCACATGAAGATAATTCTTAATAAAATAATTAAGATTTAAGGGGTCCCTGTCTCAGTCGTTGGTAGAGCATGAGACTCTTTATCTTGGGGTTGTTAAGTTCGAGCCCCATGTTGGATGTAGAGATTAGTTAAAAATAATATATTTAAGGGTGCCTGGGTGGCTCAGTCGGTAAGCGTCTGCCTTCGGCTCAGGTCATGATCCCAGGGTCCTGGGATCGAGTCCCACATCGGGCTCCCTGTTCGGCGGGAAGCCTGCTTCTCCCTCTCCCACTCCCCCTGCTTGTGTTCCTGCTCTCGCTATCTCTCTCTGTCAAATAAATAAATAAAATCTTTAAAAAAAATAATAATAATATCTTTAAAAAATAAATAAAATTTAAAAAAGAAAGTCCTGAATTTAAAAAGATAATCAATAAAAAGGAAAGGAAATTGTGGTTTTGGTGGTGCACTGACTAATATTTTCTTAGGAGTTAAGAAATTCAGGGCACGCCTGGTTGGCTCAGTTGGTGGAGCATGTGACCCCATCTCGGGGTTGTGAGATCGAGCCCTGCATTGGGTGTGGAGATTACTTAAAAAAATAAAATCTTAAAAAAGGAAATCTGCTCTGATAGCTTGGAGAGTACCTACTCTACCTCACTATGTAAATTATCATCTTCTGCAAGAATCTAAACTGAATGACTGACCCTCTCCTCCCACCACATAGAGATAATGATTCCCAGAGGGAAGGGGTAGGAAGAGCCAGAAAGACAAATAAGATGTATGGCTCTGTCCTCAAAGACTTAGGAGCGTGCGCGTGCGCACACACATACATGCACTCCAGTACTATATATATGCATATATATTGTAGTAGGGGGATATATTAATGAGAATATATTTTAAGGGGGGTAGTCATGTCTGGTTTATCACTGTGATTAGCTTCTAGCTGAGCCTGGAAGGACAAACAAAAAAGCGCACAAAGAACTCAAGGAAAAGAAGAGAAAAGCATTCCAGGCTGAAGGAAACCACCCCCAAACCCTCCCTCTCTCCCTCCTGCCCCCCCACCCCCCATATACAGGCTTGCAAAGGATGAGCACATGCCCAATGTCCAGCTGGAATGCTGCCCTGAGAGCAGGCTGGAGGTAGGAACAGGCCAGTGTTAGAGGACTCAGGGCACCATGGAGTTGGGCTCAGGCCTCTCTGACTTCAAAACTAACACTCGTTTTGTCATCTTGTCTCTTTAAAAGACAACCCAGAACCCTCTTAGCCTGCATTGTCATTTATTGAAATTTAGTCCTCATTCTATCCCCTATAGCAAAATAGGTCATTCATCCTGAACTGGAGAGCCCTTCCATGCCAGAAAAGAATTCTCTTGGTCTAGCTTAGTCTTTTTCAAGGTAAATACCCTTTGTTCCTTTAAGGGTTTCTCTCTGGTCATCGTCCTCTGGATGTGATATGGTTTATGAAGCTGCATCTTCCAGGGAAGCACCTTGAACAGTGTTGGAACACTGAACACCATCGGTTTAGTGGGTTGCACCCTGTGACACTGTAACTCTTCCTGAGGTCTAAATATGTGGGTTCTTTTTTTTTTAAGACTTTTTTTTTTTAAGATTTTATCTATTTATTTGAGAGAGAGAGAGATAAGGAAAGAGAGCACAAGCTGGAAGAGAGAGCATGAGGAGGGGGCAGAGGGAGTGAATTTTTTTTTTTTTATCTTTAATTTTAAGTGAGCTCTAGGTCCAATGTGGGGCTTGAACTTACTCCCAGAGATCAAGAATCACATGTTCTACTGCCTGAGCCAACCAGGTGCTCCCCCCACTTTTTTTTTTTTTAAGTAAAATCATTTCTTTTCATCTCCTTTTCTTTATTATTATAAATGTGTGCATTCTTAAGCAGCTTTTAAAAGTATTGTTCTGACAGTTAACCCTTTCTTGAATACATTTTTTAAGGATTTATTTATTTGAGAGAGAGAGCACAAGCAGGGGTGGAGGGGAGGGGAGGGCAGCGGGAGAGAGAGAAGCAGTCTCCCTGCCGAGGGTTCCGAGGACTCAATCCTCAGACTCTGGGATCATGAGCTGAGCCAAATGAAGGCAGACGCTTAACTGACTGAGCCACCCAGGCACCCCTTGAATACATTTTAATAAAAGTTTCCCTATTCCAAATACATTTTTTTTAAAAAGATCTTATTTATTTATTTGACAGAGAGAGAGGCAGCGAGAGAGGGAACACAAGCAAGGGGAGTGTGAGAGGGAGAAGCAGGCTTCCCACGGAGCAGGGAGCCCGACGCGGGGCTCGATCCCAGGACCCCTGGATCAGGGCCCGAGCCGAAGGCAGACGCTTAACGACTGAGCCACCCAGGCGCCCCTCCAAATACATTTTAATGAAAACATTTTCTATTCTCTGTAAAATGTTCTTTCAATATTATCTAAATATTGACTAACGATTTTGTAACTGGTAATGGATACAAAAGTGTTTTCATTCTTAGTTCTGAAATCGTGGATAAATAGAAATAATGTACTATCTTTTGGATTGTGAGTGTCATGAAAGCAGGGACTCTGTCTTGCTCATCTTTGTGCTCTGGCTCCCAGCACAGTGTCTGGTTCTGAGAAGGCATTTAATTTTTAATCAACAAACAGTGCTGCTGTGAGCCAAACACAGTTTAAAATGCTTCCCAAATTTTAATTTATTTCATCCTCATAACCCTATGAAGGAGAAACTGCTATCATATGAATGTCACAGGTGAGGAAACTGAGGCACAGAAAGGCTAAGCAACTTGCCTAAGGTTTAGGAGGGAGTAGCAGGGCTGGGATTCAAACCCAGACAGTCTGGCTCCGGTGTCCTTGTTCTCACTTTGCTCTGCTGCTTCTCATCAATGTTGGATGAGGGCAGGATGGTTGGATTAATCCATGAGGAATGCTTTTGTTAATTTAGGTCATTTATTTTATCCTACAAATATTTCATAAGTGCTTCCTATATGTCCAGCATCCTGAAAGAAATTTTGGAGAAATGGAGAACTACAAGAGTTTGTAATTTTGTTAGAGAGGACACATACACAATTAATATTACAGAGGGTATATTAAGTGTCATCCTAGTAGCTCCCACATAGATGCTATAGGAATTCAGAAGGAAAAAAATGATTACATAAGATAAAGGGCCATGTGGCAAACAGACCCTAGGTGGCCCCATGATTCTTGCCCCTGCTGTTTACACCCTGTATAATCCCCTCACCCTGACAGTGGGCAGCACCTGTGACTTGCTTTTAGTTAATGAATATGGCAAAAATAAAGGGGGGGGGATTTTGCAGATGTAATGAGCCCATAAATCACTTGATTCTGGGGTCAGGCCCTGGGTGGCCCTAAGTTACCCAACAGAGTGAGAGCCCCGAGAAGAAGAGGAACTGGGCCTTCCCTGAGCTGAGAGACTGTCTTGGTGGACTTAAGTAAGTAGCCATGTTGAAGAAGCGCATGGCAAGGAAACTGTGGGCAACCTCTATGGCCTCAAGACAAACAGCTAGGAAAAAGCTCGGGCCCTCCCTCGTAAAGTTGCAAGGGAATTAATTTTGCTAACAACACCAGTGAGCTTAAAAGTGGAGTTTTCCTCTGTCAAGCCTCCAAATGAGAACACGGCCTGTGACTGACACCCCAACAGCAGCCTTGTGAGAGCCTGACCAGAGGACTCAGTTAAGCTGTGCTCAGATTCCTGACTCATGAAAACCATGAGATGGTAAATGTGTGTGTTTTAAGCTGCTAAGTTTAGTGTGTGGTCATTTGTTATTAAGCAATGGATAGCTAATAGGGACCACTTCCAGATTTAGTGGATATGGGGGAGAAGGGAGACCTCTCTCTGCTTATTCCTAGATTTTATGATCATGGACAGGGAGAATTAAGCTGTTATTGATAGAAACAGGGACATCAGGAATAGAAACCAATCTGAGTGGGGGACGGGAAAGATAATGAAGACGTAAATTTTGATGTGCTGAATTTGGGGGAAATACAAATGCCTGAAGTCATCTGGAATTTGGGAGTGGAGTTTAGGGGGAAAGTCAGGGCTGACAGAAAATTCGGTTATTCTCAGCATAGAGATGACAGCTGAAATCCTAAGAATAATAGAGTTCTCTAAAGGAAGGGTTTCAGAAAGGAAGGAGCAGGAGAGTGACTGTAAATCTTGGGGAAGGGCCACCGAGTGGGGAGGGGGGAAGGAAGGCAGAAATCGACCCAAGGGAAGCAGTACTTGTGGAATCATTAGAAAGGACTGTATTGGGGTGCTTGGGTGGCTCAGTTGGTTGGGCATTCAGCTCTTGATTTCCTCTCAAGTGGTGATCTCTGGGTGGTGGACTCAAGCTCCACGCCTGCTCCCGGCTCAATGGAGTTGGCTTGAGATTCTCTCTCTCCCTCTCTTTCTGCCCCTCCCCCCGCGCTCTCTCAAATAAATGAATAAATATATAAAATCTTTTATTTTATTTTTAAAATATTTTATAAGATTTTATTTATTTGACAGAAAAAGAGAGAAAAGGAACACAAGCAGGGGGAGTGGGAGAGGGAGAAGCAGGCTTCCTGCTGTGCAGGGAGCCCGACCCAGGCTCGATCCCAGGATGCCGGGATCATGACCGAGCGGAAGGCAGACGCTTAACGACTGAGCCACCTAGGCGCCCCAAATAAAATCTTCTAAAAAAAAGAAAAAAAGAGGACTGTGATTGATTGGTTCTCCTGCGCGGGATAGTCGGTTCCCTCCAAGTGTAATTATAATGCAACCGCTAGGAGGCAGTCTATTTTACAGGTAGGAAAACTAAGGACTTAAAGGTTTAAATCATCTAAACCATTATTATCACATTAAAAGCCAGTGAAAGCTGAATTCTAACTCAGATATCATACCAAAGCCAGGGATCTTTCCGCTGCGTTTAATTCATCTTTATTTTCCAAAGAGCGTAAAATGAGTAAGTGAGGGCGAGGAAAGGGGAGCGCTCTCCAGGTGCCGGGAGCGGCGGAGAGAAACCGAGGGCATCCTCCGGCCGCTGCTCTCCTAGCCGCCAGCAGAGGCCGCCCGAATACAGACCCCGCGGGCCCAGGTGCGCGCAGGCGCAGGCGCAGGCGCAGGCGCGCTCGACTCTGCTCTCCCTGGCGCGCCGGGCCGGTGGGGGCGGGTCACGCAGATCGCGCGGCCGGGAGCTGGTAGCTGGCGGCTGCGGCGGCGGAGCTGCGGGGCCGGGAGCCGGCGCGGGGCTCTGGGGAAGCGAAGCGCCGCGCAGTGCTGAGCCCGCCGCCCGCCGGGAGCCATGGAAATCGGCACCGAGATCAGCCGCAAGATCCGGGTAAGGCCCGCGTCGGGCGGGGGCGGGAAGCCGGGCCTCGGCGGGCGGGCGGGCGCGCGGTTGTCAGGAGTAACGGGGACCGTGGGCCCGGCCTGGACGCCGCGGCCTACTCGCCGCCGGGGGCTCTCGGCGGGCTGCGGGGCCGGCGAACGACTCCTCCTCGGCCTGGGCCGCCTCGGGCCGACGGGCCTCGGAGAGCTCGGCGGGCGAGCGGGGCCGCGGCTGGAGAAAGCCGCCGGGAGCGGAAGGAGGCGTGGAGCGCCGGGCGAGAGACGCGCTCGGCGGCGGCTGGAGGGGCCCGCGGGGACGGGGGAGGGGCCCGGGCGCCTCCCCGCCCCCACCCGGGACCCGGGCGCCGAGCGGGCGGGAGGTGCGCGCAGCTGCCGAGTCGCCTCTGCGTTACGGAGCCGGTGCGTTTCCGCCTTTCTCACACGCGACGTTTGTCTTTCTCTTCTTCCCTCAGAGTGCCATTAAGGGGAAATTGCAAGAATTAGGAGCTTATGTTGGTAAGTTTTTTTGTTGTTGTCAGCGTAATGGAATTTAGGCTTTGCTGCTAACTGAATTTTAGTGAATGCATTTTTTTTTTCCCTTCGTACTGTCGACTTTGGAGAAACCCCTTTTTACTTTCAAATCTGATTCTTTGCGGTTTCTTATTCTTACTGTCTTTTCTTGAAAGCTCTATATGCAACCTTGCTCCCCCCCCCCCAAAAAAAACCCGCCTTTTAATATGGTGCTTTTAAGATTGTTTAGCCTCCTCTGTTGAGGCTGTCTTATTCTCCATGTTTATTTGATTCTGTTTTTCCTGTTCTCTTTGCTTTCCTCTTGATCTTCTTGTTTCAGAACTTACTTTGCATATGAATGTTTTCTGGCCGTTGCCTCTGCCGCGGTTCAGTGAGTTTTATTTTCAAATCTTTCTTTTTTCCTGTCTCTTTTCCTCTTAGCACCCACAGTAATGTTTTCTCTTTTTCTTTATGCTTTTATGATTTATAATTTGAGTGTTTACTTTGGATCAGGCTCTGTGCTTAACCATTGTCTATGCGTTAGGTCATGATAATATCCAGGAGAACACTGGAAGGTAAGTGGTAATACTCCTATGTGTACAAGCAAGGAAACTGAGGCTTTGAGTGTTTACTTGAGCAATGCTTTATGGATTGAGATTTGGGTCTGTTTGGCTCCAAAGCTGGTGCCTCCTGTAAAAGTAATTTAGGACATGGTTCTCAAGGTGTGAGAGATGCCAAGGGTCTCTGAAGTCAAAACTGTTATCTCATTAATACTGAAAGGGTACTTGCCATTTGGATTGTGCAAAAGCATGAGTTAAACTGGTGGTACCTGAATCTGGAGATCTCACCGCAAACTCTGTGAGAAATTCTATCACCCCTCTCTTGGGAATTTTTTTAAAAAGCCGGTTTCACTTAATTAGTGAAGCAGTAAAAATATTTTTTTTAAATCTTGGCCCTTGCCTACGTCTTTTAAATGTGTGATGTGAGAAAATAGGAATTACTCATGAAGTACTTCTGTGTATTAAAACAGGTTGGTTTGTCTAAAGGGAAAGGATTTGTGTGATTGAGTTAGGCACCGTTTTCATGGAACATTATTTTTATCTCCTAACACTGACAAACTAGACATACACTTGGATATTTGGCAGACATATTCTTGAAAGTGAAAAGAGGAAAAGAACTGATACGCTTTTTTATCAATGACAAAAGTTAAGCTTTCAGGTGAAAATAGAATTTTGAAAAGTTTGTTTCTGCCATCATGAACTTGAAAGCTTCCCAGTACTTAAAAGAAGTTCTGATGATATTAACAAATGATTCTTTTGTATCTTGTAATGAATTGTATCAACATGTCAGTGATTTACCCTGAACCAGTAGTTTTTCAAATGATCAGTGCATGATGTTACAAAATTATACAAGGGAAAAAGATTCATTAAAAGTAGAGGATGGATCAGTGGATTTTCATGTAACAAGGTACAAAAAGGTGATTGATAGAGTTTTAGTTTCCATATTGCTGCCTACCTTTAAGAAACTACCACTTGTTGAGTTTTGATGTAGTATCACAGAAGAATGTCCACATTATCTGAAAAGGCTTTTAAAATACAGTTGACCCTTGAACATCTTAGGGGTAGGGCTGCTGGACACTCCCCTCCCTGGCACAGTTGAAAAGATGAGTATAACTTTTGACTCTCTCCAGATTTACCTACTAATAGCCTATTGTTCATCAGAAGTCTTACTGTTAACATAACCAGTCCGTTAACACATATTTTGTATATTATGTGTACTCTATACTTTATTTTTACAGAAAGTAAGCTAGAGAAAAGAAAATATCACAAAAATCATAAGGAAGAGAACATGCGTTTTTGATACATGTATCAAAAAAAATCCAGGTATAATTGGACCCAGGCAGTTCAAACCCATGTTCAAGGGTCAGCTGTACTTTCTTTTCCAACTGTGTATTTGTGAAGCCAGATTTTCGTCATATTCTTCAATTAGAGCAACATATCATAACAGGTTAAATGCAAAAGTGGAAATTGAATCCAGCTGTCTTTTTAAAAACCAGATATTTAAATATAACTAGTTTTATGTTATTTTTTTGGAAAATTTATTTTTTATAAAAATGTTAATTATGTCATATAAATGGGTTTATTAACATGTGATAAGTGTTATTTTAAATAAGATTTTTAAATTCTCAGTTTTTCTAGCATGGTAATTATCAATAGATAATTCACATAAAAGTTCTTTTTGTCGTTGGTAACAGTGTATCAGTTCTTTTTCTCTTTTCACTTTCAAGAATATGTCTGCCAAATATCCAAGTGTATGTCTGGTTTGTCAGTGTTAGGAGATAAAAATAATGTTCCATGAAGAAGGTGGCTAACTCAGTCATGACCTGAGCTGAAATTAAGAGTTGGAAGCTTAACTGACTGACCCACCCTGGGTCATCAGAGCATAAAGCGAACCTGAGACCCAACGGTTTGAGAATTACTAATTTGGGGTGCCTGGGTGGCTCAGTTGGTTAAGCCACTGCCTTCCGCTCGGAACGTGATCCCAGGGTCGTGGGATTGAGCCCCATGTCAGGCTCCCTGCTCGGCAGGGAGCCTGCTTCTCCCTCTCCCTCTGCCTGCTGCTCTGCCTACTTGTGCTCTCTATCTTTCTGTTAAATAAATAAATAAAATCCTTAAAAAAAAAAAAAAAGAATTACTAATTTACCACATGCTGGGCACTTTTTATAAACTATTTGTCAAGATTGTTCTAAGCCTTTAACAGATAAGAGAATTGAAGCTCAGAAGTAAAGATGAAGCTGAACCAGAATTGACTTATTATTTAATTTCTTCAACACTTGATGGATACCAGCTATGTGTCAGGAACTTGTTTGGTTCAAAAAGAAATCTACAGAAAACATCTAGCGTAAACTTTCTTAGTTCTAGCACATGAAAGCACAAACACGTGTTAATTGAGTCTAAGTTCAGTCTTATTGATGATTCCTATCATTTATCAAAAATCTCAAACCAAGAATTTTGAGTCTATTAAAAACTTGGTTTATAAGCTTAATGTTCAATATGAAATGAATTATAGTAAAAATACAAATAGTTTAAAAAATAAAAATAGTTTGATTTTCAGAATATTTTCATATAGTTACATTTGTTCCTGAACACAGTGCTAAGTGGGAATGGCAGGTAGTAGTATTTCTTTTACAACTAAAAAAAAATGGAGGGGCGCCTGGGTGGCTCAGTCAGTTAAGCATCTGCCTTTGGCTCAGGTCATGATTCCAGGGTTCTGGGATCCGGCTCCCTGCTCAGTGGGAAGCCTGCTTCGTCCTCTCTCTCTGCCTGCCGCTCCCCATCCTTTGTGTGTGTGCGCGCGCGCGCGCGCGCTCTCTGTCAAATAAATAAAATCTTTTTTTTAAAAGAAAAAGCACTAAAAAAAGAGTCTTGGGAGTAGCAGAGCTGGTCAGTAGCAGATTTAAGACCAGAGAACTCAGGTCTTCTGTGTCCTTGATACCAGCAAAGGCATAGGAGTCACTCCTGTGTCCTCCTCTGGAATCCACTGAAATCTCTTCCAGTGATTGACACATTAGCATGGCTTCCCAGCTTGTGTCTGTTTCTTGACTGGACATTTCTTGAGGGCAGAGACTTAGTATTTGTGATGTCCCAGTGGCCTAGCAGAGAGTATGATTTTTTTTTTTTAAATAAGTGTTGATTAAGTAGAAAAACAGGGGTTACAGTTACTCTGAAATAAAAGTATACGTTACGAATTTAGGTTTACAGTTAGCTACCTGATTGTATGTTTATACATCATTGTCCTTCTGAAAAGGATGACTTTCTAATCCCTCTCTCTGTAAGAAAGTCCTGGAAACCTTTAAGGTTATGGAAGCAATAGTATTTAACAAATATTTGAGTATTTATTTTCAAGGCGTGGGGTGGCGAACAACTCTTAGGAGTGATAACTTCTTATTTGTGTTTATTTAAAATGGAGCACTTCAGTGGGAAGGCGATTACGGTTCAGAGCAGTCCTTCATTCACATGTTATTTTTTATTTAAAAAAATTCTTTTAGTATCCTTGACAATTTCATTCACATTTTAGAAGCCTGAACTTTGCATAAACCTCCAAAACACTCACTTTTTCCCCAGTAGAGATTTCAAATAAATTTGAGAAATCTGAAATCTGTGGAAATGTATCATGAACATGTTAATTTTTCAACAGATTCTTATTTTCTGTTTTGTATACTGAGGAAACTGTATGATTTTCCAATGGCTTGGTTGAGATATAATTAGTATATTAACATTGGTATATTAAACTGCATATTTAAAGTGTACAATTCGGTAAGTCTTGACAAATACACATGGTAATTAGACTAATGAACATATTCATTACTCCCAGAAGTTCCCTGGGGCTCCTTTTTATCCTTCCTTCCCGCTTTTCCCTGCCTTGACCCTGTACTGGAGCAGCCACGGATCTCACCTAGAATGTTAGAAAATGCAAGCTAATAGTGCCAGGAAAGCACATTTTCTTTCTTTCTTTCTTTTCTTTCTTTCTTTTCTTCTTTCTCTTTCTCTTTCTTTCTTTCTTGATTTTATTTATTTTATTTTATTTTTTTTTTAAGATTTTAATTTATTTATTTGAGAGAGAGAGAATGAGAGACAGAGAGCAGGAGAGGGAGGAGGGTCAGAGGGAGAAGCAGACTCCCTGCCGAGCAGGGAGCCCGATGCGGGACTCGATCCAGGGACTCCAGGATCATGACCTGAGCCGAAGGCAGACGCTTAACCATCTGAGCCACCCAGGCGCCCTCTTGATTTTATTTATTTGACAGAAAGACAGGGCGTGCACCAGCAGGAGGAGCAGCAGGCAGAGGGAGAGGGAGAAGCAGGCTCCCCACTGAGCAGGGAGCCCGATGCAGGACTCGGTCCCAGGACCCTGGGATCATGACCTGAGCTGAAGGCAGACGCTTAACCCACTGAGCCACCCAGGCACCCAGGAAAGCACATTTTCATCATTGGCATTGTGAGGGAGAAAATCTGTGAAGGCTGGCAAAGCATTCTAACTTTTTTTGTTGACCTTTCCTGGGTTACCAATGGTAGTCCATAGGTGGTAGGTGCACTTTGCATAAATAGGTTACCAGGCTTACTTGCTGTAATTGCCAGAAACAGTGGGAACCTTTTGATACTGTGCAAAGAAAATAAATGACTGTCTTCTTGTTCCCACTTATATTCCCTCACATCATATTGCATGATTTCATTAAATATTCAGATTTCTTCAAGAGAACAAAAAGGCAGCCTACTGAATGGGAGAAGATATCTGCGAATGATACATCTGATAAGGGGTTCATATCCAAAATATATAAAAAACTTACACAACTTAACAACCCCCCCCCAAAAAAAATCCATTTAAAAAATGGACAGAGGACCTGAACAGACATTTTTCCAAATAAGACATACAGATGGCCAACGGACACTTGAAAAGATACTAACGTCACTAGTCATCAGGGAAATGCAAATCAAAACCACATATATCACTTTACACCTGTGATAATGGCTGGAATCAAAGAGATAAGAACTTGGCAAGAATGTAGAGGAAAAGGGACCCTCATTCCGTTGGTGGGAATGCAAATTGGTGCAGCCACTATGGAAAACAATAACAATATGGAAGTTCCTCAAAAAAATTAAAAATAGGGGTGCCTGGGTGGTTCAGTCAGTTGAGCATCTGCCTTCAGCTCAGGTTATGATCCCAGGGTCCTGGGATTGAGCCCCACATCGGGCTCTCTCCTCAGCAGGAACCTGCTTCTCCCTCTCCCTGGTGCTCCCCTTACTTGTATTCTGTCTCTCTGTCAAGTAAATAAATAAAATCTTCAAAAAAAATTAAAAATACAAGTATTATATCCAGTAATTCCACTATTGGGTATTTACCCAAAGTAAACAAAACCACTGATTCGAAAAGATAACATGTTTCTCTATGTTATGTTGTAGCGTTATTTACAATAGCCAAGAAATGGAAGCAGCCCAAGTGTCCATTGATAGATGACTGTATAAAGAAGATAAGAGATATATATACGTGTGTATGTGTTTATAATGGAATATTACTCAGCCATTAAAAACAATGGGAACTTGCCATTTACAACAACATGGATGAACCTAGAGGGTATTACACTAAGTGAAATAAGTCACACAGAAAGACAAAACCATATGATTTTCTTATATGTGGAATCTAAAAAACAAAATGGGCACCTGGCTGGTTGAGTCAGTAGAGCATGTGACTCTTGATCTCAGTGTCGTGAGTTCAAGCCCCACGTTGGGTGTAGAGATAAGTTAAGTAAAAAATAAAAAAAAACTAAAACCAACCCTGACTCTTAGATACACATAACAAATTGGTGGTTGCCAGAGGGGAGGTAGGTGAGGGATGGGTGAAGGGGATTAAGAGGTATAAATATCTAGTTATAAAATAAGTCATAGATGAAAAGTACAGCACAGGGAGTATAATCAGTTTTGTAATAACACTGTATGGTGGCACTAACTCTCCAGAGGCAGGGTTGCCACCTAGACTAAAATTTTTTGCAACATTTTTTTTTGTTAGTAAAATTGCAAGAGATCTAAATATCCAGTGACATAAAATGAGTAAATTGTATATTCATACCAATAGAGCAGTAAAAAATTTAGATTTCTCTCTCTCCATTTGTAGATTGGGCTAAGTATATTTGTGCTTTTCTTGAACTGGATTTTTGATGATTCTCCTTGAAACAAATGTTTTATAGTACTTCTTTTTTTGTCTGATAGTACTACTGAAATGAACCTTTCTGCCTACTTAGAAATACGAATCTTTAAGGTATTAAATCTGAAGGAATTTTTTTGGTGGGGATTAGAGTTCTTGATAAATGCCTTTGCTTCCTTATCTTTTTACAGTGGTGGTGGTGTTTTTGGTCCTAGACCTCACCTTCATAATCATTGTGTTAGGAGCATATGAAGTTGAAATTATTTAAATAAATTTTTTAAATGATAATTTTTGGGTGGTTTTAGTTTGTTTGCTGTTGGTGCAAATTGGTTACCCTGAGATAATAGAAATCTGCCTTTACTGAGGATAAAGATGTTCTCTTGAGAAATGAATATCATTTTGAAACAGGTAAACACAAAACTAGACAAAACTCAATTACTATTCTTGAGGGATGTCCATATGCTTTCTGGAAGCTTCTCTGAAATTGAGCATTATTGAAAAGATAAAAAGACAATGAATACACTCTCAAGTTTGATACTGTAATTCACAATATCTAGTTTTATAAGTATTTGTTAGATATTCCTAATTCCCATCCTTCTAGTAATTGAAATACCTATGTAATGAAGAGGGGGAAAAACTATACTTTCTTGTCCAACATAATTCTAGTAGAGCTGAGATATTAATTTTTAGAGCTATATCTATATTTTCAACTATATTGACTTTTAAGTAGAAGACAATATTGAGGAAAACATAAAGTTTTTATATACTTTTCCTTTTAACTAGATGAAGAACTTCCTGATTACATTATGGTGATGGTGGCCAACAAGAAAAGTCAGGACCAAATGACAGAGGACCTGTCCCTGTTTCTAGGGAACAACACAATTCGATTCACCGTATGGTATGTTTCTGAATTTTTACCCCTTAGACCAAAGTTTGGCACAAGTCAGAGTAGGTATTCTGTCTGAAAAGAGGTTCTTGACAGGAGAGTCAGATTCACTGTGGAGAGGGAGGTAGTGAGCCATGAGAGTGCAGCTTCTGGAGCCAGACTCCTGAGGTTGAATCCTGGATCTGCCTCTTGCCTTGGTTTTTCCATTTGTAAAATGGGATTAATAAATCCCCTTTATAGGCCTGTTGTAAGGATTAAATGAAATAATATGTGTAATGTACTTGTAGCTGTGCCTGGCCCATAACAAGTCCTTAGTCTATCTTAACTGCAGTTGTTATGTTTCTTTTGTAAATGTTTGCATCTTATTCCTTTCCCCCAACCAAAACCAGTTTACATGTATTTTGGGGGCTGGATTGACTTCCTAAATTGATTTCTCTAATGAGTTAACCTTTAGGAGGCAAAGTTTTTGGACAGAATTTCAAATCATTTTTAAAAGTTTGGAACTTTCTGAAGTTTGGAATTTTAAAAAGACAATTTTATGTTCAAATATAAATTCATGTTATAATTTTCAGTGTTCTTTTTCAAACCAAATATTGTCTTTAGTTTAGAATAGTGACTAAAGGCATAAGATTCAATTTAAGAAGGCAGGTTTGAGGTGGAGTGAGGGTGGCGGGAGGGTAATGATGTGACTGAGAATAGATCAGGAAGTACTCCTATAAGCGCCCTCACTCTGGGAACCACCAATTACAACACAGGTTGATAATGGAGCAAAAGTTGAGTGAGCCGAGTGGCCTGCTTACTTTGAATGGCAAGAGACTGGGAGAGGTAATAGGAGGCATTAAAGAGGGATATGAAACTGGTTAATTTCTTGCCTTTAAACTAAAGTTTATCTTGAAGGTGTTTTTGCCCCTCTGGGCCACTGTATGCTTTGCAAGTCTTGTGAACTTTTCTTGAAATTTCCCACAGAATTCTCTATGTTAGATTATACAGTTTTGTATGACATTCAGTGCAGTGGTTGATCCTCACATTTTTTGGTACAGCCAACTACTGCAGAGTGGGTGTCCTAACCCACTCATTACACTTAGTCCCCAGAATTTCCCAAAAAAGAGAGCGAGAGAGAGACTGTGGTACTTTTGACTGGGGAAGTTATCATGATTACCTTTTTTTTTTTTTTTAAACTCTTCTGCACCCCAGGTATTTGTTTTGTTTCATATACATGTTTTATGACTTGACTTTTGGTTCAACCTTTGTATCACTTTTTGGGTTTGAGTCCCACTAATATACTATGGAAGATTGACCTAGAGATCCTTTCTTAGATAACTTGATGGAATGCCTGGGACACATTTCTTACATAAAGGACTAAATGAATTTGAATTTAAAATCAAATTAATTCAATTTTCTCATCTTGCCATAAATTCCTTAATATGTACTGATGCAAGTTACGGTATCTCTGTTTGGGCACTTTATTTCCCTGGTTAAGTGTTCATTGACATCAGCCTGAAATGGACTATTAGGATTGTTTGGAGCCCTGCACTAATTGTGTCCAAGGGGACAGTAGCATGTGACTGGGTTCTGGGTGAGACATTATAATGAGATATTTCTGGTATTTTCAGGAGGTACGGCTCTTGGAAGGGATTGTAAGGCAAATTTGCTTTGCACATAACTATTAAAATAGGCTATATTATAAGCAAGGTTGTAACCTGTGCTTGTTTACAGCATTAGTAATGAAGTGATACGTTTTGATACTATTTTTCAGGTTTTTTCACCTCTCCGAATTAAGTTGTTCCAGAAACCATATAAATAGATAAACTTAAACTCTGCTTTGTAGTAATAAGCTATATTACATATTTCTGATATTTTATCTTTTACCATATGCTACACGGAGTCTTTAGTCCTTATAAAACAAAATTACATTCTTTGTAGATCAAGACTGTGGTCAGATAATATCTTTGCCCTTATTGGTATAGAAGATAGATGTTGAAAGTAATGATGAAAAAATAATGATTTTTGATTGGCTTCTATAGTATTCATATAAGCCTTTTTTAAAAATGTGGCATTTTTTTAACTTTGATACTTTTTGTCCATTAATTACCATTTATCAGTATTTATATTTGAAGGTAGATTCTATAATGTCATCAAATTTCAAGTGATAGTTGAAATAAAATCTTGATTGAAGGAAGCTTTAATATTTTTGTTTTTTTTCTTTTAGGCTTCATGGTGTGTTAGATAAACTTCGCTCTGTTACAACTGGTAAGATTCATTCAAACGTTTGGAATTTACTATAGCATTTTCTTTTAAGATCGTATTTATTTGCAAGAGAGAGAGATCACGAGCAGGGAGAGGGGCAGAGGGAAAAACAGACTCCCCGCTGAGCAGGGAGCCCAATGTGGGGCTCGATCCCAGGACCCTGGGATCATGACCTGAGTTGAAAGCAGACACTTAACCAACTGAGGCACCCAGGCGCCCCTAACGTTTTCTTTCTAAAGCCGTTTATACTGCTTTGGAAAAAATTCCATAAATTTGAAAATAATAGTTTCTTGGAACTTTCTTAGTAAGCTCATGAATTATGAATTCAAGAGCAATAAATTTAACATAAAGATAATTTAAACAAGGGAAAGGAAACTATGCAATTTATCCTAAGGAGATAATTGTAAATGTGTGCAGTGTTTTTAGCTTCAGGGGTGTTTTAATATTTTATTTATTTAGTTTTAAAGATTATTTATTTGAAAAAGAGAGAAAGAGCGCACGCACAAGAATGTGGAGGGAGTACAGACGGAGAGAGAGGATCTCAAGCAGACTCTGTGCTAAGCACAGAGCCTGACATGGGGCTCAGTCCCACCGCCCATGAGATCACGACCTGAGCTGAAATCACTAGTCGGTTGCTCAACTGCCTGAGCTACCCAGGCGTCTCGAGGATGTTTTAATATTTTATAATGGAAAATTATTTGAAAGTTCAGTAATAGTAAATTGAATTAATTATTATATTAACTACGTGTGGAGTTAACAATCAGCCATTAAAAATGCTGTGGAAGAACACATTGCTTTTAAATTGGTGATGAAGAAGGGAAAGGTTCAGAGTTAATAAAAACAGCTTAAAAGGACCATGTGTTTCTTTTTCCAGACCCTTCCAGTCTTAAGTCTTCTGATACTAACATCTTTGATAATAACGTGTCTTCAAACAAGAGCTGTTTCAGTCGGGGAGATGAGAGAAGGCATGAAGCTGCAGTGCCACCTCTTGCGGTTGCTAGCACTAGACCTGAAAAAAGAGATTCCAGGGTTTCTACTAGTTCACAGGAGCAAAAAACCACTACTGTCAGGTAAGAGTCCTGTGTAGACCTGCTGTGGGTAGATGGGTATGTGTATGTGACCTTGACATTAGGTTTTAGATCTTTAAATTTTTGTTTTCAGAAATTTTTGGAAATACTGAGGTGGTTGTGAGCAATTTTTTTTTTAATTTTTTATTTATTTATTTTAGATTGAGAGAGAGAGAGAGAGCACAAGAGGGGGGAGCAGGAGAGGGAGAAGCAGACTCCCTGCCGAGCAGGGAGCCCAATGCGGGACTCGATCCCGGGACTCCAGGATCATGACTTGAGCCGAAGGCAATCGCTTAACCAACTGAGCCACCCAGGCGCCCCAAGCAATTTCTTTTTAACAAGATAATGATTAAGACCTATGTATGATTATCTTTTACCTCAAATATAGTAAATCAAAGTTTTAAAAAAGAAAGTAATTTTAAAGTAGTTTTTAATGGAATACGTAAAGGGAGTATCTAAACTTTTTCATTAAAATTTAAGTATTCTTTGAAGATTTGAAGATACTGCTCTTAGTTGGTTAAAATTTTATGTGTATGTTGTTTTTAAAAATAGACAGACTTATGATGATGGAGCTGCAACCCGATTAATGTCAACTGTGAAGCCTCTGAGGGAGCCAGCACCCTCTGAAGATGTGATTGATATTAAGCCAGAACCAGATGATCTCATTGATGAAGACCTCAATTTTGTGCAGGAGAATCCTTTATCTCAGAAAAAACCTACAGTGACACTTGCATATGGTTCTTCTCGCCCTTCTATTGAAATTTATCGACCACCTGCAAGTCGAAATGCAGATAGTGGTGCTCATTTAAACAGGTTGCAATTTCAGCAGCAGCCAAACAGTATTCATGCTGCCAAGCAACCTGATATACAGAACAGCCGGGTATATGAAACAGGACGTTTGTGTGAACCAGAAATGCTTAACAGCTTGGAAGAGACTTACAGTCCTTTTTTCAGAAACAACTCAGAAAAAATGAGTATTGAGGTTTGTGTGTGTGTATATATATATATATATTTATTTATTATTATTATTTTTTTAATTTTTAAAATTCTTTTAGTTTTTTAAGTAGGCTGCATGCCCATCATGGGGCTTGAACTTACAACCCTGAGATCAAGAGTCACATGCTCTACTAACTGATCCAGCTGGGCGCCCCTGCATATGCTTTTTTTTTTTTTTTTTTTTTTTAAAGATTTTATTTATTTATATGACAGAGAGACACAGCAAGAGAGGGAACACAAGCAGGGGGAGCGGGAGAGGGAGAAGCAGGCTTCCCGCGGAGCAGGGAGCCCGATGCGGGGCTCGATCCCAGGACCCTGGGACCATGACCTGAGCCGAAGGCAGACGCGTAACGACTGAGCCACCCAGGCGCCCCCCTGCATATGCTTTTAAATTCTGGCTTCTTAGGCTGAAAATTGACATTTCTTTTTTTTTTTTTTAAAGATTTTATTTATTTATTTGACAGAGAGAGAGACAGCGAGAGCAGGAACACAAGCAGGGGGAGTGGGAGAGGGAGAAGCAGGCTTCCCGCTGAGCAGGGAGCCCAATGTGGGACTCGATCCCAGGACCCTGGGATCATGACCTGAGCCGAAGGCAGATGCTTAACGACTGAGCCACCCAGGCGCCCCTGAAAATTGGCATTTCTTAAAACTGACTGTATCTGAAATAACTAAATGTTATTTGTTGCAAGTTTTCTTTAAACTGATTTCTATGCTATTCAACATACTACACCAGGTTTTCCTCTCCACAGCTGGCTTCTACAGATATGTGACACCTTGTTTACCTTCCTGGGATGCCATCATTTGAGATAACTGTAGCCTTACCTTATAATTTTGGTGGAATTTTAGGTCAGTTTTAGATTTTCCACGGCAGTTACTAGGAAACAACTAAGTAATTCCATTTTATGAGTTTCCTCACCGGTGCTATATTCTACTGTTTATAAATGAATGTAAAGCATTAGTTTTTGTTTTAGCTAACAATTGGCTATTAGGATAATACTTATTTTTATAAGAAACCAGGAAATAGCTTGTGAATTCTTAATATGATTGGCTTTTTCTTGGGGAAAAAAAATATTGTTGTAGAACTTTGTTTTTTCTCTGAGACTAGGTAAGCGTAAATTTATCTGATTGCAGGAAGAAAACTTTCGGAAGAGAAAGTTGCCTGTGGTAAGTTCAGTTGTTAAAGTAAAAAAATTCAATCATGATGGAGAAGAGGAGGAGGAAGATGATGACTGTGGGTCTCGTACAGGAAGCATCTCCAGCAGTGTGTCAGTGCCAGCAAAGCCTGAAAGGAGGTATCTTGACCATTGTCTGTAAATTAATCTTTAATTGCCTGATGGAATCTTCTGGGTTTCTTGAAGGAGGATATCCTGAAAATAAAATTTTAATAGCATGTAAGACTTTTCTTTTGGTTTTTGAGAAACAGATTAATGAAAGAGAAGTTGTTAAAATTGGAGAAGATTGCAGAGAATACTAAAAACTGGAATATGGTGGGGGGAGGGGGTGATCCAGACTCATTATTTAAAAAGTTAAAAGGTTCCAATCTAGTTGACATTTCCTAAAAACTACAACTAGTCTGTACAAAACCTAAGAGAAGACTGTAGCAAAGGCTTAATGGATAGCTAGCATGTAAAGAACTCAGATCTAAAATTTAATCAAAATACTTTTAACTTTTTTTAGACCTTCACTTCCACCTTCTAAACAAGCTAATAAGAATCTAATTTTGAAGGCTATATCTGAAGCTCAAGAATCTGTAACAAAAACAACTAACTATTCTACAGGTAATTTAAATGTATTATGTGTACATTAAGTGAGTTTTCTTTAACTCTTGAGGAAGCTAGAATTGGTTGCTTCCCAAGTTGTGGTATAGTAAAGACACTTGCCAGATGTCAGGACCAAGAAGAGGTTCAAAGAACGGTTTTAAAAGATCACTTTGAGAAGCTTCCAGCTGTCAGTGTAATTTAGTTCTTTGAGCAACTGTGTAATGCCTTTTATTCCCTCTTTCTAGTGTGTGTGAAATATATATTAAAATTTTAGTAGGGAGTTTTGATAAAGGTGGGACTTTTCATATTCATGGCATTGGAGTCAGCATTTGATAGGACTTTATGATCTGTAAAAGGGAGCAGAGTTGGATATTAAGAGGTCAGAGTTAGAGAAATTTGGCTAGTGCATGAGCAGATTGGCTTCTTTGCTTTCAGTAGAACCCATTAAGGAATATAAGGCAGAGAATTGACTCATTTGTGATGTTCCTTCCCCAGTCCTAGTGGAAGTACTAAATTATTTTATGAGAGAATATAAGGGTATTGCATGTTTTTAAAACAAAACAAATAAGTCACGTATAATCTGACCTTACAAAAAGCTTGTTCTGAAATTAAACTAAATCATGGATGCCATATTGCTATAATTCTGTACTCTGCCCCACGTGCTGAAGCCAGTGTGTAAAACTTTCGGTTAATAAAAACTGATGATTGCCCACTCTAAAAATTTTTATTTTATCCTTGCTATGGATTTGATGACTGTTCTTTTAGCATTTTTCTGCTTTTTCATTCTCTTTTGTATCTCTTTTTGTGACCCCTTCCTAAAGTGGAAGTAAATTATGTTACCAGCTTTTGAACCTCATAGGTATCTGTCCTCTTGCTTCTCCTTTCTAACTTAACCTTGAACATAAACAGGTTTTGGCATATATAAGGATTATCAGGCAAAGGCCAAAACTAGACCTAATCTATTTACATTTCATTTCTTTGCCTTTCCACAATTGAGTAGTTTGTTTGTTTTTTTAAGATATTATTTGAGAGAGAGAGAGCATGAGCAGGGGTGGTGGGGAGAGGGAGAAGCAGGCTCCCCGCTGAGCAAGGAGCCCTATGCGGGGCTCGATCCCAGGACCCTGGGATCATGACCTGAGCCAAAATTGAGTCAGATGCTTAACCAGCTCAGCCACCCAGGTGCCCCTCTTTTTATAATAGTGGGAGATTCCCCAAGTATTTTTGAGAAACTAGCATTGAAGTTCATTCTCGACCTGTATTATGTAAATTATAATTTAAAGTTGTTACATGATCATGAAGCAAAGTTTAAACTACATTTGGTTAGGGTGCCTGGGTGGCTCAGTCGTTAAGCATCTGCCTTCAGCTCAGGTCATGATCCCAGAGTCCTGGGATCGAGGCCCACATCGGGCTCTCTGCTCAGTTGGGGAGCCTGCTTCTCCCTCTCCCTCTGCCTGCCGCTCTGCCTACTTGTGCTCTCTCTCTGTCAAATAAATAAATAAAATCTTAAAAAAAAAACTACATTTGATTAAAAATGAATACTTATATGTGGCAGTGTATTTATGGCATGTGCTTTAAAATGTATAGATGAAGCAGGTATCTAAGAAAAAAGGTGTTACCTGTGAACTGTTTCAAATTTTTCATATGTTCTAAACTCAAGGAGGCATTTATGTTTAAGAGGACATATTCACTGCTCAGTTTTGATGTATTACTGCATCTGCATTTCCCATCTTTTTTCCTTTTAAAAAGTCTCACAGAAACAGACACTTCCAGTTGCTCCCAGAACTCGAACTTCTCAAGAAGAATTGCTGGCAGAAATGGTCCAGGGGCAAAGCAGGACCCCCAGAATAAGTACCCCCATTAAAGAAGAGGAAACAAAGGGAGATAATATAGAAAAAAGCCAAGGTAATAATTTAAATAATACGTCATTCTCTACTCTTACACTTTTTCATGAGGCTTTAAACATTTCCCAGTGGGTATTTATGAAATGTTAGTTCTGTGAGAAAACTGGTCATTAGGCCCAAAAATAGGATGAGAAGGCACCATGAGGAAAGTCTAAGCCTACACATTTCAGAATCCTGAAAAGTCTTTTTATTATAGAATTTTTTAATGTTCTTACAAGTGGGAAGAATAGTGCAATGAATTCCCATGAACCCAGTTACCTGGCCTTAATAATTACCAGTATTTTGCTGGTCCTAAGAAAGTTTCTACTTAGAGATACATAGATACTTGCATTTTTTCTTCTTTTTGTTAATCCTACTCCTGTTCTCTTGAACTGGGAATTGCATCTTTAAATCTCCCTTCTTAGCATCCTTTCTTTGACCTGGCCAGTTGTCCCAGTGGCCCTACTTTATTCTTTTGTTGCTGGCAAACTGCAGTTAGCCTCGAGCTGATCTTTCTGCTTCCTTTCTCTCAACCCCCACTAACTCCATCTCCAGTACACTTTGCCTGTCTAAAGTTTGCTCTGATCATGTGACTTCTTCTTGAGAGCGTTATAATGTTTCCATCTCATGCATTGTCTGGGATTGATGCCATCAGCTTGGCCTTTAGGCAGTTTGGCTGTCTGGTCTCTGGGCCTGCCCAGTCATTTTCCACTGCTCTCCGACCTCTTCCTATCAAGAAAGGTCCTAGTTTCCATCTTTTTCTTTTCTATTGAGAGCTAAATTAGAAAACCCCACCAAAACTGAATGCTCGTCATGTTATTTCTGACTTATACTTTTCTAATGCTAGCATGCATTTTTTCATTCCTCCTGAACTGTTCTTGAAACTGTTTCAGGTTCATTTCAAATTTATTTGTTTCATGAGGCCTTAATGATTCCATTCTGTATTTGTCTCTTCATTCTCTCCTTAAAAAAAAAAATCCTTGTATTGTGCATTTTGCCATGTCAGCATTATGTGCAAATCCAATAAATGATGGACCTGAGAACAGGAAAATTCTGAAACAGCCAGTAGGTACTAACTAGAAAGCATAAGTGGGCCAGTTTGTAAAGAGCAACTGGAGAGCATTTGAGCTTCAGTGAGGGTGAGAATTGCAGTGTATTGAAGCCCAACAAACAGGTTTAAATCCAAGATTTCATATATTTTTTTAAAGATTTTATTTATTAGAGCATGAGCAGCAGGGAGGGGTAGAGGGAGAAGCAGACTCCCGCTGAGCAGGGAGTCCGATGTGGGACTCGATCCCAGGACCTGGGATCATGACTTGAGCCGAAGGCACATGCTTAACCGACTGAGCCACCCAGGCACCCCCATGATTTCGTATTTTTTAAAAGTGAATCTTTAATTGGTCACCTTCTAGAGGTATAATAGATACTAATTCATTGTCTTGAAAACTGGATAAATAAAATTATTGAGCATTTATGCTGTCTTTCCGTTAAAGAATGGTATCCCTGTGTAACCAAATAGTATAGGAGTTAACATCTGCTTTTGTAAATGTAGTTTTATTGTACTCATTCATGTATATATTGTTTCTTGCTGTTTTTGTACTATATCCAGAGTTGAATATAGCTGATGAGGAAAGCGCTTTTTTTTTTTTTTAAGATTTTATTTATTTATTTGACAAGGAGACACAGCGAGAGAAGGAACACAAGCAGAGGGGTGGGAGAGGGAGAAGCAGGCTCCGGGGCTCAATCCCAGGACCCTGGGATCATGATCTGAGCCAAAGGCAGACACTTAACGACTGAGCCACCCAGGCGCCCCCCCCCCCTTTTTTTAAGTAAACTCTATGCCCAATGTGGAGCTTGAACTCATGACCCTGAGATCAAGAGTTGCATTCTTCAGACTGAGCCAGCCAGGCACCCCTAGAAAAAGCATTTTTAAAAATTCTTCCAGCTCATAAGTAAAAACAGAATGATAGGATTATAGCTTGTTGGGTTCCCCCCCCCTCAACTCAGTGAATTAATCTAGGCACTGATGATTAATGGCTACTAAAAAAAGCGAAACAGTCATTTCATGCCTCCAGATGAAAGAATAAAACTACCTTAGTCTTGGCAGCAGCTCTTTCTGCCCATAGGTCCTGTCCCCATGGTTTAATAAAGTCACCATTTTTGCACCAAAAAAACAAAACTACCTTAGTCTTGCCAGAGGATTTGAACCTGGGTTATCAGGGCTCTGATCCAGCCGTCAACTTGCAGGAAGTACAGAGGCCCGAGGAATATGTTGGTTGTCACATCATGAATGTGCAACAGGCAAAGAACAGTCTCTGGGACTCCATATAGGTCAAACAGCCTGAGAATTCTAGATTAAAAGACAAAATAACAAGGTGCAAGGTTAAACTGTAGTGTCTAGAGATACACACTTGTGTGCCACAAAGAAATTTTAGGTTACTATAAGGCATAAATGGTTACTTTAGGAGAGGACTGATTGAGATGGAGCAAATACGGAAAGGTTTCTGGGGTGGTTGGCACAGTTTTATTTTTTGGACCTGAATGTTGACTGTAAGGATGTTTTGCCTCATAAAATTCATTAAGCTACTGTTTGTTTTGTGTGGTTCTCTCTGTGTTTTGTTTTAAAGTAAGAGGTCAAAAATTTGAAATGGAATCAAGTACATCTGATGAGGACTTACTACTCTTTCTGAATTGGTTTATTCGCAAGTGCAAAGTGACATTCTGCAAACGGCGATTAATTACTGTGCCTACTCACTGTTTTACAGCTTTGTGACTAAAATCTAAATATGCATACATATATTGGCATGAGTTAGTGTTTTTTCATCTCTCTGGTCTCTGTATTTTTACTAGCCTAACCACCTCACAGTATTCATGTTATTTCTCTTTTTGTCTTGGATTAGTCTGTCACCAGAAGTTTATTGTGTTAATGTGTTCAAAGACTTAACAACAGTAATTCTGGCTTTATCGATTCTCCTTTGATGTCTTGGTTTTCTATTTCTTTGGTTTCTGCTCTTATTTTTAATATATCCACCTATATTTTTAATTATTAATTTTTCTCCGCTTGTCTTTTCCAATGTAAACATTTAAGCTGTAAATTTCTCTTGAGGTGCCATTTCTGTTGTGTATCACAAATTTTGATATATAATGTTTTCATTATCAATCTGAGTTTCTTTAATCCCTATTACGATCTTCATCTTTGACCCATGAGTTATTTGAAAATGTTTGTAATTTATAGTATACAGAGGATTTGTCTTTTAGTCTTTTATTATGTACTCTTGACTTGATTGCATTGTGTCAGTGTGATTTGTGTAATACATATTTTTTGAAAATTGTTAAGACTTAAGACATTAATTTTGCACATCTTCCATGTGCATTTTGAAAGGAAATTGTTGGATTGAGAATTTTGCATTGAGTAGATAAAGCTCTGTGGTTACGTTGTTCAAATCTTCACCTTACTGAGTGTTTGGTTTGCTTGACTTAATGAGAGAAGGTCTTGAGATTGTCCATTATGATGACAAATTTATCTTAATTTCTCTATACTTCTATCATATTTGTTTTCCATGCCTTTGTTGTCAGTCTTCTCTGACCTTCTCTTTAATGCTTTAGGCAAATATATCTCTTAAATATTATAAAGCTAGATTGTTGTTTTGTTTGTTTTGTAAAGATTTTATTCCAGAGAGAGAGAGTGGGAGTAGCAGAGGGAGAGGGACAAGCAGACTTTGTGCTGAGTGTGAAACCCGATGTGGGGCTCGATCCCAGGACCCTGGGATCATGACCTGAGCCAAAGGCAGATGCCTAACTGACTGAGCCACCCAGGCACCCTTCTTTTTTGATTCGTATTGGCCTTTCATTTTTTTTCCTCCCTGTTTGCCTTTAAGATTCATTAGTTACTATTGTTGATTGCCCCAGCTCTGCATTTTTTTTTTTTTTTTTACTAGTTTAAACACTCCATTTCTGTTCATTCAGTGACTAGCACTGAAATTTTACCATGCAAATTTAATTGCATATTCCATAAGTTAATGTTCTGATCCCATTTCCAAAGTAAATGAACTGTAGTTCTAGTCTTTACCCTTCTGGCTTATGTTTCCAGTGTTTCATTTTAGTCATTTTTTAAATGCGTAAGTTGGGCACCATTATTATTTTACCCAGGCAATGTTTACCTACGTGTTTATCAGTTTTTGTTCTCAAATCTTGAATGTTATTAGGGGATATCATCTTCCAATGTTTTGAATTATTTTTGAAGTGTATTCTTTGGCAGTTTCTTTAAGAATGGGTCTATTGCTCTAAATTTGCCAAGAGTCTGTTTATCTTTGTGATTTTTCTTTCCTTGTTCTTGTGCAGTAATTTTGCTGGATAACAACAGTTATTCTCAACACCTTGTATGTATTATTCCGTTGTCTTCTGGCTTCCATTATTGTTGAGTGGACTTCTGTCATTCTAATTGTCTGTCGTTCCTTTGTAGGTGATCTGTCCTTTCTCTGGCTGCTTTCAAGATCTTCTCTTTGTCTTTGATGTTCTGCAGTTTCACTACGATGTGTCTAGGTGTGGATTTCCTTTGGTTTTCCTATTTTGTATATGTTGTATAAAAAACATCTAAATAAAATATTTTACATATGAAATAATGTTTCCCATAGAAAAATTGGAAAAGCAAATCTTTGTAATGTTTGTTGATAGATTAGAAACTAATCAAATAGCGTAGAAAATTTAAAAATAAAAAGCAGTGTTCTTTGCTTCATTCTTCTCCACATAGGTTCTTCCCAGACAGCTACCACTTTTAAATGCTTGTGTTTATGTCTTTAATTTTCTCCATGTCAATAATGTGCTTTACATTCACTAACTATAGGTGGTATCTTTTGTTTTTTTGCCACAATATATCAGGATCTAACTCAAAACTTTTCCCTGCCTTTCAAGCCCATATAGTAAAATCACTGTTTTTGGTTCATTTATTGCTTACTTTTGTCATTTTAAGTAATACATCTAAATATTTTTTGTGTGATTACTATAATTCAGTATGCTTTGTTCTTTTTATTTATTTTTTTAAAGATTTATTTTTTTGACAGAGAGAGAGACAGCAAGAGAGGGAACACAAGCAGGGGGAGTGGGAGAGGAAGAAACAGGCTTCCCGCTGAGCAGGGAGCCCGATGCAGGGCTCGATCCCAGGACCCTGGGATCATGACCTGAGCTGAAGGCAGACGCTTAACAACTGAGCCACCCAGGCACCCCATTTATTTATCTTAGAGAGAAAGCAAGCAGGGGGAGGGGGAGGGACAAGCAGACTCTGCACTGAGCTTGGAGTCCGACATAGGGCTCAATCTCATGACCCTGAGATTATGACATGAGGTGAAATTAACAGTTGGACGCTCAACTAGCTGAGCCACCCAGGCACCCCTATTTCAGTACACTTTGATCTTCCTAAGGATATTTATGCCCCTTTATAAACTCTGATGCATCTTTTCATACCACACCTTCTAAATTCTGTACTTGTTTGTTGGGGGAGGGCAGAGGGAGAGGGAGTGAGAGAATCTTTTTTTTTTTTTTTTTTTTAAAGATTTTATTTATTTATTCATGAGAGATAGAGAGAGGCAGAGGCAGAGGGAGAAGCAGGCTCCCCACAGAGCAGGGAGCCCAATGCGGGACTCAATCCCAGGACCCTGGGATCATGACCTGAGCTGAAGGCAGACGCTTAACCGACTGAGCCACCCAGGCATCCCGGAGTGAGAGAATCTTAAACAGGCTCCACACCCAGCCCAGTGGGGCTCTATCTCATGACCCTGAGATGGTAACCTGAGCCAAAAATCAAGAGTCAGATGCTTAACCAACTGAGCCACCCAGGCGCCCTAAACTCTGTACTTTTATATTGCCGAAGAGGATCAGATACACATTTTGTTTTGTTTTCCTTGTTAAAAGACTATTATGCTTTGTAAGTTGACTCTAAAAGTTGAGAACCAATAAGCAGCGTATTTACATTATTAGGATTATATAAATAGGGGTGCCTGGGTGGCTCAGTTGGTTAAGCGTCAGACTCTGGATTTCCGCTCAGGTCATAATCTAAGGGTCATGAGATCAAGTCCTGCATCAGGCTCCCCGCTAGGCATGAAGCCTGCTTAAGATTTTCTCTTCATCTCCCTCTGCTCCTCACCCTGCTCAAGTGTGAGCATGCACTCTCACTCTCTCTAAATAAATAAAAATCTTTTTTTAAAAAAAAGACTAATTATTCATTAGAGGTCCAGCTTTACATTTTGTCTGCAGCTCTTTGCTAGGGGTTCCTTAGAGTTGTTTTTCTGTTCTTGAACAATTTTTTGTTTTCCTTAGGTTACCCTTCTTGTGTTGCCCATCTTTATTATAGTCTAAAAATCTGTCCTTTTATGCTATTACATCTTTGAGTTCCACTATTTTCTTAGGTACCTCCGTTTTAGAGCCTCTGCCCTCTCTTGCTCATCTGACTGGTTGCTCTCTAGGTCTGCTTCAAGACTGTCGTTCCAGGACTTACTCCTTCCCTGAGTTTGCTCTGCATTTTCTGGATCCCACTGTCTTCTCCGTATGTTTTTCCGTTTTGTCATCACATCATGAGGAAACTTAAGAAAAAGTATGGGAGGTAGATTTTTCTGAGTACTTAGAAATCTTATAATTTTAATTGATACTTCGGATAGGTACGGAATTCTAAGTTGAATTTTTCTCAAAATTTTGAAGGCATGGCTTCATGATCTTGAAGCTTCTAATGTTTATGCTGAGGAGTTGGTTGCCCATATGATTCTTATTCCATTATAGAATACCAGGGATTTATTTCTCTGGAGGGTTTTAGGATTTTCTGTGTGTTCTTGATGTCTGAAATTTACTGTGATAAACATAGGTGCTATAATTAGTCACTTTTGGGCTAGATACTTTGTGTACTTTTTAGATTTGAAAATCCATGCTTTTAAGTCTGGGAAATTTAAATTATTTCTTTAAAATTTTTTCTCTTTTGGAAATTCTGTTAGTTGGATGATAAACTTCCTGCTTTGATTTTCTCGTCATTTTTGTCTTGATCTTATTCTACTTTGGGATATTTTATTGACTTTATTATCTTTAGTCCCCCTGTTTTTGTTTGTTTTTTTAAGGCAAGTGTATTTTAAAATTTCCTCAAGCTTTTTCTTGCTCTATTTATGTATCTTGTTTTGTGGATACAGTATTATTTCAAATTTGTCCAAAGAACATAAGTACAGGGTTGTTTTTTTTCTTTTTAAAGAATTGTATTTTGTACCCTAATTGATGGTTTTCTCCAGAGTCAGTGTTTGGTTTTTTGTTTGTTTTTCCCTTTTATTTGCAGGCTCTTTTCAAAAATGTGTGTAGACATGTGGGTTCCTAGTTTAAGAAAAGGCAGTAAAGAGGCTTACCTAGAATTATGTGGGCTGAGCTTTGCTGTGCGCAGGTTTTGTTTTAAATTAGGCAGACAGGGAGCTGCAGTTGGCCTTGAAATTATAGAGGAGCTTTGTGGAGGTGGTTACATTCCCAGTAGCTATCTAGATTCTCCCCAGATAATTTGCTGAGTTCCTTCTTTTTAAACCATTTAAAAAAAATTTTTTTTAAGAAGGCTTCATGCCCAAAATGGGCCTTGAACTCATGAACTCATGACCCTGCGATCAGGAGACTTATACTCTACTTACTGAGTCGGGCAGGCACCCCAGAACGTTTGAATTTTTAAAAAATGCATGGCTGTCTTATTTGCAAACCCTTGTTTTCTGTTGCACATCCTTTGTAGTCTTCTTTGCTCCTCACTTCTCACAGTTGGATGGCCCTTTATTCCTTTCATCCAGGTTATATATCCACATTGTCAACTCTGAAGTGTGTATCTCCAGCCAAGACTTTGCATCTGAATTCTCCCAACTGCTTATTCTACGTTTCTTCTTGGATATGTAATAAGTAAACTTATCTAAAGCCTAACTACTAACAATCTTTTCTTCCAGTCTGTTTTTCCTGCAGCCTTACTCATTTTAGTTAATGGCACAGCACCACTTTTCCAGTTGATCAGGCCAGAAACCTAAACCTGTTCTTTCTTTCAAACTTAGGGCCATTCTTCCTTGCCTCTCTCTTTTCTTTCCTCTCTCTCTCCTTTTACCTTCCACCTTTAGCAAATCCTGTTCACTATTCCTTATCACCTCTGCCTCTAGCATCCTAATTTAAGCCATCATCCATGACTTGCCTTGATTATTGGAAGAGTGTCCTTACTGGTCTGTCTGCTTTCACACTTGCCCTCCTACAGTCTGTTCCACACAGTAGCGAGTGATCCTTTTAAACTGTAAGTGAGATCATGCTATACTCCCCTTCTCAGAACCCATTGGTGGCTCTCCATTACACTCCAAGTAAAAGTAAGATTCCTCCCTAATCTTTTACCTATTATTACCTTTTCCCTCCCTCCACTTCCCTTCTCCTTGATATCTCCTAGGCATACTTGCTGTGTTTCTCTTTCAGAGCATTCAAAGAAGAGCATGTCTGAGATGCTTTCAGCCTTTCCCTGGTATATTTTTTTTCCGTACGTACACATAACTCACTCAAAAGTCATCTCTGTGAAGCCCTCCCTAGCTCCCTCCACTCCTTAACCCACTTTTCTAAAGCTTTATTTTTTTCATAGCACTTCTTATCATCTAATACATAATTTATGTTTTCATAGTTTAGATATTTTTATCCAGACTCGGGTCATCAACACAAAACATGTTCTGTTTTACATATATTTTGGTGTTTTTTTTTTTTTTTTTGAGCTCCCATCTCCTTCCCCTCCCACCAGAATATAAGTTCTCTGACCAGGGATTTTTGCTTATTCATTGCTGTGATTGAGTGCCCAAAACGGTGCCTGACATATAGTAGGAGCTCATTAAATCCTTTTGTCTTTTTTTTTTTTTTTTTTTTTAAGATTTTATTATTTATTTGAGAGAGAGAGAACACAAGCGAGGAGGAGGAGCAGAAGGAGAGGGAGAAGCAGACTCTTCACTGAGCAGGGAGTCTAACATGGGGCTCGATCCCAGGACCCTGGGATCATGGCCTGAGCAGAAGGCAGATGCCTAACGAACTGAGCCACCCAGGCATCCCTAAATCCTTTTGGCTTAACGAATATGTCACTCTGCCTTGCATCTCACTTGCAGCTTTCCTAGGGTCTCATTTTGGCTTTTCTGCTCTGCCTCACAGTCAGTATTTGTCCATATATTTTCTGTTTTCTAGAGGTTATGGAAAACTCATCTGCTATGATGCCCTTCCTAATCTACACTTCTAAATCAGTGATCTCCTTATATGATTTTTTGTGTACTGGAATCATTTTTTGCTACTACACTCTGTATGTATTTGACTTAAATATATCCACACTATTATTGGTATGTATGTTAGAACGTGTAAAAATAGGACTCTAAGGAGGATAGAGATATAAGTATTTCTAATATAAAATTTCTGGTTATTTTCTTCCTGTCCCTCAGTGGATAATGTTAGAGACCCAGTTTGGAGTCCCTGTTGTATGTGTTAGGAGATTGTCCTTTTTAAGTTCTTTACTTCATTTTTACGAACTCTGCAGAAGCAGCAGCTATAAATGCATATGCTCAGTGTGTCCTGTTGGACTGGAAGCCCTTTGTGAAGGAGTCTTAATAAAGAGAGGATTTTTTGTATTCAGACAAAATGAAAATCTCCCTTTTGTTCTGCCCATTGCCTTCCTCAGAGATAAGCACTATACTTAAAACAGTTTGGTGTAGGGGCACCTGGGTGGCTCAGTGGGTTAAACGTCTGCCTTCGGCTCAGGTCATGATCCCAGAGTCTGGGATCAATCCCCACATTGGGCTCTCTGCTCAGTGGGGAGCCTGCTTCTCCCTCTCCCTCTGCCTGCCGCTCTGCCTACTTGTGCTCTTTCTCTGTCTCTCAAATAAATAAATAAAATCTTTAAAACAAAAACAGTTTGGTGTATATCTGTAGTCTCCTTGGCATTTTTTTCATATGTGTGTACGTGTACATCCTTTCTGTGTAAAGTAGAATTATATTTATATGCACATACCATATATGTCCATATAAAATAGGAATCGCATCACATGAATTTCTCTGTGACGTTTTATTTCACTTAATATGTTATGGGGAAAAGTATAATGGCGTGATTTTGAGTATGGACTGAAGGCGTCAGACTGCTGAGGTGTTAATCCAGGCCATGCCACTTACTGGGTGACCTTAACCTTTTTGTACTCCAGTTTCCTTAAAATCTGTAATTGTCTTCTGCTGAGATACTTCCATTGGAATCCATGGAGGGAACTTATTTTGCATTCTAAAGTGGGTTGGGCACAGTGGGTGTGATAACAGAGGACTCAAATGAGGTTTTTTTAGGCACTTTGTTATACTCCTCCTTGGTTCGACCTCTTCCCTGCTTTTCTCTTCGATGTGTGGTTTGCTGCCCTCTCGTGAAGCAGCTGGTTTTCAGGGGGCGTTTGGCTGAGGATGTGATGCTGCTTGTCACGCTTTATGCCGTCGATACCATCTGTCCCGCCAGGGCTCTTAATTCTGTGTGAATCCAAAACCTTGTAAATTTTGAAAATTATTTTCTGCCTAAAGATTTTAAAAATTAGATTAAATTCACAGATACAGTGGAGAAATGAATAAAGATTCTTAAATAAATTTCAGCACTTTCCTCTGTTACTGTAAACATCTGTTTAACTGGGAACCCAAAGGCTACAGTTCATTGTAAGAATCCTTCTAGGGACTGTTGGGGGTCATGTCCACCATCTTGCATCCTTATATTTTGCAGCTTATTTGTTGCTTGGCTAGTAAACCAAAGTAAAAAAGACCTTTCTTAAATTAAAGCCATAGAAAGAGATCTTTCATGTTCATGGATTGGAAGACTTTAATACTGTTAAGATGGTGATCCTCTCCAAATTCATTTATGAATTCAACTCAATCTATGTTGAAATCCTGCTGGCTTTTTTGCAGAAATTGGCAAGCTGACCCTAAGATTCATGTGGAAATGAAAAGGACATAGAATAGCCAAAACTACTGGAAAATAAAGTTAGAGTACTTACATTTTCTAATTGCAAAACTTACTACAGAGCTATCGTAACTCACTGGCACTAACATAAGGATATACAGACAGATCTGTAAAATGAAATTGAGTATCTGGAAATAAGACAATACATTTATGATAAGTTGGTTTTCAGTAAGGATGCCAAGACAGTTCAGTGGGGAATAAATAGTCTTTTCAACAAATAGTACTGGACAGCTGGATATCCACATGCAAAGAATGAAGTTGGACCCTCACCTTACATAAATTAACTCAAAAAGGGCTACATGTAAGAGCTAATTTCATAAAACTCTTAGGGAAAAAATAGGTGTAAACCTAAATGAGCTTGGATTAGGCAATGGTTTCTCAGATACGACACCAAAAGCACAAGCAACCAAAGAAAAAGATAAATTGGACATTATCTAAATTAAAAATTTGGTGTTTCAAAGGATATTCTGAAAATTAAAAGGTAACCCACACAGTGGGAGAAAATCACTTATCTAATAATAGTCTATCATTGAACCGAGGCCAATTCCTCATTTCTCTATCTGTAAATTCCTACCATACCATATCCATGCAGCTGAACTGCATTATTTCCATATATATTTTAAAGGAGATTTGTCTGTGATTGTGGGTCCGATTATCTTCCCTACCCTCCCCCTAAAAAGAAAGTGCCAAATATCACCCTATACTATTTTCAAGGGTAAATGAAACTCAGGATACTAGATAAAAAAATTTAAAAATAATTTGAAGCCCGAAAATTATGGTTTAATAGATGGACAGTAGTCCATTAAATTCACATCATATCCAGGTATAAGGGACTTAATGTCATTATACTGATTTTTACTTCAGATCTTCAGTGCTCCTTGTCATATGAGGTAAATAATAGGAAATTCTTTGTCACATGTCTGCTTTCAGCCAATCAGAAGCCAGAATTATTTCTTAAGCAATAATAGGGTTCATTGTTTGGAGAGGAGCTTTAAGTAGGACTTACAGGATATAGGGGGCTTCATATTAATTAAGGCTTCTTAGTTGGTGCAAAGAGAACATTGGTCTGGTTTGTTTAGCATTTTCAAATTTACTTTGAGTTCTGACTCCAGAAATGTACAATCCTGTCTTTTTAGTTGTAGGTTTTAAAATGTTATTCACTCTTAATACTTTTTAAAGTAGCAGCCTTATTCTCTGTTTTTATTTTTGATGAAACAATTTAATGGGCTGTGAAGGAAAAATTACCAAATTTTAAGAGGGAGAGAGAATTTTATGAAAATGTCTTCAAGGTTTCCATCACCATCTTTACCGATTTTCTTCTCACCTGGGCCAATTGACTTAGGTTCTGTAACAAGTTCTTCTTCTTCACTGAATGAGCTAGACAATATTTCCCATCTTTTAAGGAAAATATCAACTGATATCAATGAAATTAAGGGAATGAAAGCAGCAATTTTGACCGTGGAAGCAAATCTTTTTGATCTAAATGTTAGAGTGTCACAGAATGAAGCAAAAATTTCATCTTTGGAGGTTAAAATGAATGAATGTTCAACATCAACATCTGAGTGCAATAAACAGTTTGAAGATCTTCAAGAGGAAGTAGATTTTGAATCACAGTCAAGGACTACTGATGTAAAAATAATTGGCTTCCTTAGAAACATTGAGAAAGGTAAATGTTTAGTATTGGATATCTTCTACATAACTCACCCTTGGATCTGTGTCTTTTTATGTAACTTGATTAGTTCTCATATGGAAGCAGCAAGTCAAAAAACTTGAGTTTCTCATGGATCTTTAATGACAAAACTGGAGTCCATATGGTTATCTTAGAAGCCTAGAAGTTACCAGAATTCTCTTTAGTGGATCTCTATAAAATGTTTTGAAGGGAGAGGTGAGCATAGAGAAAACTTGAAATGGGAGAGAATGGTCCTCTTTCGTGTTCTGTCTCGTGAAATTATTTTAAAATGTGTAATTCTTTCATTATTCATTGTGTTAAAAGAGACCTGTTACAGTATTAGAATTGAAAGAGCTTCTTCCAGTAACCATAATATGTATCAGTTACCCAAGCTGTCTTACAGGAGTACAACTTGACCAAATGACCTCTGCATTTCAGGTCAGCTCATTGGGATTTACTGTGTTTTTTTACCATGATAATTTTGGAAGGAATTAACTTTTTTTGACACACCACTTAAGAGTGATATATCTTATATTTTAGAAGAAAATAGCTGATAGAATTTTGAATTGAGCGTTTAAAATTGAAAAACCCCGGACACCTTGCTTGGCTCAGTCGGTGAAGCATGTGACTCTAGATCTTGGGGTCGTATGTTCGAGCCCCACATTGAGTGTAGAGATTACTTAATAAAATCTTTAAAATAAAAGAATTGAAAAACCCCTTTTAATGAAACATGGCAATTGCTTGCCAACTAATGTACTGAGTGAGCAAAGGCTGTCCTTACGAAACTGTTAGTAATAAGTATACTAAAAATTAGTATTCAGGCATCCTACTAATATTTCAGTATTTGGAACCCTATCAATCACATCCCTTTCTACACTGTACCACTTTTTAAAAAATTTTTTAGGGGCGCCTGGGTGGCTCAGTCGTTAAGCGTCTGCCTTCGGCTCAGGTCATGGTCCCAGGGTCCTGGGATCAAGCCCCGCATCGGGCTCCCTGCTCGGCAGGAAGCCTGCTTTTCCCTCTACCACTCCCCCTACTTGTGTTCCCTCTCACTGTGTCTCTCTCTGTCAAATAAATAAATAAAATCTTTAACAAAAATTAAATTTTTTTAAAGATTTATTTTAGAGAGGGAGAGAGCACGAGGAGAGGGAGAGAGAATTCCAAGCAGACTCTGTGCTGAGTGCAGAGCCTGATGTGGGGCTTGAGCTCATGACCCCGAGATAATACTTGAGCCGAAACCAAGAGTTGGACCGACTGTGCTGAGGCATCCCTACTTTTTTAATTTTTATTTATTTTTAATTGAAGTGTAGGTGACAGTACTACATTATATTAGTTTCAGGTGTGCAGTGATTTGACATTTGACATTTATATACACATTATGAAATTCTTACCACAATTAAGTATAGTTAACTATTTGTCACCATACAAAGTTATTAAAATATCATTGACTGTATTACCCATGCTGTACTTTACATCTCTGACTATAACTGGAAGTTTGTTCCTCTTAATCCTCTTTACCTATTTGCTTCTCTCTGCTGCAGCCACTAGTTCTCTGTATTTATGAGTCTGTTTCTGTCTTGTGTTTGTTCATTTGTATTGTTTTTTAGATTGAACATAGAAGTGGAAGTAACAGGGTATTTGATTTTCTCTTTTTTCACGGTAGCATAGTACCCTGCCTCTAAGTCTGTCTGTGTTGTTGCAAATGGCACGATTCATTCTTTTTTATGGCTGAGTAATACTCCTGTGTGTGTGTATATGTATGTGTGTGTATCATATCTTTATCCATTCATCTGTCAGTGCACACTGAGATTGCTTCCGTATCTTGGTTATTGTAAATAATACCATAGTAAACATAAGGGTGCATATATCTTTGCAAATTAGTATTTTCATTTTCTTGGAGCAAATACCCAGAAGTGGAATTATTGAATACCACAGGATCCAGTATTTCTATTTTTAATTTTTTTAGGAACCTCCTTACTGTTTTCCACAGTGGCTGCACCAACTTACATTCCCACCAACAGTGCATGAGGGTTCCGTTTTCTCCACATCCTTGCCAAGACTTGTTATTTTTTGCCTTTTGGATACTAGCCCTTCTTTTTTTTTTCTTTTTTTTTTTTAAGATTTTACTTATTTATTAGAGAGAGAGACACAGTGAGAGAGGGAACACAAGCAGGGGGAGTGGGAGAGGGAGAAGCAGGCTTCGCGCTGAGCTGGGAGCCCGATGCGGGGCTCGATCCCAGGACCCTGGGATCATGACCTGAGCTGAAGGCAGACGCTTAACGGCTGAGCCACCCAGGCGCCCCTGGATACTAGCCCTTCTGACAGGTGTGAAGTGATATCTCATTTTGGTTTTAATTTGCATTTTGAAAAATATTTTCTGTACTTAATTAGAGCAAGCACAAGTTGGGGGAGAGCTAGAGGGGGAAGGGAGCCTTCCCGTTGAGCAGGAAGCCTTATCTAGGGCTCAATCCCAGGACTCCAAGATCATGACCTGAGCTGCTTTGTTATCAGGACTTACTTAATTGACTGAGCCACCCAGGACCTTTAATTTGCATTTTTTGATGAATATTGAACATTTTTTCATGTGTTAGCCATCTCAGTGTCTTCTTTAAAAAAAAGTCAGTGGTGCACTTGGGTGACTCAGTTAAGTGTCTGACTCTTGGTTTTGGCTCAGGTCACAATCTCAGGGTCCTAGGGTCAAGCACCAAGTCAGGCTCTGTACTCAGCATGGAGTCTGCTTGAGATGCTTTCCTCCTCCTGCCCCTGCTCCAGTGCTTCTCCTCTGTTATTGCCCCTGCTTGCGCATGTGTGCTCTCTCTTGCTCGCTCGCTCTCTCTCTCAAATAAATAAAATCTTAAAAATGTGTATTCAGGTCCTCTGCCTTGTTTTTTTTTTTTTTAAAGATTTTATCTCTTTGAGAGAGTGTGTGCCTGGCACAAGGTGGAGGAGGGGGAGGAATCAGCAGATTCCCTGCTGAGTGCAGAGCCTGAAGAGGCGCTTGTCCTGAAGAAGAGCTTGTCCTGGGCCAAAGTCAGACACTTAACCAGCTGAGCCACCCAGGCGCCCCCCCCCACCCATTTTTTAATCAGATTGGGGGGTTTTTGGTGTTTTATGAGTTCTTTTTATATTTTGGATATTAATCCCTTACTGGATATATCATTTGGAAATATCTCCATTCACTAAGTTGCCTTTTTATTTTATTGATGGTTTCCTTCACTGTGCAGAAGATTTTTTAGTTTGACGTAGACCCACTTGCTTTCCTTTTGTTGCTCTTGCCTACAGAGACAAATCCAAAGAAATGTTGCTGAGAGGGATAGCCAAGAATTTACTGCCTATATTTCTGTTGAGGAGTTTTATGATTTCAGGTCTTACACTTTACATTTAATTGAGTTCATTTTTGCATATGGTATGAGAAAGTGGTCCAATTTAATTTTTTCTCTCATGTAGCTGTCCATATTCTCAGCACCATTTATTGAAGAGACTCTCCCCTGCTGTAGATTCTTGCCATTGTATTCTTTAAGATTTTATTCATTTTGACAGACCGCGAGAGAGGGAACACAAGCAGGGGGGTGGGGGAGGGAGAAGCAGGCTTCCCGAGGAGCAGGGAGCCTGACGCAGGGCTCGATCCCAGCACCCTGGGATCATGACCTGAGCCGAAGGCAGACGCTTAACAACTGAGCCACCCAAGCGCCCCTTGCCATTTTTTTTTTAAGTTTTTATTTTTTTAAGTAGACCTTACACCCAACATGGGGCTTGAATCCACAACCTGGAGATCAAGAGTTGTGTGCTCCTCCTACTTAGCCAGCCAGGCGCCCCTCTTGCCTTTTTAATCATAGGTTAATTGGTAAATATGCACATTTTAACAATATTATTTCTTCCAGTCCATGAGCATGTTGTATCTTTCCATTTATTTGTATCCTCTTCAGTTTCTTTTATCTGATAGTTTTCACAGTACAGGTCTTTCACCTCCTTGGTTAAATGTATTTCTAGATATTTTGTTCTTTTTGGTGTAGCTATCAGTGGGATTGTTTTCTTAATTCCTCTTTCTGCTGCTTTGTTATTAGTGTATAGAAACGTAATAGATTTCTGTGTCTTAATTATGTGTCCTGAAACTTGACTGAATTCATTTCTTCTAATAGTTTTTTGGTGGGGTTTTTAGGGTTTTGTGTATATAATATGTCATCTGTTTGTTTGTTTTTTTTCCTATTTCTTAATTTTCTTCCAATTTGGATGCCTTTTATTTCTTGTCTGATTGCTGTGGCTAGGACATCCAGTACTATATTGAATAAAGGGGAGAGAGTGAACGTCCTTGTCTTGTTTTGATTTTATGATGTTATGAGTATGATGTTAGCTGTGGGTTTGTTATATATGGCCTTTATTATGTTGTGGTATGTTCCCTCTAAACCCACTTTGTTGAGAGTTTTTATCATAAATGGATGTTGAATTTTGTCAAACGCTTTTTCTGCATGTATCGAGAGAATCATGATTCTTACTTCGCTTTTTATTTTGTTAATTTGGTGTGCCATGTTGATTGATTTGCGGATATTGAACCATCATTATATCCTTGGAATAAATGCCACTTGATTATGGTGAATAATTATTTTAATGCATTGTTGGTAACACTTAATTTTGTTTTTGATAACACTTTTTTTTTTTAATGAAATGTCTTTTTTTTTTTAAGATTTTATTTATTTATTAGAGAGAGAATGAGACACAGAGAGCATGAGAGGGAAGAGGATCAGAGGGAGAAGCAGACCCCCCGCTGAGCAGGGAGCCCGATGTGGGACTCGATCCCGGGACTCCAGGATCATGACCTGAGTCGAAGGCAGTCGCTTAACCAACGGAGCCACCCAGGCGCCCGATAACACTTGTTTTAAATCTGCAAGTGAGGGGCGCCTGGGTGGCTCCGTTGATTAAGCGTCTGCCTTCAGCTCAGGTCATGATCCCAGGGTCCTGGGATCAGTCCCACATCGGGTTCCCTGCTCAGCGGGGAGTCTCCTTCGTCTCCCTTTGCCCCTTCTCCCTGCTTGTGTTCTCTCTCTCTCTCTCCCTCTCTCTCAAATAAATAAAATCTTAAAAGAAAGAAATCTGCAAGTGAGTACTTACTATCGCCTAAGCACTGTGGAGGGGGGGAGGTTTGGAGAAGTGTGACATCCTCCCAGTCTTCAAATTGAAGATGGAGAAAATCCGTTCTTTGTCACTGCTTTGTTTTATTTTGCAGTGTAACTGAGGAAATTAAGAACTTTTTAAAGAAATCATAAATACTCTAGCTGAGTATCTTTTCTTATAGGAGATTCAGATAATTGTTTAAAAAAAGATTTTATTTATTTATTTGACAGAGAGTGATAGAGCACAGGCAGAAGGAGCAGCAGGGGAGAGGGAGAAGCAGGCTTCCTTCTGAGCAGGGAGCCCAATGCGGGGCTCGATCCCAGGACCCTGGGATCATGACCTGAGCCGAAGGCAGACGCTTAACTGACTGAGCCACCCAGAGGATTGTTTTCATGCTGATGTAGGATCTGGACTCCAGATCTCTTGAATGTCATAATTGTTCATTGTTTTCTTTGTATCAGTCTAAGCTTACAGTTTGTCTTTTGGGAATTCTCTGATCGGATAACTCTGCTGTGTTTTGTTTTACAGTTCTAGGGGTGTGGCGTGAGTTGTAATGGTGAGAGCCCAGGTCATGGAGGGAGAGGTTTCTTATTTTGATCTTGCACTTGGCTGTTGCCTGTCAGTTATGGCTCAAGCTCTGGGTCCACACAGCACCTCCTCCTGGTTTTTCCAGCCTTTACCTTTACTCCCAGGCTTTACCTCGAGTCCAAGAAAACTGGCTTCCAGACAAAGGGAGAACTAGGAAATGTCCTACAATGCCGTTTTTGGTTTAACTCGGAGTACAGATTTTTGTCTTCAGACCTTTGGTCTATAAGTATTATTAAACTGCAGTGTTGAAGCTAATCAATTTTTTTTTTTTTAAAGATTTTATTTATTTATTTATTGGAGAGCAAGCGAAAGAGAAACAGCATGAGAGAGGAGAGGGTCAGAGGGAGAAGCAGGCTCCCTGCTGAGCTGGGAACCTGATGTGGGACTCGATCCCAGGACCCTGGGATCATGACCTGAGCCGAAGGCAGTCGCTTAACCAACTGAGCCACCCAGGCGCCCCACTAATCAATTATTTTTAAGACTTCCAGTTAAAAACCCAGGAAGATTATTTCAGGCTTCATTTCTGGGAAACATACATGCTGGTATTGTTTGTTTTTTAAGCTTAGTAAAGTTTTAAAATTTGTTATTCTAGGAACTCAGCAGAGGCAGTTGTTATCCCGACTGCAAATTGACCCAGTAATGGCAGAAACTCTACAGATCGGTCAAGGTTGGTAATAATCTTAAATTTTCATTGTAATTTAGCATTTTTCAGTTGCTATTTCCATTTCTTGCACCTCATTTAATGTATCTTGTATATCTTAGATCCTGCCCTAAGATGCTATATTTAGATTGTGAAAATATTTTAGGGCCAGGAGACAAGATCTGCATTTTCTTCATGTTTTATGGTGTTTGTATTTTTCATCTCATTCAAAAACTTTCTTGCTTTGGTGCCTTTTCCCCTGAGTCCCTGGAATCTTCTGGCTGTCACTCCCCTCTAGGGACAACTCAAATCCTTACCCTGCTCTCCTTTCTACCCTACTTTTCCAATGTCCTGAGCTGCTTTACTGTCCTGTAGCCTGTTCAACCTTATCCTTACTTTTATTTCTCTTTAGAATCTCCTCACCAGGGCCACACCGAGAACTTGTTGTTCTTAGAGTCCCCGTAGCTTAATTTTTTGCCTGTTCCCCTTCCCCACCCCTCCCCAGCATAGACACGTAAGCCAGGGGCTACCTCAGGACAGGGCCAAGTGCCTTGTTTATCTCTGCATTCTCCAATGCCCAGCCCCTGCCACATGCATGTACAGTCCCCAGGAAATGCTGCCTACATGAAGGGAGCCATTCGACACCTGCAATCTTCAGTTCAGAAACCTCCTTTTTTCTGTTTCCTTCTATTTCCCCTACACCTGCCCATTGTTGGAATCTCTGTTGCCTTGACCCCTCCCCTTGGCTCTTCTTCCCCTTTGGTCAGGCCTCCACAGTCAATAGGTATATTCCCTTACCCCATCCAGCTCTGTCTCAGAAAGAGGAACTTGTTCTCTCTCAGGGTTGCCTTCCACCCAGAAGCCAGATCCTCCCCAGTTGATGAACACTGGAGTGCCCCCACATTCCTGTAGTTTTAGTCTCTGCCTCTCTCCTGGCTTCTCCTTTCTGTCTTGTCTAAGTGTTTAGATACTCTCCATTCTTGATTTTGCCCTGTCATCTCTCCACATTCCATCCTGCTTTCCACGTAAGGGTATTTTCTTTCAAAATGTCTGGCAGCTAAGCTCTGTGTATGTTGTATCCACTTCGTTGGCATTTGCACATTCTTTTTTGTTTCCTTTAATGTTTCTTTTTTTCCCATGGTGCACGTACAGTTTGAAGCATCTAGTTCTCTGAGGCTTATGATTGACTACATTCTTTGCTTACCTCCTGTCATGGTTTTTATTCCTGAGAGCCCTCTTGTTTCTGCATATTCCTTTTATTTATTTTTCACATACTGACTTTGTTTCATGTATGCAACACTCTCTGTTATTTCTAATATCTACATCTAATATCTGAGGATATTAAAGATAGTTTTGGGTATTTTTTCCCCTCCCTTCTTGGTCTTATTTTTTCCAAGTTGTTTGTTTCAATTGCTATCTTTTGTGACAGGTTTTCCTCAGATGTCTGGGGATCCTTGGTTGTCTTATATTTATGAGTGGGACACTCAAAAAGCTGATTGGCATTCTGGGTTCATTAGTCAGGGTGGAGGGCTTGTGACTTTACATCTGAATATAGATCCTGCAGTGGAGAGTCATTTGTCTCTCTAATTTAGGGGCACCGTGAGGTCACCGTCTTTAGGCTTTTCCTCTTGGACTGGTTAGCTTCTCCAAAGAAAGATCTTTCAAAGTAGTGGATTGGCTGTCAAGTGTTCTGGGAGCTAAGTGAGGAAAAGGGGCTGGGGGAGGCACCTCAACTTTAATGACTATGTGATGCTTGCTTAACATCCCCTCCCAGTTTTCAGAATGGTACTTCTTTCAATGTGGCTGGCATCCCTTGGTCCAGAGACTCTCTGTTTTGACCTTTCCAAGAGTCTTAAGCTTCCCTCTTCTCCAAGGGAGAAAATGGTCAAGGGTTATCAGGAAATCTAAATGCTTTTAAAAATTTTAATAGTATACATTTAGCTTATTTTTTTGCAGCACTAATCTGTCAAAGTGGTGATGCTTCATTTATAGGCCACTCCAGTATTGACCATCGGGAAAGCATGTCTCCAGCTATTCCAAAAAACTTGAATATAGAGGTAGGGGAACAGGTGTGATAGGGATCAGAAATGAAGAAAACAAATTCCTAGTTTAGGAAGACATAACTGCTTCTGGAATGGACCTTGAACACACCTGTATTGGCCTTGTCTTCCACCTCTTCCCAAGGTCCCCTGTGCTGCCAGTTACCCAGCCTTTGGAGAATCTTGGGATCCACATTGAATTGTTTCATTATTGGCTTAAGACTCAGCTTTTGAAGATCTTAGTTTTTCACTTTCAAAATGTGGATGTCTCCTTTTACAGTTGTTTTCTTTGTGAGTTTATGTTTCAATGAATTAACCTTTGTTGACATTTTAGTGGGGTTTTAGGAGGAAACCAAATGCATGGGTTCAGCCGGTAGTCTGTACCCAGAAGATGTCATTAACTCTCGCATCTGTCTGCTCCTCTTTGACCCAGGTGATACCGTGAACCTTGTAGAAGTGATAGTGGCTTATGTGGAATGAAAAGCTCTGTGTTCAGTGCTCACTTTTCTAAACTCTGTAGTATGTGACACGTCGTTCCCATGTTTTCTTAAGTCTTTGTTTGGCTTCCAGGACTTCACGATCTAATTCCATGTCATTCTCCTTTATCACCTCCTCTCCTCCCGTACTACCCCTCGAAATGTTCATTTTATCCTGTGTCCTGCCCTTAGCATTATTTTCATCTCTTTATATTCTCCCAAGATGCAAACTGGTAGAACTGCTTTGCCTCGGAAAGGGCTGGGTCGTGAGAAAAAGGGCAGCAGCCTTGGACTAAGTTCTAGACTCTACCTTTGCTAGCTGGGAGCCCTCAGTGAGTCACTGAAGAACAGCGAGTTGCCTCTTGGTCTCCTGTAATGGAGGAGGGAAGTCTCCTGCTCAGGCTCCCCATGAGAGACGGCAGCGCTGAATGTGTGTGCTTTTGATTCAACGCTGCTTTGACCTTCAGTTGGAATGCTGCTTCTCTTATTTCTCTCGCCTCTTATTTCAACTTCTAAACGTCTGAGAGCCCCACAAAGACTTCAAACTAAATAAATCTAAAGTTGAAATTTATCCTGCCCCCTTTTCAGTCTGCTCTTTCTCCTGTCCTCTGTCTCCTGGATCCAGTTTCTCCTTCCGCTGTCCTCCATCTGCCTCTTTACCCTCTCCGGCCCTCGTGGGGGAAGGCAGCTCTGCTTCGTTCCCAGGATGGGAGTTGAACATGCAGCTACTGTGAGGTGCCAGGGCTGCTGAGGTGTGTGCAGTGTGTCTTCTCTCCTTCATGTGTGGGCTCAAATAGGACAAAGATTGAGAATCTTTTAATTGGAGCTTCACTGTGTCTCCTGGGCAACAGCCTAGTCACTGAGCTCTAGGACTTCCTTCCATACTACCTGTTCTTCCAAAAACCAGTTTGATCATATCATTTCCCTCCTTAGAAACCTCTCTTGATTCTTGATGACTTCTAGATCAGAATCCAAACTCATTGACACATACAAGATCCTTTATGCGTCAGCCTTCCCTGCCACTCAGCCCTCCCTGCACACAGCCCTCCATCCACACCACGTTTCTCATCAGGTCTTAGATTCCTTGTGTCTCATGAAAGCCTCTGCCTTCTTCCGTGCGGTCTCCTCTGCCTGCCACGCTCTGTTTATTGTCCAGCTCCTTGCTCCCCACCCTGGTTAGCCTGCTCATTTCCTTTAACATCTGCTTCAAATGTCCATCGTCTGTAGGCTTTGTCTGGATTTCCTAGCTCGAGTAGGTTTCCTGTATTCTACCAAAACTTGGTTCTTACTCCTTTAGGATTAGCTTTTAGGGTATGCTGTTCTGCAATTGTGTGTACATCTGTTTTTTCTTCTTTGTGTACCTAGTACAGTGTTCAGTTCTCAGGTTTTTGGTTTGTTCAGTTGAATGAACATGAATGGACATCCTGTAGATATTGGTCTCTTATTTGCCTATTAACCTTAAGAGAAGTGCAACTCATTAACTTCTGTCAGTTGATGGCATAGCAGTAGGTCAACCATCTCCACTCTGGGCTCTTGGCATATTTTATGAAGTAGTCAGGGTTAAGAAGCATATTATAGATGGCATGAGCTGTGGTTATTTGCACTGATGGTCAGTGTTTCCTTTGCTGTATTTTTTTTTTAAATGCCCATTCATCTTAAAATTCCTTTCCAATATAGTCTTCTTGGTACAACCAGGCAGAAATTATGCCAGGTGAATTCTTTTCATCAGGGCGTGTTCTCTCTCAGTGGTACTGTGCAAAATGAACAAAACATTTTAGAAAAATTTTTAAGCAGCCTTCATATCATAGTTTGAGGGAATATGAGGATTTTTCTTTATAATTTTAGAAGATATTATTGTACTTAGAGTAAGTTTGTATTGTTCATATCCCACTAGATGCTTCACATAAGAACCTTTCTGTACCGTAGGCAGGGAGTGTTGATTAGAAGCCCCAGGTCATGGGCTGTTACGAGGAAAGGAATACTTCCTTGAAAAGGTGTTTGGCACAGAATTGCAGTGCTATTCCTGGGTAGAACCGTTGTGATTTTCCTTTGAAAAAATTACAAATATGTAAAAGATTGACATTCTTCTCACGTGTGTGATGTTGGGAATGCAAGGTATATTCAAAAGTAAACATTTATGGCCAATTTCTTTGGCTCAGATTACTATGACATGGAATCCATGGTCCATGCAGACACGAGATCATTTATTCTGAAGAAGCCAAAGCTGTCTGAGGAAGTAGTAGTGGCACCAAACCAAGAGTCGGGGATGAAGACTGCAGATACCCTTCGGGTACTTTCAGGACACCTTATGCAGACACGGTAGATGGTTTCTTTTTCTTGTGTAGCTTTTTTGTGTTGATTAGATAGTGCAGGTTAATGTGAGTTCCCAGCTTCCCTCTTCCCCATCCCAGCCCCCAGTGTAGAGTGCTTTTATTGAGTCAGCCGGCAGGCCAGGAATAATAGTAAGCCAAAGTCAGTTTTCAGAAATTACAGTTCATCTTTCTTGTTCAGAAATCTGTTAACCTACAAATAAGTCCATGTATGATTTAGCTCTGTAAATAAGATTCTTTCCTTTAAGCGCATCCAGGAAATGAAATTTAAAAGCCAGGTGATCAAAATCAGGAGATCTCTGCAGTTAGATCAGATTGGGGTGATTCCTCCCTTAGAAAATGGACTAAAGATTCTATAAAGTAACAAACATACAGATAATAAAATCAGTGTAAATATAGAACTGCTGGCCACGTGTTCTGAGCATAGATGCTGATTTTTCAGTTTATTTCCATGTGACCCTGTGAAGATCAAATGGACGATGATGTTCAGGGTGGAGGGGAGATTGTCCTTAGTGCAGCCTGGAGGGTCGCTGGCCATGCCGCCACAGCAACTGGCCGTGGCCATGGTGTCGTGGCGGAAGCCACCAGGGCCGTACCTGGAAGTCCTCCTGAGTTTGTTTGGTTTTTTTCCTACTGAAGAGACCACCACCAAGTAAGGGAGCGATAGTTCTGCTGAAGAGCACTGTAGGAGGCTCAGCGTTTTGTGTTTGTTTCCCTAATTCTATGGTATTTTCTATCTGTCTGGCAGAGATCTTGTACAACCAGATAAACCTGCAAGTCCCAAGTTTATAGTGACGCTGGATGGTGTCCCCAGCCCCCCAGGATACATGTCAGATCAAGAGGAGGACATGTGCTTTGAAGGAGTGAAACCTGTAAACCAAACTGCAGCCTCAAACAAGGGACTCAGAGGTCTCCTCCACCCACAGCACTTGCAGTTGATGAGCAGGCAGCTCGATGACCCAAATGGTAGCTTTCCAAATGGTGTGTTGAGAGCTCAGATTTTCCCTTTCCAGGGTGCTGTCATTGTGCAGGAAACCTGGGACCGGCCTCTCTACCTGGAATGAATATTGGTTGGAGGCCTTGCTCTTAATCGTAATTCAGTAGCCGCCTCTTTTCTTCTCTCAGACAAAACAATGAGTTCCATCCGTAGTGGGCACTGCTCCCGGGCTGCCGTGCGCTCAGCCCTGAGAGCCAAAGTACATCTTAACCATGCCTGTGAAAGGATCAGCCTTCGTTCTTGCTACCTTGTTTCCTTTTTTCCTTTAGAAACTATACTTGTTACTGTCCCTTTGTTGTAACATAATAGTCTCTTACAATTAACTTGACAGAAAAATGAATTTGGATTTTGATTCTATTTATACCTCAGTGAAATTCCCTTGAAAGGAGTTTCTCACCTAATTTATCAAGATACTGCTGGGAAGTTTAGCAAAAGCCTTATGTTTAAGTTAATAAATATTGAAGCAAAGTATTTAGTAGACACGAGATGAACTCTGTTCAGATAACAGCCTGCTTTTAGGCAGATGAATCGTTATCACTGGCTGTTCTCTCCCTGGGCCCAGTGTCAGGTGCACAGACTGCTGGACGTTTTCATTTGTGACAAGAGAATGGTAGTTGTGTTCCTTCTGTCTTGTAAGATGTTTAGAAACACCTTTATTGGGAGGGGAGACAATTACTGAAGCTTAAAAATGAATAGTAGTGAAGCAAAGAAAAAACAGTAATGGGTTTCGATACTTTTCCAAGTTAATCCTCTTGGCAGAAACATGAAGATGTATTCAATACCTTTTTCAGTTGCTAAAAATATAATAGCTTTTAGAGGGAGATCATGAGTGAGTGAGGAGATACCACTGTTGAATTGAAAGCTTTTTCGCCTCAGTCAATGATATAATGTCCTAGTTTTGAGTGGTGGAGGGAATTGAAAGTCTGACTGTATCAAAAGGAAGAAAAAATTTTAAATGGTAACAAAGGTGGTTAAGAACTGCCATAGAGATACAGTACAGATTTCCTGAACCTGTGTATTTTGTTTCAAATGAGAGAAAAAGTTAGGGTCTAATTTTGTTTAAATGTAGATATGTCCATGTTAGGCTTTATTGGTGTATATGTCCTAGCAGCGCCCCTCTAAATAACACGTTAGACTTCTTGCCTCGGTTCCACAAGTGCCGTGGCCCTTCTGGAGGCCAGGGGGATGAGCGGCGAGCCTCCTGTGCCATTGCTTTGATCTGGGACTCTCACTGTTTCACTGCTGCTCGAGGATGAAGCTTTGTAATAGTTGGAACATAAGTGAGGCCCAAGAGACTGAATATCAGTCACAGAGAGGCTCTGGTCCTTCTTGCTCTTCCCTTCCAAGCAGGGAATTTGAAACTTGGTGATTGCTTTTGCTGGCTTTTTGTCCAGTGTTTCAAGGGTGCTGTCAACAGCACTCCCCGCCCTCCCCCGCCCCTTGGTTTTATAACTTGCAATAAAAAGTGAATTTGCGGGCGCCTGGGTGGCTCAGATGGTTAAGCGTCTGCCTTCGGCTCAGGTCATGATCCCAGGGTCCTGGGATCGAGTCCCACATCGGGCTCCCTGCTAGGCGTCTCTCTCTCTCTCTCTCTCTCTCTCAGTCTCATGAATAAATAAATAAAACATTAAAAAAAAAAGTGAATTTGCCTAATCTTAAGCAGGAAAATTTTTAATGGCTTATGAGGTTAATGTTGGGGAAAACCAGAATTGAGACCTCTTGTATATATGACCCAACATTTCCATTAGAAAGATAATGTTTCCTTGTATTTAACTAATATTGCCCATGAGTAACTACTTCATTTTCCAGCCAACCTGTTCTTGGGTATTCTGTTAACTTCTTTCATTTGGCCTGGGTTCCCATGTATATACCATAGTCTAAAGTATGTTCTTTAGGAGAAGGGTAGGACACATTTCCTGCAGGCCAGGATATTAGACACACTTAAAATTGGAGAAAACTGCTCTTTCCAGCCATGCAAGATTTTATTGGAGACTAAGAATACCTTTATATCCTGGAGCTAAACAGTGACTTTTACGGTTTTAAAAGTAGCATGGAAAACTATATATCAGACATAGTTGTGGGTTTTTTGTGGCTTTTTTAAAGATTTTATTTATTAGCATGAGCAGAGGGGAGGGGCAGAAGCAGAAGCAGACTCCCCACTAAGCAGGGAACCTGATATGGGGCTCGATCCCAGGACCCTGGGATCATGACCTGAGCCGAAGGCAGACGCTTAACCGACTGAGCCGCCCAGGCGCCCCTAGCATAGTGTTACAGTAGCCCTTTCATGGTACTCCTGTCTAGGCTCCAGGACTGGATTTGTGTGCCTTGTTCTCCTGTAATGAAGACTGAGGTTGAGTCACTAGATCAGTAAGTTCTCAGAATACCAGCTGCTGCACTGTTAGGTTTTGATTGGTCGCCTACTTTGTATTTTTGTTTCCATTCAGTCATAAAACTCTAAGGAAGACATTATTTTCTTTTTGCATAGATAAGGAAACTGAAGTTGAGGTACTAGGTAAGACTTGTCCAAAGTGTCTAGCTCAGCTAAGTTACAGAGCCAGATTTGAACTGCTTGATCTCAGGCAAGAGGAATAGAGCAATGTGGCTGAAATGATGTTTGCTTTTATAGTTACGAATGTGAACCCTAATTTGTAACACCCATGATGCTTTTTTTTTTAAAGCTAGGGTGTTTTGGTCCAGAAGTTGTTGGGTCGTTATGGCCTTTGGGTGTGAATTTTTGGCCTTTTTACATTTTAAATGGGCATTAGTTGCCTGCATTTAAGCTTTGTATGTCATATAAAAAGGTTTTTGGCTTTCTCTGAATCAGGAGACAATCTGGAAGCACAGGCCCACTTTCCCACGCCCTAGTAATTGACATTGTCATTGGACACGACCCCGAGAGGGAGCGGCAGGCAGGCAGTGAGCCCTGTGGATGGTGGTTGCTCTTACCCACCTTTGTTTCCTCCCCACCAAGGCTGTCTGCCACCGATCATCTTCTATCCAGCCAGGCTCACTGCTGGGTGATCTAGCGGGCTCCTGTAGGTAATGACATTTGTGACCCATTTTAAGCAAGAAACTTTTCCTCACATTGATGTGAGTTTATCACCTGGACTTAGAACTGTGTATACCTCAGTGAGTGGGAACACTTTTGTGTATGAACCACTCATAATGTCTGAACGTGAGAATTTGTTCACATTCTTTGTTGTTGTTTTTTTAAAGATTTATTTATTTGAGAGAGCATGAGGACAGGAAGGGGCAGACGGAGAGGGAGAGAGAATCCTCAAGTCGACTCCTTGCTAGGCTTGATCCCAGGACCCCAAGTTCATGACCTGAGCCAAAGTTGGATGCTTAACTGACTGAGCCACCCAGGCACCCCAGTTCATATTCTTTTTCACCTTGTGTTTGCAGTTTTCATTTCATTTTATTGGCTCCCTACTTGGACATCCTTCCCCGCCCCCCCTCATATTTTAATTCAGCTCTGAAATAATATTGAGCAGGGGCTTTGGGGTGAGAGCTTTGGCTCTAGTTGCAGCATCCCTCTCCGGTTTGCTTTTCACAGTGAGAACTGCAGTGTGCTTCCTGGTGACCTTTTTTAGCAGGCTCTTAGCTGTGTTACCCAGAATATTGGACTCCTTTATTTTGTATGATCATAGACATGGAAGAACATAAGATTTTAAGACTGGGTTTTGAGGGAAATGTATTAAAGGTGCCATATACTGAGTTGATCATAATTAATGAGATACTTTTAACTTTTTCCCCTTTTTAGCGGAGATGAGTGAACTGAGTGTGGTCCAGAAACCAGAAAAACTTTTGGAGCGTTGCAAGTACTGGCCTGCCTGTAAAAACGGGGATGAGTGTGCGTACCATCATCCTGTTTCACCTTGCAAGTGAGTAGCAGCAGCAAGCTGACTCTGATCTGCAGGGTAATTTCTAGATCTTAGAGCTGGTTCGGTTTTTCGTTTCTGTGGATGAATTTGACTCGTATAAATGCAGTGACACTTAACCATTGCCCTCCCAGAATAGCATCCTTGTGTAATATGTGTGTGTGTGTGTGTGTGTGTGTGTGTGTGTGAGGGAGTGGGGAGATGGGAGAAGGCTTCTGTACATTGAAGGAGATGGTTATATAACTGCCCTGGTTTGAATGCGTTGTATTCATGTACATAGCCACAGCTTTTAAGGCATTGGGGACACAGTGACAGGTAATGTGACAAAACATTTTGGACGTGGGTGTAATTTTTCCTCACCAGTTGGCTGGTTCAATGGCATGATCTTTGAGAGGTGGCTTTTAGATTTAAAAAAAATACATATTTTGGTCCTAGAGGTGGAATCTCCATGTTTTGACTTAAGAAATGTGGATGTGAGAATAATATGGATGTACATGGAGGGGGAGACCACACCAATGAGTCTTTTTGGAGTGGTGCCTTGCACATATATTATGCTCAATATATTGAGTTCATAAATTACTGTAAACATAGATCTTACAGAGGAAATGGTATAAGGTATGATTCTTAACACAAAAAATCCTTTTGTCTCTCATGGTCATGGCTTGAGTTGAAAATCTTATTACCTTAGGCTTCAGAATAGACTACTGTGTCCTTTTTTGAAATCTGGCCTCATTTTTTTTTTTTAAGATTTTTTAAAAAATGTATTCATTTGAGAAAGAGCACAAACGGGGAAGGGCGGAGGGAGAGGGAGAAGCAGACTCCCCACCTGACTTGGGGCTCGATCCCAGGACCCTGGGATCATGACCTGAGCAAAAGGCAGAAGAAGCTTAACCGCCTGAGCCACCCAGGTGCCCCAGATCTGGCCTCATTTAAAAATTGAGTTTCCCGGGGCATCTGTCTGGCTCAGTTGGTAGAACATGCGACTCTTGATTTCTGGGTTGTGAGTTCAAGCCCCACATTGGGCATAAAGCTTAGTTTAAGAAAAAAATTGAGTTTCCCTTTTTTCTATTCTGTGTTTCTCAAAAAAGTAGTGATGGAATAGAATGAGCCTCTCTACAAAAAAAAAAACAAAAAAAAAAACCTAATGCATTGAGAAGATTAAATGTGAATAATGTTTTTATTTTATAGAGCCTTCCCCAATTGTAAATTTGCTGAAAAATGTTTGTTTGTTCATCCAAATTGTAAATATGATGCAAAATGTACTAAACCAGATTGTCCCTTCACTCATATGAGTAGAAGAATTCCAGTACTGCCTCCAAAACCAGGTTAGTGACACTGTGTACTACTACAGTAGGTAAAAAATGGAAAATGACATTTTGTGATTATCAACTGAGTTTATTTTTTTATTTATTTAATTTCTTCGTTTGACAGAGAAAGACACAGCCTAGAGAGGGAACACAAGCAGGGGGAGTGGGAGAGGGAGAAGCAGGCTTCCCGTGGAGCAGGGAGCCCGATGCGGGGCTCGATCCCAGGACCTTGGGATCATGACCTGGGCCGAAGGCAGACGCCCAACGACTGAGCCACCCAGGCGCCCCATCAACTGAGTTTAAAAGAAAAAAGGAATAGTTTTAGAAATTATCATGCCAGAATCAGTTAACCTAAGCAGTCTTTAAAGAGTAGGTGTGTCTATTCAGTATCATTCTAAAATATTTTATCTAATGAATATATGTCTCATATTTTTAAAATGGGTCCATAAAAACATCAGTAGATTGCATTACAGATGATTTTGCCGAATTTGTTCAATCTTTGCTCTTATTTTTGTCAGCAGTTGCAACACCAGCCTCACCTTCTAGTAGTCAGCTGTGCCGTTATTTCCCTGCTTGTAAGAAAATGGAGTGTCCCTTCTATCATCCAAAAGTAAGAATTTTCATTTTTCCAAAAAATGATTTAGTGACAACTTTTCAATTCTGAGGCCTGGAAGAGCGCTAGCAAATTGATTATCTTGTGTGTCCATGGTCTTCCCCTACCCCCCTCCCCCCACAATTTGTTTTTGTTAAGAGTTAATGTTCTGGTCTTTAAGACCTTGTGGTTCTTGGTCTGAACCAGAGGTTAATGTTCTAGGCTCTCAGAGTGAAGCTTCCCTTTGCTTAGTTTCCATTCCTCTCTGCACCTAAGCATGTGGGTGGGGTTTTTTACCCCCACCTCATGTCAGAAACAGATGATGAAGTCCAGTTGTACTTGTGCAGATGGTTTTAATTTTCTGTGTGCTATAAAGATGGATGTCTCCCCCCTGTTGAGTTGCTCAGAGTGAATGATCTCTCTGGCCGTCACTCCCCACCAACTGCAGTTGGGCATAAATGAGGGTGTCCGGGGCATGAGGGAGAGAAGGGATGTTAGGGTGATTGGAATTTTGTGTCAGGGGGTGGGGAGGGGGGTCATTTGTCAAGGTTTCAGTATTAAAATATTGTTAGATTGTATCTCTTGCCCCATTAAATGTTTCTCTCAAATTGCCTATTTATTTGTATTAGCTTTGCAAATGTTGAGACTGTTGTTTGTGTTTAGCACTGCAGATTTAACACTCAGTGTACAAGACCTGACTGCACATTTTATCATCCCACCATTACTGTGCCACCACGACATGCCTTGAAATGGATTCGACCTCAGACCAGGTAAAGACTTGGGGGAGATGATCACTTTGATTTTTCTCTACTGTTTCAGTTGTACATGGTCCTTGGAAAACGTTTCCAAATTTCGTTTTACCAGTGATTGCTTCTTCACCTAGATATCTCCAGATCAGATTTACTTTCTGCCTATATACTGCTTACAAATCTCACATCAGTTTTCTTGGCATTAGTAATGTAAAACATTGGAAGAAAGTTTTATAAATTTAAATACACATCATTACGTAGTTTTTATATAATTATTTAAAAATCTGATACTTACATTGTAAATCTAGAACAAATACTTGTCGTGTGAAAATACTCCTTAGCTGGGTATGTATGAACGTAAAGCAGTTAATTAAAATTTTTTGTTTACTCAGTGAATGACAGTCCTACTTGGCAGAAGATTGTGGAGTTTCCATCTACTGGCAAAAATATTCTGCAGAACTTGTCAAACCTTTGAAACTTGGAATATATTGGTTTCATAATACGAAGTTTATTGCCTATCTGAAGTGTCTAATTTTTCAAGTTTGTAAGTTTATTAAGTGGTTTTAACATTGGGTATTTTTTGTTGCTTGACTATGAAAAGACCGTTTAAGGAAAAGCTAAATTCTATTAAAGCATTTGAGGCGTGTTTGTACACTGATGTTTCAGGTTAGTGTCAGTACTGGGGCTTCAGTGAAAGTTGGGTTTTGTTCACTTTTCCCAAGGATTAAACAGAAGACTGGCCAAAAGTGTGGAGACAGCTTAAAATAGTCCTTCAGTCCTGCTTTTAAATGAATTTAGTTTGGCTTCTTGGGTTGAGTGCTGCTGTAGTTATACTAACGGTTCTTACCTTCTGGGATAGGGTGGGTCGGGTAGAAACAGAATGGCAAATGCAAAAAAAGATGAACAGTTCCTTAAAATGCTTTCATTTACTATGAACATACACTTTTTAAATAAATATTTTGGGGCTGCATTATCACAAAATTATACAAAAATTTTTTTACAATACTATATACAGAAGGTATCAGAAAACAAACTTCAAACTCACAAGATTATAACTACATACATTAACATTTTCAGAAATAACTCCACAAAAAATTTTTTAAATGTAAAAATTAGATTTAAATAGTATATTTTAAATGACTAATTACAGAAACCAGATGGGTAAACTGCAAAACAGGACTAACCTCTCGGACTACTGAATCCGTACACAAGCTTCTGTGTGTGGTTTTTGAAATAGTTAAGGCAAGAAGTGTCAGATGCTTTAGAATTAAATAACCAACGGATCACTGATCTTAAAGACTTGATGTACAGCAATTTTTAAAAAAATAGACTCACACATTCTCAGGACCAAATTAACTGTAAAAAAAAAAAAAGTTCATTGACTAGTTATATACCCGAGGGATAACAGAATGTGTAAAAGTCCATGTTTAAGAGCATAAAACCAGCAGTCGTTCTGTGGCCATTGCTTTTCCACTGGGAGAAGAAAGAATTAACCAGTTATTAAACCAGCTGTAAGTTGCACTTTGCTGTGCCGATTCCTAAGAAAAACCTTGAAACCGTGGAAGAGGAAAGACCGTGCCCAGGATGGCACAGAGCTCTCACCGAGTTAGGCTGGGGTGACAAGACTCCTGAATTTAAGGCGTTTGCTCATTCCAGTGCTACTTAGATTTTTTCTGCAAAGATGTAAAGCATCTTAAGTTGTATTTCTAGAAATCTAAACAGACTTTTAGTATCACGATTTATAAATGGCATTCAGAATTCCACTACAAAGAACATAAATGGGAAACGGGGCCTAAGTGGTTTGGTTCAGGCATTTCACAAGTCAAGAAAACACTGCCTGGAAACCCCTTTAAGGGTTTAATGTTACCTTCCAGCTGCTGTGTTTTACAGGCAAGCTAAGGTTGACTCTAGACCAAGTTACCCAACAAATGTTTAAAATGAACCACCATCAAAAAGCATCACAACAAGGGAGGGAATCAGGTGGCTAGTGGCGGGGGCGGCAGATGCAGTGTGCTCGGGCGTGCGCTTATGTACGGAAACGGGACTGAAGGGGCCAGAAAGGTCAGGTGACAAATTGAGGAGCTTAGTCAAATACTGCACACAAAAGTAATTTTCTGGGTTAAAAAAATAAACACAGGGCAGAATCTTCATAACCTGTGTGGTTATTCAGTTGATGGCTGGAATACACAAGGTGGTGGTGGGAGAACTAAAATCAACATGAGTTTTAGTCATGAAACTGACAACAGTCATTAAAGCTGGCTTATCAGGCTGGCCACTCGGGGGAACAAAAATGCAGCGGAGGCATTTTTGTCCTAAGTCTTTTACCTAAGGTTATAATTAGCGTTTCTACATGTACTGTAATAGAAATGGAATTTCTCTTTAGTCAAAAGCTGGGAAGCTTTGGCTCAGAAGGAAAATTTGAACAGGCTCAAAGATGGAGGGGGCGAGTGGGGGGGTGGTTCAGGGGAATTTCTTTAATTTATTGAATGGCTCTTTATAATAATATACATGGACAGAAATTTAATATTAGTATATTCTAAAATTGGGCTTAATTTAGGAGAATCCATTGATGTGAATATGATCTTATGTTTCAAGCTTCTTAATGCCTTAATCAGTCCTTGAGACACAGCTACTGTTCAGAGCTTTAAAACTGACCATGTTCAATCACTGGTTAGGCTTTTTGTGATACAGTTCCGCCTACAGTTCTGTTTTCAGTATTTACAAGGTGTTGGGCATACAAAATAGGTATCCGGAATCTTCATGTCTGGTCAAACCAGACTGAGATTTCCAGAAACCTGAAGGGGTCTATTACGCTACAAAGATAATTAACACATTAAAATAAAATTCATAGGACCAATAGAGCATCTTAAACTTTTTCACACTTAGAAAAATATATTTTTAAATAGCAATCTACATAATCTCCCATCTTCAGGAAACTACGGACAGGCTAAACAAATTCCTGAACGGCAAGTACTGATCTTTGGCAGCATTAAAGTGAATAGGGATAAATATCTAAGAGTTAAGCCCTAATCCACCAAAAAGGAATTTTAATGGACAAGTTTTACAAGTGGACCTGTATTCATTCCTTTTGGAGGTCAGCCTATGGGGTGGCATACATCTAATAAATTTTTCCAGTAGAGAAAAAAGCTATAAAAATTTTATTTCAAGAGCTTACTAAATTGTTTGACTTTGTAAATGTGACCTTGAACACTTCAGTCTACATATTAAACAAGTGTTTCTATTATACTACATCTTTAAATATTCGGTATGCTCTCCCAGTTAACTACTACTGCTGTCTAGAACTTTAACCTGTACACCCCTGAAAAGGACTGTTTGTCATACTACTTTTTCATTAATGAGGCTATAATCATGTTTTAATTTTTCAGCTATAGAGATGACTTCCGAACAGAAAAGGATCGACAGCTCAAAAATGAAAACGTAGTGATCATATATTACTAACTTTGGATTTGTTCCTGAATGTAAAACTGCCAGGAAAAAAAATGTCCTTTATAAAAAGAGGTTTACTGATGCTTAAGTAGCATTATCTTCTCCAGTAAAGCTCATGTGTGTGTTTTCTTAGGGAAAGTAATGTTTGCCTTTTAAAAACTGTGATCCTCTAAGGTGATGGTGTGTTTCCTTTCCTTATGTAAACACAAGGATAAAATAAGTCATTAAATAATGAACCTTGAAAATAAAATACAAATTCTAAAAAAGAAAAACCGTTTTGCTAAAGAGAGGAAGAAAATTAAGCAACTTGGGTTTTTAAGGTTTTGTTTTTTGAGAGGCGCTGTCCCCTAAGCCTTCCTAGCAGGTCTGCCAAGTTTGCACACTCCCCCAAACTGGGGGGCTGGCTTTCACCGAGTATTTATTCAATCCTTTCTTAAAGTAATTGTCTGGCAGTGTATGGATTATGGACAGTTATCCAGTGCATACAACAAATATTTTGAACTTATCTGTGTCTTCTGTTTGGATGACTCTGGGCATTTATCCCTGTTAACAATCCTAAGTTAGCACCACTTGCCCATGCAAGGTTTGGTTCTGTTTTTGTTTTGTTGTTGTTAGTTTTTCCTCTTCTGTAATTCTGGTCTCTTCTCAGCATCCATATCTTTCAGTGAGGCATATGTACACATTTCCAGACAAATAAACTGCAATCAGAGACAAAAAAAGCAGTGAGTTCATTATTTTTCTAGATTTTCAGAAGTTTAATGAGCTTTCAAATCAAATGTATAAAATTTTTCATTAACTCCTTTTTTTTCGTCCTGCCCCACCTGCTGCTGTCCTGCCACGGAGCCAGCCGGTTACGCCGCCTTCGTCTGTGGTTGACTCACAGAGTCTGTTACCTAATACAGTGATACCAGGTCTCTTAGGAACTAGCAAGAGAGAAGCTGCTCTTCTTGGGCTGAGAAAGTTACCCACCTGCAGTCATCACCTCCGGCACTAACGACGTGTCGATCACCGCTGGTAAATCGAATATTTGTCACATGAGGTGAATGACCCAAGAACCTTTTGTGCTTTGCCTGAAAAACCATGAAAAACAAAGCTCAGGATGTTGTGTGAGGCACACAAAAATCAGAGGTTCCTGTCAGGAACCCTAGATCTCCATCACAGGGGCTGTGAAGAGAGGTAGGCAGTTTGGACCACAGCCAATGTTACTAATGTTAGCTAATGGATCTGCACCTAACACAAACCAGGTTCTTGGGGCAGGACTCTGAACATTTTCCTCTGAGGAAAAGCATTTGAAACTTCGTAACTGAGTAAAGGCTTGATAAAAAGGCTAATCACAGCGTTATTAGGATAGTTTGCAAAGATGGTGTTACCTGGGGGCATGGGGAGATGATTTCTAAAAGCTTTTACTTCAGAGCAAGGGATTTAGTAAGTTTTGAAAAAATTTTAGGAACATAAAAAGTGTTTCCAAATCAGGAGACGGTAACATATTTAGCTATTAAATTATGGGGGAAGAAGTAGTAATGATCAGATGTCTGAACTGCTAGTAAAATTACATAAAAAGCAAAACCAAACACAAACTTACAAATTTTTCAGGACACGGGAAGTCAAATAACTTAACCATGCCAAAGTCATCTCCTGTTACAAGGCTGATTCCTGAATGAGATACGCAGGCACAGTTGACATTGGCTTTCTCAGTGTGTCGGGACCAGATTCCCGTAACTTCATCCCCTAGAATACTAGAGGGAAGGAATAGAAGAAAATCCATAGCAAACATGTACCACGCTAAAAGTTTTTTGGTAATTAATCTACTTAATTATGTTACTCTAAAATTAAAAGATGCTTATGCTTTAGGAATTTGATAGATTAAAAAGATGACTACTCATGGTTACCTGTTGAAATAGCAAATTTATAAGGTTCCATTTCTAATAACTGCAAGATACCGTTCCTTTAGATAAATAACACAATTGCTTAACAGTACCCAGTATGTGGCTTTATTGCTTGTTATTAAACCTGATGTGTTAAGGAAAATATCAGGGCATCTTTAAAGGCTTTTAACCTTGATAAAGCATTTGGGAATATGTTCAGTGAAGAGGAGTTCCAGCATGAGACTGTATCATCGGCCTCTTTGGAAGAATTCAAGATACGGTAACAAACATAAAACTCAACTACTGTTCCCTAGTGGAACGGCTCTAACTGTTGAGCAATAGGGTTTTCCAGTTTTCCCGGCTGACCTTCAGTCAGTTCTTACCTAGTCCATGTAGCCCAAGTGATCCTGTCCATGGCGGCCTGATCCGTAACAGGTTTTCCTGAAGGCACTTCATAGACATGTCGTTTATAGCAACCAGTGGAGACCTTGCATGGTATTAAAATGGGACAAGAATTCCATTAGGCGAGAGACACATCAGAAGGCTATAGGATACTAGCAAAGGGTGCTATCTGATTTACATTTCTAACAATGACTACAGAAGTCTGTTAGAAAAAATGGAGAGGAGGACTAATAAGAATAGGATATTAATGCAGAAACAGTGAAGAATAAAGTCAAGAGTTCAGAAGCTCTGGAACTCAGGAGTTTTTTTCAGAAAGTTACCGCCCAACGTGTGGCTCGGACTCACAACTCCGAGATCAAGAGTCGTATGCTCTGCTGACTGAGCCAGCCAGGCTCCCCTAAAACTCGGGTTTTGTTTTGTTTTTTAAAGATTATTTATTTATATGACAGAGACAAAGCGAGAGAGGGAACACAAGCAGGGGGAGTGGGAGAGGGAGAAGCAGGCTTCCCACTGAGCAGGGAGCCCGATGCGGGGCTTGATCCCGGGACCCCAGGATCATGACCTGAGCCGAAGGCAGACGCTTAATGACTGAGCCACCCAGGCGCCCCTAAAACTCAGTTTTAAATGCATCCACTAACAGTGTTAGAACAGCTAGTGTAAACTGGGTTTTATAGTATTGGTACCATACCTGGAGATACCTGCTATCTGCAGAGAAGTCCATTTGAATGACAAAGCTGGGAATGTCTCTGCAGTAGCTGATTCTGTTAAGGGTGGGGCCCAATGTTAGGTCGTAAAAATCCACGGAGTTCTCACTAGAACCCACAGCCAGAAACCGGGAATCTGGACTAAATCTGGAGAGGTAATAAAAGACGTGAAAGACACGTTAGACCACATGAAATGTAAACATTTAAGACCAGTGACTTGCTTTGTACCTCTCAAAAATAAGTATGTGTGTGATCGGGCCTCAAGTAGATTTACCCGATAGACACAACTAACTGATCGTGTATACTGAGATTATATTTGTGTTACATGAAACAAAAAGCTTGTATTTCACTTCAGTTTTAAGTGGCTCCTGAATTTTCATCTGATTCCTTTAAAAAGATCTTAAGTTTTGAAAAAGCCACTAACAAATACATAACTCTTAAGTTACATAGTACACCAAATCTACCAAGATAGGATTCTTTCATCTGGAAACATGGTATCTTCACAGCAAAAAACACAGCCCAGATTAATTTGCCTCAGGTTATCAGATGAAGTGACACCACCTGAAGTTTAGAAGTATCTTAACATACAAATACGTGCCTAGAGGTCATGGGAAATCGTATGGGACAATTCAGGTGAGGTTCTTTAGGGAAACGGGGGCCTGCGGGAAGTTTATATATTGAAATTCTGAGGAAGGTTTCATGTGTAAAAGGGTTTTACTAATGAAAAGAATGCAAGCTTTTGACAGAAATGGATTCAAAAATCTTAATCTTGATCACACAGAAGTACTCAGTAAATGGTAGCCACTGTCAAAATAAGCTTACGCACTGGAAATATAAAAGTTCAAGAGAAGTTTAAAGTTTAATTCAGATTCTGGGGCATAGATGTTTGATGAATATTAATTTTTTAAAAAATATTTACTTGAGAGAGAGTTGGGGAAGGGGCAGAGGAAGAGGGAGGAGGAGACTCCGGCTGAGCAGGGACAGAATCCTGAGATCAGGACCTGAGCCAAAGTCAGGTACTCAACCGACTGAGCCACCCAGGTGCCCTGATGAGTACTGATTAATTGATTATATATTCAATTAAGAGGTGGGGTTATAGCTTTAGTTCTCTAGGCTGACAACTCTGAAGGACAGATGGCTCTCTTCTGTACAGTGGAACATAATTCTTGGATGGATCAACTTGCTGGACACATCCAGTGTGATACTTACTCCTCAAACATTCCCTGAGTACATGCTGTTATAAGGCACTGTGGTTGGTGCCAGTGGATTGATAATTTAGCAAGCAGTAAGTATACAAACAGCTACATTTCAGCATACAATTTATGATGTGATTAAATGCTACAGGCACTAAGAACCTGTTTTCAAATGTAACCCAGGTCATTTAAGAATATATATACCAAAAATTCTATTCCATTTGTTGACTAACCTGATATCATGGATTGCACATCGTCTATCTCTCTTCTTTCCCCATATTTTTAGAGAGCTCACCAGTAAAATAATAAATTCTCCATTTTTCATTCCAATAGCCACCATATCCCCTTCAGGGCTGTAACACACGGTACGAGCAGCATGTCCCAAATTCACTTTGTTTAACATCTTCTGCATAAGAACCAAGAGTCGAGAACTATATTAAATAGAGTACTTAAAGTAAACCAATTTCTTTTCAAAATTCTCAATATAATTCTCAAATAGTTAAGTGCTAGCAATTTAGGACTTCCACTGTCCTTAGAAATTGTAACTTTAAGAAAGAAAACTGTACCTACTTTATCAGCAATATCCCAGAGTCTCACTGTCCCATCTTCTGCAGCAGAAAGGAAAAAATCCCGGGAAGGATGTGTCACCAGTCCCCATATGGGTCCATCCACATGGCCATTAACTAAAATATTACATGCTGCATTTTTCTCTCCAACTTCAATGATCTCCGCATTCCTTGTCCCAACTAGGATCTTGCCCTGAAGCACAAATGGGACCAATACATTTAATGCAATTCAACAGTTGCTTTCAATAACTTAAGAAGGACCCTACTGACCTCGTCTCCACGAACGTTCTGCTGTGAGTGCTCTAGGAGCAAGCCAGGCATTAGCTCCTGCGGTTTCCTTTGACTAGAAGCACATCCGCAGGAGCACTGGGCTGGCCTGTCTGGCAGAGTCCGTGCTAAAGACCAGAACTGCACTCTAACATCACAGCACCTGGCTTTGCCAGTCAGAGTTTGGACTTGGGCTCTAGTTTAATCCGAAGAGCTCCAAGGAGGTGTAAGTGCACTGGGATCCAGGAAGAAAGTATTGGATTTTAGTTAAAAGGGAAATTAAACCAATAGATACATGGACTGAGAATAATACATGTATATGACTTATGCTTATTGCAAGTTCATGCACGGTCAAAATTTTTTATAGAAATGGGTGTTTAAAAAAACCGACGGGGCACCTGGCTGGCTCAGTTGGTACAGTGAGTGACTTGATGTTAGGGTCATGAGTTTAAGCCCCACGTGGGGGGGGAGGGGGGAGTACTTTAAAAAAAAAAAAAAACTGCTCTAATCACAGTGAGTCGACTGGCGAGAAACTTCACGCCTGCCTACCACAGCTGAGTTAGCGGACTCAAGAACCTACGGAGGTCGACCTGGAGTACAGAGACAGAAGAGCAGCTCCCTGTGCTCTGGCCGGCCCCGGGAGGCCGAGGACAGCCAGCAAGCAAACTCCTCTTATCTACCACTCGTCAAGTTCCCGAGGGGGAGAGGACCCCACGGAAAAGTGTCCTCTACTTTGTGCCGCCCCGTAATGGCTCGAGGAACAGCTTACTTTGCCTCTGCACACAGAACGAACACAGTCCGTGATTTGTCCGGTCTCGAGCCTGAAGGCGCGGCACCGTCTCAGCTCCTGATCCCACAGTTTGACTGCTCCCCCTTCTTTTGACCTGATAACAACCCAAACCCAAATAAGCATGTTATTAGCTATTCCAATCATTTCTGAAATAAATACTAAATTATAAGCAGAATAGTAAAAAAAAAAAAAAAAAAAAAAAAAGAGGCCCTAATACTTTTTACAGCAATTTTAAGATACACAGTATTTCAGTCATTCTGTTTAAGCAGAATTTACTTTACTTTTACTTCATTTTTCGGACATAAGCATAATCTTATTTAGCTCCCATCCCCCACATAATGTATCCATCCTCTTGATTAAGGAAATGTATAACGTTAAAATGGTAATGAAAAGGTAAGGCTAGATAACCGGATTACAGATGCTATGCTCTAGACGAAATTTTTCTTTGTTCCTCCCAGGACGAAAACACCCGACTGAAAGCACTCAGTGGCTGCCCACGGGCCGAGTCCGTGGCGTGCGGGAAACCCCCGCGTCAGAGTAATACGGGAAAGGCCGCATTTCGTCCATTTACGGTTTTTCGCTTGGGAGAACTGAAAAATGTAGAACTTTATTTTCTGTCTGTGAGATGAATTGCTTGTCTTAGGACAAAAACACGCCCATGTAGGACAACAGTCTTTCTTCATGTGAAAGAAAAGCTACTGCATTTGTGTTTCATACACGTGGCTTCTCTCAATCCTGTCTGGAAATGTACTTACTTCTTGGACACGTAAACACTGCATTTTTATATGAGTACGTCGGCAGAAAATCCGTTCTAAGTATCTGGCTTCTGGGAGGTTTTCAGAGCACTCAGAAAAAGGCCTTTCCTTAGACTTAAGGTTTGAAGCCTTGTATTACACAATTTTATGTCACAGGTTTGCCTCAAGGAAAAGCACCCAAGGCCATTCGTTTCGAGCATCCTCTCCTCTCCTGCTGAGGCAGCCAGCGGTCGGCACCTTGCCCCTGGGTGTCCGTCCGGACAAAGGAGAGAGCAGGCCGGCCAGGTGCACCCGGGGTTTGAGGGCAGAGACTCCCCCACAGGCCCCCCTTACCCAGCAAATAGGGACGCAGGACACAGACGTGACGAAAACCAGCTCTCTACCTGCGTCACAACTACCTCAGAGCAAGTCTCACCCTGACTGCTGGGCGCTAGGCTTCTCTGCAGCACGAAAACAACTGCGAGCGGCCCGAGACCAGAACGTGAGCAGCAACAAGGCGGCAGGTAAGAGGCAACACGGGCGAAGCACAGGAGGAGGACGTGCGGGGGGAGCATGGGCGTGGCCCAGAAGGAACCAGACTGCTGAGCGGCAAGCCGCGGGCCGACCGACGCGCAGGGAGGCCGTGCGGGGGAGCGGGACTCACGGCCTCTCCTTGCCGCCGGTCACGACCAGGCCGTCCCGAAGCGTGGTGTACATGGCGAACACGGGCCCGTTGTGAGCTCTGGCCACGATCCTACACAATATGTGGTCTCTCCACACACACACATCTCCACTGACGGCACCTGTAAACGTCAAGTTATTCTGAAAAGGAGTGGGGAAGGGGGAGATAAACTCATCAAAAGTTCAAAGAGAGACGAAACAGACGCAACTAACTCTCTACGGTAAGGGGGGCCTACCTCGCACACGGCCCAGCGGGGGGAGCCGGGCGCCCCGAGCCAGAAAACCCCAGCTGGCTTTGCCAGGGCCTGCCATGCGGCTCTGCTGCACGTGCCCCGGACTAACCTGGGACCAGACCTGTAACCTCTAGGAGGAGCCGCTTTTTCATGTGTAAAATGAGGGAGTTCGGGCTCCAAGGTCCCTTCCAGGCCTACAACATTATCATTCGGGTTCATATCATCCCTTTGGGCCGCTTCCCTTCAGCTGCCCAAGAAATAACTTGAGGTCATTAGTCACAGAGAGTCAAAGAGGAGCAGGAGTAGGAAGTGAGAATAACTTTTCACTAGGTTGGTAAAGTATTTTGTCACAGAAGGGAAAACTATAGGATTTATAAATAGAGCAAAGCTGTGGGAACTTTTAGGTTTCACTAATTCATGAGTTATATATGAAATTAACGTTTGCCATAACTTCTTAAAATGAAAAGCAAAGTCAATGCAATACAAAATAAGATAAATCTGATAAGGTGCCAAAAGTAATAGCGCTTTAGATCACTGAGAATTGCCATCCTACTGATCTAGTTCATTTATGTGGAGACTGGAGAAATTAAATTCTGCATCATGTGCTATTTTCATCCATTTTAGCTTCACTTCTGGAGCAACTGGTACAAGATCTTTCACCAGAAACAATATGGAGAGAACCAGCAGGAAAATCAATTTTGAATTACAACAAAACAAAGCTTTTCTTTAAGCTTTCTGAGAATACTATATGGTTGGTATGTTTAATTTCCCTACAACAATTTTTTTTTAAGTCATCTCTACCCACAAGGTGCAGCTCGAACTCCCGACCCGGAGATCGAGTCGCCCACTCCACCGACCGAGCCGGCCGGGTGCCCCTCCCAACAACAATTTAATGTGACTTCGCACTCCGCAGCACTTATGCCTCTTCTCTGTACCTTATATTTGGGTAACAATAATTATATTTGTCATTTAGAAGCATCACTAATCCATGCCTTATCTGCAGTTAGAATGTGAATGCGTCAGTACTTTACTTCTCTTGCTTTTACAGCCCCTCGGCAAAGACGACGTTCAAAGAGGCCTAACCTGGACATCAACCCGTCTGGCTACATAACAAAACACTCTGATCGCACTGCTCCTTCAAACGTCAGCCAATTGTGACTAATATTTTAGTCTTCCATTTATTGTCTATCAGGCATGGGCAACTGGCCAAGTAAGAAATTTTATACACGAAGAAAGTTAATCTACACGGACAAATTAAATGCCAGAAGCATTTGAATATGTGAGTTCTTCTTCTAGAAAGGAATTACTGGTCTTCTATAAAGAATGCCCAGAATGTTTAATGGAAGTCTGACATGGTACAACCAACATTTTCAATGGTCTTTTTCTCAAAAACGTGTGCTTAAAGGTTCTAAAAGTATAATTTTCTTCACCTTCCATGCCCACATAAACAGTACAGAAATCCACTTAGGTTTTTGATGCACCCAAGGATTTTTTAAAAAGCCCGGCCAGGGCAAAGGGTATTAAAGGAAAGAGATGCGGATCATGAACCGCCAGCCCAGATGGGATGGGGGAGGGGAGGGAATGGCTCTCTCAAACTCTCTCTGTGAAAGCCAGGAATCGTGCTCTCCTTCCTCCTTGGAGTGAGCTGGGTGAGCGGGGCCAGCGGAGAGGGAGACACCGGCCCAGAGCACTTCCAACTATGTGCTAAGCACTGCCTTACGATGATAGAAAGCAAAGGAAATCCTAAACCCCAGTACCATCTTAAATAGTTGAAAATTACATTTCTTGATTCATCTCTCTGTATTCTGACAAATCTTTAGGAATATGAGGATCTCCTAGGAGGATAGAAATTTTAGGAGTTTTAGGGTGACAATTACAAAATTAATGAAGGCTTTTAAGAATGGCAGTGGCCTAAGGACTCAAACGTTTCATTATAACTTCACCCTCATTAATTTTCCTTCCCACTCCCTCTGATTTCTGAGTCTCAGAGTCTGAAAGGGGAAATGTATGCACTGACCAGGACATCCCTAATGATTAGTGGGTCACAATCCACAGAACAGTGTATGGGGGCTTATCTATCTAAAGTAAGAAAATGCAAAGGAATCCAATTTCTGTAATTCCGAGATACTACTAGCCCACGCATTTTAAGAGACATACTGCACCAAATGCAACAGCAAGCATGGTCTGCATCCGCGCATCCTCCACTGTGCTCAGGAGCCCTTTTTTGCTAAGAAGAGCCCTTCCTGCCAGTGTCCAGAACTTCACGTGTTTGACTCCCACAGAGACAAACTGGGAATCTGAATCTGGTCGGAATTCGGCCACAAAAATACGCTGGTTGTGGCCAGCTCTGCTGGCAATTTTGGTACCTGATACAGAGAGACAACAAAATTAACAAGGTTAACAGTTATTCAGAATATATAGTTCAAAAAACAAATACTTATGAGGGGGCGTGTCCCTCGCACAGCTACCTAGCAATCACAGGACCTGTGCAGAGTCCTTTGGACATATTTTCTCAAGGGATATGTGTATTAATGGGAGCTTTATTATCACTGAAAGGCCATTCCAGATTTTAGAAATCATTCTCTGTGGCTCTGTGAACTTCACTTTTTATAGCAGCTACATAACTGAAAAGTTTTGTCTAAAGTATAAGTAATATTACCCTATTGATGTTCATTGTCACTTACAATATACTTCATTTCCGTTCTTGACTAAGACCCTCCATAACCAACCAGATACCCTGGCAAAGAGACTTACATATGAAAGGAAATAGCAGTGAATCATATATAGTATTAATAACTTTCATTAATTTATGTTTTGTGAGCTGCTTTCACTGAGTTTTTAAAGTGGAACATACCAATAGTAACATCAACTGTGTACTGTATAAGGCTGAAATGAAAAATGATTTCAATCACCAAGTTAAGGCAAATACTAGAGAACTAATATTACCCTAGTATTCTTTTTTTTTTTAATTACAAAAGGAAAAAGAACCCTACCTTCCTGCCATCTCCAAATGGTAATAGTATGTTCTGGGTCCAGTCCCACAGACAGCAAGAGTTTTCCAGTAGCACTGAAGCTGACTGAACACACTCCCTTTGAATGGTAGCATCTCAGGATAGATAAAGTCTGCTTGTTCACCGCATCCCAGATGTGGATGGAAGGAGCTGTAGCTAAATAAAGATAAAATCCAAAAGTTGTAATATGCCTATTGCAAATGTTTCCATTTCTACAGCTGATGCCTATTTTCTGAAACATGGAAAAGTATGTACCAAAGGCTATGTACTTAATAAAAAATAGCTCAAAACGAAGACTAAATTAAAAAAAAAACGAAACGAAACAGACTCATAAATACAAAGAGCTGATGGCTGCCAGAGGGGAGGGTGGTGGGGGATAGACAAGAGGGGGAGGGGGGCACGGGAAGGGAGTGGGAGAGACAGGCTCCGGGTCACAAATAAGCCACGGGGAACAGAGGTGGCCGAACCGTGATGGCAGCGCAAGCATGGTCACACGTGGCAGCCACACTCGTGGCGAACGCAGAACACACACCCTTGTCCAATCACGACGCTGGATGCCTGAAACTCACTTAACATTGTGTGTCAACTATGCTGCAATTAAAAAATTGTGCGCACACACTCTCTCAAATAAATTAAGAAACAGTTTACCATATAATAAAATAGGGTATTTTTGTGTGAAAAACTGAACATAATAAACTTAAGTACTGGACTAAAACTAGAATGTCCCTTATTCAATAAAAGTCAAAGGTTATGAAGAACTGGCAAACTTATTAAGTGTAGCAGCATGAACAGTGGCCTCAGAAACTATGGAAAGAGCCCAAACGTCCATCAACTGATGAATGGATAAAGAAGAGGTGGTGTGCATACACACAATGGAATACTACTCAGCCATCAAAAAGAACAAAATCTTGCCTTATGCAGTGCTGTGGATGGGTCTAAAGAGTATTATGCTTAGCAAAACGTCAGTCAGAGAAAGACAAATACCGTATGATTTCACTCCTGTGTGGAAGTTAAGAAACAAAACAGATGGATATTTGGGAAGGGAAAAAAAAAAAAGAGGGAAGCAAACCGTAATAGACTCTTTTTTTAGTATATGTGCTGCCGAAGCGAGCACCTGTAATAGACACTTAATGACAGAGAACAAACTGAGGGCTGATGGAAGGAGGGGAGGTGGGGGACGGGCTAAACAGGTTATGGGTATTAAGGAGGGCGCTTGTTGGGATGAGCACCCGGTGTCGTATGTAAGTGATGAATCACTAAATTCTACTCCTGAAACCAATATTACACTGTATGTTAACTAGAATTTAAATAAAAATTTGAAAAAAATATATACTATAGATCAGTCTATAATTTTTTGCCAGTAATAAATATTATATAGGTCTTCTATAATATAAAAAACATTTTTACATGTTCACAAAAAGCACCTCTCAGCAATCCATATACTTTATTTGCCTAAATGTGATGAGGTAGATAATGGACTTTCAAGAAACATCACTCAGTTTTGTCTCCAAATTTCATGTCACAAATTACAAAGACTTTCATTTACCTAAAATTTAGCTAGCAAGTAATCTTAAGTTGAATTACTGAACTTTTCAAGCTTTCGTAGAAAGTTAAATGAGATGGTAAGGAGTGTACACCTAAAATTTAGGTTTTAAAGCATACAGGTAGGACCATGTCATGGGATTGCTAATATCAGACTGTTCTGAACTTTTATCAGTAACAGGATTTAAGATTTAAATCACTACAAATTTTCAAGGCCTTTCTAACTTACTGAAGAAAGATTAAATTATGTTCATTAAGTACATTTTATTTTCTCCTATGATTAAAAAATGGTCATTCATGATACTGGAGTAACACAGATCCTGCTCTCACTCTTCCCCTTCCGACGGGCCACCAGCTAATGGGTGCCCATCCTGGGCCAGGCCTGGTACAGGGGACACATCTAGGCCCCAGTTCTAGGCAGATGTACTTTCCCATGAAGTCAGTCAAGCCCTAAGTCACACACACCTCAGAGCTGGCAGAGCCAACAGAGCTGTGCTGTCCTCAGAGTCCATTTCTGTTCTTGCTCCTTCTGTGACATCAAGCTATCTCTGGAAAATCAATCCCACTGTTTTTTTTTTTTAAGATTATTTGAGAGAGGGAGAGAACAAGCGGGGGAAGGAGCAGAGGGAGAAAGAGTGGCAGACTCCCCGCTGAGCAGGGAGCCTGATGTGGGGCTCGATCCCAGGGCCCCGAGAGCATGACCTGAGCCAAACGCTTAACAGAGCCACCCATGCGCCCCTCCCACTTTTTTTTTTTTAAGATTTTATTTATTTATTTGACAGAGAGAGAGCGCGCACAAGCAGGGGGCGTGGCAGGGGGAGAGGCAGGCTCCCCACTGAGCAAGGAAGGAGCCCAATGTAGGGCTTGATCCCAGGTCCCAGGATCATGACCTGAGCCAAAGGCAGATACCCAACCAACTGAGCCACCCAGGCGCCCCTCCCACTGACTTTTTATAAGCATTCTTAAACTCTAAGAATGACTAGAAGGGTCACATGGGAGCTTGTGATAGAAATGTTCTACATATTGATTTGGGTGGTGACTGCACAGTTTTGTACAACAGCCAAAACCTTTTGAACCTCTGCTTTAAACATGAAATAAAAATAGAAAAGATCTGTAAACAATAAATCAATTTAGAAATTAAAAAAAACCTCAAGTCTCTAGTACAGAGATGCCTATAAGGGTCTCTTTCAATTACTAATTGGATCTCCTAAGAATCAAAGTTTTAAAGGATATTCTTTCTCCGTCCTCTACTTTGCCTTTGGTGCAGCTATAAAACTATATTTTAAAACAAAATTTTCACATGGGTCATTAAGTGAGCGAACTGTGAGTGAGTGTCACTCTTCAGTTTCTGTAGTGGACAGCTCTTTGCTGCATACCCACCGTCCATTACCTCCTTTCTTCTTAATATAGCTATACTTCTATGCAGGAATCCATTCCTCCCTATGTAGAGCAAGTGATTCAGGGGAAAGACACTGCTTGCTCAATTGATTAGTCTACTGCTCTTGTGATAACCTCCCCTGCACCCCAACCCCTCAAGCTCCATTCCCCACCATTCCCCACTCCCCACCTCCAGCAAAGTGATTTAGTTCAGTAACCCAGATTTAGCCAATCAGCACATGGTATTCCCCAGGTGTTCTTTTTTTTTTTTTTTTAAGATTTTATTTTTTTATTTATTTGACAGAGAGAGAGAGAGACAGCTAGAGGGAACACAAGCAGGGAGAGTGGGAGAGGGAGAAGCAGGCTCCTGGCGGAGCAGGGAGCCCGATGCGGGGCTCGATCCCAGGACCCTGGGATCATGACCTGAGCCGAAGGCAGACGCTTAACGACTGAGCCACCCAGGCACCCGCCCCCCCCCCCAGGTGTTCTCTTAGTACAGGGTTTGCTTTGGGTCTTAAAAGGACTCAATCAGGCTAAAAGGAAGGAAGCATGAACTTTTAGCTCATGGTTGTGAAAAGGGTTTTTATCTTTTTTCCCACTAAACGAAAGCAAAGCAGCATGTACCTCTAACTGGTACTGGCAGCCCTTTTCTGACCACATGCAACCAATCTTAGGGCTAATAAATTTCCTTACTTTCTGTAACAGAGGGCACAAGGAAGACCGCTAAGGTATTAATGGACAATTGCCTATTGTGACAAATGGTAACTATGATGGGGGGTCGGGGGGCCGGAGAGTTCTCTTTGAATCCCCTTAAGGATCAAAATGTCAAATTCTTAGCACTGTCTTAGGTACACTGAAAAAGCTTTATCAGACAAAAGATGTCTCCTTACTGTCTACCCAGAAGACACGTATTCAAACGGTAATTATACCACATATTTTCTAATATATATTTACTCTCCCACATTCCAAAGTGACAATTTCAAAATTTTACCCCCACCTTCTTCACCACCTCCTCACTCTCAGCTATTGAAATGAAGAAAATAGAGCTTCCTTGTTCCCGCCACCCCCCACCCCCCCACCAGTCTTCTTGCCTTCCCTTCAATCCTTATGTCTGTGAATAGTTTCTTGCTGCCCAACTCTTTCTCCGGAAGTATTCTCCCATCTCACTGAGCCTGCTGCTCAAGCAATAAATTAACAGCCTTGGTTCCTCACTTTCTGTCACACTCACATCCAATTCTTCAGAAAGGATCACTGGCTTTACCTCCAAAATACATCCCATCTTTGTCTAGTTCTCTCCATTTTTATTCCTACCACCCCAGTTAAAAATGTCTTTTGCTTGGACTACTATAACAGCCTCCTAACTTTCTGATTACATCTCTTTCCCCTCTACATCCTTACTAGTGCAGAGTGATTTTCTCAAAGTATAAATTAGATCACCTCACTCCCTTGCTTCACACTCTCCATGATGGATTCTGCACTGAGCATGAATCCAAACTCCTCTCCATGATCTGCAAAGCCCGGTGCAGCTGATTCCTACCCCTCCTTCTCCAAGTTCATCTCAGAGGCCTTACTCCTCCATACTGACCTTCCTGTTTCTTGATTTACCTTTATGGCCTGCACAGGAAAGAGTTAATATAAACAAGCCTGAAGTTACTATCATTAGAAGGGCCTGCTTGCAAGCGTGTAAGAACTTGACTTTTGAAATGGTCCCTCTGTTGATGTAAGGCTGTTTGATCTACCCGGGGCGCTGGACACCTGCTCTCTTCTGGGTACTTCAGTAGTTGTGGCTGGTCTGTGCCTATGTGAGCAGCCCCCAGTAAAAAGCCTGGACTTTAAGGCGGGAGTAGGCTTCCCTGGACAAAACCCTGTTCCCATGCTGCTGCATCTGCTGCTGGTAAATCAGATTTGTGTGTGACCCTGGGGAAGGGTGGTGAGGGAGACAAAGAAAGCTTGCGCCCGTAGCCTCTAGACTCTACCCTGTCTTTTTCCCTTGCTGATTACTGTAAGAAACTATAGCCCTAACTATCTCTGGGCCCTGTGACTCCTTCTAGTGAATTATTGAGCATGGGTGGTCTTGGGACCCACAAACCAGGCCTCAGCCTGGAGTCCCCAGTTCATCCCTTGGCTATCATTTTTTTTGTATCATTCTTGGCCCGGCTGAATGTTACCACCTCTGAGAAAACGAACACCTTGGTTTACTGACATCATCTTGTTGTTTTTATCATATTACCACCTCAGATCATGTTAGTTTTAAAAGTTTACTTATTTATTGCCTGTCTCCCTGTGGAGCTGGAGTCTGCAAACTTTTTCTGTATAGGGTCAGAGACAAAATTGAAGATATTATGCAGGTACTTGTGTAATAAGAGAAAACAAATTTCCATAAAATTTTTAGTGATGAAATTCACTGAGTAAAATTTTTTTTTAATAAAGATGTAATGAGAAAAATGAAATTCTTTTTTGGAGATAACAATGTCACTGAAGTGAGGTTCAAAGTCAGAGTTCTTTATCATTAAAATCAATTTCAAATGTTTGCCCGTAGTAATTTTACACATCGCAACTTTGAAAATGTCTTATGTAGATAGTTACTGACAAATTTGAATATTAATGCACAAGCACATGATCTTAACTGAGCTATCAATCACTAAGAAAGCATTTAGAGCATTCTCTTAGGGTCTTGTCTTGATTATCTGGCTTTTAGCATGTATTACATTGCAGAGTAATTACCATAAACCGAACGTTAGGTGGAAGTTCTTCAGTTTCAGTTAAACCAATTTTTGAAAATGGACATTTTCTCTGCTTTTACATCAAGATCTGAAAAATGCTGTTGGAACTGTAGTTTGAAACTAGAAAATACATTTGCTACAAATGGGACTCTCACTTCTTGTTCTAATGTTTAACAGCATGAGAAGCATATCACGCAGGTTGGTGTTACTTGCAAACACAACATCAGCCACCACCAATGAGCTTCCTGTAGGTGTAAGTTTCACTGCAAGTATAACTGCAGGTTGTTACTGTGATTGTAGTTTCCTTGTAATTTCGGGTGGAATTCATTAGGAAACATTATCAAGTCTGTAGCAGAAACTAATTTCCAAGGCCATTCAGTTTTCCATAATAGAGATGGACAGCACTACTTTTGTCATTCAGAAAAATTAGTCTTGGTTCTGAGCTCCAAAAATTGCAATAATGCTACTATTGCTAAACCACTGAACTGCTGTGGATAGGACAAGTCAGGATATTCAGCTTCTATCTCTAACATAAATTCACAGAACTGATGAGGGTTAACTCTATGAGAACAAAGGACATTAACTGTTGACTCTCAATTACAAACTGTGGTTGTCAATAACACATGATACACTGAAATGTTTTCCACAAACTACCTGATGAATAACACAATGAATAACCATAGCCTTTAAACACCTTAAATTTTCACCAGCTTTGTACACTTACCAACTATCCTTTTCTCTGCTCCAGCTCCACATATATTTCTACCATCAGTTATCAAATATCTTAGCAGATTCCACTTCTTAATGTTTTCTTAACTTCTCTGACAATATTATCTTTTGTAGTTGTTCCACGGAGACTATTCTTAGAGGCCAACTCCTCAGTCACTTCAAAGTTGGCACTGATTCCTCAAGTAAGCCACTGGCAACATCTGTCAATCCATCAAGAGCCAAGGGAAACCATTCCGAATTATTTGCCTTTTGTGGGGTCTTGTTTTTAATTGACTACTGAGTCTGTTCCCAACGTCCTCAACTCTTTCATGATTTAATTAACTCACAGTCAGTAGACAGCTTCTCTTGACTAACAAATAAGCCATTCAGAAACTTTGGTTGCGGGATCATTTTATGTTTTATTTTTGTGAAGAAATTCTGTTGTGATGAGAGATTCTCACACATATTCTTTTAAATTTTCTAATTTTTTTGACTGTTGGTTTCCTGTGAGCTGGAAATACTGTGATAAAGTTTCGTGTGAAAATGTTACCATATATTGTATTCTTTTAGCCCAGCTCTAGCGTCACTGCAGGATAAACACAATGTTTTACCAGGTAATTTGATAACAACACAATCCACATCTCACTGTGCCTTAAAAGTGTGACCTTCGGGTACCTGGGTGGCTCAGTCGGTGAAGCGTCTGCCTTCGGCTAAGGTCATGGTCCCAGGGTCCTGGGATCGAGCCCTGCATCGGGCTCCCTGCTCGGCGGGGAGTGTGCTTCTCCCTCTCACTGTCCCTCTGTGCTCTCTCTCAAATAAATAAATCTTTAAAAAAAAAAAAGTGTGACCTTCAAAGTCCACATTCCTTTTTTGCCTTGTTTTGACATGATGGATATACACTGGTTAGATAACAAAACACAATGCTGTGGTGTAGCTTGCAGCCTGCCACAGTATAAGCGCATCGCTGCACTCCGAGTGTGCCAAGCAGCAGTGAGCAGCGGTGACAAGGGGGTCACGCGTGGTCTCTGGCGCAGCTGCTACACGCCGACGTAGCACAAAAGCCGCCACAAACCATGCGGAACCGGATGAGCGGGCTGGGTCCAAAACTTTTCTATGGATGTTGAAATTTGAATTTCATATTTTCATGTGCTGTGAAATTTTCTTTTGATTTTTCCCAGCTGTCTCACTTAGTAAAAACTATACTTAGCTCATGGGTTATACAAAAACAGGTAGTGGGCCACATGAGGCCCCAGGGCTGCAGTTTGCCAACCCCTGCTCTTGAATGTAACCAAGAAAGCAAAAACACTGCCTGTTGTGTTGGATAAATTTGTAATTAACAACCAAATCACAAAATCATGCTTTATCCTGGAGGAGAGGGAGGTAGATACACATCATGGGGAAATATTGGTATATCAAGCTGCTATTTTTACTATATTATGTAAACTGAAAACTGAATTGAAAAAGCCTGGTGAATACCTAAAAACAATGGACACATTGCTTGGTAGCTTTATAGAGTCACAAAGCTATGGTCAAGATCAATAAGAGAGGGCGCCTGGGTGGCTCAGTTGGTTAAGCAACTGCCTTCGGCTCAGGTCATGATCCTGGAGTCCCGGGATCGAGTCCCGCATCGGGCTCCCTGCTCAGCAGGGAGTCTGCTTCTCCCTCTGACCCTCCTCCCTCTCATGCTCTCTGTCTCTCATTCTCTCTCTCGCAAATAAATAAATAAAATCTTTAAAAAAAAAAAAAAGAAAGAAAAAAAAGATCAATAAGAGAAAGTTATTTTTAAACCTTAAGTGATCTGTTGATCTAGTATGCACAGTAATTGGAATGATATATAAAAATAACAATTAAAATTTTACTTTGAGGCAATATAATTTATTGACTCATATTTAAGATTAATTTTACTCCCACCTCACTCTTAGCAGCTATATGACACTGGCAAGTTAATACCTACCATGAAGGATTCTGGCAATGACTAAATAGGTAATACATGTGAAGTGCTTACAATCGTGCTGGCACACTAAAAAGGTCAAAATATATTAAGTTTTAAAAATAACTCGTATTGCTATTGCACATAGGGTTCAGTATCATGACATTAGAATATATTTTTCATTAAAAAAAATCCCAAATAGGCTCACGCATTGAATTTCTCTATAAAAATTTGGGCTATCATTACTAAACAATATAACTGAAACAGAAAATGATGAATTTTCCTTACCTGACATGTCTGCTAAATCACCTACAATGGAAAAGCAGCAGAAAAATAATTTTCCATAAATAAAAGCAGAATTTATAAAATTATCACAAAATAATTTTTACACAACATAAATCATAAAGTGTCATATGCAAAATGAATTTTATTATGTTAAACTAAGTAAACTGTAAGTGAAGCCATTCATTTCAATTATACATATATATTTACATTTCATGTATATGACCGTTCAATCTTTGGATATATCTTAATTTAGTTTACAAAACGCTCTGTTAATAGACTAAAGTTTTAATGTATCTCTGCTTGGCCCTGAGAGTCCAAGATTCTAGCCAAGGGGGAAAAAAATGAATGTAACTGGCTAAAATACCACAAAGGCAAATATTTCCCCTATGACCTATATGATTTTTAACAAAGAGAGCCATAAACATTTTAGACAGTGTTTTGTGTTTTGCAGGTATTATACAAGCTTGGCAGGCAAAGTAACTACTGATTCAATTCTCTTTGGGTTCAGAACAGAAACAGTCCCTCACTCTTTGGTCTTCTCTTGAGTCTATCTTATACTTTATTAGCCATCAGTAAAAAATTTCTCTATCTATTCTGTGGAAGGGTACAGTGGGGCAAGGCATAGGGCTGCATATATGATCTAAAATTCACCTCTGTACTGCCTGGACTTTGACTTGGAAGGACGGAGATGGGGAGATAATTAGCCATTCCACATTTCCCTACAGTGCTGCCTTTCAAAATAAAAGGAACAAATGCAAATACTGAATCATTAAGTTGTGCACCTGAAACTAATATTACATTAGTAGTATTAGTACATTAGTAACATGTCAATTATGTCTCAATAAAATAGAGAAAGGAAAAGAGGGCCAAATTTCATGAAAGATTATATTTGTGACCACAGCATTTCTTAATCAAAAGAGAAAACCACAGCACTAATATGTTAAGCAAAGCTGCTTAAAAAAGGGAGAGAAGAGGAAAGAAAAGAAGGAGCAAAGCTGGGAAATGGAAGAACCATACCTTCTAGAATTCTATTCACGGTATGCCAATTCCATTAACATAGAGATTTTGTCTTTTTTTTGGTAAGCTGCTTGTATCCCAGCACCTAGAACAATACCTTGTGCATGGTACATGTTCAGTAAGTTTGTTGAATAAATGAATTTAGCTTAATAAAAATTAACTGAGTAACCATATGCCAAGAGGCACTAAACTAGGCTTTCATGACCAAAATGGTAACATTATCTTATTTTCCGTGCAGAGTAAAAATAAGACTTTAATTTTTAAAAATGTAGTGAAAAAAAGGGCCTAGACTCAAAGATTAGAATCTTTTGTATGTAATGCACAAAGTATCAGTCTACTTCTTGTTAAAAATAGAAAAAATTTACAGAAAGGAAGAATACTAAAGTGGTGTAACTGCAGAACTAAGCAACCCAGAGATCAAGTTTCTGATTGATCAATTTAGTATTTGTATGAAAAATGAAGATATTAAAAGCATAAATTAATCTACCCAAAAGAAAAAGACACCTGGAAAGCTGGCTTAGCAACTGAGGCCCACCGAGACCCAACAAACCCAATGACATCATTTTTACAAAGTATACCAGGAGTTATGAAGTTCTGATTGACCAAATCTATTATGTAGTATTCGTAGTGATCACTGATGGCTGGATATGTTCTAAATAGACCTGCTATTATCTCATCATTTTGCTTACAGAGTGATGTCCTTTGAGTTTTTTAAAGAGTTAAAAGAAGACAGAAAGACAGGGGGTTTTAAAACAGTTGGCAACTTAGATCAGTGCCAAAGAAAAAAGGCAGAAAGATTTACCAGCATGGTCACTTGGTTTCTCTCTTCTTTCTACTCAACCCCAGCTGCCACAGATGCTGTGCTCCTGTCAGTCTAGTTACTTCCTGGCTCCCCTTATTGGCCATTTTCTCCTCAAATTCTTCCTTTCTGCTTAATATGCTATATTAAAACCTTTCTGCTGATCAGAAATTGCTGCTAAAGGACTAAAATCCAACTATGTCAATCACCATAAAATAGTTTATTAATTCTGAACTGTCTGCACCAATTAAGATAACCAAAGTGAGAGAAAGGTACCTGGAAACAATTTATGGTAAAACTGGGTGTGTGTTTTATATACAAATTTTGTACATTTTGAACAATACACAAATATATTTTGCTTTTTTTCTCTAGGATATTGAATTAATTTGAACAATACAATTACTTAAAATTGTTTCTTTTTAAAATATAGAAACATACCTACTTGGCCAGTTGCCACTATGTTGATAAATTTGGGATGCTGATTTACAGTGAGGCACAGTATATCATCATTATGTTCCTGATAAAAACTCTGAGTCCCTATAAAAAAAATTTGAGAATTAAATCTGAAAACTTTAAGGTATAACAGCATAATGCATTTATCCAGGACAATGAACTGCTCTGTTTAACTTACTTAATACATTTTTGAGCACTCAATGTGTGCACATCATCATAAGGATGGAAAAATGACTCAGAAGTCTTTAAATGGTTAGAGTCCTGAAACGCATAAACCATGTAACACAAGGCTAAAGACATCAAGTGCCAAAAGAGAGTTAAAGATCCAAAGGCTATGGGAATTCTTATTCTTTTTTAATTTTATTTTATTATGTTACGTTAATCACCATACAATACATCATTAGTTTTTGACGTGGTGATCCACAATTCATTGTTTTCATATAACACCCAGTACTCCACGCAGTACATGGGGAATTCCTCTTATTGTGGGCATTTGGCACTCTTGGACTGACAGGACAGATTTTGTTAATGTGAAGGTGGGTGGGAAAGGGCATTTCAGGAACAGAAATACTTTAAGCAAAGGTACAAAGACCAGAAAGTATTAAGTATGCATATATATGATTCATTTGGTCGAAGTGTGAGGTCAAGAAGAAATCTGAGAAATATGGCTGGAAGGGCAAACTGGAAATAGAATGATAGAGGATTTTGAATGCCAGCCTACTGAACTCTGTATTTATTCTGTAGTCCGTGGTACTCAAGAATTTTGATCAAAAAAGTCATGTGATTTATCTAGTAGCACTGACAGTGAAGACACCTTAGACATTGTCATGTAGGACATGATAAAGGTTTGTTTTGTGTAAGTACAATGGAAAGGTGGGAAATGAGGTCAGGATGATAGGTTGTAGGTTGGGTCCAGATTACAGAGGGCCATCAACACCAGGTCCTCCAAAAAGCGAAGCAACACAAAACAAAACAATTTAACAATGACATTTGCCAGATCTAATAGTTTAAAACTTCTCTTCAAAGTGAAATGTGCTTTATATTTCCCAGAGCTGAGAGTTCAGTGACAATAAACAAGCAATTTTATGTTCTGTTGGCTAAGTTTGAAGAAAATCAGCTAATAGATCAAAACTTCCTAGACTGTAAACATAGCAATGTACCCCAAACTGGAGAGGACAAATAATGACAAGTGGAGAGGTGCCTATCCTCCCTTCTGCTCTCTCTACACCCCACCAGTAGAAAGGTGATTAATTACAAATCAGAAAATTAAAGAAAATTACAAGTATAAACATGAGAGTGTATTTCCATATTCCTTTCTAGATCATCTTTTCTTATTCTCTATTCTCTTTGAAGGATAGGTGAAGCCTCAAAGAGGATCATCTAAGTATTTTTTAAATGACCCAAATTATTAAACTGAAAATCACCACTGATTACTGTGTGATCTTGGTGAATCCTTTTCTTTAGGAAACCAAAATAGGACTATCATATTAATGATTAATACAGAATAGGCATGGGGGATTAGGACTCACATAATCTATTCTTTACCTATTCAGAGTGAAGCTATCAGAGGAAAAAGCCAGGAATGTTTGAACTAAATAATCTCTATTTTTATTCCAACCTTAGACTTTATGAAGTTTATAATTACATATAAGAAAACAATTCAAAATTAGTGAATGTCACTAGTAGGATTATACATCATTGGTCATCAAATCATAAGAGAACTTTATTTGCTTTTCAACAATCCAATCAGTTAAATAAAAATCAAGAAATATTTTCTCACTATGAATCAAACAAAGTATCACCACAGTAGAGCCACAGGGAAACAGCTTTCTTATTATCTTCCTTGGCTTTCCAAGGCCTCAGTAAGAACACTGCCCACTTCACCCCACTCCCCAGCAATCACTCGCCCAACATGCTACTTTTAATCATTACCTAAAAGAGACAACCACTAAACCATCCATTTTCATGTTAAGGTTAGGAAATAAAGTTACAAATGGTTTCATTATAAAACATGGTTTCAATGTATAGTAAACCTTCACTTTACTAATAGAGACCTATGAGTACTTTTCATTATGAAATCCTTTTCTGCTGTGTTATACATTCTTAAGACTATAAGTTTGGTTATTTGAAATATTACTAGAAAAGTCAATAGTATGAAATATATTCTGGACTTATGTAATTTAATTATTTATAGCTTTAACAAAGAAATGTAAGGTTATAAATAAGTGAATTCTAAAGTAAAAAAAGGTGGAAGATGGAGAATCAGAGTTTCCTACCTGTAGCAACATTATGCAAAATTCCAACGGATGCAGTGTGATAAATTATATCATCACCATCATTTAGATAGTGAACATTATTCCTACAGTCTCTTCCTCGATAGCCAAAAACAAGCTCCAACACAAGGTCCTATAACAACAATAAAACCATTATACAATTCCTTATCTCTAAATGTTCACCATTATTTTTGTATATAATATTGGTATCATCAGTCAAAATGGAGGATGCATTTTGATGTTTTACAAACTTCAAATAATACAAAATTAAGTAGACAAACTTCTCCGTAATGTGCTTTGGGCAGCTGAAACACACACTCTATACTTTCCTACATGAAGTTATAGAAAAGGAAAAGAGAATCACAAGGTCATTTGACTTCAAGAATGTGTTGGGGTGCCTGGATGGCTCATTTGGTTAAGCATCTGCCTTCGGCTCAGGTCATGACCTCCAGGTCTTGGGATCGAGCCACATGTTGGGCTCCCAGATCAGCTGGGAGTCTGCGTCTGCCTTTCCCCCTGTTTGTGCTCTCTCTCAAATGAATAAATAAAATCTTAAAAAAAAAAAGAGTTCATGTGTTAAACACTGAGATACTTCTTGTGTCCAAAAGAATTATTATTTTGATTTGTACTGTTAGTAAAAATACGTAATCTGCATATATAACTCAGAATACATTATGTCCAAGTGCTGTACATTTGAGATGCCAAAGAGTATATCAGCGTTGGTGCAGAAAACTAAGTACACCATCTCTGATAACTCATGCTAAAGTTCTAGCAGGTAATCTGCCACTGAAAGTGTCCCTTTTCTTTGACCTTGTGGGCTTCGTGGGGTAATGAGTACAACAATCACTATCCCACAGATTTAGGCCTCATTTTTTATCTGATTTAGCAGTTTGCTTGTGGCTGCTGATACTGGAATTAAGAGCCTGGGAGAACTTTCTTGCTCAATTATTGTGGTAAGTTCCTTTGTTTGAAAGTAGAGCCTTCACTGAACCCTACAGTGAACAGATCACACGGGGTATAAATTTTGACTTATAAATTCAAACCACTAAGTATAAGGCACTGCCAAGGTACCTGCACTTCTATAAGCCATAGATCTTTCACATATATTTATATTTACCAGTTGTCTGAGAGTTCAATTCAGGGTATTATTCATGGAAAACTTTAAAAAAAAAAAAGACTAATATAAATACAAAGAAACGAAGGATATCAATCCAAAACTCAGACTTGACAACTAGGCAATCAAAATTTTATGACCAAACAAAAAAGATTCTCAGGGACACCTGGCTTGCTCAGTCGGTAGAGCATGTAACTTCATCTTGGGGTTCGAGTCCCATGTGGGTGTACAGATTACTTAAAAACAAAATTTTAAAAAAAGATTATTCAGTATGTTTATTTTCATAAAACCTAATGACAAGATTTGGCTGCCTTACAAGAAGGGAATGGAATGAATTCTGAATACATTTTAAAGCACAAGTTAACACTGGGGAAGGGGTTCTCCTTACCTCTATAGGTCTCTTTTTCTTGCCAACATTGTTTGTCTGGAGTTTTTCTGGCCTTGGTGGGGCTCTGCTCACAGGGGGCCTGAAACGGGAAAGTGGGAATGAGGAAAGGCATCCATTATCAGGCGCCTTCACTGAGCCTCCCTCACCTGCCCACTGGACAGAGAGGTCTGACACACCTTCACAAAAATGAACCCAATCTGTGTTCCTCACTAGACCGTGCCCTCTTTATCTTGATATCTTCTAAAGCCAGAAGGTGGAAAGAAGATATTAGAACTTTAATTCATTTTATTTTAACTTCTTTGGTGTATGTTTCATAATGTAAATAACATATTAGCACAAGAGCAGACTGTTTATAGATAAATATACAAATGTTAGTTTAACATACTCAAAAACTTCTTGATGGGATGCATTATAACAAAGCCTAGATTACTGCTCTAAAGTGTCTACCACAGTATCTTGCACATGGCAGGTGTTCAATACATTCATCTTGAATTTTGAAAATATTGTTATGAACTTTCTATACTGTTGGCAATATAAATTATGTCGGAATTCAAATTTGTACTCATTACTTGCTCCACCAGGCCCTTTACCTTCCCTTCTTCCTGAAGTCTCTAGTGAAGTCAAGTCAATCAAACATTTTACAGTTACATAAACTTATAAATCATACAACACTCTCTAAAAGGTAATTATATTACTTACTATTGCCTTCAACTCCTTCTCTTCTTCTCTATTCTCATTATTCACTAAACATTCATCAACTTCACCTAGAGAGTAGCTCTCACATCTAGCCCCCTCTTCTCTGTTTCCACTGCTAGTTCAGGATCTATTTATAATGTCCCATTAGGTGTACAGAGTTCCCATTTTGAATCATTTAAATGTGGAGGCTCTTAAAATGCCTAGGAATAAACTCAACCAAACAGGTGAAGGACTCTGAAAACTATAAAACACTGATGAAAGAAACTGAAGATGACACAAATGGAAAGACATTCCATATTCATGGACTGAAAGCATTAATACTGTTAAAATGTCCATGCTACCCAAAGCAATCTACAGATTCAATGCAATTCTTATCCAGATGCCAACAGCATTTTCCACAAAACTAGAATAATACTAAAATTTGTATGGAACCACAAAAGACCCCAAATAGCCAAAGCAATCTTGAGATAGAAAAACAAAGCTGGAAGTATCACAATTCCAGATTTCAAGCTATATTACAAAGCTACAGTAATCAAAACAATAGGGAACTGGCACAAAAACAGACATCTAGATCAATGGAACAGGATAAAGAACCCAGAAATAAACCTATGGTTATATGGTCAATTAATCAATCTATGAACAAAGGAGGCAAGAATATGCAATGGAGAAAAGACCGTTTTTCAATAAATGATGCTGGGAAAACTAGACAGTTACATGTAAAAGAACTGGACCAATTTTCAACCAATTTCTTTGCCACCAGCCACAGCAACATTTTTCTAGGTATATCTCCTAAGGCAAGGGAAACAAAAGCAAAAATAAACTTTGGGACTACATCAAAATAAAAGGCTTTTACACAGCAAAAGGAACCATCTACAAAACAAAAAGGCAACTTACTGAACGGGAGAAGACATTTGCAAATGATATATATGATAAGGGATTAATATCTAAAATATATAAAGAGTTTATACAACACACCACCAAAAAAACCCCAAAAAACAGAAAAACCCCAATCTGATTAAAAAAATGGACAGAGGCCCTGAATAGACATTTTTTCCAAAGACGACATACAGATGGCCAACAGACACATAAAAAGATGTTCAACATCACTAATCAGCAGGGAAATGTAAATCAAAACCCCAATAAGATATCACCTTACACCTGTTAGAATGGCTCAAGTAAAAAAGACAAGAAATAATAAATGTTGGTGAGGATGTAGAAAAAAAAGGAATCCTTGGACACTGTTGGTGGGAATGTAAATTAGTACAGCCACTATGGAAAACAGCATGGAGGTTCCTCAAAAAATTAAAAATAGAAATACCATATGATCCAACAATTCCACTATTGGATATTAATCCCTTCTAAAAATGAATACACTAATTCAAAAAGATATATGCACTCCTTTGTTTATTGCAGCATTATTTCCAATAGCCAAGATATGGAAGCAACCTGTGTCCAGGGATAGACAAATGGATAAGGCGCGCACACACACACACACACAACTATTATGCAGCCATTAAAAAGGATTGAGATCTTGGGCGCCTGGGTGGCTCAGTTGGTTGAGCGACTGCCTTCGGCTCAGGTCATGATCCTGGAGTCCCTGGATCGAGTCCCGCATCGGGCTCCCTGCTCGGCGAGGAGCCTGCTTCTCCCTCTGACCCTCCCCCCATCTCATGTACTCTCTCTCTCTCAAATAAATAAATAAATCTTTAAAAAAAAAAAAAAAGGATTGAGATCTTGCCATTTGTGACAATGTGGATGGACCTAGAGGGTATTAGGCTAAGTGAAATAAGTCAGACTAAGAAAGACAAATACCATATAATTTCACTCATATGTGGAATATTAAAAAAAAAAATGAATCAACAAACAAAAAGCAGAATCAGACCTATAAATAAGAGAACAAACTGATGGTTGCCAGAGGGGAGGGGTAGGAATGGGCAAAATAGGTGAATGGTAATGGGAGGTACAGGCTTCCAGTTATGGAATGAATAAGTGACAGGAATAAAAGGCACAACATAAGGAATATAGTGGGGGCGCCTGGGTGGCTCAGTTGTTAAGTGTCTGCCTTTGGCTCAGGTCATGATCCCAGGGTCCTGGGACTGAGCCCCGCATTGGGCTCCCCGCTCTGCAGGAAGTCTGCTTCTCCTTCTCCCACTCCTCCTGCTTGTGTTCCCTCTCTCACTGTGTCTCTCTCTGTCAAATAAATAAATAAAATCTTAAAAGAAAAAAAAGGAATATAGTGAATGATACTGTAATAGTATGGTATGGGAACAGATGGTAGCTATACTTTCAGTGAGCAGAGCATAATATATAAACTTGCCAAATCACTATGTTGCATGCCTGAAACTAAAGTAACTTTAAGTGCCAACTATACTCAAAAAAAAAAAAAATGTGGAGGCTCTTTTCCTAAAATCCTTTGTTTAATTAAAAAAACCCATCTCATTTGGTTTATTTTTATCTCAGATAACCATTATTCAAATGTTTAATAACCTGAATACTGGATCTAAATCAATCATGCTATCAACTCCCCTTCCAAAATTTTCTTTTTTTTAAGATTTTATTTATTTATTTGACAGAGAGAGACACAACACAGTGAGAGAGAGAACACAGCAGGGGGAGTGGGAGAGGGAGAAGCAGGCTTCCCGCTGAGCAGGGAGCCCAATGCGGGGCTCCATCCCAGGACCCTGGGATCATGACCTGAGCCGAAGGCAGGTGCTTAACGACTGAGCCACCCAGGCACCCCCCCTTCCAAATTTTAAGTGAATATTCAATTTGTAACAACTAAAGCAGAAAATGACATGAAATGACTTTGCTATGGGAAAAAAAAATCCAATATGTGATTAAGTGCATAAAATTAAAGGATAAAAACATATTTGCATTTTCACAAGGATTTCCAGGTTACACATCTATAAAAGTGGATGAAGTGCTCCATCTTGAACACTCAATATAAAAGAAGTGAATACTTTCATACATGACATGAAGTAGTATGTAGAAGCAAATAACCATGGCTGGTGACATAAAAATTGCATGCACTTAAAAGAATATATAAAGAACTCTTCAAATTACAGAAATTACAAAGGTTTGGTTTCAAGCCTTTTTCATATGTTTTGAATGTAAGTAATAAATATAATTCAATTTATAATATTTAACATTTAAAAATGTTTCTCTTAGGACCTATTTCTTTATTTAGAGAGGGAGAGAATCTCAAGCAGGCTCCACGCACACTCTGATGTGGGGCTTGATCTCTTGACCCTGAGATCATGACCTGAGCCGAAATCAAGAGCCGGTCACTCAACCAACTGAGTCACCCAGGAACCCCTCCTTAGGGCCATTTTAACCCCTCCTTGGCTTTTCTTCTAAGTCAGTTTTGTTGGTGAACTTCATTGAGTGTTATCATCTGACAGCTTTAATTGTAACCCAAGCAAGAAACAGGTAATTTTTATCCATACAAACCTGTGTAACAGTTAAGTGTATTTTAATTTTTTAAAGATAACTTATATATTTTTGTTTAAATAAAGTTATACAACTTAGAAAATTATACAAGTTGAACAAATAAAGCTTTGGTAAAGCAATTACTTATGTAGCAGAAATCCAATAATTAAGATGCTATTTGTTTCAGTGATACTGATTTTAATGGAGAAAAACGTGGAAAACTGTGAACAGAGGTAAAGAACACCAAGTAACACAGCTCATTAATGGTAAATATGAAAGATGATAAAAATACAAAATTAGGTCTCATAAAGTATAACAAAGAGAGAGGATTACCTGGAACCTCTTTTTAGCAGCAAATATAAAAGGGAAAAGATTACAACACAGATTTGAATTTAAAACACTAGTAAAATACTTCTGTAATAAAATATTTTTGTAAGTTTAATGCAGGTAAAACATACTGCATATATTAAAGAGCTATTGTTTTTATTTATTACCGCATAGAAGGCTAAAGTTATTCCATTAATGGCAGGGAAATCAAAAGAAGGCGAAAAAAGAAAAATGAGAATTGAACATGTTCTATGTTGTAAACTTTAAAGCCTACTGTTCTTCTTTTTCTACAGTGCACTCTGAATTTCAAACAAAATACTGAAGCCTATCCTTGTTCTTAAGTGTGGGAGTAAAATGGTAACAACCAAGTTAAAAGGTTGGTCGTACTGGAGATGCTATTAAGGAAACTGTCTAAGGAGGTGAAGCAACCCCTCCTCTAACCCAGGAGGGTTTCTCAGTCAGCCAGTCCAGCCTAGCAGGCAAAGTGAGTCACTCAAGATCATACTAGCTTTGGGATTTTGCTAGTAAAGGAGGTAACTTAAAAGAACCCCTTTAATAACATAATGACCAAAAGAGAATTGGAAGAGATCACAAAGGTGATCTCATCCACCCTCCTACTGAAACCAGGAAACTTCTTTACACGTCTAGAACATCCCTTTGTAGCAGTGACGGACAAATGGTCACCTAAGCTCTTATGAAAACTGCTTATGAAAGGGAGGTCACTTCATAAAATTCACCCACACCCAAGACAACAATTACATCTCCACTTAGCTTTGTTTTCAAACAAAGCTAAAGTGTTTCCCACTGTAAATTGTTAGTGTCCCTTTAAAATCACTCCTGAATAAGCTACTTCAGATCTGACGCTAGATCTGAATGTTTTATTTGTTAAAATAGTCTAAGATATGTGGCCTTTTTGAAGTCACATCACACCCTAGACTCCTATCTTTGTACATATCACCCCTGTTTAAAACAAAAATGAATTTCTGCTGCTGTCTACCAAATAAATTAAGGAGTACCTTATATCTGAGTTTCTGTACAATCTGGTCTTATATCTATTTTTTTCATCCTTATCTCCCAGCATTTACCTATTGGTACCTTTTTTTTTTTTCACTTCTAAAACAGACTTTTTCCACACTGTCCTGTTTCAGAAACTGACTGAAGACATGTTCATCTCACTAAAGCTAGTTGTGAAAAGTGTCCCACAGAGTCCTTTTATGCATATACCATTTTATTGAACATACAAATATCATCATTGCCCTATGTTAATGTTTTTAAATGAAAGTATAAATATACATTAAATGAAGCTAACAGACTTATAAACTGCATAATTTTTCACTGATAAATATGTGTGGCTATTTTTATAAACCTCTGAAACTTAAGGGATAACTAAAACTGTCTGGAGTTTGTTATAAAACCAAGTGATCATAATGAAGAACCTCAGCAGCACCCACATACTGCACATGTAAAATGCAACTTTTCTGTAGGACTTAGTTCACTTTATAATTTTTTCTTGACAAATACAGTTCCATGTTTTATAGGGAAAAAATCAATACCTTAAAATATAATAAAGATCAAAACAGAACAAAGAATAAATAATGGAATAAAATATCTTATTTAATAAAACTTACCTTACTACCCCCTGCCTTTGAAAGGAACAAGGGAAAAAAAGAAACATTGATGATGAATAACATGCAGCAGTTAAGTAAACAGAATAAAGGAAACAGCAACAGAAATCTAAGGAAATACAAAATGCCTAAATTTTATGCTCCACTGTTCTGAGTATTTTTATTAAAAAATATTGGAAGTTTGATTGACAACTACTTTAAATATATACATAAGATTTGCTACAAAAAGAAAAACATAAAATTATTATAGTCATTTAGGAAAAAAGGCCTCACAAAAGTACCAACCAAGTAGAGCAGTTACCAATGTCATCCAAAACCTTTTAAGTGGATGTTTGACAAGCATTTGTTTTCAGTTTATAAAATGTTGTTTCATATTTGATAGCAATATTTTATTTAAAATACAAAAACATTATAGATAGACTATAATATCTCCTCACAAATTATGCAAAGTTGGTAAAAAGAAGTATCTTCATTTTTTTTTTTTTTGCAAGAAGTATCTTCATTTTTTTCTCCTTTGATAAATCTCTCATTTTATGAAAATAAAGACTCCTAGTTCTGAGTCATTTTGGACTCGGCCTCAGCATTTTCAAAAGAATTCAGCAGAGCTGAAATTATAAAATAAACTGAGAACAATGCAAAATAATTTCAAAAATAATTTTGAAAATGTTAGCTGTAAAAAATGCAAGCTAACAGCAAAGATTATGAAAGCATCAAGCATTTTTCACGAGCAGAAAAATACTTCCGTCTGTCAGAATTTGGGTCACTTTATTAATAAAGGAGGAATTTTAAGTGTTTTACCATGAATGACAGACTACAGATTAAAATTTGGTCACATTTTCTGATATACCTAATTTATCTGATATTTTTCTTAAAAAATAAATGAAAAAGATTTATGGGAATGTCTAGAATTTCTTCCTCCCTATAGTACACTTTTCACTTTTCATTATCTGTGAGGTATAATTTAAGTAATTTTAAGCACTATACTGCACATATTCTCACCAGAACATCCACATTTGCAAACTTACATGTATTTCTCTGATTAATAAATATGTAGATATTGTTTACTACTTTGTGGATATTTAATTTCAGAAACTGTTTAAATTTATTTCCCTCAGGTGACTCTCTATTTCATTTGCAGGGAGGGGTGGTAAAGACTTACTACCTAAATTCTTTAATACATTTTGTTTCATTTTATAAAATACTCCATAAGTGAGTGACGGTAAGGCTCATTTAACCTCTAAGGAAACAGAGGCTTAGAGGCAACAAATAGTTTTTCAAGGTGACACAAGAGGAAAATGATAAAAATTAGTATTTTAACCCATTTGTCTGACTCCAAAACCATGTTCTTTGCACTGTAAGATGCTGCCTCCCACTAGATCACTTCAACCTTGAATCTTGATATTTAAATTATGGTATGCTCAGATTTCTTAAAACATCTAATTTATTTTAGTTTATTTTTTAATTTTAATTTTTTATTTTATTTTAAAAAAGATTTTATTATTTGAGAGAGAGAGAGAGCACAAGCAGGGGGAGCAGCAGGGAGAGGGAGAAGCAGGCTCCCCGCTGAGCAAGGAGCCCGATGCAGGACTAGATCCCTGGATCCTGGGATCATGACTTGAGCCAAAGGCAGACGTTTAACCGACTGAGCCACTCAGGTGTCCCAAAACATCTCTCTAATGTAATACTTTGCCTCTTTATACGTGATGACAAAATGGACAACTACCCCCTACCCCCTATCCATAAAGGTGATGCCAGTGCTATTATTTGGGTACTCATCAGCAAATGGGCACCTGGAAGAGGAGCTGTGGAGACATCATAACTCAACACTCCCCTTAGAACTTCTGTGGGAACCTGTGTGGCTAGTCAGTTCAGAGACCCTCTAGATCCCCCTTCTCCATCAGGAATATGCACCTCACCCTTCCAATTTCATTCTTCTCCCTGAATGTTAAGTCCGTAGTGCAAATTCAAACCCCTCTGCCAGTGCTTTCTTGTACTGTCATCTCTATCTAGCTGAGCCCCAGGAGTCTTCAGCACTACTCTCTCTGACTAGACATTCACTCGAATTTTCCACAAATTCTGTTCAGTGTGAGTGAACTCCCTTTCATTTTTAAATTTTCCCTCAAATATTCTTACCAACTTCTCATAACAAAGTTTTCCTCAACACATCTTTGGACAGAAGAGGTCACTGCTGTTCCCACCTCCCACTCCTTCTTGTCTCCTCACTGCAGTTTCTGGATAATCTTTCCTTTATCAATTCTTAAAAATTCTTCACTTCTGAAGTCCATGTCACTCACTGATCCACACACCTCTTTACTGTCTTCCATATTCCCTAATGGTTTTTAAAGCATCACGTGATGTTAACAGTTCCTCTCTTGATCTGTCGTCTAACTCAGAGACTTTATTAAAACAGTTTTCTCTCCTTATAAAATTGCTGTTGGCAGAGCCTTTAATTCTGATGTGCTGCTTCCAGACAAAGACCAGTAATTCCCATTCTCTAATGGAAGCTGGACTTCAATTTGCCTCTTGGAAAAATTTTTGTTTCTCATTACTTTTTAAAGATTTTATTTATTTGACAGAGAGCACAAGAGAGCACAGGCAGGGGGAGCAGTAGGCTGAGAGGGAGAAGCAGACTCCCTGCCGAGCAGGGAGCCCAGTGTGGGCTCGATCCCAGCTGGGATCATGACCTGAGCCGAAGGCAGACGCTCAACCATCTGAGCCACGTAGCCAGTCCTGGTGAAATTTTCTACCCTTGATTAAAGGCACATGGATAAAAATGCCTTTTCAAAATTTAATCCTATCTCTGCTCAGGTGCTTCCTAAAACATACTTGGTATTGGATTCAAATTTTATTATTTCCTACAACCCTATCACATTTATTTATAAAAGTTAGCAAATAATATTCCTTTAATCATAGACACTTTGTATATTCCCTAAACTACTTGAAAGAGACAGTGTCACCACCAAAAAGGATTTAAGGACAAACACGTTTTCTAAGAGGTGCTGGGAGCTGGAAAATGCAAGAGTACCACTGCTACTTAGTTTTTACAAAAATTCATTCAGTTAAACAATTAATTCAATTTTAATACCAATATATTTTTCTTCATCTAGTTTTAAATTTGATTGTTACCTCTCATCAACTGAGGGTTCTTTTTGTTGCAAATGAGGCTTGACTCCAAACATTGGGCGAATATTTGTTGATAAGGCTCTAATGGTGTAACTGATTTCATTCTCCCTTGTAACATCACTGTCATAGCCTGCCATCAAAACATAAGAATTATTCTCTAAGTTGCAACTGAGGAGTTCTATTATGATCCTATAAATTGGATACAAGGATGTTCAACAATATGAAATAAGTTAAATTATGAAATAATTATGAATAATAAATTATGAAATTACAGTCAGTAAAAATTATATAGAATATTTAATATGCAACAATGTTTTTAAAATATTACTAAGAGATAACAGCCTATTAAATATAAATTCAATATATCATTTTTGTTAAAAAATATAATGTATATAAATGCAAATACCCCTGTGGAAATACCTCAATATGTTAACAGACGTTACCTCTGAGTGGTCAAATTATGGATACTGTGTTTATTTTTATTGCAAAATGTATTTCCTAATTTTTCTGTAATGAGCTGGTATTATTTGTATATTAGGAAAAATTAAAATCATTTTAAAATATGAGGTTCAATACCATAACAATTTTTTTTAAAGATTTTATTTATTTGAGAGAGACAGAGCAAGCACGAGTGGGGGGAGAGGCAGAGGGAGAAGCAGACTCCCTGCTGAGCAGGGGGCCCAATGCAGGGCCTGATCCCAGGTCCCTGGGATCATGCCCCGAGTTGAAGGCAGACACCTAACCAACTGAGCCCCCCAGGCACCCCACCATAAAATTTATTTTAACAGTACTTACTTAAAGTAGGATTATCATACATTTGTAGATGAAGAATATTTAAGTCATCAATATATGCTAGTCTGTTATTTTTGAGGCATAAAACCAATTTTGGTGTTAAACAGACCACAAACACTAAAATCACAATTATTCAAACATTATTATTACTTGTTTAACTGCTATAGTTTAAATCAGTTGTGCTAAATTGTGTTTTTATTAAAATATTTTAAAATGACATACCCCCATCTTCTTCCGAATCTGTATCAGATTCTTCACTATCACAAGGCCTTTTTTCTCGATAGCCCTCGATTTCATTTGTCCAAACCATTAAAGACATATCTGCACCTCCTAAGGTAACCAACATGCTGTCATCGTAAGTCCAGCGAACATTTGTGACATGTGTACTATGGGCCACATACCTCTTAAATTTTCCAAATTTTCCCTAAAGATGAAAAAAAAAATTCAGTCTTTCAGAAATGTTACTACTTGAAAATGGTCCTATTCTTCAGGCATCTATACCATCTAGAAAGCTGAAAATGAAGTTTCTGACCAATAAATGCTTTATTGGAACACATTCTTACCAATTAAGGTTCTGCCACTTAAGTGTACCTAAAACAGGGATGTGTGGAGTATTTCCTCAGGTGCCTGGGTTCTCTATGAGAATTTTTAAACTTGTTTTCATTTCAATGCTGATCTAAAAATATAAATATGAGCAGCTACTTAAGATCTATACCATAATATGATTTCGGTGCCCTATTTCAAATTTATGTTTATGTTCATGCCAGATTATAATATACAGCTGACCTTGAACAACACGGGTGTGAACTGCACAGTCCCTTATATGTAGATATTTTTTGATAAACACAGTATAGCACTGTAAATATATTTTCTCTTCCTTATTGTTACAATATTATTTTTGCAATAACATTTTCTTTTCTCTAGCTTGTTATAAGAATACAGTATATAATACATACAACATACAAAATATGTGTTGACTGTTTGTTATTGGTGAGGTTTCCAGTCAACAGTAGGCTATTAGTAAAGTTTTTGGTGAGTCAATGGTTATATGCGGATTTTTGACTGTACAGGGATCGGTATCCCTAACCCCCACATTGTTCAAGCGTCAACTGTATATCTGAATCAGTGACAAGAAATAAATGCATCTGGACTTGATATATGAATTTTATTTTTGTGCTAAATGAAAGCCTAATATTTCCCGGTAGCTTGAATAGAGGAAAGCACTAAGAGAATTCAGTCATCACACAGCTCACCACATGGGCACATAGTACTCCAAAAAGTCTGTGCAGTCTAGTTTCAGCAAAATAACATCATTCATTACATTGAATCAATGCTGTCTATTTTAGTTTTATAGGTATTGTATTTATAGTATTTTGGATCTAATGGTTGAAACATTTTAACCGACTGAGCCACCCAGGCGTCCCATGGTTGAAACATTTTAAACTTAAGGCTGTAAATATAAAGAGTTTGAGTTTACTGTTAATGGTATATATTTAATCAAATGAATACCAAAATTATTTAAGTTAGCATTAGGGATAAAAGAAATGTTTCCTCTAAAAGGGACATTTATATTACTCAATACTGAGAAACACTATACAATATAACTTAAGGCACAGGATCATAAATTATAAGACTACTTCTAAATAAAAGCTATAAATGTCAAAAATAGTATATATAATTCTAAATCCTTCATATTACATACATAATATTCATATTACAACAACAAAATACTATGAAAGAGCATTACCTTAACCATTTTTATAATTATGATCATTAGGGGAGTTAAAGAAAAACACATACTTTTGCAGGATATCTAAATAACTTCACAAATCCCAAATCATCCCCAGTAGCTAGGATCATTTTGTCACTGGTGAGGCAAGAGGCAGTTATGTCTGTGACTTCTCCAATTACTGGCCAAATTCCCTCACAGCATAAACCAAGCACACTTGTCCATGATGCCCAACAAATTTTTTCTACCTAAAAAGAAAAAAAAGGCTGTAAGTTTGTAATATCTAAACCTTAAAAACTGACAACAAAAATCTGAATATTTTTCTTTATAGTTATATATGTCACAAGTAAAATTAAAATTTTAATTATAACAGTTAAATTACTAGTTGTCTTGGTTTTGTAGCTTCCCAAGTCTGCCAATTCCTGTAGAAAATATTTAACATAACATTATTCAAGATGTACTTATTATGTATCCACTGTGTGTTCTAGATGCTGAGGATTCAGTGATAATAAATAAGACCATTTCTGCTCTTAGAATAATCAATCAATCTATACTTCATGTCTAAATTTCTAATACTTTAGAGGCTTGTTTTCCAATTAATCATTACTGGATATTAAGAACCTTTACTTAGAGTCTCTCTTGTCATTAAGCCACTTTCATATTCAATTTGTTTAGCCTCTCTTCCTTAGCCGTATCAAAAAATTTTGCTAATGCTGTCAGTCACAAAAGGAAACACATTTTTTTTTCTTCTCTTTAAACAGGAATTTGCCAACAAGCATCTTAGGCATATAGGTTCCAAAAGATTTGACAGACATGCAGTGCTCCTATCTAAGATAGCATGTCTTCTAATTGCCTCCTATCCTTTGAGGAAAGTAACTGGACTGGAGCATACCTAGATGTAAAAGTTGATTTATTCCCCCCCCCCTTTTTTTTAGAGAGCACGTGCATGTGCATGCAAGTGCAAGTGAGGGTGGGGTGGGGGCGGTGGGTGGGGAGAGGAGAGAGAGAATCTCAAGCAGGCTCCATGCTGGGCCTGACACAGGGCTCCATCTTACCACCCTGACATCATGACCTGAGCCAAAATCAAGAGTCAAATGCTTAACCAACTGAGCCACCGAGGCGCCCCTGTTTTATTCCTTTTCTTATACAGCATCTTTTCCTTTACTCATCTAATAGACTAGGGCAGAAAATAAACTCACAGAAAGAATAGCCATGATTTGAATAATGTGAGGACAGTCTTCATATGTAAATGACAAAAGGTGGCCATCAGTGTTCTAACCACTTAGTCATATCAACAACATTGCAAGCACTATTATCTTCCTACCTCCACACTGGGGATGGTTTGTTTTTTCCCTCTGGGAGCTTCAAAGAATAACTGTTCTTTAGCACCAGTGTTGACCTGTAAAAGCTTTCCTTAAAAAAAAAAATTAAAAATATATACATATATAAAATATATAGTTAATGGGATGTTTAACTTTTTAAAATATTTTCTTTCATAGTTTATTATATTTAAATTGTTTTATAATCATAAAATTAAATTGTTTCATTAATGTAAAATGACAGAGTCAATCCTATTTAAAAGCATTCAGTGAACATTAGTGTTTGTACCACCTTTCTCCCATTAAATTCTTTTTAAAATTCCAGTGCAGATAACAGTGTTATATTAATTTCAGGTGTGCAATATAGTGATTCGACAATTCTATACATTACTCAGTGCTCCTCATGTAAGTGTACTCTTCATCCCCTTTGCCTATTTCACCCATCTTCCCATCCCCCCCTTTTTTAATTTTTAATTAATTAATTAATTTATTTTTTTTTTAAGATTTTTTTTTATTTATTTGACAGAGAAAGACACAGCGAGAGAGGGAACCCAAGCAGGGGGAGTGGGAGAGGGAGAAGCAGGCCTCTGGCGGAGCAGGGAGCCCAATGCGGGGCTCGATCCCAGGACCCTGGGACCATGACCTGAGCTGAAGGCAGACGCTCAACGACTGAGCCACCCAGGCGCCCCCCCCCTTTTTTTAAAGTTTTATTTATTCATTTTAAGTAATCTCTACACCCGACGTGGATCTCAAACTCCCAACACTGAGATCAAGAGTCACATGCTCTACCAACTGAGCCAGCCAGGCACCCCAGTATTTTATTATTTTTGGTGTAATTGTAAGTGGGATCGTTTTCTTAATTTCTTTCTTCTGCCTATTAGAGTATAGAAATGCAACGGATTTCTGTATATTGATTTTGTATCCTATGACCTTACTGAATATGTTTATCAGTTCTAGTAGTTTTTTGGTGGAGTCTTCAAGGTTTTCCATATATTGTATCGTATCCATATCATATCCATGCAAAGAGTAAAGTTCTACTTTTTCCTTAGCAATTTGGATCCTTTTTTCTCTTTTTCTTCTGTCATTGCTGTGGCTAGGACTTCTAATACTATGTTGAATAAAAGTGGTAAGAGTGGACATCCTTGTCTTGTTCCTGACCTTACAGGGAAAGCTCCCAGTTTTTCCCCATTAAGTATGATGTTAGCTGGGGTTTTTCACATATGGTCTTTATTATGTTGAGGTATGTTCCCTCTAAACCTATTCTGTTGAGGGTTTTCATCATGAATGGATATTGTACTTTATCAAATGCTTTTTCTATATTGAAATGATCATAAGGTTTTTATCCTTTCTCTTGCTGATGTAACATCTCATGTTGATTGATCTGCGAATATTAAACCCTGCTTGCATCCTAGGAATAAATTCCATGTGATTGAGAATGATTTTAATTACTGTTGAATTTGGTTTGCTAATATTTTATTGAGGATTACCGCATCTATGTTCATCAGAGATATTGGCCTGTAGTTCTTTTTGTGGTGTCTTTATCTGGTTTTGGTATCAAGGTAATGCTGGCCTCACAGAATGAATTTGGAAGCTTTCTTTCCTCTTCTATTTTTTGGAATAGTTTGAGAAGAACAGGTATTAACTCTTAAGTGTTTGACAGAATTCACCTGTGAAGCTGTCTGGTCCTGGGCTTTTGTTTTTTGGGAGTTTTTGGATTTCTGATTCAGTATCATTGCTGTTAATCAGTCTGTTCAAACTTTCTATTTCTTCCTGTTTCAGTTTTGATAGGTTATATGTTTTTAGGAATTTATCCGTGTCTTCTAGGTTGTCATATTGTTTGGCATATTATTTTTCATACTATTCTCTTACAACCCTTTGTATTTTAATGGTGTCAGTTATCATTTCTCCTCTTTCACTTCTGATTTTGTTTGAGCTCTCATGGTTTTTTTGTTGTTGTTTTTTCCTTTTTGGATGAACTTGGCTAGAGGTTTAGCAATTTTGCTGATCTTTTCAAAGAACTAGCTCCTGATTTTCATTGACGTAGTCGTTTCTTTAGTTTCTCTTTTGTTTATTTCTGCTCTAATCTTATTATTTCCTTCCTTCTGCTGGATTTGGGTTTTGTTTGTTCTTCTTTTTCTATCTTCTTTAGGTGTAGGGTTAGGGTGTTTGAGATTTTTCTTGCTACTTTTAGAACTGCTTTTGCTGCATACCAAAGATTTTGGATTACTGTGTTTTCATTTTCATTGTCTGCATGTATTTTTAAATTTCTTCTTTGATTTCTTGGTTGACCCAATCATTGTTTAGTAGCATGTTATTTAGCCTCCATGTACTAGTATTCTTTCCAGTTTTTTTTTTTTTCTTGCGGTTGATTTCTGGTTTTATGGCATTATGGTCAGAAAAGATGCATGGTATGATTTCAAACTTTTTGAATTATTGAGACTTGTTTTGTGTCCTAATAGGTTATCTATCCTGGAGAATGTTTGATATGCACTTGAAAATAATGTGTATTCTGTTTTAGGATGGAATGATCTCTAAATATATCTGTTAAATCCATCTGGTCCGGTGTCATTCAAAGCCACTGTCTCCTTGTTGATTTCGTTTGGATCTATCCATTGATGTAAGTGGGATGCTAAAGTCCCCCACTATTATTGTATTACTATCAATTACCTCTTTTATGTTTGTTATTGTTTTATGTAGTTAGGTACTCCCATGATGGGTGCAGAAATATTTACAATTGTTATATCTTCTTGTTGGATTGTTCCCTTTATGAATATATACATCCTTCTTTGCCTCTTGTTACAGTTTTTTAAAGTCTATTTTGTCCTGGCTTTCTTTTCACTTCCATTTGCATAAGAAATGGTTTTCCATTCCTTCACTTTCTTTTTTTTTAATTTAAATTCAATTAGCCAACATATAGTACATCATTAGTTTCAGATGTAGTGTTCAATAATTCATCAGTTGCGTATAACACCCAGTGCTCATCACATCACCATTCCTTTTCAAGCTGCATGTGTCCTTAGGTCTGAAATGAGTCTCTTATAGGCAGCATATAGATGGGTCTTGCTTTTTTATCCATTCTGTCACCCTAGTCTTTTGATTGGAGTATTTGTCCACTTATATTCAAAGTAATTATTGATAGGTAGGTACTTACTGCAATTTTGTTACTTGTTTGTGGTTGATTTTGTAGTTCTTTTCTGTTCCTTTCTTCCCTCACTCTGTTTTCTCATGGTTTGCTGGCTTTCTTTAGTGATATACTTGGATTCCCCTCTATTTTTTACATATCTACTAGTGGGTTTTGATTTGCTGTTACCATTAGGTTTGTATATAACATCTTATGCCTACAGCAGTCTATTTTAAGTTGATGGTCGCTTAAGTTTGAACTCATTCTTTACTCCTCTCCCCGCTTCCCTATTTTAGGTATATGGTGTCATACTTTCCCTTCCTTTTCTTTTATAAATCCTTTGACTGATTTTTATAGAAATATTTAATTTTACTGCTTTTGTGCTTCCTACTTTTCTTACTCTAATTTATGGTCTTTTCGTTCCACTCAGAGTCCCCTATAATAATTCATGGAGGGCTGGTTTAGTGGTCATAAATCCCTTTAATTTCTGTTTGTCTGGGAAACTCTTTATCTCTCCTTCTATTCTGAGTGATAGCCTTGCTGGATAGAGTATTCTTGGCTGCAGGTTTTTTTCTTTCAGCACTCTGAATATATTATGCCATTCCCTTCTGGCCTGCAAAATGTCTGCTGAAAAATCAGCTGATAGCCTTATGGGATTTCTCTTGTATGTAAAGGTCATCTTTTCTCTTGCTGCTCTTAAAACATTCTCTTTATCACTCCTTTTTGCCATTTTAATTACTCTGTGTCTTGGTGTGAACCTCCTTGGGTTGGTTTTGCTGGGGGCTTTCTGTGTCTTCTGGATCTGGATTTCTGTTTCCTTTCCCAGATTTGGGAAGCTTGCAGCTATTATTTCTTCAAGTAAATTTTATTCCTTCCTTTCTCTTCTCCTTCTGGGATCCCTGTAATGCAAATGTTATTACTCTTAATGGTGTCACTGAGTTCCCTAAGTCTGTTTTCATTTATTATTACTATTTTTTCTCTCTCCTGTTCAGCTTGATTGCTTTCCATTATTATGTCCTCCAGGTCACAGATCCACACTTCTGCTTTCTCTAGTGTACTATTTATTCCATCTAGTGTATTTTTAATTTCATTTATTGAGCTCTTCATTTCTGATTGGTTCTTTTTTATGTTTTCTATTTCTTCATTAAGGTCCTTATCAAGGTCATCTACTCTTTGTTCAAGTCCATTGTGTATCTTTATGACCATTACTTTAACTTCTCTATCAGGCATGTTCATCATCTCCATTTTGTTTAGTTCTCTTGCTATGATTTTGTCCTCTTCTTTCAACTGGGACATGTTCCTGTCTCCTCATGTTGTCTAATTCTCTGTGTTTCTATGTGTTAGGAAAGTCAGCTACATTTCCTGCTCTTGCAAGTAGTGGCCTTATTGAAAAGAGGTCCTGTGGTGCCCTGTAGCACCATGTGCCCTGTTTACCGGAACCTGGTGTTTCAGAAGTGTCTCCTGTGTGTGTTGTGTGTGTCCTAGTGTTGTTGCTGAGCAGCTTTTGCCTTTAGTCCAGTCATCTGCAATGGCTCTTTGCTGCTTGTGGACAGGTTTATCCCTGTGTTGTTAATAGGCCAGTCTGGGGCCGTCCTGGGCTTGAGTTGAGTCAGACCAGGTTTTTGCCAGAGATGTAGTAGCACCAAACTGTAGGGCACTTTCCCTTGAGAAGCTTTCATAGGTGGGCAGGGCTTGCAGTCAGATGAGATGTCTGCCCCCAGCCCACTGCTGGGGCTGCAGTTGGACTAGCATGTATGGTTATCTTCTTCTCTCCCCAGAGTTAGGAGTCTCTTTGGAGTGGTGCTGGTCCCTGTCAGGGCTGCTTGCACCCTGCCAGAATTGTGGCATTACTCTGGATGGGCTCCTGCCAAGGGTGTATTGGAGGGGGCGTGTCCCCAGGAGCAAGCAGTGGTCGGGTGTATGGTGTGAGCAAGGTTTGTGCGGGTCTGCTGTGGGAGAAGACCTGGAACCCAGGTCTGGCTGGAGAGGATGTGTCTGCAGAATGTAGGGGCGGGGTGCATTGTTAAGCAAGTTAGATGGAAAGTGTTCCTGCTTCACTGATTCTTGTAGGTAATCCTGCGTCTAGGCTAGGGATAGGGGAGGGAAATGGCGTCTGTCCCCTCTTTTGTTCTTAGTTTCCCAACTCACATGCTCTAAGATTAGTAAACAAATTTCCTTTCCACGTACCCCAGGTGTTTTCCAAACTGCTGCTTCTAGGGCTGTTGTTATGCTGTGTCTTTAAGGGTGGAGACTCCATTTCCTCTCACTCTCCTGGCTCTCTCAGAGCCAAACCGGATGATTTTTAAAATTCTAGGTGTAAGCCTAGAACTAATTGTAAGAACTTGTGGAATTCGACCCCTCTGGTTTTCAAAGCCAAATGTTTTATCTCTTCCCTGTGGGCTTCCCACTGTGATTGTCTGTTTCTTTCCCCTCTCCATGCCCGCAGTGTCCCTTCTCCCTCCTGCAGACAGTCCTGTGAATCCATTTAGCTCCCAACTGCATCTCCATTCTTCCTATCCTCTTCATGTGGCCTCTTCTCTACGTTTAGCTGTGGAGAATCTGTTCTGCCAGTCTTCAGGTCATTTTCTGGGTTATTTACACTGATGTGGGTGTTAGTTTTATCTGAGACAAGGTGAGTCTAGCACCCTCCTACTCTGCCATCTTCCCCAGAAGTAGAATGTTTAACTTTTATGGGAAAAATTAAGCTTAAACATAAAAACCATTTTCCTCACAGTCAACCACATAAGTAATTCATAAATGGTTTAATTTTTGTGTATGTATATACATAAAAACTATTTCTGTTGTTACACATATAAAAAAACCCTAGAAATAAATTTGAGGATTTTTTTAAAAAGCTTTTTGTTTAATTATGTTTGGAAAAACTTTAACAATACTAGATTTATGTAAATGAATACATGAAACTATAGAGCATTTAAAATATTTAGCATTTATCTAAATTATTAAACACTGCCATGTGCAATGCATTCTACTGAAAAAACAAAGACACTCATTAAATTCTGTATGTTATACAATTGTGATTATTTTTAAGAAATGCGTTTTATTGAATGATGGGGAGAGGACATTAAAATCCTCATTAATGTATCTATTTTCCAAATTTTCAATTATTATTTATACTAAGCTTATCTGACAAGAGCCACAACAAATGACTAAAAAATTTTACATAATATTTAATTTACTTTACAAATTAAAGAATTTGCCACTTACTGTACTATCCCTTGAATTATATTGGAAGTATTGAAAAATCTAAACTCACAGCATTCACCTTCAGATGTGAAATAAAGGAGTGGAAAGTAATTTTGAGAATGTTTCTCACAATGATTCTGAACTCATCTGTTGAATCACTGTTTCTCTAAAATAGTTATACTAAATCAAATGGGACTTTTACCAAATAGGTTATTTAAATTCTTACCTCTAATGTCCCAATCAACATGGGTTATGTAACTGGTAGCGCCTTTGCATATTCCTACTCGTTTACTACTCATCACATTGTATATATCTATAAAACTGTCATGGGATGCTACTGCAAGGTATTTCCCAGAACCTATAACAGAAACATATTTGCTTGAGATTTTCTATCTTTAGAAATATTTTTTACATTCTACAACTAGAGTTAATTTTCTTAACATTTTTTTGGAGGAACTCTTAGGTGTTTTGTAAATTATAACAAAACCTGTATCAAGTGATAATCTGTATTTTTTCAAGCATATTATGACTAACAAAATAAAATGTTTTCTTTAGTGTAGTGAGACAGTTCAATGGAAAGAAAAGGCCAAAAATTATATATCATATAATACAGTTTGTTTAACTAAAAAAAGTTTTTTAAAAAGCCCTCTAAATTTAGAAAAAATGGAAGTAAACCAACATAAGTAAATTTTGCCTTAATGTTAGTACTTCCCACATTACAGTGGGTTTCTTCAGATATAATACCACAGAAATTGCTAAAGCAAAATTAGTGCAAAATTTCAAAAGTATTAAGAATATAATGAAGACAGTCACCCAATCCTTCTATGTTAGAAATGAGGAAACTGAAACTCAGAACAGTTCCTTGGCTTGAGCCTATTTATTTAGTGACAGAATTGGTATTAAGCTGGATATTTTGCCACTGATCTAATTCAGGAATTTTACCTTTTACCATACTGTCTTTTCTCTCAAAAAATTAAAATTCCAAGATAAAATAATGGTTAATAAAAATTACATATTGATATATTTGCCCACGGCCACCCCAAGTTAATAATCAAATATGATTTCAATGATACCTTACCTGGTGAAAATCGAATATCTGAAATAATATCTTTTCTGTGGTGAAAAGACACAAGATCCTCTAGAGTATCTGCATTTGCCATTAAGAAACTTCCATCATTCAGACCTACAGCTAAAGCTTTACCATCAGGAGAAAAACAGCAACATCTCCCACCTAAAAAGAGAGAGAGAGTATATATCAGGCAATTTTCTTCTATTTAAAAAAATTATGTGCTTAAGGAACCTTTAATTTCAAAGAGAATTCCTGTATTTATTATGGCCTCAAATCAATATTCAAAAGCAGTCAAGGGATGCAGGCAACAAAGTTTTCTACTGAAATCAGTGGTAAGAAATTCTAAGCAATAATTAATACAAACCATTTCCCTCTTCTGAATGTAACAAAAGTACTAATGTTTAAAAACTTAAAAAATCAAGTTGATGAGAAAGAATGAGAGATTTTAACATAAAAAGCCAATGACATGTGGAAATGTCTTTTAGTGGGAGGTTGCTACCTCTGTAGTTTCTATCCAACAAATCAGAAATGTAAGGAATAAGTCCATTTTTATAAAAATGCTTTCAAATTTGAAAAAATATGAAAATATTTTTGATATATATTTTGATATAATATGAAAATTATTAAATCTAGGAAGATCTATCCATGCATGAAAGATCTAACCATGCATGAAGAAATAATGATGCTAATATTATTAATTTTAAAAAATAAGGGTTAATATATATTGGGAAATAAACAAAAATGGGCTTGTCCTGACAGCAAGGGATATGGCAGACATATTCAAAAGCCCTAAGACTTTTGGTGTCTTGCATAAAATTTGGAGAGGGAGGGATGGGGTACAGCTGTCACAGAATGAAAAGTTACAGAATGAATTGAGAACAAGTCATTTATTTATCCTTTAATTATCAAGAACATAATGAAGAAATCTGGAAGTATTTCTGATATTTAAGAGATGATGGCAACCTGGATCAGGGTAGCTGGAGTGGAGGTGATGAGAAAGGTTAGGATTTGGATATTCTGAAGATAGAGCTGGCAGGACTCTGACTAAAGGGAGGAGCGCAGGAGAAAAAGATAAAATCAAGGATATTTTTTTTTTGAATGGTGATGTCATTTACCAAGATGGAAAAAACTAGAGGAGGTCCAAGTGTTCATTTTTTTTTTTTTCAAGTGTTCAGTTTTGTACCCATAAAGTTAAGGATACCTATGAGAAATTCAAGTGAAGACATCAAGAAGGCAGTGTGGTATAATTACACTTCTCTGGAGCTCAAGGGAGAAGACTAGACTAGAGATATAAATATGGGAGACAGTAGCAGTAGTCACAGTCATGAGCTGGATAAAAGCTTGTTATTAATTTATTGCCTCTCAGCTCCAAATTCACCCTTTTCTTTCGGGCTATGTGATACTAGAACTAAGCCCTATAGACATTTTTCCTTTTCCAGCTACTTTGATTTTGTCCAGTAGAGGGTACTGGAAGGTCCTTGCAAGGCCAAAGAAGAAGGAAGGGATTTTTCTTTCTCCTGGTGTGCTGGAACCAGGAGAGCAGATTAACAACAGGGCAAGGGTAGGTATGGGGGCTGGGGCTGGGATGAGATTTTTTTTCTGCCACCATAGCAAAAGATTTCCTAGACTAGCCCTCTGGCAAGTTTCTTTTCTATGGCACTCACATCTCTCCAAAGAGATCTGAATCTCAGCTGGGGAAAGAGGAAGGGGTCCTTCCTTAATCAGCACCCACCAATCTACAGGTGGCAGCTTTCTGCAGTTTGCTTCTATACTCCTTAGAATCCTCTTTACCCCTTTTAGTAATCACCTTTTATTGGTTAACAACACTTATTCAATATTAAATTTTCCCTATTCCAACTTACTAAGGTCGTTTCTGTTTCTTGATTGGTATAGAATTGGTACTGAAGTAGTCACAGGAGACAGATCATTAAAGATGGGATTTTTGGAATTGGTTGAGTCATGCCTTTGGGTTTAAGCACAGTGCTGAGCCCTTGCCAACGGGAAATGGGATGTTAGTAATCCAGGGTATATGTATGGGCATAACAATCAAGTTATCTCCTGCAGTTAATTGAAGTAAAATGCCCTCAGAGTCCAAGAGGCTGTTGCCTTTGACCATCACAAAAAGAATGATGACTGCAAGGACTATGCTGTGCAAAAGATTCCACTGAGTGCATGGAACATTTAACAGAAAGAAGTAACAAACTCAGATCCTTAAACTCTCAGCACGAGTCATGGTCTGACTAGAGACCATGGGCTGATGTTGCTAAAATTAAACACAAAATTTAATTGTGTAGGTTGCAAATTTACAATGTCAGCTGAATTCCTAGTTTCACCAAGTTTCTTATGTGATGGGGCACTGATTGGGAAGGAAGGAACTTTGAACTGTGGAATGGGAGCATCTGGTTAGATTCAGACAAAACTGAAAATCTTGAACTTCTGTGTTTATTCTGAGTCTCACGGCCAGCGCCAAGTTTGCTCTCCTGTGCCTGGGAAGACTGACCTTCTGGGGTAGATGCCTTGCAGGGGATGTTTAGCCTTCTGAAGAACTATCACAACCACTTCTCTGCTGTCACTAGACCCCTACCTTGGATCAAATCTCAGCATGCTCTAGGGCAGAGGTTGGCAACAAACCTTTTCTTAAAGGACCAGAGAGTAAATATTTTCAGCGTTGCAGGCCATATGGTCTCTGTCACTACTACTCAACTCTGCTACTGTAGTACAAAAGCAGACCTAGACAATACATAAATGAATGGACATGGTTGTGTCCCAATAAAATATTATTTACATAATCAGGAGGTGGGCTGGATTTGCTGACCTCTCATATAGAGGAAGGAATCCAAAAGCTTGGGGAGGTAAGAATGTTGAAGTAGATTTCTCATATGCAACCTGTATACTTGCCCACCAACTACATTGCCCCCCAAAGTCTAGAAAACAGTCCCTTTAAAAGCATTGAGAAATACATTAATCAAGGGCAACATCTACATCTTTGAAAAGCTCTGTGATGTCCTCCTATGTAGATCAGGAAAGGGAGATGTTTCCATTAATATGGGCTCCCTGATTCAATAGGGATCATCTAGGAAAAGCAGAAGCCAAGAGCAGCACTTAAAAGACAGAGCAGATTCTTTTACCAAAAAGGGGAGCAGGAATGTCCTAATAATCAGAATGTTTTGGCCTGTGGAGATTTCTGTTGGTGACTAATCAATCATGGCGTCTGCAGGAATGAAATAGATGAGTAGGCTACTAGATTAATGTTTGATCTATATAATAGAAAAAACTCCAGACCTGGTGGCTAAAAAACCTGACTTCAGTTACCATAATGGAAAGTCACAGATTCTTAGCCTGTTTTCAGACCTGAGCCAATTCATCTACTCAGAGCCCCTTGATTAAAGGGAAGGCTAAGTCCCATTGAGAAGGACCCTGTAGCAACGCCACAGTATATTAAGTAAATCTTTCTCCAACAATCAGTGGTCACAAATGGTTCAACTGAAGAAAAGGAAATACTCAAATGTTCAGGAATTAGTAAACAGGGGCTCTGAACTAACACTAATTCTGTGGATTCCATCCAATTCCTGAATTGTAACAGATACACTTGGCAACTTGTAGAATCCACTAATTGGCTCTGTGATCCATGGGATAAGGGTCATTACAACAGGAAGAAATAAGTGCAAACTCCTGGAAATTCCTCTCTCAAGATCATAAATTAGATGCAAAACTGCAAGCCTGAGAATTGCAAAAATTAATGGCATTACCAAAGACTGAAAATATGCACTAGTGAAAACACCTATCACATTTAAACTTGACTGTCTGGTCTATGTGAAATAAGATGGATTTTATTTTAATTTTTTTAAAGATTTATTTTAGAGACAGAGAGTGAGAGAGACCCCCACCACCCTCTCACTTTCTTTCTTTCTCACGGGCAGAGGGAGAGGAAGAGAAGCAGACTCCCTGCTGAGTGTGGAGCCCGATTTGGGGCTTGATCGCAGGACCCTGAGATCATGACCTGAGCTGAAATCAAGAGTTGAATGCTTAACCAACTGAGCTATCCAGGCGCCCCTAAGATGAATTTTAGATACTAACTATGATAATAAATTTAATCAGGTAGCGATGCTAACTGAAGATACTCTTTTAGATCTTTACCAGCACAAACAAACATAGCCCTTAACATTTTGCATGCAGTTATTGCCCTGGTTAAAGCTTTTTTTCTCCACCCCCAATCTGTAAGGACCAGCAGGGTAGTCTGCTTTTACCTGGCTTGTATCTGTGCACACCTTCAAAGCCTTGCCTCAGGGCTATTCAACTCTCCTGTTTTTTGTTTTTTTTTGCCATAGTATAGTCCACAGAGATCCTGATCATCTTGACATTCCACAAAACATCTCAATGGTCCACTACATTGATGACATTATGCAGAATGGATCTGGGGAGCAGGAAGCAACAAGTACTTTAGATGTCTTAGACTGAATCAAGAGAGTGGAAGATAATTACCACAAAAATTAAGGGACCTGCCACTTCAGTGAAGCTTCTGGGGATCCAATGATATGGAATACGTCAAGATATTCCCTTTAAAGTGAAAGGTTGCTACACCTTCCAAAACCTACCACAAACAAAAGGAGTAAAATGTCTGTAATGCCTTTTGGAAGCCTACACATTTGAGTGAGCTGCTTCTACCCCTTTATCAAGTCACTTAAAAGGCTTCCAGGAGACTAGAACAAGAGGAGGCAAGCTAATCTTCCACTTGGGCCTTATAATCTAGCAAATTCAATGATACTCAAAGTGTCTGTGGTAAACAAGGATGCTATATGAAGCCTCTGGAAAGCTAGTAAAGGAGAATTGTACTGCAGATCTCTTAGATTTGGGAGAAAATTCCATACCCTCCTTTACAGATACCTATTTTCCCTTTGAGAAGATGTTTTGGCCTTGCTACTAGGCCTTGGTAGAGAGTAAATGCCTAACTATGGGATATCAGGTGACTATGTGTCCTAAGCAGCAATCTATGATCAAATGGAAATGGTATATAAAAGACCAGTCTTCCACAGATCTGGAAGTCAGAAGTAATTTGCACGAACAAGTGGCTCAGAATCCAACAATAATCCCTGCTACAATACCTCTTCTCTCTCTCAGTCTATACCTATGGCCTCACAGGTATTCATTAACAATCAGTTGACTGAGGAAAAAAAAACTTGAGCCAGATTTACAGATGTTCCTATACAGTATATGTTGGTATCCACCTGAAATCACTACAGCTCCACTCAGGGGTGACCCTGAAAGATAGCAGTAAAGGTAAAATTTCACAATGGGTAGCACTTCAAGCAGTACATTTGGTTTTCCACTTTTGTGGTGAAAGATGACCAGATGGACAGATTTACACTGACTCATTAGCATCTGTTAACTATTTGGATGATCAGTTGAGGACTGGATTCTTTCAGGATTAGAAGATTAGAGACAAGGAAATCTGGAAAATGAAACTTTCAGAAAGGGCAAAGGATATGAAGATTTTTGTGTCCTATGGAATGCCAAACAAAAGTGTCCACTACAGAGGAGACTCTCAATGATCAGGAGGACAAAATACTATGCTCTGTGGACCTCAGAGAAGCGTCTTCTTCTAGCCAGCTAGCACTTACTCAGTGGGCCCGTGGAGGCAAGGACAGTGTTTATGTTTGACTTAGAAAACATGGACCTTCTTTTTCAAGGTTATCTTGCTATCACTACCACTGAGTGTCTAATCTGCTAACAGTAGAGACCAAGTGAACTTCTGCTATAACACCATTCCCCAGGGAGACCAACCAGCCAGCTGGTAGCAAGCTGATTATATTGGACCTCTTCCATTATGGAGGAGGCAAAGATTCATCCTTACTAGAATAGACATGAATTCTGGATTTGCCTTCCCTGACCATTATGATTCTGCTAGCACCACCATCCATGGACACATGGGACGCCTTTTCCACCATCACCAAATTTCATGCTTCTGATCAAGGAACCTATAGCAAAAAATGTCCAGCATTAGACTCATACCCATGGAATTAACTAGTTTTATCACAATTCCCACTACTCAGAAAAAGCTACTAACAGAACAATTAATTAACAGTGGAATGGCTTACTGAAAACTAATTTATGGCATCATCTGGGAAACAATACCGTCAAAGACTGGGATTTTGTCTTACAGGATGCAATATACGCTTTGAATCATAGACCATTACATGGTGCTGTAGACCTCATAGCCTGATTACATGGGTCTGGAAATCAAGAAGTGGAAGTGGGAGTGACTCTTCTCACCATTCAATCTAATAACGAACTTGCACAATTTTGTTTTGCATCTTGGCAACTCTGAGTTCTGCTGATTTAGTCTTATCTCCCAAGAGCAGGGAGAATTCTTTCACCAGGGGACAGAATGCTTCCTCTGAATGAGAAGGTGAGACTGCCACCTGGTCATGTTGGGCTCTTTATGCCAGTGAAACAACAAGAAAAGGGGCTGTTATTCTTCCAGCTGGAGTAACTGATCCCAACTGCAGAGGGGAAACTGAGTTATTGCTACACACTGAGGGCAAAGGGGACTATATCTGGAACCCAGGGGGACTCATTGGGACGTTTCTTAGTCTTCCATAACCAATGGTAAAACTTAATGGAACAGCAACCAGGGAAAAACACAGGTAGAGATACTGAGATTTTGTATCATTTAGCAATACAGGTTTGGGTTACCCCATGAGCCAAATAACTCCAACCACCTGAGGTTCTGGCTAAGGACAAAGAAAATATTGGGGTGCCTGGGTGGCTCAGTTGTTAAGCATCTGCCTTCGGCTCAGGTCATGGTCCCAGAGTCCTGGGATCAAGCTCCCGCATCGGGCTCCCTGCTCAGTGGGGAGTCTGCCTCTCCCTCTCCCACTCCCCCTGCTTGTGTTCCTGCTCTCGCTATCTCTCTGTCAAATAAATAAAATCTTTAAAAAAAAAAAAGGACAAGGGCGCCTGAGTGGCTCAGTCATTAAGCGTTTGCCTTTGGCTCAGGTTACGATCCCAGGGTTCTGGGATTGAGCCCTGCATTGGGCTCCCTGCTCCGCGGGAAGCCTGCTTCTCCCTCTCCCACTCCCTCTGCTTGTGTTCCCTCTCTCGCTGTGTCTCTCTCTGTTAAATAAATTAAATCTTTAAAAAAAAAAAAAGGACAAAGAAAATATGAAATGGGAAATAGAAAAAGGAAGTCAGAGATATCAACCACAGCCCATAACCAGTTATGGAAACAGGGACTATACATAAACGCTTATTATGTGTATACATAAACTATTTACTTCTTTTTCTAAAAATATTTTTTTTGGAAGATTTTATTTATTCACTTGACAGAGAAACACAGCAAGAGAGGGAACACAAGCAGGGGGATTGGGAGAGGGAGAAGCAGGCTTCCCTCTGAGCAGAGAGCCCGATGCAGGGCTCGACCCCAGGACCCTGGGATCATGACCTGAGCTGAAGGCAGACGCTTAACGACTGAGCCACCCAGGTGCCCCTTAAAAAATATTTTATACAAGTTTGTCGGTGGTTAACTTTACAATTTAGTCCTTTTTTTTTTTTAAAGATTTTATTTATTTGAGAGAGAGAGAGACACAGCGAGAGAGGGAACACAAGCAGGGGGAGTGGGAGACGGAGAAGCAGGCTTCCCGCCAAGCAGGGAGCCTGACAAGGGGCTCGATCCCAGGACCCCGGGATCATGACCTGAGCCGAATGCAGACACTTAACCAACTGAGCCACCCAGGCGTCCCTGTATTGTCCTTTTATTGAGTATTACAATCATATCTCAAGGGAAGAGTACACTTTTTTAAGAGTAGACTTTTAAAATTATGCCTGGGAGTAAAGAAAGACATCAGGAAATAGACTTGTGTATGCTCCCTGGGTTCTAGATAGAGGGGAAAAAAATCATACTTGAGGACTCACAAATGTAGGGTGGCTTATACAAATCCTAGATTTCAAGCTATGCTAATTACAGGATTCATGCAATCCTAGTTAAAGAAATCCTTAGTAGTTCTCGATGGTAGCAACTTAGGCACCTGGGAGAAGGACACAAAATCACTCTGGAAGAACACCTTTGATCCAGACCTCGGAGAATCCCTCCAGGTAAAGAAAGCCCAATTAAACATAAACTTACAATCCAAATTTTCAAGCACAAAAGAAAATGGCACACCAGGAGGGAGTCAGCAGAAAAATAACCCCTAAACAGCAGAAAGAAAAAACACAGCATAGTCAGATCCCAAAGAATGTCAGATAACTAGATTTTATATTCTTTATCTGATAGGTAAAGATTAAAGACTTAAGAGAGGAAGGCTAAAACATAAACAAGGAATGATATGTTATAAAAAAAATCTAAGGTGAATTCTCAAAATCAAATACCTAATAGGTAGGTTACACAGCAGATGTGAAAGAGAAAGAGCTGCTAATTATTCAGCCATCAAAAAGAATGAAATCTTGCCATCTGCAACAACATGGATGGAGTTAGACAGTATTGTGCTAAGTGAAATAAGTCAAAGAAAAATACCATCTGATTTCATTCACATGTGGAATTTAAGAAACAAAACAAATAAGCAAAGGGAAATAAAAAGAGAGAGGCAAACCAAGAAACACACTATAGAAGTAAAGTCATGCACAAAATAAAAGTACAGATATGAAAAAAGATATTGTAGGCAAATGGAAACCAAAAGAAATCTGGGCAGCTATACTTTTATCAGACAAAATAGACTTTAAAATAAAGACTGTAATAAGAGACAAGAAGGTCAATACATAATGATAAAGGGGCCAATGCAACAAAAGGATGTAACATTTGTTAGTATTTATGTACCCAACAGAAGAGAACCTAAATACATAAAGCAAATATTAACAGAACTAAAGGGAGAAGTAGACAGCAATACAGTAAGAGTAGGGGTCTTTAATACTCCATTTACATCAATGGATAGATCATCTAGACAGAAAATTAATAAGGAAACACTGACCTTAAATGGCATGTTACACCAGATGGGCTTAACAGATATTTACAGAAGATCCATTCAAAAACAAGAGAATACACATTCTTCTCAAGTACACATGGAACATTTTCAAGGTAGATCAATGTTAGGTCACAAAACAAGTATTAATAAATCTAAGAGGACTAAAATCATATCAAGCATCTATTCCAACCACAACAGTATGAAACCAGAAATTAATTACGTGAAGAAACCTGGAAAATTCACAAATACATGGAGATTAAACAACATGCTACTAAACAACCAATGGGTCAAAGAAGAACTTAAAAGAGAAATAAAAAAAATACTGAGATGGGTATTAAAGAGGGCACTATTGAATGGAGCACAGGGTGTTACACACAAACAATGAATCACGGAACACTACATCAAAAACTAATGATGTAATGTATGGTGATTAACATAACATAATAAAATAAAAAAATACTGAGACAAACAAAAATGAAAATGTAACTTACCAAAATTTATGAGATAGAGCAAAACAGTTCGAAGAGGAAAGTTCATAGTGATAAATGCCTACCTTAAGAAACAAAAAAAATCTGAACTAAATAATCTAACTTTACACCTCAAGGAACTAGGAAGAAAAAAAAAAAGAACTGAAGACCAAAGTTAGTAGAAGAAAGGAAATAAAGATTAGAACAGAAATAAATGAAATAGAGACTAAAAAGACAATAGAAAAATCAATGAAACTAAGAGCTGGTTCTTTGAGAAGACAAATAAAATTGACAAATCTTTAGCTAGACTCACCAAGAAAAAAGAGAGGACTCAAAATCAGAAGTGAAAGAGGAGGTGTTACAACCAATACCACAGAATAAAAGGATCATAAGAGACTACTATGAACAAGTATTTGCCAACAATTGGACAACCCAGAAGAAATGGATTAATTCCTAAAAACATACAACCTGCCAAGACTAAATCATGATGAAATAGAAAATCTGAACAGACTGGTTACTAGCAAGGAGATTAAGTCAGTAATCAAAAATCTCCCAATGAATAAAAGTTCAGGAGCAGATGGTTTCACCAGTGAATTCTACCAAGTACCTAAAGAAGAATTAATACCAATCCTGCTCAAACTCTTCCAAAAAACAGAAGAGGGAGGAACTTTTCCAAACATATTTTACAAGGCCAACATTACCTTAATACCAAAATCAGAAAAGATGCCAGAAAAAAAGAAAATCACAGGTCAATATCTTTGATGAACATAGATGCAAAAATCCTCAACAAAGTATTAGCAAACCTAAATTCAGTAATACATTAAAAGGATCATACAGCATGATCAAGTGGGATTTATTCCAGGGATACAACGATGGTTCAACATATACACATTAGTCAATGTGATACACTACCATTAGCAAAATGAAGGATAGGGGTCCCTGGGTGGCTCAGTCAGTTAACCATCCAATTCTTGATTTCAGCTCAGGTCATGATCTCCAGGTTGTGAGATCAAGCCCCATGCCAGGCTCCATGCTGAGCATGGAGCCTGTTTAAGATTCTCTCTCCCTCTCTCTCCCCCTCCTTCTGCCCCTGCCCCCTCACTCTCTCTTTCAAAAAAAAGAAAGGATAAAATGCATGATCTCATTAGATGCAGAAAGGCATTTGACAAAATTAAACATCTGTTCTTAATAAAAACTCTCAACAAAGTGGGTATAGAAGAAGGCTACCTCAACATAATAAAGGCCACATATGACAAGCCCCCAGCTAACATCATACTCAATGGTGAAAGGCTGAAATGTTTTCCTCTAAGATCAGGAACAAGACAAGGATGTCTACTCTTGCCACTTTTATTCAACATAGTGTTAGAAGTCCTAGCCAGAGCAATCGGGGGTGGGGTGGGGGAGGGGAGAAGAAAAAGAAAAGGCATCCAAATTACAAAGAAAGTAAAACTGTCACTATTTGCAGATGACACATCATATATAGAAAAGCTTATGACTCCATCAAAAACTGTCAGAATAAAATTCAGTAAAGTTGCAGACTACAAAATCAATACACAAAAATCTGTTGCATTTCTTCATAATAACTCTGAGAAAGAGAAATTAAGAAAACAATCCCATTTATAATTGTATTAAAAAAAAAAACCCACCTAGGAATAAATTTAACCAGGGAGGTGAAAGACCTATATATTGAAACCTATTAAGACATTAATGAAATTAAAGACAAAATAAATGAAAAGATATTCTGTGCTCACTGATTGGAAGAATACTATAAAATGTCCATATCACCCAAAGCAAAATATAGATTCAATGCAATCCCTATCAAAATTCCAATGGTACTGAGGTGTCTGGCTGGCTCAGTTGGTAGAGCATGTGACTCTTAATCTCAGGGTAGCAAGTTCAAGCGCCATGCTGGGCATAGAGTCTACTTAAAAAATTCCAATGGTATTTTTCACAGAAATAGAACACTCCTAAAATTTGTATGGAACCACAAAAGACCCTGAGTAGCCAAAGCAATTTTTGAGAAAGAACAAAGCTGGAGGCATCACAAGCTCTGATTTCAAACTATATTATAAAGCTACAGTAACTAAAACAGTATAGTATTGGCATAGAAACAGACACATAGATCAATGGAAATGAATACAAAGCCCAGAAATAAACCCATACATATATGGTCAAATAATTTAAGACAAAGAAGCCAAGATTATACAATGGAGAAAGGATGGTTTCTTCAATAAATGGTGTTAGGAAAACTGGCAGGCACATGCAAAAGAATGAAACTGGACCACTATCTTACACCATTCACAAAAATTAACCTGAAAGAAATGTAAGACCTGAAACCATAAGACTCCTAGAAGAAAACACAGGCAGTAATATGCTTCTTGACACAGGTCTTGCTGATTTTTAAAAACCTAACACCAAAATCAAACACAACAAAAGCAAAAATCAACAAGTGGGACTACAACAAGCTAAAAAGTTTCTGCACAGCAAAGGAAATCAATGAAAAGGGAATCTACCCAACGGGAGAAAATAGCTGCAGATCATATATCTGAGTGGGGGCTATCATTCAAAATATGTAAGGAACTCCTACAACTCAATAGTGAAAAAACAAACAATCCAATTAAAAAATGGGCAGAAGATCTGAATAGATACTTGTCCAAAGAAGACATACAGATGGCCAACAGGTACATGAAAAGATGCTCAACATCATTAATCATCTGGGAAACGCAAATCAAAACCACAATAAGACAGACCTCATACCTATTAGAATGGTTATTATCAAAAAGATAAAAAATAACAAACATTGGCAAGAATGTGGGGAAAAGAGAACCCTCATGCACTGCTGTGGGAATGTAAACTGGTTCAGCCAGTACAAAAAACAGTACAAAAATCAAAAACAGAACTACCATATAATCCAGTAATTCCACTCCTGGGTATTTATCTGAAAAAAATGAAAACAATAATTTGAAGGATATATTCATTCCCATGTTCACTGCTGCATTATTTTCAATAGCAAGGATATGTAATAACCTAAATGTCCACTGATGGATGAAAGGATAAAGAAATTATGGTATACAATGGAATTTAATTCAGCCATAAAAACAAATGAAATCCTGCCATTTCTGACAACATGGATGGACCTCAAGGGTATCAGCTAAGTGAAGTAAGAGACAGACAAATACTATATGATCTTTTTTATATGTGGAATCTAAAACAAAACAAAAACCCAAGCTCACAGATACAAAGAATAGACTGATGGTTACTAGAGTTGAGGAAGGGGTAGGGAGAAAAAAAACAGGGTTTGATTATAATTAAAAGCTAAAGTCAGGGAGTACAAGTTTCTAACAGAAACTTCTAATACATCATTACATCAAAAAGTGTGAAAGGTTAGCAATATTTAGAAAATACTGGCTTGGGCGCCTGGGTGGCTCAGTTGGTTAAGCGACTGCCTTCGGCTCAGGTCACGATCCTGGAGTTCCAGGATCAAGTTCCGCATTGGGCTCCCTGCTCGGCAGGGAGTCTGCTTCTCCCTCTGACCCTCCCCCCTCTCATGTTCTCTCTCTCATTCTCTCTCTCTCTCAAATAAATAAAAATATCTTAAAAAAAAAGAAAATACTTGCTTTATAGATATTAACATCATAGACATTAGTTCATGTTACATATTTATATTTCTGGTTATTCTAGAACTTGTTACTATAAATGAAATTACTTGTTTGGCAAAATTCTCATAGGACAATCTACATTAACTATAATGACCTTTTAAGATTTATTTATTTTAGAGAGAGCGAGCGAGCGTGCGAGCAAGCAAGGGGAGGGGCCAGGGAAGAGGGAAAGAGCATCCTCAAGCAGACTCCCCGCTGAGCATAAGGCCTGACACGGGGCTCATCCCAGATGAGATCATGACCTGAGCTGAAATCAAGGGTCGGATGCTTAACTGAGCCAACCAGGTGCCCCTATGACTTACTTTTATAAAACGTTAAGCCTCAGCATCATAAAAGTTGTATACTCATTTGCTGAAGAAAATAGTATTTGCTTACTGAATGTTTGAAGGAGATAACTATTTCATAATATTTAAACCATTAGGACTTCAGTAATTTTGTAATTAACTCAACCAGTATAAAACCACACATAACCTTTTAAAGTTAAGAAAATCCACCTATTTTCCTTTTTTTAAAGGTTTTTATTTAAATTTCAGTTAACAGGGTAATATTAGTTTCAGGTGTACAATACAGTGATTCAATACTTAACATATAACACCCGGTACTCATCACAAGTGCACTCCTTAATCCCCATCACCTATTTAACCCATTCCCCCACCCACCTCCATTCTGGATCCTCCATCCTCCATCAGTTTGTTCTCTATAGTTAAGAGCCTGTTTCTCGGTTTGCCTCTTTCTTTTTATTTCCCTTTGCTCATTTGTTTCTTAAATTCCACATGTGAGTGGAATCATATGGTATTTATCTTTCTGACTGACTTATTTCACTTATCATAATAACCCTAGCTCCACCCATGTTGTTGCAAATGGTAAGATTTCATTCTTTTTTTCCTATGGCTGAGTAATATTTCATTGTGTGTGTGTGTATGTATGTGTATATATATATACACCACATCTTCTTTATCCATTCATTAGTCAATAGACACTTCAGCTATAATTTGGCTATTGTTGATAATGCTGCTATAAACTTTGGGGTGCATGTATCCCTTTGAATTAGGGTTTTTGTATTCTTTGGGTAAATACCTAGTAGTATAATTGCTGGATCATAAAGTAGTTCTATTTTTTACTTTCTGAGGAACCTCCATACTGCTTTCCACAGTGGCTCCACCAGTTTGCATTCCCACCAACAGTGCAAGAGGGTTCCCCTCACGTATTTTCCTTTTGAATCAATGGTGACAAAAATAAAAGTGAAGAATATTTAAAAACAAACACACAGAATTATGTGTTTTCTCCATAACCTAATACAAAGATCTATTCCTAGGAGCAGCCAATAATACTGGAAGATAATTTTTCAGGTCTGATGCAAGACATAAATCCACAAATTCAGGAAGCACAACAAATCCTAAATAGAATAAGTAAAAAATGAAGCACATGCATAATGTTATTGAAGTACAGAACTACAGAACAAAATAAGAGAACGACAGAAACGAGGGGAATAGTAACTCTCAACCAGAACTCCAGAAGAGGTTAAATTAGCGTTAAAGAATGAGAGTAAAAAAATAAAAACATAATCAGAGTAATAGTATACCAAAGGCAGGGAGGGAGGTGGTAATAATTCACCCAGAGTGGCAAAACCCCATCTATCAAAAATTTTAAAACAATAATAATAAAGCTTAATAAAAATCAGTTTGCTTTTTAAGGAGAGTGGGAGGTACAACCTTCCAGTTATGGAATGAGTAAGTCACAGGGATGAAAACATATGGAATACAGTCAATAGTATTGTAATAGTGTTGTATAATGACAAATGGTAGCTACATCACAGCATGATGTACAGAGAAGCTGAATTGTTATGTTGTATACCTGTAACTAATGTAACTTATGTATGAACTATACAGCAACAACAAAAAACAAACTTGCTTTTTAAGAATTGCAATGTCAGGGGTGCCTGGGTGGCTCAGTTAAGGCCAACTCCTGGTTTCTGCTCAGGTCATGATTTCAGGGTCCTGGATTGGACCCCCATATCAGGCTCTGTACTCAGCAGGGAGTCTGCTTAAGGATTCTCTCTCCCTCTCCCTCTGCCCCTCCCCCTGCTTGTACACGCACGCACATGTTCTTTCTCTCTCAAAATAAATAAATCTTTAAAAAAAAAATTACAATGTCCATGATAAAATACTTTTGCTGCTGCAACAGACCACTCTTACCACCCTATACCTGAAATGACACTGGTTCAGACAAAGAAGTCTTTATTAAAGAAACTCTAAAACTATATGTATTTTTTATTTTTAAGATTTTATTTATTTATTTGAGAGAGAGAGAGAATGAGTCAGAGGCAGAAGGAGAGGGAGAGGGAGAAGCAGACTCCCCGCTGAAGAGGGAGCCTGATGCAGGACTTGATCCCAGGACCCTGGGATCATGATCTGAGCCGAAGGCAGACGCTTAACTGACTGAGCCACCCAGGCCCCCTTCTAAGACTATATTTTAGGAAAAAATGATAAAAGAAAAAATATCTGAGATACAAGAAGAAAATATGAGCAAAGAAATGTATAAGCATAGATAGACCTAAGTAGACACTGACTGCATTAAATAATAACATCCGACTGAAGAGGGGTTAAAAAAACCCCAAATTCTCAAAAATTAAAGATAGAACTACCATATGATGCAGTAATTCCACTCCTGGGTACTAACCTGAAGATAATGAAAACACTTACTCAAAGAAAGATATATGTACTCCCGTGTTTATGGCATCATTATTTACGATAATTAAGATACAGAAACAACCTAAGTGCCCAATGATGGAAGAATGGATAAAGAAATGGTGCGTAAACATACACACACAATGGAATGTTATTCATTCATAAAAATGAATGACAACTTGCTAAATACCATACCATCTGATCAATATGTGGAATCTAAAAAACAAAAACAAAAACAAAAACAGGGTTGCCTGGGTGGCTCAGTTGTTAGGCATCTGCCTTCGGCTCAGGTCATGATCCCAGGGTCCTGGGATTGAGCCCCACATCGGGCTCCCTGCTCCGCGGGATGCCTGCTTCTCCCTCTCCCACTCCCCCTGCTTGTGTTCCCTCTCTCGCTGTCAAATAAATAAAATCTTTAAAAAAAAAACAAAACACAAAACAACAACAACAACAAAAAACAAGCTCATAGATAACAAAGAACAGATTGGTGGTTGCTACTGACAGGTGGGCAAAGTGGGTGAGGGGGTCAAAAGGTACAGACTTCCAGTTATAAAACGAGTAAGTCATGGGGATGTAATGTACATCATGATGACTATAGTTAATAATATTGTATTGTGTATTTGAAAGTTGTTAAAAGAGGAGATCTTAAAAGTTATCATAAAAAGAAAACATTCTGGGCACCTGGGTGGCTCAGATGGTTAAGCGTCTGCCTTCGGCTCAGGTCATGATCCCAGGTCCTGGGATCGAGTTCCGCATTGCGCTCCCTGCTCCTTGGGAACCTGCTTCTCCCTCTGCCCTCCCCCCTCATTCTCTCTTTCATGAATAAATAAATAAAATCTTTAAAAAAAAAACATTTTGTGACTATGTATGGCAATGGATGTTAACTAGATTTATTGTAGTGATCATTTCACAATATATACAAATATTGGATCATTATGCTGTACACCTGAAACTAATATGCTGTATATCAATTATACCTCAATTAAAAAAAGAAAATCTGAGGGGTATTAAAAGCAAGTATGTTCCAAATTTGACTGGTAAGGACCTCCTATGGCCTTGTGAAGAAAAGAATATTTGATACCGTGATTTCCTATGTAGACAAAGGTGTGACTGTGGTTTTGTGATCTTACTGTATGTAAACCTTCACGTGGAAAATTCAATACAGAACCACTGCGATAATATTTGGTAATTTTCTCTAGTTCTCAGGGAGAAAAAACCACCAAAGAATGAAAATGCTGGACATTCATAACTGAGAGAGAGAGAGAGAGACAGGGCAGTGATTGGGGTTCAATTATTCTAGAGATTGTGATTATTTTTAGATTTTTAGTTAAGTACAAATATTAAATACAGTAACACTAGAAGACGAGAATAGACTCTAACTTTTAAGTCAATAGATGGAAATAAAAATAAAGTAACTAAATTACAAATTCATGTTACCTAAGTTCAACTTGGCCTTTATTATGGCCTGACAATCCTTTCCATCATCTGCCGATTCTCATTTCTTATAGTCACAATTTTCAACCTTTTCAACAAGAGCTCCTCCTTCAATGCCTCCATGCTATAACATTCCCTACCAGCTCATTAAGAAATGTGAAGTTATCTGTACATCCTCATTTGCCCTAGGTTAATAATATCTGCCTTGCTCCAAAAATGGAACCCCTTAATCTCTCTATACTGATAGGCTAGCTTCATTTGACTCCTACAAATGTGCTCAGTTCTGTTTCACCCTAAAATGTCCTCCCTTCAATTCTGCTATCCCTTTTTAAATTAAGCCTTCTTTCTTAGTTTCTGATTATGAATTACACGTATTTCATAATCACAAAGGGTGGAAAATTTAGCTTCTGTTTTCTTCTTGTATTCTTGTATTTTTTTCTTTCCAACATAACATTGCAAACTAGCTCAGGATAGGTATGATCAGAGGAGGTCCCATAGCAAAGACTGGGTAAAATTAATTTTCTTTAAGAAGCATCATGAGCAAGTGCACATGGAATGAATATTTAAAGTCTTTTTTATATACCTACTATTGCTTTCTTACATTTGTGAGGGTTAGAAAACTATGACAACTTAATCTATGTTCAAGCCTGAGAGCCTCTTACCCTTTTTCAGTTTCCGGACAGCCAACATACAATGACTAGGAGAGAGATCCCATATTCTTAAGGTTTTATCATCACTTACAGTAGCACAGATGGGCAGGTAAGGATGTGTAGCCAAACCCCACACCTCTCCTTCCATGTGTCCCTACAAAGAAAACACAGTTAAGATCAATTTAACCTAAATATGTGTGTATGTAGAAGAAAACTACAGACAACAACTGACAATATATAATGATAGGATAATGAATAATAGAGTAATCTAATAATAAACTTTTCTCTTTATCTTTGGAATATACCTTAAAATAATTTTGTATCAACTTTATCTTCACAATTACAATATAATCAAGTTACCATCAAAATTAATTTAAAATCCTAAAATTTCACTGAGTGGAGAGAATAGGAATTGGCTGCCTTGGAATGTTAAAAATTACCATACAGGAGGAACTTCCTTTATGAGAGAGTAAGGAGTGCTGCAGACTAGCTCCCCAGTGAAACAGATGAAATTAATAAAAAAAAATTAAGGTTTCTGGAAATGGTTCTAAGGAGTTATGACAAAAGAAACATTTATTCAAAAAATCTGCTAAAATCTGGTAAGAACGATGGGAGTTTTGCAGTATTTGAACTGAGACCCACTCCTTTCCTCCCTCTTTCCAACTCACGGACTTGAAAAGTCCACACCAGTCTGATGTAACCAAGAACACAGGGTGTGGGCACTCTCTCTCCCTCCCCCCTAATATAATGGACTGTCTTCCCAGAAGGGGCAGGTGACTGGCATTTCTCATCCTGCCCCCAGCTACTTGCTAGAGGCTAAATCCTTGATGAGTGCTGCACACAGGTAGGAATTCCCTTCTGCCCACTCCTATTCTGAGAGGGAGGCTCTACATTGGGGGTCATGCCACTAAGAATATTGGGGCTTCAATATCAATTCAAGAAGACCTAGGGCTACTGCTCCCTACTACCCCCACCTTAAACTGAGCACTCAGCTTCTAAAGCAACGGACACTCAGAAAGGAGCACTCCATTGTCCTCACCCTCAACTCCAGAGCCTTGGATCAGAGATTGTGCCTTGGGGAAGAAGCAAGCAGTAAAACAGCTCCTAATCTCTTCTCAAAGGAAATGACTTCATTTATTACACAGTGTAGAAAAGTTCAAGCCTAAAGATGCTCTTGAAAACAATGAAGGTTGTGATGAAAGGTAATTGGAGGTAACTGGTACTTATTAGCTATATAAGCTAAACTGAAGGCCAGTGAGTTTGTCCAACAGAACCAGGGCAATCTCAGCGATACCTGGGAGGAGACTGCTTCAAGTCAGAATAAATCTCAAACACTAATCTAGGGAATGTTGTCCCTTTTAGGGAGCCTGAATTTGATTAGTTTAATCTGTGGAGCAATTTATGCTCTGGGGTAAATGTTGAAAACAGTAGAGCAATCAGCCAGCAACTTAATGGACTTAGTGACTGGGTATGGACAGGGAAAAAGACTATCAAAGAGGAGAGACCACTTCCCAAATCATTTTACGGAGCCAAGATGAGCCTGATACCAAAACCAGATAGACATCACAAGGAAACTATAGACCAATTATCCCTTAAAGACAGTCTGTGGATGCTAAAATCCTCAAAAAGAGCAAACTGATTCCAACACATACAAAAACAATTATAAACCACAACCAACTAGGGATGCAAGATTGGTTTAAAAGGTGAAAACCAATTAATGTAATACACCTTATCAATAGAATAAAATAAAAACCACACTATCATCTCTCAGTAGACAAAGCATTTGACAATGAACATAATCTTTCATGATAAAAACTTGCATCACACTAGGAACAGAAGAGTAATTCTTCAATCTGAAGCATCTGAAAAAAAGTAATTCTTCAATCTGAAAAATCCAGTTAGCATTAAATTTAATGGTAAGGAGTTGTGAGTTCAAGCCCACGTTGGGTGTAGAGATTACTTAAACATAATGGTAAAATATTGGATGCTTCCTCCCTAAAATTAGAAACAAGACAAGGATGCTCTCACTACTTCTATTCTACACTGTACTGAAGATTCCAGCCAGGATAATTAGGCAAGAAAAAGAAATAACAGCCATCCTGACTGGAAAGGGAATATAGTAAAACTATATTTGCAGCTCATGATCTTATATAGAGAAAATCTGAAAAATCCACTAAAAAACTATTAGAATAAATGAGGTCTGTTATTAAAAAAGTAACTGTGAGATCTGTATACTGAAAACCATAAAACTATTGAAAAAAGTTAAAGATCTAAAAAAAAATGGAAAGATCTCATGTTCATGGATATAATTTAATATTGTTAAGAGATGCTACTCCCCAAACTGATCCATAAAATACTGCTACAAAGAATGCTGTACATGGGTTTTTTTATACATCTGAATGTACTTCTGTTGTGTACATACATCTACACACTTTTTTAATTCCAGTGTAGATAATCATATGGTGTTAGTTTCAGGTGATTCAACAGTTCTATATATTACTCAGTGCTTACCAAGATAAGTGTACTCTTAATCCCCTTCATCTATACCACCCATCCCCCAACCACCTCCCCTCTGGTAACCATCAGTTTGTTCTCTGTAGTTAAGGGTCTGTTTTTTGGTCTCTATTTTTTTCCCTTTGTTCATTTGTTTTGTTTCTTAAATTCCACACGTGAGTGAAATCAGATGGTATTTGTATTTCTCTGATTGGTTTATTTTGCTTAGCATTATACTCTTGAGCTCTATCCACGTTGTCATCTTGCAAATGGCAAGATTTCATTCTTTTTCTATGGCCGAATAATATTCCATTGTGTGTGTGCATATATATATACATATATATACATATATACGCACACACATCTATTTTATACATTCATCTACTGACGGACACTTTGGTTGCTTCCATAATTTGGATACTGTAAATAATGCTGCAATAAACACAGAGTGCATGTACCCCTTCAAATTAGTGTTTTTGCATTCTTTAGGTAAATATCCTGTAGTATGATTACTGAATCACAGGGTAGTTCTAGTTTTAATTTTTTGAGGAACCCCCATGCTGTTTTCTAGAGTGGCTGCCCCAGTTTGCATTCCTACCAACAATGCACAAGTGTTCCTTTTTTTCCACATCCTTGCCAATGCTTGTTGTTTCTTGAATTTTTGATTTTAGCCATTATGACAGGTGGGAGGTGATATCTATCTCACTGTGGTTTTGATTTGCATTTCCCTGTATATCTCCACACTTTTAATTATTATAGTTTTTTTTTTTTTTATTCATGAGAGACAGAGAGAGAGAGAGAGAGAGGCAGAGGGAGAAGCAGGCTCCCAAGGAGCAGAGAGCCCAATGCGGGACTCGATCCCAGGACCCTGGGATCATGACCTGAGCCGAAGGCAGATGCTTACTGAGCCACCCAGGCGCCCAATTATTATAGTTTTATATTATCTTATTTCTAGCATGGAGTTTCTAAAAAATTTTTGGACTATTTTTGGGTATTTTTTTCTTCCAAATGATTTTTGAAAACTCTTCCCAGAATTTCTGAAAAATCTCATTTGGATTTGGTTTACGATCATATTGAATTCATAAGTTATTTAGCTCTTTTAGGTCTTTAGTAAACTTTATAGTTTTCTTAACACTGATCTTGCATATTTTTTCCTGGTTCTTGTATAGTTTTCTTTGGGAGTACCACTTTTGTATCATATTTTCTAACTGGTTATTGCTGATTTGAAGAAATGCTATTGATTTTTACATGCTGATTTTGAATTTCACTTTACAGGACTTCATAATTAGTTCTAATAATGTTTCAGTTTATTCTCTTGAAGACCCAAGGTATAGGGTTATAATATCTGCAAATAGTGACAGTCTTATCCATTTGTTTCCAACACTTACACTTTATAATGTTTTTCTAGATTGGCTAAGACCTCTCACACAATGTTGGACAAAAATGGTGAGACATGGTATCCTTGTCTTGTTTCTGATGTTTAGGAGACAGACAGTAGATATTTAAAATCTTACACACTATAATATAAAAAATAATAGGATGTCATTTATCATTTCAAACCTTTTCTTACAATTATAAAATTGTCTTTTTGAAAAGTTCTGTCCGTGGATTCATCTGTAAAAGTGTACTTGTGCTAGTATTTTCTAAGAGATCATAAACATGTTAAACACCATGACTCCATCATCTTTTTACTTAAAAGGAATATTATGTGACTGAAGTTAAAGAGTAAGACACCAACGTTTGACAGGAAATTCAATATAAAACATTTTGTTATTTGCTTACAAATTCTCCTTGGCACATCAGGATTTTATATAAACATTAAAGCATGTGCAGTGTTCTCCTCTATGTGTGCTCTGTGGTGTTTTAACAGAAGTGAGGTGAGGGGGAAGTGGGGTTTGGAGAAAAAATAAGTCTGTAATAAGAAAGAACGTAATTCTTTTTCAGAATAAAAGGTAAACTCAAAATTGGTGTTACTATATAGAGTTGCAGGGGGACACTTTCAATAGGGTAAATCCTACTTCATTTGCTGAGTTTTATAGTATTGATTTGTCTCCCTACTTTCAGAAAAACAATACATATAGGAAATGTAACAGCATTGCTGATAAAAATGTTAAGGATCAGCTGACCCTGCTCTTTCATTTTATATTTTTACCATACAAGTGTTTATATTGCTAGATTTTTATTATTAATATTTTCAGTGATGTTTTCAGCAATAAAATTTTTAGCACACATTCATTTATTTTAGAAACTTAATAATGAAAATAAAGAGTTTCAAAGAAAACAACTGCCTGAGGTTCAACAAATATGCTTCAAAGAAATAAAAATAAATATGAAATAAATTGACTTGGTTAAATTAATTACAACTGTTTTTTCTTTTCACTGGTTTCTTGCTTTACTATAAGAAATTACTTAAAATATTGGCAGTTATTCCACATGATAACATGCATATTTATTTACTGGTATCTATTCATTCAGCTGTAATTAAATTAAAATGTTTTGGTATATGTTATCAAATATTTCCCTAATTAATTTAGCATTATTTTTCACTACTGTTAACCTTTGGCTCTTCGGTATTGAATCAATGGCATACAAAGAGAAAAAAGGTAATATTAACTTTTCAAATTACCTGGACCAGAAGTGTTATTGGGCCACTTTTATCCACTTCTAGTATTTCACCATTCTTTGTGCCAACTAAAATATGACCATGTCCTAATGATATGGCACGTATAGATGGGTTATCTTCCAAGAGAAGACCTGAAATGTTAAATGGAGATGTTCTTCTAGATTTAAAGTTACTAGAATACAAAGATGTACATATTGCCAACGATGCTATTTGGACAGTGAAAATCACATTACAAGGTTGCTTTTCCCTGTATTTTAAGTATTCTAATAAATGCACTGAATTTACTAATCTCAAAACAATCGCTAATCTCAAAACATACTATAATTCTCTATTATCCCAGATCTTTTACTACTATTCTGATGACTGTTTCTTTTCCTCTTATATTTGCCCCTCCTCCTTCACCTCCTTACCTTCTTAGAGCACCTACAATATTCTGGTAATTTTAATTCAATTCAACTTAAGATTGATTCATTTATGTCTACTGTATCCTAGGAAGGCTTCCGAGATGTCTGGTAAACGTAACAGAGACAGCTCCTGCCCTTACAGACCATACAATGAAGAAAACAGACCCTCTGTGAGGAGTGTATTGAAAGAGGGACAATTGTAAGGGAATTTTCCCTTTTTTGAGGGGGTGGAGGGGAGATGGAAGTGTTAGAAATCACCCTATTGAGATCTGAAAAATGAGTGTGCGGTCAGGTAACTGGAGGAGGCAGGAGGGAGGAGAAAGGGCAAATTCTAGGCAAAGTAATAGCATACAGAAAGGCCTGCAGGTCAGAGACAGTGTGATGTAGTACCTTAATACACTGAAAGAAAGGGTAAAAGGGTGGGCATGCAGGGATAGACAGGCAAGGTCAACAAAACAAATGTGAAACAAAATGCCAAGCTTAAAAACAAATTCTTGACTGGTAGTAAGTGTGATGCTCATGTGGCAATTTTCTTTGAAACATTAAAAATGATCAAAATTACCATGAATAATCTTGTACTTGGTTAATATTTTATCATCTGTATCAAAGAAAATAGATTTTTGAAAGGACAGCATGGATTGTGGCTCTAGTTAAATGGCTTCTCCCATTAAATTCTGATGCCTATCTAGTAAAGACGGGAAAAGTAGTCCATGTGTTCCACCTCAGTGACCACACATGTTAATGAGCAATTAATCTTTTATCCTACAAAGGAAATTAAATCTCAAATCACTTATTATTTTTTAAAGATTTTATTTATTTGACAGAATGAGAGAGCATACGTAGGCAGAGCAGCAGGCAGAGGGAGAAGGAGAAGCAGATTCCCCACTGAGCAGAGAGCCCGACGTGGGGCACAATTTCAGGACCCCGGGATCATGACCTGAGCTGAAGGCAGATGTTTAACCGACTGAGCCACCCAGGCGCCCTCAAATCACCTTTAGATCCTGGTGCCAAAGCGGCTCTTTTTATAGCATAGGTCTTGAGACATCTTTCAAAGGAGTCATCCCAAAGAGCTACTACACCATCTTTTCCTCCAGTTACAAATCCCTTTGAAAGTAAAAGCTTCAAGTTAATAAAGATCTAAATATTTTTAAAAATAAGAACCTTCCGTATGCTGAAAAATTCTAGAGGAAAGAACATTAACAGCTAAAAGTTACAGCTTGTGAACAAATCAGCATTAGAATCAATTGGGTTTTTTTATATATCAGCACAGAATCTGCAAAAATATTTACAGGGACACTAAACAATCTACTTTTAGGACTTTAAGAATCAAGGTTTGTAATCTGCAACCATAAGGTAGCTCTAACACTTTCAGTAAGATACATATTTTCTCTTGGAAGCTTCATAACCTCATCCTTCAAAAACAGGATCACGACTAGTTACCTCACAGGATACGGTGATAATAAAGCACTTAAGCAATTGTTGACACAGAAAGAGATTAATAAATATTAAGTTAAACTTTTTCTTTTTTAACAGCAGACCCATTTCACTATCTTCAGGAGTTTGAAAGAGGAATAAAAGAAGGTAGGAAGACTCTGGTTCACAGATTATTAATGGGTGGCTCAGCTAAGCAGAAAGACAATATTCCTTTACCCGTGAAAATGCTCTATAATCCATGATCAAATTATGTTTAACTTAAAAATATCTTCAGAATACTTACTTTTTCCAATGCATGCATACTAAACACTGGCCCATCATGTGCTTTAACTGTTTTCACAAGAAAGACATCTCTCCAGATACACACGTCTCCTGTGGATGTCCCAGAAAAAGCCATCTCTTCTGTCCATCCATACACCGCACACATCATCGTGTCATTTTTCCCCAGTGTGCCTACATAGCCTTTTCTTCCAATCAGTCCTCCCCCTGGTTCATAAAAAATATCAGAGAAGTACCACTTTTGAAAGGTATAAAATTCTAAAGTGATAAAATTTCTTTCCTACTGTAATTGTTTAAATGTGTAACAGTAAGGAAACTTTAAAAGAAAAATGCAGGTCGGGGCGCCTGGGTGGCTCAGTTGGTTAGGCGACTGCCTTCGGCTCAGGTCATGTTCCCAAAGTCCTGGGATCGAGTCCCACGTCAGGCTCCCGGCTCATCGGGAAGTCTGCTTCTCCCTCTGACCCTCTCCCCTGTCATGCTGTTTCTCTCTCTCTCTCTCTCAAATGAATAAAATCTTTAAAAAAAGAAAAATGCAGGTCTCTCAATCAGTAACTTGCCTGGCTGAGACAGCCATATGCATGGCAGCTTTTAGGCCACAGCTCTTTGGATAAAAACATGTACACTAAGTCGGCTTTGATCAATCCTCAGCACTTTTGATTGTTCTTCATAATTTTTATTATGACATATTTAAGAAAACAGAAAGATATAAAAAATACTACAGGAACACATTCCCCTCTCAATCTACACAAAATTACTGAAACAACCAAAGCATGATGTCAATCCCATCTCCCTTCTTCACCCCCTATTATTCTGAATGTGATGTGGATTACTTTCATGCATTCTTTAATACATTTTACTACTATTTGTAAAGTCTTAGGCAAAAATGTCATATTTTTCATGTTTTAAAATTTTCTATAAATATCATCTTACATGTACAGTTGACGCTGCACAACACTGATTTGAACTGCACAAAAGTCCATTTTTTTTTTAAGATTTTATTTATTTATTCATGAGAGACAGAGAGAGAGAGAGAGGCAGAGGGAGAAGCAGGCTCCCAAGGAGCAGGGAGCCCAATGCAGGACTCGATCCCAGGACCCTGAGATCACGACCTGAGCCGAAGGCAGACGCCCAACCATCTGAGCCACCCAGGCGCCCTTTACAAAAGTCCATTTTTGCACATTATTCAACAGAGTACTATAAATGTATTTTCTCTACCTTGTGATTTTCTTAATATTTTCTGTTATAGTTTATTGTAAGATTACACTATATAATAAATATAGCTTACAAAATGTGTGTTAATTGTTTATGTCATTGGTAAGGCTTTGGGTCAACAGTAGGCTATTAGAAGAATTTGGGGAGTCAAAATTTATATGCAGATTTTTGGGGCACCCAGGTGGCTCAGTCAGTTAAGCGTCTGCCTTTAGCTCAGGTCATGATCCCAGGGTCCTGGGATTGAGCTCTGTGTCAGGCTCCCTGCTCAGCAGGGAGTCTGCTTCTCCCTCTTCCTCTTTCCCTGCTTGTGCGTGCTCTCTCACTGTCTCTCAAACAAATAAGTAAAAATATTTTTAAAAAGTTATATGCAGATTTTTGACTGTGCAGGGGGTCAGCGCCCTAACTCCCTGTGTTGTTCAAGGGTCAACTGTATTCCTTTGCAACTTGCTTTTATCACCAATAATCCATTATGAAATTTTATATATGTTGATTTATACCTCTACACTATGCATTTTCATAACTATATAAACATTCCATTACATGAACCTAACAGTCTGTTCATTTTCCTATTAATGGGCACTCAAGTTGTTTCCAAGCATTTGCTATTGAAAACAATGCTTTTTTTTTTTTATGTTAGTCACCATACATTACATCATTAGTTTTTGATGTAGTGTTCCATGATTCATTGTTTGCATATAACACCCAGTGCTCCATGCTGCTTTAAACGTTCCTGTAAAGGTCTCTTCTACACAAGTGCAAGATTCTCTAGGAATGCCTAGGAATGACCACAGTGTATGTGCAGAAGGGAAAGCATATAGATAAGAGGTATCATCTGTTGCCAAACTGTTCTACAAAGTTGATACACCAACTTACACTCCCATTAATAGTGAAAGGAGTTCTTCTTTCCCACCTTTCAGAAATAGTTGGTATTGTCAGACTGGGGGATATGAAATACCAACTGAATTTTATTGTAGTTTTAATGTGCCTTTCTCTGATCATTGATGAGTTTTGTCATATTTTCCAATTTAATTGGCCATTCATTACCTGATGATATCTTTTGCCCATTTTTTTCCAATTGAACTCACTCATTCTTTTATTCAAGAAATATATATGCCAGGCACTATTCAAGGCACTGGGGTAGAGCTACAAACAAAACAGACAACAAAATTCTCTGCTCTGTTTCTGTTCAAGGCAGAGGGATCAGCAACGGCCCCCAAATACAGGAATGTGACATGAACCTTCAAGGAACAGTGTCAGAGGTCAGCATGGTGTAGCAAAGAAAATAAGGGCGGTAGTAATGGGAGATAAGGCCACAGAGGTCAAAGGCAGTATTATAGGCCATCGTAAGGATTTAACTTTTACTCTGCATGAGATGGGAAGTGGTTAGTGGAATTAAACTTTTACTCTGCATGAGATGGGAAGTGGTTAGTGGAATTAAATCTGGCATATCATTTATTAATAGGTTCATTCTGATTTCTGGGTTGAGAGTACATCAGAGAATGGCAAGGAAGAAAAGAGTTAGATGGCTATTTCAATCATCTCAGCAAATGATAAGAGCGGCATGGACCAGGGTGGTAAGCATGGAAGATGATGAAAAGCGGTCATATTCCAAATGTACACAGAAGACTGCCTTTTTTTTTTCTTTAAGATTTTATTTATTTACTTTAGAGACAGAGCATGAATGGGGGAAGGGGCAGAGGGAGAGGAAGAGTCTCAAGCAGACTCTGAGTGCAGAGCCCGACATGAGGCTTGATCTCATGACCCTGAGATCATGACCTGAACCGAAATCAAGAGTCAGATGCTTAATCGACCGAGCCACCCAGACACTCCTGTCTTTTCTTAACATAGCAGCCAGAGTAGTTCATGAACTTGTAAGGGTAACTAAGTAGAGTGGTAAGGGAAAAAAAAAAAAACAACAGGTTAGACTTCTCTCAAGAGAAAGGAGAAGATAAATTGCAAAATGAACATGTAAACAACAGTCTAAAGGTATTATAGTACATATATAAGAAACTGATTAGCAACTTGAGGGTAGAGTTGAAGGAGGGTTTTCATTTGGTTTTATTCATTTAAGATAAAGAAATAACCCCATACTTGTATGCTGAATGGAAAGAGTAAGAGGGAAAAGTGATGATGTAGGGGAGAAAGGGAAGAACTGGATTGATGTTCTTGAGCAGATGAGAAGAGAAAGGATCTAGGACACAAGTGAAGGGACTGGCTTTCCCTAAAGCACAGACCGTCTATCTGGAGCAGGAGAGGCAAACTACAAGCTGTGGGCCAAGCCCTGCCACCACCTGCGTTTGTACAGAGCCCATAAGTTAGCACTCTGAGCTACAGAAGCCATGCCTGTTTCCTCCTCTACTCCCAGAGCCTGCCTCCCTGACATTTGGCTTCCAACTAGCAGCTGCCCAGGGACTAAGCTGGTTGCGATCTACAATTTGAGGACTTTGCTAATGGCAACTGCTGAGCACCTAGCAGTGGAATTATAATCCCCAGGAGTTGCCTTAACTCTGGCTAGCTGCCCAAAGTGAGAAAGTAGGGCTGTCTGGGAGAAGAAGAACACACTAGGACCTATGTGTCATTGGGGCATGACTATGGTTCCTCTGGCCCAAACTGCCAGTCCCTTTCACTGCAGCAAGTTGATCTTGGAGACAATGTCTCCAGTTAATGGCAACTGGGTATAAAGCAGGGAAAGAGTTTTCATTCTTGTTCTGTAAGTACTTACATAATATTTTTTATTGTGTCCTTGGGCCTGGGATGTCTAAAATATTTGCTGTCTCACCATTTACAGAAAGAGTTTGCCACTGCCAGTTTAAATAATCAATTGGGTTTTCTGATAGACAGGGCATAGCATATTCCTATCGTACAAGGTCACATCATCACTGCACTCAAAAACTTTCCGTGGCTGCCTGCCTCTACCAACCATGGAATAGAGTTCAAATTTCTTAGAGGACAGCTTAATAATTTATGAGTTGGAATTCTCAAAGCCTAGTTCTGAGACAGGAGGTAAGAAGTTCCCTTTTAGCCTTAGGCCGAATCCATTTTTACTTAATTTACATCAAGTTATGCATTTAGAGGCTTAGCACTTACTCAGATTAATAAAGAGGTTACTTATTTCTCAGTCTGCTAGTGAACTCCGTGGATCAGAGCCCCAGATGTAAGGAAGGTTGAAAGGCACATCAAAGTTTTAACATTTATCTTTATGGTTCAGTTTCAGGTCTACTATGACTAATCAAACTTAAGAAAAAAAGTCATTCAATTGTAAATCTCTTCATTCTAAGGCTATTTACTTCCATTGGCTCTTATTTCAAAGAAATTTATAGGCTTTTTTTTTTTTTTTCAAGACAGAAATAATAAGCATTACTTGCTTGGTATTTGCAATTCTAGATAAATAAGGTATTCTAAAATTTTATTTAAATATATGGGAATAAAAATGTGAAAATACTTTACTTTGTAAATGTATATACACTGATCTGATGAGTTTGTGATAAAGCATTAAATCCAGTGTGAAAATCAATTCATGTTCTATGTAGTTTACAATTTGAAAGTAACTTGAACTTGGGAAATGTCTTCACTAAAACTATTGTTATTTATGTTTTACTTCTTCCTATATTTGTGTATTTTATCTGAAAGGTTTAAGTATGCTGAGACTTTGATATGAAACTGGTGGAATTTATAAGTGTACTATTTTATTTAGAAAAGAGACATTTTTTATTTTAAAATATGAACTTCCACAGCTCCTAATCTACAGTTACAAATGACTAGTTATACAACATTCCGTTTCTGTATCATTTTATAGCATAAAAGAACTTCTACAAAATTTTTCATTTTCAGTTTATACTAAAAAACATGTCTTTAACAGAAGAAGAAAGGAGTCTGGATATCACTTGATTAATCTCCTAAGTTAAACACTTTTTAAAAAAAGATTTTATTTATTTATTTGAGAGAGGAGGGGGAGTATGCAGGGGGAGGGAGAAGCAGACTCCCTGCTAAGCAGGGAGCCCAAAGCGGGGCTCAATCCCAGGACCCAAGACCATGACCTGAGTTGAAGGCAGATGCTTAACCTACTGAGCCACCCAGGTGCCCCAAGTTAAACCCTTTTGAAAATATGAATACTACATTAATGTAATCAATAAATAACAATAAAATCAACCTTACATTTCTTTAAAATATATCAAGACAGTTGTGAATCACTTGAAAAAACAAATATTTTGGATAATTTTAGATTTTCATAAACAATAAAAAGATAAGAGTATTCTTGTATACTCCTTGCCCAATTCCCCCTAATGTTAACATCCTACATAACTACAGACTAAGAAACCAATATGTTTGGTGCATTTCTATTAACTGAACTCATTTCACCTGTTTTCCACTAATGTCTCCTTTCTGTTCCAGGACCCAATCTAGAATACTGCACTGCACTTAGCTAAATCACTTTTAAAAGTAATAATTTCTTTCAAAGGAGTAAAAAAGAACTTCCTTACCTGCTCTACGCCAAAATTTCACGTGTTTAATTCCAGCTGTAATTAATTTATCAGGCACGTATGGGTTCATCTTTACAACAAAAATCTTATCTTTACTCCCTCTGAAAAAAATACCAAAATGTTTTAACTCTGAAGATAAATCTCTCCTATAATAATCTTTTGCCTAATAATCCATACCCTATTTTTGATTACTCCATTACTGAATCCTTCGCCCACTTATCTCTCAGGTTTGGGCTATGTAATCATGCATTTGTACATTTGTTATTTTGTCATAATTTTAATTTAATTCTTTTTTTTTTTTTAAGATTTTATTTATTTATTCATGAGAGACAGAGAGACAGAGGCAGAGGGAGAAGCAGGCTCCCCGCGGAGCAGGGAGCCTGATGCGGAACTCGATCCCAGGACCCTGGGATCATGACCTGAGCCGAAGGCAGACGCTTAACCGACTGAGCCACCCAGGCGTCCCTAATTTAATTCTTCTCAACGTAATCTCCAAACATAGGAAAGTGAGAACTGAACTTCTTTTGGATAGCACCTACTATAGTACTCTGCATAGGGAATTGTGGCATGAATCAGTTACAGAAAAAATTTTTATAATACTTTTTTACAGCTTAATATAGCCATTCCAAACACAAAGTTCCTCTTAAACTATGTTTTATTTGGCCATTGTCTATGTACTGAAAAAAGCATTTATCTCTATCTTAAAAGTGCTTTAATGTCGCACAATAGGATGTTAAAAAAAATAATCTGACCCTTGACTATTTCCTCCTTTAAAGCAATTGTTAATATTTTTATTATAAAAATAATACATGCTTAGTGGAAAATTTAGAAAATGGAAAATGTGACAGAAAATACACATAATCTATAGCTTCTTTATGATATACATGTGTACGTATCATCTGTCACTCAAATATAAGATTTGAGCATTTCCAATGGCTACATCGTAGTTTACTGTACAGAATTCACTTTCCCTATAAATTAAAAGTTTAGATAACAGCTACTTCCAGTGTCTTATTACAGTAAAAGCAGGTTCACAAGGGATAAACCTACTAATGAATTCTTAAATCATTTGTCTTTTTACCATGATTATACTATTTATTCAATGGTAATAAAGACAGCAGCAATTTAAAAAAAAGGTTACGTTTGTTTGATTTCAAAACTGTTTTAACTGAAAAAACTTTTAAGTAATTTCATTATTTTGCCAGTGTGATATCAAGATTTTTCCCCACCTTGCTACTGAAAGTTTCTCTCCTTTCTTCCAGTCCCACAGCACAATAGTGTGGCTATCATCTATTCCAACTGAAGCCAAGCGTTTCCCATCCGCTATAAAAATTAGAGAGAGAGAGAGAGAGACTGACCATTAACATTCAGAAGATAAAAACCATTCAGTACATATTCTAAAACCACAGCACCATATTTAAAATTGTATAAAATGATGTTAAATGTTAAGCATGCACACACATAGCTATAAAAAGAACCAGAATTTGTAAGCAGGGGAAGAATAATTTCTTAAAGCATCTAAATATTGTCAACATCTTTTTTTGACCTTGTTTTCCTTATTTCTCCATCAGAGTAGAATGGAGGGAAGGAGGAAGGTAAGTGGAAAAAAGAGATTTTAAAATGAGAAGGAAAGGAAAATAAAGAAGGAAAGATTTACTTCAATTAAATTTACTGTAAGAACTCTATTGTGATATAGGACTCAGTGATTATGAAAAGTTAATTGAATGAAAAAAGATGTAGGTTACAACCATGTTTCATCATTAATAGGACTGTTTTCAGTTAAGGTCAATTATATTATTTGTTACTATTATCAAACAAGTAGTGAAGGTGTTGGACAAATGACTGAACTAAGTCAGTCATGCTGACAGCTGTGCACATGTTTACAGGTTGCAAAGGCTCAAACTAAAGTTAAACATTTGCCACTTGGCCACTTTTTGCAAACCTCATTTCGTTATCATTACTAGTGATATTGTTCTTGTTGACTCCTTTAGTATGCCATTAATCTTATTTCTTGATTTTTAGATCCCTAAATGCATATTTATGCTTCCCCCCAATAATTGACTCTCATTTCAGTTAGAGCAGCAGAAAGTACAAATTTACTGTTCCTTAAAATGAAATCCTCTATCAATGGTATTTCTACCCTCTTCCCAATCCACACCCTAGTTTTCACTGTAGCTCTATGTGTATTTGTTAAACTTTTTTTTAAAAAAGATTTTATTGAGAGAGAGGGAGAAAGAGAGAGAGAGAGCACATGAGTGGGGGGGAGAAAGAGAGGGAGAAGCAGACTCCCCAGGACCCTGAGATCACGACCTGAGCTAAAATCAGATGCTTAAGCGACTGAGCTACCCAGGTGCCCCTAAACTTTTAAATACACAGCAAAGAGCTAAAATGGTTTGAAATTATTTTTATAAGATAGCTTGGAATTGTCACTTCGTAGAAATGTTATAAAACACATATTTCAATGTTCACCTCTTTCTTTCTTAGCTTTTACCCTAAAAATTTTCAATTTACTCTGTGGCTGTAAAATATTGTGACGTTGGGGTTTGCCCAAAGTGGGAGATACATACCACTAGTGGGTAATTCAGATGGTTTTAGATGTTATGTAGACATTTTTAAATAGAAACACGTTTGTATTAATGGGTATTAAAAATAATACTCATTAAATTATACGCCAGCCAGCAAACCCACACTCTCTGTTTGGTTAGGACTATACACTTGAAAACAACTGTGAAGGTCATAGCTATGTGACAAGTTTAGGTAACACCAATTTAGACTATAATGCTATATATCACCTCTGCATTTTGGTCATTCTTACTGAGACAGAAAGCATCCTTACCTGAGAAATCAACAGCACAGACACCATATTGGTGGCAGCCTTTTAATACTGACAATGGTTTAATGGTCTCTGTATCCCATATGTGAATTGAGGGATCCCTACCTACCTACAATAGAAAGAATTACAAAAGTCATACAATTACTTTTCTTATCTATTAAAAGGAAATAAAACAGAAGATTTTACAGTCTTTGTCTTATCTGTTACAGGCATTTATCAAATGAAAAATATAAAGCAGATCATATATGTGACTGACATTTCTTTCTTACATTTTTTGAAGTGCTAATGAGGCTAGGCTTACTGTTTCTAAAAATGTGCTATGTGACTCACAAATCTGATCCTATACATCACAATAAAGATAATGCTTACTGAGTGCCTATAATTGGCTGTGTTCCCATGCTAGATACAATGAGCATAAGACATTCAGGAAAATTTTGCAAACTCATTAGGAAAACAAGATATTTTCAGTTAAATTAGAATATCTGATAACATAGGCTTAATGAAGATGAAAAGATTATAAGGAATTGGAAGAGATGATACTTGACCTGGGCCTTCAGAAGCTCAGTCTCAGATAAAAAGAGAAGCAAGTACATTCTAGGCCAGGATAATGGTATAAACAGAGATACAGAGGGGTTAAAGTACCAAGCACATAAATAAGACTGTGAACAGATGCTATCACTTATGTTTTAACTTGGGTTATATGTTCACTAATATACAGGTAAACTATAATTCGTAATTATTCCTTTAGACTCAAGTGATCACTGTCTTTAACTATGAGGATGAAGAGATAGAATAGCTTTGCCTGTAAAGACAACTCCCAAAATAATCAATATAGCTGACAATTATTATTAATTTTGACACTGATTTTATATAAAGACATAACAAACGACAAGACCGCCATCAGCCAATATTTCATTAGGTTTTTCAGCCAAATGTTCCCCATGATTGTTAAGTTTTCTACTGAACTTCTGCAGAGTGTGGTATTTTTTTTTTTTTAAGATTTTATTTATTTATTTGAGAGAGAGAATAAGAGAGAGAGAGCATGAGAGAGGGGAGGGTCAGAGGGAGAAGCAGACTCCCTGCTGAGCAGGGAGCCCAATGCGGGACTCGATCCCAGGACTCCAGGATCACGACCTGAGCCAAAGGCAATCGCTTAACCAACTGAGCCACCCAGATGCCCAAGCATGGTATTTTTGAGAACTTTGCAGTACCATTGTCTCTTGGTTCTCTGATCTCCTGGACTCTTACTACTGAGTTTCCTTTGCAATTTCATCACCTGTCCCTTAAATACAAACTTCCCCAAGATTCTGCCTTTAAAACTCCAATCTTTTCATTCCACATTTTTGTCTTGGGCTATCTCAGTTCCAGTTTCAATGGTTAAATCAACAAATGACTCCCAAACTCTTCTAATCACTGAACTCTTCTGAATTTTTTTATTTTTTATTTTTTTAAAAGATTTTATTTATTTGACAGAGAGACACAGCGAGAGAGGGAACACAAGCAGGGGGAGTGGGAGAGGGAGAAGCAAGCCTCCCGCCGAGCAGGGAGCCCAATGCGGGGCTCGATCCCAGGACCCCGGGATCATGACCTGAGCCGAAGGCAGATGCTTAACGACTGAGCCACCCAGGCGCCCCATTATTTTTTTTTTTTTAAAGATTTTATTTATTCATTTGACAGAGAGAGAGCACAAGCAGGAGGAGCGGCAGGCAGAGGGAGAGGGAGAAGCAGGCTCTCCGCTGCACAGGAGCCTGATGCGGGACTCGATCCCAGGACCCTGGGATCATGATCTGAGCCAAAGGCAGACGCTTAACTGACTGAGCCACGCAGGTGGCCCTCTTCTGAATTTAAGACTTACATTTCCAATTGCCTACTGGACATCTCATATGGAAACAATGATGATGATAACAACAAAGGCTAATATTTATGGAGAACTGACTTATGTCCCAGAAACTTTTCTAAACACTTTACAAGGACTGACTCACTTAACAATCAAAGCAATTCTAGGAGATAGGCACCGATAGTATCCTTATTTTTTTTTTTTTAAAGATTTTATTTATTTGAGAGAGAAAGCACAGAAGAAGAGGGAGAAGCAGACTTTCCAATGAGCAGAGAGGCTGACACAGGGCTTGATCCCAGGACCCCAGGATCATGACCTGAAATGAAGGCACCCGGGCACCCCAGTATCCTTATTTTGAAACAGGCATAGAGAGGCTAGGTAATTTCCCCACAGCTAATACATGAGGAAGCTTGGATAACACCATGTTCAGTGCTGGCGAAAGTAATAACAGAATGAGTGTTTTTAGAGCCTACTTGGGGCATGTCAGTCAGGGATGAGGGGAGAACGGTGAGGTTAGGCAAGTTTTCAGATATGTTACTTAACCTAAGTCTTAAAAGGAGTAGAAATTAGATAAAGTTGGAGGGTTGAACAGAACTGGAGGGTAAGAATTTTCCAGAGGAGGGAACTAAGGAAAAGATGTGAAGCAGTAGTATACATGGACAAATTCTAAATAGCTCAAAAGGTAGGAGCAGAGTTTACAAGGAGGTAACTGGTAAGAGATAAGGAATCTATTGGCCTAGGTTAAATGTCTTGAACTGCATGCTAGTGAGCTTACATATTAGCGTAAAAGCTACTAAGAAGAAGATAATACAGAAGAAAAGAAAGATTATTAGTGGATTGGGGAAATGGTTAGGTGGAAAAATCTGAAGATGTAAGACTAGCTGGTTGGTTATAACAAAAGATTAGAAATCCTGAAGCACAGAATTGCCAGCAGAGATAAGGTAAGATATAAATACAAAATGACAAAGCAGAGATACACTCATGGTAGAGAACTGAACTATATTCAGGGAAAATCTTGGATGTAACTCTGGGACTGACTGGCTATAATGTGTGAGGGAGAACAAGTCAAACTCTAGGGCTTAGGCAACCAGGTTAATACAGCGTCACGTTCTAAGTAGGAAATACAAGGAAAGCTTCACCTCATTTATCTCCATTCTGGACATGCTGAATCTGAGTTACCCATAAGATACCTAAATGAGTATGTTTTTAGTAAATTTTTAGTGAATTGTATATAGACAGTAATTCATCCAACTCATACTAGATTGTGAGCTCTTGACAGTGGCAGCTAATCTGAATTGTGCTTCCCCATGACATTTACTGCTTTTTAAAAAAATTTTTAATTCAATTAACTAACATATAATGTACTATTGGTTTCAGAGGTACAGGTCTATGATTCATCAGTCTTATATAATACTTAGTGCTCATTACATCACATGCCCTCCTTAATGTCCCCCATCACCCAGTTACCCCATCCCTCCACCCCCTTCCCCTCCAGCAACCCTCAGTTTGTTCCCAATGATTAACAGTCTCCCTCTCTGGTTTCATCTTATTTTTTCCTCTCTTCCCCTGTGATCCTCTGTTTTGCACCCCAATGTTTACAGCAGCATGTCCACAATAGCCAAACTATGGAAAGAGCCCAGATGTCCATCGACAGAGGAATGGATAAAGAAGATGTGGTATATTATGTATATAGTTTTTTCAACTTTACAGAGATATAATTGGCATATAACATTGCGTAAGTTTAAGGTGTACAACCTTATTATATATATAACCTTGATTATATAAATTCTCCTTTTACTGGAGACAGACTCAGCCCAGAGACAGCATAAGAGGAATGTGCAAAGAAACCTTACTCTAAGAATTTTGTCCCATATATACCTTCTCACAGTGTGTCGCCCTTGGAAGCCTAAAACTGCTTTCCTTTGTCCTGTCATTTCTCTACCAGTCTACTGTTTTCTATATATGCTGAAATTCTAAGCCACCATTTTTGAGTTACTTGGGTTTAGATTTCTCCAACGTGATGTGCTCTACACCTGTTAATAAACTTTTTGTTTTTCTTTGTTAATTTGTTTTTTTATTAAAGACCCCCGCTGAAAACCTAGGATGTCTAGAGGTAAAGTTTTGCCTCCTCTGCAGTAGGTATCCAGGGATGTCCTGTGGGCATACTTTTTTTTAAATTTTATTATGTTATGTTAATCACCATACATTACATCATTAGTTTTTGATGTAGTGTTCCATGATTCATTGTTTGCGTGTAACACCCAGTGCTCCATGCAGAACGTGCCCTCCTTAGTACCCATCACCAGGCTAACCCATCCCCCCCACCCCCCTCCCCTCTGTGAAGACATTTTCGGTTGTCACAACTGGATGGATGCTGTTACTGACATCTAGTGAGTAGATGCCAGGGATGCTGCTAAACATACTACAATACATAGGGTTGCATTGTACACAACAATGCAATTATCCTCACAACAAAGAATTATCTGGCCCAAGGGATGCCTGGGTGGTGGTTCAGTTAAGCGGCTGCCTTCGGCTCAGGTCATGGTCCCAGGGTCCTGGGATCAAGTCCCGCATCGGGCTCCTTGCTCAGTGGGAGACTGCTTCTCCCTCCACCTGCTTCCCCTGCTGTGCGTGCTCTCTCTCTGACCAATAAATAAATAAAATCTTAAAAAAAAAAAAAAAAAGAATTATCTGGCCCAAGATGTCAGTAGTGCCAACGTTAAGAAGCCCTGCTCTATACTTATAACCTTGTATCATGATTTTTCTTGCATGTATGTCTTCTCCTTCAGAATATGAATGCTTACCATGGCGAGAACATATCTTATTTATCTTTATATTCCCAGCACATTTCCTGGTACACAGCATGTGCTCTATGAATTTTTTCAAGAAATGGAAGAAAGGAGGGAGAAAAAGGAGGGAGGTGAGGAAGGAGAAAGAGAGAGAAAGACCAAGAGGGAGGCACAAACAGAGGGAGGGAAGATGGAAAGAAAAAGGGAAGAGATTTCTCACCTTTCAGGAAAGCTGAATAGAGTAATGCAAGTTGCCCAGCCCTACCTCAATATACCCTAGAAGGTATATTTACACAGTGTTTAAAAAGCCAGACACACTAAGGGAGCTTTAAGCCTTACCATTTATTAGCTGAAAGATCTTTGAGAAAATAATTTCTTCAGACCTAAACTTCCTCATTTGTAAATGGAAATGATTTCACTCTCACAGAGGTGAGGTGAGAGTAAAATACAGTTGTAAAATACAACTGATCTTTGAACAACATGGGGGTTAGGGGTTCCAACCCCTGCACAGTCAAAAATCCACGTATAACTTTTGACTCTCGAAACACTTAACTATTTTTTTTAAAGATTTTACTTATTTATTTGAGAGAGAGAGAGCATGGGCAGGGGGGAGGGTTAGAGGGAGAAGCAGACTCCCCGCTGAGCAGGGAGCTGGACATGGGGCTCAATCCCAGGATCCTGGGATCATGACCTGAGCCAAAGGTAGATGCTTAACCGACTGAGCCACCCAGGCGTCCCTCAAAACACTTAACTATTAATAGCCTAACTGTTGACCTTCAGAAGCCTTACCAATAACATAGTCAGTAAACATAATTTTGTAAGTTACATGTATTATATACTAATTATGATAAAGTAAGCTAGAGAAAAGAAAATGTTAAGAAAATCATAAGGAAAACATTTACAGTACTGTAAAAAATCTACATGTAAGTGGAGCCATGGAGTTCAAACTTATGTTCTTAAGGGTCAATCATATATACTAAGAAACTAGTAAAGTGCTTACATATAGAAAGAATATTTATAAATATCACCCTTTTCCTCCTTCTCTAAAAATATCCATATAGAGAAATAGCAGTTAAGACTTTTCCCAGTGTTTTCTATTTCAACATTTCTACTTTGTACTTTGGTAAACCTGATTAGGTAAATATCATGGCTGTAAAATAAAAAGTCATCCTGTGTGTCACAGAATGTCTGTTAATTTTATTACTTTAGATAATTCAAAGAAACCAGATTTCTAGTCTTTGTTTTCTATGTTTACTCACAAATTTTAAAAAAATATATCCTGACAGAAGACAAGCCAGAGCTCTTAGTTCCAAATAAAAAAAAATAATAATCAAAACAATAAAACTCAAAGGAAAAGTGTAGGAAAAAAGTTGGAATAAATTTTATTTGTAATATGAAAATAAAATCCCATTCTAAAGAATTCATTATTCTTCATTTCCTAGAAAACGAAAGATAGATTTTTTTTTTTTTAAGTGGACTAAACTAACTGTAAATCCAAACAAAGGTCTAACCTACCTGCCCTGTTGCCACATAGTCTTTCAAAGGATGAATGGCCAGGCAGAGAATATCATCATCATGACCCAGGTAAAAGCGCTGTGTGTTCTGCTGTCGATTGTAAATGACACCCACTGCTGCCACATGGTACACAATTTCACCAGTTTGAGTATAAAACAGATTACTTCGACAGTCATAACCTCTGTAACTGAAAATAGAAAACATATCATATAAAATTAACCGTAGCCTTTTATCTGGTAAATACAGACTATACAGAGTAGCAGGTACCTTTTAGGTCATTCAATTTCCAGTTTTACAAGATACTAAACAACTAAAACAAAATACAAGTATCTCGAATTCCATAAACTTTTATGAACTTCTCTGATTGCAAATAGCTAAATCCAAGCTATAATAATGAATGAAAAAAGGTGCAGAAAAGTATATATAGTATACTACTATTTGCATAAGTGTATTATTAAATTTGTACACTATAAAACAAAAATTGATGCTCTTTTACAAATGAAAGGGTATAGAACTGCTCTAGGAGGGTGAAAAATGATGCCTGGGAGGGCAGAGCTGGGAAGATTTTCTTTTCTTTTTTTTTTTGGAAGATATAATTGGTTTTATTAAAAGATTCATGAATCTGGCAGTCTCCCATCTAGCAAGCAGAGGGGAGCTCCCTGGGAGAAGGATATTCAAACTGTATGCTTTTATACGCATTGTTGAACCATGAGAATATATATTCCAAAAATGTTCAAACAACAATTTAAAAATATTATACACATCCAAAAAAAAAAAGCTGAATCTTTTAAAAATGGTCAATACAATTCCATTTGTAGTAACCTTTCTTTGAGCTTCAAAGAAACTCAATGTACAATATGTAACTGCATGGAAATACTGCCTATTTTAACAATGGAGATAAAATATTCTTGCTAAATGAATCCTTTTTTAAATTCCTGAAAGCATTATCAGTCAGGTAAGAAAACGATTACTAGGTAGAAGGGACAGGAAGGGCTGAATTGGAGAATTGTTCTAGGATGAAATGTGAGACTTGTATTGCTGATGTTCTAAGAAAATCCAGAAACCATATTTTACTAAAATTAAAATATAAAAAAAAATACATATAAAAAAAATTAAAATATAAAGACCAAATGCAGGCCCCCAAAAAGGTCACAATATAATTCCAAATCAGAATTATTTAGGGGAGATAATAATCTCTTATATTTTACTTACTTTGTTTAAAGAGATCCATGTCTATAAATATTAATACTAAATTTTCATAAGATAAATTATTATAAACACTCATATAGTGCTTATTATGTGCAGGACAATATTCTAAGTCACCACAAACACTGACTTATTTACTCCTCATCAGAACCCTATGAAGTAGGTACTGTTACCTTCATTTTACAGATGGGGAAAGAGGCACAGAGAGGTAAAGTGACTTGCTCAAAGTCACACAGCTACTAAATGTGAACCAAGATGCAAACACATAAATGAAAAATAGTTGTTTCATACCCGTGAACAAAGTGTAATCGAATACTATTTCCTGGAGCCCGCTCTCTTCTTTTAGAAGTACCACTTTTTTGTTTCTCCTTGTACTGTTCTTTAAGCTGAGGTAGATCTTCTTTGTAAACCTTTAAATAATGTACATAAATAAAAATACTATTAGAATATAAATAAAGGTGTTCACAAATTCCTAATGTAACTTTCAGACACTTGGTTACTATTGGTCACTAAAGTTTTAACACTTATCTTAAATAGGAAGGTATTTTATGAAATTTCCTTCCTTGGAAATAACAAACTTACATTTTCTATGTATCACACTGACAAATATGTATTCAGTGCTTCACAAAATTCTTATACTTCATAAGAAAATATTTTAAAGAGAATAAATGGGAGTGTACTGTGACAAAAAGCTATAGGCAAACAGAATACAGGCATATTTGAAAATCATGTGATGGTAATAATTACCTGCCGACGATAGGTAAGCTGGGTCTCTTGTTCAATTTCAGAATCCAGCTCTGGAACATCAGACAGATCTGAATCTGATTCATCACTATTAGAGTCAGCCAGACTTTCTGCAGTTTTTAAAAAATGAAACATTACTTGTTTGAAGAACATTCATTTTCAAAACAGCACTGTAAAATTAATGATTAAGAGCTGTGCCAACTGACAGGGTGACAAGCCATAAAACAACAAATGAAATTATCTATTCAAGTGACACAGATGTCAGTAAACTGTACTACAGATTACCTCCCTCTTCACTCACTGCAAACTCAACACTACTTTAAGTTCCTTCACTGGCACCCAGTGGCTGCTACATCAAACTTAAATGTTGGTGCAAACATAAGTGAATATAACCTATAGTTAACGTGAAAAATATCTAGAAAATACTATATGCAACAAATGAATTGACATTAATTTTTCTTTGTGAAAAAACCATACATGAAACCTAGATACCTATCTCCCCAAGAATATATTAAATGTTTGTTTTGATAATATAATGGTTTCTTCACTCATTGTTGGGTGGATTAAAATGCATGCAAAAGTACTTTGTATTGCATGCTCTGACATCTGACTCTAAACATATACGCCTAGTATTTTAATTTAAAATTTCCACTAGTAAATTTAAAATTTCCACTATACTGTTAATTATAAGGCTAGATTACACTTCAATAGTAAAATTGTTACTTTGGGGTTAGTGAAGTTTTTTTGACAGAGAAATTCTTTAGGCAGTGTGTACTACTCACCTTGGGGTGCTATGTGAAGAGCATCTTTTAGTTTTCTTTCAGGAATAAATTTCCACTGAAAGACAGAGTGATCTGCTCCACCAATAGAAATAACCCACTGATAGTCATGTGACCACCTGACATTTGTTACGTGAGCCGAATGGCCAATATATTTTTTAAACTTGGCCCCTATAACAAAAATATGCCTTTAAATTGATAAACAAATGCCAACACATGAAAATACCACTTCAAACAACAATTTCTATCCCTGAACCACCAATACATCCTCCCTCCATTATCTTAATTATGATCAAAGGGTAAAAATATTAATTCAAAATTTGTTGAATGAACAAATGAATGAGTCTACATCAAAGGATGTAAATATTTGCTCTACTGATTCACAATATAATTTGGTAGGAACCACCAGGGTAGTGAGGCATTTTCTTACTGCTTTGAGAAAAGCCTGCAGCCACAAAGGCATCAACTATTTCCATATAAGGAAATTTGAATGTTCTGGCCTGAGGCCTTTGGTCCTAAGTGAAACTGAACCAGTCTACTCCACCCCCAGTACTCCTAGTCCTAGCAGCCAGAGGATCCTTTTAAAACTTAAGCCATCAATAAAATACTTTCAAACTTAATACAGCAACATATAAAGAGGAATACACAACATGACCAAAAGGGATTTATGCCAGGAATGCAGGTTGCTTCAATGGTCAAAAATCAATGTAATACACCATATTCATCAAAATAAAATATGCCCAGTTGTCCCAAAAAACTGTCCCTTATAGTAATTCTTTAAATTTATATGTTTTGTATAATGTTCTTCAACGTAAGTTTGTCTAATGTGTTTCTTCATGATTAGATTCAGATGGTGTGTTTTTTGGCATATGTGATATTGTACCCTTTTGGATACATCATTTCAAGGGGCACAGTTCTATCATTAGTGATGTTAAGTTGTATCATTTGGTTAAGGTGGTATACACCAAATTTCTCTAACTGTAAAGGAACTACCTAACTTTGTGGTTAATTTAAAAAAAAAATCTGTGTGATGACAAGAACCATTTTTGTGGTTCTAAGTTCAGAAAATATTCTCTATATCCTGCTGCGATAAACCTGATATTTGGCAACATATACACTCCTCTGTTAGAGTATACTGGATACAGTAATGTTTGGCTTCATTTTGAGAATGTTTTAAATTTTTAAATTAAGTTATAGAAGTCCTGTCAGGATGACGAAGCTCCATCAATCAAAATCTGGAGATAAACTTTCACATTGGCCATGAATTTAGGGATAGCCATCTTAATCAAAGCATAAAAGATTTGACCAAAACTCATCTAAATTACAATTTGCTGCTTAATAGCAATGCTGTTATTTTAGGAACCAATTTTTTTATGCAGCTTAATAGAAGTAACTTTCTAGATGGGTAACTTGCCACAGTTCACCTAGGAAAGTCTAATAAGGTAAGATTTAGTCCCATCCCTCTATATGAGAATGCATTATTTGCCCATGAAGAGGACTTAGGCTATTACTTTCTTTGATGGGGTCTTTTAAGTACTCTTAGCCACCAGAGAGTCTTAAAAGGTAAAGCCAGAGATTCCAGGAAACCAAATTCCAAGTTTTTAAGATGTACTAACATTGTCATGTTTAGGTACATGACAATGTTAAGTATATGAGCCACTATTCGAATTAACCAAACTGGGCAATAGCCCCAAGAGAGGTGTAAATAATCCTAAAAGCCTCTTCCAAATTATATTCTGTGACTTTTTAAAGATCAATCCCTCTCTAAGAAAGAACCAAGGCAGGGCGCCTGGGTGGCTCAGTCGTTAAGCGTCTGCCTCTGGCTCAGGTCAGGATCCCAGGGTCCTGGGATCAAGCCCTGCATCGGGCTCCCTGCTCTGCAGGAGGCCTGCTTCTCCTTTCCCACTCTCCCTGCTTGTGTTCCCTCTCTTGCTGTGTCTCTCTCTGTCAAATAAATAAATAAAAAATCCTTAAAAAAAAAAAAAAAAAGAACCAAGGCAGCTTAACAAAAAAATTGTAGAATAAGTCTAAGGGAAACCAATTATTTCTAATCAAAGGGACTATTTTAATAATTATCTAATAACCAGAACTGCTTAACTATGATAAACAGATATTTTAAAAGTGAACTAAATGTCACATCTTTCATCAAGTGACTCTGACTCACCAAGACCAAGTATATTGTCCTACATGTCTCCAGAACTCCCTGTGATTACACTTATGACACTGAAAAGTAATGGTCTATTTACTTATTAATTCTTGTAATAAACTCTAAGCTCCTTAGGACAGGATGGCATCTTGTTTACTCTATATCCCTAGTGCCTGGTATATAGGAAATATTCATTAAATACCTGAAGAAAGAGAAAGAAAGAAAAAGAAAGACAAAGATTACATTTCCCCTTACTATGCCTGTATAGTTGAGTTGGAATACCAGATTGTAGAGGAGGGAAGAAAAGTAGAGAAGGAAATGAGAGGGCATGAACATGACTCCAACCCTTTTAATTATAAAAGGGGACAAAAGTATGATGTGTAAAGAATATTGGAGTTGAAATAAAAAGACTAGAGCTTAAGTGTCAGCTTGATGGCTTAATAGCACAGAAGCTTGAGCACATCACTTAACCTCTCTTGGACTCCATTTCCATCCTAATATAAATTAGGTTATAAGCTCTCCAAGTCCCTTAACTGTGAAAACTCTGGCCCATGACAGGAAATGATAAAAGAACAGTTAAGGCTTAAAGAGTGTGTCATCAAACAACTGGTATCTCAGAGAGAAGATTTATCAAAGCAAGCTAGAATGGTCATAGAAACTTTCCTAATTTAAAGGAGAAGGGGACGATAATTCTTGGTGAGGGTAAAGCAATATACTGAAATATTTGTTTTGATGATCCCATTTCTTTTCTAATTTGTTTTAAAGTATATTTTAACACAAAATTAATATGAGCTAAATCTCTTCAAAAAATTAGAGCAATATGACAAAAGATTTTTTCCCATTTAACTATGTTTTAATGAACTTAATCCTTTTTTTTTAAGATTTTTTTTAATTTTTTTTATCGCTTCTTGGCCTTTTGGCTAAGATCAAGTAATTTTTTTTTTTTTAAGTAATCTCTACACCCAATGTGGGGCTTGAACTTGCAATCCCAATATCAAGAGTCACATGCTCCTCAGATTGAGCCAGTCAGCCACTCTGACCTTAATACTTCTTTATAAAATATATGAGACTATCTTTCCAACCTTAGTGTAATAATATTTTAAAACACAAAACCGAACTATTCATTAAAAAAAGAGATAAATAGATTCGACTACATTAACAACTGGTCAAGAAAAGACAATAATTATTATAGTAAGTCATTGTGATAATTACAGTAAGTCATAAACTGGGAAAAGACATTTGCAACCCATAAAAATTACAAATCATTTGTATCTAGAGTATTGGAAAAAACTTCAAAAAATTAGTAAAAGAAAACAACTCTATAGAAAAATAGGCAAGAGATATTAACCTGTATTTGACAGAAGAGGAGAGGAAATGCAGAAAACCAAAAAATAATGGGAAAGATGATCAATCTCATTAGTTAGACAAATGTAAATTAAGACCACAAGGTGACATCATTTATACTAATTAGATTTACACAAATTAAAAAGTGTGGCAGTACCAAGTACTGAAAAGGATGTGGATCAACAGGGTTTTTAAAATGGTATAACTACTTTGGGAAAAAAGTTGGCATTTTCTTATAAATTCTCTATGACCCAGCAATTTCACTCCTAAGTGTACATCTTTGAGAAATTTGCATCTAATAGCAAATGTCCACCATAGGAGAATAAATGCATTAATTATATCATATATCCACAACACAGTATTTTATCACCAGGAAGAATACACTAGAACTACATGCAACAATATGAATGAATCTTAGAACACAAGTCCTGAGTAAATCTCCAACATAAATATGTTTTTGTTTGATGTTTGTTTTTCCAATGAATTTTCTTATCAAATCTAAAGAAAGATTTTTATCAAATATAAATTTTCATTTGTCAAGGAGTAGAGAGAAAGTTTTGGCAACTAGTAACAGTGATGGAGGTGTTAGCTTACAGCAACCCTGCCTTCATCTCTCCATCCTCCTCTACTCCCACCTCCTCACCCTTTACCACAGCCCATGTGCTGCTGCCGGGGAAGAGTCTGATTATTTGAGAGAAATTACTGTGAAGAACAAAAGAATTTAGATAGAAAGAGGATAATAATGGGGGAAAAAAGGAGAAGTAATGCTTTGGGCTAGGATTCAAGGGGACTAAATGTGAAAGAGGATCATTCTCATTGAGCTAATCTCATATATTTTGTGTGTGAATTACAATGATTCTACAATATAAGCTACTTCGATTATTTAACTTCCACATTTTTGTAAATGTTGCACTTCTTAGAATGTAATGGATATTACTTAAGTAGATATCTAAGAGGTGCTACTACAGTAGACACACTCTTTTCCCAAACTTAAGTTGGATCAGTAACACAACTTAATGTATGAAAGAATGTACAACATCATAACTAATGTAAAAGGTAATTTTTCTAGTAATACTAACTTTATGCAAGTATGTGAATTCAATAAACACAGAATCTTAAAATATTTCTAATTCTTTAAAGATGCAGTAGTTATATTCTATCTTGTTTTCCCAATTACTTACACAGTTTCAAGCTAACTCACAAGTGCCTAGAAATAAAAACCCTTACCATAAAATAAATTTCTCACAAATATCTAACAAAAAGAAAAATAAGGAAAACAATTTATATTCTTGAAGCAGTGACTGAACAATACTAATTTTTCTGAGACTTCAGTAAAATATTCCCACAATTCAGATTACTACACATTTTAAAAATGAAATAAAATTACTGTGCAAGAAAAATACTGTCAATAAACTGCAAAACATAAAAACTGTCAAAAAATCCCATTCACTTGACTAAGAATGCTCGGAAAATTTGTTTTTGCACAGAGTCAGTATATGAAACACTGAGTAGAAGCAATGTCTAAGATTAAGATCATCGTGATCAATCTTACTGAATCTCACACACTTTCTACTAAGCAAGTCTCATTTTGAGTCCTAATAAAATCTGTTGTGCCTAGTGACTCTCATGTCCTAGCTACATGGTGGGATCCAGAAATAGGGTATTTTAATTATTAGAGAATTATCTAGTCTTTATTAACACACTTAGCATTACATATGGATGCAATTTCACATGCAACTAGGAAGCTGACACCCTGCAAGTAGGAATCAACAACATGGCATTAGGTGGCAATATCTGGAATTTACTACTTTATTGTAAAGGCACAAGAGAAATGCTAGCATAGACTTCTAGGAAAATCAGCCCCTTAAGTTTGACATCAATGAACTACCTATTTAAATACAACTATTCCAGCTATATTCCCATAATCACCTTTTAATGAAATGCAATTTAACATTCATTCAAAAGCTCTTATCAACAACCAGGTAAAAAAATCATTACTACTTTTGCTACAGATGTTAATGCTCTAGTAATACACTCACTGCACCTAATCTAAAGCTCCATACTATAGGAGAGAATTCTTTGAAAACTAAATCTCAGAAAAAACTTTGCTTTCCCAGAACAGTAAAAAAATGCTTTTTAAAAAAAAAACAGCTATGATGAGGAGCGTGCCTGGCTGGCTCGTCAGTAGAACATGCAACTCTTGATCTTAGGGTTGTGAGTTCAAGCCCCATGTTGGGACAAGTTTACTGAAAAAAAATAAAAAATAAAATGTGTGTCAACCATACTTAACAAAGTAAAAAAAAAAAGTTTAAAAAGCTATAATAAAAATTACTTTGTGCCCTGCTTTATTTTATTTCTGGTTTCTAGAAAACTAATTTCCTGATACTAATTTTGTATCCATGTAATTATTTTAGAACTTATGGACTTGTTATAAACTGACTCAAATACTTTATGGAACAAGGCATGGGATAAATAAATAACTAATATAGCATTTCATTTAATTATCCCTAAGTCTATGAACAGAATGATTAATATCATCATTTAAGAAGAGATCCAAGAGAAAAAGGTGATATATAAAATGTGTAGAAAATAACCAATAAGACCCCTTATTTTTCTTTCCTTCTTTTTCAGATTTTTAAATTTATTTATTTGACAGAGAGAGACACAGTGAGAGAGGGAACACAAGTAGGGGGAGTGGGAGAAGGAGAAGCAGGCTTCCCGCTGAGCAGAGAGCCGGATAAGGGGCTTGATCCCAGGACTCTGGGACCATGACCTGAGCCAAAGGCAGCCACTTAACCAACTCAGCCACCCAGGTGCCCCAAGACCCCTTATTTTTCTTACTCTGTCATACAAAGTATACAAATGTCAAAACAATATATGTTAAGGATCTAAGCAAAAAACACACCTGTATAAGAAAACCAACCAACCAACCAACAGGTTCTAAACTGTGACCTGAACTTGTATTTTGAAAGAAAAGATACCTTTTCTCAAACAAGGATATCGGAATAATTTTATAATTCCATAGTCATCAGCTGTAACTAAAACTTGGCCAATATAATTTCCATCTACTGAATTTATGTCATTGATATCTGAATACTTGGGCCAAATTCCATTTACTTCAAGGCCTGAAACACATGTCCATGAAGCCCAATGAACACCTTTTATTTCTTCGTTTGTCACTTCTTTTCCTCCTAAAAAGAAATCATAGTCTTAATTAAGAAGTTATTTAATTTTTTCTCAAATATACTGGTAAGTTATAAATACCTGATAAATTATACTGATAACATGGTGAACTCCAAAATTTAAGTATCTTCCTACTACAGTTAAAGGAGAGTATTATGAATAAGTAGGTAAATATGGTAAGGAGAGAAGAAAGTTAAATGCAAGGAATTAAAAAAAAAAAAGCTACTACCAAAATTATACAGAGACACACACAGATTGGATTCTAATATAGCTCACCAGGTTCACTCATGTGGAGAATAAACAACCCTATTAAAATCATGCTAGATTAGTGACAACAGGTAAGTCAGAAGAACAAGTAAAAGCTATATGAAAGTGGCAAATCAGCTATTAAGTAAGAAACCTAAGAAGATGCATGGGTGGGAAAAAAAACTGAAAAGGACCAAGAGGGATGGATGAGCAAGGAATAATACATTAGGGAACTGGACTTTAGGATTCAGTCACTTTTCATTACAAACAGATTATTAATGAAAAACTGTTGGGCAGATGCATTAATTATGTACCCAGTCTTATTAAGTTGTTGGAAAACAGTGACTAATTCATTAAGTATCATACTAAATGACGTTTTTGACGTTGCTTTTATTCTTTTAAAAAATCTTTGATGGAAACTGTTTTTCAAATTTAGTTTGTTAGCTATATTATGGATACTCGTAAAATTTATTTGAGGTAACCAAAAAAACTTCAATTTGTGGTCAGGCATTTTTAGTAATTATATTTAGTTAATTAGCTCCACCCATAAAAATGGCATTTTGACTTTATAATATACACTAGGACTTTACCAAATACTACTCACTCACATAGCATGGAATTCGACATAAAGTAGGTCTGTCTTGGATCTTCCAAGCAAAGTTTTAATTACAAAGGATTAAAATATAAAGGATTTCAATATAAGAGGACAGCCTTATAGAAAGATCACAATGATTAGCTCAGATCTTCTTTAATTTCCTATAATCAAATGTATTTTACATTCTTCTCCTCAAATTCTAAAATATTTTATATAGGCACTAAAAATCTACAAATTACATACAATTTATTAGAACCTTTTACCTGGCATTCTATAAAAAAGTCTTTTCCCATTTCCATCATTTGTCTGTAAATATCTACTGTCTGAGGACCAGTCCAGATGAGTGATGAAACTAAGTGATCCAACACATTCCCCCAATTTTTTATAACGTTGCGCAACGCCGTAGATATCAACTGAGCTGTCATTACATCCAACAGCAAGGTAAGTTCCATCTGGTGAGTATTTTAACTCATGAATCGCCTCCTTCCTATCTTTAATATGTACAACTTCGGTCATATCTCTGCAAACAAAAAATAATAACACATGAAATCAAGTCATTACAGAATTAGTTCAGTTTCAAATGTGTCTAAAATGGCTGGAAGGCTACATCAAGTATTTATAAATCACAAAGCAAATATACATGAGATAAATATTAATTCAGGAAAAATTACTTTGTTGAACAAAAATATATGAGGACAACATATGCTGAAAGTAAAGGAAAATGCTGAATTTCAGTTCTTTAATTACTTTAAGGTAGTTTAAAGATTCATTCTAAGTTTCCAGAGTCATACAATAAAGGAGATAAAGTCACAGATTTTATGATGAAGCTCCTTGGAAATACTGAGTTTATGAAAAATGTATAATTATAAACAGTGATTTTCAAATAAATTTTTGTAATGAGACAAATGTATAAAATTACATTCAGGAAATAAAGTAAAGAGGAATTGATTTGTATTATTTCAGTAACACATTTGAATGCTTATCTTTATATAGCTACACTATTTTTATTTCAACTTCTTCAACCTTTTTTAATACAAATTCTTCCCAATTAGAGACCATGTCAACAGTAAACACTTTTTCACTGATTCCTTATAATTGAGTTTCCAAAATAATACAGGTATTGGTAACAGTCATACAAATGGATAAACACTTAGTTTAACACCACTGAATTTCCAAAGTTGTGAGGAGTTGGTGGGGAGGAGGAGAAGAAGGAGGCAGTGAAGGAGAAGGGGCAGGAGGAAGTAAGAATTCTTATTTCCAATTAGTGTCAAGAACTTTTTTCCATTTAAATTTTGCATTACCCACCTGAAATGCTCCATGTAGATAATTTCTTTTAAAGTTTAAATGGATATTTCTCAATTTTTAAGGTTTCTAAGTGGACCATTTAAAGCAATCAAACTCAATTTTTTTTTCAGTAACACTAACATTAGTTTTAGTTGTTTTTTAGGCACATGGGATACAAAGACGAACTCATCTTCTGTGAGAGAGGGATAGAAAGTACTGTACTTTACAAGTGATAAAATGTTGTGAGTGCTCAAAAGGTATGTGGGAAATTCTATAAGAAATACTGAAAAGGGCTAAGACTAGACTAAAGGCAGGAAAGGACCAAAGAAGAATGGCATCTATATTTTGAGCATAAAACCTGAGGATCTGGCTAAGAATAAAAGATGAGGAAACGTTTTCTAAGAAGACGACACAGCATGGACATATGCAAGTATAAGGCACATTTGGAGAATAGTAGATACTACAATGTGGATATAAGAGTATGTGGGAAAAGTAGTGACTTGATGGAGTTAAAGAGATAAACTGAAGACAATGTGTGACAGATCTGACGGGTTGCCAAGGAATGTGGGCTCTACCCTGGTGTTAATCATATAAAGTAAGAGATGAAAATCAGCCCCTTAACTACATAAAAGGGGATCAAAACAAGACAAATGAAGAAAAAACCTTTTTTAAAAAAAAGCTTTCCTGCAACAAACTGAGGGTTGCTGGAGTGGTGGGGATTGGGAGGGATGGGGTGGCTGGGTGATAGACATTGGGGAGGGTATGTGCTATGGTGAGCACTGTGAATTGTGTAAGACTGTTGAATCACAGACCTATACCTCTGAAACAAATAATACATTTTATGTTTAAAAAAAAAAAAAAAGAAGATAGTAGGAAGGGAAAAATGAAGGAGGGGAAATCGGAGAGGGAGACGAACCAGGAGAGACTATGAACTCTGAAAAACAAACTGAGGGTTCTAGAAGGGAGGGGGGTGGGGGGGGAGGGGTTAGCCTGGTGATGGGTATTAAAGAGGGCACGTACTGAATGGAGCACTGGGTGTTATACGCAAACAATGAATCATGGAACACTACATCAAAAACTAATGCTGTAATGTATGGTGACTAACATAATAAAAAATGTTAAAAAAGTAAAAATAAAAATAAATAAAAAAAATTTTTAAAAAGCTTTCCTGGTCAACATCACTTTTGCCTTAAACCCTGCAACTTACAAGGTTCTCCACCTAAGCACAGACTTGTGCAGTTACTTCTTCTACCTTTCCCAGTGACCCCTTCCTTTACGTTTTAATAAAGTCCACGCATCTGATTTCCCTTTCTCCATATTTAATCCATCCACCTACCCATCCATATCTACAAAGAACAAAATTTTTAAGAAAACATCTAAGGCACTATTTCATAGCTTTTACTTTTTATGCCTTCTTTATTAAAGATTTTATCATTCTAATTTTGTTCACAAACATTAATTTAAATGTTTCCTGAAAATTCTTCAGAACTATTTTGGTATATACATAGCCTTTTTTCTAGAGACTTAATTGCTCCCAAGTAATGAGAGAAATAAGTGTGGTTTATGTCCTTGTTCACCAACACACACACAGGTGCGCACGCACATGTGAACACACACACAATTCTGATGGACTCTTTTACAGTATGTATTATGCTACTACATCAACATTATGAATTGTGACTATCTTCTCTCATGAAGAAGTTTGACAAACTTATAGGAAAGAAGACTATTAGATGAAAGTGTATTAATTTTTAAAAATTCTCAATTAAGTCTTCTGGTAAACTGATGTGTGAATTCCATGGTTTCTTTAGGAAACAGAGGGAGGCCGTCCAAAGCCTGGGAATATTCATACATTAGCAATTTGTAACACATCACAGAAGTAAAGTACAGTGTTGATCACAGCATAGAACAGACAGTTGTTTGTTAGTGGAGACAGACCAAAGGAAGTAGAATTTAAACTTCATTCTGAGGAATTAATGAGATTTAGCTTAGCAGAAGCCAGGAAATGGGAGGTGAAGGGCCCACGTTCCAACAGAGATGTGAAAGAGCTGACAGCAAGACTGAAGCTCTGCTTGTTGTTAATAAAGTGTAGCTGGACTGACAACAAGCAGAGGGGTTAGAGTGTGAGATGAGTCTGATGAGACAGGCTAAGGGAAAATCATAAAAGGCCTCACAAATCTTAAGATTTTTGGCCTTAATTTATGAGTTTAAGTTAGGGGAGGATGAATCAATTAGATCACTTGTCTGATTTGACAGTAAAAAACAAATCCAGGTAGTATAACAGTAGGATTAAGACTAATTAGAAGGCTATTTATTACAGATGGTGGTTGTTCAGACTTCCGAAAGAAGTGAAATGTTTTAAAATATATAGTATTATAGTCTATACTATACTATAAAATATATAGTATATGTTAAAGATATTGTAATTTTAATCTTACAAACATTAATTAAAATGTTTCTGAAAATGAGGCAAGTAAAATCAACAGAATGTGATGGTGATTGGACATGGTGGGTTAGAGAGAGAGAGGTAACAACCATAATTCCTAGGTTTCCGCTTGGTACAAGAACCTGGAAAATGGTGCCATCCCTAGAACAGGGCCCACAGACAGAAGATCAGCCTGGGAGGGAGGATCAGAAGTTCAGTTTTGGAAATGCTGAATTGCAGATGCCTTTGAGACATCCAAGTGATGTTAAATAAACAAATGGTTATACACAACTGAAGTTCAGTGGAGAGATCAGGGCCAGAACTAGGTATCTGGGACCATCAGGCTACAGGTGGTAACTGAAGCTGGAGGCAGGATGAGATCACCTAGGGGAAAAACAGAAGAACAGAAAGCCCAGGTCTGAGCTTTAAGGCCCTCCAATACTTGCTGATAGGCAGAAGATAAATTAGCCTATAAAGAAAATGGAAGCAGGAGAAGTTAGCTGAAAAGAGAAAGAGAATTAATATCCAAAGCCTGGGAAGAGAATGCTCTGAGAAGGAGCAAGTGGTTAAGGGGGCCATATACTGGTGAGAATCAACCTAGATGCAAGGTGAAAAATGTTTCCTGGCTTTAGTGACAGGGTACTATTAGCAAGAATGTTTCATTGTAAAGATGAAGGCCAAAGCTATACTGCATTGTGGGTATTAAGTCAATAATTGGAAGAAAACAGACAGTAAATTACATAGTTTTTTGAGAATTTTACTGTGAAAGAGTAGAAATGTGATATAACTAGAGGGGATTTAGACTTGAGGTAGGAATTTTAAGACAGGATATACTTGAACATGTTTTTTAATTAATTAATTTTAAGATTTATTTATTCGAGAGAGAGCACGTGAGTGTGGGGGGAGGTGGGAAGAGGGAGAGAGAGAATCTCAAGCAGACTTGCTGCTGAGTGCAGAGCCCGACAAGGGGCTCGATCCCAGAACCCCAAGATCATGACCTGAGCCATTATCAAGAGTCAGATGCTCAACTGACTGAGCCACCCAGCACCCTACTTGAGCATGTTTTGATAGTGCTCTTTCAGGGGAGGGCTACAGAGGGACAAAAACCTTTGATGTGAAAAAATAATGGACATATACAAAGTTACTTTTTAAAGCCAGGAACAACTTTTGGGACTTAATTATTCCCAAGAAATGGAACAGACAAAATGTAAGTAGGTTGAAAAAAGTTTTTAAATGAATGTATAATCACTTAGGGAAAAACTCTCCTAATCCTTTTGCAGTTAATATAATGTGGTAGTGACACTGTCAGAAAGAGACAAATGGCTAGCTGCTGGTAGAATATGAAATGAAAATGCAGGCACCTAGGTGGCTCAGTCGTTAAGCATCTGCCTTCAGCTCAGGTCATGGTCCTGGGGTCCTGGGATCGAGTCCACATCAGGCTCCCTGTTTGGCGGGAAGCCTGCTTCTCCCTCTCCTGCTTCCCCTGCTTGTGTTCCCTCTCTCGCTGTGTCTCTCTTTATCAAATAAATAAAATCTTAAAAAAAAATAAAAAAATAAAATGAAAATGCTTTTACAACTAAAGTCTATCCCATACTCTTCAGGAAACTTTATTCTATCCCCAGGAAATTTACTAATTGTGCTTATCAAGCTCTTCCACTTAAGTCTTCCTACCTACTTATGAGAATAAATGAGTGACTCTGAGGAGTTTGGTGTGGATAATACCATGCAGCCCAATCCCAATACAAGTCAAAGTTTTACATATATGAATCTTTTAATTTGAAAAATATTTGCATTTTTTCATTTGATTCCATGATATGTTTAACACAAAATTGGTAACACTGGCAATTGCACTACTGGGTATTTACCCCAAAGATACAAATGTAGGGATCCGAAGGGGAATGTGCACCCCGATGTTTATAGCAGCAATGTCCACAATAGCCAAACTGTGGAAAGAGCCAAGATGTCCATCGACAGATGAATGGATAAAGAAGATGTGGTATATATATATATATATATATATATATATATATATATATATATATACACACACAATGGAATATTATGCAGCCATCAAAAGGAATGAAATCTTGCCATTTGCAATGATGACGTGGATAGAACTGGAGAGTGTTATGCTGAGCGAAATAAGTCAATCAGAGAAAGACATGTATCATATGACCTCACTGATATGAGGAATTCTTAATCTCAGGAAACAAACTGAGGGTTGCTGGAGTGGTGGGGGGTGGGAGGGATGCGGTGGTTGGGTGATAAACACTGGGGAGGGTATGTGCTATGGTGAACGCTGTGAATTGTGCAAGACTGTTGAATCACAGATCTGTACCTCTGAAACAAATAATACATTATCTGTTTAAAAAAAAAAAAGAAGATAGCAGGAGGGGAAGAATGAAGGGGGGAAATCAGAGGGGGAGATGAACCATGAGAGACGATGGACTCTGAAAAACAAACTAGAGGGGAGGAGGGTGGGAGGATGGGTTAGCCTGGTGATGGGTATTAAAGAGAGTATGTTCTGCATGGAGCACTGGGTGTTATACGCAAATAATGAATCATGGAACACTACATCAAAAACTAATGATGTAATGTATGGTGATTAACGTAATAAAAAACAAAAAAACGAAATAAAATAAAATTGGTAACATTTTTTATCAAAAGGAAGAGATGCTCTAGAAGTTATGTGACTTTGTGTTGGCACATCACCTTGTACCCCAAATTTAGAATCAGTGTGTTAGGATCTGAATCTATTCTATGTTTCTCCAATCACAATGTAACTACTCCTGCGAGGGTACTTTAATACTGCTATACTTATGAAGTCTGCTTCATGATATGAAGAATATGTACTGCAAACCAAGAAGAAACAGTGACCAGGTAAATCTAGGATTAAGAATATTTTGTGAGTTAAAATTTTGTGGTTAAGCTACAAAGGCATTTAATAGGTATAATCACCATTCCAATGGTCCTGTCAAAAATGTTGGACTCAGTTGCTGAAATAATGACTTATTAGAGATAAGAACTTATTCACCCAGTTACTTGCATACAATAATTGAAAAGGCAAGTAAATGTACAATTACCAAAAATAATCACTATTTTTTAATGTATAGAAGCTATATGAGAGGAACTCTTAGGGGTTTTACAATTCTTGTTGCAAAACAGTGTCAATGTACTTATGCCACTGAAGTTTGAAAGATGGTTAAAATGGTAAATTTTATATTATATATATTTTATCACAATTAAAAAAGTAGTACAAGAGAAAAATCTCATATCTCATTGTAAAAATCTGTCCCAAAAAGAGAGTCAGCAACTAGAGAAACTCAGAGGTACAAGAGAACATGATGTATCTGAAGCAGCAAAAGATATTTTATACAGTTGAAAGAAAGAGACTGAGGCAGAAAGAAACAGGCTGGAGAGATGGGTACTACTGGCTATGTTAAGGATTATGAACTTCAACCTAAGGACAGTGTAAAGCTTTTATCATATTTTAGAAAGAGGAGGGCTGCAAACAAATGTGTTTTAAAAGGCATCACTATAACTGTAGAGTAAAAGAAGTCTTGAGGGAAGCCAAACAGGAGGTAAGGAGACCAGCTGCAATGCTATCTCACCAATCCAGTGAGGAGATGGCAGAAGCCTATACAAGAGTACAATGGTGAGAATGGGAGGAAGCAGATTAATTTAAAAGCTCCTTGGGAAGTAGATTCTCCAGAACTCTGTGATTAACTAGACAAGGGAATTAATGGTTTCTGGATTGGGCAACTGAAAGGGTCTTCCCATTCACTAAGCTAGAGAAGAAGGATTTCATAAATACATATGCTTGTGAACACACATGGATCTACAGCAAAGTTTGTTTTTGTTTTTAAGAGAGAGGGTGTAATAATTGGGGTGGGGGGAGTCAAGGGAGAGAGAGAATCTTAAGCAGGCCCTACACCCAACAGAGGTCTGATCTCACGACCCTGAGATCATGACCTGAGCCAAAATCAAGAGTTAGGCACTTAACCACTGAGCCACTCAGGCGCCCCTACAGCAAAGGTTTTTTTTTTTTTTCTTTTCAAGATTTTATTTATTTATTTGACAGAGACAGACACAGTGAGAGAGGGAACACAAGCAGTGGGAGTGAGAGAGGAAGAAGCAGGCTTCCTGCGGAGCATGGAGCCCGATGTGGGGCTCGATCCCAGGACCCTGGGATCATGACCTGAGCCGAAGGCAGACGCTTAACGACTGAGCCACCCAGGCGCCCCCCTACAGCAAAGTTTTTAATAGCTATATAGAATTCAACTGAATGCACCGGACCTGTAATTCAACAGGAGATGCAAACTGCTTTAACAAATTTGTTTAACTTTTCTAATTATGCAAACAAACAAGAAAAGATGCAGGCATTTTTTTTTTCCCCAAAGAATAAAGCTGCAAATAACAACAAAAAACCTTTCACCCATTTTTAACTTCCTCAAAGTCACCACCACCCCCCTCCACCAATGGCAGAGGATCATTACTAAAAATCAATACTACCAAGGAATGGAAGTCAAAACCCAAATTTACAGCTCAAAATTTTAGCCATTAATCCACTAAGCATTCTTAAGCCCCAAAACAAGGTTTTTGAGTTAACAATTTTCCAACAAAGCCACTTTTATATATTTAATATTTAATAAAACTAATATCTGAAATATATGTGTGTGTGTATATATGTTAATATGAAAGGTGGGTGAAAATGAAATGGGTAAAAACAATGAGTATTGCATATTATCACTTAACAGAAATTTACTATCTCTTTCTATTTCTACCCCAATACCATACCTTACTCTAAGTACAGTGAATGAGCCATCCTTCATTCCAAGGGCAAGATGGATTCCATCTACATTTACAGCTGCACAACGAATTGGTTCTTCCATATTACACCTTGCTATTAGTGCATGATCTACTAGGCTCCATATCCTGTAACATTTAATTAAAATAAAAGAGTAATTAACTAATGTATGCTTAAAAATGATGAACTCTATGAAAAGATTTTGGTTAAAATAATAATCTAAGAAAGTAATATAAACCTAGATTTTTAACTATATGCTTTGTGGCAAGGAGTTCTATGAAAACAGGAATACTGTTCACATTTAAAAGACAGGAGTTTATAGAATCTTTTATTTTTTTTAAAGATTTATTTATTTGAGAGAAAAAGAGAGTGTGAGTGGGGAGAGGAACAGAGGCAGAGAATCTCCAAGCCGACTCCCAGCTGAGTGGGGAGCCCAAAATGGGGCTTGATCTCACAACCCGTGAGATCATGACCTGAGCCAAAACTGAGTCGGACACCTAACTGAGCCACCCAGGTGCCCCTGGAATCTTTTATTTTTAAAACAATGTAATGACATCAATAGAGAAGAAGGATTTCATAAATACATATGCTTGTGAACATACGTGGATCTACAGCAAAGTCTGACATCAATTTTTTCCAATCATTTATATGTGTGTGTATGTATAGTATAGGGGTATATATATATAGAGAGAGAGAGAGAGAGAGTCTTTTAAGAGTAACACTTAAGACTATGCAAATTCAGTCTGTTCCACATTCAAATGTTAGAAATCTATAACAGAAAGTAGAAAATGCCAATTGTTTGAAAATTAAGAATTGTACTTCTAAATAATCCAAAGGACAAAGAAAAAAATATTAATGAAAATTAGTTAATATTTTGAAATTATAATAAAAAATTTCATATCAAAACTTGTGGGATTCAGCTGAAACAGTACTTAGGAGGAACTTTAAATACAGATAACATAAAAACAAATGCTACAACTTATAATTTTTTTTTAAGATTTTTTATTTATTTATTTGAGAGAGAGAGAGAGCACATGAGAGGGGGGAGGGTCAGAGGGAGAAGCAGGCTCCCCGCCGAGCAGGGAGCCCGATATGGGACTCGATCCAGGGACTCCAGGATCATGACCTGAGCCGAAGGCAGTCGCTTAACCAACTGAGCCACCCAGGCGCCCCAAATGCTACAACTTAATGAACAGATATCTAGGAAAAGATTGGCAAAACTAGATTTTTAAATGTTTTTATAGCAATATCTTTTTCAAAAAATTCTATTTGTTGATGTTTTATGGGAAAAATGATTTTGTATATTGTGTTTATAGCTAGGAAATTTGTTAAATTATCTTTTTAATTCCAATAATTTCTCTGTATTTTCCTTTTTATTTTCTACATATATAATCATAATATCAGCAAATGAGTTGTTTCTTCCTTTCCAATCCAAATATCTATATATGAATGTATTATACACATATATTTAGCCTTACTGTACTGACAAAGACTTCTATAGCTGAATATAATGATGACAAATACAATGGGGAAAGTGGACATCACGGTCTTCTTTTCATTCCAAAGGAAAATTTTCAATATTTCAACAATAAATATATTTACCAAAGACTTTATGCTCCACTACAGGGGTCAGCAAACCATAGCCTGTGGGCCAAACTGGAACTACTGCCTGTTTTTGTACAGTTTGGAAAGCTGAGAATGGTTTTTACATTTTTATTTTTTTAAAGGAAACTACCCTTTTTTTAAAAAGATTTTATTTATTTCTTTGACAAAGAGAGACACAGCGAGAGAGGGAACACAAGCAGAGGGAGTGGGAGAGGGAGAAGCAGGCTTCCCGCCGAGCAGGGAGCCCGATATGTGGCTCGATCCCAAGACCCTGGGACCATGACCTGAGCCAAAGGCAGACGCTTAAACACCGAGCCACACAGTCGCCCTGATTTTTACATTTTTAAATGGTTGAAAAAAATTAATAACATTTTGAGACATGGGAGAATTACAGGAAATTCAAGTTTCAGTGTCTGTAAATCACGTTTCATGGAAACACAGCCACACTCTTTGTTTACATATTATCTATGACTGCTTTCATACTACAGAGGGAGAGTGGAGTTGTTGCAAAAGGGATGGCAGACAGTATGCAACACTCACATCACTTTGCACTGCTTCTTCCACGCACTACAAATTGCAGGGGCACAGTTGATAGAATTTCAAGTGCTAGGTGTGTTAACCACATACACCCATTGTGTCAAAATGAGAAGAAAAAGAGAAAAGTAAATTTGAAATTTTGCATTTTTAAGGCATAGTGGAGTGTAAATGACAGTTATTGAATTAGACAGTAAAGCACTGTATTTATTATGCAATGACACTATAGTCGCCCTAAAAAATACAGAGATAGATGAACATTACTAGACTAAGGACTCCTTGCAATATCTTTGACTCACAGGAAAGCAATGGTCAGAAAAATCAGAATTTAAAAATTAAAATATGATGTCAACAAAAGTGTTTCTAAGTGGCTTGTTAGCCAAACAAGGAAAGCTATTTATTGGTAATGGATTAATTATATCATTTTAAATTGCAGTGGCTAAAGAAATGTGTCCAGAGAAAATAAATTTAAGATTATCAGCCTTTACAGTGAGAACAGTTTCTCAAAAACTTGAGGGTGTTGGGAAAACCACCAACAGTTAATTAAAAAACAAGACAAATACTGTTGAGTGGTTTCCTTGGATTGTGATGAGTCAACAGATGTTACCAATATTACTCAGTTGTTTATCCGAGGAATCAATGCCAAGTTTGAAGTGATGAAGAATTAGCTTCTATGACTAGTCAGTGTGGAACAACTACAAGCTAGTATGTTTTCAAAGACATAAGTGAGAAAGAACTAAACCAGTACAATGTAGGGTAGAATTAGATGGTGTTGAAAAACATGGATAGAAAAAAAATGGCCTAGGTAAATTTACAAAACCTGTAAAAATGTAAGGTGTTTAAAAAGCCTATGATTATTCATTGCATTATTCTTTAGCAAGTATTTTGCAAAAAAAAAAAAAATTGAATGTGTTTATGAACCAATAATGTTAATGATGAACTTCATTTGGTTTTGGGGATATCATCATTGTTAGTTCGAAGTTTTATCAGGAACAGAAGTTCAAAAACCTGACTTGCTCTACCACATAGCTGTTAATGGCTTAACAGTGGTAAAGTTTTATTGCACTTCGTTGATCTCAAAGTCAAGAATGAAATTTTTCTGAACCAGAACTGCCCTTAACAACTGAGTAGCTTTCGAAATGAGCTTTCAATTAGATTTGATATTGTGTCTTAATGAATTCAGTCTAAAACTATAAGGCAAAAGCAGCACTTACATGTAAAACTTATACTGTGGTAAAGTTATCTGGACAAGAACTAATGCTGTTCATTTTTTTTTTTTAAGATTTTATTTATCCCCCTGACAGAGAGAGAGAGCACAAGCAAGAGAAGCGGCATGCAGAGGGTGAGGGAGAACAGCCCGAGGCAGGGCTTGATCCCAGGATCCTGGAATCATGACCTGAGCCCAAGGCATACCCAGGTGCTCCAGAACTAATGCTGTTTAAATAACATAATTAAGCAGTTTTATACAACTCTTCCTGTGTTACCAAAACTTGAAATAAGATTTCTATTCCCACACAAATTTGCAGGCGATTATTGCCCAATGTTCTAGTAGAGTATGCGGACCTACTCTCCTTGGATGGGCCCTGGGTCTTGACATCTGCCCCCTGGCCCTGGGAGAAAGCCACAAAGTCCAAGTTTAGTCAAAGGAAGAAAAATGCCCCCAGGGCAAAGTGGCACTGGCCCACTGGTGCTCCTAAAGTCCCATTTTCTTTCACAATTTGGCTAGTAGATCCTTAATATCTTGACTGTTCTTTGAAGATTTTACATTCTAACCAGCATTTTTAGTTGTTTTCAATGTGAGTTCCTTCCAAATTACTTGCCACCAAAAACAGAAACAGAAGTCTGATCAATTACTTTTAAAAAGATCAGTTACCTTTTTTTCAACAGCTATGCAGCAACTGGTAATAACAGTACTCCTAAAATGAACTATAAGATAGTTCCAAGCAAAGCACATGGGTAAAGTATAGCCCCACACTAAATTTCCAGGTGGACACAGAGCTATGTGATGTGATTTGGGAAAAAAGAAAAATCTAAAAATTCTCATTAGGAAAGCAACAATTTAAAAAAGGTTGAGAAACACTGAGCTAGATAACCATCAATGGCTGCTAATATGATTTAAAAAAGAGATTACATGTTAGATATCATCAGAGATACACATTACCACCAGGAAATATTCTTGGTGAAAATTCGTAACTGTGTCTCATCAAATCTCTAGATCTACTTATCAGTTTATATAATACAGGGAAGAAAGAATGTATTAAAATATATGGAGTGTGCAATTAGCCAAATCCAGAATGTGGGGAACTCTGGAGGGCAAATACTTAGTTTCTTCAACAAAAAAATTATAAGAATAAAAAAGGGGGAGGGAGGAAGGAAGCTACAGAATACAAAATTTAAAGGACACATCAACAACTGCTCTATATGGACCTTCTTTGGAGCCTAACTCTAAGCCAAAGGAATGCTGTGTGAAGACAGTACTGTGGTGATATTTAAAGTTATCTTTTACACAAAAACATTTACAGATGAAATGGGGGAAAAAAACAATGACAAGGTGGGCAAAATATCTCAACTCATATAACTGACCAGCAGTTCTTAAAATTGGAAGACTTATCAAACCACAAATTGATGAATCGCTGATCCTCGGTCCTGGATAAGGCATGAGAATTTGCATTTCATATAAGGAATACTGATCCTGCTGTTCCAGGAACCACACGGAGAACCACTATCATAGACAATGGGCTAATTTCTTTAAAATGTAGACAGATATTAGATTATATTTTAAAGTAATTAGAGAAAGAACAATAAACTAACAGAAAATAGGCAAAGAGCTTCACCAGACAAGTCAGAGAAAAGGAAATACAAATGTTCTCTAAACATATGTAAACATACTCAACACACCTCAATAGGAGAGGTGCATGTTTTCACAACATAACAGGAAATCACTTCTTACCTTTTGGGATAATAATCAGTGCTGCCAAGGGTATGGGAAAATAGGCACTGCCATGCATTGCTGACAGGTATATAAATTGTTATTACCTTTGTATAAGACATTATCTATCAAAATTTAAAATGAATAAATCATTTGAACACTCAGAAGTTACCATAGAGATATGCATATTTACACATGTATACAATAGCATAGGTAAAAGAATATTCATTGTGGGCACTGTATTTAATAGCACAAAACTGGAAGAACCTAAAGTCTCATCAGTAATGGGCTAGGAAACACCCAAAGAACAAATAATCAAGAAATGGGCAGAAGACATGAACAGACATTTCTGCAAAAAAGACATCCAAATGGCCAACAGACACATGAAAAAGTGCTAACATCACTCAGCCTCAGGGAAATACAAATCAAAACCTCAATGAGATACCACCTCACACCAGTCAGAATGGCTAAAATTAACAAGTCAGGAAACAACAGATGTTGGCAAGGATGCAGAGAAAGGGGAACCCTCCTACACTGTTGGTGGGAATGCAAGCTGGTGCAGCCACTCTGGAAAACAGTATGGAGGTTTCTCAAAAAGTTGAAAATAGAGCTACCCTATGACCCAGCAATAACACTACTATTTACCCCAAAAATACAAATGTAGTGATCCAGAGGGGCACGTGCACCCCAATGTCTCCAGCAGCAATGTTCACAATAGCCAAACTATGGAAAGAGCCTAGATGTCCATCAACAGATGAATGGATAAAGAAGATGTGGTATATATATATACACAATGGAATATTATGCAGCCATCAAAAAATGAAATCTTGCCATTTGCAACGACGTGGATGGAACTAGAGGGTATTATGCTAAGCGAAATAAGTCAATCAGAGAAAAACAATTATCATATGATCTCACTGAAATGAGGAATTTGAAAACCAAGATCATAGGGGAAGGGAGGGAAAAATGAAACAAGAAGAAACCAGAGATGGAGACAAACCATAAGAGACTCTTAATCTCAGGAAACAAACTGAGGGTTGCTGGAGTGGAGGGGGGTAGGAGGGATGGGGTGGCTGGGTGATGGACACTGGGGAGGGTTATGTGCTATGGTGAGTGTTGTGAAGTGTGTAAGACTGATGAATCACAGACCTGTACCCCTGAAACAAATAATACATTATATGTTAATAAAAAAAAATAATAATGGACTAGGAAGATAGTAGAATAGGAGAACTCTGAGTTCACCTCCTCCCATGTATACCTGGAAGCAACAGCTACATATAATGCAAGTCACTCTGAAAATAACCTGAAGATTAGCAGAACAGATCAACTACAGCTAACAACATAAAGTAGCAGCCAAAATGAGAAGGGTTGGAGGACCAGAGACATGGTCAGGTACCACACCCCCAGCATAAGGACCCACAAGCAGGAGGAATATCGCATGTGCGGAGGTCCACCCTGAGGAGCAAAGGGATCAAGCCCCACATTAGGTACCCTAGGCCCTAGGTACCTACACTGGAAAGATGAGCCCCAGTAATGTGTGGCTTTGAAAATAAGTGGGGCTTAACTACAGCAGCTTTGAAAATCAGCAAGACTTAACTCCAGGAGAGCCAGAGGGTTACTGGGAATCAAGACTCTGATCTTAAAGGGACCAGCACACTTTATCACTCGGTCAGAGACCCAGTGAAGCAGCAGCAGTTTGAAAAGCACCTGGTTTACATCTGAAAGAGAATGATTAATTTCAGGGCGCATGCTGGAGGGGCAGGAATCTGTAGGAGCTTTCTTTGGTAATGGAAGTACTAGGAGGTACTATTTTCTTGCCCTCCTTAAGCCTAGCTGACACTTTATATTTATCTTGCTACCACTACTTGCCCTACAGTGGGATTGCCCTATGAACCCACTTCACCCAACCTACCTGCCCTGGCAGGTGCCTCTCCAAAATGACTCCTACTCCACCACACCTGGTGAGCAGCCTCAGTCAGGGCTGATGTCTCCCCAAAGTGACAACCACCCTGCCACACCTGGCAGCCTAGCCCAGACAAGTGCCCCTCCAAAATGATTCTTGCACCAGGAAAGGGGGGCCAGCCCCACCTACCAGCATTCCCACATCAGTTGTGGCCCAATCACAAGAGGGTGCACATAGCCCACAGAGGGGACACACCTGGGGCACCTGGTTCTGGTGACCAGGGGAGGTTAACTACTGGGCTCTGCAGGACACCTTGTACATAAGGCCACTACGTAGACCAGGAAAAACCAGGAAGTGTAGCTGAACTACCTAATATACAGAAATAAACACAGAGAGTCAGACAAAATGAGACAAAGGAATATGAATATGTTCCAAATTAAAGAACAAGACAAAACCTCAGAAAAAGAACTAAACAAAATGGAAGAAAGCAATCTACCAACAGAGAGTCCAAACTAATGGTCATGAAGATGCTCACCAGGCTTGAGAGAAGACTGGATGAACTTATTGAGAATTTCAACAAAGAGAAAATACAAAAAAAAAAACAAACAGAGCTGAAGAATACAGTAACTGCAATAAAAAATACACGAAAAGGAAGCAACAGCAGATCAGAGGATGCAGAAGAAAGGATCAATAATCTGGAAGATCACTAATCTGGGTCATGGAAACCACCCAAGCTGAACAGCAAAAAGAAATGAGTTTTAAAAAAAAAGAAGACAGGTTAAGGGATCCCTACAACATCAAGCATACTAACATTTACATTACAGGGGTTCCAGAAGGAGAAGAAAGAGAGTAAGGGGCAGAGTATTTGAAGAAACAATAGCTGAAAATTCCCTTAACCTGAGTAAAGAAACAGACATCCAGGTCAAGGAAGCACAGAAAGCCCCAAACTCAAGAAGTCCACACCAAGACATATAATAATTAAAATGGTAAAAGTTAAAGAGGGAAGGGCGCCTGGGTGGCTCAGTTGGTTAAGCGACTGCCTTTGGCTCAGGTCATGATCCTGGAGTCACAGGATCGAGTCCCGCATCGGGCTCCCTGCTCGGCAGGGAGTCTGCTTCTCCCTCTGACCCTCCCCCCTCTCATGCTCTCTCTCTCTCTCATTCTCTCTCTCAAATAAATAAATAAAATCTTTAAAAAAAAAAGTTAAAGAGGGAATCTTAAAAGCAGCAAGAGAAAAGCAACTAGTTAAATACAGGAGAAACTCCATTAAGGAAATTAGTTGACTTTTCAGCAGAAACTTTGCAGGCCAGAAGAGAATGGCATGATACATTCAAAGTGCTGAAAGGAAAAAACCTAAAGTCAAGAGTAATCTACCAGGCAAGATTATCATTCAGAAATGAAGAAACAGTTTCCCAGACAAACAAAAGTTAAAGGAGTTCATTAACACTAAGCCAGCCTTACAAGAAAGGTTAAGGGACTTCTTTAAGCAGAAAAGACCATGAGTAGACAAATATTATGAAAGGAAAACTTTTCACTGGTAAAGCAAACACATAGTAAAGGTAGGATATCAATCACTTATAAAGCTACTAATAGGGTTAAAAGATAAAAGTAGTAAAATCAATTATATTTACAAAAATTAGGTAAGGGATACACAAAATAGAAAGATGTAAAATACAACATCATGCGCATAAAATATGGAAGGGGAAATAGCTATGAAGTGCTTTATTTATTTATTTTTTTAAGTAGGCTCCATGCCCAGCCTGGAGCCCAACTCAGAGCTTATCTAACAACCCTGAGATCAAGACCTGAGCTGAGATCAAGAGTCTAACATTTAATCAACTGAGCCACCCAGGTGCCCCTGCAGTGCTTTTAGAATGGGTTTGAACTTAAGGGACCACCAACTTAATATATGCTGCTTTATATTAGGATATTATATTTAAACCTCATGGTAACCACAAACCAAAACCTAAATAGATACACAAAAAATGAAAAAGGAATCTAAGCATAACACTAAAGAAAGTTATCAAACCACATGAGAAGAGAGCAAGAGAAAAAGGGAACAGAGAAGAACTAAAAACAACCAGAAAACAATTAAGAAAATGGCAATAAGTACATACCTATCAATAATTACGTTTTCTTATTTTTTCATTTTTATTTTAATTTCAGTGTAGTTAACACAGTGTTATATTCATTTCAGGTGTACAATACAGTGATTCAACAATTCCCTATATTACTCAGTGCTCATCCAAGGTAAGTGTACTTTTTTTTTTTTTATTAACATAATGTATTATTTGTTTCAGGGGTACGGTCTGTGATTCATCAGTCTTACACAATTCACAGCACTCACCATAGCACATACCCTCTCCAATGTCCATCACCCAGCCACCCCATCCCCCCACCCCCCTCCACTCAAGGTAAATGTACTCTTAATCCCCTTCACCTATTTCACCCAGCCCCCCATCCACCTCCTCTCTGGTAACCATTTGTTCTCTATAATTAAGAGTCTATTTTTGGTTTGTCTTTTTTTTTCTCACTTTGTTAATTTTTTTTTTTTCTTAAATTCCATATATGAGTGAAAGCACATAGTATCTGTCTTTCTCTGACTGGCTTATTTTGCTTAGTATTATAGTCTCTAGATCCATCCATGTTGTTGCAAATGGCAATATCACATTTTTTATGGCTGAATAATATTCCATTGTATGTATATACCACTTCTTCTTTATCCAGTCATCTATTGATAGACACACTTAGGTTGCTTCCATAACTTGGCTATTGTAACTAATGCTACAGTAAACACAGGAGTGCACATATCCCTCTGAATTAGTGTTTTTGCATTCTTTGGGTAAATACCCAGCAGTGCAATTACTAGATGGTAGGGTAATTTATTTTTTTCAGGAACTTCCAAAATGTTTTCCACAGTAGCTGCAGCAGTTTGCATTCCCAGTGCACAAGGGTTTCTATTTCTCCAAATCCTTGTCAACACTTGTTTCTTTCGTTTTTGATTTTAGCATTCTGACAGCTGTGAAATGATATCTCATTGTGGTTTTCATTTGCATTGCCCTGATGATGAGTGATGCTGAGCACCTTCTCATGTGTCTGTTGGCCATCTGGATGTCTTCTTTGGAGAAATACCTGTTCACATCTCTTGCCTACTTTTTAATTGCATTACTTTTTTTTTCATTGATGAGTTGTATGAGTTTTTTGTTTTTTTTTTAAGATTTTATTTATTTGGCAGAGAGAGAGACAGCCAGAGAGGGAACACAAGCAGGGCGAGTGGGAGAGGGAGAAGCAGGCTTCCCGCAGAGCAGGGAGCCCGATGTGGGGCTCAATCCCAAGACCCCGGGATCATGACCTGAGCCGAAGGCAGATGCTTAATGACTGAGCCACCCAGGCGCCCTGTATGAGTTCTTTATATAATATTAGATACTAGCCCTTTACTGAATGTCATTGGCAGATATCTTCTCCCATTCAGTAGGTTGTCTTTTAATTTTGTTGGTTGTTTCCTTTGCTGTGTAGAAGCTTTTTATTTTGATGTAGTCCCAATAGTTTATTTTTGCTTTTGTTTCCCTTGCCTCAGAAGACATATCTAGAAAGATACTGTTGTGGCCAATGTCAGAGAAATTACTGCCTGCACTATCTTCTAGGATTTTTATGGTTTCAGGTCTCACATTTAGGTCTTTAATCTATTTTGAGTTTGTTTTTGTGTGTGGTATAAGAAAGCAGTTTCATTCTGTTACATGTAGCTGTCCAGTTTTCCCAACACCATTTGTTGAAAAGACTTTTTCTCATTGTATATTTGTGCCTCCTTGATCGAAGATAAAATGATCATATAATCGAGGGATTCTGGGCTTTCTATTCTGTTCCACTGATGTGTCTATTTTTGTGCCAGTGCCATACTGTTTTGATTACTATAGCTTTACAATATAATTTGAAGTCCAGAATTGTGATACCTCCAGTTTTCTCTTTTTCAAGATTGCTTTGGGTATTTGGGGTCTTTTGTGGTTCCACAAAAATTTTAGGATTATTTGTGCTAATTCTGTGAAAAATGCTGTTGTTATTTATATAGGGATTGCATTAAATCTGTAGATTAGTTTGGGTGGTATAAACATTTAACAATATTTGTTCTTCTAATCAATGAGCATGGAATGTCCTTCCATTTCTTTGTGTCATCTTCTTCTATCAAAGTTTTATAGTTTTCAGAGTAGAGGTCTCTCACCTCTTTGGTTAAGATTATTCCTAGATATTTTATTATTTTGGGTACTATTGTAAATGGGGTTGTTTTCTTAATTTCTGTTTCTGTTGTTGCAATATTAGTGCAACAGATTTCTATATGTTGATTTTGTAACCTTACTGTATTCATTAATCGGTTCTAGCAGTTTTTTAGCAGAGTATTTACAGTTTTCTATATATAATATCATGTCATCTGCAAAGTGTGAAAATTTTACTTCTTCCTTACCAATATGGATGCCTTTTATTCCTTTCTCTTGTCTGATTCCTGTCTAGGACTTCCAGTTCTATGTTGAATAAAAGTGGTGAGGGTGAACATCCTTGTCTTGTTCCTGACCTTAGGGGAAAAGCTCTGTTTTTCCCAACTGAGTATGATGTTAGCTGTGGGTTTTTCATATATGGTCTTTATTATGTTGATGTATGTTCCCTCTAAGCCTACTTTGTTGAGGGTTTTCACCATGACTGGATGTTGTACTTTGTCAAATGCTTTTTCTGCATCTATTAAAATAGATGTAGATCATATATTATTTATCCTATCTCTTATTGATGTGATTTATCACATTGATTTGCAAATACTGAATCACCCTTGCACCCCAGGAATAAATCCCACCTGACTGTGGAATGATTTTTTTAATGTATTATTGGATTTGGTTTCCTAATATTTTATTCAGGATTATCACATCTATGTTCATCAGAGATATTGGCCTGTCTGTGGTGTCTTTACGTGGTTTTGGTACAAGGGTAATGCTGGCCTCATTGAATGAATTTGGAAGTTTTCTTTCCTCTTCTACTTTTTTGGAAAAGTTTGAGAAGAATAGGTATTAACTCTTCTTTAAGTGTTCGATAAATTCACCTGTGAAGCCTCTAGACTTTTGTTTGTTGGGAGTTTTTGGATTACTAATTCAATTTCACTGCTGGTGATCAGTCTGTTTAAATTTTCTATTTCTTCTGTTTCAGTTTTGGTAGGTTTCATGTTTCCAGGAATTTATCCATTTTTCCTATACTCTCCAGTTTGTTGGCATATTATTTTTCACCCTATTTTCTTATAATCCTTTGCATTTCTGTGGTGTCTGTTGTTACTTCTCCACTTTCATTTCTGATTTTGAGTCCTTTCTCTCTCCCCTTTTTTTTTTTTGATGAGTCTGGCTGGAGGTTTATCAACTTTATTGATCTTTTCAAAGAACCAACTCATGGTTTCACTGATCTGTTCTATTGTTTCTTTAGTTTCTGTATCATTTATTTCTGCTCTAATCTTTGTCATTTCCTTCCTTCTGCTGGATTTGGGTTGTGTTTGTTCTCTTTCTAGGTCCCTTAGGAGTAGTGGTAGGTTGTTTGAGCTTTTTCTTGTTTCTTGAAGTAGGCCTGTATTGTTATAAACTTCCCTCTTATAACTGCTTTTGCTGCATCCCAAAGATTTTAGACCATTGTGTTTTCATTTTCATTTGTCTCCATGTATTTTTTATTTTCCTCTTTGATTTCTTGGCTGACCCAATCATTGTTTTTTTTTCTTTTTACTTCCAAGATTTTATTTAAATTCAAGTTAGTTAACATATAGTGTAGTATTGGTTTCAGCAGAATACAGTGATTCATCACTTACATATAACACCCAGTGCTTATCACAGTGCCCTCCTTAATGCCCATCACCCATATAACCCATCCACTGACCCACCTCCCTTCCAGCAATCCTGTTTGTTCTCTATACTTAAGAGTCTCTTATGGTTTGCTTCCCTCTGTTTTTATTTTATTTTTCCTTCCCTTCCCTTACATTCATCTATTTTGTTTCTTAAATTCCACGTGAGTAAAATCATATGGTATTTGTCTTTCTCTGACTTATTTCACTTATTATAATACACTCTAGTTCCATCCACATTATTGTGAATGGAAAGATTTCATTCTTTTTGATGGCTGAGTATTATTCCATTGTGTGTGTGTGTGTGTGTGTAGATATATATATGTGTATGTGTATGTATACGCACACACACACCCCCCACATCTTTTTTATCCATTCATCAGTCAATGGACATGTGGGCTCTTTCCATAATTTGGCTGTTTTTGATAGTATTGCTATAAACATTGGGGTGCATGTGCCACTTCAAATCAGTATTTTTATATACTCTGGATAAATACCTAATAGGGCAAATGCTGGGTCATAGGGAGGTTTATATTTTTAACTTTTTGAGGAACCTCCATACTGTTTTCCACAGTGACTGCACCAGTTTGCGAGGAATATAGTCAAAATTGTAATAACTTTGTGTGGTGACAGAGGATAACTATACTCATTGTGGAGAGCATTTTGTAAAGTATATAATTGTTGAATCACTATGTTGTACATCTGGAACTACTGTAATACTGTATGTCAACTACAATTTTAAAACATTATTTGGTTGAATATATTACAGTATATCCATGCAATGAAATATTATTTTTAAAAGATTTTATTTATTTTTTGAGAGAGAGTACAAGTGTGTGTGTGGGGGGGCAGATGGAGAAGCAGACTCCCCACTGAGCAGGGAGTCCAACATGGGGCATGATCCCAGGACGCCAGGATCATGACCTGAGCTGACGACAGACACTTAATTGACTGAGCCACCCACGTATCCCATGCAGTGGAATATTATATGGCTATTAAAAAGGCAGAAATAGCTGTGTACATTTTGATATGTAGCTAACTCCAACTTATGTCATTAAGAGAAAAAAAATCTTATAAATTGTTAATTCTACTAAGTACCTATTAATTATGTTCATTTGTTATATTGTAAGCTGTTAATATTTAAATTGAAGTGTTTTTATTAAGTTTTTCTTATGTTTCTCTAAGGATAAATTCCAGCCTATGCAATTACACTTTCCTTTGCTTACCTGACTGAACGATCATCACTTCCAGTCACAGCCAAAGGTTTTGTAGGATGGATGGCAAGTGCCCAAAGTTCACCTTCACAATGCCCTTGCATAATTAGGAAAGGTTTATTTCTTTCATGCACCACAATTTCGAAAATTTCACTGTCCTGTGTTCCAACTAGAATGTGGTCACCTCGCCAACAAACACTCCTCACAGACAAACCTAATCAAAAGTAAATTGTATTTAAGATAAATGCTATTATGATATAATGCCAATCTGCTAAATCAATTTAATTTTTGTACCTTTTATACCTTAGATGTAAGATAAAAGGAATCTGCAAGTCTTTGATCCACACATTTTCTTCAATTATTCATGTTGTTTGCTATATGGAATGATATAACCACATAGCAAATGATATGATATACCTAATTTCTATGCATCCTTCAAGACATACATTATTCTTCCTTACTAGACAACTTCAGTCATAGTCTGACCACTTCTTCAGCCAAAGTCTTATAACAACATAGTCTCCACCATGCAAAAAGTAACTATTCAGAAACTACCTTTAATTGTATTATTTTTTTTCTTATAATAATCTGACTTTTCATGTGTCTATATTTCATTTCTTCCATCTGCTCACAAAATCATTAGAAGGAGAGACTTCTGTTTTTTCCATATATTCCACAGTCCCTTTTGTAACCTCAGGAAAACTAGTGTTTGTTTCCTCATCTGTATAATGTGGCCAACATAAAGGTGCTGTGGACTTCACAATGTTCTTGTGAGGGCCAAATATGAAAAAGTGTCAAATTATTTTGCAAACTTTAAGGTACAATAATGCTTAGCAAAACTAATGAAAATAATAAAACAGTTAACATTTACTGGATGATTATTTTGTGCCAGACACTTTTAAACATTTTACGTATATTAAATTAGCTCATTTAATCCTATGAGATAGTTATTCTCACTTATGGATGAGATTAAATATGTAGCCCAAGGTCACACACCTAGTAACTGACTGAAATAAGGCTTAAACACAGACCTCTGCAACTTCCAATCCTACTCCTATAATACCACACTAGTGAATAATAAGTTTTTTTTAATAGTGATTCTGTTTTATTATATCAATTTTTTAAATCCCCAAAGAAGAAAGTATCTCCCAATTGCTGACAAATTTGGATGAAGGAAAAACACATCTACATGCATTTAAATGATCCTGAACAAAACTTTTCCCAATCCTCAACATACTTTATTTTCAACAGTTTGCTAAACAGTTACATTTAGCATTCTAATAGTAAAATATTTTTAAAATCCAAGGTCACCTAAGCAAGCACTTATCACATCTCTAAGTCCCATTTTAATAAGCATTAGATATACAAAAGAATCCTTGTCATAACAGTAAACCTAGACTGCCTTTAGGCAAATTCACCTCTTCAATAAAAGGAATTCAATTAAATGCACACAGTACAAAGGGGCAAATTTGAGTCTCATTTATATTTACAAAACATACATTTATATTTACTAAAAGAAACAGACAATCTTTGCTAAATTTAGAATTTGCCTAGTAGTGAGACATTTGTTTTGTTATTACCTTTGTATCCCTGGTCTGTTTCCCTGAGATCAATCACAGTAATCGGTTTAAAAGTTAAATCCCAAAGACGAATACAGCCATCTCTGCCACCAGTAGCAAAGCCTTCTTCACAAGCATTCATACTAAAAATTCCTGCCTAGCAGAGAAAATAAATTTAACAATATATACTCTTTAAGAAAAATCTGTGTGTAGGTAGAAATCCACTTTAAAAGATTTTGATATGACATTGGAATAAATGGAATAAATATCAGAAAACACAAATGAAAATCTAGAAATAAATCTCTCTCTCGTGGGTGTTTGTGTGTATGAGCACAATATATGACCAATGATACGGGCATAACATAAAGTTAAACCTACACCACGTATAAAAATGAATTATAGACATAAAATTCTAAATGTAAAAAAATAAGTTAGGAAAGAGTCAGAAGAACATTTATGTAACTTTGAAGTATGAGAGTCCTTTTATGCAAGGCAGGTTACCCACAAGCCACAAAGGAAAACAATTTTTCATAAAGGTATCATAAGCAAAGACAAACAGATTGGGGAAATATCTGCAACGTGCAGGACTGTTTAAGGGTTAACACCCCTTATATACAAGTGAGTAAAGAAAATCCAACAACAAAGGTAACAAAAAAGAGCAAAAGGTAAGAAAAACCAATTAATAGAAAAGGAATTTCAAGTAGCCAATAAATAAATGAAAATTCACAAATAGGAAACAATTAAAACAATAAGTTAGTACTTGCAGCCAGAAAACAACCCAAAATTTTAATGATGGTCACATCCTGTACTGAGGAGTATGAGGAAGAAACTGGTATTTTTATATACTAATGAGGAAAATGTGAGTTGCCACAATCTTTGTGGAAAAGAATCTGGTATTTCTGGTCTTCAGACATTTTGCTCAAAGCAAGTCTTGTTCTAAGTGGTTCTTTAATATATTTAATATGTAATATATTATTTAACAGTGGGTCTTATTAATACATTTAATAACTTCTCTACTTGAGATCTTACTGCTAACCATGTGGCAGCTCTGCGCTCTCTAGTTCCCTTCTCTATGTAAGGGACCCAACTACTAAAAATCCTTAATCAAAAAAAAAAAAAACCCAAACCACTACAAGGTTTTCACAACAGATTTTTTCCCCGATTTGTTAACTTAAAATGTTAAATCTCATGAATTACAAAACTTAAATTCCTTTGCCACTCACTTAATGAAAGAATGATATTAAAATTTAAAAGGTATATTTTTTCTAGAATTGTCCCCAAATTTCCCACTGGTAAATTAGCCATAAGAGTACTAGCTTTATTCTAATGTAGTTAACCTAGAATACTTTTAGGTTGAATTTAACAAGCCTTTATCAACACTATTCTGAGAAAGATACCATATTAGAGCAATGGTTTGAACAAGGTACTAATTATGCTAATTTAATAAATATCCATGTGTCAAATTGCATAATGTTTCTTCATAGTAACTGAATTGACTAGAAAGTCTGCTATATTCTATATCTTTCATTCTAAGACAAGAAGGTAAGTAGTTATCTAAAAGTATTTAAAATATGTAAATATACTTACAGTATGGGCTCCTTGTATTGTCCTTATAAGATTGATTCCTTTCCAAACATATATATCCCCATTAAGTGCACCAGAATATGTTAATTCATCCCTTGCACAGGCCAGGCACAAAATTGTTTGAAGGTCACCAGTCTTACCAAAGACCCCTCGTTTTGGGGTCAGAGCATTTCCACATAAACTCCAGAACTAAAAGGTACACAGTATAATCAAATTACCAAAGAATGTTTATAAATAAAGTAAAATATTTCTAATACTTTGAAGCTACATTAGAGCAGCAGACTAAGAATTACCTAAGAAATCCCCTTATGAAACATTAGCATTCAAATGTTCACCTCCTCATCCTAGTGTTGTCAATAGCTAGATTATAGCAGATAAATCACTGGTTTCAATCCTTACCTATAAGAATAAGGGGGGTGAACTAGATTATTTTTAAAATAGGCTACGCTTCCCTCCTCTGGTCTCTGAAAAAAATCTACCTGAAAGTCAGGCAAGTAAAAGAGTTGGTTATGCATTAGCAATGAAAATGAAGATAAGACACCATACACTAATAGGAAGGAGGACCAAACCTAACGTTCAATCTTTGATGAAGTAAAGATGGGAAAAAAATGTTGCTCTCATTGATATTTTCAAAGCCGAGCAATTCCTTTACTTGTAAAGCTTAAAAATAAGAGAGATACACATTTGGGATAATTTATTCATTTTTAGGAGAAAACGTTAAGTCAAACATAAATCTTCATTACCAGGGGTTTTATTCTTTTATGTGGATTCAGGTAAATTTTAATAGTTTGCAGAAAGAAATAAAGAAACAAAACTGGAACAGGGCAAGGATATACAGAATAGTTTTGCATAAAGAAATTTGGCCCAGAGAATAAACTCAACTTTATAATAAGTAAATTACCACTTAAAGTAACATAATTTGTTAATAATAAAGATCTTACCTCTTTCAGATCTTATTTTAAGACCTAAAAATCTTAAAACCTGAAGCCTCAAAAAACTAAAAATTATGATGCTTATCCATTCAAATAACTAATGAATGCTTTAATCAATGAAACTTCGATTTTTAATTCTAAAAGCTCCATGATTCCTGTGCACAAGGATAGCTAGTTCTCTTCCTTTCAGCAAATCCCTATTTCAGTCTACTATTTTCATCTAGGTGAGTGATTCTCAACTTTGGCTGCACATTAGACTCACCTGAGGGAAATTATAAAACATGGTATGCCTGGGCCCCCACCGAAATAAACTGAGAGAGAATCTCTGGGGAGTCAAACCCAGGTATCCAAATAATTTTCATGTTCAGAGTAAAGGAACTATTGTTTTATAGTCCAGATCAATGCCATCTAATAGAACTTTCTGTGGTGATGAAAATATTCTCTCTGTACATATACTGTCTAATAGAGTAACCACTGGATACAAGTGGACCTTAAGCATTTGAAATGTGACTACTGGGATGACTGAAGAAATGATTAAATTTTATTTAATTTTAATGAACTTAATTTAAATAGCTACATGTGGCTAGTTGCTACTGTACTGGACAAGGAAGTTCTAAATCATCTTTGGGACTTAGTGTCCTCACACGTACTGCCTGCAAAAAGATCTACCCTACTTTTCATTGACTCTACCAAAAGAAAAGAAATTAACTCATAGTAAAAATATAGTTTTTTTTAATTAAAAATATAGTTTAATTCAGAAGAATAGTTTGTTTAAAACCTGATAATGGAACTTTCAGTTTCATTTACAATATAAAACAGTAAGATCTGTTTATTAAGTTGCCAATAATTTAAGTATTTTATATCAAGTACTACATCAAACATCATCTTGTTCATCACAGATGAAAAAGACAAAAATTTCTACCTTCACAGTGCTTATACTATGTACCTGAAACCTAACATAGAGGCTTTTGCTACTGAATATTTGTTCAAAAAATATTTAATACTATTCATTATCAAATCAGTACCAGAATATCAAAACCAGAATTGCAGTGGCAGCTAAAGATGCTTTGGAGAAAATGTGGATGGAAGTGAGCATATCAAAGAAAGAATGTGAACACAGAATCTTACTAGGAATTAACTGTTACAAGGAACTGTTAAATCAGATAATGGAAGAAAAACAAGTATTTCCAATCTGCACCAGGGATTTAACAGTAACTGTAAACATAAGGATGAATATCACCACTGACTATATGGTTTCAAAACCTGAACTATAATTGTAAAACAAAACCCAGAGCTTTCATAAGCAAAATAAACTGTGGCTACCAAAGGCTAAGGTCAAATCAGAGAGTAAATATAGAGGAAAAGACAACACTTTCAGAAAGTTGACCATGTGCTAGGACCTATGACAAGCACTTGAATAAATACTGCCTTATTTAATCCACTTTATAAGCCACAATTCTAAGATGTGAAAAAAGCTCAACGAGGCTACATGACTCATCCCAGGTCAAACAGTGCTAAGTGTAAGTGGTAAAGCCAACTCTGTCCATGCTGCTTCTGCCTCACCATCCTATCTCTGTGAAAGAAACCTCTTACTTTTCTTGGTTTCTGATGCTCACATTTTACTCTGTAAGTGAAACATGAGAAGACAAGATGAACACAGTAAAGCCTACTTCACAAGACTATAAATTCCTTTATGAATAGTATTTTATTCATTCCCTACTCATACCTATATCCCTTACAGTGCCTCACACACTATAATGACACAATAAATACCTGTTAGGTTGAACATCAGAATGTTAAAAACGTTGACATTTAAAAAATAAGTACTGTCAAAATCCTAAGACTACCCTATGTTGTAAATAGTGTGGTATGTACTTGGCAGCAGAGAGTAAGTATACATGACTATCATAAAACAAGATCCTTCTAGTACCTTGATATGTTTTACACCACAGCTGACAAGTTTATTTGGCTGGTACAAATCCCAAGAGATATCAAATATCTGCAAACAAATCAGATTCATGGTTAAAATACTTATTTTCAGAATCATTTAAGAATCCAACCAAAAGGCCAAAACCCCCAAAACCCTACCTATCATAAAACAATATTCCTAAGTAATAATCAGAATCCCACACTTCACAATCTTATGAGAAATAAATATGTAAATGATATGAACAAAAACTATTTCTTAGCTTCTATGAACTTTACAAAACAACTAGTGAAGTGAAAATTAATACCTCTATTTTTAATTTTTTAAAAAATTTGGTCCATAAGTAACAAGAATAGTTCACCAGAACTAGGGCATGAGGCAGGTACCTACATAATTTTTACAGAGGCAAGATACTGAATGGAATGTACATTTAACACTTATACAGCTAGAAATAGAGAACTTTAAGTAACTGAAATAGAGTACATTTTTATAGTCTTCTATCATACAGAACTACTGACATAAATAATCATAATATTTATTTCACAGTATAAATTCTGCTTTTATTTTTTAGCTTTGTTGTTTATGGGTCAAACAAAACTAACCTATACTTAAGTTTTGGAGATCCCAGACTTTGTTCTTGTCTAAAACTCCCAAAACTCTAAATACATACAAACCATTTTTGTTGTAAGAGCAAACAATAAAAAATCCAGCTGAAATAAAATATACATTAGACTCATGCACTTTAATAAAAGAAAAACTAACATTTGAAAAATAATTTCATAGAAGAAAAAACCATTGTTAGTCTTTACCATGTTTCTTTGACACCTACCTGCATAATCACCTAACATGCTTATTACCTTTAAATATGTACAAAATTATTCTCTTCAGTGATAATAAAGAATATGTCTTATAAATTAATGTTTAACAACTCACCATTACACAGATTATATGAAAACCGTATTGTGCAACTTTAAAATACTAACCACCAAAATAAAAATTCTGACAGTACCATTTTTCATAATAATCAATTTACTAAATCCAAAGTGTGAAATGCTTTGATCTAAGTCAGAATACACAATTGTCTAATAAAATATACCTAACACTTTAATGATCTAAATTGTGTTTGTGAGTGTGTAACAGGCCCCTTTGAGAATCTGCTAAAAGACAAGTGTATTTACCAAAATGCAAATACACACAAAATTTTCTATAACTTTTATAGATTCACAGATTCCACTTCCCCCACCCAGAATTAATGACTACATCTCCTGTGCTGATTCAGATTAGAATTTTACTACACACACAAAAAAAATGAGAGATTTTTAAGGGTTTATGATAAAGTTTTTGATGTATGTTTATAATAGTAGTATAATATTTAATTAAAAAGCTGACTACAAAGTATTTTCTATATTAACTTAAACAGCTTAGAATAAGGAATATACTTTTAATAAGTTTCCAAAGTAAAAAATGTTAGGTCTCTGAAATTTTTTAATAATATATAATTTCAAATTCACACACAATATCATGTTTCACTTTAATTACGATATGTACATAATAAACCAGTGATAAACAAAACTACATAGACCCTAGGCATGAGCCGTTCACTTTTTAAATGGGGGTCTGAATAACTTAAAATTCATCATTTTCACTGAAGCAAACAATGGTTAAAAGTTTTGTGCTAACACTTCACATATTGAGTCATATTTTTGAGTACTACTACATATATACAGTTCTAAAATTTTATGAGTATTTGCAATTGTACTTTAAATTTTTAATTACATATGAACTATCTGGCAATAACAAAGCATGGAAACATAGAATCCCCTGGCTCTCCTCTTTTTCCCATCCAATACCCAGTATAAACCCCAAAGGAGAATACTTACTCTATCTGTGTGACCAGGGGCCATAGATAACATTTTTCCCCTCTTCCAATCCCAAACACAAACTGCATTCTTTGAATCAAGTCCAACTGAAACCAAGCGCTGAATTAGATCCAAGAAGTCCATGAGGGAATAAAAAGGCAAACAAATAAAAAAGGAACCAAATTATAAATGGCAAACAAATTATACTCATGGGTACTATAAACTTACACATCAAAACTTACACATTTATATTATATAGACTTCACAGAGAAAGGCTGGATGTATTTCATCTTGTTAATATTCACATACGTGTAGTTCTTCACAATAAGGAACAGAAGAGACTTCCATTCTAACAGTAGGACTGACAAAATACCCTAAACATCTCTCCTGCTAAAAACTAAAAATGCTGGATAAAATGTAAAAACATCTTTTTAAATGCACTGCTGAATTATGTCAAGGAATTATGAAATCTGGAACAAAAACAGATTTCAGACAGGAATCCTGGAGGATAAGAGAGCTCCCACAACCACTTTATTCTAAAGGTACCAGCTAACTCCTGGTAAGCCTGGTTTTTGTTCTATAGGCTGGACAAAAATAGGAGATAAAGTTTAGGGCCAGTCCAAGGTGTAGATTTGAACTTCAGACTTCTGACTAAAGCAGTGAACTCCTCAGAATAAGGGAAAACAAGAAACCACTCCTTTAAAAAAAAAGGGGGGGGGCACGGCAATGCATGAAGGGGAAGACAATCCTCCCTGAAAACTGATAGTCAAAAGCAGCTTTCACACTGTCATAGGGCCTAACTCCACGTTAATTATGAACCCCTCAAGTGGAAAATTTCAGAGTGGTCCTGAGGGTTTCAGTCTTCAGGCATTTTCAACAGTGTAGCACAAATATAAATCCTACCTGGAGAACTGACACTTCAATCCATCCCTCAAAGAATTCCTACAGGTAGCAATTCAATAAACATAAAAATAAACACCCCCAACCGCCATAACCATAGGAAATAAGGGACTATGAGTAAGAATCAGCAAGACAAATAGCAAAATCAGTTCTAGAAAACATCAGACATTGGAATTATGAGGGGAAGAGAGAAATAAAATTAAGGTTTCAAAGTATCTTCATATGAGCAAAGAATAGGAGACTGTAAAAAGTATTCAAGCAGATCTGAAGAAGCAAATGGAATTTTTAGAAATGAAATTTAAAACACAGTGGAAAAGTTAAATAGGCAATTAGAGGGAGATGAAAATACAGAGTTAAGGAGACAATGAGATGGAAAGTGTGAGAGGGGTTAAGAAACACAAAATATGGACTTCCAGCCATGAAGGAGTATCAGGGTCTGAACTTGCCCCCATGATAAACAACCAGAAAACTATAAAATGTATGAAACAAATGCTTTCAGACATTCATAACAGGAAGTGAAGCACTGTGAGCTCTGAAAGAGGGAGAAACAAGGTGCAGGTACTTGCCCCAGCCTTCATCTAGGAGACAACTTGCAGATTATAGCATGGAAAGGTAGAATCCAAACAGAGCCCAGCAGACTTGCTGATTTGAGAAGACAGAGCCTGGAATTCAGAGAGGTCAAGATGGCTAGAATTTGCAGAGCACAGAAAGAGCTCCAGAAAATTTGTTTATGGGTCCCCTTGAGAACACCAATCTTTGCATGCTTAGGGTGAAATCCATGAGGCCATGCAAAGAACAAATTCTGGAGGAAAAAAAAAAAAAAAGCAATTACTGGGGAGCTGAAGCCAAAAAATTCCCAGAGATCACAAAGGGTCAAGATCCCTTGAGTTCCCAATAACCAGAATGTAGATATTTCTTTGAATTCACTAGGTATTCAATGGGGACCCCAGAAGGGTCACAACTTAGTGGTGAAATTAAACCAACAGTTCTGGAGGAAGAGCTCCTTTAGCCCTGTCCCCCAAAAGTGTGAAAGCAAGCTTTCACAAGGATCAAACTGATCCACAAGGAACTTAACTACCTGCCAGAACAATGTCCAAAATACTTTAAAGGAATACAACAAAATCTAGAATTCAGAATGTAACACATAATGTCCAGCATCCAATAAAAAATTATTGGACATGTGAACAAAGAGGAAAATGTGATGAATAATCAGGACAAAAATCAGTTAATAGAAACAGACCTAAGAACCACAGAAATTATTAAAATTGAGACATTAGCTATTAAAATGAAAATGTTCAAGATGCTCAAGAATTATTTTAAGATTTTGTTTTTAAGTAATCTCTACACCCAACGTGGGGCTCAATCCCAAAACCCCAAGATCAAGAGTTGCATGCTCCACTGACTGAGCCAGCCCAGAGCTTTACTCAAAAATTATTTTAGAGCAGAGGCTGCTGGGAAGATGGCAGAGTAGGACGTCCCTGGGCTGACCTCTTGCCACCTGGCCGCCTAGAGAGCACCCACGTCGGCATAAATAACCCAGAAAGCAGCCCGAAAACTGGCAGAACGGACTCTCTGCAGCCCAGCTAGACAAGAGGCCACAGTGAAGCAGATCCACCCCCTCCCATCGCTTTTGGCAAGATCCCATCAAAGCAGTGCCACAAGCCTGGCAGTGTGCATGTGGCCCAGACAAGGGTCAGCACCACTCCAAAGTGAGTCCTACCCCAGGGAGAGGGGAAGATAACCACACACCTGTCTGACTGTGACCCCAGCAGTGGGCTGGGGTCAGGCAGTGGGTCTGACTGCAGGCCCTACCCACCAACAAAAGCTTCTCTGGGGACGACACAGGGACAGTGCCTGCAGTTTGGTGCTATTGCATCTCTGGCAAACGCCTGGTCTGACTCAACTCAAGCCCTAGGCAGCCTCGGAGCAGTCCACTAACACCACGGGCACCCGACTCTGCCCACACAGGCAGAGAGCCATCGCAGACAACAGGACTGAAGGCAAACACATCCTAGCCACAATGGTAGGACACCCCTGGAGCAACACACATAGGAGACACCCCCTGAAGCACCAGGTTCTGGGGAATAGACATTGCACTGCAGGACCTCTTCTTCATAAAGCCACTACTTTCAAGTGCAGGAGATGTAGCTGACTTTCCTAACACAGAAAAACAGACAACGCAAGAGACAGAATGAGGAGACAGAGGAATATGTCCCAAATCAAAGAACAGGACAAAATCAGAGCAAGAGACCTAAACGAAACGGAGGTAATATGTCTGATAGTGAATTTAAAGTAATGCTCATAAAGATACTTGCTAGAATTGAGGAAGGACTGCAGGACCTCCATGAGACCCTCCACCAAGAGATATGAGACATAAAAAAGAACCAATTAGAGCTACTGGACTCACTAAATGGAAATAAAAATAGACCATCTGGAATAAATAGCAAGCAAGAGGAAGTAGAAGAAAGGAACAGCCACCTGGAGGACAGAGTCATGGAAAGCAATCAAGCCGAGCAGATGAGAGTGGGGAAAAAATACGCAAAATGAAAACAGACCCAGGGAACTCAGCAACACTGTCAGGTATACAGTCACATGATAGGGATCCCAGAAAGAGAAGAGTGAGAAAAGGGGGCAGAAGATTTGTCTGAAGAAATAATAGCTGAAAACTTCCTGAATCTGGGGAAGGAAAGAGAAATCCAGATCCAGGAGGCACAGAGAGCCCCCAACACAGCCAACCCAAAGAGGTCTGCACCAAGACACAAAGTAAATAAGATGGCCAAAAGTAGTGATAAAGAGAGAATTTTAAAAGCAGCAAGAGAAAGGAAAGCAGGTACATACAAGGGAAACCCCATACGGCGATCAGTGGGTTTTTCAGCAGAAACTCTGCAGGCTAGAAGAAAGTGGCATGATAAATTCCAACTGCTAAAAGGAAAAAATCTGTAGCCAAGAATACTCTATCCAGCAAGGCTTTCATTTAGAATAGAGGGAGAGATCAAGTTTCCCAGAAAAACAAAAATTAAAAGCAAAACCAGCCACGTCCCTGTCACACACAAAGCCATTGGCCTGTGGGTCCCAAATTCACAGTCCAACCGCCCTCCTGCCCAAGTCAGTATGCACGGTCTGCCACCTGCTAAATGCCAAGTCAACATGCCTTCACCTCAGATTGCCAAGGGCTCAAATTGACACTCTTCCCCTCAAATTTCAGCCCCTGTGCTCAAGTTTGTGCACAAAAAGTAGGAATAATTATAACAGCAGAATGAAGCAACCCAAACATCTATTTCTGTGGAATATAGAATGGATAAAAGGAGTGTGCTAGGCTGAGAACATCTCCAAAAAGCACATCAAAGAACAATACATACAGCAAGATTCTGGTTAGTAAAAAAAAAAAAAAAAAAACCTGGGAAGAATAAAACAAGATGAAACCAGAGAGGGAGACAAACCATAAGAGACTTCTTAAGCATAGGAAAGAAACTGAGGCTTGCTGGAGGGGAGGTGTGGGGGGATGGGGTAACTGGGTGGTGGGCATGAAGGAGGGAACGTGATGGAATGAGCACTGGGTGTTGTATGCAACTGATGAATCACTGAACTCTACCTCTGAAACTAATACACTATATTGTTAATTAATTGAAATTAAAATTTAAAAAAAGGAACCCCCCCAAAAAGAATTATTTTAAAACATACAAGGAATAAAATGAGAAATAAAAGATATAAAAGAACATGTAGAACTTGTAAAAATAAATGTTAAGTTATGTGAAATAAAAATTCACTCCATAGGATTAATAGCAGCTTAGAGCATTAAGAAAAGATACGAGTCTGTTATCCTTCTCCCTCTGGTCCTCCCCTGCTCGCACTTTCCAATCTCTCTCTCTTTCTCTCTCTCTCTCTCAAATACATAAAATCTTTAAAATGCTGAGGGGGAATAAGGTAACATAGAATAGTATACCTAGCAAAATTATCTTTTGAAAATTGGGTCACAATGTTTTTCAAGTAAACAGAAGATGAGAAAATACACCATTGACAAACCTGCACTAGAAGATATGATAATGGAAATTTCTTCAGGCAGACAGAAATGATACACTTGTGAATGAAGAATGCCCAAATGGCAAATATGTAAATAAGGCTTTTCTTGTTTTTAATTTTCTTTTAAAACTGTTTAAAGCAAAAATAAGTTATGAAATTTACAAAATATGTGTAAGTAAAATGAATAATAGCACAGTAAACAGAAGGAGAAAGGAAACAGCATAATACATATATTTTTCCACATTCTTTCCAAGTGCATATGAGCTTCATGAAGATCACAAAATAAGCCTAAATAAATTTTAAAAATCAAAATACAGACTATGTTGTCTGACAAAAACAGAAATTAGAATAACAGGAAATTGTACAGAAAATCCTCCAAATGGGTGGAAATTAACAATACACTTCTAAGTAACTGAAGGGTTAAAGAAGAAATCATAAAGATCAACCCACAACACATAATTTGAAAAACACTGGTTTAGAAGCAGGGGTCAGCAAATTACAACCCTCAGGCCAAATCCTGCCTGCACCCTGTTTTTGTAAATAAAATTATATTAGAGCACAGCCATACCCTTTCTTTTACAAGCTGTCTATGACTGGTTTCCCACTACAATGTAGAGCTGAGTAGTTGAGCCAGAGACAGTATGGTCTACAAAGCTTAAATATTTCCCGACTTGTTACAGAAAGTTTATGAATCTCTGATTTAAAGCATAGTTGCTGATACCAGACTGCCTAGGTTTGAACACTAGCTCCATTTCTCACTAATTGGATTACTTTTAGCAGTTATGCAGCCTCTCTGTAGCTTAGTTTCCTCATCTATTAAGTGGGGATAATAAAAGTGTTTCATAGGGTTAACATGGAAATTAATATATATATGAGAGTTACTATATGATTAATGTTATATAAATGTTTGCTATCATTATTAGTTTACCATAACCTTAATTAGCTTTAAGAACCTATGCCCTCAGGGCATTTGGGTGGCTCAGTTGAGTGTCTAACTCTTGGTTTCAGCTCAGGTCATGATCTCATGGATTGTGAGATCGAGCCCTGAGTTGGGCTCCGTGCTCAGTAGAGAGTCAGCTTGAAGATTATCTCCCTCTGCCCCTCCCCACACTCACACACACGCGCGCGTGCTTTCTCTCAAATAATTAAATCTTTAAAAAAAGAAAGAAAAGAACCTATGCCTTCTTCCTGTCCGAATGAGAAATGCCATCTAGTACCCCGTTAGAAACAGATTTCTGCAAAGTAGAATTACTATTTAAATCCTCAAATGGGTGGAAAGAATGGCTCCCATGAAAAAGATACAGTATATACATAGTATATATGGCTCTCCATCAAATCATGCTGGCAGAAATCTCAAGGGAACAAGAGGAGAGGATTTGCTTTCTTGAGAGTCTTTAATAGTTGGGAACTATAAGGTATCAGTATCTAGCTAAAAGAGGGGCGCCTGGGTGGCTTAGTGGTTAAGCATCTGCCTTCGGCTCAGGTCATGATCCCAGGGTCCTGGAATCTTGCCCCGTACTGGGCTTCCTTCTCTGCCGGAAGCCTGCTTCTCCCTCTCCCACTCCCCCTGCTTGTGTTCCCTCTCTCGCTGTGTCTCTCTCTGTCAAATAAACAAATAAAATCTTAAAAAAGAGATCTTTACCTACTGTGTTGAGATTAAAATTTCACAAGTATCAAGTGAGGGACAGTTAGAGGGGCACTGTCCTTTCTCTCTGACTTGGCTCATCATATACACACAGCAAACCACACTTGGTCAAAAGCTTTAAAACTCCATGTATCTCTATAGAACCTCCAAACATCCAGCTCAGTATAGGCAGTAACAAAAGAGATCTGGGAGCACTTCCTCTGTAGCCCTGATAAACTTACATAGCCAAAATCAACCTCCCTCAGCATAGGTTAAGCAACAGCAGAGAGGATAAGGTAGAAATAACCAAGCCAATACTACTTCCTCTCCTAGCTTTCTGTCATTTTTTACTTTATCACTTTTTCTCACATTTAACCCAGCCTATGTAGATGAGGAAGAAGATTAGGTCTTCCAGTAAAAGTAATGCTTTAGGGGTGCCTGGGTGGCTCAGTCAGTTGGGCATGGGGCACTCCTCCCCCTCCCTGCCCCATGAGCGCTCTCTGTGTCTCAAATAAATAAAAATAATTTTAATTAATGCTTTAACTGTATCCTGGGAGACTGAGCAAGATCTGGGTAGAAAAGTACGAGAAAGTGTTTCAGACCAGAGGACACCAAGATTACAGAGATGACGGTGCTGTCAGGAAAAAGCCTAATTCAGGGTGGCTGAGGGGAGGACTGCCACCTGGAAAGTGGCAGGAGACAAAGTTGGAAAGGTAGGCCAGAGAAAGAATAAACTTTTTGTTTTAATAGAGTTGGACAAAGAGAGATTCACTTTTAAATGTGTAATATATGGTGTATTTGTATGACACTCAAGGGACGGGATATCTAGAGTTAAGGAGAGAAGCTGGGGCAACTGTTAGCTGACGTGGGCATTAAAATCATGGCTCTAAATGATCACCTAGAGAGAATAAGTAAAAAGAAAAGAAGGCTACAGACTCCTAAAGAACACTGACATTTAAGAAGCAGACAGAAGGAAAAGCTAAAGTCAGAGAGGGAGAAAGAAAGCCAGATAAAGAAGCCTCTATTCATCTTCCCAAATTCCTCCTTGATCTTAGTCCCAAAGAAAATCTTGGTTCTGTCCATTAATTGAATTGGAAATATTTATTAAAAAGTTCTAGCACACTAAATACTCAAATAAGAAAAATATCCCAATAGACACAACTAGATGATCCCATAAGTTCCTGCAACTGTGAAACATATTCAAATAAGGAACAATCATACTTAAAAGATTTTAGTAGGGGGGTCCCTGTGATCTGTGTTCATTACATAAGAACTAATTGTCATAATGTTACAAAGTAAAATCACAAATTTTGCAAAAGATGCAGGGCTTAAGGGAGCAAATACTGGTAAAATTATAAATAAAGCCATCAGAAATTAGGATCTGGCAAAGAAATAGAAAAAGACTCAAGAATAATACATTAGGCACTTGAGATATGTCCTGATATCAAGAGATTGCTAAAAGGCACTTGAAAAAACCAGTGAACTCCATTATTTTTACAAAAATTACTCTCTTCATAATCATGTGCCAACAGTCAAAGGTAAACTAAAGCATTTTATTTTATAACTGACAAAATTAAGTTAAAAAAATAACACTATTCTTATTTATACTGCAAATCACCAGAGCTTTAACTATAGCTTAGATTAAAAACATGAGAAATGTTTTTACAACGTATTGTATTTTCAAGACAAAGTACCACTCAAATTTTCCTTCTTTCCACTAAGAAATCTGAGTCCCTGTTTGGTGTGCATTTAAATAAGTAGACTTTTCAGGTTCTAATTATTCTCAATAAGGCAGACTTCTGGTATTAGAGTGGATATTCAGTCCATTTAGAAGAAAGCCTCTGGGAAAATAACATTCAGCATTACTACCAACAGGGAAACTCATTCATTGGATAAATCTTAACAGAGCCCTTACAGTTTCAAATCTAGTAGAAATGCAAAAATCACACAATATTTCCCAGTTGATATCTCATGAACAGTTTATAGATATTAGTGAATAGATATGTTCTCAAATATATTTTTTAACTAAAGCATTTTCTCATTAGTATAATTTCAGAGATACTCTTCTTAACTTAATCTTCAATTGGCAGCAGTTCCTTATAAGCTTTAACTATATTTAAGATGGATGAGTTCCTTCTGAAATATCAATCACTACCTCCTAAGTTCCATGTTTGGGAGGCAGGAGAGTACTGCGGTTAAAAACACGAGCTTTGGAGTGTGACTGACCTGGGTTTCCGCTCTGGCTCCATTTACTAGCTGTGTAACCTGGGGCAAGTTATTTAACCTCTCTAAGTCTCAGTTTCTTTATCTGTAAAATAGAGATAATAATAATATCTATTTCATAGGGTTGTTGTGAGGATTAAATAAGATAAGCTTAGCACAATGCTTGGTACTTAGTATGTGCTCAATAACTTTTAGCTGTTATGTTTTTTTATAAGCTTAAATTTTTAAGTAACACTTTTTCATGAAGATCTGTGATAATAAAATACATGTACCCAAGGCTTTTCTTATAAGTTACTTAAAATAAGCAAAATTAAAGGCCTTTCAACTAGGAAAAGCTATAGGCATGACTTCCTTGTCTATATTAAAGAAGTTCCTCAACAATGCAATATCTTACATTTAGAAAGAGCAATTCCAAAATTAGGAAGAAAACATTTGTGTTTAAAGTATACAGAAGCTTATTATAGTTAATACATCTTGGACTTCATAACACTTTTGGTAAATGATTAAAAAAAAACTGTGGAGGTTTGTTTCATAAAATTTAATCCCCTGTGAGGTAGGTAAAAAGTATTAATCTCTTCCTTTTTTTTTTTTTTTTAAAGATTTTATTTATTTATTTGAGAGAGAGAGAATGAGAGACAGAGAGCATGAGAGGGAGGAGGGTCAGAGGGAGAAGCAGACTCCCTGCCGAGCAGGGAGCCCAATGCGGGACTCGATCCCGGGACTCCAGGATCATGACCTGAGCCGAAGGCAGTCGCTTAACCAACTGAGCCACCCAGGCACCCCAGTCTCTTCCTTTTAAAAAAACAAAATAGGGGGGCGCCTGGGTGGCTCAGTCGTTAAGCGTCTGCCTTCGGCTCAGGTCATGATCCCAGGGTCCTGGGATCGAGCTCCGCATTGGGCTCCCTGCTCTGCCAGGAGCCTGCTTCTCCCTCTCCCACTCCCTCTGCTTGTGTTCCCTCTCTCTCTGTGTCTCTCTCTGTCAAATAAATAAATAAAATCTTTAAAAATAAAAAAATATATATAAAAAAACAAAATAGGGGCGTCTGAGTGGCTCAGTCGTTAAGCATCTGCCTTTGGCTCAGGTCATGATCCTGGTGTCCTGGGACCGAGCCCCGCATCGGGCTCCCCGCTCCACGGGAAGCCCGCTTCTCCCTCTCCCACTCCCCCTGCTTGTGTTCCTGTTCTCACTATCTCTCTCTCTGTCAAATAAATAAAATCTTTTATAAAAAAAAGAAAATAAAATTGATATGAGGACAGTAAGGGACTTGAAAAACAATAGCAAAAATGGGACACGAATTAAGGTTCTATAATTGCCAATCACTGCTACATAGTGATATTAAACCTAGAAGCACATTTTTCCCCAAATGAAAGGTTCCAGTTAAGTCTTTAAAGATCTCTTACCAGACTCTTAAGTCATATTAATCTATGCTACTCAAATAAGCTATTCCTCAGAGTTATAGATAAAATATCTACTTATCATTTTCAAGGGAACACAATGTAATCTGTTTCTGTAAAATCTCAACCTATAAAATTAATTTTATGAACTGAAAAGCAGGTAACTAAAATTTTTCTAAAAATTAAAATGATTTTTAAAGTCTAATTTTAACATAAAAATTTAAAGACTATAAATTAACCACATCTGCAAAATTCAACTTCTTACTACTTCTTAAATATGTGTTAGGTATAACAAGTTCCATGACAGCACCACAAAAAAGTTCTTGGCATGTTTAATTTTTTTTAACCATCATTAACTAGAAGTAGATAATAATTTGGGAACTGATAAGTAAATGGAATGATAATTATATCCTTTGTTTTCAACTTTGATTTTGTATAAAAATAGCTCATATTATAGGAGTTGCCTCTATTTTCAATAAAAAATGTAATTTTAACAGAAACCTTTAAAATAACTGAAAATTAAAATGTATACAGCTCTACTTTGAGAAACCTAGTTTTCCTAAGATGTCTCCCATCTGTCTTATCAACGTACACTACCTGGAAAAGAGTTATTTATATGTAAAATTTTCTAGGACAACCAGGTATTATTCTACTGAGTCAGAATCTCTTTGGCTTTCATAATAGCATTAATTAAAAAGTTCCTGATACATGAAATAAAGACTCCTTATTGTTCTTATTTTTCTTATGTTCACTATCCACCCAACCTACCTACCTCTACCCTTGAACAAACAGGTACTTTTCATCTATTGCTTTCCAATTTAATATTTATAAATATATAATCATTTCCTATGGTACACACTTTTAAGATATAGTTAGGAAAAGAGAAAAAATATCACATACCTGTCCATCTAAGTCGAATGCTAAACAGGCTATACCATGTGTATGAACATCCTTTAGAACTGATATGGTCTGCACAGTGTATGAATCCCAAACACAGATATAAGGCTCTTTCCCAACTTGTCCTGTTGCTACTAATACTCGTTCAGGATGCAATGCAAGGCTGCAAAATAAATAAACAAATAAATTGACTTAAATTGCTTATAGAGCTTTTATAATATTTGATATATGTAAACTTTATATATACCAATGCAAAAATTAGATGTTATCCATTTAAAGTAATATGGATTTAAAATAACTTCTACAGGGGCGCCTGGGTGGCTCAGTCATTAAGCGTCTGTCTGCCTCCAGCTCGGGTCATGATCCCGGGGTCCTGGGATCGAGCCCCGCATCGGGCTCCCTGCTCAGCAGGAAGCCTGCTTCTCCCTCTCCCACTCCCCCTGCTTGTGTTCCCTCTCTCGCTGTGTCTCTGTCAAATAAATAAATAAAATCTTAAAAAAAAAAAAAACTTCTACAAAAATCCATGCTAAGAGTTATTACTTGACTAGTATATGTGATAAGCAGTTTGATGATAGACTTCATAATCTCTGTAATATGATACAGTGTAAACTTTACAAGAAAAGAATTCTCACAAGGGATCAACTGCACCACAGCAACAAATTAGTAGCAACCTCACCATATGCCATTTTCCCATTTGGTATTCATCTGTTTTTAAGCCCTCTCTCTCATTTTACTCTTTTATTGGGTAGCGTTAGACCAAATCTTAGTGTCCAAAAATAGTATTTAGCAGCACTCCTACAGTAATACTTTAATTACAAATCCCATTCTTAATTGAAGTAAAACTGGTATGTAACATTATATAAGTTTCAGGTATACAATATTATAACTAAATATCTGTATTAATCTCAAAATGATCACCTCCAAAAGTCTGGTTACCATTTATCACCATACAATTGACTTCCTTCACCCATTTCGCCCGCCCCTCAACCACCTACCCTTGTAGTAACCCTTATAGTACCACCACTACCCTTGTGATAACCACCAATCTGTTTTCTGTGTATGAGTTTGTTTTTGTTTTATTTGTTCTGTTTTTTTTTAGATTCACATATGACTGAGATTACATTTCTTACTTTCTTCTTCTGACTTAGTTCACTTAATACCTTCAAGGTCCATCCATGTTGTTGCCATCTGATTTCACTCTTTTTATGGCTGAGTAGTAGTCCATTGTGTATATATAACATATATATGTATATATAAATCCTAAATAAATATATATAGATTATATAGATTATAAGACAATGTGTATATTACCCATTCATCCACTGGTGCACATTTAGATTGTTTCCATATGGTGGCTATTGTAAATGATGCTGTAATTAACAACAGGATGCATATATCTTTTCGCATTAATGTTTTCATGTTCTTTAGATAAATGCCCAGAAGTGGAATTGCTGGATAGTATGGCAGTTCTTTTGTCAACTTTTTAAGGAATAGCCAGTGTTTTACATAGCAGATGCACTAATTTACATTCCCAGGGTTTTATTTACAAGTGTTCCCATTTCTCCACATCTTCTCCAACACTTGTTTTTTCTTGTCTTTTTGATGATAGCCAATCTACCCTTGTGAGGTGGTATCTCATTGTGGTTTTGATTTGCATTTTCCTAATAATTAGTGATGTTGAACATCTTTTCATGTGCCTGTTGGCCACCGATTTATCTTCTTTGGAAAAATGTCTATGCAGATCCTCTGCTCATTTTTTAAATCAGATTTTTTGTTAAGTTGTATGAGTTCTTTATATATTTTGGATATTAATCCCTTGCCAGATATGTAATTTTGGCAAATATCTCCTCCCATTCAGTAGGTTGCCTTTTCCTTTTGATGATGGTTTCTTTCACCATGCAGAAGCTTTTTAGTTTGATATAGTTCAATTTGTTTACTATTGCTTTGGTTTCCCTTGTCTTTGAAGTCACATCCACAACTACACTGCTAAGACTGATGTCAAGGAGCTTACCAACCTGTTTTCTTTTAGGAGTTTTATTGTTTCAGGTTTTACATTAAAGTTTTTAATCCATTTTCAGTTGATTTTTGTGTACAGTATAAGATAGTGGTCAAGTTTCATTCTTTTGCTCTCCAGTTTTCCCAACACCATTTATTAAAGATACTGTCCTTCCTCCATTTTATGTTCTTGGCTCCTCTGTCGTAAATTGTCCATATATGTGTAGGTTTATTCCTGGGCTCTCAATTCTGTTTCATTGATCTATGTGTCTGTTTTTTGGTTTTCTTTTTAAAGATTTTATTTATTTATTTGACAGAGAGAGACACAGTGAGAGAGGGAACACAAGCAGGGGGAGTGGGAGAGGGAGAAGCAGGTTCCCCGCAGAGCAGGGAGCCCGATGTGGGGCTCGATCCTGGGACCCTGGGATCATGACCCGAGCCGAAGGCAGATGCTTAATGACTGAGCCACCCAGGCGCCCCTGTGTGTCTGTTTTTATGCCAATACCATATAGTTTTGGTTACTATAACACAAATCTCATTTCAAGAAACAGAAAAGTCACCCATAGTTCACAGAAAATAATCTGAGTCTTTAAAAACAAGACAAAGACCTAACAGCTGGTAATGGTTTATGTACATCAGCAGAAGGCAGAGAGTGAATAAAAATTTCTCCATAAATTTTTCTACAAGTAGATTTAGATTATGAGATTCACCTTTGGGAGGAAAAAAATCACTCCTGGCATCAGAGTGAAGGAGGAGTTCAAAGTGGGAAAAGTTAGGAGCATATTAAGACAGAATCAACTGGGGACTCCTGGATGGCTCAGTTGGTTAAGCATCTGCCTTTGGCTCAAGTCATGATCCCAGGGTCCTGGGATCAAGTCTTACATCAGGCTCCTTGCTCAGCAGGGAGCCTGCTTCTCCTTCTGCCTGCAGCTCCCCCTGCTTGCTCAGTCTCTCTCTCTCTCTCTCTGACAAATAAATAAATAAAATCTTAAAAAAAAAAAAAAAGACAGAATCAACTGATTGGATGTAGTGAGTAAGGTAAAGGGAAGGGTCTAAGATGACTCTAGGATTTCTGGCTTGGGCATCTGAATGGCTTAGATGGTATTCATCAAGTCAGGGAATACTAAATGAGTAACCAGTGGGAGGGAAGATAAGTGGGAATGGAAGGCCGGTTCAACATATAAAAACAAACCAATATAATATATTAAGAGAATAAAGGTCAATCCTAAAATAAATAAATAAATAAAGGTTAAAAAAAAAACCTCACATACTTTCATCTCAACAGACAGAAGATGCATATGACAAAAATCCAACCTCTTTTGTGATAAAAATACACAACAAACTATGAATTAAAGAGAACGTTCTCAATCTGATAAAGGGCATCTATGAAAACCCACAGCTGTTACCACATTTAATGGTGAAAGCCTGAAAGTTTCCCCTCTAAGTATAGGAACAAAACAAGGATGTCAGCTTTTGTCACTTCCATCCAACACAGTACTGGATATTCTAGCCAGGACAATTAGGCAAGAAAAAGAAACAAAAGGGAGAAGTAAAACTGTATCTACTTGCAGATGACATTATCTTGTATACAGGAAATCCTAAGGAATCACAAACAATAATAAAATAAATCCCAAGTAAAGCTAATAAATGAGTTCAGCAATGTGGTAGGATACAGATCAATATAAAATATCAGTTATATTTCTGTACAATAGCAATGAACAATCTGAAAATTACATCAAGAAAACAATTTCACTTATATTAGCATAAAAAAGAAGAAAACACTTAAGAATAAACTTAACAAAAAAGTACAAGACGTAGGGGCGCCTGGGTTGCTCAGTTGTTAAGCGTCTGCCTTCGGCTCAGGTCATGATCCCAGGGTCCTGGGATCGAGCCCAACATCGGGCTCTCTGCTCAGCAGGAAGCCTGCTTCTCCTTCTCCCACTCCCCCTGCTTGTGTTCCCTCTCTCGCTGTGTCTCTGTCAAATAAACAAAATCTTAAAAAAAAAAAGTACAAGACTTGTACACAGAAAAGTACAAAATACCATTAAACAAAATTTAAAAGATCTAAATAAATGGAAAGATACATCATATTCCAAGCCTGTGATATAGTTAAAACGGCAATACTTCCTAAATTGATCTAGAGTTAAAACCAATCCATGCCAAAATACCAGTTGCTTGTCATGAAGACATTCACAAGCTGATTCAAAAACTGAGAACCAAGCTAAAACAATCTTGAAAAAGAACAAAATTGGAAGATTCAGACTTCCAATTTCAAAACTTACTTACTATAAAACTAGAGTAATCAACACAGCATGGTACTGGCATAACAGAGGTGCAGATCGTGAAACAAAACTGAGAGTCCAGAATTAAATCAATACATTCATGGTCAACTGACTTCCATTGAAGGGTGGTGCCAAGATAATTCAAAGGAGGAAGATGGTGTTGGGACATCTGAATATCCACAATGCAAAACAAAGAATCTGGACCCATACCTTAAACCATATACAAAAATCAATTCAAAATGTGAGAGCTAAAATAATAAAATTCTTAGAAGAAAACACAGGCATAAATCTTACTGACCTCAGATAAAATAAGGGTTTCTTAGATAGAAATGACAAAAGAAAAAATAAAATGGGCTTCATCAAAATTAAAAACTTTTTTTAAAAAGATTTTTATTTATTTATTTGAGAGAGAGAGAACGACCAAGAGAGCACAAGCAGGGGGAGCAGCAGAGGGACAGGGAGAAGCCCTGCTGAGCAGGGGGTGATGCAGGGCTTGATCCCAGGACCCTGGGACCATGACCCAAACAGAAGGCAGACACTTAACCGACTGAGCCACCCAGATGCCTCCAAAATTAAAAACTTTTATGTTTCAAAGGACAACTATCAAAAATAAGAAAACAAAACACACAAAATGGGAGAACATAACAGCAAATATTTGATAAGGGACTTATATCTATAATATATAAAGAACTCAACAATAAAAACACAAATAACCCCATTTTTTAAATGGACAAAGGATTTGAATAAACATCTCCCCAAGGAAGATAGACAAAAAGCACATGAAAAGATGCTCAACATCATTAGCCAGTAGGAAAATGCAAACCTAAATCTCAATGATATACCACTTCCATGATAAAAAAAAAAAAAGTATGGATGTGTGTGTGTGTATACACATACACATATGTACACACATATATATGTAAATGTAAAATATATGTAATTTATATTATTATATGAAGTACTAGCAAGGATGTGGAGAAAACGTAACTTTCAAATATTGCTGTGGGACTGTAAATTCTACTCCTAAATTCCCAAGAAATAGAAACATATGTCTACAAAAAACTTATACACAAATGTTCACAGCAGCATTACTCATAATAGCCAAAAAGTGCAAACAACCAAAAAGTTCCTCAACTGAAGAATGGATAAAATGTGGCATATTTCCATGCAATATTACTTGGCAATAAAAAGGAATAAAGTCCTGATATACATTACAACATGAACATACCCTGAAAGCATTTACATTAAATTAGATATATAAGGGCCACATATTGTATGAATCCATTTTGATGAAATGTACAGAATAAGCAAATCCATAAAGACAGAAATGAGGATAGGGTAGGTGCGTGTTTAGATTTACAAGAAACCACCAATTTCCTGAAGTGCTTGGGCCATGTTATACTCCCAAAAGGTATGCAATTTCTTTCTTTTTTTTTTTTTTAAGACTTATTTATTTGACAGAGAGAAAGATAGCGAGAGAGGACATACAAGCAGGGGGAGTGGGAGAGGAAGAAGCAGGATTCCTGCGGAGTAGGGAGCCCGATGCGGGACTCGATCCCAGGACCTCGGGATCATGACTTGAGCCGGCAGACGCTTAAGGACTAAGCCACCCAGGTGCCCAGGTATGCAATTTCCAGTTGCACCATATTCTCATTAATACTTGGGGTCATCAATCTTTCTTATTTGAGTTTTCCTGATGAATAATATTGACTAATGTTTCTTATAATCTGCTCAAGTCTTAGCCATCTTAATTGGGTTGTCTTCATAGTTTTGAGCTTTGAAACTATTTTATGTATTCTCAATACAAGTCCCTTTGTCCAATGTGTGATTTGCAAATATTTTCTCTCAGGCTGCAGCTTTTCTTTTCATTCTCATAACAGTTTCTTTCATAGAGCAAACATTTTTTTTTTATTTTTATGAAGTCTATTTCATCAATTTCTTTTTGTTTTATAGACCATGCTTTTGCACAACTAAAGGTAACAAAGATTTGCTCTTAAGCTTCCTTCTAAAATCTTTATAGTTTTATGTTTTACATTTAAATCTATCATCCAGGGGTGCCCGGGTGGCTCAGTTGTTAAGTGTCTGCCTTCGGCTCAGGTCATGATCCCAGGGTCCTGGGATTGAGCCCTGCATCGGGCTCCCTGCTTAGCAGAAAGCCTGCTTCTCCCTCTCCCCCCCACCCTCCCGCTTGTGTTCCCTCTCTCGCTGTGTCTCCGTCAAATAAATAAGTAAAAAATCTTTAAAAAAAATAATAAATCTATCATCCATTTTGAGTCAATTTTGTATAAGATGTAATATAGATTGGCTTTTGCTTATTTTTTCATATGGATGTCCAATTTGTTCCAGCACCATTTATTGAAAATACTATCTTTGGGGCGCCTGGGTGGCTCAGTCGTTAAGCGTCTGCCTTCGGCTCAGCTCATGATCCCAGGGTCCTGGGATCGAGCCCCGCATCGGGCTCCCTGCTCTGCGGGGAGCCTGTTTCTCCCTCTCCCCCTGCTTGTGATCCTGCTCTCACTGTGTCTCTCTCTGTCAAATAAATAAATAAAATCTTAAAAAAAAAAAAAAGAAAATACTATCTTTTCTCCATTGAATTGTCCATTTTATCAAAAAATCAATTGACTATGTTAATTTGTCACAAACTGTACTTTATAAATTTGTTCCACTAATCGATGTATCTATCATTTCACTAATACCACACAGTCAAATTACTGTTGCTTTATAATAATCCTTAAAATTGAGTACTGTGAGTCCTCCACCTTCCTGTCTTTTCAAAATTGTTCTGGATATTCTAATTGCTTTATCTTCCCTATAAGTTTAGAATCAGTTCGTATATCCTAAATACCCTGTTGGGACTGTGATTAAATAAACTCTATAGATCTGAGAAGAATGGCCATCTTTACTACATTAAGTCGGCCAATCCATGAACATTATATATACTCCATTTTTAAGTTCTTTACTTTGTTTTTCCAGCTTCATTTTATAGTTTTTAGTATACAAATACTGCATAGATTTTGTTAAATTTATGCAAGATTGTTTCTGAGTTCTTATAAATGGTATTGTTTTAAAATTTCAGTTTCCATTTGTTAATTGCTGGTATGTAGAGATGTGATTGATTTATGCACATTGACCTTATATCTTATGACCTTGGTAAATTCACTTACTAGTTTTAGGAGTAGTGTGTGTATGCTGTAGATTATTTGGAAATTTCTATGTAGGCAATCAAATTATCTTTTTCTTCCCTTCCTCCAGGTCTTTTATTTCTATTTCTTGCCTTATTACACTGGCTAGATCTTCTCATACGATGTTGAATTAGGAGAGGAAAGAAAGGAATTATCTTTTTCCTGGTCTTATAAGGAAAACATTCAGTCTCTCACTATTAAGCATAATGTTAGCTGTAGGTTTTTTATAGATGCTTGTGCAGTTAAGGAAGTAGCCTTCTATTCTTAGTTTGCTACTCATTTTAAAATACATGAACAGATGCTGAGTTTTGTCAAATTCTTTTCCTGCATTTATTGAGATGATCATGATCTTCCTTCTTTAGTCTCTTAATACAGTGAATTACCTTGATTAGTTTTCAAATATTGAACTCACCCTGTATTCCTGAAATGAACCCCTTGATCATGATGTATTATTCTATTGATGGATTTTATTTGATTAGTTTACTGAGAATTTTTACATCTATGTTAATGAGGAATAGTGGTCTGTAATTTCCTTTTCTTTTTATGTCTTTGTCTGGACTTCATATTAAAGTAATGCCAGTCTCATAAAATGAGTTGGAAGTATTCTCTCCTCATCTATTGTCAGTAAGAGCTGTGTGGAATTGGTATTATTCCCTCTTTAAATGTTTGGCAGAATTACCAGTGAGATCATTTGTACCTGGGGCTTTCTTTTTTGAAATGTTTCAAACTACAAATCCAATTACTTTAATAGATAAAGGGTTATTCATGTTATCTATTCTGCTTGGTAAGTTATGATAGCTTGAATCTTTCAAAGGAATAGTCCATTTCATCTAAGTTGTCAAATATCTCTGTGTATAGTTGTTCATAGTATTCCTTTATTACCCTTTTAATGTCTTTAGGTCTGCAGTGATAGCTTAATGAATATTGGTAATTTCCATCTCCTTTTTGTTCTTGGTAGTCTAGCTGGAAATTTATCAATTTAATCAGTCTTTTCAAAAAACTAGCTTTTTGGGGCTCCTGGGTGGTTCAGTTGGTTAAGCAGCTGATTCTTGATCTCACCTCAGGTCTTGATCTCAAGGTCGGGAGTTTAAGGCCCACACTGAAAAAACAAAAACAAAAAAACACAAAACTATCTTTGGTTTGATTTTTCCCTACTGTTTTGCTGTCTTCATTGCTTTCTGCTCTTTATTATTTCCTTCTGTTTGCTTTTGAGTTTAGTTTGCTCTTCTTTTTCTAGTTCTAAAGGTGAAATCTTAGATTACTGATCTTCAACCTTTTTCCTTTTTAAATATATGCATTTAACACTATAAATACCCCCCTGAAACAATGCTGTAGCTGATTTTCACACATTTTAATATGTTTTCATTTTCATCCACTTTAAAATATTTTGATTTTCCTGTTTTCTCTGAGTTAGTGATTTTTATTTCATTAAGTTTAGAGAACACATTTTGTATGATTTCAATTCTTTTAAGTTTGTTGAGGTTCATTTTATAGGATATGACCTATACTGTTGGTAAAACTTCCAATGGCATGTGAAAAGAATGTATATTCTGTTATTACTGACCCAGGAATTTCATGACTATGCTGACACCCAAGAAACAATAAAAGTCTAACTTATCAGTTTGTAAAAAGGGTGAAAATATATTCCATACTGTTTCCTATGCTGCTATAACATATTACCACAAGTTGAGCATCTTGACATAACACAAATTATCTAAAGTTCTGCAGGGCAGAAATCCAGTTATAGCTGGTTCTCTGCTTAAGAGTCTCACCAGGCTGGTGCGCCTGGGTGGCTCAGTCATTGGGCATCTGCCTTCGGCTCAGCTCATGATCCCAGGGTCCTGGGATCGAGCCCCGCACTGGGCTCCATGCTCAGCAGGAAGCCTGCTTCTCCCTCTCCCACTCCCCCTGCTTGTGTTCCCTCTCTTGCTGTCTCTCTGTCAAATAAATAAATAAAATCTTAAAAAAGAAGAGTCTCACCAGGACAAAACCAAGGTATCAACGCAGCTTCATTCCTTTCTGGAGTCTCTGAGGATGAATCAGCTTCCAAGTTCAGAGTGTTGGCTGAATTCAATTCCCTGTGGTAAAAGGACTGAAGCCTTTGTTTTCCTGCTGGCTGTCAGCTGAGAACTTCAACCTCCCTAAGGCTGCCTGCATTTTTCATTATATTGCCGCCTGCATCTTCAAACCAGCAATGGCACAATGAGTCCCTCTTTTCAAGTTTGGAATCTTTCTGACTTCTACTACATCTCTTCTGATTCCGGCTGGAGAAAGCTATCTATTTTTAAGGGTTCACATGATTAAATTAGGCCCATCTGGATAATTCAGGACACTCTCTTAAGGTCCATACCTTAATTATATCTTCAAAGTCATGTTTGGCATTTAACAACATATTCACAAATTCCAGGGATTAGGGAATGGAAACCGGGGGGGGGGGGGGGGGGGGGGCTGGGCGTGAGGTGGGGATGGGCACAATCTGGCTACCACACACTCAAGATACTGAGTTCACTAGGGAATTCTTCATTTCCATTTTAATATTTTTCAGTTCTAAATATTCCATTTTTCTACAGCTTCTACTTCTTTACTGAGAACTTGTAACATTTGTTTCACGAGCATTCCCCTTTACTTCACCGAATATAGTTGTAACAACTGCTCTAAATTCTTTGATAATTCCAACATTTACATCATCTTGGGGCTGACAACTGTTGTCTAAGTTAAGAGAATTTCCTAATTTATTGTGTGATACTTTTGGATTATGTCCTGGACATTTTGAATATTGTGTTATAAACGCTGAGCCCTGTTAAAATCCTCTAGAGACTGATGATTTTTTTTGGTTTTTTTTTTTTGTGTTTCATCTGGCAAGCAATCCAGTTAAGTTCAGGGTACATGTCCCAGTTCTCCTTCTGTGATTCCAATGTTAGAATTTTTAAAGCCTTTGTAGTAGTACCAGATGTACACACCACAGGGGCCAATCTGAAATCTGGATGATTGTAATTTAGTTCTCAAAGCCTTGGGTATGTTGTTTCAAATTAGTTTCAACCACATGCAGTGTAAGATTGAGTCTGGGACATCAACTGTAACTCTTTAAGATCCCTTCTTGAACTCCCTGCTCTCTATAAACTTCCCCTTCTCTCCATCTCCCAGGGGCTCTTCTTCATTGTACTATGACTAGAAGTCCAGAGTATGAGCCTCTGTACATTGTCATGCACTTCCTACAACTGGGTCTGACTCTGGGCAAAAAGCACCTGGCTTATGTTTTAACTGGTTTGTTATCATATTCCTGCATTGTAAGAGTTCTTGATATATTCTGGATACAATTCTTCTCTCAAATATATGTTTTGTAAATGTGTTTCCCAGTTTGTGGATTGTCTTTTCATTTTCTTAGTGGTATTTTTTAAAGAGCAGAAGATTTTAATTTTTTAAAAAAACTTTATTTTGGACTTATTTTAGATTCATAAAAAAGTTGCAAAAATAGTACAAACAGTTCTCTTATATCCCTCACCCCACTGTCCTAATATAAACATCTTATATACCCCTGGTATGATGACCAGAAAGAGGAAATTAACATTAGTACTATACCACCCTCTAAACTACTTATTCAAAATTCACCAGTTTTCTCACTAAGGTTTTTTCCTGTTTCAAGATCCTATCTAGGATCCTAGGCTGCATTTAGTTGTTATTTCTCATTAGCAACTTCAGTCTCTGTAACAGTTCCTTTGACTTTCCTTGTCTTTCATGATGGTCACTTTTGAAGAATACTAATCAATTATTTTGTAAACTGTCCCTCGATTTGAACCTGTAACATGTTTTCCCATGATTGGAGTGAGATTATGCATTTCTCGCAAGTATACCACCAAATTTTTATTTGTTCTTCTTAGTGCATCACATCAAGGAGTTCAATTAAGGATGTCAATATGTATTATTACTGATGATGTTTACCTCAATTCCTTGGATAAGTTGGTGCCTGCAGGGTTTCTTCACTGTAAAGTTACTACAAAGTTTCTTGTAATCAAAATGTATTTTAGGAGAGATGCTTTGAGGTTACACAAATCCTGTTTCTCCTCAAACTTTCATTAATTTAATTTTATTTTTTTAAATTTATTTTTAAAGATTTTATTTATTTATTTGAGACAGAGAGAATGAGAGACAGAGAGCAGGAGAGGGAGGAGGGTCAGAGGGAGAAGCAGATTCCCCGCCAAGCAAGGAGCCCGATGTGGGACTCGATCCAGGGACTCCAGGATCATGACCTGAGCCGAAGGCAGTCGCTTAACCAACTGAGCCACCCAGGCGCCCTAATTTTATTCTTTTTTAAAGATTTTTTAAATTTATTCATCTGAGACAGAGAGCTAGCGAGTGAGAGCATGAGCAGGGGAGAGCGGCAGAGGGAGAGGGAGAAGCAGGCTCTCCGCCGAGCAGGGAGACCAATGTGGGACTCGATTACAGGACCCTGGGATCATGACCTGAGCCAAAGGCAGACACTCAACCAACTGAGCCAACCAGGTGTCCCAACCTTTCATTAATTTTAGCATCTATTACTAGACCTTGCCTGAAATCGTTACTACCGTACTATTCAACTTACGTGATCCTCTTAGTTCCCTCTTTTCTCCTACATTTATTAATTGGAATTCTACCATGAGGAAGAAATACCTTTTTAAATTTTTTTTAAAGATTTTATTTATTTATCTGAGAGAGAGAGAGAGAGAACGAGCAAGGGAGGGGCAGAGGGAGAAATAGAGAAACAGACTCACTGCTGAGCACAGAGCCCAATAAGGGGCTCGATCCCAGGACCCCAGGATCATGACCTGAGCCGAAGGCAAACACCTAACCAACTGAGCCACCCAGGTGCCCCTATCTTTTTAATTTTTTTTTTTTTTAAATTTGAGTATACTTAACACACAATGTTACATTAGTTTCAAGTGTACAACATAGTTTTTCAACTTCTCTCTCTGTTATGGTATGCTCACCATAAGTGTAGCTGCCATTTGTCACCATACAACACTATTACAATATTAATATTATGCTGTCTTTTATTCCCGTGACTTATTTAGTCCATAACTGGAAACCTGTATCCCTCATTCCCCCTCACCTATTTTGTCCATCCCTCTACCTCTTTTCCCTCTGGCAAATATCAGTTTGTTCTTGTATTTTTAGTTTGATTCTATTTGTTTGTTTTTTAGATTCCATATGAGTCAAGTCATATGGTATTTGTTTTATTTCACCCTCTAGATCCATCCATGTTGTTGCAAATGGCAAGATCTCATCCTTTTTTATGGATGTGTAATATTCCTGTGTGTGTGTGTGTAAATATACCGCATCTTCCCTATTTATTCATCTATCAATGGACACTTAGGTTGCTTCTATACTGGCTATTGTAAATAATGCTGCAATAAACATAGGGTTTCATATACCCTTTAGAATTAGCATTTTTGTTTTCTTTGGGTAAATACCTACTAGGAATTCTTGAATCATACAGTACTTCTATTTTTAATTTTTTGAGGAACTTCTATACTGTTTCCACAGTGGCTGTACTAATTTATATTCCCACCAACAGTGCACAAGGGTTCCTTTTTCTCCACATCCTCACCAACGCTTGTTATTTCTTGTCTTATTTTAGCCATAGGAAGAACTATCTTTTCTCTCTTATTTAGTTAATCCATTGTTTAGATCAGTTGAATTCATGGATATTTTAATTCAAGGGTCAATAACAAACTTTTTCTGTAAAGTGACAGATAGTAAATATTTTGGGCTTTGCATGCCATACAACCTCTATTACACCTACTCAACTCTGCTGTTACAATGTCAAATCAGCCACTGACAATACGTAAGCCATGCAATCTCATTGGGAGCAATATCACTTCCATGAGGTTTTGTAAAAATTGGTCCTTGTGTGAAGGTCTTACTATTTTTATGAATAAAGCATAGATACATATAAGGTGCATACATTGATATACAGTATATCTGTGGTAATAGAATTTTGTGGTGAGTTGGGGCAATTAAGAAAAAAAAAAAACACCTAAAAGGGCTTCTTAGAGGAACTATTAAAAAAAGATTGCAAAAACAGTGGCGCCTAGGTGGCTCAGCTGGTTAGGTGTCGGACTCCTGATTTCAGCTCAGGTTGTGATCTTAGGGTTGTGGGATCAAGCCCCGAGTCAGGCTCCACGCTCAGCGGGGAGTTTGCTTGAGATTCTCTCTCCCTCTCCCACTGCCCCTCCCTGCATACACACACTCTCTCTCTCTCTCTCTCTCAAATAAATCTTTAAAAAAAAAAAGTTGCAGAAACAAATAGTCGTGTTTGTTTTCCAATAAAATTTTTACAAAAATAGGTGGCAGGCCATATTTGGCCCACAGTATGTTTTTTGACAATTCCTGTTTTATTCTATGGGTTAAAATTCAATACTATCATTATTTATCTTATAGCTCAAATTGTTCTTTGACCTTCAGGAGATCCTTCAGGTTGGCTCCCTTATTTTTTCAACAAGCCACTATCTCTTTTGCATTTACCTACTTTGAGACACCACAATATATTCAAGGCTCATCCAGTATTTTTCCTGCTCCATCCTATAATTAACTACTTCTCTAGGAAGCCCTAGTTCCATTTATTGGAGAATGGTATTTAGAGAACAAGATCCGGGCAGTCAATGTGGTCATTGTTATGGAGTGTTATTCCTTCTAGGCCATAGACAGAACTAGGAAATATATGTATATATACTAACCCATGTATATACATATATCTATATTCTGTATTTATGTGTGTATATATCTAAAAACCATAAATTCATATTGATACCTCTGATTCTAATCCAAAACCACTTCATTGAGAACTTCTCCCTTTATGTATAACTTCTTCCTCCAAGAGTGAGAAATTAACCTTTCATAATCTAAAGTCCATTTAAGTGTAATATATCCAAAGTTGTTTCAGCATGAGAAACAATTTGACTAACTAGATTATACCATTATCTATAGTTCTTTTCTGTCTTTATCCTTACAGTGTTCAGTCAAGATATTGTTTTCACAGTTTTTAGGTTAAGTTGCTCCCTGCAAAGCTCAGTGATAGAGAGGAAAGAGCTTGCAAAACTGTAGGTAGAGGGGCGCCTGGATGGCTCAGTTGTTAAGCCTCTGCCTTCTGCTCAGGTCATGATCCCAGGGTCCTGGGATCGAGCCCCGCATCGGGCTCCCTGCTCGAGAAGCCTGCTTCTCCCTCTCCCACTCCCCCTGCTTTGTTCCCTCTCTCACTGTGTCTGTCAAATAAATATTAAAAAAAAAAAAAAAAAACTGTAGGTAGAATTTCTTTTTCTCTTTTTACTTACAGTTATTTTATTTTACAGTCTTGGTATTCTCTGTTTAAGTAATGGTAAGGCTAGGGCTTTGCATAGAAATTTCATACTTGTGAAGTGATTATGCATTGTTTGGGGAAGAGATTTTGGAAGGCTACTTACTACACATCCACCACTGTCTTCAGTTACCTGGAAGTTTGAAAAGTTTTAATTTTATTGCAGTTCAATTTATAATTTTATTTTTAAGTCATCCATTTTATGCCCTATTTCCTATACTTTTCTTGTAAAAATGTTATTGTGTTATCTTTGATGTTTAAGACATATGACCCAATTTGAGTTAAATTTTGTATATGGTGAGATATAGTTGAGGTTCATTTTCGCCCCCTTGGATATTTGGTTACTTTAACATCATTTCCTGAAACGGCTGTCTTTTCAGCATATTTTATATGTTAACAGGAACCATCTAGAAGTATCATCAAAATACTGATATAGGTGAATTAGGAGAATCTCTGGAGCAGGCAAAAAAGGGCAGGATCTCATGCACAGGTGGAGGGATTAATATAAGACAGGAGCTGGATGTACTACTGAAATCTGAAAGTTCTGATGGCTCCAATATTCTTTTTTTCTTTTTAAGTGACAATGTAGATTCATTCTGGACTATCTACCATACTCACAACTCCTATTTCTACCAGCTAACACTTCCATAAGTAGTTAAACCTTGGACTAAAATTAAAAATGGTGCATCCTTAATTCACTGTTTATATATTGACTTCCAAGTAATCAAATTCATCAGCATTACTAAGCAACTAAAATTTCCCTTCCTCACAAAGACTTATTGACTTGAGTGTAGCATTAAGGAACAGACTCTGTAAATGACAAAATACTCAAAATGTATTTCTACTCATGACTGTAGGCACTTTCATCTCAGACCAAATAATGTAGGAACTGACAGAAGTCTGAACTACCTTCTTTGTTACTAGAAGCCTATATTGAGATAAAGCCACCCCAATGAGCGAGTCTGTTTGCCAGGGCTGGCTGGGCTTGGAGCTGAGCTGGGCACACGGGGTAAGCAGATGAAAACATATGACTCCACTGTGCTAATGTTCTTTGACCCAGGCTGCACAACTGCCAACAAATAGTGTGAACTTGTAGCAAGTTCTCCAACTTCAGTATCTTCTGGTTAACGTTTCCCTCTAGTTAATCACAGTCAGGACTGGAACCCAGGCTGTCCAACTCCCAATTCAGTGTTCTTTCTCTGCTAGGATATCCTTGTCAGGGATCTGAAAAGGGATGTTGGAAATATATAGTTCCATTGGTGGAAACATCTGAATGCAAGAGCTGTAGTAGGCCTTGTAACTTATTTTGCTGCTACATTACACCCTGGGCATCTGGATTCTGAGTCCAGGATGGTTCCAATTTTCTTAATGAGAAAGAAAGCATGAGTGTTTTTCTAGTTATTCTTGGAATCAATATTACAATTAAGCTGTATTCCACATATTGCCTAGTATATTGCTGAACATATAGAACTCAACACTTACAGATGAGAGGGCTCAGAAATAGACCCCCATAAATATAATCAACTGATATTTGACAAAGGAGCAAAAGCAATACAAAGATAGTCTCCTCTTCAGCAAATAGTGCTAGAACCAGAAAACTACATGCAAAAAAGTGAATCTAAACACAGACCTTGGGGCGCCTGGGTGGCTCAGATGGTTAAGCATCTGCCTTCGGCTCGGGTCATGATCCCAGAGTCCTGGGATCAAGCCCCGCATCCGGCTCCTGGCTCAGCGGGGAGCCTGCTTCTCCCTCTGCCTCTCCCCCTGTTCATGTTCTCTCTCTCTGTATCTCTGTCTCTCAAATGAATAAATAAAATCTTTAAAAAAATAAAATAAAATAAAAATAAACACAGACCTTACCACCCTTCACAAAAATTAACTCCAAATGGATAATAGACCTAAAGATAAAATATACAACTATAAAATTCCTAAAAGACCAACATAGGAAAATACCTAGGTATGGTGGTGCCTTTTTAGATACAACACCAAATACATGATACATGAAAGAAATAATTAATAAACTGGACTTCATTAAAATAAAAAACTTCCACTCTGTGAAAGACAACATCAAGAACATTTGAAGACAAGTCAAAACCTGGGAGAAAACATTTGCAAAAGACATCTGATAAAGAACTGTTATCCAAAACATACAAAGACCTCTTAAAACTCAACAATAAGAAAACAACCCAATTACAAATTAGGCCAAAGACCCTAACAGACCCCCTCATCAAAGAAGATATACAGATGGCAAATAAGCATATGACTAGATGCTTCACATCATATGACATCAGGGAAATGCAAATCACAACAAGATACTATTACATGATTAGAATGGCCAAAATTCAGAACACTGACAATGCCAAATGCTGATGAGGATGAGCAAAAGAGACTTTCATACATTGCTGGTGGGAATGCAAAATGGTACAGCCACTTTGGAAGACAGTTTGGTGGTTTCTTACAAAACTAAATACACTGTTACCATACAATCCAGTGATTGTGGTCCTTAATATTTACCCAAAGGAGTTAAAAAATTCTGTCTACCCAAAAACCTGCACATAGATGTTTACAGGAGCCTTATTCATTATTGCCAAAACTTGGAAGCAACCAAGATGTCCTTCAGTAGGTGAATGGATAAATGAACTTAGTACATCCAGACAAGGGAATATCATTTAGCACTAAAAGGAAATGAGCTATCAAGCCAAGAAAACACATGGTGGAAACTTAAATGCATATTACTAAGTGAAAGAAGTCCATTTGGAAAGGTTACTACTGTATGATTCCAACTGTATGACATTCTGGAAAAGGCAAAACTATAGAGACAGTAGGAACAACAACTGATTGTGGGGCTAGTTAGGGAGTATACGGGCAGAGCACAGAGGATTTTTAGGTCAGCAAAAATACTCTGTATAATGACGGACATATGTCACTGCCCATTTGTCCAAACCCAAAGAATGTATAACACCAAGAGTGAATCCTAAGGTAAACTATGGATTTTGAGTGATTATGATGTTAATGTAGGCTCATCCTTGGTAAAAAGTGTACCATTCTGGTGAGTCATACTGATAATGGGCTATATATGTGTGGGGTAAGGGGGTATATGGGAAACCTGTACCTTCCTCTCAATTTTGGTGTAAACCTAAAACTGCTCTAAAAAAAAAAAAAAAAGGCTTAAAGGGAGGGGCCCCTGGCTGGGTCAGTCAGTAGAGCATGTGACTCATGATCTCAGGGTCATGAGTTTAAGCCCCACATTGAGCACAGAGCTTACTTTAAATAAAAAAAAAAAAAAGACTTAAAAGGAAATCTCTAAAACACAATAGTAGTATCTCCAGATTGCAAGATCATGGGTAAATATTTTTCTACAGCTTTCAATTTTCTATAATTGTATCCTATAATATATAGCACTAATTTAAAAAATATAATAACTACCCTTTGAGGGGGAGGCCTATGAAGCCTCTCATACTCATTACGTCAACCTCAGACTCCTATGCAGTCTCTTTATGGTTGCAAAAATTGCCCTTTGCAAGTGCATGTCATCTGAATGTAACATCCAGGTCACAGGTAACATTCCTTACCATGCTAGCAGAGCCATCTTCTGTAGTGTTTTATGTGTTAAATACATTGTCCACAGATTAATAATTAGAAAAGTCACACTGCAACCAAGTAATGATGACTGTCTGTAGACTCTGTAGTTAGTTATCACCTATGTTGTAAGACTTAGAATGGCCTTTCACTTTCCATTCCTGGTTGGGAATTATGCCCTGCTCCCTGATCAACCATCTATAAAGATAGGGACTCTGCGGTGGTTAAACTTGATTACATTATCACCTTGTGGCTAATTTAAATAACACCATGAGCAACATTATACCAAGTAAAAACTGCAAATTCTTTACAGTAACTGCTTGTGGCAACTGTAATTACGCTCCATAGGCTGAAATGAATACATAATGAGAGCTTCCACACCAGAGGCAGTAGTGGCCAGTACTGTATCTCCTGACCAAGAAAGTCAGTCCTACCCACAGTGAGGAAAAGAGATTCCAATGGATTGGGGGCCGAGAATGGATGTCCTCTACACTGGGAGGTGAAGTAGGTACGTGATTCACAGGAAGAGCAGCAGGATTTCCTTGACAAGGTGACTGTGCATCTCAGTTCGTCTAAGTGATTTGGGGAATGGGCTATGTACACTTCTCTTGCCATCGATTTATATTGGGTCTTTAATTTCAATTAGGTGCTCCCTGTTATGCCACATCCCATGCTTCTAGCATCCATGACAATGACCACTCACTTTCTTGGGTTCCATCAAAAGGCTGACACCATCCATACCATGGCAAATTTAATACAACCCAGAATTCTCACTTCACATCCAACTTGTCTCTCTGCTTTATCCCTATATTCCCCAGCTTCTGAATTAAAGTAAAATCAGGTATTCTCCCCCCAGTTGTGAAGAACAAAGTAATTTTTAGAGTGAAATCTGAGTTAACAACTCCTACAATCACAACCTCTTGTTTGCCAATCCAGCATTATAAGCTGCCCATCCCAGAAGAAAAAAAATTAAGAATTTTGTGGTGTTATGAATTGAGCCTGACTATAGACTCCAAAACAGCTAGATCCGGTGTGCAATGTCCATCTTTGGTCCCATGCCTATCTCCTCATTCTAGCAATCAACCAACACCAAGGAGTCAGTGTTTTTCCCTATGCTTACTACTTCAGATAGATATACATGCCAGTGTCATAAGATGGGCACTATATTCACATGTCCATTTAATAATTGAATCCACCTTTAAATAACATTGGCCAACAGAAGGTAATACTTTAGAAAGGAAATCCAGACACTATTAAGGTCTTTGTAATAGTTCTTGGTGTCTTTGGCCAATATGGTGATGCCATGTGCCACTTATAATTAGAATAGATACCACTGTAGCCTAAGCAACTTGTTTATGCTGGTTAGGTGTAACCCCTTGCCAGTGCTACGCTGTCTCAGAATACTGATCCATGTTGAAACACAAGTTCTCCAGCAAGGAGAACTTGCTGGTCTTTAGGACTGAAGCGACTTGGCCTGCTGTTAGTGGCTGCTTTATGCTTGGGTAGTGGCAACACGTAGTCTCAAGCCCTACAAAACACATCATCCCAGCTACCTTCTCTGACTGGACATGAACCTAGTGTGTTATTTGAACTGTCTATGCAAGTACATCCACTTTAGAATTTCATAGGGTGGAGATGATCTGTCCTTTTGATGTATTCATGTTGCTTATCAAATATTAACATATTTGGTCTATCTCTGAGTGCAGACTCTGGCTCCAAAATGGAATTTATTAATGGACAATCTTGGGCTTTCCATGGTCCAAAGTACTCAGGCAAACCCACTGCAACTGTTTTGAGTCTGTTGAAATCATCACTTGGGGCACTGAGTTACACCTCACTTGATACCATCCAGGATGCACATAGTTTTGCACATTAAGTGAACTTTCCAGGTCCCCAGTGAGTAAGCATTTTTCTGGATTGATGATGCATGATATCTATCAGTGTTTTTTTTTTTTTTTAAAGATTTTATTTATTTATTTAACAGAGAGAAACACAGCGAGAGAGGGAACACAAGCAGGGGGAGTGGGAGAGGGAGAAGCAGGCTTCCCACTGAGCAGGGAGCCCGATGTGGGGCTCGATCCCAGAACCCTGGGATCATGACCTGAGCCGAAGGCAGCCGCTTAACCATTTGAGCCACCCAGGCACCCTCTATCAGTGTTTTAAGTCCCTGATGATACTGAACAAATCCATCAGCAGAAGACCATACTGAGGATTGCTTTTTTTTTTTGGTAATAAATCTTCAAACACAGAGATTTATGCTATCCAGCATGGGGGGACCTTAGGCAAGGTCTGAAGTTTGTTTTTTAAGATTTTATTTATTTATTTGACAGAGAGAGACACAGCAAGAGAGGGAACACAAGCAGGGGGAGTGGGAGAGAGAGCAGCAGGGTTCCCGCTGAGCAGGGAGCCTGACGCAGGGCTCGATCCCAGAACCCTGGGATCATGACCTGAGCCGAAGGCAGCTGCTTAATGACTGAGCCACTCAGGCGCCCCAAGAGGTCTGAAGTGTTTTTTTTTTTTTTTTTTTAAGATTTTATTTATTTATTTGAGACAGAGAGAATGAGAGAGACAGAGAGCACATGAGAGGGGGGAGGGTCAGAGGGAGAAGCAGGCTCCCTGCCGAGCAGGGAGCCTGATGCGGGACTCGATCCAGGGACTCCAGGACCATGACCTGAGCCAAAGGCAGTCGCTTAACCAACTGAGCCACCCAGGCGCCCGAAGTCTGAAGTTTTTAAAGGGATTTCAATACTTAGCAAATTATCCACATCATTATATAATGCATAAATTAAGTGAATAAATTTGACCAGGCTCTGAATTTTTTTCAGGTTGACTTCCTAGCCTAGCAGCTAAACATGGATTACTACTATATTTACAACAGTGGTTTTTCAACCCTGGCTGCATTAGAACAATCTAGTAAGCTTAAAATTTTAAAACAGAAGCAAACACCAACAAAGAAACTATACTCAAGACCTACCCTAAACAAATTAAATCAGAATTTCCAGGAATGAGATTCAGCCATTGGCAGTTTTATTATGTTTGCTTTGTTTTTTAACCGTCCAAGTGATTCTAATATGTAGCTAGGGTTGAGAATCAGGAATCTAGAGCAGTGGTTTTCAAACTTTAGGCTACATCAGCATCACCTGAAGGTGATCAAAATGGATTGCTGGGTCTTGCCTATATCTACAGTTCCTGATTAGGTCTGGGGGGAAGCCTAAGAATTAGTAGGTTTCCAGGTGATACTATGCTGCTGGTTCAAGGACCACACTTTGAAAACCATTGATCTAGAGCATGTTTTTCAAATTTTAATGTTTACAAATTATCTGAGACTATTAAAATAGCCTAATTCACTAGGTCTGGGGTGGAGTTTGAGATATGCATTTTTTTTTAAAGATTTATTTATTTGGGGGGCGCCTGGGTGGCTCAGTCAGTTAAGCGTCTGCCTTGGGCTCAGGTCATGATCCCAGGGTCCTGGGATTGAGCCCTACATCTGGCTCCGTGCTCAGCAAAGAGCCTGCTTCTCCCTCTCCCTCTGCCTGCCTGTCTGCCTACTTGTGATCTCTCTCTCTCTCTGTCAAATAAATAAATAAAATCTTAAAAAAAAGATTTGAGAGGGAGAGAGCGCGTGCATGCATGCGTCCAAGTGTACGTGCGGGGGAGGCCAGAGGGAGAGAGAGGGAGAGAAGCAGACTTCCCGCTGAGCGCAGAACCCCAACACAGGGCTCAATCCCATGACCCCGAGATCATGACCTTAGCTGAAATCAAGAGTTGGACGCTTAACCGACTGAGCCACCCAGGCACCTTGAGATCTGCATTTCTAATCAGCTCCCAGGTAATGCTGAAGCTCCTATGAGGCCCATACCTTTGAGTAGCAAGGAGCTAGAACTGAGAGTCATGTGCCATCTATCACACAAACTAAAAGCTGCTGGAAAAATCCTGAAGAAGGCCAGTTTTGTATACTAATAAAGAAGTGACTCATTTTGACCTCCTGCTCATCCCTGTTCCAGCAATCACCTGGACATAGTCTCCTGGAAAGTCTTGTGATTATAATGTAATTATTGTAAAACAGCTAGCATCTCCACTAAGGTGAAGCATTCCTCACTTTACTTGATATAGCTGATCACTTCCTTCTCTTGAAATACTCTTTTCATTTGACTTCCATGACCCCACACTCTTTGGTTTTCCTCCTGCCTCTCTGGTCACATTTTTTTTTTTTTTTAATCAGTTCTTTTTCAAGTTATACATTTAAATGTTGGAGTGCCACAGGAATCCATTTTTTTAGATCTTTTCTCCATCTATACTTAATCCCTCAGTGATCTCATTCAGGTTCATGGCTTTATTAAACATTACCTATATACTAATAACACCTAAATTTATAGCAGCCTAGACTGCTCCCCTGAATTATAGACACATATGTTCAACTGCCTAATTTACAACTCCATTTGACTGTCTATTAGTATCTCATATGTAACACTTATAAAACAGAGCTCATGATCTTTCTTTTCTCCCAAAACAGAAAATTTGCCCTTCCCACAGTCTCTCCCAATTCAGTAATTAGAAATTTCATTCTTTCAGTTGTTTCAGCCAAAAACATGATTATCACTGACATTTGTTCTGCTGTCACAAGTTGTATCTGATCCATCAGCAAATCATATTGCCTCTATCTTTGAAATATATCTGACCCTTTCTCACTACTTGCACTGTTACCACTCTGGCCCAAGCCACCCATATCTCTTGACTAGATTATTGCAACAGTCTCCTAAATGGTCTTTCTTCTTCCATCCTGCCCCTCTCCCTCAGTCTGTTCTGAACCTCGGAGCCAGAGTGACCTTGTTAAACCATTAAGGCAAATATGTCACTAACTTGATTCAAGTGTTCCAATAACTTCTGGCCTCAAATAGGAAGGCTAAAATAAAATCCTCTCAGCCCAGGAAGTCCTATGCAATCTGCCCCACCACCATCACTTCAGCAGACTCATTTCTTACTAATATCACCCAAATTCACTACACTCCAGCCACACTAGCTTTCTTACTTTGCCTCACACACGAGGCATTCCACTTCAGGGCTTTTGCACATGATAGTTCCTTTGCTTGAAATGTCCTTCCTTTAAAATACCCACACAGCAGCACATTCCTTTATCTCCAAGTCTCTACTCAAGTGTTATACTTTACAGTGAGGCCTTCTTGACTACACTATCTAAACTCTTCCCTGTAGTCTCTAGTCCCTACCTCACTTTCCGGTTTTTGTTTGTTTTTTTTAGCCCTTATATACAATATACACAGTTGGCCCTTGAACACGGATCCACTTATATGCAGATTCTTTTTTCAATCAATATACTACAGGGCTGTATTTTCTCTTCCTTAGGATTTTTTAAATATATTTTTTAAAGATTTTATTTATCTGAGAGAGAGAGACAGACAGATGTGGGGACCAATCCCAGGATTCTGAGATCATGACCCAAGCCAAAGGCAGACACAACCAACTGAGCCATCCAGGCTCCCCTTCCTTAGGATTTTCTTAAAAACCTTTTCTCTTAGCTTACTTTATTGTAAGAATATAGTATAAAATACATACGACATACAAAATATGTATTAAGCAACTGTTTATGGTATTGCTAAGGCTTCTGGTCAATAATAGGCTATTGGTAGTTAATTTTTGAGGGAGTTAAGTTACATGCAGGTTTTCAACTGCATGGGGGGAGTCAGTGCCCCAACCCCTGCATTGTTCAAAAGTCCATCCCGACCTTTGAACAATGAGTCACTTCTTTATATATATAAACACCATATATTATATACTACACAAACTATATATGTATATAACATATATGTATATAGTATATATATGGTATATATATGAAAAAATATATATACACCAGATAATATACTTCTTGTTTATTCTGTATCTTCCCCCAGTAGATATAAACTCCATGAGGGTAGAGAATTTCATCTCTTTGGTTCACTGCTGTATCTCTAATGCTAAGAATAGCCCCTGGTAAATAATAGGTACTCAATAAATATTTGCTGACAGAATAAGAAATACACATTTCCATGCTAAGATGTGTCCCAAATGCCACTGAAGAAAGTGTTTTAAGGGGGCGCCTGGGTGGCTCAGTCGTTAAGCGTCTGCCTTCGGCTCAGATCATGATCCCAGGATTCTGGGATCGAGTCCCACATCGGGCTCCCTGCTCGGCGGGAAGCCTGCTTCTCCCTCTCCCGCTCCCGCTCCCGCTCCCCCTGCTTGTGTTCCCTCTCTCGCTGTGTCTCTCTGTCAATAAATAAAATCTTTAAAAAAAAAAAAAGAAAGAAAGTGTTTTAAGAAGGTGAGAGTGACCAACTGTGGCAAATGATGATGATAAATCAAAAAAGATGAGAACAGAGAGTTGATCAATGGATATGGCAACGTGGAGATCATTGATGATGACCTTGACAAGGGCTGCTATGGTGAAACAAAGACTGAAGGGACAGAAACAGAAAGGACTAAATGGGAGAAAAAGAACTGAAGGGGCACCTGGGTGGCCCAGTCAGTTGAGCTTCTGATTCTTGGTTTCAGCTTGGGTCGTGATCTTGGAAACGTGAGACTGAACCCTGAACTGAGCTCTGCACTCAGCGCGGAGTCTGCTTGAGATTCTCTCTCCCTCTCCCTCCATCCCTCCCACTCTCTCTCTCTCTCTAAAATGGATAAATCCTTAAAAAAAAAAAAAACTGAAGAGAGTGAGTATAAATAACTCTTCCAAATATTCTCTCTTAACATGAGACCACTGCATATGATGCTATACCTTCCCAGGATGCTATACTTTCGCTCATTTCTTTTGATGACATTTCCTCCTGTTTTCCTTAAAGACAGTTAAAGTACTATATTCACTAAGAAACATCATTTTGAATGTTACGTCCCCATGTACATACCAGATTACAGGTATACAAGTGCTATCCCTAGTACACATAGTATCCTAAGTAATTCTTTACTGGACTGATTGTGTCTTTAAACTCAGAATATCTTCAGGCAGGATCCTTACACAAAGTTAATGCTCAATAAATACAGGTATCTCCCGTTTTTTTTGAAAGTTCACGTTACGCCACCTGCTTCACAAAAGGCCTACATTAGAACCTGTTTTCACTAACTGAAAGGAATCAGAGAAGGAATTTAGCTTTTACAAAAAAAGGCGAAAAGCAAAAATAGCGTTTGCTTTACTACTGCAAGCTGTACCCCAAGCAGGGAGAGTGGCCCCAGCAAATACCCCAAGCAGGGAGAGTGGCCCCAGCAAAACTCCTTGCTTGGATCTACATTCAGCGTCCCAGCATCAAGCCATCATAGCTTTGAACTGTGTCTGTGAGCATGTGTGCTTTATATCTCAATTTAGTTTGTGCATCCATTAGCAAGATGTGTCCTAAGGTATCAGAAAAGCTAAGAGAAGTTATTTTGGGGGTCTAGGAATGCACAAAAATTTTTCCATATAAATTAATGGTAATTGCTTCTTTGCTTTATACCACTGTGGCTTAAAAAAGTCTCATGGGAACATGCTACTTTCAGATAGTGAGGAAACCTGTATTTCTTTGAGGTGTGAAAAGGCCTTGAACAGTAAGTTCTTAATGGTTCTAAGAATTTATTATTCTATGTTTTCCTTCATTTATATCCAAAATATGTTGTTAGTTCCCTGCATATTCAATTAGACCTTATAAAACAATAGTAATTATAATGCAAATCTAAAAATTTGACTTTTCCCTTAATAAAGATACATTTTATATTTATGATAACTTGAATTATTCCAGATAATTCCTTCCTTTCCCTGAAAACATCTTTTAATTTTATCCCTTAAACTATGCAGTATTTATAAAACAAATAACAATAAATATTTTGATATCCAAACACATAAGAATACAATACAATAAGAATATAGAATACAATCATTATATAGTTTGTGAAAGTTAAGCTCACCAAATTCTAGTAACTTAAACATAGGGACATTTTACTAAATCTGTATATATTCTAATATATTTGGAAGTACTGCTTCTAGGTATTACACAGTGCTTAAGAAAATTATGGTATTAGGTTTCAAGGGAGGGTTTATATCCATTTCTCAAACTGCTTATGTTAAAAATTCTAAGCATGCATGTTTTGGGATACAGACTGGCAGTGAGCTTCCCAAACAATCATCTGGGACACTTCAAAAAAAAAAAAAAAAAAAAAAGATTTCTGGACTCCAACCCTAGAGGAATCTTAGTTCACCTGAGGAAAAGTCTAGAAAATTGGCAAAAAACACTTTAAATGATTCTGATGATCAGCCAGGTATAGGAAATATTGCCCATATATCTGAAAACATAAGTAGACAACAAGTAGATTTGTAGTAATTCCTTCCAGACCTTAAAAAGTTGCACCTTGAACCCATATAAACACAAAAAAATATTAATCCACCATAAATCAACAGACATTCTGAATTGCTTTTCCAACTACAATTTGACTTGTATTATTCAATTCCTATACCATAAATAGAGCTGTTAAAAACCACTTTTACTAGATTACAGTGAAGCTTGATCAGTTTTTTGTTTTCTTCTTTCTTTTCTTTTTCCCCACCGAATCCATCAGAGTCCAGTGCTTGGCCACCGCTGGGGAGGGAAAGCCATGAGGTCAGGCTTCTCCTCACTGACCAGGTTCTTACTGGTCAGTTGATTAGCTTTCTTTCTCAAGAACACCACCTACCACAATTGAAGAAAAGAGCTACTATACTTTTCATTTTGTCTAAAGAAAAAAAAAGTCCCATCCAGAAGGAATGAATAATTATCATCATTCTAACCTGCAACCATATAATATGGTATGCTCCCCAAAGTATCTCAGATGCATTATGTAATTTAGGCTCAACACTAATTTGTGAGATACTTTCACTATGTTTAGAAAAAAAGGGGAAGGGTCCTGGGTGGTTCAGTTGGTTAGGATAAGTGTCTGACTCTTGATCTCAGCTCAGGTCTTGATCTCAGGGTCCCGGGATGGAGCCCCCCCTCGGGTTCCCTGTTCAGCAGGGAGTCTGCCTGTCCCTCTCTCTCTGCCCTCCCCCTACTCACGCATGCGAGTGCTCTCTCTCTCAAAACAAACAAACAAACAAAACACAAAAACACTTCAATTCTATACCTAGAAAATACAGAAACAATGGGCACAGGCCGTTCAATATGGAGGTTCACTTGCATAAGAAAACCAGAATCAAGTACCAAAATGCACCAAGCTAACAACAGTCCATCAGTGGTCTTCACTGGTGATAAATAATTTGAAAATGGCCAATAATATTCACCACTTCAAGAACGAACTTGACAAAAAGGTGTTGGGAAGTAACTAGAAAAATAAATTTTAGGGGTGCCTGGGTGGCTCAGTTGGTCAAGTGTCTGACTCTTGATCTCAGCTCAGGTCTTGATCTCAGGGTTTTGAGTTCAAGCCCAATGCTGGCCTCCATCCTGGGCGTGGAGCTTACTTTAAAAAAAGAAAAAAGAAAAAACAAAACCTGAAGTTATTGGGAAAAGTTTCAAAATATAGACCACGCTATAGATGTGCATCTTGTGCTAAAACTAGTAGCCTAGAATTTTACAATTTTATAATTTAAACCTGTAACAAACACTTAACAGCTGGAGAATTTTATCAATAACTTGAAACACACACACACACACACACAAAAGAAAGAAAAATTGACCCCAAGATTCCTGTATTATTCCTGACAGTGAAATGAATTTCTACATGATTCTGTAGTATTGAAATAAATATAACTAAAGGATAAATTACTAGAGAAGTATATACAGATACATGGCAAAAAGAAGACAACTACAAGCAACACAGATAAAATGGTAAGACAAGTCAGGTGGCACCACTATTGGCCATACGAGATGTAGTAAGATAGGAGAACTGTAAGCAAATGACAGTCTTTACAATCAATATAGCACCTACATTTTCAAAACCTAAGGACAACAATCTGCTCATTCTGGAATAATCTTAGCTCCAGACTAAGTCATATTTGACCAATAAATTCTACGTAAGTTTCAACCAAATATGGAACAAAACATGAAAAAACAGTATTGACTTTTTATTACTAAAGCTAACATTACAGCAACATTGTTTTCCAGCATGTATCACATTTATGAGTATTACATTTTTTGTTGTGACATAATTGCAAAGTTACTAGAGTAGTTTCTATACTTACATTTCAAACACTACATTGAAAAAAACTGAAAGGTTTGAAAATTTGATTTCACAAACAAGAATGATCTGTGTCATTACTGTTTGAATTAAAATTTCCAGAGCTCTTTCACTGATTTTTAAGTTATAATCTCAGTACTGTATTCAATACATGCCACCAATTTCAAGACGCTACATGATTCAGATTTCACTACCCCATTGCAATTTTGGGGGAAACCTTTTTGTTATCAATTATTTCAAGGATGAATCATTTGCATAAAATCATAAGCATGTATCCAATTACGGCAAAAATTAGAGTAGTTTGTCATTTTGAGATATATGTAAGGGCTGTGCAACTCTATATACCAAAAAAAGACAAATGCATTACCGTCCTTACAGTTTACTGAAACACAATTATAAAAATTCAAGCAGTGTGACATATAGCTTTAACTGCTGCTGGAAGAATAAACAAAACATAATTTAACCCATCAAATAAATCATATCTAGTTTCAGAAAGCCTTAGTACTACACTGCTCTCAACTACCAAGGAGCAAAAACAAGAGAAGTGCACCGTGAGAAGACTTCAAAATCCTTCACACGTACCCCACCTACTGAATTCAACCCAACAGACAGTATCTGGAAGAGGGCTTCAGTCAGGGCTGCTTTAACTAAGTAAAACTACCCTCTCCTGTGGGGAGACCTAACTTCAGGAAAAGAAGAGAGAAACTGTAAATGACTGGGGTGAAAAAGACAAAGGACTGGGGTAAATTCTACGCCTGGGGTGAATACCAACCAACGAGCAAAAACACCACTTCATTCCCTATTCCATAATTTCAGTTTTTGCCCTCTCCTTATCTTTAGTCCATCTTGCTCTGCCTTTAGGTCTCCTTTTCCCTTTTAAAGATCACAGTTGTACAGAGACACCACAGACTAGAACAACTTTGTTATTTACAGAATGTAAGTACCAGAGCATCTTGCCTACAAGATATCAAACAAAGATACTGGACCTGAAATGCCCAATTAAATCCTGTGAAACATAAATAAAGGAGTAAAACCGAGCAACCGAGTCAAATCGTGGGATCTCTTTTAAAAACGAGGAAGCAGCACACAAACACAAAATTCTCAAAATGTTTTTAAATATCTCCTCCTGTCAAGGACAAAAATGTTGTGCCTGAAGCATAATCAATGGCCTAGAGTCATTTCTGCAGCTTTTAACTTTGTCAAAAAAGTTCCGCTGAGACACTGATTGGAAATTAAGTTTCAAATATACCGCTCCCTAAAATGTCAACAAGCACTCACAATTTTAACACCCAAAGAACACTTAAAATGGGGGGAAAGGTGATTCAAGTAAAAAGCACAAAACTGAACTTATTTAGGAGTCCTTCAGAGAAAACGAGGATCGGAAATCAGTGGAATCATTTTCGGCTGCTCCTTCGAATTAACCGCTACCAAGGTGCCCTGAGGCGTGCAAATTTTTAATTTCCAATGAATCACCCGAAGGCTGCCGGGGTCTCTTTTCTACCTGCTGATAACAGTCGGCAGGGAAACCTGAACTCATTATTACGGCCACGAGGTGAGTGCCCTCCGGGATGCCACCTGCGCGCGCATCCCAGGTCCTACGTTTTAGAGCGTACAGCTTGCGGTGCTTCTTTCAGTTTCCTATTAGGTAAAGATTTCCCCCTCGGCTCTTCAAGCACTCGTGTAATAAGAAATCTGTGGCGGGATTTAAAGGAATACACTGCCTATCAAAATAACCGTTTCTGCAGTTTTCATAAATTTGAAGGAGGGAGGAGGGCACAAAGCCATAAAACCGAACGCCCGGGTGTCACCGCACCGACCCGAGGGAGAGACTCCACAACACGGAGATGGGGAAAGGCGTCTGTCGGGTGTCACCAGGTCCGGGACAAAACCCTGGCGGGCTTGGCGGGTTTCCGTCTGCGGCGATGCTCCCTGCAGGAGCCGGTCACGGCAGGCGCCCAGAACGACGCGCAAGTGCCCACTCCGCGAGCGCTGCTCCGCGGCGCTGACGGCCGCCCCCGCCCCCCGTACCTGATGATGTCGTCGCTGTGTCCCCGGTAGAACTTCTGCCGGTGCTCCCGCGGGCTGTACACCACGCCGACGCCCGCCACGAAGTACACGATCTCCTTGGCCGCCGTGTAGTAGAGGTTGTTGCGGCACTGGTGGCCCCGGTAGCCGTACACCCACTCGAGCCGCAGGTGGCAGTTCGGGGCGCTCCGGGCCGCCATGTCGGGGCGCCCACCCCGCCGCTCCGGCTCGGGCCCGCGGCGGCGGCAGGCGGCCGCGGCCCGGCGAAGAAAGCCCTGCCGCTGGCGGCCGGGACTTCCCGCCTGCCGCGTCCTCTAAGCCGCGCCGGGCAGGTGCATGTCGCTTCTTGTGGCCGCCGCCGCCTTAGCCCACGGGCGGGAGGAGAACCCTCGCCTCGCGGAACATGCTGAGGGCCGCGGGCGCCGCCGGCCGTCAAGTGGGGCGCCGCGCGCCCTGCGCCCGCCTCGGCTCGTCTCCGCGGCCCGCGGCGCCCAGGCGGCGAGCCGAGCCGAGCGAGGCCCCGCCCCCCGCCTCCACGCTTCAGCCGCCGCCCGCGCCGCCGGCTCCCCGCGCGGCTCGCCCGCGGCGTTCGCGCCCGGCCGCGACCTCGTCCCTCAGCCCGGCGGGCCCGCGCCGCGCGCCCCCGAGCCGAGGAAAGCGGCGGCGCGGCCTCGCGCGGCCCCGCCCCCAGCCGCCGCCGCCGCCGACAGCGCCCGCGCCCGTTTCGCCCCGCCCTTGCCCGCGGGGGACCGTGAGGGCGACCGCCGTCGGCCCGCGGCGATTGCGTCCCTACCCCTCACGCTTACCCCGGCCGGGCCGGGTGTCGCCTGCCGGTCTCAGGCGCTGAGCCCCTCACTGAGCCCCTCAGACCCCTGGCGGACCCTCGGCGATCCCCCGCCTCCTGCTGCTGGGAAACGGGGAAGCGCCGCTGTCTGGAAAGGCCCCTGCCCGACCCGGGCTGCGTCTGTGCCTGGGAGAATTAACACCGGGATGCTAATCTCATTTTTTTCCTGGTACTTCCCGTGTGTGTGTGTTTCTTGCTGCTTCATACTGCTCACTAACCCGACTTTCTAAGTGTAGGTTTTCTTCTTTGTGCGGGTGACCTTAAAGCAGACAGTAGGATGTGGATCATAAAATGACACTCTAGGTCCGGTTTCTTAATAAATAGCCGTGGTACCTGCATTTATTCTTTTAAATTACTATTTCGAATACCAATAAACTGTTGATATTTCTTGCATTGTAGTAATGGTGAAGTAAGATGGCTTGAGTATTGTGATCCTGGAGAATGTTCCAGAAACAAAATTACTGGGAGCAGTGAATTCCTCACTATGTCCGTTCAGCTCCTACTCCGTTTTCTAAGCCCCCTTTCTCACGGGATTATGCAAAGATTTACCAATACCTGTAAAAGTAATTAGAAATCTATATTTTAATTTTTATTTTTTTATGTAGGCTCCATGCCCAGCATGGAGTACAATGCGGGGCCTGAACTCAGGCCCCTAGGTCAGGATCTGAGCTGAGCTAAGAGACATTCAACGGACTGAGCCACCCGGGTGCCCCTGAAATCTATACTTTTAAAGGTTTTAAGTGCAGGATGATAGCCACAAGCAAATACTAACCCATAAAATACTGAGAACTCCATGTCTAAAAAATCGGTTTTGGTTTCCCTGGAAAATACCCAAACTTGGAAATCTGACAAAAACTAGAATAAACTTGTATCCTTTCAAGAAATGTGTCTGCACAAAAGTGTGCTTTCTATAGGATACCCATACTTAGGAATGGATGTTACCCAGTCTCTATTTCCTCAAAGATGTAAATTACCAACTTGAGTCCAGAGGATAGCTTTCTACCTCTTGATTGTGACTTCTAGTCTACAGGAAGTGAAGGGTCATCTCAAAGCAAGGAATTTACATAAATGTCATGAAAAGTAAACTCCAAAGGTGCAAGCAGATTTGGTGAACTCCACCAGAAAGGCTGAAGTAAAAATCAAATCCACTGTACTTCCCAGTATGTGATCATCTAAACAGGGTAGTGAGGAACTATGATGCAGGAAAAACTGCGTGTAAGGACTTCATATAGTTTCTAAGCTTTCAGATGTCCTCAAGCTTATTATTTTTGCTATTTCCAGAGTGATTAGCTGTAAAACTTTTGTAATGAAAAGGGCCCTTGTCCTAATTTCCAGGAGCAGCCAAGACTTAGAAGGGGGTGGTGAGCAAGACTGGGGGAAACGTGCCCCACTCCACAGCTTGTCTTTGACTAGGGATAACAACAATCTCAGGAGAAAAGAGGGGTTCAGATTGAGCACTTGCTGAAGAAAAAAGAGAACCCAGACCTGAGAAGTGGCTCTAAGCCATAAAAAGGTTCTCTGGACAAAGGCACATACAATTTCTCTTTGAGGCCTGTATTTGTTTTTTTGTCTTTTTCTTAAGAATATGTTTGCTAGGGTGCCTGGGTGGCTCAGATGGTTAAGCGTCTGCCTTCGGCTCAGGTCATGATCCCAGGGTCCTGGGATCGAGTCCCGCATCGGGCTCTCTGCTCCTTGGGAGCCTGCTTCTCCCTCTGCCTCTCTGTCTCTCATGAATGAATAAATAAAATCTTTAAAAAAAAAAAAAAAGAATATGTTTGCTAAATCACTCTAGTGAGTTCCCTGAAAACCCCTGGTGAGAAAAAGAAAAACTTATTATTTAAATTTAAGCCATGAACTTAGAAAAGATGAAATATTTTGTTGCCATATATTTGTGGTACACTAATTCCTAGTTACATGTAATTTTTTATGATGTAGGATGGTGAGGAATAAGAAATACTCTTTTCCGTTTCAGATTTTTCAGTACAATGTCTTATGAATCCCATGATACATATTTAAATACTCATATTAATAAGAGATTTAAATAATTTATTTTTCCATTATCATATTTTCTGTTACAATTTTTAATGACCCAAGGGTGAGTGTGAAGTAAAAACATGCTTAATTAAAGCATCCTCAACTGACAACTAAAGACCAAAAGAGACAGCTGAGACAGCTGGCTGAAAAATGAAGCATTCATGAATGCTACCAGAGAGAAAAATAAACCTGATTAGTTCTTCCCCCTACAATTTTATTTTTATTTTTTTAAAGATTTTTATTTATTTATTTATTGAGATAGAGAATGATAGAGAGAGGGCATGAGAGGGAGGAGGGTCAGAGGGAGAAGCAGACTCCCTGCTGGGCAGGGACTCCATCCTGGGACTCCAGGATCATGACCTGAGCCAAAGGCAGTCACTTAACCAACTGAGCCACCCAGGCGCCCCCCTACAATTTTATATAATCTGCTATTACTAACATCATATCAGAGAGTTTAATCAAACTTTTATTACTAGATGAGATTGCACCATCAGTAACCTTTGAAAATAGTGCAAATAAGGATGCAGGAGAAAGACCCCCCAAATTCTATACATCAACAGGTGGACATTTGTGAGACATTTTAAATAAAAGCTCTAATACCCTTTGGTAATCTATATCATGAAACTCAAGTTCCTAGTATGGATTTTTATATTCCAGACATCTGAAATATTTCTAAAATTCGACTAAATAACATTATTTGCTGGCCACTGATTTTGGTTAGCCTCAGCTCTGCAAAAGAAATATAAGGCAAAGTATATAAAAGATAAAAGCCAAAACTCATGATAATAATTCTAGCTAGCGGGGCGCCTGGGTGGCTCAGTTGGTTAAGCGGCTGCCTTCGGCTCAGGTCATGATCCTGGAGTCCCAGGATCGAGTCCCGCATTGGGCTCCCTGCTAGGCAGGGAGTCTGCTTCTCCCTCTGACCCTTCCCCTCTCACGCTCTCTCTCTATCTCATTCTCTCTCTCAAATAAATAAAAAATCTTTAAAAAAAAAAAATTCTAGCTAGCTAATTCAGCCAATTTATAAATTGTAGTGGTATTTTAACAAGCTGTCTGTAAATATATTTCTTTAACTATACCTTTAATTAACCTGTTTTATATGCAGAGCCTAACACAGGGCCTGGCACTACAGAAGGTATTCCATACACACTTGTTGGCCACTAAATATAAAAGAGAATACATGTGTAGTCACAGTAGGATTCCTTTTAGTTTTATCTTTTTTTTTTTTTAAGAGAGAGAGCATGAGGGAGGGGGGTGTGGGGGTGCGAGGACCAGAGGGAAAGGGAGAGAGAACTTAAGCAGGCTCCATGCTGAGCTGGACTCTATCCCACGACCCTGAGATCACAACCTGAGCTGAAATCAAGAGTCGGTTGCTCAACCACCGACTGAGGCACCTGGGCACCCCCTCTTAGTTTTTTCTTAAATAGTTGAAACTTTTGAAAAGTGGAACATTTTTCTGATCCCCCATACTGTATTAGTCAGGACTTCTTTGGTTGTACATGACAGAAACCCATTCAAAATGGCTTAAGATAAAAAGGGAATTTTAATGCCACATAGGATTGAAACCTAGAACTGGCATCCTAGGACTCAAGTGAGGTTTTCAGAACCAGGTCATCAGTTCTATTTTCCTTTGGGTTGACTCCATTGGCAGACAAGAAAACTAGCTGCCAACATCTTCAATTCTACATCATATTCCCTTGGCAAATCCCTACGGAAAGAGCTTGGTTTTTGTTTGTTTGTTTGTTTGTTTTTGTCTCAGCAGTTCCATTGGAAACTCCTAGACTTCAGCCCCATTGGCTCTGATTGGCTGAGTTTAGATATGAACCCACCCTTGGATCCATAGGGTAGTGCCAGGTGACTAAAACCCAGGAAGGGAGAGTGGGAAAGAGGTGATGCTCCCAAGGAAAACTGAAGTGGTATTACCAGAATAAGAAGGAATGGAAGCCAGCAGTGTCTACCCAGTGACTTGGATGCTTTAGTACTACCCAACCTCCTTTTACATAACTGAATACACATGCAATCTCAGCTTTTGAAAAATAACAGGTGTTTGCTAAATAAATGCAGCTTTAAGACAAAACTTCTAACCAGATTGCCACCCAAATACCCTCCTCTGAAAAAATATTCTAAAGCTAGCCCCAGATGCCAGGCAGACCAAAGCAACAGATGCTGTCCATCAGTAACCATATTTTCAAGTACCTGTTAGATTTCACCTAAAGCCTCTAAAAACTGGTATATGATTTAAGTAAAAGAAGTCTCAAACCAAGTTGTCATCCACACTTCTACATACCTCGCCATTTTCTTTTTCCATATTAACAGCATCAGTATTCCTCCATGTAGGCAGGTTGGAAAGCTAGGCAGTTGTCTTTGGTTCTTTGCTGTTTCCCACCTTCCATATCCAGTTACCAACTCTGTTTGACTCCATTTTAGAAATATTCCTAAACTCCATCCCCATCTCTACATCCACACCTTCTCAATATCCATTGCCATAGCTTAGTTCAAATTCTAATGATCCAGTCCCTAGATTCTGCAGCCCGAGTTATCTATAAAAATCACGGATGCCTCTCCCATTTCAAGAAATTTTTCTAGAAGCAGTTTAGCCATCTTGCACCTTGAAAGTTCTTATCTGAATAGCCAGGGGAATTTTGAAAAAGGAAACCAAAGGTGGGGGCATCACAATGCCCGACTTCAAGCTGTATTACAAAGCTGTGATCATCAAGACAGTATGATACTGGCACAAAAACAGACATCCTAGAGGAGAACACAGGCAGTAACCTCTTCAACCTCAGCCGCAGCAACTTCTTGAAAGACACGACTCTAAAGGCAAGGGAAACAAAAGCAAAAATGAACTATCGGGAGTTCATCAAGATAAAAAGCTTCTGCATGGCAAAGGATACAGTCAACAAAACTAAAAGGCAGCTTATGGAATGGTAGAAGATATTTGCAAATGACATAACAGATAAAGGGCTGGTATCCAAGATCTATAAAGAACTTCTCAAACTCAACACCCCCAAAACAAAAAAATCCAGTCAAGAAATGAGCAGAAGACATGAACAGACATTTCTCCAAAGAAGACATATAAGTGGCCAACAGACACATGAAAAAATGTTCCACATCACTAGCCATCAGGGAAATACAAATCAAAACCTTAATGAGATAACACCTTACACCAGTTAGAATGGCAAAAATTAACAAGATAGGAAACAATTGTTGGTGAGGATGTGGAGAAAGGGGAACCCTCTTACACTGTTGGTGGGAATGCAAACTGGTACAGCCACTCTGGAAAACAGTATGGAGGTTCCTCAAGACGTTAAAAATAGAACTACCCTACGACCCAGCAATTGCATTACTGGGTAGTTATCCCTAAGATTACAGATGTAGTAAAAAGAAGGGGGATATGCACCCCAATGTTCATAGCAGCAATGTCCACAATAGCCAAACTATGGAAGGAGCCAAGATGTCCATCAACAGATGAATGATTAGAGAAGATGTGGTTCATATATACAATGGAATATTACTCAGCCATCAGAAAGGATGAATACCTACCATTTGCATCAACATGGATAGAACTGGAGGGTATTATGCTAAGTGAAATAAGTCAATCAGAGAAAGACAATTATCATATGGTTTCACTCATATGTGGAATATAAGAACTAGTGCAGAGGACCATAAGGGAAGGGAGGGAAAACTGAATGGGAAGAAATCAGAGAGGGAGATAGACCATGAGAGACTCTGGACTCCAGAAAACAAACAGAGTTACAGAAGGGAGGGAGGTGGGGGGATGGGGTAACTGGGTGATGGACATTAAGAAGGGCACATGATCTGATGACCACTGGGTGTTATACGCAACTAATGAATCGTTGAACACTACATCAAAAACTAATGATGTACTATATGTAGGCTAATTAAATTTTAAAAAAAGGAAATGATCTTATCTTTGACTCACTAATTTCTCATCTAGTTACCTGTCATAGTGTAATAATAAAAAAATGCAAATCAAGACACATGTACCAGAATATTTACTATGGCATAATTTAGAACAATAAAATTAAGGAAACCTAACCATCCAACAATAGATAAAACTTTAAGTAAACAGATTCAGCCCATATGAAAAATATTATAAAACCAAGAAGATGAAGTTTTCAAGTAAATTTTGGCAACATTAGAAATTTCCCATAATAGGATATTAAAATTTTTTTAAAATCAGTATTTAAAAAATGTAGAAGAAAGAGGAAGAAGGGAGGATTTATTTGTCCAGCTCCATCCTCTCCCGTTGGTTAAAGTTTACCTCTTGGGGAATTGGACTTAATGCCCACACTTCCAGGTTGCATCATCCAGCTTCTTCTGTGATCTCTGGGCCATGGGCTCCTGGAGCCCCAATTCCCAGGGGAGTAACGCAAAGAGTCCCAGATGGTAATTACACACACAGTGAGTTTCATTAAGGAAAGGAATTTCAACCAAGGTCAAAGAACCTAAATCTTTTATAATGGGCAGTAAGCTTCTTTGACTCTTGTCCACAAGGGAGGCATCATCTTTATTCTACTGGACAATAAATAAACCTGCTTTTTGTTCCAGAGGGAGACACTATCTTTGTCTTCCAAGGTTGTTCCAACATCCTTGAGAAGATAGTCTGAAACAAAGGCAGTCAGTGCTTCTGCAAACAAGATGTGCAGAAACACAGGAGACCCATGGAACATTGTCTCCTAACATAGATCCAACCTGCAGCAGCCAAGTGCTTACTTCCTGAGTGCAATACGTGATCAACACATATAATATATTTCTGCAGCAACTGAAAATATTGACTTAAGCTGGTAGTGCAACATATTATTGTCAAAGACAAAGCTATACACTTATTCTGAGGACAGATTTTATTCAGTAATACTATTGCAATAGGGAAGAGGGTCCAGTGGTCATTGAACTCATCTTCCCTGAAACAAAAGGATGGAGATTTTTTAAAGGCTGGATGTGCTAAGGAAAAGGCAGGGTGTTAAGAGGCAATTAGTCCATATGACTAGGACACCTGGGTCTGTTAACTGAAGATTATCTGGAGGAGAAATAAACTCAACCTTTGTGGCAGGAGTCAGTGGTGCACGTTGAAGCAAGGCAGTCACCAAAGTTAGGTCCTTATCCTCCATTTAGCACTTATCATATTGAATTTTAGGAAATTGTTTATTTATGCAGATGCAGGGACAGAGGGTGAGAGTTACCTCCCTGAAGGTTTGCATTTCAAAGAGACAGCTTTCCAGTCCTTCAGGAAAAATTTTAGGTGATAGATTTATATCTCAAAGGGCAGAAAACAGATTTATAATTGCAAGCTTTCTAAAGTAACTGCTCTAAGAGGGAGTTCACAGCCCTCTTACAAGGTTTTGGATGGAACAAATGGTAAATTCTGCTGGCAGCACTGATCTTTCTCAGGCAGGCATTTTAAGGGAGCTGGGATAATTCTAGGATCATGGCCTTTAGCTACTAAAGTTATGCTAGAATTTGTCGAGTCTCTTAGTGCAGAGGTTTAGATGGAGTTATTACATGCCAAGCATTCTGTGGTCCTCAGTACAGCGGTGTATAACTAGCTACCAGTAGGAAGTAAGAAATATATCTTAACATCAGTCTAATAAAGAAAAAATGAGACAATTTTGTTCAATGAACTTTTAATAGAACACCTTCAAGGCCATAAGATGCTTGCACAAATACTGGAAGATGTTATTTTATACTGTAGTAGTGATTCCTCTGTAATTATTGTTGACTTGTTTCAAGCTGCTTCATGTTTATAATGCCTTCAAATAGATCACCAAAGCTTCTACTATTTGAAAGCATGCGACAGAAAGAAGAAGGTTAAGAACCACCACCATAATCATTCCTAAACATAAATTGAATGCCCACATGTGAATCACTGGGGTTGGTACTATGGAGGAGTAATCAAGGAAAATGAACCTGCAGTCTGTGCTTTGAAAAATTTATGTTCGAAAGAAGAAAACAAGATAAAGATATAGCTCCCCAGCAGCTATAAGCTCCTCGAGGACTTTCACAATAAAGAAATCAGAGCAAGGGCAGAGCAGGAAAACGGAGAATGGCCCCCTTCATGGTGTAGGCACACAGGCTTGCTCAGTGATCCCCTGCTTCTGGGGGACAGGCAGAGAACTCTGCCCACTTACGTGGACAGTAGGATTCAGATAAGTACTTTTAAAAACAAGTGAAAATATATATAAACAAGTGAATTAAATATAAATATATACACACATTTTAATAGAACTAAACACCATATCTTAAAAATTACAAAATAATTATAGAGTAAACATGCTCATATCAAGAGACTTTTTGGAATTCTATTGATCATTAACACCTACTATATTTTTTAAAAATAATGTAGGAAAGATAAGAGACAAAAGTAGATTTACTATAGGTTGTGCAAAAAATTATAAACTTAGGTAAAAGTATTTATGAAAAGATAAGTCTTAAGCTGATTTTGATGTAGGAGGCTAATTCCTGGAGATGCAACCACAGTCTAGTTGTAGATAGTACAGTTCCAGAAAAAGGAGATATGATAATTGGAGCTAAAAGAAGATAAAGCCAGGATATATAAAAGACAAGACAGTAGTAAAATACCATATATATTTCAAAGTCACAGACTTTACTATCCTAGGAAAGTATTTTAATCAACAAATAAAACACTATCTCTAAACAATATCTTTACATTTTGTTATTTTTATTTTTATTTTGTCCTATGCACCCTATGAGCATTCAACAAATATCTGATTTACATATTTTGTAGCCCTTTAAAAATAAATATACTTGTAATAAATGTTCCTGAATACAGATTTACTCATAATTTATTTTGCAACATAATGCCATGTATTTAAATGTAACTAAATAAGTTAATTTAAAATTTCTTTTGAATTACAACTTCTATCCATCTAATACAGTGTAGACAGGTCACTTGCTAATAAATACAAAATATTGGCGTTATCACTGAGTAATTCAAATGTTATTTACTCTCTTATGTGTGGTTCCTTCTGGTACAGTCTGGTTTATCTTCAAGAACTTAAAGGCTTTAATATGCTAACATAATAAAATTAAAAAAAAATAAATTAAAAAAATACAAACATTGTAGGATCTCAACTGTATGTTGCTTAAATATTATTCTTTGCAAATCAAGTTATAGTTACTCCCCCTACCACCACCAACACTAGAAATTCTCCAGCAGCTTCCCACTGCTTAAAATTAAGAGTAAATCCTTAACCAGGCCAAGAAGCCCAGCGTGGTCTGGCTCCTGTCTCTCCACCTTTATTTCTCTTCCAGCTCACTCGGCCTCCTGCCACCCTGGTCTTCTTGTTTTCTTTTGTTTCCTAGAACATGCCCTATTACCCTGCCATGGGGACTCTTTATATGTTGATCCTCATGTGCTGGGAGCGTGGCCTTCCTCTAGGCCCTTTAGCAGATTGACTGGTACTCTGTCGCCATTCTTGAGTCAATCCTTCTTGAAGAGGCTACGCTTCTCGTACCCTCTTATAACACCGGGTGTCTCTTTCTTAATACTTATCAAAGTTGTAATTTTATATCTCCCTGCATAATTCATTTATGTCGGTCTCCCCAGCAGCTATAAGATCCTCAAGGACTTTCATGATAAAGAAATCAGAGCAAAGGCAGAGCAGGAAAACGGAGAATGGCCCCCTTCGTGGTGTAGGCACACAGGCTTGCTCAGTGATCCCCTGCTTCTGGGGGACAGGCAGAGAACTCTGCCCACTTTCGTGGACAGTAGGATTCAGACAAGATCCAGTGCTGAGTTACAAAAATCCATTAGTCCTTAGGGAGGGCCTGGGAATCCTCTTGGGCCCAGGAATACCATATAAATACCAACACAAAGCAGAGGTCTGATGCTGCTGGGCTGGGAACAGAAAACTACCCCCAGAAAGACCACACAGAGATACAAGGTAGCATTTGACTGTCACAGGGAGAGGGCAAGAGTGCGAAAAAAGCCTTAACTGCCCAGGCCCAGACTCACAGACCTGCCTAAGCTCCAGAGGCTGGACAAAAAGGACCAAGAACATCTTTCCATTCCCACCACAAGTTTAAGAGTAACAAGCTTCAGTGGTTGACTGGGGCAAGGGCAAGAACATAGAGAGAGACCCCGCCTGATCTATTACAGTCCTGCAGGGTCTACTGAAAACAGAGGGTGAAGCAGGAGCAAATTAACATTGATATAGTACCATTATTGAATCTACAAACCTTATTCAAATGTTGCCTTTGTCCAATTAATATCCTTTATAGGAAATATTTTAAAATTTCAAGATATGATCCAGGATTCCATTCGTATATTACATTTTAGTTTCTATGTCTCTTTTCATCTGGAAGTTTCTGGGTCTCTCTTTATCTTCCATCATTTTGACATTTTGAAGAATGCAGATTATTTTGTAGAATGTTCTTCAGTTGGGTTTGTCTGATGTTTTTCCTCACTACTAGATTCATGTTATACGTTGTTGGTAGGAGTACAAAAAGCAATGTTGCGTCTGTCTCAGTACATCAGATCCAGAGGCAGATGATATCTATTTGTTCCATTATTGGTTATGTGAACTTTGGTCACTCAGTTAAGTTGGTGCCTACCAGGTTTCTCCACTATAAAGTTATAATTAATTAATTACTATCTTGTGGGGAATTAATCAGAAAATTCTAACATAAAATCTTGATTCATAAGCATTGAAAAATAAATTGATAATTAATATTTGCAGTTTGGTTCACATAATCTTTTAAGGTATGCTGTTCATGAAAGGTGTTTAAGGGATAATAAAAAGATTATAACCTGCTGATTTAGAAATATCACTATTTTGACCTCTGATTGATAAAAATACATGTGACAATATTTTTAGTTTGTTCATGATGTTCATTACAGTCTGTAGAGAATTTTCTATGAATGCTTAGAATAAAAACCTCATTTTTTTTTTTTTTTTTTTTTGCGAGAGAGAGAATGAGAGACAGAGAGCATGAGAGGGAGGAGGGTCAGAGGGAGAAGCAGACTCCCTGCTGAGCAGGGAGCCTGATGTGGGACTCGATCCTGGGACTGCAGGATCATGACCTGAGCCGAAGGCAGTCGCTTAACCAACTGAGCCACCCAGGCACCCTAAAAACCTCATTCTTAAGAGTAATTGGCTTTGTTCAAAGGACAGTCACTAATTTATTATGCACTGAAAAAAATTTTAAAGGTCACAATGAGGCATTTTGAACATTGGCACATCTTTTTTTTTTTTTAAAGATTTGTTCATTTATTTTAGAGAGAGAGAGAGTAGGGGGAGGGGCAGAAGCAGAGCAAGAGAGAATCCTCAAGCAGACTTCACACTGAGCACAGAGCCTGATGCTGGGCTCATGACCCCAAGATTATTATCTTTTTTTTTTTTAAGATTTTATTTATTTATTTGACAGAGAAAGAGAGAGAGAGAGCACAAACAGGAGGAACAGCAGAGGGAGATGGAGAAGCAGGCTCTCTGCTGAGCAGGGAGCCCGATGGGGGGCTCGATCCCAGGAGCCTGGGATCACCACCTGAGCCGAAGGCAGACACTTAACCGACTGAGCCACCCAGACGCCCCTCATGACCCCAAGATTATGACCTGTGCTGAAATCAAGAGTCGGACGCTTAAACAACTGAGCCACTCAGGTGCCCCTGAGTAATAGCATATCTGAATGCATATTCTTTCCTCCAAATTAACTTTTGTTGTTGAAATTTTTTATCCTTTTCTATTAAATTTTAAATATCAGCTAATACACAGTCCCATAAATAAAAATCTAATTATGGAAAGCAAACATTATGAATATTTTATAATTTATGTTGATCCATGTTCTAACAGGGTTGACACAATGACAGGACTCTTGGAAGACTTCAAGAGAAATAGGCTCATTTAAATCATTATTCAAAGAGTTATTTGAGTTCTTTCCTCTTTCCTCCTGAGCAAGACTGGGGAAAAAAGTTAAAATTAAAACTTCAATAAATGTGAACAATAATGTAGAGCATTAGCCTAAAAGTAGAGAAACAAGCAGAAACTAGACAGAAGGGGGAAAACTCTTAACAATTATGAAATTAGATTCTAAAATTTATCTGTAAGAAAAGCAGTGTTAACATTATAACATTGCTGCAGAAAGTAAGTAGTCAATTAAGAAGGCACATATGCAATATGCTCATTTCACAAGAGTTGTGGACTGGGGTGCCTAGGTAGCTTAGTGGTTGAGCATCTGCCTTCAGCTCAGGTCATGATCCCAGGGTCCTGGGATTGAGCTCTACATCGGGCTCCCTGCTCAGCGGAGAGTCTGCTTCTCTCCCTCCTTCTCCCTCTGTGTGTGCTCTCTCTCTCTCTCAAATAAATAAATCTTAAAAAAAAAAAAAAAGAGTTGTGGAATAGTCCCCCAAAAAGCAATCATTTGGCTAACTAATAATCCTTCTCAAAACAGGAATTAAATGAAAAAAGGATTTAATTAAAATACTTCAGTAATTCAATGGCATTGATTGATTTCTTTGTTAGACAGTAAGTGAACTTTAATTGGGTTCCAGTGAACTGGAAGATCAAAAAGAAGACCAGCATCTCCAAAGGTATTATATAATACTTATTATTACATTGTTGTGGTTGTTTTTATCAGATGTGAAGAGTAAAGATTGTTTTAAACAATGTCACACACAATGGTAATACATCTGCAGGAAAATCTGTGCCACAGAAGGAAAGTTCATATTGGTTACACATAACCATGGGATTGGCCTTCTGGAATAACAATAATGAACAAATAAAAAATGGGATGGGTTAAGTACGGATTTCAGAAAAAGTGTCAGAAATAAAATATTCTGTGGTAGGAGGAAAACATGGGAAGGCTCTCAACTCTGTAATTATAAATTAAGGGGTTTATAGCCTTTGAACACAATACACCTTTAAGAAAGATTAGGAAGGGGTGCCTGGGTGGCTCAGTTGGTTAAGCAACTGCCTTCGGCTCAGGTCATGATCCTGGAGTCCCGGATCGAGTCCCACATCGGGCTCCCTGCTCAGCGAGGAGCCTGTTTCTCCCTCTGACCCTCCCCCGTCTCATGTACTCTCTCTCATTCTCGCTCTCTCAAATAAATAAATAAATCTTTAAAAAAAAAAAAAGGAAGATTAGGAAGTATACTGTTAAATCATTGACATCATCTCATACAAATTTTGAACATCATTATTTTTCTAATACTTATTGCTTCATATCTTGTGAAATATTGTGTAGACAAATTATAAAGGAGATAGAAACAACACGATCATAGAGAGTGTCTTACTGCATGTAACAGAAATATAAAAGTAGTTTTATGTTTATGTTTTATATAAATAAAAATTAGTTGTCTTCCTTTTGTGTCAGTGGCTTAATGTACAGTTGATGAAGCGATAGAAAAATATGTGTTAGCTTTGAACCTTTCCAAATGTTGAATGTTGTAATGCTCTGTTGTTTTGAAATTCCAATAACAAAAAACCCTGCATTTTCATTTTGCACTGGGGAAATTATGTAACTAGTTTTGGTGGTCAGGAATGATCACTCTAATAACATTTGATGTGGAACATGAAGGAAGAGAGGAAGCAATTCACATGGACATCTGGGAAAAGAGTCTTCCTGCTAGAAAAAAGAGTAAGTGCAAATAACCTGATATGGGACCGTGTGTGGTCCATTCAAGGAATAGCATAGAAGCCCATGTGACTTGGGTACAATGAGCCAATGTAAGGGGGCATTAGATAAGTTTAATCTTATCTAATGAGGTGGGTGAGGGGGGTCTTATGAGTTAGCGTTCAGAACTTTGGCTTTTAAATCTGAATGAGATGGCCAACACTGGAGGGGTTTTGAGGAAAGAAGTGACATGATCTGACTTAGGATATTTTGAAAGAATCACTTTGGCTGCTGGGTTGAGTAGTGTCAATAAAGGGACAAAGACTAACGCAAAGCTCCCAGGAGCCTAAAGCAGTGATTGATATAAGAGATAAGGATAGTTGGGGCAAAGTGGTTTGGTAGAGGTGGATTCTGGATCTATTTTTGAGGTAGAACCAACACTGGGTTTGCTAATGAATTTGCATGGGTATGTTTGAGAAAGAGAAGATAAGCATATATGTAAGGCTTTTGGTCTAAGCAACTGGAAGGATGGATGTACCATTTTCTGAGATTGGAATGACTTCAGAAAGAACAGGTTGGGTAGTGTAGGGAGGAAATACCATGTTTATGATATGCTAAATCATCACATATGTGTAGCCATTTCTGGCTTTTCTATTCTATTCCATCAATCTACTTTGTGAACCTATTCTGGTACACCTTGTTTTGATTATGTAGCTTCAGTGTACGTTTTTGATATCTTGTAGGGCAAGACTGTCCTTATCATTATTCTTTCTCAAATTTTGGGGGGGCTGTTCTTCCTGATGACTGTCAGATTCAACTATTCTAGTTATTGAAAATACACTGAATTTATAGGTTAATTTGAAGAGAACTGAAACTTTCCACTATATAATCTCCCTATCTAGGAACATGATATTTGTTTATTTTTTTTTATATGCCCTTCAGTAAAATTAGTAGTGTTCTTCATGTGGGACTTCTTCACATCTTGTTAATTTTGTAGAAATGGATATTTGAATTCTTATTATGGGAGAAAAAGGATGAGTATGAAGATATTAGCTTTGCTGCAATAAATGATCCAAGCATCTCAGTAGCTTACAATAACCAACATTTCTTTCCCATTCACATTATTTGAGGCAATTGTAGGTCAGCTACTGTGATGTGGCTTAGCTGTACTTTGCTTTACACCTCTTCTCATTCTAGGTCTCAGGCTGAAGGAGCAGAGGGAAAAGAGCAAAGCCAACCACAGAAAGGCACTTAAAGTTTTAGAACATGTAGCATACTTTTTCTGCTCATAACCCACTGGTCACAGCAAGTCATATAGCCAGGTTCAATGTCAATGGGGGCCAACTCAATGTCAAGTCACATGGCAACAATGGGTGAGGATGTTTAATCTTCTTGCAGGGGAGGAGTGAATGAATAACCGGGGATAATAATACAGTCTGCCACAATATCCTGAAGGAAAAGGAGTCATGTAATGGAATTCAACAGCCTACAAATGCTTAGAATTTTAGAACTTCCAGAGTGGGGGCACCTGGGTGGCTCAGTCGGTTAAATGTCTGCATTCGGCTGAGGTTATGATCCCAGAGTCCTGCTCAGTGGGGAGTCTGCTTCTCCCTCGCCCTCTGGTCCCCACCCCCCACCAGCTTGTGCTCTCTCTCTCTCAAATGAATAAATAAAATCTTTAAAAAAAAAACAACTTCAGTGTGAAGTGGACAATTTTTTCAAGATATTGAGGAAGAGAAGGGGAGTGCTAGTAAGTGTGAATATGACACTTTCACAAGAAGACAAAATACGTTCCACCATGCAGCTCTAGACATTCTCCTCTTCTCAGAGCCAGTGCGGGGTCAGGGATGGGTGGTCAGGATGTAAGTGAGAGGAGGCAGTCTGCTGGGCAGATGACTCTTCTGGACTCATTCTTCATCGCGTCTGTGCTAAATTTGTCTAGTAATGAATACCATGAGGGTAGCACTCTGCTATTGACCCTAACAGCAAAGAGAGGGCTGAGGCCAGAGATTATGAATAGAATGGGACAAAGACGCAGAAGTTCTTGAGATGACAATTTTCTGTTTGGTTTTATGAGAAGTATAGATATTATGTTCAATTAAATAATCCTTACTACCAAGTGTCAATATTTATCAAAATGCTAATCAATAGTTGGATCGTTAAACTCAAATAGTAACCTACAACTTGTATTATTTAGTACAGTATTATTGGAAAGAAAGCGATTCATTCAGCAAATATTTTTTTGAGGGCATATTATGTGCCAAACGCTATTCTAGGCACTGGGGATACAGCAAAGTGTCACCTCTTGGTGCTTGCGTTCTGGGGCAGAGAAGGTAGGGGCAGACAGAGATGATAATGTGTAGGTGCATACTTACGAAATTTGTTAAGGGTAGGTACTACAGAGAAAAAAGTGGCAGGGAAATGAGATGGGCTGGTTTGTAGGGAGGACCTCTTTAATGAATAACATTTCAGTGGGGATCTTCCTGAAGTGACAGAGTGAAGGGAACTCTTCATTAAGTGACAGAGTGGATATGTGGAGGAAGAATGTGGCTGTCAGCAAAGACTAAGAGCAAAATCGCCTTGCTAAGCCCAGTCAAAGACCAGCAAGGGGCCAGTGTCGCATGAGTGGAGTAAGCAAGTTGATAAGGGGATGAGACACTGTCAGAGAAGTAGCCAGGAGCTACAGGACTGTTGAGTCTTTTTTTTTTTTTAAAGATTTTATTTTTTTTTTAACAGTGAGAGAGACAGTGAGAGAGGGAACACAAGCAGGGAGAGTGGGAGAGGGAGAAGCAGGCTTCCCGCTGAGCAGGGAGCCTGATGTGGGGCTCAATCCCAGGACCCTGGGATCATAACCTGAGCTGAAGGCAGACGCTTAATGACTGAGCCACCCAGGTGCCCCCTGGACTTTTAAGTCTTGCTGCGGAGTTTGGATGGTGGTGTTAGAGCATTTCTGGAACTTAATTTTTTTAAAAATGAGCAGTACTCTAGCCAAATCAAAGACACTTGCCCTCCTCCCATACATGTATGTAACTGACCTTGTGGCAGATCAGAGTAGAAGGCAGCGATGTATTAATACAGCATGTACCACATTTCTAAAATCTGTACTTTTATTTTGTATTTTTAAAATTTGAAGTATATTGAAGTATAGTTGACACACAATGTTGCATTAGTTTCAAGTGTACAACGTACTGATTTGATAACTCTATGTTACACTATGCTTACAAGTTTAACTACCATTCATCACCATACAACACTATTACAATACCATTGACTTGATTCCCTATGCTGTACCTTTCACCCCTGTGACTTATTCATTCCATAACTGGAAGCCTGTATCTCCCACTCTCCTTCACCCATTTTGCACATCCCCCTACCCTTGCCCCTCTGGCAACCATCCATTTGTTCTCTGTATTTATGAGTCTGATCCAGCTTTTTATTTGTTTGTTTTGTTTTTTTTTTAGCTTCCACATATAAGTGAAATCACATGGTATTTGTCTTTATCTGACTGACTTATTTTATTTAGCATAATATCTTCTAGGTCCATCCATGTTGCTGCAAATGGCAAGATCTCATTCTTTTTAATGGTTGAGTAATATTCCAACATATCTACACATATTATATGTACACATACACACACACCCCCACACATCTTCTTTATCCATTCATCTATAGATGGACACTTAGGTCACTTCCATATCTTGGCCATTGTAAATAATGCTGCAGTAAAATAGGAGTGCATGTATCTATTCAAATTACTGTTTTTGTTTTCTTTGAAATATCCAGTAGTGGAATGACTGGATTATACGGTATTTCTATTTTTTATTTTTTTGAGGAAACGTCATACTGTTTTCCACAGTGGCTGTAGCAATTTACTGTACTTTTATTTTATATTTTAAATATTTATACTAGGATTCTCTATATGTAAATGTCATATGATAGGTAGATTTTTGTTTTGATCCTTGTCATTTTTTTCAGTGAAAAGAATCTAGGTCTATTTTTCTTTTTTTTTAAAGATTTTAAAGAATCTGGATGACCCCTTACCAGTGAATAGAAATAAGGTACTCTTTCATATCATGTCCAACTGCATGAGGACAAGATGGAGTCAGAAGTGGTTGTCTGTCACGTAAATAGAATTTACACCAACAGAGGTCTAAGCCTATTTCAATTGTTAAGAATTAACTCATTTTTCAGACTTCAGAATCTGATTTTCAGAGTACAAGAAGCTTGATGGGAAAAGCAATTGAATGTAATCAGGCTCTCTTTATGTGCTTGGTTTAAAATTGTTTAGGCTGTCATATGTGATATGAATCAAAGGGAATTGATAAATATTTCTAAGAACACCTAGATGGCTCACCTGAGTGGATGCATAATTGCTTGTGAAATTCAGACCGAAACAAGCAAATTTAGAATAAAAGGGAATGTTTAATAATTGTATTTTCACTTTCTTAAAGCCTTGGCCAAAATAACAGGTAATAGCTTCATTCAAGAGCCACAAGAAGAAAATAGATCCTGGCAGATGGTCAGTAATTTGAGGTTAATGGAGGGCAGCTCAGGTGCAGAAACTGAGAAGCATTATCTTTATTTTCAAGGAAGTCACTGGTTTTATAGGGCTTTTTTGATTTGGGGTTTACTATAGTAGCAGCAGAGTATTAAGAGAATATTTCGTAGTAGGTTAGGAAAAATTATGGTTCAAGCATTTGAAACATCAGTAATATTGGAGTGTGACTACCTTTATAGCATAAAATAGCTTTTCTATGAATAAAGGCTCACATAAGTTTGAAGACTTGGAAAAGATGTGTGAAGACTGTGAAAAAAAGATTTGTAAATAGAGCTACAGAAATTAAAACTGTGCTATACTTTCAAAAAATATTGACCTCATGTCAATGACCCTGAACAGACCACCCAGAAACAGTATTCCTTCTATTCTAGAATTTATCATATAATGAAGGTAGCATTCCAAGGCACTGATTCAGAGTGTGCAATAAGTTACAGAACATGAAATATTAAAAAAACAAGAACTTTACAAATAACAAAATTTCCTAGAAAGACAACTATCTGCAACTGGCAAACAACAACATTTTGGCTCTGCCTTTCCAATAGCCAAACTTCTTTGTTCATTGCATTGACTATAATTTTCTGAACAACATTAAATAATAGTAGTGCTAGCTGTCTTATTCCAGATTTTACTGGGAATGTTTCTAAGGGTGTATCGTTGAGTTGAGTATCATGATGTTGGCCATGGTTTAGGATAGGTATATTAGTAGTTTACCAATAGTTGTAATCTCTTCTCCCATCCATGATAGGACAGAGCTCTAATAATCACTGTACCCATAGCTTAGAAAGTGTCTGGCACAGGTAGGCATTCAATAAATGCTTGGTGAATAACAAATTATCAAGGGGATTGTATCAGAAGCTATGTGAAGTGTCAAAGAAGTCTGAAAAAAATAAAAAAGCTTATTTGAGATTTTAAGAAAAATTTATCTAGCAAGATTGGAATTACACATATAGAAAAGGATTAGAAAAAATACCCACTAGCTTAAAACAAACGAACTTTTTGATAATTTGTACTATACATATATATTAAAATATGTAAAAATCTTTGAATTGATCATTTTAGAAAGTAAAGACCAAAAATCAGTTTGATACTTTTAACCCTTTAAGGATTATCCCTTTTTAATTCTTTTTGAAAAGAATCTTCAACTTGCTTTAGGTAGACTATATTTATATAGACTGATCTTCAAAGGCTTTGGCATTTTAACGAAAACAAGTTGTATAGCACTACGTTTTGACACCGTCAAAATTAGTTCCCTAAGCATTTAGATAGATGTCAAAATGCATATTCAAACATTACTATTTATTTCAAAATATAACTGTCAATTTTGAATTTGGTAGAAAAGTATAGTATTCACTGAACTTCATTCAACGAAAATCTATGAGATGTCTATTATCATGCATCCACATGTGCTAGGCTTTTGGGAAGGTATGGATAACATTAAAGTTTACTAGGGACAGAGATATTAAAATGTAGCACAACAGGTTTTATATAAGAGGAGTATTGAGAGTATCCTGTAGACAGGTCTTTGGAGAATCGGTAGAGTTCTAAAGAGAGTTGAATTGTGGCTTGGATCTATGCCAACCAGACAAAAGAGATGGGGGAAGGAGATAAGACACTGCAGCTATGGGACATCATGTGCAAAAGCAAGGAAGGCTGAAAGTACATGAAGTGTAGAGGGAATAGGAGAAATTCGGTGTGGCTAGAGCATCTTGTACACTTGAAAAAATACAAGTTGCACATTTGGTGGAGGGTGTGGGATCTTGACTAAATATGAGGTCAAATCTTGGTTCCGCCACAAACTAGCAGGATGACTCAGCAAACAACTAAGTCTAAGTTTCCGTTCTTTCTTTGTAGAATGGGGACAATAATAGTACCAAGCTTGCAGGGTTGGGGGGCGAGTTAAGAGCATGTATAGAACCTTATATTGTGTCCAACCCACCCAGAGTGAGAGTTCAATAAGTGATAGCCATTGTTATATTGGTAAATAGATACATCTGTTAGTGACTACTCTATTTTTTAAAAAAGATTTTACTTACTTATTTGAGAGAGTGTGAGAGAGACAGAGAGTGAGAGAGTGAGCGAGCATGATCGGGCAGGGGTCGGGGGAGGGCAGAGGGAGAGGGAGAAGCAGACTACCCTCTGAGCAGGAGCCTGATGTGGGGTTCAATCCCAGGACTCCAGGATCATGACCTCAGCCGAAGGCAGATGCTTAACTGACTAAGCCATGCAGGCACCCCAGTGACTCCTACTTTAATACTGAGTAGCATTTGCTTATATATTGCTGAGAATTGTTCTAGACTCCATGGCTTTTTTTTTTTTAACTTAAAAAGTAGAATAAGTACCATCCTGGTGCTAATAATGAGCTCACTTTTTCAGTAGAGTCCAGGAGTATAAAAATATCACTTCTCCCTGAGCAAAAAGAGGGTAAACATGTTACTTCAGATCATATCCATTTTAGAGAAAAATTTCTACTGCAGAATCTAGTACGATATATGCAACTATCAGTAGTAGAATCCTATAGCTTAAAAAATATCTTACAGTATCTATTATATGGTGAAACATCGTAAAGTATAAACTTCTATTCATTCAAGCATATGCATGTGGCTTTGCAAGTATTTTAAAATCATTTGCATGAGTGACTGTTCCTTGAAAGGAATAACCAATATTCCCGTGTCTATTTCTTAGGTCTGATTCTCACCTCAGCCAATTGCACTCAGATTTCTTTGCCTGTTCTCTCTTGACTCCACTGAGGTATCACTGAGAAATATTGTAAATAGATGACTAATGGCCAAATCTGGTAATTTTTTTTTTTTTTTTTTTTTTTTAGTTTCCATCATCTCTTGCCAGAATTTAACATGGTTGAATTGCTTCTTCTTTTTTGAAATTCTCTCTGTACTTTGGCTTCATGATGCCACACTATCTGGTTTTCTTATATCTGGTTTCTTACATGTCTGATCGTTTCTTCTTGGTATGTTTTATCTTTCCTCTTTCATTACCTGTCTGTTTTTCCCTTTTTAAAAAAAAATTAGTTTCAGAGGTAGACTTTAGGGATTTATCAGTTGCATGTAACACCCAGTGCTCATTACATCCAGTGCCCTCCTTAATGCCCATCACCCAATTATCCCTTCCCCCCACCTACCTCCCCTCCAGCAACCCTCAGTTTGTTTCCTAGAGTTCAACATCTCTTATGGTTTGCCTCCATCTCAATTTTCATCTTATTTTTCCTTTCCTTCCCCTATGTTCTTCTGTTTTGTTTCTTAAATTTCACATGAGTGAGATCACATGGTATTTGTCTTTCTCTGACTGACTTATTTTGCTTAGCATAATACCCTCTAGTTCCATCCACGTCATTGCAAATGGCAAGATTTCATTCTTTTGATGGCCGAGTAATATTCCATTGTATATATAGACCATATCTTCTTTATGCATTCCTCTGTCGATGGACATCTGCATTACCTGTCTCTTAATTTTGGTAATCTGCAGCGTTCTGTCTTTGGTTCTTTTCTTTTCTCATTCTACTAACTCTCTATGGGGGGTAATCTCATCCTCTCCATTGCCTTCAATGAGTAGATACAAAATTATATGAGTCTCAAATTTTATCTCCATCCCCGACCTCTTTCCATGGCCTCTTACATGCATCTATTTCCAGTTACTAACAGAGTATCTCCATCTGGCTGTCCCAGAGACAATAAAATCATTATGCCCCAGACTGAATTTAGTATCTTTTTTTTTTTTCTCAACCCATTCCTTCCCCTTCACTCTAATCCTGATGACTGGCCCCCCATCCATACACTCACAACCTAGAAAACTGGGAGTTAGACTAGCTTTCTCTCTTTCCTTAGCCAAATACCCTCCACCTATCCAATCAGTGTCCAGGTCCTGCTGATTTTATTTCTTTAACTTTTTTTTTTTTTTTGCCTCTTCTGTCCATGCCCATTATTTCCAGAATCTTGTACCTTAACTATTGCAATAGTATCCTAAGTGATCTTTCTGCCTTTACTATAAGTCAGTCAAGTTGCTTTTATTTCCTGATAAAATTTTCCTGGTGGCTTTTCATTGAATGTGCAAACTCCATTATGTGATATTCCACACTCTTTTATTTTTTTAAAGATTTTATTTATTTATTCAACAGAGAGCCATATATAGAGAGAAAGCACAAGCAGGGGGAGCGGCAGGCAGAGGGAGAGGGAGATGCAGGCTCCCTGAGAACAGGGAGTCGGAGTCTGATGTGGGGCTTGATCCCAGGACCCTGGGATCATGACCTGAGCCAAAGGCAGATGCTTAACCGACTAAGCCACCCAGGTGCCCCCATAAATTTCAACCTCCAATTTCTTTGGTATTGTCTCAAAGTACTCTTTCTCTGGCATGTAATAAATGTGTCTGACTGAAAATTGAGGTGATCCCTGGTTACATACATTGTTGGTTTCCATCCCAATGTGTTTCTGTGTTCTTTGAAAAGGTGATGTAATTATGCCTTACCTAAATTAAATTGGCTTGATCTCTATAACCATCCCATAAGATAGTCACTACGTCATCATCATCGTTGTTGTAGTCATCATCGTCCCCATTTTATATGTAGTGGAGAAATGCCATGGTGGCCTCTAAGTACAGAAACTTGTAGGCTAGCCCAGAAGTCCTGGAATTGAAAGGTTCATAGACCAAATTAAAATGCTCAAACCAGCTAGTTTGTTGAATCAACTTAAAATCTACAGCATAAAGCAAAGGGAAAGGTTAAGAGTTTAGCGCAAATAGGTGGAAGGACCACATTGCCTGTGGGTCGCTCAAAGTTCCTATGTTCTGATTCTCTTTGCACCACTTTCCTTTACTGCAGATGGTGTGGTTACAAGGAGCAGAGTTAAGGGCAGGCAAGAAAGTTTAAAGATGGAAGAAGCTTTGTGGTGCCAATACATGCTTGCTCTGTTGGAGAGATGAAGAGGCTTCTAAAATATGCATGGCTATGGCTGTAGCTCTGTGATAACCCGGTGAGCAGCAGTATGTATTTTAAGCAGAGGGCAAGTGTGCTAGAATGTGTGATGCCAATGGGTAGCCAATTTGAGTTGATAAAGCTGATCCATGCTTTATGAATATTTAAGGTTTATTTTGCTTTCCATCTCTTTCTATCCACAAGTAACACTTTCATTTTTTTCATCCTTTCAATGCGTTTAACACATAAATGTCTATTCTATGTTTAACATGTCCTATAGGTCTATAATATACTTACTATCTATAGTTAACATTTCTTATGAGTTTCATCCATCCTGTTTGTTTTCCTTGTCCTTTAATGCAGAATCAAAAATTCTTAAAGAACGCAGCAAACACACATCATATTATAGATGAAGCACATACGTGCGGCACAGGACTACTATACCACTTGCCCAAGATCCCCACATTTAATGTCTGGGAGAGTCAGGAGTTCAAATATAGGAAATGCCGCTCCACAGCCCACTTCTTAACCAGCATCCTATATTGATTCCTAATTTGCCTGAGAAAACACAGCTAGTAAGTCTGACCTCAAATCCAATGCTCTTTCCGCTAAGTACCCTTGGGGCTGGAGGCCCCCCTCCTTTTTTTTTTTTAAAGATTTTATTTATTTATTTGAGAGAGAGAATGAGAGAGAGCACATGAGAGTCGGGGAGGGTCAGAGGGAGAAGCAGACTCCCCGCCGAGCAGGGAGCACGATGTGGGACTGGATCCCGGGACTCCAGGATCATGACCTGAGCCGAAGGCAGTCGCTCAACTGACTGAGCCACCCAGGCACCCTGGAGGCCCCTTTTTTTAATCTCTGTGTTCTTTTCACCAAGCATAGGGCCTACGCAAATACTTGTTGACCAAGAGAAGATCCCATTTTAACTTTGCTTTTCTTTTGGGTTAAGTTTAAATGGCCCGAATAATACCCGTTTAAGATTGAAGAAAATTTAAACTTTGGTGTTTAAAGTTACATTATCTTTGGCATTTGACTTTAAACCGAATTAACCTAAAGAGATACCTAGTTGCTGGAGAGCAAAAGATAAGGATCCATTAACTGAGATCTAGCTCTGATTGTGAAACTGACCCTTTCAAAGGGATTAAGGTATCTCTCTGCTTCATTTTCTTCAGTACGAAAATGGCTCTAGTAATTCCTATCTACCGCTTTCACTAGGAACTGTTATATTTGCTATTCTTCCCGCTAGTTGCATGCCATTTAAAAAAATGGCTTCTGCATTATGGATTAGAAATTATAAAAAATGTAATAAAGTCTATCTATACATTCATACAATTGATTAACATATTTACATGATTAAAAAATAACAAATGTTTATAACCTTTTAAAGGCACAGTTTATGCTACATTTGGACATGTTTCACATCCAGCAGTTTCCTAGTAATCCACAATTTTCCTCATCCATTTGACTTCTCTAAAAGAAAAACAAATAGCAGACTTCTGAAAGAAGCTAAGATGAATCATTAAGGCTCTAAAATATTTTTAATGCCTCTTTTTAAATTCCATACTTATTTATATATTTATGTATGTATGTATGTATTTATTTATTTTCCCACTTACAAAAACCTCGTTCCTGTGTAGGAAGTTGGCAATAATCTCAATATATGCAAGACCATGTAGAACTCAACATGGTGTTCAACACTGGCTGCCTATTAGGATTGACTGGGAAACTTAAAAAAAAAAAACAACTGATGCTTTAGCTCTATATCAAACCATTTATTTATTTATTTAACATCAAACCATTTAAATCAGAATCTCTAAGGATGGAAATCAGGCATCTGTTTTTAAAAGATTTCCAGACATTCTACAAAATACTTGACCAGTACTCTTCAAAACTGTCAAGTTTATTATAAACAAGGTCTGAGAAACTGTCACAGACCAGAAGAGGGAAGGGAGACGTAATAACTAAATGTAATAACGTATCTAAAGTAGGATCCTGGAATGGAAAAAGGATATCAGGGAAAACCTACTGAAATCCAAATAAACTGTGGAGTTAATAGCAGTGTGCCAATATTGGTTCCTTTGTTGTGATTTTATGTACCATAGTAATATAAAATGTTAACAATGTTAACAATAGGGGAACTCTAAAATAAAAAATTTATTTTAAAAATCTAATATGGAGCTGGAGTTGAGAATTACTTATATAGCATCTGCTTATACTGTATCAGAAAACAAAAAGTCCCTTTGAAATATTGAGCTCAAGTGCAATTGGCAGCATGTGTGGTCCTAAAACCTGACTCCCAGAAACAAGAGGCTGCTTAAATACATTTCTAGAGGCACTTTGAGGGAAACAAAAATGGACTAATTACCATAAACATAACTATTTGCTTCTGAGATGCAAAAATTCAAGAAAGACTGCTTAGTAAAGGAGAAAAAAAAAAAACCCCACCCTCAACCCATTTCTCAGGTTAGAAAGGTAGTTTTATTTTGATATCTATGAAAGATATAAATGTCTGGATTAAATATAATGTCTGCATTATGGTACCCTAGTAGTTTGAGAAAATTGTGAGTGATTTATCTTTGCTAAGAGTTGTTGTTTCTTATCTATAAAGGAGATTTAGACCTGACCAGAAAGTTCTTCAGTATTAAGTTAATTTTTCCTCTGTTGCCTCTCCCGCTGTGGTAGGAAGGAGGCAAGGAAAAAAGATCTGCCAGTCCTCAATAATGAAGTCTACGTGGATTTAGCCCGGTCACACTTCTTTTTTCATAACCATTAAAGATATTTGTCATCTGTGTAAATCTCTAGAGGGAAGTCAGAATTGTGCCTAAAGAAATCATTCTGCACAAGTAAGCATTTGACAAACAGCAATTGTTTGGAGATGGCGTTTCAAAAAGCTCCCTTTTAACTTTTTGTGTTGCATTATTTTGTTTGCAAAAACGTCACCAATTTGTGATCCAGAATCTGTATGCATCGTTGAATAAACGGTATTAACAGCCTGTAGCCAGATCACAGGCCAGCTCCCTAAATTCATGCGACTTCAGGTAAATAATTGCTCTTCTCTGAGCCCATCTGTTTCTCACCTGTAAAATGCGTCGGTTGGACTAAGCAGTATTCAATGCCCCCTTCTATTCGAACACAGATTTTTTTGAGGACTTGAAACAAACTGGAGAGTTTTAGGATGTAGGTCTTTGGGTTCTGGTGGGCAGTACGGTATTGAAGAAACTGTTCTCATGCTTGTGTGTCTAGAGTCTGAACGGTAAATGACAGGGGCAAGGACGCGCACACGGGAAGAGTAGGACAGTGACCCGTATGAGGGTCAACTCCTGAGAATCTTAGATTCGCTAAGTAAGCAGAGCGTCCGGCTGCTAGGCAACCGCTCCTCCTTTGCGAGAGTGGAGGACCCCAGTCGGAGGTGTCTAAGTCACTACCTCTTAATTTAGCCATGGTGCCTTCTTCTCGAAATTAATGAAATATGTATCCTTTAAAAGCACACCCTTTTTGCAATCAAGGTTTGACAAGCCTTGTAGCTGAGTGCTGCTCGTGCCGGGTTTTCTTTTTCCTGTTCTCAGGCGCGAGGCGGACACCTCTCAGGCAAGGCCCTTGCCGCCGAGCGTTGCCCGGCAGAGCTGGACGCCTCCCGCTCCCCGACCCCGCCCTCCCTGGCCCGGGCCCTGGTCCTTCGTGGGCCGCGCTCCGCCGCCATGGGCTCGGAGATGGAGCCGCTGCTCCTGGCCTGGAGCTATTTTAGGCGCAGGAAGTTCCAGCTCTGCGCAGATCTGTGCACGCAGATGCTGGAGAAGTCCCCTTATGACCAGGTACCAGCCGGACCCCGTCAGCCCTGTGGATCCCAGCGAGAGGCAGAGGACACTGGGGGTGCCGGGTGGGGGCTCCAGGGAAGGAAGGCCCAGGGCGAAGTTGACCGTGTGGTCAGCACAGGCATCTGGAACGAGACCCCCTAGGGCCGTGGCCGGCTCGTCCCTGTCGGCGGCGTCCCCGAGTCCCCGCGGGACCCTCGAGTGCTGTGTCTTGGCCGCCCCCTCCTCAAACTTCAGCAGCCCCTTTCCTTTACGGGTCCCTTAAAGGAACACTTAAAAAGTCACCGAATTTTACTTGGGTGCAGAACTTTGATAATTCATTTATACTTGCATATGGATGGACTCGGAAGCTCGCTGCGTGTGCGTTATTAATTTCTAACACAATGATGTATAAACAAAGATCTGTAACTTCTCATCTCGTTGGAATAGCTAGGTTTTTTTTTTTGTTTTTTGTTTTTGATCAAACGTTGTGATCTCTCCACTTCATTTTTTTTTTTTTTTAAGATTTTATTTATTTGACAGAGAGAGACACAGCGAGAGAGGGAACACAAGCAGGGGGAGTGGGAGAGCGAGAAGCAGGCTTCCCGCAGAGCAGGGAGCCCGATGTGGGGCTCGATGTGGGGCTCGATTGTGGGGCTCAATGTAGGGCTCGATTGTGGGGCTCGATTGTGGGGCTCGATCCCAGACCCTGGGATCATGACCTGAGCCAAAGGCAGACGCTTAACGGCTGAGCCACCCAGGCGCCCCTCTCCACTTCATCTTAAGATTGTTGTCCCAAGAGTGAAGGAGGCTTTGATTCTGGGACATGAGTGCATTTTGAGGCAAATAATACAAGTTAGAGAAATGCGAATCTAGGAGGGGAAGAGATACATTTACTATTAGGAGTGGGGAATGGGGGGGAAAAAGACCCCCTAAAGGAATGATGACAATGGTTTTAAGAAAACTTAAACTTTTACTGTACTACAATAGTAAGATAAATTAAGATATTAAAGAGAGAATGGTCATATACTCCCGTGGTAGGTAGTTCCTGGAAGAGGCAAAAAGGAGAAAAAAGGAGGATAAGAGCATAGCTGTGGCAGTTTGTCAGTGCTTCCAGTAAAAACTGGTTCTCCACCTTTTCCTCTAGTGGTGTTGCCTTGGAGATGTTAGGAAAAAGGGGCAATTGAGGGGAGTTACATAAGTGGAGGCATATGTGTGAACACTGTTACTAGGCTCTGCCTTTGTTCCCAGCAAGTGGATGGAGGATAACCTGTTGAGGTGAACGTTTTGACTTTCAGATAGAACAATCCACGTTAGTGGGAATACTAAGCTAGATTCTTTTTTTGTGTTAGCTCATGTTAGTTAATAGGACTGCGTTTTTGTTGGAGAAGCTCTTTTTTTTTAAATTTTTTTAATTTAAGATTTATTTCAGAGAGAGAAAGTGAGAACATGCGGGGGGGGGGGGGGTGCAGACAGAATCCTCAAGCCGACTTCCTGATGAGCGGGAGCCTGATGCCTGGCTGGGTCCCAGGACCCTGACCATGACCCCAGCAGAAATCAAGAGTTGGTGCTTAACCAACTGAGCCACCCAGCTGCCCCAGGAAGCATTTTTCTAAGTGTGTTTCTTGCCACAGTAGTCCCACAGATGCTGCTCAAAAAAAAAACCAAAAAAAAAAAAAAAAAAAATTCCACAATCAAATATGTCTGGGAATGTTACAAAATCTTGACCCCTTTACATTTGTACAACAAAAGTTTGTTAAAACTCTATGTGATGTACCAGACATTGTTCTAGGCACAATGGTTTGCAATGTACATGCTGTACAATGTAAAGTACAATGTAAAGTACATGCTATTTCTGTTTTTCCATTGATTTAGGGCAGTTTCCATTCTGTGTTCCACAGAGCAATAGTCCCAAGAACTGTTTTTCAGTGAAAGGAAGTTTCCTCATTCAATGCATTTGGGAACTGTATATTCCCTACTGAGAGATTCAAGATTCATACTAAAGGCCCTGGGTTCTGAAGAAAAGAAACTTAATTTTGCCTAATTTTGATTAATACAATAGTTCTGAAACTTATTTTTGGTAGTGGGCAAGGGTCAGATATCTTCATTGTTATCATACTAGGGAGACATAGTCTCCTGGGGAAACACTGTTATAGGCAAAGCAGTACTGTTTTTATTAATGGTTAAGATCCTATAATCTTGGGGCACCTGGGTGGCTCAGTAGGTTAAGCGTCTGCCTTCGGCTCAGGTCATGATCCCAGGATCCTGGGATCAGCCCCACTCGGGCTCCCTGCTCAGCGGGAAGCCTGCTTCTCCCTCTCCCTCTGCCTGCCACTCCCCCTGCTTGTGCTCTCTCGCCCTCTCTTTCTCTCTCAAATAAATAAAAAAATCTTTAAATAAAAAGATCCTATAATCTTAGTAACATAATCATAGTGCATTCAGTATAGTACTGTGCCTGTGAATCCAGATTTAGTTTGTGCTAGGCACTGTGATCAGAATTTTATATGTGTTCAATTAAATGATCTTTTGTTGAGTGCTTATTACTTGCCAGGCATGAGTTGTGTGAATTATATGGATTTCAATGCTTAGAATAACGTTGCAAAGTAGGTGACAAAAATAATAGCTAACATTTATTATTTACTCTGTGTCAGGCTTGGTTCAGAGGGTTTTATAAGTCATCTCATTTAATCCTCAGCCATCTTAGGAAGTTGGTACTATTTCCCCCATTTTACAGATTGAGTACACTGGGGCACAAGGTGAAGTAATTTGTCCCAAATTACAAAGCTGGTACACCCGTTCTCTTTATCTATATTATGCTGCCTCTTTGGCCCTTACGTAGCCAGATTTTTCAAAATGGTGTGTTTCTCAACTTTTCCCAGTACATTTTCCCATCTACTGTGCCTTTTTCCAGATTTTAGCTAAATGGTAAAGAATTTTGACATATTTGTGTATTGTATTAAAGGCTCTGGAAAGTCCTGAAGGAAGGAAACCTAACCAATTTTGATTGAGACAGTATTCTGAAACTTATGTGATCTCTGGTGCCTTTTTTGGAGGCAGAGGGACAGATCTCTCCCTTATTATCTTGGAGAGATCATTTTGGAAAGTGCAGGGCAAAGCAGCAGTGTTTTCATTAATGGTTTAGATGGGGCTGTAGAGATCTTCTTGCTCCTTTTTATCTAGGAAGAGTAAGATAAACAGATTAAGGACTTTGTCTACAACTCCTGAATTAGCAGCTAAATAAGGTAAGGGCTTGGGTCTTTTTATTTGGTTTCTTGTACAGCTATCATTAGGCCTTATGGGCCCTCTTGGCAGATTAAAGACTTGTTACAAGGTATGTTTGGTGGAACTGTGATTTTGATAATGATAATGAAGAAAAAGACACAGGTTTATATAGGGAAATACTGCTGTTGGCATTGGTTAACCATTTTACATGGTTAAGATCATTAGGGTAGTAGGTCTTGTTAGGTCCTGGCCTATTCTATTGGCTTATTTGTTGTGGATTTCAAAGAATAGTCTATAATGTGATACATAGTTAATGTCTAATACCATAGACATTAAAAAATCTTATTCTTTGTTAGTATTTTCTTGTTATGAGCAGGGGTTGATAAGTTTAGCTCCTCTAAATATCAGAGTAAGCCTAGGAGAATCAGTACCAGATCTAGAAGAAATTTATGATATTCTTTTCCTTTCTAGTCCTTTTTATTTGTTTTGCTGAGGTAGTTAAGTAGGAACTATATATATTGCCAGAATAATGCAGTATTTTGTCAGGAATAGAAGTTTAACTTGAGTTACCTTACCAAACTGGGCTTTTGATAGCTGGATAGGGCTGCTGAAAAGTTTATAGGGTTCATTCATGTTAGTTATTTAAAAAAATTTTTTTAAAGATTTTATTTATTTATTTGACAGAGAGAGAGCAAAAGCAGGGGGAGCAGCAGGCAGAGGGAGAGGGAGAAGCAGGCTCCCCGCTGAGCAGGGAGTGGATGCAGGGCTCGATCCCAGGACCCTGGGATCATGACCTGAGCTGAAGGCAGACGCTTAACCGACTGAGCCACCCAGGCGCCCCTTATGTTAGTTATTTTTTGACTCAACCTTTAAACACTATGCTTTTCCACTGTGTGCTTTTCTTTTTTAAGTAATTATTTTTAATTTTTTAATATGAGTATAGTCGGCACACAACGTTACATTAGTTTCAGGTGTACAACATAGTGATTCAACTTCTCTATAATATGCTGTGCTCACCCCAAGTGTAGCTACCATCTGTCACCATACCGTGCTATTACAATATCACTGACCATATTCCCTATGCTGTACCTTTTATTCCCATGACTTATTTATTTCATAACTAGAAGCCTATATCTCGCACTCCCTGTCACCCATTTTGCCCACTCCCTGCACCCCTTCCCTCTGGCAACCATCAGTTTATTCTCTTTATTTGAGTCTGTTTCTGTTTTCTGTTTGTTTGTTTTGTTTTAAATGAAATCATATGGTATTTGTCTTTTTCTGACTTATTTCACTTAGCATAGGGCCCATCCATGTTGTTGCAAATGGCAAGATCTCATTCTTTTTTATGGCTGTGTAATATTCCATTGTACATATATACCATATATACCACATCTTCTTTATCCATGGATATGGTTGGTTCTATATCATGGGAATTATTTTTTTTTATAATTTTATTTTTTTAGAAGATTTTATTTATTTATTTGACAGAGAGAGAGACAGGGAGAGAGGGAACACAAGCAGGGGGAGTGGGAGACGGAGAAGCACTGGCTTCACGCTGAGCAGGGAGCCCGATGTGGGGCTCGATCCCAGGACCCTGGGATCATGACCTGAGCCAAAGGCTGACGCTTAACCAACTGAACCACCCAGGTGCCCCTATATCATGGGAATTGTAAATAATGCTGCAGGAAACATCAGGGGTGCAAATATCTTTTCAAATTAGTGTTTTCGTTTTCTTGGGTAAATACCCAGAAGTGGAATTACTGGATCATATAGTATTTCTATTTTTAATTTTCTGAGGAACCTCTATACTGTTTTCCACAGTGGCTGTTCCAACTTACATTCCCACCAACAGTGCATGAGAGTTCCTTCACTGTGTGCTTTTCTTATCACAAATTTGTGTATTTTGTACCCATATGTTATTTCATTTTGGAAATATTTCCTGGTATGATCTCCCCCGGCATGTAGAAATCTTCCCTTTTTCTTATTTAATTAAAACATTTAAAAATATTTATGTTGGAGTGATGATACAACTAATGAAGAGCCTTAGGAAGCTTAAGAAGTTTCCTTTGATTAAAAACTTGAAAATTCTCTTTCCTTTCCTTACAACATGAATCCAGGATGGCGTATCTGTCTGGCTATGGCACAGAGACTGGTACACAGGGGCTCTCATTAAGTATCTGCCGAATGAGTGTATTGATTGTATTAGTGTTTATGTGTGTGTGTGTGTGTTTTAAAGATTTTATTGTTAAGTAATCTCACGCCCAATGCGGGGCTCGAACCTACAACCCCGAGATTAAGAGTTGCATGCTCTTCTGACTGAGCCAGCCAGGCACCCCTTTGTGTTTTGATGGCATTATCCATGTGTACCACCTTCCCTCCCGTTTACAAAGATCATCTTAGTTGCCTGAGGACCTTTGTGTCCTTCCACCCGCATAGGTTCGTATACATATATTTACCTTTTCAAATAAATGTAATTGCATTATGGACATTCTTAACTCATTTCTTGATTTGAGGGTCAGTTTTTTGTTTTTGTTTTTATTATTCCCACTACAAAATAGAAATGATAATTATGTGATGTGCTAGAGGTGCAAACTATCACCATAATGGCAATCTTCTTACAATATATAAATATAGCAAGTGAACATGCTGTACACCTTATTATTATTATTTTTAAAGATTTTATTGATTTATTTGAGAGGGAGAGAAAGCATGAGCAGGGTGGGGGTGGAGGGGGCAGAGGGAGACAGAGAAAGAAGCAGGGAGCCCGACGTGGGCTCGATCCCAGGACCCTGAGATCATGACCTGAGCCAAAGGCAGATGCCCAACCAACTGAACCACCCAGGCGCCCCCACCTATTGTTTTTTAATCAGTTAAGAAAATTCTTCCTAGATTCCTCCAAGAGAGTGTTTCTGATAGTAGTTATCATCACTGGCATTTCTTATGATACTCTCATTGTTTCAGTGGAGGAAGTTAAATGATGGTGAGACTCCCAATCTATGAAAAGCTAACAGAAATGTGATCAGAGAAGAAGCAGATGGTCCTCAGCTCTGCAGTTAGCTGATTTATCTTCACATGCTCCTTTAGCCTCATGGGCTGTTTTTTTTGAGGCTTCCACATTTTAGAGTATTTTTTCCCCACTTTGAATTACCATTCCTGTGCCACCAAACTGATTTTAGTACAAATGAATTACTTTGAGGCACTGTCTGGACACACGGAAGAGCAAGGAAGTTAAAATATTTTTATGTGTGCCAAATGGATTCAGTTTTGCTCTCCCAAGACAAAAATAGCTTTTGTTTTGGATGTTATTTTTCACTTTTGGTTTTGCTTATTTTTGTCCCAGGTGAGGAGAACCTCTCTAAAGTGATTTGTTATTTGTTAATCTTTCTTTAAGCTGGTCCAGGGAGCTTCTCAACCCATTTTGGTTCTGATACATCAGGCTTTTAGGATAAGCCCACCTCTGAGACTATTCCTTTTACATTTATTTCTCCTTTAAGAGATACAATTTTGGTATACTATCATCAAAAATATTTAAGTTGTGCCTTGTACTTTCCATTAGGACATCTGGATTTTATTCAGTTCTGATTCTTGCCAAAGTCAGGGTGGTTAGGCTAGTCAGGGAGGTATACTATGGAATAGCATGTTTCCTTAGAGTAATACATTTTAATTTGGACACAAAAGGACTGAAGGATAGGTTGACTGTAATAACATGGTATTTGGTAATGGGGAAAGGTTCTTGAAGAAGATGGACTGTGAACTGTTTTTCCCAGGTGCAGAGTAGTGAGAAATAAGAAGGCAGGGTCTGTAAGCATGACTTTTAGGTTCTGATCTCTTGAGAAAAAAGAAAGAAAGATAACTGGTTAATTTATTGTAGCCTCCCTGCTTGATAAAATACAGTAAGAGCAAGAAATTCATAGAGAGGCATTGTCTTTTTTCAAAGTGTTCTTTAAATCGTGATTGAAAAAGTGGTTATAAGTTGTAAGATATAAAAGGGAGAAATGCAAAATGGTCTTCTTTCCACACAGCAATGTGACCTAGAGGGAATGCTTGCTGTTATAGCTCATGTCCATCATCCTGATTAGTTCCTTAATCTGATTACTGTTCTTTGTGTTCCATATGTCAGATGCGTGGCTTTAAAACCAGCCCCAGTTTTTTTTAGCTCCATTATAATTAAACAGTTCATAAAACATGCAGGTTTTTCAGGCAGTGAGGTTTTTAAAAGACAGTATGCTTTTATTATAGGGTAGATTTCTGATAGATTTTCAAATTATTAAAATCAGTGATTCTGGGAGTGGGAGTGTTGGCTGTATATCAGAATGGGAATTCACACTCTCCTCCCCAATCTCTGCTTATAATGAGAGATGTTACAGAGAGGAGGGGATTGTTATTGTAAATGATTTGAAGATAGAGAAAAGGCTGAAAGCCACTGGCTTAGAGGAAAGACATGGAACCAGGGGTCCCCAGTGAGCTACATCTTAGCAGTTGATTGAGACAATGATCTGGTGCTCCAAGCCTAACAAAACAAAACAAAACCATCTTTCTGTATAATTATCTAATTTATTTCCTCTTTGGGGCCATGGAGACAGCCAAACTTAATCTTTTGATTCTTATACTCTGTGGAGCACTTCATTTAATGAATTTGTATTCCCGCTGAATTATAGTTTACATTCCTACTTGGCTACTTGGTCCCTAGATCTCCCTAAACCTTCTGACATCCATCCATTTCTCTGTTCTCTTACATTTTTTTTTTCCTTCTTGTTACTGTTAACTTCTGAATGTCTCAGTGGTTTCAGAGCAAAGCCGGGTCAGACTCATTAGCCAGAGTAAGTATTGGTGGCAATTAAGAAGTCACATTCAGAATTATCTAGAGATTTGATTCCCTGAAGTAATAGCAACAACCTAAGAGAGAGAGCCTTACCCTGGGGAGGAAGGAAGGAAGCAAACTGATGTGATGCTAATTAGTATTTGCTGGTTCTAGGCAGTGTCACTCCACTCCCTGTCCTCTCACTCACTCACTTTGAAGCAGAGTCAAAGGGAAGTCTTAATTTGATGTGCCACGACTGGGAGTTAGTTCTGAGTTCTGAGAAGGGAAGTAATAGCGAATTTGGTGCTTTTCTGTTCGTTATAGGATTGTTTTTATAAAGAAATTCTATGTGACTGATACTTCTTATTGAAAGTGATAGCACCTTACTTTTCTTTAACTATGATAGCATATGTGAAAAGACTCTGAAAATTATGAAGTATTCTTAAAAATGCAAGGTTTTCTTTTTAAAACTATCCTATAGACACTATTGCTCCAATTTGAGAGGAGGACTAGTTTACAGAGGTTGTATGATTTGTTCAGGGTCATGCAGCTAAGTGACTCCCTGAGGATCAAGCCTAGCTCTTCTGACTCTAGGGCTAGGCCTGGTGCTTCCTTTTTTCTTTTTTCTTTTTTTTTTAAAGATTTTATTTATTTATTTGACAGAGAGTGAGAGAGCACAAGCAGGGGAAGCAGCAGGCAGAGGGAGAGGGAGAAGCAGGCTCCCTGCTGAACAGAGAGCCCGATGCGGGGCTCGATCCCAGGACCCTGGGATTATGACCTGAGCTGAAGGCAGCCGCTTAACGACTGAGCCACCCAGGCACCCCCCCCTTTTTTTTTAAGAGGGAGAGAGAGAGAGAAAGTTGTTGGGGGAGGGGGAGAGGAGGGAGGGGGAATCTTAAGCAAGCTTTAGCAGGCACTAGCATGGAGCCTGACACCGGGAGCCTGGCACAGGGCTTGATCTCACAACCCTGACCTGAGGCAAAATCAAGAGTTGGACACTTAACCAACTGAGCCACCCAGGCTCCCCTAGGTTCAAGTGTGTTGATACCCATGGAAATAATCTGCTAGACCAAATGAACCTAACTTGTGATTCCCTATTTGGGTGGATTAATTTAAATAACAGACTATAATTGAGAGACCCAAAGATGAAAGTCCCAGTGATTAAAAAAAAAAAAAAAAGTTTTGCCCTATCTCTAAATTAAAACATCCTGACTTTTCCTTCTTAGTCCTGCTACTCCTGATGGATCTCCAGTCCAGACCAGCCATACCCAGCCTTGGTCTCCCTCACCATATAGTAGCCAGCTTTCATGCCTTGCTATGATCTCACATACTCAGCCAAGTGCAGGCTCTTGACCCGGAGTGTCTGGGTTCAAACACTGCCTGTACACCTTGACCTCAGGGTTTCCTCATCTGTAAAATGGGGATAATAATATGCCTCAAAGGGTTGTTGTAAGCGTTAAGTTCAGTAAGTGATCACAAATGTTAGCTGCTATTTTCTCTATATAGCTAGAGATATTTGCAAGTAGGATTCTGTCATTGGTATTTTTCTGAAAGGATTGTTGGTAATCTGGGAAGCATCTGTGAGGAAAATGTTCAGTGAAATTGATGATAAAGTGATGTTGAATATAGTTCATAGATCCCTGGCACTCAGTAATTTCCAGAATAATCTCCTTCCCTTTTCTCTGACTCCCTTATCTCCCATGTATTCCGTTTTTCCCCTCTCCCTCTAAGTCATCTATAACTGGCCCCTAATTTGAATATAGCATCTGATACATTGTATTGAAATTTATATAATTCTGTGCCTTCCTCATAGAATGTTTTAAGCACCTTGCGAGGTGCCAGGGATGTCAGGGGCATGTTGCGGAACTAACGTGTTCTCTGCCTCACTCCTGGTTCCAAGCCTTTCTCCTTCTTCCATCTAAGCAACTTCACCTGTCTCTCCACCTTCCCATCCTCTGGGCCTCTCATTGTCTTCTCTGACCTTCTCATTGCTTATCATTTCCCCGCATGCTCTTTACCTGCCTGGTAAATCACAAATGTGTTCCTGTGGGGCAGAACCACCACATGGAGCACAAAGACCTTTATCAGTGAACGGAACACTGAGGCTGAGCCGGCAGTTTGAGTTTGGGCCACTGGAAGCACCTTCTTGCCCTTGGCAGGATAACAGGCTTCCAGCTTTTACTTACGATTAGAGGCTTCTAGCTCTTATACCTGTTTTGTGTTCCTTTTCAAGTACTGTCTAGTCAATGTTTTTTTCCCTTTCTGTATGGAACTTATCTTGTACCTCTCCTACACTTTATGCTTCAATCCTGCCTTATTATGTCCAGCTCATTTTTTAATCTCCAAGATGCACTGGCAAGGAAGAGCTCTGGCTTCTTTGTGTGACCTTGAGCAAATTATATGACCTCTCTGAGCTGGTTTCCTCATCTGTCAAATGGGTAAGAACACTGACCTGCCTCCCTCCAGTGGTTGTCTCGAGACTCAAATGAGAGACATGTCTCATACAGACATGACTACAAATAGAGGAAAGAATAGACAGGTTATTTCTTCTGTCATCTCATTGCCTGTATCAGTATGTTTAAGTATGGACTGTGGGTTCTAGGCAATCTGTACTTTTCCAGATCTTCCTTATACACACTGGAATTGAAAACCTCCAGTTGCCACGTATTCTTGGCTGCTGTTTTGTGTTTGGTTCAGCTGCTTGCCAAATATTCTCTAAATCCCACCCTCTGAGGCCTTCACTTTTTCTAGCCTAGCTTAGCCTTTGCCTCTCATGTTCCTACTGTGTGTTTTGCTACAGAAGTTGCTTATCATTGTATGGTGACCAGATGGCTTACACATTTCTTGTGCACATAATATATTCTTAAACAAATATTTAGGGTATTCTTCTTGGGTTTTAGAGCTGTAGAAAGCAAGGCAAGGAAGGATTTTTTTTTTCTTTCTCTGTTTTGTTTCTTAGTAGCTTCCCTAATAAAACATGCTGCCAATTAAGTGTTCAATGCAGGTTGCTAACCATAGATATATAAATGTAGATGTTTTGTAAATAAATTTGTTACAAGTCTGACTTTTTCCTAGTGGATTTCTATTTAATTTGGACAGAAAAAAACGCTGAGCTTATTAGCACCTGACGCTAATATATATGACGTAGTCTATTTATAAACATTTCTCAGAGTACATTACAGTCAGAATTAATTTTTTATCTTCAGCCACTAATCCCATTATATATGTGTGGAGCAGAAAGGTTTATAGTATGTGGATTTTCTTCCTCCTCCCCAAGTGATTAAAGTCTGAATGTTTTAACCACCATGAACTTATTTTTGAGTATAAAGAAATGTTTCCTTGGTATAGTTGTAAAATTATTTTAATTTCTGAGATTTTGTGTCTTCATTAAACAAGTAGTTAAGATAACTTCTCTGTGCTTTATTTTTTATTTTTAAAGATTTTATTTATTTATTTGAGAGAGAGAGAATGAGAGACAGAGAGCACGAGAGGGAAGAGGGCAGAGGGAGAAGCAGACTCCCTGCCGAGCAGGGAGCCCGATGTGGGACTCAATCCCGGGACTCCAGGATCATGACCTGAGCCGAAGGCAGTCCCTTAACCAACTGAGCCACCCAGGCGCCCTTCTCTGTGCTTTAAATGAGGTTAGAGTAATTAGAATTTCCTACGTGTAGAAAATCCAGCACTCTTCAGTGTATATTAGTTTTACACTAATACCAATATTAGTATTAGTATATCTCAAACTTGAAAGCAGTTGTGGAGAAAGATTAAAGTTAATATTTGGATTTTTATTGAATGAGTTTGATTCCACCTACACATACCTAATTCGTCACTAAGACTTTTTATTGTAGAAACTGTATTTCTTAAAAATGTTTACTACCTTCTTAATGCTTTCCAGGAACCAGATCCTGAATTGCCAGTGTCTCAGGTAAAGGTTTAGCTGCAACCTTTAGTTTAGAGAATACTATAGTTCCAATTGCTTACTTATTCCTGTAGATTAGAAAGCTTGCTGCATATCTATTAATGCCATTATAAAAGTAGCCATCTCTACAAGACATTCTGTACCTTTTTATGTAAAGTATTATATTTCCAATATTTTTATGTCTATGGATGAGTAGTCTTATGTTCTTAGGACTTGGAGCTTAAATAGAAATGACCAATATTGACCAGAGGATGAGAAAAATAGAGGAGGAGGCAAGGGGAACCAGGAGCTTAGAAAGGGAGCCAAGAAGTCAGCAGAGCCCCAAGTGTCCAAGAAGTCCGTGATGGATAGGACAATATGTTTTGAGTAAAGAGTGGGCTGACTCTGCTTGGGAAGGGCTTGGTTTTAGACAGTGGTGCCCGCCACCACGAGGAAGAAAGGAAGGGACACTGGCCAGATAGCCATGTCTACTAAATCATTGTGGTTAGAGATAGGAGGCGGCCACAGAGACCTGCTAACTGGATAAGACACAGTGAATGAGTCTGGAGGGAACCCAAGGAGAGGAGGTGAATCTTTTAACTCAAGAGGGTTTCCAGTAAGTCTGGGAATAAGGCAAAGGGATGAAAGTGCTACAAATCAGAGAGCTTAAATATTGACAGGTGTTTGCCCTGCCACATAAGAGAGAATTGTAACAGTGGTTTTTAGGTAAATAAACAGTTTGGAACCTCATATGTGGTTCATATGAGTAAGCATCCAACCTTTTAGAAGAAAGCAAGATACAAGGTACTCTGATAGAGGTCTTTGTGGCATTAAACAGGCACCGTAAATAGGTTAAAATGTAGCACTCTGTTCTTGAAAAGGATTTAAACATTGTCTACAATGTTCATAATCATGATTTCCAAATTGATAGATGGTACAAAGCTGTTTTTTGCATAATATATGTACAATTCGTTTCAGAAGGACCTAAATTATAAATAGAGTAAGTAATGTGCTTTTTGTTTTCAGTAATTTTGGAAGATTTTGTTAAAATTAAATTAAAACACCAATAATTGCATTGTTGGTATGGTTTTAAAACTGTAAATGGCGTTTGAAAGTTTCCATCCAGCACAGGGACTTGATGAAGGATCTGTATTTAGTATTACTTTCCTGTTCTGTTAAAGTAGACTGAATTATCTACTGGATAGTGATGTAAAAGAATAAAAAGGGAACAAGTCTGACAGGATTCTTTTGAGCTCATTATTTACACATTTTGCCTTCCTCCTTTGCACATTTTTACAATTTCAAAATAAATGATGCTTTACAGTAACAATTCAATATTTTGTGTCTAAGTTTTCATTTTCATAGAGCAGGCAGAGTGTCACATGTTACTGATTCTTATGATGGCTCAATCCGGTTAGACAGGCTGTTCTTTGGCGGCCTTATTCTAATAATAACCTAACAAAATTGTTTCTTTTATGTCTTAAACTAGTGGCCTCAAATTCTGTCTTAAAAGGAACAGGACAATTTAAACGTGTTTTGCTCAGTCACTAGAGTTTTTACCTTTTCATATATTTATTTTCAAAAATTGGATCAACCTCACAGAAGATAGTACAAGCAAGGCATTATATCCCTGATGATATTGCCTCAAGAGTAATGTCATGTAGACTGCCTCAGTAGGTGAAGGAGATGGGATTATGTTTCACAGACGAAGAAGGACATAATTGACATGATGATTACTCACTTAGATGAGGAGAATCTATGCTTTCCCTTTAGAAAAGTTCCTACACTTCTATGATTTTTGTTGATTTCACTAGACTTCCAATGGATAGGTATTCAAATGTATTTACTACATGACCCTGTCATTTAGTAACAACTTAAACATATCTGATAGCACCAATTTATATTTTTATTCAGATGCAAGGGGCAGTTTGGGATCATCCATTGTGCCTTGTTATGCATTTTACTCTAATCACTGATTAGTTTTGAACTTTTTTTTTTTTTAATTTAAACAGAGGATTTTAGGGCTGTAAAACATACTTGGCTTGTTTCCAAAATAAAATAAAAAACTTTTTTTAAAAAAAGCCAAAGCCCCATCTGCTGTTTTCATCAAAATCCTAAGAATTGTTCACATTGCCAAGAGCAGTTCTTGAATACAGTCTGATGTTTAATCAGGCAGTGATATGTGATTTTCAAGGTCAGCTTTGTTAGGACAGAAGGAAAATCAGGAAGATTAATATTCTCAAATACTGATGAAATTTAAAATTAAGTAATGGTTTAAGTAGATTTTACTATAGATCTTTAAATATACAAGATTCCCACCATTATTTCTACTTCTGAAGAATTAGGTTCTAGAAACTGAAATAAATATAGATCTATTTACCTTTTTGGAAAAGTGAATTCTTATTTTAAAAAGATGTGAAGCATTATTCATTTGGTGGGTAGGGAACAGTGAATTTACTTTGTTTTGCTTAGCCTAATATTAAAAAAAAAAGTTGTACCTTCTTAATATTTGAGAGGTTAGTAGGCAGATGGATGTCAGGAAGCATGATGGAGTGGACTATAACAGTAGATACATGCAAATTGTTAAAAAGAGATGTGCAGGGATAATTAATGCCCAGCTATATTAAATGATACTATAATAATAAAAACTTGGCTTTTAAAAAGTCGATTTAACTAGAATTCCAAGTCATAGTTTTGAAGCTTCATGAGCTCCTCCTCATCAGGATGAAAGTCCATATATCTCACTGTGGCGTACAGGGTCCCTCATCCGCCCTTTGCCTTTTTCTCCAGCTTCTTCTCTGATTGCTGCCTCAGCTGAACCTGATTCAGCCATACTCAACTGATTTGGATTCGCCAAACTTGCCACCAGCCTTCAAGCTAGCCTGCTCTAGTCCCATTGCTTTGCCTAGTAAACGCTTTCCAGTCTTGGCCATTAGCAAACTCTTTTCTCCTACCTTTCTTCCACCCCCCCCCACCCCCACCCCAGGCAGTTGGGTGCGTCTTTCTCTCTTCCCATAGTATGCTCCAGACTTTTATTATTGCGCTTTTCCTACAACACTGAAATTCGTGTGAGCTAGAAGACCTGTGGCTTACTCATCTCTGTTCCCAGGACCTGGCATGTATGTAGCAGGTGCTCCCTGGTAATATGGGAGTGAACCAGCGGAGCCCACATCCTGCTTTACTGTTTCAAAGCAAATGCTGCAGGTCCTTCCTGTCCACCAGACTGCTGAACAAGGAACACCCTTTTGAGAAATGAAAGCCCTCAGATCCTTGCAGGGCAGTCTGAGCTGTGGGGACTCAAGATAAATCAGGATTACTTATTTCCATCTTTGAAGTTAAATTAAACCATTAGTTCAAGCCAGGGATGACTTCCCTGACCCCTGAGCATACTTGTATAGATCTGCCAACCTTCCTGATCTTTGAGGATTGAAAACCTCCAATTGTTTCCACACTTTAGTGGATCCCATAATTAGATGCAGTTCCAATTGGAATTGATTTTTTTTTTACAAATTAAGTCTTTGATTCCATATTCTGTTCATTCAATTGTGTTAAATCCACACAGTTGAAATATTTTATTACCCAGGAAAGTATAAGCTAAAAAACCCAATCATCTAACCAAATATAATTTCATTTTAGGAACCTAAGGATGCAATGAAGGCAGCCTTCTTTATTCCCATTAAAGTGAAAGTATGAAGAGTTTCTTCTTTCCTTACAAATTTTTGTCTAATATATGCATTCCAATTATTTTAGCCCACAAAAAGATCTCTCCTTTTTAATTCCTATAAAACTATTTTCTATACCACACACCTGTCACCTATCATGCACTGCTTTGCCTTGTCACTTAATTCAAGTAGGTGATGTGTTCAGGGAAATTAGAATCCCAAGTTTTAATCTTCTCATGTCTCCTTTTTAGAACTAGCCCAGTGCTATGTAACTAGGAGGTGCTCAATAGATATGGACTGACTGACTGAATGCATCTCGGGTTCTTTACATGAGGACTTATTTGTTCTCTGCTTCTAGTCTCTAGTGAAGCAGAAAGGTAAACATTTCTGATAAGGCTGTTTTAAATGTTTAACAAGATATGTAACGTGCAGACCTTGACATCTAATTTCTCAAGGTAGAGCAAAGCTGATATCCAGATTCCTTCTTTATGTTTTCCATTCCCCCTCCCCCCATAGCAGTTTTTCTACTGACTAGATCACAAAGCAACCAAGATTGTGTTGATTAGTTACTGGGAATTGGGAGAAATTGATCTTAGTTCAATTCACCATTTTTGGAATACCTAATGTGTGCAAAAACCATAGGTGTTATGGAAAATTCAGAACTGAACAAGGTAAAAAGGCTTGTGTTCTGGGGAAGGGAGGGCTAACCTGTGCCCAATAATTACAGAGTTTCTCGAAAATGGTAAGTACATATAATAGAAGTGTAAAGAGAATGCTCTAGGACAAAGACAAGAGGTAAGTAGGTTTAGTAGGTTTAGTAGGTTTCCCCATCAGGGAAGTCTTCATGATTGACTTCTGGTCCTGAAGGCAGAAAGAGCACTGTGGTCGAAGCTTAATTAATTTGTTTTCAAATTACTATTCCAGTAAAATTTTCTCTAGAGATCTTCTTTTACTTATAAAAAGGCATGTTAGAAGACTACCAGGTAATACCACACTTTTATTTACTAGGTAATTGATCTAATGGGTATTTCTTGATTAGTAATGACCTTGCCTTCCTGTCTTAGTTTCTTGACATAGTCCTTTAAATTAGTATAATGCACTAAGTGGTAAACATGCCCAATACAAAGTTAGACAATAATAAAGCTTCTATAGGCAGAACTTCTTCTTTTTTTTTTTTTTAAGATTTTATTTATTTATTTGACAGAGACACAGTGAGAGAGAGAACACAGCAGGGGGAGTGGGAGAGGGAGAAGCAGGCTTCCCGCTGAGCAGGGAGCCCAATGTGGGGCTCGATCCCAGGACCCTGAGATCATGACCCGAGCTGAAGGCAGTCGCTTAACTGACTGAGCCACCCAGGCGCCCCTATAGGCAGTACTTCTAATACTACTTAATATATGCTTTATTTTATCCATGCTTATAGGCAGCTTGGATTTTAAAGGCACGAGCACTAACCGAAATGGTGTACGTAGATGAAATTGATGTAGATCAGGAAGGAATTGCAGAAATGATGCTGGATGAAAATGCTATTGCTCAAGTTCCACGTAAGTATTGGGTTTTCCCTTAAGTAAATGAAATGCCCTTAGGAGGAAGAATACTATTTGTATATAAAAGAAACACAAGACATATACATGAAAAAACATTGTATCAAGTAAATGGTCTCTATCCTGCCATATAGTACAAAGACTTTCCTTCCCCAATTCAATTATATTATCTTAAACTTAAGATGTGAGATTGCTGTATAAAGCCATTTTTTAATAAAAGCCATATTATGCATTTGAAAATATTTTATATTTAAAATGCATTCTAGCTGAACTGCTTATCTAAGTATATCAGAAGATTGTTTATCTGAGAGTTGCAACCCAGGAAGCACCCAAACAACAGAAGTGTTCTAAAGGATTTAAAAAAAAAAAAAAAGATCACTGGAAAACATCACTTCACTGTAATAATTGAAGGTGATTTGCTCTAATGCTTGATGTGAGGTGACGGGGTGATATGCTGGCCTGTGAATGCTGTTGGGATTGTCACAGAAGCCCAGTCCCCAGCTTGCAGATGTGCTGGTGCAAATGGTATTTAGTGATTACCATGACATTTGGTGGTCTTGCTAGTATTTGATAGTTATAACAGTTATCAGTCATTTATATGTTTTGAAAGATAACTTTAAAGCTTCAAATGAAAATTGAGAAAAAAAAATACATATGGTTCATGTTAAAATTCTTTTTTCCCCATCATTTTGCTCTTTTGGAGCTAAAATATCTCAATTCTAGATTTTATATCAGAAATAAACTATGAGTATAGAGCCATCTTTTGGTGCTTTGGAGCTTGCTAGCCTTGAGTTTGAACCCCAGCTCTACTAACAGGTTGACCTCTTTGCTTAACCCTCTAAGCCTTTGCTAAACGAGTGAATACTACCTACCTTACAGACTTAGTGTGAGGATTACATGTGATAACATAAAATAACATGATAGATACTCAATAAATACCAGTCTCAAACACATTTCCCTAAAATACATTTCCTGTTATTAATGTCCTTTGCACCAGGCCGGCGCATTTCTGAAAATTACGTTAGCTGACAGTTTTTACAGATTAACAACTAATATATTAATTGAATTTGCCATCTCATCTCACAGGCCCTGGCACATCTTTGAAACTCCCTGGAACTAATCAGACGGGAGGGCCTAGTCCAGCTATCAGGTATGTACTTCTGTTTCTTTTCTTTTTTTTTTTTTAAAGATTTTATTTATTTATTTGACAGAGACACAGCGAGAGAGGGAACACAAGCAGGGGGAGTGGAGAGGGAGAAGCAGGCTTCCCATGGAGCAGGGAGCCCGATGCGGGGCTCGATCCCAGGACCCTGGGATCATGACCTGGACTGAAGGCAGACGCTTAATGACTGAGCCACCCAGGCACCCCTGTACTTCTGTTTCATACCCTCTGTCCTTAAATAGTGACCAGACTGTAGAAGAATCTTCCTTTATTGACCTTCTTTGTATTTTCACAATGTACACTTTTCACAGGCCAGTCACTCAAGCTGGAAGACCCATTACAGGTTTCCTTAGACCTGGCACACAGAGTGGAAGGCCTGGCACCATGGAGCAGGCCATCAGAACTCCCAGAACTGCCTACACAGCTCGCCCTATCACCAGCTCATCTGGAAGATTTGTCAGGCTGGGAACGGTAAATTCTGTCAGCTTTACCATAGTTTGTATTACCAAAGTAACTTTATGTTATATCATTTTTTTGCTATTGTTATAGTGGAAAGTTATATGGAAGATTTTTTACAGGTGATTCTTTTTTACTTATGTTGCCTTTATAATTTTTCTGCTCATTAAGCTCAATTTATGTTTTAAGAGAAAGTCTCAGATCTCTTGTTCTGTCATTTTTCCCCATAGGCTTCCATGCTTACAAGTCCTGATGGACCTTTTATAAACTTATCTAGACTGAATTTAACAAAATATGCCCAGAAACCTAAATTGGCAAAGGTATGTACTTAAAATGATTGTATGTTATGAAGTAATGTTAGACGTATTATCATAACAACATTGTAGAAAATAGAAAAAAAGTTATGAAGAAAAGGTGATGTCTTGATTGAAATGGAAATGTTTAATTACTGAACTATGTAAAATTTCTCTTAGTCTTTTGAGTTAAGGAAAGTCAATCAGAAATAAAGTCTATATACCATTATTATAGGAAATTCTTTTTCCTCTGATAAACAACAGCAACTTTAAAAAAAATTTAAATTCTAGTTAGTTAACATATAGTGCAATATTGGTTTCTGGAATGGAATTCAGTGATTCATCACTTACATACAACACCCAGTGCTCATCCCAACAAGTGCCCTCCTTAATCCCTGTCACCCATCTAGCGCATCCCCCATCCATCTCCCTCCATCAACCCTCAGTTTGTTCTCTACCGTTAAGGGTCTCTTATGGTTTGTTTCCCTGTCTTCTTTTCTTTTTCTTTCCCCCTTCCCATATGTTCATCTGTTTTCTTTCTTAAATTCCACATATGAGTGAGTTCATACGGTATTTGTCTTTCTCTGACTGATTTGTTTCACTTAGCGTAACACTCTCTAGCTCTATCCATGTCATTGCAAATGGCAAGATTTCATTCTTTTTGATGGCTGAGTAATATTCTATTGTGTATATATACCACATCTTTTTTATCCATTCATCAGTTATTGGACATTGGGGCTCTCTCCATAGTTTGTCTATTGTTGATAAAGGAATAGCAACTTATAACAAAGAAAGCAGATATGCAGCATCATCTTTGTGGAAGGAAGCTTAGAAGGTCATCACTGTGTGTGTGTGTTTTCCTTTTTCATCTTGGACAACTCTCAAAAATAATTTTCTATCCTTGTAGAATTTTAGGACTGTCAAAAAGGAAGATAAAAAAATATGTACTTCTAATTAGTAATGAGGCAGGCATCTCCCTATCACTGACTGGCTTGAGTGATCCTTATTGAGAATTACGTTAATAATTCTAACTACTCAAAGACTAGTTGCTTGGGGCACCTGGGTGACTCAGTCAGTTGAGCGTCCGACTTTTCCTTTAGGTTCGGGTCATGATCTCAGGGTCATGAGATCGAGCCCTGCATCTGGCTCTGCACTCAGCAGGGAGTCTGCTTGAAGATTTCCTCCCTCTGCCCCTCCCCCCACTCGCATGCACATGCACGCTCTCTCCCTCTCTCTCTCAAATAAATAAATCAATCTTTAAAAAGATGAGATTTTCCTTTAAACTAAAGAGAGAAAGTGAAAGTAAGTGTGTGTATGCGTGGTGAGAGAGAATGAGAAAGACAGAGAGAAAGAGCCTGAAAGGTCCATAACCTTTTCAGTGTAAAGATAAACTTGGAGTTGAGCTTGGAATAGTTCAGAGACATGAGCACTTAGCTGGTGCTGAAACTGGTCTAAGCCTAGCCCAGGTTCGTAGCTATAAGCTCTGTGAATTCTGTGCATGAGTGCTGAGTTCATTCTGAATCTTAGTTCTAATGGTGTTTAACATATTTATTAAATGTCAGACACTAAGGAATATAAGAATGGATGCTAGCCATACAGAGTTGAAATTAAAATCAGAAAAAGAAATGTCAGTTGATAGGGAATTAGCCTATAATAACACTGATGACATTTTTCTTAATTTCTTATTTGACAGCAATCTGGTCAACTTCATTTTACTAGAATTGTCAAGCTATACTTATTTCCCTAACCTTTGTGAGAATGGAGTATTAACAGCAACTCATATGGAATATCTGGTTCCCCTGCCTTTTTAGGCCATTTACTTGAGGTAGCTGGATGGCTAGTTGGTACCATTGCTGTTTTCTTTTTTAAAGATTTATTTATTTGAGAGAGAGAGAGAGAGAGGAGGTGGGGTGGTGCAGAGGAAGAGGGAGAGAGAGAAACTTCAGCAGACTCTGAGCTCAGCGTGGAGCCTGACATAGGGCTCGATCCCATGATCCTGAGATCACGACCTGAGCTGAACCCAAGAGTCAATCGCTTAACTGACTGCGCCCCTCAGGCGCCCCACCCCCCCATTGCTATTTTCTGTCAGGGGAGTGCAGTCTGAAGGCATCTCCCTCAAACTAAGATGCTTCTAGAACAGACCTGGTCTGTGGTAATAGATTTAAACTGAACTAGACTTTGTGTTTTAGTGTGTTGTGGAAATCATGCCCACCTTTTCTGTCTTTGGCTTCCAATTCGCCTTTACTCATCAGGACTCATTTCTCATAAAGATTGCTTGAGTTGTCTGTGGTAACTTTTCACAGCAATGGTAGCACCAACTGCACTCTTACCTTTTCTTCTTTATAACACAACAAGTGGAGGTGTAGTATAGTTTTTAAAAGAAGGGCCTTGTCCTGATTTCTTTCTTTCTTTCTTTGGTTGCCTCTTAAGCCTTCTCTGGTAATAACCCTGATACGCTAGCCTCTTTGCAAGTGTTCAGTAATGGCTTTACGGACAAACGTGATACCACCAAGGGGTAGTTCAGGAAATATTTATTTATCCAGATGAGTTGAGTGAAGTCATCTACACCTCCCATTTTACACTTAAGCTCTACTTTGTTTCAAAAGGAACTTCCAGATTTTCCCCATGTCTAACGTGTCATTATCCATATCATAATCACTATATCATATATGTAGAGTGTGTGAAAGAATGGGCTGAATCTGTTTTAGGATAATTCCAAAGTTGGTCTTTTCATTTGTCTCTTTCTAGTAAAATAGTATGTGTAATATGAAAAACACTGTTTAGTTCTTTGAGTTTTCCAGTTTGTATTCTATAAAAACAGGAATCAGGTATAAATTGCTGTATTTTAAAATGGTGATTGTAACAGATAATGGATAGACCATTTACTTATAAAGGTACTTTGAAAGTACCTTCTTATTTTGGTTCAACCCAGCTGCTGTCAAAATGGTCTCTCAGTTTTGATATAACAATAGAGTGCTTTTGTTAAAATAAAATCTAATGTATTTTTGGCATTTTTTTTCTTCATAGGCTTTGTTTGAATATATCTTTCATCATGAAAATGATGTTAAGACTGTAAGTTTTGAATTCATGCTGTTTTCTCTTGTTGTGATTTTCCTGACTTTGGGGATTTTGATTCTGAAATGTTCTATTTCTTACCTTATAAACAGAGGGAATTATTAAAAATTGGAGCATTACTAATACTTTCAAATCCACTGTCAGTTTCAATAGGAAAATTTGTTATAAATATAGAAGTGGTAAGGACTGTGCCTGGTCCATAGAGTATGTAGATATCCATTGAAGAGCAAGATACAGATAATTGAGAATATTGCATAATGTGCTTGTGCTACAGGTTATTTTTCATCCTAATAATTGGCATTGTTGATCCATTGCTTTCCTGTAGTCTAATAGCGTATTATTATAGGTTTACTCATATGAGTATTTCTGGTTTCTTTGTAATGCCCTCCTTCCCCCTCCTTCAACATTTTATGATAGAAAAATTCAAACACACACAAGTAGAGAGAATGATATAAAGTGCCAGTATCACCCATCACCCAGCTTCAGTAATATTCAATCATTTTGGTAGCTTCTTGGCAGAGTTTTAAGGGTATATGCATATGACTTCATTTGTTTCACTTTTTACATGCAATATGCAAATGACCAGTTACCTCACAAATTCTGTCAAATTGAACGTAGTTAATTCTGCAGTGTCTGATGATAGTATTTTTCCTCATTTTCTTATTAGTTTAGGGAAAAAGCTTTATAACCATATGTTAAATATTCAGGAAAATAAAAACGTTTTCCTCAGTTGTGTTTTCTATGTGTCAACCACTGTGCTATGTGCTAGGACAACTAATAAAAATATTTTTTTTTCCTGACTCTATAAGCCATGCAATCTAGCTGAGAAAATAAAATTGGCATAATGAAACAAAGCAGCAATTGCCAAGCTGTGAAATTGTCAACAGGTAGCAAAGGGAAAAAAACCCAAAGGGGTGATATTAGTAAAGAGCCACAAAGTCAGTCAGATTTTTGGGGGGAAGGAGGGAAAATAAATGTAAAAAAGTGTAAAAACATGAGCAAGGTATGAAGTGAGAAATAAATTGTCCATCTACTAAGAAATGGGAGCATCAAAGAGACATTTTATTTTTATTTATTTATTTATTTATTTTTTAAAGATTTTATTCATTCATTTGAGACACAGAGATACAGGAGAGAGAGCATGAGCAGGGAGAGAGGCAGAGGGAGAAGGAGAAGCAGACTCCCCGCTGAGCCAGGAGCCCGATGTGGGGCTCGATCCCAGGACCCCGGAATCATGACCTGAGCCGAAGGCAGATGCTTAACCATCTGAGCCACCCAGACACTCCCAAAGAGACATTTTAAAGAACAAAGTGGTGGGGGCGCCTGGGTGGCTCAGTTGGTTAAGCAACTGCCTTCGGCTCAGGTCATGATCCTGGAGTCCCGGGATCGAGTCCCGCATCGGGCTCCCTGCTCGGCGGAGAGTCTGCTTCTCCCTCTGATCCTCCCCCTCTCATGCTCTCTGTCTCCCATTCTCTCTCTCAGATAAATTAAAAAAAAATCTAAAGAACAAAGTGGTGGAACATGATGATAGATTAGATGTGGAGGACAGAGAAAGGACACACATTAAATCTGCCTCCTAAAGGTGCTATGAGAAGGATTGTTTTACTAACAGAAATGGGATAATTAAGGAAGGAAGTAGTCAGTTTCTACGGAAGCTGGGTAATTCACTTGAAGGCATTTTGAGTTTGAAATTGTGACAGACTATCCAAGTGGAAATACCACTGCACGTCTTGGAAGATGTGGTACTAACTGTTGGTGAGAGCCTGCACCCCATACACACAATGTGGAAGTTGTCTGTCACGAAGTGCTAGTGCATGTGGCCATGTAGGGAAGAGAGGAAACCCAGGTTGGAGCAGAAATCATGCCTATTTCTGTAAGTAAGTGGGTTTAGGCCATTTTCACTTAATATAAAGGTGGGCAGAGGCTTTCAATGTGACATGTAAAATCATGTAGTTAAACTGTCCTTATAAAGAAACATCCAAATAAAGGAGTCAATCTCTACATAGCATAAAGCTGTATCTTGACTTTTTTTTTATTATGTTATGTTAATCACCATACATTACATCATTAGTTTTTGATGTAGTATTCCATGATTCATTGTTTGCATATAACACCCAGTGCTCCATGCAGAATGTGCCCTCTTCATGTATCTTGACTTTTTGAGGATTAGTTCATTTATTGAAGAGACATGTATTCTTTCATCTAAAAATGTCTGAGCCAAGACAGTGTGCCAGCCACTGTTCTAAGGCCTTGAGATCACAGAGTGAAGCAGGCAGACAAAATCTCTGCCCTTTTGGAGATCATATCCTGGTTGTGCAAGGAATAGAGACAACTAGCAAATTTAGAAACACATCACGTGTCATGGGATAATAAGTACTATGAGAGCAACAGAGCAGGAAACCAGGCAGGGGATTGGACAGTGCTACAGGGGAAGATGCTATTTTGGATGGGGTGGAAGGTGGTCAGCGAAATCCACTCCGAAAAGACACTTAAACAGAGACCTAACAAAGGGGGGCGGACCCTACAGTCTCGTGTAGGAAGAATATGTAAGTCAGAGAGAACTTTAACTGCAAAGGCCCTGAGTGGAGGCACGCTTGGATTGCTCAAGAAACAGTAAGGAGGCCAGGGTGGCTGGAATGAGGTCTGTGAGGGGAGGAGTTGCAGACAATGGGTTCAGAAAGTAGACAGATTGTACACTGTTTGTAGATCATGGTGATGGTGTCTTTATCAATAGATTCATCTTGAGGATGTCGCTCTACATCGTGGCATTGATATAATGGGGTTGAGGAATAGGAACCACATTGAAATAAAATAGGATTTATTCTCTGCACTAACTGAACTTATATACTAAAGATTCTAAGGACTCTAAAGAGTCTAACAGACTTTAACCTTTACGTATTATGTGAGTATTTTAGAATGCTTTCACTGTTCTTCGTATTCATTGATTGAAAAAAATATGTGAACATCTTAAAATCTTAAAATTTGAAAACGTTAAACAAATAGAGCAGTGACTTTCAAATTTTTTCTTTAAGCAGCACAACCTTTCTCTTCAAATGACATCTCATGCAGACCCTGCTGTATAAAACAGACAAAAGCAGGGCTGCTTGAATTTAAGCAGATGTAGCAGACCAAGAACACACCCACCAGGACTCCTCCTTACTCCTCCACCACGTGAGCTTCAGCCCCTCAAAGCCTAGGGCTCTTGAGTAGTTCCTAAATCCTACTGTTTCTGCATCACCTGGTGAATTTTAAAATAATGGATTTCTGGATCCGTGCTTGACTTCCTGAGTCAGAATCCCCATGGGTATGTCTGGTAAATCTGTTGTTAATAAAAGCTCCACAGGCAATGTGAGTTTTCAGCCAGGATTGGGAACTACTGCTGAAGAATATGGTTTGAAAGGCAATGATTAATAGAAGGCTGGAATGCTAGGCCTTCTAATGTAGGAAAATAGAGCTGGGAGCATGAACAGGACTTGAAGGCCAGAGCTGTGTGTAACAAATGAATAGGAGGGAGTGTGTCTCCTGGCTTAATGGAGGAAGTCCACAAATTAAGAGAAAAGGCACAGCAAAAATGATTGTCAAATAGATCTCAGTAGCAAGGAAGTGATACAAAATTCTGTTTGAGAGCTAAAGTCCCCACCTACAAATTTTATATTTTTATTCTTAGGAACAGTGAAAGACTCTTTAATACTCCAAAACCAGGCAACATTGTTTGCAATTTTTGACTCTTCTTGAAATAGATCCTTATGCTTCATTAAACAACACTGTTGAGAAGATTTGTTTAAAGACTTTCTTACAGACATTTGATTAGTGAAGAATTTTTAAAAAAATTAAACCAGTAAGCAATAGAATAGTTCACAGATTTGGTTGCATTTATGAAGCAATCACAAAGGATAAAGACTTATTGATTCATATATATCTCTGCACAGTGAACAGAAACAAAACAAAACGAAACATAGAAGGACAACGGAAGGGTGAATTATGTACATGAGCACGATTTAAAAACGTTAGTGTTTGTTAAATAGGAAAAAGCTTATCTGACTTTGTCAGGAAATGTTTTATGGAAATGGAAATGATCCAGTAACAGAAAATTTACACTAGAGAAAATGCCAGTAAACAAGCACATTAGAGATGCACTTTCTAACAGAAAAATGTAAACGAAAGAAATTTTGGACTTGCAATTTTGCATTTATGAAATTTAGGGAGAATGCCGGGAGAGAGTAGAGTAATTGTTATACTGATATATTTTAGATGATATTTTAAATGGTATAATATTTTGGAAAAGAGTATGATAATATAAAACAGATAGCTATAAACATACTTATTCCATTTGTTTCTGTAATTTCCCTTCTCAAGAAATTTCACAAACAAGTGCTATATTTGCAAAGATGTTCACTGTAGCATTGGTCATAGTAGCAAAGCAAACTGGACGATAACCTATATGTTCAATGACAGAACACGAGCTTAGTAAATTATAATACGCTGCATGCCGGGCTTTTATGCAGCCATTAAAAATCATAATTATAAAAATTAGGCAGAAACAGAAAAGTGTTTATAATGTTAAGCCAACAAAGTATACCCTTTAGCACGTACGTTAAATTGAATTATCACATGTACTAGAAGGTATTACCAACAAACGGAAATAAAAATATTACAGGGTTGACATCTATTAATTCTACAAATATTTGTTAAATGCCTACATCCTGCCAACAGCTTACATTACAACAGTAAATAAAAAAGCTATTCTTCATGGCACTAATGGAAATTATCCAATTTTACCAAAATTTTATCCATTTTTTCCCAAAATTTTCAATAATGTTATAGCAACTTTTCATTTATAAGTTTAGCTACGGATTAGGAGCAGTGATAAATTTAAATGTTTGTAATTGTATGCTTCTTGTTGTTTTCATCTGCTTACACATATTTTATAGAACATGAAATTAAGCAATTTTTGTTTTTATTTAGTAAAAAGCACGAATTGTTCATTCCTCTGTTTTCCTTTTATTAATTTATTGATTGGCTTATTCTTTAAACAAGGAATTATTGAGCGCCTGTGTATTGGTGCTGTGATGGATGTGAGCAGTATCGAGTAGGACAGATGCCCTGTATCTGTTTTTTTACTCTGTTATGGGCTCATCACATTAAAGTTCTATTATGGATCAGCTTGTTCCATTAAGATGTCATTTTAGATTTTTACCACAAATGTTATTTTCTCAATGGAAGAAGGATTTAGGTAATGAGCAGAAAGCGTGCATTTGTGCATTTTTTATACCTTTTTTTCCAAACTATGTTTTACAACTGTAGCTGGAAAAGAAAAGAGAAATTGTCTTTTTAACATGTTGAAGAAATCAGAGGTAATTTGTATTAGTTACGTGGCCTCCAAATTTCTTTTTCAATAAACTATTTCACACAGATACAGAGAATATTATTGACAAATAGGGAGGGTACTGTGAAGTCGTACTTAAATGTTAAGAATGAAATTGATCTTCCATGGAAAACTATACTTCTGTCTTTCCATTCCTAATGCTTTTTCCATTTGTGTGGGCAATATTAACAAAACTAAGTGCCATGTGGGGTGGTGATTCTGTATTTGTCTACCGACAAATCTGGAGGATACTGTAGGTAACTAGAGAGAATATTCTGAAGTGATAAGTAAAGTTAATTTATGGAAAACTGTACTTCTGCCTTTGAGTTCTTATTAACTCTCTTCCCTCCTCACTTGTGCCTTTTGGGGTGATATTGGCAACACTGGCAAAATTGAAGTGGCATGTGGGCTGATTCTGGGATCTTCATTTCCATACGCTCCTTAATCATCCTAAAGTTGTTGCAGCTATAACAACAGCTAAAGGATGGCTGGTTTTTAAAAAATATTAGTGGTGGGAGCACTGATACTTAGAAATACACTGGGACACTCGGTTGGGTGTATTCACAAACATTATGTAGTCTAGATCTGCCAAGGTCCCCTCTCCTTATGGACTTTTGTAAACTTATGGCTTTTATATGACATTCTAGGCCTTCATTAATATCTAGATATTAGATTGATTAAATCATTCAAAGATTCTTAAATATTATGTAGTCATTTATTTTTAAACATTGGAAAAGACTTTAAAGAAATATACATCTGTCATTACTTTAACATTTTAAAATGTTAATAGCTTTTCATTATGAATCTTATTACTATGACAGTTTTGTTTGGCTCTTAAGTTATTTTCAATATAAGTCAGAAATAAGGAGTAGAATTAATTCAATCAACACATCATTCCTGAGTGCCTCTTAACAGCATAGATACATATCAGAACAACAGAGATGTGTAAGAAGGGGTGCCTGTCCTCAGGGAACTTAAGGCCCATTTGAAATGGTCACAAATAGTTTTGTCTAGTGAATCCTCAGTGTTCATATGATGAATGATCACTAAAATGTATATCTTTTTTTACAATTTTTATTCTATATCAACAATTCATGGTAATTTCCTTAATCAGTTCAGCACAAACATAGCGTCTTACGTAGGAAGACTTGTTTTAGGACCATAAGCAAAATCGGCAGCCTGTAATAAGTGCTAAATCTAACCTTGGGCAATTAGAATATGTGACAAATTTAGAGTGACATATTTTTCTGAAAACTAGAAGGTCTGTTATATTAAATAGGAGAGTGAATATGATCTATCTGCTGGAAGAGTTCTTTATAAATATTAAGTTAAAATTAATATGTTCAGATATTTACAATGCAGTCCTGAATTGAGCTGTTCGAAAATATGGTTTTCCAGTATTTTCAGATATAATGCTAATGAAAGTTATACTTTTTCCCCGCATTTTTTTGCTTCCACTTTTATTTCTGGCTTGGGGAAAAAGGAAAATAAGCATATGAAAGTAGTGTGTGGCTTGTTTTTAATTCCCATAGCTTTCAAATAGAGGTGTTGATTTTTTCAGGTCCATTAGAACATCAGTGTGGTGACATCACCTCTTTATAAGGAGTTTGCATATTTAGAAGTCTCCCCTGGAGCAAGAAGAGATGGGGAAACACAAGGAAAAGTTATTAATTCTGCAGTAGGAGATTGAAGGAACTCATCTGGCTTGCATTTCAGGAAAGAGTTCATATTAAGACATGGACAGTAATATGGGATATATTCTGAGCTAATAGAACTGAAATCTGAGAGTTACTTTAACTATTGGATATCATGGTTATACTAACATTGGCTAAAAAATAAGAGCTTTCTAACCTTGAGAGAAAGAATAAATATAATAAAACATGAGAATTCTCTTTTAACTAATAACCCGAGTTTTTATTCACCAGATCTTCACCTGAACTTCAAATTTGTGTAAAGATGGATTGCTTTCCTTTTTGTCCAAAAGGTTTCCACTTCTTCTGTATAAAATCCTAATTCCTATTTAGTCATCTCATGTCTGATCTCGAATAAACACTAGAAAGAACAGACTAGAAGACATTAGAGAGAAAGGGATAAACACATGTAAAATAAGAAAGCAGCTCAGAAGATCTTTTTCAGTCTGCAGCAAAGGCGAGTCTGACCCTCAGCATCACTAGATGTGAGCTGGGGTCAGAATGATAGAATAGTGGTGGTGGAAGACAATGGATATCCAAGTGCCTTTGCTCTTTTGACGCTTCATGATCCTGTTCTCTAGACCTCCTTCTCTCTGCTTACTTGCTCTTTCTCTATTTCTCTACATCTGTCTTCAAGTGGGGCCTGCAGTTGTTCCTGGCTGACACACCAAAGGCTTGGCTGCCACTGAGTTTAGAGGCACTTTGAATCATTGGACGGTAGATAAAGGGTGGGGAGAGCATACAACTTAGGGGATTTTTTAATATCCATTTTGGGCCTTGTATATTAAAATTGTATTCTAATATATTGTACATCTGCTTTTCTTTGATCCGTTTTTACTATTCATCTGCTGCCAGCCCTCTGGTCTGGAACTGATTATTTAGGGAAAATTGGTGGAGCCATCTGGAAACATGAGCAACTTGAGTTTCTGTCTGATTTCTAATGCATGTTTTGATTGATGCTAATTATACGGTTTATTTCATTATTTATTGTTTCTGTTCATTGTTCGAAAAGAAAATCCTAATCCAAAATGAATTGTTTTCAAAGGCTTTGGACTTGGCTGCCCTTTCCACAGAGCACTCTCAGTACAAGGACTGGTGGTGGAAAGTGCAGATTGGAAAATGTTACTACAGGTAAAATTTTGAGTATTTGTGAAGGGCTTAGACATGGTGGCATATTTTAGAGTCTCAACCCTGATCGTTACTTTTTTTCTGGGTCGATTTCCTTGGGAAGAAATGAGAACTATGTCTTTGATTTAGGTGAGAAAGCATTTAAACATGGTAGCACTAAGAACTGATACCTTTGGAATAATAAAATGGTAGTGCTGGGCATAGGAAACTCTGAGACCATCAGATCCAACACCCCTTTTCAGATGAGGAAGCTGAGGCCAGAGAGAGCCTGGGATTTGCATCAGGAACTACTTAGTGAAAGACTAGTTAGTAACGGACCTGTTGGATCTGAGTCTGTTGACTCCCATTCCTCTTCTCCAGCTCTCAAGTCTTTTTATGTCCCCTGATGCCTCCCATCCGTAAAGTGCTTCCCAGCTGAGAGCTTCCTTGTCCACATGTTACATTGTCTCACTTAAATCTCATAGCACCTGGAGGTAGTTGCTATTATCATTAGCTCTTTGTCCAGATGAGAAAAATTGAGCCTCAGAAAGATAAAGTGACTAGTCCAAAGTCACACAGCCTGTAAGTGGCAGAACAAGAATTTGAGCTCAGCTTTCTGATGCCAGTTCTCTTACTACTTACACAATTCTAGTGTTTCTCTAGGATCTGAATATTCTTATATTAATTCACTTAATGTTTAAACACATTTTTTTGGAGGTAGGGAGAGTGCACACGCAAGCGGGGGTGGGGCAGAGGGTGAGACTCTTCAAGTAGATTTCCCACTGAGCATGGAGCCCCACACAGGGCTCGATCTCATGACCCTGAGACCATGACCTGAGCTGAAATCAAGAGTCAGATGCCTAACTGACTGAGCCACCCAGGCGCCCTTAAACACATTTTTAAGCAAATTAATTGAGAGGTCAGAAAAGTTGTAATTAATTTTATGAATATTATACAGCAACTAGTAAATGAGATCTAAAACGTGTTGCCTGGTATTGAAATGCATTTGGAGCATTTGAAAAATAGAGACAAATGGGCAATTGTATTTTATAAATATAAATACATCTTTTAGTATTCAAAACAAGGTAGACCAGTTACTGTCAGCATCCTTTAGTACTTATGAACTTTACTTATCAAACACTGTGAGGAAAAGGAAATATATAAATGGAATGAAAAGGATGCTTATTCTTTTTTGGTTGAAATTAAGACTACTTTCCACTTAGATATTTTACATAGAACTTAAGTGTTTTTTCTGTTAGGCTGAGGAAGTAGTTTCTACTAAAAGGTAATTTTATAGCATTATACCATTAAACTTTTATGAATATAATTTCTGAAGGCAAGCTTGAAATCTGAGCTTCTAAACAAATCTTAAGAAATCTTTAATAATTAAAGAAAAGCACAATTTGCATTCCTTCTGCCATCTGTATAAGATGGCATTTAAATGAGTGTACCTTGCCATATTAATCACTGTTCTCCTCTGTCCCTTAATAGCCACTCATCTTTAGTATGTGCTCAGCACTCCTGCATTCACTGACTCACTAAACTATTTAACGAGCCAGGCACAGGGGTTACAAATATTTATTAGATAGTCCTTCCTTCATATGGTTTACAGTCCAATGGGGGAGAGAGGACAGTAAACCATCATAAGCATGGCTCCCACTGTGATAGAAGCAAGTGCAGGAAGCTCAGAGAAAGAGCTCCTAACTTGGACTGGAGAGGTCAAGGATGGAGCCCCAATTGACTTGTGTCTCTTGCTCCTGACTGGTAAATCCTGCCAGTTCTTTGTCTACAGTAGCTCCCTACTGCCCCATTCCCACTCCAATGCCTGAATTCTGACTTTCGGTTTTTTTGAATTGTGAATTGTTCCATTAGCTTCTTATCTGGGTTCTCTGCCCCCCTCCCAAATCCTTCTTATATACTACCATCAGAATAACTGTTATGAAAAAACAGCTCCTGTTGAATTCTTTGACTAATCTCCACTACCTCTAGGATAAAGTCTGCATTTTAAGTGTGGCATGTCTGATCTTGTCCCAGTCCATGCTTGCCCCTCTCACTCCCTTCTCCCATTACTTATTGTGTCCTTCTTTCCAGTTAAACCAAACAACTCAGCATTCCCCTCCCATGCTGTGCACTCTGCTGTGTGTCTGTGCAGATAGTTTGCTTCCATCTGAGATGTACACCCCCCACCCCACCCTGTCTAGCTCTCAAAATCTTGCCTGTCACTTCCTCCCTGAAACTATCTTGGTTCACTCCTCCTCTGTGCTCTCAAAGCACTTTTTTTTTTCTTATTAGCCATAATATGTTTCCATTTATTTGTGAACATGTTTTGTTCCATTCTTATTGGTGCCTTTAGGACATGTTTGTGATCTTCATTTTTGCTTCATGAAATGTGCATGCGTTGGTGCTTGACGATATTTACTGAATTAAATTGGAGAGAAAAAGTTGGCAGTCGGTGGGGTTATCTTGGGACTTTGACTCTCTGATATTGGCTTGTATTCATGAACTTGACTGATATTTTCCTTATTCCTAGACTTTCTTTGTACGTGGCCCACTTAATTCCTTTGCAGAAGAACCCATGTGGTTATTCCTTTTTGATAGTATTAGAAGAAGTTATCTCTTGAGGATGCAGTAATAAAAAAATGTATGACCCATCCTTCCTTCCTTTGGTTTCCAGGGTAGCTAAATGGCTTTGATTGCTCTTTTTTGTTTTTTTAATTTGTTTATCTTTCCATCACCATTGTTTAAAAAAATCTATTTGTTTTCATATTATTGTTTTATATGTATCTTATAGGATTATATTGTAATCCCTTTTAAATCATTTTTGGGAAGAGACATCATAGTAGATAAAAATACACAGACTCTCATGGATAATTAAGTGTGGCTGAACTTCAGCCACATGCTTAAGATTTGAATGCTCAGTTGAAGCTTTATATAGAACTATGCTGTTTTTCAGAACTTGAGAGTTCTTTGATAACATTTTGTGAGTACTCCTGGTAAAAGTTGTGGGAGCTTTGGCGGGGGGGGCTTCTGCCATTTCACACATTCTAACTTTAGGGTAGTTTGGGGGGTCCCTTTTAACCCCATTAATCCTACATCTCCCTACAGCTGCTCGGGTGTCGCCACACCAGTGCTCGAGGCTTAGACAACCAGCTAGAAGGTCAGAGTTCTTCTGTCAAGTCTCCGAATGAAAGTAGCACAGTGGAACATCCTGTGAAATACTCATTTCACAAAATGAAAGCATCATCAAGTGCCTAAGCAGCTCTTAGCTGGCTAGGGATGAGTAGTTAGGAGAAAACCCGACAGATCTAGAACAGGCTGACGTGTGCTTTAATGACTGACTGAGCTTTAATGCTCTAATGATTGAATCAGTAGTAATAAAATGGTCCCTGGGCAGAAGAAATGGGGCTGATATCAGGACAGTTGTAGTTAGGCAAGGAACAACTCTCAAATCTGTAGACTAGGACAGTCTGTATCAGATACGAAGATAAAAAAGGAAAAGAAAATGTTTCTAGAATCATAAAATGGTAAAACTATATCACCCAAGAAGCAATTACTACTTACATCGAAACTGTTTAAAAAGGGCTTTAAAAATGGGCCTTTGTTGGGGCGCCTGGGTGGCTCAGTCGTTAAGCGTCTGCCTTCGGCTCAGGTCATGATCTCAGGGTCCTGGGATCGAGTCCTGCATCAGGCTCCCTGCTCATCGGGAAACCTGCTTCTCCCTCTCCCTCTCTCCCCTGCTTGTGTTCCCTCTCTCGCTGTCTCTCTCTCTCTGTCAAATAAATAAAATGTTTTAAAAAAAAAATGGGCCTTTGTCTCAGAGTAAATGATGTTTTCAAAGAAATGCCATCCCTAAGTTCTTCCAAGAAAATGGAGACCCAGAGTGTTTACTCAGGTCACCTGTTGTATGTCCAGCTGATTATAAGCTCTTTGGGTGGTAAACTGATGCGCCCTGGCTCGATGGCAGCTCTCTTAGTCCTGCTGTGTCCAGGCTGCAGACAGACTTGTGACACACCACTGGAGGCTTACATGGACAGTGAACATGGGAAATAGGCAACTTTGTGCTCAACTAGATCAACATGATGCTGATAATAATTTCTATGTGTGTATGACATTAGCTTCTTTAGTACATGCTTACTCTTGGAGATAGAAATGTGATTTGTCTCTATTCATATCCTCAGTGTGTGAATAAGTGCTGTAGTATTTATTTTTAAGTTGAATGTCTCATTTTTAAAATGGCTGTTCTTAGGTTAGGAATGTATCGTGAAGCAGAAAAACAGTTTAAATCAGCCCTGAAGCAGCAGGAAATGGTAGATACATTTCTCTACTTGGCAAAAGTAAGTAAGTATTCTTGCCTGGAGTGAAATCTGTCTTCTCAAAATAAATGTTCAAATTCTGGCCAATATATACGGAGAGTCGCCAGTTTCTTCAGGAATAGTTGGCAAGTTAATGTGCTCAGACTTATTTTTCTTTATAGCGAGTGGAAAAGTGAGAACATATGGAGGGTAACTGTCTCAGGAGAAATTGATTGCCACGAAAAAGAAGAAAACCCCTTTGAAAGATTGCCCATTAGAGCAGAAGAAACTGCCACGGGCTTATTACCATCCCCGTGGGTAACGGGCCCCAGAGAGGCCTTCTTTTCTACAGCATGCCTGTCTCCCACCTAAGCAGACTGTAGAGAACCGGAGTTGTTTTTATGTAGGTCTTTGGCTTCTTGGCTCTGCCATAATAACAAAGACAGTATTTCCCCTTGATTGAACACCTATTCAGGAGAAGGTATTATATCCGGTCTGTTCTACCCACAGGTGAATTTAAGCCTCATAGCCACCCCGCAAGGTAGATTTGTTACATTTCCTTTGTACTCTTAGGACAGTGGAGACTTAAAGAGGCTAAGTAGGATTTTCAGGGTCACTTGGCTGTTCAGAGCCAGCACTCCAACGCAGGTCTTCCTCCTCACTGTCCCATACTGCCCCCCACAACCACAGCGGAAGTGAAGGGCCACCAGAATTTTCAGAAAAAGTTACTTCTTGGCCCTCGCCAGGGCTACCTGAAGCATCTGATGAAGTGCTGGTTAGGACATCATATTGCTGTATCTTGACTAATTTTTCAAAATTAAAAAGTGTGCGAAAGGGGGTTGAAAAGAAGAGCTATAAACAGAAATGCCACTACTTCCTAAATATGGCTTTATTAAGAATTTGCACACTAAAAAAGAAACAAAATGAAAGTTACACTCTATAAACTTACGGTGCTAAATAATCTTGATCTGTTTACCGTAGTTTTCCATCTTCTGTACATTATATATAAAACCTAAAATTCTTAAAGAAGTTTCTAAGCATCACAGTAGATTTTTAAACTTTTCAGATACCTTGAAATTAAAACTCAGGTCACACTATTTGACTGTCATCTTCTTAACTGATAATCGCCAGGTGTTTTAAAAAAATGTGCTTTTTAACTATTTCGTTGAATACATGGTTTGACATATTTTTCCATAAATTGATTTTCTTAAACCTATTATTGCCTACATGACTGTCTCAAAGTAAAATTTGCTTATTTTCTTTAATATATGAAAGAATAATTGCTATGAAATAGAGATCAATCTGATTGAGGAACAGTATTATTTCTGAAAATATTGGATTAATTTTTTAAAAATTAAATGTTTTATATTACTTGATATATTTTGTTGTATTTTAAAAAGCAGTTCAATGGTGTATAAAGTAAAAGTTGAAATATTTTCATCCATACCTCTCCCTTTAATCTCATACTTTAGCATTAAACACTGTAAACAGTTTTTCTGTGGATCCATTTGGGCCTTCTTCAAAGCACAGTCTATTTGAAAAGAAATAGAGGATCCAAGATCATGAAGAAAAAATGTCATAATCTTATGTTTCCATGCGTAAAACTGTAATTCCCTATTTTAGAAATTCCCATGAAGTATATGATTTATTTATGCTAATGTTCTAATTGCTAATTAAGTGGAAGCCATCAAGTGCTAACTTTCTCAACCCCCTGGCCCCATTCCTCACAAATCTGTTCCTCCTCTATTTCCGAGGGCGCTTTTCCAAAACCAGCTTCTCCACGGGCTCTCCACTGCTGCTCTTTCTCAGACCTTCTTGTTCGTTGGTCCTCCCCTCCTTCTCCTATGTCTCCAACTTCGATCTCCTAATTGGTTTCTTTGGGCCCGCTTATAGACATACTCCCGTCTGTTCTATCCTAAACAGATTTTCCCTCATTCCTTTCTTATTGAGTTACTGCTCAATCTCTAAGGCGATAGCAAGCCTACAATGAGCGTTTATTGAAGGAATAAATGAGTGGATGCTTCATATATGACATGTGAAGATAAAACTAACATCACTATTGAAAATCCACGTTTCTGAAAACTTTTTACTTGTCATATCTAGGAGATAGTCTGTTACTAAGCAATAATTACAAACTTGTCATAACAAATACTGTTATTTTAAGAACCAGTACTTTTATTGAAGTGTATCTTGGTTTTAGGTTTATATCTCATTGGATCAACCAGTGACAGCTTTAAATCTTTTCAAACAAGGCTTAGATAAGTTTCCAGGAGAAGTAACCCTACTTTGTGGAATTGCCAGGATCTATGAGGTAAGACTTATATTATTCAAAAAGTTGGTGTGAAATTGAGGTTATATGCAACTTAAGTAAGTTCATAGGCCCTTGGGATCCTAGCAAGGAGAACAGTTTGTAAAATTATGATAACTGGCCTGTGGTTTACTAACAGAGTAAGAGATTTTAGTGTATGCATTTAGTCAAACTAAGTTTTTATTATGATGTATTTCAAACATACAGAAGAGTAAGGAGCATGGTATGAGATAGGGATTTAAATGAGTTTCCCACTACAGATAGCTATTTGTCTGGGGTGCCTGGGTGGCTCAGTCAGTTGAGCATCTGCCTTCCGCTCGGGTCATGATCCTGGGGTCCTGGGATCGAGCCCCGTGTCGGGCTCCCTGCTTAGTGGGGAGCCTGCTTCTCCCTCTCCCCAACCCCACCCTCTGCTTGTGCTCTATTTCTCTCTCTCAAATAAATAAAATCTTAAAAAAAAAAAAAGATAGCTATTTGTCCAGCACATCTATTGATCCTTCTCCCAAGGTCTGTAATGTCAAATATCAACTTTTTTTTTTCTATATATAGTCAATATGTTTTGGGGGCTTTCTATTCTTTTGGTCTGTTTGTCTATCCTTGTACCAGTATTATACCATCTTAATTACTACAGTCTCACATACTACCTGGTATGGTTCTTTATCAAGAATGTTTTGTCTATTTTGGGCTTTTACCTATTCTTACAAATTTTAGAATCATGTTGTCAAATTCCATGGAGAGCCCCATTGAGGTACCCTTCCCACTGCCTAATTACTATAGCTTTACAGTAATTCCTGATCTCAAGTTGGACAAATTCTACCACCTACTTTTCTTCACAGCTGGTTATTTTTGGCCCTTTGCTCTTCCATATTGATTTTAGGATTGACTTATCATGAACCATTAAAAATCAAAACAATTCCTACAGGCATATTGATTGGAATTGCATTGAATATATGAATGATGGGGGTGGGAGGGCTGCCTTTCTTCCCACTCTTCATCATGGTAAAATTCTCCATTTATTTAGGTCTTCTTCAGTGAATATTTTATAATTATCTCCATGAAGATGTTATATTGGGGGTCCCCAAAACCACCCTGCGTTTCAATGATTAGAAGGACTCAGGACTCAGCATTCAGTCATCCTCACAGCTAAGATTTATACCAAAAGGCTATAAAGCAAACTCAGTAAAGGGAAAAGGTACATGGGTCAAAGTTCAGAGGAAATCAGGCACACAAGCTTCTAGGAGTTGTCCCCTAGTGGAATCACACAGGACACACTTTAGACTTCTTCCAACAAGTTGTGACAACATGTGTGAAGCACTTTCCATCAGGGAAGCTCATGAAAGACTTGGTACTCAAGGTGATTCCTAGGGGTTGGTCATATGGGCACCTTCTGCCTACCATGTACCCAAATCCCAGACTCCGAGACATAAAGCAGGTATTCAGGCACCACATCAGCTTTTCGCACCACACAAAAAGTTTAGGTGTGTGAGCCCCTCTTATCATTTGAGGGAAGTTTTTCTTTTTTAATTAACATATATATGTATTACTTGTTTCAGGGGTACAGGTCTGTGATTCATCAGTCTTACACAATTCACTGCACTCACCATAGCACATACCCTCCCCAGTGTATATCACCCAGCCACCTCATCTCTCCCACCCCCCTCCACTCCAGCAGGAAGTTTTATATCAATATAGGGAACCCACCAATTTCTCAGATGCCAGCCAGCGACCAACCTTACAAGCAGGCCTTTCTAAGAATAGCAGTTTTCGGTCTGTTACACACTTTCCTGCAGAGATCCATCCCGAGGTTTAACTGTGGATGGAATCCTTTTTTTCTATCGTATTTTCTATTTGACTATTTCTGGTAAGTAGGAATACATTAATTTTTTATTATTATTATTATTTTTTAAAGATTTTATTTACTTATTTGACAGAGAGAGACACAGCAAGAGAGGGAACATAAGCAGGGGGAGTGGGAGAGGGAGAAGCAGGCTTCCCGCTGAGCAGGGAGCCTGATGCGGGGCTTGCTCCCAGGATCCTGGGATCATGACCTGAGCCGAAGGCAGACGCTTAACTGACTGAGCCACCCAGGCGCCCCCACGTTAATTTTTTAAAGTTCATTTGATACTAGAAAACAGGCCTAATACTGGGGTGCCTGGGTGGCTCTCTGACCTTTAAGCTCCACCTTCTGCCCATTTCAGTCCTTCTTCTCAGGCAGAAAGCACTGGCAGAAAGAGCTAGACATCTATGGAATCTTTGATGGTTGCTGGTTGGAAGAATTCCTGCCAACCTTCTGTTATAGTCACTCTGGCTGAGACAGGGAGTAGACCCTTAAAAGCTCCCTTCATCCTTCCGTGCTCAGGGTCTGACCAGGACTTGAAGGACCATATCCTTTTAGAAGTCTACAGGGGAAGGTTTGGGGAGAAAAGTAGAATTGGAGTTGGCTCTCAAAGTGGAGAAGAAAGCATCCAAGTTGTGGGAACAATTTATCATCCACAGAAAGCATGATCAAGGACTAAGTGCAAATTTAAAGTAGTGAGACGCAGTATTTCCCCTTGAACCTAACTGCTAATTTCCCTTGTGCCAAAGTTTACCATACGAAGACAGATTTCCAGTGTATTCCTTTTCTCTTTATGTGACAGTAAATTTGGAGTTACTTAGTAAAGTTTGTCCCTTAGCATTGCAGCCTACAATACATATATGCCTTAGGGATTTTTGTATGTACATCAGACTTCCCTGGAGGGAGCCTCTTCCTTTATGTTCTTTTTTATTTATCACATTCATTTTGATCTTATATCTTTTCAGTGTTTTCCCGTTTTAAAACGAACATGTTGTCCTGCCTAATGTGCATTACTTATTGTTTAAAATGATTTATTCTTGCTAAATTTGGTGGTGGTTTTAATTGTTCTTGAGGAATTCTGTTTATCCATTCAAAAGGCAGGTCTCTGAACTGTTCTTTGTTGAAGATATTTGAAATTAGAAATGTTACCCTAGAAGAGATTATTCTAGTAGTCCTTAAAGTTTCCTGTGTGTTCAAGTAACTTTAGGAAAGGTTGAGAAGGGTGGCCTGTCCTCTGCCTACTGAATCAGATATCCTGGAAGGCAGGACTCAGGCAATTATTTGTATGTTTGAGCTCACTAGGCGTTTCTCACATATAACAGAGTTTGAGAACCACTGCAACATTCACCTCAAGCTATTTGCAGTTTTATTTTAAATAACTTAAATTATAGTGTTTTGTGAATTTGTTCCAAAATAACCACTATCAACATCACTTAAATGATACCATAGTTATTTATATACTTGAGGTGACATTTATAGATTTGAAAATATTTTTTAAATCTACATTAACAAAATTTATTCTAGAGTTACTATAATTTAAACAATTCTGATGCAGGAATGGATTAAAGGAGCAAAATAGAGTCTATGTATGTTCATACATATGACAATTTACAATGTTCTAAAGACTGCCTATTTAACCAATTGGATTATTAGATTATTTAAAAAAAATAGAGCTGGAGGAATAATGATTTCTTATACTAAAAGAGTCTATTACTGCCAGATGGCTCACAGATTTAAAACCATGAAAGTTCCAGAAAAAAGACACAGATGAATTATTTGTATAAACTTGGAATAGGAAGACCTTTCTAAGTGTGATAAAAAGTCGAAAGCCATAATAGAAAAGACTGAATTTGAGAAGATAAAAGTTAAATTTTCTATAGAGTTAAATAAGTGTTCTATAAAGTTAAATTTTCAATAAAAACAAATAGAAATAAAACCAAAACAAACAGTATAAAAATTTCCAACGGGGAAAATATTTGCCATACCTGAGACAGACAAAAGAGTACTTTTAATTTCCTCAATCTATACATTGCTTAAAAGTTGCTGAATTTCAGGTGGTTTCCAGGTTGTGGGAGAATTACACACACACACACACACACACAAATGTGCATGAACACAAACATACAGGTTCTCATTTAGTCAAGATTGTAAACACTTATGGAAACAAGGTGTTTCCTCAGAGCAGTTGTGGGTCGAAATCGTGGTGTGGCTTTTGCATTAGCCCTTGTTTTCCTACTGGCCTGCAGTGTGGCTGCTGATCCTCTTCACGCAAGTAAAATCACCCCAGAGATGAGACAACAGCCAATTCCAGCTACACCATGGCTACACCACTGCCTTTCATACTGGGGCTCGGTAAGACCCATCTGGAAGACCTTAAACCATCTATACTTTTCCTCTGAAGGAAATGTTTATAAACACCAGGACTGCCTGGATTTTGAACTTAAGTCACATCAGCAGACTTGTTTAATCTGGAAGGAGAAAACAGAGTCAGTGCCCAGGGATCTCTGAGGCACACGTCTGCCCCCAGCTCTCCTGTACCCAGGAGGGCAGTTTCCAACCCAAGCCCCCATAACACAAGCCAATAGTAAAAGAACAAAAGATAGGATAGAAAAATGGGCAAAGGACATGAATCGGCAGTTCACAGAAAAGGAAATATAAATAGGTGTGTATTAAATGCCTAACCTCAGTCATAATTGAAGAAATAAAAACTAAAATAATGAGATGCCTTTTTTGACGTAATCAGGTTGACACAGATGGAGAAGTTCCAGGACATGTAGGGTTGTCAAGGTTGTGAGGAACACACCTCACATATGAACACTGATGCTGGGAGTGTATGTTGGCACAACCCATTTGGAGGCTGTTTGCGATTACTGATGAGATTTCCAAGCGTGCATACTCTTTGGCCCAGCAATTTCATTTGTAGGAATTTTCCTTAAGGATGCTTTCATACAAGTTCAGAAAATATGAACAAGGATGATTTTATAGTATTTTTTTATAGCAAAAAAAAAATGAATGCTTCATCAAAAGGGGGCTGGTTAAATAAACTATGGTCTATGTATTGATAGAAAACTATGCAGAAATAAAAAAGTAACGGGGTAGAACCCTTTGTGCTGATATGGAAAGAGTCAAGACACTGAGAGTAAAAACAATGAACCATGTATCAAAATGTGTAGAATGATTATGTTATGGTAAAAACTTGCATACATGTATGTCTACACATATATGAACAAAGTTTCTTGAAAAATACTCAAACTATTCCAGAACTTCTGACTGGATTTGGAGAGGGGACTATTACTTTTCATTTTATAACCTTTTTCAGTGTTTAAATTTATTTAGCATAAGCACATATTTTACAATAACACGTTTAAAAAACTACATATGGGGTTGCCAAAAACACAAATTAGCTTCAGTCTAAAATTCCTCAAGATTACATAATTATGTGCCCATCATTCAAGTATACAAACATTCCAAGGTAATTTTATAGAACTGAAAGCCTTGAAACAATTATCCATTCAGGCTGGAGTCTTTTTGCATTGGGCTGAATCGTGTTCCTCCCAAATTAATATGTTGAAGCCCTAACCCCCAGTGTGATGGTATTTAGAGATGAGGCATTTCGAGATAATTACGTTTAGATGTGGTCATGAGGGTGGGGCCCTCATGGTGGGATTAATGCCCTTAATAGAAGAGACACCAGGGTGTGCTTGTGCTCGCTCTGCCTTTTGAGGACACAGTGAGAAGGTGACCCTTTGTAAGCCTGTAAGAGAGTCCTCACAAGATCCCCGCCATGCTGGCACTTGACCTTGGACTTACAGCCTCCAAAACTGTGGGAAAATAAAGTTCTGTTGTTTAAGCCACAGTCTGTGGTATTTTGGTGTAGGAACCCGAGCAGACTAAGACACCAACTTGGACAACAGTAATACTGAAGCCTTGCACTATAGGATGTTGTTGCCCTGGAAACCAGAAAAGTCATGTTCATGGGGACCCAGGCGGCTCAGGGCCATTATGTTCAGTGGTCAGGTTGCTGCCTAGGTGTGGAGATTATTCTTTGGAAGGACAATATCTTAGTCTTCTCAGGCTGCTGTAACAAAATACCATAAACTGGGAGGCTTAAAGGACATAAAATTTATTTCCATAATTCTGAAGGCTGGGAAGTCTAAGATCAAGGTGGTGGACAATTCATTTCTGAGTGAGGGCCCTTTTCCTGGTCTGTAGACAGACACCTTCTATCTATACCCTCATATGGTAGAGAGAGAGAGAGCATCTCTCTGGTCTCTCTCTCTCCCTCTTTTTTTTAAGATTTTATTTTTTTTGAGGGGGGGGCAGAGAGAGAGAGAGAGAGAGCATGCACGAGAACAAGCAGGGGGATGGGCAGAGGGAGAAGCAGGCTTCCAGCTCAGCGGGGGCTCGATCCCAGGACTCTGGGATCATGACCTGAGTGGAAGGCAGACGCTTAACCGACTGAGCCACCCAGGCACCCCTCTCCTTGCCTTTCTTCATATGTTATATTTGCCTGACATTATATTACCTATTTGTTCATTCGCTTGTCTTCCTTACCAGCTGTACCCTCCTTGAGGATAGCAGCTTTGTCTTTTTGTTCGTATTGTGTCCTCAGGGCCTAGAACACAGTCTGGCACATGGTAGGCTCTCAATATTTGTTGAATGAATGAACATAAATCAGCCAGAAGAAAAATAATTTCCTGGCACTGAAGTGCTGCTCTTCTGTCTTATTGGAGAATAGGAAATGAACAATATTTCATCAGCAGCGGAATACTACAGAGAAGTTCTGAAACAGGACAATACTCATGTGGAAGCCATTGCGTGCATTGGAAGCAACCACTTTTATTCTGATCAGCCAGAAATAGCTCTTCGGTTTTACAGGTGTGCTTTACACTCTCTGCATAGAACTTTCCTGTGAAATATTGGTGCAGCATCAGTAATGATGGTGTGAAAATGTAGACACATAATATATAGGCCATGTCTATAGGAGACTAACCATTCAAGCACCCAGAGGTTTTATGAGCATTCAAGTGACATCTAAGAATTTGAAAATGTGCAGATATTTGGCATCTTGCAGAAACATACCTGGATAATTGCGTTTTTAATGCCACGTCATTGTATGAGTTAGCCATTTTTTTGTCAATGAATAACTGTTTAATAGTTCCTGGAAACACTTCTCCCCATCACTGCTTCCCTTAATACCACCACATGGCCTATAAAGACCCCGAAGCTGAAACAGTGACGAGATTTGCAAAGAGCAGTGGGTCCCAGGTTCCAAGCCCTGTTGAGGACCTGAAACAGGTTCCCCTGTTCTGTGAAGTATTGTCAACTCTTGTCCAAATAAGTTTTCAAAGCCTAAATAAGTTCTGGTCTCTGGTTCTCTTTTGAGCACATTCTTATTTCATCTTACAGATGGCTTCTGAGATTAATTTTTAAATTTTGATTTCCTCTTCTGCCCTTAGGTAATATACAAGGAGATAACTGGCTGCTGATGAGAGTTCTTTCCAAATATATGTCGGCAGCATAAAATATGATAAAATGAGTGTTGTTTTAGGCACAGGCAGTTGCCTCTGCTCTCCCACCCTGAAAATGGGTCATGGGTTCCTCAGGGCTGCTGAAGTGGATTTTCATTTGCTTATGTGAATGGTCTTGTCCTTTGGGATTAATGATGCATAGAAACAAATGGGTTTTTTGAGCTCTAGCATGAGAGCTGAGTGGATAAGGTAGGGATCGCACTGATGGTCTTGTCTTCCTTGGTGGAAGCTCACTGGAGGTCAGTAGACACAGCTAAACCACAAAATACTACAGATAACCAAAACCAAGATTTAATTTAGCTGAGAACTTGAAGGTAAATCCTAAACACAGCCCTCAAATTAGATTAGAAGGTCTCGGGGGGTTACTGCTTGACACCAAACCTTTATGAAGCAAAATGTTGTGGGTTTTACTTTATGTGACACTTTTGTAGCTTGATTTTCTCTAGCAGAATTTTTTTGGGGAAAAGAACTTACGCAAGTTGATTCTGACCTTGCCTCTGGACACATTACCCATGACCAGTACCCTTAAAAAAGACATGCTTTTGTGTTTGCTTTGACATTTTTTTCCATTTCCTGTAATACCTTCTATTCTTTGGGGATGTTAAAAATTATAAAACATTTCTAACTTTATAAAAAAAATAGGTCTTAATATTTATCAGGTTGGTCTGACACCAAAATATGTGTTCTCCTTTTCAAAAAGGCGACTCCTGCAGATGGGTGTTTACAACTGTCAGCTCTTTAACAATCTGGGGCTCTGCTGCTTCTATGCCCAGCAGTATGATATGACTCTGACCTCGTTCGAACGTGCCCTTGCTCTGGCTGAAAATGAAGAAGAGGCAGCCGATGTCTGGTACAACCTGGGCCACGTAGCTGTGGTAGGTTGTTTCTCTCATGCAATTTCTGGTATAGAAAAGGTAGCCACAAGTTTGAAGGAATGTTCGGGTATCGTAAATCCAGGTTTGGTTAGTTATGGTCTTCTGTAGCGATTGAGCGATTTCTGAGAGTCACCCTAGAATGTATTGTCTCAGGTTAACTCCTTGTATATACAATTCACACTTGATTATGATCAGTACTTGTTGCTTGGTAGCAGAAAAGACATACTCGAGGAAAGAAGGGAGGAGATGGCGGGCGGAAGTGTATGGATCTGTGTGTGCGAATACATGCTTTTCTGTTCAAGGGCATAGGGGATATGAACTTGGCCCATCAGTGCTTCAGGCTCACTCTGGTCAACAACAACCACCACGCCGAGGCCTACAACAACCTGGCCGTGCTGGAGATGCGGAAGGGCCACGTCGAGCAGGTCAGTGAACTACTTGGCACAGTGGACAATCTGCTTTCTTCAAAGAGGGGCTGTCAGGTGTAGCTGTCTTTACATGCTGCAGTTTATTTTTAAAAGATTTCTTTGAGAGAGAGAGAACACAAGTGGGAGGGGCAGAGGGAGAGAGAGAGAGAGAGAGAATCCCAAGCAGACTCCCTGCTGAGCACAGAGCCTGGGCTTGATCCCAGGACCCTGAGATCAGGACCTGAGCCAAAATCAAGAGCCGGTCGCTTAACCCACTGAGCCACCCAGGCCCCCCTTACATGCTGCAGTTGAAAAATGAGCTCTAGAGTCTGACTGGCTAGATTTGAATCCCGGTTCTGGCACATATTAGTGATGTGACATTGGACAAGTTACTTAATCTTTCTGTTTTCTCTTACCCTTTGGTTTTATCAGGACAAATCTGTACCTCCCTGGTCCTCCCTCCCTTAGTGAGCTGTTGCACCGTTCCCAGTCCCCCATCCACCAGCTGGGTGCTCCAGCCAAAGTCCTAGGAGCCCCACTTGAAACCTCTCTGTCCCAGCTGCCTCGTGTGGCCACCCCACACCCCATCGCATTCGGCAGGCCCTGGCCGCTTTACCCCACCTCTGCCACCCTTCTCCAGACCCCTCTCCTCTCTTGCCTGGACTCTACGACAACGGTCTCCTCACTGGTTTTTGTCTCCACTTAGGTCAGCAAGTAATTGTACCCTGTAACACGTCCTCCTCTCAACAGCGGAAGGGATTTTTTAAAAAAACAAGAATGATTTATCACTGCTTTGCTCGGCATCCTCCAAAGTCTTTCCTTTTCATTTGGAATGAAATGTGGATTCAAATCTTGGCCTACAGGGTCCCACATAATCCGGCCTCTAGCTCCCCCTCAGACCACATCTTTCATCACTTCTCCCTTCACACCGACTTCCGGACACATCAGCTGCCTCCCTGCTCTGCAAATATGCTGTGCCCGTTCTTACTTTACAGCTTTTGGAATGTTCTTCTTTCAGATCCCGCAGTGACTTTTCTTCTTGTCAGTCGGGTCTTAGCTTAATCACCACCTCCTTAGAAAGGTCATCTCAAACATCTGTCTAAAGGAGCCCTCAGGCACTATCACATCTCTGACTATATTTTTTCTTCACCATACTTATTTTATCAGATATGTTCATATTTATATGTAGAATGGAGCATGGCAGCCACGTGAAAATAGGGACCTTCTTTGTCTTCCAACTGCTGTATTTTCAGCATCAAAAACAGTGCCTGGCATGTGATGGGTAGTGGGTCCGTATTTGTGAAGTGAACAGACAGCATATAAAGTGAGGTAACAGCAAGACCTGAAAGTGTTCTGTGAGGATAAGCAGATTATGCATGAAAAGCGCTGGACATGGTAGCCTAGGACTGAGCACACGGTAGATGCTTAACAAATTATATTATTATTAATAAGTTATATTATTATATATTTATAATAATAAATTCTGTTACTAAAAAGTTTAAAACGCTAAATATACTCCTACAATATTACTGACAATCAAGGATAGATAAGTGCTACATTCTAGACTTTAAAGATGAAGAAACAGGGACTCAAGGAAGGTAAGTAACTTTACCTGCAGAAGTTACCTTCTAACTTTATTTAAAAAATAGGTCTTAATATTTATCAGGTTGGTCTGATAAATATTAAGGGATATATAGCGTTAAATATAACACTAAATATAGTGTTAACCTCCCGCCTGGTCTCCTAAGCACCGTGATGAACTTGTAACACAACAAGAAAAGAAACATCCTTGGATGTTGCCTTTATTTCAGAAATTCCCCCCAAAAAAGATGGGTTTGTATTTTGTCAACAAAAACTAACTACAGAGGACTCTTGACCAACACAGGATTAGGGGTGCTGACCTCCCATGTGGTTGAAAATTCAAGTATTACTTTTGAACCCCCCAAACTTAACTACTAAGAACCCACTGTTGACTAGAAGCCTTACCAAGAACGTACACAATTAACACATTTTGTGTCATACGTACTATGTACTGTATTCTACAGTAAATTAAGCTAGAGAAAATAAGATGTGATTAAGAAAATCATAAGAAAGAGAAAATACATTTATAGTACTGTATTTATTGAAAAAATCCACACCTAAGTGGACCCATGCAATTCAAACCCGTGTTGTTGAGTAACTGTAGTCTAAAATGGGAACTTGTTCTGTGATGGAACTTTACCTATGTCCATATGAAACAAGTGCTTTTGCGATCTTCTCTGTTCCCATGTTGGTACTTTTGTTTCCTACTTGTTACAGTTTCTCTACTAAGCTGATTTGAAAGGTTTTGGTGAAAGTTTTCATGCTACTAACCTCTATTTTATTACTAAAAATTATACCTCGATTAAAAGAAAAATAGCTATTCATAAAACAAAAATCAGTATCTACCATCCCATTGGTTATTTTCCATTAAAAAAAAAATACACACATTTGTCCACAGGTCATGGGTGGAGGTTTTGGATTTAGTTAGAAATTGGAGGGGTGGTCAGCAGCTTGGAATGGTGAGTTTGTGGTCCTAAGGATCCTTTGAGCCTGTAGGGGATGCCAACTTTGTTTTTTGAGTACTTGAGAGAACAGAAGGCTTGTCCTTTTCAGTTGCATTCACATGTTATTTTGAGGTCAGCATTGTAATAAATGCTTATCACAGTCTTCTAGCACAGAACTTGGAGCTTGGAAATTTATTATTATTTTTTTTTATTGTTTTTGTCGTAGCATTAGAGAACAGGTAATTAGAAGCCTAAGAAACCAATCAATAGCAATAAAAATGAGGTTAATAAGGCTTTTTTTTTTTTTTAGCATTGAAAGGATTATATTTTGATTTGTCATATTGAAATACAAACTTTACAAGATCCGTGGTTCTCGACTTTAAATCTACTCTTAAGTTTCTTCATATTTTGAAGCGTTTTTATCATTAATTTTGGGAAGCTGTAAGTATTAATTGTATTTCAGTAAGTCATATTTCACAAGGAATGTCATCTGTATCTATCACAGGATCATGTTTATTAAGGTCCTGTATCTTGGGTAAAGGATTCTTTTACCAAAAAAAAAAAAAAAAAAACCCCACAAAAAATACCAAATCACATACACACACACACAAGTCACAAATATCGTGCTGATAGATGCTCATATACCTTTGGTTTTCTCCCCCCCTTTTTTTTAATACAGGCAAGAGCACTGCTACAAACTGCATCATCTTTAGCACCCCATATGTATGAGCCACATTTTAATTTTGCAACGGTCTCTGATAAGGTATTCTCTTTATCAGTTCATCATCCGATCTGTTTCTTTTTCTTTCCTGGTTTTAAAAAAAGTACAGCTAAATAAGGAAAGATACATAAGGAAATTCTAGTAATGTTTTGAAAGAAATGGTTTTATAAATATTGTATCCATCTGTCCTTCACTTCAGGGGACAGTTCAATAAACCTTAAAGAAATTTATCACTGAATATGGGCTAAATATTACAGATTGCATTATAGATTATTGCAGAATATCAATTGCAGAATGATTTTATTTTTGAAATAGGACATTTAGTCATGAAAAAAATACTCATCGGGCGCCTGAATGGCTCAGATGGTTGAGCGTCTGCCTTCGGCTCGGGTCATGATCCCGGGGTCCTGGGATCGAGTCCCGCATCAGGCTCCCTGCTCAGCGAGGAGCCTGCTTCTCCCTCTGCCTCTCTCTCTCTCTCTCCTCTCTGTCTCTCATGAATAAATAAATAAATAAAATCTTTAAAAAAAAAAAAAGAAAAAATACTCATTAAGTAATTCCTGGTTGAGGAAGGATTTAGTAATTGGCTTTTAGAGCCAAGAAGTCTTGTATTTTATTGTAGACCTTGATGCTGCTGTCAAGGTTCTGGCGTAATTGCTCTAAAATTAGGGATATGAGAGGAAGCTATTTTAGCTGTGAACAATGTGGGCAAAATAGAACCGTTAATACTGTGTTACGAGTCAGTTAATATCCAAGCGCTAAAAGGAATCATGCCATTTTCAATAAGAACAACAAATAAAAGGTATCCAATAACTAACTTTTACTGAGAAATCTTCCTTTAACATGGAAAGTGAGTTTGAAGGCTAAGGAGATGGCTAAAAGTGTTTGCTGATGTAAAGACTCTTGCTAGACCAGAAGACATTATGAAAATGTCACTTTTCAAAGCACAAACACGAAGCCATCCTCACTTTCATTTCTGCTTTGGAACTAAGCTGTCATTCCTACGCTGTCATTTCTGAGGACTTGTCAGGTGCCAGCCACTGTCCCTGGGGCTCTACACACCCTCTCTGATTCTCCCAACAACCTGTCGCGTAGGTTTCCCTCACCTTCCTGACTCCTCTCTTCATACAACTGATGTTTCATTTATGGAGCCTCTGCTGTGTACCTGGCACTGTTGTTGGCACAGAGGATGTCAGCAGTGACTAAAACAAAACCTCTACCTCATGCAGCTTACATTCGACTGGAACCCAAGGCTGGTCGAGCTTAAAAGAACCCCCTAGAGTCCCCTAGGGTCACATGGCCGTGGCGGGGTCGGAATTTATACCCAGCACCCAACGATGCCCATGTGTTTTCCACTGCTCTGTGCTGCCATTTCCTTAAACCACTTTCAGTTTATCACACTTTAATAATACCTAACTCAAAGGAGATTTTTTTTAAGCAAAGGTTATATTTTCCATAAAAGAAAATGGTATCTTAAAAGGAAATGCTATGGGTTTTAAAAAAGGAAATGTTTTTAATATGTATTACATGTTTCCAAAAAAACCCAAAAACCTGCCAGAATTGAATTATCTAGGTTTTTTGTGTCCATGCACACACTAAAAAGCTCTTGGTTTTTATAAATGTATGCACGAATCCAGATCTATTCAGATGGATCCAGATACCGTGTGCTTTTCTTTGGGACTGGACTTTAATACCAGCTTTATTGAAAATCAGAGATACCCTTAATAAACTTCTAAAGCCAGATATCTTCCCCCAAATTACTCTGCTAGCTCCATTTAAAACCTCCCTGAGCATGTTATTGTATCTTTTTTTTCTTTAAAGATTTTATTTATTAGAGAGAGAGAGAGCAAGAGAGCACAAGTGGGAGGGGAGAGCAGCAGAGGGAGAAGGAGAAGCAGACCCCCTGCTGAGCAGGGAGCCCGATGCGGGACTCGATCCCAGGACCCTGGGATCATGACCAGAGCTGAAAGCAGACGCTTAACTGACTGAGCCACCCAGGCGCCCCACATGTTATTGTATCTTATATATAATCATTTTTGCTTGAATTTTCTGTCTAAAAGATAATGCCCTAACCAAAAAATCTTTATGGTACATTACAAATAGTTGTCCTAAGGCTTTTGGAAACTATAAAGAGCTGGCTGTTGTAGTATGCCAATGTTATTTTATTTTTATAATACTACCTGTGACAGGAAAAGAAAACAAGGTTTATGAATTCATAACTAGACAGCCGTAATGGAGCAGAAATTATTTGTATAATTGGTTATTTTATTTTTCTCATATTTTTCAAGATTGAATTGTAACCTAAGTGAAAGAATTCTAAAATCAAAGTGGCATAATCAAACGCTTTACCCTTAAAAACCTTTGATTTTCTACAGTACAGATATTATATCCTTTTTTTTCTTTTTACTTTCTTACTCTTTTTTCCTGATCTCACTCTGTGGTCTTATTCTGGTATTTCTTACAGATTGGAGATCTACAGAGAAGCTATGTTGCTGCTCAGAAGTCGGAAGCAGCATTTCCAGATCATGTGGATACTCAACATTTAATTAAGCAGCTAAAGCAGCATTTTGCTATGCTCTGATTGCCCCACAGACCAAGTATATCCTTATGAGGGGGCATTACACAAGGGAAAAAGTAGTGTGTTTATATATATATATATATATGATATACAAACCTGTGCTTGATATTAGTGAAGAGGACGTAAGGGAGTTTACATAAGAATTTATAATGCAAACATTATAATAACTTGTATAATATTATAAAAGATAGGATTTAATATTTGTAAGTAGATCGTGAAAACTCCGATATTTTATGATAGATGTTTATAAATGTTTACAAAACATGTTCATGAATTTCCTCAAATTTTTATAAATGCATATTTTTAATGTCGTTAATTTGCCCATTAGCTAACATGTAGCTTCAGAGGTCTGAAATCTGCCATTAAAATTGCACTTTTATGGCTAGAAGGGTGTGTATTCATCCCAATTAGAGCTTAAAAATTGTACTTAAAACTATTTATCAAATGCTTTTTAAGACACTGTACCTTTTCTTATATATTATGCTTTAAAATAAATCAGTGTATAATACACCATCATTCTGTCATTTTTCATGAGTTTTAATTTTAGGCATCTCAGATAAAGCAAGTTTTTCAGAAGTCCCATGACCTTAGAAATCTAATCATAATTTTACTTGATGTAGCACCAATTTTGTATTTTCCCGAGAAGCTATTTATGGAATATCACATTGTCAATGTAAGAGTATCAGGATTAGAAATGGAGTCACAGGCCCAGAGACTCACCGGCGGTCAGCCCTGAGGTTAGGCCAGATCCCAGGACTGTGCATTGCAAAATCCTGGAAAGGCTCTTGAACTCGTCTCTCCCATATTTAGTGGAATTCGCATCAATGTGTTCACACAAGGAAATGTGTCCAAGGGACAAAGGCACCCCAAATTGGAGTTTGGACTTTGGGACCCCTCCAGGTTATTTTTTCCAGTTTTTAATGTCGTGAAAACTATTTTACAGATACTTATTTCTGTTCAGATTCGTGTAAGTAGTACTACTTGGCTGACAACAGAAAGATGGGAATTCGAGGAATTAGAGCACATTAGAGGCTGGCAGGGACTTCAGAGGATGTGTAGACGAAGGTCTTTGCGGCACAGATGACCAAAGCAAGGCCTGGGGTCCCACTGCTGGGTGGTGGTACAGTGACAACTAGAACCCAAGACCTTGTTCTTGTGCTTTACCTTTTTCGGCTTCTACAGCATATGCGAGTGCTAGCTTTTGAGCTCATGAGAATTTCCTCAAGCGGGATCCAATGTCCTAATACTGTATTCAGTATTTAGGTTGAAATTTTGTAATGTAAATCATTTTCTTAGTTAATCTAAAATAAAAGCCAACAGCTTGCATCTATGGAGGATGTTGTATGTGTCCAGCACTGTCCTAAGCGCTTGATGGGGATTAATCCTTTGATTCCCGCTCCAGTCCTATAAGGTGCTGTTATTCCCATTTTACTTAGGAGAAAAATGAGGCACAGAGAAGTCAAGTAACTTGCTCACGGTTATAAAGCGAGTAAGTGGCAGAGCTGGGATTCAAATGCAGGCAGTGTGGGCCCCAGGATGTACTCTTACCCCTCAAGGGAAATCACCTCAGGGTTTCTCCTGTCAGTAAAGCTACTCCCATTTAAAATGAATGTTCTACGCATTAGTAAAATTGGATAATAAGGGAATATTAACACAGCAAAAAATAAATGAGTCCGTATTCCTAAGGTAATTTGGAGATATTTTTGTCTTGAGTTTATGTTAATTCGATGTGAACACCAGTGCAAAGAATGAGTCAGATGGCTCCAGGCGTAAAGATGGCAGAAAAGAACACTGTGCAGCCGAAGCTACATACATCTTTGTAACAAAATTATGTCTGGACTGCGTCGCTGGCTTTAGTGCCGACATTTCCACAGAAGGAAGGCTAACGATGGTCTGCTACCCTGGCTAAAAAGGTGTTCAATCCATATACAGATTGTTCGACCAAAATAACGTCACTGAGCTTCCCACTGATGAGAAGACCACTGCCCCCACAGTAATTGTTGGGGCTGGTAGTTCTTCCTTCCCAATAGGTCACATCTGAACCAGTCCCCAGTGGTACTCATTGTTGTGTTACATTTCTGAATGGCATGTCCCAGCATCAGAGCACCCAACATAATTTATGGCCTAGAGACAAGAAAATTCATAAAGATAGCACAGCCCTACACTTTTAATATGGTTTCCACCACTAACTCTTAACATGAGGGATTTCTATCAAGAGCTTTCAACTGGGGTTGAGTTTAAGCATTCCGAAAAACCACAAAGATTTTCGAAATACAGTGGTAGGACCCAACACCGGAAAATAACGAACCCAGAAATGGAGTTTAGTTAAAAAGCCATTACTGGACAGTTTCAAGTTCTAGGGAATAAATGGGAATGGTCTGCGGATATGCTCCAGACTCCCAAAGTGGTTATCTAGGCTCAGATATTGGGGGAAAAAATTTGATTTAGCAATTTGAAAACAACTGCAGTTTTACATCCTTCCACATAGATGGCATTAGTCCTATTTTTGGCTGACTAAACACTTAATGTTTTTGAGAGATGCTGTGATTTTATGTCCTTGATATTAAAGCCAAATTCTTGAGATGAAAGAATAAGGATTAATAAAGGTTAAATTATAATCCTTGGGGACTATACTGTTTCCTGCACCGTGATTCTTCTCCTTCCCTGAATCCTGACCTATCAGGAGTAATTTGTTAGTGAAGTGTAAAGGACGGAAAGTCTTGGAGAAAGCAACCACGTTATCTTAGGGAAGAGAGGGCCAAACCTAGATAGATTTGAGGAAGAAAGATTTTTTTCGTATTTAAATAAAGTGGACCCTTTTCTGGTGTTTGGAACTCAAGTTTCTGTGGGCTCCGACACTTTACAACTGCCCCTGCCTCACACCTCACATGCTGCTCTGATCTAATAGCTTCAATTTCTTTCTTTACAGGATTGTTTCTCTCTTTTTTTTTTTTAAATCACAGTCCCTTTAAACCTTCTCCCTTTCAAGCACTACCCTATCTCCTTTGTCACAACATTTTGAAAAGGCAGGTAGTGTTTGTTGCTTACTTCATTTATTCCTTGACCCTCTTCAGTCTGGCTTCAACTCCAATCACTACTGGAATTCCTCCTACTGAGGTCATTAATAACTCCCAATTAGCAAATCCAGAGGATTTTTTGTTTTGTTTTGACATAACAGCTTTTTTTGATATTATTTATATACCATACAATTCTCTTTTAAAGTGTACCATTTGATGGTTTTTAATATACTTACAGTTGGGCAACCATCATTATAATCAATTTTAAAAGACCTGTATGCTGAAACTATAAGAAAACTACAAGACATTCATGAAAGACACCGAAGATGTAAATAAGTGGAAAGATATTTTGTGCTCATGAATTGGAATACTGTTAAAATACCCAGGCTACCCAAAGCAATCTACAAATTCAATGCAATCCCTATCAAATTTCCAGTGACTTTTTTTTTCACAGAAATAGAAAAAACAATCCTAATATTTGGAACCAAAAAGAGCCCAAAAAGTTAAATCAATCTGGAGAAAGAACAACAAAACTGTAAGTATAATGCATCCTTGACTTCAAACTATATCACAAAACTGTAATCAAAACAATATGTTTTGGCATAAAAACTGGTACACAGATGAATGGAAAGGAATAAGGAGCCCAGAAATAACCCACACATATATGATCAATTTAGGACGAAGCAGCCAACAATATGCGATGAGAAAAGGACCGTGTCTTTAACAAATGGTGCTGGGAAAACTAGACAGCCGCATGCATGAATGGAACTGGAACACTTTAATACCCGCATGCATGAATGGAACTGGAACACTTTAATACCTTGCACAAAAATCAAGTCAAAACAGAATACTTGACTATAATACCTGAAACCATAAAACTTCTAGAAGAAAAACAGAGGCGGTAAGCAACTTGACATTGGTTTTGGCCATTTTTTGGATCGGACACCCAAAGCATAGGCAACAAAAGCAAAAAATAAACCAGTGGGACTACATGAAACTAAAAAGCTTCCTCACAGCAAAGAAAACCATCAACAAAATGAAAAAGCAACCTACTGAACAGGAGAAAATATTTGCAAATCATGTATATAATAAGGGGTTAATTTTCAAAATATATAAAGAACTCATACAACACAATAGCAAAAAAATCTGATTAAAAAATGGGCAGAGAATCTGAAGAGACATTTTTGCATGGAAGACATACAGGTGGCCAATAGGTACACGAAAAGGTACTCAACATCACTAATCATCAGGGCAATGCAAATCAAAACCACAGTGAGATATCACCCCATACACGTTAGAATGGATATTATTATATGACGAGAAATAATAAGGGTTGATGAGGATGTGGAGAAAAGGGAACCCTCATGCACTGTTGGTAGGAATGTAAATTGGTACAACCAGTATGGAAAACAGTATGGAGGTTCCTCAAAAATTTAAAAATAGAACTACCCTACGATCCAGTCATTCCACTTCTGGGTATTTATCTGAGGGAAGCAAAAATACTAACTTGGAAAGTTATCTGTACCCCCATGTTCACTGCAGCATTATTTATAGTAGCCAAGACATGGAAGGAAACTAAGTGTCCACTGATGGATGAATGGATAAAGAAAATGTGGTGTCTGTATACAATGGAACATTATTCAGCTATTAAAAAAAAAAAAAAAAAGAAATCCTGCCATTTGCAACAACATGGATGAACCTTGAGTGAATTATGCTAGGTGAACTAAGTCAGAGAAAGGCAAATACTATATATCATTTACATGGAGAATCTAACACCTGCCCTCCCCCAAAACCCCCTGAACTCATAGATACAAAGAACAGGTTGGGGGTTACCAGAGATGGGGATGGAAGGTGGGCAAAATGGGGGAAGATGATCAAAAGCTACAAACTTCCAATTATAAAATAAGTCCTAGGGATGCAATGTAAAGCATGGTGACTATAGTTAATAATGCTGTGTTGTATATTTGAAAGTTACTAAGAATAGATCTTAAAACTCTTCACTGAAAAAAAAAAATGTTACTATGTGAGGTGATAAATGTTAACTCCTTATTGTGATCATTTTGTAACATATACATATATCAAATCACCACGTTTTATGTTTGAAACTAATATGTTCTATGTCAGTTATATCTCAATTAAATTTTTAAAAAATTTAATGGAAGTTTTAAAGTTTTGTATTATGAAATGATGACTTTTTGCCTTTTAAAAGGCTATCCTACCAGATCAGACACGTGGACATTTTTCCTATAGGAAGTGCTTAGTTATTCTCACTAGTTTTATATCTTAGAGCTACCTACTTTATTGTATTTTGACTTTTTCTTTTCTGTGGAAAACAGGTGTAGGTAAAACCCAGATGCAAGTAAGAATTTTGGATGGCATTGGCAGAGTAAGTACAGGAAAAGTTAGAGAAGCACTTTTTCTTCCCCAAGAAAAGACTTTTTTCAAAGTTATGTGTTGGCTGAGTTATTAATTTCCAAAAATTCCAAGAACTATATATAGCACTTAAAGGCAAATGGCTTTTGTTATAAATTGAATTCTCTCAGCTCTTTGCATCCTCCCGGCATCAGGTTCAAACCTGCTTGGAATTCCGCAATTTTCACGCCTTCCCTATATGCCACCTGTGCTCCAACCAAACACAATTAATAGTTTTCAGCATATTCGGTGCATTTGAGGTTTGGGGGTATGGTTTTTTCTCAGCCTTGAATGCTCCTAACCTCAACCTCTGCCTGTCCAAAGCTTAGGATGCCTTCAGATGCAGCTCCCTCAGAAGTGCACCCTGATCGAGTGGAATGAACATCCCTTACCTCTGAAGTCCCACAACAGCATGTCTGTACCATGCAGGTAACAAAGGAAGACGATAAAGAGGGACAGGGGAACAAAGAAGAGACAGTGCAAACTGAAAACAAACAGTACGGTAGATTTAAACTGAACAACATCAATAATCGTATTAAATGTAAATGGCCTGTCTTAGCGCGGATGGCCACAATAAGCCCACCACAGACGGGGTGGCTTAAACAAGAGAAATTTATTTTCTTACAGTTCTGGAGCCTGGGAAGTCCACGATCAAGGTGTGAATCAATTCCGTTCCTGGTGAGAGCTCGCTTCCTGGCTTGTAGATGGCTGCCTTCTTGCTGTGTCCTGGCGTGACAGAGAGAGAGAGTTCAGGGTGTCTTTCTCTTTTTATAAGGGCAACGGGTGTATTGAATGAAGGTCTCAACCTTATGAGCTCATTTAACCTTCATTACCTCTTTAAAGCCCAATCTCCGAATGTAGTCCTACCAGGGATTAGGGCTTCACGGATGAATTTGGGCAGGCACAATTCAGTCCATAGCCTGGTCTAAATTAAATGCAGTTATCCCCAGTTAAAAGGCAGAGATTTTTGGATTGGACAAAAAAGAAAGACCCAGATACATACTACCTACAAAAAACACACATTAAATGTGAAGACATGAATAGGTTACAAGTATAAGAAAGGATACACCAGGGATGCCTTGGGGGACTCAGTTGTTAAGCTTCTGCCTTCGGCTCAGGTCATGATCCCAGGGTCCTATATTAATTAATAGTCAGGTGAAGAAGGTTTCTGAGCAGCCCGAGGAGAGAGCGGCTAGGGAGGGGCCTTTCAGGTAATGCTAATGAGCGAACATATTTGGGGGCCTCTAAAATATGAATTTGTCTGGGTGAGAGCTGGGCAGTAGCCACAGGAGTAGGCTAGGCATGAGAGCAAAATTTGGAGGCACAGGGAGAACTGGAACACAGAAGGTTTTGAATCCGTAGTTAAGGAGTTCAAGCTTTACCTGAGTTCAGGTTGATGAGGAGGCAGGTGTTTTGTAAGAACTGATCTGGACGCAATGTTTAGGCTCAGCTGGAGAATATAAAGCTGGATATAAATTTTAAATTAAGTTTTCTGGGAAGAGTGTGAAAATGGATACACTTATACTAGATAATAAATAAAAATTTCTCAGCTGCATAGTACATGCAACCAATCAGATATGCCACACTTCTGTGTGGTTTCACCCTTTTGTCCTCCCATTTGCACTCGAAAGCATAAAAATGGCCTAGATAGCCCCAACTCATGAAAAGAACACTGAATATCACAGATGGTGCTTCATTAATCATGGTTTGCAACAATAGTTTTCTTAGCAAGATTGCTGTCTTTTCATAAATGCAGGGCTACTAGTTATGTGATACTTTTGTATTTCATGAAACAGGAATCTGGGGGAAATAGAAACAGTAATACTTCCTTCCCCCAGGCTACAGTTTTTTTCCATTATGATATTTGTTACAACATTAGAATTAGTGTCTAGAGGGAGGCTGTGGTTACTCTGATGTATTCTAAAGTTTGAGAACCAATTTGCTAGGTGGTTTTTGTTTTGTTTTGTTTTTAAGATTTATTTATTTATTTTGGCAGGGAGAGAGTATGGGGAGAGAGGGGTAGAGGGAGAGGGAGAATCTCAAGCAGACTCCCCACTGAGTGCAGACCCCTGACATGGGATTGGACGCCAGGCTCGATCTCATGACCCTGAGATCATGAACTCAACCAAAATCAAGAGTTAGATGCTTAACTGACTAAGCCACCAAGGTGCCCTGCTAGGTGGTTTCTAAGAGCACCTTTACCTTTAAATTCCTCAAAAGACACAAACTATTCAAGTTCCCTCAAGAAGAAATAGATAATCTAAATAGGCCTATATCTATTAAAGAATCTACCTATTACCACAATTCGAATGAGAGGTGTCCAGTAGAGGTCCAGTGGGAGGTGTCCCAGCTTCCTTTAGAGAGAGGACTTCAAGCTGAAGGATCCAGACTACCCTTCGAGACCCTCATGAAATACTTGTGATCAGGGGTAGGGAGAAGGAACATCATAAAGAGAGGTAATTACTACGAATTAGGTGCCCACTGCTTGTAATCTTTACGACTCTACAAATTAACTGTCATGATTCCCATTTTCCCGGTGATAACCTCAGAGGGGTTACATATCGTGCCCAAGGTCACCTAGATAGTAAAACGCAGAGTTGGGGGGAGGGGCGCCTGGAGGGCTCAGTCGGTTGAGTGGCTGACTTTTGATTTTGGCTCAGGTCATGATCTCAGGGTCCTGGGATTGAGCCCCAAGTCAGGCTCCATGCTCAGTGGGGAATCTGCTTGAGGTTCTCTCTCTCCCTTTCCCTCTGCCCCTCCCCCTGCTCTCTCAAGACATGAGGGTACAAATTGTTCACACACGATGAGAGGTCTCCCATCAGAACATGTCCTGATATTTCCATGAGTTCTATAGGTCACAAAGTGCCTTTATGATCTTCTCTGACACTCTCAGCAACCCTGTGGGCCTGGCCGTCCAGCAATTCAGATCCCCATCTTACAGATGAGAAACAGAAAGTTCAGAGACATAAAATGGTCCCCCCACAGCCACACAGCTGGTAAGAGACTGAAAGAGGACTTAAATACGTCTATTCCCCACTATACCAGTACTTTTCCACTTTCCCAACCATGCAGCCTGCTAAGAATGTAGATACTAACTGGAAGGCAAAGCAGAATGTATTCAACTTCCCAGGCTAGGGAGTCCTGTGATTGGAAATGGTCACCTCAAACACCACTGAGCACGTCTTAGTTCCTTTACAGTGAATAAGCATGGACGATGTTCATTCATTCGAAAGGAAGTGGGAGAAAATCCCAAATGACTCTGACAGAAACGGGATGCAGTACACCCCCTCCATGCTGACCTGCCAGGCTTACAGGGAGCTTATTTTGGTTTTATAGCCCCCGATAGGATGTCAATCGGAAAAAAATTTCTCAGGAACTTCCATTGAAAAGAACACGATTTCTCATGACTGCACCGTGTTCTTGATTTCCCAGGACAAGTCTCCTTAGTTTCATGTCCTTGAAGCTCTTTAGCCAGTAGCTTTTCCAGGTGCACGATGACAGTCACTAACAGGGGCTGGCGAGATGGCAGAGCTGAGAAAGTCACCCCAAGAGGTCCCCAGTGAGCATGACATTTGAGGCTGGAGCCTTCTGGTTTGTTCTCTTTGAAATAGCCACGTGGATCTTGCAACTAACCCCCAAGCATATCTGTATTTGTTTTAATACAAAAATAACATATCCCTCACATTTTCACACAAAGCAGCTGTTCCAGGGCGAAGGTCTATAATTTAGCCTGTAGCTTCTCCAGCAGTACCCACACTATCCTTCTATTTTCTCAGCTTGAGGTAGAAGAATTAAGTGGGTGGAGATTGCCCTGTTTAGTGCCTCCCTCCCCTCCCCCTCCCCCTCTGGCTCACCCAGCCTCCTTTCCTGCTGCTCAGGTCTCGAAGTTCTGCCCTACCCTGCCCAGCGGCATCTCCTGTTCTAGAACTTTGTACCCCTTCCCCAATATTTGCCAGTTCTGTCTTCTTCCCCCAAGATGATGCCAAAATTGCTCTTAATGTTGGCCGCTTGATGCGTTTCTCTCTTCCAAGTAAAATACTTGTAATTTTTACGTGGGACTTCAGGCATCATGGCAGAATGATATGAGAGACATTTGGGGGCTGGAGGAGCCCCACGGCATCCCTAAGCTCACACCATGAAAGCAGCCACCTTGCAGGGGCACTGCTCTTGCAGATCCCCAGCCTGGGAGGGCGGCTGGTGACGTTATCACAGCAAAGAGCCAGAAAGCTTCAGGTTCTATCTATTCAAATAGCTTTTCTGGGCTTTCACCATGTTATTGCTTGGAGCTGTACTCAGTGCAGTTTAATTTTCTTTTAAAGATTATTTATTTATTTATTTATTTGAGAGAGCGAGAATGAGAGAGAGAGAGAGCATGAAAGGGGGGAGGGTCGGAGGGAGAAGCAGACTCCCCGCCGAGCAGGGAGCCCGATGTGGGACTCGATCCCGGGACTCCAGGATCATGACCTGAGCCGAAGGCAGTCGCTTAACCAACTGAGCCACCCAGGTGCCCCAGTTTAATTTTCAAATGGGATACAGGGATAGGACAACGATGACAGCAAGATTCAAAGAAAGGTTGACCTAAGCCCATGTTTCTAGGAGACCAGAAAATGGTGGCTCTACTTGGTTTATCCTTCAGGTGAACCATTGCTCATTGAGATTTGAATCTGTTTCTCGTATATCCTGTTAAAAAAAATCTCAGGGCCTACTCTCCCATGAATAAAAGTGTTAATTACATTTTCAAAGCTGTAAACTCAACGCAATGTGTTTGGAAGGGGGTAGGAGGATGAATAAGTGTTTGGAGACACTTTCTGGGCTGGCTTTGCTCGCACATCCATTTCTGCCCACATGGTGCCACACAGATTACACTCTTGGGGTTCTGCCGGGTATTTTCTTGGTGTATCTGTGTGTGTGTGTGTGTGTGTGTAGGTATAGGTGTATATATGGTGGAGGAGATCATATTCTTTTTTTTTTTAATTGCAAGTTAATCTGAAGATCCTAGAAGTTACTATGTAGATACCATTTGGGAAATCAAAGTCTAATATTTGGTTGTTTTTTTTTTACAAAAAGATTTATTTATTTATTTATTTATTTATTTATTTATTTATTTATTTATTTATTTAAGAGAGAGGGAGGACGCACGTGCGTGCATGAGTTGGGGGAGGGCTAGAGGGACAAGCAGACTCCCCACTCACTCAGTGAGGATCCCAGGACCCTGAGGTCATGACCTGAGCAGAAGTGAGATGCTTAACTGACTGAGCCACCCAGGTGCCCCATTCTAGTAGTTTTAAATACAGAAACAATCTTTATAGCCTCATATTAGCTGCATCAATCTATCACATGGAATAAACATATTTTTATGGTGCCTGCAGAGCCCATGATGGCCCTTGGAAGTATCTGCTCCTTATCTGCAGACATGCTTTAAACAACACGTCCCTGTTCCCACCCCTCTGTCATAGCCAGTGGGAGTGAGTAGCAAATTCCTTGACCAGGAGCACTAGTCTGGTTCTCCCACGTGCTGTTGGTGCTAGATCTGAAAGGCAGCGAGGAGTTGAGGTGGCCCTGGAGGAGAGCCAGAAAATATTCCTTTTCTTTCTTTCTTTTTAAAGATTTTATCCATTCATCTGAGAAAGAGAGAGAGAGAACACGCCGGAGCAGAGGGGAGGAGCAGAGGGAGAGGGAGAATCACGCTCCCTGCCGAGCAGGGAACACGACATGGGGCTTGAGCCCAGGCCCCTGCAATCATGACCTGAGCCCAAGGCAGACGCTTAACTGACTGAGCCACCCAGGCACCCAGAGAATATTCCTTTTATCATCTCTCTACTGATTTGGAAGTTTTACAAGCTCTTTCTGTGTCTTTTTAGTAGTTCTTCTTCTTTTTTTAATATTTATTCATTTATTTTAGAGAGAGAGTGCATGTGCATGTGAACATGGGGAAGGACAGAGAGAGAAGGAGACAAGCAGACTCACCCCACCCCTCACAGGGATTGATTCCAAGACCCCGAGATCATGACCTGAGCCAAAACCAAGAGTTGGATGGTCAGCCAACTGTGCCACCCAGGCGCCTCCATAGTTATTCTTAATATTAAAAGGCATCTTCAACTTAAGCCTCTATTTAATATTTCCAATCTTTTCCTATGTATTTCAAACCCCTCCAATCTGACATGGTAACATCTAGCTCAGTGTTCTACTTCATCTTCTCCTTCCTTCTCCCTCACTCCCCTTCCCATAATGGTCCAAGCCTTTGTTGACCTACAATGTCATGGCACAAAATCCAGAACCATGTTATCTTATCTTAATATACTTTTATTTGGGGGAATCCCACATTGCAGGAAGAAGTCCCAAATCAAGCTATCAGCAAGGTTCTGCTGCCTCTGAAAGCTTCTTCCTCGGTGGCCAGCAATCCTTGGCATTCTTTGGTTTGTTGCTGCGTCACTCCAGATTTCACCTTTACTATTACATGGCCTCCTTCCCTGTGTGTCTGTATGTGTCCACTCTCCTCTTATAAGGACATCAGTTATTGGATTTAGATTCCACTTTAATATGACCTCATCTTAACTAATTACATCTGCAAAGGCCCTATTTCCACATAAGCCATATTCTGAAGTTCTGGGTGGACATGAATATTTGGAAGACGCTAGTCAACCCACTACAGGGGATCATGTGTACAGGGTTGAATGGTCTCATTCTCTGAATGAAATCTGTCCTTTCCCATCACCTTTACTGGGGCCAGGCCTCTCTGAAAGAGGGTGTTCGGGTCATCTTGGGAACAAAAGTCTTGCTGGATTGTGTAGGTAGAACGCTGCTCTGGGCACAGTGGGTCAGGATGGGGAAGTGCTCTTATAAAAGAGAGACTGAAGTTCCCTTCTGCAAATTGGAAAAGCATGGGCTGCACGCCCCGCAGGGCCTGGAAAAATAAACCACATCCTCCCCCTCTTTTTTGTGTCCTTGATAAAGGGCTCTGACTCAGAGGAAAAATACACAGGCCGCCAGGGGCCATGTTTACACTGAAGTCCACACAGGAGTAACAGAAGCCTGCTGGGAGGAATTAGGGCTGTTATGTGTGTGGCAGAATCAGTGTGAACAGTGGCCCATGCCTTTGTATGTGCTGAACACGTGGGCTCAGAGTTCTGGGCCATGGCTGGCACGTGAAGGGACATTAGCAGGCAGTGAGGAAAGGTTTGTCTTGGGAAGAATATTTATTTATTTAGAGTGTGCACATGCACGTGTGCGGGGGGCAGGGGAGGGGCAGAAGGAGAGGGAGAGAGAGAATCTTAAGCAGACTCCTGCTGAGCGCGGAGCCCCATGCCCGGCTGGATCTCACAACCCAGAGATCATGACCTGAGCTGAAGTCAAGAGTCGGATGTTTAACCGACTGAGCTGCCCAGGAGCCCCTGTCTTGGGGAGAATATGTAGATGGCAGCTATTTATTTATTCAACAAACCCTTACTGAAGTCCCATTATGTACCAGGCACTGTCTTATATTGTGTCTCTTTTTCAGTATAACTCAAAGACTATGTAGAGGCATATTTCCTATGGTTAAATCCTCAAAATGTGTAGAAAAGCTCATGTGAAGATGACACAGCTTTGCTTCAAGTGGTGTTAACTAAAGCACAGGATGTTGATATAAAATAACTAGGCATTGGGCTCCGAGTTAAATGGGAAATGTCAGAGTTTGTATGAGGCTCAAAAGAGTCGGATGAAATCAACATGAAGTACAGAGCAGATGACACTGAAATCTACTAACCTAAGATGATCCCTTAGCCAGGGTTGCATTATGTGCTGTGGAAAAGCCTAGAAAAAGGAAACAGTGAACTTTATCATATATTCAGGAAAATGTGTTGCTTTTTGGGTTTATGTAAAAGGAATTGCTAAAAGGAAAAAAGTTTTAACATCTTCCACTAAAACAGCTTTGCTCATATACCTTAACAATGTGCTTCTCAGCTGGATAATTTTCCTTTCTTTTTTTTTTTTTAATGCTTCCATTTACAATTGCTTCAAATATTTTTAAAAAGATTTTATTTATTTATTTATTTGACAGAGAGAGAGAGCACATGTGGGGAAGGGCAGAGGGGGAGGGAGAGGGACAAGCAGACCCTACAAGCAGCCTGATGCGGGGCTCCATTTCAGGGCCCTGAGATCACGATCTGAGCCGAAACCAAGAGTCAGACGCCCAATCGACTGAGCACCCCAGGTGCCCCTGGATTATTTCTTTTATCTCAAAAGTGTGAATTTTGATACAGGCTCTGGATGCTCGTGGAGGCCCAGGGATTTCTTTCTCTTTATGGGCACCTAATCCATGTAATCATTCATTCACGCATGTTTTTGGAGTGACTACCAAGGGCCAGGTTCTAGCTGCTCATGGAGTCATAGCATTTTGCAGCCAGAAGACCTTGCACAAAGTGTTTAGTCCCTCCCCTTTATGTCTCAGAGAAGGACATTGCTCACAATGTTGAAAGGCCTGCCTCAAAACCACCATCGCCCGGGGGACCAGGTCTGCTGAGCCATCTTGAATGCTTTCTTTTTTTTTTTTTTTAAGATTTTATTTATTTGAGAGAGAGAGAGAATGCGAGCATGAGGTGGAGGGGCAGAGGGAGAGGGAGAAGCAGGCTTCCCGCGAAGCAGGGAGCCCGATGAGGGGCTCGATCCCAGGACCCTGAGATCATGACCTGAGCCAAAGGCAGACGCTTAACTGACTGAACCACCCTGGTGCCCCCATGTTGAACGCTTTTTGTGCAAGGCCATTGTTATGGACTGAATGTTTGTTCTCCCCCCCAAATTCATATGTGGAAGCCCTAACCACCCAATATGGTGGTATCTGGAGGTGGGGCATTTGGGAGGTGACTAGGTTAAATGAGGTCATGAGGATGGAACCCCCATAATGGGATTAGTGCCCTTATAGGAAGAACAAGAGACATTAACACACACTCTCTCAGCCATGTGAACACACAGTGCGAAGGCATGCTTATGTGCCAGGAGGAGGGCCCTCGCCATTAATGGAATCTGCCAGCACCTTAATTTTGTACTTCCCAACCTCAAGAACTGTAGGAAATAAATACCCATTCTTTAAGCCACCTAGTGTATGTATTTTGTTATAGCAGCAGAGCTAATCTTGCCTTATTATCCCCTATGTTTTTTTTTTTTCCTAAAGTCCTGGTATCAGCTTGTTTTTCTGTTACTTCAAACAACTCCCTCCATCTGACCCCATTCTCTAAAGCAAACCAAACAAGATAGCAAAACAGGGTTTGAAATGTACTTGTAGAAGTCAAATCCAAATACTGAAAAATGAAGAAGCAACAAACAAAGTCTAAATGACAAAGATAGTGGACCCATTTCAAATTATTATCAGCATGGTAAAACCCAGAACAATGCAAGAATTCAGGTGGTGCTGAGAATTTTGCCCAGGTGTGACAATCAAAATCTGTGAGTGTAAATAATTGGAATGAAGCATCTCTTAGGGCTTTTCCAACCTAAAATTCTGTGATCCAATTTTTTCTTTTCTTTTTAAAACCAGTAATTTTGTCTATATGATATAACTGACCCACAGGTTGCTCTTTTTCAAGGGATAATTAGCAACAGGTTTAATTAAATTCCAACAATTAATTCAATTCCATCCACTACTCTGCAGCCCAATATACCATATACGTAATGATTTTATGTCTTTCACCCAAGATACACACGTATGTATGTACCCTTATGGCAAAGTAACAAAAGTTTCCATAAAACCTATATGACTTCTTATTACAGCAGCTCTGGAGATGTCAAGAGAGAAAATCCATTTTTTATGCAATCTCAGCATCTCAAGGAGATTGGGCTTTCTTTTCACACAAGAATGGGAATCTTCTCTCCCAAATCATTATTACAAGGTTTTTGCAAAAGTAATGTCTATTTTAATATGAGCCCGTCTGGAATTAACTTTGTCTGCTTGTGCCTATGTTTGATATTCAGGGTGTAGTAATTTCGTATCAGCATTCCAGATCTGTAACTAGCTCAAGAGCACCCAGTTAGGTAGCAGACCCTAGTGCAGCCACATTTTCCTACCCCAAGTCAGCTGAGACTCATTGGCATATCACCGAACCTGTACTCACACACTTCCTATAAGAGCTTAACCTTACTCGTGGGGAAAGCTTCCGGCTGCACTGTATTTCTTATAGTGTGGTGTGAAGCCCACCTGAATGAGAATCTCCCTGGGGAGGGTGTGCTTTTTATTTTTTTAAAGATTTTATTTATTTATCTGAGAGAGAGAATGGGAGACAGAGAGCATGAGAAGGGAAGGGTCAGAGGGAGAAGCAGACTCCCTGCCGAGCAGGGAGCCCGATGCGGGACTCGATCCAGGGACTCCAGGATCATGACCTGAGCCGAAGGCAGTCACCTAACCAACTGAGCCACCCAGGCGCCCGAGGGTGTGCTTTTTAAAAACCATATGAGACTCCTGACTCTGGGAAACCAACTGAAGGTGGCAGAAAGGGAGGTGGGTAGGGGGATGGGGTAATGGGTGATGGGCACTAAGGAGGGCACGTGATGTGATGAGCACTGGGTGTTATACGCAACTAATGAATCATTGAACATTTTATCAAAAACTAAAGATATACTAAACGTTGGCTAATTGAATTTAAATTTAAAAAAATTTAAAAAACCCCGCGATTCCTAGGCCCTATATCCATCTCTACTGAATCAGGTCCTGGGGAAGGTCCCAGGCATAAACATTGTAGGCATGCTCTGTGGTTGATGCTGAGGCTTATTAAGGTATTAGGACTGTTTTTAGAAGGGACATTGATTCGTAGCAGGGTGATCACCATAGCAACCTAGGAACCCATCACCTGAACTGTATTCCACATGATTTCATGTTTACTGTCTTCTACTTTAAATGATAGATCAGAGAGAAATAAAACCCACAAGGATCTGGGCAAGTCATCATTTATTCATTAACACAAGTCCATGTCCAGAAGCAGCCTGACATGACAACTTCTCTAACCAGACAACAGAATGACAGGGTCGTGGATCCCCTTCAACAGACCAGAGATGTGCTTGCTCTATTGTGGCCTCTTCGGGGACACATTGTCATTCTGCCAGCCTTCCAACGTGCGACATGGCAGGGTGACCGCCGAGGGAACTGCTGTGTGCTCATTCTATCCCAATCCCTCACCTCATCAAGTGCAAGGATCCATGAATCAGACCACAAATCAGAGATGGAAATAAAAAGGCATTCAGAATAATTTTAGGAAGAGACAGGATGGGCCACTTTTAGAGCTCCGGTACCAAAACACAAGAAAGGATGAGAAAGAGAGCGAGAGGATGAATTTGCCGTCTTCCATTTTCTGAGCTTGGGTGCAACAATTCACTCCTCATAAAGCAGTTTGAATAAAGCTCAGGTGATGGGCCTTCGGTTGCCATGGCAATTACTCGGCTGTGGGCAGCCACCTAATGCTTCTCTAATTTCCCTGCAGAAATGCACCCAAGGTCAGCAGAGAAAACACAGTGCCTGTCCCAGACTCCCGGGGACAAAGTTGGACTCTGCCTGGCGCGTGACCAAACTGTCTTTGAAATCCATTCCATTCCTTGAAATATCAGTAATCATTTTGACATGACACAAAACGAGGCAGGTTGGAGCTTTGGCGTGCAGGAAATAGAATTTTATTTTTACAGAACTCAAATTTCCATCTTTATCCCAATGGGGTGGCGGGAAAATCCAATCAGTCTTTAGGGATCACTGCACATTCTCGGGGTTATGTGAAGGTGTCGGTGGGGGGCGATTACAGACGACCCGTGTGGGGAGGGGACATCTGGGCACAAAGGCTGCTGCTGAGACCTCTCTCCTCCTGTCCGCGGGGCTGTCCTCAGTCCCGCACCTCTCTCTGCTGCTCCAGCCCCTCCTGGGTATGTACCTCTCGGAGAGGCTGTTTTTCATCCCCTCTGCACAGATGCAGCACCGGGCATCCCCCATCAGGGGTCTTGAGGTTTCCCTGGGACTCTGCCCATGAGGCAAAACGAAGGGTTCACTCTCTAGAACTCACCAAACTCAGCTTTCATCAGTTTCCTTCAATCCCCTCAGATGTTTTTCTAGTATGTGGGTAGGGAAGAATCCTTCCCCCTTTCAAGTTTCTCCCATGCATTTTGTCTACACCCTGTCCTTTCTCTTGCCAGTGGGCTTAGAGTTTCAAAAACTCGGGAAGACTGTTTTCTGCCCAGCTGTACTTCGCCCCTGAGACATTTAGTCAATAAATGTTTATTGAGCATCCACTAAATGCTAAGTACTGATCTAGGCTATGGAGACGTAGTATTGGGAAAAATACGTGAAAATCCTTGTGATTATGGGGCTTAGGTTCTAGCAGGAGAGACAGACAATAGTCAATAAATGTAGCAACAAAGGAGAAGTGTGGAAGGGAAGCAGCAAGTTGCAATTTTAAATAGAGAGGATGGGATAGGCCTTGTGGAGGAGGTGACATTTGAGCACAGACTTCGGGAAGCTTGAGGGAGTCAGCTAAGTGGGTGTCCTAGGGAAGAGTGTTCCAGGCAGAGGGAACAGCTCAGGCGAAGACCTTAAGACAGGAACATGCTTGGTGTTGTTCAAGGGCAGCAAGCAGACCAGTCTGGCTGAAGTGAGTGAGGGGAAGAGTAGCTCAAGGTGAGGCCAAAGATGCATGTGCACGTGTGTAGGAGAGTGGAGGCTGATGATGACACATCATAGGGTCTTGTACAAGCCACTGCAAGGGCTTTTCTGCGTGGGGGGGCGGGGGGAGGCATCATTGCAGAGTTCTCCTTAGGAACATAATTAGGACTTCAGTTTTAAAAGGATCACTCTAGCTGCTGTGACGAGAATAGACCCTAAAGAGGGAAAATAAGGAGACAGAAAGCCATTGCAGAGACCCCAGGTGTGAGATGGCGCTGGAGGAGATGAGAAGTGGTCAGATTCTGGGGTTCCGACCCTCCTCCACCTCCACCTCCACCAGATTTTTTTATCACGGTCTCTAAGTTTCTTCTTTTCCCCCACGGCTGGGTGGTCGGCACAAAGCGGTGTTTTATAGATAACATGTGATCGGTCTTCCCGCAGCTTTGCTTCCTGACAAGCGGAACGCCCTTCAGGGATCACGCAGGCTGTCCTTTGTACCATAGCCCTTCCTGGTAACATGAGTCATTTTCAAAAATGCTGTCTAGAAACTTGATTTGCAGATGACCTCACCATATGAGTCCTATGATCTACATTTCTTTAAATCCAGGAGGATATGTCCTATTACATGCTGTATCAATTAAGCAGTTTCTTTCAATAAAATAGTTTGACTTCCATGTTCTGTAGCAATTTGTCTCTCTTAACTGGTATATAACAGCCCAACTATTATCTCTGAGGGCCTTCTATGACTTTCGAACCAAATCTCAGCTATTTGCTGGGCACATATCGGTATCTATCCTATGCATGACTTGGAGATTGTTCCTCTGGTTTAAACCACAGGAATATCGGGGGTGGTGGGGCAGGAGGGACTGGCATCTTACTATTACTTCAGCACTTTTTGGTAACATTCATTCAGAATGTAGCAGTTTCTGCTTGGGAGCCAGTTAAAATGCAGTTGCGGGGCGTCTGGGTGGCTCAGTCATTTGAGCATCTGACTCTTGATCCTGGCTCAGGTCATGATCTCAGGGTCCTGAGATCGAGCCCGGTGCTGGGCTCTGTGCTCAGCAGAGTCTGCTTGAGATTCTCTCTCTCCCTCTCCCTCTGCCCTTCCCCCACCCCCACACCCTGTACTCTGTCCCTGAAAAAAAAAGTAGGTTGCAACTACTGTATACTCAGAAGAAAGCTTATCTGTCTGTCTTCACTACTTCAAAATCCTCAAGTAACAATCCAAATATCTTGGTTTCATTCATTTGTTTTTGTTCTGGGTCTCCTTTCCTAAGTCTCTTCAGTTTATTAGGTGTTGAGCCAGTCAGGGTTCCTGGCTGTGAACAATAGAAATCAAGCCTGGCTAACTCGAGTGAGGGTGAGTCACAAGGATGTGAGATGCAGCCTGGAAATGATGAGATGGCTGGAGAACCAACCTCGAAGGACAGGCAGGGGCTGGCGGGGAAAGGGATGGTCAAGGCCACTGCGATGCACCGGATTTTTGTGTTCCCTCCAAATTCATATGTTGAATGCCAATGTGATGGTATGAGGATGTGGGGTATGCGGGAGGTAATTAGTTCATGAGAATTAGCTCATGAGTCGGATTAGCGCCCTTATAAGAGACCCCCTAGAGCTCTGTAGCTCTCTTCCCACCATGTGAGAATACAGCCAGGACACAGCAGTCTGCAGTCGAGAAGAGGGCTCTCACGGAAACCCGACCATTTCCTTGGACCCCCACAGCCAATCTATCACCAAGTCCTACTGAGTCTTTAAAATGTCTCTTGGCTCCTTATTGGTCATTGTTAATTATGCCATCTTTGTCGACACCCTAGTGATCCGTAAAACTCTTTTAAGTATTCTCCTTGAGTCTAGTTCCTCCCTGCCCCAATGCATCCACGCCACCCGATGCGGCATTTGCCAAACCCAGATAACCACCTGGCTTTCTTAAAAAGTCTGCAGCAGACCCAACACAAGGTCTTTAGCCTGCCATTAAGTGCCTCTCTCTCCCTCATCTTCATCCCTGCAGCTTTAGTCTGCACACGTCGTGCTCCCGCCTCAGTATACTTCCACCTGTGGTTAGAACCTTGCAATCACCCCCTCGCTCCCTGCAGGAATGAGTTCCCCTCTGTGGCACAGCACGTGGGGGTCTCCTCGCCTGTGCCTGCCTACGGTTGGCCTCTCCTGCGCAGTCCCAAGCTGTTTTTATTCCTCAGTGCCTCTTCTGTTCTCTCAGACTAGGATGCCTGCCCATATTTTTCTTCTTTACAAACTCTTATTTATCCTTAAAGATTTAACTCATTCCTTTAGTCCATAATTACTGAGGACCTAATGTATGTCACATATTGTCCTGGGTGTGGTGAGCGAGTCAGACAGGATTTCTGCTCACGGATCTTATGTTTTGGGAGGAGAAGACCAACAATTAATTGGAAACAAATAAATGAGGTAGCTGATGATAATGGTAACGATGCTTAAAGAAATAAAACAAGATGTGCTGGAGAGCAGAGGGAGGCGTGTGGCCTTTACCCTTGTGTTTAGAGAAGGCTCTCTTAGAGAAGGTGCCATTTTATCTGAGACCTGAATGAGAGAAGGAACTAGCATGCAAAGTTCAGGGGAGAAGCTCATTCCAGGTCGAGGGAACAACACGTGCTAAGGCCCTAAGGCAGGAAAACTAGCTACATTGGAGCAACAGAGAGGAGGCCAGGGGGCTGAATGAAGGGAAGAATAACAGAAATGAGCCCAGAGAATTCGTAAGGGTCAGGTCATACAATGTCTTATAATGCATTGAAGGAGTCTGGATTTTTTGCTTTCTCCAATGAACCTTCCCTGACCTTCTTTCACTAATTTAAGCACCACTTTTTATCCTAATTGACTCTACTACTGAGAACACCTAGCTGGCCACCAGCATTCTCATCTCAACTTTCTTTGTGGATCTCTGGTCATTGTTTCATGTATTCTTAGAAAATGAAGCAAACTGTTTCTTTGTTTTAAAACGGCACTAGATTAAGAGAAAATATAAATGAAAATTGAAAAGGCAGTGAGGATATGCATAGGAAACATGTCAGAACAGGATGTTCAGTGAACACATTATATGTATTTGCAAATTTGGGGACTCCAAAGTCTCCAGAGACTGTCCTCCTGAATGTCTAAAGGTCTACTCAGCCATGACTTACCAACTTTGGTTATAATCTAGTGGTCTATTTTTTCTTTTTTCAACTAAATTATAACATCCTTCCAATGTAGTTCCATGTTTGAAATTGCTATACATATGAACTTCCACACAGCACCAAACACACTTCTGGTTTCACTGTAGATGCTTCCTAAGTATCTAAATAATTCTACTTCAGAAATCTTTGCTTACACTGACAGAGGGATGGTGTAAAGATAGCGTATAGTAAATGATGGTGGGGGGTTATGACCATCCAGCATTTGGGGGAGAATGTCCTAAAATATAAATCCCTCCCCCCACAGGCCAAATAGAAGCCATCCTTCCTTTTCCACCTGCCCTTGCAGGTAGGGTGCAGACACGTGACCTTGACTTCTCCAATCCGATGTGCCCACGTGACACTTTAATTTGGAAGAAAGCAATGGGAGGAAACAGCTGTTTCCCAGAATCCAGTTTTCAGATGACAGGGCAATGAAGGAATCCAGCTTTCAAAAAGCTGGAGGGAGCAGGAGGGAGAGGTCTGGCATCCAGAACCTGGGGTAAGATGTGGCAGCCATACATAGTCTCTGTATCTAGTGATAGGGACCACGTCCTTGCCTGAGCTGCCCTGCAGCCCGGCTCCCATGTTCATCGACTCTTATTTAGCCTGACTCTAGCCCTCCGGGAATTTCTGTAAGCAATCTCATCTCCTTTAATAAATTCCATTTCTGTGTAAACCGCTGGTATACCTTCTGTTTTTCTCAACTCAGAACTCTGGTTGCAGGCAGGGTAGAGTTAGCAGGGAGACTTTCAATTAAGCATTAGGGTCAAAAACGAATCAGGAATTAAAAACAAAAACCTCCACAAGTTATCATTTAAGCCAGTGGGGGCACGGTAGCTGATTTATAAAAATTCAATTTGCTCACTGCTTCTTAGAGAGCGAAACTATTGAAGTCGCATTGCTTTAAAATGGAAGGCGGGTATGTGGCAACTGGAAACTCGTAAAGACATTTTAACTGTACAGGACCCCAGTGGGATGGATGCATAGACAGAATAAGGCTACTCTCTCACTTACTTACACTGGCTCGCTGCTTGATGGTATTACATCCTTTTCCAACACGAGCTGTTTCTCCTCACCTGCAGACCCCCGAGCATGTGAGTGTTTCTATATTGAATTCCTGGCAACTGAAGGGGAGGTTTTGAACTCCTTGGCAGAGCTGGTATTCTTGTATTGTAAATGGTTCAGGGTTACCCCCACCCCCTGCCCCCGGACTGTTTTCATAACCTGTTCTTCATTTTTTATGTAATCACAGTACTAGGTATGATTAGTTCCAGGAATAAAAGCCAGCATCAGTCTTGGGCTAAACCCTGAGCTAGAATCAATCCTTACTTACGTCTATCAATAACCCTATAAAGGGGGCGTTATTTCTCCTACTTTCCAGATGGGAAGGGAGACTCAGGAAACTGGCGTTTCTTGCCCAAGTACTTGGGTTGTGGAATCAATATAGTAGTAGGTCACCATCGTCATCTGTTGAGGCTGCTAGAATAAATTAGCAAACTCGAGGTGGTTTAAACAACAGAAATTTGTCTCTCACATTTCCAGAGGCTGGAATTCTGAGATCAGGGTGCCTGCGCAGTTGGGTTCTGGTGAGGCTCTTCGACTGGGTTGCAGACTGCTGACTTAGCATGTCCTCACATGGTGCAAAGAGACTGGGAGAACTGCCTGGGGTCTCTTTATAAGGGCACTCACCCTGTTCACGAGGGCTCCACCCACGTGATCCAATCACCAGCAAGACTCTACCTCCAAACACCATCACATTAGGGGTTAAGATTTCAACATGTGAACTTTGGGGGAAGTCACGCATTCAGTCCGTAGTAATTTCCAAGAGTGTTTAAAAAAATAAACAGAACATCAGAGTACATCATGCTTCTCCAGCGTCTTATTTTATGAAACCCTAGTCTTAGTTTTTTTTATATCCATGCAGATGTAAGTACTGGGTAGTGATGTAAAATATATTTCTTATCGCGAGTTGCAGCAAAAGCTGTTTGAAAGCTAATGGTTGTAGTCTAAAGTCTTCAAGTTACAGGGGAAGGAACGGAGGCATAGAAAGATGAACTAAATTGGCCAAAATTACTCAGTTGTTAAGAAGAAAAGATAGACCCAGCCATGAGGCTCCTGCTAGTCCGTTTTTCTATCCCCATACAAAAATGTTCACTATAATCCCTGTCTTTTCAACCTTACAGAATTGTTATAGAATTTAAATAAGATAATTCAAAAGATTTTTTTTTTTAAACCACAAACCATGAAACAAATACAAGGTACAATTTGTATCAGTCAGGGTTATCAGTCCAAAGACAGACACCGCTCTAGGTCTTCTGGCCGAGAGGAATTTAAATAGGATTTAGGTCACAGAGTTATTGGAAAGGCAGGGGGAGCAGAGAGCAGGGAAGGATGATGGTATCTAGAGCCCAGAAAGCGCAGAAACAGGCTGCCCGCCCCGCAGGGTCCCATGGTCTCCGTGCTTGCTGGGTGACCGCTGACAGAGGCAGAAGAATGGTTTCTGCTCTCTTCCTCCCTTCCAACCTGGTCCGTGCTTCTTGGCAGCAGCACCTAACAGAATTGTTCTGCTTGTTGGGGTACAGGAGACCAAGTCAGGAATGTGGTTGCAGACCACAGAGGATGCCCAGCATAATGTTTAATCCAAATTTGCTCTTCGCAAAAACAAATAGTATTTCTCTGCCCCCTCCACAGTTAACGGGGGCTTCAGCTCTCACTAAGATACCCTCCTGCTATTCCTATGGGTCCTGTGGGGTGTCTCTGAGTGCTGGTGAACACTATGTGTCGCTGACCCGGTCTTCTCTGGAGCCCCGGTTCGTGGTATCTGCTGCTGGTGAATTTCGTGGTATCTGCTGCTGGCCAATTTCGTGGTATCTGCTGCTGGCCAATTTCATGGTATCTCCTGCTGGTGAGTTTCCAGGCTGGTGTGGCTGTGGCTCTCCCACGGGCCCCACCACTAAAGGGTCCGCACCCACTAAAGCTCAGGGGCTGCCAGGTGTGCTTGTGCCCATCACCTGGGGTGCCACTACCACCATCTGTAGGAGGCGTCAGCGCCTCCATGATCTGCCAGCTGAAAACAACAGCATCAGCTGCTAAGGCCATCTGACCCACGGCTCTGCCCCCGCAAGGCTCTGCTCCTGCCATCTGCTAAGTCTGCGCGTTATCCTGGGGCCAGCTCACCACCCAGCCTTACCACTCGTGGCCGCGTCCAGCAGCAGGTTCTGTGGATGTCACGGGAGCCGTCTTGTACCCATTCCACACTCCACTGCTTTGTTCTGGAGACAGCTGTTTTCGTTGCCCTGGATGTATTGTCACATGTGACTCTGCTACCGTATGTCACAGTTTTTGTTTGAAAAAGTGATCTTTGGGTACTCTTTGTTTTTAAGCTCATTGCTCATTTTTCTCTGAGAACAGGACCATGGGAGCCTGGGCTCAGAACCGTACACCCATGCCTTTGGGTCAACAAATAGTTGTTGAGACCTGGCATTGCCAGCCCCATTCTAGGCTCTGGAGGTAAAGTAGCGAACAGAACAAAGTTCTGGCTCTTGTGGAACTTACAGTCAGATTGGAGGTTGACAATAAAGGCAGACCATAAACAATTTTATAATATATCGGGGGGTAATGAACTGTCATGTATCCCAATGGGAAATCGAGAAAAAGAGAAGGGGGGGAGAGATTTTAGCAGTGGTTAGGGAAGACCTCCATGATAAGGTGACACCTGAGCTCTATTTTTGCTAGGGACTAAATTTTTGTGTACCCCCACCCCCAGCAAATACATATGTTGAAACCTAATCCCTAATCCCCAATATGATGGTGTTAGGAGATGGGACTTCTGGGAGGTGATTAGATCATAAGGATGGAGACCTCATGAGTAGGATTGATGCCCTTATAAAAGAGACCTTGGAAAGATGATCTCTCTCTCAGCCATATGAGGACACATCAAGAAAGCAGCTGTCTGCAAATCAGAAAGGGGGCTCTCATCAGACGCTGAATCTGTGGTATCTTGATCTTGGATTTCCCAGCCTCTAGAACTATGAGAAATAAATGTTTGTTGTGTAAGCCACCCAATCTGTGGGATTTTTGTGATAGTGGCCAAAGCCGACTGAGATAGCTCTCTATCTATTGGCTCTTGCCATTTACGCTGTTTCTGTCCACATCCAATTATCTCAGTGATCCTCCAGCAGCCAATCCTCAGGGATACTTGGGGCACAATATCCGCTGGTCAAAGAGAATATTAGACGACCACAACAACCACAATCACAACTCCAACGGCTAAGATATTTTAAGCATCTCTTATGTGCCAGACACCGTCCTAAGTGCTTTGCATATATGATCTAATTCAATGCTTATCTCCATTCTATGAAGAAAGTAACATTGTTATTTCCACTTCATGATAGGAAAATGGAAACATAGAAAGAGGGAATTCCTCACTCAAAGTCAAACACAGACAGTCTGGCTTCAGAACCTATGATTAGGGGTTGTCCTGTATGACATGAAGGCTGACAGAATGAGCTGTGGGAATATCCAGGTGAAGGAGGTTCAGATAAAGAGAACAGCAAAAACCCTGGGAGGTAAGGCTTGGCATCCTGGAGAAACAACTGGAGGCCAGTGTGGCTGGAGGGGAGTGATAGAGGTGTTCTGGGCTGAGTTGCGATCCCCCCCAAATCCATGTCGAAGCCCTAACCCCCAGTACCTCAGAATGTAACTGTATATGGAGATAAGGTCTTTAAAGAGGTAGTTAAGTTAAATGAGGTCTCTAGGGTGGACCCTGATCCAATACGACTGGCGTCTTTGTAAGAAGAGGGCATTTGGAAAACAGACATGCACACGCATAGAGAGACAACCAGGTGAAGATACAGGGAGAAGGTGCCATTTGCAGGCCAAGGAGAGAGGCCTCAGAAGAAACCAACCCGGCTGACACCTTGATGCTGGACTTGCAGCCTCCACAACTGTGAGAAAATAAATGTCTGTTGTTTTAGCTGCCAGTCTGTGGTATTTTGTTAAAGCAACACAAGCAAACTGAGATAGGAGGGGGAGAGTGGAATGAGGTAAGGACAGGGGGCCCCAGCGCAGATCCCTCAAGGCCTTGGTGGCCATGGTGAAGACCTTAGATTCTGCTAGTATCCAAAATCTATAAAGAACTTATCAAACTCAACACCCAAAGAATAAATGATCCAATCAAGAAATGGGCAGAAGAAATGAACAGACATTTCTGCAAAGAAGACATCCAAATGGCCAACAGACACATGAAAAAGTGCCCAACATCACTTGGCATCAGGGAAATCCAAATCAAAACCTCAAAGAGATACCACCTCACACCAGTCAGAATGGCTAAAATTAACAAGTCAGGCAACGACAGATGTTGACGAGGATGTGGAGAAAGGGGAACCCTCCTACATTGTTGGTGGGAATGCAAGCTGGTGCAGCCACTCTGGAAAACAGTATGGTGGTTCCTCAAAAAGTTGAAAATAGAGCTACCCTACGACCCAGCAATTATACTACTGGGTATTTATCCTAAAGATACAAATGTAGTGATCCAAAGGGGTACATGCACCCCAATGTTTATAGCAGCAATGTCCACAATAGCCAAACTATGGAAAGAGCCTAGATGTCCATCAACAGATGAATGGATAAAGAAGATGTGGTACACACACACACACACACACACACACACACACAATGGAATATTACTCAGCCATCAAAAAAATGAAATCTTGCCATTTGCAATGACATGGATGGAACTAGAGGGTATTATGCTAAGTGAAATAAGTCAATCAGAGAAAGATAATTATCATATGATCTCACTGATACGTGAAATTTGAGAAACAAGACAGAGGATCATAAGGGAAGGGAGGGAAAAATGAAACAAGAAGAAACCAGAGAGGGAGACAAACCATAAGAGACTCTTAATCTTAGGAAACAAACTGAGAGTTGCTGGAGTGGAGGGGGGTGGGAGGGATGGGGTGGCTGGGTGATGGACATTGGGGAGGGTATGTGCTATGGTGAGCGCTGTGAATTGTGTAAGACTGATGAATCACAGATCTGTACCCCTGAAACAAATAATACATTATATATTAATAAAAAGAAAAGAAAAGACCTTAGATTCTATCTGAGAGAGGCAGAAAGTGATCTGGGGGTTTTGAGAAGAGGAACGACACAGTCTAACCTGAGTTAAAGTCTCACCCTGCCTGTCAGAGGCCAAAGGGGGAATCACAGGGTGGAGGACAACGATCGGGGTGAGAGATGGTGGTGGCTGGGATCAAGGCCGTAGCCATGGACTGAGGGAGGGGTGAGCAGATGCTGGATTATTTTTGGAAGTGGACCTGCCAGGATTTGCTGGTGGATCAGATGTAGAGAGTGAGAGAAAGGAATTACAGATGCCTCTGTGGCTTTTTGGTCTCAGCAATTGAGACATCTGATGGAGGGGAGACATCAAGAGTGAACTGTTGGTCATCCAAATGGAGACGTTGAGGAGGCAGCTGGACACAAGAGTTGGGGTTTGGGCTGGAACATGTGGGGGTCCTTAGTGGATAGATGGTACTTAACGCCATCAGATTGAGATTTCCTGGAGATCCTCTAAGAAATGCATGTAGCTAGAGACAAGATGTCCAGTGACGGTATCCTCCATACTCTGGGGATGGGAAAGCCATGGGGATGTGGCAAGAGAGGCTGAGGAGTCGCCAGTGAGTAAGAAGGAAAGAAGAGAGCGAACGGTGGAGACTAGCGAAGTGTGTCTCAGCGAGGAAGGTGTTCGGCAGGGTAACATGAGTCTACTGACGCAGTAAGAGGAGAGCTGAGATAGACCACTGCATTGAGAACCCTTTCACTGGCGGGTAGTGATGAAAATCTGACCTGAAGGGATTCACGAAAGACTGGAAGGAGCCAGCGAGTCTATTTCTGTAAAAGGGAGAAAGAAAGGGGCCGTACTGGGATTGGAGATAGGAGGTCAGTGGAGGTTTTCGCTTCCATGTTTTGTTTTGCTTTGCTTGTATTTCATGTTCGTACACTGATGGGAACGGTCCAGTGGAGAGGGGGATCTTGGTGAGGCAGGAAAGAGAGGGGTCACTGCAAGAGGAGAGAGGGAAAGTGTTGCAGGGAAGGGTTTAGCTTTAGATGAAGTGTAGAGTTCTATCCATAGTAACTGGAGGGAAGACAGAGCTCAAGGGCCTTAGACACTGCCACCTGGACAGATGTGTTGGTAGGAGCATATGACTTTTCCCTCTACTTGCTCCTATTCTTTCAGGGAAATGTTTATTTCCTAGGTTAGGGTCCTCGGCTGATAGTAAGGAGAAGAGAGGAGATATTGGAGGTTTGAGGAAAGAGGAAAAGGTGTGATTATCCAGGTGAACGCAAGATGGGATTGTCAACTGGCAGTGAGAGACCCTGTGGGGACAGATGAGGCCTTGAATGTGAAAACAGACAGCGTGGCCACGGGCTTCTCTCCCGCCACAGTCACTGGTTTGGGTGCAGGTGCAGAGCAGGTAGAGGAGTGGGCTTTTGTGAGGAAAGAGAAAGAGAGAATGGCAAAGGCAAGACAGTGACCATGATGCGCTGTTGGATTTCAGCCTGGAGTGACAATAGGCGGGTCACCGGTGAGGGACAGTGGGAGAGAGGTAGGACCAATGGGCTGGGGGGCCAGTGAGTTTGAAGGGAGGGGATAACAATACATAGGTCATCTTCCATCCATTATGGGGGCCAGGTGACTGGACCAACCTTATGATCCAGATTTTTGTTGCTGTATTCCTGAGAGACTGAGACCCCTCATACAAACAGGATTCTGACATTCCCTCCCCTCCACACACAGGGTGCATTTGGGCTATCTGCTCCATATTTTGAACTCTGTATATCCAACTTGGAATTTCTCGTTAACACGCTATGTCTGGATCTACCTTTAAGTGGGCCACTTATAAAGATGTTTTTCCCCCTGTAGCCCTAAATACCTCCTTACAAGCAGGTATTCATCTGAGTTGGCTGTCTTATTTAATCAAGCCATTAAAAACCAAACTGCAGTGTGAAAAAGGACAGGCTCAATTTAGGTGCCAACTCATTGAAAAATTGGCCCTTATAGGCTATAATTAGGAGAGAAAGAGCCCGCAATTGATCCAAGTGGAATAAAGGATCAGGAGAGGGACCTGAGGGCCCAGGGGACAGGGAAGTGCCATCTGTGGATGCTACCCTTCACTGAGGTGCTTCTTTTCCTTCTCTCCTCATCGTCTCTGCCAGCGACCACCCCAACCCCCCAGGAGCTGCCTCTATCTTTGTAGCCCCTCCGCTGAAGCCTGAGGGTGCAGGGGACGGTTAGGGCAGAACCTAACATCCAGGCAGAACCTAAGCAAGGGCTGGTGTGAGTGGAGTGAGCCTGGGGCCCTGCTGAAACCACAGGATAAATCACTGGGGAGCCTCCCCTGCTCTCTGTTCCTCTCCCCTTCCAATACTTTGATCCAAAGCAAAAGAGGCTTCACTGACCGTCAGGGTCAACCTTCAGAGGAAAGAGACACAGAAAGTGCAAAAACAGCAGGGGTGGAGGTAGGAGTTTTGTAGGAGGCCCTGCCCACTGCAGTCCTGTAGAGCTGGCTCTAGTCCCCGACCCTGGAAAGAGAAAACCCCAGGGGGCTGCCTTCCTTGGAGCTCCTTTCAAGTCCCCCAAATGATTTTCACACCATTGTACTGAATTCCCCACCCCCAGCCACAGCACTGAGCAAAGGTGACTGTCACCTAGTTCTTGGTGATCCCTCACTGCCATGGTGGTTACAGCAAACTCAGGATGGTTGTGAGAGGCAAAAGGCAAGCCCACTTTTCCTTTACCCCCTCTGCACATCTTTGGTTCTTAATAGTCACAGAGGAAAATGAATTCAGCTGGTTTGATCACCAAACAGAATGAAACACACCTCTAAGCAAGCGAGTATCAGGTGCAGCCTACCAATAGGTGGGGTGTCCATGGAGGCGGGGGGGGCGTTGGTTCATGTCGCACTGTCTTTCTGATGTTTCTCCTACACTGGGGCCCGCTCTGTCTTAAGTCATGGAATGGCGTCTGAATTGCCAAAGTGGTCTCTCCTCCTGTGTATTGCAGGGAAGGTCTCCTCGGAGAAATGAAGCAAGTTTCCCAGGTCAGACCTCATAGTAGAAAATGGAGGGCGCCTGGGTGGCTCAGTTGGTTAAGCGACTGCTTTCGGCTCAGGTCATGATCCTGGAGTCCCTGGATCGAGTCCCGCATCGGGCTCCCTGCTCGGCAGGGAGTCTGCTTCTCCCTCTGACCCTCCTCCCTCTCATGCTCTCTGTCTCTCATTCTCTCTCTCTCAAATAAATAAAAATAAAATCTTTAAAAAAAAAAAAGAAAAAAAAGAAAATGGAGAGGAAAAAGCATTCTGGGGCTGCAAATGAGAGTCCTCCAAATAAATTCGGAATTACACTGAGTACCATATCCTCTCCCCTGCAGTTCCTATACCCAATGGTATGTTAGTAAATGTTTAACAATTGGCCCTCTGGGGGGTGAAGGGGAGGATTTACAGTCCGTGCTGATTGCTGTGGTATAAATCCTCCCACCACGGCCACTTCCAGACTTTCCCACGGGAGGTCACTGGATGCAAAGTTGGGAAGAGATGCGCACCGTTGGCTCCTGAGAGTCACTCTGAGGCTGTAGCACCTAGTGTTTTGTTGGCGACAATGTGAGGGCAGGCAGGCTTCATCTCTGGCTTTAACTAAAGCTGCGGTAGGACCCAGAGAAGCAAGTGGTATAGCGATGTCAGCCTGGAGAAGGAGTTGGGCAATAATGTGATTCTGAACCCAATTCCAACATGGGATGGGAGGGTTTCCTCACACCACCAAGCAATGCTCCAGACACCAGCTGGGTGTCTTATAACTGAACTCAATTCTGACACTACCTACCTATCTATCCAGAGATACCATCAGATTCCCCAGATTAAGGGCTCAGTCTCAAAGACTGTCCCCTGCCCCAATTCAGATGTCAGTTGCAAGCCCTGGTTGTCAACCTGTACTTCTGACCAAATGAGTATAAACCAGCAGTTGCAACAACCCCCTCCTTGGGTTTGATTAATTTGCTAGGGCAGTTCCCAGAGCTCAGGAACCCCATTTACTCATCAGATTACTGGTTTATTATAAGATGATAGAACTCAGGAGCAGCCAGAAGGAAGAGATGCATGGGGCGAGGTGCGGGGAAGAGCACAGAGCTCCCGTGAATGGTGCTCAGCACACACTGTTTGAGTGTTGCTGAGGGGCTAACACCTCTCTAGTGCTCCAACCCAGCACAGCCCAATAGAATGTTCTGTAATGATGGAAATGTTCTACATATGTGCTATCTGAAAATGGTAGCCACTAGCCACAGGTGGTTACTGAACACTTGAAATATGGCTATTGCAATCAACCAAGTGGATTATACGTTTTATTTAATTTTAATAATTTAAATCTAAATGGCCCCACATGACCGGCGGCTACCATAAAGGATGGTACAGCAAATAGCTTGCAACTCAGTTACGACCTATGAACCAGCAGCTATGGCATTAGTGTCTGCAAAGCACAATGACACAAAATGCAGTAAAACAGGGCATGCTGGGGGGCGCCTGGGTGGCTCAGTTGTTAAGCGTCTGCCTTCGGCTCAGGTCATGATCCCAGGATCCTGGGATCGAGCCCCGCATCGGGCTCCCTGCTCTGCGGGAAGCCTGCTTCTCCCTCTCCCACTCCCCCTGCTTGTGTTCCCTCTCTCGCTGTGTCTCTCTCTGTCAAATAAATAAATAAAATCTTTAAAAAACAATAATTAAAAAAAAAAAAAAAAAACCAGGGCATGCTGGTACCTGGGAGCCTGCGAGACATTCAGATTCTCAGGCTCGACCTCTGACCTACAGAATCAGAATCTGTGTTCCATTCCCATATGTTTGTGTACACATCAATGCTGGACGAGCTCTGATCTAAAAAAATGGTAGCACTTTCACAAACTTTATTTCACCTGATCCTCATATAAAAAAAATCCACATTGTGGTTATGACACTTCCCATTTTAGACATGAGGTCATTAAGCCTCTGGAAGGTTATGTGATCTGCTCAAAATCACTAAAGGGGAAGGAGAGACTGAAACTCCAAGCCCAGCATTGCTTCTGCTATGGCACATAGTAGAAACTGTCTAGTCCCAGGCAATTTTTTCACCACTGTTTCTTCCAGTACTGTTTTAAAGATTTTATTTATTTATTTATTGGGGGGGAGGGGCAGAGGGAAAGAATCTCAAGCAGATTCCTGGCTGAGCATGGAGCCCTCAGTGGGGCTCAATCCCAAGACCCTGAGATCATGATCTGAGCTGAAACCAAGAGTTGCACACTTAACTGACTGAGCCACCCAGATGCCCCTCTTCCAGTACTGTCTTAAATGGAAGACAATCACAGCACTTTGCTGCTGGAATCATGAGCTATAGATGTGATAGTGGAGATGGATTGTGGAATGAGATAGAATTGGAGGGGCAGGTAGGGAATCAGCCATGAGTTCCAGTCTCTTCAACAAGTACATTGAGTGAGGAGGAATGAAGACAGGGCTACCGGTAATGTCAGGCTGGCTTTTAATCAGAAAAGGAGGTCATTTTGCTGCCCAGGTTCTATTTAGATGCATAAGTCAAGCTGCAGCTCCTTTTTTCTTTTGTTAGTTCATCATGTGAAAGGGTTACAGAGATTTTTAACAATTTGGAAATTAAATATTGATTGGCTTGGTTAAGAATTTCCTCTGGGAAGTCCCAGGAATGAAGGGTGAGAGTGCTTCCCCCAGAATGGCTGAAGGTGAGGTAAAATGACAGAGAAGAATGAACAGTGGTTTCACATATGAACCCCATGCCTGGCTGGCAGTCAGTAGAACATGCAACTCTTGATCTCAGAGTTGTGAGTTCAAGCCCCACATTGGGTGTAGAGATTATAAATAAATAAACTTAAAAAAAAAAAAACCTGGAAACCCCAAATATGGACCCCAAATCAAAAGGTCACGAAGACTGAGACTCTAAATCATAAGACTTTTTTTTTTTTTTTTTTTTTGCTGTACAGCAGGGTCTCATGGAGGCATCTCTCTGAAGGAAGCTCCAGGTTCATATTAAATAAATACATAAATGTATTTAATGTTGATAAGTGAGTCTCCCAAGCAAAATAAAGAAGTCTGCAATATGTATGTGTTGGTCAGTTACTGAGTTTTCTTTTTTTTTTTTTTAATTTTTTTTTTTTAAGATTTTATTTATTTGCGAGAGAGAGAATGAGAGACAGAGAGCATGAGAGGGAGGAGGGTCAGAGGGAGAAGCAAACTCCCTGCTGAGCAGGGAGCCTGACGTGGGACTCGATCCCGGGACTCCGGGATCATGACCTGAGCCGAAGGCAGCCGCTTAACCGACTGAGCCACCCAGGCGCCCAGTTACTGAGTTTTCTTTGTGGTCACTTTCTTCTTCAGAGGAACACACTCCCTGATCAGCTTCACACTATTTCATCAACCCTGTCTTTATAGAACTCACACCCTTAAGTGAAGAGCTAGGTTACAAATAATAACAGCTAAAGCTAGGGGTATGTAGTCCTGGTTTGCAAACCAGTAGTGAGAGAGCAAGCAAGAGAACAAGTAAGTAAACAAAGAGGAAAAAAATGAAAATAATAAGATTCAGTTATCAACCAAGCCCTGAAATGACAGGCATCACTTCCCTGTGACCCACCTACCCCATGACCTGCTTACTTTTGCTCTGTTCCCCTTGCATGGAGAATGGCACCCGAGTTCAGAGCCCTGTGGTCACTATGGATTCATCTCTGTAGGCATTCTTGACTCATCTCTCCTGCACTTTTCACATGTAATTGATCATCAAGTCTGGCCAGCTCTCGCTTTTAAATAACTCTATTATGTCATTTCTATTCTTAGGGTCATAGTTTAGGTCTTTATCATTTTACCTGGAATTCTGCCTCCTAACTACCCCCTCCCTACTCCATCTTTAATCTCATCCCTTAATCATCCATCATTTCTGGAAAAACAGAAAGCTAAGTACCAAGGATAAACAATCATCTATATTTCCATCATCCATAATTGTCATATTGCATTAAGTCATTTATAAAATGATATAACAGTCTAGATAACATCCCCTTTATTCACTAACTCCTGTTTGCTTTCCCCTTCTTGCTCCTCCAGAGGCAATTACCATCATAAGTTTGGTGTGTGTGGCAGATCGAATTACTTTTTTCACAGTAATTTGTTGCCTCCTCATCCTGTTGTTCTCCCTGGAGGCAGAGTATAAACCCACCATAGTCCAACAGAGCCTGGCAGAGCTGAGCAGAGCCATGGCCAACCCATAGCCTTCATGTAATGTGAATTAAAATAAATATTTGTTATTATAATCCACTAAGATACTGAAGTTATTTGTTACCCAGCAAAAGCTAACTAATTCAAAATATTTATGTATGTGAAGGTTACAGAATGAACACAAATGTATCTATTGTGTTCATTTTGTGTATTTTGATATACATGTGTTCATTTTGTATATCTTGATATACATACATATGTATCTGCCAGCAGTATATGGTTCTGTTTGGTATGTGTTCCAAGTTTTACACAAATGGTTACATTCTCTGTGTATTTTTCTATATCTTTTTTTTTAGAGGCAGGGGAGGGGCTGGGAGAGGGAGAGAGAATCTCTAGCAGACTGCCCACTGAGCGAGGAGCCTGACATGAGGCTCCATCCCATGACCCTGAGATCATGACCTGAGCCTAACTCAAGAGTCGGACACTTGACAGACGGAGCCACCCAGGCGCCCCTATATTTTTCTGCATCTTGATTTTTACCTTCAAGATTTGTTTTGGGGCGCCTGGGTGGCTCAGTCGTTAAGCGTCTACCTTCGGCTCAGGTCATGATCCCAGGGTCCTGGGATCGAGCCCCACACCGGGCTCCCTGCTCAGCGGGAAGCCTGCTTCTCCCTCTCCCACTCCCCCTGCTTGGGTTCCTGCTCTCGCTGTCTCTCCCTCTGTCAAATAAATAAATAAAATCTTTAAAAAAAAAAAAAAGATTTGTTTTGGATATCTCTCCATGTGGATGTGTATGGATCTAGATCATTCCCTTCAACAGCTGTCAGAGAAATCTTTCCAAATCACAAATTTAGTTCTGTCAGTTCTCTGCTATGAAGAATGACAGCTGAAGGCAGTCACCAACAACACTCCCAGCAGTGGGGCAACAAGCCTTTCCTGAAAGTGATCTAGGTGATACCTCCCAGCCCCACCACAGTCCACCCTTTGTAGCTAGATCCACTCTCATGTGCATTCTGGAAGCAGCTCCTTCCAGGGTCCAGGGGGCCTCTTTCCAGGGGGAAACTCAGAAAAGGAAGGTTTGTAAGAAGAGCTAGAATCCCTGGTCTGCATCTGGTCTTAGAACCACAACCGATACTCATCATCTCTCTCCTCTACCGTCCATTCTATTCCTCCACCACCCATCTTCACACCGCCAGCCAGCATCTCTGCTGATCTTGAGGGCTTACTCAGCAGTGTGACCCAGATTTGCATCCCTGAGGGGTCTGTGCCCCTGGTCACCATGCCCTTCTCAGGCTGGGCTTGCTGCCCTTGTGCACTCACTGTTAAAATGGTGCACATACCAAAAGGCGCTCAAGTGGATTGGCTGGGTGCCAAACATATTCCTCCTTGCCCCCATCACATGGTGGCAATCCAAGTAGGTTTTGCACAGAAAAAAGTGAGTAAAACCCAGGAAACTAATACTAAATCATTTCCTAACTCCATCCTCTGGTAACCAGTCCATTATTTTGATTTCCTCTCCATTGTTCAAACTAGGCTTATTTTAAAATTCTGATAATTATATGTAGGTGTGTATAAAAGTATACATATATGTGTATGTCTATATATCAGAGGCTTTAGAAAAATATAGGGACACCATAAAAATCACCCAGGACACCACCATCCAGAAGGAAATACTATTATCCTTTTGTTATCTTTCTTTGCGATCTCTTTCTCTATGTACTTAATTTTTCTAAAATGAAAAACTACACATAAAAATTAGTCTCCTGGGGCGCCTGGGTGGCTCAGTCGTTAAGTGTCTGCCTTCGGCTCAGGTCATGATCCCAGGGTCCTGGGATCGAGCCCCGCATCAGGCTCCCTGCTCTGTGGAAAGCCTGCTTCTCCCTCTCCCACTCCCCCTGCTTGTGTTCCCTCTCTAGCTCTCCCTCTCTGTCAAATAAATAAATAAAATCTTTAAAAAAAAAATTAGTCTCCTGCCTCTTTTTCAAAAATGTGGCAATATATTGTGACTACTTCTCAAACCCTCTATCTTTATACTGTATTCAAAGGGCAAAAGAATCAGGCTGATTGTGGTTACTTCCAAACAGCATCCCTTAAAGTAATCTTTGTGATAAGAATTGATTGACTTTGAAGAACTACACAATGTTATTTCAATTTGGAAGGCCAAAAAGTAGCATATACAGTACGGAGCATAATACAATAATAACTACCATAATAATAGGTGCATTATCTCATGTAAGTCAGCAGCTACATTATGAGTTCCGTGTATGTTATTACTGTTACTGTAGATGAGAACTGAAGTGTAGAGAGATTAAATCACCTGCCATGGGCACACAATTAGAACCCAGAACTGAAGTTCAAATCCAGATTTCCTGCCCTTAAATCCCACACTCATAACTACTAAAGGAGGTTAAGACGAATTTGCTGGGGGGGGGGGGGAGACAGAAGCCCAGGGGACACAGCTACCAGGGATGGAAGAAGTCCGTGGTATCGAGTGAAGACAGGGACGTGCCAAAGAGCTGGCAGGGAGGTTAGGTGTCTGATTTCGGGGGCTTCCTGAGGGCCCAGGAACTCTGACCTGTAGGTCGGTGGAAGGGACATGGCAGCACGCTGGCACAGCAGTTGGAGCCCCGGGGGGCAGGGGCATCAGCAGGAAGGCAGCCGGGGGCTGGGGTGGGTCAGAATGCCAGGTGTGAGGGAGCCGGTGGAGGAAGGTGGCTGGGAATGCAGGAAGGTGGGAGCTAGAAGTCAGGCCATCAGAATGTCCTCTTCCTTCTCTTTTCCTTTTTTTTTTTTTTTTTTAAAGATTTTATTTATTTATTTGAGAGAGAGAGAATGAGAGACAGAGAGCAGGAGAGGGAGGAGGGTCAGAGGGAGGAGAAGCAGACTCCCCACCGAGCAGGGAGCCCGATGCGGGACTCGATCCCGGGACTCCAGGATCATGACCTGAGCCGAAGGCAGACGCTTAACCATCTGAGCCACCCAGGCGCCCCCTTCTCTTTTCCTACCCACCACCCACTCTGGGTTACCCTGCCTCACTGTGACAAGGGGAAGGACCCTTGGCAGAAAAGAGGGAAGACAAACCGGCGGCACAGAACAAGACCGATGACACACCTTTACCAGAAGACATGTACCAGAAGGTTCCAAAAGCACCATTCAATATAGCCCCAAACCAGAAACTATTCAGATATCCCTCCAATAGGATGCATAAACAAATGGTGGTATGATCACACAATGGAATACTACACAGCAATGAGCCTGAACAAACTACAACCACATGTGCCAATAAAACAGATGAACCTCACAAACATCACGTTCAGTGAAAACAGACCCGAAACCATACATTTGTAAGATTCCATTCATTCCATTCCATATCAGAACAGTCAGAACTATTCTAGACCCTTGAAGTAAGGTCACGCTTGGGGGTAGGGGGTACACAGAAGGGGTCATGACGGGGCTTCTAGGGGACTTGTAATGTTCTTTTAAAAAATTTTGGGTGCAGGTTGCAGTTGTGCATGCTATTTTATCTAAAACTCCAACAAAGATTTATTTGATTAAAAATGAGAAAAGAAGTAGGAGAAAGAAAAGGAATGAACAAGGGCAGCACTGATAACAGACAGAAAAACTTAAATCATTATGATGAAAACATCAAATTTCTTTTTTTTTTTTTTAAGATTTTATTTATTTATATGACAGAGAGAGACAGCGAGAACAGGAACACAAGTAGGGGGAGTGGGAGAGGGAGAAGCATGCTTCCCGCTGAGCAGGGAGCCCGATGTGGGGCTCGATCCCAGGACCCTGGGATCATGACCTGAGCCGAAGGCAGACGCTTAACCGACTGAGCCACCCAGGCGCCCTGAAAACTTCAAATTTCACTCCACTTCCATCTATGGGTAGAAAATTGCACTTTTTCGGCCACCTGTTTCTATACAGTTACCCCAAAAAGTGTCCTAGCCCAGCGATCATAAGAGATCAGCAAGGGAGGGCGCCTGGGTGGCTCAGTTGGTTAAGCGACTGCCTTCGGCTCAGGTCATGATCCTGGAGTCCCGGGATCCAGTCCCACATCAGGCTCCCTGCTCGGCGGGGAGGCTGCTTCTCCCTCTGACCCTCCCCCCCTCTCATGTGCTCTCTGTCTCTCTCATTCTCTCTGTCTCAAATAAATAAATAAAATCTTTAAAAAAAAAGAGATCAGCAAGGGAGAAGTTTCGTGTAGTTAAATAATTTACAAATGTTCCAGCCCACTCTGGAAGGTTCAGAGCTATGGGCTGCAGGGCACAGTTCCAAGTAGCTTTGAAGTCCTATTACATTATTTCTATGTAATGCAAATTGACAAGGTCTCTCAATTAGGCAACTAACTAGAAAATGAGGTCTGAAAGCCAGCTTTATTAGCAGCTAGGAGTCTGGTCGGAGAGACTTCCCTGTTTGTGGCCAGGGCATGGGTGGGGAGTACATTTTCCATGCAGGGAATCGGGATGAGAGCAACAAGGAGGAGAAGATCAAATGGAGAGGCCAGAGAATAAACCTGGGGGTTGATAATCTTTCTGGGTTTTACTTAACAAATATTTGTAGAGTGGTTTCTATGTGCCAAGCACTAAGTACTCACTCTATAAATAGTCATTTAATCCTTCCAACAAACCTATGAGGTGGGTGCTATGACCATCGCTCTCATTTTAAAGGCCACACAGCTGCTAAGTGGCAGAACCAGAATCCAAATCCAGTTAGATTCCCGTGTCCTCGTTCTCACCTCTGAGCTCTGCGGCTTCACCCAGCAAGATGGCAGCATGACTCTGAGGATGAGGACCTTGGTTTTTCTTGCCGACTTCCCCACTGGCAGACTCTGGTGGTGGATCTGGCATCTGCCTGCATGCTGTGATGAAAGATTGCTAAGAAGACTGCCACCCCACCTCCCGAAACATATCTTCCATGTTGTACTATTACTAATGCCTGAACTTCCATCGCTGATATTTATTCTTTTGGGTTAGTGCTCTGTTGCCCCCAGGCAACCTGGGGCACCCCAGGAACCCCAGGGTTCCTGATAAAAGTGCAGATAGCCCTGCAAAATGTCTGGGAATCAACATCTGAGTGTAAAACTTCACCTAGTTTTCGGGAAGGGATGAAAGAGAACACTGAAGGCCCAGCAGGCTAGGAAGATACCCAAACTGGTGGCAGGGCCTCACTGTTCTGGCTCAGCAAAGTGGGTCAATGGCATTTCTTCATCCATCCACTCAGCTCCTGCATTTGAGTCCTTAAATAGATGCCAGATCTCCTTCTAGGTGTCACGTGGGACACGACGGCTTCACAACCCTCATTATCCTTTACGTGCTGCCTATTTAATTCACAAAACCCTTTCTCATGCGATCCTCCAGGGTACTTCTTCTTATTCCCAATTATCCGTGAAGAAAGTTAGGTTCACAAAATTTTCGTGAACTTCCCAGGGTCACTTGGTTTCTGAACAGCTGCTCTGGGATTAGGATCCATGTCTGCGACATCTCAGGGGAGTAGCTGGGGAAGGAAAGGGGAAACCATTCAACCAACCAGGGGTGGGTTTTTGGTTTTGTTAATTTGTTTTTACTGTGGTAAAATACACATAACATAAAATTTGCCAACCCAATCATGTTGGAGCATACAGTTCAGTAGTGTTCGTGGCTTTACACTGTTGTGTAACCCATCTCGAGAACTCTTTTGATCTTGCAGAATGGTAACTACACCCACTGAATAACAACTCCCCATTCCCCTTTGCTCCGCAGTCCCTGGAAACCATCATTTCAGTTCTGTTTCTCGGAATTTGACTACTCCAGGGACCTCACATAAGTGGAATCATATACTATCGGTCTTTTGGTGACTGGCTTCTTTCACTTAGCATCACGCCCTTGAGGCTCATCCATGTGGTAGCTTGTGAAGGCTGAACAGCATCCCCATTGTGTGTATGTAGCACCTTTTGCTTAACCTTCTCTCTGCTGATGGGCACTTGGATCATTTTACATCTTGGCTGTTGGGGATAATGCCACTATGAAAGGACAAATGTTTTTAAGATCAAGTATTAACATGAAGATGATCAAGCCTGGGATGAGACCTTAGAAAAGGCGATGGGAAAGCCAAGGTCAGTCTGAGGAGTAAGTGACTGAGTCTTTAGGGGTCAGATCACGAGACTTCCGGGGAAGCAGTCAGAGTGAGGCGCCTTCCTGCATTCTGTGCTGGGGTCCTCCCCCTCCCGCACTGCAGTCCCCGCCCCTGGACTCTCTTCTCTTCATGGGAGGACTGACCAGGGCCTCCAACACCTAGTTCAGTTGAGCAACTTGTCCGTTTGGAGATACGGTCCAGGATGCCACGGGTTGCCCTGAACTTCTCAGAAGACTAATTCTTGATTGTCTGTTTTCAGGCCCCCGTGGCTGGCCCATCACCTCCAGCTTGACCCCAGCCACCACAGCTGGGGTCACGGCAGGTGACAGTCCCTCCATAAAGACACCCCACAGCTCAGGCTCCACACTGGCAGCACCAAAGGACCACCATCCACATCCAAGTGAACATTACAGTATGACAGAATGTCCAATAAAACTAGCTCTTAAAATTCCAAGAGGAAGAGAAAGAAAATAATGACTTTACCTAACTCTCTATTCTCTATAACGGGCAAACTTTAAGACTCCCATTAGACACGTTGTGTTTCAAACACAAGCTGTTTGTGGTGTAAATGAGCCAAAGTCACATTTCCCATTTCTGCCTTGGCCACTTAGCTTGGCAGGGAGGAACATGCCTTTTTCACCACCACAGAGTTAACAGGCAAGCTGGGATCCTCCAAGGAGCAGGCTGGCCACGGGACGGACGGAGAGGGAGGAGTGTGGATGGCCCCAAGCACACATTCTCCCGAAAGCCAAGGATGCCTCTGTGACCTTACGAATGCCTTCCACTCACTTGCTTGGACAGGTGAGTGTGGGCTAGCTTGGGAAGAAGGCAGGGCTCACACCCATGTGTCTTATTTCACTGTGGGCACATTTTTTCATCTTATCTCATGACAAGATCCATCTTTGTAGCATCTCAACATGGCAAGCGGCCTCCAAAAGGACAGTCCATAGACCGTTTCCCTTTCGGGTCAGAAGTCCCAGGCAATCCGTCAGTGGCCTGGTCTTTGCTGTACACAGGCTACAGAATTTTGACCAATACTCTACATTTCCTTTCCTTGGATCCTCAAGACCGCTCTGCAGGCAAAGGAAAGCACTCGACAAGGACAAGGAACCAGGGAGGGGGAATTGCCTAGTTACAGCTCTGGAATGAGGGTGCAAGCCTCCGTCCTGCATCAGGGGTTTTGGCTGTGGACCCTCCACTTGGCTCTTCGTCTCTCTGACTCTTCTTTGTGTGGTGGAAATACAGTTCTTTGGAATCAGCAGATGGAATAATGGGCCCGAGAAACATCGGTGGCATCTGTGCTGTAGAAAGGTGACCGTGAACCCCTCCCTGAGAAATCACCGGGGTTGTTTTTCGGCCCTGAGTCTGCAGCTCTGATTAGCCCTCTCCGTGAGCACTTGGACGGGCCCAGAGTGTGCATTGCCACCGTCTCTTCCAAAGCGAGCCCAAAGTACCCTTTGGGTCAAACAGAGATGGGGCTTCTGCAGAAGGTGAGATTTAAAGAAAAAGCAGAAATAGACACTTGGAGAAAGGGCACTTTATTTTTAGAAAAGAAAAGGAATTAGGAGATTAATGGTTGCTATGGCAACAGCAGAGAACTGCATATATTCTATAGGCCCCACTTTCACCAGGATTCAGGAAACAAAACGGCTTCCCTGGCAACTTCCTGAGAAAATATAGATGACAATAAAAAGGCCGCCCAGAAACAGTCTCTGCCGTTAGTTCAAGTGCCATTTCCCTGCCACCTTTCGAGCTCCATGCTCCGCAGCCCTGCCTTCCCTTAAAAACCCATTTTAAGGTTTGGCACAGAATCCATGGTCAAGGAATGTCTTCGGGTTTTTTTCTCTTCTGTGTTCCCAATTGTGCTTTCAAAATTGAACGGGGGGCAGCAGACCGAGGAGCAGGGCTTGGAAACCAGTGGTTCTCAATCTAAACGGGGAGATGATGTGGGCAGCGTCCGCAAGCCTCTTCATTAACTGAGAAGGATACACACACGGATTGGTTGCTAACATTTAAACAGATGCAGGTCGCACATAAAAATTCACATTTCTGTCCTTTCTTGAAGATTTAGAAAAGCTGACCCTCCTGGATCTTCCTTTTCACGTAGCAAGAACCAGCCGCAGCTCACTCATGTCTTGATCACAATCCCTTCTGTTTCTTACCCTTGGTACTGCCTGGTCTCTGTGGGCATTCCATTTGGAACCCCCACCTAGTTACAGCCAAAGTCCCCCCTTCAAGGCTTCTCAAACTTTAGTACACATCTGAGTTACCTGGAGGGCTTGTGAAAACAAATTGCTGGATCCCACCCCTAGAGTTTCTGTTTCTGTGGTTTTGGGGTGAGGCCTGAGAATCTGTGTTTCTTCCTTTTTTTTTTTTTTGGTGGGAATGAGGACCCTCCTCCAGGCTACAGACGGCTGGCTTCTCGTTGTATCTTCACATGGTGAGAGCAGAGAGGGAAGCAAGCCCCCAAGGGCACAGATCCCATCGTTGAGGGCTCCACCCTCATGAGCTCATCTAATCCCATTTACTTCCCAAAGGCCCCTCCTCCTAATCCAGCTCCGCATAGGGTCTCAACAACAAATGAATTGTCAGGGGACACCAACATTCATAGCGGTTCTCTTCAACCACCCACCTCGCCAGGGCCTCAGGCTTTTGGAAACCAAAGCCAGGGGGAGGCTCCTGGGTCGTTGTCACTGGGAAGGCCTGGCTGCTTGAATGAGAAGGGCAGTGAAAGAAAATAGCAGGATAAACAAAGTTATTATTAAAACAAAATGCTCCTGCCCCACATCTCTCAGCTTATAGCAAGCTGCTCCTCTGGGACACCTCGTCTTTTCATGGGAGGTCAGAGTATCAACTCTATTATCATTTGGAACCTATTATTTTCAATGACCTAAAATAAATTTAGAATATTAGATGAAGCAATCATTCTTTTTCTTTTTTAAAAAAGATTTTATTTTAGAGAGAGTGCACGCAGGCATGGGGAGAGGGGCAGGAGAGGGAGAGAATCTCAAGCGGACTCCCTGCTCAGTGAGGAGCCCAGTGTAGGACTCGATCTCATGACCCTGAGATCATGACCTGAGCCGAAATCAAGAGTCGGATGCTCAACCGACTGAGCCACTCAGACGCCCCTTAAGCAATCTTTCATTCAGATAATAATTATCAAATTATTTTATCTACAGGCTTTACAGCTTTGAGTTTATAATAAAATTAACATGACTTGAATTCTTACTCATTTTCAACATTGTATAGGGATGCAGAACAGAACTCAAAAATTTTCTGAACATCAACATATTTATTGTGAAAATTGAAATGTGTACCAAAACATCACAAACCTCAGAGGGGAAGAAGCTTGTCTGAATTCTCTACTGCTTCCTTTTTTCTTCCCTTTTTTTTTTTTATTGGATTAAAATACACATAACATGAAATTGACTGTCCTAGCCGTTTCTTAGGTGTACAATGTACAGTAGGTACATTCACACAGGTGTGCCACCATCACCACCATCCATCCCCAGGACTCTTGCATCTTGTGAAGCTGAAACTGTACCTATTAAAGAATAACACCCCAGGGCGCCTGGGTGGCTCAGTTGGTTAAGCGACTGCCTTCGGCTCAGGTCATGATCCTGGAGTCCCGGGATCGAGTCCCACATCGGGCTCCCTGCTCGGCGGGGAGCCTGCTTCTCCCTCTGGCCCTCCCCCCTCTCATGTGCTCTCTCTCATTCTCTCTGTCTCAAATAAATAAATAAAATCTTTAAAAAAAAAAAAAAAAAGAATAACACCCCAGACTCCCCTCCCTCCCCAGCCCCTGGCAACTCTCATTCTACTTTCTGTCTTTGTGACCTTGACTACTGTAGGTACTTCATGTAAGTGGAATCCTTATCTGCCCTATTGTGACCAGCTTATTTCATTTAGCATACTGTCCTTAAGATTAATCCATATTGTAGCACATACCCTCCTTTTTAAGGCTCAATAATATTCCATTGTGTGTATATACCATATTTTGTTTATTCATTTATCCATAGATGGACACTGGGGTTGCTTCCACATTTTGGCTGTGAATAATGCTGCTATGACCATGGGTGTACAGATATCTCTCTGAGACCCTGTTTTCTTTTCTTTTTTTTTAAGATTTTATTTATTTATTTATTTGACAGAGAGAGAGAGAGAGAGAGCAGGAACACAAGCAGGGGGAGTAGGAGAGGGAGAAGCAGACTTCCTGCCGAGCAGGGAGCCCGATGTGGGGCTCGATCCCAGGACCCTGGGATCATGACCTGAGCCGAAGGCAGACGCTTAACGACTGAGCCACCCAGGCGCCCACTGAGACCCTGTTTTCAATTCTTTTCAGTATATACCTAGAAGTGGAATTGCTGGGTCATATGGTAATTCTATTTATAATTTTTTTGAGGAAACTTCATACTCTTTTCCATAGCAGCTACACCATTTTACATTCCCACCAACAGTGCACAAGAAGAACTCAATCTGGTCCAACAGAATCATACTGCTCACCTACTGTAAGTCTGGGATCAGGGCTAGACATGGTGGGGGCCAAAGAAATGGAGAGCATGCTGCCTTTATCCTAAAGAGTATGCAAATTTATATTGCTAATTAGATTGAGAGGAGTTAGTTTAAATACTTACTGCATGTTAAAAGATTAAGTTTTTAGATAAAATACGCAATTAAAATACTTTTTGGAGAAAATAAACGGAGTATGACCATCTGGTTGTCTGCTTCCCCCAATCAGGGAGGCAATAACCCAGCCCTCTAGGATGCCTTCTGAGAGAGAAACCTAGAATATTTTGCTATTTCTTCTCCCATCTTCAGCAGCCAGCTGAGACAGGTGATATTTCAGAACAGGAGATGCAGACAAGTGCTATGTTCATCCCTCGAGATTCTAAGTGCTAATTTGGACCAGGTCAGACTACCTGGGGTGCATACTCATACCTCATTAATTTTGCCCTTGCACAAAGGTCTTCACAGAGTTGAAAGAACATTAGGAATGTTTTTGGAGGTGGACAGATTGGGGCTCCCATTCTAGCTGCTTTGCCTAATGGCTGTATAATCTTGGGTAAAGAACCCATACCTCTTTTTTTTTTTTAACTTTTTTTTTTATTATGTTATGTTAATGACCATACATTACATCATTAGTTTTTGATGTAGTGTTCCATGATTCATTGTTTGTGTATAACACCCAGTGCTCCATGCAGAATGTGCCCTCTTTAACACCCATCACCAGGCTAACCCATCTCCCCACCCCCTCCCCTCTAGAACCCTTATAAAAGCATCCCTGAGTCCTGTCTCTGCTGGAAATGAATCATCCCCTCCTCTCTGGTACCCCACAATACAAACTTCTATTACTGTAACACTTGCATCTTACCATGCCTGTTCATTTGATCACTGGCTTGTCTTCTCCTAGCACCTTGGCATCAGGGAGCATGGCTGCATTGTACCTGTATCCCCAAGATACTGCACAGAGCCTGGTACATAGTGGAGGTGTTAGGAGGCACACCTACAGCTGACGCTATGCAGAAACTGCCACACCTATTAGGTAACACTGTTAGGGACCCACTTAACTCAAACTGTGACATGGCCTCTGATAGTATCATCCAGTATTGCAGAGATCAAAGTAATGAGAACTCACAAAGCAGAACCAGATTCTAGCCTCAAAGCCATTATTCTGAGAGCTGCTTTGTATCTATCTTTCTCTAGCTCACTGTGATGTGATTCTCAGTTCTGGTCCCTATACAGTTCCTCCAAGGAGAAGGCAGTCCTGGAAGGGAGTCAACCTGGGCACCAAAGGACTACAGAAATCAGAAATTCACTTTTTATTGTCTTCTCCTATATCTTATCAGTGGAAGAATTCTAGAAGTCTGGAGGCAGGGGCTCTTGGCAGTTTGGTTTGTGTGAGGCTGAGTATGTCCTATTTTTAAGGTTCACAGGTTCTAGGCTCATTCTCTAAAGAGTAGGTGCTATTCTTCACATCCCCATCCACATTCATTCTGTCTAGCCCCCAAATTACTCTTTAAGTGTTCTAGATCAGAACCCAACCTCTCCACAGTGGACTGAAAGGTAGTACCCCAAAAAGATATGTCCATGTCCCAATCCCAAGAACCTGTGTAACCTTATTTGAAAAATGGATCTTTGCAGATTAAACTAAGTTACGGATCATGAGATCATCCTGAATTACCTGGATGGACTCTAAATCCAATGACAAGTGTCCTTGGAAGAGAAGGAGAGAAGACACACAGAGGACAAAGTGGTACAAAGATGGAGGCAGAGAATGGAAGGATGGAGCCACCCCAGAAGCTGGACAAGGCAAGGAATGGATTCTCCCCTAGAGCCTTTGGAGGGATTACAGCCTTGCCAACACCTTAATTTTGGACTTAATGGCCTTCAGAACTCTAAGAGAATACATTTCTGTTGTGTTAAGCAACTAAGTTTGTTTTAAGCCACTAAGTTATGGCAGCCCTAGCAAATAAATACACTTTGCAAGTTCCAGTTTCCTTAGCTGCAAGATGAAATAATAATCTTTCCCACCAGATTTGTTATATGGATTTAATGAGAAACTATAAGTCAAATTGCCCATATCAATGGTCCACATAGTAGGTCCTCAATAAATGGTAGCCACTAGAGTCTTATGCTCCTGACATTTATGGAAGCTCATTTGAAAACCATACTTGGGGATTTCACTACAATGCACCCACAAGACCTTGGATTGCCCTCTCAGAGTTAACCTGGGACAGAAACACTTGATGAAGAAGGGCAAAGAGGTGAAAGGTCACCCAAAAGAGACAAAGCCTTCTCAGATAAGCAGGATATCATTAAAGAGTGCTGTGACCCCAGAGAGGTTTGGGCAACCATGAGGGCTTAAAAAAAGAAGAGTAAAGGGGCAAATATTGGCCATTCCTATTCAGACTGTGTTTAGGAAAGAAGGGTCTCAGCCAAAAGGTTTCTATGATTTCCAATCTCTAGGTAAAACTATCCCATCTATATGGTAATAGATGGTCTTGATACCATTAAATATTTAAATATTAAATATTTCAAAGCAACCTTTGGATTTCCATGTAGATCTGCTTATGAGGAAAATGAATTAATTGTTGGGAGCTTTGAGTAATCCTTACCCCTGTGATATAGATTTTTCATGACAGATCCAAAGTGTGGCTTTGGATGGAGATTTGGCTTCCCAAGTATCTTAACTGGAGAGAATACACAGATGGTGTCAGCGAAGGCACTCTTAGTCTTCGTGACAACTATTTTACTTACTGTTGGTTCTTGTCCCCATTTCATATGCATTTCAGTTAGGCTGAGCTAGTCTTCCAGGATTTGATCACACCTGGCATCATTGAGGCCCCGGGGCCTGGCATGGATCACACCACTATGACATTTCTGGTCCATCCTTTCCTCTGATTCCCACAGAGCCACTTTTCACACCCCCTGCAAAACTCATCAAGAACATTCAATTGTGCCTTTCACTGTTTCCAACATCCATAGTGACCATGTTTTCTTTCTTTTTTTTTTTTTAAAGATTTTATTTATTTATTTGAGACAGAGAGAATGAGAGAGAGAGAGCACACGAGAGGGGGGAGGGTCAGAGGGAGAAGCAGGCTCCCCGCCGAGCAGGGAGCCCGATGCGGGACTCGATCCAGGGACTCCAGGATCATGACCTGAGCCGAAGGCAGTCGCCCAACCAACTGAGCCACCCAGGCGCCCGTGACCATGTTTTCTAAGACAGAGATTGGACATGCACGGCTGAGTATATGTATGGAGAACAATGGGATAGAATATTTAATAATGAAAGTAATTGAAAATGCAGAACAGGTAGCCATTATTCTTATATGTGGTGCTAGCGAGAGAAACATTATAGAATTCAATTCCAATATACATTTTGCTTCTACTGAAGAATTGACATATTTGCTTCTTTGGTAAAAATAATGCTTTATTTTCTGTGGGCTATCAAGTAGCTCAATATTAAAGCTGTTAATCATCGTAACTGCATGAATTCTTTTACTTTCCTTGTCCTTAATTTTCTAGTTCTCCCCCTCAGATTATACCACAATTTTAGCCACTCAGATGGCTGGCTGGCTATCTATTCATGGCAGAGACTGACTGGTTCCACCCCACATCCGTTCTCCTGTTCTTCCTTATTAACAAAAGCTCCCTTTCAGCCATGTGTGGCCATGTGACTAAGTTTGGGCCAATGAACTCTAAGTGTAAGTTTTGTGTGGGATTTCCAGGAAGGCTGCTTATAGGGTGCAGAGCCGTTGGAGAGGGAGTCTTTTGTCTTTCCTACCTGTTGACTGGGTTGTATCCCTGGCACACCAGCAGCTATCCTGGACCACGAGGTGTCCCAAAGGATAGAAGCCAGCACTGGGATGATGGAACAGAAAGGTGGGTGCTGAGTCACTGACACCCAGAAGGTCATCCTATCAGCTCTGGCCACCTAGCTAGAGGTTTCTCTTAGGTGAATCAGAAATAAACTTTGACTTTTTTGAAGTCATTCTTATTTTGGGTTTACCCATAAAACTGCTCCACTATTATTTTACAGCATTACCCAGAACTCTATCAAAAATTAATTTCAGATTCACCCCATTTTTTAAGACAGACCACTCCAAAAATATTCTCCAAATTTAATGAAAATCTGGTGTAATATTTTTGTGTGACGTGGTAATCAGACAAACATTTAATTTTATCTATATAGATGTGCCCTCTGTTATAGGCTGATTCAGACACTTTCTGGAAGGGGGCAGAGTATAAATAAACAAACAACAGTAATAGTAAGTAGGAAAGTATTTCAAGAGGTAGCCTCCATCCATCTTCTTTAATGAATATATGAAAAATCTTGAAATTAGCATAGTACTTGTATGTAAAAGAAAGTGTCTAATGAATATTCTATCGAGGATATAGAATAACCCCTTAAGACTTATTGATATCATTCACCTGCAGAGAAAAGTCACTTTTTCATAGATTAAACCAAGATAAATACCAGCTCACTGTCTGTCCAAAGTGTTATAAATTTTGTATTACTGAACTAATGAGATTTAATAAAATCCAAATTAAGTCTTATAATACTTTGGAAAGAATCTTTCTTTCCTCTCAACCCTAGGTCTTCCCACTCATCTTCAAAGGAAGCATTAATGAGAAGCAATAAATCCCAGCATGATTGTGATTAAATTTCATGAATTAAACAGAGGTAATTTTGCAAAATGGTAAATTCAATCAGTAGAACAGACACTTTTCTTTCTCAGCCAAACAGAAGGCCAAATGTGTCTCCAGATCTTGGCATAAATGATGACATTTTTATTCTTCCTATAAGTGAGTATAATGCTTTTAAATACCTTCCAGAGTAAATTGCAAAACTGTAATTAGTGCCTTTAAAAATATAGCTTAGCACTTTTTCCTTCCCTACCTTTTCCCCCCTACCTCCATTCCCACCCTCCAACACATATAATACAAATTTGGTGGCTATCTGGGCAACACTGAAGAATAATCATGACTCTGATTATAGAATGCAGCTTTAAAATTCTGGATTCTCTGTTTTAAGTGAGAAGCACCAGCTCAGAAATAATTGCTCCTAATCACTATAGGTTTTCCAGCGTCTTGGCAGTTAAGAAACACCAGCTTGCTGACAGCATTTAAATGACCTATATTTGTGTGAAAGCCATGTGGTCCAGCCCAGCAGGATTAGAGACGGGAGAAGATGCTCTTGGCACTGATTGCTTATCAGGAGAAGCCGACTCCAGACCCTTCCTGCTTGGTTTCTCCATCTCACCATCTGCATAACTGCTGATTCATTAGGCAGGTGTCTCTCCTGCTGCTGGAAGGGACATTTGTTCCCTATAATTTGCCACTTTTCCAAATGGTGAAGGGAAATTGGACTCACGGCTGGATACTGCGAGTGATGTGGATGACTAATGCCAGCACTTTCTGCATGTAAATGTCATTCGTAGAATCAAGGCTCAAATGGCTAATGGCTTCCCAGCTAACCTGGAGTGGACACCTACAGGAGAAACCAGCAACCATCATGACATTTTGGGAACAAGCCTAATTTAAATGTTGCATCCTGTTGTCCCCACATTTATCAGACTGTGCACTTGAATTTTGGTTTGGAAATCTTGCCTAGAGTGTGTGTCTTATAAACATGTCCAAATCACTGCAGAAGGCAGGAGATTGAAGGGGACAATGCCCACACATACCCAAGGAGAGTTCAGGGCTGAGAATACTTTACATTCAGCAGGGCGAGAGAAACATTATAGAATTCAATTCCAATATACCAGACTACATCTTAGTGCTGTTTGCCCTTAATTTTGGCCAAAGTTCTTCTCTTTGCCCATAGCTTTTTTCTGTCCTACTGTTGGTTCTGTATCTCCTCCCATCCCCAGACACAGGCGCATGACTCAAGATGAGATCATCATAGTTCCTCAAACCCCTGGACACAGTGATTAGACTCAGAGGTGGGCAAATTGAGACAGAGTCCTTGCCTTTTGCATGAAAAAGCCATTCATCCATTCATAAAATTTTTACAAAGCCTCCACTCAAAGAGAAGCATTATTTAGGGTGCTGGGGAAGTAGCAATAAACAAGACAGATGTAATTCCATGGAGTTTACACGGTAGGGCATGGAGCAGGGAGGCAGACAATAAACAAGTATATGAACAAGATGATTCGTGAAAGTATTGCATTAAGGAGGATGTAAAAAGCAAGAATGACAGGGAACAGGACTAACACCCACAGAAAAGTGGAAACTGGAGGGGAAGGAGGCCCTAGGGGTGCTCAGGTGTTGGCTCTAGCTGTCTTTTTTTTTTTAATTTTAAAGATTTTTATTTATTTATTTGAGAGAGAGAGCATGCGAGCACAAGCAGGGGGAGTGTCAGGCAGAGGGAGAAGCAGGCTCACTGCTGAGCAAGGAGCCCAATGGAGGACTCGATCCCAGGACCCTGGGATCATGACCTGAGCCAAAGGCAGATGCCTAACCGACTGAGTGACCCAGGCATCCCAAGCTCTGGCTGACTCTTAAGGCCAGTTTCACCCCTGCTCTTCCTGGGTTTTTAGATCATGAGCCAACATGATAAAGCCAGCTCAATCTCCACTATACATCCCTTACCCACTCTTTGATGCCAAGGTCTTGACTTGAGAATGGTCATTCAGTCAGCAAGTCTGTGCTGACAGCCTGGTGCTGGGTATTGGGGGGAGGGTTTCAAAGAGGAGCAGGTCATGCATGTTCCCCTTAAGCAGTTTTCCATTAAGTATGGGCTGGGGAGTGGGCACAGATGCACCTGGACAATATCAAACTGTGATTGTGCCACCAATCTATTCCTCCCTACCTTTCTTTCTCAGCAACTAGTTCCATCTACCAGGCTGCTCAAGCCAGAAAAGCTCAGAGTCCTTGATTCATCTCTCTTTCTCTCACCTCCCATTTCCAATCCACCAAAATTACTTCTTGAGTCCATCTGCATGGACACCATCCTGGCCTAATACCACCTCTTCCATGGGCTGTGGCAATACCATCTGCACTCTTCTGGAGAAGAGACAGCTTCCTTGGAATCAAGTGAATCTCCAAATGGAAATTGGCTGCAATAGGAGAGGGGATGATGGCAGCCAGGAAGGCTTCCATTATTGACCCCAGGAAGCCACAAATTCTAATGCATTCCTAGACCAAACAGAAACAATGCTCGGATCTTCCAAGGCATTTGATAATTCGTGATGGGACTCTCATGAGCACAGGTATGAGAATACTTGATGAAATGTTAGCACTGGAAATCACTTTTTTTTCCAAGATTTTTTATTTATTTGTCAGAGAGAGAGAGAGTGAGTGTGCACACAAGCAGGGGAAGCGTCAGGCAGAGAGAGAAGCAGGCTCCCTGCTGAGCAAGGAGCCTGACCTGGGACTCGATCCCAGGCCACTGGGATCATGACCTGAGCTGAAGGTAGACACTTAACCGACTGAGCCACCCAGGCGTCCCTGGAAATCACCTTGAAGTCACCCAGACCAACTACCTCCTGGTACCAGTGGGGAAACTGAGGTGCAAAGAGGTTAAATGTCTTATCTGAAATCACCATAATTACTTAATTATATATACAATGTCTCATTCCAAAACAGATTTAAGATACCTTATCTGTGATTTAAAAGACTGTAGGCACAGTACTTCTTCAAGACATCATCACAAACATTATTTGTACAAACTGGGCTTTTGATAAGAATCAGGTAGCAAGGGTGCAAGGATATGTCTGATGAGTACTGGGGAACATGTACTATGGGATGGATTAAGTGCTGAGACATAAGCCAACTCTTGAGACGGTCTACACCCTTTTATGAAAATGCAGCCATCCCACCTCCTCACAACTCACTGTTAAGTGCGTGCCCCTGGATATGGCCAAGATTTCCATTAGAAAACATCTCTGGTCCCACACTATGCTGGCCAAATAAATGATTGAGGGCCTCAGTTTTCTGCTAGAGAAAACGGCTATGGTCATTTTAACTTAAGAATTTTAGGGGCGCCTAGGAGGCTCAGTTGTTTAAGCCACTGCCTTTGGCTCAGGTCATGACCTCAAGTTCCTGGGATCGAGCTCAGCGGGGAGCCTCCTCCTCCCTCTCCTTCTGCCCCTCCCCCCAGCTCTTGCTCTCACGCACTTTAAATAAAATCTTTAAAAAAGAAAAAAAAAAGGAATGTTCAAATTAGTACCAACTTGGCCATAAAAATAAAGTATCCACTGAATATCCAATATTATGCAGTTAAATCCTGCAAGATAAACGAACTGCAAAGTTTGCAAATGTGCAAATAAATGAACTGACTTTCTATTTGAAGTGGAGAGCTATAAAACAACTAAAGGTTGGGGGAGATCTACTCCAATGAGATTTTTTATTTTGGAGTGGTTATTTGATGTCATTATCTTCCACTTATTTGTCTGTGGGACAAATAATTGACCTAAGCCTCAGTTTACTCTCTCTGTACAGCTGGCCAGTAACATTACTCATGTTCCAGAGTTGTTGGAACAGATGAGATAATTCATGTAAAAGGTTTAGCATAGCTTTCGATAAATGTTAACACTGTATTATGAAAGGGCTATATTAAGGTCAATCTTCATCCATGACAATAAAAATCGAGTAATCAGTATACAGAAGCTTGAGACAAGGGGCTGGGAATGTATCCAGGTCATGCTAAAACAGTCTAGGCACTGAGCAAGCTCTAGACAAAGTCAAGATGAAAGCTAATTATCTGCACAATGCAGGACATCTGTCATCAGTTCAGCAAAACTGGGATGACAAAGTTGAGTAGGACATCATCCCTGCTTTTGGTGTCCTCCCACGTAGAAGGAAGGTAATAGATTAGTAATGGAGGTCTTTCCGTACAGAGAGAGTTTTCATAATTGAATTAGATATTGACCATAAGGTCAGTGAATTAAGAAACACAATTTACATTACCCTGATTGCCATTGGAACAACAGGCTTGTCCCTGGGGATCTGTCCTTGATGAGGACGATGACAGGTAAGAGGAACAGAGCATGAGGACACACACTGCAGTGTGCGTGCTTCTTCCTTTCTACACCAGTTCATCGCTGTGGTTCTTTCACTTACTGTGTTATGAATTGTGATGTCAGCAAAGTTGCAAGGTCAAGGCCAAGATGACTGAGGTTTGGAAGGCTCTTGGGTGTGTGGCTTACGAGTCAAATGAGATGTTTGGGTTCATTTTTGTCTTTCTTGATCAAGCAATTTGATATTTTAGCTTGTAATGAAATGCTGTGATTGCTATAAGTCACCTTTATTACTGAAAATCCTGCAGGAGAGCTAACTTTGTTATTGTAAGCCTTGAACACACTAACTGCAACCCCTTTTATCTCTCACCAAATCAATTGGTTTTTAATTCAATTTCGATCAAGTCAATTTTCTTAGGAACCCAATTATCTTTTTATAGCGTATCAGACTATATAAATACTCAACGTGGGAACGGCTACGGCAGTGGAATGCATAAAAGAGGAGGGTAACCCAAAATAATTCTGCCTTGGGGTGTGTGGGCGTGTGAAGGGAGTGTCAGGGGAGGCTCTGGAAAAGAGCTGACATTTGAGTTGGAGGCCTGGAATAAGTACCTGCTTCCCTGGCAGATGGGATGGGAAAGGCTATTCCTGGCAAAGGGAAGGGCTTGAATGTACGAAGCCTGGAGAAGTGTAAATGCATGCCAACTACAGGAGATGGGGACTGGCCTGGCTGGTTAGCATCTGCTGGACAAATGTAACTGAATGCATAGCAGGTGCTGTGTTCTGCAAAGGCCACTGACTGCAAAGAACAGAGATGATGCGGGAAGGCAGGCTGGAGCCAGGAGATGGCTGGGAGGCTTTGTGCTTCTTGCTTTGAGGTTTGTACTCCTGAAGACAGTGTGGTTTTTAAAGCAGGGGAATGGTGGCATGAGAACCCAATGCAGAAGAGCAGGACCAGGACTGTAAAGAATGGATGGAAGAGGAGTGGCCAGACGGATATGCAGTAGTCCAGGCTGGTGTAGTTGGGGGCAGCAGTGACGTGTGATTTGGGGGAGCCCCACTGACATATGCAGCCCTCTTTCCTGCTGCCCACAGGACCCACTTCCCCAGATTTGCAGCTCTTCTAGCACCTGTTCTAATTTGCAAGCAATTAAAAAAAAACAAAACAAAAAAACCCCAACCTAGAATGCTAAATTGGACTCTGGCTCTCTCAGAGCTGAAATTACTTTAGCAAACATAATGGCTTCTTTTAGTTTGTAGGGTTTCGTCTTCTCTTCTAAAGGTTAAAAATAGAAAACAGATTAAAATCCTGAGTATGAATCCTAAAAAGGATTTCTACTCCCTCCCTGTGGGGTGATAAATTTAAAGGGCTATGGGATCTAGAAACTGCCTGAGAGACGCTCTTTTGCTTGATGCGTTCTTTTTTTAGTCAAAGAGCTGGCCATGTGCTCTTGTACAGAATTGGTCATCATCCGTGCAGGTTTATTCTGTTTTGCATAGCAGACCTTCTCCTAATCACTTCTGCTCTTATTTCAGGTTAGGTGGGGGGGCAGGGGGTGTGTAGTGAGAAAGGAGAAGAGGGAAGCCTATTTTAGCCTTTGCTTCAAAAATTAACTTGGCTTCCAATGAAGATGTCTCCTCTATTAGCTTCATTCCCTTGGGGCATGCCCAGAACTGCAGCATCTCCTTTCCACTCCCTCAAATGCTCCTCTGTCCCAGAATTGCAACCCACTTTGTGCCGCTGTCCTCTCCCAGGATGACCACTCAGGAGCCCCTGATTGGGGGGCGGGGCTCTAAGTGGGCCTTTAGGCTCACATTGGGTGAGCCAACTAATCCAGCCTGGAAATAATGAAACTCATCTAAAAATCTCTCTTAATCCCTCTTAGCCCTGAAACCATGGATATTAACTGCAGGGAGGGGTAGGGGAGTGGAGGGAGAGGGGGCATCAGAGGCTCTGGGCAATTTAGCCTCAGTGGTTATGTAAATCAGAAAGTGAATCCTAGCACATTCCGTTGCTGGGGGAAGGGAAAAGGGGTGGGGGAGAAGGTGGGTGGCTGGCAGCCCTGGTTCCTTGACATCCCCCTGAGAAAGATCACCCTATGCTACAGATGACAAGGCACACGTCAGCATGCTTAAAGCCTCCTTCATCCTTCCTGAAATTTCTGATAAAATCAGAAGTTGTTATTGTCTGTTATCTCAGGAAGGCGTTATTTTAAAAATAAGCTGCCACTGACTTAACTTTCCAAAACTCCTCTGCAATATTATTATTCTTTTATTTAAGCCCAGAAACCATTTTTTTTTTTTTTAAATCTATGCCCTTCGGGCCAAGGATTTTTTAGAGTCAGAAACAGTCTACTTGGGATTGCAATGAGTCTGTTTTTTCCTACTTGGCACACCACCCTGTCTCTTGTAGTAATTGATCCCTAACTTTCTCTTAGAAAACCAATCTATGCTCCCCAATACCCTTATTCTTGATCCCTAAGGCAATTTTCAGGCCTTCCTTGCTAACAAATCTCAGTTCTGTTTGGGGAACAATGGACAAAAAGACTAGCTTCCACAACTTCCCTTCCAGCTAGCAGTGACCATGAGATACAATTCTGGCCAGTGAGATCTACATAGAAGCTTGAGGAGGGCTTCTGGGAAGGCTTCTGCCTTTCGTGATAAAAGGGGGACAGATCCACTGAAGCAGTCCCTCCACCTTCTTCTTCCCTCAGATGCAGATGTGAGTGGCAACACCCCGTCTGTTGGAAAAGGCCAATAAAATCACAGTTCATTGGTCCTTGATTTAATTTCATGCTGGTGACTGCTTGCCTCTGGATATATTATTGTATGAGAAAAATAAATTTATGCTTGTTTCAACCACTGTTAGCCAGGCATTCTGTTCCTTGCCGATGACTGCATCACTGAGACACTTGAACTTACGCTAACAGGAAACCAGCTGCTAAAGCACTGCATTCCCAGAAGGGCAATTCACCCCAAAGTCCATCTCTCCTATGTTGATGGAAAGCATCAAGGAGAACAAAACCCAGGGCAGCTGGCCTGGCTGGTCAAGGGGCTCATTCCACTATCAGTGCAGGGAGCTTCCCCATCCCCCCTCCAACAGGATACAGTCTAAACCACGGACTAATCACCGCTGTTTTCTGTTTCCCTTTGTCAAATGAATGTTTTAATAGCACTTACCCTGTTTTTTTCCTTGCTAGTGTTATTGGGTGGGCGGGGGAAAAATGTCATTTATTCAAAGGCTATAGGACTTGAAGAACCACACTCAACCTGATGGAGAAGATCATGCGTCATCATGAAAGCCTGGAGGGGCGCCTGGCGGGCTCAGTCAGAAGAGCATGTGACTCTTGATCTCGGGGTTGTGAGTTTGAGCCCTACGTTGAGTGTAGAGATTACTTAAAAATAAAATCTTAGGGCGCCTGGGTGGCTCAGTCGGTTGAGCAACTGCCTTCGGCTCAGGTCATGATCCCGGAGTCCCGGGATCGAGTCCCACATCGGGCTCCCTGCTCGGCAGGTAGCCTGCTTCTCCCTCTGACCTTCCCCCCTCTCATGTGCTCTCTCTCTCTCATTCTCTCTCTCTCAAATAAATAAAATCTTAAAAAAAAAATTACTCTTCAAAAAAATAAATAAATAAAATAAAATCTTAAAAAAAAAAAAGAGGGAAGTCTGGGTGGCTCAGTCAGTTAGGCATCTGCCTTTGGCTCACGTCATGATCTCAGGGTCCTGGGATCGAGTCCTGCATCGGGCTCCTTGCTCAGTGGAGAGCCTGCTTCTCCCTCTGCCGGCCGCTCCCCCTGCTTGTGCTCACTCTCCCTCTGACAAATAAATAAATAAAATCTTAAAAAAAAAAAAAGAAAGAAAGAAAGTCTGGAAGTACATGGATACGGTACCCAGACAAAACTTCAGGCTATGTCTTTTTAGAGAACGAGATGATGGTGTTTAGTGTTGTACACAGAGCAGCTACATTATGTTTGGCGGGGCATTGTGAAGCTGGGTTTATAGGAAGACTGTTGTATGGGAAGATTATCAAGAGGTGGACTGTAGTAGGATCCAGGATTTTTGCATTCTCAGAATGCACTGGCCCTTCCTCTGAGAGCAGTACCCAGACTTTTCTTTAGATAACTATTTCTCCACTTTCTGCCAATGCATTTTGGTGGGGCTAGCCATATCCCCAGCTCCAGGGGTGGGCATGTGATAAAAATCTAGACAAATCAGAATATTTATTCTTCTGGCCACTTTGGCTGCTTTGGGGATGAGCTCATGCCTCGGTGCAGCCTAATGAGAGTCCGCATGGAGAGTTTTGCTGACATTATTAGGAAAGAAGGTAGTTATTGGTAGCCAATTATTACTGATGATCATCTGAGCTCCTGAATCCAGCTGACCTGGACTCTAACCTTGGACTTTTTAGTCATATAATGTAATAAACTCTCTTTTTTGTCATTTGTTATCAGAAAGTACTCTAATTAAAGAATTATCTAGTTTCACTGCCTTATTTTATAGATGGGGAGTACAAAACTTTATGCAGGGTAAATGACTTGTGAAAGGTCACGTAGCTATGCAGTGGAAGAGCCCAGACTAGGATCCACGCCTCTGACTTGTGGACCACAAGCTCTTTTCCCGCCAGCAATCAGCAAGTGGACCAGAACTATGGGCATTCACAGGAGGGGACAGGCGATTTCCAATTGAGATGAGCAGGAAATATTTCACAGAGGAAAGAATATGGAAACCAGGAAGGCCTCTGACGTTTTAGATCAGTGGGAAAAAGGGGAAGGCACGCTAGGAGAAGGGGATGGTGTGAGGACATGTGTGGAGATGAGAAAGCCGAAGGAACATTTAGGGAGGAGCAAATACCAGTTTTCCTGGATGAGAGTTTGTAGCGGGGAGCTGTTTATTGTCTCAAATAGGAAAGAGTGAGAGAGACCAAAAGGGGAAAAGAAAAGGCAAGAGAAGGGAGAAAGGAGAGGGCGAGGGGAGAGGGGAAAAAAAAAAAGGAAAAAGAAATAAAGTGAAGCAAGAGAGACAAGAGAACTAAATTATGTATTTATGCACCTATTCCGTGTTCCAGAAACCACATGAAGTCCTTTAGGTCTGGCTTTCAATGCTCCCAAACCTTAAAGGAGTGTTTCTAGTCCTCATCTTACTGATGGTGAGCTGTTACACAGAAGCCCCATGCTAGAAGGCCAGAATGCCAACCCAGACCCCCTGCTCACAAAGCCCCCCTCCTGCATCACTGGGGTCTTTAGCCACACAGCTCAGGGCGAGGAAAGAGCAGTGACATCCCAGTCAATTCCACAAGGACAGAAGCACTGTGAACAGAGTCAGCCCAGGCTGGTGACTCCAATCCACTTGATTCACCAGATTTGCCCCTTTTAGAAGCCAGCAGAGTCATTGCTTTTAGTCTCAGGAGCATCCATAATTTATTACTTTAACACAGCAACCAGTCTCCCTCTGCCTATGGAAACTGATGCTCTTACCTTCCAAGCAGAAGACACATCTGCTGATAAGGGACTTCCCTGTCATAGGTCTGCAGTTTGGTCTCAGAATGCTGAAAACTGTGTTTCCATTTGCAGCTGTCCTGGGAGAGCTCCGGCAAGCAGGACCGCCGCATTTTCTTGGGGTCACTAAGGATCCATGCTCTCCTCTCCTTGCTATGGAGGACTGCTACCTCCTGAAGGTTTGCATCTCCCCAAAACTCATTTATGGAAACCTCATCTCCAGGGTGATGATATTTGGAGGAGGGGCCTTTGTGGAGAGGGCCTTAGGTCAGGAGAGTGAAGCCCCCATGAACGAATGATATTAATGCCCTTATGAAGGGAGTGCCCTTGCCTCTTCCCCCATAGGAGGGCACGGCAAAAAGACGGCCATCTGTGAACTATGACGCAGCTCTCACCAGAGTCCAAAATCTGCTGGCACCTTGGTCTCGGACTTCCCAGGCTCCAGATCTGTACGAAATAAGTTTCTGTTGTTTATAAGCCCTCCAGTCTATGCTATTCCGTTACAGAAGCTCAGACAGACTAAGACGAGAACTAAAGTTGCCACACCATCTTTGACATTCCTCCCACTGAGAGGTGGGTCCGTCTTCTTTTCCCTTTACCAACAGAATAAGCAAAGTAAGTGCTGTTGCAGTAGTTTCCAGGCCTGAAGGGATGACGTCTCCTACTTTCTGTCTCTGGGAACAAGTCCTTTTGGAGCTCTGTGCTATGACTTCTGCTAGAGAGGCCACGGGAGAGGTCCTAGGACGACATGGGAAGACAGGAATCCAGCTGTGCCCACCAGGCCCCAGATGTGTGAGCGAAGACCTCCTGGACCCTCCAGGCCAAACCATGCACCAGCTCAATGCCACGTGCAGCAGAACTACCCAGCTGGGGCTCACCCACATTTCCCCCATAGATCGCGAACATAACAAAACGATCAAGTAATTGTTATTTAAGCCATTTGGGGCTTTGGCTACACAGCAGTTGACAACCCGAAGAGAACATCACCAGACAACGAAGGCTTGCATGGAGAGAGGGGCGGAGAGGGGGCTTCTGAGGAGGGTCCTCCTTTGAGAGGAGGATGTCAACAAGGTTCCACTCCTCCTTGAAATCGTCACAGAACCAAAAGACTGCAAGAAAGGTGTAATTAGAGGCCTCTCCCCGCTCCCACCCAGCAATACAGAGTAATCTGGAGAGCAGGAAGCTAACTGCAGGTGTCCTGGAAATGAGCATGTCAGCATGTGGGTTGCGTGAACCTCTTCTGTCATTTTGAAAAGGCCTTCTCATCTAGTGCCAAAGAGTGGCTGGCCGGGACACCACGCTGAGGCTTCTGCCATCCTATGGGTTGAGCCCTTAATTGCCCATCTGAAAAACAGGGTGTATATGCTCTGGAGCCACTGGAACCTGCAGCAAGGATGCTTAGGGGTTGGCGGGAGAAGGTTCTGGGAGAACTGGATGAAGCTTGGCATACACAAGAAGAGAAATCCTCTGCCCCGAGAGGATGTGGATTTTGATGTACAAGGTGCTCTGGAATCCTAGGCAAATGTGACAAGGGAATATTCGTCCTACAAGGTTGTTAAAATGCATAATTATTCCTTCCTTCCTTCCACAGGTAAGTGGGGAGCCAGGACAGGGACTTAGTAGCTCCCAAGCCATTATTATTATTATTATTATTATTATTATTATTATTATTATTATTATTATTATTATTATTATTATTATTTTGTAAGGATTCCTGATACAGATACAAGCTGAAATAAGTTTGGATGAAATGATAGGCTATTTCAAATTTGCTTCAAAATAATTCTGGGTTGGGGGAATATAGACGCTGTAAGATTTGCCATGAATTGACTAGTTAGTCTGACCAGGAGATGGATACGTGGGCCTTCAGTAAACTCTACTTGTGTATATGTTTGCAATTTTCCATATTAAAATTAACATCAAAGCTCTGAGCAAGGTGCACGTGGTTCCTACGTGCCACCTGGAAGGGCCAGGAGACTTCGAATGATGGCCAAATTGGGTTCCAGCCCCCCCCGCCGCCCCCCTTATCTAAAGGGCTCCCTATGTCCACCCTGGGCCGCTCAAACCCATTCTCCAAGGGAAGCTGGAGTGGGATCTTCAGACGACACATCCAATCGTACCCCAGCTCTTCACCTAGGGAAGACCAAGGCCAAAGTCCTCTCCAAGGCTGTGGAAGCCCCGTCCCTCCCTGCTCTGCAGCCTGCTGTCTCGCCTTCCCCTCCTACCATCTGTACTCCAGCCAAAGCCAGTACTAGTTTCTTAAAGACTCTTCAGCTTGTCACCCTCCCTCCTGCCTCAGGACACCTGCTCATACGGTTTCCTCTTGGGGAATGCTTTCGCACACTCCCTCACTCCCTTCACTCAATTAACTCCCTCTTCTTCCATTTATGGGTCAGAGGTCAATTCTTTGGGGTGGTAAGCAGAACCATGCCCTCCCTCCCCACACAGATGTCCATGTTCTAATCTCCTGACCCTAGGACTGTGTCACCTTCCATCACAAAAAGTACTTTGCAGATCTGACTGAGGTATAGACCTTTTGATGGGGAGAGAGATGATCCTGGATTATCTGGGGAGGCCTAAAGTAATCACAAGGGTCCTTTTTAAAATGCAGCGAGGAGAGTCAGAGTCAGGCGAGAGGAGACCATGGAAGCCACCCAGGTCAGAGCAATGCAAATGCTGGGTTTGAAGATGGAAGGGGCCGTGAGCCAAGGAACACAGGTGGCCTCGAGACACTGCGAAGGCACAGCACACTTTCTCCCCTAGGGCCTTCAGAAGGAACACAGCCATGTGGACAGCTTGATTTTAGCCCAGGGAAGCCCACTTGGGGCCTCTGACTTCCGGAACTATGAGAGAATATATGTGTGTTGTTTTAAGTTACTAAGTTGGTGTTGATTTGTTACGGCAGCAATAGGAAATTAACGCAGTTGAGGAAACTTTCTCTGACCCCGCCTCCTGCCCCTACTATCACATCAGGCACCCCTCTCACACAGTCATGCCTCCCTGCGGCTTGTCGGTATTTCCATGAGTGATTTTTGTGTGGCATCTTTTAACCCCACTAGACTGGAGCTTTCAGAGGCAAGGACGGTGGTGGTGTGTTCACCCTTGAGTGTCCAGAGCAAAGCCCTTGCTCCATCAAGGGAGGCTGGGGGTTGGCTGTGACCAGCCTCACTGATGGGCCAGCTGAGCCCCAGGCCCCAGCTCTGGCCATTGCGCTTTTCTTGTGTTTCTTCAAGTTTTGGTCCCATATGCACCCAATCCTCCCAGGCTGAAGTCACGTCAGTGTCTTCTCCACGACCCCTACGCTTTCCACATCCTATTCCTGTGGCTGGGGCCACAATCCTAAGAGGCTTTGGGGTCATATCAGCCTGGTTTGGGTTATGGCTTTGTCACTTACAAGCTGTGTGACCTTGGAGTTTTTTACCCTTCGGAGCCTCAGTCCCTTCATCTATATAATGGGGACACAATACCTCTTATGTGAATTAAATAAGAAAACAGAAGTAAAGTATTTAGCACAGAACCTGAGCGGAAGAGCTAAACCAGGGTGTCAGTTCCTCCCCCTTTTCCTGTTGCTGGGCTCTGTTCATCCACAAGGACTATCGTCTGCTGCCCATTGTGGTCATTTCTGATGACTCCCATCTTCCCCACTTGCCCCAGTCACCTATCCAATCCAACCACAGCCTTCCCTTATTCCTCCAGGACCCAGGCCCTGCTAGAGGCCTGGAACCAAAAACAGTTTCCATGATGTGGGGAACAGCATTAAATTCTAAGGCCCCAACCTAAGGGAGCCCTAGAGCAAAGGGTCTCCTAGCCCCTCAGGCTCACTTCCCAGGTACATGCACTCACTGGTTTGCTTTTGTCCAAAATGTCCCTTGAAACAATAGGGAGGAGAAGAAGGACAGCCTTCCTAAAGTGACTGGTATTTTGATATTGGGCCCTAGGATCCCAGAGTCAGCCCTAGCATCCATGTCAGTTCTCATCTGTCCTTGAACACACTCAGCCACATCAGCTGCCTTTGACTTCTGGGATCAGAAACAATGGAGATATATAAGTCCCTGGGGATACTCCCACCTACTGAGGAGAGGCAGCATCTGATTAAGCAAAGAGTGTGGACCTAGGAGTCAAGGACAGGATCACAAAGCTGAAGTGGAAGAGGGTCTGTCAATACATTTTTCAGTTGTGGGACATGAGGCCTGCAGAGAAGAAATAGGATCCAGCTGGTTACTAGGAGACACTATGTCACCGATTTCCCAGGGCAGGGCTGTATTCTATCGCAACTCTTTAGGCTTCTTTACAAATGTAGGAAATTGTTGGCTTACAAGAGTGAATTCCTAGGTGAAATTGGCTTCAGGCATGATGGGATCCAGGAGTTCAATTCATGTTCTAAATCTCTGTCACTCAGTATATTGACTCTGCTATCTCTTTTTCTCTTTGTACATAGGCCTCATCCTCTCCTGCCTTAAATGGAACCTTTTCCCAGAGCTCTTTGGGGCATGGCCCAGAGATAGCTCTTCCTGGAGGCCTCTTCACCTGGGGAGGCCATTGTCCCATGAGGCCTGGGGAGGTTGTGCTTCCCAAGAAGATCCTGGGATGGAGGAGGGTGATGGTACAAGCAGGAGAGAGTATATATCAAATTACTATTCTCCACATTCTTAGCATAAGGTTGCTAGTGTTATTTTTAAAAACGTGACCATGTATTTCACGTTTTTAAAATCAATTACATAAAAGAGGGCACCTGGGTGGCTCAGTTGATTAAGCAGCTGCCCTTGGCTCAGGTCATGATCTCAGGGTCCTGGGATTGAGCCCCATATTGGGCTCCCTGCTCAGCGGGGAGCCTGCTTCTCCCTCTTCCTCTGCTCCCTCCTCTTGTGCTCTCTCTCGCTCTCTCTCTCAAATAATTAAATAAAATCTTTAAAAAATCAATTACTTAAAAGTATTGCATGTACTGATTTTTTTTTAAAGATTTTATTTATTTATTTGAGAGAGAGAGAATGAGAGACAGAGAGCATGAGAGGGAGGAGGGTCAGAGGGAGAAGCAGACTCCCTGCCGAGCAGGGAGCCCGATGCGGGACTCAATCCCGGGACTCCAGGATCATGACCTGAGCCGAAAGCAGTCACTCAACTGACTGAGCCACCCAGGCGCCGGCATGTACTGATTTTTTTAAAGAATCAAATAGTATAGGATGATATAAGAGAAAAATGAAAATTCTCTTCCCCTTGCCACTTAATTCCCTATCTTCACTCCCTAGACATGACACTGTTAACAGTTTCCCACTTATTTTGCCAGAAAATTTTCTACAAATAAATGTACGTCTGTTTTTTAAAAAATACAAATGGGATCATACTATATATATTAGCCCCAATTTAACTATGTTTAAGCCATTGTTTGCTAAACTTATCTGCATAGAAAATTTTTATTAACATCTCTATTAACATCCTAAAAAGCAGTTTGGAAAGCACCAAACTTATTTATTAAACAAACAACATCTACTCCGTGCTAGATGGTAGAAAATAAATAGGATATTTGTTCCTATTCATAGATTTGCTATGTACTAGGGGAATCAGAAGTAAATACATGGAGACTATACAATGTAATATGTTAGAATATAAATATACACTATGGACAAGATTCTAGAGATTGACTGACTCTGCCTGGGAGGGAATGCAAGAGGCTTCAAGGAGGAGAGGCCATTCGTCATTGGGTCCTAAAGGATGAATAGGAGTTCAACCAGCTGGCCACCAGGGTGGGCATTCTAGGAAGAGGGAGCTTGTGCAAGAGGATAGAGTCCAATGTGGTTTCAGAATAAGAGCCTGGGGAGATGAGGCAGGGTATGAACTCAGAAAGAAAGTCTGAGGTCAAGGGTTGAGACACCTGCAGGAATTTGGGATTTAGCAAGCCTTGGGTGATATGAAGTCACTGTTTTTTTTTCCCCCAAGTATAGAAGACATGACTGGATTTGTATTTTTTTTTTTTCTTAAAGATTTTATTTATTTATTTGAGAGAGAGAGAATGAGAGACAGATAGCAAGAGAGGGAAGAGGGTCAGAGGGAGAAGCAGACCCCCGCTGAGCTGGGAGCCCGATGTGGGACTCGATCCCGGGACTCCAGGATCATGACCTGAGCTGAAGGCAGTCACTTAACCAACTGAGCCACCCAGGCGCCCCTGGATTTGTATTTTAGAAAGACTAACCAGGCCCCAGGATGGAGCTGGATTGGAGGTGGGATGAGCCCAAGGACAGGGAGAGCAGTTGGAAGGCCATCGTAATGGTCTAGGCCTGAAATGGTAATACTGTTTAACCAAGGAGTTGCTAATGGACGGGAACAGGCTGGGACATGTGGGGAGCCTGTTAAAATGTTCAATCAGTAGAACTTGGCAACTGACTTGAAATGGGGTTTCTGACAGTAACAAGTGAATGGTGACTCCATGAGCAGAGGCTCAGGAGCTCTGGTTCTCTATTGACCTTTTGTTTCTCTTGGCTGCTGGGGGAGTCTCCTGGATGATGAGTCCCATGAAGGCAAGTATCATTCCTTTCTCATCTTTGTAGATCTTCCACATTAGCCAAGGCAGGACACATGTACAGAGTTGCTGTTTAGAATTTGCTTAATAAATGATGGGCCATGGCATCCTTCTTTGCTAACAGGAAGAACGAATGGACCAGGATGACACGGCTGGAATGAACTGTTGCTTCTGCCATCAAGGCTGGGTGTGACCTGGCCCTGGCCTCCCTCGCTGACATCATCTCCTACTGCCACCCTCCTTGATGAACACATTCCAGCCAGTCTCTTGCTCTTCTTCAACCATCAAATTTATTCCCTCATCAAGGCCTTTGAAATTACTGTTCCCTCACATCCTTCCCTTAATATTTTCAAAGAGCTTGCTCCTTCACTTAATTAAATTCTTCAGTGAAGCCTTCTCTGGCTCTAAAATAGCTCCTCAAACCCACCACAACTCTATCCCCTGAACATGCTCTATTTTATCCATAGCACTAATCAATCTGGAGAGTCTATCTTATGTTAATATATAATTATATATTAACCATAATTAACATGTTATAAATTATATATATTGGGTATGTTACCTATATTATAGAATACATATTTTGTATTAATACAATATACTATATATTGATAATATGTTAGTATCTTATATTATGTCACTCTCTCTAGTTTATGAGCCCCATGAGAACAAGGACCTCACCGCTCTTATCCCCTGCTGTATTTCCAGGGCTGGACCAGAAGGAGCTCAATAAGACTGTTGACTGACGAGTGAGAGAAAAGATTGACCTCTTGGAGATGGTGGTTTCAAAGACTCCTTTCAAGAGTCTTTTCCCTTTATTTTTTTCATGCTTCCCCCAGTGCCTTGCACCCAGGAGGTCTTCGTATATTTCTAAAGTTGACTGAAGGCTAAATTCTGGGTATTAAATTTTTTTAATAAAATGTATAAGTTTGTTTTAGATTACTGCATGGCTTTTGCTGGATTTTATTTACTTATTTTTATTCCCAAATAGTATCCTCTTGACTCTGCATGAAGTGCCTTAAGAATTTATCAGAGAGAGCCTGGTTGAGCTGCCTTGCATTCCAGGGAGCCCCTGGGTGGGGGCTAAGGAAGGTGGGCTGTCTGCCTGGACTTAGCACTGTTTGCTGGCTGTTAGTCCAGGCCTCAAACAGCTGCGGCCGGGTGTTTGTCTTAAAATTCATGCTCATGTCAACACTGTTGCCATCCTTCTCAAACTCTCATTACCATTTTCATGATCTTCCCTGCTCTGCATCAACATTTGACCTTTTCTGACCTATCTCAGTCTGCAGATCTACCCTGAGGGTTGTAGACTGGCTTATCATTCCAGCTGACTCCCAATTTTGTCAAACTTCAGGCAAGAGCTTGGCAGCAATTCCTTGTACAATTTCTCTATTAAACAGATTTCATTTCGAGTAAAGGCACCAAGAGATCACAATGTGGACTTTGGGGTCAGCCAGACTTGAATGGGAATCCTGACTCCACTTTCTAACTGTGTGAGTTTGGCCAAATACAATGTCCTCTCTCATTTCAGTTCTTGTCAAATGTAATTTTTAAAAGCATGATTCTTATACAAGGACACAGTGAACATATGTACAAGATTTATTTAACCCATTGTGATAGTTAATTTTATGCATCAACTCAACTGGATCGTGGGACACCCAGATATATGTTTAAACATTATTTTGGGTTGTGTCTGTGAGAAGTTTCTCAGAGAGATTATCATTTGAATCAGTAGACTGAGTAAAGCAGACTGGCCTCCCCAGTGTAGGTGGGCCTCCTTCAATCTGTTGAGGGCTTGAATAGAATAAAAAGGTAGAGGAAGAGATTTGTTCTTTCTCTGCCTGTCTGAGCTGACACATGGATCTTCTCCTGCCCTCAGCACTCCTGGTTCTCAGGCCTTCAAACTGCACCATCAGCTTCCTTGAGTCTCCAGCTTGCAGATGATACACCATAGGACTTCTCAGTCTCCATAGTCACATGAGCCAGTTCCTCATAACAAATTTTATTCTCTCTCTCTCTCTATATATATATACTATTGGTTCTGTCTCTCAGGAGAACTCTAATACACTCATTAAGGAGGGAATCTGCAGGATGGTGAAGCTGGCTCAAAGAGCATTCAAAACAGATATTTATTCAAGATATTTGGAAACATATTTAGTTTGTCAGGAAAGGAATGCTGACATAAAACTGCTATGTTAGATATAAAAATGTTGAATATTCTACAGAGAAACATATCTAATCTTTGGGGTTATCTTTTCTACTGGAATAAGAAATACAGGAATAATTTGCATCTCTACTGAACAAAATATTTGCAGCTTATCAGTCTTTCTCAAGCTAAGATAGAACTTTGGACAGTACAGACTCTAATTAATAGTAAATAGTAAATGAAACAAAGATACATTTTCCTAGAGTTAGATAATCCTTGGGAGTAGCTGCTGCTAGACAATGCCCCAGTATGACATTAAAGGACATGCAACAGGGGTGCCTGGGTAGCTCAGTCAGTTAGGTATCTGTCTTCAGCTCAGGTTGTGATCCTGGGGTCCTGGGATCGAGCCCCATGTGGGGCTCCCTGCTCAGCGGGGAGGCTGCTTCTCCCTCTCCCTCTGCCCCTCCCCCTGCTCATGCTCTCTCTCTCTCTCTCAATAATAAAATCTTAAAAAAAATAAAGGACATGCAATATTCTTTGTCTTTTTCCATGTTTTGAATCATTTTAAGTTTCCTAATATAAAATAGGGTACTCTGAGATACATTTCATAGTATATTGAGCCACATATGAGGCCCTTCTTGGTCAACTGGACTGATGGCTTACCAAGCCACTGCCAGTTATTAATTCCTTATTATGTATTAATAGCATCATGGGGCAGAGAGGTGTCCCTCTTCCAACCTTTGAGGTTCTGAAGACCCCAACCTCTCCCCTTTGTTCCTCCAGCCCTAGGGGTTAGTAGCTTCTTCCTGCCATTACTATTCTCTCTAAGTTACTTCAGTGGTCCCTTTTAGCTTTATCCTTCCTTTGCCCTCTGCTTAATAAATCCACAATGTTCTCTGTTAAAATAACTAGTATGGTTTCTGTTTTCCTGACCCAACCCTGTTACAGGGAGAGCAGAAACATGTATTTCCTCCATTTTCTGGTGACAAGGAAATGTCCTATTAAAAACCTGATGACTCCTAAAATTACATTAATTATTACATTCAGAACTGTTAATTTTTCTACTTCTGGAAAGCCTTTGTTGATTTTTTTATAAACAACACACTCTCAAAGCACTTTGCATATATTTTCTCATTTAATCCTCAAAGCAATCCTATAAGCTATTTATTACTCTTAGCCTCACTCTAAAGATGGAGAAACTGAAGTCCAGAGAGGCCAGGTAGGCCCCACCAAGATCCCACTAGCAAATGTGTGAGTGGGAATTCAAACCCAGGCTGTCTGAAGACACTCTCCTTCATAAATTATGACATGTGACTCATAGGTTCTATTTCTGTTGTGACAGTGTAAAAAGGGCAAACTCCTCATCAAGATAAAACAACAACAACAACAACAACAACAAAGAAAACCTATAAGCAGTGGAGGCATTTGAAAAGAATCACTGGGGACTCAGAGACAGAAGACACAATGTCGCCACAAGCAGTGATTGTTCAGGACCACGGACAGTGGCTGCGGTGTTTTCCCCATATGGCCATGCCCATGCACCCACTTGGCAATGCAAACACATTTCTTGCTGTGCAGTCTGCTGTGTATCACTCTGTAGGTTGTATCCTGCATGGGAGTGCCTGGCTAAGGGGATGAATGTGGGCTCATTAAGATGTTTGAGGAGAAATGAGAGTAAATAAGTGAAAGCAACCTCCTCAGATGTGACGATTTTGCCCAAGGCTGGCCCCAACCTTTGCTTTGAGACAGCAAAGGGAGACAAGACTTGGAATCAAAAGACCTGGTGAACAGCACACACTTTTTCTTAATAAACGCTTATTAATCTTTAAAAAAAAATCTCAGCAATCTAGGAAGAGAAGATTAACTTCCTTAATCTGATAAAAGGCATCTACTAAAAATAAATAAATAAATAAAAAAAGACGGGTTAAATTCTAATCATTAGACTTTGAACTTGAAGGCAGAAGTTGCATTTAATTCATTTTTTACTTTTTAGCTCTGAGCACAACATGAAAGGTGATTGTGTATTAAACCAAACTATCTACAGATTCTATGAAATCTCAGGCCAATCCTTCTAGAAATGTCTAAGATTGTCTCCTCACCTACAAAATAGGGTCCTGTTTATTCACAGAGTTATTGTGAGGATCAAATGAAATAGCTGTTGTATAGTTTTAATGGTACAATTGACGGGCCCTGTTTTTATTTATGCAGGGTAGAATATAATGTGGAATCCACTGGAAAGCATTTTGGGAAATGGTAGCAGATTTAAAAGGGTGCCACTATAAATGCTGTATGAAAACCAGAATTCTATACTGAAAGAGAAGGATTCATGAGATATTTTCGTTATTAAAATGGTGTAAACACATTCCACTTCAAAAAACCTTTATTCAACTTGGTAAATGCAACCTCTACACCTTCTGAAGGGAAGTTTTCTCCTCCTAATTTTTTATTGGTTTGAAAAGTCATTATCTGACACTTTGTTAAGGTCCAGAATTCAAAACAAACCCACCAGGGAAACTCCACCAGGAGATGTAACCTCTTGCTCTCCAAATCCAGACCAAAATATTAACAAGTTGCAGAAATTATTTCAAAACCATGTAGTAATGATAAGACCATGGCAGGTGGTAAGAAAGTGAAGGAGACGAGGAGGAAAGGGAGAGAGACAGGAAAAAGACCAAAGCTTCCTGGGCCCAAGCAAATTTAGGAGCTTTTCCACATCAGGACACCTGCTGTTTAAGACTAAAATATCCACTTGGAGGCTTTAAATAGATGAGCACCAAAGTGACACCATTGATGTCATTCTGGAAAACACTGATCCATTAGGGTGATTTTTCACAACATTCTCTCCAAAGATGTAAATGTTATGTTTCAAATGAGGAAGGGAACAACACCAGTCCAAGTCACACTTCCCCAACTATTCTTTTTACAGCATAAATTAATGATCTCACGGTTTGCACTGACAGATACTCAGAGGTGTTTAATCAGCTGTCTCTGACAAAACATGGCATTTTTAAGGCTGGCACATTTACAAATAAAGAAAAAACAGTCTGTAATCCCTCATAAAGTGGAGCCATGGTTCAGCTCCATTTGATGAAATGACATTATCTTGAGCACTTGCTCATGAATGCATAAACAGGGCACAGCTTGGGAAGTTTAGGTACGTGCAGAGCATAAATATTGCATGGGATACATTAGCCAAGGCCCACAAGGAAGAACATCTCAACCTTCCTATCCCAGGTAAAATGAGGAAGGGGGAAATGGTACAGCCAAATCAAGAGATCACCTATTACCTTCCAATGAGTTTGGGTCATGCAGAGAAAAAGCCTTCACCCCCACAGAGGAAGCAGGGGTGGGAGAATGGAGGTAATGGAGATAGACATTTTCTTGCAGGGGAGAATCTGTGCATGCAAGAGACAGATAATTGTTATCTGCCCTGATTGCTGCCTCATTGGAAGCAAAAGGATGAAAGTGTTCAAGTGTATAATGTCTCCCGGAGTTGGGCCTGGACATTGTCGGTAGTCTATGCACAGATGCAACAATGCTGCATGCTCACTACTGAGCTCACTGAATGTTCACTACATGCTGGGACTGTGGATACAAAGGCAATGAAGATACTCCTGCTGTTGAGGAGCTCACAGTCTCAACAGGGAAAAACATAGTCAGGGCTCTTAGTGGCAACCGAACTCAGTTCTGGCTACGTTAAGCAGAAAAGGAATTTATTAAAAGAATATTGAGAGGCTTAAAGACTGGGGCAGAGCATAGGACCAAAGCTTGAAAGTGCCCCAGCTTGCACTGCTGGTACCACCAACACAGGACGCCTGTTGTGGCCACTGGAACAGCTGCCACTGCTGTAGCCATCCTCATCAGCATAGGGTCCCCATCTCTCTGTAATATAAATTTCTGGGTCAAGCCAAGAGAAGGGTATATACTGGAGGAGACAAGTCAGGAGCCCTCGCTTTAGTGAAAGGAAGATTGGGTGAATGTGTATCTGGCATTTTCTGATTCTGTAGTAGGAATTAGGGCTTATAGGAAATGGGGGATGCACCAAGTATCAGAAGAGGGTTCAGATGCTAGGTGGCCAAAAGGAAATACAAATGTCCACTACAGATCAATAAAATATATATTTCACATTATGGAAAGTGCTCAATAGAGGCACACACAGGGAGTTTTAGGAGTACTAAGTAGGGAGGAGGAGAACTTGGCCAACTAGTGCTGGAGGGAATGATGCAGAGTCTGGATGAGGAGTAATAGTAACCCAATGAATACAGGAGAACGGGCATTGTAAACAGAGAAGAACACAGGCAGTTCAGTTTCCACAGTAGAGAGGGTACAGTGGAGACAGAGGAGCTAGAGCCTTACAAAGGAGTGCAGAGAGGACCTTGCATGCCATGGTGGGAGCTTAAAGATATGGTACAAATTTGTACTCTAGAAGGACAATTTTGGCAGCAACATGGAAAGGGGAACAAGGCAAGCAAACTTAAAGGCAGGAAGGCCAGTAGGATATTGCTGCAATTGCTAAGTGTGGGTGATAAAGGCCTGAGCTAGAGCGGAAAGGACTGGGTAGATTTGGAGAATATCTGTGAAGCCAAAGGAGCAAGAATTAATTTTTGAGTAGTTGTAGAGGGTGAGGGAAGATCCATGATAACTTTTAAGTCCAGGGTGGGTGACTGGGAAGGTGGTGGTGTCACTAGCCAACAGAGAGAAGAAGTAGAGGAAGAAGAGACAGTTTCATAAAGGAGAAAGAGGTTCAGTTTTGGACAGATTGAGTGGGAGGTGTCCATGGGATGTCCAAGATGTCAAGTCAGCAGTTGGATACGTAAGTCAGAGTTCAGGAAAAAGATTAGAGTAAAAGTATGATTTGGCATGCCATCCTGGTGGTCAAGATTAAAAGGGGACCATTGGCTTGTCCAAGTCAAGCATGTAGAGGAAGAAGGACAAGAACAGAATCCTTGAGCACAACACCCATGTTTAAAGAGTGGACACTGGAGTCAAGGAAGGAGCCAGAACATAAGCTGGAGAGGTGGGCCATTCCAATGACATGTGGTCCTAAGTGTTAGCTATAGCTGAGAGAACAAGCAGGAACTGGACTGGAAAACCCCTCTTTGGGTTTAAAACTATGGAGGCAATGGATAAGTCTAGTAAAAGCAGTTTCAGCAGAACGGTGACAATGAAAGCCAGATTTCAGGGGGCTGTGGAGGAAATGAGAAGTAAGGAAGTAAAGACAGTAAGCATCAACTACTTTATAAGAATCTTTGTCAAGGGCGCCTGGGTGGCTCAGTTGGTTGAGCGACTGCCTTCAGCTCAGGTCATGATCCTGGAGTCCCTGGATCGAGTCCCGCATCGGGCTCCCCGCTCGGCGGGGAGTCTGCTTCTCCCTGTGACCTTCCCCCCTCTCATGTGCTCTCACTCTCTCAAATAAATGAATAAATAAAATCTTTAAAAAAAAAAAAAAAAAAAAAAAACAAAAAAAAAAAAAAAAAAAAAAAAGAATCTTTGTCAAGAAGCAATGGGGAGAGAGAGAAGATTATTGGTAGAAGGGATAGGAGGGCCACAGAAGGTTTTCTTTGAGGTGTGAGCAATGTGATAGAATGTGCAGGTTGAAGGAACACAGCTAATAGAAAGAGAACATGTAGGGATTTAGAAGAGAGATGAAAGACTTGCTGAAGCAAAGCCTTTTGGTAAATGGAGAAGCATACTGGGGAGGGGGTGGGAATTAACCTTGGCAAATAGAAACGCATGTCAACATCTGACACTGGTGAGGAGGCAATCAAGGGTACAGATAAATGAGTAGATGAGTAGGTAATAAGGCTAAGCTGCTATAACAAAGAGACCCCAGAATTTAGTGGCTCAAATAAGACAGCACTTTATTTTTCTCTCATGCAATGGTCCAGGAAGAGTAAGCAGACTCTGCATCACAAAATCACCCAGAGACCCAGGCCAGCAACGTAACCTGCCATCTTCAACATGTGGCTATTCCCAGCCCATGGGAAGAAAATGGATGAGCAAGTCTAGGGTGAGATCTTTAAGGAAACAACTTATACACATTGCTTTTGCTCAACACCTATTACAGAGAACTTAGTCACACGGTTGCCCTTACCTGCAAGGAAGCTGGGAAATGCGGTCTCTAACTGCACAGCCAACTGTCCAGAAAAACATGGAAAATAGATCTAGGGGGATGACAGTAGAGGAGGAGAGAATAGGGATGGACAGGTGATTTGAAGGGAATGGGGAAGGTATGGCATAGCCGGTGAGGGAGACAGAAGGACAACTAACAGACTGTTGAGTGATCCTAACATTCCACTTGGCTGGTGTGGTGCCATGTGGGGGTGCCCATCTGTGTCAGTACAGCTTTGGCAGAGGCCAGATGGCAGCACTGATTCAGATGTGGAGTTTGATAGCAAGGAATAGATTTCAATTCTATAGAATCCCAGCAGGAAGTAGAATTGAAGGTCAATGCAGCATTGAGACTTCCTAACAGACTGTACAATGGGCATGTATCATGCCTATTGTATTAGTGTATATCCAGTGGGGATAAATGGTGTATAGGCTAGTGTTTCAGGCTAGAGGGAGAAGCATGCCAGGCTAGGGATGGGTGTGAGAAAATAGAGTAATCAAGCTACTATGGATTTCTTGGAGGTCAAAATGTACACATATTTAGGTTCTAAGAAGGGGAAGGACAAGAGACTGTGTTCAGAGTGAGGGATTCTGAGTTTTAGGCTTTGGAAGCAGTTCAAGAAATAACAAGGTCTGGGGGAGAGAAAGGGGAGAGTGGCTTAAGTAGAGGGAGGTGGAGGTTATTAAGATTGAGGCCAGGGTATTAAGTAGTTAATGGCAACAGAAGACACGAAGATGAGCAAGCTCTTCAAAGCAAGCAGTGTTGGAAGACTGGCCATACCTCTTGGTCTAGAGGCACCCCCTGAGATCTCCCCCACCCTCCACATCCTCTGTTTCTATAACTTCTGCCCCTGTACCCCACTCCAGGGGTGCACTGTGTCCTATCTCAGGCACATTTGTAAACCACACTAAACAGATTCTTAAACCTCTCCCTGTCTTCTCTTAGCAGAACTAGGTTGAACTAAAATAGCAACTAGAATCTTTAAAAAAAGAGAAAATACTCATATTACAGATTTAGCCAGATAGCTATTGCATGAATGAATTAATCCTTTCAGACATTCCCTGCCCCTCTTTGAGTGATTGCTGAAGCATTATTTTACCCCTTTCCCTCAGAGATGAAATTATTTCTACCTTTACTTTATCAAGAAAGGGAAGTTCTGCCCTCAAGCATCAGAGCACTTCTATATATGTACTCACACTGATTTACATGTGAACCCAGCCTTGCTGTCCTTCTTGCCTCTGGTTACAGAGAAGGGGGAGTTCTTTTGTCCTTGAATTCACCCCTCTGCCTAAACTCTTGACTCATCCCCTCTGTATTCTAAATTCCCTGACCCTTGTTCTCTGTTTGTGCTACTGATGAAGACAGAAAATATAAGAGGCTGAGAGTGGGGGAAAAATTGAGTTCAATTTGAAGTCCTTGAGTTTGAGGTATTTATGGGTCAACTATGTAGAGATGTCCACTAGGTAGCTGGCTATCCTGGAGTTTAGGAGGGAGGTCATATAGTGGTCTTCTGGTAAACCTGCTCTCTGAAGGAAAAAAACCCCACAATATGTAGCATTCGCCAATTTCTGTGGTGTCAATTCAGCTACCATGGCTGATTTTCAGGTCACCAATGGCTTAAAAGCCAGTTTGCAAATTTCCTAAATATTAATAATCAATCCTTGTGAGTGCATCCAAGCCAGCTCCAGCACCCCACTGGAAGTTGAGATTAGAGATAGAGATTTTAGAGACAAAGATGGCCAATAAAACCCTGAAGTATTTAAAATGGAAAGCACATGGCATAAATGATGAGGAAGGTCAAAGCCCCAATCCCATAATATCCAGCACTTCCCTACACCTTCCTGGGGCAAAGAACCACCTCCACATCAAAAGAATGAAAACAGCTGCATGGGATCTTATATTCAGTATGCAGAACCCCTATCGGTTCATAGGGGAAAAATAATTCAATCTCTAAGAATGAATGTTCTAAAAGCCAGTATCAAACAAGGTAACAGCCACCTGCAGAAGATGCCCCACCTCAAGGCACAGTCTATAAATGCACTGCCCTGGAGGCCTGAAAACCATCAGTCCAAGTGGGGCAGCCTGGGAGAGTTCTCAGGACCTACAAATCATTGGAGCAGAATGACACTCAACAGGTAGACGGCACCTGGGCAGGCTGAAGGAAGGATGCTGTCATGGAAGGACAGTGTCTCCAGAAGGCCTAGAACTAAGCAGTAAGGAAAGGGCCTTAGCCAGTCTGTCCACCACTGGCTGGTCAGCACCCATATCCTGATATCCCTTCAATGGAGTTGGTAGCTTTGGGCTATGAAGTGGCTTTTCATCATTCCCCTTAAAGATCCGCTGATCCTCTGTGCATGGATTGCACACCCACTGAGCTCCCGTACAGATTTACAGGATTCCCTGCAGTGGTAAAGATGCTGCAGGACTTGAATATTCTATACTATCTGGCAGACATATTTCCTATCTTCAGCACTCCAGTTTGTCAATTGGTCAGTGTCTTATGAGTTAGGTGGAATCAGTCCTGCTTGAATTTAATACACTCTGGATTAACTACCGCTATCATCATTATGACTTCTACCTTAGCTCAGCATTGTCTAGCACAGGTAGTCCCAGGCACTGGGCAAGCACTTGGCATACATGATCTCAATTTTTCCTTAGGACAGTCTTACCAGGTATGAATTGCTAACCCCATTTGCAGATTAGGAAAGTGAGGCTCAGAGACTTTAAATAACTTGGATTCTCTGAAAATGCAATCCTGAGGGTGAGACCCTGGGCCGTGAGACTCCACCAAGGTCAACCCAAGGTCTTGCCAGAGCAGCCAGCAAAGCTAAAGCTCCTGCCCCTTCATAACCACATTTTATTTTATTATTATTTTTTTTAAGATTTTATTTATTTGACAGAGACACAGCGAAAGAGGGAACACAAGCAGAGGGAGTGGGAGAGGGAGAAACAGGCTTCCCACAGAGCAGGGAGCCCGATGCGGGGCTCGATCCCAGGACCCTGGGATCATGACCTGAGCCGAAAGCAGACGCTTAACGACTGAGCCACCCAGGCGCCCCTCATAACCACATTTTAAAGCAGCAGGTGCTATTACTCTGGGCCCCGGGCAGGTGGTTGTGTTGCCTCCCTCAAGGAGAACACTCATTAGAGATAAATGAAGAAGTAGCTAAGGAGCAACAAGTGAGGAGATTCTAGCAAACAAAAGGGTTACTTGATTGCCACGGCTACTCTGTGTTTAGGCAGAGCCCTCTAGCTATCTTTATTTAACTGTGACAGAGTAGGCTGGCTGTTTCCCAAATAGTCTGAGACCTGTTATTGTATTAGGCTTCACTTGGACATTACAACCATTGTCAGGGCATCTGGCTTTCCTCAGGGCTAAAATATACTGACATCCTGGCAGGAGGGAACAGAATTAACCACAACATTTGCAGTAGGCCTGGTCCTAGGAAGAGCTGGGTATAGCAATAATAATAATGGTGGTAAGGATGGCAACAGCAATGGTGGGAAGAAGGAGGAACAGATGTAATTTGTGGAACACACACGAAGTGTCAGCTTCTGTGGGGGGCTCTGTCGACAGTCACTGAGCAGACAGCTCATTCAGGAAGTTATGGGCACCTGGGATGTCCCAAATGGGGCAGGAAAAGTACTGAAGTCAGTGGTTCTTTTTCTTTATGAGTTGTGATCTTCTTCAGCTGATTATCAGAGGAATTTTCCTCTCAGGCAGGCAAAGTGCCAAGGGTGAGCTGCGGACATTCAGGGAGGGCACCAAGGGGTCATCTGGAGGGCACTGCAGCCAGTGAGTCAGAGAGGAGGTGGGTGGCGAGGCACCAGCTTGTGCCTGACTGCATCAACACCTGGGCCCAGTTCACACCCCACTTGTGTGGAGGGCCAAGAATGAAAAGGCCTGACTGAATTTCAATCAAGATGATGCCTTCCACCTCCTCGTGACAAGACCAGAAGACAACGTGAACCCCAATCCGTCCTCCCTCCTACCCAGAAGGCCATTAATTGCTCTCAAGGACAGCTCACACTGGTCAAGAAACACTCATGCATGCAGTGCACATGCACTGAATTCCCAGCCTAATGGAGCTTCCTGACCCCTGGCCAACAGTGACCTTTGCCTGACAGAGCCCATTCCACTAACCTTTGTGCCCTCCCCACCTATAAGCCCAGTTGGTATGCTGGTAAACCATTCCAAATAGAAGGGTAGTAGTAGGGAGAAGGGACATCCTACCTAGTTGGTAAGTAGCTTGATCCTTCTTTATTTAACCTATTTTATCTTCTTTTTTTTTTTTTTTTAATTAAAGGGTCAGATGGTAAAGTCTGTGCTTTGGATTGGATCTGAGCCCACTTTCTTTTTTTTTTTTTAATGTTTTATTTATTTATTCATGAGAGTCAGAGAGAGAGAGAGAGAGAAGCAGGCTCCCCGCCTAGCAGGGAGCCCGATGTGGGACTCGATCCCAGGACCCTGGCATCATGACCTGAGCTGAAGGCAGACGCTTAACCATCTGAGCCACCCAGGCGCCCTAACCTATTTTATCTTCTTAATGGAACCTCGAGGTCCCCACCTGTCCCAAGAGTTACTCTTTCTCTGGTATACTGAGGGGAAGGGGTCTGTCTCACATCCACTACCAAGTCGGGTCTGTATCTCCATTACTTCTCTCCCACACTATATCTCATGGGGGGACTCTGTTTGTCTGGCTGAAGCCAACCTCTGTCCCTTCCCAGTGACACCAAGACTCAAGGCTGAGCGAGCACCTGCTGTACTGACTACTTGGGGAGCATTCCAGGGGCTTTTGCTGTAGCAGACACAGCAGATACCTGAACCACCGTCCATTAGAATTCTTTCCTAAAAGGTGCCTGGCCCCCGCTGCCAGGAACCCCCGTCCTTTCTCTGCCTGGCCCTGCAGTCTCAATCAGTACTGTGGCCCTCCCAACCCAACCCATCCAACCTATTCTTCCCCAGTGCTCTCCACTTTTTTTTTTTTTAGTATGAAGAGGAATTTTAGTTCTCTTTATGCCATGCTTTTTGAGGTTGCATGCTGAAGACTGTTTTTTCACCACCAAAGGCTCACCGAGAAATGTGCTGAATAAAAGCCCTTCTAGTCTGGAGGAAAATCTCCCTTAAGGAAGCAGATGTGGCCACAGGCAATTGTGGTTGGAGACTTCTGTACTAAATCACTCTTTCCTGAAAGGTAGTGAAATTGGTGCATGGGGATATCCCCAGTAAATATTCATTCATGTGAACCTCCTTGCTGTCATTGTTCTCAGATCTCTCTGGCTGAGTAACAGCTGAGGTACTTGTGTGTCTATCCATCTTAGGCAGGCCTCTGCTGAACAAAGAGCTTCCCCTATGTCAGTTACTCAATGTAGTAAGTTACTTCTTATTAACATACAGTTCCAGTGTGGAGCAGGTAGGGGGCATTCTACTCTACACTGTCTTCCAGGGAACCAGGTTCCTTCCATCTTGTGGCTCCCTCCAGCTCTGGGGTCTCAGAGTCCTCTCCATTCAGCAGGTAGATGGGGAAGAAGAGCAAGGATTGCTTAGGGAAAGTTTATATGGGTAATGCCTGAAAGCCATGGTCATCATTTCAGCTTACATATCTTTTTTTTTTTTTAAGATTTTATTTATTTATTTGACAGAGAGAGAGAGAGAGAGCGAGAGTGAGCACACAAGCAAGGGGAAGCAGCAGAGGTAGAGGGAGAAGCAGGCTTTCCACTGAGCAGGGAGCCCGATGTGGGACTCGATCCCAGGACCGTGGGATCATGACCTGAGCCAAAGGCAGAAGCTTAACCAACTGAGCCACCCAGGTGCCCCTCAGCTTACATACCTTTTCCCAGAATTTAATTACATGGTCACCCTAACTCCAAGGGCGATGGGAAATGCAGCATAGCTGTCCAGAAAGAAGTTTAGATGTGGGTGTTGATGGGCTAGAGCAGTCCCTGCCACTATCCTTCTGGGGTAGCATCCCTCTATCCAAGTGGGAGCTCCCACTGAATTTTTTTCTGGATAACTCCACTGCAGTCAGAGCAAAGGTGTGGACAGAGGGCAAGTCTCCTATGGTTAGAAGGAAGACCACTGAGAATTTTGATAATTTGGCAACTTACTCCTTCCTGTTTTCCTCCAAACACAGGAGAGAAACAGTCATTCTTCTTTTCTCTTTGCTCTCCTATGCCTGGAAGTCTTACCTTCAGAACTTCAGGAGGGACTATGTTCACCCCAAGATAAAAACAAAAATAAAAAAACCCTAGTGAAATCATAGCAACTTAGTGGGAGGAGAATGAAATGTTCTCAGCTCTCTCTTGCTCCTAAAGATGTGAAAGGAATATAAATAAATGTAGACAGTACAATTTACTTTGCTGATGCACAAAAATTATAGGGTTTCAATCTGCAGAAAGAGAATGAAGTTTTCTGACACTAGGTAAGTACATTGTGTACAGCTGACTACTGATTCTCCCAGGAATGAAACTCCCTGGAGAGAAGGCTTGAAGTCCAGAGAGAAAGGGGAGAAGGAAGGTAACCATTCATTCCAGTATGCCCAGGACAGTTGTAGATCATGCCTATTCTCTCACTGTAGTCACTTAGAACCCCTTTGCTCTCAAAAGTGTCCCAGCTGGATGATAAATCATATGGTCACATGGGGGCATTTGAATACAGGGTAAATCTGTTTACACCGAACACCACTATGGTAAAACTACACTTATAAACAACATCAGGAAAATGGTTAAATAAATCATGGTTTATCACTAAGGAGACAGCCATCAAATCGTGACTATGTGCAAAACTTTGGACCCACAGTATTGCCATGACCTTCTAACTGATTTCCTTGTCTCCAGTGTTGCCCCTTCTCATGTGTTCAGTTGTATACTGCACAACTCTAAAAGGGACTATTCCTGCAGAACAGGATAGAAATGATACTTACACTAGAGTTGTGTACTACCCAGCCTGCCCAACTGTACAAGGCAGTCCTGAATGTGTCTCCTACCCTGCAGCTTCAATGATGGTTCTTAAAATGAATAATAGTAACATAGGGGGTTAGGACTTCCATGTGTGATTTTGGGGCTGGGACACAATTCAGTCCCTAAGAGAGTCTAAGCTCCCACACACGCTGAATTACTCTCATATCATGTTCCTCAAACACCATGCACTTGCTCATGTTGGGTCTTGCCCTTGCCAGGAAAAACCCTTCCTTGTACAGAAACCATGACTCCCATTCCTCCCAAATCCCTGCCATATACTCTTATTCACTTATCATATTGCACGGTCTTCACTGCCTGTCACTGCCTGTCTTGTACTCCATTGAACCCATATCATCTACCACTCAGTCTGGTGCCGTAATACATACACAATAAATACTTCTTAAATTTAAGTTGAAAAAGCAGAATAAAAATAGCATGCATATGGGGCACCTGGGTGGCTCAGTCAGTTAAGTGTCCGACTCTTGGTTTTAGCTCAGGTCATGATCTCAGGGTCGTGAGATCGAGCCCACATGGGGCTCCATGCCCAGCAGGGAGTCTGCTGGAGATCCTCTCCCTCTGCCCCTCTATCCATGCGCTTGTATGCATGCTAGTAAATTTTAAAATCTTAAAAAATAAAAATAAAAAAATTAGTATGCATACTATAACTATGTAAAAACACTTGAACAAAGGAAAAACATGAAGGAGTTGCACCAAAATGACAATAGTGGTTGTGTTTGTGTGGTGGAATTATTGGCAGGTTTGTCTTTTCCCTATCCCAAGTTTTCTCTAACGTGATTACTTTATAACTTTAAAAGGCATCATAGTTTAAAAGTACACACAGCATGACATTTAAAATCTCAGCCTGAAGCTGGCTTGTTTCAGGATATATTCCAAAAGAGCTGATTTCCTTCTAACAAAAGATTCTGAAAGATGCCCTGGAGTTGCCCCTAACAGGATTTGACATATACGTTGTTAATTGGGGGGTGTGACCTCCCCGGATAATGGTTCATTACTCCTCTGCGGGGTTTCAATAATGAGCACAATAGTCACCCTGGCAGGTGGGAATTCTCCAGATGGTGAGCCTGTCCTGGGGATATTCATTACTTAGATGTCCTAAAGCTCCAATGCTGGAAGACCAGGGAGGTCTGGATATTTTTTATTGAGGTTAAGCTACCTGGCATTACTGCCTAGTTCTTAGATTCACCTAAAGGGAGAGAGAAAGCCAAATACCTGGGGATATTTATAGCCCAGCATAAAGGCCTCTCTGGGTCTAAAGAGTCACGCACCCACTGGTGTTCAGTAGCTGAGCATCCATACTGTATATGTGCTCTTGGGAGAGGGGTCAGTTGGAGACAGAAGTTAGAATTACTGAAGGTAAACAGATGATGTGGTGGGTTGGTTATGGTGGGATACGAGGATAAAGAGCAAGAACAACTAACATGTATTAAGCTCTGTGTGTGGCAAGCACAGTGCTGTGTCCTTTGATAGACCTCTTTGTAGCCTTCCTAACATCCCTTACCATCCCCTCCTTCCCGGCTGCACAACCACCTGCCATTGAAAGGCTGAAAATGCCAGAAATCTGATTCCTTAGGCTCTCCTTCAGCTAGAACATGTGATCCTCAGTTTGGCCAATGAGGCCCAAGGAGAAGACTGCTGAGGGCTTCTAGGAAGATTTTCCTTCCCAGTAAAATGTGACAAATAGGAGAGAGTGTTTCTTTCATCAAGCATTGCCATGTCTACATGCAATGACTGGAACTGTGGCAGCCATATTGTGAGGATGAGGGAGCAAACCTAAGTCCAGAGTCAAAAGACCCCAAAGATGTCAGAACAGAAATGTGGAAAGAGCCTGAGCCCTTAACGCTATTGTTGAGCTAATGAACCAATGCTGGAATGGCCCTACCCCTGAAATTCTAGCCATGTTAAATAAACCCTTTTTACTTGGATATTCTGTGACTTACAGCATCCTGTCCTCCTCTGATCTTCAGAAGAACCCTATGATGATTGTGTTCTTGTCCCCATGTTACAGGCAGTATAAATCTCTCATTCTCAGGCACTCCAGACCCCACCTTGTGCCTGATCTGCTCCCCTGCCCTCCTCCTCCCACCAAGTGTGCATTCCTTGCTGGTCTGCACCAGAACTCCCTCCAGAAATCTGGAACACAGCTTACTTCTCCCTTGGCCTGAGCCTACCTTCTGGACCTGGCCTTGGCCTGACCAGCATCTAAGGGGAGCCTCTGGTCAGCACATGTCCCTGCACATCCAATGATGGGGGTTTGGCCACCCCCATCTCAGCATTGTTGGCTCATGGCAGAACCAAGCTGCTACCCCTTGCCTTGGTGATCCAAAAAGATCACTCCTGATAAACATGATGTATCTCATGATTCATAGAAACACCTGATTTCCTGACCCCTGCTTGGCAAGACTTTATAGATATTGAACTCATTAATCCTCATTACATCACTAGAGAGGGGAGGTTATTTATAACCTTACATAGATACAAACTCAGACACATGGGTCCCATAGGTATTTTACTGCTTGGATGGGCACACTGCTATTTTAAGAACCAGCCTCCAGGTCTACAAAAACAGACAGGCATTCCAGGTTCTACTAATTACCTCTTAGGAAGCTGGATAGGGGAGATTTCACAATATTGGGAAAATCACAGGGGTCAGAACTAGAAGGAATGTTAAGGATCATTTATGCTAACTCCCTATAGACTACTTAAGCCAAGAACTTCTGTTTTATGCATCTCCATAGGCCCTGTGCTTAGCACTGAAAAGTACCTGGGACATGAGCTGTCCCAGGGAAGCCAGGTACACTGTCCAAGCCCATAGCAGGTGAGAGTGGGTGGCGACCATCACCAGGACTCCTGGCCTCCAGGTCAGGGCCCTGCCTGGGATGCTGGTCTCCCTCTACAATAAAATCAGTGCTCTGTTGGACAGGATAGAAACCTTCAAGAGGCATTCTATTGCAAAGATGACTCTAATCCACATGCAGCCCTAACTGTTAGATCCCCCGGCAGGATGGCCTTAGGCTGTAAGCCTAGCAGAATGAGAGACTGGCACTAGAGGTCGTCATTCATTCAAAAAGCATTGACCTAAGTTGTTTTTCACTGTGAGGTGGGACTTGCAAAGACCTTGTTAAAATTTTTGTCCAGGACCTATGGGAGGTATCTGAGAGGTAAGAGGGTTTAGAGGTCTCATCTGTTTCCAAGGCCATCCAAGGATACAGTGTTCAGTGGATGCTCAGCATGGCTGATCCAGGCAGAAGGTGATAAGGGAGGGCCCTTCAAGAAGCCAACTCCATTATTATCCACAGCTTTGCCTCCAAAATGTGCCCCAAATCTGACCGCTTTTCTCTATTGTCCTCAACCTAATCCAAGCCACCACTACCTCTCATCTGGATGACTTAGGAGCCTCCTCCGTGGTCTACCTTCTCCCATTCTCAACTTTCTTCCATTCTTGCCTCACATAGCTTCCCACCTCCCTTCAGCTGAATTCAAACCTACTTCCCATGGCCTGTGAGGCCAAACATGAGCCGGCTCCTGCTACCTCCTGTTGCCTCCTCTCCTGTCACCTCTCCCTGGCTCTCTGTCTTCCAGCTACACTGTCCTTGTTTACAACTCTGGAAACCTACTGGTTTTCCTCTGCCCAAAGAACTCTTCCTCCAGATCTCCCTCTGGCTGCCTCCAGCTTGTCATTCAGGTGTCACACCAACACTACTTCTCCCACCCCCTCAACCCCTGACATACATTGTTAGAACTTATTGCCATCAGATCTTATCTAGTTTCAGACTTGGTTATATCATTTTTGTACTAGAAGCTCTATGGGGTGAGGGTCCTTATCTGATCAACATTATCCTTGTCTCCCACACCTAGAACAGTATCAGCTCATTGTAAGTATTTAACGAATAGCTGTTGAATGAGTGAATTATCTGGGGATTCGGTCATATTGCAGCTCAAATGTATTCTCCAAATTTCATGCAGTAAAACTCATACGGAACCTATAATGTTAATAATGATGATGATGATAATACGTATGGCAGAGACTCATTAAACATTTTACCCCTAACATTCCCCAGGCTCCCTAGCATTCAGTAGACAGATTCTGAAAAATGAAACATATTAGAAATCACATGTGTCACTTCTGAGTGGGTTTCTACTATCTCTTATTCTACTGTTGCATAGTCCTCTCGGCGTAGCTACCAAGTGGTGGGTCCCTGCATGGCTATGTGCAACACAGACCCCTCTTCCTCCTTCCTCCACTGACCCATGGTGGGGGCTTGGCTTGAATAAGAAATGAAGTTCATTGAGTAAAGCCACCAGGCTTCGGCAGCTAACACAGCATAAGCTCCTTCTGCACACTGGTTCCTGTGCATATATTATCTCATTTACTCTTCAACGTACCTTATAAAGTAGATATGGTTATTATTGTCATTTTACAGATGAGGAAACGAAGAGACAGAGAGATGGAATAACTTGCCCAAAGTCATAGTCATACAGTTAGAAAGTGATAGAGCTGTGATTTGAATCCAGGTAGTCTGACCCCAGAGCCCAGGCTTTTCATCACTGAAACTACACTTGTAACCTGTAGTTTCACTGAAACTACACTTGACTCCATAAGATGGAGTCAAGTTTTGCAACAGCAAAGGTAAAACATAAAATCCTTTGCCATTAAGAAGTCTCTCCCTGATGGTCATGATAAGAATATATCTTTGCGATGAAACAAATTTAAGGAGATGTGATTCCTGACATGCTTCTCTTTGTCTTGTAATGAGCAGTAATTGAATGATGCTGCCAAGCAGATCTGCCTTATGGAGCCAGTCTGCTATTACACCGACTAATTTTAAAATGTATGGAGCTTCCTGCTTCGGACCCGAGGCCATATTGATTCTGGAATATGCACCACTAATTGCTGAGAGCCTGCTGCTAGGAAGAAAATAAAAGAAAAAAGCTCTCATGTCAATATTTGTTACTAACCTTGACAAATAAACATTTTAAGTGATGGTGACTTTTTCCTCTTTTAAGGCTTTAATTACTGGCTTGCACACACTGCAATCATTTTGTTCTTGTTTGTGTTTAATAGTCTGTAATCCATTTTAATTACATTCTTTGCTTATCAAGATTAGACTCCTGAACAAGGATAGAACAGAATTTAACTTCTGCCTCTCCCCCTCCCCCTCTTCCTTGTCCAGTGCCTGAGAAATGTTCTGGGATGTGACAACATCTTAAAGATAAAACTTATTCTTTAAGTTTACAGCCAACAAACAAAACCATTAAGAGAAAGTTTCTCTCTACCTTTTCCACTCTGTCAGTCCATTGACTAAAGGGGTTGGACAAATCTGCTTCCTGTACTAAATTTAGAATGTGAGACTTGTCAAGCATTTTGAGAAGGGATGTATGGTGGGGGGAAGGCAGGGGACATCTAGGGTGAGAACATTTTTTTTTCCTTGACCTGGATGGTGAGTACAGCAGTGTTTTGCTTTGTAGTAATTCGTTGATCTTATGCATTTATATTCTGGGCACCTTTCCACATATGTGTTGCATTTTTATGAAATGTTATTTAAAACACTGAACATAGCTGGGTTTTCAGGGTTGTTTGAGCTTTTAAGAGCCACCACTTGAAGAGAGTTGCCATACACGGAATGTTTGTGTCCTCCCAAAATTCCCATGTTGAAACCTAAATCCCCACTGTGATGGTATTTGGAGGTGAGGCCTTTGGGAGGTGATTAGATCATGAAGGTAGAGCCCTCATCAATGGAATTCGTGGCCTAATAAAAGAGACCCCAGAGAGACCCCTTGTCCCCTCTCCCATATGAGGACACAACTTGAAGACAGCGATCTATGAACTAGGTAATGGACCCTCACCAGACGCATCTTCTGGCACCTTGATCTTGGACTCCCAGGCTCCAGAGCCGTGAGAGAGACATTTCTGTTGTTTATGCAAACACTCAGTCTACGGTATTCTGTTGTAGCAGCATGAACTAAAACAACAGTCAAGCTCTTTCTAAAACTACTTCCAATATTTCCACTTTTAAGATCTGTATTTACCAGAGTAGGAATTATAAGGAAGTATGCTGGCAATGCAGAAAGATACCACCAAAGATACTTTTTTTTTTTTTGCTTACCTAACAGTCCAATGTGGGTGCTCCTGGTCAGCGGAAGGACCTTCTACACAGTGATTCAGGGATCAGGCCTCACACCTCACAGCACATCTGACAAAGTCTCAGCCAACTCGACAAGGAGAGCCAGAGCAATGAGTGCCCATTGGAAGCCTCTTGTGTTGGGGAGAAATGGCCATGCTCATTGGCTGGGGGATGCCCTGGAAGCACGTAGCTTTAGCTCCAAAGCTAACCATACTCCTTGCAGCTAAATGGCAGTTCTTTAAGATAGGAGTGATACACCCCCAGGACTGGCACACTCTGCAATGGAAAGGGAAACATATATATGCGTACATATTAGGTGACCAGTAAGCCTCTCTGTCACAGTAGTGCAAGCCAATCTGAATCGGACTCCAGAACCATGTTGGCCTAACTCTCCTAATGTGCTCAGCTTCCTTCTACTGCTCCTGAGATGTCCCATGGCCTCATTGTCTCTGGACCATTGTGGGGCTGTTTACTTTTATTCCCCAGTACTCATTCCCCTGTTTTCTGATGAAAGTCCCAATTTTTGTGTGGAGATCCAAAGCTCTCTAACTCTTAATCCATGTGGTTTGGTTGGGTCTCCTCATCTACACCACCCCAGCTCCATAGTTAGACAAATGCTGTAGGCCTGAGCCTGTCAATCAGTCCTACTCTGGCCACCGTAAAGGTTTCAGGGTTGGACACAAGATCTAACCAGAGACTTCTGCTAGGTGTGCTGGACTAGAAGAGGAGGGCTCTGAGAGGATGAGGGGCGGGCGCTGTGTGCAGCCATCTTGCCACCATGAGGGGAGAGCGTGAAGTTAGAACCATCTTGGGGAGTGTGAGGCGGAAGCCAGCATGACGGAAGGCGGAGTCGGAGACAAAGGCGGATAAAAACTGAGTCTTGATGAATGTATCTGAACATCTGCCAATAAACTCCTTTTCTACTCAAGCTAGTTTGAGTTGGTTTCAGTCCTTTTAAAAGTGTCCTAACTAAAGTCCAACCATCAGACTCAAAATAAACTCAATTTGGAAATATTTTCATTTTATTTACCAAAGTCTCTAGATTCAACCATCCGATCAGTCCTAGATGCTTAATAAACATCAACCAAGTGCTTTCAAAATAAAAAGCAGAATTTTTGTTTTAATTAAATCCATGCAGCAGTCAGGTTCTGCCTCTTATCCACCTCCCACCCCACACCTAACATTTCAGAACTTCCACCTACATGGTTAGTAGCTGAGGTCTCCCTTGGAAAACATGCTGAGTGACTGAACTGTTTATTAACTCTGTTTCCCAAATGGACTCTGACTCCTTAAGGGCAGAGCTTGGAGCATCTCATATTCCCAGAGCCCAGCACAGAGCCTGACAGGAAGTGGTGGTTCAATCAGTTAGATCAAATGATGCCCAGTCCATCCCCAGCCTTGAAACGGAAAGGCAGATGCCCTCCCACACCCTGTCCAGTGGTGTGTATGACTCATCAAGTTCCTGCAGAGAGGGTCATCCAGGGCCTACCTGGAAGTGAGTCAGCAACATGACTGACAATCTAAGGCTACCTGGTGTGGACCACCAGCCTCCTCAGCCATATGCCCCTCTCCTCCATTATCTGTCCCCTCTTTTTCTTTCTGACTCCTTTTTCCCTCCTCAATTCCTTTTCTTTCTCCTTTCCAAGACCCTCTGACCCTGCTCCATGCTTCTGCCACAAATGCAGAAGTGCTCCCACAGACCTTGTCCTCAGGGCTCTGCTATAACCAGTGCCCCACAAGTCAAGACACATGACACAGGAATTCCCAGGAGGGTACTCCCCTGTGTGAAGACAGATTTCATAAGCAAGCACTCTATAATCTGGGAAACAAAGGCTAAAAAGGGACTTGCATGGAAGTTTGGTAGGTCAATCATTCCCTATCGCTATGAAACTACGCCAGAAATTAATAGTTTAAAACAACAATATTTATTATCTCTCATTTGGGGTTGGGTTCATGAATTGGGACAGGGCACAAGGGGACAGTCTGTCTCTTATCCATCATATCTGGGGCCTCAGCTGGAAAACTCCAAAGATGATGGCTAGAATCCTCTAAAGGCTTGTCTACTCACATGGCTGGTGGTTGATGCTGGCTGTTGGCAGCGTCCTTAGCTGGGGCAATTGGCTGGAGCACCTGATAGGTCTTCTCCAAGTGGCTTGAGCTTCCTCACAACATGGTGGTTAGGTTTCCAGGGCAAGTATCCTGAGAGAGAGAGAGGGAGAGAGAGAATCAGAGAGGAAGTAATGTAGGACAAAAGCTGTATCCTTTTTCTAACCTAGCCCAGATGTCAAACAGCATCATTTCTGCCATGCTGGTCAGAACAGTTGCAAGTGTCCACCCAGATTCAAGGGGAAAGGCACAGACTCTCAGTGGGCAGAGTGACATGGTCTGAAAAGCATGGAAGTCCAGAAATACTGTTGTATTCTAGGAAATATAGTTTCATTCTAGGAAAATACAGTATGTCACAGGTATTAACATACAGATCTTGCACAAATGTCCTCAAAAATGGTGAAACACTCTAATAAAAGCTAACTTTAATTGAGCACTTATTATAGGTCAAGAACTGTGTTAAGCACTTTATTGGTAGTGGCTCATTTAACCCTCCCATCAACCCACTGGGTTGGGTGCTATTTTTAGGTCAAATTCACAGGTGAGAAAACTGAAGTTCAGAGAGATTAAGTGATTTCCCAAGGTCGCAGAACTAGTTGGCTGCAGAGCCAGGCTTTGAATCCAGGTTGCAAAGAAAAAGCACCTTCATAAAGGTCAGAGTTACAGGGACAGGTTGAAGGAGCTAAGGAGCCACTGTGTATCCGTCCAGACAGGTACTTCCAGACATTTTTTAGGCACTCTACCGCAGATGCCTCATGCTTAGTGGTCTCACTCCGACTACCACTGAGAGGATTAGCTCTCCAGAGACACCAGCCAGCTTCACATAGGGGGCCACCTGACAACATCCCACTCAAGCCCATGCCTCCCACTTCCTGAGCTATGCCCTTTTCACTGGTGCTTAGGGTCCTTGCAAGCACAGGCTTGGAAGCACAGGGGAGTTCATGTCCATGGCCCAACCTCTGACTCATGGTGGGGAGGCAGAATGGATATAGCCATCTTTGCTCCCCCCAGCTAGTCCCGGAGATGCAGGTCACGTGACTTCTCAGGCACCAGTAGGGGAAGCCAGTCACCTTTTCTGCATTCTTGCTTTGCATCTTCATCCTCCCTGTTTCTCCGTCTCCCGTTCTTCACTTCTACCCTGGACTCTCACTATCTACACCAAGTCCTCATGCAGACCTGCCTTTGGGGGAGTTCAAAAAAACACTGACCTTAGGAAATGCAAATTCCCAAGAGGTGCTACCGACTAAAGTTGGACACCAAAGTCGAGACTATTGCAAACAAACATCACTTTGGAGGTCCTCTAAAGCAGGGATGGGAAAGCGCCACCAAGCAACGATGTGCTGGAGCTTGTGAGAGTCAAGAGTGCACATGATTCCAACAGTGGGTTTGGAGACTCTGGGACAGAAGCTGGAAATCAGCCAGGGTGGGAGTACTGGCACCACAGAAATGGGCAAACACAGCAAACGAGGACTTTTTTCCACAGAGAGCCTGTTGTTGAACACTTAGCAGCACAACAATGCAGTCAATCCACCTGCAACGCTGATGCATAATGGCCACCTGGAGCAGTGCCCTGGGAAGAGTCCCAAGGCTATTAACAATGTCTGTTTGCCATCTCTTGTCCAAACCACGGCTCTCATTTTTACACCTGAGATATAGAGGCCCAGAGACTTGCTTAAGCTTACCCAAAAGTGACAGAATCAGCCTAGGAGCCAGGCGTTTTTTCACTTCATATGCAAGGTATGTCTGTGGAGACTAGGTCTGTTACCTGGCTTCGGGCACAGCTCTCATCCCTTGGGATGAGAAGTTTGAGACGCACCCCTCATCCTGAGTCAACAACATTCCTATGCTTGGGTCCTTGTTCTTGCTCATGGTGGTATCTCTCCACCTTCCTGACTATCTGATGGGGACTGGATCACTGGCAGAAGCCACGGTGGCTAGGTCATCTTCACTCACGTGCCAAAAAAAGACAAAGAAAAAAGAGGGAGACTTAATTTCTTTTAAAACATTAGCAGTAGCCATGGTCCGTCTCATTTTTTGAAAAATGAGCTTGAAATCTGTCTCCTGCTCTGGGAGAGTAGGAACATGAATCATTTACCTTTGCTGAAGTACAGAGACAATGAAATCACCAACAAAATATTAAATTACCCATCTCATGTTCAATATTTTAAATGGCACCATAAGCATCAGTTTGTTCACTCGAGCCAGCCAGACCCACTTCTCCTCCCCCAGCTTCCTGCAGTGGCCAAAAGCCCGCACCAGCCACGCGAAAGCCTCCTGCCTGCTTGTGAAGGTCTTGCTTGCGAGTGTCTCCACTCGGTGCTGCTGGCACCTTATGGTCCCCGTCCCACAGCCCAGCCAGAAGTTTCCTGCAGCCCCGCTGACAAAACACTCAGGTCCCCAAGAAGCCGAGCCCCTGAAGCCAGGTCCAGAGTGGGGACCGTGAAGTTACTGAGGTGGTCGGAGCCACAGAACCGGGACTGGAATCTGGGTTCTCTTTCCCAGCTCTGTGACTTGGGGACATTCATTCCACTTCTCCTCGGTTTCCTCATCTGTAAAACAGGGGTGGTGACTAGAATGCTTTTCTTGTCGTGAGCACTAAAGGGGTTATGGATATAAAAGCACTTTGGAAATGGTAAAGCACTACATAAAAGCTGGCTATTATTCATTTTCCATTAATCATATAAAATAATGAATTACAGTATCTAATTAAGGGGTAGGAAAAAATGACTAACGTGTGATTATTCCCAGATTTCTTCTCCTCTATTTGCCTATTAAGCCCTGAATTTGCTCACTATCTTCCTAAAAAGGAAGTATTATTTCATGATAGGAGAGAGAATATGCTAATTTCATATTAAGGAGATGGAAAGGGATGCTGGGGGACACAGAGAGAGAGAAACCACACGGGAGTACTGGGGGTATGGAGAGAGAGAAGTTTACAAAGTATTGTGATACATTATGATGGAACTAAGCCTTTGATGTTCTCTAACAGATGCATATATAGGATTTTAGTTACAATTTTAATTACTCCTGTTTGTTAGATTAGGAATGTAACACTGTTCCTAGCCTGGACCACATGGGTCTCCAAACGTATAGGGAAATGATCATAATAGCCAGGAGTGGTTGGTAAATTCTGTCTCTGAGCTCAGGATGTTCAAGGTCAAATCTACAACAAAATGAGATGAATTACCCAGAACCAAATGACAGTCACTGGGAGTTTTGTAGAGTGGAATTGTGGGACCGGTGACTCTGCATGGCTGAGGAGAAATCTCCAATCTCTACCTCCATCCAGGACCTTCCACTGTCCATGAGAACTCTCAAGGTCATGTTCAAACAAAATCAGTTTGCACTTGTTTGCATAATCAATTTTATGGCAATGACGGAAAATTCTGAAGGGGAAACAAACTCACAATCCTCCTGACCAGTTTTTATTTTTCATCTGTGATTCAGCTCAAGAGGATATTTTTAACCTCTTCTTGCCACTATGAGCAAAAACTGGAAAGGTTTTCTCACAGTTGGACCAAGGATTAAGGTCTGGATGTTTTCAGACCAAAGGACTATGCTTGGGGAAAAGAAAAGAAATGGCCGAATATTTCCCCAGCCTCGGGGAGAGGCGCTCCTAACCCTGCAGGGCTTCTGTCACTGTCCTCCACGTGTCAAGTAAGGACACAACCCAGCCTCACTTGGGCATAAATCGTGAGTTACAGGAGCCCGAGCTCCAGAAAGGTAAAGAAGTTATTCCCCAAGATTGAATTTTAATTGTGCTGTCTGAGCTGTTAGACATTAGATCACACTCCAAGAGGCAACAGTATTTTGATTAAGCATCTTTACCACTTTGGTAAATTCTTTAGTTCTTTGTCTTTAATTTTATATGCAGACCTCAAGTTTCTCACTGCTGGGGGCTGCTCAGACTCACACTGGATGCTCTGAATTGACATTCTTCCTCTGGAATCTGCCCTTCTTTCTGGGGCCTCCCTCCTGCTCAGTGGTACCTGGCAAATCCTCCAGTCAGTGCCTATTTATTCTCCACTCCAGCCCACCTGCTGCCGAGTTTCGTGCTCCTACCTATACAAGAGCCCCCACATCCAGCCCTACCTTTCCATCCTCACAGCTCGGGTTCAGGCCTGTGCCCATCTCACTGGGGCTCTCCCAAGTCTCCCAAATGATTTCCCACTCAATTCCCAAGGCCATCTTTTTCCAGGCACAGATGTCACTGTGGAGAAGATCAGGTCTTACCCACCCTCCCATCTCAATCCCCTCAGCTCCTGCTCCTGGTAGGAAGGCTCTGCTTGTCCTGGTCCAGTGTCCTTCTGCCCCTGTCCTCCCTCTAACTGTATCCCATGTAGTGTCTCAAACATGCATTTAAATCCCCACCTTATTACCGTTGATCTTACTTTTCCCATCACCCAGGATGCTTTCCGTGCCCCCCACCCCATGCTGGGGCGTTTATTTCCTTCCTCCACCCATGCCAATCAATATTACAATGTCCAGCTTCAAAACTACCTGCTACACAAACTCCTCTCATTGCGGCTGGAATGAATCTCCCCTTGTTCTAGGATTCCAAAAGTCCTCTGTTGGTATTCCTCACTCACTGGCAATTGGTAATTTAAGCATGGATAGAACTTTGGAGCTTACAGGACATTTCCAAATAACTCATCTTATTTCACTGTAACACAGTGAGACACATTTTACAAATAAGAAACCGAACAGGGGTGGAGGGCTGGGAGTGGGTTGGTAGGAAGAATGTGCCAGAGACTGCTACTGATGCACTTTTCCTTCCTGTGATGATAGACTGTGTCAGGTGGGAACATGACCACTAAGCTAAGAACTAATTTCTCAGACTTCTCTGCAGTCAAGTGTGCCCATAAGACTAAGTTCTACGCCATGGGATTAGAATGGGAGTGATGAGTAGAACTTCTGAGTCCAGCCCTTGAAGGGCAGACTTCCCATCCCTCATTCTTCCTCTTTGCAGGCTGGAATGTAGACACAAGAGGAACCAGAGCACCTGATCTGGGCAAGCTGGAAGCCCCGATTAAGGATGGCAGAGCAGTAGGACAGAAGGAGCCTGGGTCCCTGATGATTGTAGAGACACCACACCAGCCCAAGACGACCTCTTAGGGCTTTTTAAAAAAGATTTATTGGGGTGCCTGGGTCGCTCAGTCGTTAAGCATCTGCCTTCGGCTCAGGTCATGATCCCAGGGTCCTGGGATCGAGCCCTGCATCGGGCTCCCTGCTCTGCAGGAAGCCTGCTTCTCCCTCTACCAGTCCCCCTGCTTGCGTTCCCTCTCTTGCTGTGTCTCTCTCTGTCAAATAAAATCTTTAAAAATAAATAAATCTTAGAGAGAGAGGGAGTGCACTTGTGCGTGTGCACATACATGTGAGGTGGGGAAGGGCAGAGTGAGAGGGAGAGAAGCAGACTCCCTGCTGAGTGCAAAGCCTGACACGGGGCTCGATCCCACCACCCTGAGACGATGACCTGAGCCAAAACCAAGAGTCAGACGCTTAACTGACTGAGCCCCTCAGCTGCCCCCCTCTTAGGACTTCTAAGTGAGAGAAATAAATGACTGTATTGTTTAAGCTGTGACTGTTGTGGCCTGTTGTTATAGCAGCTAAAGTGATGTTAGCAAATACAAATAACTTGTCAACACTTATTGGGGAGTTAATGGTAGAATGAGTATGACGCTAGAACCTGTGATCTTTCCAGTAGGTGACACTGCACACATTTATCACAGGTCATTTTTGTCCCGGATGCACATCCCTTCTTTCTCTTCACTGCTCCATCTTTACCTCATTGTAAGCACCTTGCTCATTTGTTAAAGGAACATTTACTGAGGACCTAGAATGTTTGAGACACTGTTTCAGGAGTTGGGGATAAACGTGAATTCTATCCCATTCTTGGGGAGCTTACATTTTAGTGGAAGAAGAAAGACTACAAACAAATACACAACATGTCAGGTGAGGGTCTCAGCCAAGACCACTCCAGGCAGAGGGAACAGTAAGAGCCAAGGTCCTGAGGCAGGAATATAAGTGGTTTTCTGTCAGAGCTGTGAAAAGACAAGAACCTTTAGATACCCTCGCACAGTGTCCTGCATATAGCAGGTGTTCAGTGTTACTGATGGTCAAGTGAATGCATTGGACAGGACAAATCTCTCAAGCTTGACACCTAGACCTCTTTCCCAGCTGTGTTCTAGAGCACAGTGGGATTGGACTTGCCCAGAATTTTCGGGGGCCTGGCCTCTGCTGCTCACTTTCTTACCACAGCTCCAATGGCCTGAGGTAGAAGTTTCCATCTTCAGCTGGAAAACTTCCAATGCATAGCAAGTCATGGGGACCTGTTCTATCCCCTTCAGAGGCCTTTGGATTTTTTATCTCAGCCTAGCTATCGGTTATTTCTACAAATATGCTATGTAACAAACCACCCCAAAACTCAGTGGTTCGCTACAGGTGTTTGTTTTCTTGCTTTACTGCTCTGCAGGTCAGCTGTGGCTCTGCTGGGCTTGCCGGGGATTTTTGAGGCTTTGACTCAGGCTAGCTTCAAATCTGCTACTCTACAGTCAAATCCACAAAGACCCAGAGAGATGTGTTGCTGGTGAGATCATGTAGCTGGTTGTGATAGAACCAGTTCTCATCACTTCCAGATGACCCTTCAAACTAGGAACAAACTGATAAACACTGAGAAAAGGCATCTCATTAATTCCCACCATCTTGGGATGAGTGGCTAACCAGGACAAGTTTCCTTATGACATGTAACAAACACACAATAACATAAGCACATTTAAGGCCTCTGCTCATGTCACATCTACTAACGTGCCATCAGACAAGTCATATGGCCAAGTCCAGTGTCAATGAGGCAGCAGTATATCCCTCCCCCACAGGAAGGGGGAGGAGCACGATGTTTGTTCACCAGGAATCCAGTCTATCACAGCATATATGCTATTTGGCTCTGCTCAGATTTGGAAGTTTAATCTTTAGCCAGAGATCTCCCCAAATCCCATGCTTCTCCATGGAGACTTTCTCCACTCTCTGGAAGGGGAAAAAAAAAAAAAAAAGCCTTCACTTGAGGGACTGGTTGTTGGGACATTAGAGGCTGTGCAGTGACATTCTCCTTGGGTGGGGAGGGTGTGTTCCTTTCCAGGCCACCAAACCCCACTCCCACTTGGAGCCCAAAGCTCAGAGATCCCTTTCAAGGCATATATAAAAACAAGTAAGACATTGATGGTAAGCAAGGCCATGGGGAGATGGGGAGCAACTCTTCATCAGCTGCTGAGGGGACCTCAGAGGCATACAAAAAATAGCTTTCCAGAATAAACTATAAAGACCAGACCCACATTATGCTAAATGAAATAAATCAGAGACAGACAAATACTGTATGATCTCACTTATATGTAGAACCTAAAAAAGCTGAACTCAGAAACAGACAGTCCAGCAGTGGCTGCCAGGGGCTGGGGGGTGGGAGAAATGGGGAGATGTCGGTCAGAAGGCACAAACTTCCAGTTGTAAGATTTATAAGTTCTGGGGACCTAGGCATAGCATGGTGATTATAGCTAATAATTCCATATTATATACTTAAAAGCTGTTAAGGGAATAGATCTTAAACATTCTCACCACAAGATAAAATATAATTATGTGATGGGATGGAGGTGCTGGCTAAGGCTACGGTGGTAATAATGTTGCAATATATAAGTGTATCAACTCAACACATTGCACATCTTAAATTTGTACAATGTTATATCTCAATTATATCTCAATAGCTGGGGATAAAAAAAAAAAAAGGCCATCCCTAAATGGGGCAATTTACAAATTGTGGCACTCAAGAGGATAGCCAACACCTGCCTGTTGGTGGCAGGGACTTGAGGCTGTATTGGTTAATATTGGCCATTGGATCTGGTCTGCCAGATCACTAAGGATCTGGAGATAAATGTGTTGTTACAGCAAAGTAAGTGAGTGAACTGTAGTGAAGGTGAATCACACGCTCTACTAGGCAGCTTTATGGAAATATGGATGGGGAAGAATGGTCAGTAAATATCAGGAGGGAAATTGATGTGCTCTCTTTCTTGGCATTTGTTCTCTCAGTTTGCTCTTAATTTGAAGGCTCATTTGGGAGTGAGAACACCTGGTTATACTAGGCTTTGACCTAACTAACTGTGTGATCTCACTGAATTCAGGTCTCCTTTCTGGACCTTAGTGGGTTTACATAGTAGATGTTCCCAATCTGGGGTCCCCAAGTCCCAGCAACAAAGGAATCTCTGCAAGTGCCCCTAGAGGGGCTGCAGTCTTGCGTGACTGATCCGGAAGGACTCGCCAGAGAAGAAATTATTGGAGCTGGTTCAGAAAAAAATGGAGGAGTTCTCATTTTGAGGGAAAGAGAAGGCAAAACAAAGATCTTGTTCTGAGCATCTATCATATGTTAGGCAATGCTAGAGGTTTAATATATATGACCAGATACTAGAACAATACTATTCCAGCATGAATTTTAAGTGATAAGCCCATAGGATGGATGCCAAGAGTTCAAAGGGATGTGAGAATGATACCTCTCATAGTGTGACTTGCTAACCTATCATGATAATCTGTTCCTGGATCCCTCAACAGACCAGGGATTTAAATTAAAGTGAGGGAAAAGGTGAGAGGATTTCTTAGTTGCCTCACTGAGTCTCCAATGGGAGGGATACAGGTATCGCCTTCTGATCCCAAGACCAGGGCTTTGAACTGCTGGAGGCCCAGAGGACTGGGGCCTGGCTCACACCCGAGGAATCTTACATGGACCTAGGTGGAGGATGGTGTTCACCCCACTCAGGATGAATGCTGATTAAATGCTCTGGTGGGGCTGCAGGACAAGACTGCCATGTTGGATTTGCCATCTCCACAGGAATGGCCAGAGCAGGGGTGAGAGAGTGCTTCCCCCCACCAGAAGCAGCCATGCTAGAGAGTCACCAGAATAGCAGAGCACAAAGTCAAGGCCATCAGTGGATTACTTTATTTCTAAAGCTTCACTGTCTTCTGAAGGGAAGGCACGGTATACGGAGCTGCCTGCTGCATGTCAGTGGGCTAGGAGGGATTCCTCAGAACACAGACGTTCCAGCCTGAGCCAAGGGGACTGCAGGAGTCGAGGCTCAGCAGGACCTCTCAGAAGAGACCAGAAAGGTACCTGCAAGTAAGAGCCAGCCTTGACCATCACCAAGCCCAGAGGGAGCAGAGTCACCCAGAAGAGTATGGGCTGTCCTCTCCCATAGCTCTCCTCCCTCCCCCAGGAAAAGTCCAAACTGTGGTAAAGAGTGGATGAGGAGCTGAGAAGCAAGCCAGGGGGAGGAGGAAACAACAGTGACCCCTTCCCCAGTGTGGGGGACAGCTTGAAGCATGCCTGAGCTCAGTTGAATAGCTTAGACAGAGCATTCTAATTCCTGAACTTGGACTCAGACTCAACATCATCACAGCACTGGATTATTCAAAGGTGAGCAGAAAAGTCAAGTGACTTGCTAGAAGAGGTAGGGGAAGTTACCCCTACTGAATAAAGTTCAAGGGATGTGGGAGACAAAAAATAAAGGTGTGTTTTGTTAGATCAGCAGTCATGCTTATTCAACATTGCAGGTGCATGTGTGTTAGCTCATTTGGTCCTCACTTTTCTTTAAGATGAGGTTCCCAGGGGTGTTTAGGAGAACCCTCCCTGGGCAGGTTAATGGTGTGCTGGGAAATAAAGGTCTTCCCCTGAGGAAATGAGCTTGATCATTTAAACAAAATTAAACTGGCTTCTTTATCACAGGACTTCTTAGAAACTTTAATATGCTAATATGCAATTTGGACCTACAAGAGGTATACTTCATAGCATTTCTCATGCTCATCTCATCACACATTGTTTTTACTATATGCATGGAGAGGCTTCAGTGAAGGGATTGGAAAATGCTGCCCCATAACACCGAATACCATGTCTATTTGGTAGATGAAAGATGTTTTGTTTGCATCTTTTATTTTCCAAGAATAGAGACATATATCCAGGTCACCTTAGGAGAGGATGATTTATTAATAGGAGGATAAACATGGAAATAAGGAAGTCGAAAATCTCAAGCAGAGGGTCAGGCCCCACAGGGACCAGGACAAAATTTGGGAATTGGAAGGTCATTCAAAAGACAATATAGCTCTTTGTCAATAATTTCTTGCATAGGACACTAAGAGGAGAGGCAATAAGAGAAGAAATGGACAAACTGGACTACATCAAAATTTCAAACTTCTGCATCAAAAGACACAATCAGCAGAATGAAAAGGAACCCATGGAATGGGAGAAAATATTTACAAATCTTATCTGATAAGGGGATACTATCCAGAATATATAAAGAACTCCTACAACTCAACAACAAAAAGTAAATAACCCAATTTTAAAAATGGGCAAAGGACTTGAAAAGACATTTTTCCAAAGAAGATATGCAAATGTCCAATAAGTACAGGAATCAGCGCTCAGTCATGATCCAATCAGCCCAGGCAAGGGTGGTGCTATTATATGGTATAGCGAATAGCTAGGATGTACTATGGCAGAAATGGCTAGTTTCCAGGTAAGATTATTCTTTACCCAGTGAGTTTTCAAAAAATAGTGCTGGAACAACTCGATATCCAGATGCAAAAGAATTAAGTTGGACCTATACCTCATACCTTATACAAAAATTAACTCAAAATAGATAATAGACCTAAATGTAAGAGCAGAAACTAAAATCTCTTAAATGAAAACAAAGGCATAAATATTTGTGACCTTGGATTAGACAATGGTTTTTTCTATATAACATCAAAAGCACAAGACACAAAAGGAAAAATACATCACCTGGACTTCATCAAAATTAAAAACTTTTAGGTTTCAAGGGACAACCATCAAGAAAGTGAAGACCCACAAAAATGGGAGAAAATATTTACCAAATCACATATCTAATAACAGACTTGTACCTAGAATATACAAAGAACACTTACAATTCAACAATGAGAAGACAAATGACCCAATTAAAAAATGGTCAAAAGATCCAAACAGACGTTTCTCCAGAGAAGATAAACAAATGACTAATCTGCTAAGATGTTCAACATCATTGGTCATCAAGGGGATGCAAATAAAAACTCCAATACTACTTCGCATCCACTAGCATGGCTAGCATAAAAAGCGCAGAAAATAACAAGCACTGGCAAGGACAGGGAGGAAATCAGAACCCTCATACACTGCGGGTAGGAATGGAAGATGAGGCAGCTCCTTTAGAAAAGTCTGACAATTTCCCAAAAGATTAAGCAGAGAGTTACCAATGACCCAGCAATTCCACTCCTTGGTATACACCCAAGAGAAATGAAAATACATCCACACAAAAACTTGTACACAAATTTCCACAGCATTATTCATAATATCCCAAAAGTAGAAACAGCCCAAATGTCCATAAGTAAATAAACAAATGTAGTACACCCAGACAATGGAATAGTACTGGACGAGGCAAAGGAACCAAGTACTGGTCCATGTTACGACGTGGATGAACTTTGAAAAGATCATGCTAAGTGGAAGAAGCCAGTCACAGAGGACCTCATATTGTAGGATTCCACTTAGAGGAAATGTTCAGAATAGGCCATTCTCTAGAGAAGGAAAGTAGATCAGTGATTGCCTGGGGGCTGGGGAGGCTGGAAGGGAGGGAGTGAGCAATGGATAACACTCATTGGGGTTCCCTTTCTGTGAGGACTGGAGAGGTTCTAAGATTGATAGTGGGGATGGATGCACAGCTATGTGAATAGTTTGGAAGGCAAGACTGCCTAAAATAAAAAGCTCCTCTGGGAATGAAGGGGAGAGGATACAGGAGGGACGAGCGGGGAACAGACTGTGGAGGCTGAGCAGTTGAGGAGGCTATGCTTTGTTCTGCAGGTAAAAAGCCGTGAAATACCAGGATGAAAGGAATACTTGGGAAAGATGAATCTGTATGTACATTGTGCTGCGTGGTTAAGGCAAGCTAAATTTGCCCAGTGGGAGAGGAGAGAACAAATAAAATCATGAGCTCAGACATTAACTATTCCAGCTACATAGATTGTCACAAACAAACTGTCCTCAAGTTGACTCTGAGAATCCTCAAAGAGGCCAATAAGAGCAAGATGCATTTATTTACACAAATGTGGAGAGAAGCGGGTGTTTTCATTAGACAAAATGATCCCTCCGCTCAGCCCATCCCCATCACTGCCTCGTGGGAGACGAATGGCTTACCATCCATCTATCGTCTGTCCTAGAACATACTCATCCCATCATAGGTTTCTGGCTGACTCTTTGCTGGTCTCAGAAGGAATCCATGTTACAGCCAGAAACTGGCCCCCATACACTGATCATCTAAAAGAAAAGCTGGACAGGGACGCCTGGGTGGCTCAGTCGGTTAAACATCTGCCTTCGGCTCAGGTCATGATCCCAGGGTTCTGGAATTGAGCCCCACTTCCAGCTCCCTGCTCAGCGGGGAGCCTGCTTCTCCCTCTCCCTTTACCTGCAGCTCCCCCTGCTTATGCTCTCGCTCATGAGCATGTGCGCTCTCTTACAGTGTGCCAAATAAATAAGTAAATAAATGTAAAGCTGGATTTTTCTATTACCACTCTTTTTCAAGGACTTCAAAACTTTTATTAAGCCATTGGTTTCTTAGAACTTTTCCGGAAAGTGAGTGGAGCTACAGGGTATCCCCATTTCTCCGTTGGTGAAACTGAAGCATGGTGCTTAACCTGATTCTTTGGCACGGCCTAGAATAAAATCCAGGTCTCCTGAACCTCTGACTAGGACAATTGCACCGCAGTGCCTTCTTCCTATTCCGTAACAATTCAACTTTGCCCTCGATGGTGGATCCTCAGGTGCCAGGGTGCTCCAATTTGGCTTCTGCCTCCTTATCCTCTCAGGGTCGAGTCTCCACCCCTCCTCTGCACTGCTTATAAAGTTTGTCCTCTTTCTTAAGCCCTTCTTGAGCCCATCATGAAGGGTATTAGATTACCCAGTACACTGAATTTATACGGTTTTTTTAAAAATAATTGGGGTGATCCTAGGGTTAAGTGTGAGCTCTGACATCAAACCAGTATGACAGGTCAGCTTGGGGACTCCTTGTGCCCCAGCTTCCTCACTTATAAAATGGATGTAAAAATGCCACCTACATCACAGTTTGTTGGGTGGATTAAGTGAGCATAAACATATCAAGCAGTTAGCACAGCACTAGACCAAGTACGTGTTCAATAAATATTAACTAAGAACACAAAAGCAGTCTTCCAATATTTAAATGGCTACAGAAGGTGAGGCAAATTTCATGTGCCAGAACTAAGACAAACAAGCAGATTTATCCTCCCAATAAAGCGCACTATAACTACCAGAGATGGTTAGCAATGGAATCAGCCAGCCAGAGAGTAAGCTCCCCATCCCTTGAAGTATTTATGCGGAGGTCCTGAATAGGGACTTCGGTTTCAAATGGACAACTGGACCAGGTAAATTCCAAGGATTTTTCTTCCAGAAAGCTTCCAAAGGCTTTTGCTCCCTCCTCCCAGTTTAGATGGTCTATGAAATATATGGGCAGAGAAAGGGGAGAAAATCCAGAAAGGAAAGGTTCTCTTCGAAGCTTACAGAAGGCCAGAAAAGCGAAAAGAGCAAGTTTTCAAGCCTCTGGTTAGACATTCTAGCGGAGTCTGCCCCAGTGCAGCCAAACCTGGGGAAGACCAGGACTAGGGAAGACAGGCCCGGGAAGGGTTGCAGGTGAACAAGGCAATGGCTGAGGGGGTGGGCTGCCCCTTCCTCCCTGTGTTTATCAGCTCCTGCCCAAGGAGCCCCCAGCCATTGCCATCCTCCAGAAAGGAGAATTACTTCTGATCAATGAGGTCTCTATTCCCCTTCACCAGCACCAAACCCCGAGAATGGGGAAACGGAAGCAGCTTCCCACACATTCAGAACCTTCCCTGAATTACAGTCCTATCACCCGCAACCAAAACATATGAATTTTGAGAGGGCGCAAACATTCAGACCATAGAAGTCTTTTTCATAGTGCTGTTGAAAGAGAATGTCAGGTTAACCTAGGGCTGAGGAGACTTTTGGTGAAGGTAAATAATAAACACAGAAACTTGTTTGGTCTTCTCTCATTCTCACTAGTTACCTATGATCAGAATGACTGAAAAAAAAAATCAGATTCTAGCCCATGTTAGGTGCAAACTAGGTCTCTCACATCACATAACTGAGCTAATTTTGAAGGCATAGGCTCTCCTCAATTCTTAAAATAAAAAGCCCCCACACTCCTTGTCAGTCATGCAGCCAATTAAGAGGCCTCGAAGTGACAAGCCACCGGATTGTCAAAGTAGATTAAAGACACAGAAGAAGTTTCTGAGGGTTGGGATAATTAGACTGTCATCCTGTTGCATGGCCTGATCCACTTGCCTGGGAGGGAGATGTGGAGGAGCCCAGGATTATTCTAACAGGTGGCTTAGAGAACAGACTCCCCTCTAAGCCTCACCTGCTCAGCCCAGAGCTGTAATTGGTAAGCCAGAATCAGGGAATGAGTAGGGGGAGGGAGGAAGGGGAGGGATATTCCTGACAACTAAAAACGGACAAGGTGGGGGGCGTCAGTCAGTTAAGTGACCAACTCTTGATCTCAGCTCAGGTCTTGATCTCAGGGTCATGACTTCAAGCCCCACGTTGGGCTCCACGCAGGGCATAGAGCCTACTTAAAAAAAAAAAAAAAAGACAAAGCGTACTTCATATCAAGCATCTACTTGCAAATCACAGGCACCAAAAGGCTGTGTCTGAGAAAGGATTTATTTGCCCTACAATTTACTTCCTTCCCTTCCCTCAGGGAGCTCTCACAGCCAGATTTGAGCCTTTGAGTGCATGTATCAAACTTCAGAGCGGATTCCTCCCAGCCCCCAGGTCACAGATACCCCCCTGAACATTGGCTGCTTACCTCACCTCAAGGACCAGGAGAGCCCCAACTCAAAGAGACCTTGCAGCCTCCGGAGACCAAATAGCCACGCGGTCCCGAAGTTATATCCAATTATGGGTCCCTCCCCGCCAATTGCTTTGCAGCAGGGAGTCGCAAAGCTGGTGCTGTAAAAATCCCAAGTTTAGGTGCAGCTGAGGTCCCCAAGGGCAAATCTGTAGGGGTTACTGGAATCGAAGGAGGGTGGAGAAAATGGTATTTGTCCATATCTTCTCAGTGAGCTCTGTGGGTGGTGGGAGGAAATATTTTAACATGCTGTTTGCAACAGACGTTAGCTTAAGCCACCTTCCCTGGAGTGGGACTAATAAGCAGCCAGGCTCTGAGCAGACTCTGCTGGGGCAAGGGTTACAGGCCAGGGGCCAGAGGGGAATTGTCTTGGCCCATCGAGCAGGGAGCAAGGAGTGGGTGTGCTGGGCGGCAGGGAACAGCAACCCTTCTTTTGCCCCTCCCCCCGATAGCACTAAAGCCTTCCCTCCTGTATTAGCTACCTGTTGTTGCTATAACAAATAAAACAGAATTTTTTTCTCTCACAGTTCTCGACTGCAAGAAGTCCAAAATGGTTTTACTGGGCTAAAATCAAGGTGTTGGCAGATTACTGCTCCCTCTAGAGCTTCTGGGGGAGACTCTCTTTCTATACCGTGTCCAAATTCTCCAGCTGCCTCCCTTGGTTCAAGGCCACTTCCTCAGTCTTCAAAGCCAGCAATGTGGCATTTTCTCTCTCTGCCTCCTTCTGCTTCCATTACATGATCTCTTTCATCGGTAATCTAATCTCCAGGTCCCTCGTATAAGGACGGTGATTACATTGGATCCACCTGGCTAATTTCCTGGATCATTTCCCCTTCTCAAAGTTCCTAATTCAATCACACCTGCAAAGACCCTTATTCCATATTATGTAACTTTTTACAGGATCCAGGGATTAGGACCTGATGTATTTAAGGGGTCATTATTCAGCCCACAATACTTTCTAATACAGATGGGAAAATTATGTCACACTGAGGGGAAGCAGGCATTCTCAGAGCGTGGTGATAGGAGTTCGGATTGATGCATGACAGACAATCTGGCAATCTCTATCAGGAGTAAAATAGCCTTTCTCTTGCATTCAGCAGTTTCTTCATCAATTCAGCATCTAGGAATTCATCAAATGAACACACAAGGATTTTTTTTCCCGCATTGTTTATAACAGCTTAAATTTGTAAACAACCTAAATGACCCCAGCAATGGGGCTGGTTCGATAAATTAAGGAACATCCATAGGATAGCATACTGTGCAATTGTAACAGAATGAAGATAATGAGATAGAGCTATGTGAGCTAATACGAAAGAGCCTTCAAGATAGGGGAATAAAATGAGGTATAAGACAGGGTACAGAGTATGTTTCCATTTGTAAAAATAAAAGACAAGAAGTGTGTGTTTGTATATATCTAGAATGTTCCTGAGGGAGATACAGGACAGACTGTCCTCTCTTGAGAGCATCTGGGGGGGTAGAAGCATGGGGAGAAATAGTTTAAACTTTTTTACCATGAACATTTATTACTTTTTCAATTGAAAACAAAGCAGTTAATGAAAAAAAGAGAATGAGGACACTGGTTTGAAAGAGTTGACAAATTATTAGCCTGTTCAAGGCACCTACACTTTTTGATCCTGTCCCCCCAACTCCCCTGCCCTCATCACCAAGGACAAGGTACCACCTATCTCTTCCACACACAACCCACAGGTTTGTATTGCCCACTCATGTCTCCCTTCTTCCTCAAGGCCCTCATGGGTGTCCTTTGAAGCCAAATTAATTTCACTAGGTTACAAATGGGGATGGGAGGGCCGGTGAAGATGTGGGGGTGGACCATAAGTAATTTTCTCCTGTCACAAACCAAGGGGAAATAGGGGTGGGCAGAAAAAGAATCTCAGCCTAGAGTCTAACATTCCAAGGTTCAAATCCTGGTTATGTATGTGACCTTGAGCAAGTCACCAAGCCACTCTGAGCCTCAGTTTCCTCATCCAAAAAAAAGGAATAACACTATAAACTCAGGATTATAATGAGAATCAAAATGAAAAATGAGAATAAAGAGGATGGTGCTTTGGAAACTTGACAGCACCCCCTAAGTTAATGCCCTCCTCAGGGAAGGTCCTGACCCCACACTCAGACCTCACTGGTAGGTAGATGACATAGATGTGAGTAGAGTAATTCCCACAGGGTTATAGTATAGGATCTTGAGGGCTGTGGCTGCTAGGTTACCCAGAATGAGACACATGGCCTCTGCACTTGGGTTTCTAGCCCATAAATTAGAGAATTCATAAACCATAAAGTTACTAGACAAGGCAGTACATGGTTTAATTAACTTCACAGTACACCAGGAACCTCTTTAAATTAAAAAAAAAAAAAGTCTATTAGGAACCCATGGCCTCTTGACTATTGATACTGAATGAACAGAACCGCTCCAACTCAAACACAACCAATCCTTTTTGGGCTCGCACACCGAAACCATTGCGAAATTGGGTGCCCAGAATCAGAGGGAAAATAAATATGGAAGACAGTCATGAGGTATAAAAAACCAGTCTGGGGGCGCCTGGGTGGCTCAGTCGGTTAAGCGACTGCCTTCGGCTCAGGTCATGATCCTGGAGTCCCGGGATCGAGTCCCGCATCGGGCTCCCTGCTCGGCGGGGAGCCTGCTTCTCCCTCTGACCCTCCCCCGTCTCATGAGCTCTCTCTCTCTCTCATTCTGTCTCAAATAAATAAATAAAATCTTAAAAAAAAAAAACCAGTCTGGCTGATGGTCCCAGGGGTCGGGTAAGTGAATTGGAGATAAAGCCACAGCCACATGGGACAACCAACTCTGCCCCAGGCCTGTGGATAGGTTCAGAGCTTCCCATGTCTGCTGCTGCTGGGTCCTGTGAGCACAGGCCTGGGATGCCTGGCTCCGCACAGCACTACATTGTCCACGTCCTGGACCCCATGCCAGAGCAGGCAGAGATGCCTGCCTGGGCTCCAAAGGACAGCCTCTCTCAGAAGCTCCCTGAGTCCACTGTCCGTATTCAAACAGCACTCCACCAAGCTTTTCATAGGGTCAACACTATTCCGTTTCCTTTGCCTAAATGTAAGGTGAAGAAATCACTGTCCCTGGAGGTGACATTACAATGGTTGTCCTGCACCCAAGTGCTGACCTCGATACTTACTAACGAGATAATGTTGAGCAAATTATTAAACTCTCTAGGACTTACTTTCCTCATCTATGAAATGGGTATATTGTAAAGTTTTCTCAATTCCAAGATGGCACTTTGCAACATTTCTGAAATCATGTTGCATCTTCTGATTAAAGAATGTATTTAATTTGTTAGTTATTTTTATTCCCCAAGATCCTTGTAATATCACTGATAACTTTTTTTTCGACAGCTTCATTAACATTAGCTTTATTCATGTACCATACTATTCACAATTTTAAATTGAATAGTTTAGGGGTGCCTTGGGTGGCTCTGTCAGTTAAGTGTCTGCTTTCACCTCAGGTCATGATCCCAGGGTCCTGGGATTGAGCCCTGCATTGGGCTCCTTGCTCAGTAGGCAGCCTGTTCCTCCATCTTCCTCTGCCCCTTCCCACTGCTTGTGTGCTTGCTCTCTCTCTCTGTTAAGTGAATAAAATCTTTAAAAAAATTTTGAAACAATCAAACAGTTCACTGGTTTTGGTAAATTCACAGAGTTATGCAACCATCACCAAAGTCAATTTTACCACCCCAAAAAGAACACCTGTACTCTTCAGCTGTCATTTCCCACTCTTTCTGTCTACAGATTTGCCTATTCTGGATATTTCATAAAAACAGTGTCGTACAACTGGTCTTTTATAACTTTTCCCCTTAGCATGTGTTCAACGTACATCCATGTTATGGTAGCATGTATGAGTACTTGATTCCTTTTTCATTGTCCAATAACATTCCATTATATGAATATGCTACTTTTCTTTTTTTAAAGATTTTATTTATTTATTTGACAGAGAGAGAGACAGCCAGAGAGGGAACACAAGCAGGGGGAGTGGGAGAGGGAGAAGCAGGCTTCCTGCCGAGCAGGGAGCCCGATGTGGGACTCGATTCCAGCACCCTGGGATCATGACCTGAGCCGAAGGCAGATGCCCAACGACTGAGCCACCCAGGCACCCGAATATGCTACATTTTTAAAAAGATTGATTGATTGATTGATTGATTTGACAGAGAGAGACGCAGTGAGAACAGGAACACAAGCTGGGGGAGTGGGAGAGGAGAGGGAGAAGCAGGCTTCCCGCTGAGCAGGGAGCCCGATGCAGGGCTCTATCCCAGGACCCTGGGATCATGACCTGAGCTGAAGGCAGATTCTTAACCGAATGAGCCACCCAGGGGCCCTGAATATGCTACATTTTATTTATCCACTCATTAGTTGGTTATTTCCATTTTTTGGTTTTTATATAAATAATACTGCTATGAACATTCACATATAACTTTTTGTGGACACATGTTTTCATTTCTTTGGGGTATATAGGTAGAAGCGGTGTTGCTGGGTCATACAGTAACTCTATGTTTAGCTTCTGAGACACTGCCAGACTATTTTCCAAAAAGGCTGCACCATTTTATATTTCCACCAGCCATCTATGAAGTCCCAGTTTCTCCACATCTTTGCCACCATTTGTTATTTTCTGTGTTTTTTATTATAGCCCACCTAGCGGGTGTGAAGTGGTGTCTCACTGTGGTTTTGATTTGAATTTTCCCAGTGCCTAATAGCATTGTTGCTTATTGGTCATTTCTATAACTTCCTTGCATATCTTTTGCCCATTTTTTAAATTGGGTTGTCTTTTTATTATTGAGTTGTTGGAGTTCTTCATATATTCAAGATACAAATCCCTTCAGATATATAATTGTAAAAATTTTCTCCCATTCTGGGGGTTGTCTTTTCACTTTCTTGATGGTGTCCTTTGACTTCTTTTTTTTTTATTCTTATGTTAATCCCCATACATTACATCATTAGTTTTAGATGAAGTGTTCCATGATTCATTGTTTGTGCATAACACCCAGTGCTCCATGCAGAATGTGCCCTCCTCAATACCCACCACCAGGCTAACCCATCCTCCCACCCCCCTCCCCTCTAGAACCCTGTTTGTTTTTCAGAGTCCATCGTCTCTCATGGTTCGTCTACCCCTCTGATTTCCCCCGCTTCATTCTTCCCCTCCCGCTACCTTCTTCTTCTTCTTTTTTTTTTCTTAACATATATTGCATTATTTGTTTCAGAGGTACAGATCTGAGATTCAACAGTCTTGCACAATTCACAGCGCTTACCAGAGCACATACCCTCCCCAGTGTCTATCACCCAGTCACCCCATCCCTCCCACCCCACCCCCCACTCCAGCAACCCTCAGTTTGTTTCCTACGATTAAGAATTCCTCATATCAGTGAGATCATATGATACATGTCTTTCTCTGTTTGACTTATTTCACTCAACATAATACCCTCCAGTTCCATCCACGTCGTTGCAAATGGCAAGATCTCATTCCTTTTGATGGCTGCATAATATTCCATTGTATATATATACCACATCTTCTTTATCCATTCATCTGCCGATGGACATCTTGGCTCTTTCCACAGTTTGGCTATTGTGGACATTGCTGCTATAAACATCGGGGTGCACGTACCCCTTCGGATCCCTACTTTTGTATCTTTGGGGTAAATACCCAGTAGTGCAATTGCTGGATCATATGGTAGCTCTATTTTCAACTTTTTGAGGAACCTCCATACAGTTTTCCAGAGTGGCTGCACCAGCTTGCATTCCCACCAACAGTGTAGGAGGGTTCCCCTTTCTCTGCATCCCCGCCAACATCTGTCGTTTCCTGACTTGTTAATTTTAGCCATTCTGACTGGTGGTATCTCATTGAGGTTTTGATTTGGATTTCCCTGATGCCGAGCGATATTGACCACTTTTTCATGTGTCTGTTGGCCATTTGGATGTCTTCTTTGGGAAAATGTCTGTTCATGTCTTCTGCCCATTTCTTGATTGGATTCTTTGTTCTTTGGGTGTTCAGTTTGATGAGTTCTTTATAGATTTTGGATACTAGCCCTTTATCTGATATGTCATTTGCAAATATCTTCTCCCATTCTGTCGGTTGTCTTTTGGTTTTGTTGACTGTTTCCTTTGCTTTGCAAAAGCTTTTTATCTTGATGAAGTCCCAATAGTTCATTTTTGCCCTTGCTTCCCTTGCCTTTGGTGATGTTTCTAGGAAGAAGTTGCTTTGGCTGAGGTCAAAGAGGTTGCTGCCTGTGTTCTCCTTTAGGATTTTGATGAACTCCTGTCTCACATTGAGGTCTTTCAACCATTTTGAGTCTATTTTTGTGTGTGGTGTAAGGAAATGGTCCAGTTTAATTCTTCTGCATGTGGCTATTTGATGGTGTCCTTTGATGCAAAAAAAAAAGTTTTTAATTTTGATGAAGTCTGATTTATTTTTCTGATTGTCACTTGTGTTTTTGGTGTCATGTCTTTTTCCTTTGCTTTCTGGATACATTTACTTCTTTTTCTTTCCTAATTGCCCCTACTAGAACCTTCAGGACAATGTTGAATAGAAGCGGCAGGAGTTGACATCCTTCTCTTGTTCTTGATCTTAAGGGGAAGGCAATCAGTCTTTCACCATTACATATGATGTTAGCTATGGATGTCCTTTATCAGATTGAGGAATTTCCCTTCTATACTGAGTAGTTTGGAGGAGTTTTTTTTTTTAGCACTTTTATCATGAAAGGGTGTTGGATTTTGTCAAATGCTTTTTCTGTAGAGAAAATGACATAGTTTCCTAGAGCTCTCTCCAGTGTTTTGCTTGGGATAGTTGTTTGGACCACTTAATAACTTTAGCACCAAGAAGGAACACCTAAATCCTGCCTAGCTGCTGACCGTCTGAGAGGAGATAAGAAACCCTTTCTCATTATACCTTTAATTCTGGTTAACTTGGACCCTACTTGAACTTCTAGGAGCTTAAATGAAGTTTAAGGGCTCCTGTCACCATGGATGACTGGGGCCTGGAAGATCAAGATTGAGTTTCATGAGATCAGATCAGATTCTTCTTTGCCTTCGGAGGAGGAGATGGGGTTAAGAATGGGAAGTTGTGCTTTTTTTCCCTCCATCTCGACCCATGTCTAATGGGCACTTGAATCTGGGTATAAGACATACTCTCCATTGTTTTGTAAGTTTTTCATAGGTCTTTCTTTTGTCCCTGCAGTCAGGCAGTAAACTCTTTGAGGGCAAAGACCAAACCTTAGATTTCCCTTGAAGCTTTCACAGAACCAGGTAAAATATCTGTCACCTAGCACAGATTTGATACACACTAGGAATCTCTGCCTTTCAGCAAAACTGTCGGAGCTGAGACTTGGCCTATCCACCACCTAGTGTATGGTGGATGCGAGCAGACAGATCCTGAGACAAGAAGCTGAGACACAGAGCCCTGGGGTCACCCAAGCCACTGGTTTCAGCTGCCCTCATGTGGCTTTGCAGCTTCCTAGGCACAACATCACAGGAGGCCTTAAAGGAGTGAACTGAATGTGGTGTCGAAAGAAACCGCGCCATGCCAACATTCTTTCAAAACTGCCTGAGAAAAGCAAGCCTGAGAAAAGAGACTTTGTCGGTATCTAATGTCACAATGCAGATCAGTCCAAACCATATTGCCTGTCACTCCTGAAGAAGTTTGAAAAGAGATATTGACAAAGCATGGCATGATGGCATCATTAAGTGGCACTGCAACACTTGCCCCCCAGGATATGACAAATGCCACCCTGGGCTCAGAGAAGCTACATTGCTGGGAGTGTTCTCACCAGCTGATGGTAACATGACAAAGCTTTTGAATGGAAAATTCCTCTTCTCTCCTCCAACCCTCCCCGACAAAGTCTGATTTGGGCCATCCCCAACATAGAAACCAGAACACACTGCTCACCGAAAAACAGAAAAGGAATGGTTCCTTCTATTTTGTGAAGATTAAATCCATGTCTATGACTTGGCCCAGTTCCTGGCCTGTATTAAATACCCAATGCACAGTCATTCTGATTCTATTAGCATGACTCTTATGGGGCTTTCAGGGTATCTTTGAATCCCAGTTCTCAAGTCAGACAGTCCTTCAAGTTTCCTTGGTGAAGATGACAAGGGATTTCTTGCTTTTGTTTTAGAGAAATCATCGGGATGTCTGTGAGCCATTTTGCATGGGCGGTGCCCTGTGCAGACAGGTGAAATGAATTAGTCCCCAGAGTTCATGGGCAGGTATGTAGCTCAGGGACTGAGCAAGGCAGATGCTAATCAGTATTCATTTCTGAAAAGCCAAGGTGCCCATAACACGTCAGGTGCTGTGCTAGGTGCTGGGAATACCGATGTGCATTGGCCAGTCTCTGCCTTTAAGGAGCTCAGAGATGAAGTGGAAGAAAAGGCAGGATATAAACCCGCTTTGAAGGCAGAGTGGGATGAGCTGCTCTGATGGATGGTCTGGCCGCAGGAGGGCTTCCCAAACGAGGTGACATTGCAGTGCATCTAGCAGGATGAATAGCTCATCAAGTAGACAAGGAGAGAAACTCTGAGAATCTGGTTCTTTATCTGTAATTTGAGAAGAAAAAGAAGAGCTTTCCCACAGGCGGAAGGAGGGTCTAAGGGCCAAGGGTGTGGACTCTGAATAGGCCTGGCATTGACTTTTGCTTTGCCGCCAAGTTTTGGGGAAAAGAACAACCACAACCACCACCACAAAAGCAACTAACATTTAAGCCAAAGTCTTTTTTTTTTTTTTTTTTTTTGGTCTGCAAAAAAGCGAAGACAATAACAGACCTACTTAAAAAAAAAAAAACCACAGGTAAGGCATTTGACATGATGCTTGGCTCGTATAAGCATCCAGTAAATGGTAGACTATTACACCTGTCACTGGGGGCTGGTGAGGATGGAATGAGACACGAGGTGTGAGAATGATTACTGAAACGAAATCTCTGGGATTATTATTCCAGGCAGAGAGACCATCTCATGTAAAACTGGGGAAACTAAAGGAGCTCTGACTGTTTCTTAAAGGAAGAGTCCTTGAGTGTGGTCAGGATGAAGAATGCATGTGGGAAGAGGGTGGTATTTGAATTGAATGATCAATCAAAATCCAAACATCTTGCTTTAATCAATGAGCTCTGTGATCAAACAGAAAGTCATAGAAAATCGCAAGGGATAAAATTATTATGAGCACAATTCTATTCGAGCTGAGATCTTTAAAACATTTTTTAATAATGAAATATTCACATAACTATTAATAACATAATATCAATACATAACATATATAAAAAATATAAAGAAAAATTTAAAAGAACAATACCCATATATTCCCCCACACCCAGATTTAACAGATGTCAATACTGTATTATTTGCTTTAGATCTTCAGTTGTGGGTTTTTGGTTTTTTTTTAAGGAATGAAATGTTATGGGTACTACTAAAGCTTCACACTCACTCACTTATGTGTATTGCTCCCCTGTATGTTTTCACACTTTTACTATATGTATGTAACATAAACAACATATCATGTTCTCAGGGTTCTTAGCATTTCATATATGTAATACCATACTGTATCATTTTACAACTTGCGTGTTTCATTGGACATTGTTTTCAAGGTGGCCCCATGTTGTTAGAGTAGATAATGGTTCATTCATTTTGGCTGCCCTATAGGATTTCCTTTGAGGTTTATACCTGGGCCCAGCAAAGCTGCTTCTAGATGTCTCCCTAGGGAAACCTTCAGGTACGTGCAGAAGACAAGAGGCCTCAAGAAGTTCACTGCAGAGCAGTTCATAATAGTGGAAAAAGTGTGGAGAATCAATTCTAGTCACCTACTGCTGTGTAACAAACCTCCTAAACTTAGTGGTTTAAAACAACAATGATCACTTATTCTGTTGGTGAATCTTCCATTTAGGCAGAGCTTGGCAGTAAAAGCTCATCGTTGCTCCATGTGGCATCAGCTAGGGTGGCTGGAAGGCTAGGGGTTGGAATCATCTAAAGATTCAGTCATTTGCTCACATATCTGAGGACTGATGCTGGCTGTCCATCAAACTGGGAGCTCAGCTGGGGCTGTCGGCTGGGGTTCCTGCTCTGGCCTCTCCAAGTGGTCGATTGGCTTCCCCACAGCATGGCAGGTGAGTTCCAGGAACAAGTGTCCCAAGAGAGCCAGGTGGAAGTGCGTGGCATTTTTATGATCCAGCCTCAGAAGTCCTATCCCATCGCTTGTGCCCACAATTTATTGGTTGAGGCAGTCACAAAGGTCCACACAGGTTCAAGAGGGGTGACAAGGGTACACTGGAAGAGCATATGGGATGGGATGTCTTGTGGTGACCACTTTTGGAAAATACAATTTGCTGCCAAACCTAACTGCCCATTGTATGGGATACATGGTGTGGGACACATAAATACACACCAAAAAAACCCCTGGTTTATTTGCTGTTGTTTTAAAAGCTATAAAAGGGTGGGTATCTTTCTACAAGACATCAACATAACTCCATGCAGAATAAAAAAAATAAAGTGTTTGGGGGGAGAGTATAATAGGGACTTTGTATTGGTCTCTTTGTAGGATGAAAAGATATTACTGTCAGACACAGAGAACATCTTCCTCCCATAGAGAACTCTTAGGAACAGGCACGAGGGAGAATTCATTTTTAAGGTGGTTTTCTTTTTTCCCCCTCCTGTATGGTGTGAACAAAATCTCGTGGTTCTAAAAGGACTCTGACAGAACAGTTGCCAAAACTGTATTTCCTCGAAGGCACATCTTTGTACTCTCTGGCTCCAGACAACCCCTAAGAGAGACTCTGAATGTCTTTCACAACCCCACAGTGGGGGAAGAGGTAACCAGCCATAGGAGGCTTGAGGTTGAATCCTGACTCTGCTAGTTGCGTGGACGAGTGAGGTGAAAAATACCACTTATAATGTTTTTGTAAACACTGTGTTAATTCAGCGATTCTGCTCAGATTTGACAAGCGCTTTTAAAAGCATTAGCTCCCATCCAAGTACTAACCAGGCCCGACCCTGCTTAGCTTCCGAGAGCAGACGAGATCGGGCGCGTTCAGGGTGGTATGGCTGTAGACATCAGTTCTTAGTAGGAGTCACAAGGGAGAGCAGATTCTGAAAGTTCGAAGTGACTTGCACCAAATCCGGATTTAATCATGATCACTATCCCCAAGAGTAACGCCCAGAATCCTCCTAGCAGGCCAGATAATTAACCTTGGGTTCTCAAGGTTCTTCTCTGTCTCCATTCTTTCAGGTGCGAGCGTCGAAATAGCCAAGACAGGTGGCAGGAGAATTCCCGCGTTCCCATTTCACAGACGAGGAAGCTGCGGGCGAGCTCCTGCAGGGGGCGTGCTGGCTAAGGAAGAGGCTAATCCATTTGATGTGCGTTTTCTTCCCAAATCCCCAGGTGTCCCCGATCCGGCTCAATCACGAGCTTCTCGCCCCCCCTCCCCCAAGGCTGGGGGTTGGGGAAGCAAAAGGGTAAATTACTTAGTGCATTTGACCTCACATTCTTAGCTCTACCTCGTCGAAGGCCCACAGGGTTCCTTTCGGAGGGAATTTGGCACGAAGGCTGAGCCAGGGTGAGCCGCAATAAATACGAGCTTAAAGTGGGGGTGGGGTCGAGCGGGAGGATCTTCCTCTTCCACCCGCCGACAGAGCGCGGGAAAACTCCCAGGTCTGGAGTGTCAGCGCGGGGGCGGAGCCATTCCCGGAATCGCTGGCCCTGAGACCCGGTGCCCCTGGAACCTGGACGGCCCTTGTTGCCCAGGATGCTCCTGGCTGCCCTTCACCTTAACCATGTCCCTCCGGGCCCCCTCCTCGGGGGCTGCCCGTATTCCTCCTTCCCCCGCGGGATCCGAAAGTAAACGCAGAACCTGACCCGCTATGGGCGATCTGCTCGCCAGGGAGGGCGACTGGAAACACTCGAACCCGTGACCGCGTTTACAAGACCAGTGCGCTCTAACCCTGCGATCTGGAGCCGGCAGCTAGACGCTGGCCACAGCCTCCTCCAGCTGCGGGAGCGGGACCGCGGCTGGGCGAGCTGCCACGCGAGCGCAGGGAGGGGGCACCGCCCCTGCTCGGTCCACTCTTGTACCTGCTGGCGCGAACCGCTCCGCGACGCGAGGATGTGCAAGAAGACGGGGACGGGGCTAGTGCTGGAAGAGATGCCCTCCACCGCTGTCCCCCCTCCCAGCAAGTCTCGGGCAGGGCTTGGCTGCGCGGCCTGGGGCGCAGGCAGAGCGGCGGCGCTTTGATGTTGTGCGGCCACACGGTGGCGCTGCCGCACCGCCCGCTCTCGGAGGCACAGGCTGCGGGGCGCCCCGCGCGGGGCTGGAGTGGCGAGGAGGTTAGGGTTAGGGTTAGGAGGTTCGGCGCTTCTCCTCCCTGGGGGCTAGTGCGGGAATCCCGCATCTTTGAGGTGCGGAGGCAAGGTGAGGGTCATTCCAGCAAGTTCCCTCCCACGCCCCAAACACGTGCCTTCTGGACCCATTCACTTACACTGCCCCCGGGCCGGAGTCCCTTAAAGGTCTTCTAGGCAAAAGTGCCTTCCTTTACAAATAGGGAAAGTGAGGCCCAAAGAAGTAGGAGTCCTGGCTTTAGTCTCAGGTGTGAAGTCCAGGCAAGCCACTCTCCTGTGCTAAAAGGAAAGCTGGTACGCACAACTAAGGGCAAGGGGAGAACCCGCGTGAGATTTATTCCCAGTTCTGGGGACTGCACCACCGTCCGGCAGGTTGAAGTTAACCTGTTGGACATATGAGGAAATGAGGCTCAATATTGGCCAAAGCCACAATGTTCAGAAGTGGTATTCAGCCCCAGGACTGTTACTGTCTAGTTTGTGAACTTCCTGGCCACAGAGCCCTGCCTCCCACATCCGTGGCTTTCAAACACCTTTTTGGTTTTTGATAGTGACCTACACCTACCGGTGTCTCTATAACTGAAAACAACACTTACCCTTAGCGTGATACATTCTATTTTCTTTTCTTTTTTATTCTATACTATGTCTTTTCTACATTTCTTTCTTTTTTTTTTTTTTAAAGATTTTATTTATTTATTTATTAGAGAGCGAGTGAGAGAGAAACAGCATGAGGGAGGAGAGGGTCAGAGGGAGAAGCAGGCTCCCCGCTGAGCCGGGAGCCCGATGTGGGACTCGATCCCAGGACCCTGGGATCATGACCTGAGCCGAAGGCAGTCGCTTAACCAACTGAGCCACCCAGGCGCCCCTCTACATTTCTTTCAATGCTAGGTATGATCTGCTAAAAGAGTATCCCTACTCATTAGCGGGTCCTTAGTTAAAGTTTGAAAATCACTGTCATGGGCGCTTGCTGGGCTCTGCCAGCTATAAAAACCTATGGGAACTGTCCATGTCGGAGGCCAAAGGCAAGACCAAGTAAAGCTCCTGGCAGATGGTGCTTCTCTAGGGATCACCTAGAGGTGTTGCTGAAGGCCAGGTCCTGACTCAGCATTTCTACCAAGTCCCAGGTGATGCTGAGCACCCCCACCCAGAGCGGCCAGGTCTCCTCCACTACCCCACCATCAACATGCTGCAGCAAAAGGAATTTTGACACTATATTCTGTTGTCCATACAAACATTCACTTATAAGTAGGCACAAAAACTAGATTCAGCCTGCGCTTATGAAGTCCCAATTCTCTGTCCTTTTAACAAGAACCTTTAGGAAGGGCTCTGTGGCAGAGTGGTAAAAACCCACTGTCCCCTTCTTTCATGGTCCTAGCATTGACGGTAGGCAGAGACCAGAGATCTAACCTCCCAGTCTTCCATCCAGGGTGGATCTGAAAGGAAGTAGAGGGGATATATGCAACTCCCAGGTGAATCTTCTGGGAGATGGCCCAACTTACCCAGCTTAAAAGGCAACTTCAAACTTATACTCCAAGTTGAGAGTCCAGCTGTGTGCACCTGAGCTTCCTTCTTTTCCCTTCCCATGAGTAGGAAGATGGAGATTGCATAACTCAGCTCTGACCCTGCAAGGCCATGCCCTACGTGCTGACAGAGCACCAAGATGGGAGGAACCTGGATCTCTGAGTCCCTGCCTGGAGCAGAGCTGTCCCGCCAGCCTGGGTCTCTCACCTAGAAATGGTTATTTGAGAGAGTCATCAACTTCTTTAAGCCGCTCTATTTTGGGCGGTGGGGAGCTCTTTGTTACAACAGCATACCCTAACTTAGGTTCATCTGAGGCGAATGCGATGAAATCCTTAGGGCAGAACCAACGGACTTTTCCAACCAATTAGGTGACAGAATCCTCTGTAGATGCGTGTGGGTGGGCAGGTGGAGCAGAGGAGTGAGGATAGGACCAAAGTTCTGGACTTAAAACATTAGATTCTAGGGCTACTTTCATGTAAACATGGAGAGATGCCTGTATATCTTTCTAGCTATCCACGGTGCCATTAACACTGCTCGTTTAGCCAACAAAAAATATCTAATCGTTCTTAATTGAACTCTCTGGGGAAGACTTAGAAAGCAATATTTGAAACTTAGATCCTTCACAAATTTACTAATTAGCCCTCTTCCCCCTTGGTCACCACTTAAAGTTAACTTACATACACATATCCCTTCTACAGCCATACTGAGATATTTTCAAGTAAACACAGACAGAATTTGACCTTGTATATTCTCATTCAGAGTACTCTTACAGCCCACATGGCTATTCACTTCCCTCTCATCATTTTCTTTATTACAGTAAAGAAATCTGGCTCGAGCCCGGTTTCAACATCTGCCCCCACCCGTTATCTGCGGTAGTCCTCTGGGGAGGACCTTCCTCATCTTTGTCACCCCATCCTATTTCTTGCTTCTCCCAACTCTCTGGATCCTCTTTGAGTCTCATGCCCTAGGGTTGTCCTTTTTCTCTGACCCACATCCACACAGAAGTCACGTTTATGGAGAGTTGGTGGGTGATGGAGTTGGGGTGCGGTTACCCTGAAGTGTGGTGCCCCTAATCACTTAGAATTTAATATTGGACACCCCATTTGCATCCTTCCTTTAGGATATTCCTCACTTCTGGGCCTCCCCCAGCTGCCTTCTCTCTCCCTCAGCCTCCTTACATTTTATGGTTTTGCTCTCTGTCCACCATTCCAGTCCTCCCACTGCTCCTGGGTCCCTTAATCAGAAAAGAAGCAGTGTGTCAAAATATTGGTTTATCTTTTCATATCCCCCGTGCCAGAGGGAGTTTTGTTTAACACAAATAAACATACAAACACACAAATCCACAAAATAGAGCTCTCTTCCTGTCTGGCCAGCTCACAAAAACAAAACAAAGCAAAACCTTCTTTCCTCTCCCAAAGACACACAAACCTGACCAAGGTATTCCTTAGCTTACATCTCTGCGGTAGCTCTTCACTAGCCTGTGCTCATCACCATTGCTATGGTTACGGAGCCCTCTGTGACCGGGTCCTGCCCCCTCCACTTCAGCCTCATGTCTCACTGCTTGCCCACAATACCTCCTGAGCCACTCCTGCCCAGCCACTTAGTGTTCTCTGGATGGACACAGCCCAACGATCTCACCTTCGCTCCCTTGCTCTTTTGCGCCCCTTACCATCTATGCCTAGACTGCCTCTCCCCGAACTCTGCCCCGGGGCTCCTGCCTCACCTCGACTGGGAAGCCCTCCTTGACTTCTCAGGCTGGGGGAAGGGCTCCTTTTCGGTGGTAACTGCCTCTGGATTGTTTGTTCTAGCACTTAAAACTCACCTCAGGACTTTTAGCCCTACTTGTCGCTCTCCCCTGCTAGATGGAGCTCCTTAAGGGCAGGGGTACATCTGGCACAGTATTCTAAAGACAAGCACAGTGGAGCCCTTCAATGCCCACATGTTCAATAACTGAGTGAATGTGTAAGCCAGCTGCTTACCTGGCAAGGTAAAATCTGACTAGACAACTGTCTGGAAGGGGTGGAGAAAGGGAAGGGAGGTCTTGGGAAGCAGCATGCAGCTGTAGGGCTGTGGAGGAAAAGGGACATTCTGGGCAACAGGTCCAGGGTCAATTGAGACCCTCACTGGCTCTAAGCCTCGAGTTTTCTTCAACACTGGTGGACTAGACCCTGTTCTCTTCTTCTTTCTCCTTCTCTGGGACAGATCTAGGTGTCACCCCCCCCTCAATATCCCCCTCCAGTACTCAGCACTGATTGCCGACTGTGCCTCTCTTCCATGGGATGGACACTAGAGATGGGTTTCCCAGAAGGAAGCCCCTAACATCCTAGGTGACCATGGAGGTGGGTGTCCTAAGTAGAGGAGGCGGGGTATTCCAGGGTCTCTGAATGTCTATGTAGAGATATCACTCTCCTGGCCCCTCCTTCAAACCCACCCACCTCAAGAAGATTGTGTCCTCTCTCGGTGGAAGGGTGGTAGTGGTCCGGATAGGCTAGGTCAAATTGTGGTAACAACATCTACGGGATGGGATTTAAAACCACAACAATGCCTTTCTGTCTCCCATGACATGCCCACGAGGAGTCAGCAGAAAGGCTCAGAGCATTGTAATTAGTGATGGAGAGCCACCATCTCAAGCCAGTTCTTTAAAGAGAGTCCTTCAAAGGGGTCCCACACTGGTAATGAAATGCTCTGGCCTGGGAGTAACTCGCTTCACTTCTGCTCATAGCTCATGGGCCAGAGCTTTTTTAAAATGTGGCTACTTTTTAAAAATGTGGCTACTAGAAAATTTAAGATTACGCATGTGGCTTACAGTCCATTCCTACTGAGCAACACATCTCTGGAAAGCCTAGGGTGGGATTTGGGTAAGATTATCCACTTTCAAGGTACCATTTCCAAAGCTGCAAATTGTAACCCTTGATCAAACTTTACTTTGGAGAAGTTCTCACAAAGATGGCATTTGAAGTTTGGGGCATTTAAGTTTTGTTTCTCTTTATTCACCTTTCGGTTTTTCCCCCAAACCTCTAACTAAAAACCAAACTAAAAGCATCTTATTTATTCCACAAACTGATCTCCAAATCTTAACTAAATAGCAATTGCTGCTCTTCCTTACACACACACACATACACACACACAGACATCCCTGTGGGGACCACCATTTTCCCATGTGTAAAGCGACATGCCGGATTGCTGGATTAAGCAACGGAAATTAATTATTACAGTAATTACTCGGCCACTAAATATTTGAATGCCAGACCTGACATCATGTCCTGGGAACCACCTTCAGCTTCCTGAATGCATTAGGATCGACAGCGCAGCTCAAGCAATGTATTTCAAGAACACACCACAGAAAAAAAGACAGCTGGCTTTTGGTGCCCATCCCTGCAGGCCAGGAGAACATCAGATGCCTGAACATGAGAACCTTGTCTTCAAGGCCGTTCATTAGCTAGGTAGGCAATGGTAGAAATCACAGTGTAGCTAGGGGGACAGCTTATACCCAAGCCACTGCCCCTGAAAGAGGGGATCTGTTGCTTGGGAATTCTACTGCTGTGGGAAGCCATGCCAAGGTGACTGGCGGTGGTCCCACTGAATTCCTTCTAAACCATCTTTTTTCTCTCTCCATTATATCCTTGGCACCACCTTCTCCCACCATGCCTCTCCCCACCCCCATCGGAAGACCCCATCATTCTTCCCTGAGGCCAAGTCTGTTCAGGGTGGAGAAGAGACTTCCTTTAATGAGCATACCCAGGTCAAAGCCAAAGATTTTCAAAAAGCAGTTCTACAGCATGTGACTTCTCCCACAAGAAAGCTGTCCTGCCTGCTTGTCACTGTCTGTCCATTTCTCCCATGTGGTTCTGCCTTCCTTTAGGAGGCCTGTGATGGTTGACGGAGCTAACGCTGGTCCAGACTGTGCCAAAGTGTGGATTTTTGTCATGAAAGCCATTTGGGCCACTTGTTCCTTTTGCACCATGGGGTAGGGTTTGAGCTCAACGGCAACAAGCACATCTGCACAACTTTCTGCACTCTTGTCTTTTTCATAACTCATCCAGTCAAACGACCATTTTAGGACATCTGGGGTATCCAGGTAATTCTCCCTGACACAATCCTATTGTTCCTGCTTTAAAACTGTCAGTTCAACTCAGAAAACTCTTAGGCCACATGTCAGAGGGTATTAAAGGCAGTGGCTTCACTAAAATCCAGGCGAGAAACTCCAAAGAGTCCAGATGTCTGAAAGGCTGTCCTAACTCATCTAGAGTTTTCATTCTGTAGGTCAAGGCCAGAAATTTTTCTATCTCCAGAACAACGAGTCCTTAAATCAACTCCACAAGCCCAAATGCTACAAAGTTACCCCAAATGATTCCTGTTCCTCTTGAAAAGTAGCATCATCTATTAATAAAAAGAAATTAATAACAGTTAACAGCTGTATACAACACTTTATTTTCAGGTACTGGGTTACATTTTAGAGTTTACTTTATTTAATCCTTATGTTAATTCAAAGCATATCTATCTATCTATCTATCTATCTATCTATCTATCTATCTATCTATCTATCTAACATCTATCTATCTACCTATTTGTTTATTCTAAGTGAACTCTACACCCAACATGGGGCTCAAACTCACATTCCTGAGATCAAGAGTCACCTGCTCTACCGACTGAGCCAGGCAGGTGCCCCCAAAGTATACTTATTGAATGACTGTGGTCTTGACAAATCCCTCCCTCATGAAGCTCCCATTTCATTCTATCACCATGGGAAGATTTGAGGCAGACATAGAAGAGTGCCCTGGGCCACATCCTCTGACTACAGCTGCAGCTGGGATAGACAGTTCCTCACCTCCAGTGGCCTGTCCTTTGAGGGATGAGGGAGGGAGAGGCCTCATCCCAAAAGGAGATGCAGCCTGGAAGGGCAGGGAAGTTTGCCTCGAAGGATGGAGATGGGAGGTGATGGAGAGATGTTGGGCCTTTCACCCTTAAAGGAAACACTTTCCATCTAATTCCTTGAACACTGCCAATAGGAGTGGGTCCCACTGGCTTGGCAGGGCTTAATAAGGCCCCCTTGATAGGTTTTTCCTCCTTCTCTGGCCACTACTCCCTGCTGCTTCCCTCCCACTTCCTGAATGACCTCGCAAATAAACTACCTCTACTCACATCCTTATCTCAGGCTCTTCTTTAAGGAAACTCAAACTGGATTATCAGCCCCATTTTACAGATGCGGACATTGAGGCAAATTGCCTTAAAGTCTCACAACCAGGTCTCACACCAGATTCGTCTAGCCCCAGAGCGCATGGATTCCACATCGGTCTCCTACCACCAGCTGCCTCAGTGCTGCCCCATTCCCCCTAGAAATTTATGATGCTGGTCCTTTTCAAAGCAGCCCATTCCATCTTTGGGCAGTTCTAATGATTGGAAAACTCGGAGTGATACTCAGTCCATTTCCCCATCCATCCATCCATCCATCCATCCATCCATCCATCCATCCATCCGTTCACCCATGTGTTTATTCCTCATCAGCAAGCATATATTCATCAGGGTCTAGGGGCCAGGCACTGTGCTAGGCACAGCTCTAAAGAGGCAGACCTGGTCCCTCTATTCGCAGAGCTTCCTGCTTATGACTGATGAGCACTGTGCAGGGAGTGGTGCTTGCCACGTGCTGTGGGAGGCTGGCGTGAGCACCTCACCCAGCCACACTGCCCTCTGTAGCGTCCTCCAGAGATGCTCCCTGGTCTACACAACAGCCCTGCAGGTGAGGGCTGCAGGTATCACATCCTCTGAGATTCTTGCTGTTCGTGTTCATCAGCCCAGGTTTGGATGGGCCTAGATAGCAGAATGGAGCCCACACCTCAAAAACCCGATGCAATGTGCACTCCCATAATGAGAGAGGAGACCCAGCCCTGGGCAGGGAATGTGGAAACCAGGGCTGAATCTCTGAACCTGTTCCCAAGTTTAGTGTTCGGAAGACCCCGCTGGACTTCTGCTGCTCAGTCATTTGTGCCCCACTCCTCAGCTTTCCTTCCATCAAAAAAGTTGGCAGCACAGGCCTGAGACGTCTGAATAGGTCCTAGGGCGCCAAAAACAATATTAGAATCCGTTTTCCCTCATGTTACATATATGAGGTATTAATTTACATGGCCAACTCGTGGGTAGACGTCTTTGGGAGTCTGCCTTATAATAAACAAAAATTGATCGTGAAACCGCTAGACTTGACTGCTTTCTTAGCTTTCAGAAGGTCCCAGGGCAAAGCAACACACTGTGTGACAGGCGGCTGCTGGGGCTGGAATGGCTCAAAGGCAGCATGAATGAAAGCTCAAAGTTTGATTTCCTACCCTCTGATCTATTAAGTTTTCTTTTGGATTTCTCTTTTCCTTAAATAACGTTCTGAGGAATGGGATTCTAGACATTCCACCCTGGAAATCTTGGAAAGGCAAAGCTCAAACGTGTGGGAAATGAAGTTATAATCCAGAACTACCCACCCATCCAACCCACCCTCCTTCCCCCCCCCTTTAGTGATGATACCAAAGCCACAGGCCTTATCTCTTCTACTGTGATAGGCAAGGGGTAGAAATCAACTGGAATCTCAGAAAGTCCCATCCATCCATCTGTCCATTCATCCATCCATCCATCCATCCATCCATCCATCCATCTCTCCGTACAACTTTCTCTCTCCCTTTCCATGTATTAATTTATTCAATAAATAGTAAGCACCTACTACCTGTCAAGAGCTGTGTTAGGGGCTAAGCTAAGACCTTGAGACACTGCAGCAAATAAGAGAATCAGACCTCGCTTCATGGGGCTTATGGTCTAGCTGGGAATAGACGTTATGCAGGTAATTTTACAAATACCTAGTTAAAATTGTGATGGATGTCCCTAGGGGGAGTTGAAGGTGCTCTGAGCCTATAACAAGAAGGCCTGACCTAGCCCCAGGGAGGTGACATTCAAGCTGAGAGACAGAGTAGGAGGTAGATGTTGACAAAGTAAAGAGGAGAAGGAGAGGGAGGGCAAGGGATTCAGGTGGAAGGGTTTGCATAAGGGCCCCCGAGCAGAGGTATTACTTCAAGGGACCACGTGAAGGTCTGTGTGGCTACCGGGTAAGAGCACAGGGGAGGAGGTGTGGGGCATACTGGGCTAGAGAAAGAAGCTGTGGTTCCACAGTGCAGGATGTAGGAGAAGACAGGAAACCACGAGGGAGCACTAAGCATGTGATGACGGAGTCAGATTTGTGTTCAACAAGGTCACACCGCTAACTGCTGTTTGGAGAGTGGACCCCAGGGGACCAGGTGGACAGAGGGACTGGGGGCAGGGGACAGATACAAGGAGAGCTGCTAGAAGGCCAGCGTGTTGTCCAGGGACAGCTGGCCATGGCTGGGACTGGAAGGGGAGCAGTGGAGATGAAGAGCAGTGGAGAGGTCAGGTGCATTTTGGAAGGAGCACAGTGGGACTCCCCAGTGCTCTGTGGTGGTCTACAGGGGCCTCTGGATGGGGCATAGCTTCAGAGTCAAGCCAGACCCTCAGCAGCTCTCCTCCTTCAAACCCATGGCCACATGAGGGTCTACAGGGTCAGGGGGAGAGGACCATGGCTGCTTTACCTTTGCCCTTCCCCCCCTTCTTGTGTTTCTCCTGAGACTGGCATGCCAGCAGGACCCTGTTTTCTGATTGCCTCTTATGGGTTGAGTAACTAAGGAGAGTGTCAACTGAGGATTTTTGTTGTTGTTGTTGTTTTGTTTTTTGTACCTGCCTCCTCTCTTTCTCTGCACACCCATAGTACTTACCAGCCTACTGGGTATAGAGTCAACATTCAATTCGTACTTGGGGATTGAGCCTTCACTCTATGATCTCAAGACAGGTGAGACTCAGATGCATTCCCACCCCATCCTGTTTTTATTCCACATCAGCCTTCAAGTCAGCAGAGAAACTATACAAACTAAGAAAGAAGATGGGAGCTGTAAGTTCCCTGCACCCTAGTACAGGAAGTTGTAAAAACCACAACATCATCACAATCCACGTTTGCAAGAATGACCAAAAAACAGCATCAAAAGGTGAGGTGGTTTAGCTTTCTTAATAATGTCTTATAATTAAAATATAATTATAATTCTTGTAATACAATCTCTTTTCTTCCTGCCTTGTTGGCACATATACATCGTTCTGTCCTGTGCTCATGGCAGACATCACTAATCAATCATGATACTTTTCCTTGAAATGAACCTTCAGGAACACTCTCAGTGCTTCAGGCTCTTCAGCTGACTAAAGCTGGTATATAATATTAAACCTATTTCCCATCCCTGTTCTTGACTTTTTGATCAAAATAGTCCATCCGGAAAGATTCTAGGTAGGTAAGCCTCCTACTTATTCCAAGTAGGTGGTTGTCGATTCTTCTACTAAGGATTTCCATGGTTTTTGACACCCACATCATACTCCAGTGCCCATCCTGCCTTGGCTTATCCTGAAAACAGATTCTTTTTCACATTTACCTAAGCTCTCTTCTACATACATTTCAGAGAATGATTTACAGAATTACGAGGCTACAAGGAACTTGCTGTTCAGATCTTCTCAACCTTCCACAGCTGGTCTGTTGCTTGGGAGCCTCCACCCTACCGTACGTCTGAACCCAACAGAAGTATGTGCGCATTTCACAACAGCAGCAACTCAAATGACCCCAGACTTTCAGAGTTTCTCAGTTTACAACAATGAGGCTCTGCACACGTTACCCACAAGACAGGGCTACGCAGTAGCTTCTCAGTGAGATTAAAGTATGGTGACTAATTGGTCCTCAGTCATGAAGACACAAAGAGAGCCTCTTGCTTTATAGCAAGCAGAGGAAGAGAGATGAGAGTCAGAAGAAAGTGACCCAATTTTCTAGGTCATGAACTGAAGAGGGGGTGTAAAGTTGGTTTCCTCCTAACTGACCCCAACCTCATGGAATTAGAACCTCCTGCCCCAAACCCTAATTGCTAGGATAAACTTCTACAATCCCGCTTGCCTGGTCTAGCCTCGCCCAGACACTTAGAATGGTGCTGGGCTCCTGTGTACACTAGGGGGCGCAAGCAGGCTTGTTATCCAGCTCAGCCCTAAGAAACTTCTCACCGGAGCAGAAGAGACAAGACGATGACTACCAGGAGTCACGCTTTTGCTTTGGAAAGTGCTGAGAGTAGAGGGTGTCTTGGACAGGAGTTGAGAAAGGAGAACAATATCCTCATTAATTGCTTTAAGCTGTTTCCTGGTTTTATTTTTGGAGCCGACCTAGCTCCCGAGAACTGGGGACGAAGGGAAGGTTACATAAGGCGGCCGACCTGCTCCTCCGCTGGCCTGGCAGACTTTCAGCTGCCCGGGGTGAGTCAACACCTGGGAAATGGCATCCAAGGGTGGCTCTTTCAAGCGGGCTGGAACTTTCTACCATTCCACGGAGGCCACCGTTTGACCCATTCCCGGGCTAGGGAGGCAGGAGCCGATCCTGTCCCTGGGTGGTGCCTGTTCCTGGCACTAGGACCATGGAAAGAAGTTCAGAGGGCTCTTTCCAAACCTGAGTGCTGGCGTGGGGGAAATGGGGCAGTACTCTCCACCCCAGCTCGGTTCACATAATAGACTTCTGCTCCACTGGCCTACTTTTAGCTTGGAGTGGAAGGAAGCCAGCTCGAGAAGAGCAAAGTCGTCCTCCCTGCCCGGCTCTCCACCCACTCTTCCAGAGCTTTCACCAGAGGCCTTGTTCTCCGCTGCTAGAGAACTGGGGACGGTGACCATAGTTTCTCACCCTATCAAGGGGAAATGAGTTGAGGAAATCAGCACACAGTTTTTATTGCCAATATTTCTTTCCCTAGGAGGACAACACATTCAAAGCGCCGAGTGGAGATTGGAGTTGGTCCAGCCATAAACCAACTTAATGAACACTAATAGAGAACTGCAATTATTGTTGACTTCAAAACGCAAACAAGAACTTTAGACACCGATCCCTATCAGCCGGTCAGGCCGGGCACAGATGCCCGGCTCTGTTTTTGCTGTTGCTTAGCAATGGAAAATGAAGTGTTCCTGTCTCTTATCCCTGGAGGTAGAGGTAGGACAATGAGCTTTATCAGACTGAATAGGTATGAAATTAGTTTATTCTTTCCCACTTGGAGAAGGCAATTGGCAGAAAGAGAGTCACCTGGACAATGGGCAGTTTAGAGGTTGGGAGGTGGCCCTCCTTTCCTGCTATCTCAGTAAATCCTAACCGTCGTGGGTTTTCTCTACAGATAGAGTTGAACTTTTGCCAGGAATGTCCATCCAAAACTATCATTAGAGAAAATATAAATATAGTACCACAGACCAGAGTGGGAATGAAGGTGAGGAGACTGAAATCTAGGGTGCAAATTTAGAGGGGTACCAAGAAATCAGTAATCAAAATAAATAACATTTTGTTTTGTTTTGTTTTTAAAGATTTTATTTATTTATTTGACAGAGAGAGGTAGAGGCACAGCGAGAGAGGGAACACAAGCAGGGAGAGTAGGAAAGAGAGAAGCAGGCTTCCCACCAAGCAGGGAGCCCGATGCAGGGCTCGATCCCAGGACCCTGAGATCATGACCGGAGCTGAAGGCAGTCGCTTAACCAACTGAGCCACCCAGGCGCCCCAAAATAAATAACATTTTAAAGCAATATTTTGTTTTAAATCCAAATTAATACAAAAAGATCCACAGTGAATAACATATCAAAATTTTAAATTACAACAGGATCAGGATCACTAATTGGTTTTCCCTTCTGGCCTCATGTCCCAATATGGCGCGTCTTGGCCCTGGCCTCACACATATTTCCAACATGGAAGACTTTTAGGGTTGCTTTTTCCTCAACAATATTGAGGGTCTTGTAGCTGGGCAGAGGGACTCTTTTGCCCTGTGGGAAGAGGAACTTCCTGCAGCCTTCAGCCAGCCTCTTCCAAGACAGTGGGGAGGCAAGTGGCCTTGGGGAGGGGACATACCCAGGCTTCCGGGGCAGTGACACAGGAAATACTAGAGATCCAGGACCCTACTGCAAGTTGCCAAAGACAACAAAGACAGGTCTGGGGCTGGCAGTTTATGGCAAAATAATCTCCTCTTTTGTTTTTAGTATTAATAGTAACTCCTATATATTGAGACCCTTCAGGTTGAAACACATAGAATTGCCAGTATTCAACTCTTTTTTTTAACCTCAAACACATATGGTTTAATCAAATGCATGCAAGAATGGTAAGCTAAATAGTGGACCCCAAAGATGTCCCTGTCTAATCCCTTGAACTTGTGCATGTTACCTCACATGGCAAAAGAGTCTTTGCAGATGTCATTAAGTTAAGGATTTTGAGATAGGAAGATAATCCTGGATTATCAGGGTGGGCCCAATCATTGACAAAGATCCTTATGTAGAAGGAGGCAACGCTGCAATGAAAGCAGAGGGCAATTTATTTATTTATTTTTAAATATTATTTATTTATTAGAGAAAGAGTGAGCACATGTGTGCAAGCATAAGCCGGGGGAGAGGAAGAGGGAGAGAGGAAGGGAGAAGCAGACCCTCCGCTGAGCAGGGAGCCTGATGCGGGGCTCGATCCCAAGACCCTGGGATCACAACCTGAGCTCTGCCCCAAGCAGAGAACAATTTAAAGATGCTATCCTACTGGCTTTGAAGATAAAGGAAGAGGCCACTAGCCAAGGATTATTAGCAGCCTCTAAAAGGCGAAAGAGGTAAGAAATAGATTGTCTCATGGAGGCTCCAGAAGGAATGCAGCCCTGCTGGCACCTTGACTTTAGCTAAGTAAAAGTGACTCCAGATTTCCGATCTCTACGGCTGTAAGAGATTAAATGTGTGTTGTTCTAAGCCACCACGTTTGTGGGTATTTGTTACAGCAGCAATAGGAAACTAACAGGCCAGGCACTATGTTAAGTACTTTACGTGCATAAAGAAATACATAAAAATCCACCCTCAGCCTTCTCCAGGACTCGAGTGTTTAGATGGTCTCCTCCATCTAAGGATCCATGGCATAAAAAAATGGTTAATAGCCCATGCTATAGAAGTATACCTATATAACCTCAGTGTAAAGAAGGATTTCTTAATTTGCATCCTCAATTTCTTTTTCCTTAGTGAACCTTGCCATTGACATGCATACACATTCTGGTATCTATCCTTAAAAAATAAAACAAAACAAAAAGCAAAAGAGCAAAAAAATCAACCATATCCACTTATGATTTTAAAACAAAATCAAGGGGCGCCTGGGCAGCTCAGTCGTTTAAGCATCCAACTCTTGATTTGGGCTCAGGTCATGATCTCAGGGGCGTGAGATCGAGCCCCACTTTGGGCTCTGTGCTCAGCATAGAGTCTGCTTGAGATTCTCCCTCTCCCTCTGCCCCTCCCCACCCCCATTCATGCTCTAAGTAAATAAATAAGTAAATAAATAAAATCTTTTAAAAAATGAAACAAAACAAAATTGATGAACTATAAATAAAAGGCAATTTCTGTAACCTAACACAGAACATCTGCCAAAACAGCAAACATCATATTTAAAGGTCAAAAGTGTCAAAAGAAAATCGTGGCTTTTATTCAATACTGTACTGAAGGTACTAGTGAGTGCAATAAAACAAGAAAATGCAATACAAGATATGAGTTTTAGAATCAAGAAACAAAACAGACATTAATTGAAAGTGATATAGTTATTTTAGTTAGAGTTAGATTGAATAAGCAGGTTTTAAAAAGGTTGAGGGATAAAAGAGCAATATTCAAAAATGATTGATTTTCTATACATCAGCAACAAAGAGAAATATAAGTTTAAGAACATAATTTCCAAGTGCAACATAAATAGATAGGTAAGTAGGGGGAGACTGAGAGAGAGAGAGAATCCTAGAAGCAGCTCTAAGAAAAGATGTACACATCTTTAATGGAAAAAATATAAAATTTTATTGAAAGGTATAAATAAATGGCCTATAGAATCAATGAAATTCCAATGAACAACCCAATGGGCTTTCTCATGGAATTTGTCAAGGTGCTTCTAAAATTTACATACAAAAGCAAAGGACCAAGAGAAGCCAACACACAGGTAGGCAGACTTGCCTTACTAGACGTCAGACTTTAAAATTATAGTAACTAAGACAATGTGGGTTTACACAGATCATTAACGACATAAGTAGAGTAGAATAAAGATCCCAGAAACAGATGAACCATTTAAAAGAAGAGACATTGTAGTAATGTATGGTGATTAACATAACATGATAATAATAAAAAAAAAGAACAGACACTGTAGATCAAAGGGGAAGGAAGAGATTAATCAATAAAATGGAAAAAAAGGAAATGTGATATACCATATAAAAAAACAAATTCCGATTGATAAAAGACAAAAACATTAAGATAAAATGTTACAAATTTTAGAAAATACTATACAGGGATTCCTTACCTAGGTCCCATAGCCCCCCAGGGAATAGAATTCAGTATTCTATATCTTTATTTATTATTTATTTTCACTAACCTCTTACTAATTAGAGATCCAATCATGAACATAGACAACAGACCATAGCAGTCGTGTGGTACCTGTAATCTTGCCACTAATAAGAATACAAGTATTTTCATAGCCCATGATATTTATTGTAAGTGTTGTAAAATATTATTTATGTCCATCGGTATTTGGATATTTACAGCAGCTATTAGATTTTCTGCTAAATCTTGTTATTTAATACATAAAAAAGAAACACATTTATGTGTCATAATTTTTTGTATTTTGCTAACTACTTTCCAGTATCATTGGTTTTCTTTGTAATCCACTGAGTTTCATTTCATACACTTAAAAACATGCCAAAGGATCCGTGGTGTAAAAAAAATGGTTAAAAGCCCATGCTATAGAAGTATACCTATATAACCTCAGTGTAAAGAAGGATTTCTTAAACAAAAATGTGAGCCATAAAGGAAAAGAGTGAATAATTTGACTAGATTAGAATTATAAACTTTTCCCATCGAGCATACTATAAAGAAACTAAAAGATATTCCACAAACTGGAAGAAGATATCTCCCTTATCTATTTTTTTTAAGATTTATTTATTTATTTATTTATTTGAGAGAGAGAGAGAGAGCACACCCAGAGGGAGAGGGAGAGGGAAAAGCAGACTCCCCGCTGAGCAGGGAGCCCGATGCAGGACTTGATCGTGGAAACCCGGGATCATGACCTGAGCTGAAAGCAGGTGCTTAACGGACTGAGCCACCCAGGCGCCCCTCTGCTGTACCTATTAGCAAAGGGTTGGTATCTACAATGTCTAAATAATGTCAATGTATAAAAGACAATTCCTTTTTTTAATGGACAACAAAATAAAAGACACTTCACAGAAGAGAACACAGTGACTGACAAACATCTGAAAAGCTGTTTCTCCTCAAAAAGCAGGGAAAGGCTAATTTAAAACCAGGACCTACCATTTCATACCCACATTGACCCAAGTGAATATGAAAAAGTATTTGGCAATAGCAAGTGTTGGCAAAGACATGGAACCAAGGGCACACTTATGTGCCGCTAGTGGGAATATAAATTGGTTCAACAACTTTGGAAAACACTTTGGCATTACCTTTCAAGTGGAAGATGTACATACCCTATGATCCATTGATTCCACTCCCAGTGAAATGTCCTGGAAAAACTTACACATGTGGCCCAGGAGTCACACTCAACCCAGACTGCCACCAGCGGTACCTACGTTGTGGTGTAGTCATGGTGGGATACTGTGCTCATGTGAAAAGGAAGGCGTAGCAGCCACACCATCAATACGTATGAATCTCAGCAATCTGATGTTGAGCAAAGAAAGCAAATTTCGGGGTACCTGGGTGGCTCCGTCAGTTAAGTGTTCAACTCCTGATTTTGGCTCAGATCTAGCTCCCTGTCTGGCTCTGTGCTGGGTATAGAGCCTGCTTAAGATTCTCTCTCTCTCCCTCTCCTTCCGCCCCACCCCACTCTCTCTCTCTCTCAAAAAAAAGCAAATTTCGAGAGAAGGTGGACAGTGTGATTCCATTTATATGAAGTTCAAAAATAATTAAAACAGACAATGTATGCAGGTATGCACAGAAATGTATAAATTATAAATGAAGACAAGGCATCATACATACAGTTTTGGGGAGTGTGTGGCCCCTACTTAGAGGCAGGAGGCAGGGTCTTTGATATGTAGGAGGAGCCTACAGGGGGTGTCCATGGGTGGTGGGGGTGCATGATTGTTTATCTGACTTATTTTCAATGATCCAGTTCACCACTAGAAACAAAGATTAAAACACTGAAAACACAACCCAGAAAATAGCACTTCCCTTTAGCATGAAAGAAGTCTGAATTAATGGAAAAGTTTGTCCTATTCTTGGATAGGAAAAGCTAATATTATAAAAATGTCACTTGTCCCTCCCTTAGTTTATATATATAATGGATTCTCATTAAAAATATCAAAAGCTGGCTCTGAACCTTTTTGTTCCTGGAGGCTTTTTCCTGCATTCAACCCAATGCAGCCCTACCCAGGTCTTCTCTCCCTATTTTTGGCCACACTTACCCCAGGTTGTAATTTACTTGTATAAATCTCCTCCTCCCCCTAGACTGCATCATCCTGGAGGTCAGGAACTATGTGTACTTTGTTCAACCTGTGTATCCGCTCGTATAATTACTACCTGGCATATTAAGGTTGTTTAATAAATATTTGTTAAGTAAATGATTTCTTTCATCCAATCCCCTAAACATCTCAAGAAGGTGGGTTTTTATCATATCTGTGTGCAGATGAATAAAGTGAGGCCCAGGGAAGTTTGGTAACTTTTCCAGGATTAGCCCAGCTGGTGACCCTCTCCAGGCATGGCAGGGGTACAGCTGAGCAGAAAGGAGGTGCCAAAAGGTGCCCACAGATTCCTTCTGGAAGGCCACTTGCAGGTGCTGCCATTTGCAAGACAAAGTAGAGGGCCCCTCTGTTGGCCTGAGGTCAGAGGGCCAGATAGATGGACCCAGGGGGTACATAGTGGCAAATTCCCCCACCTCTGCTACAGAGGCCTCGCCCCACTCAGACCCACTGAGCATTCCTTGGGCGCCTACTATATGCCCCGGGCAGCATGAGGTGGAGTTCATTTCATCCACTCCTCAGTAGCCTCGTGTGGGGGTGACTACTGCTCCCCGGGAGCCTGGAGCTTTCCCAGTTCAGCATCCTGAGCAAGCTCTCAGTCCCAGGCAAACTGATGAAAGCTAGTTGCGAGTTTCATTGAGCTGGTAAACAGACTAGCCATAAACAGAGGGAAACCATTCAAATAATCTCAATTTATAGACAAAGATGCTGGATTCATTTCCCAGGGCTGCTGCAATAAACTACCCCAAACTTGTGACATAAAATGAGGGAAATATATTCTCTCACAGTTTGGGGGCCTGGAAGGTGAAAAGTGTTGGCAGGCCCTGCTCCCTCTGAAGGTTCTAGGGAAGAATCCTTCCTTCTTCCTCCAGCAATCCTTCTTGCTCCTTGGCTTATAGTGGCATCCCTCCAATCTCTACCTCTGCGGTCATGTGGCCTTCCTCCCCATCTGTCTCTGTGTCTGGATTTCCCTGTCCTTTCTCTCATAAAGACACACGTCATTGGATTTAGGGCCCACCACAGTCCAGGAGGACCTCATCTGCACAGACCCTCATCTGAAGGTTTGGGTGGTCATGAATTGGGGAGGACACTATTCATCCCACTATAGATACTAAGGTGGGAAAAGTCACTTTCCAAGCTCATGGAGTGAGAAGGGGGACCGGGGTTCCAGCCCAGGCCAGCTCTGCGTCCGTTCCCATGCTCTCTGTCACCACCCTGTACTGCCTCTCAGTTGTCTCCATCTGTGGAATTGAATCAGAGTTTTATTACCTTCAAAATGCTGGGCACAAGCCTCCTAACCACATTTCAGGGACCAGGGCCCTGGAAATCTCATTTCTGCTGGTCCAGGCCCTCAAGGGAGCAATGTGTTTTCACACTCCCCTCCAGATCCTTGGGACTGGTCTCCCGAAGGCCAACTCCCTGGTTTGGAGGGCTTTCCAGAGCACATTGTCCAGTCATTTTCGGGGAAACTGCTTACCATCGATGTTTAGTAGGGAACTTAGAAACATCATCCCGAGGCGGCTCAGTTACAAAATGCTGAAAACAAACACACGCAAAAATCCAACAAAACACCCCACCAAGTCCCTCCCACTTCTTCTTTTGGGCCAATTCATTACTCCACATTTGCCTAAAAACCCAAGTCCCATTTGTCTTCTGGATTGTTTTGGTCACTTTGCTTGCCAAAGTGCGTATATTTCTTCCTCTGAGATGAATTCTCAACAACCCGACAGAGCTTCCCTCTTCCTTTGGGTGACAATTCACCACGTAAGGAGTGTCCCTGGGATCTGATCTTAACAGGGAAAAACTTCTCTTTTATTTCAGTGGTTTCCCTTTGTTTACTGCTAGGCTGTTTATCAGCTAGACGAAACTAGCCACTGGTTTTAATCAGTTTGCCTACTATTCTCTAAATGAAGCATGCCCCAGCCTCTGTCCCCTCAGCCTCCCAGTTAGTGTCACCAGACTCATTCGTTACATATTAATCTGGGTTTTTTTTTTTTTTTTTGTCTGCTCCTCTCAACTAGAATGTTAGCTTCATGAGAGCAGGGCTGTTTGGGTTTGTTTTGTCCCCTCTGTACCCCTGGTGGTTTAAAATAGCTGACACACAGCATGTGCTAAATATTTGCATAAACAAATCGTCTCTAAATTTTAATATAAACAACAAAATTTAATATAAACAACATTTAAATTTCTGGGGCACCTGGGTGGCTCAGTCCGTTAAGCGTTCGACTCTGGTTTCAGCTCAACTCATGGTCTCAGGGTCGTGAGATCGAGCTCCATGTCAGGCTCCACGCTTGTGACAGAATCTGCTTGGGATTCTTGCTCTCCCTTTCCCTCTCCCTCTGCCCCTCCCCTTGCTTGTGCGTATTCTAAGTAAGTAAGTAAATAAATAAAATTTTTAAAAAATATTTAAATTTCATCTTGGGACGCCTGGGTGGCTCAGTTGGTTAAGCGGCTGCCTTCGGCCCGGGTCATGATCCCAGGGTCCTGAGATCGAGTCCCACATTGGGCTCCTTGCTCAGCAGGGAGCCTGCTTTTCTCTCGCTCTCTCCCTCTGCTTGTGCTCTGTCAAATAAATAATAAAAATCTTAAAAAACAAAACAAAACAAAAATATTTAAATTTCATCTCTTTATTCTTCCAGGGAGGCAAAGAATGCCTTTTAGCTTTTTTTTTTTTTTGTCCTCAAGGTCTTTGAGGCCGATGTGGAGTCACTTAGCCAAGGAAGAAATTTTGGCCATCAGTATTTATAGCAGAGGTTCTTGACTTTTGGGGGATGTGACCCTTTTGGAGCCTGATGCAAATGATAAAATTTCTCTTCAGAAAAACGTGGCCATTTGGAGCATTTGGCATAGGGCTGAGGGGACGGGGTGGGACAAGAGTGTCCCCCAGCCCTCCCCTGCCTGCCTTCCTGGCCTCTGTGTGCCTGCCCCATAGCAAAAATTATAATGCTGAAGGCATGAATAATATGTATTATCTGTTCTCAGCTAGATACCAAATGTATTCGTTTCCTAAGGCTGTAACAAATTGCCACAAATCTGGTGGCTTAAAACACAGAAATTTCTTCTCTTGCAATTCTTCAGGGTAGAAATCTGAAAACAGTATCGCTGGGCTGAAATCAAGGTGCCAGCAGGATGCGCTCCCTCGGGAGGTTCTGGGGAGAATCCATTCCTTGCCTCTTCTAGGTTTGGTGGGGGGGGGAGGTTCCTGGCACTCCTTGGCTTGTGGCTGCATCACCCAATTCTGCCTCCTTGGTCACATGGCCTTCTCTTCCGTGGTAGTCAAATCTCCCTCTGCCCCCATCTGACAAGAATACATGTTACTGCATTTAGGGTTCACCCTGAAAATATAGGGTGACACTCTCCCCATCTCAAAATCCTTCATGATCACTTCTGCAAAGTGTCCCCCCCCTTTTTTAAACCATATAAAGTAACATGTACAGGTTCCAGAAATTACTACCTGATATTCATTCTTATTATCCATGAAGGAGACCATTATTCAGCTTACTCCACCAAATAAAAAAGAATGAGGGCATAAATGAGAACACACACACACACACACACACAGTTATCTGGGAATGTTCACTGTGTTTTGAATCTGGGTGTGACTACATTTCCAGTATTCACGGTATTTAAAATAAGGAAGCCAGAGTGTGAAAGACTGACTCCATCCTCCAGGCTCATGCTTCGTCCCCCCACCCCCCACGCTTTGTTTAAAAGTCACAGGAGGAACTTCAGGTTGCCTGGGGACCAAGAAAAATAAGAGGGAGCAGGCAGAGTTGTTTAAGTGACTCTGTAAGCAAGTGTGTCCACTCCTGTCAATAGGAGGGTGAAAGCCAGTTTGTCCTGATGCACCGATGCCCAGTTGCGTCGCAAGTATTTCAAGTGTTCCCCACCTTCCCAGGGCCCCTAAAGCAGCACCAGAAATAATCTACCTGCAGTAAGCTTTGCAGTTGTTTAAGAGGAGAAATAGGATTTAGAGCCATCGCCCTCAGGCAGTACCGGGAGCCCAAGCACACTGATGCGGACAGCGCAGCAAATCGTTTGTGCGAAGTCTGGCTAGAACTCCATCAGGTGCTCTCCCACAGTGGCCTGCCGATTAAAATCACCAAGAGAGCATATCATCAATCCGGAGAGTCACAAGTCTTTTTCCTCTTGGCAAGTTAATGTGGCCTGATATTTGTCTAAAGTCCACCTACTCTTTTAAATACATGTATTATGTCCTTTTATCCAGCAGTTACGACAAGTGTCCTATATCCCGAATTCCTCTAAGCAATAAAGCAGATAACTTTTGGTTCTCTTCTGTCATACACACGCAGAACTTTCCAGAAGGTTCACTGGCTGCAGGCACTGTGCCTGACACCGATATTTGACAGACAAGAAACAGACCCTGCCCTCAAGGATCTCATAGCCCGGAGCAGGAAGGCTGGTGGATGGCATGTGACTTTTCCAGATGCTTGGGATTCTGGCTACAGCCTTCAGGCTGAGGGCAACAGGCACTAAGTACCCTATATTCTAGAGAGAGCTGCCCCTACAGGAGTTACTGAAATGTGGCTGAGCCTGTCCTATAGCTGGCAATCCCACTGCCCTCCTCCAGCCTATATCAAACAAGACCAGACATTTGAGGGAAGGAAGCAATAGGATGTAATAGAATATTGCTCCCCCGAAGTTGCCATGTCCTAATCCCCAGAACCTGTGTACATGTTCCCTTACCTGGCACAAAAAAAAAAAAAAAAAAAAAAAAAAAAAAAAAAAGGCACTTGGCAGAAGTGATTAAGGTTAAAGACCATGGCGTGAGGAGATTATTCTGGATCTTTCAGCGGGGGCCCAAATCTAATCACCTTGCCCCACTATTGTCAGAGAAGGAGATGTGACTCTGGAAGAATGGTCAGGGAGATGCAATGTTGCTGGCCTCAGAGAGAGACAAGCGGCTGTGTCCATAGCCAAGAAATGCGGAGGCCTCTGGAAGCTGGAAAAGGGAAGGATGTGGACTCTCCCTTCAAGCTCTGGAAAGGAGAGGGGCCCTGCTGACACCTGATGTTAGCACAGAGAGACCGTGTCATGTTCCTACCCTTCAGAACCTATGACAGACGAGTATGTGTTGTTCTAAGATACTCGGGTTTTGTAATTTATTAGAGCAGCAACAGAAACAAATACGGGGCATCTGTAGGAGAAGGGAGCACTCTCAATTTGGGGGGAACCCCCAACTGGGGTCCCCAAGAGAACAGCTCCTGGAGACTAGGGGGGCTTAGAGGAGGGAGCTGAGCCCTTTCCCCTCAGCTAGAGGCACCTGGTGAGCTGCAGAGACCGGCAGGCCTGTCTCACAGAGACCACTGGCATGAGGTACAGGAAGACAGTTCCTCAGAGAATGCGATGTATCCCCGGAATCTGGGTGACATGAACATGGAGTCTGGAGTCTCCCAACCGGCTGCAGGACAGTGAAGGCAGGAGGCTTGCCCAAACTTCCCGCAAGGACAGAGAGAAGAGGGAAGGTCACAGTGGAAGCAGGGCCCAGAGAGCCCCATGGAAGGACCTTCCCAAAGGCTCCTGCCAGGCGAAGGGCCCTCATTCTAAATATCCTGTGAGTGCAGGGGAGGTGAACATAAGAACTACAGGGGCTTGCTGAATGTCAGAGAGAGGGTGTATCAATCACAGAGTTGGAGATGTCTCTGAGGCATTCACAAACGAGCAGTTTGAGGGAGGGTCTGCCATGCACATCTCAAGAGCACCAACCCTGTCCCTCAAGTGACCTCTCCCCCTCCCAACTCTGGACAAACCAGTAGGAGGTAGGGAAGGAGTAGCAAAGCAACCTGGAAGAGTGAGTCCAGCCTTGTTCCTGTCCCCACTGTATCCTCCAACCACTGGCCTGAGCTGGGATGAGAGCTCCATGGCACCAGATGTGAGACTGAAATTTTGATGTGGGCTGGACCGGCTGTTTCAGTACCCCCACACAGCACTGTTCTCATAACTGCAGGTGACTGAAAAGCTGTGAGGCAGGGAGAGACCACAGGGCATGGCAGGTGGCAGTGCGGGCAGAGAGTAGAGTTGTCTCCTCTTATATCCACTGAGCTCAGCCCACTGGATAACCCGGTTTGGCCGCAATCTAGCACAGTAGGCATCATAACAGATGTATGTTGACTTCTGCAGGAGACCAAGCAGAGAGTTATCTAGACTTCACTACTCTCAGTATATTAAAAAAAGAAGAAGAAGAAAATGCCAAAAAGAGTTACAAAATCTGTGGGATGTTTCAAATATTGCCTTTAATAAATTAATGACTTTAACAAAAAATACAGTGCAATATGATTGTGTCTGTCATGACATAATCACAGTTCATTATTTGAAAATAACCATGAAATTACAGCACACATTGGCCAGTGTGGTTGGGGAATGAGACATGTTCAGAGGCACACGATAAATCTTCTTGCTTTTCAATGTGGTCAGTGTATTTCCTGTGGATGTATGCGTGTACACATGCATCTTTTGGAAGACAGAATCAAAATCTGAATGTGAGATTATTCCTGGATGTGTGGCCCAGGTCAAATGACCCTCCTGCCCCTCACCCCTCCAGGAATGGCCCTAGGAGGGATAGGAGAGTTAAGGAAAATGTCCTCAGACTGAAGACCTCTAAACCGGGTCTTGAGAGATTAGGATGCCTTCTCCAGCTGAGGGAGGGTGTTCTGAGACAAAGGTCAGCCCTGCAAAGACACAGAAGCTTAGGTGTTTGAAGAGTGGCTGGCGGTGCTGTGGAGGGCAGCTGGGGCCAGAATGAAGGGGTGAAGGGCTCTTGACGGTAAAGGGCCTTCATCATTGAGCTAGGGACTTGGACTTGGTCCTGGGGACCAAAGGAAGCCCAGAAAGGCTTGAAAGCAGGGAAGGGGCAGGATCAGATCTGTTATAGAAGGTGACTCTGAGAACAGGCTGGAGGATGATGGATGAGAGGTGAGGCCTGATCCTGGAGACAGCAGTCAGATAAGACAAGTGGAATCGGTGAGGGCGCAATGGCCAGATTCTGCTTAGGGATGAGGAAGGGTCAAGTGTGACCTTGAGCTCCCACTTAGAAGCCTGAGAAACACCATTGACCATGACCTGGACTCAGAAATCAGGATGGGGTAGATAATGAATTCAACTGCAGATGTTTTAGATGTCTCTGCCCAGTGTGAGTTACCTGCAGAGAGCATCCATTGAGGAGGTCCCCAGGGCCCTAGTCCCTTCTTGTTTCTTGAGATTCTGCAGCCTCAGGGGCCAGTGGAAGGTCAATCATTTCCTTCTCCTCTTGGTCCTGGTGGGTAGTAAGTGTGGATTGGACATGGCGAGGGGGAGAAGAGAGAAACAGGCTGGGGTTGTTTCTCTCCTCAAGCGTCTAAAATAAACCCAAAATTTATTTTCAAAGACCACTCAGTTGAACCTAGAAGAAGAAAAATGTGCGTGTGTATTGACTATGAATATATGTGTGTGTGTATGTATTTCTTCTGAAATTATTATATTTTCAGTTCTTTAAAAATAATAATAATCTTGGTGCCAGGCTCAAGCCACCTGTTCTGACCACAGAGCATCAGAAGGAGGTAGTGGGCAGGAAGGAAAAGAAGCTGCTCTTGTCTCACCATCCTCACATTACATACATCTGTATATACCCTGAGATGATGAGAAATGAGAGCAGGTTAAGAATGGTTACCTGGGTGGTAGAACTTCAGGTGGTTTTAACTTTCTCCTTAATATTCTATATACAATTAGGACCTTTCTAATGAACACCTTTTTCTTAAAAAAAAAAAAAAAAGAAGTAAGGGAAGTGGGGAGGCAGCAAGCCTGGGGAGCAGCAAGCTGGCTCATCTACCCATGGGAATCCTGGCAGGCAATTGAGCAATACAAGAAGCTGGGAGATAAAACACCCATCCGAACCAATAATTTTACTTCGAGGAAACCCTCTCCATCCTACTATAACACAATAATCACATTCCCGAGTTTACAAAAATTGCTTTATTAAAGAAGTTGCTTTTATGGTTTCAAAGAAAAAGGAAGTGAGTAGGGACTCAATTCACATTCACACTAAAAAGGTTTTGGTTTTTTTTTCCCTGTAGGAAGTTTGGTAATAAAGTACATTTTAACTCTATGTGCATTTTTTATTATTGCAAAAGGAGTGGTTGATCTAAACTGATAAAAAATCAAATCACTGAGCAAATCTGAACAGAACACAGATGATCAAAATAATTCTGTTTCTAGACCTCTTTTGCTCAAACCTGGTTGCACGCTGGAATCACTGGGGAGATTTGTAAAAATACTGATGTCAGAGCCCCACCCCCAAGAGGTTCTGACTGAGCTGATCTGGAGCAGGGCTGGATAGCAGCATTTTTAAACACATCCCCAGGCAATTTTAACGTGCATCCAGAGTTGAGAACCACCAGACCATTAAAATAAATTGCCACACAGCATATAATTCATAACGGGCTTTAAAAAATGCAATGCCAACCAAGCAAGCAGTACTCAGAGTTACTGTGTTCCTTGCTGCCCACTCACCAGATTCTCTTTTAATTTTTATCAGAATATACTATCTGTACAGAAATATGCAGGTATCATAAGCAGATAGCTCAATGCATTTTTTTTTTTTTCTAGAGAGAGGGAGAGTGAGTGGGGTGGGGAGGGGCAAAGGGAGAGAGAGAATCCCAAGCAGGCTCTGTGCCCAGTGCAGAGCCCAATGTGGGGCTTGATCTCAGGACCCCAAGATCATAACCTGAGCTGAAATCAAGAGTCAGACGCCCAACTGACTGAGCCACCTAGGTGTCCCTCAATGCATTTTTACCAGCTGGACATATCCATGTCACCAGCACCAAAATCAAGAAACAGAACATTACCAGCACTCTAGTAGCTTCCTTGTTCATTCTAGATTGTCCCACAGCTTTTCCCCTTACGTGTTTGGTACTACTTCTCACTAGGCATTTGAGTTGTAATCATTACAGATCCCTGTGATGCAAATAAATTTCCTTAATTCATCTATCACATTCTATCTAATTTGAATTATGAAATCTGTATAGGAGGAAATAATTATGAACAAGGATTTAACCGTAAGAAGTTTATTGCCCAGACTCTTTATAATAGAAAGGACCATGGGGAAAAGTACAAGTAAATATCTAATCACAGGATTCAATTAAACAAATTGTCTAACCTCCATATGAGACTGTCCAGTTTGTATGCTATGCTATAGCATAAATAAGATAGAATAAAGAGGGGCCTTCCACCAAAGAGTTTGTTTTTCCCAGTAGAACCCTAGAATAGGACTGTTATGGACTGAGTTTTGTACCCTCCCCCCACGTTCATATGTCAAAGTCCTAATCCCAGTAGCTCAGAATGTGACACCATTTAGAGATAGTGCACTTAAAGAGGTGATTAAGTTAAAATGAAGGTGTTAGGGTGGCCCTAACTCAATAGGACTGGTGTCCTTATAAGAAGAGACTAGGACACAAACAGGCATAGAGGGAAGATCAAGTGAAGACACAGGAGAAGGAGGTTATCTGCAAGTCACGGAAAGAGGCCACAGAAGAAATTACCTTGCCAACACTATCATCTTGGACATACATCTAGCTTCTAGAACTGTAAGGAAATGAATTTCTGTTGTATGAGAACACATCCAGTGTGTGGTATTTGTTCCACACTCTAGCAAACTAATACAAACACCAAGACTAGAAGCAGCAGATGGAAGAAGACGACTTGGGCCATGGGAGGGTGACCAGTCTAGTTTGGGGCTTCTGACAAAAGGAGAAGACTCTCGAAGGAGCCTCTTGGCCTGGATAGCTGAGCAGTGCCCCAGCCATCTATGGCCATGGCAGTGGACGAGAGACTTCATGCTCACAACATAAACCCTTGCCCCACGCACATGGGAGCCAGGTTTTTCTCCTAAGCACCTCTAGGCATGGCCAGGTAAACAGGGATTCTCATGTGGGCTGAGAAATCCACTCTAGCCAAAGCAATATGGATGAGTAGATGCTAAAAATTGCCAATAATTTTAGAAAAACTAACAGAATGAAATAGAAGCACCAACTCACCTCCAGAATTTACACCTGAAGAAACAGAATTCATACAATGGAGAACAGAAAGAAAGAAAAAGAAAGAAAGAAAGAAAGAAAGAAAGAAAGAAAGAAAGAAAGAAAGAAAGAAAGAGAGAAAGAAAGAAAAGAAAAGAAAGAAATGTTTTTTTAATAAATATAATTAATATCCTCAGAAACAGTTGAGACAGCTGCATATCCAGGTAGGTATAGAGATAGATAGACAGACAAAACTTCTAAGTAGTTCTTAGAAACTAAAAGGATTCTTGGAGACTAAAATATTGATTAACAAAAACTAAAACCCAATAGAAGATATAATTTCCACCCATCAGCTTTCTTTTTTTTTTATTCACCCATCAGCTTTCCTAAATGGAAAAATTTGACAATATCTAGGGTTGGTGAAGATGTGGGGAGCCACAAATTCTCAAAGGCTCCTGGTAGGAATACATACATGCATGCCATCTTGTAGATCATCTTTGGAGAACAATTTAACAGCTTTTCTAATAAATCGAAAATGTGCATATCATTGGATGCAGCAGTTCCTTCTCTGAGTATAAACCTTAGAGGAACTCTCACACATGCACAAGTAGACAAGTACATGTGTTTTCTGAAGTGTTATTTCTCATAGCAAAAAAACTCAGAAACAGCTGAAATATCTATCACTAGAGGAATGAATAAATGCATTGCACATATTCCCACAAGGGTCTATTACATGGTGGTTAAAATGAATGAACTAGATACCTAACAACTTAAATAAATTTTCCAAAACTTACTGTTGAGTGAAAAAAACTAGCTACAGAAAGGTAAATCCAGTGTGATACTATTTATCTTAAAATGCTAAAACAAAGCAAAACCAAAACCAAAAAACTAGGGAAGACTGAGGAGTGATGGTGGAATATATATGTAAACACATAATGCTTATGATAGTAATTGCTCTGGGGAAGATGAAGGAGTAGAGAGAAGAGTAAATTTAGTAGGGAGAGGAATAAATATTATCAGTAATATTTTATTAGAAAGGAACCAGAGCAAATATGACAAGATGTTAGTGTTTATCATTTCTGAGTGATGGGTGCATGGGTGTTTGTTATATTATCTTCTGCAATTTTCTATGGCTTACAACTTTTTCAAATGAAAAAAATCCCCACAAATGAAGGACTGATAAATAAAATGCATACAAGTGAAGAGTGCATTAACAAATTGGAATGTTGAAACACACAATCTACCCAATACATAGTGCAAAATTCCAACCATTGAAATGTGGGAGATAGAAAAGTGAATTAAGGGGCGCCTGGGTGGCTCAGTTGGTTAAGCGACTGCCTTCGGCTCAGGTCATGATCCTGGAGTCCCTGGATTGAGTCCCACATCGGGCTTCCTGCTCGGCAGGGAGTCTGCTTCTCCCTCTCCCACTCCCCCTGCTTGTGTTCCCTCTCTCGCTGTGTCTTTCTCTGTCAAATAAATAAATAAAATCTTAAAAAAAAAAAAAAAAAGAAAAGTGAATTAAAACAAACAAACAAACAGAACCAGAGGGCACCTGGCTAGCTCGGTCAGTGGAGTGTGCTAATCGTGATCTCAGGGTTGTGAGTTCAGGCCCCACATTTCATGTAGAGATTACTTGAAAATAAAAGAATCTTAAAAAACAACAACAACAAAGAAACAGAACCAGAAGTTCCAACCTCTGTCTCAAAAAATATCCAGAAAAAAATGGATAGAGAAAATAATCAAACAAATTACACACAAAAATTTCAAACCTAAAGAGATTCTTAAGTCTTCATATTAAAAGAACCCACAAAGTATTAAAAAGAAACACAAGAGAGGAGTGTGGAGGATTTGGCCCTGGGCATATTGGTAAAATTTCCATGCATAAAGAGAACCAATTCCAAAGAAGAAAAAAATCCCAATAGTTTGACTTCAAAGGAAGAACAGAGGGGCATCAGACTTCTCAAGTGCAATAAGTATAAAATTCCATAAGATGTAGTGCCATAAATGGGGCACCTGGGTGGCTCAGTTGGTTGAGCGACTGCCTTCAGCTCAGGTCATGATCCTGGAGTCCTGGGATCGAGTCCCGCATCGGGCTCCCTGCTCGGCGGGGAGTCTGCTTCTCCCTCTGACCCTCCTCCCTCTCATGCTCTCTGTCTCAAATAAATAAATAAAATATTAAAAATATATATATATTAAAAAAAAAAAAGATGTAGTGCCATAAAGTTCTGTAGGAAAAAAAGATTTTGAATCTAGAATTCTATACCCTGGCAAAAAATGATTTAAGTACAGAATAGAAGCAATTTTAGAAAAACAAGGACTCAGAAAGTTTCTTTCCATGAATGCTTTCTGAAAGATTCTCTAGCGGATGTACTCCAACAATAGGAAAAATGAATCCAAGGAAGAGGAAGGTAGGTTACAAGCCAGAGAAGTGTGCAAAGAAACTAGTAAAAGCAGTAAAGTCCAAATGACCACCAAAAACATGGCCACGAAGCTTAATGAATTGTTAAGAAAAAATTCCACCTGTTAAATTCCAAAAGATTTCAACAAAACTTGGGAATGGGTGAAAGGAGAATAAGTGGAGGTGGTGGGGGGCAGGAAAGACAGATGAAGTATCAAGGTCGAACCTTTTTTTTTTTTTTTTTTTTTTTTTGAGAGACAGAGAGAGAGCATGCAGGGAGGAGCAGAGAGAATCCCAGGCAGACTCCCCACTGAGCATAGAGCCTGACACAGGGCTCCATCTCACAACCCTGAGATCATGACCTGAGCCAAAATCACAAGTCAAGTGCTTAACTAACTGAACCACCCAGGTGTCCCACAAGGTCTAACCTTCTAAATGGGGGTAGGTAATAGATACTGATTGGCTCTCAACACTGATGGAAATACAGTCAAATATGCTGAGTAAAGTGTAAAAAAAAAAGAAATGCTTGAAGAAAGAATAAAAACAGAATGTATGTTTAGCAAACTATTAATGAATAAAAAGGAAAAAAATAGAAAATAGCCAATTTATTATAGTTTGACCCTTCCTATCCTCAAAGTGGGAAGCAAATGCTCAAATCCAGAGTGATTCTACAACAATTATTCAGGTTTGATTTTAATCACCCAGCATCTGTGTCTATAGTAACTGAAAGAGGAAACCCCTAAGCCAGTGGTTCTCAGGGTTGTAAAAATAGAGATTGCTGGGCCCCACCCTCAGAGTTTCTGACTCAGTAAATCTAGGGTGGGGCCCAAGAATTTGCATTTCTAAAAAGTTCCTGGATGATGCTGATGCCCTGGTCCATGGACCACAGTTTGAGAAGTACTGCCTGTAGTAAATGAATCACGCACATTGATTGTCATTGTTTGCTGATTTTCCTCTTAGGAGGAAGTTCTCAAATAGCCTATTTCTGGGACACAGTGGAGGGAAGGCCTGTTTCACCTGTTCCTGATAAACAAAAAGAGGTCATTTTTTTTATTCAGAAGAATATCTTTCAAGGCAGCCTGTTGCTGATGAAGGCACTCCTAAAGTAATTTTTTAAAAGTTAGATAAAAGGAAGCGGGGGAAGTTGCAGAAGCCAGGTCACCCAAGTGGAAATACTGGTTGAACATGGCTGGGAATATCCTTCTCTTCCTCTAGGTAGGCATAAAATAAACATTCTCTGACAGTCATATGTGTATTTCATAAGGCATTTTTTTAAAAATGTCAATTGTATTAGAATTCTTTGTTTTGATTTTTAAAAAACCTAAATTTAAACGGATTTAACAACAACAACAACAAAAAGTTATTGGTTCCTATAATTCAAATCCCAAGGGTTAACTAGCTTCAGGCACAACTAAATCCAGGGGTTCAACTGATGCTCTCAGAGCTTCATTTCTCTGTCTCTTCGCTGTTTTTCTCTCTAATGGCGTTGCTCTTTGGTGGGTATTTACCACTGGCAGCCCCTAGGAGCTGGAAACTTAAACTTGCCTTTACTAGCCAGGAATCCTTGTAGGAAAAGAACTCCTCCACGTCGCCAGCAAGAATTCCAGGTTTGGCTCCCATTGGCCTGTCTGCCATCATGTGCTATTATCATTGAACCAATCAGGGCCCAGGAGGACTACTCTGATTGGCCAGGCCAGTTCAAGGTGGGTGTGGCCAGCCCCACCCAAATCAGAATTACGGAGAGTGGAGGAGGGGCGGCTCCACAAAGGAACCTTGCTGCATACAGACAGAAGCAAGCCAGGAGCAAGCAGGCAAAAGCAATATGTGAACCCAGAGCTGTTTTTATCTTGTCGATTAACAATACATTAAAAAACAAGATAAATAAAATAAAATTACTCTGTAATCTCAAGATCATTTCGTAAGGGAAAGCCTGTTTTAACCCTGAAAGAAAACAGAAAAGAAAGTATCCAAGTAAAAAGCTCTCTTTTCTTTAAATAAAGGTAGCTTTATGCAAAACTCAATCCATTTTCCTGTTTTTATAAAAATTTCACTTAGACATGGGGCGCCTGGGTGGCTCAGTCGTTTCGCATCTGCCTTCGGCTCAGGTCATGATCCCGGGGTCCTGGAATTGAGCCCCGCATCGGGCTCCTTGCTCTGCAGGAAGTCTGCTTCTCCCTCTCCCACTCTCCCTGCTTGTGTTCCCTCTCTCACTGTGTCTCTGTCAAATAAATAGATAAAATCTTAAAAAAAAAATAATTTCACTTAGAAAATGCATTTATTTTCTATGCTCCTAACTCTTGCCTCCCAATAGGCACTGTGTCTAGAAGCCACAAAAATATTTTAATTTCTTTTAAAATCAGAATAAAAATGATTATTATGAATATATAATAATGAAGACAAGCTATATTACATTCATCTTTATACCAATGCAGTCATACAATACATATTTATTTTATTATTATTTTTTTTATGGAGGAAAAAGGCCCATGAACACAAATGTACCATGAGCCTGGGAAAGTTCTAATGTGGTCCTACCCTCATCCTTTTTTCCTCAAAGCCCTTCCCCAATTTTCTGAAGGTAAATGTCATGTTCTGTCATCTCCCGAAGAAGTCAACTCTGCACCCGCATTGACTAGCCAATGTGTTACCTTCTTTGAGCAAAGAGAGTCTTAAGCCACTTGGAATGACTGCTTCCTTAAAAGGCTTAATGGAGGCATGGGGGGCAGCTCCTGGGAAGTGATGCAGGTGGGAGGGATGCTTGGTGTGTCAGAAGGGAATCACCTAACACAACTTTTTTCACTGCATTCATTTCCCAGTCTAATATCTATACAGGTTTCCCCTACTATCCGAAAGTGGGACATTCTTATGAAAGCTTTCCTGATACCTTAGGATGCATCTCGCTAATGGATGCACAGACTAAACTGAGATAAAGCCCAGATGCTCACAGACACAGTTCAAAGCTGTGGCGGCAGATGCTGAGATGCTGGTGGAGTTCAAGGGGAAGGAGCATGTGGCTGCTCTCACTGCTGGGGTGCATGCTAACCTTGTAACAGCTTGAGAGGCGAAACAAATGTTTAACTATTTTTGCTTTTTGCCTTTTTTCATAAAAGCAATTTTCCTCTTGGGATTCCTTTCAGTTAATGAAGACAGGTACTAATGGAAGTCTTTTGTAAAAGCAAAATGACGTAACGTGAACTCTCGAAAAGCGGGGCAGACCTGTATTTTATTCACTGATATTTACCTCTGTGCCAGGTACAGTCCTAAGAGCTTGTCTATGCCTCTCGAATTGGATTGCCCCAACACTTGATGACTAGCCGAGGTACGTAAGGTGAGCTAACTCCCAGGGTCACATAGGAGAGAAGAGAAACTTGAACCCAAACTTGAACCCAGGCCTACCTAATTCCAAAGCCATGATCTTAAATGCTATAATACACTCCTTCTGACTTTTCTAAAGTCCTAGTTTCCATGTTCTTCCTGAAATGGACAAGGAGCCAACGGTAGATGGGGTGGGGAGACCCCTCTTCCCATGCCCAGTGTCCTCTGCCTTCTACCAGATTGATGCATTTCACAGGCAAGAACAAACTTCTTCATAAAACAATTAGTCATAAAGTCGAAATTTCCTACGCTCACAGCCTTATTATTTCCATGTATCTTTTTTATCCTTTTACCTATGATTTAATTTTTCTGTCTAGCGACTCCACAGCGAACTCCCATTAGCACCGAAAGCCGTCTACCCACTCAGATGAGCTTGACTCATGCACCATATGTGCCCCACTTTATCCATGTTGCTCCAGGCGCTCACATTTTCCTCAAGGTCTCCTCGGCAGGCCTGTGGGACACCGGCAGTGGTATCCTGAATTCCCCTTCTACCGACACCACCCCCTTCCCTGCTCACAGCACTCAGCCTGCTATAATTAAACAAACAGGGTTATTTGTGACATCCTGGTTTACACATCAACAAGTTATTTTCTCTGATTTTGCTATGGATGGATTTGCTCTGCTTACATTAAACAAAAACAGCTCACCCAAAAATGCAGAGTAAGCAAGGCGGAGGCAATGTGGCCCAGCAGCTGCCTCTTTCCCCACGACGCAAGACCGAGCCTTCCCTTTCCCAGACGCCTTGGCTCAGAGGAGCCAAGCCAGGCGGCTCTGGAGGAAAGAGCCATCAAGGATCAGAATGCCGAATGGGAAGAGAGGGCTCCAGAAACCCGGAAAGCTCAGATGGGAGTTTAATTTGGAGGATTCCAGACTAAACAGCACAGGGGAGTTGTGGAAGCATGTGGGACTCCCCCAAGCAAATGTGTCCTACCAAGGGCACTGTTCTTGGTCTCCGGCAAATTGATCACCTTGGCGGCTCCATGGTGAGGTCCGTGTCAGGGGGCAGGATTGAGGGAAAGGGGCTCGGGTCCACTACCTCTTCTCTGGCCAGATATGTCCTGCCTGTCCGTCTGCCTCTGGACATGCCTTGCTCCCTCCACCCCTCGCCACAGCCATGAGGACCTTCTAAAAGGCAAAGTAGTTGATGCCACTCATCTGTTTAGATGGAGCCTCTTGGAGCTCAAGCAAAACCCTAGCTCCTTAAAATGGCTCTCTTTGCCCTTTGAGATCTAGTCCCTGCCCTCCAATGCTGCTTGACCTCACCTCACTCCTCACCCCATTCTCGAGGCCTCAGTAACAGGAAAGTTCGAGTTCTACAAATGTATCCTTTTGCACATGCTGTTCCTTCTCCTTGAACACACTCCCTGCAGCCACCTTTGCTTGATTCCCTTCAAGTCTTCCTTTTGCTGGTTCCTCTCCACACTTGACCAAGCTCTAAGTCTTTGTGTTCTAATGGTCTGTCTCCACACCCACCTCCCTTAAATGGTCAGCTCCACAAGGGCTGGGTCACGTCGACCTTGGTCTCTTTTGGGTTCCAGTGCTTGTCCACCCGCCCAGCACATTGGAGGTACTCCACAGATGTCTGCTGAATCAATGAATGACTCTCTCTTGTGTCTAGCATCTCCTTCCAGGTAACTGGCCTTTTGCAAGTATCTGGTTCAAAAGCAGAGGCCACACTGTCACTCCAGATCAGAGACAATCTATATCCATCCACAATAGAAGATATAAATAAATTATGGCATAGTCACACAGCAACAACCGTAAAGGGGATGTGCTCTATATGACTGCATCCAAAAACGGGGATGCTTGGCACAGATAAAATGCTGGAAGATGCCAGACATGAAGGAGGATACATGTTAGTATTCTATTTATATAAAGTCCAAAAACAGGTAACAAATCTGTGCAGATAGTAGTCAGAAGAGTGCTTCACATGGGGGCTGGCGTGTTCAGCTTCAAGGCCTGCGTGTCTAGTAACGTACATAGGCACATGCAGCGTGTGAACATAAATACAAATATATATTTACATATCTCAGTGAATAGATTTTATACATATTATAGAGGTAAGTATTAAATCACATATATTTATAAATATATAAATATATTATAAAATATAAATATATAAATTATATTTATAAATATTATATATAAATGTGTGCATATAGATCTATATATAAACTAGTTGAATAAAAAGTAAACAAACAAACTAGGGGCCAGTGTGGTGCTGGGGAGGAACCAGGTTCTCTGTCCCTCTGTCCTTCCTATGGGACCACCTGGGGTCTGTCCCTTCTCTCAACAGGCTGCATCTGGTGGCCGGAGGGTATCGTTCCTGCTCTCTTGGCCCCAGGTTCGTCTGCCAGGATTCCTCAACTGGAAGCTGCCTCTGTCCTGCCTCCAAAGGCCCCAACTCTGGGGAATGGAGATGTGTGCTTGCTGTGAAGAGTGGGCTTCCTGAAGACCCTGGGGACCGCCCCCTGCCGGAAGAGTTTGGACCTGCAGGAGGGCCTCTGCAAGTGAGCCTGGAAGACACGTGGGAGACAGGAATTGCTCTGCAGAGAGGAGGGGAGGGTGAAGGCTTTGGAAATGGGAGAGAATCCGGAGGAGGGTGTGGGGAAGGGTGGTGAGAAGCAGAAAGGAAGCAAGAGTGAGTGAGATAGGATGTGGCCAGGGCATCATGTGGTGACATCCTCAGTGTCAAGGGTGGCCAGGAGACTTTAGATGCAACACTCAACTTTAAGCAATTTTGCTTTGGAAACCCCTCTGTGTCCCCTTCCTCCCAAACCTCCAAAATAGTTTGCTACACACACACACACACACACACACACACACGGTGCTGTCCGAGTTGGGGTTTAGGAAGGGAATCCAGGATCCCCCATGTCTGGTTCACTGAGGTAGCGAACAGGGAGGGACAGGGAGCCCGTCCTGAAATCGTGGCCGGAATGCAAAGCCGACCTGTGACTGAGGGGCTGTGATCCTCTCAGGACTCCTCGCAAATCCTGGGGGCGATTTTGGATTTGCATGGAATACTAAGGGCTTTCAGCCGATCTTATTTAGATTTTAAAGGGCTAGGAGATCACAGAGGACATCAAGGTCATGTATTAGTACATTTAAGTAGCTATTAAAGGTCTTAACTCCTCTACTTCATTATAAGTCCCCTGAAGGCAGAAATTGTTTATCTCGGAGTCTCCCACGAACCCCAGAGCCTGGTCTGGAATAAATCCATCTCCTGAAGTCTCTGAGAGGGACAGGTTGACACACAATACTTTATACACCGTATCCTTCGAACATACCTGCAGGTAGGTACCCCCTTGTCACAGCGGCCCAGAAAGAATGAGCTACCCCAGCTCCCTTTTGTGACTTGACAGCCTCACGATATTTTCATGCGTGGAACTGTGCCTGGTTATAAGCCAGGGAGGAGGGTGTGTGGAGATGCCCATTTCTCACTGAGGAAAGGAAAGTTCAGGGAGGGGATGGAGCTTCTTCCAGACACCCCATTAGTAATGGGGACAAACAGAATGATTGCTTTCTTTCTATTGGCCACATCACACTTCTAAATTACTTCCCAATCACTTAAACACTCACAAAACGACTGCCCCCCAATCTGTGGCAAGCCTTCTCAGGAGGATATGTCCCTCTGCCCTTCTCCCTCTCTGCTGTTCGGAGCCACTCATGCATCACATGGCTGGGGGTCAACCGGGCTGAGAATGGACCACCACCCACAGCCCGTTTAGGGTGCCACTACCTCCAAATGACCCTGTCCAGGAGCACCTTGGGGCTCCCATTCATTCATTCACTCATTTGAGTTGGCCAGGAGGAAGGGTGAGGCAGAGTATTCTAGGAGGGGGGAGCAGCACGTTTAGCAGCCTGGGCGCCAGAAAGAGCCCAAGACGTTTAGCGAATTGTGACTGGTTCAATTCGACTGCACGCAGAGCGGACAGAAGTGAGGGGAGAGGGTGGGACTTGCCTCACCGGGCCCACCTGTGGTTCCATGGGACACAGGCACGTTGGTCAGGTGGGAACACAGTTACTTCCGATAGCACGGCTCGGCTCTCCTGGGCGCGACATACGCCAGCAGTCTGCCATGCCCGCCAGCTCAGAGGCACGTCCCAAGCCCTCCGAGTGGACACTGGTGCCTCTTTCACCAGATTTAAGAATAGAAACCCCTGCCCCCATCACCTCCATGGGGTAGTGCTCTCCAAAACCCTTTCCCCAAACCCAGCCCTCTTTTGGAGGAGACAGTCATCGAAGGGTCACAAACTGATTTTTCCATCCACCTTTTACAAGTCCTCGATGGTGGCGTTGGAACCTGGCTTCTACCATCTATGATACACTTCACACGTAAGCCTGTCACTGAAGTCCAGAGGGAACCACGGAAAGGATGGGTAAGAGCTAAGAGGGCCAGGAAGCCAAAGAATGAGCCTCAGAGAGGAGAGGCCGGGCAGGAGAGTACCTCCAAGGGCTCGGAGTGGGGCAGCACAGTCTGTGTATGCAGCTCAGCCTCCGGAGTCTGCAAGGCTGGGGTTCAGGTCATGGTTCCCCAACAACCGCAGCGTCCGAGTCTCTTTTCTCATGATACGGGAATCGTAAGACCTAACTCACAGGACAGATGACAAAAGACACCGTGAGTCTGATCGATCGGTAAAGGTAACATGGTGCAAACCCAGCAGCCAGCCCTCCATGAGAGCTGGGGATCCCAGCAATGGTGGCTTTGGCTTCAACCTACACGGTCTTTATATGGCTAAGAAGGCCCTGAGATTACAGCCTGCCAGGCTCCCAACTCCTTCCCCCATCAACAGCTTTCAGGCACTTCTAGGTCAGGGACATTCTTTTTTTCCTTTTGACTCCTGATTTACCACCAATCCAAGATGCGGGCTTGAACATTCTGAAATCTGAGCAACAAAGAAAAGAATCATGATCTAACATAGGAAAAAAGCACAGAAAAATCTGCCTCTGCCCTAAACTATCTGGCTATGAAGCCTTGGACAGTGTAGTCTAAACTCTGGGCCTCAGTTTCCTCCTTTAGAAAAGGAGAATAAACTTTCAGACATGCCAAACCAAGTACTGACCCTGCCCTCACAGACAATATCTAGACTCAGATGGACCCAGGCTTAAACAACAGCATTTATGGTCTCTCAGTTCTGGAGGCCAGAAATCTGAGATCATGGTGGTGGTTGGGTAGGTTCCTTCTCAGTGGGTTGTGGGGAGAATCTGTTCCATGTGTCTCCCCTAGCTTCTGTGGGGTTTCCTGGCAATCTTTGGCATCCTTGGCTTCTAGAAGCATCACTCCCACCCCTGCCTTCATTCTAATGGCATCCTCCTTGTGTGTGTGTGTGTTTGTGTCTGTCTCCAAATTTCCCTTTTTTATCAGGACAGCAGTCATATTGTATTTGGGGCCCACCCTACTCTAGTAGGACCTCAACTAATGACTTCTGCAATGACCCTATGCCCAAGCGAGGTCATATTCTGAGGTATCAGGGGCCAGGATTTCAATATATGAATTTTGAAGGGATACAGTTCAATCCAGAGCAAGGCAATCAGCCTGACCTCAGTTTCTTTGCCTCTAAAATCAGCGATAATCCCGAGGGATAAATGGGACAACGTGTGTGAAGGTCCCTGACACATAACAGGTGCAGCACAGAGTAGGAGCTCAACGAATATTGATTCCTTCCATCAGCAGAAATGCCCAAAGCCCCACTCTGTGTTTCTTTACTCTGGCTCTCCCCACTCCCCACCTCCCTCTTGCACCATGAGCCCACAAAGTGATTTCACTCAACCTTAAGAGTCGAATCTATTCTCTAAAAGGAAGTTTTTGCTGTAGAAGTCTGTGTAGGGGAACTACTTGGGTACTCCTGACACTGTGGCACATTCCTGATCCAAAAAGCCCAGCCTTGCCATGAAGATAAAGGATGTGACAGCTGCGTGGAGGGTGACACTTTTCAGGCACTGCTCAGGACCGTCGGCAGACTAGAGCATGAACAAATGCACCCTCCTGTCTCTCCTTCACTCCCCGTCTTGTCGGCTTTGATTCACAGGCTGTATAATTCAAGTCATTAATTTTTTCCATTCAGTGCGCTGCCAATTTCTTCTCATTTTGTTCCTGGAAATCTCTTGTGTGCGTCTTCTAAATTTAAAATAAATACACTGTACATAATTGGATGCTAACCAGACAACACTGAGCAATCATACGTTCTCATTGATTCTGCAGATGTAGTCGCCTCAAACATGAGTGGGAAAGGTCTCTGTGTGTTCCAGATGAAATGTTAAATGGGACAAGCTGCCTTCACGTTCTTCAGGATCAGTATCAGCCTTTAGAATATTTCCCTTTATAAACAACAAAAAGTTCTTGCGCCAAAAGTAACATCCAAATTGTTCTAGTTGCTACAATGTTGTGCTCCCAGGGCTGAGTGGAAAGAGCTTAAGTATAGACCTGAAGAGATCAGAGAGCTCTGTCTGCAAATCCACCACCAAGAGGGTATATAACACCAAATAAGCACTATGCTGTGAATTTCAGCTATGCAATTAAGAGACTGTCCCAGATCTTTTTTTTTTTCTTTCCTTTTCCAAAACATGGATGCATCCTTGAGATGATATTTAAGGTCAGGAATATATTAAGTAGCATCTTGTGGAAGAGATAGAAACACACCGTGAAGAATCCATTTGTTTGCTTCCATTTCCTGGTCCTCTTGTTGGTAGGGGTCATGTGATAAGTTCTGGCCAATGAAATGCGAGCAGCCACCATGGGCATCACTTTGGGGTGGCGGGGAAGTCCATGCACAATTCTCCAGACTTTCCTCCTCACACCTGGTGACAGAAGGTGCCACATATTCCAGGTGGTGGAGCCTTCATCAGGCTATGGCCCCGAGTGACCTGGTGGGGGAGACCCTCCTGCCAACCTGCACAGGACACATAGCAGGTGTGAGACAGGAACCTTTGATGTGTTAAGACACTGAGATTATTTCTAATACAGCATATTCCAGCTTGGCGCGTATAAACCTAATAGAGAAAAAATCATTTCCTTTTAATTTCTACTTAATTCTTTGTCAAGGAGAAAGTCTTAGTTGGTGGTAGTAGGTCTTTAGCACTTCTCTTTATTTTATAATCTCATTTTTCAACCGAATGAGATCAGACTTTGGGCTCAGTGTCCCTCACAGGCAGTAATAAGCAGTGTGTTAGTCTGTTCCGGCTGCCACAAGGTACCACAGACTGGCAGGCTTAAACAGCAGACATTTATTTTCTCAGGGTTCTGGAGTCTGGAAGTCCAAGATCAAGGTGTCGGTGGGCTTGGTTTCTTCTGAGGCCTCACTCCTTGGCTTATCTTCTTGTTTTGTGTTCATTGCTCACCTCTCTATGGTGCACATGTCTGGAGTCTTTGTATCCTAGTCTCTTCTTATAAGGGCATCAGTCATATTGGATTAGGGCCACTTTAACAATCCGACTTTAACTGAAATAGCTCTAAGGTTCTATCCCAAAATCACAGCCTGAGGTACTAAGGGTTAAGATGTCAACATAAGAACTGGGGCAAGGGGAGCACAATTCAGCCAATAAGACCAAGCTAGATTTTTATTTAGCTTTCACTGGCTTTTGGAGGGGTGGGGATCGCTTTCTACTTATGGCAAGCCATGCCAGTTTTCCACTGATTATGATGCATAGTTTTCTTAAAATATAAATGCATTTAAGTAGAAAGATTGACTTAAAGAAACATGTAAGAATTAATAGTATGCCCAAAACTGTGATGAGAGATGCAAATCACTAAATTTTGGGAAACATTGGCTAAGTGATTTCTAAAGCTTGTCCCAATTCATACAGCTTTTTCTTATATAATTTTATTCATTTATGCATCCATTTAACTGAATGCCTATTAAATACCTCATTGGTGTGAGACACCAGAGTGGTTATAGAGTCAAATAAATAGTGCTATGAGAGCAGAGAAGGAAAAAGTTTAATTCTGCATGGGAGAATCAGGAAAGACTTCCTGGAGGTGGTGATAAACAGTATAGTTTGGACTTCTCAGCCATACCCAAACCCACAGACCACAAACACTGTCTCCTCCTCCTTGACTCGGTATTTTTTGAATTTTGAGTGTGTGCTTAACCCTGTGATAGGTGATTCCCAGAAGATACTGTAGCTTTAAGAATAGGGAAGTTGCTAATTAGCTGCAGAAATCATGCATAAAATTCATGACTTGCGTTTAAGGTTGTACTTCCCCCAGAGATGATTTTTTAAATGTTTGGGGTTTTTTTTCCCCTTGATTAGGAACCTTATGTTTTCCTAGAGTCTAGTTGTCTGATATAAAATACAGATTGGAAAAATTCAGTCATAATTGCGAAAATATATTTCTTAATCAAATGTAACCACAGGGGGAAAAACTTTCATTGAATAAGCTTTTCTGAGAGGAGAATATTTATTTGGGGGTTAATTCATCAGGCACTTTCATCGTTAGTCCCTGACTTGGTCATTTGATGAAGTACAAATATTGAGCTCCTACTATATGTGGGGACTGTTCTAGAAGCCACAGATACTGTGAGGAATCAGGCTGGCTGGGTGCTCTTTCATGGGGCTTACATTCTAGCAGGAGAAATGGACAACAAGCAAACAAGTAGATACATGGGAGGATATCAAGATGAAATAAATGCTGGGAGAGAATTAGAACCAGGAGACATGGTAGGGGATAATGGGGGTAGGGGGAGGTGGCTGCGTTAGATTGGGATGCTGGGCAAGACTCTCCAAGGGGCTTCTTAAGGTGAAATGTAAGGGACAAGAAGAAGCCAATGGGAAGTGGATTCCAGGCCCAGCGAATTGCTGGCTAAAGGCCCCAAGGTACAGATGAGCGGGTGTGTTTGAGGAACAGAAAGCAGACCTGTCTCTGCAGCCTTGTGGGCAGAGGAGAGTTGGGGATGTTGAGGTCAGGGAGAAAGGCAAGAGCCAGACTCAAGCCTGGCCGTCTGACTTTTCCTCCAGCAGAGCACACATCGTAGAAGCGACTTGCCAGTGCTTTCAAAAAAACATTTTCAGGCATTCGCTCTTCTCTCATGCTAGTCTCCTAGCTTTTAGCTGACTTTCTCCTTCCAGCAGAAAAATGTGTGTAAGTAATTTTTCCCCCCAACTAAGATGTATAATCTTTTCTTCTTCTCTAGAGATTAGTCAGCCACGAGGAACGATTTTAGGAAATAGTTCATTTGTCTCATTCCTAATTAGTGGAGCAATTACTCCTTTTTCTCTTATGAGCATTCTTTAAAAAACAATAGCATAACTTTAATAATCCTGTCTGTAGTGTTATTTTTGTGGGAAAGCTAGTGCTAAGGGAACCATATGGGTGAACTGGTCTACGGAACCTCTGGGGTTTGGTGAGAGCAATTGATGAGCTGGGAACAGTGGGCAAATGTGGCTCTTTCTTTTCTGCAGCCTCACCTGGTCACCTGTTTCTCTTCATTCCCACTGGCACCATCCCAGATGAGACCTCTTTATTTCACAACTGGATTGTTGCAACAGTGGGTCCCTATGCCTCTGAGCTATTTTCATTCTCGTTTCTTCTGTGTGCTACTCTCAGATTCATCTTCCTAAAACACCTCTTCAGTCATATCATTCCCTCACTAGAGAACTTACAATGGCTCCCCATTGCCTCCCAAATCAGGCTCCTCGGTCTGGCATCCACCCTCGCAAATGTGGCCTTTTAGATTTATGTGAGCAAATACGGTATTTCTTTCAAGGTAATGTGTTTCAGGTTCCAGCAGAGCACCTCTGATTTGTGTAAAACATTCTTCATGCTGGAAATGTCAGCATCGCCTGTAAGAATTCATGAAAGTGGAGAAGCAAACAAAATTAATAGTATATAAAAGCAAGCAGTTCCGCCCAACTCACCAATCAGGTGTGACACGCAGGACGCACACCACAAAGGTCGGACCAGGTGGGGACAAAGGAAAATTGGCTGTAAAGTTCAATTCACACAAAGGAAATATTCCACCGGGTTAGAAGGTTGGCAGTGTGCAGACACATGCGGCTCAGGAAAATACTGAATCCGTGTTTAAAATAGGTCTTCTATTAACCTGCACCAAACGCACCTCCGGAGCTCAGCAGTCTGACCCCATAGCTCGTATCTTGCTCACGTTGCAGTGGGGGGTGGGGTTCCCAGACAGGTGTTTCTGGTCCACGGGCAGCTTTCGTCCACAGGGTAATTCAGAGTCCCTGCGTGGTCGGCGTCATCTGCTGGAGGAGGGGAAAAGCTCTGGTGTGGAGAAGGCACACCTGCTTCTGAACAGTCCTGGCCCAGAAATGGTACTTATCGCTGGGGCTCAGTCCTCTTGGTTCGAACAATGGCCCCTGGACACAAGGGCGTCTGGGAGAGGAGTCCGTGGCCGGGCAGCCACTTTCCAATAACAGCCCTGTACTGTGGGACGGGGAGCGAGGATTTTGATAGGCAGCTAGGTGCTGCCTCTGGCATGTTTATATCACAATCTATGGTCATTTAGTCCTTGGGCTAAATGTTACCTGTAATGTTGTGGCACTTGGGCAGAACCTGATAAATAAAAGCACACTTATTTTCCTAAAAGCTAGGTTTTATCCTATCACTTCACTTGGTTAGTGCCTAGCCAGTCTCCAGATGTCAGCTCGGTTGTCACATCCTTAGTGAAGTTTTTCCTCGTGTGTCTGCCTAAGTCACAGTTCTGTTCTCTGCGAGCTTCTAGCCCCCACACGCTTCGCACCTGCAGCACAACATTGGCGCAGCTCACGCTCGTGTGCACAAAGGTTGGATGGATGCCCGTCTCCCCCATCAGACTCTAAGTTCTACGAGGGCAGGTCTTTCCAACTGTTTTTCCACTGCCTCATTCCCAATCCCTAGCACAGGGGCACGCATACATATAGTTGGCGCTCAATATCTAATGACCAGCTGAGTCAACTTGATAATGTTTGTTTGTTGTTGAAAAATTGGAAATACAGATATAGAACAAGAAAATGAATCTTAAAACTCATCCGAGGGGCGCCTGGGTGGCTCAGTTGGTTAAGCGACTGCCTTCGGCTCAGGTCATGATCCTGGAGTCCCGGGATCGAGTCCCACATCGGGCTCCCTGCTCAGCGGGGAGTCTGCTTCTCCCTCTGATCCTCCCCCTCTCATGCTCTCTGTCTCCCATTCTCTCTCTCAGATAAATAAATAAAATCTTTAAAAAAAAAAAAAAAAAAAACTCATCCAAAACTCTTCTATCAGTCAACAACTACTGAGTTCATGCTGCGTAACAAGTCCAAAAATCTCAGTGCCTTGCGACAACAAACACTTATTTGAGTTTTGTGAGTTGGCTATCGTGGCTTGGCTTCAGGCTTTGGGTAAATCCAAGTCTACTCCTCATATATCTTTGGTCAAGACCGAAGCTTAAAGATTAGCCACTACCTGGGGTGGGTTGTTCTCACAGTGCCAGACAACTGGGCAGGTGGTCAAGCCAATCCACATGAGCACATTTAAAACCTCTACTCAGGGATGGTGTAGGTTTTGACTGTTCACATTCCATTGGGCAAAGCAGTATGGTCATGTGAGACAAGGAAAGACTCTGCTCAGTGAACTTGGCAAGAATAGGGGGAAATGGGAGACTTATTAAAAAAAATAGGGCCATTCACCTCATTTGCATCCTGAATTTTTTCTCCATATGTTTAAATATTATGTGTGTGTACATAAATATTTCAGTATTTCTTAGTGTCCACTAACAGTATAATACTTAATATTAGAGAGATCCTGAGGGGAGGGGCATTGCTAATATATGGGCACCAATGGATATAGGGTATTTTATTAATTGCTCTACTGACTCACCAAAAAAAAATGCAAAATAACCTTTCAATCCAAACAGTGCTGAAACCATGCCCTGGCTTTATTTATAGCTATGTTTAAAAATAAATGAATTGTGACTCATTAATAAGTGTAGCAAGAATAACAAAGCTGCGACTTCCTGCCTTCAAATGCTGCCATTCCCAAACCATTCTAGAAAGAAACTCATACAAACATTTCGTCACCACTCAAGCTGGTTCTGGTGCCTAATAGTTCTCGGTGATGAGAAGTCCTTTGATCTCTCAGCAGTAGACACAGAAAACAACAGGTCATCCCTACCACAAGCCCTTCCTTCAGATCCCCTTTATATACCTTGCAAGTGACAGGAGCTGATTTCTTCTATGGATGAACAATAACCAAGTACTTAAAAGTCTCTCTCTCTCTCTCTCTGTCTCTCTCTGTAAGCTTTTGGTGTATTCAAATACAACCGAGGCCTTAAATCCTGACTTATTAAATAAGAAGGAAATGGTTTACTGTGATCTTACACTGAAGCTGCTCAGATGTCAGGCTGAAATGTGAATCAGAAAATCAAGGAGAAAGGACATCTTAAATGCCTCTTGGCATATGTATATTTGCTGGGGGAAAACGTACTTGTTCAAACATTGATGTTGCTACATTTCCACTTCTACCAAAGCTAACAAATACTACACATGGATTCTTTTACCCTGTTTCCTTTGTATTATTTTTGCCACCTTCTTTCTATCTTGAAAGGGGGCTAAGTTAAAATAAATGTAACACAAGACTCAAGGTTCAAGTTAACTCTAATTAGAAGTTTCAGATTTCAAGCAACCAAAAAGCCAGCCGGAGTGACCCAGTCTCTCCATAGCAGGTGTAGGAGACAGTGTGCAAGAGAGTGCCCGGCCCAGTGCCCAATGTGTAAGTCCCGGCTCCATAACTGTGAGTTCCAACCATTCTCCTTTTCCTCTAAGGAGGAACTGGATTAGGGTCACAGAATTCTATTTTGAGACACTGGCCAGCAAACTGGTGTTATAAAAACAGGAAAACAATCCCCTGTCTTCCCAGACACTCCGGGCCTGTTTGGTTAGAATCTGACACCTTCTTTCTCCTGCTTGACGAAGACCCCCCCTCCTTTGCCTTCTTTACCAGGACCATGTGTTCTGCCCTACCTGCCCGCTCCCTCATTGGACGGCTGCCCGTGCCAATGGCCTGTGGTCCTCCCTGAGATGCACTGCCCAGTTGATCTGAAGAGGTGGCAATTTTGCAAGACCCTCCCGGGTCTTGACTCCTATCTCACTGCTGCTAATTCCACCAACTGAGAAAAGGTAACACCTAGAAAGCCGAGGAAGGGCATGGTCAATATCAGAGCAGATGGGCTAGACAGTGGCGGAAAATGGTCTCTTAGGAAATGTGCCCTCTGTTTCTGCTTGAGCAGGCTTTTGATTATCTCTTCCTACATAATGAACCACCACCCAAATTAGCAGCCTAAAACAATCACAATCATTTTCTCTCTCTCAGGTCTGTGGGTTGACTAGGTGGCTCTTCTGCGGCTTATGTGTATGCTCTCTCATGTGTTTGCAGCCAGATGGCAGCTGAAGCCGAGAGTCATCTGGATGCTCGGCACTGGGACACCGGGCCTCTTTCTCTCTCTCTCTCTCTCTCTCTCTCTCTGTGGAGTCTCAGGGCCTCTCCTTCCCACCATGGGTCTGCAGCCGGGAAGTCAGACTTGTCACCTGGCCATTCAGCACCCCCAGAAAGCACAAAGGGGAAGCTGCCGGACCAACTGCAGACTCAGGCACTGGACTGGCACAGTGCTTTTGCTTGGCTAAAGCGATCCCAGGGTCAGTGGAAGGAAAATAAACGCCATCTCTTAGCTGGGGGCAGGGAGCGGGAGACTGGCCAAGATTTTGTGGCCCCCTTCACCCACCGCAGGAAGGTTTTTGGAAGGACTTGTTTTTCAATACACTTTCTGTAGCAGTTCACCTAGTGCTGGTGCTTCTTGCTTGGGCACAATTCTCTCGGGTTGCATGCTTATTCTTGGCTTGATCTTCTTGGGCCCTCGGCCTTGCCAACTGTCTTCACTACTCTGTGCTTTCAAGTCATTAGCGGACATCCCTTTCCCTTGGAAAATGGCATAACGTGCATGTGTGAGTGCACATGTGTGTGGAGTGCGTGCACATACTTACTAGGGAACAAAACAAATGGTAATAAGGAAAGGAAAGCAGTTAAATAACATATAGCCCTGTAGGGGACTATATGCAAATTCTGGGGACTTCAAGCTCTTTTTGGAGGTAATGTCTGTTAGGTCCTTAAGAAGAAAAAAAAAACAACTTAGAGATAGCAGGGCATTTTAGTCAATAATTAACATGGCCTACTGGTTTCAGGGACTGTTTTGAGTGGAGAACATATTGAAGAGGAAATTCCCATCTTGCCAACCTTTTCATCAAGCCTATTAAGCTAATGATTTTATTTTCACAATGGCTTTCCCCACAGCCGGCCCGTCTTGGGTATAGACTGCCAGACATGGTTACTAAACACCCAGAGACTCAAGCAATTATAGAAGATGCTATTTTTAAGTCCTCTTGTATCGTCTCCTGGGCAATAAGCTGGCTAACATCAGACCCTCGGGTTCTGGAAGCTTCTGCTCTCACCAGCGTGAGCCCTGACTTCCTTCAGGTACCTCCGGTCACTTTGTCCAGGACTTAGGCAAGAGCTGGATGCCAAGGGGGCAAGGGGGCACTCCTAACCCCAGATGGGACTCTCAGGGAATCTGTGACAATGTGGATGAAGTCTCTAGGCTAACAAGAGCTGTGTCTTTCACTTTCCCGAGTAGCTGCTGGGCAATTTACCACATTCCCTTCCCTTGCCTGTGACCAAAGATGCACGTGTGTGAGGCTTCTGAGCTTTAAGGGTCCACCCGAGCCAGGTGGCCACCAATGCCCTTGGGCAAAATTTCAAAGTAGATGCCATTAGTTGGTGGCATCACCTCCCTGCTCGAGGTCTTTTCTCCTCTGGCCCTTGTATCCCCAGCACCCTACCCTACTTGCCGCCCTCAAACCACCCCTGCCTGAACCCCCACTTCAATCTGAGGTTGCACGTCCCTCAGATGCTCTCTGAGCCACTCCATCACAGTCCCCCTCCCCCCTTCCCCCCCATTCCTCTTGCACCCCAAGGCTTTGCTCACATTTCTCTGCTTCTCTGGCCCTGTGGGCATTAAATTTACGACTGGCATTCAAGGCAATAGCAAGCCTTCTTGCCACTCTGCTCCAGTTCTAACTTAGCGCAGATGATTGGCTTGCTAAGGAGCACCAAGGGCTGACTCACAGGGGAACATTCAAAAGGGGGCAATCTGGGTCAGAGGTGCCCCTTCCTCCCCTACCCCAGAACCAGGCCCACCTGGCTCCCACCCCAGAACAGTGACCATGATTCCAGTGGGAGGCAATTATTCCAATCAGCCCCATCTGAGCAAATTATGATGAGGAGAGTCCCTTCAGGAGGGAGTCAGATCTCTCGGTCTCTTGGACGTACACACAAGCCTTATTTAGCAGGCCAACGTTTCCCCAGGAAGAAAATATATCGACACATTCCTAGAACTTATTTCTTAAGAAAATTTGAATTCTCGGCAACCATCTCAAGTCCCTTCCCTCTTTGGGAGCTTTGTACTATCATTTTACTATTGCTCAATAAACCTTGCTTTGCTGCCCCCCCCAAATTGAATTCTCCACACCCCCTTGCTCCCATCCACAAACAGCGCGTCTGTCAGGGCAGCTACTAGTCCCAAGGGTGTCTTTCTTGGAATTGGAGATGTGGGCTTTTCCTTAGGGCACACTCACCCCACACCCGGGAGCCCGATGGGATTTGGGGGCCCCTCCCTCTCCCCAGTGGGTGCACTCATACAGAAAATATTCTCCTCACTGAAATCACACAGCTCTGGACTGGTTGTCAGACGGCTTGAATGCAAGTTTATCATTTTTGTCTATATCATATCTTGTTCTATAGAGGACTTGAGGCAATTTACAAGAATACACAAAATCAAATTGAAAAATTACACATAAATAAAAATCAGATTCAAGGAAAATGTAAATAAAGGTGAGCAGTTTTCCTTACTTTTGACTTGAGAAAGCCAGAATTTAAACAGACCAGCTGGAGCTTACTGAGAGCCACACAATGGAATCATTCAGGGATTTTTAAAAGTAAGATTCTAGGGATGCCTCGGTGGCTCAGTCGGTTAAGCGTCTGCCTTCAGCTCAGGTCATGATCCCAGGATTCTGGGATTGAGCCCCATATCAGGCTCCCTGCTCAACAGGAGCCTGCTTCTCCCTCTCTCTCTGCTGCTCCCCCTGCTTGTGCTCTAAATACATTTTTTTTTTTTAAAGTAAGATTCTGAGTCCCATTCCCCAGAGATCCTGACTTAATTGTTCTGGGGTGTGGCCTGGGCACTGGGCTTTATTAAAGCTGCCCAAGTGATTCTAACTTGCAGTCAAGGTTGAGAACCAGTGTTCTCCAGATGAACCTACCATGACTATAACAAGAATACAAATTTAAATATAAGCTTCCCAGCAGCTGAAGCAAAAAGGGAAACTGATGCGTTTCACCATACACATTGTCTCACAGATAAGAAAGCTTTTTTTGCCTCTGAAGTCTGAAGGAATTCACTAAAATGTATATTCTTCCAACATTTTCTATACAGCTGTGTATGTGCACAGATTCCTTGTATATCTTCCTTTTTATTCAAATGGAGTCATACTAGATTTGCTGTTCTGTAACTTGGTTTTTACAAGCACATCAACACAGACAGATTTTAAGGAAACTTTTGGCAGACTTGTTCTCAGAGTAACCCAGAGGAGCATAGACAACATCTATTCTCCTCTTTGGTCATTTGTAAAAAATAATAATAATAATAATGCCATGGCTTTTATCTTTGTAAACCATGAACTGCATCCCCCCACCCCCTTCCTGTTGTTTCTTGGCATTTCTGCCTTCTTGGTAGCATAAGTAATCCTCAGAACACAGGGTGCCCAGAAATCCAGGGTTGATTAATGAAGGATGGTTCCACCAAATGCTGGCAAAACCCCTTTCACGGATATGGGATGTCAACAGTAACCACGTTACGGTTCTTACTTTGCACGGACAACACTAGACTCATCCTCCGTGACCCTCGTTCCTGTTTCCTGTCCACAGATGAGAGCTTTCTGCCTAGAAAAAGACCCAGTGGAGAAAGCCAGCCCTTTGGTGTGGCAGATGATGTCAGGAAGTTGTGGTTGGATGTCCTCATAGCCCATGATTTGGGCCCAAGAGAGGCAACAAAAGGGGACAGAACACATCTTTCTTCTGAAGCAGTTGTCTTGCACCCCCAGATATGTAGGCAAACTCCACTTACCTCCTTGAGGGTGGGGTGACAGGGTGCTGGGGACAGCCGTCTAGATGCACCTCCAGCCCAAGCAGTGCAGACACACCGGAATGTTGCTCAGTCTTGCGGTAAACGAAGACGAACGGGTTCTGCTGACCAGCCCCTGTGCCTTGGTGGCCTGAAACTCATCTCCTGATATGTCACCGAGTCCACACAGGCCTAGCACAGAAAATGGAGCTGCTGCTAGTTTTGCAACCAAACCCAAGTCCGCTGTCTCCCCGATGCACACAAAGCCAGTCACTGAGACATCCAGCATGGGGCAAGGAAAGGGGTTTATTTCAGAGGCAGCCCCATGAGGAGACAGGAAAGCGAGCCCTCAGTCCACCTCACCCCTGGAGAGTCAGGGAAATTTAACAGCAAACAAAGAGGGTCTGGGTAAAAAGTTGCAGCTGCTCTTCCTAGTCCCCTGCTGGGAATTAGTCCGTTAACCCTTCGGTTGCTGGTTTCACTTGGGGCAAGATTTTAAAACAATATCCCTACTATAAGCACAGAAAAGACAAGCTGACTGCTTCTTGCTGCTTGTAAGGAGGCAAACTCCATATGGGAGACATTGCTGGGCTTTTTGGGTTTTTTTTCAGCTGCCAAATCGCCATAGGACTATGACAAGTGGCAAGATGTTGAAATACTTCCAGACCGATGAACACTCACTATCCCGCGCTGGGGCCCCCTGCTGCCCAGGCTGCCCCACCTCTCCCCAGGCATGCCCCCGGCCTCCATAGTCCAGCAGCTAAAGCCTGAGGTCAGGCCCGCCCCGGTCTCTGGGACCCTCTCTCAGCCCCTGGACCCACAACCTGGTTCTGGTTGGGCATTGTCAGGGCTGTGCCCGCATTCTGCAAGCCCTCCCGGCGGCAACCTCCACATCTGGGGCTCCTGGCACCTGGGAGACCCTCCGTAGATATTTGTTGAGTGAATGAATGAAGGCACAACCCGCTTTTGCCTACCTTTTGGTAAGTGGGCCACAAAGCAGAGCCCAGGCCCTGCCCGAGAGCTGGCCACTCTGCCAAGGGAGGGAGCTGCACTGAGAAGGTTCATTGACTCCTGAAGACTTGAGACAACATCCCTTTGGACGGGAGGGTGCCCCCGGGCAGCCCAGGCATGAAGCACCCCAAGGAGAGCTGGGCTCCGCCTGCTCTTTATCTTGAGTCTCAGGGGTAGGCGTGACCTCCAGGCTGAGCTCAGGATGAAAGGTGGGCCCGGACGAGGGGCTAATAACCACAAAGGCGCTGATATTAACATCCCATCCAATTAAAGTTCACTCTGTGAACATTGATATTTGCCAGGAAATGGGAAGGACTCCTGCCCCCCTCCCCATCCCTGTCTGCCCTTTTTTCCTCTTCTTTTTCTTTTTAAAAACACATTCAGAAGTGTTTTAATGGCTGTTGAGGGAAATTATTGCTGCAGTAATCACAGCTCTCTGTGTGAAATGCCTTCAATAGGCCGCAGCCTTCCTCGTGGGGGGGGGGGGCATCTGGATATTAAAATGCCACTGAGCTACATCTGCTGACAAGCAGCCACTAATCATCTCTTGAGGCAGCGGGGGCCGTACCGCAGGTCCTCGACTCACCAATCCCTTCCTCAGGCAGGTTGTGGCCAGATGGTGGTTTCTTAGGCAAGGACAACAGAGAAGACCGAATAAAGGGGTGGGAAAGGATCTGGCGAGAAGCCAGCACAGAGAGAACCATTTGCTCAAACTCTGCTCGAGGTGAGAACAGACTCTCAGGCCTGGCATCCAGGAGTCCGATCTTCAGCTAAGTGGGGCCTTGGAAGATGCACGCGGCCTTCTCATTAACGGTTACAGCCATAGACTATAACTCCAGCACTGCAAGCTGGGCAGCGTCCTATGGTGGTGGTGGGGGGGGGGATATAGTCACTGGACCCGTGGGTCCTCTCCTGCTTCTTCATCCTCCTCTGTGCCCAGGAGGCCGATCGGCATCAAGGACCCCCTCTTCCCCTGCCTTCCATCAGAGTCTGGCCAATGGGAGGCAGCAGCAGGATTTAGGAGGATGGGAAGAGAGTAAGGTCAGGGAATACATTCCCCAGCTGACTCCCTAGAGAGACTTCGCTACAGTGGTGGCATCTGCCTTGGCGTTGGCTGCCATTTCTGTTGGATGGTTGTCTCTGTCATGCCACCCAGATGGAACGAGGCTTCTAGAATCTCATAACTGCCCCCTCCACTCCCCTTCAGACCCGGGGGAGGTAAAGACTCCTTCCCTACCCTGTACACACCATTGCTAGCCAAGTACTCACTGTCCCTTGTCAGGCCCCCCATCCCTGCCACACCTTTGTAAGTTGCTCTTTATTACACTCTCTCAAAGCACTCAGCTCGAATGTACCATCGGTTTCCTGCCGGGTCCTGGCTGGCACACAGGTGCACTCTGGTCTTCTCACACATACCTTCTCCCAGACCTTCACACCGATCCTGCAATGTTGTCCTAACAATCTTCCTTCACCGAGAGGATGCTACGTGACCCACCGGAGGCTGCTCAGCTAGAGACAGTGTGACTCCAGACATCAGAAGCATTTTGGCCTCACTTCCAGGGTTAGATGCTGCTCAGTGGCCCTTAGGGTCTCTCAGAGCTCATGGAGATCTGCCTGTGGGTCCCTAAATCCTTACCTCAATCGTTTCTGGTCTCCAGCTGCTTTATGAGCTTAACTTTGCTTACCATGCCTTTTTCAAAGCACTTCAATACCTCTGATTTCATCTGAGCCCTAGAACATGGATTTACTTGGATCCAAATCATTCCAAGGCATACTAAGAGCCTATAAATTGTAAGACCTCCAGCAAGGGGGCTGCTGACAGGGAACCAGTGGCTCTTGTATCATCCTTTGGTATATGGACACAGTTTCGCTCAGGAATGTCACGTACAGGTGTGGTACTGTCCCCACAGCTGGAGCCAGCCTATCTACAGCAGGGGCATCGGAGGGGTCACTTTGCCTGGTGTGAAAGCCCCCTCTTCCTTGTACTAGATGGCATGAGCCATCTGTATTAGGGTAAAACACACCTCCCTAAGAAGCAATCCTAAGATGCAGTGGCTTAAGAATATGGATTTGTAAATTTCTTCTTTTACGAAACTGTCCGATTTGAATGTTCCAGGCCAACAGGCCACTCTTTTCCATGCAGCCATCAGGAACCCTGGTACCTTCCATTTTGTCTCTGCAGCCCCAAGAGCGGTGCTACTTAAAGTGCGGTCTGCAGAAAGTTCAAGTACACAAACTTCTTGGTAGCAATACCATGAACTGAGTCATGACATTGAGAATAAGCTTTCGGAAACTTTACTGCAATTTGACATTTCCATGACATCTGAGTGTATGTATAACTAGTAAACTCCTCACTGAATAGATTGTAGAACACAACTGTGGTTAGTGGTGGATTGAGGGTGTGGTGGTATAGAAATCCAGTTCTTCAACACAGGTAGTCTGAGAAGCACAAAAGGGGGAAAGAGCATGGAAGAGGTATACCCCAAGTTCTAAGGTGCCAGCCTGGGAGGGGATCACTTTCTTCTACTCACATTCCCTCAGGAGAACGTTTCAACATGGCCACCACCCCTAGCCACAAGGCAAGATGGGAGATGTAGTCCCTAAGAAGGCAGCGTGTGTCCATCTTCAACACCGTCACCATGGAAGATGAAGAGAATAGATTTAGGTGGACAACTAGTCGTTTTTGTAGCATGAACCTTCTTTATCATCCATTCCTAGATCCAATCTGCTCCATTCCCCATCAGTCCCACCTTTTCTACAAGCCTGCCTAGCTGTCTGTCCTGCATGCCCAACTGTCAGTTAGACATATTGGGAAGAGCACAGCTCCACATCCAAAGACCTGCATTCTATTACTGCCTCTGCCAAAAATGGCTCCACGACGTGAAGGACGTTCCCTCACCCCTGAGCTTCAACTTCCACCACTGTCAGCCAGGGCTGGTGATATTTATCAAGTAAAATAGTTGTTAGCCAAGCACAGCATACATTATTTAATCATAATACTGTCATTCATGGAGTGTCTGTTATGAGCCGGGCACTGTTCGAAGTATATTACATGAGTGAATTCACTTAACCCCCAGGAAGCCTATAAGAGAGGCACTCTTATTATCTTCATATTGCATCTGAAAAAAAAATGTGAAGTACAGAGGAGGTAAGTAACTTGCCGTGGGTTCATAATCAAGTTCATAACCACTGCTATCCTGCTTTTTAAATAGATAGGTGAAGAGTTTTGGGAGTCGCTTATTTCGTTTTCCTTGAACTTCCTGAATCTTCACCTTAATTCATGGGCCATCTGGCCTGTCTCCCTGTGAGATGAAGAATCCATTTTGGGAAGGGACCATTTATTGTTCATCCTCAGACCCCCCGCCACCACCTACCTTCCCAGCCCAGTGCTTCCGCAGAGGAAGCACTCAGTGAATGTGAATGGATGGGTCCAAGTCAATGTAACAATGTGATTTTGATTGAATTCATAATGATCCTCGTAAAAATGGCAAAAATTTGCCATCATCACATGTGGATTCAAATCCACTGTCTCCTGGGCACTAGCTGTGCTAGACTAGACAAGTGATTGATCCACTCCACCTTATGGAGCATTCATTTTGTTGCCAATAAAATGGGTGGGTTTAATAAAGAGAAGTTTATGTCTTGAAACTGAGGCTGGGCACGGTAGCTTCTTCTGCCTCTTGCAGGTGATAGAATTATTCAGAAGTAGCACTGGGGAACCGATCACGGAGCCACGCCTCCCCCAGCAGAGATCCGGGTAGCTGGGAGAAAGGGAAGACAGTGCAAAGCCAAGCTGTTTCCTCTGGGCTACTCGGAAGAGGGACCCACAGGCCTGGGCCCCTGATAAGCAAGCACATTAAGGCCAGAGCTGAGCAGAAGTGGAGAACAAATTTCTTTTCTTTGCAAAAGTGACGGGGAATCAGGGTGGACGGTGTGGAGGGGAAGAAGGAGAGGAAAGGGGGATGAGAAAGGGGAATGAACCTGAAAAGTGAGGAGTGAGGGAGCAGTTTAGAAGAAGAGAGAGGGCTTAGCAATATGGCTGGGATGGGAAAAGGCAAAAGGGAGGGTCTTCTTATTAGAAATGGCCAAATAAATAGATACCGAGGGAGGCATAATATTTGATTTCTTTTATTACCTGCTACTGTGATGTAATCCCTTTCCATTGCTCTACCCTGTCTTCTACACACCAATGCCTTGTGTTAGTACGGGGGGGGGGAGGGGGCGAGCAGGGGGTCCACACCTGGGCAATGTGATCAGTAATTCAGAGGAGCTTGAAGCCAGGGGAGAACAGGAACATGTAAGCCATCACCTCTACTCTCCACAAAGCCCCAGAGAGACTGGAGAAAGCCTGGCTGGCTGTGACCACACACAGAGCAGCATTTGGATCCATTTAATGTGGATATCACCGGAGATACAGGAGACAATGACATCCAGGAGTCCTATCTGAAAGCTTTGGCCACCTTTGTGTCTTCACACCAACCAGGAGAACTGGAGGCTGGCCTGTCCACCATCAGGGTCATAGAGGGTGAATATCAGAGGGAGCTCCTCGAGGTGCAAAAGTTGCAAAAATGCAATCCCATATGTAGAAACTCGACATATGTAAAATCTGGCATGCCTTAGGTCCTAGCGCTAATACAGGTAGGACAGGGCCAACAGCACACACTGAGGGAGATGGAGTGGGAGAGAGGAAAGCGGAATTTGGAGAGGGGTTCAGAGTGCTGCCATCCCCCACACCGGCTGGCCCAGGGGCCCTCTAGTGGTAGAGAGAGTAAAAGGGAGGGAGCAGGGCAAGGCCTTGCGGGGAGGAGGTACCCTCTCTTACTCCCCTGGCAGTGAGACACAAAGGTCCTTCCTACTTCTAAAGAGAAAGGTGAGGGACACCTGGGTGGCTCTGTCAGTTAAGCGACTGCCTTCGGCTCAGGTCATGATCCTGGAGTCCCGGGATCCAGTCCCGCATCGTGCTCCCTGCTCGGCGGGGAGTCTGCTTCTCCCTCTGACCCTCCCCGACTCTCATGTGCTCTCTCTCATTCTCTCTCTCTCTCTCATTCTCTCTCTTTCAAATAAGTAAATAAAATCTTAAAAAAAAAAGAGAGAGAGAACGGTGAGCCAGACTGGGCCCCCAGCATGATACAGAGAGAAAATGGATGCTTGGGGTGTGGGCTTTACCTCTGAAGTTATTGTCAAGAAGTAGGAATCTCGGGCGCCTGGGTGGCTCAGATGGTTAAGCGTCTGCCTTCGGCTCAGGTCATGATCCCAGGGTCCTGGGATCGAGTCCCGCATCGGGCTCCCTGCTAGGCGGGGAGCCTGCTTCTCCCTCTGCCTCTCTCTCTCGGTCTCTAATGAATAAATAAATAAAATCTTAAAAAAAAAAAAAGAAGTAGGAATTTCATGGCTTCAAGGTTTTTACAGCAAAAAACAATTCAAAATGGTTTAGGCAAAAAGGTAGATATATTGGCTCCCATAAATTGAAAAAATCCAAGTGTTGTGAAGTTTTCAGCCTCAGTAGTATGGGAGACTCAGACAATGTCACCCATCACTGGGTGCCACTGTCCTCCATTTTGGCTTTGTCCTCGGGCTCCATGTGGTGACAAGATACTGGTGTCTCCTCAGGACATGCTCTTCATGGTTCCTGTCACTGGTCCATCCCTGAACCAGTCATTGTGGCCCGGGGAACTAAATACACAGGCTGACCTTGGCCTCCATCTGGCCCTTGTATCTATCATCTCTGACTTCATGTCATCCTACTCTTCCTTCTGTCTATGCTGTCCCAGCCACATTGGCTCCCTCCTTGCCCCTCAAACATGGCAGACATGTCCAGACACCCAGCACACTCTCCCCTTCACTACCTCAGGGCCTCAGGGCCTTTGTACATGTTTTTCCTTCTGCCTTGAGCACTTTTCCCACAGAAGTCTATGGTACCTCCTTCCCACATCTCCTTCAAGTCTTTTCTCAAATGTCACCTGCCCAGTGAGGACCCCTGGACTTAAAAGTGAATTCACAGCCATACCACCAGCTCCACCTGCACCTGCTGACACACACCCTATCCCTTCTCCCTTCCTCTAGAGTACATTTCACCCTCAGGCTATCACAAGGAAAAAAGACAGGATGTTAGTCTTGTCCTATCCACCCCAGTGGCAAATGAAGTCCATAAGGCCAAGGATTGCTGTCCATCCTGGTCACTACTGTATCCCCAGGACCTAGAATAATGTCTGGCACGTAGCAAGCTCTCAAAAAACTGTTGAACGAATGAGTAACAAGGTCACAGCCTCCAGATCCAGGATGTGGTTGGAGCCTCCCTCAAAAGCCAGTATTGGGGTCAAGGAGAAATCGTTCCCTGACTATTGGTGGGGAGAGGTAACCAGCAGGGTGCGGGCTGGCAGCTTGGGGGCCTGGGGCAGGGCCATCAGGACCCTGGGACAGCAGTGGACAGGGAGGGTTCAGTCTTAATCAGATCCAATCCCTTTTTTCCCTCCTCCACTGCACCCCACTTCTCTTTGTGTCTTTTTCATGACGATCAATAGAGGCCGGGCTTCAGGGAGACGATCAGAGCCCTGATTGCAACCTCTAACATTCTAATCCACAGGGTTGTGGGGAGCATTAGTACATCCCGGATAAATTAATTCAGTGTAAGTAAGCGCTTGGAAGCCGGGCACATCGTTCGGCTTTTGAAGCTTAAGCCCTGTTTAGATTACTTGATTAAAGTGGGTCCAAAGCTTCAGCGATCAATATATTTTGCTTAAGAGCAATGTTGCCACAGAAGCAGATTTAATTCATCTGTGGTGCCCTGCCTTGTGGGTAGCTCTTTAGAATATGATGAGATACCACAGAGCCAAAAATCAGCACTGGGAGGGAGAGAGGAGGGACAGCCATCCAAGGCGCCACCCTGGGAATGCAAGGGGACACATATTTGCAGGATTTGTGCATAAATAATCCTTGAAAATGAGAAGTTGGAAAAAAATCGAGATGACAATCACTGCTTATAAAATCGTGGCGCATGAGACACTAGAGGGAAATCTTCATAATCTGGCTGTCTTGAGGATGGTTTCCTAGATTGCAACTGGGAATTCTATGAGGTCCTAATAATGTGACCCTTTTAGGATTACAGGCTGGCACTTAATCAAAGTCATTGTGGTTAATGAGGGGGTTGGCCAGCCCGACCCTCACGGGACAGGAGACCGGCAGAATCTCTACCATCAGGGACAGTCATGCCAAGGCAACAGCAGGAGCACTGGACTAGGAGTCCAGACGAGATGGAAAGAGAGGACACAGCATAGCCACGAACTACCTGTGTGAACATTGCCAAGTCATTTGACCAATCTGGGCCATAGTTTCCTTGCTTAAAAAATGAGGAGAACTTAAGGGTCCTTTGACTCAAAATCTTTGGTCTAGAATAACTCTGACCTGGGAGTCTGGCAACCTGGCTTCCCATCCTTGCACTGTTAGGAACCAGCCTCACGACGGAGTGAGGGATGGGGGGTGGTCATTTGTCCGCTCTGCTGAGTTTGCCCATTTACAATATGGCGTCATCACTTTGTGATAGAAACAAAATGAGATGCCCTCTGACGTGTCATAAATACCCCGCAAACAAATCTATTTAAAATATTTAGATACAAGAAGCTCAAATTGGCTCATCTCCTTTAACGGAGCAGGAAACTCTGCTGTCCCAGGTTGTCAACCCAGGGCTGTGCCACGACAGTCAAAAGACTGGCTGTCTGGTGGGAAGAGCCCTCGACCCACCAACAGCTGTGGTTTGCTCCATCCTGGATGCGCTCTCTCCTCCTAGGTCCCTGGAAAAGTCACCCCTCAAAGCCAGGGAGCCTCTGACTTTTCCTTTCCCAGCCATGCCTGGCTGCCTTGGGGGTCAGGGCTGGGGGAGGAGGAGGGCATGAGGAGAAAGACCCAAACAGCCCTCCCCCACTCAGCTGCGCAAAGAGGCAGAGCGTCCAGGCACCCAGCACACTCTCCCCTTCACGACCTGGGGCGGCTGACACAGGGTGGGGCTCCAGAAGCCTCCGTCCCGAAGTGTCCATGTCACCTATTTTTACATATGGTACAACACGACACAGCACCTTGTGCCCGCGAATGAGACCCAGGACAGAGGCTGCAGATCCTTCGTGGAGAAGCCGAGAGCTGAGAACAAGCTTCAGAACACTCTGTGAAGAGCACATGCCCCGAGCCCCCGGGGAAGCAGGGAAGGGACAGACCCCATTTGCTTTTCAGCTCCTAGGGTGGGGGTTGGGGAGCCAGCCGGCATGTCCTGAGACCCCATTTACTCTTATCCAGAATCTCAAGAATGCTAGTTTTGCCCACCAAATATCTATATCCCCTTTCAAGGTCTGGGAACGCCCCCCACCTCTTTTTGGAGTATTGGAAGGAAGGAACGTTGCTTCTCGCTCCAAAAGCGACAACTGCTGGACACTTGCCTTTGCGGCCTCTCTTGCCGCGAGGACATGGGCACGTGAAATACGCTCCATTCGTCACGTGTCCCCAACCAGACGCCGAATCCAGGGTTGGCCAGATCAGGACGCGGGAACAGTACTCTGTATGGGAGGACGGAGTGACGGGGACTCGGATGGGTATGGGGTGCTGTCAGGTGCTGCCAACTGTCGTGTCTGGTGCTGGGCAGTGGTGGAGGGACCCCCGCCTGGTTCTCCAGCTTCTCCAGCAGTTCTAGGACTCTCGTTTAACGCCTGCCTTTGGTTGGCATTTGCGGGACTTCCTCTTCGAAGCTCTGGCAGATGCAGAATGGAGGTCAGAAAGCTGGGCTGAGGTCCTGGCTCCGTTGAGCCTCAGTAAGATGCGGCAGGGGCTTCCACCAACATGCCGTGACAGACAAAGAGAACCTTGAGAACAGGGATGGGACATCCCCCGGTGTGGTACATGCAGGATATTCAGTCAGACCCAAGGGTCAGTGTCCATCCTGCCTCTACTACCTACATCTGTGTTCCTTGGCAGTTACCTGCGTGCATAAAGCCTCGGTGTCCCCATCTTTAAAATGGAGCTAACAGCAGTGCCTTACTGCATAGAATGAGGTAAGGACTAAGTGAGATAATCCACATAAAGTGCTCACTAGTGGGCCTAAGTCAGCACAGGCTTGCATAAAGAGGGGCTCTGAACATGCCTCCCTAAAATGATTTCTTGCAAAGTAAATTAGGCTTGCATGTTTACTTAAGCCAATCATATACATGCCACCTACCTTGCGTTTAAATTACATTTTAAGGCCAGTAGAAAATTTCACATTCTTACCTTTTTTTGAGCTTTTTCAACCACCTTACGCAAAGCAAATATTCTTATCCCCATCTTCAAGAGTTGAAAGCCAGAACTTCAAAAAAAGCGACTCACCCAAGGTCAGTTAACTCAGAAAGGGCAGGGCAGGATAAGAAACCCATACATCTTTTGACTCTTTCCATCCCTGCAGAGGTATGGGCCCAAACAAGCAAAATTAGCTTTTGCTCCAAAGGTCTGGCTCTCCTGGCTTCCTGGAGTCTTTGGCATCTAGTCGTGCCCGAAATCAATTTCACCCCTGGACTTCCCAGGCATGTCAGATGGAAACGTTCTGTGTCTGCTTCAGCTAGTGTAAGCTGGTTTCTGTCATTTGCCACCAAGAGTTCCAACTGGGACAGAAGTATCACCACTAATATATCATTTCTTTTAACCTCTCCCATTTGACAGACATTCACTGAATTCTTGTGATGTGCCAGGGACCATGTTGGGCTCTGGGGATGCAGCAATGAATAGAACACCGTTCTTGCCCACCCTCAAAATACAACCACCTCATGAACTAGGGGTTGTCCAAGGCTCCTACCTTTGTTTTCTAGAATAGGAAACCTAGACTCAGAGAGATTGAAGGACTTTGCTCAGGGTCATAGCTTTTTAAAGGCAGATCCAAGGAAAGAAGCCCAGCAGAGAACTTTCTGCGGAGAACATTACTTCACAATTGGAGTCTGCAGCTGATGGATGAGGGCACGTCTCAACCGCAAGTCTCGGGGGTTGCCTCTATCATTTGGAATCCAATAAAGGCTGAAAGGATAAATAAGTTCCAGAAGGACTCAGAGGAGCTCACATGAACGATGGAGCCAGAAAGTTATGAAGGGGCAAGTCAGAGAGGCTTATATCCCTAACCTTTAGAAACAGATACCACTGAAGGCAGCTACTGTGTCTTTCCCCTAAAGTATCTCTTGCTAGTAAGACAGAACAAAGGGACAGACCAAACTTCATTCTCTTCTTATCTAGTGGGTTTTATATTTCAGATTCTGTTCTCTGCTGCCGTCAAGGAAATAGGGCCCAAGTGCCTCAGAACTTCTAATCAGGAAACTTAATTCCCGGAGGATAGAAGCAATAGCAGGAGGGAAAGAGATTCGCTGCTGAGGTGAGTCAAAGAAGCTCAGAAATCCCCTACATGGGCTCTTTCTTATAGCCCCAGAGGTAGTACCTATAGTTGGGATGAGAACAAAGAAGGAGGTGGTCTCAGCACAAAGCCACACATCACACCACCTCGCCATCGCCATGGTAACGGCAAGTCCCCATGAAACTGGGAAGAAGAAGCTGGTACCACTGCCATTTTCTGCCTCATAATCTGAGTGGCAGCATCCAGGTCAGAGGAAAAACTGAGTTTTTTGTGAAGTGAAGTGAAGGCTCGCTTCTGTCCTGAGACCGCCTTGTTTCCTGAAGTGTCACCCAACTGTTCCTTTTGCTCCGAACCCTCCTGCACATAATTCCCTCAAGAGAGGTCTTCTCTCTTCTCCCTCTCAGAGCCAGTCGGTAACCGACTTTGTAAACTTACCAGCTCCCAGAATGTCTGAGGTAGGGGGGGCCTTGGGTTCCAGCTATTTCAGACCCTTCCCCAGTCTTCCGAGGAGGACATGAAAGCCAGGCACATCACGTGATGTCCTGAGGTCCTCCTACATCTTGTCCCTGGACAGCTGCAACCAGCACGCACTTCCTGGCCTCTGCCACGCTGTGATCAGGACCCGTGACCTCCGTGCCTCCCATTTTTCGTGCCCCCCATAAATGACTGTCGGCAGAGTTTTATCTTTCCCTCCTTCTTCCCCCAGCAGGCCTCCTTGATGACCGAAGCAGAGAACCATGGCCCAAAGACCCTGGCCTCCCACACAGATTCCCTGTGACCTGAGCTGGCTCTGAAAGACCTGACTCCCATTTCCTTTCCAGGCTTCTCCTCAGCAGTGATCTTAGAAACGAAGCTCCCTGAGGAGAGCCAGCCAGATCACTGCAGAGTCACAATTTTGGAGTCTCTACAAGAACACTCTAAAAAGAAAGGCAACTGGATTTTTAAATGTTGATTGACTCGAATCAGCTTTGAAGCATTTCCGTCTTTTAAAACTCTCCCTATATTCTCAGCTGTTTAAGAGAGTAACTGTTGCCCTTTCTTCCATCCATTTTGCATCATCCATAGAGGACCCTATAAGCAGGAGACGAGGCCACCATGTGCCTAACAGGTCAAGATCTTGTGACCAGGCCCTCTCTGCAAAGGACCCTAAGAATCCATACAACAAACACAGATAGGCCTCCACAGGCCCCCCTTCCTCTCTTCCCATCAGTAATGACAAACACCTGCCCTGGATCAGCAGTTCTCAACCTTGACAGCACCTTCAAATCACCTGGACATGAGTATTTTTAAAAACTCCCCAGGTGACCCCATGGGCAGCTGAGGTTGAGTGGCGTTGCTCTAGGGGTTAGAAATGGTTCCATCAATTCCTGATTCAGGTGATGGGGAGGAGCTTGGGGGCCAACCCTCATCTATCACATACCTCCTTTTATTACCCACATCTCTTACAAAAGCTCCACCTACAGTGAGAATGATGTTTCTGAAGATAAATTGTTCTGTGGGAAGATTACAATGTGGCAGGCCTTTTTATTACATTCTATTTTAGAGAATACAATAAATAAATGTATATTGTATCAAGTATAATAAATTATATAAATAAGTACACTAATGTATTTTACATTTGTATTATGTTTTCGTTATTTCATTATATTGTCTTTATCACATGCACATCTATAAAGAAGTCCACATTTTCGAACTGCACCCCTAAGACCCTACTGGAAGTGTCAGCACGAGGCTCCGTCCTGAAGTCTGTGTTGCTGGATGAGGCTCCTGCGTGTCCCACAGATTGAGATCATCTGCGCAGAGCTGCTTGTTGCCTGAGCAGATACAGGAGATTGGGTGGAGCTCTACTGACTTTGGTGCTCCACTGGAAGTTTCCTTTTATTTCCACATCCCATACAGCCGCCTATTTTATTACTTACGTCTTTCTCTTGAAAGAGGACAACTGAGGGAAGTGTTCGTAGCCAAAAGTTCTGGTGCAGTCTGTGCTTGGCTGCTAAAGACACAAAGATGAGTCATGGTCTACATACTCAGTCTAGAGGGAAGAACAGACCTATTGAACACTCATCACGTAATTACTGAGCACACATTAGCTCATTTTATCCTCACAACAGCCCTGGGCGAAAAGTAGTAGTGTTATCCCCATCTAATAGTTGAAGAAACTGAGGCAGAGAGATGGATTCATTTGCCCAAGGTCACATAGATGGTAAGTGGAGCCGTGGGGATTGGAGGCCAGGCGGCCTTGGTGACGCATCATCAACAGAGCCTTTTCATCTAAGAGGGTGTGTGACACACGGGCTTCCAAGGTGACATGTGGAGGGAAGGGGACATGGAGTCTCAGGGTTGGAAGGGACATTTGAGAACATCTGGACCAATTTTCCACTGGGGCTCAAAGTCCCCATTCAGGTGTCTTTATGAGGCAGAAGTTTTGCTTTCTATGAACTGAAAGTGCATCTCCCAGAGAGGGGTATATACTTGGGACCAAAAGTTCGGCCAAAGCAGGAAAACACCCAAGGTAGCAGGCCCAAGGCCAACCTCCCAATGAAAGCTCTGTGTTCACTCTTCTGCTCTTCTCACCACTGCTGAGAGGACAGATGTCCCTGAGCCAAGGCCCCATCTTCCCTAGGATGGCAGGTCTAACCCATCACCTGTCACTGCACACTGAAAGGATCCTGTTGAACCTCCGTCTTCCATCCTAACCTTCCACGCCAGTCTAAGACCAGCAAAGACCCAGCAAGGCAGCCAGGGCTGCTCCTGATGCACAACGAGCTCTCCCCTGCCAGCCCCTAGGGGTCAGACGCAGGAAATGGAGGCAGGTGAGACAGAACCAGGTCACACGGAGAATGGGCTGGAAGCCACTCAGAGACAACTGGTATACCTCCCTCCTCTGCATGGTGACCTTTCTTTCCCAGCATCCCTGGCCTTTCCCTTTGGGTGAACTCCTTGGCCATCACTGTGCTCAGTCTCCTTTACAATCCAAGAAAAACTTTGAGGAAATGTAATCCTGGACTCCCTTCTCCAGCATCCCCATGGAGGTTCCTCCAGAGCAGGGACTAAATCCTATTTACCTTTACGTTTCCTAGAGTAAGTATTTATGGAACCACATGAAATTTCTGATCTTCATTAAAAAGTGAGACACTTAGAAAGGGGAAAGGTAATATGGAAAGACATCATGAATGAAGAAGCCAAGAAAGTAGGATTTAAGACTGGGAAGAGATGTTCCAGATGTCTGGTCCAGGCATGACAGCTCTGCTGCAGGAGACTGGAGGATTTCCATGGCACACACCTGGAGTCAATTGCTGCAATTCTTCCTGAGGCAGACATTACTAGTCAATCACAGAAATCTTTCTGACTTTCCAGATTCCATTTTGAGTCAGCTTCTAAAATGTTCTCACCATAGTACCCCACTCTAGCAGACATTTGAGTTGAAACCTAATGCCATTCCCTGATTTCTTATTCTAAAGAGGAAGAAACTGGGGCCCAGAGATCTGCTTCAGATGGTTAGCTGCCAGCTGGTCCCAGTACCTGGATGGTCTGATGACTGAATCCTCCACTCCCCCATAGTGGTTTCTAAACCTGAGGGTGGGAGGACGAGATTAGCAACAGAAGGGGCTAAGCTATTGCCTAGCACGCTAGGATGAATTTCGTTTGCTCAGAAAAATAACCACATTTATTGTTTGGGTATATGTGTTTTCAAAAGTAATTGATGGTCATTATAGAAAATTTGAAAACATAGGTAAATTAAAGGAAGAAAATAAAAGCTGTTTGTAACCCACATCTCCAAGATAACTGCTGTGAACATTTTGGGAGGGCATGTGGGTGTGAGTGTGTGTATATAAACACATACATATTTTAACAAAATTGGGACATATTGATACATGTATATGTATGTGTGTGTACATAGACACATATATATCTTTGTTATCTAATTTTTTTGCTGTTTGCCCAGCATCCCTGTTGCTCATACTGAGTTACAGTGAGATGTAGGATGGGATCCAGCATGAAGCATCAGGAAGCAAGACAGATGCATGCTACTGCCTGGTACTTTGACAGTGTTCTAACTCCCCTTTCTAGGGCTGTTGGATCAGAATCACATCTTAACATAATATTTTAGCCCACTGGGGGCGCCTGGGCGGCTCAGTCAATTAAGTGTCCGCCTTCAGCTCAGGACATGATCCCAGGGTGCTGGGATCGAGCCCCGCATTGGACACCCTGCGTGGTGGGGAGTCTGCTTCTCCCTCTCCCCCGCTGTGCTCTCTCTCAAATAGATAAATAAATAACTAAAATCTTAAAAAAAATATTTTAGCCCAGTAGGCCAAGATATTAAAATATCTTTAAAATACTGGCATACCCACTACGGGGAAAACCAGTGTCCTCACCTTTGGCTTGAAGAAGAGCCCATTAGTGTAACTTGTCCAGAGGGATATTTGTCAGTATGGATCAAAAACCTTGAAAATGCACATTTTCTTTACTTTAGCAATTCTACTTTAAGGAAACTATTTATAGGGAATATACAACAAACATGCACGCTGAAGCAGTCATTATGACCGCAAGGCATTAGAAATAATGTAAATACCCAACTGTAAGATAGAGCACAATGCAGCCATTAAAAAGATGTTAACTAAGAATCTCTAAAGATATATGTACGACATTCTGCTAAGTTACAATGAGTAGATTACAAAGTAGTGTGTCCGGGACAATCCAGTTATTGTGTATACCTGAACGTATGTGTTTACACGGGGCTCTGTCTGTATGTATATACGGTACGTGTGTGTTTGTATGTGTGTGTATTAGGCTGGAAGTAAATGCCTCAAATGAGCAGCTTTTTCATGAACAGCATGGTGAGATTATGGATGATTGTTTTTCTTTGAGCTCTTCTGTATTTATCATATTTTCATCAATGAATATGTATTACTTTGGTAATTTGAAATAAAAAACTGTTTTAAAAAACCACCAGCCCATTTGCCACCTGACAGATGGGAAACTGCTCAAGCACAGAGAAAAACAATTGCTTTAAAGTTTTAAAATTAAAATGAATACTTTTTAAAAATCGGATTTGAGTCCAGAAAGTGAGCTGCAGACAAGATAATCAAGGTGCCCCTGTGTTTTCAAAGCTCATTGTGTAGTTTTAAATAAATATCACTAACTTCAGCTCACTATTTGCTAAAATGGATGTTTTTTAAAACAAACTCTTTCGATTCCAAATCACGTTGATCCATGCAAACACCTTCGCTGTTCAGTCTGCTCTTTCACTGGGCTCCTCTCTGTGATTAGATAGGCCCCATCTGCCCTTTTGCATCAGACCAGCTTACGGGCCATTGTCTAGAAAACCTGTAAAATACCTAATAAAATTTGATTAACTGAAAACCTTAATTAATCAGACATGTGGGGTTTTGGTTTTTAGAAGAAAGATCAAGGGAAGAGAAAATAAAATATTAAGGGCTTAAAACCAACAAAAAGCCCAGCTTTGAATGTGTGCTTTGTGCTTTCTCACTTTTCAAGCTAATCTTAAAATTCGAGGAAAAGAAACCCAAAAGGCAATTAAAAGGAAATTAACATTGCCCATAATCTCCTCACTTTAATTTGGCCATGATCTGTGATTTTGTACACATGCTACCAGTTTCTGATGCATGCACAAAACACACGAATGCACATGCACACACACACCCATACACACACAGTCGGTAACAGGGGGACTGCTGGGAATGCTCCCTTCCTCATGGAAGCCTGTAACTGCAGGAACAACATTTGAAGCGTGTTGACAGTTTTTCTTTTCTGGAAGTGGAGACGTCATTTCTCCTTTAGAGCAGATTTCTAATGTTTTTAGAAAAAGTCCAGGACTGGGCTCTTTAGTGACACAAATGTAAAGGACTTAGCCAGCATACTGAGAGAAAAATGGCAGGATCACACAACCAGGACTGAGGCTGTCCAGTATGGCATGGTTACTTATGGAAACGGGGAGATTCTGGAGTCTGTGCCTTCAATGAGTTGGAGAAATGATTTTTATCTAAATGACAATTTGGGTGGGACTGTCCGTGTTCCTTACGTTGTGTTATTGTTATGTAACTGACTGGATTTGGGAATTGTGCTGACACCGACTGTTTTTGCTTCTTCTAGGTCAGAGAGGTCAGACCAAACCCTGTGTGCCTGAATGCACATGGGGTGTGTGTCTGTGGGCGGCGAGTGTGTATGTGTGGTATGTTTCCCTTGAAGGAAATAGATCCTCTCTCTTTCAGGCATCTGGGGTGCGCGTGAGGGTCAGCCCTTGTGCAGGGAGGGGTCCCTTCCTCACTAGGACTCGAGGAGGGCTGGGCTGGGCTGGTGTCTGCTCTGTTGGGACCCTGAGGGTGGCTTCTGGTCTGTGAGCCCAAAGGGATGTGGAGCTCTTAGCTACCAAGGCATTCACTGCACTTGACCCAGGGTTATTCCCCCAAGCATTCTGCAAAGGTTTGCTAAACACCTGAGCTTGGGTTTAGGCAGTTGGGACAGCTAAGGAAGGGAGCCTGCTTGGAGCCAGTGGCCAGGAAAGAGAGCTACTTCTCTTTTCCACTGGAGGTGACCCACAGGGCTTTTGAGCAGTACAGCGCCGCCCCCCGCTCCCCGCCCCACAAAGCAAGGCTGCAGAGGGAAGAACAAGCAGGTTGAATTTGTGAAACCGCCAAGCATTCCAGGCACTTCCCAAAATGACCTTGGATGGGAGCTGGAAAAATGGGTTTCCTATGATCTTTGGGGCAGAGTCTGGAATCGTAATTTGGATATAAAAGAAAATGTAAACTTATTTTGTGCTCCAGCTGGGAAGTGGGTGGCACGTACTAATAACATGCATATTCTGATTTCCTTTAAAAAGGGAAATATAATACATTGTGTTTTATAATCTGATTGCTTCACTTAAGAATACATTATGAAAAGTTTCCTATACCATCAAATATTTTTACACAACATTTTAAACATGGCCACCACATATTCGAAATGCCTAGATGTACTGCGATTTATTTCCAGTGTCTTTATTATCAGCAATACTGTGTTGAGCATCTTTACTGCTAAATCTCTAGATACACTCATGACTATCTTTTTAGACCAGAATCCTTGCAGTAAAATTTCTAGATCAAAGGATATGGACTTTTGACATTTTGCCATGTCGTCCTGACCAACAGTTGTATTTCCACTCGCAGCCCCGAGTCCTTAGCAATACTGGAAATTATTACCCTTCAAACCAAAAACATTTGTGAGTTTTGATGGCAAAATAAAAAGGGCATCTCTTGGCGGTGGTGTACCCCTGCCCAGATGTCCTCAATCAGGTGGCGCATCGTCGGTGGTGAGTTTTAAAACAATAGTGAAATGTACTAAAGTTGGTCTGCTTTTTATCAGCACCACGTGTCAGCAATACTAACCACTATTCGTGATAAGTACCCCTCAAAGACAGTTTTTTGGTCTAATTTCTACACAACAGTTAAGCAGTTTTTGTTAAGTTTTAATAAGATAGATGTTATCTTAAAATTAGTGCATTTTTATTACATATCCTTTAATATAAATAGTTTTCTACATGGGAGTTAATTCAGATAACCCCCAGTTATGGGATCACCTTCAGTTTCGGAAACTGGCAGAGCAGCTGGTCAGGTTCCTTTCGAGGTTCACTTCCTGATGGCTTGAAGTCATCCAAGTTTTCTTGTTCAAAGTGATGGAGAATTTCAAGATGGCGGCAATAGCACAATAAACCAAGCTTGGAGTTCCTCTGAACATGGGGCCCATGTGGCTGCACAGGTCACACATGCATGAAGCTGGCCCTGGTTCTGAGTACCCAGTATGCTGGGAACGGCATCATGTCCAGGTTGGTTCCTCTCCTTGATTACAGGTGAGGCTGCCAGACGTGTTGCCCCTCTCCCCTAACCTTCAGAGAAGAGCTGTTCCAATGCCCTTCAGATTCTCCATCATCTCCCACAGAAGACATCAGCTCCACCCTCCCATGCCCAGCTGCAACCCAAGTGCTGGGACAACCATACACCTCAGTTCCCCAGAAAAGTCGATTTCCCAGAATGGCACACTCCCAGATCTTTTTGAAACAAATCATTGTTTTACCAAACGAATAGTTCTTTATTGGAGCTCTGGAAAATCTGTTGCGTAGTTGTTTCCTTATCTGCAGTCTCTTTGGGCCTGAGATTTACGCCGAATCTGTGCTGGGTAAAGAGAGGTCAAATGTGGCCTACTCATTTCCCAGTGCACCTTCACAGGAAAACACCAGGGATGGACGCCACAGAACTGTGACTACTTGAAGATAAAGCGATGATGGTGAAGGTTGGGGATTTTTATCCAAGAGCACATTGGGTTCCATGTCCCATGGAGGGAAACAGAGGAAAAAGTACAGTCCAGCCCTCCGGGGCTGAGAGGCCCGCTCATCCAGTACCAGGGACAGCCCACCTCCAGGCAAACAGAGATTCATGAGAGAACAGATGAATGAGGTGGGTGGGGGGTGCGTGGCCTCTGCACTGTCCCCACCAGATGGAGAGCCTGTGAGGGTGACTGTTCCTTGGCCTTCATACCCGTGTCTGTAAGAGAGGCATCTATAAAATGCTCCAAGCTTCATGGGTCGCTAGTGGGAAATAACTAAGAAGAACCCACTTGTGATTCTTAAAGTGCATTTGACACAAACTGAAACCATACAAAGGAATATGCTTCTAGGGTTTTCTTGTGAAAGGCTGGGAGTAAATGACCCACAGCCTTTGCAAAGAGGCCACCAGAGTATTTCTGAGACAAGAGTCTTGTTTTCATTCATATACATAAAGGGAACGACTCCATGAAGCCAAGAATCCCTGATGTGCTGGATCAATGGCGGCTAACGTGCCCATTTGGAGCTGGTAAGAAGTTAAACAGGGATTTCAGAAGATTTGTAATTGTAATTTAAGATAAGCCAGGGATGCAAATGAAGCTGACATTTAATTCCAAGTGGCTGACTGTGTATTGTGGTCTCGGGGTCCCACCAGCACCACACGCAAGCAGACTCCTGGCGCACCCCTGCCCTGCACAGTGCCTCGAGGATGGAGCCCCTCACAGATCTGTATGCCAACCTGGCCCTGTCCTGGGTCACAGGTGACAGACACTCTACCATTCAGATATTGGTCTGGCCCCAAGCCCAGAGCACTTCTGTTATTTGGGTGAATAGGCTCCTGCCACCATGGACTGGGGGCTAATTTCTGGAACACCTGCTCCAAGCTGAGAAATAGCTTTCCAGCGGAAGTCCTTCCAGACAGGTGAAGGCCATCAGATGTAGGGACCCTTTCTCAGTGAAGCTCATCTCTTGGCCTTGTGGGACTAAATCCGAACCACACCACCAACTACCCTGACACCTTGGCAAGTTATAGTCTAAACTTCACATTCCATGTCTTTAAAATGGGTGTAACCATAATATCTACTTCAATCTTTTTTTTTTTTAAGATTTTATTTATTTATTTGAGAGAGAGAATGAGAGAGAGAGAGCACATGAGAGGGGGGAGGGTCAGAGGGAGAAGCAGACTCCCTGCCGAGCAGGGAGCCTGATGCGGGACTCGATCCAGGGACTCCAGGATCATGACCTGAGCCGAAGGCAGTCACTTAACCAACTGAGCCACCCAGGCGCCCACCATAATATCTACTTCAACACCTAGCACTGAGTAAGTGTTTAATAATTATTCGAAGAAAAATATGCATTTGTTTTTTCACTTAAAACTGAGACAGAGAGACTGAACTATATACTTAAAAATGGTTTCAGTGGTAAATTTTGTGTTAGGTACATGTTACCACAATAAAAAAATTTTTTTTAAATTACAAAACTTATGGGAACTTATGGGTTCAGCTATGACAGAAGAACAGGGATTGGACTTACCCTCCTGTCTTAACTAAAACCATGAACAAAACATACGAAACAACACTTTTGAGGTGTCAGCCAGCGATGCAGGAAGTGATCCCCAAGGGAAGAGAAATAAACAAGGAGAAAGACTTTCCAGGTAGAGCACAGGGAGGGAAGGCCCTGCAGAGCCTGATGGTCTTCCTGAGTTGTGAAGACAGAGTTGAGAATTCAAGCAGGCCACAGTAGCTAGAATTCACAGGGCAGAGTATCTGTGAGAAGAGAGTTGTAGAGCAAGGAGGAAGTTATGAAGGTAGACAACACTGAAGATCTGACCTTGACTGACCACTGATGAGTGCATGCATGTAAAGAAATTACCTGGAAAAATAACCAACAAAAAGAGCAGGCTGAGCAATTCAGGGGGGCTCACCCAGGGCCAGGAGTGGTTCATGTTCCCACCAGCCAAGATGGGGGAATGTTGTAATATGCAGGGCATAGAAAAAATCCTCAGAAAGGGTTGTTCCAGCAATGGGAAAAAATTAGCCCTAGGTTAAAGGAGGCTCTGAACCCACCTAACAAAGCTTAAAAGCAAGCCTCAAAAGGATTAAAGTAATTTAACTATATCCCAGAACAAAGTTCAAGAATATGTAAAGGGAAACAAAAATATCCAGCACCCATCTGGAGCACCCATCACAGCATCTGGCATCTCCAACTTAAAAATTACCAGGTGTGCAAAGAGGCAGGAAAATATAACCCAAAATGAGGTGAAAAATCAGTCAATAGAAACAGGCCCAGACATGACATTGATGTTGTAATTAGTAGACAAGGACATTAAGACAGTTGTTTTAACTGTTTCTGTATATGTAAGGCAGGGAAAAACATGAGCATGTTAAGAAGAGACACAGAAGCTCTAAAAACAGACCCCAAAAGAACTGACCTACTAGAGATGAAAAATACAATGTCTGGGGGTGCCTGGGTGGCACAGCTGGTTAAGTATCTGACTCTTGGTTTTGGCTCAGTTAGTGATCTCAGGGTTGTGAGACTGAGCCCCACATCAGACTCCACGCTCAGGGCAAAGTCTCCTGAAGATTCTCTCTCCCTCTTCCTCTGGCCCTACCTCCTGTGCACTCTCTCTCTCTAAAATAAAATAAATAAATCTTTTTTAAAGAAAATACAACATCTACAATAAAAATACACTGTGTGATGGCAACAACAGATTAAACCTGGCAGAGTGAAATATTAATGAACTTGAAGGTTGTGCAGTAGGAGTCATCCAAAATGAAACAGAGAAATAACTGGGGAAAATAAAATAAGCAGAGCACCAGTGAGCTGTGGAATGACTTCAAGTAGCCTAATATATGTGTAACTGGAGTCTCTTGAGGAGCGTGGGGAGGAACAGAAAAAAACATTTGGAGAGATGATGGCTGAGATTTTTCCAAATTTAAAGAAAATTGTAAACTCATGGATCCAAGAAGCTCAGTGAATCCCAAGCCCAATAAATATGAAGAAAACAACACCAAGGCAAATGACAATTGAATTGCTAAAAGCCAGTGATAAAGAGAACATCTGAAAGTAGGCAGAGGAAAAAAGGATACATTGCATACTGAGCAGCAAAAAGAAGAGTGGCAACAGATTTCTCACCAGAAATGATGTGAGCCAGGAGACAGTGGAGACACATCTTTAAAATAGTGAAAAACAAACAAACCAACCCCGTGTACCTAGTATTCTATACCCAGAAGAAATATCAGTAAATGAAAGCCGACATGCTAAAGCAGAAAGAACTCATCCCCAGCAGACTGGTACAACAAGAAACATCAAAGGAAGTCCTTTGGGCAGAAGAAAAATGATACTAGATGGAAATATGCATTTATAGAAAGGAATGACAAGCACCGAAAATGGTATCTGTAACAGTGAATATAAAAGGCTTTCTTCTTACTTTTTATTCATTTATTTATTTACTTACTTACTTACTTACTTACTCATTTGACAGAGAGAGACACAGCGAGAGAGGGAACACAAGCACAAGAGTGGGAGAGGGAGAAGCAGGCTTCCCGCTAAGCAGGAAGCCCGATGCGGGGCTCGATCCCAGGACCCCAGGATCATGACCTGAGCCGAAGGCAGATGCTTAACAATTGAGCCTAAAAATTAAAGCAGAGAGGGTGCCTGGGTGGCTCTGTCGGTTAAGCATCCCACTCTGGATTTTGGCTCAGGTCATGATCTCAGGGTCGTGAGATCAAGCCCCGAGTCAGGCTCCGCACTCAGTGGGGCGTCTGCTTGAGATTCTCCCTCTCCCTCCGCCCCTCCCCTGCTCAAAAGCTCTCTCTCTAGATACATAAATAAAATCTTAAAAAAAAATTAAAGCAGAGGCTCTCCTTCTCCTGCTTTTTAAATTGTCCATTTTCTGGAGTGGAGCATTCACATGGCTGGAACTCCTGCTGTTTTGGCCTCTAGCACGTGACTGAGGCTGATTATTTGCCTCTCCAGGCCTCAGTTTCCCTCACTTGTCAAATAGGAGATACTGCGTCCCAGACTGTTTTACAGGGTGATTGTGAAGATGAATAAGCTAATAAATAACAAACCTTTTGTAAAATTAAAGCAACCTATCAACATGACTGGTCTTGCTTTAGGTTTGCAGCCCCTCCCAAGAAAGCAGCTACTCGTGGCGAGTCTGCCCCGCTGATGCCAAGGCCGAAGGCTCTATCTGCTGCAGCAGGCTCTGTCTCCTCTCTCCTTCAAGGGAGAAGCCTCCTCTATCCTTTGGGCTAGGCGTGATCGCTTGGGAACACACCTTCTCTCGCAATACATTCCCTCATTCTGGTCAAGCCCACCCAGTAGGCCTGCCCATCCAACTCCGAGGAGCAACAGGGCCCCCGTGGCTCTGGCTAGCTTTGCCCGGTAAAGGAGTTAGGTTCATGGAACAATACCGTCTCCTGTCTGGGCATGAAACAAGGACGTGAGCCTCCTTCCGAGTGGCAAGAGGCCCAGTCTCTCCGCCTGTTGACTCTTCCTGTTTGCTCCTGCGAAGGTGGCCCTGGGGTGACCCATGCAGGGGGGGGTGCACCAGTGGGCAGAGGGCCTGGCCCAAGTTTGAGGTTTAAGAATGATGAGTCATCCTGGGGTCATGCCCTGGGCTGGGAGAGGTGCCCAACCCCAGCAGATTGTTCCGAGTTGCTGTCCCTTCTACTTTTGCTCCCACAGACCTTTGCTGAGCACCCACCACATACCAGATTCACTGCCAGATGGTTTCTACACACTGCTTAATTTCTTCTTCCCAACAGCCTGGTGAGGTCGGTATCGGCATGCCCATTTCACAGGTAAGGAAACTGAGGTTCAGTTAGTTGATGGCACAGCTGGGTCCAAGCCCTTTGCTCCCAGAAGAAGAAGAGTAGCCACAGCCAACGTTTCCTGGAAGGGCGACCACGTGCCAGCCACAGTGCCTGCTCTTTGCGAGAGCCGCCTCGTTTAATCCTCAGACTAATTCTAAGAACTAAATACTGCTTTTCTTGCATGTCATTTGCCCAGCATTGCACAGCTTAGAAGGGCTGGGCTGGGTGGGCTTTGCAGCAGATCCATTATTTCATCCCCAAAAGGCCATGAGTCCTAGGTTGGTTCCCCCAGGAGCAGATCTGGAGACAACATAGTGTATTTGGCAGGGGATCCCAGAAAGCAGTGCGGGAGGGCAGGGGGAGCAAGACACGAAAGGGTAGGAAGTCCGTGCAAGTATGGTATGGAGCGGCTTACTACTACTACGGGCCACCGGAACTTCATCCGTCTGGGGGCCCTTGGGAAGCAGCATAGGGCGGTGCTTCTCAAACTTTAACTCACACACCAAACTCCTGGGACCCTGATAAAATGCAGATACTGATGCATCAGGTCGGGGTGGGACCCAAGATTCTGCACCGCCAACAAGCTGCCAACGGTTTCCCTGCTGCGGACCCGCGGACCGCCTTTGAGTAGCAAGAATATGTACAGCACATACCTTACAATTACCCTAGCAGAAAGCAGGGCGCTGCACCCCCTACAGCCCTGTGAGCAGGGGCTGAGAGGGCCTGGGAGGGGGGCACCGACAGCTTCACTGCACCGTCGGGTTGTCCTGACCCCACTGTCCTCCCTGCCCAGGGCTCCATCTGTGGGAGGGAAGCCTGCGTGTGCCCATGTTAAGTGCTAAGAGCATCTGAGCGAGCCAGAGAGACACCCCTCCGCAGGGGCCCCAGGCAGTGTCCAGAGAACACCACCGGGCTGCTCCTAAATCCAGTCCAGACCCCCAGATCCCTGACTGGGGGTTCCTCCCCACTTCCTCCGCCACTCTTGAGCTCCAAAACTGGGGAGCAGCTTCAACAGACCTTTCACTGATGAGCAGGGGTTTGGCAGGGTCATGGCCAAGCCCTTACTGGGTCCTACCTCTGTCTTTAGCCTGGCCTGGTGGACACAGCGGCTCCTCCCACAGCGCGGGGCTCCTGAAGAGGGTGGCAGAACATATTCCGGGCATGAGACCTGCCCACGGGTCGGGGTGCAGCCACGGGCTCTCGGCAGTGCCTAGAGCGGGAGGGAGAGTTTGGGAGAGTTTCCCGAGGTGTGGGGGCTGGGACAGCAGAACCGGCCAGCTCATGTAGCCCTGGGCAGAGGGTGGACGGAGAGGCCGGAGCTGCATGGAAGCTTCTAAGGCGCCCATGACAAGGCAGTGGGAGTGGGGATGGAGTCTCCCTCACCGCGTCCTCGTTCTGAGAGGATGACTTGGCTGCTTTTCTTTAGATGGGCCTGGAAAGCTCTGGGTTCAAGCCTCATCTCTGCCACTTAAGAGCTGTGAGGTCCTGGGCGGGTTTTAGGTCTCGACGTCTTCATCTGTAAAATGGGGCTAAGCTTTTAGGTCTCGACGTCTTCATCTGTAAAATGGGGCTAACAGTCCCCCTCTCACAAGGTGGTGAGGCAAGGCCCCTAGCCCAGGGCCTGGTGTGTGGTAGGTGTGCCATAAACATGAGCTGAGAATGTTCCTTCTCCTTCCCGCATCGTTCACTCTTCAACTTGGGGACAGAGTTCTTTAGTAAAAATGGAGTGAATCCCCAGATCGCTAGCCAAATAAAGCCCGGGAGTTCTGCTCTGATAAGAGGTCAATATTCGCAAAAGCAGGACATGCTTGTGGTGGAAAAGCTCCAGCAGGAAGAAAGCAGGATGCCTGGTAACGCTGTGGTGGGAGGTGGGGACCCAGGAGGGAGCCTGCGCCCCCTAGAGCGTGGGCTTGGAGGGAAGGGGAGAGGGGCCGGGACGGAGGGAGACTCCAGGCTGTCCATCTGTGGGGCCTCTGCGTGACCCGAGAGGTGCAGTGACAGCTGAGCGTCCTCCTTGTGCCAGAGCCGAGCTGCCTTATCCCAGCCTGGGCAGCTGGGTCAGGAGCCCCGCACCTGCGCTCAAATCCTAGCTCCCCCACTTACATCTGCCTTGTCTTGGGCAAGTCACTGGGAGTCTCTCTGCCTCCGTTTCCTCATCTGTAAAGTGGGGAGAGTAGAAGAAGCTGCCTCACACACTCATATACACAAAGTGCTTGCTGCAGGCCTGGTATACAGTCAGCACTCAATAAACGGGAGCTCTGCTCATGCTCCCTGACAGGCTTCAACACCCTGTGTCAGTTCTTCTTCTTCTCTCTCTCTCTGTCTCTTTTTTTTAAGATTCGGTTATTTATTTGAGAGAGAGAGTATGGGAGCTGGGGGAGGGGCAGAGGGAGAGGGAGAAGCAGGCTCCCCGCTGAGCAGGAAGCCCCACAGGGGGCTCCATCCCAGGACCCAGAGATCATGACCTGAGCCAAAACCCAGAGTCGGTGACTTAATCGACTGAGCCACCCAGGCGCCCCGGTAGCTCTTCTGTCTCAAATCCTTTGTCTGCCAAAAAGAGCCCCATACCCCCAGGTGAGGGAGAGTCCAGAAAACAAGAAGTGTCATTGCTTTGCACCCTTCACCCCAGGACCTGCGTGTGGATTGCCGGGAGCAGGGGTGGGGTGGGGAAGGGGGGGGTGGCCCTTGTGCCCACGTTGGCTCGCTGAGGGCCCCTCCAATGGCAGGGACACGAGGCAGAAGAAGGGAGAGTCCTGTGGATGGAGTCGGGTCCTTCAGTGACCCCTGCCCCCCCTTCGCCCCACTGTGGAATCCCACAGAAGAGGGAGGGAAACGCTGCTACCCCGGGGACCGCACTGCACACAGGGGCCCATGCCTCGTCCCAGATGGGAAGAGCAGTGGTGTTGATCAGGATGCTGGGAGCCCAGCCTGGCCTTGCGTAAAGCTGCGGGGGCAGACTTGCTGTTTACTCTAGATGCAGAAAAGAATACGTAAGTTGATTAAGTTGGGTCCCTGCAGAACAGCCTGATTCCACATTTAGCGGAGACACAAAAACAATTGTAGAGAGAACGCAGGGCTCCTGGGGCTCCGGAGTCAGCTCTTGGTGCTTCCCCAGTGCTTGTGAACATCCCCGGCCCCCTTCCTGCCTCGATTCCTCTCAGCCTCTACCACAGGCCTGCCCTACCGTCAGCTGGAAGAGGACTGTGCTTGGTTTTGCTTTGTTTGTTTTTGTTTTTAAGACTAGGCTTCTGGTAAAATCATCTCACCCTCCCTCCCTCCCATTGCCCAAAACTTGATCGCTTTGCCTTTTTTAGCTTCTTTTCAATTTGTTGAGTCATATCCTGCTTTCTTCCAAAAGAGATTTGAGGTGGCTATTGTCATAGTAAAGGAAAAATAAAACCAACATTCATGAAGCAAAACAGAAGGACAACATGCAGAAAAGGGGAAGGAGAAAACACTTACCAAGAACTCTCGGCTGAGGCAAGTCGCAGGAAGGAAATCCCACGCTTCGTTGCCGTCTGAAGAAACAGGGAAGGGTACATAGCGTGTATCTTTCATTGCATACAAGTTCATCATGTGGGAAAAAAATAAATAAGCAGAAGTCCAGCTGATTCTTCGCTCTGAGCTTTGAGACGATTTTGCCATGGGTCACCAGGGCTTTGGCTCCCGGTCCTTGAGTAACTTAAAGAACAATATCTCCAAATGGCAGTCATAAATGCAGAAGACTTCTTGCCTTGACAGTTCCTTACATCGGTTCTCAAAACAAGATGAGTGCATAATAGAGCAAGTTTCCTTTGAGGAGTTTACAAGGCTACCTTATAATAAAGAAAGCCAAGAACTTAAATGTTTCATTTTAAAAGATTTTGTTCATAATACTAATAATGTGATTAGCATTTATGAGTGATGGCCGATTATCCTCAAAACCTGAAGATTAAAGTTCCTTCCCAGAGTGAAATTACGAAGGGTTTACCCATAATGGCAGAAAGATTCGTCGCCCATAAAGGCAGCTCTATTTGTTGGTGGTATTGGTTTCCCAGGGGTGCCTTAACAAACCACCACAAACTGGGGGGCTGGGCCAACAGAAATGTATTGTCTCACAGGTCTGGAGGCTGGAGGTCCTAGATCAAGGGGTCAGCAGGGCCAGTCTCCCTCTGAAGGCCCCAGGGAAGTATCTGTTCCAGGTACTTTCTTGCCTGGTGGTAGCTTACCTCACAGTGTCTGTGTCTGAACGTCCCCTTTTTATAAAGACACCAGTCCTATTAGATTAAAGGCCCCCCCTATTCCAGTATGACCCTCACCTTAACCAATCTGATTTGCAATGACCCTATTTCTAAATACAGTCACATTCTGAAGGACTGGGGAGTCAAGACTTCAATAGATGAATGTGGGAAAGGGGGAGGCACAATTCAACCGAGAACTGGGACCAAGGACATGAGTGAAGCCTGAGATCAAGTCATGGGGACCAGTCTGTGCACTCATGGGTGGGAAAACTGACATGTCACTGAGCTGAACCCCCATCAAATGCCTCCTGTCCAGGCTGGAGGAGAACCTTATAATCAGAACAGCACAATTCTTCTGGGAGCCTGGGAAAAGAGACAGCCAAAGAATAAGAATTTGTCCATGTTTATCCAGCCCTGGCCAAGAGGGAAAGGCAGCAAATCTGGGGATGTGGGCACTCTGGCCTCCGTGTAGTTACACATGGTGGCCAGGCTGGAAGCATCCACTGGGTTTTTCCATGACTTTGATAAAAATCTCCCTTCAGATTTTCTTGGTTCTAATACTGAGCTCACCAAACTGACCAATACATCTTCTCGGGAACCCTGATACTGGGAACCACCATGTACATTTGACATCATAGGACACTCTGTGTAAATGTTGTCCCCTGGCTTTGTGCATTGCACACCCCACCCTCATAGAGTATAAACCTAGGGTCAGGGCTCCCCCACTGAGGAGGGAGCATATAGTCCCCGAAAAAGACTCTCTCTGTTGTCAGTTAACCCGTGGGCACTCTGGTTTATTCATCAGTCTTTTGTGACCTTGGTTAATGGTAGTCTGCTCTGCTCCACCCAAGTGCCCGGGGAGCCAGAGAGCAGTTCCCCGGAGATGTTAATTCAGGAAGTAGGTAAGAAGAGGCCCGGTGGGAGAGGTGGGAGGAGGAGAGGAAGGATCCTAGAGAGGGAGGGTGTAGTCTTGGAGCTGGAGGAACAGTGGAGAGCAAACAAATGTCCTGTGGGCTGAAGTGGAGAGATGGTTTAGGAGTACTTGGCAGTGGGGGTGGGGAAGTGGCAAAGGAAAAGCTTCAAAATAGCATGGAGTGCAAGGAAATTGGGACAAGAGGAAATGAACTGTGAGAAGCATGAATGGTACTTATATGTCGTTTTTCAAAGAGACACAAACTGAAGATCGAAAATTCCTGGATATTTTGTTTGTTGTTCGCCTTTTGTCGTTGTCACCGTTGATTACTTTCGGCTATTTGATGGGACGTCTTTGAGAGCAACTCCATGTAGAAAGAAGAATGCTGTCCAAGAGACATAGAATCTGGGCTGCATATGTAATTCCAAATCTAGTAGTAGCCACTTTAGAAAAATCAAAAGAAACAGGTGCAACTAATTTTAATGATATATTTTGTTTAACCCAATATATCCAAATATTATTGCAATATGTAATCAATAGTTTCAAAGGTGTTAATGAAATGTTTTACATTGTCTTTCCCATATTGAGTCTGTAAAATCCAGTATATTTAGAGCACGTCTCAATTTGGATTCTGTATTTCAACTGTTCCGCAGTGGCCATATCTGTGTGTCAGCACAGAGGCTGGACTAGGCAGTTCCGGGATTCTTAAGGATAGAATGATAATAATAGTAGCAGTAGTAGTTAATAATAATGGTCATTTATTGAGCCTCTTAGATGTGACACATGTCACATGAACCCTCTTTTTCATGCATCATTACATTCAATCCTCTTTTATTTATTTATTTAAAGATTTCATTTTTTGACAGAGAGAGACAGCGAGAGCAGGAACGTAAGCAGGGGGAGTGGGAGAGGGAGAAGCAGACTCCCCGCAGAGCAGGGAGCCGGATGTGGGGCTCGATCCCAGGACCCTGGGATCATGACCTGAGCCGAAGGCAGACGCTTAACCAACTGAGCCACCCAGGCGCCCCACGTTTAATCCTCTTAACAACCTTACGTGGTAGGTACTATTCTTATCCCATTCTACAGATGCTGAAACAGAGCCTCAGAGAGGGTGAGTGGTTTGCCCAAGGCCACACAGCTGGTAAAGGGCCGAGTTGGGACCGGAAACCTAGTCTGCCTGACACCAGCATGTGGCCTCAATGTCTCAGGGTCAGCAAAGAGACCGGCCACCACCCTGGCTCTCCCCAGCCCCATCCAGGCTCAGGGGCAAGGATGCACTTCCTTTCCTGATTAGTGGGGTTGTCACATTGACTTAGAAAACAGACCGGAAAGAATATGAACTGTACAGCTGAGCATACCGGGTGACTGACTGAGAACAGGGCAGTAACAAGACGCTCAGACTCCCATCAGCGGGAGGAAGCTGCAAATTCAAGGCCGGCGACCGGGCTCACAAAATGCAATTGTTCTCAATGACACTTACTTAGCCAAGAGCCAGGGAGAGAATTGATTGTCACTAAAAGCCGGACAAGAGCATCGATTGTCCCCCCCAGGGATGATTTGAGGATTCTGACTTAGCCATGCTGAGCGTGTCGGTGTGGACACGTTGTGATGTGACTTCCAGCACGGAAACGGGCTCCAGCGCGGCCAGGCAGTGTAACACTGGCTGGAAACCGAGGCCCGGCAAAAGACCGGGGCCGCCTAGGTCGTGCCCACGCCGCCCCACGCCCCGCCTCCACCCTTAACAGCCACAGGCAGCAGGAGACAAGGACGGGCTGGCCTGAGAGGTGGGAGATCTGGGGGGGCCGGCGGTAGGGGTTGTCCCTTTCTCTGGTCCCGTCTGTGCAGATGTTCTAGATGCCCTTCAAGCTGTGACATTTCTGGGGGTGGGGCTCTGTGGGAGGAGGGTGGTCCCCTCACCCTGCTGACCACAGCTGCAGCATCGTCTGAAGGTACCAAGTCCGGGCATGGATGTGGCCTGGACAAGCCGAGCCCAAGCATCTCCTGTTCACTCCTGAACACCCAAGCAGGGTGGTGAGCGAGGCCTCACCTCCAGAAGCTTTCCTCAGCGGGAGGTGCCACTGTGTTCTCCAGTGTTCCCAAATGCATTTCCAGCTCCTCTCCCCTCCATCCTGCTCTGGCCGCAGGTGGAGAAGAGTGCGCAAGGCTCTCCCGAGGAGCATCCAGGTGAGGGGCCAAGCAACGACTTGTGCTCCTCCATCTGTCCATTCAGAAGGAGCTGAGTGACCCCTGAGCACCGGATGCTATGGCAGGCCCCGGGGATAAAGAAATGGACAGGGCAAAACACCTGTTCTTCAGGAGAACATGGTACAGACGGACTGGGAAACGAACAGCTAGAAAGAAGCATGGTAAGTGCTAGAATACAGGAATTTTAACTACAGGTATTCTGGTAGCAGACAGTATGGAAGTTGAACACAGAGAGACTGGGTAGGGGGACTGAGCTTTATGGGATGAAAGAACATTCCAGAAAGGCAGAAAGAACAGTCCATGCCAAGGGACAGGGGCACCAAGGGACTTCCTAGCAAGTGTAGCTGACCTCGCAGCTGGAGCTCAGAGCGGGCATGGCAGGGGTAAGGAGATCAGGCTGGGGGCGGGTGGGGGCCAGGCATGAAGGGCTCATGGGCCAGGCTGAGGAATCAGGAACCTAAGTCAGAGTTTGGGGTGCATGGGAGGATTTTAGACAGAGGGAAGTCTCAGATGGCTGTGTGGGACAGACACCCTGTGTGCAGGGGACGGAATGCACAAGAGAGGGGTAGGACCAGTGTGCTGGCCTCGGGCCTGTTGCGTCCAGTTTCATTCCTTGACCTTCCTCAGCTGAGCTCAGCCTGGTGTAGCAGGGCTAACCCCAGGCCCTGTTTCCTGCCTTCACACCAGCCGACAGAGGTGAGGAGTGGAGAGATGGGGGGGCGGTGGGAGGGGGAGAAAAAGGCCGTACTGTTCTTTGCAACCAGTATTTTTAGGCCTAAAAAAGACCACCCACTACTGAGAAGTTTGGGGAACGATATCCCAGCTGCCAGTGAGACACCCATTAATCACCACAGCTAGATTTTGGGAGGTGATCACACCGGAAGGTAGGAACCAGATTTCTCCTCTGCATTCCCAGCACCTATCCGGATTGGCACGTAGCAGTCGTTGAAAACAAGTGTGGGCTGACTGTGAGCGCGAAGGAGAAAATCTATTTTAAAACTTTCTGAATCTATTTCTTCTTAAATTCTTCTATCCTTTCATGTTTTTGGACAGGCTTAACTGTATATGCCATGCTGGATAAGGTGTCATGTATTTAAAAATAAGTAAGTGCCAGAAGTAACCAAACTCAACTTCTGAGTTTTTTTTTTTTTTTTTTTAAGGAAGCCCAATTATTTTAAATGCATTTGACTATATTTAAAGGCTAGCTATATGGTAGATATGACAGTCTCCTAAAGAGGCTTGCACATAGACTGAAGAAATACCACTAAGCATTATGCTGGAGTTTCCTGGTTGTAAACAGGAGCAGGCTGTCTGCAAACCATGTATCTATAGTCTCAGTGCTCCGCTGGGCAATATTCTTGGGTAGATTATTACAAGAATGGTTTGTAAGCTCTTGGCAAGGAAGCCAGTTTGGGCTCACTAAGATATAATAAGTGAATGAAGGAAGGAAGGAATGGATGAATAAACCATGGCTGCTTTTATGAGGGATATGTTCCCTAAGATCTCATATAATTTAATACATGCATAAATCAAGACTAATTTCCCCATAGGAATAAAGTAGGATTTACATCACTTCAAGTTTTGTACATTAAGTGAAACTTTATTCTTTACCATTGCCTTCTTTCAGATTGGCATAATTCATATTAGCATACAGTATGACTCTTATGTCCTCCTTCATAAAGGAAGACTACGGATTTATATCTGGAGATCAAGGATGTACTTGACAGTTTTGATCAGATGGAGAAATGTAGGCTACGTTTTCATAAAGCCAAGCGCATCTGCCCTCAGACCGTGTTGATCGGAAGGAAACTGACCGACCAGGGGTTCCCCAGAACTGTGCCGCAGGGCTCCAGCTTTGTCCTAATCAATATACAAAAGACATTCTCAGATCTGTGATCCAACAACATCTGGAGGGAAAGCAAGTGTTTTGGACGGCAAAATCAGGACCCTCACACCGCCCCCCAGTGGTAAACTCAACTAGCCTTGAATAGTGGACCAAATCTAAGGAGGTGGCATTTAAGAGAGATAAATATAAAGCCCTGCACTTTGATCCCAAATGAATATCTGGAGAAGGACACCAATGGCTGGGATTTACTTGTTTTAGTTAATAGCAGATTCAGTCTGAATCGGTGGCGTGATGAGTCTTCTGACAATAAAATTCAGCCTTTGGTTTCATGAATAGAAACAGAAGATCTAGAATGTTCCTCCTCCTCAAACTTACCTGGAATTCTGTTTTCAGCTCTCAGTTTTGATCATAAACTGGAACATGTCCAGAAGAGGGAGAGAGTAGACAGACCTTGAAATGTTTGTTCTGGAGAAGATTTAGAGAGGAAATTACTGTTTCCACACGGAGAAATGGTTGCCACGTGCAAGAAGACTCAGGTTTGCATTTTTGTGGACTTCCAGGCTAGTCCAAGGTCCTTCTGGTACAAGTTTTAGGGAGTGAGATTTTTGTTTCATTAGAAGGATAGTCAGAGGGTCGGAAGGTGAAAGGGTCACCTGAGTTCAGGTGCTGGGTTGGGTCATCTTGGCACCACTGAATGGCTCATTGGGAACATGGTACGAAAGAGTCCATGTATCTGATTTCCTTTTCTTTTGAATTCTTGGGGAGCTGGTTACAGATGATTGAGAAAAGAGAAAATAAATGACCAGAAAATTAGGAAAAACAGTTTTAAAAATTATTTTGCTAGTAATGAAATGACAATTCAAACAGTAATAACAGAGATTTTACCTGTGAGCAAAAATTAAGGAGGAAAATAAATTGCAATACCGCTGAGGGTGTAGAGAGACTGGTGTTTTCACTTGCTGCCATTCGCACTGATGCCTTTTGGAAAGTATAGAAAGACCTGTGACATTGCTAATACTTCCGTGCCAACAGTCCAAAAGGCAAGCTAACAAAAGACAAGATGAAAAAATGCAAATGGCCACATGCCTGAAGATATCCATTGTGGTATTACTTATCATAGAGAGAAAGCCTAAGCAATGTAAACAATGAAAGGGAACAGCTGAAGATGACAGGCATTCGCTCAGTAGAACGTTACGTATCATTTAAAAAGTCATTTTCATGGTAGTCATTTCATCGGGAAAATGCACAGGACAGAACGTTATGTGTGCACCCGTGGGGGATGGCCACCTACAAAATTCCACAGATGTGATGATTATAATTGCATGACAGATGGGTATGACAAAGGTAAGAAGGACAATTTCTTCTTTTAGTCCAGCTTCGCCAATAGCTAGTTGTGGTATCTTGGGCAAATCCCTTACTTTTTCTGTGCCTCAGCTGCCAAGTCGGTCAGACAGGGAGTTTGGACTCAATGGTGTCTAAGGTCCTTTCCAGTTTTACGATGTGAATAGAATGGACCTAGTTCATGAAGAAACCATATCCCGGAGGGATTAAGAAATCAGCCACTAAGTCTTGCTTTCAGATTTACCCCATCATACTCGACTTCTTCCATAGTCCATATTTTTAGAAATCAGTTTTGAAATGAGGAGATGAGAAAAAATAGAATTCCTTGATCTTTCTCAAAGAAATTAGTGCGTTTTGAAGGAAATTTAGCCATATGTTCCCTAAGTACTTCAGTGTAAAGTAGCATAACACAGTTCTCAAGTCATTAGGATACTTTATTCAAAAATGCCCAAGCATGATTTCGAATCACGAAGCTGCTGCGAGGACGTGACTTCATTCACACAAAACCAAGGGAAGGGGTGGACATTTAACAAACTGTTCTATTTACTTGTATTTGAGTCTTTTTTTAAAAAAATTGTCTTTCCCCAGTTCCCTGGTTTTGTATCCCAGTCCATGGGAAAATGGTCACTATGGATGTCATGCAGGGCCTTTTCATTCGTAGGGGTCTGAGAAGCAGGGTGACAGACATGAGCTTTCAACACATAAACAAAAGCGTCCTCGTCATGCCCAGACTCCCTCTGAAATTGCCCTCATCTGTTCAGAACTTTCTGGAAGGGTGGCGACTTCTGAGTTCAGACACTTCCTTTTCATCAGGCAGAGCAGTCAAGAGGAGAGGAGAGACTAGAGGAGAAACACCACTAACAACAGCATCAACACATAGAAGGGTCCTCGGTGTCCCTGAAGTACCAGGGAGACTTTCACCGCCCCCAGGAGTAAACTTTACAGACACTGTTGTCTGATCTTTTCGGAAAAGAACCCATTTTCAATTGTCCAGGAAGAATTTTTAAACTGCAGGGACAGCCCACAACTAGATTACCTAAAAATGAGAGGAGAGCTTGTGTATTATTTAGATATGCAAATAACGCATCTATCCAGCAAATCATTACATCCTCAAGGCAGAGTCTAGAATCTTCTAGCTTGGCTCAAAGAAGCCTTAGACATACAGCTCCCCAACCGAATGCACAGCACAGCCCGGCAAATGCTGCAATTAAAACAGGGCAGGAAGGACAGAAAGTCACTTACAAGTGTGAGTTTTATTAGTACCTTTGATTTCTTCTTTCTCTGCATTTATACCAAGCTGCTTTTAATAAAATACACTGATCATCCTTTGTTGGCCTCTTTTCAGGGAAGGAATTGGGGTGTGAATTGAAGAGGGAGGAAGGGGCGGCCGGGTACCATCTTGAGGGCAGAGAACCCAGATGCGGAGGCATGTGAATACACGGCAAGAAAGTGAACACACATAGGAGCAGCTTAGAGACACATCTGAGTGCTGTCCTTTCAAATCAGTCACCTGACAATACTCTGGACTTGTTCCAATAAGATTGCCCCTGCTTACCCCTCAGGAAGCTCTGCTCCAGAAAGACAGGCCCCAACCGCTTCGGGGTGCCATTTAAGCCTGAGCCATCTGCCTTCCACGCCAACTCAGGGCTCCATTAGCTTGCAAGCCCCTTCAAGGCTGGCTCCACCTGTCCCTGTCACCCAGCAGTCACCGGGATAGAACTGTCGCTGAATGAATGCTTCTTGAATTAAAAAGAAGGGCCTCGTGAGGGTAGCAGATGAATCATTACCAAAAATAATATGCAATACCTAATACGATGAATTTGACTTTGGTGGCAGTTTTTTTTTTACTGCTGTGGTATTATTTCAATTCTTTGCTACTCATCTCCTTTCTCACACCGTATTGTAGCCCAGAGGCCTTGCGTTTTGCTCTTCACCGCAGGTCACAACTGACTACCAGATTTTCCTCCGTCCTCTCTTCTGTGGGATGGTCAGTAGCCTCTGGAGGTCAGATCAGCATCTGGGAGGTGTTATCATTTGGGCAGAGTTCCCTCTGGTATTCGGACACTCAGTCTAACTGGGCGTCTTTTCTAGCCATCTTGAGGTTCCCTTATAAAAAAGGTTTAATAGGGGCTTCTTATTGAGACCACACCCGTTACACTTGACCGTAAGCGTACTCAACTTGGTCAACCACCTGATTCATCAGATTCGACCCAAGGACTTTCTGCTTTTCCTCCCAACCAGGTCTCCTCAAATACTGAAGGTCTGTCACCCGGGAGGTGACACCACAGCTTCGTAAGTGATTTCAGCCGTGGGACTGACTGTAAATGGCAGCAACACCAATGTGTGGGGTCCTGGGGTGACCACTTTGAGAAGTCTTAGGGGGAGGGGCCTTCTAGTAGGATCACTAGACTAGATGCGCCCCCCCCCCCCCCCCCCCCCCGCCGATCTTGCAGTAACACCTCGACCACAGGAGTTACGGGCTGAGAACCTCGAAGACACCAGTGGATGTGGGGGGCCCAGCAGGACAGGGCACAGGCCAGCTCCTCTGGGGTTCCTACTGCTGCTGCTGGAATCTATAGATCTACATGGTCTGCTGAGACAAAACCATCACAAAGGAGAACACCCTTTCTGCTCCTCCAGCATGGTGACTGGTGCCCCATGAGCTATTAACCGTCTCACCACTCCTTTAGCCCATCCAGCTCCTTGCTGGACCTTGGGGTGGTATTGCAGGGGTGATGGGTTGGTGATAGGTTAAATCTATAGGAGAAGTCTAAGGGTTAGAAAGTTATCACAAGAAACCCTCAGGACCTGGGATAGGTTGGCAGGCTCCAGCCCCAAAGCAGAATAATCAACGAAGTTTGCCAGCTTCCAGATGAAAGGCAAAATCTGTCTAACCACAAGCTCTAAACTCTGTGGTGGGAGGCTTGCTGTCCGACGATTCTTTAGACCAGAGCTGAGCCACAAGTGAGCCCAGCCTCTGGCTGGGAGTTTGCGTATTTGCAAAAGTTGTGTGATTTTTTTTTTTTTTTTAAACCACAAGGGAAGCACGCATGAGGATGGGTGGGTCCAGTAAGTGCGTCTGAGACCCTAAAACTGAAGTGGAAAAAAACGGAACACACACCCTAGTGCAGGTAAGAAATAGAAATGATTTTACTGCTCGGCATTTGCATATAGAGACGCGGTGCACATAATACGACGTGGCATTGTTTGTCAATTGATGCAACTCAGTAATTTTTATTGCAACTGGAAGACAATACATCACAGAAACTTTATGGTAGGTCTGGGGGAAAGTGTTATTTACAATAAATGATGAAATAGTTTGTCTTTGGCAATATGATTACATATGAAGAATGCGAAATGCATGTATGGATGCCTCCAAAGCAACACCATCAGGTCCCTAAAGTCCGGCTGATTGTGCCTGCCTTCACAATGCTCCTGCAGGGAACACAGATGCAACTGAACGTCACTTTCTTTCTCCTTTATGGTTCTCCCTTTCTATTCATGATATTATTGGCAGTTTCATACAGAAAATACAGAAAAAAAAATTGGCTTTTGAGAAATTATTACTCTAGTAAATTAGAATTTGGCCATGTAGGTCTATTGGCCAGCAAAGGTCAGACGACCCTAAGCATCGATAGTAAACCTCTTGGTCTTCTGATTGCTTTATCACTGTTATTTTTTTTTTCTTCTGTAAAACAAAAACGCAACTCAGAAATGTTACAGAATCAGAGTATAAAAAAATGTACAAGTGTCTAATGCTTCCCAGACACACCCGGATACTCCCCCCCCCCCACCCCGCATTTTCACCATGGCAGTAATAAGTAGTAAGTGTGAATAAAACAGCATGAAACTGGTTACTGAATCAGCTATGAGCTTCAATGGCCTCAACACACGTACTCAAGAAATGCTCCATGTTTAAATAACTGAACTTGTGCTAAGTTTCATCTAAAAAAAGGAGGTGGAGGTCGGGGAACTCAGGCCACAGTAATGAAAGGATGAAATACAATTTGTAGGTTTGACAGGCTCACCATATCGAAGTCTGTGCGAATCCAATATGGAATATCAGTTATTTGCAAAAGGTAGGGAAGGCTGTTCTCAACTTTTGCAAATGAAATACAGTGGGAAAAACACTGTTGAATATATTCCAAATAAATAGTCTTGATTTCAACGCTAACAAAACGAACAGGAAGGGTACTTGTGAGCATATCACAGTAAAGTCAGAAGTGATCTTTCACCTAGGTCTGATTTCAAAAGTAGGACAGACAGCAAAATGCAGCACCATAGACACATCGGTTTTGGCCGTTAAAAGATGGATCACTTTGAAAATAGTATTTTCCTTCCTTAATTTTTGGTCAGTGAAGCTAGCACTTGTTTGCTGAACTGTGGAAGAATTTCAAGGTCACACGCATTATTCATGATAAAGCAACCGAGCTGACGAGCCTGTGCTTAATTCAAGAATAACCAGTAGAAGAGAGAGAAAACAAGGAGTTAACCACCTCCGGTGCTCTCTCAAAGGAAGAGGGGTTAACAGATGAACTCACAAAGGTAGGCGGGTCTATACAGAACACTGAATGCCATGTGTAAATCCTCATGAAACTCCAGAAACAGGAACACCACACAATGTATATACTTCGATTTACACATTCCGTTACAAAGAAAAAAGACACCATTACAACTTTGTAACTGTGTTAACTGCAATATAAACCAAAGTCCCGAGTTTGGCAGATAACTAAAAGAGGGTTATCACTTAGGTTATATAGCAAAAGTGTTGATGTATATTATATATAGTAGTATAAATAATAAAAAAGTATTATTTAAATTAGATCACAGTGCTGCATTATGTGCATAACAGTGTTTGATATAGTATTGGAGGGCTGGGACCTACGACACTACGGATTTAACTGTCAACACTGGTTAAGTCACAATCAAGAGGGGACACAGAGTTCGAATGTGTTCTTTTGGTGGCAAAAATCCTGAAGATGAAAGGAAAACACTTCTCTACAGAAACATAAAAATAAATTGCAACATCTGGGCAGCTGTGATCCACCAGAAAGAAACCGAGTCCCAACCTGAATCAAGTTTAAAGGGAAAAGAGGAGTCACATTGAATTTAACCCAATCCCGTATGGAAAACCCTCCCATGTAGGTCACTTGTACAGAACTCCGATTCCTTCTCCAAAAGCCCTTCGAATGAGAGGCTAAGAGCCCACATGCATAGTGTGGGGGGTCACTGAAACGTGAGTTGGTAGCACTTGGTGCCGGGCAGTCCCAGTGTGTCCCAGCACTGAGCTGGGCACAAAAGCCATCTGGACGGTTTTCACAGCCCACAGCCTGAAGTCCCTGGGGCAGGAATGCCATTCGTGTGCATGGCAGCTTCTAGAATGCCCTGTGGTAGCTACTGCCGCACCCAGCAAGGACCAGACACGCTGAATGCCTCTCCGAGAAAAAATCAGCTCTTGGGAAAAGCCTCTGACACATCCCTTCTTGAAGACTCAGCCCCAAGACTGAAACCTGCAGCAGTCGTCTTGGCCATCTCAAACCACCACCTAAACGTGGGTTTGGTTCGTTTGAGTTTCAAATAGACAGCTTTATTTACCAAAGAACTCTCAAAAGTATATTGATTAGAGAGGGAAGGGAAGTAGGAGCTTATGGTATATAATAAGGCTGGGAAAAATCTATGATGCAGACCCTTTCCACGTAGTACTAGATAAAGATAAAAGACAATTAGAGTAGCATAAAAATAACTGTCTATGTGTATATCATTTAAGAAAAAAGAGCTACAGTCTCTTTCTCTTAAATGTGTCCGAGGGCCAACAGCAAGTAATTGTAGATGTCACGGTGCTGATGTGTTCATGGTTGTTTTCCAAAGCATCTTTAAATATTGCTATAGTTCCCCATCTCCCCCTCCCCCCCCGCCCCCCGTGAGTATGTGAGATACTGGAATGACACATGAAAACACCCCTTCTCCCAGCAGGAGAAATGAAAGCAAAAACACCACACCCCTTGAACGGTGCTCAGGCGATCTGTCAGACTCATGAATACATATGCTAGTTTGGAAGCTAAAAGAACACCTGACGTTTGGGAAATAATTCCAAGACTAAAGTGAATTACATTTGAGCAAAATAGTCTTTCACAAATAGGCTTGTGCTTAAATCCTCTACTGCTCTTGGAGGAGGGAGTGAGAGAGGGTGCCTCCCGCCCCTTGGCTTGGCAAGGACACGGACAACCTCATTCTGCCATGAATTCACTACAAACGGCCACATACACATCAATACTTTTTTTTTTTTTCTCAACAATCAAAATACAAAGTTAAACACAATTGAGCCATTGTTTTGGTTATGCATAATGTGTATGCCTCCAAAAACAGAAGAAAAATAGAAAAAAGTACCCTCACTGAAGTTTCCCCTAGAAGTCACCCAGCAGGCTTCTACAAGGGTGCTGAGGGAGACTCAGGAAAATAACACTTAGAAAGCTGCCCGATGAGGTATTTATGCAAAAAGAGTGGTTCTGGAGTTAAGAACACACTTTTATAAGATATTTATCTATTTCTCAAAGAGATCAGAAAAGTAAATCACACACATTGCATTTTATTATTTTCTAAAAGACACCTTTGCTCCTTTAGAAAAACAAAATGAGGGGAGACAGCCCACCGCGGGGGTTTTGACTGGAAGAAGTCCCCGCCAGAAACAGTCCTGGATGTCCGCCTCTGCCTTTTGGGAGGGAAGCCTGAACTTTATCCTGGGAGCGGGGGAGGGAGTGGGGGTGCGGAGCCGAAGGGGGTGTCTTCTGGGTTTGGTCAGGCGACAACACGTATCAAAGTGTTGCTCAGGCTCCGCAACTGACTCAGCTTTTGGGGTGTCAGATACTTGGGGAGATGGAGGGAACAGGGCACTTCGGTAATACATCCTTTTCCCATGTACACCCGGGACAAATGTGCTGGAAGTATTCAGGTTCAGGTCCTGAACTTGACCTGTCATATGGGCGTAGACTTTTTTCCCCCCCGCCAGGTTCTCTTACCAGCAACCCACAGGAAGGAAAGCGCGGGGTCCGCGCCTGTTCATTCCCTCCGTCCTGGCTGCTGCTGGCCACTGGGCTCCACGACGGCCCCCGACTGTCCCGTCTTTAAACATCACCGTCTCCCCAGTGCCCCCCGCTCTCCCTCACCACCACATCCTGAGCCCCGGTAGTGGGTGTTCCTGTTTGTGTTTTAAAATTCCCCTCCATGTGGGTGGAAGATCATATTCTTTCAGAGATTTCTCTCTGGATCTCTCAAGATAATTTCTTTTAGGCAAAGGTAACAGGAGTTTCTGGTCTGCGTGACATCGTCCGGTTGTCTAAATTCAGCTCTCATAATCTAGGTGGGCTTAATTCCAGGTTGGTTCGTGTGCTCAGGTGGCAGAGGTGGCCGGCCCCTCCTTCCCACTGCGAGATGGCATCACAGGGAAACTGTCTGGGGCTGGTCCTTCCAACATCCGTGTCACTTCCTCCTTCGCGTGCACCCTAACTCACACCCTCATCCAATAAGGCCCATTAGCGTGCTTTCCCTTCTTCCGGCGAATTTGCATAATTATTCACTGCCTTTTTGCTAGGACCAACTCACGGTAATGGTTTTCTCAAGTCAGCGTCCCGTAATTCTCTTGACTCTATCATACACACTCACTACTAAGTTTGCCCTCAAATTATTGCGTCATGGTAAACATGGACAGACAAAGAGAAAGGACACACTTTTCAACAGAGAACCAGGGGGTCGGGGGCTGAAGTGCAGACAAGGCAGTTAGAGCTCCGCCATCCAGGCCCTACCAGAACACGAAGATATTTTATATTGCAGAGTAAGATTCCCCAACAGTCAGAATTTGTCCCTGAAGAAGGTTAAACCTTAAACACCTGCTTCAAAAAACCAAAACAAAATAATTGGGGAAAAAAAAAACAAAACAACAGAAAAAAAATGAAAGAAAAGAAAGAAAGAAAAAAAAAAAGAGAAAACCAAAAGAAACTCTAAGCCTAAGGGCTTAAAAATTAGAGGCATAGCCTTTTCTCTATTTTCTATATTTATATGAAAATAATTCATGCTTCATGCTAAATACATTATTTACCTTACAAGAACTTTGTTATTTTTGAATAAAAAAAAGTTTGTGTTTTGTGATTTTTTTTTTCCTTTTTTATCTTTTTTCCTTTTTTTTCTTTTTTCAAAGGAATCCATGCATTGTGGATCAGAAATTTCTGCTGGCTACACTGGCTGAACGTGGAAATCACTGATTTTGCAAAGATGAATCCTGATATTAACTGCAAACTCCATTTTGAGGGCAGTATAGGACTTTTTTGTTTTTGTTTTTTTTTTTTGCCATATTTTTACTTTTGTTTGTCCATCAGTCTGCCTTTAATCTTTTAGAAATACACCACAATACTAATGGCAGGTTCTGTAGCTTTTTGTTTTCTCACTCGGATCAAACAGTTTTGACAGACAGAAAAAGATCTGTACCATTATTTTCTTCCTTAACAGCTACTGTAATTTCCTGGACTTGATTTTCACTTGGGCAGTTAAGAAGACATAGCTTGTTTTCTGCATTAGTTCTCTCTCTCTATCTCTCGTGTGTGTGTGCGTGTGCGTGCAGGGCCAACCTTCAGGCTTATGGCTTGTGGAACATTCTCTTAATACAGAACAAAATTCAATGATGAGCAACATCACTAAAAACTGACCCAGTTTCTTCTCATTGTCATTGACACCTGGTGTAAAAGGAGTGGTCCAGTATGTCCCCCTCCTAAGATGCTACTAGGCTTTCCAGCGAAGAAGCATGAAGGACTGGAGAACGCCCCCCACTCTGTCCACCCACCCCTGCACACTTCATGGCAATGACACCCATGGCAAGGCCAAGAGTCTTCCTGGTGCAGCTGGATGCCCCGCACTACGAGCCTGGGTCTGCTCCCAGGGGACCAGGGTTCTTCCTTGTCCCCAGTCGCCTTATACACATTCACTCGGTGACCCCAACTGGGGGGCCATCCTGACCTTTTAAACCTGAGGGTTGGGCCTGATGGATGATTACTTTGCACACGTGCCGAATGTGTGTTCCCGTGGCATGACTGTTGGCGTCCCTGCGGATTCAGCCACGTGTTTCTGACAGAGCTGGAGGAAGCAATGGTAATTTTGGCTTTTTCGGTTTTGTCTTCAGATAATGAAAAGCTTTTGTAAAACAGCTGAGTGTCAATATGAGTTCTATGGCTTCAATCTCCTTTAAAATAAAATTCTTAAGGGTCCAAAACAAAGGAGGGGCAAATTAAAAAAAAAGGAAAGAAAAGAAAGAAAACCAAACCAAAAAAAAAAAAAAAGAAAGAAAAAGAAAAAAGAAAAAAGAAATTGCTGATATTGCCACAAATCATTAGAAATCTCCTGACATGCTAAAACCAAATGGCCGAGAGTTCAAAACAAATCAGTGACTTGTTTTTAGTTTTTTGTGGTTTCCTTTTGCTCTTTCTGCCCCTTTGCCGTCCGATTGGTGATGTTATTCAAACAGGACCGGATCCCTGCCAAGTGCAGGAGCGAGCCCGCCGCCTCTTTCATCTCCTCGTCGTCGCTCTCGGGGGGCTTCTCCGTGCGTCTCTTTTTGAGGGGCAGCGTGTCGCTGGGCACCCTCCGGGCCTTGGCGCAGTGCTGGCGCTTCTTGTGCTGGGCCGCGTAGCCGCTGTCCCCCAGGGCGTCCTTGGGCTCCTTGGGGCTGTGTTTGCGGTCGTCCTCCTCCGTGTCGCTGTGGCTCTCGGGGCTCTGGAAGCTGCCCTCGCTGCCCTCCCGGCTCCCCTTGGGGGCGAACTCGTAGTGGTCGTCGGCCGAGGAGGAGGACGCCGAGTCGCTGGCGGGCGAGGCGCTCCTGGCGTTGGACTTGGCACTGCTGTAGTTGTGGTCGTCCTTGGGGTCGCCGCTGACCACCGGGGAGCCGCATGATGGCTCGCTCTCGGTGCGTAGCCGGCAGCCGCCCAGGCCGTTCCTGCGGACGGGGCGGCGGGGAGGGGACACAGAGAGGACACAGGTTAGCCCCCCGCGCTCACGCCCGCAGGCCCCTGACCCGCAGCCCGGCGCTCTGCCCGCCTGGGGCCCTGCAGGCGGCCCTGCTCTGCGGGCAGCGCCCCGAATCCCGACCCCCGGCCTTCCCACTCATGCCCCGCTCGCCCGCATTCCCCCTCGGCCTGGGCGGAGACGGCAAACCACTCTCTTCTGCGGTGACAGCGCTGGAGGGCCACCTCTTACATCAAACCAGAAAAATCAAGCCGGGCTTGGTTTCGTACGCCAGCCAACACCACGGGGTAGGCTCTGCCGGCCTGCCTGGCTACTTCAGGGGGACAAGCCCGCTCTCTGCCAGAGCTGCGACATTAGGAGCCTCTTGTCAGGAGATGAAACCCAGGGTTCAGCGGAAAGGGCCACCTGCCGTGTGGTGACAGCTATTCACTCGCGCCTTCCCTCCCTCCCTCGTTCATCCTGCAAATATTCGCTGAACACCCCACATGCAGATGCATGGTCTTAGGGAGGGTCCCCAGGAGGCATCCGTGGTGGGATCAGATACAGACACTGTCGCAAAGATGCTTAAAGTTGAACAGAGAAGCAAGTCGTGGTCACATCACAGGTGAGAGAGCAGTAAGCTGCCACCTACTATACTCACCACCTGCCAAATGCCACGTACCATCTGCAAGGATGGCTGCATTTAACTCTGTAAAGCGGGTGCGAGCATCCCTATTTTACTGACATTGGAAGAAGGGTCTGGAAAGCCACACAGCTAATACGTAGCAGAGATGGGATTAAGACCAAAGTCTGATTCTTTTTTTTTTTTAAAGATTTTATTTATTTATTTGAGAGAATGAGATAGAGAGAGACAGCATGAGAGGGGGGAGGGTCAGAGGGAGAAGCAGACTCCCCGCTGAGCAGGGAGCCCGATGCGGGACTTGATCCCGGGACTCCAGGATCATGACCCGAAGGCAGTCGCTTAGCCAACTGAGCCACCCAGGCGCCCCAAACAAAGTCTGATTCTCAAGATGGGCTCTTAGTGCAATCTGACAGACTCTCGCTGTTTTTCTGATTTCCCTATAACTAGGTCCCTTCCATACACTCCCATCAGAAGCCCACACCAGTTACGACACCACGGATTACTGTCTCGTGTCTTTACGCCTGAGTGATGAACTGAGCTCCCTGTGCTTCCATACTGGCAAAGGGGAGGGTAACTGCACCCACTTCGTTGTGGGGCTGAGGACGGGGGACCAGTGCCTGGCTCAAGGGTGAGGACTATGATGTTCATTCCTGCTTCGGCCACACATTCCCAGGGGTGGGCACTGAGAGGACACAGTAGGTGCTCAGAAGAGGTGGTGATGAGAGAGGAATATGCACAGGAGAAAAGGTGTATTTGCAGCTGGAGGGGATAGACGGAGGGCAAGAAAAAGGTCCGCGGAAGACACGGCATCTGACTTGGACATGAGGGCTGAAGGTTCTGGGCAGGGAGGAGAGGTGTTCTATTGCACATGTTGGCCCCATGTCCTGTAAGCCTATCCACCCGATGATGCACTTCTAGGAGCTCTGGGGAACATGAGCACACTTTTCCTTCCTTCCTTCCTACACACCCCCAGCTCTACGCTCTCCTACCATGTTCCCTCCACAGACAGCACGTCCCACCATCTGTATGAGCTGTATGATGCCTTGTTCAAAGTCTGTGTGCTTCCCATTGGAGTGTTAGCTCCACAAGACAGGGCCCAGTCATGACATGTCCCCCAGCGCCAGGCGCAGAGTGGACACATGAGATAGAGCAAGGGTAGGAGCAGATGGAATTGTGTGGCAGAGAGCATGAAGTTTGGGAAGATACTGTGGGCCTCCCCCAACATGCCTTACTGGACACTCCCCGAACATATGGCATCTATGGAAAGCCTATGGGGTTGGGCCCAACGAGAAGATTCGGTCACGAGCTGTTACCCTCTCTTTCCTGCCATCTCTATGGGCCCTGAGGCTCAAGAAGACCCTGGTTGCAGCCCAGGGAGAAAGTGAAAGGGGAGGAGAGTCCTTGGTGTAAATGGTGTAGCAGGGGAGTGGAGCCAAGGACTCTCCCTCCTGGTGTTCGAGGCCCTGCAGTGGGTGCTCTGCTAAATGTAAGCGGGTGGTGAGAATTCCCACTGAAATATGCACCAGCAAAATGCATGAGGGCCATTATCCAAACCCAACCTTTGCTACATGCCTGGAGATCATCAAAATCAACCCCAGCAATGACAGTGCTGCCCAACAACAATTAATTCGCACAATGAAGTCCTAGCAGTCTCCAGAACGGCCCCAGGCGGTGTCCTGCACGCTGTGATCCCAGAATCCACAGCACCTCCGCCCAGCCCTTCTGGAAAGAGCCTGGCTCTCAAGACAGACAGGCTTCTGTTCACAGCCCAGCCCTGTTTATTAGTGACCTGCCGTGGGCTCATCTCCCTTACAGGGCGGGGTGATGATGAAATGAAAAGTTCCGAGCGCAGAGGATGGCTTCTTCAGTGGTGCTTGAGAATTCTGCCTTGGTTTCCTCTGTTGCCATCAGACGGCTCACCACTGCTTCTTATGGCTGTGACATGCTTACCTGAGCACTCGTTTTCTTTCTATTCTGGGTCGGGAGGCTTATGGGAACACGGCATAAAGGAAGAGGAAAGGGGACCCGAGAGAGGGATGCCTCAGGGGCTTGCCTGTAAACACAGCCCCTGAGCTTTGGGGAATGGCCCCTGCGATATCTATTTTCTGCAGACTTTCTGTTTCTTGGCTCTGTCTTGGGTGCATAGAAGTGGCTAGGAAAAGATTACTTTGAGGTGTTTCCAAATATGAAACTCAATAAATGTAACTAATTGCACAGGTAGCTATTAATAGTTATTAAACAAATGAAATTGAAAGTCTCGGATAATGGTTCTCTTGATCTTTGTTGTTTCAGGTAACTGCTGTAAAATGCAAAATAATCGGTCTACTGAACTAGCATAAAACAGTCTCAGAGCGAAGCCCACGACACTTGGATGAGTAAACTGGGCTATGGCTGGCTTTTAGAAAATCAATTTAGTTCTGAATCCTCATTTGTTAACAACATGGGGCTTATAATTCACTTCACTACCACAGTTAAGCAGAACAGGCTACCTCGGAACACAGAGAGAAAGAGAGAGGGGGAGAGAATCATGGGAGCAAGAGTATGAAATTTGGCAAAAATTAGCCAAAAGCTAATTCTTACTGAATCTAGGTGAAAGGCATATGGTGTTCATTGTGCTTTTCCTCATTCCCACAGGTTAAGACATTTTTTTGAGGAAAAAGTTTGGAGTAGGGCGTGGGAGATATATGAGATATATGCTAGAATGACAGCAAGGACAGAACATTCTAGTTCCAGACTATTACAAGAGGAAGGGTTCTGGGCCTGAGAACTTCTCTTTCTTAAAGGAGATAAACAAGCCTGAGAGAAGTACTAAAGACACACTACAGTCAAATGGAGAACAGAAGAGAAAATCACTTTGATAGTCCATGAATTAAATGTTATGTAGGGCAAGGTCTCTGGTACCACTTGGAATCATGCTGCACGCCAACAGGGATTCCATAAGCCACACTCTGGAACACTGGCCTAACTCAACGAACTGTTTTGCAGATTAAATAAACAGAAACTAAGGAAGTCCCATGACTGGTCCACGGTGCCCCAGCTAGTTCTCAAAGACAGCTCAAGCAGGAATTTGAAATATCTTTCTGTCTCTCTCAGGTAAGGAAACCAATACACCCATTGACCGTATTTCTGGATAAAAACAGGTATGCAGACGTTAAGTTCAGGGAGCAGGAATTAAATTATAAATGTATCTCTCTCAGTGGATAAAATTAACTTTCCCTGAGATTGCAGCATGGGCGCACAATCCATAAATTACACACAACTCGGCAGGGAGTGACAAGCTCCTTCAATTATGAATAACTTGATGCGATGTTCGTGGTGGCACAAGGCTGCCAGGGGCCGTCATTACGGGGCGCCACATACTTAGAAGGAACCAGTCATCCCGAACATGCTGGAAGGTAAGTAGCTAACCACCTCTTCAAAAATCATTCATTGAAATGAACATGGGATACATGAGAAATGCCTGCCATTCTTCAGGTGTAGCTGAGCTTGCATGTACCACCACTCACAGCAGTCATGTTAATTTCAAAAACCTGGTATTCAGTCTCTCGTCAAACTGATGGGCAACAGCAAACATAAAAGGTGAGAAATCACATTAGTTCAGGCCGAGAATGAGCAGTGCTTGCAACTAACAAGTCAAAGTACGGCTTCTAATGAGACATGGCCATTTTGCGGTCTCCTCTCTTGGTTCATTATTGGTCTAACCATACGTATCACCTCCACCTTGCACCTGAGCCCAAGGGTTTTCTCTGGAACTGATGGTTTTAAACCTAGAGACCAACATTTAGGGTGAAGTGGTCCTCTCAAGGGACTGACTTGAGAACTCTGGGCTTTTGTCAAGCATGCAGTTAATGGGATCCTGAATCAAGGCTAGAACCAGAGCCAGTGCAGGGCTTCTGTCTAAAACCAAACACAGGTAGAAAGACAACGGAAGACAAGAGATGGCTGGGGGCTTTCACTTCCAGCCGGGAGGCAGAGAAAGCATCTGGAAGGCACTCTTCCGACTATCACACAAAAGATCTTGGACGAAGCACAGCAACACAGTTTTAAGTCACTGCCGTGTTCCCAGTGAAGCCTTCACTGGGAACACAGGGGACTCTTAGAAACCCATGCAAACACACGTGTACCAAGAGAATGTCACATACACACAGAGTTAAAAAATAAAGGGACAAAATCTGAAATGAGAGCAGGAGGCAACCAAGAAAGCCAGGGTTTCCCCAGAGCAGACGCCAGCACTGTGACAAGGGCCCGAACTTATGGTGATGGGGACAGAGCGGCAGAAGATTGACTCTGGCAGCTGCTGTAGCTCCTCAAAGGGGATTAAGGTGGCCTCAGGTGTACTGGGCCCTAGGCACCCAGCGTAAGCTTTGAAAGCAAATCCTCTCTTCAAGAACACAACCTGAATTTCAGCCATCAGGATTCCCCCATATTACGGTTAATCAAATAGTCACGTAGAAAACTCATAACCTAAAATCATCAAACATACCAGCAAGCAGGCAACTAGGAATGTATAAATGTAAAAATGTCACATAAATGAAAAAGCTAAGACGTCTGAATAATGATAATCTCAATGAGGTCCTAGGGAAAAGTAACTTGCCCATCACAGGCAGACAATGGGGCTAAAAGCCAGCCTTAACCTCCGCCCCAGATGGGACGCAAAATAAGAAAAGCATCCCCTGAGATTTTTTAACCACAAGCCTTGAGTCTTGTGGGGATGAGGCCAGAATTTGGGTCCACTGTGTGGACCCAAAGGCTTTAAACTAAATTTAATTTAAAGTGCCCAATGGTGCCTACTAGAAGAAAATACAAATCCTTTCTGGAAGAACAGTCTTTAATATCAGGCCACAATGAATTCCCACAGATAAGACTTTAAGGAACACAGGTTCATAATAAAAAAAAAAAAAAAAAAAAAAAAAAACCACAAATAAGCCACCATAAGGCAGAGGCAACAGAAAAACCAACTATAGAATCTGAACTGTAAAGCTGACAAATATTGAAGTAAGTAGGTACACGATGTCAAGCATGTGTACAGAAATAAAAGAGGGAACTGAAAAGTATCAGAAAGGAAGAACAGATTATGAAATCTAAGTAGACAGATTTTGGAAAGCATCAGTTGCCTGAGATGAAAAAAGTATAATCCCTGAAATTAACCTCAATGAAGCTGAAGGAGAAAAATTAGTTAAAAAAAAAAAAAAAAAAAGAGCAGTGAATTGGAAGATGAATCTGAAGAGACTACATACCATGCAGCAGAGACAAAGAGAAATACGGAAGGCTGGGCAATGTGGAATACAGTAAGAAGACCCAATGTAAATACAACTAGAGTTCCAGAATGAAACAGAACATGGGGGCAAACCCAACGCCTGAAGAGAAAACGGGCTGAGAATTTTCTCATTTTGATGAAAGGTACCAATCTTCAGATTTAACCAACAAATCCCACAGAAGGTAAGTAAAAAGAAATGTGTATCTGGACACATCATAGTCGAACTGTAGACATTTAAAAAAGGGAGAAAGAAGACTTAAAAGTAGCAGAAAGAAAACACATCACCTAAGGAGGAGCATCAGTGGGGAGCCTGGGTGGCTCAGTCAGTTGAGCCTCTGACTCTGGATTTCGGCTCAGGCTGTGATTGCAGGATCCTGGGACTGAGCCCTGAGGTGGGGCTGAGCCCTGGAAATGGGCTCTGTGCTCAGGGGAGCGTCTGCTCAGGATTTTCTCTCTCCCTCTGCTCCTCCCCCCATGCATGCACTCTCTCTCTTTCTAAAATAATAAAAATAAATAAATCTTTAAAAAAAATAGAGTATCAGTTAAGATAAAACAAGCAAAATAGATGAAAGTGGAAAAATATTCTCAAAGTGAGAGAGGAAGGAAAGAACGGTCAAACTAGAACTGTATGCATTATAACATTATCTTCTAAGAAAGAAGGCAAAATTAGTATGTTTTCAGACAAGATGTCATTAGTGCTTTAACTAAAAGCAGATACTCAGTATAAGGAACTTCTTAAGAATATATTTCAGGAAAAAAGGAAAATGAAGGTCTGAGACGCAAGAAGAAATGATAAGCAAAGAAAATGTAATCAAGTATTGACTGAACAGCATAATGATGATGATAATGACTAAGTGACTTAAAAAAAAACTGAAATAGAACCAAAGTACTGGACAAATGTAACACATCATTTGGGAGGCAGAGAAGAACAGTTAAAGCATTCCAAGGGCCTTGTATTGATCAGGAGGTTAAAAGTATTGATTAACTTTAAACATTTTAAAATATTCATGTTACAAGTTCTGGGATCAACACTAAAAGAAAAGAAACAAAATGTATAATTTCTAAACCATTAGAAGGGAAAAAAATGAGGAATGGGAGACTCTTGATCAATTTAAAATAATGCAAGAAATGAAAAAGAATCTGGAAATAGCAGAGCAAACAAATACAAAATAAAATGGTAGAAATAAATCCAAATATGTTATTAAAAAGGGGCTAAAAATCTTCACTAAATGGTAAAGATCATTAACACAGAATTAAAAAAAAAAAGCTGTTTCTAAGAGAAAAACCTAAAACACAAAGACAAAAAAAGGTTAAAAGTAAAAGGATGGAAAATGTTGTCTCATGCCATGCTGGTGTAGCTATATTAAAACCAGAGAAGACAGATTTTTAAGGCAAAAATCATTACTACAGATAAAGAGAGTCATAAAACATTCATAAAGGTTCAGTTTACCAGGAAGATACAACAGTTCTTTTTTTTTTTTTTTGAAGATTTTATTTATTTATTTGACAGAGAGAGATACAGCGAGAGAGGGAACACAAGCAGGGGGAGGGGGAGAGGGAGAAGCAGGCCTCCCACCGAGCAGGGAGCCCGATGCGGGGTTCGATCCCAGGACCCTGGGATCATGACCCGAGCCAAAGGCAGACACCTAATGACTGAGCCACCCAGGCGCCTGAGATACAACAGTTTTAAACATGGGTACCTCCACTAAGATAGCTTCAAAACATACACAGCCCAAACTGAAAGAGCTACCAGGAGAAACGGTCAAAATCCACATTGTAATGGGAGATTTTAAATACATCGTTCTCAGTATTCAATTGATCAAGGGTGCTCCCCCACAACAGGGTTGGTAATGCAGACTTGATCTAACGGACATATACACAACATGTGTTAGTAATGAAGACGACATATTACTTTGAAGCGCACACAGAATATTTATAAAAACCAATGTATACTAGATCATATAGCAAGTCTCCCCAAATTTTGAAGAAGCGGTATCTTACAGATCAACTCCCTGACCACAAATGCCTGGTAGTTAAGAATCAGTGTTGAAGAGGTAACTAAAAACCAAAATAAGAAACAATCACCTTCTCCTCAGTTTGAAAATTTAAAAACATGCTTCCAAAAATACCTGTGAGTCAAAGAAATCAAAAGGGAAATTAAAAATACTTTGCACTGTTAATAATGAAAATAAAAGATATCAAAACTCATGGGATACAACTAGGCAGTAGTTTCAAGGAAATTATAACCTTCAACTTTTATAGAAAAAGAAGAAAAGTTTAAAAATGAAAGTAACCAATCCAGACAAAGAGAAAAAGAATAAACCTACAAAAAGAAAGCCAATTATAAATGAAGGAAAAAAAAACAAAAACCAACAAAAAAACCCAAAACCCCAAACCAAAAAACCCAAAAGTTGACTTTGAGAGGAAAGCCAAAAAACTGTGGCAAGATTAAGCAAGAAGAGTGATGTTAAAATGAAATAAGGAATGAAAAAGGAGCATAACTACAAAAGTATTTTAAAAGACGGCAGACACGTTATGAATAACTTTCCACCAACAGACCTGGAAACTTTGGTGAAGTGGACAAATCCCTACAGTAACCATAATGAATTCAGAAAGAAATTAAAAATAAGCCATACTCTTCTTGTCGCATTTTCTTCTCTCCCTCCTACCATAAAGCATAACCTATTTCTGAGTTTCAGAATTGCCTTCAAAGAACATGATTTCAGAAGATGGAAGCTGACAGGTGCATGGTCTTTAAAAACAAAACAAAATAGAATACAAAAAGACCAATAGCAGGTACTGCATCGGGAATATAGTCAATGTATTGTGACAGCACCGTATGAGGATAGATGGCAGCTATCTATGTCTGTTGTGAGCACAGCATAATATATAGACTTGTCTAATCACTACGTTGTACACCTGTAACTAATGCAAAATTGTGTGTCAACTATACTTCAATTAAAAAAAGAAAGCCCAGGGGCACCTGGCTGGCTCAGTCAGTACCGCATGCACCTCTTGATCCTGGGGTTGTAAATCCGAGCCCCATGTTGGGTGTGGGGATTACTTAAAAAATAAAGAAGGGGAAAGATTTGTCTCCTTAAAAAAAAAAAACAAAAAAACAAATCTCAAAAAAGAAAAAAGAAAAAGAAAGACCGGTGGCAAATCTTCCCTCAAGTTCTGTTGTTAGACTACACTCTATCTTAAAATTGAACGTTGTCAGCTTCCTGAAACTCCTGTGACAAACATCTTCTCAAAGGGGAAAGACAAAGTTAGGTGGCCAGGAGCAGATCTTAGGCTGAGAGGAGTTTTCCTGATGACTCTATTCTGACAGCACCTTAGGTATTAATGCTCTGTATTACAGTAAGACCATTAATTCCTGACTCGCTTCATGTTCCATGGGAACTGCAGTTTTCACTTGAGGTCCAAATAAAATTAAGCAGCTTTAGCTGGTGACTAGATGGAACTTTCTTATAATTTTATAAACTGCTGAGGTTCAGATGACTGCTCCCACTCCTTAAAACCAATGGCTTGGGCAGATGTACATTGTGCTGAAGGGGGCATAAAAAGCTCAATCTAAGCCTTTTCCTGGGGTTTGGGGCTAAGCTTCAGGTGCTCAGAAAGGGGACTTGGGAAGGTGTGTGGAGGGCAAGCTAGATGAATCCAAGGCTCCCCACATTATTAATCTTATTTTTGTTTCCAATTGGCTTTACTACGGTAAAATACACAAACATGAAAAACTTACCATCTTAACCATTTTTAATTGTATAGGTCAGTGGTATTGAATGCATTCATAGTTATTGTGCAGCCATCACCACCGTCCAACTCTAGAACTCTTCATTTTATAAAACTACAACTCTGTCCCCAATAAATACTCACTCTCCACTCCTTCCCCCCCTTAGCCATTGGCAACCACCCTTCTACTTCCTGTCTCTAGGATTTTGACTACCCTAAATACCTCATATAAGTGGAACATAGAGTTTGTCTTTTTGTGACTGGATTATTACACTCAGTGTAATCTCCTCAAGGTTTATCCGTACCGTACGTAGCATGTGTCAGAATGTCTTTCCTTTTCGAGGCTGAATGAGATTCCATTGTGTGTATATACCACATATTGCTTATTCATTCATCTGTTGACGAAACCTTGGGTTGCTTAAACATTTTAGCTATTGTGAATAGTGCTGCTATGAACACAGATGGACGAAAATCCCTTCAAGACCCTACTTTTGGTTCTTTTGGGTACAAACCCAGAAGTGGAACTGCTGGACCATATGGTAATTTGATTTTTAATTTTTTGAGGAATCGCCATACTGTTTTCTACAACAGCTACACCATGTTACATCCCTACCCATAGCACACAAGGGTTCCAAGTCTTCCACATCCTCCTCAACACTTGTTAGTTTCTGCTGTTGCTACAAGTCATCCTAATGGGTGTGAGGTGGTATCTCATAGTTTTGATTTGCATTTCCCTAATGATTAGCGATGCTGAGCATCTTTTCATGAGCTTTGGCCATTTGTATATCTTCTTGGGAGAAATATCTATTCAAGTCCTTTGCCCATTTCTGAATTGGGTTGTTTGTTTTTCCATATTATTTATCAAGCACCTACTTAACACGTATCATATGCCAGGCACATAACTCTGCATTACCCTAATAACCCGTAAGACTGGTTTACTAATGAGAAGCCCAGGCACACACATACAACCACAGGATAAGGACTGGGGAAACTTGGTTCCTGAGTTCTCGTATGTAATTTCTGGCCCTGCTGCCTTATGAAGGACCCCCACCCCCTCAGCAGTTTTCTCCCAGTCCTCTTTGGCAAGCCTTGGACATTTAATTCTTCTCAACCACCTGAATGATCACTTGCAGTCAAAAGAGCCCTCAGAGTTGAAAGCAAGGGGGCCCAGATCCCAGAGAACTGCTATGGCCCCTACCTGGGAGGCAGCCCATAATGCTATAAATGTGAGAAATTTGGGGCTCCTGTTTCCCAAGAGAGCCAGGAACAGTTCTCCTAGGGCTATAATCATTTGTTCCATTCAATGTATTCTCTGCAAAGAATGTCTCTGGGAAAACCGAAGACACAGGCATGAAACTTTCGTGTGAGAGTCATTTTGAGGATGATGTGTCTTGAGGACTCTATGCCCAGGCAAATTTAAAAATAAGCAGGTTTCCAACGACTAAGGATGGGCCAATCTCTGAGGTTATTGAGTAAAAAGTCAACACTGTAAAGTCAATTACACTATTGACAGATACTCTTACAAGGAGATTTCACATCATAATTATATGCAAAGGAACCCAGCAAATACAAGCTGTGTAATGATCAGCTAATAAAAGTAACACTTCATCTATGTCAATAACAGTTTCAGAGTTAAGACAAACAAACATGGCCTTTGCCACTCAGTGGTGGGGAAAAAAAAAAAAATCCCTGAAAGACAAATATTTTCACTTAAGGAGAAGTCACTTAGACTCACACAGAAAACCTGCCACACAAAGCAGAGTAGGAAATTGGTCTTTAGTGGGTGCTAATGACTCTCTGGCCCTCCCTCCATCCCCCGCTGCACTGATCGGGGGTGGGGGGCAGTGGTGGGAACACGAACACCCTCAGAAACCCTTGGTCACCAACACGGGGTCTGGCCAACATCTGCTGTTGTTCTGTTCTCCTGTGGACTGTTTTCCTTTTAACCTCAGATACATGGTCAAATTTTTAAAAAATTTTAAATTACAATGAGTGTGAAAGAGCAAAACAAGATCCTCCCACCCAAAGACTTATTAATGGGTTTTACATAGACAATGGTTCTGCAAACATCCCCGTGGCTATGTTTATGTTTATTCTTTCTGAAAGCATCTCAGTACCTATTATTTGCCAGGCATTTGGGGCATGAAGAAGGCAAAGTATTCTGAGCAAGGGTCCTTGACCTTACGGAGCTTGCAATACTCCTCTCCCCTAATTTCTCTTAAAACTGAGCTGGAAGGTGCCGAACTTGTATTTGGAGAATGCACTGCTAATGCACAATGGTTTTCTTGACTGGTTCTCGCTTATTTATGCAGATGGAAACCTGTCTAGTTTTGCAAACCAGCAGTTGTGCATTTCACCGAAAACTTCTCTGATGCTGACGAAGGTCACTCTTAGACTGTGTGCTTTCACAGTGGACAGACATCAAGCAAGCAAGTGGACAGACATTGAAACTACTGTCACTCAGCTCCAAACCCACCCTTCCACAGTGCTTTGCGGGCTAGGGCTGGGGCTGGGGCTGGGCTGTGCAAGCCCCACGTCTACTGCACCATCTGGCTCCATGTTAGGCTCAAACAACACGAGGTGCCACGGAAAGACTGGGAAGGGGGAGGAGGAAGAAAGGACACGCCCCTTCCTGGGTGTATCCTGTTCACCTGAGGCCACAGCTCATTCCTGTAGAAGCTGTTGAATCCAGCTCATGGTCCCTCTGATGCTTACAGAACCAACTTCTTCACGTTCCCCTACAGGGCTTACACCAGCAGGAGATCTGAGATCCCTCGGGTCCTTCCACAGGTCCCTCCTCTGAGCTCAGAGACTCCAGCACCCTGGGGAGGGGTACCCGTCAAAGGTCTGGATCCCCTCTTCTGAGGTCTGAGCCCCACCTCTGCAGGGCAACCATCACAATCTCTCCCCTTTCTCTTAGCCTGAGGGGATGTGGCTGCTTCCAGCAACTGCTCTCGCCATGATGCCTGGAGTTCTCTTTTTACCCTTCCAGTTACTTGGTTCATAACTTCCTACCTGGTTGACGGTTCTTTACATGAAAGTCTCCCTGCTTGAACACCTAGTATGCTTTCTGTCTCCTGACTGCACCTGAAACCTGTTTTGTGGTCTTTCACCGTGGCAGAGCCAAAGTGAGGTGCTCCCTTCACTGGGGAAGTGGCAACTCTTTAATGAGAGACAAGACTTCACTGTTTTGTGGTGGTGCTTTTTTATCGCCCCAACCAGAACATAACCAGGAGGAAAAAAAAAAAAGGAAATCAATATTTTAAATGATCCTCCAGGGAGTACTACTCAGTAGAATGTATGATAATGGGAAATGATATACGCTACAAGGATAATAATTAAAATTAGGGGATGGCTCCTGCCGAAGGCCAACCTGGTCTTACATCTCTCTCCCCGTGCGCCCGGCTCCCCTGTGCTCTGCTCCGAGGAATGGCCAGAGCCACATCCAGATCCATCCTGGAAAGGGCTGAAAGGAATGCTCAAGATGACAAACTGAAATCTATACTTGGAATCTGCTAATGAACATAGATTGTTATTCCACGAGAAACAGTCTACAGTCTCAAAGTCCTGTCAGCCAAAAAGTAAGGTGGGAGGTGAGGCTGAAAAGATTTTAAGACCAGAAAATAGAGTATGTCTCTCTCATAATGTGACACAAAGGCACTGATACTTTGGCTTCATGGAAGAGGCTTTTCATTTATGAACTCAGGAATTACTGATCTACAGATAACCATGGAAGATACTGGAGAAATACAAGAGAGAGACCCATCCCCCCATCTATTTTTGGAAACTATCACCATATTGGGTTAGCGGAAATGCTATGTGGTTTTCTAACTTTATTACTATTCTAATTCCAACCAAATTCCCTCCTCATCAGATCCTAGACACCAGTGTCCGCCCTGAAGATTGGGGGACTTCCACCTTGGCAAGAGTAGGTTGGTTTGCCAGAAGAGCGCAAGACACAACTGAGCGGGAAAGCTTCACGTGGTTCCTTCACACGAGGGAGCTCGACCTTGCATCTTCCCTCAGGCCCCCCAACAGACCTTCTGGGGTGGTTTCCTTTGGGACATGAGACACTATGAAAGGAAAATGGCCTTCAGATGCGAACTTGATCCAAAAGTGCAGAGTGAGCAAGGAGAGGATGCTATGGAGGGGTACAGCTCAGTGTGACGGGCCTTCCAAGTGAGAGCCTGGGCCCGACACTGCAAACGTGAGGAGTCATCAGCCATCAGCCAAGTGAATGAGAGCCAGCCCTATCTATAGCAAGTGAACCCGAGAGCAGAGGGGGACACACAGAGGAATTTTACCACACAGGGTCACCCATCAAAGGGCCGCAAACAAAGCATGGGGCTTTCAAAGCCATCCAGGGTGGCTCAGAGGCCACGTTCCCAAAAGCTTTGTGAAGTAATCGTTTTTGTGATGGACCTTGAAGGAGGTGCTGATTTGCACGTGGAGGCTGAGGGAAGCCTACACAGAGGCAACAGAATGGATAAGATGGGCCAACACTGGGGAACAAGTTTGGCTCAAGGAGACAGAAGGAATGGGGTGATGTCAGGCTGATATGTGGGAGGCAGTGGGCAGAGAAGCAGCAGGAAAATAGGAGGTGGCATCCACACTGGCCCCTTTGAGGGATCAAAGCTAGTGAGAGACCCTAACCCAGGGCTGGCAATGGAGTAAGAAGGATGGAGGGAAGCAATTTCCCAAGGAAGAGTTCATGTGGCTTGGGCAACTGACCTGATTCTTGGAAGCAGGGGGAATGATGCCACCTGTTATTTATATCCCACTTACCAAGGCACTTTTCACACAGGATTTTGCAGTTCATTCTAGAGGTAGACCAGTTGGCCTAGAATCTAATGAACAACTTGCTCACCACTTCCTTCCCCCTTCCTTGCCCCACCTTCTTAGAACAAAAACACTTAATTTGTCTTCATCTCCTTATCTGCAACAGGACCGAGATAATTTGAGCCCAGAAGGCGAAGCTGGCACGTGGACTGGGGTCCCTGGGAATTACTTTGACTTTTCTGAACACCCAAACCAAGTTTACGGTCTTCACTGTTTAGAGGCTGGGCCTCTCGATCCCAAGTGACCCTGTGGGACACATGATGATGCCCTTCCCACTTCTTAGGCAGGCTCTGCCCAGAGAGTGTCTCCCTTACCTCACAGCTGCCGTCATTCCAATGGGAGTGATTGGCAAAGGCCGAACTCCAGGAAACAGCCCGCGGCTCAGAACCCGTGCTCCATTTTGTATCACTCCTGGAGGAACTGCAAAAGCAAAAAGGAAAGACACCACACATGAGTTCAACTTCTAAGATTTCTGTTGAGTCAGAAATTCTGGATACACCAGAGAGAAGAGAGAGAGAGAGAGAGCGAAAAGAGAGAGAAAGTATTACTGGCATAGAGAGTGAACAGAGAGAGAGAAATACGCGTGTGCACGTGCACACACACGCGTACATGCATGCACACCGAGAGGGAAAGAAAGATACCATGCCTCAAGAAAGAGGTTCAGTCAGCCGTGTCAGACCATTACCTTACAATCAAATTATTGATGCACCGGTTTAAAAAAGGGTGAGTATTAAAAAAATGGGCTTCAAACATTATTTGCTTGCGCTTATTAAATATAAGCTTTCATTTCCAGTCAGACCCTAACAAGATCTCAAGAACACGGACAGAAGTCTGATAGCAATGACCAAACAAAAGCATTTCCTCATGCTTCTCCGATCATGGTCAGAAGCTGAGAACACCTTTCTGTTTGTCCTTAATCCAACAAGGAAAAAAGAGAGCCGAAAAAATAACAAAGCTGATTTTACAAAAAGCCTCTTGGCACCTCAGTGCTCACAACACAGTTCGTGCTCACCGTGATTTCTGCTGCCGAGGAAAGACCCTTCCTCAGTGTGGCGGGGTAGAGGGCTGGCAGGGAAGCTCTGGCTCCTGCCTCAGAATCATGCAGAGCCCGCTCTGGAGGGCCCACTTCCTCCTTTCTCGAAGCTTCCCCCCAAGCAAATCTCCAGAGAGTTCTCTCACCATCCTGCCTTCTCCTAAATACCCTCGTCCCTGGAGCAACGGTAAGCCAACCTTTTTGCCAGGGAACATCAGATCCCGTCCGTTTCCATACAATCCCACAGGAGCCTCACTCCTGTCTGAGGAGTCACACAACAGGGGAACCACAGGAAATCCCCAAGAGTCCATCTTTTTCGACCTCCCAAATAGCAGTTTCGTTTGGTTCAAGCCAACACTCTTCCTGTACTACCAATTCTCCTCCATGCGTCCACGGGGCCAGGCGTGCTTCATGAAGTGAGAGCCCTGATGCGGGGCTTGGAGTCTTAGCTTTAATCTTAATTCCTCTTCTGTGACTTTATGCAAGTTACCGAAATCTCTTCTTCCTTCTCTGAACAGCATCCTGAGTCCCCCGAGCTCTGGCTGTGTTCATACAGCCCCCCCACAGTCTCATCCAGAGGCAAAGTGGATAAATCAGGCTTTCTCAAACAAATGCCATACCAAAAAGGCTCCAGAAAATCATACATTCAAAAATGAAAACCCTTCTGGATATTAAGTTTTTAACGTCCATATTGAGTAGAATACTCTCTACAAAACACAAACATTACTTTCATTCATTCATTCATTCATTCATTCATTCATTCATTCATTCATTTATTTGACAGAGAGAGAGATAGCGAGAGCAGGAACACAAGTAGAGAGAGTGGGAGAGGGAGAAGCAGGCTTCCCGCCAAGCAGGAAGCCCGATGTGGGGCTCGATCCCAGGACCCTGGGATCATGACCTGAGCCGAAGGCAGACACTTAATGACTGAGCCACCCAGGCGCCCCAACATTACTTTCTATCCTGTAAATTTTAGGCTTCTAAGAGCATGTTTACATAAATATTCCAAACCTTTAACAAGAGGTCCCTCATATAGGATGAATGTCCACTCCTGAATATAGGATGATGTATTATATAGACTGATTCCTCGAGAATTCTGTGGCTCTTGCTAATATTTTTGCTACCTTTTTTTCTAGGTCTGTGTAAAGCCCTTGCCACTGGGTTTTCTAAAAGGTGGATGGGAGACAGAATTAAAACCAGTGCCCAAAGTCAGTACCGCCAATGCAGTCCAGTGGTCCAGAATCTTCCCATTCTCATACCATATTTAACTGTGACAGTAGGCTGAACTAGATCAGAAACTCTTAACCCGTGTCCCTTACTCTCAGCCTGATTTCAGACAGCAGATCATCTGAGACAGGAGACTTACCAACTATCTTAGAAGCATGAAACCTGTATAATGTGATACTCTGGGTACGTATCCTATTTTGCTTAGTTGATAAGTTCTAAGGAAGAGTACCTAAAATTTATATTAACTGACTTACATTACTGATTTCAAGATTTCCTATAGAGCTACGAGACAGAGTGGGATTAGTGTCAGTAGAGATATACAGATCAGGAAGAACACAGAATTCAGAAATATACCCACAAATACATGGCCAACTTGATTTTTGGTGGAGGTAACAAGACAACACAATGGGGAAAACAGGGTTAGAACAACTGGAGATCCGTTTGGGAAGAAATGAACCTTGGTCCTTACCTCATGCCATACATCAAAGTTAATTAGAAACGGATCATGGACATAAACACAGGAACTAAAATTATAAAACTTTTAAAAGAAAAACACAGTAGGAAAAATGCCCATAATTCCCCAGGACAGACACGCAAAAATCAGGAGAACTCCGGAGTTTGTAGACAGGTGCTTCGGGTTGTTTGAAAAGAGAGGCTTTTGGTTTGTCTGTTTTGGGGACTGTGGCAAAAGGTTTTTCAGTTATTTTGCCGTATGGTAGTCTCTTTGAAATGGCCTGACAGCCACAGGCTCAGTTAAATTCTGATAATACCGTTGAAGACATCGGCTACTAGGGATCTCATCCAGAACAGCAAGCAAATCTGATAGAAACGACTACTTGTTAAAATAACTTAAAAATTTAAAATCGATACCACAGTTATAATTCTCGCCAGCAAAACTATCATAGTCCCATATACAGATTGTATCGATTAACAGATTAACATACCAAGTACCTGCTTAGGTATTAGATGAAGGGGACATGGGGTTGCCACAGCTAAGCGGGACAGAGAGAGAATTAAAGTGACAAGGGAAATATACTATAGTAAGTGCTGGGGCAGGGGGTCTATAGACACGGAAGGATGGAGACACCTGACCTGAAGTAAAGGGTCCCTGGGAAGGCTTCCTGTAGAAAGTGCCATCGAGGGTGCCTCAGATCGTTAAGCATCTGCCTTCGGCTCAGGTCATGATCCCAGGGTCCTGGGATCGAGTCCCACATCGGGCTTTCCGCTCGGCGGGGAGCCTGCTTCTCCCTCTGCCTCTCTCTCTCTCTGTCTCTTATGAATAAATAAATAAAATCTTTAAAAAAAAAAAAAAAGAAAGTGCCATCGAAGTTGGCATTAAGAGGCAGAGGAATGGCACATACAGGGCCTGGAAGTAGTAATAACCACAACGTGCACAAGAACAAAAAGTAATTTTGCTGAAGCATATGATCCCCTGCAGGAATGAGGTGCTTTTGGGCTTCGTCCCATGGGTACTGGGAAAACCATTAAGGGTTCTGAGCAGGGAAGTGGTGCAGAGTTTAGTAATGGCTGCGAGCCAGACTCTGGTGCTGGAAGGCCCTGAGTCTGTGTTCCATCTCTGTCATTTACTGCCTATGTTGCCTGAGCGAGCCACTTCAGTAAGAGGAGGGGGACAGAAATGGGATTTAGCTCAGAGTGGAGATTTAACTGAGTTAATAAAGGCACTACTGTTTAGAAAAATACAGCTTAGTCATCAATACCACCACCACCATCCTCAGAGCATCCTGAGGCCACCTGTGCTGTCTCCATTCCAGGCGAGCCAAAAGTCCGTAAGGACTGAGGGAGACAAACCCGAACCGTGCTGGAAGAACTTAGCCGTCTTCCTGGTCACAGAGTGCAGCTGGAGGAGCAATGGCTGCTCTTAACGGCACTTCTGCTCCCATCGTGCCGATCGTGTCAGAGTCGCCCCTAGCGGGGCGGGGAATGCCTAAAACACCTAAAATCTTGGGACAAAGACTGGGGTGCCCTGGAAAGTGAAGACAGCAGATGGGAGTCCTAGAGCACAGGTTCTCCGGACCTGGCATGGCCAGTGAGTCATCTGCCAGTCAAAGGAGAAAAGCAACCCCAAGGTGACTGCCCCAAGCCCAGAGTCCTCTGCCCAAGCGCCTAGAACCTTTAAGCCCCAGGGGCATGGCCAACAGGGAGCGGAACAAAGAAAGGAAGCCAGTCCTCGGTGCACACAGCCTGGAGACCAGGGTCCATTGATGCGCCTCACCTCATTTAGGCCTCCAGGGAAGAAGTGTTCTGCAGTGGATGAGAGTACAAGCCCGGGGCAACATGGTCTGCGTCCCCGCCAAAGTCTTGTCCTACCACTAGCTCTGCAGCTTTGGACAAGTGCCTTAACCTTCCTGTTGCCTCAGTTTCCCACAGCTCCTAGGACTGTTTTGAGTATTAAATAGGAAGACCGATGTAAATTGGTCCACTCTGTAAGCTCATCATCACCATCTTGTTCATCCCTCCACCATCGCATCCCATCTCTCTAGCATCTTCTTACCAATTATCTGTAAGGAACAGGACCTGTTGGGGGAGGGGGGGGATGGTGCATCAAGATGGGGAAATTCTTCCAGCCTTTTATGCTTTTTGTAGTTCTCCCCAACTCTGCATTCACCCCCTAAAACATCTTCCTGATTAATGAAGTGTATTCACTTCAAAGAGAATCTCATGGACAAAGCTATCCCGCAGCATTAGAAGGCTTTCCCCGAGCTATTTCCTGAACCTCCTGAACCAAGACTCCTGGCACATAAACTAGGCTCTTCTCCTGACTCCTAGAGTTTGCTCTCAAATGAGCTGCAACTGAATGCTGCTTCTGCCAACCCTGGCACTTCCCAGTCCTCCTCACTGGCAACGCTCTCCATGTTGGGATGGCGATGTGTTCGTATTTGCTCACGGGCTGCCAGAAGCCAGCTGTGACACTTAACTATTCTCCCATCTTTCCTCCTTCCTGTCTCCATCCCCAACCGTCAGGAACGAGGCTTGAGAAACGAATCACAGCCAGTCTAAAATGTCCATGAAAAGCATTCCGAGGTCCATATTTAACTAGTCCTGGATGTGGAGGACTCCGAAGGAGCATGAATGCATTCCTCAGCCCTTTTCCTGTCAGCATGCCTCTCTTTGCCTTCCTCTGCCTCTATCACCCTCAGGGTAGACCAGAACACCTACAGACCAACCCCTTTACAACCAGCCTACCCCTCCCAATGCACTGAGATTGGTACCTCGGCTCCAGCTGGGAAGGGCTGTATGTAGTGAGAAACTGGACATGTCTGTGCTCTCACTGCAAAAGGCACAGGCCTCCAGCACCATCCTGTTCTGTTAGATCAAGTCAATGTTCAGCTTTTATCCGCAAGAAGACACACGTCTGAAATTCTCGATTTGCCGGGATGAGGGGCCGAGGGCAGGAGCCACAGAGCGCCCAGTTCTTGCTGATCGACCACTTTCTCTTATGCTACAGAGCGACTCTAAACTTCTTTATTTTTAACCAGGAAGACAGGAACACACACAGAGTTGAGCCAGGCAGCACTGCTCACCGGGATCTAAATGCGATCACCTTGAGAACCTAAAAAAATGTCGATGGAACAAGACAAACTTCCCTCCGGGCTCCGCCACCCTCAGCACTTCCCCATCCCAGTTTCCTCAGCTTCCCTCCTGATGCTCAGCTTCCTTGATTTTCACAGCTTCTAAAATTAACCTCTGAGCTCCTACTGCTGCCTTTGGAGGGCAGCCCTGGCTAACGCTACCAGAGGCCATAAGCTGAGCAGCAAGTGATTCCGATAATCCTTCCCTTTCCCGAAGTCGGCCTTTCCACCTGCTTACTTGGAAGGATGCTGGGGAGGGGGCTGGAATGGGGGAGCCTACGTGCCAGTTGCCTTTCTTCTCCAGTGCCTGGCGTGTTGGATACATATCCCACTTCGAGGCAGGGTGCAGAATGCCACCTCCATCCTCCCCCCCCGCCCCGCTGTCCCATTTTGTTGTTTTGTTTATGATCAGAGTTCCTCTCTGGGAACATTCCAACTAGGGATTATATAAGCCTCTGAAGATGAGTAATGGTGATCTGACTTCATAACAATCTCCCCATTGGGGTTAAAGATGACTCCCAGCGCTTGTCAAAGGGGAACTGCAAAGCAGGTACTTAAGTAGACTCTAGAAGCTGGAATTAAGTCTCCATAGCCACTTTTATGGGAGGACGGGGTGGGGCGGGGAGGATAGGTGGATGGGACTAGGAGCATAATCCAAAATTCAAGAGATAAAGAGGCAGCAATGTCCTGTGCTGACTTTTCTGGAAGTAGCGTCCTAGAGCGCATGCAAGACAGAATGGCACATCTTGTAGAATGTGCCCCATGCTGCAAAGTGGCAAAGTCTGGAAAAGGGAACATCATCACTGGTGCTGCTGGGAGAGGGGACAAAACACTGAAGCCTGTGGTTTGGATTAGATGCACACAGCTGCCTCATCGAAAGCGAAGCATCAGGTCAGCAGGGGAGGCTGAGGGGACCCACAGGGAGTCCAGCTCAAGCAATACACGGGGCCGGGGGGTGGGGAGCTGAGCTCCCATGGGGCAGTGTGGGACCCCTCAAAGATAAAGGGGCTTGGCTGACTAGAATTCTCACCAGCTTCTTGAGGAGCTTCCTTTGTACGATCTACTCAGCTTGTGGATGGTGGCTGGTCTGCCAGCCCCGAGCTAGCTTTGCAGAGGCTGGGAGGATGAGAGGAAACCATCTAAGTGGCTGCCATCTGGTAACCTTAACTGGAGCGGCTACGGAGGTCGATGGCAAAGGAAGAGCCTTTCAAGCCACCCAGGCCAGCCTCTTACGGCTGGAAATGACCGCGGCAGACAGACTAGGCTGGTGGCCTCGGTTCAAACAGGGCATCGCATAGCCCAGGAGGGGAAAACAAGGGAGTATAAATAGCAGGATACAAGGAGGCTCTGTCAACAGAGCTCGGCCTCAGCCCAGCCCGGGGGCTGAACACACACACACACACACACACACACACCCTCCCCCCCCCCCCCCCCCCCCGGGACAAATGCACACCAACACCACCAGGCGGGCCGCCCGTCCCCCAGCACTGCGGCTGGGGCCTGCTGCCTCGGAACCTTTTGGGTGAGGAATCACCTCCTACTTTTTCCAGGCCCTGGGCGAAGCTGGCAAGGCAGGGGGATAGCGGCCACACAAGGCACTCACCGAATCTCAGGAAAAGAAACATGACACAAGTAAAATGAAAACAAGGGGAGGGAGGGGAAGAGTGAAGCCAAGAAATGCTAAGAGAAGACCAAGGCCCTGGGGCGTGGAGACACACACCTCTGACTGGTTTACCAGGAGGCTGACCAGCAGCTGGCCACCTGGCTTCCCGAGTGCACACAGCAGACACTCAATCCAAGTTCACTTCCTTCCTGCAGTCCTAGTCCCATTTTCAGGGACTTTACTCTGGCCTGTTGACCAGGCTCTAGCTGGACCACTTGGGGATTTTACTAGAGACTGGGGCCAGACGGGAAGGTGAATACAAAGATGTTGCTCCTACCCTCTCCCCTGTCTTAATATCAATTTCTTGGCTGCTCCTGCCAATGGGCCTCTCCTTCCATGACTTTTGGGGGCCTCCTGGTTCCTTCCTTCCTGGAAGGACCCTGGAGCCCCCTTCTTGGTGTGGCACCTTCACGAAGGCTGAGGCTGGATTTCTCACAGTGGTTAAGACCGAGGTGGGAAGAAAGACTTCTAAAAACGACCCTATAGCTTCAACACATAAACACTGAGCTTTCAAAACTCGAGTTCAGTATTTTCATGTTAAGTAAGACTATGGATACCTTGAAAAAATAATTATTTATAGTTTGAGTGTTATAGTGAGGGAGTGGGGAGAAGTTCATTTAGCCACGAGAACATTAAAAACCATTAATTTGTCAACTAATCAAGATCAATCCTGTTTCTCTTCTACCTGTGCTCAAGAATTCAGTAATAATGGGCTTTTATGGGAGCTGCTGGGAATCCCTTAATGACCAATCCCCTTGCCTCTTTCTCTCTTAACTCCATTATTCTGGCTCATCAAAAGCATCTCTCGAAGCCAATGATCACTGTGTACAGTGGCCGGGAGCTAAGGAAAATGCTGCTGAATCTTGCACAGCTCTGATGAAAAAAGTATGCTTTCCTCATGACAAGTTATGCAGCCTGATTTTGGAAGCCCTTTCAGACCATAACTTGGTTACAATCTGGTCTGTACTCTTCCTGTCATGTCATCTGAGAACAGAGTTTTTTGTTTTGTTTTGAATTTCTCTGTCACTTCAAACATCATTTAAAAACCACATCACAGGGCGCCTGGGTGGCTCAGTTGGTTGGGCGACTGCCTTCGGCTCAGGTCATGATCCCGGAGTCTCTGGATCGAGTCCTGCATCGGGCTCCCTGCTCAGCAGGGAGTCTGCTTCTCCCTCTGACCGTCCCCCCTCTCATGTGCTCTCTCTCTCAAATAAATTAAAAAAAAAAACAAAAACAAAAACCACATCACAGGGTAACTGCTAGTTACTGGACTGTACTAATTATACCAGCGCTTAGCAGTGGTGTTTGCTTTTCGGCGGGGTGGGCAGCCTAACACTTCAATTGCTGGTTATCTGAGTTTAGATCAGGAGAAAGAACAGGAACTTGGCACCTTTTGGAGCAGGTAATGGTAGCCCCTGCCAGAGGGATGAGTCTCTCCTGAGAATGTGTGGCCGCATCTCTTGGGTCTTTTAAAAGAAGGAAGAAGAAAGGATAGAGTCAAATTTCCTAAAGCTCTGGGGAAGGCTGTGACCCGCGGAGGGCTATGAAGGATGCTGTGGAATTCCATTATCAGTCCGCTATTCACAAAAGCACCCAAGAATGGATGTTCTCCAACATGGGGGATTTCCCTGACTCAGGAGGCCAGGCAGCCCTCAGGGAGCCAGAGGCCGCAACGAGCTGAAGACCCAGCCCTAAGAATGAGCCAGGCAGGCACCAGCCCCTGGAGGGTGTCGTGGTGGGGTCTGCCGTGTCACTTTATCATCTCCGACCAGCGTGTTCGTCAACGGGAGGCTGCGATGCAGCGAGGTCCTGAGCAGACCCTGGCAAGTGAGCTGGCCATCTGCCAACGGGGTTCTGGCTGGGGGTGAAGTGCGGGCAGAGGAACTAGATTCAAGTCAGTAGGAGGAGGGAACAGATGTCTCCATTTAAAGTCATCACTCGGGAAGAAGACCTTTCTAAAATCACGGTAATCTAGCTCCAGAGGTGGGAAAAAAACGTGAGGCGGTGGATAGAAGAGAAGTTCAAGGGAGGAAGAACGCGGTCTCAAGCTTGACATTGCTCAGTGGCCAACAGAAGGTGAAGACAGGAGCCCTGTTTAGCTAAGTGAAGCCTGCCCTTCTCTATGACAGCGTGGAAGGCTGGTGGGGAGGACACCTGGGGGCACCCATGGTCCATTTCAAGGCCACTCTGAGCTCCTGCACACCCACCTTGCCAGCTCTCTTCTCTAGCTATAAAATGTAGCCTGCTATTAATGAGGTCCCAGAAGGGAAAGAAATTTCTAGAAACTGTTAAGCTGGCCCCATATAGCCTCGTCTAGCAGAAACTACCAACTCACAGGAACTACTAGTGCAGGAGAAAGCAAGTTCTCTCCACTGGGACTCATTATGGGGTCTGCTTCCCTTCCTCCCATGTCTTAAGCCCTGAGATTACAGAAAACCTTTGTCATCTTGGAAACACACCTATGCATTCATTCACACATATGCATGGTTGCACGTTTGTATGCATATGCATGTAATCGTGCACTGACGTAGTTTTAAAGTAATTCTACCAGGGAAGTTCTACTTGAGCATTAGTTCTTCCTGTGGCCCGGTATATAAGTGAGAAGGTTAAGTTCACGAACTATGGTGCCGTAGGCTACAGACATATCTACTCACAACCTGCTTGTATCTCAGGGGGAGCATTCAAAAGCATCATGGCACCAGCAGCGTCAATGTCAGGATCTGGAAAAATCAACCAATAAACAACATTATTTACAACGGGGCCGGTGTGTGTGTGTCTCCCCCTGTAAGTCACAGTTTATGAAAGCAACAGAGGGAAAAAAAAAAAAATCCAGGAACCAGATGAGCTAATCCCAAAGGTGACTTTCTTCCCATTTGGATTTGGGAGGAAGAAAGGTATTCTAGAATGAGATTTAAGGGGCAGGTTGGTAAGTTTTCCAGACGAAGCATGGTCCCTCCTCATTTTGCTAATTTCATAACTGGCACTGTATGTTCCTGATAAGCTGCTGACCTGGGCAGCCCCGTGCTTGCTCCCCTGGGAGTAGGGGAGTGGGGTGACAACAGGAAGTTTAGCTCTAGGAATCTTTGATGAACTGGGGAAGCTCACAGCACCAACAAGAAACAGCCCTAAATATACCTGCATCTAGTAAGATACACACAAGACGTCGGGGTATTTCCATCTGTCAGCAGAATGTAAATTATGTTTTCCGAGACTGTGTGTGCGTGCACAGTGTTGGTAGAGGTGGTGAAGGCATTAAAAAACAACCAAAAAAAGCATTTAAAATATAAAGAAAAAATTAAAGTTACGATGTCGAGGGCACAATGTTGGCTTTCACATCTATTACTGCTTTTAATATGGGACCAAAAAAAAAAAAACACTCCTCACTCTGTTGCTCTAATTCTTAATAGGTTTCTGAATCCTTACTGATCCACGAGTTGACAGATGGCAGGTTATATAGAGACAGAGAAAAATATTATCCTTTTATAACTAAATTCATCTTCCTCTGAGAAACAGCAGCGCCGCTGCCATGGAAATGAGAGTTGCCATGGCAACAGTAAACAACCCCCAAGAACGGTCACTGAATAGGCTGAAAAGAACAGCTGCCCCAGCGCAGCGTCCCAGCTGCCCCGGGGCGAAATTCGCTTACAGTGTAGAGCTGCTTCGTGACAGAAGCTGCCGCCTGTGCCCCGTCCAAATAAATGAAGTGTGCAATTGAAGTCGACATCAAAATGCCCGCCCTTGCAGACTACTACCTCGGTGTCCACTAAACCCAGTGACTAATGATGGCGGGACAGGAGGGCTCACACTTGTCACTTTTTGTACAAATTACACACCAAAAAATTCAATTTACTACTAATGGCTCCATGGCACTTTACTTTGGGTATTATGCGAGGCAATGACTTTTTTACTGTTTAAAAAAGTACATTTTTCATACTTTATATGTGCAGTTTAATTCCAAGGGAGTAACGTGATGCAGTTTAAAGCCCCACAAGCGATTAATAATAAGGATGACGGGCGTTCTAGAAGACAATGTCTCAAAAACAGGTGATGGGGGTGAGGGGGAGGAACTTTACTGCACAGGCCTTTTTCGATTTTGCCTGCAGGAGGTCCGTTACTTACACTCAATGATGGAGTGAAGGTTTGTTTTAATAGTATATTGTGTGAGAAACAGGTAAATTAACTTATTTGGCAACTCCCGGGGTGAAATTCCTAAAACAGTCATCGCTCCCCCTGATATTAAAATATATATATACATGTTAGTTGAACTGAAAGACTTAAGGCCCCTCTCACGGCTCCCAGGGTTCCTGCTATTCCTGTGCCTTTGTCCCCCACACGGCCTATGGCCAAGAAGCAGGGCTCATAGCTTCTGGAAGATGCTGTGGAGGGACTGAGGCCTTCTCCCACTCCCTCTTTTTGGAAAGACCCCCTTCCCCTCTCAGGACTGAGAAAACACACCTGGCTCTCGGCAGAGCAAAGGTTCCTTACCGTCTTCAAGAACACAAGTATGGCGGGCAACCCAGGGTTGGCCTGGCTGCATGGCCCCCGCCTCCCCAGATGACTCTTACCCACACTTTCCCTCAACCACCAGGAGGTTCGATGGGGATAGAACAAGAGGAAATACAGGTAAAAAAAAAAAAATTAAAAAAAAAAAATCAGGAGTCTTTTCCTATTTATTTCCCCAGAAAATGAAACAAAGTGGTTCTTTATTCTTCACAAACACGGGACCATAGGAGGAAGGTGCAAAGGGCCACAGACAGACGTAAGGAAAGAAAGGAGAAAGAAGGAAGAGAAAGAGAACCTTCAAAGGAAAAGAGCACCATCAACACCCACATGCATTTCGCAGAACCTAAGGGGCAACACAGAAAGTGCTTCAGACCCACAAAACATCACCACGACCACTTCCCCCATCCCAGCTGAGCCAGATCAACACATCAACTAAGTGAAAACAGGACGTTTTAGGACAAGTCCCCCAATCCTTCCTTCCTTCCACCAGACCAGACCTGCCATGCCTAGGCCTCCACAGACAAACATTCCCACGCCACCCCGGCCCTCCTGCTGGTCTCCAGGCATTTAGCGAAGGTGCCACACCCAGACTTGTCGTGTTCTCGTTCATGATCAATTCCTACGGCCCTCTTCTTCATTGTGCATGGACCAGTTCCTGTGTGGGGTACGCCCAAACACGCAGCCCTGTGGGCAGAATGGAAGGGAAGGCAAGGCATGGAATGCCCTCCTCTTGACACCTTGGCAGTTGGAATTAGCAAACACGTGTAGTGTAATGGTCTGAGAAAATGTCCTTCTACGTTCATTGTGTGCATGCTGACACCACGGAGGGGCTGCCCAGTCCCCAGGGAGACACAGGGAGCGCCTTCCCGGGTGTACAGTTTGATGAATTTTATACCAGGGTTACCATCACCAGAATGAAGACAGCACAACCAAGATACAGATTTCCATCACCCCAAAGTTTCCTTGTACCCCTTGCAGTCCTACCTGCCCTTGCCCGGGGCAAATCCTGGTTTGCTTTCTTTCTCTCTCTGATGGGGCACCAGCAGCTCATTCCTTATTCCTTCCATTATTGAGCCATATTCTGCTGTCTAGACAGAACTAAGCTTTGTTTACCCGTGCGCCTATAGATGGACATTTTGGCTGTTTCAGCTTGGGATCTTATAGAAGCCCCTATGAGCTTCTGCATCTATCTTTGGTGAACATGTTTTCACTTCCCTTGAGTAACTGCTGGGAAGAGCATGTTTAACTTTACAGGGGCCCAACGAACTCTCTTCCAAGGAGGCTGGACCATGTATGAGAATTCCAGTTGTTCCACACTTGAAACTGTCAAGCTTTTAAAATTTTCCCCATTCTCACAGCTGTGTAGTGGTCATTCACTGTGGTTTTAATCTTTATTTCCCTAATGACAAATGATGTTGAGCATCTCTTTTTTTTTTTTAATTTTTTTTTTAAAGATTTTATTTATTTATTTGAGAGAGAGAGAATGAGAGACAGAGAGCATGAGAGGGAGGAGGGTCAGAGGGAGAAGCAGACTCCCTGCCGAGCAGGGAGCCCAATGCGGGACTCGATCCTGTGACTCCAGGATCATGACCTGAGCTGAAGGCAGTCGCTTAACCAACTGAGCCACCCAGGCGCCCCTATGTTGAGCATCTCTTAATGTGCTTAATGGCCATTGATGTATCTTCTTTGGTGAACATTCTGTTCAAATTTGTGACCACTGCTTAATTGGGTTCTTTAACCCAATCGTAAAGTTGTAAAGTTCCTTAAACATTCTGGATAGAAGTCCTTTATGAGATATATTTTTTTCTCAGCCCATGGCTTATCTATTCAGCTTCTTAATAGTGTCTTTTAATAAGCTGAGTTTTACATTTTTATGAAGTCCAATTTATGAATTTCTTTTACAACTCAATTGGGTTTTGTTTGCCCCAACTAAGAAATCTTAGCCTACCCCAAAGTTGCAAAGATTTCCCTCCTGAGCAGCTTCTTTTTGAGTCTCATGCGTTAGTGTAACATTATCTGGGTTCCATACTCAGATTTACAGGTAAATGAAAATGGAACTCATTAACCAGAACTTTCTTCATCCAGTAGGCTGGTGAAGCACAGACCTCCTGGAACTGTACAGATCAACACCAGAAAGACCTGCCTGGGCTACAGGTGGGTTGGGGGAACACCAGGCAGCCTGAGAGATTTGGTCAGCCACGTTTCTATGGAAAAAGCTCTCTAGGACCTGCTGCTAAACACCTGTCGTGTCCTTATATTCACCACACCCTGATGTCCTGTGTGTGCTTGAGCTGACAATCTGCTGTCTCTCCTCTCCAAAGAGATGCTACAATGCTTATTCATCTACCTATTATTTCTTAGTTTTCTTCCCTTTTTAAGAAAATATGAAGGTAGTGAGTTAAAAAAAATATGCATGAGGTAGATATAATTTGAGAAATAAATGTCTTCCCCACAGACCCATTCCCAGATTCACATTTTCTCCTACAGATGTCCAGAAGTTGACTATACAAATACAGACATTTAGGGGAGCTCACCAATGGGAGGTATTTATACTCATGCACACGTACCGACTCTTTAAAAAAGGGGTTTATGGGGAAAATACTTTTCTGCATTTTTTTTTTCTTCAAGTTTTCACTAGATAAGACATCTTGGCAACCTTTCAGATTCGTGCACGTTGTCTAAAAGTTTTTCTGTGATGACTTTTTCATGCATAAAAACAAGCCACACTGTTTGGACTGACATTCTCTTTTCTTTAGGCTGCAGACTACTGGGAGAGCAAAGACGAAACATCTGGAACCTGTGCCCAGCACGCTGCTGTTCCCTAGCAAACTTGAGCCCCTGAAGACACGGCCTCAGCACAGCAACCCCCCCTCTCCTTCCCCGCGTCCCCCTCCCTCAGAGGATGCAGCGTGGCTCATTCCCTCCCTTCTCTGCCTGCTCACAGCTCTTACTTCCTCAACCTCTCTGGGGCTCACCCCTACTTGCTATTTGTTGTGAGCACACCTGAAAGAGTCCTTTCTCCATGGTCAGGAGAGGCCAGTGTTGGCTTACATCTTTAGGCATGAGAGAGGCTTTCTGATGGAAGCTTTTGAATAGGACACTTTTGATCAAGGACACTGGTCGTGGAGTTTTTTGGCCGGAGGGGTTTTAGGAGACGAGGCAACTGTTTGGGGGCGAGGGGTTGCTTCTGCTCTGGAGGCACGGCTGATTCTGAAGGAAAAAGGTCCAGGACTAGATGCAGGGGAGGGTGAGCAGTGGGATGACTGCACGGGATTCTCTCCGGGCTTAAAAGAGAGGTTTTCTTCCCCCCCCAAATTGTTCGATCCAGCTTATCAGCACAAGAGGAAGATATTTTGGTCAGGAACTCTTTCTAGGAATGAAGATCCACCCGGCAGGGGTATCCTTCACATGTTGCCTCCCTGGGGAACTGGGGTGAGGGGTACAGGAGAATAAAGAAGCATTACCCTCTTTATTTTTGGAGAGGAGAGTCTTCCCAAAGTACCTAATTCAGCATCCTCATACAGAAACCCCAAGTCATTTACCACTGCTTAATTCAGTAGAACAAGTACGCCATCACGGATGCTTCGTGAAGTTAGGACCATCCTTAAAATGGAGCCAATCTCAAACCCGGATTAAAAAGATTTCCTCCTCTGCTCATGCTTCAGTAACAAATGTTACTTCTCCTCTGGACCAGTTCCCAGCATCCCATTTCAATTTTCGTCTTTAATGTGGTTGTCTTATCACATTGCCTCCTCTCGGCAGTACAAGACTAAAAAAAAGGCCACACATCTCAAAAATGCTTTCAAATCCTCTTCTCGTGAAGGTACATACACAATTACATTATGCTATAGTGAGAGGAGTAGGTAACAAAGTTTCTAGAATCAATGGTTCAGCTTTTTAGATGAAAAGATATATACTGCACTTCATTTTCCCAAAATGTAGAGATGGATTTCTTTGGGGCACAGGGATGGGGTCGAGGTGAGGTGGGAAGAGGCCTTCTGTCTGGGGGTGTGATGGGAAAAGAACTGGTCAAGGCACGAGGATTCTTGGGGTCAAGTCTTGGGTCTGCGGCTAATTAACGGGTGACTTTAATTTTGCTGGGATGGAATTCATTTCTTTTAAAATGGTGGGGGGTGGCTGCAGACTTGGGAGGGGACGGATGGGTTTTTTTTTTACCGCATTCCACATAGTTACTCTGCCTCTAAAGTCCCCCGACTTCCTCTTCCCTTTCCAGCTAGTGGCTGCCAGAACTATGGACTCCAAGGAGCACCTACCAAATGGTGTTATTTGTTCCAATGCCTTTGGAGAAAGCGAATGCTCTTAGTAAGGCTGGAGGAATACCCTACTGTTTCTGGAAAGCCATGACCTGTCATTCTGGGCATCTGCGGGGTCTGCTTTGAGCAATCCATCTGGCCTGATGTGGGCATCTGGTGGATTCCTAGTGCGGCTGCTGTCTGCATTCACTCTCCTTCCTCTGGGATGTGGGGTCATAGGGAAGTGACTGCCAAGACCACCTTATCCTGACAAACTAAGAACACAAAGGACAGGTGGAAGCCCCTGGTTCGTGGCCCTAGACTGCTGCAAAATGTGAGCACCATCCTTAGCATCACTGAGCTGACTGATCTAACAGAATGATAACAGATTCCAATATGGGAAGCCTGAGAATTACAACCAATGATTCTCTTAGAAATGGTTTAATTGTCCATAGGTCTAACGTGTTTATTTCTGTCTGCTACATCCCCATCATACCTGAAATGTTTTACAGAAAGATGAAAGATCTTTATATAATTAAATAAAATAGATTCAAGAAACATAAGAAACCACCAAACAATAGATGACACACAAATGGACAGAAATTATGGGACAGAAGGACCCGATGCTCCTTCAATCAAGTGCACACACCAAAGTATTCATATTCTCTTGCATTCTCAACCAGGAAGTGAGCCCTACTGCAGGACTCACCCTCTGCAGCCTGTATTCCCAGCACCTGAAACAGCACCTGGAACATAGGGGTGCCAGATAAATAGCTGTTGAACAAATGAATGCATGGCTTATCCAACAGCTGTCTGAGGCTGATGATGATGATGATTACAGGGCATAAGCCTCCTTTTTTTTTTTTTAAAGAAAGTTAACACTTTTGTAAAAATCATTCATTTTTAAGTAAGCTCTAGGCCCAATGTGGGACTTGAACTTATGACCCTGAGATCAAGAGTGGCATGCTCTACCAATTGAGCCAGCCAGGTGCCCCAGGCCATAAACCTCTTGATGTGCGGTAGAATCCCCTGGAAACTCCAGAAAACCGTAAGTCAGGCCCCACCCCAAATGACACAGGGAGTTTTGCAAAAATTCACCAGAGTCTGTTGTGTAGGAAAGGTGAAGAAACACTTTAGTTTAGTAGTAGCAAATCAAGGGCATATGGATGCCATCCAAAGAAGTCCACTGCGGATGACCGTGCTCCCCAGAAGTCTGTTATCACCTGTAACATCACTAGATCTCTCTGCTTTGAAATATCTTTATCCACTTTCTGCAACTCTGCATGAGTGACACATCCGAAAGTATTTGGTTAATCCATGAAAATGGAGAAAAAATACTTGGGATAACTTTTAGGGCCAAGGAGACAAGAAATAGATGAAAATAAACAAGCAAGCAAAAAAAAAAAAAAAATCCCAATAAGGTATACATTTCCGGGTGGGGAGGGGGGCAGGGCGCGGATTCTGGATCTGCCTGATTTCATTTATGCACATGCCATATACTCAGTAAGTGGTTCTCCATCAGGGACAATTTTGAACCTCTTCCTTCCCGGGGCATATGGCAGTGTCTGGAGACATTTTTGATTGTCATGACTGGGCAGGAGTGGCATCTCGTGGGTAGAGCCCAGGGATGCTGCTACTCAATGTCCTACAGTGTACAGGACAGCCCCCCACATGAAGAATTATCCAGTCCAAGATGTAAGCAGGGCTGAGGTTGACAAACCCTGTACTAAGCTTACATGTACATGTGCTGTGGTCAAGAAAAGCAGGTTTTTTTGAATCAAATGATCTCAAACAGTACACATCAAAAATAAATGGATACGAAATTTGTTTTGTTGTTGCTTTTTTCTTTTTTCCTTTTTGCAAAGGCCCCAGGCCTAGGTGAAGGGAAAGGATATCCATGTTTGTGACTCTGAAACCACCGAAGTAGGGCGTGGCACTCTTTGGCCACTGTTGCAATCAATCAAGGAATCTCCAACAGCAGCTTCTGATCTCAACGGTAGCAGCTCAGGGAAGCACTGGCTGATCTACTGAGATCATTTACCCCGAGTATTTCTCTCACTTCCCTGTTGGCCAAAGGTACTTTTTTTTTAAGATTTTATTTACTTATTCATAAGAGACAGAGAGAGAGAGGCAGAGGGAGAGGCAGGCTCCTTGCTGAGCAGGGAGCCTGATGTGGGACTTGATCCCAGGACCCTGGGATCATGACCTGAGCCGAAGGCAGATGCCCAACCATCTGAGCCACCCAGGCGCCCCCGGCCAAAGGTTCTTAAGACGCAGTATTCACCATGGGTAGAAAATGCTAACATTTGAGGGGTTCACACAGACAGATGGGGCGTGGGGGCGTGGGGAAGTGGCACCACAAAGCCCAGTGGACAACCTTCACAACGGATGGGATTTTAGGGAATAAAAACCTCAAGCAAAGATTGACTCCAAGTGGTGACTTTAAAAATCATCTTGATGATGGAAGTCTGAGCTAGAGAACACCAAGAGTGTCCCTTCTCCAAAAAACGGGAGTCCAAGAAAACCCCAAACTCCTGCTACTCTGAAGAAATGAGGCAAGTTGAAACTAACAAGCAAGTTGAACCTAAGAGTTGTTTTCGGAACAAAAGAGAATCTAAATTAAGCTGAGGGGGGAGGGGATGAATGATCAATAAGTGCATCTGAAGTATTATTAGGCTCCCATTCACACATCTTCTGATTCTTTCTCAGCTTAAAAGCAGTGACTGGTGAACTCTAGAGGAGGGATGTATCAGCTCTGAGGAGCAGCGTCACGTCACCATCAACTCTGCGAATTGGGAACGCATTTATCCAAGTCAGCTCTCTTTCTAACTTGTGTAAATTGCCCATTTATTGCCCCTAATTCCATTTCATGCGGAAGGGGATTTGAGGAAAAGGTTCTGGATGATTAAGTACAGAGCTCAGGGTGCACCCTGGGCTGGGAGTCAGATGACAAGGATTCTCTCTGAGTCCATCACTGAAAAGTAAAAGCAAGCTCACTGACACTCCGCCCGGCAGATGCTTCCTGCGTGTTTTCTCCGGACAACAAGAAACGCTTTAACTTGGATGTCTGCTGGGTGTCTTCATTCAAATGTCCCCTTTGCTTCTGCGCTCCTGAGAGGTCTGCGTTTCATCGTCTACCTTTCCAAATCTGTGCTTCCAAGCCCTTTCCTGGGGGCACAGGAGGGTCCACCCCATCCCTCTGGCAACCGCCACTCCAATACCTCTTTTATCCAACACTCTGAATTTCCCTACTGAATGCATGTTTACCTCTTTAATGTCTGTGACCAGTTGCTGGGAGTTTTTCTAGCAGCTACCTGGGAGCAAATGGAAAGGAACCATATGGATCCAGGACAACAGTACAAAGGGTCTAAGATTCTAGAACTTGAAGACCAGGGTAAAGGTGACAGGAGACCCAGAAGAGGGTATGACTTCTGTCCTAGGAGTCAGAACCATTTTTTAAGAGGCAAGGAAGGAGTTCTGGTTTGGTTCTGTTTGGCTGATTAATTTGTGCTGCAGCTGCTTATCTGTGATGGGGTAAAAAAAAAATATATATATATATATATATATTTTTTTTTTTTTTTAACTTCTTGCAGGTGAATGAGAAACTGTATATTCCTTGCAGGTGCCTTTCCCTTGGCACCTCATTCAGTTATAGGTCCACTTACTGCATTCTCTGATTTTTGCCTCCCTGGAGAGGCAGAGAGGCCGTAACCCACAGCCAGGGGCAGAGGAGACATCCGGGGACTTTGGAAAGGGGCTTCCGACACTGGGAGGGAGGAGTACAGGGAATTAATGCTGAAGCCCTCTAGACTCTGGTTTGATAACCTCCTGCTTGGTCCTGGCTTCTTGAACCAGGGACGGAGCCAAAGTCCACCACTGAGCTGGCACCTGGAATGGGGGCTCTTACGAGAGCCCTGAGACATGGCCACACTCATGTCTCAGTTAAGAAGGATGTCAGAGGAGAAGCCCGTGACAGAACCAGGCCCAGAGATCCCCAAGGCAGGAACCAAAAGCCGGCGGGGCAGTCAAGAGCACCAGAGGACAGACAGGGCACGACACTGGCAAGAGCCCTGGGGGGCACCAGGGCACCCATCTCTAGCCCTCTTTTCCCTCTCCACACTGTTAGCTCATCTTTCTCCACCACCAGTTCTCCCCACCGACGGGAAGATCCATTCCTGCCCAGTCCCCACCCTGAAAGCCACTTCCAGTCACAGGGCTGCAGGCAACCCCAGCAGGCTCTCTCCCACAGCTCCAGCTGTTCTCCGGGCAGCCTGGCCCCCACCCGGGGGCGCAGGCTTGCTGGTGCTGACAAGTGAATATTTCCACTTGCACGGCATCTTCCATGAGGTCTGTCTTCAACTGGGTAGACGTGCAAAGCCTCTTTTTCCAGAAGCAAAGATCCCATCTCGGAGTGACACTGGCAGGTGTGTTAGTGACAGTAACGATCACTCAGGACCCTGACATCAGAATTCCAAGGCACAAATCAGCTGCTTGCCTGCCTTGCAGTTGCGTTCTTCCCTAAGACACAAGACTCAAAGAACTGGAGGGGAGAACTCCTAACACAAGGCTCACTTTGTCTGGGAATGTATGTATTATGCTGACTGACAAGAATTTCACAAGGGGCCACGGAAGCACTGGTTTTCCCAGGTCTGACAGTAGACGGTCATCAGACAGACACGTTAGAACTGAAGCTTAGCCCGTGCCTTCTGCACAAACGTCTGCCATATTGAATCAGACACACGGCCCCAGAACGGCTCTCCCCACCCCCGTGCCCTGTGTCTGTGGCCAACAGGGGGAGACCAGTCTGCCAGGTTTGCACGTGTAGGGAGACGGAGGGCAGCAGAACCAGCACCTGGCCCACAGTGCGGTGTGAGAAAACGGACAATGAAGCCAACCCACAGGATGTCATACTCTGGGGAGGCCGAGTACGATAGGGAGGTGAAGGGCAGGGCAGGATGGCTGAAGGCTCACATCACTGTCTTCAGGTTTTTCTCTGGCTAGTCAGGAGGTCTCTGCCCGTCCAGAGAGCCCCAGGGCGGGAAGCTGATCAAGAGTGCACCAGGGAGGCAGGGGACTTCTGTATGCCTTTAGGTCTCAGAAAGCAAGTGGCTTTCTGGCCACCCTGCTCCCAATGAAAGTCAGAATTTGCTACTAAAACATAGTTATTTAAATCCTGCTTGGGGCATCTTATCAAGAGATCAGAAGGAAATACAGATACAACCAGGCTCCCTTCCCTACACGCATGCACGTGCACACACACACACACACACAATCCCACGGATACCTGCAGGCAAGTGGGGCCTTGAAAGCCAACTCTTTCTCCCTTAGAGACCTGAGCTTCAGATACAAAGAGGAACCAAAGGAGTCAGAAGCACATTTCCCATCACAGACTTGGAGGTCCTAATTCTTACTGCAGTCCATATATGCCTCACTGGAGGACCCCGGCCCTGCCTTTGGGCAGCTGGAGCATGGTCCTTGATAGGGAATGATGTTCAATGCTGCCAGTCCATCCCCTTGGCTATTCTTCCAAAGTGAACTGCGGCTGCTGATTCTTAGGATTACTGGTCACTGAGCTCTGTCTGGGCCTCAGTTTTAATGCTTAGTCTTTTATGCTTTCTGGTCTAATCCTCTCCACCCCGCCCCCGAAATACATTAGGAAAAAAAAAAGATTAAAGCAAATCTGGTGCTTAGTATTTTTTTTTTTAACCTTTGTGTAGTTCTCTGAAACATATTTATTCAGAAACAACCTACATTATGAAATATATCAGTTGAAAAATAAAAATAAAGCACCAACAAAGCACTTTTCCTTTATCCTACAGGGTAACTTCCTCTGTCTGTCTCAAACCTGGCTCCCGGGATGTCCTGAACCTTTTAGGGGTTACAGAGTCAGTAGGTACACTGAGGAGGCTGTAATATTATAATGGCTATTAATTCTGTTTCCACTGAATAGTGCATACTCAGTTGCCTACAAAGACACATGGGCATCATCCATCAATTGTTGAGAACAAAAAGTATCATTAAGCTGATAATCAGCAATTCCTTTCAGATCCAGTTCAAAATGGACATACAGATTCAAGATTAAGGCTGTAAGTAAAAGTAAAAGTATCACCAACATAAAAGGATTAAGTTTCCCACTCAATAAAATTTAAGCACACCATGGTGCTACTGGAAGAGAAATGCCGAGGAGCCCAGCCTGCCCCAATCCTGAAGGACATACCAACATTCTCTAAGGGTGGAAGAGCCCTAAACTCAAAGGTAAGGAGGTTGGGAATGATTAGCTTGGGTTTAAAATTCAGTCTAACCGTAAAGCAATAAGCTGATCTTCTGGTGGGCGAATGGGAAATCTGTTCTGAAGACAAACCCCACAAAAGTCTCCAGAACAGTTTCTAGGAACGGCTGCAACCCTGAAATAAGTACTGTGGTTGTAAGGAGTCTACTTTGAAGGGTTCCCCTTTCTGGGGGTGAGGGGGGTGGGGGGGTGTTTAATAAAAAAAATTTTGAGCTCTTTACTTTCCAGCCCCATAGCATAAGTGGTTAAAACACCTCATACATAAAAATTCTAAGTGAGTATAATGTGGAATAAAGTAGGCCCAAGTGCTGAGGGCAAGAGCTTGGTCAGGGAAGCATGCTTTTCAAAGAGGTGAGTTCAGGCCAAACCTGATGTCCTCTTGTGGATGCTATGTACTCATTCCAGGACTACAAATGCTAAGCCAAGTAAAGGTTTTCAGTGTGTGTCTGGGGCACACCTGTTTTTGAAAAAAAAAATCAAGAGAGATGACAATCACCAGACAGTATGATTAACAGACCTGGGTAGACTCTTAAGGTAAAAGTGACAAAAGGCGATGGTGTGGTCGGGGAAGGTCGGCTCCCACTGGGGCTGCAGCAAGGACAAACCCATCTGGAGACAGCTTTGCAGGCCAGCCCAACAAGCTGGTGGATCAGGTTACTTCGTGAGAGCAACTGAGTTCATTCCCTTACCATGAGAGGCATATTTCATTTTTCAATAGGATGAAAGTTCCAGCAAGGATGATGCAAGCAAAACCGCATAAAGACTATTGGAAGATAGAAGAGGAAAGGTCTATCGACTGCCAGCAAGCTGGCACCTGGGGCTCTCCCACCCTTGCAAGACTCTTCTAGGAAGGGGTTCAGCATATTCTCACTAAGCCTGAGGCCTGCCTGGGAGTCTTCAGGCTCCGGGTGTGCCAGAGAGCAGAGTGGCCACTGTCCTTTCAAAGTAAGGGCTTTGGGGAGGGTCGAGGAGGAGAGGGGAAATCAAACTGACGATCTGTTTTTAAGCATATCCAGTCTTTCCCAGTTCATATTCTGAAGAAACCCAAAAAGCCTATTTCTGCAAGCTCTTACCACTGAGAGACTCCTGGCGACGGGCATTCGGCCCATCCTTAGAGGCCAGGCGGGCACAGCTAAGCCAGTGCCACCAGCCCGCTGTCCTCCCAGATGATTACTGCTCCAGGGAATGTGCGTGTGCAGGGAGGCAAGCCAGGGTGCACAAGAGACACCCCAGAAATCTGGGCTTTGGCTTGAATTACGATGGAGAGAAAATGCTGGGAGGCCTTCATCCCTCCCCTTCCCCTGTATTTATTTCTCACTCTGCTCCTCCTAGGTAAGAAAAAGAACTGGTTTTTATTTTTATTTTTTATTTATTTTATTTATTTATTTTTAAGATTTTATTTATTTGACAGAGAGACACAGCGAGAGAGGGAACACAAGCAGAGGGAGTGGGAGAGGGAGAAGCAGGCTTCCCGCGGAGCAGGGAGCCCGATGCGGGGCTCGATCCCAGGACCCTGGGATCATGACCTGAGCCGAAGGCAGATGCTTAACGACTGAGCCACCCAGGCGCCCCAAGAACTGGTTTTTAAAAGGTTCGTGCTTTTTAAACAGAAATGCTCTTCACAGAGCCAATCTCACCTACGACTAAACCCACATATTCAACACAGTCTTCTTAGAAAGTTATTTTTCATGCAGTCTGCTGTATTCTGCGCGTAGATGATAGAATTGATGGCAAAATGGACAGAAGGAACTAAAGCCCCATGTATCCCCCTTCTGAGCAGTGCTCCTCGCCCCTCTGAGAGCACCTACCTGGTGCCTCCTGGCCGAGAAGGCTCCAAGTCACTTTTAGAACTAGGCATCTGGTACCGTACTCATCGGGTGGGGTTTTGTGGGGTGCTGGCAGCTACGCCCAAGTGCGTGGGGACAGGCAGTGTCTGGCTCTGCCAAATTCAACTCTGCCTCCTCTGCAAACCGCCCCAATGGTCTCTCCCTCCCCAGACACCCAGAGCTCCCACTGTGCCCGGTAACCCACCTTGGGTTATCTTCTAATCATTTCTTGTGCATACATAGCGTCTTGTCAAAGAGATGACCCCCCCTTGTCAGTAGGGGCACTCTTACCCCTCTCTGTCGTCCCTGTGGGAGGCTGGCGATCATTCACCTTCTGGAACAAGATCTCTCTTCTAACAAGCCTGCCTTATTTGCATTCTGGGAAAAAGGAGGAATTCTTCTTGTCACTGAATTCTCAGTTTAGGAAGGATGCTGGCACACGTTCTACAGAGTGAGCCACAACTTCAGGTATCCAAGTAGAATGAAAAGGAACCAGGAAGAACCTCTTCTCGCTTGTTGCGCTGCCACAGAGGGCTGGCAAAGTATAAAGACGGTGACTCTACCAGACTGTCAAGACCTGATCAAGAGCTTGCCTCAATCAAGGGTGTTCTGGTCCTCAAGAAATGGGCTTTCAAGGATGTCTCATTCATGCCTAGGTAACTGATTAGTTTCTAGGCTCTGCTACTTCTAGAACCTACCACACAGTCAACCACAAAGGCCTCCTTATGGTTAGCTCAGGCTTAATATTTCCATATACTGTGGTCTAGCCTGCAACACTAACTTCAAAAGCCAAAGAAACATTAGTCTTAGTCTCCAGGGGGGCTTAGGGTTATAGGCAAACAGGATGTACTTCTGAGTAGTCTGTAAACTCATCTAAGAAGCTATACATACTATCAGGGTGCTACAAATATTTGGGTAGAGCCTGAGATCCACAGCAAACAGAACTACATGGTTAAAATTACTAGTGGCAACGGACTGTAGTCCCTACCATTTCCCACTTAAAAGAAATTGGTCTGGAGCAGGAAATATACATAATAAGCCCAGAGCACCTTGTTGCACTAGAAAATGAGGACACTATCGAAGTCTATAGACTTCGTGTCTAAAGGACTTAGGAACCTACTTGCGGGGCCCTCCATTGGGTTTGAATTCCTATGAAGGTGGTAACTGCATTAAATTGAAATACATCAAAAATGCTTCCACCCAATAGTTTGTAAAGATATTTAAAAAACCTGTGGGAATTGCTAGGGAACTGACTCATTCTTTGAAAACTGATGAAAGCAAGAAACAAGCAATTGCTCTGCCTTTCTTACATGAAATATACCTAAACGAGCTAAGTGATTGAGGAGATATTTCTCTATATAGCCTGAGTGGCTCAGTTGGTTGAGCGTCTGACTCTTGGTTTTGGCTCAGATCATGTTCTCAGGGTCATGAGATCAAGCCTCAAGTCAGGCTCTGTGCTAAGCACAGAGTCGGCTTGAGATTCTCTCCCTTGGCACTCCCTTGGGGGCACATGCTCTCTCTCTCTCTCTCCCTCTCTAAAATAAATAGATAAATCTTTTTTTAAAAAGTATTCTAGATAATACATGAAAAAGGAATGATTAAGTCCCTAATGAATTAATTTATCTAAGCAGTGATAACCAATAGCTGTTAAAATCACAAAAAAAAGAGGGGCGCCTGGGTGGCTCAGTCGTTAAGCGTCTGCCTTCGGCTCAGGTCATGATCCCAGGGTCCTGGGATCGAGCCCCGCATAGGGCTCCCTGCTCGGCGGGAACCCTGCTTCTCCTTCTCCCACTCCCCCTGCTTGTGTTCCCTCTCTCGCTGTCTCTCTGTCAAATAAATAAAATCTTAAAAAAAAAAAAAATCACCAAAAAAGAAACAAGCAGATACAATGTATCATCTGACAGAGGTATAAACCCCACTTAGAAGTAATCTTGCCCCCCCAAAAAGTGTTCCATCTGGAGACACCTGGCAATGTCTGGAGGTATTTCGATTGTTGTGACTGGTGTCTGGGTCTGTACAGCACTAGCATCTAGTCTGTAAAGCCCAGAAACGCTGCTCAACGTCCTACCATGTATAGGACGGCCCCCCACAGCAAAGAATTATCTGGCCCTAAACATCAGTTGCCAAGGTTGAAAAACCCTGCTCTGGATTTAATACCCAATTTATAGGAAATCCAGGGGACAAAGGAACAAGTTAAATGACAACACAAGTTGAATCCACAGAATTTAGACTGTAGGAAACTCTACAGAATAACCCAAATTCTTATACAGCAGCAGCGGCGAGAAAAAATGACAGACCGGACAGTTAAGTATGGAAGGGAGTCAACAGACTGAAAGAGACATAAGGGATAGACCAAGGCTCAGGTCATGATCTCAGGGTTGTGGGATCAAGCCCCGTGTTGGGCTCTGCGCTCAGCATGGAGTCTGCTTAAGATTCTTTCTCCCTCTCCCTCTGTCCCTCCCACTTGTGCGCACGCATGCTCTCTTTCCCTCAAATAAATAAATAAATCTTAAAAAATAAAAAAACCCTACAAGCAACTGGGGAAAAGTAAACACTGATGAATTACTAAGGAATTATTTTCCCCCAGTTTTGAGATACAACTGACCTACACATTGTTGTGTAAGTTTAAAGTATACAACATGTTTTGATATATGCTGCAAAATAATAATGAAAAATAAACTTACCACAGTAAATTAACATCCATCACCTCACACAGTTATAATTTTTTTCCCTTGTGATGAGAACTTTTTTTTTTTAAAGATTTTATTTATTTATTTGAGAAAGAGAGAATGAGAGACAGAGAGCACGAGAGGGAAGAGGGCAGAGGGAGAAGCAGACCCCCTGCCGAGCAGGGAGCCCGATGTGGGACTCGATCCCGGGACTCCAGGATCATGACCTGAGCCGAAGGCAGTCGCTTAACCAACTGAGCCACCCAGGCGCCCCTGTGATGAGAACTTTTAAGATCTAAGCAATTTATTACAAACTTTAAAGTGTGTTATTGATACTGTGACTGTGCTTTTTTTTAAAAAAAAAGACTTTATTTGGGAGACAGAGTGCGTGCACACACAAGCGGGGATGGGGGGTGTTGTGGAGGAGCGAGGGAGAGGGAGAGGCAGACTCCCCATCAGCAGGGAGCCCAGCACCCTGGGATCACAACCTGAGCCAAAGGCAGATGGTTAACCAACTGAGCCACCCAGGTGCCCCGTGACCGTTTTTTTTCTTTTTAAATATATATTTCTTGTCTTTTTGAGCTATATACTGAAATATATACAGAAGAAATGATACAATATCTAGGGATATCCAGAATCCCCATTACTTGGGGGTGGAAGGTGGTGGGAGAAGTACAGATGCGACACATCTGGCCAGGATTTACTGATTGTCGGGTGAAAGGTGACAGAGGTTTATTGTTTTATTCTTTGCAATGTATACTGAAATGTTCCAAATAAAAAGTTTAAATAGTTAGAAAAAAACCCCAAAACAATGGCAAAATGTACCAGACCAACTGCAGCAGATGTGGAACATGCTCTTTTATGAACAAAAATATGGCCCATGACACGGAGCTCCAGGTGATGCTGGGCTCCCAGAAGGTCACCGGGGAATCCAGGCTAAGTCTAGACTCACTGAAGTTTCATTTCCCTCTTGAACACGAGTTAAATTTGACCTTCCGCAGGACTAAGAGTTAAACAGTGCTTAAACCTGATGCTTAAACAGCGTGATAAAGCACAGCAGGCCCAATTTACTTTGTCTTATGGTGCATGCCTGGTTGAGGTTGGGGGGGGGGTGTGCGCGGGGTGGGGAAAGGGGTCAGCACCCTCCTGACCCCTAAAGGCAATTAACTTATACTTCCAAGCAGGAGGCGCCATTATCTTTAACTCAGCAGGCATAACTGTACATAATTAGAGGTCATAATTACGGTTCTCTTTTTAAAATGTGACCATAGTATCCAAACTGACCTCTTGCAGTAGCACTGCCTACACGCTGGGAAAAGCACATACAAGGCCGGTACAGGCCCAACCCATTGTCACGGTGATGGGCAGCCAGAGTCCCCAGGCAGTTTGCGAGGTCAGGCATCCATGCTCATTCCCTGTTGAACTCCGATCTGTTTGGGGTTTACTAATTATCATTTTTCACTGAGAAACGTTTTATTTCTTTAAGTAGACACGGACTAGCAGAGCTTTTACACTGTCTCTTGGACCACGGCAAAGAGGCAAAAGCAAACACTCGAATGAAAATGCTAGGAATGATGCGCGTCTCCTGTCTAATTAGCCATGTAAGGACAAAGTGGAAAAGATCAATTCTGGATCATTTTTTCACTTGGGTGTTTTGTAAAGTTGCTGCAGAGAGACTCGACTCTACTTTAAAAATTTGGATTTATTGCTATTTTATTAGACCTCCTAACTGGCCTCACCTAGCAATATTTCTAGCTTAGATAGCCCGAATCATTATACATAACAAATCGTCTTGCGGGGAAATAAAACCCACCGGCACTGCTTTCAGTTCTCCGTGCTGAATAATAGAATTCTTGAGCTGAAAGAGACCCTCGGAAATCATCCTACAGATGAAAGGCCTGAGGCAGGTCCAGATAGAGGGGAAACAGAAGCAATGGCAGAAAATCATGGGGTGAGGAACTCACAGGAACAGTTTATGACCAACTTGTGGTTAGCGCCTTACTTGGTGGCCACGTTAATTTCAGTTCCTGCTTCCAACACAAAGCCCAAGCAGCTAATCTGTGTCTCTCATACTCCTCAGGAGCATAGCTTCTTCACTTTTCAGCAGGAGTCATTAAATAACCCTGACAAACAGCCAAGTTCCTTCCAACAGTATTTTAAATCCCCAGCCAATGCTTGAAAAATTGGAAAGAGGGATGGTACAGCACCAGCTAATCTTTTCCTGGCAGTAAAAAGGGGTCGAAAATTCCAAAGTTTGATAAAAGTAGTTTCAAATGGATAAGACAACGTCAAGTCACAACATTTACACAGCCGAGTGACAATTCTTGCTTGGAGGCATGAGCTTCACATAAATGGCCCTGAGAAATAGAGTGTTGTTGTTGTTGTTGTTTTTTAAACCAGTGTAGTTTTCTTGAATTGAACAGCCTGGGAGTGAATTATGGTTCTCTATATTTGTAAAAGCTCCTCTATTCAGAAAAGAAAAACTTAACGACTATTCAGAGGTGTCCAAAACAGAGTTAAATAAAAGAATAATTGCCTTCCTGTTTTTATAGGCTCGTCACTAGGAAGAAATACTACTTTACTACTTTATTTTCTTTTGGTTCAGTAAGAGAAGTCAAAGGAACAAGTCTAAATACATCACAACAAAGGTATTTAATTGAGACCAGTTATTTGCATCTCAATGTAAAGTCACTGCGTGATATACCAATGCAAATGTATTGATAAAAGTTCATTCTAGGGGCACCTGGGTGGCTCAGTTGGTTGAGCGACTGCCTTTGGCTCAGGTCATGATCCTGGAGTCCCGGGATCCCTGCTCGGCGGGGAGCCTGCTTCTCCCTCTGACCCTCCCCACTCTCATGTGCTCTCTCTCTCTCATTCTCTCTCTGTCAAATAAATAAATAAAATCTTAAAAAAAAAACAAAGTTCATTCTACCACTGTCATGAGTGCGGGGGAATGTTTCAGTGGTAAATTCTTCAAGTTCACATTATTTCTTGAAACACTGCACGCAGCTACTTGGCTCAGAAACTCCAATTCCATGCTTCACAGGGATTTTGCAAAATACTTGCCCTTATGTCACAGATCCAGAACTGTGGCTTGACAAAGCACCTAGCAGAGCCTTGTCAACTCAAACATCCTAGTCACATAAAATGGCTCGGGTCCTAGAGCTTTGCTTCCCCCCTCAGTACATCAGCCTCCACCATATTTATCCCCAAGTGTTATTTGCTACATTAATTTATGTAACAAGCCACAAATGAAATACCATCAGTTCCTAAATTTTGGTTCTTAACTGCTCACTCCATTTAGCTGTGCGTTCGCCATGGCCCCAGCACCTGGTGATGGAAAGGGTTAAAAAGAGGGGTGCTGTGAGCTCAGCCCCTTCCTGTGGTGGTTCATCAGACTGAGCATGTTTAAAAGCAAAACATTCCTTCCACATCACAAAACCCTGGCATCTGCTGAGTGGCCAATTCGGCTTACTCCGTTTTGTTTCATTATATTCTCCAAAGAAACCATACAGTTTGGACCACAGAACACAATTAAGTTTTACATATCTTCACACTCTCTAGTTGCCTATTTTCTCCATCTAAGCACTTTGCAAAAAGCCAAAACCCCAAACAGAACAGCTAATGAATCCAAAGTGGGCTTAATTTTATTGATTCCATTTCACATAAAATTGTTAATTCATCTGATTCTTTCCTTTATTTCATTACCTTTCATCTGGAATATCCCATGTCCCACCCAGTCAGCTGATATCATTCTGCACGTATCTCTCTCTGCAGTTTTCAGTGCTGGATGGATGAGAATCCAAACTTGAAGCAAGTCTGGAGATTAAGCTTCCCGAGTAAATTCATTTTTATCACAATCTTCAATGTTCCAAAGTGGCCAAGTCATCTTGGTCATGTTTATTAACTAAAGGTAATAGGAAAGATCCCAATCAGAGCTTCGGTTACGCAACCGCACAAACCAATTCTCTCTCAGTGAACGCAGACAGACGGTTCTGAGCTCCAGCCACTGAATCTCATTTATTGCCCTGGGACCTGATCAGCAACACCTTGGCTTCCGGATGACCACCCGAACACAAGCAGTTGTGAGGAAGGAAAGAGCTGCTCACACTGAACCCTGAACAAGAACCATCCAGAGGAGGGGCAGTCCCTAGGAAGGTTGAATGCGGAAAGTGCACGCAAACACTGGTATTTTGTGACATTCCTAGAAAGGTCCATAGCTTTTATCCAGCTCCCTCTGGGGTGGATTATACAGAAGAGGGTAAGAATCACAGGCTTTATACCCACCCATCAGAGATGGAAGTCTCACCCCAGGGTGCATTATTAGGACAGGACTAAAAGCTCTCCCCTTCCTCTAAGAAAGAATTATGATTCTTTGGTTTGAAATAATTTTGAAGCTTTTGCAATGCTAAGAAAAATGCTTGTTTGTTAAGAACTGAATGTATGTATCCCCCCCGCCCCAAGATTTCTATGTTGAAGCCCTAAACCCCCATGTAATGGTATTTGGAGATGCAGCCTTTGTGAAAGAATGAGGGTTAGATTAGGGCATGAGAGTGGAGCGCCCGCGATGGAATTAGTGGTCCTAGAAGAATAGGAAGAGAGAGAAGAAAAACTGTCCTATGCCCCTATGCCCAGGAGCACAGGGGAAAGGCCACGGGAGGATTCAGTGAGGGGTGGCCCTCTGCAGACCAGGAAGTGAGCTCTTACTAGAAACCAAACCCCACTGGACCCCACAGTTGCAGTGACAGCAGCCTCTGGTGGTTAGTTCTATAGGATTCTGGAAATCATTTCTGAAAGGCCAGCCTGGCTTCTCCTCTTCCGGTTCTTTCAACAATTTTTTAAGTCCTTAATTCCCTGTATGACCTCCCTTTCTCTTTTAACCACTTAGAACACTTGCCATCCCCTGCCCTGTATCCCAGATCACAGAACCAGGACATCACTGAAGAGGACCTAGGGAGCTGTTTGCCTCCCATGGGGGGGGCGAAGGGACAGTTGGTTAAATGAGAACCAGCCTGAAGCAGTTACATTCTGTAGCTCTGTTTTTAAAGAGAGAAACCAGGAAGCTCAGATCTATTTAACTGATACAATTTCAGGGCACCTGGCTCAGTTGGTAGAGCGTGTGACTACTGATCTCAGGGTTTAGAGTTCAAGTCCCATGTTGGGTGTGGAGATTACTTAAAAAATAAAATCTTTAACTGATACAATTTCAGAAAGATATTCAAAGATGGACCAGGCTTCTATGTTTTATGGGGCTGGCGGGAGGAGGAGGATGATCTCAGTCCCTTTTTGCCTGAGCATCTAAGTATGTCCTGGGTGAGGGAGCCAGCTCCTGTGTATCCAGCTCAGCCGCGCAGTGTCTTCCAGAGAGAGGCATGTCTCCTTTTACGGTGCTTCACAGTTACTGCTGCCTTTTTTTTTTTAACAAATTGAAGGTCTGTGGCAACCCTGAGTTAAGCAATTTATCAGTGCCATTTTCCCAACAGCATTTGGTCACTTCGTGTTTTTGTGTCACATTCTGGTAATTCTCTCAGTATTTCAAACATTTTCATCATTATTCTATTTGCCATGGTGATCTCTGATCAGTGATGATGACTCGCTAAAAGCTCAGAGGATGGTTAGCGTTTTTAGCAATTATATTTTTAAAATTAAGGCGTATACGTTGTTTTTCTTAAGACATAATGCTTTTGCCTACTTAGCAGACTACAGTACAGTGTAAATGTAACCTTTACATGCACTGGGAAACCCCAAAATTCATCTGAGTCACTTTGTTGAAATACTTGATTGCAGTGGTCTGGAACGTTCAGAACCTGCAGTATCTCTGAGGTGCAGCTGTGCACAGGAAGAGTAGGAGTCAGAGTAGATCCAAGGAATGTGACCATACACCCGTGACTCCATCGCTCCCCTTCTTCCACACAGCATGGCCTAGGGATTACGTTTTTCCTTTCTTTTTCTCTTTTCTTTTCTTTCTTCTTCCTTTTTTGGTGGTTTCCTCTGTATTGATGTGCTTCTTCCCTTCCCTCCCACAATTTCAGTCCCTTCCATCTACTCCCCCCAAAACAAGGGAATGTTGGGGTTCTGAGCCCCTGGGGCAATGAACAGAAAGCAAAACCACTGGATGTGACAGAGACTGACAATCAAGAAGTCTAAGGCAGAGCGGCGCCTAGGTGGCTCAGTTGGGCAAGTGTCCGACTCTTGATTTTGGCTCAGGTCATGAGATCGAGCCCCACATTGGGTTCCATGCTGGGCGTGGAGCCTGGTTGGGTTTCTCTCTCTCCCTCTGCCCCTCCCCACCTAAAAAAAAAAAGGAGAAGTCTAAAGCAGAGTGGGAAAGGTAAGAAAGAGGAGGAAGGAGAGATACTAGAGGCCACCTCCCCCATTAACCCTCCTGCTAAGAGGGGCTGGAGGGGAGTCTCAATCATGAGGAAGTACAGGTCCTGAAGAAGGGACATGGTGGTTGAGCCTGAGGAGGAGTAGGTCAAGAAAGGGGACCTCCCCCCCAATCTCAGGGGCAGCAACTTCATAGACTGAAGACACTTTCATCCCTGTAGACGATGTAGAGAAAGAAGTTGTCTTCGCGGTGTTCCTGGTACAGCTGACCCACTGTGGCACTGGGGGGTGGAATGACATTGTTGACAAAGAAAAACAAGGCATCCTCAGCTTCCAGATGAATTTACTTCCAGATCAAGAAGTAGAACTGACCAACTGTGAGATCAGAAGGCACCAGATAATTCTTTTTGTCCAGGTCTCTCTGAGCTTTGGGAGCTTTCCTTCCACATAGCAACCTTAGCAATGAGTCCTTCCTTTTCACCAAGGGCTTTATAAGAAAAGGGTATGCATGACACTTTTGCAGCTGTCGTTAAATTCTGTTAAAGGCACTATTTCTTACTCCTCTCAAATAAAGCCCTGAGATTGCCCTTGTTCTCAGAGCCAGGCCACTCAATGGTATGTATAATTATACTAGAAATGAGAGCAGTGTGCACCAGATTTCTCTCTTTGCCTTTGCCGCTAGGGAACTCGGAGCTGGGTTTTCAATCAATTGCTGTCATTCTCTCAGCCTGGACCCCTGAAAGATAGCCGCTGCAGAGCGCCCTTCTCTCCCTTTCCTTCCCACAGAGCTATTAAAAAAAAAAAAAAAAAAAACCTACATTAAGCACTGTTGACATTGTCGTTTCTTGCACTTTTATCATTTTGGGTCACTTCTTTTTTTGGAGATAGGTGAGGTATACACAGATAAATAAAACCTACGTTTTGGGTAAGCCACTGGTCTGACGGTATGACCCTTCCTGCTCACCCTAAGTGGAAAATACTGAAGAAGGAGGAGGAGAAGGAAGGCCTTTTCCTTTTGTTGTCGATGAGACAGGAAGACTGCCACCCAGAGGAAATTTGACAACTGTGTTTTTAGGGGGGGAAAAAAAAAAAAGCATGCAATTCCAAAAACTGTGGTGTAATTGCTCATGAACATATAATAATTTAGTAAGCTACTGCTTCTTCTAAATTTTATACTTGCTTTGGCAGTACCAAGCATGATCAGGCTGTCACCGTGCTTTTTTACTCATGGGTCTTTCCTCTATGATCGTTCTCACGATCCTTGAAGACTGAAAAAACATCTCCTGGGGCAACATGCAAGCAAAAAAGTTATCCCAACATTCTCCAAGAGGTTAGAAAACCCCCCCAGATTAATAAATCAGGGTATGCTCTCAACGTTGATGATGTATCTTCTTTTTACTATCTACCAACTGGTCTCAGGTAGGTTACTTAGCACAAAGGGCTTGTGTGTCCTTATCTATTAAATGAGGGCGTTTCCTTATCTGTAAAATAAGGAGGGTGGACTGAAACTCTAAAACAGATTCTATCACCTATGAAGCACGCTCAGGTCCTGCTCACTTCATCCAGTGTGGAGAAAGGAAGGGGTCTGTCACTGGAAGGCTCTACGGGAGAGCCAGGCCCCGGGCCTCGTCCACCCCGCACCGACAGGTTGTACCTTCCCGGCGGGACAGGAAGGGCCACCCGCCTGAGCTGGGCCTTCTCGGTTAGTTTAATCTCCTCACATCTGTTTGCTCTGCTGCCCCGGACAACTCCACAGCAAACAAAGGCCTGGGCCCATCCGCCCGTTGCAGTAGGTCCAAATTGGGAACCTGCCTATTTTGTTTGCTCTGGGGCAGAAGGAGGGAGCAAAGAGCAGCTTTTGTAAGTCAAGCTGGTTATATTCTTCACTCAATTAGGGCTGAGAAAAGATGGAGGGATGGATGCAAAGGACCCTTCCCAGAGCAGACACTTCATGCTGATCCACCTCTCAGAAGTGCCCTTTCACTGGATTTGCCCCCCCAGATGTGATTCAACTTTGATGGGAACTAACCGTATTTTCTGTATTTTGTTAGATTGTTTTCCTCCAGCCTAGTGGGGAGCAGGTAACGTGAATGCCTTCTATCTAAGCATTTTCTTTAAAGAAAAAAAACACAGGCTCCTTGGGAGTAACACAATTCCATTTTCTGATCCGTATCAGAGGCCCAGACGCTGCTTCTGACTGTAAATTGTTTATCGGGTAAGGTGAGGCAAAGCCAAGCCCTTTAAAAAAGCAAGAGAATTTAAAGAATTTGCTTTCAGATGGTTAACAAGGGAACGTACATGAGAATAGCAGCGTAATTCTATGGAAAATTATTTTGCAAGGCGTCTAAACCAGATAAAAACAGGATTGGTCGGTTAATTATGTAATTAAACTGCAGTCAGCAACGGGAAGGGTCTTCTGTCTTTCAAAATCCAAACTAGTTATTCAAGCTTTCGCTGGGTACAGTTTAGAGATTCTATTTGGGGAAGGCGCCCAATTTTTCTTGTCTGGATTAGAGTTAAAAAAAAAAAAAAAGTGCTGCTTTGTAAATCTGGCTTCTAGTCTTGAAGATAAAACAATCACAACCCCTCCTCCTTCCTCAAATACCTTTTTGCTTCATTTCTTCAGAGGGAGGAGAATAAATAGAGGGTGTTGTGTTTTGTTTTTTGGGCAGAAAGCCAAAGTAATATCCCAGCAAGATATCTGACTTCTTTACAGAAACACATACTGTTTCATGTTTGATTTTGATTTTCAAAAGCAGAACAATTTTCACATCATTATATAAAAGGCTTCCACTATTTAAAATGTCATTTCTAAATTAATTTTATACCCCCCAAGGCAGAAGGCATCTGACCAGACTGAATTCTAGCCATTCAATAAGGTGAGAAAAGTTCAGGGATGGGAACTTAGTGAAAAAGACAGTAAAGGGGCGCCTGGGTGGCTCAGTCTTAAGCGTCCCGTCCGCCTTCCGCTCAGGTCATGATCTTGGGGTCCTGGTATCGAGCCCCGCATCGGGCTCTCTGTTCAGAAGGAAGCCCGCTTCTCCCTCTCCCACTCCCCCTGCTTGTGTTCCCTCTCTCGCTGTGTCTCTCTCTGTCAAATAAATAAATAAAATCTTAAAAAAAAAAAAAAAAAGTAAAAACTTTCAGTCTAGAAATAAAGGTCAGTTGCCTCTGGAAGCGTGGTTTTGGTTCTTCCCAGGACATGTCGCCGGTTGTCTATCCCCGCCTGTCCAAGTGCAGAAGAAAAGTGGCTTCTCTGTGCAACTGCTGTTGTACGGGAGTCAAGAGAATTTGCTAGACCAAGAGACCTATAGTGAGTGACATTCGATACGGGAGTCTGATGGCTGGTGGCGACACAGCTGAAAAATCTGATGACTGGCTGTGTTAAAATTTTAACAGCTGGACAGATGCAGACATAATGGCTCCTCGTATCTAAAACTCTTTATTTCACCTTGAACGTGGACCAGGTACTTCTTAATAAAGTAACCTTAGTCCCTCAGGATAAGGTTTACAAACTTGCTGAGAATCGCTAGAGACGTGCTCACCTGTTCTGATCAAAAGTCAGAAATAGGACATTTTTGCCAATGAGCAGAGGTCAGGCGAGCAGCCCACACGCCTTACTGGGCTGGGCCACCAGGGGCGCCTCCACTGACAGGAAACTTAGTTATTACCAGGCTCGTGCAAAAGATTCCGTGTGGACAGACACACAAGCGGAGTCTGTAAGCAGGGTGTGGCTGTGTGTGTGTGCGAAAGCGCAGGGAGCAATAACACTGGAGTAATAAAAGACATTATGACCTGATTAGGTATAAAGTTCCCATCATCCCTGCTGGATAAAAACAGAAAATAAAATTGTGTGTGTGTTAAAAAAAACAAAATTTTTTTTTAAAACCCAAATTTTACCCCAAACAGAATAACCTGCAAAAGACGGGTCAAGGTGGGAAACATGCTGGCGGGTAAGGAGTTTCCAACACAATCAGATGAGAGTGAAGCCAGGTCACTAACTCACACCCTCCACCTCTGGCCCGAGCTCTCTCCCTGCTCAATCCCTGTCCACATGGCACCAGCCTCAAGAGCCCTCTGCCTTCTAAGCCTCTACCAGCTCTTTGCCATCCTAGAAGACCTGACCCAACCTTCCCATCTGGCATTCAAATAGAAACGGTTGACCACTCTCCTCGCGGCAGCCCCACCCCGCCAGCCAGCTTCGGCTCCCCTCGTGGGCGTTTCAATTCATGTCACGGCCAGCCTGGAGTCCCATCCCCATCCCTTCTTCCTAAGGAAACCATACCCACCACTTAATGAAAACCCACCTTCCACACACTGTTCCCTGTTGTGTGGAACGGCCACGACACCCTGCGTGACGATTTGCTTTTCAACCTTTACCCTGTGACCAGGCCAGACACTTCTTGCAGGTTAAGGAATGCTGAGTTCACATCTTGCTATTCTTTGTATCTACCCTTCTCCAGCTCAGACCTGCGCTGCCCTGATTTTAAAAGAATACCTCAATTTAGCTTTAAAAGGCTCCTGAGAAATGGGATGCAGTTCCTGGAAACTGCTCAAAAGAGGAGTGGGTGTCTTAAGAAAAGGGCAGGAGTGTGAGATCTCAAAATGGTTTTGTGCAGTCTGCCTCCCGAACCCTCAATGGTTGGTGAGAAGGGCACCAAAAAAAAAAAAAAATCAGAGTTCTGGAGCCAGATGCATCTGGGTTCTAATTCACCACTCAGTTGCTGTGTGACTTTGGGTAAGTCACTTTACCTCCCTGAGCCTCAATTTCCTTTCCAAAGCCAGGCACCCTAGTTCATAAGATGGTTTATTAATAAATGAAACCAAAAAGGTAAAATAAAAAATATATTAAAAAAAATTTTTTTTGGTTAGTTGCTTTAGAAACATTGGCTTCCCACTCTGACCCATCAGTCCCAACAAACTACCGCTGGAAATGTACGAAGTCCAGCCAGTAAACTTTGAAGGGGCCTGTGTCCCCTCCCCTCTGCAGGACCCTCCGGCATGCTGAGCCTGCAGAACTGCTGCCGGGCCCGGCTCACTGTGCGGGTGGCTCCCCAAGGTGCCGAGGCACTCAGGCAAAATGAACCTAACATCTGTATTCTATTTGCTAATGAGCAATCATCATTTGTACCTTTCTCCAGCCTGGGATTCAGCTGCTTGGAATACTAATGCCATTAGAAACTGGAGTGTTTTTTGAAAAACACACATTAATTTAGCAAAACCCTGTTTAACTCATCGGCATTTGTATGGTTCCCGGGATTCCTTGGCAGTACATGGCTGGTTACGAGGCTCTGGAGTCCCCTCCACCCCAGTATATTTTGGTGCTTGACTGGGGACTGGGAGCCAGACTTGCCTTGCCTTTTCTACTAACTCAAAGTGTACCATCAGACAAGCTAATTGTCCTTTTTCTTAAAAACTTAATTTTGGGCGGGGGGGCGCCTGGGTGGCTCAGTTGGTTAAGCATCTGCCTTTGGCTCAGGTCATGATCCCGGGGTCCTGGGATCGAGCCCCACATTGGGCTACCTGCTCAGCGGGGGCCTGCTTCTCCCTCTCCCTCTGCTGCTCCCCTGCTTGTGCGCTCTCCCCCGTCAAGTAATAAAATCTAAAAAACGAAACAAAACCTTAATTTTTAATCACACGACCAATGCAAGAATACAGTGGCTTATTTTAAAAAGTAGCCAGTACCAAGAAACGCTGCCTGATCCTATTGCCCTGCCCTTCTCAGGAGGTAACCTCTGCAAGAGCAGTATGGGTCCAGAGCTTTTTCTCTCAGACAAGCAGACAAGAACTTGGATCTTTGAAACTATTTATAGTGTTTTTGTCTTACATAAATGGAGACAAATGTATACATTGCTTTGCAACTTGTTTTGTTCATTCAGCATTAAATCTTCGCCTCTATTCATCTGGGGTACAGATGGATGGAGCTCATCCCTGGGCATCTTGTTTACAGTGTTTTCAATTTTGGGCTTTTACAAAGAAAGCTCCAGCAAGCATGTGTGGGACTGCTCTCCCAGGATGCATCTCAGAGAAACTTTCTGGGCCTTGCTTTCCTTGTCTGCAAAGCGAGAGGTCTGAACAGTCCACTGGGACTGTACTTCCATTCAACATTTCGTGTCACTAGGGCCATCATGAGAAGGCTCTGTCTCCACACGTGGCTCTTTTCCCAGTCCACCCCCAGTTTAGACTTTAGACTCTCCCTGTGCTTCCAAGGTTGTCCAGAATCTGAGCTCATTTATTCCTACTTCCTGTTTTTGTCCAAGACGTCTAGGTATTCCAGATCTTACATCTTTGTGAACTCCTTCCTCCTCCTACGAAATTCCTGCCTCCCCTTAATACTTGACAGGCATCCTCAGAGCTTCTAACTTGTGAGTGTGTGTGCATTCGTGTGAATGGCAGCCCCACGAGGGAGAGGCCTTGTCTGTTTGCTCATCACCATACCCCAGGAGCCGAGGGCATGCGGTACACACAGTGGGCTCGCCTCGAATACCCCGTGAACGGATGACTGACAGCCCGGCCACGAACTCGGAGTGTAGCCTGGGTAAGCAGCTGCTCTGTGCCTCAGTTTCCTCAGCTGGAAAATGTGATAACAGGACCTCCCTCCCTTATGGGGTTGCCGTGCAGATCAAACAAGGTGATACACGCAAAGCCCTCAGAGTAACGCCTGGTACATCGAAACGGCCCATTACCGTTGGCTGCTACAACAGTCATCTTTATAACCTGTGTGATGTGCAGTATCCCACTGACTCAATGGGGTGGTGTATTCAGGGGTGCCCGACATTGCTGGGGTGCAGCGCTGAGATATCCCTGAGACAGCGATGTCAGAAACCGTAAGCAGTCTAACGCAGGGTCCTCTCCATTCACGGTACTAATAATCAGCTTGCAGCTGACTCTCCTTCTTTATTGTACTAATGTCTGATTCCGCACGGAGAACCACCTCCGAGTGAACTCCTGTTTGTTCTGGACTGTCACCTATGTTTGTACAAGTTACGCTTTCTCCCGAGTTTCAAAGTCCCGTCTTCCTCCTTTGCCATCACCCAATTTTTCTCCTTCTTCCCCCAGCTCCCAGAGGTTCTCCCCAGAGGAGCCAAGTGCCCTGCATGCATTTGGGGCCTCCCTTGGTTCCAATTCAGATTCCGGGGAGCGGCAGAGCGGTGTGCAACAGGCTCTGGACCAGCTCCTGCACCTACCATTAGGGTGCTCTCAGTCTAGATACTTCACCCCTCTTTGCGTCAGCTTCCTGACGCACGAATGGCTGCAGTCAGGATTAAACGAGCTGACGTGTGTCGAGCAAGGAGGAGAGAACGTGGCAATCACTAATTGCTGATCATTGTTATCAGACCAAAATGATGCCGCTGCAGCACATTACCTTAAGGACCTGCGGTTCAAGCTACGTTTTCAGCTGGCACGATGGATTCCTCTGGGCTGTGGACACACACAACCCTTGCTGCACTACCTACCCCACACTCTGCCGGATCACGAATGTGTATTCATGGGCTGGACGATCAGGAGGGGTGCAGCCGTGGCGAAGTGACCGATCTGCACCCAAATGGTACTCCTGACCTTGGCTGGCCCTCTAAGAACTCTCTGGAGCTAACCTGCCCAGGCAACTGAACAGAAGAGGAACTGCCCTCCACTGTATCCAAGCACATACTCTGAAAGACAGAACCCGACTCACCGGAGGCTCCACCACCACAGGACGACAGCCTCTAGAACCACCCAAAAGCAAAGATTAGCTTCAGGGTTGACGGTTCTACTGGAAGAGCTGTTCAGTCAAGATCTAACCAGATCGGACAAGAACTGAAAAACAACCAAGGGGAGGCAGCCCTGAGGGCAAAGAGAGACACAGAAATTAATTATGGGCTCTATGGAGGTGTTCAAACCCTGAAGCTTATGGAGTTGGGCCAGTGGCTGAAAGTGAGCTCAGGGAGGCGTTGAAAACATAATCTTTTTTTACACCAATGAGGAGCACATGCAAAAGGTACAAAACTCTCAAATGAAGGTAGAAGCTTCTGTGTATGTAATACAAACCCCGGGATGGCCGTCAGGGCCACTCGGAATTATCGCTAAGAAAAAAAACAAGCATGGGGCGCCTGGGTGGCTCAGTTGGTTAAGCGACTGCCTTCGGCTCAGGTTGTGATCCTGGAGTCCCAGGATCGAGCCCCGCATCGGGCTCCCTGCTCAGCAGGGAGTCTGCTTCTCCCTCTGCCCTCCACCCTCTCGTGCTCTCTGTCTCTCATTCTCTCTCTCTCAAATAAATAAATAAAATCTTTAAAAACAAAACAAAAAAAAAAAAAACAAAAGAACAAGCATGCCTTTTACTATTTGACAATAAATACAGTGCTAACAATGATCATTTTGTTGTAACCGTAGTTCTATTCTAGCGAGTGTCTTACGACAGCTTTCTTCCTTTCTCTGGGATGGTGTTCTATTGCTATGACAACCAGTAACATTTTGCACACCGCAGAGCACTATATCATATATCACCATGGCAGAAAAGGAAATGCCATACTGTACTTAAAAGGCACATTCTTTTCTCTCTCGCTCTCTTTTAAAGGCTGTTATCACTACCCATGCATTATTCACCACACCATATTATATATAACCTTTGGTTACAGTCAGGCTCGTGATATATGTAGCGAAAGCCAGGAAGCCTTGCAAATCCCTTAACAACTTATAATAAATAAATGATAACAGAATTGCATTATTCTGGCTTTTCTTCAATGCAGTTATAAAGAACTTGCTTTTACCAACTTCCTCATTGGATCAAGAGCCTTTGTCAGACTTCTACAAATGTTTGTCTCATACAGCAAGAACTCTCTTAGCCACATTGTTGGGAAATACAGTATTCCCTTGAAGACAATTTTCCAGGACGTGAAGCAGTACCTCTTGAAATATTTATTTTCTTTTCATTTTAAGTATTTTAATAAACTTTAAAAATCGTATCATATACTTCCCTGTCTATATAATCTTTTGCTTTAGGACTTAGCTGTCACCATGGAAACTCATCACTGGGTATTGCTATAACATATGATGGTTTCCAGGGCTAATGTCACTTATGGAATGGCTGGCTGGGGGGGATGGGAGCTCCAGCTAGCCAAAGGTAAGAATCCACAGGCCCACGTGAACATGTGGCATTATATGAAGATCATGCACAATCCCATAGACTTGCAAGGTCTCTGGGCTCTCATGGAAAGACATCTCCAGTATGTAAGATTTGGAAAACGTAAAATCCATTCTAGGGACAGCCAGAGGTTAGTGGATACAGACCTCTGTGAGTGGACAGAAGAATCTGGTAACGTTTGCCTTGAATCTAGGGCATGTGGGCCAAGGGACACCTGATTCTTTAGGTTGTGGCCACATTTACAAAGTGACTTAAAAAAGGCAGGCTCGGCCCGGCAGTCAGGGGCACAGATACTTAACTGATTGCAGGCCAATACCCACCGGTCATGATGAAATCCTAGCAAGCTGAGAAGGCCACCCCTCCTCCACCCCCCAAAACTCATAGGAAGGCAATGCCCCAAATTATCTGAGGTGACCTCAAAAAACAATTAATTGTTGTTCAGTCAAAAATAAGCATCCCTTCCTTCCTTTTTTCTTTTTAAGAAACTGTAGGCAACTGTTTATTTTTATAACTTGTTACTTAGGGGCAAAAGTTCTGATGCAAATATGTGAACAATGGAATGCACCCTTCGTGTTTCTGCAGGGTAAGAAAGTATCTGGGCTCAAATTTTTAAAAATATGAACCAGAGAGCCAGATTTGGCCTGACATTTCCAGTAATTTGAGTGATTTTAATGGTTCTGATCCAGGCCCGCATTCTGAATCCAACCTCTGGCCACTGTGTCCTAGATTCTTCTCTGAGGGGGAGAAAGATGGGGGACGCTGGTCAAAAAGGAAGCTGGTGAGCCTGTGGTGGGTGGTCCTAACGTCAAGCCTGCAGTGGAGAAAGCACTGGGTGGGAGAGATAGATCACTGATGGTGGTGCCACGGCCGGACCCCCACTGTCTTCCGTCTGCTGGAGTCCACCGTGAAGGCAGTCATAAAGATGAAGGGCGGGATGTCTTGGGAGGGGTCAAGGCACAAGTACTGATGGCTCCCCAGCACTTCACGTAGGGCTTGTCTGTCCACCTGTGAGAACTTCTTCAGGGGAAGGACGATTTAGAGTCTGAGGGCTGAACTGTGCTCCCAGGCAGCCTCCGGATACCCCAAATTGCTCAGACTTTCTCAAAGCTGCCAAAAGCACCTGCTAGGTCCCTTCAAGGAGCACCTGACAGGGATTTGTGCCCATTCTCCCATTGGACAGTCAAGGGCAGAAGGGGGGCATTAGCGGGTGGTGGTGAATAGAAGTGTCCAAAGATCCCCGATATTTCAAATGTTCTGGAGGGCAGAGGCGAGAGGTGTCCTTTCCCCTGGACAATTTGAGTGAGTACCTTTTAACCCAAGGAAGATTTAGAATAAAGCACAGAAATGTGTAAGAAAATTAGATATATAGGGCACCTGGGTGGCTCAGTTGGTTAAGCAACTGCCTTCGGCTCAGGTCATGATCCTGGAGTCCCGGGATCGAGTCCCACATCGGGCTCCCTGCTCAGTGGGGGGTTTGCTTCTCCCTCTGACCGTCCCCCTCTCATGCTCTCTGTCTCCCATTCTCTCTCTCAGATAAATAAATAAAATCTTTAGAAAAAAAAAAAGAAAATTAGATATATAGAATTAACTTTTTAAATAAGAAATCAATGCAGGCCTAGTATTTTAAATATCTGCTATAATTAAGAAAATTGGCCTATAAGAAAGAATAGCAGACAAACCATGAAACATCAACTAAAATGTGGAATTAAATAACCAATTTACATTTTCATATTAAGTCGAAATCTCACTAAGGCCATATACAGTATAAGAAAATTTAAAAGACCATAAGGTGTAACATACCTTCAGCTTAATTAGATTTATAAGAATTGCTTAAGTGCTCTGGGAGGCTTGTTTGTTGAGTCAGGTAATTGAGTCCTTATATGTTCGATTTCCTTTACAAATGCAGTTTAAAATGTTTAAAGGAGTTTTGTAAGTTTGCAAATCAGACCAAACATTAACAAAAGGCCCCCTTAAAAGCGATTGTTAAAAATTGCTAGGTTTATAAATAAAATAGTGGGATTTTTTATCTTTAATAAAGAAATTTAGAAAGTAAATAACTTTTTCTGCTCAAAATGCTTTGAAACTCCACCCTGCCTATAAGACATTATCTTTTCTTGTCATCCAGTCTTCAGTAAGAATTTCTTGATGCTCTTACTATGTGTCAGGTATTGTACTGGGCACAAGCAGGTACATCCTGGCTCTTACAATCACCTGGTTGAGGAGATAAAAGTATGTTGACAAATAAGAAAACAGGTGACAACTGACTGATGAAGATAGGTATAAGGTGATACTGGAATTCACAGGAAGATATCAATAAAGGCATCGTAACAGAAGTACTATTTGAACTAGATCTAGTTTGGAATCTGCTCTTTAAGCTCGTGAGATTTCCCTCCTGGCACCACCTATGGCTCTGAGTTTGCCCTATGCATATACTCATGCTTCAGTGATCCTGTGAGCTGCCAACTCAGACTTCAAAACTCTGTTAGAATCATATGCAAAGCAGAGGTTAATAAGATATGAATGAACTTCCTCAGGGCTTATACTCTCTCTCTCTTTTTAAAAAATCTTTATTGTTTATTTATTTTTAAGATTTTTATTTATTTGAGAGAGACAGAGCACAAGCAGGGGGAGTGGCAGGCAGAGGGAGAGGGAGAAGCAGGCTCCCCTGATTGTGGGGCTCTATCCTTGGGATCATGATCTGAGCCAAAGGCAGACGCTTAAAAATGACTGAGCCACCCAGGTGCGCACCACCCCTCTTTTTTTTTTTTTTTTTTTTAAGTAAGCTCTATGCCCAATGTGGGGCTTGAACTCATGACCCTGAGATCAAGAGTAGCATGTTCTACTGACTGAGCCAGCCAGGCGCCCCCACAGGGTCCTCTTGAAAGGGTTTATTCTATGAATGTTGTGCTATCTTTGCTCAGAATTCTGTTTCCTTTGTGAGCTGGGTTCTCCATTCCCTATCCCACTTACAGGTGAGGTTACCAGATGACTGACCTCTGGACAAGCATCCTACTACCAGAAATAGGTTTATGACTGACCAATTTAGATGCAGAATGAAAGGAGCTTTATTTCCAATACAGTCCAAAGGGCAAGGCAGCCATTCTAGTGAGAAAATAGTAAATTCCCAAATGAGGGGTAAGGGGAGAAACGGAAAGCTAATGGCTTCTGACCATCAATCCACCAGGGAGACTTATTTACTTGCTAGAATAGAATGGGTGCCAGGGAAATAGTAAATTATTCTTAAGTGTTATGGGTTGAATTGTGTCCATCCCCTGCCCCCCCCAAATTCTTACACTAAAGCCTTACCCAGGAAGATTTAGAATAAAGCACAGAAATGTGTAAGAAAATTAGATATATAGGGGCGCCTGGGTGGCTCACTTGGTTAAGCAACTGCCTTCGGCTCAGGTCATGATCCTGGAGTCCCGGGATCGAGTCCCACATCGGGCTCCCTGCTCAGTGGGGGGTTTGCTTCTCCCTCTGACCCTCCCCCTCTCATGCTGTCTCCTGTTCTCTCTCTCAGATAAATTAAATATGATTAAATAAATAAATTAAGATGAATTCACACTGCAGCAGGTGGACCCCTCATCCAACATGACTGGTGTCTTTATTAAAAGGGAAAATTTGGACAGATGCAGAGGAAAATGCCATGTGAAGATGGGAGTGATGCTGCCACAAGCCAAGGAACCACCAAAAGTTAGGAGAGAGGCCTGGAACAGATCCTTCCCTAGAGCCTTGGTGGGGAGTGTGGGCCTGCCAACAACTTCATCTTGGGCTTCTAGCCCCCAGAACTGTGAATGAATACATTTCTGTAGTGAAAGCTACCTAGTTGCAGTACTTTGTTACTGTGGCCCTAGGAAACTAATACATTCAGTAAACAGAGCAGGAGAAAAAGCAACGTTGGGACTATCCCATTAAATTCTACCATAGACCAACTCATATTTAACTTCCAACTTTTTTATTAACCTGGAATTAGACTCCAAGTAAAATAAGAATGATCTCAGTCAACATGCTGCTACCCCTCAGCACCCACGAATGAGGAGTTTTAAGCTGCTTTGGGATTTGGCTGCCTCCCATTTGTCCAAATCATGACTTTTTTATCTCAAAAATTAGATTGAATATGGCCACGATAATGACATAAACTATAATATGGTGTTTGCTGTGGATCTTCTTCCACACAGCCTAGAATAAACTCTTTTTTCCTCATTTAATACTTCACCAAATGGGACTCCCTTCGTGGTGCCTACTCCATCTAGATAAAATAAGACTGATGAATTTTTTCCCACTCAGTTATGTTGTTTTTCTTCCTATGGATGTAATATAACTACTCAGTGAACCAATGAAATGTTCGTAGGATGTCAGTCATGCAGTTTTTCAAAGGTTCCAGAGCAGTGATTCTTCTGAGCTTTTAGGAGGTGACTGGCAGACAAACACTAAGGTGACCCCCCAGTGGGTCATGGCCTTATATAATCTCCCCCCGCCCCCTTTCAGGGAAGATGGAATCTGTTACTTGCTTCTAATAATGACATATGGCAAAGGCAAGGAGTAGTCCCTCCTGGGACTGAAAGTACAGCATCCCTATGAAACTTTTTGTAAGTGCAGAAGCGTTTACCTTTAACTTATATGAAAAAATTTCTGAGCATTCCCAGACTGAAAAAAATAACCTTTTTAGGTTTCCTGACCCCTTAGGACACATCTTGCTAAGGGCCGCACAAAATGGACATCCAGCACAAGTGCTCACACAGGTCAAAGCTCCGGCAGCTTGAAGCCCAGATGCAGGATGGAGTTCGTGGGGAAGCCGAGATGCAGCGTGAGTTCATGGGGAAGGAGCTGGGCGGGGCCGCTCTCGCTGCTGGGGGTGCACACTCCCTCTAACAAGGCAAAAAACCCCTGAATACTATTCTCCCCTTTAGCGTGTGTGTGTAAAAATGGAAGTCCTCTTGGGATCTTTTGTTTAAAGAACACAGGTACTAACGCCGGTTTTTTGTTAAAAGCAAAGCGACATAACGCAGACTTTTGACAAGTGGGGGATACCTGCACCTTACATCATGCAAGACTGTGTCACAGCAGACCAGACGAGGGGCTCTTGTTGGCCTTGAAGAAATCAGCTGCCGTGACCGAGGGGACCGCGTGGCTGGGACCATGGGAGTCTGCTGGCTGCGAGTGGACCCCACTGAGAGCTAGCAAGAAAACGGGCACCTCCATCCTTGCACCACCAAGGACTGAACTCTGGCAGCAACCCCGTAAGCTTGAAAGAGCACCCGAGCTCCAGAAAGAGCTTCAACCTGCTGACACTTGTGTGCTACCTGGTGAGACCCTGGGCAGGGGACCCAGCTCAGAGGTGGCCGGACGCCTGACCCAAGGTGACTGTAAGATACGAAAGCGTGCTGTTTTAAGCCACTGTTCATGGTAATTTGTTACACAACAGCGAACACGGATACAGGGAAGATGTCCTTTGAGGATCTGACGAAAAAGAAGGAACCTCTAATTAGAAAAGCTCAGGAAGGCACATGTTCTGAATATAATTTCTGGGATTTGCCTAAACCCTTCAAACTCATCAATGAATCCTCAAGATGTTCTTGGATACCACGTTATGAACCTTTCTGTCTACTCAGTAAAATACACTGCAAAACTTGCTAATGTGTGGGAAACTAACAAGGTCACAGTACGTAAGCATCACCTACCTGCCCATTTCTGCAGTTTAAAATGTGACTCTAAATAATTGCTGTTTCGTTCTTAAGCTGTAAGATAGAGCCATTGTTTTAATATCATATTATCTTCAACTTGTGTAGAGATAGAAAAGCACAGATTTGAAGAAAATGCGATTTCTTATTAGGAGAAAGTCTTCAACCCTGACTCTTCTAGCTTATTATAGGAACCGAAAAAATAAGTAAATAAATAAGTTAAAAAAAAAAAAGGCATGGCTTGTAGAAGGCTGGAAGTGTTTTAAGAGGACACTTTAGGAAGACAGGCTCAGTTCATTTCCCCACACAAGAGAATTTATTCAGAACTAACACAATAACACCTGAAAGAAATTTACTTTCTAATCCAAACACCCTTTGGGGTGGTATACTGGAAAGGAAAACAAAGTGAAATTCCCATTTCCAAACCTGGATTGAAGTCCTGTTCTAGTACTTGCTACTGTGTGCCTGGGAAGGTGCTACTTAGTTCTCTGAGCCTGGGTTTTCCCAACTATAAAATGAGTTGTTTTGAGAACTGAAAAAAGTCATGAAAGAACCCTGCCTAGTGCCAGGCTTTAATAAGCAACAAAAACAACGACCACGGGCCTCCTGAAGGGAATTGGTTCAACTGCCCCAAAGAAGGGCAGGGAGTCCTGACCTATGACAGGTTTATGAGGACAGTCATTCCCCTGCACTCAGGTCTCTGGGAAAAGAACGGTAAGAGTGGTTGTCCCAAGGACAAAAACAGGTAAGGGGGAGCTTCTCCCGTGACAGTGCCCATCTTCCGAATCCTGATCAACAGCAAAGACTATCCAGACTTGGTCATGCACTTGGTCAGACAAAAGAAACAGGGAAACAAACATAACCCCTAACCAAACACACACACGGCGCTGACCATGCAATTACAGTAGCTCCGCAGACAGAACATCCTTCTATCCTAGTGGCTGGGGATCACATCAGCGGGAGAAAAAAGGACACCGTGGCGGGACACCATTGTTACAGAAGGAAGATGTGTTGTGGGAACAAATCCGCAGCCTTTGGGCAGGAACCATATGCTACTGACCCCTCACCAGCAGGAAATAAACTGCCAAGGGCTTTACTTTAGCGGGCTTGTGTTCTCCCCGGCTGCTCCTCGGCCAGTCTTGGGACAGAGGTGCAGGGCTGGGTGCGTCCCTCTGTGTGACGCGGGGGACGGACCGAAGGCAGCAGGAATGACATTCAAAAGAGCAGAGATGGCAGCACAGGCAGCCGCTGAACAGAAGGGCATCCAGGGGAACCGAACCGGCCCTACTGGTGGAGACTGGAGAGGATGAGCTCAGGATGGCCTAGGCCCTTGGCTTTCTGGCCCGGAGTCTAACCAAAGCAGTTACTGGCTTCACGTGCCTCTGTAGGCAGGGAGCCTACAACAGCATGGACCCGTGGCCTTCGGGAAAAGGTAAGGCAGCCGATACCAGGAATTCACTGGCGCCTGCCCCAGAGAAAAGGGTCATGGAAACCAGTGCTTTTCCAATATGGAATCTCTGCTGTCCTAGGAACCTAAGGTTATCACATGGTTCACTAATATGTCTATGTACCCCTCCAACTTCCCCAGGAGACCAGTGACCTCCTCCATCCAGGGACAGTGCCCCTTGCATTCTGTATCCCAGCATCCACCTGCTGAATGGGTGATCCCTCACCCCGCCCTGTTTCTTCTTCCAACAGTCTCACATCTGCCCACACCTTCTTTTTTTTTTTTAAAGATTTTATTTATTTATTTGACAGAGAGAGACACAGCGAGAGAGGGAACACAAGCAGGGGGAGTGGGAGAGGGAGAAGCAGGCTTCCCACAGAGCAGGGAGCCCGATGCGGGACTCGATCCCAGGACCCCAGGATCATGACCTGAGCTGAAGGCAGTCACTTAACCAACTGAGCCACCCAGGCGCCCTGCCCACACCTTCTGCGATGAAGGCCAGGCCGTCTGAGACTGAATTCCAGCGCTGGCATTACTAGCTAAGTGACCTTGGGCAAGTCACTTCACCTGAGTGGATCATTTCCCCCCAGTGTGGTTAACATTAGCATCTACCTTACTGAGTGTGTTTGGGACGATACGTAAAGGGCTCAGAACCAGACTTGGCACAAAGTAAGCACTACGTAAGTGTTAGTCACAGTTCTTATTATTTTGATGACTACTTTTTTAATTTATTAGTAGATGTATTGTTTCTCCTCTGTCTCCCTCACAAGGCTCCACAAAGGAAAGGATTTGTATCTGTTTTTTCACTGATAAATCCCAAGCACCATAACCTGTTCCAGGCACAATAAACATTTATTTAATGGACACATGAACTTAAGTTCTTAGATCGTCGAGGCCATGCCTTTCTCTATGTTAAACTGCAGACACATCCTTACAACATTCTGCCTTGTCTCCCAGTGTAGACGAAAGTTTTCTACTTTTTGTTGGAAATAATAGCTTCCATTTATAAAGTACTTTCACATCTATTTTCTCATTTGAGCCTCACAACAACCTTGTAATAAATCCCCATGGTGTCTACTGGAGTAGCATCTACCCAGCAGCTCTGCAAAAATATCAGGACTTGAGGTTGATGATAATGATGATAATGTCTCACACCATCTCACCTGTGCAAGGCCATTTATTGCTTGATGAGGAGAAGCAAGCCTGCCTAATATTTTTGCATTGATTTACCTTGGGTGTTTATGCTGTTGCTGTTATTATTCTACTGAAAAAAAAACAAAAGTTACTCGTTTTTATTTTTGGTTTCCCAAACTGCTATTTTAAAATATTTTTTTCTTTCCAGCTAGAAAAGTAGTACGTGTTTATTGTGGAAAACTTGATTAAAAAAAGAAAAACAAGAGTGTAAAGAAGAAAATAAAAATTATCCACAACTCCATTTGGTATTCGTACTTGCTTTTTGGGACGCAATGACAGCGCAGTATTACTGTATCGCAGAAGGAAATTTTAGCATGATTTCTTGGCTGCACTGGCCACACGGAATTCTGGGAGTCACGAGCAGGCCAGGCCTGGGGCACCTGGGCGGCTCAGTCAGTTAAGCATCTGCCTTCGGCTCAGGTCACGATCCCGGGGTCCTGGGATGGAGTCCCGCATCGGGCTCCCTGCTCAGCGGAGAGCCTGCCTCTCCCTCTCCCCCGTGTGCATGAGTGCTCTCAAATACATAAATAAATAAAATCTTAAAACAAAACAAAACAAAACAGAGCAGCCCAGGCCTGAGGGAAGGAGGGCCCTGGTGGGGGCTAAGGAGCCAGGCGCTTATGAGGGAGGGCAGCTGAGGATGAAGAAGAGTGCATGGGCCCAGGTTCAAGTGGCCAAGAAGGGGCAAAACGGGGATCTGATCTGCTTGCCCTTCGAAGTTCTGCTGACAAGTTTTGTTAGAGCAGGACGTGGGCACCTGTCGCTGAGGACTAGCAGCCCTTCAGAAGGTCCCAGCCACACGGCTACAGCCCCAGGGCCCCAGAATCCTCATATCCGGAGACAGAGCAGGTCAAGGAACAGCGTGGCTGCCCTGCGTGATATGGCTTTCCTGCCTACCTGCTGGCGCCCACTGAGCCGGGGGCATGGGGCGGACATGCCTATGCTGCAGTCCTTCCGAGACCCGGGAGATGGTAGTAGGGGGACGGTGGGAACTGATTTCTAGGTCTGCTCAAATCGACTGGCTGGAGGGGCGGCCATTTATGGCTTCTGAGTTTACATCGGGAAGAGCTGGGCGCGGGCGCAGATGGGAGCAGGTGCCAGCAGCTGGCCAAGGGTAAAGTGCGGACGTAACTCGCACGAATCCTACCTGCCTGTAGGTTGTCATGTTTCCTAACTGTCTGGGCCACGTCTGGCCAAAGCCACAGGGGCCGCCTCACGACAGGTGTCACGGGCACCGTATGCCTGTCATGCTAAAATCATGCTAAAATTTCCTTCTGCGAGACGGTAACATTGTGCTGTCATTGCTTCCCAATTTTTCTCTACCTAGGCCTGTTTTAGGTCTCCGACCAGCTAGAGACATGGGCCAAAACCAGAAGGTTCCCAGAAGCCAGAATCTGAAGGTCAGTTCTTTCAAAGGGCTCATCTGTAGGACGATACATGTGTCTGAAACTCACCTTCTGTTCTTCAGACACAAACCGGTCGCATACGCACACTCGTCCTGCATATAGCATTCCTGACAACCAATAGACCCCATGGGCTTTCATCAATAAAATGACTGCCTTGGCTATTACAGGAGACTATGAACTGTTGCGATCTTCTATCCTCGTTCCAATCGATATAAACCAGGACAAGAAGAAACAGGACCCTTAATTACATAACCGGGAAGCATTATATAACAGAGGTCCTGATGCAACTTTAACTGTATCCGTGCCAATGCAGGCCGAAAGAGCACATCCTTTCAGAAGTAGTACGAGCCGCCGAGAGTTGTGCAAACCATTTTTCAATATTGGTTTAAACTAATCCCACTTACTCACCATCGACAAAAGTCTCTGCTCTTCTAACCTTGTTTTCCCACAGACCTGGATGAAGCAACCCCACTGCAGGGTGACAGTCTGTTAAAGTGACAGCGCCCTGGCAGTTGCAAGAGGGACTGGAGGAAAGAGACCAGCGTCGACTTCTCCGAGAAGCTGGTCTCCAATGCCTGGCACGGCAACAATAATTTCGTAAGGGCTGCTAAAGCCACTTCTGCCATTTCAAAATGGCAGGACGCCGATCGCTCCTGACAGGATGCGTTTTGCAGGGAGAGACTCCTGAAAGCCACACAGCATTGCTTTGTTGGAGGAAGCCAAGAAACAATAATAGTAACAACAACAACAAAAAATACCACAATCCCCCGCCCCCCGCCCCATTCCTTTCATTGCGTGCTGCCAAGCAAAATGATCTCTTCAGGTCTCCTTTATGTCTTACTGATAGAAATTACATTCCAGGGCACCCAACACAAAGGATGCTTGCACAAGCAATGTGCCTTGCAGATGACATTCCTCGGAACCTTTAGGAGAGATATTGATTTAAAGCTACCAAGATGCCGTCTATGCATTGCTACTGCCATAATGAATCTAGCCGGCATTCCATACTTGTGATTTAAAGCAACTCTGGAAAGCTGAAATCTATTGAAACAACGTTAGTGGCTCTACTTCACCCTGCAGAAGGACAGGAAAGCTCTTCTGCAGCAAGGCTAAAAGTGCTACTTGGTGGTGTCTGAGGTCATATAATAGCTGCTGATTTAATAAATTCAACACTCTGCAACGCCCGGGTGGGGTTGGAGGGGAATGGCAACCAACGAAGCTGGGAACCAGACAGAATTTCCCATTCACCTGAAGCTGGGAGTGGATTTGCTTTTCCATGACACATAGTAAAACTAAATATCCACGGGACTTTTTAAAAAGTCACATAAACTTATTCTTTCAAATCCAAGGCCAACATGTTCCCCTTTTTTGCTTTTTCTTTTTTTTAAAAAATCCCTATGCTTTTTCTCTCCGAGTAAATACAGAATAGTCTAAAGACCTAAGTTAAAATTCTGTGCCCCAAAGAAAACTTTCAGAAGCCAGGACCACAGCCTTTGGAGTCCCTCTAAATCTTAAAGGGGGTGTGAGATTTAAGATGTGAACTCAAGTCCTGACTTGGCTTCTAGCAGAGTGACCTTGGGTGGGTCACAGGATGCTTCCCAGGGCAGTTTATCATCTGTCACGAGGAGCTGGAATCAATGAACTCTGAAGTCCCTTGCCCTTAAACCCTGTGATTCCAGTCTAGCTCCAATTCTCTAAGAGGAACCACGTCCCAGTCGGCTGGGCCTGGAGAGTCCCTAGAGGAATGGAGTCGGAAAGAGGATCATCCCTGCTTATCCCTGCTCGCCGTCCTCCCATATAGATCCCAGAGACCTCAGACGACCGGCCAGACAACCAAGGTGCCCCTCTGATGACCAGATTCCCCCGCAAAGACCACCTATTAGCCACCGATGTGACCTCAACTGGCAGAACTGAACTTTCCCGACTCACCAAGGTCATCTGAGTAGAGACCCAGCCGAATTAGCCTGGTCCACGGCTGAGGACAAACTGTTAGCTCCTAGGGCTGCCAGAACAATCCCGGGTCTTCCTTGGCTCGCAGCTGCACTGCTCCCATCTCTGCCTCCATCACCCCATGGAGCTCTTCCTGTGTGTGTCTGTGTCCGAATGCCCCACTTCTAATAAGGACACCAGTCCCACTGACCAGGGCCCATGAATGGCTGCATCTTGGTTACAAGATGAAAACTGATTAGGCTCCAAACTTAGGTCACATTCCAAAGTATTGGGGGTTGGGTGGGTGAGGACTTCAGCATATCTTTTTTAGAGGGGGCAAAATTCAACCCACAGCACTAGCTAATCACATATGGAAAACTAAACCAAAGAGCACAAATGTGTAAGGGGATGACCAAAGTCCACCTGAGGTACCATGGAAAGAAAAATATAAGTAGAAAGGCATTATAGTTCTAGTGGTCATACGAGGAAAAGATACTTCTTTTCAATGTCTGGACAGATGAGAGCAGGCGAGGAAGGCAGAGTTCTCTGCCCGATGGCGCCCTACGTGCTCCTGGTGCCATGTTTCCGGAACACGCCCATGTTTCCCCTCTGGGCCCACACAGTCCCCAAGGCCAGCAGGGCCACCCCTACCCTCGCTGCGGAAACCCTCCCAACTCTTAAAGCTCCAGCTCAAATTTCACCAGTGAGAAGCCAAGTCACCTGCATCCAGCCTATGACGCTGTTTTGTCTATTTCTTGGTGACAGTTGGACTATGGTCATTTGTACCCTCTCTGCCTACCACTCCTGTAGAGCAGGGGCTATTTCTTACTCAATCACTGTACCCACAGTAGGTGCTTGCAAATATTTGCTAAAGTAAACCAGCAAGAAGATAAGAGGAGACTGGAAATAAATGCCTCCTGTTTTGAAAACTTCACCATGGAGAAGAGACCTTTGGAACCAGAGGCTGTCAGAACCTGTGGCCTATCGATTCCCTCATTGAATCTCTGTAACCTCTGCTCTTGGGCCTATTTCTTGGAAATCATAAGAAAGGCCAAAAGACAGCTAACCACTTAAAGTAAAGAACGGGAGTATGCCCACATGACGGGCTTATGCCAACACTACCGGGCATCAGCAGCTCATGGACCCCATCGGCTACCACAACCTTGGAAGTTTCCATCAAGGGCTGACCCTCGAGCCCCAGCACTTGAGCATTAGGAACTGCAGCACGTTCAGCTGGAAGGGGTCTTAGAGATCATGGAAGGCAGAAAAATACCCCTTCCCCAAAGATGTTGACATCCCAATCTCCAGAATGTGTGACTGTGTTAGGTTACAGAGCATGGGAAAACCCGTCCTGGATGGAGGTGGTAGAATTCTTCTGGATTATCTGGGGGGGCCCAACGTAATCATAAAGGTCCTTATGAGTGAAAAAGTGATTTCATGGAAGAAAAACCTGATCAACTCTTTTGTCTCTGAAGTTGGAAGAAGGGGCTCTAAGCCAAGGCATGTAGGTAGCCTCTAGAAGCTGGAAAAGGTAAGAAAATGGATTCTCCCCTAGAGCCTCCACAAGGCACACCCTAAAATCCCTTGGTTTTAGCCCCATTAGACCCATTTTGGACTTTTGACACTCAGAACTGTAAGATAATAAATTTGTATTGTTTTAAACCACTAAGTTTGCAACACTTCATTATACTAGCCAGGGGAAACCCCTACAGGGATCAGTTACTCCTTCAGATGGGGAAACCGAAGCCCAGGTAGGCCGAGAAGTAGTCTAAGGGTACACAGCTAAGGAGCAGCAGAAGTAACCCATGGCTGGGTACATGGCTCTGGGTGGAGCAGGAAAACACACCCCTAGTGGCTCATCTGCAAACTGTCCTTACTCAAAGTCTGGTCCCAGTCACAGGCTGACTGAACTTGGGGGCTGGAAGGAGCCTTTGACAGTAGTGGCCGACTCTTCTACCAGCGAGGATTCTGGTGCCCTGGAGAGGGCCAGTGTCTTTCCAAGGGATCACATGAGGTTAACGGTAAGCAAGAAGCAGGGAGCTTCCTGGTAATTTGTCCCCAATTTGCACAGGCTGATTAGAAGCTGAGCCTTTAGTTATCCTGATGGGTTGGCCTACTGCCCCCACCTCCTAAGACTTAAAAGTGCTCTAGCCCTGGGGACACCTGCAGCCACTGGTCTTCTGGTCTGCTAGGCTCACTGGGCATGCCCGAGTTCCAAGCCTTTACAAAGTTCTACGTTCTGAAAAATTACACCTTTTGCCTGCCAGACACCACACCCTGGCTCCTGAAGCTGACCTAGGGCTATTCTAGGCAGGTAGACCCCAGCATTCATCAGCTCTTTTAGTGCAGAAAGAAATTCTCATTGACACTGAGAACCCATCTCCTCTACCAGTCATCTTTATTTGTCTACAACAGAAGACAAACTGCCCTCCTGGCTGAAGTTTCAGACCCCTTCTGGCACACAACCCCGAAAGGCACCACAGAGCCTGCAGCCATGCCCAGAGCACCTTTCTGTAAATACCTGGTTTTACCAAGAGCTTTCAGGTGACACAATTTAAATGAATGCTCTGGGCGCAGCAGCAGATAGAAGTTCCACTGAAAGTTCTCTATCTGGGTGCGCTGCTCCAATGTCTAATTGTTCCTAATGCTCTGGTGACCTTAACAGAGTCTTTCTTCTACTGGGAAGTTCAGGAAGTGATGGTGAGGAGCTGATGTGGTTATGCCTTTCTGCACAGCCCAAATCTCTTTATTCAGCTTCTTTTAGAATCGGGCAAGTCAAACCATGGTCGCTTGGTAGCATTTTTTATTCATCAGGATCTGAACTCAGGATTTTCTGTTCTGCTGGTAGCAAATTATGCATCTGCTTGAACAGTATACCCCAAACCCGACCATCTGAAGGGACTTCTACTTCCAGGAAAATGGGATAGATGTACTTTCGCCTATTCTTCCCACCGATGCAAGTACAAACACTTGAACATTAAATATAAGGCAAACATAAGAGGATTCTGAAAGGTAGCGAGAAGAAATATGACCCACTAAGGGCAAACTACAGCCCAATAGCCCTTATGAATACAGGCATAAAAACCCTTAACAAAATATTAGCAAATATAATTCAGGAATATATAAATGGAATTACACACCATGAGTAAGTGGGGTTTATTTCAGGGATGCAAGGCTGGTTCAATATTTGAAAATCAGTGTAATCCGCCATTATCAACAGGCTACAGAAAAGAAACTACATGATCATATCAACTGATGTAGAAAAAGCATACGAAAAATCCAACATCTAATCTTAATGATAAAAATGCTCACCAAACTAGGAAGAGAATTACTCAACTTATCAAAGAGCACCTACAAAAAACCCTACAGCTAACATTATGCTTAACGGAGAAAAGACTGAATGCTTTCTCCCTAGAACTGGGAACAATTAAGGATGTCTCATCTCACCACTCTTATTTAACAGTGCTGGAAGTTCTAGCTGGTACAATAAGGCAAGAAAATGAAATAAAAGGCATACAGATCAAAAGAGAAGAAATAAAACTCGCTCTATTTGCATTTGCAGACTGTCTATACAAAAAATCCCAAGGAAGCTACAAACAAAACAAAACAAAACAAAAAAACCCAAATCCTCATAGAATTAATAAGTGCATTCAGCAAGGGCTCAGGATACAAAGTAAACATACAAAATCCATTGTATTCCTATATGCTAACAATGAATGAGTAGATACAAAAAGTTTTTCAAATGACATTTACAACTGCTCAAGAAATATGAAATACATGTATAGGACTTGTATGCTGAAAACTACAAAATCCTAAAGAAAGAAATCAAAGGAGATCTAAATAAATGGAGAGGCATATCATGTTCATGGATTAGAAGACTGAATAAAAATACCATTTGTCCCCAGATTAATACACAAGTTGAATGCAATTTCTATCAAAATCCCAGCGAGACTTTTTTGTAGATACAGATGAGACCATATATACACAGCACTATAGTTTTGCAAGATGTTACCACTGGGAGAAACTGAGTAAAGGTACAACAGGATCTCTATTATTTCTTACAGCTGCATGTTAATCTACAATTATCTCAAAAGGTTAATTAAAAAACAAAAACTGCTCTTTGCGGCATCATTCTCAGCAATCAGACTGTTGACATTCCAGAAAATGTTGACATCACTCTGAAGCGACACACAATTATTTTGAAGGCCCCCAGAGGAACCCTGCCGAGAGACTTCCTATCAGTGTAGAACTCAGTCTCCTTGTAAAGAAAAAGAAGAGGCTCCCATTGACAAATGGTGGAGAAATGGAAAGAAACTGGCTACTGTGTGCGTTATCCGTGTCGTGTAAAGAACACGATCAAGGGCATTATACTGTGCTTCTGTTACAAGATGACGTCTCAGTATGCTCCCTTCCCCGTCAATGGCATTATTCAGGAGAATGGGTCTCTTGCTGAAATCCAAAATTGCTTGGGCAAAAAATACATGCCTAGGGTTTGGATGAGGCCAGGTGTTGCTTGTTCAAGATCTCAAGCCTGGAAAGATGAGTTCATTCTTGAAGGAAATGACACTGAACTCGCATGAAATTCGGCTGCTTGGATTCAGCAAGCCATACCAGTTAAAACAAAGTTCTTCAGAAAATCTGGGGATGGTACCTAAGTCTCTGAAAATTGACCAGTTCAACAGGCTACTGAATAAGACCTAAGTTGTACAGCTAAAGAAAGAACAAGATGCCGGATGATTCTTCAGACCTCTGTGATATTTTATTTTATTTATTTATTTATTTATTTTTAAAGATTTTATTTATTTATTCATGAGAGAGAGAGAGAGAGAGGCAGAAGGAGAAGCAGGCTCCCCGCCGAGCAGGGAGCCCGATGCGGGACTTGATCCCAGAACCCTGGGACCGTGACCCGAGCCGAAGGCAGAAGCTTAACCATCTGAGCCACCCAGGCGCCCAAGACCTCTGTGATATTTTAAAGATGCAATAAGGGGCGCCTGGTTGGCTCTGTCGGTTAAGCATCTGACTCTTGATTTCAGCAGGTCATGATCTCAGTGTCCTGAGATGGAGTCCCATGCGGGGCTCTGCACTGAGCATGGAGCCTGCTTATGATTTTCTCTCTCCTCCCTCTGCCTCTTCCCTCCCCGCTCTCTCTCTCTCTCTTTAAAAAAAAAAAAAAAAAAAAAGGCAATAAAAGCCCTGTACTGATTTGGGAATACTCCCCTAAAAAACAAACAAAAACCAAAACCTGACCCCTTCTTCAAGCAGTGTTTTCTTCTCATATTGAGAAGAACTGCCAAAACACTAGATAGGATAGTAAAGCAGGACCTTGATTACTCTATTCCTTTACCCTGCTTTATAATTTTTTGTAGCACTCGTAACTGTATGACATTACTTTACATCACATCACATCACTGTGTCTGTCTGTCTGTCCGTCTGTCTGTCCTGTCGGTCTGCCTTGCTTCTCCCACTGAAATGGAAGTTCCACATGAGCAGGGCTTCCATCTTGGTCTCACTCTAGCACATTAGAGGCTCTAGAAAAAAATGCCAAATTAGTATGGGGGGACTCAATCATGTGCCTTCTTAGAGTATTTCCAACTGCCTACCTTCCCCCAAATCCTTTCCCCTCTAAGGAGTTGCCCCCTTCAGCTTTATCCAACAGTAGGATTCTGACTCCAGTTTTGATGAACCCTTAGTCTTTAGCTCTGTTCTATAGACCTTTCCAACCAAGTCCCTATGCCTCCACCTTCCTAGCACCAGAGAACTCAACCCTGGCAATCATTCCCAGGGGTCAATTTCAAGGTAGGGTGCTGGAACCTCCCTTTGAGGTCACTCTGTTTACCTGGTCCCTACAGCAAGAACATGTCCCTTAATCCCAGCCCTGTTTCTTGATTGGATCAGTTTGATGTATCTCTAATTTAATTTGCACACAGACCCTTGGGATGTCTGGAACTAATCTGATAATCTTTAAATTATTATGTTTTCCAAGTATGTCTCAGCTGCCAATATCACATAGGGGGACTTTAATGTGAAATAATAACTTTGATTGCCAGTGGCTTCTAACTTCTTACCATAGTCCTCATTATGACAGTGCTGGGAAAGGTCAAGTGTTCAGCAGCCTGGGGGACACATTCTCATTGCCACCAGCCAGACAGTGGCTTTAGTGGTCAGCTGGACAGATCCCTCAGTTACACACAGAACCACAGGATATTTTATTTTTGTCTGTTTTATTCAGAGATATATCCCAAGCACCTAGCGCACAGTGGATGTTCAGTAAGTGGCTGTGGATTGAGTGAATAAACCAAAATTTTGGGTCTTTTAAGTTAGAGTACAGTGGCATGTCTGAGCTTAAAAGCTGATAATGAAGATCAGTAACACAGCATTCACTCAACTATATCCAGAGTGCACATGAAATGTATCAATTTCTAAATGGCTTGGGGGGGGCAGTTGTAAATTAAAATTCTTGCTATTGGAAGAATTCTTGCTTACTACCCTTGCTGCCACAGGAATGACAAATAGACAACATAATTACAGACTGTCAGTAATTAATATACACTCAGCTACAGCAAACACGAAAATTTAAAATGAACAATTATATACTAAAAAAGAGACTGCGAATGATCAACTGGGGGATGAGGCAGAAATCTATGAATGAGATGGTGTTAAACAGTCAGACGTAACTCACTCCGGTTTCCTCCTCCCTAAGAGCGTTTCCAGCCAGGCCCAGTGAATGTTTCCTGTTAAGCCAGCGGAACCAGAAAGCTGAATTGGTATCTCTAAGCAGGCAATTTTCCTAGTTGTAAATAACCAGCAGCTTTGTGGGAATCAATTAGGGGGCTCCCATCTCTTCTCTGGGAGTCTTATTTCAGTCCATCCATCTTCCTTTGTTAATTTTGTAAATTGGGTTTTAGGGATGCAGAGAGAAAGGTTTTTTTTGTTTTTTTTTTTTGGTCCCTCAGACTTCTTGGGGGTAGAGGAAGGATGGGGAGGAGAGTTTTTACATCTTTCCCACTCAGAATTCAAGAAGAATACTTTCAGGTCACACTCCTTTTTCCAGGCCAGAAAACTGGTTGGCCATTTTGTACTGTGATTACTACAGAGGCACAACATACCCGGGAAAATGCTGGAGTCACCGATGAAGTGGACGTAGGTACAAGTAAGTGCTTATTGCAGAGATGAACATGGTTTGCAGACCACACTGCATCTTCTGGAACAGGTTCATGAAGTCCAAGTCCAATGTTACATGGCTGCCTCCTGGCCCCGGTTGTCATTCATTTGATTTATAGTGATAACAGTGATGATCATGACAATGATACTAATACTAGAAGCTACCGATTATTGAAAACCCATCATATCCTAAGTACTTTAAATATGTTATTTCTTTATTTCTATTGCTCAACAGCCTTCAACAGGGGTACTATTATTCCCATTTTACAGATGAGGAAACTGAGGTCCAGAAAGGTTCACGTGGCTCCTAAATTCTGGAGCCAAGACAATTTGAACCCAGGCCAATGTCTAGAGGACTAGCTGACCTCCAAAATAATCCTGTCCCATGATGCTATGTTCTCTCCTTCGTTCACCTAGGAAATACTAGTCAAGCCGAACTTTGTGTGGTGTAGACATGCCGCTTTACTAAAGTCAAGGCCGAGTCTGAGGTTTGCCGAGGAACTTGGCATGAGCCCACCTCAACAACACTGGGGAGGAAAGAGGGACCAGGTAAACCACACTGGCCTCCATAGCCAGTGCCAGGCCTTTTCCTGGGTACCCTGATTTCTTGGCAAACATCCATCTCTCTCCAAACTGAAACAGTCCTATCCACAGAACTGACTGGCCCCTGGATCATTATCTCTTTGGAAAAATGAGGTGAAGTAAGAAAAAGACTCAAAAGGAAAACAAATGAGCTGAGGGCATGAGCAGGAGATATACACAAACAGAAATACAAGTGGCTTTTGACCTCACTCAATTAAGGAAATGAGTAACAACAAAAAGTCACTTTGCAACACTGTTGAATGTATACTTCCAGGGGCTGCTTTAATCTAGGGGTGCATCCATACAGTGAAATACTCTAGAGCCCATAAAAAAGACAGCTCTAGGGGCGCCTGGGTGGCTCAGTCGGTTAGGTGGCTGCCTTCAGCTCGGGTCGTGATCTTGGGGTCTTGGGATGGAGCCCACGTCCGGCTCCCTGCTCAGCGGGGAGTCTGCTTCTCCCTCTCCATCTGCCCGCCACTCTGCCTACTTGTCCTCTCTTTCTGTCAGATGGAGAAATAAAATCTTAAAAAAAAAAAAAAACTCTTAAAAAAAAAAAGACAGCTCTATATGCACCGATATAGAACAATCTTCATGATCAGAGTAACATGGATGGCACGTGCCCGTCTGCACAGATGCACGCACACGCTCAGGTGTGTAAAGGCATCAGTCATCAAATGACCCCTAAGACCCCAGTCATGTTGGTTACCTTTGAGGACGGGGGTTGGGGAGCTGTATTTCTTCGACAGGAGAATGACTTACCTTTCATTATACAGTAGCCCCTCCCTCTGATTTATCTATGGTTTCAGTTACCCACGAGTCAACTGTGGTCCCAGAGCAGATGATCTTCTTTCTGACATATAACCAGAATCAGTCAAGAGGAGCCTAATGCCATGTCACTCACTTTACTTCGCCTCATCCCGGGGGCATGTTATCATCCCACCTCACTTCAAGAAGGGTGAGTACAGTAAGATATTTCGAGAAAGGGAGACCACAGTCATGTCACTTTTATGACAGTATACTGTTATAACTGTTCTATTTTATTATTATTATTATTATTGTTAATCTTACTGTACCTAATTTATAAATTAAACTTTAAAATAGGGATGTGCATAGAGGGAAAAACATAGTCTCTATAGGGCGTGGTGCTATCTGTAGTTTCTGGCAGCCCCTGGGGATCCTAGAACAGACCCTCCGCAGATAAGAGTGGACTACTATATATCTTTATTTACTTTATTATTTTTTTCAAAACAACATACTGGAAAGAAAAGGAAAAGGAGCCTGAGTGGTGCGGTGGGCAGGCACTTGCCTGGGCCCCTACAGATGGTCAGAGGTAGGGCTGGGCCTGGTTCCCAGGGTCCTGACTCTCAGCCCTGACCTCTTTCGGCTGAGCAGCATCTTACAGACACAGTTTGATTTTCTGCGCCTCACTCAGTCTTTGCCACCAGTGATCACTCTCGGAGAAATCACACCCTTCTCCCTGGCGCCATGATTTTGTTAGTTAGCATTGAGTCGGACCGAACCTCCATGTTCCAATTAGTGTCATCCCCCATATCATGGACACTGGCACCTTTGGAGTGACAAGGAGGGGATGACATGTGGCTAGGCCAAACAGAACTTTCCCTGTGACAGTCTGCCTACGGTGAAACAGCTGCTTAACTCCTCAATGCCTCATGGCTTGAGGTCCAACCAAAACGTTTAGATGGATTCTAGGTTTCTGTATAGAAAGTTCTTGCCAAGCTTAAATCCTCATCACGTGCACAAATATCACTCGGTATGTGGGTTACTCCCAGGAGATTTTCCACTTCGGGCCCACATCTACCTAGCCACCTCCCTGTTCACTACCTACTGTTCTCCCACGAAGCGGCCACTGTGAGCTCACGGAAGTGCAACCCCAGCCCAGGACAGTGGCTGGAGCAGACAGCCCTGGGCTCTGCATTCCGGCTATAGGACATCAGGTGATACACTCTGTCTTCCAACCTCAGCTTCCTTATCTATAAAGCGGAGACATCAGTACCTAAGGAAAGAATCAGAAAGCCTGCTGGTTCTGTGGATAGGGCAACTGGAGTTATTCATTCATACTACGGATTCCTTTCGTTCAGCTAAGCAACAGGCGGCTGACTGTAGATCACTTTCTTCAGAATGCCATGGTCTTACCGTCAGAGTGGACACCGGGAGATAGGACAGAGAAAGAAAGAGAGAAAAGGCCCAGGCGCTGCCCACACTCTTGGCAGCCTTCTGCTTCCCAGTCCTGCTGACTCCCGCCAACATGCCTGTCGTCGGGGTCCTCCGAGACCCTCAGTTCTGCTGGTAGCTTTCTCCTGATACAGATTTCTTCTTAAATTCGTCGCTTTCTGTGACTTGCAACCAAAAGAAGCCTAAAATATTCCTAATCCCAATTTCCTAAATCCCAATCAGCATTTGCGAATGGCCTGCAAATGGCACTTTCCATTTTGAGACAAAGACTTCTTTAAAAAAATGCCGAATTTGTGGCATCACCTTTATTTTGCCTGATTGCATTACGCAAACAGAAAGAGCTATGAATAATAATAATAATAAAGATACCATTACGGTAAAATATTTGACACTCACAAGATTAAAAGCTGAATACAACAATCTTCTCATAATCATCTCGGGATGCACAGCACTTAATCAACAATTACGCTGGGAAAATGCCCGAGAACGGATGCTTAAGTACCAGGAAAAACCAAAGGAGAGAGTCGGGAAGTCAATGCCACGGGAGAGGGCAATGTATCCAATTTAATACTGCATGTGTTATTTTAAGAGTTCTACATTTTCCTATCAATGCTATGCATAAAAAAGAATAAAAACCATCCAAGAATACATACCCTGCCCCAAAACACTCTAGCAAAGGAGCTATTTTTAAAAACCATGTCAAGTATTCACAGAATGGTGGCACAGTCCATTAATCGGGGTGCTTGTTTGGTTTTCCTCTTAAACAACTTTATTGAGGTGTAATTTACACTTTCTGTATGTTAAGATGTTTCTTCAACCAGTCTTGCCCCCTGCTGGGAGAGGGAAGTGAAGGGGCCCCAGTTGGAAGGACCTGGTGGGGTCACAGAGCTGGGTGAGGTCAACTCAAGGGAGGTGACAAATCCCCCCTCTCAGCACGTTGGGGGCTCACCTCCCCGAAGAGCCTGCCAAGTGACTGTGAAGTGGTAGGTATGCATTTTCTTATCTAGAACATAAAGAAAAAAAAAGGGAAAGGAAAGAAAAGCTGAGACGCCAGGTCAAAATATCTCATGCCCAGGAGGAAGCATCTGAGTAGCCTTGGGAAATGAGTGGCCATTTACAATGCCCACAATCTCTTGACTGACTAAGTCAGATTTCTACAACAAGGGTTTTATTTTTAATGTTCTTTTTAAAGCGCTGATTCTTCATTCAGGATGCATACAATGCAAGCAGCACAAATACCCGCACGGTATTATAAATAGCCTCTTTTAAGGAGGGCTGGGAGTATAGCAACATCTTTTAACCTAGATATACTTCTGACAACCCGTGTATGTTCTTTCATAACCTCTCCGCATCAGCCTCGTTGTGTTGTGAGAATACCTCCTCAGTGGCTACAACCAGAGAGGATGAGGCCATATTATGACTTCATGAACACATAACAATGCTGCCCTTTTCTTTTCTGAGAGAAGGCTTATTCTCCTTCTCCTAGAGGTAAATACAGTAAATCTGACATCACAAAATACAGTTGAAGGAGCAAATGATCAATGTCAAGCACAATGAAGTGCTTCCAAAAATTACTTCAACAGCCCTCTTTTTGCCATTTTCCATGACCCGTGGAGGTGAGGGAGCACCACGAATGGGCACCTGGCAACTGGGAGAGAAGGAGCTAAACATAGCCGAGCCTGCGTTGCTTCCACCAATGGTACCACGTGAGCTCTCTCTCCGGGATGCATCAGTTCACATCAGGGCTCCCCTAAGCTCCATCTCGCAGGAGAATGAAAACAATAAAAAGCTATATTTGGTCCTGGCTACACAAGAAAATCTCTTTGCACTGATGCTAACAGAGATGATCAGATGAGTTACAACCACCCCTCCTCCAAAACCCAACTCATAGTCAACTAGTAGAGACATGCAGTTAATCTTAACACTAGGTATCTTGAAATGCTTTTTATACAGAATCGAGGCAAAATCACCCTGAGAAACCATGCGAAATGAAACCAAGCCTCTGCAAAAGGTGAAATGTTTTCTTAGACATAAATACATTACACTTCTAGTGTCCTTTCCTGACCTTAAGCTTGCCATTATAATATAAATGCAGCCCAAGGTGAGTTCCCTATACAATCCAGGAGTCCTCCAATATTTTCCCTTTTCTAACCCCTACCTAGAGATGTCATCTACAAGTCCTTCCACTGTATCTCCGGTAGGCAAAGAGACACAGGAATCTGCCTATGGCCAAATATGTTCAGAGTTCACCCACCAATTGTCATGCAAACCTTACAACGTGTGAAGGGTATGAAAAGGCAAAGCTATTAGACTTTTTTTTAGGTCTGCTATCTGATTTCCCATAGGCTCTGGGCATGTGCTAATATGTAAGCTGACGGAGATAGACAAAAAGAAATTTGCCCTTCAGGATAAGATGTATATATAACAATTTTACTTCAAAGGAGACTGTAAAGAAAACCCACTTACCTTGTCTTCTTATAGCTACAAGAATGAAGATTCCCCAGACTTAGCTTTCTTCTTAAGATTAGAGAGAGGGGAAGCACACAAGAAGCTGAGACCAGGGTATGTGAAATCTCCATTATCCTTCATACATGTATAAAAATGTACCCGAACGGTTCCTGGAGAAGGCTTTCAGCGTGGATGGTCAATGCTGAAGGCAGAGAGGACCTGCTGAATCATGTGCATCCAACTTCCTGACTTCATTTGGCACCTCGCGTGTTCATTTCCTTCAACTCCTATTAACCAAGCACCTACCACATGTCAAGGAGTGTTCTAAATGCTGGGCATATAGCAACAGATGGAAAAAGAAAAGGCCCTGCCTTTAGCCGCTGACATTCTTGGGGTGTGATAAGAAGAAAGGAAAATAACAAAGACGTGTAGTGTCAGGTAGTTGAAGTGCTATGGAATCCAAAGTAGGCGCCGCTAAAATGATTTTTACAGAAGAGCAAACCGAAGCTTCACATCGCAAAGTTAGTTTCAGGGCACCAGCAGAGATGGATCACCTAAGTTGAAAACACTAATAAAGGCAAAGGAAAAAAAAAATCAAGTATAATGAACACATCCTAGTTTTTGGAAGCATATGCAGAAGACACACAGGTGGGCACCGAGCAGAGTTCCTTCTGCCTTCCATCCTTATGAAGCCACACTGATGTACTGACCAAGAGCTGACAATCCTCTTTCACCCTGAAACTTGAAATATCAAGAAAGTGTGTCTGGGCAGAAAATATCCGAGGGCAAGAAATGTTTTCTTTGTTCGAAAGCGAAAAACAACATTTGCTGTAGGTTTCTCATTTCAAAATTTCTTGGCCTCTTAGTCCTTCAAAAAGGCACTGGAAGGAACAAAAGATGGAAAGAAACAGGTGCTTGGTTTCTCCTGTCTCCTTCTCTTTAACTGGATGGATCTTTCTTGCTGTACACATCCCCCCGTCCCCCATTTGGAAACCCTCAGCCTCAGGGTTATAAACCACTTGTGCGATCAAGTAAAGGAGAAGGCTGTTCCATCCACCAGGGCCCTCATTTGGAAAAACGGTTCAGTGTGAAAGAAGACGTTTCCAGGTAAAAGAGACATATAAGAATGCTTCAAAATTCCCACTGCTCTTTACTTCTCCAAAACAGTGGAGCTTTTCCCTGTGAGTGCTCTGTCAACTAAACAGAGGACACCAGCAGGGAAAGGCGGGTCCCCGAGCCACACTGCAAGCAGGAGGGGCCCAGAACCCCACCTGCCCGATCCCACATACCCCACTTGCTGGAGGCCCACAAGATGCCCCGAGAGCTATGCGAGGCTCGTGGAAAACCGCCTGCTTTCACCTGTCGAGGAACAGACTGAAGTATGAAATCTACTCTACCCCTAGGAATAAAATGAAAACTTCCTTAACTATAGAAATCATTTTGATTTGAAGTCAAATGAAAAGGCAAAAACTTCAATTAAGTAAATCTCAAGAGCCAATGATCCAGGAAACGGGTGAATTTTTTAAAAAGCCATTCTAATGGTTTAACAGCTTATTCAAGTGGTCTACTTTAAAATGCCAGGAATTCAACCTCTTGATTTAAGAGCTCTGGAATTCAAGTGCTTCAAAGTGAGAAAATAATACACAAGTAAATGGTCATAATTTCTTCTTTGTGCATCCTGGTATTATATCCTCCCACTCTAGCGCTCTGTGCACAGTTACCTTCCCGGAATGGCCCGGATCGCTCTCACGGGAAAGCGGAAGCAAGTACAAACACCACCGTTCTTAAATACCAAACATCATTCCTCAGTGGAAATTATAAAGCTCTTGCCTTAAAATTACAAACAAGGGATAAAATAAATATTTCAGGGGCTCATTCAAATGAGCCTCTCGAGAGCCTGGACTCAACAGATAGGCGGTACTCTCAAAAGCCTGCCAACAGTGGAGAGGAATGTTCTGAAAATTCCTGTGGACCCACATGGTATATTTATAGGACACCTGTAGCAGCCAAGGCCCTGCTGCTGTCCTCCCTAGCTCTTCTCCACCCTCCTTTGCCAAGCCCCTTTCCCCTTTCGTCTTGTTCTCTTGTGATCCCAGCCACCGAGATCCTCAGCTAAGTAGCTCCTGAAACAGTCACTGCCAGGTAAGCAGAATTTATTTACAAGCATCACAGCCTTTGAAATGCGGGGACGACGACTCAACAGCAACAGCGCAGACACTGCCATCCTCCAAACTCCCTTCACTATGGATCTGTCCAAACAGATGTTTTAGTCTAGCAATGAAACAATAATGTCCCAGTGTTTCATGTAGACACAGTCGTCTGTAAGTGGGATAATTGCTACACCATTCATCTGAAAGCATTCAGCAAATACCTACTGTCCACCAGGGACTGTGGCTGTAGAGGAAAATCTTGGTCCCTGCTCGTAAGATGTTTGGGAGAGACAGATACAAATGCAGTGATGGTACGATGCTATGCAAGACGCTCTGGCATACGGGACTGCCATGGGAACTTGGATCAAATCCTCTGGCCTCGGAGAAGGGACAAACTAACTCAGAAGGCAGCAAACAGCCCATGGGCCAAATTTGTTTCTGCCGGGTCAGCCTATAAGCCAATAATGGTTTGTGTATATTTTTAATTATTGAAAAAAAATTTTAACGTTTTGTGATCCATGCATATTACATGAAATTCAAATTTTGGTGCCCATAAACAAAAAAGCTCTAACTCTCGTTTACCAAGAGACAGTGATGGAACAATTTTGAGAGAATCCACAAAAAAACATCTGTCAGTCATCACAGAAAGCAGCCCTTTGGCACCTCCCAGACCAACTCCCACATTTTACAGATGAGGACTGCACCCCGAGAAACCACATGACTCTGCCAGGACCATGTGGGAGGGCACAGTGGGTAAGAAAATGCTTCTGCTGTCCCCAGACTAATACAGGTTCCATCTCGCTGACTAGAAAACAAAAACAAAAGATCCTTACTGAGAAGTATCTGAAGAAAAAAAGATTAGGATTCAAAAGTGCTAGATTTATGTTTCTTCCAACAAAACAGCCTCACTGGAGAACTCACTGCTTCCTCCTCATCGGGCTTCAGTCCTCTTCCCACCACATCCCGCACTTCCCAGAAGCCTCCTGCAGCCCCGTGGCACGGGGTGAAGCCCGCACCCTGCAGTGCATCCTAGGTTACCTGCCCTCGCTCACAAAACCGCCCCTCCTCCTGTGACCCTTTCCTGAGTCTGATCCCAGGTCCCTCATTCAAGTGCCTCTGGCCTCCAAGCTTTCCAAGGCCTATGAGGACATGAGACCTGAAAACTGAAATTCATGCCAAAAGCATCTTGAAATTTTGACATAAATGCTCACCTAAATGTTTATAATAACACTAACCATCAAGAGTAAATCAACTCAACTCTTACACATAATGACGTGTATACAACCCTCTATGTGGGAGGTGGGTTTACTATGATATGGAGTGGGGCCTGCAAATACTGAGTGCTCAGAGCTAACGTGCTAACTTAAGATATCCTTCTGTATCAAGATCCCACTCAATTGCCAAGTGTTCTTTTAAAAATTTTTTTAAAGATTTTTTATTTATTCATTTGAGAGAGAGAGCACGAGGTGGGTGGCGGCAAGGGGAAGGCCAGAAGGACAGGGAGAAGCAGAATCCCCACTAAGCAGGGAGTTCGATGCGGGGCTCAATCCCAGGACCCCGGGATCATGACCTGAACAGAAGGCAGACGCTTAACCGACTGAGCCACTCAGGCGCCCCTCAACTGCCAAGTCTTTTATGAAATATTTCTTCATTTTTAAAAGATCATTTATTTGAGAGAGAGAGAAAACGAGTGGGGGGGGGCAGAGGGAGAAGCAGACTCCCCACCAAGTGGGGAGCCAGACTAAGAGCTTGATCCCAGAGCCCCGAGATCATGACCTGAGCTGAAATTAGACACTTACCCGTCTGAGCCACCCAGGTGCCTCAGTATTTCTTCATATTTAAGTTATTTGTACTCTAATAGAACATGCCGTTTTAGATCAATAAAATCATTTCTATACACAAATAATATAATGTGCTTATAGAATACCAATGATATATGATGAAAAATGCAAAATAGTCCTAATACATGTCCCTGACCTTGAAGCATTAGGAAACAATGGGGCAAAAGTCGTAACAACTCCAAAGTTAAATGATTCAAAGATGCAAAGCAGCTCTGCAATAGACTAGCTAAAAATTTAGACAGTAAGGCTTGGTTGAAACAGTCGGGGAATGCTCTTTGGAAGACCTGCATCTTGAAAAACAACCATTTATTGTCTACTAGATGCCATTTAACACACTTAGTCATTTAAATGATCACTTTGAATCCTTATAGCAACCTACAAAGTAGTGATTCTTATACCGGTTTAACAGATGAGAAAACAGGTTAAGTAACCTGACAAAGGTTACTCAGCTAATAACTTGGTGAACCACAAGCCAAAGCCAGGCTATAGAACTTAGAATTACGTTTAATACATGAGCTTCTCGAAGTGGGCCATGTGCTGCCCCCACCCACAGTGTGTGAGGTTCAGGATGCCAAGCTGAACGTGATACATTTTATCTGAGTCTCAATTTTACATGAAAATTCAGGGATAATTAAAAGGGAAAAGAGATTACTAGATACCAGATACAGTATGAAACAGGATACAAAACTTACAGAGGTCTTCCACAAGAGTATGGAAAACAGCAACGAAGGTGCTGCCGTGAAGCGTGCATAGGTTTAGGACTGTGGGAAACATCCAGTTGCCTGGAGTGGGCAGTTACTTTACAGAGAAGGGCGACAAGGTCAGACAGAGCTTGGGAGGGGGTTGTCAAGGGCACTGAGCGTCTGCTGTTTGGTCTCCGTGTCAATCTTGGCGGACGGTGCCAGGGAGGAGGGCACTGCCTTGTGTTGCTCAGCCTGTGGCTACCACGGTTCAGCTATAAATGGTTCCCTGCCCCAGGTCGTCAGTGCTCATCAAGGCATAATGTGAGACTGTCTGGGCCTGGGGGGACCAGAAGTGGAGTGAGCGTGCGTTTGGAGGCGTCCTCTTGCCTTATTCACGGACGGCTTCACGGGCATTGCGGGTAAGGGCCTCCAGTAGGAACCTGGCATTAGCTTTAGGGCATGAAGGTTCTGGAAGAGTGAATCCAAGGGGCTCCCCAAGGAGAGCTGCTCAGGGCTCGGTGCGTCTCTACACTGTTTCAAGGCAGAGATTCAGTTCAAGTTTCCATCACTCGAGTAAGGCCTGGTCCCCCCTCCTGTTTGCCCTGAAATGCTGCCCACACAGGTTATCAAACGGCTCTCTCCCATGAACAGACTGGGTTGTAGAAATCTCAGTGGAGGGCACAGAAGAGATCAGATCTTATTTCATTCCCGGAGTCATTTCTTAAGGTAAAAGACTGGCTAGTGGGAGCTAATTCCTTTTGGGCTGGAGCCCAAAAGTTAACTCAAGAGAACCACGACACAACACTGCTTCGAAAAGAAAGGAATGTACAGACACATTCGTCTGGATTCTTTCAATCAATCTTTTGCCTCCTCCCTCTTTCAGTCTCTCTGGGCCCCTCTCACCGGCCAGCATTATGTCTGTCTCTTGAGCCCCCGAGTTTCCTTCTCGAAATCTCCCAGGACTTCCCGATTCTGCTGTCCTCATCCAGAACTCCCGCTGTGTCCCTGAGGAAATCCCCCCACCTCTCCAAGTCCTTATCTGTACATAGAACATCTCCCAGGGGCTGTGCGAGAATCCACAACAATGGACCATATGGAGCACTGGCCACCAGCACTGGCCTGTATCAGAACTCGGTGATGTTAATTTTCCTCACGGGTCAAGAGCACAGACCCTGGAGCCGGACTGCTTGGGTGAAAATCCCAGCTATGTCACTTACGAACTGCATACCGTCGGGGAGTTACTTCCGGTAAAGAAACCTGCACTCTGGGTTCCCCGTCTCTAAGACACGGGTCGTTCCAGCACCTGTCTTCACGGGTGTTTGTGGGGATGAATGAAAGCACGCAGGGTGATCAGAACAGGATCTGTACATAGTGAGCAGCTGGGTAGGTTTCAGCCGCCATCCCCACCACCCTATTTTACCTGCTGCAGGGCTGCAGCAATGAATGGCCCAGGCCTGCAGCAATGGCCCAGGCCTGGGAGGTTTCCCCAAGAGGACCAGGAAGCTTGCTCTCTAACCAGGGACTCGCAGTGGAATGCAGGGTGTAGGGGTAAGAATCACTCTGTCCAAGGAATAAAACCCATCTCTGTGCCAGATTTGCTCCCCAGGGCCACCAGTCTGTGCTCTGTGCTCAGTGGGGTGGGGTCATTTACAAACTGTGCTTCTGAACACTCCTTTCCTCCATGAGGCCTTCCCTGGTGGCCCCAGAAGAGCAGCGTGTCCTTCTCTCTCCTCAGGCCCAGAGCCCTCAAGGCCACCTTCTCTGACCACCCCCTCCCTGTTCAGCCCAACCCCGACCTTCTGTTGATCCACTCCCCCCGACAATGCATTAGAGGCACTTAGCAGGAACCTGAAGGAGAGCTAAGTGCTTTAATGACACTCATGTATTGATTTAGAGCTTTTTTTATTCCCCCACTTGGATTTCCCGAACGTGGAGCATCTGTGCCAGTGCAGAAGTCTTAGAGGCGAAGTTCCCAGAGGCCAGGGGCTGCTGCCTGAAGCTCTCCCTGGCACACGGGGAGTGCCTGACTCGACAGCAGCTAGAGCTCTCTTGTGGTGAAGGCACAGACTGCTAAAGACACGGCACGTTGTTCAGTGTCTTTCTGGAGAAATTCACAGTCATGTCAACACTTCGATCTCCACCAGCCATGAGCCTGTGCTGCCACTTTGTGGGCTCATTCCTACAAATGCGGTATTTCATCAAGTGGCGCCCAAATTCCCACCTGTGTAGGCTCAAGTCAAACCCAAGGGAAACCAGGCTTTCCATATTCCAATCACATACAGGCTGCAGAAGATGAGTCACTGTTGGTCTGTATTCATTCATTCATTCACTCATTCATTCACCAAGCACTGGTTCACTCGATGTCAGACACAGTACTAGGTTTGGGAAATGGCGAGGGAAATTAAGTGCAAAAAGTCCCACGATGAAAGTCTGTTCCAGCAAACAAAGAATGCCAGGGCCTAGGCGGAACCTTAACAAAGGATCCCATCCAACACCCCATCCTGCTGAAGATCTGAAGCCCAGAGAGGTGAACACGAACCGCACATATCGGTTTTGGCTATTAGGGAGTGGTGCAAAGATCAAACCAGAAGTCCTTGCTCCTCGTCCAAAGTTCTTTTTGTGTGTAAAACATTCCTAACAGGTGTAAAACATTCCTAACAGGATTCTAACTCGACTGTTATTGAGGCCCAGCACCCAGACTCAGATGTCTGCAAACTGTGACCTCCCCCACACCCTTGTCCAAGACGACTCCACCTGGCATGACACTCAACCATGATAATCCATTAGTGCTTTCTGCAGACGAACCCCTCCCACCACCCTTCTAGAACCATTCTCAAGTGATTCTTATGCTTTTTGCTGGTTTGTTTTAACATCCCAATGCACTTAAGGGACAAGACATTGAGTGACATGTCATGAAGGACAGAGGTTCACTAAGAGTCTGGAGGGAGGGGTGGGAGGGGGTCTGAACATTCACCCAAGGCGTGCACCTGATGTGCCCTAAAAAAAGGATCAAGTCCAGTTGCCTGCTGGCCAGCAGGTAGAATTAGTGTGCTGGCACAGCCCTGCCCCTTCTGCTACCCACCCCCCCACACTGGCTCGCCTCCTAAGGGTGCCTCAAAGGGGAGATGGAGTGGTGGCTCATGGAACCACCGGCATAAAAAAGGCCTTCCACACAATGTGCTTCCGTTTCCCTCAAACGAAAATCAATCCATCCGTTAAGCCTGCGTGATCAAAGCCAGTTTGTGTGGCCCCCACCTGGAGGGGTGGAGGGGGGAGAAGTCAGATGTGAGCAGATGCCTGATGCACGGCTCAGGGCAGAGCGCTGCAAGGGCAGGGGTCACAGCTACTTCTCGGGCCTCGTGATCTTACCACGTTCCACGAGGCCAAGACAAACAGGCTGTGTGTGGATCTATTTTGGTCACACAGCTGCAAACATAGGATTTATGAAGATGTTTGGTGCTTGGCTCCCAGGAGATTTATGCACCAAGCTGCTGTTCCACCAACCGTCTGTCCATCCCTCCCTGTTCCCGTTGAGCCTGGTATGTCCTCAAGTTCTGACCCCTTAGGACTCTTCCCAAGTTACAGGTTTTCTTTTCTTCTTTCCCTAACTCGTGAGAGTTTAAGCATATGTGTTATTGTGTTTGGCATCCACTGGCCTCAATGCTCTATCATTCTACAGCCGGGCTGCCTCTTCTTGGTGTTTAGCTTTATTGATTTCTATTTCTGACTTGCTCGGCACTGGCTCATTCATTATTCAGGGAAAATCTGGCTATGAGGCCACAGTTTGATATCCTGCCAACAGGAGCCTGAGCAGGTGGGACCTCTGTGAGCTTTCTTTTCAAAGAATCACAACCCCAATGAACAAGTGGTGTACTTTAGACTTCTCAAGTTATTCACGTAAGACCTGGCCATTCTGCAAAATGTTATTTTCTGTGTGAGTGGCAGGTGAGCTCAGTAGGAAAAAACATGGGAGTTAATGATTCTGAGGCCAGAGATTTGATTAGTTCATAAACCAGTTATCTCTGAGAAGAGAAAATCTCTTGTCAAGCAGCAAATGAACCCATCCTTTGCCATCTATCTTGGAGGTATGTGGTGGGGGGTCCCCAGGGGCAGAGGTGGGAGGAGGTGGCCCCCATTAATCACGATCACCAACTCCTCTGCTGACTCACAGGGACACGTAAGGATACATATCCATTCTACTGCTAGAGGCTGAGTCCCACCATCTTCCATGCGGCCCATGTGTGTTTGATGGTGAGGTTGACATTTTCAAGGTGTTATAATAAGATGCGGGAGACAAACCCATTTTGTGTTTTATTGTTTGTTTTCTTCTTCAGAGAGCACATAAGTAAAGGAAATTGTATTTAAACCGTAAGAAGAGAGGTTCAAATTAAAGAGTGGGAAGAAGTTCCTTCCAGAAATTCAGGCTAAAACATACTATTGGAGAAAGTAGTAAAATTATCCTCTAGAGAAATCTCTTAAGAACAGAACTAATTACCACCTGTAAGTACCAATTTGTGCATAATCTGATCCTGGGGGAGGAGGCTAGATGAGAAAATCTCTCAAAAATCCCCTCTGGGCTTCCCCACCAGGCTGGATTTTCACCATAAAAAGTTTGAAACACTTTGGCTGATCTCTGGTTGAGGTCCTGCTGGAGATGACAGCTGATCACAGATCTGCAGCCAATTTGAACCTCAGCATCCTGCGAAGTGCACAGTTAGGGTGCTGGCCAGCGCTCTCTGAGGGGCAAGAGCATGTCCTCAGAACACACCGATGAGAAGACAATGGTGTGTGCGCTTTTACAAACCTCATACATGATCTCCTAAATACCACAGGAGAAGCTTCCTATTTGTTCCTAATTTGTAAAAGTAAGTGAGACATCCTAAAGAATCAAATAGGAAATAACCATCGGTCTCTTGATTGGCAACTGGAGTGTCTTTGCACACACACGAGCCAACACACACGGGGCTTTGAGTCACATCACACAAGCGCTATGGGGCACCGCTTGAGAAGGCAGTGAGACCCTGGCACAGTGGTGTTTCCATGGCCTTTCTGTGGGGGTGAAACTGGTGTGGAGGGCGAGGCTGAGCCAGGGACCTCTTGGCCCCTGCAACTCTTAGTTCAATGGAACGGTTTTGATCTCATGTTTTGCCTTATTTTGACTCCATGGAAGGTTTCAGTTTAAAAAAAAAAAAAAAAAAAGGCCAAAGAATAAGAAAAGAAAAGGAAAAGGAGAGAGGGAAGCGAAAGGCAATCTTAGCAAGCACAAATGGAGCTCCAAGTTTATGGATTCTCCCGCAATGGGCAAATGTGGAGTAAATCCCAGGGCCTCCGTCCCCCTCCTTGGTTGCCTGCCAGCATCAGGGACAATGGTGCCGCCTCGACCTCCCGGAGTGATGGGGAGGCTCAAGTGAGTGTGTGCAGGTGTGGGCCAAGCTCAGTGCCCAGCACACGAGAGGCAAGGGTAAGGAGCGGTCGCCCACTGGAGCCCTGTTCACTGGTTAATGTTTTCTAAACTTCATTACATTTTTTTTTTTTAAGATTTTATTTATTTATTTGAGAGAAAGAGAATGAGAGAGAGCAAGCACATGAGAAGGGGGAGGGTCAGAGGGAGAAGCAGGCTCCCTGCCGAGCAGGGAGCCCGATGTGGGACTAGATCCCGGGACTCCAGGATCATGACCCGAGCCGAAGGCAGTCGCCCAACCAACTGAGCCACCCGGGCGCCCCTAAACTTCATTACATTTTTAATTTAAAGAATTCACAATGATAAATGTAACTAATATTAAAGTAATCCAACTTAAAAGTATGTTCACTGTCCTTTCCTTTCAAGGGTCTCTTTTCAGGCGTCTGTTCAGGCTCGGCCATCCCCACACCTTTGTCTCTCTCCAGGCCTACTACTCCCTCAGTGAGCTTCGCCTCGCACACACGCGTCAGCTCCTGTTCACCAACGACTCACTGACTCAGTGTTCCTAGCTCTGGCCTCTCACTGGGTTTGTTACACATTTCTCACTCCCTGAAAACTGATGGTATCAAGTCCGTAGATCAGAATCACCTGGGAGCTTTTAAAACAGCAGATCCCGTGGCCCTAGCCCAGACCTGCATTCGGACTAAAGAAGGCAACATCCCTAGACTATCACTGAAGAACTGGCTTCTAAATGTCTTGTTGCTATTGGCCTACCTGAAGAGACGTTATAGACAACTTCCTTTGTATCCTGCTATATAACTCAGGATTTCCCCCTCTCTCTCTGAGGACCTAAAGGACAAATTAGTACCAGGGACCTCTATTTCTCCTCAGTTACGAGTCAGTTTTAATCTTCTGACCATTGAAGCCAAACAAATGATCAAAAAAAGTTAATAAACCATACAAGTGATCATGTTTCTCTCTTTGCCTTAGCTACTAGGGAGCTCAAAGCCAAATTCATGACAGACCGCTCTACCCCTTAAACCAATATACAGAACTTATGATATTAATTTTATATACTAATGTTGGGTTTCCTACCTTTATTTTCCCTTTGTCTTGATTTCTGCATGTGCTTTAAAAAAATTCCAGTTATGCTGCATTTTTGCAATTTATTGCAAATTCTTTCTGGAACAAGGTGGGGTGTGTTAGACTAATTAATTAAATATAGTCACTGACATGCAGCCTTTTGCAGCATGGCGGCTCTAAAGCAGACGGTAATGAGCACCAAAGTAGAGACTACGGCTCGGAGGACAGTTTTTGACTTTGGGGTCAACTCCCAAACAGAAACCTTCCTCCTGGCTCTCGTTGTCAGAGAACATCTGGAAGCATATCTGAACTGCATATTAAGTATGTTTTAAAGTTATAAAAAATTTTAAGTAAAATAAAAACAGCTATGCAAATTCAAAATCTAGAATCCTGACCTTCAATTCTGAATCTATGGTCTCTCAACTTCATGCAGCAGCTCCACACACAGAACTAAAATTCTGGTCCTTATGGAAAAGCATCAGGTTGGTTTAAGGGACCACGTACAGGTCATAGTAGATGGTGGAAGTCTGTGGCCTCGTGTATCAGACAAAATGAATGGATCACTTAGAATACCTGAACAGTGTTCTGGTCGTTTTTTTGAAAGTTCTTTTAAAAGTTCTGGGTACTCCAAACAGGCTGCACGCTATGTCCCCACATAACCCTATACTTTGAACCAAACTAACTACCCAAACACTACCCGTTCCCAAATGTGATCAAAAAGATTGTTATCTGCCAACTGAAATGCTTTTCCGTATCTGTGAGGGGATCTGTTCTCTTGGGCACAGAGCCAGGACCACTCCTGAGGTGGCCAGGAATCTGGGGGCGGGGGGTGCACTTTGACAGCCTGGACCAGAGCTCCGGGCTGCAGCAAAGACCCCCTGTGCTTGTGGGGATCGCCGTGTACTGTTAACATACAGAGCGGTTCCCTCTCCTTCTTAGCCATAGCTCAGTCCATCTGCATCAGGAGGGTGGGGACCTGCCAAAGAGCTCCCGGCTGGCACTGCCTGGGTGCATGTGGCTTTGATCCGGGCCTCATGTGCGTGGCCAACAGGGCCTGAAGGCTGAGGGCTTCTGTCATTGCCATTAGTTGTTATTTCTTCCACAAAACAATCTAAAGATATGGATCACATTTATTTAAAAAGTAAGAACTCTCAGGTGCAGGGCGCCTGGGTGGCTCAGTTGGTTAAGCGACTGCCTTCAGCTCAGGTCATGATCCTGGAGTCCCGGGATCGAGTCCCACATCGGGCTCCCTGCTCAGCGGGGGGTCTGCCTCTCTCTCTGACCCTCCCCCCTCTCATGCTCTCTATCTCATTCTCTCTCTCAAATAAATAAATAAAATCTTTAAAAAAAAAAAAAAAGAACTCTCAGGTGCACACATTGGGCACCAGGAGGGGTAAGATCTAAAGCTTCCCTACTGTCTAGTGTTTAAGTAGCACAGAACGCCTTAAACATTCTGCCATTTTACATTTTTGCAAACGTTGCTTGATCTTTGAAGATGGAAACTAACCATGAACAATAACCTAATGAGCATAAACTAGCAGCTGTAAAATTCTTTTTATTCCTTTATATATTTTAATTTGTGTAACCAATACCACCTTACTGTAGGCAGTACGCTGTGAATAAAAAAATGACCCCTAATTCCACAGCTCAAAATAACTAGGATTACCCTTCCAGCATCTGCCCTTCGTTTTCTTGCTTATGTAATGTGGGTTGGGGTCAGTCTCAGTCAGACTCTGGACCATTCGTATGAACAGTGTGCTCGGTTCAAACCCAGGGCTGGCTGTGGCGTGCCATTTCTCGGAAGGAGCCCAAGAAGAGTCAGAGCTACCAAGTGGTTGCGTGGTAGTTTCTAATTATGGAGTGCTTACTGTATGCCAGGCACTGAGGCGATCCCATGTAAATCTTCCCTGTGACCCAGCACAGGGCGGGGGTCCTACCTTCCCATTTCGCAGATGGAGAAACTGAGATCTGAGACAGTGCTGCTAGTGAGAAAGAAGCCGGGATTCCAGGCCAGCGCTGACGCCAGCACGATGAGAAAGAAGTATCCAGTCTTACCTTACCGATTTTGATGATGAGACACACAGTTTGGGGTTTCTTTTCTCCCTTTCTGTATCTTTGGCAGACCCAGAAGAGAAGGGGAGTTGATCTGATTTGAAAGGACGGCAGAGGGGCGCCTGGGTGGCTCAGTTGGTTGAGCGACTGCCTTCGGCTCAGGTCATGATCCTGGAGTCCCGGGATCGAGTCCCACATCGGGCTCCCTGCTCGGCGGGGAGTCTGCTTCTCCCTCTCCCGCTCCCCCCTCTTGTGCTCTCTCTCTCTCAAAATAAAAATAAATAAAATCTAAAAAAAAAAAAAAAAAAATGAAAGGACGGCAGAACAGGAGACCTGGACTGGCCTGCAGAGGGGCTGGCTTAGCCACCAGTTTGCCCTGTGGCCCAGAGCCAGCCCTGGCTCTCTGGGCCAGGTTTACCAGTCTGTTCATGGTGGCTGTGCCTAGCAAGGTGTCTGAGAGAGTCCCAGCTCTGAAATCTCGGGACTCGAGCTGGTCCCTGCACCTATGTCCGCACCACATACAAACTGGAGACCAGGATGGGATGGGTGGCACTCCGCTGCTCTCACCAAAATAACGATCCTGAATACACAGGAAACACTATGTAAATTACCCTGTTCTAAGGAAAAACATTAAGCAAATACTTTTTTATGAGATGTGAAGGGAGGGTGTGGACACATTAGAAATCATGCTAAGACATGTAAGAGACACCTGCAGTAGGAACGCCCACAATTCGATTTTGAGCCGCGATGTGACCCCCAAACCAGGGCATGTACTTTCTTGTCCCATCTCGGAGATGAAAATACTGAAGGGCCGATGGAGGAGTGAATAGAGGCCACTCTACGGACACCTCCCAGCCTGGCCTGGACAGACTGCGGAAGTAAACAAAGGCCTTCAGAAACATTTCCGTGTGTAGACTCTACTGCGTATTCAACAGTATAACTAGTCAAAATCAGAACAGGTGGGTACCTAACCTTAAGTATGAAAAGAAAACGCATCGCAATATTGTCTTAACTCTTTTGGGAAAGCAAACACAGACATACCTGAGATTCTCTCTGTCCCTGAACTATGGCAGTGTCACGCACAGCCTTAGGCTTGGGGACACTCTGAAGGCGAAATCCAGGTCTGAGTACTAATGTAAAAATGATGCCCCGCCTTTTTCTTTCTTTTTTTTTTTTATTACAACACGTTCTTACGAGGTCTGAAAATTTAAGAGGCAGCATTAACCATGCAGACAGTATTTACAAGGGACTGATACGTGGGGCCCTACAGCTTAATTGAAGATAACAAATGGTTCAGAGATCTGACAGGTTTTCCTGAACAACACTTCAATCATTTCAACAAACGCTGCAGAGGAAGGATACCCTTCTGGTCAGCCTTCAAAGTACAAGCACGATTATATGTGCTTTCAGATGAAAAAGATCCTGGTTATTCCATATTCCTCTGGAAGTGACAAATCTCATTGTAACTGGCCTGCTTATTCTCATCTTATTTTTTATTTTTACTTTTACTGAGATATGACTGACATAACATTGTATTATTTTCAGGTGTACAACATAATGATTTGATATTTTTACACATTGCAAAATGACCACCACAGTAAGTCTAGTTAACATTCGTGTGTAGTAACAGGTTGTTTTTGCTTTTGGGGTGAGAACTTTTAAGATCTACTCTCCTATCGGCTCAAATATGCAATACCGTAGTGTTAATTCTAGTCACCATGCTGTATGTTATATCCCTAGCACTTAATTTATTTTTTACCTGGAAGTTTGTACCTCTTGACAACCCTTACCCATTTCGCCCATTCCCCATTCTGGCCTGCTTGTTTTTAAATCTCAAGTTTTCAAACACATTGCTTTCTTCACTAGCGAAATGCTTGCTACAAAGTTTGAAGGTTTTAATAATGATTTCTAAACCAATTACTTCACCAGCACATTTATTCATCAAGATGATGGAATGGAAAACCACTTTTGTTTAGATAAAAATTTCAGGTCTGTTCAAGTTCTCCTATGTGTTCTGGCAAAGAACTTCTCTCAAAGTTTTTGCTACAGTTTTCATTTTTTTCCCCTAATTTCACTTGAAGTCACATAAATTCATCTTAACCTACATTTAAGAACCTAACTCTCTGGTTCTGAATATCTTAAAAAACAAACAAACAAACCCACTCTCAGGAAAGATTGACATTTCAGTAATCTCTGCCAGCTGGCATGTTCAAAATGGAGTCTAAATATTATATTAACAATATCAATAACAAACAGGTTCAGCGGGCCTTAATAAAACACGCTTGAATTGTGAGAGAAATTCTTGTTATTTTGTGTTTCACCAGCTTTAATTTACTACATTGATTTAATAAAAACCTATGACAATCTCATCTTTAATCATGTAAAAATTCTGAAGTTCACTGCATGTGCATAATGAAAATCTGAAATCAAGTCAGTGTTATGACATTTTTGTTGCCCAATCATTTTTGAAACTTTTGAACAAAGTAATATACCTCGCAAAGCCCACATACATGTCCAGCTCAATGAATTCTCACAAACCATTTGCCCATGTAACCAGCACCCAGATGAACAAACTGGCAAACAGGAGCCTCCCCTCCAACCTCTCCAGTCACCACCTTATACCCCAAAGATAACCACAACCTTGACTTTTCCTTGCACATCCCTGCAAACTCTGGCAGGGGGCAACCCTGAACCAAGATGATCACCATTGGAGTCACGAGGCACACATAGGCTTGCACATTATTTCATTTCCTTTGTGGAAGGTAGGTGGTATCCTCCCGATTTTACAGATGAAGAAACAAGTTCACAGTCGAGTATTTGACCAAGCCAAGAGGCATATATGTATATGTGTAAGGGAATATGTAGTTCCATGTATGGGCAGGAGAGGGGTGGTATGAGGGATTGTCAGAGTCAGATCCAAAGCCAGGTCCCTCCAATGCCAAACTCCGTTGTGTATGTTGCACAACTATTTTAGGAAACCTCATTTTCCTCTAAATTCATTGACTCACATGTTTGAAAAAGTCAGATGGCCTTATATAGAGAAGAACTGTATCACCCCCTGACCCCAGTCCCCAACCCCCATGAACACTCACTCGGTGTGACAGTTTCGGAAACAGAACTCATTTTTTCGTTTAGCATCTTATCTTTCCCCCTCACCCTCACTACATTTTGGATTGTGAACAATTTTGAGTCTCTGCATTAGCACTATCTTAATTTTAAAAATTAAGTTGGGAACTAGCAAGTGAGCCTGAAGAGGCTCCATCTCTGGTCCTGAACTGGATTTTCATTACTCAACTACTCTTCCAATTATACTGATTCACGATGTGATTATTACTGCTTTCCCTAAGTAGCCTGGGTAATGACAGAAATGCAAAGACGCCCCCAGACTGCGGTGATCTGGGGGCTCTAACACCCCTCAGTCTCCCCCGCCGCCCCACCCCTGGCCCCCCACCTCTCACCCCCACCCCAAGTGACTTGGTCTCCACTCTCCTCTCGCGGGGTCAGTACAGCTGTTCTCATGGCCTCCCAGCTCCAGCTGTGCCCATAACGCACATGGCGCTGACCATGGTCCGTGGTGGTCACGTGATACCGACCACCTGACGCCAAAGCGGCCACCCAGCAGCAGTTCTCCCGCCCGTGTTTGCGTAGAGCGGCTCTTAGTTCTTTACCCTTGCTTATAGGTCTAATTTCAGTGCAAGCCTGAAACGGTGCCATCTCCCCCAAGTCCTCCAGGACAAAGCCACTCTCCACTACTACCTTTACCAGAATCTCCCCACCATTCTGCCCAGAACGCTCTTCTTTCTCCTTCCCATCCTCTTTCCTGTAAGGAATAAGGACAGGGTGACTTCCCAATTCTATCCTGGCTTATCACATTTCTCCTTTGTGAACACATAAATCTCACACACCAACATACTGTGTTGTGCACTTACTTAGGACCCGTGCCTTTGGTTGTGGGCGTCACTATTTTGTGAGCTTGTCTGAGTGTTTTGGCCATGGCTGCAATATCACGGTGCCCCTTTTGTATTGGGGCCTGGAGCGACACTGATTGAGAAATGCACGGTTGACCATGTCAAACAGATTTAGGAGACGCTCGGATGGCAGCCTCACACAGCACTAGCAAACACCGCTCCGTGAAGTCTTCCCTCAACTCCTGACTTCCTTCCCCCAGAGTCTGAGCTCTTTGGAGATGGCACAAACCACCAAGGCTTCTGGGTGATTCTGCCCCCGAGCTAGACCACAACTCCTTGAGGCTGGAAAATCTCCTTATCTCTATCCCCAGCCTCTACCAACCTAAGCACACTGTGGGAAAGGAAGGGATGTTTGTGAAATGTTTACATGTAATTCACTGAACTGAGCTGGACTGAACTGTGTCCTTCCCCACCCCCCCAATTCCTATGTTGAAACCTTAACCCTCAATGTGGCTGAATTTGGATAAGGTTAAATGAGGACATAAGGGTGGGGCTCTAATGCAATATGACCATAACAGGGCCTTCATCTAATAGGGCTGGTGTCCTTGTAAGAAGAGAAAGAGACCAGGTGAAGCACATGCACACAGAAAAGGCCATGCGAGGACACAGTGAGCAGGCAGCCATCTGCAAGCCAAGAAGAGATGGCCAGGAGAGATCAAACCTGCTGCCCCCTTGATCTTGAACTTCTAGTCTCCAGAACCGTGAGCAAATAAATTTCTGTTGTTTAAGTCACCCAGTCTGTGGTATTTTGTTATGGCAGCTCTAGCTGATTAATACATTCACCAACTGTCCAAGCATCTTGTACTCTAAAGATAGGGCTCTGGGGACCAACTCTGGCTGTGAAGGGAAGTTCATGAAGATACGGAGGTTCGTTGCCCAAGGTTAATCCCCAGTAAAGGGCAGCTGTATCCCATCTTCCATCTTTCCCTTATCAACAAGGTGGCAAGTCTAGTTAAGGCAATACCCTTTAGCAATCCCCACTCTGCCAGGAAAAGTGAATGTCATCATTAACTAAGATTCTGGGCCTCTGGGAAATTACTTTAACTTGAATGACACCACCTTATGCCCTGAGATCTTGATAATCCTGTACACCCATGGATAATGGCCATTATCATGAAAAGAAAGCTAGAAGAGTCTCAAATGGGAAGATCTGCATTCTGGCCTTAGATCTTCCACTTAGTGGCTACATATCCTTGCATATGTAACCTCACATTTTTGTGTCCAGTGCTTCTTTTAAAAAAAATTTTAACAGATTTTATTTTTAAATAATCTCTACACCCAATGTGGGGCTCAAACTTACAACCCTGAGATCAAGAGTCACACACTCTACCGACTGAGCCAGCCAGGCATTCCTCCAGTGCTTTGCTTTTTAAATAAAATGGCTGTGCTGTTGTAATGGACAGTTCTTCCCTTCTTTGGGAACTGATCCAGACTTGCATCTGGAGAACATTTCATCTCCCAATCCATCCATGTGCTTCGAAGTGATGTTTCCATCCCCAGCATAAAAAAATCTGTGACCCTCCCCACCAATTCCTCTGGTCACAGTGATGGTTCCCAGTGGTCATGTGATCCAGGCTGGTCTAATTACAATGCTGCCCAGACCTTTTCCTGAGGACACCCAGGAAATGCTAGACTCCAAGCTGATGTCTGCAGTACAAGATGCTGTGGCAGCCACCTTGTAAACCCAACGTGAGCTTCTCCAAGCTTATTTCCACCACAGACTAAGCTGAGTTGGGGAACAGAGAGAATAAGTATTATTACTACCACAGTCCTACTTTGTTAAGTCACCATCTCAGAAAAGCTCTCTATGCTCATCTTATATTCTTTCATTTGACAGCCAAATTCCTAAGTGGGTCTCCTAGACCAATGGAGAATTGGAATTTTACTGGCACACAGAAATCATCAGTGACATACGTTTAGTTTAACTGAGGCTAGAGATTCTTTATTAGTCAAGGACTCTTGGGTGTACACCCCCCCCCCCAAAAAATCAAGCTAGGTCGAGTAAAATGGGGAATTTAGAGTTCATATAATCCAACACAGGAAGGACAGTGGTAGAGTGGCCCCTCATCTCTGCTTCTTTGCCTTGGTGCCACTTCTTGGCAACAGTGGTTGACTCCACACGGTACCCCTTTTTGAATCCAGCACATCCTTCAGAGCCGCCAGATCCAAGGTAAGAAGTGCCTGGCCTGGATTGGGTTACACGCCCATCTCTCAACCAACTGCTGAGGACAGGGAGCTCCTATAGGAAGTTGGCACTTCCCCATTTGCAATTTATATTGGAAGCTGGGGTAGGGGAAAACCAGTGGGTCTCACAAAGCACCCCAATTTGGGCTTACGATAGCTGCACAAGTTTAAAAGTGAAAACTTCATTCGTAATTGTTTCACTTCCCAACCGTGGCAAACTCAACGAATGAAGCCTCTTAGAGTCTGAGAAATACACACACACAAATGATAAAGAGAAGTGGCCTTGCTACATGTCACAGGCTTCTCATCTCTTGTCACGGTGAGTTCACAATCATGCTCACAGTGTGGGAAATGAACCCATGGCCAAGACACTAGGTTAGCGCAGCTCTATGCGCAGACATGTAGTTCTAACACTTCAATGCCATCTGTGTCAAATTAGCAGCATGAGATCATCCTAAATAAGCCCCATTTAAAAAAAAAAATCACAGCCCAAAAAGGGGCCAACTCGTGTGCTAGGGTGACCATGAAGTGGGGGACGAGTTCAATGTGAGCTTTTAAATGATTGTCTGAAGTCTTGATCACTGTATCTCTCTCTTTTCTTTCTCTCCCTCCCATCTCTGAAATGCAGCTTTGCAAATAGTTCGTATTCCAGCACAGAGATACTGAGAGGAAGAAACAGGGGTACAGATCACAAGCCATTCTAACCCATCCCCAAGGAACCTTCTTCTTTCTGTGTGTCACATTTCTGCAAGATCTTAGTTACTCCGGGCGCGCCTGGGTGGCTCAGTCAGTTAAGCGTCTGCCTTTGGCTCAGGTCATGATCCCGGGGTCCTGGGATGAAGCCCCGCATCGGGCTCCCTGCTCGGCAGGGAGTCTGCTTCTCCCTCTCCCACTCCCCCTGCTTGTGTTCCCTCTCTCGCTGTGTCTCTCTCTGTCAAATAAATAAATAAAGTCTTTAAAAAAAAAAAAAAGATCTTAGTCACTCCAAAGTGTCAGTGAGAACAGCCGGTAAGAACTCCAGTTCTCCTCCTCCTGCAGGGATCAGGTAATCTCGCAGGCATTTGCCTTCATGTAGCAGGCACTTCAGACACACTGGAAACAGTCTTAAATACTCCTGAAGGTATAAGTTCCCTTCCACTGGGGAAGGATTTTTTTTTATGGTATTGTTATTTGGGGGGTGGAAGGTATTGAAACCCTTAGAAATGGCAGAAATGCTATCATAAGCATGATGAATTCTATTTATTAAACACTCAATAATTGCCAGCCCCTGGACGTACACTATCTTGTAATTCTTACAAAACCCCATGAAACACTGCTATCTCTTTGACTGGCTGGGAAGGAAGGCCTCGGACGCATCAGAGGAGTTGCTTGAGGTCCCACGGCTGGTGGACCCACGACTCGCCAGCTCCAAGGTCTCCACTCTTCCCTCCCAGGCACGCTGCCTCCCCTGGAGGGAAAGCAGCGGTGATGGGGCCTGCACGTGGAGCTCCTGCAAAGTGCCAGGGACGCTACACAGACTGGCATTGGCTAGTCCCCACAATGATACTGATCTCGCAGGACTGGTGTTTTTGCATTTGGCAGTAGCCCGAAGTGGTTCACTTAACTTTTCCAAGGTCAGACGGCAATTAGGCAGCCAGGCAAGGGGATGGATCCAGGTACACCTGATTTGAAAACTGAGGTCTTTTATCCACATGCCATCGTTTACAAAGGCCAATAGAACTGGGTGGGCTGGAATCACCAGAGAGAAGGGCAGGGGGATGGGGCAGGAGAAATTTGTTCTTGCAGATTCACAACACGGGGTGGGAACAAGCCCGAGTGCCTGGGCCACATTCACTGGCGTATGCGCGCACACACACGCATGCACACGCACACACACGCATGCACACGCACGCACACACACACACATACACTCCTAACCTAGCACGCGCTCCACAGTGAGCAATACACCCAGGAGTTCTCAGCCACGCCCTTTGGTCGTCCAGGAACCAAACAAAAACACAAACTTGACCTCTTGCAGTTTACAGGTAGACAGATGCATTTAAGTGCACTTCTGAAACTAATGTGAACAGCTCCATGAGTATATTCTAAAAAATTCTTCATTGTGAGCCTCTTGGCAATTGCATAAAAATATTTCTAGACTTCTCTCCCCGCAGTTAAATAGAACTTCAAGGAGAATGACTTTTCCAATTGTATTTTTAAGATTGAGCACTTTGATAAAAGCAGGCTCTACAGTACAATGTGATCCAAAACTGTATCATCTTTATGCATTTTATAATGTGATACAATTTAATAGATAAGGGAAACATTTTTAATGTTCAAAAATTAAACTGTAAGGATATATTTCTATTGAAGAATAATTGGTATAAAAATAGCTATATCTCTATGACTATAAAATCCATATACACTCAAAATATTCATTCTGTGGAGGTGTGGGTTCCTCTCATTGCATTAATCTTTGAATGACTAATTTGAGGATTTCCCCTTTTCTCTATCCACAGTCTTTAAAATATCTTAATATTTAGCTGTTTACAATAGTCCTGCGTGGGGAGCAAAAGAGAAATGAAGCACCTTGATTACCTGAATGAAAGAAGACAATATAAGTATTCATTTCCATCTTTCTGTTTTGTCATTATAAACTGCTTTTGACCATTATGACAGGATTCTCCCCAGCCCCAGTCTGCAAAACACTGCAGAATGGGCAAACATCTCAAGTGGAACACTTCAAAAAATACTTAGGCCAAGCTGAACCGAAGATCAGTTAGTGTGAGTCCAGGCTTATGATCCTGGATCTGTGACCTGAAGCAGGACATTTGTTTGGGCCTTATTTTTCCCTTCTACAAAATGGGAGTAATAATACCTAATGTATAAGGCTAATATAAGAATAATGTAAAAAATTGGGGCGCCTGGGTGGCTCAGTCGGTCGAGTATCCAACTCTTGGTTTCGGCTCAGGTCGTGATCTCAGGGTTGTGGGATCAAGCCCCACGTCAGGCTCTGCGCTCAGCAGGGAGTCTGCTGGAGATTCCCTCCCTCTGCCCCTCCCCCCTTAAAAAAAAGAAAGAAAGAGAGAAAGAGAGAAAGAGAGAAAGAAAGAAAGAAAGAAAGAAAGAAAGAAAGAAAGAAAGAAAGAAAGAAAAAGAATATATACGGCCAGACACAAAGGGTCATATGTTATATGATTCCACTTATAAAAAAAGTCCTGAACAGGCAGGGCCATAAAGACAGAAAGTAGACTAGTGGCTGTGTGCCCTTGTGCCCCTATAACTTCCAACACTCCCTTTCTTGCCTTGACCTCCTTTCTCCTAAACTCCAGCCTGTCTTCCCTCCTAGCGGCACTACCCAGAAACAGGAGGGGCAGCCCAAAGACCCTGCCCAGCAGGTGCCTGACCCAGAAGAAGCTCTCAATGCCATGTCCCCCATCAGACTGGCAAGTCCTTCTCACTTCCCTATTTCTGTCCACAGGGTACCATTTTCTCAGGGTGCAACACCAGATTTTCATGAAAATGGTTCCTAGAGACGGTCGGAGACAGACCAGCTGACATGCGAGCCAGAAAGGAAAATCCAGGCTAGGGGACTGATGTTTTCTCAGGTTCCACGCCCTGCTGGAGACACTGGGGAAGTTGGAGTAACCATAGATGGGGTAAATTTGGATTCCCAAGAGACAGTGACAGTCAAAATTGACCAAAGCCGTCTTTTATAATTGCATTTCCATATGTGTGTGTGTGTGTGTGTTTTAGCATTTCCTTATATTTAACTAGTTTAAGAGCATGTTCTCAGTGACCACATAGAACATGAGTGATTAGAGAGGTGACCAGCATGCCTTTAAATTCACCTGACTTTATGACTGTTGTTATGTAAATATCCTTATAGATAACTCAGTGCAGAACAATAAGACAAATGATGCCAAGAGAAAGGGGCCCCTCCTAAAAACCAAAGGGCTCCACAGGCTAAAAGAGGACAGAAGGCAATTAGGACTTGGGGGAAAATGTAGGGAGGTTTTCCTCCCCCCACCTTTCTGTTATTACTACATTTTTTTGAAACGGGTGTGCCTGGGGACAAGAATCAGGAGGCTTATGCATTAGGTAGATGCCCTCGTTTGCAAAATGGACAAAAGAGTCAGCTTGTGGAGCAGATTAGATGAAAGGAGCCAAAGAGCCCAGGGGCTACAATCAAATGTGAAAGAAATGAGTGGGGGAGGGTCAAGGCAAAGCCGAACAAGTCCCGAGATCTGAGCCACGGTCTTTCTGGAGAGAAGTACAGAAGTGCCAGGGCCCAGGGGCCTGCGGCCGTGGCAGAGATGGGTTCCAGCAGCGCCATCCTGGTTCCAGAGAGAAGGAAACAACTGTGGGCTGGCAGTGAGAAGGGAAATCATGCAAAGGAGAGGTGATCAGGAGGCCGCTCCTTTGAGGTGTTTTGGAACTTTTCACCTTGAATCTATCTGCCAGGATTAATGATCAGAAACCCTGGGAACGAAACGGTCAGAAGTTAATAAATCTTTGTTCTGATAGAGCATTTGTGAGGTGCCAGACACTGGAATGGGCTTATGTTTGTACGTTCTTGTGCTCCCTTAACCTCCACAAAGATTCTGGGGAACACATCTGGTAGCCCCATTGTAGAGACAATCAAAACTGAGGCCCCAGGTCAAACAGCTGGTGCCCAGGGAGGGAGGGCTTTAAACCCAGGCTGATGTGGTGCTAAATCCATGCCCTCTCGTGTGGCTGTCTATGCACCTGCTGTGTATGTGCAATTTTAGAGCGAGGGGGATAGCTCCATGTTTGTGAACTGGGTGACCTCTCAAGCAAGCAGTCCTATCTGAAAGGAATCGGAGATAAAGGGATGAACAAATCTTTCAGATCTATGTATACATCCAACAGGATCTGGGGCGTCCCGTCTTTGGCCCTGTTCTGAAAATCACTAACACTAGCAAATGGACAAGGGAAATTTTAGCAAGGAAGGTAAAGAGCACAGGGAAATCAATCACATTCAGAGGATTTCAGCTCTATTTTCCTATTTTTCCAGAGTTTTGTAAGATGTTCTAATAACTAACTCTAACTAGGAATTTAGCATCTTCTAAATGCCTTACTAATATGAATTTCTTGAATCCTCACAAGATCCCCATGAGACAAGTATTATTATTATTATTATTATTATTATTATTATCATCATCATCATCATCATCATCATCATCCCCACAGAGAGGTTTAAGCCAGTTGCCCAAATCATCATCATCATCATCATCATCCCCACAGAGAGGTTTAAGCCAGTTGCCCAAGAATCCAAGACAGGGCTCACTGGTTCATTGCCAGGCTGTCCAAATTTATAATGTACTGCCTCCCTAAGATCCATGGGACCTTCCAGAGTTGTCTTGTGCAAGGACTGGAATCTCCAGCCAGGCTGCCACCACCCTGTTTCCTCTCCTTGGACCCATCTGCAGACACACCTGGCTGAAGGCAGCACTCTTTCCATGGAGCTAGAGCTAAGCCTCAAATCCATTTCGAGCCACTTTTAGGAAACAAGTTGCCAGAATGGAGCAGAGCTGGTGCTCCATGGGAAACCGCTGCCGCCTTAATTCACACGGAAGAGCAGGAAAAACTCGGGATGCCCTGTGGCTTGCTCAAGGTCACAAAGTTTACCCAGTGGCAGCACTGGGACCACAACTAGGCCCCTTTGCTCGTCATCCAGTGCTTCTCCCCCTAGAACTTGTTTCTGATACACTGAACACTTGCTCTTGAGCCTTTCGGGGCAGGAAATACTGCCAAAGTGAGGTCCAGCATACATTTGAACAGTAAAAATGCATAGCAGAGCCGAGGCAAAGGGTCAGGGCTGTGGACATGAACGCCCAGGAAAGGGAGCGCCTAAAGCCAACCTGGAACTTGGGCAACTGGTATTCCCCAAAGCGAGTCGTCCAATGGTCACGGTCAACCTCATCGGTGTTTGACCAATGGCAAGCGCACATCTATGCACTCCTAGGAACAGCGTTCATCTGACAGCAAAAGAGCTGGTTTCCTTTTTCCCTGTCTGCTTGTGGGTCTGCAGGAGCACAATCCTGCTCTGTGCCCTGAAAGTGCCTTGGAGGTCTTCCTTCCATTTCATTAGCTCATCCAGTGGGTTGTGAGAAGTGAATGGAAATAAAAATCTGTTATGCGTGTTATGGAATTTATTTTAATTCCACCACTGCATCCTAAGGAAACAGATTTACTAGTAATTCGTGGCCCCATCCTGGAGAGAAGGCAGGCGGAGGGAGGGTCCAGAAGGCTGGCAGGGTGTTAGCAAGGGGGCCTGGGGGTGGCAGTGTCCATGCCCGAGCACCTCTACCACAAAGGCTGGGATGTGAGGTCAGACCCCAGAATGGGCTGTAAGGGGTTGAGGGGGCGGCTGGCTAACTCCAGCCCAATCCGGTGGCTGACACAGAGATGGGTAAGAAAGAAGTGCTTGCAGGTGGGGCAGTGGGGGTGGGCCCGGGGAGCACCTGCTCAGAGGAAGGGCTAGAGGTAAGAGACAGGTGGGCCCAAACGGGCAGCTGGCACAGAGCACTAGATGCAGAGTCTTCCCTCTGAACACAACCGCACGGGAGTTCTGAGGCCAACGGGCCCAACGAAGGCTGAAAGGGCGGAAGCGGAAGCCAAGATGACGGCAGCCTGTAGGAACTTTGAGTAGAAGGCAGGAAGCGAAAAGCACAGCGAGGCCCTACGTAGCACTGGGATGAAACCTCCAGGGACCAGATGAAGGGTCAGACCAGGGGTGAAGAATGTTTTTAATTAGGAATCACTGACTCATTAAAATAACCCATCCAAGGGTGATGTTTAAATAAAGTAACCTAACTTTAAGTTTGATGGGTGAATGGAATGTGTGTGTATGTGTGGGTGGGGGCGGGGAGGGAGGTGCTAGGGCGTTTGGAAAAGAAAAAATATATATAAAATGCTTTACTCTCTCATTAAAAAAAAGAGAAAGAGAGAGAGAGACATTATTAACTAATAAAATAAAAAATGTATCTCAAACACAGAGAGACCAAAACAGGGACACACAGACATGAGGAGGGGACAGTTGAAGACACCTGTCAGCTGGCCACTCCTGCAGGGCTCCGAATAAGCCACACTCATCTGTTTGGACCCATCCTGGGTCCCCTTTAAACAAAGGGTTTGTCCCTTTCTGGCACACAACAAGGTTTCCATTGTACAAGAACCGAAGTACTGTCTGGTCCCTGAAACCGCTAACATCCTAAAATTGTCTCTAGCAGCTTAAATGGCATTTAAAATAAATACTGTGAATTGATGAAGTGACCCATTATGTTAAGTACCCATGCCTGGTGTAATCTAAACCAAATCTTACCCCATTATCCTCAAAACTGCTAGATGATTCAGCAGGTCCTCTTGCCAGTGACTCTGCAAGAATCAAACACAGAGGCCACACTCAAGTAGGACCAAGTGCTTCCTTCCAGTTAGTTCTTGCAATTGGTTTTATGCTGGGGGGAAAAAAAAACTCGTTTCTTCTCGACAGCTAATAAACCAAACAACTACCAGACAACACACATAGGTTCCCATTATCTAACCATTATGTCCTATTGTTCCATGGGTTTCAGGGTCTAACTTCCACTGTGTCCTCTCTGGACATCACAGTGCTCTGCACATCTTGCTGAGAACATGGGCTGTCGCCATCCCAACGTGCCCACGAGTCATTCCTTGTTCACAACCACCGCATAACATCCCCCTCGCCGTGCGCCCTCTTGCCTACAGACTTGTTTCCCCTTCTCGCAATGCCCTTTGTTCTGTTCCCACACGCCCGCAATCTATTTTTCAAGGCCTCGTTCAAGGGTTGATTGACAGCCCCTACTCTCCCACCCTCCTGACAAAAACCAGCCTCCCTCCTCCAAACGGTATTCGGCCATGCCTGCCTTCTTTTGGTCTCAGCTCCCAGGGCCACTCCACACCGCGGGGTTCTCCCCGACGACCCCCGTGTTGTCGCCCTGGGTCAGCCAGCTGTGCATGTGAGGGGGGCCCACAGTCAGCTGGGCTTTGCCGGCCGCTCCCCGGGCCTCTGTGTCACCTTCTACCCCTGTTCTAGGAAGCGGGTTCTTCAGGGCATCCTGTTTGCCTTCAGTCCCAAGATTGGCTGGGACCTACTAACAGAGTTTTTTCCTAGCCTAACTACCTAGAACCAGTGCCTTCCTGCTTGTTACAGGGGAAAAGAAGGAACATGCACGTAGTTTGAAAATGTAAAGTATAAAGACGAGAAAGGGAGTATAAATCAGGCACTTTCTCTTCTACTTGAGTCTAACCCAAACCGTCCACTGGCATGACTGGGCAGCTCCCTTCTTTATATACCTATATTTTTATTGTAAAACTTTTGCTCCTGGGCGTTAGCAACTTCTTGATGACCAGTAGCACCCACCGAAGGAACACAAAAATATGAATTAGGGAGAACAGGCACATAGTTTGAAAAATCTCAGCACCATGAAAGTGTCTTGAGAACTCTATATACAGATATAGCAAATATAGAGCAAAGAAATATCACAGGAAAAAATGAGCAAATCCTTGCCCACCCTCTCAAACTCCAACGAAGAGTCTTCTGATTTTCACATGTCCAAGAAAATTAAAATTAAAATTAAAAAAAAATAGGAGGGCTGTATTGAAGTGGATGTGGACTGAATAAGCATCTGAAATCTGTAATAATGTGATTCTCAGCGCTCAGAATAATTAGAATTTTAGACCCTATCAGAGAGAGAAAAAAGGTCGGCACCTATGAGATAGAATCTCATGGTGAAATCACTCAACTTCAGAACCTTATTGATGTTTTCTTCATGCTTTCGCGTCCGGCAGAAACAACCAGAAACTAATATCCTAAGAGCAAGTCTTACTTAATGTGAAACTTAATGAATAAAAATCCTGTAAGAAAATGTGCTCACTAAATAAAATCCCTCTTCTGAAAATAATCCAAACACGAATGATATTCATATCATTGTTATAGATCTAGAGGAAAAATAAATATGCACAAAACTTTGAAATTCACTTGAAAAAACTCCCAAAGGCTTATCATAATTGGTTTCCATTTGCCATCTGAAGGGAGAACAGATTTTTTAAAATTATCTTTGAGAGTGGAGGGAGTTCCCTTTTTTCCTTAGATATTTTGGATATCTATAATGGTCATTAAAATGAGGATTAGTCAAACCTGCCTGCCTAAATTTCACCTGTCCCAAGCAAACAGGCAAGGAAATCCTTCAGTCGCCGATTTCACAGGCTATTAAAAAGACAATACGTAATCACATGGCTTATAAAACAACAACAGAAATGTGATGCCATCTCTTTGAGGTACTCAAGAAACCTGAAGATAAATATTCCTTTTCTCAGCCACATTTATAGTCCACTCCTTCACACATGTGGCCAGCCCTTGGCATGTACTTTTCAGGAAAAGAGGCTTACCAGCTCTAAACCAACCAAAATGCACAGACCACTCCACACTAGAAGCCCAGTGCAGTGGTAAAGCTCTCAGTACCACCAGACCCATCTGCTTTTGTGCCACTCGGATCCAGGAGGCTAATGGGGACAGGAAACTGGAAACCTCAGGAGCCCACCGATTCCAGCTTATCTGCACAGCGGACCTACAAAGCAGTGATAATCCAGAAGTATCTAGGAGGCATTTTATGGCTACTTGTAACCATTTATTCTTCTTTCACTTTATTCAGTCATTTCAAAAGAAACTTCATAGCCAAAGCAGAGATGGACAGGCAGCTGGAATTCCTTGAGCACGTGGGATAGGACTGACAGCAAAGCAGCAAAGGGTGGGCTGGGCAACAGGAAGGACGTCCCCCTGCAAAGGACGCTGGTGGGGACAGGAGAGGGGTGACTGAACTCTGAGCCCTGGAACACCCCACAGCCAACCCTCCAGGCACACGCCGATATTAGGGGCCAGCAAGGAAGAGGGGAACTACCACGTTCACCAAAATGCCAGAACACCCCAAACATTCCTCATTTGCCCGAGCACTGGGAATACCTAACGGGGGGTGTTTACACCAGCTGACCAGCTCAGTTCATGCTACTCTCATATCCCGACTGCCATGTCATTCCAGTTTCACCAAAGCAAGCCGAATACTTCCAAAACAGGACCAGTTGGGGCAGACCAAAGAGCTAGTCCCGGTTTCGGGCTAACAATTCATAGCAACCAGGAGACATAAGTAGGAAGAAATAAAGAGAACTGGACAAACAGCCCCAACCCACAGCAGTCACACTTCTCCAGACAGTGCCCACTCCTAAGGAGGACAGAGCTCCCCTGGCTGCTACCAGCACAAGGGCACAGGGCTGGGGGGCGGGGAGGGGGTGCTCTAAGAGACCTACCTTGCAGAAGGGCTCCATTTCTCTTGAAGAAGGTACTGCCCGGCCAGATGGGTGGACCTGATGTGCTGCAACAGAAGAAAAACCAGTGTAAGTGTGGGCTCGTGGACACTCACTCAACCGCACTCAGAACAGCCGCCTCTCCAAACAGAGCCCTCAGAAGGCTGCAAAACACTTTCCCAATTACGCCCTTTAAAAACACATCTTTAAAAAACACCAGATTGGGCACCTGGGTGGCTCAGCTGGTTAAGCAACTGCCTTCGGCTCAGGTCATGATCCTGGAGTCCCGGGATCGAGTCCCGCATCGGGCTCCCTGCTCAGCGGGGAGTCTGCTTCTCCCTCTGACCCTCCCCCCCTCATACTCTATCTCATTCTCTCTCTCTCAAATAAATAAATAAAATCTATAAAAATAAATAAATAAATAAAAAACCAGATTTGTTTTAAGTTGAACGGGCTCCATATTTCACAGTGCGGAACCTGTCTGCGTGGGTATTCATTCTGCTTACTATCCTGACCCTTCTCCCTCCTGAGCACTGAAATCATTTGCAGGTAAACAAAACGGTACGTTCACAGAGTTCAACATCACAACGCATCACTTAAGAATGGCTGCTAATGGATTCCTAATTTTATGAATTCACGTGGCAGAGAACTTCTATTCGTGTCTTCTGGGACCAAGTGGGTTTTCCGTCACTTCCTAGTGACACCTGCCTGTGATGAACGAAAACTTGCCTTTCTTGGCCTTTGGCCTTTCTCCTCACCGAATCCTTAATACACAGAAATGGCTTTGATGGACTCCCTCCCCCATCCTCTTGCTTGGTATCCTGTTTTCCATTTCTGTGGTTAAAATGTTGCCCTCCATACCCTATAAAACACTGTGCAGATGTGGATACCACCATGGTCTGGTAGTAGGAGAGAGGCAAGAAAATAAGGAAGATCAATATATATAGACACTTTACTACATTTATAGATGAGCATTTTCACTGCTTTAAGACTCCCAGTGAAAAACTTTATAACCAAGCCAGTCTCAGTAAAATATCCTGGGAGTGGGAAGTTGGCTATTATAAATCAAGGATTGGTTTGGATTCATGCTAGAAAGCACTTAGTCAAACATGTTACTACATCCAACCCAAGACCGTCCATGGCAAGTGATACTGGTTAAGGCACTGTCAATCACAGGAGAAAAATAAAAAGATGGTCTGACAGTTGTAAATCTGGTGGGCATGCACACACAGAATAAGAACTCCGAAGGGCCACGTCATGAACACTTTCCCAGTCAACCAGGGTCTCTAGTCATACAGGACAGCAATCAATACTGTTAACAAGGAGAAACACCAGCAACACATTCTGCTGACCCAAATTTCGTTACCAGAGAGGTACAAACAGCGTTGCAGGTATGGGGACACATTACATGATGGGTGAGGGGCGGAGAGAGGGAGAAAAGAGCTTCAGTGCATAGAAATACTTTTCGACGTCGAAATAATGCCAAACGTCCGAGAAAACACACACTACGAACCTTGATGTAAATGAACCTTTTTGTTTTATTTTGTTTGGGATTGACTATACTCAGAGTAAATGAGAAGAATGCATTGAAGCTACAGCTCTTCCTACATGCCTCTCAGCTCGGGCAGGTGTGGTCGAGTGCCAGGCTGCACAGGACACCGGATCTGGCTGGGGTCTCAGGGCCGCAGGATGATGGCAAGCTGATTCCTCTTCCATCTGATTCCTGTCCTATTCCATGGAGGCTTTTAAGGCTCAAAGATGCATGAAAAATAATGTGCATTAAAATGCTCAAGATTATCTTTTAACAACTCCAGCCAACTCCCTGGGATTTTTACCATCTTATTTTTATAAGAAAGCAGGAAACAGCAAGCTGGCTGTTGCCAATCCTGAGTCACCTGATTGCTAAAGATATTTAAAAACCGAGGACTTCATTATATAGGAGTTGGTGCTTCGAGAGAATTCAATAATTGAGTATTACTGCAGGAGCCTGAATATCCAGCTTACTTCCATCCAAACCTCCTCTTTATCCTGACCTTGATTTGGCTGAACACTGAGGAGACGCCAGGCATGGCGTGAATGTGGGGAACTGAGGTCAGGTAAATCCAGTGGTTTAAGATAAGGAAAATTCTCTGCATGATAGAGATCTACTCGGCGATTTCTACAACGTCCTTTTAAGGTACCTAAGTCACTGATCACTATTCTAGTCGTTCTGCCACGCTGCCCACATAATGGATACTCCAGTCGTGGAGAGAGATTTGGACTGGCCCACCGACCTGCTTTTACCCGGCCCCCACTGTCAAGGATGAATTCACCTATAGTCTCTTTTTAGCTCAAGTTAAGCTGGTTCCCATCATGCTAATTGCAAAGCTTTGGAACTCACTAGCCAGATAGTCTACAGGCTTCTTTTGGATGGTCCCTCAACATGGCTAACTGTCAGGGGATTCAAGGATTCATTAAGTACCTATTGAGAACTGTCCTTGGTGTGAAGGACACAGGGGAAAAATTAAAAGCCATATTTTATGGCCTCTAGGAACTTACCTAGCTCCAACCTCCTGTGACCGTGTCTTAAAAGACATACATGACTATAAAAAGGCCAATGGATATGGCCCTAGTGGCTGTAAGTTGGGGAGGCAGCAAAGTGATTTTTTTTTCCCCCTCCATCTGGTGATGCTCCCAGCTCATTGGCCTTTAAGGCTCAAAGATGGTTTTGAAAAATTAAATGAAATTACCTGAAAGTGTTTATTAACCATAGGAATTTAAAGAAGCTAACTGAGGTCTTCACAGGAGTTGCTGAAGCTACTCTGGAAACCATTAGTTCGGGGTGCCTGGGTGGCTCAGTCAGGTGTCTGCATTCGGCTCAGGTCATGATCCCAGAGTCCTGGGATCGAGCCCCTCATCCGGCTCCCTGCTCGGCGGGAAGCCTGCTTCTCTCTCTCCCACTCCCCCTGCTTGTGTCCCCTCTCTCGCTGTGTCTCTGTCAAATAAATAAAATCTTTAAAAAAAAAAGAAAGAAAGAAAGAAACCACTAGCTCATGTGGCAAATCAAGAGGAGGGGAATGTAGGTATGACACATGCAGGGGGAGAGGGGTCGGGGGCTCTCTACACTCGGTCACTTAGTGTTGGTGACTTGTAAATGGTCACTGCCAATGAAAAGCGGCCACTAGGGCCCCCTTACACCTACTGGAGTGGGTTTTAATCACCTTACAATGGTGCTCACAGGGTGGGATGCTGGGATAGCAAATTACCATTTACAAAGTACAGCAATTAATGTTTTCCCAATGGGATCCTCCATGCTGTGGGTGGGCAGGGCAGAAGGAGGGGCTGAGGGGATGGAGGCCTTGAGAGGTGAGGGGACTTGCCCAAGCATCACAAGGCTAGTTAGTGATGAGCCCATGACCAGACCAGGGCTTCTGGTGCTGGCTCACTGTACCACCACATACGTATCATGGCTCATCTTCCCCGCTTCCTCTTCCAGTCTGCTGGCACTAAACCCCTGTCTATCCTTCTTCATGGAAGAAAGCTGTGGATGGTATTTCACTAAGAATCTCAAGGCCAGGGGCGCCTGGGTGGCTCAGACAGTTAAGCGTCTGCCTTCGGCTCAGGTCACGATCCCAGGGTCCTGGGATCGAGCCCCGCCATCAGGTTCCCGGCTCAGTGAGGAGCCTGCTTCTCCCTCTCCCCTCTGCTCATGCTCTCTCTCACCGTCTCTCTCTCTCCCTCAAATAAATAAATTAAAAAAAAAAAAATCTCAAGGCCAATGGCTAAAATCAACAACACAGGAAACAACAGACGTTGGCAAGGATGTGGAAAAAGGGGAACCCTCTTACACTGTTGGTAGGGATGCAAACTGGTGCAGCCACTCTGGAAAAACAGTACAGAGGTTCCTCAAAAAGTTAAAAAGAGAACTACGATCCAGTAATTGCACTACTAGGTATTTACCCAAAGGATACAAAAATACTGATTCGAATGGACACATGCACCCTGATGTTCATAGTAGCATTATCAACAATAGCCAAATTACAGAAAGAGCCCAAATGTCCATCAACTGATGAATGGATAAAGACGATGTGGTATGTGCATATATAGAGAGAGATATATAAACACAATGGAATATTTCTCAGCCATAAAAAAGAAATGAAATCTTGCTATTTACAATGACGTGGATGGAACGAGAGTGTATTATGCTAAGAGAAATAAGTCAGTCAGAGAAAGACAAATACCATATGAGTTCACTCATATGTGGAATTTAAGAAACAAAACAGATGAACATAGGGCAGAAAAAAGAGAGCGAGGGGCAAACCGTAAAACAGACCCTTAACTGTAGAGAACACACCGAAGGTTGGTGGAGGGGAGGTGGGTGGGAGGAGGGGCTAGATGGGGGATGGGCATTAAGGAGGACACTTGTGATGAGCACGCGGTGTTACATGTAAGTGATGAATCACTAAATTCTACCCCTGAAACTAATATTACACTATACATTAACTAACTAGAATTTAAATAAAAACTTGAAATAAACAAACAAAAAGAATCTCAAGGCAAAATCCCAGGCTAGAAAAAGCAATCAGGCTCACCGTATGTGAAAGACAGACACGTGGGCTCATAATTAGCAGAAATACCACAATGAGGGTACAACAAATGTCTCATTTCACTAACGCTCTAACAAAATTCCATGACCTTCAGCACCGTATGGCAAACCCACTTGTGACAAAGGCGGCTGACTGACAGGTTAAGAGGGCTCTGTCTGCCAGAAAAGCAGTTTGTGAACTGGCATTTGAGCACATTGATCCGGGCTGATCATTAAGACCAGAGCTAAGCCAGCAAAAATCCCAAGAGAGGAATGATACCATCTTGAACAGCATACCCAGCGTTTGCTGGGTCTCAGCCCTCAATCATTTCCTGGGCTGTACCCTCGAAGCTGCATGACTTCCAACTCCCAACGGGACACCGTGAGTCAACAGGTCCTACGGCCCGAAGGTGGCTCTTGGCATAATGATGCGTTCAATCATGGGATTTTCCTCCACTCGTGAGCTTTCATCATTGTGAGAACCAGACAGACTGTAACCAAGACCCTGGGAGGTTCTGCCAAGACCCATACACCATCCTGGACTCATGAAAGTCAAGAAAAGTACTTTTTTCTAAGTACTTTTTTTAAAAAGTACTTTCTTTCCTAAAAACTCAGCTACCAAATGTGAACTGGTGTATCTAAAAGAGAGTACAGGATACTCCAACATGAGTGAACCTTAAGGATACTACACTAAGTGAAATAAGCCAGACACAAAGGGACAAACACGCTACTAGACTCTAGTGGTCAAATTCATAAAGACAGAAAGGAGAACGGAGGTTGCCAGGGGCTGAGGGGAGGGGAGGGGAGGGGAGGGTAAAAAGTTGTTTAATGGGTACTGTAGTTTTGTAAGACGAAGAGAGTTCTAGAGATTGGTTACACAACAATGTGAATGCACTTAGTTAACATTACTGGACTGTGCACCTGAAAAAACTAGTTAAGATGGTAATATTTAGGGGCACCCGGATGGCTCAGTCAGTTGAGTGTCTTGATTTCGGCTCAGGTCATGACCTCAGGGTTGTGGGATTGAGCCCCATGTCGGGCTCTGCGCTCAGTGAGGAGTCTGCTTGAGATTCTCTCCCATTCCCTCTGCCCCCCCCCCAAATAAACAAATAAAATCTTTAAAAAAAAAGATGGTAATATTTAATATTATATCTACTTTACCACAATTACATTTTTTTTTAATTTAGAGACAGAGAGACAGGAGAGAGCGAATGAGTGAAGGAATGCAGGCAAGAAGACTCTAGAAGAAATACATCGAAGTCTAAATAAAGAGTTTTGGGCAGTGAAGGACCAACCTACGTGCTGTCTGTGAAGGGACAATTAGCATCTCTGCTATAATGGTCCACAACACACTAAAAAGCAGAAAGCCCAAACCGACTGAGGAAAAGGAAAGTGATATCGTGAGACCAGTCTATCCAAATCTAGTATTTACAGGGCTTGCCTGATACTTTGTAGGCAACTGAACTGCCTCCTGTCATATTCCCAGCCCTTGAAACTAGAGTGTGAAGGCAATAGCTTTGGACGTGTGAAATCTACCACCAGGCTGTGTTTACCCAGAAATAAAACACTCAAAGCACGTGTACTAGCGGGGGAATTCCAACCCCCAAAAACCTAAAATTCTATTGTCTTAATTCTGTGTATTCATCACCAGGAAACCGCAGAAAAACAAATGTGACCCATACCATACACTAACACAGACCCCTCGGGTGAAGGGGGCCAGTCACTGAGGTTTGGAAAGAAGAAATCAGAGCAGGCTGGACAGAGAGACGCAGGTCAGAAGGTACCAAGTTTCACAAACTATCGCTCACAATTTGAGAAGCACCACTAAAGAGCTCAGCTGAACGTTCAGCCTTCTTGGGGACATTCTTGATACTTTTATAACCTCCCCCCCCCCCCCGTGCCAAAAAAAAAACCAGAGCATGATGACATTTCAAAGGGATCTCAGTGGCCACCTGGTCCCAACTGAGATGTGGTGGGGGCTGGCACAAGATTTGGGCACAGGAGTTTGCGCAAAACACAGCCTGAACGTCTTTTAACTTGGCCAAGTCTCAACTCCATGCCATCAAGTGGGGGCAATGACACGAGGCAACGCACGTAAGAAGGACGCTCGGGGACCTGCACGAGCCCGGGTGGTGATCGTGATGACAAGGACACTGCAGTTTGGGGAACTGAAGAGACGGGCTTGGTGCCAACACTAGAGCCTGTGCGCTCCCCGAGCTGGGCTCCGCATTCCTGCAAGGGAGGAGGTGGCCATGCCTTCTCTTCCTCTTTTCTGTCCAGGTGCTCTGAGATGGTCTCATTGCGAATGTTCCTCAGTCCCAAGTAGCAGCGAACAGTTTATAAAAATCAACAGGCTGCAAGCAGCAGCTTCACAAGATGCCACCTACTCTAAAGAAAGCTAAAATAAAAAGAGAGAACTTGGGGCACCTGGGTGGCTCAGTGGGTTAAGTGTCTGACTCTTGGTTTTGGCTCAGGTCATGATTTCAGGGTTGGGATCCAGTCCACGTCAGGATCCATGCTCAGTGTGGAGTCTGCCTGGGATTCTCTCCTTCTTCCTCTCCCTCTGCCCTTCGCCTTGCTCACACACCTGTGTGCGTGCTCGCTCTCTCTCTCACTCCCTCGCTCTCTCAAATAAATAAAATCTTAAGGAAAAAATAAAAAGAGGGCGCCTGGGTGGCTCAGTTGGTTAAGCGACTGCCTTCGGCTCAGGTCATGATTCTGGAGTCCCAGGATCGAGTCCCGCATCGGGCTCCCTGCTCAGCAGGGAGTCTGCTTCTCCCTCTCATTGCTTTCTCTCTCATTCTCTCTCTCAAATAAATAAATAAAACCTTTAAAAAAGGGGGGGGGGAATAAAAAGAGGTAACTGCACAGAATCCTGCACAGATCCAAACTGGCAAGTATGGCTGCCCACAGTGATCTGCCAGGGTCTGGTGGAAACATACCAGGACTGGCCACTTCTTGACAAGGCATTACTGAAACATTCAGACAAAAAGGATCCAGGACCACAAAAGCCACAGCAGAGAGCAAGGCAAGATCACCCTGAGGGCAAACCATGAACCATGGTAAGAAATGGGAGTCACTTTGTTACCTTAGCCAAATATGAAAACTAGAGACGCATCCAAATGGATCACCCTATGAAGAGTTCTTGGGTGCCCATCACCGCCAAAGGCCCTGGAGGTGCTGGGGGTTGAAAGGGCTGTGAGAACTTGCTGTGAGGACAGGACAGAGGCAGGCGGCTGTCCTGGAGTAAGAGCCACCGTGTTTCCAAATGGTCCACCAAGCACACGATGAAGTTTAGGATTCCCTCCTTGGACACGTGTGTGAACCGCTGCTGACCTGTGGCAGGGGGTCTTAACCTCGGCACTACCGGCGTCCCAGAATTCCTTGTCACTGGGGCTTGTCCTGTGCATCGTAGGATGTTCGGCAGCCTCCCTGGCCTCTACCCCCTAGACGCCAGTAGCTAAGCCCTCCCCTGTCGTAACAACTACAGATGTCTCCAGACACCGCCAAGCATCCACCGGGGGACCAATCTGCTCTCAGGTGAGGACCACTGGCTTGGCGGTCAGCTACTCCACTAAGCTGGCCCCAATCTTCTCCCACGCGCCAAATTCCAAACCTCCCTCTCCACATCTCCATCCGGCAATGTCACCTCCTCTTTTCTGAAACCAAAGCCATTCTGCATAAGCTCACTCGCCCTCTGTTATTTCCACCTGCATCTGTACCTTCTTCCTTGAAAAGTGGCACCCTACTGCCCTCTTTTCCTCTGGAACCTACGCTCCCTCCATTACCCCTTGTACCCTTTATCTCCACTTGCCCCTCCCTTCCGAGGGCTAGGAATTTCTTATCTCGTGCATTATCAAACAGCAACCGGTGTTCAGCCCCTCCTCAGCTCCCACAGCTCCGCCAGGCACTAGGCAAACCCCACCCCCTGGCCCCCAGCTGACACGGCATGCCTGGCCTTGACCCCATCACATCGCTGTCTCCAAGGACCGGACACCGTCCTCTCACACGGACGTCACCAGCGGCCTCCCAGTCAGCCGGCCGTTCGGGGCAGAGGGCCCTTGGTGGCCCTACAGCCTAAGCTCTCCTCCTCCCCGTGCTTGCAAGAGAAGCTCGCCTGTTGTTTCCCGATTACATAAATTCCATGACTTCTGACATTACCCCTTTAAAACCCTTTCCAATTTTAACCTCAAAACACCCTTCTAGCCTGATTTTCCTCGTCCCACTCTCCTTTCTATATATCCTGTGAGCTCTCTGTCCAGCCTGGGCCCCATAATTATGGGCATTCCTAGAATGTTAGCCCTCTCTCTTCTCTCTTCCTATTCCTTTCCTAGAAGAATTTATGGAACGATGGAAAATCCGGCTTTTTCCAATTCTGCATCTACAGCTGACTTTGTCGGTAGACTCTGGAACGTACCTCTGGCTGCGTGCTGACATGATCCTCAGCTGTCACCCCACCAATCCTGTAAACGAAGGGTCAGGCTTTCTGTCTCTGCCTCCCTGGTGGTCCCCCTGGGCACTTCCACACTGCCCTGGGGGTTCTCTCGTCTCTGTGAGTTCTCTAGGGCTGCCATAACGAAGTACCACAGACGAGCAGCTTCAACAACAGAAATTTCTTGTCTCACAGTTCTGGAGGCTAGAAGTCCAAGGTCAATGTTGGTTTCGTCTAAGGACTCCAAGGGAGAATCTGTTCCGTGCCTCTCCCTGAGTTTCTGGGTTTGATGACAATCTTTGGTATTCCTTGGCTTATATATGCATCACCCCATCTATGCCTTCCTATTTACCTGGCCTTCTCCCGCTGTGTGCTCACCTGTGTCCACATTTCCCCTTTTCATATTAGCTTAGAAGTCCACCCTACTGCAGTATGACCTAATCTTACCTGATTACACCTACAATGACCTTATTTCCAAAGCAGGACATATTCTAAAGTACTAGGTGTTAGGACATCAACATATGAATTTGGGGTGGGCGAGGGGGACGACAACTCAACCCATAACAGTGTCCATGGCTGTCTCTCTTTCCATGTGGTGTACTCACTCTCTGCAACGCGAGAGACACCTGCTGTCTTTTCTTTCCCTAAATCTCTATCACCTCCCACAGTGCTTGGAACTTGGCTGGCACCTATCACGTTTGCTGAGGGAATAAAAGTTGACAACGGAACTCAGCATTCCTCACAAAAACAAAGAAGAAAAAAAAATCACTCATCCTTTGGTGATCACCTGTAAAATTCTCAAGTTCAAAATTCGGAAGTATCCAACACCTTCCTCTCCCACACTCCTGTCTGCCGTCACCCATTGCTGCCAAGCCTTTCCTTCTAAGGTCTCTTGTGTTTCTGCTCAACTGGATCAACTGACATGCAGGTGGTCCTACCGGCGCCCTACCAAATCTCCCGCAGGACTCCAGGAGGCCTGGCCTAACACCTTAGCAGCCTTCCCCAAGCACAGCACAGCATCTCCATTTGCTCTGCCCTGGCTTTGCAAACTGCTCCTCAGGAAAGCCCGGGAGGCGCCCATGGTGCTGCCAACAGTGAGGGTGGGTGTCTAGGTGAGGTCCTGGCCCAATGTCAACAAGGCGTGTGATTTTTCTTGCATCTTCTGTATTGAGTTTCCACATAATTTCTCATTTGAAGAGTTTGGTGATTACAAAAGTGGGGGAAAACCAGTAGCTAATAGGGCAGAGTCAAAGCCGATAGGTTCTCTGCCTCTCAGAAGTCTTTATATTCTCCCTGCTCCCCAGTATGCCACCTGACCGGGTCTCCAGACTACACATGGACCCCATACACTTCCGAGGCCCGTTCAAGCCAATTCTGTTCCCCTCTGCCTGAAATACCCTCTTCCCCTGTTCTCTTGGCCTGTGCAGCTCCGATCCACCCTTTGTTTCTCAACTCAAATCCCAGATCCCAGGGAGAATGTTCCCGATCACTCCCACCCTGGGACCTCTCCCCTACTCTGAGTTTGGTTTAGTAATTACTACCTGTACAGCCAATTGGGAACTGATCATACTCTGTGATGTTTTCTGATCTGATGTCTTCTTACACCTTTAATTCACTTTCCATAGTCTGTGTCTTGACTCCCAAAGAGCAGAAACCCTATGTGGGCAGAGACTAAAGGTGACTTCCCTCCCAGAATGTGGCCAAGTTTGTCGCACACAGATGGGTGTCATTACTCTACTAAGTGATTTTATAAAACAGCAGAAACACCATCTGCATATCATAAAGAGAATTACTTCAAACACTAAGGATTAAAAAAATCTCTGATAGACATAATTAAGTCTCTTACCAAGGAACTAGCCTGTATAGTAACATTTCTTCTCTGTCACCATCTCAGATAAAAACTTAAAAATCTTTTAAAAATGGAAACGAAATGATAAATCTCCTCATTGATGATAAGTAATAGGTTAGGTAATTTAGATTACTCTTTTCTGTGATTTCTTGATTACTTAGGAATATATAAATAACTAGATAAGTACATGTATATTTCTGGTAATATGGAATGCACGTTTGGGTCCACTGAAGAAATGCTGCTCAAAACCCCAGCTATGAATTTAGATGCATTCGGCTCATGATACATTTTATGAACAGATGCAAAGGTGTTTATCATTATCTCCGAGCTACACAGTTTCTAATTTTACATATGAAAACCAAGGCATCCTTCAGCATAAAGTACATTATTTGCATGATATATTTGCATTTGTAAAACACCCACATTTACTTTTACTGCTTAATGGGCCTGGTTAAAATGGGCCACTCTATATAAATGGAGCGCACTGGTTCCCAACTCAATGGTGCTGATAAGAAAATGACTCCTTTTAGATGCAAATGAACCTACTAATCACAATTAAAATGGTGGAGTTGAGGGAAGCTGAGCAGCTGTTCTAAGAGCTGCAAGTCTAGGGCCAGTCTGGTTCTAGCTTAATCTTTGGAGCTGCCTGGGACTCCCCAGGGGACATCTGCCCGGGCTGAGGGGTGGAGGACGGGCAATGGGATAAACTGAACTTTCTAAAGGTGGATGGGAGAGAGCCCACAGCCCCAGATCTGGGCCGACTACGCAGCTGTGGTCCATCCAGCCTACCTGTGGCATTAACCCAAACCTGTCCATAGGGCCAGATTTTAACCAGTCGGGTTCAAAGGACACAAGCTGAGCAGAAGGGAGGAGGGCTGCATTTGCAAAACTCATGGAAGAAAGGCAAGCCACACATGGGAAGAGTTAAATGACTGAAACCTCCCCTTCAAATGGTGCGGTCACCATGGAAAACAGTACGGTGGTTCCTCAAAAAACAATCACACACAGAATTACCATATGATCCGGTAGTTCCTCGTCTGCATATACACAAAAAAGAACTGAAAGCAAGAACTCAAAGAGATAACTGTACACCCTTGTTTAGAGCAACACTACTGATAATAAGCAAATGGTGGAAGCAACCCAAGTGTCCACCGATGGATGAACAGACCAAGACTTCGGTATGTACACACAGTGGTCTTCAGCCTTAGGAGAAGAAGGAAATTCTGTCACAGGCTGTAACATGGCTGACGTGGGAGGACGTTAACCTGTGAAATATACCAGTCACAATAAGACAAAGACTGTATGAGGCCACCTGTATGAGGTACCTACAAGGAGTCAAACTCATAAAAGAAAGCAGAATGGCGGTTGCCAGGGGTTGGGGGGAGGACTGAGGAGCTGCTGCTTCACGGGGACAGTTTCCGTTTGGGAAGATGGAAAAGTTCTGGAAACGGATGGTCGTGCTGGTTGTGCAACAAATGAATGTACTTAATGGCAGCGAACTGTATCCTTAAAAATGACCGAGATGATAAATTTATGTTATATGTAGTTTACTACAACTTCAAAATAAGTAATAGATAACTAGAGAGAGAGAGAGATAATAAAACAAGCAGACATTTCCTAATGGCCAGACACTGGGGGGCAGGTGGTGCTTCTCTGCTCCTCTGTCCCGAGGCTCTGAGAATGGAGTGGCTTTGCCCACCTTTTCTCACTTGTCCTCTCACTGAATAAACATGGTTTTACCCGTGCTATGAGGACATGGCAGTGAAGAAACCATCCCGTCCTCCAAGATGCAGGGACACAGATGGGTAAATAGACCAAGGATTGTACAGAGAATGACACACAGCTCTGGACGCACAGCTGTGAGACCCCTGCCCTTGGGTCCTTCGATTACTCTGCCATGAATGAAACTGACACTAGACCTTCTTGTTGGACAGAAACCATCAACGATCTTCTCTCTTCCGCAAGGACTAACCTGACTTGGTCCTCCTCTGTCTCTTCTTTGAGGTCTGACAGCCTTGGCCTCGACACATGGACTTCAGGACCAACCGTCTTGCCAGTTCTCCTCCAGCTGCCTCCCCAGGGACACTGCCGATCCTCCACAGGTGTCACCCACTGAGCCAATGCTCAGCACACGGCCCGGTACTAAGTGCTCCCTAAATGCCAACTACCATCAGAGCCCCAGGAACAGTCGCTTAATAGACTCTTGGGTGCATTCCTGCGGAGTTGAAACCTGGAGGCGGTCCCATGGAATTTCCCCCTCTCAGCATTGCTGCCCCATGAATACAGACACCCAGCCCCCTCCAGGAGCAGCTTGTCTGCTGACGGCAGTTCTCAAAGATGGAGCGGCTGATGGTGGCACAGGGACAGGTCCTAGCCTTGCCCTCTGGCCGTGCCGGCGTGGAGGGGCTCCGGGACTGATGACCTCCAGCTCTTCTTTCCTCCCACTGGCAGTGGTTCTGGGGAGGTCTTGACAGAGCACCAGGAACTCGGTGGAATGTGTGGAACCAGTTGGGGACTTCAGACAGAATTGGTACAGCTGGGGATGAGTGACAGAGGCGAAATCTTTACCTAAAAACTAAAGATTGACTCCTTTAAGAGGAAATGCCTCTGAAGTGAAAATATCATTTCGCCATGAACACGGTGGCAAGTGTCATATCCCTGGGCCATCTCCCGTAACCTAGAAGCAGGAAGGGCGGCCCACGTGCGTATCTTCTGTCCCAGGATGGCAAGTATCATTCTGAGGCCGTGACACACAAACACACATTGCCCAATGCAGAGAACGCTAACAACATTACCTCTCATGACTCCACTGAACTATTACAACTTTCAGAGAAAAACCTCACTAACAGAGACTAAAGTCACTATGATCTATTCATCATTCAGGCTTATAGAGATTGAGTCGTAGATCCAAGGCTGAATCCAAGTTTTGATACAGTCTGATTCCCGGTACTTCCTGCCACGCTGAACACCCGTCACAGACGGGAAAATAACCTATTTTTGGGAAAATTGTGATTTACCTTGATTACTCATTTCCTCCCCATGAGAGCCAGCCCCACCCCACACCCCACCACAAAGATGAGAGACACGAATGCTGATTTCAGAAAGTTGATAGAGAGCTGGACACCTCTGTCTGAATGTTCCAGCAAGGGTACCAAATCCAGGCACTCAAGTTAAAACGCTGAAGTTGCATGTAACAGCGCAGAAGTTTATATTTTATGAAACATTTTCCCTACAGTTTCTTGGATCTATTTGTGGTTGACTTCGAAGTGATAAAAAAGCAAATCTCCATTTCCACAAAGTAATCTCTTCCATCTGCCAGCCAAGGCAACAATATTGTGATGAGGCGTCAGCACCTGAACTGTGGCTTTGTCCTGATACTTCCAACCGAGCATAAAGAGCTGCCCGCCCCCTCAAAGATGTTTCCTCCCTTCCTTCCTGACCTGTGCTCCCTGGCCACCGCCCCCACCACCCATACCTGTCACAGCTGCTTGCTTGTGAACTTGTCCTGTTCTCAAACACAGGGTCCTCATGTGTATCCTGAACCTTGTCCAGGGAAACCAAGTAAGTGGTTGGAAATCCAACTGCACTGTTCTCCTTCCACATCATGGGGGCTAGGGGCTTATGTAACGGACTCATATTAATCCCTGAAAACCGAAAACCCACTGGATTCTTCTAAAAGCTTGTGGAAACATTCGTTCCTTCCCTTAAAGGAAAATGAAGCAAATAAACTTACTTTTTAGTGTATTACATTCAAAGAGAACATACTTTCAAAAAAGTAACGTTACATCTTGGCCATGGTTATAGGTATGGGAGACTGTGCTTTACAAAACTTGGTGGTACATGGTGACTTTTCAGAACATTCCTTTCTGCACAAACATGCGGGTAGCATTGTGTGAGGTTTTTTTGTTTTGCTTTGTTTGTTCTGCACTTCCCTCTTCTTTGAATTTCCATGGCATATAAAAGTTACCACAGAATTGAAGCTTTAAGCATATTCAGGAAAACCTTGGCTTCCTGAAACCTTTGGGGGAACTCAACTCCCACATACAGATGATGCTTCCTGGTGCCTGGTCCTTACACTCACCTTTGAGTGTCCACTGACCACACGCAGCAAACGCTTCATGCCTGGGGCACACCCCCTCCTCACTGGGGCTAGCTGGCCAGAGAGCTCCAGAAGGACACGGGCCAGCCCCCCAACTCACCTGCAGAGCTCAGCACTCAATCAGGCTTTAAAGGGTCTCCCCAGCACGCTACCTCTGGGCCTTTTACCTGCACCTCCTCTTCAAAAGCCACGCCCAACAGAGTCACGTGGCATCCAGTTTCGGACTGCAGCCCCCCCCCCCCCCCTCGTCCCCGGGAGACAGTTTCTGTTCAGGGCATACATACAATGTGACCTGCGACCACGTCGTATCTGCAGATGCACCAGCTTTCACTGGTGGTGGCGCCACGTTAACTTTTGTATAAACCAGTCACTCGTGTTTTCAAAACCAGTCCCTGGCTCCCTGTGGCCTGGTGTCACTTCCAAGTTCCTTAGCTCTGAACGACTGGCTCAACTTGCTCCAGCTTCATCCCCTGCCATCCCTTGTCTTTTTATTTATTTTTTTTCCTGTTGTTGCTCTAGCAATACCAAGCTGTTCACGGGCCCCCAGACAAACCAGAGAGCTTCTCACTTCTGTCTCTGCTCAACTCAGCTGTCCCTGCTTGAAACATCCCTCCCTCCAGGATCCTCTCTGCAAACTCTTCGGCGTTTTTGAAAATTCTGCTTTGTCTTCCTTCCACCTCCCCCTATGCCCAGTACAGATCCAGCCACTCTCGTGCTGTTCCTTTTATGTGCATCACACTGTATCGTGCAGTCATCCATTTGTTTATATGGCTCGACTGAAGTCTCTGGAGAATACCGATTGTTCTGTTATTCTGAGGCTCCTCGTGGCTAGCATGGAGTAGGTATCAATAAATGTCTGCCGAAAAAGCTAGTCTTAGAAAGTACATAGAGCTGGGATCATGATCCTCATCCTGCAGCTAAGAAAACTTCATTCTGAAAGGTGAAGTCACAAGGGTCCTGCCACTAGTAAGTGACTCATGCTCTTTCCACTGGAGTATGAGGCTTATATACCCCACCTCTCATTTCCTGTTGTCTCTTGAGTTTTGTGATCTACAGGAAATACAAGTTTACTGACTGTTTCAGAGCATCTATACATTGCCTTTCAGCAACGGACACCTAGGACACTCCTATAATTCACCATTATCGGTGCATCTAGTTGAACTTGGAGCCCGGGGCAGCCAAGCGCTAAATTAACATTACTTTTCTCTGCAGAGGTGAGGGAGCTCTGAACAGGCAGAAGATGCCTGCAAAACTGTGAAGAAGAGATTTACACACCCCTTTGTCTCCTACACAAATGGACTCAAGAGCTTAAGCGGCCCAGAAACCGCCTTTCCCGCTGTTCATAGTCGAAAGCAGTTTTCGGGGGCTTGCCGGTGATCACTGTACTAAACATAGCTTTGATGCGGTCACATGCAAACTTGAGCAGAACCTGAAAGCAGTTCCCCTTTTAGTTCTGAGCCAGTTCAACTTTAAAAGAGAGGCAGCTCTTAACATACTCCAATGTGTTTACACGATGCCAAAGTAGTTCGGCTCATAGTAAAAAAAAACAAAAACAAACAAACAAAAAGAACATTGAAAAGGGACAGAAACGGGTTTGTGGCTCTGGCAAACCTTCTTTCCGCTAAGCTGGAGCCTGGGAGGAACAGTGAGGTTGGCAGGGAAAATCCAAAATGGCCAGGTTTAAGGGAAACGCTGTAAGCACAACTGGAGTGAAGACAGGGCACGGACACTTCCTGCCGTTGCTGGCGGGGGCGGGGGGGGGGGGGCAAAGAATACGGTAGCATAGAGATGAAAACTCATAAACATGGATATAGAAATCTTGCTACAAACATCTGAGCTGGTTGTTTAGAAATCAAGAAAATAAGAAGGAAGTACTTTGAACATCTTGGCCATTCCTTTGGTGCCTTATCCTGGTTTACTGGGCAACTAGACCTTTCTGGATACCAGACCCAAGCTGAGGGGACAGTGGAGTGCAGGCTTGGAAACCAGAGGAAACGTGAACTTTCATTCCAGCTCCTCTCCTTGTGGCCCGTCGGACCTGCTCTGTCTCCCCCACCTGCCACTCTGGGTATGAGCCTAACATGAGAAAATGTATGCCAAAGGGCCTGATGGAATGTGGGACCCCTGAGAGACCATCCACAACGTCCTCTAGAAACACGTAACCAGAAGAGAGAAACGCTGACTGTGGTCTGGGATCTATTCCGGGGACATAATGCAGTTTCATTTCTTTACAGAAGCACCAACGAAATAGTGGTTTTTTCTTCTTTCTTAATTCTGTGTGTCCAAAGGATGATTCACAGGCATGTTTGCCTATGAAGTGAGAATTATTTCGATGAGGTTTTGTCCTAGAAGACTTGCACCGAGTCTGGCCGAGCTGGGGTGAAGGGGGGACCAGGGCCCTGGCTGCCACCAGATTGGCCACCTGTGTTGGATGCTCCCCAGGGGGGCAAGGGAGACCGAGGTCAGCGTCGGAGAATTGGTGACACCTGCGCAAGAACCAGAGTCCTCACTTGGGACATAAAAATACGCCAGAAGTCTGCATGTATTCCACAACCCATAATTTAACACAAACCTCAGGTTCTTTTTAGGAGACCTTAAGAAAAAATACCTCTGTTACATCACTGTCCCCTTCTGTGAGTTTTAGCGTCATGAGAAGATACACGTGACTCAAGCCCAAGAATGAATGGGTCCTCTCAATCCACTATAAATTTTAGCAGCACAACTGAGGTTATAGTAGCACAGGAATTTATTGCCTAAGTTATATATATTTGAACAACAGAACAGACTTTATATACTGCTGTATCTTTAACACTCATTTTTTTGTTAACAAGACAAAAGAATTTACTGTTACTGCCAACAGCTTGCTGGCAGCTAATACCTCGATTAGCTGTTGCCTGGCAACAGTCAAGCATGCTTCCTCCCAAATCTGGAAGAGCCACTGCTAAATCTAGACTAATTACAAAATGGGACAAATATTTAAAAGCTTTATGTTGATTAAGGATTTTGGGAGAGCATCCTAATAAGAATGATTCCTATTAAACCAGAGTCAGCTAAATACAATGCATATCTGCCTTTATTTCACTGTCCCATGTTCTGCAGATCATTTCGGGGAAACTGGATGTTTTTGCAACTTTCCTAATTTCCCTAAATATTGTACTAAAGCAAAACCATATGCTTACATTTTGTAGAAGCATGTCTTTTGCCTACTTCTCTAAGAATAAGGATGAACAGAAACACCACAGACACCTAAGTCTTTTAAAATAGATATACTTGCAAACAAATTAGGAGGATACCACCACCATTTTTACCCTTCTTGCAGGGCTCTCTGGACGAAAAACTCAACAGCCTGTGACTCTCAGAGTTACTACCTTTGTCTGCATTCTCAATTCCTTCTGTTCCAAGAGTCGCTCAGAATTCTCTGGGTGGAGAACAAGTCCAGAGTTTAATCAGAGTCCACAGAGCTGGCCTCCCCACCATCAGGGCTAGGCTGCTGGGGGCAAAGTCTTGAGCAATCAAAGTTCTCAAGTCTAGAGACCCTACTTCACCCCCTAGAGGGGAGGCTGGAGGAGTAGAGGAGACATACACACACACACACACACACACACAGAGTGTGGGCCCCTGTCATATGCAAAGTATAAATATACTCCCCAAAAGACAAGACACCAGCTACGAAAGTAGAGCAGAAAGCAGAGGTTGACCAAATTGTACTACCCTGGAGCTAAGAATGGTGTTTACATTTTAAGTCATTGAAATTAAAAAAAAAAAAAAATCAAAAGAAGAATATTTTATGACAAGTGAAAATTACATGAAATCCAAATTCCAGTGTCCATAAATAATATTTTATTGAGATACAATACACCCCTTTGTTTATATATATGTTGATTCTGTGCTAAATATTCAGTATTTGGTCCTTTACAACAAAGTTTGCAGACCTCTGAAGGGGAATAAAGAACAGTGACGTTTTAGTTCTTGAAAAAGAAACTGATTTTCGAATTAACTTTAAACATGATCAAAACAATGAAAATAAGCCATTTCCCACTGAAAGGCCTTGGGTCTGGGCTGCTTAGTGAATCCACTACATCAAAATTTCCAGAAAACAGTCCCTATGGAATGCTAATTAAATTAGTATTAAATTTAAGAATCATTACTTGGGATCTTCAAAATGTTTTTCTTAGGTTGTTTCTCCTCTATCTTGTTACTGGTAGAACAATCGGAGTAACTCATCAGATGCTCTATGTAAATCTACACCATTTTCTAAACTTGAGTAATTCTGTTATTAAAAACAAACGTGAGTACTGTTTTTAGGTCTGAGAGGAATATGGAATCAATTACATTTTGTGTGTAAATCAGCCCACCCACCAGATTAATGCTGTACGTCCACAAACTTTCCTAGGGAAGCGCTGATCCAGACTGAAATTTGGATGTGCTCTTGCTGAAGTCTGAAACAGCCAAAGGTTTCTGCTCTTGCTACCCTCCCCCTGGGGCTCTCCGTTTCCCAGGCCTCAGTATCTCCTTGAAGTTCACTGGCAGGCTGCACTGCTGCTTATACTTTAGAGACACATGTTTTGCATCATATTACAGTCTATGGCTTGTGCAGAATCATGGCCCTCATGATCTGACCATCGTTCCTAAATCCACTGCCAGCTAAAGCAAAGAAAAAGTGCCATATTTCAAGCCTTCCAGAATCACTGACACTAAATCCTCAAGGAATCTCATTAATCAAAACCCCAGGATCTGCCAGATCTAAGTAACTCTGGGACTCTCTGCACCTGACATGAGAAGGAGAAAGGGCCTAAAGAGCTTCAGGTTTTGTCTGTATTTAAGACCGTGGCAATTCTGGAAGAAGAGCAGGAGAGTAACTAACATCAAAATTTAAAAACCGTATTTACCCCCGCTGGATAGAAATGAGCTCTCCTAAAAATGACTTTGAATTTCCTGGAATTACCCCAGGATATCCTACCCCATTCTCGGCAGATGAACTCAGGTGCGAGGGCCACCACAAACCCCATCTTCTCGAAAAGGAATCCCAGTAATTTCAGGCTGAGGTGGGAAAACACTATTTGGTGATTGAGGATACCCAGTGAGCTCGATACCTGGTGAACTCACTGGCTCTGGTACTGCGGGAGCACGCTTGCTTCAGGAAAATGCCCCTCCACAGCACGCTGAGGCGCCATGTTTTGTAGCTCATGAGCCCACAGCAATGGCCACAGCTGACAGAGCCAGGGCATAGCCTTGAACCAGGGGGGACCACAGTGGACACCAGCTCCAGGCTACCTTTAACCTTCGTGGCCTAGCTTGAAAGCAGGAGCTGAGCCCTTCCTGTCCCCAGGGCTGGACTTGTACAAATGAACTCAAGGAAGAGGTATAGAAGCAGAAGCCACCACTGATGGTGCTGTTGAGATCAATGATATCCTTACCAATTTTCTGCCTCCTGGATGTGTCCATTCCTGATACAGGCATGATGAACTCTCCAACTACAAAAGTGAATTCATCTATTTCTCTTTGCAATTCTATTTAGTTTTTGCCTCATGTAGTCTGACATTCTATTGTTAGGCACATATGTATAAAGAATTGTTATATCTTCTTGAAGAATTGGCTCCTTGATCATTATGTAACTTCCCTCTTTATCCCCGATAACTTTCCCTGCTCTGAAGTCTGCTCTGTCTGAAATTAATATAGCTACTAATGCCTTCTTTTGGTTAGTTTTAGCATGCTGTTTTTTCCTCCATCCATCCACTTTTACTCTATGAGTCTTTATATTTAAAGTGGGTTTCTTGTAGACAACATGTAGTTGGGTCTTGTTTTCTTGATCCATTCTGACAACCTCTGCCTTTTAATTGGTTCATTTAGGCCACTGCCATTCAAAGTGATTACTTACACAGCTGGATTAGTATCTGCTACATGTGTTACTGTTTTCCATTTGTTGCCCTTGTTCTTTGCTCCTATTTTTGTCTTCCATTCTTTTTCTGCATTTTGAGGCTTTAACTGAGCATTTCATATGACTCCATCTTCTCTCCTCTCTTAGCATATCAATTACGCTTCTTTTTAACTTTTTAAAAATGGTTGTCCTTGCCTTTTATACAACAGCCCAAACTAAAACACAAGGTCTGAGGCTCTCTCTCCAGCATCATTCCTTACAGGCCCTTGACCATCTCAAGGCCTTCTCCTCTGGTTAAGTGTGAGGGCGGGACGTGGCATTCTCTACAGCTACTTTGGACTATCATTCTGGGACCCTATTTCTATACTTTCAGAGGGCATCTAGTGCTACCATTTTATTTCACAAACTGGAAAACAGAGATGAGGAGAAGTTCTATGACTCACCCACAGCCACACATGATCAGGAGCACAGGGAGACCCGGAAACCAGCCACTGGTGTTTCCAACATGCAGGCTGCTTCTGGTATTAAACTTCAAAGTTTATTTAAGGCGGGGGGAGTGGATTTAAAGAAGAATTTGGGTTTTAAGCAAAGAAAAAGAAATTTAAGTAAAACCTTCATTATCTGGGCATAGCTAACCATTTAAGTAACAGCAAAATCCAAAGAAGCTGGGAAAGAGATGTACTTTGGCCAAGGGCAAGTCTCTGACTTTCTACCACCTGAGTGTGCACTTTAACCCCTTTGCAGCCAGTTGACGTTTGGTCTCTGAAGAGCGAGTCCTGTGATTCTGAGGAGCCATTTTCTGGTTTAATAATGAAATGGCAGACTCGAGCCTTGCCTCACTCATTAAAATAAGATGAGAACCCCACTAAGCTCTGCCAAGAATCACTGATGGCCTCAGCATCCCTAGGATCCCCAGATGGTCCATGGTCACAGAATCACTTGAAAGGGGGATTCCCTTATCCGTAAGTCACCAGACCCAGGGCAAGCCCCATTCTCTAAAAATGATTCTCTTCCAGAGCCTGACATTATGAACTTTTCTCACTGTGAAAATAAAGCATCATTAAGGCCCGTTCTACTAATGTGAGTGTAGAGGGCATTTGTTGATATTCCTGGTCAGCCAGGACCCATTCTCTCTTCTTCCAGTAACAGCTCCCCAAATTCACTTGGGTACCAGGCATAAGTCAAAATGCATACACTGTCCTGTTACAGTTATTGGTGTTAGGCCAATGGCAATCAGGCCCAAATTTGGGGAGAGGAGATCCAGTCTTTTCCCACTGGACTTGACCTTCAAAGACTCAGCTGGACTGGGCAGCCATATTGCCACGAAGCAAAAGCTTGCCTGAGTATGCAGCCAACACATCCTTTGGAATGCCGAAGGAAGGACAGCGAGACACTGATGGATTAAGGATCGGCTTGAAGTTAGACCCACTCTTGGACTTTCTAGTTAGATAAAGCTAACAGATATTCATTCATACCTAAGCCACTCTGAGTCAAATTTTCTCTCAATTGCAAATTCAGTACTAGCTGCTACACTGATAATTCAAACGATGACTAAGTTCAAGGTTACCTCCCCCCCCACTCCCTTTAAGAAAAGGGCAAATGGAAGTATTACAGACAAGAGCTGGAAAGACAAATGGTGCCTTCACTAAAGAAATGTAGCTACTGGCATATACTGTTATTAACTGCTAACAAAAGAGTTCTATCTATTCTTATTTGGGGCTGGAGGGCCTATAAATGTCCTAGACTTGGCAATCTTCAGTTCGCACTGAGCTGACAACAAAAATCCTACAATTTTTATCTTTTAAAATAAACTGTACAATAATTAAAAGAGTATGATCCTAGCAAAAGACAGACCAAGAACTCAGTGAAAGTCTAAAAATAGAATGGAGTACTGGCTCGAAACAAGTGCACTATAAATGCAGCATTTCAAATCCCTGCAGGGGATCTGGAAGATTCCAACATTTGTGTAAAGGACCATCAAAAATGAGCAAAAGGCTTTAACCAAAAACTGGGCCCTGAGGAAAAAAATCCAGCTAGCTAACAAACATGGGAATCTCAGCAATAAGAAAAGAAAATCAAGGCAAAACTCTCTACCAATTTGGATCAGCAGATATTTAAAAGACTGAGAAGACCCAGGGATGGCAGGAGAACAAAGTGTTGGAAGGAATATAAATCGACACAACTTGAGAAGAGGGTGGGGAGAGAGGTTGAATAATATAGGTCTATCTGAAATGTCTCTTTGGTCCAGCAATTCCACTTCTAGGAGTTAATGATTAGGTTCTACAGCCTATGGATAAAGAGCTCAGGCTCTGGTAGAGGACAGACCTGAGTGTGCCTTCCAATGCTAGCCACCCCTTCCTAGCTGTGGGACACTCGGTTACTTACTTTCTCTCAGTATCAGCTCTTCATCTGTAAACTACAGATAATATGAGCACCCAGAACACAAGACTATGAAATATGCATTGATGTACTTGGCACCATAGCGGGCATATAGAAATGTTATTAGCACTGGTGGTGATGTCCCACCCACCCACACCAGGGTGGACTGCACCCACCCCCCAGCAGCTGTGAGATCTGTACTAATGGCTCATACCCAATACCTCCTCAGAACTGCTCTTGGCCGAGGGCCCCAAGAGGCCTGTGAGTCACACGATAAGTGGCTGACAATCCCCCCTGACTCAAGGGGGACAACCCTGCCAGTGTGATTATGTTCCAATCAGACTTAGACTTTAGGACTTCTTTGCTTGGCCCCTTCCCCATCCTGCCTCCCTCATGCCTCTTCTCCAGAGAAGACCCCCTTAGTAAATCATTCACACCCAAATCCTCAGGCTCTGCTTCTGCATGATCCAGCCTGAGATCCAACCATTACAATTTTTATTACTAAGCAAAGGGGCAAAGTTATACATTTTGCATGTTTACTGAAGCATGGTTATAATATCAACAAATAAAAAACAACCTAAATGTGCAACCACAACTAGATAAATCCATACAAGTCACAAGCATTATGCACCATAAGAGAGTATGCATATCATTTTTAATTGACAAGGGAGGATGTACACAGCATAGAGTAAAAATACACATTACAAAGCAACGCATACAGTATGATCTGATTTATAGTTTGTGGAGGTAAAGGAACATGTGAAACCATGTTCAACACCCATGTTCACGGCAGTATTCAACTCAAGTGTCCACTGACAGATGAAGGGATAAACAAAATGTATATACACCTACAATGGAATATCCTACAGAGGGAAATGCTGACCCATGCCCCAACATGAATGAACCCCGAAGACATTATGCTAAGTGAAATAAGCCAGACACAAAAGACAAATACTGTATAATTCTGCGCTCCCTAGAATACTCAAATCCATAGAGACAAAAAGTAGAAAGGTGCTGCCAGGGGCTGAGGAGAGGGTGAAATACAAAGTTGCTGAGTGGTTACAGAGTGTCAGTTTTGCAAGACGAAAAAGTTCTGGACACGCAACAATGTGAGCATACTTACTGCCACTGAACTCAACACTTTAAAGTGGTTTAGATAGTACATTTTATGTTCTATGTATTTCACCACAATTAAAAAAATTTTTTTTCATGAATGTTAACAAAACGAAAATCAGGGTATTTTATTGAATTCTTTACACTGTTATTGTTTGGCCACTCTATGTGTGTATGTACTTATTAATCAGAAAATACAATAAAGCTATTTTAATTCTGGAAAAATACAAGTATATTACAAAATGATAGTATATTTCTACTACACTCGGCTGGTAATCTAGGTTTTCGGGTTTTTAGCAGTTAGTGCATGTTTGTTTTTAATAGTGTATAAATTAAACTTTGGCCCCTTGTTTTGTCAGCTTCCTTTCATTTCTTATCAGGCTGCCACCAAAAAGAGCTTAAGAGATATCAACAGTCATTGTTCTGTAACTGATTAAAATGTCCAGGTTCATTCTTTAAAAACTGCCACCTAAATGCTTCTTAAAAAAATTCTCTTCCAGCCTTTCTTGATTCGTGTATTCAATAAATATTTAAGTGTTTAATAGGTGCCTGGCAACACTCAAAACCTTGGGGACACAATGGAGGCCAGGAGGAGCTCAGTTCCTGACTCCAGACCATGACGGGAAGACAGACGTGACATGGACAGGTTGGTATGGAGCCCCACATGTGCTCCCACCCCAGGCTATGCGTATACACGTGCACATGCACTCACACGCACACACACACATGCATGCAGTCACTCACGCCATCTTTCATACACAATAACCTTGATGTCAGAATCAACCTAGAACCTTCACGGTTCCCACCTGTGAGGGCTCTTGACTTCCAGTGACCGCGGGAGTTGAATTTGCTCAGCCTGAGACGCTGTCATAATCTCAGACTTAAAGAATGGAAAATTCATTCTTGCTTAAATTTAATTCTTCCTGGCTTGCAGCAGGGGGGTCTTCTCCCCCATCACCATGCCTCAGAAGCCCTGGTAGAAGTTCTTTGACCCTGAGCAGTCCCGTGCCCCTCCCCTGGCTCAGCTTACCAGGAGCGGGGGATTGGGTGCCTCTAATGTGCGGGATCCAAAGGACCCGGAGACCACCCACCCTTTTACCCCTTCCCTCCTCATTCCAGACTCTGCCTCAAAACAGCTCTCTGATCTCAAAACCATTCCTGTCTCGATTCTTGTCTCTTGGTCCATCATGAGGCAATACGTCCATAATATTTCGTAAGTATAATCTTCAACAGCATAACCCTCTAAAGATAAACAACTTAAAATCAGATGACTTGGACTGGGATGGATGAATCATCAAGTGCATCAGCCCACCCTCCCCTCACGCAAGAGGTCAGTCACCTGGTGTCAACCCTGCTGAGGAACCTGGGTGTTCCAGGTGAGTCTCCCACCTTCTCACGCCCCAGACTCTCCTCCATGGCTCCTCGGTCCTCAGAGTGTTATCCAGGTACTGGTGGAGGCAGAGGATGGCTGCAGGCATTTCCCCAGAGACGTGGCCCGGGCTCAGCGCAGGCTGAAGACGCTGTAGGGGATTTTCAATGTCATTTTGCCACAACTATCTGCGTGGGCTGGGTTTTCTGTCAGCTTGGAGTTCCTTTTCTAGCCTTAACGTCAGATTTGTGCTGATCCAGCCTGGTGGGCCCTCTGGGATTAGGAGTGCCCATCAATCTGTGAGCCAGATGGCTTAAAGCCTCTGCGCAGTCCCTGGTCATAGAGAGAAGGAGTGCTAAGGGGGCCCACGTGGACCAGCGAGCAGAGTGTCTAATCCACTGATTATGCCCACCCTGGATGACCGTCTGGAGGAGGATGGCAAAGACGGCTGGCAACGACACCACTGTTTTCACTTCTGGCAGGACCCTCAAGCGTGACGTAAACAACTGCAGAAAGAGCCCTACGCCCTGGGGTGGGCCCTGCCGACAATGACTCTGGCTCGGCCTCGTGGCTCGCTGTGGCCAACAGGGCATGGGGAAACAGGACACGGGCAGAAACTGGAAAAGTGCCTGAGTACCAGGGCTTGTTTTCTCTTGTTGCTGGGAATCCTTCTGCCACCGTGTGAATAAGCTTGGAACAGCCTCCTAAAGAACTTGAGACCCCACGGAGAGAGACGCCAGCTTTCCCAGCCATCCCAGCTGAGGCCCAAATACGCCAGTGAGCCCAACCATCACCGCCAGGAAGAGAGATGGGCCATCCAAGCTGAGCCCAGCCCAGGCTGCCAACACGGGGAATGATGAGCAAAGAGACGTTTATTCTTCCAAGTCACTTGGTTTTTGTTATGTAGCAGAAGCTGAACGATACACAGTTCTATATAATAGAACCTACACAAGGAACCATGCTCCCAGGACTGCAATGTAGCTGCAAGATGGTGATTTTAGGGGCTGCCTGATGCAGAAAAGTGCAACAACAAATTTTTTTTTTTTTTTTTTAAGATTTTTTATTTGACACAGAGAGATAGCGAGAGCAGGAACACAAGCAGGGGGAGTGGGAGAGGGAGAAGCAGGCTTCCCGCCGAGCAGGGAGCCCGGCAACAACAATTTTTAAAAAAGATTTTATTTATTTACTTATTATTTTTATCTTTTTAAAAGATTTTATTTCTTTATCTGAGAGAGAGAGAGCACACACGCAGGCACAAGCCAGGGGAGGGGGGGAGAAGGAGAGAGAAGCAGACTCCCCGCTGAGCAGGGCTCGATCCCAGGACCCTGAGATCATGACCTGAGCCAAAGTCAGATGCTTAACTGACTGAACCACCCAGGCGCCCCTTTAAAGATTTTATTTTTAAGTCATCTCTACATCCATTGCAGAGCTCAAACCTACAGATCCTGAGATCCTGAGTCACATGCCCCACTGACCAAGCCCACCAGGGGCCCTGGCCATCTTGATAACACTTTCTGTGACCTGGCCTCTAGCCGTTACTGAGGAAGCTCACAGGACAGAACTGTCTCCACCTGACGTAGGTGCATTACCAACAGCAACTTACTTACTCGTGCCAACCCTTCCCAGCAACTCAGTGAAGCAACACTTGGTGACAGCCAGCCCACTTCCTCAGACATGCTTTCGGAGGCAAGGGTCCTTCCTGGGAGTTAGTTCTGGAGCTGACATATATTTTCCTCTCTCCAAGAGTCCCTTCTACTCCAGCGAGCCAGGAGGAAATGTAGACGCTCTGGAGAGAATCATTCAGAAGTCATTCTATGGTGACTATCTCTCAGAAGTACGCACACCCTGTTAAGTAGCTCAAAGTGTCACCCCAGAGAAAGACAAGTTTCAGCAGGGGTAGAGTCGAAGGGTCCCCCAGGAAGACTTCACTTTTATGATTGTTTCTTAGAAGGACACCAAGTCCTGACACTTCTCTGCCTCTCTCTCTCTGTGGGCTCTGAAATGAGGGCAAAGCCTGAGTTTGGTAACTTTGCTGAAACTTTTCGGGTGCTTCCTTCCTGCCTCACACAGACCCCTCCCTTCTCTGAATCCTTTCACAACATGCCACAAGTTGACCCGTATTCCTTTCATACTGCTAGCTTAATCTATTAGGGCATCTTATATCCATCAGTATAAGCCATGTTTTAACCAACCCTTCTCTCCTCATTCTCCCTCCCTCCCTTTCTCTCTTTCCCATCCATTCATTCATTCATTCATTCATTCATTCATTCATTCATTCATTCATTCATTCTTTAGGAGCTACAATCAGATGGTACCAGAAAGCAGTGCACACCCCAGAGAGGAGACTGCTGAGAGATAATTATAAAAAGAAGCACAGCTAACAGTTATTGAGAGTTTTTAGATGCCAGACACTGTCCTGAGGATTTTCAACATGCACTCATTTCATTCTTGCACCCAGCCTCTGAGGACGGTACTGTTTTACACCTCATGAGCAGGGAAGGACGCTCACGTACAGAGAAGCTGTAACTTGCCTGTGGTAGTGGCCACTGAGTGACGGAGTGAACAGCCCAAATCTGAGCCCCAACCCCTGGGCCACACCACTCCCCGATGAAGCTGTACAAGGGCCCTGGGAGGCCCAGCTGAGGCATTTGTGTTTCATTTCCTTGGTCGTGGCAGCTCTGCCTGGGTTTTGGAGGAAGGTCACGTGATAGGGGATAGAGGAGAGAGGCAGAAAAACCAGACAGGGAAGCAGTTGGGGATGACCCCCAGGTCGGGTGATCCCCTGGGAGAACTCACAGGGCTCAGCACAGAGCACATATGTTCACAGCTATGACTGATTTCAGCAAAAGGACACCAAGTACAATCAGCAGAGGGAAAAGGCACAAGGGATGAAGTCCAGAGGATACCGCGCACTAGTTTCCAAGAGTCCTCCCCGAAGAGAGTCACATGGGATGTGCTTAATTCCTCCGGCAATGGGTCACAACATTACATGGGAAGCACTGCCTACGAGGGAAGCTCATTAGAGACCTGGGCCCAAGGTTTCCACTGGGGGACTGCTCATGTAGACACCCTCTGCCTAGCACATTCCAAAATTCCAGATTTCTTCCACCAACTGCATTGTTTACACAGCTTAGGCACAGTGAACTGTCAGTTCTGGGAATGGTGAGAGAACTCTCTAAACCCAAATCTCCAGACACCAGTTCAGGGCCAACACTGCAAGCAGGACTTTCTAAGGAGAGCAGTCTCAGGCTCTGTTAGCTCTTTTCTGCACAGAAGGACATCTGAGTACTTGAGTTCTGTACAGGGGTGATGTTTTACATCCAACACACAAGTGCACAAACTGTAGACATCAGAGCAATTCTTGAGTAATGTTCAGCTTATCAAGCTTAGGTCAGCCCTTTTCTCAGATCTGAATATAACACCAAAAACAAACAGCAAATACAAATTACCAGGTGGGGCTAGCAGGATTCCAGGCTGCTTCTGCTCCCCTTGCTGTCCAGTAAGAGAGTGAGCTTCAAGATGATGACATTTTGCATTTCGTTATTAAGGTAGGTAGGTAAACATTAGGTCTGCTGCAGAATCAAACACAATTAGAACTTTAATTAACTGAAACCCAGCTAGCCCCCATCTTCAAATAAAAACATTTGCAGGCGGCCAGGAGAGGGGAGGCTAGAGATTATTTCACTTTTAAGAGAAAGGGACAAGTCAGAAGCTTCTATCGGGGACTTATTCAAAACAATCATCTCCTGTGACCTCTCGAGAGTGGGGACATACTTTACACCGACGTAACGAAAAACTGAGGACCGTGAAGAACAAAATGCAATATCCCCCGGCATGCAAGCGTTCGTTCAGCACATTCTTCCTATTGGCAGCAAACCGATCCCTGGATCAGAATAAACATTTAAAGAAGGACGCCAAACACCAGGTTTGGTGATAAGTTTTGTAACTGGGGTGGCTCTGGTTTTCCAAACTCTGTGTTAGTGCAGGGTTCCACAGTACGAAGAATCTCTCAGATGTTTTCTGCAGGATCACCCATGCACTAACTGCTCCCCTTGCTAAAGATGGATTAAATCTACGATCCCGTATGAGTGGGGTCTCAGACGACCTGGCATCCTCTTGCAGACCTCAGTGAATGAGCTAATCCCCTGCTGTCTTGCCAGAATCGGACCCAGGCATCAGCAGCGGTGAGACAAATCCCTTGTGGGTCTCCCTCAAACTCGGAACAGGAAAGCCTACTCCCATCAGCCAAAAGCCACTTCATGTCAATAGAAGGGATGGCAGGGAGGCCCGCAGTGTGAAGAAGAGGAAGGACGCTAAAGAAGATTTAGGGAGAAGAGACACCTGTGCCGAGGGCCAAGCAAAAAACACCTCCAAGAAGCATCGACGTGAAAAAGATGGTAAAGCATGAAGACAACTGTTAGGACGGCTGCAAACCCAACCACAAAGGGCACACAGCAAAGCTGGCTTGATTCTCGCTCCAGCCCAGCCAAACCTGCAGGGTTTCGATGAAGGATCTTAGAGGTAGGGAGCTGAGGTCAAGGGAAACGACCTTCCTTCTCGGAGTTCCAAATAAAGAAACAGCCTTCTGCTCACACTACCCACTGGCTTGACTTTGGCTTGCAGGCACACTGACCAAGTAAGATGCTCTTTAAACGGAGGCTGTCTTTGTACGCTCTTAAAAGATCCTGTGTTCAATTTTGTTTGTTTAAGAGTAATTTTGAGCTTTCCTCTTTCCATTCCTGTTTTTTTTTTCCTTTATTTTTAACAAACAGCCCAGGAAGCACAACTACAGATAACAACTTATATTTAAGTATCTCAAGAGCCCCAGGACATTGATCTACCACTCCAGTCCCTAAACTGGATTGGCTCGCTGCCTTGAAGAAAACTGGTAAATTATTTCCTGAACAAAAAAGCAAGGAGCTTTTAGGGCCTATAATCTCATTTCAAATCCTTTTACCCACTCCCTACTCTTTTGGCCCCAAGACTGCAATCCTCTTTGGGTAATCTGAGGGCTAGCAGGTGCCAGGGTGGTAGTTGCTCCACTCTACGACGCTGTTCGCTGCTGGAAGGGGGGCAGCGTGCCAGGGTTCAGGGCCCCATAATGGCTCCGTTCTTACAGGGCAACTGTTAATAATTAGCAGGAAGCATTTTGTCTTTAAATCTCACAGCTTGAACAGTAAGACTGCATAGTGCCAAAGAAACACTTAATTCTAGAGAAGTAAGACTGGGTTCCAACAAATTCTGTGCGTATCTACCCGTAGAATTAGATGGCCTCACTCACCCTCCCATACAGTTATTAGGTGCTTACTCAGAGCAGGGTGCTCAGCCTGAAGTTGGGGTGAGTGAAGGGGAACAAGACAGAGAGGATTCCTGCCCTCATAAAGCTTACAGTCCACCGAGTGAGAGATGGCCGTGGAGTGTAGAAGCCAGACAGACAAGCTCAAGCTGCAGGAGGACACAATGCCCAGGGCTGGCAGGGGTCGAGGAGGGAAAGAGGGAAAAGAGGGGTAGTGGCATGATTGAAAAATGAAGGAATGGCCGTACAGCAGAGGAGAAGGGCCGGGGAGGCAGTCAGGAATCATAAGAACAGGAAGCCTCTGGAAGGGATTGTCAGGGGCAGGTAGAGTTCCAGAAGGATCACTCAGGCCACCGAGGATTAGCATGCCAGGAAAGAAGCAAGAAAGAGACCATGTATGAGATGACAGCAGCTTCTCAGGTTAGAGAGTCACTGATTCACCCACTGATTCATTCATTCATTGGTTCATTCAGAAATATTCATCTAGTGCTACTATGGGCTGGGCACTGTTCTAGACCCAGAGGTTACAGCAATGAACAAAACCAAGTCCCTGCTCTCAAGGGACATACATACAAACAAGTATGTAAGATGCAGGTGATAATAAGGACCAAGGAGGGAAATAAAGAAGAGCAGTGGGAATAGAGAATGATGGTGGGTGGGTGCGTGTGTGCATTTCATGCGTGTGCGCACACACACGCTGTTTTTGATGGAGCGGCCAGGGAAGGTGTCCTCGAGAAGGTGACATCTGAGAAAAGATGTGAAGGAGGAGAGGAGAAGCAGTGACAGTGACAGCAAGGACTGAAGGGGCAAACACAGTGGAAATCGGAGGGAGCCCATCCCTGGCAGAGAGCAGAGCATGCCGGGAGTGGGGGGGTGAGCACGCTTGGCAACCAAACTGCGAGGGGTCCAACTTTGGCTCTGCCGTTTACTAGCACTGTGACCTTGGGTCTGTTTTCGAGACACATAATAGGGACACAGAACCCCGGTGTGTGGCCCCCTTTAGCATGCAGCCTTTATGCCTCAGTTTCCTCATGGTGCTCCTGACAGCTCCCCAGATACAGACTCTCAATGTTTTCCAACCTGCTATCAACATGGTAAGGTACAGGGTCATCACCACCACCTGGTGTCTGTGAGCCACTCAAGACTTTAAAGGGGCAAAATGGAAAGTCTCCACCAAAACGAACACACAGATTTTCAGCTTTGGCTGGCATCACTACCCAAGCAATGTGTGCATTAGCCGAAGTGATTTGACTGATGGATGGCAAAGAAATTCTCGAAGTTTCATTGTTGTTTCAATTGGTTAAATCGGCACCATTACAGAATAGAAATTATTAATACTTCCAGACTGGTGGGGGACATGTCTCTAACTTCGCTTAAAGAGAAAATGCTACTTCTCCTTTTGAAATATTTATCACTAGGCAGCATGCTGGAAGCATTAAGATAACCACAACCTGAACGTACTGATTTGGTTTGAAACATCTAAAAGGGGTGTGTGTGTGTGTGTGTGTGTGTGTGTATTGTGTGTGTATACACACACCCACATCTTTACCAGTTTAGGGCAAAGTAGTAGGAAAAAGAAAGCTATAGAGTAGTGAATGGGAAGGGAAAAGGGGAGCTATCTTCTGGGGAGAAAACATGGGAATATAGAAATTAACAAGGTTCAGGAGGAGGAATCAGCAAAACAGCCTTTAACCCTGAGCTAAAAGCTTAATAACTTTCTCGTTTGATGTCTGAACCCCAGGGATGCACACAGACCCACATGCACGGGTCCCCTGAAAACCAGAGGACAGTAAGAACCCGCTGCTCTGAGTGAGCATCCCGCACGAGCACCAAAACCGCACACAAGTTTACAGAGAAAACTGAGCAGTTCAGATGCCAGCCCCATTTCCTAAATTCAACCGTGCACACGAACCACCTGGGGATCTGGTTAAAAAGCAGGTTCCTTTTGGGGCGCCTGGGTGGCTCAGTCTGTTAAGTGTCCAGCTCTTGGTTTCAGCTCAGGTCATGATCTCAGGGTTGTGAGATGGAGCCCCACTTCAGGCTATGTGCTCAGCGAGGAATATGTTTAAGATTCTCTCCCTCTCGGGCGCCTGGGTGGCTCAGATGGTTAAGCGTCTGCCTTCGGCTCAGGTCATGATCCCAGGGTCCTGGGATCGAGTCCCGCATCGGTCTCTCTGCTCCTTGGGAGCCTGCTTCTCCCTCTGCCTCTCTCTCTCTCTCATGAATAAATAAATAAAATCTTAAAAAAAAAAAGATTCTCTCCCTCTCCCCCTGCCACCCCCCCTCCCAGGGTGCACTCTCTCTAAAATAAATAAACCATTTTTTTTAAAAAAGCAGGTTCTTTTTTGTTACCTCTACACCCAACGTGGGACTTGGGCTCACAATCCCAAGATCAAGAATCACGTGCTCGATGGAGCCCGCCAGGCACCCCCAAAAAGCAGGCTCTGACCCAGTAGATTGGAGGTGATGTCTGAGATTTTGCATTTCTCACAAGCTCCTGGGAAAAGCAGACCATGAGCCCTTGAGCCACAGGCAGGCCCCAGAGTCCTCCTATCCAATGCACTCCTTGTTTGTCCAATGTGATTAGTTCAGTCAAATGAAAATTAAATGAAATTAAGAATTCAGCTCCTCCCTCAAATTGGCCACATCTCAAGCGCTCAGTGGCCACCATGTGGCCAGTGGCTGTGCATTAGACAGTGCAGACAGAGAACATTTTCCACCATCACGAGAAGTTCTACTGGATGGCGCTGCTCCCAGAGCTCTTACTCCCTCATTCATCCCCCACCCCCACCCCCACACACAGGATGAGTCCTTTCTGCACGCGAGCTTTGACTTCTAACTCTGCGCTGTATCAATGATTCCCTGAGGCACCAAGGAACTCAGGCCACTGGGTCCTTTCTCTCATATTCCTCATTTCATACAAGAGTAAGAGGTAAACCATTCAATACAGAGCAGAGTGGAAAACCACTATATATCCATAAACGGAATATGCTGCTAGAAAGTAAAGGAACTGCAAATGGACATAGTTATTGAATATCTTTCTATAAGGGACATTACCTACTATGTCACTTGAGACCCGCCACCCATCCTGGAGAGCAGGTATTACTGGCTCAGCTTTACAGATGAGTGAATAGACAAGAGCAGAGGCTTCGCTACCTCCCCAAGAGTCGCAGACCTGGTAATGGCAGCAGACTGCTTGGTGCTAGATGTGTGTGGCTGCCAAGGTCACGCTCTGTCCTTGGGGGCTGTGGAAACCACGCTGGGCATTATTTATGACTCTCAAGGCCCAGGCCCAGCCCCCTGCCCTGCCAAGTTAGATACGGTAGCTACAGCGCCTGAAGACACGTGTGGTAGTATCTCCCAAGACTGAAAAACAGCCCCATCCAAGACATTATTCATGCAGACTTAGAAACACGGTCACAGAGAACCTTTAATCCAGAAAACACTTTAATCAATGATCAAAAGCAAAACAAGCTATTTATCTCATGGATTCTCATTCAACATACACCTTCATTTATAGATACAACCAAAGCGAATACTTTTCCTAAACTAGAACCCTGTACATATTCTATGCCTAATTTCAACTCTCTAGATACTTAAATATTCAACAATGAGACACAAATAAGAGGCATGTGTATTTTCAATCTCATGAGCTGTCCAGAATTTTCATTTTGCTGCCTGTGTTGTTCTGAGAAGGCCAATGACCAAATCACAACTCCTCTTGGCTCAAAAAGATCCTGTCTCTTAAGTTACTTGAACACTTGCCCATTTCACAATCTACAATCCTCCAAGTGCCTGAGAAGTCACCATGAGTGGAGCATACCCTCACAGGCACACTGGACTTTAGTCAAAAGTAATGAATTTTGTGATAGCAAATTGATCTCTCTTGTTCCCACAACGCAGACTCTGCCGAGAGAGCAAACAAACATGGCCGTAACAATTAATTGAAAAGAAAGGGTCTAATTAAATTTTTATATTAGTGTGCATAATAGCTAGAAATAATAAACACTGCTAAAAAAAAAAAAAAAAAAAAAAAAAGAATGAGAACTATACAACATCTAAAAGCTCTACAAGCTCTTCAGATAACCAGCAACCACTTTTCACTCTTGAGGTGCCTACACACAGCTTCATCTTATTTCCTAACCTGCAGTAAGTGGCATGAAGCAGGAAGACTAGAGAACTGTGAAATATTTAACCACTTACAATTCAGTCCAATTCTACAACTATTTATTGAGTGCTTCCCAGCGCCTGACACTGTGATCCATCAATTCATTCCCCCAACGTTAACCAGGTATCCAATACACATGCGTGCACACACAGCCTGACCCAGGTCGTGGGGTCTTTCCAGGTGGTTAAACACAATCACAGCTCTAGGAGATCATTACAATCTTGTAAGAGAAATGGCACATGAACACACAGGACCACAATATAAGGCAATATCTGCCAAGTATCATTCAGGTGATTGAGGAAATCTTTTCGGATGGGCAGTGAAAGATCACATAATGGTTTCTTGACAAAGGTGAGATTTATCTGCAAGACCATCATTGAAATGTTAATAAGGATGCAAAGTGTTTTGAAGAAAGGAGAATGTTCCAAATATTTCTCTCCCGTTATTACATAACATGCATAGGACTACAGATCTTATCCCCGACTGGGCATCCCTTGCCACGAGCTTGCCTACAGCCATCCCTGAGGTTACCAGCCCTGGTAACCTGGGGATGGAGCTTACAGGATCCAGAAGTGACAGATGTGAAGACAAGGTTTAAATTGGACAGCAAACTTAACGTACTGCTTCAGGCACAGAGGGAATGAATAACCTCTACCTAATGAGTTTATGTAATTCTGGAGGTAAACAGAAAGATATAGGTAAAAGGCACCTACCCCCAAAAAGGGCACCTACCTTACCTCCCAAAAAGCTTTGAGGAAAGAAGCCCTCCAAAGTTGATGGGTCTGTTTAGAGACAGCATCTTTCTTATGGAGCTTCAGGGCAAAACATCTGTTTCAATCTTTCAGACTGCTGGTCTACCCCTTAAATGGGGCCTCGAAGTGTTGCAAAGGCTTCTGACCTCACCAGAGTTATCCAAGTCTCCTCACCAGGCACAAAGGAGCAGGAACCCATTTAAAAACTTACTATAAATCCTCCTCACAAAGACTGGCTCATCATGAGGTTCCTAGCACTAAAATACATCATGATGATATTTAATAATTATAATATGGTTGTTATTATAATAAGCATAGACTGCTGGAGTCAGAAGGGACCTCAGAGATGATGTAAACCATACATATTGTTTTACAAACCAGAAAGATGAAGTGACATGGATAAGGGTCCACAGCTAATCAGGGCCAGTGTCAACATAAAAAAGCCCAAGTTTTCCGACTTCCAGAGCAGTGCTCCCTCAGACTGCATGCTAACGCTTTCTGAAATAGTCATTAACTGTGCTTGTTTCTTCAGACTTGGGAAGAGCTTCAAAATATGCAGGGAAGTTAAACCACTGTCCTTTGTATAGGTAACAGAAAACAATCCTCACGTTACATTAGATTTATTTATAAGTCCATCTTTTTAACTAGAGTGTGACAGGAAACCTGGCTCAGTCATCTAAGTGACTTGCACAAAGCATGACACACGGGAGCTCCAGCACCACTGGATGAATGAATAAAGAAACATCCAGCTACTCCAGCCTAGGGGAAGAAAATGGATGCTTTGCGTTTTGGAAGATGGAACTTGGGAATCCATTTAGGGCTCTGTGACAAGTAAGGAAAACACAAAGAATCCCATGGTCTCAAACAACTCTTACCACTATAGGAGGGGAACTCAACACAAGTGCCCATATCATGGCCATTTAATAAGATGAAGAGCAGGTTATCATCCTCCACTTAGATGTGGGAGAGAAAGACACAGGAATGAAATAAATAGCTTACATCATCCGGCCATGACAAAGTCCTCAACAGCTAAAACTTAAAACACAGCAGAAGGTACTTGGAGCTTGCCACTGGCTCTCAGCCAGGGGTGATTTTGCCCCCGAGGGGACGTTTTTGATCATCACAAGTTGGGGGATACTATTGGCGTCTGGTGGGTAGAGGCCAGGGATGTTGCTAAACATCCTCCAATGCACAGGGCAGCCCCTGCAACAAAGAATTACCTACCCCCAAATGTCAAGAGTGCCAAGGTAGAGAAGCCCCGAGTTTTACTTCCAACTCACAAGATCATGCTAAGGGTTTTGAGGTCGTTATCATGATGTGTTGCCCCCATTCAGGAAGATTCCACCAGCCTTGCTTCCGAAGCTCTCCCTGAGCTTCCAGTAAACCAAGTTAAATATCCTCACTGGTCGAGTAAGACGCATTTTCTCCCAGTTTCCTTTACTGTGGATGCCAGCTTGAGGCCCGCAGAGATCCCAACAGGGAAGCTGCAAGCAGAGACCTGCTGTTTGTCAATACCTGTGTGGGGACCGGACACAAAAGGGGGCCTGCCTGAGGGGTAAGCAAGCTCCAAAGTCCTCAAACAGAGCCGAGGGGCGACTCCCAGCTGTTGCAAATTTTATGGGCAGAAAGTGCCTTGCATTAGGAGATCGAAAACCCTGTCGGCTCCAAGGAAGAAACACACAACCATTCTCCACCATCCAGCTACCCTCACGCTCGTTTCTGGTTCACCCTGACTCTTCAGATTCTCATACGCAAACATGTGAAGCAAGAGCAGAGAGTGGACACAGCAGGAATCACTATAACCAGCTTGTGGGTAGTAGCATTGCTCTTAAATTGCTATTTGCAGCAAGCCTGGAGGTCTTGTGAAGACAGAGGCAGAAGCAAAGCAAGAAAAGGCGATTTGTCTCCGGGTCGGGGCTAATGACCAACTGATGAAAGGGTGAAACCATGGGAAAAACCATGAAATATGTTTCTGCTTGACCTTCCAAAAAGCAAATTGTTGGTTTATCCAAATGTTGCAGTTGGAAAATCAGAGCTATTAGCACAGGAAAGGTCACATGCTAAGCGTGACTCGCTGCTGTAAAATGCATCACCTACGGAAATGTTAGCTGTTGTCACCTGCCAGGCATTCTAGAATCAGGGTCACCCGTGGCCACACTCTGCACCAGGGAATCCTGAGAGCAGGGAGCCCTCACTGTTTGCCCCAGAATCCTCAGTGCCTGGGCCCAGACATGCACACGGGGAGCTCCGAAGGAATGAACGGAGGTTAGAACATAAAATAAGGTCTGTCTGAAAGAAACGCTGTGTTGTTTTATCATCAACTATTATGATTCTTTTTTGAGGCTCGGTTCTTTTAAACATTATTAGTGTGATAAAATAGCCATAACATAAAAGTTGCCATTTTAACCATTTCTTGAGTGTGCAATTCCGCGGCCTGGAGTACGTTCCCAGTGCCGTGAAGCCATCAGCACCGTCCGCCTCCGGAACTTTTTCATCATTCTGAACTGAAACTCTGTCCCCCGGAAACACTGACTCCTGGTTCTCCCCTCTCCACCGTCCCTGGCAACCTCTAATCTACTTTCTGTCTCTATGAGTTTGCCTATTCAAAGAACCTCATCCAAGTGGATTCACACAACACCTGTCCTTTTGTGTCTGACTTACGCCGCTGAGCATAAAGTCAAGGTCTGGCCATGTTGTAGCAGGTTTCAGAATTCCATTTCTTGTTAAGGCTGAATAGTATTCCATGGTCCATACAAACTAGATTTTGTTTATCCATTCATCTGCTGATGAATATTTGCATTGTTTCCATCAATGCTGCTTTTTAAAAGGGATGATGTGTGGATTTGGCGGCGCCCTGGCGTAGGTGGGAGAGGATAAAGAGTAGACTTAGACTATGTCCCTGACTCCCCACGTGATCCTGACACCCATTTCAGTGTTTTCACTTGTAAAATTGAGGAACTGTTACACTGATGTTTTCCAAGAATTTTTTTGGTCATCATCTACAGTAAGAAATAGAGTTCTCATTATGACTGAGTACACACAAACCCACATGTATAACTGAAACAGTTTCACAAAATGACATTTACCCTCCTATGTGCAAAGCGTTCTGGTATTTTCTATGCTATTCTGTTATTTTTTGTTTAAAAAAAAGGATGGTTGCAACCCCTAAATTGATTTCACAACCCATTATCGAGTGGCGACCCACCTACTTTTGTAACACCCTTATTTGAAGTTACTTGTTCCCAAATTGGTGTTCCTTGGACTGTGTTGATTAAGTGTGCCCCCCCAAAAGCATTTGTTTAATAGTGTGGGAAACATCTGAATTACCTCACCACAAAGAAGTTATAATTTCCCAAAGTTACATTTCCCAAACTTACTGACCATGGAAAACTTCATGTATAACTCGAAAGTAAAGTCCTAACATCTCTGGAAACTGTTCGCTGTAGTACCCAATTGGGGAACACTAAACTGGGTGATTTTTGGTTATTTTCTGCTCCAACATTTTATGAAATAGGACAGTAATTCTCAACATGATTTTCCTATTCATGCTACGGGAAGCAAATATGCCCCATGGCAACCAGAGCTCCTAAGGCAGTGATTTTAAATACTACATCTGATGCTCCATAAATTTAAAAGAAAATAATCAACTTAATTTTTCAGAGAGCTTTAATGTGCACAGCAAGTTGAGTGGAAAGTCCCCCCAACACATACAGCCTCCTCCACCATCAACATCCTGTATAATTTCTTAAAAGCTTCTCTAGTGATTCTGAATTCTGATACCCTACCCCTTATTCCCTTAATGCTGATCTGGAGACGTTGTTAAAACCAAATTTTCCAAGATTAATTGCAAACAGCCCAGTGGCATAGCACGTTAATTTCAGTTGATTCTCTCAAATTGAGCATCATTCCTACACCTTTTTAGATTACTGAAAACATCCTCCCATGGGGCATTTTGCCACCAAGCAGTCCGTCCGACCTGGCACATACAAACCAAAATGACCAGCAGAGCTCACCAGTCCCTACAACCTAAGTCTTGCCTTAGCAAATACGCAGTTCCAGAGCACTGTTCTGAGGGCTATTTACAGCTTAGTTTGATATACTTGAGTCAACCAGAACTGGTCAGGTATTTTGGGAAGAATCCTCATGACTTACTCCTTGACAAATTAAAATTAATCCTATGTCTTTAACCCATTTTATGACTTCAATGTCAAATAAAGGATGATAATTGCATGTATTCGTTTTATTTGACAAATATTTACTGAGTCCATACATATTAAAGGTTCAGGCCAGTGGTTGGTTTTGTTTTTTGGTTTTTTTTAAAGAACATTAACAAAATATATTGCTTTAACAACAAGGACCAAAAAAAAAAACCAAAAAAACCCTCAAACCCAAAAGGTGGTTAGCCCCTGTCAGATCTCCCCACAGACATATTTTTTTAAATTACACATAAAAAATGATTAGAAAGATAGTTGTATGACCAAGAAATAGACTCTTAACTCTAGAGAACAAACTGATGGTGGCCAGAGGGGAGGTGGGTGGGGGATGGGAGACATAGGTAATGGGGATTAAGGAGGGCACTTGCTATGAGGAGCACCGAGTGATGTATGGAAGTGCTGAATCTCTATATTGTACACCTCAAGGGCTATAAGACTGTATGCTAACTATACTGGAATTAAAATTAAAAAGTTAATAAAATAATAAAAAAAAAAGATAGTTGTATGGCCATTTATTATTCCCAAGGATGACTGTTTAAGCAGGCCTGTAGGAAAAAGCAAGACAAAATCCTAATTATCTCTAAGAGTGGAAAAGGCAAGTGCTAATACTGTGAACTTGGAATTTCTTGTTTCTTATTGAACAGCATAAATAATCTCCAAAATCATGAAGTGATCTCCAAATCTCAAGTCTGAGAAATGTTGTGTGAGTCTCTCCCGTCCCACACTGACTTGTCTATTGTTGTTTGAAATAGAAGCGATCCTCACGCACATGGCATACCACACGCATGTCCCGTGGTCCTCTTAGGCACGTCTCTCCCCATCTCCCTCAACAATGCCTTCCTCCATCCACACGGCTCAGAACCCACTCCCCCACCCAGCCTATGGATCTCCTTCCAGATGCCTCTGCTCCTTCCTCTCTGTCCTCGGTTTCAGACCTTCATCCCAATGGCTTGATCTACTGCAGTGGCCTCCTACCTAGTCTCGCCTCCATCTGTCCTGCCCTCTTCATAAAAACCTAAAATGCCGTTGAGAAAGTGATACGCCATTTCTCCTTTCCCAGGCTCACCTCTTCAAAAACTAGATGCTGGAGAGTATCTCCATTAGAAGGCAGTGACCACAAGATGCCCAATTATGGCAGAAAGAGCTGAGTCTCTGCCGTCAGAATAAGGAGACTAGGCTGGCTCGGGTCCCCGCTTGGCCAGCAGCGGGCACAGGACACCTCTCTGCGCTAGTTCTCTCGAATGCAGGACAGTGAAAGATCAATTTCACTGGGCCCTGTAAGAATTTACACAGACTGCATATATGATGTCTGTTAGGCCAAGCCTGGCACACAGTAGGTGTTTAATAAACGCTTGGTGTCCTGCCTCTCACCCACATTCCAGAATCAAACCACAGTTCAGGGTTCACAACAGGAGGGACTAACTGAATTGAAAATTCTTTCTAATCCCATACTGCTAAAAAGCGGACATCCTTAGCCCATTTCTTGTTAAGTCTAGACTATTCGATGGAAATAGATTTTTGCTTTACTCTGCATCAAAGAGCTGTTTTACAGAAATTCAGGCTGGTTTTCCTCTAACTCTGACTTCAACAACTCTGATGACAGAACAGCCACATCTAAAAGGGGCGGGCAAGAGGGGGCGGCGTCGGAAAGAGGGAACTTCAAAGGGATTTAATAAGATTCCACTGGAGTTACCATAGGTCCAAGCCTTCCTTTCTCTAGCACAGTCCATTAAAGAGCTGGAAGGAGGACCTGCTCAAGCGAGGGGGTCCTGAGCTGGTCAGGCCACGAGGTACATCACCAGCACAGCCCCCGTAGAAGCCAGGGTACCATGTATTTGTGAGTTCTGAACACAGATTTTCAAGTTACAAAGAACAAGATCTTCATCTTTTCGCAGGTAGGGAAGGCTACCATTTGGGTGACTTCTTTCCTAAGGGATGCAAGTAGAACAGTGAGGTTTCCCACGTGAGAGAGAGAGAGGCAAGATCTGGTGCAGGGAAGAGCCGGGCTTTGTTCTCATCAAAGAGGAAAAGAATGTAGGGGGAGAAACTAATGAGTTACTGCCAAGAGATTTAAACACGGATTATGTATCTGCTAGAGAATGAGCACAATGGACTGTTGGGGCCAGCCTGTGGCGAAAACTTTTCCCATTATGATCGGGGAAGGCAGAGCCGGAGCGCCTCACCTTTCAAGGGCTCTGTCCCGCAGGAAGTGTATAGGGGAGGCGTCTTCTCAGGGAGGAATCATGAATGAGAGACCAAGCTGGGGCGGTTCCTGGCCAGCACCACCTTAAGCCCATTTGCATTTTCTATGGCAGCTGCAAGATGTTTAGTCCTCTGACAATATTTGGTGCCTTGGAGTCAACAGCCTGGAATTTACCACCTTTCCATCCCAGAGTAGCCTGATGGCTCTCTTAGGGCTTCAGGAATCACCTGGCCCAAATCCACAGGCTTTGTGATGCCCAGAGGGACACCAGGGCCCTGGCAGACAGATAAGAAGATGGAAAGCCAGAAGCACTAACACTGCAAAATCCCTGAATTATCTTTAGAGGGAAGGGCTACAGAGCGGAGCCTCTCCCGCCCACCTGCCTAGGTCCCTTACCTTGTGACGGTAAAGACGAAGAAGGTGGCCAATTTTTCTGGCATCCCTGAGCAGCTAGAAGAAATATTTTGCACTCTTCTATAATCTGTGCTCTGCACTCTAAGAGAAATCATCAATAAATATCTTTTGAGTAACACCTGTATGCAGGGTTCTGTTTAGAGCACTGGGAGTGAGAACTCAAAGAGAGTACTGGTTTTTATAGATCCTAAATCTTGTAGAAACTATCAGAATACCAAGTGTAAAAAGGCATTTTACACTGCAAACCCATCTATACAAGGGCTGCATTGGTATGCCACTGGGGCAAAAACAAAACTATGCAATTATCAAAAGGAAAGTCTGGGGATGGTGAGGAAGGAGCAATTAAAATGTATTGATTTTCTGTGGGCCAGGCACAAGTGATAAGCATTTGATATGCCCTTTCACTTCATTTAATGCCTACTGCACTCCTTTGAGGTAGGTATTATGATATCACAAAAGGAGTGACAAAGGCAGGTCTTCGGAGAGGCCAGGTAACTTGTCCAAGATGGCACAGCCCAAGCGAGGTTCTAACCTGCATGTCTCTCTGAGACTTGCTGGGATTTGCTCAGAGCCCAGTTCCAAGGCGGATGGCCCGCAGGAGCGGGTGGGCGGGCTCCAGTCCTGGTCTGGGTCAGCCGCGTGGGGCTCTCAAGTCTGGCTCCATTGCATGTCCTCTTGTGCGTGGCAGAAGGACCTGCCCGAGGTACCAAGGCTCATCAGGCACAGGCCCAGAACAGAGCACCTTGTCTGACTTCTCGTCTACCAAAGGGGTGGGATTCTGACAGGTGGGGAGGTAGGGGAGAGCTGGGGAAGCCAGCACCACACCTGAAGAGCTTGGGATCTTTAGATCTTTCTCATTCTTCTCCCCAGACTTCTCTCTTCCTCCTGAGGATATCACAGCTGCTGCGTCCAACAGTCCACCTGCAGGACCAGTGGGAGTCCACTCCACAGCAAATGCTGGGAGGCAGAAGGCTGGGCACGGGGCTGTGGGCCTGAGGAACTCACCAAGCTGGCCAGAACACCCCCCTTCAGTGAGGGACTCTGCTGGAAAGTTTAAAAGGGGGAAAGTCTATGTGCCTCGGTTTCTCTATAAGCTGAAAAGGGGGTGTGCGTGTCAATTTCTAGCCCAAAAGAATCCTAAGATTAAAAAAAAAAAAAAAAAAACCTCTGCTCTCCTTATAGTTAAAAAAGAAGCCCATCACTCCCAAGCTCCACAATGGCAAAAGGAAGGGGGTAGGGAGAGGAGGTCGAGGAGAGGGAAGGAGGTGGAGAAGACTGCTAAAAGTCTTTTCGTTGTTTTCTTCTGAATGGGTTTTTTTCCCCCATTCACATTTACTCCTGCCAAACTAGATGGGGAATGTGTGCTGGGGAGTGAAGAGAACTCAAATTTGTCACAGAGATATGGGTTGAATAAGCAGCTGCTTAGCAGACTTTGACCAAAACTTTCCATTCAAAAGCAGATAAACACACAGTGAGCATGTCTCAACTTGGGACTATTGTGATTAAGCAACTCAATCTAGAAAGATAAGGATTAAGAAATGTGTCCAAATGGTTTATGGATGTTTTTTCCACATGACTTAAAAATCAGAAGGAGTTAGCAATTAACTAAATTTCTGATGCTTCTCACACTCTTTCCACACCTTTCACATATATGGCAGGGTCTCAAAGATGGTTTGACAAATAATGTGACATGGGCCTTACATAAGAAAAAAAGGTTAAGAATGTGATCAGAGGCTCTGGCCAAAAACATGTGATTCTACAGAACAAGGACAGCACTTTGGCTCTCGCGTGGAGATTTATACAAAGGGTGGGTGTTGCTCTCATTAATTCAGTGGATAAACAATAGGAGGAAAGTCCAGATGATTTGATGGACAGCTTTTGGAAATGATCTTCTGCTTGGCAAAACACCGCAGTGATAATTTTATTCACACGGAAGGAAATGTAAAGAAGTGTCACTAAAACAAGGGAGGTAATTATAGGGCATGAATCAAAAAGCTGGATGACACAGAATAAAGAGTAACTAAATTAGTCCCATCACGGTCTTGAAATCCGAACTTAACAATTTCAGGCGAAAACCCTGACCTCTCCTTTCTGAGTAAGAAAGCCAGGCATATTTCCCCTAATGTTTTGTTTCCAGCATAACAAAACCCATGCTATAGAGTGGGACTCCATCCTTGGACTGCTACAGCAACTCGACAGACTCAGAGACCGAACATCTCAAGAGCTGGAAGGGAGAACCTTGCAATTCTCTAAGCAGTAATTCAATCTCTCCCAAGGACCCTGGCAACTGGTCCACTAATATCCCCAGGGGTAGCTCGTTCACCCATCGATCCAAACATTTACCCGTCAACCCAAACATGCATCCAACCCCTGCTTTGTGTCTGGCACAGTGTTAGATGCTGTTCTATCCAGGGAGAGCTTCTTTAATTGAGCCCAAATCTTTCTTTCCATAACTTCAACCCAATGGATCCAATCCCTCCCTAGGGGAAGTTGAAGATGGCAGGCATGCTGACCTTCTGAAGTTCTCCAGATTACACATCCCCAGCTCTTCCTTGCCCCCCCGAGCCAGCCTGACTGCTTTCTGCATCATCTCAAAGTGCCCTCCCATCTGGACAGAAACTCCCCAGGGAGGTCTGATCCACACTGAAGGTGGGAATTACTGGCCATCACATCACTTGTTCAAACACTCATCTTTTATTAATACTATCTAAGACCACCTACAACGCCCTTTTGACCAATATGATTCACTCGTGATATACTAACACTAAACTAATCCTTTCCCCATTCTATCTTCCTCAAATCTTTTATGAATGATGGGTTCCACTACTGCTAAATCTAATCATATTACACCTCTCTGTTTAACCCCCCTCCTTTTTTAATCTATAAAATCCAGAAGTATTTAGCTGTAATGGGAAGATGAGGAAAGAGGAGGCTTTTACACACAGCACTGGTGGGTTTTTCTTTTCTATTGTGATGAAAAATTTGCCAATTTTACACTGCTGCAAAACAAAGAATATGCTGCCTGTTGTTTCACACTGTACATCATTGATTTCAGGCATTTTTGACAGTTCTTTCATATTTCAAACACAGAGATCAATTTCTCCCCCTCTGGGAAGGTGAGGAGTTTGACAAACATGCAGAATGTAGGTCAGCCCCACTTTAGAGACACGGCCTAGCGATGCCTAAGATGCTCTGATGAGGAATCTGCCCCGTCCTCCAGTCCTCCTCCAAGCCTCTGGTCCTCCACTGGCTCTTTGGAACAGCAAACAAACAGGAAGAGAACTGGGCAAAGACCCCAGACTCCCGGTGGGTCCATCGACACCTCGACCTTCTAACCGGGAATCAGGGACACAGAACCTCTTCGCTATCCATCATCTCAGGAGTTAGGTTGACAGAAATGTTATCAGTAGATTTTAAGAGCTCCTAACACTTCTGCCATTAGAATACAAACCAGGGACTGAGGGCACCCAAGGAGATCAGAGGACCAAACAGTAAGTGTGTCGCTCTCCCAACCATGAGCTTTACTCAGCACCTGAGTAAAAATGGATGTCATCAGCCCTGCTGCTTGCTTCAACATTCAACCTTCAAAGCGCGTGGGAAAACAGAGTGAAATTGGATGACTGGGCGCAATATTCACACGATACGCCTAGTACCTAAGTGCCAAAGATAACGGGCTGTTTTCCATTTAAATAAAATAATGTAGGACCGAACGAGAAGGAAGTGTACAAAGAACAGCATAATGAAGGCAAAAGGCTAAGATTAAAAATACTCTGTGACCAACTCAGAAAATATCATGGAAGTCAACAGATAGTATGATTTGATATGCAAATAAAATTACAGCCAACTAATGGATTTTCAAAGCTCACACTGTAAATGAGCACTGTTCTTCTTAATATGCAAGAGTGAAACCCTACAATGTTAAGCCTTTTCTACTCCCTGTCTTGCCAAATTTTTAACAAAATAAACTTTATATTCGGAAGTACCACCATTAGAAAACCTTGTCATTCAATCCAATAGCTATTTTACCGCATTAATTTAGCATATCCTTCTACATATTAAGCACAACGAAGCTTCATATTGATTTTTTGTAATTGAGTATTTTTTAAAAAATTACTCTAAGCAAAAAGTTGCAATTTAGGCATACTCTTTCAAAATACATCATACCTCACTCACCCTTTTAAATTAAATGTACAGAGATAAGTGTATCGAATATGAGAATTTAAAAAACTACTTACAGTTTCCGTCAAATATATTGCTTACAAGTAAATATTAGAAATGTAATTATGATGCAACTGATCTAAACCCTCACATTCTTTTTCATGCTTGGCCGAATTAAAACTTGCAACGACACGACAATCTAACAATTAAACTCCTTTAGTGCAAGTTAAAACTGATCTTATTGTGGTTTTACAGTTCTTCTGCCAACGATTAAATGCACACCACTCTGAATAACTGGAAAGAAAGATGCCTTGTAAGTTAAAAAATTATTGGATGCTATCCAAGCAATGAATAAGCTCTTCCTTGCTGTGTGCAAATTCAGCATTTTGGTGGGGGAATTAACACAGTTATGTTAACAAGCTTAAGATTCTAAGGATTTTCTAATCTTCTAATTGTCTAAAAGGATGAGCTCCCTAAACACCTCCCCTTCCCACCTCCTCCCAGTGCAAACCCCCATCCGCCATTACCAGTTCACTCCTTCAGCCAAAGCTCTCTTACCTGGCGAGGAATCACTGATAATTTCCTTAATTTGAATATATACTGACCACTCTCTGTACAATTTCCCTGCCCTGCAGGCGCTTAAAAAAAATCATAAAGAACAAGCTCAAAGCACATGAACAGGGCAGCACTGCTGAGTCAGCAGGAAAATCAGCCATTTTCATTAAGACCCTCAATATCAAAAGGCCAAAATCTTTGGAGAGGCCATTAACGTATTTTTCGTGGTTCATTAAATGGCTCTGAAGAGGCAAAAAGAAACATAAAGAGTTAAATGACAAGTCTGAATGTCCAGGATTTTATTTTTATTTATAGTTATTTATTTATTTATTTTTAAAGTTGGATCCAGGCCCAGCGTGGAGCCCAACACCCTGAGATCAAGACCTGAGCTGAGATCAAGAGTCAGACACTTAACCGACTGAGTCACTCAGGCACCCGCCCCAGGATTTTCTTTATTTAAAAAAAAAAAAAAAAAAGTGAGAGCAACAGACACGGTACTGTTTTGACTCTGCAAACTTTAGATAAATAAAGTCATCCAAAAGTCATCATCTAAGTCTTGTGGATTTTTCTAACTTTACACGTATTTGGCCACAATATACAAAATGTAAAATATGCTGTGATTATTTTTAGAGTGAAGATATATTTAAATGACAAATGAAGGTAAGTTATGGAACAAAAGTCCCCTCACACAGGACTCATGTTTAGCTAGATCCCCACCATGGCTAACCTACCACATAGACCAGAGGCATACAAGATGCTGAGGTATCTTTGCACATACCAAGGAAGCATGAAACTACACTGGCTCTGGCTCCTAAATGGGTTTTACTTTATTCAATTTCCCTTCTCGGGGAGCCTGGGTGGTGCAGTCAGTTAAGCACCCAATCCTTGGTTTTGGCTCAGGTCATGATCTCAGCATGAGATCAAGCCCTGTGTCAGGCTCCAAGCTCAGTGCAGAGTCTGCTTGGGACTCTCTCTGTCTCTCTCTCTCTCTCCCCCTCTCCCTCTGCCCCTCCCCCCAATGTGTGCTCACTCTCTCTCTAAAATAAATCTTTAAAACAAATTCCCTTCTCTGAAAACTGATCATCCAGGAAACTCTCCATAAACCATACTTTTTGATTAATTATAAAACCTGTTCCTACCTACGGTGAGAGATGATTAAAATGTTTCTTCTATAAATTGATTTTGGATTGGTTCCTATACCAGAGAAGGTATGACATAAGATCCATCCACATACTTTAAAAACAACCTGTTGCCATAAACACTGTTATCTGACAGCCGCTGTTTACAGGGCACTAATCTAGTTGTAAAGTTTAAATGTCCCCACTATAAAACACCAAAATCGTAAAAGTTGAGGCCTCCCACTGGCAAACTGTCTATTTAACCATCAGATATGGAGAAAGGTTAGAAAATGAGAATTTCCTAAAAAGTTGGTGGGAGTATAGATTGGAACTGAGTGTAAAATTGGAAGGCAATCTGGCAATATCTATATCAAAAGCATTAAAATATGCATATCCTTTAACGAGAAATTCCATGTGCAGGAAGGAGGGGCATATGCAAGATAACCATTAAAATAGACAATAGGACTTTTCTGAAAGACTGCAGGCAAGAAACCCAAATACACCATCCCTCCCACCTGTTCCCAGGCCTAGAGTCTGAAGGCCACAATGGCCATGGCTGAGAGTCCTAAAGAAAGCCGATTTAGCGTGCTCAGCTGGAGTTCCCTGAGCTCAGCCCTGGGGACCTTACAAGCAAAGTTGGGTGCCATTTCACAAAAATAAAGTTCCAAGAACTGTAATATCCAAATAACAGGCATGTCCCCTCATGTGGCTCTGCAGATCCTACAGAGAATGAGGTAAAAGCAAGAGCTCCCAATAATCAGCCCTTCAGACGTAGGGTCATGATAAGAGACCTAAAGTCAGTCAGTCAAGTGCTCAGTGCCGCGGTGATCTGACTTTTCATTAGACCAAAAATGCCTTGGATATTTAAAATTGATAAACTCAACTAGCCTGTGTGTTGGGGGCTACTTTTTCTTCAATGGCAAAGTTACAAAGACAGCACCGAGTTCCCGGACACCCTTCAATCAGTTTCCCTAATGTTAAGAGCTTGCATGATTAGGGTACCTTCATCACAACTAAGGAACCAACACTGGTTGGTGGTACATGACCATCAACCAAACTGCATGGTTTATTCACATTCCACTAGTTTCTCCCCCATGTCCTTTGGGTTCCAGGAACTCGTCCAGGATATCATGTTACCCATTCAGTCTCTGGCGTCTCCCTAGCCTCCTCGGGTCTGTAACAGTTTTCCAGACTTTCCTTGCCTTTGATGACCTTGACAGCTTTGAAGAGTGCTATTCAGGGATTTTGTAGAGTGCCCTCCCCCCCCCCCCCCCCCCCCCCGCCTCAGGGACAAAACTATCGTCTGACGTTTTTCCTGTGATTCGGCAGGGGTTATGGACTTGGGGGGCTCGGTGGGGAGACCACAGAGGTGAACCGTCAGTTCCAAGACATCGTATCAAAGGTGCTTGCTGGCAACCTCTCATCATGGAAGTCAGCTTTGATCACTTGGCCAAGGTGGTGGGTGCCAGGTTTTCCCACAATAAACCTCCTCTTCTGCTTCCTTCCATACTCACTCTGTGGAAGCAAGTCACTGAGTGCAGCCACTTGGGGTGGGGAGTTAAACTCCAACTCCTGGAGGGGAGGAGTAGCTACCGAGATTGTTTGGAATTCTTTTGTACAGGAGATTTGTCTCTATATCCATTTACTTATTCCATCATTTATTTACATCAGTTTGGACTCACAGATACTTACTTTATGTTTTGGGTCATAACCCAACAGTTATTTATTTTGCTCCTCAAATTGTCCCAGCTTTGGCCACTGGGAACAATTTCAGGTAGGCTCCTGTATCCCCCCACCATGCCCCCACTGTTTTGTTTTTGAATACCTCCTTACTTTCTCCATATTTTTACCAGTGAAAATGTCTTACTAAGAAAAGGGCTGTTACAGGTGAAATTGTCTGTGTCCCCTCCCACCAAGTTTCATGTGAAAGTCCTGGCCACCAGTACCTCAGAATGTGGTCATTGGAGGTCGAATTCGTTAAAATGAAATCATACTGGAGGAGGGCAGGTCCCTCTGCCAGTTTGACTAGCGTCCTTATACAAAGGGGAAATCTGGATACAGACAGCACACCAGGACAGCACCACGTGAAGACGAAGGCAGGGATCGAGGTGATGCTTCTACAACCCAAAGAATGCCAGTGACCGCCAGACGCTAGGCCTGGAATAGATTGTCCCTCAGACTCAGAAGGAATCAACCTTGCTGACACCTGGATCTCTGACTTCCGGCCTCCAGAACTGTGAGAAAATAAACTTCTGTTAAATCACTCAGTTCTGGGGCACCTGGGTGGCTCAGTCAGTTGAGCGTCTGCCTTTGGCTCAGGTCATGATCTCAGGGTCCTGGGATCGAGCCCCCGCGTCGGGCTCCCTGCTCATGGGGGAGTCTGCTTCTCCCTCTCCCTCTGCTCTGCCCCTTGCTCATGCTCTCTCTTTCTCTCGAATAAATAAATGAAAATCTTTAAAAACAGTGTTTTTAAATTATTAAAAAAAAAGCCACTCAGTTCTTAGTCTGTTATGCCTAATGTCACTGAGCTCTGCATTTCAATCACAAACAATTCACAGCTGGGGTGTCAAATGAAACAGGTACAGAGGGACAGCCTAGCAAACATCCAAAAGGGCACACTGGAACACGGCGCCCGGAGTCCACGAGCTACAGTATCGAGCAGCGTATCTGGCCACGAACAACGTCCGGGGCAGCGTTTTCAGATGCCTCGTTTTCCCAGCAGTTTTTGGGCAGCTGCAGCTCGGGGCGGAGCTACTCGCCAGGCACACCAGCAAGCACCAGCACTGACCACCCATCTAGTGTAAGCACCACCTTCAGCATGCTAAGTACCAGCCCTGCCAACGCCCAGCACTTCCCAGGTGCCCACACGGCAATGCTGCGAGGGGCTGACAGGTGACCCCCGCCTCACGGCACACGTGCCAGGTATTGTCAAGCCGGCATTTCTGGTCCCTATTTAATGACGTGCTTTGTCCCGCATCCATCCTCCCTAAGTCCCATCAACAAGTGGCCCCGGGGACTTAGAAGTGAACTACACACCACACTTCACTGTGAGCTATCCAAATATTGTATGGTCATCCAGTATTTAGGATCTTTAGCACAAACGCACACACTAGAGGATTCTGGAGCAAAATCTAAGCTCTGCGAGGAAGGGACAGTCGTCCCCAGGACAGAGAAAGTGACCCGTCCTCAGACTGAAGACACGGAAAAGAGAGGCTAGCTAGAATCTGATACGCCATCTCACTCCACATCCAGTGACCTTTAGGGAGGTGAAATCTGAGCGCCCGCATGGGTAGATAGAGAAACTTTTTTTTTTCCTTCAGTCACCCGGGAGAAGAAGAACTGGAGGTGACAGAGCAGGATCTGAAGTAGTCGACTGGAAATTATTTTCATCACAAAAGCTCTGGTTTGTCTGCATTTTTATGCTTATATTAAAAAATTGAATGAAGTCATTAAGCTTAGGCCAGCTCGGAAAGCCTCTGCCTGAGTCTGCAACCCCCAGAGCTCTGCCATAATCCTTCAAATTATTAAATAATTACTGCGTTTCCCTTGGGGTCACATTTGGCAACAAAATACTGTCTAAATGAACCAATGATATGACCCAGTGAATAACAGTTATGTTCTTAACGTCCTAGGAACAAAAGGCTATGAAATACTTCCAAGATACAAAATGGGGAGGAAAGTGAGGGTTTTCTGTGGGGTCTGGAGGGTGGGAGGCGGAGGGGATGGAGAATGACAAAGGAACGGGAGAATCTGGGGAAAATTCTAATAATGAGGGTCATCGCCTCCCCCATCAACCTCGGAGATCAGTAATTCTCCCATCCCAGGTCCCTTGCATCTCAGGCGTAGCTACAGCCACAAGGAGAAAACCAAGCATATGGCTCTGTCCTTCTGGACATTTCTACAATGTTGGCTGGGTTGCTCTGGAAAATCCCATTTTATCTCCTACAGCTATATGACCTCAAGTTGTCATTTCCAATAAAGTATGCTTGCGCTGATTTTTATGAACACAGACAAAAGCTGCTACAACCTTTTTTTTTCTCCCCCAAATCTTTCAAACCAACTGTAGTTGCTATGTAGGGTTATTTGTTTCTAAGGCAACAGCGTATATCTAAGTACTAATGGCCTGTCCTTTTGCCAGGCAACAAGCAGCCTTGTGATGCAACTGCACCTGTCTCGGCTACGCGTTACTATGGAGATGCTCCAGTTGCTATGGCTACCATCACGCTAATCGCCTAGCAAAGGCAGACATACAGCAGTCTTCCCCGAGAGCCCAGCTGTTCCTCCGCGTCTCTTGCAGAAGACTGATTGTCTAGGGCCTGTGATGGAATGCTTCTCAACTAAGATGCACAAGAACTTCATTAATGCAGTTTCAGAGGATCACCTGGTGCTCCCCTCTGCAGAGCAAACACCAGACAAGGGAAAGAATCTGCAAAGAAGTGGACTATAAAAATCACTGAAATCTACGAATCCACGCCATCCCTCACTGACATAAACTTGTAGCCCAAGGATAAGGTCTCTCAACTGGGTGGTTACAATAGAAACACTTCTTTACATTTAAAAACGAAAAAAATTTTTTTTCCAGGAGTGAGGAATATATTTACAACCCTGGCATTATGTGAGATAAAATCGATTTTAAAATTTGTATCTGTGTCATGTGGCTATTTTTTTTTTTTTTTGGAATCTAACATAAACACCTTTATTTTAATTAATTTATTTATTTATCTCTTTTTAGGGACAGGCTTCCTACTCTCCCCTCCAATTACATCTTTGTAAAAATGGCACCATGACCTCACTGTCTCAACCCAAATGGGCATGTGAGGGGGAATGAAAGTCTCCATTGTTCTCTGCTGTTCTCCTTGAAGAGGCAAACACCAAGTAACCACAACAAAATGATCACTCTGGAGCACCGTCTACATGGAGACCAGGAATGACAACAATCAAATGAGTCCTTCAGCGAACACCTGTAGACTCTCTCAGTCAGAGGCTGGGAAGACCGAAGTGCTTACCTGACTCATTCCTGTACTTCTATCCCAACAAACCGTGACGCATGGAGATGTTAAAGCTGTCAACTTTTCTTGGTAAATGTTTCTACCCAGGAAGACAGTATTTCGCCCACTGTGAAGCCTTCTAAGCACGTTCCTCCGAAGCAGCCAGAAGCGGTAAGGTTTGCAGGAAATACAACAGTGGGTATACCTCCAATAATACCTCATTTCTTTCTCATTTACCTACAGTTATTTTTCATACCATACAGCCTATTAAATTAGTTTCAGTGCCTGTCTCCACCAAAATAATGCAACTTCAGTAGACCAAAAAAAAAAAAAGGAAGTCTGAATTGCTTACCTTTGATATGCCTGAGGAGAGGCAGGAGGTGTATTGAACACGTGTGAGTATGGGTGGTAAGGTGTCTTTTTCAAAGCCTGAATTAGATTTTGTCTATACTCTGGGTCTATGCACCACAATGACCCTTTCCCAATGCTCTGCAAAGAAAATGAAAACATAAAAATGATTAATAAAGCAACATTCAGTATTCTGCAGTAAGTAGATGAATAGCAATTACCACAGTTACTTATTTTTTAAAAGCCTCTCACTTACTTGTCATTGTTTGCCAGCCAGAAATATGTAATATTGGACACTGACCGGACGGCACCATAAAATGCACTTCGGTCTTACCTGGATTAAGTGTGGCAGACGAAATGAGCCTGCTATTCCCAGGGGATGCTGGTACAATAATACTGTAATTTTCATAGCCTGATGGCCCCCAAACTCAGATTCCTTTATTATTTTTCAGTGTCGACTCTGAAGGACATATGTATCCCCCGTTCTAAAAAATGCATTTTAAATTTGTCAGATTTCAAATGTGGAAAGAAAAAGAGGGCGGGGTACCCCCAAACTCCCACTGCCACTGTAAAACATTCGAGAGTTGTGTTTTTAAACCATCTTATTTCGGCACCACTTGGCAAAAAAACGGAAAGTAATCCACTTGTTTTTTCCTACTTACTCACAAAGAACGACATTTAAGCTTCAAATGGAATTCTGTAATTACCTTCCCCAAGAAACAAAAGAAATCGGGGGGGGGGGGGAGGGGGGGGGAACTAAGCCAGAAGCCAGGATTTATTTTCTGGATGCGGAAGTTCACAGTATTCTGCCCCAGGCCTAAAGGAGTTGGATCTTTAGAAGTCAAACTTAAAAATGCAAATTTTCTAAAACTGGTTCCATGGAAAGAGTTGCTTCTGAGGCCCACTTTTGGTCTGTGGACCACATTTTTATTTTAAAAAAAGTCAGTCCTTCCTGTGAGGCCCACTGACCTGGCAGCAGGCCAATGGGCAGTCACTATTCTGCCGCATGCTTTCAAGTGACCGAATGTACCCAAGCTGTTTGATAAGGTCGTTTGTAAATATTTACTGATTTGGAGAGAAAAGAAGTCAAATTACATAAACCCGCACCCACCCCATGCCTGCAGCCAAGGGACTGACTCGCTTCTTTTCAGAACTATTGTAGGACAGGAACATTGAGAAAGCAAACAATAAAACTGTTTAACTCTTGGGGGGGGGGGGAATAAACTCCCAAGAAAATCCCTTAGAAGGAAAACAAAACAAAAAAAATAGTAAGTTATTCCTAAAATCTTTAAAGAGGCTTTTAAAAATTTGAATTTCAGTCATGAGTTCACCCTGTAGTTTACTTACAAACTGATTCACAGAACCCATTAACATTCTTCACTGTCACAACATCAGTGAGTGCCAGAACCCAAATTAACTCTTTCTGGTGCCCTGAGTAGAGAGAATTGCTCCAAAAGCCAAGATCCCCACTGGCTGGGGCCTCTGATGCACCCCAGCCTCCACCCTAGCCTCCACCCCCGGGGCGCACAGGCCTGAGCCCAAACACAGCTCCCAGTCAGGCCAACCTGCCTAAGCAGAATACCAACGTTCCAGTTTAACCATCTGGATGTGTAAAAACGTGAAAAATGTCAACTTTGAAAAATTCCATGTCCTTATGTGGCCTTTCCTTTCATGCATACATTTCCAAGCCCGGAATAGTTGAGGGGCACTGCTGAGACACTCTCAGGAAAGCAGGCAGGCCACCAAATGAGCTGCGGGGACCCACCGGTTCTTTCCTTCGGGAAATAGATGCAAACCGCACTTTATAGAAGAGGTGTGGGGGAGGACAGGGCAGACCAGCAACGACCAAATTCAGATAACATGAAACAAACCACAAAAGCTGGTAACTCTTTGGTGTGTGTGTGTTGGGGCTGGGCGGGGGTGGGTCCTGGCCTGACTCCACCAAAGGTTCCCCATGGAGCCTTTCAGATCTACTTGAACACAGAGCCCCTAACCAGCTACCTGGAGGGCCAGGGCCCACAGGCCACCCAAACATTTCTGCAAGATTATCTCAGTTCTGGGAACCTAAGGGCTTTGTTTTCAAGGTGGCTTTCAGGGTGGGGCTGTTTAATCTTACAGGGAATAAAAATATGACAAAGACATGAAGGACAATTGACCCTCTTAGGCAAATTAACAGTAAGCCAAGAATGTGGTTTCTCCAAATCCTGGCCTAAGTATCTTTTTTTTTTTTTTTTTTTAAAGATTTTATTTATTTATCTGAGAGAGAGAATGGGAGACAGAGAGCATGAGAGGGGAAGGGTCAAAGGGAGAAGCAGACCCCCTGCTGAGCAGGGAGCCCGATGTGGGACTCGATCCCAGGACTCCAGAATCATGACCTGAGCCGAAGGCAGTCGCTTAACCAACTGAACCACCCAGGCGCCCCAGTATCTTTTTTATTATACTACATTACTATTTACGAACTAAGTGGAAAAAAAACCACAATTGGGGGGATGGGTTGCAAGGTAACCGATGCAGATGCAAGAGGCAGGGGTGGGGGTTACAGTTAAGAACCAGGAATTCTGGAGCCATCGAGATGTTTCCTGTGTGGTCCTGGGTAAATCATGGTCCCCAGAAAGTCTTGGCTTCCTCGTTGGCAAAATAAAGACCCCCTAAGGGATGAGTGTGGGGCCCCAGCAAAGGCATGATCTCACATGCCTACCCATACTCAAGAAATGGTGGATGAAGTCCTGAACCTCTCCTTTCTGACAGAAGAAAGGGAGCAAAGCTGGCTATCCAATGCCTTTCACTAAATCAAATCTGAGGGGCGCCTGGGTGGCTCAGTCGGTTAAGTGTCTGACTCGATTTCGCCTCAGGTCATGATCTCGGGGTTGTGGGATGGAGCTCAGCTTAGGGCTCATGTGCTGGGCATGGCGTGTGCTTGGAATTCTCTCTCTCCCTCTCTCTCTGCCCCACCCCCTAAAAAATAAATAAATAAAACAAAATCTTTAAAAACCAATCAATCAATCAAATTGATTTTCCCAAGGCCATCCATCAAAAAGAAACACCAAGTTTGGAGAGTGGCAGTGGGAGGAGCCTCCAGAAAACTCACAGGTACTGTTGATCCTGGCTTAGCAAGTCCACTGTGGGGAGCTTTCCTACTTTCTATGACGCCCGCTTTATTTCCATGCATACTCCCGTCCGCCCCCCACACCCCGCTCACTCCGTGTGCTCGCCATCCTAACTTCTCCCGTGCCACTTCCGACTCACAGCAGCCTCGCCGCTCGCTGCTCCAGGTTTTCTTTCGCCCAGGCCTTCACACAGTGATCATCAAGCCGAGGTTCAATTTCGAACTGGTCGGCACATATTTACAACAGCCATTCACTGCAGACACTTGCCCAGGCTTCAGGTCATAAAGATTCCCACCTTGACCGGTTCTGCATTTCGTCGGGAGAGAGATCTGGAACTGCTGATAGGTTTTTGCAGACCAGACACGAATTTCAAACTCTCATACTTAGGGGCGCCTGGGTGGCTCGATCGGTTAAGCGTCTGCCTTTGGCTCAGGTGATGATCCCAGGGTCCTGGGATGAGTCCCACCTCGGGCTCCCTGCTCAGCAGAAAGTCTGCTTCTCCCTCTCCCTCTGCCCCCACCCGGCTTGCACTCTCTCATACGCTCTCTCTCAAATAAATAAAATCTTAAAAAAAAACACAAAACATAAAAAAACCTCATACTTAGAATTTCCAAAGAGAGAAAAATAAACACAAAAAGCATCTTCAACACAGCCGCAGGAACACTGTCATCTGCCTACCCCCTCCAATGACCGTACAGAACTTGAAAGGAACAGAAAGAGCCTGGCCACTGCATCTCATCTGCAAGTGTCCTCCTTGGTCTCATGGAACAGCATAGAAGAGTAAAAAGGCCGACTTGAAAAAAATTTTAATGGAAATATGCACAGAGAGAATACTCAAGTTTCTTAGGAAAGGAAAAATTACATTTAATGCCCCTCACCGGGGAAAGGCAGCTGTAATTTGATTATAGTTGTGTAATAAGTTCAGAGTCAGGGCTTTTATAGAAATTTCTACATCTCATCTGAAGAATAGGGATTTTTTTTTTCCTGTGACAACTGTGGGTGCCATGCATCATTAAATGTTTAGGATTTCAAAATAATAAGGAAAGAAAGATCTTCATTCAGAGACACATTTCTGTGTACAGATATTCTTTAAGATGACATTTATACATATACATGTATATAAAGATCAAAATGTGTCTCTGAATGAAGATCTTTCTCACACATACACATATAGCTTGAAAAAACCAACGTGAAAAGGAGAGGAATAAGAGAAATAAATTGAGTAGAAGATATGGATGAGGCCAAGTTCTGTGTTTTAATTAAAAAGCACCTGGAGAATAATAGACAGCTCCTTGTTAGCAATAAAAAACATGAGTACACAAGAGGAAGCCTATATTGTAGAAAGAACTGATTAGTCGGGAAGGTTAAAAAAAAAACGGAGATAAAACAACAACTAAATTAAGTCTTAAATCTAACTTGTAACGGTAACATTTTTTCCTGAGACGGTTCTAGCGCGGGAATCTCTCCCATCCCCGCACGCAGCACCTCCGCCATCAGCCTGCCGTATGTAGGGGTCTTCGTTGGGGGGCTCTGCATAAGGCTTGTGAATTCCTGAGGACGAGTACCAAATTTTAAAGATGACTTTCAAACTGTGGGCTATCACGTTAATGGGTCATGAAATCAAAGTCACAGGGCACAGCCAGCACAGTTTTAGTGGAACAGAACAGACTCACATAGACTAGAACGCACAACATTGTACTGGAGTGGCATTTCGTGAATGTGCATGTGCGTACACACGTATGTGGGTGCACACTGGATCACAAAGAAACATACACTTTGTATGTGGATTCTGGGTCAAGGACGTGTGGTACATGCTGGTCTAGGACAATGGTTTCCTCCCCCAGCCCCATCACTTCTGAGGGATAAAGCCCATCTCCAGCACCATGATGCCCCACGCTGGGGGAACGGGGCTGATGAGGCAGGATCCAGGTCAAAATGGAGTGGGGAGCTGGGTATGTGTTCTTGGTGCACCATCTGAAATGATTCTTCTCGATGTTTCTGATCTGCCATTTCTGACACCAACCTACCCTTCCAACACCACCTACCCTTGTTCATTCCCTTCTCCATATGGTCCCCCCGACATGCCAGGCACCATGCGGGCAGCGCTAGTGAATACAAAACAATACAAACAGGTGCTGCTCTCCTGAAGCTCGGATTCTAGAGAGGGAAGAAGACAGCAAGTAAGTAAGCAAAGAAATAAATAAGCAAGATCCTACAGACTGGAATGCCTGCCGTGAAGGAAATAATGATTCATGAGTTAGAAGGCAGGGACCTGCCGCCATAGGAATAAATGGTTTGGAAGCGGCAAGAGGACCTGCAGAGGTCCGTTAAGAGCTGATGCCACAGTCCAGGCCTGAGGTGACCAGCTGGCAGCAGGAGGAGGAGGAAGAAGGGCAGCTTCAGGATGTATTCTGAACCAACTGGACCCGGCAATGGATTGGAAGTGACAGGTAAAGAAGAAAGATGAAGAATGGTTTGGTTTGAGCAACTAACTAGGTCAAAGACTGGGGAGTGGTGGAGGAAGTTCAGTGCTCATCTGAACATATAACCTTCGAGATATCTACGAATTAAGAACCGCTGATCAAGGTCCTTGAACGACCTTCCCGGACATACACCCCCTCTTCCCTCCACTGTAGGCTCGCTGACCCCCACCTTTAGAGCAGAAGCTCAGGGATGCAGATAGGTGGATCTAAGGTGGGCTGGCTTTGGAGGTTTAACATCAACTGATTCTTCAACAGGTGGGGTTGGTCAACCTCTTCTTAAAGGGTCAGTGTACATATTTTACTCATGGAGGGCAATGTGGTCTTTGTTGACCTTCCACAGGCATGAAGGACAGACATGCTGTGCTTCCAGAATACCTGATTTACAAAAACACAGCCCATCATTAGCTGCCCCCCGCCCCACGGCTCGATAACTTGAACCTGGGGCTCGGACTCAAAGCGCTTGTAGTTCTGGGAACCTAACACAGGTACGGGGTCTTCAGGGGCTAAGAGAGTTGGGCTGGTCCTGTGGGATTGGGGAGGGGGGTACCGATGATGACCTAAGTCAAGTGCTTCAAGGCAGAAAAAGGGGACGAGTGGGGGACGGAAGAGGAGGAGGTACAGATGGAATTAGTAAGCCCATCAGTATTAAGAATACATACTCTTTGAGCTGCACCTCACTAGGTAGGTCTCTGGGTCTCAATTTTCTCCTCCATAAATTAGGTGGTCAGACTAAATCATACCTCAGACTAAATCAAACCATATGCTTTGAGAATGTGTTGCTAGATTTATTAACGTATGTGGGCCTTCATTTCTCCATCTCCTTCCCAGTGTCCCACTCACCGTTCATCAAAAGACACTTGTAGCTTTTATAGATTGGCTGGCGGGGGCGGGGGGGAGGCAAAGTTGACATTTTTCATCAAGTTGCCATTCTAACCCAACATACAGAAAGTTTTCCCAGGATCTGGAGGGCGGGCTTAAAATCTTCTGGAAAGAGCTCCTCCTACAGGCCCCCACTGCCTTCCTGCCTTCCCACCTCCCACCCCGGTGGGCTCCTCCTCTACTCAGGAGCTGGCTCCTGCTCAGGCTCCCCAGGGTCAAGTTGACCTAAAGGAAGGAGAAAGGGAGGCCGGCAGGGAGGGCTGGGGGAGGGGCTGGCAGGTGCTGATACCCCCATGGTGGCAGGTTCCTTCCTTCCCCAGAAAACCCATCCTCGGCCCCTAGACCAGGCTGAATCGGGACTTCCAACAGGTCACAAACCCACTCCAACTTCCCTGGGCCTAACAAAAGAATGCCCCTTGGGTCTTGTTCTGAAGCAGGTCATTTAACACTTGTTGCCATGACACACCATGACACAGAGACAGGGTCCACTTTTTCAGGCACGGGACCTCAAGAGGAAGACAAACAATAAGCAACTCTGAAAGACTGCGCAAGCTGACCAAAGGGCTACGGGACAACAGAGGACAGAGATGAGCTGTGCAGGGGAGGAAGGTGTTAACACTGCACGCACACACACACACACACACACACACTCAGCCAGCCCCTCCTGCGGACCCACTCAATGCCCACACCCCCTGTGCAGGGCAGCCACCCCCCCCCCCCCCGGCCGGCTGGAACGTGCAACCTCTTAGGGACAGTTCTCACCAGCCCCTTCCCCTTCCCTCCAAGCACCCCCCACCCCAGTCTCGCTCCCTTGCGTTCACGCTTCCCGGGCCTATCAAGATGGTGAAGGGCATGAGAGGGGCCAGACGCAATGCCAGGGCTTTCCTGGGGAACGTTCCAGAATGCATCCCACACATGGCTCCCAAGCAACAAAGGGCTCGAGCTACATGGTTCTGGTCTACACGGCTACCCTGCTGTGTTACTGGAAATAAACCACTTCTCTTAGACTGGCAGCTTCTTCACCTCTGTATTAGATGTAATACTATCTTTTCTGAGTCATGTCAGGCTTACATGTGGTCAGGCACAGAATGCACCTAACACTGTACCCAGCACATAAAAGGCATTTAATCAATTCAGTTCTCCTCTCTGTCAAAGGAAGTCACAGAAGAAGCTGGGAAATACTAGAAAGAGAGAGAGAGAGAACAGAGAAAAGTTATGCTAACAAATGACAATGACCTTGTACCCCACCAAAATGCTTGGCAAGTGAGTGATTCCTAAAGGCCCCTTTTGTTCTAAAATTCTGTCATTTATAATGTAAAGACATCAAGGGGGATTTTTGAATTTTAAATATTAAGAAAATGATCTGAGGAAGTAGCCAAGTACATGAAAGAGAGAGAGAAGGAGAAAGAACAAAACTGATCACAAAGAATTTTTATCTAGATAGATCATTGTTCATTTCCCACAACAAAACAGACAATTACTCCAGAAGAAAGATTTTAAAAAAAGAAGTCATGTCAGACACTTGGATTTCCCTAACAACTTTATGGTGTGGCCCTGTTTTTACTGCCCCACTGTGCTCTCCCCATTCCTCTCTCTTTTTTTCCCCCAAAAGGAGGAGGGATGAAAAAAGAGAAATTACACCCCTGGTCCAGACAAAAGTTTCACTCAAGACCCCAACCCGTGTGCCTCAGTCTCTCTCCATCCTGGGGAGGGGCCCCTGCAGGCAGGGAGGCCCGTGCCAGCCCGTTAGCATCAGGAGCTAGAAACAGAGCCCCTGAACAAGGTGTCCTCTGAATATCAGATATGGAAATCACCCCCAATTCTGAAACTGTCTTGCTATTATTTTATAGACATGTTCCAAAAGATGGAAATGATTAAGACATCACTTGCACAATATTCAGAGATGTGAGCTGTGTGGTGGTTCTAGCTCCCCACAGCTCTGTCAGGGGCGCACCTTGGCTATCTCGTAACCACCCCCCTTCCTTCATGAGCATCCATGGATGAAGGACAAGGGAATGCAGCAGGGACAGGTGGGCAAGCACCGTTTGTAGGCACAGGGTAAATGCTTCATCTGCAGTGGAGACGCTGAGCAGGCTATGTGCGTGTTAGTCACTGCAGGAAAATCAATCCTGTCCTTGCATTCACACCAAAATAAAACCAAAATCAACCCAAGATTTGCCTTAAAACCAAATTAATCTCTAGGAAAAACCAGGTGTGGCGAAGGGAGTGGACACTGCTAAAGGAAACCCGTTCATCAGAGTTTCTCAGAGCTCCGCTTTGCAGGAATCTGTCCTCAGTTCATTCGCGACTTGGGCATTTGCTATTCGGTGCAGTCGGTTTGCTCTCCTGTCCTCCACCACCCATCAGTCCGATTTCACTGGGGCGGCGCTGGGGGCAAACCTGGAGTGTGTCCACCCACAAAGGCATATTTACGGATAGATACTGTCAAACTCTACACTGGCGATCTCTAATAAAGAAAAGGGAACACGCACACCCACACAGATGCACACACAGAACACCCCCCCCCCCCGTCGTGCTCTATATCAGAAGGCCAAACAATTGGCATCTGCAAAATCACCGCTTTTATCCAACTAAATCTTGGGATTCTTCCAAATTCGTTTCACCCATCTAGATGTCCTTTGGGGATGGTTAGAAGATAAGGGTTAACTATTCTCCCCGATCTGCAAGCTCACCATGTTACCTGGGCAGACTGAGAAGGAGTATGGGCACAGAGAGGTTTAAAAAACTTTCAAGCACTTGTGAAACACACAGGAAGTGTAAGAAGCTGGTTTTCTATACACTTTAATGATAGCCAGGCTACAGCACTTCCAAGAGGTGAATTCAAATGAATTCCAGATACTGTGTGCTCTCCCTGACACACCCAATATATGGATAAGTAAATTCTTCATGACCCTCTAACTGCTAACAACTTTATTATAGAAACAAAGATATGCAAATGTAGGCTTTATTTGTCATCTGATATGAAACAAGAATGTACAGTGATGTGATGAAGTTGTCCAAGATGTGGATATACTCCTTTTTAGAAGTTTTTAATAATAGTTGTTCGTATCGTACCCGCAATCTTAAAATAAAAATTGCATAAGCAAATGACAAAGAGGACACATGGTAGAATAAAAAGACATATATCAGACTGCCTTTTCACTTTTTGAAGTTTAAAAGGCAAACTTTATCTATTAAAGCTAATAGATACCAAGGGAGGTAAATTTACCCTTTATCACATTGACAGAGATAGAAACTCAAGTTATTTTAAAAGTTCAAGACCCAGGGGCTCCTGGGTGGCTCAGTCGGTTGAGCGTCACACTCTTGATTTTGGCTCATGATCTCAAGGTTGTGGGATGGAGCCCCACGTCGGGCTCCAAGCTCTGCACTCAGTGAGTGCAGAGTCTGCTTGTTCCTTTCCCTCCACTGCTCACTCCCCAGCTCTCTAAAATAAATAAATAAAATCTTAAAAAAAAAAAAAAATAAACAAAAACGTTCAAGACCCAGTAAAGGACTTTGATCAACAGACAATTTGAAGTGCGGAGGGGAAGGATGACAGCCAGCTCTAGTTTTGGAGTGAGCTTGCACTCTTTCCAGTACCTCTACTTTCTTTAAAGTGATTCAGATGCTGCAAATGATAACTGACACAATAATGTTTTGTGGAGAGTAATAAAGGCACATGTGGGTCTGACAGAGACACCCTCGGCTGGATTACATCTGGCCCACCTAGTGCCACTTTATCTGCTCGTTGTCAGTAGTTACTCATCTATTTTTAAATGTTCCAATATGATCTTATCTAATTGGCACATATAATTTGATCACCTTACTTCCATAACTAAAAGCTGTTGAATGTACCTGGCTAGGTAAAAGCTACAGTTACGGGGGGGGGGGGGGGGGTTGTACTGGGTTTGAACTTGACAGTGATGACCTTTTATTTTAAAAAGACAATCGTAAGAACCCTCTCTCTCAGGAAAACAGGCTCCCTGGGTTACTGGTTTGTTTGTATGTTTGCTTTGTAAGAGGTGGTCATTGGCCGCGGCCCCAAGCCGTCACCAGCCTCCCTCATGGTCCACACAAGCGGCCCGTGCTGGGGTTCCGAGGCTGGGAATCCAGCTTTTGGCGGCAGCATCTTGCTACAACCAACTCGGCCCCCTTGGAGGGAGAGATTGCCTTTCCAGCACCTTTCAATTTCAGTACGGGTATACCAGTAACAGAGGCAATCCTTTCAACAAGTGGTCTGACGTGGTGACATTTGCAGCAGAGACAAAGGTGAAACCAGCCCCAACCCAGGTGGGAGAAGTGACAAGGAGCAATGACACTGTGCTAGTCGGGATACGGACGGAGCCTGCGGGAGCAGAGGGCAAGGCCAAAGGTGTTGGGGGTGGGGGAGGGGTGTCAGGAAGCCCGCCGGTAAGAAGAGGTAAATCCAGAATTCCAAAGGAACTGAGGCCTCCCAGCGCCCCAGGCAAAGCCTCAGGAGCGGGAGAATGAACTAATCCTGTGATCAGCACTGAGGTAAACATTTAAGGGAACAGAATCTACCCAAAAAGACAAGCTGACCGGGACCCTAGGAATCATGTGAAACCACATGAAAACGGTGGCGAAGGCTGAGCGACCTGACCCGCAGCTGCCTAGAGCCAGGGCACAAGGGTGTCTAAACCCTCCCCCTTGGCCTCACACAGAGTGTCCTCGAGGCCAATTTCAGAGTCCTGCCAAGCCAAATCACACTGGTCCTCCACCTCATCATCGTATCTTCCTGACAAACTGTGTTCCCATGAGGTTCCTACAGAAGGTGGGAGCTGCCAACCTCCGTATCTGCATACCTATGCAGATCGCTGAGTTTCGGTGATACTTCGATGTGTGTCACCTGGAAGGGCCAGTGTCCAAACTGAGCCCTGCTCACTCTGGGGATTCATTTGGGCTACCAGCACAGTGATCCCCCCAAGAATGGTACAGGGCCGTAAGGGCACCCGTGAGTGCACACTTCTCAGCTCGCCTGAGAACTCAACTACAACCTGAGGCACAGGACACAAAACACAGCCCTCCAGAGATTGAACCAGAAGCTCATGAGGTTAATAACTGACAATTACACAAGGCAACATGATAGCAAATGAGAGCGAAAGTCGGCCAAGGGTTAGGAGTTACCTGATTACGCTGCATAAGGGGAACATCTCCGGTTTAACAAACACTGTACACAGCGCGTTTCATTGGAGAGTGTAAAAGTACTCTCTGACCACCACTTCACGAGTCCTGAAAGGGGTCTCAGTAAGGGCACCTGTAGCCAGTATTCTGGACCTCCCCGCAGGCAGGGGGAAGGGGGGATCTGAACGCTAGGTGCCCTGATACCAGCCTCAGACCATGCCGCAATGATCCGTTAAGGTTCCCCGAAACAGCCAGCCCTTGATTATCCGTGGAAATTTTACACACGAAAAGATTTAATTCACTCAGTATACTGCTGAGTCACTTGGCCTAAATATCAGTCTAACCTGGAACTCAGGGTATCCTGGAACATCTGAGTAGTGGTGGTGATGGTAGCAATAGGAGCAACAGGAACAACCATTAACGTTAACTGACAACCTGAACAGGTGCCAAGCTCTACCCCAAGCATTTTTCGTGCATATTTAATTCTCCCAACAACCCTAGAACGGAGGGAGCGGTAGGACCCTACAGATAAGGAAGTTAAGGTTCAGACAGGTTAACTAACTTGCCTCGGGTCAAATGCAAGCAGTCTGACTCAGGAACCTATACGCCTTCCCACCAAAAGGAAAGTCTGCTACAAACATCACCTCGTACGTAGGCAGCGGCAATAAAACCCTATCACACGCTCTTAAGTGAAGCCAAATGATCTGGGGACCATCTACTGTAGTAAGTAATATACATCCTTTAATAGGTGTGCACACACACAAATGCTTTCTGATACACACACATTTTAATCATTCATGTCAGAGGAGAAATAAAGTCAGAAGTTACCAGTCCTATTATTATGACTTTATATTTGTGTTGTTGGTACGTGACCATCAGCAGACAAAACACCTTTCCGTTTGTATAGCAAATTTCAAAAACAATCAATCACTCAGATGGCCCTGAACAACTCCATGAAGGAATCTGAGATTAAGTCCGTTTATAGCCAAGAAAACAGGCTCCAAAAAGACAGGGGCTTGCCCCAGACCAGAATCGGCAAGAGCCAGAGCCAGGATTCATGCCTCAGTTTCCAGAGCTGCCTCCATCTTTCCACCAAACCATGACACTTCCATGAGAAAATCCAGCCCGCTGGCCATGTTTTCAAATCTGTGCATATGGTTCAAAGAGTTCCAACATCTGCACCAAGACCCATGGAATCCCACAAAGTGGGACCACTTGTGTATGTTTGTGCAAATGTTTACATTCCCTCCCCCAGGTGGGACCCAGGGTCTCTGAATTCACCTGGCAGGAAGGAGATTCTTAAAATCATGTGCTACTTTAGAGAAGTTTTTGGAGGGAGTAAGGAGAGAAAGGGCTTTTGCTTTGGCAGACATATTCTAAAATGGGCGAGAGAAAGCTAAGCTCCCTAACATTGAGTCACTGGAATCATCCACACACATCCAAGAGTGTGTTTGCTGGCAGAACAAACACAGCCCCAGATCACACTCAACTTCTGGGGTTGGGATCACATGGCCTGTGGGATCTACACACCACACTGAGGACGCAGTTTACATTTCTGATGAGTTATGTTCTTACAAGTACATATTATCTACACTGTCATCAACCTTTCATTTATTTATTTTTTAACATTGTATTTATCTAACCCCGTGGGGTTCGAACTCATGACCCTGACATCAAGAGTCGCATGCACGCTCTTCCGACTGAGCCGGCCAGGAGCCCTGTCATCCATCTTTTAAGACAACAGAAAGAAATGTTGTGCTTAGGGGTTTCAACTGTGCAGCCTTTCCCCAAAATGACGACAAAACAGTGCACCTGCTTCGGGGGGACTTTCTACCCTCATGTGGCAGCCCTGAGGCCAGCTTCCAGCCTGCAGGGCATCCTGGATGGCAAGCTTACTCGGACCCTTTCAGCCGTGCTGCACCCACGTGGGAGCCCCTAGGGGCCACCCCGCTCGCAGACGCTTCACACAGGCAAGGAGAGCGTGTGGGGACGCGGACTGCTCGGGGTGGCCAGCTCCGCCTCCTGCATTCAGAGGTGGCCCCCCGAGCAAGGTGGGCTCTTCTTTGGGAGCGATCTCCCCTGATTTTGTACCGTCTTCCAGTGATGGGAAAGTAGTTATCAAATGCTGGAAAATGAAGACTATCAGAACCTAGCTGAAACGGGTCTGGGACTCCATTTAGGTATTTTTGGTTTCTTTGGGCGTTTTAACTTAAAGAAAGATCCTTGGATGTTAAAATACCTTCCATAGTGATCCACCCAGTCATCAGTTGCCCTGCTGCTCTCGGGCACTGGCCAGGACTAAGCTCACACATGCGCTATAGGTATTCAGGGCACGTGCTGGTCCTCCGCATCCTACATTCTGTCTCTCAGGATGCTGGATGTACTCATCCGCCCCAGAGCCCCTCACACTGTTCCCGGTCCCAGGAGACAGACGTGCAGACACACGGACAGGCTCCCCTGCCTACTGACTTCCGATCTGGCCCCACCAAGAGGCGGCACAAGTAAGATAAGTGAAGGGTGGAAGGAGGATGAGGGCAGGATTTACTCCCCTGGCCCCTAAGGCCACATCCCTACAGAGGGGCCCATAACCCCAGCTCCTTTCTCCTCCAGGTCCAGGCACTTGCCCCTTTCCTTCCCGCCTTCAGAACTAGGGGGGAGGAAAGTTCCCTGGTGGAGGTAGCCATCGCCCCGCCCCCCGGGGGGGGGTGTTGCCATGCATCCTCCTCACTGGTTCCTCATGTATCCCTGTCCAGTGCTGCCAAACCAGCCCTTTATTAAATGCTCCTCAGTTACTTCGGTCAGAGTGTGCCAAGTGGCTCCTGCCAGGACGATGACTGGCAAAATGAAAACCAAAATCAATCACCCTAGAATTTCACTCTTGGAATCTACATGCCACAATATGCCGATATCATAGAGGATGGGGGGGGCCGGGAGGGGGGCACCAACACTTCCCTGATAATTTACTATACTGTTTACCTTGAGAGACCAGAATTCATCTTCCTAAAAGTGGAATAAGCTTTCAAACATGAAAAGTCGATCACGGCATTCAAAAAGTACGTTGTTACTGAAAATATTCTCCGTAGACTTCCTTTAAAAGCGCACTGTCAGTGATGACTATTATGTTTCAGTCACTTTAACTATGCATCAAAATTGCAAATAGGACAACAGCGTCAGTAAAGTTTCCAGTTTTAGAACAGCCGAGTGAAACTACATCTTATCTAAGACACTTCAGAGTACACAGTAACTACATTCAATTATTATAACAGTAACACAGAATCAAAATTTCTAAGAATTTAAGACCTAACATCATGAAGACTATCAGTGTTTTGTACCAGGTCAAGATGACCTGCAGGAAATTAAAACATAAACTGAAGTTTCAAATTTAAAAACTATGAGCTGTCTCATGGGGCAGAGGAGAGGGATGGCCAACAAACCTACAAGATGCAAGTAATAAAAAAAAAAAAAAAACCCACTGCTAACAAGCACTGACATTCTTTAATCACTGAGGAATCATCATTATCCACAATGTTAAAAACAAAATAGAAAAGGGATTTTAAATATAAATCATGTGTTACCCATACCAATTTTTTAAAACACTGAAGTGTGTTTCACCTAGGGCTCTGTGAGGAACAAGTCTATATGACTTCACCTCAAGCCAAATAATCATGTGAAAGCTCATCATGGTTTTACCAGAGATCTGGGTTCCAACAGCAGGGTGTTAGTTTGCTTTCCCAGGGCTCAGCCTGTTGCTACAGGTCCTAGAGTTACAGCACTTTAGAAATTTTGCAACAAGTATGAAGGGAGGGAGCACATAAACAATGTCTTTTTCTTGGGAAACCAGGAAGAGATTCAGGTACAACAGCCCCAGGCTTCTCCTTGTAGCTTTCTTTCCTACACAGCACACAGCAAAGGTACAAGTTTACACTTATTTGTGAGATTATCTGATTAATATCTACCTCCCCTTGCTCATATGTAAACTCTATGAAGGTAGGGGCTATTCCCTTCTTTGCTCATGACCTCTTGCTAACAAAGACATGGGTTTTCTCTCCCCGTATACGCCATACCTTCGATGGTACGATGGAGAGTAAGAAGTTTAAGACTTCGCTAAATATATTTTTTCATAGATTGTTGACTCTAGAACTAAGAAATGTTTTACTATTCAAAAGAAAAATCCAATCAAAAGGAGAACAATACAAATAAAAATCACGAGATATGACAATATGCCCCCTGGAATGGCTAAAATGAAAAACACTGACAATACTAAGCGCTGGTCCAGATGTGAAGCTACAGACTTGTGGGGACGGGTGTAACCTAGCACAACCACTTTAGAGAACAGTCCAGCATTTTCGTATAAAATTACATATACGCTTATCACAGGAGTCTACGATCCCACACCTAGATATTTATTTACCCAAGAGAAATGAATTCATATATCCACACAAAGACTTGTACAAGAATGTTCAAAGCGGCTTTATTCATAACACCTAAAAACTGCAAAGTATCCAAAATCCACCAGCCACTGACTGGATAAACAAATCATATCTCCATAAAATGGAACACTACTCAGCAAAAAAAGGAATGAATTATTGATACAAACAACATTTAGGATTCTCAAAAACATTATGCTGAGTGAAAGAAGTCAGAAATAAAAGTATACTCGTCTGTGATCACTACTAGGAAATTCTAGAAAAGGTGAAACTGAGAAAGTGCATCAGTGGTTGTCTGAGGATTCGGGTGGAGGGCGAGAAGACTGACTCAAAAGGGGCACAGGGAAACTGTAGTGATGAAGATGTCCTGGTGGTCACTCCAGCAGCTGTTCACAAAGATGTATACATACTAGCATATACTTTCAGTGGGGGCAGTTTATTATAAATTAAATTGTGCCTCAATAAAGTTGACTTCTTAGAAAAGAGCATGTAAGTTTAAATTTTTTTTAAAAAAAGCAAAAGAAAGGGGTTCCTGGGTGGTTCAGTGGGCTAAGCTTCTGCCTTTGGCTCAGGTCATGATCACCAGGAGTCGGGCTCCCTGCTAGCGGGGAGTCTGCTTCTCCCTCTGCCCCTCCCCCCACTCCTGCTCCCTCCCTCTCTCTCTCTCAAATAAATAAATAAAATCTTTAAAATAAAAAATTTTAAAAAATTAAAAAGCGGGGCACCTGGATGACTCTGTCGTTGAGTGTCTGCCTTCGGCTCAGGTCATGATCCCAGGGTCCTGGGATGGAGCCCCGCATCAGGCTCCTTGCTCAGCAGAGAGTCTGCTTCTCCCTCCCCCACTCCCCGTGCTTGTGTTCCCTCTTTCGCTGTCTCTCTCAATGTCAAATAAATAAATAAAATCTTTAAAAAAAAAAAAAAAAACAAGCAAAATAATCTAACTGGAGGATCAAGTTGGCAACATTATCTTTACAGGGAAAAGGATTCTTTCACAGGGCTTTTGAACTCAATACTGACTGCCCATTCTAGCAGAATGTATGCAAAAGACAAAATGAAATAGGAAGAAATACCACATTTCGATCTGACTTATATTAATAGTAACAATATAATTGTGAAACTATTTTATGTATCTTATAGAATAAAGCAAAAGGTGAACGTGTTAATAGCATTCACAGTATTAGAAGCCAAGGAAAGAGCTATGAATACAAAATCAAAGATTTTAAGGAAAACCCCAATATTGTTAGATGTGGTTTGGAAATATCAATAAGCTTGTTATTCTGTTTTTTTCTTAGTTCTGTCCACTGAAAGCCCTGAAAATGATAACACCCCAGCCACAATGAACACACCAGCATCCAGGTTCGGTTCCTAAATACCATTCGCCTCTAAAAGGAATCAGAGCTTTTTGGGGAAATGGATGAATCCGTGTCTGGAAATGGAAAATTTAAGCTAAACCGAGGACGTTTCTGTGCAAGAAAGCAAGAAGTGCTCAGAGACTAAAAGGGACACGTTCAAAGGACATGAAAGGCAGCCTGAAAGGGGTCATACTGGCCAAATATGGGATAATTTCAGCATCAAAACAATGACTGTAATTGATTATAAAACACTGACTAAATAAAAACCTGAGTCCACAATGATACTCACAAAGATTTATTTGCCACCATTAGAGGTGATTATACACCAATCCTTTTCTCTACAAATCGGCCATCACAGTTCCTTTTTAAGAACTATAATGCCGGGCGCCTGGGTGGCTCAGTTGGTTAAGCGACTGCCTTCGGCTCAGGTCATGATCCTGGAGTCCCGGGATCGAGTCCCGCATCGGGCACCTTGCTCAGCGAGGAGTCTGCTTCTCCCTCTGACCCTCCCCCCCTCATGCTCTCTCTCTCATTCTCTCTCTCTCAAATAAATAAAAAAATTTTTTTAAAAAATCTTTAAAAAAAAAAAAAACTATAATGCCAACTAATGAAAGAATTAGAAAAATCACCATTTTGCAACCCCCCCCCCCAGTGAAATAATCCAGGCAAGAATCATCAATGGATATGCACACGGTGCGATGCCAAATTATCTCCCCCTAAATTACGGGTTAATTGCAAGGGGAAAAACGTACCATGCAGTGGAGAGATCTGGCACCACCACCTTAGGCCAGTGTTCAAACTTAGCATCCTGAACAATGGGATAACCTGGTGGAATCTGATGGTTTAAGAAGCACCCAGCATCACCTGGCAACTGTTTAAACGAGCCTGCACCTAAACAAGCATTTGGATCTGACTTTCAGGGATACAGGGCCAAGCTGAACAACATCACAAGGAAACACTCAGCCAAATTCAGGATGTCAGCATCCCCTAAACAACAGGCCTTGATCTTCTCAAAAAAGGGGGGCGGGGGATGGTAGGATCATTCCAGACTGGAAAGACTACAGAGATCTAAAAATCCAGCGGCAATGCCTGTACCTTCACTAGATCCTGGTTTTAAAAAACCACAAAGTTATAAAAAAAAAAAAAACCAACAACAACAACTTCGGGGTACAATCGGAGAAATCTGAATATGGACTACATATCAGATGCTGTAGGGAATTATTTTAAATTTTCTTAGGTGTGGTAATAGTGTTGTGATTATGCAGGAGAACATCTTTATTCCTAAGAGATTCGTGCTGATGTTTTAAAGCATCATGATGCCTAGACTGTCTGTTAATTGGTTCATAGAATTTCTACATAAAGATGAAGCAAATGTAACATGTTAACAAAGATGGATTCTCCACAGTAGGGTGTGTAGGGGGCCACTGTACTATTCTTGCATCTTTTCTGTATGTCTGAGTTTTTTCATAAGAAAAACATGAGGAGGGGCACCTGGGTGGCTCAGTCGTTAAGCGTCTACCTTCGGCTCAGGTCATGATCCCAGGGTCCTGGGATAGAGCCCCGCATCGGGCTCCCTGCTCCGCCAGGAGCCTGCTTCTCCCTCTCCCACTCCCCCTGCTTGTGTTCCCTCTCTCGCTGTCTCTCTCTCTGTCAAATAAATAAATAAAATCTTTAAAAAAAAAGAAAGAAAGAAAAACATGGGGGGGGGGGGGAGAAGCAGCCGTGGCGACATTATTACCATCTGTAAAGTCTTATCCTGCACAGAGCCCGTTCTCCACACACCTCCACAGCCGTACTGAGCTGAACCGTGCCCTCAATTCAGGACCCTCAGAATGTGACTCTATTTGGAGACAGGGGCTTTAAAGAGGTAATTAAGCTAAAACGAGGCCATTACGGTGGGCTCTGATGTCCTTAAAAGAAGAGGAGATAAGGACACGGGCACACACAGAGGGAAGATCATGTGAAGACACAAGAAGGTGGCCACCTACCAGCCAAGGAGAGACGCCTCTGAAGAAACCAGCCCAGCTGACACCTTTATCTCACACTTCCAGCCTCCAGGACTGGGAGAAAATAAATTTGTTTTTTAACTCCCGCACCCCACCCCCCAGTCTGTGGTGCTTGTTACCGCAGCCCTAGCAAACTCCTATAATAGGGAAGATTCCCGAAGGAGAAAGACTGTTCCTCTAATCCAGACAGAGGAACAGCTTTTGCTTCCTTGTGCACATTACCCATTTACTGATGGAGAAGATCAAGCGCTCCCAGGATACCACGTCTGTGTGTGTGTGTGTGTGCGTGTGCGCATGTGTAGGGGGTGGGGGTGAAGACAGCTACTCAGGATGACTTAACGTCTGCTCCATCAGCTGGGGAATACCCAGACATCCTGAATCTCAGGTTCTCTCGCACTCATAGGACTTCGCTCAGAGCCAGCGATGTCTGGGGACATCCCTGCAGCCCGAGCTTACCTCAGCAGAGACACTTAAAATGCACACGTCTGTCTGCTGCAAGTGATCAAACCTCGAATTTTTATCACCGAGCAGAAATGTTTCGAGGATATTAAAGTCATTTCTCCTTGAGACAGAAAAAAACCTTCTCGTGTTTATCATCAGGGTTCCTATTTATTAAAAAGAGGGGGCATTTTAAACATGAAATTAATAGTATGCAATTTTTCTCTCTTGAGAACTCCCCAAAAATGCAAATAAAAACTGGTAGAAAAGGCAGAGAGAACGAGGTCTTATCAAATCTCTTTGCCTACATTGCTTGAATGGTGCCTGGGTCATGAGGAGAGAGGGTCAGTTCTAGAATCTCAGGGTGTGGGAGCTGGAAAGGGTCTTAGTTCTCCCGGTTGGCTCTCCTCGCTTGGCATTTGAGGGACCTGCACTCAAAAGGGCAGCACTTGCTGAGAGCACACAGCTAGTGGCCTGACAGGCTCTTTGCCACAGCCACGCAGGCTCTCTCCACCCTGACCTTCACTCAGGGACCTTCCCTAGCTGTGCTGAAACCCCATGCCATGGTAAGAACCCTGAGTCTTCCCCAGTGGCCAGCAGGGAGGATGGAAAGATTTTGTTGGAAACTACCCGCAGTTTCTCAACCTTGGGCCTACTGGCATCCGGGGCAGGGTGATTCTTTGTGGTGGGGGCCGTCCTGGGTGTTGCAGAGGTTTAGCAGCATCCCTAGGCTCGACCCACTAGATCACCAGTAGGACCCCTCACCCATGTTATGACAACCAAATCTCCACACACAGCCAAGTGTCCCCTGGTGGGGGGGGGGGGGGGCGGGGGGCAAAACTCACCTCCAGTTAAGAACCGCTCCTCTAGAGCATGATAAACTACTAAGTTCTGACAAAGAGGGGGATCTCTCAATCCAAGCTCGATTTGAGTGCAGAAGAGCGCCACCTCCTACATCACCGACTTCACCCCTGCACACAGCTTCAACCACATCCCTTAAAAGCCCTGCCCACGAGCAGGGTGCTCCAGGGCTCCTCACGAAGCGCTGAGGCCACACACCAGGTGCCCTGGTCCCCCTTCCTACAAAAAGCGGCAACAGTGAGAGCAGGGACAGTCCTGGGAATCACCTGCGGAACTGCTTGTGAAGATGCTCACCCATGGGGACTAACGGCAAACCAGCCCCGAGAGGCCTAAACCTCAGAAGTCAAGCTCAGTGACCACAGGAGAAAGGCCCTCTTGTCAGAGAATCATCACAAACACACCAGCAAGGCACCTCGGCTGCATCTGCAAATATTACTGATAAACAGCACAATAATTCTCTACTGCGGCCGACTGAGTCCCTGTATTCCTGAAGCGACTCACAGAGGGATTATGTCTCAGACGGAGGCCTGGGCCTCCAAAACCACACGGATTACACGTTTGTTCGTAATTTTTATAAAGCCTTCCCACAACATCTGGCGGTGTGACCCTAACAGCCCTCCCTAGCTAACTCTACACCCCTAACATCCCAGCCGTGCAGAGGGCGATACCAAGGCTAGACAGCCCCACTGCCCACAGTCCGGGAAGGCTTGGCCACGTCTGCTTAAATAAAGGTAAAGCTGGCCCCAGGCCCTTTGCTTGATCCTCTCAACTACCTCCAACACTTCACCTTGCCTCTGCACAGCCAACACATCAGGCTGTTTCCTGATGATCCTCTCCTGATGACCTTCAGTGCCCGGAGTGCACCAAGGCCAGACCAGAACCCATCATCTTCTTCTACCGCCCAAACCCACCCTTTCCGCCTTAGTGCTTGTCAAAGTGCATGATGCCCCCTCTCCACTAAGCAGGCTTAATCCTTGACTCTTACTCCTCTTCCTTGCCTGCCTCCCCCGCAGCCCCCGGCTGTCCTCACAGCCTACGGATTCCACCTCTGGGAGAGCAGGTCGGCCGTCACCAACGCCTTTCCTACAGCTGCCGACCTTGTCCCAGCCCCCAGCCCCTCCTGGACTCTGACCCAACACTCTGCTTCCTGCTGCCAGGCCTTCCCCACCTCAAATCCCCTCCTGTCACACTCCACTCTCTCCATGCCTCCATCTCCAACGGCTCCCCGGGGAGACAGAAAGCACCCTATCTTCCAGGCCTGAGGCACAGGCCCTGCACAGTAGGAACCTTCCCAGCTCGCTGGCCTCACCCCAGGCCTCCCCTTCCCTGTTCCCTCACGTTCTCCTATCCCACCTCTGCCCATCCCGAGTTTGCTAGGCCACTGTTCCCACCCCCCACCCCACACGCCCTCTGAAGTGGGCTGGGAGGACGCGGGCTTCGGAGTCTCTGTTTCCTTGTCTGTACAATGGGACTGTAATCACCCCCTTTGTAGCGTGCTGAGATCACTGAGGAACAGAGGAAAGCACTTGACAAAGAGGAGCTAGTTGTCTGAAGAAAAACACAGACGCGCGCTTGGAGGCTGCACTGAGCAAGACAGGCAAAAGGGACAGCGCAGGCTCTCCTGCCGAGAGGGACAGGTTCCCGCTGGGTCCGGAGAGGAGGAGTGGAGGGCAAGCCCAACCCAACACCGTTTCCTATCGCTCAGGACACTGGACTAGTTTTGTGTGTTTTCAAACCCCGGTTCTTTTTTTTTTTTTTTTTTTTGCTGTCTTTTTCTTTTTTGGCGAGAGTCAGTACCATCTGTGAATTATACTGCAGAGGCCAGGTTTTCGATAATTTGAATAAGACCTCAGGGAGTCTGAACTAAACATATGTCCCACAAAAATACAAAGTGATTCATATGCTTTCATCTATTAATTGGGAAAAGGGGCTTTTTATCAATGTCTAAATTTTTATGAACAGTCAGAGAAATGTCTGATTCTTTCCACCACACACAACCTGGCAAAATGACGTCTTTTCTAGATAGACATGAGAAAGGGGCATACTAGCATTGGAGAGAGTAAACACAAGGGATAGTTTTTAAATAAAAATAAGAGGTGGGGCGCCTGGGTGGCCTTAAGTGGTTCAGCGGCTGACTCTTGATTTCAGCTCAGGTCATGATCTCAGGATCCTGGGACTGAGCCCAGTGTTCAGCAGGGATTCCGCTTGTCCCTCTCTCTCTGCGCCGCCCCCCCACCCCACCACTCTCTGACTCTAAAATAAATAAATAAAATGAGGTGCACGTATTGGTTTTTTAGAGCTGCCGTAACAAATACCACAAACTTGGTGGAAACTTATTTTCCCAGGCCAGAATTCTGAAATCAAAGGGCTGCCAGGGCCGTGCTCCCTCCGAAGCCTCCAGGGAATAGCCCCCCTTGTCTCCTCCCAGGTCTGGGGGCTGTGGCGATCGCGGGCACTCCGGGCCTGGAGCTGCGCCACTCTGCCCTGCCCCGCCGTCACACAGCACTCCTCCCTGTATGCCTGGGTCCTCTCTTCTTAGAGGGACACGAGTCATTAAATTTAGGGCCCACCTGAACCCAGAACGACGTCATCTTAACTACTTACATCTGCAAAGAACTTGTTTCCAAAGGAGGTCACATTCTGAGGTTCCAGGCACACATGAAGTACAGGGGAATACTATTCATCCCCTTACTGTGATGACAGAGGAAAATCAGGGAATTTTCTAGAATCACTAGAGCTAAAAAGAACGTCAAAAGTAACCACAGATGGTAAATAGGCTTCTTCTCTGGTACCAACCCCGAAGGACTGGTGCTCTGGTGGTGGCTTCTAGAACGGACACTCAGAGAAGGAGCCCCAACCCTGCGTCTGCTGGGGGTGGGGGGTGCTGTGGCCTGTGAGGGATGCCCACCATGCCCACCGTAGGGGAGTGCAACATGGGACTGAAGACGAATTCCACATCTCTGGGCTCCCTGACCTGGTTCAACATCCTCACTTTGCAGATGCAGAAACTGAGCCCATGGAATGTGCGAGTCGCATCTCTACGTGGTGGAAGAACCAGGACAAGAACCAGTAACAAGAGTGAGATGTACAACTTTCCTGCATTACAGACAAGCTATGTGCTGTGGGCAGACACCAAAAATCAGCTGATGACCTTCACTGGCAGAAACTGGTTTCATCTACTTAGAAAAGTGTTTCTCTAACTTAGATCAATAAACTTCCTTCCTTCAACAAACGTAGCACCCAACTATCACAATACAAGAAATGAGTCCTAAGAACACCTAGTCTAGTTGTGAGAGATGACATAAAGCAATACGGAGGTGCAAAAAATTAGTGCCCACAGTACTATGGTTCCACTGAGGAGAGACAGCCCAGGCTGGGCAGAGAGCATCACAGAAGACTTCTTGGAGGAGGAGACCCCACTCAAAGGCTAAAGGATGGACGGGAGTTATCCAGGGATAGAGAAGGATAAGGCCATAACTAAGACCATGAGCAAAAGCCTTGATCAAACATGATTAACCTTCTTAAACCATAGCTAGGGTTGCTGTATATATTGTAAATCTAGTGTAGTCTTTTTTGAGCCCTCGCACCTGAGGACGATGACTCTCTTGAACTGGCATTTTACCAGAAGCAGAATGATAAAACCAGCTGAGTTTCCATTTTTGCCTTGGCTGTCAGGGCACTCAAATGCAACAAATACATGAGCTTAAGAATTTGGAGTATTTGCTTTCCCGTCTCTCCACAGGGTATGTCTATTTTCTACTTTTACTTAAATAGCCTTATTGTAACATGTCGTATGTATCTTAGGTTAATCCTTACTAAAAGGAAGTGGGATATAAATTATGAACATGCTGATAAGGAATATATGCCAATGTGTAAGTATATGGTCCTGGAAGTCTAAAAGCTATAACCCCATCACCCCCAAACCTTAAGTTAGACTCCAAGACTCTACATGGCTAATCTTGTTCAGAAACCCAAACCCATCAACTTCTGATAAAAAGGGGTTAATTAATTACTAATATAGCCATCCAGGTCCTAAGGAGAGTGAAGGGGAAAAAAAAAAAAACAACAAACAACAACAAAAAAACAAAGGTTGCTTAGTGTTCTCCTCTCTGGTCTCTTAAATTGAGTTCATACATGGAGAGGTAGCAGAAAGCAAAGGAGAAAGACAGGAAGACAAGTTCTTCCACAACTGATGTGAACAGACACGTCCCGAAGGACCAGCACTCACTTTACTCACTGAGAGAATAAAAGAATTGAAGGTTCTGACTTCCAAAGGTTTAACGCCCAACCACTGAAAGACCTGATCCTCCTTCATTCTCCCTCAGCTCAGCAGCTTGCTGGGCAGGCTCTCCACCTCCACACGCCAATGCCCCCACTGACAGCAAACACTCAGGGGACTCCCCCTGGGGAACTGGGGTGGGGGTGGAAATTTTCACTCTTTGCCCAGATGCAGGCAATACAACCGTCTGGGGAAAATGAGCCAACCAGAAATAGTTTTTTAATTGCTTCCTGTGCACGGAGCCCCAGCTAAGTGCCACTGGAGATAAAACACAAGGGCGCCGCCTCTGACATCAAGGAATCCATCATCTGGAGTAGAGACGCATGGCCTGCCACCAGGGTCCTTGCAGGAGGCCACAGAGATGCACACCGCACAACTCCAGGAGATGCTGTTTCCCGAAGGCCGCAGCACTGGGCCACCGATCTAACGCTGGCTCTGCTAGGCCAGGGGAGCCCAAGCAAACTGCTGAACCAATCTCCTAAGGTGGTTATGAGAACTGAGAGATGAGATCTGTAAGGTTCAATGAGAAAGTGCCTGACACATAGTAAGTGCTCAATTAACGTCAGCCCGGCAAATCATTATCCGATAAGCGCCAACACCAACTGTATTAGTCAGCTCTGCCTGCTTGCACGAAACACCACAGTATGGATGGCTGAAGCAACAGCAATGCAGTTCTCATATTCTGGAGGCCACCAGTCCAAGAGCCAAGTGCTGCCTGATTTGGTTCCTAGTGAACCTAGCTTTCCTCCTGGCTTCCAGACAGACAGCCACCTTCTTGCTGTGTCCTCACGCGGCCTTTCTCCAGTGTGTCAGTGTCAGGAGATCTCTCTCTCTCTCTCTCTTCCTCTTCTTATAAGGCCATCAATCCTATAGGACTGGGATCATGCCCTTATGACCTCATTTAACCTTAATAACTTTCTTTTTTTTTTTTTTTCAAAGATTCTATTTATTTTATTTGAGACAGAGAGAATGAGAGAGACAGAGAGCACACGAGAGGGGGGAGGGTCAGAGGGAGAAGCAGGCTCCCCACTGAGCAGGGAGCCCGATGCGGAACTCGATCCCGGGACTCCAGGATCATGACCTGAGCCGAAGGCAGTCGCTTAACCGACTGAGCCACCCAGGCGCCCAATCTTAATTACTTTCTAAAAGCTCTATCACCACACACACTCACACTGGGATTAGGGCTACCACATCTGAAGTGAGGGGACACGATTCAGTCTATTGCACCAACACAGGGGAAACGACCACCAGTATAACAGTCGCTGAATGTCTACTATATTCCAGGAGTTGTGCCATCATGACATAACTTCATCTTTCAACAACCACGTGAGCAAGGCGTTATTATTCACACATCACTGCGGAGGACACGAAGCTCGCTGACAGTAATTAACTCGCAGAAGGACATGCAGCTGGCACATGGTCGAAGATTCATACCTAGGTTTCGGATTCCAACCTCAGCACTCCTAAAAATCATCCGCATTGCTCCTGATTTCATTAGATGACAGGCTCTGTTATAAAGTTTATTATAAACTGCATAGACAGACTATAAATGCCAAGGGCCAAAGAGAGATTAATAAGATCATGAGAAGATGCCATTAAGGAGCTGGGATTTAAGCAGAGCCCAGAGCCAAGAGCCGGTCAGGGTAGACAGAAGGGAGGTGGGGAGGGGTCCAGGTAAAGACAGCATGAGCAAGAGACCACGCCTGGTGGGTCCTGAAGAGCAGGGCAGGGACCTGCCTGCCTCCAGTGGTGGGCATGTGCTGGGAACAGCAGGACTTAAAGATGGGAACTTACTTCCATGGGGGACAGTGATCAATAAGGCCACCCAAGCAGGGGATTCAGTGGTGACCGTGCTTGGGCTACAGGGGACAGAGCCTGGAGATGGGAAAGGCTGCACCTGCAGCTCAGGGAAGGAAGGGGCGGGGCCACAAGCAAGGTGGGGGCGGGGCGTGGGGGTGGGGGTGTAGTCCAGAGGGCCAGCTGCTGGGCCCGGCTCTTAGTGAGTTCTCAGTCAACTGCGGGCCAAGGAGATGAGGAATCAAAGATAACTGCCAGGTTCAGCACCTCAGAGACCAGGAGAATGAGGGTGCCATTCACATGCATTCAGCAGATCTTCAGGAGCCCCCTGTGCAAGGCGGTCTGACATTTTGAGGAGGAAACAGATGGTAAACAAGCAACAAATCAATGTATAAATACACTTGGGGCTGAGTGCTCCTGGGGGAAAAGTCCTGAAGGAGCCCAGCAGGAGAGCTGAAGGAAGACCTCTCGGAAGAGGTGTCATTAAAGCTAGAAGCAGGTGAATGAGAAGGTGCCAGGTGAGTGAGGAGCAGGAAAATCAAAAATGAGATGCCTGAGAGGCTGACAGCAAAGGCTCCGAGGGGTGAGGGTGGGGGACAAGATGTGATAAAGCTGGGTGCATTCCAGACAGGAGGGAACATGGTTCTAAGGGCCACCCACCAGTACCACCAGAGCATTGGCCCAGGACTGCCAGGCAGTATCTACTGAGGGAGCCTGGGCAAGTGGGGGAGTCCAAAGTCGGGTGATCCAGAAAGAAAATCCTGGGAAACCAGACATCTGAGGCACGGGGGAGGGGACCCAGGCAACACCAGGAGAGCTGACCTGCAGGGCAGTTGCTATCCTGAAACATACATCTGGAAAGGCTCCAGGGGACAGACCTGCAGCCCGAGAGGGGCCTTACCAGATCTGTTTGGGCTTCCGCAGCCATCCTTTCTCCCTCACCTGGGATGCTTTCCTGAAAAATGGGCTTTACAAGTAAAACGTAGGAAAGTCAAAAACTTGCGTTACAACTTACACCTCACTAGTAGAAAGCCTTGCTCCTTCTTGGAGTGCTTAGAACAAATGCAAGCAAAGAAGCTCCTGGAGACCTCGCCTTTCGGACTCCAGCATCCACAATTCATTGGTTCTTTAGCAGCCCTGGCACATGCCCTTACTTTTCTTCTTTCCCTTAACTGCAGAACCCCACCATGAACCCAAAGGTTCACGCCAAATGATTTCCTGCTCTCTTTCAGGGAGTGTGTTGAGAATTATGATCTTCCTAATTCTTATTATTAACCTTCTTAATTTTTAATTTTCATTTTTATAAAACAAGGGCAAAGTACCTACACAATCCAAATGATCACAGGAAAAAATCATGCCAAAAAGACAAAAATGGAAAAGCTGTAGAAACTGATGTATTAGCTGGCAGGTCGGCGGGATGGCTAAAAGCATCACTTGTTGATGATGTGCAGAAAGCCAAATTTAGCATCCAAAGGGTGGTCTGAAGGTGTCAATACATGATATGAGCAAGCCCCCCATGGAGGTATCATAGAAATGACCCAGGCTGGTCACGGCTTATAGAAGGGACACCTGCCCTTTGTCCCAAGGCAGAGGGTTGGACTTAAGGAATAATAAGCTTCTTTTCAACTACACAATTTTATGAAACAAAGACTTTTTTTCAGTCTTGTAAACCATCAAAAATTCTGCACTGGGAATGTTTTCAGCCATATGTCTCAACAGCAATATATATGTTTTCAAAGTAAGGAAAACTGTTACTTTAAGAAAATGATAAAGCCGTGAAATCCACTAATATATTTTTCAATCAGGAGACTATGTTCAGGGATTTTCTCTAAGCTGCTTTTTTTTTTTTTTAAAGAGGAAATCCCAACTCACGGAGCAGACAATTTGCTTTTTCTTCAAACTGACAAGCAGTATCATTTTTGTATTGGTACTAGAGAATTCTTCTTATTGAATGTGCCTTTATTCTGAGGGGGGGGAGCCCAGAAAATAAAATACAAGGTATTAAAGAAAATAAAAATGGTGCAAGGACACTCCAAAGTAACTGAATTCACTCTATGACCCAAATCTCCAAAAACCCTTCGGAAGTCCCTGCCAACCCCCAGGAATGCTGTGGGAGATGCCACTGCTCAAGTCCTCACCAATGTGAGGGGGACCTTCTCTGAGGCAGAGTCCACACTTACACTTAGTCCCGTTCCTCAAGAGGCCCTGCCCCTGCCACTTAGGCAAGAAGGTCACTGACAAAAGAAAAGCTCAAAGCTTCAGTCAGCACAGCTGAGCCAATGAAGCTGTGAGGAGGAGGCATCTCCAGAAAGTTCTCTTGCCAAATGCCTGACGGCACGGTGGATCCAGGCTGCCACGAGCCAGAGATGAAGTGGACTGGTGTGAGGGAACGGCATGTACTTCCTTGTACTTGGTCTCCTGGGGCCAATTACGAAGGGTGAGAACGTTGGAGGAGAGAATCACCTTGACCCGAAGAAGCAGCCTGACCGCCCACTGGCAGACCCAGGCTGACCTCAGCTCTCACAGGCGGCGAGCAGGCCCCCCTCCTTGAAGAGCAGGCCCCCCTCCTTGAATAGCAGCCAGGTTAAAGGGCATGACTATTGCTCAGAAATAAACTGTTGTGACACTGGGCAAATTGAAGACACTCGACAAAAGCGCCTTCAGATGCTTGGTAGAGCTGAGGTCACACAAACACTGAGTCATTGGGAACAAAGTGGCCAATACATTAATAATTCTAAAGGGATTCTGATGGAGAATTATTCAGCCAGTCCCTCCGCTCCTGTACCATGACCTCAGCTGATGTGAGCATTCACAGTTGTGCAAACAGAGTCGCGTGATTTCATGTTTCAAGCAAAAGGATTTGCCGCTGAAGAACATGTTACTCCAAACAAGAGTCGCCTTGAACTTCCAAGTTCGAGGTTTACACAGGCCCTGAGTAAGAAATGCTGAGCAGGTACGGTACCTAGTTGTACCAATTCACGCCGAGCACCAGGCAGCAAGAACCACCCCACCACCCTACAGGACCAGTGCATCCAAGACCGTGCTATGGACCTGAGGCCAAGGGAGTGGGTCCCTGGGACAGATGCCTGGGTGCAGGAGATAGCCCAGGGTGGGGGGGCTTAGCGCCTGAGGACCAGGAGAGGACCGAGCCAGGCCTGTAAACACCTCAAACTCAGAGTAGGGAGGGGGAGCCAAGAAAGTCAGTTCTGTAAGGAAGAGTGCCTTCTGAACAATAGGTCAGGTTTTGATAAGATGGGATGAGTGTCATGAGTTTAAAATAGGAGGACGTGGGGCACCTGGCTGGCTCAGTTGGAGGAGCATGCGACTCTTGATCTCAGGGGCCATGAGTTCAAGTCCCATGTTGGGTGTAGAGATTAAATAAATTAATTAAAACTTTAAAAATAAGATAAAATAGGAGGATGTGTTTTAAGATCTTCAAATAAAGCTAGAAAAGCTAATGGGCGCCTGGGTGGCTCAGGTGGTTAAGCATCTGCCTTCAGCTCAGGTCCTCGGATCGAGTCTCGGATCGAGTCCCACATCGGGCTCTCTGCTCAGCAAGGAGTCTGCTCCTCCCTCTCCCTCTCCCACTATGCTCTCTCTCTCTCAAATAAATAAAATCTTAATTTAAAAAAAAAAAAAAGCTAGAAAAGCTAAGCCTTCCCCCTGCTCCATCACCCCACACTACCTCTACCTGAGAGACAGTGACAAGGGTTTTTTATAAAACGCTTTCCCTTGGAAGAAAAGGAGTAGGCTGGCACTTACTACAAATCACTTCGGATGAAGAAAAGCAAGTTCAAGGCCATGACCAATAAGCTATTGCCCCAGGGCAATGGGTCCCATTTGGGACCTGTCGTCTCTGCCCCTGTGTTCACCTGCAGTGCGTGTAGCAAACACAACCAATACCCTAACAAATCCTCCCCACTCTGTCAAGAAGATCTGTGCTCTCCTCATTGACCATCTAAAACTGAAGAGGAAAAGAAGCCACTTGCCCCCGAAGGTGGCTGCATCTTTAATGTGAACAAGGTCAGGTTTCAAATGTACTTGAAAAAGGCAGTTATCAGTGAGAGAAGTTCTAAGCGCTGGAGACATGGCTTCTGGAGCCCCCAACTGTGTGGCCACACACCACCCTGGCATCAGTGCCCTCCTCTATAAAAGGACACGGTCCCGCTGCATCATTCCTAAGCACCTGCGGCTGGGCGCTACCCTTAGTCTTTAGCGCAGGTGGAAACTCATCACTGCTTCTTTTCGTTGCTGTGTTCATGTCCCACAGCTGCTGGAAAAAAGTGCCACTGACTGGTGGCTTAGAACAACAGAAATTTATTCTCTCCCTGTTCTGGCTTGAAATCCAAAATCCAGGTGTCAGCAGAGCTGGTTCCTTCTGGAAGTTCTGAAAGAGGATGTGTTCCACACCTCTCTCCCAGTCTCTGCTGGATGCCAGCAATCCTTGAGTTTCTTGGCTTGTAGACACATCACCCCAACCTCCGCTTCCATCTCCCCTGAATGCAGGTCTGTGCCTCTTCTCCTCATCTTATAAGGACATCACTTATACTGAATTAAGGCCCATCCTCATCCAGTAATGCCCTCATCTTGATTTGATTGTATCTGCAAAGACCCTATTTTCAAAAAAGGCCACAGGCACATTCACAAGTACCAAGGATTGGAGCTCCAACCTATCTTTTTTGAGAAACTATTCAACCCCCAGCGCTCGCTTGCTTAGACAGGCAAATGCTGAGCACCATGAGAAATCCAACAACGACACCATGTGACTGAGCTGCCGTTTCCAAACAGATGATCTACAAACCTCTGCGCTGTCTCCAAAGTCTGGAGGTAAGCGTGGCCCTCCATCAGCCACAACCAGGTGACAGCCACCAACACAGCTCCCCCCCAAACCTGGGGTAAACCTCAGCTCCAGGCTAAACAAATGGCTCAAAGTGCATAAGCCCAACATTTTACACCGGGGGGGAGAAAAAGACCAACTGGGATTACATTTCATAAAACTCAATCACTGTTAAGAAAATAACCATCTGGCATTAAATCACGCCTGCACAGACGGCAGGCTTGTCCAGAGACAGGCAGGAGTGACTCAGTTACTTCAACAGAAGAGGGGGAGGCCAGAGAGTCCAGAGGTACCACTTGTCTGGAGCAGGGACCTGGGGAGGAGAGATGAGCCCAGTCACAAGTGCCCTTCACAGCCTCTGAGTTCATTAAATGTATTTTCATAAAGGAGACATCATCATCAAGAGAAATGTACACACAAAAAAGAGAGAGAAATGTACACAGAGAAAGAAACCAAGAGCCCACTGTGGACATGGCGGCCTAAGAGATCTGGCCAGGTGCACGCGAGTGGCCAAGGGTGCCCGTGTGGCCATGCACGCTCTAGAATCCCATTTCCGCAGGAACAGGATACTTGGAGCTACTGTCCCCTAATCCTGGGGTGCCAGGAACACTGGCAGAGCGCTCACAAGAGCTGAGTCCCAACTGCTGGCTATGACACGCAGGGGAGAGCGAGAGACACAGTTGGCCCCCGGGAGACACAAGATCCAACTTAAGCACAGCTGAGTCCCCGTCAACGTTGATTGCATACATCTTAATTATGGGACAAGAACGGGCTTGCAGATCACACACATCCTAGTGCCATTTTCCCACACGGAAAGGTCTTCTGCAGAACGAGCAGTGTGAGGATGGGGCCCCAGTCGGACACCTCCCCCAACCCTTTCGGAACCCCTACAACACTGCTGGGCAAGCTGCTGGGCAGAAACGTTCTTCAGCAGCTCACCACATGGCCCCGGGCAATCGGAGGCAGATCAGAACCCGTGACTGGTGGTCAGCATGGACTAGGGAGGATAATCCAAGGCCTCTGTGGCAACTAGTTGAGGAACCAGGGATCAAAGCCAACTCAGCTCCCACATGAACTACTGAAGAAACACACTGAATAAGCACCGTGGGCCCACAAGAGAAGGTTTACTGAACGGGGTGGAGAAATTGAAAATTCAGAAAGAAGCAGGCACTCGTCCCAGTCACAGGTCAGTGACCAAGTTCGCTCTAAAATCCAGAGACCCTAAGCCTCAACTTCAGTGCTCTGTGCACTTTCCAAGCTCTCTCCCTATGAACCCTCTCTGTACAACAGAAACCTTGCTCATCGATTCATACAAAAACCAAGAGGCAGACCCCCCTCGCCTGCCCTCCCATAGCACCTTGTATAGATGTACACCATGTTGTAGGTGTATCTCTTATACGCTCATCTCTCCCACTAGAGTGAAATCATCCTCATTTTCCTGATGCTTAGCACAAAGCCTGTTTATAAGCATGAAATCGACATGTGTTAAATGAATGAGTTATAAGGAAGTTTCAGGCACCATACAGAAGTGGTATCATTACCTATTGCTTGTTAATATTATTTAAGAGAAACAACCCCCTTAGATATAAACTGATCTACAATGATGGGGGGAAAGCCTTTAACATAAGTCAAGGGGTGCCTGGGTGGCTCAGACGGTTAAGCGTCCAACTCTTGGTTTTGGCTCGGGTCATGATCTCAGGATTGTGGGATCCAGCCCCACATCGGGCTCCCTGCTCAGTGGGGAGTCTGCTTTAAGATTCTCTCCCTCGGGGCGCCTGAGTGGCTCAGTCGGTTAAGCGGCTGCCTTCGGCTCAGGTCATGATCCTGGAGTCCCGGGATTGAGTCCCGCATCGGGCTCCCTGCTCAGCGGGGAGTCTGCTTCTCCCTCTGACCCTCCCCTCTCTCATGCTCTCTGTCTCATTCTCTCTCTCAAATAAATAAAATCTTAAAAAAAAAAAAAAAAGATTCTCTCCCTCTATGGAGCACCTGGGTGGCTCAATCGTTAAGCATCTGCCTTCGGCTCAGGTCATGATCCCAGGGTCCTGGGATTGAGCCCCGCAGGAAGCAGGAAGCCTGCTTCTCCCTCTCCCACTCCCCCTGCTTGTGTTCCCTCTTCTTGCTGTGTCTCTCTCTGTCAAATAAATAAATAAAATCTTAAAAGGGGGAAAAAAAAAAGATTCTCTCCCTCTGCCCCTCTCCCCACTCATGCATATGCATGAATCTTAAAAAAAAAAAAAAGTCAAAAAAACCCCAGAGATAATGAATATAGAGTTAATCAGGACAGATCCTCACGTGAAAAATGTTCCAACAGTCCTCCGACTACCCTGGTCAGTGCTTCTGGGCAATCTGCATTCCCTACACATAATACCTGTATCAACAAACAGGATCAGGTCCTTTGCTCTCCAGGAAGATCTGTGTGGATTTCATCGATGGCTAGAATATGAATTAGCAGGTAACTCAAAACAGTGTCCATACATAGATTCATTCAAAAACTAAAATTCAAGAGTAGTCCGAGTAGTTAATGAAACAAAAAATGTGATACCTCTGAGCATATTTTCAAAGGTCACGAACAGAAATGATACACCATTTATTTAGAAAATTTAGTACTCTCAGTGACTCAAAGTAAGACACATGAAGGAAAACAAACCGATGTAAATGGCACAAGTTCATGTCCATTTCCAATTAATCGGAATCTCAAAGCATGAGTGAAACAGTTAAGATAATGCAGAGAAGAGCATCAGACAAGAGGCAGTAGACCTGGGCTCTTCACCCAGATATAGGGGTTTTCAGCACGTCACTCACTGTTTGGACCTCAGATTCTTCTATAAACCAACATGGCCTTCTAGGATCCCAGGAAAGAGATCTCTAAGAGTTCAGGGAACACCAACTGGGAAGAAAATCTGTTGTGCTCATGTTCATGCTCACAAAAGTGACAGACTATTGGGTGTTATGCACAACTAAGTGAATTTCCTAGGGCAAGGGTCAATTCTGTTTATGGCTTGAACCACCTCTTTCTCTCCCAACTGTACAACACTCCTTGGTCAGCACATTCAATGCAAAGACTCTCTTCCTTTCGTTAATTCTGGACAAGAGGGTGGTAGTGATGGCCACAACAGTTGGCCACTGAAGGTAGACGGAGGCAGTTATCTGGGCAAACCCAGTCTTACAGCAGACTGAGAAAACATTAGAAAGCAGTACTCTTCCTAATTAGAGAAAGCTACTCATGCAGGGTACACAAACCTTATTATAACAAGAAATACTCGGAAATACTCAAGTATTTTCAAAAGGCTGAACCTACGTTTATCGTGAACACTTGAATTGGTGGCTGATGGCTTGTCCATTCTCTCATATTTCAAGGGTACCTACCACAAGGCAGGCAACATGCTGGCCCCCAGGGATGCAAAAATGGCTAACACGTGATCCATGCTCTGCATCTCAGGGTGGGGAGAGAAGTGGGAGGGGGACTTTAGTATCTGGAAGGCACAGATACTAAGGAGATAATCACAATGCAAAATAATAGGCAAAGTGGAGAACAAAAACCACAGTGGGAAGGGGTGGTTTGGGAAGGTTCTGCAGAGGTGCAGCTCAGCTGGGTCGTCCAAGTGGAGAATGCAGCATCTGGAGGAGAAAAGAGGAGGAAGAATATTTTGGGCAGAGAGAACAGCATACCCAAGTGACAGTCAGCATTAGAGCACATGGCCTTTGTGGGCACAGGGAGTCCTGGGATATGGCAAAAAGACTGGAACATCAGAATAATGATGGAGAAGAGGATGAAAGGGAAAACAGCTTCCTTTAAATGGTGAGGGGGAAAGAAGAGGAAGGAGCAGATCAAAAAGAGATTTAAGAGACACATCAATGAAATGCCATATGTGGACCTGCTTTGGATTCTAATTTGAATAAACCACTGCTGAATTTTTTTTTTTTTAACACACAATCAGGTAAATTCTAAAATGGACTGGATTTTAGGTGACAGTAAAGAATCATGGTTAATTTGTTTTTAGGAGTGATAATGGTTTTGTAGGGGTGTGTGTGTTTGTGAGTTCTCATGTATTAGAGATAAAAAAATAAAATAAAATAAATAAAAATAAGATAATCGAGCAAAGAGGGTGGGAAGGGGCAAGGGGAGGATGGAACAAGATGGGTCCCTCGTGAATAATACACATGATGTGTCGACTCCCATGACAGCCACAGTGGACTCTGAAGTCCATTATGATACAGTCCTGAAATCTGCCACAATAAAAAGTATTTGAAAGGCAAACCTTATAAACCCTGCTGAAAGGTTTGAACTGGGTCCTCTAAACCTTGCTTCTCAAATTTCAGTGTAAAAAAGAATCATCTTGGGGGCTTGCGTAAATGCAGATTCCCAGGCAGCAGCACCACAAGTTCTCAGTAAACATGGGCAAAGGCCCAGAAATCTGCACTTCTAATAAACATTCCAGATTATTCTAAGGCTGGTGGTCAGAGCCACACTTTGAGACAAACCACTCAAGGTAACAAGAACCACCCAAGGGCTGGGAGAGAATTCGTGTCTGGGTACTGAAGCCTCGGCAGCACTCTATCAGATGGACTGGAGGAGAGACAGTAAGTAGAAGGAGGAAAAGCGTCAGCCAACAATGAAGATCAGAGAGAAGTGGACAGCCAGAGGGACACTGAGGAGGCCGAATCAAGAGATCTTTGTAACTGACTGGGAATGAGATTCAGGAAGAGGGAAGCATCAGGCGTAACCCCGAGGTGTCCCCCAAGGACCCAGTGTTGCCTCCCCCACGTCCACAGCACCTAGCACAATGTCCTCCACGTTCTAAGAACTCAGTGTGGTTAAATCAACAAAAGAATGAGTAAAATCACCTACTCGGCCCCATTTTCCTACAGAACTAAAACATTAAATATTACTGTGCTTCCCTGTAATGCCAAACGGGAAAAGACATTACCATCTCAAACAGCAAGAGGGAAAAATCTACCCCACCATCAAAAAATGACCAAATCCATAGGGCCACGTTGAGGGAGTGGGTCACTCAACTCATTTCTCTGTGAACTGTATGAATTCTGGAAGGGTCAAGACATTCATCAAAGTGGTGACGCCAACAAATAAAAGCAATGGTCAATGAAAACAGGATCCATTAAATTAAAAAAAAAAAAAAGAGTGAAACATTTTAAATGAAAAATAGTTGCAGACTGGGATTTTTTTTTTTTTTTCTGGTTTGTGTAAAAATCTGGTCCACATTAGTTAAGTCTATAGAAAATCATTCTGTGACCACTGTTTGGCCTTCTGCATGGAGAAGAGGGCTGCTTGCCGTGCAAACCTCTAAGGCTCCTGCTTTGTACCTTTGTGTATCTGGCACCCATGCTCAAATGGCTCCCCATTGCCTTCAGAGCAAAGTCTAGATTCCCGGCCATGGCTCTCAAGAACCCCACAGTCCAGCTCAAACTACTTTCCCAAATCTATGTCCCTCTCTGTCCTACAGGAGCCCTCTGCTTCAGCCAACAGGGGGAAAGGAAAAGCAAAGAAGAATCTTGGTTCAATATCTGGTCATGTCATCTTAGCAAGCCGAAGAATCTTTCTGAGCCTCAGTTTCCCCACCTGTAAAAAGAACCTCATATTGACTTTGCAGTTGCTGGAAAGCTATCAGGTCATAGGTACAAATGCCTCACGCAATTCCAAACAGTCCCCCCATAAGCTCTGTGAAAATATCAGTTCCCATTTGGCACACTCGGTCTCCCACGTATGACTTCCCACCCCATTCCCCGCACCCCTGCCCTCCCCCACACGTCAAGCTCACCCTGGTGACTCATGACCTCCTCTCCCTGCCATTGGCCCCTGTTGTCCTGGCTTTCCTGAAGGGTCCAGCTAATGAAATTCTGTGTCATCTCCAGGAATCCCACCATGGTTCTGCTAACCGTTGGGAATAATTTTCTCCTTTGGATTTCCAAACCATGTAATCTTGGCCATTGGCCAATCCCTTGGCAAATGGCAAATGCCACTTTTAACCTCCCTGGTCTCTTTTTATCTCTGCCCAGTCCACTACACCCAAGTTTGGTAACCTCTCTGTAGGTCTATGCCAGTCCCCGCACAGAGTAATTACATTTCTTCCCCATGTTGAAAATCACAATGTGATGACATGGGCTGGTTAGCAAGAACCATTACCCAATCTCTTGATCTTGAAAATCAGGACAACTTGTGTTGGATAGCTGACATTTATTCCTGTCTAGAACAGGGGGCTAGAGTTCATAATTTTGGGTCATCACTCAACCCTGTGATTACAGGCAAGCTGAGGGCAGCTGGGAGGAAGAAGTAGCCACCAAAGAAAAACTTTGCTAGTTTGGGAAATGCCAGCCCCAAATCTATGGACTCGAAGCGCAAGAAAGATGAAGTCATCACAGCCACAATAAAGAAGCAGAGGGGAGCCTTGGGACAGTCCCAGAGCTCTCTGGTGTATCAGTCTCCAACACCTGGGACAGGTGTCCTGAGGAGACACAAAGGGAAACAGAAAGTACAAAATAGTCAAAAGCTCCTCTTATTTTTATTTTCATTATTGAAATGTTTTTGAAAGACTGAAGGCTTCCCAAAAAGTTTTTCATGGCAGGCATGTTTCCAGCCCCAGCCCTACCCCAAGCCCGCATGAGGGGGCGTCCCAGCAGCGCCTGGATCCAGGACACCCTGCCCTTGCTTTGACCAGACCTGAGCATCTAACCCAGGACGACCAAGTCCATGTGTCTAGGAACTGTGACAGAGACACTGCACAGAAATGACAAGGTCAATGTCACTGGGCCTGGGGACCATCACATCGAGGGGGCTGTCTCCAAAAGTCCACCAGAGCAAGCCAGTGGTGTTAAGAAGCAGAAAGCAACAGCCACACAGAGGAAGCTAGACTGCAAAGAGGAGACCGGAGCAAGTCCGCACAGAAAGGCAGGGACGAGCATCCCATGCGGCCACTGAGGGATGTAGGGAGCAGTTCCGATCACCGCGGACCCAAGGTGTGCTCTGTTGCACCTCACCCCCCGCCCGGTGGGACTGATTGTTATATCTTTGGGACAAACACTCTTTTACTTATGCCAACCTGGGTGGCTTTCCTTTCCTTGCAACCAAATGTGCACTGACTACAACATTCTCCTTTAAGAGAAACTAAATAAACTCCACCGGGAAATCCCTCTCATAATCTATTTCAACCGACAGCAGCTACTTTTGTCTGATTTATTACCTCGGTAAGCCTGCCTTCGGGCAGACGGAGGGGCTGCGATCTCTTTTAAAGCAGAACTGATCCTACATTACCAGTGCCCTACACGATGCATCTAAACTAGTTTGGTCAGCTTATCCATTCCCTGAAAGCTGGGGAGTCACCACATCAGCAACTCCGTTGCTAAGGCAACTGCTTACTTTCCATATCAACGGCAAACTCGTTGCTATGGAAACACATATACAAGAAAAATTCCTCTCTCCAGCCAGGGACCAGATGGCAGGGAACTCAGGGAAGTCATGGGTTAGGGGGCTTTGCTAAATGGGATGTTTACTAGAGTGCATTTCTCTCATCATATCGGAGACACCACCGGCCCCGAGCACATTTAGAAATTACCACCTCATTACAAAAAGCAAAGGTTTGTTTTCTGCCTGCAAAACTACAGGCAGGAACTACAATATATACAGGTAAGTTATTTTTGAAATGATTCTGAATTTCTCCCTCTACATACGAACGTCTTTTGTTTTTATTCCCCGTGCTGAATATACCCTAAAATGAATTCTCCAGTCAAACAGTAATGGAAATCTAATTTTCAGTAAGAACTGAAATAGAGGTTTGATATTTTTCCTCCTTTCTGATGGAGAGATAATCCAGAAATCCTCTTTAGTTTCCACCAACTAAGCGCTAATGTGTCCCAGATTTATACCTCTGGTCTGACTTCTCTATTGAGCTTGAAACTCACATATCAAACCTCCAACCTGACAGCTCCACTCAGATGTTCAAAAGCCACCTCAAATTTAACATGGTCAAAACAGAATTTTTGCTCTATCCCCCATCCGACTTCCCAACCCTCGTTTGCCCACAAGCCTTCATCTGCAAACCTCAATCCTGGTCTGAGCTAACACTGTTTCTTTCATCTCTAACCTGCACCACCAGAACCAGTCCAGATACATGCTTCTCCCTGATATCTCTTCACAACATCTCATTCTCCCTCTTTAATGTGCTTTCTACTAGCCTTCTTTCTGTTCCTTGGACATTTCAAGCTGTTGCCACCTCAGGGCCTTTGCACCTGCTGCGCTCTCTGTTCCCGTCTTTGCAGCACCCCTTTGCCACTTAAGGCATGGCACCTCCGGGAAGCCTCCTACCCCCACCCCTCTCCAGCACATTATCCTGTTGTATTTTCTTCACTGTGTGTATCACTATCTGATAGATTACCTATGTGACCATGTATGGATCTACTGTTTAACATGGGCCTCCCCCTTCCCTTCTGCCTGCCCTATGGATAGTCTAGAACAGCCCGGTAACTATCACAGGTCACCACTATATATCCTCAGCACCCAAAACTGTGCCCAGCACTCCCCATGTATGTGTGGCATGAATGATCACTGCTAAAAATGCTTCTAAAAGGACTGAGCTACTTTTTTTGGAAAACGCTGAGTCTAATTTTTACTTTGCAGACTAAGGCTTCTGCAGGGTCTCAGAACCATGGCTACGAACGCGGGTTCTCGCTTTACATGCATCTGTGGAAGACGCTGGAAAGAACTGGGCATTCCATGCAGTATTCCAAGAGAACGTCGCGGGACGCTGATCTGTACCACACTGCTGTACTCTGACCGCAGGAGACCCTGGTGCTTTTTGCCCTCCACAAGAGCCACGGCGAGAGAAGCGCTCATGCCACTTGGCCTTTTTTTCTAAAAACAAAGTGTACAAACGTTCTGCTGGCGGACTGTTTTCTATCTAATGACATTAGTTAAATCACTTCTCGGTCCCGTCCCCAGAGGAGCACAGACACAGCCTCTGCAAGGCACCTGACGGAGCTCCAGTAAACAGAAGGCAACCCTGAACGCAGCCCCAGGGGGAGCACGGCGGAACCCCACCCATCCTGTGGGGACCAGGGGAAGAGCCCACAGGGTCACCAAGAGAGCCTCTCCCCTGGGAAGCAGCACAATCTCTCCGCCTGGATTTACTGGCCTCCTGCTGAGTTCACAAGCGCGCGTGCACGCACACACATCAAAGAATTCATCCCCTTCTTGGAAGGCGATGTAACCTCACCCAGCAAACCGGCAAGTTATTACTGAAAAAACAACTTTACACTGCTTTCTATCTTCAACCATACATTTCCTTGCTTTTCTTCTTATCATTCTTGGCACAGACTGCATCTTCACCTCTATCAAGCTATTGCTTTTGAAAATATTAAATGCAATTTAACCAGAATATCTTGAAGCAAAACCTTGGTTAACTGCCATGTTAAAAAAAAAAAAAAAAATGGGTCGGCGTCTCTGCTTTAGTTACCAGAGCAATTTAAAGTTTTCCCCTTGGCATCCTCGCTCTCCCACCAACTCCTTACTCTTATTTACATAACCTCCCTGACCACCCATCTCTCTCCTTCCTCTTCCCTGACACGGTTCCAACACATCCCTTGGGTCCAGCAACATTCATCTCCTCTAGGCCTCTGTGACGGAAAATCCCACGCTTGCTCAGTAACAGCACCAATGTTTTACTTGGGACTGCAGCGGGCCCAGCCAAAAGACAGCATTTCTTAGCCTGCTTTGCAGCCATGTGACCAGAGTATAACCAGTAAGATGAAAGCAGAGTGTGGGGTTTCTGAAAAAGCTCCTTAAAATTGCTAATTCAGTGGGACCCCCGTTGGTCCTTCCATGCACACCCCTTCCTACTTCCTAAATGGAAAACATGCTAGCTGATGCCATCTCCAACCATGAGAAGGTTCTGAGAATGGAAACCAGCAGTGATTGGGAACAGCAGAGCAGAAAGAGAGATGGAATGTGGGTCTCTGTCCAACTCCTCAAGACTTATTTTATGTGACAGACCAATCCACTTGTAGCATGTTTAATTCACCCTTGTTTGTATTTTCTAGAATAAATAGTCAAACCTCATCCTAACTAATCCATTCTTGGAGGTCCCGTGCTCATTCCCACACAAGAATGCTTTGTGAATTTAGTCGAGTGCTGCCCCCATGAAGAGTACCCACATGCCCCATTCTGGGGAAGAGAAGCTTCTCTGACCTCAAACGACACCTATCACCTATTGATCTGGCATGCTTCCCATACTTCTGATGGTTTATTCTTTTTCATTTTTTATTATGTCTCCTGTTTCCCTGCAATGGAAGCTGCTAAAAGGCAAGAACCAAATCTCACCTTAACTTAATCTTTCACATTACCAAATAATTCTACTGAATAAACTAATAAGCAGAGGACCCTGGTGTCCCTGAAATCACAGGTAAAGAGATATTGATGGCCTACTCATATGGAAGCACTCCACAGAACAACTTGGTAAGTTCGAACAGTAACTTCAGGCCCGTGTTGAACCAAATGCAGCCAAAAGATAAACCCTCACAGAGCTAGTTAGACGTATTCAACAAGACAAGCAGCAAATAAGTTAAAAGTGACAAGAGTAGGAAATGGGAATAAGATACTTTAAGGAGACCATGAAACCAAAATCCGTAAACAAAAGACCTGCCTGATAAACCACAGTATCATCAAAACAAGCATTACACTGACCTTTTAAAAATACATAATCATCTGTTTCAAGTGCAAAAATGTCCACTGGGAAGATGGTGGAATTTTCTATAAAAATAAGACCTGCCGGGCGCCTGGGTGGCTCAGTTGGTTAAGCGACTGCCTTCGGCTCAGGTCATGATCCTGAAGTCCCGGGATCGAGTCCCGCATCGGGCTCCCTGCTCGGCAGGGAGTCTGCTTCTCCCTCTGACCCTCCCCCGTCTCATGCTCTCTCTCTCTATCTCATTCTCTCTCTCAAATAAATAAAATCTTTAAAAAAATAAAATAAAATAAGACCTGCCATCATCTTGCCAAAACTTCAGAGCATTAAGATGACCAAGGGCTCCATGAGAGAGTATGGATTAATCCAAACAACCCATCACTGTGAAAGAAGCAAAACCCATGACTTTCAAATAGGAGGTCAGTGTGCCAACTTCCCATATTATTTACTGCAGAGAATTATCCTGCAGCTAAAGTGATTTCAAAGGGAAATCCCAAAGCCACTTCAGCTCATCGGGGGAGGTTCTGAGAGCAGTTTCTTGCTGCTTGGCTATCCAGGCAGTACATGAGTGAAGCAGCATCCCACAGACCTACCAGGTACCACGAAGCCCTACCAAAGAAAACGCGACATTTTTGAACCGTTCATGGAGAGAGCTACTGGACACCAATGGGGCCCTCGAGTCCAGAAGAAACAAGCTTTCTAGAAGACTTGTAGGGATCCTTAGAGAGGTCAATAATAGGAGTCACTGTGGAAGGACTTGAAAAAGCAGTGTATCTTTGAAACAGAAGGGCCAGAAAAGAATGATGTGAGAAATAGGAAACAGATAAGCAAAAGGAGGAGACTGGGCGGAAAGGAGGACTTCTGCTGGTAAGTTCCAGGAGCTAGGAGGAAAGTCTTGGCGGGGGGTGGGGGGGGGCAACTCATTGGACCACAGACCACACATTCAACTTTGTGTCCTTTCAGCACTCGATGTCATTGAGCAGAGTAGGAACAGACCATAATGGATATTTTAAAAAGTCTTTTAAATGAATGAATGAATGAGCAGACAATGAAGAGCAGGCAAGATTGGGACAACAAAAATGCCCCCCCCACCCCCGCCACAAAGGCATCTAATACCTCGAAGAATAGGGAAGAAGCAGAGTTGGTTGGATCGGTGGGAGAGCATGGCCAAGGGCAGCACAGGCTGCCTGAAATTACCGGATGCTGGTATGAAGGGCTCCCTATTCCAGGGCCTACAGCATGGGTTACTTTAGGCCCCTCAGAGACCCTGGAAAAGTCTCAACCTTCTGAGGTAACAAAGTCTACATTTATTTTTTTTTTTTTAAGATTTTATTTATTTATTTGAGACAGAGAGAATGAGAGAGAGAGAGCACATGAGAGGGGGGAGGGTCAGAGGCAGAAGCAGGCACCCTGCCGAGCAGGGAGCCCGATGCGGGACTCAATCCAGGGACTCCAGGATCATGACCTGAGCCGAAGGCAGTCGCCCAACCAACTGAGCCACCCAGGCGCCCAACAAAGTCCACATTTAGCACAGACAGGAGAAAGCGGTATGCTAGGCAGTGTGCACGGGTGAGCAAGAGGCAGCCCATACCCAGGGATGAGCAGGATCCTCACCTGCCCCAGAGGCCTCAGAAGAAACTTAGACACCTCGTCACATTTTCCGCATGCCCCATCACCCAACGTTACCCTGATTTTTAGGACCTTCCCCATCAAAACCAGACTGCACAGTCCTTCAAAGAGCATTCTTCATCCAAAATAAAAAAGTCATCTCTTCTTCCTAAAATGACCATCGATGAAATGGGTACACTGACTAGCATCACGGGAAAGGGAAATGCTCTTGACTCGGTGTTGACACCACCAAGAGGAGAGAATTAGAGGCAACTGTGCATATGGGGGTGTCCTGCCACATAAGCGATGCCAGCTCATTTTCCAAACTGCCTCTGAAAAAGAATCTCATCCACCAGGATGGAGAAGCAAAACATCAAGGGGGCTGGGAATTGGGAGGGAGAGCTTGTATAAACAGTGTCTAGGCAGAGGAGAAGGGACTCTGAACTTGGGCCGGATCAGTGGAGGGGGCCTGGGATGGATCCTGGAAGCAGGAAGCCGAGAGGGCAGTGGTAGGCTCCGTGCAGAAGCCACATCTCTCCATTTGCTGACAAAGACAGAATCTGGCCCCATCTCAACAGCACAAAAAGATTCTCTATATTTACCTTTCTCTATCCTGCACCCCCAGAGTAAATTCTGGGTTTACTGGTGTTATTTTAGTTCCCTGTAACGCATTTTCATAGAATATTTTGAGGAAGAACGTAGAGATCATCTACAATAGCCTGTCTATTGAGGTGTAATCAAGCACCGGGGTTAATTTAAGCATAAGGCCCTTCAAAACTGGAGGGAGTGAGGGTGAATTCCTATTCTGCTACTTACCAGCTTTGTGACCTCCAGCGAGCTCCTTAACCATTCTGAGCTTAACTCATCACCTATTTTAGAAGGAAAACAGGACCTACCTCACAGGATTGTAGTGAGGAAGTGGGATATTGCATATGGAATGTTCAAAGAAGAGGTTTCCATATTATGTCCGCTACTGTTACTACAAAATACAGGCTGCTCTTCACTTTTCCTGAGTCAGAGGTTCCATTAAAAAATCTAAAAATCGAATGAACAAAATCTTGGGATCCTCCAGGAAAATGCAACATGCATAGTCACGGGGCTTGCAGTCAATAATTTCAGGCTGTCTACAGAGCCTCTGATATTTCAGGCTGTCTACAGAGGCTCTGATATCCAAAGACCCCCAATTAAGAAACCCAGCAATTACAAATTCCTGCTTCTCTATGAGGACCGGCATCAAAACTAGAACCAGGTATCCTGGTTTCTAATTCACTCCTCTTTCAACCAAGACAAGTTGCCCATATTAATAAGCTAAAACTGTATTTAAAGCACTCAGCCCTGGGGGCACCTGGATGGCTCAGTCGGAAGAGCGTGCAACTCTCCATCTCGGGGTCGTGGGTTCGAGCCCCATGTTGCACACAGAGAATACTAAAAGAATAAAAATAAAAAATAAAACACTCAGCCCTGGATATAATAAACATACTTTTGGACAGTGTTTCCTTGATAAACCTTCTTGCAACAACAACGTTTTTTGTTAAATTGGTCAGAAGTAAAGAAAAAGCACAGAAATAGAAACACACATACCTGAACCATTATATCCAGTCTATAAAAGGGAACTGCACTTTACTTCTCCTTTACAAGTACTCAGAGAGGTTAGCACATGCTCATCTTATAGTCTTAACTGAGATTGTATTTAGGGGGTATAAAACTTATTCTCAGACTATGAAACTCTACTGTGATGGATTCAGGCAAAAGTCCATCCACAGAGGAATCCCTAAGATGAGAAACCGGTGGGAAACTTTGCAGAGGTTGGGTAGCAGCCGATCCCACGTGAACCGACAGCTCACGCTCAGCAACCCCAAGAGGGGCCAACCAGCCTTCCCGATGTGAGAACACAGAAGAACTGTCTATAAAGCATTCTTGGGGGGAAACAAAAAATCAGAACGGTTTTTTGATCCAGCCTTACTTCCATTTCATTGAAAATACAAGGGGATAGAAGAACATGATAAATGAAATCCAAATGGAGCCGACAGAACATGGGGCACTCCACAGCACAAGAGCTGGGTCTCTGACAAGGAAGGGCATCAGAAAGGGGGGTGGGGGGCATAGGGTTGCTATTCATGAAAACAGCCAACTGCATGGCATAAACCACATTTGGACCCTAATTCAATCAAATATTCTATAAATCCTCAGAGATCTCTGAATATGGATCTGGTATTAGGTGATACCAAGGAAGTGTTCACTTTGTTCAGGGTGACAGTGGAATTGAGGTGATGTAAAAACTGGAGATTTTTCTTATGCACACGGAAAGTAAAAATGACATGAGATCTAGGATCTGCCTCAAAAGACTGAAGTCACAAACCCTTGTTAACTACTGGAGCTGGGTGTGGGCAACGGGGGTGATAAGGATTCGCCACACTACTCTCTCTCCATGTGTTTGAAATTCTCCAGGATTACAAAATAAAAATAAAACTCTATCTTTCACAGTCCTTTTTAAGTCCTTACGTATCTAAGTCTTATAAGAGATAAAACCTTAAAAGAGAGAAAACGGAAGCAAAACTGTCCATTCTCCCCGACTTACTCATTCATGACATGTTCCCGATGAAATCTCAGCTTTGGAAAGAACCCAAGAGGGCATCTAGTTCACGGATTCTCAAATCTGGCTGCAAGTCAGAAACACCCAAGGAGCTTATCAGAACCACCAATTGTCCCCAATCCACCTCAAACCGAATGAATGAGAATCTCCAGGGTGGAGCCACGAAATGCTCACGGCTTTGAGGTGCCCGGGTGCTGCTGGTGCAATCTTGTAAGATACCTCTCCCACATCCCAGGCAGGCAGGTGTCCAGCAGGGGACGTGTTCCAAGCCCGCAGGGACAAGGACCACACCGGATTCTGCAATCTCAGTTATGTCAAGTTTAAAACTGTGTTCCACACTTTTTTAGAAGAAAAAAATGTGACTACAATGTGCAAGCCTTCCATTCTCCCCCTTCAACGAACACGTATTTCTCACCAACATTCGGCTGCACTTGGTCACTGGGTTGTGGCCCAACCTCGGTGTGGGAGCTACCACCAAGTAAAATCCCCGGGGAAAAAAAACAAGTTTACCCATGCAGCCAAAGGGGCTTTCACTGGGCCAAGTGTCAGGGAGAATGCCTCCCCCTTTACTCAGCCAGCCAGAGGAGAAACCCCAAATGGAGGGGCCGGGGCCAGTGCCCTGGAAGGACCTGGGAGTAACCCAAGAAAGGAGGACAAAAGGGGGAAAACTCACACTCTGGGCTCTGTTCTCACAAAATCACAGAGGATGGGAACAAACTCCCGCTACAACACCGACTGGCATTCGATCAGAAACATGTCAATACAGGTCGGCCTGGCCAGGAAGCCAGGACTCCATGTTTCGTAAGATTAACAATCTCAGATCCTCAAAGCCATTCATTCCCTTTGGTATCGGTGTTTGTGCAGAATGACAACCGTCACCCGGAACACCTGACTCCCAGAGTGGGGGCGGGGGGTGCGCACAGGGGAGACGGCACTCCCGCCCATGTGCCTTAACACACACGCCCCGCCCAACACACCTGTCACTCGGGGGGTGATGAACATGCCTCCAAAACTCTCTGCCCACTTTGGAGTTGCTCTCCTTGAACATTTTTTTTTTAAACAATTTATTTATTCATTTGAGACACACACAGAGAGAGAGAGAGAGAGAGAGAGAGCATGAGCAGGGGGAGGGGCTGAGGGAGAGGGAGAAGCGGACTCCCCGCTGAGCCAGGAGCCGGAGGTGGGGCTCGATCCCAGGACCCTGGGATCATGACCTGAGCCGAAGGCAGACGCTCCACTGACTGAGCCCCCCCGGCGCCCCACACTGAACATTTCTGAGTGAGCGTGAGCTCCGGCGTCGTGGCAAACCCAGGGCCAGGCAGGCAGTACCGCGCAGGACAGGGTCACGCCCAGCTGAAAGCGCTGTTCGTTGCTTCCTCGGGGACATGCGGCTTTGGGGGACCTGGACAGCATTTTCTTCACTATCTTCTAATCCTCAAGTTGCTTTCTAAGATTTTCCCCTCCTAACCACAAAGACCCACCTATACAGAAACTTTTAACAGCACAGCCTTGGTTCTTTAGAGGGGCGCAGCGAATTCTCTTTAAGTTCAAAGAAAGATGGTAGAGCAGTCAACGGAGCCAAGTCCAGAGGTCGGTCTCCTCGTGCCCCTTCAGCGAGGTGGAGGGGAGGAAGGAGAGCGGGGGACACCCGGGGACGGCAACAGCGCCCCACCTCTGTCACGGTTAGGTAAAAATAAGGACGTGGGGACTATTCGCATTTGCACACTGGACCGAGGCATCGCCTGCCCCAGCGGGCAGAGGCAAAGATCCTGAGTGTCCGCGTCTCTCCCGGTGTTCCCAGGCAACCCCCCTCCTCAAACCCTGCACGCCCACTCCCCACGCTGAACATAAACTCGAGGGGAATACCATTTGCAGACAAACGTGTCCAGTTGCAGCAAGGAAAACTATGGCGTCGCCACTTCCGGATTCATATTCTTCCCTGCCCAAGACGAGCAGAGTTCCCTCAGGCTCAAGATTGTGCTGGAAACAGGACTGTGTTTCTGAACAGAAAGGCCCCAACACCGCACAGTCAGCGCCCCACACTCGAACTTCAAAGAGAGGCAAAAGCAGACTGCCGGCTCCACATCGCAATGTGACTACCCCGAAAAACCAGGCTGCAAAATACAGTAATACTGTGAAAACTCTGTGGAGAGAACGTTTCCCAGCTTACGGTTTAACTGTGGCTACGTGACTTCTCGGAACTCCGAAGTCAGACCACAGCTTTGCGTTCCAGCCCTACTGGTCAATCCTCTTTCTACGGCTCCTATAATGATATTATACAAACTATCTCACTTCAGCAGGCCAGGAAACCTGGACTAAGGCTTTACAGTCAAAATTCAATCTTTTGGAAGCCCATCTCTAAGGGGAACCTTACCCTGATTTTTCATAGTCTGGGTGTTTCGAAGTTACCACTTACGTGTACCCCTGATTTTATGAGTCACCTCGGCAATCCATGTCTTTGTCTGGTCTTGGAGTGTACTGTTCAGTCACCTCCCAATGTCCATTACTGTCCAATTTATTCCAGAATCCTGGAGAGGTTGCCTCTCTCCAAGTTAATACTTAGAAAGAAAAGAAATGCCATTTTTCTCTTGTCCCAGGTGGCAGTTTTCCTCAAATGTATATACACATACCTCATGGTTAATGGCTGTCCTTGGAATACGGACCTGTGTTTGTACTATAAACCCAAAGTGACCCATCCACATTGAGGGATGATCCTAAGAACCAATCAAGTGCACAAACCACTGTTGTGTGATCATGCTCGGATACCACAGTGGGAAACTCTCAATCCGGCACGAACACCAAAAACGCTCTCCAACGAATATGGTTAAGGCAAAGGAAGTTCTTTGCAACCAAATGAATGAAATAAAATTACTCATTTATAACTGCTACTTCGGTGTGGTGAACATACATCCCTCACGCTTTTTTTTTATGGGGAGAAATGACACATTTTAAAAAAGAAAAACGTGAGTTCCAGACCCAGAGGGCTTACCTGACTCCTCTCCTTGTCCACTTTCTTAAAACACTTATTCAAAGACAAATTATGTCTCACTGAGTTTTTCCACCCGGTAGGTGCGTTTGCAAAATACGGAAAATGTTCCAAGATCCAGTTGTAGATATCCTTTACTGGCAGGCGCTTGGTTGGAGAGTCCTCGATGGCCATAAATATGAGGCAGCTAAAGGAGTAGGGGGGTTTGCAGTTGGGGTTCTGCCTGGCATCGTAGGGCATGTCAGAGTGGGCAGGGGATGGAGGGGTGTCATCGTCCAGGTCCTGGACAGGGCTGACACTCCTGAGGACCGACTCCCCGAAGCTCTTCAGCAAGTTCTTGCTCTCGTGAAGCCAGTTCAGATTGGTCAGCTCTTCATCTTCCATGGCCCCCTCTTCTAATCGGATGTCAGGCAAAGAGAAGTCAAGGTCATCGTCCTCCTGCAGGGCCTTGGAGAAACCACTGTCCCGGTAACACTGACTCAGCCCACTGGAGACACTAATTCCTGAGCTTTCTGGCTTCTTACTCGGAGGCATGACTGGACCCATTTATGTGAAGGCTCCTGGTAAACACATTACAAAGAAAAGATGAGTTGGGGAACCCCAAAACAGAGAGGCAGCCATGCCCTCCGAATTCTTTTCAGACCACCTCCCACCCCTGCCGCCTCTATGGACCCCCCGGCCCCACGGGAACACCATCTCATGGCTCCCACACTGGGTAACACAGACCCACCACTCTACCACACAGAGATGCACTACTGTGTAAAAGCAGTCCACCGTGCAAGCAGCCTGGCGACTTGGTCACCTCTTCAATACACTGAGACTGGAGCTATTTACAGTACCTTTAATATGCATATGCATCATGAAAAGAATGGGAAATCTATAAAGCTTTCTTCCCAGATTTACATGACCGTTCTATTATCACCGTGGCCCACTGTCAGTTATTTCTTGATGCCTCGATTTCTTCTCAAAATATGAACGTATACACAGGTAAAATTCTTTCAAGCCTCACGACAAATACTACAAAGTAAACGCAATGTACCACTTCTGTCACTTGGGGTTATAGTCCTCATAGTTTATCCTACCCTCCCCCCCGCTGACAAAAATACCTGTAAGTTTAAGGCCAGGTGTTTCAGATTAAGTTCAGCTGTCTCCACATGAAAACCATGACAACTGCCCCAGAATTAACACTCTGACCACAGCGTGCATTGATTGGTAGTGTTTCATATTTGACTGTATCTTTCCTCCACAAGCAATGGCCCCAAACTCTGCAACTTTAATCACAGCTGGCAAGTCTAAAGAGTGGTAAACAAGGAAGTCTGTGGGTTGGAACTGGAGGAAAAAGTACATTCAATTACTGGGACACTACACCCCAAATGAAAAAGCGAGTGAGTAACTTTGGGCACCACACAAATCAATGGGAATGTGAAGACGAGCCATTAACTGAAATTAGAATTGGTGAAAAAAGCCAGAAGAGCAACTGGCAGCTTCCAGACTGGAAGGCAAATGCAACAAAAATTGCTACAGAATTCTATTCTGCACCCCCCATGCCACCCCCATTTTTATCAATGACCTAGAACAGGGAGTACAACTTCTGATGAGAAAAGAAAATGAGGACGTGGCAAGTCCACAAACAGAATGACCCCGACAGATACAAAGCATATTCAACCCTTGAGTACTCAACGTAAGATAGAAAGAACAGTAAAGATAATTAAAGAGGTCTCCCACTGTCCGCTTGTAACGCTCACACAATGTGCTTGGTTTAAGAAGCATGTCTATTTTATTTTTTCCCCCTGAGTAAGAAGATCAAGCCATCTATCTAGAAAAAAAGAACGAACACAAAAGCAGACATGATCATTCTAAGGCTCCAATGCCCATTGACAGTGTGCTGAAAGTAACTGCCACTTCAGCTGGGGAAGCTCTTGAATGGGATTCTTGAAAGCATAATGTGAGGCACCCAACGGCCAGCCCAGGGTGCCTGAAAACGGCAGCACCCTCTCCCTCTATCACAAGGTAGACAGACAGAACCTGCTGGCAGAAGGCGGGAGAAAGCTCTCCGGAGCTGCTGAGAGATGCCCAGCTCCAAGGAGCGAAAACTTCCAGTTTCAGCCACAGGGACTATTTCTTAATGTCAAACAAGGAACCTAACCTGAGTAGTACAGGACACAATTTAAAGAATAAGCCAGTATCTTTAGGTCTGGGGCTATGACAGAGACCAACTTGATAATGTTTTTACCTTCTTTATGAACAAATTAAAGCTAGGCTCGTCTCTCTCCGAGTTTCCCCAGATCCCATCACAAAACCCTAGGTTTCTGACAACCAGGAATATCCACACAGTAGCGTACAAAGCAGAACATATACTCCAGCCACTGAAGTCAACTTCAGCTCCAGATGAAAGTTTTATGTCTCCTGAGCTTCCAAACAGGAAAATTATATCATGGCTGACAGTAAAGTAATTTAATTGCACTGTTGCTATGACAACATGCTGCTCTTTCTTTTCAATTTGCTTATTTGTCAGTAGCTTCCCAAAGGAACTAACACACTATACTCCATGTTTTCTTTTGTTTTAAACAAACATTGCCAGCAGTAGGGTTTTATTAGAAAAAAATGGCACTGTCGAGAAAAGAGGGTGACAGGGGTCCGCTACCCTTGAATCATCTGTCTGCTTTGTGCTTCTGTCCCCCCATGCTCTCCAACTGCTAACTGCAGCCCTATAAATCCAGCATTTTCATAGCAACGGTATCAAGAGCTGCTGATCACTACAGTTCCATTTAAAAAAAAAACAGTTCCCAGAAACCACAGCTGAGGAGTTTTCCATTATTATACTCTAACTACATAATTTGCCAAATCTTTTTTTCCTCCTATTTCAGAGGGGAAAAAAAGAGAGAGCGAGCCAGCGAGAATCCGGATCATGTGAGTCTGCAGTTAAGCAAACATTTTTAATCTGCTGCCAATAAGGTTGCTCCACCAGATACGCAAATAGTTATTCACTAGTGACCTCCTTACAACTTTTCGGTTTGCTATTGGTTACATTCCACACACACAAATACACACCCTCTTTTTGTTTTTATATGACTTGCTGTGTTTTGTTATCTTATTTGCTTTTCAACGGAGAAAATGCAGCAGGAAAGCGAGTTTCTTGCCCACTATCAGAAGGTTTCCAAATAACTGACACATTACTGACCCAGCTTCGAACAGATGCTCGAAGTGAACTTTAAAAAGTTAAGAAATCCTCTCCAAGCCGAGCAGGGCAGTCGCGAGTTTGGAGGGGCCGGGCAACCCCCCTTCGCGCGCGCGCGCGCACGCACGCGCTCCACTCCCGTCTACTGTACTTGTCAAAAACATTTCAAGGGGACCTGCGGGAGCGGCGATTGGCTGCGTCCCGCGTCAATCAGCAGCGTTGCCAGGCAACGAGGAAACTGCTCTGCTCCCCGTATACTGGGCAATTGGGAGCTCGCATACCTTCACTGCCGGTCAGATGTCATAAACCTTTTATTGGCCGCACCGCGGCGAGCCTTAAAAACACATCAATAAAAGCCCGCCGTCCCCCCAACTTCTCCAGGGTCCAAGGAGGGTTTCCTAGAGAGCCGGGGTGAGGAGGGGTCGGGCCTCGGGGGGTCTCGGCAGACGCTCACTGCCGGTGCCAAGCCTGCACAGTTTGGGGGGAGGGGGCATCTTTGTTAGGAGCCTGTTTCTCATCTTGGGGTCTCCCCTAGATCGGCACCCCCTCCCCCGGCCCGGAACGGCGGGGATCCTGTCCTCCGCGGACAATACCAACTCTGCTCCTTTCGGGCTTCTTTCGGAAATCGAGGCACCGGGAAACAGCCCGCACGTCGGGGCAGGAAACTCTTCGGACCGGGCAACTTCCCCGCTCGGGGGCTGCCGTCTCCCCGCCCGGCCGGGCCCCCCACCCCAAGCCCTCCCCCCAAGGAACTGCGGAGTCCCTCGTCTGCCGAGAGCGGTGAGGTCGCCTCCAGGACGGCCTCGGACGAGCGCCCCCGCCCCGAGTCACCCCAACCCCACCGGGGCGCCGGCGGGAGCGGGGAGCAAACTCACCTGGCCGGAGCGGGGCGCGGGGGCGCGGGGGCGCCGCAGCCCTTCAGCGGGAGCCGACAAAGTTTCGCGGGCGCCCAGCGGGCATCGCCTGGTGGCCCGGCTAAGGACGCGCGGGCGCGGCGCGGCGAGCCCGGGGCGGCGGGCGGCGGGGGGCGGCCGCGGGCGCGGGCGGCAGGGGCGCGGGGGTCGCGGCGCGGCATGGGACCTGCGGCGTCCGCCGGGCGCGCCGCGCGTCCTCCCGCCGGCCCCGCCGCTCTCCCCGCCCCGTCCCGCCTCCCGCTCGCCTCCGCCGCGGCGCGTCGGGCCGGGGCGCGCCGAGCGGCGAGAAATTGTTTCCACTGCAAACAAAAAAAGGCGACACATGACCAGGCAGGAGGAGGGGAAGCGCGGGGAGGGAGGGGCGCGGAGGGGAGGGACGGAGCGGAGGGGGCGGAGGGAGCCGGAGAGAGGGAAAACGTGGGCCGGGTCGCCGGCGGCCCGGGGTGCGGACCCGCCGGGGCGGCCCCAGCCCGCGCGCCCCCTCGCCGCGATCGACCCCGCGCGCCGTGCCCGGGCGCTCCCCGGGAGAATGGGGGGGGCGCAGCCGGGGCCCAGGCCGGCCTGGGCCGCGCGTCCTCGCCTCCAGCCGCGGGGCGGGGGTGACCGGCGCGGGCCCTCGCGACCCGGGGCGGCCGCGACCTGGGCGGCGGGGCTGGCGGGCGGGCGGGCGGTGCGCGGCCTGCCCCTTCCCCAGGCTCCGGCCACGCGGGCGGGCCGGCGCTGTGCCGCTGGCAACGTGTCGCCGGAACGCTCCTACCCCATCCGCATGCCTTACAAGGCTCGAAAGTAAAAATAAAAAGAATTACGATGCGGGCGAGGCTTGCGAGGGGGAGAGGAGATTCCACTTCTCCCCAACTACGGCGTCCTGGCGGGGCTCCCGAGGCAGTCCCCAGCCCTCCTCCTGCGCCCACCCCGAGCCCCGGGAGGAAAGGCACAAAGGCACCGCAGCCTCCCGCCCCGCCGGCCGCTCCCCCTGTCGTCTGCCGGCGCGTGCCTGCGGAGGGACGGAGGGTGGCCATTACAGCAACCGAGCGAGAGGCCCGTCCTAGAGGCCACGCCGGTAGGGCCTCTCCAGGGGGAAGGCTCAGCGCCGCGACCGACTTATAAGCCTTGAGCGAAAACCGGCCTTATCTCCTTCACATTTTGAGTTCTCAAGAACCCGACAGACAATTCGCAGGGCCACCCAGCGACCGGCGGCGTAGCCACCACTCCAAGTCTTTAGGCTCCTCCAAAGAAGGGCCACCCACTGCTAAAGCCACACCAACCAGCTGCCTTTGGAGAGGATGAAAGGAGAGTCCCACAGGACACCCTGGTGGTGACACAAATAAAAATATGATTGCACACCACTCGCACGTAGCCAAATCAGTAGGTTCCTCCATAGAAGAGAAGCCCAGGTGACAACTCCCATCACCCCCACCTGCACCCACCTGAGCCAGTGGACCGGCCATTTTGAGCTGTTTTTGAAAACTGCACAAAAACCCGTGAGAAGGCCCAGAGTGATCGCCCTCAGACAGCCCTCTAGTTTGCAGTACCTTTTAACCTAGCCAAAAGGGGAGAAAAATCCCACAGAGCTTCTGAAAAAAAATTTTTTTTCCAAAAAATAAAGAAACCCCAATCGATCTGGGAGTCATTCCTTTTAACAAAGCTTCAAAGCGGTGGGTGGCAAGTCTTCAGCAAGAACACTCACCACAGGCCTTATTACTTACCAGTGGTATGGCAGATCCCACCCAGAAGATGTCTCCAAGGTGGAGGCCCAGGGGCGGGTGGAGGTCATCCAGTCCCACCCCCTTTTAATTACGAGCACTTGATGTGACCTACCCAAACTCACTAAGCGAAAGGTGTAAGCTGAGAGAGACAGCTCTGAAGCCTCAAGCCAGAGATTCTAAGAATCAGAAATGGTGACAAAGGGGCGATTGGACATCAGTCAAGCGTAGGTGGCACCCTCCTTCCGCATATCCGTTGAGGGGGCTGAATCTCCCATCAAAGAAACCAAGGCCAGAGACCTCTGTCCAAGCCCCTTTGCCCACTCGGAGAAGAAGAAATACTCCCCTGCTGTCCTCCCTTTCCATCACCAGCTCCCAACCCTCCCCATAGCCAACCATACTCATGCCATAGCTAGAACTCTCTTTACAGTAAGAGAGGCGGCATGTTAATTTTCACTTCGGTCCTTTCTTTGTCCTCAGAGTTCAAGCACACAGAATATGTCGTTCTTAAAATTCTCCGTGCGAGCTGTTCAGCCTCCAGTGTCCGAAAACCAACCATGTAGGTGAACAACACCTTTAAAAAACAGGCAAGCCTTGGGCCAGGAGAAGCCCTAAGTAGAGGGTGGAGTATGGTGAGGTAAGCTGTCTTTTATTAGCCTGCCTCTCTTTCCTTCTGCGTGTTTCGGTTTCTTCCCTTCTCAAACATACAGACCTTCCTCTATTTACGACGGGGTTACATCCCAGTACACCCATCATCCTAAGTTGAAAATATCTGTGAGTCAAAAATGCATTTCATACACGCAACCCACCACCCATCCCAGCTCAGCCTGGCTAACCTTGACCATGCACAGAACACTAACCTCAGCCTACAATTGGGCAGAGTCACCGAACACACGTGTTGAATATCTCGTGTAACTTACTGACTACTGTTCTGCAAGTGAAAAACAAACATTTTGTTGTATGGGTTGTATGGGTGCAGAATGGCTATAGGTGTATCAGTTTGTTTACCCTGTGATGGCGTGGCTAACAGGGCGCTGAGGCCTTGCCCAGCCTCCCCAGAGGGCATCGGACAGTAGATCACTAGCTCAGGAAAAGATCCAAATTCCGAATCTGAAGTCCAGTGTCTACCGAATGTGTATCGCTTTTCACATGGTCGTAAAGTCAAAAAATCCAATGTCGAGCTATACTGCGTCAGGGACCATCTGCATTCCTTAATTCCTCTCTCCCACTTGTCATGGGAGATGCGGCAAGGGATGTCAGCCTGAGGAGGAAGTGGCGGGCCAGCCCTGCCTGATGCGGAGAGCGGGGGACACACATCTGCCTATCCGTCGGTCTCAAGTGGGGGGTCCACATATTTGTTGAAAGCCAAAGCAAGGCTTGGTGTGGCCCCTTTCTACCTTATAAGCCCATAGAGCCCCAGCTCTGAAAGATGCTCCCTCACAAAAGGCTGCAGGGGCCAGAGTCTTTGGAACACCACCATGTTGAATATCCTTCCTGAACTTTCAAAAGTTCCCTTGTCCCTGAGAAGTCTCCAAAAAACAAGTGGAACTGTTTAAACTATTGTTCCACAAACACGTTCAACAGCAGAATCCTACGTGTGCCCTGGAGCTGTGTGCAGAGGAGTGCCTCTCCCCTTGATGATGTCTTCCTTCTCCAACATGCTTCGCTGCCCTGCACCATGGAAGCCTCTCTCCCCATCCCTCGTTCTTTGGCCAAGAGGATTATTTATGGAATAGTTCAACGTGGAGCCTTCCAGCCCCCCTGATGCAGTAACACCTGAAGAGATGAGCAGTGAGAGGCCACTGCAGGTGGAAGGCCTGGGGACCTTCGTGTGTGAGGAGGAAGCTGAGGCAGGCCTGCAAAAATGGTCTCCTGGATCCTGCAAGCTGACTGCAGTGAAGAGGACTCATGAGCAGGAACCCAGGTCAGCCAGGGGCAGCCACACTGCGGGCTTCTCAGAACTGGGGCGTCATGAGGCACTTCCCTCTCCCCTTTCCTCTGAGACCACACTGTCTTTCCGACTTCCCTCTACATACCTGTTCCACTCTCCTCCCTGTCGGGCTCTCTCTCCTCACTTACGACCCCATATGGCTGCCGGCATCAAGGCCAAACTTTTTGACTTTCGGCACCCACCACCTTCAGACTGCCTCTGTCTTCCACGCCATGGCCTGTATTCTCAGGGCAATAACCTGATTGGCTTAGCCTGACTTAGGTGACTGTTCCTTTCTGCCCACCCCCTCCGGTCAGCTGAGGCTAGGGGCATGATGCAACCATCAGGCACACCAGGACTGGGAATGCCTTCGGAAGGAGGGTATCTAATAAAGATGGGTTGGTGTCTGACCTGTGCTACAGACCTGAGCTTTTCTCTTAGGGATACCCAGGAAGCCAAACCTAATGGATCAGAATCTTCTAGGATGGGTCTCAGGCATGTATATTTTCAGAAGGTGCAAGAGCAGGAGTTACTGTTCCAGGGAGGAGAAATGAATGGCACCTGCTGATTTATCAGATATGACTTGATCATATTAGAAGATGCATTCGTTCCTTGAGCAAGTTTTTACTGAGTACCTACCAAGTACACCGTATTGTGTTAGGTGCCCGAGATAAACGGGTTTTGTTCCTTATTGACCATGCCTGTTGGCGGAAAAGAGGGGAAACATAATATGACCAAACTCTTTAAATGCTAAGGTGAGCAGTTTATATGCACTAATTCAAAGGGCAAGAGGAACTCATTGAGTATTTTTGAGTGCGGAAGTTATACTATCAAAAATACACTTTAAAAGAATGGCTTGGGGGCGCCTGGGTGGCTCAGTTGGTTAAGCGACTGCCTTCGTCTCAGGTCATGATCCTGGAGTCCCTGGATCGAGTCCCATATCAGGCTCCTTGCTCAGCAGGGAGTCTGCTTCTCCCTCTGACCCTCCCCCCTTTCATGTGCTCTCTCTCTCTCATTCTCTCTCTCAAATAAATAAATAAAATCTTTAAAAAAAAAAAAAAAGAATGGCTTGGAACTAGTAGACAAGTAAGTCCCAGAGACCTAATACACAGTACAGCGATTATCAACAAGAAAACTGTATTATAAACATTTAAACGAAGTGACTAGATTTTAATTGTTCTCAACACTAGAAGAAATGATAGTAATGTGACACCACAGAAGTGTTAGCTAATGTGACAGTGGAAATCACATTGTAATATCAAATATATATGTTGTATACCTTAAACTTACACACATTATATGTCAAATATATCTCAGTTTTTTAAAAAAGAAGAAGGATTGTGGAGGCGCCCGGGCAGCTCAGTCAGTGAAGCATCTGACTCTCGGTTTCGGCTCAGGTCGTGATCTCAGGGTGGTGAGATCGAGCCCTGCATGGGGCTCTGCACTGAGCATGGAGTCTGCTTCAGAGTCCCTCCTTCTGCACCGCCCCCCCCCCCATCCCCACTCATGCTGTCTCTCCCTCTAAAATAAAGAAATAATTAAAATCTTAAAAATTAAAAATAAATAAATAAATGGAATTGTTGATTTAAGATGAGTTTTGGGAGAGGAAAGGAAAAAATATGAAAAACCCAAAGGAGGCAGAACTGCTGAGAAAGCAAGGCCATGATCCATATAACAGGGAATAAAGATTGTTTCTTTAAATGTTTTCAAAAATTATAAATATGCTAAAATATTAAAATAGTGATTCCCTCTGAGTGGCAGAGTTATGGGGTGATTATTTTGGCCTGCCTGTCTTTCATATGTGTTTATTATATTCCAAATTTTCTACCAGGAGCACCCATTATATTACACTACAATGTTCTAACGATAAGGTGGGGAGGATCCCATTAGAGCAGAGGTTCTCAGCCTTGATTGTGCACCAAAATGACCCGTAAGCTTATTGAAACTGCTGGCCCCCCACCCCCAGAGTCTGTGATTCAATAGGTTGGGGCTGTGGCCTGAGAATTCACATCTCTAACAAGCTCCCAGGGATGCTGCTGCCGGTGGTTGAGGGACCACAGTTTGAGACCCACTGAATCACAGAATAGTCAGTGAGACTGGAAAAAATGAATGTCTGAAAGCCTTCAAAGGAAAAACCAAGAGGGACTGTCAAATATGAGAAAAGAAGGGAAGATTATGATCAAAGAAAACCCCTGAATCGTGGGTTGACTAAGTCTCTTTGAGGTAATATATGAGAATGCTGTTGGTAATGGCAGAAAAGCTGCTCCCTTCCTTCCCTTGGGCGCAGAGGTAAAAAAGACCCAGCATCAGGGCTGGAAGGCCCTCCACTCTCAGAGAGTTTCAAGGTTTGCCCCAGCATCTTGGCCCTGGCCTGCCCTCTTCTCTTGCATTTTCCTCTTGCACATTCTTGATGTTTACATGACAGGTTCTGGAGGGTGTAGCCTGGGAAAAGGCTTCTTCAAACTTCTCCAGTAGGGAACAGAGCCAGGAGGCTTCTTTGAGGAGGGAAGGAGGGGATGTGTGGTAAGGGAAAGGACAGCCAAACCGGTGGAGTGAAGTTCATTAGCTCAGGTGCCCTCGCCAAACCCCAGCTTCTCAAGTCTCCTGCTGGAGGCAACATGGAAACAGAACCTGTCAGCTCCTCTTTGAGCATAAACACAAGTGTGAGCGAATCATCCAGAATCCAGATTTAGTCAATGCCTTCAGTCAACAAGTATTTATGACGCCTCTAGCTACAATATGCCCAGGACTTCATGGAGGGGACCGGAAAGGAACCTGGAGAAATAAAAGGGGTGGCACTCGCCCTCAAGGATCCGGGAGACTTGGGGAGCATTTATGAAGCGACTACAGATAAACATACACACACACACAAAGCAAAATACTGTGGCCCGAGGTGGTGTAGCCTGATGGCTAGCCTAACACCTGGGACCAGGTTCATGGTCTCACTTCACCACTTACTAGCTGGGTAAACTTAGTCAAGGTGCTTAACTTCTTTTTCTCCATCTAGTTTCCTCATTTTAAGAAAAAGTGGGTAGGGAGGGAGAATGATAGCAAGGCCCACTTCATAGGGTTCTGACGAAGAGCAAATGAATTAGTATTTGCAAAACACATATAATGGTGCCCTGGCACTTAGCACCATTTTTATTAAGTAAATAAATCAGAAGGAAAGTATTGACATAGTTGACTGCATAGCAATTTAAAATTTGCGTGTAGGGCCAGGGTCCTATAAATCAGGCGACAAGACAGATTCAAAAATGAGGAAATATTTGCCATACAGAGGAAAAGGGGTTAATATTTTAAATTTAGAACCCTTACAACTCAATGAGGAAAAAAAAAAAAAAAGGATCATCCTAATGAGAAAAGGGACAAAGTCACCAAAAGAGAAAGGAAAATGATGAATATACCCATGAAGAGAGGCTCCACCTCAGTAAAAAAACAAAGAAATGCAAATTCAAGCAATTGTGATATCTCATTTCATCTCCCAGATCGGCACAGGCTGAAAAGGAATAAGCATACCACTGTTGGTGGGGGTGTCAGGAAGAAGGTGACTCGGTACAACTCTTCAAGGACAACTTCAGTGAACCCAGCTATGGACCCTAAATTTCCAACTTCTAGGAATTTATCCTAGGGAAGTAGTCTCACAAGACCGTTAATGTGGGGCGCCTGGGTGGCTCAGTCGTTAAGCGTCTGCCTTCGGCTCAGGTCATGACCCCAGGGTCCTGGGATTGAGTCCCACATCGGGCTCCCTGCTCTGCGGGAAGCCTGCTTCTCCCTCTCCCACTCCCCCTGCTTGTGTTCCTGCTCTCACTATGTCTCTCTCTGCCAAATAAATAAATAAAATCTTAAAAAAAAAAAAAAAAGACCGTTAATGTGCCCCCCAGACTGTCTACCCTCGTGATCCAGTGACCCACTAAGCTCCCGCAGTTATCCTAGTGCCTGACACACACAGAAGACTTCCATCAGTACTTACTGGAAACATGCACTAGAATATGCAATATTATATTTAGGAGGGTGTGCTGGGACATTGTTTAAAATCACCAAAACTCGGAAATTGCTGCGATAAGAGGCTGCAGGCATATTATTATATTCTGTGGCCCACCCTGGCCCCATGCTCCCTTCGTTCCCTGCCATTTGGATTGAGATGGCAGTATGAGAACTGAAACTTATTTACGCCAGTGTTGCTTTGTTAAATGTAAGCTGGGAATGTGTGCATTAGACAATTTAAATTTTTGGCCACTCTGCACCTGTCAACAAATGACCATAAAAGCACCGCGAGTATTTATTCATTGGGGGGTTACAAATAATTTGTAGCAAGTACATGAATTTGCAAATACGGCATACATGAATAATGGCCAACTGTATTTAACAAACACTTGCATAGCACTTATTCGGTGCCAGACCGTATTCTAAGGCTTGGCAAATACTCATTTCAGCCTCACATTAACCATGGGGGCAGGGTACTATTATTATGCCCATATTATAAATGAGGAACCTGAGGCACAGAGAGGTTTAGCCACCTGCCCCAGGTCACAAAGCTGATAAGTGATGGGGCTGGGATTTGAACCCACACGGTCTGGCTCCAGAGTTTGAAGCTGTGTTCCAGGTAGGAACCAAGGGAAGCTTCAGATCCATCCAGAGCATCTGAATTCTTCTTGGAGAACCCCTGGGGGTCAAGGACTTGAAGGACAGGAGTGGTGGGGTTCAAGAGAGGGAAAACTGTGAGCAGCAAATAAAGAAGAAGGAAGGAAAAAGGGATTTTTAAACTGAATGAAAAGGTACCACTTGCAAAAAGGCAAAGTTCAGCTTCTATGTCATAATCAACATGGCATGGTGTACCTTTGTAATAAAAAATAAATCAACGAGATACTGAGCATCAAACAAATTGTAAGTGCCTTGAGAGAGGCAAGGACCCTGCCTTATACTTCTCTTCTGCTCATAGCATGTGGCACAGTGGTAATCAAAAATATCGATCGCTTGGGCGCCTGGGTGGCTCAGTTGGTTAAGCGACTGCCTTCGGCTCAGGTCATGATCCTGGAGTCCCGGGATCGAGTCCCGCATCGGGCTCCCTGCTCGGCGGGGAGTCTGCTTCTCCCTCTGCCCCTCCCCCCTCTCATGCTCTCTCTATCTCATTCTCTCTCTCAAATAAATAAATAAAATCTTTAAAAATATATATATATCGATCGCTTAACAGAAAAAAAAAAGCTTCTTTTTATTGCTCTCTCAAACTGGTATCTAATAACTACACAGATTAGTCAAAGAGAAGTAGCATCATCAACCTTTTCCTCCTCCAAAGTTCTGAAGAGCTCTTATTGTTTTCCTCTGTTCACCGAGTACACCGAGTTCCACGGCCTCGTGGGTTTCAATTGCTAAGTCTGCCAAAGTCTTTACCATGCCAAGAAATAACTTCTCTCAATTTACTTTTTCAGAAGGATGTGAAAGAAGACAATCAATTCTTCTCTTGAAGATTGTCTTTTTGAAACAAAAGTAAAAACTACAAATTCAACGACATCTCTGGGAACCGTTGCATAGATTAAGGTATCACCAATATATTTCCCTGCTGTACAAAATTCCTTTTGGGGGATTAGCAACTTTTCAACTTACTATGACTGCCAAACCTGAAGTCTGTTATTCTCTATCAGACAGTGAAGTTCACCAACACTTTCTGCTTTGAAACCCCCACTCCTTCCCCAAATAGCCTCTCATGTGCCTTTAATATTTTTGATTCAGGTGCAAGCAAAATGTGGCCATAAACTGTGAGGCATGAGTGTGTGCTGAGCGCTCAGTCTCACAAGGGGCGGGGGCTGGGAAGGAAGTGGCCAAATGGACGGCTGTCTTTCTGGGGGTGCACCAATAGCACCTAATTCCCCCAAGCCTGAAGACACATGACTATCACTGGCTTCAAAGATTTGGCCCCCAAACAACCAGGCATCCTTTTTAAGTTGGCATTTCTTCCAGAGAGGAATACTGAGCATCTTTCCTACATGCCTCACCGTGCTAGGCCAGCTGTCTAACAATATGGATCCCGGAAGGGGGTGCTGCCCATGTTGGTGATGGCAGCCTTTAATGCTTGGTGCGCACAGCCAACGTCAAAGATCCCGCCGAACAGAGGTCCAGGCCATTGGCTGAGACAGCCCAGGCAAGCTTCCATGCCCCTTGAGTGCCAGCAGAGGCTACCCGAGGACCCAGGTGGGCATGCCACACTGTCCTGGACTTCCGGACGGAGTCCGGTCCCAGAGAGTGGACGTCACAGCTCTCCGGAGGCTGCCCAGGCCAGGTTCAAAGGGAGGGATGAACTTCATGACATCCGTTCTAAAGAAATCCCACCTGCTACTGGCATGCCCAGGCTCATCTTCCTCACATACCGGCCTCCCAGGCAAGTCTCCAAAGGCACGGTGGGCAGGCAGCTGCAACAGTTTGCTTTCTCTCAATGCTTTGGACTGGGAAAGACGCGGACTTGAGGAAGAAGTCATGGCCAATCCCCATGATCCGGACCCCCCCATTGGCTGGGATACTGAAAGGTCATCTTGTCCGCCCCTTTGCAGGAAAAACATGGTTGTCTTTGGCCCTGGAAATCTGGCCTGGCAGATTTTCTGGAGTAAGTTTCTTCATCCACACGCACCCACATCATATTGACGTTCAGGACTGTCAAAATGCAAACCCGCTCTGCAATATCCTTCAACCTCTACACTCCAGTGACTTCCCCGGCCCGAAATGCCTGCCACCATGTGAGTGCCTGGCTCAGGCGCTGCACAGCGACTCCCCAGCTTGCTGCTCCTGAATAACTTGAATATCAAACCAAGCACAAAGAGAATAATATACAGCAGTTGCTGGAAAAAGCTCACTCCATCCACTTCATTCTCTGTGGCAGACGCGACTGAAAGATTTTTTTTTTTTTTAAATCCATGAAAAACTTCTCATTTAAGCTGGGGGTGCAAAAGGCATCTGAAATGTGAGAGTCCCCGGACCAGCCCTGGGATAGAAAGGAAAGGTTTCAATGAAATACAAAAGCAACGCAGACCTGAAGGGGAGCAGGCTGCCCGACAACAAGGCAGCCAACTGCCAAACTGTCATTTTGCTCGGCGGCTGAACAGAAGGCTCGAGTAATGACAACCACAAAACTCATTTAAAGTCTGAAAAGGTGACTAATGAGCTCATTCATGCTGGCTATAAATTATTCACTACAACACTGATCCCACTCAAGACAAACAGGAAAGTAAACTTTAAACACAGACATCGCCAGCCTCCGAAGTCGAACGAGAGATGTCTGTGAAACTCTTCCCAATGAGAGAGCTACTCGTCTCTCCCTTGTCTTTTGTCACATTCATTCTTCTGTTTACTTTTTTTACTGCCTTTAATCAAGTTTAAGCAGACACAGCTGTTACACATTTATTTCTCTGTTGAGTTTTTTTCCATTAGTTATTATGAGCAATCATGATGCTCTAAAAATAGCAGCAAATTATATTCTCTAGAAATTGAAGGCTGACCTTAAAATGAAGCCCAGGTCTTCAGAAAGAATATTCATATGCACATGTTGGGTGAGTGACAGCCCCGCACAAAGGCGAAACACAAGTGCAGAGCATTTTCCACTCTTTGAGAGGTTTTTCAATTTGCTTCCAAATTTCCTTTGGCTCTGGTGGAACGGATTGGTTGCTTTAAAACCCTACAATACAGAAACCTGCTTCCAGGGGTCACATTTGGGTGAAGATTTTCATGAACACTCACCATCTTAACAGAATCAAAGTCCTCAAAATAAATAAATAAATAAATAAAAATCATAAAAATTTAAAAAATTTAAAAAAATTTAAAAAAAGAAACAAGGAATCAAAATTCTCATGGAGCCTTTTCACTACAGACAAACCCGGCGACAGGTTTGCCAAAAACCCACCATGTTGCTGCAGACTCCCCAGCTCAGTTTCCTGTTTAATATCAAAGAATTGCAGCTCTTCTGTTTTTCTAGACTGTGCTCTTTGCTACTCCTGTCACTCCGGAAAGCATTATGACTGTGGAGAAGGAGTCTCCTGTTTTTCAAACCTTTTTTTAATCTTAGTAGCTATTTCCAAGACAGAGGCAGAGTTAAGAGTTTCAGACCTGCCCTAATAGATCTTATAAAAATAGTCCCCAAATAAGTACTTACATTAGCTCTTGGTCAGATCGCTGAACATTCTGTATTTTTAAACTGCTTTGAATACTTTGAAAAGGAGCCACAGAAAAGCCACAGAAAACACTCATATTCAAATCCCGCCAGATGGAGGTTCTGCCTAACCAAAAGTGAAAGCAGAAAGGTCTGAAGCTGAGTTGTACCCTGTGCACACCTCGAGATTACAGGGGAAAAATGAATGGTTTGGGGCCTGGGGAATCTTGCATAACGTATGAGAAATAATGCATGGAAGGCACATCGAGACGGGGCTTTAACTTCAACCCTAGACTAGGCCAAGCTCTGTCTCCATTTTAGGAAAATCTTTCACATTGTTTTCACAGTTTCTTGCACATGAACTGAAGGCTTGTCCAGCCATTTCTGTCATCTGAAATGCAAAGCAATTTTTCTTTTAAGTAGAGAAAGAGGAGTCCAGTAATATTTATAGCAAAGTACTTTGCCACCTACCGATGCAATCTGGTTGGTCTTCATGTGTTCGGCATGTTTTTTAATCCAGGTTTCTGTATCTACTCAGAAGCCATTCTCTTGGTTCTCTGTGCAAGAGCTCTCGCAGTGTTGCTGTTGTTGTTGGTTTTTGTTTTTTTTTTTAATCAAACAATGTGTAAAAACCCAATTCCAACCAAAGAAATGGAAAAGCCTAAAATGGCATCCCGTTGAGAGACTCGGCTGCCCTACAGCCTTCCATGAACTCAATGCCTATCAGCTCTCTGTGGAAAAGTGCGGACAAAATATTGCTTTGAAATCTAGGCACACGTTGGTAACGTGTCTGCCAGACAGAGCTTGCCTCTCCCTTCATGGGTGGGAAACCTGGCTGGTCTGCAGCCACTCGCACACCGCCCTGCTCTCTATTTTCCCCGAGGGGGGACCAAAGGTAATGTTAATTCTGCCCGGGGATGTTCAAAGCACCTGCAAAGCAACAGCCCAAACACTGAACCCCAAGTACTCAATTCTTGCAATCCAAAGAATTCTAAAACATACATAATGCCAAAAGCTCTCCCATGCTTCCTACTCACTTGGAGCTTTGCCTGTATTATTTATTCCTTCCTTCCACTTACCTTTATGAGGGAGGCGCAGTCATCCTCTTACAGATGAGGATACTGAGCTTAAAGAAATTAAGGCATTTGTCAGTGGTGCTTGTTGAGGTGAGCTGGAAAGGCAAGAGCCCATGCGGTTGGGGCCCACCGAGCCCACCCCCTGCACTGCTGCGTTCTCTAACCTCTTCATCCTCTCCATACCTAATTTCCAAGATCACAGAAATGTATCTTGCTGCTTGCAATCTACCTCCTGGGCTTCCCTGTCAGAGGTTTTTTTGGAAATTGTTTGATCTAGTTTTTGCATAACAGGCCACTAACCACGACACCCCTTCCCCCCGCCACCAGGCGCAGCTCCTTGAGGCTCGTAGAGAACGTGGACACCATTCATGGACGGGACAAGCACATCTACAAAAGACCAAAAGACCCAGGCCAATGGTCGTACACCCGCACTGTGCTCCTCTCTGAATCGTAAAGCCCGACGACTGTGAAAACAACAACAAATAACCCATGACAGCGACTGCTCCAGAGGCCAGGCCTGAAACTCTAGGTCTATTCCCACCTCCCGTTCCGATGGGCCCGCAGAAGGAACAAGCTGTTAGGAAGGTGCCCGTTACGCAACTCATAGAACAACCTACTCTCTCTTCAATCCACACTCTACCCTCCCCCAAGCCAACAAATGAACTTTTCTCCATATGCTACAACCACTGGGATCAAGATCTGATAGTTTCACTTCCAGCTAATGCTTCCATTTCACCAGAAACCATTTTGAACTCTGTCTTTTGCACTTTGCACACTAAGTGAGCTAGTTATTGCCTGCCAGTTTAGAAACACGACTGACCCACCACACCAGAACTATCTTCCAAAAGCTAAATTACAGAGAATTAGATCGAGGCACAGATCAACCTTTGCCAACTCTACAAACAGATTCAAAAATCAGCAAGTCGCCATGAAAATATACTGACTGCGCTACCAATCAGATTAACCTTTTCCCACAGATCCTGGACAGAAGGGTAAGGCTCCCTACCGAGGCAGCCCTGTGCCCCACACGTGCCCCGGAGTCTTCACACAGCCCAGGGCACTGGAGGTGTGGAGGAGACATGCTCCCACAGCTCACAGCCATCTCCAGCACCTGCAACATCTTCACATCCGCGGCATTCCCACGTCGACTTGGGCACCAGGGCCGAGGAGTTCATTCCGTCACGAACCACCTCCACATGCTTCCTTGAGGGCTCTCCTGGTGCTACGACCAAGGCTAGCCAAAGGCTCTGGAAGAAGTGGATGAAGTAGAAAGCTGAGGCCTGTGGTTTCAGTCCCGAGAAACCCTCAGCTATCCACAGGGATCCGATCCCACTGCCATTTAGAGTCCCTCTGGCCTCTGCCAACACCAGCTCCCTCTGGATCCAAATTCAACCTCTCTCAGCTTCCTTGTGATACCAGCATCATTGCAAAGCCTCCAATGGTTACGCTAAGAAACATAAGCCCTGCCCAGACCTTCCCGGAGCTCCTGTGAATGAACAACTGAGTTGCATTTTCTACGCAAAAGATCCGCGTACTAAGTCAGACACTTACTAAGTCGGAGCAGGGCCATGTTCCAGGGCTCCTCCCTCACATCCTCCATGGCTCATTTTTCTAGATCAAAATCTCCAACTCATGAGTAGGAAGAAAGTCACTAAGGCTGACTGCTATTTATTTACTAATTACATTCTTGGCCTGACAGCACTGGCCAGAAAAGATTTGTTTATTCATTACAAAAACCAATTAATGTAAACAGAAAACAAAATCTTAAAGATTACTCTTGGGATGGATTTTACTAATGGTGTCAGACGAGCCCCTAATTAAAGGAGGCAAATGAAGCCCAAAGAAGCGACGTGATTTAGGGCCACATGTCACAGAATACACACAGGTAGTTTCCTTGTTCAACAGCACCCCCAAAATTCCAGTCCTGTGGCGTGAGTGGGCCTGACCCTGTCATCGAAGTGGCTTCTCTGTCATTTGCAACCAAAAGCATCCCAACAGATACCCGAGCAGAGTTAGTGGCCACTCCGATTTCCTGACTGCCTGTACACAGATATTTCTGCCACAGTAGTCTTTAACATTACAAAATAGCAAACCATATTTTGACAAATTTAGTGGCTGAACTTGGTAAGAATCAAGAGATTTGGGGGAAACATAGGCAACTAAAGACTATCATTGAGCTCTTTAAAAGTATGGCTTAATGTGTAACTGTGACTATATTAATAGAGTACTTTTGATGACTGAAGAATTCATGAATGGAGATTAACTGTAGAGAATTCGTGGATAATGGGGGAAGACCATTCTATTTTCTTAATATATTATTTATTTATTTTTGAGAGAGAGCGAGCTGGGCGGGGAGGGAACAGGACACAGAGGGAGAAAGAAAGAATCTCAAGCAGGCTCCAAGTCCAGTGCAGAGCCTGACATGGGGCTTGATCCCAGGGCCCCAAGATCATGACCTGAGCCGAAATCAAGAGTCGGACATTTAACCGACTGAGCCACCCAGGCACCCTGAGGACCATTCTATTTATAACTTGAGACAAAACCTGACTCCCACTTCAGTCTCAGAGTTGGACCTAAAGCCGGTCTCTTCCCTACCTCTCGGAGGAACAATGTCTCAATTTTATATCTCCAAGTCCCCAGCTCCAAATCGGGTGCCAATGGAGGGGTGACACGGGTCTCAATGGCTAAGCTTATTGAGTAGTTACTAGATGAAGACGCTGAGCTGTGTCTTATCTGCTTTATGTCATCGAATGCTCCCCAGATATCAACGTGAGGTAGGCTGATCGGAGTAGACAATTAACAAATGATACAGAAGGAGTGATCGTCACGCACACCGAACTCTTGTAAGATTGTATTTGTCATCAGTAAGAACACATTCTTTAGTAATCCTAAAACTATAAAATTAAAAAGATGAGTATCAATAGATGGAATAATTAGATAGGGTCTAATTAGCATTTATCGAGAAGGAGGATTTGCCACCAGATACTGAGGCTTAAAGCGTCAGCACCCCTCGCTCCCGCGGCCCCTTCAGTGGGCCCAGGAATGAGCCCTTCAGTATTTAAGCTTAGTCACCGCACAGAAACACTTAAATGTCCTGAAACCCTATGGCTCAGACATGAAAAAAACCTGAGAAAGTTTCCCCGACATGTGACAATAATCGTAAAAAAAATTTTTTTTTAATGTTTTATTTATTTATTCATGAGAGGTGGGGGGGGGGGGGCAGAGGCAGAGGGAGAAGCAGGCTCCCGCCTAGCAGGGAGCCCGATGCAGGACTCAATCCCAGGACCCTAGGATCATGACCTGAGCCTAAGGCAGACGCTTAACCATCTGAGCCACCCAGGCGCCCAATAATCCTAAAAATTTACATGACATTACCAATAACTGCTTGTGAAGCAAACAAGTTTTTTCCCTAATCCATCAAGAATGAAAAACAAGCCCCGACGAACTATGCTAGAGGAATGACTGAATTACCTTGCTGTTCTCTTGAGGAAAATGCCATTCTAAAATCACTGTCATAGGAAGAAGGCATCAAAGGGCACACAGCCCAAAAATGTAGGAAAAAAAAGTCATGCAGACATGTGTGAAACAGCCGGTTTATGATATTTGTGTTATTTTTCTGGATTTTGTGATGTTTGGGATGTCAGCTTTTGAAACATATATATTTTTTACATTTTATTTCATCATTTGAAATAAGTGCTCCCTCATAAACCTGGTTTTATATTTATAATTTTACATTTTTTCTTAGAGAGGGCTCCCAAATTAAATAGGCCTCAGGCCATACGGGGCCTGCATCTGCTCCCGGGGTGCCTACTGTGAGCCGGGTCATGGCTTTTCGCGGGCCAGCTCCTCGTGGTCAGCTAGGGGTTCTTTGAGGCAGGTGTTATTACCCCATTTTATAGATGAGGGATCTGGGCCTCAAGCAGGTTAGAAAGACCTACCAAAGGTTACCCAGCTGAGAAGTGGCAGACTGAACCCAGCAGTCTGATCCAAAGGGCCCCAAGCCAGGTGCCACCCTGCCTTGCTAGTCCTGCTTTTTGGCCTGCCCACCGCCCCCCCACCCCAAGACAAGAAAGAAAGGGCTACCCTTCTGTGACACAGGCCTGCCTCCCTGGCCTCTGGCCCCGGCAGCTTCCTGGCAGGGCTGGGGAAGGAGGGGCTATCTCAAACCCGTGGGGCAGACTGGGGCAGAAGGCGCCCTGATTCAGTTTCCTGCAGGGCAGAGGGTTTAATCCTTGTCAGTGGGCAACAGTGGGACTCTACAATGGGTCACCTTGGGGCCACAACCTCTTGGTCAGTGACCAGCCGGCTCCTTTGATGTCATTTATGGTTCAGGTGATGCTGATTAGGCTGCAGCAAGCCCGGTATGGTGACAGTGGGTCCACGTGTCCAAACCTCGGTGAGAGCTGAAGGCTGTGGGCTTGAGGGAGGGACCCAAGGAGAGAAGAGGGAGCCGTCTGACCACAGAAAAGGAAGCCCCCAATTTAGTGTGAGGCACAGCTGTAGCCTCAGCTCCCTGTCCTCCCCAACCCGGGGGTCCTCCTCAGGGTCCCAATCCCAGCCTCTCCCAGCCAGTGGGGGGTCCTCTCCCCCACTCAGTTCAGAACAACTGCGTCATCTGCATAACGCTTCTGGTGGATTCACTCCCTGCTGACTCAGTTTTCTGTCTGAAGAACCTGGTCCCTCCTGTGAGGCCCAGCTCCCCAACTACCTGAACCCCCTGCCTCAGTCCTCCCCGAACTCAGGACAGGACCTGCTATGTTTCGGTACCACTAATTTTCTGTTCAAAATGATGACACCGGAGGCCCGGATGGCTCAGTCAGTGGAGTGTGCAACTCTTGATCTCGGTGTCATGCATGCGAGCCCCACGGTGGGTGTAGAGATTTTTTAAAAAAAAAGATGAAACTACAAGGCGGTGTGTGCTTTACCTTCTTGGGCCAGTGAGGAGCCCAGGAAACCAGTGGAACGCAAGACCTTGGACTTTACCATTAATATAGTGTTACTGGTCATCATCATTATTATCGGTGCTCACCTCTCAGGGTCTCCGCTCTGCCCTACTCCCCCCACCAGCTAGAACAGAAAAGGCCATCCTTCTGCAAGAGAAGGGTAGACATACGTAAAATCCCAGGGAGAGAGAGATACCCACTTCCCAGCCTCAGGGTGGACTGTGCTAACGAATCTAAAATACTGAAGTGTCCTCCTGAAAGGGAGGGAGGGGCGGAAGTGGGCAGAAGGGCAGAGCACCGGAGGACCCTACACGCATTCCTCCAAGACCCACCCTGCACCCTGATAGCGTTAACCCTGGCCTTGAGATTGGAGTCTCAGTAACAATGGGAGCTAGTTACAGGGGGGTCTGTGGCCCGCTGACTTTCCCAATGGCACTCAACACTCAAATCACCCCGCCTTCCCTTCCCAATTCCCAAGCTCACCAAACCCCTTCAGTAATATCTCTGTCAATTAATACACAAGCCTTCTGATTCCCTCCACCTGTCCTGTGAGCTTAGCTAACAGGTGCACCCTCGGGACACAGGTGTGCTTCTCTGGGCTCAAGACAGTTCATGGAGGTGACATCACACAGGGCTCTCCCCCACCTCACCCCATATGCTGGCAGCCACCATGCCCCAATGGGGCACCACTAGCTTCTGAGCAAGCCAAAGAAGCAGAGTCCTACCCAGCAGAGAGCAAGTGTGAGAAATCTTTGCCGAGTAGGGGACGGCATGACGGACTGGTCAGTCCGCTCTGAGAAGGAACGGATCCATTAGAAGGAGTATTTCTGACTGTCGCAACATCCATTTAAAGGATTTGGCAACACAGACGCTAAAATTGGAACAATACAGAGAATACAGACAAGATTAGCATGGCCCCTGCATAAAGATGAAGCACGCTGTATTTGAATGTTAACTAACTGGAATTAAAATAAGAACTAACCAACTAACTAACTAAAAGACAGAGGCAGGCGGCCGGATGAGTATGAGCACAGTGAGGGTGCGGGCAGTCATCTCACCTCTTAGCGCCTTCCTGTCCTCACCTGTGAAATGGGGATGTAAGACTGCCGACCCTCCCCGGGCTGCCCGAGGATTAAATAAATCGGCATATGTAAAGCACCCCACAGGCATGCAGGGCGCAGGCTAAATGCCCGGCAAGGGTTTACTATTATTATGTAGAAAATAAAGAGAATTAAATAGAATAAGAGGTAAGAGTCAACTTAAAGAATGATTTGCTCACGATTTACATTAACTGCCTAAAACCAGGGTGTTTTCTCCCAAGCATAAAGATTTAAAACCTTTCCTCCTTTTCTTTCTTTGTAGTTTAAGGATCAAGCGGCCACCAAAATTCTACACTTGGGGCAAGCACAGCAAAACATGGAATCACTATGTTGGACACTTGAAACTCATGTAACATTGTGTCAACTATACTTTAAAGTTCAGAAAAAAATTTTTTTAAAGAAACCATTGAAATTCTTTCCTGGAATTAATTAGGATTTTCTGATATTTTCCACAACACCTTGAAGACTGTGGAAAAACTTGTGTGTTCTCGGTCCCGGATCTTATGCTGTCTCTGTTGAAAAAAAAAAAGCAAATAGCTCTCCCCCTCAGAAGAGCAGAACCAGAATAAACTTGCTGACCTCATTGATTTGTTGGGGGCTGCCTTTAGTATGTGCATGTTCTTAGATGGAGTCATGGAGGTGAGCTGGACCCACAGTTTTTAAGACTTTTTTCCCCCAAACCTACCTGTTCCTTTCAGGAGAGAGGTATCTCAGCCATTCCTAAGAACGATTCCCTACAACGCTCCTTTACCTCCATGCAGATGGATCACTTCACTCTGCCACCAATAAAAACTGTGGGTGATGACATGACCGGGGAGCTCACTGTACCTCATTTGTTGTAATTATGACTTTTCTTGGGGTCCACCTTCACATGTGAGAAATGGGACAGCCTGTGGATTATAGGTGTAAACTCTGGGCATAAGGGAATACTCAGGTTGGGTGGGGAGAGCCTCAGGCTGGTTAGTTCAGGGGGTTATGTGCCCCCAATGCTGAGAGTGTCCCCAGTATGATCCCCTTGAGACCAACACCCATGTTCATGGAATGACCAGTTGTCTACTGCTCATTAGGCACACAGACTATTGCTTGAACATCTGCAACTTCCCCCTTTAGCCTAAGCAGCCAGGCTTCTGAGCCACAGACATAATTCACACGTTAGCCTGTATACAATTGTGGGGCCTGCTCAGAATTCAAACTGAAAATTTCTTACGCCTAAACTTGACTTTCCGGACCGATGTGAGGAACAGAGAGAGGGGAACCGTCTATCGCAGGGGGTCAGCAGACTACCACCTGCTGCAGGCCAAATCCAGGCCACAGCCTGCTTTTGTAAATAAAACTGTGTTGGCACACAGCCACTCCCAGTAGGTTCCGCAGTGGCCCTGGGTGCTTTCCCACTCCAGGGCCAGAGTTGAGCAGTTGCAACAGAAACCACAGAGCCTGCAGAGCCTAAAATATTTACTGTCTGGCCCTTTAGAGAAAAAAAGGGAGGATGACAAAAGCCACCAGAATATTTACAGAAGTTTCTGATGGCCTATGACTCATGGTTTAAAAGGAACAGTGGCCCTAATAAGTTAGCAGGAGGAAATGCGGGTTCAAATACTGGTTCCACCAACACGCTAGGCTTTGTGAGGTCATAGAAGTATTTTCACCTCTGGGCTTCCATTTCAGTCATATCATAGGATTAGTCATGGGTGGCAAGTGCATGACAAATAATTAACTAATACCCCCAACATATGCATTTTGAGCACACGACTAGAAGAATTACTATTTGTTTTCTGAAGGGTAAGAGGTCCTGTCTTGGTGTAGCAGTATTTTGCGGCCGGGCCAGGAAGCACTCCTTGTTAGCAGTTCAGTTGGGTGCTTATGGAGCTCCTGTGATATGCAATGCACTGAGCTGGTCTAGCCCCACAGGAACTCCAACTGCAGATAGTAAGTGATAGGGTAACCCAGGTCATCCCAGGCTGCGATAGTCAAGGAATGTTTACTCATTTTTTTTGTTTGTTTACTCATTTTTTTTAAAGATTTTATTTATTTATTTGAGAGAGAATGAGATAGAGAGAGAGCATGAGAGGGGGGAGGGTCAGAGGGAGAAGCAGACTCCCTGCCAAGCAGGGAGCCCGATGCGGGACTCGATCCAGGGACTCCAGGATCATGACCTGAGCCAAACGCAGTCGCTTAACCAACTGAGCCACCCAGGCGCCCTGTTTACTCCTTTTTTAAAAAAAGGAAAATGTGACTAGTGCCCGAAAGAAAGGGTAGGACTTCAGAGAAAGGAAAAGGGAAGGGAGAACTTTCCACTTGGTTCTTTCCTGCACTGAGCAGTAAAGCAAATACTCAAAGTGAGGAAGGTCAAGGGTATATTCAGAGAACCACGGCAGAGACGAGTTCATCTGAGCAAGAGGATCCCTCATGGGAATAACTGGGAAGATGGCTGGAAAGGTAAAGTTGCAGACAGATTACGAAGGAACCTGGGTTCAAAACCCACAAGTTTGTATTTTAGATGATGGGGAGCCACTGAGTGTTCTAAGTAAAGTAGGAGATGATAACATGAAAGTGGTATTTTAGAAACATTAATCTGGCCATGGTATATAAAATGAATCAGAAGAATCTGAACTACAGAGGAACTGAAATTGAAACACAGGATATAGTATCTATCATATTGATAGAAACATTGTTTCAATGGGGAAAAGAAACAATTCTTTCTCCTCCTTTTAACTTACAGTTTCCCATCTGTGTGTCCCTGATATCTCCTGTATGTCTCACAAATTTTTAAATACCTAAATACCTACTAAATAAGCAAAGCTGGAACCAGCAAGGAAAATATTTCAAGAAAAACAGTCAAACAACAAAGGTCAGGTCTTGGTATAAGGGTTTCACTCTTTTGTGAGATGTAGTATAGATATGAGGTATAATAGTTGGCCTTTGATTTCAAATCACAAGCAGGAGGAAAGTTTATTACAGTTTTCACAAGGGAGATGATATTTTCTCTGTGTGTGTGTGTGTCTGTGTGAAACCCCAATTTCCTCATTTATAACCTCCCAGAAAAGGCAGCTAATAGCCTGCTCTGCATCCGGTTTCATCAGAAATAAGACTGTGCCCATTCTAAGTCTCTGCCAGCACTCTGTCACTTGCCCTCACACACGGCCCTGACTTTAGACACTTGTGTGTATGGTGACAGGAGAGCCAGCCTCTTGGAGGGGGAGGCAGAACAGAGGAGAGGTTAGAGACGCTGCTTAGAGCAGGCAGAGGGGGAGTTGGAGTCCCAGCCTTTTCTACCCAAGTGACCTGCTTAGGTTAGCTGCTTTCTGTTGAAGGTCCCCACCTATAAAATAGGGGTGATGAGTACCCACTTCAGGGCATGCCAGGAGCCTCAACTAGGAAAATGTCTGCAAAATGCTTTGCATACCATACCTGGCACCGGATATGGTTCAATCAATGGAACTGCTGTCATCTGTTTTCTCAGGGTGCAGTGACATTTGGCTGAGATAATGCAAGTCAATTTTTATTTGCTAGGTGAGAGGCACTTCCTTAATTTAATTACCATATGCCCAATACACAAACTCTTTTCTCCTTTGAGTCCATCACCAGATGCCTAGAGGACCAGAACCCAGGAGACTGGAAGTGCCCAGGGACTGGGGACTCAGCAGCCTGGCTGCAGTCTTGCCTCCTGGGGAAGCTCCCAGCCCAGCCCTGCAGCACAATCCCCCAGTGTCCTCAGAAGAGACAAGAGCTTGGGATCTGGGAACCTCAAGCTGGAGGCTTCAGAGACCTCTTCCTCCAGGCTGTTCACGAGCTTCTCTGACTCACTCAAGAGCTCACCAAGAGTTTAAGGAAGAGTTGGATCTAGAACCCAGGTCTGTTCACTTCTTTTTCTCTATCTTCAAAGTCATATTTAAAAAAAATTATAGGGGCACCTGGGTGGCTTAGTCGTTAAGCGTCTGCCTTCGGCTCAGGTCATAATCCCAGGGTTCTGGGATCGAGCCCCACATCCGGCTCCCTGCTCCGCGGGAAGCCTGCTTCTCCCTCTCCCACTCCTCCTACTTGTGTTCCTGCTCTCGCTGTGTCTCTCTCTCTGTCAAATAAATAAAATAAAATCTTTAAAAAATATTATAAAAATCATAATGGTCACTATGGAAAACTTGGAAACTAGAGAAGAATTAAAAGGGGAAAAAAATGCATGGATATAAGCCCATTGCCCAAAGCCTCTATACCTCTGTTAATTCAGACTGCCTTCCAAGTTTTTCTATTCATACAACGAAAGTGAGAGCACACCGTAAATACATTTTGTGCCCTTTTTTTTTTTCCTTTCTTCACTTCACACTGTATGAAATCAACAACAAAATTTTGAACTTCAGGTGTGCTGAAACCGTATCAGCCCTGACATCGCCCCTTCTGTGTGAATGGCACACAGTAGGAGCTTAATAAACAATGTGGAATGCGTGGATGCCAGCATGGCCTTATGTGGAAGAACCATGACTTAGCCACCCTCATTCTGCTGGAAACTCAGGGCATCTCCAGTGTTCTGCTACCATGAACAACGTTGGATGCACAGCCTCGTTCATGCATGGTGTACGTAACTCTCTGTCCCTACGGTAAATTCCTAAACATGCAATCGCTGGGTCAGAGTACTCACATTGTAAAGCCTTGGATCCCTGCTGCCAAATGGCTCTCCAGAAAGGTAATCCTAATGTATATCCTCCACCGGTGATTTAGGAGATGGAAAAGCGTGAGCTTTCTCCATGGAGTGAATACGTGAGTTAAGGGGAAATTGTAGAATCCCTCAGTAGGTGTTTTAATGAGGAATTAAGGGCTGGACTTGAAGCTCATTTGATATTTAGCAACCCCACACAGTATGGAGTATCTTCTTGAACTTTGATCAGTATCCCTCTGACCTCCTCTCTGTTGAAAAATACAGTGTGGTACCGAATACTAGAGAACTATCAACCCTACCATTTCTATCTCCCAAACTAGGAAACATCCTCCATCCCCCAGGACACAGCATAAAACCCAATCTTTCTATATAAACAGTGACCCACACCAAATCTGTGTCTCTGGCACCAAGTCTGTCTTGCTCAACCTGTCTATAAATATCTGCAGTTAAAAGTAAACATCATAGCAGTTTCTAAATTTCTTTTTTCATACATGCATACATTAAAGATACACTGTTGGGCGCCTGGGTGGCTCAGTTGGTTAAGCAACTGCCTTCGGCTCAGGTCATGATCCTGGAGTCCCGGGATCGAGTCCCGCATCGGGCTCCCTGCTCAGCAGGGAGTCTGCTTCTCCCTCTGACCCTCCTCCCTCTCATGCTCTCTGTCTCTCATTCTCTCTCTCTCAAATAAATAAATAAAATCTTTAAAAAAAAAAAAAAAGAAAGAAAAAAAAGAATAAAGATACACTGTTAACCTCAAAAACACACTTTTAATATTTGTTTCTTAGAAAACAGTTTGTTTTTCCTAATATAAATCAGCAAGATAAATTCCAAATGAGTATATCTATCAGAGTATTTTAATTGATTATTCCCCCCCCACCCCGGCCCCGTAGGTCAAGGAGGTCATTTGTGAAAATGAAAACAGCTGTGTAGATCCTGATCCAGGAAGCCCCAAGCTCCCACCCCACGTGGCCAGCGCTCACTTGGAATTAGCAGGAGCAAGCATCTCCGTGATGAAGAAGCTCCAACACCAAAGCACACTCGCCCTCCTTGCAGCCCTCTGTGCTGTATCCCAGGACACATAAGAAACTCTGGATTCAGGGTCCCCAGGTGGCTAAGTCAGTTAAGCGTCTGCCTTTGGCTCGCGTCATGATCTCAGGGTCCCCACTCAGTGGAAAGTCAGCTTGTCCTCCCTCCGCTCCTCGTGTGTGTGTGTGTGTGTGTGTGTGTGTCTGTGCAACCGTGCGCCTCTCTCTCTCTCAAATAAATAAATAAAATCCTAAAAACAAACAAACTCCGGATTCAAATCCCACCTCTGTCCCAGAATTACTGTGTCAACATTACCTTCTGTGTTTTTGTTTCTCCATCTTCAAAATGGGTTTTTTTTCTGCATCTCTCCTGTTTCACAAGAACATTAGAAGAACTGAAGCATAAAAATCTTTCATGTGTTCTGAGAGGCAAAGCACCTCTCCAAATTCAGTGTACTCCTATGTCATGACTTCTGTTTTCTTAAGAATCAGACATAGGACTTCTTTTTTTTTTTTTTTAAAGATTTTATTTATTTATTTGAGAGAGAGAGACTGAGAGACAGAGAGCACGAGAGGGAGGAGGGTCAGAGGGAGAAGCAGACTCCCTGCCGAGCAGGGAGCCCGATGCGGGACTCGATCCAGGGACTCCAGGACCATGACCTGAGCCGAAGGCAGTCGCTTAACCAACTGAGCCACCCAGGCGCCCCCAGACATAGAACTTCTATCCAAATCTTCCCCACACCTGATGGCAATGTTATCAGGATGGCTCCTAACCTTTTGAATCATCTGCGATTTTTTTTTTAAATCCATATGGCTCTTCACCATCCATTAATATTAAGCTACTCTTTGCCATGTATCCTTTTTTATAAACACACAAACATATACACCCAAAATACAGAAGTCCAAACACTTTTCTTTGACTCAAAATAAACCACAGGCCTCCAGTACTCAAAAGATAAAAATCTCAAAGCTCATGTTCACATTTATCCATGAAAGAAATGTAATAGTTCAACATGTCACACAGCAAGTCAATCAGAGGACTGAGAAATAAACACAGAAGTTCTCAAGTCCGTATTTCCAGTTTCCTTGTGATATGAACAAGACAGAATTTATTTGAGAAGAAAATGCCAAGGTGACATTTGGAATTACCATGTTTGTGGGGGCAGGAGGCCAACTTATAGGACCTTTTGCATTCTCTTTTGGAGCTGTGGCTTTGCCAGATCTACAACCCCATATGCATACGAGGTTCAGCCAATTCACCATGGGGATCTGATAGCTTTGCCCATGGACTTCTGCCTCCTTCGGCAACTATTAGGGAGCTTGCCATCAGGAGGCCTCTTAGGGAGATGGGATCATGGGGAGAGCCAGAAAGCCAGCCCTATAAAGAAATCCAGTTGACCTCAAATTCAGATTTCTTGACTTAAGCGGGACGGACTATGGGGGAAGGGGCTCGAGGTGAGGGGTCCAAAAAGAAGACAGAGCAGAGGACTCATATGAGGGTACCCTTGCCACTCGGGGCACACTGGCCATGTCCCTGGTTTTTCAGCCACGGAGAGTGCCACCTTGATGGCAGGATCTGCTTGTTGCCTGGTGGCAGAGCCACAGGCCAGGTCTACTCCATTTTCTGCCCTGTACAGCCAATTGCTCCAGACCCAAGCTCGGCAGAGGAGCCCTCCTGCAGCTCCTGACACTCCCCACTGGTGCATTATTGAGCCAGGGGCTGGCAGGAGAGGAGTGACCACTCCCACGTCTGAGAGCTCCTGGACAGACCCACCTCTAGCCCATTTCATGGCATCCTCACAGTCTCCCAACCTCCACAGAAATGTTTCTAGACCAGAACTTAATGAAATACATTCTGTGGGACACATTATTTTACTGAGCTCCTGATATCACAGCTTCATGGAGGAGCAGGCCAGGCTGACAGCATTATGAGTAATGATGCCTTTAGCATCTGCCCACTGAGGTGCAGATCTGTAAAGGTCTCCTGTGACCCACAGCTGCCTTCTACACCTTCTCTCTTGGGTGCCTTAGAGTACATGCCTCCATCGGCAGGATTCCCTTCTCTCATCCTCTTTCCTCCTCCTCCTCCTTGGTTAACACCCTGGGCTGAAACTTCATCAATACCCTGGAGCTCAACCCAACCTACCATAAGTCTGCCTTAAAACTCCGTCCCCTTGGATGAACCCTGGAACCACTCTGGACTTCAGTATCTTTTTCTGACAGTGAGGGGCAGGAAGAGCTCTTCTCCAAAGTTCGTTCCAGCTAAGAAAATGAATATTCTATACTTTACCTGCTTAAAACTTTGTGCCCTGTGCCTTTGACAGAAATAACTTTCCAGGCTTGCCTGTTAAGGGAATCTGGAACATGCAGCATACCAGAAAAGTCCCCCAAGGCTAGCCTTTCCTTCCTTGGTATCTATGGGACTTTGCATGACCTGGAGGCAACACTGGTTTCAAGAGGGATGTCTCAGTTTTCCAATTTGCAATCGGGTAGACTGGATGAGCCCTAGGGTCTCTTTCAGAATGAGAAGCCCATGATTTTGCAAGTAGAAAGCTCAGGCTGACCAGCAAAGGCCAAGACAGCAGGAGAGAAAAGCCACTGTTGATTGAATACCCCAAAAGAGATACAAACTTTACAAAGGGTGGCTCTCATGTTGCCGCCAATGCCAGGATGTTGATGTCATCCACAGAAATGCAGGGTGAGTCAGCCAGTTCTCTCCCATCAACCCAACCCTGGGAGGCATCCTATGGCAACCGGTTGTTGTCAGGTAAGGCAAAGATCATCTGGTAATGTGATGTTCTGAATATCCCGTCTGGTTGTCAGGAAATGTAATTCCTCAAATCAGGACCCTAACCCTAAAAATGACCACTGGCCACCTGTGTCCTGTCCCTTGGCCAACAATTCTGGCAACGGAGCTTCTGGACCATGTTATAATTTAACAAGGCTTTCCCTGAGCTGGCCTTTGGATTGATATGTTTTCAGTTCATTGTGCTACCTGTCAGTAATGTGTCACCATGCAGATGTCAGCCTGAGAACAGGCCAGGATGTATGGGATGCTGCCGTGTCTTTGTTCATTCTGGAGAATTACTATAGCTTGAGGGTAACAGTCCCACAAGTAAAATCTTCATCACCCCTGCCTGCCTTAACACTTCAGATTCACTTTTTTATTTTATTTTCACTACCCATTTGAAAAACTGTGAAGCCTTGTGTGTGTATAGCATACATTTTAAATTAAAAGACCTTTTAAAAAACAGAGAATAGGGGCACCTGGTTGGCTCAGTCCTTAAGCACCTGCCTTCGGCTCAGGTCGTGATCATAGGGTCCTGGGATCGAGCCCCACATCGGGCTCCCTGCTCAGCGGGAAGCCTGCTTCTCCCTCTCCCACTCCCCCTGCTTGTGTTCCTTCTCTCGCTGTCTCTCTCTGTCAAATAAATAAATAAAATCTTAATAAATAAATAAATAAATAAATAAATAAATAAATAAATAAAAACAGAAAATATATTTTCGGATGTCATCACTCAGGTATGGGTGGTTGGGGACTGCAAGGTTTCCGAAATCATTTGGATTCCAGAGGACAGTATTACTCCACCTCCTGCCTTGTCTAACTATCTCAGCACTCTGAATCCACTTGATAAAAAAGAGAGGATTGTTTTGATGGAGTGATTTCAGAGAGTAAGGAACTACACCTTAAAAGACCCTACCTGAAGCTCATTCCTTACCTACGGTGGCCTCCTATCTAAAATCAGTTGCCCTACATTCATACTAGTGTGTGAATGACTAATACCAAGGTCATTCCCTGAACAGGCTGGAGAGAAGCAGGGATCCGTGTGTCCCCCAAAGAGGTATAAAGGTGTGTTATCAGGGTGTGTCCTAGGGGCTGGGAGGGAGAAAGGCAGAAAGAACAGACGGAGAGCACCCAGAACCAGGGTCATTGCACTACTTTTTTCTAGAGATAATCTTCTTTCTTCTTAATTTGACTTTAAAAAGAAGGGCATCCCATAACAGTGACCTTCCAAGGAAGGATAATTTATCCACCCTTGGCTTAACTGGTGCTTGAGCGGAGCCACTGTGGAAAGGCTCCTTGGCCAAACCCATCTCCATCCCCCCAGCATTCCTGGGGGAGGGCGGAATGAGCACAGCTGAGACCATCAGCACCATCACCGAAGCAGCACTAATAGGGACACAGGAGGTGCCAGCTCACTCTCCCCCGCCAGGTGTCCAGGCTGGCGAGGCCATCTGGGTTAGGAAATGTGTCCTCTAAAGCCTGCTGGGGGAAGCCCGTTTTGAGGGGGAGCTTAGCTTAAAAAATCAGCCAGCGTCAAGAAGTCTCTTCAGCCCTGGTCCCCACCAAGTTGTGGGGCCTTGGAAATGGGCTATTTCCCTGTATGAATAGCCCTGAGAAAACCAGTGCCTCCACCTCCAGCAGCCTGTGGGCCAGGGGCCAGTGAACAAGCCAGCTCCAGCAGGAAACACAGGAAAAAAGATTGGGAAGAAACTAGATTTTAGCTTCAGGTTTCCAAAAACCTACAGGTATAAAGCAAAAATGAAACCCTTTTAAGAAATGCCTATCTAAAATGTAACCCTTTAAACCCCTTGTACTCTGATGAAAGAGATAACAAACATGAAAAATGAACTTAAATTGTATCAAATGGGAACACTGGTCTCTTTAAAAATACTTAGTTCCAGGGGCGCCTGGGTGGCTCAGTCGTTAAGCATCTGCCTTTGGCTCAGGTCATGATCCCAGGGTCCTGGGATGGAGCCCCGCAGGAATCAGGAAGCCCACTTCTCCCTCTCCCACTCCCCCTGCTTGTGTTCCCTCTCTTGCTGTGTCTCTCTCTGTCAAATAAATAAATAAAATCTTTAAAAACAAAACAAAACTTAGTTCCAAAATTTAAAAGCTCCGTGAAAACCCAGTGTGGATGACGATGTAAAGAAAGAGGCACTCCGGTTCAATGTTGATGGGAGCGTCAGTGAAGTCCCGTCATTTGGGGAGAGATATTTAGCAATACTTTATTAAAATTAAAATGCGCATTGGCTTTGACTTAGCAGTCCTCCTTGCAGGGATGTATTGTCCAGAAATGCACAATTGTGCAAAAATATGCATGTGCAAGAATTATTTCAGCATCATCTGCAATAGAGGAAAACTGGAAAGAACTCCATGTCCATGAAAAAGGGATCAATTAGTAATTCCTGGTTCGTTCATAGAACAGACACTCACAGCTTATAAAAGAAACAGGTAAACTGAGGTGTTTATGGGAATAGATGCTCAGAGAGAACAGCACATTGCAAACTGAAGAGCAAGCCTATTTTTTGTACGATAGTATTCGATATGTTAATATACACACAAAGGAAATCTTTGATGGGTGGATCATTAGGGACTTTAAACTTTCCATGACAAGCATATCTAAATTTGCTAGGATTTTAATGTTTTTATTTTTTAACATTAAACAATAACATGTAATCAGAATTTAAAAAGTTGAGTTCCTCCATCTCTTCACATTATTTAATTATCTACGACACCGTCTTTGTCCCTCATCTTGTGCTAGAGTGGGACTAAGGACTGTGTTTCTTATAGGTTCTAGAGAATAGTGGCTATGGGCTATGTATTTCACCTCTGCAATTCCAGGATAAATGGTTCAAAATTCCAACTCTTCCAATACCTTCACACTCAAACTACTTTGTGCTTAAGAAGTGACCAGTGTGATGGACTGAATGTGGGATGATGAATTGGGACTGTCGGCTTGCACAAATTTTCTTCCATGTTCCGGTTTTGTCATCAGTGAGATTAAGGGCTTGAAGGGAATCCTCTCTGATATTCTCTCCTTGACCCTGACCCCTCCCTGACCAGAGCCTCCATGAAAGGGGTACTCAGTGGGCATTTGTTGAAATACCGGACAGAGCCAGGGCCTGAAATCAGGACACCGTGGGAAAAGGAACAATTGAGAAAAGTCTTACTGGCATTATCTGGAGTTAGTGTAGAGTCAGCCAAGGGGAGAGAGCAAAAGGGTTTTGGTGTAGTGGGAAAAACAAGCACATTTTTGAAGTTCTTGACTGGAGAACTGAATGTTTGGGAATACATAGGGATGGTTTGTCACAACAATGGGGAGAAGGCAGATGCTACCAGCATTTAACAGGTGGGCCAGAGATACTTAACTTGCCACAAGAACCAGGATGGCTCCGGGCGCCTGGGTGGCTCAGTTGGTTAAGCGACTGCCTTCGGCTCAGGTCATGATCCTGGAGTCCCAGATCGAGTCCCCCATTGGGCTCCCTGCTCAGCAGGGAGTCTGCTTCTCCCTCTGACCCTCCCCCCTCTCATGCTCTCTCTCTCTCTCATTCTCTCTCTCAAATAAATAAATAAAATCTTTAAAAAGAACCAGGACGGTTCCAAACCAGTTCCATCTACACAGCCCATGGAGTAATGCTGAGGGGTGCCAGCTAGACGAGTAGCCATCAGCTTCCTCACCTGTCCAAAGGCCTGGGGCCAGTGCTAGGTGCTGGGTGGGTGGGAGGCACAGGAAAGCAAGGTAGCAAGACTACCGAGAGGGCAGCCAGATGGCCCACCCTCTGCAGGTTGTTCTCAAGTCAGCCTGAGTCTTAAAACTTCAAGCTTGCCAACCCCCAAATGCCCATTCTGGATCTTCTACTATAATTGTACTTTCCATTTAACACACACTGATAAATAATTAAACCTCCTTGGAGGATCCATAGCTCTATAGTTTCATGCTTGATTAAATCCTAACTACAAAAGAGGCTTTGGCCTTGTAGGTTCAAGGCCTCCATATTAGGTCTTGGATCCCATTCGCCACCTTGCCTGGTTTAAGCAGGGTCCCAGGCTCTTGACGGTCACCATCGTCTGGTATAAGCTCCAAGAAACAAAGACCTCATCTACCATATTCCTCACGGCATCCTCAGCACCAGGAACAGTGGCTGGTACATAGTAGGTGCGCAGTAAAACTTAAGTGACTGAGTGAGCAAATGAGGTAGCGGAAAGCCACGGTTTTAGGAGGCAGTCGGGGCTGGGTTAGCAATTTATAAGCTGTATGGTCCTGGGCAAGTCACTTAACCTTTGCGAGCCTTTGGTTCTTCTTCTTTTTTTTTTTTTTTTTTTTTTTTAAGATTTTATTTATTTATTTGAGAGAGAGAGAATGAGACAGAGAGCACGAGAGGGAAGAGGGCAGAGGGAGAAGCAGACCCCCTGCCGAGCAGGGAGCCCGATGTGGGACTCGATCCCAGGACTCCAGGATCATGACCTGAGCCGAAGGCAGTCGCTTAACCAACTGAGCCACCCAGGCACCCCCTTTGGTTCTTCTCCTGCGGAATGGAATAGCAACAAGCAGGGCTTTGGGGAAGATGGGACTAATATACGGCAGACATCCGGCATGTCTGGTTCACAGTAGGGTCTCAGAAAATGGGAACTAATCCTATCACCATTATTAATAACTCCAACTCACACCAGGGCTTGTGCACCTGTGACAATCATAATTATCCGAAAAGTTACACAATCAGCTCAACTTGCCTTTCCGGAGCCATGAGTTAATAACTGACATCAGCAATAGCTTCTTCTTTAGACACAGCATTTCCCCTTTCTCCTTTAAAGCAAGGTCTCCTCAGAACATTATCAGCTAGTCCACTGTTTCCAGACACCTACAAAGTGCCTGTAAAGATACGCGCCCCAGAAAAACAGGAAGACCAGCCCCGGAGAACCAGCAAGTAAGTCTGTGGGCAATTCTGGTTCAGCCCTGGCCCCAAGAGTCAACATTTGATTCTGAGTTGGCCTCCAGACACCTGAGCCTGCTCACAAAGGCAAATCCAACATGGCACAGTGGGTATTGCAAGCATGCAACCTGGAGCCGGAGGCTGAGGTTCAAATCCTGGTTCCACACTCTTAACTGTATGACCTCGGGGCAAGTTACTTAACCACTTGAAACCTCAGTGTTCTCATCTGGAAAATGGGGACAAATAATAGTACCTACTTGGGGAAAGGGAAGAGGAAGCCGAAGATTGTACTTCTATTGGCTTTGTGGAAAATCATGGAAATCAACCAGCCCATTAGCGAAAACCCTACCAGAGAAAGTCCTTCCCACGGAGACTACCTTTCCCATATTCGTTCATTTTTATTACTCACACAGTCAGCTTGAATCCTCTCTAAGGTAGAGAGGAAAGGATTTGCTGGTGAAGCAGAACATAAGCAGAGTACCTGACACATAGTAGGTCTTCAATAAATATTTGTTGAACAACTGACTGAACGGCTGATTTATAAGTTGAAAGACTGACAGTCCACTGCACCTGTTTTTTTTTTTTTTAAGATTTTATTTATTTATTTGACAGAGAGAGACACAGCGAGAGTACGAACACAAGCAGGGGGAGTGGGAGAGGAAGAAGCAGGCTTCCTGTGGGGCAGGGAGCAAGATGTGGGGCTCGATCCCAGGACCCCAGGATCATGACCTGAGCTGAAGGCAGACGCTTAATGACTGAGCCACCCAGGTGCCCCTCATTGCACCTGTTTGACCCAACAAACTAAGTACAGACTAAGGTGAGTGAAGGTCTTGGCATTTTTGGAACCGAGGCCGGGAATCTGTATTAATAGAAATCTCTCTTATGGTTACCTTTTTTGTTTCAGTTGGGACATGTCCTTGCTGAAGAATACGGGCATTTAACTGTGGACAAGTGATCCAGAGAAGGTCTGAGACGTTTATCCAGCCAGCACACATACCATAATGGCCCCTTAGGCATAAGAATTTGTGCCATAAAAATTAACAAGTCCATGTGAGCTCCCCAGAGGCCAGCCCTCATTTGTCATGTTCACTGCCAGATCTTGAGGCCCTACAACATGCAGCAGAGAGTAAGTGCTCAATAAACGCATGCCGAACCAAAAGATCACCTGAACAGACCAATGAATGAAGATATAGAAGGAATAATCAAAAGGGGGAAACAGTTATTGCAGTCTCAGCCAGAGCTGAAGCCCCGTGCTGCAGCCTTGGCTACTTCTCCACAGAGCTTTTAGAAGAGGCGGGAGATGCGGATACAGAGAAGCAAGGGCGAGGGAGATCTGGGAAAAACGAGGAGCGGACATGGATGAGTTTATAGGGGGATGTGAAGGTCAATCAGGACATTAGTCTTGCCTGCACGAGCACTACTCTCCAAGTCAGAGTGACTGGGACATTTGGAAGAAGTGGGGGGGGGGGGGGCTGTGAAACACCAGATCAGACATCTATAGCCCCCCCCGCTTCCACACCCCAGGCTCTCAAGGCTTTCCCCTTTCAGAATTATCCACTGTTTTGTCCATCTGCTGCTATCTGCAGTTCTTCTCTTTGCCTTCACCTGGGCTGGCTCTTTGGGCCTCGAAAGCTCAGCGCTGCTTGTCCCCGTGTTAGAAACGCACAGGGTCCATTTGTGGAGACAGCCACTTGGGCTCTCTCTCTATTGAGGGACTTCCTTTCCTCCTGGGATAAGCATACTGTTCTCTCCCCAAACTCAGCATGCGGGTCCACCGTGGACACCAACTGCCTCTTTGATGCACTTTTAACAAGTGTTTTACAAGGCACTTCTCAGAAAATTGCCCCGTTCCTTCTGTACTCAGCAGGGAGATACAACGTGAACTGGGAGCTTGGCTATTATGCTTGTGAATAATTTGAGTTTCAAGTGCAGCCTTGGCATGCCTGAAAACAAATAATTACCAGAAAGTTATCCAGCTGCCCTCCCAATCTGCCAGCTACTTTGTCCGGGGCGTGGAGCTCTCGGCTCGCTGTGAGTCTCAGTGAACAGAACCATCAAGACACCTCTAGGTCCCAGTCAATGCCCGCAGCACAGAATTTTGGCTGATCTGGCCCTGGAGGAGATAAAGCCCTTAAATAGAGATTAGCCACGCTCATTCCAGCCCCACTCACAGCCAAGAGTCAAAGTCGGTATTTGCTGAGTGGAAAAGGACAAAAGGAAACAAATTTCATTTGCAAGCTCTCCAAAGAGGCCAGAAAACGTAATTTTCCACTGCTCGCCCCGCCCGCCTCCTGCCCTAAGAAGGCGAAGCTAATCTGGCCCGACTTTGAGGAAATCTCAACATCTTGGTCTCTGAATCACAAACCACCAGTTGGCCCTCTGAATAGGGGGTTCAGGGAAGAGCCGTGCATGCAGGATGTAGCCTTCAAAAAAGCAACAGGGTCGTTTGAAATGATGTTACGGTGACAAGGTGACCGTGACACTGTCATTCCCGTAGACCAGGAAAAGCTTGTGCAAGCCTAGAACGGGATCTCCCAAGAGGTCATGCTATTCCTTGACAACCCACCAAGGAGCTGGGCCCAAAAAAACGCCCTTGTCATCAGAGTGAATTTCAATCTGCACCCAAACCATTAGCCTTTAATGTACAATGACAGTATATTTGTTTCTGGGGATCATCTAGTTCACACCCGTTACTTTACAGGCAGAAAATGAGGTCCAGGGAGATGAAGAGACTTGCTCCAGGATCCGTGGGGCTGGGGGAGCCCCGAGAGGGGACTCCAGCGGCCTGGTTCTAGCTTGCCCCCCCTTATACCTCTGGCACCTGCTATGCACCCAGTGGGCCACACAGTGCTGTCCAGGTGGCTATGCAGAGTAAGTGCTTTTGCGCTTCTCACGTCTCGCTCCTGCAACCCCCGCGGGGCCAAGGAAGGCCCCTATACGAGAGGGCTGCCGGCAGCCAGGTGCATGCCCCATCTCTCCCTTCAGCCACAGCTTGGGCTGCTTCTCCTGTCTGCCCAAGTGCCCGCTGGATTTAGAAGGTGGGTTCATCACATGCCTCACGAAACCTAGAACCTTTGCTAGGAAGGTAACTGCCTGGACGGTATCCGAGTCCCCACTGAGGGCCACATTCCCTGGCCCGTGCCCAAGGCCAGAGCAACAGCTCAAGGGGGACTGTGTGCTGAGCAAGCGAGGCACACATCTGCATGGGATGACCTCAGGCTCAGGACCGTCAGCCCCGCAGCAAGAGAGGGGGCTACTGAAAACCCCCCCAGGCAGCTGCGAAGGGACACGGAGGAGACCCTGGCAGCCCAGCCAGTGCTGGAATTCTGAGAGCCCGCAGCACGTTTACCTGGAATCCACCTTCTTGCCTTCCTCTAGAGAGCCAAAGTCCTTCCTGATGGGGAGATGGGGGCGGGGCTTCTTTTTCTTGCCTTTTGTTCTAAAAGACAAGGATGTCCTGGTTACACCTTTCCAGAGTGTTCCAGTGGAGCGGTGCAGGCTGCGTGTACCAGGGCTGCTACCCCAAAACGACACGTTTGAAAGGTCCGAGCCAAATACTAAGTGATTAGACTCGAACGTTCCTTGTTCGGTGGATGGGTGTCGTTTAATCTGCGTGGACCCTGTAATCGACAAGCATCTCCCTCCCTCTTCAGAAAACTTACAGGAAACAGCTAAATAGCATCCAAAACCTAGTTTCTTCGTGTACAGCAAATGTCAGTGATATGCAAACACGTGCGCTTCCCAGTCCAACGCTGCCCATCAGAGCGGGGAGAAGGGGCGCCTCATTACTCTGGGCTCTGCCTGGGGATGCGCAGCATCCGGGGGTCGCTCCCAGGTCGGTTTGGCACAGAGCCAACACTGCCTTTATGGCTCAAAAGGATGGAGCTCAAAAGGATGCCTCTATATCCCCGGCTTGCCACGGTATCAGTCATCCTCGTATCTCCAATTCCCAACACAGGACTGATGCATAGTAGGTGTTGGATTAATGTTTGTTGGATAAAGAAGTCAGACATTCCTGAAACAAACTTAGCAAACTAGGTTTAAAACAGATGAGGCAGGGGCGCCCGGGTGGCTCAGTCGGTTGAGCGTCCGACTCTTGGTTTCCCCTCAGGTCATGATCTCAGGGTCGTGAGATCGAGACCTGCATCAGGCTCCACGCTCAGTGCGGAGCTTGCTTGGGGTTCTCTCTCCCACCAGCTTGTCCTCGGTCTCTCTCTCTCTCTCCAATAAATAAATAAATCTTTAAAAAAAGAGAGATGAAGAAATGTAGACTTTAAAAACATAACACACACACACAGAGGCAAGTCCTTTGTATGCAATGAATACATATAAAAACTGGTGAAGTCCTCTAAATAAGGTCTGTAGTCTACCTAAGAGTAAGGTGCCAAGTCAGTTTCCTGGTTTTAATGAGACAGTATGGTTTTGGAAGATATCCTGGGGAAAGCTGGAGGGTCCTCTCTATACTTTTTTTTTTTGCAACTTCTAAGTCTATGATTATTTTTAAATAACAATGCAAAAAACATACCAAACAAAAAAAGGTAGGATGTTCCGGGGACCAAGAGAGCAGCTGAACTAAGAGGCTTTCCGTGTTCACATACCTGACGACTCCCAGGATAGGATGATCCCCACCCTTGCTTTCCTTCTCCCGTCCCCTCAGGCCTCAGCTGAAATGTCCTCCCTTCGGAGATGTCTTCCCCAACCAGCAGCACCACGGCACCTTCTCGAAGTTCATTTTACTTCCTTCAGCGCACGGACCGTAATCAGTGATCTCTTGTCTGCTTGTTGTCTGTCTTCCTCCCCCAGAACGTAGATACCACAAGAACAGGGGCCTCAGCGGCATGTTTCTCACCATTTCCCCCGAACCAGGGCAGATCCTGGCCCACAACACGTAAGGAATATTTGTTTGAATGAATAATGAATACGTTAATGAATTAATGAAGAAAGTATGTATCAGAAACCGAAGCTGAGAGTGACGCTATTAGCCTTTCAGGATTTCTAATTTCAAAAGGCAATAATAAAAAGCAAGTCCTTGACACAAACAGCACTTTAACTAGGATTGTAGGAAATCCCTTGAAACGTACACTGTGACGTGTGGGGCAGGTGTTAGAAGGAAGCAGACACGGCTAGAACCGGTGTGATCGGAAAAGGTAGGTGTTCGGTGGGCAACTATCTGGACAGACATGGGAAGATGGACAGGATTTAAAGAGAGGTCAATCTAGGGCAGGGGAGAAAAGGGTGTTTAGAACCTGGAGGACAGCATGAAAAGAAAGCCTTAGTGGCATCTGGGCCCACATCTGTCCTCCCCGGAAGCTGGTGACCTGCCAGGAGCAGGGCTGGGGTCATGGCAGTGAACAAGAGAGACAGGCCCTGCCCACAGAAGCATCCACTCTAGGTAACCAGCTTTCCGTCTAATCAAATAAGATTTAGAAACACTGGATTTTTTCATTAATCAGTGTTTCCTGGTAGTACAGTAGGGAGGGTAGAGGCTCTCTCTCGGTATTCCTGAGTTCTTGCTGGCTGGAAGAATGGCCAGAAGGCTATTTGAAATTGAGCAGGGAGAAGCGGGAATCCAAGGGCACCTCTGGTGAGTTCTCCCAGTCATGAAACAGAAATCAAGGTCCTAACTCTTCTTCCTTAGGGAAACCCCTGATACCATGGAAAAAATCTTTCAAGGTCAAAAGCACTGGGCTAGGACGTTAAGGCATCTGGCTAATGCTATCAAAGACCATTTCATGAGGGACACGTTCCTACATAATTTCTTTTTTTCTGTCATGCCCACTACCTAGCTGGCCCAGGATTGCTGGAGGAGACAGCTGCCAAATTATCAGGAAATTCTAGGAGGGGAGGTTTTTTGGTTTTTTTTTTTTTTAAAGATTTTATTTATTTATTTGAGAGAGAGAAGGAACACAAGGGGGAGGGGCAGAGGGAGAAGCAGACTCCCTGCTGAGCAGGGAGCCCGACGCGGGGCTGGATCCCGGGACTCCAGGATCATGACCTGAGCCGAAGGCAGTCGCTCAACCAACTGAGCCACCCAGGCGCCCCAGGAGGGAAGGTTTAAAACTAAAAGTGTGCACCTCCCCCCTCTTACTCTAGAAGATTACAAGTTGGGCAGTTTTTCAGTGACCAGTTCTTACCCATAACAGGTCTTCCTTAGCCAAGTTATTCCCGTAGCCTCTGGTTCTTCCAGAACAGAGAGTGGATTTTGAAAAAGCCTTTAATCCACAGAGGCATCTGGCTCCTGAGGTCTCTTCATTCCAGCCTCAGCTACTGGGGCCCAGACGTAGCAGCATTGCTCCAGCACCATAAGAAGGTGGGATCCCCTGATAACCTGGCTGTGGACCAATGCCTGGAGCATCAGAGACATGCAGGGGTGGAGGTCCATCAGTCCCCTGCGCCCCCGGCTTGTGTAATGCAGATGGGACAGATGCCTGTCTTCTCCAGATTGCATCAGCTGAATGGATATGGGGCACCAAAGAACAAGGAAGTTTTCTTGTGTATGGGAGAACCTGGGAGATGCTTCTCTATCTTACTCCTGTTTCCCAGGCCTGCCCCATTCCCCAGCCCAGGGGAGAGCCTATGGTAACTCAGGAGTTTAGACGCAGCTCTGGTTCCTGCTCTTCTTGCACGCAGCCTTCCCCAGCATCATGGCCAAGAGCTCTCATCCTTACAGCTCATTTACTAAAAAGCAATCCTGGTGTCATATACCCACGGCCATAGTATCTACTACCTTTCCAGCAACACCTTGAAAACTTCTGAGTGATCTCCCCTTCCCAGACACCTTTGATGAGAAACCTTCCTTAACTTAGCTCAGGAAGTGGGATCCACGCTCTTGCTTAACTCTTCGGTAATACCCGGCAGGAACTTTTCAAGGTGGCCACACAAGATGGTGTGTTTTCTGCCATTGGCCAAATGCAGAAGGATCTCCCTGAAACTCACAGATTTAAACATTGCAAAGAAGGGGAAGAGTGATCGGAGTCTTCCAACCTGAGCTGTTTATCATTTCAGGTACTGAGAGGTCATATTCCGTTCTCTCCAGTGGATGAAGATTTGTTGGTGCCACTGAAGAGTGGAAGACGCTCTTGGAATTCTCCACTTAAATCTCAACTCTGGAGCTGTCTAGGTGTGGTAGGCTTAGGACATCATTCCGGATTGTATCATAAAATTAATTACAAATGCTTATTCCCATTTTTAGATTTTGATGAACAGTGTTTTTGTTTTGTTTTGTTTTTTTTACAGACTGATTATTGAGGTAGAATATCGGGGTAGTCCCCATCTCATTAGCTTTATTCATCTCTATAAATCACGCACACGCATACAGAAAAGAGTTTCTACCAGCTTCCTCCAAATGAGTACAGTGTGAACACCACTGAGCGTGTGGGCAGGGAGAAGTCAGCAAGCAACTGCAGGGCCCGTCCCCCAGGAGCCTCCCTGGTGCTCCAGTCACCACCAGCTCCCAGTGTCTCTGCTCCATCGCTTCCACTCATTTTTTTCCTCCTTTTCACCTCTTTTCCTTCCATGTCTGTGCCTCTTAAATCACGACTCCGTTCACTGAGGCATACAAGTGTCTCTGCTGAAAGCAAATGGACATGGGAGCAACCAATCCGTTCAGTGCCCCGCGGGCAGCCATTTTGCTACCAAATAGGACTTTGTCAAACTAAGGGCACTCCACCTGTTTCTCCTCTTTCTCGTCTCTCTTCCAACTGAAAGCAAGTAGAGGGGATATGTTTTCGTGCCACCTGGTTTCTGTGCCTCTTGACGGCTCAGACAACTGTTTTGCCCGTACACACAAACTCTATCCCCACTGGAAACATTCCTGGAGTCCTAAGTAAGGTTGGGTTCTTGGCACGTGGATCAGCGAGATGAATCAGGACCTTGCCCGCCAGGAACCCAAAGCCTAGGGAGGGACACAACCCATAACGGCAGTTACTATAGAGTGTGCTAAGTGTTGTGAGGCAGGCATGAACAGACAGTCATGAGTCGGGACTGTAAGACACAAGCGCCCACCCCCTCCCAATTACAGGAGACTCGTGACCATGAGATGGAAAATGACGGGGGGCTTGGGACAACTGCACAAGAATCTGACCACTTTCTTTGAGTTCTTCCCTGCTCTTGGGGGTTTTCTCAGTTCCATTCTTGTCCCAGTCATCACGCTGATCCCTGGGGGCATAAGCACACGGGGTGGGGGGCCCACTACTCCAAAACTAAGGCACAGGCAAGCGGGCACAACTGCATGTTCATGTGTAGAATGGAGAGCATAACAGTAACCCTAGTGCATGCAGGTAAAGAGATCATCTCAGTGCCTGGTACAAAGTAAGTGTTAGCATTCGTTGTCCATGGTGGCGAGAATCATGAACTCAGAAGGATCCAGTCCAGGCTGGAACCTGCCCAGGGCCCCTAAGCGCAGACAACTACCTATCACTGGTCCCTTCTCTAAGTGGCTCTCCTCAGCCTGGACTCAGACACAACTCTCTGCTGAGGAAGAAAATGAGTGTCGGCCAAGCAAGACAAGCGGGTCTCTAGCAGAGAATGGTGGGGTCCTGGCGGTTTATGCATCCCAGGTGTGTTTATCACTGTCCACCATTACCTGATTCAGCTCAGACCTGTGGGCAGGGAACATGGTTTCATTATGTGCTACACAAGAAACAAGGCTGGGTTCATGCCCACCAAATACAATTAGGAAATTTCTAATCTGGAAGGGACTCTCAGAGGTTATGTCCAATCTTTCCTTTAAAAATACAATTATTGGGGGGTGGGGGCGCCTGAGTGGTTCAGGCGGTTAAGCGTCTGCCTTCAGCTGAGGTCATGACCCCAGGGTCCTGGGATCGAGCCCCATGTCAGGCTCCCTGCTCAGCGGAAAACCTACTTCTCCCTCTGCCTGCCACTCCGCCTATCTGTGCTATCTCTCTGTCAAATAAATAAATAAAATCTTTAAAAAAAATAAAAATACAATTATTGGGGCGCCTGGGTGGCTCAGTCAGTTGGGTGTCTGCCTTCCACTCGGATCGTGATCCCAGGCTCCTGGGATCGAGCTCCGCATCGGGCTCCCTGTTCAGCGGGAAGCCTGCGTCTCCCTTTCGTACTGCTGCTCCCCCTGCTTGTGCTCTCTCTGTCAAATAAATAAAATCTTAAAAAATTTACATTTTTTTGTAATTTTAGAAAAAAATTTTTTATAATTTTACAAAAAAATTTACACGATGATTTTTAAATACAGAAAAATTAAAAGAAAATGTAAATAACCACGAGGCCTACCACCTAAACGGATTAGCCCTATGTAAACATTAAAAATAAAAATCACAAATATACCTTTTTTTTTTTAAAGACGAAATAGTACAGGAATGTATAAAAAGTTGCCTTCTCTCCCACCTGAACCCTCAGTTCTCCCTACTGTTTCCTGTGTATCCTGCTTTCCAGGAGCCTGGGTGGCTCAGACTGTTAAGCATCTGCCTTCGACTCAGGTCATGATCCCAGGGTCCTGGGATCGAGTCCTGCCATCGGGCTCCCTGCTCAGTGGGGAGTCTGCTTCTCCCTCTGCCTGCCGCTCTGCCTACCTGTGCACTCTCTCTCTCTCTGTCAAATAAATAGATAAAATCTTTTACAAAATAATTATAAAAATATGACTATATATATGCATGCACATATATACATACATATATATGACTTGATTTTTTAAGATCTTATTTATTTGATAGAGAGAGACACAGTGAGAGAGGGAACACAAGCAGGGGGAGTGAGAGAGGGAGAAGCAGGCTTCCTGCCAAGCAGGGAGCCCGATGTGGGGCTCGATCCCAGGACCCTGGGACCATGACCGGAACCAAAGGCAGACGCCTAACCGACTGAGCCATCCAGGCGCCCCTATGCCTTGATTTTTTTGACATAAACAGGACCCCACTTTCCTTGCTTTTCCTCACTTAAGAAGGTGCTATGGGCGGGTGCCTGGGTGGCTCAGTTGGTTAAGCGACTGCCTTCGGCTCAGGTCATGATCCTGGAGTCCCTGGATCAAGTCCCGCATCGGGCTTCCTGCTCGGCAGGGAGTCTGCTTCGTCCTCTGACCCTATCCCCTCTCAGGTGTTCTCTCTCTCTCATTCTCTCTCTCTCAAATAAATAAATAAAATCTTTAAAAAAAAAAAAAAAGAAGGTGCTATGGTCTGAATGTTTGTGACCTCCCCCCTACACACACACAGAATTCATATGTTGAATTCCTAATCCCCTGTGTGACGGTGTTAGAAGGTGGGGCCTTGGGAGGGCTCCACCCTCATGAATGGGATTAGTGTCTTAAAAAAGAGACCGAGGGGCGCCTGGGTGGCTCAGTCGTTAAGCGTCTGCCTTCGACTCAGGTCATGATCCTGGGGTCCTGGGATCGAGCCCCGCATCGGGCTCTCTGCTCCTCGGGAGGCCTGCTTCTCCCTCTCCCACCCCCTCTGCTTGTGTTCCCTCTCTCGCTGTGTCTCTGTCAAATAAATAAATAAAATCTTTAAAAAAAAAAAAAAAGAGACCGAGCACAGCTCCCTACCCCCTTCTACCATGTGAGGGCACAGCGAGAAGTCTGAGACCCAGAAGAGGGTCTGCACTGGACCAGGCTGGCCCCTGATCTCAGACTTCTAGTCTCCAGAAATATGAGAAATAAGCTTCTGTTGTTCATCGGCCATCCAGGCTCTGGTATTTTGCTTAAATAATGGGAACGTGACAGGAAACCATGTGAACTGTGTTCTGCCCACACAGACTAAGAAAGAAGGCAATGAATGAAGTTTTGACCCCAGAATGCCTGCCTTGTACTCCTGGCTCCACGCTACTTTCTAATGAAATTATAATCTTGAGTTTCTTTAACCTCACTGTGCCTTAGCTTTGCCATCTGTAAAATGGGGAGCAGGTGAGTTAATACGTGTAAACTTCTTAGGATGTGGATGACACTCAAAAACTGTGTACTATTATTATTATTACTTATTCCCATTACATCTTTGTGCCCTCTCCAACTCATCCTGTTTTTTACCTCAGTATAATTGATATGCAAAGTCCTACTGATTTCAGGATACATCATAGTGATTCGAAATTTTTATACGTTATTAAATAAATTACCGCAATTAAGTCCAGTTACCATCTGTCACCACACAAAGTTATTACAAGAGTATTGACTATATATTCCCTATGTTGTACATTACAACCCCATGACTTATTTATTTCAGAAGTGGAATGCTGAACGTCATGCCAAGGATATACATTTGTGTGCCAAGGATATATGCTCTTCCAATCCTCTGGTGATGGGTACTGAGGGTGTATCTGGTTTGGGGCTATTGCTAGTATAAGCAATATTAAGATGGCCTCATTCACTAGTTTTTGACATTTCAGTGGGTAAATCCATAGGATCCATTCATGAAGGAACCTGAGGGGTGTGTGCGTATAACTTTTGACAGATGTTGCCAAATGCACCACCTAGGTTCCCTGCCTTGAAAACCGAGGGAGGGTGTTGTTTCCTGACCCCTCTCCAGAAATGGATATTCTGAAATTTTTAAATATTTGCCAGTCAGACCAATGACGACAAATGATATCTCCTGTTGTTTCCATTTGAACCTCTTTAAATAATGAGTGAAGTTAAGTTTACAGATGAGAAAAGCAGAGACCTAGTGGTCCTCTAACTGGCTTAAAGTCGAACCTGCGAACAAGCTGGACCCGATCTCGGGTTGGTCCACCTGAGGATGCCCTGACCCCCCAGCACCAGGAAGAACATCTAATGACCGATGGCCACCCTCCTTCCTCTTCCCTGTCCAGGGTGCACCCAGGTGGGGCAGGCAGCTGGGGTTCTCTGCGGCCAGGGTTAGGGTCAGAGCCCGCCTCGGGACCAGCAATCCCAAGGCATGCGTTTCCCTGGCCAGATAGGGACATCCCAGCCTGGTCCTCGGCCCAGAAAGCGGGGCTGTGGCGCTCCTCGGCTGCACGGTCGCTGACTGAGGCTGGCAGATAAAGAAAGCCTTGTCCACAAACTGCCTGAGGTTCCAAGGTGTCTTTTCTCCAGTTTATGTCATCCCAAGTGTTTCTTCCACCTGAGAGCAAAGTGGTTCATGCTGTGACCAGACCTTTGCATTCCTTTTTCTCCTTTTCTGCGAAACTGGCCTTTTTCAACTGGGAAAGAAAGCTCCTCGGAGGAGGGAAAGAATCTCCTTCCATTACCGTCTGGTGCCCTCCCCAGCTAGGCATGAACAACACAGGTGTTCAGAGTGGTGGGAGGATCCGAGTGCGTGGTCTAAACAAGGGCTCGGATCCTGCTTCTCCCCATGGCCACGGGCTCCTCCCTCCAAGCCTGGATGTCCTCACCTGGATGATGGAAAGGACACTGATGCCCGCTTTGCCTAACAGGTGGGACGGTTGTAAGCCAAGGAGATCGTGTGCAGGACGGTACTTTGAAAACTGTGAAGCTCAACACAAATGAAGGATGCTGGTGAATGTCAACGAGCTGGTGGCCATTCGCTTCCATGCAGGGACTTTCTTGTATGAAGCAGCCATCCTCAGTCACGTGGGAGGGGCCTATCCCTGCGCTGAGATATTCCAGAAGCTGTCCATCTCCTGCCTAGGCACACCAGAACCGGGCTGATCACCGTGACCCAGACTGAGTCGAGGCTTCGTTCATCTTGACGATACAAAAAATAGTTCATAAGCATCTATAAACTAGCTGTTCAGCAAAGGCAACTCTAGTAACTTCACATTCATTTGGCAGAATCAGGAAGCACAGTTCCACCTGCTGGGATTTCTCAGCCAACTGATACTCATCACACTAGAGTTAAAAAATAAAGTGGCCATTTTGAAGGGAACCATCTTGCAAGTACTACGTATCTTTCTACTACTTTCTAAACAAAAGAGTTAAACACAGTTCAACCCTTTTCCTTATCTTGCTGCCACTATCCCGAACACTGATTACCCTCCTAAGGTCTAGAATCATAAGAACCTGTTCTACCACTCATAGCTTGGAGAGTTTAGGCAAATTATTTAGCCTCTTTGGGCTTCAGTTTTCTCATCTATAAAAGTAAAGAGAATCATAAAGCCAAGTTAATTAGGAGTGTGGTCACACTAAGAACACAAACCCAGCAAAGATCTACTTAAAGTTTAATGCTTGGCTTTGGAGAAAGCTATTTTGTCCTCTGAGACATTTTTTATTTCTTCCTAACTCCCGGTTATATTCCAGAGAGCTGAATTCTGCTGGCTAAGAGAGTCTCTCTTGGGTGCATATAAATTCCTTTTGGGGCCTTGTGCAGCATCACCAAGGCCATGAAGGAACTCGTTATGCCGGCAACCCAAGCCCAGACCCCAGTGCTCTGTTCCAGGCCGGGAGGCTTTCAGCAAGTGCCCCGGAGGAGTCTGGTGAAGACTAACAGAAGCCTCAGACAGGATGGAGGCAAGGACAACAGGAGCCCCCTCAGCCAGGTGAGTGAGGAACAACTTCGCTCCGGAGAGACAGCAGTACGCACAGGCCAATGCCCCCACCAACCGGGCTCTGTCTTTGCAAGAAGAAACCTTCAGATGCCCACTTAGGAAAATGAAATCTAAAGGGTACCATCAACACCGGGACAGTCCACAATGAAGAGCCAAGAAGGGAACACCAAGGAATTGTGGCCATTCTGGAATGTCTGTGTAGGAGGAGCTTAGAGGTAGCATCAGGTGGCCAGGAAGGGGATGGCTGGGGAACTTCATGGGATGCTGCGCCTTTATAATGAACACAGCGAACGTTTGTCTGAGTGGCTTGCATCTGTGTGAGAGAGAGAGTATGGGGGGACTAGAGCCCCGAGCCACCCCTTGGTTCAGTCCTTGGAAGGGACAGTACTGAAGAAAGAAGCCAATCCTACTTCAGGTGACTAGTCCATTTTTCTGAAGGATGTAAAGAATGTTGTTCAAAGCCAGTGGAGGAGAAGACAATCATTTTATTTTATTTTTTTAAAAGACTTAAGAGCAGGGAGGAGGAGCAGAGGGAGAGGGAGAGAGAATCTCAAGCAGACTCCCTGCTGGGCGCAGAGCCTGACACAGGGCTCGATCTCATGACCTTGAGATCAGGACCTGAGCCCAAACCAAGAGTCGGATGCTCAACCGACTGAGCCACCCAGGCGCCCTGACAATCATTTTAATAAACTCCAATTTCTGACATGAAAAATTTCCTCCATGATCCTCCCAGATGTCAGGCTGCGCTGGCCAAATGGGAACTCCTTTGCTTACTTTATTTTCCCTGTTGAATCCAGAGTTTTAAAATGCTGTTCCTTGAACATCTCTATGGGTTGACACCCACCCAAGTCAGGTTCTCATGCCTCCAAAGGCATATTTCAGGTCATCATTTTATTTAATATATAAAACATGAATTAGAACAAAATTCGTAGTATTCTCCTACACTAAAAAATCCACAAACTAAGTTCTCTATAGCAAGATGCATCGAAACATAAGTCTTAACACAGTTGCAGTCTAGGAACGCCAGCTCAGCTGTGACCATAAAATCTTCCCATTTCTAAAGAACAGGCCCCATAGACACAGATTCTATTTAAGTGAAGCCACCGATTCAGTCATTTTGGGTCAATACATTGCTTTTGCCATCAATACCTTTCCACTTATAAATCAGTACCAATCCAGTCATTTTAGTGAGCCAAATAACTATACCATGATCTTATTTCTTGGGTTGTTAAAATGACCAGATGAGAGTCTCTGCTGGTAAATCTGCAAAATGCTTGGCAATAAATATGAGGGAAACCTACAGCCAACCAACTGGATGTTAGGGCCAAAGGACCTGCCTACCACCCGTCTCCCCAGCCCAAGCCTTACTCTACTTAGATCCTGATTTCCCAGGGTGCCCAGGGCCAGTCTCTAAGTACATTGATGTATGTGTCACAGAACCACTTGGATGTAATAGTCAATTAAATTATTAATGAAAGAACTATACAAATAAAAGCATCATGCTCTCTTATGTAGTAATAATTACTATTGTAAGCAATGCAAATTGAATAATAAGAATCATCAGGACAGTTCGGTGATAAGCTAACAATTTCGGCAATCAAACCAAACATCTCTGCTCAAGCTGTTTAAGAAAATAAATAGCAGCTTGTTGACATTTTTGTTCAGTTAAGCACATATATATCCAGAGGCTACTTATGTGTCCCAGATAGAAGAGCTAAGAAAGAAGTAGACACTGAACAAGACAGAAGTGTAGCCAGTTAAAATGGGCGGTAATTTAGATATTCCAACGTCTTCAGAAAACAGTGAATCCTATAAAGTGTCCCATGACGTAATTTATTTATACACACACACACACAGACACATGTATTTCCATATACATATGCATTACATGGATATACAGATACACACAACAACAGATTCTTGTAACTCTAACGTTTCAGTTATATTCACCAGAGGCATAAAGTGAAAAGCCACGATAAAAATAGGTCCATCACTATTTCGAATCATTTATCAAGCACATGACGAACTAGCACACAGCCACACGCCTGTAAAAGAGCAGGTCATTTCCTTATTTACCTTAGCGGCCCCTGATGGAACACTCTAGAAATCATATAGTCCTCGAACACAGCTTAGCATTGCCCAGTTCTGCGCCAGTGCACCCGAGACTGATTCAGGAGAGAGGGCGTCCATTGACCAGATCAAACTCATCACAGGTAAAGTCTAAGAAACTCTAACTGGAGAGTAATTTGGGCCTTCCAGTAACTACTACAACCGATCTCCTGTTTCTTTTTGTTCACCTGGAGAATATGTATTAGATGTGAGGGAATGCTCTATCCTCTGGTATTCAGTGGTGGTGAGGACTCCCCAGCTTCTGGCAGGAATAAAGTCATGCTGGAGAGTGGGCTTCCCCACCTGCTGTCAGGTGTATTCAACTCACCAGAACACCTTCTACGAGGCTTGGAGTGTCAGCTGTTAAAAGTCTACCTGCTCAGAGGCCATTCACTTGGGCCTGGGGATGACATTATATCCTTTACAAAAGTGCCTTCTCCTCCTTCATTATGAGCTGTTCTATTAACAAGGCCAATTTGGACGCCATTCTCTTTCAAGGGGTACCAACTTCAAAACAGCTCTTCTTCTGACTCCACAGGAGATGCCCCTGCTCTGAGTTCCAATTGTTCCTTTGAGGCTAATTCTATCTTATTAAATTCTAAAAGCTCTGTCTTGTGCTCCGTGGCTTCCACCACTGATGGAGCTCCAAGCTTTAAGTATCGTTACGAGTTTGGGCCCAAACGACTCATTCCCCTGTTAACACCCAAATATCCATTTTGGGAGTTGGTATGCACATACCAGAGCGAGAATAAAATAGATGTGGACACATACATATATCCAGTATAGGGAAACAGCTAACACAACACAGCATGGTCCCTCCATGCTCACCCTCTGCCTTTGCTGAGATGGGGTCTGCCAGATTTCCACCAGGACATACATGTGTGACTGTGCATTCTTAATCCAGAGTGCTATGGGCAGATGCCTACTCATCTTTTCAAATGCTTTTTTTCTCCTCCTTAAACCAGGAAGAAAGTCTTAATTGCTGGTATGTCTTTAACACTTGCTAATCTCCTTTCTAATAAGAAGGATAAGCCACAGGCTGGGACCTCCCAGTAAACAGTAGTGAGAGCCCGCAAGGAAGGTAGAGAGGGAGGTGAGAATAGCACCAGAGAGAAGCAAGAGAGCTCAAGCCAGGGAGGTTCCCAGATCGTGATTTTGCACCACAATAAGATTTCAAAAATAGTTTTGGGGACGAGCGTAGGTTGCCAACTTTTTATTTTGCTAAGTAAGGATACTGAACTCACTATGTTGAGCTTATTTTTCTCTTTGTCTTGGACCAGGGAGAAGTTCATCTTTGAATGCTTATTTATGCATATTCGTCTGCCCTCTGCACCATCCCCACCGCTAGACTATACGCTCAGGCGGGGCACCTCAGCATTCCCTCTGCCTTCCACGCAGGAGGCCCCTCGGTGTCTAGGAACCCCCGAAATAGACCAGACTGGATCCAGAATCTGAGAATTATTACTTCTTTTCTCATTTCGCCTGAGAATGTTTCACATTTCCTTATCTTCCTTCAGAGAATTTCTGTGAAACACCTTTTCTAAGGTGATATAACTACGTAGCCATCTTAAAAAAAAGTCAACACATTTTACATTGGATTCATTTCAACCCTTGATAAGAAAGTAGTCTATATGCTTCTAATGGAAATGAATTCTAACAAAAGGGTGTATTCACACTTTCAGCCTAGGGGCCTGACCTACAATGGCCAAGAACACATGTGCAAAGAATGTGAATAGCTTCCTTTGCAGGCAGAAGCAGCCGGAGGAGATGACCAAAGACTTTCCATCCATTTATCTTGACACAAACCCACTCTACAGCCAGCCAAGATGACTGCCTAAAGAGAACCAACTTGCAGAGTCTGGACCAGAACCAGGGCTTTGAGCAACAGCTAAGGATTTAGATCAACTTAATTTCTGAATTCTTGGAAGACAAAGACCATCTACACTAACGTGGCCTGCACAGTGTCTACGTTACAAAACAACAAAAAAAAATCTCCCTTATCCCTTGAGACCAGAACTCTGTCTCTGGCCTCTCCATCCCTCGAAAACAGTTTGCAAAGGGCCTTCGACATCAAGAGCTGTTTGTTGAATGCATAAATGAATGGACTCCCGTATTTATCTTGGTATCCTCCGGTACATGGAAACAACTGACTTAGAAATCTTTTAGATTAATTCTCATTTAAATAAAAGATGGATTTCAATCTCATTTCCAATGATCAATCAGGAGCATACATTCTCAAGCAATAACGATTATAATAATTTTAGGAGCTACTGTAAAAGGAGTGTTCTGCCAAGCACTGTGCCCAGTATTTTATAAGAATGATTTTATTTCATTCTCACGCCCTCTCTACCAGGTAGAGATCAGTATTCCCATTTTACAGATGGAGAAATGGAGACTCAGGTACCTTACATGATTTTCCGGGAACCCGCAGCTCCGAAATCACACTTAGAGTCATTCAGCTAGGAAGAGGAAAGACTGGAATCTGGAACCGTGGCCCCAACATCCACTACCTCGCCCTGGGATGCCTGGGCCACTAAACTAAAGCCAGTCCTGCCACGAGCCACGGCTGTTACGGTACACGCCCTTGAACTGATGCTACTACAACACCAAGGCCATCGCTCTTTCCTCGAAGCCAGGGGGATTTTCGCTGTTTGAAAGTCCTGTTCAGGCTTTACGCCCCCTCTCCCAGCAACTCTAACGTTGGTCCCCAGGCCTGGGCCACGCTACAGCTAACGGCCTGATTGCAAAATCAGTTGTCCAATTAGACAAACCCATTTCTCCCAGGATAGTTGGTGCAGTTCAGCAGTGGCGTAAGAGGGACCAAAACTCAGAACGGGTTTTAAATAAATCAAGCTCTCCAGCATCCACAAGTCTCTTTCGTCTGCTTTGGTTCGGGATGACAATGGGACCAGCGTTAGGGACGAAGCTGCCCCCCCTCCCCCCGCACCCCGTGATGTCTTGCTTTGTGACTTCTGTGGCTCTAAGTTTCCCTATGGAGAGAAAACAAACTGTAATCACCTGTCTCACAAAAATGATTGCAATAAGCAACGGAGACAGTAAAAACATTTTGAGGAAAAAGAAAATAAATGCCTCCTAAAACGAAGGTGCTAATATCATACCTTTTCCAAATCGTATAGGTTATGGCAAATTATACTGGGCACTTACACGGCCAAAGCATAGCTCCAGAAACTCTCCCTCTGTTACATATATGGGGATTTCTATTTAATTAAAGTTTTCCGGGAAACACCTAGAACCATTATCAAAGGTGCCAACTGGGCAATAGGAAAACTTCCTGTAGGCCTGTGAATCAGTCCTTGGGAGGGTTTGTGTTTTGTTTATTAACATTTGGGCCCCATTTATGACTCAAGCATAACTCTCCTTGGTATTAAAGTAACTGGGAGTGGAGATTAATTGCCCAATTTTTAATTACATTTGGCCTCTTTGTACCCCATATTGTAAGTGCCCTGCCTTATGAGGGCACCATGAGAACAAGTGATCTATCATCGGCTATTCTGAAAGAGCTCTGGTATCTGCAGAGTTTACGATCACTAAAATAGAGGGTTCTAGCCTTCTAAGAATCTAACGCACGTGCGCTCTTTGTGTGACTTTAAAAACGGCTTAAATAATGGGAGGATCACAGGAAAACATGTTGAACTATACTGGTTGGCTGTTTACACACCCTCCAACCTGTCCAGCAGTCTCTTGCCCGCCAAGGCATCAGACTCCATTTTGAATGCGAATTTCTTTTTCCCTTTCTGGAGTCTCTCATTTTCTCCATTGTATTCATTCAGAGGGAAAAAAAGACCTCATAAATGTCATTTCATATTCCAAGCAATTTGCTATAGGCAACTACACCATTATTTTGTACAAATAAATTTACATAAATCATTATTAGAATGTTTTATCTTAGCAACATTATTTGGTTCCCAGAGCACAAATTAAATGCATGCTTAAAGCAGAATATTTTAAAGTTATTTCTATATTGTTTATGAGACAGGATTAGAAATTTCCATCTAATTTTTCTTTCATAATGGAATTCCTTTAGTTTTCTTTGTACGTTTTGAAACCCCATGTATCATTTTCTGGGGGGTTTCTCGAAGCAAGCAATGCAATAAACACTCTGGCACATTCGGCTCATTTTTCAGAAACTCTTCCCTTTGATTCCATGGGTTCAGTTCTGAACACTGATTAGGAAGGCCAGAAACCAGGGAAATTAATACCATCTCGTGAATAAATGGGTTTTTGTTTGATATTATTCTGTAAGCAAACTGGTCTTTGGTTGTGGTTCAGCCTTTTTTTTTTTTTTTAATAAACAAATTTGTAAATAAACTCCCTGAAAACAGAGCTCAGTTCCTCCTAGCTATTTGTGTTGGGAAGGAGCCTGTTTGAATCAACTGCATTGCACATGGCAAGTCTTCACTGGCTAGAGTCCTCCTCCACCCTAGATTTCAAAATAAAATCTTTCTCCCTGTGTCAAATGTAGCGCCCAGCGTTAACAAAAGCTGTGTTTGTCGATGCCAGGGTAGTGAGGGGAAGGGACTCACGGGTTCTGCTACTTCCTGGCTCTGGAGAATCACATAGTGAGTCCATGTCTCATCTTCTCATCGAGGTCCTAAAGGGCTAGACTCACCACTCGGGGCTTTAGCCCTCTACCACTGTACGGTCTGGGCATGGTTCCCAAGCCAGTGTTAGGGATGTGGGGCCCTGCGCAGTCAAGGGGGCAATCCTCGTGAAGGGTTAATGAGGCAGTCCCACAGAGTGCTTAAGGGCAGGATGGACCTGGATTCAAGGCAAGCCTTTCTGCTTCTGCTACCTTAGCTTAAATGAGATTACGTGTACCTACTTCACAAGTTGGCTTTGAAGATTAAATGAAACAATGCAGGCAAAAGCTTAGAACAGTGTGACTCAGAAAAGGCTCCTAAGCAGTAGCTAACATTAATCTTGAAGGATGACCAGTGGGATCAAGCTGGGGTGATCATATAATTTGTTGTCTCTACTACGATATTTCTGGATGTGAAAGGAAGGACTGTATGATAATTATGTTAGGTCAACTGGCAAATGCTAGGACGGTCCCAGGAATACTGGGGCATATGCAACTACCCTGACCCCGGTCCATCACCATTCAACACCTTATAAAAAAATCAGGTAAAAAAAAAAAAATCAGGTAATGATTATATCTTACATATTTTACAACTCATTCTACCACTTAAGGCTCTTTCCTACATTGTATCTGACCTTTCATAAACTATGCGGAAAAACGTAGAGCTGGGTTAATTACTTTTTAATGATGAGCAAAGAAAAGCACAGAAAAAGCATGGGTTTTCCCACAATGACCCAGTGTTGCCAGGGCTGGGGCTACCCCAAGCATCCCTCATGCTCCTCCCTACTTCCCAGCCTCCTGGCAACAAGAGGGTCATGTGACTAATTCTGGCCAATGGACTGTGGATGTGAAATTGGTCTGAGTCACTTAAGAAAGGGTGGGTGTTTTCAATTCTTCTTTTCACATGCTAGAGTAACCAGGAAGCCCCATGTTGAGACGGAGGTGTCACGAGAGGGAGAAGGGTTGGAACCTGGAAACTGGATGCAGGACACAGCCGCCCTGGCACAATCCAACTCTGGGTGAGTGAGAAATAAACTTTCTGTTGTATTAACCCTGAGATTTGGGGAGTCCTCTTTACGCTGGTATATACCACAGCCTGCCCCTGCTCAGCTAGTTGGTAGGAGTAAGAACCCACATCTCCAACTGTGACCACAGTTTCCACTCAACAATATCATAAAATCCCACCAGACTGGGAAAATATTGCCACGGTTAAATGGCAGGACTTACTCATGCTAAGTCTTCAATGCTTACTTGATTTAAAACAAAATATTTATTTGGTTAAAATAGGGCGCCTGGGTGGCTCAGTCAGTTAAAAGCATCCAACTCTCGGTTTCAGCCCAGGTCACGATCTCATGCGTCATGAGATCGAGCCCTGTCATTCCGCACCTCAAATTTTGCAAACAGTCGTGTCACACGATTGCCCAGGCAATGTGCCAGGATGACAATTTTTTTTTTTCCACAAAGCGTCAGAAAGTAAATATTTTTTGATTTCTGCTGCACCTATTCCACTCTGTGTGGTGCCAAAACTGCCCTAGATAATCCGCAGATGAACAGGACTATGTTCCAGTAAAACTTTATTTAGGGACACTGAAATCTGAATCCCATTTCATTTTCTTTCTTTTTTTAAAGATTGTATTTATTTATTCATGAGAGACAGAGAGAGAGGGAGAGAGAGGCAGAGGGAGAAGCAGACTTTCCGCAGAGCAGGGAGCCTGATGTGGGACTCGATCCCAGGACCCTGGGATCACGACCTGAGCCGAAGGCAGACGCTTAACCATCTGAGCCACCCAGGTGCCCCCATTTCATTTTCATGCGACACAAAATATTATCCTTCTTTGAATTTTGCCCAACCATTTGACCATGTAGAAACCCCCTGCAGCCCGTCGGCTGCCCACAAACATGCCGCAGGCCACACCTGGCCAATGGGCCGGGATCGATCCCTGCACTAGGCTCCGAAGACAAAGGCCCACCATCAATTAGGCAATCGCGTTAGTGGGAGGAGAACACAAAGACTTCTTCTAGTTCTTCTGCTTCCTGGTGGCTGGCCATCCAGGGGCTCCGATTCCAGGAAGGCCTTAGCTCCTGGGTCAGCAAGGCCCTCAGCTCTAGGAGCACCGGAGCATGCTGAGGCAGGGGACCTTAGCCCAGACAGACCTGACAGGATGAGCAGGAGTCTTGGGCAGGCAACTCTCAGTAGCACCTTTAAGACCCTGGGCAGCAAAAGCCACCACTGCTTTATCCAAAAACAACATTGGAAGAGAGCTAGGTGTGGGCAGGATTTGCTGGGCTATCCCAGAATGAAGCAGGGCACTTGGCTCCCCATCCCTGACCATGGCCCCAGTTTCAGCCTTGGGACCCTCACTGAATTCTGGCTTTCGGAACTCTCGGCATCCATCGACTTACAACTCACATTCTTGGCTTATGCTCCCTTCCCTTCGACTTCCCAACTCTGAATCGGGCCTTGTGAATCACCAAGGTACTGACCTCACACAGCCTCTGGTTTATCCCCGAGGCCTTGTCAAGCCACACCGGCCAGGCAGACCTTGGCGGGGAGGGGGGCAGGTGTGTAAGGGAAGAGTGAATAATCAGGTAGACAGGCAGAGGCCAGATGTGGACGGGCCTGAATGAGCAGACAAGGCCAGCCCGGAAGCAGCCAAGCCAGGGGCAGGGCAACAACGACCACTGTCCCTGAAGGAAGCTTCCAGCCAAGGCCCCTCTGTAACAGGGCAGGTAGGATCTCCCCAGGAAACCTTCAGGGACCCAGGCTCTTAGGGGTAAGCTGACTCTGGCTGGGACAGAGGATCAGGGTCCTCTGACCCCTGTCGGCCCCACACAGCCAGGGCCCTCACTGCTCAGGCTCACGGTGGGCTCATTCCCACCTTCCCATCCAGGCACCATGTTGCTCCTCTCCACTCGGCCTGGCCAAAAGATGCACAGCAAAAAAAAAAAAAAAAAGCCCCCCAGAGGCCCTCCCTCTTCCATGAGTTCTTCCCTAATTATTTCAATCCTAATCCTCAAAGTCTCTCAATTCCCTGAACCAGAGAGCTACCATTAATTAGTACGCAGCCCTGGCCCTAAGCTGAACACCACCATCTGCCATTTCCTTGAGTCATGGATCTTTGGCTAAGCCGTAACTCTATAAGGACAGATCCACGTCTTATATATTTTTTTAATTCCCATCTGCCCCAAGAACACATAACAGATACTCAGTAATACTTATTGAATTCAATTAAAAGGTACAAGATTAGAAAGATTAATACAATTCAAGTAAAACTTGGTATTATGGGAAAGAAACTGATTTAGAGGAACCACAGGTAGAAGGTAGTTTCTAGATGAAAATTCCCAGCAGAGTTCCTGTTGCTTTGTGTGCCTAGGACACACACCAAAATTTTAAATAAAGATGTGATTGAATGTTTTCATTATCTTAATGCCTAAATTGGATTGACCACATTGTCAGTCTGATCAGCTGCATAAATTAATCATTAAGAAGATTGGGAGAAGAAGAGGGGGAGCATACCAATGAATGAAGAAACAATCAATTTGGCATTTGCATTTAAATATAGCTTTGGTATTTCATTTATTCAGTGCAAGCTCCCTGAGGTATAGGGGGGCAGGGGAAGGCAGAGCCTGATTACCTGAGTCAGAATGGGTCCAGGAAACCAAGGTCAACATTGCTCTGGTCACAGAAAGGACAGACAGGCCTCTATCATCACAAGAACGCTGGTCTTCTAGGAGATGATGCTTCTAGTGACTGGTGGAGAGAAGCAGAAGGAAGTCAGGATTAGAGCGGAGGAGGAGAGAGGACCCTCTCAAACACAATGGATGTCATCTCTGGCTTGACTCTAAAAGATGCAACACTTCAGGGGGGAAAAAATCAATTGCAACAGTTACCTCTTATTTCTTGGAAAGTTATGGAAGCAGTGGGTCTTTCCGGATGGCATGTTCTTGAAACTGTCTCACAGGGCATAAAAGGACCCAGAAATTTGAAAATACACACCACAGATGTCATGAGATTATCTTACTTTACTACAGTGGTCATTGTGACATTGGTGAGACCTTTTTACTTCTCTCCAGCTGCCACTGAAACACTTGTCTACACAAAGGAAAACCATCAGAGCACCAGCGAGCATTCAAGGCCAGCATTCCAGCACATGGACCAGGCTGGATCCCCTGGGTTGACCAGGTTCACAGGCTGCAAAGTCAATGAGGCTCTCTTCTGTTGCTACCAAATAAAATTACTCTGGCTCTACTCCTGACGGGAAAGATCCCATCAAGCTCAAGCTCGCTAAATATGTGGCTACAAATTACTGGCCCACAGTTAACCAATAAGCTTGCAAAATAGAAAAGTTGGTACAGGAGATTGATTGTATAATAATTTCTGATGGAGGATTACTTTTTTAGCCTACGCCTCAAAGAAGGCAAATTAATAGACTCTCTCATGAAAAGAACGATGTTATCTTACGAACTTCAGTGTAGAGAATATCAGGAAATAAATTCATTAGATCGGTGATCCTCAAACTCTGGTCCCTGGAACAGCATCAGAACATGGACCTGAGAGTTTGTTCGAAATACAAATTCTTGGCCCCCACCCAAGATCTACTGAATCTGAACATTTGGAGGTGGGGCCCAGCGATTTGTTTTAACAAGCCCTCCAAGTAATTCTGATATGCCTTTGATTATTAATTTATCCACCCATTCAAAGACATTCTGTCGTTGTCAAATAAAACGACCCCACTCTACAGTGCGTTAAGCTTTAACTACAGGCAAAGCAACGAACTGAGGATTGGGGAGGGAAGAGGAGTCAGAGACAGAGGATGATAAAATCCCTGCCTTTGAGAAATGGATTGTCCTTGGGGCACCTGGGTGACTTGGGAGGTTAAGACTCTTGATTTTGGGGCACCTGGGTGGCTCAGTCGTTAAGCGTCTGCCTTCGGCTCAGGTCATGATCCCAGGGTCCTGGGATCGAGCCCCGCATCGGGCTCCCTGCTCTGTGGGAGGCCTGCTTCTCGCTCTCCCACTCCCCCTGCTTGTGTTCCCTCTCTTGCTGTGTCTCTCTCTGTCAAATAAATAAATAAAAAAATCTTAAAAAAAAAAAAAAAAGACTCTTGATTTTGGCTCCGGTCATGATCTCAGAGTCATGAAATAGTGCCCTGTGCTCAGCAGGGAGTCTGCTTCTCCCTCTCCCTTTGCCCCTCCCCCTGCCCGTGCCTGCGTGTGCACGCTCTCTTCTCTCAAATAAATAAATAAATCTTAAAAAAAAGAAAAAGAAAAGTATCATCCACTATGGGAGACAAGACATATGCAGGCAACTCAAATACAGACAGTGTGATTTCCTTTAATAAACTGCTAGCGGGTTTCTGAGGAGACGTTTGTTGCTGGCTGGGGTGGCGAGAGCAGGGAAGGGAAAGCATCAAGACCACCACAGTAATAACGGGCCTTGAGATCCGGACAGGATTCTGACAGGTGGGAACAGGCCAAAACTGAAGCAAAGGCCCTGAGGCAAGGAAGCGTGAGGGCCCATTCAGTTGCATGGAGCAACCAGGTCTGGCTGAGACCTGAGAAACGTGAAGGCGGTCTGGGTGAGACAAGGTGACTTCCAAGTTCAGACAGGTAAATGCTAGGGGCCTGTGGCTTCTCTTTCTTGTGTGAGGACCACCCCGCAGCACCCGCTGCTTATGTTTAGAAATTGATGTCTGATAAACTAGGTGACTCAAAGACTTCTAAAGCCAGTTTGCTTTTCTGTACTTTTTTATTATTATTATTACTACACTTTCTAGAGGGGTGCACCTCGGCTGCTTCACGAATTAACCGCTGAAGTTCTGCCCAGGAGGAAGATACAAAAGAAAATTTTAAAGTAGGCACAGGAATCTAGATGGCACAGTAGCCTCACGCCATTCTGCAAAGGGGCAAAATGTTACCATACCTAAGAAGCCCCTGAAGACATCTGTGGTTTTAGTTTTATAAAATAGTTCATGTGGATAGTGGTGTGTGCCCTAATCACAGGAAAAAAGTTAAGCCAGGGGTGGGGAGAGGGAAGAAAGGGGTGAAAGGGTCAAAAGGTACAGACTTCCAGTATAAAATAAACAAGTCATGGGGAGGTGATGCACAGCATGGTGACTGTAGTTCATAATACTATATTGCATATTTGAAAGTTGCTAAGAGAACAGGTACTAAAAGTTCTCATCAGAAGAAAAAAAGTTTTTTGTAACTATGGAAGGTGATGGATACTAACTACACTTATATTGTGGTGATCATTTTACAATGTACACAAATACGAAACACTATGTCGTACATCGGACACTAATATAATGCTTTATTATTAATTAATTAATTAATTAATTAATTTTATTTGACAGAGAGAGACACAGCGAGAGAGGGAACACAAGCAGGGGGGAGTGGGAGAGGGAGAAGCGGGCTTCCTTCCGAGCAGGGAGCCCGTGCGGGGCTTGATCCCAGGACCCTGGGATCATGACCTGAGCTGAAGGCAGACGCTTAATGACTGAGCCACCCAGGCGCCCCTAATATAATGCTTTATGTCAATTATACCTCAATTTAAACAAATTAAAACATATATTAAAAAAAAGTTAAACCATCACTCAACATCTCCAGTTAGAGGAAAAGAAAAACTTTTCATGATCAAGAAGGTATGGCTTTTGCCTCTAGAAAGCTGGCATAAATAGAATGCTTTAGTTCCTGATGCCGCTGGGTGAGTGACGGGATACTAAAACGTTCTGACGTCATACGAGACTCTGGCAGAAATGAAGTGGGGTTCAGAATCGGCAATACCTGGTTGCTCATCCCACTTCTGCCATTTAGCCATCTGAGTCATTGTGAGTAAGGGACTCAACCCTCGAAACCTCAGTGCTTCAGTGATGGAGAATTAGAGGCACTGACTAGCCCCACCTTCAGTGAAATTTAAAGAAGAGACAAGAAGTTGCTATGACAATTACAAAGTGCAACCGTAAGGTACAGAATTATCCTGCTCATCGAGACATGTGGGTACTAATTAATACTTATTGTATTGGCCTTTGAAAGTATAAAAGCAAAATGTTTTCTATGCCCTTGAGGCTCACCTTTTTTAAATATCTGCAGATACAGCAATCCTGAGCAGTAAACTTGGCATCAACCAAACCATTCTCCCAAGAAACATTTCAAGTTAAATTTTTTACTCGTAATTTTTTTTTTAATTTTATTCCTCTGACCACGATAGAGCATCCAGTTATCTTTCAGCAGCTCCTGGTGAGCACAACTCAGTCTTCAGCAACACTGACATATACGATGGCGATAATTTATCATCTCTGCAGGAGTTTAGTCCCAGATGGACCATTTACTAATTTATTTCCATATGTAACTGGCAGAGAGATTAATCAGGCTTCCAACTTGGAAACCTGAATTGTGCTTTATTCCTTTAACAGGCTAACTCTGGACAAGAGGAAGTACACGTTTACACCGAAAGCCAAGAGTTCCTCTGAAAAAGCCTGTCAACCTCAGACACAGGCCTTTAAACACACACACACACACACACACACACACAGAAAGCTTGCTCCTTATGTCAACTTGGAGGGCGGGCTCTTTCTTTAGCTACCCTCTTCCCAGAGGGGCGGATCTGACGGGACTGCAGGCAGGAGCGAGCCCAGACACGGAATGCCAATCAGCTCCAGTAGCAGCCACGTTCCCTGCCCCTCCCTGTGTGCAAGCTCGGGGCTCGTATTTCTGAAACCGAGGACATCTTTTTGCCACGGTGCTGCACCCAGCTGGCCCGGCTCTGTGGTGCCCAAGCACTGGAAAGTATGTGCTTTCTTTTTTCCACTCTTTGTAAGGGTCTGAACTTGACCGAGTTCAGCAGCTGCTGTGTCCTCAGTGAGGCAATGGCTAATGAATTGTTAGCACTGCTCCCAGGGCCCCTGAGTTAAACTGGAGTCCACTTTTGTTTTTAATTCTATCCCAATGATATCAGCCTTTAGCAAACTGGGTACAGGATTGTTGTCCGATGATGGCGTTTAAATAGAGAAAGCCAGCCAGTCCCAAAACGGCAGAAAGCACGAGCTGACGGGTGATGTCTTAAGTGAAACTCAAGGCCACGGCCAGGAAGGTTCAGTACACAGGACCATGCAGAGAGATTATCAGCTGGATCCCCACGCCTGGGTCACTAACCAACCATGTGGCTTTGGAAAAGTCCCTTACAGTTCAGACTTACAATTCTCTCCTCTGTAATAGGAGTTCAGCTCCCCAAGGTTCTTTCTGGCTGTAAAATCTTGTGATCCCCTAAATATGAAAAAAAGAAATCAGCCATTCACTTGGTTTCTGTGTTTAGATGATGCCAAACAGCCAGAAGTTTGGAAGCATCTGAAAGAGGCTGAACTGGTCCAGATGCTTAGTGCTGGGACAGACACAGCCTTAGGAGCCTCAGTATCCCACAGACTGTCTTTGAGCAGAGAACATGATCACTGGAGAGGATTCAACAATGTATAGCTTTATGAGGTTTTTAGGATTCAATGAAATATGACAGCTTGACACACTGTTCTAGGTATGGCAAAAGCTACAAAAGCCTACGAGTCATGGTGCTGTCATTAATCCACTTACATCTCAGTTACGGACAGACACGACTCATCTTAATATTGTGGAATAAGTGCTATAATTGCAGATGAAGAAACTGTTATGGGAACGTGACGAGGGAGAAATCATCCCACTGAGGGTGAGAGGGAGAATTCTTTAAGGTTTTAAAGAAGAACTGGAATCGAAGCTGGAAAGAAAGGCATCCGGGCAGAGGCAGTGGCCAGAGCAAAAGCCCAGAAACTTCCTGACATGGCCAAGACATGGTACTTAGTACCCTAGGGCAGCACCATAAGATGCTCAAGGAAGAGGAGATCTAGACAGCGAGGGGGCTGAAGAGAGACTGATGGGGAAAGCCCTAGACGCCAGCCCACAGCCTGGCTTCTACCCCGTGATCACCAAGAACCTTCAGAAGTTTCTGGGCCATGGACACTCCAAATGAGCTACACTGCAGGAAGTGTATCCTGGCAATTCTATGACCATTTAAGACTGGTAATAAGATCAGTCTGGGGCACCTGGGTGGCTCAGTCGTTAAGCGTCTGCCTTCGGCTCAGGTCATGATCCCAGGGTCCTGGGATCGAGCCCTGCATCGGGCTCCCTGCTCGGCAGGAAGCCTGCTTCTCGCTCTCCCACCCCCTCTGCTTGTGTTCCTGCTCTCGCTCTCTCTCTCTCTCTGTCAAATAAATAAATAAAATCTTAAAAAAAAAAAAAAAAGATCAGTCTGTACCTTCATTTTTCTCTTATTCATTCCATGCTGCCACTATTTGGGAATCCCTCACATTTATTTTTTTCCAAATCAATTTCCTGGCCCTTCAAATGGAAGGAATGGAGTTTCCTACCAGCCCTGCCAGGATTTTACATTCAAATGACTGGTTCGGCCCAGGGCTCTACATCTAGGTTCATGTGTTTTTCTAGTCTTAAAAAAGAGTTAAAACAATGTGGTATAGACCGGTGGGCTTGTTGTTGTTGTTGTTGTTGTTTTCTGTTTGTTTGTTTTGTTTTGTTTTGTTTTTTGCTTTACACTGGACAATATTTCTGGATGATAAGAAAGAAGAAGAAAACCCCAAACATCTCGACTGATGGAGGACTTGCTCTAGTGCTCCTGAACAGACAAAAGTTGAGTTAGTCATCCCAAGGAGTGCATTGACAAGTTTTTGATTTCTGGTTTCAGAGCCCAAGGGTAATAAACCCAAAGTTACCAGGGCCCCTCAAGTGTAAGAGCAGAAAATCATGTAAACATTCATACCAGCGGTGTCTGGTTCCTCTGCCTGGGGGCGGGGAGGAGGGGCGCAGGTACAGGAGGCTTTCTGCGGCTGTCACCGAGAGAAGCTGCCCACCGCCATTCACAGGGCACGGGGAGGGGCTCTGCAAACCTGCCCTCCCGTCAGCCCCGAAAATGGGCCAGTGTCTCACGACGAGAACAGAAATGAGTGTGGCATCAGGAGGAGGGGCTCATCCTCTGAGAAAGGAGCTGCCTTGGGCATGAGCCACCAAAACGCTAATTCCCCATAGAAAACCCAAACTGTCCCTACCCATCCCTGGGTGGTTCAGACGACAGACAGGCAATAAATGGGAGGCTTCAACATTAGTTTCATTCTGGATCACCTTATTTAGAAAGGCAAGTCGTGTCTATCCACTGGGGTGTTGAATATTCCAGGGTTCGAGTCCCTGATTTATAATTCAAAATCTGTCGCAGCCCTCCGCATACCCAGGTGTTCTGGAAGCTCCAGAGTGCACGACCCCCTCCCCCCTCCAATAGGTGTTCTCTTAACATCTAATCAAATAATTGCTGTGAAGAGCAACATGCGGTAGGCGCCTAAGATAGTTTCCTGTGCACATAAAACACAGTCTCATACACACTCAAAGAGTTGCATATCTCATGCCACTTTTTGTAAAAGTCCACCTATGGTCAGAAAATGAATCCTCCTCAAATGAATAGATTAGCTTAAATTACCATGCCATTTTACATTCTCTTCACTGATACATGAATAATAAAACTATAAGGTAAATGTAGCTTAAACTGAATAATGGGCATAAATAAAAATATTTTGACATTAAAAACTCAGTATAAATTGAACTACAACATACTTGAAAGCTCCTGCAATCATAACGTGCACATTGAAATCATTAACCTAATACCTAGGCTGCTATTCAAAAGCCGGGGTCTAACACGTAAATAAATACATATTTGAACACTTCTCCTAAATTACCATACGATCTGATTGCAAAGTCACACACTTAAAAAGTCTATCATCTTTACTGGGTTGCTCTCTAACCAACACTCAAGTCTTATCAGGCTATAATGTGGCAGCAGGATATAAACACAGAGACCAGCAAATGATACCAAAAAGTAGCAGCAAATGTCAAAGACAAACCAGGGTCATCCCCGTGAGAAGAGAGATATTTACATAAGCATTCAGCAAAGACAATAGAGCCCCAAATTCCCTTTAACTGCACACCTAATCAACCTCTCTGCTCCTCACCTGATCATTTTTATATAAAAGCAATTTCTACAACGATACATTCAAAGACCTTAGTTGCCATAAACTCAGCAGCAGTTAAAAGATTCTGTTGCACATTAGATTTGCTTTAAGACTCAGCTATTTTCAACCAAAGCTTTCATTCCTTACCCATCACTACCCCCTTCAAAAAATTAGCTTCACTGACAATATCCTTCTTAAATATGTCATCTGCCAAGGCCATTTTCTTACCTTTGTAACTCACTCACATTTGTTTCATTTGATATTTACCCAAGCAAGGACAATTGTTTGACTGGAATCTTGCAACTTTCAACTTTGCCCAGATTCTGCCGTGGTGAGGCAGGGGAACGTCGAAACCCCCCGACACATGGCTCGGCAGAGCTAATATGCATCTGAATCAGAGCTATATTTTAAATTCTTTTACACTTACTTAATATAGTGCGAGCTGCCTGTCCACTGATGCGATATCAGAAACCTGCAAGCTACTATTTCTGCAACTGTGTCACTGTAGATAGTCTGAAACATGTACGTAGCTGTTGCCATGGAAACAAACACAGCTAGGGTAGAGTGCCACGCTGTGTTAATTCCTTCACCCATGAACCCCAGGGGAATGCTAACATTCATCTTCTTTCTCCTTCCGTCTCACACTGCTTTAATATTTTTTAGTATTATCAAATGATGTACTAAATACATATGGTACACCTGAAAATACGGATGGCTGAAATGAGCTGTGTGCCAGCCTAGCCTGCTGGGTAGCTGCTTAAGGCAGTACAGCGATGCAATGGATCCTCTCACTAACTTCTCCTGGGAGAAATAGACAACTTTGTTTCTTTCTTTCAAAACGGTGTGGGTAGGACAAAAAAAGGTGAACATCTTGTCTCACCCAAGAAGAAGTTATCATGGAATGGCACCAGAATAAAGATGCTACCAGAAATGTGCCTTAGCAGTCCCGTGAAAGGCAGAGGGAGGTCTTGCAAAGTTTCTGAAGTGGATCCAAGCTAAGAGTTGTTCCTCCTTCTAACTAGAGCTGCGTTAGCAGGCTGTAAATCCAATAGCTTTAATTAGGCAAAAGCATAAACCCTCAACAAGGGCTTCATCTGTCCCTGCTTGGTCTTTGTTCCTAAGCCCATGGAAGAAGGTATTAGAATGAGTGAATGACTAACAAGATGGAAATCTGCCATCATTCAGAAAGAAATGCGATTTTCCTGGAATCTGAACATTCTCTTATTTGCTGCAAATTCAAATTGCTGCCCTCAACAAATGTTTGGACCAGTGGCGAGAAGTCAAATATTCTATTATACCTAAGAGGTAAAATGTATAGATATTGGCACATTGGACCACCTTCCCATTATTCAAACCAGGATGCCACTTTAAACGTTGAGGTTACTCATGGCAGCAGACAAAAGTAAGCTGTTCAAAATCTTAATTACATCCTATCCCTTGGGCTAGTTAATAATATTCAATCTAGATGAAAATGGCCACACTTTAGATTTGCATGCTGATGTGCTTCACTTGAATACAATTTTCGCACTAAACAATCAATTGTAGGCTTTAAAAGTGCAGATCCGTGACTCTGAACTGGCATGTTTTAAAGAAACCACTAATTTATTTGTGGGGATTATGGCAAAATCACCCTACAAAAGAGAAGCAAAATTTTCCTATCATTTTCCCAAATTGAATCATCCTTGGCTACATACTATGATAATAATAATCAACTCATCCCTAAGATAAAGCAAAACCGAAAACAGATATATACACCTTAGTAGTGAAAGAGATGTCACTTTTTAAAAGCATCTCAAGATGATGTGAGGGTCAGTATAAAGCCTAGCCTTTGAGTATCAGCAGGGCAGCTAGAGATTACCTTGTAACTTATCATGAGCAGCACTTAGAAACTTAAGGAGCAGGGCCACAGCAAGAAAACAGGTGTTGCTTACATTTACTTTGCACTTCCAAATCGACATTTGTTGGGAATTGACAAGCATTTTCACATAGCTCATCCCATTTGACTATGATGAGATTATACTATGAATTAGTTGGGCAAGTGTCACCAACCTCATCTCTCGTTAGAGAGCGCGGAGGTTCCCAAAGTCAGTGACTGGCCCAAGGTCACATCAAAGTGGCAGAATCCCATCTTCTATTACCCAATCTAATGGTCTCTCCCCATGCCACACTGTCTCTGGGTGCGCTCGCAAATGCAGTTGGTTGTAAAGGACTTAAAGTAACTGGAGTAACAACACTTACAAATAGAAAGACAGACAGATAGACAGAAACAAACAATTGGTTCTCCTTCTCTAGACTAATCCACCACCCTAAGGAAGTAAGCTGTTCCAGACTTAGGGCCACCAGATAACTGAAGGTGGATTTCATCCTGATTTGGGCTAATCACAAATTCCTACCCTCGTTACCTGGATATCAAGAATTAACATGCTACATATTTTGGGGAAAGAGGACTTCCTAGAAGTGAAATTTTTCCAGACCACTGAATTGTTCTAGTTTGACCAGGGGGGTGTCCATGAAGTAGAAGGCATCCTATGGGCAGTGTTCTGGGGAGTCCTCTTATAGAGGGCAGGGGGAAACTAGGTACCTTCCAGTGGATGCTCCTATTTAAGGATGCGATTCGGTTCCTTTAGATGAAAACATTTCTAAATTGGATTGTATGACAAAACAGTGAATTGGGCAAATGTAACTTAGCCTGTTACAAATATTTGTCGTGATGTGACTGGCATCACACACATGATGATACACAGGTGCTCTCAGAAGCCAAAGATTCCCCGGGGCAGGCGGGGGAGGGGGAGGTCACCCGCACAGGAAAGGGCCCCACACTCCTGTGATTTGCTAATCCCTATATTTACATTTTAATTCTCTTTGGCCTCTGTTCGCTGCTCCTGGCTGTCAGGGTATCAGCTGGCCTTCTCACCATGCAGAGTGGCCTGGCTCTCGCCATTCTCTCCCTGTTTGATTCACATCTAATATGCCAGGGGCTGGGAAACCAAATAAGGGAGCTGATTAGAATTTTGTCTGAAATAAGATGAATACAGGCCGGAGAGACTGTCCCTGAGCACAAAAGTGTCAACTTTTGGATGCCAATGACTCCAGGTCAATTAGCCTAAAGCCAGTCACCTAATGAGCAATTTGCCTATAATTTGAAACCTTTTTGAGTGCTTTGACATGGGAATGTCCCTTCCTTTGGCCATCTCTTTGGCATGATGAGGTTTATAAATCGAGCCTTCTTGGGGGCACACCCAGCTTGTTTTTATTTTTATTTATTTATTTATTTTTTAAAGATTTATTTATTTGACAGAGAGAGACACAGCGAAAGAGGGAACACAAGCAGGGGGAGTGGGAGAGCGAGAAGCAGGCTTCCCGTGAAGCAGGGAGCCCAATGCGGGGCTCGATCCCAGGACCCTGAGATCATGACCTGAGTGGAAGGCAGACGCTTAACGACTGAGCCACCCAGGCGCCCCACCCAGCTTGCTTTTAAATTTTAATTTACACTTAATTTTTTCATTTTTAAATTAAATAATTTTTTGAGATACTAGCGATGAATGCAAAACACTCAAAATGTAATTGAATTTCTGGTGAACTGATTATTAGGCAAATCGATATGAGAACTTGTTTTAGGGGAATTTTTACTTCTAAATTTTATTTTATTTTTTTAGAATGCAAAACCCATCCAAGGAAATGTGCGGTTCAATCAGGCAGAACGCACAAACGGACTTTTTTGCACGCTACCTTGGCCTTTTTTCCTTATTGCACCAGGCTCCATGCAGCTGAGTTTCCAGCCTCTGTGGAAGGAAGGAATTTTGTATTATTTGGCTTTGCTTTTTCCACCGTGAATTTAACTTATGGCCCGAATCTCACTCAGAGCAGGGCTCACCTTCCCGCTCACTCCGGGCGACTCTGACGTGTGTTTGGAAGCAGTCGGCACAAGGGCATAAGAGACACCCATGATCTTTTGCATCAAATCCACGCATGGACTGCAGAAGTCTGAGAATCACTCACCTGACAACCCAGTTCTTAATGCTAGGGGTCAAAAGGCCCAAGGTCAAGGTGTATCCAGTATGACCGGCAGTGATAGGACCACCACCATTCAAAAGGAGAAGCCAGCTGCCTTGCAGCACTCTGTTGCAAGGGCTCTTTGAAAGGGAAACCAAAGACCAGACTTGCCTAAAGGCCACCGTTCACATTGACCTGAGAGATCAGGGATGAGCTAGCGGGTGTGCACCCATCAGGCATAATCAGGGCTGCAAAGTGGCACAGGAAGGAATTGGTCCCTGTGCCCCCCTAATATCTACCTGTGGCTCTGAAACAGACATTGCTCCTCTGGGTGGATCCCCTAAGCCACTTAACCATTCTGCAGAAAGCAAGCATTCCAATCAGCAAGGTACCCTGGCACTGATTTGCAAGAACTCCTGCCAGACTGTTCTATTTGTCGCGGCGGGTGGTGGGGAGTGATGGGGGCCAGCTCCTGGAGAAATTGACCAGGAAGCCTTCCATTTTATGACGCTCATGTAGATGCTCAGTCAAGTTTTGGGAAGAAAATCCTCCCAGGAATGGAAACTTTTCCCTTTCATTCTGAAGTTATCATTGTGACGTTTGCTTTAAATGTGTCCAGTGGGGGACAGAACAGCTAGCCATCCTCAGTGTGTACGAACTTGCTCTTCTCTATACGGAGGATAATCACTGAACTGAACTCATGTGTCCTCAACAGGGTTAAGTCCACGCCAGGACTGGACACTAATACATAGGTAGCCACTGGGGAAGCTCTAAAATATATTGTTTTCCTTTTTTAATCTAAGGATGCAATGAATTACATGTGCTTTACCCTAATCCTCCCTACTTAAGAAAAATGAAGTTTTTAAACTTTTTAAAAAAAGATTTAGTTATTTATTTGAGAGACAGAGAGCACAAGCAGGGGGAGGGGCAGAGCGAGAGGGAGAAGCAGACTCCCTGCTAAGCAGGGAGCCCGATGCGGGGCTTGATCCCAGGACTCTGGGATCATGACCTGAGCCAAAGGCAGACAGACACTTAACCGACTGAGCTACCCAGGTGCCCAAAATGAAGTTTTTAATACAGTAAGTTACCAGTAATGTACATAATCAGAATGTAAACCACTTCTATTGGAACATTTTTGGATTTGTTTTAATAGAGATCAAATCACACCAACGACTTAAATAAAAAGACGTTTGTTTATAAAAGGCTAAGATGGTAGACAATCTGATGGTGGGACCAGGGAGGGTGGGATGCAGTTAGGGAGCAGGATCGTGAAGGCAGGGACCAAGGATTTTTCTATTTTGTAGCTCTGTTATCTCCTGGTGTGTTTCCCACATATGGATGGGCAGCTCATTACCACCTTGTCCCGTCCTAGTCAGAAGCAAGCAGGAAACAGAACATGAAGGGCTTGTTCCTTTGTTTTAAAGGCAAAACCCAGATGTTATTCCCGTCCCTGCCATGTTCATCTATCAGCCAGAACTTAGTCACTTAGCCAGTGACAGTGTTCAGCTAAAGGTCTGGGGTTCTATTATTGAAAGGAAATGGATACTAGTAGACAACTAGCTATTTTTTTTTTTTTTTAAAGATTTGTGTTTATTTATCAGAGAAAGAGAGCACAAGCAGGGAAGTGGCAGGCAGAGGGAGAAGCAGGCTCCCCGCTGAGCAAGGAGCCCAATGCAGGACTCGATCTCAGGACCCTGGGATCACGACCTGAGCAGAAGGCAGACACTTAACTGACTGAGCCACCCAGGCATCCCAAGCTGTGTTTTAAAAATGCTAAATGTATTTGTGGATACAAACATGTTTATAAACATTCATGGGAATGATAAGCACCAAATCAAGATAGGGATCATATGTCACAAGGGAGAGAGGAGTCCCGAGATGGGAGCATGAGGCACACAGGGGTCTGCAACAGTATTGTCAATGTTTCATTTTTTTAATTTACTTTTTAAAAGATTGTATTTATCTTTTAAAATATTTTATTTATTTATTTGAGAGAGAGTACAGTGCCCCAAGATTTTATTTATTTATTTTATTTATTTTATTTATTTATTTACTTACTTTCTCATTTACTTATTTATTTGAGAGAGAGAGAGAGTGCTTGTGTGAGCAGGAGGAGGGGCAGAGGGGGAGGTGGGGGGGGGGGAGAGGGAGAGAGACTCTCAAGCAGACTCCGCGCTGAGCATGGAGCCCGACACAGGGCTCAATCTCATGCCCCTGAGATTGTGACCTGAACTGAAACCAAGAGTCAGACGCTTAATCGACTGAGCCACCCAGGAGCCTCAATGTTTTATTTTATTTTTTAATATTTAAAGCAAATGTGGTAAAATGTTCAGATCTGTCAAAGTTGGGTGATGCGATACATGGGTGTTTTAGATTTTTATATGTTAGAAATAAATCTACATCTACAAAATTATAAAATTTAGCATTATCTCAACAACCCAACTGCAGCTCAACTCATAACTAAATTATATTTCACCAATTCTAAAATGGACATTTTTCTACATTTGTACTCTCTGAAATTAGTGCATCTAATTATATTAGGCAGCATTTTTGTCTTAGTGGTACATAAAATAAGGTTTTGCTTTACGGTAAATGTTGACTTAGATTTGAAGATGTGCAATGCATAAATCACACTTTGTGGTACATTTTAATATGTTTGACGGTAGGGTTAGGGGAAGTTTCCACAAGTGGGCATCTCAAAGCTTATGAAGCTATTAGAACCCCATCCCTGGGGCACCTGGGGGGCTCAGTTGGTTAAGCGTCTGTCTTCGGCTCAGGTCATGATCTTGGGGTCCTGGGATGGAGCCCCCCCATTGGGCCCTCTGCTCAGTGGAGAGCCTGCTTCTCCCTCTCCCTCTGTCCCTCCCCACACTCATTCCCTCTCTCTTTCTCTCTCTCTCTCCCTCAAATAAATAAATAAAATCTTCAAAAGAAAAAAAAAAAAAAACAGAACCCCATCCCTGGATTCTGTCTGTCGGGCGGTTTTCTGACTTCCACGCTAATCTCTTTTCAGTGAAGGTGCCTCTGACTGAGGTCATGCAAAATACACACATTCAGACTAATTTTCTCTGCAACTGAGGAAAAGATAGCAGAAAAAAGCCCCCCTTTATTTGTTCTAAAGTGCGTGAGAATCTCTTATCTGGTCAGTGACACAAACATGAACGGCTCCTGCAAATGAAACTCAACTCCAAATGGGAAGAAAACAGAATCAGATAATTACTGGACCAAAATTTTGGACAGACCAAGAAGACAGACAGACACAGCTGTCTAAGGACAACCAAGGCTTCTCCATCCACCCAAAGCTAAGTCCACGCTCCTGGCCAGCAGAAGGGATGGGGATGGGAAAGAGTGCCATGGGCCAGTTTCCTTGGATGTTTGATACGTGCCATTGTGGATCTGTCTTGTAGAAAATTAGCTAAGAATACATCAGCAATATTGTTCCCTCAATACTATCAAGATGCAAATGAAACAAAATGGGAAAAAAATCCATACAGCTGGTTTATCTGAATGCAGAAAAATAAATCACCATTTATTTAAAAAAAAAAACATTTATGAAAGTTTTCTTCATTTCTCACATTCAGTTAGTATACAGTTGGCATTTTCAAAATTCAAACCTGATGTGGATTTGGAATTCAATGAAGCACATTGGAAGACATCTGAGTGAAAAAATAAAAGTTCTAGCCATATGCTACTGGTGCATGAATTTGAATATTTGAAAGGTAATCTAGAAATGCGAATGTTTCCAATTCTCCTTACCAACAACAGTAATTCATAGCAACCACACGTTTTATAGATTGAGCCACTTCACCATCTGAGAGACAATAGTAGGACAGACGGAGTCAGGGGCTGGGCTTCTCTCCCAGCCTGGCTAGTTACAAGCATGTGATTTTCACTAGGTCACTACCACTCTGAAGGTCTGCTTGGTCACTGCGGAGGGTACAGTAATGATTCTTGCCTCGCTGGGCATATTAACACATTAAGGAGTTTGGAAAATTTTCAAGTTTGGTTAACAACTGGATGAAAACCTGGAAGACCACTTACAATGGCTGCTTCCCAAAGACACAGGCGACACCATGGATGGAACAGGCTCTAGTATCAGGCCCACTGGATTTTCTCCATTCTATTTATCTACATGGCCAGAGAGGGATTAAAGCAATAGCAGGGACCCTCCCCCTGGCTCTGACCCTTGTTTGCAACCTTGACTAGAATAGCAGGAGCCCCCAGCCCCAGCTGGGAAGGTTCCCTGGTAGTACCCAAACAGCCTTGCTCCTCCTGTCCCCAGGGCCAAGTCTCTAACTGGGTCACGCCATCAGGGAGTATACCAGCCAAGTGGTCATGTGCACTGCTAATCCACTCCCGTGCACTTGGGAGACACGAACATGCAGGAGACTAAAATCTATGGCGTTATACTCCCTTACTTTCCAAGCCACATGTCAAGAATCCATCGCATGTGTTTGCAGGATGTCTGCAATGCCCCGGAGTGGTCCAAACACTGAACGCTACCAGTCCTGTGCACGTGGAGATGGGAAATAGATGGCATGACTTGTGACAGAAGTGAGCCATCTTTTACCAACTTGGTGAGAAGCTGGGAGAACAAAAATGATAGCGTTTATTGCCAGGACAGATCCTGGCAATGGACTGGTCCTTCAATACAGCCCAGTTGATGAAGACTGGTGCTCTTTCTCAAAGACATGAGAGAGCAGGGCAAAGAGCCACAGTTCCGTGTGAGGGCAGTATTGGAATGTCCATGACAACTTGGTCCAGCCACCCATGTCTCCACCCTGCTCCCCACTCCCCACCCAATTCAAAGTCCCAGGTCTGTGGGAAATCTCTGAGGAGTGGCTTCATATTGCTTGGGAGAGATGCTCTTCTTGGTATGAACTTTTTGTAAGATGACACCTTACAATATACCAGACGGAACTCCCTCAAGCAGCCATCATGGCCCACAGGAACAACAGTTACCATTTCCCCAATCCCAATGAGCCCATCAAGAGACCTGGCACCCTGAGCTCTTAGATCCAATCCCCACTCACCCCAGGAGCTTCCAAACCAGACATGAATTTGTCATGAAGCACTTCCTTCTTCAACAGGCCTTCATGTATCCTAGAAGGCAAGGATGATCTCCATCCTGGGCAGTGAAACAGAATCTAAGGCAGAAGAGTGAAGGTCTGGAAAACATGCACTATCCGGGAATTAGCTCCATTATGCCAGGCTAAGCTGTGATGGTCTGATTTTATCTCTGCAGCCTAAGCTTGATCAGAGACCCAGCGTGACCCAGGGAGTTTGGTGGTTGCTGTGAATGTTGCGTTGTTTGCTTGCTTGCCTAAGATTACACAGTTCATGAAACAACGTCCCTGAACCCACCTGCTTTATGCAGCAGGGACAGCAACTGATTTAAGTCATCAGTGAGGGGAGCCCAGAAGGTCATCTCACAACACAGTGGTAAAGATCTGCACACACCCAACCTCAGCAAGCATTGGGCTGGTCTGGAATTCCAAGGGGGTAAGGTAAGACGCAGGGCCACTGGAGTGATCGAGTTGCCCCACCAATGGAAAATGGCAGGGACAAATGCAGACTGCTTTCTACGACAGCCCTTAGCGGGCCAGGAAACACTTGAGAAACCTGAGAATTTGACCACATCCAGAAACCCAATGTTCAATAATAACTCCCCAGTCGAGCAAGTACTATGCTGGGAAGGTCTTTCTATTTGATTGTGAGCCATACATCAGCTTGCCTTTAACTTTATTGTAAGGAGAAACCCAAAACATATTCTGAGAGAGATCAACCCTAACTTTATTTAGGTCATACTGCTGACATACACAAATAATGGGAAGTGTGTGACTAATTCAGAAACGGCCAAGAAAGGTCAATGTCTAGTTTGTTTCTTAACCCACACTAATCCGTGAGTAACATTAATAGGCATTTGCCATTATCTGCTCATCAACGCTGTAGTCATTAAATGAACAGAAGTAGAGAGAGGATTTCACACTCATTAAAATAAAAAAAACTTTCCTACTATACCTAGTGACTGAAGCCTAGAAATCACACATTTAAGAACAGCTTTCAAAAGCATTTATATAATGAAGCCTCAATAACCTGCCTGTGAAGTAGCAATGATTGGAACCCCATTTTATCAATAAGCAGCCTGATACCCAGGCATGGGAAGGGATGCGCCCCAAGCTCCTCAGAAGTTAATAATAGCTGAGCCAAAATTAGATTGCTGAGACTCCAGGCTTGGTACCCAGGCCACAGAGGACGGACAGGCCAGCGGAATGCAAAACCGCTGTTCCCCATGAGAAGTGACACCTCCACGTACCCTCAAAGGCGACCAGCCTTCCTGCACCTGGAGCTGCTGGACCCAGAAGAGACCTGGCAGAAGATGATGGCAACTTGGTCTACGGCTTAGCCCCCGTGCCCGTGGGCCTGCTGAAGAGGGTGGGCGGTGGGCGGTGGCCCGTGTGTGCAGAGGAGGCACGACACTCCCCATTGTGGCACAGACTTGGGACATTTGTGACCCTCTGCTGAAAGCAGACCCTCTGAGCTCAGTGAAAACCATCCTAGAAATTCCACAAAAGCCAGAGCGCCAGCCTCCTGGTGAGCCTCCCGCCCCACACAACCCCGGACAGGGTGGTCCGATGAAGAAGGGGAAAAGCACCTGGAAAAGCAGAGGAGTGGGGAGCGGGCCTGGAGCAGGGAAATGTCAGTGTCCCTCTCATGTCCTCCTACCACAGAGGGAGGAGCTCAGGCTGACCGTAGTGATGTGTCTGCCCTAATCGTCCGGGGTCTCCGTGGGCATGCTTCGAGCAGATTCCCAGCCTTCTGATGCCCAAAGCCACAGACAGCTCCAGACTGGTGCTTCTCACACTCGGATGTGTCCACAGATCGCCTGCAGGCCCCATCGGAAGCAGGGGCTGACTCAGTAAGTCCGAGACGGGGCCTGAGACTCTCTATTTCTAACCAGGGGATGCCCATGCTGCTGGCCTACGGACCACACGTTGAGTAGCAGGATCTAGAACACCACATATTCTGTGACCTTATGATTTTAGGCCTTTCTCCTGCTCCACATGATAGGCTCTGCACATGGCAAAAAATCAAATGATCACTATCAATTGGCCCGTATTTTTTTTTTTAAGATTTTGTTTATTTATTTATTTGAGAGAGAGAGAGAACATGGGTAGGAGCAGAGGAAGAAGGACAAGCAGACTCCATGTCAAGTGCAGAGCCCAACACGGGGCTCGATTCCATGACCCTGAGATCACGATCCGAGGCAAAACCAAGAGCCAAACACTCAGCCAACTGAGCCACCCAGGTGCCCCTCAATTGGCCCTTTTATTACTATTTTTTTAAGATTTATTTATTTATCTGAGAGAGAGAGAGAGCACAAGCAGAGGGAAGGGCAGAGAGAGAGGGAGAGGGAGAAGCAGACTCCCCACTGAGCAGGGTGCCCGAGGCAGAGCTCAATCCCAGGACCTTGAGATCATGACCTGAGCCAAAATAAAGTCAGATGCTTAACCAGCTGAGCCACCCAGGCGGCCCTCAATTGGCCCTTGTAAAGTATATGTCACACCACATCCCTGAAAACCCTCCCACTCGTTTTTATGTCATGTGACATTCACTCCCGCTGCCAACAACAAGGACTCTGAGCTCATCTACTACTTCTCCCTCCCTTCCCTCACTCTGTTCCACCCACCCAGGCCTCCCTGCTATTCCTAGATCAGGCCAGGCCCCCTTCAGGACCTCATGACTGCTATGCACTCCACCTGAGGAACTCATCCTCTCCACATCTACCTGCCATTATCCCTCACCCCCTTGCGGGAGGGAAGCCGGTGCTGGTCATCTGGCTTAAAGTCACAGCCCCCGCTCCTGCTTCATCCTTCTCCAGCACACATATTACTCTGTGCAGATCATATCTTATCCATCTCTCCACTAGCCAATCGGTCCCAAGAAGGCGAGGATTTTGTCTGTTTTGTTCATTGCCATATCTATTCCAATGTGTGGCACATAATAGGTGCTTAAATATTCGTAGAATGAAGAAAAAATTTAGTTTTTAATAGAATTGTTAAAGTACCAACCATCATCCTCACAGACTTCAGTGATCACCTGCTTACATCTAATATGCTATTTTCCAATCTGGAAAAACTACTCCTTCAATATTTCAAAAAGAGCCGCTGTTAGACTGTAAGAGATATTTTTATCTTGTCATGCAAGTATGGGCTTTGTGGGAGAAAGGCATCCCCCAGGTTTTCCAGCTCTCATTCACCATTCATCCCAGATTCCTCCTCCTTCCTCCTCAAGGGACCCACACAGACAAGAGGCAGATCAAAATTGGCAAGCAGACCTCCCCATGAGACGGGCCTCCCACTCTTACACGCAAACGCGGAGGATTTGAGAAAAGCCGGAAAGCAGGGTGGGGATTCCTCCTTGCACGCAAGATAACCGGGAGGCTCAGAAAGGTGAGTGACTTGTGCAGGGTCTCACTGCCATTCGGTGGTGGGGCTGGGATGAGAACCCAGGCTGCCTAACCCCTAATACTCTTTGCTCTCTGCTCCTCTTTATACACAGAATCTGGGATCTGGTCTGAGAATGGCTTCAGTTCCAAGACCCAGGACAGGGATCCTGGAGAAGTCTCGTGACATCCACAGAACCAGTGAAAGTCAGCTCTTCCCCGGGACCAGTCCTGCAGATCCCCTGAAGGCTGTAACCAAGCAGAGAAGGCTGTGCATCCAGTGTAAGCCCAGGACCCACGCTGCTGTGCACCTCACCAGCACACATCTCCAATCAGTGCAGGCATGTGGGGAGGTCCCCCTAAATGCCCAGAGAATCCGTGGTCATGGTCACGGTCACATTCAGAATGACGAGACATTCTTGGAGCTTGGAGGTTATGACTTTGAAGTCAGAGATTGAACTGAGTGACCAAGCTCACCACCACCTGCCTTTTCCCAAAGGCCACTTTCACTCCTGTTCCATTCCAGATGTGCATACCTGGCCACAGCAGGCATGGAGGCACTCATGAGTGTCCAGACTCACTTGACTTGACTCACATTCAGATCATCCCAGGGGCTGGGGCTCTCAGAAGGCCCGCTTGGTTTATAGTTCACATTATAACTCACGTTCACTCAGCCTGGTTTGTCCTGAAGCCTAGAGGTCACCGCCTGAAGATGCTGGAGCTAAACTAAACTAGGCTTAATGAGGTTTTGCAGTCCTAACAGTGCAGACTCTCCAGAGGCAAAAGGGATCATCTACTGCTTTCTCAGAATGGCACACCCCTGTTTGCCTACAGCCATTTGCCTACAGCATAGAACTAACAATTAGGTCTGCGTCCCTCCAGAGCAAGGCAGGAAGCCATAGTGAGGGTGGGTAGTAGGATCAGCTGCTCAGAACTCTAGGAGAGGAAAGACTTTTCCTCTACCCTCTTAGGTTCTGTACCTAGGGCCTGTACATTAAACTGACAAAAGATAGATTAAAAGGGGGAAAAGCAAACAAATTTTATGTGACATAAACATTTTTATGTGTCACAGGGGGCTTCACAGAAAGAAGTATAAGCCCCAAGTGGTTAGACCCAGGGGTTTATACACCATTTTAACAAAGAGGGATACATTGTGGAGATGTGACAAAGCAAAGGAATGAGGGATTTGTGGGAAGTGACAAGGAACTGTGTGGGGGAGATAAGTGCTATTGCAATAAGGTTTCTTTGTATAGACTCATCTGAGCTTCAGCTCCCCATCACCAGTGATAACAGCGTTCTCTTCTTCCTGGTCCAGGGAGGCCACCTTCCTCACAGGAAATGCACAGAGATAGACCTTCACATGTCAAAAGTAGTACAAGTGAAATTTAAGAAAGAAACTAAGCAGTTACACTTTCCCCAAACCCTACTTCCCAAATGCAGCTTCCATGCTGTCTAATGCGGGCTCCAATATCACCATTTTGGGTTTGTTTTTTTATCTCAAAACCCTATCCACTATTACCCCAACTATTACAATCTCCTACGCTTTCATTCCCTCCTCTCTCCCTCCCTCCCTCCCTCCCTCCCTCCCTCTCTCTCTCTCACACACACACACACCCCCTCCCCTCCACTTAGAGAAAAATTGGTAGCATTTCCAGATGAACCAGAAGGGAGGGGACATGGCTTTGTGTGTGTTTCTGGCAAATGTGGAAGGGTCTCTGGAGAACCAGGTGAGGACGCTGACCGTGGGAGACAAGATAATAACTAGCCAAGGCAGAACAGAGAAGATGCTAGAAAAGGAGAAAAGCGGTGAGTGAGGGAAGAAGAGGGTGAAGAATGGAGAGAAGCTGTCCTAACAGCCACGTAACCAAGCACTCCACTCCCATCCCGCAGGGCTAGAGCTTGAGCTTCGGGAACAATGGAGCAACATTCTGCACCTCGCTGTGCTTTTCTACTGCGGGTCTCAAAGGGAGCTGGCTATTGTAAACGGATTTGCCCTTGGCCTCAGCATCAAGCAGACTTGAGACCTTAACATCTGCCAGTATAAGCTCATGGCTGTCCTCACCTCCTCCCTGGGGCAAACCTCTGTGTAAATCACATTCTGGGACAACAGTAATGTTACCTCAATTAAGTGCAATTAAACAGCCAAAGAATGTTCCTTACCACACAATCTTAGAGCAAGAGCCTTAAACCTTGAACACGGACAGCATCGGCTGTGACCAGACTTTACGGATACGGAAACTGGGGCCCAAAGAGGTTGGTCAAGGTCACGGAAGTTGCTAGGAACAGAGCCTGTGCTGAGTGTCAGGACAGCCCTCTTTCCACTACTCACGCTGCCTAGAACAACTACATTTAATTTTAGTTCATCACACATTCGGCTTGCGCTTTCGAGGAATTTTATAGTCCCCACTCCATCTGTGCGTTTTGCCATTCTAGTAGCTTCCCTTTATTCAGTGCTTCCCGTGTATCTATCTGTTGCACTCTCCGTAAAAGAAGGGAGGTCCACGAGTGGAATCAATCGCCATCTGTTTGTTGTTTCGACAGCACAGAGATGCTGAAACATTCCCAGCTCAGCGTTAGTCCGTGTTATTCTGAAAAGGCCAGTTCCGGATCGACAATCCACCTTGGATAAGGGCAGAAAAGGATTCCTTCCAGGATGTAGAGCCACTAAGAAGAAGGTCACCATTGTCAACGTTATGGCACATGTTGTCATTTAGAGAGGTATTAGGTTCTGCTTCTCCGAAGTGCTTCAGATACACTGAAGACCATTTAGGTTGAAACCAACCAGTCAGAATGGATTCGCGGGCTCCGAACGGTTCAAACAGCACATGTAACGACAAGTTAAAGGTTCGGTTTTGAGACGGCCTGGTCATGAACGCCAAGGGTGCCCAAGTGCCACAGAGACCAACTCTGCAGCCCGTGGTCCCTGAGGAGCATGGCCGGGGCCAGCGCCGGTTGCCTCTGGGACCCCGGAGCAGGTGTGCTCGTCTCTGCCAGGGTGTCGGTCACAAGCCTACACCACTGGTGATGGCTACGGGGTTTTCAAAATGCCACTGGGCGGGAACAAACACACAGCATCCAAACTGGCCAAATGAAGCAACCACTTGTTACAGATTAATAGTTTATTTCATCCACACGGTGTCCGTCTTGAGGGAAGCAGGGCACACAGCCCTATTGTTTGTGGAGTACCTACACACGGAAGGGCATTTTATTTGTGTGCAGATACTGTGCGTACAGAGATGGCTATCTGTGCAGATAAATGCCTCAGGGACTCTGAGCTTTAGGAAAGTAGAATCTGGGTGCAGTTTCTTCTCTCTCTGCTCTCTCTGTTGCTTTAATCTTTTATATCCTTACACAGGCCACATAGAAAGGCATGCTTCCAGTCTTCTAAGGTGTAGAAGTAAATAAGCAAATGAAATCTCAAGGATGGACACACGCTTAGTATTCTACATGCAATAACTTGTCTCTGCTGTGACATACATTCTGACTTCCGTGATTGAAATACCACTGAGGGCTCAGGAACATAGAAGAATATTTAGTGGCCTCCTTGTACATGCAAAGCTTGGCACTAGGCACCAAGTATCAGGTTTCCAGTAGCTCTGCAAAGCAGACATTCTGCAGAAAAGACACTCTGGCCAGCATCCCTCGTTCCTAGTCTCAGCCCCAAACTGCTCGTCTGGCCACAGACCCTGGCCGGCTCTCCTCCACACTCTCCCAGCACTGATTTTATCACTTGACCTCCTGTTTGTGCTGGTTCTCTAGGATGGCCACCACCAAGGCTTTGCTGAAACATGACTATAGTTCCCACTCTTCCCACTCACGTGAGGACTAGGTCCTCTACCTTGCATACACGCCAACCAAATGGGTTAGTGTTCCCCACTCCGTGGGCAGGGCACCACTCACTCTAACAAGGTGAAAGATTAAAGAGATGCGTGTCAGTTTCATGCCTTTGAGAAGTTTATGATCTCAGTAGGAGTGCAAACACAAGCACCTAAGATGGCATGTATCAAAAGAGTGATACAGAGGAGCTTAGAGGAGAAAAAAAAACAAAAAACAAAGACTAGTCAGGGAAAGCACCACAAGGATATGACCCTATACAAGTAGATTTCAGACAGACTCATCGGGGTATTTCAGAAAGAAGAAAATCATTCATTCATCCATTCGTTCATTCATTCAACGAACAGGATTTCACATTTACCATGTGTAATAAGGGTAGGCTGTTTTAACTAATATCCAGGTAATACACCAATGAGCTTACAGGAGATGGTATGCACCCCAACATCTATAATGCAGAGACAACTATGACAACAGCCAGAAGAACAATTATAGGAGCCTCTACTTTCTATGGAAACTGTCTCCTCCTTTCTATCCTCCCAAATACCATGATCAACAAAGATAAGTCTGGGTGTTACACAAATGAGCCAAAGATGGCCCCTGGGTTGTCTATTTCTTCACTACACTCTGAGACCTGTTAGCTCAAAAGGCTGCTGGTGCCAAACTCAAATTTTTGCACACCCACTTAATTTTTTTTAAAGACTTTATTTATTCACTTGACAGAGAGAGAGAGAGAGATAGCAAGAGCACAAACACAAGCAAGGGGAGTGGGAGAGGGAGAAGCAGGCTTCCCACCAAGCAGGAAGCCCGATGCGGGACTCGATCCCAGCACCCTGGGATCATGACCTGAGCTGATGGCAGACGCTTAACTGACTGAGCCACCCAGGTGTCCCCAATTAATTTTTTAATAGCCCAGACAAGCAGATTTTTAGCTATTTAAAGCCTGCCTGTTTTGCATTCCTTACAAAACCACACCCAGCATCTGCTAGCCATGGATAAGATAGAACCCTGTGGTTATAAGCCCCGAGGCCACTACTGCCCTTTGGAGCTTCCTGACCTAGACCCTCCCCAACACGCTGGTGAACAACATCACCAGGACACACGTGAGACCCTCTCCAGTTACCCTCTCCCTGAAGTGACCCTCCCCTCCTCAACCCTCCTGCTGAAGTCTCTGGACAGACTCCTGCTCTCAGGGGCATCCCCCCTGCAGCCCCAGGCAAACCTGCCTAAGTATTGCCCAACAATGCTTGTATATACTACTGCCACCTCGTGGGCATATCTTTTTCCTTGATCAGCCCCCAGATCCCTCGAATGCTCTACACCAGGCTGCCATGTTTATAACCACATCACCTTGCTCCCTGGCCTAGACTGATTGGAGGAGGGGCACCAACCTGACCCAAGCCCAACAAATCAGATTATCTTCTCAGGAAAATGGAAAATGACAAGTCAGACACCCAGGTCTCCTTATGTGTTCCCCCATCCCAAGAAAAACTAAGTTTGTTCAAAGAGGTCTCTGTTACTTGTAATAAAGCCTTGTTAAATAATTCAAAAATATAAATGGAAAGGCCCAGCATAGGGAGAGATGACTTTTAGTCATTGGCAATCGGGGAAGAACTTACGTAAGAAAAGAAACAAGAACTGGAATGAGTTCATCACAAGCAGTCATCCACAGAGATGTGAACGAGCATGGCCGGCCTGCTCAAAGGGAAGGTGGGCCGAGCTAGAGGAAATGGTGAAGCTGGAGGGGGTAACTGAAGCCAGACAGGTAGACTGAGCCCAAATGGGGATCCCTGTGGATGCTCAAGTGAAAGCCACAGGATGCCAATATACCTGAAGGAAAACCACGTTCTTCTTTTCCCTGAAGTTCTGAGGTGTTTGTGTTAATGCTGAGAGTGCAGACCTAATTGTGCAGCTGAGGTGACGTGCTGCCAGTCATTCTGCCTCCCTGACCTTCAGGAAAGCTAGAAAACTATGGAGAAAGGGGTGTGAAAAAGAATGCAAGGGCAACCGGCTGCCAGAAATACTGACATATCTCCATCTATGAGGGAAGAGACCGCCATCATGGGCAGCGAAGATCTGCTACAGTGGTCTGAGTGAGGCAGAAACTGTGAAGGGGGTATTTGGGACGTTCTGGCTGAAGGTGCTGAAGATGGTCTGGAGGGGGAGAGCCTGGAGCCAGAAAGTCAGGTGTAAAGGGATAAAGCCTGCCCTGAAATGATGAGACCAATGGGAATGGAGACACTAGAGCACACGATCCCTCAAGGAAGAGCAGGAGTCAAGACTGGATCTGCCCAGGGTAGGAGAAAGGCAGCAATGTCTTCACTGTAGGGGTGAAGCCAAGGGAGATTTAAGAACCTAGAGCCAGGGACAGAGGTGGGTTTTGCTTTTTGTAATAATGAAGCGGTTTCTAACAGCCAGTCCTCGAAAATAACAACTACTGACCTTAGATTTAAAAACCAAACAAATGAGCAAAGAAACAAACAAAAATACTAACTGAATGCAGTGAGAAGCAAAAACTATAGGGGAGTCTACGCTTGAAAGAAGAGAAAGGTGGGTGGATTTTCTGGTTTTTTTAAGAAAAAAACTAATCAGTGCCACATGGGGCTCTTAAAACATAGCTAGAAACCCAAGGTGTTACATGTTTGAAGAACCAGAAGGCAGAGTCCAGGGCAAACACAGCAGCTATAAAGTGAGGTGTAAAATCCCAGGAAGGAGAGAGTCTGAGAGAAGGAAGCCCCAAGTTTTGTGTAAAAACTCTGTCTCAATCTGTAACTATCCGTGTGTGGGGAAGACTGCAAGAAGATAAGCTAAGGCTAAACAAAAGAGATTTAGGGGCTGCCCACCACAAAAAGGACAAGGGCTGGAATTACAGTGAACTCAAGATAACTGCCTAATGACACAAAACAAGACAAATTAATATTTTTCAAGAATAACAGAATCCAGGGGTGCCTGGGTGGCTCAGTTGGTTAAGCATTCAACTCTTGGTTTTGGCCCATGATCTCAGGGTTATGAGACAGCCCTGCGCCAGGCTCCACACTCAGCGTGGAGTCTGCTTGAGATTTTCTTTCTCTCTCTCTCTCTCTGCCCCTCCCTGCCGCTCACACAGGTGCACACGTGCTCTCTCTCTCTCAAATAAATAAATAAATCTTTAGAAAAGAATAACAGAGTCCAGAGTCTCTACAATATATCATTCACATCTGGGTTATAATCTAAAATGTCTAGACGTAAAATAAATAAATAAATAAATAAAAAATAAAATGTCTAGACGTGTGAAGAAGAAAATACAGCCTGTATTCAAGAGCAAAGTCAAAAGCAATAAAAAAGACTGACCCCAAGATGATACACATTAGAATTAACCAACAAGGATGTGAAAAGCCTATTAAAACTATGCACATGATATCTTAGCACAAAAATCAATACGCATGACAAACAAAATACACTCATAATGACAAGAACCAAATGAAAAATTAAAATCTGAAATGTAAAAATCTCCTGAATAGGCTTAAGAGCAGAATAGAAAGAACAGAAGACAATCTATAAACTCAAAGACAAAACAGATTTATTCAGTCTATAAAACAGAAAGAAATAAAGACTGGAAAAAATGAGAACCTTGGAGACCTATGAGCTGACTGTCTATCCATGTTTAGCAATTAAAGTCTAAGAAGGAGAAGAGAGAAGAGGAGAGATACAGAATGAGGCACAAAGATTATTTGAAGATACAATTTCCCAAATTTGGTTAAAGACATAAATTTTTAGGTCAGTGGGGGATGGGTGAAATAGGTGAAGGGGATTAAAGAGCATGCTTACCACAATGAGCACTGAATAATGTACAGAATTGTTGAATCACTATATTGTACACCTGAAACTAATCTAACACTGTATGTTAACAATACTGGAATTAAAATAAAAAACTTAGTTAAAAAAAAAAGACATACATTTTCATGTTTAAGAAGAGCCATAGGGATGCCTGGGTGGCTCAGTCATTAAGCGTCTGCCTTCGGCTCAGGTCATGAGCCCAGGGTCCTGGGATTGAGCTCCATATCGGGCTCCCTGCTCGGCAGGAAGCCTGCTTTTCCCTCTCCCGCTCCCCTTGCTTGTGTTCCTGCTCTTGCTATCTCTCTCTCTGTCAAATAAATAAATAAAATATTTTTTAAAAAAAGAAAAAAGAAGAGCTGTAAACACCATGCAAGGGACATACAAAGAAAGCCATGGGGGAAGAAGGGGATTTAAAAAAAAAAAAAAGAAAACATGGCAGATGCACCCAGAAGGGGTGGAAAACCCACTAGGGACAGAAGACCAAAGATAAAGATGACAGTAGGTTTCTCATCAGAAACAATACAAATTGCAAGACAGTGGAGCCACATCTTCAAAGTGCTAAAGGAAAAAAAAAACTGTCAAATTAGAATTTTATATCCAGTGAAAATAGCTTTTTTTTTCAAAGATTTTTTATTTATTTATTTGACAGAGAGAGACACAGCGAGAGAGGGAACACAAGCAGGAGGAGTGGGAAAGGGAGAAGCAGGCTTCCTGCCGAGCAGGGAGCCCGATGTGGGGCTTGCTCCCAGGACCCTGGGATCATGACCTGAGCCGAAGGCAGACGCTTAACGACTGAGCCACCCAGGCGCCCCATGAAAATAGCTTTTAAAAACAAAGTGAAATAAATACTTTTTCAGACATACAAAAACCAAAAGAATTCACAGCCAGCAGACCAGCGCTATAAGAAATGTTAAAGGAAGCCATTCAGGCAGACGGAAAGTGATACAAGATGGAACTCTGGATATACACAAAAGAATAAAAAGCACCAGAAATGATTAACTATGTAGATTAATATAAAAGATCTTTTTCTTATTATTTAAATCTCTTTAAAGGCAACTGATTGTCTAAAACAAAAATACTAACAATGAATGGTGGGGTTTATAACAAATACAGAAGTAATAAAGCATATGACAACAATAGCACAAAGGCCAGGAGTAAAGAAATAGCTGTGTACTCTTTTAAAGATTCTTACACTATACAATAACTAGTAAAATATAACTTGAAGGTTGACCATGACAACGATGTATACTACAAATGCTAAAGTAACTACTAAAATAAATGCAGAGAGATATAGCTATCAAGTAGATAAAAACAATAAAACAGGGGCGCCTGGGTGGCTCAGTCGTTAAGCGTCTGCCTTCGGCTCAGGTCATGATCCCAGGGTCCTGGGATCGAGCCCCGCATTGGGCTCCCCGCTCAGTGGGAAGCCTGCTTCTCCCTCTCCCTCTCCCCCTGCTTGTGTTCCTGCTCTCGCTACATCTCTTTCTGTCAAATAAATAAATAAAATCTTTAAAAAAAAACACAAAAAACAAGAAAACGATAAAACAGAATCAAAAAAGAATGATCACTCCAAAGGGAGGCAGAAAAGAAGAAAAGAGTAATGAAGAACAGATTGGACAAACATAAAACAAATCATTAATTGATTGGTTTAAACTCAACCAAATCAATAATTATATTTAAATAGTATAAATATCCCAATTAAAGGACAGAGATTGTCAAATGAGAAAAAACATAAGATCAAACCACATGCTGCTTATAAGGAAGCCACTTTATGAAGTCACAAATATAAAGAAAAATACTATACCAGCATTAATCTAAAGACAGCTAAAATAGCTGTATTAATAGCAAACAAAGTAGATTTTATTTTATTTTTTTTAAAGATTTTATTTATTTATTTGACAGAGAGAGAGACAGTGAGAGAGGGAACACAAGCAGGGGAAGTAGGAGAGGGAGAAGCAGGCCTCCCACTGAGCAGAGAGCCCAATGCGGGGCTCAGTCCCAGGACCCTGGGCTCATGATCTGAGCTGAAAGCAGACGCCCAATGACTGAGCCACCCAGGTGCCCCCAAAGTAGATTTTAAATTACAGAATATTACCAAGGTAAAGGGAATAATTTCATATAGAGGGGTCAATTAATCAGAGGACATAGCAACCCTAAATATTTAGACACCTAGTAACAGAACTTAAAAATACATGAAGAAAAGTGATAGAACTGTAAAGAAAAATAGACAAATCCACAGTTAGAGATCTCAGCAACCTTCTCTCAATAACTGATAGAATAAGTAGACAGAAAATCAGCAAAGATAGGAGACTTGAACAACACTGTCAACAAAATTGATGTAATGTCAAGAACACTACACCCAACAACAGAACACTACCCATTCAAGCGCACGGGAAACATTTACCAAGATAGATCACATTTAGGGCCATAAAACATATCAATAAATGTAAAAGGATTCAAGTTATACAAATGTGTTCTCTAACCATAATGCAATTAAATTAGAAATGAATAACAGAATGATATTTGAGGAATTCCCAAATAATTGAAAAATAAATAACACACCTCTAAATAACCCGTGAGTCAAAGAAGAAATCAAATGGAAAATGAGAAAGTATTTTGAACTGAATGAAAATGAAAACAACGTATTACAATTTGTAGGGCACTGCTAAAGCAGAATAAGAGGAAAATTTATAACACTAAGTGCTTATATTAAACAAGAAGAAAGGTTCCAAATCAATAACTTCAGTGTTTTCCACCTTAAGAAACTAGAAAAAGAACAGAACATGAAACCCAAAGCAAATAGAAGGAAATAATAGAGAAAAAATATCAATTAAATAGAAAAAAAAAATAGGGAAATTTCAATGAAACCAAAAGCTAGTTCCTTCAGAAGGTCAATAGAACTGTTAAATCTCTAATCAGTATTATCAGGAAAAAAGGAGGAAAAAAAATATTACCAATATCAGGAATAAGGAAGCTGACATTACTACAGCCTGTAGATATTAGAAGTAAAATAAGTGGACAGTAGGAACAATTTTATGCCAATAAATTTAATAATTTATTTGCAAATTCCCTGAAAGACACAAATTAACAAAGACCAATGAAAAAAGAATTATATAATCTGAATAAGCTTATATCTATTAGTAAACTTGAACTTGTAGCTAAAAATTTACCTTCAAAGACTCCAAGTCCAGATAGTTTCAGTGGTGAATTTTAGCAAACATTTAAAATAAAAATAATACTACACACAAAACTTCTGGGAAATTGAAGAAGGGAGAATGTTCTCCACTTTATTCTATGAAACCAGGATCACTCCAGTACCAAGACTAGACAAAGATATACAAGGAAAGAAAACTAAAGGCCACTATCTTTCAGGAATATACATGCAAAAATTCTTAACAACAATAACAAAAAAAGTTGAATCAATCAAATCTAATAATAAATGTAAAAGATAAGACAGACCAAATGGAGTTTATTCTAGGAGTGCAGGGTTGATTTAACATTAGAAAAATCAATATAATTCACCATAGTAACAACTAAAAATGAAAAGTCATATGATCATCTCAGTAAACACAGAAAAAGCATTTGACAAAATCCAGTATCTCTTCTTGGTAAAATCTATCAGCAAACTAGGAATAGAAAGGAACTTTAATAAAGAGTATCTATAAAAAAGAGGAAAAAACAAACCCTAACTCCATAGCTACTATCATACTTTAAAGACTGAATGTTTTTCCTCCTACGATCAGGAACAAGGAAAGATTTTCTCTCACCACTTCTATCTTTTTTTTTTTTTTTTAGAGGGAGGAGGAGAGGCAGAGGGAAAGAGAGAATCTTTTTTTTTTTTTAAAGATTTTATTTATTTATTTGACAGAGAAAGACACAGCGAGAGAGGGAACACAAACAGGGAGTGGGAGAGGGAGAAGCAGACTCCCCGCCAAGCAGGGAGCCTGATGCGGGACTCGATCCCGGGACTCCAGGATCATGACCTGAGCCGAAGGCAGTCGCTTAACCAACTGAGCCACCCAGGCACCCGGAAAGAGAGAATCTTAAGCAGGCTCTACACCGGGCATGGAGCCCAACACAGGGCTCAATCTCAGTACACTGAGATCATGACCTGAGCCAAAATCAAGAGTCAGATGCTTAAACGACTGAGCCACCCAGGCACCCCATCTCACCACTTCTATTTAACATTGTATTGGAGGTCTAGCCAGAACTATCAGGCAAGAAGAAGTAAAAGGTAATCAGATTGGAAAGGAAGAAGTAAAACTGTATCTGCATAATATGATCATCTTTGTAGAAAACACCAAACAATCTACAAAAAGACCTCTAGAGTAAGTGAATAAGTGAAGATAGCATGATACAACATGAATAAATGAAAAGCAGTTGTATTTCTTTATGTTGGCCAACTATCAGAAATTAAAATTTAAAAACCAGAATTTACAATAACATAAAAACACTGAAATACTGAGGGATAAATCTGACAAAAGATGTGCAAGACCTGTATTCTAAGAACTACAGAACATGGGGCGCCTGGGTGGCTCAGTTGGTTGAGCGACTGCCTTTGGCTCAGGTCATGATCCTGGAGTCCCTGGATCGAGTCCCGTATCGGGCTTCCTGCTCGGCAGGGAGTCTGCTTCGTCCTCTGACCCTATCCCCTCTCAGGTGTTCTCTCTCTCTCATTCTCTCTCTCTCAAATAAATAAATAAAATCTTTAAAAAAAAAAAAAAAAAGAACTACAGAACATTGCTGAGAGAAATTAAAGACCTAAATAAATGGACACATAGACCATGTTCATGGACTGGAAGACTCAATACCATTAAGATGTTAATTCTCTTTATTTTTTTTTAATTTTTAATTTTTATTTTTTTTAAAGATTTTATTTATTTATTTGAAAGAGAGGATGAGAGGAGAGAGAGAGCACATGAGAGGGGGGAGGGTCAGAGGGAGAAGCAGACTCCCTGCCGAGCAGGGAGCCCGACGCGGGACTCGATCCAGGGACTCCAGGATCATGACCTGAGCCGAAGGCAGTCACTTAACCAACTGAGCCACCCAGGCGCCCTGTTAATTCTCTTTAAATTGATCGAAAGATTCAACATCAGGATTTTTTGTAGCAGTTGCCAAGCTGATTGCCAACTCATGTGTAAGTACAAAGGACCCAGAATGGCCAAAACAATAGGCAGAACAAGTCTGGAGGAATTTCACTACATGACCTAAGACTTATTATAAAGCTACAATCATCAATACAGTGTGGTATTAGCATCAAGACAAAGAGAGGAACCTGGATGGCTCAGTGAGAAGAGCATTCGACTCTTGATTTCAGGGTCATGAGTTCAAGCCCCATATTGGGTGTAATAAGTATTTTTTAAAAAGATAGACAAATAGATCAATACAACAAAATAGACAGTCCGGAAACAGACTCACACATATTTGGTCAATTAATTTTAAGCAAAGGTATAAAAGTAATGTAGTAGAGAGAGAAGTTGGTTTCAACAAATGGTTCTGGAACAATGTGAAATCCATGTATTTAAAAAATGACCTTGGATACATACCTTGCACCATATACAAAAATTAATTCAAAATGGACCACAGATCTAAATGTAAAACTACAGCTTTTAGAGAAAAACAAAAGAGAAAATCATGTTAGGCCAATACCTCTTAGATATAACACCAAAAGTGCAATCCATAAAAGGAATAATGGATGAACTATATTTCAAAATTAAAAATATCTGTTCTTCCAAAGACATGGTCAAAAAATGAAAATACAAGTCAGAGATTGTGATAAAATATTTGCATATCACATACCTGACAAAGAATTTATATCTTAAATATATGTTTTAAAAATTCTCAAAACTCAATACTGAGTAGATAACCAACCCAACAATATAATGGGCAAAGACTTCAACACACATTTCACTAAAGAAGATGTATTAATGGCGAAGAAGAACACGGGAAGATGTTCAACAACATGAGTCAGTAGGGAAATACAAACAAAATCTCTAATGACATACTGCCACTACACACCTAGTAGAATGGCTAAAATTTATAAAGATTTAGCAAAGATGTGAAGCCACAGGAGCTCGAATGTTGCTGGTGAGAATGTAAAATGGTACAAATAATTTTGGAAACATTTTGGCAACTTCTTAAAAATTATGAACTATAGAAATGATCCCTGAAAGTATAGTCTTGCAACTTCTTTTTTTTTTTTTAAGATTTTATTTATTTATTTATTTGAGAGAGAGAGGGAGAGAGAGAGAGCACATGAGAGGGAGGAGGGTCAGAGGGAGAAGCAGACTCCCCGCCGAGCAGGGAGCCCGATGCGGGACTCGATCCTGGGACTCCAGGATCATGACCTGAGCCGAAGGCAGTCGCTCAACCGACTGAGCCACCCAGGCACCCTAGTCTTGCAATTTCTTAAAAATTAAACATTCCAATCTTAGGCCTTTACCTAAGAGAAATGAAAGCATATGACCATCCGTATATTTGTACACAAATGTTCACAGCGACTTTGCTTCAGATAGCCATAGGCTGGAAACAACTCAAATGTCCAACAGGGGGCAGCAGGGTGGCTCAGTCAGTTAAGCATCTGCCTAGGCTCAGGTCATGATCCCGGGGTCCTGGGATCAAGCCCCACATCAGGCTCTCTGCTCAGGGGGGAGTCTGCTTCTCCCTCTCCCTTTGCCCCTCCCCCGCTTGTGCGCTCTCTCTCAAATAAATAAATCTTAAAAAAAAAAAACACCAAATGTCCATCAAAAGGTGAATGGGAAAACAAAGTGAGATATGCCCATTCAAAGGAATACTACCCAGTGATAAAGAGGACTGAAGGGTTCATACATACTATACGTGTGTACACATCTTGCAGACATGGATGAATCTTAAAATCATTTTACTGAATGAAAGAAGCCAGACATGCTCCCTCCAAAAGTACATACTGTATGATTGCACTTACATAAAATTCTAGACAGTGCAAAGTAATCTGTAGTGACAGATGGCAGATTAGAGGTCGCTTGCCTACTTGATGGAGGGTGGGGAGGGATGAAAGGGGAGATAACAAAGGAGAATGAAGACGCTTTTGCAGGTGACAGGTATCTTCATTATCTTGATTGTTAGGATAGATTCACAGGTGTATATATACATGTCAAAACTTATCAAACTCCACACTCTAAATATGTGTAGTGTATTATATATCAAGTATACCTCAATAAAGGTATTTTAAAAAAAGATTACTGATATCTTAAGACGTACTTCTTAAAGTTTCCCACCAAAGACTCTGTATAGAAGAAAACGAATAAAACTCTAAGGGTCTGGGGATACAACCCCCACAGCAGCCAGCCACAAAAACCAAATTTCTTTAAGTCTCACACTGTATCTTTTTTTTTTTTTTTTTTTTTTGAGAGGGAGGGAGGGATGCGCAAAGGTAGAGGGAGAGAATCTTAAGCAGGATCCACACCTAGCGCAGAGCCTGACGAGGGGCTCTATCTCACCACCATGACATTATGGCCTGAGCCAGAACCAAGAGTTGGACCCTTAATGTCCCAAGCCACCCAGATGCCCCTTTTACACTGTATCTTAAAAATCTGTATGCATGTTACTTCCTATTTCATAAATGCTGTTGGTTTTAATATAGACATAATGTTTAATATTAATTACTAGTTAGATTGTATAACAATTCCCGCCACAAAGCTTCCTGTTGAATAGATACCTCAGGAAGATGTAGTCCACTTTCTCTGTGGCATTGCTTCCAACTAAAGAATACGAAAAGTTTTTGCAAAGTCTAGACGCTTTTGTTGTCTTTCTGTACTGCTTCTCTCTCCCTCTACTCCTTTTTCACTTATAATTACCAGAAAACTAAGGCAAAAAAATATATTTGCCAATGTCAGATACTACTTTCCTTTCCTCTTTTAAGGAAGTAAGACCTAAGAATTCCAAAGGTTTGTCACGTAATCAAACTGAAAGAAAAAATACATTAGACCCTTCATTTGTTCAGGAAGGGAGCTCTTTTGGTGCTGAATAACGGAATATTCCAGAAAATCTTTTCTTATTGTTACTTTCCACTGGATTAGATGATGTCTCAGGATTATAATCACGAACCTTGAGGTTTTACTAGATAGTCCTATGGTTGCGGAGAAAGGTGGAGAAGAGAAGCGCCCGGCTGGCTCAGTCAGTACACCATGCAACTCTTGATCTCGGGGTTGTAAGTTCGAGCCCCACGTTGGCTGTAGAAATTACTTAAAAATTTAAAAATTAAAAAAAAAAAAAGATGGAGGAGAACCTGCAGTGGACTGACTTCTAACAAACCTCCCAGATCTCTAGGCCCATCTGTCTGCTACGCTCTCTTGAGCATTTCCAAAATTTGTTGGCAGAACACACAATGAATGAATCTGATTATCTGCGCTTGCTTTGTTGTGATAAGCAATTTGTAAATATTAAGATGCTTTTTTAGGTAAGTGGTTTTAAATAAATACACGTCATTTTTCTCTAGAATTAAAGGAATAATTAGAAATAACTTTCTGGAATGGTACACAATGCAACCCCTCTCAGCAAGTTCAGCCATGCAGGGCTTCTCAAACTTTAATGTGCCCACAAATCACATAGGACCTTGGTAAGAACACAGACTCTGATTCAGTGAGTCAGTCCGGGCTGGAACCTAAGAGTCTGTATTTCTGCAAGATCCCAGGTACAATGATAAACACTGCTGGTTCCAGACAACACTTCCCAAGGCTTCACCTGCAGTGCTTCTCCAAGTGGGGTGCATGGACCAGCAGCGGCAGCGTCACCTGCCACACGGGAGAAATGCAAGTTCTCAGGCACCACTTCACACCTCTTGAATCCAAAACTCTGGCGATGGAGCCCAGCAGTCCTGTATTCATTTGACTTTCAGGTGACTCTGATGTTCAAGAATCACTGGCTTAGAGAATGAGAAACAACGGACTGCAGTGGGTGAAAATCAGCTGATATTTCAAAAGGTCTGTGGTTCTGAGAGAAAGCCGTGGAAAGTTCAAGAAGAAGCCTAGTCATAGAGGACTATTTTATTTAGTTTTAAGATTTTATTTATTTATTTGAGAAAGAGAGAGAGCACACACACATAAGCAGGGGGAGCTGTAGGCTGAAGGAGAGAGAGAGAGAAGCAGGCTCCCAGCTGAGCAGGGAGCCTAACATGGGGCTCGATCCCCAGACGCTGAGATCATGACCTGAGCTGAAGGCAGACGTTTAACCGACTGAGCCACCCAGGTGCCCCTATAGAGGACTATTTTATTTTTATTTTTATTTTATTTTATTTAAGATCTTATTTCTTTATTTGATAGAGAGAGACACAGCGAGAGAGGGAACACAAGCGGGGGGAGTGGGAGAGGGAGAAGCAGGCTTCCGGCGGAGCAGGGAGCCTGACGTGGGGCTCGATCCCAGGACCCTGGGATCATGACCTGAGCCAAAGGCAGACGCTTAACCAACTAAGCCATCCAGGTGCCCCTATAGAGGACTATTGTAAACCAGAATGTGTTTAAAGTCTTCCCAGAGACGTCATCAGTTCTAATTTTTTTTTTAAAGAAAGAAAACACCACGTGAAATATGCAAACATAAAAGCTTTCTGTTGACAAGGTACAATATGTACACACCACCAGCATAATCACTGGTTCCACTGTCACATGTTTATAACAAACATGTCACAACCATATTTTTTTTAAAACCCTCTTCCCTTTCCAAACTCCATCTTCAAATTAGAACACATGAAATTACATCTATTCTTAAACTTTACAAACCTAAATAATGTGTAAGAACATTATGAAGCAATCAGGGAAACACAACATAGCCACTGATTTATAGCAGCAAAACAAAGGTCTATCAGTTGGGCAAAAAATATATAATTAGAGGATCTTTTTTTTTTTTTTAAGATTTTTTTATTTATTTGACAGCAAGACACAGCAAGAGAGAGAGCACGAGTTGGGTGAGGGTCAGAGGGAGAAGCAGGCTCCCCGCTGAGCAGGGAGCCCGATGTGGGCCTCGATCCCAGGACCCTGGGATCATGACCTGAACCGAAGGCAGACACTTAACCACTGAGCCACCCAGGCGCCCCGAGGATCTTATTTATAACAATGTTGGCAGGCTGATTTTTACCCCACCGTTTCCACTGATAACCCAGTGAGGATGAGGTCAACTGGCTTATTATTTTGAATAATTCTAGCACTTATCTACAGAATTTTTTTTTAAAAAAAATCACTGTTGTAGGCACCAGATAAGAGACCTTGCTATACATGTAGGTAACAAAGACTCAAGAGATATGTTAGATTGAATCACAGAGAAGGATGAGGCCGACACACCAGAATTCAATAAAAAGGGGAAAAAATTAATGGAAAAAAACTAAATTTTTATACTCAGGCTCTCCTGAAGGTCATATAAAAAATGGAAAGTATATAAAAATTAGTATCTATAAAAAGGGCAGTCCAGAACATAAACAGGCATTGATCACACCAAGGTGCTTGGGGCCACATTAACTCAAAGACACAAAATGGTCCTCATGTTTGTGCTTCACTCACCTGCTGTTTAGACAGCAGCTACACAACACCTGTCTTCACGGTCCACGATGCACTCTTTTCTAGCTGCCCTAAGAAAAGCATTCACCCAAGCACAGAGCTGTTCTGAACCGTCATGCCTCTCAAAAGCACGACCCAGGGTCAGTGTCATCAGCATCCCCTGGAAATGCTATTTGTGGGAAACGTGGACCCTCCTCTCAGGCCCCTCCCTCGACCTGTTGAATCAGAACCTGTATTTTCACAGCATGTCTAGATTTGTAGGCACATTCCGCTTGAGGAGCACCACTCAAGCCTGCTTTTTGCCTTGGCTCCACCTGGATACCACTCCCCACCCCTGTGACTTCCCAACTTTATCTCTAGCTGGTGTTGAAGTCAAGACTCCCATTCTCAATCACTCCTCGAGAATGTATTGGCTTGGGAGGGAAGTGCTTCTAGGGAATTAAATGTCCTTCATCAAAGTGTATCTTATTTTGGAGTAGAAGACCGAAGGGATAGTATTACTCTTACTTTAGAAAATCCACCTCATAAAAGTTAAGTGAATTACTGAAGGTCAAAGCTTATCATTAGCAAAGTACTAGCTAAAAACCACATTTCTTCTTATTTATGTTGTACCATACTGCCTGGCATTCCCTGGAAATCCCAAAAGGGAAAGACAAGCTCCCACTTGAGTTGGGATCTGTAGTTCTGACCTATAATCAAGAATGTAGCTCTATTTCTTGTCTTTTTCTTCCTTCCTTTCTTCATTTTTTAACAACGGCAAATTAGGGTCAAGACTTAATCCGCCAAGATACCTTGGTCAACAACAGCTCACCCATCTCCCCACTACAGAACATGGAACTTTGCCTGCATCTGGATGTACTCATTTTCTTTTCTCTTTTTTCCTACTGTGAAGTTCAGAGAGAACATACTTATACTTTCTCTGTGATGGAAAAAAAAAAAATCTCAGGGTTCATTTTTCAAAAGAACACTGGAATGTTACTTTTTAGCCCTTAAAGAGAGGAATCTATCAAACTAAAGACTTAGCTAAGTACTCCATGAGTCTGGCTTTGAAGGACCGAGGCTTCTAAACCTAAGTTCCCATAGTAAACGGCCCTAGCTGCAAAGAACACAAGGGGAGAAAGAAATTAGTCATCATCTAGGCCAGTGGTCCTCAAATTTTGCTGTACATGAGTCTTCGGGGGAGCTTTTAAAAATCCCCATGCCCAGGCCACAGCCCAGAGCAATTAAATCAGAATCTCTGGGTGTGGAACCCATTTTTTTTTTCCAAATTCCCCAGGTGATTCCAAAGTACATCTAAATTTGAGAACCAGTGAGCTGGGTGGTGACACCCACGAAACCTCACACGGACGCCACGTTCTGTCGGTGGCTCCGCACATCTCATATTTATTCCATTCTTCCCACATGCCAGGCGGCAGGATCTTGGGGGATACACTTTCACTCACATTCCAGAACCTGCTCTTCTCAAACAGCTGCTTCGGTTGGGGATATATATGTTTTTTGCAATGAGCTTCCATTTAATAAAGAAATTCTTTCTCATTCCCTTAATATTCCTTCCCATTAAAGCATAACATACAAACAGCAGGTGAATTATACTTAAGTGATGAGTATAAAAGACAGCTGTTTTATCTCAATGGAGCATTTTCTCTTGCTGATTCCATTATTTTACTCTGGCATGACATGCCTAATGCTTTAAGTAAGGCACAGCTTTTCTTTCCCTTTCTCCTTCCCCCTTTCCTTTTCCTCCCCCCCCCCCCGCTTCTTTTTTAGTTGAGGTGAAATTTCAGCTGCAAATCTACTCCAAAAGATCTTCAAGAAGCGGTCCAAATAAGAACACGATAGTATTGATTTTTTATGAGCAGCTGAAGGCTGATCACAACGTTCTTCCCAGACCACAGAATATGTAACCCTGGCATTTTTCAAAGGGCTATTTTTTTGGCACACTGAACACAGGTCAAGACATGGAATGGTGTTTTATTTTAATTATTCTTCTTAAACCTTCTGAATCTTCAAGCAGCAGTACCTGAAGGCATTCATTCATAGTCAGCAGATAATGCAGCCTTTTTCACCCTGCAGTGACCTACTACAGAGAAAATACAGTGAATAAACTTTTTACCAAAGGGGTGCCATTCCCTTGTCCTTGGATTGCGACTGCCTGTGTGTGAACTTGTAGGGTATTTTCCAGACTGTTTTTTCAACAAGCAGAGCTTGCTGACTTTGCCAAACCTACTTCCTTACCTTTGTCTCTTCTGTTCTTTGGCAACTGCTACGACAAGCCTACCCCGTCCAAGGTCTTTCCCTTGCTCTAAACTGCCTCATTACAGCCTCTTCAATTTTACTTTTACTTATTCATAATATGGATCTTCCAAAGAACTCCCCAGAAGGATGGAGTCAGAGTCATGATTGATTTTTTGTTAAAACTGGAAGGAAGATTTATGTCTGTGCCCACAGAAACATACATTATTTGTAATACCCCAGTTAGTACAAAAGAATTAAAGTCACATATCCTACTCCAAAAATTTGGATCTATTTAATGATAAAAGACCACATTATCAGAGACAAAGATTAAACAGTTGTAAATAATGGCACATCTGTTTGGTGCTGATCTTGAGTCTTTCCACTACATCAACTCTTTGCTAAGGTCACTGGAGGCAAAGTACAGCGACCAGATAAGACGTTTCAGGTGAGAGATGAGGGTGAAAGACTCACCAGCACCTTAACAGCGTTGGGTGGTAGCTCAGGGCATCGGGGTTCCAGAATCTGGCAGACTTGAGTTCCGATCCTGACTGCACCACGAGTACTAGCTGTGTGTCCCTGGGTCAGATATTCACCTCTAAAATGCACATAATAGCAATACTGAGCTTCACAGGGTTGCTCTGAGGAGGAAGTGCTCAGAAAGCAGTGCGTGCACGTCAGCTATTCTCACCACATTTCAAAGAGAGAAACGCGACCCAAATGAACCTATGAGGCAAGAGAAGTGGGTCCATCTTACAGAGGAGAAGAGTGAGGCTCACAGAGATGAAGTCAACTCATCCTCCACACATCTTTCTACAATGCAAAAATGACTGGGTGGTTTCCTAGTTAAAACTCTTCATTGGCTCCTATGACCAGAAACTCAGTAGGTGCATAAAGTCCAAACTCTTTATCATGCCATAATCCCTCAATAATATATATATTTTTTTCCCAAAACTCAACCCCAAATCACTCCCGCCATGAAGCCTTTCTGTAGCACCACGGACAGTGTGGTCCCTCCCTGCTCTGGGCTCCCACTCTCCTTATACACACTTCCCACAAAGCACCACGGCATCTTCCCGAACACGATGCTTTCTAGGTCTGAGTCTGTACGTGAAACAGAAAGTTCATTAAGAACAAGGCACTGTCCTACTCATCTGTGTAGTCCTAGTATCTAGCTGAGCACCAACCACCTGGTAGGTATTCCATAAAATGCTGGATGAATAAGTGAGTGAACTGTCAAAGCCATCCAACCAGTAATGGCAGAGCCAAAGCAGACCCCACATCTTCCAACTTCCCGTTGGGCCATCAGCCCCGGGTCCACACTGCCTTTGTCAATGCACAGGTGACACGTCAGAGAAGACTTGAGACTCAAACTCTGAATTCAAAATGGACTTGTCATAAAACCTCAGGCCATGTGTTCAAAAATGAACAAACAATAACAACAAAACTGTGTGCATCAATTCATATGTCCGTAAAACAGGGCTCAGACTTAAGACTGGACATTAGGATGCACAGGAGGTGGGGGAAGAACAAGAGAAAAACCAATTAGATAACACGGACAAGTACCTTCTTGAAAAGTGTCTTAATCTAAAACCGTCACAATAGTAAATATAATTAGATAACAATAATAATACCAAATACCACAGTTTATTACCATCCTTTCTTCTGAGGCTTTCAGTTGGAACTGAAAACACAATTACTAATTAAATTAGACAACAGGAGGTATCATTTTCCAAATGGAACCCTAGTGATATAAATGAGTTACTGCAGCTTCTCAAATTTCTCACTGTCACTCAAAGAGGGGGTTATTCACTTGGCTAGCGTCAACTCAGAAAAACAGATCCACACACTGCATTTGTTCTTTTATTCCAAATGCAGGTCATTTCTCTATTTTCTACATAGTTACTAAGCCACCGTCAGACCATAAAGATGCCACAGCCCAGCTTCTCCCCTCAAGGAGCTTACCACACACTGGTGGGTGCAAAGGGGCACAGATGGCAAAAATCTAGTCATGTCTCAGGCAAAAAAAAAAAAAATACAAGTCTCAGGGTAGGAGATAAAGAGCAGGAGATTCGCATTTCTTGCCTTGGAGGACTCTGGGTAAAAATAAAACAATTTTAAAGTGGAACAGGATGAAGCAGGAGGCTGTGATCTTTAGGGGGCCTGAGATCATTCTGTTTCCTTCCACTTCTTCTTTTTCAAAAACTTCAAATGCATAGTGGAATGCACCAAGTTCATTATTTGTCTTTTCACTGAAGACTTTTCCAAATTGTGCTTTTAAAGGCATTAGGAAAAAATAAAAAAGAAGAGGGTGCAGTCAAATGGAAATTTAGGAAAGTTAAATAAAAATAAAATTTTAAAATAAAAATACTTTTTTGCTGAAGGACATCTCAGACCTCTTAATATGCGAAGTTGAATTCAGAATCTCCTAGAAGGGGATGTAATGTGCAGTTTTGACCAACTTAATTTAATGCAAGACTCTTTTTAAATATCTTACAGTCTAGTACTTTGGAAAACGCACATAGAAAGTACTGGTCTAGTGAAAATGATACACAAATCATCTCTCCCTTTTTATTTTAAGGATTCTCACAGATTAAAAGAAAAAGGGGGGTGCCTAGAATGGAGAAATAAAGGGGGCATGATCGCTAGGACTGTTAGCAAGGAAAAGATTTTTAAATTACATAATTACAACTTTGGTCTTGTTCTCCACCTACACTGTGTGACTTTGGCTTAAAAACTGATTAAACTTTTGGGGCGCCTAGGTGGCTCAGTCAGTTAAGCATCCGACTCTTGGTTTCAGCCCAGGTCATGATCTCAGAGTCATGAGATGGAGCCCCATGCTGGGCTCCATAGTGAGCGGAAATCTGCTTGAGATTCTCTCCCTCTCCCTCCCCCTCTGCCCCTCCCCCTGCTCGCAAGCGCACTCTCTCTCTTTCTCCCTCTCTCTCCCTCAAATAAATAAATAAATAAATAAAATCTTAAAAAAAAAATTGATTACGCTTTCTCAGCCTGTTTCCACATCAGCCAAATGGGAATAATGGCATAACCTGCCCCTAAGAGCGAGTGGAGGTATTTACTGAGTTAAATGCTTAGCACAGAGCAAGTCTTCCATGTTCAGAAAGCATCACAGGGGACACTCGAGGGGTGACAGAGAGAGGCGCATTAGGGGTAGTCACCATGGCTGTGTCTTCTTAGGCTAAAATGAAAGAAACCCTATGGGAAAAGAAAAAGAAACACCAAAATGGGAGAAAAGTCTTAAGAAAACTCCTCTCAAGACAGATTTTTAAGGAAATGAATTTAATCTGAAATTACAAAAACAAGTGCCCCCAGCTGTTTCTACTTGTCTATGAAATCTGATCTCCAGATATCATGATGTATCTGGAGAACAAAGAAAATGCAAAGAACAGCAGGATAAACACTTTTAGTTGTGTTCTCACTTCATTTCTTCCAAGTGGTGTGTGGGGAAGTGGAGGGAAATGCAAAATCCATTCACGGTAAATTTATAGCAGATTTCAGGATTCAGGATAATTCTGAGGAAACAGAGAGAGCGGCAAAGCCAGCAACAAGTGACCACGTAGTACGAGGTAAGATCAAGACCCTAAAAACAGATGCCGCCCTTGGCCAAGTCAATTAGTTTTTACCACTGCCCTCTAAACCACCTGCTTAATACAGACCCAAACCCAAAGCAAAGCCTCACACTGGTTTCACAGTACTGCATGCTGAAAAAAAAGAAAAAAATCTTGCATATAAAGTTGCCGGGGGCACTGGGCGCCTGGGTGGCTCAGTTGGTTGAGCGACTGCCTTCAGCTCGGGTCATGATCCTGGAGTCCCGGGATCGAGTCCCGCATCGGGCTCCCTGCTCGGCAGGGAGTCTGCTTCTCCCTCTGACCCTCCCCCCTCTCATGCTCTCTCTATCTCATTCTCTCTCTCAAATAAATAAATAAAAAATAAATAAATAAATAAATAAAATAAAAAAAAAAAAGTTGCCGGGGGCACTAACGCAACCAGTTAGTAAGAAAAAGAACGAGCTTTATGACTTTAAAAATCAAATTTGTTAGGATAAAGTGTCCCAAGACTGCTGCTAACAGAAGTTTGTATGGAACAGTCCTGGATAGAAGTGTGTCCACCTGGGTCTTGAAAATATTTTTGTTGGGCAGAAATTTCCAACAGTTAGGTTGGAAATGTCTAATAAGTATTTGCAACATGAAGAAATTGAATGAATGAATGAATGAATGAATGATGCGGTGAGGTCACAGTATCTATGATTGGAAGAGCTCTAAGATGGCGACCAGTGTAGATTTTGTATGTCCACTGTGTCGTGGGAAGCTCACCACCTAGCCAGACAGATCTCTCCACTGTGATACAATGTTAATGCATGACAACAAACACTTCCAGAGGTTTCAAGTTTTATCCAACCTAGTTTCCGTTAGTGGTAAGAATGCAGGTGTTCCCAAAGAGTTAAGTACTTTAACAGATAAAGTTAAAAGTCAAATACTTTAGACTTTGTTATCTGTCACCAACATTCCTGTGTTCCCCTGCGTCTCAGCTAAGTACTTATCACCACCTGTACTTTCCTTACCTGTTTCAGTATCGACTAAGGGGTTCCCCCACCTCTAAGCATAACTGCAAGAAGCTAAAGATCTTGTCTTTCCCCAGCACCTAGCCTAATGCATGCACACACACATGGTCAATGTGCCTTAATATTTGTTGGATATATTAATGCGATGAGAACTAGGGAAGTAGCTGCTTCTCCTTATTCATTTCATTTCAAATACATCGTTTGGGTGGCATTATCGTTAGGAGTCCACTGGTCAGGATTTTGGTCCCTGCTCTTCATTCTTGACAAAGCTATGCATCCCTGAGCAAACTTTTACATCTTACTGGTTTCCTTTGTTTTGTTTTGGGTGGTTTTTTTCTTTTTGTAGTTCTATGGTTTTATTTAACCATACAACCTGCACATAAGCTGTCTATTCATTTTCTTCACCACACAACCTGGCATTGGGATCGGCGACTCTGACGGCCAACTGGGCTGCTCTTTCCACAGTGGCTTTGTGGTTCTTGGAAGAGACACTGTGAGCAATCTCTGCGTGGTGAGATTTGTTGCACATCGGCAACACCTCCAGGTCCTTCACGTTGTGCACTAGGAACTTCCAGGAGCCACTGGGCAGCATGCGCTTTGTTTCCTTGTTGCACTAATGCTGGGCATCAAGATCTGGCCCGTGAATCCTCTGAACACCCTATCGTCAGTGTCTCTGGGTTTCCGCCAGTTGCACTTACTTTTGACTTATTGGTCTGACTGGTCCTGGATGAACCTCTTGGTCCTCTTTTTACCGACCTTGGGCTTCACTAGAGGTCTGATGCCGAGTAGGAGATGGCTGTCACCTCCACAGGCAGTGCTGAGAAAGAGACTCACTCGTTTCCTTTGTCAACCTGGGCACTCAAACTATGCTTTTGAAGGTCCCTTACATCAGTCATAGTCTAAGATTACTTAGGAAAATATAAACCCAAACACCTGAGTTATCATAAATAATAAGGTTTAGAATGATTGGAACAAATAAAGAAATGCATTCCGAGATTGTTTTATTGAGTTAGTCATGGTTTTATCAAGTTCACTCATTTCTCTGCCAAATCACAAACTACTTTCCTGCATTTGGCCCTTAGAAAGAGCGGGATTGATGAGGGGGCTAATGCCCACTCCCTGAAAAAGGAGCAACCCCCTCCTCTCCTGTCCAGAGAATTTCTGCAGCCTGTTTGCAAGCTTTCTCATTTGAGATGCAAGTGTCATTTAATTAAGTAGTTCCTGGCAACTTTGATTTTTCCTGCCTCCAATGGGTTAATGTTCTGAGAGCTTCCTTTGTTTTACACAGGGGCAAGAAAACACATTGAGCTGATACAGTCCATTATTAAAATTGCATTTCAGCAGAGGCAAATAACTCCAGCCACCAGACGCTGGGCTTAGCCATCATCTTCCCTTGCTACAACCCAAAGCTATTACATTAAGAGCATAAGCAAAACAATAGAGCTGACAGTAAGGCAAACTCCCCTGGTAGATGGAAACCATCAATCCTGCTGGTGAAGTATTTAGCTACAAAAGGAGAAAAGATACTCTTTGATTGAAGGATAAAAGGAAGGAATACACAGCCACTTTTCAATCAGAGCGAGATCACGAATACTTTAAGAAATAACAGCTTCCACAGGCGGATGGTAAGTTTCAGAAAGCGGGAGCCACAAGTCCACCTCGTAGGACTTAGAAAAGTTTGGGGGCAAAAGAAGTCATGCTTATCTGCCCCACGTTCGACTTGGGTGCTCAGGGTGCCCACCCATTCCTTGCGTGGTAGTTTCTATAGAAATCAAGCACTGAGCTTCTTTATGGGGCTGAGCAGGCACAAGACTGACCTCTGCAGCTTCAGCAACGTTGGGTAATATTAATAAACTCTACGTCTTTATTTAGAAGTCAATGAAATTAGCACTGGAGCTTAGAAGCCAGAAACACGATGTTTGGTTATTAAAAAACAAAAACAAAGAACTCTGACCATTCTTTCCCGTTAAACTCCAGCTCCGGTTCTCTGGACTAGAATAGTAGTGCTAATAGATTCCACCTCGACTAAAAAGGGAAACAGTGGCAGAAAATCTATTCCTCCGGCAAGGTTGCCGGGCAACGAGCAAGCTTTTGGCATGTGGCTGATGTCTCCAGGCAGCCTGGACTCCACAAAGTGAGCTCTTCCATCACTTATAACTAACTTGATTTTGATGGATTAAAACTGAATCAAAATGTACTGTAACTCACTCGCTCCCAAACTCAAGAAATCTGGGAAAGACAAAAAAAATATATAGATAGATAGATAGAGAGAGAGAGAGAGAGAGAGAGAGAGAGAGATAATCTATATATATCCCAACACCCAACTAAAGACTAATTTATCAGAAACACTAGGATTGACTCAAGTTCATTCTACTGGGTGATCAGTTCTAGGAGACATATGATTTCATTTTAAGACAACCATATCCAAAAGCCATGGGAAAAAAATAGCATCGAAGAATAGTTGGGGAAAATATTAGTGTTCTAAAGATGGAGCCTCGATGTAATGAAGAGTTCTGGATTCAAATGCATCTTTCCGCCTGCAATTCTCTAGCAACACCTTCTTTGGCAAATCCCCGAGCGCATGAGTCAGTGATCAACAAGGGCTCACTGCGGGCTCTGAGGTCCCATCCCGGGGCTGTAGGGGGTGACCAAAGAATGTAAGACGTTGGGCCAGGCCTTATTTAGAACATGCTTACTATGAGGATTTAAAGTTAAATGGTTTCTTCTCACCAAAGAAGTTCTGCAAAAGGTTAGTTTGGCATTTATTGTGTTCACTTATGAAAACCACCTCCAAGATACGCTAACTGAGCTGAGCTCCCAAAATGGTCAGGGCCATGCCTGTCTTTTCCCAGGGTCTGGTGCAAAGCTCCCAGGTCTGGAGCAAAAAATATGCTCACACTTAATCTCAAACTTTATGGCATTCATAACGTATCACCTCCGCTGGTAACAGGCTCTTTAGAAAACTGCACACGTGCGCACAGACAGAGCGCTCCCTCCAAGCACGCATTCCCCAGCCTATGGTGGTTAGGGCGCCGGGGGCCGCCATTGCAGACTCTGAGGCCAAATGCAACCAGACGACGCAGACCAGCAATTCTGCCCACACATCACCTAGGAGTGTTGGGTGAAACCAGATTGTGCTCATCCGCTCCTTCTAATGCAGACGCTGCATCTGACTTCAAGTGAAGCACTTTCATGTTCCAGCCATGGCGTGTCCCATTTGTGGCCTCATCAGCTCCTCATCCATTATGGATCCATTATGCCTTTAGTCAGTTTCCATGTTTCTTGCGACACATTAAAATGCACTGCAGGAGCTAAAAGCAGCCTCCTCCGTAACCATTATGATGATAAAATGCAACTTGATGGAAACGGATATATTATTATTGCTCCCTAACAAGACATGTGCCCTCAGGAAACAAAGAGTTGTTAGTTTTAATATGAAAAAGAGGCTTAATGGGTATTCCCAAGAGCTTGTAAAGGTGGCTGAGCAGGCACATGGCACTGCCACTCTCTCCAAGGCTAATGCTTGCCCACTCTTTAAGGTGCAGTCGGAAATGCCATCCCAGAAATCTTTTGCCGGGCTCCCCCTCCCCAGCCAAGCTCTCCCTCTGTTACCTGTAGCCCTGCCCCTGTACCAGACCCTTTCTACTTTATATTCAACCTTTGCGTGTAATTATCCTCTCTCCCATCAGGTGTATGTTCTCTAAGTGCCAGCTCAGGGACTTTACCCAGAATAGGTGTTCATTAAATGGTAGATGATTTTGTTTTTTACTGAGCGAGAACAAAATGACATGTAAATATAACCCCCCCAATTTTTTTTTTTTTTTTTTAGTTTATGGATACTCTGCGATATCTGGTCAAACCACCAGTGCTAGATCATGCAGAGTCCGTGGTATTGGTGTTAAGTTGACCAAATGGCTCTACCCTTCCAACTGGGGTGCCTTGTGCTCCCTGTAAGTGATCTAGTAAATTGAGGCTTTCCGTGGGTGCCATGAGAAAATTAAGAGTTAATGCTTTTTTTTTTTAAGATTTTATTTATTTATTTGAGAGAGAGAGAATGAGAGAGAGCACATGAGAGGGGGGAGGGTCAGAGGGAGAAGCAGACTCCCTGCCGAGCAGGGAGCCCGATGCGGGACTCGATCCAGGGACTTCAGGATCATGACCTGAGCCAAAGGCAGTCGCTTAACCAACTGAGCCACCCAGGCGCCCAAGAGTTAATGATTTTTTCCCCTAATGGTTTCCTTTCTTAAACTAATGTTTTATGTTATAAATATATCACACACAAATATATCATATAACCCTTGTCTTTTTCATACATATACATATATATACACACACAATATCGTCAGTTGTTGAATTTTCTCTTTATCTGATTAGTTTGCAAGATTGCTTCTTTCAAGTTTATCGATAATAGCATCCCATGTGTTTCCTATTCAGAATTAATCACTATTTGTAATTAATTATTTGTTGTATCCTAGTTTGTCTGTCTCCCCAGTAGACTATGAGCTCTCCAAAAGTAGATGCTATTTTCTCTTGAGCTTTGTTAGTATCTCCCCTGCCTGCCACCAAGGCTGACATGGATGAAGCACCCAGTAAATATTTGTGGAAGGATCACTGTCTGAAGTATTTAGTTGACTGATTAATTAATGCCTAATTGAAGTTCTAGCTTGGTAGAGGGTCTTCAAAAGAAAGACTGTCGACTTAACAACTAGGCTACAGGTCTTGCAATAGGTTTTGTTTCAGAGAAACACCTGCAAACCAGAACACTAAAGCTAGCACCCTCCTTTAGGGAACCTGAGGGAGCCTGTAATCCTAGGAGAACAAGAAGGAGAAGCTAGCAAAGGGAAAATGCTGTATTATCTTGTTCAAAGAGAACATTCAAAATCAGAAACACCTATATTCAGATGTTAAAGATAGAGACACCTGGGTGGAAGTCAAAATATATCTTTGTTTTTAAATATATTTTAAGTTTGAGGGGCGCCTGGGTGGCTCAGTCTAAGCATCTGACTCTTGGTTTCAGCTCAGGTCATGATCTCAGGGTCCTAAGATCGAGTCCTGCTTGGGCCCCCCCCACCCCCACCACTATGTGCACACACTCTCTCTTAAATTTTTTTAAAAAATAAAAAATACAGCGCCTGGGTGGCTCAGTTGGTTAAGCGACTGCCTTCGGCTCAGATCATGATCCTGGAGTCCCGGGATCGAGTCCCGCATCGGGCTCCCTGCTCGGCGGGGAGTCTGCTTCTCCCTCTGACCCTCCTCCCTCTCATGCTCTCTCTCTCTCATTCTCTCTCTCAAATAAATAAATAAAATCTTTAAAAAATAAATAAATAAATAAATACAAGTTTGAGACTAGAAACACCCCTACTCTGAATAAAAATTCCCTCTTTCACTCGCCTGCCTTCTCTTCTTCCCTCCTCCTCTCACTTCCCCCTTAATCCCTGCCCTATGCATCTCTCGGATTTTCTCATACTGTATTTTAGATCATTTTATTATCCCCCACATGTATATTTGTTTCTCAGAATATATGTTCTAATTTTTTATTTAGAAAAAGCATCATAAACACATGCATGTATGCGGGTAGGCTATACATATGGTTATAAAGATGTGTTCATACCATCATAGAATTAGCTATTTATTTACTCTTGCTAATATAGCAGGTTAACAAAGACACAGAAAAATCAAAGCAGTAGATAATTTTTAAAATTATTCATATTTGACTCTAGGACACTAACAATTTAAACACTAGACTTCCCTTCTATGCTTAATTCTATTTAGCTCAGGCTACTAAGATTAATTTATGTTTTAAGGGCATACGCTAACTGATCATATGGGATAATATATGTAAAAATACTCTACAATTAAAAGCCCAATGTAAACATGTTATTACCATAATAATTATGATTTCTCTTTCAGGCTATATGTATATAAGTACATATGTATGTATATCTATATATTACGTGATCTATGTAACCTGACACAATTTTCAAATACCTAACACAGTTTCCAAATATCTGTTCACAGGCCAATAGTAGTTAGTGACAAAGCTTTTACTGGCTAGGGCAAAATGAGGAAAATTGTAACAATGTATTAAGGTTTTTTTTTTATCATGCTAAATGTATAATATTTAAAAAACAGCTTTTGTTCTGAAATAAAATTATTACTGATTTTTTTTTTGGTTTGTTCAAAGGTCTGTTGTTTTATGAAATTATGGGGATAACTTTTTAAAGCCCTTCTTTACAAAAAAAAAATAGAAATTTTCTTTCGAAATGTTACTAGTCCATGCCTGACAACATTTCCCTATTCTGTGTGAGGAGCGAACATTGCCTTCAGGTCCTCGCGTCACCCCAGTCACGGCCGCATGGGAACATCCCTGAAGAGCCGGCCTCTGAGCGGAGCCCGCCCTGGGTACCAGCACTCCAGCACCTACCCGAGCTCATGTGGGCTCACGTCGCTCCCCCCCCCCCACGACAGCCCCAACTAGAAGTACCACTTTAGAAGAAACCCCCAATATTAAACGAGCCCAAGGAGGGGGAAGGGTGAGGCAGGCATCGAATCCAATTTATTATAGGCAAAGAGACTTCAAAGTCTCCATGTGATGGCTCAAATATCCATAACAGAACTGGTATTTCTTCCCGGATTCAAGGCATGGCCAGCTCACACAGACTCTGTTCCAGAGTCCAGTTTTCATGTTGGAGACTGCAAGCCCGGCAGGCTCTCTGCCCTTTGATCTGGTTGGAACCGGAGTGTTACAAATATGCTTGTATTAAGCTATCTCCAGTCTGCCGGAGGGCATCAGTCTGGAATGCGAAACCAGGAGCTTCAAACTGTGAGGTTCCCAAGTCCTCATTTACGTCACATTTTTTCCTGGCAGGCTGGCTGAGGCTCCTTCTATGGAAGGCAACAATGTGATGCCCCTGGATCAAGTAATGCACAAGGGCTTCATCAGGCAGGACTAGAGAACTCTGTCTCTATCCTCAGGGCTAGGAAGTCAGGTGAAGGACAAGGGAGCTACAAGCAAGCACCAGAAACCTAAATTACGCTTTCATGAAGCAACCCGCAGGCATTTAGGAGCACAGAGGAGTTCCAAGCACTGTAATACAGAGGCGCAAAAGAAGCGCCACCATCTTTGGTCATCAAAGCATCCGTGTTCTGCCATCCACCTCCGGGGGCAATGAATCATTTCCAGGACTCCATCCCTCTTATTCCGAGGCCTTATCCTCCTAGACTGGACAGCGCAGGCCTCCTTTTGCAAAGCTAAAACGTAGAAAAAACTTATTATAGCTGGAAGATATTCTGCGCAAAAGAATGTGCAGTGAACAGCAAACATTTCCAGCAGCTTAGCCAGTATTTCCTTATTTCCTGGACATTTCACTGAAAATCTTCCACCCCTGTTTTCACAGGTTGTGGGCATCTGCTGTGCCAAATTGTCTGCTGGTGAGAGAGAGAAACCAGCATATTCTGCCTGGCCCAGGGATAAAACTGAAAAAAAGAGAGAGAAGTGTCCTTGACAAACAGTAGGCTCTGAGCTAAACCTGTCTAACCTGTCAGCAACAGGCTTTAAATGGTGGATGACCAGAGACACTGAGAAAGCAGCTTGCTTAATTTTTCACCAGCTTATATATCACACTGGTCATAATCCCCAAAACATCAAGAACCCTCAAGTCCTTGGGTGACTGCTTCATACAAACATGGAAACATGGAAATGGTACAACGAAGACCACTGTTCCTTTGACTCCTCCAGATGGAAAAGGTGCTGCTTTTAATATCATGCTTACTGGACATCCATCATCCAAAGCACAGTGTGATCGTTGTAGGGCACAGAGAAAGAAAATATATTCTGTGGGGTAGAGGAATGCAAGCAAGAGTCTCAATAGACATGCAGTGAAGAAACGGTCTTCTACTTCTTGTCAGAATCATGGTGGGACGTGGTGCACACGGATGTTTCTGGCTGGTCTTAAAAGAAAGGAACTCTTTCAGAGAGTAGCGACCTTAAACATCTTATCAGCCTTTGAAGTTATGCACAATGACATCCTCTGGTTCCTTGCCCAGGGCAGAGGTTTAAGCTTTAAGACTCCATTTACTTACTGAGAATTAAAGAAATATTTTTACCACAGCACAAGGCAAAACAGCCAGTTTTTTAAAACAGCAAATGATAGGATGGTGAGGTAGGGGAAAATATCCTTTCTGTGAGGCACCCCGCTGTGCTACGGGATCCAAGAGCTCTAAGTCTAACGTTCTGGGGTTCATCTCCTTTATTTTTAGTCTTCTGTCCTATTCAGATCAGTTTTGTGGGACTCCAGTTAAAGTCACAGAAGCAGAAATAGGCTCTGATGCTTCCTCCCTCCCTCAGACCCATCCCAGGTCCGACCTATCCTTCCTACTGACACCATTATGTCTCTGCAACCCTTTTCACCCCTGACAAAAAAGGGTGCCCTCAGCTCTCTCTAATGTCACCAATGTGATGGTTTACGCCTTATGGCGGGTCACATCTATCTGGTCAACCACTTTATCCCTACAGACCGTATTCCCAGCCAGCACAGTGTTGAGCATATAGTAAATTCTCATGGCATGCTCGTAGAACAAGAGTCTGCTTACTGCCACCCCCAGCATTCTTTCTTTCCTTTCTGTAAGATAGCTGCCTGTTTTGAGGTATACGCTATTTTTAGGGCCTCACCCATGACTCAGTCTTGGACATCAAAACCTTTTCTTGCTGGAGCTGTTTGGTTTATTTGTTTTTGTTTTAATCTCATACCATGGCAAAAGTTCTTATGCAAGACCCCAAAAAGCTGGGAGCCCAGAGAGTCTGAGAACCTCATAATCCTCACTTAAGAAAAGGTAATAATCCTAAATGCCATCGTTTTCATGATTTGATGATCTCTGTATAACTAATTACTGAATTAGAGCCAAACACTTGAAGGAAAACAGAAGGAAATCTGTTGCCCTGAGATTTATCTTTCTTCTTCAAAGAACTGAGAGTTGCTCCTACAGTACACGTTAGGATAGGCCTTGGGCCAATCATTGTAAAGAGCATCTGAAAAAGCGCTCAGAACTGTGTGCCTAGTTGTTCCGTGACGGATATCACTATTTGTTTGCTTAAGTGAGGCTGTAAGGATTGCTGGAAACGTTCTGGAAAAATATTAGTCAAACCCCAGTCCCTACCACCAAATACATGCACGCAGTTCACATATATGTCACAACCACGCAGATCATCTCTGACTTACAGGTATGAATAATGGATAGACAAGCTGAACCCCGTTCAAACAAACAAGTGACTTGAGTTCACAATAGAAAAGTAAACATGGCCCTCAGTTGAAGTTAGCCTTTAACTCCAAATTGTCTATGTACACAATAAAACAAGCTCTTTACTGGAGCCTGGAGGGCGTCTCCACGTGGGCTGTGGTGAATTCTCCTAACTGAAGGCGACAGACAGTAAGTCAACATGAAGGGGCTCTCTCAAACACCCCACTTGGCACTCATTCACAGACGGCCTCTTCATCTGAAAATGTTCAAAAGACCGCGGCTGGTCTGGGGGGTTCCATTTGGCCCTCACAGCAAAGAGGCTACACAGTTCCCCATATTACACAAAGGGGACAATTTGGTAAGGAAAAACTATAAAGTAGTGCTTGTGGGTTAATCGAGTTAAAAGACCAGCCCAATGAAAGGAGCCCTTTGCCCAAACAATTTGCAAGTGAAAAAAGAATAAAGAAAGAAATCAAAACTCTGGAAGTACAATCCCCAAATACACAACTTGTAATTTCTAATCAAGCAGGAAGGCAGAACTTGAGTCATTTAACAAAATGTTCAATACCCAATTAGGATTTGCGGCCCTGAGCAGCTCTCTGATTGCCCAGGGGATTAATCCTCTGGGCAGCAGGCCCCAAGGCTCCTATCTAGCAAGCTCCACCACTCATTGGGAAGTCAGGGAAAATGAGTGTCTAGGTTAGATTTGCTGCTCACAACTTTTCAAGGGTTACTGAAATCTCAGAAATAAAGATGGGCAGATCAAGGGAAAAGCACAGACATGACCGTTTGGTTCATTAGAATCATGCAAATAAAGTCACTTTTGCAAGACATGACTGTTTGGTTCACTAGAATCATGCAAATAAAGTCACTTTTGCAGTTGTAAGGAGTCAACTCAAGTTAGTTTTCTAGCACCCAAAAAGTAAAAGGAAAATACCCTTCAGTTTAACCAACAAAAAGGTATATGAAAGTCAAGCATGATAAAGGCAAACAAAAAACAAACTAAAACCAAACCAAAACAAAACAAAAAAAACTGATAATGCCCCGTAAGAGACTTTCTTCCTTCCCTTTTATTTTAAATTTTAGTTTAGCAAGAGGAGAGTTAAAAAAAAGTTGGGGCTTTGTCCATATTTTTTGTTGTTGTTCACTTTGATTTTTTGTTGACTTTTATCTTATTTTGATTTTTTTTTTTAAACATGGGTCATACCTGCATACAGTATAAAATTCAAAAGGTTCAAAAAACATCGAAACGTTTAATCATATCACCCCTGTCATCTGCCACTCAATTCCACCCCTCAGCAGCAAAACAAAAACAAAAACAGAACAAACAAAAAACAGCAAATACTACCAAAGGTGGGGGAGAAAAATCAAATGTTTTTTGTAAACTCCTGTACTTAGCACTTTTCACTCAGCCTACTTTGAGATCCTTCCCTATCAGTGGTACATATAGAGCTGCCTTCTTCTGCCCAAGTGCAAGTACATCTGTAGGATAAATTTCAAGAAATGGATTTGCTTGCCCGCTGATATATGCATTTTCTGCTTCAGTTAATATGACCAATGTGCTTTTCCTAGAGGCTGTATCAATTTATACTCCCATCGGCAATGTAGCTCTGCTTCTTCTCACCCTGGCTAACAGAGGACCATCAACCACAGCTGGCACTTGAACAAGGAGGGGATTACGGGTGTGGACCTGACACTCCTTACCCCACACCACTGAAAATCCACGCAGAACTTTTCACTCCCTAAACCTTAACTACTAATAGCCGACTGTTGACCAGAAGCCTTACCGGTAAGTCGATTTAACACAAATTTTGTATGTTCTACATATTATAGACTGTACTCTTACAATAAAGTAAGCTAGAGAACAGAAAATTGTATGAACAAAATCATAAGGAAGAGAAAATACATTTTCAGTACTGTATTTATCAAGAAAAATCCATACATAAGTCGACCCACACTGTTCAAACCCATGTTGTTTGTCAAGGGCCAACTGTATTTTGAACTTCACCAATCTAACAGGTAAAAATGATCTTTAAAAGTTTTAGTTTATATTTCTCTTAGTAGCCCTGAGGGTATAAGTATCTTTTGATATGTTTAAGAGCCATTCATCTCATTTTCTGTCAACTGCACCTTCCCATCTTGGGTGACATTCTACCACTTTCTTTATCTTTATCAAAGGCAATCTCTCTAGTAAATAATATCCAGGCTGGTCTTTTAGTGTTTTATAGTGCCTTAAGCCCCTTCATAGAATTTTGTCTAATTTAATAACTATAATAAGCTGGTAAGGGGCGCCTAGGTGGCTCAGTCGTTAAGCGTCTGCCTTCGGCTCAGGTCATGATCCCAGGGTCCTGGGATCGAGCCCCGCATCGGGCTCCCTGCTCAGCGGGAAGCCTGCTCCTCCCTCTCCCACTCCCCCTGCTTGTGTTCCCTCTCTCGCTGTGTCTCTCTCTGTCAAATAAATGAGATCTTAAAAAAAAAAAAAAAAAAAAAAGCTGGTAAGGAGGCATAAAAATATTATTCCTGTTTTGGAGCTGAGGAAGCAGGTTTAGATTGTTAGCAGATTTGACCAAAGAGCTCACTGTATGTTCCCAGCCAGGCCTAGAATTCACAGTTTACCGTCTAGTCTAATGATTTCTGCGTGCGTCTGTTTACTGCATCAAAATGCCTTCTCAGATTGTAGAAGAGACGAGAAATACTCTCTTTTTTTAGTGATGAATTTGCATTTTCTATTGACCTGGCCAGTTTTCATTGTATAACAAGCAAATAAGGAACGCTACAACTATATTATTCTCCTTCTGTTGTTTGGGCCAAAGCCTAGAGAAGCTTGGGCTCTCCGTGTACATCACCAGAGTATGAGCTTAGCATCCCTGGGTGGGCAGGATGTTCGGGTGGAGGGGGTTCGAGGAGGATGGACACACTCCCTTCCCCAGGAAGCCTGGGGCCCCGGCACAGGCCCCCCTACTGAAGCGTGCAGGGAGAATGAATGCACCAACTCCCAGGACAGGGCAGAGGAGGAGTCCCCCAGGGGTTGGGGAGGCAGAGAAGAAGACAGTTGCATGCCACAAGGCCTGTCAGTTTTTGGCTATTGACAAGGACTGCTTCTGGGTTCAACCTAGGATTTTGATTCCCAAGTGGTCTCTGGTCGATCCTGGGGATGCAGTCTCTAGTTTGCCAGAAAGGGGTGTGAGGTGGAAAGTATCCGTTGATTTGGGAAAAGGGACAGAAAGGAGCTAGAAAACCGGAAGACCTGCATTCTGCTCCAAGATGCAACCGGGCAGAGGATCCAGAGCTGTGAGCGATGGGGCAAAAGGAGAAAGACGCCAAGCCAATCAGAGCTGCCTCAAGGGCCTGGCAGGCAGCCCCCAGGACCTGCAGGGCAAGGAAGGGCTCGGTGGACAGGGGTTCAGTCTTCGAAGCTGTGGTTTGGCAATCGTCGGCCAAGCTGCACCGTTTGGGGCTTAGATCTGGAACCTTGCCATTGTCACCAAAGGTCTTGACTTCTTGGCTGTCTGCAAGGCCCGCACGGCCAGAGCATAGGATGAGTGTTCATAAATCTGAGCTTACACCTGGAGCAAAAGGCACCGATTTCATCTTTTAATTTAATCACCTCAATCTGTTCGTTTCCTTCAAGGGTAGTCCTTTCCATAAAAAGATGAAAAAAACTCTTCTCTCCATTCCTGTTCTTACTGGAGGGCTAGTATTCACCCCGTTGAGAAATCCTGAGAGAGTAACACATGTGCAGGTGGTCTGGAAATTCTACTGCAGCCTGATGGAGCTCCTGCCCCAGACATAAGGGAGTGATGGGGTAATTCAGCAAGACACCCGAAAGGTGGGCCGTTCCAAGGGAACCCAAGCTAACTCTGGGTGGCACCTCTGCTGGCTCCACCCAGCTACCTGGGCAACCGGCCCGTCTCCTGGGCAAGAGCCCGGCTTCCCCTGGTTCGCTGAGACAAGGCCTCCCAGCAGGGCTCCCCACCCTGGGGTGGGACAGGTACAGAAGGCAGAGATTCCACCCACCGTAAGCCCTGGAAGGATGTCTCTGACATCACACAAAACGTGGCCTCGTGTCATGTAGAAGTCAGGTACTAAAGCCAAAACATAAGGCGAAACACAAGTGTAGACAAAATTGCTTTAAAAATTAAGAACTGCTTTAAAATAGAGTAACCTTATGGATGTAGAAATTCACTGCATATAGTTACTGACGGGTAATGAAGATGGACACTGAAGGCTTGCTTCTATTTCTCCAGATAACATCTCTCTATCGACGAGCCATCTGGGCCAGGAGCATATGGTGAAAAGCTGCATGAAGTCTCTCCACTATATACCAAGGGCAGGACAAGCAAACAACAAGTGGTTGTGCAGGAAAAGGTAGTGTGCTGTCCGAAAACAGAATGCCCTGACGTGGCGAGGGAGGCAGGACGGGAGCAGTGAGCACTCAGCAGTCAAAGCCGATGGGTGCACGGGCTGTGGGCGCGGGCAGAGCCCATCTGCTGGGCGGGTGGGGACAGGCAGGCTCTGCTCTGTGGACAGGTCAAGGCTGAGCACAAGCCCCCAGTTCCTAGGTTCTTGGCAGGAGGCTTGGGCTCAGACACAGGGTAGGGATCTGGGGACAAATTTGGAGACCCAATTAAAAACACACACACACACACACAAAACAAAAAAACAGGACTCAAGGTCAAAGTTGGGTGAGGCAATAAGGACTCGGGGCTCGAGCTCTTCAAACACTGCTTCCGGTCAAGATTCATCCCAGGTCCTGTGGCAAGCCCCATCCTTCAGGGAAGGCTGAGCCGGCCTGGGCTGTGCAGTGAGGAGGGATGGCTACCTCTGGAGCCTGCTTACATGGCATCTGGGCACGAAGGTCCTCCTAACGCTGAGGGGAGGGTGCTGGGACAGGGTGAAGTTACTCTCTTTAGTTCTGGGATGGGCAGCAACAGCTGAGGACAGAGGCAATTGTATGGGCTCAAACTTGCACTCTGGGGCAGGAGGGAGTCTTCCAAAAACAGTGAGGGTCTGCCAGGCTGGTCTTCCTTGCACAAACCAGTAATGAGGATAGGCCCGGGGCTAGCCAGGTGGTGGCCCCACGCAGCCCCTGGACCACTGGAGAAGGGAAATGGGGACCCCTCCCATAGCCTGTCTTGACTAGAGGCAAGGAGGCGAGCCCCAAGTTACCTATACGACTCAATCCTGGTACAGACTCCCTGGACAGCAAAGATCCAGCCCTGGATTACACTGGCTTTGTGAACGGTAGTATATGTTGTCACCAGTTTCAGAAGTGACTCCAGAGCCAGTTTACAAGTCTGAGTCTCATTGCTTTAAAATGACCTATCGTTATGGACCCCAAATTAACATTACCCAGCGAGTATTACCTGCTTCCAAGTGATTTACTTTTTGCTATCTCTGAGGATATTCAAAAGAAAAATAAAACTAGCCACATTACTCACTGAATGCGTACTGGGTGCTAGTAACTGAGATAAATGCTTTACACACACCTGTTTGGCTCTCCGAGGACAACACTAACTTTCTCAAGATCATACAGCCATCAGTACACAGGCCAACCCTAGAAAACAGGTCTCGCCCTCCTAACTCTGCTCTGGCCCTCAAGACAGACCCGGCAGTTCAGAAATTTCCAACAGAGGTGCACCAAATCACTTAAAACCTGTATCAGCCGCCATGCTCTACGCCCAGACCAACCCAAGGTGCTGGAAGTGAAGGACAGAGAAGGGGGTCGAGGTGCCTTCTGACTGAAAACCAGCACTTGGTGGACCAGCCAGCAGGACAGGAGGCAGGGCCCCAGCTGAGAGGTCTGGGAATGCAGAGTGGCTCAAGCAGAACGTAGGGACCTATGCAGGCTTGGGAGAGGGAGGCAGGAAAGATGTCGTGGCTGGTAGGCGTCACCAAGAACTGGCTTCCACAATGAGGGTGGGACGCTTCCCAGAGGCCTCAAGTAACCTTCATAGCTTTGGGGCACCTTCACGGGTCATGTCGATTTTCACAGGTCTCGGGGATGCATCAGGCATTCCTGAGGCAGTCCTGTGAGACCAACACGAGGTACCGACAAGGAATTCCACTGGACTTCCCTCAGGAGGAGATCACTTCCTGTTTGGGGAGCACTTCCTGGATGGTGGATGCAAGCCCCTGAGGGTCGGCTGTGTTCAGAGGGGCAGCAGGGGAAGGAGAACACCATGTCAGAGGGCAAGAGGAGCCAGAGCAGAGTGTGGCGGTGTGCGAGTACCAGGTACATCTGGAGATCAGGAAGTGGGGCCATCTGGTGGCAGGGAGGCCCAGCGGGGCAAGTGCAAGGAGTAGCAAGGGCAGGAAATGGGATGCCATTACAGATGGAGGAAATTAAAATGGTCAAGCTTTCCAGAATGGTCAAGCTTTCCAGACGTGAATTTAGAAGCAAACAGCAGAGGAGGGGATCTTCCCAAGATACTTGCAGGAGAGTTGTCTGCAAATTGTGGACAGTGGCGTTTGCAAGAAAGGCTGGCTACTACTATTACTGTGGCTCTAGTTGGGTTGGTGTGATCCAGTTACAAGGCTTGGAAGGAAGGAATGTGTGTGTGTGTGTGTGTGTGTGTGTAGGTGTTCCAGTGCGACTGTGATATTCATTCACAGTCACATCAAAAGGACAAGATTTCTTTTGTCTCCCGGACCCCTCTCTGTAGACTCCACTTGCCTTCCTTGACCTCTATTTATGCAGTAGGAGCTGCACATTTTCCCAATCAGCTACTTACAGGAAAACCCTTCCTAAATAAACACCACTAATTTTGCTGCCACACCATGAATTCTTGATAAAATTACCCAAGCCATATTCCTGGAAAGAAAGCCCATTATCAACAGACTTTGAGCATCAGCGCTGTTCAGGGCATCCTACTGGTATGTGGGAAGAAAACAGATCTGCTCATATTTGCCCCCAAAGGAATTTCTATTCTTAGATCCATATAAAAAAAATAGGTATGGGGCGCCTGGGTGGCTCAGATGGTTAAGCGTCTGCCTTCGGCTCAGGTCATGATCCCGGGGTCCTGGGATCGAGTCCCGCATCGGGCTCCCCACTCTGCAGGGAGCCTGCTTCTCCCTCTGCCTCTCTCTCTCTCTCTCTCTCATGAATAAATAAATAAAATCTTTAAAAAAAAATAGGTATGGACAGACTTGGATGTGGTGAGGAAAGTGTATTGGTAAGATTTACCCAAAAGGAGGAGGGTTAAGAGGCATTCAAAAATTACACTAATATCAAAAAGTGCATGATTGGCAAATTTCGTATGTGTGTGAGCAGATTGTGCCATGTATTTTTAGGCACCATGTGAAAGTTGACCTCCAAGTAGTCATCGGCAAGGTTTCTCTGTCTCGTCTCATCGACCCACTATCATTTACCCAGCTACGCTACACCACACAAGGAACACCAAGCTGTCCCAGAAATTTTCTGCCTCGCCATTTTATAGAACAATTTTCACATATGCCTTCAAAGGGTTACCACGAGGACATTACACAAGCCTTGACGCTGTCAAAACCACATTCAATTAAACTAATAGAAGATGTTCCATTTCAAAACATGCCCATGTTACATCCTGATGAGGAGGTATCAAAAGAAAATGAATTTGGACCACTTTTGAATGATGACATCTGCATTACCACAGAGATTCACCTATCAAACTAATTTAGGTTTAGAGCTAAAATCAACACTGCTGTCAGAGAGTTGATTTCTAGTCATTTAAAAACTTCCATGCTAAAGAGTATGATCAGGGGGAATTTTAATGTCATAGGAAAAAGGAGACATAGGAGAATGCACACAGCCAGCAAGTGTTTACTGATCATCCAGTGTAAGGTTCCATCCTATGCATGGAGGAGATTCCAAAATGCAACCTCCGTCCTCAAGGGGCATACGATCCTATCTGCAAAGATACTGACAATGAGGAGGAGGATGACGGCTCTCACTCATGAATTACTATACTCCACGTACTATCCTATGTGCCTTACTAAATTAATCCTCCCCAGGTACTATTATTAATTGGTCCATTTTACAGGTAAGTACATTGAGGCACATTAAGTGATAAGTATTTGAATAGTACTTCTCAGAGACGAGTTTCAAATCATCTTGATGTTCTGTCTCATCAGATTCTCCAAACCATAGAGAGGCAGACAGTATGGTAAGCATCCCACAGCTACACAAAGTGGGGATGGCAGCATGAGTAGAAGGTGGTTCTTGCGGGTACTAATCTGCTACTTTTATAAAGAGAAGGCACTAAAAGGCAGTCGTGTGGGACCCAAATGAGAAACTGACAAGGAATTCCACTGGACTTCACTCAGGAGAGGATCACTTCCTGTTTGAGTAGCATCCAGGAAGCAGGGGAGGGTAGGCTGTGTTCTGAGGGGCAGCAGGGGAAGGGGAAAACCATGTCAGAGGGCAAGAGGAGCCAGAGCAGAGTATGGAGGCGGGGAGGGAGAAAGAGTATTTGGAGATCAGGACGCAGATCTGTTTGGCATGACGGCCACTGCAGGTTGATAACAATGGCAGGAAATGGGGGTCACCATGGATTCTACATGACAGGACTGAAGAAATTAAAAATGGTCAATCTTTCCAGAAGGTGAATTTAGAGTGAGGGATAGTGAAAAAAAATAACCGTTAAGGAGAAAGGCAGGATAATTGTGATTGCGTAAATTATAGAACAAATTGTTGTATATTCTAAATTATAATTTTTCTAAATTATAAATAAATATAGAACAAATATAAAAATAAATAGAATCGACTCTCCAAATTGAAGGGCTTTAATGCAGACTGAAAAAGAACCCAGAGAATCTCTACAAAAATATCTACAATTCAAATCTTGTCTCTGAATCGTTTTTAACTTCATCCCTTTTTTATGGCTAATCCTTGGGTTGACTCACATGCTCTCACTCCTTGCTAAAAAGTGAAAGCTACATATCATCATCATTAATAATAAATTGAAAGGACTCAGGTTCCTGCACTTGACAGGAAAAGCATAAAGACAGAACAAGCTCTAGAAGTACAGTTGAAGGTGATAATGATTCATGGCAGTTAAACGTCTCCAAAATCCCTCCCTGGAAAATCTACCCCAACCCCGCCTGTTATGCACTGATTCGTGCCCCCCCCGCCCCCCCGCCACCAAGTCCTAACTCCTGGAACCTCGCAATGTGACCTGATTCAGAAAAGGAGGATCTTGCAGATGCAAGTAGTTAAGATGAGGTTATACAGGAGTAAGGTGGGTCCTAAATCCAATATGACTGGTGTCCTTACAAGAAGACGAGAGACGCAGATAGAGACGCACACAGGGAGAAAGCCACGTGATGCTGGAGGCAGAGACTGGGGCTGTGGCATAGCCAAGGGTTGCCAGCAACACCAGAACGAGGAGAAAGGCATAGAACAGATTCTGCCACTGAGCCTTCAGTCTGCATGGCCCTGCCAACACCTGAATTTTGGATTTCTAACCAACTGAAAGATTCGTGTAAGAGAATCCATTTCTGTTGCTTTGAGCCACCCAGCCATAGGACACTAAAACCCTGACTCTCCTTCAGCCCCTGAGAGGTAGGACAGCCAAGGGAAAACCAGCTTCGTCCGGGGCTTGGGAGACTTGACTTCTAGGCTCCATTCTGCAACCGCCTCCCAGAAGAACCTCTCCTTCAAAGGCCTTCAACTTTCAAATGAAGTATTTTGGCGCTGGTTGAGCTGTTCGTCTGCTCTTAGGTTTGCAATGTCAATCCCATCACATTAGAGCCCAGGAAGTCAGCTGCTCCAATATCCATTGAGGGTGAGAGTATATCATGGGGCCGACACAAGGTAAACATTTCCAAATTCAAGAAACCCCCGATCACCCATGGAAGCCAAGGAGAAAGTGAAAAGAAAGAGTAATTAGTGGTGGTGGTTGCATTTACCATATGCCACATAATCATTCCATCTTCCGTCAAATCTGGCCTCCAGCCCTCATGCCATGGCGAGTTAATACAAAGAGACGCTGGGAGCTGCCAGACGCAGAAAATTAATACACGGGACGCATGGAGGATCTCTGTAACCCACACTTCATTTCCCAAACCTGCCCGTGTCAAGGTCATTTAACCCCGGCAATATGAAACCCACTGTGCGGAGAAGAAAGAAAAGAAAGGCTGGCATTGAAATTGTCCCCCAAGCCTTACCCTGGGAAGACAACGTACATAATTCCTGCTTGGCGGGCTCTTCAGAACGGCTAGAAACTAATGATTAGTAAAACAAACCCACTAGTAAAGACCAACAAGAAATTCCCGTAAAAACCTCACGTGTACCCACTATTCTGGGTTACCTTTCTTTCAAGAGGAAATTATGGCTGTCAAATCGCACCCTTTCATTACTGTCACAGACTCTTTTAAGAACGGCTAATCAGAGAAGCCTACAGAGGTATTTAATCGGATTTTTTTTCTTCAAATGACCTAATGTTTTGGTATGAAACTGCTGGCGGCTCATGCTGGGTGGAAATTTAGCACTGTCAGCATTTAATTATTATTTTATCGCGGATTTCTTTACTTTCCTACAGGGAAGAAATAACTTAAAATTTTTTTTTTAAATGCAACAAATGCTTAGCTTCTAAAATCACGAGACACTGCCCTCATTATTTTGCATTGTCAAAAATTACTAGTTCAGGACCTGGGACCTATCACAGAAATGCACTTTTAAGTTAATAAGTGGTAGCACTATCACTAGCTTCAATCTTCCAGAACACTGAAAGCAGGGAGGGAAAATAGTGTTCTCTGTGCTGGTTTTGGGAGATGAAATTACTCACGACTCATTCCTCTGTGTGTGTGTGTGTGTGTGTGTGTGTGTGTGTGTGTGTGTGTGTGAGAGAGAGAGAGAGAGAGAGAGAGAGAGAGAGAGAGACAGCAGCTATGTATTCCAAATGACATCCCCTGCCCCATGATACCTGAATGAAGCCCGTGGCTTTGCCCTCCGCCCTTCGTCCTCCTCCTTGTTACTTTGCCTTTTTTCCTCCTCTAAGGGGTCGATAGGAGAGCAAAGAGGAGGAAATGAGGAGATAGGGAAGGGAGAGAGAAGACAGGTGTGCATGTGTGATCCAGCTCCCAACACAGCCGACCCCAGGTTACAGGTACAGAAGCCAAGACACGTGCTTCGAGGGGCGGACATCTAGGTGTGTCCCCGTTTCTTCCTCATCATTTGCCTCGCGTCCCTTCCTAGGAAAATAGCCATTTCATCACGGACACAACCAAAGCCCCTCTTCATGGGCATCGCTTCCCCTTTAACCAGTTTCTTTTACTTGCTTTGGAACTGGATTCTCTCAACGAGCTGGGGATGCTTGGTGCATCAACAAATCTTTCCTGAGCACCTACTGCAAGCAAGCGATTGTGCTAACTAAAGGTGCAATATGGTATAAATCTGGGTTCAGAGGGGACCCTGGGGAAGATTCATGTGCAGGAAGAAGGCTAGTCATTCATCAGAGCATAGAATGACTCATGAATGGCAGGGATAAGAAAGGTTACACTGGTTCACATTTACCAGCTCCACAAGGTGCCTTGTGCCACCAACACACTTGATTTCAAAGCAGAACTTCAGACTTTTCCCCCAAATCTGTCCTTCCACTCCCCTCAATTTCTCTCATCTTAATAAATGCCATCTCCTAGATGTCAGCATCCCAGCACCTCCCTGTCCCTCCTGACTTCTATTCCAACCCACCAGAAAGTTCTCTTCATCTTCTCTACTTTAGAGCTTTACCTTATTCTGGTCCAGGGACATCACTTGCCTGGTCTTGATGACTGCACTCCACACAACAGCAAAAGTGATACTTTCAATAGAAACCTGAATGCATGAAATCATGGCAGCAACAATGAACCCAACCTCCTCCAGGAGCAGCACCCTGACCACCTCCTGGACCTCCACCCAGGCCACACATTCCCACACATTCACCCTGTTTCAATCCCAGAGGAGCCGAGGCTCCCTCCATCAGCCTCGGGGTCTTTGCACATGCTGTGCCCACAGCCTGGAATCTCTTTCTTCCCTCATCTGCATAATGAAGCTCCTTCTGGATTTTTAAGACTCTTGGTAAATGTCACCTCCTCAGAGCTGGCCCCTAACATTTGTATCCCTCATCGTTTTTTATCACAATTTACAACTGTTTCACTTGTTTATTTGTTAATTACATATGAATTCCTTTCTGTTCTTGATGACTGCTGTCACTCCAACAACTAGCATAAACCTGGCACAAATAAGAGATTCAATATTGGGCGCCTGGGTGGCTCAGTCGTTAAGCGTCTGCCTTTGGCTCAGGTCATGGTCCCAGGGTCCTGGGATCGAGCCCCGCATTGGGCTCCCTGCTCCGCGGGAAGCCTGCTTCTCCCTCTCCCACTCCCCCTGCTTATGTTCCTCCTCTTGCTGTGTCTCTGTCAAATAAATAAATAAAATCTTTAAAAAAAAAAGAGAGATTCAATATTTTTTTTAATGAATGAATCAAGTATTTGTTATTCATTTCCCAATACAGTACATGTAACAGAAAGAAACTCCTATGTATTTTTCTTTTTTAAGTAAGCTCTACACCCAAAGTGGGTGGGAATTCACAACTCCAAGCTCAAGCGTCGCATGCTCTACCAACTAAGCCTGCCAGGCACCCCAGAAACTCCTATGTATTTACACATGGATCAAGGGTGGGTGGGCTCCTTTTTTTTTAATTGAAGCATTCTGTGTACAACAAAATGATTTGATATTTGTATATAATATGAAATGATCACCACAAGAAGTCTAGTTAACATCCATCATCAAACATTTTCCTCTTGTGATGAGAACTTTTTAGATCTACTCTTTTAACAACTTTCTTTTTCTTTAAAAAAGATTTATTTATCCATGGGGGGAGCAGAGGGAAAGAATCCCCAAGTAGACTCCCCGCTAAGCACGGAACCCGATGCAGGGCTCGATCTCACGACCCACGAGATCATGACCTGAGCTGAAACCGAGTCGGAGGCTCAACCAACTGAGCTACCTGGGTGCCCCTCTCTTAGCAACTTTCAAACGTGCAAATACATCATTATTACCTATAGTCACCATGTTGTACTGTTTTTAGCCCTTTCTTAGATAACCTTCAAGGTGGGTCATATACTAGTCTTTTTTTTTTTTTTCATTTCCTTCAGTCTGATCACCCCTTGACAGCAGAGGGGCAACAGGGATGGAGGTGAGGAATGGGTGTCAATCTCAGAGGCATGGGCAGGATGGAGGTGGTGGATGGCTACGGTGATCCGAAGTGAGCAGCGGCTAAGACAAGGCTTCCCACCCAGACTTCAGCCCGGCTCGGTTGCCCTTGCAGGTGTTGCCTGCCTTCTAGTGCTATCTCCAAAAGGAAGGGCTAGTTCCTCTAAGAGGTGGCTGTGTTCTGACACTGAGCACTGTACAGGGAGCCAGTTTGGTATGTATGGCTACTACAGAGGTCTACCTAGACACACAGCCAACGTAGTTGTGTCGTCAGAAAACCTTGGTCATTACAAATCAATTCAACATGTATTTGTTGAAGCCAGACATTGTTCTCTTCAACAGAGATTTGGAGCTAAGATAAAAAATAGCTCCTGCATTTCAGGAATTTACAGGCCACAGAGGGAGGCAGTAGTCTCTACGTACATGGTCTCACATCCATGTCCACAAAACAGCACGATCATCAGGACCTGATAGGAACTGGGGTTGGTGCTGTTACTGCTAGGGACCCAGAAAGGTCTGCAATCCTGCCTCTCACCTAACTCTTTCCCCTCACCAGCCAGGGAGCTACACACAGGAACAGGGGCCTAACGGGAATCGAAGTCACTTTATCACACTGAGCCAACGCGGGGCTCTGGCAAGGCTGACTCACCTGGCCGCATGCAAGAGAGGAAGCACGTGGTAAACTTTAAGGCACAGGGTCTTGCTCATGACTGCTTGGCGCTCATCTCATGTTCTATCATTTGGCGTTATCAGTTTCACAAAGGGTCCGCCCAAGTGTCAGGAAAGGCAGTTGAAGGGTGGGGTTGAAACCCACGGTATCCCTTGCAGTACAACCTATGAGGTCTTCAGTACCCTTCCCATTTCCCAGATGACGGAACAGGCCTGGGGCAGTGAAGCGACTACCTCGGCTCATGCAGCCAGGGGACAGCTGAGCAGGACTGACACCCAGCTGTGTGGGTCTCAGGTTCAGTTGACTACATTCATAGGGAGACTCCCCGTGATGGTGAAGTCACGTGTACAGGTCCAGGAGCCGGATTTTATGGCAAACTAAGAACCATCAGCAGAATAAAAGCAACCATTTCTAGAAATTTCCAGTGGTGGTAAGACTCACTCTACATAGGAAGACTAGCAAGAATGATCCAGAAATGTAAATAAGAAAGGACAGGCCCTCTAAGAAGCTAAAAAGCCCAAGCACTCAACACCTGCCCTGACTGTCCCCACGAAGTTTTGTTCAGAACCTGCTGTTGACTCTTTCTTTGAACTTAATTCTGATTAGTTGTGTCGACTGCTTTCTTAGCCTCTAGCCAGGTTGATGTGGTAAATGAAAACTAAATCGTGGAGGGAGACAGTGATTGCAATGAAAAGTAATAGACTTCAGGGGTGAAAAAAATTTTTTTTTGGTAATTTTTTTTAAAGAAGAAAGCAGAGGTTGGCAAGCTTTTCCTATAAAGATCAGATAACAAATATTTTAGGCATTGTGGCTCATAACCTTCTCGGCTGTGATTACTCAGTTCCACCACTGTAGCTCCAGAGAAGCTACAGATGTAAGCGAATGAGTGTGGCTCTGTTCCAATAAAATTTTATTTACAAAAACAGGTGGTGGGTCGAATTTGGCCTGGAGGCTGTAGTTTACAACCCAGGGAATGGAGAAAAGCTTCAAAGCCAACACAATATCTAGAAAATCTTAGCAATGTGGGACCACAGCATAAAGAAACAAATAATCCTAACCTCAAAAGCCCTTAGGACAACTGGCATTACAGCATAGCATGGTCCTTCATCATAAAATTATAAAATTTTAGAAATCTAAACAACCTTGGGAATACTATGGTCCAATTCCCCATTTTTATAGATGGAAAAAATAATTTCTCAGAGAGGTTAAGAGACTTGCTAAAGGTCAAACAGCTAATTAATGATTAAACTTAAATTAGAACCAGAGTTTTGGCTCTAAGTTTAGAACTCTTTCCATTATTTCATGTCTACTATTTGAGCCTTTTTGGTAACAATGGAATAGAGGAAATGCTCATTTAATTAAAACACTACACCCTTGAGACTCCTGAGATTCTGGAATCACTAAAGTACACAGTTCTAGATATTTAGAAAGATGATTTTGAATCATCAAGACAAAGGGTAAATTAGGTTTAATGTATTCAGACACTGTAATTTCAGAACTAGTGCTAAAAAGAATACATTTCAAATAAATTGAAGATTAATATATGTGAAAATTCTTGTTCTCCCTTGTGCATGGGAAAATGAAGTCTCATTGTCCACTAATATTGGGGAAAAAAAAGCTTGCCATGGTATTTGATTGGTATAGACCCGTTCATAAATTTGACCAGTTTCAGGAATGCCCAAGAATCACGAAAGCATTGGCAAGCCCCAAGTAATTGCTTGAATTGCTGGATGCCCATATTCATTCAATTGTCTTATCAAACTGAGAAACAAAAGCCACCCTTGGCTCTACCTGTCCCTTTCTCTTTTCCATCATTAGCAACGTCTTCTGCGCCTTTTCTGAATTAATTAGGAAATAAAAATAGAAACCCTGACATGTTTATAAAGATTCAAAGTGCTGGTTAAACATGAAAGAACAGAGGTTGGGAACACAGAGGTGACACATTTTATTTCTGTGATGACAAGTTAGAGTCCTCCTGCCAGCTGGACCCTGCAGCAGCCAGAAGCATGCACCTGTCTGCAGAGAAGTCAGATAGGAAGGGGGACCTGAAAAAGATTTGAGGGCCCAGCGGCCTTCTGTGCCATGCAAATGAGTTCTCATTGCTCGAGGGTCAATGAGCACCATTCAGCACAGAGAGGTTCCCGACAGCTCCTGACCGAGGGGAAAGCAGGGAGACCACTTCCGTTTGCCCGAGCAAGAAGGTGGTCCTGTTTCTGTTTATAGACCCTGGACCAGGGCTCTGCTTGGGGGTGTTCACTCCTTCCAACCTTCTGCTATAGAGGAAAAGGGCAAAGGGGGTGGGTCACCTAGTACTTCTGAGTGTCCCTGAGATGCATTTCCCAGTTTGACAGACCTGCCAAAGGAAATGAGAAGCGATAAGTGATTGGCCCCCGATTAGATCAGCCACCTTGGGAAAGGTGCTGAGACAGAGATATTTCACTGAAATAAGGAGAAACCTGGGAATAGATTTCTGGCAAGCAATCCCAAAGTAGATATGGTCTGAATTGGAAATGGATTTCATGGGCAGATAAAGTCTAATAAATGGCAGGTCACTCAAAAATCATATGTCATCAAATCTCATACAGTGTCTGTGAAGTTTGTTATCAATAATTTAACACCAGAAGAATCTAGCCCTTAGCAAATATTTAATTTCAAAACATACCTACTGATTTACTCAGATACAGCATACATAGTATATTAAAAATATATTACAAGAAGCCAGATGCCAATAAAGCTGCACTTGGAGAAGACCAGCTGCACTTGTTGCTTTCCGGATATTTTGCTAAAGAAGGGACTGGGCCCTCCACCCGCAGAGCTAGTCTGCTAGCAAATTCTAAACTGTGCAAGAGAAGAAAGCTTGTGCATGAGCTCCCCTTCACACAGTACGATCTTAACCTGAGCTCCCATAACCAGGCCAAGCAATGAGCCAAGTACCGTAAGTGCTGGGGGGCAAGAACGAGCAGCCCCTCAAACACAGTTCTTCATCCCAGGCCTAGAGGTTAAAGGCCAAGAGGCCATCTGTATAAAGCAAGGTCTTCAGCAGCAAAGAGGAGTCATTCTTAAGGGCACTGGTGGCAGAAGGAATTGTCTCTAAGGTCACTGTCTCCAATTCTTGTTGATCTGAGCCACTCCCTGCAGCCCCCACCCAATCCTTCCGTCCACTGTAGAGCAGACCCTCACCACTTCCTGGCTGAAAAGTGTCACCCCTTGCTGTAGTCTGAATGTCTGTGTCCCCGCCCAGAATTCACATGTTGGAATCCTAACGCCCAACGTGAGGGTGTGAGGAGAGGTAGGGCCTTTGGGAGGTGATTACGTCATTAGTACTCTTATAAATACAAGAGACCCTAGAGAACCCCCGGCCCCTTCCACCAGGGAAAAATTCAACAAGAAGTCTGTGACCTGGAAGAGAGCCCTCACCTGATCATGCTAGCACCCTGATCTCAGACTTCCAGACTGTGAGAAAAAATGCCTGTTGTTTGCAAGGCACCGGTCTGTGGTATGTTGTTAGAGACAAAGACACCCATGGGCAGCTGGTGCCAGGAGCAAGAGTTCCAGAGAAATGGGTATTTTCTAAGGGAATGGTAGTTCATTTAACTGAGCTAAAAACACAGGCATGGCCTCGATAAGGACAGATTAGTTCTGTAGTAAATACTTCCCTAATAAGATTTTAGGTCTTCTTTGGGGGTGATAAAGGCCTGGCAGGGATACATCTGGTAGCTGGCAGGAAGAGAGCAGAGAGAGAACGTGCCAACGGGCACCTCTCATCATCTTCCACCCAGAACACGTGGAGGGGAATCGCTGAACTGAAGGCTTGAGGGAGCTAGGGTGCTGCTGCCAGCCCCCCGACTCGGAGCCTATGGCCTCGGGATTCAACTCCACAGTCTCGAAGGGTCTTCCATTCTAGGGTGCTGGAACGGAGTTGTTACTGGCTCTCGGCAGAGGGATTTCAACCACTTTGCCTCCCACTACACGGGCGAAGCAGTGAGAAGCTTCTCTGCTCATCCTACGGGCAATGGCTGGAAGGTGAAAGGAAGATTGGGCAAGTGTCCGGAGACCTGGCTCCTCACCTCTCTGGGCTTATCTACACATGCCAAGGTGACCCAGATGTCTGGGGCTCTTCCAGCTCTCAAAATCTCTTCCCTAGGAAATCCAGAATTGCCTTGACAGCCAGAAAACTATGAATCTCTTAGTTTTGCAGGTAGTACCTTTAAGGGGGCTGGAAGGATATACCAGAACTCTGAAACAAAACACCACGTGACCACCACCAGCACGTACTCCTGAACGCAAACATACCTACCAGGGCTAGTCACAAGCTAACGCAGACGAGATCAGGTAAGAAAATCACAGAATCCTCAAAGCCAAAGTAAAGTGCTGAGAACAAAGCCATCTGAGCTGATGATGACGAAGGCCAATACGGACTCTTAAGTTTCTCCTTCATCAACTGCAACCCGTCCTCCTCCTCCTCTTCCCTGATACATTCCTAACCTTTCAGAGATGACATTAAGTGGCTAGCCCACCAAAGGGACCCCCAGGAGAAAATGACTCCAGAAGATCACAGTTGAAATCACTCTAGTAATGACCTTGAAGGACCTTGCCCTCTGAAAGGTTCACAGGTCTGCTGGTCACCAACCACCTGACACTCCAGAATCATGCTGAAGACAGCCCGGAGGGGATGGAAGTGTTTGTTTGGGGTCAGTAAACCCTGGCAGGGCTGGGGGGCCACGGGGAGTAGGGATGAATGCTGGAATGAAGATGAGTGGGGGAGGGGCGCTTGACAAACTGCCCACTCCCCACTTATGCCAAAGGCCGGTCTTCTCCAACACTGGTGAATTCTCTGCAAAACAAAAGCCCAGTCTGCAATTCATCGTTATAGCCAAGCACAAAGCGCAGCTCGAGAACACACAAACCACAAAGTATGTAAAAGTCAGCATTTTGCACCCCAAAGAAACTGCCACGTTTTGTCCCTTGGATTCTGCTTAGGGATAAGCTCCTTTCCTCTCTGGTGGCAGCCTCTGATTCAAAATTTAGCCGAGCCCCCTAAGTCAGAGGATATCGATGATGTCCAACAATCGTTTCTTGTTTAGGGCTAATCACCCCCAAATCACGCGTTTGTCTACTTTTGTTAGGGCTCAGCAATGCCATGGCCATGTGACCAACCGGTCAGAGACATAATGGAGCTCACGCTGCTGGGATGGGGCCCCCCAACTGCCCTCCCACCTCAGCAGCGATGTTTGTGAAACTCTTCATTCAGCAGAACCGGGAACTGGACGCTTACATGTTTAACTGATAAACTTCCTCGCTCCCAGGTTAGTGTAGGTGGGAGAAGAATCGGGTCTTTGACTTGGGCGCCGGGTCTCAGGCAAGCAAATACCACTCCTGACACCACCAGAACGACTTATTTTCAGTCCCTTCTTTCAACCTCTGATGGCTCCCAAGTTAATTTTCCAGAAACACCTTCTCAGTCAACGCTGGAAGTCCTGGAGGAAAAATGTGAGAAATATCAAAATAGCCGCATGCACCAGCATTCGGGGCTTTGTTAGAACAATTTAAATTTAGTGCATTTAGACCACTTCATATTAACTAATTTAGAAAATTTTGCTTTAGCAGACTTAGCTGGCTGCTTTTCACTGCCAAACTAAATACTCCACTTTAAAATACACCCCTGCATACGCATGTGATTTCTCCTTTTAGGCTAGGAATGTAATGTTGACATAAATGTCAAATAAAATTAATGAGAGAATGGGCACTCAAATGGTATTCCCGTGAAGGGAATTTGTTAGACTGGGACCTTTGAGCCCAAATGTATATATAATTATATAACACTCATATGAGGAAAGAATCTGAATGTGAAGCTTTAGCAAATTTATCACCTTTGTCAGAAATGCTGTTACCTACAAAAAGCAGGTTGCAAGTAAATTAAGATGAAAATACCATCAGATTAAAAGTGCATAGTCTGTCACAGCAAGTTACTGTAGAATTAGCAGGGTGGTCCATCAGCGCTGTATCGAACCCTCCCCTTGTCTCCACAGAATTCAGATCAGATGTCCCAGGCTCTGCCTGAATACTTCCGCTGTTGACTTTGCAAATGGACTTCCTCCTGCCCAACCCAGCTCCTTCCCCCACTCCTCATCCCAACTGGCCACTTAGGAAGAGTAAAAATGGCAGTTAGAGCAATAACAGGTATTTTCACTTAATAGTCAAGGCACTGGATACTAGCAGAGTGGTTGCCTCCATCGAAAGTGATAGAACTATTTTGTCTTTTATTTGCAGTCTCAAAAATCTGTTCCAAGTATGGGTAGAATCATGGAAAATCACTCTAATCACTGAAAAGAGCCCTGTTCCCAGTAAAGCAGCTAGTCTTCTCTTGTCAGAGGAAAAGGCAGGGAGTAAAATTTCCTGTAAACACAGGGGAAATCTACATTTCCCCCATGCCAAGGAAAGTGGCAAGCAGGACTCACAAGCTGCCACGCTCGCATTTATGCACAACGCCTGCAAATGTCTGGGGTGGGTGCCTTAGGGGGAGGAGCTTCCCAGAGAACCGTTACTGTGTCTTGTTTCTTACACTTCAGAATTGAATTTTAAGCACTTGATACCAACCATCACATTCCTTTTTCATACACTGATCTCAAATACAATCACTGAATTCTGAAAATCCACGACATTTCCCCTAAATAAAATTAGAAGGAATAAGGGGGATAGGTTTCTTTTTCTTTCCTGTTACCTGGAGACCTCTGTCTCCTGGAAAACTCCCAGAAGAACAGCACACGAATCATCAGGGTCCTAGGAGTGATTCCTCCAAACATAGACAAATCACACAAAACCCACAGATTCCTTCGGATGTTCACACATCCTTAAACGGTTCACAAAATCCATATATTTGGGGCAGTCCCAAAGAATCTCTAATTAATTTACGGTGGGGGAAAGAGAAAACCTTTAAGTACCAACTTCAAACAATTCATGCTCTTTCTGTTTACTATAAAGTAATCCTTACCCTGGATAATTTGAAATGTCTGCATAGGACCCAGGGAACAGTCTCCATTTTTATTCTTCTTCTCCAGGCTATCAGTTCATAATGAACAAATATGGAAATTTTTCTGAAGGGGAAATCCAACTACCAAAATAACTCCTTCATAATTCATATGTGCAATCACAACAGTGATTAATAAAAACCTGAAACAGTTCCTAAAAGCCTAAAGCATTAATTACTCTGTTAGATATCAGGACTCCATGAAAACCTATGACAGCAGGTTACTCGGGCAAATTAAATCATGTGAACTTAAGGCAGAAAAAGAGAAATCTTCACTTGGTAGATTTGCAGGCTGGTAAATGTATGCTTTTGAAGAGGGGTGACCAACCCACAACTCTTCAGGGCTCTGTATTTCAACCTTGAAAGACATATGAAAGGGGAAAAAATGCCATTGCAGATTGAATTTATGCTGGGATGAAAGGTAATATTATATCTTTTGAGAGACCTAAAATAAATGAATGATACTATTTCTATGAAAGGGGAAACGAACTCTCCTTGAGTGTCTACTGTGTGGCCAGGGCTGGCTGGCCAAAGGGATTCTTCCCTTGGCTTCTGTGGCACCACACGTCCAATTCTCCTTCAACTTCAGCGAGAGCTCCTTCTGCATGATTTTTGCTAGCTCATCTTTTCTTGGTCCAATCGCTGCCTTTTAGTGCTCAGGCTCTGTCTTGGGCTCTTTCAGGATGATCTCACCCAGTCTTAGAGCTGTAGACACAACCCACGTGCCAACAACTCCCCCTGGAGTCTACGTGCCAGTACCCAGCTGCCTTCCTGATGTTCCCAACAAGCATCTCAGATGTAGGCTGGCCAAAACAGAACCACCTCCTCACCCTAAGTCTTTCCAATCTCAGGAAATGACACCACCTTAAGAAATCCTAAAATAATCCTCTATTGATCCCCTTTCCCCTCACCCTCCACTTCCAATCTGTTAACTTTACTTCCAAAATACATCCTCTTTCTCCTTCTCACCAGTCCACTTTACCACTCCAGTTGAAGCTCCTTTCCTCTCCCAGATACTGTCATACCTCTTAAACTGGTCTCTCTGCTTCCATCCTCCACACAGTAGCCAGAACGTTCTCTTAGGAAAATGCAGCAGACTCTGTGACTCCTTTCAAATTCTCTAGCAATTTCCCATTACACCTACTATAAAACCTATGCTTCTCTTGCCTGTAAGAACTGACGTGATGGAGTCCTGCCATTTCATCCCCTTATCACTCAACTCACCAGCCTCCAGGTACAGTGAGGAGATACCTAGTAACATTTGCTCAATAAGTACAAAAATGAATAAATGAATATATTTCCCTGTATTTTCCTATGTTTATGAGATTATTCCTACTTCGAAGGGGATAAAATTGAGTTTTCCAGGGATATGTCCAAGGTCATCCAAGTAATTGGAGGCAAAGCCAGAATTTGAACCCAAATCTATGGCTCCATGGCCCATCTTTCCTGAAACCAGATTAGTATTTCTAGCAGAGTCTAGAAAATCAGTCAAGAGTAGACACCTGCTCCTAAGATTTTCCAGAAATACATCACCTGGGAACTTGTAGGAGGATCAGAATTTCTTCTTCCATCACTTTGTCATCTGTAAAATGGGTGACCAAAATGAGTTTCTCATGGAAAAATCTTTTCCTTCCAGATTGTAAAGAGTTTTGTAAACTCTCAGATGATTGTCTGTTAGGACTATCATGCTGTGCAGTTTTAACTAAAATCTGTTCTGTGCACAGACACCACCGTGTGGGGTTCTCAAAGTGGGTAATCATATAGACACAAAAAGACCACATAATACTGCCAAACATGGACCCACTTCCTCCAAATGCTTTAAAGATGATGTGATCTCTTCTTACTGAAAGATTTAGGCAAGGGAAAGGAAGGGATGATTTCTAGAGGGTCCTACCCCTGTCCAGTCCTCATCTATATGATTCCTTGTACCAACATCTGATTGCCTAATCAAACCTCCAGAAGAGAGTCTGCTCTCCCCCGGTGTGTGTTCCCTGAAGATCCTGACCTGGTTTTATTTGCAATAGGCATACACGTGTTCCATGATTGGTGCACGCTGAGTACAAGGGATATGACGTTACTTTTATTTCTTCCAAATCCAATTAAATCTGGATCCCTCAATGGAAATGATTTCAAAAGTGTTTTTAGGGACCTTTCCCCTCAAGAACAGGGAAATGGCTCTGTGGAGTCAGTTCCCAGAGCCACCTCCACGATGCCCATCAGCCACCCTTTCCCAGTACCTGCTCTTTCCCCTCAAACCAAGTAGGACTACAGGGGTCCTTGGTTATGGTTCCCAGGGTCAGGGTGTTTGGCTAAGTCCCTCCAGCATCCACATGACACCCCATCACAGAACCTGGCACATTCTCATATGCTCAAGGAGAGCAGGCATGGGCCTCTCATTCCAGGCATTTTCCCTAACCCCCAGGCCTTCTCCTCAAGTCCCAGATATCCATCAGCCCCTCAGAACCCCCATCTTTAATACTGTATCCTCAGTTCCCAGCACCTGCCTTCCTCATATCTGTGACTTCCATCCACTTTCCTCATGAAAGCCTGAGTGGAGGCTGACTTCCAAATATCTGGAAACTCAACATTCAGCCCCAGGACACAAAGACATTGCCACAACCCTCTGGGGTAAGGGAATCTAGACTCAGAATACAAACATTTCACTGCTTTCTTGGGAAGGGTGGAAGAAAAAGAATTCTTTCAGGTCTTCTGCTTCAGGGAGAATAAAATACACACTAATACGTCCATCAGGTTTCATGCAGCATGTTCTACACATTCTACTTTAATAAACCTTAACCCTCCGGGCTGCAGTAGTCCTCTCCCTGTGGGACGTATCTGAAACATTATCTCTGCCGCTGCTCTCTTCCCAAGCAGGATTCAGCGTTTCCAACTGCTTGCTACACAGCTCGACAAGACTATTCCTCAGACACCCTGAGCTCAGCGTTTCTAGAATGAAACTCATCATTTACTTCCCACTTCCTTCTCCCTTGTTCTATTAATGGCCACACATAGTGTTTGGCATACAATCGGCATGCAATTAATTTTTTTTTTAATTCTTATGAATAAATGGACAGCCCCAGAGAGGATGTAAACACCTTGGCTTAATTATGAAGACCTTAGGTATACTGACTCCAACCTCACCTTTTCAAACAGCTTTATTGGGATACAAGATATATTTAGAGAATGCAGTTTGATGCGTTTTAACATATGTCCACGCCTGTGATACCATCATGAGTCATGCTAATGATCATACTCATTACCTCCAAAAGTTGCCTCATGTCCTTCCAAAACCCCTCCTTCCTGCTATCTCCAGGCAATCACTCATCTGCCTTCTGTCCTTATAGATAGATTAGTTTGCATTTTCTAAAAATATATATGTGTATATATGGAACTATACAATATATACTCTTTTTCTTTCACTCAACAAAATTATTTTAAGACTCATTCACATTGTCGCACATATCAAGAGTTCATTTATTTTTATTGCTCAATAGTGTTCCACTGGATGGATGTACCATAATTTGTTTTCCATTCACCTGCTGATAAACATTTGGGTTGGGGTAATTCTTTTTTTTTTTTTTTTAAGATTTATTTATTTTAAACAGAGAGAGAGAACATGGGAGAGGGAGTCCTAAGCAGACTCCGCGCTAGTGGGGAGCCCGACATGGGGCTCAATCTCATGACCCTGAGATCACGACCTGAGCCGAAACCAAGACTTGGATGCTTAACTGACTGTGCCACCCAGGCGCCCCTGGGTTGGGGTAATTCTAAACCCAGTTTGGGATTATTCTAAATAAAGCTGCTATGAAGATTTATACACAGATCTCTGTATGAACGTATGCTTTTATTTCTCTTAGGTAAATACTTAGGATTGGAATAGCCAGATCATATGCTAGGCTTATTTTTAACTTTTTAAGAAACTGCCAAACTGTTTTCAAAGCAGTTACACAATTTTACACCCAACAAGGTATGAGAGTCACAGTTTCTTTGCTACCTTGTCAACACTTAGTATGGTCAGTTTTTAAAATTTTATCCATTCCAATAGATGGTACAGTATTATGGATTTATTTTGCATTTCCCTAATAACTAATGATGGTTATCATATTTCCACGTACTTATTTGCCATCCACATATTTCTTTGGTGAAGTGTCTGTTCAAATCTTTTGTCCATTTTTTAATTGGCCAATCTCACTTTTTCTCCTTATTTTTCTAGTATTCTTTGTGCACCATTTGCTCCAGCCAAACCCAATTCATAAGCCCCTACACACACATCTCACACTTCCCTCTAAATGTTTGCTTTTTTTTTTTTTTAAGTAATCTCTACACCCAATGTGGGATTTGAACTCATGAGCCTGAGATCAAGAGTCACATGTTCTCCCAATGGAGCCAACCATAAATTTTTGCTTATCTTGTTCCTTTGCTTTAAGTGATTTAATGCTTTCTTCACCTACATTTCTGCCCATCAACTTCTGTTCACCCTTCAGGTCCCAGTTGAGGTGCTATATCCTTCCTCAAGCCTTCCTTGAGCCCAGTCTGAGAGTAATGGTTTCTTCATCTGAACTTCCACAAAATTCTCTTTCTTCTGCCATTTCTAACTTTCTACTTTGAATTCTACTTATTTTGTTGTTGCTGCTGTTGTTATATTTAAATAAATATAAAATAAATAAATATATAAATAAATTTTAAATAACAATTTTTAAAAGATTTTAGTTATTTATTTGACAGAGAGAGATAGCAAGAGAGGGAACACCAGCAGCGGGGAGCGGGATAGGGAGAAGCAGGCTTCCCGCTGAGCGGGGAGCCCGATGTGGGGCTCGATCCCAGGACCCTGTGATCATGACCTGAACCGAAGGCAGGCGCTTAAGGACTGAGCCACCCAGGCGCCCCAGAAAATATGTGTTTTAAAATAATGTTTCCCTTATTATATGCATGTTAGAGAAATTTATTCCCCTAAATCTTTGAGGTTTTCTATTGGAGACCCTTGGTATACATCAATGAGCAAAATCGATTAAAAAAAAAAAAAAAGCCTGTCTTTGTAGGGCTGACATTCTAGTAGAGGGAGACCGATAATAGCAATAAATAATATAAGCAACAAATAAGCAAACTATATATTATGCTTGTAAGAAAGAAAAAGTAGAGCAGGGCAAAGGGGATTGGGAATGCCAGGGATGGGGCCGGTTACAATTTTAAATAGAGTGGTCAAGGCAACTTTCAGTGAGAAGGACCATTTGTGGGAAAGCTTGAGTGAAATGAGAGTAGCCACAAGGCTGCTTCTCATGCCTATAATCTTTCTGTAATCTTTATTATTCTGCTTTGTATTTCTACTCTTAAATTACCCAGCCCCAGTCCCTGGCATGGAGAAGGGAGTCAAGAGTACTGCATGGTGCACAGATGAAAAAGTGAATGGTCGGGCTTCAAACCAGCTGGGAATATACCCAAAAGTGAAAAACAAGGCAAAAGCAGGAAGTGAGAGAAGAGATGAGAAAGGTCAGTAGGAGAAAGGTCAGTAGGAGAAAGAGCTGAGCTAAACAACAAAAATAAAATGTTACCAAAGCACCCAGCACAGTGGGAACCTTACTATGGACTCACAAAACCATGTCCAAAGATGACCTGGTCTACCTTGCTTGTAATGCATTAGCTGAAGTCTTTATACTGCCTCCAGAACAAAGCTAGTAAACTGCTCAGTTAATTGAAACTGCTCTCTCTGATCATGACTCAAAAGTGTATGCTATCTTGAAATAGATGGATGAAAAGGTACACTGTCTTTTTGGTTGTTTACGCCTCTGTCTTGTTCCGGAAAATATTTAAGATGGCTTCTTGTGATAGACGGAATGTGTGCTTCCTCTCCAAATTCATCTGTTGAAGTGCTAACTCCCAATGTGATAGTATTAGGAGGTGGGACCTTTAGAAGGGGATTGGGTTCTGAAGGTGGAGCCCTTATGAAAAAGACCCCTTATGATCAGCACCCTTATAAATGAGACCCCAAAGCAATCCCTAGCTCTGTCTGCCATGTGAGGACAGAGCGCCAAGTCAGGCATCTGAGAACCAGAAGTGGGCCTTCATCAGACACCAAATCTGCCTGTGCCATGATTATGGACTTCCCAGCCTCCAAAACCGTAAGCAGTACATTTCTGATGTTTTCTAAACCACCCAGCGTATGGGCGTTTTGTTATAGCACTCCAAAAGGACTGAGACACTTACCAAATGCAGGAGGAGGGAGAAGAGGTAGATTCAAATGAAATGCGCTAACCAAATGCCCTTCCCCAACACAACCTGAATCTGGTATCGCTACCACCATTCTCTTGGTGAGTCTCTGCTGCCCATGGTGTGTAGTCTGTATCTATCAGTATATATTTGCTAAAGCTGCTACAGTTAAGACACAGATTCGGTCACAAAAGCTTTGAAAGTCAACACAAAAAAGGAAATATTTTCAATTACATAACTCAGTATTCATAAGATACAAGGAAACCAACTGTTTCCTCCTGCAGGTCTCCATAAAGAGTTCATTATGTGCATTAAGCATCTCCAGAGAAACAAAACCAACGATGTGTAGATGCATAGAGAGAGTTAGTTTAAGGAATTGGCTCACAAGATTATGGGGACTGGAGAGTCCAAAGTCTGCAGCATAGTCCCCCAGAAGGCTGGAGACCCAGGGAAGAGCTGATGCTGCAGCTCAAGTCGTAAGTCAGTCTGGAGGCAGAATTCCCTCTTCCTCAAGGGACCTCAGTCTTTTTCTCTTAAGGTCTTCAACTGATTGGATGAGGCCCACCCACATTATGGAGCGAAATCTGCTTTACTCAAAGTCTACCAATTTAAATGTTAATCTCATCTAAAAATACTTCCACAGAGACATCTAGACTGGTGTTTGACCAAATATCTAGGTATCATGGCCTCACTGAGTTGGCACATAAAATTAACCACCACACTACATAAAGCAGGATCTGCAAACTCAAACGGCCACAGGAACCAGACAGATAAAGTAACCAAATGAAACGAGTGTCAGATGATAGGGAACGGTGGGGACTGGGGACAGCTGGAAGGTATGTGCCTCATCTATAGGTGATCAAATTCAAAATGTTTGAAACCACTGTCTGGGACAAGCAACAATTACCCACAAGTTAAATAAAGCCCAGGAACCATGGTTTGGATATAGTAACGAACTCACGGATGCAGTGCCTGGGGCTTTTCAGTTTTAGCATTGACATCAACGCTGCACAATGGCATCAGGACAAAGCACAATTCAGTGAAAGCTCAAGGTTCATATCATGTCAGATATGGAGCTTTCCAGTGGTCAGGCTGAATTCGGGAACAGGTCAGACAACCTGCAATCGTTCATAGACATCACCTGCTTCACCAAAGGTCCAGTCTGGGCTGGGTAGCAGTATTTTTGAGGTGAAACTTCTAACTGGCATTTGGAATACCTGGAATGCAGCTCTCCTGTGTTGTTAGCTAAGTATGGGGATGTGTGATTGAAGACACAGCAGGCCTGTGGGGCAGAGTTGCCGTCTTCCTGAAGAAGGGCTTGGCAAAGATACAAACCTAAATAAAAGGCACTTGGTACCTGTGGGCAGAGCCAACAATCCCCTTGCAAAAATGATTTCGAGCCACTTTAATATAAAGACAAATGGGCAATCAAGTTTCCATAACTGAAATACACCCAGTCTGGAATTTTGTGAGACATAATCAAACACACATCTTTTAAAGGGTGTACCGTGTCTGCCTTCTAACTGTGCCACTTTTTGGAGTTCCCTCAAAGATTAAATAGTTGCAAAACATATGCCACAAATTAAGTGACCTGCTAGACGGTATCATTAACTATAAACCAATTTAAGGTTGGGAAATACCTACCAAAAATAAAAAATGTAATTGTTTAAGAATATTCGAACTGCAGCCATCTTTCTTCCTGGCAATGACTAAACAGCAGAGCTTAGTGTTGACCACGTGCCCTTCCAGGCTATGTGACTAAAACCATATTGCCTTTGTGTAAAACAATGTGTTCTTCTAATCTCTAGATAAGGGGCACTCTTCCCTCTAGATCACCATAAAACCAGACTTACTGAAGCATTTCAAGTTTACTTCTAGGTGTGGGCCATTTGAAACACAAGACACTTTTTTTCTTTTTAATTTTCCAGGTCCTAGTCTTTGGAAAGCAAATGAAGACTGTCCTGATGGCATGAGATGTTATGGGAATAGCAAAACACAATACTCTTGTCCGAACCTTTAATAATTTCCACCAAATCAAATTACTGGTGAAAAATCAAGTGAGTCTCATTAAAAAAAAAAAAAAACCAACAAAACAAAACCCTCAAGAAAGCCAAAGAAACTGACCATGCTTAAACAATTTCCCAGTCACTAAGAAGGAAGAGAGGGAGAAGGGCCCTACTGATCACTGAGCATAGTCTCAGTGCTCCGCATGATTCTAGGATCCCATGGTCCATGCAACCTTGGAAATATTTCATATTCCCAGCTTCTTCAAATGCACGAGGGGAAGAGGGAGAACAAGCCCACCTGGCTGAGGTCTACAGATACAACAGCACCACGCAACATAAATTAGAGATGCTGTGAACACCAGCCCAGACCTGGAAGTTGGCTGCTCTCTACCCTGAAACCACTCAGCGAACAGCAGTCAAGATGCAGCTTCTCAAAATCTGCCATGAGCGTGAGGTGCGGCATACATGTTCCCAGAGATTTTTCTTTTCAACAATAAGCCAATCCTGAGAAGGGCTGTGTGGCTATATTCACATCACAGAGCTCCAAAAGCTATTTTAAGAGACCCTGTTTGTGCTCAGGAGGGGAAGGGAAACTCAGCCCCTTTAGGCATCTGAGAGCTGTCCCCCCTTCCCCTCCCTACTCCTCCTTTCCAGACAGTTTGGAAGCAAGGTGGCTTGGCCAAAGGAGGCAGAAGTGTTTGGCACAGGTGATGGACTGATGCCTGACAGGGTCCAGGATTGCTGGCACCCAGGCGACAGACAGGAGAAGGAACCCACCAAGAATGGGACATAGCACCAAAGGAGAGGCTATCATCTGCATCTACCCACCTGCAAATAAGAAACAAGAGAGAACATGGAGGGAAGGTTCAAGGTTCAAGAAGGCAAGAAGGGCAGAGTACTTCAATGATGCTATAGCAAGGTGGGCCTCCATCCATCCATCCATCAATCAATCAATGAGTGCTTCCTAAGCCTTTGCGCTTGGCTCTGCAAGCAAACTAAAGATGTGCAAGTCATGGTTTCTGCCCTCAGAGAGTTAACATAAGCCCATGAGGACAAACAGAATGAGAGAGGGGCCAACGGCAGATGAGAGTGGTCAACCAATGTCTTGAAGACTATGGGTATATGGAGGAGTGCTAGCTGAATGAAGAAACTAGAATTCCAGTGGAGAGGAAAACTGATAGATGTGAATGGACTGGCCTCACGGAATCCCAGAAAGGCTCAGGAACTGGAGGCCACAGACACAGTGGAAGGTGGGAGTAGATGAGATGTGGAGGTTGGTTAGACTCTACAGTGAGAAGTTAGACCCTCAAGTTATCACCCCTCCTGGGCATTAACCGCACAATTCTCCTCCCCCATTCCCAATATGAGTCAGGCTTAATGCTGGAGAGATCAAGGAGAAGGCAGCAGGGGTGGACACCAGGCTGAACACAGAGGGCGAACGGGACACTGAGAGTCTGTCCCCTGCCTACCTGGCTATCAGAACACCACACGGATTAGAAGATCCCTCTCTGAAAAAAAAATGGAACGGCCCCAGAGGAAAACTCCTGACACGTACTGAAATTTGAAGAAACTGGCTCACTACCCCACCACTCCACAGGGCAGTCTCTCAGTTAATGAGCCAAATTCAAGCACAAAACTTCCAATAAGCTCTTCTGATCCTTACACTTAGAGGTGAAAGCAAAACCTCCACTGAACGTCAGACACTTAAACAATCAGGCAAAATAAGAAGGTGTGAGAGAACAGAGATAATGCAGGAAACAGAAGAAAATATCAAAAACCGTAATTGATATATTCTGTGAGAGAAGCTATTGTTTCTGTTAAAAGAGAAGAACAGGATGCTATGAAAAGAAACACTCAGGGAAAAATTTAAGTTCTTTGATATTACAAATACAATGGACAAAATTAAACATTAAAAATTCAACCGATGATTTAGAAATAAAGGAAACCATCCAGGAGGCAAGGCAATAAGACAAAGAGATCATGAAGAAAAGAGGAAAAAAATAAGAAAAGGATCAGTCCAAAGTTCAACTACTAGAGTTTCTAAGTGTTCAGAGAAAATGGGAAGAAAAAAATGATTTAAAATAAGCGAACACAAGGGCACCTGGGTGGCTCAGTCAGTTGAGCATCCCACTCTTGGTTTCAGCTCAGGTCATGATGTTAGTCAGGGTTGTGGGATCAAGCCCGGAGTCAGGCTCCGTGCTCAGCCAAGAGCTTGCTGGTGGATTCTCTAGCCAAGAGCTTGCTGGTGGATTCTCTCTCCTTCTCCCTCTGCCCCTCCCCCTGCTCATGCTCTACCACTCTCTCTAAAATAAAATAAATAGGCTCCGTAGCTCAGGGGTTAGAGCACTGGTCTCGTAAAATAAAATAAATAAATCTTTTAAAAAATAAAATAAGCAAACATAAACAAAAACAAAATCCTTAAGAACCATTTCACAGAACAAGAGCGTAATTCTTCCAACTCAGAGGTCTGATTAAATCCACAGCAAATCTATAAAGACACAACAAAATTATAGTATCATGAAATTTCACTCCAGGGATAAAATTAAAATTCCAGAAGCCTCCATGAAGAAAAAAATCTATTCACATATAAAAGAGGAACGTCAGAATGGCCCATGACTTCTCAACAGCAACAACAGAAGCTAAAAGTCAATTGAGTATTGCTTCAAAATACAGGGGAAAGATGATTTTTAATCTAGAATTCTATGCCTAGCCAAACTACTGACTAAGGGGAGGAGGGTACATTAAAGATAACTTTTTTAGTAAATTGTTAGCAACGTGCTCCACTTGAAGCAACAAACCGAAAAAGAAGACAACGTGGGATCCAAGAAACAAACAATACAGAAGTCAGGCAAAAAAGAAATCCTGGCACAAAACCCCATGCCAGAACAGGCTCATTGAGCAACGAGGGCAAATTAGAGCAGGAGAAACAAAATGGAAGTGGTACATTGTCTGATATGTTTGGCCAAGAGCAAAATTAGATTGAGAGATGCTGGTGGAAGGCATGCGAAGAAATAAAAGGAAAGAAGGACTGATGGAAGGAAGCGTATGTTTGTAAATATACAAATATATACATGACTCAAAAAGAGGTAATGCTATTCAACAGGAAAAAACACCTAAAAGTTGCACAAGAAAGGATTTGTCATACAGTATATCACTGGTCGCACTGATGAATAGTGTTTACATAATATAAACAGTGTCAATTCATTTTTTTTTTTGAAAGATTTTATTTATTTATTTGACAGAGAGAGAGAGAGCAGGAACACAAGCAGGGGGAGTGGGAGAGGGAGAAGCAGGCTTCCCCGCGGAGCAGGGAGCCCGATGCGGGGCTCGATCCCAGGACCCTGGGATCATGACCTGAGCCGAAGGCAGACGCTTAACGACTGAGCCACCCAGGCGCCCCAACAGTGTCAATTCAAAAGAAGGGAAGGAGGAGAGGTCCAAATTATAATAGTAAGTCAATGGGTGATATTTTAGATTGATTAAAAATCAAGAAAACAGTGGTAAAGGCACATTATTTATTGATTTTTTTAAATGTTTACATTGTGAAATATACAGAGAAAAGTGCACAAAACAAAATCTACAGCTCAATGATTTATCCCAAAGCAGACATCCATGTAATCATTACCCAAGTAAAAAAATACAGCTTGGCCAACATCCCTGAAATGCTCATCATTCTCCCTCCTAATTAGCGTCCCAGCACTCCCTAAGGCTACCACCTTAACTTGCAGGGCATTTTATCGTTTTGCATCTAAGCATGCATCCCTAAAGCCTATAGTTTCATTATGCTTGTTTGTTGAGCTTTATAGAAATGAAATCCAACTTACGCAGCTCTACTTTGTTTGTTTTTACTAGTATACCATTCCTCGTTTGTATAAATAGATCATAAAATATGTGTGTGTGCACGTGCAGGTGCACACATTATATTACACTCTTGATGGACACTGAGTTGTTTCCAGTCTGGGGCCACTATGAATACTGCTGTGTGAACATTCCCGTCCATGATTTTTGGTATACATGTATTCACTTTTCATTGAATCTGTGCGTCAGAGTAGAACTTCGGGCTCAAGGAATATGCTTACGTTCAATTTCATTAGCTAACGCTTCCAAAGTCTTCCAAGTGGTTGTACCAATTAGCACCCTCAACCACCAGTGCAGGAGAATTCTTATTTCTCCAAATCCTCTCCACTTCTTGGTATCCAAAGTCATTTTTAATTTTAGGCATTGTGGTGGAAATGCGGTCACGTTTTATGTAGTTTCTAATTTATACTTCCCTGAAGACTACGAGGTTGAGCACTTTTTCACATGTTTCTTGGACATTTGGATATCACCTTTTGGGAAGCCCCTGTTTAAGCCTATTACCCATTTTTCAATTTTGTCTTTTATTGATTTGTAAGAATTCTTTATATATTCTTCTCATGATGTTGCAAATATCTCTAACTTGCCTCTCACTCTCTTTAACTGTGTCTTTGATGAAGTTCTTCTGATGAACATAAGTTCTTCATTTTAATATCACCCGATTTTATCTGTCTTTTTCTTTATGATTGGTTCTTTTAGGTCTTGTGCAGGAATTCTTTGCCTAGCCAAAATCATGAGTATGCTATCCTACATTATCTTCTGGATATTATTTTGTCTTTTACATTTAGGTCTCGAATTCAATTGGAAGGGGTTTTGGTGTATAGTTTAAGTGTAGGGTCAAGTTTTATTATTTTTTAACATTAACATCCAATTGTCCACAGCTGTTTATTTAAAAAAGACAATTCTGGGCCACCTGGCTGGCTCAGTTGGTAGAGCATGCAATGCTTGATCTCAGGGTCAGGAGTTCAAGCCCCATGTAAAACTTAGTTTAAAAAACTTTTGTTAATAAAAAAAAAATTCTATCCCTAATGTCCTACAGTGTCATTTTTGTCACTGATAGCCTGTCTATATATACACAAGTCTATTTCTTGGACTCTATTCTCTCCACTGGTCTATTGTACTCATGCCACAATGCATCAATTCCTCTAGCCTAATAATAAACCTTCATATCTGGTGGAGCAACTCCTCTTCTCTTACCTTCTTCAAGAGTGTCTTAGCTATTTTCTGTCTTCTGTGTTTCTGCACAAATTTTAGGACAAGTTTATCAAATTTCACAAAAGCCCACTTGGGATTTTGACTGAGATTGCACTTCAGCTTGAGATTAATTGACATCTTTAGAAAATTTCCTATTTCAGGGGTGCCTGGGTGGCTCAGTCAGTAAAGCTCTGCCTTCAGCTCGGGTCGTGATCCCAGAGTCCTGGAATCGAGCCCCACGTCAGGCTCCCTGCTCCACAGAGAGTCTGCTTCTCCCTCCCTCTCTGCCTCCGCCTGCCACTCCCCCTGCTTGTGCTCTCTCTCTCTCTGTCAAATAAAAATGTTTAAAATATATATATTAAAAAAGAAAATTTCATATTTCATATACATGATATATGCCTCCATTTATTTAGATCTTATTTCATTTCTCAGTAGGGTTAAATGCTTTTCCATTTGGGGGCCTTCATCACTTTTGTTAGATTTATCCCGAGGTATTTGATCATTTTTATTCTAATGTAAATTCAATTTCTGTTTATTAGTGATAAACAGAAATACATTTTTTTTATATTTACCTGTGTTCAGCAAACTTGCTAAATTCACTTTCTAGTTGCAACAATTTATCTGAAATTTCTTTTGAATTTTCTACATATATAGTAATTGAAACTTCCAATAATTACAGCTTTACCTATTCTTTTTTAATCCTAATATTTTTATTTCTCTTTTGTGCCTCACTGCATTAGCAGGGATTCGTTATGTAATGATGAACAGAGGTGATGATAACTGGTCTATTTGTCCTTTCCTACGAGCAAAGGGAAAGTTTTAACATATCCCTCATTACGCATGGTATTTCCTACTTTTTTTCTTTTTTAAAGATTTTATTTATTTGACAGAGAGAGAGACACAGCGAGAGAGGGAACACAAGCAGGGGGAGTGGGAGAGGGAGAAGCAGGCTTCCCACTGAGCAGGGAGCCTGATGTGGGGCTCGATTCCAGGACTCTGGGATCATGACCTGAGCAGAAGGCAGACGCTTAACAACTGAGCCACCCCAGTGCCCCTGTTTCCTACTTTTTAATAATAGAGTATTTTCTGTAGATACCTTCTTAGAGTAAGAAAATTTCTTTCTTGTTTATTAAGGTGAGTCTTTTTTTAAAAAAATCATGAATAAATGTTGGATTACATCCCATATGTGTTCTGCATTTTTTGAGATAATCATATGGTTTTTGTCTTTATTCTGAATTATTGTATATTTTATTCTTTCTTCTTTATATACTGAGTTACACTGACTTTTAAATAGATTACCCTAATTTTGCATATCTGGAACATAATCAACTTGATCATGATGTAATAATTTATTGCTGGATTCACTTTGCTAGTATTTTGTTTAGGAGTTTTGCAACTACATTCATGGATAAAATTGGCCTGGAATTTTTCTTTCTTATCACGTCAGGTTTTAGCATTAGAATTCTGCTGACTTCGTAAAACAATTTGGGAATGTGCCTTCTTTTTCTATTATCTGGAAGAGTTTGTAGAAAATATGTGTTATTTCTTCCTTAAATATTTAACGAATTCAACAGAAAAATCATCTGAGTCTGAAGTTGTCCTTGTGGTAAGGTTTTTAATTACATATTCATATGAGAAGATACAGGGCTACTCAGATTCTTATTTTTTTTATGTCAGTTTGGGTAAGTGGCATTTTTAGAAAATCTGTTCATTTCTTCTAAAATTTCACTCTGTAAGATTGCCACTGGGCTATTCATCACATTCCTTTATTATCTTTTAAATGTAGTGACATCCCTTGTGTCATTCCTGATATTGGTTATTTGTACTTTTTTCTTAATTACTTTCACCAGGATTTATTGATTTCATAGTCTTTTGGTGCTAATAATTCTATGGGATGTCTGTTTTCTATGTCATTACTTTCCTCTCTTATTTTTGTTATTTTCTTCCTCTTACTTTTTAAAATTTAATTGTCCTGGGGCACCTGGGTGGCTCAGTCGTTGAGTGTCTGCCTTTGGCTTGGGTCGTGATCCCAGGGTCCTGGGATGGAGCCCCACATTGGGCTCCCTGCTCAGAGGGGAGCCTGCTTCTCCCTCTCTCACTCCCCCTGCTTGTGTTCCCTCTCTCGCTGTCTCTCTCTGTCAAATAAATAAAATCTTTAAAATAAATAAATAAATAAAATTTAATTGTCCTTTTTTAACTTCTTGAAATTAATACTTATTTATTTTCAAGCCTCTCTTTTTTTTTAATGTATACATTTGAAACTACAAATGTCCCTTCAAGCATGGCTTTAGCTGCATTCCACATCTGGCTTGTCATATTTTCACTGTCATTAATTTCTAAATATTAGCTAAGTTGAGGGGTGCCTGGGTGCCTCAGTTGGTTAAGCATCTCACTCTTGGTTTCAGCTCAGGTCATTATTTCAAGGTCCTGGGATTGAGCCCCAAGATGGGCTCCACGTTCAGCAGAGAGTCTGCCTGAGGATTCTCTCTCCCTCTCCCTTTGCCTCTCCCCCTGCTCATGTATACATTATCTAAAATAAATAAATAAATCTTTAAAAATAAGTAAATAAATATTAGTTAATTTTCATTGTTATTTCTTTTTTGACCCATGATTGCTTAATTTTTAAACATGGGGATTTTTCAGTTATCTTTTTTGGGGGATTTTTGGGGATTTTTGAGTTATCTTTTTTTGACACTGAATTCTAGTTTAATGTCACTGTGATCTGAAAATATACTCTGTATGATTTCAATCCTTTAAAATTTGCTGACTTGCTTCAACTGAACATGGGCAATGTTGGCAAATAGTCTATGTGCACGTGAAAGGAGTGTATATTCTATATCTGTTGAGTGCACTGTTTTATAATTAGATCAAGCTTGTTAATTAACTTTATTCAAATTGTCTATATCCTAACGGATTTTTTTTAAGATTTAAGATTTTAAGATTTTATTCTTTTTAAGCAAATTCTATAGCCAGTATGGGGCTCGAAATTATAACCCTGAGATCAAGAGTTGCATGCTCTACTGACTGAGCCAGCCAAGCACCCCACCCTGATTTTTATTGTCTACTGGGTATATCAATTACTAGGATACATTAGAATTTATGATTATATCAGTATCTCTATTTCTCCTTGCAGGTCTTTTTTTTTTACATTAGATATTTTTTAATTATTTCAGAAATACTAGGATGGCTAAATGCAAATAACTAAAATTACCTTTTTTAAATTTAAATTCAATTAATTAACATAATGTATCATTGATTTCAGAGGTGGAGGTCAGTGATTCATCAGTCTTTTTTTTTTTTTTTTAAAGATTTTATTTATTTATTTGAGACAGAGAGAATGAGAGAGAGAGAGCACATGAGAGGGGGGAGGGTCAGAGGCAGAAGCAGGCTCCCTGCCGAGCAGGGAGCCCGATGCAGGACTCGATCCAGGGACTCCAGGATCATGACCTGAGCCGAAGGCAGTCGCTTAACCAACTGAGCCACTCAGGCGCCCCAATTCATCAGTCTTATATGGTACCCAGTGCTCATTACATCACGTGCCCTCCTTAATGTCTATCACCCAGTTACCCCATCCCCCCACCCCCCTCCCCTCCAGCAACCCTCAGTTTGTTTCCTATGATTAAGAGTCTCTTATGGTTTGTCTCCCTGTCTGGTTTCATCTTGTTTTATTTTTTCCTCTCTTCCCCTATGATCCTCTGTTTTGTTTCTTATTCCACATATAAGTGAGATCGTATGATAATTGTCTTTCTCTGATTGACTTATTTCGCTTAGTGTAATACCCTCTAGTTCTATCCACATCATTGCAAATGGCAAGATTTCATTTTTTGATGGCTGAGTAATATTCCATTGTATATATACACCACATCTTTATCCATTCATCTGTCCGTGGGCATCTGGGTTCTTTCCATAGCTTGGCTATTGTGGACATTGCTGCTATAAACATTAGGGTGCAGGTGCCCCTTTGGATCAGTACATTTGTATCTTTGGGGTAAATATCCAGTAGTGCAATTGCTGGGTCGTAGGGTAGCTCTATTTTTTACTTTGCAGGTCTTACAATTGTGTGCATGTATGTGTGTATATGTGTGTTTAATAAGTGCATACACATTTAGAAATATATTTTTCTGATGAATTGAATCTTTTTTATTATGAAATATCTCTTTTCGTCTCTAACAGTCCTTCTTGCTTATAAAGGGTGTACTTTATCTGATACTAATATAGCTATGCAGGGCACCTGGGTGCCTCACTGAGTTGAGAACCCAACTCCGGATTTCAGCTTGAGTCATGATCTTGGGGTCATGGGATTTGGCCCCCCACTGGGTTCCATGCTCGGCGTGGAGTCTGCTTGAGATTCTCTCCCTTACTCTCTGCCCCTCCATCCAATCATGCATGCATGTGTTGTCTCTCTCTCTCTCACTAAAAGAAATAAATAAATCTTTAAATATTTTAAAGATATATATAAAGCTATATAGATATATATATATATAGATATATAGATATATAGATATAGCTATGCAATGTTTCTTTTGGCTAGTGTTTGCATGTTATATCTTTTTACATCCTTTTGTGTTTGGCCTTTCTGTATCTTTTTAAATAGTGTATGTCTCTTTCTAGGGACTCTGAGAAACAAACTGAGGGTTCTAGAGGGGAGGGGGGTGGGGGGAAGGGTTAGCCTGGTGATGGGTATTAAAGAGGGCATGTAGTGAATGGAGCACTGGGTGTTATACACAAACAATGAATCATGGAACACTACATCAAAAACTAATGATGTATGGTGATTAACATAACATAATAAAATTTTTTTTAAATGTAAAAAAAAATAGTGTATGTCTCTTTAAAGCAGTGTATAGGTTTTTAAAAATTCAACCTGATTATCTTCGCTTTTTTTATTTTTGTTTTAGAAATTATAGTTTCTAAATGTTTTTATTTATTTATTTATTATTTATTTTTATTTTTTTAAAGATTTTATTTATTTATTTGACAGAGACAGACACAGTGAGAGAAGGAACACAATCGGGGGAGTGGGAGAGGGAGAAGCAGGCTTCCTGCTGAGCAGGGAGCCTGACGCAGGGCTCGAACCCAGGACCCTGGGATCATGACCTGAGTCAAAGGCAGATGCTTAATGACTGAGCCACCCAGGCGGCCCTATCTTTGACTTTTAAGTAGTTACTCCATTTATATTTCATATAATTGCTGATATGTTTGGGCTTAAACCTATTTTTTATTTGTTTTATCTACTATAGGATCCTTTTTCTCCATTTTCTACCTTCTTTTTAATTATCTGAGTATGTTTTATTATTCTAGTTCCTTTCTTTTAGCTTATTATTTCTATATTCCTTTACCATTCTTTTAAAGATTATCCAGAGTTTAAAACATGCATCCTTGACTTATTAATGGCTAATACAAATTAGTTTTTTTATCACTTCCTACACAATACGTGGATCATAGAATTTAACTTCCTTAATCTGTTCAGACTTAAGTTCTCCTTCGATCATATATTTTATTCACCATATATTTATAACAGGAATAATTACTATTATTTTGTAGAGTGAATATTTATTTATATTTAGTTACTTATTATTTCTATTGTTCTTCATTCCTTTCTGCATCTCTGAGCTTTGATCTGAAATAATTTTCCTTCTGTCCAAAAGATGCCTTTTAGGGGCACCTGGGTGGCTCAGTCAGTTTGGGCATGTGACTCTTGATCTCAGCTCAGGTCTTGATCTCAGGATTCTGAGTTCAAGCCCCACACTGGGCTCCACTCTGGGCATGGAGCCTACTTTAAAAAAAGTCGGGGGGGATGACTTTTAGGATCTCCTGTAGTACAGATGGGCTCATGATAATTTTTTTTTTAATACTTTTAGTTTTTCTTCATTTTGAGGAATCCTTTAGGTAGATATAGAATTCACAATTAACAACTGTTTTCTTTCAGCAGTTTGAAGATCTCATGCCATTTCTTTTTGAATTTTATTGTTTCATTGAACAGTTGGTTGTCAATATTATTGTTGCTCCTTTGAAAACAAGAGTTAACTATTCTTCCAGTCCTGACTGCTTTTCAGCATGTTTTTGCTTTGTTTTCTGGTTTGTTTGTTTTTGTTTTGTTTTTGTTTTTTCGTACTGAACCTGATTGCTATCTTAGGGCTTCTTAATTCTGCAGTTTTGTGTCACTTGTTAGTTTTGGAAAAATTTTAGCAATTTTTTCCAATTATTTCTTCTGCTCCATTTTCTCTGTCCTCTCCTACTGAAACTCCAATTACCTGTATATTAGGCCTTTCCACCATATATCGTATGTCTTTAAAAATCCTGTATTTATTTTCCATCATTTTGTCTCTCCAGGCTTTATTTTGGGTATTTTCTTCTGCTCTACATTTCAGTTCACTAATTCTCTCTTCAACTGCATCTACCCCATTGAACCCATCCATTTTCAACACATTTATTAAAGTACAATTTACATACCATAAAATAGATCTATTGTAAATGTACACGCAATGGTTTCAGCATATTAATTCAGTTGTGCAACCAACACCAGCACTATAACAGTCTTAGAGGACTTCCATCACCTCAAAAAGTTCATTGATTTATAAGTTATCTATTAAACTTCAGTAACTATATTTTTCAGTACCAGGTTCTTATTTATAATTTCCAGTTGTCTGGCAATTTTTTACATCTTATCTTTTAATTCTCTGAATATTTCAATCACAGTTATTTTATTTTTTAAGATTTTGTATTTATTTATTTGACAGAGAGAGACACAGCGAGAGAGGGAACACAAGCAGGGGAGTGGGAGAGGGAGAAGCAGGCTTCCTGTGGAGCAGGGAGCCCGATGTGGGGCTCGATCCCAGGACCCTGGGACCATGACCCAAGCCGAAGGCAGACGCTTAATGACTGAGCCACCCAGGTGCCCCTTAATCACAGTTATTTTAGAGACCATCTCTGATTAATCCACTATCTGGATTTCTTTTAGCTATATCTTTTTTTCTTCTTCTTCATCTTTATTTCTCGCTTTAAAGAACTTCAGTCATCTAGATTTATAGAATACATCTATAAATCTTTCTGTCTCATTTATATTTCTTTTTAAATACATCAACAATTCTGTACATTTCTCAGTGCTCATCAATATAAGTGTGGTCTTAATCCTCCTTACCTATTTCACCCATCCCCCCACCCATCTCCCCTCTGGCAACCACCAGTTTGTACTCTGTATTCAAGTCTGGGGTTTTTTTGTCTCTCTTTTTTTCTTTGTTTGTTCATTTGTTTTGTTTCTTAAATTCCACATGTGAATGATAAGATATGATATAGATATAAAATGGAATATTAATTGGCCGTAAAAAAAAACAAGATCTTGCCAGTTGTAGCAATGTGGATGGGCCTACAGGGTATAATGTTAAGTGAAATAAGTCAGAGAAAGGTATATTTTATTTGTTGGTTTTCTAAATCATGTCTTGTCTTCTCATATGTCTAGTTATTTTTTACCAGGTGACAGATACAGTACATGAAAAACTCTAGTAAAAACATGAGGCTCTGGAAGATGTATCTTCCTCCAGAGAGGATTTTAACTTTTGTTTCTGGCAAGGAACTAAACTAGGGACACTAATCTGAAAATATTTGATTTTTGGCTTCAGTCCCTGTGTGAGTTTTTCTATTTCTGGTTTATCTTGACTCAGGGTTCCAAATGAAAGCCCAGGTTGTTTACTAGGGCTTCTGCTCCTTGGCAGGACTTGAATACAGTTATAATGCCCCCAATCCCATGAGTCTGTTGAAAACTCTGCTAAGTTTTTTAGTCTCTTGGCCACTAATTTTGGAAGTGACAACTGTCTCAAGAAAAAGATCCAAAAGCTGTGCTCATCTCTTAGGGCTTTCCTTTCCCTGAATCTTGGTTTTATCATTCCTCATTGCTTTGATGACTCTCCAAGGCTTCCAAACTGACTTTTTTTTTTTTCCTTTTTAATTTTAAGCAGATTTTCTCAGCAGATAAGCTGGTCGGAACAAATCTGATCTACTATTGCTAGATACATTGACTACCACTGTAAGTAAGGTGACCATAATTTATCATATAAGCCAGGGTGCCTTTGAAAATAAAAGGAATCATTAAACTGAGGCAGTACGCATAAACCAAAACTATTACAAACAAATCAGGATATATGGTCACCCCAATAATACTGCATGGAGGACTCTGCTTTAAAAATATAGATTAATTTAATGGGGTGCCTGGGTGGCTCAGTCAGTTAAGCGTTCGACTCTTGATTTTGGCTCAGGTCATGATCTCGAGGTCATGGGATCAAGCCCCACATTGGGCTCTGTGCTCAGTGGGGAGTCTGCTTGAGGATTGTCTCTCTCCCACTCCCTCTCTCCCTCTTCTTCTCTCCCTCTCCCTCTGTCCCTCCCCTGCTCATGCTCTCTCTCTCTAAGGATAAATAAATCTTTAAATATATATATACACAAATTAATTTAAAAATCACATCAGCCATATAAAAAATATGGAAGCCTTGCCTCTTCCCTCTGTGACTGAATACTTACTATTAAGGCTAAAAAGGAGCCCTTGCTCTAAGTAGGAAGAGACCACTCAGTAGCTCACTGCATCAAAAGAGGGGGTTAGCTATCCTACTCAGTCTGCTAGGTCCTGGGCTGTATATCTGATTAACATCTTTGGTTGAGACTCGGTACCTCCAAAAGAGGAGCTTTGGAAACCTTTCCAAACACAAGAAAAAAAATCTAAAATTCTCATTTACTAGAGGTTTAGAATTGGGAAGAAAATGGACACAATTTCAAGAAGAGCCCTGTGCACCCACCCATCTACACTTCATCAATTTTATTAAAAATGCTGTACTCTACTCTCACCTGCCAGAAATTCTATGCCCTGTTCCACAAGTGGAACAACATAAGAAGTGAAGGACTTGCTTTGTTTGGCTACTGAAGGAACCACATTTACCTGCCGGGTCATCTTCTAAAGTGAACTCCTCTGGGTTCAAGAGCTATTCTCTGCCCAGTGCCAGAGCTAAGCCCGAGGAGTTGCTCAGGCAAATAAAACATGGTCTATACCTAATTATAGACTCACCATGTCTTGTATTTTGCAGCCTGACCCTTCCTGGAATTTTGAGGATGCTATTCAGGATACCATTTCCTATTCTCCATCTGCATATTTTAGATGACTTGATTCAAAACAATGTTTTGAATATAAACAGCCCAACATTTTTCCAAAACACAGGCTTTATTGGCATATAAAGTAATTTGCCACATGCATTGTGCTTGCATCTGAGCAGGTGGATAATAGATTAGTTAGAGTTACTAAGATGTCAGTGTATTTTCCCATCCACAGCGCGGTGCAGTAGAGAAAGAAAACTATGCAATGAAAAGAAAACAAACGAGGATTCCAACAGTTTAACTCAAGTCCATATGTCATTCTCATTTACTAAAACCAATAGCAACAGAAAATAAAAATAGAGAATTGAAAACATTGAGCCTAGCAACAAAGTAGTAAGTTCAACTGAAGCAGAGAGTGATACTGAGGCCAATAACCCAGGGTCCAGTTCAGCTGAGATTATCTGTGGCCCTAGAGAATATTTAAGAGCTACACTCTGCTTGTTGCTTTGCTAACTACTTGCCTGGAAAAAGGCTGGCTTCCATAAGCAAGACCTAAAAGCAAAGGAAAAGAAGTGAAAAGTCCCTCCTAAAGGACTTGAGATCGTACCAAGCCTTTATCCTTCCCATCCTACAAATGAACTAGAACCACCACTGTATCAATCACAAAATCAACCACAAAGGTCTTTCTCCACTCAAAGCAGTTTGTTTACACCCCCTCACCTGACTGGCTCTGGGGCAGGGTCTTATCTCACGCCCCTATACCCAGCTGCTCCCCAGTCTCTAGCACCTTGCAGACCTCAACAAGTATTTCCAGAATGACGGTATGAATTTTCAGAACAACCCAGAGGGTGCCGAGAGGGCTGATGTCAAGACATTTCAGAAGAAACAACTGAGACAGATTAAAGTGATCCCCCCGTGGAAATGCCACTATGGTGAGCAGTGCCCCCTCCAACTGTCAGGGGTTTCAGGGTTTGTTTCTTCAAATTTTTATTTTGATAAATTTCAAGTCTAAGGCAAAAACGTGAAGGAGTAACATAATGAATAAGTTGCAGATCACAATGCTGCATCCCTAAAAGCGTTAGCAGTCATCTGCTTACAACAAGAACGTTCTCCTTTCATCTGAGGCTTAATTTCAGTAGAGCATGCTGTGTGTTCAAAACTACATGATAGGGGACATTTTCAAACGTTCAGCACATAATTCACACCCTCAAGGAAGTTATTATATAGTTGGGGGTTTAAACTGGATGAACATGAAATAATTCAGGATAATTAAATCTTAAACGTGGTGGCACTGATTCTAAGTGAAAAAGGAGCTCAGAGAAGTGAGGAAACAGGCTGGGCCAAAGTTTCAGAAAGGAAATGCATGACAGAGACAGACTGGCTGTTTATTACACCTGTTCTTCTTCCTCCTAGGCACACATCCAGACTACCTTTCCCAGCAACCCTCCTTGCAGACAGATGTGGCAATCCTACCAAGTATTCGCTAATAACTGGGAAAGGAAGTGGAATGTGCCACATCTAGGATGGCCAGTAAAAACCTGTCACTCCTGAGTTTCTCCGTTCTTTCCCCCTTTTGCCGGCGTGATCTAAGTAAGCACAATGACCTTGGGAGCCATTGGTTGAAAATGGCAGAGCCCCAGAATGAAAACTGTCTGGTTCCCTGGATCACCACCTGAATGAGAGCCATTCTCCATTCAGGACACCCACTTTGGATATATAAGGAATAAACTTTTATTGTTTTGATTCATTGCATTGTTGGTTTTATTGAAGCAGCTAGTATTACCTCAACTAATACAAGTTAGGGCTTAAAATAGGTGCAGAAGGAGGTCATATTTTGAAAATAATGATTGTGCTTTTTTTCTACTGCTTTATGCACACATGATCTTCACCCTAGTTGCCCAGGGGCATTCATATATCCAGGGACTATTGAAGAAGAAATACAGAGAAAGAAGGATGGGAGTTCTTTTTCTGGCACTATGACAAAAAAAGATATCTGTCCAATCCTTGAAACAACTAAAGATGCCGGACAAAATACTTCCTCAAAATAGTCTGAAATGGATGTATGAGCCAACAAGAAACTGGGGCATACTCAGAGCATAACACTTACATCAGCTTTCACCTTGACGGCATTTAACAAACTGAGTGAACTTGAGCTTCTGTTTTTACAGTATAGCAGAGCACAGGGGATGGCAAACAAACTTGGTAGCACTAACAAAGGCAGGACTCACCAAGGTACAAAGAAAGTATACTAGGAGGTGCTCTGCTATAGATAGGACTCCAAAAGGCTATCAGAATGCCTGTCTCCAAAATTCGTGTTGAGTAGAGGAGAGAGAGTCCTTACTGAAAATCTGTAATCACAAGAGAGCCTTCACATGAGTTTTGAATACGAACTGATTATGTGATTGATCTCCCAAAACTCAAGTTGAAAATTTTAAGTCCTTGCTTTGCAGATTGTTTATGATACCATGCACCTGGCAGAAACAAATGCAAAATCTAGAGAATTCACCTAAATACAAACCTCAAAGAATTCCTACCTATCAAATCTCAAAAAAAATTAGGTCACAGTAAAATAAAACAAAACCCACAAACACACACATGCATAAGGAAACAAAGCATCATGAACAACTAGCAAAAACAAGAGATGGTAGAATTGAACCCACAAAGACTTCAACTTTTAAAATCATTAGACACACAATATAAAATAAATGTTTAAATAATAGAAGGAAACAAGTATATAAGCTGCAAGCAAATCAGACAGATTGGATAGAGGAAACTGACAAATACTGAAAATATCTAGACTGTAGCACATAAAGATATTAGAGAGAAAGACAGAAAACATGAAAAAGAGGTTAAAACATAGAGAAGACAAAGAGCAAAAGTCTAAGATATACTTAATCTGAAATCCAGAAGTAGAAGAGTACAGAGCAGGGACAATATTCTGAGAATCTTCCATAACTGATGAAACAATTCAATCCATAAATTCACAAAACCCCCAAAATCCCATATGAAATAAATACATAAAAGAGAAATTCACATCTAGATACTTTATAATAAAATTGCAGAATACCAAAAATAAAATATCTAAGAGCAGCCATAAAGTACTATTGAATAAAGAATACCTTTCAATGACAAGTGACAATTAGATTTAGTATTGACTTCTCAGCAGAGGAAACCAGAAAACAACAGAACATCTTTAACATGTTGACAGAAAAATAACTAGAATTGTATACCTAGCAAACACAGATTTTATACCTAGCAAAACTATATTTTTAGAAAACAGAAAAAATAGAACTTTCCAACAAACAATAACTGAAATAGTTTTCCCTCAATTGATCCTCACTAAATGAAATCTAAGAAAAGAAGTGATCCAGTGGGGTAGGACTGGGGGCAGAGGAAGGAATTATAAACAAAGAAAGTAGTAAATATGTGGGTAAATCTGAACAAAAAGTTCTATTTTAAAATGATAACAGTAATGTCTAACATGTGAAGTTAAAAAAACATAAGATACACCTAAAACAATGAGCAAAAATGGGACCTAATTTGGGGAAGTGGGGGGCAGTGACTGGAGTTAAGTAACCTAAGATCCTTTCATTGTTTGGGAGGAAAGGAAAGATATGAATTAGTTTTAGACTTTGATAAGTATACATGCTAAAACTTCCAGAGAACCACTAAAAGAATAATAATAGTGTAAAACTTCTAAACTACTATAGAAAAATACATAAAATAAGAAAGGAAGGCTCATCAATTCAAAAGAAGGCAAGAAATGAAAGAAAAAGAAACACAGAAGAGGCAGGACAAATGGAAAGGATAAAATAACATGAAGGATAAATTGAAATATATCTGTAATTACAATAAATATAAACATTACATATTTCAGTTAAAAGGTATTTACAGACTGCCTAAAAACAATATCCACCTATAGGTCACATATAAAAGATACATCCAAAATACTAGGATACAAAGAGTTTAAAAAAACAAAGGATGGAAAGACAAGTAGCAAAAGTTAATAAAGAGGAAGCTGAGGGGTGCCTGGATGGCTCAGATGGTTGGGTGTCTGCCTTCGGCTCAGGTCATGGTCCCAGGGTCCCAGGATCAAGCCCCACGTCGGGCTCCTGGCTCAGCGGGGAGTCTGCTTCTCCCTCTCCCTCTGCCTCTCCCCCTGCTCATGCTCTCTCTCTCTGTGTACCTCTCTGTCTCAAATGAATAAATAAAATCTTAAAAAAAAAAAGAGGAAGCTGGCATGTCCCATGGTTGTCTAGTGTTGTTGCATGAACATCAGACAAAAATATACTTAAGGACAAAAAACAGCATGAGTGTTAAAGTGCATTCCTTCATAATAATAAAAGATTCAATTCTCCAAGATGACAGAAGAATTCTAAATATATACATCAAATAATGTAACTTCAAAATATATCAAGAAAAGTGATAAACTATTATTCTCAGTGAGAAATTTTAATACACTTCTCTCAATTAAAAATAGATCAGCAAAGTATCAATAAAAATAGTAAAGATTTAAAGACTAGGTTAACAAGCTTGACTTAATGTTCCATAATTGACATCATAAGACTGTGTTATATGACAAAAATGCAATTGTTAGAAATCAATAATGAAGAAATAACTTGAAAGATACAAAACACTTTTAAATAATCCATAGAACAAAGAAAAAGTTATAATAAATTTAAAAGTTAATTAGAACTGAACAACAGTGAAAATGTTACATACTATAACTCCTGAGATAGCACTAACTCAGTACTTAGAAGGTCATTTATAGCTTGTATTTTGGTATTAGAAAAGAAAACTTCAGGGGCACCTGACTGGCTCAGTTGGAACAAGTTGTATCTCTTGATCTCAGGGTTGTGAGTTCAAGCCCCACGTTGGGTGTAGAGATTACCTTAAAATAAAATCTTAAAAGAAAAAATAGAAAACTTCAAAAACTGCCATCTCAGGAAGTTAAAAAATAAAATAATAAACACAAAAGAGTAAAAACAATAAAGATACAGCAGAAAATAAACAAAGAGATACTACAGAGATCTAAGAAACTAAGTTTTTTGGAAAACACTAGACGAAAGGCAAATAGGAACTTCACAAAATGAAGAAACATACATGACCAATAAACTTATGAAAAGATACTCAAACTTATTGATAACCAAAATAATTTAAATAACAATGAGATTATTTCACACTTATACTGGCAAAACTTTTTTTTTTTATTAAAGATTTTATTTATTTATTTGAGAGAGAGAATGAGATAGAGAGAGAGCATGAGAGGGGGAAGGGTCAGAGGGAGAAGCAGACTCCCTGCTGAGCAGGGAGCCCAATGGGGGACTCGATCCCGGGACTCCAGGATCATGACCTGAGCCGAAGGCAGTCGCTTAACCAACTGAGCCACCCAGGTGCCCCTACTGGCAAAACTTTTAAAGTCTGACAATATTAAATGTCTTGAGAACATGAAACAACAGAAAAATATATTCACTACTGGTGGGAATGTAAATTGGCCCACGCACTTTTGAAACCAATTTGCATTAAGATGCTTATACCTTATGAACAGAAATTCCATATCTAGACAATTACCACGATGCAGAGGCTTTCCATTTTTTTGTTCCCATTTATAAGAAACATATTTTAAACCATGAGACAGTACACACACACACCCCATAATGTTTCCATTTATATGAAAGCAGGCAAAACTAAACTATATGTAGTTTCAGGCTAAAAAAAAAAGTATGGGATAAAACTATAAAGAAAAACAAGGACACAAACCAGACAGAAACCCCACACATCTACTCGCATCCCAGAAGCTAGAGTTTTGCCATTCTTAGCAAAAGACCAAAAAGGGGGGGCAGTCTTCGAAATGTGATTGTTAGCTAAAACTTGCACAGAATGTACACAGGTGGGAAAATAGTAGACTGTGCCACAGGCAGAAATTCCACAACCTTGAAAGTCAGGCTTTGTCCTGGGACAGGATTTTCCACCATTTACCAGGAATCTGGACGACCCAACTCAAAGAATCTACCGGAAGACAGTGGAAGATGCTACTTTTACCCATCAGGGACAGGGAAGTCCCTAATCTCCCCACCTTGATGGTGCAAGGAAGTGGTGGTGAAGGGGAAGCTAAAGAAGAATCCACCCGTTTCTGGGTCCAGATAATTATAGGAAAGAAATAGGAGAGAAGAAAAGAGGATAGTTGGGTATTTCTTGCTTGGCCTGACCTACTCCTGGGTGATTCTGCCTCCTGACTGGAGGAAGTACACTGGGTGTAGAGGGATGTCCTTGTGCCCATATTCCTGCACCATGTGGAGCCCTGAGAAGAGATGGCCTGCACCAGTGTGGGGCACAGCTTCATCAGCCCAGTGCGACAGCATGCTCAAGCAGAGGGAGCAGTGAGTCGAGGTGTTGGGGTGGGAGGAGGAGGAGGGGGAGGAGGCTGAGCTAAGAACCATGCACTTGCCTTGAGTTGGCTGTGGCCAGAGGAGGGGATCCCTTGCCAAGACCACCAGACCAGAAGGCTGATGGAGGATGTTGGAGCAAACTCAGAGTTTGCTGCTCATGGGAGCTGAGGTGAGACTAAGTCAGCAGGGAGTGTCACAGTGAGGTTTTTTAAATTAAATAAAATAGAATAAAATAAAAGAGAATGGAGACCAGAGTGCATGGAGTGTAGCAAGAATAATACTATCTTCTGTATGGTCCATCCATGTATACAATGTCCATATGTGCTTACTAGGATCTTCTGACAATGTATCTATCTTTTTTTAAAAAAAAGATTTATTTTAGAGAGAGAGAGAGTGAGAGTGGTGGGGGAGGGGCAGAGGGACAGGGAGAGAGATTATCTCAAACAGACTCCCAGTTGAATGCAGAGCCCGATGTGGGGCTCGATCCCACAACCCTGAGATCATGACCTGAGCCGAAACCAAGAGTTGGACGCTTAACCGACTGAGCCACCCAAGCGCCCTGACAATGTATCTGTATCTTACTGTGGGTCTTTGAAAACCCCTGGGTTAGATTATGTGTAATAAGAGTCACAGGCTTCAACTGCTAGTATAACACAAGCAGCACCAGTGGGCAAGAGACCCAGTCCCCAAGAGCAGAGGTCACCCCACCTACGGAGCCTGAATCTGCTCGTCCTCGGGAAGAAATACAAGGGAGGAGCATGCTTGACACTCTTTCCCACACACACACCATCACAGGCAAAGGAGCGGACACAACATGAGCGAATGGGCAGTATTCTCCCAGGAAGACTAAGAATTACTGTAAGGGACTGTTTGGATTATCTGACCGCACTAAGTTTTAAAATAGATAGGATCAAAAGTTTTATTCTTTTTCCTGATAATCAACAGGTGCGTGCTGGGGAAGAAGGTTCGCTGTAGGAAAAAAAGGAATAAATTGCATTTTCTCTATACACTGGAGCTGCAGGATGGGCGCAACTGGTGTCCTTCCAACATGTGAATGGAGGAAGAAGAAGGTTGTGGTCAGGGGATCATAGGAACTAGGAACAATATAAACAAAGGCAGCGGAGCTGAAAGGGGCAAGGCGAGTCCGGGGTCCAGTGCCAGAGGCATTCCCTGAGCCCTAATGGGTAAGGCCAGGTCACAGAAGGTCTTGCCGGACAGAGGAAGACAGACTTGGTAAGGGGAGCCACAGAAAGCCATCACAGGTTCTCAGTGGCTGAGGGACTAACACCAATAACAACACAACAATACAAATCACTACAGTAAGTTGCAACTATGTGCCAGGCTCTGTGCCAAGCGCTTCTCGGGGACTCTACGATTAACCTTCACAATAATCCGTTCAGGATTTCCACATTACTGAGTCTTCTTTCCATATCACCGGGTCTTAGGTCAAGGTCACACACAGCTCTACGCGGCAGAGGCACTTCCAGAGCATTTTGGGGGGAGACAAGTCTTCAGGAGTACAGGGGAAGGAAAGGGAGCGGGAGGGACAGAGCCCCTTCGAGGTGACCTGCGGTGTCCCAGGCGCAAGGCTCCAGCACTCAAGATGAGGAGATGAATAGAAGGTGCATTTCCAAGAAAGCAGCAAGCAGCTCTGGTGATAAATGAGATACATGGATGGAAAGCAAGTAAGTGTCCAAGTGTTCCAACCTGGGAAACAGGATAATGCTGGTAACAGAGGAAAAACAACAACAAAATGAATGCCCTCGTTGAACATTTCTGCCCGAATGCTTAGACTCAGAACTGGCGCGACTTCTCCTGTTCCTGTTTGTTTGGACTAAAAACCACTCTCCCAGGGTCTTCATTCATTTTGAAGTTCAGAGGATTATTAAAAATGATTATTCTTCTAAAACGTCTACATCTCTGACCCCGTAGAAGGAGCTGAAGAGTAGAGTGGTGGTAGGAGCTACGGATGCCCTGGCCACTTCCCTTTCGGGCCTGACATCCTAGTGCACACCAGCCCAACCTCCCACTGCTGCTAAGGGCATGAACAAGTCCCCACGAATGTTCTCTGGCTGAAGCCTGTTCTGCCAGCTTGCAAGAAGCAGAGCTCTGGGCTTAGATGAGAAGCCAAAGGGACCCTGCTCCACTCGGTCTGTATCAACCCATATGGGGTTTGTATGACTTAGGGGTAGGGGAGCCCCAAGAAGGAGATACCAGACAGCCTGCTAATCTGACAAGGTAAGCCCCCTGTTTTTTATTCAGAAAATAAAGGAGATGTCATTGTATTTGAGTTTGTTGGGCAGCTCCTATGAATTACAAAAGTGAATGTTGTCTAGGAAATCCGTTTCTGCGGAGGCCACAACAGAAAGATGAAGTGCAATATTTGGCTAATTCAGGGAAGTCATATCCCTGTGGTAAGAGCCTTTTGTTTACCAAGTAGGTGAATGTGCTCAGAGGTAGATGAAGGAAAATTCAAAAGATGAAGAGGAATTAGCATAGTCTCTGACAAGGGAACTACAAAGTCCCTTGCAACCCTACTGGCCAGACGTGGGAACACAGAACATTCACGAGCAAACCCTGTTTCTTGTCAAAGTTATATCAAATATTCCCTACCCCACCCTGTGATTTTTTTCCCAGGAGGAGATTCCATTTCGAACATGGAAGGGGAAGTCATCAACCCTGGAACAGAAACAGTTGAACAGTTGTGAGGTAGCCAGTGGGGTGGAAAAAATGCCTGGAATTTGGGAGTCAGAACTGGCTGGTGACCAACGAGTATGTGGCCCTAGGAACACAGGGCCTCAGTTTCTTTATCTGTAAAATGGGACATTAATGCATATTTATCATTACTTAGTAGTAACAGTGGTAGCAGTATATGAATACTAGGTTATTATAAGAATCAATTAAAATCATATAGGGGAGGCAGCTTTAAAAAAAAAGATCTTATTTATTTATTTGAGAAAGAGAGAGGGAGAGAAAGAGCATGAGCAGGGGAAAGGGCAGAGGGAGAGGGAAAGGGAGGGAGAAGTAGACTCCTTGCTGAGCGCAGTGCCTGAGGCAGGGCTCCATCCAGGACACTGAGATCAAGACCTGAGCAGAAGTCAGATGCCCAACCCACTGAGTCACCCAGGCACCCTGGGGAGGCATCTTTTAAAGGAAAGCCTCTTACTAGTGTGATATGATTTTTCTGTTACCCAATACTGCTAAACTTACCGAGAGCAACTTATTTCTTTTTCAAGAGACCACTATAAATGCTAAATCTAGTCCCACGAAACAGTATGACTACCTTAATTTAGAGATCTGTATTAACTAGTCATTAAACAGTAATTGTTTTAAAGGCTGCAAAAATGTTAAGTTTACTGAATCAGAAAATATCAGGGTGTGAAGACATAACCTGAGATTATCTGAAATCTAACCTTGTATAATATACTTAAGTCCCCTCTTCAAGGAGAACTTGCTGTTATCCGAATCTTAAGAAAGGTACACAGCATACACTCTATGTAACATCTTAAGTCCTACACTAGCAATTTCTGCCAGGTCCCAGTAACTGCACCGAATCCTTGAGTTAAAAAAAAAAAGTCCCCAAGAACATCGGAGTTTAAATGCTCACTCAAGAGGAATCATTGGTCTATTTTCATGAATATGCCTTGGGACAGTTCCATTGGATTTCTGCGTACACACTCATTCTTCTTTGAAATGCAGTGGGAGGAGGAATAAGATAGCTTTAAACAGCCTACACATGAAAAGCTTTCTTCCACACAATTCAACAAATAAAAGTTAACCACAATCATTTTCTCTCCATCCACCACCGCAGCCAACTATTTTGTGCTCATACTAGTTTCATCTTTGTAGAGGAAATATTTTCTTAAAAATAGAAAAAGTTCCCCGGGGCGCCGGACTGGCTCAGTGGGTAGAGTCTGCGATGCTTGATCTCAGGGGTGTGAGTTCAAGCCCCACTGTGAGTGTGGAGCCTACTTTAAAAGAAAAAAAAAGAAAGAAAGAAAGAAAGAAAAAGAAAAAGTTCCAGCACAAATTGTTGGAAGACCTGCAACTTCCCAGAACACTGATCATTCTAATTGCCATTTCCAACCCCATGCGGGTAACAGGGACTGCAAACCCCGCGGAAGTAATGGGAGAATGTAGAGAGGGGTCTGCCCTTCCTACTTCTACAAACAGCCCCACTGCACATCCTCCAGGAAACGATGCAGGGAGGATGGCTGTGGCCACAAGGAACACGACGCACTCCAGTCTGCCTGAAGGGTCCACCGATTTCTCCTCACCTCCATAACTGTGCACGCGTGAATCGAGTGGTCATGAAAATCCAGAGTGGAACCGAAGGGAATTTCTCTGTCCACCACCCCTAGAAATCTTAATACTCGTAGCCATGGGATGTGAGCGAGGAGAACTGAGCCCAACCCCAATGCTGCCATTTTAGTCAATCGCACAAGAGAGGAGATAATGCGAATATATTTGATGATATTCAAATATCATCTGTGTGTTATCATTTTACTCAACACGCAAAACATGACTGAGTCTGCCAAGCAGATTATATAGCTTGGCAAACTTTCATTTCATGAACGACACTTAATATGAAATAATTTTCACTGACAAATAGAATAACAGTGATATAACAGATCCCGAGGTGGCAACAGAATAAATCCATGTATTCTGGAATAATCATAACTAAGTACTCTCAAATATGTCTATGCAATATTCCCATAGCTTATAGGGAAAGGGGGCCCTGGTTTGTAAGTAACCCCTAAAAACATCCTTTCCCTTCCCTTATTAGAGACTGGTCCAGGGCTTTGCCATATTTATGGCCAGCCGAATCATTTGCTATAGACACACTGGCTTATTAAAGTACATTGTAGTATGTGCCTTTTTCCTACTCGTTCTGAGCACAAGCGCCTCTTAAATTATCAAGGCAAAAGTTCTCTCTTCAGCTAAGAGGTTCTGGGGGCTCTGTAAGCCATTCTCTTGGGTCTTCTTTAGAGATTATTTTGGACACTTTAAAAGCAGTGATTTTCAGACTGTTACACAGAGGTAGCAGGGTTCTAGGGTGAGCCCCAGGCACAGCCCAGGGGAAGACATCAGGCTCTGGGCTCCTGGTTCTTGGTTTCCCCCAAGCAGCTCTGTTCCTATTCCGCTCATGGATTAAGGTCTTGCATAAGATTCCATTCGGTGCTAAATATAAAACAAAAATGATGTCTTCAAAAATGTGTGAAAACCATTGCAACAAATCATTCTCTCCCTCAGACACTCTTAACCCATCCCCCCAGGGCTGTTTCCTTCAAATGCAGGTTTATGTACTTCTTTTCCTTTAAAGAAGTTCACCCTTGTTTTCTCTTCCAGAGTTTGAAACATACACAAATTAAAATAACTAAATGTGTTTATTGACAATATCCAAAAAGCAATCCAGAGTCTTGCACAAGAAATCTCTTCAAGGTTAAGATCTGGTTTTCTCACATGGATTGTACACTGGATTTAGCACTGCCCCCCGCCATTTCTGATTCTCCCCCTACACCAGTCTTTTGCCATCAGCAAAGTAGGCATATACCTGACATTCAGTCTTTATGAATTTTCTTCTGATAAGCAAAGGAAAGAATGAAGCTGCTTCTCTCCCTTTACCTCACCATGAAACTGGCATTTGGTTGGTATTCTGAATGATCAGAAATTTGGCAGAGCTATCCAAAAAGCCAGCTTCAGTGAGTATGTGTAGATCTGACAACTGAAAATGAATTAGAATATTATTGAACATCTTGTTCATTTGGATTGGTAAAGTAAGTTGTACACAGTAAAATAATGACCAATTTTTCTAATCCCAAAGTCAAAAATAAATAAACAGAAATGCCAAAGATTTGGAGTCGCTTTAGAAATTCTGAGCAAACTATTTGACAGACAATGGAGAAGGAAGGCAGATTCTAGAAACCAACAAATCCCATTCATTTCCTTCAGTTTGTAAAAACAAGCAACTGACTTGCTTCCTGCCAATGACCATACTTACAGATAAGAAAGCTCCCTGCAGGAAATCCTTTGCTAAAAGAGAACCGTTGTGCCATTAAACACAACCTTTTTCACCAAACCCCAATCAGTTAAATATTTAACAACATGGGATCATGAAATATATATGCTGAATCAACACAGCAGGTGATTGTTATACCGCTGCATTTATTCTAAAGTCCATACTACCTATGGCATAGGGGCAGGATGTTATATAAACATTAAAATACACTCAGGATTCTTTCCACTTTTTCTCTTCCCCCATGCAATTAGTTGATAAAAACAAGGAAAAATTGTCTTCTTTTTAAAAAGATCAAAGTGTTAAGTAATATTTAAAACTGACCAATTTCATTTAAGATAAAGCAAGACAATGCTATAAGTCATGATTAGAAGGAAGATATTACTAAATGAATATCAAGAATTTAGAATTTAAAGACTACCACTGACAAGATTAGAGAAACCTAAGAAACACTTTGGCATTATATTTACAAGCTTCCATGTTGACCGTCCAAGTCAAAATTGAGGAGAGGGCCTCCTCGGTTATTTTTCACTCAGCAAAGTGAAAAGGGGGAGGGTCTCCAAACTTTTCTCCCTTCTTCCCCCTCCTCACTGAAACCATTACCAAGGTATCGGAAATAGTCACAACTCTGATTTTGAAAACTTAAAACTAAAAGCACTCTCCTCATCTACAAAAGAAGAGGAAACTTTTCTAAGTTAATCAAATATGAACTGGAGTTTTTGAAACAGTTTAGCTCTACTTAGTCAGAGCTTTCCTCTCCCTGCTCAGCTATTGAGAACACCCTCCCCTGTACTTTGCAAATCACCAGCCAGTCGATTTGCCTTAGTTCAGGGTTCCAAAATGCCAGTTCTTTGAATTCAATTGCCACAGTTCAACTTTGAACCCTCTCGCAAACATAGACTCTTCATTATACCTTCCCCAAGTGACTCTTCAGCCACGGGCAACACTCCAGTCTTTATGGCTCTAAAAAGAGCTTCGTTCTAACAGTAGGACCTACAAATCAGTTTGATTCCACAATGAAGTGCTCAAATACCTTCTTCGCTTTGCCTTGCACAACTCAGAGGTAGCCAACCGCTAAGTAAGCACGTGTGCTCATCCTCGCTTTAAGGTTTTTTTTCCTCACATATGCTTAATAAAACACGGTTATGAAATCCAGGAGACTGCATTTTTGGTTGTTGTTGTAAAATGACCTTGATTTGACAGGCATGGTCTCGGGTTTCAGCAGATGCTGTGGGAAAGCTTACAGAAGCCAACATGTTCTCCAGGCATCTGTGATGACATGCAGGTTTTTTTTTTTTTTTTTTAAGTGGTGGTTATGGTAGTGTATGTGTGTGTTGCGGGGGGGTTACTATTCTCGGTTTCCATGACAACCATGTCTCCACTCATAGGTTATTAGATACCATCCACTTCCTGTGTCTAAATTTTTAAGCCAATCAGAAAAGTGTTTATCCATTTAACAACTTCTGAGATAGTGCTTCTTTAATTGAAGTGCTTTAAGGCTCAAATAAAGATGTCCATGGGTCTTATATATATTTTTGTCTTATAGATACACAATGATTTACTAATTTCTGTTCTTATAAGGTGAAGAATGCCCCTTTCCTCGGACGTGAAATGCATTCTCCCAAACAGATGCCACAATTTCTGATCATAGTGTGCAAGTTGATTTTGATTGTTTGCTCTTCATTGCCTTTTTCTTTCACTGTTGCAGACTTAAATTTAGTGCATGAAACATGTCAATGCACAGGACGCTTAAATGATCGAAGTAAAGATCCAGCTAGACATCCATCTGCTGCTGGTGCTGTTTAAATATTCGGGTCAAAAACCGCCTAGGAAAAATTATTCTAAGTTGAACAACTTTGCATCGTACAGCTCCTGAGGAGAAATCATGGAGAACGTATTGTAAAGTGATATGTCTATAAATGTAAGCTAGTAGCTGACGTCTGCAAAGAAATTTGTCACCAAAATGGCCTGCTTTATCCGGTTAGAAACAACAACGAAAAATTAAACATAAAGGTTCTCTCACGAAAATTGCACCCGAAATTAAAAAGCAATCTTGCAGGAATCTGCGCACTGAGAAGGCTAATCTGAAAATTACAGCAGTATTTTAAAAGAAGGTTTGGGGTGGCTGTTTTCCTAAGTCTCAATCTAGCTGACCAATCAATGTGAGAGTTGAAGTGGTTTGTAGGCATCTGTGCAGTCTTCCGCTCTGCACTCTGAGCTGCTCTCCCCTCTCAAGACAGAGCTGGTGATCAATGAAAAACAGGGAACAAAAGGAATATAACAGGATGTCTTCCTTTGCTAAGGAAAATGATTCCCTTTTTCCTCAATGAGCCAGTTAGCAGCCAGCCTACGACAGCTCCACATGCGAGCTCCCAGCAGACCAGTCCACGGGCGGCACATTTTACATTTGCAATCGTACGTCCCAACTGCTAGCAAATGGGTCACCTTAAGCACATCCTGTGACAGAGGGCTCCCCGAGCCCCATGGATTGAAACTCATAAATTAAGTAAATTAATAATCCCGCAATTAAAAGCTGCCGAGAAAGACTGCCTTGCCCTTCCCCAAATGTCATCCCAGGAGTATAAACAAAGCATGAAAAATAGTCTCTTCAGCCTCCCAGCCAGGAATCATGGTTTTTCTCCTCAAAGCAACGCTTCTCCGAAAAGAGAAATATTCCTGGGGCCCTCAAAGGAAACTCTCATCTGTAGATGTCATATTAGGATAACCAGTTACAGTGTTGGAAAAGAGGCTGAAACTGCCCACAGATTTGACACTGTTTATAATTGATAGCAAAACAGTTGCGACAGCAAATGCTGTAAACTCTGCCCGAGCCAAACTCCACATTTAACACGTTAGTTCCTTGAAAATAAAAGTAACGCCTGGGGAGCCCACAGAAGTAAAGCCCTAGGAAGTAATTAACACAATTACATCAATTATTTGATAATTTCTTAAATTATTCATTTGTCTTCTATTTTAAAAGAAAATTTTTTAAACGGCTATTCACAAATTCCTGAGAAACTTTTTTTTTTTTTTTAATGAACTTACTTTTGAGCCAAAACTAATGAAAATATTCAACTTGCTATCCCTGGATCTTTCCCACTTGGGCTGCACGCTATAAATCAATCTGAAACCAGGTGGAAATATGGGGGTGGACACCTTAAAAAAATCAAAGGGTGCCCCAAAATGCAGCAGCCAGAACAGTGAGGGCTTCTCGTGACAATGCTGAGCCAGAGCAGAAGCTCAGGAGGCAGGAAATGAGCCCCATTTTCGTTACCTTCGATCGCCGGCCCCCCCCCCCCGCTGCTTCTCGCGGGCCGCATTGGGGGGCTGCGGCGGCGCTGGACTCGCCGGTGGCCCCGCCGCCGGGTCGCGCCGTCTCCCGGCCGAGCTGCAGCCGATCGCGGCCGGAACCCCGGCTCCAGCCCCGGCGCCCGCCCGGGGTCGGCGGCGCGGCTCCCACCCGGGTCCGGAGCCCCGCTGGGTCCTAGTGCGCGCCGCGCGCCCGCCGGCCCGCCCGCCCGCGGCCGGGGCTGCAGCCCGCACGTACGGCAGGCAGCTCGGGAGCATCGGGAGTCCCCTGCGAAACAGAAAAACCCGCCGGCCCCTTTCAAAACCGGACACCGTGTGTGCGGATGAACGGCGCTCGGTGTCAAATGCTGGCACAAGATGTTCAAAGAAACACGCTGGCTACAACTGAACTCACTGGAGGCGGATGTTAGTATCTGGCGCCCCAGTGTAAAGCTTAGGGCAGTAACTGGTTTCCGTACGTTTGCCTGGTGCACTTGTGATTCGGTACCTTCACAGATGGTAAGAGACAGTGTGGGGATCCATAAGACAGATTTCAAAAATATAAGGCAAAAAAAAAAAAAATCGAAAATTGGTGTGTTTATAGCAGTATTTTACAGTCTTCCAATTTTTTGTTGTCTAACAGGTCCTCCTTTGCATTTCTTACTTTATCGTATGCTATTTTAAATAACAAAGGCCCATATGGCTAAACACGTAGTCATTTGATTTTCAAAAGACCTCAAAAATTGCATCAAAATATGCACTCATGTATCTCCTAAGAAATCAATGAGAAAGAATTAATGGTAGCATATGGTGTGCCTCATAGAGAAAACTTAATTACAAATTAAAACAAATGTGAAAATTTACAAATTCAGTAACTGAAAGTAAATTATCGTCCTAGATGTATACACAAATCAGCTTATGAACAATTAGGAAAATGTAAGTTCTAGGTTTCTCTTTTAACCGCAGAAAGGGTGTTACATGAACCTCTATAACAGATTCCCCTCATTGTCCCCAAAAGAGCTTTCAGCGACCTCTTAGCACGTTCATTTACTGCAGCCCACCTGGAAGGCGACATTTAAACTTGTAAGTGCTCATTTAAGAGGACAATTCTATTAGCCCTTAATTCAAAATAAAAGTGCTTTAGTTTGAAGGGCCTGTTTGAAAGGCTTCAGGACTGGGAGCTTGCTTTCAGTCATTGATATCACCAAGTTTTAAGGTCACAATTCTGTAAAACTGCTAAGAACAATGGTGCTGTGGTTTGACACCAAAAGGAAAATCAAATATGTGTTTTCTGAGTTCTATTTCTGGAGCAGAAAAAGTCCCTTTAAGAATTACTCGTGCCCACCTCCTTTCTTCCCAATTATAACAAATATATGTAATGGAAGATTTTTAGTATTAATTAAACATCAAAGACACCTTTTCTGCTGCCTTATGTCCACACAAAAAAATACTTGTAATACGTTACACTTGTCGATCCTCCAAGTACTTGACCGTACATCGTTCTCAGGTGATCTTTACCACACCTCTGTGATAAAACAGACATTTTAATCCCCGATTTTCAAATGAGATAGTGGAAGTCCCGAAGGATAAAGCGACTTGTCCGAAATCACACAGCTGGTATATATGTGGAGGAGCTGGGGTCTCAACCTCAGTCCCCAACACTTCTAACAACCTCTGCTTTCCCAAGTGCGCCACCTGCCCTCCCAATGATTTCCCCATTAAGCACTGCTGTAAAGGAGGTATCGGAAACCAAAATGCAAAGGTTCTGCAGCCACCATTTCTTACCTGTATTAGAAGAGCAATTAACCAGAATGGAAACAAGAGGATAGTTGAAAATATTTTCGTCTCTGCTAAATGAGAATGCTGGCTGGTCAGATTTCTGTCCTGTGACTGTCCAGGGCACCCTGTCCAGGGCAGGCAGAAAACTGGAAAACTCTAGGGCTGAGGAATGCTCCTGCAACCTAGGCACCTTTGCTTCTTATCAGAGACTGAGATCCGCTTGGCACACAGAGGAGTGAGGTTCTCGCAAGTGGAACTTGGTTTTCTACGTGCAGTCTCGGCACGGACCGTCCTCGAAAAATCCTGGACCTCAGGTGTCTCAGAGACCAGGTGTCCTATTAGTGAGATGGAGGGCGTCCTGGCCCAGACCTGGTGACACCCGGGTGTGACTTCTCTACCCTCCTGCACGCATGGGAAAGCCACATTCAGTTCCGTTTGTGGCAGTCCACTGCCTCCTCCCCTCGGCTGCAAGGAAATGTAACTTCTCTGATGATGTGTCCCACCCACTTAAATACCAGCAGGTGAGGGCCGGGTGACATTTAGCTGAAAAGACAGAGACATTTTATTCTGAAAAATTATGCATTCCTTTCCTTGGGCAGCTCATGAGGACGAGGCTGGGCGTAGCAGCATCGTTGGAAGATGCAGATGACCTTCTTGAGCAACAACTCGAAAGGATTAATGTAAAACTTACTTACTTGATGAATTAATTGGATCCCTTCGTTGAAAACTGGTCTAATTAGTTTGTAGTCACACCGTCCACATGGCCTTCAGATGTTGCAAAGGCGAGGCTCAGAGTAATCTTAGCAGCAATAGGAGGTTGTGAGAAGCTGAAAAGACATGCTGGTGCTAAGCAATTCCTCAAAGCTGGAGCATCCCAGAAGAGGTGCTGGTCCAAAGAAACTGTCATTCATTCATTCGTTCATTCACTCATTCATTCAATTGTGTATACCTCACACGTCGAAAACCTAATATGGTCAAGGTACTATTCTAGGCTCTGGGTATAAAAAATAATGCCCTCGCGGCCCTCATCATCATATGGAGCCCAAGCTCAGGCCAACATTGCTCAACAGAGGTGTAGTGCTATAGTAAAACTACATCTCAGGTGCTATGGGTTCAAAGGCCAGCTGTCCCAGTCATGGGCCACTTTGTCTTTAGAGCCATTCTCAGGGGCGCCCTCTGCTCTGTACGGCGAGGAGCAGATTTGCAGGCTGAGTTCACAGACCCCTGGGTCGGCTGGTTAACGGCGAGGTATGGTCAACAAGAGGTACTGAAAGAAGAGTGGAGGTTGGGAGGAAAGAAGATAAAGAATTGGGGCGCCTGGGGGGCTCAGTCAGTTAAACATCTGATTCTTGGTTTCGACTCAGGTCATGATCTCAGGGTCAGCAGGGAGTCTGCTTCTCCCTCTCCCTCTGCTCCTTCCCCTCCCCCGCTCATGCTCGGGCTCTCTCTCTCTCAAATAAATAAATAAAATCTTAAAAAAGAAAAAGAAGATAAAGAATTTCTTCACCTACTTCTTGCCTCTGACAGCATCTGCCACAGTGGCGGCAACTGGCTGAGGCTTCTGCCAGGTGACCCCAACTCCTGGCTTGGGTAACCCTGCCACATTCTGCTAACATCCCAGCTTAGGAATGTTAAGGGCTTTCTGCTGAAATGAGTCTTTGGGTAACTTCACCTTCCCCTGTTTCCATCTCAGAATGTTAATGGCTTTCTGCTGAAATGAATCTTTGGTAGCTTCACCTTCCCCTGTTTCCATCTCAGATCCTCTACCACCTGTGTGAGCAATCCCCTGCATTAAATTCCTTCTGTGCTTATCAGATTCCAATGGAAAGGCATCTTACCAAATACCTGAGCAGTACTTCCTCAAAGCGAGCAAGGTTCAACAAAACCAGGATATGCTGAGAAACTATTACTCCAAAGAGGAGATTAGGAGACATGACAATTAAATGTATTGTGGTATGGGGCGCCTGCCTGGCTCAGTCTGCAGAGCATGTGACCGTTGATCTTGGGGTCGTGAGTTCGAGCCCCACATTGAGTATAGAGATGACTTAAAAATAAAATCTTTTTTAAAAAAGATTTGATTTGAGAGAGAATGAGCAAGAGAGAACGTGCGTGCGTGCGTGCACAAGAGGGGGAGGGGCAGAGGGAGAGCTAGAAGCAGACTCCCTGCTGAGCAGGAAGCGGGACACAGGGCTTGATCTCAGGACCCTGGGATCAAAAAATAAAATCTTAAACGTATCATGGTATGCCACATGTATCCTGGGACAGAAAAACTAAGGAAATCTGCATTAAGTATGGACTTTACTTAGCAGTGATTTATCAATATTAGTGCATTAATGGTAACAAATGTACCATACATTAACATGTAAGGGGATGCCTGAGTGGCTCAGTCAATTAGGCATCCGCCTCTTGATTTTGGCTCAGGTCATGATCTCAGGGTCGTGAGATCGAGCCCTGTATTGGGCTCCACTCTGAGCATGGAGCCTGCTTGGGATTCTCTCTCTCCCTCTCCCTCACCCCACACCCCCTGCTTGCATGCATGCTCTCTCTCTCTCTCTAAAAATAAATAAATAAAGTAATTAATTAATTAAAACATTTAAAAACACATTAACATGTAAGATGCTAATAACAGGGCAAACTGGGAATGAGGTGTGTGGGAACTCTGTAGTAGCTTCTTGATTTGTCTGTACATTTAAAACAGTCATAAAAATAATGTCTTCACACATCCTTCTGTGGTAAACACTGACATGGCTTTGTTTCCCCACTACAGAAAACCCCTTGCCTCCCTTCCCTAGCAGGGGCCATAGATCTGGTCCAGCAGGTCTGGGGCTTGCTTACAGGGAGCTAAAGCACAGACTTTAATAGTCAAAACATCAAGAAATATCCCATCCAGCAAGGGATAAGAGGTTCTGGGAAGCCAGGAAAACACCTGAGTCTGAAGCCAGAATGTGGTCTGGGGTGAGGTTGATGAGAGGAAGGTGGGAGCCATGAGTGAGGAAACAGGACATCCAGCCAGGGTGTGGAGCAGGGCTGGGAAGGTAGGCTGGTTGGAGATCGCTCTTGAATGTGACCGGCCTTGGAGGGGCAGGCCCTGGAGTCTCTGGGAGCACAGAGAGAAGAGGAACAGGGGAGGAGGGACATGAGAACAATAATTACAGCAGCTAAGAGTCACAGAGTCATGTTAGGTGCTTTTTTCTCATTTCTAGTCTCTTAACCTTCTAAGCAGGGAATGATTTTATTCCCACTTTAGAGATGAACAAACTGGCCCCAAGTTGCATGATACATAGGGGGACAATTGCAGCTCAAATTCAAGTCTGTGGGACACTAAAAAGGGTCAAGAAATCACTGGGGTAGGCATCCTTGGTAGGAGCCATGAAACTGAGTCTTCCCGGACAAGGAGGGGTTAAGATGTAAACACGAGTAGGGAGAGGAGGGTCTTCACCAAGGGGACATTGTCCGCCTGGGCAAAGGTCAAGGTAGGTAGGTCAGAGGGCTGCTTGGGAGCAGCGTGGCTAAAACAAAGGTTTCTAATGAGGAAGCTCCCACAGATCCCACTGGAGATGAAGCAGGGGCCAGTGTCCCCCGCACTGTGAACTTACCGTAATGTCCACATGACAAGCCGCTTTATTTCCTGTAAACCTTTGCTCCAATATCCCTTTCTCGATGCTTCTTGATCCTCCACGTCCTGCTCTGCTTTTTCCTCTGCCCCTTGTACTGACCACCTTCTAACACATTACTAATCCTCTTATTCCTATTATTCATTACCTGTCTCCCTCCATCACCACCGCCCCCCACCCCCCGCACACATGAATAAACGTTCGATGGGCCAGGATTCTTTATTTAGTTCAGTGATCATTTCCAAGAACCTGAAGCAGTGTCCAGCCGATAGCAGGTGCTCAATAAATTTTTTTAAATGAATGAATGAATGAAGCTAGTAGATAAGAAGGTATTTGTATCAGTCAGAGTTCTCCAGAGAAACAGAACTAGTAGGATGTAAATATATAGAGAAAGAGATTTATTATGAGGTATCGGCTCACAAGATTATGGAGGCTGACAAGTCCCAAGATCTGCAGCCAGCGCGTTGGAGACCCAGGAAAGCCCATGGTGCTGTTCCAGCTTGAATGTTGGCTGGTTCGAGATCTAGGAAGAGCCAATGTTTCAGTTCCAGTCCAAAGGCAGAAAAGAACAGATGTCCCAGCTCAAGGCAGTTGGGTAGGAGGAGTTTTCTTCTGGTTTGTCCTATTCAGGCCATCAACTGATTGGATGCGGCTCACCCACATTAGGGAGCGCAATCCCCTTTTCTCAGTCTACTGACTCAAATGTTAATCTCATCCAAAACACCATCACAGACATAACCAGTATCTGACCAACTATCTGGGCACCCCATGGCCCAGTAAAGCTGGCATAAAATGTACCATCATGGTATTGAAAGGGACTCTGTGTTTTATAAGAATCATTCCAGGACCTGTAGGGAGAATGATTTAGAAGGGGACAGGGCGGAGACAGGGAGACTTAGGAGGTCATTACTGAACTAGATCAGGCAAGAATTGATGCACATCTGAAGGGCACCATCACTGGTGGCTTTAAATGACCCCTCAGTGACCCATGGCAACACGGGATGTTACATGTGCTGAAGCACTGCACAGACACAATTCCAGGGGGAACCAGTCACAAATGCAATGCCCAGAAAAGAACAAACTTGTTGTCTGTCGTGGATCCCGGCCATGGAGAAGTCCCTTGCTGCAGGCTGGGGACAACAGAATCTTCTGGCCTCTCCCTGCTCAGTCGGAATAGACGGAGGTGGGGATGGCTACCTGGGTCTCCTTTGGGGGTTTTCTATTTCACTTGATGGCCCTGGTGTTGAACGGAAAAAGGCAATTTGGAGTATGAGCCTCCCTCTCTGACCATAGGATTGGGCCTGGAGTGGACCCGTGACCCCATGCCAGACCTCCTGGAGTCCTCTGGAATTCTCGAACTGAAGTCAGGGGCAGCGGACCTCCTGCTCTGGTTGCCAAGCCGAACGGAGCAGCCAGTAGGCACATCCTCAGTTTGTGGGCTCGAGAGATGGATAACAACCCAACTATTAGCCTGAGCAGGACATAAAGACATGATGAAAGTAAACTTTGGGTTATCCACACATACCGTTTTCTCCTCCATCATCATAAACAGTTTAGAATAGGCTGTATATATAGCCGTTTATATATATATATATGTATATATATATGTGCATATATATATATATCTCCCCAGAGATGCACAGACATCTTTGCCCCATTGGAGAGAACGATGTAACGCTCTCTCACTTTCTAGATTCAGGTGGTATCAAGTTATACTGAAAGAAAGATGTTTCACTTGCTTCTTTGTAGGCTTTACATTGCAATAAAATGCCACCTGCCGGGCGCCTGGGTGGCTCAGTCGGTTAAGCGACTGCCTTCGGCTCAGGTCATGATCCTGGAGTCCCGGGATCGAGTCCCGCATCAGGCTCCCTGCTCGGCGGGGGGTCTGCTTCTCCCTCTGACCCTCCCCTCTCTCATGTGCTCTCTCTCATTCTCTCTCTCTGAAATAAATAAATAAAATCTTTAAAAAAAAAAATGCCACCTGCCTTCACCCTATGATGTCACAAGGCTCAACGTTCTCTGTGAAACCAGTAGCCTCACCCTTTCACTAATACACACTTGGGTGATGGTGAAATAGCATGTGACTCGGACTTCATTAATTTTTACCCATCACTTTATAAGGGATTTATTGCCTCCCACAGGTGACAGTATAAAATCACTACTATGAATCCATGCTTGTCAAAAGGAATGAACAAAGCTCACGTGGCGTCATTCATATCTTCGGTATTGATCACATTCTTTCCTTCATTGACCAGATCCAGTAATTTGCAGATGGTCCTGTGTTGGCAACAGTGGAGAATGGGGGGCATCTCATTGTCTGTAGGGCCGGTTATAGAACTGGCTGCAGTTTGGAACCAAGGACCCATTTTCCCCAGCTTTGGCTCAGTCCTGTAGGAATTCTGAGCAGAACTGCAATGGAGGCCTTGAGACAGGGCTTGGGACAGAGCACTGCGAGAAACAGCCTGATCTGGCTCTATGCCAACCAGCAGGCTGCTGAGCTGAAGGCCTCGCCTCTCCCCAGACCCCCTTTGTCTCCCTGGGCCTCCCTCTTTCAGCTGTCTCACCTCAGGTAATGACCAACACTCTGCAGCTCCCCAGCTCTTTTTATTCCTGCATTTCAGATCACTTTACACGCGTTAATTGAGCCTTGAAACACAGGAAAGAAAAGCAAAAGGCACGTGGGGATGTTTGCACTGTGCTCCTTTCAGCTCCTCTGGCTGGAGGGCAGTCCAGCCAGGGGGGACAGCCCCACGCTGCCAGGGAGAGCTTCCTGTTTGAGCGTGCAGGGTCGGGGTGTTGAGGGTTGAAATGATTCCACACATCACAGAAAACCCCCCTTTACTTAGAGTCACATGTCCTCATTACAGGACAACCCCCCCCACCAACATCGGGATCACCTGCCACAGCTGATCCAGATGACCTTCCGAAGGTGGGTCCTGAGCAAGACTGCAGATGGAGAGAAACAGTAGTATCACACCTGTGATAAATGCCCTTGAGTGGGTACCGTAGTGGTGATGCTCAAGGCCATGGGCTTTGGAATCTGAGAGGCCTTAGTCCACATCCTAGCTGTGCCACTTCCCAGCTAAGCTATCTGGCAAACATTGCTTGGAATCCCAAATCCCGCCGTCTTAGCTATAAAGTGGATATGATAGTATCCACCCTCTAGGTTTCTGGGGAGGATGAAATCAGAGCATGCATGCAAAATATTTAGGACCAAAATTTAAAATATATTTATGTTTGGCACACACAGTGGTAGATTTATAGTCTTTCTGAGCCGCTTCTATATCTAATCCCGGTCCATCTGAATTAATGTAGTTCTATAGCTTGGTGGGACCCTCAAGTCCAAATAAGTAGTGAAGTTTTGCATTGACAAGAAATGGTAGGGAAATCCAAAGAAGTGTGTAGTTTAGTTGACAGCTTGTATCAATGTCAATTTCTTAGTTTTGATACACATGTCATGGTTATTTGTGATATTAACATTACAGGAAGTTGGGTGAGTGGTATATAGGAACTCTTCTTTCTCTGCAACAAATGCTCATCTATCAATAACAATAATTTTTTTAAAATGCATCAAAATCAGTAATGCCTACACAGTGGGTCTAATGCTTCACCTGTACTTCCAGTATAAGACATGAAAATTCCTCCTTAGGGTCCACAAAAAAAAAAAAAAAAAAAAACCCACCAAGTTTTTTGTTACCAAAATAAGAGGCAATTATGTTATCTTTAGCAGTTATCACCAGCAAGAAACTCATTGAGTTTCTAGTGTCTGCAAGGCACCATATTGTACGTTAAAATGGCAAACATTACTGTCAGGAAGAAAACGTTGCCTGTGTGGAAGTCATTTTAAGGTAGCTGTTTGGATGTAAGATATTTGATAACTTTACCATTTCAGCCCCCAGTGCTTTCCTCATTTCACAGAAAATGGATGGCTTGCCAGTCAATCAGCTCCATGCTTTCCCTTTCGGTGGACAGTGATGAGGAAGAACAATCTTGTCAAATAACACTACAGATTATATTGCTTGCCACTCCGAGTACAGTTTTAAGACGTTCATCTTAAAAAAAAAAAAAAAAAAGATGTTCATCTTAAAATGCTGAGGATATCTTTTCTCTCTCTAACTTAACAGAGACCAGAGGTTTAAACACTTTTATTCCCTTAGTTTTTATACCATGCAAATTGTAATGTACTCATGGGGGTCAGAAGGAGATTTTCATTGAGTAGACAGTGAGTTTTGTTAATGGCTTTGACATAGATCCCATCAAAAAATGTGAATATATGGGTGCCTGGGTGGCTCAGTTGGTTAAGCATCTGACTCTTGATTTCACCTCGGGTCATGATCTCAGCGTCGTGCGATGGAGCCCCGCATCGGGCTCCACACTGGGTGTGGAGCCTGCTTAAGATTCTCTCTCCCTGGGCGCCTGGGTGGCTCAGTTGGTTGGGCGACTGCCTTTGGCATCAGGTCATGATCCTGGAGTCCCAGGATCGAGTCCCGCATCGGGCTCCCTGCTCGGTGGGGAGTCTGCTTCTCCCTCTGACCCTCCCCTCATCATGCTCTCTCTCATTCCCTCTCTCTCAAATAAATAAATAAAATCTTTAAAAAAAAAAAAAAGATTCTCTCTCCCTCTCCCTCTGCTCCTTCTCCCACCCTCAAAAGAATGTGAATATAATATGGCCACACTACAATGGGTTCAAAAAAGAAGCCACAGCTTTAAAAAGCACAGACTACACGTATTGTCAAGTTGCTCAGCTCTCTAGGCTAATAGTATCTGTGAAGTATAACTCACTCCTGAATGGATGTTGGCAGAGCATTCACAACCAAAAGTTTTGTCAGCACCTCTGCTGTTCAGGGCATGGATCTGGGCCCATAATGAAGGTGAAGACAGAGACCCAGGCCTCAAGTGCAAGAATGACATTTGTCTTTCTGGTTGCCCAGGATGACACCTCCTTCCTGTGTCTGGAGAACCCCCAACCTCAGGAAGCAGAGCCACCTCCCCACTAAAAACTGGAAATGCCAGAGACCATCTCCCTAGCCTTTCTTCCAGTGGAGGGGAGGGCCATAATCTAGGTCCCCCCTGCGTGCTGGTGATGGGAAGAAGTGGGAGGTACTGAATCCAGTAGCCATAGTGGTGGCAGCAGCTTTAGGGCAGAGGGTAGCGTCCTTGGGGTCTATGGAAGGGCCATCACCAGACCAGTCTACACTTTGGGGCTTGATCCGAGCTGTATCACCTTAGCGCCGGTTTCTGGCCCTCCTGAAGATTCCTGTGGGCCACCCAGCGTGCTGTACATGAATACATTTTCTGCTTAGATCATCCAGAGTCAGCTTCTGTCGACTGATACAAGGGCCTTGTCCCATAGTCTCCCTCAGATACTAGTTGTACCAACCTAGCCATTGTTTCTCAAGCAGTAGCATTGGGTTTGCATTGATCCTCCGCTCTCTCTATGACCAGGTTCCTCCTGCTGTAGCACTTAGGTGTGGGGCCATCTGTGGCCATTAAATAAGCCAGTTGCTCCTATGGTGAATTGACTACCTTGGCTGTTGGTAATACATGAATCAACCAGAGACGTTGATACCTTTCTGCACGGGTAAAATGGGGTGGGTTGGGTACACGTGTTTCTGGTACCACAGGCAGGGTAGAGTCTTTTCTATGACTCCAAAGAATGTAATACAGTAGAAGATGGGCCAAAATAAAAATAAAATAAAACAAAGCAAAACAAAACCTCCATAGTGACAGGAAAAAATCACTTTCGCTGTTTTGTTTTGTTTTTTAATAGAGAAGAAAGGGTTTCAATATCCAGTTCATCCTCTTTATTCAGCTTTTTCTCTTTGTCTTATAGAAATCACATTATGGTAAATACTTATAATTCATCTATTGACTCTTCCCAATGACATTGAACTTGACAATAAGAAACTTTCAACATGAGATGGATTATTTTGTCTCAAAGAGCTAAGAACTGATTCCTTGAAAGATGAGAAAATACAAACTTCCACTGACAAAACCCAGGAAGGCAAGTTTTTCAGAATATTCTCCAAACAAGTTAAATGTGGAAGTGGAAAAATTTCTTACAAAACAAGAAGGCAAAGATATCATTAAGGCTTTCACTTACACTATGATTAGCAGCCCTGAATAAGCCCAGGAACAAATGGTCGGTGTCTTAAATGAAAGCAGGGTGGATTGAAGAGAATCAGAGTAGAGGTCTCAATGAAAGGCATCGCCCTCCATCTGTCATGTTGAATTCCTTTGTGTTCAGTTGTCCAGAGACTGTTACTCGGTGAGGAAGGTGACCATCCGTGGGGGCCATGGTTTCCATCCACCTCCCCTCCTCCCATGCCTTCCTCAACCTGGCTCCCACTGATGGCTTCCACCAATGCACTGGGTGCTGCCTGGCTTACTCTACCTCCTTGTGCTGTGTGATGTTGCTACGGCCATTTCTGGAAACTCTTGCCTTTCTTGAACTCCACTTTCACCTGGTTTTCCTTCTGCCTTTCTGGCCAGTCCTTCTTGGTTTCTCTCGCTGGCTCCTCCTCTGTCCATCTCTTAATGCTGGTGTTTATCATTGGCCCTTTTCTCTTTTCTTTCCACCTGCTCTTTCTGGGTGATCACATCCATTTCTGTGCGTTCGAATGATCACAAATAATCAACAACCAGCACCAACCTTCCTGCTGAACTTCAAATCTCTGTCTCCAGTAGGTTTCAAGACCCCTCTACCTGGATGGAAATTTTGCCGTTACCTCAAATTCAAATTCATTATGCCCCAAGCTGAATTATTTGTCCTTCTGCTCCAAGCACCCTCTTCCTATAGCTCTATAATTAACATCCAGAAACCTCAAAATTATCCTTAACATGCCCTTTTTTCTGCTTCACGTTCATTCACCAAATTCTATAGGTTCTGTCTCAGAAATTGTTCTTATACCTGGCCTCTCCTGACCATCCCCACAGCCTCTGCCTCAGTTCAGGCCCCTTCATCTCTTGACCACTGCTTCTGTCCCCAACATCCTGAGCAATGCTTCCCAGTTATTCTCATGCCAGATGAGATGTGCTCCTTGGGCAGCCGAGGGAGAAAAGCCCATCAAACCCAGGAGTCCAAACAGATGAGTGCTAGAAAAAGAACAAAAATTTCTTTGGGTGGGGGGTGTCAGGACCCTGGATGATTATGATGCTTAAATGTAAAATCTCAGCAAGTCCTGCCTCTACTGACCAAGCCAGTCCCTAGCTACTCCCAGGGTTCGGCCATGGCTGCCTGCGTCCACTCACTTCCTCCTCCCAGGGAAGCAGCCCATGGCCAAATAATTAGTTGTCCTAAAATGCATTCTGGTTCCATCACTTTCTGGCCCCCAGGCTTTGGTGACTCCCCATCATCCACAGAATACACAGCATACAGTTTATACCCCTCTCTGAGCACTTGAAGACCCTCATACTCTCTCTTGCGATTTTGCTCTCTACCCTATGCCCACTTATTCACCTAAATTATCCTTTCTCTCCGACATACTTGACTACTGACCTTCATTTTCCCAACACTAAAATTTTGCCTGTGTCTCTTCTCCTCCCAGAACCCTGTCCTAGATTTCCTCAAACCTGTTTAGATCACCCACAATTATTCATTTGCTCAACCAACATTTATTGAGAGCCAGCTATGGGCTGACTGGATTCCAGCGAAGAAGACAAATCTCTCCCCTCGAGGAATTCCTAATCCACTGGAAAGACAGACAGACAAGGAAAAGGAAGTTACATCACAATGTGATGAATTCTGCAATGGTATTCCCCATAGGAGCCTCCTTCAGGGACTCTCCTATGTCATTGTCACATTGGCGATTGGTCACCTGGTGGAGGAAACATTTTCGATCTTCCGAGCTCTGAGGCGCTGGTTCTTAACTTTGTGGTACAAGGATTCATCTGGTGTGCTTTTTAGTCACACAATTTCCGAAGTCCCCCTTCCAGAGATTCTGTTTCAGTAGGACCGGGGTTGGGTCTAGAAATTAACATGTTTGATAAACCTTCAGTGATTCGAATACAGATGACACCATGGGTCATACTTAGGAAAACATTGCAAAGGTGTTTATTGTTTTTGCAACTCACAAAACCTACCAGATACTGTCTTGTAATTTACATGTTTGCGGGTATGGCTTATATTGTTTGCTAAGTGATTGCTCTTTAAAAGCAGGGTCCTGGGATGTCTGGGTGGCTTAGACAGTCACGCGTCTGCCTTCGGCCTTTTCAGTGGCCTTTCATGGGAAGGTGGAGGGAGACCCAAGAAGCCCAAGATTCCCTGGCCCAGCTGGAGGAAGTCTGCCTTCCTTGCTTGCAGCCCCCACCAGGGCACCGTGCCTGACCCTTCCTGCCTGCAACGGCTGCAGGACCACAGAACATCCTGGGGCTGCTGTCCTGAGACCTATCCCAACCACTGGATACGACTTTGTCCTCTCTCAGGTCCGAATGGGTCCTTTTCTAGATGTGAACATGACTTCGCCTGTGATGCCACATGCGCTGGGCCACTGGTTGTGGGCACGTTACCTCCACAGTCATGTTTTTTGGGATGCGGTCCCTGGCCCACCCACAATTAGATGCAGTCATCTCATGCAGTGAGTCTGAGCCCCGGTTGGGCCTGGGAATCACCAGAAGAGAGATAAAAGAGGAAGATAAAGCTGGGATTAATATTCTCTTTGTTGTTTTTCCCTTCCATTCTCTTCCTGTTCTCAGGAGAAGCTTAGTTACTACTCCCTGACAGCCCCCTCTTCCCCAGCTTCCAGCTCTCCTCCCCTTGCAGCTGAAACCATTAACCCAACCTGAGCGGCATTGGCCCTATGCCAGTTTGGATTCTAGAAAATTCTAGAGTCTAGAACAATTCCAAATCTTGGACTGGGGAGTTTTAAGGATCTACTCTTGAGCAAGACATATTTTGTACCTCAGAACCCAGTCGGATGCAGCCAGGTGCCTGTAACGGGACAGGTAGATTGGGAGGCAGCAGGACCCAGAGCAAGACTTAAAATTGGACCCAGAAGTGGACCAGGCTGGCACCAAGCCATTCACGGGTGCTGTGATGACATCCACTGCAGCAGGTGCCCAATTTTGCCTCGGCTGCCATCACAGGGCACACTCGCATGCTCGGGTCTGGAGCAGGCAAAGCAACAAGGACCCAGAGATAAGATCAACGGTCCGAATTAAGATACTTCCCTGGTGAATAAGGAGTCCCTAGCCTCCGGGCTGAGACTGAGGAGCTTTCCTTAGAGAGCCTAAGCTACTAGATAATTTAGCAGGACAGGGAAACAACACAAGAATCCAGTTATCAATTTGGCGAGGGCGGGGGGGTAGGTCAAGGCACATACCACGGCTTTGAAGCAAAGCTAGTTTTGATATTTGAACAAAATTCGAAGGAAGAGAGACATATGCAATGGGCTGAGGTTTGGAGATAGGCTTCAGAAATAATCCTCTTTATAGGATTCAAAGAGGGGGAAGGAATGATCCATCATAGGACTGAGGTAGAACACAGAGGGCAAACCGGGAAGCTTTGGATACTCTGCTGTGTCCAAAGGCCAACCATTGTCTCAAACATGTAGCTTTCCTTTCCTGTGAAAATGGCACCCTTCCTTATCCTCGTGTGCCCTGGTTCATGCTATCTGAAAAGTGGGATTGATCACCATGTGTGTCTCATCAGAATATCTGCCAAGTAAAATGGGAACTTGGATTAGAGACAAAGTTAGTAACACAAACAAGAGCCCTAAATTCATTCCCTTGGGCAATGTTTCCTTTTCATAGGAATTTGGCAGAAGTGAGAACCTTTAGAAGCACCGATTTAGTCCATCCCACTGATGTAAGCTAGGGTTCTGTATAGTCTGTTATCTTAATTTCTAGAACAGAATCCCAAGGGCAGAGCCACAGGTGCAGGCCAAGAAAATTTTTAAATGAAAAGTTCATCACTTCTTGGTAGTTGTGAGTGTGAAACACCATGATGCCCTTAAATTTGTTACTGGCAGGAGGCTATGTAGGATCACGTGATGGAATTTGCTTTTGTTAATGCCAAACTAGGAAGGCTAATTTATTTGGGCGGATCTGTTCTCTCATTGCCCTAAAAATTATTCCTGGGTCATCATACTGGGGTGTATGTTACCAGAAAATCTCAGCCTCGACTCTCCTCAGTGGCTTATTCTTACAGCTCATGGATTTAGGAAATTGTGCCTCCTTACCTTCCTACTTCCCAATTCAGCTCACCCTACTTTATATAATCTACTTATTCCACCATCCTTCTCCTTCTCAGTTTCTGGTCGTTCCTTCTCCCTACTGTATCTTTGATACAGTCAATGTGATTTTTACTTCATATTTCCTTTAAGATGTTTGTTGGTGCTAAAGAACTCATACAGGGATTTTTTCTGCCTCCCAGAGGAGTAGCGTTTTAGTAAGAGCTGAATAATAAAACTGGACTGTACAAGCCTGTCAGAGATGTAGTGGTTCATGTCTTACTTCTCATAGTTGCCTCAGAATGATTAGGATTGAAATTTGTTGTTGTTGTTTTTGTTGTTGCAAAGTGAAAACAGGCACTTTTTCTCTGCCAGGCCATAAGGATGAGTGTCAAGGCGGAAATGACCTGTGATGCCTCATAAAATGTAAATTCTAATTTTCTAGATAAAAAAAGAAAGATGCAGAGAAAAGTGAGATGGGGCATTAATAAGTGGGCCACCAGGATGACTTTGAATGTTTCTTAACCTTTTGTGGATCTTACACTCCCTTGAGAATTTGAGACAATCAATAAAGACATATAAAATATGACAACTATTTTAGGGGAATTATGGAATCCATAGCCCACAGGTTAAAAAGATCACTGTGGGCTTATCAAAATGTTCTCCCTTCCCTTTCCTTCTGGTTCAATCTTAATCCAGAAGTTAGGATAAAGGGATGACACTTAGATTCTAATTAAGCTGCAACTATATAATGACACTCAGTGTTGGGCTAGGTACAAAAGAACCCAGAAGAATGTTAAGACCTCAACCTTCAGGGCTTTGAGGAAGGCCACGCAAATTACTTGGAGTATCTTTCAACAAGACAGCATAAGAGGTGGTGCTAACTTGTGTGGCACAGGCAAGGAATGCTATAGGCCTTCAGGAGAAGAGAGTCAATAGTTTAGTCAAAGATCTCAGAGAGAACGAAGGATTTCAGTTGCACTTGGAAGGATCTGTAGGGATGGGGTAAACAGAAGGGAAAAGTGATAGACAAGGTGGTCCAGGAGAGAGAATCTGAGCTTTGACATCCAACATACCTGGGTTTGAATCACTCTGTTTACAGGCTCTGTAACCATGCTAAATTTACTTAATATCTCTGCATTTAAGTTTCTTCATCTGTAAAATGTGCATTTTTGTAGAAGTAATGAGCAATACATTTTTTTAAGTATGTGGGGCAGTGCCAAGAAAGCAAAAACTGTATCTCTCTTGTTTGCTACCTTATCCCAAGAGGATAACCCAGGGACTGACACATACAAGGTGCTTGGATAAATATCTGCAAGAATGGTTGAATGGATGAGTGAGTGAGTGAATGAATGAATGAAAACTATGTTGAGTAGTGACCAAAATAATGAATCCAATGTGTGACAATATATAATTTATTTTTTAAACTTATTGGCATGAATAAAACTATAGCTATAACTAAAATGAATTCACATTGTGTTTTAGATTATTCAAGGACAAACCTCCCAGTTTCTGGGTTGTCTAGGTCCTTTACAGCTTCACCTAGCTTCACAACTCTGACCGATTTTATTATTTTTTTCCTTTGCTTTTGTTTTTCAGTTTTCAGCAGTTAATATGATGCTCTGATGTGTGATTCCTTTGTATTTATCCTACTTGGGATTCATTAAACTTCTCATATCTGTAGATTGATGTTTTTCATCAGTTTTGGAAAATGCCCAGCCAATACACTTCAAATATAGCTTCTGTCCTATTCTTTCTCTCCTCTCCAAGTCTCTGATTACCTATAAGTTAGAACTTTTCACAGTGTCTCATATATCTTTTATCTTCTCTTCTGTTTTCTTCCCATTCTTTGATCTGTGCTTCAGTTGAATGTTTTCTATTAACTTGTCTTTCCTCTGTTCTTCTGTGTCTAATCTACTATTAAACCCATTCAATAGGTTCTTAATATTAGATAGCAGGTTTTTCAATTCTAGAATTCTAGAATTCTCATGTTATTCTTTTTTAATAGATTCTAAATCATCTTTTCTATTTTCTTGAACATAGTAATCATAGTTATTTTAAAGGCCTTGTCTGATATTTCTAATGTCTGGATTACCTATGGGCCTGTTTCCATTGACTATTTTTCCTCTTGATTTTCAAACATATGGTGCTTCATATGGGGCTTATAACAACTCTACCACCATATGCAACCATGTCTATTAGATAAATCCTTAAGAGGTCTCAAGGGATTTATAATGTATCCATAATGCAGAAACTTCCTTCCAAAATCACCGTTCGCTTGTGAGCAAATATTTAAGGGAACAAACAATATTATCTAGTTAACACTATCTAGGGTTCTTAAGGTTCTGAGAGATTTCCTTTATTCAACAAGTATTTGAAATCCTATCATATGCCAGCACCATTCTGGTGCTAGGGACACTTTGGTGGTCAAGATAAGGTATCTGTCCTTATGGAACTTATATTTTATGGAGAAAGACAGCAAAAAATAAATAAACAAATAGCAAGAAAGTTATAAGATAGTCATAAGTGTTCTGCTGATAATTAAAATGACATGATAAATAGTAACGGGTGGCTACTTTATGTTGGATGGTTAGGGAAGGATTCTTTTGGAGAAGATGACTCTCAAGGTGATAATTGAATAACACAAAGGAACCAGCTATGAGATTATGGGAAAAGAACTTGAGGCAGATGAGAGAATTATCACAAGGACCCTAAGAGAGGAGTGGGGTTAGAATGTGTGATGGTTAATTTTCTGGGTCAACTTGACTGGGTCATAGTATATTTGGTTGCCCAGATATTTGGTTAAACATTATTTCCAGGTATGCCTCTGAGGGTGTTTCCAGAGAAGGTTAGCATTTGAACTGGTAAACTAAGTAAAGCAAATTGCCCTCCCCAATGTTGATGGCCATTTTATTCAGTCTACTGAGGGCCTGAACAGAATAAAAGGGCAGAGAAAGGGAGAATTTTCTCTCTCTGCTTGACTATTTGAGCTGAACCATTGGTCTTCTCTTGCCATCAGACTGAGATTTACACCATCAGCCTTCTCGGTTCTTAGGCCTTTGGACTTAGGATAGAACCCACCATTGGCTCCCCTGGGTCTCTACTTCACAGATGGCAGATCATGGGACTTATTTTTTTTTTTTAAAGATTTTATTTATTTATTTGAGAGAGAGAGAGAGAGAGAATGAGAGAGAGAACATGAGAGGGGGGAGGGTCAGAGGGAGAAGCAGACTCCCTGCCGAGCAGGGAGCCCGATGCGGGGCTCGATCCCGGGACTCCAGGATCGTGACCTGAGCTGAAGGCAGTCGTTTAACCAACTGAGCCACCCAGGCGCCCCGAGACTTCTCAGCCTCTGTAATCCCATGAGCCAATTCCTTATAATAAATCCCTTTATAAATATAAATGCAAATGTAAATATAAACATAAATATCAATGCACTATTGGTCCTCTCTGGAGAACCCTGACTCAGAGAGGCATGGTAAAAGAAAGGAAAGAAGGTCAGAGCTACTGGAGAGAACTAGGGGAAGTTGAAAGGGAAAGATGCAGCAGTAGACAAAGACAGGAGCCATATCATTTAGAGCTTTATAAGTCAAAGTGAGGAGTTCCAAGTTATCCTAGTTGTGATAAGAAGCCACAGAACAGTGTTAAGCAAGAGAGGAACAGTGTCTGATTTATATTTTTAAAAGCTCATTTTAGGGGCACCTGGGTGGCTCAGTCGGTTAAGTGTCTGCCTTCGGCTTGGGTCATGATCTCGGTGTCCTGGGATTGGGCCCCGCATCGGGCTCCTTGCTTGGCGGGGAGCCTGCTTCTCCCTCTCCCTCTGCCTGCCTGCCTGCCTTCTTATGATCTCTCTCTCTCTCTCTGTCAAATAAATTTTTAAAAAAATCTTTAAAAAAAAAATAAATAAAAGCTCATTTTACTTTTTGTGCAGAAAGTAGTCTGCAGAGAGGAAGACCAAAAGCTGAGTTGTATTTGCAGTGGTCTGGGAGAGGGATACTGAGGGCTTGGCTGAGGGTAAGGGGAGTGGAGAGGAACATGAATGGAAAGACTCAGGATAGCTTTTGAAGGCAGAGTGAATGGGCTTTGCCAATAGCTGGATGTTGGTGGAGAAGGAGAGAGAACTAAAGATAACTCCTAGATTTCTGGCCTAAGCAACTTGTGGACAGTGAAGCCATCCCCCAGATTTGGGAAAATGAAGGGAAACCTCATCTGGAGGTCAAGGAGGTGGATTGGGAATTCTGCTGTGACCATGTTAAATTAGAGATGCCTACTCATCATCCAAATGGGGAGATAGCAAAAAACTACTTTGGTACATGAATCTAGCATTCCAGAGACAGATGAGGCTACAGATAAAAGGTCGGGAAATCATTCACATCTAGAAGCCATTTGAAGCCTTGGGACCAGATAAGTCTCCTACACTGCTTGGACAAGTTAAGTATAAAGAGACATGAGAGCCATGACATCTTAGACTGGAAGACACATTAAAGATCCTCTAGCCCAACTCTATTACTTTATAAACATGGACAATGAGGCCCAGTGAGGTTAAGAGCTTTCTTCATGGTCATATAGTCAATTGGAATCTAGGATTTCCATACCTGAAGTGCTTTTTTATTTACCTTGTGCTCCTAAAAGAGTACAAGTTAATTCCAAAGTCATGGCAAATATTTGTTGAAAAAGATAATTACACCCTGCAGTATTGGATTTTAAATAATCAAAAAAAGTTAAAAAAGACAAGAAACCACAAATCTATTGCTTTAAAATATTTCACTGTCAATCTGAATTCAAGTAAAGAAGCAGCTTGGTTGGCAGACTGGTTGGCTCAGGGAAAAATTAATTAGCAGAAACATTTTTATCCAGAATTTATTGTAGTTGAGGCAACCTTCTTTTTAAGGGAAGACTTTAAATTAAAAGACCAATCGTTTCTTCATCATAGAGAAGGAAAAAATGCTTGTAATGTAAAATCCCATTTATTGAGTTGTTAAACTGGGTAGTAAAATTCCCTGGACCGCCAGGTTTTACACACACACACATGCATACACACACACATTTGCAATTTTATTAGATAAGCAGCGAGTGTGTGTCCTGCTGCTTAAGCAAAGTGGTGCAGAAGGAAGCTGTGCAATTCAAAGGAACAACCCTGGACATTTTGTGTTGGCACACTTAGAGCAAAGTAAAACAGGCAAAAGTTGAAAGTGATGTTAACTGCTTTCAAATTTAGCAGAAAAGAGCTAACCCAGGTACTGCAGATAAAACAGCGTGGCAACAACTGATCAATAATTCGTTTCATTGGGGCGCCTGGGTGGCTCAGTTGGTTAAGCGACTGCCTTCAGCTCAGGTCATGATCCCAGGGTCCTGGGATCGAGCCCCGCATCGGGCTCCCTGCTCAGCGGGAAGCCTGCTTCTTCCTCTCCCACTCCCCCTCCTTGTGTTCCCTCTCATGCTGTCTGTCTCTCTCTCTCTCTCCCTGTCAATTAAATAAATAAAATCTTTAAAAGAATAATAATAATTCATTTTATGGAAGTACTTCTGACTTGTTTATGAAACTCTCGATAGCCATATAAGATATTCCAAATATCATGTTCCAGATGTTGTGCTGCCTGAGAGCCTTTTCTGAGAAAAAAACAACAGCTGTGCTTTTCCCCCCTTTATGTGTCCAGTAAATTCTCTGTTACCAATACAATAGACAACCATAAGCATCACTTAACCTTTCTGAACTTCCAACTTCCTGATCAGTAAAATGAAGCAGGTGATCGCTTGGGAATCCCCAAGGTCTTTGAGACCATAATTCCAAGACTTGCCAAGGCCAAAATCAATAAAGAGAAGAAAATAAATTCTAAGATAACGTGAGACTAACTTTTTTTCCCCCTCTACGCTTGGGCAGAGCTGTGACAGGCCCCTTGGAATGCCATATAACTTTGACCCCTTTTTTTATGCCCCAAATTCAAGTAACCTTTCTTTGGTATTTTATTGAGTCCTTAAAGTAGTAAATACTATTTTATGTAACTACAACATATAAATCCATCTTTCCAAACTGATCTCAGATAAACTCTTTGATGCAAATATAAATATAAATAATGAATATTTTTTCAAGGCGTTATTAAGATATGGTAGAAGACTAGCCTAATGTGAAGACCTGCTCTTGCTGCTAAACAAAATACCGCTCATCAGAACCAGGGGTTGGACCCTTTTACTAAGAAGGACCTTCTCCCCTGTTGACCGAAAACCAATCTGTGTGGTCTTTGCAGGGGCCGATGTCATGCCAATGCCTGACAACAGAATGGAAGAGAAGTCTGTGTGCTGGTTGCCAAATCAAGACCAAGGCCTCTCTTCCCATATCTTCCTTAGTTCAGCTAATTCTCTACCTTTGGGAGGAAATTAAACTCAACGTTAATCTTGAGAGGTGCCTGGGTGGCTCAGTCGGTGGAGCCTCCGACTCTTGATTTAGGCTCTCATGGTCTCAAGGTTGTGGGATCAAGCCCTGCATGGGGCTCCATGCTCAGCGGGGAGTCTGTTTCTCTCCCTCCCACTCCCTCTGTCCCTCCCCTCCACTCACATGCATGTGAGCAATCACACGCATGTGCACGCTCCCTCTCTGTCTCTCTAAAATAAATAAATAAATAAATACTGAAGAAACAAAAAATAAAAAAACATTAGTCCCGATTCCCTCTGTCACCACTGAATGTTGACCCAATTTAATGTCAACTCAAATTTGACACATGTCAAGTGTTAGAGTGGGGAGCTTCCATATATCCCAGGATTTTGGTGGTGGTTGAATAGGAAACTTTCTTGGTACTATTTTTTTTAACAACTACAATTATTTCACTGTTTTATCCCCAGCAACTAGCACTATGTCTGGTATGTAGTAGGAACACTATATTTGTGGACAGCTGAGTGAGTGAGTGAATGAATGAATGATAGAATGAGTAAGTGAACGAATGAATAGAAATCCTTATAGTCTGATGAACAACCTTCTGTGATTTGAAGTGGAGAGAAGGACTGCATTTACAGTTCACTTAAAAGTTTCCCAAACCGGCTCCATATCATATGTCATCTGGGAAGTGCAGATTAAGATAACGAGATACCACCACATGCCTAATAAAATGGACAAAATCTGGAACACCAACAACACCCAATGCTGGTGAAGATGTGCAACAACAGGAATTCTCATTCATCACTGGTGGGAATGCAAAATGATACAGCCACTTTGGAAGACAGTTTGGCAGTTTCTTACAAAACTTAATATGTTCTTACCATGTGACCCAACAATTGTGCTCCTTGATATTTATCCAAAGGGGTAGAGAACTTATATCCACACAACAACCTGCACACAGACATTTATAGCCGTTTTGTTTATAATTGCCAAATCTTGGAAGTAACCAAGGTATCTTCAGTAGGTGAATGGATACATAAACTGTGGTGCATGCAGACAATGGAGGATACTCAGCACTAAAAAGAAATGCAATATCAAGCCATGAAAAGATGTGGAGGAAGCTCAAGTGCATATGATGAAGTGAAAGAAGCCAGTTTGAAAAGGCTACGGACTATGTGACATTCTGGAAAACGCAAAACGATGGAGACAGTCAAAAGATCAGTGGTTGCCAGGGGTGGAGGGTCAGAGAGGGATGAATAGGCAGAGCACAGAGGAATTTTAGGGCAGTGAAACTTCTCTGTATGATACCATAGTGATGGGCACATGTCATTATACATCTGTCCAAATCCATAGAACGAACGCTAATGGAAAGTACAGATCTTGGGTGATAATGATGTGTCAGTGTACGTTTATCAACTGTAACAAAGTCCCATTCTGCTAGGGGATGTTGATCATGGGGGAGGCTTTGCATATGTGGGGGCAGGGAGTACATGGGAGATCTCTGTACATTTTCCTCAAAATTTTTTAAAGATTTTATTTATTTATTTGCCAGAGAGAGACAGAGAGTGAGCACAAGCAGGGGAAGCGGCAGGCAGAGGGAGAAGCAGGTTCCCTGCTGAGTGGGGAGCCCGATGCAGGACTCGATTCCAGGACCCTTGGGATCATGACCTAAGCCGAAGGCAGAAGCTTAACTGACTGAGCCACCCATGCACCCTCTTTTCCTCAATTTTGCTGTAAACCTTAAACTGCTCTAAAAAAGTCTATTTTAGAATTTTTAAAAATTTTAAATAATACTCAGAAAAGAGGACTGAAGTCACATGCTTCCTATACTCCTTTTCCCCAATTTAAATGCAGAGCCCAATGCAGGCACCCAGTGTCCCCACCTGGAGTCTATAGACCTCAATTAAACTGCAGGAAGCAAAAAAATCTGTTTTACTCCAAAGCCTGTCCTAATTCTCATTTTACTGTATTACTTCCATTATCTAGGAGTCTCCCAAAATATATTATATATTCACCTCTCCTAAAATGGAAAATTTTGAACATGAAATAAACTCAGTAATTCAGAGACATAGTTAGGAACATGATTTCCTGGGTAAAGGAGATTACTGCTATACGTAGGACTATCTGACCAAATTTCAAATGGCCTCTAGTTGTTACAATTTTTGCATCCTTGAGCCTGGTTCTCTTTTTGTCTTTTGTCACCCAGCCATTATGTCGATTTCTAGAGGCCTCTAGATCTCCTTCGAATTAGTTGGTTCTAATTTTCTGTGGGCTAAGAAACTAGGTAACCAGGTTTATTAAGATCAGGTCTAAAATGGGTAAAGACAGTTGCTGAATGACAGAGAAAGAAGTTGGAAATAAAATGCACAAGCTTAGGGAGTGAGATCTACAGTGTTCATTTTAACTTCTCAGAGGCCTTTTTCTTTGAGCTGTGTTCTCCATGACTGACATGATTGAAAAAATGACCTCTGGGCAGGTGAGTTATTGCTGCAAAAAAAGGCATTGTTCCTTTAAAATGGATAAGAATAGCAGCTAATACTATATTCTATTTTCTTTGTAGAATGGATTCTTTGTTTAAAAATAAGTGAACAAAAAAAACCCCAACCATAAACAAAGGTGAAGCAATATACTCTAGGAAAGAAGACCTACAGTGAGTCACATTATATGAATAGCTAAGTTGATAGGAAAATAAATGTTGTTTTGCTCATAACACTGAAAAGTCAATAAGCAGTAAATGAACTTCAGAACAGCAGGGCCAATGTTCATTTAGATGTCCTATGTAATTAAAAAACAACACCCAAACAAAACAAAGCAAGAGTGGTAAACACTATGCCTAGAAGGGTTATGTAGGCACGGGAACAAATTGGTGTATAAACAGATTTGTAAAACTTAGTCATGAGACATCCATAGCTCATTAATGGAGAGGATGAAGAAGAGGTTCCTTTATTCAGGGGAGGTTCCATTATTTTAAAATTCTGTCATTTAAAGTGCAGTAAGGAATTCAGAAAAGAGAAACTTAGGGTAAAATACTTAAAACACCAAAATGGGAAGAAAATTCCTAAAAGCTCAGATATTTATATTGTAATTGTTCAATAAAGGCTTAATGGCCTTTATGTGGTTATACTGCTGCTCATTCTTCACCTGCCTCGTGACTAATACATCTCCTTTACCCTTGTCCTTCAGGATTTCTTATGAAGATCTTCAGGTGACCATAAGGATATTTTATTTTAGACTATAGGCAGCCTCTTATCTTTTAACCATCCTCTTGGATTCTAAACCCCACTTTGCATACTGGAGATGTTAAGTAGGTCTTATCTTGTATCCCAACTCCTATTATTTGAGAGTGCCTTCCTAAGAGTGTTACATTTGGAAAGCTTCTGAGCTCATGTCTGTGCTCAGCAGGAAGGAATCCCATGGTTGATTAATGATGCCTGTCATGCGCAAGTAGAGATGATGTAAATATGCATGCCCAAAACTCAACACCCCACTCCTGAGTCCTACCTACAGAGAACCAAGAGAGGCCTGGTGCGTGCTAAACTTCTCTCTTTGGCACTGGACTCTCTGTTAAGTAGACAGATCAGCTACCTCTATCCGATACTTGCTTATGGAATACGCAAGCACTTTGTTTCTGCATTTGAAGAGGATGAAGTGTTGAAGTGTTTCTTGGTCACTTGGTGGGTAGATTATATAAAATATGGAAATGCTTTTAGGTGGCTAAAGAATATTTAACACAAATATGCTTTTGTATGACCAGCACACACACACACATACACACACACACACAGAGAAAACCAATCTCCTTCCTCTGAATATTTTTTATTAAATCACAGAAAGCAAGTTTTCGACTAGATTATGAAGAAGGAGAAAGACTGACAACATTGATCAAAAGGAAATATGATTCATGGCATAGTAACAAGTTATCCATATAATTCCATAAAACTGAAGGTACATTTGACTGAAACCTACATGGAAGGGAGACAGCTCTTCAGAAGAAATCAAAGGAGGAAAGAAAGAGAAGGAAGAAGAAATGTTCAGATATTCAGTGTTTCAAGGAATGTTGGGTTCCTGCTCTCGAGGAGCTTACAGTCTAGTTTAGATTGGTGCAGATGTGTACCCGGGCCATGCATGGAGGTTTTTTTTAAAAAAAGACAAAGGTATACAGGTGTTTTAAGATTGAAATCTCCTCCTATCTTCTTCTTTGAGAGTCCTGTTCATAATCTTGTTGTGCTCTGGTAAGTGGAAGTTTCTTCCTGAAAAGTCTAGCAGACTTTTCTTAATGACCACCATCATTGCATTTTTTTGATACTCAGGAAAGTTCAAAAGAACTATATAACCCTAAGTAAGCAAAGTAAACTCTCACTCTCTGCTGTGCTACTTAAATGGGTTTTGTAATGTGTGGTTTCATGGGTGATGGACTCTCTTTTCGATACTTATTTTGTGTTCTGGTTAAACGTTTTGAACCATTAATGACTAGCAAAAGTGTATGTGTGGTAAGGCTGGAGCCAATTTCAATGGAAGAGTATCACTAGGGATTTTAAATGTCAGTTTTACAAGAGTTTGAGGCACCGTCATGGAAACAGTTGAAGAAACAGAGTGAAGATCAGCAGACCATTGGGATTGGCGGAAGATGTCTTATGCTGTGAATGGCATCATGAACACTGCTGCAGTCTGGGATGGAGACAAACCGTGGTGGGTGGTTGGTGCTCCTCCTGGGGATTTGGAAAGAACAGACACGAGATATGCTGCATGGCGATGTGTGATGCTGGGCACATGGCTCCATAGGGACTGGGCTTTAGTCTCCTTCCATACTGGTTTGGGTAGCAGTGCCACGTCTAGAAAAGCAGCCTCCATGATAAATAAGTTTGTGAGTAATAGGATCATTGAAAGTAGACTTAACAAAATTTTTCCAGTTTGTTTTGACATATAGGACATCTTTGGACCTGCTTTAGTAAATGTATTTTAAAATGCAGTGTAACTTACATGTTTCATTAATTATATAGTCTACCATCTAAATGGCTTGAAAGCAGTTTGTTTTCTAAAGCGGGTTTAATATTTTCCTCTGAAATATTTTTAAACCATTAATTTCCATGACAAACCCTGTAATACAAAAGTAATCTCTGAGCTGATCTCTGACCAAATCAGGGCAAATTTTAAATCAGCAGCATCTAAATTAGTGCTCACGCCAGCTTCAGTCATTAATCTCTTTGTAAAACATCTATTTTTCTGTTTAAAAGAAATAGTAAAATTGTTTTTCTAAGTTATGGTTTAAATTTGGAAAGGGATATATGATCCCTTTAAAGAAGATTGTCTGCTTCAGAAGGCAGTCTGTATTCCATTCTGGGTTAGAGATGGTTACCAAGGAGACAGCTCAGCATCATCAGTAGGCCTATAGGATCAGGAATCTAGTGGGCTCTCAGGAAATGCTTATAGAAAGAAAAAGGAGAGAAAGAATAAAGGAAAAAGAGAGGGAGGGATGGTGGAGGGTGGGAGGATGGGCCTTTTTCTATTAGAAAAGAACATTATGATGGTTAATTTCATGTCAACTTGGTACCCAGATGTTTGGTCAAACATTATTTTAGACGTTTCTATGAAGGCATTTTTAAAGATAGGATTAACATTTAAATCAGTAGACTGTGAGTAAAGCAGATTACCTGCCACAATGTGGGTGGGCCTCATCAAATCAGTTGAAGATCTTAATTGAAAAGGACCAACCACCATCTAGGAAGAGAGAATTCTGCCAGAAGACTGCCTTTGGAATCAAACTGCAGCATCAACTCTTCCCTGGGTCCCCACTCCTGCTGTACAGCCTTCTCTCTCCCTGCCTGCACCAATGGCCTCATGGAGAGTTCCATGTGATCACTTGGAAGAAGAGAACACGTGGGCCTTGTTTATAATAGTTCTGTGTGAAATGTGGCCACTCCCCAAGAGTGGACAGCTGCAGCACTACAGCCCCTTTCTGGCACATCTGTGAAGGGCAGTGTGAAGTGAAATACTCTCAGGGGGCACAACTTGGAGCAGTGCACCTGGTTGTTCATTTTGCTTGGTAGGAGAAATGTCCAGACAAGCAATTAGATATGGATTCATGGTCTATGGCCACGTGAGGTCTGTGGTTTGACTTGGAGGGGTTATGATTGGGAATTTGGTGAAAACTGGTCTGGAGAAGAGGCATGTGGACAGACCACTCTGAATGGGTAAAACATGTTAGAATATCTATGTCCCATATGAATGCTCACCAAAAGGTGACCCCAGCAAAGAAGGGTTTTAATGATCAAGTGGATAGGATGACTGGCTCTGTGGATACCAGTGAGTCTCTTTCCCTGGAGCCAGTCCTGTCATTGACCAATGGGTTCATGAACAAAATGGCCAGGATGGCAGGGAGGGACATTATGCACGGGCTCAGCAACAAGGACTTTCATTTACCAAGGTCAGCCTGGCGACCACCATTGCTGATGTCATACTTCCCCAGGGTGATCCACCAGCTACCTGGTTGATGACATTGGCCGGCTTCCATCATGGAAGGGGAAATGTCCTGTCTGCAACAGGGATTCCACTAAACTGGAAGTTAAGACAGCCACTCAGGCGCTTTGGGCTCCTCATGCTTCTGGGTCAACAGGCAAAGAAGGGAGTTCTGTGCTGAATGGAGTAATTATTCCTGGTTACCAAGGGGAAATTGGACTGCTGCCCCACAATGTAGGTAAAGAAGTGTATGTCCAGAGTACAGGAGATCCCACAGAGTGTCTCTTAGTCTCACTATGCACTGTGACTAAGGTGGATGGAAACAACAGCAAGCCAACCAAGGCAGCATTAGTAATGGCCAAGACCCTTCAGGAATGAAGGTTTGGGTCACCCACTAGGTAAAGAACCATGACCCATGTTTCCTGAAGGCAAAAGGAATACAGAATGGGTACTGGAAAAAGGTACTTACAAATACCAGCTATGAGCACATGAACAGCTACAGATACAAGAAATGTAGTTGTTATGTTATAAATGTTTATATGTATACAGTTATAGAGAGATATATAGATATCAAATATCTTTGTTTTCTTCTCCCTTATCACCTTAGAAGATAACATAAAATGTATTGACTTTATATCATAGCATTTAAATATTGTTAATTTTACATCATAGTATTTAAATGACAGGATATCAAGGACAAGGGTAAATATCACCTAAGGACTTTGCATCCTCTTCTGGGGTAAGGGTTAATGTGATTTCAGTTGTATGCAGGATAGTTGTGTCATGTCAGGTGCGGTTATGACCTTGTCATCGTCTTTATTTGGAGATGAAGTACGATTTACGGGATGTGTATGGGTGCCAAGTACACAAGGGGTGGACACAGGATGGTTAATTTTATGTGTCAACTTGGCTAGGGCCACAGCACCCAGATAGTTGGTCAAACACCAGTAAAGATGCTGCTGTGAAGATAATTTTTAGATGAGAGTAAGAGTTAAGTCAGTTGATTTGGTGTAAAGCAGATTTGATGGGCCTCATCCAATCAGTTGAATGCCTTCAAATAAAGAAGACTGAGGTCCTGGTACATGCAGACAAATACATATTCTTCAATGCTAAAAAGAAATGTACTACCAAGCCATGAAAAGACACGGAAGAACTTTAAATGCATATTACCGAGTGAAAGAAGCCAGTCTGCAAAGGTTCAGTACTACCTGATTCCAACCATAGGACAGTCTGGAAAAAGTAAAACTATGACAGTTAAAAGATGATGGTTGCCAGGGTTTGGAGGTCAGGAGCGGGCTGATCAGGTAGAGCACAGGATTTTTAGGGCAGTGAGCTACTCTGCATGATATCAGAATGATGGACACATGTCATTACACATTTGTCCAAACCCATAGAATATACAGCACCAAGAGTAAAACTGAATGTAAAGTATGGACTTTGGGGTGATGATGATATGTCCGTGGGGGTTCAGCAAGTATAACATATCCCACTCTGGTGGGGGATGTTGGTAGTGGAGGAGACTATGCACGTGGGGGGCAGGGGGAAATTTCTGTATCTCCCCTCAATTTTGCTGTGAACTTTAAACTGCTCTACAAATAAAGTCTACTTACCAAAAAAAAAAAAAAAAAAAAAAAAAATCCTTAAAATCTCTGTACACATATGAGTTGTGTATGTGTATATGTATGAGATGCATATATGTACATATGTACATTTATGTATGTGTGTATATATATAAAACAACAACCATGAAAGGAAGCACTTATATGTAGAATGTATTTATATTGGCACATTAATTGTGCACAGATCTCCCTGCTAATGACTCAGAATCAGGAGCCTGGGGAAAGCTATGGTACTAGTTAGGGCAGCCAGAAGCTTTGATTGGAGGTATACAGACTCCAACAACTGAAAAAGAAATTGTCTACAAAGCTTTAAGACTAAAACAAAGATGAGTGATGATTGATAAGACTCAAGGATGGGTGAGAAATGTAGCAAATGTACTTAGGTATATATTTTCTTTAGTAATTTGCTCTGTGGGGCTATCTTCTTTGCTTTTTAATGTTTGCTATCTGTTTTAATAAAGAGATCTTTTCTTTGTAAAAAGAAGTTATAATTAGGTTGTAAAATAAATTAATCTTTCAGCTAATCATACCTTCGGGAGATCTGGGGTTTTTAGACTGTAAAGTGCTAATGTAAGAATCGTCACTTACTTGGCTGCCAGTACCCTAATCATATGCAAGGTACTAACAGGAACTAAACAATCTTTTGAGTGCTGAGCTTACAAACTCAACCTCATAAAGAGAAAGAAAGAGCAGAGCGCTGAAACAGTATTAAAGTTTCCGTGTCTGTGAACTTCACATGCTGCACTGGGTGTCCATTACCAACGATTATATCCCAGTGGCACTCCAGACACCCTATCTAGGATTGTGAGCTTTTTCAAGTATGAAAACTCCCTGTAATATTTTCAGAATTTCCGGGATCCCCTATAGAATGGTAGCCATATTTTAGTATCTGATGCAAAGACAGAATGACAAAAAGTTGCTAAGAATTTGGAAGTTATTTTAAATGAATATGTTATTATTACTGATAAACAACTGCCTACAGTGGGAGCAGTGGTTCCCATATGTGTGAGTGCCATGATTTGTTGAGTCTAGGTGAGTACACGGATTCATAAGCCCTTTGGAGTAATTCTTCAATAGCTTCAGGGTTCCTCCGCCGCTGATCTAGATAATGGGGTACGAAGCCTCTCGATAACCTATGCACCTTTAAGGTCTCTGTATCTGACTCAGAGCAAAGGCAAAGGTCCTCCCTGTGGGTCCCAGTTACTCATCACGGCTCCCACTGACACTCTCAGCAGCTTCCCCGTGGTCTCACTGCCTCTACTCACCCATACCCCCTCTCCCAATTCAAATCCACGCTCCACATCAGGGCCAGGGACACCTTTCTAAAAATCTAGATCTGGTCTAGCCACTTCCCCACTCAAACATATTCACGGCTCCTCATGACCAAGGGCAATTGGTTCTCAAACTTGAGTTCTCATCAGACTCATTGGGAGGACTTGTTAAAACACAGATCATGGGGCTCCATTCCCAGAGTTTCTGACTCAGTCTGAGGTGGGGACTAATGATTTGCATTTCTGACAGGTTTCCAGATGTTGGTGATGGTGCTGGTCTGAGCACAACACTTTGAGAAACACTGCCCTAGAGTGTAAGACCCACACTTCTTAGTATAACAAAGTAGGTCCTTCATGATCCGGACCCTGACATCTCTCAAATTTCATCTCCTGCCTGATCTGTCTTTCACCCTTATCCACTTGTCAAATTCCTACTCCTCCAAAGCTTAAGCATCACCTTCCCTTCAGAATACCCTCTGGGCAAAATTAATCAATCTATCTTTCAAGTTCTCCCTGACTTTGTACACATCTCTCTCTCACATCACGCATCACACCTCTTTGGAATCAATTGCTTATGCATGTCTGCCTCACCCACGAGATGGTGTGCCCCAGGAAGACAGGGAACTGGTCATCCACCCTAGTGTTTAGAGCACCAGAAGATAGTCGGTGCTCAATAAATATTTCTGCATGCTTTTACATCAGTATAAACAGCAAACGCACAAGTTTTAAAAGACATTATGTCTAAGGCAGTTAGAAACCCTGCACCCTGCTGGCTTGCATTGCTATGATTAGATTGTTGTCAGTGACTCAGAGTTCAAGATGCTGCTTATAGGAAAGAAAGTAATATGTCGTTAACACCCTGCAGCTCTCTGTGATCCTGATTAAAAAGGACATATACACATATGTATATCATGCATGCAAATAAAATGAAGAAACACGTGAAATCTTTATTGGAATCTAAGATTAATTAGACTAACACCAAACCAAAAACCTGTTGGCTCTGAAAATCTGTATGGCTCAGTGACCATCAAAGATGGCTCCACATTTATCCCAGCAACACAGCAGCTAAGCAAGGGCAACGATATTCCAGTGATCCTTTCCATATGCTTTTTATGAATTCCCAAATAACAAAGCTGAGAAACATTGCAGGGAATTCTCAAATGACAGAATCACTGGAGTATAGCAATAGGAGACAGAGGACCTTTTTAAATTTTTGAGATTCTGACTGGCCATGAGGTGATGAGAAAAAAAAAAAAGAGAGAGTCTCTAAAAACATCTGATACGGCTGCAAATCAAAACTGGACTAAAAATTTATGTGTGCTGGGTCTTAGGACTATAGTATTATTAGAGACATCTGCCCAACTGAAAAGGAGCTTCTTCAAACATAAACCATATTAAATACACAGAGTCTATCATTCTATTATTGGCTCCTACGTGAAGCATAGTCTGGTTGATTACTCATTGGTTATTAGAGGATTCTAGTATTATAGTTCCTCAGAGAGATATACCTGGCCTGTGATTGTTACAACTTGTCATTTCCTTGTTCCTTTCTTCCTTCCATCTGTCCTTCCTTCCTTCCAACTCTCTTGCCTGTATATATTCATACATACACATACAAATTTTATACACACACACACACACACATTCTCACTTTTCAGTTACTTTTCTTGACTTTCATAAATTAATTTGTTAAATACCTCCTCGTGCTCTGATAACAGCTGCCAAATTTTGCTCAACCTTTAACTAGTTATCGGATCCTGCTCATCAGAACGTACTCAGCTTTTAAAAGGGTCTTCAGACATTTCGTTCATTCATTTTTTTCAATAAATAATGGAGTGTCATAGGTTCTGGTGGCCCAGCAGTAGATAAAATAAATATGCTCATGCCTGAGCAGTCCATGTGTGTTTATACTTGCCCTTTGCACTTCTGCCATTGCCCCTAGAAGAGCATGCCCAGGCTAGCCTGCTGACCCCAGAAGGAAGAGAGACACCCAGAGGGACCTGACCCTGCTAATGTGTCCCAGCCAATTCCAGTTTAAAGCAGAGCCTTCCACCATCCCACAGGCACATGTGTGAGCCCTGCCTATATCTGATGACTCAGTGGACCCACAGGTGCATGAACTGCAATTAAAAAATGATTATTTTTTTCAGCCACTGAGTTTTGGCATAGCCTGTTATTTTAAGAAATTCTATTTCAAAAACTCTACCTGATCCTGCAATGGCATAGCCTGTTATACAGCAGTAGCTAACTAATGCAGGGCATCAGGGAATTCTTCTCCAAGAAAGTGACATTTGGACTGGGGTATTAAGTAGGTATTAGACAAATGCAGAATGAAGGGAAGAGGGTCCTGAAGACTTCAGGAGAGAACAAGTTGGATACCCTCACATGAGTGGAGGAAACCTTATGGTCGGGGAGGGGAATGGGCTGAAGACAGAGATTGGTCATGCATGACCAGGTCACACAGGGCTTATGAGAAACCATATGAGATGGTCGTCCTAGAGAATTTGTTTAAGATTGAATTTTGAAAATTAAATTCAGAGGAGAGCTATTTGTAATCGAGAACATTAAAATCAAAGGATTGTTGTCTTCATTATTATTCCTCTAGAACTGCACTGCCCCAGAGGGTAGCCACTAGTCACATAAGCCTACTCGAGTTTAAATTAATTAAAATAATAGAAAATAAAAAATTCAGTTCCTCAGTTGCACTAGCCTCATTTCAAATGCTCGATAGGCTAGTGGCTACCATATTAACAGCACGAATATAAGACATTTCCATTAGGGGGGAAGTTCTATTGGATAGTGTATTCATTTCTTATTACTGTATAACAAATTACCACAAACTTCGTGGCTTAAAATAGGACAAATTTATTACCTCACAGTTTCCGTAGGTCAGAAGTCCATGTGCACTTAGCCGGGATCTCTGCTCAGGGTCTCACCAGGCTGAAATTAAGGTGTGGGCTGGGGTCTCCCCTGAGGTTTGGGGTCTTCTTTCCCACTCACTGGTTGTCAGCAGAATTCATTTTGCTGTAATCTGTACCATGGAGGGACTACTTGCAGCTCCTAGAGGCCACCTGTGGTCCTTACCATGCATTTCCCTCTTCTTAGGACATGACAATTTGTTTTTTTCCTTGAGACCAACTGGCTCTTAGCTCTTTGGCCCTTCACCTTCTTCTAAGGGTTTCCTGATTGGGCCAGGCCCACCCAGGATACTTTCCCTTTTGAGTAACTCCAAGTCAATTGATGAGTAACCTAATCAAAGGAGTGATGATAGCCCATTATATCCACTGGTCCACCCACACTCAAGAAGAGAAGATTATACACGGTGTGTCCAGGGGCAAGGGGGGAGATTCTTGGGGGCCATCTTAAATCTCTGTCCACCGCTGATAGAAGCAATCTAGAAAGTAGAACAAGGTTAAATACATGAATAGAGAAGACAAATGGTGGGAGCATTTGGACCCATTAGCGCAGGCTTAGAGCACAGGTGTAATAGCTATTTAAATAATCTCGGAGGTCTGTAACACCCTTCTTGTAATTAGCGGCTGGCCGCAGCTGGAATCAGGGTTTAGCCCCACCCCCACCCCCGCAGTTTCACTCAGAGCCTCTGTAATAATACTCTGCTGCATGCACCCGGGGGGGCATACACATACGCCCCCTAAAAGCAAACATGCATAGACTCCCCTTCACCGCTGACACTCCTATATTCTATTTCCCTGCGGTTACTAACCTCCCAGAATTTCTGACCTTCTGCGAGTCTTGGTCTGCAGAACCCGATGGCTCCTTCTCAGATGAACTTATTTAGTGGCTTGACTACAGCCTCGCTTGGCCCGAGCTCCCTGGCTTCCAGACGCTTGGCCCAGTCGACTAGCAACCACTGTGGAGCTTACAGCCTTGGCTCGCGAACCTGAAAACGGCCAGATATTCTTGGGCACAGTCCCCACCGCTCACAATCCCTGTCTGGCCGCTGCCTGTCCCCCTGGGTGACGTGGGAGGTAGGGGAGCACTTGGAGTATTGATTTTCAGGGAGCGGCGAGGGGGCAGGAAAAACATGTCCTCCGTTTGACTTGTTTGCCCTGAATGTAAACTTCAATCACTACTTACAAGGACTCTGTAAGGCTAATTCTTCATTTTTTAAGAGCTAATGAAAAATTGTTTTATTTTTTAAGGCATATATTTATCATTTTGACAGAGTGATATCTATATAATTTTAAATTTCACAAAACTGGTTTTTAAGGGTTGCATTTAGTTATTTTAAGAAATTCTATTTCAAAAACTCTACCTGATTCTGCAATGGCCTATAGTAGTACTTGCTTTAAAAATTTTTTTTCTTCTTTTTTCCTTACAAGTGAAGAGTGTTTGCATTCTAACTACAATCAGGGCTTCAACAGAGTGGAGATACTTTAGTGCCTTCGGTGGGCATTTATCTTCTTGCCATCAGCAAAATAGAACAAAAATGTACCCATATTAGCATTAATAATAAAACCAAGTCCATTATGCAGACCTGCTTGTCAGTTAAATTTGTTGCAGGCTCAGTTTTGGATTCAATTTCATACATTTGGAAGTACTTTTGCTGTCAAGCAAATTTTTGTTTTATCATTTTAATTTCGGAGGGTTTTCTTTCCCCTCTCTCTCTCCTGTGTCTGAATTACCTTTTTGGAGGTTGGAAAATCGTTCTTCCCACTGATATAGGAAGGGCTCGATTTGGCCAATGTAGAGATTTTCCCTGTGATGTGAATAGAGTTAATTTTAACAGAGCCGTTTCGTTTTAACAGATTCGTACAGTGCATGTCTTGCCAAACAGCTTTGTGTATGATCGTTGACTGATGTCAGCACAGTTCTAGAAATAGTATTTGATGGTTAACAGCTGCCCCAGAGCCAGAAGGGGAACACGAGACATTGTGTTTCAGGAGGGTTTACAAAACTAGTGGCTATTGTTTTTGTTTATTTATTTATTTATTTATTTATTTATTTATTTACTTACTTACTTATTTTATTCCTTGACAATGGAAGAAGGGTTTCAAATACCGAGTGTCCGCTTTTTTAGAAGACATCGATTCCTAAGTAGGTCAAGTGGATCCTGGAGCTTTGACACTATATACAATGTAAATATTGCGCTCTGAAATTATATTTCATTGATTTAATAGAGGCTTTACTCATTTTGCAATTATGGATATGGTTGTCGATTATGGAACAAAGGTTTTGCTTTAGGTCAAGAATGGGCAAACTTTTTCTTTAAAGAGCCAGATAGTAAATATTTTCGGCTTTCTGGGCCATACAGTCTCTGTGGCAACTGTTGAATTCTGCTGTGATGGGCCTAAAGCAGCCATAGACAATATGTAAACGAATAGGTGTGGGTGCGTTTCAATAAACTTTATTTACAAAACAGCAGTGGGCCTAACGTGGCCATGAGCTATAGTGTTCCGACCCTTGCTTTGAATAGGAAGTGGAGATATGCCACACATTTCCATGCAGCATTCCAGAAAGGCTAAAGGTACACACACTCTCTTAAAGGCTTATGAATCAAGTTTCTTGTGCACTCCCTGTGGAAACACATGCAGTCCTTTTATGGCCACAGAGGGGTGCTTAATTACATGTGTATATGGGCTCTACAGCCACTCTAATAATGGTCTGAGAGTCACTGAGCAACACATTTGCTTTTATGAACCGAGAGGATAAAGATCATGATCTCTGGTGTACAATGAACCTGACTTTTCTTCCCTTTCTTATTTTAAGTTGATACCACTCTTAAAGTTTGAATTATCTTGCAAGAAGGCAGGCTCATTAACTCCGGTTCAGCTTGTGCATCATCTTAATGGGACATATGTTGTAATGATGTGAATCACAAAACAGTTCTGTGCTCTAAATGACCTAAATGTCTCACTGAAGTCATTACAAGCAGTGCACGTGAGTAAGAAAAAGGATTTTTATTATTTAAAGATAACTTACACAGGGGGGGAAATTCCTGGGAAGAAAAGTTAAAGCATGGTCTAAAAGGAAAATATCAAAGAATATGCTGCTTGTAAAGTGTTATTGCAAAAACCTTTATATGCCCTCCCTGTGCCCACTCTCAACTCTGAATGTATTCCCATGAAAATGACCAATTTGACAGAATACAAAGATGGCGAGGGGAAATGTAACAATACCTTACACTTTATATTTTTCTGCATTCATGTATCACATTTGTTCTAGAAATGCCATTTTAGCCCTTGACATCTCAAAGGCAAAGGGATGGTCTCGAGCCTGAGAATGTCTGCTTAAATAGTATCCCATCCAGGGCGCCTGGGTGGCTCAGTTGGTTAAGCGACTGCCTTCGGCTCGGGTTATGATCCTGGAGTCCCGGGATCGAGTCCCATGTCGGGCTCCCTGCTCGGCAGGGAGTCTGCTTCTCCCTCTCCCGCTCCCCCGCCTTGTGCTCGCTCTCTCTCTCAAATAAATAAATAAAATCTTAAAAAAAAAAAAAAGTATCCCATCCACTAACAACTTCCTGAGAAGCGGTTACTCTTTCCAAACATGCCTCTGGTTCTAGGCTACATTTTCTTGTAACAGTAGTGTTTCAAAAACTTTCCTCTATTAATGTCACCATTGTCTCTTTTGTTGTCTTGTCTTTTCTTGTTTCTCCTATTTGTTACTTTCTGGAGATGGAAATGTTATCTACTTACCTAATGGAATTCAGAATGATTGTAATACTGTAGCCTTTCTTTTGAACTTGGTCTGTTACTTGCCTTCAGTACCTATGTTGCGTAACACCACGGCATTGCACACCACAGATGTTAGAATGCCACCTTGGTCTTTAAGGGGTTTTTCTTATAGCAATTTAAGTTGAATAAGTAAATCATCGTACTCTAAGTTATTCCATCCATGTACATAATTTATAAAAACTATGCCTGTTATTGTGTTACTCATTTCCTAATTGGGTTAAAGCCATCTGTAGATCTCTTTGGCTCTAAGTTATCTGAAGGATGCTGTGTTGTCAGCAACCATTTTTCAATTTACTCTCACACTGTCATGAATAAACATTAGTGGTTTCAATATTGATTGCTAGAATATCTCAGCCCTAACTTCACCATCACACTCTTCCAATGGCACAGAAGTTTTTTTATGGTCACTCTTCACTCTCCCAAGCCTTCCATTTCATCCTCTGGAACCCCTGTTAACTGCTAAGCAGATTTCCTAACATATTCCATTACTTCACAAAATATTCCCTGTGCTTCCTAATTATAGCTGAAACCTGATCTTTCTTAAGGATACAGATGTTCTGGGCGCCTGGGTGGCTCAGTTGGTTAAGCGACTGCCTTCGGCTCAGGTCATGATCCCAGGGTCCTGGGATCGAGTCCCACATCGGGCTCCCGGCTCAGCGGGGAGCCTGCTTCTCCCTCTGACCCTCTCCTCTCTCATGCTGTTTCTCTCTCGCTCGCTCTCTAATAAATAAATAAAATCTTAAAAAAAAAAAAGGATACAGATGTTCTTCATAGGATCCTCAAGAGAACTTGTTCCTCAAGAGAACTTGTTCGTTCTCACAGGACTGACATGTGACAGGGCAGGGAGCTGGAGGTGGGTGAAGGCAAGAAGGGCTTGGTACAGACATGGCAGGTTTGGTTCCAGACTCCTGCAATAAAGCGAATATTGCAATAAAGCAAGTCCAATGAATTCTTTAGCTTCCCAGTGCATATAAAAGTTATGTTTACACTATACTATAGTCTATTAAATGTGTAATAGCATTATGTCTGAAAAAGCAATGTACATGCCTTAATTAAAATACTTTTTTGTTAAAAAATGCTTACCATCATCTGAGCTTCCAGTGAGTGGTTTTCACTGATCACAAATCACCATAACAAATACAATAACTTAAAAGTGTGAAATATTTCAAGAATTACCAAAAATGTGACACAGAAAAGTGAAATGAGCACATGCTGTTGGAAAAATGGTGCTGATAGAATTGATTGGTACAGGATTTCCACAAACTTTTAGTTTGTAAAAAAATGCAACTATCTGTGAACTGTATATCTGCAATAAAGTGAACTGTAATAAAATTAGGTATGCCTATAATTTCTTAGCTTCTCATTGTGGCAGCCAAATCATTATTCCTATATCTCATGTGGACTTCTCTTCCTTTTTGAACCTCGTGCCATCTAATTGTATAGCTTTTTACCATTCCTCATGTCCGTCATTTACTGGTACAGAGGCCACCATGTTTGAGGCATTACGTAGAGAAAGAATTCATGTAATAACCAATATAATTCTTCTTTGGTCCCCATATTCATCAAAGACAGTTCAGTCTCCCTCTCTGTTATAGTCCCAGAGTCATTTCAGGGATCCTCAATTTCCAAGTGGGTAATCTGTCTGAATCCTTACCTCACACTTCATTCACATCTCAATTCCAATGACTTTTATCCCCACATTCATGAGTGTGTGATGTTTATTATCATCTAGAGCACTATATCAACTTAAAGAATTAAAAAGTCTTAAAGTTCATTCCCAATCAGTCCCTGATTGTCTTTACTTTGCTCCCTATCAAACCATTTACTTTATTTATTTATTTATTTATTAAGATTTTATTTATTTTTTAGAGAGCGAGCGAGAGAGAAACAGCATGAGAGGGGAGAGGGTCAGAGGGAGAAGCAGGCTCCCCGCTGAGCCAGGAGCCCGATGTGGGACTCGATCCCAGGACCCTGGAATCATGACCTGAGCTGAAGGCAGACGCTTAACCATCTGAGCCACCCAGGTGCCCAAACCATTTACTTTAGTGTTTCTCTCAATTTTGATATCTGCAAACAACTTTAAGGCCATGTAGGACACATATAGATATTCAATTGTAGGTAAGTTGTTTTTCAAAAATGTTAATCAAGACTTCTAACAGTGGCTTAGGAGGTATCTTATACCAATGCTGCTTCTGAGAAAAATTAGAAGAGCTAGATAGAATACTAAAACACACACACACACACACACACACACACACCTAACATCTGAAGATATCATAGAAATATCAAAGCAGAGATAATTTGTAGGATCAAAATTTGAATAAGAGGAAACCTAAGAGAGGTAAGCCTGGTATTTGAAGTGGAGTATGGCTGAGAGAATGATAAGATAAGCAGAGATATTAGTAGTCTCATAGATTCAAAAAGTGTTACGAACACCCGAGAAATATATATGTAAAATATACATATATTTATATATTAATATATATACATATATATAGTAAAGACACTAAAAACTAAAGATAAAGAGACATTCTTAAAAGCATCCAAAGAAAAATAATATATTAGCTTCAAAGAGGCAATACTATAAGATTTACAGCTGACTTTTCAACAACACAATGGAATCCAGAAGACAGTGGAATCATACATTCCAAGGGCTGAAATAAAATAACTGCCAACCAGAATTCTATGCCCAGCAAAAATATTCCTCAAAAATGAGAATAAAATAAATACATTTCAGGCAAACAAAAACTGACACGATTTTTTTTTAGCAGTGGATCTGATCTAATGCAAATATGAAAGGGACATTTTTAGGAAGAAGGAATAAGACCTTACATGGTATCTGCAAGAAAGAATGAAAGATAAACACATGGATAAATTTAAATATATATTTACTGTATGGAGTAATAATAACAATGTTTCTGAGGCTTGAGATATATATATACAATTAATGTACATGGAAAAACAGCCCAAAATGTGAGGAGTAAATGGAGTTAATGTGTTTTAAGTTTAAAGCATTATCAGAGAAGAAGCAAAAGCACATTTATATCATACTTTGAATAAATTAAAAATGCACATTGTAAAATATAGGACAACCACTAAAAAGAATAGTTAAAAATGTATAAATTACAAGCAAAGAGAGCTGGAAAATGTAAAAATGTCATAATAAAATGGACATAATTAAAAAGAAGACAAAAGAGGAGAGAAAATGAAACAAATAACATGTAGGATAAATAGAAAACAGATGGTAAGATGATAGATTTAAATCTACATCGGTCAGTAATTACATTAAAAGTAAATTGATTAGGGGTGCCTGGGTGGCTCAGTTGGTTAAGCATCTGCCTTCAGCTCAAGTCATGATCCCAGAGTCCTAGGATTGAGCCCAACATCGGGCTCCCTGCTTAGCAGGGAGCCTGCTTCTCCCTCTCACTCTGCCTGCTGTTCTGCCTACTTGTGCTCCCTCTCTCTCTCTCTCTGTCAAATAAATAAATAAAATCTTTTAAAAAAAAAAGTAAATTGATTACATTTTCTAATTAAGAGATAAAAAATTTTATACTAAGTTAAAACAACACATTGCTTACACTAGTCACACCTTAAGCATAAGGGTACAGAATGGTTGAAAGTTAAAAGATGGAAAAATATACACCCTGCAAACACAATGAAAAGAAAGCTGCTGTAGCTATATTAATATCAGTCATAGTAGATTTTATTTTTTTACATTAAAACTTTTTAAAAGATTTTACTTATTTATTTGATAGAGAGAGAGAGAGAAAGCATGAGGGGGTGGAGGGTCAGAGGGAGAACAGACTCCCTGCTGAGTGGGGAGACCAATGCAGGACTCGATCCTGGGACTCTGGGATCATAACCTGAACCGAAGGCAGATGCTTAACCAACTGAGCCACCCAGGTGCCCCCCCCCCCAAAATTTATTTAAATTCAATTCAGTTAACATATAGTGTATTACTAGTTTCAGGGGTAGAATTTAGTGATTCATGTAATACCCAGTGCTCAATACAAGTGCCCTCCTTGATGCCCATCACCCAATTCCCCATCCCCCAACCCACCTGCCCTCCAGCAATCCTCCATTTGTTTCCTATAGTTAAGAGTCTCTTATGGTTTACCTCCCTCTCTGTAGACTTTAAAGCAAAAAGCATTACTGAAAGAAAGGATAGTTAGTTATAGATCTCTATATGACAGAATTAAAATGAGAAGCAGACAAATCCATAAAGATAATGGAATATTTTAATATACTCCACTCAGTAACTGAGAGAGCAATAGACAAAAAAAAAAAAATTGGTAAAACTACAAAGTAGTTGAATAGCATGGGTTCAGAAACCTAATGAACATATATAGAATACTTTACCCAGCAATTGCAGAATACACATTCTTATCAAACACATATAGAGAATTTACCAAAATTGTTTATATGTTGGGTCACAAATTTAAAATAATTAAAATCATACCACATTCTTAGGCTGCCATTAAATAGACCTGAATTAAATAGAAGTTAATAATTTAAAAACTAGAAACACCTAAAATATTTAGAAATTAAACAGTATAAGCTTCTGATTAGTATAGGTTAAAAAGAAAGCACAGTGCAAAAGAGAAAATATTTTGAAATGAATAATAATGAAAACATAACCTATCAGAACTTGTAGGACACATCTAAAGCAGTGTTTAGAGGGAAATTTTATCCTTAAATGCATAGATTTGAAAAAATAAAAAGACTAGAAATCAATTAGCTAAGCAACTATCTCAAGAAGGTGCTTATTAAGTTGAGTGTCCGACTCTTGATTTCGGTTTAGGTTATGATCTCAGGGTGATGAGATGGAGCCCCACCAATGTGAGATTTAAACCTCCATGGGGCTCCATGCTGGGCTCTGCACTGGACATGGATCCTGCTTAAGATTCTCTTTCTCCCTCTCCTTCTGTCCCTCCCCCCTCGCATGTATGCACTCTCTCTTTCTCTCTTAAAAAAAAAAAAGAAGTTAGGGAACCATAGCATAATAAACTCCAAAAAGAGAGAAGGAGGGAAACAACGTAAATAGGAGCAGAAATCAATGAAATAGAAAACAAGCATACAATAGAACCAACACGGTTTAAAAAAAGAACAAACATGGTTCTTTGAAAAGTCCAAAAATTTTGATAAAGCCCTAGAAATAATGATCAAGAAAAAAAAAGAGAAGAAGCACAAATGGCAAATACTAGTTATGAAGAGGTAACATCTCTACAGGCCTTACAAACATTAAGGAGATAACAAAAAGACATTATACCAATAGATTTAAAAACTTAGAATGAAATATACAAATTTGTCAAAAAACAAAACTTACCAAAACTAACACAAGAAAAAATAGAAAATCTGAACAGTCCTATATCTGCTATAGAACTTGAATTTGTTATTTATGTTTCCCACAAAGAAAATTCCAGATGCAGCTGGTTTCCATGGTGACATCTACCAAATACTTAAGGAAGTGCTAATGTCATTCTTACTCAACAACTTCCAGAAAACAGAAAAATACTTCCCAACAATACTTTAAAAAGCCAACGTAACCTTAACACCACAACATAAAAAGTACATTATGAGAAAACAAAATCTGAGGAAAATCTTACTCATAAACATTGAAAGAAAAATACTAAGTAATATACTAATAAACGGACTCCAGTTATATGTAAAAATGTGATACGTGTAATGAACAAGTTGAGTTATTTAGGAATCAAGAGTATTGTAGCATTGGAAAATCAATTAATTGAATTCTTCACATTAACAGAATAAAAGATTAAAGTCATAGGATGGTTTCCTTTTTTTTTTTTTTTGCTGGGGCTGGGGGAGAGCTCAAGCGGGGGGAGGGGCAGAGGGAGAGACATAATCCGAAGCAGCCTCTTCGCCAAGCACAAACCAGACATGGGGCTCCATCTCATGACCCTGAGATCATGACTTGAGCTGAAATTAAGAGCCAGACGCTTAACCAACTGAGTCACCCCAGCATCAGCATAGGATAGTTTCTTTTTTTTTAAGATTTTATTTTTACTTAATTAATTTATTTGATAGAAAGAGAGAGAGAGCACAAGCAGGGGGAGCAGCAGGGAGAGAGGGAGAAGCAAGCTCTCCACTGAGCCGGGAGCCTGATGCAGGGCTTGATCCCAGGACCTGGGATCATGAACTGAGCTGAAGGCAGATGCTTAACCGACTGAGCCACCCAGGCGCCCCAACCCCATAGGATAATTTTAATTGATAAAGCAAATGCATTTCACAAAATTCAATATCCATTTACAATTCTTGAAATATTTAGCAAACTAGGAATAGAAAGAAACTTCCTTCAGTCTGATGTAGTGTATTTATTAAAAACAAACAATCCTACAGCAAGCATATTTAATGATGCCATGCTCAAAATTTTCATTTGAGATAGGGAGCATGATGATCTTGCTTATTATCACCATTTCCATTCAACATTATACTGAAAGGTTTAGCTAGTTCAAAAAGACTGGAAAAAGAAATAAAAGGCATAAAGATTGGAAAGGAAGATAAAAATGTGTCATTATTCCCAGAAAACATCATTTTATATGTATAAAATTCAAAAGAATTCTTCCTTGTTAATTACAATTAATAAGTGATTTTAGCAAAATCTCTCGATGTAAGTTTAATATTTAAAAATCAATTTATATTTCTACAAAACAGCAATAAGCAATTAGAAATTGATAGTAAAAAAAGGCACCTGACTTCATATAAACACAACTTGACCTCATATGATCAAAATAATTTGAGGTGGGTTTTAGACCTAAATATAAAAACTAAATAATAATAATAATAATAAAAGCTTCTAAAAGACAACATAGAAAAATATCTTCACGAACTTAGATGAGGTGAGATGTATTTTAAAAGACTGGTAAATTGCATCACATAAAAAATTACAATCTAGATATACCAAAAGAGAGAGAGAGAGAGAGAGAGAGAGAGAGACCAGGAAAAGACTATATGAGCAAGTAATAAAATGAGCAAAGATATTTCCAATATATGTAACAGACATAGCACTTGTATCCATTCAGATCAATAGGCAAAACTCAGGCAAAGCAATTAAAAATGAGTAAAGACTTGAAGTAGCAGAGCACAAGAAGACATTCAAATTTTAAATAAGCATGTAAAAATGAGCTCAACCACATAACCCGTTAAGGAAATTAAAATTAAAACCACAGATAGATAAAGGGGATTAAGAGTACACTTATCCTGATGAGCACTGAGAAATGTTTAGAACTGTTGATTCATTATATTATATACCTGAAGCTAATATAACACTGTATAATAATTATACTTATATAATAATAATAATAAATTAAAACCACAATAAGGTACTACTATATCAGAATAAATGGATACTGAATTTTGTGAAATGCTTTTGCTCTATCAATTGAAACTATTCTGTGACTTTAATTCTTATTCTGTTAATGTGGAAATTACATGGATGGTTTTCAAATGCTGAACCAGTCTTGCATTCCTAAATGAATTCAACTTATTCATTACAAGTCACATTTTTACACATCCCTGGAGTCAGATTACTAGTATTTTTGTGTCTATGTTTATTAGTAGTATTATCCTCAAAATGACTTAAATTTTAAAAAAACTGATTATACCAAATGTTGGTAATGATTTAATCCAACGGGTCCTCTGAGAAAAATAAAGATAGAAGGTGTGAATTGGTATAACTACTTAGGAAAACCGTTTGGCATCATTTACTAAATTTATTTATTTATTTATTTATTTTTAAAGATTTTATTTATTTATTTGAGAGAAAGAGAGAGAGACAGAGAAACAGCATGAGAGGGGAGAGGGTCAGAGGGAGAAGCGGGCTCCCCACTAAGCGGAGACCCCGATGTGGGACTCAATCCCAGGACCCTGGGATCATGTCCTGAGCCCAAGGCAGACACTTAACCAACTGAGACACCCAGGCGCCCTTATTTTGTTTTTTTAAAAGATTTTTCATTTACTCATTTGAAAGAGAGAGAGAACAAGAGCAGGGGCAGGGGGAGGGGCAGAGGGAGAAGCAGACTCCCCACTGAGCAGGGAGCCCGATGCGGGACTCGATCCCAGGACCCTGGGATCATGTCCTGAGCCCAAGGCAGACACTTAACCAACTGAGACACCCAGGCAGCCTGCTAAATTTAAAAAACACAAAACCTGAGACTCAAACACTGAGTCAAAGTCATGCTAGTATCACTGTTATTGTTCACACTCAGTTTCCTTCATTATTATTATCATTATTTTCATTCTACAAAATTAGAAAAGCATAAATCACCATAGTTCATCTCTTTTTTTTTTTTTTAAGATTTTATTTATTTGCGAGAGAGAGAATGAGAGACAGAGAACATGAGAGGGAGGAGGGTCAGAGGGAGAAGCAGACTCCCTGCCGAGCAGGGAGCCCGATGTGGGACTCGATCCCAGGACTCCAGGATCATGACCTGAGCCGAAGGCAGCCGCTTAACCAACTGAGCCACCCAGGCGCCCACCATAGTTCATCTCAAAAGTTACCAAGCATTTTATGGTTTTGTCAGGTAGTTCTGGGTATTTGGGTTAAACATAAAAGGAGAAAAGGGTGGGGCTGGCTGGCTCAGTTGGTAGAGCATGCAACCCTTGATCTGGGGGTCCTGAGTTCGAGCCCCATGTTGGGAGTAGAGGTTACTTTAAAAAAAAGAGAGAGAGAAGGAAAGGAGAAGTTCTCACTAAAGAGAGAGTGTCAGAGGCTAGGTTAGTGAGCATGCATAATCAAAAGCCAGAGGTTGGATTTTCCAGCTTGGCAGAGAACATGAATAGATCCGTAATCCACTCATTAGTTTTATTTGTTCTCTGGAAAATATTTGTTCATGTTCTGTTGCAACATTCAGATGCGACTTTTAAATACATCCAATAATACATCTTTTTCTTCTGTCTTCAACAAAATTTTTAAAAATCAAGTGCAAAACTGAGAAATCATCAAACACTTTGTGATAGAATCCTTTAGAGTTGAGTTTGGGTTCCTAGGAAAACTTAATATCTGGTCCTTCACTTTAAGAGCTGTGGTGTTGGAGTGTGGGGTTTCCTCAAAAAATGAAAAATGGAAGTACCATACCATCCAGTAATTCCACTTCTGGGTATTTACCAGAAGAAAATGAACACACTAATTTGAAAAAATATATGCACCCATATGTTTATTGCAGCATCATTTTCAATAGCATTCTAAGTGTCTACCAGTAGATGAATGGATAAAGAAGATGTGGTATATACACAATGGAATATTACCCAGTCATAAAAAGAATGAGATCTTGCCATTTGCAACAACATGGATGGAGTAGAGGGTACTATGTTAAGTGAGATAAGTCAGACAATGGAAGACAAATGCCGTATGATTTCCCTTATATGTGGAATCTAAAAAGCAAGACAAATGAACAGACAGACAAAATAGGAACAGACTCATAAATATAGAGAGAAACTGATGACTGCCAGAGGGGAATTGGAGTGAGGTGGGGGGCTGGCTGAAACAGGTGAAGGGGGATGAAGAGGTACAGACTTCAATTATAAAATAAGTAAGTCACAAGAATGAAAAGTACAGCATTGGGAATACAGTCCATAATATATTAATAACTTTGTGTGATGATAGATGCTAACTACACTTATCATGATACGCATTCCATAATGCATGTCATTGTTGAATCACTATGTTGTACACCTGAAAGTAATATAATACTGTATGTCAACTCTACTTCAGTTAAAAAAAACAAAACCAAAAACAACTGTGGTGTTGGGTCCTGAAATGATGAGGGAGGAAAACCAGTTAAGCAAGTCCCTTGGTAACAAAAATGTCTTCACTGGCACTATTAGAGTCGTGAAGAAATAATTTCATCTCATCCCTCATTTTAAAATGTTATGGGCGCTTCCCCCATGCCCCCAGGGGCCAACATACTCTAGTGTGGAAAAGCAGAACCTTTACTCATTGTCCATTTTTCTTGTAGCCTGACAATTAAGAAGTCTATACTCAATGCGTTCAAGTGAATCATATTCATAATTTTCACTATGTTCTTCAACGCTTCTACAGTTGGGCTCCCCTCTTCCTTTGAGGCAGAAGTTGGCATGCAGGACACTGATTTGGGGAGTGCTCTTGAGATGAGCACCTGTGGGTGATGGGAAGGATAGAAGGTTGGGATGAGGCAAAGCTGGGCTACAGTGTAGGTACTACTAGGGGCCAGTCAACTCTGCTAGGAGCTCTGGAGCCGGAATGGCCCTTCAGAGTTGTTCTGAGTTGGGGCATTGGGGTTGGGCCTCTGTACGCTGCTGACCAGTCGTTGGTTGTGGACTGCCCTGGAAAAGGAGCATGACCTTGGAGGAGATAGTTCTCTTCAGCCTCTGCGGTTCAATCCGGGCAATGTGGCTGAAGCCGAATCAATTAGGGAGGCATGTTGTGGACCATCTGTTATGCTCTATGGAGACACAAGGCTTGGGTTGGCTTTTAGAGGCAGCATCTTTTACTTGAGTAGTCCAACTCTTTCTTTGCTGTGCTTACAGGTGCTGATCTTTGAATCTCAAGGCCAAAATACTTAGCCCAGTTGAATTCATGGTTTATGGAATAATTTATATGCCCCAGTATAAGGCAAGTGTGTATGTAAGGTAATAGCCCATGAGAAATTATAAAACAAAAGCCTTTTGGCAATTTGAATGTAATATAAACCTTTAGGAAATGTAGATGAAATGGCTGTCTACTTATAATATGTACTTTCATTATGTATATTTAAAATCTCATGTTATAAACTCTCATGCAACAGTTTTATCTAAAGTCTTCATATACTTTACCATTTCTGTCATCATGGGAGTCACTTTTTGAGTTTCCTAGAGTTTCCCAGAACACATCACTTTTGTTTCCATCAAAATTGTTTAAGATACAGCAGTTTTGGAATCTCTGTGTAATAATGACCTTGGAAATTGTATCCTAAGCTACAAGTAGCCATTTATTACTTGTGAACTCCACAAAATAATCCTTTAATTAATTGCTTCTTAAAGTTGTTTGTCTTTTTTTCTTTTTTTGAGATATAACTGACATATAACATTGTGTATGTTTAAGGTATACAATGTGTCGATCTGATACATCTATACATTGCAGAACGATTACCACTATGGCATTAGCTAACACCTCTATCATGTCACATAATTATCATTTCTTTTTTATGGTGAGAACAATTAAGATCTAGTCCCTTAGCAGCTTTGAAGCTTATAATACGATATTGTTGACTATACTCACTCTGCTGTACATTAGATCTCCAGGACTTATTTATCTACTACTTGCAAGTTTGTATCCTTAAGCAACATCTCCCTAATTCTCCCACCTCTCGGCCCCTAGTGACCACCATTCTTCTCTGTTTTTATGAGTTTGGCTTTTAAAAATTCCACATGTAAGTGATGTCATATAGTATTTACCCTTATCTGACTTACTGTACTTCTTAAAGTGGTTTTTAAAAGGCCTATTCTCAACAATTTCCCACAATGTAGTTGGGAGGTCATCTTACTATTCATAATTACTAGATCTGTGTTAAAGTGTTCTTTTTCTTTTTCATTGATGCCATAACTTAAACACTATTAGAATATAAAACCAGCAACATTTCCTCCCAATGGCATTTATGATTCAAAATGAAGCAACTCAGAGGGCACCCTGTAATATGAGTGACTTGGCAGAGAATCTAACTGAAGGCAACAACTTCTTCTCTGAGGGAATATTTGGGGAGGGGGGAGACCTTGCATTATATCCGGGTCTATGCAGCAACTAGGAACAGAATGGAAAAACCTTCCCTCTGCCTGTTTCCCAAGATAAACAGATGGAGAGCTGCACTAACTTCCCAATCTCCAAGCTTACATTTATCTTTATCTCATCTTCTCTCCAGTGTCAGATGAAACTTACTAAAGGTAAGAAAAAGAAAAGACAGACTCATCATTCAAAGCTGCACACCTGTAGCAAAGACAGATCCAAGTCACACTATTAGAGAGAAGCTGGGAACCTGGTAAAGCCAAATAAAGCAAATGACAAATTGCTGAGCGGGGAGAAAAATGAAGAACAAGCCAGCGGCAACACTACTTTATCAGAGAGATCAATGACGAGACAGTATCAGCAGCCTTCCTTTATCAGAGAAACCAGTGATGTGGCTCTCAGCCTGGGTGAGTCGAGGTGACCCTGCTTGGCTGGAAAGCCCACGATGGAGCCGGAAGCCCTTCCCACATCTACCCACCCACGGAAGGTCCCCGTGCCCCCAACACCAACACCAACACCACCCCCAGTTGCTAAATCCAACATCTGGGTATCATTCCTGCTTCATTTGGCCTCCCTGCAAAAGGTGAAAAATCTCTGGAAACATGCTCCTCCCTCAGATTCATTGACCCAGCGTCTACACAGCTTTCTTCTTCTCTCCAAGCTCTGCCCTTCCATCTTTTTCCAGAAACCCTCTTCTCATGATCTACCAGGAAATGTTCCTGTTCCCTCGAGTCCGGCTGCGTGCCCTCTGCCTAAGCAAACTTGTATCCCTGTGAACGCAGGCACACGGTTTGCTTTAAACCCCAAATTAGCTACGTTCTAGCTAGGGAATCCTGGAAATGGGTGTGATAAAAGACAGATCTCACAGGACTGTTTCATGGTTAACTGAGATCATACATATAACATGCTTAGTACAGTGTCTGTCACATGGTGTAACACATGAACTGTCAGCTGCTCTTCTTAGCGTGTCTATTTCCAGCCTATTTCTCAATTCGGAGTGATCTTGTATATTATCATTTAGATTTCCCATAAACACTGCAAACTGAACTGGCCCCATTTAAAACTTACCATCCCACTTGTCCGCCCCATACATGCAGACATCTAAATATGTTCTTCCTTTAGTAACGTCCTCTAATGTCGGATAGCATCCTTGAAATGGAGAAGTCATTTTCAATACTTAATTTTGCCAAGTTACTTTGTTCTTCTGTTTAATGCCATCACTATCCATACATGTGTTCAAGCCAGAGACATAGCATGATTCTCGACCCCTCTTTCTCCCTCTGCCCCCGGCATTCTCCCCTGCCTCAAAATTAAGAATTAAGGTAACTGGACACCTGGGTGGCTCAGTCGGTTAAGCGTCTGCCTTCAGCTCAGGTCGTGATCCCAGGGTTCTGGGATTGAGCCCCGCATCGGGCTCCCTGCACAGAGGGGAGCCTGCTTCTCCCTCTCCTTCTGCCGCTCTCCCTGCTTGTGCTCTCTCGCTCTCTCTCTGTCAAATAAATAAATAAAATCTTAAAAAAAAAAAAAAAAGCATTAAGGTAGCAGGAGAAGAGCCATTCCAGACAGAAAGGACAGCTTGCCCAGGTGCTAAATGGGTGAATGGATGTCCCATGTTTATCTGGCTTTCAAAACTGCTGCCAATACACTATTTCAAGAACGTTTACAGCAGAATTATAAGCTGATCAAAAATAATACCTAATGCTTTGTGTTTGTATGTTGTCATTTTCAGGGTGCTTAAATACATTGTCTTATTTGATTTGCACAACAACCATGTGAGTTGGGCAAGGAAGCTATTACTTTTCCTATTTTAAAGATGAAATCGAGCCCCAAAGGGACCTCAAAGACCTGCTGGGGGTACCTGCTCTGGGGTCCGTGAATGGAGCTGCAGCCCTAGTGATCCGTGGACCCCTGTTCTTTCCCCTATGCCACTGGCTCATCTGACACTGATCAGGGCATCAAAGCTCACAGGCAAACCCCTGCCTGCAAAACAAGGTCACGTATTGACTTTATTGGTCAGGGTTCTCCAGAGACACAGAATATGTATATGTATTGTGACTAATGCTAGTATATATAGAGAGAGTTAGAGAGAGGGACAGAGAGAGGGAGCGAGACAGGGAGAGAGAGAGATTTTAAGGACTTGGCTTATGTGATTATGGAAGCGTGGTAAATCCAAATCTGCAGGATAAGGCCAGCGGGCTCAAGATCCAGGGAACTGTCTAGGTTGCAGCTCAAGTTTGATAGCAGTCTACTGGCAGAAGTCCTTCTTGCTCAGGGGAGGTCAGTCTTTGTTCTATTAGGACCTTCGGCTGATTGGATGAGACCCACCCACATTATGGAAGGTGATCTGTTTAATTCAAAGCCCGCTATTTAAATGTTAATTTCATCCAAAAAAACACCTTCACAGAAACACCCAGAATAGTGTTTGACCAAATAAGTGGGCATTATGGCACAGCCAAGTTGACCCATAAAATTAACCATCACACTGTCTTAGCATGGACCCCCCCACCCCCCAACCCAAAGCAGAAGTTGAGACAAAGATTCTGGGACAAGTGGTTTACCTGGCAGAGCAGATGTGTGCAGGGCCATGGGGAGGAGGCACAGGGAAGGGAAGGAAGCCAACGAAAGGTGCATTACCAAGCTGTGGAACTCTGGAGGCCTCTAGATTGCCACCAGTCATTGAAGGAGGGGAGCTGTGGAGGAGAGGGGAGAGCATGATGAGTTCTTCCTGTGTTTCCAGCCTGCCTCCTGAGGAAGAGTGGACTCTGTTGGGCAAAGAAAGCCTTTGGACAAGGGAGTATAGTGCCTGGAGATGAGGATGGGCCTGGAAGATGTGGCTGCACACCAACAGTGTCCACTGCACTCAGTGATCTCTTCATGGGGAGGGACTTCAACATCTCCCTAGTGTCAAGGCCTCTCCCCACCTCCCATACTCTGATGTTCAGTAGGACCCTTGGGAGGTGAAGGCTCATTTTCAATATGTAATTTTGTGAAATAAACCACATGGGAACAAAGATGGCAGCAACAGCTCAACCAACTGTTAGGTAGTGTGAACCTTCAGGAACATGGTTGGGGTTCCGGTCAATAATCAGAACGCAGTTGCAGGGTCAACGGTCTGCTGGGTGAGGCCTACAGAACCTCAACCGGACCCAAAGGAAGAAACAATCAAAAAAGCCCAAAGATGGGTTCCTCAAAAAGTTCCATGTAGAATCACCATGGGACCCAGGAACTGCACTTCTGAGTATCTACCTGAAAGAATTGGCAAGTGGGACTCAAACAGATACTTGTACACCAATGTTCAAATGTTCACTGCAGCATCATTCATAATAGTCACAAGGTGGAAACAGCCCAAGGGTCCATCAACAGATGAATGGATAAACAAAATGTGGGTCATCCACACCATGGAATATTATTCAACCATAGTAAGGAAGGAAGTACTGATGCCTGCTATAATATGGATGAACATCAACAACATTAGTTTATGTGAAAGAAGCCAGACACAAAAGTCACAAATTGTATGACTTCATTTATATGAAAGATCCGGAAGTGGTAAATGGCTAGTGGGACTGGCAGGAAGTGGGGGATGGAGAGTAACTGCTTAATGGGTCCAGGGTTTTATTCTGGAGTGATGGAAATGATCTGGAACCTCAGATCAAAGTGGTACCCACACAACACTCTGAATGTACTAATGTCGCTGAGTTGTTCAGTTTTAAATGGTTAATTTTATGTTATGTGAAAAAAAATTCATATTTTTTTTAAGCAAAGAAAAACAGAGCTCGAAGGCAGAGGCAGCCCCAGATCACGAAGTCAAGCCAGTTCACAGTGCAAACCCAAGGCAGGAAATGGGTCTGAACGTGAACCCCATGTGACCCCACCCCCTGGTTGGCCTCTTCTTGGGATGACTCCCTAAAAATAACAAACAAACCAAATCCCTTTTCAAAACGTCTTCACTTTTACAACATTTTTTTTCTTTAAATGTTTTTTATCCAAGGAAAGTGTGCTCAGTGAAGGAAATATCAACACAGAGTTGATAAAATGGTATCAACAGTTTATCAATGGTAAAAATGCACTCACCTCTCACTTTTGGTCCCTGAATTAAACTAACAGGGAAATGACTTCAATAGTTATGATACATCATCTCAACTTCCCTTTTGGCTTCCATTTTTCAATTTATTTCTTAGGCATGCTACCTAGAAGTTTAACCTCTGTTTCTCTCCCACAGGCTTATCTCCACAAGTTCCCTCTAACTGTCCTCCCTAGGCCTCTATTTTCTCTCCCATCCCCAGGACATTTGCACATACTGTCTCTGCTCCACCCACCCCATGCCCACCTTGTCAGAGCATATGGATCCTTTGGATCTGAAGGGAAGTTTTCCTTGATGACACCCCACCTCCTGACCCAGTCAGATCCCCTATACACCTAGGTAGTCCTGGTTTTGTTTTTCTCCAGAACACTTAAGCAGTTAGAACTTTACATTTATATGAGTGATTGTTTGATCAATGTCTGACACCTCAACTACAATAAAAGTTCCAGAAGGGCAACAATCGTGTTTAGTTTATTTTTAAAACTTTTTTATTTGTTATTTTTATTTATCTATTTTTAAAAGATTTTATTTATTTATTTGAGAGAGAGAGAGAGAGGTAAGAGAGCATGAGCAGTGGGGAGGGGCAAGGGGACAGGGAGAAGCAGTCTCCTGGCTGAACAGGGAGCCTGATGGGCAGGCTCAATCTCGGGACCCCAGAATCATGACATGAGCTGAAGGCAGATGCTTAACTGACTGAGCCACCCAGGTGCCCCTTATTTATTTATTTTTTAAGTAGGCTCCATGCCTAGGGTGGAGCCCACCACAGGGCTTGAACTCATGACCCTGAGATGAAGATCTGAGCTGAGATTAGGAGTCAGATGCTTTACTGACTGAGCTACCAAGACACCCCCAATCATGTTTATTTTAGTTCGCTATATTCCCAGAACCCATTACCACATACTAAAAGTATGCCTTGTCAGCTGAAGCTTCAAAACAGATCCAGAATCTAACCATTTCTCGCGACCTTGCCAGCAATCAGCCAGTATCTCCCTGGAGCTGGGACAATCCCCTCCCACATGAGCTTGTGGTCTTGTGGTCCCCACCCTTTGCCCCAACAGCCTGTTCTTCACTCAGCAGCCAGAGAGATCTTTGGAAAAGATAAATTCGATCTTGTCACTTCTCTATGGAAGATCCTCCAATGCCTTGCCATCCTTCTAAGAATAAAATCCAGAATCTTACCTTGTGCCTATAACGTTCTCCTTGATCTTGGCCCTAGCTACCCTTCGGTTACATTCCCAGTTTTGTTAATCTGGATTATAAACCAACTCGTGAATCTATCCCCACCTACCTCACCAATCAACACCATTCCTCACTCTAGCTTCTTCCCTTTCAGGAGTCCCTGCACATGGAATTGGGAACATTCAAGGAAGCCTTAATAAAGGGACTGTACAAAGGGATGGGTGGGGGTATAGGGAAACTCGGGGAGAACACAGTGCCTGAGGGCTGTTATCACCTCAAGGTGGGAGCAGTTCGAGGCTGCTAAGGAGACGGTTAGGTGAAGAAGTGTTGTAGAACACCACCAGTGAGCCAGAAAGCACCCCACAAGGACCTGAACTCAGTCACCTTCCTCCATCCAAGTCTCCTCCTGGGGCTCCCCATTGGCTGAATCCAACTGGCAGCCAGAGAGCACATTAGTGCTCACTAATGTGGTCTCTGCAGATGAGTCTCCTGTCAGAGGGTCGGGGGCAAAAGGTGGAAAGTAGAGAAGCAAAGGAAATGAATCTGGCACCATTAACCTAAAGAAGCTCTAGATACCTCTCAAGAGATCTTGGCATACGAACATCCTTCTATCTGGATCCCCTTTCTCTTTCCTGCCCTCACCCCAACACTCCCTTCAACCCTGATGGCCCTTCACTGGGATAGGTGTCCCTGCTATGTGCCAACAACACCCTGAACCTCCCCTTATCACAATGCACAGTAATTACATTAATTAGCTTGTTTCTTTCACTGCGTGGTAATGGCCATGAGGACAAGTGCCCAGTACGTCGAGTACATCATTATTTACCCAACCTTATGTCTGTAGTCAGCACATAGGCACTCAATTTGTTTGTTGAACTAAATAAACCAGAATTGTTATTTCATTTCATTTTTTTTAAGATTTTATTTATTTGACAGAGACACAGCGAAGAGAGGGAACACAAGCAGGGGGAGTGGGAGAGGGAGAAGCAGGCTTCCCGCTGAGCAGGGAGCCCGATGCGGGGCTCGATCCCAGGACCCTGGGATCATGACCTGAGCCGAAGGCAGACGCTTAACGACTGAGCCACCCAGGCGCCCCGGTTATTTCATTTTTCAATCTCTATTTTAGCCGTAGTTATAATACTCACCAACACCAGTATTCTTACCATATGTTTGAGCAAAGAATAGACCAAAGTACTAGCTTATACATATTCAAGCTACAAAGATACCACAGTATTTAGTAAATGACGGTATCAGCATTTTAAGTAACCGATTCATAATTTTCATCTTTACATGTATATCTATACACTTATCTACCATGTACACTGAGAGTAAGACACCCTCCTAAACTACTGTTTTCCTATCTGGGATAAAATGGAGTTTGGTCAGAAGATTTCCACGGCGTTCCCATGTTCTGAGTGAAGGGCTGCCTAATCTGAAACTCAGCATCCACAGCTTACTGTGTTCCCAGCACCGAGCCCAGAGCTTGGCTCAGAGGAAGAAGTCAAGAACATAGCACAACTGCTGGGTCTATGTTCAAATCCAGCTCTGCCACGTGCTGGCTGGGCTGTCCAATCACCTTAGCCCCTCAGAGCCTCAGTCCCCTCCTTTGAAAAGTGGGGAGAACGATGGCATCATGCTTGCAAAAGCTCAGCACAGACCCCGACTCACAGAAACTGTCACAGAATGTGGGTGAACAGGCGAGCCAATGCATCTGGGATTCTAGACAAATTGCCTAGATTAATAGCAAACTGTGCCTTATTTCTTCAGTATCATGTTCTCTAAAACACTGAGTGATGAACATAACTTTCTACTCTCTAGTTCAAAAGATATAAATTAGATCCTTGCATTTGTGGTAAAACATTGAATATTACTAAAATGTACGGTTCAGTAATTATATAGATGTTGCAAATACTTCATCATACAGGGCAGATGCTAAATTTGTTTATCCTATTTTTTACGTATAACTATAAACATAAACTTATTATTATACATTTAAATGAACAACAGGGCGAACATTTCCGGAAAGTTTTTTGTGGACAAGAATTTTCTGTTTCTAATAAAAACAGCTGCCCAATTATCATATTGCTACCTAATCGTTGCCAAACAAAATAGAGTCTGAACTTTATTGGGTCAAATCAGAGCTCAGGAGTTACATTATCTTATAAACCGAGTTCCTGACTATCTCGTTACAGAAGAGAAGGTATAATAACAAATGTAATTATCAAACGTGACTTTTTCTGCCAATTTTTCCCCTTAACTGTTTATGCTTTTGGCTTTGCCCATCTGGTTTTCATTTGAGAAGAGAAATCACTAATCCCACAAACCATCCACTGATACATAATCCTAGAAAAGACTGGTATTACTTTAGCAGCATGATTTGTTTCTCTTTCCTCCTGTGGAAATAAATGTGCAGCTTCATAGTGGATTAAAAAAGACAATTGAGAAATTTCCTATCATAAACATGTATGGTATCTCAATTTCCTAGTATAATAACAGGCAGACTAACATAATTAATTATATTTTAAATGCAAATTGTTGACAACGGTTCATCTGGTTGAAATTATTGAAGCATCAACTCTAAAGAAAGTCCTGCTTTCTAATTCGTAATTTTTTTAATAAAAATAGTTCTATAGTCTCTCCCGTGCCCGGCAATCTCGTAAAGATTTCACTTGATATTTAAAGCACCATCGCTGCAACCCCCATAGAGACAAGCAGGCAAATATAAGTGATTTATATGCAGATTTCAACCTATTTACTGAGCTTAATAGTGAGAGACAAAATATTATATGCAAAATGCGTTCATTTAAATTTTTTATCAGTTCTTTCTGCTGCTTGATGGAACGAGAAAGTTATATTGGTGCAGGAGCAAATATATTTCAGAATAGAAGTCTCAAACCACCTTTGATCTCTAATGAGAGGCCTGGACAACGGTATAGCTGGATGAGCCATTAGCTTCACTCATCTTGATTGACAAGTGTCACCGCAATATGAATCAATCCTGAAATTTCCACAGCGAGCACTCAAGTGGCTGAAATTATGACTTGGCTTGCAAGCCAACAACGCTGTGGGACCCACAGAGATCACATGCGGCACACAAGATGATTTTAGGAGGTACACATGCCATGGTTACATTTACACTCAGGTTTGTGTATCAATGTGTATTAGAAAAAAAATAACTAGTGAATCGAGGCTATGATTTTATAGATGTTACTACTTAGGAAAAGGCTTGGTAGTTAAGTAAAAAGAGATGAGTTGTTTTAAGAAAAATGCAGAGAAAATAATAGTGCCGGTGACATATAGAAATGACAAAAATAGTGGTGGTCGTATATGAGAATGACTAAAATCTGGGAAACACTGAGCTAGTCCAGCCCCTAGTTTTATAGTTGAGGAAGATGAGGCCCTGCATAGTTTCAAAGGGTTTGCCCCAGATCCTACGGCTTGTCATAGGTAGTTCAGACTATAACTTAGGGTCCCATTTAAGATGGACTACGTTGCCTTTATACCATTTATTTCAGCCACGCAAAGGACACTCATTTTTTTTTTTTTCCTGGAAGAATGAGTCAACAAGAAATTCAGATAAATTCTCAAGCTCTTTCTATATTTGATATTGTTTCTTTCTATCGAACAATGGGTAGTATAGTTGTCACCTGACCAGAAGGAAAAGGTGATAATGAAAGCTGATCACACCTGCAGCACATTTTTTTATTATTATTATTGAATACATTTGACATGTAACATTGTGGAAGTTTAAGGTCTACAGAATGTTATGTCGATCCATTTTTATATTATTATATGATTGCCCACGCAGTGGTATTTATCACAGTACATAATTAGAGTACAATGTTATTTTCTATATTTATTATACTGTGCATGAGATCTCTGTGGCTTATATACTATGGATTACAAGTTTGTTGCCTTAAACACCGTCGCTCTGACTCCCACCCACCCCCTGGTAATCACCATCTTGCACTCTGTTTTATTTTCTTTTAATTTTTTTTTTTAGATTTTATTTACTTGTTTATTTGACAGACAGGGAGAGAGAGAGAGCAGAAGCAGGGAGAACAGCAGAGGGAGAGGGAGAAGCAGACTCTCTGCCGAGCAGGAAGCCTGACTCGGGGCTCGATCCCAGGACCCTGGGATCTGACCTGAGCTGAAGGCAGATGCTTAACAGACTGAGCCACCCGGTTGCCACTTGCTCTCTGTTTTTTTACAGGCTTAACTTTTTTAGATTCTGCATATGAATGATGGCATACAGTCCTCGTCTTCCTCTGTCTGACATACCTTGCTTATCACTTTCAGCTACATTTCAACAGATCTAATCATGATTAGATCTGTATTGTTAATTATGAGAACGGATGTGGAATAGATGATACATTGATGATCTTCTCTATATATTCTGTTAAGCTGTGAGCCTCCTTACTAAATTCAACTATGCTTAAAATCTCACTTTTACCCCAAACATGGAAGCCTTGGGACACTTTTTGCTTTGCGTGGGGAGGATATTCTGTGATATACATGCTCTAGGTTCTGGAAAATGGGAGAATTCCAGAAACACTTCACTGCGCTCCCGTGAGGGGGTGGACCATCTCCTACCAGTGAGTAGCGAGCATCTCTCCCCACCTCGGTGATCAGATGTGCCACGCTGGTGGATTGCGATCGCCGTCCAGAGCAGGGGTCTTTACACCACACGAGCTGGCAAACACTACAGTCGGGGCTTCCTCCTCCAGCAGGAATGAGACACAAATTCATTCCATCTGAGAAGGTTCAAGAGGCAGTGAGGGAGAGGCGGGAAGCACAGGTGCTTTCGGGGGCGGAGGAGGGGAGAGCATCTGACTGGGTTTTCTTTGCTTTCAGGGAACCATAGTGTAATTGGAGCCCTGAGGAAAAACAGGTACAAATAGTCAGAAGTGGGCTTTCTTGTTCTTCTGCTGACTAGAAAGACACTGCCTAAGGCTCTTTGGAGAGTAAAAATGACAGGTGATGCCTTCTGCAGAAAGACGCCTTTCTAGATAAAAATCCTCATGAATGGACTAGGTATGTGCTGTCCAACAGAACTTTCTGCAGTCACGAGCCACATCTATGCTGCCCAAGAAGGTAGCCACGAGCCACAGGCCACTGTTTTACATTTGAAATGTGGTGTGTCTGAGTTGAGATGCACCGTAAGGGTAAAAAATACACACTGGATTTCCAGGACATGGCATAAAAAAAAGAATGTAAAATATCACATTAAAATGTTTGTATTGATTACATGTTGAGATGATCATTTTTTTGGCTATAGTATTAAATATTATATACATTATTAAAATTAATTTCACCTCTTTCTTTTTACTGTTTTTGGGTTTTTTTGAAGATTTTATTTATTTATTTGAGAGAGAGCGCACAGGAGCACGGGGAGAGAGGCAGAGGGGAGAGAGGCAGAGGGAGAGGGAGAAGCCATCTCCCCACCAAGCAGGGAGCCCGATGCAGGGCTTGATCCCAGGACCCCGGGATCATGACCTGAGCCGAAGGCAGATGCTAAACTGACTGGGCCACCCAGGTACCCCTCTTTTTACTGTTTTTGATGTGGCTACTACAAAATTTTTAATTATCTCTGTGGCACACGAATTTTTTGGAAAACTTTTTATTTGAGCGTAGTTGACACATGGTGTTAACATGAGTTTCCAGGGTACCACACAGTGATTCGACAAGTTTATACCTGACGCTATGCTCCCCGCAAGGGCAGCCACCATCTGTCACTGTACAACACTATCATATTGTCATTGGTTACGTTCCCTATGCTGTGCCTCTCACTCCAGGATGGCACACACATTTTTATTGGACATCTCTGGGCTGGATCATGAGGTTCTGAATCCATCCTGGAGAGGGAGAAGAGTCTAGAGGATCAATAGGGAGGGGCAATGAATTACAAGCAGCTAAATTTTGCATACCTCGTGAGACAAATTTTGTAATGCAACCTCCTCTTCCAAACTGAGTGTTAAAATGTTAGAAATGCCAGGGGATCGCCAAGCACGTTGCAGAGATGGAGAGTGACGCACTCGAATGTTTGAAACCAGGAGCAGTAAATCCGAATGTCAAGGATAATTTGTATTTCCCCTAAACCTTCTTCCTTCAGTGGATAGGATTATGACACTGTTTGAGAAGGTTCTGTGGAATTCTATGAGAAATTAGGGTCACATTTTCAGTCCTTCTTCCCATATATATGTCCTATTTTTGCCCCAACAGAGAAAGAACATTATTGTGCTTGAGAATTTATGTCAGATCATTACCTACCTTGAAATCTGGCACCTCTTTTTTCAGATGGGGAACCATAAGGCATAGACTAAGGTGTAAGCACCCGCAGTAAATCAGGAGGATGGCTGAGGCCAGATAGGACTCATAGTTCACTGTTTTAATTTCAGGACTTCCATTTCCCCAAAGGTTTAAGAAACACAACGCATTAATTCAAATACACTCGATGTTGAAGATGTTATTTTTGTGTCCTTTTTTCAGAAATAGGCTTAGCTTCTGAATCAGAGCATCTTGCTGGGGGTAAGTGCTGCAGCCAGTGGAAAACAGAGTTTAATTTCAGTGTTTAACAAAAAAAAAAAAAAAAAAAAAAGGAGGGATAGGGAGGAGAAATTTATTTTTTCTGCTGTATAGAAATCCAAACCTTGAAGCCTTCAGCCATAAAGAATGCCCACTTTAATGAGACAAAGACCATGTTCTAATTAGGAAACTCAGGTCAAGTATAAGTTAAATAAGTTCCCACCATCCGTGTCACCTGCAAAAGCATGAAGGAGACACATGCTGGAGCCCTGAGCACCAGCGTGGCTGGATCATAGATCCTTACTTTCTAAGCACGCTCCTTCTGGGCCTTTAACATTCACCGCAGAGAGTGGGAACTGTAAAAATAGATGATATGTTTCTGAAGAAGTGAAAGACTTATTGCATAATGGCGGTAAACTGTGTCTAGTAGAACGGAACGACTGTGCATGCAAACACGGGCTCAAAAAATAGCTACCATCCTAGACAAATGTATTTTCTAAAAGATTCAGTCTCAAGAAAAACGTGTGCCTACATCAGGAGAGTGAAAGCCTTGGAACCTGATCTTGTGGGACATGGAGTGATGTCAGCTAGTCTAAACATCCGGTCAACCAATCCGGCTAGTCCGCATTGACCTCTCCCCAGCCATAGGTCTCAGGTTCTCCCTCACCTCTTTACTTCTTTTTCTCTTTGAAAGACCTATACATAAGTGGAAAGGAAATAATTTGTAAACAGAAAGTATTGATTTTTGCAGAAGCCATCTAAGGCAGAGATCTACTGCTTCCTTCCTTTCTTTTCATCACCAGGAACAAGAGGAATGAGGAGCACATTCAGACACAGACTCGGCTGTCAGATAGAAGAGGCATCGCCTCTGCTTGCGGCGCTCCCCTTTCCCTCGGTGCCCTCCTGGGTTTCACATGGACTCTACGGATCTCTGTCCAGCCTGCTTTCCCTTGATGACTACTCATCTGTTGGTTCAGTCATCCACGTAACAAATATTTATTAAGCAACTAGTATGTGTAAAGCCTGGGCTAGATGCTGGGCAGGAGATGGTGGGGAGGGAGAGAGAGAGAGAGATGCAGAGACAAAGAAGATACAGTAGCTTTCTTAAAGGAATTTAAAATCTAGGGGAGATAGATATGAGGATTGGAATAAAACAGCAAGCATATCAAGTGCTGTGCTTGTGTGTCAGGAAAACAGACAATGTTTCAGAGTGCCTGCAAGTGCCACCTGCAGAAGGCTATATGCCCAGTGAACCGAGAGGCATTTGGGGAAGAAGTCACTCTAAGAGGAGCTAGCAGGGCGATGTATAACATGGCTGCAAAGTCAGTGCTTCCAGATCAGAGAAGAAGAGACAGGTTCAGTGCAATATGGCCTTTAGTCACATCCTGAGTCTTAAGAGGTGAGGCCCGAGTGGACGCAATCTCTCCATCAGTCGCATGTCCATGGGATATCCAGTGCTCAAGGTCACATTGGTTCCTTGCTGGTGCAACCATTTTGCCTCCCACTTGGGTTGTGGTTGGAATGCCTATGGACATGGCACAGACCCATGGTTTTGAGCAGTTGGACAGTCCAGCCAGAGCTGGATCAAAGAAGACATATGAGAGGACAATGTGTGTCTGCCATTGTGATCCTCAGTGGCGTCCTGGCAGCCTCAGGAGATAGAAGGTCCTTTGAAAGACTTCTCTCTGGCAGGTGTGAGCAGTGTTGCCCTCCCAGCAACTGGTGGCATCATGGCTGGCAGAACAGGAGGGGAGTAATATGGAAGAGCCTGGAGGGCAGGGCTAACTGCGGATGAAAAAGCCTGAGGCCCCCATGGAGCCTGTGTTCAGTTATGACCCCACTTTGCTGGGCATCCCCCATGTGCCAGGCACTGGACTAGACCAAGCAGTCAGATACTGGCCCCTGCCCCAAATGGCTTCTGGTCTGCTTGGCGCAAACAGATGTTAACACATACTTGTATAAATGATTATTTCATTGTGTAAGTGCTGCGAAGGAAAAGTACAAAGAATTGGGAAAATACAAAGAGGTTAGGGTCAAGGTTGTCTGAGGTGTTATAAAATGTTTCCTTGAGGCAAGAAGTAGTTGGGCAAAAGGAATTGGGTGGAGATGTTCCTGCAGCTGCAGGGACAGAACTGGAGAAAAGCTGGTGGGGACTGTTGTGGCTCTGTTATTAGATCAGGTCTATGGACCCTGGAAAACCCAGGTCACAAAATATATAAAGAGGGAGAGGTGGAAACCATGGGAAATCAATATGCAAGGTTTCAGAAAGCTTCTTAGAAAAGGTGGTGTTTTAACTACACTTTGAAATATGAGTAGGGTTTTGATAAGTGGAGGATGGGAGGTAAAGAGCATTCCAGAATAAGGAAGAAACGGTAAAAGCAAAGACATTAAACATGAAGGGAAGAGATGAGCAATTTTATATACATATATATATATATATATATATATATATATATATATATATATATACACACACACACACATATACAATTTTATAAAACATACACATAAATACATATATATCCCAATATCATGAGTAGCTGTTATTTCCTTTCCTTGGATAAGGAAATGAAAGCTCTAAAAGGTGAAACCAAAAGCTCCAAAAGACTTGCCCAAGGTCCCCGGGGTATTAGGTGATAGAGCCCAAATTTAAACCTCAGTCTAAATCTACCCCCCACCCCGTTGCCTTCCTAAAAGCACATGACACATAACAAGCCCTCAGGAAGTGGTTCTCATTATAGATATAAATGTGGAACAGCAGAAATGATCGTGCTGATGGGCCCAAGGGCAGTTGCATGAAGAGGGAGGCAATGGCAGATGGGAGGGAGCAGTGGGAAGAAGCAAGTATTGAGAGATTTTGAAGGCCTGGTAACGTGGCCCAGGGGCAACAGGCATGAAATGCCCAAACACCGGACTCTGGCCAAACCCGTTGTCCCCAGATCCTGTAAGGCAGGACCTGCTGTTTCAGTGCCTCATGGGAATTTTCCAGAATCAAGAACAATAAAAAATAAGAGTGTATGATCAAGATCAAGTGTATTCATGGTAGTTGATGCACCCTCTGGAGATGAGGCAGGAAGACTGAGTTTTAAGGTCTGAGGAACTACAGATGAGATAGTTTGAGAATACAAGAAGATGACAGATCTCACGTGGACATACTTAGGTTTCCAGAAGTGAACAGCAGTGATGAGAGCAAAGAACAATGACCATGTAAACAGAGGATGCTGGCTGAGGATGGGATGGTCAACACCACAGTTGCGCAGTAGAACACCATAGATCATGTCAGTTACGTGCTTTGTTTCAGTGGAAGTTTGTTAACACGCTGTTCAGTAATCGTGTATAGAGATCCGCCATAGTTTTCTAAGAAATTTTGCAAGAATCCCTTTTGATTGTCACTCTGATTTTACGAACTCTTTCAGATTTTTTAAAGAAGAGCTATCTCTAATCAACCAGTATGGTCTCTATGCTCTCTCTCTGGTGAAAAAAAATGCTTGAGAGAATTTGCTCCCTGAGTGGGGGTGTTGGGGTGAGGTGGGGGTGGGGCAGTGGGCATTCCTGTTTGGATAAGTTAGATAAACACCTTTTCATTATGGAATTTGGTATTTATTCTGTAGGAGACAGAGTCATGGGAAGCATTTGAGGGGGTAGGGAGCGGTATGATTAGCTCTGCATTAGAGGAGGGATATTCCAACAGTGATGAGAGGGACGGATGAGGCCTTTCGTGCACCTTATCTTGTCAACACTTACCTGTTCCCCTTGAACCAGTACAAAGGTGATGTGTATGATAGTGGGTCTCTAGGGCCTTGTTCCTTAGTAGCTAATAAAAGTTAATTTAATTGAACTTCATCTGCAATTGAATAGTTCCTAGAAATGTAATGCCAACCTTAAAAAAAGAAAAAACAAAAAACAAAAAACAAAAAACCTGGCGTTTTTCGAAGGGAATTTACAAGTTCTAGGAGACTGGAAAGTAGAGGAAACCTTTGTGGGGCGTGGGGAGAAGGGGGAAGGAAAACTTTAGTTTTCAAAACTAAAGTTTTAGTGCTCAAAACCACCACCAAGCAAGTCAGCTTTCACTCCTGCTACGCAAGCTTTTTCCACGGCCACAGATCACTCAGATGCATGTGCTTCAGTGTGGGATAATGCACACATTTGAATATTAACACTTAAAAATAACAGAAATAGATTTTTCCTCGGACTTGTTTTCTAGGGTAAATTTCTGAAAAACACAGCTATCACTGTATTTAAAACAAGCTGTTATAACTGTATGTTTGAATGTAGCTCACAGTTCTTCCTCATTTCACAGTTTTAACTGGGACTGTGGTTTACTCAGAATTGATACATACTTGGGGCAAAAATCTGTATAACAGATCTCTCAGTGGAGGCTGAAAAATGGATTTCACTTCAGGACTTCATGTATAAATTGTTTGAATGAGTGCTGGCTCTCTTACTTCTCACTTTCTGAAACTTGCTTACCACCTGCCACTTTTTTTTTTTTTTAACCTTTCCTTCTCTGTATAGCCATCCATCCATCCATCCATTCATTCCTTTGATGGTTTATTTAATAAATATTGGGTGAGGTACTCCACTGGGGATAGAGATAGGAAAAGTCTGGTACTTTCCATCCAGAACTTTGCAGTCTACTAGAGAAGATGATGCCGTAGAGGCTAGAGAAGTTTCCAGAAGCTCAGAGGAGCCGTGTCTGACAGAGATTGCAGGGTCAGGGAGCAATTCTCCCAGGAACTGGTCCTTGAGCTGGGTCTTCAAGATGAGTAGATGCTCGTGACATCGAGAGGAAGAGGGAATTCTAGACAGAGGCAAAGGGGTGCGTTTCCTCTGGTCCCTTTCAAACTCATCCTGACATCTATTTTCTTTAACATTTTAAAAAGTAATCATCCAAAGTGGATCAAGATGGAGGGGGAAACACTAGAAACTAGCAAAAGAAAAATATTTTTGAAAATGCTTGTATCAAATGTCAAAAGCATATGTCACTCCGTGTGCACTCATAAAGAATAGAAACATCCAGACGGCTGGGCTATATCTTTCCATATTGTGAGTAATTCTTTGACTAGTCATGAGGTTTGATTTCTCAAGTCAAATTTAGTCCTGTGTGTCCTGTAGATTACCTGTCTCCACCAGTGTACTCTCTTTGTTCTTCATCTTGCCTGAATGCCTTGAGTTTGCACTCAAGGTATTGGTAATGTGCAGTCTTGAAGGGTCATTGACAGCGAAGACCTAATGAAAACCACAGGGGAGATGGGGAGGCAACAGATAAGTAAAGGGCATTGTGTTTCTAGGGCATAACTCAACAAAATACACGCCACTCTCTAAAGGCATTAGAAAGATTGGTTGGGTTTGGGGAATTGTGGAGGGGTGTGAGGGAAGGTAGATGTTGTTTCTGTAAAACTGACCAGGCATTTAGTGTGGGTCCCAGAATTGATGAATGAGGACCCCATGTCTGAGGCTCTCAGAACTGATGATAAACCTGTGGGGCACGTTAGGGAGGAATCAGGCATCCATTTGCACACAGAAGGCAATTTTGCTATTTTAAAATCTTTTTGAAATACGGTACTTGTGAGGGTTTTTTTTTTTTTTTCCCTTTAAAGAAACACCAGCTAATGTGCATAGATAATTATTTTTAAATCCTTAAAAACACACACACACACAAACTGCTGGGATGCTTTTCACCATGAGTCTATACTAAAAGATTCATAGCCCGTATTGATTTTTCTTTCCCCAAAGACATCTCAATTTTCAATAAGCCTGTAGACCTCTCTCTTTTCATATCCACTTCTCCTTGGTTTTTCTGCTATCTCTAGCCCCTGGCCACCTCCCCAGCCAGTACATTTCCCAAATATGTTTGCTTTTTCTTTTTTATATTATTTTTTTTCTATTTTAGTGATGATATCTGGTTTGAGATATTTTATTGCTCATTTGCTCTGTGAAGCTGTGTTGAGACATTCAGGGATAAACAGGTAACACAAGATATCTCTAGGTATGGGTGGATTTGAACCTGCCCATGAAGAACTTACATGGCCGAAGGTTCTGCTGGAGTGAGGGGGGATTAGGGTATCTTCATGGAGTAGCCACCGTGAAAGCACAGAGCTGTAAAATTTGTCTTCAACATATTCTTACCTCCCTATTTGGAACCCTTCTGTCTGTCTGGGTTGGGCATCCTTGTTCCTAAACCTTCTAATCATTTCAGGGCATTAATCTTGTTTCCTTAAATGTCAGGTTGGAAAGCAATTCTTGATAGGGTGTTAGTAAAACAAACAAATAAATAAACTAGCAAAACAATATAAAATGAAACAACCACCACAAAAAATTTTCCTAAAGGTATTTGCAATGTGATTCATTTATTCCCCCCAATAAACAGCTGCTAAGTGCCTACAGTGTGCTAGACACGTGCTAACGAATGGAGATAAAACAATGAATATTCAGAATGCAGTATGTTAAATGTTATGCTAGACGTACACATTAAGTGCCGTGAAAGCTCAAAACATCTAGCATCACGGGCCAAGCTTTGCGTTCGTTCTCTCACGTCCTTCTCACAACAGTCTTAAGTGGGAGATACGATCATTCCTCCCATTATACAGATGAGGAAATGAAGGTTAAGAAGGATACATAAATTATCCAAGGTCACGTGGTTAATACATGGTAGAACCTGGCCGTGACTGACTCCAAGCCCATGTATCAAGTCTTAGCCAGGCTGCTTTCCAGAAGACACACGTGGACTCCGTTTAGTAAAGAAAGGAAGAAAAGAGCACTCCAGGGAGAGAGAATAACATGTTCAAAGGTTTGGATGCAAGAGAGTCATGGCATGTTCTAGGAACCCCATCTGGATCATGATGGCTGAGAGGGATCTAATTAAAAGAGCAGTGAGCCACGGGCAAACCCAGGGAATCCCAACATTTTGCGGAAATGCGGGGAGAAACCTGACAAGGAATGTGAGCAGAAGCAAGCCATCAGAGAGGGATGCCAATGAAGCCAAAGAATAGGACACCTTGAAGCAGGAAGGAGAGACTTGGCAGAATGAAGAAGGAGAGCCCCACAAAATGAAGGGTGGGATTTCAGGCACATGAATCCCAGGGGCTGGGAAAGATGTTTTGGAGTAGAGGCTTCCTTAAATACGTAAAAGAAGACATCCGGTATAGGTGACCACCTACTTCCTCCCACATTGCCCACGGACAAGGACAGGTGATGCGGGGACCAACAGATGGAATCACAAAACTTGAGAGATGGCCCACGAGATTATTTAATTTAACCACCTCATTTTCCACAAGAAGAAATGGAGACTTAGAACTCTGCAGTGATTTTTTCCTGACATCGCATAGCTAATTAGGGGTAGAGCTGTGATTAGAATTCAGATCATCTGACTCTCAAAAGGAAAGATTTCAGACATGGATTCTATGCAAAGGACGTGAACAGACAATCCACAAACGGCCAACAAACATGAAGAAAATTTGTTCAGCTTCCCTCATAATCAAAGAATCCTCAGTAGCACGGGGAAATAGGCACACTCATATATTGCTGGTAGAGATCTAAATTGTAATAATCTTTTTTGGAAGATATCTTGACAATATGGGAGTGGCAATATAGTGGAAGGATAAAGACTATTAGCTTTGAAGTTGGACAGACAGACCGGGGCTCAAATGCTGGGTCTGCCGACTGCTGTCATGTATTAATCATTTTCTGGGCACGAGCCTCAGTTTCCTTGAAAAAAATGTGGATATCAATACTACTTATCTCATAAATTTATTGTGAGAATTAAATGAGATTATGCTCATTATAGCACGGTGCCCAGCATGTAGAGAGTCTAATAAATGGTATTATCGTGATCATTATGTACAAAGAGTTTTACAAATATTCACTTTCCTTGGACCAGCAATTTTATGTCAAAGAATTTATCTTACAAAAATGATCAGAACGGGAAACAAAGATTTATGTACATGGATATTCATCACCACATTATTTATAACAGTGAAAAATTGGAAACACAAATGTCCAACAGTAGAGTGGGTAAATTAATGATGGTTCATCTGGTTGATGGAGTACCAAGTGGCCATTAAATATCATGCCGCAAAAGAACACTTAATCATCAGAGAATGCATCCATATTAAGTGACAAAAACAGGTTACACAACAATATATAAGCATAATGCCAATTATACCACAAACCAGTGATACATATATGTATTCTATACGAATAGAAAATACTGGATGGCAACTTGGTGAGAAAGAATGCACTCCCACCATAAATCCATGCTGATCCTACTAGTGCATGTCTGTGTGAGACCTCTGTCCCCTGCATTGAGGAAAACCCCGTTTAGTAGATTGCATTGTAAACTCTGTAACAAGATTATGATAAAAGAAAGAGTGAAAGTAAGTTCCTTTTTCTGAGACTATCAAAACTACATAAATATTTGAGTTTAACGAACCATCCTCAACCTTCCAGATCTGAAAAGGCTTGGAAGGAAATTATATTTTACAGTTGTAAACTTAGCATGCTGGGATTTCTACATTTAACTTCTATTAATGCTTCTCAATGCCATCATGAAAACATCTACCTTAGACAATCTTCCTCAGTGGTATTTCTTACAGGGAGCTGATGATACTAAATAAAGTAGTAAACTAAATGGGCAAACCACCTGTGGACAAACACTGAAAAAGAAGGTTAGAGTTGATACGTTTACTAGTTTCTTCTATCAATATATCCTAGGAAACCTACTGAGGAATTACGGTACAAATGAGAAAAATAAAGACCCAGAGGAATGAGTGATCATTTTTTCTGCACATATGATTCCAAATAGTTCACTTAAATAGACGTTGAAAGGACCGTTACTATGCACCCTTAGTGTAGATCACTTAGGCATCCCTTCTAGTCATACATTATTTGTGTAAGGTTTGGAACATATGCACCAAACAGGTCCTACAAATACAAAGGGTCCATCATGACTGGTTCTGAGCTTTCATTTACAGGATAATTAAGTTATAAATGTTCTCCTAATAGTGTGCTTTTTGGCAAGCCCATCAAATCTGCAGTATCCTCATCTGTAAACAGTTGTAGGATTGATGGAATGATCTCAAAGATTCCTGCTAGCTCTAAAATTATACAGCAAAGTATGACACAAAAGCATGAACGAAATTTAAAAATTGGGCTTTTCCTGGGAAAGAAGTTGGCCTTAGAAAGAAGCGATGGTGAATCTGTTGAAATTATAAAATGCCTATTTAATATTTTCCATGTTAAAGAGACAAATTTCTGAGTATTATATTAATTCAATTTCTGATGAGCAGGATAGCATAGATTAGTTACAACCAAGATGAAAATTTTTCAAGTGGTAAATATGGTAAGAAATTATTCAAAATTCTTGATAGACTCTGTGGACAAACATGTGCAAATGCATTTATCCTTTGGCTGTAATACTCTATTTTTGAAAGACACTTTCTAGTTTCAATGTACACTTTTATGTAAGGTCTCATTTGAGTATCACAACTTAATGAGTATAGGTCCAATGACGATTATACTGTCTTTACAAAGATCCAGTGCTAAATGATTTTCTCCAAATAGTGTAGCTACTGGAGTAACAGAGCTAGGACTGGAAACTAGGTGTCAAACTCCAAAATTCATCCTCTTTCTGCTACATGACATTGTTTCCCAGTGCCACCCAGCTCATTTCAATGTGACTTTTTATGATACATTTGAAGGTGGCTTTTATGCACAGAGAAGATTATTCAGTGGTTATATTGTTTTTATAATTAATATTTGACTTATGGAAGTCGTAAATTTAAAAACTTATACATTTAAAGATCCTTAATCTCTTAAATCAGAGGTTGGCAAACTGCAGCCTGTGAGCCAAGTCTGGCTGGCTGCCTGTTTTTGTGAGTAAAGTTTTACTGGAACACGGCCATACCTATTCATTTACATAGTGTCTGTCTGTGGTTACTTCTGTGCTAGGATCCATGACAGAGTCACAGATCTGCAGCCGAGACCACAGGGCCCACAAAGCCTGAGATATTTACACCTGGCCCTTTACAGAAAGTTTGCCAAGCCCCGTCTTGGATTTAACTTACAAATCTTATTATTCTATATTTAACACTCTTCAGGAGGCTTTAATAAATTCAGTTAAAACACCTTGAAGCATTTTTAAGTGCATGTATATATTTGTATTAGATTTCCTTTTAATGTCACTCAGGTGTCTCTCTTAACTTGGGAAAGTGTTTGTATAATTCTTGTAAATCTAATAAGCTATGTAGAATTTTACAACTCTAGTTATATTTATGTAACTTATAACTATTACTATAACCTTGTAACTATGTTGAGTCTTTTTTTTTTTTTAAGATTTTTTATTGATTTATTTGACAGAGACAGACACAGCGAGAGAGGGAATACAAGCAGGGGGAGTGGGAGAGGGAGAAGCAGGCTCCCCACGGAGCAGACGCTTAACAACTGAGCCACTGAGGCGCCCCAACTATGTTGAGTCTTAAGTACTCTTAAATGTTCTAAAACTTTGTATAAATGTAGAAAGATTTCAATCTAGAAACCAGAAACCTAAAACAATTATAATTTTTATTTAGGGCAACAAGACTGACCTGTTTAACCGCAAGGCTAAATTCTCTTGAACGAAAATGAACAAATAGGAACAGATTCCTTCTCGACATAAAATAGAAATGTTGTAGGCTGGATTCTCTTAAATGTATGCTAAATCATCTCAGAGTTAAAATATGGCTACTCATGGGGTTCCTGGGTGGCTCAGTCGGTGAAGCATCTGCCTTCGGCTCAGGTCACGATCCCAGGGTCCTGGGATTGAGCCCTGCATCTGCTCCTCCCTCTCTCTCTGCCTGCTGCTTCACCTGCTTGTGCTTTCTCTCTCTGTGTGTCAAATAAAAAAAAAAAAGAAAAATCGTTAAAAAAAAAAATACGATACTCATGAAACAATTACATCACCCCAAATATTTTTGGGGGCTTAATCCCCAGTGATGGATGTTGCAGGATGATCAATAATAGCACTGCAGATACTGACTGGACTTTTCTCGAGAACAGTGAGAAGACTTGCTGAGCCCCATTTAGAAGCCACAAGAAGGACACCATAAATTACAGATAGGGGTGGCCACACAGTCTATACTAGCTTGCTAGGGCTGCCATAATAAAATTCCACAAACTGGAAAACTTAAATGACAGAAATGAATTGTCTCACATTTCTGGAGGCTAGAAGTCCGACATCATGTTGTTGGTAGGCAGGGTTGGTTCCTTCTGAGGGCTGTGAGGGAAGGGTCTGTTCCAAGTCTCTCCTCTAGCTCCTGCCGGTTGCTGGCAATCTCTGGCATTCTTTGGCTCGTAGAAGCATAACCCTGAGCTCTACCTTCAGCTTCACATGGGATTCTCCCTGTTTGTGTCTCTCTGGGTCCAAATTTCCCCTTTTTATAAGGATAACGGTTATATTGGGTTAGTGGTCACTCTAATGACTTCATTTTTTTTTTTTTTTTAGGATTTTATTTATTTATTTGACAGAGAGAGACACAGCGAGAGAGGGAACTCAAGCAGAGGGAGTAGGAGAGGTAGAAGCAGGCTTCCCGTGGAGCAGGGAGCCTGATGGGGGGCTTGATCCCAGGACCCCGAGATCATGACCTGAGCCGAAGGCAGATGCTTATCGACTGAGCCACACTGGCGCCCCTCTAATGACTTCATCTTAAGTTAACTAATTGCATCGGCAATGACCCTATTTCCAAGTAAGGTCATATTCTGAGGTACAAGGGGTTAGGACTTCAACATATGAATTGGGGGTGGAGGACACAATTCAACCCATAGCAGAGACTGGAAAGCTTAAAACTACCTTTCTTGAACTCTCTTGAAGTTGGGATGATGGATATAACGTAGGTTCAGCACTCGGGTAGAATTTGGAAGGCAAAAATGAAGTAGAGGCCCTATTGCTGTTTTTCTGGCAAGCATGGTCATGGAGGCATTTCATTTTTCAATGAGGATTTTCAGAGGACCACTATGGTTTGGGGCTGGTGGCTCCAGTGGAGGATTCTTGACTGTGGCAGCCTCCCAGACTCTGGTCATAGTAGATGGTTCTGAAGGAAGGAAGCCACACTGTGTTTGGGTGTCTGATCCATTTACCAAGTGAGCTATAGGGCTATCAGTTTTGAGCGGAAATGAGAGCAAGAGAAAGTTCTCGAGCTGATCCAATACAAGCGGTTCTGCAATTTGGCTCTGATGATCCAGAATATCTAACAGCGTGCAAAGCATTTGTGACTTGGGTAAGGGTGCTTACAGAGCCGTGGTAGGAAGTTCATAGCAGAGGATTTTAATATTTTGAAATAAAGCCACATCCTTTGGCAAAGAACCTTTTTTTTTTTTAATGGAAAACCCAGTGATCACATGACCAGTCTTCCCGTGAGGAACTGGGTGTTGTATGGATCCATTCATCCACAAAGTTGGCCTAAGTGGAAGTAGTACACTATATAGCATATTGAGTCTGAGCAAGTTGTGATGATCCAAGATGCACTGGTAGGTGAGTCACACCCCCAAAGCACCTACTCCTGTTACACGTCTCCTTCAACACACACGTAGACCCTCAGGGGGAGTTTTTTTTTTTTTTTTAAGGGAAGGTTCCACATGATATGCAAGCTCCATCAATATTGGATTTCTCCAGCATTACAGATTCACTAAGAGGTGGGGGAACAACAATTCTCCCAATGGTTAGAACTTGAAACGATTCCTCTGGTTGTTCAGTTTGTATAGAAAGAGAGAAATCAAAAGTATGGATCTATATAACCAGACACTTAAGAGCCTTGGAAAAAGGAACAGGTGATTGGTTTCATGGAGGTCTAGGGAACAGGTTATGTGTCTAGACCTCCTGCAGTGGACCGGGGTGTGATGCATCTGTGAGGACTGTAGTAGCTTGTCATTTTTCCCCTTGCTGTTCATGTATCATTTACAAATATTAACCACTTTTCTTTTTATTCCCTCATCTTTGCCTTCAATGTTGAATGAAGGGTTTTGCGGGGCATGATTAACTTTACAAGTCAGCCCATAGGTAGTGGGGACATCAAGACCGGATTGTGACTGAGCTGAAGGGAAAATGAGCATTGCCCAGAGATGGATGCAGAGAAGTACTGCTCTCCCTTTAGGGACAGGGCAAGTGCATTTGAACGTTAGGGAAGGCCTGGTGTTACCGTTCTCATTTGGTAGCTTACATTTGGGAAGAAGAGACCATACGGATCTTTAACCACCAAAGGGGTGGCCCACCGAGGACAAGGTGGATTAGGGCTCAGCAGCCATTCCATCCTCCTTTTCATATACCTTCCTCTCCTGCAGAGGTGGGAATGCCACAGACTCATTTTTCAGACTTCCTTGAAGCAAAATTCAGGATCTAACTTAGCTTCTCACTAGACGCTTGCATGGTTCGCCTCTGGGTTCCACTGTTCCTACTGGCAAGCCTGGCCCAGGAGCCATTGAGCACTTCTTCCACAGGGTTCACCGAGGTATCAGTGTGTGGTCACTAGCCTTGTGGGTGTCAAAGGAGGGCATCTGTCTTGCTGGTGCCACGGCCATGGAGACTTCCTGTTGGCGGGCTTCCTGATGGTGGCAGACTCCTGATGGTGGCCGAGGTGTGTGGCTCCCAAGCAGGCAGCCACGACTGTGCAGGCGTTTCCTGGGGCACAAGAGGCAAGCAACTTCTGCCATGGCCCAATTCTGTGTGGGGAGTCGCTCCTGAAGCTCAGCCTCAAGTATTTTCCTCAACCCTAAAACCAAGTCTGGAAGCCACTTATCACCCTAGAATAAATTTCTTTCTGCCTAGACTCTCTACAGTGGATTCTGATGTCTGCCAGGGAAACACGAGTGATAAAAAACAAACAAACAAACCTTCCCATCTAGGTCTTACGTCTTTAGCATGTGTCAGAATTCCCCACTTTTTCATATTTTTTTCTATATGGTAGGTCTCACAATCTTATATATATTTAAAAATCATCTCTCTCGTGGTGTTGTCTATGTCATGACTAATTTTATGAATATCATTCAACTGTTAGCTCTAGTTTTCATTCTACTCTATCACCTTCGGAGCCCAGTGAGCCCATGCTGTGCCTTAGCTTTCCAGGATACCGATGTGCGCCCCCCTCCAGCTGCTAGCGCATGCTCTGGACTTTTCCCTTCTCCTTGCACCTTTCCCCTCCTTCATCGGAATGTCTGTTTTATGTCCTGTCAGAACACTGTCTATCTATGGAGAGTTTAATGAACTAATTTGGTGACAGTGGAAACAATATTTTAATATTGATAATAATAACAATGGTGATGCCCACTGCAGACATGCATGAGCATTCACTACATGCCAAGCACGTTACAAGAATTATGCCTTTAATCCTTAAAAATCCTCAAATCCAATGAGCTAATTGCTGTTATCTCCATTTTACAGATGAGAAAACTGAGCCCAGAGAGGTTAAGAAAAACTTGATTAAAGTCACACAGCTTGGAAGCATTAGAACCAAGACCTGAGTCCTGGCCTGGGTTCAGAGTCTTATCTACTAACTCCTATGCTACATGGCCTCTTTAAATCCAAAGGAATGATCTGAGAATATTAGGTGGCCTTGCAGCTTGATGGGAGGAAATATTTTAAGATGTCAGGATGGGGAAATCTTCCAGCAACAGAAGCATGAATTTTTTACTGAGATCAGGAGAGCTAAACTAAGACATTAAGCACTAAACAAGAACATTCCACATTTTGTGGTAACACAGTCATTTCTGGAGTAACAAGATAAGCATTTTGGTTTATTTCGTTGCATAAGAAATGAAACTGGAAAACATGAATATTTAAAGAAGGATAAAGGTATATAGGTAAATGAGCAAAAGTAGAGGAATCTGGAAAATGGAGAAAGGTTAGTTTATTCGTATGATAAAATATTTCATTAAGGAGTCCATATTATGATAAGCCTCTAAAAGATTAAAATAGTGTAGATAAAACAGTAAATCGAGTTTAATGCAGGATTAGATAAGAGGCTGGTAGTCGGTAGTAACGATGAGATGTGCAAAGCATAAGGTCACTGATTATTTGGAAAAGAGGAAAAGGTGAACGTGCAGAATGGATCTGGTGTTTGATAAATACAGGTACCCCCGCTTTTCAAAAGTTCACATTACGCCACTTCACTTTTGCAAAAGATCTACATTAGTACCTGTTTTTGTTAACTGAAAGAAATCAGAAGATGATTTCCACTTTTACCAAAGGGGAAAAAAAAAAAAAGTGAAAATACCTTTCAATGTTTTGCTGCAAACTGTTATGTGGGCAGCGGACACCCCCAGCGGTGAGAGGGGCCCCATCAAGCTCTTTCCCTGGAAATCACATTCAGCAGCCCAGCATTAAGCCCTCATAGTTTTGACCTCGGTCTGAGCATTTGTGCTTTGCTCCATTTATTTTATGCATCCGTTAGGGAGATGTGTCCTAAGGCATCAGAAAAGCCTACGAGAGGTTATTTTTTGGGTCTGGGAACACTCCAAAATTTCTCCATATAAATTAGCGGTAATTGCTTCTTTGTTTTATGCCATTTCGGCTTACAAAAGATTTCATACAAACACCCTACTTCGGGGGAAACCTGTATTCGGTTCCTGAGGAAACAATAACCATAAAAGAGAAGAGAGAAACCTCGTGGAACAACTGGAATGGTTGTATGGAGATCATTTCCACATTAGCAAATAATAGGAAAAATTTAGTGAGGTTCTTAACATTCCAATGTTATTAACAGAGTAGGGTACGCAATAAATCCTATGGGTTCCTCTGCTGTCTATTTAACCCTCCACAGTGGTTAATGAAGTCTAAAGAGTGAAGGTTTGGCTAACTCGTGTGTAACTAAACCTTTATCTACAGAGAACAACCAACCAGTTAAACAGCTCATCTGGTCAGTTCTATTTGCCACACCAGGCATATGTGGACCCTTATCAGTATCTTGTAATCAAGTTGGTTTGGGCTCATACAGATGAATAAGCTCTGTGTAAAAAAGTTTCGGAAAATGAATGAATAATCAGATGCTATGAAAACTACCAAGTTTTGGAAATGCTTCTATTTCCTTACAAAATTCATTGTTATTGTTTCTGCTATTGTAACATTGAAACTACCAAATCTGAAGCAGATAATCTTAGTGATTTGCCTGATGCACAAAAAAGTCATTTGGTACACATAGCTTTATAGGTTCTTTCTTTTCCCCCAAGAGTGCTAAGCATGAAACTATTATTTTCAGATCCCTCATTTAGCTTTCAGAATTTATCCTCTACTCTCCAACACGCAAATTAAAGGTTCCGTTTTGATACTGGGAAAAAACGATCCACGAGTAAGAGAATAGAAAGAGAGATATAAATTATATGAGCACTTGTCCCACCACAATCATATTTTCAAACTAAAAAGTATGTGAAAGCGATTTTCTAAGAGATTTAATACTCTGACAAAGAAGAAGTTCCAAGTGAGTGATCCTTTGGAGTGGAAAAAGGTTAGCTGTGAAAATGCTTGTGAAATATACTGTGGAGGATTCTCATTCTAAGATTATGGTCGTTCTTGCCTGCAGGTTCCAGTGTTGCTCAATCAGCAAGGTGCTCAATTCATAGTGATTGCTGCACATTTCCTTGTTGATCAAGAAAATGCATAATCTCAACCTAGACACATTTACCATAGAAATGAATGTAAGAAATAGGATTTTGATTTAAATTTTCCAGTTGCAGCAGATCGAGAAAAATATATGCAAGTGAAGATTCCATTTGAGAAGCTCTGATTCAAGTAAGTCCAAAGAGAATGCATCTCCATGTTCCTAATGCTGTCTTACTATTAGATAGCAAGCGTTTCTTGCCCAGAGCCCTTGTCAATTTGATTAAACTCACAGACACGTGACTGACTCCGCCTCTGTTAAAAATACTCTCAAGCCAGAGAATGACTGAGAACCGTGCGGCTTTGTCTTTGTGGGTCCTTTAGCTGAGCAATCATAATACTAGCTAGAGGGGTATATATGTTTAAATTTAATACCCCACAACTGAATTGTCCAAACGCAGCTCATTGCAGAGAGGGATTTAGAAGAATGCAAATTCAAGTCCAGAATCCAGAATACCCTTCCAGGCATGGACGTTGAGAGTTTAAAATGGCCCTCGAGAAACAGGATACTTAATTTCCAGTGCTGTTTTCACAGGCTGATTTTGGAGGCTGCTCCTTTTTGTGCATATTGTTTCCAAGATTAAAGATCCTTCAGGTGAGACACCGGAGGGAAAAGGTTGGGACTTTAGGCTGTATTTATTTGTGTGTGTGTATACCTCTCTTGCGTAGGGGAGAAAAAAGGTACGAGATTCCAAATCCAGAACAATTCACCCAGCCTTGACCGGACCGGGGTGACCAACTCCGTCCCCGCGAGACAAGCTGGAAAGTCTCCGGGCTGCCGAACGGCCCAGACGGCCGGGATGCGAGACACAGCCAACCGACCTTGAGGCCCGGCCACACTCGGAAGCAGCTGCGGGCCCCCGCGGCTTCCGGCGAGGCCGCGACTCGCGCTCGGAGGGAACGCAGGCGAGGCGGCGACGCCTCCCGGCCGCCCACGCGGGCCCCGCAGCTCGCGCTTCCCTCAGGCGCCGCCGGCGTCGGGCGCGGCGGCCGCGCTGCCATGGCAACGGCGGCCCGTCCCCGCTTCCGGGCGCCGGCGCGCCACGCCAGGCGGGATGGGGCGGGGCGGGAGTTGCTAGGAAACGGGCGGTGGGAGTCCGCCTCCGCGTCGCGCTCGCCCGGCTTCCGCCCTCCGTGGACTCCGGCGCCGCCGAGGGGGAGGAGGGGGCGGGCGCCACGTGCTGGCCGAGGGCCTCAGGGCCTCTCTCCTGCGGTGCGGGTCCTTCCGGCCGAGATGGCGTCCCCTTTCCCGTTGGCTTGCAAGTATTGTGTCCTGTGCCCTCGGAGGAAGAATGTGCGAAAGCCCTTGGGCATGGCCGCTCCCCGCACCGGCTTTACGAGGACAGTAACGCCCCCACGCTGCGCTGAGGGCTCTTGACCCGCTCTTCTCCCTCCCTCCCTCCGAGAGGAACCCTTTCTGGAGCTTTACCATGTCGAGGAGCATTGCCGAACACTTTGCCCACATGGACTCATTTTCAATCCTGTGAAGTAGGGACTAGTAACTTTATTTCGACGAAATGAAGAAAATGTGGCCAAGGTCATACGGCTGATTGGGGGCGCAGCCAGGATTTGAAGTCCAGTCTTGCTCAACTTCAAGGTCTCTGCTTTGTTATAATGCTCCAGTGTCCTCCCTCAGCTGCTTCATCATCCCTTTGCCTATCCACACGTACACACCGCACCAACTGGGCAGTGTCTAGAAATGGCCTGACAAGAGGATTGAAAAAATCAAGATTGGCCCCCAAATCTGGGACATACAGTATGCCCTCATATATCACTGCTAATTTACAAATGTCCTGGTCTGTAACTTACTACCACGATCCCCACTTAAGAGTTCAGATTCTTCTCAAGGAAGAAAATCTAAGATGGAGATTTGCCAAAACGGGTACTGACTCCCAGCAGGTATCCCATGCTGGCCTAGGTATGTGGGAGATTAAGAGATTTTTTTCCTTAGACAGTGTTTGTCCACAAAGAGTTTATATTCTGTTCAGGGACTGTCTGGGGTTGCCAAGGATTGTGGGCAAACAATGTATTAGGGAAGTGTTTCCGGGAGAAACTAGTAAGGGAGAAAGGGAAGCGGAATAGGGCAGGAGAAGAAGGCAAGCAAGGGAGCAATTTAAAGTCAAGATCCAGCCTCAGCTTGATCAAGCTCCCCAGGAAGGGAACTGGGTTTTTTAAACCCACATACCACACATGTGTCACCGGCTACAGGCCTTCCAGGAGGGGATGGAGGACATGATACCCAGCACTTCCTGTTCTGAGTGACTCTGCGTGAAGTGGCTCCTGTAAATTAAGGGAAGGCAGTTCTCTGAAGGAGGTTGGAGGTGTGAGCCATCAGGAGAGAAGTACCCAAAGGCTCGAGGATAGGTCCAGTGACCCAGTAAAGGGGATCTGTACCAAAAGCATTCACTGGAGTCCACCCTTTGTCCCACTCAGATTCATGTGCTTCTCACATTGAGTCTAGTCCATTTTGTCACAGCTTATTCAAGATTCTAATTGATCATGGATCTAATAGGACAAATCACAGCCCCTGCCACTGTAGCTGGTGCCAAGATTATAATGAATATCCATCATCCCTTTTCTCTATTGTCCATTCTAGATTCCCCTCATCCTCAACTAGCCCTCTGCCAGACTCGGTGGCTTGCCTGGCAGGGTGGCCCACATCTTCATCCTTCAGGGGTCTGAGCTCCTTACTGCTGTGTCTTTATCAGGTAGTAGCTGTTGCAATTGCCTGCTTTCAGTTAACAGTAGGCACGGAGAGCAGCCAGAGAGACTCCAGGGGATCAGCTGAGGTATTTTCCTCCAGGAACTAGAACCTCTAGACTCAATGTCCTAGAGTTAGGAGGATGGGAAGGGTGTATTGCCCAAAAAGTTCACTGGGAGTGATAGTGAACCAGACTACTCCTCTTTCCACCCCTTGGTTTCCAGACCCACGTATTCAACTCACTGGAGACGCAATGCAAAATAATGACTGTCGGTTTAAGGCACATATTGCATTCTGAAGGACGGGGCCCAATTTCACAGAGCATCATTTCTAAGTTAGTGCCTACCTATGCCTTCAGAATGTGGTTACGATATATCATGCTAGAAGCTTCTGAATGGTATATGGTGGGATCAGATTTCACAGTCATGTGCCCATTATCATACCTCCTTTGTCAAAAAATGGGCAGAAAATATTTTATGGGATCCTGTATCAGTATATCAGACATTTTGAATCTTCAAATAGTGGATCTTGCCAAGGCACTGCAGGCAGGAAAGGTGAATTCATACACTAATTTGTATCAATCCCAGTCCGAACAAAATGCTGTCACTTCCAGGGTGAGAGGACTTCACATCATTAACTTTCCACCAAGTCTCTGATTGCTGTCCTGAAGGAAGGGCACCCTACTGGGGACACAAAGTCGGTCTCTGTAGCTCACAGGTCAAACATCCGCAGTGGCAGCACTCAATCAGCTTTGGTGAGAAGGAGCCTGTGCTTTCTGACTCATGCATAGCCTCCGTCTCTGCCACAAAGCTACTACATTCATGGGCCTGTGCCTATCACACAGGAACTACAGGAGCTACGGACAAAGGCTGGCTGACATTTACCGGACAAGTCATCCTGCCCACCTGGTTGCTTAAAGCTTCTTCTGCAAGAAATGCTCTCTGGTAGGCACTAATGTGCAATACCAAGATCTTCACTCTATCTATCTCCTCACCTGGGGCCACCTCTCCCTTCATACCAATTGGATCACCAGGTGCAATGCCCAAAGCTCTGCCTATTACAGTTTATCCTCATTGGTCTCTTCAGAGCCCCCTTTGGTTGGGGGGATAGTTCATCAACTGTCCAGTTTCAGTTTGTACCAATGGACTGAGTCAGACTATCTGTGAACCAAACTGGGGATCTTTCTTCTATCAGCTGGCCATGGGGGATACCCATAGGTGTGAGCCAATAGAGATGCATTTGTGGGTAGCTCACATAGAGGTTTAGGTCTCCGTTTCGTGCAGTTTACTCCTATGTTGTGGACCTGCGCAAGCCCAGTTTCACCCACTTCCATAGTCCTTATGATTATTTCCTCTGTCTTTCTCAAAAGCTAGAGATACCATGCAAACCATGCGTCCCCTTCCATCTGGATCCCATCACAGTTTACCAAGAGTGAAAGTCTTAGTCACTGCAATGGTACAAAGATACAGGAGGCCACAATTAATAACAGGTATGAAAAAAGTTTTTTTTTTTTGCTTTCTTGATGCTTTATCATAGTACTAATTAGAGTTTTACTTGTACGTATGTCCTTAAATTTCAGTAAAATGAGATATTGTATGCAATTTAATATAAAAATATATTGAATTTCTAATGAATTTTAAAAAGTACAGAATGCCTCCTCCCATGAGGGATGGGATCCCCATTTTCATCTTGCTGGTGAATGAGCTACATCCAGAATCTTAAAGTCAGCTTCCTGGGACTACTTGTGGTAATAGTTGTCTCAAGCAGGTCCCCCAGATGCAGACCCCGAGGAGAGAATTTGTGTGCGAGTGATTAAGCAATTTACCCCCAGAGAAATTGTAAGGGAGTAGGAAAAACAGAATAGGGAAAAAAATTAGCCAGGCAAGGTTGTGATTTCAAGTAAAGTTCCAGATTCAGTCTGAACCCTTGAGAATAAATTCCCCAGTGGAGTTTATCCTACCTAAAAGTAGGGGATCCAGGTTGTTGTACTTCTGTACCAGTCAGTCAGGCCACCATAGGTATTTGTAACTTCCCAGGCTCTTTTGGTTCTAGAGGCATCTGAGTGAAGTGGTTCCAGGGGACCACAGATTAGCTTCCCGAAGAAAGTTACAGATAGGAACTTCTGGAGCAAAGCTTGTAGAAACTGGGGGATGGCTACACTGAACCAACAGGGAGGATTTGAGAGGATCTAGACAAGAGTCCCACAACCGCTAAAGAAACAAAAATTAATATATGAACAACTGACTTAAAGCTTCTGGTTACTGACAAGATGAGAAACTGAACCGAGCTTCTTTCCGCCTCCTCCCAGACTCAAACTCTGAAGAAACCACTGGAGAGATGTAGAGAGGCTGGGTTTCCATTAGCGTGTTGTTGGAGGGCATAGTGCATGACTCAGAGCATCAGAGAGAAGGGTGCTATGGAGAGTTTTGCTTCCCTCGCTGCCCTGAGCAGATCATTACCTTCTGTGATTAGGTTATATAAGATTGTGCCTTCCATCTTGCTAGCAGACTCTCTCTCTGTCGTGTCTTTGGATTGCATGCCTTCATGGCAAAGAACTGAGGGAGTCTCCTGCCAACAGCCAGAAAGGAACTGAGGCCCTTAGTCAAATAACCCTCAAGGAACTGAATTTTGCCAACATGCATTTGGAAGAGGATCGTTTCCCACTTGAGCCTTAACGTGAGAACCCAGCCCTGGCCAATACCTTGAGTGCAGCCTGTGTGAGAGCCTGAAAGAGGACCCAGCTAATCACATATAGATCCCTGACCCATGAGAACTGTGTGAAAACAAGTATATGTTGGTTTAAGCCACTAAGTTTGTGGCAATTTGTTATACAGCAATAGGTAACCGATGCTAGCACTCTGCAGCTGGTCTGTAGGCTTGAGCACATCTGCGCTGAGGATGGTTATCTGTGCAACAGGTTTTATCTATCTGCTGGAATGCCAGGCCCGCTTTTGGGGCCCCCTCCAGCAGCGAGGCTTTGCCCTGCACATAGTAGGCTCATAGTCAATGACTCCCAGGCAGGGGCTCCAGGCATTTATAATAACAAAAACTGACTGGGTTCTCACTGTGTGCCAGGCCTCGTTCGAGGCACTTTACAAATCTCAATTTATTTAATCCTCACAACAATCATTATCAGTTAGGCTCTAGTAGGATTTCCATTGCAGATGAGAAAAACGACTCTCGGAGAGGACACATAATTTGCCAAGGCAGTAACACCTGTGAGTGGCAGAGTTGGGATTTATGCCCTGGATGGTCTGGCTCCAGAGCCCACGCTGCCTCTTAGAACCGAGAGGAGTTGGAGCTTGGTGCCACGCAAACAGCGTTCTTTTCTGAAGTGCCATAAAGCATTCGAACTCCTCAGCCACTTGTCAGCTGTTGGAGGGCAGGCATGTATCTTCTTTGACATGAAATCCCACCTTGCATATTTAAAACATAGCTACAATAGGACCCTTAAAAAGTTGGTTGAATGAGTAAGTGAATGAATGAATGGATGAGGTGTCTTTGAATAGCATGTGGAGACAAATAAAAAAAAAAAGGAAATATATAGAATGCTCTATTTCTAGATATTACACACCAGCAGACTCACGTGTCTCCCACAACACATTTCTGTGCAGTTCTGTCAATCTTAGCTCTTCCGGTGCTTATTTGATAGCACGAGTTAGGAAATATGTGTTTTTCTTGCCTTGGAATTGAGAGAAGAAATAATTCACAAGAGGTAAGTGAAGTGGAAGACAGCTATTGTCCCTAATAAGTGCGTCTGTTTCTTATTGGTCTGACTACACAGGCATGCACAGAAAACCTTGGATTATATCTCATTCCGCACTTAGGGCAGTTTGTTACCTGCAGGGATAAGTGAGGTTATAGAATGGGTTGGTTCAAGGAATGTACTTGCTTGCTTGTATATGCAAATATGGCTAAATTGCTTAAAATAACAAGTTGCTTAACACCCTCAACTGAGGGAATTTGAAATGTTCAGACATCACCTGTCTTTAGGCTGCCTACAAGCATGGGGAATGAAAGATGGTTTCTTTCAATGCCAAGTTCCTTAGCCACACAATGATTTCAGAGTAGGGAAAGCGGCTGAAGTCTTGTCTCATTTTTCATTGTTTTCGGGTACGAGAGTCAGAGTCATAGTTTATTAACAGTGTCTGTGATTCAGTTGCTTTGGTTTCTAATACCACAGACAAAATGTGAGTGGGGGAGTTCCATTAACTACAAGACCATCCTTTACTCTGTAAAAGTGGACTCCGCCATTTTAGGTAGTGTGTTTCGTTTCCTGAGAAGACTGGTAGGACTGAGCTTTATTTCTGTAGCCTTTCCCCTCTGTTTTGCTGTCATCCTGGCTGTGCCACGCAAATCTGGTGGCCTTGCACCTGCTTACAACTTTTCACTGCCTCTTTCAGGCCCCTCAAGAAAAAGGACTTCTTGGCCTGATAGCCAGGATGGCTTCTTTCATCCAGTTCCTACTCCTCTGACTGACTTCAACTCAGTGGTTTTCCCTAACCCCCACCCCCCCAGCCTCCATATTCCTACTCTTCTGCACTTTTCTGTTTCTCAAATTTTCTATGATCCCCAAAGCCATTGGTCTTTGCACGTGTGGTTCCCATTGTATTGGGAACCATTGCCTTCCTTTCCCGCCTCCCAGCCCTGATCCAACTCTTTAGGCCTGACCCATTAAGAAGTCGTTGGCAGTGTCTCAAGCATTCTTTCAGCTAAGGTTGGTGCCCTCCTCAGGGCTGCTATGTTCCCCGTGCACACCTTACGGTGGTCCTCTTGAGGAGCTGGACGGCCAGCTCTGAGAGGGCGGGGACTCTCCAGGTCCTCTCTGGCGTCTCAGCACCCAGCACAGCGCCTGGTTCATGGAAGAAATGAGAAACACATAAAATAAAATAAAAAATCCATTGAGTGAATGTTCTCATTAATCTCCTGTTAACCTTCGTTTCTCCACTTTGGGTGGATCTAAATTGCAATTAGTACAGTTTGTAAATTTCATTCAAGATGAATGACAGTTTAAGTAAAATAAAAGCTGTTAGCACAATAGAAAATTTCCTCAAAATAAATTAAATTAACTCTTGAAATGGATACCACATGAACTTCATGATGATAATTTAAAGCAAAAATTTGAAAACCAGTTTCTCAGATTTTAGACCTTTAGTACTCATTCCAAGTCAATTGATTTTCAATTCTTACAGACCCTTGTCATTATATGGGAACGACCTACACAGTGATGCTGCCTCTCACCCTCTCTCTCAACTTTGCTTAGAAAGTGTGATGTGCATTTTTTTTTCTGCTGGCGTAATAGGGTAAATACATTGAGATTTGCTTCTGGTCATGCTAATACAGGACAGAAAAATTGCTAAGAAGGTCTAAAGAACTCTTCTAATGCACAATATTTATGAGCCAAAATGATTTTTTTAGAACAAAATTTTCTCTGTGCAGGGTGCACTGCGCAGTGTCCCTCCTCAGCTGTTATCAGCAGTAATAACAGTCTTACCGAAGAGAAGAGATGAGGTTTAATCATTTGGGTGTGTTCCTAATCAGACCCCAATGCTCTCCTGGATGGAGGTGAATTTGAAACTGGCACTGGGAGTTGATGAAGTTGTGGCTTTATTTTTGAGGATTTTGATGGGCTTTGATCTACTTTGTAAACTATAAATCACTGTTGGAGTTTTGCTTACCGTCTTAAACAATGTCTTCTATCATTGTGAATGTTTAGAGCCAGGGTCCTATTTGTAGATCATGTAGTTCTTATTCTGGGGCAAACTCTAATGATATTCTTGTTCAGGAAATTGAAGTCGGCCTGACCCCACTTACCAGGACTGACTTCGTGGGTCTGCTGGAAAGGCATTCAGTGGTTTACCAGGCAAGTCAGGAAACAAGAACAAAACGCAAGAAAAGGGCCTGAGATATGGAGAGTATATTGGCTTCCAAGGGCTGTCATCGACATTGTCGATGGCCTTGGTGGCTTCCAACAATAGAAACCTATGCTCTCACCATTCTGGAGGCCCGAAGTTCCACATCAAGGTGTCGGCAGGATTGGTTCCTTCCCGAGTTTCTGAGGGAGAATCGTCCCATACCTTTCTCCTCGTTTCTGCTGGTGGTCTGCAATCTTTGGTGCTTTTTGGCTTGTAGACCCATCACTGCAATCTCTGCTCTATCTGAAGACGTGGCCTTTCCCTGTGTGTGCTCCTGTGTCTGGGTCTCAGATTCCCTCTCCTTTCTCTTAGAAGGATACCAGTCATTGGATTTAGGACGCACTCTTCTGCCAATATGCAAATGTCTTATCCAGGTGACCTTAAGACCCTTAACACAGTTCCATCTGCAAGGGCCCTACTTCCAGATAAGGTCACATTCCATGGACCAGGGGCTCGGACTTGAACATATTTTCAGGGGGGACATGATTCAACCCACAACTGAGGGAGAGTTCATCTGCAATAACTCCTTCCTGCTTTGACCCTCCCAAGAGCTCTCCATATTTTGACCTCTGGACTTTCTCCTTCAGCCACGGAAGCAAACCCCTGCTTCTTATTTGTAGTATTTACAATAAAACCAGAATCTGAGAGACCATGGTGAGGAAATTTTAGACCCTGAAAAAGAGAAAAATCACCAAGAAACAAACCAGGAAGGAAGACTGGTCCTAAAAACCCTAAAAGATCAAAATAGAGAACAACTGATAAATAACATGGTCCCATTTTTTCTTGTTTTGGCAAAGCAAAATTACGTATATGTTCATAGAAAACTTCTGGAAGGATATATATAAAAAAGGTAGCAGAGGAGGTTATGTGAGGGTTCGAGGATTATGGGATCTTAAATTTCTTCTTTATGTGTATTTACATTTTATAATCTTAGGTAATTTAAAAAATACCTTTTTAAACATTAGAACTAATATAGTTTATTAAAATATAATGAGATCTCAGGATGGCAAAGGATCATCTACCTGCTCTGGTCTTTCCAAGACGCAATTGTTCTAAACTCGAGTAGAGATGGTGGAATAGGAGTCCGTTAGTGTCTTTCCCTGAATCTCTTTATCACTACGAATTCCATGCACAATATCCTGGTATTTTGGTCACCATGTGGATGATCTTACTGAACTGTAGATGTGAGAGCTGGAAAAAACCTCACACACCATCTGGTCTAACATCCTAATTTTACAAATGATGAAAAAGAGCCCAGAGAGGGTGGCAGGCTCTCCCAAGGTCCCACAGACAGAGGTGGAGCTGAGACCCCATGTGGGGCTCCTTCTATTACTGAGGGCCCCTGCTGTCAAGGTCTTGTGCACAGACCACTGGACTAACATGAGTCATAGTGTCTATTTCCAGTTCAACTTCTAATGAATAAGCCACTTATCTATGCCACTACTAGATAGGCATTTGTGAAGACTTATTCATTGAACAATTATTGAATACTGGCACCCTGTCCCAGGATATGCTGGCCCCTGGGTATAGAGATGGATGTACACGTCTTCAGGATCTACCCAGTTAAGAAGAAACTGTAATCTAAATGTCCCCGGGCCTACCCAGGCCTGCAGATGGGGTCATTTTACTATAAAGGCCCAACTCTCCATAATGGAAGTTCCCAGCTGCTATCCTGGGAATTCCACGCCTTCACACTGGTTATTTTAGGAAGTCTCAATGCACCAGGACCTGAGGGTTTGGGTTTTGCTGGTCATGTCCATAGTCACTCAACAGCAGCTCTGCTCATGTTCCCCCTAGGGCCCACTTGGGAAGTCTGATGGTCTAAAAACCATTTGAGGAAGTGTGATAGTCAGTTTCATGCGTCAGTTTGCCTAGGTCATGGTACCCAGATAGTCTGTCAAACATTATTCTAGATGTTTCTTTGAAGACATTTTAAAGATAAGATTAACATTTACATAAGCAGACTTTGAATAAAGTAAATTACCCTCAATATTGTGAGTGGGTCTCATGCGTTCAGTTGAAGGCCTTAATAGAAAAAAAAAAAGACTGACCTCTCCAGAGGAGGAGGGAATTCTGTTAGCAGACTTGGCCTTTGGACTTGAACTGCAACTCTTCTCTGGGTCTCCAGCCTGTTGGCCTACTCTGCAGATTTTGGACTCGCCAGGCTTTGTATTCGTGTGAGCCAATCCCTTAAAAATCAATCTCTCTCTCTCTCTCCTTCTTTCCCTCTCTCTCCTTCCCTGGTCATAAATGTCCCAGCCACCCAGGGGCTTGTCAGAAGTCTTTGTGGAGAGAAGGGTGGAGAGAGCCCAGTCCCCTTTTCCCCCTCCTTAACCCCCAGAGCAACTTTGGGGATTCTTTTCATATTCCCAACGTACTGTTTTCCCCTCCCAGATATAAATGATGATGGTGATGATGATGCCGTGATCATCATATCTTAATACAAAAGTAAAATTTATTGAGCACTAAGTATTAGTCAAGATGCTTTAGATACATGAATTCATCCAAACTTCTGAAGAGTAGGGGCGCCTGGGTGGCTCAGTCGTTAAGCGTCTGCCTTCAGCTCAGGTCATGATTCCAGAATCCTGGGATCAAGCCCCGCATCGGGCTCCCTGCTCCGCAGGAAGCCTGCTTCTCCCTCTCCCACTCCCCCTGCTTGGGTTCCCTCTCTCGCTGTGTCTCTCTCTGTCAAATAAATAAATAAAATCTTTAAAACAAAACAAAACAAAACAAACAAACTTCCGAGGATTAGAACTGAGGCACAGAGGGGCGTCCACATGGCTCAGTCGGTTGAGCATCTGACTCTTGATTTCAGCTGGGGTCATGATCTCAGGGTCCTGAGAATGACCCTGCCTCAGGCCCAGGGCTCAGCCCGGAGTCTGCTTGTCCCTCTCCCTCTGCTCCTCCCCACTGCTCACGGGTGTTCTTTCTCTCTCTCTCTTAAATAAATAAAATCTTAAAAAAAAAAAAAAATGAACGGAGGCATAGAGAAATTAAGAAATTGGCCCAAGATCATCTGTCTAGGGAGTGGAGAGCTGGGCTGTACTCTCGGGCAATCCCTTGACCAACAATGAAAATTAATGTTAATTGAGCACTTACTACGTCCCCAGTGCTGTATATGGATCATCGTCCTTAATGTTACGGCCGCCCAACAATGCAGTGACTATTATCATGCTGTCCGCCCCGAAGAAGAGAGTGAGGCACAGGAAGTTTCACTCGCTGCCTTCGTCCCAAAAACCTCCAGTGCACCGACTCTGCTAAGCCGTTGGGAGCCACGGCTGGGTCTGAAGAGTGGAAAGATATGTTTGAAGCTGTGCTTTTGGAAAATCAGTGTGGCAGCGGTGTAGAGGATAGACTGCCTCTTCCTGGCTCAGCAGCACCAGCTGGGACATCTAACCATAGAGCCGGCAAGTGCATAGCTGGGGTAAGAGCCGCTCCAGTGGATGAAGGCTTTTGGCTCCGCAAGCCCCCCCCTTTCCTCATTGCGGCTGCTTTGGTGCCTCCCTCCTTTGCTGTACTTCCTGTCGTTTTGAGCCCTTCTATTGGCCCATCTCAGCTGCAAACGGTTCCTGAGTCGAGTCTGCTCTGGAAAGCCAAAATCCACCACCAGCTGGAGCTGGTAAGGCTGCAATACTTCCTGTTGAACTGGGTCCTGGGGGCAGACACTGCATTGTTATTTGTACCCAAAGCTCTTTATTCGTGGTGCTTTACGAAACACCAAAGGCCAAGTCATCTGTCTTTGAACCGGACAGACCACAGACGTAGAGAAGACAACAGAGGATAATCAGCTCCCTCCCCTCGTACACCGTCACCCCATTCTGCCTGAGCCATTCCCTCTGCTGCCCCTTCCATTTCTTTCATCGCCCTTCCTGAGGGGTCTTATTACTGAAATAGACTCCTAATTAACACATCAGGTTTCCCCTGTTCCAAAAAGTCTCTGAAATTTGCCTGTTCTGTGATGCCGCTCACTCAAAACACCCCCTGCTGCCTTTATTTTGTTCTGCTTTTTGTCCTGGCTTGTATCATTTGTTTCTTTGTATTGAAAGCTTGTCAGCTGCTGGAACCTGGCATGTATTAATTAGGAGGATGGTCCAGTGCACGACACAGCTTGACGGAAAGCAAGTCTGAGTGGGAAATTGGGCAGAGAATCAGAAGGAAGCTGGGGCAAGCAGGAGTCGGGGAGACGGCTTAAGACCATGACCCAGTTTTCAGACCCCACACGGCCAGCGGGCAAAACCTTCTGCGCTGTGATCCTCACTGCCGCTCACTCAGTCGTCTTCACCTTGTGGGTAACAGTGCTCGCCAGGTCTCACCTCTGTGCCTTTGCCCAATCTGTCCTCCTCCTCCAGGACTCCCTTCCTGCTCTCTTCTACCTATCTGACTTCTGGGGACTTTCCAGGCCAAAAGGAAAGTTCATCTCCCTGCCCCCAAAGCCTTCCATGGCTCCTCCAGTCCTAATTAACTGCCATTTTCATGACACCCTTACTCTGTTTGCATCATGGAGTCTCCCCCATGATGATGTAGTCTCCTCGACGACTCTCCCATCATCAAAGAGAAAAGGGGTTCGGCCAGACACAGGTGGAATAAGAAAGAGGCTTGTTAGCTGCTTTGGGTCAGACGTGTGTCTTCGCCTTTGGAGCAGTCCCACGCCCTGGGCCCCCCAAGAGCAGCATGAGAAGAGGGACAAGCTGCACAGAGTTGCAATTGTAAACCAGTTTCTGCAATTTGGTGTCTTGGGCCCTAGGAATCTTGGGCTCATATCTGAAGTATCTATTTCTTGTCCTGTCCACAGTTTTTAATACACGGGGTGAACACTGTTGAGGCTCTACCTGATCCCCTCAAAATCCTTTTTCCATTCTTAGATGGTCTGCTCTAGGCTTGTATGGTTGCTTCCAACAGCCAGCACCAGTGACTCTTTGGAAGACTCAAATCAGAAGTACCTGGAAACTGATATGCTCCTTGGGGGGGCCCTTGGTCGATGACTGGCTGGTGCCCAATATGAAGGCCCAGTTCTTTGTCCAGAGTTGGGACAGAGACTGAGGCATAACTTCTATTCCACAGCTCTCCCAGGGGCAGGTCAAGGCTGGGACTTGGCCTGAAATGGCTCCTGGCTTGGCTTCTTCTGGTTCTCTATCCTGCTTATCTGTCCTCCCCCAACTCCCCCACCCCCACTGATGTGCCTTGGGGAATAGTTCCTTAGAAAATCTTTTCCCATGAATATTCATTTCCAAGTCCATTTCTGGGAGGACCTGACCTAAGATAATACATATGATGCATCTCTTCATTGGTCACTGGCAGTCACCTCCCCCCCCACCCCTACCCACACAATCTAGGAGTTTCCACTTTTTTTGAGTGATGGTTGACATTCTCTTTGAGGTAGCCCTCCAGGACCTAACTCCAAGTAAATTTTGTGCAAGTCAGGGGAGCCCATATTTCAAGTCAGATCATTCCACACATGTCGTCTGATACAGTGAAAATCTACCCAGTCATTCCTTGGTAATGGGATAACAGATACAGTCAGAAAGTTATTTTTATGTATTCCCTTTAGAAGATAACATTTATCTTATTTTTTCAGACTTTCCTCATTTAAAAAAAATTCTACATAATACATTTAAGAACATCAATGTACTAAAATGTTGGTTTGTGAATAGTGGAATCATCAGCACCAAAAAGGATTCTCAGAGCTTGTCTGTATTATTAAAACATTGACTGTGGCGTTGGGTCATGTGCAAAGGTTTCATTTTATTTTAACATTCCAAAGTTTGCAAAGCTAGCCAGTGAAGTGTCATCATTCATCCTCCTAGGAAACAGTAGTAGCTTCCCCCTAAACAACATTGGATGCTGCCAAGGTAGTCACCGATAGATTCCACGCATCTTTTTGGATCCTACATTCTTGATATTGTGACTCAGAAATGCTTCTGCATCGCTGGCCCTGCCCTAAACTCTTCTGAGAAGCTACCTCAAGTACTGAAGCAAAGAAACAAATTACCTTTCTGTCCTAGGGCGCAAGTCACTGAACTCTTCCTAACTTTATTTAAACCCACCCCTAAAATCCCACCACCATTTCTCAGCTTTGCTGCAGGTGTGTGTGTTCATGTCCAACCTCCCAAGCCCAAGGCCAGGTCTTGTTCTTTGTTCCCCAGCATAGGGCCAGGAGCCTACCTCTCAACCACATCAATCACACAAGAAACGAAAGTCACAGACTATTTTGAGTCAAGCCAAGGCAAATTGGGTTTGTATAAGATTCAACCGATTCATGGATCCAGGCAACTTGGCCAACGAGCGCCTCAACTGGCAACTGAAATGTACTTTTCTGAAATGTGATTTCTCAAACTCCGTTAGCTATCTGCCGTCAGGTGCATTTAGGTTTTCTTTCTAGCTCTGTCGTTCTACGATTTGATTCCTTTTCCTGCCGGAGAAATTCAGGTTTGCGTGAATTTAGGGACTTAGTACTTCAGATTTCTCAGAAAGGCAGTTTATTAGGAAACCTCGTGTTTACTCAAGTATTTGACAAGTCCCACTTGGCCAGCAGGCTAAATGCAATTCCTTGAAATTCTGTCCCATGGACTCCTGGGAGCTAAATGTAACGTTTAGTCATCAATAGGATAATTTATGTTCATTCTTTCTACTTGCCTTCTTAAGAAGGGATTGGAGTTCATGCTGGTATTCTCTAGAAAACGGAACTGCCTTCCCGCCCTGTAAAGGTATGTTATTATGGAAAGAGCCTACCTATTTTCTGTGTTGGCTTCCTCTATGTTTTTGGATTTAGGCACAGTGTCTTTTTGGACGTGCTGACTTTTTATGGCTTCAAGCAAGGTAATGGTGTATAAATGCTGTTGGCCGTTTACCATTTGGGATTCAGCTCCATGTCTGGCTCTTGTTATGTAGGCATTTTCAGAGCCTTACGGCTCAGCTGTGAAAGCACGCCGGCTTAAAGCGAAAATGCAGTAGAACCTTGCTAATCTAACAACTTAATAACACTTGCCACCCCTGCACGGCAAGGACTTAATAGTAGGACTCAAAGCGAGGCTTCCTGTTTTCGGAATGCACGGAGCACATTCCGCTGATGATGGAGTTATCATAATAATCTCTACGTATCATAAATACTATCTCTACGTCTGCTTATTAAAGCCAGTGAAACAAGATTATTTTATTGCTGCCCTGGTCTTTTAATTCAGCCGTGGAGAATAGCCTCCAAATACTTGACTGAGAACCCGATTGAGGCAAGCTAGCTTCTGCTCTGCCTTGTATCCTTCAGTTACCAAGACTGTGGAAAATGTCCTCTGGTTTGTGTCGTGCCTTGGGGTTCTTCGGGTGTCCAAAGACAGTCTTTAGGGGAATGTTCATACACACTTTAGATACAGACATCCAAACTCCACAACAGATGGATGATTTGTTTTACTAAGGACTTTATTCACCCATATGTAATTCTCATTGTTTGGCCAAAACAGGTTAGTCCATTTTCTCTCCCTGTGGGGGTGAGGGAAGCTTTCATACTCATATTAAAGTTGTTTCCAATGACCTCTAAATGATTTTCAGGGCATAAACAGGTTAAATTTGTTTCTACTTACCATATCCCCCTTCATAAAACAGATACCGTGTTTCAAAAAGAAGAAAGACGGTGCGCCCGGGTGGCATCGTTGGTTGAGCATCCGACTCTTGGTTTCGGATCAGGTTGTGACCTCAGGGTCGTGAGATGGAGCCCTGCATCAGGCTTAGCGTGGAGTCTGCTTAGGATTCTCTGTCCCTCTGCCCCTGCCTCTCACTCACTCTCTCAAAATAAATGAATAAATCTTAAAAAAGAAGAAGAGAGACTGAAAAAGTGACCGAGTGTTATTTTTGACGTGTCACTTATCTCAGCTAAAATTCTACTAACTCTAATCAGGAGATTTCAGTAGGAAGTTTCTGTGTGTATGTGCATGTGTGTGTCTAATATTTTTATAGTCTTTTATATGAGGAAACTTTTTACAGATCCTGGAAGGCAGCCCTCAGTAACAAAGTTTAATGGAGGCATAAGAGGGAAAATTGATGGTTGGTGTTTACAAGTTCCCATGAAAATGACTCCTAATGTATTCAATGAATATGTTTTCTATTGAGCGTTGTGCTTGCATCAGAGTACAACATAAATGCGCTGTAAAAATGGATATGGCCATTTAAAGTACCTTAAGAAATCCCTTGATGGTTTGTGGTCTATATATAATCCAGTGTCACGCAGGCTTCCTGTATGTGGGGCTTTAGAATGCCCTGTCTGGTTAATTCAGAATAGGGTCTAGGTGTGATGTGTGGGAACTGCTTTGGGGAGATCCCTTATTTTTTGGCAAGAAGTTGCTCAGAATTTCCAAAATAACTGTTTTCACTCTCTTGTTTCTTCATGTATGTCTAGAGATGGCATCTGTCAAGGAGGGAAAAGACACCTCAGAGCTTGCCCTGACTCTAGTTGTTCCAAGTGATGTCAATTTAACATCACTCCTTATAAATTAATGCAGACCAGATCATCATAACCCAAGTTTTCCTTCAAGAAAAGGGTATATACACATGGAGCCGGATATTTCCCTTATTATAAACTCAGCGTCAGTGAATGTGGCAGGAGAAGCCTTGGCAGCAGTCCAGTATTCCAAATAATTCTTAGCTGATACCTTAACCCTTGAGGGAAGACATTGCTAAAAAAATCAGTGGAGAGTAACCTCTGGGGTCTGCATCTTAACTATTCTAAGAAATTCTTCTGGGCTTCATGATCAGTATGATTTTTCCCACTGAATTCTTGGGAGCCTGCAGAAAATCTGTTGTAAATTTTAAAATAATCCTTTAAAAACATATGTGAGATTATGTCTCTGACTTGCTGAAAACACTCCTGTGACTTCCAATGACATTCAGAAGAAAAAGCATTAAGTCCTCACCCTGCCTCCAAGGTTCCTCATGAGCCGGCCTCCCTCACTGGGCTCCAGCTACCATCCCCCCTTGATATTCCAGCCTTGAACCTGTGCACTCATTTTCTCCCCCTGCCAGAGATGCTCCACTCCTGGATGACTCACCCTACAGCCATGACCTTCTTCCTTCTTCAGGTCTCTGTTCAGATGTCTCCTCTTCTTGGAGAGGTTTTCCAGAACCCCTCTGCTATGGGCTGAGTGGTATCCTCCCCAAATGCATATGTGGAAGCCCTAATCTTCAATATCTCAGAACGTGACTTCATCTGGTGACAAGGCCTTTAAAGATGTGCTTGAGTTAACATGGGTTTGTAGGGGTAGCACTCATCCAGTGTGATTGGTATCTTTATGAGAATAAGAGATGGGCATAGAGACAGATACCACACATGCACATGCACAGCAAGAAAATGGCCACCTGTCAGCTAAAGAGAGGCTTCAGGAGAAACCAAACCTGCCTATACCTTGGTCTTGGACTTCTAGCCTCCAGAGCTGTGAGAAAGTACATTTCTGTGGTTGATGGCCCCCAGGCTGTGATATTTTGTTATGGCGGCCCAAGCTGACTAATACATCCCCCCATCTAAAGCCCTCCCCTGACTCTCCCCCGAAGCCTGCTTTACATCTCTTCCTAGCACATGAAGTATGAACCTATTTATTTACTTATATCTATTTTAAAATTGAGATATAACTGGCATATAATGTTACACTAGTTTCAGGTGTGCAACATAATGATTTGATATGTATGTGCATTGTGAAATGAGCACCACGAGAAGTCTAGTTAACATCTGTACCACACATCATTACAGTTTTTTTTTTCTTGTGGTGAGAACCTTTAAGACCTACTCTCTTAGAAACTTTCAAATAGACAGTACATATTATTAATTATAGTCATCATGCTGTATATTATATCCCCAGGACTTGTTTCTTTTATACCTGGAAGTCTGTGCCTTTGACCACCTTCACGTATGGTAGGTGTTCAGTAAATATTTGATGAATGAATTAATAAACATATTAAATAATATGCAGTAGCCTAGCTCTACAATAACTGTACTAGGAGCTTTGAGCCATGTGTCAACACAGATATTGAGGTCCAGTGTTTAAGTCAAATGAACCGACTTGTTCCCTAAATGTATATTAACTTAGATTGAAATGATTATAATTTTGGCAGGCACCTTGAAAATGACATTGAAATGAACCTAATAACTAGAGAGGTACTAAGTGGAAGCTGTGAATATGCAATCAAATTCAAGAACGGAAAATGGTTTTTTTTTTCTGCTTTCATGGTCTTTGTCCTATATTTGGAAAAATTAGGAAAAAACACACCAGAAAGAAGCTAATGCTCAAAAACACAGAGATACTTGAAAGTCTTTGAACACCTCACCAGAAATAACCCAATAAGATTAAAATTCCAGATCAAAGTTAGCAAAAACACAGAAAGGGAAGAAAGGCAGTTGTGAGACTTCCCAGTCCCAAACATTTACCACCACACAAATGATTAATAAACGTGGGGTTCCCACAGCAAATAATTTCCATGTCCACCACCTGTAAAGAACAGCATTACATCACTGTTCTTGGAAAAATAGCTGAAGGTTTCCAACACTCGTGATCCATCGGTCTAGCAGCAGATAAACAATAGAGAAAAAAAAAATAAATACAGAAGGATGGATCTTCACTGTCATATAATCAATCAGCAAACATGTATTGACTACCTGCTACTACTTGAAATTCTATCCATGGTGTCATAGGAAAATCCAACGTTCAATGCAAAAGCTTCTTGTGATTTACAAAGTCAAGCAAACCCACGGCAAATGGCCATGGACATCAGCCCTGGCTGGAATGAAAGGGAGGGCCCTGACACTATCCACTTTTGTCTCTCAAGATCCTTCCATACAGCTAGGGCTCCATCAGTATCTGTTGAATGAATGTCAAAATGGAAGTAGAAATATGGCAGTGACTCAGTTTCTTAAGTGACCCATGAGTCATGAATTCAAAGCTGTTAGAATCTTTGAAAGAACTTTGGTCAGCAAGCTATGTAGGGAAAAAACAGGCTACTGGACATCCAATCCAACGAAATGGGGATTCCCTACACTCCAGCTTGAAATCCGATAGTAGTCTGGGTCTATCGTTGGCTGCCCTCCAGGCAGCAATAGTGAATGTTACTTTTGTCTGCCCTCCGTGCACACCCTCTTTCTTTGGATAATAGCATCTCAATTGGCCTTTCTCACTCTTGGTTCACACAGTTTAAGGTGGAGCCAAGCCCCTCCCTAACCCCCAGACATGAAGATGGGCAATTGGATCAGGTCAGGCCAATGCAAGTTTTCCTTCCACTTGACCACAGTGATTGGTTTAGGGATATTAGGTGACTCAAGATAGGCCTCTAAGACGCAATCCCAGGATTCATGCTGGGACTCCTGAGGGGGAAAACAAGCTCTGTCTTTCTACTAGAATTTAAACTTTTGGATGTAGGCTTGATGCTAGTCATTTTAACTTTGTCAGCAGAGGGGTAAACAGACTCTAGAGGTGGAAAAAGTATGTGTGTGTGTGTGAGAGAGAGACAGATAGATAACTGCCATTTGGTCACTTGGATACAGCTGTGCCTGAAACTGGCTATACCCTATGGTCTTGGTTATACCACCGACAAATGCCCATACTTACTTCAGCAAATTTGAGTTGGTTTCCCATGGCTTGCTAGCAAAATGACTTGAATAGTAAATACAGCAACACAGAGCAAGCCTCTAACTAGTTTGCCTTTCAGTGAGACATCCCATGGTGAAAGCAGGTGTCAAGAGATAGGAATTCAAATTTAGGGTTGGGGAAAGTTACCTCGCTGCTCTGTGGCTGAGTTTCCTCATCTGTGAAATGGGACAGTCATAAAACTTGCCTTATTGTGAGGATTAAGTAAATCAGTATATGAAAAGTACCCCAAATGTTAGCCAATATTGTTGTTATTAAGATTATTCCCATTTTTAAATTTTTTCATATTTTATTTAGATGTTATTCCTATTTTTAAAAAAGATTTTATTTATTTATTTGAGAGAGAGAGCACGTGTGTGTGTGGGGGGGGGGTTGAGGGGCAGAAGGAGAGGGCGAAGCAGACTCCCTGTTGAGCAGGGAGCCCCACAGGGGGCTTGATCCCAGGAATCTGAGATCATGACCTGAGCTGAAGTCAGACACTTAACCGACTGAGCCACCCAGATGCCCCATGTTATTCCTGTTTTAAAAAATTATTATCTCAATGCCTGTGTTCTATTGCTCTATTAAAGGCACCCTTTTGGCATCAGCTTTGAACTGTTACCAAGTTGAATTAAATATCCACAGGGTCTACTAATTATTGGGTAAAATAGCCCTTTATCCAATCATTCAGAAAGGAAGTCCCTATTCAAGTCTGGGATTTACCTAACACTTGAATCCACTAGGAGCACCCATGGCTGAACAAGAGGCCCCTGGAGGACAGGGTGACTTACCACTGCAAGAGCCCATGAGGACCAGGAACCCAGGTCTCCATCTGCACCTGCAGAACCAGCCCAAGTTCCCTTCTCCATTGAATCAAATAGGGAAATGAGTATTTTTAGAGGAATGGAGGGAGAAGGATAATGGGAGCTTTAGCTTGAATCTTGAAGCTGTTGTAAAAGAAAATAACAGTGTCGGTAATTTCTCCTTCCTGTTTAAGCACTTTGTGAAGTGCCGTCCCCTAAATTAAACTGGGAAGTCAGAAAAAAACGTGTTCCCATGCCAGCATACGGACCCACAGGCCCACTTGGCCAGAGCTTTCTAGCACCGGGGAGTTCTCCTAGAGCAGAGCTGGGGAACTGGGCCAGACTGCAATATAAGAATTTCCTTCTGATGTGGAAAAACAGAAAAAAAAAAAAAAAAAAAAAGAAATTTAATCATCTCAGTCAAAAACATATGGAGGCTTTCTGTTCAAATGCTTTAACTCTCTCCTTCTCCTCCTCCCTTCTCTTCTTTGTTTATTATAGTAACACACATACACACACATACACACACACACACCCAGAGTATAAAATTTCCCATCTTAAACATTTGAGAGCCTACGCTTTAATGGGCATTAGTAGAGTCATAGTGTCGTGCAATCAGCACCACTATCCCTCTCCAGAACTTTTTCATCTTCCCAAACTGAAACTCCGTACCCCTAAACACTAACTTAACTCCCCATTCCCCCTGCCCTTCCTCTCTGTCCCTGAAAACCACCGTTCTACTTCCTGGTCCCTGAAAACCACCATTCTACTTCCTAATTCCATGAACGTGATTAGTCCTCCCATTAGTGGAATCAGAGGGTGTGTTCCTTCCAAACGGGCTTATGTCGCTCACCATGATATCTTCAAGCCTTGTTCACATTGGAGCATATGTCAGAATTTCCCTCTTTTTAAAAGATTCGATACTATTCTGCTGTATGTACCACATTTATCACATTTTGTTTACTCCTATCTAGCGATGGATGCTGAGGTTGCTTCCACCTCAGGCTTTCGTGAATAACACTATGAACACGGTGTACAAATATCTGTGCAAGTCCCTGCTTTCCATTCTCCGGTGGAATTGCTGGATCACAGGGTAATTCTGTGTTTAATTACTGGAGGAATCATCATATGTTTTCCACAGCAGCTATACCATTTTATGTTCCCTCTGGCAATGCGTGGTGGTTCCAGTTTCTCCACATCTTCACCAATATCTGTTATTTTCTGTTTTTGTTGTTGTTGTTGTTTAAATGGCCATGCTAATGGGTGTGAAGTGGTATCTCGTTGTGGTTTTGACTTGGGTTTCCCTGGTAATTAGTGATGTTGAGCATCTTTTCATGGATTATTGACCATTTGTATATGTTCTTTGGAGGAATGTTTGTCTAAGTTCTTGGCTCATTTTTAATCGAGTTGTTTGTTTTTTTACTGTTGAGTTGTAAGACTTCTTTTCTATATTCTGGTTATCAGTCCCTGATCAGATGTATAATTTACAAGTATTTTCTCCCATTTTGTAGGTTGCCTTTTTGCTCTGTTGATAGTATCCTTTCATGCACAGAAGTTTTACATTTTGATGTAGACCACTTTATCTAATTTTCTTTGGTTACCTGTGGTCTAGGTGTCATATCTATAAAACCAATGCAAATCCAGTGTTGTGAAGTTTTTTCTCTGTCCTTTAAAGTTCTATAACTTCAACTCATATTTAGGTTTTTGATCCATTTCGAGTTAATTTTTGTACGTGGTGTCAGGTCCAACTCCATTCTTTTGCATGTGGCTATGCAGTTTTCCTATCACCATTTGTTGACAGAAAACAAACAAACAAAAAACACCCCACCATGTTTAGTTTCAAAATCACACATAACTGTAGATTTTGAAATCTTTCTCAGTTCTTTCAGTGTTTGCTCTGTGTATTTTGAAGTTTTGTGAATACACATTTAGTTGAATACACAATTGTGATGTCTTAATGAATTGATCTTGCATCATTGTGAAGCGTCCCTCTTTTTCTTTGGTTATATTCTTTATCCTGAAGTTCGTTCCCCTTGTCTGATATTAATAGAGCCACTTCAGATTTCCTGTTATTAATATTGTATAGTATATCTTTTTCCATTCCTTTATTTTAACCTTTTTTATATTTAAATTAGATCTCTTTGAGGCAATGTTTAATTGGGGTCTTGCTTTCTTATCCTGTCTGACAATCTCTGACTTTTAATTAAAGTGTTTTTATTTAATGTAGTTACTGATATGGTTGGATTTAAGTCTACTGTCTTAACTATTTTTTTTTTTTACTGGGTTATCTGCTATTTTCCCCCTCTTTCATGGCTTTCTTTTGGATTTAGTATTTTTACATTCTATTTTCTCTGTATTAGCTTATTATCAATACCTACTGGTTTGTTTTTTTGGTGGAGTGGGGTATAGAGTTCACAATATGTATCTTTAACATCGCAGTCTACTTTCAAATCATGATATATCTTATAATGTATAACCTAAGAACCTTATAATAGTATGCTTCCATTTCTCCCTTTGGGTCCTTAATGCACTTTGTGCCATACATCTTACTTCTACATGCATAATAAACCCCATAATACATTGTTATTATTTTTGCCTTAAACATTCCATTCTCTTTAAAAGAAGATTTTAAGTTAGGGAAACATATATTTTATCTTTACACACACAGTCACCATGTCAATGTTCTTCCCTTCTACGTAGATCCAGGTTTCCAACTGGTATCATTTGCCTCCACCTGAAAAGCTTACTTAAACATTCCTTATGGTATAGGTCTCCTAGATGAAAAGTCTTATTTTGCTTTCATTTTTGAAGGATATTTTTTCTAGATATAGAATTCTACTTTGACGTTTTTTTTCCCTTCCAGCACTGTGACAGTGCATTCTCCTTTTCTTCTGACTTGCATTGTCCCTGACAAGAAGTCTGAATATCCTTGTCTGTGTCCCCTGTTTATAAAATGTCTTTTTTTCTCTGGCTTCTTCTAAGAACTTTTTCAGCCCTTTTTACTTGGCAAGATGGTGGAATACGACTTGACTACTTGCATCGCGCACTTTTTGGATCAGCATCTAGTCTTTCCGTTGCTTGAGTTTCTCTCCATAAAAGAGATATATAATGAAAAAGAATTATTACAAAGGAAATTGGATGTCCTTAGTGATACCAACATGGTAGACTCTACTATGGATGTATACAAAAACCTTTATTCTGATGATATTCCGCATGCTTTGAGAGAAAAAAGAACCACAGTTTTTGCACAACTGAAACAGCTTCAGGCAGAAACAGAACCAATTGTGAAGATGTTTGAAGATCCAGAAACTACAAGGCAGATGCAGTCAACCAGAGATGGTCAGATGCTGTTTGACTACCTGGCGGACAAGCATGGTTTTAGGCAGGAATATTTAGATACACTCTAAAGGTATGTGAAATTTCAATATGAATGTGGGAATTACTCTGGAGCCACAGAATATCTTTACTTCTTTAGAGTGTTGGTTCCAGCAACAGATAGAAATGCTTTGAGTTCACTCTGGGGAAAATTGGCCTCTGAAATCTTAATGCAGAATTGGGATGCAGCTATGGAAGACCTTACAAGGTTAAAAGAGACCATAGATACTAATTCTGTGAGTTCTCCACTTCAGTCTCTTCAGCAGCGAACATGGCTCATCCATTGGTCTCTGTTTGTTTTCTTCAACCACCCCAAAGGGCGTGATAACATAATTGATCTCTTCCTTTACCAGCCACAGTATCTTAATGCAATTCAGACAATGTGTCCACATATTCTGCGCTATTTGACTACAGCCGTCATAACAAACAAAGATGTTCGGAAACGCCGACAGGTGCTAAAAGATCTTGTTAAAGTTATTCAACAGGAGTCTTACACATATAAAGACCCAATTACAGAATTTGTTGAATGCTTATATGTTAACTTTGACTTTGATGGGGCTCAGAAAAAGCTGAGGGAATGTGAATCAGTACTTGTGAATGACTTCTTCTTGGTGGCTTGTCTTGAGGATTTCATTGAAAACGCTCGTCTCCTCATATTTGAGACTTTTGGTCGCATCTACTAGTGTATCAGCATTAATATGTTGGCAGACAAACTGAACATGACTCCAGAAGAAGCTGAAAGATGGATTGTAAATTTGATTAGAAATGCAAGGCTGGATGCCAAGATTGATTCCAAATTAGCTCCTAACTGGGCAACTCAGGACTCTGGCTTCTACTGAAGAACTGTATAAAGACAAGATGAAAAAACTATAAAATAAAGATGAAATAATAAAACCATTATATAAAGGGTGACCTACATTTTAGGAACAATTAACAGTTTATAAATTTTGGGGAATTTGAATAAAATTGGCTGTGTTTCATTAAAAAAAAAGCTTTTTCATCACTGGTTTTCAGCAATTTTGGTTATATGTATTGTGATGTGCTTTTATTTGTGTTTTTTCTGCTTGGTCTTCATTGAGTGTCTTGGACCTATGTTTTTAGTTATTAAATTTGGGGTCACTTTGGCCATTATTTCTTCTAATAGATTTTCTGTTCTCCCTTTTCTAGGGCTCCCCTTTCATATATATTCGACTACTTGATCTTGTCCCGTAGGTCACTCAAGTTCTTTCATTTTTTTCAGACTTTTTTTTCTCCATATATTTCTTTTGTTATTTCTTCAAGTTCACTGATCTTTTCTTCTGCAGTGTCCAATCTCTTGTTACGCCTACCCATTGACTTTTTAAAATTTCCTTTGGTTCCATTGAAATTTTATTCATTTCTTTATAATAGTTTGCATTTCTTTCCTCATGTCATTTCCTCTTGAACATATTTATAAGAACTATTTTAAAGTCCTTGTTTGAGGGCGCCTGGGTGGCTCAGTTGGTTAAGCGACTGCCTTCGGCTCAGGTCATGATCCCAGGGTCCTGGATCGAGTCCCACATCGGGCTCCCTGCTCGGCAGGAAGCCTGCTTCTCCCTCTCCCACTCCCCCTGCTTGTGTTCCTGCTCTCGCTGTCTCTGTCTCTGTCAAATAAATAAATAAAATCTTTAAAAAAAAAAAGTCCTTGTTTGATAATTCTATTATTGCTGTCATTTCTGGGTCTGTTCCTATTGATTAATTTTTCTTTTGGTTGTGACTCCTGTCTTCCTGCTTCTTTGAATGTCTAGTAACTTTTGGTTGCAATTATGAACATCACACTGTTTTGTGTCTGGATTGTGTTGTCTTTCTTTAAAGAATTTTGAAATTTGTTTTGGCAAGTATTAATGTACTTGTGGATTAGCTTAATTCTTTTGAGCTTATTTTAAAGCTTTGTTAGGTTGGATGTAGAGTATCCATTACCTTAGAGCTAGTTTATCTCCACAACTATGGCACAATTTCTGAGGTCTCTAGTAAATGCCTCAGTGGTTGTAGTATGCTGAATAAAGGCCTCCTGAAATGCCTACATCTTAATCCCTGGAACCTGGAAATATGTTAGGATACATGCCAAAGGGGAATTGAAGTAGCAGCTGGAATTAAATTTACTGATCAGCTGACTTTGAAGTAGGAAGATTATACTGGCTTATCCAACAGTTTTTAAAAACTAAAGAGGGAAGCAGAAGAGAGAACCAGAGAGATAGAGGATTCAGCTCAGTGTTGTTGACTTTGGAGATGGAAAAAGGGGGCCGTGAATCAAGGAGAGTGGGGGACCTCACCAAGGTGAAAGACACAAAAATGTGAATTCTTCCTTAGGTCTGCTAGAAAGGAATGCACCATGCCAACACTTTGATTTTAGCCAGTGAGATCTGTATCAGATTTCTGACTTACAGAATTGTAAGATAATAAACTTAGGTGTTTTAAATCACTACATTTATAACAATTTGTTACAGTAGCCATAGAAAAAAGGTTTCTCCACATTGACTAGGTGGCACTCAGTTGTCTCCCAGAGAGCTGTGGATGCTGAGAAACTTTCAGTTTATAGCTCCCTGGGAGTTCTTTCACCTTGCTTTGTTCCCTTTCTCTCAGGGATTATAGTCCTGCTGTCCAATGTCTGAAGTAATTGTATCATATATTTCGTGAGGTTGTCTAGTTGTTTATGGCAGGAAGAAAACAAGTAGTATTGGTTATTCCACCAGGACTAGACATGGGGGACGGGTGGGGACACAGAATTCAGCTCATACCAGTGCTTTTCCTTATTTAAGTTACTGTTTTAAAAAAGACTGGGATCTTTTCTCCCTCTGTTTCTATGGCCCATTGGCCATTCTTTATCATTGAATGGTGGCAGCAAAAAATGTAATGAGGTAGATTTGATTTGCTGGATAGTGTGCCAGGATATGGTCAGGATACAGTTCCTATCCTCAAGGGCCTTTCTTTTTGTGGTGGAATTATATATTTTTGATATTAAAATATTAACTGGAGCACCTGGGTGGTTCAGTCAGTTAAGCGTCTGACTCTTAGTTTAGGCTCAGGTCATGATCTCAGAGTCATGAGATGGAGCCCTGTGATGGGCTCTGTGCTCAAGGGGGAGTCTGTTTGCGATTCTTTCTCACCTACTCCCTCTGCCCCTCCCCCCATATCCCCACCCTATCTCTGTCTCTCAAATAAATAAATAAATCTTTAAAATATTAACTGATTTTTTTTGGTCCATAGTCCCTTCTTCTACCCATTGCTCCACAGACAGATTTCTATACACCTTGGACACTCACACAAGCCTCTTTATTCTCACATATGTATAAGCAGCATGAAAATGCTGAGACTGGGGACCAATGGTGGGCAGCCTTACAGTCAAGAATGAGCGAAAACTACACACTAACTGACAATGAAATACCCAGCAGAAATGAGGATGTCTGCACAGATGATATTGAAGACCAGATGCCCAGCTCCACAGCCCAGAACTTAGATGCAACCCCAAAAGAAATCAGGAAAACCTCAAATTAACTAGAATTCCTATTGGGCTGTGCCAGTAGCATGGAAACTCAAGAAAGAAATTTTATTTTATTTTATTAAAGATTTATTTATTTACTTGAGAGAGAGCACAAATGGGGGGAGGGGCAGAGGTAAACAGAGAGGACATCTCAAGCAGACTCCATGCTCAGCCCAATTCGGGGCTCAATCCTACAACCCCAAGATCATGACCTGAGCCAAAATCAAGAGCCAGACACTTAACCAACTGAACCACCCAGGCGCCCCAAAATTAAATTTTAAAAGTCACATTTCTTGCACCCTGAAATCAACATCTACAATATTGTCTACCTGGGGAAGCAGGACATTTCCATAAAAAGAGAGGTATTGTCACTGGGTAGTGGATAGGAGGAGTAAATAAGCTCTTGTATTGCAGCCACTTTCTATAGAAGTTCAAGGCCTCTGCAGCCCGTAGAGGTGAAGAGAGCATCATGAATGACTGGTAGCCTTCTTGCAATATTAACTGACCACAGTGGTTAGGGTGATGCATAGCACCTAACAAGCTAGGTGCAATAATAAGGAAACCCCAAATTTAAAAGATTAATGAAAACAGGAGTTTACTCTGCATATGTAATAGATGGACGGGGCTAATCCTCGCTGCTAGGTGACTTCTTCCACACAGTCATTCAGGTCCCAGGATGCTACATCTCCCAGCACGAGGAGGAACAGTGTAACAACAATGTAGAGAATTACTAATGGAAGGAGTCCTCCTAGTTCCCATTTGCCGAATGTTTCTTGTGCCAGATACGGTGTTGAGACTCCCCACTCAATCCCCACGATAATCCTTTGTGAAGAAGGTGAGGTTTCTTTACACCCAATTCTGGCTAACTCTGAGCCAGATTCTTAATCATTCTACTCTACCTCAGCCTTTTGATTTATGCTGATGTTGCATTCCTGAGAAGTTCATTCAAAAACAGTTAATTCAAAAACATGTAAAGCAAAAATGAAGTTTCTCACCAGAAGTGAAGGAAAAGCAAAGCAGGAGAGATGCTCCCGTAGATTGCAAAGGATTCCAGTCATGTAAATGTTTTCATCAGATTGCATTAATATGAACTGTAAATAAACAGTTCATGGGGAAACTTGAATATATTAAAATTTATTCATGGATAACAACAAGAAAGAAGATAGCTCCTTAATAAGGGAGCACTGGCCAGTATAGTCTGCAGAGGCCGGTAGGCAAGTCTTCCCCTTCTACACTAGAAGAATTCTCATGTATGAAGACTCTCTTCATGTTAGTGGTGTTCCCAACTGAACACCCATTACACTTGGTGGCCCTGCTTAACCATTTTCTTAGCTCTTTTGTCAGAGTGAAGCATACAGCTGAAGCCCGTGAAAATAGTAATTAATAATAATAATTATTATTATTAATAATAATAGTCAAGAGCACTATGGGCAGACACTATTCTAAACACATGCACTTATTCATTCGGTCTTCAGATTCGTCCAATAGGATAGATTCTTTTATTATCTCCATTTCACAGAGGAGGTTAACTGAGGCACTGAGGGAGTGAATAGCTTCCTGTGATGGCTACCTTTATGTGTCAACTTGGCTGGGCCACAGGGCCCAGATAGTTGGTCAAACACTATTCCGGATGTTTCTTTGAGGGTGTTTCTAGATGAGATTCGTATTTAAATCAGTGGACTTTGAGTAAAGCAGATTGCCCTCCATACTGTTGGGGAGGCCTCATCCAATCAGTTGAAAGACTGAAGAGAACAAAAGGCTGACCTCGCCATGAGCAAGAAGAAATTCTGCCAGCAGCCCGCCTTTGGACTCCATCTGCAGCATTAGCTCTTCCTAATTCACTAACAGACTGCTTTTGAACTTGACCTGCAATTCTTTCCTGTGTCTGCAGCCTGCCAGCCTCCACCATCAGATTTTGGACTTGCCAAACCTCCACAATCACATAAGCCGATTGCTTAAAATAAATCTCTTTCTCTATATCACATCCTATTGGTTCTGTTTCTCTGGAGAACTTCACGTCCCCACCTAATGCCCTTGCCTGAGGTTATATACCCAGTAAATGGTAGAAATGGCTTCCAGTCCTGCAGTCTGGTGCCAGAATCCATACTCTTGATGGGAACTGTCCTGTTAGCCTTTATTAGTGCAGTGGGTAACCTCTATTTTGATGCTGGTAGTGATAGCTTTTTCCTACTTCTTCATATTACCTGACCATATTAGTTAAGATGATGCAAACTGCCCAAGAAGTTAGCTGCTGTAATAAACAAGCCCAAAATTTCGAAGGCCAACCACAATAGGTGTACTTCTTACTTATGTGTGAGTTGACAGGGGCCTTCCTGGTTGCTAGGTGACCTTCCTCCACACACTCATTCAGGACCCAGCTGCTAGAGGCTCTGCCATCTTCAATGTGTAGCTTCCAAGGTGACCTTGGGGCTTGACTCTGCTCCAGCCAGCCAGCCACAAGGGGAAGGGGCAGGGTAGATCATGGATGAGAGGTTTCTCACTCCCTATTGCTAAGGAGTTTTCTGTTTAAAAAATCTTGACAAGCAACATAAATCCCTGCTATTCTGAAATTATTTTATGTGTATGTGTGTGCTGCTCAATTCTCTTTCATTTTATTTCAAACTCTTTAAATTAAGAGGATGTAAATTAGAGGCAGGTGTATTTCTTAATGAATCAGCCAACTTGACTGGAAGCGCTGTTTTATGTGGTGGATATTAAGAGAGAAGGTTGGAGATAAGTTTGGGGAGAGATTATGGAAGGCTTTGAACGCCAGGCTAAGGACCTTAGACTTTATCCTATGAGAGATCTCAAGTTCTTGGTCTTTCTCCTCTGAACTAACAGCCCTTATTCTCTATACCACTTTATCACAGATGACATTCACCACCATGCATGAAAGTGATAATCTTTAACTTGTCATTTGTTGGCTTCTTTTTTCCCCTCTTGCCTCCACATCCATCACCTAGATAAACTGTATGCATCTCAAGGGCAAGGACCATGACTTAAACTTTTCTTAAGGCTGCACAAGCCTCTCACATATGAAGTTTGGGGACTACATTCTGCTGAAATTCAAGACATATATGTCCCTACACCTTCAAATATCCCACAAATTGGTGAATAGAAATAGCATATAATTTCCTCCCCAAATGCAGTCTATTTTAATTGAAAAATATGTATGACGCCTTGAGGTTTCTAAAGACTTTGTAAACTACTCTGTTCTGATCAGAGTTCTCACCAAAATGGCTCAATCACTTGCACTCCCTGGTTTGGGAATTGCCCCCCCTCCAACTGCTGTCATATAAGCCAAGCGTTTGACACTCCAGGCTTTCAAATTCCTGTTACTGGGGTGGGGGGAGGATCTCTCAGGCCTCTTTATTTTCTCATTTTTATCACTAAGATATTTTTTTAGAGCCTTTTGTTTTAACAAGGGAGCAAAGCATTTTTTTAAAACTTACATCATAAAATTAATTGCATGAGGCACGACTAGCAGAAAACAAAACCCTGTTTATGCTGGTAGTCAGCTAGGATCATTCACCAGTGAGAAACTCGCTCTCGCCCACAAGCCTAGGATGCAAATTCATGGCTCAGCAAATTACAAATGACCACACATCACAGATCTGGGATTTGCAAAATCACCAAAACCATGTGTGCTGACCCTAGGATGGCAAGTGTCTGTGATAGAACAGTGACTGTGACAATAGGATTGCTAGCACCGGTTACCAAGCTGTGTGACACATGTATGTCAAACAGAATATGTGTCTGCATCACACACACACACACACACACACACACACACACACAGGAGTTTCGGTATGTGCATCTTTTCAAGTTCTCCATTGTTCGGCAACCAGCAACCTTAAAACAGTGGCTGAAAACAATAACCCTCATTTCTTCTTCCCTCCCACAGTTCTAGAAGTTGACTGAGCTCAGCTGGGTGGTCCTCCCGGGGACCTCTTCACCGTTGCCATCAGCATGGGGGTGGGGCTGGAATCATCTCAAAGTCCTCTTCACACACTCGTTTAGGGCCTGGAAACACCCAAAGAGCTGGAAGCTAGGGCTGGAAGACCGATAGCTCCTTGGGCAATCTTTCTATTTATATTTGGTCTCTCTACGTGGTCGTTCTTGTACGGTGGCTTCACCGTACGGACTTTTTATAAGGCAGCTCAGCGCTCCAATAGCACAAGTCCAAGGACAGAGAGAGAGGGGGAGAGAGGGAGAGAGAGAGAAACTCTAGCAGGATGGGTGCTGTGCTCTTACATAATCGTGCATTCATAATCATGTACATCCCATTACCTTTGCCAGCTTCCATTGGTTAGAAGCATATCACAGGTCTTACCCCCACGTGTAGGGCAGGGAATGACACAGGGTTATGACTCTTAGGAGCAGAGATCGTGGGGGCCACCCTAAAGTCTGTCTGCCACATGCAGTGAAGTGCAGGTCACATAGCTAGTGAGCAGCACAAACAGGATTGGTCCCCAAGCAGTCTGACTCCAGAGTCCTTGTTCTCAATTATTACGCCAGAGGGACACTCCATATGAGTGAATATTTTTTTAATTGCTATAATTCTCACTTTAAATGAGTACATTCTCCTCTGCATCCTCAGTATGAGACGAAGCTGATAGAATCCTGTCTGAGTCTGCAAGGCTAAAGACGGGACCGAGGAACATGGCGGCTTCATGCAGGTGATCCCACATCTGTTACTGAGGCTTCCCCTGGAGACACATGCTCCATGGTTATACTTTCAGGTCACAATAATATACCTAACATATTTGTACAAACAGAGAAAGAGATCTTGTCAGAAGGCTATATGTTTCCTTGGAACATCTTCAGGCCAGAAGGCACATGGACAGGAACAAATGGGTGGTGTCTCAATGGAAGCAACTGGAGGAAAGCTTGTGGATGGGGGGATTTCAGCCTTGGAAGGGACTCAGGCAGCAGCTGATTTTCTACAACACAACGGGCTGAAAAAAACACACATCTCTGTAAAAATAAAGAAAAGCCTAACCGAGTCCAGCTGCCATCCTCCCAATAATTAGATTTGGAGGATTATTGCCGAGATGAATGGAAGATATCATATGGTCACTGCTAGAAATATTGGCCATCCCTGTCTAACTGCACTACTAGACACTCGCGTTCTTAGCAGACCCACATATGTTTGTTTTTAATTAAAATGTGCTGAATGAACCGTTAGCTGCACTGAAATAATGAAGAAAAACAACACAAGACAAATCAGCTAATTGACAACTCCAAACATTCTATTTTATATCCTTCACTTATGTTAATGGAGATTTCTAATATGTTCTAGTTGAATTAATAATTACACCGTCACAGTTACATCATAATCTAAGAGGTAGATAAAAATATATTATAAATAACTACAGCAGCAACAACCACAAATGGTTCAAAGGATTACAAATTCATTTACCCAGTCTTTATTCCACTGAGTATTTATTGAGTGCTTATTGCTTATTACGTGCCAGGCTCTCATAGGCTAATACTTACTCCTGGTATTTTCAAATACACATTTTTGTTCAAGATGGCATGTTCTATAGAGTGTTGAGGTGCTATGCCTGGTACATCTCCAACTACACGATGAAACAAAACAGCAAGCGACTCTTGGAAAAACGAGCCCGTAATTTTAAGTCATTTCAAAAGCTAGTTTATGTGAAGGCAGACAATCTGGCCAAGATCTTGACAAATTACATTTTATTCAGTGCACAAGAAACTAACGCAGCTGCCTGAAGGAAAATGTATCCTGGGATTGTGTACACAGAGCAAGGCCAAAGGGCAGCCATATTCCAAGTAGACCATAAACAGGAGGTTTTAGCGGAGGCCTTTCCAAAGATCATGGCAGAATTTCAGCTGTGAGATAACCAGAATTCTGGCCAAAATTAGGAGTGATGGAAACTGTCACATGTCTTTGGGATATTTGGTGGAGATTAGTCCCTTGGCCAGGTAGTTCTCTGATGAATGAAGGAGGATAATTCGGAGTCAGTCACTGAACACCCTTGCTCTTAACTGGAAGACCGGGATATCAATGAGGTAAATTAACTTCAATGCATGTAGAGTTTATTTACAACTAAACTGCAAAGCCTCTGTCTCATCCATATTCAATCAGAGAAAATTGTGGCTCATCCAAGACAAGACGTGAGCCAAGTCTGGGGCGAGGCGAAGGGTGACATCATCTGAAAGGGCTGGAAATGAAGTGTAAATTTGAATATCATCTGTATATAAGTGATAATTAAAGCTGTGAGGCTCAATACGCACCAAGAGAGAAAGTCAATAAAAATGAGGAACAACAGTGTCCCGAGCCACATGGCACCTTGGAAATGGAGATTTTTTAAAAATAAAATGGGTGGGGGCAAGATTTCCTTTCCTCCTGAATGATCTCAAAACAGATACAGATCACTCGTCAGAAAAACCCTTACCCTCTGCAGATAATAACTGAATCACTTGACGGTTGGGCAAAGTAGAGGAGATTTCCTGGAAGATTTCTATTCCAAGGAAAATAAGTCAGTTCATGGGGTCTGGGAAGACCACTCCCCCTCCCCAAACAGACCATTTAGGAAATCATAACAAAGAGAATCACCCACCAGAGCTGACATTTGTTGTCCTTTTCAAGTCTGGTGGTAAATTTGGGTGGGAAACACAAGGTACTTTCATCTGGGTGTCCGAGGACTTTGTTCACACAGAGAAGAAATAGTTTCTCTCTTCTTAGCTGTGTTTGAACACTTTAACAGAAGCATAACTAAAGCAAGATGCACCGTGAATCAAATGAAATTAGACTGGTTCATAAGGAATTATTCATTACCAAAAGGGCAGCTTTTGCCCTAATCATTCCTCTAGAGATCTAAACTTAGGGCTCTTTTTTTTTCTTTCCTTTTTTTTTTTTTTTGACCACCAGCTCTCCAGACCATAGAAGCTTCCTAAAAACATCCTGCATCCTGTTCTTCAGTAACATGGAGTGAGCCTAACCACGAATGATAGGTGTTATGAGCTGAATTGTGTCCCCCTTGCACTCATATACTGAAGTCCTAAACCCCAGTGCTTAAGAATGTGACTGTATTTGGAGACAGGGTCTGGTTTTTGTTTGTTTGTTTTTGTTTTTGTTTATTGTTTTTTAGAAAAGCAGACTGCCATGTGCAGCACCTCATTTGGATGTGTCAGGAGTCTTGGAAGCTTGACTATCCTACATTCTCCTACAAGTGGGCCTTGAGAGCTTGTTTGGAAGTTCTAGCAGGGGAGTGCAGTTACTTGTATACCCTTGACCAAAGAATGGTCCTCTTCTATCAGGGAAGGTCGTCCTCTTCAACCGAATGCTTAGCTTCGGGAGGGACGCACATGGAGTGGTGAGAGAGGAAGGGGGACGCCTGTCTAGCCAGCCAGATCCGCCGAATAAAGCTTGGCAATCAATGGGGTGACAAATGTCTTAGCCAGATCACCCTCACATAATGGAGATAGGGTCTTCAAAGAGGTAATTACGTTAGAAAGGGGTCATAAGTATGGGCCCTACCCCTATATAATCGGTGCCCTTATAAGAAGAAGAGATTAGGACATAGGCACACACAGAGGGAAGAGCATGTGAAGACACAGGGAGAGGCCGGCCATCTACAAGTCAAGGAGAGAGGAAGAAACCTATCCTGCCAATGCTTTGACTTCAGACTTCTACTGTCCAAATCTGTGAGACAATAAATTGCTGCTGCTGAAGGCCCCCAGCCCGTGACACTTTGCTATGGCAGATCAAGGGGACAAAGGAAGTAAGGCCAGCATATGCATTTTCCATGGAAGATCCTCATCTTGAACCTTCCCTGTTATTCTAGAAATAGACCTACCTCATAGATTGATTTGTTATGTCATCTTGAACATCTTTTTTTTTTTTTTAAGATTCTATTTATTTGAGAGAGAGAGCACAAGAGCGGGGTGAAGGGCAGAGGGAGAAGCAGGCTTCCTACTGAGCAGGAAGCCCAATGCGGGACTCGGTCCCAGGACCGTGGGATCATGACCTGAGCCAAAGGCAGACGCTTAACTGACTGAGCCACCCAGGCACCCTCATCTTGAGCATCTTGAGATATATATATAAAACTTCTCTGAGTTTTAGTCTCCTCATTTCACAATTGGAATGAAAAATCTTTGGTTCACAGGACTGCTGCACTGGACATAGATTCTGAATAAGTTAACATGAACTTCTCTCCTTTGCCTCTTCCACCCCCTCTATAATCAGGAAACGCTACGACTTCCCAAATATTCTATTATGGTTTGAAGTTAGTCTGGATTAGTCACTCACTGTGACTTTGGACAAGTTATTTAAACTCACTGTCCCTCATAACCTGCTTCCTAATGTCGTAACAATTAATATTTAAATGACAATTATTTAGAGCCTCTAGCAGAGTGCTTGGCACATGGTAGGAGTTCAGGAAAGGTTGCTTTCATCCTTCTGAAGGCACGAGCCTGTTATTCACCAGCAGAGAAATGTTTATTGCATTTATTGCCTTTGATATTATACTCATTTATTTATTTATTTATGCCCCTCTTCAATCTAAAAGGATGTTAGTCAGCTCATAAAAATATCTCCAGAATAAATTAGTCCTCATAAGGGATAGTGGAAAGTAGTAGATAAGATCATCGACCACCTTCCTATAACAAATTCAAAAGGAAGCTCACAGGGCTGATCCCTAAGGCATCCTGCACTTGCATGGCCTCAAAATGCAGTAAGAGAGAGCAATGTTTTTCTAGAGAGGCAGAGGTGAAATGAAGTCCTAGTGTGTAGCTCCTTCATGGTTTCTGACTTCACACAAAAATACATTTAAAGTATCTTGAGGAATGGATGAGTTGGTCATCCTTTTGGCCTTTTTAAACTTCTTTAAAAATACAAGAGATACAGGGGCACCTGGGTGGTGCAGTCAGTTAAGCGTCTGACTCTTGGTTTTGGCCCAGGCCCTGATCTCAAGGTCATGAGATTTATCCCTGTGTTGGGCTCTTTGCTCAGCGGGAAGCCTGCTTGGGATTCTCTCTCTCCCTCTGCCCCTCCCCCAACTCTCAAATAAATAGATCTTTAAAAAATATATAAGAGATACAGAAAATTACAAAGAATATTGTATCCAAGTTCTCGTATTCTGCTACTCAGAATTAGAAAGCATTCACATTTCACTGTATTTGTTTGCAATATTTTTTAAGGAAATAAAATACTATGACTAAAGTCATGTCTGACTTACCAACAGAGAAGCAACTTCTAATGCATCTGAATGATCCTTCCAGAACATTAAATGCTGATATACATGCATTAGATATTTGTGTAGGCGCATGTGTGTGTTCTGTAAGTGGGGAGTGCTATCATATGGTAGGCACCGTTATGCATCACACTCTTTCAACTTGACATTGTTTTCTGAGATAAAGCTGCGTTGTCACACATGCATCTTGCTAGTTCCTTGTAGGGACGGTGGTATGGGATGAATTTTGTCCCCCTAAAATCTGTATGTAGACGTCCTCACCCCAGGGCCTCAGAATGTGACTATAGTTGGAGACTATCTATTTGAATAGACAAATTAGGTGAAAATGAGGTCATTAGTATGGGCCCGAATCCAATATAACTGCTGTACTTACCAGAAGAGATTAGGACACAGGCACGTAACAGAGGGAAGACCATGAGAAGACATAGAGAGAAGGTGGTCATCTTTAAGCCAAGGAGAGAGGCCTCAGAGGAAGCCAATGATCTCGGACTTTGAGGCTCCAGATCTGTGAGATAACAAATTTCCGTTGTTTAAGCCACCTGGTCTCTGGCACTTTGCTCTGGCAGTCCTGGCAGATGGGTATGGGCAGCCTGGAACACAAATGCCACAGTATTTTCAGCTGTTCCCCTACTGGTGGCCATTTAGATGGAAACTAAGCACGTGGCTCCTCGTGCACATGTGTGGGAGTGTCTCTAGGGCAATACCTAGAAAATGGAATCGCTGCATTACAGGGGAGGCGCATTTTCAAATTTGCAAGATGCTGCCAAATGGCCTTCTAACGCGTCTTTATCTGTCTATACTCTCGACAATAGCGAATGAGAGTGCCAGTTCCCCACATCCTAGCCAACATTTCATATTCTCCAACTTTAAGATGTGTGCCAATATGATTGGCAAAAAAAGATCTCATTGTTTCATTTGCACTTCCCTCATTATATATGAAGTTGGATATCTTTTCATACATGCATTTTCCATTCTTTTCTTTTAAGATTTATTTATTTATTTGAGAGAGAGAGAGAGCATGAGCAGGGGGAGAGGGAGAGGGAGAGGGAGAATCCTCAAGCAGACTCCCTGCTGAGTGTGGAGCCTGATGCGGGGCCTGATCTCATGAGCCACCCAGGCTCCCCATGCATCATCCATTCTTATTTCCTCATCTCTACATTCTCAGTTCGTATCCTTTGCCTGCTTTTCCATTCATTGTATGTCTTGTTCTGCCTTATTGGTGGGAATCATATACACTGTAGAGAATGATAGATGTCTGCTAGGTGTTCTGAACTCTTTTAATCTTGTTCATGGTGTTATTTTGACAAAAGGTCTTTACTTAGGTGTAATCAGATGTTCTTCTAGTCATAGTTTGCTTTTTTGTGTGTCATCTTAAAAAAAACCCTGCAACTTTCCTTCTCCAAAATTTTGAGAGGTGTTCTATTTTCTTCTAAGAGTTGTAGAGTATTTTTCCCCATGCTTAGATCTTCAGTACGTCTTTTTAAAGATTTTATTTTTGAGTCATCTCTACACCCAACATGGGACTCAAACTCGCAACCCCAAGATCCAGAGTCGCACGCTCCGCGAACTGAGCCAGCCAGGCGCCCTGATCTGCAGCAGATCTTTAATTCATTTCTGTGATGGGCATGAAGTAGGAATTTTTTTTTCCTTTTCTTTCCCATGTGAGAATCAAATGTCCCAACGCTATCTATTGAAATGTCAAATACTCTAATCAGTTAAAAAAAAAAAACTCAGTAAAGCACCCACAGACTGTCTTATTTTAAGAAGTGTAATTTCCTGGTAACACTTCCAAAATATATTAGGAGAAAATGTATCCCTAGGTAAGTTAATAAGCTGACTGAAATGGGTATTTGGATATGAGCCAAGCAAATGCTAGAGGTTGTCTGTCAAAAAGTGGTTTTGATATTGGGAGAGTTGATGTTAAGCCCTTCTTCCTGACAGTCATTGGATAGTGAGGCCAGGTGTCTTTCCAAGGCCACTCCAAGTTCTTAATGATTAAACCATCAGTGGTGTGTAGAAGGCTTGTTCTTCCATTGTCCCGAGCAAGGGGATGGGCCCCCTGTCCACCAGAGCAGTGATCTATGCACGGAAGTCTCTGGAATGATGTGCTGAAGTTGGCTACAGTTTGTCTCTCAAAGATGGAGGATGAGTATTTGTGGGAGGCTGATTTTTCACTGAATTCCTTTTTGTGACCATATGCATTATACTATCAATTCAAAATAACAATTTCTTTTTAAAGCAAAAAAAAAAAAAAAGGCAATATGTCACTAGGATACTAAATTAAACCAGAAGAAAACATCGTTGTGTTATGCTGCTTTAAAAAGAAACAGAGAGATGAGAACTTTTGGGGGGCAGTAATTCAAACAGAAATTGCACTTCATTTTAATTATTTGAATAATTTAGACCATTGGTTTTCAAATATTTCTTGGCCACAAAACACTGTTCAAACTGGACCTTTCTCGGAAGACCAACATATAAAAATAGATGAAATGAAAGTAGTTTTATTTAAAATGAAGAGGTCCCCTGGGAGCCTTTGAGGGGGCTCTGTGGGACCCCCAGGACTCTTCAGAATACATTGATAACTTTATTTTAAAAATCAATGCATTTGAGAGGTAGAGATAAATTATAATTATCTTTTTCACTTTCTTCATGTACTAATTCCATTCCTTCTCTGAAATTAAGAACATATGTATTCACTCATTCTGTAAACACTTCTTAAATGTTTTCCAGGCCCTGGGATAGGCATCAGGGAGGAGGAGGGGGCTTGGAGATGGTGAGGTCTGAGCAAAGTTTTCAAGCACAAGTAGGAGATAGCTGAAAGTCAAGAAGGCCGGTCCAGGCCCAGAATCCACAGGGGAAAGCATGGAGGAAGCCGGCTGGCAGATTAGGGGGCCTGCGGGTGGGGTGGGGGTGCTCAGTGTGGCGAGATGCATGGGGCATCTGTTAGTGGCAGCAGGTGCTGAAACTGGAGATGCAGGGAGGAGTGAGTTACTGCGTGCCTTGTGGACCTTTCTAAGTTTGGACTTGGAAGACCACGAGGAAGTGATAGAAGGGTTTTAAGCAGGAGATTGACACAGTCATATTTGTGCTTTGGAACGATCACTCTGGCCAAAGTGGGCATCAGAAGGGGACGTGATTAAGTCAGGGAGACTGGATAGGAGATTGTTGCAGACATCCAAAAAAGAGATGATGATAGACTGACTATAGCCAGGCCACAGAGATGAAGCAGAAGGGGATTAACTAAGACAGAATGAATTGAATGCTGGTTAGAGGAGGGAAAAGAAGTGTCGAGGGGATTCCTGGAGTTTGGGTTTGTTTGGTTGAAGGAGATTGGATAACTGGTGCCATTTGACACAGCAGGGAAGATAGGAGAAAGGATTTGGGGCAATAGAGGAGGAGTGCCATTTGGGGGCAAGTTTTGGATGAAGAACCTGTGAGATATCAAAGTGGAAATGTCCAGTAGACAATTGGACCTCTGGAGAGAGATCTGGGGTGGAGATGAAGATTTGGAAGCCATCCTCAGTATGATGACAGTGGTGGTCAAGAAGGTAGTTGAAATTCCATGGAATGTGACCAGGAAGAAGAGTCCCAAGAAGACAGGGGACGGGTACCCCATGAACAGACTAAGAGGAAGAGCATCAGGAAGAGAGGGGATCAAAGAAACTGAGGGAGAGAATTTCAGGGTAGGAGGAGCTGTCAAGAGGTTCAGATTCTGCGCTGAGAAGCAGAATTTTGACTGCTTGCAAGGACTATGATGATGAAGGAAGCATGCACTACCTTGAGGTGGACCTGCTTCAATCCTCTGATGAACAAAACACGGGAGACTGGGCCAGAGATTCTCAACTTTACCTGCAGGATAGAAACACCTGGGGAACTTTGGTGGTGGTTGTTGTTAATATCAAAGCCTAGGCCATCCATGTCATCGGTCTGGAGTGGGGCCTGGGCAGGGGTATGTTTTTAAATGTCCAAGAGAGAGTCTCACATGTGGCCACAGTTGGGAACCACTGTTCCAGTTACATTATTCCCTATTTTGAGCAACACAAGATTGAAATGTGTTACTTCTAGGAGAAGTCTGATGACTCTCATGTCAGTCCATGTCATCAGGACACAGAGGAGTGGTAAGTACAGAAAATGAAGACCAGCAAATCAAAATGTATCCATGTGGAGCCAGTTCCTTTTGGTGGTGACAGGCCTGGAAATTGGGGGAACACCAAGGATGTGTTCTCCATTGCTGGGGAGGGGAATTTCACTGGGCTTTCCCACAACGTAAGAGACTTGTCCCACAAATCACACGGAGTCTATACTTGCCAAATATCCTTCTGATTAATAATTAAACTTTGCCTGGTGATTTTCAAATTTTACATATTTTTCAAAATTTGGAAGGAATCATATAGAGGATAAAAAAAGTGTAAATACTACAGAAGCAACACTGTCACCCTCAAACCACCTCCACCTGCACATCTCACATCCCAAAGGCAACTGCTTGTTTCTATTTTTGTGTCTTCTGGTGGTTACCCTGTCACTATAGATAATACACTTACTCGTCCCTTTCATCATTTATCATTTTCATTGTTGGTCAATATTGGAAGATGAAGGTTTATTTACTCTGCCTTCACTTCCCCTTCTTCCTTCCAAAGTTTGGTAGTCACAGTATTATTTTTCATTCTTCTGGTGGTTACGTTCATTACTTCAACTAATGGATTGAAATTCTGTGTCTCATTCCACGAACTCGAGACAGTATTTCCTAACTCCACACAGAGTGAGATGAAGATATCAGCTTCCCACGGACCCCTTCAACTCTTGTCAGCTTGACCTGTGCTTTTCCGTTGTTCTGCCCGACAGCAGTAGCTTCTGGTCTTCGGCCAGAAGTCCTCTCTGCGTGGTCTACTGCTTAAGTCCAAGAGTTGAAAACCAATAAACTGCATTTGAGTTCTTTTGAGTAAATAGCTCTTGCTTCCTGGAGAGCCAAGGATTGTGTTAGGACCACATTTCTTCCTCCTAGGTCCAACATCTCAACTCTTGAGTGATTCGAAGGAGTATTCCACAGGAAATACTCTGTGGCATGGTCAGACTGGTTCTCTTTTATTACACTCTATTAATTATTCAAAATCATGGGTCATTTTAGTTCGCCTCTATTTGGACCATGATTTTCTTGCACCTTTTTCAGTTTCTCCTAAGACTTCGCTTTTTTGTTGTTGAGAGAAGAAACATATTTTGTCTTCACCAAACATTCCCAGCTTCTTACTCATTTCACCTAATGCAAAATGCCTTCGCGTTTTCTTCTTACAGATCTCTTGGAGCCCATTCACTTCCTGTTTTAACTTGGACCCGGAGGAAGGGGCGTGAGAGGTAAAGAATACATTTTAATCACAGCAAAAGGACGATCTCAGTGTAAACAAACCAGTGGCCATGTTTTCATTAGTCTTGTCTGAATTTAGTTGGTGTGACTTTGTCATGGAGACACTAATTATCTATGGACATATAAAGAACGTTCAGGGTCTGGGTCTCAGTCAGCCACCCCAAGAGTCTCACCAAGGTCAGCCAGAATCCTTCAGTGCACCTGGAGTGGATACTGTAATGTGTTGCCAAGACCCCCGAAGGAGGAAGGCACTCAACCCCTTGCCTCAATTGGAAACATCTCTGAAGGGCCATCTCATCTTCAGAGTGCCCCATGGGATGGGCGAGGCTTCCTTTGGCAACTGCTTTAACTTCCACTTTGTTCTCTGTCCTGTGTTTCCTTCACCGTCTGACAGGTATTATTCCCATACTCCTGAATAAATATGTCTCAAGGTCTGTTTCCTGAGGAACCGGACCTACAACCCTACTTTTCTCTCATACCCAGAACTGTAACAAACGAAAAGGTTAATTTCTTACAGGGGATAGTGGATTATTGTGGGAGGGGGTTGTTTTCTGGGCAGGAGGGGCTGGGATCCAGGACATCAAGGGACAGAAGCAGGAACTGAGCTTGGTCAGAGAAAGGAAGAATGGAGAACAGTGAGGTGCAGTTGATGACCATGGGAACTGGAATGGGGGAGGAGGCTGAGAAAGCGGTAAGGATGGTTGTGCCTCTGAATTTGCTTGCGGATCAAGAGCATTCTATTTCTAAGTTCAGCTTTTCCTTCTATTGTGCCTTTACCAGAGATGCTGGCAGGGGTGGGGGGTAGGGAGGATGGGGGTGGGCGTGGCTCTGAACTGAAAGCACAGCAGGAATCACAGCAGTTAGGGAGCAATCACACCAGCGAGTGGGTTTGCTGCCATTTGCTTAAAGTGATTTAATTAAGTACCTATTAATTAAAATTAGAATTGGTCTATATAGAATCTACGCTATAGAGAGAGGATTAGGAGGGGGAGCCGGCTTTCTGAGGCCAGCATTATTGATACACCAGTCCTTGTTAAATTAGTTAAAATTAATTTCAGCTTAATTCAGAATGGTAGCAAACCCCAAATAATAATAAATTAGCCAAGATAGAAATGTATTGAGATATCGCATATATGTATTGATATTGCATGTATGTATTGAAATGTCTAAGAGAAACCAAGTCTGGAAGTGAGCAGATCAGAGTTTTGCAACTATCAGGGACACCGTCTCTACCTGTATTCTTGTTCCACCAATCTCAAAAATGGGTCCACCTCATGGTCTTAGATGGCTGCTTGAGCTCCAGCCCTTGCATTTGCACCACAGGAAGGAGAGCAGGAGAGGAAGGGCATGGCCACACTGATCTGTAAGGGAGTCTGGTTTGGTGACCATGTGTCCAGTGAAAGCTTGGGAGTTCTAGTACCCAGGCAGAAGGGAAGAACGGCATTAGGGGCCATCCACAGCCTCTGCCATACCTGCCTTCCCCCATCCCTGACACCTGGACCACTCATGCCCTCTCTCTGCTCACCAGCCCCAGAGTGGTACTGACCAACACCCAGACCCAGGAGTGAGTGGAACTGTCTCTCCAGTCACTGCCCAGGGTTGCTGCCTGGCATTTCTGTGCCAGAGAACTGGACTTCTGACTCAGTTTCCCACCCAGCACTCCTCATCCATCATGGTGCTTACAATAGCAGTTGAATAGTTGTAACAGAGAGCATGTGGCTTGCAAAGCCTGAAATAAATGTGAGTCACATATGAAATTTTAAGTTTTTCTAGTAGCCACATTCTTTTAGAAGTACAAACACAACTTGGAAGCATAGAAGTGGCCAACAGGTACATGAAAAGATGCTCAACATCACTCATCATTAGGGAGATGCAAATCAAAACCACCGTGAGACATCACCTCACACCTGTTAGGACGGCTAGTATCAAAAAGACAAAAGGTTAGTGCTGGCGAGGAGGTGAAGAAAAGGGAAGCCTTGTACACTGGTGGGCATGCAAACTGGTGCAGCCGTCATGGAGAGCAGAATGGAGGTTCCTCAAAAAAATGAAAAAGAGAACCACCATATGGTTCAGCAATCCCACTTCTGGTATCTTCCGAGAGGAACTGAAATCAGCACCTCAGAGAATATCTGTATGCTCACGTTCATGGCAGCATTATTCGCAACACCCAAATATGGAAACAACACAAATGTCCATCAACAGATGAACGGATAAAGAAATTGTGGTACGTAGAGCCCCTGGAATATTATCCAGCCTTTAAAAAGGAGGTCTTGCCAATCGCAACAATCTGGATAAACCTGGAAGACATTTTACTACGTGAAATAAGCCAGACCCCAAAAGAAAAATACTTCATGATCTCACTTATATGTGGAACATAAAAAAGTTGAATACATGGAAGCCGAGAGTAGAATGGTGGTTACCAACGGCAGGGAGCTGAGAGGAAGAGGAGATACTGGGGAGAGAAGGTGCAGTTGTGTAGAATGAAGGAGTATAGAAATCTAGTGCACAGCACAGTGACTATAGTTAATAATACTGCATTGTGTACTAGAAATCTGCTAAAAGAGTCCATTTCCAGGCAGCCTCATCACGCAATAAACGAACGATGTAAGGAGATGGGTATGTGAATGACTTTGACTGTAGTCATCATTTTGCTATGTATATGTACATCAAAACATTATTGTGTAGACCACGTTATGTTGTACACTTTAAACATAGTTGTTACTAAAAAATAAAAGTAAAAATTTTATAAATACAAAGGAGAAAGTGAAATTAATTTGAATATGTCCAAAATATTATCAGTTCAACATTGCAATCAATATAAAATTATATAAATATAAATATAAAAATAAATATAAATTATCAAGGAGATAGTTTACATTCTTTTCTTTCCATACTAATTCTTCACTTATTGCACACCTCATTTCAGACTCGCTACATTTAAAAAGAAAAGACTAGCCATATTTCAGGTGCTCACGTGACTAGTGGCTATTGTGCTGGACAAGGCAGGACTATTGTAAGCTACACAATATACTTAACGTATTTCATGCCCACTACATATTTTTATATCACTTTTAAATGGATCAGTTTATTGAAAAGATCCCCATTTTCTGAATATTTATATTGCTTCCAAATTTCACAATTATAAACAAGACTGCCATCCACATTCTTATATTAAAAGTTTACACCCCATCTTTAATAGTTTCATTAGGATAAATTCCCAGATGTGAATCAAAGAGCATACATAAATTTTGAAGGCTGTTGAAATATGTTGTTTAATAATAGTATCTCCCTTACAAGGTTGTTATGAGGATTAAGTGAACTAGTACATGTGAACCAATTTTATTAATTCAAGTGGGGTTAATAAAACTTCAAATAGTCGTGTCTGGCACGTAAAGATACTCTACAAATGGCATCTATTATTATTAGCATTAGCATTATTTCTGAATGAATCTTCAGCACCATTATATTAATTTATGCCCCTATTAACAATGTCTAAGAATGCCTGTTTCTAGCACACTCTCTCCAATACGCTTCTTTTTATAGCCTTTCACAGGCAAAATTGGCTTCTTGTTATTGTTGGTTTAATCTGACTGGCGTTCCTTAGTTTTCTTATGCTTAGGATTAATTTTTCCTGATTTGTCACAACCTCAGTCTATATCTACATAGAGAGTTGGACCATTCTTCACGGGAGGGTTTAGGACAATAAGTGACCCTCTGTACCTGTCAACTTTCCCATAGTTATGTCATTGTAACAAGCCTAAATCTCAGTAGCTTACAACAACCAGTATGACAATACATGTGAAAGCCTAGGCTGACAGAGCAATACCTAACACGGACAAGCCACTCTCATGGCAGATGGAAAAGAAGGGAGGCAGATGAGCAAGGGAGTAAGAGCAGAGTCTCCTAAAGCCTCTGCTCCTACCTGGCACCTAGTCTCTTCCGCTCACATCTCCATTTGTTCATGAGAACGCAAGTCATGGCACCACACTCAATATCAAGGGGGTGGAGAAGTATGCTCCCACCATAAGAGACACTGCAAGTCACATGGCAGTGCGTGGGAATTGACATGGGGAGCCAATGATTGAGAACAATAATATGATCTACGCCACCAGTCAAATCAATCCAATTAAGTTAAACTGGTTTATGTGGCTCTAGCTACCTGAAGTCAGGAATCCCCTATAGGACTCTTGTCCTTCCGGGAGTCTTATGGCTCGGCCCCCGAAGGAAACAGAGGACAGAAGCTGGGCTGCTGACCTGCATTCAATGCGCTCTAAGGACAAACTGGTCCAGAGAGAGTCAGCTTAAGGCACATAAGAGTACATCTCCCACGCCCTGCATGAAGGTGCAGACTTGCCAACGAAAAGAGCTTTGCATCCCAAGAAATCATTTCATCATCAAATAACCAGGAAACAATAAATCCCCGGATGTTCTTACAGCCCTTGAACCAATGAAAGGTACCTCAGTTCTTTAGGAAAGACAGTACAACAGTCAGAACAGGGGAGAATAGGGTTTATATCCTGGCTGCATCACCTGTAAGATCAACAGTTGCTATCTTCATCATCAACATCATCACCACCACCTTTTCAGTTACCTGGCTTGATCCAGCCAGTAGCACCCTGGTTGGCCACAGAGGCATTTCCATCTCAAAAGACTGACCCCTGTACTGCAGAAATGAGCCACAGGCTCCAGGGGCCGGACTGCTTGGGACATCACTAAGCTACTTGCAACCTCAATAAAAACGTCTTCCTAAAATTCCAACACCAGAGAGTTTTGGAATTAATACATGCGTATGAAAATTACCAGCTTATTCCACTCCAAACTGAAGGAAACCATGCTAGGAACATGAAAAACAAACAAAAAAGCAATGCATGTTTCCTAAGGTAAGTCACTTCATATTTGAATCATTTATTTATATCACGAGGCTTTCTGGAGTGATTAGGGAGCTGCCAGTTCCACTTACCAACCTTTCTTCAGGTTACGGAGAAGCAAACCTTTCTTCCTGCTTTACGTGTGAGTGCCCGTGTTGGAGATTTGTGTCCCGACACCCAGACTCTTCCCCCCGGCTTTGGTCAGTCTCTGGAAGGACTCGGTGCTCAAAGGGAAACACTTCTCATTCTGAACCAACAGCAAAGGGAAGAAAAACAACACGATCCCTTTCATCCCATAAGGCTACTGAGTTTGCTTGAGCTTTTGAAAATGGTCAGGAATGAAAGTACCGTATTTTCTGTATCCATTTTTCAACTCTTAATCTTTCAACACCCAGCTCCAATCCCACCTCTACCGTGAAGCCTTTCCTACCTCAGGGGAGCATGATTTTCCCTCCCTTGAACCCCAGTGGATATTCCCTGACCCTACACCCTCATCGGCACTGTCTTCCCTCCTGGTGATGTTGGCTAAGTTCCCGAGTGGACTGTAGCAGCGGCTGATTTTACAGATTTATTCCAATCTCCCTCCTTCTGGGACTCATAGCACTTGGTTCAGAGGGGAGCCTGTGACCCCAGCAGGACTGTTCAGCATTTGTTCTGCATAATTAAAAATACACATTGAGAGAGAGGATTTGCTGTCTTCTCCTGGGTCATGATCTCTAAGGAAATTAGAAGCTTGGACTTTCTTAATGCCATCTTCTCTGGACTTTAGCAGAAAGCCAGTGCTGAGAGATGGAGAGTCTCGTGACATCTTTTGAACCCCTAGATCCAGCTATGCCTGAAACTCTTACCCCAGACTTCCCAATGATGTGAGCAAATACATTCCCTGTCTTCAGTGAATCTGAGTTGGCTTTAATCATCTACAACCTGAGTAACTAACATGCTCCCTCAGAACTCCTTAAGGAAAAAAAAAAAAGGTGCCTAAGGTTAAGGATTCTCCGGATCACAGAGTCCTTCCATCTGTGTTCTGCTTTTGTCCTTGTGTGGTTGAAGCTGGATCGCCTCCATGCCTGAGTCCCAGCTAGTGGGAAGGGGGCAAAAACACATGCAGGAGGGTACAGCCGATGTCTGGAGGTCCCCCTCTGGAGCTGGCACCACGGCTTGCCCTCAAAGTCATGCGACACGGGGTGCCTGGGTGGCTCAGTTGGTTAAGCGACTGCCTTCGGCTCAGGTCATGATCCTGGAGTCCCGGGATCGAGTCCCGCATCGGGCTCCCTGCTCGGTGGGGAGTCTGCTTCTCCCTCTGACCCTCCCCCCTCTCATGTACTCGCTCTCTCTCATTCTCTCTCTCTCAAATAAATAAATAAATAAAATCTTTAAAAAAAAAAAAAGTCATGCGACACGGCCACATCTCACTTCCGGGGAAGCTGAGGCGTGTAGTCTGGGCAGCTGCATGTCCAGCCATGTCTCTATTTCTGAAAGGAAGAACAGATGCTGATGCGCGACCCTGGGTCTAAGGCACACCAGGCGTCTGGAGATTGAGACAGCTTTCCACCGCCTCCGATTTAAGGGCGTGCAAGGTGGCGAGTGTGGTGAGGGACAAGCCGCTCTGTTGGTGAAGAGTGCTAGTGAACAGAACTCCTCCTCCCGGGGAGGCTGTGCACAGTGTCAACCTAGCTAAGCGGGGGCTACCTTCTCTCGAGTTCCCTTCCCTGTGTGGCCCCGAGTTAGGGCTGGCTGTGGGGGAAGTTAGCGTGGGATTCTAGCAATGCTCTCTGGTTCAGCTCAGAAGGCGGACCCAGGGCACCAGGCACTGCTGTAGCTCGCGGGCATTGCTGCTCATCTGCTGGCTCGCCAGGCCTACAGCCCCCCAGTCTCCTGCTGCAGCTTCTCCAAGTCCTCAGCCAGTCTGCAAGCGTAGCTCCATGGTGAAGGGCCTGCTCCTTCTGCAGGTCACCTCCTCCACCGAAGTTGGTGGCCGTGGGAGAGAGACCTGGGCTCTGACTGGCCTTGCAGTTCCCGGCCTTTCTCAACTTTAACCTTGGGGTTGCTCAACCTCAGCACTATTGCTCTTTTGATGATTCTGGATAATTCTTTGTTATGTGGAGCTGTCCTGTGCATTGTAGGATGTTTAGCAGGGTCCCTGGATACCAGTAGCAACTTTTACCCTAGTTGTGACGAGGCAAACTGTCTCCAGACATTGCCAAAGTCTTCTGAACGGGGGGTGGGGAATCATCCCTGGTTGAGACCTTCCCCCCCCGCCCCGGTCTTCCCAGCCAGCTCTTCTTTCCAATTGCTGGCCTTCTTGACCTTCGCCTTCACATGCAGAGGTCCAACAGGCTTGCTTAGCCCTCTCCACCAGCTCCCATAGTCACAGAAGGTCTGACCCTATAATCAATCCCTTATCCCATGTTCCTCATAGCTGGTCTGCTCAGGGCTGCATGATGACTCGTGGGCCTGAGACACTTGGCCTTCGTGGACCCCTTCCTCCAGTAAAAAAAAATAATAATAATAAAATTGATATTTTAAGGCTCTTTTGGTAGAAAAACAAATATCTAGGCTGCATTCATTATTATATATTCATGATTACATTCATTTTAATTACAATGAAAGCTTTTGTGGGCCCCTACACATACCAATCATGAGCCCTAGGCCTTGTGTGTCTAAGGGAGAAGGGAGCCCGAGGTCTGCTCTTTCCTTTGAACCTGACTGACAGGTGCACTCCCTTCACACAGTTACCTTCTTTGTAGTCAGAGCAAAACCACGGGAGGCAATGACTGGCTTCTTTTGGGACCAACCTGGGTTTACGAAAGTAACCCCAAGTACTTGATGTGGCACTCGGTGGTGGCTGAGCACAAGGGGGGAAGACCCTTGGTGAGTGTGACTGTGAGCCGACTAGCTGGGTCAATGGGAATGATAGTTGCAATTGAGGGCATTCCAGAGAAAGATGAGTGTGAAATAAAACTCCCTTTTAAAAACATAGCCAAGAAAACAAGTGTGTCTCAAGGGGAAATTGCAGACATGTGTTTTCCATGTATTTTCCATTCGATTGATAATAATAGGATGTAAATCATCGAGCGGAATCAGATGTACCAAACCCGGGGTCCTCGTCCCCACCTGGAGACGGCTGTTTCTGATTAGCTTGGAGTCCACTGCCCTGACGAACAGTGGGCGCCTCTCGGGGGCGCTGTGTAGGACGGGAAAGTAAGCCGTTGGGCGTCTTGCCTATTATTCCCACTCTTTCCTCAAGCTGCAAATCCATCAAATGTGAGAGGGAGGAATAGAAATTGTGCAGAGTGGAAGGAAGTGGGAGATGCTGTTTTATTCCACACCTCCCTCAGCACGTTTGTCCACAGACGTACAATATTCATTCTGGAATTAAAGCACCTGCATTACACCAGATGTTTCATAGACAGGCACCCCTGTGGATGGCAGGAGGTTTGTATGAAAGCACCCAATTCTTCTTGTAGCAGGGACTCTGCTTTTTTTTTTTTTTTCCCACGGAAATACCAGGAAACCATTTTGAGTTGAACAACCAAACTAAAGGCGATGGAGTTTAAGATAAATGTTATGAAAATTGCATAAAACATTATATCAAAACCCTTGGCAGTGTTGAAAAGCAAGATTTCTGAATCCAATGAGTAGCTGAAGAAGAAAATTCAATTCCATTTTTTCACTTTGTCTGCCAATTTTATAGCACGTCATTTAAAATGGAATCTCTAAAGAATCAATTCAAATTAGCTTTACAGTTTTCCCCAAAGAATCTGCTTTAAAATAAATTGAATTGGAGCATGTGACATAATAAGTGAGCATAAAATTCATGTTAACTAGTCCGAAGAAAAAACTTCTCAGAAGGAAACAAATAATCTCACATGACTGAGCTAAAAATAGTCTTTGGATTGTCAGTTTCAAAATTGAAAAAAATAGGGGGAGTTGTTATAATAATGATATGGCGCATTTCCCCCTAATGGAATGGCCTTGAATTTTGTAATAAATTACAGAAAGAGAATCCTTTGGGCAAAAAAGAAGATACGAGACACGCGTTGCTTTCATAAATAGAGTGACAGCGATGAAAATACCTTCCAGCTGGGACCAAGCAGCCTCAGCTTTTCTATGTGGTGGCTTCACCATTGAAGACCCAGCAGGGCGGGGGTAAGCAAGAGTTACAGTGAGGATGATCTGTAATAGTCTGCTGCCCTCTGTCCAGAAAACAGCTTTTGCTTTTTGCTTTATTTTGATCAGGTCTATCTATCAAGAATATCTATTTAAAATCTCTTTGTAAAGTTTATTAGGACTCAAGCTTCTCAAGGACGGGGACGGTATCTTATTTAACTTGGTAACCACCTCATACCCATCCCAGTGCCTGACATAGAAGAGGAATCCCATAAATGTTTGGAGGAGGGACACAAGAATGGATTAATGATTCAGTTTATTGTTTAAGTCAGATTAAACTTAGTTTTTTATTTTATCTTTTAAAAAAATTCACAGGGAAGTTGGGAAATGTGCAGTCAGCTTAATTAAGAAGGGGACGGTTGGGTTGTGGTAATTTGTTTCCCCTTCTATTGGGGTCCAGAAACAAATAACATGATTTACTCTTAAAGAAAGCTGGTGGAGATTCCTTAAGGCCCTGCCTAAAAGTGAGCATACAGGAGAAGTTTACCTTCATGGGGCCCAATATCTTGGAAGTTAGCTAAGTCTTGAAGAATGAGCCAGCCCCTCTTTTCACAATACCCACTTGGGTTTCCTTGCTTTTCCACTGTGCTCATTCAACATAGCTTAATAAGGATTGTGTCTTATTTCTTCTCACCTTACTTATTCCTCAATCCACCTATTCAGTGGTCCATCCATTTATCTGATCATCTGTCCATCAAATACTTAGGGATACAGTGATGGAAAATAACCATAGCTAACGTTTACTGAGTGCTTATTATATGTCAAGCATTGTTATAAACACTCTTGCTAATGAACTCATTTAATCATCCCAACAGTTCTATGAAGGATGTGCTGTCATAATCCATACTTTATATACAAAGCCAGCTGAGGTGCAGCAAGATTAAAGACCTTGCCCAAATTCCCACCACTAGGAAGTAGGGAAGACAAGATTCCAACCCAAAGAGTCAGTTCTAGTCAGACTAGAACCACCAGTCTGCTGTACTAATTAGACAGATATCGCCTTGGCCTTCATAGTCTTTCCATTCTAGTGGTAGAAATAGAATTTAAACAGGTAGCTGTAATTTCAACTGTAATGATTGCTCTGAAGGTAAACACAGGTGTTATAAGAGTGTGTGAAAGGGACACGTGGCCTAGTCTGAGCAATTGGGAAAGGCCTCAGTGCTGAGGAAGTTGGCCCTTGGGCCGAGATGTGAAGGGCTTGGGTGGTGAAGTATAAGCGGGCAAGTGTTCCAAGCAGAACAGCATGTACAGGGGAGAGAGGTATCTGTGCTGAGGCACAGAAAGTGGCCAAGGGGTCTTTGGTGTCTATGATGTCAGTATGATCAAAACAACTTGAACATAGGCCCTTCTCCAGGTGTTCTTGATCCCATTGACTTGTACTTTGTTTACCCAGTTACAGGAGTCAGAAATGCAGGAGACAACCTGTCATCTTCTCCCTCACCAGGTGTCCAACGGATCTAACCTGTCACCAATTCCTGTCACCCAGTGCTTCACCATATTTAATCCATTGTCCCTTATTCCTCTTGCAAACTGACTCATTTCTTTCTGCTCCTACCCTAGTTCCTGAATCCCGCCACTTTCCTCTCTTGCTTGGATACCCACAGCATTCTCCTGTATCCAGTGCCTGTCTAAAGGCACTCCAGAACCCCACACGTCTGTTCTCCACACTGCAGCCAGACTGATATTTCCAAAGGGCAAATATAGTCATGACACTTCTGTCCTCAGTTAAAAACCTTTGATGATCTCCCACTGCTCTTGGGAAAAAGACAAAAGTCCCTACATGGCCTGGCTCCCCTCTATAATGTCAGCACCATCCCAGGTGCCACGCCTTACCTCACCGTTCCTTAGCCACCATAGTCTGCCTCCCTTTGGTCTCTGCTACTGGCCATGCTCTCTCTTTGGAGGGCTTTGCCACGTGATCCTCCCTTTTCCTGGAATTTCCTTCTCCTCTTCTTATAGTTAGCTCCTGGTCATCCCTGAGATCCCCACCTAATCCTCAGCAAGCCCACCCTATGTCCCTGCTTGGGTATCTGACCCGTCCCTGTTACTATCTCCTTATGTACCAGATACCTCTCTGTTAAGGCTGAATCGTGTCCCCCCAAATTCCTATGTTGAAGCCCTAACCCCCACTACCTCAGATTGTGGCTGTATTTGGAGATAGGGCCTTTAAAAAAGTAATTCAGTTAAAATAAGGCCATTAAGGTGGGCCCTAATCCAATCAGACTGGTATCTATCTGTAAGAAGAGGAAATTTGGACAAACACACACACACAGACACACACATACAGAAGGAAGATAAGGTGAAGACACACAGAGAAGGTGGCTATTTGCAAGCCAAGGAGAGCTGCCTCTGTTGAGACCAAATCTGCTGATTCTGTGATTGACTTCCAGCTTCCAGAACTGTGAGAAAATAAGTATCTGTTGCTGAGGCCACTGGTCTGTGGTATTTTGTTATGGCGGCCTGAGCACACTAACATGGCCTCCTTCATAGCACCTGTCATCGTTGCAACTTACCTTTCGTTGCTTTACGTGATGGCTGTCTCCCTGACAGGGACGTGGGCTCCAGGAGGACTGGAACTGGGTCTGGTTTTGCTCATCACCTTGTAACACCAGAGCCTGGCACTGTGCTGGGCATGCAGTAGGTGCTCAATAACTTGCCGAATGAATCAATGAATGTAAAAACTTATGAGTGAATGCATGAACACACACACACGAAATAACAGTAAGTACACAGCGGTTTTACCTCCGAGAAGATTCGCTTTGGGCCCAGGGCGCATCCAGAAGCAAGGGCACCTTGGATTGGCTAATATGGGTATTAACATGCATTAATGTAATTTCACCAGCTACGGCGAATTCCTGGAATTTCAGGTTTTTAGTCCCTTAGAGAGAAACTGTTCAATGAAATTTAATCTCGTGGATTTTATTTTTAAAGAGGCAAATATCTCTCTCTCTAGAGTAAAAAAATAATTCTGAGAGACATAAATCCAACCTCCTTGCAATGGGAAGAAAATATCTTGTTTCTATCAAACCACGTTGATGAATGGCATGCTGGATTCAGCTTGGAAGGTGTCCTTGCTGGTTTCCACGGGGGCAAAGGCACCGTGAGAGCAGGAGGGAGGGCACGCAACACACGTGAGAATTTCTGTCGAAGTCTTCCGAAGAATCCTCTTTTCCGAGAAACTCATTATTCACTTAATTATTCATTCTGTTTATTTACTGTATAGTTATTACACATAAATATGGTGCAAATCCCCAGAATCCTCAAACACCAGATGCCAGTTTCCCTCTGCAGTCCCAAAAGACATAGCCAAGCCATCACTGTGAGAATTAAAACAACAACAACTAAAACCCAATTAAAATTGTGCCAGCATGTTCATTTCCAAAAGAAAAATCCTGCCAATGAATAAGCTTTTAGTCACTCCCCTGACTGCTTCTGTAAAGGAACAAACAAACAAAAAAACCTTAAAATGAAAACTGGCATATAATTAGTATTTAAATCATAGCTACAATGGGCTTCGTATCTGCACAGAAAGGGCAATGGCTAAGTCAACTGTGTGTCATTCCCCACCCCCCCTTTTTCAAAATCAAATGATTGAAGAAAATGGCACTTTGCTTTTTAGAATTTCCATGTGTCTGGCAAAACCCAGGGAGGGTGGTGGGAGAATCCGAGATGGCGACAGGATTGTTGGGATCTTGGAAACTGTGGATTACACAGTCTCTTCCTCCTCACGATCTGAGTGGGGTGATGACTGTCACACTGAGCAGGTGAACATGGAGCCTGTGCTCCTTGAACAAAATCCAACATAGCACAGGTCACCTGCCAAGGGGAGAGGAGGCCAATCTCATGTGAGAAGTGGCTGGGGGATACAGACAAAACCACACCAGCCAAGGGCAGGACAGGGCTTACAGCTGGGATGGAGGATGTGGGTGGGTGTGTAGGGGGAGGAGAAGGGAAGGTGGGGGTTCATGTGTGTAATTTTTGATAGATTACCAATCCTCTGGTGATGTTGGTCTCATGAAGAACAAAATGGCCTTTTAGGTGAGCACGTGACCGTGGACACCTCTAATAGAGAGTCACAGTGTAACTGGAAGATCTCTCTGGACTTCTACTCCCATTCTAACATAACAGCTGGCCTGAGGGGGCTGGTCACTGTGAGACCCATGGTGACCTTTTTTTTTTTTTTTAAAGATTTTATTTATTTATTTGAGAGAGAAAATGAGAGAGCACGAGAGGGGAGGGTCAGAGGGAGAAGCAGACTCCCCGCTGAGCAGGGAGCCTGATGCGGGACTCAATCCCAGGACCCTGAGATCATGGCCTGAGCCGAAGGCAGACGCTTAACCGACTGAGCTACCCAGGTGCCCCCTGTGATGACCTTTGAGATCCAGACAAATGAGTCCATTCCTGGACACACTTGAAGCTCCTCTGGATGGGCCAGAGGCCTGGGTGCTTCCCCAGAGCTCAGACCTGACAGGACAAATCTCCATTCTCAGTGTTGAGGTGACGAGGATGGGCTCAGGCAGCTTGATCAGGTTCAAATCCCGTGTCTGCCACTTACTACTGAAGGCCCTTCATGTCTCTGCTCTTATTCCCCCTCGTGAGAATAAAGATAATGCCTCTCTCTTAAAGTCACCACAAGATTTAAATGTGACAACGCATGCCAAGTGCTTAGAACAGTGTCAGCCCACGGCAGGCATACAGTGGACCTTGGTTTTTACAATTGATGTTAGTAAGTTTCAGTGCATGTGGCAATTTAGCATGGCACAGGACTAAGCTTTGTAGTAGGCCTGTTTTTTTCTATTTTTTATTTCCAAGGCAGCTGATAGAACTGTTCATTTCACTCTTGAGTAACAAGAATGTTCCTATTCCTGGCACCTCAAATTGAAATAAGTTCATTGCCTCCCGTCCCACAATGCCTCATGGCCACTTTTGCTACCTGTCGCTAATACTTTCTAGTCACGTAACCTGATTTGGTGCCTTTTTGCTGAGAAAGCAAAAACATTTTCTAATCTGTTCGGTGACCACATCGTAAAGTATCAAGCCCACCAAAACACAAAGGTCGTCATTAATAATATATGGAGTAGGAACTCTGTATAATATTTCATTATTGCTTTCTTACTAACATAACCTGAATAATCTGTTGCTGCTTTAAGAATTCATGGGCATGAGAGCCTGGTATATTAAGTTATGGCTCAAATTAGATATATTAAACAGTGACACCCGTGATATCATGAAAAAAAATGTGGTAGAACTGAGAACATCAATTTTAAATTAAAATAAAATCATTCTCTCTGTCTTATGCTTCAATTTTCAAAGCAGCTGCTCTTCTAGATTAGTATTGACATTACCTCACTATCAGAGGTCCAAAGTTAAATGCATGCACCTCAGTCCCTTCCTTCCTGACAGGCATTTCAAGTACAGTTGTTCCAATTTCTTCTCCGGGTAGGTCAGGGGGTACAACGGGAGATGAGGAAGCTGGAGCTGAGGGAGTGAGAGGTTAAGTGTATGGTTCCATGAGTTCACAGTCACACCATTATCCAAGCTGGGCATCAGGGACAGTAAAACTGGGCAGCATCTTCATAAAAGTCATAAAAACATGGAACTGGACAATTCCTTAGACACACACACACACACACACACACAGCCCTATGGCCCATTAAATAAGTCTGAGAAACTTTGTACATTCTACCCGTTTCTTGCAGTGCCATAACGGGATGTTAGTATTTTTAAAGTTTGGGGGACTCCTACAGTAATAAGAATACCCATTTATCATCTTCAACCAAGTATTCCCAAGCTCCCAAGTTTGGCCATGGTGCTCTTTTTTTTTTTTCATATAACACTTATTTATGTATAAATGGGCAATGAGGCATTTTATCTAAGTCAACCTTGCCATTGAAATGGATAAGAAAGAGGAAACTGAGACCCAGGAAAAGTAGTTGACTTGCCAAAGAGCACACACACTGAGTGGAGAGTAGAATTCAGATCCTCCATTACTTAGCTCCAAATCACACTGCCTCTCAGAGAAATATCCCTCTCCTTCATCAGTGTACCCAATCCCATCATACACTAGGCATGGTGCCAGCCACTAGAGACATGAAGACAAAAAAACAGAAAACAAAAAACAAAAAACACATGATCCTGGCTTCAGGAAGCTAATAATCCAACGTTGGAGACAGATATGGAAATGTACCAGTCACACCACAACACAGGCAGTACTCTGAAGAGGCTGCTATGGATGTCGAGAAGAAAGTATGAAAGTCTCTTAATGGAGTAAGGAGAGGTGTCATGCAGGAGGTGTTGTTGGCATGGGGCCTTGAAGGGTGATCAGGACTTAGGCTCAGAATGTTTTTCTCTCCCTCAATCACTTTCTAAGTTCTCACAATAGCTCTCTTATGTGGGGAGATGTTTGCATAAATTACCATGCTGGAGCCACATAACTCTGTCACCTGATTGGACCAGGACCAGGGCCCAGAGCAGCCAATCTAATGACTGGCCAGTACCCTAAGAGTGTCTAGGGAGTGCTGCCCAATCGAACTCCATGCAATGATAGAAATGTTCTATTTGCCACTGTTCAATATGGTAGCCGACAATCACATGCAGTCATTGCACACTTGTAATATGGCTACTGAATATGGCTATTCAATGAGGAACTGAATTTTAAATTTTCTCTAATTTTGATTAACAATTAAATTTAAGTTGCCACGTGTGCTGGTGACTACCATGTTAGACAGCAGTTTTAGACTGATAAATTCACTTTGTGATTCCAATTTAGGGGCGCCTGGGTGGCTCAGTCGGTTAAGGGTCTGACTCTTGATCTCCACTCAGGTCATGATCGCAGGGTTGTGAGATTGAGCCCTGAGTGGAACTCTGCATTGAGTGTGGAGCCTGCTTAGGATTCTCTCTCTCCCTCTTTCTCTCTGCACACCCCACCCCATCACTGCTTGCACATGTTCTCTCTCTAAAAAAAATAAATAAAATAAAATACAAGTTGGGGGGGTGCCTGGCTGGATCAGTCAGAAGAGCATTCAACCCTTGATGGGCTCAAGGCCCACATTGAGTGTAGAGAGTACTAAAAAGTAAATAAACTTAAAAAAACACATAAAATACAAGTTGGTTTAGATTTATAATTTTATGTTGAAATTCAAGTTCACAAGTAGTGTTGGAACATCATGAGAATTAAGATTTATCAGATTATAGAGTTCAATAATTAATTGATTTATAATTATTAAATAATTTATTTAAATGCATGGGAAGATGTCTTTGTTCACTGAAAAGTTAAAGGACTTAAAAGAGAATTGATTCATTCAAAGATTGAAAATATTCAAAATAAGTCCTCTGCCCACGATAGAATTAGCTAGAAAGCAATAAGGAAAACTGGAAAACCAAAAATATTTTTGAAAATGTAATAATTCACTTCTGAATAGACTGTGCACCAAAGAAGAAATTACAACAATGAGCAAGAAGATAACAATAATGAAGATAAGACGTATTAAAACTTGGGACCAAAGCAGCGGTTTAGGACATTCATAGCTTTACTTCATTATTTTTTATAAGACTTTATTTATTTATTTGAGAGAGAGAGAGAGAGAACAAGTGGGGTGAGGGGCAGAGGGACAAGCAGACTCCCCGCTGAGCATGGAGCCTGATACGGAGCTTGATCCCAGGACCCTGAGATCATGACCTGAGCTGAAGTCAGACACTTAACTGATAGCCACCCAGGCACCCCAGGACCTTCATAGCTTTAAATGTAAGTATAAGAAAAGAAAAAAAGCTGAAAATCAATGACCTTAGCCTCTCAAGTAGCTAGGGGAAAAAAGCAGAATAGAAAGAAGAAGAAAAAATAAGAAGGGCAGAAATAATGAAACAGAAAATAAAGAAAAGCAACAAGCCCAAAAGTTGATGTTTTGTTAAGATTAATAAAAGTAATGAATACCTACAAAGACCAATCAAGAAAAGATAACAATATATATATATATTTAAAGATTTTATTTATTTATTTGAGAGAGAGAGACTGAGAGAGAGAGAGCATGAAAGGGGGGAGGGTCGGAGGGAGAAGCAGACTCCCCGCCGAGCAGGGAGCCCAATGCGGGACTCGATCCAGGGACTCCAGGATCATGACCTGAGCCGAAGGCAGCCGCTTAACCAACTGAGCCACCCAGGTGCCCAACAATATATTATTTTTATAGGTGCAGTTAAAACTTAAGGAAATGTAAGAGAATTATAAGAGCCACCTGAAGGTGATAAATAAATTTTTGGATACTTATAAACAGAACAGTATGATCTGTATATGAGATGAAGGCTTAAGGAAGAACTAGGCTTTTTACCATTTGCTCTGGTCTGAACATTTGCTACCCACCCCGCCAAATTCAGATGTTAAAATCCTAACTCCCAGGTGTTAAGAGGTGGGACCTTTGGGAGGCGATTAGGTCATGAGAGCAGAGCCTTCAGGAATGGGATTAATGCTCAGGTAGGGCTACAGTGAGAAAATGAGCGTCTGTAAGGAAGTAGGCTCTTGCAGGTTCAGTATCTGCCAGCACCTTGATCTCAGTATTTCAGCTTCCAGAACTGAGAAAGAAAAGATTTTTGTTCATTAACCACCCAGCCTATGGTATTCTTGTTATAGCAGCTCGAACAGACTAAGACACCATTATAATTTTAATGAGTAAAATATTAACCTTATAAAACCAAACTTGTCTCTGAGTAATCTCACAACGACCATGCTGGCTTCCATGGCTATGATGCAGGACCAAGCTGAGGCCAAGCTGTCAGGAGGGCAGGGAACACAAAGGAGAGTTAGTCACAACGTGCTAGTGCGCTCCTACCATGAACAGGCTGTTTCCCCCAGCTTTACTGAGATACAATTGACATACAACATTATGTAAGGTTAAGGTGTACAATGTGATGACTTGATACCCTTATATATTATGAAATGATTACCACCACAATAAGGTTGGTCAATATCTCCATCCCCTGACATAATTACCTTTTTTAAAAAAAAGTTGTGATAGGAACACTTGAAATCTATTTTCTTTTTTTTTTGTTTTGTTTTGTTTTTTTGTTTTGTTTTGTTTTTAAAATCTTTTTTTTTTTTTAAGGTTTTATTTATTTATCTGAGAGAGAGAATGGGAGACAGAGAGCATGAGAGGGGGAGGGTCAGAGGGAGAAGCAGACTCCCTGCCGAGCAGGGAGCCCGATGCGGGACTCGATCCCGGGACTCCAGGATCATGACCTGAGCCGAAGGCAGTCGCTTAACCAACTGAGCCACCCAGGCGCCCCTTGAAATCTATTTTCTTAGCAACTTTCAAGCATATAATGTAGTCCTGTTATCTATAGTCACCATGCTGTACATTAGATCTCCAGAACTAATTCCTCTTATAACTGGAAATTTGTACCCTTGGACCAATACCTCCCCATTTCCCCCAGTCCTGCAACCACTATTCTATTTTCTGTTTCTGTGAATTTGGTTTTTTTAGATTCCATGGGTAATTGAAATCACACTGTATTTGTCTTCTCGAACCTATTTTACTTAACATAATGCCCTCAATGTCCATCCTTGTTTTGCAAACGGCAGGATTTCTTTTTTTATCGCTGAATAGTATTCCATTATTCCATAATGGAATTACACACACACACACACAACCACTACACTTTCTTTACCCATTATTCCATCAATGGGCACTGAAGTTTCTATGTGCTGGCTATATTAACAGGTCTTTCGAGACTGGACACAGAGAGAATCTAGGAGCCATACCTTGTGGGTAGATGGTACCTTACAGATTTCTCAGTGTTGTGAGGAATTATGAAGTTCAAAAGAAGTATAAAGGGTTTTCTGTTCAATAGGTCCAAAGCTAAGGGATTTCTTTCCTTGAAATGTATATTGAAAGTAATATAATAGGACAGCTGGGGACTTTTTTCTTAGTTTTTTGAAGGTTCTCCAAATGCAATTCAAAAGCAGGTACTTTAAACTATATGAGGTCTCTTCTTTGTCAGAAACCAACCCAAATCATATAAGAGGCTGTTAATATACTTCCCCATGGCAAAGGCTTGACCCTTGAGAGTTGAAAGAGTCCTATAAAGGTGCCATAAAGTGGTGGTCTTCAAAGTTTTTTGCTAAAGTATCCCAAAACATTATATTGAAAAGCTATGTATCCCTTTGCATATTTTTAATTGACATCTACACTTTAGTTAGAAATTTAAATAGTAGCATGGGATATAATTTTCACCATAGTAAAATTGTAATAGGAAATTTTTTTTTTTTTTTTTTGGACAGCAAAGCAAAGTTTATTGAGCAATAGCAAAGTGATCTACAAAACTCCCGAGGAGGGAGGGGGCCCCAGGGGGTTGCCCTGTAATAGGAAAATTTTTAAAAAAACTTTTAATTTTAGAACAGTTCTAGATTTACAGAAAAATTGTGAAATAGTAAAAAGTTCCCATATATCTCAAACCCAGTGTATCCTAATGTTAACATCTTATATTAGTATGGTACCTTTGCTATAGTGAAGGAAACAATATTGGTACAATATTATTAACTAAAGTCCTTACTTTATATATCCTGAATTTTTACCTAATGTCCTTTTCCTATGCCAGGACACCATCCTGGCTATCACATTACATTTGGTTGTCATGTCTCCTTAGGCTCCTCTTGGCTGTGACAGTTTCTCAGGCATTCCTTGTTTTTGATGACCTTGACATTTTTGAGGAGTATTAGGCATCTTGTAGAATGTCTCTGAACTGACAGGTGTCTGATATTTTCCTCATGATTAGACTGGGGTTGTGGGTTTTGGGGAGAAAATCCAGAGAGGTAAAGTGTCATTTTCATCACCTACGTAACAGTTGATAGTATCAACATGATTTATTATTGTTAATATTGACCTTGATCACCTAGCTGAGGTAGTGATTGTCAGGTTTCTCCACTGTTCCTCTGTGCCCCACCCCACTCCCTGCTTCTGTACCGTACTCTTTGGGAGAGAGTCATTCTATTCAGTCCACACTTAAGAAATGGAGAGTTGTACTCCTTCTCTTTGAGGGCAGAGAACTTGCATAAATTACTTGGAATTCTTCTGCAAAGGACATTTGTCTCTACTCTTCCCTTTATTTCTTTATTCGATCAATTTATTTGAATCAGTACGGACTCATGGATATTTATTTTACTTTGGGTTACAACCCAATACTACTTTATCAATTTTGTTGCTCAGATTGTTCCAACTTTGGTCACTGGGCACTCTTTCTGTTGGTTCCTATGTCCCTTGGTCATACCCCCTGTCAACAAAGGGGGTCTTGTTTTTGTTTTTTGTTTGCTTTTTGAGCACTACCTTACCTTCCAGCACTACAAGATGCTCCAGGCTTATCTTGTGTTTTTTGCCACATTAAAAAAAATTCCCAGTGCTCTACCTATTTAACCCACACCCTGCAAAAAACCCGATAATCACTAATCTTAGTCACCACTATAGTTTTGCCTTTTCCAGAATGTCACATTGGTATAATTTTTTACACTTTTTCACACTGGCTTCATTACTTAATATACATTTTAAGACTCACCCATGTCTTTTTGTGGCTTGATAGCTTATTTCTTTTTATCGCCGGGTAATAATTCCATTGCGTGACTATACCACATTTTGTTTATCCATTCACTTCCTGAAGGACATCTTGGTAGCTTCTAGTTTTTGGTGATTATGAAGGAAGCTGCTATAAACATTCATGTGCAAGTTTTTATGTGGAGAGAAGTTTTCAAGTCAGTTGAGTAAATATGTAGGAGTATGATTGCTGGATCATATGGTAAGACTATACTTAGCTTTGTAAGAAACTGTCAAACTGTCTTCCAAAGTGGCTATACCGTTTTGCATTCCCACTAGCAATAAATGAGAGTAAACATTACTAAACTGAAAATAAGAGAGGTGGGAAGAGGAGGAAGATGAGGGAGGAGGAGGAGGAGGAGGTGGGGGAGAGAACAGAGAATGAGAGACATTTCAGATAAAATCCTCAGTGTAACATACGTATAATTGGAGTCCGACAGGACATTCTCTTCAAGAATGTGGCAAAAGATGTATTTGAAGAGATAATGGCCAAGAAGTTTCCGTATTTAATGGAAGACATAAAGTATCCTGCAATTTTGGTTTTTATTTGTAGGAGGGGGGAAAACTGTTGATATAAGTTTGTATATCAGCCAAAAAAAGCAGGTCCAATTGAATCTTGGATGGCCCAATGTATTTAATTCTATTTGTGAATGTGAGAGGGATAGTAAAAACAAAAGAAAGAAGAAAAGAAGGAAGGGAAGGAAAAAGGGGGGAAAAGAAATAAACAAGCTTCATCCCACAAGCAGTCTAATACAGATAGCAATAGGGAAAGCTTGATAAAGAAATGGACTCAAGGGACACCTGGGTGGCTCAGTTGGTTAAGCACCTGCCTTTGGCTCAGGTCATGATCCCAGAGTCCTAGGGTTGAGTCTCAAGCCTGAATCGAGTCCCACATTAGGCTCTCTGCTCAGCGGGGAGTCTGCTCCTCTCTCTCCCTCTGCCCCTCCCCTGCTCATGCCCTCTCTCTTGCTCTCTCTCTCAAATAAATAAAGTCTTAAAAAAATAATGGACTCAAGCACTATTGCTGCCATGTTTGGCCTTAGAAACATCATTTAAAAGCAAGGTCGGCGTCTTTCTTTAAAATGAGGAAGATGACCAAACCTGGCTTCTACTTTATAATGACTGTTATTATGATAGTACTTGTGATATATTTCTAGATCCTTGGTCAATTTTTTCCTATAAACTCAAAATTTATTGATATTGTTCTTCCTAAAGTCACATACTATAACAAACCTAACTGTTTTGCTCTTTTTTTCCCAAGGATCAGTAAACCATAAAATAGGGAGTATATTTGGATTTCAGTTTATGTTTTCATGTAAATTTATCTGCATTTCCTTGAAGTTACAATAATGTTCTTTTTGATTCACATTTCTGAGTATTTTACCAATTTAGTAATCTAAGAAATTTAGATTGAGCACTTAATATTTTATTATGTTCAACTGTTTTATGCTAAATTGCTTTAAGCCATTTTTCAATCCATGGGGCCAAGCCGATTTAAATCTGTTGTGTATGAAAGGTCACTTTGTGAGCAGCTACTCCAATGCCATTAAATTTCAATTTGTGTGTTATTTTAACTAATTCTGCAGTTCCAAACAGATTCCTCAAAAGTTATAAGAAAAAGGAAAGTAACCAATGGTTTGTTTTCATTAATCCTAAATTATACTTCTGTAAGTGCAGTGTGAACACCAAATAGTGTGATTGGTGAAACACACTGTTCAGAATTTGTGCAACACACAGATAAGTATTGTGAAAATGCACATCCATTTTTAAAATGCTTCCATTTTTTTAGAGCATTTCTAGAACTCTTCTTTGACAATTGTCTTAAGAGCCTGCAGCACACTTTATTTTTTTGTTTAAATTCAATTAGCCAACATATAGTACATCATTTTTTGATGTAGTGTTCAATGATTCATTGGTTGCATATAACACCCAGTGCTCATCACATCACGTGCCCTCCTTAATGCGCATCACCCAGTTACCGCATCTCCCCACCCACCTCCCCTTCCACAACCCTCAGTTTGTTTCCCAGAGTCAAGAGTCTCTCATGGTTTGTCTCCCTCTCTGATTTCTTCCCATTCAGTTTTCCCTCCCTCCCCCTATGGTCCTCTGCACTATTTCTTATATTCCACATATGAGTGAAGCCGTATGATAATTGTCTTTCTCTGATTGACTTATTTCACCTAGCATAATACCCTCCAGTTCCATCCATGTCGATGTAATAGTAGGTATTCATCCTTTCTGACGACTAATATTCCATTGTATATATGAACCACATCTTCTTTACCCATTCATCTATTGAAGGACATCGCAGCTCCTTCCACAGTTTGGCTGTTGTGGACATTGCTGCTATGAACATTGGGGTGCAGGTGTCCCTTCTTTTCACAACACCCACAGCACACTTTAAAAGAGATTGTGTCTGGTGGCAAATCTTTAATTTGATTAATAACCCAATGGAATGTGGGTCTGATTAATTACCTAAAGGAGTTTGGGCTAAGCCTAGTGACATGTTAAGATGGGAATTAATATTTAATACTTATTATGTGTTAGATGCTTGACTTGGGGTGACCAATGAATCCGGAGAAACTCATTTTGGGTCCAAAAATGAAGTGTAACTATAGAATATGGACCAATGTCATGGATGATTTTCCCACTGGAGGCAATGCAGCATGGTAGGAAAGTATCTGTATTTAGTAAGGCCGACAGGTTTGAATTATCATCCTAACACTCTCCACCCACCCTCATCACTTGGCCTGAGTCAAGGCACTTAGACTCTGAGACTTGTTTCCTCATTTGCAAAAGAAGCTGACTAAACCTATCTCAATAAATTTTCAAGAATAAAATCTTTAAAAATACAAAATACTTAGCATAATTAGGCCCCCTTCCCTCTTCTGAAGGTGACAACTGTGAGGGGGAAATACTCATTAGGATGAAGGGGGCCCAGCATTCTTTTTCATTGAATTTTATTATTTTATGGTTGCATTTTCCTATTTTCTCATCAGATATTAATTCCAAGGTTATTTGTTACTTTTCTACATGGGGCAAAAATCTGCTTGCCATTTCGGTGTTTTGGGGCTAAGGGACTGTGTGCATGTGTGAGTCACCTAGTTGTGGGATGGGATGATAGAGGGGGTTGTGAAAGATGAAGCTGAACATATAAGTTGAGACCAGATTATAGAGGTCTTTGAATGACATATTAAAGGTTGAGACATTATCCAATAGAAAAGGTGGCTACTAAGAGCTTTGGAGCAGAGAAAAAATAAGTTTTGTCTGTGCTTTGGGAAGATAATTGACATGCTAGACAAAATTTCCTGACAGCGGGGTCTGTTTCTTACTTATCAGCACATCCTTTACTCTTCTTTATACCAATGAAAAGAAAAAGGAATGGCTGGATGGGAGGATGGGAGTGGGAATCAGAACACAGCGGGGAGACCATGATGCGCTGGAAGAAAATGTCACAGAGTTACTACAGACACAGTGACTGGCTGAGTGTCAGAGCGGAGGAAGATGGGGGAGACTTGAAAAGAACCCTGAGGCAGCTGGCTTGGATGACAGCTCAGGGTGGGTGGCCGGGTGGTTGCCATTAACAGAAATAGAAAACACAGAGTGAGAAACCAGTTTTGAAAATTAGAGGAAACAACAAGTCTGATTTTAGTTCAGTGAATTTGGAATTGAGGTGGAAATGTCCAACAGGCAAATGAAAACACAGGTCTGGGTTGAGCAGAGGTCAAAACTAATGACAAAGATTTGTTTGTGGAGTCATATCCATAAAGGTGTTAGCTGAAGTCTTGGGGGCAGATGAAATGATCCTTGGAGAATGTTGATCAAGACTGGCCAGTTACAGGAGCATGGAGAATACTAACATTACCAGATGGCTGTAGGACAGGAATCACAAAAAGGTAGTAGGAAAAATGGGCACAGATATACCACGAGAGGGCAATGTCATGGAGCCTAAAAAGAGAAGGGCCCAGGAGAAGGGACAAGTACAATGAAGTCTGGAAGGCACTGGTAGGTTTGCCTGGAGGAGATCACCTGTGAGCTCTTTGAGAGCCGTTGCCACTGGGGAACACTGGAGCTGATTATAGTGATAGGTCAAGTAGAGGCTGGGCTGTTGGGAGACAAAAGTGCTTCCTCTTTTATCTTCAACTATCTCTTGTTAGTCTCTTTAGAAGACTCTTCTCTCTGCTGCCCCAGTAAATGCTTATGTTACCTAGGACTCTGTCCTTGGCTCTATGCTTATAACAGGGTTCTCTTGGTTTCAAATAACAGAAAACAACTCCAGCTGGCTTGAGCAGAAAGATTTATTGGAAGGATACAGGGTTACCTCATAGGACCCAAAGTGTTATGACTGGGCTTTGCACACAAGCTTTAACCAGAAAGCAAGTACCATAGGGTTTCTCCAGCTTCATTCTTGTTCTCCTCTAGCTATTTCACTTTCTGCTCTCATTGCAAACCAGCTGCCTCGGTTTTCCAGGCCATGTGGTGGAAAACATGTCTGCATTTGCTCCTGAGTCATAACCACCCACTCAGCCACTCAGAGGAGCACTGCTATGTCTCACTCACTCTTCTTCTTGATGTCTCCAAAGGGAAGGGATGGAGTTGATCAACTTGCATGGATGCCCACCCTTGGGCCATTCAACTGAGGGTAGAACAACAAGGTCACACTATACAGACAGCATCATGTGGTTTGGGGATGAGGGTAGGGACTGGGACCTGGAAGTGAGAAGCTGAAGGGAAAACTTACAGGATGAGGATCTGGATTGGGCCTAGGGGAAGTGATGAGGAGAGAGTGGCATGAGCAGCTTCTCACCTCCCCTTTCTTTTTGATCTTTGCTCTGAGAGCGTGGACCCTCCTAAGCAGCAAATCCTAGGCGTGCTCTCCATCCAAACTAGGTACAATTTCTTCCAAGAAAGTGGAATGGCTGCCTGGCTTTTATCAACTTCCACTCCCTGTGACCAGCCCTCAGTACACTTGGAGTGTCCAGTGGCCATGTCTATACCCTCTAGATGAACCAGAGTTGACTGATCCAGAGGCCAACCAGAGCCTCTTTCTGGGGTCTTTGGACTTGGAACTGGACAGATCATGGGCCAACTCCTTTTTGGAACCAAGTGAGGCTGATGGTTCATATGGCACAGAGGTGGGGTCTGGAGGTACTTGCACTGCTAGTTATCTTGAAACTCAGCTGCACCACCGCCCTCCTTATGTTAGATTCCGTAAGCTAGCCCAGTATTTTCTAATAAGTTCCCTTTGCATCTAAGCTCGTTTGGGTAGATTTCTGTCATTGAGACCGAAAAAAGCCTGGACTAATCCAGGGTCAAGGGAGTTGCCCGATAGCTATTCCCAGCCTGGCCTCTTGCCTCCCACATCAACTGGAGAAAGTGAATCCTCTCTTTCTCTTGTCATGTTTCCCGGGAGAAATAACGTCCAAATGGTGACTGCAGTTCAAGGTTTTAGCATTCTGGCAATTTCTGAAGTACTGGCACTTTCTTGGTGGCTTACTCTGATTTCGATATTTAAAAAAATCTAAAATCAGTATCACTTATATAATGAGATGAAGACCAATGACTCAACTATTTAAGTTCTGATGAAAACACTTCCTGAACAAAACTCTACCCAAAGTCAGAAAGCGCTTTCCATCAGCTGGAACAATTTGTACTAAAACACACATGATACTCAAGGATACCTTGGATCCACTTTGCTTTTGAAACAATATTCATTTGTACTTCTCAATGATTTTCAAAGTTTTCTTCATTTTTGATAATGTTTAGTTTGCTGATCTTTGAATAAGATTTTTAAAACAGTCTTTTTATTTTGGAATAGCTTTAGATTTGCAGAAAAATTGTGAAGATACTACTACTTATTGTTAACTAAAGTCCATTCTTTATTAGTCCTTACCTCATGTTCTTTTTTCTATTCCAAGAACATCAAATTATATTGTTTTGTCTCCTGAGGCTCCTTTGGTTTATAATAAGTTTAAGACCTTGTTTTTATCTGCCAATAATTTGTGTTCAAGTGATGCTTGTTTAATGTTTCTATTGTACAAATGTCTATTTTTACTTGATCTTTAAATGTTTACTACTTTTAAAATTTGAATTAGATGTTTTCCTAGTGTTAACGTTACGATTTCTGAACACTTAGAGCTAAAATATTGGCACTGATACTAGCATTTATGTAAAATGCGTGCTGAGGGTCCCGTGTCACAGTTTCTGTTCCGGCACAGCAATTACCAGATCCCCCGGACCGACGGGCAAAAGACGGAGAATGTGAACGCAGACGGCTCAGGCTCTTGGTGCAAGCGGGGCTCCCCACAGCCAGGAAGCGTGCAGCAGAGGACACAGCAGAGTAGCCACACGAACCCCAGGCCCAAGCCATCTGAAAGGGCTCCGCAAATAAGTCTTTTGCCCCCAGTATCCTTCCTTACTGCATGCTGTTCTTCCTGTGTATACAGCTGGACAAGACTTACTTGTGTCAGCCCAATCTGGTTTTTTTTTAATCACGTACAGCGAGTGCCCTAGGGCCATTTTTCAATGATGATTTTGACACTGGGTCCATTATCTTAGAGAAATCTTAAGTCCTTGTTTTTCTAATGCTTTTTTGATCATTGCTTGGAACATCGTTAAGCACTCAGTACACACAGGTGCTATTATTTGTTCAAAACAAGTTGAATGCAAGAAGGAAATTGGTACCATTGGCAGGAAAAAGTGACTTCTCTCCAGGCATTAGGAACCAACGAGAATCAGGGAGCGAGCAGGTGGGATGGTGAGGACTAGTGAGTGGAGCGCCCCAGCCCACAGCGTGGGTGGGTGTGGTGGGTTGAGAGTGAAGAGGAGGGGTGGGGACCTGCCCTAGTGGCCGAGCCAGCAGCAGCCTCGCTCAGGGCTGCTAGGCCCATGGAAGACTACCTGTAATGACCACCTACCTCTAGGATTCTGCGATGCAAGTAATATCAGCATCTGAAAACCACAATGGAGAGTTTAATCACAAGTATGCAGCATAATTACATCACTAACGGAGCAGCGTTTGACATTTAAATATACATTACAATCTATTTCTCTCCCCAGAAGTTGCCAAAAGCAGTTCACAATAGTTAGGCTTCATTTTGTCCATAGTTCATGGCATATTCAAAGTCTTTAAAGCTGACAAGACCGTCTGAGTCTTGATCTACTTCCCTGGAAAGTGAAACAAGAAATTTAGTTATTTACAGGTTATTTTTGTCACACTTCTGCATCAAGAGCACTCCACAATCTTTATTTCTTTGCATGTCTATGAGTGAGAGGCACCTACTTGAAGGCAAATTTGATGCCTATTTTTTTCTTATACTGATAACGCCTATGGTGGGAAGGAAAGGAAAACATATTCATTAAAACCTACAAAAATAATATATTCAATACATTTAAAGGGATGAAGCCAAATGCACAGGTTTTTTTTTAAAAAAGCAGAAATGACGGTTTTTCTTGTCATCCTGCACATTCTTTCTGTGATGTATCAACAAATATATATGCAATACACAACAGAAATGTGTAATAAACCAACGAGAGATAAGAAAAATGTTTGGGGAATAAATAGCGATGATGGGAACAATGATTGACACCTGCACCGAGCTGCCTTGGCATTCCTTGTCTCATCGAATCTCAGCATGGTGCTGGGATGGGTCCACTTTACAGACAGAGACACTGAGCTGAAAGCGGTCCACCAACTTCACAAGATCACACTGCTGGTAAGTGGGCAGACTTGGAACGCAAATCGAGACCATGATATTCCCAAACCAACGCTCTCTAAGTACTCTACTGCACGTTGCCTCCCTACGTAAATAGACTAGTCCAAGGAGAAGGGGTTGTATTGCAATTTCACGTGGCTAACTCTAGCTCCAGAAGTCTTCACTGGCCTCGGAAGTTGTGTTAAATCCTCACAAATATCCAATCAGCTTTTCGGACTCCTAGGAAGAGCAGTGAAGATGGGAGCCTCTGGCTGGTTGGCTGAGGCTGTGGGTGGCCTCAGTTGGGTTGGCCGTGTGTGTCCTGAGAACCACTGAGACAGGAGCATTGCTCCCTCAACAGGGACAGAGAAATCGTGCCCCCTCCACATGGGTAAGATAACACATGTCAGAAGGACAAAAATCACACATTTCAACCATGACAGGAAAGGTAACGTTTATTTCAGAAGTGTGTTTGAAAGGGTAACTGATGAGCAGTGGTCACAATTCCTCTTTGGGGGGCCTTCTAAAACAATGCATTACATTCCTTATGTAGAGCTCTTGTGGTTGATGCAAATTACATTTTGTTGAAACAACAAATGGTATCAACCATGACACAGGGCTTTTGAAAGCAAAGACTGGCCCAAGTAACAGAGCCACTAATCACTGTAATAGTTTTAAAGCAGGCTTTTAAAATATTGAATTCTAAAATAAACTTTCTGAATATTTCATGCCAAAGTCTCCGAAGTCTATAATGGTTCTGGATAGTGATGGTAATTTTTCATTCTTTTGAAGTAGAGAAAATCCCTATTTCTCTGCCCCAGGGTGAAACCATGTTGCAGTGTGTTCGTAGAAAATGACTGTAGACTACAGAGGCCATTATTTTTGCTACTTCTTTTGGTAAAATATACATGATTTCATGCTATACAGGACCAAAAGCAGAATGTCAGATCTCTTCTAAGGGATTAGAAATAATCAGTATCACATGTTACTGACTACGGAATATAAACCTTCCCTTTTATTAAATTAGATAATTGAAGATTCTTAATATTGCCTATGTGTTTTTTCTGAAGGAAATGGATTAGGTAAGTGGCCTTTTTTTCTTTCCACTCTGAACTGGTATGGTTGAACTACAAATCCCAGAGGGTGGGTTAAAGAGGATAACTAGAAAAGTAATGTTTAGAATAAACTGCTTCCGAGAATATTTTCTCAGTGTGTTTGTTCACTTACTGAGATGCTGAATGTTTGTGGAAAAGGGAATCCCTTTTTCTCAGTAAATAAACTTCATTGTAATTGCATTCACTTACTTTTCTTGCTGTCTTTGCCAAAACTTCCCATCATAAAATGGGCACGGTATAACCAAGAATCGTTAAAATGGAAACATTTATTCATAAGGTTTGTAGTGGCATTTTATTCATATAGTGAATGGAGGAACATCGTGTTTATATTTAGAATGAGACGGGGTAAAATACTTTCTATCTTCTGACTTTTCCTCCTCATTATTGTGTGTGTGTGAGAGAGAGAGTGAGAGAGAGAGAGAGAGAGAGAGAGCGTGGTCTGGTCGTCTCAAGGAGGGTGAAGAGGAAATTTACATTTCAGAGCTATAATTTTAAAAGCTGAAATATATTGTTTTTCATTGCGGGCAGAGTTGCCTTGAAGAAGGAAGGTTTCACGGCACCCACACTTGAACAGCAGAGTGGTGGAAGAGCAGATGCGGCTGGTGGCTAGACGCAGTCTGCGCGGAGATGAAGACACGTCTTTAGGGACCAAGTCTCATTGTTCCCGTTTACCGCATTCCACGTCAACAGGAGTTCGCTCCGGTTCTGAAAGGAGGGCATGCTGTTCTGGTGTGACCAACACACACTGAGCACAAAATACTCCACCGCCTCTCACCCCAACTAGAAATGAATTCAAGGAGGGTGAGAACTTTCTCCTGTTTCTGGCTGTGTCCCCACCTCTCAGCCCATAGCAGACGACAAATGTTTGCAGAGTGCATGAATTTGTGGAATCAATGAATCGGAGAAACAGCTGACAACATTATGGAATATCTACCAACTCCCAGGAAGGGTTGGGGGTCGAAGAAAGAGAGTATATCATCACTGCTTTTACGGAGTCTGGAAACCAGCCAGAGAAATAATATGCACTGAAGAAGGCCCCTAGGAACCATCGCCCGGGGACCCATAAGAAATAGTCAGTTATGGTCTCCACACCCAATCGCATTTTGCAAACACAGACTAGGTGCAAGAGAGACCAAGTGAGAGAGAGGTGAGCTCTGGCAAATGAGGCTACAGAGCAGAACACGGATGGAAGGAACCACTTGAGTGTCGGGCTGAACAACACAGAGATAAATACAGAGCAGGAAATTGGAAACTGAGGCAGACGCTAGACACATCTGAGTCTAACCTGCCCTGTAGCCGAAGCCCGAGCGCTCCGACCCAGCTAAGCAGCAGCTCTTCCGCCAGACACGTGGATATAGATACAGACAAGTATAAGGGCGTCTATTTCAGAACCGGCTTTTCAAAGGAGTTAACAAAGCTCATATAGATGTAATGAGAGGAAAATAAATGCCGTTAACAACAGTAACCGCTGTCTAGAAATGTAGGTCCAGCTAAATTGAAGCCTTCCTGGTTTGCTTGTTTTTGAGATGCAAAAGGCAGACGTGGGACTGATTTGTGGAGCAGAGACTCAGCAGAGCTGAGCTGTTCTGTGTAACTCAGCACGAACAATTTAGGATCCTCGGGTGGAAGGGGATGACAAGCCAGATAAGAGAGACAATAGGAAGAAGGGGCCACGAAGAAGCAGGAGGTGGGGATACTCCATGAAGGGAAGTGGCCCCTGAGAAAGTCTGCAGGGGTGTGGTGATCAGAAGTCCTTTAATTAACGGTTATGTTTACCTTGTGTTTCAAAGGTGTCTGTGTTACTCGTTATAACCCCCCGTATCTTCACCAAGGGGTGCAACAGGCACACACTCCACTGGGGATGGTGTGTGTGTATGTGTGTGTGTTGGGGGGTGGTCCTGTGTTGACTTCGAAGCTTAAGTCTGGGTTAGGAGAGGAGTTTCACCTGAGCAGGTGCACGAGCCAGTAAGAACAGTGGGGAAGGGTTCGACGATCCATCAGCCAAATTAATGCAGAGAAATGCGAACTCAGAGTCACGGGCCTCCCAGAAACTGTAAAAAAGCTCCAGAAGTGCTTTAAAATCCTGCAGGGTGTGCAATGGGGCTTCCAGGCAACACTGTTTTAATTGTGATGCACAGGAACACCCAGGCTGACACTGGGACACATTGAGAATTTCAGGCAAGACCAGACTGTGTCCACTTAGCTAGGTTCTGACAGTTTTCTGTTAAAATATAAACATTTTCTGACTCATCCTGTAAGTGGTTATAATTATTTTCATCAGCATGAGCTTTAGCATTTGTCTGTTACATCCTGACTTGTTAAGCAAGATTCTGTTCTCTCCTTTTTGTGATGCTGTGTGGACTCCAACAGCCAGGACTAGATGGGCTGTGACCCAGAGGCTAAGTGGGCCCCACCCTGAAGGAGCCAGGGTTTCACACTGCGATTCTTTTACTAAGGGAGGCCAGAGTGTTGCTTTAATATGTTCTGAAGAGAAACATAGGGGGTTTTCTAATTTTAAAAATATATAAATAGTGACTGTTTTTCACAAGTAGTGTTTCTTGTACGAAAATATTTACACAATAACTATTTCTTGTAATCTTGAGAAAGTAGCTATTTTTTGGAAAATAGTTTTTGTAAAATAATTCAAGATTGCTGCATGGCCAGGTCTCCCAAGCCGGATTTCAGACTGGAGTACATGCTTTTGCCCACGTTACTTAAAAAAATTTTTAATAAATAATTTTTTAAAATTAAAAATGAAGGAAAGAAACAAAGAGGGAATGCTTTAATTTCATTACATTGAAACAAAGGAATATTCTCTATCAAAATGATAGAGACTATCAACGTGACATTTTTGAGTGGAAACAAGAACACAAACTAGTATGTATTATAATTACAATCTTATAAATGTCTAATTCATTTGGGCAGAACTTGAATGTGAAACGGTAAGCAGAAACTTCTCTTTTGGGTTATTTGGTCTTAGAGTATTTTTTAATATTATTGATATTTTTCAACTGAAGGAATATTTTCCTTCAGTCCAAATTTTCTAAAAAGCTGGCCTTATTTTACAATGTGTAAACCCTCAACAGCCAGAGCAGCACTGGGCTGGATGATCCTTTACTGTGGGGGTCTGTCCTGGGCGCTGCAGCATCCCTGGGCTCTATCCTCAGGGTGTCTGTGGTACCCTCCCCTCCTCGCTCCCCAGCTATGACAGCCCAAAATGTTTCCGGACATTGCCGAGTGTCCCTTGAGGGACAAAATCGTCCCTGTTTCAAAAGTACTAAGCTAGAGGAACCACAGTTGGAGGCAATTCTTTGGAACATTCCAGCTAAATCTACACTTACTACAATAATTGCTCTAAGGACTTTTTTTTGGTTAAACAGGTGATTTCAGGGGCAGCTGAGGCACACATGTTTCTTGGATGGATTATGCAGATAACTGCCCCAACGCTCTGTCTTGCTGACACCAAGGTCCTAAATGGAGCCCAGAGAAGACCGCACTCGAGAGGCAAGCTCTTGGTGTGATAACAGAGCCAGTGACAGGCACATCTGTGTTCCCAGCAAATACACTGACAGACAGCAATTGTTTTGAGTCACTGTGATCGTCACACAGGGTTTTGAAAGTTGGCGCTGTATTTGATTCACCTGCAATGTGAATGAGAAATTTAATGTGGAGGCAAAGATTTAAATTAGAAAAGTTTTCTTGGTGGAATTTTTGGGGTGGGGGAAAAAAGGAGAGAGAATCTCTTTCTCTTTGATTCTTTATGGAATAATTTAAGCTAAAGTCAAAACTGCCATCACATTAGGGACAAAGCTGTCATCCTGACTGAGCAGTGAGAATAGAAATTACCCTCCAAGCAAGGAGCTCCTGCTGGGGATGAGAGGACCCGCCAATTGAAGATGTGATGATGACAGCCTTCTCTTCTGAGGAGCCCGCTGGTTCTTTCCACTGGCGAGCTTGCCTCTTTGTTGATGAGAGTCCTGCCGGGCTCTATGGCAATCCAGTTGGTAATGTGTTTATTAATTTTACCTCCTTAAAGACACATGTTAAGAAAAGCCATTCAGACATGCAGGAAAGATAAGAGATGTGTAGACGGTTTCTGGTCTTTTCTAGGTTCCTGTGGGACTCTGGCTGTTCAGTGAGCGGTGGACTCCCCGCACACCCACCTCGTGTTTTCACCCCATCTTTTAGCCCAGTCATGGCTGGAGTACCACCCCTCGGTGCACCCCACACCAAGTAGCTCTCACTGTCTTCCTGGGACTGCTAACACCTGGGGGTGGCCCTCGCACGGATACTGCCTGGAAGTGTGAAAAAATAAGGAGTTGACACCCCATAGGCCAACCCCTGCCCAGGGAGGGAGAAGGCGTCAGTGGATGTCGGCTCTCTCCTGTCCCTCAGGCAGGCAGACAACTCTGAAGTCGTACGCTTGGCTCCCTGGAGGTTCTGGTGGGATCAAGCTCTAGTCGCTTCCAGAAGTCACAAACTTGGTTCACAGATCCTTGTACTGGCTTGCCCTCAGTCTCTGTCCTGCGCTTGCTCACGGAGGTCATTTCCCAAACAAACAACCTGCATGCGATTCCTCACCTAAAGCCCCACTTTCAGGAAGAACCCAGGCTGAGATACAGTGGAAAGTTTATTTTGAGAGATAAAGTTCTCCCAGGGCATTTCAGTTGTCATCAGCAATAACCTGTCACGTCAGATTCTCAATTCAGGTGAGGGGTATCTCACTACTTGAAATAGATCAGAGTGTTCCTCTGGAAACATTTTTAGAGCAAATGAAATATTGCCTTTAAGAAGAGCTCTGAAGTTTGAAGCTCAAGACAACTGAAATGCCAGGGGTCACCAGAAAATGATAGGAGTAGTCTTCTCTGTCTCAAACACATGTCTTATTTAATAATATTTAGTCTGTCAGCAATTACTTACTCCTTTAGCATGAGAACAAGATGTTCCTAGGGAGAAGAGAGGACTCTGGCCTTGTGGATACAGAGGTGCAGCCGTGGACTGGCCACGAGAAGGTGGTGGAATTGGGCATGCTGGATGAACCGTGAAGGATAAATGGCTGGCCAGACCAGGTCAGGAATGAAGAATGACACAAGCCAGGCAAAATTTAAGACCAGGTTCAGCTTTCTAAATGAAAGACGCAGTGGATTTTGTTGGGTCCTTCCCCAGCATCCATCCTACACCCCCTGTGCTACTTGGCAGCTGTGTGATTTGGGTGGATGGCTTGCCACTCCAAGTTCCAGGAGTGGGAGTTAACTGGCCGAAGGCAAGCACTATAATCCTCTCCCTCCTCACCACAGTGATTGGGTGCAAGGATCGACTGGCCATTTCTCCCTTGGCCGCTGCTGACTGGTAAAGAGTTGGTTCGACCATAATGAAGCCTAGGAATTCTGTTTGTGAGTTAAGGAGAAGCCCTTTCCTTGGGTAGCTGGGATGCAGAGGTGAGGCTTGGCGTTACAACTGTCCTCTTCCTACCACAAGGATGCAATCTCCACAGTTCTGTGAACCAATGGTGCATTGATCCAAAAATTTTCTGTACATGCTCGTAAATGTCAATTATCAGCCCAAGAATGGGGCTATCCACAGTGAGAGAAAGAGTCAGAAGACTAGCAGAGTGAGCTGGAGCCTAATCAAACCAGGCCTGAAGCATGCCTGAGGTCAAAATTCTTAGTCACCTGACCCAGTAAAGTCCCTGGGGTGTTCAAGGTGGTTGGAAATGGATTCCTGATACTTTCAAATTAAAGTATCCTGACATACCAGGGATCCCATCTGAAATCTTTTCTAAACCTTGCAGTATCTGGAACTTGGCAGACTTAGAATAGACACTCATAAATACAATATTTTTGAAATGATTATTCCATTTTGAAATGAACCCTAAAATAATTCAGATTTTCTTGTTAGGTGCTATCTCAAGATTCGGGATTATTCTCCACAGTTCTGCATTCTAACGAAGTTACTTTTCTTGCTGCATCCAACAAAAATCTCTATTTGCAGCGCCTTAACTGTGATTATGTGCTGAAAGAGGCTATTGATGGGACCAATATGGTTTTTTCCTTACAGAGCGACAGGATAGATTCTCCAGTCCAAGACAAAAAAGAAAAATGGATATGAAATGCAGTCACAGCTGGCAAAAGTGATTAACTATAAATAATGACTCACTTTTTCCTATTTACTAGATTTTAAAAATGGGGAGTCTTATTTAAAGCTAGAAATATTTTAAAAGGAGGAAAGAATGTAATTTCAGTATGCTTGATTATTGACTACTTGTGGGCATGTGGATAAATGCAATCAACTTACAGCCCGATGTCTCACTTCCGGCAAATAGTGTCATATTCCTTCTCTAGCAAGTGTTTTAGCAGAGCTACCAATAAATAGTGACATGATCTTTTTTCTCAGTTTGAATCCCTGGAAGAGAAATTGTGGTGTAAGAAAACAGCACAGATCCGGCAGCTTTAAGGATAAAGAACAGAAGCCAAAGTGAACGTCTTTGAACCAGTTACAGAAAAAATCTGGTTCCTATGCTTTTGGGTCACTAGCCCTTCCATTCTTGCCCCACAGCTGCTGTGTGTGACAGGTTTGCTCTGAATATGGCAGGGGGGAAGGCAGCGTGGTCTAGCAGAAATGGCCCAGGAGGAAGCTTTTGTCTCAGCTAGGCTGTGTGACCCTGGGCAAGTGTCTTAGCTGCTCTGAGGGCCAAGCTCTTCACTTGTCAAGAATGGCTGGGCTATGACTTGCCAAGATTTGATATGGCTCTAAATTTTGATGAATCTAAGCTGGATCTTAATATACAACTTAGTGTCTTTGTGCACAGAACATTTAAAAATACAACCGAACTCCTGTTAGCTATTTTTGCCTTCAAAAAGTACTTTGAATCTTTAACCCTGCAGACAGTTGTAAAGAACCATACATATATAAATGTAAATGGGGGGAAAATGATCCTGCCGTCAACAGTGTGAAATATGAATGGAGATAAAGCCATTTCTATTTCAAATATATAATCACTTCAGCTGAGATATCTAGTATCATCTTGAACTTGATTATGAGATAAAAGAAATGGGACAGAGATGGCAATCATTTAATCTCTTAAGAACAGCTATTCTGAAGAGCTTTTCACTCTCTGCTCAATAGATTTCTCGCAGGTTATGATCCGGCCAGAAAGAAAGCATAATGATGAGGAAAATTATGTTTTCAATAACACACGCTTTTACAGTACAAGTCCTTCCACAAAGGAGGCAATAAAATGAACTCTGACCACTTTAACAGATGGCGTGATGGCTCAGTGCACAGATGCGGCCTCTCTGAAAGCAACAAGTTCATATCCTTGACTGGAGGTTTAGGAATGAGCTGAACTTTCAAGTGTAATGTGGGAAAGATTATATATGCTCAGACAAGAAAGCTGAGTATTAGTGGACTCAGAGGCTTGAAGAGATGGTCCAAAAGAAAAGGCTTAATGAGCTTCGTTTTGCTAATGCAACAAACAGACTTGAAGTTGAAATATGAACCATAAACATTCAACCCGTTTATAAGTCCCTGCTAATAACATTGTTAGCCACCGTGTGATAGGAAGCTTGCTTTTTAAAATCATACTTCCTCGGAGTCAGAAGATACCAGTTGTCAAATAATGCTTATCTTCTCTAATAGTATCATGTTTTCAAGTAGAACATATATTTAATAATACATGATAGGGAAACTGGAGAGTTTTTTGTTTGCTTATTTTTTTCCTTTCTTAGGAATCTGAAGCTAAAGTTTATCTGGAAAAGTAAATGTGCCAGAGATTCAGAATATGTTTTGGAAAATACATGTGGTATCAAAATATAATATAGAGTGTCAGTAAGTAAAACAGTTTGATTAAGACCCAGCAATCAATGAGTGAGAACAACATCCAGAACATGTACATAGGAATTCACCAAAGGTCAAAAGAGGCATTTCAAATCGGTGGCTATGAAACAGGTTGGTAGGAAAAGGAGCTGGGATAATGGGTTATCCATTCTGACATGGGTGAGGTTTGATTCTGTGGCAGAGCTTGCTATATGTTCCACAAAACTTATTTCCTTCTCTTCCCGAAAACATAACTAAACCACGTTTTCCAGCCTGCCTTACAATTAGATGAAACTGGGAGTTCTGGCAATGGAATGATAATAATATAATAACAGAGAAACAAAAACTAGCCAATGCTCCATCTAATTAAAAGCACTCACATTTCAAAGGAGAGTACAGGACCTGATAGTCACCCTAGGGACTGTGACATGGCCAAATCATACTGTGTTAGTGGAGCTTCACCAGAAATCCAAGGGACTTGCTCTATATAGCTTATAGAAACATTATTTTAAAATTTTGTCAGGTCAGGTGTTTGTTTGTTTGTTTTTTTCCATTAAATGAGGATGCAGGAATTTATAAAAATTAATATTTTTAATTGCTTACACTTTAGTTTTAAATAATCCATTTAAGAAAATAAGATTTTACATCTCAGCCCATTTCCAATTGATGTGCATCACGGAGCAGGTGGGAAATCTGGCCTTAGTTCAGAATAATTATAATACATTACTTATGCTTTCATTTACAACGTGCTCCCACCATTTGAAACCTCTGGGTTCTGTGGACAATAATAAACAACATAAAAAATGAATAACATTTCATAATGAAACAATTCCTTCATATTATCAGAAGCTCTCTATTAATAAAGCCCACCTATAATCACAAAGTCACACCAAATGGAATGACCATGAGGCTTTTAATATGAGAATTTCAATCAAAAGAGATAAAGAAGGTTCACCGGGCATATGACAAGTGTTTACAAAATTATGAAATGCAGAGAATGTGAACAGGGCTAACTTAATCAAATCCTGGGCTAAGACCAAGGGACTCCAAGTGCAAGTTCAGGGGGGATATTTTAGGACCGAAACCTGGAAGTGCTTCTTCATATAACAGCTAGAAAACAGGACTTGTTTTCTATCCCTGAAATAAAAATAAAATCTCAAGGTCGGTATGGGGACGGGGAAAGACAAGGGGATGTACCCTCCTTAATGAGGTCTCACAAATCTCATGATACCCCCTCGCCCCAATCCTCTCTCCTCCTGCCCAGCACTGAGAATTATTTTCAGGTGGGTGAACACTGCTGCAAGCTGGCATGGCATTGGCCTTGATGGGTAGGTGGGCAGGGAAGAGCTTTCAGATGTTTCAGGCTGAGGACAGGAACTGGCGCATCATGAAGGGTTTCAACAGTGTGCAAATCACTAAGGGGCCCTGGGGTGCTGGCGGGGCTCTTCCTAGCATTGGGAAGAAACTGGCATCTCCCATAAATGGCCACACTAATACTGATTTCAGGGATTCAGATTACTAGCCCCATCCAGTGTGACATTTTCTGCCCATTATCTAGTCTCTCCTGCCTCCAGGCAGGACCACATCATTGATTACGGAGATTTTCAGCCACTAAAAAAGATCCTGATCATCATTAAAGACATTAAGTGTTGATCTGCGCTAAGTGAGTTAAAAGGTTCGTGCCCTTCTAGTAACAACTCAAAGAGGCTATTTCAGGATATTTATTAAACAAATTAAGTATTTACATTATGCTCAAGCACAGAGGCACAGTCACTGAGCGCGGAAGTGTGAGAAGATGAAACCAAGAGAATTTATGGTGGCAAAACTCTGCTTTTTCAGTTTCCTAGAAGTGGGGGCTGAGGACCCACCAAGTGCTTGGGAATGAGTCTGAATTGGGCAGGCATCAATGGCCTCCTGATGACCACCTGCACAAATCTTTTTAATGTAGTTGAACTAAGGTAACCAGAAGTTCACCCTGATTCCAGATGTTTTCCTTCTAGAATGTTCAAAAAGCAGCGATTAGGGATTGGAGAGACAATCTAGGAAATCTTCTTCAAAGCCTAAAGACTAAAGAAAATGGGTATATTTCTCCTACAATCCCCCCCCCCCACACAATTAAAAATTTTAATGCCATAACAATAATGGACGTGATCTAAAAAATATTTTCTTCAGCCTGTGGGGCACACTATGGCCAAGTTTTCTCAAATGCAGCAACAGTCCGTGAATACTAGATCATCTGTGTCATGATTGTTATTAGCTTTCCTCCTCCTTGGCTATAACCTTGCAGTGGGCAGAGACCAATACATCTTGTTCACTGTGCTGTTCTTACACCTGACACAGTCCCTAGCACACATTGGCTGCAAGGAATGTGTGCTGAATATACGAACATGTGAACAGGAGAGTTTGGCGATGCGAGAAAAGAATCACTCACCATTCCATGGTCTTGGACCAATTGCTATGATCATTTTGGCACTTTTCCTTCTGACTAGCATAAGAACATTTTGTATCCTGCTATTTTAAACATAATACAAACATTTCCCCCCATTGCTATAGGCTTTTTCATTTTTAATGGCTATATATGTTTTTAATCAAATGGATTTATAATGATTTACTTATTTGTTGAATTTTCAAACGCCTTTTTGCTTCTGTAAATGTGTCAATGAACACATTCAAACAAATGCTTTTTCTTTTTCTTTTTTTTTTTTTAAAGATTTTATTTATTTATTTGAGAGAGAGAGACTGAGAGAGAGAGAGCATGAAAGGGGGGAGGGTCGGAGGGAGAAGCAGACTCCTGCCGAGCAGGGAGCCCGATGCGGGACCCGATCCAGGGACTCCAGGATCATGACCTGAGCTGAAGGCAGTCGCTTAACCAACTGAGCCACCCAGGCGCCCACAAACAAATGCTTTTTCTTAGAAATAGGTTACTGAGTTCATTTAGTCATTCATGGGACACACACTAAGAGCCCACTGTGGACCAGGTGCACCAGGTTCTAAAGATGTGGGGAAGAAAGAAACAGAGTTCCTTTTAGTCTAGCCAGAGAGAATGAAGTAATTCTGTGTAAAGTAAAACCACCAGTGTGCTAAATGCTCTGAAGGAAAGAAAGAAGGTGCTACGAGATGGTGGGGTAGAGGACTGAGCGGGAAGGTCCGAGCATCGACCCTGAGGATGCAGAATGGGGCTGAGATCTGAGGGATGAGAGATAGTTGGGAGGTGCAGAAGGGCTTTCCAGGCAGAGGAAACAGCATGTGTGCAGCCTCATGGCAAGAGAGAGCAAGGTACTTTCAAGGAATGGGAAGAGCCACCATGGCCAGAGCATAGAGGGAGGCTGAGCATGGCGCCCAATGAAGCTGGAGGGTGAGGGCGATAAGACTATTCTGGAGCTGGAAAGCCAGGGGAGGGTTTTGGTCATAATCCAAGGAGCATGAGAAGCCCTGATATGCTTCAAGGAGAGGGCTAACGTGCTTAGACAGAAACTTTGAAAGCTCATCCTTACGGTAGTAGGCAGCATAATGCCCCCCCGCCGAAAGGTGTCCAATCCCCAGAACATGTGGTGATGTCACATGAGGAAGGAAAGTAGGGCTGCTGATGGAGTTAAGATTCTTGACCTTAAAATGGGCAGATTATTCCAGATAATCCAGGTAGGGGCCCTGTGTAATCTGGAGGGTCCTTAAAAGTGGAAGGAGCGTTCATCTCCCCCTCTGATTCCCCTTCATTTTTCCCTTCCTACTTTTTTTTTTTTTAACATATAATGTATTATTTGTTTCAGAGGTACAAGTCTGTGATTCAACAGTCGAACCAGGAGAGACTATGGACTCTCAGAAACAAACTGAGGGTTCTAGAGGGGAGGGCGGTGGGGGAATGGGTTACCCTGGTGATGGGTATTAAAGAGGGCACGTTCTGCATGGAGCACTGGGTGTTAAACGCAAACAATGAATCATGGATCACTACATCAAAAACTAATGATGTAATGTATGGTGATTAACATAACAAAATAAAAAAATGTTAAAAAAAAGTGGAAGGAGGGAAGTAGAAGACTCAGTAAGAGTCAGAGAGAGCTTGGAAGATGCTAAGCTACTGGCTATGAAAATGGAGGAAGGTGCTATGAGCCAAGGAATGTAGGTAGCCTCCTGAAGCTCTGGAAGGGCGAGGAAATAGATTTGTCCCTAGAGCCTCCAGAAGTAAGGCAGCCCTGCTGACACCTTGATTTCCAGCCAGCAAGGGCCACTTTGGACTTCCAACCTCCAGAACTAAAAGGCAATATACGTGTGTGTTAAGTCACTAAGTCAGCAGTACATCGTGACAGTGGCCACGGGAAATTAACACAAGAGGGGAAGGCGTTGAGTTTGGTTTTGGATATTTAAGTTTTGCATGTCCATGATGTGAAGAATACAGATGTTTGGAAGTATTCGCCTGTTTAGCCACTCACCTAACAAGCTGTATGATCTTTAAATAATTTAATATACCATTCACGACCTCACTTTTATCATCTATGAAAAGAAAACATATTTAAGGTTGGTTCCAGTTCTAAATCTCGGAGTTTATAAGTGTGGAAAGAAACAAATATGCTTTTCACTTAAGATTCCTGTCAGTACTTGGCAATCACTGGGGAAAAGCGATATCAAAAAGAGTGGACCTAAACTGAAGGGGGATAAGATTCCACTTTTTAAAAAGTACCCGAAATATAAAATAATCTGGAAATACCTTAATAAGAAATGTGTTGAATTTGTATAAAGAAAAATACAAAATTCCACTGAGACATACAAAAGGATATTTAAAAATGTGGAGGGGCAGCCATATGTGTATTCCTGGTTGGAAAGACTAAATGTTGTAAAGATGCCAAATTCCTCCCAATTAATTTATAGGTTGAATGCAATTTTCATCAAAACCCCAAAGGGAGGTTTTTGGAACTCCACAAAAATAATTCTACCATTCATCTGGAAAATAAACAGGCAGGAAGAGCTGAGAACACTTTGAAAACAAGAAATACTAAGTCTAAGAACATATTATAAGAATTGGGGGGGAAAAAGGTGTGTCTTCTGTGTAAGGAGACCAGGGAATAGAACAGCTCACAGCCTGGAGAGGTCTGTGTATGTGTGTAAAAAAAACTCAGTACAGAATAAGATAATAAAGGCACCATATATAAATAGGGACTATTTAATAAAAGATAATGGAAAAACTGGATATTTGGAAACAAAAATGTTTAGATCATCATGTGAATTCTAAATACATGAAAGTGGCAGATAGTCTGAAAATTCAAACCACAGATTCAAACCGACAAAAATGGAAGTGAATATTAACCTGGTCTCAAGATGAGGAAAACTTTCTTAGTATAAAAGTAAATGGAAGAAATTGTGAAGGAAAAGATCACAGATCTAAATATATGAAAACTTAAAATTTCTGTACTTCAAAAACCATAAAAATAAAACTGGAAAAATAGTTGTAATAAAAATAGAAACATAAATGTTTTCACTAAAGAAGAAAAAATGAGCAAATGACATATTGATAGATAATTCACAAAAGAAGGAATAGAAAGAATGGATAAACGTGTGAAAATGTTTAATACTACAATCAGTGAAAAAAAAAAACCCACAAAAAATGAGATACTATTGTCACCTGTTAGACCAGCAAAGATGTGAAAAGTAAGTAACATTTGGTCATTGCTGAGCACATGGCGAGAGGGGCATATGCTGCTGGAGGGACTGTCATTTGTTAATTAGGCAATGCGGTTAAGAAGAATCAAGAGTTGTAAAAATGACAAAATAAGCTCATACGCCCTATTATGGTATGCCCCACATCCAGGAACCTCGCCTAAGGAAATAACAAAAGTGCAGACAAATACAGTCATTGTAGATGTCTTTATTTTTTTAATTTTTAAAGATTTTATTTATTATTTATTTGACAGAGAGAGACAGTGAGAGAGGGAACACAAGCAGGGGGAGTGGGAGAGGGAGAAGCAGGCTTCCCACCCAGCAGGGAGTCCAATGCGGAGCTCGATCCCAGGATCCTGGGATCATGACCTGAGCCGAAGGCAGACACTTAATGACTGAGCCACCCAGGTGTCCCCTGTAGACGTCTTTAAAAAGTGAAAATAGCAAAATGATCGAAAAGCAAAGATGTAAAAACAAAAACAAACTCTCACTTGAACAACAAAACCCCGGAGAGCAACAGGAAAGAATAAACACCAAAGTGTTAACAATGATGATCTTCGTTCTCTAGTTCCCGAACAGTCCACGAGCCGCCTGTGTTCCTTTTGCACCCGCGTGCCCCGCGAAGCCCAGGCCCGCACACCCTGGCACACGCGCGTGTGCGCACAGGGCAAAACGCCCGCGCCCTCGGCCCACGCGCCACGGCCTCTTCCCTGTTCTGCCAGCTGCTATGGCATTGAGTCGACAGCTAAGGGAAAATTCATGTTTGATAAAATCATCCCGAGGGCGATGGCCAACAAAGGCAAAAACATTTAGCACTTCGAGGGCTTCCATAGTATGAGTTTGTAAGAAAGGAATGAAAGGAGAGACGCTACGGACAGCACCGCGAAAGGGGCGCGTGTGGCCGCATCCGCGGCGCCGGCTGCGCGCACATTCCTCCGTGCTCTTTCTGGGACTGCGCGGTCTGGCTATTCGGCTCACTTGACACTCTTTAATAATAAATATATCCCCGTATGGAAGTTTTACTGAACACAGCTCCCAGGGGGAAGAGAAAACAAAACAGAACCCTTTTCTTAGTTCGATCCAAACCGCAGGGATAAAACCGCTCAACTTCGTGCTTGGTGTTACAATCTCCGGAGCGCGGGCCTGAACAAACATCCCGAGATGGGAACTTTCCTTGGCCGCCGTGGCTTCTCTGCACCGCCCCCCCCCCCCCCCGCCCCTTGCCGCGCCCCTGAAGTGAGCTGTCTTGAGGGCTTCGGGGCTGCCACCCTTGAGTCTCACATACTCTGGAACACGGGAAAAACGGCCACTCTCACTTGCCCACCAAGCTTCCAGATTCCCACTCTGCCCTGAGCAACAGCATGTAGTCATTTTTTCCTTTTTAATGGACTTTGGAAATCCCCCAACCTACCTTTTTCTTTTTACAGATGAGAAAATTAAGGCTCAGAAGCATAAAGCAACTTTCCTAAAGTTATATATCCAGCTGGCGCCAAAACCAGGATAGACCACCAGGTCGGTCTCTTGATGGACAGCAGGGTTCTACACCCAGCTAATAATAATTCTGGGCTTTCGCGGATCATGAGCACCTTTGTCAAAAATCCACAGAGGTCCGATTTTACGTGGAAAGAAAAGCCAAGTTGCAGAATACCACCAGCTCAAGAGTTGTGTACACAATGCATGTAGTACTAGGAACAAGACCTCAGGACTGCTCCTTTCCAACTCGTTCTGGGTTTCTGTGGGGATGTGGGATGAACTCTGGGACCAGGATCACTGTGCTGTGCCATCAGTCCAGAGCTTTTCACAGCCATGCAGAATTCCGGGCTGCGTAAGCCGGGGACCTGGAATGCCCTAATCGTGACTTCCCAGCCAGATCTGCTCCCCGGATCTCTGCAGAATAATAGCACGGAGGTCATTCCAATAATTTGGGGGTGGGAAAAGAGAATAGAGAAATGTTTCAAAATATTAGTGCTTAAAAATTAGGCAGTAAAGTGTACGTTTGAAAATTTTCCATTAAAGTTCTTAATTAGGTTTTTCTCCCACAGATGCTGGGCTGTGCTTAAGAAAAGAGCCCTTAGCAAAACTTGAGTTTAGTAGAAGCACTGGTATGAAAATTAGAGGAATTTCATTACGAAATCCTTTTTAATTAATACTACATGGATAGCTGTAAGCTTGGGTTTTGAGCAATGGCGAAGAAATAAACTATTAGAGGAGAGTGAGTACCCCCTGAACATCCTGAAGATTAGAGTTTTGACTGATTTGATAGAGCACCTAACTGAAAAAATAAAAATCAATGAGCATAAAGAGGAAAGTCGAAGGAGCAGACTGGAGACGCTGAGACAAGGAGAGAACATGAAGTCTATAGGGGCCTTAGCAACAAGAAAAATGAGTGCTCAAGTCTCTGTGAAAAGATAATTTTGGAAAATTTAGAGCAAATGATGAAAAATTTGTGAACCAAGAAAGAAATGTGTTCTTTTTATAATATAGTAAATTCACCCCTCGCATACTTTGCGGGCATTCATAATTATAGTTGGCCCTTGAAACAACATGGGTTTGAACTACGAGAGTCTATTTATATGCAGTCGTTTTGTTGTTGTTGTTGTTGTTGTTGTTGTTTTCAGAGTTGACAGCAAAAGGCACAAGGCATATATTTATGAATGCCCACCCCAATCTCCATGGAACCCAGCTGAAGGTGACTGGTACAGAGTTCTCCCTTGCTGCCCTCTGAGTATCTGGCGAGGCCCATGGAGGCCATCAGCAGCCCACTGGGGGCCCTAAGAATGAGCAGGGTTGCAGGTTGCCCCATGTGTGCACAGGGTGCTTAGATCCAGCACCCAGGACTGGCAGGCAGGAGGCCAGGCTGAACCAGAGGGAGGTCCCAGAGTGCGGGAAGCCCCGGGCCCCAGGCATCTCCACCCCCGGAGTCCTCTGCGTGCTGGCCATCCCAGTTGCATTTGGGGGGCTGCGGGCCTTGGGCCACTCCGGGGAGGAACAGACCCCTCCCTGTGGGGGCCCCCTCTGCCCAGGCGCCTCCTGGAGGCCGGGCACTCGAGTATGCACACAGCTGCAGATGGCTATAAGCCCACGGCAAACCTCCAAGCAGATGAGGCAGCTGTACCGCTGCCTCTGCTGAGTCAGGGCCCACCAGGCTGCAGAACATTACCGTCCCCCCCGGCCAGGGCCACTGCTGTCACTGCCCCTGGCCCAGCCTGGCCTGACTGGACACAGATTTTCTTCAATAAATAGAGATACAGTACTGTAAAAGTATTTTCTCTTCCTTCTGATTTTCTTAACGACATTTTCTTTTTTCTAGCGTAGTTGTAAGGATACAGTATATAATACATATCCAAATCATGTGTTAATCGACTCTTTGTGTTAGGGGTAAGCCTTCTGGTCAACAGTATGCTATCGTAGCTACGTTTTAGGGAGTCAAAAGTTATATCCAGATTTTCAGCTGCAAGGGAGTTGGTGCCCCTAACCTCCATGTTGTTATGGGGTCAACTGTATTTGTATATTAGAAGGCTTAAACGGGGATTTTATAAAATATAATGTACATTCTTGATTTTTAATTTCAGAAAACTAAGCAAAACAAAGACTTTAAAATAAAAAGCCATTATTGTTCTTAATGGAGAAACATATTAGTGTCCTGTTTCCCAAAAGCAAAGTCAAAACAAAGATACTCTTTCTCCGACAGGCTATTTAATAAATTATTAGAGAGTCTTGTCATACTGATAAGGCAGGAAAACAAGTAAGAAAAATTCATAAGAAAGGAACATCACTGGGTTGCTCAGTCGGTTAAGTGTCTGACTTGATTTTGGCTCAGTCATGATCTCAGGGTCTTGGTATCAAGCCCTGCGTCAAGCCCTGCATCAGACTCTGCGGTGGGCCTGGAGCCTGCCTGGGATTCTCTCCCTCTCCCTCTACCCTTTCCCCTCTAAAAGAAAAAAAAAAAAAAAAAAAGGAACATTACTAATTGCTGAAGTCATGACTATATAAACTCAGGAGCCTGAAAGAAATCTAAGAATTTTAGAAACAAAATAATTCAAGAATATTTATCATATAAAACCTACTCCAAAATAACAGTAGCATTCCTTTTTAGCAATAACAGCTATTAAATTTTTGTTTCAATAATCTATTTCCTGGGGCACCTGGGTGGCTCAGTCGGTTAACCTGCTGGTTTAGGTCATTTCGGCTCAGGTCATGTCCTCGGGTTCCTGAGATTGAGCCCCTGCATTGGGATCCAAGCTCAGTGGGGAGTCTGCTTGAGGATTCTTTCTCTCTCTCCTCTCCCACTTCCCAGGCTCATCTGAGCATGTACTCTCTCTCTCTCAAATAAATAAATAAATCTTTAAAAAACATAAATTTCCCTTATAACAAGGGCAAAACATATCTGTACTTAACACACATTTATTGAGTACTTACTTGGTAACTAACCTAAGGTGGGATATATCAGCCCAATATAAATAAAACTACAAATATCTTATAAAAGAAAAAATAAGTAAAAGTAAAAATGGCAATACTTCAATTTATTTTTTAAATACATTTTTTCCAATAACAAAAGGATAATTTGTTCCATACAAAATTCTGAAAATCATATCAGAGATTAATTTTGACAATAAGGATGGGGCTTGCCTTAGGAAGTATCAAATTATGTCATAAAGCAACCCACATTAAAACTACATTGCTGACTTCAGAAATCCAGGGAACCAAGTACAGAATTTCAAAATAGGACATAAGTTATATCAGAATTTAATATAGGACAATCTGAGTGTAGCAGAAAGGAGAGCTGCTCAGATTATTCTTTAATAATATTAAGAAATAGAAACTTAGACCTTTACGCCAAATAAAATTATAAAACCATAATAAAATTATAGTGAAGAAAAATTTAACATACAATTTCCCAAATTTAGAAAAAACAGAATAATATATTTATCCCAAGTGGCTACTTAGATTTACTACTTAAAAAACAAGAGAAATTACAAATAAGTGGTGGTGGGGGTGGGGGATAAAACTAAGATAAAAGGTAAATATTGATATGAAAATATTTTGTGATAAATATTATATATAAAATTTGACATCTAAATTATATAAAAAGCGCCTACAAATCTGTATGAATAAGTCAAAATTCCAGATGATAAATGGCCAAAAGAATAAAAAATTTAAATATACCAAATTTAAGTAGCTAACTGTTCAACTTGCCACATGAGCGGAATGAAATAAAACTGTAATGTAACACTTTATGCTCACCAAAATAGCAAACCCAAAGACAAGTGATAAAGTCCAGAGTTGGCAAGCCCCCAGGGAACATATTACTATTGCCCAAGTACAGTGTTTCAAACTCCAAAGGCAGTCCAACAAGAGGTAACTGTAACCAGGCACACACAAAAGATGATAGTCTTTGACCCTTTAATCCTATTTCTGAATATGTATCCAAAGAAAACACACTTTAAAAACTTCTGCTCTTCAAAAGATATTGTTAAGAGAGTGAAAAGACAAGCCACCAGACTAGAAGAAAATCTTTGCAAATTATGTACCTGATAAGGTAATATATAAAGAATTCTCAAAATGCAATAATGAGAAAGCAAACAACACAATAATAAATGGGCAAAAGACTTGAAAAGACACTTCACTAAAGAAGATATATGGATGGAAAATAAGCACATGAAAAAGTTTTCAAAATCATTAGTCATTAGGAAAATATGACTGGAAACCACAATGAGATAAACACTGCAAACCTACAAAAATGGCTAAATTTACAAAGATCATTGTGGATGAAGATGTAGAGCAGCTGGAAGTCTCATTCACTGCTGGAGGAAATGAAAACACTTCGGAAAAGTTTGGCAGTTGCTTAAAAAAATTCAACATATAAATAGATTAAAAACCTAAATGTGAGACCTAAAACCATAAAACTCCTAGAGGAAAACAGGCAGTAATTTATTTGACATCAGCTGTAGAAACATTTTTTTAGATATGTCTTCTCAAAACAATAGCAAAAATACACTAGTGGGACTACACCAAAATGAAAAGCTTTTGCACAGTGAAGGAAACCATCAACAAATGAAAAGGCAACCCTACTGAACTGGAGAAAAAGATCTGCAAATGATCTATCTAATAAGGGGTTAATATCCAAAATATATGAAGAACTTATATAACTCAACAACCAAAAACCAAATAATACAAGTAAAAAATGGGCAGAGTACCTGAATAGACAATTCTCCAACAAAGCCCTACAGGTGGCCAGCAGACACATGAAAAGATGTTCAACATCACTAATCAGAAAAATGCAAATCAAAATCACAATTAGGTATCACCTCACACCTGTCAGAATGGCTAAAATCAAAAACGCAAGAAATAACAAGTGTTTATGAAGATGTGGAGAAAAAAAAAAAAACAACCCTCATGCACTGCTGGTGGGAATGAGAATTGGTGCAACCACTATGGAAAATAGTGTGGAGTTTCCTCAAAACGTTAAGAATAGAACTACCATATGATCCAGTAATTCCACTACTGGATATTTACTCAAAGAAAATGGAAACACTAATTTGAAAAGATATATGCACCCCTATGTTTATTGCAGCATTATTTACAATAGCCAAGATACGGAAACAGCCCAAGTGTCCATCGATAGAGGAATGGATAAAGAAGATGTGATATGTATGTACGTACATATGTACGTGTACACACACAGAGGAATATTATTCAGCCATAAAAAAGAATGAGATCTTGCCATTTGTGACAATATGGATGGAGCTAGAGGGTATAATACTAAGTGAAATAAGTCAGAGAAAGACAAATACCATATGATTTTACTCATGTGGAATTTAAGAAACAAAACAAAGAAAAAAGGGACAAACAGACTCTTAAATACAGAGAACAAACTGGTGGTTGCTAGAGGGGAGGTGAGTGGGGGAGATAGATAAAGGGGATTAAAAGGTACAAACATCCAGTTCTAAAATAAGTCTCGAAGATGAAAAGTACAGCATAGGGAATATAGTCAATAAGATAGTAACAATGTTATTTGGTGACAGATGGTGACTACACTTATTGTACTAAGGAATGTACAGAATTGTTGAATCATTATGCTGTACACACAAAACTAATATAACACTGTATGTTAACTCTACTTTGATTTTAAAAAGTTCAGTATACACCTACCATATAATCCAGCCATTCTATTCCTAGGTATTTACCCAAGAGAAAAGAAAGCTCCTACCCAAAGACTTGTACCTGGATGTTCATAGCAGCTTTGTTTACAACAGTCAAAAACCGAAACAATCCAAATGTCCATTATTTATGGATAAATAACCTGTGGTATATTAATACAGTGGAATACTACTCAGTAACTAAAAGGGAATGAACCACTGATACACACTATAACATGGATAAATCTCAAATAATTATGCTGGGTCAAAGAAGCTAGATGAAAGTAGAGTACATATTGTGTGGTTCCATTTACATAATATTCTAGAAAATGGGAACTAATTTGCATTGACAGAAAGCAGTTTGGTGGCTGCCTGTGAAGGGGGAGCAGGGAGGTGGGAAGGGGCAGGAAGATGGGGATAACTGCAAAGGGATACAAGGAAACTTTTGATGGTGATGGACATCTTCATTATCTTGACTGTGGTGATATTTCATTAGTGTACAGGTGTCAAAAATTATTAAAATGCACACTTTCAATATGTGTAGTTTATTGCATGTCAATTATATTGCAATAAAGATGTTGAAAATACTTTAGGTAGTGGGGCGCCTCGGTGGCTCAGTCGTTAAGCGTCTGCCTTCAGCTCAGGTCATGATCCCAGGGTCCTGGGATCAAGCCCCACAACGGGCTCCCTGCTCCGCGGGAAGCCTGCTTCTCCCTCTCCCACTCCCCCTGCTTGTGTTCCCTCTCTTGCTGTCTCTCTCTGTCAAATAAATAAATAAAATCTTTAAAAAAAATACTTTAGGTAGAAAACCATTTATACCATCATCTTTTATAATGGCAAAAACCCAGCAGGAAATCCATATGTCTACCAAAAGGAATATAGCTCAGTAAATTATGGCTCATTGACTAACCACGAAGCTCTTCTGTTGTTAAGCATAATATATGTGAAGGTCATGTGGATATAAACTTCCTCAGAGGAGAACATGAAATGATATACACAGTATATTATAACTATACAAAATCCTATGATTACATGTGGCTAAAGAATGGAATAGGTCACAGAGAAACCTTAACAGTTTAAAGTAAGGGATTATAGGTATAAACATGGAGATGTTGGAATAAATTTCATGCTGGCTTGTTTTTTGGGGTTGTATTAACATCTTTCTAAAGCTTTCTCCAAAGCATTTGGGAAGTCCGGGCACTAAGGAGACAAAGAAGCTAAAGGAAATGTAAATGCGGAATTTTCCAGCAAAATATTATTTACATGCCGCTTTCCCTTCTCTTTACACTCTCTCCACAGGCTCTCTGCGCGTTCCCACTGGTCCTACTACCACTGTGCTGATCTTTCCATCCCCAGGACACTGCATTATTTGGGTCCTTGCCATTCTCCCCCTAGCTACCACAGTGATTCTGCACACTCAACCTCCCTCTCCATGCTGCCGTCAAGACAGACAACATCATGTATTTCCCTCAGAAAAGCTTTGAGAAGACTCCTCCTCTGCCCACATAACACAGTTAACTCCCTCATGTAAGTCTACTGCAACCTCTATTTCCAATATTATTTCCTTATTCCCAAACCCCAGCCTCTTATTTGTTAGTTCTTAATTCCTATGCACCACCCTAGGTCCTGAGGGTGTAAAAATAAGTAACATTTGTGTGGTGGTTAATTTTATGTGTCCACTTGGCTATGAGGCCCAGTTGTTTGGTCAAACACCAGTCTAGATGTTGCTGAGAAGAAAATTTGTAGATGTGATTAATCCTTAAATCGGGAGACTTTGAGAAAGGCAGATTGCCCTCTATAATGTGGATGGGCCTCATCCAATCAGTTAAAGGCCTTACTTAAGAGCAAAGAGTGAAGTTTCCTGAAGAAGAAGCAGTTCTGCTTCAAGACTATAACACAGAAACCTTGGCTGAGTCTCCAACCTGCAGCCTGCCCTATGGACTTTGGACTTGCCAGCCCCACAGTTGTGTGAGCCAGTTCCTTAAAATAAATCTCTCTCCCTCTACGTGTATATACCCTGCTGTTTCTGTTTTTTCTGGAGAACTCTAATACCATATGTCTCCTACACTTATGGAACTCATAGGCTAACCCAGGGAATAGGAATATAACCAAATAATTAAATCCAACTTGGAGGTTACCAGACTAGCCTTTCCACCATAAACGATGAAAAAAAAATTTTTTTAAATGGCAGGGGTGCCTGGGTGGCTCAGTGGGTTAAGCATCTGCCTTTGGCTTAGGTCATGGTCTCAGGGTCCTGGGATTGAGCCGAGTATCAGGGAATCTTCTTCTCCCCTGCCCCTCCCTCAGTTTGTGTTCTCTCTCTCTCTCTCAAATAAATGAAATCTTAAAAAAAAAATGGCTTTCAGAGATGGAACAGACAGCAAGACCCATGATCTCTGAGAAGAAAAACAAGTGAAGAGCACCCCATGATGACCCTGGCTTTCTGTCTAGAGGTACTATCTGGACTGAGGTGCAAGGAAGGGAAACTCAAGCGGGGAGGGTGGTCTAGCTGAGCTGGGACAAGAAGCATATCATTTTTTGACACTCTTTCCTCTATATGACAAAACTACTTCCAGCAATAATCATGTAATAATCAGAAATAGTCATTATTTTCTTGATTTATTCTCTGGTTTTAAAACAAACCGTTAACAATGCAAAAAAGAATAAATATCACTTTACAAAATATTATTCAAATTTAGTAAAATAGTTCAGGTATAAATTAAAGTGAATGCTTAACAAACATAAATATGATGCCTCACATTTCCCACTCTGTTTCACTATTCCACATTTTATACACAAATTTCCACTCTTAAGTAGCCACATAAAATGACAGATTTTAATAACTCAAACTGTTTCTGTATCTTTACAGCCATGTGCTATCATTGCTTACACCAAATCCATTTTTAAACATGGGAGTTTCTTGTACACAGGATGATGGAAACACAAACTGTAGCTGAAGCCAGTTCAAATGATTCTGAACTGCGCTAAGCTAAGTGTACTCTCAAAATGAACACATGTAGCTGTTCAATAGAATGAAGAAATAGGGCGCCTGGGTGGCTCAGTTGGTTAAGCGACTGCCTTCGGCTCAGGTCATGATTCTGGAGTCCCTGGATCGAGTCCCGCATCAGGCTCCCTGCTCGGCTGACCCTCCCGACCCTCCCTCCTCTCATGTGCTCTCTCTCTCAGTCTCTCTCTCTCAAATAAATAAATAAAATCTTAAAAAAAAAAAAAAAGAATGAAGAAATAACAATGTGCAATTTAAAGTTTACATATGTATCCTTAAAACTCAAAAGGAACCTCAGCAGTTGTTTAGAACATAAGCCAACAAAAGTCCTACCTTCCACCCTCCACCCTACCCCAGGAGTATTTTATCACTGATTAATCAGAATTGCAGAGACATGGTGATAATTAAAAGATAGACTTTTAGTCATTTTTATAATAATTTTTTATAAAACAATTTTATAATTGTTTTAAAATTATCTCCAGACAGCATTCCTTCAAATTTCCAGCACCTAGGTGGGATTGCTCCCTCCACCCCACCTTTGGTGCACCACTGGTTGGGGGTGTCCAAAGGTCTGAAATTTGTGGGGTAGAGTACTGCAGGGAAGGAGCTATGCAGAGAAAGAGCTCCAAAAATCTGCATGGGTTTCCCTTGGGTCTAGCTGAATAGCCTGTGGACATGAAGAAGGTGAGAAGCCAATGACTTGGGAAAGGAATTTGCATGGGTGAGACAGCTGAAACACCTCCAGACCTCACACAGGGCCTGTACATGTTGAGGTTCCCACTAGTGAGAGTAGCGAGATCTCATTGGACACCTTGGTTATTGAGCACACACCAGAAAGGCCATACCTCAGGATCAGGGCTAAATTAGTAGCAAAGCTTATAAAGAGGCCCCTTGAAAAGCAAACTGATTTGCAAGTAAATTTAGAACTTGCCAGAACAAATTTCAATGCTCTTTAAAAGAAGACGTCAAAATGTTGATTCTTAGCATCATAACATTCATACTGTGGCAGACAGAATTTCTAGGAATGGCACCCCAAGATTCCATATTCCCTAGTCCCCAGAACCTATGGATGTGAGGTAATGGGATGTGATAACACTCTTGTGATTATTATATTATCCAGGTGAGATAATCCAGTTTGACTTAATCTAATCACATGAGCTCTTAAAAGCAGAGAAGTTTCTCTAGTTGGAAGCAAAGACAAGGTCAGACAGACCCAAAGCACAAGAAGGATCTAACACATAACGCTGTTTTGAAGGTGGAGAGGACCATGTGAAAAGGAATGTAGGTGTCCTCTAGGAGCAGGCCCTGGCTGCCAGCCAGCAAGAAAATGGGGACCTCCACCCTACAGCCACAAGGAAGTGGATTCTGCCAACAACCTGAATGAGCTTGGAATCAGATTCTTCCCATGAACTTCCAGGTAAGAGTCCAACCGAGCCAACACCTTGATTTTGCCTTCTGAGACCCTAGGCAGAGAACCCAATGGAGCACACCAGACTTATGACCTATGGAACCATGGATAAAAACTTAGGCGTTGTTTTAAGCTGTTTAAGTTTGTGTAAGTTGCCATACAGCAATAGAAAACTAATAAAATAATGCTGGAATAAATTCAAAACATCACTATACATGCTAAGAAACAGGAAAATGTGACCCATAAGTAGGAGAAAAGTCAGTCAATAGAAACAGAACCAGAAACAACAAAGATCATAGAATCAGTAGACACAAACATTTAATTATAAGTATGCTCCATGACTTTTTTTTTTAAAGCATGAACATAATGAAGAGAAAAATGGAAGATATAAAAATGAGCCAAAATGGAACTTCTGCAGATGAAAAGTGAAATACCTGAAGTAAATAATTCATGGGATGGGAGCAACATCATATTAGATCTTGCAAGAAGATACTTCTGTGAGCTTAAATGTACAAATAGAAACTTTCCAAACTGAGTCTGGAAAAAAAGGCTGAAAGAGAAATGGAAAGGACATCAGTGGCTTGTGGGGCAATATGGAGTGGCCTAACACGTGTAATTGGGAGTACCACAAAATAGAAGAAAAAATTTTTAAAGAATGATGGCCAAATTTGAAAACTAAAATCCCAAAGATCCAAGAAGCTAAGCAAACCCTAAGCAGGATAAATAAAGAATACTATAGGGGTGCCTGGGTGGCTCAGTCAGTTAAGCGTCTGCCTTGGGCTCAGGTCATGATCCCAGGGTCCTGGGACTGAGCCCCGCATTGGGCTCCCTGCTTCTCAGAAAGTCTGCTTCTCCCTCTCTCACTCCCCCTGCTTGTGTTCCCTCTCTTGCTGTGTCTCTCTCTATCAAATAAATAAATAAAATCTTAAAAAAAAAAAAAGAATACTATAGAAAGGAATACCATAACCAAAATGTTTAAAACAAACAAAATCTAAAGAGCAGAGAAAAAGACATATATGTTCAGAGAAAATATATGTAAAAATTACCACTGACTTCTCATCCCAAACAATGGAAACCAGTTAGAATGACAACTTTAAAGTGCTGAGAGAAAATATCCTTCAAAAATTAAAGTACAATTTAAAAAATTTCAAAGAGGGGTACCTGGGTGGTTCAGTGGGGTAAGCATCCACCTTTGGCTCAGGTCATGATCCCAAGGTCTTGGGATCGAGCCCCACATCAGGCTCCCTGCTCCTCGGGGAGCCTGCTTATCCCTCTCCCTGTGCCTGCCTCTCCCCCTGCTTATGCTCTCTCTGTCAAATAAATAAAATAAATCTTAAAAAAAATTTTCAAACAGAAGCTGAAAAAATTTGTCACCAGTAGAAATGAACTACTAGAAATTTTAAGGAAGCTCTTTAGGCTTATGAAAATAATACAAAATGGAAAATTGGATCTATGCACACAAAAGAAGAGAGCTGTAAATAAAGGTAAGAAAGGAGGAAAAAAGAAAACTCAGGACAAATAGAAGAAACAGAAAATATGAAAATGGTAGGCTTAAATCCAAACATATGGATAATTACATTAAATGTAAATATGTTAAACATTCTAACTGAAAAGCAGAGATTGACAGGCTGAATAAAAAAGCAGACTCAACTTTACCCTATCTTTGGGAAATCCACTTTGAAAGACATAAATTAGTTAATAGTAAAAGAATAAAAAACATAATCATAACAAAGGAGTGACTATATCAATATCACTTCGGAATAAGGAATACTGCCTGGGATAAAGAGATAATTCATAATGATAAGAGGGCCAACCAATTAATCAAGAAGATATAACAATCCTAAATATATATGTACCTAATAAGAGCTTAAAAAATACACAGAGCAAAAACTGAGAGAACTAAAAGGAGAAACAGACAAATCTATTATTATAGCTGATTATTTTAATACTCCTCTCTCAGTAAACTTTAGAACACAGAGAGAGAAAATCAGTAATAAGACTAAATAACACCATTAACCAACTTGACCTGACATCTAAAGAGCCCCACTCTCAACATCTAAAAGACTTTCACTCCATTCCAAAACTCATGAAACATTCACCAAGACAGATGCTGAGACACTGAATAGAAAGTTACAATAAAATTAAAAGGACTGAAATGAAATAACAGCATTAAATTAAAAATCAGTAACAAAAAATCTGGAAAATCTCTAAATATTTGGGTATTAAACAACACATTTCTTAGTAACCTGTGGGTCAAAGAAGAAAACACAAGGAGAATTAGAAACTGTTTTGACCTGAATGATAATTTAAAAAAAAAAAAATTGTGGCATGCACTTAAAACAGTGCTTAGGTAGAAATATAAGGGTTTAAATCTTACATCAGAAGACCAAAATCAGGGCGCCTGGGTGGCTCAGATGGTTAAGCATCTGCCTTTGGCTCAGGTCATGATCTCAGGGTCCTGGGATCGAGTCCCGCATCGGGCTCCCTGCTCCTTGGGAGCCTGTTTCTCCCTCTGCCTTTCTCTCTCGCTCTGTCTCTCATGAATTTAAAAAAAAAAAAAAAGAAGACCAAAATCAATGATTGAAATATCTATCTTAAGAAGCTATAAAAAGAGCAAGTAAACCAAAATAAGTAGAAGGAAATAAATAGAAGCAAGTAAACCAAACCAAATAAATAGAAAAGCAAAATCAATGACCTAGAAAATGGAAAAATAATACAGAAAATGAATGAAACCAAAGAAGGTTTTTTAAAAAAGCAATAAAATTGCTAAACCTCTAGCTAGATTGATCAGAAGAGGAAAAAAAACAACCCACAAATTACCTCTATTAGGATTGACAGTGAGGCAGATCCTACAGTCATCAAAGATATTATGAGGGGCGCCAGGGTGGCTCAGTTGGGTAAGCATCTGCCTTTGGCTCAGGTCATGATCTCAGAGTCCTCGGATCGAGCCCTGTGTCGGGCTCCCTGCTCAGTGGGGAATCTGCTTCTCCCTCTCCCTCTGCCCCCATCCCCCACTCGTGCTCTCTCTCTCTCCCCCAAATAAATAAAGGATATCTTTAAAAAAAAAGATATTATGAGACCATTCAGTATAGCTTGTGCTAATAATTTTGAATACAGATGAAATGGACAAGTTTCATTTATATTTAATGGTTCTTGAAAAAATGAAAGAGAGAGAGAAGAAAGTGCAATCTGAAGTAAATATGGCCAAATGTCAAAATCTGTTAAATTTGGTTGGCAGGTACCTGGGTATTTTCTGCATGCTTGAAATGCTCTGGAACTAAAATTTTAAATTAATCAATGGAAAATTATTTCCCAGGATCATTCAATCAACAAATATTTATTGATCATCTCCTATATGATAGATATTGGAGCGGGGTCCTAAGAATACATTAGCCAATAGGCCAGACACGTCTCTCCCTGATGGAATGCAGTTGGGTGGGACACACGATCAAGTACATACAACAGATGTGTACAGGCTGTGGTAGGTGCTATTAAAGAAACGACTCCATGAAGACACACTTAGTAGGGGAAAGGGTGGAAGGTTTGCTCTATATAGGGAAGCTCAGGAAATTAGGGAATGTGAGACATACATGATGAGAAGCAGTCACACGTCCAGAGAGCCAGGGAAGTGAATCCCAACAAGAGGTAAGTACATAAATATGGGAGCCCTGGGGTTTGGAAAGAGCCAGAAATTCTAGAACATCCAGGGTAAAAAGCAGTTTGAGATGAGGTTGAAGAAGTTGGATTTTATTTTAAATGTAATAGGATGTCACTGGGGGGAGGTTTGAAGCAGAGGAGCTGGTCGCCACGGAGAGGAGACAAGTAGAATCTTTTGAGGTTTGCCATTTATGACCAGAGCTGGGTGTTTAAAGACTCAAGTTCGTCATTTTTTTTCTAAGAACACAAAGTCCAGACAGAAAGAGCCATCCCATTCTGTACTCTTAGCACCATCACTACTACAACAGTCGGTTGTAGTGGCCTCACGTTACTTGCTCCATCTCAAGGGATGGGCTGACGAATCCTGATGCCACCACATGACCCAGATTACTCACATTCCACTTTGCACTGGCAAGTGGCTCAGCTCCATGCTTGGGGCCATAGATGCAAGTACTCCATCCCCAGACCACCGGGGCACACTCCTGGGACCAAGTCGGGATCAGTCAGGATCCAGTCAGGAAATCAGAAACACAACAGTTATTTTATTTATTTAATTTATTTTTTGTTATTATTATTTTTTTATTTGAGAGAGAGAATGAGAGAGAGAGAGAGAGCATGAGAGGGAGGAGGGTCAGAGGGAGAAGCAGACTCCCTGCCGAGCAGGGAGCCCGATGCGGGACTCGATCCTGGGACTCCAGGATCATGACCTGAGCCGAAGGCAGTCGCTTAACCAACTGAGCCACCCAGGCGCCCAACACAACAGTTATTTTAAACGAGAGAATTTAATATAAGAAATAGGTTAGACAGGTATTGGAGGGCTAAAGAGGTGAAACAGAAACAATGCAGTTAAAAAAATAAAAGGTTGTAAAAAGAAATGGTAGTACCTATGAATCCATGAAGCCTCCCCCATCATCAGGGCTAAAGAAACATAGAGAAGAGATGGACCTAGAAGGCTGCTGGAAGGTCCTAGGAAGCCGGAGCCCTGCCCTCTGTGGAGGGTGCTGGGGGCTACCGCTGGTATGCCTGAGGCTGCAGGCTGGGAACCCAGGAGCACCGGAGTGAAGACTGGTTGCCCCCGGGCGACCCCCACAGAATGGAGAGTAGAAGGAAAGGAGCCAAGAAGGAACCACTGCTTCCCCTCCAGCCATCTGGTAGTCTCTGCAGCCCCAGGAGACCCAACGGGACCAGACGCAGTTGCTAACAGAGAAAGGTGGTTTCCAGAGCCTTGGTTGTGACCTCACCATGCAGAGCATGGAAGGGAGGGTTTGGGGCTGAGAGACCACATACAGCTTAACAACTAACACACAGTGCTTTTTCCGCAATCCTGTCTCATGAAACAATTTGTTCATTCTTCATGTGTGCATCACAGAAATGTTTCCATTAGCACCAGGGCCACTTTTGAGACATGAACTCTGTTTTCCAGGGCATGTTGTCACCTTCACATCTGTGAAAGCTGTCTGGGGTACAGGACTTTGTAATTCCATGCCTGGTACTGACATTCTATATTTTTACCTAAAGCCACTTAGCTATTTGCATCACATTACAGAAAGTGTGTTTTGGGTGTGTGTGTGTATATATATATATATATATATATATATATATATATCCTGAGATGTGTATCTGTGATCTCCAGTATGTAACCACTTACTGTATTGCTTTTAAAATGATTTTTAAGATGACCATCAGCACATGAATGGATAAAGATGTGGTATTTATATATACTGGAATATTACTCAGCCATCAAAAAGGATGCAATCTTACACTTGCAAAGATGTGGATGGAACTAGAGAGTATTATGCTAGGCAAAATAAGTCATTCAGAGAAAGACAAATATCATATGGTTTCACTGATATGTGGAATTTAAGAAACAAAATGGAAGATCATACGGGAAGGGAGGGAAAAATAAAATAAGATGAAATCAGAGAGGGAGAAAAACCGTAAGAGACTCTTAACCATAGGAAACAAACTTAAGTTGCTGGATGGGAGGTGGGTGGAGGGATGGGGTAACTGGGTGATGGGCATTAAGGAGGGCACGTGATGTAATGAGCACTGGGTGTTACATGCAATGAATTAATCACTAAACTCTCCATCTGAAACTAATGATACACTATATGTTAACTAATTGAATTAAATAAAATAAGCTACAAAAAAAAGAAATAGAAAAAAGATTTTTAAAGGCTTGTTTACAATAATAGCCAATATTTGCAATTATGAGTTTATAACACTGGCATAAAAATTAGATCTGTGTTAACTTTCTTTCCTCCTCTATTTGCCAATTTCATCTGGTGACCCCTGTAAGTATCAAGAAACTCACACTGCCTGAGGCTGCTTCAGGCTCAACTACTATTTTCTTTTCAAAATAAAGTCACTGAGAACATGTCCAGTAGTCTGAGAGACTTTGTAGGAGAATTAATTCTCTTTGTAAGAATTAATTCTCATTTTATATTCAGTCCCATAAGGCAGTGCTACTTAAATTCTCTGTGGTGAAGGACCCTTTTAAAATTTTTCCAGTCTGTTGCAAACTGATACTTTGTAAAAATTAATAAAAATGAATTACTAGAAAAACAAAATTAAAAAAAAAGACAAGATAAAAGCTACAATTTTGTATTATTAGTTTAACAAACAGGAAATTACATTGCAATAAATATTACCAGGGTAAACATAATATAGGGAAAAAGAAAGAAGTATGAAAATTGTACACTTGCTTATTTGCTGAAAGTATGCATATGGGCAACTGATATATAGGTTCACTATTACCCTTGTAGCTTTTTTCCATCTTGAGGGAAAAATGAATCCCCATATTAAATAGTTATAGGTACAGTTTGAATGAACAGTGTATAGAAATATTTAAAGTGTTTAGTGTGGCAAATAGACTTTCTTCTTGATTAATAATTTATCTAAGATTGCCAAGACTACTTGCAGGGGATAATGTATATCTAAACTGTTTCTATGTTTTATTTTGATAATAACTAAGAAGAAGAGGAATAAGAAAAGGAACAAGGAGGGGGAGCAGGAGGAGGAGGAGAAACTAGTCTCACTGAATGGAATAGGAGATTTTATAGCAATTTCAGTAAATTCAGTTTATTCACTTTTAAATTTTATCTAAAAATGAAGTGCTTTTTTTTTTAGAGTCCTTTAAATACTTAAATAGAAGTCACTTCCAGCAATGTATCCTGTAAGTTACAGTTAAATTTAAATCATCTTTTGATGAAAGAAATGGATTCTGGATCCATGAATTTTTTAGGCATAGATCTTTTGATGGAAAATAAAATTCAAAATGCTTTATCAAACTTTAAGGCGTTTTGTGATAGCTTTTCACAGATGTGCAATATCAAGATCATCACCTACATCACTGATAATTGTTAAATTATGGAATATGTGTCATAATCATCTGTAGAAACTGTTCTTCCAAGCTTCCAACTTTCGTTTTTGCCCTTTGATCTTATCTTGAAAAACACGTTGCATTTCTTCTTTGCATGGAAGTACTGAGATCATTAAAAGTACTGAAGAGCTTTAGCAACGCTACTTATCCAATTCATATTTTCAACAAGCCGGGACCAAACTGTTTTCTGGTTTTGCAGAAATGTTGAGTTGTTCTGTAGATCAAACATTCTCAAACATTTGTCCTCTCGATTATCATCATGCCTAAGCATGCCATAAGAGCTGTTTAGGATCTGCTTCCAAACTATCAAACAACACAAGAGAATAACCCAGAATTTAACACACCAGCTTTTATCTAATTCATCATTTTTAGTATGACAGTAAGGCCGTTGTTTAGCTCCACCATTCTTCACAGCCCAGGACTTTCTCACAGGAGAAACAGTACATTGATTTACATTCTGGTGTGAGCCTCTTAATCAGGATAACGACGCCAGGATGTTTTCTGCACCATCAGAACATGCTCCTACACAAAATGTAAACTCCAAACCATATTTGTTGACAATACTTCATAGTATTACTTGGTTCAGACTTAGTTATGTTTGTCAGCAACAAAGTTGAAAAAAAGAAATCTTCCTTCCTATCATCATTGTAAACAGGAATATGAGTGAGATTATCACACTGCAATGAAAAATATGCTAGTTCTAATTGCTCTATGAGTTAGTCTTCCACATTATTAGCCAGTTCCTGAATATGCAGAGCTATGGAAGTAGTACTTGAGCTACCTTCTTCGCTGTGGATTCACCCAACATTTCCAAACAAATACCTTTGATACCATCTTCACCAATGTCTTGGCAACTATATGGATTTTAGCCTTGGCATTTTCAAACAAAAAACAAAACAAAAATAACCTCCCTGGGGCACCTGGATGGTTCAGTCAGTGAAGCGTCTGCCTTTGATTCAGGTCATGATCCTGGAGTCCTGGGATTGAGCCCCGCATTGGGCTCCTTGCTCAGCGGGCTCCCTGCTCAGCGGGGAGTCTGCTTCTCTCTCTGCCCCTCACCCCACTCATGCTCTCTCTCTCTCTCAAATAAATAAATAAAATCTTAAAATATTTCAAAAATAGCCTCCAGTGGGGCTGTTTTACCTTCAATAACTTGAGGGTGAAAAATCACTAATATAAATTTTATTTCCCTAATTAATAATGTTAAATCATAAAAGGAAAATTGTCAAAAACCAAAACTTATAAATATAAGTTATAAAAATAAGTGCTCACAGATTTTTATATACTTTCAGGTTACAGGTTGACAAATCCATTAAAATACTACATTTTACAGTATGGTCTTGCACATGATTATTTATTACACAACTTGTACTTTATGACTCACCATTTGAGCTTGCCAATACTGAAGCGGTCTATACCCTGTTCAATGAGATGAGTTAGCCATTGTGAACTTGGCCATCATAACAATTTTAAACTGTTACAGAAGCTTCTAATGCCTCCTCTCAATTTCTATACCTAACTTGTCATGGATCAGTAACAGTTCATGGACCAGCACCAACCTGCAGACCACACTTTCAGTAGCACTGCTACAGGTATTGTGGACAGAACCAATGGTATTTGCTGATGAACTACATCCAGGATGTGGGATAAGGGAGGCAGATCAAGGAAAGGTATGATTCCAAGAAGACATCTGGGCAATTTTTAGCTGGAGTCAATGGGTGGATGGTGAAGCCATTTGCTGAAATAGGGAGAAATATGTTTGGATACATTAAGTTTGGGGTGCTAGGAATCACCCAAGTGGAGATAGTAAATACGAGTCTGGAACTTAGGTAGAGATGGAGTCTGAAGTTTTAACTTTGGCAATCACCAGCATTTAGATGATACAACTCAGCATGAGAACACCTAGAGGAGAAAACATGGAGAAGAAAGCCAGAAGCAAGGTCTGAGCCCTCCAACACGCAGAGGTGAGCAGAGGAGGGGAGCAAGTGAAGGAAGGAAAAGGCTCTGCGTAGTCGGTTCTGATGAGCACCCCTGATGCGAAATCTTGGATTAGAGCCACTACAAATGTTCCACAGTAAGCTAAAGCAATGGCTAGATGTTCACCTTTGATTCCTGGAACCTGTTACAGAGTGCATTGTATAAGGAAGCACTTAATAAATATGCATTGGATGAATGAATGATAGACGTGACAGATACGAATATTGCCATACTTGTTATTCTGGTACTGAAATTTTGTGGCACTTTCATTTTACAAAATACCATATGATTATCTCTAAGAGTAACTCACTCCTTCCAAAGGATTCATGGTACCTGGGATGAAGAGAGTTCCAAAGTGTTTTAGCACCATGGATCCTTGTGGTAGTTAAAGACTGATTCTAAATGTACAAAATGAAACCAGTTGCATTGAAATAGACATCAGAGTATTTAAAAAAACAAATCAGCAGTAATGTATTATAGGTGCTTCTTTATTAGCATATTAAATACCAAGATCTGGGGGCATAACAAATAATGAATGAGTGGTGGGAAAAGGAAAGGAGGATTCGGTTAGGGGGGGCGGAGGGGAGGATTCACTGTAATTGCAAAGCTGTGAAGAGGAGGACCAAATTCAAGGTAGCCACAACATCTGCATTATAATGCAGAAACAGCTGTGATTTTTGCTGGTGAAAAAGTCACAGATACTGCTAAAATGACTGTGCTTTGTTGCCAACTTCTCTGAAAAAAGTTGTTAAGTATCTATTAGAGGTCCACATTCATGGACTCCAGATGAAGAATCCCTAAATTAAAAGGTCCTTTTCACTTGTACCCTCACCCCACATCCAGGTTATGCTCTCTTCTGAGAAAAAAATAAGTAAATATATGTATATATTTATATTTAAATGTAAAAAGATATGTTTGTATATTAAATTTATACTATAAACATATTCTTTTTACATATCATATATACCAAAAAAATAATCATATATACCAAATAGTACAGCCTTTTGGTAAAGCAATTTGGCAAATTTAAAATATGCTTGCATGCCCCCCTTTTCTTTTTTTTTTAGAGAGTGAGAGAGCATGTGCACATGCTCAAGGTGGGAGGGAGGCAGAGGGAGAGAGAGAATCTTAAGCAGTCTCCATGCTCAGTGCAGAGCCAGATGTGGGGCTTGATCTCACAACCCTGAGATCATGACCTGAGCCAAAATCAATATGCTTAGATGCTTAACTGACATAGCCACCCAGGTGCCCCTATGCATGCCCTTTTGACTCAGAAATTCTGCTCTAATAATTTCCCTTGAGAACAATACCGCATATGTGAGCTAGGAAGGAAGCCTTGTGCATATCTAGGGGAAGAGCACTGCTGACAGAAAGCAGAGTATGTGCAAAGGCCCTGAGACAGGAGTGCTTCCGGGTGTCTGAGGAAAAGCGAGAAGGCAAGTGTGCCTGGAGTAGCATGAACAAGCAGGAGAGCTACAGATGAAGATGGGGCTAGTGGTGGGGGGAGATCATGGGGGAGAGGGAAGGCAGATGATTTCAGGCCTTGGTGACCACTGTAAGGACGCTGGCTTTTATGAAGTGAGATGAGAAGCCACTGGAGGGTTGGGAGCAGAGGAGTGGCCTGACTTGATGCACATTTAAAAATGGTCCTTTTGGTTGAGGACAGAATTGAGGACAGACTGGGGGCAGAAGGAGGCAGAAGCAGGGAGCTGGACTGGGAGGCTGGGGCTGGTGGCAGCGGCTTGGACAGGGTTCAGTAGGGGAGGTGCTGACATGACAGATGTGGGAGGGAAGAAGAAGAAGCGAGCTGGGGGTGATGCTGAGGTTTTTGGCACAAGCAACACAAAGGATGGCGATACCATTCATTATATTAAATTCATTAAAATGGAAAAACTGTAAGAGAGCAGTTTTGGGGGAAAAGATCAGGAGTTAGGCTTTGATCATGGAGATGTCTATAATTGCTGAATAAGAACAGAAAAATAGCAGAAAACCTGGAAGCAATTTAAATGTCACTAATAGGGACTGCTGAAGTAAATTACTGTGTACTGATAAACTGCTGAAGGAAGAGCAGAATGCGATAGAAAGAATGTGATATAATTATATGATTATGAAAATTTGTCTATATTATATGAAAAAGTGAGTTGCAGAATGATACAGTAGCATTTTAATAAGATTACATTTATATATAATCTATATATGTAAGTATGTGCATGTATACATCAGTTTATATGGATAGATACGCTGCAGACAATTATTAGTATCTATCTGTGGAATGGGACTGGCAGAGGGGAGAATGGAATGAACACTTTACTTCTATATTATTAGGAGTTTTAAATGAAGAACGTGTATCTTATGAGTAATATAAAAACTAACAAAGATTGAAAAGTTTTTTAAAGTGCTTTAAGTGCTGCTTGGTTCCTATATAAGCAACCACTCTCAAACACAGGCACATTTTGTTTACGTTGTTCTTTAAAACAGGTAGAAATTTTCTGATTGCAGCTTTCGTGTGAGGCAAGCAGTTGGAGATCTGGGGTGGTGGGCACTGGGAAGAGGAAGAGTGAGCTAAGGCTCTGCAGAGCTAAGGCACTGCAAGAGGAAGAGAGCAAATGAGTCAAGGGACCGGCATGATACAGAGATCTAATACTCAAGCTGGGGCAATAGTGAGTTGCTAGGCATGTGTTTGTGTGGCCAGCTCAGGGTTTTTCAATTTTTTTTTTTTAAAATAATTTATTTATTTATTTGTCAGAGAGAGAGAGAGCACAAGCAAGGGGAGTGGCAAGCAGAGGGAGAAGGAGGCTCCCCGCTGAGCAAGGAGCCCAATGTGGGACTCGATCCCAGGACCCTGGGATCCTGACCTGAGCCAAAGGCAGACGCTTAACTACTGAGCCACCCAGGTGTCCTGGTTTTCCAATTTTTTAAACATGCATGACTTTAGGCAACTTGGGAGCTCTCCAGTTTGCTACAAGCCCCACCACTCCCCATGACCTCACATGCAGCCTAAGTCATACCTTTAGATCACTGTAGGCAGTGACTTTTACACTCCTACCCTGACACGCTTTGAGCTCTTTGCCTGGGCTACGCACTGCATTCAGTTCTGCCTCGTGCTGTCTTGGGCACGTGGGTAATGCCAGAAGATTAAGAGCATGAATAACCTCCCCCATGAAATCTGCACGTCTCATCTATCTCCCTGTGAGCCATAAAAATGTCCCTAAAAATGGAAGTGGTCACAAGATCCTTTTCTGAGTTCATACTTAGGCTGCAAAAGTGTGAACTGTACAAATCAGCAGGCAATGGAATCCTGACTTCCGATTTAATTTTGACAATTCCTTCTTTGCCTGGATTGATAGAGTTTTCCTTCTGCTTAAGTAGAGAGTGGCACAAAGATACCATGACCCAGGTCATTGTTATGACAACTACGGCAGGGACAGATGGAATCATAATATGACACATGGGCCTACGCATAGTAGATCTTGCTAACAGGGTAAAGGTGGGGGAAAGAAACCTTGGCAGGTAAAGACCAAATAAAGTTACAAATAACCTCAGCATCTTTTGCCAAGTAGCTTTCCACACATTAAATAATATCCATTCTAAGATGACTATAAGTGGTGTAAGTGGCTATTAACATAATTATTTGTTGAATGAATGAATAAACAACTGAATGCTCTACATGTGGTATCTCTTTATCTCAATGAAAAGAGAGCCCTAAAGAGACCTCTGTGGAATTGTTTTGTCGAAGTGGGTTTCAAGATCTAATGATGGCCCCCAGGCCAGCGTGTGGACCTCGAGTTCTGCATTTGGAACATAAAGCTAAGAGAAACTTTACAACCAGACCTGGAAGGGAAGAGGCCATCATGTTTAACCACACGTCTCTCGGGAAAAAACCTCCGAAAATGTTCTATTTCCAATAATCATGGAATACACATTGCCTTTTAAGATTTGTTTTTCAGAACAGCAGAGATCATTTAGTCTGAGAGAACACAGAGTGGCTTAATTATTTTTTTCTTTTCTAGATTCTCTGCCAAGAACCACAGAGCAAAATGAAATGACAGTGTGGGGAGACAGCTGCTAAGTAATCTCTTTGTTGTATTTCTAATAAGATAGCTACATCATTTCTGTTGCTAACGTATAGCCATATTAGTTCTGAAATAAGTTATTATGGTTTTTTCCCCTCAGCGGACTCCAGTTGCAATAAGTAATACATCATTTAAAATTGGAAATGTGTATCCTTACGAAAAAAAAGTTTGCTCCTTCTTGCTTCAACTTGGAAAGACTTTTGAGTAGATGGCTTGAATTTGAAACCAGCAGCTTGATTTGCACACATAATTTGATACTGATGGAGCATCTTGTACAGGTCAGGCGCCGGGAGTATAACGAATAAGCAGAGAAGTAGGTGAAGGCGGAACTCTGAGGAAGGTGACATTTAAGGGAAGGAGACTGGGAAAGTCAGCCAGGAAAGCAGGAAGAGCGTGAGTGTCAAGGGCAAAGAGCATGCTTAGGAGGTGAGCCTGTCAGTGTCAAATGCTACGGAGAACAACTAAAGCACCCACTGGTTTTAGCAGCAAAGAGGTCATTGTTGAACCTGGTCAGAGCGGTTGCGCAGCAGAGTTCCTGGGGCAGAAATGAGGTCACAGTGGACTGGAAGGGATTTGGATGTGAGAATAGAGGGGGGTAGTGCAGCTTAAATGCGCAGCTTCAGACAGAGAGGCTAACTGATGCACTCATGTCCACAGGAAGCAGACGGGGGCAGAATCCTAAGCTACGGTAGAAGGATCTGTGGGAGACGGTGGGGCCGAGAGAACAGTGCGCAGACGGGGGCAGAATCCTAAGCTATGGTAGAAGGATCTGTGGGAGACGGTGGGGCTGAGAGAACAGTGCCTTCGCCACTGTGACAGGAGGGAAGGAGGCATAGTGGCAAGTCAACGGTGAGTGGTGGGACTGCCATCTTCCTCATCCCCCCGGTCCTCATCAACAGTGCACAAATTGTAGAGCGGAGCAGAGAGGAAAAGACACTGTTGCTTTGAGGACTTCAATTTTCTTAAGAAATAGGGAGCAAGGCCATTTGCTGAGTGCCTGCACCCATATACTGTTTGTGCTGCGGGTGCTCAGGAGCCTCAGCACAAGGCAGAAAGCAGAGCCAGGTGGACCCGGGGCTGTGGTTTTGCCAGGCAAGAGTGATGGAAGAACGAGGGCTGGGAAGTTGAGGGCACTACCAAGAGTGTAATGGACCCAGACTCTAGACTAGACAGGGAAGCAAGGCAGCCTCACAAGACCCCAACATCTGAGAAAAACCTAGAGGGGGGAAGGGAATGGAGGGCCTGTTTAAGTCGAAGATCAAGTGTAATGGGACCAGCACTAGACCCGGGCTGGAGGGGACCTGCCATGCATCCCATGTTCTGGAGGGCTCTGCTCTGGCCCTTATCTGGCTGCACCCCTCTCCACAGAACAAGGATTGTGCAGGACCAAGGGGATGTGCCCACCCAAGCCTACACACTCCACCTTTTAGAGGGCATTGCAGGTACCCGGGACCCTAGGATTGATCCCCTACTCAAACAGCTCCAAGCCCACTTTCAGTGACTGTGGGCTCGCTCAAAGGGTGGCTGTTTGTAGGAGATGTGTAGGAGATGTGGATTAAGCTCAGAGCGAGGGCTGGTGTCCACACAAGTGCGTGAAGCCCCTTGCCACAGGGAGTACAGTGAGGGACCAGGGGCCAGTACTCTCCCTCGCCATAGAGGTCTCATGTGGACCTCCAAGGAACTCATGGTTTCTAATCAAACCTTTGCCTTCTAGCTTGTTATTAAAGTATATTTGTCAAGGTGGGAAGAGAAAATATATTTAGGGTGCCTGGGTGGCTCAGTCGTTAAGTGTCTGCCTTCGGCTCAGGTCATGATCTCAGGGTCCTGGGATCAAGCCCTGCATCAGGCTCTCTGTTCCGTGGGAAGCCTGCTTCTCCCTCTCCCACTCCCCCTGCTTGTGTTCCCTCTCTTGCTGTGTCTCTCTCTGTCAAATAAATAAATAAAATCTTAAATACATATATATATATTTAATAGTTTACCTCGCTTTATAATATAAAGAGAGATATATATAGACACACAAACACACACGCACAGAGCATGTGGGATTCCATGTGTACTCTTGTCCCAGGCATGCAAACGTCAGGGGTGTGCCTGAATGAGGGAGTCAGCTGGGTAAGAGGTTGAAGTAGGGATTCTTAGACTTCTGCATCAACATGGCAGAGTAAACACTTGCTGAAAATTCTCAGTCTGCTACAACATACAGAAATAACAGATAAAATGCTGAAAATTCTCAGTCTGCTACAACATACAGAAATAACAGATAAAATATTTTTTAAAACTACATAAGCCTGTTCTGTTTATTTTCTATTTGCATTCTCTGCTTTGCTCTGTACCCTTCTGGACCACATTACTTGGGCTCCCTTGTTGGCTGGTCTTCCAGTTGGGTTTGGCCAACAGAAGGTACCAGCAAGAGATAGGAGGGTAGGAAGAGAGAGGATAGGATATCTCTTTCTTGCTCCTTCCCTACTTCAGGCCTGCCTTCTAATGGTGGCTACTTCCCTTCAAACTCAGCTTCCACCAGGAGGCCCCTCATGGCAGTGCCAGCTTTCCCTGAACTCCGCTAATGACACCTCCTCCTTTGCCTCTTCAGGACTTGGTGTGGTGACAGCCTGCTGCTGTTTCTAGTCTCTGGGTACCTCAAATGACCTTGCTGGAGTCTTCACTCCTGCCCATACTTCTATAAATAGTTTCTTCATTAAAATCCCTTGAATTTAAGTATCTGAATGATATTCTATTTTTTGCTGGGGACTTGACTGAGTAAAACTATTTTCAAAAACAAGAAAATCATGTCTCTGTAAACAGGAGAGATAATGACCCCCCAGTGGTAAGTAACAACTAAGACTCTATGACCATGGTGAAATTGGGGGGGGGGGCAGGTGCTAGGAAGACTGGGCGCGGGGCTTATGTTTCTATATCTGCAAAGGGAAAGGGGCTGAATATGCCCCACAGATATCAGGGGGTGGGGTAGGGTGGGATGAGAGTAGTTCTATTATTTCAGATAAGGTCAAGACCCCAAATTACCTGTGACTAGAAATGAAGATGCCTATACTTGACTAGCATCTGAGTCTGCACTGCCCGTAAACTAGACATTGTTATTTCTCTCAGTGGGAATCCCAAGCCATGCTTAATTTATGACTTGTTTCAGAGCTAAGGATCTCAAAACCAGCCCTCAGAGGAACCCTTGTAAAGCAAATCCATAGGGAAGTTATGCTCTCCAAAAAAGAAAAGAAAATTACAAAACACACAAGGATGTGCAGCATGATTAAAGACAGTCCAATGAATGAGACAATTCACATCTGAGAAAATAGAACAGTACAGAACACTCTGAAGAAGACTTTCAAAATCCTCAGTCATAATGGAAAAATAATAGCTATCAAATGAGATTACAATATACAGAAGATTGTGTATAAAATAAAATAAAGCCATGGGGATGTAATAACACATCGTGGTGACTAGTTAATAATGCCATATTGCATATTTGAAAGTTGTTAAGAAAGGGGATCTTAGAAGTCCTTATCACAAGAAGAAAATAATTTTTTTTATAACTATGGAAGGTAATGGATATTAACTAAACATTGCAGTGATTATTTTGCAATGTATACAAATATCTAATCATTATGTTGTAGACCCAAAACTAATTTAATGTTATTTATCAATTACACCTCAATTAAAAACATTTTTTTTAAAGGCTATGAAATAAGAAGAGAGAGAAATAAAGAACGAGCTGAAAATCCTGGAATGAGCAAATATAACTGGCAAGTTTGACACAGCTTAAGGGAGATTTAATGAACTGGAAGACAACACTGAGGAAATCTCCCAGAATGCAGTACGGAGATCAAAAAAGGAGGGGGGAAAACTGAAAGGAAAATTAAGGAGACACAGATGATGTAAGGGAAAGCACAGACATTAAAAGAAATTTCAGGAAAGAAAAAGTGGAGGAGAAAATATTTAGTGCTGCAAGTATCAGATTAAGGGAGAAAAACAACATGAACATCTCACATGTATAGGAAAAAAACATTCAAGTAGCTCAATGCCTATTTACAATAGAAAAAACTGAGTGGATTTAGAATAAAGAGATTTTTTCCTTCCAGCCAAACCCTATAGCAACATCACACTAGATGGTGAGACTGTAGAAATGTTTCTATGAAAAGCCAGAAACACAACAGGGATGCAGATGCCACTAATGCTCCCTATTACCCAGTATTGTATCAGAGGTCCTGACTTGTGGAAAACAGCTATCTAGATGTGAGATTTTAGAGATGCTGCATTTTCCTAACAGTGATCCAGGGCACAGCTAAGGGTGCGGACGTGATCGAGATGAAGGTCACTGGAACTGGCAGAATGGAGGAACCGAAAAGCTACAGCGCTGGGAGAACCCCCGATGATGCCAGGACTTTGGGTCTGGGGGAGGCTCTATGTGATGCACGTGACCTGGATGTTGGTGGGTGACAGTGCCATGCTCATGGAGGGAAGATCAGCCAGAGGGCAGAATGAGCAGAAGAGCAGGGTTTATCATGGGCTGGGAAGTGACGGTCTCCAAACAGCATCGTGCTTCTGGAGCAGTGTTCGCTCAAAAGACTAACTGGGCAAAGCTCTCAGGAAAGAGCCAAATGTCAGCTAAAGCAAGAAGGCAGATGCAATGTTTTACCTGACAGTTAAGGATGTGGGAAAGTTCATTTATGATGGGAAAAGAATTCCAGGGATGTCCTTTGAAAGTCTGAAGGAGGGGGAACGTGGAGGTTGATCAGAACATATGAAGATCAGAGTGGAAGGGAATGAGATAACCAGAGGGACTAGAGGGGCTTCTGTTTCTAACAGAGCTAGTAGGGCTGTGAGCCTTCTGGGATTAGGTGGCATCCCGGGGCATCAAAGACAAAGCTCTCTCCATTAGCCTGCTACAGCTTCAATGACAGGAGAATCCATTATATGGGTTTAGAAATGGAATATAAGGCCTCTTTGGGGTTATAATAGAAAGAAATAAAAAAACGAACTGACCTCCAGATCAGATACACTAAGCATTAGTGGCAGATTTCTCATTTAATGGTGCCTTTGTACCATACTATAGTCCACACTTACACATATTCAGCTCAGGTGTATACTGAGAGGCATTAGGATAGGTCATTAAAGAATGTATCTGGAACAAACACCAAAGTCTTATATACAATGCATATTTAGTAGAAGGCTGTAGACTTGGAATCTGGAAGTATTTAACGGGTTAATCTTACATGGAAGCTGCTTGAGATATTTTAATTTTATAATTTCAATGAAGAAATTGTTTTATACGCATAATTAACCTCAGAGAAATAACCTCTCTGTTGACCACTTAGCTGCCCCCCACAAGCAACTGTCTCTATTACATCTGCCTTATCATTCCCTCTGATGCAGAACAAGGCACATGCAAGTCTTAGGAAGCATCCTTTTCAATAAGGAACAAATATCAAAACAAGCAAGGATTGGCATCTGTTAGCCTATGAATCTGGACTGTTAATTATGTAAGAAAAACATGATGTATTCAAGAAAATAGTACCCATTCATCTGCTTTTTTTCAAAATGGAAAAGCACTACATTTAATTTGTGGTTCTCTGCATTTTAAATAGGCAACTCAACGAAGCAATAAATGTGTTCATAATGAATAGATTTTTCTACATAGGAAACTCTTAATGGCAGTAGCATAACTGAAGATTTAACCTGGTGAACATAAAAGTAAACAACAGAAACACATAAGAATAATTTGAATTGGCCAGAAAATAATGTTTCAGTAAAAAAAAAATCACTGTTGTTGAGTAATTTTTAGGTTGTGATATAAAAATGCATCATTGTGTAAAAAGATAAAACTGCTGTAATTAAATTACCAATATCTAAAATTTAAAAATACAGCTCTCTGTACATCCTGCCTGTCTCCTCATAACTGCGAAGCTTGGTCACTCTGGTGAGCCCCTCTGGCCTTCCAGTCTGTCCTGTCTTCTTCCTCACACTGCTCTGTGCCTTTTCTCCTTTGATCCAAACTCCCTCTGTTCTCCTCCTTCTAAACCTTTCCATTGAGCATCATGGAACTTCCATTTCTTTCTTTCTTTCTTTCTTTTTTTTTTTTTTAAGAGAGGGAGAGTGCGAGGAGGGGCAGAGGAAGAGGGAGAGAGAGAATCCCAAGCAGGCTCCACACTCAGCATGGAACCTGACCTGAGGCTCTATCTCACAACCGTGAGATCATGATCTGAGCTGAAACCAAGAATCGGACACTTAACCGACTAAGACACACAAGCACCCTGGAACTTCAATTTCTAATTAAACTATTCTATGCCCTCAATTTCCTCAGCTAATGCCCTCCCCACATCATGCCCTGATTGGAACTTGGTTCACTGTTGGAGACCTGGCTTCCCACTACCTGCTCTCCAAATTTCCTCCCCTTCTGACTCTTCTGGAACGGGCTCTACCGATTTCCCTCCCCTTCTCTCTTGTATCTTCAACTTTCTCTCTCTAATGGGCTTCTCCCCACAGAATTATAATCTCAAATCAATCTCTCTGTCTCTGTTTTCTTGCTTCCCACACTCTCTACAGTCTTTTCCCCTCTCTCCTCCACCAACCCCTCCCCCCTCTTGTTCCTTACCTTTCAAGCTCTTGAGAGCCCCACACTCCACTGACATTGTTCTGGATATAGTCAATTACTCAGTAACTACTTCCTTGTTGCTAAATCAAAAAGATACTCTCAATACTCATCTTTTTTTTTTTTTTTAAGATTTTATTTATTTATTTGAGAGAGAGAGAAAGCATGAGGTGGGGAGGGTCAGAGGGAGAAGCAGACTCCTCGCTGAGCAAGGAGCCCCATGCGGGACTCGATCCCGGGACTCCAGGATCATGACCTGAACCGAAGGCAGTCGCTTCACCAACTGAGCCACCCAGGCGCCCCTCAATACTCATCTTACTGACCTCTTGACAGCACTGGTCATGACTGATCCTTCCTTCCTTCTTGAAACTCTACTCCCTCGGTCTCAATGACCACATCTGTCTCTGGATTCCCTTAATGCTTTGGGCACCTTTTTATCCCCTTATTGTTGGTACTCCCTATGGTTCTCTCTTGGGCAGTCTTCCCTTCTTGTTTAAATCCTCTCTCTGAGAGATCTCACTTAGCCCCTGGCTTCAGTTACAATTCATATGCTGATGATTCAAAATCTATGTCTCTAGTACAGATCTGCCTCCCCCCAAACTTCAGAACTGCAGATCCAAATGCTGAGTGGGCATCTCCTCTGGGACAGCCTGGTGGTCCAAATGGAATCCCTCCTTCTCCTTTTTAAACCTGTACTTCTTACATTCCCTCTGTCAATGAACATTATCATTACTCCCAGGTGCTAAACATGAAACCTAGATTCAATCTTGATGCCTACCCCACTCTTCTCTAACCACAACCAATCCATTTACCTACATAAACTTCTCCATGAAAATAGCTCTAAATCCATCCACATTTCTCCAACACCTCAGCCATACCATAGCCCAAATTCCATCAACTCTCTTTGATTGCCACAATGACCTCTAACCAGTGCCCCCACCTCTAGATATCCATTCTCTATAGTCAAGAGAGATCTGTCTAAAATGCAATCTGATGTCACCCTTCTTTCTTAAAACCCTCCAGGATGCTCCATTTCTCCTAGGAGGAGGTCCTCCTCACTCCTGATTTCACAAAAATCCCTCATAATCTGGCTGCTGCCCTTTGGCCTGGCTTCATATCTTGCCATCCCCTCCACTCTGTGATCCAATGACACTCGACTTCTTTTATTTCTGCAGTGAAGCCATGACCTCTTGCATGGGGACCTTTGTACATACTTTTCCATATACCCAAAGCAATCAACCTCTCTTCTTTGCCAATTAACTATTATTCATCCTTCAGGAATCAGCAGAGACATTACTTCCTGCTGAAGGTCTCCCCGACATAGGGCCAGGTGCCCCACAGTATGCTCCCATATCACCTGCTGCTTCTCCCATCACCGCACTTACCATACTCGATGGGAATTATCTGTTTCATTTTAGGTAACTATTAGCTCTGGGAGCAAGGTCCACATCTGTCCAGTACACCACACTATCCCTGCAGGAGCCCAGGCCCAGGTCATAATGGGTACTACATCAGTGGTTCTCACAACTTTGTAGCTTTAGGATTCCCTTCCACTCTTAAAAATTGAGAATCCTGGGGTCCCTAGGTGGCTCAGTCGTTAAGCGTCTGCCTTCGGCTCAGGTCATGATCCCAGGGTCCTGGGATCGAGCCCCGCATTGGGCTCCCTGCTCCGCAGGAAGCCTTCTTCTCCCTCTCCAACTGCCCCTGTTGTGTTCCCTCTCTCACTGTCTCTCTCTGTCAAAATAAATAAATAAAATCTTTAAAAAAAAAGCTTTTAAAATTTAAAAAAAAAATTGAGAATCCTGAAGAGCTTCTGTTTACATGGGCTTTATCTGTCAATATTTGTCCCACTAGAATTATAGCTGGGAAAATTTCAAAATCTTACTTCATTAAAAATTGACAATAATTTCATTGCATTTTAACATAAATTGCATGTTTTTATGAAAACTAAGTAAATTTTCCAAAACAAAACAAAAACAGTGACAAGAGATTTTACATTTGTACAAGTCTTTTCAATGTATTGTTTAATAAATTACAGCTAGATTCTCATATCTGCTTCTGAATTCCCTTTGTGGTGGTATGACTGTAGTATGTAAAGAAAAATACAGCTTCATACAGACACATAGCTGAAAGGGTAGGTAGTCTTTTCAGATAATTGCAGATACTCTTTTCTGATACTATACTGTAACTCAATTAAGTGATAGTTTCTTTTTTTTTTTTTAAGATTTTATTTATTTATTTGACAGAGAGAGACATAGCGAGAGAGGGAGAAGCAGGCTCCCCACTGAGCAGGGAGCCCAATGCGGGGCTTGATCTGAGGACCCTGGGATCATGACCTGAGCCGAAGGCAGTCGCTTAACGACTGAGCCACCCAGGCGCCCCTAAGTGATAGTTTCTTAAAGGCTGGCTGCAATATAGAATTTGAAACCATATCAATTAACTTTTCATACTTTGTTATATTAAAACCCAGTGGCATATCTTGTACTTTCAATAGATCTTTTACCCAAGCATGATTTTGTAACATCATGCATTGGTTGTCTGAAAAATATTAATTCACTGAGTTATACAGATCTTCTAAGTGTTAAAACATTTCATTATACAATATAAAAAATCACATTTGTTAATATCACCATTGAATTCACCAGAAAAGTCTTTAAGTATTGAGAAACTGTCAAGCTCACAGTGGTGGATACAAGTTTCCCAAATTCTAATTTTCACTTGAAAGCTCGAATTTTCTCATTGGCAACAAACTCTGTCAGTTGTTTTTCTTGAAATGACAGGCTCACTTTGTTCATTTTAAAGAAAATGCTGACCAAATACTCAAGTCTGAATAATGATAGTTTGTCAGTCATTGTTTCAAATAAAAATAGTGTTCCATTAAGACCTCAACTTAATCGTGCAAAGAGCTTTTCCTTGGGACAACCATTGTGCTTTGGCATGTAACAGGAATGCTGTATGAATACTTCCTACCATATTAAAAAGACATGCATTTGAGGATTGAGATTTAATATAGTAATTCTTATTGCTTTACCAGGATATTCTTAAGTGAAACTGACTTTTTTTTTTTTTTTTTTAACTCTGAGGGCAAGGTGAGGAAGAATACGATGATTACTAGGTACAGTTGGGTGCTACTGTCTTGATTCATGCTAAAAACAGGTAAAAAAATTCATGCAGTTTTACCTCCCCCAGTTTTTGTAGTATCAATGCAAATGTCAGCAGAGTAAAACAAGGTATATAGTGCCTTAGCATCAGGAAAATCGTTCTGACCTCACAGACTGCTTTGGGCCATGGATCTCTCGTAGAGAACCTCTGGGCTAGATGAATGACACAAGGCAGGAGCTATAAGCCAGCCTGGGTGCCTGTGACAACTGCCTGGGGCACTGGCCCTCCACACCTGAACTCCATCCTGAACACCTTCTGCATAGCTAATTCTGCTATTTACTCTGGGGCTTCTTGGTTGCTTCCTCCCACCCCACATTTGGTTTTGCCTCAACCCCTGGGTGCTGACACCTGGGACTTCATAAAGTCCTGGTTGCAACTCAATTTCCCAGCTTCATTTTTGTTATGATTTCTGGGACCCGGCTTTGGATATCAGCCCTCTGGCCTTTGGCCCCATAATAAGGAGTAAGGTAAGCCCTCCTTGGTATTTTTTCTGGACCATTCTGGGGTGGACTCTCCAGGTTTACTTCTCGCTAGCCCTGTGTCTTGCACTATGTGTGCACTGGAGGAGGCAGTGGGGCAGGGGGTTTAGAGGGATTAGGGATTTGGTACAAAATTGATATTACTTAGGAAGATACCTGACTTTGAAAGTAAAACAAAACTGTTTTCTTCTTGAAAGATAAGGTGAAATATTCTTTTACTCTTGAAGATATGGGTCAAATAAAAAGTCTTCATCTCATCAGTGAATGTACACTAAAAGAAATGCCCAACATAGAACAGTTTTAAAAATGTATGCTCATCCATTTCTCTTTCATCAGTACTTTCTGATTATGCATCAGAAGTTCATCCAAGTATGAGACTGGTAAATGCATCTTCTAAATACAAAAGTTGGAGTTGGGCATGTACAGGACAAGATATCATTTGCTGAAACTAGCTTTCAAAAAATAGCAAATTAATTTAGAAGAAAATTAATATGATTTTCAAGGAGGTCCTTCCCATTGAACAAATCAGTTTTATCATTACAAAAGAAATGCTTTCTTCTCCTTGTATACCATCTTATATAACTTTTCTGAGCATTCTTCCATTAAGGCTTCCTTGTGCTTGAATAGCCAAGCTCTATCACAGTAATGTATCTGTATGAAACAACCTTCCAGTATTTCCAAGAGTCAGTGATAGAATGAAATGCCTTTCGTGTCATTTCTCAGCCTTCTTGCAAGAAGAGCCCAGAGGTTTAACTTCAAGGGGGCTTTGGGAAGACATCTCACGTTGCCCCTGGCAGTGAGGCGCACTACTGCAGGAAAGCAGAGCTATATGGGGTGATGGTGGCTCAAAGCATGTGAGTTATGTTCCAGAGGGAAGCAGGCTGAAGATTGAGAGATAGAGGCCAGTCAGGAGCCCTAGTCCTAATGGTGTGTCCGTGCGACAAGGACAAGGAATCTCCAGGGTGGCTACTTTCCTTTTCCTCCATAAACAGGAATACACTGATGTCCAGCATGAGGCTGACCTGGGTCTCCCAGGCATTGAGAAGTAGTTTTTCATAGTGAGGATCTTGAGTTCTGGAGGCAGACTGCCTGAGTTTGAATACTGGCTCCATCACTTATAGGCTGAGTGACCCTGGGCAAGGGAGTTTTCTATTCTCTACCCATCTTATTGAGTTGTTATAAGGCCGTAAAGATATGATCTACATAAGGTACATAAGGTACTTGGCACAGTAGCTGGCATGTAGCAGATGCTTAACAAATGACAGCGATTATTATTCATATTATTCCTCTGAAAGTGTAAGCTGTACATCCCCTAGAGGGAGAAGAAATGAACCTAGGACTTTTATATTCGCTCCCTACCAATCCTAGGAAGAGGATCCTGAGAGATGGTAGAAAATTCTATCAGATCTCTCAGGCACCAATTAAAGAATATGTCACTCTTCATCAGGAGTGCTTACACCCTAACTGGGAGGGACATTTGGATTAATAACAAAGAATTAAGAAAAAATGCAATCTTGTTGGGTGAAGACTCAAGAGGATACCAATGTCAGGTCTCAATCATAACTCTAGGCCTAGAGTCCCTTGATCTCCTCAATTTTGATGAACTTCACCTCCACTCTGCTTCAAAGACTGATCTTCCATGCTAGATCAGGGGCCTTGTCAACTACACAGAACTTCTCTGCATATGAATTATCCAGTATCAAGATCCCATTCACTGTACATAGCTCTCCACTCTTGCAGCTCTATTGTTCTTTGATTCCCAACTTCATTTCAATATCTTTTGAGACTCCTAGGACCCTGACCACTCTACATTTTCTCAGTCTACAGGTGCCTGTCTGGTTTTACTTATTCTCTACCTGGCCTAGAGCGCATGGTGCCATGCCTTTAGTTATATGGACCATTAACCTCAATGCTTTGCTTCCTTCTTCTATTCCACGCAAACTATAAAACCCAGTCCCAGTATTGATCCAGTCATAGTTCTTCAACCAGGCTTTGGATCACATTCCTCTTGCCTCCCAAGGGACTTGGCTCCTCCAATCATGTTCCTATGCTTCCCTTCTACTCATTATTTCTTCCCAATATATATATATGTTGTGAAATATCTCCCTAGATTCCAAATTACTTCTCTAGAATCTTATTCTTCAAAAGTAGTTTACACCAGTTTCCTCTACTTCCTCATCATCAATTCGCTCCTTAACCCAAAGCAAGCTGGTCTCTGTTTCCACGATCTTATCCAAACTGCTTTTGTTGAGATTTATCAATGCTTTTCATATCGCCAAATCCAAGGAATCCTTTTTAATTCTTACATCTTCTGATTTCCCTGTGTCATGTCCAGCTGTTGACACAGCTTCCTCTCCTTTTCTTTTTTTTAAAGATTTATTTATTTTTGAGAGAGAGAGAGGGAGAGCATGAGCATGTGGGGTGGGGGCAGAGGGAGAGAGAATCTCAAGCAGACTCTCCACTGAGCATAGAGTCCGATGTGGGGCTCGATCCCACAACCCTGAGATCACGACCTGAGCCGAAATCAAGAGCTGGACACCTATCTGACTGAGCCACCCAGGAGCCCCATATTGCTTCCTCTTCTAAATTCTCATCTTGCCTTTTAAATACCAGGGTTGCATCATGCTCCTTTTACTCTATAGACCCTTCCACTGTGACTGTATTCACACCTAAGACTTCAACAACTCATAGGATTCATAAACTGATATCCTGGAGCTTAGATATCTCTACTGAGTGGAGACCTCCTAGGCACAGTGGTTAAGAACATAGATGCTGAGCTCAGATAAACCTGCATTCCAACTCCTGTCTCTGCACTGACCAGCTAAGTTACTTCACTTAAACTTCAGGCTCCTCAACCATAAGATGAGGGTAATTTTATCACTGGTATTTATTTACCTCTTAAAGTTCTCTTGTGGATTAAATTAAATAATGCACAGAAAAGCATGTAATTAACACTCCATAATGGTAGCTATTGTTATTATAGGATTCTCTACTTTAAACTCCCGAAGCAACTCAAACTTCAACTCAAATTACAAAATCAACTTAATGCCCTCATGCTCCTCCTTCATTACAGTAATCATCATAATAGCTTCTATCTCTCAAGGATCCATTTTTATAACTAATCTGTAAGTTAAATATTAGTGACCCTATTTCACACATTAAAAAACTGAGGCTTAGAGAAGTTAATTACTCTGCTGGAAGTGGGAGGAAAATGAGAGTGAGGATTCAAACCCTGGCCCTGCTGACTTCAAAGTTAATGCTGCCTAGCACTGGTCAACCACTCCAGTGCTTGAGTCCCGAGCCAAAACCCAGGACATTGATTTTGGACTTCTTCCATCTCACTCAACTACATCTAGTGGTGTGCTGGGGAACTGATTTTCACGGGGGGGAAAAAAAGGAAAATTCCCTGATTTGTACATTTTGCTGATTTCAAGCTGCCAAGGCAACATCACTGAGTGTGAGGTGGGCAAAGGTGGGCAGAACTGGCTTGGGAGCCTGCATGAGGCAGCCCCAGAACACTGCTGGGATCCGGGAAGCCCCCAGATCCCGTTAATTTGGATCTGGATAGTTTGACTGAAAGCAATTTGCCAAAAACAACTTTTCGAAATCAAGTTGGTGAAAACAACAATGTGTTAAAACAATCTGGTCAGAAAGGAATACTGTTCAGTGATAGGCTACAGGTTTTTTTCCCTCTTTTTACTCTTTCCTGGAGTGACTTAATTCTGGCCTGTTATTGCCCGGCATGTCCAAGTACAGGCTGTTGGCGGCAAGGCTTCAACCTCTGCAACTTGCAGTCCTGTGGGCCCCACAGAAGACTTCCCATTACTCAGGTGCCAAGGTCTCCTCACCTCTAGGTCTCTGCTCGGGCCTGGAATGTTCTTCTCTCCACCCCACTGTCTCTGCTTCCTTGACTCCCCTTCCTCAACTTTCTGTGTAGTCATCCGCCATAGGGGATACTCAACAAACCAAATGTCAAGTAATGGGAATTAAGTTGGAATTGTGCACATGTCCAACAACTGGCAGACTGCTAGTTTTCAGAACATATGGTATGACCCTATTTCAAATAGGTAAGAGTGCACACGGATATAGAAAAGGATCTGGGAGGTTAGTCTCCAGGGTTTTTGTTTTTGTTTTGTTTTGTTTTGTTTAAAGATTTTATTTATCTATTTGAGAGAGAGAGAGAGAGAGAAAGCACATGAGAGGGGAGAGGGTCAGAGGGAGAAGCAGACTCCCCGCCGAGCAGGGAGCCCGATGCGGGACTCGATCCCGGGACTCCGGGATCACGACCTGAGCCGAGGGCAGTCGCTCAACCAACTGAGCCACCCAGGTGCCCCAATCTCCAGGGGTTTTAACAGTGATTTTCTAAATAATAGATGTGATTATGGGAGGATTTTTTTTTTTTTTTTTTTTTGGTCTATAGTTTTTATAGTAAGCATGCATTGCTTCTGTAAGAAAAAAAAGCCTATTTTTGTAAGATACTTTTATTGTTACTATCTTTGTAGTCCAATTGTTCACTACTATAAACAATTTTGGGCAAGGACGACTGGCTGACTATTCATTGGATAGAAAAAGACCTCAAAAATAATGGAAAACAGGTAATTTTAAAGAACATGTAAATCACCGGGGCGCCTGGGTGGCTCACTCGTTAAGCGTCTGCCTTCGGCTCAGGTCATGATCCCGGGGTCCTGGGATCGAGCCCCGCATCGGGCTCCCTGCTCAGCGGGAAGCCTGCTTCTCCCTCTCCCACTCCCCCTACTTGTATTCCCTCTCTCGCTGTCTCTCTCACTGTCAAATAAATAAATAAAATCTTTAAAAAAAAAAATTAAAATTAAAAAAAAAAAAAGAACTTGTAAATCACCATATGGTGTACAAAAAAACCACCAGAACTGAAGAAACCAGACTCCAGAGAGGCTTTCAATGGCAGTGTGATTTCAGCAAGATTACTGTTGACTAAATTATATTTGGCCAAATTCCATGCTATTGTTAACTCTACATCCTTGAGATCCCTTATGAATCTTCACATTTTCTCTTTTTCATTCCCTTTGTTACCAGGTTAAGGAAACAACCAAATTCCTTAGCGTACACAGACCCACTATGATCAGAGCTTTACCTAGTTCTTGGTATCTCTCCTACTCCACATTCCCCTTCACCTCCATGACCCCCCACCCCAAATCACACACTGGCCAGCTATGAGCTCTTGGCTCCAGAAATGCAAATGCTATGTCCCTGAACATGTCACGTGGTTTCAGTTCTCTATACCTTTGCATGTGCTGCGTTCTCTGAAATGCCTTTACAACACACATGTGCATGCACACACAGTGATACGATGTGGTTAATCACATTGTAGAGTATTCACATGAATCCTAGCTGCCCTATGGACATGATTATTTTCTTCACTTTGGCATTCTGAGTGTCTTCAGATCTCTCGTACCCAAAGTATGGGTTTGCATACCGGCAGTATTAATATTAATTACTTGGGGAGCTTGTTACATATGCACATTTTTCAGGTCTCACCACACTATCTACTGAATCAGAAACTCTGAAGATGGGCCCCGGAAAGAATTTTTTTTTTTTAAAGATTTATTTGTTCATTTGAGGGGAGGAGGGAAGAGGGAGAGAATCCCCAAGCAGACTCCACACTGAGAGGGGAGCCCAATGCAGGGCTTGATTTCATAATCCCAACCATGACCCAAGCCAAAACCAAGGGTCAACAGTTAACCGACTGGGCTACCCAGGCACCCAGAAAGGATGTTTAAAAAGCCCTCCAGGTGTCTCTTACGCATCTGATGTTTGAGAAGTACTGCCCTAGGTAATCGGTAATGTTGGCTGAATGGCTAAGAACTTGGAACACTCCTTTACATTTTTAAAAAACCTACCTCCATTACAGGTGTCTGCTTTTGTATGTGTCAATCCGGACGTGTCTGTGTGTGTGTGTGTGTGTGCATGTATATATATATAAAATAACCAATCTTTTCAAAATGTCCAGTGAAATTTTACTTAATTATTAGATCACTTTGGACAATAAGCTTTCACCTCTAAAGAGAGGCAGTTAACACAGGGCTTCATTTATTATTAGCTATTGTTTGGTAGCTAAGTTTGCATTACAGATCTGAATTTTGGTTGGAGGAATGGAACCCCAGGAAGCTACCAACACAGTGTCTTGCCAGGACCCCGCGGTACTTGAGTGTGCGGCTGGGTTCAGACTAAGCAGACTCAGAATCCCCACTTATGCTGAGCCCACTGAGTCACTCATGCTGCTGCTCTTCCTTCAGGGAAATCACAGGGATTAACTTGGGGCAGAGACCTTGGGAGGTTACAGTACACACCTCACTTTGTGGCCAGGCAGTTAAATGCGTAAAGGTCCCTACCCTCTATCTGATCATTACCTAAAGGACATTCCAGTCGGGCCAGAAGCGATTTGTTGGTGCTGTAATATAGGCAGCCTTTTCACATCTCGCTCCGTAGCTGCTGGAATCTTGGCTCACACCCAAATGCCCCACTTGGGTTTTGTTCAGGAAAGATTTCCTCCAGCTGCTTTATTTGTTCCACGATTACATGTATGAGCTTCCAGAATGTACAAGATCACAAGTCAAATGAAAGGCTTCAGTTCCCAATTCACCTAAGAGATAAAATTTAAAACCAAGGAAACAACAAAACATGACTAAATGAAGGGCTAAGTATAAATGAGACTGAATAGGATTCCTACTAAAATGTCAGCACACGCCAAAACACAAAAGGAAAATAGACACTGTGGGGTAATCGGAATGTCTTTGTGCTCCATTTACGGTCACACTTGCAAGGGGATTCAGACTTGCTCTTTAGCATTTACAATTTGAGACAATGCAAGCTGACGGAAACAAAAAAACTTTGTATTTAAAAATAAACAAAAACCTGTACAGCCATGTTCATAGCCACGTAATTCAAAAGGTGGAAGCAACCCAACTGTCCTTCGATAGGTGAGCGAACAAATGAGGTGCACCCGTACAAGGGAATATTATTCAGCCTTTAAAAGGAAGGACGTTCTGACACAATGTGGATGAACCTCGAGGACAGGACATCAAGTTAAATAAGCCAGTCAAAAAGATAAATACTGGGGCACCTGGGTGACTCAGTTGTTAAGCGTCTGCCTTCGGCTCAGGTCATGATTCCAGGGTCTTGGGATCGAGCCCCACGTTGGGACTCCCTGCTAGGTGGGAAGCCTGCTTCTCCCTCTCCCACTCTCCCTGCTTGTGTTCCTGCTCTCGCTAGCTCTCTGTCAAATACATAAATAAAATCTAAAAAAAAAAAAAAGATAAATCTGTAGGATTTACTTATACAAAGGACCTCAAATAGTCTAACCTGTAGGAACAGAAAGTAGAATGGGGGTTGCCAAGAACTGGGAGAAGGGAAAAACGAGAGTTGTTTAATGTGTACAGAGTTTTGGTTTTGTAAGATAAAAAAGTTCTAGAGGTCGGTCACATAACAATGTGAATACAGTTCACACCATTGCGCTGTACATTTAAAAATGGTTAAGATGGTTAACAAACAAAAACAGCTACATAAACTGTTCTAAGGACTCGAAGAGTACATCTAGAAATGGCATTTTGGCATCCTGGGGATCAATGGATCATCCTGGGCCATCATTCACACTGAGAGCCTAGGGATCAAGATCAAGAGATGCAAGTCTAAAGGGAAAATAAGTAAAAGGAAGAGGGTGGATAGTTACTTGTGGCAGATGGAGGAGTAACAGAGGAATATGCAGATTAAAGACCTATAGGTCATAGGGCATGAGAGGAAGATGACCTTTAGCATAAAAATGGAGAGTCTGATCCCCCAAAATCATCAAATGCCAGAAACATCTGGTAACTTAAGAGGCAAAAATCTGAGGTTTCACGAATCTCAAAATATATGCTGGAAAGTATTTAAAAGTCCAGAGTCCAAACATCAGTTCAGCTTCAAACACATCACACACGTTTGTCAGTTGTCCTTAAGCCATACAGTCTTGTAGATCTCAAATGGGACAACTGGTGTATGTAAAGAGGATCAAACATGATGAGACCTTCAGAATATGGCTCATAATCAGTGAAGATGCTCTTATCTAGACCAAGAGTCCATCGGTGAATTTTGAAGTCCGTTAAGAAGGAGGAAACACAGGGCACCTGGGTGGCTCAGTTGGTTAAGCGACTGCCTTCGGCTCCGGTCATGATCCTGGAGTCCCGGGATCGAGTCCCACATCAGGCTCCCTGCTCAGCAGGGAGTCTGCTTCTCCCTCTGACCCTCCTCCCTCTCATGCTCTCTGTCTCTCATTCTCTCTCTCACAAATAAATAAAATCTTAAAAAAAAATTCTTTAAAAAAAAAAGAAAAAAAAAAAAAGGAGGAAACACATAGCACGTGGATACACATGCTGTAAGCAGAAACCCTGTCCCCATTAGACACTAACTCCTCATTCCCTCCTTCCATCAGCCCCTGGTAACCACCATTCTACTTTCTGTCTCTATGAAAATAACTACTCTAGGGAATCTCAGATCTTCTTTCTTAATTTAGTGGCTTTTATTAAGTCTTTCCAAACTTCATTTTTATAGAAAAAGCAGTTCTTTTGTACTTATATACTGTTTGCCTAGTATTTAATTAAATCACCTAATTACAATAACAAGTTCAACTGGCAGAAGTTTGAGAACAAACAACACAAACAGGTTTGGGAACAAATACAACTCAGTTAGCTGGAGCAGAAGCACATGAGTACACTAGACACAAGCCTCCCAATTATCAGCATTCAACATGCTGTGGGCATCCACAGGACTGCTTTGCATAGGGACTGGAAGCTTCTTTTAAGCTGGCGAACTGGGTAAGAGAGCTTCTACTGTATAAAAACAAATATTGCTAGCATTTACTGAGCACCTATTATGTGACAGGCACTATGTAACTTGTATTATGTCACTTAATCTCATCACCCATAAGGCAAACAGTATTGTCTTCATTTTACATACAGGAAACCAAAGCACAGAAAACTCAAGCAGTTTATCCAAAGTCATACCACTGAGAAGTAGCAGGGCTGACATTTTCAAGTTGGCGTGAACTAAAGCCTGTCCTCACTCCACTGGCTCCCCGAATGAATATTAAATAAAAGGGGTAACAAGATTAAAAATGTAACAAGTGATCCTTTGTTTTCTCCTGGCACTGTACCAAATGACAAAATATGTCATATCTAGTTTTTTTTTAAAGACTATAATTTAACAAACGAGGGATGCACTTAAATCCTCACAAGAAAGGAGTGAAGGTAGTACGATCTGCAATTGCTATTGGTTTACAGAGGAATGATTTCAGTTAATGAAAGACGCAAGTGGGGTTCAGCATTTGTAAGGAAAGAACCGAAGTCAGACATGTTAATCATGCTATCAGATTAACACACATTAAAGAATAAGCTAGAAAATTTATAGAATATAATAAAAGCTAAGTGTGTTACATCTCAAGATAACACTTTGAATTTTAAAAAACACACAAAAATCAAAACAAAAACCATTCAGCCAGCACATCTAAAATAATTTGTAAGAGTCAGCTAGTAAGTGACTAATTGAAGAGGTCTCATCACAACCAACTGCATCAACACCCACATAGAAAAACCAAGCCACAGTTTTTTTATTTAGAAGTATTTTCCCAAGAAAATAAAGCATGAATTTGTGGTTGTCTTTTAAAAAGAAAAATGAATGACATTTCAAAACAGATATAGACAACGCTGCAAGCAAACCAGAAAGAAAAAAAAAGGAGGCATTTAAGCTTACCAAATCATACTGGGTAGAAGCAAGCTCTGTGTGAGAGCCGATGCGAGACCTGGCAGAGAGAAGGGCCCTCGTCCTCCGGGGGCAGGTGGCCGCTCCCTTCTACAGCCCAAGCAGGAGGTCACCCATTGCTCCCCAGTGTGTCCAGGACATTGAGATACAAAGACAGCAGTGGAGATTACCGAGAGTACAGCACAGCCAAGAAAGGCTGCTTGTGCCGTTCGGCTCTTTCCTGTACCCACAATCCATGAACAGAACATCAACAGACACACATCTAAGACCCAGGTGCTCTCCCAGATATCCTGGGACAACTTCTCTTTCACGGAACCATCTGACCTCGACGCCCATTTTTCGATGGAACACCTTCCTCGGTTGTCCCACAGACACATCCCAAATGGATGTCCTCATCAACCCTACCCTTGCTCTCCTCTTATGTCTGTCTCCTGCCATACCAAACGGAGCCACTATTCACTCAGACTACCAGGACAGAAGCCTAGGGGCCTCTACTACCCTCCACTACACATCCTGTCACCACGGTCCTGTGGATTTAGATGCAAAACCCCATTGGAATGCATCTGTTCTTCCACCGTTCCCGTAGTTTAGGGCCTGGACTCTTGCAAGAAGGCCCCTTCTTAGTAGTGATGGGTTTGGCCAAGGGGTTTGATACATAATCTCCTTCTGTACTGAGCTCCAACTTTTTATCTAAATACCATGTTCTAATTTCTTCATCAGTCAGGGTAGACTCTGGAAAAAAATGGGAAAAGAGATAGGGGAGTTTCCCTTAGCATTAATGAGAAATTTTTAGCATCCCACTTAGAGACAGAAAAACATCAGGTAACACCAAAAATTCACTTGTAGCCCAGACACAGTGGGGCAGCATATTCTCAAGATCCTTTTAGTCAATCAACAAACTGTCTCCAGGAAGACTCTCTTAAACCACAGTGACTCATTCTGGATAAACACAGAAATACCTCCTAAGTAATTTCTCTCAGGGAAGACCAGTAAGGATGCTCCTTGGGCCTCCCAACACAAGTGGCCTCCTGGAATCTTCCCAAGAGCATCTGTGCTAAAGCACAAACTGTAGACCTGGCTTTGGACCCCAAACTCTGCCACTTACTCTGCCTTCAGTCAAGTTATACAATCTCAGGGAGAAAAAGAAGATAATGGTATTTACTTATAAAGATGGCTTAAGTTTAACAACAATAAACGTCAGCAAAGGGCCAGGCACTGCCTCCAGCACCTGGGATCCAACGATGAAAGTCTCAGCTCTGCCCTTGCGTTTCAGTCTAGTGGGGCAGAGAAAGGACACAAAGAAGGGAAGATTGACTGGGGATGATGGAGAAGGATTAAAAGAGAGCATATTCAAGGGTGCCTGGGTGGCTCAGTCGTTAGGCGTCTGCCTTCGGCTCGGGTCGTGATCCTGGAGTCCTGGGATCGAGCCCTGCATCAGGCTCCCTGCTCCACGGGAAGCCTGCTTCTCCCTCTCCCACTCCCCCTGCTTGTGTTCCCTCTCTCGCTGTGTCTCTCTCTCTGTCAAATAAATAAGTAAAATCTTAAAAAAAAAAGAGAGAGCATATTCAAAATGAAGTAATTAGGTAAAAACCCAATGCCTGATACCTGGCTCACTTAATAAATGCCTTTTGGTTGATTTTTAACCCCTCCTCCCCCACTAGGGCTTATAGCTGTTACCGACCTAACTTTTCTCTTATCTTTCTGAAAGTTCACATATAAAATCACCACCAAGATACCTGACGGTCACTGGCTCCGTTTTTGGAGAAGCTCTCATTTCACTGTAACGTGTTCCTCTCTGAAGGCTTGTTATTTTTGGCACCTGTTCTTACGATCATCCATGAATGCTATGTAATTGGTACTCACTGGTTCACCTAGAAACAGGTTTCTTAAACTTTTTCCCACCTCCATTAAGAGGGTTTCTCAGGGCAGATACGTTCTGAATTGATTTCTAGACAGGAAAAGCTTATAGTCTGGAACACAGAGAGAAAATGACAACTTTTGATTCTAACACTTCATGATTTTTACCACTGTATCTCATTATCTTACATTATGTTATCTTCTACAAGAGAATAAAAAGGAAGTAGACACCGGAAATAATAAAGTGGAAACTAGGAAATTCTGATATCCAACTTCTGTTCATGGATAAGAAGTGAAATAAATAACTTGGATCACAGTTGCTTTCACAACCTGGACAGTATCAAAGGCAGCAAACAGTGGTGTTTTATGTTATAAGCTGTGGTGGTTTTAAGATGCGCCCACAAATACCTTGAGGCCCTAGCCCTCTCAGTAAGTGTGGGCCTGGGGCTTCCTCCATGCTCTCCCGCTCTCCTGGATCACTTGCTCTGGACAAAGCCAAATGCCATGTTGTGAAGATACTCGAGCAGCCCTAACAAGAGGGCCTCTTGTAAACAAGAGGCACTAAATCACCAGGTGTCTGAATGAGCACCCCTGAAAGTGAATTCTCCAGCCCCAATCAAGCCTTCAAATGACTGTGACTCTGGCCAACATCTTGAATGTAACCTCATGAGAGGATATGAGCCAGAACCACCAGCTAAGCCACTCCCAGATTCCTGACCCACAGGTATTGGGTGAGATACTAAATGTTTATTGCTTTAAACTGCTGAGCGTCAGGGTCATTTGCAGGGCAAAAATAGATAACCGAGACTCAGGTCAATAGGGTATTAGTGATAACGGTTTTTGTAAATCAGGATAGCATAATTTCCTTAGTTAAAAAACCATTTCCTCAATTTCTTTTCTCTGGAGCACAGAAATATAATCTATACAATACAGTGAGTGGTAAGACAACACACAGTTAATGCTGGTTCTGCTCCTTCCCTGCTTCATGTCCCCCACCCCCAAAAAAGAAACTACGGTTTAAAATACTGGAACTATAGAACTAAAAGACAGAGGTGGGTTGTGACTTCTTAAAAAAAAATTTTTTTTGAAAACAAAGTACATGGCAAGGCAAGTCATAATGAAAGCAAATGACTCATTATTAAGTTGTAAGAAAGGCAAATGGAGCAAAGTGATCCTAGATATCAAAGCATGAGTTTTGAATGTTATCAGAACTAGTGATTTGGGTATTCAAGTAACTTCATTTATTTAAAAATATAATTTCTTATGGGGAGTGTGAATTAGTATTTAAAGTTTCAAGGTGTCATATCTGCAACCAAAAGAAAAGGACATTTTATTATTTATCTCAAAATTGGGGTTCATTTATTCACAATCATTTATTGTACACCTGATTTCTGCCAGAAATTACCCTAGGGCTTGGGAATGAACTGATAGAAACTATAGTCTGTGACATCCAGGAACTCATAGAAGGTAGATAAGTGCTTCTCACATGAACAAGACCAATGGGCCCATTTCCAAAAAATCACATACCAAAGGGGTGGGGGTGGGGGGGAACCTGGAGATCTCCATGTTTCTAAACTCATAACTGATGCCAAAGCTTAGGCTGGTGGTTCTCCACCACAAGGGTGGACAATAATACAGTACAACCCAAGTCACAGGGATGAAAGGTACAGCATAGGGAACAGAGTCAATGATATTGTAATAGTGTTATATGGTGACAGATGGTAGCTATATTTGTGGTGAGCATAACATAATGTATACAGTTGTTGAATCACTATATCGTACACCTAAAACTAATGTAACATTGTGTGTCAACTATATTTCAATTAAAAAAATAGAATACAACCCATTTATTTGATCATCAGATATTTACTGAGTACCTAATCTGTACTGGAGGTGCTTGGAGCTGGGGATACCACTGTATACCAGAAAATGCACCTTGAGATTAGAAGGATAAGAGTTGACCACATGGGCGCCTGGGTGGCTCAGTTGGTTAAGCGACTGCCTTCAGCTCGGGTCATGATCCTGGAGTCCCTGGATCGAGTCCCGCATCGGGCTCCCTGCTCGGCGGGGAGTCTGCTTCTCCCTCTGACCCTCCCAACCCTCCCCCCTCTCATGTGCTCTCTCTCTCTCAGTCTCTCTCTCTCAAATAAATAAATAAAATCTTTAAAAAAAAAAAAAAAGAGTTGACCACATGAAGGGGGAGATGATGGTCCGTCATAGGCAGAGGATGCAGTACCGTTAGGGAACAGGGAAGGGAGAGCACATGAGGAACCCAACCACACCTTCCAGTGTGGAATCAGACCACATGGTAGGCTTGATGACTAAGTTAAAGAATAAAGTAGTATATTCATACATTCTGAGATTTTCCATTGGAAAGAGATGTAATTGACCCTCTACTACAATTCTCTCACTTCATAGAAGAAAAACTCCAGACATTGACCCAAGGTCATACAACAAGGACAGGCACAGAGCCTAGTTCCTGTGACTCCAGTTCTAATGTACTTTTTTCTCGACTGGCTCCTCTTAGGAGTAAAAGGCATCTTCAAGAACCAGAATGAGGCCAAAGTACATTTCTCAATTCTAAAAAGCATGTGTTGTTACTATAGCATACTATCTCAGGAGCTATCAATCTGGGGCATTTTTGAAAAGATATAATCAACAAGAAAAAGCAAGGTGGATGTAAAAAATGTCTTTGAAGCTATTTCGGTTGCTACTGTCAGAAAATGTTTGAATTTAAACTCTAGTAGGTATAAAATAAGCTTATAGAAAATACTAGTTTTGGAATCTGAATCATGACCTAGAAATAAATCTCAGAGAGGGATAAGCAAAATTTTGAAAGAGAAGAATCAAAGAAAATAAAAACGTTATTTCCAAATGGTTTGTAAAAATAATGTTTTTGAGATACAATGTGAAAATAGGTACATTTTAAATCTACAGGTATTAATAACAGGCTGGCATTTTGTTCCTAGTCAGGGAAGGAGTGGATTTCCTTCAAAGGGGATTCTTACTGGAAATAACTGAAGGATCTTGTATTACAGTCTCACAAATCACACAAACCTTTTCAGGGTCTTTGCCATCTGGCATCCACTTCTACTACTTTTCTGAAGTTACTGAAAGGTTAACCTTTTGTCCTTCTCCTGTACAAAATCAAACTCAGACCCTTACTTCTTGACTTCTCTGTTCACTCTGTCTTCCTGAAATACTGTCTTCCCTTTGTTTCCATGAAACTGTGTTTTCCTGGGTCTCCTCTGACCATCTCTTGTCTGGCTTCCCTCCTAACCATGGGTATCCTCTCCAGATTCCACCTGGTCCACTTCTTTTTCCAATCCTCCATTTATGATAACATAACACCATGATTCTCCTACTTGCCTAGGCTCCCAGCCCTTGAAGCTAACCTGGGCAGTTCTCTTTGCATTGCTTCCCATTAGCCAATCAGCATTGGAGGCTATCAGCTTCTTTTTGGGTTACATTTCTAAGACTTGACCTTCTTTTCACATATCTATCTCCCTTACCCTTGAAGCAGGACCTCATCAATTAGGCCCTAGTCAGTGATAATGGCTTCCAGTGGACCAACCACCTCTTTATTCTATGGTACCGACTGCAGCCAGATGAAGACCTTTCTCATCATGTCCCTTCCTTGTCCAAGAGTCAGTACATGCCCTGCTGAATCCAACCTCAGCACCCCTAACCCGAGACTTTCCCCTTTGCAAGCCCAAACTAATACATTGTTAAGATCCACCACCTTGGATGATGCCTTCACAACCTAACCCCCTTCCATAGTGAATTTTATTTTCCCCCACAGTCACATCTGGAATGCTCACATCTCACACTCAATTACTGTAACGAAAAAGCAGTTCTTGTAGATGCCACAGTAATGGGGAGGGCGCAAAAGGGTTTCCATATATATTTGCTAAATTGAACTGAATTATATTGCAGCTATGCCAAAGCTTAATTTTAATCATGTAAAGATTGAGGGAGAACAGAAAGCACATCTTGCTTCAATTGTAACGGTTATTACTTTAATTTCTTAAAGTATAATAACAGAAACAGATACACACTAAAAGCATTTTTTTTAAATTAGAAAAATCACAGAGACAAAGTCTTTAAATATTTTCCTTAGTTTTCTCTCCTCTGATGTTTTAGATAGATTCTATCACTCTGAATATAAAGGGGTCTTTTGGCATCTGAGGAGCTAAGGATTGATGGCAATGGGTAGACTCAAATATGTGAAGGATGAATTGTGTCCAAAAAACCATGGGTCAGAGAGAGATTTTCCAAATGGGAAATGAATTCTGACAGGAAGCTGCCTGCTGAGAAATGAAGGAAGGCTTTGAAAAGCTAGTAATCACGATCAAATTTTAGTTGTATGGACTAGTCTGAAACACACATGTGAAATCTACAATACATAAGTTGTTCTGAAAAGAACTTAATTATGCAGATGAGGAATCCAAAGATCTTTTAAAAATTTGAGCATCCATATCATCCATGTGTTAATACGTCACGGATAACAGGTCTGCCTGACAAAATAACTGATGTTCAAGCATGTTCTGCTAGGCTTATAAATCTCACCTGCCTTCATATCTAGGGTAGCTTCTGGTTAGGTAAAACTAGCAGGAGGGCACCTGGGTGGCTTGGTTAAACATCCATCTTCAGCTCAGGTCATAATCCCAGGGTCCTGGAATCGAGCCCCATATCAGGCTCCCCGCACAGTGGAGAGCCTGCTTCCCCCTCTCCCTATGCTGCTCCCCCAGCTTGTGCTCCCTCTCTGTCAAATAAATAAATAAAATCTTAAAAAAAAAAAAAAAACAGCAGGAAGTTGCTATGACAATACAGATAGTTCAAACTCATGTGTGAAACCTAAAATCATAAGATGTACTTAATTTCCTCAGCATTATTTCTTTCTATTCTGGTGTGAAATACTGTTTTCATCCATTCATGGAGCACTCACTAAGCACTGTCCAAAGCTCCAGGGATTCAACCATCCCAGGACAAAAGGAATTCACAGCCAAACAGGGGAAATCGCAGGCCTGGTGGGAGGAAATGAACAGGAAAGGTCAGGAAATAAAGGAAAAACATAACACTAAATGGAAAATGTTAGCTTTACTTCTAGATTTATTAATTGAAGAATAACCCAACAACTCAAGTGTTACGTAAAGCCAGCTAAGAACTTGGCCACCTTGATTATAGTCAGATTCAGTTTCCCGAAATTCTCATGTCTTTTGAAATTCACATGAATGTGTCAGGCCAAGACGTCCATGAGGAACAGCCCTGAATGTTTAAGATGCTATAAAATAGTGACTGTGTAGATGGGACAGTTTTTAGGGTCTATAGATAAGTATTTGTCCCTATATTTATTTCATAAGAGATAGAACAGTTGATACTTTTATTTTCTAGTTTGCTTTTGGCAATACTTTCTTCATCACTGTAAAAGAAATTTAGAATTATATTATTATATCATTACAAAACAATTCTGAAAGAATCATAGGGAATCATTACAGAAATGTTAGAAATAACGCAAACGATTGGAAGGGATCCATATGACCAAATCTAACAATTCTGCAGAAAATATCAATACAGCAAAGAAAATCTTGGAATTGAGCAATGCTCTAATAATAAGTTTAGGGAAAACAGAATAAAATGCAACTACAAACGTAAACTTACTTGGCCTGAAATGTTTTTCCCTTCCTTGCCAATATCCACACCTCTCCCACCCTCTGCAGGCCTACCCTCTCATCCCGGCAACTGTTCCTCATTTCATCTCACTCGGTGGGATGAGGCTGTGAACAACCTGCTACTATTTATTTTCCATGTTTTTGCCTTTCTTCCCAAATATATCATATGATGTTCCCTGAGGACAGGAAACGTGCCTTTCATTTCTCTGTATCCCCAGCAACTAGGAAGCATCCTGCACATTATCCTTGCTGATGAGGGTGTGTATGCTCCTTTTTATTTTTTTATTTTTTAAAGATTTTATTTATTTATTTGAAAGAAAGAGAAGGAGAGCACACGAACGGGGGCAGGGGGGACAGCAGAGGGCGAGGGAGAAGCAGACTCCCTGCTGAGCAGGGAGCTTGACCACAGGGCTCCAATCCCAGGACCTGAAGATCATGACCTAAGCCGAAGGCACACGCTTAACCGACTGAGCCACCCAGGTGCCCCTCTCCTTTTCATTTTACTAACTATCATTTTACAACTAACAAAACATAGTTGATTGGGAAGAAAAGAACTGGGATTAAAATTTTTAAATGCTATATATATATTTGCCTTATTTGGAAATATTTCTGAAGAATTCAATATAGCCTTGCATCATTTAGGCAAGTAAATATTCTACAGTCCTCCGCTCTACCAACTGAGCTATCGAAGGACTCCTTAGGCAAGTAAATATTCTAACATTTAGGCAAGCAAATATTCTAAGAAATGAAACCATGCCCATTAAAAAAACCTGAAAATTCATTTATCCTGAATTTAAAAATGTCTTTAAACTTAGATAAGGTAGATAGAATACAAAGATCGTCAAACCTTTCATTAACCAATAACCCTTATTCGCACCTTCCTCCCCTCCTGCCAAACTCCAATTTATAAAGTTATTCTAACACATCCAATGAGGAACACTATAATTTTTTTAAATAATAGTTTTAAATAATGCATAATTATTTTATCCTATCCTGCATAATTATCCTAAACAAACAGGATCTACATCTTTTTTTATTTCCACCCACCCCAGCCACACACTTAGCCTCTTTGAAGATCAGAGACACCCAAGTTCAAATGCCTACAGCACTGGGAATGTCAGAGACAACAATCACTGGATAACCTGAGCCATACGAGCAGATTGGTCACTGAATGTCAGGAGGAAGGCTGGCATAGGGACCCTCAGGATGGTCCCACTGCCTACTCTAAAAACAATTCCCTTCCCATCTGCTTGCCGATGCCCACATTTCTCTAACATTCTACAAGTGGATAAAAAGTTTAAAATATAAATACCCCTGGGCCATCAGCATTGTCTGGCACTTTCTTAGAACCTACTCGACTCTGCCCCCACTGCAGGTATCCAGCATCCCTGTGATCTGGGGGGGAGGATCCCGCCCACAGTCCCAGCGGTGTGCTGCCAATCAGCAGGATGCCACCCCCTTGCCCACAGTGACTGGTTTTCAGATTAGCAGACACTCCTGGTCCTCATAATTGGTTCGGGGTTGGGGGGTCCCACAACCTTCGGGAGAAGCCCAGGGCTTCTGACCCTCCCTCTGAGGAGAGCAGCTCTCAGCTCAGGCTGTGAGGTCTGGAGATAGCTGCAGTCAGTGTTGCAACCATAAGGGGTATCAGGCCAATCACAGTGGACTTGGCCAAGGGCAAGGCTGAAGAATACCAGACATGCACAGCCGAGCCCCAGCCCCAGTCAAATTACACCCAAGCGCATCTCACCTCTCCTGGGTTCAACTGTGAGAACCAACAGATTTCACTTATCACGTAAGGCAATTTGAGTTACAATCGGTCACACATCTACATCCTAGGAGAAGGCAACAGACTGATTCAAAATTGCATTATAAAGTTCAGATACGGGGCACCTCAGTGGCTCAGTCATTAAGGGTCTGCCTTTGGCTCAGGTCGTGATCCCGGGGGGCTGGGATCGAGCCCCGCATTGGGCTCCCTACTCAGCGGGAAGCCTGCTTCTCCCTCTCCCCCTCCCCCTGCTTGTGTTCCTCTCTTGCTGTGTGTCTCTCTGTCAAATAAATAAAATCTTAAAAAAAAATAAAGTTCATGTACGTCCTCTCAGATAGGTCCTTTCTTGAAATCGGGTGTTGATTTAGAGACTGACAGGTGAGCCCTGGGCGTCTGAAGGAGGAAGAGATGTCACAGGGAGAAGGAAAAGGCACTTTAGAAAAAGATGACTGGAGGTCTGAACAATTTTTTTTTAAATGTCGCCTTTTGCCTAAGCCTTCATTGTTAGGGGACCTGAGTTTTAAAAGAGATGGATTTTTCAATTACAGGAGTTTAGACACTGTGTCAGGAGTGACTGGAAAGATATTTGGAGCGGGGCCTTGATGGGCACCTCTCAAATTACAAACCACACAGAGGAGGCAACAACAGTGTGTCCTGTGCCCCCTTTAGGTTTTAATTTTAATTCACGAGTAGGTTTCCCCTTCTGTAAACCTCAGTTATATGTATAGTCAGGGCCACACAGCTTGGGTTGTCACTCTTTCGCTTAAAAGCTTCAAGTCAAACCCCAGACCTTTGAGGTTCCGAGCCTCTGATGTGGCTACAACACTGAGCGACCAGTGCTGTGTCTCTCTCGGGGCTCCTGCGCCCACGGGTCCCCCCTCTTCAAGCCTCGCCGGCAGTTCCTCGAAGGCACCACAGAGTTTTCCTCCCCTGGGTTTTGCACACACTGTGCATTTGCCTGAGATGCTCTCTACATGGCCTGGCCATCCCCACCCTCTTTATTGGGCTAACCTGACTCGATCCCAAGTCTTTCCTGCAACCCCCACTCAGAAAAGCCACCACAACCCCCATGTCAATCAGGGCCCCGCTTACAGGCAGTCACCATAGTCTTTGCTTTATCTAATACAGCAGGGAGAGAGATTTATGATGCTCTAGTTTTAGTGTAATTATTTACCCAAGGTCTACTTTCCTGATTTGACTGTACCTAAGCATGAAGGCAGGAATAGGGCTACTTGCTCATCGCCAGTTGATAGGGCCTGAATTTGCTGAATGATCTCATGATCTGGTCTCTATTTAGTGTGATACCTGTGTCTCTTTCCTTAGGCCAGTGTCCATGCCTTACACATAACTCACACTTATAATCAATTGGTCATTTATGTCCTCAGCCAATAACTCCGGCCCTCCCCAGCCCACTCCCCAAACCTCATCCCCAGCAATGGAGCTTCTACTGTTGCCTTACCATATTAACACTCGACCTTTTCTGGAACTAATAAGTTCAGAAGCAATGCAAAGAAAGAAGTGATAAAAAGCAGGACTGGCTTAGGGAAGCTAGCCCCGGGAAGCAAACTCCACGTTGAGCTGTTCTTCTCTATTATATCCCAACATAACTTCCTCTGCTCTGCCTTCATTTTTTATTTCACTTTATTTTAGGTCCTAAATAATCTATACTTGTTTAATAAGCATTTTCTTTTAATAATGCAAATGCCTCTGGGCAGATTAAGGGGTATCAGTCATGCACACTTTAGTGTGAATTAGTTTAATCAAAGTATTTCCTACTATCATCCAGCTAAGGCCAGCTACAATGAGGAAATTAGAGGTGCAGAGTGGGGGAAGAGCAGCGAGTAATTTTGTAATAGCATGATGCACGGACACTGGGGACCTCTGAGGTACGAAGACAACGAAGAGAGTCTGAGCCTAGAGCCCAGAAAGGCAGAGAAGAGACTGCACCTCCTTTTCTTCCTGTATTTTAACACTAACAGGACACATAGGCTTTAGGGTATGGGTCAACCACACAAGGAATTAAAGATGCCTGGTGGGCTAGCCTGGGAAATTAAGCATTATTTTATTACACTTATTACTTTTATTACACTTCTGGGCATTACATTCCAGGTTCCAGATTCAACTTCCCCAAACTTTGGAAACCAATCCATTCTTAGCTGGGGACTATACTTTCTTTGTTTCTTCCAAAGGGGAAAAGTCTGAACTATGCCCATTATAAGTGTGCAGTAAACACTGGTTTAGCTGGTGCATCAATAGTGTGTGATCTGATCACTGAATCGAAGAACCAGCCCTGAGAAGAAGCCCAGAAGGACTGAACGAAAATAAAAATTTCTTTTTGATCAGCTTCCAAGGCCTTCATGTAGCTTGTAGGAGGGAGTGGACTTCAAATTATGCATTATTCTTCAACCATTACTGTGTACGAGATTGTGTGGTCCTCAGGAAGAATTTGTGATATGAAATCTTCTTACTACAAGGAAAGATATTTTGATTTTGTACCGAACCCTACCAAAATGAGGCACGTATGAGCATGTAGCAAGAGAAAATTATTCCATAGAATTAGGTAGGGGACTGTCTTCTGTATAATGCTCTCCTGAAGACACTACAACTGGGGGGTTCTCTTCCCTCATTCTCAAGCACCAAGCACTCATCTTCGACCATGCTGCCAGCCCAAGGTCCCGCCTGGGGGAGGCTCACTCCTGTTATCTCTACACTGTAGTTCCTTATTTTAAGCATTCTCTAAATCAGATTAAAGTCTTTATTTATTTTTTCTGTGGCCAAATAAAGACAAATCTGCAAGCCAAGGATAAAGACACTTCAAACTCTGCCTGTGATACCTATTTCACACTAAGTTCTTGACTTCCCTCATTAGGACCAGGAGGAAAACACTGGAGTAGTGGAAAGGTGGAATGACATCCACACCACTCACGAGAATGCCAGAGACCAAGCACTGTTCAAACCCTGCCTGCTTTCTTATAGAAGCAAATGTGTGGACACTCGGTCTCATTCCTGTGGTAAAGAAATATAATCGTGCTTAGCCAAATAAAAATCTCTCTCATGCGCTTGTTCCCTCCACCCCTCACATTTTAGGAATGGTTAATCCAGCTTATCCAAAAACATTAACCACCCAGATACTGAGGACACTGTTTTGACGAAAAGAGAAAGTATGGAATTCGTGGGACGCCTGGGTGGCTCAGTCGGTTAAGCATCTGCCTTCAGCTCAGGTCATGATCCCAGTGTCCTGGGATCGAGTCCCACATGGGGCTCCCTGCTGAGCAGGGAGCCTGCTTCTCCTTCCCCCACTCCCCCTGCTTGTGTTCCCTCTCTCGCTCTCTCTCTGTCAAATAAATAAATCTAAAACCTTAAAAAAAAAAAAAAAAAGAAAAAAGTATGGAATTCGTTAAAAATAGAGGGGTGATAGGATCTCAGCAACCCCCAGGGGAGCCTCCCTCCTGCCCAGAGGCCACGTCCTTTCCACACCACTTCCTATCACCAAACCTTGTGGCATTCTGACTTCCATCAGGTAAAAAAAATTCTATATGCTCCCATGATATTATTAGAATTAGTGGATTAAATGACAAGGCTCTGGTACTGTTAAAAGCATGAGTTTTAGAATCCATAAGACCTAGTTTGCGTTCTGGTTAGGAGAACATGAAAAGTCACTTCACCCATCTCAAAGCTCTGCTTCAGTATAAAATGGTGGGAGATGCCAACAGCCACCACCAGTTGCTGTAAATATTAAATGGAAATGGAGGATGCCTGGGTGGCTCAGTCAGTTAAGCATCTGCCTTTGGCTCAGGTCATGATCTTGGGGTCCTGGGATCAAGCCCCGCATGGGGCTCCCTGCTCAGCGGGGAGTTTGTTTCTCCCTCTGCCCCTCCCCCTGCTCATACATGCACGCTCTCTCTCTCTCAAATAAATAAAATCTTAAAAAAAAAAAAAAGAATAAACAAAACAAAGTACCAACAGCATTTGGTCCAAAGTAGGTGATAAAATTATTTAGCTAGTAGTATGATGACAACATCCTGAGGGTAACCTCACAAGGAATCTAGTGTCTTAACTCTCAAGGTCAGCAAGACCAAGAAGTGTGCTATCCTCCCACAGGTGATAAGGGATGGAGCTCCCAGAAGCCTTGTTTTAGGCTAAGCTGTCAGCAAGGAGCTGCACTCATTCTCGGGGGACACAAGAAGCACAAAATTCTCCTTAGAGTTTTGCCTCCTGAGAAAGGCCTGAAGAACTCTTCCCTCTCTTGACTGTAGAGAAGATAGAATTTGGAAGGGAAATAAGATGGGCTTCCCCAATCCCCAAGGACAGTGAAGTTGGTAGAGTATACATAATATTTCCCCAATTTCTCAAATGCCTGGGTAATGTCCCCTCAGCATTATAAATATAGAAAGCGTTCACAAGCTGTTTTTAGGAATGATGAAAATGAACTATCTAGAATTAGACCTCAAACTAAAATAATTAGTCTTAGCTAGAGCAAATATGAGAGCACTTAATTTGCAGTGCAACAGTCCCTCCTTATCCATGGGGGATATGTTCCAAGACCCCAGGGGGTGTCTAAATCAGCAGATAGTACCCAACCTTATACATACTACTTCTTCCTATACATACATAAAGTTTAGTTTATAAATTAGGCACAGTGAGAGATGACAGGCACACCTCGGAGATATTGTGGGTTGGTTCCCTACCACCAAAATAAAGCAAATATTACAATAAAGAAACTGAAATGAATTTGTGGTTTCCTGGTGCACATAAAAGTTACATTTGTACTCTATCTGTAGTCTGTTAAGTGTGCAATAGCATTATGTCTAAAAAAAGCCCCAATGTGCACATCTTAATTTTAAAATACCTTATTGCTAAAAATGCTAACCATCAACTGAGCTTTCAGCAAGTTGTAATCACTGATTACAGATCACCATGACAATAATAATGAAGAGTTTGAAATAGTACAAGAATTACCAAAATGTGACAGAGAACCACGAAGTGAACAAATGCTATTGGAAAAATCGTGCCAGTAGACTTGCTTGATGCAAAACCTTCAATTGGTAAAAAATGCAATACCTGCAAAGTGCAATAAAAAGAGGTGTGCCAGGGCACCTGGGTGGCTCAGTTGGCTAAGTGGCTGCCTTCAGCTCAGGTCGTGATCCCAGGGTCCTGGATCTCGATCTCTCTCTCTGTCTCTCATGAAGAAATGAATAAAATCTTAAAAACAACAACAACAACAACAACAAAGTATGCCAGTACCAGCAATAACTAATGAAATAGAAAATTATAACAGTATGTTTTAATAAAAGTTAGGTGAATGTGGTCTCTCTCAAAATATCTTACTGTGCTGTAATAGATCTTCTTGTGATGATGTAAGATAACAGAACGCCTATGTGATGAGATGAGGTGAGGTGAATGACGTAGGTGCTGTGATGTAGCATCAGGCTTCTATTGACCTTCTGAAGATACATCAGAAGGAGGATCCTCTGCTTCTGGCCTGCAGTGGAGTGCCGGTAACCAAAACCACAGACAGCGAAAATGCGGGTAAGAGAACCACCATCTAAAAAGGTAAATCACTGAACCTCTCCAGGATTTCTCCCACAAAGGCATGTAGATATACCATTTTCCTGTTGGATGCTGTAGGATTCTTAAAGGAAGACATTATCCTTCACTCTACTAAAACCCACACAGAAATCTAACAGATGTTATGTAATTCATAGCAATCCAGTAATTCTAATTACAAACTAAATTTCCCTAAGCTTATTGCAAAAATTTATTATGTAATAGTTGATGCATATAGTGAATATACATAACAATAGTTGCATTATGAAGCACGATAATAAAACCAAAACTTGCATACTCACCCCCAACTTAACTAGAAAAGTACCAGCATTATTGTAGCTACCTATGTGGTCCTTCCTGATCTCAGCCCCATGCCTCACTTTCAGAAGTAATCACTCTCCTGAATTTTGAATTTATCATTCCCTTGCTTTTCAAAATAATGATTTTCCAAATATGGACCTTTAAATGTATATTAATTATTTGGCTAAACAATACAAAAACTTTGAGACCTTATCTCAAACTGCATCTACGGTTTGCACCATAGAATGTAGGAGGAGCTGAGCTATCAGATGGCTTGGCTGTTGCCCTTCTTCCTTAATAGGCATTCTGTGCCCTGCTCCTCATCTCCCAAGAGAATCAGCCAAAGTTTTAAGGCTACTCTTGGGCTCTGCCTATAGCAGTCACTAATTTCCCTTCATTCTCACTCAACATAGGTGTCCATCTATATAGATGTTGTCTGAAAAAGAGGTAGAACTTTCTGCCCACTGAATATGAGTCTTCGGTTGAGCTGTTACTACAGAACAGACCTGAGGCTGACTGCCATATTGGTGAGGAAGTGCTCTTGCCTGGAGGAGGGTTAGCAACAACGCAGACACTGTCTGGGCAGCTCTCCATGACTATACTACAACCACCTCCTCAGTGCCTCTTCATTAACAAGTGACAAAGCAGATGACCATTACTGCCTGGTTGACCATCTAATTTGGACAACATATTTGCTACTAAGCCCCATGGACTTTCTTCAAATCCTGTTAGGGACCATGAGTTCCTCATCCTTCTTCCAGAAAGCCATGTCACTGTCAGCATCCCATCCTTGTTGATAAAACTGTTAAGAACTGTGAAGAATCTGGGAACTCAGCCTCTCTGCAAGCGACCAAGGTAGCCTGCCATGGATTCACGGACACTGGCAGAAGACCCAGGATTACTGGCTCACAGACAAAAGAATTCCATTGCTCACAGCAGAGCAAGCAGCATGAGGGTCAGCACATGCGCATCGGTTCCCTTTACCCAAATCCTGTGGGATGATGCAAATGAGCCCAGATGGATGGCGACACATGCAGAGGGTTGCATTACAGAAGGGGGAGCCTGAGTTTAGGGAGCCTGAGTCTTTTAAAATGGTTGGTAAGCACGCCTGCCTTTTGTTCTGAAAGGGAACCCTAACTCTATCTTCTAAGCCTGCTCACCATCCAAACATCCTTGAAAAGACATTCTGGAACAAAGGGAAGTCAATGCCTCACTCACAAGATGTTTAGAAATAAGAGAGGTGCACTGAGAAAAGTCTCTCATTATCTGTTATACTTTAAAATTGTTTAAAAGTTTTATTGTCTGACTGTTTTAAATTGTATCTTGAACCCAGAAATGACAGTCCTGTTTACAGAGCCTCTTGGAGGAATGTACATCTGTGTGCAGCAAAGTGTTCCCAAAAAGGTGTGTTTTTGCTAGGATTGACAAATAGGAGGTTTATAGGTTCAGGCATTCAGAAGTTTTGAGGGAATCTTTCTGACTCAGCTTTTTCCTCTGTTGGGCAAGAATAATAATTTTGTTCTATATTATTAACTTGGAATTTAATCAAGAATTCTAAAAGACAGAAAGATCTGTTATGAGATGGAACCATAAAAATACTGAAAATTCTAGCCAGTGGCTATGTGGTCAGCAAGCGTCCTTGGTTATGATGGAAACTTGTCGTTACAGTGAAGCCCCTACCTCACATTATCTTACAATTTGCACCTTTTCCTCCCAAATCTGCCAGTTTTCCCATGTTACTAATGTACTGACCTCTTCTTTACATTACCCTGTAATTTATACCTTTTCTTTAAGTCCATCACATTCCTTGCATTACTAACGGACTGACCTCCCCTTTATATTATCCTGCAATTTACACCTCTTCCCCCTGACTCCATCAGATTTCCTGAGTCACTCCTAATGGACTGACATCTCCCAATTTGTACTGCATTTCTTGCCATTTATGCTCCTATTTTCAGAAAAGCTGGGGCGGGGCAGGCGGGGGGGTGGGGGAAGCTGCATTGTTCCTGTGTGTCTTAGAGCGAAAGAACAGAGACTGATGAGAGGTAGTGCTCTGAACATCCCCACAGCCCTGTGGACGGGGCTCCCGACTCAGGAAGCGTCAGGAAGTGATTAAGTTGGATGAGGGTCCTTAGCTGATGGCTAAGTAAATGGTGAAAAGGAAGACGAAAGTTTCCTAATCTGTCCTTTAGGAAAGTTCCAGGGACTCCACAGAACGAGAAAAGTCTATAACAACTAGCTTAATTTACATTTAAGATACTCTTTTTTTCTTATTACATTCATATGAAAGAGACGCCTTTTCATATATTAACAATTTCCCTCGGTTAGTACTATTGCCATTTGCCACATCTCCTCCTGGTTACTCTATGGTAAGACTTCCTCCAGAATGTGCTACCTACGTGGAGTCTCAAATGAGTTAGAGAGGGCCAGACACAGGCAGGGAAGGTGAAGAATATTCCAGATACAGAATGCTGCATGTGCAAAGGCACAGAGATGCAGGTCCAGAACCTTAGGGAATTTTAATATTTCAGAGTGGTTAAAGTAAAGTATGAATAGGACGGTGGCTGAGGCAGATCATGGAAGAATGCCCTTTGAAGGAATCTAGACGTTATACTCTATGTAATTGGGAGCCATTAAAGAGTTTGAAGCATTGAGAGTAATGTGCTTATCTCTGAAATCAGATTACTCTCTCAGATGGTGGTATGGGAGATACATTAGAAGGGAGATAATACTGGAAACAGGGAAACTAATTAAGAGAGCACACATTAGCTAGGAAGGACACGATGAGGGCATGTGTTATGAGCTGAATTGTGTCCCCTAAAATTCATGTTGAATTTTAGTGACTCAGGAAATCTGATGGAGTCAGGGGAAGAGGTGTAAACTGCAGGATAATATAAAGGGGAGGTCAGTCCATTAGTAATGCAAGGAATGTGATGGACATTTATGTCAGTACCTCAGAATGTGACTCTGTGTGTGTGGAGATAGGGTCTTTAAAGAGTTAATTAGCTTAAAATGATGTCATTAGGATGGGCCCTCATCTGCTAGGACTGGTTTCCTAAGAAGAGGGAAATAGGACACAGACACACAGAAAGAAGACCAGCTATTTGTAAGCCAAGCACACGGGCCTCAGGGAAAAACCAACCCTGCTGACGACTTGATCTCAGACTTCCAACCCCCAGAACTGTAAGAAATTTCTGTGGTTGAAGCTACCCATTCATTCGCTATAGCAAATGAACACAGCATGGACCAACGATAGTGAGGAGGAAAAAATCCTGAGACAGATGTGGGTGGAAGGATAAACCGAATCGACCAGTTGGTTATAAGAGGTCAAGGAAAGAAATTGATTTAAAGGATTCTGGTGTGGGTAACTGGGTAGACGGTGATATCATGAACCAAGAAAAGTAATACAAGAAAAGATCAGCAGGCCTGAGAGACAATATAAAGCACTTAGAACATGTGGGATTTGAGGAGTAGATGGAGACACCCAGAGAGAGATGTTCAGCAGGACAAGCTATGGGTCTGGAATTCTGAAAACAGGACTGAGATAAAGACATGGGACTGGGAGTCTTCCACATGGAAGGGGAGGCTCTGAATGAAATCTCCCAGAGGAACGATATTGATAAAGGGGAGAAAGCTGGAAGAACCATGCAGGCAGAGGGCCAACCACTGAAGGATACGGAAAGGAACGATTGTTAAAGGCCGGCCCAGGCCCAGGAATGAGTACCGTCACGGACCCCATGGAAAAAGGTGCTCCAAGGAGGGGGTGGTCACCAGGGCTGAATGTTGAAAAGAGGTCAGCGGCTAGGGAGTGTCCAATGAATTGACAATTAGGAGATTACTGGTGAACTCAGCGAAATCATTCAGCAGAGCTGTCGGAGGTGAAAGCCATGCAGTACTGAGTTGAGAAACGAGGCAAGCACAGATCACTCTTGCAGGAAGCGTGGCTGAGCTGGAGCTAGAGGCGATGCAGGGTCCAGAGTGGCTTCTATTACTATTCCCAGTAGCAGTGGTGCTGGGGCTGGAGGAAGGGAGGGTACAGAACTACTGCATAGGGGCTGCAGGGGCCATCTCCTGAGGTCAGAGGGTACTGGGCATCTCTGATGGGTTCTCTCTCCAAGACTTCAAACATCATCCTTACGAGGGGTTGTCCCTGCTCCTGTTTGGGATGGCTGATGTGAATTACAGCAACTTCCTGTTCAAAGTGTGCTCATGGCTGCAGGTAGCCCACTTGTGGATGATTCCTCATAGGCTTCTCTGCAATGTGAGGGAGATCACACCCATTTGATGTTAAGAAGGGGTACATTGGGCCGGGGAAAAAAAAGAGGGGTGAACGAGTAAATCACGAAAGAGGTGAAGAGGAAATTTATCCCCTAATGGTGCTGCCTGCCATGGCTAAAATTAGGTGAATTCAAGTCGCTTTCTCTGCATTTACTCTCCCACCAGACAAATTCAATGCCTGCAGTGACAAGCCAGTGTTGTAACCTAGAGCATCCATGCAACGCCAGGCACTTCGAGCCCAACCAATACTGAATGGAACCTCTACCACAGCTGTGTAGAGATCATGGCCCTGGGTCTTCAGGCCCTGATGTCCAGGTTCTGCTCACAAGGCAAGAAAGAGCCCGGTGAGCATTCCAGAGCATGTCTATACTCTCTCAGGAGGCTAGGATAGGGAGGGAAGGATGTGTAACTGAGAGGGTCAGAGGCCCAAATCTCCAGGTAGATGGCCCAAACTATTTTTGAGTGAAGTCAGAGTTAACATCCAGAGAAATAGGGTAATGAAGCCAAGAAGAGGGTTTTAAAAGGCAGAATAAAGTAAACTGGTTGGAGATAGTATTAAATACATAAAATCTGAAAAAAATTCAGAACCGTGTGGCTATGAAATGTTTGTTTGGGTTTAGGTCACATATTATCTTATTTCATTGATTCTCAAGGACACTTTTTCCACAATTTAAAAATCTCTAAAACTGTAATGCATTTTACAATCATTGGTATTTTAGCATTGTGTCATAGTTTAATGGGCAGAATTTTTTCTTTCATTAGTGGTACATATTATGATAGTGCCTGAGAAGCAATGTGTTTCAGACTTAATGATACAGTATTTTACTCTGTGAAAGGGTACAGCAGTTGTTTTGATCTGCTGCTTTAATTAGAAGTACTCAGCTTTAGCAATGGGTAAATTTTGAGTACTATCTCAAAAACAGAGTGTCTCAAAAGGCACCCCTTCATATATTAAGACACAGAGTAACTATTCTGAGAGCCAACTGTGCACTTTAATTTACTACTCTCCAAACATTGAGCAGTAAGGACTCTAATTGGCAGAAAGTGCTGTTATGCTATATCATGAGTGATGACATTCAGGTCCCGAAACTCAAGAGTAAAAAGAGCCTGATTATTACCATTTTTTTGTTCAATCGTTTGTATGTCTGTAATTAACTCTGTGCCTTCTCTCCAACACTGTGGAATGCTGATCACTTACTTCATGGGTAGGGAAGAAAAAGACTGGAGACTCTGTTCTTTCAAAAGTCAGAAGACAAATTCTAGCTTGCAGTTGGGACATACTAAAAGATGGTTCTGAAAAATACTTTGAGACAACATCTTTCACCAGGTGAACCCTGTGCTAACTGTGGTATTTGGGGTTTGTATTGCTTTCAGTGTTTACAAGGTCAAATCTAAATTCATATATTGGGAATGCATTCTATTTTCACTGCTGAGTATGGGATGAATCGATTTATTTGCTTATTTTTAAATGCGTCTACTGGCCTTTAGAAGCTATTATTTTATTTACATAAAGGTACTTTTGAACTTTACAAACATGTTGGATGCTACCCGCTGCCTAAATATTTTAAATAAGGTATTAGATATGTACAAAGCAACAATCCATATCTGAAATAAGAAAATGACAGGTGGAAATCATTGCCAAATGCCTTCCTACATAATATTTTTTTTTTTAAAGATTTTATTTATTTATTTGACAGAGAGAGAGATAGCAAGAGCAGGAACACAAGCAGGGGGAATGGAGAGGGAGAAGCAGGCTTCTTGCTGAGCAGGGAGCCCGATGTGGGACTCAATCCCAGGACCCTGAGATCATGACCTGAGCCGAAGGCAGACACTTAACGACTGAGCCATCCAGGCACCCCTACATAATATTTTTAAAATAATCATTTTCACAGATCAGCTTTTGTCATACTAAATTAAAATACACTTTCTTAAAGTATTAAACCATATGAATATCTAAATCTATTTATTTTTAGTGTTTTTGGTGGCAATTAATACGTCTACTTTGGGCAGTTATTATCATTCAGGGTCTTAATTATTTTTTTAATTGACCTAAGAGACAATTAACAAATGCATCTTTATCTTAACCTTCCTCGAAGTCTAAATTCACTTTTCATCTTGGCTTTTCTCATTTTCATCTCGTACCTGATCACTTTAAAGGCATATGCTTCTTTCTTCCTTCAATTGCTTTTTGTAGTTCCTTTTTCATTCTTTTTTTTAAATTGCATGTTGCTAAGCAATGTGCACAATGGTACGATATACATTCATTACCTTTGAACATGGCCCACATGGTATTATTTTCCTCTACTCTTTTACCTCATTGGAATTGACTTCAACTGCACTTTCTGCTTTCTTCTGACCTTTCTTTTCGCCAACACACCCATCTTCCTGTCCTTTGATAGTGACTCAGTAGCTACTGTATTCAATATTTATCCCCATTTTTTCTATGCCCCATTGTCTTTGTTAAGCTCTGGTGGACAGACTCATTTCACATGACTATTTTTCTTTTTAATCTATTCTCTTTGTCTTACTTCTTTCATTTGTATTTAAAGACATTAGAAAGACACCTCTTCTTTGATGAAATTTATGTCATTTCTTATTATTTTCCTTTTATCACTTTTGTTGTTCCAGATATTGGTTCATCTCAGGACCACAGCTCTCTTCCCAGTATCACCTATTTACTTTAGTGATTATATCAACTACAGTATAATCCTATAAAACCACATCACTTACTCAAAGTAAATTTGTTCTATTTTTCAATGACCTAGAATGCATTTAATTTACTTAGCTATGGTAAGCTGCCAAAAAAAGGAAAAAGCTCCTCCACACACAAACCAAGCAACTAAACAAAAAACCAAACACCTCAATTACTTATAAACATGTATCACAATTTTCTTTTATATACATGTCTGAATCAATAGTTTTGAAGAACGCAAAGAACACGCTTTATTTTCACCAAACAAGCTAATTTGTACTGTTGGGCTCATATGGACTCTTGTTCCTATTATTATTGTTGGAGACAATGATTTCTAAGCAGGTGTGGATGGGTTTATGATTCAGAATCCCCTGATACTCAGCTTGACTCAATCTGGCCATAACTTTATAAGGTCTTGGTATTCTAATTCTAAAGAGAGCCAAGTGATTCTTCTCCCCCTATTACAACACAGGGAAGTCACAGAATTACAGAACTTCAAATAAAATTCAGTATGTATAAACTCTCTGGAACAAACCTATTCTATCAGAAATGTAAGACATGTGTATGGGTGGTGTCCATGTTACTACCAGGATATTCTCCTCCACATCTGGCCTATTAATAATTTTTTTGATTTCTGTTTATTCTAAATTTTACAAGTATACCTTTCTTAATACTTATTGCAGGACTCCTTTCTCTTGAATGCTGGATTGCATAGTCAAGTGAAAGGACTCAGATTAATTGACCTCATAATCAAAGGTTCTTACCATATTTCAAACTGATCCTAAACTGAGAATTTGCTTCCATATTTCTCTTCTTTTGAAGGTGGTTTAGGATAAGTTGAAAAATGATAATAAAAAGTAAACAGTAAAATGCAAAAAAATGTTAACTACTTAAAGAAAAGGAATGATAAAAACATGCCGACTATGTCTATTATAAACTCTATGGCTTACTGAGGGGCAGTCAGTGTCCTTAATATGAGAACAGGCTTTGGGGTTAGTTGGCTTGGTTATCTTGGCTATTTCACTAAAATGAAAACTAGTATCACTTATGAGGCAGTAGACCATAGCAGTTAAGAATGTCAGTGTGGAGGGCACCTGGGTGGCTCAGATGGTTAAGCGTCTGCCTTCGGCTCAGGTCATGATCCCGGGGTCCTGGGATCGAGTCCCACATCGGGCTCCCTGCTCCTTGGGAGCCTGCTTCTCCCTCTACCTCTCTCTCTCTCTGTCTCTCATGAATAAATAAATAAAATCTTAAAAAAAAAAAAAGAATGTCAGTGTGGAAATTTATGCAATGAGTTAAGAACAGTCAAGACAATTCTGAAAAATTACAAAGCCACAAGACTTATACCACTGGATTATCAAGACTTATTAAAAAGCCATATAATTAGAAGTGTGGTATTGGCACAAGGATAGACAAAGACATCAATGTAAAATAACAGAAAGTCCAGGGAAGGGTTGATGTTATAGTCTCTCAAGTCCAAAGGCAGTCAAGAGGCAGAAACCCTTCTTTCTTGGAGGACCTCGGGGTTTTTTTCTTGTGTCCTTCAACTGATTAGAGAAGACCCACCCACATTATGAAGGGTAATCTGCTTTACTCAAAGTCTACTGATTTAAATGTTAATCACATCTTAAAAATATCTTTGCAGCAACATCTGGACTGCTGTTTAATCAGAAACTGGGTACCATGGCCTAGTCAAGTTCAAACATAAAACTAACCATCACACTTGGCATTAGGCAAAGATGTCTAAGATAAGACCAAAAAAAAAATGAGTATTTAAAAATTAATAACTTGGGCTTCAAAATAAAAGACTTTTGTCTTTTAAAAAATGTTAAGAAAATAAAAACAAAAGTTATAGACTGAACCTGTATCTAGCATATATAAAAATCTCTTACAAACCCAGTACTTAAAAAAAAAATTTTTTTTAAATATGGGCAAAAGATTTGAACACATTCTTCATTACAAGATATGGATGGCAAACAAGGACAAGAAAAATTGCTTAAATGATGTGTAAATTAAGAGTGGAAGGAGATACCACTATACACCTATTAGAAATGGCTAAAAACAAAAACAACAAGTTAACAATACCAAGTACCAGTGAGAATGACCTTACATCTTGCTTACATTCTGTTATTTTACATTGATGTCTTACATCTTGCCAGTGAAAATACAAAGCAGTTTGCCAGTTTCCTATAAAATTAAAACATAAACCTACCAAGTGACTCAGAAATTGTATTTATTAACCCAAAAGAAATGAAGACAAATATCCACACAAAAACTGGAACATAAATGTTTACAGCGGTATTATTCATAATTGCCCCAAACTGGAAACAACCCAATGTCTGTCAGTAAATAAATAAATAAATAAATAAACTGTAATAGAATTCATAAAATAACATGCGACTCAGCAATGATCAGGAACTAACCATCGACACATGCAACAACATGGATGAATTTCAAATGCATTGTGTCAAGTGAGAGAAACCAATACAAAAGATTACATATTGTGTGATTCCATTTATATGACAATCTGGAAAAGGCAATAACATAGGGATAGAAATAAGATCAGTGGTTTCAGAGATCAGGAGTAGAGGGAGGGAACTGAAAGGAATAGAAATATTTTGCATGTTGATTTGGTGCTGGTTACATGGTTATATAATCTACCCAAACTCACATGACTATACACCTATTAATGGAGAATTCTATGATACATAAATTATACCTTAATAAATCTGATTTTTAAAAATTAGAAGTGAAAGAAAACTAAGATGATGAAAAAATATTATAATTAGGATAAAATTTACTGGGAGAAAATAAATAGAAATATGATTTCAAAAAGAATCTAAATCTTTAAATTGTTAAGGAAGAATTTGTTCACATCATTTTAAATGCTTACTCACACATTTTTGAAAGGAAAATGAGTATTAAATCACAATGATATTTAGATTCCACTGGATACATTTAAGAGCAAAGGAATAGTTTTATTTTTAATGTCAATATTTACAACACACTGGAAATCATACTTTGCAACCATTTGAAAAGGATTAGCTGATCAGTCTAAAAATGCTCAAGGAAGTACATTGTTTTTAAGAATCCTTTTAGAGAAATACAAAGGCCACTGACCTAGAACGCAGCTTCCCAAAACTCTGCCACAGATGGTCTATAGGTGCAGCAAGATATTGAGCCCCAAAGCCTCTCGGGCAGACAGACAGTCAAAAGCAACGTGTCTGTTTACCTAGATGTGCTTTATAAATACTTATAGTCTATGAACGCAATAAGGGGAAGAAGACTGTAAAGCACTGCCCTTGAGAAATCCTTGCATGTGTATACACATGGAAAGGTACAAGAAAGCTTACTGCAGTGTTAGCTGAAATAGTGAATCACTAAAAACAACGTTAATGTTCACCCACAGGCAAGTGGATAAATAAAATGTAGAATTATCTTTCAATGAGATTTTATACAGCAATGAAAACAAATGAACTGCAAGAACTACATGTATTATTGATGAATCTCAAAAACTTAATGTAGAATGAAAGAATCAAGATCTTGGCTATGAACAATACAATACAATGTATATAACACTGGAAAACATGCAAAACAAGGTAACATACTGTTTATGGATAAATATCTATGCAGTTGTAGTAAACATGCACAAGACTGATAAATACCAAAATATAGATTATCACAGTTCTCTCTAGAGAGAGGGTAAGGAATTAAGAAAGAACATATAGGGGTTTTCAACTTTACATGTACAATTTTATTTCTTTAAAAATCTGGAGTAAATATGGCAAATGTTAAGACTACATAAAGCTAGGTAGCTAAAGCACAAGAGTTACATTAAATTACTATCTATACCTTTCTGTGTTTAAAATATTCCCAATGAAGGGCGCCTGGGTGGCTCAGTTGGTTAAGCGACTGCCTTCGGCTCAGGTCATGATCCTGGAGCCCCGGGATCGAGTCCCACATCGGGCTCCCTGCTCAGCGGGGAGCCTGCTTCTCCCTCTGACCCTCCCCCCTCTCATGCTCTCTCTCTCTCACTGTCTCTCTCAAATAAATAAATAAAATCTTTAAAAAAATAAATAAATAAAATAAAATAAAATATTCCCAATGAACACACAAAAAATGAAAAAGTATGCATTTAGTATCTTGAAATTTGGGAGGAGTCCCGGTTAAGTGTAGATTTGATGATTTATGCAAATACACAATCCTCAGAGCCCAAAGCATCAGAAATCTTAACCAAACCTAGAGACTAAATATAAACATTATTAACTTCTTAGTTAGCTATTTATTGGAACCTAAACCCAAGGTCAGTCTGGATACCCTCTTCCGAGTTCTAAGAAGCCCAAAGAAAATCTAGTATGTTTGAATAATAAAGATCACATATCGTATCTAACATAAATAAGTTATTTTTCTGTAGTCTTTAATAAATTAATTCATTGATTCATTCAACAAGAACTAAATGACCACGTGCTTTGTGCTAACCTGAACATCCAGAGGTAATCAAAACAGAACAGATAACATCACTACTCTCATGGAGCTATTATAGTCAAGTGTGAGAAACAAACAATATGCAAACAAAGACAAAAGATAGTCTCAGAGATTGGTAAGTGCTGTGAATGATATAAAACCAGTAGTAGAGATTTATTCTGGGAGGGGGGCGTCAGGAGGAGGGTGAAGTCACTTTGGATAGGGAAAGCCTTTCTGTTGATGCAATGTTTAAACAGGGAACCACAAATGCAAAGACCCGGAATAGAAGGTAGCAAATGTCTCAAAAAACTAGATACCCAAGACCACATAAGCATAACAAAACAGACATAAGCTTTCTAAGCCTATAGAAGTACAAGGACATTTATCATCACGCAGTTGAAAGTTTTACAATTCTTTTAGAAAAGTTAAACCTATAAATAACTTGTTTCCTATCCATGAATATTTAAATAAATATCATACCTCAGTCATATATCAAGACTTCTTACATGGTGTTTACATAAAAACAACTATATGGTATTATACTGAAATAAAATAACACTGAAAATAAATAATAGGAAATCCTTACGGTAGTCACTAAATGACACTGGTAAAAATCAACCTTTTTCTAACATATGTACTAACCATTTAGAAAAGACAACAGGCTGTAAATATATTCTTGGGAACAGGTGTTACGGAATAAAGCAAGCAGGCTTAGGCAGGGATCAAAAAAGCAGGTGACTCTGAACAGTGAAGTAATATTACAGTAGGACGTTAAACATCTGTATCATATTTCAGCACATGTGTTAACACTCAGACTTTTCTTGAAGCTATAATGTATTTTCTTGGGAATGGATATAGTAAATAGTGGATCTCTTCATTTCAATCAGAAAAGAAATAATCTAAAATACACTTAAAGAGAGGCAAGCTCCATCAATCATGCCAGTTTTCAGCTATATCCCAGATGGCCACCTAGGGGCATTTAAAGACCATTTCCTAAGTCATTGTCCAGTCTACTGAGTAGACAATACAGCTAGCATGATGATGAGAATTACAAGGAAGGAAATCAAATGCTGAAAATGCTGCCCTGTCTTTGTTCATAAACCATGGTGCAGTGATACCTTCTCTGTTTGCAGTTCTGATTGCTACAGCTCAGAAAATACCAAAAGGAGGTCTAAAAAAAATAGTGGAACTAAATTAGTGGTCAAGGACCAAACAAGCAGTCAGTAGGGATATAGGGGGAAAAAATTATTCAGATCCTCTAATCCGGAAACACAAAGGCTGAGAAAAGCTTATAAGATCAGGGAAGTTTTGCATATGATAATTAGAATGATTTTCCAAACCTGAAAATTAAGAGCCATGAAACACTGAAGATTAAAAGAGGTTAGATGAAGACCATTTCTTTTTTTTTTTAAGATTTTATTTATTTATTTGAGACAGAGAGAATGAGAGGGAGGAGGGTCAGAGGGAGAAGCAGACTCCCCGCCGAGCAGGGAGCCCGACACGGGACTCGATCCCGGGACTCCAGGATCATGACCTGAGCCGAAGGCAGTCGCTTAACCAACTGAGCCACCCAGGCGCCCGAAGACCATTTCTTTTAATCACAATTTTATGAAACATCTTAACCATGAGGTGAGACAAAATAAAATTTAAAAAAACCCACACACAATAGGGGCACCTGGGTGGCTCAATTGGTTAAGTGTCTGCCTTAGGCTCAGGTCATGATCCCTGAGGTCCTGGGATGGAGCCCCTAATTGAATTGGGCTCCCTGCTCAGCGGGGAACCTGCTTTTTGCTCTCCCTCCCTCCTGCTCCCCCTGCTTGTGCTCTCTGTCAAATAAATAAATAAAAATCTTTTAAAAAATACAATAAAGCGTTTAATAAATCATAGAATCTGAAACCCGAGTTTGAATCCTGATTTACTACTTATTAACTGTGCAACTTTGGACAAGTTTCTTAACCTTTCTGTGTTTCAGTTCCTTATCCAGGAAATGGTTATGAGGATGAAATGAGTAAAGAACAGTGCTTGCCACATAGTAAGTGCTTTAAAAGCTTTAGCCATAACTGCATGCACAGAAAAGAGTTAACACAGCAGAGCTGATTGCTATCCCGCTTATGAGGATGGCCCTTGGAAACTTAGATTTTCAGAAGTTTCTCTCCGACATTAACTCATATGAATGGATTGTTGTGCCTAAAACTTTTTGTGCAACAACATGGTTTATGTTGAACACCTGCTTTCCTTCTGGGAGTCTGGAATTTTTGTACATGCCAGGTAGAGACTACCTACATAATCATCCCACAATAAAAATCCTGGGTGCTGAGCCTTGAATGAGTTTTCCAGGTTGCCACAGCTTGCTGTTGGAAGAATTAGCATGTCCTGCGTGGCTTCACTGAGTGGTGACCCTCAGAAGCTTGCACCTGGTTTCCCCTGGACTATACCCCATGTGCCTTTCCCTTTGCTAATTTTGCTTCATATCCTTTCTCTGTAACAAACTATAGCCCTAAATAAGTAAATTACATGCAGACTCCAAACCTGGTGGTGGCCTTCCTTGGAGATCTATCAACACTCAAACATAGTTAAATTATTATATAGCAGGTACAAGTATAGTAAAAATGCATTTTAATAAATCTTGAAGTCAAGTTCAAGAAAAGTGATTTTTAGATATAATACCTTGATGAAAACAGAAAACACTGTATTGTTTCTTCTCATAAATAATAGATGAAATAAAAAAGTTGAGATTCAGTGGCATGTTCATTAAATTTTACCACTATTTCCTGACAATTTGACATCACATGAAAATAAATATTTAGCTCATACCTTCTAAATGATATTCAAGAGAAGAACAATAGTGGTCACAAATACTTAGGCATATCCTTCAGACAGCAACAGAAGATAGAGCACAACTGAAATGCCAGAATCCCCAAACTAGAAACGTATCACTAATTTCATATATTTTCTACATCTCTTACAAATAAGCTTAGTCTTTTCCAACACTTAGTAAATCCAATGCTCTGCCCAATAAATCAATATCTGGAAACAAGAATTTAGAAAGAAAAGTTTGAGAGAAAAAGTACTTAAATAATTCATGTGACTTTCTGTTTTTGGATAGTCAGATCAGTTCCCTCACTGAAAAAAACAAAAATGCTGCTTAAGAACTAAAACAAAACAACCTTAAAAGCACTGAGTTAGCCCCACATTGGGCTCCCTGCTCAGCGGGAAGCCTGCTTCTCCCTCTCCCACTCCCCCTGCTTGTGTTCCCTCTCTCGCTGTCTCTCTCTGTCAAATAAATAAATAAAATCTTAAAAAAAAAAAAAAAAGCACTGAGTTAAAAAGATGGTGGGGCCAGGCCATATTCTTGGGCTAGCTCAAACCCAAAGTGGTTAGTGGAAATGTGGCATCCCCAAATCACTTTTATCCTGAGGGTGAGGGTCCATATCTGCACTTTAGCTTTGGTTTAGTGGCTTCACAGGAGAACAGCTCAGAAGACCCAGGGCTTACCCACCATGGATTATCTCAGAGGATAACTTCCCCGTATTAGGCTTGATACCCAAAGAGCTACATGAAAGTTGCCCTGAACAAAGTAGCAAGACAAAAGTGAAAGGAAAAATGATAACCCAGGGGTGCCTGGGTGGCTCAGTCGTTAAGCATCTGCCCTCACTCAGCTCAGGTCATGATCCCAGGGTCCTGGGATCCAGCCCCGCATCGGGCTCTCTGCTCGGGGGGAAGCCTGCTTCTCCCTCTCCCGCTCCCCCTGCTTGTGTTCCCTCTCTCGCTGTCTCTCTCTCTGTCAAATAAATAAATAAAATCTTTAAAAAAAAAAAAGATAACCCATGTCTGAGAGGTTATGGATGCTGACTGACCCTCATCTAGACTGGCACCTTGGATCTGAGCATACCTTGAGTGGGTACAGAAATTTCAACTTGAGAACTTGTTTTAACATGGTCCTATACTAATAGTGTACACACACACACACACACACATCTTAAGTAAAATATTAGCAAAGTGAATGCAACCGTATATAAAAAAGATAACATCATGACTGATGTTATAGGGTTTGTATAAACCCTATAAATAGGGTTTATACTAAAATACATATATGTCATTCACCACATTAAAAATAAAAACCAATTATCTTTATCTCAATAGATACAGAAAAAGCATGTAATACAATTTAATGCCCATTCTTGATAAAAACTCAATGTAGTAGACTAGGTGGGAACCTCTTTAATCTGACACAAGATCTAATTATAAAACCCTATAGCTGTGATAAAATTAAGTGATAAGATGCTGAAGTCTTCCCCCTGAGTTTGGGAATAAGACATTGTCACCACTTGAAGTACCCGTCTTAGTGCATAAGTCAATGAAAACAAATTAAAGACATAAGAATTGGAAAGGAAGAAAAGAAATAGTTACTATCTTCCACTGATAGTATTATCTTCATAAAAATATCCATAAAAATCTACAAATTTAACAAGGTTGCTAGATATTAGATCAATATACAAAAATCAATAACATTTCTATTTAAGTGTAATATAAAATTTAAAAACCATTTTTTTAAAGATTTTATTTATTTATTTAACAGCGATAGAGAGAGCACACAAGTAGAGCGGCAGGTAGAGGGAGAGGGAGAAGCAGGCTCTACGCTGAGCAGGGAGCCCGATGTGGGACTCGATCCCAGGATCCTGGGATCATGACCTGAGCTGAAGGCACACGCTTAACCAACTGAGCCATCCAGGCATCCCAAAAAACATTTTCAAAAGCTACCATTTTAATAGCAACAAAAACTATAAAATACTGTATTGTATACTTCAAAACTGCTAAGAGACTAGACTCTAATTGTTCTCACCACAAAATGGAAATGACCATTACATGACATGATATAGGTGTAAGCTAATGCTACTGTGGTAACCATATTGCAATACACAAATGTATCAAATCAGCACACTGTATAACTTAAATTTATGCAGTGTTCTATTTCAATTATATCTCAATAAAAATATGGAGGAATAAATTCAACATGAGAAAAAAATGCAATATAGAATAGTGATTAAATACACAAATTCTGTATCTAGGCACCTTGGCTTAGATCCTGTCTCTGACATTTACTAGCTGTGTGATCATAGGTGAGTCAATTAACCATTACGTGCCTCAGTTTCCTGTGTAAAGTATCTCCTATTATAAGAATCTACCTCATAAGGTTGTTGTGAATACTGAATACAAAGTAATAGAATGAGTCTTTGTATATAGGAAACCATATAAAAGTGAAAACCATTATGATTATAATGGTGATCGCAGGGGTATGATAGTGCAGAGAATTACAGCAATTTTCTGAAAGGCCTTTTTAATTTTTTTTTTTTTTTTTAAGAGAGGGAGAAGTGGGGAAGGGGCAGAAGGAGAGGGAGAGAGAGGATCTTAAGCAGGCTCCACACCCAGCGTGGACCCCAACATGGGTCTCGATCTCACAACCTAGAGATCATGACCTAAGCAAAAATCAAGAGTCAGACACTTACCTGACTCAGCCACCCAGGCACCCCAAGAATTTTCTGAAAGGCTTTAAAAATACTTAATTAAATGGAAAATATACCATACCCATGGATAGGAAAACAATATAATTAAGATATTAATCTCCAGAAATTGATCTGTAGACTCAAGAAATGTTAATTAAAATGTGAACAGGGTTTTTGGCTCTTAACAAGCCAGTTCTAGAATTTATATGGAAAAGCAGAGAACTAGATATAACCAATACACTGCTAAAGAATAAAAGTAAAGAGGGAGACTTGCCCTACTAATATTAAAATTTTATGAAGACATTGTGGAATTGGTTCAGGGTGTACAATGAAACAGAATACAAAATGTAGGAACAGAGGCAGCATGGCAGAGCTGTAGAGAAAAGAGGTCACGGTAAAAAAAAAAAAAAAAAAAAAAGCTGAAAATAACAGTTATCTATATGGAAAAAGTTCTCACACACCATGCAGTACTCAAAAATCAACTCTAAAAGAATTAAGAACTTAATTTTCAAGAGCAAAACTTTAAATTTCATGAAGAAAATATGGGCACCTCTCTAACCTTGAAATAAGAGTTTCTTAAATAAGACACAATCACTCTACTACAAAAAAGATTCATAAATTCAACCAAATTAAATTTATGTTTCAAAAGATATCTGAAGACAGTGAAAAGACAAGCCACAAACTGGGAGAAGATATTTGTTAAAATGACAAAATATTTGTACTAAGAACATCTATAAAGAGCATGGTCAAATCAATAGAAAATACAACAGAAAAATGGATATAAACCATGAACAGATATTTCACAGAAGAGACCAATAAACATGAAGATATATGATAGATGATTCATTATCAATCAGGGAATATAAATTAAGCCCACAATGAGAAACTATACCCACTCCACTGGAAAAGATTAGGAAGTCTAATACCAAGTGTTGGAGAAGATGCAGATCATCAGACTCTCTCATACTCACTCCGATTGGTGCAAATTAATACAAACGATTCAGAAATATCATTTGGCATTTTAAAATGTTGGCACTATCAAAGTAAACATTTGTATACTTTATAACCCAGGGATTCTACTCCTAAGAGAATCACTTGCACATGGGCACAAGAAGTTATAAGACTGTCCCTACAGTATTATTAGTTATAGCAAAACAAACAAAACTAGGGGGAGAAACAAAATGCCCATCAATAGGAAAATGGATAAATTTTGGTAAATTCATACAGTGGAATGTTATACACATTTAAAATGAATGAATTCTAATTATATGTGAAACAGGGATAAATACTAGAAACATATTACTGAGTGAAAAAGTAAGTCACCAAAAGACTATATACATCTTGACACTCTTTTTTTATATAGTTTTAAAATGAGAGAAATTAAATGTTAGGGAAACACATAGGGGTGTGTACATGTATATACATATGTATTTGTGTGTGTGTGTTTAAAGCAAAGGAATAATAAACACTTAATTCTGGATAGTAGTTCTTAATGGAGGAAAGCAAGAAGACAGAATAGAGGAGTACATGGGTATATATGAGTTAATGGTAGTATTTTAATTCTTAGATTGAATGTACTCATTGTATTATTAAACATACTAATTTAAATAAAAGATAACTATGCATGGAAAATTATATTTAAAAAATAAACTACACACAAATTTACACCTCGTTACAATCTGATTCAAACTATTACACCATAGTTTTAAGGTATGCAAACTGTTAATACACCATTTTGGAATAATTTATCATAACATTTAACTTATTTACACAACCTGTTGGAAAGGCTAGCAAGTAAACACCAGTTGAAAATAAGGAAGGAAAATGGTAAAAATTGCTTCCATAAAACTAATCTAAGGAAGTATGATAAACAGTTCCTGCAGTGTTAAACAAAAAAGATGCCAGCAACAAAAAGCAAAATGCACTGAAACCTATCAGTCAAGGAAATTTAGCTGTAAAAATACACATCACCATTATAAAAATAGAGAATAAAGCTACAATTCTATAATCCACTTGCATAGACTGAATGTTTCATGTCTCCCCAAAATTCATATATTGAAACCTAACCTGCAGGGACACCTGGGTGGCTTAGTCGGTGGACTGTCTGCCTTCGGCTCAGGTCATGATCCCAGGGTCCTGAGATCGAGTCCCATATTGGGCTCCTTGCTCTGTGGGGAGCTTGCTTCTCCCTCTGCCTCTCCCCTGCTTCTGCACGCTTGCTCTCTCTCTCTCTCTCTCTCTGACAAATAAATCAATAACATCTTAAAAAAAAATAAAAAAAGAAACCTAACCTCCAAGGTGACGGTATTTGGAGGTGGGGCCCCTGGGAGGTGGTTAGGTCATGAGGGAGAAGCCTTCATTCTGGGATCGGTGCCCTCACCGAAGGGACACCAGAGAACTGCTTTGCCTCTTTCGCCATGTGAGGACACTTCAAGAAGATGACTGTCTATGAACCAGGAAGCAAGTTCTTACCAGACACCAGATCTGTCGGCACCTAGATCTTAGACTTCCCAGCCTCCAGAACTGTGAGAAATAAATGTCTGTTGCTTAAGCCCCCAGTATATAGTCTTCTGCTCTAGCAGCCTGAATGGACTGAGATACCATTGCAATGGGGAGCACACTGTGGGAGGGCTGACAGACTTGGATCCTAACTTTGATCTATGCCTGCTTAGGTGTGTGACCTTGGGTGGGTCATTTAACTTCACATGCGTCAAATAAGAGACTGTACCAAGTTTTAAAAATCTTTTTTTTGGGGGGCGCCTGGGTGGCTAAGTTGGTTGAGCGACTGCCTTCAGCTCAGGTCATGATCCTGGAGTCCCTGGATCGAGTACCGCATCGGGCTCCCTGCTTAGCAGGGAACCTGCTTCTCCCTCTGACCCTCCCCCCTCTCATGTGCTCTCTCTTTCTCGTTCTCTCTGCCTCAAATAAAAAAAAAAAAAAAATCTTTTTTTTTTGGTGGAAGCTGTAAGAAACTATTCTTACCAAGAATTAACAAAATCATGATGCAATTTCTTTATGTAAGTAGAATGATATATAATTTAGTGCTCAAGTGCCTTTGGATGGATGACAACAATGTCCACAAGCTCTGAGGAGAGAATAAAGCATTAATACAGCATTACCATCAGATTAGCTAAGATGGAAAAGGTATGTTATGCATAGACAGTTTCCAAGTGGTCTATGAATTTGCTTTTTGGTATATCAGAAGTATTTCATCATATAGCCTTTCCATGTAACTACACTGAGGCAAAAAATAATAATTTAGGCATTATGATTTAAACATTAAGCATTAAATTCTATAATGGAAAAAATTTGATAAGTAAGATAAATCTTGCAGAGATTCTCCTATCTATAATTCCATGCAGAGGAACCTCTTTTGGAGGGAATATTACCCCAGTAATTACTCCAGAGCAGTGCTCTGCTCCCCAGTGCCCAGGGGCAGGCCTCTATGTGGGGTGCCTGTGATTGGAAGGGAAATCTATTTAATTCTGGCTGCAATCTAGCATGCCCATCCCCCCAACAGAGCTATTTCACAAATAGAGCTGACATTTTAATCTACTATTCTGTAACACTGGTATCTATTTCTCAATTTATTCTAGGTGGTGAAAGAGGGTGCTAAGTTACTGTACCTCCTCAGGCCCCAATAGAATAGTATGCAGCAGGGAAAGTAAATGAAAGACACATGTATTAACATAAATATGTCTCAAAAATATAATGATTAGAGAAAAAGCAATCTGCATTTATGGAAGGTTTAAAAATAAATAACACAGTACCATATATTAATTCAAATACATAAATCTACATCATAAAATATAAAGGCACACATGAATGAGTTTAAAAATTCAGGATAGTGATTATCTCTGGGGCAGAGGAAGGGAAAGGCAAGCAGGCAGGGCTATCCACAGGGCTTCAATCATGTTTGGAATGGAATGCTTTGTTTCTTAACTTGGGAGGAACGTATATGCACTATTTTTCTGCCTCAATTATTTTACATGCACATAATACACACTGATGCACCACATGTACATCTCCAAGCTGAAAAAGCTCTACCGTGTCACAGTGAGGCTCTGTCAGCTCTTTTCCAGAATCCCTGGAACAAAGCCAGTGGGAAAAGGCATTGGCCATGCCTGTAGATAGACACTAAATGTAGCACTGGCTTCTACAGCTTTATTCTAAACAGGAGGAAAATCTATTAAACCACAGAATCAGGGAGAGTTAGAAAGAATTAAGCCAAGCAAACATCCAAGGAGTGAAATTAGTAGCAGTAAACCAAGGAAAGGCTTCTAGAACTTACTTTTGCCAGAATGAAACCTCAAATGCTATGTTTTAATAACAAAATCTTTTTGTTAATTATGTCTGAAGGAAGACTCAATAAGTATTCTCAGCAATGCATTTCAATGACTTATAAATCACTAGAAAGTTTAATTCAGTGGAAACCTGAAGTCAGGATATTATGACTAATATGGTCTGAAGACACAAAGAAAGGAGATCGTCTCTGTTGTTTCCTGATTCCCAAGTCTAAATCAGACACCCTGAATCATAACCATGATAGAACAGAGTCTACAGATCTGTGCTGCTTCATTTAAAAGTGTATATATCTTTTAAGCTTTCATGTATTTTATTAAATTGTTAATTTTTAATAAGTCCTTTCCTCAAGAAGAGAGGTACTCAAGTGATTCACCCTTTTGGGACTGACGCACGTGCAGGTCTCAAGATCATTTGTTCATGTCTTGCGTCTCCAATGAAGAGGAACAGATGAAGACTATGTTCACATTACAAATCACTGACATTTAGATTAGATATTTGGTCCTTCATATCATTTTACAATTTGTAACCTAAGGATAAATAAGATGTTAGAAAAGGTAGCTGACCACGGATTGAAGTGATAGATACCATCCAGGAAAGTTGCTCTCCAGTCCAAGTCTATCCCAATTGCTGCCACATTTGTCTGTAACAGCCCAGTGGACTCATCAGTTTCTTGTGCCCAGCATGGACTCAGGATATCTGCTGACCTGAACTTTACTGATAATTAGAAACAAATATGGGAAGATGGTGGGGATACTGAAAAAGGATACTACAGCCCACTAGCGTGACTTTCTTTGTATATTGGGAATGCTCAGAAAACCTACATGTCTTGAGGACTCTGAACATCTTTCTTTATCCTTTCATCTCTCTGCTTACAAGGTTTATAACCTTACAGAAGGTTACAAAAGTAATTAATACGAATACAATATACACAATACGATATGAGATATAATAAAAGAATATGCTATGATATAATGAAATACAATAATACAATGATATAACATACTATGGAGGGGCATCCGTGAACAGTGCACATCACTCATTCTCTCTTGTAGAGTTTTACCTTCCTTACAGCATGTTATCCCTGTCTGAAGTTAACTTGTTTACTCAGTTGTCTGTCTTCTTACAACTGAACTGTGAATTCCTTGAGAGCAGGGATCTTGCTCATGGCTCTACCCCCAAGCACCCCAAAAGCACCAAGATGCACAGTAGGTACCAAATAACCATTTACTGGATGGACGAATGAATACATGCCTACCCAATTTTAAAACCCCTCTGCTCTAAGGCTTCGAAGCATGTAACAAATGCATTCCCTATTTTATCAAACTCACTGTCTTGAATACCGGGTTTACTGAAAAGGGGGGAGGGGAGAAGGAAATGGACTCCTTATAATATTAGAGCTGATGCCACAGAGAAGAGCATGGAAATGAATGCTGTTATTTAATTTACATATTTTAATCACATTCATCTGATCCATTAAAAACTAAAAATAAATCCTTTCACTATTTTTACACTAGGCGCTAATTTAATTATATTCTGTGACTAAAGCTATTACATTACGTATTTTCTATCCAAATTACCTTGTACTTTTCTAGCAATGATATGAGCTATCTCAATATGTCGCAGGTATTCTTGTAGTTTGAGAAATAGTATGAGGTAAAGCGCAATATGAACATATTACTGAATAAAATGCTTATAAAATTGGATTCCTTCTTTCAGCCAGAAAAAGGAGACACAACATATTAGGTCAGTCATTAGGAGTGAAAGCCCCACAAATGATGCCACGTCTGCATTAGGCGTGAATCTGGCGCTCCTACATGCCTACTGGAATTTGAAAAACTATGTTTTACTGAATACACATTTAAAGGAGAATACTATCCCTTAAAAAACAAATTCAAGAATCATTTAAACACAGTTCTCCTGGCATAGTTTCAGAATCTATCATGAGGTATTTTGTCTAAGTTAAATTCATAACTCCTCATTTTTCAAGCTGACCTGTTACAACTAATAGGCTTTAAAATGATGAACAGCCACAGAACCATAAAAAATATTTCACTTTCATAAAACCGAAGATCATTCTGTCTGAAATGAAGTTTCATGTTTAAAACTTTATGCATTTGGAAAAAAAACAATCATATACTCTTGGAAGAAATGGTCATTTTCCATGAAAGAAAATGTGAGTGGATTCAACAGTAGCACAAGTAAAACACACACTGTCAAATAAAGGCTGTTTTGCTATTTGGCAAATACAGAGCTTGTTTCTATATAATGGGTAGGAGAGAGGGAACAGGAAATTCCAGGTGTTTGCAAACCAAGAACACAAGGGTTTTTTTTGGTTTGGTTTTTTTTAACTTGGCCTTGGAAAATATTAGCTTTTAAAAAAAATCAGTGTTAGCATTGAATCACGTTTAGGAAATTATAAAGAGACAACACACAATTATAGTACCAGGGCATGTAAATAATCACAATTTATTCTCTACTTTTAAGACCATTTCTACAGAAATACAGAACTTTGAAATGCACTCTCATTAAAGAAGCATCTCAAACCGTATCTGTGTGTGGGCAATGGGACAAAAACTCAGTGGCTGATGGGGCAAAAGGCATGGCTTCAGCTGGGATCCTTTGTGGGGGTGATTCCCAGGATCACCCTCAGGTTTGGTGATTTGCTACTTTTTGCTATATCCTTTGGTCAAATTAAGTCACAAGGTCAGCTCAGATTCAGACAGTGGAGAAAAACTCCACCTCTTGATGGGAGGAGAGCCAAGGCACTCTGCAAAGGGGTGTGCCAACAGGGGTGGCGGGGGGAGTTATGTCCATCTTTGTAAATAACCAACCAGCACATGACTGAATGCGTGTGGTCCTTCTCCCGTGCAGCGGGTGTCTGAATCATAAGGTTTGGGGGATGAACAGGAGAGCTTGTAACTCAATGAGTTCAATGTAAGAGATCGACTACAGTGACCGTAAAGATTGCTATCCTCATACATGCACATGGGGCATGGAAGCTTGCGCTTGCGGGCATACAGCAGTGTTCCAGAGGCCCGTGAGGGGTCTGGTCCCCACCCCCAAACACCACTGACAGAGAGGCGGGTCATGTGCAGGAAGAGCTGTACAGCAGTGCAAGGCAGGTGGCACGGGCTCAGTGCACAATGAGGTGCAGAAACTCTTGCTGCGAAGGTGCTGAGAAGAGGGGACAGTCACTGAGGAACGGATGGATCAGAACATGCAACAGAGGAGGGGACCCGACCTCATCCCAAGGAAGGGGCCGGGTGCACAGACCAGGGTGCAAAGGAGGGGACATCCCAGAAAGGAGTCACCGTGTGCACAGTGTGTGAAGGTAACAGCTCATCAGGAGGGAAGCTGGAAGAACTTCCAAGGAGAGGGGGCAGAGGGTAGCGAGCCGTGAACGTGGAGTTAAGGTCCGGCCTTTAGCACGTACACTTAGGCCTGGGGCCCAGACACATGCACCGAGGTGGCGGGAAGAGGGCTGATAGCAGAAAGACACTGCACCAGAAAAGGGACCGGTGACTGAATGAGTTTAGAGCAAGGGCAGAAAAGGAAAAATCAATGAGGACTGTGAGCATGAAGCTGGGAAAATCATGGACTCACTGACAGAAACAGAAGGAAAGAGCCGACTTGAGGACTAGGATAATGACTCTCCCTTAAAATATGATGAACGGAAGGTGACAACAAGCAACTTAGAACATTGCCAGCTCTTTATTAACTGTGTGCCTTTGGGAACATTATCTAACTTTTCTAAGCTCAGTTTTCTTATCTGTAAAATAGGAAGCATAATGGTGTACAACTCATTAGGTTATTGTGCGTGTTGAACGAAATCATGGCAATGCTGGGCACTCAAAAAATGACAGGGGGGCACCTGGGTGGCTCGGTCGTTAAGCGTCTGCCTTCGGCTCAGGTCATGGTCCCAGGGTCCTGGGATCGAGCCCCGCATCGGGCTCCCTGCTCAGCGGAGAGCCTGCTTCTCCCTCTCCCACTCCCCCTGCTTGTGTTCCCTCTCTCACTGTCTCTCTGTCAAATAAATAAACAAAATCTTTAAAAAAAAAAAAATGACAGGCATGTGTGCCATCATCATTATCCAGTTTATTACTTAACAAACAGCCCAGTAACTGGGTTTTTTGGTCACGTGAACTTAGGATTATCTGATACACCTCTTATCAGGGTTTTTTTTTCCCTCTAGTACAACTGAGGTAATTTAAAACATTCTATTCTAATGGCAGTCCTTGTAAATTTTCCGTCGCATTTGAGTCTGAGCAATTTATAACCCAGAGAAGGCTCCAATTCTATGACAAATTCATCACTGCAAACCATTAAAACTAGGATGTCAGCTGACCCATCTGGATTAGATGTGAACATCTGACAGCTATGGTTCTTTCTAAGAAGCATAACCCAGTAGGTTTAAATGGGACTTCTTTACACTGAAAAAACCCAAAAGAACATGATTTAATAATAATTTCCAACATGCTAAGGATCCCTCTGAGATGAGAGGTTGTCTGTTTGGCTCTGTTTGTTTGGGATATAAGAAAATAAGATTAAACAAAGACTATAATATCCTATAGTAATAAGGCAGATACGAGCAGTGGGGAAACAGAGGAGGCAAATCCCAAGTAAATCTGAGAATTTGACATTGGAATTATTGGTAATCCTGGGCAGCGAAACACATATTTATCATGTACATAGTAAGTGCTTAATAAACATTTGTTAAATGATGCTGAAATTGATGATGTTTGAGGACAATGATGAGTGAATTATTTGCTTTTATTCTTTATTTCTTGCCATTAGACACTGTACTATTACTTATAGTTTTCTTTAAAGAGTAAGTAAACAGGGGGCACCTGGGTGGTTCAGTCGGTTAAGCGGCTGCCTTCCAGCTCAGGTCATGATCCCAGGGTCCGGGGATGGAGCCCTGCATTGGGCTCCTTGCTCAGTGGGGAGCCTGCTTCCCCCTCTCCCTCTGCCTGCCACTCCCCCTGTTTGTGCTCTCTCTCTCTCACTCTCTCTATGTCAAATAAATAAAATCTTTAAAAGAATAAAATAAAATAAAGAATAAGTAAACAAAGGTATGGAAACAGACAATCAAGGTATTTAAAGCTAGAAGGAGAGGAAACTGAAGTCCAGGGAGGTTAGCAGACATGCCTGAATCAGTTTCCCACAACATGGGAGCTGAGCCCAAACCACTGACCAACAGCCCTGTGTACACCCCACCACCCCAGCATGGAGAAGACACAGTAATGGAGAAAATCCAGCCAGTCAATTTTGTGATTTGCCTGAAGGTCTAACAAAAGGTTGAGAAATGTGAACTTCAATTATTTAAGCCATAAATGTTTCCCATTATGATATTTAAGCAGCCATGACCATCTAAAATACAGATTTTTTTTTTTTTGGCCATTAACAGAGTCACATTTTACAGTTTGGCAGTATGAGGTTTTTGATATTTTTATCAAAAGGTTTTATGACCAAATTGTCAGAAATCAGGGAATTTTATAAAAAGGGTGTACAATTCAGTTAAAGTGTTTTCATATATTCACAGCCTTAGGTCTATGAAAAGGGTTATAGCCATAGATTATATAGCTCTATTTTTGACCGTGAAAATTTGTATGCTGTCCAGATCTTTATTCTATTGAAATTGAACTGGAAAGGGCCCTTAAATGAAATGATTCCTTCAAAATCTGTAAACTGTAGTAGACCTGATTGATAAAGAGATTCAAAATCCCTTTCAAGGGTGCACATGGGGAGAGCTATAAAAGGGAAAGATAAAGGTTCTCCCTTGCATGATGGAAGTGCTTATTTGTGCTTCCAACCTGGGGTCAGACTGTCTGGGGCAGAGCCAATTTCTATCAGTTCATGTGATCTTTGCCAAGTCACTCAGCTGCTCTGCCCTTTAGTTTCCTCATCTGTAAAATGGGGGCAACAACAGTCACCACCTCACAGGGCTGTTGTGAGGATCAAAGGAATTCAAGAGAAGCAAAGCATTTGGAAGAGGGCTTGGCAGGCTGTAAGCACCCCCTGTGTGCTCACTGTTGTTACCACTCCCTCCTGACCACTGACTCCCTTTTCTTTTTTTTTTTTTTTTTAAGATTTTATTTATTTATTTGACAGAGACTCAGCGAGAGAGGGAACCCAAGCAGGGGGAGTGGGAGAGAGAGAAGCAGGCTTCCCATGGAGCAGGGAGCCCGATGAGGGGCTTGATCCCAGGACCCTGGGGTCATGACCTGAGCCGAAGGCAGACACTTAACGACTGAGCCACCCAGGCGCCCCCTGACGCTCTTTTCTTGCTCCATCCCCCACTCTTCTCCTTCATCCACTCCCGGTCTGTGCTTTCTCTCTCTCCAGATGCCTTTCCTCCCAGAGTTTTTCAAATCCTAACTCAGTTGCTAAATAAACTCCGGGATTGCCCTGGCTGGAATCAAATCCCCTCACCTCTTTACGTTTCTATAGTAGGTACTATCTTCTGCCTTATCTTACAGTCACTCCATGAAAGACTGTCCCTGTCTGATTTGCTCTTGCAGCCCTGAAGGTACCCTTCTTAGTGCCTTGCACATGGCACTCACTCAGCTAGCGTTTGTGGAATAAATCGAGAGAGAGAGAGAGTTGTCATCTACTGCCTGATCAACTAGTAGCTGTTATTATCACTGTCATGAAGGAGGAAAGGCTGGTCCTGGGAGGCTCAAACTATAAAGCTGAGGCAAACATCATGACCGCCTTTTGGACTAAAGCACATTTTATGAAATGCAAAGATAATTTAATTTCATGAAAACTTAGAGAATCTCTGGAACAAAGTCAATACAGAATAAAATCTCAGATTTGAAACGAAGCCAACTTGGTCAGTACGCCTGACTTGGCAGGGTGTGGTGTTCCTGTCATCTCTCCATTATCCATAGTGAAGAGGAGGAGTAGACCTTTCAAGATTAATACTCATTTGGCTTTGGCAAATTATTCCTGAAGTTAAAAACCTTTTATGCTCTCCTGTCTCTCTCTCTAGGATAGTCTAGACACCTCCATTAAAACATTAATAAACAGTGAGTGCCTATCAGGGGCCAGGCATAGTGTTCTCATATGTATTCACTCATGTAATCCCCCAAACAACTCTGTGATGTAGGTTCTCTAATATCCATATTTTACAGATGAGCTGACTGAGGCACAGAGAAGTTAAGCAACTTTCTCAAAGCCAACTGGCTAGTTCAGTTCATCTTATTTCAATCCCTCTTCCTACATATAATGTCCTATATGGCAGTGCAATGGGAATCAGTGTAGAATATTTGGGATACTCAGCTGCTAGTGAAACACGGGGCTAGAGGAATTCTCTCAGGTTAAGTCTGATCTGGTCTGGCTGGGCAGGAAGGGCCAAGTGTGTGAACTGCAATGGGTTTCAGGAGTCAAAGGAGCTCAGGTTAGATCCAAGCTGGCCTCCGAGTCCTAGGGGATCCAAGCTGGTGGGCAAAGCAATGGACTCCGACCTCTGCAGATGCACTCTACGTGAGACACACTCTCTCTTTGCCTGCCTATTTCCATCCGTCAGGTCTCACACTGGCTATCGCTTTCTCTGAAGTCAGCCTCATGCCCGCTCCCCAGCCTCCATTAAGCATCCTGTATATTCCCACAGTGCTTTGCAGTTATCTTTCAGGATTAACCATCTTGGATACTAACTACCTATCTTCCCAACTGGACTATAAGTTCCTGGAGGGCAGGGCAGTGTTTGTCTTGTTTACTTTCATATATTCTCAGTGTCTGCAATGCAGAAGATGCTAACACTTATTTCCAAAACAGAAAAAGATATAAACCTGAGGACAAAAGTGCACAGAGCAGAGACACCTCCTAAAGGGACTTGGGGCAAGGTGAAGACAGGAGTGCACGTGCACATTCATTAAGTATAAGGTGAGGACCACACATCTGATCGGGCATCGAGGGAGGATTTGGAAACGTTACCAAGAATCCACAGAGGGTCAGAATTTTAGTCACTGACTTGAAAGCTATACACTCCTGTGCCCAATGCAGTCACAACAATACAGGTGTCTACTGAGTACCCATGTCACTTTGAGTGTTGAGAGCTTCACTTGGAAGGCATGAGATTCTGACTTTTAGAGTTTTTAGCTTGTGGAGAGAAGCAGGAAGAACACCCGGGAAGGAAGAACACAAGGATTTGGAAAAGTTAAACTACAGTCTCTTCTTTAGAATTGACATAAGTTTACCGACTGGGGGACAGGAAACAACCAAGAGCTAAATAAGGAGAACTGGGGACACTATGGCATAGTATTAGGATGTGGCAAAGGGGAAACCATAAAGGCTATTTTGTTTTAGTCATTAACGAAAGTGCACCTACTTCACATGCTATGGATCGGGCTTGGGGGAGAAAAAGACAAATTAATCTAAGGCTACTCACTTAGTGATTGCTTCAAGCAAACAACTTTTAACAATGTTATGAAGCCAGCTAGCAAACTAAATAGAAATGAGGTCCAAGGAATCGAAACATGAAAATTTGAAGAGAAAAAGAACTGCACAAAGCAAAACAGACCAAATACAAGGCTAACCAAACAAGAGCTAAATCAAATAAATAGGCATTGCCGTGTGCCCTGGAGGACTGCCAAGGAGAGTGAATTTCAACAAAGAATGCGTCTGCCACCAGTTCGGAAAACTTCAATTCCAGAAGGTCTGAAGGAGGGCCGAAGCCACCGCAGAGCAACACGGGAGCACTGGGGTGGAGAGGCGCAGATCAGACAGTATTTCGGTCTCTGCAGACAAACACTAGACCCTTCCCCTAGCAAGACAGGAGCAGGCAGCCCACTACCTCCCCACGCACCCCAACATAGCCCTTGGCCAGAAACAATTCAGGTCACAGAAATTTGCAACTTTGAGGATGGCCTTCTCTTCCCAATTAGTAGATGAAAGGGCCACCGTCAATATTTCTCGGCCCAAATCGTAGGATCCAAAGTGTTGAGATGAAGCGAGCCCATGCAGCCCAAGTGAAGGCACTGGCAATCACCTGTGACCTTGGACCCTAAAGACAGAGTCCTGGACTTTGGGGCTGAAATCAAGGTAGATCAAGGAAGTCTCACTCCCTGGGTTGGAGCTCAGCTCTGGCCTGGTGTAGTCAGCAGTCATCCTAGGAGTAACAACCATCACCACCACTACCACAGTCCCTCTGCCTGAGCATTCATATTGTGCCAGGCACAGAGCTAGGCGCTTTGCATGAATTAACCCTCTCCACAACCCCTTATTATCCCAATTTGATAGCTGCTCACTTTATAGATAAAGGAACCAAGGTAAACTGAGCTATTTCTCAATGGCCTTCCAGCCAATAAGCAAAGGAGCAGTTATTCCAAACATGCTCTCTTAACCAACAGACTTGGCCAGAAATGCAATAAAAGAAGGCAGATAATCAGCAAACACTTATTAATTGTTGGCATGGTATGTACTATGAACTATGCGAGGTGAAACTGGGACAAAAAACAAGGAAGACGAAGCAGAATTCCTTTTACTTACTCTGTAAAAAAAAAATCTTGAACTTTATTAGTCTTTAAAGAAAGAAGCCTCCCTACTCTTTAAAATTTACTGTAATCTATCCAGCAAATATTCAGGTTATTCAAATCTGTAAGGAGACTAACAAAACATAACAAAACAAAACAAAAGGAGAGTTGATAATAAGTAGCTCAGGGGCAGTTTTTGGTTGGCATTACCCAAAATGCAGACTTATTTAGTTCCAAGGACTGGGAGGCCTGAGAGTCTGAACTCCTTAAGATTTCCTGACCGTAGCATTGCTTTTTTGCTCAGATTTCTCTATTGCTCTCTTGATTGAAATTTCTGTACATTAATATGTGCTTTTTTTTCCTACATGACCTATTTTCCAATGGGACTGAGGGGGAAAATCGCAAATGCATATTTAAAGCCACAAGAATATTTAAATTCTCCCTATTTTTGTCATACATTTTTAGTACTTTCTATTTGAGATGAAAGATAAAAACTTGTGTGCATGATTAATTGTAATGATGAAAGAATGCGAGGCAGTTGCTTAAGAAACAAGAACAACAAAGGGATAAACTACTGCAGGCATCACCAGGACTGGAATGACACTGCTCTGTGTACTTGATTTCCATGGCAACTAGCAATGGGAAGACGAATGTTTCATAGTCACTCCGCTCTGCAGTACACGTCTATAAATCAAACTTGCATAAAGAGCACAAGATTTCTGCTGTGGGCTGTACTCAGAGCTGGTTTATTTTCCTGTTACTGTATAAGTATGGAAAAGAAGCATAAAACAATGAGGTCATTTTTAGTGGGGAACAAACTCCGAAATTACTAATACACCTGCGGCATAGGATGTCATTCATCTAGCAAGAGAGGAGAGGCAGGCGAGGCAGTGGGGGGAATGAAAACCCTGCCTGCTTCAGTAGGGGTAACAGACACAGGCACTCGTGTGCGAGCTGCATGCCTCCCTGTCCCTCCCCTTAGCTCGGCTCTGAACCGTATGTGGGAGCATCTTCAGTAACTGTCTTGGATACAAAGTTTTCACTCTGATAATTGGGCAGAAACGATGCTCTGGGTTTAGTATGAAAGTTTAGGGAGGCTGAACAAAGACACATTTGTTTTGTTTTGTTTTTAAAGATTTTATTTATTTATTAGAGAGCGAGGGAGAGAGAAACAGCATGAGAAGGGAGAGGGTCAGAGGGAGAAGCAGGCTCCCCGCTGAGCCAGGAGCCCGATGTGGGACTCGGTCCCAGGACTCCAGGATCATGACCTGAGCCAAAGGCAGTTGCCTAACCAACTGAACCACCCAGGCGCCCCCGACACATTTGTTTTTATTTACATTGAAAATGGGTCCTCGTTGTAGAAGTTAGGGCAGAAAAATAATGGGCTGGCGTTGAATTGGGAGTCAGGAGACCTGAGTTTTGATCCCGATCTGTGCAACCTTGGGGAAGCTATTAAGTTCATTGACCTCCATTTTTTTAGCTAGGAGAGAAATGGTGTATGTGATTTCTGAAGTCTCTACCACCATCGGAGGCCACGATTCTGTAATCTCTGAATCTCAAGGTTCCAAATCAATGAGATCTAACCAAACATGTTAGCTGTGCCATTCCTAAAAAATACATATCTTACCAGACTAGCCATACTATTAACACTGTTTTATGATTTTACCATCACAGTGAAGCCTCTGCCAACCTGTGTCAATCTTCTAAATACAGAACACGCTGTGGAAAATGTAACAAATTTCATTATCAGAGTCTTAAAAAGTTTAAAAAAATGCACAACCTTATACCTGATTTTTATAACATTATAAAGAACACTTAAATTTCCATAATCTTCCTGTTACATGGATAAGTTCCTGCCAAGCAGGAAGCACCCTGCTCCTTGGAGTCTGCAGCTCTCCGTGAAGGTTTGAGGCTCTTCTGGGGTTCTTCTTTGGAACAGTAATGCTCAGTAAGAGTTTGTGAAACAAATAAATGAGTGGATAAACCAACCCCGAGGAACACCTTTGCTACATCTTTTAGCAATCTTGTATTGCCTTCCCCAGTCTTCAGTGTTTAGGCAGATTTCGACCAGCAGACAAATATCACCAGGGTAGAGAGGCAAATACCTGAAAGCCAGGTAAACTATCTGAATGTCTCTTCTCTAAGTCTGTGAGTCTACAAAATACCTGTGGAGGTTCACAATCTAGAATTACCTTCTCACCAGTGGAGCCTGAAGTATCACCAGACACAAAGAGGACCTCCCATCCTCAGGCCTGGCTATGTCCGGCAGCAGAGCAGGGCCTCCAAAGGGTTGAGTCCCAGCCTCTGCCTCCAATGAGGGCAGAGCAGGGAAACAACACGCAAGTGGCACTCATTGTCTCATTTAATGCTTATGCCAACTCTGGGGAAAAGAGAGTTATTATCCCTGTTTTACAAGTTGGGAAAGCTGAGCTGTAAAGGATTTATGTAAGTGACTACAGGGTGATGGTTATGAAATGTGTAGCAAAATGCAAAACCTGCTCTCCCTGATCCCAAGGCCTCTCTGTGCTTCTGATGCATCTCAGGACACATTCGGGCAACAGATTATTGCTCTACTGGACTTCTTTGGCGCTAAAAAAACAGGGGGTTAAAAAGAGTTAAACAAACAAACCTAGCCCTAAAAAGCACACTATTAGTAAAAAATAGTAGTAATCAGGGGTGCCTGGGTGGCTCAGCTAGTTAAGCATCTGACTCTTGGCTTCGGCTTAGGTCATGACCTCAGGGTCCTGGGATCAAACCCCGGGTCAGGCTCCATGCTCAGTGCAGAGTCTGCTTGTCCCTCTCCCTCTGCTTCTCCCCCCCACCCCACCCCCACGCCACTCACACACTCTCTCTCTTAAATAAATAAAATCTTAAAAAAAAAAAAATAGGGGCGCCTGGGTGGCTCAGTTGGTTAAGCGTCTGCCTTCGGCTCAGGTCATGATCCCAGGGTCCTGGGATGGAGCCCCGCGTCGGGCTCCCTGCTCGGCGGGGAGCCTGCTTCTCCTTCTCCCTCTGCCTGCTGCTCCACCCGCTTGTGCTCTCTATCTCTTGGTCAAATAAATAAATAAAATTTTTTAAAAAATAGTAGTAATCAGTATTTCTTAAATCTAAATTCAGATCATAAATAGAACCAGGTATACCACTCCAGGATACATTATCACCCATACTTCAACACAGGCTAAAGGCTATTTCCAGGATGGAGCCAGATGTCACACAACCATGTAATTTCCAATATGTGAACACTATGAGAGTCCATGACATCTTTACAGGAGTTTACTAGAAATGTATTCTGCTGCCTAGCAAAGGGATTTGGTTTGGTTCTTAAACTGAGAAGATGTAATAATTTGGGCATATATTTTTGATACTAATTTTTCAAAACCTAATAAAATAACACTTATTAAGGAAGGCTCCAGCTTAACCTCCTCGGTCCAGTTAGTTTCTTATTAGAGTTTTTAGCACCACCAACTGGTTAAAGAGATCTACTACAAGTTTGTTTGGCTCTCAACCTGCTTTATTCATTAAGAGAGGATCATACATTTATTTCACATTTAATTTGTGGTAAAGGAATTTACTTCAGCTACTAAATAAAATTAGAAATGCCTTTCCTTGTCAGTCAAATAAATAGTAATCCACTTTGGCTTGTTCACATAAGAAGAACATATATTTTGGGTAGTAAGTCATTAGAGAAAACTAAATCTACCCACTAAAACTAATTTGATTTATTATACCATAAGCTCGCCCTCAAAAAACAAAGACTAAGAACTACAATGAAAATTAGAAACTAAAATAGAGAGGAAACTAAATGGTACTGAATACTACACTAACCTATCGTGTTTATATCAAACATTAATTTAATTGGGAATAAAAATGATTGAGGAGGTAATTTCACTTTTAAAAACTTTGGAGTTTTCCACCAAGATTCTTGACTCACAGATGGATGCTGCCATCTGACAAGTAAATATATTCCACCATTTATCTTTCCTTCCTGTTTAACTGAACCCCATCCAGCAATGGGTGCTGGTATATATACACAGCACAACTCTGCCCTGACAGTTCAGATCTGATCTCTGTACAATGAATCAGTGAAAAGAAATATGCCTGAAGAACTAAGTCTGATGATTTCCCCCAAACAACCAATTTGTGAATATAAGTTGTCCATGAAAAGAATATCCAGCCACTTATTGTCATGACCAACTTGTAACCTACAGAATGAATGGCACCAACATTGTAACAAATTTGGTCACTGCAGAAACTTTTCTACTACTCTACTAGGCAATGTACAAGAGAGAAAGAAAAAGAAGGTTCCATTCAATTAAATGAATTGGACTCTGAGGGCAGAGTTCCATTAAAAGCTTTCTGATAAGAGTTTAAAACTCCTGTAATAATTTTCTGATGATAGCAGTTTAAATCTCTATATGAATGTGTGGTCAAGTTCGTATTTTTTAAGCCCTTTTCATCTAAATCTGCACTTGAAAGCCCTGTAAGGAAGACAATCTGTGATAGTTCCAATTAAGGACCAGCAGATGCTCTACCCAATTTAACCCATAATTTGAAGATGCAAACTTTAATCAACTTCATTCTATTCCTTTGCTTTTGTTTACTCATTCATTCATTCATTCATTCATTCATTCATTCATATATTCATTGAACACTCTCTCCATCAAACACAATTAGGTTTCTGCAAAAAGGGAGTAAGAGTGTGCCTCTTCTACTGCCCTCTCCTCTCCTTGGGTTGATCCTCGGATACGCCATCTCCAAGGCAGATATTTCTCTTTGAAGTCATGAATGGATTACAAGAAACCTTAAAAATAATATTGACTTGGGTTGAGAAATGCATTTTGTAACTTTTTTGTTTCCACACAGGTGGAATGATACTTAATGCTAAATGTGTTCAGATGGTTTATTTTAACTGTAAATTCAGTCTACTCTACCATTATTAGGCAGTGGTATTCTTAAATCAAAAGATACAATTTTGAAGTATAAGAAAGACACATGACCATTAACAAGTACCAGCAATGTGACTGTCATCAAATAAAATATTTTTATTGTTTGTTGATTTCCTATGTCCGTTTTCTTCTTTAGCCAAAGGATAAAATAATTGAGAATTAGGTCCACTGTGGCTTGAAATTAGCGATAAAAGAGCTCAGCTTTACCTGTAGAATGGGTATGAGTAACAGCTGATGTGTAGGATCACTGCACGGATTCAGTAAGATTACACTAGCAGGTGCTTCATGAATGGGAGCTGCCCTCACTGGCACTGGAATGATACAGTGCCAGGAAAGCTGGAGGGGGGGGGATAGTGAGCATCAAGGACAGGGTTCGCTGGTGGGGTGCTCAACACCCAGAAAAGGGGACAAGAATGAAACCTGAGAAAAAGAATGGGGGGCTACCTGGAGGGACTTAGGTCAGGGGAGCAGCTTTCTAGGCTGGGGGATTAGAGTATGTCTGTAGACAGTGGTTTAAGTTATAAATAGGAGAGGAAATGGCTGATGGAGAAAGGTCTTACATTAGAAAACAGGGAGGGGATGAGATGAGAACAAAGGAGAGGAATCAGAAAAAAAAGAGATCCTGTTCCTTACAACTAGAATTGAAAGAAAATTAAGAACTGGGGGTGAGGAGGAGGCAGTAAAGAAAACCCGGGAAGAGGCCAGGACCGCATCCGTGAAGCGGAAGGCAAGCTCACCTGCAGTGCAGAATAGAGGGAAAGGTTTGGTACAATGATGACAGAGAGCAAGTCGATCTGACCATGTGTGACAATGCTAAAGAACTGGCTTGGGGTGTGATGCCGAGACTTCTGAGGCCCCTCAGAGGCATGCAGGCCATGGGTACAGGAGGAGATGCTGATGGCACTCATGCCAACAATTTGCTATCCCTGAAATAGGAAATCAAAGATAGAAGAGATAAAGTTCTCCTGGATGGCAATAACGGTGTGACGTGATTTGAGTGACAGCTATCCCAACCCTGAGCAAGGAAAGGAAAGCCTTCTGGAATTACACAGGACCAGGGCTGGGGAAATGCACAGAAGATGGATTCATGTAGTCCAAACACTCTGGTCAAGTAGACAGCAGTTTCTGCCTGAATGGAGAATGTGGTCCCATTCTGGGATAGGCCGTCAGAGGATCAAAGCAGGCGGCAGGGGATCTAAGCAATGGGATCCAAGAAGGTGGACACAGAGTTCACGGATCTCTCAGACATTACACTTGGTGGGAGAGGGACATTTTTGTGGTATGTGTGTTTTGGGAAGTAGGCAGACGCACTGCAGAAAGGTGGCAAAAGCCTGCTCTAGGTCACAGACTGGCAAGGAATTATGATATAATTCCAAAGGCCAAAGGCAAGATGCATAACACCTGGGTTCTTATCAAAACCACCTGAACTGGGATGTCTGCTATAGTGTCGTGTGATAAAACGCCACATCAGCTTCCTTTCGTACATTTTTGTAAACAGTTCCTTTTGTATATGTACAGATAACCAAACGAAATCTCAAGTATAACAATCTAAACCAAACCAATTCGTAGGAACAGAGAAAAACTAATTATGCAACTGGTTTCCCAAGAACATTTCGGGGCGGAGCGAATGTGCCTTGCTTCCTCACATTTACACTCAGTATTGTGGGGATAAAAGGCATGGTTCCTGCCCTCAGGATGCTTATACTGCTAAAAGAAGTGAAAAGGGAATAGAACAGTGATTAAGAGCATGAGCTTGGGAGTCAACCTGCCTGAGTTTGAGTCTTGGACCCATTACTCACCAGCCAGGGACCTCTCCAAACTTCTTCCTCCTCTGTAAAATGTGGATAGACAGGGCCTAACCCATGAGGATCCTGTGAGGATTCATTCAACATGGTGCCTGGTACACAGTAAATACTCAGTAAATGTTAGTTGCCAGTGTTCTCGTGCTTACTCTTATTAGATGCCTTAATGTGGCAAGTGCTATAGGAGTTCTAAGGAAGAGGAAAGAAATTTTCTGGGCTAGAGAGATCAGGGAAGGCTACATAGAAGAGAGAGTTCAACTAAGCTCTAAGGAGAGTTCAGCTAAGCTCAATACCATTTCGGTATGTGGATGGGGGAGTTGGAGAAGAGAGGGCAATGAACCTGGCATGAGCAAAAATGCTAGAAATGACAGGATCAGTATATGGCAGGCAGCTCAGAATGGTGGAGTAGAATTTCTGACGTGGGAAATGCTGAGAGACATGCTAAAAAGGCACACGAGGTCTCTCTGTGTGTAGGGGCCTTGCATGTCAGACCAAGGAACGTAGGGGCTATCTGGTAGGCAATGAAAAACTATTAAAGTCAAGAAAGACAATTAAAAAGTAATGCTAAAAAAAAAAAAAAGCGATGCTAATTTCCCTCATCCAAAATGTAACCGGAAGGGTAGGCTAGTGATTTTCAAACTTTAATGTGCATATCTACCATCCAGGGATCATATTAAAGTGAACACGTTTGACTCCGTACGTTTGGAGGGGAGCCTGAGATTAGGCATTGTTAATAAGCTCCCTGGTGCTGATGCTGTTGGTCATTGGAATACTCTTTATTTTTTTTTTATTTTTTAAAGATTTTATTTATTTATTTTTTAGAGAGCGAGCGAGAGAGAAACAGCATGAGATGGGAGAGGGTCAGAGGGAGAAGTAGGCTCCCCGCTGAGCCGGGAGCCCGATGTGGGACTCGATTCCAGGACCCTAGGATCATGACCTGAGCCGAAAGCAGACGCTTAACCATCTGAGCCACCCAGGCGCCCTGGAATACTCTTTAAATGGCAAGTGTATATGTATTCAAGGTAGCCTGATGGAGGAGAACGACTGGGTAGGAGATAGGTAGACAAGATGGCTAGGCATGAGCTAGCAAACTCATTATGGGTCATTATGTCACTGAGATAAAAACACAGTACTGGAAATTTTTGATTCTGATTTTTAGGATCTATGTAAGGAGGGCAACCAAAACTCCTAAGTGTAACTCCTAATTCTGAGCCTATTTTTTTCCACATCTTAAAATAATGTTAATTTAAATCTCATATAAAATGTAAATTTATTTTGTTAAGTACGAGCTTTTCTTATTTTATGAATACAACAGACAATATTACCAAGATTATTTTACCCAGGAGTTAGCTATCTACGACAAAAGAAAAATGTAAGAAATTGATTCCTTTTTCTATAAAGGAAAATGGCATGAATACATTCATGATGTGTGGCTATTAATAACTTCGGGGATGACTGAAAGGGTTAGCAACATTTGGTCATAAGAAAGAAACCGTGGCAGCAGTATCTTATGTGACAGTTGGATTAAAAGAAAAATAGCCTTCATGCTATTACAGCAAGAACAGCGTAGTCAACCATATATGTAGATGAGGAATTGGATACGTTGGCCATAACACTTGTTATACTGACATCTCAAAAACTAAACCCAGGGTTGGATAGCTGTCAAAGCCAGTAATTTCCTCTTGAGAGCAGTCTTTGTCACACTGACAGACCACATCTGTATTCATGTGGTGCTGGGTTCTGAATAATATCTGTGATACACAGGAAAAATAAAGAAGCCCGCCATGCCACTCTCCATGATAGATAACCCCACCAGCGAGTTCTGGAACGAGAAGAAGCCTGCCAGCTCATATAACACAACAGCCTCATTTCTGAGATGAGGAGAGTGCAGGCCACAGAGGCTCACTGATTTGTGGGAAGACAGATAAGTGGCGGAGCTGGGACTGGAACTCAGGTCTCCTGCTTCCCAGCCCTGGGGCTTACTGCTCCACGTGACCTGCACAGGGCACCGGGAGGCATTTAGAGAGTAAAACAAAACATACATAATAGAAAGCTCGTTCGCTACAAAGCCATTCACTTACATAAAATGGAGTCATCTATTCAACACGTACAAAACTGTGCTGTGCTGTCGTTGAGTATGATGTCGAATACTTTGTTGTGCCTGCTCTCATACTGGATTATGTGTATACACATAACTATGAATAAGTATAAAGAAGAAAGATACTTATGACAGATTAGGAGTTTAAAGCAGAAGGTGAAGACAATTTCCTTTTGAGGGTAGCAAGGTGATTGGTAGGGTGTAGGGTAGGGCCAGCTGTCGGGATAAGAAAGGTCTTAACAGCTGGGCCTTGAAGGTGAATAGAATTTGCATCTGGATGGGTTTTACATCAAACAGGACTACAAAATATGAGCATCCTAAATGTAAAAGAAATGAAATGTTCCTTCCAATCAAATAATATATCCTTGATAATATTAACAAGTGAGCTGAACTGAAGAAACCAAAATAACACATTCTATTTGAAAATCTACATAATGAGGTCATCACTCTTCTCTACTTGTTTTCGGTCCAGTTGCTGAGCTTCAACTCCTATGTCACCAATTCTAAAGTTTATATTGGTAAAAGGACAATCTTCAAATGCAAGGTATAATTTTTGTCCACAGTACAAAATCAATTAAAAACCCTCTGAAAAACTGCCATTTTCTTAAAATGACTAGCATATATTTCTATAGCTGGATTTTTAAAGTACAGTTTTATTCAATATGTTATATGTGAAATCCCCAAAGAAATAAAATTCTGAGGTCAGCTTGGACACTTACACACATTGATACTGCCCATTCAGGAACCACATGCAAGAGGATAATCAGAAAAGGAAATCTCTGACAATACAGTTTTGGGAACAAAAAAGTGAAATAAAAACTAAGGCATTACCATAGCGAAGAAGATACAAAAATTTGTAAGATGAAAATTGAAAATTCAAGAAATCTTTTTCTTTGGCCTTCATACTTACACAACCAGGTATAGCTTGTAACAGCTATCTGTGTATGATTACAAAGAATGAGATATGATTTCTAGGCTTTTAAAAAAAAATACTTTTCTATACACAGAAGCATGTAGATAATTCTGGATCAATAATCACATTCATCACAGTAGGTACTCACTATAATAGCTGTGCTCTTCTTGAGGTCACATGACTACATTTATAAGAGAACCATTCTGATGCACAAGATAATGACTGGGAAATCTTTTCTTGTCCGAGAAAATGATGTGCAACAAGTGTGCTACCGGCCGAAAGGAGTTACAGAAAGCCAAAGAACACAGTGAGCGATATTACTTCAAAAGAGGTGAGAACAAATTGAAAAATAAGTGCTATCTTTTTTGAAAAAACAGATTCTATTTATTTATTTATTTGAGAGAGAAAGAGAGAGGAGGGGCAGAGGAAGAAGGAGAGAGAATCCCGAGCAGACTCCACACTGAGCGCGGAGCTCAACATGGGGCTCAATCTCACAGCCCTGAGATCATGACCTGAGCCGAAACCAAGAGTTGGATGCTTACTAACCAACTGAGCCACCCAGGCGCCCTGAAAAGTAAATGCTATTTTAAATCACTTTCCTTTAGGCCCCTTGGCTCTGTAAGATTCTCTTCCAATCAGCATAACAGAAGAGTCTGTTAGTTCATTCTACCCAAGTTGATGACAACCCTTCCCTCTATAATGGCCGTGACATGAGACATATATGATCTTTCTGCCAAGAAAATGTCCATCACTCCCTAAACCCCTACCCCCACTGAAACTCTGACATTGAAGACATATTCATCAACAAGTCATGATTCTCTTATTGTCAACCAATTTTTAATATCCAGAAGAGGAGAGTTAGAGGCTCTTTGTTTTTTGACCTTCCCCACGTAATATGAAGAGTGAGATTCTTACACCAAAAATATCAGATATAACTTTAAATGTCTCCAGTCCTTATTAGAGAGCGTTTTGGTGCCTCGATATTTCCACATTACATTAGTATCTGGCAATCTGCCTGCGTATTCAGAACCTCAGACAGTGGGTCGACCAGGGAGTGGGCCTTATGCACATCCACATTTCATTTAATGGCTGGAAAGCAGAAGCTTCCCAGAGCTTTTTGCCAATTGACAGGTGGTGGGAAAGTGCAAATCTTAGTGCTTACAATGAGATGGAGAAAGCTCCTAGGCATGGAGAAGTAAATATACCCACACAGAGAAAAAGGCCTGCCAGAAATACCACAGGGTGCTAATGGTGGGCAAAGTCAGGAAAGAACATGAAGCCAGCTCCTTGATAACAGCTGATGCTAAATTGTGAATCACAAGCAACCCCAAAATAAAGCAGAGAGAGGCCATCAGAGATTGATTCACGAAAACCACATGCAAAAAGAGAAAAATGGAAGGCAAAGCCACATGTGGTTATAAAGCTCCTGATTGCATTTTAAAGTACTTTTTCCTAGTTTAGAAGAAATAAATTAAACCATAAAAAACCCTGAAAGTGAGAATTTCACTGTCACTGGACATTCAGAGTAAGTAACAATGAACCAACAATTATTTATTAAGTAAGTACAATGCATGAGGCACCAAGCTGGGGACACTGGAAGTTGTGAATAAGCTCATAAACTCAAAGAGCTTGTGTTGTGTATCTTATGAAGATAATCCTAAACACTGCATTTTTGTTTATGAAGTGAAAAAAAATACAACCGTACATACTATCAAACTTAAGCAAAAGGAGACAAGACTGTTCAATGTAAAGAAAAAGAAAATTTTATCATGCAGGACCTTGAAAGGTAGGTCTAATCTGGGCAGGCAGGAAGTAGAGAAATCCTATGGAGTATAAGATTTGTGGGCCTTTCATATGTTTATTTACAGGTTATATGCACACATGCTGCTATATTAATATAGTATATACATTATAAGGCATAATATAGAAATTCTAAAGAATTAAAGATAAAAATATTTTATTTATTTAATGGCAAATGATTTTTGCTATCACTAGAAATTATTAATAATACTAATAAAATGTGATTTAATATACTTTATAATTTCCAAACATCTCAACTTAATCCTTTGTGATTGAGCAATTTGTTTTAATACTTGGTTTTAATGGCTGTCAAAGATACCTCATGAAGATATGTGGACCTAAGTGGGAAAAGGGCCTCATGACACTGAGTATCTTGATTTATAATTCCATCCTCCAATAAGGAAAAGGTTCAGGGGTGTTTTAAGGGTTTTTAAAAATTATTATTTTATTGTTATTGCTAACTGAAATTCAGCTAGTATATGTCTATCTATCCTGATATTAGTCTCTCTTGAAAGCTTATTCAAGTTATTTTAATTATTTATTTATTATTTAAATATATAATTATTTATATATTATTATTTAATTATCTTATTAAAGAATTTTTATATCTTTAGGAATTGTGTTCTAAAACCACTGAAACTTTATTAGATTTTTTTCCACTGGGTTAGGACATTCCACTTTCAACTTATTGAACATGCAGATGTGAAGGGTTTTAATAAGTGTCATATATCACTTTTTAAAATAGAATCACATTTCCAAACATTCATTTTCAAAAATGCTCTCCTGGAAGCACAGATTTCTTTTGAGTAGTTTCTCACACATTCTTAAAACACTGCTTCTATAGGGAAGGGCTGTAGTTAAGTGTATTTTTCAAAAATACACTTGAACTATGAGGTTACACCTACTGAAACTGTTTAACACATAAAGGTCAGCAAATATGGACACTTGTCTTTTGTTAAAAGAAAAATGCAGTAACAATTCTCTATTCTTTCCTTCCATGAGGAAGAAATACATTGACGCTCATTACTCATCTCATCACCAAGTGTATACAAAGATGCTACCATATTTCAAAGGTCTTGCTGTTCTAGAATCAACTAAGAAACAGCATCCTATGGCATTCTGTCTACTTCTGGCTTTAACTCCTTTGCTCTTCTTCAACAGCGCGCTCGATAACTTGCTTACGAATGTTGCAGGAAAAGAACTTCATAAAGGTCATTGTCAGTGACAGAGCAAATCCTTATTTCAAATAACCTGCTTTATAATTTCTATGGAGCAGGGATGGCTTCCGGTCAGATTTCCTGAAGTTATTTTTATCCCAATGGGAACATCTTCCCTACGTTCCTAGTATCCACTCTCTCCTTCTTCCTCTCTATCAGAAACTCAGAGGACACATGACTACCCAGAGCAAAGAGGACATTTTCCAGTCTCTTCCCCCTTACAGCTACCCAGCACCTTAAAACTAAGTTTGGATCACTAGGATGTAAGTAGAAACAATGAATAGCCTTAAGAGGAAGGGAATCTCTTCTGCTCCCTTTCCTCTGACCTAGATGGAATCCAGATGTGATCGCTGAAATCTAAGCAGCCACCTTGCAGCAAGAGGGAGATGCCTGGTGTTGAGGCAGCCAGAACAGAAAGAGGAAAGGAATCTGGGTCCTTCATGACCATGTTGCCCTCAAGTCAGCCCCAGACTGCCTGTGTTCATGTGGGAGAAATACAGTGCTGTCATTTTTGAGTTTTGTGATTCTGGGTTTTCTGGTTCTTATCGCAATAGGGACCACTAATGGATACACCTGGGAACAGCTGAGGAAGAGCTCACACAAAGATTCAGAGAAGACTCAGCTCTGCTGTCTTATCACGTCAGCACGTGCTTGCGCCATTCATATGACCTTCACTCTGCAGCTTCCTAACACAAATTACGTTTAAGCCACTTGCCCATATTGTCAGGAGTCATCTAATAATGGACATAATATAACCATTATGTCTCCTCTATCAGGGATGCATGAACTGCAACATTTATCAACAACTCTGAAAGCAAATGAACGAGGGGGCCACCATCAAGCAACCTCCACTCTTCTCTTCAGACAACTCAAGACCCATGTGTAACCTGTGTCTGATGAAACATTAATAAAGCTTCATTTTTTTTTTCTTGGTCAATATATACGTAGACAAAGAAGTTCTACTTTTCGCCCTGCTCCTCTCCCACCCTTACCAACAAATATCTATACACACCTCCCTGGTGTGCAAGCACTCCACTATCAAGGGTACAGATGGAAAAATCTGCATACATAAGTGTTCTCCATAAGGCTGAAAACTTGTAAAAGCAAATGGTAAATCGAGGGGTGGGTGTATATAAAGATTTTGGTGCCTTACCTGAATACGTCCAGAACAGTCCTTTCTGATAACTTGGGAGCCACCTGCCTAAATGCTTTCTTGAAATCTTCCAAAGTTAAATACCCACGATCTATTTGACATGAAAATATAAAACATTCACTTACTTCTATAAACCCTATGAACTGCTATCTCAGCCATATTTGTGTGAAACTTTCTTACTCGAAGAAAAGCAGTAAATATAAGGTAATCTAAGATTGTCTCATCAGAAGAATTTAAGAATCAACCACCACTCTCCTTCAGTGCAGGCCCAGATGATCTCACAGGTCATTAGCTGATTCTCTGAGTGCCAGGGAATGGACTGCAGACACACACTGCCATAATGGCATTAGGCTTCAAGTCCTTGTGAATTGCCAAAACAATTTATTCTTCAAAATTCACTTTTTTTCTTGCTTGGCATTAGAATTATAATATATGAATATTTAGAGGGAAAACATCACAGCAGCAAAGATGCTGACCCTGGACTCCATGAGTCTTTCCATCCTGTGTGTGATCTATGCAGCACAGGGAGTTCAAAGCCACTTCTCTCGGCTATATCCAGTGTGAGAAAGTGTGGGTCAAAGTAGGAGTCAAAGGAAAAGGCCTTACGGTTCCCCACACCTTTGTAGGTGGCTCATGACTTATAACCCCATGTGGCCAGCCCTTTTGCTATTCCCATTACAGTGTAGGCAAATCCTAAGTACAATTACATAACTCTAAATATTATTTTATCCATGGTAAATGTCAAGAGTTCAAGACTGTGATAGAGAAAAAAAATTCACACCAACATCTAGGTAATAGCTAATGAATACAGTAAAATAATCTTCCAAGTATATTGATTATTTTATTTACTGAGAGTACATAGCAAATTTTCTTAATAGCAATTTTTTTATATCAAAACAATTTAAAGATACTTACAGTGCCTGTCAAAAGCTGTGAAGATGTGTCTTATTTCATTCCGATGGAGTTGAACTTCCTTCTTTTTTCTAACAATATTTAAAAACTCCTCAAGCAATATACCTAAAGGTTAGAAAAAACAATTTACCAAAAGTGACCATCTTCCTCTTTAAGAAAAAAACAAAAATATAAATGAAAAGTGATACATATCATGAACAAATTTTATCTTAGTTTTGATGAACAGTGCATATTCTTAAAGATCTATAAAGTTGAAAAGACATTTTGCAAAATGCTAAATAGACCCAACCCTAGCAATCAATAGCAGAAACAATAGGCACTGTTGGAGTTCACTGAGCTTTTCCAGGGGATAAAGGAATGGTGACCTCAAAAAATGTAACACTCTTCCTTCTAAAAGATGTAACAGACAGGCCCGAAACTACTTATTAAACAAAGTGTCCTAATTTTTCTTTCCTTATGGTCCTTTGATTCTTTTTTTCCTAGCCAGATGTCATTATGGTGGGTTTTTTTTTTTTCCAACCGGGAGATCGGGACGAAGAAGTAGCGTCTCAAAAGTCAATACCAATTGCACACCAGAGATAAAGGTGGAGAGAATATTCCATAAACAATAGAGCTGGCATCGTCCCCAGCCTTGGGTACGCCCCGCCACTACTCTGCAGCCTCGGGCTCTGCTTCCTGTGATTCTCATAATAAAAAAGCCCAGCATGATCATATGAGGTTGGATACTGTGCTTACAATGTCTATTAAAATGAATTCTAATGTGATCTTTGTAGTAGGTTTAAAGAGTAGAGTCAAGAATTTAAACATTTTAGTGAACTGAGCCCCCAAAATATAAAAAGAGCAGTTCATTTTAGTAACTCAGAATTTCCATTACTAAATGGATCACTATTTTTAAAAATAGCCCCAAGTCATACAATAACCACGTGCTAATTTTTAAGAACTTGCATTTTTGGTGAGGTAATACTGAGCTGTATACCTTTCCGAAAATAGTTGCAACGGGTTTTAAAAAATAACATAGAAAATAGTTTTCTTAAGGGAACTTCGTGCAATGTTGGTAGGAATGTAAACCGGTGCAGCCACTATGGAAAACAGAATTAACAGAACTACCATCTGATCCAGCAATTCCCCATCTGGGTATTTACGCAAAGAAAACAAAAACAGTAATCTGAAAAGATATCTGCACCCTCATGTTCACTGCAGCGTTATTTATACTAGCCAAGATATGGAAGCAACCTAAGTGTCCATTGATGGATGAATGGCTAAAGAAGATGTGATACACACACACACACACACACACACAATGGAATACTACTCAGCCATAAAAAGGAATGAGATCTTGCAATTCTCCACAACATGGATGGACCTGGAGGGTATTATGCTAAGTGAAATAAGTCAGAGAAAAATAACATATGATACCACATATAAAAAACAAAACAAATGAATAAACAAAACAAAACTTGAGAGATACAGAGAACAGATCAGTAACTACGGGGGGGGAGGGAGTGGGCAAAATGAGTGAAGGGGATCAAGAGGTATAAACTTCCAGTTATAAAATAAATAGGTCATGGGAATATAACATACAGCATGGTGACTATAGTCAATAGTCAACAATAATGTATTGTATATTTTAAGTTACTAAGCGAATAGATCTTGAAAGTTCTCATCATAAGAAAAAACAATTTTGTAACATCTGTATGACCACAGGTGGTAACTAGACTTATTGTGGTGATCATTTTGCAATACACACACATAAGGAATCATTTTGTTAAACACCTTAAACTAATATAAAGTCATATATCAATCATAGTTTACTAAAAATAGTTTTATTTCCTAAGGTTTTCTTATTTGTAGTTAAAGGTTTAGAAACTTTAAAAGTCAATCTATCTTTATGTTTAAATGCTCCTTTTGTGACTCTTTAGGACCCACTGTGTGCCACACAGTATTGAGCCCTGGAAAGAGAGGGGAAAAAAGAACACACATAATTCCAGTCCCAAGGGAGTTACTGGTCTAGTGGGGGAGACAGTGATTGCACAGTTTCAACTGCACATGGACACGTAATTATAAATCACGGCACGTGGATGAGGGAGAAAACGGGAGGTTATAAAAGGATCACAGGAATCCTCCTGCAGAGTAGATTCTGATGGAGTGCTCTCTAAGTAGAGGGAATATTTAAGATAAGACCTATGACAAGAAGGTACCAGCTGGCTAAAGGTGAGGAAGAAGAACATTCCAGGAAGTGGAAAAAAAGTCAAGAAGGCAGCTGCATCTACCCTGAGCAAGAGGGCACACCTCCCAAGTGCTTCCCAGAGTGCCTGGCACGTGCTCGGTAAATGTGTGTTGTATGGAATTAGTGCATGCAGCCTTTCCTCCCATCACAGCTAAAGATATGCAGGGATGCAGCTCTGTTCTCATCTCGGCACTTTTGAGACCAGAGGACATATCGAGACTTCTTGTTGAGGATAAAATTTAAGTCTAGTCATGCCACGTTCCTACAGGTTCAAATCTGTTTACTTTCATGAACACCAAAAACTCATCAATTAGATAGCATCTAGATTAGTTGAAATCCCTGAATAATATATTCACTGATCTCGGCATGCCCTACGAGACCCTTTACCATCTTGCCCCGTCTACTTTTCTGGCCTCCCGAGCAAACTTCCTGAGGCTTCCCCAAGGCAACAGACCCTTTCATACCTTTGGGCACATTGCCTGGAATGCGCTTCTCCTTTTTCTTCTACTGAAAGTTTACCTCTCCTTCCCTATGCAACCAGTGCAAGTCTTCCCTGATTTCTCCCAGTTGAGTCCCTTTTCTGTGACCCAACAGCCCTCTGTTCATAACACAAGTGATTTTCTTTTTGAATCTATTAGGTCCTATGGAAATTATCTGATCACACGTCTGCCTGAGAAGCACTGAGGGGAAGCACTGTATGTGGTTTAAAATTGTATCCCCAGTTTTGGTATAATACTAGTACACATAGTAGGCATGCAGTACATGTTTGCTGAGTAAGTAAATAAAGTAATAGGAAAATGTTTATTTCTAGTTGTCAGCAAAAAGCATTAAAATGTGTGTTTTAAATGATCTCATAACTCTGTAAAACTAATGCCAAAAGAAGGTTACTTTCTATTCACCCAGCCAGCAAAATAAACCATCATTTTAGAAACCCCAGTTTCTTAATACATATGACATAGTAAAAAAACAAACGAAATTCAGAGAAAAAGGAAATGCATGCATAATATTTGCTCTTTACTTATCATTGCATCTGATTTAGGGAAATGATAAAAAAAAAAAACAAAAACAGGACAATTCCATGGTTCAATGTGTGATTCACACACACACACACACAGAAGTACATGAGTAGTAATATCTTCTAAATTACATATTCAGAAAACTTATTGGTATTTGGAGCTATAAAGCAGTTAGGTCTTTATTTCAGAAGCCTGTGGGATAAAAAGCAAATGTTCTTTAGTTTTTCCTAGGAGAAAATGTGGATTTCAACAGAATGTTTACAACCACTTAAAAAGGACCACAATCTAATAACACAATAACTTCATATATGTAATCAAGTTCTTGTACACTATTTTCCCACAGGATCATATGCCTTATTTTTTAAAGTCAATATTCCAAGGGTCATCAAGTAATATTAAGCCATGAAAACGTATCCCCACTGCTCCCTCCACCCCCATGCCCTTAACTTGTCTTATCTTGCATGGCAACACATATCCAAGTGCAAGCCCCTTTTCCACAAAGGGTAAAGTTTCATTCAGCTTGGCTCTCACCCTCCAGTAGTACAACCACTTTCCAAAGCCAACGCATAATGGTTTGCTAAGTTTTATACACCTTGCTGCTCTTTAAGTGGCCTAGAAATAGTTTCTACTACTAGCTCCACCTGCTGTCACAATATTCAAACCTAAAATTATCTCTTTACAAAGACTTTCTTTTTTTTTTTTCTAAAGATTTTATTTATTTATTTGAGAGAGAGAGAATGAGATAGAGAGAGAGAGCATGAGAGGGAGGAGGGTCAGAGGGAGAAGCAGACTCCCCGCCGAGCAGGGAGCCCGATGCGGGACTCGATCCAGGGACTCCAGGATCATGACCTGAGCTGAAGGCAGTCGCTTAACCAACTGAGCCACCCAGGCACCCATCTTTACAAAGACTTTCAATAATTCTATTGCCATCAGATTTAATACTCAATGACAAATGCATTCCCTGTGTCCGCCCCTGGAGTGAAAGAATACTTTCAGAAAATTCTAATTTCAAATACAACATTGGGTCTCCTATGTACATTGTTCCACCAATAACAATTACCTAAATACACTTTACTGTACTTACACATTAGGATCGTAACAACATCAGGAACCACATAGACCTATGTGTTTATCTGAGTTTATTATTAATCTATCTACAAAAGGTGTTCAGAAATCACCTGGGTAGTTTTAGCTGTAGGAAAGGTGGTTCTTTATAAAACAAGTCTGACGTGCAGAGGAAATGAAAGCAGATTTATTTTGTTTGGAGCAAGGGGGCTTCCCCACCATTCCCTGTCCAGCAATGCCCCTGGAAGTGCCCCCACAGGACCTAGGATTGAGGACCGTACCTTAAAACCACTGGGACCAGTGGTTTTTACAAATCCTTCCAGACTCCGTAAGTCTATGCATTTTCCATACCATTGGAAAACACTTCCTTCCATTTTATAAACTACTCTTAGCAAAATGGACTCCTTCCATGTTCTATAACAAATATATATATTTTACCTTGCAAACCACTTAATATATATGATATAGATATGTCATGTACAGAGAAAGACTAGGAATGTTATCGTTTGTATTTTTTTGTTTTTAAGTAGTTTCCTAGGAGAATAATCATCTTTTACCACAGGGGTGGATATATTCAAAAAGTCCAATAAAACTATATAAGTTTTTTGCTTGAAAGTTTCATTATATATATATTTTTTGTGGTTCACAAAACCACTGACCCTAAGCTTCAGGGCCAGTGCACACAGAGAAATCCTCTTGAAAATGAAGTTGTCTAGTTTCTGGCTATCACACTGAGCTTAAATTAGAAACTGCAATAAACCTGGGGAGAGTGTAAGAGAAAACAATAAAAATGCCAAGTTATTTAGACTAAGTCTGGTCCTAGACTTAGGGGAAAAGGGAGGGTTCACATTCATTGTGCCATATAATAATTTTTCCAGGGCCCGAAAATGCCTAAAAATGAGGTTTTAAAAGGATTAAGTGGCTTTTTAAAAGGTATAATGCAAGCCTTCTCTAGTATGAGAAATAAAATTCAGATTATGACTTCTAGAGGCCATGAGGGGAAAAAAGAGATAAAATGTGTTCCCATAAAAAGATTGCAAGGACAGAAGGCAAAAGTGGCGTCAACAATGGTGAGATGTCCCCTATGTTCATCTCTTTTCTTTTTTTTTTAGAGAGAGAGAGAGAGTCAGCGTGCGAGTGAGCACATGTGCCCGGAAGAGTGGGGAGGACAGAGGGAGAGAATCTTAAGCAGGCTCCCTGCTGAGCATGGAACCCCCACCCTGGGCTTGATACCACAACCCTGAGATCATGACCTGAGCTGATCCATCAACCTGAGCCAAAATAAAGAGTGGGACACTTAACCGACTGAGCCACCCAGCTGCCCCCATCTGTTTTGTTTCTTAGGGTAAAAAAAGAGAGAGAGACAAATCATACAACAGACCCTTAACTATAGAGAACACACTGAGGGATGATGGAGGGGAGGTAGGTGGGGTGGGGAGGTATGGTCCTCAATCCCAGGTCCTGTGGGGACACTTCCAGGGGCATTGCTGGACAGGGAATGGTGGGGAAGCCCCCTTGCTCCAAACAAAATAAATCTGCTTTCATTTCCTCTGCATGTCAGACTTGTTTTATAAACACATAGGCTAGATGGGTGATGGGGATTAAGGAGGGCACTTGTTTATGAGCACTGGGAGTTTGTATGTAAGTGATGAATCACTAAATTCTACTCCTGAAACTAATATTACACTGTATGTTTTTTTTTTTAAGATTTTATTTATTTGACAAAGAGAGACACAGCAAGAGAGGGAACACAAGCAAGGGGAGTGGGAGAGGGAGAAGCAGGCTCCCCGCTGAGCAGAGAGCATGACTTGGGACTCGATCCCAGGACCCGGGGATCATGACCTGAGCCGAAGGCAGACCCTCAACCCACTGAGCCACCTAGGCACCCCACACTGTATGTTAACTAGAATTTACATAAAAACTTGAAACAAAGAAAAACAAAGGTGAGCTGTCACAGTAAAATGGATAAGTAAATTCAGAGGATTAACATTTTTCTTCCGGCTTCCTAAATGAAAGTAGGGGAATAAAGTGAAAAGAATCTACCTTAATGGAAGAAATCAAGTTTTACTATATCATTGGGAGGAAAATGAAAAAAAAGAGTAAAAACAGGTTATAATAGAGAAATCTGAACCAATAAAATCTTACTTCTATCAAACATGGACAGGAATCGTTACTTTTTTTTATTGTGTACATCTCCTGCTCATAAACCATCAGAGTTCCTCCTTCCCTTCATAGTGCAAAGTCCCGATACCTTATTCTGGAATTTAAAGCTTCATTATTCCTTCTAGGCAAAGAGGTCCTCAATCCTCCTTCTTACCGCTCAGCTTCCATCAGGGCAGCTTACTCTGCTGAACACAATTCATTTATAGGTAGGAACTACACTCCTTGCTGCTGCGAGAGGTAAAAATATTTCAAGGAGGGTGGATTCCATTTACGGTAGGATTCATTACTAACAGTATGACAGCTGATAGCTTTGGATATGAAATCTGGGAGTGGCTGGGCAGGGAAGAGGGGGTTCTGGGAAAAGTCTCAGCCTCTGAGGGTGGGCACTGGGGGAAGAAGGTCTGAGAGAGAAAGCACACAGGGGTGGACTGCAGACAGCGCTAACCAGGCCTTTCCCATCGCTAGCTGTGGAGAGGGAGGGATAAAGCCCTTCTCTGTACTGTTAGCAAATGCCTCAGCATTTGACATGACACCCAACGTTTATATGAACACAGAGTGTGCCCGGTAAGCAATCCATGCTGAGCTCTGCCTCCACACTGGCGCAGCAAAGCACAGAGAGAGAGCACCAGGGGCTGGGGGACAAGCACGCAGATGGCATCTACATTCATTCATTTCACTAAGTCCTCTTCTTTGCTTCTCCAACTTTGCAAAACGTCCTTTCCCATCCAGCTCTGGTCCGCACCTCCTGTCTCCCTCCTCTCATCTCTTAGAGGTTTTCTTGCCCACAGTAATTATTTGACATCTGGCCATAAATGAAGTGACAATACCCTTTTATCTTCCCTATCTTCAGTCAGTGTCTGTGTCTCCTAATTCTTTTCTACCCTACAATGACACTTACTCAGCATCCTCTAAATGGGTAATGAAATAAATTAATTTAGGGGTGAAGATCTACGGCCAACACCAACAAAATGGTCCTATGATTATGATTGCAAGATAAGGTAAGCAAAAGGTGTATGCATTTCCTGATCACAGAAAAGAACTAAGAGGTCACCTGAAATCTGAAGTCAAACAAATAAAACCTTGCTACGCCTGCTATACCGGGACCTTAGTTCCTTAGGTAGGAGCCCCAAACAAGAAAACGTACACAACTAAGAAGGGTGTTCACGGTAGAACTTAAAACACTAGAAAATGGACATTAAAATTTAAATTTGGGAAAACAATACATTTCACAATCAACTATTGGGCTCAAAACAACTCAGATGAGAGAGTAATAAATAAAAGTATATAAGCCAATTGGCCATTAAGCTCTTCCACAAATTATTTTCCAATTGAACTAACACTGGAGAGCATGACTGAGTCAAACAGTCCATAACCACCATTATGATGAGTCAATCTCTTTGATTTTTCCATTGTTTAAGTTGAAGGTTATAAGTAAATTCTTGGAAAGCTTTTCCTTCTTTAAGTATGCAAGGGAAGTATGTTCATTGTTTTCAAAGGGTAATATGAAAACAGGAAGAAAAAAAAAGTTGGATCTAATTACCTAGTGAAAAGAAAATTCTGAAGTACTTTTTTTTTTTCCCTTGGCATATTTTATGTGGATCTGAGATGAAAACACACTGACAGCTGTGTGAGGATTCAGTGGGGCAATATTCATGCAGTTCTTACTCGCAGCACTTAACATACTAAGCAAAAGTCCCATAAATCTTATTTGTTGTTATTCATATAAAACGCTCAACAATTTACCACACAATGAAGTCAAATCATTGGATATCACATGTGGTCTTTCTTTGCCCTTCGTGGAACCGCTGAGACATGTTTGGCATTAAACCACTGGCCTACAATGAAGAAAGTTTAAGGAAGAGTCTTACAAAATTCCCTAGTGTATTTACTCAACAGTTTGTGAACATCAATGGCCACGCATCAGTCTCTCCTCCATGTGACTTTGTGAAAGAAATATCCCATATCAGGGAAAACAGTTTCTCTAGATAAGAAGTTTCTGTTGCATGAACGCTGATCATTGGAATGCCATTCCCTATTTGTTCTGGAGATTAGGTAGCTCAGAACCAAATCTGACATCAACCTCTAACAACAGTGGAGAACTTTCTGTGTACTGATCCACCTGTGATGGAAGTTCCTAGGGGAGTGAACACTGGCCTCAACTCTGTCACAATGACTAATATGACCCATGGCACTATTAAAATCAAGGGAAGGGTTTATCAAATGGTTGAGAGGGTGAGCTTGGGAGATCAGACCACTGTGGTCTGCTACTTAGCTAGCTGGGCCACCCTAACTTAACCTGAGTTTCAGGATGTTATAAACTTATAAAATGAGGATAATCTTGATAGCATAGAGTCGTATTAAATTGAACAATTCATGCACAGTGCTCGTCATGAGTCTGCACATGGTAAGTTTTCAGAAAGTCATAGCTGTAATTATTACCTATAATAAATATTGTAACACATGTAGATGTATTTTGTAAATAAACAACCATCAAATGCCAGGATCGAGATATTTTATTATTCCTCTCTAGAGCCTAATTTCCTCATTTAAAAGAAGGGAACAAATAAGTTTTCTAGGTCTCTTCTGGTTGCAACCTTCTTTTGTTCTCTATACTTAGAGAAGGTATGAACTGCATCACAGAGAACAAGGGTTATTAGGAAATACAACCCTCTAAAAGGGGTCGCAACAGCACATATTAGAACCACCCCAACAGTGATCTGTTGTTTCTAAAACAAGAGGCTTGATTTTTTTTTTTGTCTCCCACTAATATAAATTCCTTGTTCCCAATGCCTAAACAGTTTTTGCTGATACCTGCTTGTTAGACATTAAAATGCCTTCTTGCTACTTCTGGCTACCCTCAAATTCTCCCAGTGTGAGTTTCCTAGAGACACTCTACTCTTGCTTCTAATGGCTTTGACTTCACTTTTCATTCCTCTTAATTTTCACAAGGAGAACCTACAGAAACGACCGCCTTTTAGAGACCAGAAGCTCCTGGGAAGTAGGACCTGGGCACCCAGGTTTAGGTATTGTGTGAAGTGTGTGCCTGGTTAAGACTCTGCCAAGTCAGGATCAATCCAGATGTGAGTCTGGATCTCACCCAGGAAGCTGGGCAGCAACTGGGCCTGCACAGAGATTAGGGTGGCATGCCTGAGACCTGGCGCGGCCTTGTCTGGATGTAGAAAGAGCCACAGCTAGCTGGAGAACTCCCGGGTCATGGCTACCAAAAACACCTTTGGAAAATGGGATTACCTGAATAAATAGCTTCCAGAAAGCCAAGGCCAACATTTCAGTTCTTCTTCAAGATCAAAACATTAAGGAGAGAGATCATATATTTGACAAAACATTTAAGCTGTGCATAAACCCTCTTCCTGCATGAAAAATAACATGTAAAAGGTGACTCATGTATGGAAAGGGTGAAAAGAAGGAGTTGATGGTCTGAAATTGGTTCAGGAGTGAAGAGTTCTAACAGAAAAATATTAGGTTAGCAGCAATCACAGTTTGGCAGTGATTTCTTGCTAGGATGACTTCTTTACTCTTTCTTTTGAGTATTTGTAGTCTTGAGTCTCCCTCTCAAGGGAATACAAATTAAAGCTAGGTGGAAAGGTAGTACCCTGACTTTAAGTCTATTCCTTTAATCTTGATGGTAGTGATTCTCTGAGAAGGTTAATTTGCCATTGAGATCAAGACCAGAAGAGGAAGGAGAGGAAAAAAAGAAGAAGAAAGAAAAAAAGGAAAAAAAAAAAAAAAGAAGAGGAAGGGAAAAGACTGGAAACCTGTAGACTGAGGAGAGTCCTTTGACACAAATTTTGGAGCAAGGTGCTAAGCACCTCCACTGTGATCTCATTCCTCCCCTATCTTCCCCTGAATTTCTCAGAGGACTAAGTTATTTTGTAACCTTTTGAAATATATCTTAAAATTAATTATTAGGAAAAGATGCTGTGAAAAGAAGCATCTTCATGATCTCACTGAGAAGTGGATGTGAGAGTAGATGTAATATCCTCCATATTAAATGCAGGAAAATGCATATGGGAGCCGGTCCAGGAGCATATCATCAAAGTCAGAAAAGCCTCATAAGGAAGACTATTTTCACTATCAAAAAATTCCAGTTTTGAAGCAATTTTTACACCATAAGAGATTGAGAAAATGTTCGATAATAAGGCAGTCTTCATTATATACGAGAGAACTCAGGCTGGGAGAGACCAGTAAATGCAGTGAATGTAGAGAAACTCTTATCCAAAACATAAAGCTCCAGTGGACATGAGCACTAGTATGAAAAGGAAGCTCTATGACTCCAACAAATGTGAGAAATATTTCTGCGTGAAGTCAAAACTCAAGAATTAGAGAATTCATAAAGGAAATTTTGTAACTTTCACGAACATATCTTTAGTCACAAGTCATCGTCAAACTGAGTCTCTCAAACACCAGGGGAAAAAAAAAAAAATATATATATATATACACACACACACACACACACACATATATATACACATATACATATATATGTATTTATTTATGGGAGGAAACTAACAATGGCATACTTGGAGTAGCCTTTTGCCACAAATCAGTTCTCACTTTCTGAGCACCCACACACACAAGAGAAACCTTTAGAAGGTAATGAAGGTAGAAAACCTTCTGCCAGAATTTACCCTTCAAATTACCCATACAGGAGAGAAATCACATGAATGTAACACAGGCAGGGAAATCTTTTTATGAAGTCTTATAAAACATGAGATAATACATGGTGGGGGGATCTTATGATATTGAATGTAGGAAAAAGTTCTGTCAGAGCCCATCTTGACTCTACATCAGAGAATTCACTATACCTGTAAAGAACGTGGGAAACCTTTCTTCCAGAAGAACACCTCTTTGGATATCAAAGAACGGGCTGAGGAAAGAAAACCTTCTGCGCGAAGGCAAACCCTCAATGCAGAATCAGAGAACACACATTAAGAGAAGATCTATGAAAATAATGAATGAACGGAGAGTGCCTCCAGCAGCAGTCACACCTGCTATATCAGAAAAGTCACAAAATGAAGCAGCACTGGGTGAGTAATGTGTGGGGAAGACCTTCACCCAGACAGAATCACTTACTGTCAGGGGACTGTTACGGAGAGAAACCCTATCAACGCAAAAAATGTGGGAAATCCTTCTGCCAGAAGACAGAAATCTTTTAGATTAGAAGACTCACATAGAAACCCACAGAAAAAAAGGTAGGTAAGGCATCATCAAGAAGTTACAACTAACTGAACATTACAGAAATAATATTTGAATATCCTCAAAGCACGAACATTTTTATAAGAAATTAAAGACCTGGGGAAATTCCATCAAGTTAGAGGGTGTTAAAAACACATTCTCGGGGCGCCTGGGTGGCTCAGTCGTTAAGCGTCTGCCTTCGGCTCAGGTCATGATCCCAGGGTCCTGGGATCGAGCCCCGCATCAGGCTCCTCGCTCCGCAGGAAGCCTGCTTCTCCCTCTCACGCTCCCCTTGCTTGTGTTCCCTCTCTCGCTGTCTCTCTCTCTGTCAAATAAATAAATAAAAATCTTTAAAAAAAAAAAAACAAAACAAAACACATTCTCCTGGGGCACCTGGGTGGCTCAGTCAGTTAAGCGTCTGTCTTCAGGTCGGGTCATGATCCCGGGGTTCTTGCTCAGCTGGGAGTCTGCTTCTCCCTCTGCTCCTCCCCCTGCTTGTGCTTTCTCTCGCTTGCTCTCTCATTCAAATAAATAAACAAAATCTTTTAAAAAAAAAATAACACATTCTCCTGCCAATCATTTGCTCTAGGAGTCATGGTTCATATGTGATTCCAGATCTTGTATACAAAAAAAGCAATTAGTAAACTCCTTCATAAATCTAACATTTATAAATAAAAAGATTTTTAGGGGCACCTGGCTGGCTCATTCAGAAAAGCATGCGACTCAATCTCAAAGTCATAAGTTCAAGCCCCATGTGGGGTGTAGAGATTACTTAAATAAATAAAACTTTAAAAATAAAAGGTTAAAAAGAAAAAAAGAAAGAAAAAGCCACACCAGTCAGAAAGACACAGGAGTCAGCTTGAGGAAGCACTCAATGGCCAAGTCTGTGACAAAGTGAAGACTAAAATAATTAAATTAATAGAATGTAAATTATTAAAAACATATAATTCATGGGCCCATGCCGATAATAAATAGATTGATCAAGAAGGGAGGTCTCGGGCGCCTAGGTGGCTCAGTCGTTAAGCGTCTGCCTTCGGCTCAGGTCATGATCCCAGGGTCCTGGGATCGAGCCCCACATTGGGCTCCCTCCTCGGGGGGGAAGCCTGCTTCTCCCTCTCCCACTCCCGCTGCTTGTGTTCCTGCTCTCGCTATCTCTGTCTCTGTCAAATAAATAAATAAAATCTTTAAAAAAAAAAAAAAAAGAAGGGAGGTCTCTTGCCCATAGCCAAGAGCTAACTGGAAGAAGTACTGGGCGGGGTAGGCTGGGTAGCGCAGCTGGCATCTGACTCTTGATTTTGGCTGGGGTCATGATTTCAGGGTCCTGGGACAGAGCCCCAAGTCAGGCTCCATGCTCAGTGGAGAGTCTGCGTGAGATTCTCTCTTCCTCTGCCCCTTCCATTCATGCTCGCTCTCTCTCAAATAAATACAAAAATAAATCTTAAAAAAAAAAAAAAGAAGCAGCACTGGGATTAGAAAATCATTACTTTCCAACCATTATGGCAAAAACTGGGTCAGACAAGAATCATGGTTACCAAATCTAGGGGGAAATTTTGATGAGAAGCAAAATATTTGCAATGTCTTCAGTATATCTCCACAGACTGCTTGTTAGTTGCTAAAGGAAGAAAAGATAAACAGAATACAATGGAGAAACTGGATGACATCTTGATCAGTGATAAAAATTAATATCATCTATGAGAGAGAGATGGGTATTATGTTCCTCCAGACGTGGCACCTAGAGAGCGACAGATCACCTAAACAGTATTCTGGCTCAGAATGTTTAACTTCAACCTAATTACAGAGAAACATCAGGCAAACACAAAACAAGGACCATTCTTAAAAAACAAATAGTGAGGGCTGGGCTATTTCCTCACAAATATCAATGTTATAAAAAGGCAAGTTTAAAGGAGGCTAAAGAGACATGGCATCAAAGACTAATTCCTGTATTAAATGAGGAATGGTGTTATTAAGGACATTATCAGATCAAGTGATGACACTGGAATATAGACAGTAAATTAGATAAAAATATAGTATCAATATTAGTTTATGAAGTTGCTAAGCGTGCTGTGGTTTTAGGTTCAGTGCAGTGAGAGGAGGGGGGAAGTGGTAGGAGGGGCCAAAGGGCTAAGAAGTTAACAGTAAGGGGAGCCTGGGTGGCTCAGTTGGTTAAGCAACTGCCTTTGGCTCAGGTCATGATCCCAGGGTCCTGGGATCGAGTCCCACATCGGGGTCCCTGCTCTGCGGGAGGCCTGCTTCTCCCTCTCCCACTCCCCCTGCTTGTGTTCCTGCTCTCGCTGTCTCTGTCTCTGTCAAATAAATAAATAAAATCTTTAAAAAAAAAAAAGTTAACAGTAAGTGCACCTGGGTAAAGAGTATAACAGCTCTTCTCGGTACTATTTTTATTTTGCAACTTTCTGTAAGCTCTAAATTATTTTTTTTTTAAGTTAATTTTTAAAAATCCAGTCCAGCATGTTCTGGACCCTATCTCCAAAAACAACAGGTATTTCCCTGTCTCTCTCATCTTCCTTTTCCCTCTTCACTAGAGCAATCTGCTAAACTCAGACACATCTTTAAGTGCAAAAAACAAAACAAAACAGAACTGCTCTAGACCCCCAGCCACTCCAGACCTACTGAAAGACTTATCTACCACTCCAGCCTGGCCTCTGCTTCACTGCTCTTGCTAAAGTCAGTAAACACACCCAGGTCGCCAACTCCAACAGATAAATATTCAGTTACTATCTACCTGACCTTTCCACAGTGTTGACATCCTTTTCCTTGAAAGAATCTGCTTCTCCTCACTTTTGATCAGACACCTGTCATTTTCCTCCTGCCCTTCTGCCCCCTCTAAATCTTCTGCCATTTCCTAACTCTCTCCCAAACTCTTTCCCGGACTTCTCGTGATTGAAGTTCCTAAGATTTTCAGTCCACCCTGTCTTGCTAGGCGGTCTCATCCATCCCCATGGCTTCAAAAACCCTCTACGTGCCAGCGACTCCCAATTTACTTCTCCAGCCCACAGCTTTCCTCTGAATTCCGTATTCACACAGCCTGAGTGCCCTGACATCGCGGACTGAAAGGTCTCAAACTTAACATACGCAAAAGTGAACTCTGGGTCTCCCCCAACCCCATACCTTTTCCCTCTAGTCTTTCCATTTCATCGAGTGCTACTTCCATTCATCTAAGTCAGAAAATCCCCACCATCAGTTGGATGTTGACATTACAAGCAACGTTTTTTCGTTATGTTTTTCAATGGTTTAAAACTTCCCTACAATAAACATACATACTTATGAAGACATTAAAGAACCAAAACCTCTTTCTTTGAAACAGAACAAAACAAAGATGTGCTTTATAATCTCTATTTTTGTTCTTAATTTTCGCTTTATGAATGTCTAAAAATTAATATTAAGTTTCATATTACCGGAAGTGTTTGGATTTACTGAAGACATCATGGAATCAGCTTCCATCTAGAAAAGAAGAAAGAATAGCACATACAATTTCATCAAATGTTTTCACAGTGCAAGTTCTTAATTCCTGAGGTGTGGGGAAGGATTGTATTTTATGAGAAACCAAATGTCTTGAGTTCAGCTGACAAGTACTATCAGAGGAGAGCTATAAGAGTCATTTTATTCTTCCATCTATATCTAGGGTGGGGGGATGGGTGAAATTGGTGATGGGGATTAAGGAGGGTTGTGATGAGCACCGGGTGTTGGAGCTGTTGAATCACTATATCATACTCCTGAAACTAATATTACACTGTGTTAACTGGGATTTAAATAAAAACTTAAAAAAATAAAATAAAAAATAAAGTGGTATTAAAGCAAAAAATATCCCTATAAGATACAATATGCTAATCCGCTACAGACTCTAATGGCCCCAAAACTGTTCCATTGACCAAAACAGTTTAAGCATATATAATCAACTTGGCTGTCACATATGCAGCATAACCTAAAAGGTAACCTTTCTATTTTAGACAAATACAAGCGATTATTGCAATGAGCTCGATGGCTTTATTTTTGAACTTTTTTTCCTGATTATAAAAGTAACATGATGTAGAAATCATGAAAAATATAAAAAAAATCATGAAGAACGTTTTTAAAAACAGCCATCCAAGGAGAACCGCTATTAACATTTTGGCCTAGTCTGCATTCTTCCCCTATGGCTTTTTAAACATATTTCAGAACACATCCTATATACGGTTCAGGAAACTGCTTTCACCATACATTAAAAATATAAGCATTTTCCTGTATGGTTACAAGGGCCTTATAAACATGATGGAATTGGAACCTTGGCAACACCTCACATAGTTTCTCTACCTTGGATTCTATACTTTCCTGGTTCCTCTTGCCCCTGCCAGGTGGTTCCTGTTGCATCTTCATGGAGCCCCTGCTTACCCTTAAATATTGGTACCCCCCAGTGGTGTATCTCTCGCCCTCTGCATACTGTTCTTGGGCAACACCACCCAGTCTCATGCTCTGAGGTATCACCTGTAAACTGAGGAGTCCTGAATCTGTCTCCAGCCCTCCCCTCCCAATTCCTCACCTGGTTCCAGATTCCTGCATTTACAAGGGGCGGCAAAATCTGAGGGCAGATCTTTACCACCAAAACCTTAATACCAGCACAGTATTTAATGCGTGAATTCACTTGGGAGTCCACAGCCTCCTCAAACTTAATGTGCCCCAAACTGAACTCAATGACTTTCTCCCAGGCCTACTCCTCAGTTTTCCTACTTGGTGGCATTTACTATTGCTTCAGGCCTGTTTTCACACCCCTCTCTTACACCCAACCACATCTAATCATCAGGGCATAACATGTCCCAACACAACAAAGTGCTTCTGGATACTTCATATCAGAGGAGGCTAGCTAGCTCTTCTAGTCTAAGTGATGCCTAAATTCCTACTTTTCACTAGAATTAGAAGACCCTCTTCCTTGTCCCTTTCACTTTGGGTTCTTTCTGTTCTTCTCATGTTAGTATTTATCAGAGTTTTATAAGTCTCTCTACACTAACTTACGATCTGCTTCACAGTAGGGGCTATGTTTTATTCATTTTTATATCACTAGCAACTAGCAAGTGTTCATTTTTTTAAATAGGAACACTTCATAAATTTCATTGTGTAAACAATTGCATGAGTGTATAAATGATTTATTACATGTCGTGCATTTCAGTAAATATTTCATTTGCTCAAAAGCAATATTCAAAAATAAAACCCCAGGGGCTCCTGGCTGGCTCAGTTGGTGGAGCATGCAGCTCTTGATCTTGGGGTTGTGAGTTCAAGCCCCACATTGAATGTAGGAGATTACTTAAAAATAAAATCTTTTAAAATTAATTAATTAAACAACACCCCAAACCTCAAGCTACTATAAAAGTAAAAATCTGTTACATTTCACAGAGGGTATGCATTGTCATTTATTTAACACAAGTTCATAACAAATGACTGACAGGTGTACAGATGATTTGCTATCACTTTACTGTTTAGTGATCTGCAGTCAGATATTTGATTAAAAAATGAAATCTGCTACCTCGGCAAGGTATGTGAATAAAAGTAAAAATCTGTTAAATTTCATGGACTGTACATATCCGTCTTACCACATCACTGTACTTGTCATTCATTTCCTCACTTATATTCTAAAATTAAAGCCAATTAAGGAGATTCAGGGATGATAAAAGCAGAATGAAACCAGCTATCTTTCCAGCTGAACACAGGTTAAATACAATGCTTCAAAGGCTGGATCCATTTAGCTGACTTGCTTTGGAATTCTAGCTGAAATGATGCAGGTGAAGAGAAGAGCTGCAATTTCTGGGAGTCAGCCCTGACTATTTCTCTGAGCTCCACAATCAGCATCTCAGTAACCAAACATTTGCTAGGAGGTGAACCACTTTGAGCCCACCTGGTCCATTCATGGGACAGATTGGTGTCAACAGAACTTATTTACCGTGAAGTTGTGATACGTTTAAGCATAATGAGAGATGGAGACGCGATACATCACCTGGTTCCTGGCTTTGCTGGGCTTGCAATCTGATAGGCAGAGCTCACTCTTGAGGAACAGCCAGGCCAAACTGGTTTAAGGAGGGCACAGGGCGGCGGGGGGGAACATTACAGGCAGAGCCCTCTGTTTGATGGCTGCAACTGAATTTCTTAAAGCTGGACAAGATCTTGTCTGGTTAATTCCAGTTCAGCATCTTAATAAGAGGGATCCATCTCTAGAATCAATGTAACAAGGGGAGCAGGAAATCTGTCCTCCTAAAGCAGGACACTCCTTGAAACTCAGCTCAACTCTCCTTATTAGTGAATTAGTGCAAACTTTCCTGAAGAATAATATCCAACAAAATTTCAAATGTACCTAGCAATTGTACTCCCAGGAATTTATTCCATAGATATACATCCACAAGTATAGATATACATATAAAAGGATGCTCAACAAAACGTTTGTAGGAATGAAAAATAATGGAGGCAATCCAAATGACCAAAGACAGGAAACTGGCTAAAGATAATACTACACAACTACTTTTTTAAAACGTGGTGGTGTGTGCTTTTATGTTGTTAAGTGAAAAAAGCAAAATAAAATAGGTATACTATGTACCCACTTATGTTTTTATTTAACCCTTTATTTTTTAAAAATATTTTTATTAACATACTATTTGTTTCAGGGGTACAGGTCTGTGATTCATCAATCTTAACAATTCACAGCGCTCACCATAGTACATATCTTCCCCAATGTCCATCACCCAGCCACCCCATCCCACTTATGCTTTTAATAGAATGCTAGGCATGTTTGTTATACATAGGAAATTTTGGAATGACACACAAACAATTGTTAATTATGGTAACCCCTGAGGAGTGGGACTGTTTGGTAGCAAAGGAGGGAATTTTACATTCAACTTTATACTTTTTCCAGACTCTGAATTTTTTGTCTATGGAAACGTATTAGTTTTATAATTTAAACGAATTCCTGTTACCAATACCCGCCTCCCAGCCTTCCCTCTTGACATCTCCCTAGCATCTTGCATTTATTATAAGCCTGGTGGTGAGAAAGGCTTCATGAACTCTAATTCATCCCTGAGTTAGGTTCTTTTTTTTTTTTTTTAAAGATTTTATTTATTTATTTGAAAGAGAGAGAATGAGAGAGAGCACATGAGAGGGGGGAGGGTCAGAGGGAGAAGCAGACTCCCTGCCGAGCAGGGAGCCTGATGCGGGACTCGATCCCAGGACTCCAGGATCATGACCTGAGCCGAAGGCAGTCGCTTAACCAACTGAGCCACCCAGGCGCCCCCTGAGTTAGGTTCTTAAGAAGAGTAAAATTCAGCACTGGACACATCTCTGAAATCGCTCTGAGAGGCAGTCATTTTAAACATCCGAAACTAGCCACTGCGCTTGACTTAGAACCTACCCACCCTTGTATTGTCTGCCCCATTCCCAAATAGATGAAGAAAGCTCTACCTTGGAGGGCTTGTACCCAAACAGCATTATAACAGCAACTTTAAAGTCCTCTCTGTTTAGATAGCCTTTGTTATCTTCATCGCATGCTTTAAATACCTAAAGAACATTAAATAGCTTCAGTTAGACCGAAACGGTTTGTTCTATTACTTTATTACTAGTTTATATTAAATTTAGACCTCTAAAATCTAAAACTTAGCTGAGCAGGAGGGTTCGGAGATGGGAGTTGCATTATCTTAATTTTACTTCTCAAGAATTATTAACGTGCTAAAATTTACCCCCCGAAATGTGCAAACGACTTAATCGCTAGACTGACGCAAATTAATTCCTTTAAACCACTGGGATAAATTCTATCCAAAATTCAGTCCTAGAATTAGGAAGGTGAGACAGATATAAGGTTAGAGGTTCTTGTTAATAAACTGGATATGGGAAAAGGAGCTTGGAAGTAGCCAGAACACTGGACAGAGAGCGAAAAGCCTTGCAGCCCTCGGCTCAGTCATTAAGCACGGGCCTTTGGAAGGACAGTGCAGTCCTTGTCAGTGCAACAGAGATTAGTGAGGCCCAGGCGGGTGAATGAAATGGGAGCCCTTGGTCAAAAGTCGGAGAATCAGCCCTCCGGACACCTACTTCCACCCACTTCCTGTGTTCTGAGGGACTGGCTTCCCACGTCCGTGGCCGGGCTCCGGCCTCGGAGAAAAACATCGCGACCACCACAAGCGAAAGGCACCGGAGAACCCGAGACCTCCACCTCCAGAACCGGGTTGCTGCAGTCCTCTGGCTACGCTCACCGCAGCTAAAGAAGCTGAACTTGGCCGGGCAACTCCAACGTCTTTTCCCATTGGACGGCCTGCTAGCCACTGGCGTTGATCCCGCGGTTCTATTGGTCAGAGCTTTAGGTCCGTTTCCTTGGAACGGCCTATGGCGGCGAGGCTCCTGGGCCCGCCCCCAGCCTTGCTACCGCCATGCTCGTTCCCCTTAACTCCTTGCGCACCGCTGGGATCCCGCTCACCTAGGTCCTGCTTCAAGGTCTCTAGCAAGGTTCCTCCCATTTTTCTGCCCCCACACCTTGCAGTAAGTTACTTTGGTAATTTTTATCTATGACACTGTGCTGAGCATAGGAAACACAAAAAGTGTGAACAAAGCATTAGAAGAACCAAAGAGCCAAGTCCAGGATTCATGTGCATATCTGCAAGTCAAGTTATTGGGGTCCATCCCTCCAGGGCAGTTACTACGGTCTGTTTTGTCCTCCCGATATCCCTGCAGGAAGATGTTCAGTAAACGAACCAAGTCCTTAGGACTTTTATGATGTGGGAAACAAAGCCAGAAGGAAATGTAAATAAAATTAAATGTTCTTATAACCTGCAGCCCATTGACAATTACTTGATACCGCCCCGTACGTCCTCCAGGAAGCTCCCAACGGTCTTAATGTCAATGCCTTGCTAGAGGGAAAAACCACCTTAGCTTGGCAATAGCAAGGCCTTCTTTATCCCGCGAGTACTTTTTAGCAAATGAAAGCCCTTTTGGAAACTTCCCTAGTCTTTACCTCCCCCAACTCCAACGTATATAATCAGTTGCTCCTCACAATCCCCCGACAGCAGTTCTGCCCCTGGGTCCTATCGTCGTGCCTTAGTAAAACCACCTTTTTTGCACTGAAGGCATCTAAGAATTCTTCCTGGGCCGTCAGTTCCAGACCCCAACAACACTAATCCAAAAAAATCACATCAGTTTACACCAAGCTGTTCCACTAAGCCCTTTAGGAGAAGTGCCTAGCTTGAAAGAAACTGAGAATAAATGTTATAAACATTATTAAAGCCAAAGAATATGGGGGGGGGTTGCGTTTTGCAAAAGAGTTTTAGACCCCACTCTCTTCTGGCAAACCAGTAAGGTTAAAAACACACGTTTCAAAGAAGAAACAGGCATTCGCGTTTGAGTGTGACGGGAGCTCATTACCCTTTTATTTTACAGCAGGTTCTACAACTTTGCGTCCCCAGCGAGCCCGCTCCTCCGGGATACAGGTCTCAAACCACAGCGGCCTCGAACCTAAGCTAATCCTCTCTCTGCCTAAAAGTAAATACCCCCTGCCTCGAGCTCCGGGGAAACTGAACCTATGACACTCCCTGCAAAGTGGATGAGTTTCGCCCATTAACTAAGGGAGGAGAGAGAGAACACTTAATTTTCCCTCTCCTCCTTTTAGGAGAAGCGGTCAGGGGGTGAACCGAGAGCTGGAGGCTGCCGGGACCCCCCTTGCACCCATTCCTGGGGGAGCGCCCTGCAGCCCCTCAGGATCCGGAGGTCTTTAGGACCCAGCGGTGGGCGTCCCGGAAAGGGAAGGGGCTGGGCCACCAGGTGCGAGCCCCGGCCGGGAGGGTTTAAATTGCGCGCAAGCGCGGGCGGCGGAAGAGAGAGCGCGAACCCGTGGGGTGTGGGTATTTCAAGGGCGAGTTCGGCTGTTGCCGGCTGTGGAAGTTTCAGGTTCGTGTCCGGCTGAACAGGAGACCCTGCTTCTTCCGGCCTAGGCCTCTCGGGTCCCGCGAATTCTGAGGCCCGGTGAGACTGGAGGTGGAATCTGAGGGAAGCGGGGTATCTGGTAAAAACGCTGGGGAAGGTCCCCTTGTGGGCCTCATAGCATCTGTCCGGCGCGAGCGGCAGGCGTCGCGGCGAGCCGAGGGCGGCCGGGGGCGTGGGTGCGAGGGGTCCCCGCGCTGGGCTTTTTACTCCGGCTTCTCGGCAGGCAGTGATGCTGGCGCGCGTGGGGCGCCTACCCTGTGCCAGACACTGAACCTTTCTGAGCCAGGTTGCCTTGTACGCGGAGCCAGTCGTTCGCGGGGCTCAGTATAGACTTGATGCGGGGGGGGGGGGGGGGATTTCTTCAGATTTCCATCCTCCTTAGCAATACAGCTTCATGCGGTTTGCCAAATTTCAGTCATTTGCCTTTCTGTTTCTTGGTTTTTGTCTCACTTTTAATATCTATACCGTTGTTTATTTGGTGTTTTTATTTGAGCCCACTTTTACACAAATATGGTCTTTAAAACTTTATTTCGCTGGAAATAAAATGGAGCCATAAGATACTTTGATTTTAAAAAAGTGTTACTGGTGCCTGCAGAAGAGCCCAAAGTTTCTTGAGGGCTTTCTGCAACACTACGACTGTCTCCTTGATTTAAACGGATTGGAAGGGAAAAGGATGGTACTTCCGTACTGTGATACTAACGTTTGGTCCCAGTCACCTCCACTTTGGAAAACGCTGCTCTGTGCAGACCTGCTCAGAATTGGTCCATCTGTATTGTGATCGTAGAATTCCCCCAGCGTCACCGCTTAGCTCAGAATGGGATGTTGGACCTGTGATGTGCCAGATGCAGCCCAGGAAAGACAAACAATTGAAGGGAACGCTGTTGAGTTCCATCTTTAACACTGTGACTTGTGACTTGATTACAAAAGCACCCTGCAAATGCCTCTGTGGCAGAGAAGTGAAATTCGAATACTGGAACCAGGGAGTTCTCCGCAGGAAGTCAGTTCCTGATCTTGGCCTTTTTTTTTTTTTTTTTAGATTTTATTTATTTATTTGAAGAGAGAGACACAGCGAGAGAGGGAACACAAGCAGGGGGAGTGGGAGAGGGAGAAGCAGGCTTCCCGCCGAGCAGGGAGCCCGATGCGGGGCCCGATGCGGGGCTCGATGCGGGGCTCGATGCGGGGCTCGATCCCAGGATCCCGGGGTCACGACCTGAGCCGAAGGCAGACGCTTAACGACTGAGCCACCCGGGCGCCCCTGATCTTGGCCTTTCAACCACTCCTCTTCTTCAGGCTAACAGCCCTGACACCATAAAGAGCTTGGTAACCTGCTGAATGTAATGACGATTTTTTTCTTTCAAAGGTATTTTGCCTTTAGTAAATAACCCAGCATATTTAAGTGTGAGCAGTTCCAAAACTTAAGCTACGTCTACAGCAGACAAAAGCATTTTTTCCCTCGAGGAAATGTCTTTTTCAAAACCTTTTTTTTTTTTTTTTTTTACCAACTTGTCCTACTTTGGAGGGAATGAATGGTCTTTCTCCTTCCCATGCATGTGTGGTTCTAGAAAATGTAGGTAATAAAACTTGGAAACCTTAGAATTACTCTAAATAGCTGAGTCGCTAAAGATGAATATCTTCCTTAGAGTTTTCAGGACTTTTAAATTCCGTTTTATTGAGATGTAATTCATCTGGGAGAGGAATGGTGGTAGCCTGTAAGGTGTCTGCATACAGCTTTTCTTATGCTGGAAGCTGAACCCTTTCCACCTAAAAATTCTGCTTTAGAATGGGGAAGGAATCTATAAAGAACAGCCTGGGAACTCTTAATTGATTCTTTTACTTAAGTTCCTGGCTTTACTGCTATTTGAGAATTCTTTGAAAGCTAGAGCTAACAGTTTTTTTCCTGAGGGGTTTCTATTCTGAAATAACTTTTTGAAGTCACAAAACTGTAGCCATCAAAATCATTCCTTCAGAGTTCCTTTAATTCACAGCGAATTGTGATGGCTTAAATACCTCTTGCCAGCAGCCTCCAAGAGTCTAGAACACAAGAGGAATGTAAGCTTAGAAAACTTAAAAAACCTGAACTGTTCAAATATGTTAAGTACTAAGTCTAAATATTTCATGAAAATCTAGCCCTTGTATCCTGTTAACGGTAATACAGTTCTAACAAGCTTCTTTCTTAACCCTTAGCAGATTAGAAACAACTTAGGGGAAAAGCCTACTGAGTTCTTTTTTTTTTTTAAGATTTTATTTATTTATTTGAGAGAGAGAATGAAAGAGAGCACATGAGAGGGGGAAGGGTCAGAGGGAGAAGCAGACTCCCTGCTGAGCAGGGAGCCCGATGCGGGACTTGATCCTGGGACTCCAGGATCATGACCTGAGCCGAAGGCAGTTGCTTAACCAACTGAGCCACCCAGGCGCCCAAGCCTACTGAGTTCTAACAACTCTTAGAAGTGGACTGGACAGAACACTTAGAAAAAGAGCTAGACAAAGTCTAGGGCGACTAGTACTGGAGAAAGAGGTCCCATCCATCTCTGTAGTCCCTAAAGCTTCGTAAAACAGTATCCACGCCAGGTGAGGTTAATAGGGATCCTGAGCCGAGAAGAACAGGTCAAATTATTGTCTAAATGCACTCAGTTTAAAAAAAAATCTTGAAATAGGTAACTTACAGGAGAAACTTGATCTTACTTGACTGGTCATGAATTGAAAAAGTGAGAAATTGTGAAACGTGATAGATACTTTAAGTCTTTTTTAACTTGGCCAGCAACTGGCTGGCTCATTTAATAGAGCATGCAACATTTGATCAGCCTACTTAAAACAAAACAAAACCTTTCTAGCTTGAAACTTAAAAGTGTATTCATTTGCAAATCTTTTGGTGTGGAATCAAGCCTTTTGCAGGGGGAAGGGGTCCTGTGAACAGAGTTCTACAGTCCATCTTAGTATACCAAACTTGTGTCCTCAGTTTCTTTAAAAGAACAAAACTTTGACAATAATTTGAGCACAGACTCTTAGGTTAAATTTTTCTCTGGGTCTTGTATGAAAATTTTATTTTTATAAATAAGTTTTTAAGATTTATTTGACAGACTCAGCGAGAGAAGTAACACAAGCAGGGGAAATGGGAGAGGGAGATACAGGCTTCCTGCTGAGCAGGGAGCCCGATGCGAGTGAAAAATTTTTTTTTTTTAATCACAGTGAGAAACTGTTCCTTAGCTATCTGAAAAATGTACTTGGCCTTTGCACTTGAATTGGTGGGAATTTTGTAGGTAACAAAACCGAAAGTACTTCATCTAGTTTCTTAAATAGAAACTCGACTGTTTTAGAAAACAAGTGTTTTGCTTCTGTGCAAGTTCTCTGCAGGTTTTAGTAGTTTGATTTAGCACAGGGCCATTAAGGTAGTTGGGTCCTCATGGCAGCAAATCTAGATAATGTATATACAGAATTGAGCGTTTGACACTGTCTTGAGGATTTTGTTAAGCTTTACGGTAAGTAGCTTATCTTTGGTGAAGTAAGAAAGAATCGCTAAAGTCCTGTGGGCTCTCATGCTTGGGTGAAGGGTAGATTTGTAAACTCCAATTTGACCTCAAAAATTTGAGTATAGTTCTTGAAATTCCTTAAATTATCTTAACCCCAAGCACCTGTTAGAAGATTCAGCATCAAGAGCAAATATTTTTATTTTGGAGTTTCGCCCCCAACTCTTTCCTCAGGCCTCTAAGAACAAGGTCTGGGTTGAAAGAGAGGAGAAAGTAACTAGGATTTTTGCTGTCACTTTATTTGCCAAATTCCTGTAGCAGATTCTGGGAATGTGCCTCTGAACACCTGCAAAACAGCTGACGTTCGTTCCGTGGCTCAGCATCTGGTAAGCGTCAGGTGTGCTGTATGTGTTGCAGAAACTAATACGGAATTTGAGAGCAACGGTTTGCCAATTTCCTAGTGAATGGAAATAACTATTTGTCTTTCATTTCCAGAAGTATGTCTCAGGAAGGTGATTATGGGAAGTGGACAATATCCAGTAGTGATGAAAGTGAGGAGGAAAAGCCAAAATTAGACAAGCCATCTACTTCTTCCCTCCCTCATGCTGGGCAGGGAGCCACAAATGAACCAAGATACACCTGTTCTGAGGCTAGGAAAGCTGCCCATAAAAGGAAATTATCACCTGTAAAGTTCAGCACAGATTCACAAGCTTCACCTCCCAAAAAGCAGAAGAGTGGTTCCCAGGAAGACCTGGGTTGGTGTCTCTCTAGCAGTGATGATGAACTGCAACCAGGAACACAGGAGAAGCAGGCTAAGAACATGGTGGTCAAAGAGGAGAGCGGCATCTCTTCTCCCAAAGACAGTGCCACCCAAAGAACTGGAAATCATGGCTCTCCTGCCCACCATGGACTAAAAGAGGAGGAAGAGGAGTATGAGACCTCAGGGGAAGGCCAAGATATTTGGGACATGCTGGAAAAAGGGAACCCCTTCCAATTTTACCTCACTAGAGTCTCCGGAATTAAGCCAAAGTATAACTCTGGAGCCCTCCACATCAAGGGTAAGTGGATGTCTGGTAGCTGTCAAACAGCACTTGAGAAGGTCCCCTTGGCAAAACAAGGAGGGTAACCTAGAACCATCTCCAAGAACCCTTCACAGTCTTAACTACCCTCAGGAAAACTACCAGTTTGACAAACAAATGTGTTTGACAGCAAGCTGTTTACTTAGGGAATTATAGGGTGTTTCTCAGTCCTGTAGATCTACCAGTTGGAATACTTAGACAATTTTAAACATCGTGCTAACTTTTAAAGCTTAAACTTTAATGAAATAGCAATATCTGACAGCAGTACCATCACCTAAAACTTGATGCAGATTTGGGGCTCCACTCAGGTTCACTGAATCAAACTCTGGGAGCAGGGCCCTGCAGTCTGTTTTAAGAAGCTTTTCCGGGGATTCTAATGAGGGAGCAGAAGACCAGCTGAGGACAGGCAGAAGCTGATACCCCACAATCCCCCCCTGACCCCCATGGGATATATGTGACATTCCTCAGGCACTCCTGGCTGCCCTAAAGGAAAAACAGTTAATTTATAGAGATTAAAATCCTACGAAACATGAGTCTCAGTTTACAAAAGTCTTAGAAATGCTTTGTTCTTGTGAATTTCTATCAATGGCCTAGCTTCCAGAAGGAAATGTAGATACAATTAAATGTCCTTATGACCAGCAGCCCATTGACAGATACTTGAAGAGGGCAAAGTGTAATGTTCCTCCAGGAAGCTCCCAATTATCTTACTGTTAATGCCTTACTAGAAGGAAAACCAAGCTTAACTTGGCAATGGCAAGGCCTCCAGTATCCTGTGAGTCTTCTTTAACAAAAATCCTTTTGAAATCTCCCTTTTCCTTACCTTCCCCAACTCTCAAGTATATAATCAGCCATACCTCACAAACGAGGGGCAGCTTTTTCTGCCCACTGGTCCTGTCCTCGTGCTTTAATAAAACCACCTTTTTGAACCCGAGACATCTCAAGAATTCCTTCTTGGCCGTTGGCTCCAAACCTCACCCCACCTAACTTCACCTGTATTCCAAAACCCCATCACTAAAGCCCAATCAGGTTTGAGAACCACTGCTTGGAAGCCAGGTTTTTGTTCCTGGTGAAGAAGCAAAAAACCAGCATGCATATAGGTATTTCAGTTCTGAATCGAAAGATAGTCTTCGGTTGCTTTGCTTATTCCTCAGGGTGCATCTGTGTGATATTATGATGTATATGTATTTGGTCTTCATTCCTGGTTGGTTTTTGTCCCAGGCTCCTGTAAGAGCCCTAAAGTAATGAAGGTCAAAAGAATATTTTTCTGGGGCACCTGGGTGGCTCCGCTGGTTAAGCGTCTGCCTTGGGCTCAGGTCATGATCCAAGGGTCCTGGGATCAAGCCCTATGTTATGCGTGCTCCCTGCTCATCAGGGAGCCTGCTTCTCCCTATCCCTCTTCCTGCCACTCTCCCTGCTTGTTCTCTCTGTCAAATGAATAAAATCTTTAAAAAATTCTGTTCATAACAAGCCCCTTTCAGTCATACCTGGTTTGTTAATAAAGTGGCTTTTGGAAAGCCCTTGAGAATGGAGAACTGATTGCCAGGGAGACCCAATTGTGTCATTAAAGCTGGAACTTTCATTCCCATTCCCACACTTCCAAGGAGGGGGAAGGGGGCTGGAGGTTGTTAATCATTAATGGCCTTTGTAATGAAGCCTCACTTAAAAAACCCTGTGTAGGGGTTTGGAGAGCTTCCAGGTTGATGAACACACGGAGGTGCACACCCCTTCCCGCATACCTGTTCTTTGCATCTCTCCCATCTGGCTGTTCCTGAGTTGTATCCTCTTCTAATAAACTGGTAATCTAGTAAGTAAAGTGCTTTCCTGAGTTCCGTGAGGCATTCTAGCAAATTCTCAAAGCCAAACGGGCCAAATAGGGGATACTGTCAAGAAACTGCAATACATTCCTTTTGTGTACCTCTCATAAAGGTAGGAACTTGGGCACCTGGGTGGCTTAGTTGGTTGGGCATCTGTCTTTGGCTCAGGTCATGATCCCAGGGTCCTGGGATCGAGTCCTGCTTCGGGCTCCCTGCTCATGGGGAGCGTGCTTCTTGCTCTCTCCTTGCTCCTCCCCTCTGCTTGTTTGTGTGCACGTGTGCGTGAGCGCTGTCAAATTTATAAATATATATATAGGAGCTTCCTTAAGGCAACCTCTTTTAAAATTTTTGTACCCCAGCATGTAGCTCAATATTTGGAAGAAGCACTCAGTAAGCATGGGTCAAATAAAGGAGCCTACTCTTTTTTTTTTTTTTGATGGAGAGAGCGCGCGTGCGTGTCCATGTACAAGCAGGGGGAGAGGGAGAAACAACCTCCCCACTGAGCAGGGAGCCCAATGCAGGACTCGATCCCAGGACCCCAGGATCACGACCGGAGCTGAAGGCAGACGCTTAACCGACTGAACCGCCCCCCCCCCCAGGCGCCCCAAAGGAGCCTACTCTTAATCCTCAGGCAGTTTGATGGTTAAGAGCACAAGTGCTGAAGCCAGATAACCTGGCTTCAGATCCTGACTAGCCCTTTGTGGCCATGGACAGCCTCCTAAGGGGAAACCCCTCATCCACAAAGTGGGAATGAAAAACTCCAGCTCAGAAAATGGCTGTGAAGAAGAGTGAATACAGGGACAGTGGTAAGAATAGTGCCTGGCATCCAAGAGATTCAAGTACAGCAGTTAAACGATCAGTGGTGGTAACCATGTAATTCCTCTCCTGGTACAATTTATGAGAAGTGAGCTTTCTGATCTTACTTGAAATCAAGTTGGAATGGATGCGAGTTGCAACTCCCTTCAAGATGACCTAGAATGCTAGAAATGTGAGCTTGGGGTTGTGGGTGCTTCGACCCTCCTTCACAGGAAGCAGGTGCTCTCAGGCTCCAGAAGACTATCTTGTTAGTCTTGGGTTAGGGAGGTTTCTTGGAGAGGGATTTGAAGGAGATAAAAATTAAGATCTGGAAAGAACAATATGTTGGGGCGCCTGGGTGGCTCGGTTAAGCGTCTGCCTTTGGCTTGGGTCATGATCCTGGGGTCCTGCGTCGGGCTTCTTGCTCGGCAGGGAGTCTGCTTCTCCATCTCCCTCTACTGCTCCCCCTGCTTGTGTGCTCTCTGTTAAATTTTTAATAAAAAAAAAACCCAATATGTCTTTATTGTCCTTACTGGAAGTTTTTAAAATTGACCAGTCATCAAATTCTGAAATTGAGGTTTTAGTTTTATATTGTATTTTGTTAAAACGTAATAAATATTAAATAGCTCAAATTTTCTCTTGAATTTTATGGAACATTAAAGTCTAGCTTTGTAGTCCCTTCAGTTTTCTCAGCCAAATTTTGATTGTCAATGACTAAGTCAATTGTGATTATTACCAGATGATTTTTATCAAAAAATGAATTAGATGGTTTTTTTGTCTTCTCAGATATTCTGTCTCCTCTATTTGGGACACTTGTGTCTTCAGCTCAGGTGAGTATATGGTGGTTTTTTTCTTTGGGGGAAAAGGGACAACCCCATAAGAAAATAGGCGTGAGGACCTATATCAGTCCTGTACAGGGTCCCCAAGATGGCCCATACCAGGAGGCTGGCACAAGGAGCCACAGTTGTGGTATCCAGCCATGAGCATGGAGTAAGGATGCCACGATCAGTGGAGCTTCTGGCTCTGGATTGGGTTACAAGGACTGGCCAGGAAGTCACGCTGGGAATTCTAACCTGAGGGACTTCTTTTTGGGACCCAGTTAATCTCATGGGATTCTAGTACAACTCCTGGGAAGGTATGGGTAGGCAGGTGAAGGCCAAGTTGTTTGATTCGATTTAGAAAACGGTTTCCTACACTTACCAAAAAGAAGTGAATAAAAGTTATGTGTAGTTCTTTGTGTTTGGTTGCTCCTGCTTTATAGAGCTGGTCCCCTTGTGTTGATGAATTATGTTAATGCTTCAGGCTCTTGAGGAAATAGAAAACAGGTCACACCCACGAAGAAAGCAAAGCTGTCTGTGTGCTTTATGTCCAACTTGGCCTCCAGAATCCTAGTCTCCAGATGGAACATGGGGTGAATTTGTGTTCTTTTAGCTAGATTGGAGGGGGAGGGCCAGGGATTACCCGGGCATGGGGAGGAGCCCCCATGGGTTAGTTCAGTGCAGAACTTGTAGTCAAGATGTAATTGTTCTAAGCCTAGTGAATGTCCAGTCCCAGCGGCCTGTTCACAAAGCTTGCTCATAAGTTAGGCTGAGAGGAAATGTTTTTTTCTAAAAGTCTTTTTTATAATCACCTAGGGGAAAAGGGATAAAATTGTAAGTCCTTTTATTTAATCAGAGGGTTCTAGAAATATGTAGTAAGACTGTTTAGAAATACAAATACTGCCGAAGCCTGTGGGATCCTTTCTTTAGAATCTGTTTTCTCATGCACTACTCCAGTGATTTAGATTCCTTGAATGCGGAATTCCCGTCAAGCCTTGAGTATTGTAGCACAGTTGTCCAGGTTTATAAATATTTGGAGTTTGTCATTACTCTAGAGTTTCTTTCAATTCAATAACCAAACTGTTCTTACAGATTGCTTGCCTAAGTTACCCATAACTCCATCCTTTTCTTTCCCCATCTAGTTTAACTACTGCTTTGACGTGGCCTGGCTCATAAAACAGTATCCACCAGAGTTCAGGTGAGTACCACAGGATAACTGATAACATCCTAACTGTAATGGGGATTTAAAATGCAAGATTAGTGTTTCTCAGGCAACTGCTGTTCATCTTGAGTATTTCTTTTGACACTATTGAAATCCTACAAACTTAGTTATATAGGGAAAACAGCATTTGTTGATCTAGTCTAAGTAGTCACATGCATTCCTAATACGGGTTTTAGCATTTGCCTCTTTTGCTCTTTCCAGAAGTAGATAAGGACAAAGCAATCTAAAGACAACTTTGATGGTTAAGCGAGTGCCTTCGGCTCAGGTCATGATCCTGGAGTCGCGGGATCGAGTCCCGCATTGGGCTCCCTGCTCAACGGGGAGTCTGCTTCTCCCACTGACCCTCCCGCCTCTCATGTACTCTCTCTCTCTCTCATTCTCGCTCTCTCAAATAAATAAATCTTTAAAAAAAAAATAGACAACTTTGATAGCTTTTTTTAAGATTTTATTTACTTGACAGAGACATAGTGAGAGAGGGAACACAAGCAGGGGGAGTGGGAGAGGGAGAAGCAGGCCTCCCGCGGAGCAGGGAGCCTGACATGGGGCTCAATCCCAGGACCCTGGGACCATGACCTGAGCCGAAGGCAGATGCTTAACGACTGAGCCACTCAGGCGCCCCAAGACAACTTTGATATTAATGTGAAGGAAAAGATCATTGCTACCTGCTTTCTAGATGTGTAAGCATGCCACACTTAATACAGCAGTGCTGTTCAAAGAATTTTTTTTAAGGTTTTATTTGCACACGAGTGCATAAGCGGGAGAGCAGCAGGTAGAGGGAGAGAAGAAGTAGACTCCCCACTGAGCAGGGAGCCTGATGCAGGACTCGATCCCAGGACCCCAGCATCACGACCTGAGCCAAAGGCAGACGCTTAGCTGACTAAGCTACCTAGGTGCCCATGTTCAAAGAATCTTTGCTTTGCAAATGATTCTTCCTGTGGTTTAAGAGCTAGTGAAGGGGGTCTTAGAGCTTCCCTTATCCAGATTATGGAGGTGATGGATTTTTCAGCTTGTCTTCTACAGTTCCTCAGCCTGGTGTTAGGCAGTGTAGACCAGATAAAGATAGCATTGTACAGTGCCCTGCCACCTGTCCTGTTTTTTTGTTGTTTTTTTTTTAAGATTTTATTTATTTGACAGAGACAGCGAGAGCAGGAACACAAGCAGGGGGAGTGGGAGAGGGAGAAGCAGGCCTCCCGCCGAGCAGGGAGCCCGATGTGGGACTCGATCCTGGGACCCCGGGATCATGACCTGAGCCGAAGGCAGACGCTTAACGACTGAGCCACCCAGGCGCCCCCACCTGTCCTGTTTTTAACATTCACCTAGCAAAACCCCTAACAGCAAGTAAGGTAAAGGAATATACCCACAGAATGATTGTCAAAGTCCTTGGTGCATTTAGGATCTCAGATTCTAGAAACTTTATTAATAGTAGGTAAAATGCTATTGAAATTTCCCAAGTGGCTTTGACACACAAAGGCTTGTATTTGACCTATAACACATACGATTAGTTTTCACAATATGTAACAGAAAAGCAAAAATAACCGTGGCTTAAATGAAAGAAAATGATTTCTCCAACCTAAGAAGTCTAGATGGTAGATATCTGTGGTCTGGATTGGGGGCTACTATGGTTCTCAGGAACTTATTCACCCATTCTGTCTTTCTGTCCCACCATCTTGGTGCATATCTTCAAAGTCCCTTCATGGTCCAGGATAGCACCTGGGGCTCCAGGTCTCTGGTCTGTGGTCCAGATGGCAGGAGGGAGAAAGGACAAAAGGGCCACATCCCAGCTGTGCTTCCTCTGAGTAGTCTCCTGGAAGTCCTACACAACACCTGCTTGTATTTCATTGAGCAGGACTCAGCCACAAAATGCCTTGTTTCATTGAACTATAACAACCTGTTAGTCTGCATCATGCCGTGGGCCTGGGCTTGTTCACTCTTGGATCTTGGGGGACTGCCATACCTAGCACACAGTAGGAGTTTAGTGAATATAGGTCTAATGAGGAAATGCTCTTTGCTTGGTCTAAAGAAAGGGAACGAAAAGAGCATCCTACTAGATAACAATAAATGTTTATCTTGTAATCTGAACCTGAAAACAACACAGAGCTAACTTTATGTTCTTTTGGATCAAAGAAGATAATTACTCAGGGACTTCCTCGAGTCACAACCTCTCTGGGTCACAACAGAGCTTTGGGATCAGGCCACATGACCCTGTTGTAAAGTTAACTGGCTAGTGGAGATTAACTGAATAGTGCTATGTGTTAGCTCTGTACTCCGTGACCACAGAGGCCAGAAACACTTGTCTGGTGGTAAGGAAACACCTAGCATTCTTTAACTAGTCAAGAGTCCAGCTTTATAAAAGATGTATTCTAAATACTTCTGATCTGTTTTCAGGAAGAAACCAATCCTGCTTGTGCATGGAGATAAACGAGAAGCTAAGGCTCACTTACATGCCCAGGCCAAGCCTTATGAAAACATTTCCCTTTGCCAGGTAGGCTGCTTATTGCTGTTTGAGATCCTGCTTAGTCTGAGAGTTGGAAAGAAATTTAGACATTTAGTCTATCCACCCACCTAGAGCAAGAATCCTTTCTTTAGTATCACCAATGGATACTTGTCTAGCCTTAACTTAAATGCTTCCTGAGAGAGCCCATCTGTGTGTGGGTAGCCCTTGTGGTTGGAAGGATTTTTCTTTATGTTGACCTGATGTCTCTGTATTTGTCAGGGTTCTCCAGAGAAACAGAACTGATAGGGTATGTATATGTGTGTAGAAAGACTTCTTTGAAAAGAATTGGCTCACATGATTGTGGGGACTGGCAAGTCCAAACTTTGTAGGATAGGCCTGCGGGCTGGAGACCCAGAAGAGAGTAGGTCTGTAGCTCAGGTCCAAAGATAGTCTGAAGACTGAGTTCCCTCTTCCTTGACGGAGTTGGTCTTTTTTTCTTAGGCCTTCAACTGACTGGATGAGGTCCACAAACAAAGGGTAATCGGTTTTACTCCGTCTACTAATTTAAATGTCAACCTCATCTAAAAATAACCTTCATGGCAATATCTGACCAGGTATCTGGGTTCTGTGACCTAGCCAAGTCGACACAAAAAATAAATCCTCACCATCTCCTTTTACCTTTCACGTTTGGGTCCTGATTTCCCTTCTCTGGAGCCACATAGAGTAAATCTCATCTCAGATGTGACTGATGCTTGTATGTGAAGTCCTCTATTGTACCTCCTTAGTTTTCTTTCAGGTTCGAGCATGGTTTCTTAAGTTGTACTTGTTAACAAGAATCCCTATCTTCCCCCAACCTGCCAGTACTCCTCTGTTTGCATCTAGTTTGTCAGTGTCCTTCTCGAACCTAACCAGGTTTTCTGGATGGAATTCAGTGGCTGCTGCTTTCTGAGTGCAGCTTAAAACTTATTTTGACAACTTACCTGACTGGTAATAGCTGCTGTTGCCCTTGACCCGTAGTCCTCTGATCTTTTTCACGTGAATTGCAGCCAAGGTCTATACTGGGGAGATGGACAAATGAAAAGCAAACCTGTTAGGAAACTGCCTGTGTGAATTGAGCTGCAAATGATCCACGCCTGATGGGGAGATGTTAAATGGTCTTGTAACAGGTGTATCTGCTTGGTTTGCTGGGACCAAAGCAGAGCAGAAAAGGCCAGAAGGTTGTTGCCCAGGTTTTTGTTGTAGTCCTAGAATTCTGTCCTAATGCTCTTCAGGCCATACATGGAAATACACTTGAAGTCTTGGACTTCCGTTATCATCACTGGTTGCTTTTGATTCCACCTTGAAGAGAATATTGTGTGTGACATTCCGTGCAAGAAACTGGCACACTGGGGAGAGAAAAGCAAGGATTTCCTTCCTGTGGAAATGGTGGCTGTGAAGTGGCTAGTGTCGTACTGACCTTCTGTTTTAGTGCTGGGCAGTCCATTTCCAAGCAGCCACAGTAAGATACTTCCATAGCCCCTTTCTCTCCTTGCCAGAGGGAGATGGCCTCCAGATTTCTGCCCTTGGAGTGCATTGACAAGAGTGAACTACACAGAAACCTAGATGATTTTTCTCCATTTTCTTGTGTTTTTTTCTCCCTGTCCATATAAGATGTAAGAATTCCAACTCATTTTGATTTTCTTTCAACTATAAAACGTTATCTGTGTATATGTGGTTATTTTTAAAGATTCAAAGGGAGAAACCTCAGTCGGATCAACCTTAAACTGGTCTTAAATTTTTCCTATGATTTAACCCACAGTACTTTATATAGTTGGAGTTTTAATCTTTTTTTTTAAGATTTTAGTTATTTAAGAGAGAGCATGAGATAGAGCATGAGATGGGGGAGGGTCAGAGGGAGAAGCAGACTCCCCGCTGAGCGGGGAGCCCGATGTGGGACTCGATCCCAGGATCCAGGATCATGACCTGAGCTGAAGGCAGTCGCTTAACCAACTGAGCCACCCAGGCGCCCTATATAGTTGGAGTTTTAAAACAGTCACTCTTATCCAACATATTTGTGGCTCACCTTCTACACCTAGGTAAGCCTCTGCTTGGCGGTTGCCTAAAATCCCATGGTTTGCTTTTGCTTCCAAAAGAGGAGGTTTAACTGCAGTAGGATAATACTCATAAGACTAATTGTGGGTGGAAGATAACACAGGAATCCTAAAAACCAGCCATTAAATCAATGGAAATAGTCTTTTTCAGATACTAGCTCCTTGTACTGAAAAGTAGGGCGAGTGTGGCATGCGTGGTGGTGTGCTCCAGGCCCGCCACTAGGGGGCGAGGTCGTCTTTCCCGCGAGTGACGAGATTTTCAGATGGTCCCATTTCTAGTCTGAAGTATAGATTTGTGGCCCCATCCTGACCTGTTGAAATATTGTTACATCTTGTCTGTAAAATGAATTCTTGGGTTTTTTTGGGGGGGGGCAGCATAGTGTTACTTGATGAAGCTGAGGCATACTAGTCAAAGAAGCAGCAGATGCTCCCATTTTGCACATATGGGACCTGAGGCCAGAGATTGAGGCCTTGTGGTGGTCAAGGTTCAAACTGCTTGGGTTCTGCAGTTCTCTACCCACTATGTCCTTCTGGGCCCATCACTTCTGTAAGCCTAATTTGTTTATCTTTAAGATGGGTTGCTAATAGTCTTTTTCACTGGGTTTTTGTGCCAAGGATTTGGTGCATTTGCCCAAAAAGCATCCATTAACTATTACCTATTCAAGTTAATATCCTTGTACTTAGACTTGCCTAAGAGCAAACAGCTTATAGCAAAACTAAACTCGGAAGCCAAGTCTCTTGACCACTGCATTTTTTGAGCTAAGTATCAGTTTACAGAGAGGCAGTTTTCATTCTAATTGTGTAATTTTAAAGACCTACTATTCCCTGATCTCTCTTCATTTGTGTAGCCAGAACATACAAATGAATCTGGTCTGTGAGTGTCCCCAAACACTGAGCTTAAGAATGTAGTGAGCGGGGCCACCTGTCTGAGCATCCCCAAGATGGGCTGTGTCATACTCCCCTGTGTTCCAATTGCCTCTTTCTGCCTCCAGCATACAGGTCCATCCCTCTGCCCTGTTGGGGCAGGGAGCTTGATTATAGTAGCACTTGGTTCCATTTGTAGAGTGTTTACCCCATGCAGGCCCTATTTTCTTTTTTTTTTTTTTTAATGATTTTACTTATTTATTTGACAGAGAGAGACATAGAGAGGGAACACAAGCAGGGGGAGTGGGAGAGGGAGAAGCAGGCTTCCCGCCGAGCAGGGAGCCCGATGTGGGGCTTGATCCCAGGACCCCAGGATCGTGACCTGAGCCGAAGGCAGACGCTTAACGACTGAGCCACCCAGGCGCCCCCAGGCCCTATTTTCTAGACAGTTCATGTAATTGTCTCCTTTGCTCCTAAAACTCTGAATCCCCTAACAGCACCCTCATTGTAAAGAGGAGGAAGACGAGGCATAGAGACTTAAGTATTTTTCAAAGTGGCCCAGAGTTGTAAGGATGGGATTTGTGTCCCTACACCCGCATTCCTCACTGTTGAGCTGGTTTGGCATTTCTGTTTAACTCTTTCATAGCCTACATCTTCAGGCATATTCTGCTTAACCAAGGTCTTGCTGTACTGGATGTTAGATAAAAATGTTTTAATTCTCCACCCACTCCTGTTTGTTTGTAAAGGTATCATTTTGTAATAGGAAATAGATTGAATATCTCTTTTCAGCACTTGCTAGGTTGTCAATATAAGAGAACTTCTGTTTTAACATCAAAGTATGCTGCTACCACATTTTTTTTAATATATGGTCTAGAAACTTTCTGATATGTTAATTTCTGTATAAGCCAAATATCTTAAAATTTTGCATAGGGTCTCATTTGGTTTTTTTGGCAACTAATATCTGGCTTCTCGCTTCTGATTACTGTAATTAAAAATGGAGTATGTATCAAATCATTCTGGCTAACAAAGTCTTAATGAGCCTCACTGGGTAGGATTATAAAAGTTGTAGTGTCAGTCCAGGGCTTGTCCACTAGAGGGCAGTAAAAACAATTCAAAACAAAGTGGACCTGAACCTTTTCTAACTTGATTTCCAATAGATAGGGATATTCGGTTTGTTAAAAATAAGTGACTCAGCTTCTTTTTCATCCTAGGCAAAGTTGGATATTGCATTTGGAACACACCACACGTAAGCAAATTTTTTGAGATGGGGGAGGGTATGATTTTTAGTAGAGCCAAGGAGGCAACTCCCAAAAGTGCTTGTGAAGGAACTCACAGGTGACAGTTTTGCCAGGGAAAAGAATCTGTCAGTAAAAAGTAGAGGCAGTGGAACTGTTTACCAATGGCCTTAAGACAAAGTCCTGGGGTTCTGGCTATCAACATGAAAATCTGAATCTGTGATGTGGTTTCTGCTTTCTTTCTATTCAGGACATTTCTTATAGCCAGCTTGGGAATATTTGGTGGTTGTGTGGTCCATGGTTATGGATGACTGTACGTGTCAGTCATGAGTCTGTGAATTCTACTACCTTAAAAAAAAAGTCTGATGATCTCTTAAGATGCTGAGTTGCATTAAATAGAATATTGTTAGGTCAGCCTCATGTTGTGATAGAAAGAAAAGCTATTTTACAAAGTTACCTTGAGAGGCTGCTGCCTATCCCTGCTCAAGACTTCTGAGAAGTTCCTTTTAGAATAATTTTGAGATGTTGTAAACCAGACAGGAAAAACTGTTACTTCCTACCTGACACGTACCTAATGATCAGTTTGACTCCTGTTCTGCTGCCATGAGTCTTACAGCTGTTTGAACCTTTTTACATAATTGTTCTATAAATGAGAAAAAGAATAAGATATGGTTGTCCCTCTTTCAATATTTTTATAAATCACATTTCTCTAGAAAGGATTTGTCAAAAGAATGTGACAAAGCCTCATCTTTGAGACCAGTGGTGGAAATGGGTTGGTATTGCAAGCAGATTCCTTCAGGTGTCCATCTCTAGGGCAACAAGGGATCTCATAGGAGGAATGTTAGTCCTGAGTCTTGCTGTGGCCATTGTTTTCTTGATGTTATGGTGACTTGAAATAAGGAAATGTGTTCATCTTTCTTTAGCAAAATACAGTTTGAAGCATACAGCCTGTTTTAAAAAGGAACCAGAGCGGGAAGAGTTGAGCCATTTCATAAAAGGATGCCTTTCAACCCTACATTATCTGGTCTTAGATCCCCTTGAGTAAATGTTGCAGTGTTTACCAGCCATCCCTAATTAGTAGCCTCTAACAGGATAGGGTTTGAGGATTGTTGTAAACTTTAAGCATTTAGCTCAGGTATAAACTCTTTATGTAGCACTGAGGTCACAGGATGCTAACTTCAGCAAAGGATACAAAATAGCCTTGAATAGACTGAATAGGTATCTTAGACTCCCCTCCCTGCATCACAGGAGAGCCTGGTGGTGGATGGCAATAGTCAACCTGTCCTAGGTAGACATTCTGCCAGCAGTGGATAACACTGAATGGATCCTAGCCCACTGCCCTTAGCTGGACCCCTAGCATAAATACCTTACTGATTCTAAAATACTGCCCCCCATTTGGGCCCTGGACATGATTTGCTAGATCCTTAGTGCCAGCTTCCTGCACTAGCCACACATTCTGAGCCAGCAGTCCACATTGGGTGTAATCATGCTGCAGTTACGTGCTGGCACATAGGAGAGCCTGTGTCTTCCATCTTCATTTCAGTTACACTGTAAGTCTTGTGAGGGACTGAGCGTGTTGGGCCTGGCCAGGATCTAGCACAGTGACATTTGATTGATCCTGGAGGGGCTATCCTTTTTTTTTTTTATGCTATTTAACAAATTATTTGGTCCTTCCTTTTCATTATATAGAGGTCCTGAGTAGATAAGCAGTTACCTTCTAGCTATTGTTGAAGACAGGACTAGAACTCATTTAAGTTTTTATTCTCGTTTGTTTACAGCTAAAACAGCTAGTTTCCTTTGGTCTACTCTTCCACCTCACCCCTGTTACACACACACACACTTAGCGGGTTGAACCCAGCAGAGTTACTCACTTGGAGTTGTAAATGCCTAGGGAAGCAGTTACAACAAAGTCCTTCCCAGCCACATCGTCTGTGTAGTTTACATATTGTTAAAATGCCAGTATCTTGTAGGAGATTAAACTCATGTCTTGAAGTTACTCAGTTGCTCGTTTAAAAAACTTTTTTAAAGAATTCATTAAATATTGAGACATAGTTCTAGTGTTTTGAGACTTAATAGTTCTTCTAGCTCTTAGTGTTTGGGTGAAAGAGGCGAAATTATAGGAGTTAGAAAGAGGAGGAAACCTTCCAGCTCCTGGTGCTGGGGTGTCACGTGCCTCCCCAACTTGAGAGTGTAGCTACTGCAGTAAATAGGGAGTAGTCTTTGACGTTCACTTTAGCAAGCATGTATTGACCATGTACTGTGCACAGAGCATCCGAAGACCACCAAGATGTAGCCCCCATCATCATCATCCCTGTTAGGTACAATAAACGTGCTTTATCCATGTCTCTGTAGGATGCCATGCAGTCCCAGGGCCTGTCACCCAGTGCTTTAGAATTCGGAAGCTTTTCAGTGTCCCCCAGAGCTGGGAGCAAAAGTACTTCTGGCCCTGAGAATCAATAGCGGGGAAGGAGGGAAGCCAAAGCTGCCAAATGGGAATGTCTAACCGGGAGCCAGTGGCAGACTGCAGGGTGGTCAAGGCACCCCTTTCTGCTTGCTTCTGTAGCCGGCCGCCCAGCACACATGACTTAGTCCTTCATCTCCCCTAGACCATATTGTCTGCCCGTCCACCCACTCACCAGTTGTGTGAAGTGTCCTCGGCCCCGTTCTTCCCTGTGGAAACTGTGCACAGTGAGAGGAAGATCCCAGCCCATGTGGTCCAGACAAGTTCTTCTGGCTCATTCGGGAACCTTGATCATTCCCATTGCCTACCCAGCCGTAGATCTGCAGTTGTAGAAGGCGACTGTTAACACCTCCTGGATTGCCGTGGGGATTTGGTGTGTAGCTGTTCTGGAGAGCTGCTGGCGTGCCTGGCACGTAGGTGCTCTGCAGACCTTTGGGTTCTCCCCGCTTTACACGAGTAGCTCCAGATTGGGAAATAATCCCTTTTGCTGCCCCCACAACTTAACAGGTGATAGGGAGGGCAGCGTTTCTTCAAGGGAGACCCCCTTTCTTATCCTTTATCCATTTTTAATTGTGATTTTTATTAGCTCATGCCATTTTGTCCGAGATGATGGCTCTCCTTAGAATAGTTCCCAATTCCGTTGGGTAGGATTCACTGACAGCAGTACATGATTTTCCTGATAATTGATGCCTTGATTAACGGAAATATTTGTGAAACTTACATCTTGAATTCATAACTGGCCTTATTCTTAATTACAGTCAGCTGCTAATTTGGCAACTGTGTGTGTAAATCTGCCCAGATTTCAGGGAGCATGTTTCATAAATGGAGAAAAGATGGGTTCAGCAGCTGTCACTTCTCCAGCTTTGCATTAACTTACTGTTTGCCAGCTTCGGTTAACTTCTCATTTTGGCAAGAGCTAAATATCTCATTGTCTATTCTTTGCATTATCTTTTTATGTTAACCTCATCCTGTCCAAATACTGTTCACGGTATTGTTGGTTTGGAGAGAACCAGTGGTTCATTTCGCCCCCCATGCGTGAACTGACATCAGTAGGTATTAAGTAGCATTTTGGCCCCAGTGGAAATAAGGCAGAGTGACTGTCTTGAGGAGTGAATTTCTAGTTACAGGGAGAGAACTTAGATTCCTGAAATAATTAGGAAACAATTGGGAGGCCAAAAGCCCTCCAGCAGTAGATGAAAAAATGAAGCAAGACACTGAAGGAGTCCTGGAAATGCACACGTGTGAGAGTTTGTTTCACGAACGCATGTTACATTTCCTTCTTGCAACCCTATGCAGCAGGGAAGGGGTTTACCCTTTGTTTTGTAAATGAGAAACTGAGGGACAGAGTGACTTCCTTAGGGTCCTGTGGCCTCCAACTGATGATTGGAACAGGTCTTTCAGCTTCAAGTAGAAAGCTCTTATTTGTATCCTATTCCTTCTCTCGCTAGAATTAAAATATGAGAACTCTGATGACTGGAGGCCTGGGGAAGGAAGGCCCGTGGCAAAGGGAGGATTCAACTGGGTCTGATTTGAGTAAATGAAGAAAAGGAAAGATTTATTTCAAGGCCAGAAATGCATTGGTGATGAGTATGGCATTTGTGGAGTATGAGAAAAGATCAGTCTTAGGATAGTGAAGCATTTTCAAACTTTTCTAAGCCACAGCTCACATTAAAAAATACAGCGTACATTTTAGTCTGTTACACGTGTCCATACTCATGTGCTAAAACCAGTTATTTAAGTATCTACAATATATTTTTCAGTTTCTAACTTCATTGCAATTTTTTTAAGAAATATGTATTTTAGAGAGCGTAAGCGGGAGGGGCAGAAGGAGAGAGAATCTTAAGCAGACTCTCTGTTGAGCACAGAGCCCAGCGTGGGGCTTGATCCTAACGACCCTGAGATCATGACCTAAGCCAAAATCGAGTGAGATGCTTAACTGACTAAGCCACCCAGGCGCCCCTTTATTGCAACTTCCTAAAAAAATGCTAGCCATGATGTAGCAGAAGGTTGTGACCATACTTTGAAAAACACTGGACAAGAAGCTTTCCATCGTCCCGAATAGTAGCAGATAATAGATAAGGGTAAGGGCTCGGAGTGTCAGGCTTGACCATGTGGGCAGGATGAGGCAAAAATTCATTTACCGATACTCAGAGCATTTTGGAAGGTGGTTTTCTACCTATCTCTTAAATAGACTTTGATTTTAATAATGTGTAGAAGAAATGAAGATTATAAATGTTAAGTTTGAGTATTAGAAGGGTCTAAGAAATCCTTTAGCTGTGATATTTGCACTAGAAAAATAGTACATATTTTAAAAGTAGTGTTAATGCTTTTGGTCTCTTCTCTGTTCTTAAAGGAAAATGATGTTACTGCTGTACGAAGAAGGCCTCCGGCTTGTCATCCACACCTCCAACCTCATCCATGCTGACTGGCACCAGAAGACTCAGGGGTTTGTAGGCTTCTAGTTACTTCACAGCAGTGGCTGTGGGTGGCATTCCCTTTTTCTTATACTGTTTTAAAAAAAAAAAAAAGAACACCCTCACATGTGGCATAGAAAAGAGACCTACACGGAAATAGTATTTTACTACTGCCCTGCCCCAGGCCGACTCTCTTGAAGTATCGAGTGCTAACAGTTTAGTACATACACATCCATGGCTATTACATGTGTAAACAGAAATACTTTTTTTTTTCCCTAGCTTTTACAAAAATGGGATTATACACACTGCAGCCAGGCACAGGGAACAGCATATGCAGAGGATCTGAGGCAGGAAAGAGGGTATAAAATGTAAGGTCTGAACCCATTTTTTTGGTGAGACCCATCAGTAACTTGCCCCGGAACCCACTATACTCTTGCTTGCCATTTCCCAAATGGTAGTGAAGGGAAACTTAGTGGTTAATCATATGCTAAAACTTCCTGTCATCCTCAGTTTATTTTTCCATGAAAGAAATCTGGTGTCTAAGCCTTTAATATGGTCATATGGTCATGAATCACCAAGAGAAAAATTGAATTTGAAATTTTTTCGTGCTTTTTTTGTTATTACTAATCCTTTGTCCTTGGTATACTTATGCTAGATCTAGTCTTTGAATCCTTTTTAGAAGAGGGGGTTGGTTTTTTTGTTTTGTTTTGGGGATTTGCTCAAATCAAGTTTTAAGCATTGTTCTCCCACTTGGTAAGCTCTTCCTTCTGGTTGGCTTTCATTTCCATTTTTTTAAGCCATTTTGTATATCTCTGCATTCTCCAGGGTTAGAAGAAACTCAAGCATTCATCTAGCACCTTTCATAGTTCCCATATTCTCCACTCTCCTCCTCCCCAGCCTTACGCTCCCTGTCACTGCCCAGGCTGGGTAGAACTCTTTAATTTCAGGACATGCTAGCTCTGGCAGAGCCCAAGCCACATCTTAGGTTGAACTGAAATGCAGGACCTTCTAGACTCCGTCCTGTGGGCTTGGTTCGACTCCACTGCTGTGTAGAACAAGAGTACCCTCTCCCCTTTCAGACAGTCCTTCTAGTTTGGAAAGCAGGCTTTTCCCTGAGCCCAACATCTCTAGCTCTCTCTTCACTCCCCTAGCAAGTGGCTTAGAGCCCCACCCCCAGTGCTGATAGTTTTTCTGTAAACATGTTCCAGTTTTCAAGTGTCCCACTTAAAATCTGCTTCTCAAAATGCAGTTAATTCCAGCTGGTTCAGGGTGGAGGGGATTACCACTGTCGAAAAGCCTCAGCCACAGGAGGACTCTTGATCAACTGAATTTAGAGTTAACTACACCTTTGCTACTCCTACAACTGCTTAGCTGCTGGGTTGGGTTTTGAAACTCATGAGTCATAATGGAGTTTATCAAGTTGGCAATGAGTCTTATGTGGCTCAAAGAAAGAATCCCACCCATGCCCCCCAGCTCTTTCTGGAGTCAGAAGCTTGAGCCATGCTTCTTTAGGTCTTTCCAAGATGGCTGCTGTGGGGGAAGGGATTAAGGATAATGATTCAGGTGTTCAGGTTTTTTTTCCATTATGGAAAAAATTTTTTTCTTTTTTAATTCTTTAAATTAACTAGTTTCTAGCTTCACATGGTTTCAAACTTAAAGTATCAAGGGTATGAAATCTCCAATTTCTCTCTGCCAGCCACCTTCAAGTAGGATACTATTATCCCACAGTGAGTCTAGATTCTAATCTCAAATTTGCATTTTTGTGTTGTGGGTTATAATTTTTTAAATGTTTAAAAGTAGTCCTTTTGTGTAATTCTCATGATTGGTCTGCTAGTTATGCTCTGGTCCTCTTCTGCTATACAAGTGTTTCAGCCATCCTTTTCAGCTGCTGCTTGGTCTGCCTTTTAATTTCTCACTTTTAAAATTATTTGGCCCACGATAATTTCACATTTTACTTTGTCAAGTGCTAAAAACACCTCACATCTCCGAATCCTGGTTTAGAAAGTCGTCATCTGTCCTGTTCCTCATCCAGACATGGTTGTGAGTGAGCCTGTAATCTAGGAGGAGTCCAGCAGCCTGTGGGCTCTGAATTGCTATTTGTGAGGGAGAGACTGACACATCCATCCAGCCCAGTGTGCTCATTTTACACGTAGAGAGGCAGGTGCTCACAGAGGTGGTTGGGCTGGTGCCAAATGACACAGCCAGTTAGAAGCAGATCTGGCCCCAGAACCTGGGCTGTAGTCCTTGTCGCACATGTTACCCCTTGTACAAGGGGTCTCCTCAAGGTGGGAAGGGAAGGTATGACATGCCACCCTGCTAGAAACGTATGCGTTTCAGAAGATGTACGTGCAGGACCCTTATGATTCTGGATGCTTCCTGCCCTGGTGGCCTGCATCTCGCCAGTCTCCTTTGAGGGTTGCCAGGTGAGAGGAGTTGGGCAGTTTCTCTTTGGGCTTAATGGGTAGCACTGCAGTGGGATAGCCACAGAAGCGGAAAGGTAGTAACAGCAAAATATCCTTAGTGCTTGTTTAAGCCTGGACGTTGTTCATTATCTCACGTGTGAGGCACACATGACCTGTGATGCAGGACTGCTAACCCGGTTGGTTATTTTTGCAGTTTCAGCTGCAAAATCAGTTTGCAGTTGAAACTGAGCACGGGGTTTGAAGCCATACTTGTTTGTGATCTGTCATGGAGCGCATCATAGAAGGATTGGGTTTAGATATGCTTTTGCCACTTGTGGGTGTATAGAAGTTTGGGTGACGGAATTGTCCTCCTTTGAGGAGAATTGGCGAAATGAAAGATGTCTTTAATATGTTGTTTACTAGGTTATTTGAAAGTCTGAGGTTAGTATAAATGTAATAGCATTAAATGTGGTATCTACTCATTGCAGATGCCAGAAAAGTACAGGATCTGCAAATATCTCAAACGGCTATAGCATATATATCATGAAAATGGGTTTATTTATTGTAAATAGATTTGTATATACATTTTTCTTAGTGTAGGTAACTTTTTCCCATTTGGCTGAAGAGCTACATGGGTGTAGCTTGCTGGGGTTACTACAGGTGGTATGGATTTGCTGTGACAATTAGTGCAGCTATTAACCGTTGTCACAGGATCTTAGCAGTATGAAGGTAGGGGGCGAGGGTAAAGAATAAGGAAGGTGTGGTCAAAGAGGGAGCAAAGAGCATTGAGTTGAGAGGTGGGCAAAGCCCGATTTTACTGGGTCCTAAATTCCTGGTGAGGTATTGAAAAATCATTCTGAATATCATGGAAGCCGTTGGAGTGGTGTGATGGGATTTATGCTTCATGTTCCCTAAGGATCCTGTACTTACCATGTGGACACGGGAAGTGTGATTCGCCTCTTCCTTAGGGTGAATATGTAGTCAACACAGGTATCATTGTAATCAGTTCTTTTCCTGACTGTTCAGTTATTTTTTTTCTGTTCCAGAATATGGTTGAGCCCCTTATACCCACGAATTATCCATGGAACCCACACATCAGGAGAATCAACAACACATTTTAAAGCTGATCTCATCAGCTACTTGATGGCTTATAATGCTCCTTCACTCAAGGAGTGGATAGATATCATCCACAAGCATGATCTCTCTGAAACCAAGTATGTGGTGTTTAGCAATTCGGGATTCTTAAAGTGGGTGAATACCTTGAGAGCCCCACAGTATCTGCAGTGGAAAGAGGTAGAATACTTGGCTGTCCTTCATAACATGAGAGCAGATTCTCTCACTCTCTGCATCTCCTAGGTCTGAGGTGCTAAAGTGGAGGCCAGTAACTGTCTTGCTCACCATAAGCCTCCCTCTGGAGTACTCCTAAAGTGACTGATTTCATTGCTGGCACCTTATACCTCGTGAATGTTCCACCATGAGTTGATGTGCTTAAAAATTAGTTTGAGTAACGATTACTGTTCTGAGGAGTCACCTCAAAAAATAGGTGATCTCTTAGAACATCTCATGATAACATTAGTTTTTGTGTGTATTTTGTGGTTTGGGGGTCCACAAATTACATCACTCTGTTCTATAACTTGTATTTTATATCCTTTTAGTGTTTATCTTATTGGATCAACCCCAGGGCGCTTTCAAGGAAGTCAGAAAGATAATTGGGGACATTTTAGGCTTAGAAAGGTAACAATTTTTACTATTTTTTAAATTAATATATATTCATTTATAATTGTATATTTTGATGGCAGCTTCATTATAACTAGCACAATTCTGGGTGAACAGGCTCTTGATAAATTGTCTGGTTATAGTTTTCAGTAATTACTTTTTAATGTTTTGTCTTTTAGAGGTGTAGACTGCTCTAAATGGCAAAAGTATAAGGACTTTTTTAGTTATTATAGATTTCTCATTCATGCAGCTCTTGTAGCTTTTGATTTCAGGATCTGAAGGGTTTTTAACATACAAATTCAACAAAGAACAGAAAAGTACAATTGAGTAAATAGTACTATAATGTATTTTGTTTACTAAACCAGGGCCTTTAAGAGTTATTACAGAAGAGGCCTTTGCTGGTGGTATGAAAATGATGAAGAAAAGTCTCTAACAAATTAAAACAGCAAACAAGTTAAAGATGACGATTTTCTTAATCTGTTTAGGAGATACACTAATGACACTAATAAATTCCCTATGTGGCTCTCGTAAAAGCTTTACCTTTTTCTGTGAAGTATTTGTCATGTAAGAATTAACCTTTGGTTAATGAAACTTTATCTTAATTTGCTTTTTTGAAATGAGGCCACAGCTGAAAACATAAGATCTGGAAGCCAACATCCTCATTTCTTGGCCTAGAGAAGGCATTAGAGCACACTGGCTGAGTGGATAGCTTGGAGGTAGATTCCCAGACCTGGGTTCAAATCCTTACCTGTTAACAAGTCATATGACCCGCGTCTCCTCTATAAAATGGCATAACAACAGTACTCAGAAAATTGCCTAAGGATTAGACGAACTTAAAGAAGGCAAGGCTCATGTTGAGCCTTCAGTGTGCTGGTTGGTGGCTCTCAGTTTGTGACGGGATGGTTGAGACAGGCTAGATGCCAGCACGTGGTGTGTAGAATCGGTCTTCCTGGAGGATAAAGAGCATCTTGGTTTCCAGACCACCTCTCACAAGCTCCTGTTGCAGCACAGCTGCCTTCCGGGGAAGACGCAAGTGGTCAGACTTGTGTTTCACTGACCTATAAATGGAAGCCCAGGGACATGTCCAGGGCCAGGTAGCCGATCAGGGGCTGAGCACCAGAACAGAAACTGGGTCTTGTAGCTGTCAGTTCCGTCCTATTTCTTACACCATGCTGCAGGAGGGCAGAAACTGAGAACTAGGCTTTTATAATACTAAAGCTGTGTTAAGAAAAATAATACATATGAAATTAAACAATGCGCTCCATTGGGACAGGAACTGTGGCTTATTTTTCTTCAGCCTCTTGGTAGTAAACACACAGTACATGTTTAAGTAGATAAAATTTCCAAATATTTTTGAGTTGTTTCTGCAGCTTTGTGTTAAGTATCAAAGCGGGAAATGCAGATCAGGCTCCCTGTAGTGCTTAGGGTGCTCTGTATATATACATAAATACACTGTTTTATTTATTTATTTATTTTTTAGAGCATCACTACGTGGAGCCCAAGTGTTAAATCTCTTTCAAATGATGGAAGTCAAAATATACAGTAGTTTGTATTTTCTTAGGTATTATTTCAAGGCAAAAATCTCATTTCATATGGCAGGTCAGTGGTTTATCTGACATTCCTACTAAAAGGGATCTTTTAAGAAAATTGGTTTTGCTTTAATACAAATCAAAGAATTTTAGAAGAATACTTCTGTCCACCTACTCCATTAAAATATTTTTAGTATTTAAAGAATATTTTCCAAAGAAAAAAGTATGAAATTGATATGTAATATTTTCAGCATTTTTCTGTTGATTAGGGGTTCCAAGGACAGAAAATCATATTCTGAATTGTTAAAAATTTTTCTGTTCACAGCTTCTGAAAGAGCATGCCTGTCCTAAAGGAGAGTCTTGGCCAATAGTAGGTCAGTTTTCAAGCATTGGGTCTATGGGAGCTGATGACTCGAAATGGTTGTGTTCTGAGTTTAAAGAAAGCTTGGTGACGCTGGGGAAGGAAAGCCGGACCCCAGGGAGAAGTTCCGTTCCTCTTCATCTGGTAAGTGCCTGTCCTACCTCACTTGATCGTGTTTATTCTCTAGTCCCAGAGAAGCATGAGAATCCATCCTCCCCCCCATAGAGGTTTTAATCAGTGATTCTTGCATGGAAACAACAGTACATTAGCACCATCGTGTGTGATCAAGTGGCCCTTGAATCCTCTGGTGCTGGGAAGGTGCTGCTCTCTGCAGAGCTCCATTTCAGCTACATACTAGCCTGTGATTTTTCCATTCCTTCCTTCAGGTTCTCAAGTCAAAGAAAAAAATATTTGATAAGCCTTGCCAGCAGAATTATGAGCATTATTAATTAGAGACTTTTGAATTAATAATTAATTTTGCATTGAACTCAGTGTTAATTTGGCATTTTTAAGAGAAAAACTGAAATAGAAGTTTTTTCATTGAATATATATGCTTCCTGTGGTTGCTAGAAGTTACATTTTTTCATAAGATGGAAATTCTTAAAATTTAAAGTGCATTTTCTAAGTTTTTAAATGAATTTTTTTTTTAAAGATTTTATTAATTGTCAGAGCATGAGCTGGGGGGTAGCGGCAGAGGGTGAGGGAGAAGCAGGCTCCCTGCTGAGCAAGGAGCCTGATGTGGGACTCGATCCCAGGACCCTGGGATCATGACCTGAGCCGAAAGCAGACGCTTAACCAACTGAGCCACCCAGGCATCCCTAAATGAAATCTTTCTAATTGAGATTTTCATCTTAAAAACATTCTTTTTAAGAAAGTTTCTTTAACATGGTACATTTTGAGTGTTATTTTGTATTTTTCCTTTTTTTAAAAATTTTTTTTCCTTTATTTTTAGATCTATCCTTCTGTGGAAAATGTGCGAACCAGCTTAGAAGGATATCCAGGTAATTGTTGGAGACTGTCTCAGTTGCATTTTTTTGGTGTATCTTTCATAAATGCCCTGGTAAACTTTTTAAAACAAGTAATAAAAATGCCATTCTCCTTGAGAAAAGAACTGGTTAGAAATTTGGAGAATATTTTCCCTTAATTGGCTAAGAATCATGGAAATAGGTAATATCGAGTAGTACTATGTCCCAAAGATGGTTCCATGCTTTTGGGCAATTTTAGTGTGTTACTGAATCCTCACAGTAACACTGTGAGGACTTGTTCTCATTTCCACAAGTAAGGTGGTCCCTTCTGCCAACAACAGGTTGGTTGTCCAACAGGTTGGTTGGCTGTCCGAATAAAACCACCTTTCCCTGCTGTGTCCTGCCTTTCCAGAGAAATTCTGACATGCCTTTCTCTGATCTCTCTCCATATTCTCCCTGCTTGTGTCTGTGGCTCTGTGTGGTTCTTCCAATTTTGAATCACAGGTATATTTAAGGTACAGAACTTCTGCTTAGTTTTGGGATGAACCTTTGGTGTTACCTAGTTGATACTTGTCCTTTCTAAAGCACTTCATCTGTAAATGCCTAGGATGATTTTGTAGGCGACTTTCAACTTTGCTATTTTCTTTATACAGTGCTAGACACTGAACTTTTATTTGGAATCCAGCAGCCCTCCAGATAACACATTCAGGAGGCAATAACCAAAAACCCAAGTAGGGTTTGTCTCTGGAAAAAAGAAATCTGATTGGCATTTGCTTGTGGCTGGAAGCAGAATGCTCTGAATTAGACTAATTTAGTCCATTTATTGCTTGTCAAACTAGATGTGACCCTGCCAGAAAAATCTTAGTAAGGTTTGGAGTGTAGTGTATCAGCCCATTTGCTGCTACCTAATGGCAAAGCCAAAATCATTTCACTGAGACTCAGACATGGTGAGGTTTTGGTTGGTTTCTGTCTTCTCCTTTCTCCACTTCTGATACACTAGATTCATTCAAAATGTGCTTTTTAATGGGGAAGAACACGGTGTTTTCCATAAAACTATTTTGTAACTGGCCCTAAATACGTTTTTTAGTTATTTGTAGTAGAGGATACGACATGCCTTGTGATGACTCAGAAATTTAAAGCCCTTTTTGGGATATAGATTATTTATGGAGAAGTTCCAACATGTGTTTGGAAAGTCAGTGGTGAATCCACAATAGAACTTTCCTTCTTTCTAAGATGAACAAAAACTGGTTACTAATTGTGTTTCCACTTGGAACTGTATCTCTACTTTTGATGCAGGAATATGGATTTTAGCATTCCGTTTTAAAAGCAACTGTTTACTGAACTTTTTTTTTTTTAAGATTTATATGTTTGAGAGAGACAACATGAGCAGGAGGAGCGGGGGGGGGATGGTGGGGAGAGAGCGAGAGAGATCTCAAGCACACTCCCCATTGAGCAGGGAGCCCAATGCAGGCCCCGATCTCATGACTCTGAGATCGTGACTGGAGCCGAAACCGAGTTAGACACTTAACCAACTGTACTACCCAGGTGCCCCTGAATATTTTAATTTTAGTGATGACTCTATTCCATTTGTAAGAATGTTTAGCTAATACAAACTCTGCTTGGAAATAGCAGAATGTAAAGGGTAAAGGAAGCAGGAACTGAGTTTTCATCTAAGTCTACCTTCCCAAGTGTCCAGCTCTTGGGCAGAAATGGAGATGCTCCAGACCAAAATGGGGTAAGGATTTCTCGCCTGCATGAGGACTGCAGGATAGGCCAGAGTTCTTCAGGTAGTTTTTCAGATACTTCGAATCTGTGCTGTTATTGATGTTTAAATTACCACCCCCAAGTGATTAATACCTCTTTCTTTTCAGATTGTAAACATTTACCATTTAACATGTATCCCTCAGAAAGGAAACCCCACTGAGGGAACATACCTAATACAAGTGTAGACCTTTTCTTTCTTTCCATAAGATGAAATAGGAAGTGGTTTTGTTTTTTCAGTGTTTACTGTAGATTCTTAATGAAGGATCCTAAAATTATTTTCTGTAATACTTGTTTTCTTCTTTTAAAAGCTGGGGGTTCTCTTCCCTATAGCATCCAGACAGCTGAAAAACAGAACTGGCTCCATTCCTATTTTCAGTAAGTAATTGGTTTAGAATGCTGCTATTGCTTCTTCAGAAATATGAATGTTATTTATGTCAGTGTGTTCTTTTAAAAAAGAACCTTACATAATACAGCTGTATTTTTTCATCTGCATATGTTAGTGATAGAAATAACTTAAAACAAGGTTTTGAACATTATTTGAAATAGGTTTTTAATACCAAAGGATAAAACTGATCTGTGAGATTTGTATTTAAATATTGGCCCTCAAAGAAAAAAAATAAAGATGATGATGGGTAATTTAGAATTTATGTAAGGAGCATTTTTAAAAAATGTTACTTGAGTATAATTGACACACTGTCTTACATTAGTTTCAGGTGTACGACATAGTGATTCAGCAACATTTTAGCTCATATTTCCAGATTATAATTCTTCTGTCTGCACATGTACATGCACGTACTGTATGACTGCAAGCTTGCCGTGGGTGGCGTCCACACCACTCTTTGTCCAGGACATGGGATCGTATTTGGTTTGTTGTAAGGGCTCAGTAAATGGTTGAATGAGCAGGTGAAGGGATTGTCTTTCATCCTCCTCTTGTTCCAGTGGGCACACTCTGACTGTTCTAGGCCAGTGCAGTTTCCTGCTTGCTTCAGGCATGTGTTACACTTGGCGGCTGGAAACAAAGGCAGATTGCATCTCAGTAGCTTGCAGGCTAATTCACTGTGTCCTTGTGGGCCCGTCCGTGTGTCCCTGTGGGCCCCCGTTGGGAGGTTATTCCTTACAGAGAACATTTCTTTATATCGATGAGCTCCTTTCACGAGTCATTTAAGTGAATTTAATGATTGAAGGAACAATCTACATAATCCTAATTCTGGTCTTAGCCTTTTTGCAAGAAAGGATTGTTGCCTCATGATGGTAGGCCCTCTCTTCCTACAGAACCTCAGTCCTGCAATACTGACAGGTAAATGTTAGCCTTGGACTGAAGTGTTTCCAAATTATCCTTTTTTTTTTTTTTTTTAAGATTTTATTTGACACAGAGAACACAAAAGCAAGGGGGAGCAGCAGAGGGAGAGGGAGAAGCAGGCTCCCTGCTGAGCAGGGATCCCAATGCAGGACTCGATCCCATGATCCCTGAGATCATGACTTGAGCTGAAGGCAGACACTTAACCCACTGAGCCACCCAGGTGCCCCATCCTCCTGCTTTTTAACATCATTTTAATATTCATCCTGTTGGCATTTTTCCCCATTTTGTACTTTTTTTCAACAAACTTCCTGAGCCCGTACTTGGTAATGCACTGTGGGAGCATGATTCCTCCTTTTAAGGAGCTCATAGTCCACGTAGGAGACAAGACATGCACATATGCAGTTGAAAACACAACAGAAGTAATAGACATGAATATATACATGTCTTACTGGCAAAAAAACCACAAAAACGGTAAGGCTAGATACCAAAGGGTTACAGTGTTTTATTATACTGCTCTCAGACAGAGTTTAATAAAATATTAGAGGTCTCATCAGAGAACTGTGTACCCACTATTTAAATTATAGGATTTTGCTTTTCATGAAGTTTCCTAATACTAGGATTATGACAGGTTTATATTTTCTTACTGGTAATGGGTCTTTCCTGTCACTAGCAAATGGTCGGCTGACACATCTGGCCGCAGCAATGCTATGCCACATATTAAAACATATATGAGACCCTCTCCAGACTTCAGTCAGATTGCTTGGTTCCTTGTCACAAGGTAAGTAGTCCTTATAGTCTTGGTGGGAAGAACTTTTTAAAATGTGTTTGTAACTCCTGCTCTGAATACCAAATGGGTTTCCAAAAAATGGTTTTGTAAATTGTCATTTAGTTTTCAGAGTGTGTATGTCTTCTGATCCTTATTTAAGAGGCTTATTACTTACCCCTTTCTAGTGCCTGTTATCATTGCCTGATTTTATGAGTCTTGATATTTATGAGGGCTTCATAAAGTCTGCATTTACTCTTGTTAAACTTAATACTTCAATAGTAGGAATTAGGTTAACATTTGAGGTAAATACAGAACAAAAATGATATGGTAAAATTAGTATTCCTTAATTACTTTCTCTTAGGTAATTAATATTTGACTGATCAAGTCTCTTAAGTGTTTTTTTTAACATCCTTATTAAATAATTAACACTTTAAGATTCACCTATTTAGTCTGCAATTCAATGATTTAGTTTATACTCACAGAATTGTGCAACAATCACTATAATTTCAGAATTTTCATTACCCCTTAAAGGAAATGCCTTACCTACTAAGCATCCTTGTGTCTATTTTTATAGCAAGGTAGATTGTTGTGCTCTTGGAAAAAGAGAACTGGACTAGAACTTCTAACTCCTAGTCTGCCCAAAGGCCATTAGGCATCTCTTAATGATTTAATAAGACAATTAATGTCATTAGTAATAATTAAGGTATGACAGAGTAATGAAAAAACTTTGAAACAAAAATTTAAACTCATGAAGCAACTCTTAAAAAAGCCAATTAGAAGCAAAACCAAGTCCCTTCCCTAGCTTATGGAAATTAGTGGTAACACTTTTTACCTGGCTCAGGGTAAGGAACTATGAGCTGAATAGTGTTAGTGGTATACATCAGATGCAACAGTGGGCTTCTGCAAAGTTTTTGAGGCACCATAGTATAATGGAAAAACATACATTTGAGTACTGAAGATTTAAGATGCTCTTCTGTCATTTACTAGCTCTGTGAACTTGCGAAATGTATTTAATCTGAGTCTGTTTCCTATTCTTTAAAATGGGAAAAGCAATGGCTGCCTTTTGGGGTTGTTGTGAGAGTTAAATGAGCTGCTCGAGGCTCCATGCATCTGACATAACAGACCGCAGGACACGACAGCTGTGATTATGCTAGTTCAGGCTTCACTGTCAAGACTGAAGGATGGCCAGGGGAATTGGTACACATTTCTTTGCTGTGTGTCTTTAAAGAAGAGAAACTTTGGCTTCTGAAGTAGGTTTCCTGGGTGTGAAGACCTGAATTAGAGATTGCCTGGGTAGAGAAGGCATTGCCTGAGACAGGTAGTGCCAGGGAGAAGAGAAACCTCTAAAATGTATGTGGCCTCGTCCTCGGGCAAGTTCAATCCCTAGTTGCCTTGGTAAGTGTGGGATTGTTGTTAATCCCTCTCCCAATTTTCACACTTTAAGCTAAATTTTTTTTTTTCCCAGATTTTATTTATTTGTCAGAGAGAGAGCACAAGCGGGGGAGTGGCAGGCAGAGGGAGAAGCAGGCTCCCAGCCGAGCAGGGAACCCAATGCAGGGCTCGATCCCAGGACCCTGGGATCATGACCTGACCTGAAGGCAGACGCTTAACCAACTGAGCCACCCACGTTCCCTAAGCTAAATTATTTAAATATTCCTGACTTAGTGATGAGAAATCAAAGCTAACCAACAAGAACATAAATTTGGATATATTACGGACCCTTGAACATAATACAAAGGAATTGGATTTTCAGAGACTACATTTCAGCGTCAGTTCATATGTTCAATAATTGTCTGTTAAGCCACATTATTAAGTTGCAAGTAGTAAAAAAGGAAACCATATTACTAAGTTGCAGTATTAAAAGCCTGGCTTTTTATATTGCTTCTGCCCCATCGTAATGCTGTGTGACAGTCACTTCCTGCATACCCTGATGATGAGTCCGTAAGACTAGGTGAATTACCTACCTGCTTGCAATTCTAAAATGCTACTTTTGGATATACTTGAGTAGTGGGCCATCATTCATCCCAAGGACTGAATGTTTTGTGTTTATTTACATGAATGTTATTTTGTTTTGTGTCGAATACCTTAAATTAGACATTTTTCTCAATCTGGTGTGACAGAATTCTCTAACAGTATGGGTCATGTTCTAGGGCTCTACCCAGTATATATACATTTTTTTTTTTGGAGTAGTCGAGGTTCTTCCTGCAATCATGCCACTTTGCATGAAGGTTGAATTGAACTTGAAGGCTATCCTTCCAACTTCGAGAAAAATCAGATAGGATTTTAACCAATGTAGGAAAAGCCATATAGAGAAATATGTCAGTTATTTGGTAAAAGTTGTCTTGTCTAGCATTATGTTATCCTGCTGGGAAAACTGTTGCCTAGAGAAATGTAGCCTTGAGTCTCTTTCTACATCATTGGACAAGTTGAATTTACTGTTTATTTGGGAATTGTTTTCCTCAGAGTAGAGTGAAAAGATGGATATACTTCACTCAAGTTGGGTATTTACTGATCCTGTTTTAGGGGTATGAAGGGAGGTTGAGATTAACAATAATCCTTGTCTAAAGGCAAAGTTTTTGTAGTCGAGTATAATGATGGCATTCGTTGAGCTCTGGGAATACAAAGCAAGACGTGACCCATGCCACGCAGAGGCTGCAAGAAGAAATGGGACACTGTATACTAGTTGTTTACCTGTGTAAGGATCTGGTGAATGCACCTTTACAAATGTATTATCTGGTTGGGGTGGGGTCAGGGTGGGTCAGAGATGCACTAAAGCTAGGGCAATGATATCTCAGGTAGGCCCGGAAGCATGTCTAAGAGTAAATAAACCAGATGACTGGAAGGTGACTCTAAGCAGAGGAAGGGGACGCAGAGGCCGCAGAGCTGGAAAAGTACATGGGGTTTTCAGGGAACATCTGAGTGAATCTGCAGTTAGATGAAAGAAAAGAGATTCCTACACCTTCAGAATGGATTTTCTTAAGCTAGGGCACCATTATGTTAAGTGCAGAAAGCATTCACTGTCTATTTATTCATTTAATATTTGTTGGTTTTGTGTTATGTGAATGACTGCTTTCATATTGACTGGCTATTACTAAATTCTGACTTGGAAGTTAATTTGTTAAGAATTTGAAACTTGTCATGGATTTGTGGCTTCTAATTTTATTCTGAAATACCTAGGCTAAAAACTATCAACTTATCAGATATATAAAAAGGTACAACAATTACTCGGTGATTTCAACGTAACAGACACTGTTCTAAGCACTTTTTGTTCATTTAATTTTCACAACTGCCCCATGGGGACTCGGAGAATGATTAAGTAGGCTGCCCACAGTGACACAGTAGTGAGTTGTGGAAGCAGGATTTGAACCCACGGAATTTGGCTCCACAGCTGGCACTCTTCACCTCAACTTTCTGATGCCACTCTTAACAGCCGATAGTGTACCTATTTTCTGTGAAGACGGGTCAAAAGAAACTGCATCACTTTACTTTGATTGTGGTATGGAAAAAAAAAACATAGCATCCCAGTATTAAAGAATATCTGACATAACTGAAGTAGTAATTTAGAAAATACTTAGAGCCCACTCTCAGCCCTTCTACAATAAGGAAAAATGTAGATCTGAAATATAAGTGACATCTACCAGGAACTCCCTTTTTTTTTTTGTTTCTTGGTTTGCCACCTTCTCTCAAATGTTAGAACATCCCAAACTGAGCTCTTACCTAGAAGGATATTTCCTTCCCAACATCCATTTTGGCCCTGGTGGCACCTGCCCACTCTTTTATCCTCCGGCTTACAGCCCAGCTGTCCTCTTGCTATTCCTTCCTTTGAGCATTCTGCAGCATTTACTGAGGTCCTTCCTCTTGTGAATGCAGGGCACTTGGGATAAAAAACATAAACATCAGGACGCCTGGGTGGCTCAGCCGGTTAAGCATCTGCCTTTGGCTCAGGTCATAATCCCAGGGTCCTGGGATAGAGCCCCGCATCGGGCTCCTAGCTCAACAGGGAGCCTGCTTCTCCCTCTGCCTGCCACTTTTCCCTGCTTGTGCATGGGTGCTTGCCCGTGTTACCTCTGTCTCTGACAAATAAAATCTGAAAAAACAAAACATAACAATCTTAAAGGCACTACCTAAATCTTATCTCTGATGTCAGAAGCCAGATATAGAAGTAATTAAAATAAGAAGAGATCGATTCTGTGCTTGAGGTGGGCATGTGGATGCTTTGGATAAGATAATCAAAGTTGTTCATTCTTTTTTTTTTTTAAAGATTTTATTTATTCATTTGACAGAGACACAGGGAGAGCGGGAACACAAGCAGGGGGAGTGGGAGAGGGAGAAGCAGGCTTCCCGCGGAGCAGGGAGCCCGATGCGGGGCTCGATCCCAGGACCCTGGGACCATGACCTGAGCCGAAGGCAGACGCTTAACAACTGAGCCACCCAGGCGCCCCAAAGCTGTTCATTCTTACAATGTCTCAGACTTTACTTTTCTGATCTCTGAAATTACCGAGTCAGATTCTACCTGGACTTGTCAAGTGATTGCCTCTCTGTGGGCCATCACACACATGGTCCACTTCCCAGGCCACCTTTCCTTTTCCTAGTTGTCGAAGACCATCTTTCAGAAACATGAATTTTTCTCCCTGTCCCATGTTCGGTTTCCCCCCACTTCCTATATGCTGAAATCCAGAGCGCTCCTTGGCATTGTGACCCTAACCATACCATTTTCACCTTTCCTATGCTGTGTTCTCCAACATGAACTGCCATAAGCAGCTTCCTATGCCCCAGTTATGCCCCAGTAATCACCCTGCCAGCAGCCTTCTCCTGGTGCCTTTGTCTTCTCTCACTGCCGTTCCAAGTGCTGCCCACCTCATAAGAGTTGTCTCCGGTCTGGTGTCTGCCCTTGGAGACTCCGCCAGCCTCCTGACTTCTCTCTCCTCCAGATCCTCCAAGCACTTACGCAGGTACCACCGTTGGAGCTTGTAGCTCCTACGTCATTGTCTTCTCTCTCCTGGCAGAGAAGAGATCCCTTATCTGCACAGCAGCTGTAAGGATGAGGTGCCACGCTTAGTGACATGACCCACAGGCTGAAAGAAGTCCACAGTTAACAAGTTCACTGCGATAAATTGATAAAGTACAATGAAAGAACTAGAAGTGGAAGTAAAATTGTAATACAGGTGCAAGAGCTACTAGTGAAAGTCTAGGACGACCACTGTGTATTACCTTCTCAGCCATTAGCATGAAAGCGTTTTTATAAAACCACTCCTTGTGCACACGTATCCATTGAGCCTTTGAAACACTGTGTTCCAGGCAGGGCTGTCTCTATTCTGCTCCCGCATCATGTTTGCTCACTCCACTGCAGTGCCTCTGCTTATGATACTCATTTGCCTAACATGCTGCCCCCCCTCTCCCCAAGAGTCCTAATTCTGTTTCCTCAAAGGCCCAGTTTAAAATTTACAGCAGGGGCACCTGGGTGGCTCAGTCAATTGAGCATCTGACTTTTGATTTTTGGCTCAGGTCATGATCTCAGGGTCATGAGATTGGGCCCCAAGTGGGGCTTCTCTCTCAGTGGGGAGTCTGCCGGAGAGTCTCTCTCTCCCTCTGCCCCTCCCCTGCTCACGCACGCACTCACATGCTCGCTCTCAAATCTTCAAAATGTACAGCCATTAAGGGATGCCTGGTGCTGTTTGAACAGTAGTACCCTTGCTTGGGAGTGCCTTTGAGACAGCCTCCCTGTTCAGTTTGTGTGCCAGTGTTTACTTGACTTTTCTCTGTCCCAGTAACCAGTAATCAGCTCATGCAGATCTGGGACCAAGTCATTCTCTTAAGTACCCCATAATATTCAAGTGCATCTCTTGAATGCCAATGGTATGCCGGGCAGAAAGAACACAAGGTGATACAGTATGGCTTCCATTTCTTCCTTCAAGAAGTCGGAGTTCTGGGTAGCAAGAATTAAATGGGACACAGTCGTTGCACTCAAGGACACTAGTAAAGCCATAGGGAGCTCAAGACGCTATATTTTCACTAAATGCTTGAGAATATGAACAATGTGCCCAGCAAGACTTCATGTTGCTGCTCTGTGTCAGGCATTGCTTACACTGTGAGGAACAAGAGTGACAGAGAACCTATCTAACAGCTTTTATTTTAGCTAGAGCGGGGTGGGAGAGGCAGACCGTATACAAATGAGTCAGCATGAAGTATCAGATAAGGGCTAGAAACAACAAAATGGGGTGATGTTGGAGCATGTCTGGAGGGGTCAGAGAAGGCCTGCTTTAGGAAGTAACATTTGGGCTGAGTTGATCTAAAGGTGGGGGTAGGGGGTAGGCCCTCAGTTGGTAGAGTAGGTGGAACATTGGAGTGGCCCAGTGTGGCCGTGCACAGGCCATGCCAGATCATACAGGGCCTTGAAGGCCAGAATAAGAGTTTTATTCTAAGTGCTGTGAAAACCATATGAGAGTTAAACAGTGGAATGACATCTGATATATGTCTTTTATTTATTTATTTTTAAGATTTTATTTGAGAGAATGAGAGAGAGCACATGAGAGGGGGGAGGGTCAGAGGGAGAAGCAGACTCCCCGCCGAGCAGGGAGCCCGACGCAGGACTCGATCCAGGGACTCCAGGATCATGACCTGAGCCGAAGGCAGTCGCTCACCCAACTGAGCCACCCAGGCGCCCTGATATGTGTCTTTTAAAGATAACCTGGGCTGCCGAATGGAGAGTGGGTCATTGGAAATGAGTAGATGTGCATAGGCCAGCTGGGAAGCATGGAGAGATTATGACAGACATAATTCTTAGAAGTGAGTGTTCATGGGGAAAGAGCAGGTGGATACGGGCTACGTGAAGGGGGGCGGGGTACTATCTGTATAGAACATGCCCCCAAATCTCTCTTGAGGAAAGGCAGTCAGGATGGTGGGAAGAGCGTGGGTTTGGAGTTACACAGACCCAAATCCAAAGACCCACTTAACATTTGTGAATTAATAAACCTCACCAAGCACCAGTTTCCTTCTCTCTGAAAGTAGGATATGACCTTTAACTGTTAGTTTTGTTCAGAAGCTTGAAACAAGTTACATAGAGCAGCTGTCATCAGGAACTGGTACATGTTCAACAGATGACGCTTATCTTCCCTATTTAAGCTTAATTTTGAATATTCTAAGTAATGATGTTTGTAATATTTCATCCTAAGTACATGAAACGACTATAACAAGTATAGGGTAATAATACTTCACAGTAGCAGCTCAACCTATAAATTCGTATGGAAACCTCAGAATCCATCATCAGGCACTTGAAGGAACTGAATGGTTGTCCTGAGACTTTTAGTCATCTTGGAGAATCTTCAGTGAAATGTCAGTTCCTGGGTAGGAGACTTTTAAAAAGTCATTTCTGCCTTGGGGGGATAAGAAAGGAGCAAGAGAGAGACTTGACCTTCATTGAGCAGCCACTTTCATGTGGCAGAAAGTTCTAGCACTTTACCTGTGTTGTTTCGTTCAGCCATTGCAGGAGTCTCTGAGGTAGTTGTGTCCTTTCCACAGGCGAGGAATAGGACTGCAGAACTGAGGACTCCATCCATTCCCCCTGCAAGTATCTGCCCACTGTGGGCAAAGCTGTGAACCCCAGGCACAGGGATAGAAGGATAAGCAGAAGTGCAGTTCTTGCTCTCCAGGCGTTTATGTTAGAACAAAAGTGGTTTTATCAAACAACATGTACAGATTATTTAATAGCAGTTGTAACAATTTTGAGTATTCTACATACGTAGATTTTCACCTAGCAAGGCCTTAACTGTCTTTCAGTTCTCAACCCAACATGATGGAGCCTCTCCTTGCTTGCTTAGCCTAGTGCCTTCCATCATGTCCTGCGCCTCCTGCTGGGTCCGTTTTCTTTCCCTTTTGGTGTGGTTGCCTGTGTAACCATTGGCTGCCCCTCCAGACTTAGAGTGAAGTCCATGTTTTGGCTGACACGCCCCCGCACCTGGCACGTAGGGGCGCTCAGTAAGGATTTGTTAACAAGGAAGCTAGTAATGTCCAGGATTGGGGCTGTGGTCATGCAAGTGCTGTCTAGACCTTGTGCAGAACTGAATGTGGGAGATGCTTCACATGTGACTCCTGCATTTGGGGTGTGGTGGGAGATGGGAGTGGTAATTGCCATCCACGCAGAAATCGGGAAAGGGAACTGGTTTCACAGGGAGAATGGTCACGTTGAGTGCAAATCTGTTCTCAGAAAGGACCTCCCCCTTCCTCTTCTAAGGCTTCACCTGATAAAGTCAGGCTCACCCACGGTCATCCTAAACTTTTTGATAAACTCAGTTTATTGATAACCTGATCACAGGAATGAAATCCCATCATATTCACAATTTTGCCCATGCTCAAAGAAAGAGGTTTATACCAGATGTCTACATCGGAAGCAAGGGCATTAATCCTGGGGGCCATCTTCCAATTCTGCCTTCCATAGGATTCATTGGTATTTATTACCCAGTTAGATCCCTCCCAGCTTTGACTTGAAATAATTTCTTACTGTTCACAAATTGAGGTTTATTTTTCATAGTTAGGCAAAACTACCCTTGAACATACTCAAAAGACTGAACCTTAGCAACCAAAGACTATTTGAGAAGGGAAATTCTGTAATTATCTTGAGCCACAGGCTGCTTTATTGGATTGAAAGAGTAACCCTGCAGTGTGATTACTTTGGAGAACCACATTGACCAGCATATGTAGAGTTGTTAAAAGTAAATCTTGTGAAAGATAAGTAGAATCCCAAAAGATTTAATTTCCTAATCTGAAAAAAACCCTTATCACCTTAGAAGTGTCCTTCACGTGTTGCTCCCTGTGTATCCATAATATCTTACTACCTGTCGTTTCTCCACCGTTATAAGTAGAGAACATTGGCATTCTGGTCATGGGGACTTTATTTTACTCCACTGACATTTGATAACTGTGTCTACTGAAGATCAGGGATTGAAATCTTATAAAAATGCTAGCTTTACTAGTTTTCATCTTCCATCATTTATCCTTCTAAATATATGTGAATCACAAAGTTTTAATATCCTCTTTCATTATGTGTTGTGATTGGGGTTCTGACTGGAAGTCTTTTGCATAGATCCTGGGTTAGGTTTTACTATATAGTTGTCATATCACCGAGGATTCTAATATCTGCACTGAAACCATTTTTAATGAAGTCTCTGCTTTATTGGACTGTATGCTTTAGAAGTATTCTACTTTAAGAAAAAATGAGTTTGTAATTCCTACACTTTCCTCTAAAAGATTCATCCTGTTCATCCTGTTGGTAACTTTTGTATAATGTCTTGTGTTTTCAGACAGCAAATACTGTGTCTAGCACAGTGCCTGGTCTATAGCGGCCCAGAAATTTTTGAAATGGGTGAAGGATATTCCCTATAATGCAGCTACCATTCATTTGCTCACTGTTTCTCAGATTCTAAGTTTATTTTTCTTTTTGTACTGTCCGGAATGATTATGCTTATCCTTAAGGTCTATTTCAAGTGTTCCCCTTTGAAAATTTTTCTAGCTCAGACATAATTCATTGTTTTCCCCATTGTGTTTTTGTAGCACTTTTTGCTTGATTTTTTTTACATGTTCCTTCTTGGTTATTTCTGGGTTCCTTTGCCTCAGTACAATATAGGTACAGGTGCCAGGTTTTACTCATCTTTAGATCCTCCGCATCTAACTCTGCACAGCATATCGTTAGTGACCTAAACATACTTGAATGGAGAGCCCTTCACAAAATGTTCCAATAGGTAATAATATATAAACATAACAGGAAAAGGGTAGATGGAAAAAGTTTGTCTTCCCATTCCCCAGCTATCCTGCTCCTCAACCTCTACTACTACTAATGGGTTGCTTGGGTTGAATAGCTTTTAACCCCATGACCCATCAAACCAAGGTACCTCAGAGGGTGGGTGATATTACCCCATCAGGCGGTGGACTATGGAAGAAATAACACTGAGATGGAGTCCAAAGATCCACATTCTAATTTGCAATTGCCACTTACTAGCCTGCCACGTAAATTTTGGGAATGCCCTTTATAATCTGGGTTTTCTCTCTTTTGTGGAATGTTGTGAGGATGATGGAAAATACATGACATGTAGAAGTTACCTACCCCACTGTGTGATGTATTGAACATTTAACTGCTTGATTTTAGTGGCTGTTAACAACCATGTGTTAAGCTTATGTTCACTAGTCCTTTTAGGATTCAAGAAAGCTGCTTGAAAAGCCTTTGTTTTGTTCATAAGATATGTGACCTAAAGATTTGTCCATAGTTAAAGCCTTTTCTAAGTTCAATATGTGATTAATTGACAAATTGGTCAAAATTCTATGAAATCAAGACGAGTACATTCAGCCAGAAGTATATTATTCAAAGAAACTTAAAACTTGCACTTACGCTTGAACTTAAGATGTTATGTTGGCTGGCAATTTTCTCTCTTGTCTGGTTGCTTTTATTTCAAGCTATTTATAGTTTTTGATCCTACCATGAAATCATCCTGTATCTGATGGGCAGCCTGTTCTTGAAATTACTGGGACATGATGACAAATACAGTGTTTGACTTTTACCACAGGACCAAGCAGGCAAGAAGACGAACTTGAAGAAGCAGCTTTGGCTATAAAGATAATTCCAAGGAGTAATTGGCAAACCCAGTGAGCACAATTAGGAAAGCTGTGCATTGTGGGTGGGCAGAAAGCATTGGCAGTTACAGTTGCCTAGCAACTGACAGGCATTGCCGGATAGTTGGGGAGAAGCAGAAATGTTGGTACTGCCACTTTAGGGGAAAACGAGACAAATGCTTAACTATTAAAACCACCATGGCTTTTTGAGGAAACATATGACCTGGTACTCTGCTCTGATTTTCAGCATTGCCGTGCACATACTTCTCTAATGTCTGTTCCTTTGGCTCTGAAACAGTCTTTTTTCCTCTGTCTGATTTTTTTTTTTTTTCCTGCAGTGAAAATCAAATTGGGTCACACAAAAAAATATTGGTAGATGTCACTAGGTAGACTTGGTTGCCTGGCACTGTGGCTCTAAGGTATTGGGGTTAGTTGGTTTGCCTCATGTACTTTCTCAAAAATAATGGTATCAGTACCAAAGTCTACAGATGACTTCCTTTATGCATTAGAGATGGAGGTCCTATCCCCCCCACCCTTACTTTCTTGCATTCTGCTACAAGCAGACCAAGACCAAGCCCCTTTTCATGCTCATGGGAGCTTGTCTGATGGAGCATTATCCTTGATGGGGAAAAAACCCCGAGCCCCCCTCACCTAGGGCCTCTAGACCCTTTGTACACTTGTAGTGCTAGTCATAAAGTATACCTGTGGCTTGAGATGAGGTTCTATTTGGGAGTCCTTCACCAGGTTCTAGCCCCCAGAGAAAACCCATTATAATACCAGATACTTTTCATGATGCTTACTGTATGCTGACCAAGTGGTTTTTGTTTTTGTTTTTGATTTTTTTTTTAGTAGACACAATGTTAAATTAGTTTCAAGTGTACAACAGTGATTCAACAAGTTTATGCGTTCTGCTGTGTTCACCAAGTGCTTTTTTTTATTCTAACTTATTTGATCCTCTTAATTAGGAGCTACATAGTAATGTTCCCATTTTAGAGATGTGAAAGTGGCCCAGTTGGTAAGGCGGTAGAGCTAGGATTGCAACCCACATAGTCTAGCGGGAGTATTTCATACGTGTGTGCTAGGCACAGCTCTAGGCTTCGGTTATGGGTGGCGAACAAGGCAGGCATGATTCCTGCCCACAAGGAACTTGTATTCTAGTTGGTGTAGCCCTCTTGTCCTTCTGCTTTGGGATCAGCAGCCGACTGAGCCACCCAGGTGCCCCTTAGACACTAAATCTTAACCTTCATTTCTCTTACCCACCTCATCCTAAGGTTGTGAGAAAAACACAAAGCTCAGAAACTTACTGCAGCCCCCATTTCCTTACGTACTTGCCAAGTCTTCCCTCTTCCCCACTGACATCCTTTAGCGCTGTTGTGCCGGGCCTTCCCCTGGCTCCTCTTTCCCTGCCCTTCGGAGTACTGTGTCTTCCTACCCATTGCATTGCCATAGCTCTCCCAACCTGTATAGGTTTTAGTTCTGCCGTAGCAATCATTTGTGGCCCTTGCTGAGCAAGCTCTGACAGCTGTGGGCTGCCAGTGGGTGCTGTGGTGCTGCTTTTTCTCAGCCTCTGGGTGTCCTGCCTCTTGGTTCACTGATCAAGTGTTCACAGAGCATCCATTCTGTGCCAGGCTTTGTTGGGTTGTTGGGGTGTAGCACTTTAAAGCTTCAGTGCTTTTTTGCCCTTTTTTTTTTTTTTTTTTAAAGAGAGCGCGCGCTCGCATGTGGGAGCGGCGGGAGAGAGAATCTTAAGCAGACTCCAATGCTTAGTGCAGAGCCTGACATGGGGCTCCATCTCATGACCCTGAGATCATGACTTGAGCCAAAATCAAGAGACAGATGCTTAATCAATAAGCTTCAGTGCTCTCTTAAAACACTTCTTCATCCTGGGCATCCAGTTTCCATTTATCAGTCAATATCTGGGCAGCTGACAGAGGTCTTAAGTACCTAATCCTCTGGCCTCTGCTTATCCAGTCTGTTTATACCAGACTCAGCCATGTTGCATAGTGGTTAATGCCACCCACAGCCTCTGTCTTCTGGATGTTTCTCTTGTCCCTTATCGCTGATCATTGTGTGTGTATAAACACTTATTTTTTTTCACACTTTGGGAGGCTAGAAATTTGAGATCAAGGTGTCAGCAGGGTTGGTTTCTCTTCTAGATGGCCATCTGCTAAATCTGTGTGCATTGTCTCAACTCTACCCTCACATATTCTTAGTTTTACATTTATGTTAATTGAAATTTGATTAAATATTAGTTTCAGGTGTACAATATAATGATTCAACACTTCCATATAGCACCGGGGGCTCATCACAACAAGGGTGCTCCTCAATGATTTGGATGGAGCTAGAGAATATTATGCTAAGTGGAGTAAGTCAGAGAAAGATACCATATGATTTTACTCCTACATGGAATTTAAGAAATGAACAAAGGCGGGGGGAGACAAACCAAGAAACAGATTCTTAACTGTAGAGAACAAACTGATGGTTACCAGAGGGGAGATGGGTAGGGAATGGGTTAAATCATTCACTCTTTTACTCCTCTTTTGCCATTTGCAAATACACATTCAGTACCTCTTTCTGTTCACCTTGCTGGGCCTGTGGGCCTGCAGATGTCCCTCAGCTTGGCATATTGGTAGCTAGATCTACTGATCCATTGAGAGCTCGATCAGTATCTAATGAGGGGTAGGTAGGTTGTGTGTGTATGCATGCAAGTGTTCAGGGGAATTTTTTACACTAGCAATTAAATGCATCCAGGGTGGTACTAATAAGGTGGGGTGTCTTTCAGAGGAAAGAGAGTTCTTCTGCATTAAGTAACTAGATGAAGCTTCAGACAGTGGTACTTTTTTGATAGGTCAAGGTAGGCACTTTAGGTAGAAGAAATCCTGTCTTAGAGTCATGAGACAAGTTGTGCTGGGGGAGGTAGAGAGATCATCTGGGCTGGCACGAAGCCTTGTGGGGGAAGGATGGGGAAGAAGCCTGACAGTGGTTGGGGCCAGGCTTGTGGAGCTTGTACAACAGGTATAGGATTTCAGACTTTTCCAATAAGGATCACTGAATGTTTTTGATGAGACAGTGAGATGACCAGCAGTGTTGTGATAATATTACTGATAAAGGCTATTCTTCACAACTTTATGATTGACGTACCGTTCTCATGATAATGTTGTCGTGTGCTCTGAGATCTAAATGGAGCAGGTATTGTCATAGCTATTTTATGAAAGTAGAAACAGGTACAAGTGTCAAGGCTAGTAAGTGGTTGAACTGGAACTTGAACCCAAATCTTTTGTTTCCTCTAAGTCCTACTCTTTCTGGAATTAGCTTATGGGGTGGGTTAAAGGAAGTAAAGCATGGAGGCAGAAAAACCTACTGAGCAACTGATACGAAATTCCAGATATGGAACTCTAAAGGTGCAGTGGAATAGAAAAACCTGGGTGTTCACATAGAGAAACGATTACAGAAGAATCGGAAAGCCTCAGAACAGGTTGAGAGGGCAGGAGAAATAGGGTTGTGAGCATAGCTCTCTAGGGGAGAGAGGCTCCGTAAGGCCTTGGGGAGCTGGTCACTAACCCCGAGGAGGCTACTCCTCAAGCTGTCTCAGAAGGTCCTGGTAGAAACCATCCATTTGCTCTGCAGCACCAGTCCTTTGTGCTGTTCACTCTGAGGCTCCCAAGGGATGAGAAGAGCTCCCAGCAGGCTGCACCACTATGGGGCCCAGGCAAATAAAGGCAGGGACACTTTGTCAGGGGGCCAGGGGAAGACTATTTGTTACTCAGATGGCTTTCCAGGGTCTCTAAGGTAAATTGAACAAGTGCTGGCTGTACATTGGACTGTGGTGTTACCCGTCCATAAACAGTCCACCGTCTGCAAGCTGTCTTGCTTCTAGGCCGTTGCTTCAGCCCTCTGGGCTGTTTCTCCATGTGTAAAACCAGAGATTGGGCTGAAGCAGGGATTTTCACGCCATGTTCCTTGGAGCCCTAAGGGTTCTGGAAACTCCTTTCAGAGCCCGCTACCACAGTGGGTAGGGGAAGAGGAATTCAGGTAATTCCTGGTTCATCTAGAGGCACTTTTATCTGCTTGAAATGTTTCCTTTGAACAAAAGACTCTGAATTTTTCTTTTTTTAAAAACTGAAAAGCCATTATGATAATCTCCTGAGCCCATCTCACATTTTACAGGTTTAAGTATTAGTACTTCCCAAACATTATCTTTATGTTGTTTTTCAGTATACTAAGAACTTTCACCTAGATTATTTCATTCATTCCTCATTATTAACCAAGGAAGTGAACAAATGATGTTAAACCCATATTTTAGATGAAAAGGTGGCACCCAAAGGACATAACCCCAAGTTAGTAACTGGCCAAAACCAAAACTCAAATCTTACGAGTCACTTGCTCTTTTTAAGTCTTTGTGTTGCCTTTCCACTATAGGAAGTGGACCAGAATAATGGAATATGTCAGTAGAAAGCGAGATAGTAAGCAGTTTTTGGTTATCGTGGTGGTTACTACTAAACACACTGAAATTCCTTGATAGGATGTTCCAGATACCAGTTTTGACCTGAAATTGGCAAAGCAACTTTTGATCCTGCTTGACAGTATGTTTTGTCCTTTTGGATTCTGGATACTGATATGATGGCTTCTAAAGCCCATGTAATTCCATCTGTGGGATCAAGGATAGATGGATCCTTTTATTTTTAATTTTTGTTTTGTTTTGGTTTTTTTTAGAGAAAGAGAGGGGCAGAAGGAGAGAGAGAATCTTAAGCAGGCTCGATGCCCAGCACAGAGCCCGATATGGGGCTTGATCTCATGACTCTGAGATCATGACCTGAGCCAAAATTGAGACGCCCAACCGACTGAGCCACCCAGGTGCCCCATGGGTAGATGGATCCTTTTAAAGACTAGGTTCACAGCTGGGCTGAATCATGCCATGGTACTAAAGCTAGCCCTCCAAATTCAGTGTGGATATGAAAGCATTTGCTTGGGGATATAAGATGCCTGTGGCTGAGGAACAAAATGAGGTTGCAAATAGATTTTTCAACCTATTTGGTGAGTTGTCGGAATTGTGACTTGTAAAAGCCCACACCCAAGTAGCTGATCTCCTTTAGTGCTCTGCTCTTATTTGTGGGAAAATGTGGGTCATAATCACTGTTTTCTTTTTGTGCTGGAATTTCCTTGTGAATGCCTTGTATCTATAAAACAACATAGCCCCAAAACACAACTGACCCATTATGGCTGACCTATTGTGTCGCCTTTGGTACTTAATTTCAAAAGATTGTTGGACATTTGCAGAATTGGTTTAATTTTAACCATGCTATTAAATTCCTAGTCACTATATTAAAAATTGGGAGGACTACCTGGGTGGCTCATTCAGTGAGGTGTCAGACTCTTGATCTTAGCTCAGGTCTTGGTCTCAGGGTTGTGAGTTCAAGCCCCGTGCTGGGCCCTGTAGTGTGGAGCCTACTTAAAAAACAAACAAACAAACATATATCTGTATCAAGGAGACCAAAATTCTCTTGATTTCCTTAACAGAATGAAATAGGACTATTTTTCTCACTATATTTCTGCCCTGGGAACTTGTGCTAGAATTATGAAATCAGTGAAGCAATCCATTGAAGAAACTTTAGACCTATCTACCACTGAAATTTCCTAGGATTAGGAGGCCTGGATGGATCTGCCTTCTGGAAAATTCCATTTTTTTAGTGAGTCACAACAGAGGAAGACCAGAGTCCTCTTTCCAGAAATTTAGCAAGGTTATTGATGTTGGTAATAGCTAACATCTAATTGTCATTTATGTGCCAGGGACACTTTACACATCTTATCTGATACAATCCACACATTACCTTTATAAGGCAAGTACGTTACCATATTTTACAGGTACAGAACTTGAAGATCAGCAGTGTTGGCACTAATAGAAATGCATGCAAGCTCAGATTCTGCTCTTACTACCCTACTCTGCCTTTTGTGCTTAATTTTCAACAGTAAGACTTTTAATTTAGATTTTAAAGTTTTATAACAATAATGAACAAAATAGTCTTGATAAATTGTATCTTCTAGGCTCTTGTATATTAGTCTCTCTCCTTGAATTAAATGTTTCTTACCTATGTAACATCTGCAGGATTCAGTTGGGAGACATCTGTGGGCTGCAGTAGCCATAGACAGACAACTTTCTGAAAGCGATGGGGTTTGTGGGGGAGGAAAGGGCTCAGATGGCCACAAAGCGGGGGAGCGCGTAGGTAGAAGACCTCATGGGCTAGGAAATGTTTGCATAGTTGTGGAGGCAGTCAGTAAATCAGTTCACTTAAGAGTAGCAGAGTCAGGAAAAGGCATAATGGGGTATAAGATTGAAAAGCATAAATCTGGTCAGACTGAGGAGGGTCCTAAATGCCAGGCTATATATTTACCTCATGCTTAAGTAGAAAGGACACACGGATACTTTGAGAGCCTGGAGGAAGGTGTAAATGAGAAACCAGAGACAGGGCAATCCATTTGGATCCAGAGTCTAGGGTGAAAGGGGCAGAACTAGGGAGATCTCATTGGAAATAGAGGATGTTAGAGGGTAAAATAGCTTGGTGACTGGTTCTACTTAGTTGCCTGTGGAGCAAGGAAGTCCAGAATGCATATTTCTGAGCCTGACTGAATGAGACTGTGGATAGAGGGGAAAGTGGGAGAGAGCTGGTTTTCAGAGGGGAAAGGCATGCTGATAGGTTCTGTTCTTGGAGTATTGGGTTTGGGGTGGTAATGTGACATTCCAATAGAGAAATCCAGCTTATGGTTGGAGATGTCAGTTGAATATGGTGAGAGCTCAAAACTGGTGAAGTCTGGGAGTCATACTTGTCAGCATAATGTTTGCTGTTGGTGAGGGGGACAGTCTCCAAGAAAGAGAGGACGATAGAATGAGCCAAGGGCAGAGCATGAATTTAGAGGGTTCCTGGTGGGAAGGGCAGCAAATGAGAGAGAAGCTGAACAGTCGAGGGAAGAGAAAGCCAAGGAGAAATGGAAAGTAGGTGGAGAAAATTATATCCACGCGGCAGAGAAGTCTAAAACGGTTTCTCTACCATGGCATGGTCGACATCTGGGGCCAGATGACTTTCGTAATGGGGGTTGCCTTCTGCATTGTTGGAGGTTAGCACCCCTGGCCTTTACTCACTAGCTGCCAGCAGCATGCCACAGTCTGAGACAACATAAATGGCTCTAGACCTTGCTCCATGTCCCCTTAGGGGCAAAACTGCTCCCAGGTGAGAACTGCTGATCTATCTAGAAGAATAAGGACTAGGAAAAAAGCACTGGATTTGGCAGTTGTGAATATTGAGTGAGTGGAAGTCAGACTACAGAGAATTGAAGAGGGAGAAAGGGAAGGAAAGGAAACTGAAGATGAAGACCACTCACTTAGTACGTCAGAGAAGACATAAGAAGCAGACACTTGAGCTCCGAACTTGGCAGGTTTTTGTGGGGTAGAGCCAGTGTTTGTCCACTGTTCTCTTTTGATAGGTTGTCCTGGCTATTCATTCTTTTTTTTTTTTTTTTTAAACATATAATGTATTATTTGTTTCAGGGGTACAGGTCTGTGGTTCATCAGTCTACACAATTCACAGCGCTCACCACAACACATACCCTCCCCAGTGTCCATCACCCATCCACCTCATCCCTCCCCCACCCTCCCCTCCAGCAGCCCTCAGATTGTTTCCTGAGATTAAGAGTCTCTTATGGTTTGTCTCTCTCTCTGGTTTTGTTTCATTTTTTTCCTCTCTTCCCCTATGATCCTCTGCCTTGTTTCTTAAATTACACATATATATCAGTGAGATCATATGGTAATTATCTTTCTCTGATTCTTACATGTAAACTCAATAATCTTGTCTTGCTCTGGGGAAATAAAGTAATGGTATTTTTACTGGGATTAAATTAAAAGTACAAATAATGTAGTCCCATGTCTCTTCATGTGTATAAATAGTTCATTACTTTTCAAAATTAATAGACCATCTTTTTTAAGCAGTTTAACAAAAAATGGAGCAGAAAGTACCCTTCATCTCCCTTTCCTTGATTGTTAACATGTTGCATTACTGTGAGACCTTTGTTAAACTTGACGAGCCACTACTTAAGTCTGTAGTTTACATTAGGGTTCATGTACATTCTATGGAGTTTAACAGAAGTATAAGGACATGTATCCACCACTACACTGTCATAAAGAGTAGTTCACTGTCCAAAAATCCTCTGTACTTCACCTGTTCATCCCTCCTTACTACCATCCCTGCACCCATGCCCTGGCAGCTGCTGATCATTTTACTGTCTGTCTAGTTTTGCCTTTTCCAGAATGTTGTGTAGTTGGAATCATAGTGTATGTAGTCTTTTCAGATTGCTTCCTTTCACTTAGCTACGTGCATTTAAGGTTCCTTCGTGGCTTTGATAGCTAATTTCTTTTTAATGCTATATAATAGTCCATTGTCTGAGTATGCATCACAGCCTGCTGTCTGTTCACCAACTTAAGGACATCTTGGTGGCTTCCAAGTTTTGGCAGTGAAGAATAAAGCTACTATAAACACCCATGTACAGGTTTTGTGTGGAAATAAGCTTTCATATCATTTGGGTAATAATTAAGGAGCATGATTTCTGGGTTGCATAGTGTGAATATATTTAGTTGCAAAAGAAACTGCCAAACTGTTTTCCAGAATGGCTCTATCATTTTGCATACTCACCAGCAAAGAATGATAGTTCTTGATGCCAGTATTTGATGTTTTGGTTTTTTTGTTTGTTTGTTTTTCCATTTTTGGCCATTCTAGCAGGTGTGTAGTGGTATCTCGTTTTAAGTTGCAATTTTCTAATAACAAATAACGTGGAGCATCTTAAGCTTATTTGCCATCTGTATATCTTTTGGTGAGGTGTCCAGACCCTTTGCCAATTTTTTAATCAAGTTGTTTTTAGTTTTTATTTCATCACACCCAGAATTTGCGTTGAATTTTATTTATTGAAGCATAGTTGAAATACAGTATTTTCAGGTGTACAAACTTAGTGATTGAGCAGTTATATACATTGCAAGATGCTCACTGTAAGGATAGTTACCAAATGTCACCATACAAAGTTATTAAATATTGACGGTATTCCTTATGCTGTACTTTTCATCCCCGTGACTTAGCTATTTTATAACTGGAAGTTTGTTCCTCTTAATTTCCTCACCTATTTTACCCATCCCCCTACACCCCTTCCCTCTGGCACCCACCAGTTCTGTTAGTCTATTTCTGTTTGTTCATTTGTGTTTGTTTCTTAGATTACACATATAAGTGAAATAAATCCTATAGTATTTGTCTTTCCGTCTGACTTATTTTGCTTAGCATAATTCCTCTAGGTCAATCCATGTAAATGGCAAGATCTTATTTCTATGCCTGAGTAATGTAACATGTGTATATATACCATATTTTCCTCATTCATCTAGTGATGGACACTTAGGTTGCTTCCATATCTTGGCTATTATAAACAATGTTGCAGTAAACATAGTGGTGCACTTATTTTTTCAAATTAGTGTTTTTATTGGGTAAATAACCAGAAGTGGAATTAATGGATCATACGGTATTTCTATTTCTAATTTTTTTAGGAACCTCCCTACTGTCTTCTACAGTGGCCGCACCAGTTTACATTCCCACCAACAGTGCACAAGGGTTTCCTTTTCTCCACATCCTTGCTAAGACATTATTTCTTTTGGATACTAGCCATTCTGACAGACGTGAGGTGATATTTCATTGTGGTTTTGATTTGCATTTCTCTGATGATTAGTAATGTCCGAGCATCTTTTCATAAATCTGTTGGCCATCTGTATATTGTCTTTGGAAAAATATCCAGGTCATCTTCCCGTTTTTAATCAGATTATTTATAGGAGTTTGTTTTTGTTTTTTGTTTTGGTTTTGTTTGTTTGTTTTTTGGTGTTGAGTTGTAGGAGTTCTTTATATATTTTGGATATTAACCCCTTATTGGATATGTTATTTGCAAATATCTTCTTTCAGTATATTGCCTTTTTGTTGATTTCTTTCACTGTGCAAAAGTTTAATTTGTTGTGGTCTCAAGTGTTTTTGCTTTTGTTTTCCTTGCCTGAGGAGACAGATCCAGAAGAATATTAAGGTGAATGTCCAAGAGATTACTGCTCATGTTTTCTTCTTGGAGTTTTATGGTTTTAGGTCTCAATTTAGGTCTTAAATCCATTTTGAGTTTATTTGCTGTAAGAAAGTGGTCTAGTTTCATTCTTTCACGTTTTGCATGTACAGTTTTCCCAGCACTATTTATTGAAAAGATTATCTTTTTCCCATTGTATGTTCCTGCCTACTTTATCATAGATTGGCCATATAAATGTGGGTTTACTTCTGGGCTCTTTATTTTGTTCCATCTATCTATGTCTGTTTTTGTGCCAGTACCATACTGTTTAGATTATTATAGGATTGTGTTATCTCCAGCTTTGTTGTTCTCAAGGTTGTATTGGCTATTCCAGGTCTTTTGTAGTTCCATACAAATGTTAGTAGTATTTGTTCTAGTTCTTTGAAAAGTGCCATTGGTGTCTTGATAGGAATTGTGTTGAATCCGTTGATTGCTTTGGGTAGTATGGACATGTTAATATTCTTCCAATCCATGAGTATCCTATATCTTTCCATTTATTTGTATTGTCTCCAGTTACTGTCATTAGTGTGTTACAGTTTTCAGAGTTATAGGTCTTTGGTCTTCTTGGTTAAACTTATTCCTAGGTATTTTACTTTTTTTTTTTTTTTAAGATTTTATTTATTTATTTGAGAGAGCGAGAGATTGAGAAAACGAGTGGGAGGAGGGGCGGAGGGAGAAGCAGACTCCCTGCAGAGCAGGGAGCCCGATGCGGGACTCGATCCCAGGAACCTGGGATCATGACCTGAGCCGAAGGCAGATGCTTAACCGACTGAGCCACCCAGGCGCCCAGTATCTTACTCTTTTTGATGTAATTATAAACGGTATTGTCTTCTTCATTTCTCTTGCTGCAGAGTTATTTGTGTCTAGAAACACAACAGATTTCTGTGTATTGATTTTTTTTTTTTTTTAGCGTGCAACTTTACTAAATTCATTTATTCTGAGACCTTTTTAGTGAAGCCTTTAGGGTTTTCTATATATAGTATCATGTAAATAGTGACTGTTTTCTTCATGAGTTTTAAGAGCTCTTTATTTTGGCTATGGGTCTTTTATCAGGTATGTGTTTTGCATGTATGTTCTCCTAGTCCCTGGCTTTTATTTTCATCCTCTTAATAGTTCTATTTGCAGAGCAGAAGTTAAGTCCAACTTACCAATTTTTTCTTTCAGGGATTGTGCTTTTGATGTTGAATCTAAAAAGTCCCTTCTCTTTTAATGTTTGTTTCTTCATTTTTAGGCATATACCTTATAAATCTAATCTGATCATCTCCACTTTAGTAGGTAACTTTAATGCTTTTGCATTCAGTGTTCATACTGATATATTTTAATTTTCTATGATTTTACTTTATGCGTTCTTATTTCCATGTTTTTCTTTCTTTGCCTCCTTTTTCTCACTTCTATCAGATTCATCAGGTTTGCTTTATTTTTCTTCTATTAATTTAAAAAGTGTAATCCATTTCTAATCTTGAATCTAAAATCATTCGGGGTTTTCCTCTTCCTAAACAGCTAGAAAAATGTGGAACTCCAATTCTGATTGTCCCGTTTCTTATATGTTCTCCAGGATTATTGCTCCAGTATTATATTGAAGAAGGTGGAGTTACCCACAGGTTTACTAATTTCTTTGCTTGTTTTTCTTCCTCGTATACCTGTCCTTTCAAGTGAATCTAGTTTTCTTTCCTAAACTATATCCTTTTTTAGTTCCTTGAAACCTCTTCACTGATAATAAGCTCTTGGAGCTGTTTTTGTAAAACTGCCTTTACTTTTGCCCTCATTTTTGAGTAATTTAACTGGATTTAAAATTCTAAGTTGGCCCTTATTTTCTCCATTTCTTTGAAGAATTTTTTTCATTGGCTTTGAATTCATTTGTTGCTATTAGGAAATTGCCATCTAATTACTGTTCCTTTATGGGAAATCTACCTTTTGTCTCAACCTGATTTTAAGATTTTTCTTTATCTTTGGTGTTCTATAGTTTTACTACAACAGATCAATAGATGTGGATTTATTTTTATTTAGTCTTAGTGGCATTTGTTGTACTTCAGTCTGAAGATCTACTTTTTAAACAGTTCTCTAAGATTACTGGCTTTCATCTCTGAGCATATTAATTTACCCATTTTTTTGGTTTTGTTTTGTTTTTAAGATTTTACTTATTTATTTGAGAGAGAGTATGAGCACAAGCAGCAGGGAGTGGCAGGCAGAGGGAGAGGGAGAAGCAAGCTCCCTGCTGAGCAGGGAACCCGATCTGGGTCTCGATCCCAGGACCCCGAGATCGTGACCTGAGCCTAAGGCAGATGCTTAACCTACTGAGCCATCCAGGTGCCCCTCAACTTAACCATTTTTACCTCCCTTTTATAACTCGTACTAAATACATTCGAGACCCTTTCAGTCTTCAGCCTTTTATTTTTCATTGCCCTGCCTGGGTTGCTTCCTATGTAATTTCTTCAAGATCTGTCTTATAGTTTATTAATTTTTTTAGCTGCAACCACTGTGTTATTTTATTCATCAGTTGAGTTTCTAATTTCAGTGACTGTATTTTTCAGTCTGAGGCTTTGTAGTTTAGAACTTAGAGCAGAGTCACGTTGTGGGGTTCAAATTCTTGCTTTACCACTTACTACCTGTGAAACCACCAGCAAATTACTTAACTGTGATTTTTCTCATCCATTAAATTAGGATAATAGTATAGATATACTATAGGTATAGAATCTAAGGGGCGCCTGAGTGGCTCAGTCGGTTGGGCGTCTGCCTTCAGCTCAGGTCATGATCCCAGGGCCCTGGGATCGAGCCCCGCATCGGGCTCACTGCTCAGCGGAGAGCCTGCTTCTCCCTCTCCCTCAGCCTGCCACTCTATCTGTGCTCTCTCTCTCTCTCTCTGTCAAATAAATAAATAATAAAATCTTAAAAAAAAAAAGTATAGAATCTAATAGTTTAGAATGAGAATTAACAGAATAATAAAGGGATTAGATAGTATGGTGGGTGTAAGTGCTGTGTTTTAACTGCCATTGTCACATTTGCATTTTTGTTTTACTTTTTATTTCACACATCATTTTAAATACATTTAATTTTAAATTACCATCTAATCAGTTATCTGAAGTCTAATCCTATTTTCTGTTGACTTTTTCTCATGGTGGATTGGGATGATTTTCCTATTGATTTGAAATTTTGGGTTATAAAAGTGTCTCTTCATTGAGGCTTTAACTGTAAGAATCTTCTTTCATCTGAGTGTGGGCCTCTATATCTCCAGTTTTTGTTTCTGCCAATCTCTTCAAGAGCCTGAAACCAATGTCTGTTAATAGCTTGGCATGGGGTATGACACATTCCTGGCACTACAGTATTTAGAGATCAGATAAAAGTGACCAGAGAGATTGAAAGTAGAAAACCAAAGTTTGACAGAAATCAAGGGAAAATACCTCATTTTTGAGGGATCTGGGTGAGTTATGAAAGTTATATGCTGCTAAGAGATGAAGTAAGATGTGGAGGATTTCTGTGATTTTTGAGTGATTGCAGTATAGTGGTATGGGGAGAAGCCTTATGAAATAAGAGATTGAAGACTGAGATTTTTTTGTAGTATACCTAGTGCAATAAGAAGAAATTGAAGGCATAAAGATCATAGAGGAAGAAGTAGAACTATCTGTACTACAGGTGACATGATTGTAAATAATAAAGTTCTAAGTTAAAAAAATATCAAAAGCACCAAATAGCTAGAAATAATTTTAACAGAAGTTGTGTAAGACATCTACACTGAAAACTATATATAAAACACTGCTGAGAGAAATACATGGAGATATATATAGCATGTTCATGGATTAGAAGATTCAATATTGACATCAGTTTTGCTCCCAGCTTCTTTGATTTCATTACAATCCTGATCAAAATCCCAGGAGAGTTTGTTGTAAAAAATCAAGCTGAGTCTAAAATTTGAAAATGCAAGGTATTAAGAATAGGCAAAACAACTTTAGAGAGCAAGCTGATAGCAAAATTTACATGTGTATATACAGAATATCTAAAATAGCCAAGATGGTCTTAAGGTATTTACAGTACCTGATTTGAGACTTGGCATAAAACGAGAGTAAGACTATGGTATAGTTTAAGAAGAGATATTCTAATCGATGGACTAGAGTCCAGAAATAGATGAAATCAAACACTTTTGACAAAGGCACCAGGTTTTCAGTAAATGGTGGTTAAGGCAGTTGGATATCCATGCAGAATAAACAAACCTTGGTCTGTCTCAAGCCATAAACAAAATTAGTCTCAGATGGTTGAAAGTCCTAGGTAAGAAATCTAGAACTATGATGTGAAAACTGAAGAATATTCTCATGACATTGAAGTAGGCAGAGGTTTAGTAGATGGCACAAAAATGCACTTGACCATAAAAAAATTGATGTATTTTTGGACTTCAAAAATATTTTAGAAATTCAGTTCATCAAAAGACACCATTTGAAGATGGGTAAAGAAGGCCTTTCTAAACAAGACCTCAAACTCAGAAGATGGTAAAGGAAAAAATTGCAACTTGGATAAATTATCTCCTCTCCCCAAAAAGGGAAGAAAGCAAGCAAGAAAGACCTGAAATATAAAGGTTCTCATTAATAGCTTCAACAAACTGGGAGAACATTTGCTGCATAATTACAATATATGAAAAGCACCGTGAGATAAAATAATGGCTCCTCAAAGATGTCCTAATTTCCAGAGCCCGTGAAGGTAGCAGATGGAATTATAATGTGGGAGATTATCGGAGAGAGCCCAGCGTAATCACAAAGGCACTTAGAAGTGAAGAGGGAGAAATCCAGAGTGATGGCGATAGGAAGAGAACTCCACTGACCTTGCTGGCCTTTGAAGGTGGAGGAATGGAGACACGAGGAATGCAGGTAGCCTCTGAAAACTGGAAAAGGCAAGGAAATGAATTCTTCCCTAGAGCTTACAGAAGAAATACAATCCTGCCAACACCTTGATTTTAGTCCAGCAAGTCCCATTTTAGACTTCTGATCTCCAGAAGTATAAGATAATGAATTCGTGCTGTTTTAAGCCACTAAATTTATGGCAGTTAGAGCAGCAATAGGAAACTGTGCATACTGGTTATCAGTAAAAAAGACAAGTAATGTAATTTTAAGATGGTTAACTCACAAAATTAAACCTAGATGTCCAATAAATACGGTTAAAAACACTGAATACCACTAGTAATCAGAGAACTCAAATTTAAATAAGATCTAGTTTGCCTATTCGATGAGCAAAATTTTCATAGATATTATCCATGCAGTCTTCTCAAGGATCCAAGAAGAGTGTCTTTGTACATTGTTGGTGATAGTCTAAATAGGAAAGCTGTTTTAGAGGGAAAATCCATCAAAATTAAAGATTATTTCCTTGTGTATACCTGTATTCAACTTGAATCTTTCACAGGGAGTATCTTTCCATATCACTTGTGAAACTATTTTTCAATGTATAAAGAAACCGAGTCCAAGGTCAATACAAGAAAAGCAGTAAATGCAAAACGGAAGATAACTACATGGGGCGGTGGGGGGGGCGGGGAAGAGATTGGGGGGCAGAGGGAGAGAGACGGACGTACTGCCTGCTGGATTTTAGGATGGGGTGACAGCAACATTAGCTGGAGTTAATAATTTTCCCTCCTCACCACACAGCTGCTCTGTCTACATCTTCTCTCACATTTACTGCCAACGTTCTGTTTATTGCATCTGTCTGTGAAAGTATCCGTACACCCCGCCCCCGGTCCTCTAAGAGATGTGGCTAAAAGCTCAGTCTGTTAGCCATGTCTGCACTCATTGTGCAGCTGCTGCCTAGATTAAGTACTCATGATGAAAGAAATGTTTTTCATGGACACATGTTCCCGTAACAGTCATCCTTTTGGTTTTGTACACCTTCTAACAGTCTTGAAACAAGTACTTAATGGTTTTGAGCATTTTGTAATGGATGTATTGTCAAATCACTGTTGTAAACTCAAAACTACTATGTCAACTATACTTCAAGTAAAAATTTATATAAACGAAAATTTTTTAAATCTTAAAAGTAAACTCAATGAGCTGCTCAAATAGGTGCTCAGGCCAGGGTTGGAGGTGGCAGATGATGTTACCAAACTTTAAACTTTTAAAAATGCATGAAGCCAGATGGGCCCACAGGTCCTCTTCCTTCCTCCCATCTTTCTTGCATGGCTGTTTCCCCAACACGTTACCCTGAATATTCAGGTAAACACTCCTCAGCAGTGAGCTCCCAGTGAATATCATGGATTTAATCTTTCTGGTTGGAATATATAGGTGGAGGGCGGCTATCTAGTTAGATTATGGATGTCTCTAGTCATTGTAGACTGGTGTCCAGAAAAGGATTATGGCCTCATTGACCAAACCCACTCATGCCCGGGAAGAAGAGTGCCTTAGCATGTTGCTCGTAGTGGGGCAGCCAGGACAGAAATCTTCTCTCCCGATTGGGGGTCAGGGATCTTTTCTCAACATCTGCCGTCTCCGTGTACCTTACTTAAAGGTGGCATTCTTATGCTTTCCTGAGCTTTCCTTGAACTCTGTTACACATTATCAGTTTAAATTTACTCTTAAAGGGTTTCAACTTTGGACAAAATTTCCATATTCTGGACTGAGTTCAGGTCTCTAATTAGCAGGCATGCTTTACAAGCTATGGCAGGGTAGTCAGAGTTGAGCTCTTTGTTATTAAGGGGCCTGTAAATTGCCTAGTTCAATAACTGACCATTGGTCCACTTAACTGGGGGCTCGAGAAAAAACATTCTACCCTGTGGTGGCTTTGTAATGTGTCAGTATGCATAGGCTGAACCACGTTTTCCAGAATTCCCTTTCTTGTATGTTTCTGGTTGGGGTGGGTCCCAAAGGAGATTCTTGTTGGAGATTTGGAGGGCATATGTGAAGTAGCAGCCCTTTTATAACCTAAACGTTGTCCTTTTGAGCCAGCTCACATTGTTGGCAAGAGGCAGCAGTGGGACCGGCAACTTCTGCACCCACTCCAGTTTTCTGCTTTAGCTCCTCCAACCCCTGGCTTCGCTTGGTGTGTGTACACCCACCCACCCACCACCCCCCCATGCCAGAGGTAACACAAGCAGACATGGTTTTAGTCTCTACCTGTGGCTTCACCTTGTTGCCTATGGTTCTAGCTTGTGGCTTTAGCTGTATATCTATCTTTCCTGGCTTCTGCTAACCCTGTAGACTTCAAACTCCAGCTTCAGGGCAAAGATGGCCCTTAGAGACTGCCTTAGAAGCTCCTGCAATCACATAAGTTAAATTCCTGTAAATTAATACGTATTCTGTTTCATACACACTCCTCTAGTGGTTCTGCCTCTCCGGCTGAACCATGACTGCCACACACCTGTTCCCAAGAAGCCACTGTTTTATTCACCTCACTTAACAGCTTGGACAGAGTTTCTGTGGAATAGTACAACTTTGGACATCCAGGATCCCACCCTCTGGAATTGTCCAATTTTCAGAATCCTTCCATACCCCTAAAGAACAGAAAATAAAAACCTCAACCCACTTTGGTGAAGCATCATTTGACACCCAGCAACAACAACAAAATAGACCTGAGCGCTGGCAGAGGAGAGAGCAGCTCCATCCAGCAGGAGGCAACAGAAAACAACAAGGACAGGGAACAGGGTAGAAGTGACCCTGAGTAACAGCAATGGCCACAGCTAGAACTCCTTTGAAGTTTTGGTAGTGAAAGAACTTGTCCTGAGCTGCCCTGTGGTGTCACTGTACCTCACAAGACCCTGGGTTTCTGCTAGACACTTGCAGGTGCCCGTCTACACCACACACACTGCAGGCAGGGCTGGAGTTTGGGAAAAATATCCCTTTGTTCTGCCTGCCCTAGGTACCTTTTTATATCTGAACAAAGTGTGTGCAGATATAAAAAAAATAATCAAAGATGCTTTTTCAAGGAATACTGATTTATCACCTAGACAGCTTACAAGTGACTTTCAGTATAATTATTCAGAATATAGTTTAAGGTTCCAGATGCTTAGGACTTTATTAGATGCTAAATACAAAGAAGGGATTGGAGGAAACTACCTGAACAGGTATCTTCGTTGTCTCCAATGATCTTTACCTTGGATTAAGCCCTCCAGTTGTTGAAATGAATAGTTAGTGAAGAATGAAAACAGGCCTTCCAGAAAGTACCTCTGGCCTGTGATGGTTAGATGTTACAAGTCAAGAGAGCGATCAGGCGGTAACCTAGAAAGTGGGGAAAATATTCAACAAGAGACTGCTTCCACCTCACGCTCACTGGTTGGTTGTGCCATTAGACCTGTGGCTTTGCCCAGGAGGTCACCGTGTTTTATGGATGGGTGAGAGATCTATAAGCAAGCTATCCTCTTGGACTTATTTTTTATTTTTTTATTTATTTTTGTTTTTTTTATTAACATAATGTATTGTTTCAGGGGTACAGGTCTGTGATTCATCAGTCTTACACAATTCACAGAGCTCACCATAGTACCTTTCCTCCCCAATGTCCATCACCCAGCCACCCCATCCATCCCATGCCCCTCCACTCCAGCAACCCTCAGTTTGTTTCCTGAGATTGAGTTTCTTATGCTTTGTCTCCCTCTCCGGTTTCGTCTTGTTTCATTTTTCCCTCCCTCCCCCTATGATCCTCTGTCTTGTTTCTCCTATTCCTCTTATCAGTGAGATCATATACTTGTCTTTCTCTGGTTGACTTATTTCGCTTAGCATGATACCCTCTAGTTCCATCCACATCGTTGCAAATGGCAAGATTTCTTTTTTTTTTTTTGATGGCTGCATAATATTCCATTGTATATATACCCCACATCTTCTTTATCCATTCATCGTTGATGGACATCTAGGCTCTTTCCATAGTTTCGCTATTGTGGACATTGCTGCTATAAACATTGGGGTGCATGTGCCCCTTTGGATCACTACATTTGTATCTTTGGGGTAAATACCCAGTAGTGCAATTGCTGGGTCGTAGGGTAGCTCTATTTTCAACTTTTTGAGGAACCTCCATACTGTTTTTCCAGAGTGGCTGCACCAGCTTGCATTCCCACCAACAGTATAGGAGGGTTCCCTTTTCTGCACATCCTAGCCAACATCTGTTGTTTCCTGACTTGTTAATTTTGGCCACTCTGGTGTGAGGTGGTATCTCATTGAGGTTTGGATTTGTATTTCCCTGATGCCAAGTGATGTTGAGCACTTCCTCATGTGTCTGTTGGCCATTTAGATGTCTTCTTTGTAGAAATGTCTGTTCATGTCTTCTGCCCATTTCTTGATTGGATTCTTCTTTGGGTGTTGAGTTTGATAAGTTCTTTGTAGATTTTGGATACTAGCCCTTTATCTGATATGTCATTTGCAAATATCTTCTCCCATTCTGTCAGTTGTCTTTTGGTTTTGTGGACTGTTTCCTTTGCTTTGCAAAGCTTTTTATCTTGATGAAGTCCCAATAGTTCATTCTTGCCCTTGCTTCCCTTGCCTTTGGTGATGTTTTAGGAGGAAGTTGCTGCCTGTGTTCTCCTCAAGGATTTTGATGGATTCTTGTCCCACATTTAGGTCTTTCATCCATTTTGAGTCTATTTTTGTGTGTGGTGTAAGGAAATGGTCCAGTTTCATTTTTCTTCATGTGGCTGTCCCAATTTTCCCAACACCATTTGTTGAAGAGACTTTTTTCCATTGGACCTTCTTTCCTGCTTTGTCGAAGGTTAGTTGATCATAGAGTTCAGGGTCCATTTCTGGGCTCTCTATTCTGTTCCGTTGATCTATGTGTCTGTTTTTGTGCCAGTACCATACTTTCTTGATGATTACAGCTTTGTAATAGAGCTTGAAGTCCGGTATTGTGATGCCACCAGCTTTGCTTTTCTTTTTCGACATTCCTCTGGCTATTCGGGGTCTTTTCTGGTTCCATACAAATTTTAGGATTTTTTGTTCCATTTCTTTGAAAAAAGTAGATGCTATTTTGATAGGGATTGCATTAAATGTGTAGATTGCTCTAGGTAGCATAGACATTTTCACAATATTTGTTCTTCTAATCCATGAGTATGGAACGTTTTTCCATTTCTTTGTGTCTTCCTCAATTTCTTTCATGAGTATTCTATAGTTTTCTGAGTATAGATCCTTTTGTTGGTTAGATTTATTCCTAGGTATCTTATGGTTTTGGGTGCAGTTGTAAATGGGATCGACTCCTTAATTTCTCTTTCTTCTGTCTTGGTGTATAGGAATGCCACTGATTTCTGTGCATTGAATTTATATCCTGCCACTTTACTGAATTCCTGTATGAGTTCTAGCAGTTTTGCGGTGGGGTCTTTTGGGTTTTCCACATAAAGTATCATATCATTTGCAGAAAGTCAGAGTTTGACTTCTTCTTTGCCAATTTGGATGCCTTTTATTTCTTTTTGTTGTCTGAGTGCTGAGGCTAGGACTTCTAGTACTTTGTTGAACAGCAGTGGTGATAGTGGACATCCCTGCCATGTTCCTGACCTTAGAAGGAAAGCTCTCAGTTTTTCCCCATTGAGTATGATATTCCCTGTGGGTTTTTCATAGATGGCTTTTATGATATTGAGGTATATACCCTCTGTCCCTACACTGTGAAGAGTTTTAATCAAGAAAGGATGCTGTACTTTGTCAAATGCTTTTTCTGCATCTATTGAGAGGATCATATGGTTCTTGTTCCTTCTTTCATTAATGTATCACATTGATTGATTTGCGGCTGTTGAACCAACCTGGTAGCCTAGGAACAAATCCCACTTGGTCGTGGTGAATAATCCTTTTAATGTACTGTTGGATCCTATTGACTAGTATTTTGGTGAGAATTTTTGCATCCGTGTTCATCAGGGATATTGGTCTGTAATTCTCCCTTTTGATAGGGTCTTTGTCTGGTTTTGGGATCAAGGTAATACTGGCCTCATAAAATGAGTTTGGAAGTTTTCCTTCCATTTCTATTTTTTGGAACAGCTTCGGAAGAATAAGCATTAATTCTTCTTTAAATGTTTGGTAGAATTCCCCTGGGAAGCCATCTGGCCCTCGGCTTTTGTTTCTTGGGAGATTTTTGATTACTGCTTCAATTTCCTTAGTGGTTATAGGTCTGTTCAGGTTTTCTATTTCTTCCTGGTTCAGTTTTGGTAGTTGATACATCTCTAGGATTGCATCCCTTTCTTCCAGATTATCTAATTTGCTGGCATAGAGTTGCTCATAATATGTTCTTATAATTGTTTGTATTTCTTTGGTGTTGGTTGTGATCTCTCCTCTTTCATTCATGATTTTGTTGATTTGGGTCATTTTTCTTTTCTTTTTGATAAGTCTGGCCAGGGGTTTATCAATCTTGTTAATTCTTTCAAAGAACCAGCTCCTGGTTTCATTGATCTGTTCTACTGTTCTTTTGGTTTCTATTTCATTGATTTCTGCTCTGATCTTTATTATTTCTCTTCTCCTGTTGGGTTTAGGTTTTATTTGCTGTTCTTTCTCCAGCTCCTTTAGGTGTAGGATTAGGTTGTGTATTTGAGACCTTTCTTGTTTCTTGAGAAAGGCTTGTATTGCTATATACTTTCCTCTTAGGACCGCCTTTGCTGCATCCCAAAGATTTTGAACAGTTGTGTTTTCATTTTCATTTGTTTCCATGAATTTTTTTAATTCTTCTTTAATTTCCTGGTTGACCCATTCATTCTTTAGTAGGATGCTCTTTAGCCTCCATGTATTTGAGTTCTTTCCAACTTTCCTCTTGTGACTGTACAACTTGTGAATGCACAAGTTGTACAGTCTTTCCAACTTTCCTCTTGTGAATGCACAGCACTGCCAAAAACTGAATTTCTAGTTTCAAAGCATTGTGGTCTGAATAGATGCAGGGAATGATCCCAATCTTTTGATACCGGTTGAGAACTGATTTGTGACAGGATGTGATCTATTCTGGAGAATGTTCCATGGGCCCTAGAGAAGAATGTGTATTCTCTTGCTTTGGGATGGAATGTTCTGAGTATATCTGTGAAGTCCATCTTGTCCAGTGTGTCATTTAAAGCCTTTATTTCCTTGTTGATCTTTTGCTTAGATGATCTGTCCATTTGTGAGGGGCGTCCTCTTGGACTTCTAAAGAAAACAGTTTTCCTAGAGTCATAGTACCACTTTATTGTGAACTTCCCCACTTCCCCTGCATTTTCCATCTTTGTGATCCATCACAGACGGCGGTGTTCATGATTGTGGCCCTTGAGCAACAAAGTAGAGTTTGTTGTTCTCAGTATGGTCCGCCGTTAAAGAAGGTAGGCAGGTCTGTCTGTATGCTTTAAGTTAGCTTAATTATTTTTAGCACTTTTTAAGCTCTGATTTCCATAGTACTTGTCTGTTCTCATAGGACCCTGAACAAAGATCATACTTTTCACCTTTCTTGGTTACTGCTCTCTTTGATTCTGTGATTCCTGTAATGCCAGGTCAGCACTTTCTTTGGAAGAATACTTGATGCCCAGTGAACGACTTTTGAAATAATTCCATTGTCCTTGAAGTCGGACTGTAAGGGTCTGAATAGCTGAGAATATTCCCTATTCTGAAAATAGGCAATTTGGGTGAGCTTCATTGGGAAAAAACCATTATGGTGGTTTTATGTTAATTAACTGGTAGGTGAGGGTTCTTGGCCTGGTTTGGTGCAGGAGAGCATGTTTCTAGAGCTGATGCCTCAAGAGCTTAGATCTGTTTCCTGTCCAGATCACATCTGCGTCCCGATAGTGTCTAGGTCCCTCCCATTCGGTCAGGTCCAGGGCTTCCTGTGATTTTTAGGCATACCCGCGATTCTCTGCCCACGTAAAACAGGGTTCTGAACACACCGTTTCTTTCTGGATACAAATGCCAGTCTACTGCCCTCCTGTTTTCCTTAGATTGAAAGTAGAATTTAGCACTTCCTGGCCCAAAACCAAAGGCAAAAGAATGTGAAGCTTAAGATACTACTATGATCAGGGCGCCTGGGTGGCTCAGTTGGTTAAGCGACTGCCTTCGGCTCAGGTCATGATCCTGGAGTCCTGGGATCGATTCCCGCATCGGGCTCCCTGCTCAGCGGGGAGCCTGCTTCTCCCTCTGACCCTTCCCCCTCTCATGTGCTCTCTCATTCTCTCTCTCTCAAATAAATAAATAAAATCTTTAAAAAAAAAAAAAAAGATACTACCTAAGATCATATTAACATAATTTTTTCTTAAATGCTACTTTGGCGTATAATAAAATCAGACCTCCAGGCTACACCTGAGTCATGGAAAGAAAGGACTTTAGACAGAAGAAAAAAAATCTAAAAAGGATAATTATTTTAATAGCTGTCCTCGGGGAAAACGCAGGTAAGGGTGAAGCTGCCCCAAATTAACAATTAGATAAATCCTGGGGATTATAGCACAGCAGGATTTAGTATTCCATTTCTGAAAAATGCACAACTCTGCCAAAAACTGAATGAATGTGATTGCAGCTATCTGTGGTTTTGACCGATGCTCTTGCAGCTGTGAAAGTTTGACCTGAGCTGAAATGCCTCACTGAGTCCGCCCTCCCTGTGTCCTTGTCCCTGCAGCGCAAATCTGTCCAAGGCCGCATGGGGAGCATTAGAGAAGAACGGCACCCAGCTGATGATCCGTTCCTATGAGCTTGGGGTCCTTTTCCTGCCATCAGCATTTGTAAGTTCACGTTTGAAACTGCCTGAGTGGTCACACGTGAAACAAGTTGGGTTTTTATGTTCTCTTCCTTTGATTATGATGACCTGCCCGAGGCCAGGAGGTAGCAGGGCCGGTGCTCTCAACTGCTGGCCTGTGCTACCAAATACATTTAGCACTCAGTCTTCTGGGTGCCGTGAGATTGCTGCTCTCGGGGAGCATACCTGATGACAAGATTGAAGAGAATTGCGTTGGGTAAAGTTAATCACGTGTTTCACAGGATTTAAATATTGTTAAGATTCATTACAAGATGGTAGTGACAGGTCACCAAAGGGATGCGTCAGCCAAGAGCAAGATGTTCCTTTGGAGGAGGCCTTTGGAAGCTAGAAGATTTGGGAGTGCAAGGGGAAAGGATGCTTAGAGTTTAGGGTAGGTGGAGAGGAGAGGAAAGGGCATCATGTTGGAAGTGATACGAGCGTAAGTCAGGAGGCAAGAAAGCTCACAACATCTGCTTGAGAAGGAGTTCAGAAGGTCACGGAGGATCTGTGTGATCAGATTCACTGGTAAGCCCCCTAGAAACACGCCAAGGTGGAAGCTGTAGCTCTTGAGGTGTCTAGCCCAGCCAGCTTGTCTTCCAGATCAGAAAAGCTCTCGGTTTCTGCAGCTGAACACCAGACAGCATGGCTGCTTTTCATGTAGGGACTGGCTGTATAGGCCTTCTGATTTCTAAACACTAAAACCACTCTTGGCCCAGAGAGACGTTCCCACTCTGAGGGGCACATAGACCCCAAGACCACCTATCTTGCCCCTCACATTCACTCACACATTCAGTGGAATGCAGTTAGAACTGCCCACACAATAAGATGGTTAATGCTTTTTTTTTCTTTTTTTTTGCCACCTGCTATAGTTGAACGTATGATAAACACACACATGATGCAGCTCCATTGTAAACCACTTGGACTAGACCAGAATATTTAAGGGAGTGCTGTGTACTTGTCCTCAGGCCTCAGTCCAGACCCATGTGACATGTAGGCATAGTCTGAAAGGTGCCAGAGAGCACCTCCCCGCCCCCGCCCCCCCCAAGCCTGATGGTCTTCCTCACTAGCTCTCCCCTCCACAGTCTGGTGAAAAGTCCTTTTCTCCCTCTCTCTCTCTCCTCCCTTCATCAATCTTTATCCATCCTTTTCTTCTCCAACTCAGGGTTTTGCTACAGAACTGTCAAATAAGTTTCTCCTAAGGTTAATAATTGTGAAATTCTAGCACTTTTTGTTTCTTTCCTACAGAGTCAGAGCAGATCCTAACGCTGCTTACAGCTTCTTCCCCCTCCATTTCCTTGGAGACAGATGGTTCCCCCTTTGCTATAGACAAGGATGTGACTTCCCTAGGGTTCCACAGCTGAGTGGACTCCAGCCCTCAAGCCACCATCTCTGACTGATCCCTCCTGTGATCTTTCAGCTTTATCACAGAGAAATAGTAAACTCCTAACACTAGGGTAATAATAGTAATTTGGTGTGACTGTAGTGACAGTAGCTTTGAACTAAGGCCAGGATTATTTCCCAATAGTAACCTAAGGAATAAATTCCATGTCCCTCTTGTTTGGCTTTTGTTGTCCATGTTTGCAAAATTCTAGACCTTTCTAACTGTTCTGACTCAGTTCCTTGTCATGAAAATGGTAATAGGAAAGACGTATATTGTGCTTCAGGTCCTCTAGACCCTGCTAATTTTCACTTCTGATTCTATTTCTGACTGTACTTTAGAGGCAGCTAATAGAGGAAAAAATAGGCATAATCATTTAGAATCCCCAAATTAGACTCTTCTATACTGTTAGAATAAGAAAGAGCCCCCACTATAGTACATTCTAGATAAGAGATTCAGTTATTTATAAAGACTGTCAGGCAAGAATATTAAAAGTGGATTCCCCCCTTCCTGTGCTATGCTGACAGAGTCAAGAGTGAGGCTCCAAGCACAGTGACCATGTAATTAACATAGTGACTAAAAAGACAGCATTTTACCGAGCAATCCAGGTTCCTTGGCGTGTCTTAAGATACAAATCCTACAACAGTGCTTTAAAGCGGGCTTCCTCCATAACGCTAGTAAGGACCCAAAACCGTCACTATCTTGTCAGACATTCTCTTTTCTGGGTGGATTGTCTGTGTCCTTCACTGAACCATAAATTATTTGAGCACAGTGCCAAAATGAGGCATGTGGACAAGACATAGAAGTGTTTTACCTGGGGCGCCTGGGAGGCTCAGTCGGTTGAGCGTCTGACTCTTGGTTTGGGCTCCGGTCATAATCTCAGGGTCGTGGGATCAAGCCTTCTGTCGAGCTCCACATTCGGCAGGGTGTCTGCTTGGGATTCTCTCTCTTCCTCTCCCTCTGCCCCTCCTCACCCACCCCCCTCTCAAATCTTAAAGTGTTTGACCTCGCCCTCCCAAAGGAGCCTACTAGTCACGTTGAGCAAGAAAGTCATTTTAAAAAGGCACTTTCATTGAGAGATGTCCAGGTGCCAAGACCTGGGAGAGAAGTAAATGGCCTGAGTGAGCAGAACCCAAAGGGCTCAAAGTGGGTATTCGGGTCCTTTTCATTGCTCTTGACAGAAACTAACTTAAGCTTATATAAGCCCGCAGAAGGGGGTAGTTTTTTGAAGAGCTGCTGAAAGGCATGTCATGGAATCAGTGGCACAGTAGAGACTTGGGAGGGGTGGAGCTGGGCCAGCCCTGGGGCCTTCAGTGCACCGCCTGTCTGGGTGGCTGTCACTGGTGACACCTCCGCAGTGGCTTGTCCCCTCATTTGCCAGCCATTCTGCATTTAAGGACTGCTCAAGTTCATGTCTGCTTTTCACACCTCTGTACTGCCCTAACCCTATCCTGTAATGGTGTGTTTCCCAGAGAAGGGCAGATTGTTGGGCACTAGGAAGCCATGCCTGAGGGTATCACCCATAAGTGAGTTGATGTGTGTTTTATCAGTCTGCATAATACCATGTCAAGAAAATTTGCAACAGAGGAGACTTTGTCCTTAAGCTACTGTGTCACTTACTGGTATGTAAAGCTTCTGGAAAACCAGTAGAGCTTTGCTTGGTCTTCACAGATTTAACATTTATGGTTTTGACGCTGAGGGCAACCCAAAGATCTTTGCCATGAGGTGATTTGTCATTTTGCTGAGGTAATTTCGAACACAGAATGAGACCCTTAGCTTATGAAGGAGAGACTGTCTAGCACAACTCCACAGCTCCCTCCTCAGAATGTCTCGCAGACTTGTCACTGAACATTCCAACCTCGCAGTCAATCTCTTCAGCTCCACCAGATCCCCATGCCTCTAGCTCAGTAGCCCTGGGAATAGGAGGAAGAACGAGATGGAGTCTTCATTCTCATGAAGCTCATGGATAAGTTCAGGAAACGGGTAATAGTATGTGATGAGAATTGTGGTGTAGGGGGTTCACAATTAAGGACTCTTAGAAAAGGAGCATGTAATCTGCCTGGGGGCCCTCGGGAAGGGTTCTATGAGGAGATGACATTTGACCTGGGTCTTGAAAAATGAGTTATGAGCTTAACCCCCCCCCCCATCAAGGGAGATGAGACTTCCAGCCAGAGAGAAGAGTGCATGTTCCATTTGAGGAACAGCAGGCCATTCCATGTGCCTGGGAAGGGGCTGGGATGTAGGCCATAGGTTCTGAGGTTGGACTCCTGTTCTGAAGGAGAGTGGCAAGCAGGACCCACTGGAATTGTACTTTGTCCCATGTGGACAGTAGAAAGCCATCAGTTTTTTAAACAGGATTAGTGATGTCATCGGGCCAATTTTCAAATAATTTGAAGCTTATAAGAGACTTCTCCAATTATGAGTATAATTTAAGTTATATTATTCAAAAGGTACCTGAGGATGAGGGCCTTGTAAATCTCACCAAAATCATCTTCATCACTTAAGCCATACTATTATAAAAATTTGATTAATGATTACTATTACTAGCACCCCACCATCCTAGCTCAAAGTGTACAAAGTCATCTCTGGTGACTCTTTTACACCCAAATTTTGCTGCCTAATGCTGCTTGATAGTCGCTTATGGCCATTCCTGCTGCCACTGTCCAGGGCACATCAACTCCTGCTATAGTATCCTCCCACCATGCTTCCCAAGGCAGCCTGCACCCGGCTGCCAGAGTGTCTTTGTAGACTATACGTCAGGTCACGTCACCCATCTTCAAATCTTTTAAGAGAGAAGCCAGACTCCTTAGCATGGCCTTCTTTTCTCTTCATGCCCTGACTCCTGACTCCTCGGCCTGACCACTTCTCTCTCTTTCCTGGCCTTTTTGTTCAGCCATACAGAACTGGTTCCTATTATGAGTCAAGCCCATCTGTGTTCTCCAGAGAAACAGAACCAATAGGATATATAGATACAGAGAGAGATTTATTGTGAGGAATTAGCTCACATGATTTTGGGGGATTGGGAAGTCCCAGCCTCTGTCAGCAAGGGACCCAGGAGAGCTGGTGGTGTAGTTTCTCACCAGTTGTAGAGTCTAAAGGTCTGAGGATCAGGAGAGTTGATGTTTTCAATCCTGATCTAAGTTTGGGAGCCTGTCCCAGCCAATAGAGAACAAATTTACCCTTCCCCGGCTCTTTAGTTCTAGTCAGGCCCTCAACAGATTGGATGATGCCCACCTACATTGCCGGGTCAGAGGCAGTTTGCTCTGTTCAGTCCACCGACTCAAATGCTAATCTCATCCAGCAACACCCTCAGAGACCCCCCAGAGTGAGTGATGTTTAACCGGTCATCTGGTATCTGATGGCCCAGTGAAGTGGGTACCTAATAACCATCATGCCCTCATTCATCAGCCTTAATCTGTCTCAGGAACAGCACCCCTACGCCCCTAAGCCAACCTGCCTCCCTTCTCTCCAGTCCAGGTGCCCCTCCTCTGCATCCCACAGCTTTCTAGAACGTAGGCTTATCACATATCCCTTGTATTATCATTTACTTGTCTGTCTCCTTGACTGTGAGCTGCTTTCTCCTAGGGCTTGGCACATCTCTTAGTTGATGTTGCTTCCTTTCAGTTCCTAGAGTCCACACTGTCCTTTCTGTGAGGAGAGCAAACGTGGAGAACAGTGGCTTGTGGATACCACATGGATTTAGCCCAGTGGATGTTGTTTGTAGTAGGTGTTCAAATATGTTCGTAAGCAATTGCAATATAGAATTGCTCACCTGTCTTGTTGAAATTAAAGCACATGTGCATACACTTAGTCTCTTGGCGATACTTGGAAATGCCAATCCCTGTGTGTTTAGTAGATGTTCTTAAAATTTCTGTATCTGTTAACTTCAGAAAGGTTACTAATGAGAACGTGGTCTGTTATAAAATGAGGCCTTGTGTTTCCCTCTTCAGTACTAGTAAGACATGCCTTTTAATGTTTTCGGTTACAAGTTTGCCAAATCAACTTACTTAATACCCAGTTCTGTAATCATTTCTCTAACTGGACATCATCCAGAATCCGGTGTCTTGAGATCAGCCCACCTTTGTACTTCTTAGCAGAGCTCCATGTCCAAAACACCCACATTTCTGAGTGATAGCAACTGGAGTTGCCACTTTTGTCCTTCCCCAGTAGGCCATCCTGATCCTTGGTGTTCCAGAACACTGACTTGAGGTTAGCATTTGCAAACAGTTGAGCTTTGTGCCCAGAATGAAGAGTCTCAGACACTGCTGAGGCAGTCACCTAGAAGGCCCCACAGCTCCTGCACTTTCCCACAGCCATAATAAGGGCCTGTCACTCAGGAACCTGTGGTTGCATGAAAGGACATTCTCCATGGCCTGAAAATAGTGGATGGGGAGCCACCACGTTTCATTCATAATAAAGATGCCATTTGAAACCTCTGGGCTTGGTCTGGAAGCAAAGTCTCTGGTAACCAAACATTGATTTGTTCACTTTTTTTTTCTGCTTTTAAATGAGTGAATCAGTAAACATACCATCTCAAGGTGAATCTAACTTGCTGTTGTTAGAGCCATGCAGTCAATAGCTTTCCCTTTGGGAACACTTTCGGGAGCTTTGGGGATTAATGTGTATGTAACACTTAGCTATTATTGTTACACAGGTCCTTAAAGACTATTTTTTTGAGGTCTTTTATCAATTTATCAAGTATATAGTTTTTGTTGGGTTTGTCCCTTTAAGTGTATTTAACTTTTATTTTTTCTTTTAAAGATTTTATTTATTTGACAGAGAGAGAGACAGTGAGAGAGGGAACATGAGCAGGGGGAGTGGGAGAGGGAGAAGCAGGCTTCCCGTCAAGCAAGGGAGCCCGATGGCGGGGCTCGATCCCAGGACCCTGGGACCATGGCCTGAGCTGAAGGCAGATGCTTAACAACTGAGCCACCCAGGCGCCCCTGTATTTAACTTTTGGATTAGATTCTAATTCATTTAGGTTCAGAAAAATTTGAATATAGGAAAGATCCAACAATTTCAAAGATTGGTAGTTGCATTCCAAATCTTCAGGCATCTGTGAATATATCAGGGAGAGGCAAGTTTTCTATTTGAACTTCATGCATTTTGGTGTTTATGGAGCACATACTTTCAGGTGCTGACTTAGTCCTGGACTTGAGCCTGCCTAGTACTTTGTGGGCTACAGCTACTCCTGCCTCTGGGAATTAATGTGCATGACCATCGGAGAATCCTAGGTCAATGTCCAAAATGTTTTCCTCCAGACAAGGGTAGCCTGAGCTTTCCTGTGCTTGCCTTAGGGCTGAGGGGCACCTCAGCTCCTTTTGAGCCCTAGTGTGTTTGCCCCTAAGATGGCAGCTTCTCTTTTCTGTCATTAGAATCAAAAATGCTTCAATCAACTCCGTAAGAACTTTGTCTTCAAAAAGTCTCTTTTCTCTGTTCTGATTAAATTCTTTTATTGTCGGGCTCCTGGGTAGCTCAGTTGGTTAAGCGACTGCCTTTCGCTCAGGTCATGATCCTGGAGTCCTGGGATCGAGTCCCACATCGGGCTCCCTGCTCAGCAGGAAGTCTGCTTCTCCCTCTGACCCTCTTCCCCCTCGTGCTATCTCTCATTCTCTCTCACTCAAATAAATAAATAAAATCTTAAAAAAAAATTCTTTTATTGTCTTTTGTTGCCAAAATTGATATATACCACAAGTGTTTGCTCTCATCATGACTGGCTGTGGCTGGAAGAACTAATAAAATTCACAGGAGCCACCGCCTTAACCCTCCCTCCCCTCCCCACACCACTTCTGACCACCGGCCATCTGTTGAAGGTACTCAGGGTTTCCCACGGGGCTACATCTGGTCAGTACTGTTTGACATGGAGTTTTCTTCTAAGCTTTCATGTTCTCCCGCTCAGCCCCAATCTGGCATTCTACTCCTTCCTCTTCCCTGTCCACATCCAGCTGCCACATCCTGTCCTCTGCCCTAGCAAGAGTTTTGCTGCCTGCTGCTGTAGGTCATTGTCTTCTCCTCGCCTGGCTAACTGATTCCATCTCTCCCTCGCTCCCCGTCTTGGCTACTGCTACACTTCTGGAGCGCTTTTTGCCCATCTGCCAGGGTCTGCATTCCCCTGACTTTGAACCTGCAGTATCTCCTCTTGGCCCATGAGATGATATCCAGAATCCTGTGAGTGACACAGCAGGGCCCGCTGTGACCTGGACCAGCATGCCCCCCAGCCTCTGTTCCCACCCCTCCCCCCACATCCCCTGTACAGCCAGGGCTCCAGTCACCTGTGAGTGCTTGTTAGCAGGTGGGGGAGGTGGGCTGGGGCACCAGGGGCACAACTGCCACTTACTAGTTGTGTGATCCTTCACCTCCATTAGAAAGTGAAATCATGTGGAAAGAGAACGTAGAAGAACGTGTTGGAGAGATACCAGGGACCAAGCAAAGGAACTCTGGGAGCACACAGCGCTAGAGGAGCCAAAATGACAATGGAGTTGGGGTCCTGCTTATAAGCTCTTAAGCTTTGGACCTGTTACTTCCATAGGCTTCCTTTTTCTCAGTGTGAAGTGGGGACAGTGCAGTAACTAATAACTTTGTAGCATCACTTGAGAATTGAGAGTTCTTGCCTATAAATGGTTGAAACAGTGCCTAGCACTTGGCAGGTACTGAGCAGTGAACAGTAGCAGCACCAACTCGTAGATCAAGCAGTTCAACAGAAGGTGGAAGGCAGAGGTCAAAATCTTGACCTCACACCCATGGTGATGGGATGCTGTTCCTTTTTCTCCTGAAGTGCACTCCACCCCACTGACACAGCCCTTTGCTTATAAGAAACCCACCCTTCTTGGGCCTCTTGGGCTTACTGTCCTCCATGAAGCTTTTCCTAAGCCGCCGCCCGGAAACACAGTTGATCATATGGCGCCTTATAGGAAGGACAAGACCGCCACCTCCCTGTACTTCACTTCCTTGTCAGTCCATCTTTGATTAAGTGTGCTCCTTCTAGAAGGCTCACTGTCATTACCATTTTATCCAGGAAAACTTGATGCCTTGTATAGGGCTTTACTGCTTGAGGATGCTAATCGGATGCAACTAAAAAATAAACAGTATCTCTGAGATTTGGACATGTTTCTTGTTCTCTATGATGGAGCTAAGCCGCTAAACTTAATCCGTCATGGTGATAACAGCTCTTTTCCTCCCAGAGCTGATGAAGGGAAAAGCCAGTAATTTCTCAAGTGTGATAGATGTCCACCCTCTCACCTGGTATTTTATAAATATATTGTCTTAACTGTCTTTTTAAGTATCTGTGCCTGTGAGGGTGCCTTCCTCTGTTTTACAGAATGCCAAGTGATACCACTGTGATGTAGAAATAATGATAATTAGACAACAGCTTCAAATTACTTGACATCCAGATTGAAGGGAAAAGTGGTACTTTTTTTTTTTTTTCCATATAATACCCTAGAATTTAGATCAGAAATGGCATTCAGGAAAGCATATTGCTTCCTGTCAGACGTGGATGGCTCAGAGCTTCTTATATGTCAAGTAAGACACCACAGAATAGCCATGTGCCAAAGCATGTTGGGGCATCAGATCTGGGCCAGGCCATAAAGACTCTCCATCCTTTGTGATGATTTGTTTGAAAATATCAGAAATGGACTAGGAGCCAAAGAAGAGGGAAGTTGTTCTTATCTGAAACGCCACATAAAGTATTTAATAGTCATTAAATGACATCACTTCCTAACCTCTGGCCTCTTGTCACAAATGTTAAGAACCACGGTTTCCAGAATTTGGCTCCTCCTAATTTGGTCTGCTTTAATATTACCTCTTAAATTTTCGAGGAATTCTTCCTTTGTTGTGGCTCCTGGTGGGTGAATGTGAGACTATTTCTTCATTTAGTTGAAGGAACAGAAGATTAAGAATCAGAGAGGCTGGGTTTGATTTCCAGCCTTACCGCTTAATAGCCATACGGCCTTGGGCAACTATTTAACCTCCATTTTATTTCCTCCCTTGTAAAATAGGAGTAATTTCATCACAAGAACATCCTGGATGTACTAATTTACATCCATGTGCAAGTCATTGTTCTAAATAACTTACTGTCGGCATACCATTTATTAGATGAGGAAATTCAGGCCCAGAAAAGTTAGGTAATTCACCTCGAGTCACACAGCAAGTAAGTGATATGCACAAGGAAGAACATAAGATTATCCTCCGATCCAGAACTTGTTGAAGGTAAGCTGTGAGGAGGAGCACCAGTATTGACTGTTCTGGAGATGGCCCAGCAGCCCTCCCCAGGGTAGGAGGAAGTGGGGGTGACGGGGCAGGCTATAGTGTCCCCCTTCAAGTGCCCTTGGTCTCCCTACCCCCTTCCTCCTCTGCCCTCACATATCCCTGATTTTTAATTTTTCCATCAGTTTCCTTCAAATCCATTTCCTTCCCTTTCCACTGACCCCACTCTCCTCTGAACTCACCTGTTTGTATCTCAGCTCTTGTTATGATGCTGATATTTGTTTCCCCATTACCATTCGCTCATCCATCTCCCATTGGTGTGGTAGTAGCTCTCGGTCTTCTGGCTCTAACAATTCCCTGTTGGATCTATTTTCATCTGTGCCAGTCAGCCTTTATAGTGGAACTTCTCGGTTCAAAAACCTGCAACTCCTCGCTGTATATAAAAGTAAGGGCCACACACTTTAATAACTGGGGTCTTGTGGTGCTGTGGGTTGTGACAGATAACCAACTCAAACAAGTAAGAAATAAGGCAGACATGGAGGGTGAGTCCCTTGCTTCAGGCAGAGCTGAATTCATGGGTTTGGGTGTATTTTCAGAGTTCATTTTGAAGTATGTGAGAGCCCCCAGCAGCTCAAGGCTCACATCTTACCGAATGAACTCCTGAGCAGAAAGATGGTCTCTTCCCTGACGCCTCTGACGTAGCCGACCTGCTCATCCCGAGTCACTATGGCCTGGGATTGGGCCCAGTTAAATAGGTACAAGCCACAGATACCCATACTGCTTCCTGTTCAAACCTCCTCCATCTGGTTCTCTCCAGTGTTCTCAGCCCTCCTCCTGTGTGTAGGTCATTCACTTCCCATCTGCCTGATGTTACCTGCTCTATGCTTTAACAACTCTGCCTTGGCTTATGCTGGTCTCCCTTGATGTTCTTTCCTGCCATCTCTATTTATCAGAATTATCCCAGTTTCTCAAGGCCTAGCTGTAATGTTTTCTACAAAGCTTTTCCTTATCCCAAAATTGGTAAAAGCTATTTCTTTTCTGTATAGCATTCAGCTGGTTATTACTTACTGACTTTCACTGTTTCTCATCCCCATCTTCATCAGTGCTGGCCCTTTCTTCATCGCCCATACCTTTCTATAAGTCTTCATGTGCACAGAGCATTTGCACATTGATTTATCTAATGGAAAAGCCTGTAGAGTAAGCAGGCAAGATGCCTTTATCCTATTTTTGCAGCTCAGCATTGCTTGAACACCAGCTGAGCACCAAGGCTAGGTGTTGACATGAAAGACATTTTAAGGTGGTGACATCCAGATGCTTTATTCTGATTTTACAAATGAGGAAATTGAGGCCTAGTAAATAAGTGGCCAGGTGTCCCACTAACCATTGTTTTTAGCTACTGGAACATGCATGCTCTTTGCTACCTCTACACCTTCTGCCTGGAATATTCTTTCCACTTTCGCCTCTCCTAACCCTACTCCTCTTTAAAATGTCACTTATTTTAGGGAGGCTCCTATTGACCATCCCCCCCCATTCCACCACCACCACCCCCCCCATCTAAAATAGGTCTGCTATTCTCTCTCCCAGTACTTCTGTTTTTCTTCATAGTGGTCGTCACAATTATGTAATTATTTCACTTTTATAAATGCATTATCTCCCCACTAGACTGTGTACCCCATCAGGACAGGGACAATGACATCTTTAACTCTTCAGCAGTCAGTGCCTGACACCAAAGAGGCACTCAAGAAATAATGTGTTGAAGGAACAAATGCAAGTGTCAGCCATTCTCGCAGTTCAGCGAATGCCAGAGCAGTGTTAGAACCAGATGGCCTGGAGCCTAGATCAGCGTAACTCCGGCTCTTACCATGTCCTACAGTGTGTGCCCACAAGCAGCCTTCCCTACTCAGTTATGTGATCATCAAGACTAAGAACTATAGTTCTAGTTCTTTGTATGGGTTCCAAGGACATTATCACTGTTTGATATGTGGGTATTTAGGATATGGAGGATGGGTATGTGTTTAGATGGGTGGACAGAAGGGATAACAGACAGACTGACTTGCAAACAAGGTGCTGGGATGATCCACCAAGGGAGATCAGAAGAGGGGGATCAATGTGTGGAGGCATGGGGAAAATGAGGCTTGCGTATTAAGCACCTGCACTGATGTAAAGGTCCTAGAAGGCGGTAGTGGTTCTTTCTCTACATCAGCTGAGATACACAACTTTAACTTGTACCCTGGTTAAGATCTAAAAATAATACCCTATCCTGGAGTTCTTGGAATAAACCTTCCACTTTGGTGAGTCTGGAAGAGTTTTTGTTTTTATATTCCTATCACATTATATTGGAACACTTTCATTATACATGAAGGCAGCTTTTATTCTTACACCAGAGTGAGCAGCCTGTTACTATAGCAATATTGAAATTATTTATATACAGTGTCTTCTACACACTCCTTGCAAACTGTACATAGCGGTTAGAAGAAATGGGCTGTGATATCCAAAATTGTTTTCTCTCTTATTTCCTTTATTAAACGTCTGTGAACTTTGTTATAATTTAATTTTTAAAATTTGAACCCCTAATAGGAAAGATTAGGGGAGTTGTAAATATATCTGATCTATCAAACATTGAAAGTAGCTCTGAAATAACTTCGGTTTTGCTGTGAGTACCATACAGATATAATTGCTTCTTGAGATCTTTTTCAGAAAATGGGGTGCAATCATAGATGCCCTCTTTGTGTTTGCAGGGCCTGGACAGCTTCAAAGTAAAACAGAAATTCTTCTCAGAGAGCAAGGAGCCAGCGGCCGCCTTTCCTGTACCATTCGACCTGCCTCCAGAACTGTATGGAAGTAAAGGTAGGGCACACCTGGAGGGAGATCGTGGGTGTTATGTATGAAACAGAAACAGTGCCCAGAAGAAGGCATCAGTCTCTCAGTGGGAGATTGGCTCAGGGAATAGTTTGGAAATGCAGGTTTGCGGAGGCCCCTTCGCTGACCTGTCTGGGGCCACTACAGTTATCGTTCTCAAACTGGTTGGTTCAGGAAACCCTCTGCACTCTTATCATTAAGGACCACAAGGAGCTTTTACTTACATGGGTTTTTATATCTGTTGAGAGTACTATATTAGAACTCAAAACCAAGAATTTTTTATATTAGTTTTTAAAAATAATAAACCTATTATATATATATATATATATTTTTTTTTTTTTTTTTAACTATTTCCAGAAAAAGGTGAGGAAGGTGGCGTTATTTACAATTTTTGTAGGCAGGCCTCTTTACTATCTGGGTTAATGAAAGACTGCTGAATTATCATAGCTGCTCTGTTGCAATATCCTGTCACAAAGCCTCTGTACACTCGCAAGAAGTGAAGATGACAAATAATGGCTTCATATCTTGATGAAAATAATTTTGACTTCACAGATACCTCCCATCCTCTTAAAGGGGAGATCGCCAGGCTGCCCTAGACTATGACTTTCTTAAAGGCAGTGACCAAGTATTTTTCATAATAGAAAGTCGTTGGAACATTGGTTCAGGTTCATGTTTTTGGAAGAAAGCTGGCCAGCATGAGTGGGACCAGCTCCATCCCAGGTCTGACCCAGCCCCACAGGCTGCACTTGTCTTAGCCCTAGAATATCTGTCTTTAAAGCAAGTTCACACTTCCCAGACTCACACAGGAGCAGATGTATAATCAGGACATGCTTATTAATTTAAAATGGCAAAAGGTCCTATTACAACCAGCATTATTTTCCCCTGGAAGGTAGATGCCTACACAGATAGCCAGATTATAGTCAATGATTTTTGAGTAAATTCTGAATCTGAACAGGGAAAATTTGGTTTTTGTTTGGAAAGTTTTAATGACATCACTCCATTAATATTCCAAAATCTCTGATTCCCTAACAGAGTCAGCCCTGCCCACTGGGTCCCTTTCTTCCCTGGACAGTGTTAGATGGGTTCTAGGTACTTCCTCACCCTCACTTGTCCTTTCTGGTTTTGGTGGTAAACCAGATCTTCCCCTTCCAGTGGACCTGTTTCTTCGATAGTATTAACTTTGTCAGATGTGTCCATATAGTCTCATGCTGTCTAGGGTGCAGCTGCCTCTGGTAGGTGACTTTCTAGAGCTATAATCAGTCATATTGATAGCAAGTTTCAGAAGGTGTTCTTTTTTCCTTCTTTCCAATTTATGTATATTGAGTCCTCTAAATTTGTTGTATATTTATGCATCTTCATTTTTCACTAGCAAGATTATATCAGTTTTATCAGAATTTCAGGGAATCTGTCTCCTCCCCACCCCCCCCCCACCCCCCCCACCCCCACACACAAGTGAAAAATAGTGCTTTAGAACTAGGCTGTGTTTGTGCCAACCTTGCAACCTAAGTGACCTTGGGCAGTTATTTGCTTTCTCTAGGCCTTAGTGTCTCTATTTGTAAAGTGGGAAAATAAGAGTGCCTACTTCATAGAGTTTGTTGAAAAAAGTAACCAAGATGTTATCTGTAAAGTACCTAACACAGTCTCTAGTGCAGAGTTAGCAGTCACTAAACATTAGCTGTTGTTTCTGTTATTTAGAATATCCAGTTCAGTTCCTGGTGTGTAATAATGGACCAGTGTTCATTTTCTCCCCTTCCCCTTGCTGAGCGGAGGATGAAAAGAGCCTAAGGCCCATGTAGGACAGTCCCTAAACCCACCCAGCGTCACAGGACCTGATGGTGAAAACCTCTCCTTCCACCTTCCAGCTTTATGCTGTACCTTTGTTTTTTCTCCTACTGTCTGTTCGTATTCCTTTCTTTTTCTTTTTTTCTTTCCTCCTTAAACCTGAGTTCTGAATAAGCTTAGTAGAGGTGGGGACGGAGGACCATGGACTGACTGAGTTTGACTTCCTGTGGTCTGGCCTTGGGCTCTGTACTTTCCACCCCCAGCCCAGGACCTTGGCTGGAATTCCACCTCCTCCACTTAATCCTAATCTCCAAAGGACTTTGAAAGCAAGAATGAAAGAGATAGAGGAGCCTTAAAAATATGCTGAGGTCCCTTCAGTTTTGATAGAAAAAGCATTCTCAAGAATTTAAAAGTTTCCAACTGGGTAGTATCTTAGACTCTGTAACAATGAATCTTTTATTTGGCCAGTAAGCAGAATGTTTTCCATTGTTTAGCGAAGTTTTCTGGGTTTATACATTTCCTTTGAAAGATAGATACAAGAGAGACTGGAGCATTTTATTTTTTATTAGTACAGTTTTACCTTCCACACTGCTTCAGTAACATGCAGAATAATGTCACTCAGATATCACCAGTTCATATGTAGCTGGCATTCAAGGGAATCCTACGGACTAGAAGAAAGAAGTCTAAGATTTGGAAAAGTGAGTGATTAAGAACATTTCAAAAGCACTTTGTTTGAAAATGGTTTTCAAACCACTGTAACATGTATAAGATCTTGTTCGTTATTTTTTAAAATCTGAGGACTATACAGAAAGCTTAGCAAAGAAATACATTGCTGTGAACAAATTACAGTTTATTGAAAGATACCAGCAGACATCCCTGAAACCAAGAAATTGATCAAATAATAAAGCAAAACAGAGCTGCAGGTACACCTTGCTTTACACAGTACTTGCTGCTTATCTGTTCTCTCCACAGATGTATTACTAAGAACCTGCTGCGTGCAGACACTGTCTAGGTACTTGGAATATGTCTGTGAACAAGACAGACACAAATCCCTGGCCTTACGGAGCTGAAATTACTCTTCACCTGAAAAGTTATACCTAACCAAACTCATTTGACTAATAGGAGTTGTAGTTTTACAGGAAATCTTTAGGTCCTTTTGTAGTTCATAAGTGTGATGATTGGGTGTTCACGCCAGTGTGTGACACGCGCCTCCCTCAAACCTTGTTACGACCTCGGCACATTACCCGTCTGACGTTGAGGAAAGAAAATCTTTTATAAAGCAAAATCACCAACATTTTAAATCTTATTTCCATATGTCCCACTTGCTGTGTGACCCTGAGCCGGAAAAGAATAAAATAGACCAGTATGTGATCTCTCCTGAGCTATTATATGCCAGAGGCATCTGCTTCGTACTCCCTTTTTAGCTTACATTCTTTGTATTCTCTGATACACTATAAAGCGGGTAAACAAGGTAAGGTTAAGTAAAGCCTATCTTATTTGGACTTAATAAATTACATGTCAAATTTAAGAATAATTGAACATACAGAGCTTCAGAGACTTCAGTTATGTTAAATGATCTGGGTTGTTTTTTGGTGTTTTTTGTCTCCTTTTTTTTAAATACACATGGTAATATGTATACAGTTGGCCCTTGCACAATGCCGGGAGTAGAGACACTGACCCCCAGTGCAGTTGAAAATCTGCATATAACCTTTGACTCCCCAAAAACTTAACTACTAAGAGCCTACTGTTGACCAGAAGCCTTACTGATAACATAAACAGTCAACACATATTTTGTATGTTATATGTATTTTACACTGTATTCCCACAATAAAGTAAGCTAGAGAAAAGAAAATGAAAATTATAAGGAAGAGAAAATACACTTAAGTAATGTATGTATATTTATTGGGAAAAAAGCCCACGTGTGAGTGGACCTGTGCAGTTAAACTCACGTTGTTCAAGAGTCAACTGTAGTATTTTTTTTAATTTTTTGTCATAATTTCAGATTTAGAAAAAAGTTCTAAGTACAAAGAATTCCCATATTCTCTTCACCCAGGTTCTCCAAATGTGAATATTTTATAATATTTACATAATCCTTCTTTCTCGTGTTAACTTTTTTCTGATCCATTTGAAAGTTGTAAACATGATGTTTGCAATTTTTAAATACTTGAATATATATTTCTTAAAAACATTATCTTACATAGCCACAGTACAGTTACCCAAATCAGGAATTAACACTGATTGAATACTATCATCTATAGAATTTATTCAGATTTCATCTGTTGCCCCAGTAATGTCCTTTATAGCAAAAGGGAAGTTTCAGGTTACATGTCACATTTGTTCATCACTCTCTTTAGTCTCCATTAATGTGGAATAGTGCCACAAGATTTTTGTGCATTTCATGATACTGACACTTTGCTGAGCACAGGCCAGTTATTTTATAGACGGTGAGGGACATTGTATGTTTGGTTTGTCCATTGTTTTTTTTGTAAGTAGGTCCAGAGTGTGCACTTTTGCCAACACCACAGAAGAGATGTTGTTTTTCTTAGTGCATCATATAAGGAGTCACATGATAACAATCTGCCTGATTACTGATGAAGTCAGTATTGATCAATTGGTTAAGGTGGTATCTGCCAAGTTGTATCTTTTGCAGGTTTAGTATATTTTAGAATTTAAGTTTTAAATGTCTAGAACTAAGCTAATTAGCTGTATATGTAATTGCTCAGTAGGAGAGGTCATTAAAACCTACTTGGCACATGAGATACACCTGATCTAGATTTAGCATATATGTAGTGTATATAATCCTCTAAAGTGCTTTAAACCATTGGTTCCCAGATAATGTAACCATTCCCCCTACTGCTTGATTCATTTGAAATAATTCCTTGAATTTAGATAGTACAGGAATAAACAACTTCAGTCTAGACCTCTCATAATTATTGCTAAATAGTAGAGACTGATTCATAAAGTATCTATGTAAGGGAAACAAAGCTGATTTAACTTTCTAATCCAAAGAAAATGCAAAATAAGTAAGTCACTTAAAATCGTTGTTGATATGCTTAATTTTCAAGGACCTGTTTTTGAAAGATCTTTAGAAATGAGGATTTTTTTTTTTAATGAGAGAACCAGGAAAGGTTTTTAGACATGATTTTGATCATCTCCTTTAATAAAATCTTTCTGTTTCATAGTACAAACAGAAGCCTGACACAAACTTCCAGCTTAGCTTTTAAAATTACTTTGTAAACAGAAACGTTAAGGAAATCTGAAATTATCAAAGTAAAAAATAATTTTATCAGATGGTATTGAAATCAGTATTTGGTTTTTAGCAATTTGAATTATACTTCCTCCCACTGGATAGATTGTTCTCTTGTGCTTTTTTTAGTCACGGATTAATATGGGAGATCGTCACAGAATAGAGAGTTAATGGGTTTCAGATAACACTGGAATCACAATTACCAAAGATTGCATCTCTACTAGGTCAGTAACCCAGTGTAAAATATTTCGGAGCTTTCCTTTGTATTGCAAGCTGGCAAGTCTTTTATCCATTCGTTGATTTCAGAGTAGGCTAAGGTAAAGTGGCATCAGAAATCTTCTCATTAGTTCTTCTCTTTGGGATCACACACAGGCCATATACAAACATAGTCTGTGCCTGATACAAGGAAAGAATTAAAGGTGATTGCTCAGGTGACAGACAGTGGCTTCTATAGGTAGGATTCAAGTTCCCCTGAAGACAGTGGGAAATGTATGTATGGGTGTTTGGACATGGGGGTCGAGGCCTGTTTAACACAAGGGCCATTTCTTAGAGGATTAGAGCAAAGAGCTTATTTCCTGGATAAGTAGAATGGGATATTGTACTTGGGTTTGTCTGGCTGTTAAAAAACCTGGTGGACCTACACAGCATATGGAATAATGACAATCCTCACCCACTGTGAGTTGAGAGTAGTGGTCATTATAATATTATAGCAGCTAGCACTCATCAAGTACTTATTAGGTGCCAGGAACTGCTATGAGCACTTGACCTGAGTTTATTGAATCCTCACTACCCCCATGATACCACTACTAATATAACCCCTACTTTATAGACAAGGAACCTAAGCACTTGGGTCAACTTGGTCAGGGCCCCATGTCTGCCATGTCCATGACCCCTTTACCGTCGCACTGTGCCACCTCCCCACAGAGAGCTGAGTTCTGGAGTTAGAGATGTCAGGTGCACGCAGTCCTCAACTGACCGACCACAGGGACAGATGGAATAGACAGAGAGAAAACCCCTTGGTTGTCCCCTCATCCCCAGCCTTCCTGCCATGGCCTTAATGTTGGCCTCACTGTGTCTCACCTAGACTGCACTGCCTATTCATCTCCCTGGTGTTTGTCCCCTCCCAGTGGACATCATCTTCTCCCCTGCTGCCACGCACCTCTCATCTTGTCACACTCCTGTTTTAAATCCTTCCATTATATCACAGGAAAAAGCTCATCCCATTTAGCCTCTGATCTCAAACTCTGATTGTGTTAAGATCACCTTTAGAACTTGGTAAGAATGTGTAATGCCAGGCCCCAGCCCAGACGGATGGAAACACACTCCCTTGAGGTGAGCTCTGGGGAAATGCTCCGGCAATTCTCACATCAGCCAGGTTCGGGAACCACTGCGCTGACGGCGGTCAGGTTCAGAATTCTGGCACCACGGCCTGCTTGCTCGTCTGTCTGTCCCCCTGGACTGTAAACTGAGAGGACCCCCGCTTTGTCTAGCAGAGTACCTGGCATCTAACCAGCACTCGACAGATATTTCAGATATATGCAGGACTATTTCATGAGGAAAGTTTTTCTTTCATGGGACAATTTAGGAGGATTGCTTGAAATAGGCTTTCATCTAAGCCAGTAAGTGTGAATGCTGACTTCGGTAATGGTCAAAAGACAACAGAGTCACAACCACCTCTTACCCTCCTGTTAGCCTTTTTGCGTCTCTCTCCCCAGGTAGTGGTGAACCTTTCAGCCGGCATGGCAAATGGTCAGCCCGCAGGCAGAGACATTTGCTCATTTATTGAGCAGTGTGTCCAGGGATTTGCCAGCGGATAGTCACCTTACTTGGTCATTGTTGGCTAATTGTGAGGGAGAGGAATAAATGCAGTGGTGGTCTCGAAGATGCTGCCTCAGTGAAGAGTCTAATAGCTACTGCCATAGCAAGGATCGGGGTGTCCTTTGCCTTGGGGATGAAGTAGAGCTGATGTTACCCAATGGAGCAGTCTGCAAGAAAAGATGGGAGAAGTCCAGCCACAGAAGGCCATGTCCCCCGTGGAAGAGAGCCAGTGGTTTGCTCAGGCCAGTGGGGAGCTGTGGGGGTTCTCCAGCACTGCCAAACCTTCAGCCTTTGGTGAAGTGTGTCACACAGGCCCTGGATTATGGCTCTCTCTCAGGCTTAACAAGCTTGCTTCAGGCTCTCACACCATCTCAACGCCGAAGACAAGAGAACAGGGTTCTGATGACTTGTTGCCATCTTCGGCCTTCTTTCCCCATACATCTGCTGGGCCTGCTGTTTGCATGCTGGTGCAGCCATTATTCAGCACCGTGAGGTGTGAGGAGAGCCTCCCTTTGTTTGCCAGGCCGTCCTCCGAGCTGCACTCTGTCTCTATTCAGGAAGAGGAGAAAGCTTCCCCGAGAGCGCATCGGCGGTGCTGGGCGGCTGTTTCTGCCGATGGTGCCGCGTGGCCGCCTTACTGTAAGCATTCACCCCTTCAGAGTTGTAGCTCTCCTCCTCTTCGGGCCAGTTATGTGGGGATTGATTCTTAACCCTAGCAACCTATTTACACCCTACCCCTACTATTATGGTTCTTTAGAATTGGTTTGATTCTAGCAGTAGTTATGCATGATAAAAGTGATTTGTTCTGATTTTTTTCAATTTCTGAAACCCCAGTTAAAAGGGGGGAAAGTTCATGGTTATTGAGCACCTGCAACATGCCAGGAACTTCCACAGGTGTTTTCTCAGTTATGTTTCACAATCCTCCTGAGAGGTTGCTTATGTAGCTAATTCCCATTTCACAGCTGAGGAACCCGAGGCCAAGATCCCAGTGTTTTCCCGAGTTTGCAGAGAAGGATAAGGGCAGGACCTGAACCTAGGTCTTTAGTGTTCTCTCCCTTGTATCCTACCAAGGCATGTTGCTTGCTTCACCATCGGTCTACAGTCATTATACAGAGACCTTCATGCCTCATCAATTATTAGCCTTAAGGAACAGAACAAAACCATTTCGTGGAGGTGGCCCCAGGCCTCTCGATTATATGTGACCATGACCCGCTGAGAGCAGTGTGCCATCTGTTACTGTTGGTTTCTCCAGCGTTGTAAAAGATAATAGCTGCCCTTTGTGAGGTTCTCTCTCTGCGGGATGCTCTCGGACACTACGTGCGTTTATCTCACTTCCCCTCCTGACCGCACCACAGTCAGGTACACAGAAGGACACTGAGGCTGACAGAGGCGAAGTGACTGGTCAATATAAGCAGCAAGCCAGAATGTACACCCTGGTTTCTGCTGGCCTGCTTCCAGGTTCACTTGCCTGTTTCTTAGCATGAACTTTTGCCAGTAGCCACTGTCTGAAATGGGCTGTTGTCTGGGGTTGGTTCAGAAAGGGTTCTTAAGGGGGTGGCTGAGTGGTGCAGTTGGTTAAGTGTCTGACTCTTGGTTTTGGCTCGGGTTGTGATCTCAGGGTCGGGATATTGAGCCCCGCATTGGGCTCTGGGCTCGGCACGGAGTCAGCTTGAGATTCATTCTCCCTCTGCCCTCCACCCCCATGTGTGCTCACAGGCACTCACTCTCATAAATCTTTAAAAAGAGGAGAGGGGTTCTTAAAAATGTGTAAACGTGGTGGTTTTATCCTATCAGGTAAACACATGGGTGGTTTTATCCTATCAGGTAAGTGAATTTTTTGTAATCCTGTTCAAATAAGTATTATACATATATAATGTGGTTTGTTTGTTTTTTCCCCAGATCGGCCATGGATTTGGAACATTCCTTATACCAAAGCACCAGATACACATGGGAATATGTGGGTTCCCTCCTGAGAATCTTAAAGCACTCTGAAATTTAGGTTTAAGACCTCAAGCCCCAAATAATAGATGTTCTAATTTGTACTGGATGTTCACCCTTAAAGTTTTATCTACACCCCTAACAAAACTCTGCATAGCTCACTCTTGTGAACATGTATGCTGGTTATACTTTCAATGGTCATTAACAGTGTCACTAAAAAAATCTATTTTCTTAATTCACTTTTTTAAGCTTTGGAATGAAAGCTATCAAACTCGACAATGTTGAGTATAGACAAAGTCATCCTCAAAGTGATATATGGAATTTCATGATGGTGTTCGCGCTTCCGATGTGAAGATTGACTATGTGTGTTGTATTCCTTCCATCCTGAAAGGTGCTCTTCATTCAATAAAACTTGTCAGGGGAAGAATGTGATCATTTGATTATCACCCAGCCCTCCACTTTCTGAGTGTTGTCTTGGGGTTGCTGGCCCTGAGTCTGCAGATGTTCCTGGCCTCTGTCACGGAGGTCAGTGTGACTACCCTTCAGATGCACCGAGTCCTACTGCCTTTCATCGTCCTACAGCTTCATGAGGCTTTTCATCCTGGCGCCATGCTGGCTGCCTCTGCTTACAGATGTGTCCTGCCATTTCCTCACCCATTCCCTGGAACAGATGGGTGTCTTTCATCCCCCTGCCCCCAAGTTTCCAGAAAAGACTGCTCACAGAACCATATAAAATCACAAGTATCTTACTTGCAAGGAACCCTGAAAGGTAACCTTATTTGGTGCCTTCAGTTCACAAGCAAGGGAACGGAGACCCAGAAAGGTTTAGGATGTCCCCCACATCACAGCTGGTTTGGGTCAAAGTTGTGAATGTCTTCGCTTTATGTACGTATGTCCTTCATACTTAGGAATCACGTTCTCCTATGAGGATTTAGACCTCCTTTTCTACATGAGGCTGATTTCCAGTTTGTCTCCAGACTCTTTATCTTACAACTTTGAAGAGTGTTGAATACTAATTTTGAAAGATTTCTGAAGATAGCTTTTTGGACTGTTCTTCAGGCCTACAATTTTCACCTTAGGACCTGGCAGGGCAGAGCGGGGGTGCTGTTGTAGAAAAGTCTGGGAAGACAGCTGCAGACCCTCCACCCTTCTCCTGTCACAAACTCCGCTTTACCTATTCTATATTTTGGAATTCTGTAAAGGGTATTGTCTGGGATTATGTGTGTGTGTGTGTATGCATGCTCACGCTGCTTTAAAAGTTGAAAAGCCACTGAATTATTCATCTTACCTGTGTAGTGAGCTGCTTAAACTAAGGCTTAGACCTTTCATGACCCTGCCTTCTACTTCCCAGAACATGCAAACCCTCTATCACATGAGCCAGGAAGGCAGTGGGAAGGCGTCCGGGGCTGGCCCAGAGTGCGTGCCCGGCAGTCTGTGTGTCCAAAGGCCTGGCAGGGGACCCGGGATTCTCCCCAGCATGGTGGTCCCATCCTGGGTGGGGGTGGGGCAGCACCAAGGAAGTGTCTCACCAGTGTCACCACGACGGTGAGCAGTCTTCCTGCTCTGCAACAGGACTCAGAAAGCCTGGGCTCTGCAGGGTGGGTTCAGCCACTCGAGAGGACAGTGGCAGATCGACAGCAGTCCCTGGGCAGAGTAGGTCACACAGGTACGTTGTTCATCTGATCCACATCACTGCAGAGTGGGTTGGAGCTCAGAGCTGAAGTCAGACTGCCAAAGTTTGAATCCCAGCTCTGCCACTTAACGGCTGTGTGACTAGACCAGGTTATTTACCTTCTCTGTGCGTTGGTCCCCTCAACTGTAAAATGCGGGTGGTGGTGGTAATACTCCTCACAGAGGATGATGGAGAGTGGTGAGTGAATGCGTGAAGATACTCCAAGCCTGCACAGCATGAGAACCGTCCAGTGATTGTGCTTGCTGTTGCTACGGTTGACCCATTAGGATTATCCTCATTTTCCTGATAAGGAAATCGGGACTCAAAAAGGTGAAGTGATTATGCAAGGTCATACTTCCAGAAAGTGCTCTCACCAGTATTTGAACCCAGGTCTGGCAGCATCCACGGTTTGTTTCCTGCCAGGTGGCCCAAGCTCCCAGGCAGCATGGTATGTGACAGACAGTTTTTACTCCTCTGGTGTATTGTGGACACTTTTATAGAATACAGAATCAGGTGCTTGGATGTTACAGCACTGTCAGATTACAATGGAAGTTTCTAAATGCTTATTTTCTGTACTCCTCACAGACCAGTTCCGGTCCATGGGCCATACTTCCAAGTAACATTCCTCTACACCCAGTGGGGACCCAAAGGGGCCCATCAGGAAACAGACAAGTTCTGTAGAATGGGTGGCTAGGTACATCAAGGTAACATTAGGGGAAGCCCATGACCAAGGGTTATGCACGCTGGGTGTCCAGGCCCAACTGCTAACAGCAGCCTTCTGTGCCCCTTACCCTGGTCAGCATGGGCTGGGGGAAGGCAGGCCAGCACAGGGTCATAACATGAGCTTTCTGGGCATAGTTGATCGCACACGTGGAAAACAATGCCCCAAGAATAATCAACATGGGAACCCAAAAAGCAAGCAGTTCTGCCCCATCTGGTCCTTTTTTAAATGGAACTGAATTACCCAGAGTGCTACAAAAAAGCATCATCAAACGTGCCTGCTAATGCTTGAGGAAATTACTTCCATTATTCTAGGTTGGGGTTTAACAATTATTTCTCCCTGACTCGAGGAGCGCTCACCTCACCCTTTTGTCTGCAGGTAGCTGCCTGCCATCTTTTTATTTTTTATGTAGCGTTCCATGATTGTGTATAACACCCAGTGCTCCATGCAGTACGTGCCCTCTTTAATACCCATCACCAGGCTAAACCATCCCCCCACCCCCTCCCCTCTAGAACCCTCAGTTTGTTTCTCAGAGTCCACAGTCTGTCATGGTTTGTCTCCCCCTCCGAGTCCCCCCCCCCTTCATCTTTCCCTTCCTACTTTTTTTTTAAACATATAATGTATTATTTGTTTCAGAGGTACAGGTCTGTGATTCATCAGTCTTACACAATTCACAGCGCTCACCAGAGCACATACCCTCCCCAGTGTCCATCACCCAGCCACCCCACTGCTGCCTTTTATCCTTTTTTCCCCCACCACCTCTTCCTGCTTCAGATCTGGAAACACCAGCCAGTGACTGTGTACATGCTGAGGGTAAACATCCACATCACAATTCAACTTCCTGCCGCTTCATAAAGGTCTATTATAGGAGACTTACTAGCTGATTAAGGAGCGTCTCAGCATGCGGACAAAAGGAACTGCTGCCGTTTTGGGGAGTTTTCTCTTGATCTTTGGAAAGCTTACCTAACATTCTTTTACAGAGATGGACATGTAGCCAAAAGTCTGAATGAGATCTTCATACTAGATGAATCTCAGCAGAATATTCTGAATGAGAGTTTAAGAGTCCTAAAACATTTTAAGGCAGAAAATTGTCCGTCCCTACATGTAGCAACTTAAGTCACTTGCCGTTTTGGCAGGAGGATTCCGTGTCCCCTCCACCTCCCACATACTCTTACGAAGAGAGGAATGGGTCTTCCACCAGCTGCTTTTGTGGGGTGAAGGAGGGAGAGGTTTTTAAAAAAATTTTTTTAAGATTCATTTATTTTAGAGAGCGAGAGGGAGAGAGAAACAAGCAGAATCTGCCCTGAGCTCAGAGCCCGGCGCGGGGCTTGGTCTCACAAGCCTGAGATCACAACCTGAGCTGAGACCAAGAGTTGGGCACTTAACCCACTGTGCCAGCCAGGCACCCCTAAATTATTTTTTATCACATTCCTGAGAAAGGCTGCCTGGTTTTAACTATAGTTGGTACAAATCATCCTTAAAATTCACTGATTTGGGAGGCTGTATTTTTCCACATATTGTAATAGCCAATGTTTCCTGAGCTCTTTCTATGTCTTGACTCCTGTGCTTACATGCTTTACATTGAAGCCTCACATTAGCCTTCCATGAAATAATATCCATAAGGTTCCACGGTGGAGCCCAGCTTTGTTTTCCTGGATTCTTATGTAGAAGTTAAATAGTTCTCCTTAATAGAAGTTACATATGTGACTTCCAGCACATATGGTTTCTGTATCAGATTTGGTATGCTGAAAATAAGGACCTTAGATTCCATTTTGTCACAACTTTTTTCCACATAAAATTAGTTTACTTTCTAGGGAAATGACATATTAGTCCATTTTGAAACCATTTTTGGATGATCTGGATATTTGGTTCAAATCTTAGGACATTTTACTTCCTCCCTCGTAACTGAAAAATCAGAGCTGTAACCCCTTCCTTGAAAGTACTTGGTTTTGACTGCTGAATACCTCAAAGAAGAAGGTTAGATAGGCATTCTTTATTTACATTCATAAAATGTAGTAATTGTACTGATGAATGCTATTCATTATGATGAAAAAGTATGATGGCCAAAGTGCTGGAACTCAATGGCAGAAATAAAATAGCTTAAATATTATATAGGATTAAATCTAAAATTCTGTTGATAATGTGCTAACTACATGTATGCATGGATCCCACTATAACATTTTTGACAAATTTTCCAAGTTTAGTAGTTCACTTTTTTCAAGCAATATCCAGGCCAAAAAAAGTACTACAAACAAAACTACATTTTCTTACTGCATTTTTAGCAGCTAGTAAGTTACAGGTCTTAAGGGGTAATGTACAGCCATTTGCTCCTGGGAGAATGCTAGCAGTGCCCACAGCCAGAACCCAACATGGAGACAGGTGGCCACCTCTGAGCCCAGACCCTCCACTGGTCCCCGTAAGAACACTGACCAGCGAGTGCAGAGCACTTGGCGTGTGCCAGGTAATGTTTGTGTTTTCTGTGTATTAATGGACCAAATCATAATAGCCCAGTGCTATTCCCACAGCCATTTTACAGATGGGGAAACTAAGATTATTTGTCCAAAGTCACACAGCTGGCAAGGGCAGAGCTGGGATTTGAACCTGGGGAGTACTGCTATGAGGAATCAGGCACAAGTGTGGCAGACGTTCCCAAGCTCCAGCCAAGGTAACCAGGTACACTTCATCCACTGGAAGAGCAAATCCTAGTTGGCATGACCGAACCAGCTATGGGTCCATAAAATCAACCGCTAAATGCTGCATTAGCATGCAGGCCTGAGTCACTGATTTATTTTTTTTATTATTTTTTTAAGATTTTATTTATTTGATAGAAACAGCCAGAGAGGGAACACAAGCAGGGGGAGTGAGAGAGGGGGAAGCAGGCTTCCCGCCGAGCAGGGAGCCCGATGTGGGGCTCGATCCCAGGACTCTGGGACCATGACCTGAGCCGAAGGCAGACGCTTAACGACTGAGCCACCCAGGCGCCCCCTGAGTCACTGATTGATTGATTTATTTTATTATTTTATTTTTTAAAGATTTTATTTATTTGACGGAGAGAGACACAGCCAGAGAGGGAACACAAGCAGAGGGAGTGGGAGAGGGAGAAGCAGGCCTCCTGCCGAGCAGGGAGCCCGATGCGGGGCTCGATCCCAGGACCCTGGGACCATGACCTGAGCCGAAGGCAGACGCTTAACAACTGAGCCACCCAGGCGCCCCCTGAGTCACTGATTTATTAAAGCCAGAACCTCACCATGGAACTGGTTCCTTTGAAGTGTGAGCATCAACAGCTGAAGACATTGCCATGTTAAGTACGTTCTGTTAACTTCTCTGACTGAAACCTGGTGTTTCCACGGACTAGACCTAAAGCAGAGAACAGAAGGGATTATGCCAAGTGTCAAAAGAGAAGGCAGCATAGAAAACGCTGGGGAGCACGAGGGCAAAAGGCAGCCGAGGAAATGAAAGGAGGGTGCCTCATGCAGTGACAAGGGGTAGTGAGCAGACATGGGGCCAAAGCAGTGCAAGTCAGGGTAAAGACAGAGTTCTAAGCAAGTCCATCTCAAGTACGCTCTGTTCTCTCAGGCCTACCAGAAGCCCCACTGAAACTTTAAGGCATTGTTCCCTGGTCCCTTTGTGGTGAGGTTTTCAGAGCACTCCACTGTGATTAAGACCTGGAAGGCATCTGGACCAGTCTTTAATACACAGGGAAACTCAGAAGGGAAAGGTGAGGGATAAAATTGCATCCATAGGGAATTTATTAGATATAATCAATCATAGGTAACTATATACATTACACTGTGGGGCAGGTGACACCTCATTTAGGGAGGGTAAAATAAAATTCAAGGTCACGACTAGTATGTGTTCCCATCTGGCCCCAAGGACACAGATGATACCACTGTGCATGCTCTTGGTAGCTCTTTACTCATAGGTCCTTTAGAACTTAACATTATGGTAGCTGAATGCTGATTTTGTTTTCTTCGAATAATTGACATAATGAAAATGTAAAAGCCCCTACATATTTGCTATTCAATAATTTTTCAATATTTTTATGAAAGAATACATTAGGATGCTTTTACAGCTACAAAAGTCAGATTAATTAGGCATAAACAACAAAAGACTAACAGAGTCTAGCAAATGCTAGAGCCAGAGGATCATAACATAACAGTCTCCAGGTCCAGAATATCCGCTTTCAGGAATATGGACGCCATTCTCCAGCAAGCTTTCTCCACCTGGAGGCTGGAGATAAATATCCACCCCACGCCAGGATCTCACATTACTTCCAGGTGGTTATTTTAAAAAAACAAACAAAACACCTTCTTTCCCAGTAGCTCCAGCAAGTCCCCTGATGCACCTGATTGGCCCGGTTAAGTCACCTGTCCATCCCTGGTACAAGCACTCCAGATTAGGGGACTGCCCCTCATGAGAAGGGTACAGGGGTGGAGTCCTCCAAAGACAAGTGGAAATGCCTGAAGTCCACTCCAGAGCAAGAAGTATCTCTAGGTGAAGTATTAATAGTGTGCCAGAGGAACCTTTTTATGCCTCTTCCTTAAACAATGTGTGCGAGTGTGCAGATTTTATTTAAAAGCAAATGTAAACCAAGAAGGAAATTTTTAAGTCCAAGTTTCTCGCAAATTTGCATAAATAAGTAAACCCTTGTAATGAGTGTGCTAAAGCTGATTTTTCAAACTGCCAGTCAACATTTTAATGAATCATGAAATCAATTTAGGAAGTCATGACCAGCAGTTTTCAATGAAATCTAGTAGAAAAATCTGAAAATACTTGTGGCACAAAGTGAGATGACTGTTTCAATTTATATATTTATGAGTGTATTCAGGATTACAATATATAATGTATTCCTTCCCAGGTTTGCTAGTTCAGTCACACTGAGTGAAGACAGTTCCATGGATAATGGCTTGAGATTGACAAGCCTGAAATGTGACTCAGCTCCAAGACACCCAGGACTCAGAATTGTCTGATCCCAGCTCTGCTGTCCACACCATGAGACCTTAGGCAAGTCATGTGATGCCTTTAAGTCTTCATTTTCTCATCTGTTAAGTGGGGGCTCATACCTATCCTATCTCATGGGATTGTTTTAAGAATCAAATGAATCAAATCAAATCAAAGGGTGCTCTTAAATACTGGCAAGAACTCCATAAATCTAAGTTGTAATGATTTTCATTCTCAAAGTAAAAGTGCTTGGGATTGGCAGTCTCTCTCTGGGGCACTTAGATGGTAATTCAAGTGTAGAAAATAAACCCATGTCTTTGAAAAATTAGCATTTTCCCACAAATACTGCTTCTAAACTACTTCATGAAAGTCATTTCTGGAAGATGGGTAGGTTTGAGTCCTGGCTGCAGCAGGGTAACCAGGATTCCACAGAAAGGGGACCGTATTCACAAGGAAATCTGCCTCCCTGGACCCAGTCTCTCAAACACTCTCAATAACTCCATAGAACTGACCTGCAGACTTCCAGTCCTAAAAGTCCTGGATCCACGTTGCCCACTGCCTGTTGGGTGGGACTGAGGAGTCCATGTGAATGTGAACCCCAAGGGTGAGTTGGCACTCTACCCCTGGAGGAAGCTCATTTTATAAATGAAAAAACAGGCTCAAAGAGGTATGGGAACCTGCCTAAGGTTGCAATCTTGAAGATCATGACAGCAAGCTCCTGCCTCCTGAACTCTGATACCAGAACAGGCTCAAGAGATGGGCATCTTTAATTATGCTTGGATGGGCAGAATCCACCTTTCGGTAGAAGAATGGACTGTGTGGTCTCATTGAGCCACTCAACACCTTTCTAGAGACAGCCTGGGAACACTTCTAAAGAGCCCAGCCTCTGCCTTGCCATTATATTCTTCTCTGGCCCTCCAGCACACACTTGGCAGTGGATGGCCTCTCTCCTTGGTCTCTAATTCCTATTCTTGGAGTGGCACCCTGGCTCCCACTCAAAGTAGAACTGGGTGGCCTTAAAAATGAGTTTAGGAGTGAGGAGAGGGGATTGGCTGCATAAGGGAACTTTTGGGGCAACAGAAATGTTTCTATCATGATTGTGGCATTGGTTACATTTTACAAAACCCCTTGAATTTATACACCAAATTGGTAACTTTTCTTGTAAATGATAGCTCAATTTTAAGGTTGATTTTTAAAAACTCAAAGAATGCACAGGTCAGATATCCATTCATTTGTGCTAATTTTACATTGAAAGAAAAACTAAATTGTTGAACTCTAGTTAGTTATACATATGGCTGAAGGATTTAGGGGCAAGTAGTAATGGGTGCAGTTTACTTTGAAATGCATAGAAATAAGGTGTATTAATGGATAGAGTTATGATAAAATATAGAAAAACTTAACTGTATAATCTAGGTTACCACTATAAATTCTTTTACCTTTGGAGTATGTTTGAAAATTTCATTTTATAATGTTGTGGGAGAAACCACATAACTTCAGGTTTCTGGCAGGACCAAATAGCCCCAGTTGAACCAACTCTTTCACAAATAGAAAATATAAACTTGGAGAAAAGTCTTTAAAAAACCAGCTACTGAAAGTGACTGAAAGCTGCAGAAATGAAGGAGAGTTAACACTGGAAGAAAGCCACCACGCTAGGTGAGTTTCCTGGTTTTGTTTGTTTAACCACTTCGGGCCTGAGGTCAGCGGCACCATAAAACCTCCAGGGGAAATCTATAGTCTTGCTGGCTAGAAGATCCAGAGGACAGGGTTTGGAGCAAACACAGTCTGAGTATGAGGAAGGAAAGAACAGAAAAGAGAGAACCAGAGAGAGGATTACCAGATTCTGTATATAAATTCTGCCCAAATCTCTGGCTGATCTCTGAGCTGTTCATGCACAGCCAAGGCCAAAATAACTAAAATTTAAGCTACTTCCCACTGCAGGGGAGACACTTTGCAGTTGAGTGCAGCCAAGTTAACTGCCTGTTTAAAAATAATAATTTAGGGGCACCTGGGTGGCTCAGTCGTTAAGTGTCTGCCTTCGGCTCGGGTCATGATCCCGGGGTCCTGGGATCGAGCCCTGCATCAGGCTCCCTGTTCGGCAGGGGACCTGCTTCTCCCTCTCCCACTCCCCCCGCTTGTGTTCCTTCTCTCGCTGTGTCTCTCTCTGTCAAATAAAACCTTTAAAAAATAAAAAAAATAATAAAAATAATTATTTAAAAAATAATTATTTTTCAAAGGAAAAGAACAGAATTCAGAGTTTCTACAACACATCATAAATTATATATCAGTTACAATGCTTAGGGTATAATCCAAAATTACTCAATATACAAATAAAGAGAAAGACATGGCTTATTCTCAAAAGACAAGCAAAGGAGACCAAAAGAATCTCCAAAGATTTTAAAAACAGCTAATAAAATTGTGTTCAAGAGTGTAAAAAAAAAAAAATCTTATATTGAGATAGCAAATCTCAGCAGGGCAGTAGGAATTCTTTTGAAAGAACTGAGTGGAAATTTTAGAACTGAAAAATACAATACTGACGGGGGCAGTTCTTCCCCCCTCTGTGTGCCTCCTATCCTCTCACATGACCACCACACTCAAAGCATTTCTGGTCACCAGATGTGTGGGGGTGTTTTCCCTGCCAAGCAATTCTGAGACACGCTGGGGGTCCTACAATTTAAATGCACACAACCTGGAGATAACGTCAGATCCCCCAGGTAAAGGGCTCAGTCCCACAAGACTGTCTCCACCCCACCCCCCACCCCCCAGTGCCAGTTACAAGTCCAGGTGGTCACCTGTGCTTCTGACCCATTTGCTGTAAATCAGAGGTTCCCATTACCCCTCCTCAGGTTTGATTAATTTGCTAGAGCAGCTCACGGAGCTCAGGAGAACACTACCAGTTTGTTAAAGGAACGATCAAGGGTACAGATTAATGGCCACGTGAAGAGAGATATAGGGGGAAGTCTGGGAGGGTCCCGAGCACAGGAGCATGTATCCCCGTGGAGTTTGAGTGCATAACCCTTCCAGTGTGGATGGGCTCACCAACCTGGAAGCTCCCCGAACTCTGTACTATTGGGGTTTTACGGAGGCTTCCTCACAGAGGCATGATCAATCATAAATTCCATTTCTAGCCCCTTCCCCTCTCTGGAAAATGGGGAGAGGGAGCTGAAAATTCCAAGTTTCTAATCATGGTTTGGTCTTTCTGGTGACCAGCCCCAATCCAGGAACCAAGCCCCCCCCACCCCCAGAGTCACCCCATTAGAATATAAGATGTTCCTAGTACTGTTACCACTTAGGAGTTTACAAGGGTTTCAGGAGCTCTGTGTCAGGAACTGGGGGCATGAACCAATAGGTGTATTTTCTATTATCTCACAATCTGAAATTAGAGGCTTCGGTAGATGGGCTTAGTAGCAGAATGGAGAGGACACAGGAGTCAGGGAACTTGAAGATAGGTAGATAGAAATTATCCAATCTGAAGAACAAACAGAAAACACTGAAAAGTGGGAATGGGATGGGAATTAGGGATTTGTGGGATAGTATCTCAAGGTTTAAGTTCTATGCGATTGGAATGCTAGGAGATGAGTTAAGGATGGGGCAGAGAAAATATTTAAAGAAATTATGGCTAAATATTTGGTGAGACATAAATTTACAGATTCAAGAAGCTCAGTGAATAAGCAACAGGGTAACACAAAACTCCACTGGGTGCCTCCTAGTCAAACTCATGATGACCACGCTTAAGACAAAATCTTGAAAGCAGCTAGAAGGAACAGGAACAGTAATTTGAATGACTGCTGACCTCTCATCAGAAACATGAGGCCAGAAGACAGCACAAAATGTCTTTCACATGCAGAAAGAAAGGTCATCTCAGAAATCTATATCTGGGGGCGCCTGGGTGGCTCAGTTGTTAAGCGTCTGCCTTCGGCTCAGGCCATGGTCCCAGGGTCCTGGGATCGAGCCCCGCATCGGGCTCCCTGCTCTGCAGGAAGCCTGCTTTCCCTCTCCCACTCCCCCTGCTTGTGTTCCCTCTCTCGCTGTGTCTCTCTCTGTCAAATAAATAAAGACAATCTTAAAAAAAAAAAAAAGCAGTCAAAACTTGCTTTAAAAAAAACCCACAAATCTATATCTGGTAGAAACATCTTTAAAGAAGGAAGACAAAATAACCACATTATCAGATAAAAGAAAATGAAGAGAATTTACAAACGTGCACTGCAAGAAATGCTAAAGGACATTCTTCAGGCTGAAGGAAGAACATACCAGAGAGAAGCTCAAATATTCAGGAAGGAAGGAAAGCCACCAGAAAGAGCAAATATCTGCAAATATAGAAGCCTTTCTCCTAAGAAATCTAGATTATAGAGGTGGGCCAGGTCTTGCACCTGGTGGGTGTTGGTGCAGTCTGTGGGAGCTGTGACTGGAGCGGGTGGGCTCTGTGCCCACCTGGGTGAGCTACTCACTTGGTGCACGGTTTCCTGTTCTCTCCCCTGCCCGGCTGCAGCTGGGGCCTTGCCTGACTCAGCCCAACCACAGCTTCAGGTTTGGACGAGGCTCCCTCAGCTCCTACTATGCCAGCCTGAGGACAGGAAGCTTCTTTAAATCAATACTGACTGCAGAAACCCAGGGTTACTCCACTGTAGAGGGCGGTTGGAAGCTATAGAAAGATCTGGAAGAGGTGAAGGTGCTGCTGAAACATCCAGCTGAAACATCCAAGAATGAGACAGAAATCAAGAACATGATGCAGCAGAAATCACAGAGAAAAGCAGAACTTGACAATGAAAAGCTGATGCTGTGGTTGCTCCCATCAGAACAGGATATAAGGTAAAAATTGGTAATTACAAATGGGATAAGTCAGATAAGGTAAAGTAGATTTTCACAAACTTAACTAGAGCTCATCAACTCCTGAGAATGTGCAGGTGCATTTCACAGAGAGGTCATTTGATCTTTTGGTAAAGAATATAAATAAGAAGAGTTACTCCCATGATTGTGAACAATCTCTTGAAACCCATCTCTGTGAAAGGCAGTTCAAAAAGAAGTCAAACAGACACAGTTCTTATCTTATGTAGAAAGAAAGCAGAAAACACGCAGTGGGACTACTTGACTCAGGTTGAAAAAGAATGAGAAGAGAAAGAAAAGCCCTCTTACAACACTGAAACAGATCCTAGTGAGGGATTGATGAATGTTCTAAAGAAAATTTACAAAGATGGAGATGATGATATGACACAAACCATTAATAAAGCCTGGGTGGAATCAAGAGAGAAGCCAAAGGAGATACAGAATTTTTTCAGACTTTAAAGTCATTTTGGGAACTGTGATGTGGACAAATTGATGTTTCCAATAAGGAAATGTTGGTGAGCTGCACAGAGAAGTTGGACAGATAACTACTTACACAGCCTTCTTCTAATTAAAGGCAATGAATTCTCCTATTTCCTACTGGAGGATTCATTAAACACTTCCTCCAAAGATGGTTTCCTTGGTAATCTAGGCATTTTGTTCAAGAAAGATAATATACATTCTTGTGTGAAATGTGAAAAAGCAAGTCTTGTCTAATGATAATGCCACATTGTGTGGGTATTTTTTGTTCAGCTAAGAGGTAGAAAACAAAAGTAATTAGTTCCTAAGTTCCAACCAATGTAATAAGTAAAAATAAAACCTGAATTTGTACATTAAAACATATATTGCCATTTAAACAATAAAAAATTGTATTGTTGGGTTTTAGCATATGGGAATGTGATTTGAATGACAACCATAGTCGATGTGGGGAAGAAGATGGGAAATGAATATAGTTGCAAGGTTTCTGTATTTTACACCAAGTCATACAATAGTAGCTCTTAGAGGGCTGTGAAAAGCTAACCCTTAGCGTAAACACTTAAAAAATGCCAAGAGATAGAGCTAAAAAGTCAATAGATAACATGGAATTCTAAAAAATATTCAGTTAATCCAAAAGAAGATGGGAAAGGAGGATCAGAAACCAGCGGGGACAAACAAAACAAATAGTAATGTGGTAGACTTGAATCCAGTCCCCTAAATCACTACATTAAATATAAAAGGTCTCAACCTATATTTTCTAAGATGATAGCCACTAGCCACATGTGATATTTCAACTTAAATTATTAACATTAAATTACAAATTTAGTTCCTCAGTGGCACTCAAGAGCTCAATAGTCATATTAGACTACTATATTGAACAGCACAAATATTTACAAAATATTTCCATCATTGCAGAAGTTCTTTTGAATAGCGTTGATCTGATCAATTCAGTTAAAATGTGCAGATTGTCAGACCTGACCAAAAATCAAACCAAACCACCCAACCAACTTTCAACTGTATGCTGTCCACAACTAATCCACTTTAAATATGTAAAGACACAGGCTAAAAGTAAATGGAAAAGATACATGCAAATGTTAAGTACAAAAAGCCTGTGGTGACTAGATTAATATCAGATAAACTTTAATGTAAAGGGTATTACCAGAGATAAAGACATTTCATAAAAATAAAAGGGTTACTACATTGGGAAGATGTGATAATCATAAATGCTTGAACTTAATAACAGAGCTTCAAAGTATATGAAATTAAAATTGACATAATTAAAGAAATAGACAACTCCATAATCATGGTTTGTGATTTTTTTAAAGAAGATTTTTTATTTATCCATTTGAGAGAGAGCACGAGAAGAGGGGAGGGGCAGAGGGACAAGCAGACCCCTTGCTGAGCAGGGAGCTGGATGTGGGGCTCCATCCCAGGACCCTGAGATCATGACCTGAGCTGGAGTCAGAGGCTTAACCAACTGAGCCACCCAGGTACCTCATGGTTGGTGATTTTAACACTCTTCTCTCACCAGTCAATAGAATAACTAGAACAAACATCAGTAAAGACAGAAGATTTGAAAAACACTGTCAAGTACCTTGACCTAATTGACATATATAGAGTCTACACTTTACCCAACAACTGCAGAATACATATTCAAGTGCATATGGTATGTTCACAAAAATAGATCCTATGCTGGACCATAAAATAAGTCTCAAATTTAGAAAGATTGAAACACGTTGAATACGGTTCTCTGACCACAGTGAAAATGTTAGAAATAAATGATTTGTCTTAAAAAACCAGATATTTGGAAATTAAGCAACACACTTCTAAATAATTCATGGGTCAAAGAAGAAAAAATTAGAAAATATTTTGAAAATTATATGAAAATATACGGAAATTTTTAGGATGCAGCTAGCACAGGGAAAACAGGGAAATAGAGCTTTAAAATGCTAACATTAGAAAAGAGGAAAGGTCTAAAATCAGTGACTTAAGTGCCCACATAAGAAGCTAGGGGAAAGAAGCAAAGCAAACCCGAAACAAGTAGAAGAGTGAAAATAAGAGTAGGAACCCCAAGTAGAATTTATCCCAGAAATGCAAGGTTGGCTTAACAGTAGAAAAGCAATTAATGAAGTTCAATACATTAACAGAATAAAGGAGAAGACTGTAAGATCATTGCAGAAGATGCAGAGAAAGCATTTGGCAAAATTCAGCACTCATTTATGATTTAAAAAAAAAATAACTCTCAGGGGCACCTGGGTGGCTCAGTTGGTTAAGCGACTGCCTTCGGCTCAGGTCATGATCCTGGAGTCCCAGGATCGAGTCCTGCATCGGGCTCCCTGCTCAGCGAGGAGCCTGCTTCTCCCTCTGACCCTCCCCCCTCTCAGGTACTCTCTCTCATTCTCACTCTCTCAAATAAATAAATAAATCTTAAAAAAAAAAAAAACTCTCAGAGAACTAGAAATAAAAGAAACTTAACCTGATAGAGTATTTATGAAAAACCCACAGTTAATATATTTAACAGTGAAAAACTGGAGGCCTTCCCTTAAGATCACGAACAAGACAAAGATATCTGCTTCCACCTCTTCTATCCACCATTATATGAGGTCCTAACCATTGCAGTAAGAAAAGAAAAATAAATAGATGTCAGGAAGAAGTAAAACTCTGTTTCAAATGGCATGATTATACAGAAAACCCTAAAGGAATTAACGACTACAAGTGAATTTACTAAGGTTGCAGGAACCAAATTAGTTCATAAAACTTTATATACTTCAGCAGACAGCTGGAAAATGAAATCTTGAGATTTCATTTACAATAGCATCAAAACACCTAAAATACGATGAATTTACAAAAGATGTGCAAGACTTCTATGTGAAAACCTGTAAGACTGAAATGAATGGAGGAATAAACCTCATTCATGAATTAAGAGGTCAGTACTCCCCAGAATAGTTTCAACACAATTCTTTTTTTTTTTTTTAAGATTTTTTATTTATTTATTCATGAGAGACAGAGAGAGAGGCAGAGGCAGAGGCAGAGGGAGAAGCAGGCTCCCAAGGAGCAGGGAGCCCGATGTGGGACTCGATCCCAGGACTCTGGGATCATGACCTGAGCCGAAGGCAGACGCTTAACCATCTGAGCCACCCAGGCGCCCAGTTTCAACACAGTTCTAATGAAGATCCCATACAAGACTTTTTCTGATGAAATTAACAACCTGATTCTATAATTTTTATGAAAACGTAAAGGTCTTATAATACCCAAAGAAAATCTTGAAAAAGAAGAGCACAATTGGAGGGCTCACAGTTCCTGATTTCATGACCTATTATAAAGCTACAAGTAATCAAGGTACTGTGGAATTAGCATAAACCTGAGCAAGATTCAGGTTCCTGAAATAAATTCACTCTTGTTTTTTTAGCAAATGGCACTGGAATAACTGGATATCCACATAGATTGAATGATCTTACCTCATGCCACACAGAAACAAACTTAAAACGGATCATAACCCAAATACAAAAGCTTAACTATAAAATTTAGAGAAAAAAACCCCATGAAACCTAAGCAACCTTGGGGGAAGTAAATGATTTCTTAATATAAAAAGAGCACCAAACATAAAGGAAATGACTGACAAATTGGACTTCACCAAAATTAAAAACATGGCATCAGAAAAACTCATTAAGAAAATAAATAGGCAAGCCAGAGACTGATAGAAAATATTTGCAAGATAGGTATCTGGGAAAGGACTGATCTCCTAGATACATAAAAAGAATCCCTACACCTCAATAATAAAAAAGAGAAATCAATTTTTAAACAGATACTCGATAACTTATATTTCAAGAGGTAATTTCAACATTAATATTCAACAAATTTACAAAGGCAGATATACAAATGGCCATAGCACATTAAGAAAGCAGGGAAATGCAAATTAAACCACAATCAGATAGCACTGCACATCCACCAGTATGTTCAAAATCATACCGGGTGTCTGGGTGGCTCAGTTGGTTAAGCGTCTGCCTTCAGCTCAGGTCATAATCTCAGGGATAGAGCCCCGAGTCGGGCTCCCTGCTCAGTGGAGAGTATGCTTCTTCTCCCTCTCCCTGTGCTTCTCGCCCCTGCTCATTCTCTCTCAAATAAATAATCTTTTTAAAAATTAAAAATAAAATCACAATGACTAATACTGCCAAATGTTTACAATGTTATGGAACTATTGTCCATTGTTGGTTGGTACAGCTACTCTGGAAAAATGTTAAGCAGTTTCATATAAAACTAAATACATACTCCTTTCCTAGGTATTTACCTGAGATATGAAAACAGATCCACAAAAATTTGTACAATAATATTCCTAATAGTTTTATGATAGCCAAAAAATTCTAACAGCCCTGGTTTCTATCAGTAGGAGAATGAATATTCAAACAATTAAAAATTAGCAATAAAGGGGCAACTGGGTGGCTCAGTTGGTTAAGTGACTGCCTTCAGCTCAGATCATGATCCTGGAGTCCCAGGATCAAGTCCAGCATCAGGCTCCTTGCTCTGCAGGGAGTCTGCTTCTCCCTCTGACCCTCTCCCCTCTCATGCTCTCTCCCTTTCTCAAATAAATAAATCTTTTTTTAAAAATCAGCAATAAAGGGCGCCTGGGTGGCTCAGTCGTTAAGCGTCTGCCTTCGGCTCAGGTCATGATCCCAGGGTCCTGGGATGGAGTCCCACATCGGGCTTCCCGCTCTGCGGGAAGCCTGCCTCTCCCTCTCCCACTCCCCCTGCTTGTGTTCCTGCTCTTGCTATGTCTCTCTCTGTTAAATAAATAAAATCTTTGAAAAAAAAAATCAGCAATAAAAAGGAATAAATGACCAAGACATAGATCATGGATAGATCTCAAAAAAATGCTTTATACAAAAGTATAGAGTGGTAGAATTCCATTTACATGAAGATCTAGAACAAACAAAACCAAGTTATATGAAGACAAAACCAGTCCGTGGTAGGGAAAAAAATCAGAACAGTGATTTCCTCTGGAGGAATGTGGGTGGGGATTTGCTGACAAAGCTTTGAGGAACATTGACCTGCTGGTGATGTTTGGTTGATAGGGAGGGGTTTAATTTGCACCGGTATATGCCTTTGTCAGAACTCATCTAATAGCACACTTAAGATTTGTGCATTTCACTTCAAGTTTTACCCCAAAAGAAAAAAAATCTGTAAATATTGGACTCTCGTTAATGATATATAGGGAAAAGTATTGGGGACCTACTTTGAAATGCACCCAAATAAGATAAGTTGAGGGATGGAAAGAGGAATGGATAAATATGTAATAAAGCAAGTATAGTATAATGTTCATTGTAGAATCTAGGTGGTGAGTATATAAAATTCTTTCAACTTTGAAATTTTTCATAATAAAATGGGGGAGGGGAGTAATTGCTGGACTTACCCTCGTTATATACACGTCTCCATATGCACTGCCACCTAAAGCTCTTGCCCCCAATAAATTAGATAAAACAGGGGCATTCAGGAGTAGATAACGGAGCTGAGGGGATGGCAGATGTATTGGAATCCAGAGCTCTGTGTTTCTTTATGCTCTGCTCCTGGCGAGTATAAGTGGGTGGTGGGTGGGCTCTGAGCCTGGGACTACTCTCTCGGAAGGCGGGGAACTTCTACTTAGTTTGAAGATGCCCACGCGTCCATTCCTCTATCCGTATTCACTCCCACATGCCAGGGGCTGGTGATTCCGGAGGGGCAGTGTGTGGCTGGGTACACAGGTGGGGGCGACATGTGTCTGGAGGAGACGGAGCGCCCTCTTCTGGCCCGGGGGGGGCCCCACTCAAGCCCGCTAAGTATCCAACCTGCCTCTACAGCACCCACTTCCCCGTGATCTGAGCCCCCGGGTGGGCCCGCCGAGAGACTGCATCTGCAGGCGGAGAACAGCGCTGGGAGCGGCGCCGCGCGGCCGGCAGGCTGGGAACCGGTGGAGTCGCTGCCGTTGGCAGCCTCTTGGCTCCACCTGTTGCAGCTTCGGAGCTCTCGCCAGGCAGGGCCGAGCCCTGGGAGATCTGCTCCCAGCGCCGTTCTGCGGAGCGGGGCCACGGCGAGGAGGGGACCTGGGGACAGTCCTGACAGAGCGGCGCGTAAGGGGCTGTCCCTGGGAGGTGGGAGTCGAGCTCAGAGGCTGCGCCAGCGCCCCCTGAAAGGCGAGGTCTTGGGGAGGGAGCCCCTGGCCATTTGCTGGGGAGCCTGGCCGCTGCTCTGCACGGGGTGGGGGGAAAGCACTCCGCGCTGTGTCCTGGCAGCGCAAAATCTCTGGAGCACATTGAGGCGGCCAAGCCCGGAGGGAGCCAGCCCCCGGTCCTCGGCCACCTCTCCGGGAGCTGGGGCTGCCTAGGGACGCGCGCGTCGGAAGACGCCCCCGCGCTGGACCCAGAGGCCAAGGGCTCTCTGGTCGGGGCAAGGCGAGGGAGGCTGCCTGGGGGAGATGCCCCTAACTCCCTTCGTCCCCTCATTCCGTCCGCCCTTTCTGGTCTCCTCCTCCAGCGGGTCTGGGCGCAGCGCAGGGGCCGGGCGCGAGGTAGGAACCCGTGGACTCCGCGCAGTCCCTCGGGGTGCGCGCCCCCCGGGACCTGCTCCAGCCTCTACACCCCGGCAGCCGGGGGAGTAACCCCCGAGGCCTGAGGCTCCGCGCGACTGGCACGCAGCACCACGGATCCATCTGGGGAGGCCCCACCTGCGCCAGCACACCGACACCCCGCGTCCTAGCCGTCGGCGGCTTGAGAAGCGATGGTCAAAGAGACTGAGCCCGCCGGGCTCCTCTAACCCGCCAGCTTCCGAGGTCGGAAGACCTTTGCTTCGGGGGAAATTCAAGTCCGCCCCAATGTGCGCTGAGGACGCGCCACGCCCCCTCCCCAATCTGAGCAGAGCAGGGAGGGTCCCGGGGTGGAAACAGCGACCGCACCCCCGTGCCAAGAAGCAGCGGACTCTGCTCCCGGGCACTCGGACCTTGAGCTTTTAGGATAACTCAAGGCGGACGGCGGCCTCGAAGCGGATTTGAAACCAGGAGTCGAGGCGGACGTGGGGAGCTGGCGCCGCGGGAGCGGTCGAGGCGGCGGCCTGGGGAGCCGTGCGGCCTGGGGGCGCGCCCAGCGGTCATGGGCGAGCCGGCCGTCGGGCGTCCGGGGGCGGGTTGGGCGGCGACCCCCCGGGGGGGCCTGGGCGAGAGTCGGCCGGTGGCCCCGGCCTTCCAGCGCGGGGTTGCCCCCGGGGACCCGGCCACGGCCGGCCGGGGTTGCGGCTGCAGCTGCGGCCCGGGCTACCTGAACGAGGACAACGCGCGCTTCCTGCTGCTCGCCGCGCTCATCGTGCTCTACCTGCTGGGCGGCGCCGCGGTCTTCTCGGCGCTGGAGCTGGCGCACGAGCGTCAGGCCAAGCAGCGCTGGGAGGAGCGCCTGGCCAACTTCAGCCGCCGCCACAACCTGAGCCGCGACGAGCTGCGCGGCTTCCTTCGCTACTACGAGGAGGCCACCGAGGCCGGCATCCGCGTGGACAGCGCCCGGCCGCGCTGGGACTTCACCGGCGCCTTCTATTTCGTGGGCACAGTCGTGTCCACCATAGGTAAGTGGGCGTCGCTGGTGGCCGAAGGGTGGGCCGCTTCTCAGCCTTGCGATCCTCCACCTCCGCGCTCAGCCGGGCCGCACGGAGGTGAGCTGTTGCCCCGTCCACCGGCGGTTCTGCCTCCCGGCTTTTCTGCACGCGGCCCGCGGAGCAGCTGCCCGGGCAGCCCCTGGGAGCTCGTTCTAAAGGCCGTCTCCGCCTCGCCCTGCCCTCCTGAGTCAGGGCCGGCTCGTTAACACGGCGCTCGGGGGATTTGAATGAGCCTTCGAGGGCTCTGGAGGATTTTCAATCTAGGTAAGGAGACAGAGCTTGAGTTCCCGGAACTTTAGGGGAGAAAGCTTACAAATCCGAACAGGGACCTACGAAGATTTATTGACCTAACGCCATGCGGGAGGCAATGGTTAGAGGGGGAGGCACGAATTTTAAGACTGTCCATGACTTCAGACTTACAGAGAGAAAAATCAGATTGAATACCAAATTGGAAGTAAGGAGGCAAAAGTGCTGATGAGGATGGAAATAATTTCCTACCAGGAAGAAAGAGGAGTGACCTTTGGGTTGAGCCAGGTAGTGTTAGGTGTGGTTTGGGGACTCAAGTGTTTTGTGCTGTAGAGGAGAATTTCGTTTGAGGGTGCCCCAGGAGCTACCTGGTCTAGATGGAGTAGTAGAGGGAAGGCCAGGAAGGTCTCCGGGCTCAGGGCATGAAGGGCAACCTTTACCACCAAACTAAGGAGCTAGAACTTATCTTGAGACAATTGGGAGCCATTGAGAGTTTTTGAGCAAGGGTGTGACAGCACAGTTATGGTCGGTTATACCTTTATTTGTAGCAGAAGGAAAACGTTGGGAGTCTTTGTACTACACCTCTAGAGACTGTTCCTCTTTGAAGCATAATCAAGTGAGAAGGGGGTTGGGGACAAGGCTATATAAATTCTGAGGGAAGGAGAGAGCTGAAGCGGAGGGGAGGTTTTGAAAGACGACCCAGAAAGAGAGTAGCTGCCAGGTGCCAGGGCCCAGGAACTGCAACAGGGCCCTCAGGGCGCAACGGGTGCTCTCAGCCCTGGCCCCTGTGCTTGGGAGGAGAGCTTGTCAGTGAGGCAGGGTGACAAGGCAAACTTGCTTGAACCTCCCACGCATGGCTGTCTCAGGTTGACATTCTGCCAGGAGAATGATTAGTCCAGAAAGATTTCCCAAGGTTAGTCTAGAAGCCCAGGGCTTCAGCTGGTGAGTAGGAGGCATGGCAGGGAGGACTGGCATGGTTAGGGACACACGGGCTCTCACCACCCCCACCCCATTCCATACCCTGTCGCTGCCCATCAGCGGGCCGTTATGACACCACAGTTACCGGGGCCGCAAGAAAAGCTCTCTTAGGATTTCCTAGGATGATTAGGACGCGAGGCCCTGAGGGGGACAGAGAGGGAATAATGCCCATCACGGTTCTCTCTCCCAGCCCACAATCTCTGCTGGGCTGTCTTAGCAGAATTCCCTAAATCCCCCGCTGTGTCAACTCCTTTGTCTCTGAAGACGGTTCCAGAATTTCTGTGTAGGGAGGACTTGGGGTAGACAGCCTGATTGAGAAGTGTCGCTGTGGAGCTGACCTCGACTCTGTGTCTGCATCGCGAGTAGTGTTTTTATTCAGACTGATGATTCATTTGGAGGTGATCTTGGTGGGAGATTGGGGGAGCTAAATCCGCTCCCCCACCACAAGCCACCCCTTGGTCCTCCCCGTGGACATGGAGGTAGGAAGGAGCAGGGGCTTTTGAGGCACGCATGTAATAATGTGGCCTGTTGGAAAGAAGGGAATCCTGGACTGAGAGTCTGGAGTCGGAGCTATTGGTCCTGTCTCCGTAGTTGGGCAAGTTTCTTAACCATGCTGAGCCCCATCCTTCTCACCTGAGATGTCCACAAAGCGGCCACCTTGGCCCTGGCATGTGTTTGCTGTTCAGCAACTATTCTGTCTCCTGCTCACTCCCTCCCCCTAAGCCTGCTCCTCTTGCAGGATTCTCGAGTGCTGATGAGCTCATGGAAGTGAATGTTCTTTACAAAGTACAAAGCACAGGCTTATTTTTACTTTCTCAATTCTAACATTTCCTTTTAAATTGTTTCATTAATTGCTGTTGTAATTACGGCACTCACTCCCCTTTATTAGGATACATATTAGGCACATACTGTGATTATTATGTGAATATGTGATGCAGCTAATTACCGCATTACATTTACACTTAATTCCCATCAACACAACTCCATGAGGTAGGTATGATTATCCTCATTTTATAGACAAGGGAGCTAAGGCTTCATGTTCTTTGCAAAATAATGTATAAAGAAGAAAAAAAGTTAAGCCATCTGCAGTCATCTGGTAACTGCAAGTTAAGCCATCAGACATCACCCCCAATTTAATCATTGTTAACATTCTGGTGCATTTCTTTCTATTCTTTTTTTTCTATGCATACACATAAGTACATACATATTTTTTAAAATTGGGATCATATTCAATAAGCCTTTCATCTTGTATTTTAGGTGTAACAATTACATGATGTTTTTCATCTAAAATAGTTCCACTATGCTTTATTCTGCAAAGACTTTGAAGTAACAGACAACAAGAAAGCATATGGTAAAACAATGAAAAACATGTAAATAAAACTTGAGAACCAGGAAAAAGAAGAACAGAAATATGGAAAGCAAACGGATCGAGGAAGTTGCTAGAGATGAGCTTTGTCTTAGTTTAGGTTCCCTCAGAAGCAGACACTGAGCCAAGAATTTGAGTTGATTGGCAGGTGCAAGGGATACAGGCAAGGGAAGGAGGAAGTGATACAGAAAGGGAAGTCAGTCACCATAGGGTCTGCTATTCGCAGGAACTGTAGTGGGCAACTGGTACTTTCTCCCAAGTGGAAGCTTGAATCAATGCAAAAAGCTCATGACCCAGAATTATCCTAGGTAAGGGGCCTGGGGTATTTATACACCCACACCTGTCAGCAGCTGGTTCAAAGCTGTTTGGAGAGCAGGGGAAGCACAAGGATAATTCCCAGGTACAGATTTCTCCTGCCATCCAAAAGTAGTTTCTGTGGAACCTTTTGTAAACTGAAATGGCATGAAAGGATGAAGCAAGTGCCATTTCCTAAAAGTGAAAATCCTCAGATTTCTTTCGGTTAGCAATTACACGTAATACTAACCTAGGCCTCTCATTAAAGCAAAGTGGCATAAAGCAAACTCGAAGATAATGGGGGAAACCTGTACTTCTGGCCTGATTTTTTTTTGTTTTTCATAGACAGCGCAAGGGCAGTCCTCTGACAAAGATATAGGCACTGGCCATCTGAAGTCAGGCCAGTGTGCCCAGAAATGGTAAAGCAGGTCCCAAAAGGTGTAGGTGGGGCATCAACAAGGACTATTCAAGCTTGAAATTTGGTTGCAAGCCCCACGGCCGAGTCAGGACCCATACTGGAATCCTTATTATCAATAGGAAGCATCAACCTTATCCCGGGACCTAATCCTCAAAGAGTTTCCCCTTGGGATTTTGTATAGGAAGGATTGCATAGGATAGTGGGTGAGGTTCACAGACAACATTTTCCTGAAAATGTAATTGAGGATTTCATGCACCTGTTGTCTGAGATCTTTGATTTAAAAGTCAGAGCAGAGGGTCGCCTGGGTGGCTCAATTGTTTGAGTGTCTGCCTTCAGCTTGGGTCGTGATCCTGGAGTCCTGGGATCAGGTCCCTCTGCGGGGGAGCCTGCTTCTCCCTCTGCCTGCCGATCCCCCTGCTTTCTCTCTCTCTCTCTCTCTCTCTGTCAAATAAATGAATAAAATCTTAAAAAAAAAAAAGTCAGAGCAGAACCCCAAATTCTACCCCAAAACTAATAATACACTATATGTGAACTAACTTGAACTTAAATAAAATTTTAAAGAATAGAAAGAGCAGAATGAAAAACAGTTTGGCAGTTTCTCAAAAGGCTAAACAGAGAACTAACATATGACCCAGCAATTCCACTCCTAGGGCACATATTCAAAAGAACTGAAAGCAGATGCTCAGATATTGTGCACCCATGTTTGTTGCAGTGTTATTATAATAGCTAAAAAGTGGAAACAGCCCAAGCATTCGTCAGCAGATGGATGGATAAACACAAAGTGGTAGATACGTACAATGGAGTACTATTGAGCCGCAAAAAGAACGGAATTTTGATGTATGCTACAACATGGATGGACCCTGAAAGCATTATACTTAATGAAATAAGCCAGACACAGAAGGACAAATATTATATAATTCCACTTATATGAGGTACGTAGAATAGACAAATTCTAGAGGAATGGAAGGTAGAGCAGAAGTTACCAGAGGCTTGCTGGGAGAGGAGAAGGGTTGTTTTATGAGTATGGCACTTTTGTTGGGGATAATAAAAAAAGGTTTGGGTGTGGATAGGGGTGATGATTAAACAACAATAGAGTGAATGTATTTAATGCCACTGAATTATACACTTAGGAATGGTTACAGTGGTAAATATTATGTCTCTTTTGCCACAATTTAAGAGGAGCAGAATATGAAAACACAAGTCAGGGATGCTGGTTCTGAAAGAGGCTGGTGATCAGATTGAAACAAGAATAAACTTGAAGTACTCAGAGAAGTAGATTGATAGTATATCCTGTAAATAATCTTCTATAAATATCTTTTCTCTCAAATAGGCTTTTGTTAGGAGTTTGTTTCTGTATCCGCCTGTGTATTCATAACTCAGCTTCTCGCCAAAAAGGACTTGAGGTCATTTGCATATGATATGGTCAAGGTAGGCTTGGGCTTTAGGTTACCCCCAAATCTCTGTAGCTTAACACATCCCAGGGGCTTACTTCGTACTCACCCCAAGCTCACTGTGGTGTGTGTGGTGACTTCCCCAGGGCGGTTGTCTCCTTTGTTGGCCCAGTGTTCAGGCTGCTTTCATCAGCTCATGCTTCCAGGACTGCCCAGGCAGGGGAGGGAAGGGCTGAAGTGTGGAGTACCAGCAATCAGTGGCCATCACCTGGAAGTGACCCAAGTCACATCCACACACATTCCATTGGCCCAACCAAGTCACATGGCCACACCCAACTTCAAGGACTTGGGGGAACCACACTGCTCCCCCGAGTCCAGAAGTGGATAAGACTCGATATTGGTGAACAGCTCAGAGGCCTACTACACATCATATGTACGATGCACTAGAAATGGATGATAATGGATTTAAGACATTGGGGAGATGAGAAACCATGAATAGGATAGTTCCATGCCCTGTGATCAAGACCTGAGCTGAGATCAAGAGTCAGGTGCTTAACTGACTGGGCCAGCCAGGCGCCCCTAGCCACATATTGTTCATACACAGAGGTTTATGTCAAAAAGACCTGCATAATTGCCAAAAGTGAGCCCCAGATTTGGCTCTGAGTTTCCAGTTGTCAAAATAAAGAGGCAAGGACAACCATTAAATGGCCCCTCTTATCCAGGCTGCCTGTTTGGAAAACACCCAACTTCTTCAGACTGGAATAAAATTTTTTCTACAGATTGTTATGAATGGGAGTACTTAAGACGATGAGTAATCTCCTCCCCAGCATCTGCGCCATCAATATGAAAGAGAACTGTGTGCTCTTGCATAGCATCGCATCCTTCAGTGCAAGGTGCAGTTCAGCAAAAGCCCCTCTGGAAATTGGGCGGACATACAGCTCCCAGTGCTGTGGTCCACTAAGATTGTTTAAAATTCTCTGCTGTCGGGGCGCCTGGGTGGCTCAGATGGTTAAGCGTCTGCCTTCGGCTCAGGTCATGATCCCAGGGTCCTGGGATCGAGCCCCGCATCGGGCTCCCTGCTTGGCGGGGAGCCTGCTTCTCCCTCTCCCTCTACTGTTCCCCCTGCTTGTGCTCTCTCACTCTATCAAATAAATAAATAAAATCTTTAAAAAAAAAAAATTCTCTGCTGTCAGTTCCCATGCTTCAATGCCTACAAGAATTCACCTAAGGGGAGTATGGTGCTTGTTAAAATGTAGGGATTTGGGCCCGCCTTTCAGAGATCCTGATGCAGTAAATCTGCATTTTCAGAAACTTCCCCAGATGGCCCTGATGTAGGCAGTATAGGGAGCGCACTGAGGCATGTCTGATGGAAGTGGGTATAGGGTTGAAGACCGTGGAGATCCTTGCTATTCAAAGAGTGGCTGATGAAGCCGTGTTGTCAGCATCACCTCAGACCTTGTTAGAAATGCAGAATCTCAGGCCAACCCCAGACCACCTGAGTTAGAATCTGTTCTTTAACAAAACGCCCAGGTGAGTCATAGGCACATGAAAGGTGTTTCGTGATGTTGCTGATGAGGGCAAGGCCCCCTGTGCTCTAGAACATAGACAAACCAGTGGCCAGGCTGGAATGGAGAGGAGGGGAAATGTGCTCATCTCTTGTCTTGGTGAACCTCCTCTCCAGCTGGTCGTTAAGTACACGAGGAACAAGTTGATTTAGCCAAGAGCAGCCCAGCCAGATGCAGGGATGCACTGGGATTGGGCTAAGAAGGGGACCGTGGCTTGTGCCGATCTGAGAGGCTCGGACAGAGAGGTGCCAAGCCCCTCCTCCATGGCGGAACACTGAAGGTAGATTTCCAGATTTGCAGCAACGGTTGTGTTCATTTTAATTAAACAGAAGTAGTTAGGCTCCACCCCCTTTTTGGCCCTGGGTGTGACTTGTGTGTGGCAAGTGCGTGCAGCAGTATTCTACAAGGCTCGAAGGCTCGTGGGGCTCAGGAGCTGGGCTGACGAGTACCTGATTTGGCCTGGTCAGCGTGCAAATCTGTGTGGTGCTGAACTGAATATTGTTTTTGGAATCTGTTTTTTCCTACGTGGGAACAAAGTTGAGGAAAGAGCTTATGAAATCGAATTATATCAGGTTCAAACAGAATATTGGGAGTCACCATTCTACAGTATAAAGCTATAAACTAACATCATGAACAGGTATTGAGAAAGAATAAAAACATCTCATGAGTACATTAATGATCATCACATGTTAGTGGTTCTCATACATGTGTCAGGATTTAAATCACACATTGACTAGGCACTTTATATTTTACAAAGCATTTGTGCACAAATCTTATGAGGTAGGCAGAGAAGTTATCTATCCATTTTGCAGGTAAGGAAACTGAGGACAGAAAGCAGAGTTACCTTACTCGGGACTTACTCTGCTATAAAGTGGCAAAGTCAAGGTTAGAACCAAGTTTTGTTTTGTTTACTGTCTGATGATAAAAGAAATACATACTCATTTGAGAAGACTGGAAATATATGGGAAAGTATAAGAAAGTAGAAAACACCCATAATTCCACCATCCGACAAGAATCACTGTTAATGTTTTGGTGTATCATATTATATTGTACTTCAAGTGCTATTTCATTGAATCTAAGATGCTTTGTTATTTTGTGTACCATTAAGAAAGAAAGAATGCTGCCAATTAAATGTTGACATGCTAGCCATTGTGAGATCACCTCAATTTCCAAGATATTAAAATGTTGGGGAAAGGTACATCTTAAAGTCACAGAAATAGATTATATTTTGTATCTGATTATTTCCCGCATAACCACTATGACATGAGCATATGTTGTAATTGGGTAAAAATGAATCTCATAATTAGAATTTCTTTGATTTATACTAAAGTTGATTAATTTTAAATACTTATTAAATACACTTATAGTTTGGGGCACCTCTGTGGCTTAGTCGGTTAAGAGTCTGCCTTCGGGGGTGCCTGGGTGGCTCAGATGGTTAAGCGTCTGCCTTCGGCTCAGGTCATGATCCCAGGGTCCTGGGATCGAGTCCTGCATCGGGCTCCCTGCTCCTTGGGAGCCTACTTCTCCCTCTGCCTCTCTCTCTCTCTCTCTCTCTCAGTCCTCATGAATAAATAAATAAAATCTTTAAAAAAAAAAAAAAGGAGTCTGCCTTCGGCTCAGGTCATGATCTCAGGGTTTTGGGATCAACGAGCCCCGCATCAGGCTCCCTGCTCATTGGGGAGTCTGCTTCTCCCTCTTGCTCTGACCCTCGCCCTTCCTGTGCTTTCTCTTTCTCTCAAATAAATAATAAAATCTTAAAAAAAAAAACCCCACACACTTACAGTTCATCTTCCCTGCATCAGCTAGCTAATCCTTCCCCCATTTTGCTATCGGGAGCAAGGGGTTGTCGTGTTAATCATTGTGTATGTGTGCTTTAGATTCTAAGGATTTTGGCCCTTTGTCATGGTTGGGCCATACTTTCCATGCATTTTTGTTTTCCATTCAGCACTTATTAGATTTAGGAACATTTTTAATTTCTGTGCAGTTTTGTATTCCAGTCTTTTCCTTGCGATGTCTTTCCATTGTTCATGCTTAAAAAATAACTTTCCATCCAGATGTTATAAGAACGCTAGTTTCTGTTTAGTATTTTTCCAAGTGCTCCACACACGCCCCCCCAATCATAGCAGTTTTTAAAACCCTTCACCATATTGTCTCATGTGAACAATGACAGTGTACTGTGAGGTGATATTTAAGGAGCGATGCTCCATGGTCATGGGGAAAGAGAGGGCACAGAGTGACTGGTCGGCATTTGCATTCCCCCAGGTCAGGTGAGAGGGCCATCTCTCTTGGGATCTATCTTCTAAAATTTCATGAGGAAGCTCACACTGTCCATCCTGTGAACCCTGGGCTTGTTCAGTCATTTGTTTCCTTCTTGGAAAATTTCAGTATCTTGAAAGTAGAGTTCCGTTGCAGGACACCCCTCTACTCTCTGCTGTCCAGCACACCAGCTAGCCCACATACATACTCATCTCAACTTGTTTCTTTAGATTTTTCTCTTAGGAAACATGGTGCTTTCCCGTTCTTTTATCCTAAATGCCATCCTGTTCTCTCCCCGCCACCCCCCATACCTTTCTCCACAAAGGAGAGAGATTTGGCATGAATGTAACCCAAATCATTCTTGCCCCCCTTGGGGTGCTAAGGGTGACGTTCCATTCAAGGAAGTAACGAGAAAGTAAATTTAATTTTTGCTTGCATGTTTCTAAAGAATCTGAGAGTCTCCCATTTATAACACAAAGGGATGTTCTTTCTCTTCTCCTCTCCTAGTCTCCTATATCTTAAAGGAGTTCTGGAGCCTCTTATCTCAGATCCTCTCAGCCCGTCTGCCCCTCTGCGTACTCCCCCCACCCCATCTCTGTCTGTTCTCTGTCATCACAAGTGACTTCACCTCTCTAACTTGTTTTAGCTTTTTCTCATTCAGCCTGTTACCCGCTCTCTCCCCAGTGAAGGATAGCCCTGGGGACTGGCCCAGCAAGCAGCAATGCTGTCCCATAGGAGGATGTAGAGAAGAGCAGGGCAAGATTATGATCATCACACATTAATGGCTTTACACAAGGGGACACTCCCAGCCTGTGCAGGAGGACATTACCGTGTTCAGACCCAGAAGCCCACAGCCCACTGAGGACAGTGGGGCAATGCACCTTGTCGGGAGGTGTCTCCAAAACTAAGCAGCTCTCCCTCTACCCTCCAGCCTTCTGCCTCCTTCAGTTCAGTTTGTCTGAATCGCTAGATATCATATCACTTTTCTGAAATGTTGCACCGTTAGCATTCCCACCGCATCTTCCTTTGGCCAGAGAGCCATCTTTAGAAGCCTAAGCACTCAGATTCTGTTGGCCCCATTCTCCGATCCACCCCTGGCATCTCTTCTCTCCACCACCTCTCCTTACAGCGAAACACTATCAGGGTCAGTGAACCTGGGGGTCAGGCCATGAATGACATGAGGGTAACTTGGGGTAGGGGACATTGGGGACAATGGGGCCTGTGTCCCACAGGCATTCAGATTCTAACTGTAAAACAGCATCTGCCTGGCCAGGCAGGTCTGACAATGGCTTAACTCAAGAGTTTGAGCCTCCCAGGTAAAATTCTGACAAACTCTTTACCCTTCTTGGTCAGTAGCAACATCTTGATTTTTACAGTTCATTTGTGTACCTATTTGTGGAAGATGCTTGATCAGCACCCGGGGTGCACTGCTTATTAGCTGTTTCATTATGCACCCACTAATTTCTTAAAGGACCCCCGTGGGGCACTTATGTTCTCTTAACTCCTCTGATCCACATGTCTACACTTAGGTGTTATAATCTATCAGTACATACTATTCAGCTTGTTTCTCTCCTTTTACATTATTTTTTATACACTTTCTCAGGAATTTCATGTGTTCCTATTAATGTTGCATAGTTTATTTAATTATCTTCAAATTGTTGGATTTGGAGTTATATAAGTTTTTTTTTTACTCTTGTGTATAATAAAATTTATGAAATGTCTTGTGTGCTTACCATGGGTTAAACACAGCACACATCTTTATATATGTTTATTTCTTATAAGAGCCCCATGAGGGTGATTATTATTAATATTCCCATGTGCTAGTCTAGGATCCTGGGGCCCAGAGAGCTTTCATGTGGTGTCTTAAGTTACCCAGCTGGAAGAAACCTGGAGGCCCCCTTCAAAGCTTATGCTTTGAACTGCTTTGCCTTTTCTTCCTCCGGGGTCCTTTTTGTGGGAAGAATGGTCAGCTGAAGAGCCTGTGACCTCTTTTTTCAGTTGCAGTGGTTCTTGGGTGACTTGGGATCATATAAGAAGACAGAAACGGTCTGGCTAGCAGAATCTCAGAGGACGTTTGTGATACTGTATTATCTGTGGTTGCATGGGTAAAAGGTTTGGGTAATGTTCTGCCCGCCTCCCAGGAGTCCATGCAAATGGAGACTTACACCTCCTGTTGCAGTATCTCACAGTTCTTGCAAACTTGCAACCTTCCTCCCATCACCTTGACAACTGGTGTGCCTAGAATGTGCCGGCGCCCAGGACTTTGATCTCTAATACCGACATATTTGATCCAGAAGTCACTTGCTGACTGCCTGTGAGCTCTTGGCCTATTCACACCAAGGTTTTGTGTGTCTTGGGTCTTCCCTCTTGTTAAAGATCTGATGAAGATCACAAGGCATTAACCTTACAGAGGAGCCAAAGCAGTGGTTCTCAAACTGTGCGCTAAGGAGCCCATAGGGTTCTTGGTGGTATCTTAAAAAGCTATCCTGAGGTCCTGAACTTTTTTCTCTGTTATATGTGTTTATCTATATATGCCCAAAATATTTATCTTGTTCTGCTGTCTTTTTATTGACTATTACATTTTTTTGGCATGTACAAGAGATTTTTATATAGCCGAATACATTAATTTTACTGGCAATTTTTTCTGTGGTTTTTCATCAAGCCGGATCCTCTCTGTGGTTGAGATAAATATTCTCATCCATTCTTTGTTTAGCTCTAACTCATCTCAAATGTTATTCAAAAAGATTGCTTTTTAAATGGTTTTGTGTGGTTGGCTATATAATTATGATTTGATTTATTTCTAAAATTATCACATAATTTGAGAATGTGCATTTTCCAGAATTCTCTTTTCTGTTTTGAGTGTTTCTTTGTATCCTGGTATCTATATATGTTTCAGCTGGCTTTTCTCTTGTTACAGAATTTTGGAGCAGGAGGGAACATCACCCCCAAACACCCTCTAAACCTAGTAAACACACGCAAAATAACATTTTGGTTGTGTGTGTCGGGGCATATAAATTCAGAATTATTGATGTCATCACTTGCATAACTTATGTTATTAATAATACATACCTTTGTTTACCTCTTAATGCCTTATATACTAACATCTATTTTTAAACGTAGATATGATTAAGTTCCTGCATTATGTTAGTAGATATTTGCTGACTTTTGGACCATTTCTTTAGTTGTAACTTTTATTTTTAAGGAAACCACTTAATACATTTTGTATTTTTCTTTTTAAACCAGTTTTAGACTTTTCTCTTTGTAGGGGAATTTGGCACATTTAGTATTTGGTCTCATATGCAATATTCTTTTTTGTTCTGCATTTCTCTTGTTTTTCTGTTCCCTTTCTAATGCCATACCTTCTATTACAGTGGATTGAGTATTCTTTTTGTCACTTTAAGTGTGATCAGAATGAAAGCTTATCTAAACTTCCTGGGGATAAAAACTACATCTGCCATTATTTTTCATGTTTATAAATAAAATTAAGACCCTTTCCTCTGGATGATAGTGAGTCTTATGTGCTTGGGTTCAGCTCCACTCCCTCCAACCGCCTTGTCTCCCAGGTCCCTTGTTGTTATATCTTGTTCTCTGGAAACACTTTTTCACATCACATATTTTTCGCCTTGGAACCTGCCTTGTGTCATCACATGTGATTGCTGAGAGCACACCAAAGCCATAATCTTTTTCTCTTAGCAATCTTTAGTGCGTCTCTTTTCCCGATATCTTCCTCTTCATTTCCAGTCCATTTCTTCTTCTCCTGCCTCTGGACCTTTAGGCTTTGGGTGATTATTCACTCAACACCAACTGCATTTTCTTAAGCCCTGCTTCTGCTTCCAAAGAGAAGGTAAAGGCAAGATTTTTAATTGTTTGAGAAACTCCGTTGTTCTGTTTCCCATGGTGCCTCTACCCATTCATGTTTCCACCGACAGTGCACGAGGGTTCCCTCTTCTCCATACCCTCAAGGACACCTGTTTTTTTCTTGTCTTTTTGAGAATAGCCCTTCTGACAAGTGTGAGGTGATTATCTTGTTGTGGCTTTTTTTAAAATATTTTATTTATTTATTTGAGAGACAGAGCATGAGCAGAGAGAGGGAGAAGCAGACTCCTCACTGAGAAGGGAGCCCAACGTGGGGCTCGACCCCAGGACCCCGAGATCACAACAGAGCCAAAGGCAGATGCTTAACCAACTGAGCCACCCAGGTACCCCTCTTGTGGTTTTGATTTGCATTTTCCTGATGGTGAGTGATGTCAAGCACCTGTTCATGTGCCTATTGGTCTGCATCTGTACGTCGTTTTGGGGAAAATGTCTACTCAGATCCTCTGCCCATTTTTTAAAAAAGATTTATTTATTTTAGAAAGAGAGAGAGTGCACGCACGCACTCACAAATAGGGGAGGGGCAGAGGACAGGGAGAGAAGCAGACTCCCTGCTAATCGCAGAGCCTGACCTGGGTAGGGCTCCATCTCACGACCCTGAGACCATGACCTGAGCCGAAACCAAGAGTCAGATGCTTAACCAACTGCACCACCTAGGCGCCCCTCTGCCCATTTTTACTCAGCTTATTTGTTCGTTTGTTTGCTATTGAGTTATATGAGTTCTTTATATATTCTGGATATTAACCCCTTATCAGATATGTGACTTGCAACTATCTTCTCCCATCCAGTAGGCTGCCTTTTCTCGTTGCCTTCGTGTGCCCATGCTTTTTAGTTTGATGCAGTCCCACTTGTTTATTTTTGCTTTTCTGGCTTTTGCTTTGAATAGTTTATAACTATTCTCTCTTTTCTCCCAAAGTAGATTTTCTTCATCCAAGTTTGCTTGGCTGTGGGGTTCTTCTTTTCTTAGTTTCCCTGGATAGGTCCTGTAAACCACTCTCAGTCCCAGTGGAATCTGGAAATCTTTCTTTGGGACTTAAAATTTTTAAGCTGAATTTATGCTACATTTAGCATTATCCTCACTAAGGCCTGTTTTATTTATTCTGGCTGTTGATATTTTCTGCTCCAGATGTCATATTCCTGGTATTTGGTATGGAGGCATGCTATACTATTTCTTGGCCTGCTATATTTTTAGACTTAGTTTCTTTTATTTAACAGCCTGTGACCTAATACCAACACCTGTGAAAAGAAATGTGTACAAAGCCCGCTTTGACCACCCAGGGATATACTTGTGTTTCATGTCACAGAATTGATAACTGAAAGCGACCACATCGCTTCTTACTCAATTAATTAAGACAAATTTCCCAGAGAAGATGGAATCTAATGGCTATTTGGGAAGAGATGATGACCTGCTCATTCTCTCAACTTCTCTTTTGAGTTAGGGAAAGTAAGGCTCAGAGATAGAGAAATTTTCCAAACTCCATACAGTTGGTAAGTAAGGGAGTCCATCAGTTAAGAATTTTGCTTAGCTTCAAGTAGCAAGACCCAAAACAGTGGTAAAGCACACAAGGTTTTACTCTGTGCTAGGAAAGACACTGCACTGCATGTAGGCAATTCAGGCCTGGTACGGTGACTGTATGATATCAATAAAGCATCAGGCCTCTTCAGCTCTGCTATCCTTAGGATGTTTCTCTGGTCCTCAGGGCTCAACGTGGCTGCTGGAGCTCTGGCCATCGCATCCACACCACAGGTAGTAGGATGAAGGAAAGGGAGAGGAAGGGTGTGTCCTTTTTCTTTCAAAGAGATGTCTTAGTCCACTTTCCTTAATAAGCAGACTTTGGGCTAAGGATTTAGGTGGAAGTGATTTATCAAGGTAGTGCTCTCAGAAGAGGCTAGTGGAAGAATAAAGGAAGTGAGGAGGTGGAAAGAGAAGCCAAGTAGGAGGTTATTTTATGGAGCTCTGGAGCATAAATTACACCTTGTAATTTGTCCCACCTTCCGGCAAAGGAACTGGGCTTTTATAGGCCCACACCAGTCACTGGTTTTGGCTGGGGGTGGGAAGGGTCTAAAACTGCCTGACCCCTGGCAGTTTTACAGTCACAGGTGTAAGCTGTGAGCAGTAAACCCTGCAGCAGCCAGGGGATGGGCACACACAGCTGGTCAGGGGTCTTAAGGGCAGCTGGGCGGGGCACAAACAGCCATGTCCACTAGAGGGGGCTTCCCAGAAATTCCAGATAATCCTTCCCCTGACATTCATTGTCCACAACTTTGTCACATGGTCATACCCAGCTGCAATAGTGGCTGGGAAGTGGGCTCCTTATTCCAGTTAGTAACATGTCAGAGAATAATTACTAAGGAATAATGAGAGAAAGAATGTCGGAGGCATCTAACAGTGCTTGCCACAGGAGCCTGATCCTTGAAGGAGTCACCAAGAGCCTTGACTGTCGGGCCATAGGGCAGGAACTCTGCACGGTGGGGCTGGCTTGCTGTGAGAGACTGGGGAAGAATCGCATAATAAAAAGAGATGAGGCAGGAAGAGAGTGAGGTGGTCCCCACAGGGTCTAAAGGCCAGGACAGGGAGGAAACAGGAGGCTGACAAAGGGCAGGTGGGAGGTCCCATGGAGAGAGCCTGACACGGATCTCAGAACCAAGGGCCTCTTTGCCTCAAACAGGAAATGGAGTAGAGTGTGGTGAGGGCAGGATGCAGGGGAGCTCCCCAAGGCAGGCGGGGAGCAGAACCCGTGGCAGGTTTGGCCCTGCAGGGGTGGGGGGGTCCTTTGGGCCTGGCAGGTGCCACGGCTCCGGCCAGAGCCTGGCTGGCCGGCCTGCCTTCCCCTCCTTCCTTCCCTTCTTAACTGAGGTTGTTAATAATGTTAGTCTCCAAAGGAAAACCAATAATGCAGATGAAAAGGAATATTTAATTTTTTATTTCTTGTTAAACTAAGGTCGTTGATAAAGTTAGTTCTCTGACAAAAACATATTTCATGAAAATGAAAAGGTAATTTATTGATAATTTGTTAACTGAAATGTCCACCTCAGACAGGCTGGATCTGGGCTTAGATGATGTCACCAGGTATCATTTTGTCTGTCTGTCTCTGTCTTGGCTTCTCATTTTTCTTACGAGGGTCAGTCTCGGGGCCTTCTTCAGAGAGTGAAGTTAGCCCCAGCAGCAGCAGATTGGCATGGTCCTTAGCATCCTGGACCTCAGAAGAAGAAATACCCTGTCTTTCCAGAGCCCCTGAACAGAGCTTTGCAGGGCCCTGCATGGGTCAGGTTTACAAGACAAACACTTAACCAGAGCGGAGGTCAGGGTCACACACCCACCTCTGGTGTAGGTGGGACAGCGGGGGGGGGGGGGGGGGGGGGGCGGGAGGGGTTGCATGCAACTGAAAGTAAAAAAGTGAACAATACTCCAAATTCCCAAGATTCTTGGTAGACAAGGGAGGGCAGGAGCAAGGATGGTCCCCAGATACATACCAGTGTGGGTCAGAAACGGGATTCCAGAGAAGGGGACAGTTGAAAGGACCCTGAGTTGAGCTTTGAAATTGTTGACCTCAGGGAACCTTTGGGATCAGCTAGGGTAGGGGGAGGTGGGGAGGGGTCTGGAGCTCAGGAGAGAGGTTAAGACTAGAGATTCCGACATCAAAAGTAAAATTTCCTGGGGCGCCTGGGTGGCCCAGTCATTAAGCATCTGCCTTTGGCTCAGGTCATGGTCCCAGGGTCCTGGGATCGAGTCCCACATCAGGCTCCCTGCTCATCGGGGAGTCTGCTTCTCCCTCTCCCTTTGCCTCTCCCTCTCTATTTGAGTATTTCTCATACTCACACTCTTCTAGGCATCAGGAATACAGCTGATGACAGATAAAAAGATCTCCTTGCCTTCATGAAGTGTACACTCTTTTGAGAAAATGACTGTGTGTGTGAGAGAGAGAGAGAGGGAGAGAGGGAAAGAGAAAGAGAGTTGGTTTGATGATTTTTACAAAGTATCCAGTCTAGGGCGTCTGGGTGGCTCAGTCGTTAAGCAACTGCCTTCGGCTAAGGTCATGATCCCAGGGTCCTGGGATCGAGCCCCACATCGGGCTCCCTGCTCCGTGGGAAGCCTGCTTCTCCCTCTCCCACTCCCCCTGCTTCTGTTCCCTCTCTCGCTGTGTCTCTCTCTGTCAGATAAATAAATAAAATCTTTAAAATAAATAAATAAATAAAAGTTCCTGGGTCAGGAGAGTGGGGTCAGGAGTCACGTTGTCAGACTCACCTTTGATGTTTGCTGCCATCATCCTTTTAACAACAGCAACTATAAGAGGCTCTTCTGTGTCTCTGTCTTTTTGCATCCATGATCCTGGGGCCCCAGGGCTTCCTGGCCTGGCCCCCTGCTCTTCCCTCTGTCTAAGAGGTCCTGTTCTGCATTCCCCTGGGGCTAAGAGGAAACTCCCATCAGTTCTGCTTCCACCCAGAAAACCTAAGCTGCCCGTGCCCAGTTCCTTAAAAACTCCCTGAGCAGCATTTCTCCAGCTGGTCACTATGACATCTGGGCCAGATGATCTTCTGTTGTGGGACTGTCCTGTGTATTCTAAGCTATCTAGCAGCATCCCTGACCCCTGCCTGTAGGGCCCCCAGTTGTGACCACCCACACTGACTCCAGCCATTGCTAAATGCCCCCTGGGATCAAAATCCAACAACTGCCTTAAAAGGAACAAGAGGACAGATTCTGTGGCTTTTCTCTCCAAGAGCCTTGCTGGGTGTGGGTCTGCTATGAGGGGTGCTGGGACCCTGGAGAGGAGCAAGCGGGACCTGGGTTCCAGAAAGCAAAAGTACATGAGCATTTCCATTAATAGAGGAGTTCCAGACCAAAGACAAAATTTTGAAACACAGGGTGTTTTTTATTTTATTTTGTTTGCCCCTCTCCCTGCCTCACCCACACACCCACACGCCACCTTCAGCAGCATTGTTAACTACAAGGTGGCTTTTTTTTCTTTTTCTTTTTCACAAATATTTTTTGCACTTTAAAAAAATTCCTTAAGTAATACATGCATATTTATATCAATTTTCAAATTATTCCAAGTATTTATTTATTTATTTTTAAAGATTTTATTTATTTATTTGACAGAGAGAGGGAGAGAGAGCACAAGCAGGGGGAGTGGCAGGCAGAGGGAGAGGGAGAAGCAGGCTCCCCGCTGAGTAGGGAACCCTATGAGGGACTTGATCCCAGGACATTATGACCTGAGCCAAAGGCAGACGCTTAACCAACTGAGCCACCCAGGCACCCAATTCCAAGTATTTAAAGTGAAAAATCAAAGTTTCCTTTTACTTCCCTGTCTTACTCTCCAGAGGTAACCACTGCTTTTTTGTATTTACTGGTGGTTCTTTTTTTTTTGTAACAAAGTTGTTCAGCTGAAATTCACATACCATAAAACTCACCTACCTAAGCGTACGGTTCGGGGCTCCTGGGTGGCTCAGTCAGTTAAGCGTCTGCCTTCGGCTCAGGTCGTGATCCCAGGGTCCTGGGATTGAGCCCCGTGTGGGCTCCCTGCTCAGTGGAGAGCCTGCTTCTCTCTCCCTCTGCCCCTCCCCCTGCTCATGCTCTCTCTCTGTCAAATAAATAAATAAATTCTTTAAAAAAAAAATAAAGGGTATGATTCAAAGATTTTTAGTATTTCACAACTATCATCACAATTAATTTTTGGACGTTTCATCATCCCAAAATGAAACCCCATACCCATCACACCCACCCTCCCCTCCAGCCCCTGACAACCACTAATCCACCTCTGTCTCTATAGATTTGCCTATTCTGAACATTTCTTATAAATGGAATGATAAAATGTGGTCTTTTATGCATGGCTTTTTTTATTTAGTATACTGTTTTGTTTTGTTTTTTTTTAAAGATTTTATTTATTTGACAGAGAGAGATACAGCGAGAGAGGGAACACAAGCAGGGGGAGGGGGAGAGGGAGAAGCAGGCTTCCCGCAGGGCAGGGAGCCCAATGTGGGACTTGATCCCAGGACCCTGGGATCATGACCTGAGCCGAAGGCAGACGCGTAACGACTGAACCACCCAGGCACCCCTAGTATACTGTTTTTAAGTCATCCACATAATATGTATCAATACTTCATCTTATTGACATATAATCTATACAGATGTACCACATTTTACCCATGAGTTAATCAGTTGGGTATTTTCATGTTTTAGCTGTTGTGTATAACGCTGTACAATAAGTGTACAGGTTTTTGGACATTATGTTTTCATTTATCTTGGGTATATACCTAGGTTTTGAATTGCTGGATGATATAGAAACTCTATTCTTAATATGTGGATGAACTGCCAGACTATTTTCCAAGGAGGCCATACCATTTTATCTTCCCACCAACACTGTCTGAGAATTTCAATTTCTCTGCATCCCCACCAACACTTTTATTATTTGTTTCTTTGATTATATCCATTCTAAGTGGATGCGAAGTTGTATCTTGTGGTTTTGATTTGCATTTCTCTGTTGCCAAGCGATGTTGAACACTTTTCATGTGTTTGTTGGCCATTTATATACTTTCTTGAAAGAAATGTCATTCAAATCCTTTGCCCATTTTTAACTGGGTTGTCTTTTTTTCCTTAAGATTTTATTTTTAAGTAATCTCTACACCCAGTATGGGGTGTGAACGCACAACCCCAAGATCAAGAGTCACATGCTCCACCGACTAAGCCAGCCAGGCTCCCCTGGGTTGTCTTTTTTATTAGTGAGTTATAAGTGTTCTTAATAGAACACTCCTGGATTCAAGTCCTTGATCAGATATATGATTTGTGAATATTATCTTCCTCTCTGTGGGTTGTCTTTTTACTTTCTTCATGGTGTCTTGAGAAGCATGAAAGTTCTTAAAATTTTCATGAAGTCCAATTTATCTGTTTTTCCTTTTGCTGCTGCTGTTTCCCATGTCCTATCTAAGAAACCACTGCCTCATCCAGGGTCAGAAAGATTCATACCCATGTTTTCTTCAAAGAATTTTGTAGTTTTGTTCTTACATTTAAGTGGTTAATTGATTTTAAGTTAATTTTTGTATATAGTGTGAAATATGGGCCCAACTTAATTCTTTTGCACATGGATATCCATTTCCAGCACCATTAGTTTTTGAAAAGACTATTCTTTCCCCCATTGAATTGTTTTGGCAGCCTTGTCAAAAATCAGTTGACCATAAATGGGAGGGTTGATTTCTGAATTCTTAGTTCTAGTCCACTGATCTCCATATCTGTCCTTATGCCAAGGCCACACTGTCTGGATTACTATAGGTTTGTAGTAAATTTTGAAATCAGGAAATGTGAGACTTTCAACGTTGTTCTTTTTCAAGATTGTTTTGGCTATTATGAGTCCCTTGAATGTCCAGGTAAATTTTAAGGTCTGTTTGTCAGTTTCTGCAAAGAAGGCTTGCATTGACTCTGTATATCAATTGGGGGCATATTGCCATCTTAAAAATATCAAGCATTCAAATCCAGGAACATGGGATCATTTAATTTTCTTTCAACAATGTTTTATAATTTTCAAGGTATAAGTTTTTCACTTCTTTTGTTAAGCTAAGTATTTAGCACTATTGACAATGAGACTTTATTTTGGGTTGTTCCTTGCAAGTGTATAAAATACACTTGAGGGGCGCCTGGGTGGCTCAGTTGGTTAAGCGTCTGCCTTCAGCTCAGGTCATGATCCCAGGGTCCTGGGATCCAGTCCCTCATCTGGCTCCCTGGTCAGCAGGGAGCTTGCTTCTCCCTCTGCTGTGTTCTCTCTCTCTCTCTGACAAATAAATAAAATAAATAAAATCTTTAAAAATAAAATAAAATACACTTGATTTTATGGATTGATGTCATATCCCGTGACCTTGCTGTACTCATGTATCACTTCTAATAGTTTTCTAGAGGATTCCTTAGGACTTCCTATATACAAGATCCTGTCATTTATGAATAGAGAGAGTTTTAATTCTCCCTTTCCAGTCTGGATGCCTTTTTTTTGTTTCCTGCCTGGCTGAAATCTCCAGCACAATGTTGCATAGAAGCAGTGAGAGTGGACATCCTTGCCTTGGCCCTGAACTTGGGCGGAATGTTTCAGTCTTTCATTATTCCATATGATGTTAGTTCTGGTGTATTTGTTGATAGGATGACCTTTATCAGATTGAGGAAGTTCCCTTCTCTTCCTAATTTGTTGAATGTTTTTATCACAACTGGGCATTAGATTTTTGTGACATACTTTTTCTGCACCTGAGGTGATCATGTGGTTTTATCTTTCCTGCTATTGATATTATCATATTGAATTAATGCATTCTTCGATATTAAACCAAACTTGGATTCCGGGGATAAATCCCATTTCCTCCTTTTCATACGTTGCTGCATTTGTCTTGCTAGTATTTTGTTGAAGGTTTTTGCAAACCTTCATATGCAAAAAAGATATTGACCTATTTTTTTCCTTCATTGTGGTATCTTCACCTTATTTTCATATCAGGATAATGCTGGCCTATAGGATGTGTTGAGAAGTGTTCAGCTATGGTTCTTATAGATCTTTCTGCAGTTTCCCCAGATATACAACTATGGTGTGGATGTTCAGTCTTTTAACTCTTCTTATTGCAGGACATGTCATTTATTTCTAATTATTTGCTAGGACAACAGCTCCATAAAGCATATTTTAAATTTTAACTATGTATAGGGACTGCCAAATTTTGGATAGTCTTTAAATATTCTCTCAACCAGTTTGCAAGAATCTTGTGATTTCCACAGCTAGCATGTATTGTAGTCTTCCTCGGTACCGTACTGAACACTCTAGATACATAATCTTCCGTCCCGTGAGGTTGCACTATTATTTTCCTCATTCTTTGGATGAGAAAACTGAAGCCCAGAGAATTAAACAGTTTGCCTAAAGCCACACAACTAGGAAGTAGGAGAACTTTGATTCAAATTTTGTTCAGCCACGATCTAAATTTTAGAGAAGTTAGTTTGACTGAGATAGAATTCTAGTGAAACTGAAATAAAACCCATGGCCCTGGTTCTGTATTTATTTTTGTCATTAATGGATTTGTATTTGATGTTACCAATGAATATTTTCTGCAAGCTATTGTCTTGAAGAAGCTGGGTTGCCAGGCGGTATCATAAGGCAGACATCGGGTTGTCCCACTCTAGGTTTGGACAGTGTCTTTTCTCCCTTCTGATCCCCTTAGAACCACACCCAGCACCCATCCCATATCAAACATAAAATTCAGTTTAGTCCAGTCGAAATGTATTGAGTCCCTACAGTGTTCAACCTGACTATGGGGGTTCTTAACCTGGGGCCATGGATAGAATGCAGAGGGTCTATAAACTTGGATGGGAAAAATAATTCCGCCTTTCTGTTTACACCTTTAACTTGGCAACCTCTAGCATTTCCTTCAGTAAGGAATGCAGGCAAACACCTAGGGCTCACATGAGCAGCCCCTGTAGACTGGTCTCCAGGAGAAATCAGATGTATCGCTCTCACTGTGTAGTGCAGCAGATGCCCCCAAGGCCCCTTCACTGCAACTTCAAAATCATGGTAGTTGTTAGACCCATTCTTGTTTGAAGATTTAATAAAGAAGTACATGTGCTATATCACATGGGTGTTTCACGGTTTAATCACTGTGTTTTAATATAGTTGCTTTTGTAATCCTATGCATTGTATTTCATTCATTTGAAAAGTCATTCTGAGGGGCGCCTGGGTGGCTCAGATGGTTAAGGGTCTGCCTTTCGCTCAGGTCATGATCCCAGGGTCCTGGGATCGAGCCCCACATTTGGCTCCTGGCTCTGCTGGGAGCCTGCTTCTCCCTCGCCCTCTGCCTCTCCCCTGCTCATGCTCTCTCTCTCTCTATGTGTCTCAAATGAATAAATAAATTCTTTAAAAAATAAATAAATAAATAAAAATTAAAAAATCATTCTGGGAAGGGATCCATTGGTTTCCCGAGGCTGGCAAAGGCCCCATGTAACAGAAAACAGGAATTGAGAACCAGACTGAGATTAGGCTGATTCTGAATGAAGACAGAAGGGGAACCTTTAGGGGCGCCTGGGTGGCTCAGTTGGTTAAGCGACTGCTTTCAGCTCAGGTCGTGATCCTCGAGTCCCGGGATCGAGTCCCGCATCGGGCTCCCTGCTCGGCAGGGAGTCTGCTTCTCCCTCTGACCCTCCTCCCTCTCATGCTCTCTGTCTCTCATTCTCTCTCTCTCAAATAAATAAATAAAGTCTTAAAAAAAAAAAAAAAAAGAAGGGGAACCTTTAATCTCGGTCATCCCTGCTCCTTGTGTGGTGTAGTTGTTTGAACATGGACGTGGACGCTTGTGTTGCTCAATCACTGTGCATAGTCTCAGCTTTTCCCGATGATTCAGAAAACCTTTCAGGATGTAGTGATGTCTTGAGAGGTCATGGTTGGGAGCACCAATGACCATTACCCCCAGGGCAGCATTTAGAAATGTCCTGTTTATTAGAGTGCTCTTTTTATAGGGTGGTGGACTTGGTTCAGAGATGCCTCCCTGTGTCTTTATCTCTGTGTTCTCAACTGCTTGGGATGTTCCTCTGACTCTTAGCTCACACTTCCCCTATAGTTGCCATGGCACATGTATACTGGTCTTGGAATATAGAATACTTCTTCATGGTTATTTAACCCTACTTCTTGCTTAATATTTAAATTAGAAGTTGCAATTTGGGCCAAAGGCAACACGATCTATTTGACCTGCAGATGGTAATATGCTGGTTAATGTTTAACAGTTGGCTGAAAACAAACAAAACCCTGATTTGTAGCATTTGCCTATTTCTGTGGTTGAGATATTCCCCCAAATGGCTGGTTTCAAGCTATGAATGTGAAGTCAGTGAATAAAAGATGCGCTGATCGACTCTCGTGACCCTATACCAGCCAGCTCCAGGATACAGTGTTTGAGAAAATGTGAATTCGTTGTCAACTTTTAAAATCAGATTTCTAGTAAAAAAGAGTCTTGATTTCTGAATTCTCATGGAAAGCTGGCTATGCAGGCCACCGCTCCTATATATCAACTACTCACTGACGATGAGCTTTAGATGCACCTCTCGGTGACCCCAAAGTCCCCTGGTCCCACTCCACTTAGGCTGGGTGTCACCTGCCATTCATCACTGTGTTTGACTTCTTTCCTTTCCCTTCGTGTAAGTGCTGACATTCATCTTGTCTTTTTTTAAGATTTAAGAACCAAGTGATCTTGTCACCTAGCTTTTTATCAAAAAAGATTTGTGAAGTTGAGTCCTCCATTGGGTGTATATATATATGTATATATATATATATATACACACACACACACACACATATATACATATATATATACACACACACATATATATATATAAATTGCTTCTAGTTTGATCACAGGGCGGTCCCATCTCTTCTGATGGGGTGCATGAAGATTTTATTCCATTCTTGTTGATTTCCCTCTGGTCATCTCAAATCAGGAGGCAAAAGAGCTTTTCTCCTTAGCATATTTGATAAATGAGAATTGAGCCAGAAAAGCCTGAACTTTGTGGCAGGCTAAAAAGGTTTTCCTATGGGAAATTAAGATCCATTAACTGGAAATGGTGAAAAGTGACAAGTTCAAAGGAAACTCAGTTGAGTAATTAAAAATGTATCAAGCCCCGTACAGTAGGCAGTTGTAACAATATAGTAAAAGAAAAACAGCATCTCTGAGGTCTTGTTGGATACTGTCCATGTTGATTTTGGATAATGCCCCAGGGTCTGGGGGGAGAACTGATCTTAAACCTGGAATGTAGAACATCTACAGATGTCAGCCCTGCCAGAGTGATTGTACCATAAATACCTCATTATTTGTGGATACTAAGGGACCCATAAAGGATATTGGACATTTTAATACCCTGTTCTTGGGTGGGGTGGAGTGCTTCTGCAGGTGATTTAGGAATATGAGGTTTAGAAAAGGGGTTCAGAGAGAGTTTTGGAATTTCCAGTGCCGGGGGATATGGAAAGTCGATCCGAAAGGCAGTTAAGAATTGCATTTATGTATGTACTTACTTAAACATTGGCAAGGGTGTTATTTACAAATAAAATCAATTTCATTTTGGAAAAGGGAGCCCCAGTCTAAAAGATACTGAAATGTTCTTTTGTTTTTTGGTTTTTTTTAAGATTTTTATTTATTTAACAGAGAGGGAGAGAGAGCACAAGTAGGCAGAGCGGCAGACAGAGGGAGAGGGAGAAGCAGGCTCTCCGCCGAGCAGGGAGCCCGATGTGGGGCTCGATCCCAGGACCCTGGGATCATGACCTGAGCCGAAGGCAGCCGCTTAACCGACTGAGCCACCCAGGCGCCCCGATACTGAAATGTTTTTAACATCTCCTCTCTGTAAAAACCCTCTCAGTTTTTATAAGCTGGTGTGTGTTTGGGAGGGAGATAGGAACCCAGTGCTACACCATATCCATCCACTCAAGTTCTTCTTTCCAACAATTTGTATTAAATGAAGAGAGGAGAGGGTCTTTAACTGATTAATGGAACTTATTAAACACAGATGCAGTAAAGCCACAGTGAAGAGGAAAGATAGATCCTGAGGTCTGCAGGCAGAAGATAAGGAAACATGGTGGACAGATGTTGAAAGGAACATTTAGAAGTAGTAGGAAAACCTGTGAATGAGTAAAGAAGACGGGTAGGATGCGAGATATAGAAGGCAAGCATTTCATTTCTTTATCTTTAAAGAAGCATCTTAATGCTCTGAAACAGGAGGAGGAGACCAAACAGTGACCATTTACTAGGGACCTACTTTGTGCCAGGTGCTGAATCTCCTCTGGGCACTGGGCACACACTCCAAGCCCTGATTATAATAATTAAATGTGTTGAGCCCTTCAGTGCACCAGGCACTGTACTAAGTGCAGATTTATGTAATCCTCCCATCTGAGCCTCAGAACATTCCTCTGAGAGAGATGGTGGCATTCCCATTTTCACAGATGAAGAAACGGAGACTTAGGGAACTTGGTCCTTGTCCCACAGGCAGCAGAAGGGGGTGCAGGTCCATCTGGCTTTTTTTTTTTAGAAAAGCCCATGCTGCTTCTAGACTGCCGTGTCACCTTCATAAGCATCAGATTCTACTGTGAACTAACTAATTAGTTGAGCATAACACTCCCCCAAAACATGGTGTAGACCTGCTATTGTTCGCCAAGCACAGATGAAGAAAAATTCATTCAAAATTATGTCAGTGAAGATGGATTCAGGTCCATTTCCACTTGATTTTATTCGTCCTCGATAGTTTTTTTTAATAGAACCTGTTACCATGCCCTGATTTCTCGTTGCCAGCTCTGCGTTTTCAACAAATCAAGGGTGAGTCAGGGAGAATGGTGGATGCTTTAAGTGCTATATTCCAGGGAACCCCTGATCCACTCCAGTGTGCCCAGCCTAAACCAGATGTGGTATGAATATTGCTAAAGGACTGAAGGGCCCCACGGAGAGAGGACAGGAGTGGGGTTGTTTGAGGTTTCCATTCTCTGTCTCCCATTTGCCAGTGGAGGACATGATGAGCTGTCTAGCTCTGTAGGGTGGGATCCCTCCCGTATCTCCCATCCCTCCCCCCCAGAAGACTTGATGGCTTCCTTGCCCAGGGGTGGAGATTTATGGCAAATCTTCATTAATGGAGCTCTGAGATACAGTCCTAAATCTTTTGTGATATTTTGAATGTGCTTATTCTGTAAATGAATTAGTACCTGGCTTTTAGAAATACTGATTTATTATATGATTGGCTTGGCTGTACTGGGATTTGTTTTAATGGGATTCAGTGGGTGCCACTTTCCCCTCTGGCTTCTGTCTCTCATTACGTTGTTACCCCATGTCTGCTTCAGCCTTCCCTCTATGGAAAAGGGTGGGGAATCTCCCAGGTACTTAAGTTTTGCTGCCTATATGGAACCATGAGCCCCATGTCTTTCTCACTTGTGTGTGTCTGCACTTAGCCCAGTGCCTGGCACACAGTAGGCCCTCAGAAAATGCTGGGCAAGTGATTAATAAATGGAAACTATCTACCATGCGCTTTGACCATGACGTCCTTATACCCTTCCTTCATTGCCACCAGATGAGAACTAGGCATTTGTATGACCTCTCAAAATGACTGTTTCTTCTGACAGCTGGAGAGTACCATCATAGCATTGTATAATTGTCACTCCGCGGAATCATCAGAGGTGAGGCAAGTACAAAGTGCCTTATCTCAGTAATAAAACCGATTCTTTTTCTTGTCGTCTGTGAAAGGAAAAACACCATTAGAGTGTGGCGTTCTTGCTTAACTTGCTTCCTTTTCCTGTGTCTTAACGAGATGGGAGTCCTCTTCCCTGGTCAGCTGGAAGGAAGCAGGACTCTGTCCACATTGCACATGGGCCACGGTACTGTCGGGTTAAGCTTCATTATCAAGACTTTTTCTATAAGTTAAAGTTTTATCCAGAAATGTGTCTGTCCCAAACGTGTGTTTAACTTAACCACGTTGGTGGAAGCATTTAAGTTAATTACTTATCATATGGATATTTATCATGTATTAAGATTTATTATGGTATCCTAGTGAGAATTTAGCTTTTTAAGCCTAGAAATCACAAAGGATAACACTGACAGATGTGAAAATACAAAACTTTTATATATTTAACACTTAAATAAAAAGAAAAAACAATCAGATAAGGAAAATGTTTCCAGCTAATGAAAAGAGTCATTTAAATGTCTATTAAGTATGTAATAAAGTAAAAATCAATACCCCTACTCCTGGGAACAACTTAATATTCCATCAATAAAGAAACAGTACATTCTAGTAACAATACTAAGTGTCACCATTTTATTGAGTGCCTACCACATACTTCATATGCATTGTCTCATTTAACCCTCACAAATCCATCCATAAATGGAATACTATGAAGCTGTAGAAGTATATATGTGTGTGTGTATAATTATTGAAGTATATAAGAAGTATTTTTGACATAGAAATATATTCATAATATATGGGATGGAAAATATTATAAAATAATATGGACCCATTTCTATAAGGAAAAAAATACATAAATAGTCTGATAAGATAGATAAAGATATGAATCTAAACAGTGTGATAGATATCACAAAACAGTGGGTGATGTGATTATAAGATGTATTTTTCTTACGATTATCTTTATTTTCCAATTTCCTACTGTGTAGAAGTTACTTTAAAATTTTACACACATTGCAAACTTAAATTAAGTCCTATTTTTTAAAAAAATGGATTACACTGTTTCCCCATGTCTTCAAAAAGTGTATACTGAGCATAAATTAAGCCATTTTGGATTTAGAGCTCATTATTATGGGCAAGAAAATCACTGTTCCTCAGCTAGAGAGGCATTTTATTACTACATTGTACAGAGAGGCAAGGCTGTCAAGGAACCACTGCGGTTACCATTATTTGTCCCTGTATTAATCCGTAAGCTCCAGAGCCCTTCGTTTTCTCAGATGAGCCTTTGTTTTGGGATTAAGTGGCTCTTCCCAACAGGGGTGCACGTTAAAATCTCCTAGGAAACGTAAAAAAAAAATGTGTAACTGCCTTGACCACTGCAATAGAGTTTTTGATTCCGTAGGTCGGAGGTGGGTCCTTAGTGGCTCTATTTAAGACACCACAGTTTCCCTAAGTGATTCTGACACTTGCACCTCCTTGAGAGCCAGTGTTCAAGTCACCATCTTCTGCTGTTGTTAATCAGCGGCCTGATTTTTCTCAGATGCACTGGGATGAGGACCCCAAGAAGGACTTCTTGTTTCTCCCAACAAGTAGGAGCAGTTTTTCTCACACTTGTTCAGATGATGTCATACCTGAACTTTTAGTCCTTCTTGCAGGATGCAATGAAACACAACGACACGTGATTCTCCTATAAAAACTGGGCACAAGTTTATTAGGAGGTAAGAGCATGCTTTCTGTGTTGCCTCAGTCAAGCCTCTTTGGCTTGCAAGTACTAGGAACTCACTTGGATGAGCTCAAGACAAAAGGCAGAGTCCGATAAGGATACGGGGGTAGTTCGTGGAACTGGCGCAGGAAGCATAAAAGCTCTAAAACCAGAGGTAGAAAGTCAGATGGAGTCGGCAGCTGTTTTCTCCATCTCTTGCCTTTGCTTCTCTCTTCACATCTGCTTCATTCTTTCCTCTCGCTTTTCACTTTTGCTTTCTGCTTCTCCCCACTCTTGGCTGTCATCAGCCACCCCTCAGACCAGGGCGTTCACCATCTCCCCAGTTGAAACAAGGAGCGAGGGCTGCCTCCTGGTTCTCAATCCCGCCTCTACTTTCTCTAGAGACTCTGATTGGCCAAATGTGGGTCAGGTGTGTAGGCCTCATCCAATCAGCTGAATCTGGGGGTGGGGTGTGGATCCGGTCGGAGAAACATGGCTGCCAAGGGAAGAGGTGTAGGTGCGTGTGGGGTGGGCAGGATGAAACCCTACTTTGTATTTTACCACTTAGCGCAAACCCCACTTCCCATACACGCAGACACACCTCTACCCCATATAACCAGCCATCTAACTGGCAGCTACAAATGTTATTGACCATCCTGGATGGGAGAGTATTCAAAGTCCTGTTAAGCAGGACCACCCTCCGGCTGCCATATATGGAGCAAGCAATTAGGTCAGACCATCAGACCAGACCCAGTATGCAGCACTAGGAGGAAAACAAGACAAAACTGCAACACAAATTCCCTTTTGGAAAAAGGAATGGGAGATCGGAAACCCTGTTGTAGCATGTTCAGTGATCACCCACTTGTACGGGCACAGAGTCTGTACAGCGTCTGACCGCCAGGGAGAAGGTGAAGCCCCCCACTCCTTAGAACATGCCTATCAGAACCCACTCAGACTGACTTAAGCAGACAAGGAGAATATATCACAAAGACCCGAGCCCCCTCTCGATGTCCCGGGACAGAAAATTTGGAAGATCCTCAGGAGAGGATCACTCTCTCGGTCTCTCTCTGAGCCTCCTGCACCTGCTTCACGTTTCCCTTTCTACTTCTCTATGTGTCAGGCTCTAACATGGAGGTTCCTCATAGGCTTTATTTTTTTATTTTTTTTTTAAAGATTTTATTTATTTATTTTTTAAGATTTTATTTATTTATTTGACAGAGAAAGACACAACGAGAGAGGGAACACAAATGGGGAGTGGGAGAGGGAGAAGCAGACTCCCTGCCGAGCAGGGAGCCCGATGCGGGACTCGATCCCGGGACTCCAGGATCATGACCTGAGCCGAAGGCAGTCGCTTAACCAACTGAGCCACCCAGGCGCCCAAGATTTTATTTATTTTTTAGAGAGCGAGCGAGAGAGAAACAGCATGAGAGGGGAGAGGGTCAGAGGGAGAAGCAGGCTCCCCGCCGAGCCGGGAGCCCGATATGGGACTCGATCCCAGGACCCTGGGATCATGACCTGAGCCGAAGGCAGACGCTTAACCATCTGAGCCACCCAGGCGCCCCCCTCATAGGCTTTAAAACAATTTAGAGGACCCAGGCATTACTACTGCAGGGTTCTCCGAGTACCACTGGGCCTACACATAATTTTAGGTGATACCATATGGAAAACATTGTATTTTTAACAGGTATTTAATTGGCATTTATTAATGTGTAGTTATTGAAAAGGCACACATACAAAAAAACCTCTGTGATTTCTTGCTCTCATTGCTTAGGATGAAATTTAGAGGTGTTTTTTTTTTTAAAGATTTTATTTATTTGACAGAGAGAGACACAGAGAGAGAGGGAACACAAGCAGGGGGAGTGGGAGAGGGAGAAGCAGGCTTCCCGCAGAGCAGGGAGCCCGATGCGGGGCTCGATCCCAGGACCCTGGGACCATGACCTGAGCCGAAGGCAGACGCTTAACAACTGAGCCACCCAGGTGCCCCGAAATTTAGAGTTTTAAAATGTTGCAATTTATATAACTCTATTAGGTCCATGACCACTCACACTGGGGGTCAAATGACTACATCAAGGAGAGAGCTCTCTGGAGACAATACAAGTCTCATCCGAATTGCTTTGGGAATGCAATTGGTCTCATTGATTGGCTTCTCTTGCCATTGTGAAGTACCAGGATCCCACTCCAAATCTTTAGAAAACAATTTTGTATTCATCTTTGGAATTAAAGAATAGGGGCACCTGGGTGGATCAGTTAAGCCCCTGCCTTCGGCTCAGGTCATGATCCTGGGGTCCTGGGATCGAGCCCTGCATCGGGCCCCCTGCTCAGCCAGGAGCCTGCTTCTCCCTCTCCCTCTGCTGCTCCCCCCTGCTTCTGTGCGCTCCTCTCTCTCTCTGTCAAATAAATAAATAAAATCCTTAAAAAAATAAAAGAATTTTAAAATAATCGCCTATTATCTCCCTAAGCAGAGTCACCACTTCTGTTTTTGTGGATTTCCTTCCAAATGTTCTTTGTATGGTTTTCACATAGTTGAGGTGAAATATTTCTAAAATTCTTTAGTCCACACCTTTTTGCACCAAAATTAATTAATTAATTTCATTAAATACATGAGTCCATTCTCCTGTCTCAGTAAGTAGAGTTTTGTTCGGGATTCTGCACTGCCTCCAGCACTGTTATGAATAGCCGCCAAGTGTAGACAGGATCAGAAATGGAACTCTCTCCACTCTTTTTCAAGCCATCCCCTTGGTGACTTCAGTATATGCTCTAAATAAATCTCCGATACACCTCGTTTCTTGTTAATGGCCTCCTTCTCCTAAAAGTCGAGGGTATGAGAAATCCCAAGAAAAAGAGAATGTCCATTAGTTGGGTTCTAGGACATGGAGGATTGATTTATTTCTCTGAGCTTTTAGACGGGTTGTTTCCAGCTCAACAACTGGCTTTGTACGTATCATTGAGTTTTCCGTTCGGCACAACTGGGAGTTAAGGTGCTGATTGTTGAGGCAAGTTTTGAGGACCCTGGATGAAAAGCATTGGTATATCATAGAGCACAGTAAACTCCGTGTCATCAACACAGCACATCAGCATTTGTGAAAACCTGACCATAGAGCAGAAAAGTAAAATACACTTGGGTGTGATGTTTGCAGAATTATTCAGAAGGGTTTGGAACATCTGCTTTAAGGGAGAAAGTCCCAGAAGCACATTCTTTCTCCTACCAAATAAATATGTTTTTTCCTTCCAGAGGAGGCAAGCAGTACAAACAGTCCCCCCAAAATTGTGTGTATTTGGCTTTGACATACAGAATGGTTTCTTCCCCGCAGCAAATGTCCTTCTCTGATAGGTACAGACAACCTGACTAATGGTGCAGCGTGGGATTTTTCTTGAGCTGCGGTTTTATTAGCATATTACCTCAGGCTTAGATTTCTCCTGCCTTTCTCTTCACCATTCAATATTAAAATTCATTTGCTTTTTCTGTGTTAGAAGGGCCTAAGGGCTTGGATAAAGTTTCTTTGGCGTTAATCCCACTTTGGCGTAAATAGGGTAGATAATCTCACACGGACATTTAGGTATTAGCCATAGTACAAAAAGAACTAAATGAAACTAAAAAGAGCTTTCGTGTAGGAACCCTGATGCAAAGCAGCGAGTTTGCTTTCCACCCTAAAAACTCCGTAAGAAGTGCTATGGCTACATTTTTGTGACTTAATCTTTTTGTCAATGGCCAGTTCTCAAGCCTCAGTGGTATTTGATCCTTAATGAAATTTGAGCTGGACGTAGATTCTGCATAATGAAATTACACTTAATAAGCCACTTGCTAGCTGGTGCTGGCAACCTTCAGGACATAAGGCTTTTCCTTTTTTTTTTTTTTTTTTTGTATTTTAAATATACAGTAGGAACATTTAACACTTCTAAAAGATATTTCTCTGTGCCTGATGATTTGATATAAAAATCAAACCCATCATACTTTTCCCACCAGTCTTTCCACATCAAGGGCAATCAGAAATTTGTACAACATGAATATTTGCTTCTGAAACAAAAATTACAAATTAAGTGATAACAAAAATACACAAATCAACTGGACCCTAAATGAATTTCTAATGAAGTCTTTCCCCTTTCCCCCAGTCACCTAGAACTTCTTTCTTCAGCCTCATTCTGCTTCTTTTCCTTTCTTTGCTTGGCCATGAGCTTCTCTGTATTTTGCTTATGACGTGTACTCTTGCAGTGATTTGTCATTGCTTTTTCACCTGAGTAGAAGAGGGAAAATTGCCTGCCTCATGAAAGACGAAGGCCTAATCAGCCCCAAGGTTATTAGGCAGGTCTCTATGTGTGAAGCAGCAGATTGAACAAAGGAAAACAGTCATTTCGTCAAATTAGTAGTAGTTACTTTTATAGCTTTCATTTGTACTCATGAAACTGTGGAATGATTTGGAAAAATATTCTGAAGAGCTGCCACTTTTAAAATCACATTTGCATCCGAGACCTAAGCTATTTGACTCCAGCAGATGCCTCTATGTTCTTTACAAGGAGGCGGGCTTCAGCTTATTGCTGGAATTAGCCCTGTAGGGGGCTTGGGTCCTCTGTGCTTCAGTTTCCCCACCTGAAACGGGGGCAATAATAACGACACCTCCAAGTTGTGCCGAGCCGTAAAGGAGTGACATAGGTAAGGTGTTTAGAACCATGTCTGCCTGATGGTGGGCATTCGGCCCTGACTGTCCTTTCTCTTTGAAATCACTGTCAGTATAGAACAAGCAGGAAGCTGTTTTTCTGCAATCTTCATCAGAAGTCCCAGCATGTCCCTGCTCTGATATCTTGTCCTGGGTCAGTGATCCCAGTGAGTGGGTCTTGTCCTTGTATGTCAAAACCAGTACTGAGACAAGGGGGCAGGGTCGTATATTCAAGAATGGCCCATTGAAATGGACTCCGGATCTGTGGGTGCCCCGTTAATTCAGGTTGAAGGCAAAGATGCACACCTTGGTGTGGTACTAGTAATAATAACCACCAACAGAGAAAGCTCGCTGGATGCCCGACATAGCACACGGCTCTTCCATTTACTAGAGTATCTTAAAGGAGTGAAGCAAAACTCTTGCATTTGTTCAAATGCCTGGTAGTAAAGGCAGGATTCAGTCCTGGATGGTCGGACCCCAGAATCTATAAACTCAACCCCTACCCTCACACGGACACGCTCAGAATGTTGTCTTCAGTTCTGCCCTCTTCCTGGTTATTGGCAGTCAATGACATGGACGGTATATTGTCTCCTGTATCCTCCTATGAAATTCCTCCCCTTGTCTATACATAGTCTTTGGAAACTGGAGCCTTTCCACAGAGCTTCTAAATCAGTATGATGTGTTTCCTTAGATGTTCACACTAAGTTTCTCTCTCTTTGGTTGCTATTTTCCAGTTGAATTGGAAAGCTTTAGTTTATGATGTTAGACATTCAAGTTTGAGGAATTTTAGCTTTGTTAACACTTTGGGAATCCTAAAGGTGACCTGGATTATTTTATCCAGGAGCTCTTCCCATGAAAAACAATGCAGGTGTTTTTGGAGATTGAAAAATACATGGAGACCAGCACATCCTCTCCACCCCAAGGAGAGTAAGGAGTTCCTGTCCCTCTCTTGGGCCAGAGAGATCTATAATGCATCTCCTAACTCTGAAGACTCTCCTTTCCTTCTTCTGTAGCTTGAGTGAAGCACAGATTTTATCCAGATGCTGAAGCTCAGCCTCCCAGCTTCCTGAAGACCCTGTCTTTGTCTCTGCACACATCTGGTTGGCGGGAGTCAGCTTCTTTGGTCCAGTGTCACCCTTAAGATCCTCTCCTGATCTTTCCCCTTCTGACAGCTCACATTCCTCCCTCCTCTGCCCAGTTTCCCTTCAACATCTTTTCCTCTGCTTAGTTGAACCTTGCAATCTTGTTCGTCCTCAAGAACACCACAGAATAAAAGCCTCACTCAACCCCTCAAGCCTTCTCCTTTTCACACTGTCTGGCCCCTCCCTGCATTCTTCTTGGGTGTCAGGAACGGAGTCAGCCTGGGGCTTCTTCTCTGGACACGTTCCTCCCTTAAAGCAATGCCATTCTTTTTTGTAGACACTCGTTCAAATCCATCCTTCTACAGGTGAGTCTTTGATGAGTTTCAGCCTCACTGAAAACACAAGTCTGAAGCCAGTTTCCTCCCTGCACATGGCAAGCCCCCAGATGGCAACAGGACTCAGTGTCCTTGTCACAACATGTATTACCATGTTGGGGGACTTTTATAATTTGGTTGGTCATTTTATCTTTTGGAAATTTTGTGGAAGCCTTTGTGTGATAATCTGAAGTGTTCTTCCAGAATTGTCTCACAAGGATGATATCCATTCTCTGTTTCTCTCCCCAGCCATGTGTCCTCATAGGATGACTGGAAAAGCCCAAGGGAAGCTTTGCTCTACTCAGGCTTAGCAAGGAAGGTGGGAAGTGCCAAGGAATCCCTTCCCTTGTGAGATGTTGTCATCCTAAATTTGGGCATTGACGACTTTCCTGCTCCATTTTGCTATTTACAACAGTGGAGGTGGGGCTCGGTGGGGGGGTCCATCTCTCCCCCTCCACCTCCAAGACATTCAACAATGCCGTCTAGCACCTATAAGGGTCTCCTTTCTGTTCCAGTCCTCAAAGCTCCCTCCAGCTTCAGGACCTTTGACTTCCCTTTCCTTCTCTCAGCTCCTTATGAAACTGGGTCACCATCCTTCAGCCTCCCCTGAAGACATGAGATCTTCTCTTACCACCTGTGAGAATTTATCTCCTGTGTAGCCAATGCCTGAAATGATGTATGTTAGGGGCAAGAGGTGTCACTTGATGTTCATATTCCGAACAAAGCAAGTGGCAGAACAACAGATGTCTGAGCAACACAAGTTCTTATACATTTGTGGCGACACTCTGTATACGCAGATTAGGTGCCACCCATCCTGGGGCCCTGGATTGTTGTCATTGAGAGCACTAGTGTCCTAATAGGCTTAAAATTCTAGGCTTTGGGTCTTTAGCTACAAAATCTATTGCCTTCCAAATTCATGGAAGGAATTATTTCTCTTCTTGCCATGTTTCCTGAAGACGCTTCCAACCCCAAACAGATAAGGACAGGTGGCAATTCATGTCCAAAGAGAGGCAGGAACAAGGGCTGCATTTATTTTGTAATTTATAATTTGTTTCTAAGGAAAAAATCCTGGGTCAAAAAAAAAAAATAATAATCAAGAGTCCAGAAAAGGTTTTGTGCTTCCTTGTGAGGCTGCATGATGTTATAAATAATTGCCCAGGGCCTTGGCAAGAGCAGGGGCAGAAAAGGAGGCTTGCAGTGGAGATGAGGAGCTCCCCAGACAGCTGGGCAGGCCGGGCGGGCAGTGCTGGGGGTAGGAGGTCAGTCCGGTAGGAGCCGGATTCTTGGGTTTCTGATCCAAATTGCCCCTGTGACCTCAAACCCTCTGCCTCCCTGGGGCTCAGATCCTTTGTCTGAAAAATGAAGCAAATCCACCAGAACAGCCCTTCTCAGCTCGGTCATACCCAACAACTTCCTTTTTATATCAAAAATTTTCTTATGCTACTGAAATGAAAGTTTTTAAATGAAATATTCCTTCACAATTTTGAGATGAAACCTGATAGATAAAACAAGCTGTCAATACGCATAATTTTAAAAAGACAGCACACAGACCTACTTATAATAGAAGAAACAAAGGAAAGTAGTTTATGGTAAAATAATATAGATGTTAGCGACTAAATGCTAGGGTCTGAATCTGAGGAAGCAGTGAGGTGCTTGCACCTACTGGTCGACCAACTCAGGTGCACTGCACATCACTTCACCTGCTTACTGTTGGTGATGGGACGTCTGAGGTGGTGTGTTCGGGTGCTCTGGAGAAATTAAACTGATCGGAGACAAATAGATATAGATATGCAGTGATTTATTATAGGAATTGGCTCATGGGGTTATGAAGGCCAACAAGGCCCACAGTCGGCTGTCTGCAAGCCGGAGAACCAGGAAGGCCAGTGGTATAATTCAGTTGGAGTCCAGATGCCTGAGTATTGGGAGTGTGATGGTGTAAGTCCCGATCTGAGTCCAAGAGCCCAAGAACCAGGGGCACCGATGTCTAAGGACAGGAGGGGATAGATGTCTCAGCTCAAAGAGAGCGAGCAAACTCTCCCTGTCTCACCTTTTTCTTTCCCCCCACCGATCAGGCCCTCAACTGATTGGATGATACCCACCTGCATTGGGAAGGGCCCTCTTCTTTCATCAGTCTGCTGATTCAAATGCTAATCTCTTCCAGACACATGCTCCTAGATACACCTAAAAATAATGTTTTACCAGCTATCTGGGCATTTCTTAGCCCAGTCAAGTTGGCAAATAAAATTAACCATCACAGATGGTGACTAGCTCTTGATAACACTTAAAATTCAACATTTGTTGAATCTTCCCTCAACTTAAATGGCAGTTGCATTCCTGGAAATTTCAGTGTCTATTAACATTATGCGAAAAAAGAAAAAGATTTTTTATGTGTAAAACAAGAATTAGGTTCTAGGCTCAGGTAAAGATAGGCAGGTGTTTTGTATACATGGGTACCAGCAGGATGTTTGAAAGTCATGCAGGATGTAGGACAGTCCTTTAATGTGCTGACCACACGTGACAGGACATCTAGCATCCCTGGCCGCTGCCCAGAGAATGCCAAATCATGATGACAGCCAAACCACTTGCCACACACCTGTTTCCTAAATGGCCTGTAGGGGCAGTGCTGCTCCTATTGAGACTTCTGTCTTTGATGAACCCAGAGATGTACTGCTAAAACTTCCATGTGCACACGAATGACCTGGAAGATCTTAGTTAAATGCACTTGATTCAGGTGCTCTGGATTGGGCCCAGGATTCTGCATTCCCAGCAAGTGTCTGGGGGCCACTGTGACTGCTGATCCAGAACCACATTTTGAGTATCAAGGACCTAAAGAACTCATGTGGCACTTGCTTGTGCTAAGCTAAGCTTCTGTAGATACCATGTATCTCCCTCCGAAGTATGATGTCTTTGGGAACCACCTGCTATTAAATCTTCTGGGGCACTTGTCAAAAAATGTATATCCCTGAGCCTTACCCCAGATGTCTTGAATCAGGAACTCCCCGCATCTCCATCTTAATAATTAATTCCCTGAGTATTGCCTTAAAACCACCAAAGCTGAAAACTCCTGAATACGTATCTAGATGTCTCTGAGTCTTGCGGATCTTTATGAAACAAAGCCATGTTTCTCCCTCCAAATCTCAGATGCTGTGCAAGTCATAAAACTGTCCTGGGACATCAGATAGAGGTTGGAAAGCTGACCGTTCATCTGAGGTTTTGGAAAATTTCAATTTCTTGAATGGGTGGTTGCTGAATAGATGCTCAAGTCACTTATGCATTTATTCACTTTTGTCTGAATGTTACATCTCTCATATAGATAAGACCTCGCCTTCAGTGGATTTAGTAGATGTCGATTAGCCCAGGGAAAGCATGAGGGGAATTATTATTTACTACTCAAGCCCAATTATCCTTTATTTCCCAGCTGTGCCCTTTTTCTGTTAGTTTCACTTATCCCAATCTGCCAGTCAGTGGGAGAGAGCAGCACGGAAGACACAGTGGAATGTTTCCTTTTGTTGTCCTGAGACTAAGCAGAGAGATAGATGTTGACCTGTACGGCTTGGAAAGGGGCATCTGGAGAAGGGCTGAGTCTTTCTCTCTCTCTGGATGCAGAATGTCCCCCTTATTTCTTTATTTTTTAATTTTTCATTTAAATTCAATTTAAGTTAAACAGTGTATTATTTGTTACAGAGGTAGAATTTAGTGATTCATCAGTTGCATATAATACCCAGTGCTCATTACATCATGTGCCTCCTTAATGCCCATCACCCAGTTACCCCATCACCCTACCCACCTCCCCTCCAGCAACCCTCAGTTTGTTTCCTATAGTTAAGAGTCTCTTAGGGTTTGCCTCCCTCTCTGTTTTTATTTTATTTTTCTTTCCCTTCCCCTATGTTCATCTGTTTTGTTTCTTAAATTCCACCTATGAGTGAAATCATATGGTATTTGTCTTTCTCTGACTGACTTATTTCGCTTAGCATAATACCCTCTTCCATCCATGCCATTGCAAAGGTAAGATTTCATTCTTTTTGATGGCTGAGTAATATTCCATTCTATATATATGTACACCACATCTTCTTTATTCATTCATCTATTGATGGATATCTGGGCTCTTTCCATATTTTGGCTGTTGTGGACATTACTGCTATAAATAGTGGGGTGCATGTGCCCTTTCAAATCACTATTTTTGTATCCTTTGGATAAATATCTAGTAGTGCAATTGCTGGGTTGTAGAGTAGCTCTATTTTTAACTTTCTGAGGGAACTCCATACTGTTTTCCAGAGTGGCTGCACCAGCTTGCATTCCCACCAACAGTGTAGGAAGGTTCCCCTTTCTCCGCGTCCTCGCCAACATCTGTCGTTTCCTGACTTGTTCATTTTAGCCATTCTGACTGGCGTGAGGTGGTATCTCATTGTGGTTTTTTTTTATATATATTTATTCATTTGACAGAGATAGATACAGCGAGAGAGGGAACACAAGCAGGGGGATTGGGAGAGGGGGAAGAGGCTTCCCGCTGAGCAGGAAGCCCGATGTGGGGCTCGATCCCAGGACCCTGGGATCATGACCTGAGCCGAAGGCGGACACTTAATGACTGAGCCACCCGGGTGCCCCTCATTGTGGTTTTGATTTGTATTTCCCTGATGGCAAGTGATGTTGAGCATTTTTTCATGTTGTCTGTTGGCCATTTGGATGTCTTCTTCGCAGAAGAAATGTCTGTTCATGTCTTCTGCCCATTTCTTGACTGGATTTTTTGTTTTGGGGGTTTTGAGTTTGAGAAGTTCTTTATAGATTTTGGATACCAGCCCTTTATCTGATATGTCATCTGTGCATATCTTCTCCCATTCCGTGAGTTGCCTTTTAGTTTTGTTGATGATTTCTTTTTGGTGTGCAAAAGCTTTTTATCCTGATGAAGTCCCAATAGTTCAGTTTTGCTGAGGGCCCAGAGGCTGCTGCCCCTTCTTTTTCACCACAGTATCATGGCCCTGGGTGGCTCGGCCGCAGCAATAAAGCCACCTTCCCTCTGTGCAGGTAGTTGGCTACCGCAAGAGCATTGCAATTAAACCTTTAGAGAACATTTTTACCAAAATAGGCTTCCGATCTCCTCAGATGAATCACTTTCTCTAGTAATTTCCTGGCTCCACGTTTGTCTATGCAACTTTCACAGATGGGGCACAAGGCCATCCTCCACACTCTGAAATAGACTCTGCTCTGGGGGGTGTCTCAGGAGCCCACACAAGTAGCGTAGTAAATCAGCCAGGGGGCTGACCCCAGCCTGACTTTGGACACTGATTTCAAGAACTAGGATTCCCCATTGATGAAGCCTCTGCCTCCGCCCCATTTCTGGTGCTTTGTCTCTGCTCAGTATTCAGCCCAACATCCTACTTGGTCTACACTGCTCTTGTGTCCTCTCTTTTGCTGATCTTCCCCAGCTGGGCATACCAGGCTGCCATCCTGCACAACTCCAAGGGTGCCATTTACACCGTATTCCAGAGGCAAAGTGGGGCTAATAATATACAGGCATCAAAAGAAAAACAATTGTTACGAAGCAGGTCATTGGACCTATTTGACCTGCCATTTGTCCTTGCTCTTCCAGTCCATGGCAGGTCAAGTGAGCTCCAGCATTCAGAAGAACTGGATGAGCAGTACAATAGATCCCCGCTGGACAGTAGGGAGCTCCTGGAATATTTGAGAAGCACCCCTCAATTCTGCCATGGCTTACCTAACAACAACAACAAAAAAAAACGAATTATCTTTTACCCAAGTTATGAGTAAATATTATTGGTAGAAAAAGCCAATGCAAAATGAAACTGGCAACAGTATTCACACAGCACATGATAAAATTCATCACACATGAGAAACTAAAGAATGTAAACTTGTTGGTAAGGGTGAAAAGTGCCCCAGTTGAACTGGGGAAAATGGAGATGTGAAAGAAGACCCCACACAAAATACCACCAACAGAAGGAAACATGCACATGTAAAATGGATTTATTTTTATTAATTTTATTTTATTATGTTAGTCACCATACATTACATCATTAGTTTTTGATGTGGTGTTCCATGATTCATTGTTTGCATATAACATCCAGTGCTCATTGCAATACATGCCCTCCTTAATACCCATCACCAGGCTAACCCATCCCCCCACCCGTCTCCCCTCTAGAACCCTCAGTTTGTTTCTCAGAGTCCATAGTCTCTCATGGTTCATCTCACCCGATTTTCCCCCCTTCATTTTTCCCTTGCTACTATCTTCTTTTTTTTAACATACAATGTATTATTTGTTTAACATATAATGTATTATTTGTTTCACTTTCATTATTTTTTTTAACATATAATGTATTACTTGTTTCAGGTCTGTAATTCATCAGTCTTACACAATTCACAGCACTCACCATAGCACATACCCTCCCCAATGTCTATTACCCAGTCACCCCATCCCTCCTACCCCCCACCACTCCAGCAACCTTCAGTTTGTTTCCTGAGATTAAGAATTCCTCATATCAGTGAGATCATATGATACTTGTCTTTCTCTGATTGACTTATTTCACTTAGCATAATACCCTCTAGTTCCATCCACGTCATTGCAAATGACAAGATTTCATTTTTCTGATGGCTGCATAATATTCCATTGTATATATATGCCACGTCTTCTTTATCCATTCATCTGTCGATGGACATCTAGGCTCTTTCCATAGTTTGGCTATTGTGGACATTGCTGCTATAAACATTGGGGTGCATGTACCCCTTTGGATCACTACATTTGTATCATTGGGGTAAATACCCAGTAGTGCAATTGCTGGATCGTATGGTAGCTCTATTTTCAACTTTTTGAGGAACCTCCATACTGTTTTCCAGAGTGGCTGCACCAGCTTGCATTCCCACCAACAGTGTAGGAAGTTTCCCCTTTCTCCACATCCTCGCCAACATCTGTCATTTCCTGACTTGTTAATTTTAGCCATTCTGACTGGTGTGAGGTGGTATCTCTAAAATGGATTTTTTAAAAATCAACCTATAATGTTGGCAAAATCTGGATATGTGTACTTTGATCCAGGAAAATGATCTTGGTAGAAACATGGTCATCAAGGAAAACTCAGATCATTGGAAGCCATGATAGATAGCACTCAAAGACAAGAAGTGATTTATGAACCATGTATTTTTGGTAATATTTTTAGATGAGAAAAAAAATTTGTTTTGAAAAAAATTTTGGAATTTTGAAAAATTTTAAAGGGGTGAAACATGGTAATAGTTTAACTGCACAGAATGGAACAATTGTTGAGGAATTAAAATGGCTTATAACGGAATTCACTAAGGAAAATTTTTTTCTCAAGGAAATTTCTGCAGTCTTGGTAAAATTCGGATTAAAATCTATACATTCATAAAGGCAGAATGAAAAATGAGTTTAAAGGCAAAGCATTTAAAGTCTTCAAAAGTGGTGGGGTCCAAATGAGACATATAACCAAATGCCCTTAGATGGGATCCTGGAACAGAGAAAGGACATTGGTGGAAAAATTGGTGAAATCCAAATGAAGTCTGGATTTCAATGAATAGTTATGTACCAATAGTAGTGTTTTTTTTTCATTTTGACAAATATATTATGGTAATGTAAGATGTTCACATTAGGGGAAACTGGGTGAGGGATATACAAGAACTTTCTGCATTATCTTCACAAGTTTTCTGTAAGTCTAAAATTATTCCCCAAGATATGGTGGGGTCACAATCCCCCAGACCAATGGAAAAAGCAAATCAGAGTTCCCACTGCCACTCTCCCATGAGCACCACAGCTCACTTCCCAGTGGATCCCCTGGGTTGTGCCTATTCTCATATTTCTCATCCATGCCCACCCCTCCACACCCCTTTGTAGCCTGGGCACCTTCAGCCACTGGCTTCTCCCCACAATTCTTTCCCTGAGTTTCAGACAGCTTTCTAATATTGCTCATCCCTTGAACTGGCTCCCTGGGACCTCCCAATGTGTGGACCAGGGCACCAAAACTTGGCTGCCTGTTGAAATCATGTGGGGAGCTTTAACAACTCGGTGGCACCTGGTTGCCACACCCAGAGATTCTGCCTCAAGTGGTTTGGGGGATGGCCTGGACTTTAGGATTTTTTTTAAAAAACCTCCACAGATGATTCTAAGTGCAGCCAAGTCTGAGCACCACTGGTGTCACCAACTATAAGTCCTGTTGGTCCTTGCACAGCCCAGCTAATGCCTGCCTTAATTACAGCAGCTCTTCGCACGTGTTCAAACACAGAAACCTGCATGTGTGTATTTCACTCACTCTTCTTTCCTGTACATTAATCAACACCCTGCGGGCGGGATTTTTTGGCAGATTTCTTTGTGTCTCCACCACCAGGAGGTGTGTGCTCCTGATTCTTGGGGTACTCTTGTGAGTCATCCTCCAGAGTGAGTGAGTTTGCTGGTTTCTTTTCTGGAAGCAGACGGCCACCACCATCCTGAGGGAGTTCATTGCTAGGTGATCACCGGCCTCACATTAGCAGCCCCAAAGTGCCGGTTTCCTTTTCTGCTAAGTGGCCCTTATCTCTGCATGCAGTTGCTGGTCCTCCTCTGATCACTTCCCTTGCAGTGCAGAGCGGAGACATTCGGGTGCTCTCCAAGTGTGGCTTGGCAGAACCTACTCTCTTGATTGCACTTAAAGCCAAAGTCAAATCAAAGACACTTGGCTCCCACCAACCCACAGCACACTCGGGTGGCCAGCCAGAATTGTGCCTTCAAAGTATTGGGGCTAGGGCCTGGTCTCGTTTCAGCCTCCAAACGTTAATGTTCCCAGGCACAGGAGTTGGGGGGGGAGGTGGTTATTTTTTAATAATAGCAGTTGATGGACCCTCCCCCAGACGTACTGACTCAGAGTCTCTGAAGGGGGATGGCTGGGAATCTGAGTTTTATTAAGTTCCTCACATGATTTTGCGGGGAGCCCTTCCACTGTTGCTGGTTCTTGAGCTCCATTAGGAACTGCATTATCCCAAAGCATCGAGGACAATGGTTCAGAAATCAGGGTTCCTCATGAAAATCTCCTGGAATTTACAAAGAAATCATGTCCAAGCCCCTTCCCTGGAGAGTCGGCATCAGACGGTTCCAGGTGGTACTGAGCATTTGAGTGATTTATAAACTCCCCAGGTGACTCAAATGTGTGGTCTGGGTCTGATTTGGGGATTGGCAGACTTTTTCTATAAAGGGTCAGCTAGTAAATATTTTAAGCTTGCACTCCTAATGGTCTCTGTTACACCTGCTCAACTTTGCCGTTGTAATGTAAAAACATCCAGTGTTCTAGCAACACTTTATTTACAAAAACAGGCAACAGGCTGACTTCGCTTGCAGATCGTAGTTTGTCCACTCTGATAGAACCACCCGGGGACCATAAAATGACCTTCTTACCCCAGGCCAACCAAATCAGATTCTCCATGGGTGGCACCCAGGCCTTGGTATTTATAGAAAACTCTTCAGGTGAGTTTCCAATCAGCCAGGATTAGGAACCAGAGCTATAATGCACTATCGTTGTGCAAATCATTCTAAAAAGCAGAATCTTGCTCTGATGCGATGTTTAGTCTGCTCTGGAAGGATTTTTATTTGTTTAAATGGAAGGATTCCAAGTATATTGTTCCCTCCCTGCCCTTCCCCAGTTTTTAAACAAGATACGACATATACGCAGTGTACAAATCTTAGGTATATGGCTTGATGAATTTTTACATTTATTGTTTGCACTCTTCACATGTTAAATTATACCCATGTAACCATAGTTCAGATCAAAATATAAGACACTTAAGCCCTTGTTCTCCTTCCAGGCTGTAGCCTCCTGATGTTTTGGGGAAGCCTGCTTTTAAATCTATATTCTCTTTGAATAGGTGTCCCTAACTCACGAAGTATTTGGCACTTTCTTTGCGCACAGAATTACTGGGCATGATGTGGGTGAAAACAAGCATTAGGTGTGACCGGATTTGCGATCGCACATTTTGTTGCTGTGGTGCACCGACCCCGTGGGAAGGAAGTTTCACATGCCCTCTTGGTCCGTCTTCATCAGGGGATACTGAGGCCTTTCAAGCAGCAAGCAGGTTGTAAGCAGCAGGACCCTGCTGGGTCAGCTTACCGCACTTCTTTAGATTCTGCCAGAGAGAACACAACAAACCCAGGTGGATTTAGACGACTTCTTTCAGCTCACAGGAAGCACGAGCTCTGTGTGCACATGGGTTCCTACAAGCCAACGAGCTCAACTTTTCTCCCACGGGGGGACATTCATTTTATTTTATTTATTTTTTTTTTTTTTTTAAGATTTTATTTATTTTTTAGAGATCGCGCGAGAGAGAAACAGCATGAGAGGGGAGAGGGTCAGAGGGAGAAGCAGGCTCCCCGCTGAGCGGGGAGCCCGATGTGGGACTCGATCCCAGGACCCTGGGATCATGACCTGAGCCGAAGGCAGACGCTTAACCATCTGAGCCACCCAGGCGCCCAATTTTATTTTCTTTTTAATCGAGATGAAATTTACAAAACAAAATGAAGCATTTTAAAGTGTACGATCCAGTGATCCAGTGGCATTTAGTACATTCACAGTGTTGTGCGACCACCACCGCTATGTCGTTCTTGAAACCTTCCCATCACCCTGAAAGGAAATCGTACCCATTAAGAGTCACCACCACCCCCCCATCTGTCCCTCCTCTTAGCCCCTGGCCACCACCAATCTGCCTTCTGTCTCTGTGGGTTTATCTATCCAGGATGTTTCATAGAAATGAAATCATACAATATGCAACCTTTGGGGTCTGGCTTCTTTCAGGTAACCATGTTTTCAAGGTTCATGCACATTGTAGCATGGATCAGTACTTGATGTTCCATGGGCATTTTGGTTGTTTCTACTTTTAGGGCTATTATAATAGTGCTGCAGTGAACATTGACCTACAAATATTTGTTTGTTTTCAATTCTGGGGGTGTATCTATAGATACATATATATATACCTAGAAGTAGACTTGCCGGGTCCTGCGTCATGCGGTAATTCTGTATTTAACTTTCCGAGGAACCACCATACTGTTTTCTACAGCAGCTGCAACATTTTATAACCCACCAGAAATGTACAAGGGTTCTGATTTATCTGCACCCTCACCAATACTTGTTTTCCTTTTTTTATTATTATAGCCATCCTAGTGGGTGTAAACTGGTATCTCACTGTGGTTTTAATTTGTATTTTCCTATTAACTAATGATGTAGAACATATTTTCATGTATTTAGTGGTCACTTGTATATCTTCTTTGTAGAGATGTCTATTCAGTTCCATTGCCAATTTTTTAATTGGGTTGTTTGTCTTTTAGTTGTTGAGTTGTCAGAATTCCTTATATGTTATAGATACAAAATCATTAGATCACTAGACCCTTATCAGATATATGATTTGCAAATACTTTCTCCCACTTTACAGGCTGTCCTTCCCCTTTCTTGGCAAAGATGTCCTTTGATGGACCAAAATTTTAAATTCTGAGGAAATTCAGTTTATTCTTTCTTTTTTGTTTATGGTTTTGGTATCATATCTAAGATGGCATTGCCAAATCCTAGAATATATAAGCCAGTCTGCTCCCTGCCTCAGAGCAGTTTTGGAAACATCTTTGGACAAAGCTCAGAGATATTGCAGAAACACTAGCATTATCTCCCAACAAGCTAACATGCAAAAAAGACAGGGGAAAGATGAAAATAGTCTTTATACCAGTTCACGGGCTAGATCCGGCTGCCCCAAAGGACTACTTTCTTGTGGTCTGCTCATATAAGGCATTCTCCCCTTTCCAGCTTAAATTGACTTGAACTGGGAGTCCATTTCCTTTTTCTAAAGATTTTATTTATTTATTTTGAGAGAGAGAGCGACTGGGGGGGGGAAGGGCAGAGGGAGAGAATCTCAAGCAGACTCCCTGCTGAGTGCAGAGCCCGGAGGGGCTCGATCTCATGACTCTGAAATCATGACCTGGGGCGAAATCAAGAGTCAGATGCTCAACCCACTGAGCCACCCAGGCACCCTGGAAGTCCGTTTCTTGCAAGTGACTGAGTCCTGAGAAATGTGGTGATGCCCCACTGTGGTCTTCTGTTCCCCAAAGTTTTCATAAATTCAGTAATAGCAATGGGCTCATAACTGGTGTCAGAGAAGCAACAAAATAATCCCCCAACAAACTCATTTAGCCAGCTCGATGCTAGATTTCCATCTTTGATTAAGATTCCTTGCTGGGCTGGGGCATCTGGGTGGCTCAGTGTGTTAAGCATCCAACTCTTGATTTTGGCTCAAGTCATGATCTCACAGGGTTGCGAGATCGATCCCCATGTAGGACTCCATGCTGAGCATGGAGCCTTTTAAGATTCATTCTCTCCCTCTGCCCCTTGCCCCCAACACCCCCCCCCCCTTGCACATGTGCGCTCTTTCTCTTAGAAAAAAAAAAGTGTATTAAAAAAAAAAAAAGATTCCTCGCAGGGCATCTGAATTGCCTGCCCCCAGTGCACTCCTTACCTGGCCAGGTGGGTTTGGTCACGCCCAGTCACCCCTAGACCCTGCCCCTTAATGAGTGTTCTCTGGGTCCCTCTGCAGAGGCACCCCACCCCTGGCTGTGCTTCCAGGCTGAGGTATCTGAGGCTTCCCCAGGAAAGCCCTTTAGAACACACCCATCTGGGCTGGCAGCTCTGTCCCAAGGCCTAGTCAGTGATGAGAATTCAGTGTTGAAGAAGTGTTCATTTTTAAGAATAATAACTCAGTAATCATTAGCATTGTCTGAGGTGCTCTTTCAACCCTCACAACAGCCTCATGAGGTAGAATTCCTATTTTACATTTGAAGAAACTGAGGCACAAGGAAATTAGGTTTCTGGTCCAAGGTCACAGAGGTTGCAAATGACAGAGCCAAGAGACAGGCCTAAATGGGATGGCTTAGAGCCCCATTGTCCTTCCCACTCCTGCCCAAACCACGATGGAGTCTGCTTTGATTCAGGAAGTTGACCTTTGCTTAGAAATTTCTCACCCTCTTTCTTTATTCCTTTTGATTCCTACTGGCCATCCATTTTCTTTTATTACTTTTTGACATATGATATTCAAGTCAACCAAGTATGCATCATGTTCCCACTGTGCTCTCAGAGCGCCCACGGCTGGGTACACTCTGATTCTTGGTTTCTGTTCTGTTCATTCCTCATGTGGATGCGTGCTGTTGTGTTGTGTGCATGCTTGCACCATTCCAGTGAAGACAACCAATCCCTCCAAGAATTCACTTCGAGTTTTATCTCTCTTCTGTTTATCCAAAAGAATCACCTTATATAGATTCCACTCCTAAAAGTAGTCTCATAACAGGCTGTGAATGTGCGTCACTGGAGTCTTGCTTTGTTTTTCTGATGGTGAAGCTGGCAAATCTGTATTTAGCTCTGTGGCAGCTTATGGTCAGGACTTAATACTTGGAAGCATTAAGAGGTCTCTTCTTACATCCAGGCACAGTGTTGGCAACCAGAATGTAAGCTCTTGAGGCTGATCAACTCAAACAAATATCTCTGGCTGAGCAGCATAGGGAAGGGAATGAGTGAGCTGATGAGTAGAGGAGTCCAGGTATTTTTCCTTGTTATGTTGATCAAGCTGCCATAGCCATTGAGCCGCTCTCCTGTTTAAGGATGCAAGGAGACTCCTCGACATTGTGGTTCAAGCAAAACGCCCTACCATGGCTGGAGTGGGTGCTGGTCTCCTGACAAGCTGACACCCATAAGCAGTTGTCTTCAAACTTTTTGATCATATACTTTCCAAAAGAATTTTGGAAAACTAACACATTCGTAAGTTGACGTCTAGAACTTCTTCATAAATATAAATAGTAAAAATGGATTTTTGATACATAATAAATATTGATATTTAAAAACAAAACTATCATGTCTTTCTTGTAAATGTACCCAATGGACTCTGAATACCATAGCAATTTGATATCTACCAACTGCCATTTATTTTAAAAATACACGAATAAGATTTTCTTTAGCTGTCAGAGATTTTAGTGCTTCATTTTCTCTTGGAACCTGTGTATCCATTCCTCTTCCCCACAGAAATTTATACTAGTAAATACATTTTATAGCTAAGTCTTTCTTGATCATCCTTCTTCTACAACAAAAGTACATACATAAACTGAAATTTAATTTTACTCATTACCAGTGATCATCAGGCTTAAAAATATTTTTAAGTTTCTTTCTGATTTATTTTCCAAATATTAGCAGTACACAATTGACCAAGACCACATGAACATGTAACATACTTAGACTCTTAGACATAAAAAGTGAGATTTTATTGGAAATATATTTCTAAATGAGATGAATGGGGCTTTATAATTTTTTCCAATTGATGTATCAATGAATGAATGTTACTAAAAGCTAGAAAGAGATGGGTTTAGAATAAATTCTATTCCTATTTTTCATTTGAATATAAGCATCCAAGAAGCCTTATTTATATGAATAGGCAAATGAGAATGGAAGAAAATTTTGTTAAAGCATTGCCACTCGATTCTTTGAATGCCTTCTGAGTCATATGCCAAAAATCACATGTGCATTTTCATCAGAGATTATATTTAATGTCTGTGGTAGGCTGAATAATGTCTCCCCCACAACCAGCATAGCTCCACATCCTAACCCCTGGAACCTGTGAAAATTACCTTTTATTGGAATAGGGACTAGACAGATGTGATCACGTTAAGGATCTGGAAATGGGGAGATAACCTGGATTGTCTGAGTGGGACTGTTGTAATCACAAGAGTCCATACAAGAAGGACACAGGAGGAGTCCTGTGAGCAGGAGATGTGACCATGAAGCAGAAGGTTTTGAAGATGCCACACTGGGCAGGGGCTGTGAGCCGAGGGATGCAAGGAACATAGCTCTAGAAGGTGAAAAAGACAAGGGAAAGCTTTCTCCCCTCAGATCCTCCAGAAGGGACAAGCTCTGCCCATACTTTGACTTTAGCTCAGTGAAACTGTTTTCAGTCTTCTGACCTCCAGAACTCTAAGGCAACAAATCTGTGTTGTTTTAAACCGCTAAGCTTGCAGTGTTTTGTTACTGTAGCTGACAGGACCTCATACACCAGCCTATCACCTGGCAGCTCAGTGATGTCCTCTTAGTAAGTAAAGAATTTGACACCATGACTACCATGTCCTCATTCCTGCTGATGGGAAGGGGGCAGAGGAAGACGAGGACACACATAATGCAGAGGTTGCCAATCACTTCTTATAGCCACATAGCCTTGCCTGATTGCAAGCAGACAGGGACATGTCATTTTTTTTCCTAAGTACCGTGCGCCAGCTCTTTTAGGAGGTACTGTTACTGTAGAAGGAGAGAAGGATGAATTTAGCAGGAAAACCAGTTTCCGGCTTGGAGGTGATTGCACTTGTTGAGGGAGAGATGGCAATGGCATTAGCCAAGGGAGAAGTGGACCGAGGGAGAGAGAGACTCAGAGTCCTTCATCAGCAGGACCTGAAGGACCAGCGTGTGGCTGAGGGTGAGAGAGGCGGCAAGTCAACACCCAGACTTCTGGCTCATGGACCAGCATGGTGGCTGTGTCGCTCACTGCAGAGGTAGGGACCACTCTGCAGAGCGTGCTGCAAAGGGTAAGAATAATATACGTGCCTGGGTGCCTGGGTGGCTCAGTTGGTTAAGCGACTGCCTTCGGCTCAGGTCATGATCCTAGAGTCCCGGGATCGAGTCCCGCATCGGGCTCCTTGCTCCCTCTGACCCTCCCCACCTCATGCTTTCTCTCTCTCTCAAATAAATAAATAAAATCTTAAAAAAAAAAAAAAAAGAATAATATACGTGCCTTATCAGAGTCGCAGGTTTGTGTAAATATTGACTTTCATCGACAGGTTTCTGTTAAATTAATTAAGGAGAATGTTTTGTTAAAATGATAGATGAGAAGCTGCTGAAACAGCACTTGGCAGCTTCTGCCCTTTGCCTCCCTGTAAGCACCGTGACTTCCTTAGGATGTGTTTTACACCCACACCAGGAAAACGTTCTGGGAGGGATGTCATCATGCCAGAGCCCCGTCATCAGCTAAATGGCATGCGACGATTTGTATGCCCTGTAATGGGATAGCTGAATCCCCAAGCGACTTGGATCTCCTGTTTCTGTTTTTGTTGTTGGTTGTTTTATATTAACTCTATTTTTGTTTTTTTTCCATGATAAATGGAGTTTTTTCTACATATACGTTGTAGAAAAAGAAACTCCAGAGAGGTAGAAGGAAAGAGGGAAATCACACACAATCCCACCAGCTAAGGCGTCCACTTTACTAGCACCTTGTTGGATTTTCTTTCAGCCTTATCTCTATGCATTTTTAACATATGTATTCTGCATCTTTTTCTTAAGTAAGCACTAAAATATAAGCGTTTTTTGCACTTTTGAGTTTCATAATAGTCTATGTTGAGCATGTACTATATTTTATTTATTCTTTCTTCCTGAGCATTTAGGTTGTTGATTTCTCACTATTATATATAATGCTATGAATATGCTTATGAACAAACTTATTTCTCTAGTTAGCATCTTTCCCTCAAATTGAGTAACAGAAGTGAAATTTCTGGATAATGGGATATGAATATTTTAATAGCTTTTTACCCGTAATTTGACATTGTTTTCCAAAAGGACTGTAGCCATTTATATTTTAGGGATCGTGTATGAAATTGTTGGGTCGTATTTGGAATATGATATTCACAAACTGGCACAAGCATTTAGTAAACATGGAAAAAAGGGGAAGCTGTAACTTAGAGGAGATCAATGTCAGAACTAATTTTAAAAATGGCTGCTGGTGACTGACATAACATTAAAATAAAATTTTAAAAAAATTAAAAAAAATAAAATTCTCAAGTGGAAAAAAAATGGCTGCTGGGGGGGGCGCCTTTGTGGCTCAGTCATTAGACTCTTGGTTTCAGCTCAGGTCATGATCTCAGGGTCATGAAATTGAGCCCTGAATCAGGCTGGGTGCTCAGCGGGGAGTCTGAAGCTTCTCTCCCTCTGCCCCTCCCCCCATGCACGCATGTACTCTATCTCCCCCCCAACCCCCACCCCCGCCTTTGAAATAAATACATGTATCTTTTTTTAAAAAAGGGCAGCTGGGCTGATAGAAGAAACAGTTTGCATGAACTCGCTCTATGGCACTCTGTTAATTCTTTGAATATATACCCAATAAGCCCTCCCATTGAAATCAAAATCACACGGACCTATGGAAAGATCTTGGTAGATTTCCCATCATACAGGTTTTTCCATCACACGTTATCTCTGCAGTCACATGAAGTAATGGCATTTTACCCGTGAAGAGTGTGAAGCTTAGTGCCTTAGCCCACAATCACACAGCCCATTAGCAGCAGAGCTGGGACAAACACAGGGTGTGGCTGCTTTGATTGTATTTACTGAAGTCCTGCTATATTCAATTCTGCAAGACAAACATTAGGAGCAACACGGGAGGAAAGGCAAGCCCCGCCCCCCAGGAGCCAACACCTAATAAGAAAGACCAGAGACACCGGATGTTTAAAAGTTGTATTCGTTTTCTAGAGCTGCCCCAGCAAGGCACCACATACTGGGTGGCTTAAACAACAAATTTGTTTCCTTCTAGATCTAGAGACTTGAGGTCCAAGATCAAGGTGTCGGCAGGATTGGTTTCTTCTGAGACCTCTGTTTATGGCTTGTAGATGACTGTGTTCTTACATGGTCTTCCCTCTGTGCATGTGTGTGTCCTAATGTCTTCTTATGGGGACATCACTCATATTGGATTAGGGCCCACGCATAGGAACTCATTTTAACATAATTATCTTACTAAAGACCCTATTTCAAAATACAGTCACATTTTGAGGTACTGGGGGTTAGGATCTCAACATATGGATTTGGGGGACAGTCTTCAGTTACAAAATATGGCTAATTCTAAGCCGGTGGCTTGTGCTCATCCCCAGCTGCACTTAGAATCACCTGGGAAGTTTTGGGTCATTTTCTTTGTTAACAAATAGCAATGCCCCCAGAGTCTCACCTGACTGGTCTTTGGAGGGTCCTGGCAAAGGTGTTTTTTAAAAGTCTCTCAGTGGGGGCACGTGGGTGGCTCAGTCAGTGAGGGACTGCCTTCAGCCCCAGTCATGATCTCAGGGTCCTGGGACTGAGCCCTGCAACAGGTTCCCTGCTCAGTGGGGAATCTGCTTCTCCCTCTCCCTCTGTTGCTCCCCCTGCTTGTGCTCTCTTGCTTGCGTGTGCTCTCTCTCTCTCTCTCTCTCTCAAATAAATAATAAAAATAAGATCTTAAAAAAAAAGTCCTCAGTGATTCAAATGTGCACCCAGAACTGAGAACCCTGTTTAACTGAAATACTAAAGAAAGACCTGAGTTGCTTTCATTATTCTAAACCATCAGCCAGTCTGCCCAGCAAGAGCTTAGCATTTTACATAGAGTACCTTCCAGTCAGCAACATAGCAGAACAACAGCTTGGTCTCCCGCCTCTAGTTCATGCGCACTAGGGTAGCAGCATTCTTCGGCTCTTTCATTCATTAAAGTGCATAGTCATTTAGGTGAAGGCCTCTGATACACCAGACACTGTGCTGATGGGATTAATCGAAGAGTGCTCCCCAAAGATGTCCCGCCTTAGTCCCCGGAACCTTGAATAGGGAGATTACTCCGGATTATCCACATTGGCTCATTTTCATCCTAGGAGCTCTTAAAAGCCGAGAATCTCTCCTAGCAGAAGTCAGAGAAATATCACATAAGAGCAGGAGCGATTCAAAGCACGAGAGGGACTCCACCCAACATAGCTGCCTTTGAAGATGGAAAACGGGGACACTAGCCTGGGAGCGCAGGAAGCCACAGTGAGCTGGGACACTGGGCAGCTAGAAAGAGCCTTCAGCTTTGAACCAGCAAGGACACGGGGCCCTCGCTTCTACAGCCACGAGGACTGGAATTCGGTTAGTAACCCGAGTGAGCAAGGAAACCTGTCTCCCCTCGCAGCTTCAGAAAGGAACGTGGCCCTGCAGACATCTTGCTTTTAGCACCGTGAGACACTTGAGCCTTCTGACCCCTACAACTATGAGCTGATGAATTTATGTTGCTTTAAACCACTAAATTTGTGGCAACTTGTTCCAGAAGCAACAGAAAAATGAATACAGCTGAACTCTGAAAAATAACGTAACGCATTTCTCTCTGTTGCCATGCAGTTCAGCACCTCCCGTTGGCAGAACTGATAAGGGGAGAAACAAATCAAGTTGTGAGGAACCAAGGCTTGGGCTCAAGAAGTTTTTTTATTCCAGGGCCCTGGGTGGTAGGTGATGTGTGAGGCCCAGATTCTGCACTTTTTAGTGGACACTTCAGCTAAAAGGAGAAGGAAGAGCCTCTTACTCTCAATTGAAGGAAAAGGGGAATTTTTGTAGATACAATATAGAAAGGACAGATCATTTAGAAAGGGTTGGCTTTTTATAAAGAAAATGTCATGGGATGCCTGGGTGGCTCAGCAGGTTAAGTGTTTGCCTTTGGCTCAGGTCATGATCCCAGGGTCCTGGGATTGAGCCCTGAGTCGGGTTCCCTGCTCAGAGAGAAGCCTGCTTCTCCACTCTGCCCGCCGCTCCCCCCACCCTGCTTGTGCTCTCTCACTCTTGCTCTCTCTCAAATAAATAAATAAATAAAATCTTAAAAAAAAAAGAAAATGTCATAATAATAGCTCAGATTTCAAACGAAGTCCTATTCTCTCCCACTGTCAGCTCCCAAACCCGCTTAATTTTAGGATGAAAGCTTATGGTAAAATCATATGCACCATGTAAGGAAATGCTCAAGAAAAAAAACAGAAAGAAAAGAAAACCCTCACAATGATGGAGGTATGTGAAATGAACACAAGAGCCAACCAAAAGAACTTCTAGTGCCCAAAGCTGGAACAATTTGAGCAATAAAATTAAGTAAAAATTAATATTTGGGTAGTAACCCAGATATAATGTAAACATCCACAAGTCCAAATTAATTTAAGTAAACGATTCAATAAATAAATGGGGAAGGCAAGATGAATTCCAAATAATTTATGTAGATGCTCTGCCCTCAAAAAGATGAATGAACACAACTCGCCCATTTACATGTGGGTGCACAGTGACTTACCTCAAGTCGCCGCTGGACGGAAGAGGTAGGTGGGAGGGTCGGGGCAACTTTATAGTGAAGGAACCTAGCAAACTGTCCCTCAGCCAGGTAGGTGATCGAGGTTCCAGCATCGTCGGTGATGAGTCATATGGATAGTAAGTTGCTTTGATGTAATAGGATAAGAATAGCACTTTCCCTCTGTGGTCTTCGTCCCCAAAGATGGGTTATTAGAACTATCCACCACCCCGCAATCATGAGAAAGCATCAGACAAATCTCACTTGAGGAACATTCTACACAATACCTAACGAGTACTCCTTAAGCCTCTCAACGTCACCAGAAGCAAGGAAAGTCTGAGGGGGTGTTCCGGACCCAGTGGTGCTTGTGGAGGCGTGGTGACTAAGGGCGAGCTGATGTCCTGGCTGGAGTCCTGCAACAGTGAATGGACATTAGATAAGAACAAAGGAGATCTGAATAAAGCATGGACTTTAATAATAATGTGCTGATATTTGTTCATTCGTGCTAACCAATATACCATACTCACAGAAGCTGTTAGGAATAGGGGAGATTAGGTGCAGGGTCTGTGGGAACTCTGAAATCTCACAATATTTCTGTGGATCCAGAACTAACCTAAAAATAAAAGCTCATTTTTTTAAGTGGAAAAAAAAAATCCTATGTACCTCCCAAATGTTTCTTCCACAGTACCGTGTATGCTCTGTCCAGTAAGAAGTATCTTTCTGCAATTCTCCGAAGGGACAAAAGGAACCATGTGGCTGGGTGGACGGGGGCATGGCCCCCAGAGCCGTTCTGTGGGGGGTCGGGGAGCGACTGTGCCTCAGCTAGTCTCAAAGTGAAGCACTCTTCATACTTTATTTTTTGTGCACTCTTTCCCTGCTTCGCATACAACTCATCGCCGTGTATTAAAGCTATTTGATGTTCCAAGAATATGTTTCATTTAACAAAGTACATTCTGTGACCATTTGAGGACACTTTTGGGAACTAAGGAAAATACACATGGCAGAAAACAGATGGAGCTTTGCTAGCTGCCAGCGTGGAAGGCAAACCTGGCCTGACCCTGGGCCTGCAGGGACCCAGCTGGAGCCCCCCTCATTTAGAAGAGCCTGCCATGGTTTGAAGTGGGTCTGCACAGGGAAGTGAAAATAGGGTTTCTCCCGCCAGTCGCTCAGAGGGAGAACAGGAATGGTGCATCTGCTCTTTAACTATGGGTTTCATGGTGCAAATATTTAAGTACTTTGCGAGGTGGTTAGGTTCTGCCTTCAAATGAAACTGGTTCTTTCATTCAGGGAGAGATTGGCGATTTTCCAAGCAGCAGTTCATTTCCAGTCCCAGGGAAGATTCAATTGGTGGTAAAAAAAAAATGTTTTTAAGTACTGGAAGCTCCTCTTTGTATCCAGTTCCTGCTGTTCGGGGAGGCCTGGGTCTCCTACACCAGCTGCTCCCCCTTGACTCCTCTCCGCACTGCCGGTCAGGTCATTCCTTGTCACTGACTTCCCTGTCAATGCCCGGCACGTCGTGGGCCTTCAAGTGACCCGTGGACGCCTACCCCAGACAAGGCGCGATGGCAGCAAAGAAGCCAATAAGCACATTGCCTACCCTTGCGGAGACAGAGGTTGAAGAGGAGGAGAGAGAAGGAAATGTGCGTGTGTCAGTCTCCATCACACTCCACGGGGTTCCTCGGAGGGCAGGAATCCTTCCATCCTGGCTCCCCTCTGGAGACTTTTCTCGTGCTTTCTCTTGCAGAATGCCTTCCCTGAGCATCTTTCTCCTAACCGAGCAGGAGATGGCGTGGTACGTGGCAGAATTCACCCCCTTCCCCTGCCCCTTTTCAACTTAATATTTGGCAGGGATGGAAGGACATGTGTAGCGTCCGTGTAACTGATACCGGCGGGAGGGTCTGCAGTTGGGTGAGTGGAGGATCTTGGTTCTTGGCTCTTGGATCCCCCACAAAAGATTTACGGGAGGATCCGGGCTCCAGTAAAGACAGCCAGAAGGCAGGTCACAGACACAAAGCGGTTTATTAAGGACTGTACACTGCCCTGGGGTGGTAAGCGCACTGGGCTTATAGGTGTCTTTTCTTTTTCTGTTTGCACAGGTTACGGGTCAGAGCTGTGGCGCTCTCTCACTAAGGTGGTCCCAATCATCTAAGGGGACTCCTCCTACCGGGCGGGAGGGGGCGTTTTGGGCCCTATAAGGTTCTTGCTCTAACAGTCATGACCATCTTGGGGAGGCAGGTGGGGAGAGGCTATTGAAAACACAGTGTAAGTATGTTATAAGGAAGCTCTAGGTTACCCTGGGGCAGAGGTTATAGAGGAGAATGCGGGTTCTGCGCCTGTGGCTGTTGGTCTGTCAGCCCCTGGACAATGGAAACCTTAAGGCCAGGATGTTAAAGCCACAAAGCCAGGATGTTGCGCCATCAGACTTCTAATGTGTCACCTACTTATCACCGCCTTCGCCTCCGGCTCGCGTCTAACCTCCGCGCTGTCAGAGCTTACAGATCCTCCCGATGAGACGGACACCCATGAACCCACCACCTGTCCTAAGAACAGGAGCGTCACCTGCACTCTCTCATCTCCCTACCTGTCCCCCCACCTCCTTTCCGCAGAGGTGACCGCTGCCCGGAACTCTGTGGTTATCATTCCCCCGGGTTTTCAAAATGTGTATTTTCGTCACCTAAGTATGTAACCTTGAGCAGTATATTGTTTCATATGTTTGACTTTGAGCGTTACAAAAGAAGCATCAGACTGAATAGAGTTAACTTTCTCCATCACCTCAGTGTACTATTTCCAAGATTCATCTGTAATGTATAACCTATAACCATACAGAAGCCAATTTACTTTGGTAGAAGTGTGGAAGTGTGGTCACTTCCACGGGTTACTTCTCCATTCTCCTGACTTGGGGCCTCTAGGGTTTTTCCCAGGTTTTTGCCATTATAAGCGGTGGCACCGTGAACATTCTTAAGAGGTACATGTCCCCTGGTGCATACGTGTGGGCATTTACTAGTGCAGATGTTCTCACACCCGAGCGTGCATGAGAATCCCCTGGAAGCTTGTTAAAACACAGAATGCCAGACCCCCTTCTCAGAATTGCTGACTCAGTAGGTCTGGGAAAGGGCCAGAGATTTTGTATTTCTAATAAGATTCCAGGTGCTGGTGCTGCTGCTGGTCTGTGGCCCCCTTTGGGCTCCGCTCTCCTGGGGTGAATACCTGGGGGTGGGGGGGCGGGGGGGTGGGGGGGGCTGGGCTGCAGGGTGGGCCCCTATGGCAAGAGGATGCCCAGTGGTTTTCTGACGTGGCTATGCATTTCGTTTTTCCACAACAGTATAGAAAATTCCGTTGAACCACGTTTTCACTGTTCTTGGTTTTATTCATGTTCTTTCTCTCTAATCAACACGACAAACTGTCAGAAAGGCTGTATACCCTGAGTCGAGTATGCTAAAAAGAAGACAGAGTTCTTTACACTGTTTGGTTATGTTTCACGGGGCTTAACCAGAAAAGGAATGGGCTCAAATAGGTTTGCCAAGGAAGTGAATGGTGAATGACTCCTAGAACTGGAAGAGAACGTTTTTTACCCGAGTCGGAGAGCTGGGTGCTTTGCTCACTTAGGTTCCCTTCGGCTAGCCGAAACAGAGCTGGGGAAGGTCCTGGCGTGAGCGCCGAGACGATCAGCAGTCATTTTTGTCTGTTCTCCTGCTCAAGTATGGTTGTTGTTTAATCAAACGGCACTTCATTTTGAGAAGAGGAAGGCTCAGGAGAGATGTGATTGAACTTTCATGAGATTGTGACAGATAAGGTGATGATGGATTAGTCTATGGCTTTCCAGACCGGGAAGGAGATAGAGAAGGACATTTAAAAGAAGTAAGGGGATGGGCGCCTGGGTGGCTCAGTTGGTTAAGCATCAACTCTTGGTTTTGGGTCAGGTCATAATCTCAGAGTCCTGGGATCGAGCCCTGTGTGGGGCTCCAGGCTCAGCGGGGAGTCTGCTTCAGGATTCTGCCCCTTCCCCCTGCTCTCTGTCTCTAAAAAATAAATAAATCTTTTTAAAAAATTAAATAAGTAAGGAGAGGGAGGGGACAGCTCCGTGCAGGACGTACAGTTACTCACTCACGCGGTGGCAGAGCCGAGCGTGGTAGAAAGAGTATTGGCTTCCATCAGCCCGGCCCAAGTTTGAATCCCAGCGCCTCCAGCGAAGCCCTAGGGTGAGAACTGCCCAGGATTTCTTGGTCCCTCCTGTGCCTCAGTTTCCTCCTCCGTGGGATTGGAATCACTCCGGCCTGCCTCGCAGGGCTGCAGAACTCTCGGGGAGGTAAAGCTCCTGGTGGATGATGGGCCCTCATCTGTCCGCCTCTCTGACAGGCCTCAGAAGAACAGTGGCTGTTGCCATTTCTGCGGGAGTCCCCTGGTGCAAAGCCCCTTCCCACATCCGCTCCTCGTGGCACCCATTATCCTCATTCGGGGCTCGCCCGCCTCACCTGCCTCACCTCAGAGGCCTCCACCCCAACAGTTATACTCTGCCTTTGGCCCTGGGCGCCGTTTTCAACTTGGAAGTGCGGTGTGCGTGAGCCAGGGCTGGTCACTCGGTCACCTAAGGGCGCCGATGTGGGGCCCGTTACACCCTGCGCACGTGTTTCACCTGTTCCCCCGCTTGGCTCCGCCCCGAAGCATCAGCACGAGGAGGCCTGATGTTACTGAGAACTCACTTCGTGCCAGATGCATGACAGGCCTGCTCTCTTCCAGGCCCCACCCAAACATCTGCATCAGAGGTGGATTCCTTGACCACTCTCCTTTGACACGTGACAGAATCACCCCGGACCTGGAAAACCTCCTGCTGAGTGCAAGAAGCCTGGCACAAAAGAGCACATGTTGTATCTATAGGAAATGTCCAGAAAGGGCAGATCTGGAGAAGCAGAAAGTCGACTCGTGGTTGCCAGGAGCTGGGGGATTAGAGGGAAATGGGGAATGGCGGCCCGTGGGTATGAGGCTTCTTGATAGGATGAGGTCTCTTTATATAGGTTGATGATAATGTTCCAAAATTGACATGAGATTGCACCACTCATCCTACATTTTAAGGTAGGATTTAAACATCCTACATTTTATTTTTTTACTTTTTAATATCCTACAATTTAAATTGTGCACTTTAAATGGGTGAGTTTCATGACTTCTGAATTATGCCTTGTATCTCAATAAAACTGATTTCTTTAAAAAATCTTATTTAAAACAAACGCAAAAGAAGCCCAGAGCAGTCAAGGAGCTTGCCCACGGTTACAGAGCTAGCAAGTAACAGAGCTGGAATTTGACCTGGGCAGGTGGCGTTCTGAGCCCACACTGGATGCTTCTGGGTGCCTCTCTCCCCAGCTGTCTGCCTAACACACGCCAACAGCTGCTTCAGGACTCAGCACCACTCCACTCCCTGGGCATGGCTCCCCGCATCTCCGCACAGCCTCCCCGCTCCTGCTCCCGGGCCCTCTCTCTCCTAAAAGCATGTAGAACTATGCATGCTTCTAGAAAAGAGAGATTGGGTCCTTTCCGCCACAGAACCCCAGGGCCCAGCCCGTGTCTGGCACAGATTACCTCTGCCAACTCCTGACTGTGGCTGGAATCGCGGTTCCCAGGCCAGTCCCTCCCACAAAGCATCCTTTGGCACCAGCATCAAAGGAGACTCCCGAGTGCAGTGACCCCACGTGGGACACTTTTATGTACACAGTTGGGTTTGATGAGCGCTTCACACTAATGAGGCCAAGGTGGCCAGTCTAATCTCCAGGCAGGTCAGCGAGCACTGCTTTCTTTTCTGTGATTGCAAAATGAACCCTCACCTCAGACAGCCTTCTTGTAAAGCCTGTGCTGTTGATAAGATAGGAGACGAGGCGAGGATGTGTATGATTTGGGAAAAACACAGTACTGCCTGTGGAAAAATATCTGCAAGCTCATGTCCAGGTGGTAAGAATAAACACTATTCCCTTAAATGTTTAAGGTAACACTGCTTAATGTTTGACTCCCTGTCTTTCTTCCCATTATAGTGGATGGGCCATAACCCCAGAAGATTAGTGAGAACCCTACTGAAATTGGACATAGGTAGGAATTTTAAGAAAAATTAAATTTCTCCACAGGAAAGATTCAAAGCTTATGTAATACTGATGTGTGTAGACACACGTATATGAAGAATGAAAGGAAATACATCCAGGTATCAGCCACAATAGAAACTCATTATTTTGCTCTTCCACCCTACTCAATTCTTGATAAACTCATTTAACCCTCATCCTCCTGTGGGGTTGTTTGTCCCTCGCTCTACTGCTGGGGAATTTTGCAGAGAGATGTGTTACCTTCCTTCTCTGGATGTCAGGGTCATGCGTGGTTTTTCATTTCTCTGCTTTCCTGCATGTTCTGAATTTTCTACAGTGAATATGTCTTATTAGGAATAACACTTAGTAAATATTATTATAAAAAAACAAAACGTGATTAAAACAAGACAGCTGCTGAGAGAAGACACTTTTGCAGTGGGAATTGGGGAGCTCGAGACAGCCTGTCCATCATGCACAGGACTGATTTGAGGTTTACCCTGGCTGCCAGGCTTCCTGAAGCCTCCCAGCTTCCTTTGAAAGTCATCTGTGACTTACTTTCAAGTCTTCACGTTGTTAAATCGGAGAGGAATTGGGCCTCCTGGCTCCTTTGGGGGACACTCACCTCCATGCTGCTGACCTGGGGCTTCCAATAAAAACACACAAATCTGTGCCTAATCCTCCAACGGGGACTCATTCAAAAGGAAAACAAAGATAAGGATAAAGTGGGTTTCATGAAAGAAAACCCTCCATGTGCTTGATGACTTCTTGGCAAAGGAAAGAGGGGAAGTGCGTTGCTGGCCTGCCTCTCCTCGGGCTGCCTCGGGGCCTGTCTCACCAGCGATGGTGTGTGCTCAACATTTATCCCACTGAGAACCAAGGGAAGGGAGGTGCGGAGGTTCACCCATATCTCAGACTGTTTTAAGGCTGATAAAGGGTGCTACGTACGTGATTTTTCAGATTTCCAAAATGTAAAGATGTTGAGGTTCCATTGTTTTCTGTGTGATGATGACTGCCCAGTGTCAGGTATGAGAAGACCTTTGTCACCTTCATCGACATGTGGTGGGTGATTTTCACCAACTCGCAGGCATTAGACAGAAGATGGTCTGTAATATCCTCGGTAGGATTGGCTCCTGTGTCACGGGCAGGTGTGAGAAACGTGTGACCCTGTGGGGAAGGTTGGAGGGCACTTGGCTCGCTTTTCAGTTGTAGACTGTGCTGATGGCCCTTCAAGAAACGGAGGCTTTTTCGTTCTGTGTTGAAGTTTCTACTTCTGATTGAGTTTGGGGGCATGGCATTGTTCATGGAGCATTAAAGAAGTTTCCCAAAGTACCTGAAATGACTCATCAGAAGGGTCCACATTCACTGTGACGGCCAAGGATGCTGCTAATCTACTTGTGTTCCCCCAGGAGAGAGAAGAACATGCATCCTGCTGTCTTAACTCACCTGGCACGGATGGAACCACTCCGCAGGTGCTAGAAGCACAGAGTCAGGCCTTGGGCCCCCTGCTGCCCACACAGGCCACCTGCAGTGGGTGTGGAGCCTGCTTAAGATTCTCTCTCTGCCTCCCCCTCTGCCCCTCCTCCCTGCTAAAAAAACAAGTAATTGTATGCTCATCGTCAACAAAAATAAGTTTGACAATTCAGAAATATATCAGCTGTAAGTCCCATCGTCCTGCTCCCCCAGAGTAACTACTGTTAAAGTGTTCTTTTTCTTTTTATTTATTTACTTTATTTGAGAGAGAGCACACACGCGATTTGGGGGCAGAGGGGGAGGGAAAGAGAGAATCCCAAGCAGACTCTGAGCTGAGCGGAAAGCCTGATAAAGGGCTCAACTGAGATCGCGACCTGAGCTGAAATCAAGAGTTGGACACTTAACCGACTGAGCCACCCAGGTGCGCTGCCTAGTAAAAGTGTTCTATTTATCCACCCATACATAAATCATTTTGGTTTTTAATGGGATAATTATCTATTGAATTGGTGTCTTTTGAATTCTGTAACTTTTCTTTTCCCAAAGTGCTGATGTCATATGGTTGATAAAATATGACAGCATGCTTAGTGTCTACCCCAGCACCTGGCTATTTAGGGCCTGGCAAGTATAGTGAAGTTTATTAAAGTAATTGGGGGGCGTATCTATGGTTATCGTATCTCCATTCCCTGTTTACCATGGCTAGTTGGGAGTTTCTGTAAAATACCAGAGAACAGAGGCTCACAGGAAGGAAGCTAATAATTCACCATATGGGCCTTGACACAGGATCTCTAAGATGACCATTCAAAGATGCTAAGTACAGCTGTGTGATGTGTGCACTGCAAAAGACCCCCAGCAGAGGAGTTGAGTAGAGAGCTGAACCCAGCCTACACGCATCCACACCCTGCACCTAAGGAGCTTCATCTGCTCAGAGGGGAGCCTCTTTCAGATCTGCACATAAATTCCCATACCAGCTAGTGGTATGTCCTTGACTAATAGTAAGCAGTTGCTTCTTATGAGGTTAAGTTTCTGTTAGATGCTTTGGCCTAGCACAGTTATCAGCCTGAAGAAGTTGCTCTGGAATTTTGAGCTCCCCTAAATGCGATGCTGCAGGCCTCCCAGAGTACAGCTGGATAACATTTACATGATGGACTTGCCCAGGCAGCCAGGTCTTACACTCTTAGGGCTTGGGGTTCCTGTATTCTAGATATGCTGGGGAAGGAGGGGAGATGGTGGTGGGGCCCAAAAGAAGCACTTTCTAGGCAGCCGTGTTTAGAAGGCAATAATGGGGCTCCAGGGAGGTTGGCAAGATCCAGCAAGGCATAAAGGATTGGTTCCATTAATCACACAGAGTGTAGCTCAGAGGACTCTAGAAGGATAAGATCACATGGGAGCCAGGATGGTCCAGACATCTGCTTAGCCCTAGAGAGATAGCAGAGAATAAGATGAGGAGGTCCATGGTCTCATGGAGCTTTCATTCTACTACAACAAGTGCATAAAGAGAATTTGAGATAGGGGAAAGTTCTGTAAAAACAAAACAAAACAAAAACCAGGTCTGCAAGTGGGCACGTGGCAGGCTATTATGTAGGTGGCCAAGGGCCTGGGGAGGCGATATTGAAGCAGAGACCTGAAATCAGTAGTGTGAATGAAGATCTAGGGAAGATCCTTCCAGGCAGAGAGAATAGCAGATATCAAGGCCCTGTGGCAGGTGAGTGTAGCCAGAATACAGGGAGCAAAGGACACAGAATAGCAGAACAGGGGAGGAGACCAGGCAAGATTTAGAGTATGCCTGGCTCTGTCTGGAAGGCATGGTGAAGAGCTAGAGCTTCTTTTGGTGAAGTGGGATGCCACTGAAGGATTTTAAGTAAGGGAGTGACAAGATCCAATTTGTATTTTTAAATGATCTCCCTCATACTGAAAACAGCAATGAATTCTGGGTGCTAGAAAGAAATGGTGCTAGAGGTGGGCCAGGGCAGAGCAGAGGGTCCATTAGGACCATCTTCAGCGATCCAGGTGCACAAGGAGGTCTTCACCTGTGGGGTGGTGGCACAAATGGAGAGTTGTCAGAGTTGAGGTGTCAGGGATTCAGGACCCACAGTCTCGGGGGAGTCTTGGAGGCCATCATGAGGGACTCTAGGGCAGTAAAGTAAAGACAGCCCCCTGACTTGAGGGTGTGAGGTTAAAGGGTAGTTATGAGGATAAGCAAGAAACCATACCCCAGAGCCTCTGAGCTCCTCACATAAGACTTAGATTCTCCCAGCACCTAGTCTCACCTACCGAGTATAAGACTTGAGAGACTTGCTCATTTCTTCTGGTTTTGGAAGACCTACTCCTTATTAAGAACATTCTGGTTCTTGAAAGCCCATTAAGAAGCAATGAACTTAAACATTCTAACATACCGTACCACAAAGCAGTCATTTAGATCCTGGGATCTAATGGTAGGGAATGGTATTATTAACTGTTACACATTGGTGGGGGGACTGGGATCATGAGTCATCATCCCTTCCATGCCAGTCCCCTCTGAAGAGGTCAGTCTGGTACTAAAACTGGACAAGCACGGGGATCAACTGAAACCCATTTCATTTTCATGTTGCTCCTCTGGAAATCCCACAGGACTCCCTTTGAGATCCTGATGTACCCTCTGAATTATCTGAGGAAGATTAACTACATCCAGTGGAGTTTGAGGGTTATGGGTATTGGAACAGAACTGAAGATAAATTTGCCAGTGACTTCTGTAGGTTTTAGGTTCTGTAATGAGAAATAAATCAGCAAAGGGCGCAGTGAATATTTTATGATCATTCCTCTGGCCACTTTTGGCAGAGAGCTGACATTTCCTGGGGAACAAGTAAATAATGGCAACTTAAGAGCCTCACGTGGTGTGGGGGAGGGGCTTTAGGGTCTCTCGAAGCATTAGCCACCACCTCTCACATCAGGGGAAAGCCAGCTGTTTCTCAGTGGACCAATTTAAGCTCCTACACCAGGAGTGAATGAGAGGGAGGACATAACTCCGCCAACTCAGCACCCATCTCCCAGAGATGGGGTGCTCCTGGTTATCTTAGCAGTTTCTCCAGTCAGAACCAAAAGAGCTGGCCCCTGCTAGTGGCTCTCCCCCTCATCCCTTGCCTCTTGTCCAGGAGGTGACTCCAAAATGGACTACATTCTCAGAAAGGGTTTCCCCAGTGCAAACACGTGCAAGAATGTGGCAGTACATTTCAAGGATTGATCGAATAACCAGAGGGCTAGTTGCTTTAAACCATAGATTTTTGTCTTTTGCAACTTTATTGACATGTAATTGACACACAATAATCTGCATGTAGTTAAGATGTACAGTTTGATGGGTTTTGATATATCGACACATCTGTGAAATCGTCTGAATAATTAAGATAATGAACATACCCATCATTCCCAAAAGTTTCCTTATGCCCCTTTGTAATTTATCCCTCTCTCCCTTCGCCAGGTGACCGCCTGTCTGCTGTCTGTCACTATGAACTAGTTTGCATTTTCTATAATTCTGTATAATTGGAATTATATAGTTTGTGCTCTCTTTTTTTGACTGGCTTTTTTCACTCAGGATGGTCATTTTGAGATTTATCTATATTGTTGCATGTATCAATAATGTGTTCCTTTTTATTGGCTGTCCAATTTTCCTAGCATCATCTGTTAAAAACATTCTCGATTCTCAATTGAATTGCCTAGCCACCTGTGTAAAAAATCAGTTGAACATGTATGTGTAGGTCTATTTCTAGACTCTATTGAGTTTTGTAAATCCGTGTGTCTATCTCTACATTAATACCACATTGACTAGATTATTGTAACTACATAATAAGCCTTGAAATCAGGTAGTAAAAGTCTCTAACATTGTTCTTTTTCAAAGTTACCGTGGCTCTTCCAGGTCCTTTGCATGTCTATACAAATTTTTAAGTTCACTTGTTAAAATGCTGCTGGGATTGTGATTAGGATTGCATTGAATGTATAGATCAATTTGGGGAAAATTAACATCTTAATGATATCAAGTCTTCTGACCCATAAACGTGACGTATTTCTCCACGGATTGAGGTCTTCTTTAATCTCTCAGTAATGTTCTATAGTTTTCAGTATAGAGGTCTCATACATTTTTTGTCAAATTTTATATTTTTGATGCTATTGTAAATAATATTTTTATTGTTCTTAGCTCATATATAAAAATGACAATTGTATCCTGTAACTTTGCTGAACTCATATATTCTTGATTTTTTTTAGATTCTGTTGAATTTTTTACAGAGACAGTCATGTCTTCTGTGAATAAAGACAGTTTTACGTCTTTCTTTACAATCTGCCTATTATCTCTTTTTCTTGCCTGATTGAACTAGAACCTCCAGGGCAGTGTTGAATAGAAATGGCGAGAGTGGTCATCCTAGCCCTTGTTCACAATCACAGAGGGTAAACATTATCTTTCACTATTAAATACAATGTTAACTGTAGGTTTTTTGTATTAACCCTTTATCACACAAAAGAAGTTCCCATCTATTCCTACTTTGCTGAGAGTTACCATGAATCAGTGTTGGATTTTGTCAAATGATGGTTCTGTGTCTACTGTGTAATCATATGGTTTTGTTTTTTCAGCCCATCAATATCATAAATGACACGGTTTTCAAATATTGAACCCACTGAGCATTCCTAGGATAAATCTCCCTCAATTATGATGTAATAACCTTTTCATACCTTGTGGGATTTGACTTGCTAAAATTATGTTAAGAATTGTGTCTATGTTCATGAGAGATATTGGTGTATAGCTTTCTTCTGATGTCTTTTTTCCCCCTTGGGTGTTAGAGCAATAGTGAACTCAGAGAAGACGGTGGAAAGTGTTCCTTCCTTTTTGATTCTAAGTTTGTGTAGAACTGATATTCTCAATTCCTTAAGTATTTCATAGTATTCAGCAGTAAGGCCATCTGGGCTTGGGGTTTCTTTGTGAACAAGTACTTATTTTGAGATAGAGACAGAGAGAGGGAGAGAGCATGAGTGAGGGGAGGGGCAGAGGGAGAGGGAGAAGCAGACTCTCCACTGAGCAGGGAGCCTGATGCGATGTGGGGCTCAATCCCAGAACCCTGAGATCATGATCTGAGCTGAAGGTAGATACTTAACTGACTGAGCTACCCAGGCGCCCCGTGAGAAAAAATTTTTAATCCTACAAATTGAATTTCCTTGGGACTCAGGCAATTGATGTTTATCTGTTCCTTCTTAAGTGAGGTTTGGTGGTTTGTGTCTTTCAAAGAATTTGAACACTTTATCTAATTTGTGGAATTTATTGCCCATAAGTTGTTCATAATATTCCCTTACTACTGTTTTATTGTTTTTGTTTTTTAAGAGAGAGAGAGAGAGAGAGAATACAAGCAGGGGTGGGGAGGAGCAGAGGGAGAGGGAGAGAGAATCCCAAGCAGGCTCTGTGCCCAGTGCGGAGCCTGATGCGGGGCTAGATCTCTTGACCCTGAGATCATGACCTGAGCAGAAGTCAGTGGGGTGTGCTTAACGCACTGCACCACCCAGGCGCCCCTCCCTTATGATTGTTTTAACATCCTTAGGATCAGCAGTGATGTCCCTCTCTTGTTCCTGATATTGGTGATTTGTGTCTATTTTCTTTTTTTCCTGTCAGTTTGTCTAGAAGTTTATCAACTTTATTGATCTGCTCCAAGAATCAGCTTTTGGTATCATTGATTTTTCTCTATTATTTTCCCTTTTTAATTATTTTATGTGCCTGCTCTTTCTGTGTTCTTTCTTCTCCATACCTTGAGTTTAATTTGTACTTCTTTTTCCCACTTCTTAAGGTGTAAGCTAATGTCGATTTGAGACCCTTCCTCTTTTCTAATATAAGCATTGAGTGCTATAAATTTCCTTCTCAGAACTGTTTCAAATGCATCCAACTTATAATTTTCCATATTTTGATATTCATTCCATTTGAAATACTTTCTAATTTCTATTTCTTCTTTGATCCATGGGTTATTTTGAAGTGTGTTGTTTAGTTTTCCAATAACTGGAGATTTTGTGCCTGTATTTGTCTTATTTTGTCTTATTTAAGCCCTTTGTGGTTTTCAATGATTTGCTTTTTCAAATTTTATTTTAATTCCAGTATAGATAACATAGAGTGTATATTCACTTCAGGTGTACAATATAGTGATTCAACAATTCCATACATCACCTGGTGCTCATCACGGTTTTATGATTTGCTTTTAAATTTGTTGAGTTTTGTTTTATGGCCAAGAATACTCTCTATTTTGGTAAAGATTCCATTGCGCTTGAAAAGAATCCCTATCCTGCTCCTATTGGGAGGAGTTTTCTATAAATGTCAATTAGGTCTAACTGGTCCATAGTATTGTTCAAGTCTTCGATATCCTATTTGTTCTGTCGTTTATGGAGAGACATATGTTCAAATCTTCAACCATAATCACAGATTTGTTTATTTCTACTTACAGTTCTAGCAGTTTTTGTTTCTTGTATTTTGAATCTCTGTTATTAGATACATAAACATTTAGGGTTTTCATGTCCTCTGGACGAATTGGTGCCTTTATCCATTACACTTCTTCCCCTTAGAGTGATCCTCTTTCCCCTGGCAATATTCTCTGCTCTAGCCTATGCTTTATCTTCATGAATATAACTACTCCTTCCTTCTTTTGGTTAGTGTAAATGTGGAATATCTTTTTCCACCCTTTTACTTCTAACCTCTTTGTGTCTTTAAAGTGGGTCTTTCATAGACAGCATATAGTTGGATCTTGTTTTTCTTTTTCCCAGTGTGACAATCGGTGCTGTCTAATTAGGTGTTTAAACATGGAATGTGATTGTTCATATGACTGAATTTAAATCTACCACTTGGTTGGTTTTTGCCTCTCTGTTCCTTCTATTTATTGTTGTCTTTTTTCTCTTTTTCTGCCTTCTTTTGAATGGAGTGTTTTTCATGATTCCTTTGTGCCTTCTCTGTTGGCTTGTTAGCCAGAATTCTTAGATGTGTTATTTTAATGATTACTTAAAGTTTATGATATACATGTTTAACCTATCACAGTCTATAAGTATTATTGCACTTTACATATGGTATAATTACCTTAAAATGGTGTATTTCCATTTCTCCCCTCCCAAACTCTGTTCCATTCTGAGGTTGTCACTCATTTTGCTTCTACATATGTGCTTCCTGCTGTCCAGTGTCTGAAAACTGTTGTTTCATGTATTTTGTACATTATTTTTAGCTGTTTAACACAGGAGGGTGGATCTAGGCCCTGTTATCCATCATCCTCAGAAGCAGAAGTCCTAAGAGTTTTCTAGCCACATCTTACTATCAATATTTTACCATTTTTCCCTTACATCATTTTGTTTACATTTTCACATAATTGAGCCTATATATAGTCTTATAATGATGGAGAGGAGGGACATTTTCTTAAAACATTAAAAACTCTCACCAGCATCAAGTATTGGCTGCCTCTTAATCCATCATCTCTTGCCTGTTTACTTACTTTACTATTATCCCAATCCGGGTACTTCTGTTGATATTATCATTATGAATAATGCTGCACTGAACATTTTTACAATCACTTTCTCAGTTCCCTAGAACAGATCCTGAAGATCCAAGCTGTTTTTGAGGCTCTTTTTTTTAAATCTTTTTTTTTTTTTTAAGATTTTATTTATTTATTCATAAGAGACAGAGAGAGAGAGAGAGAGGCAGAGGGAGAAGCAGGCTCCCTGCCGAGCAGGGAGCCCGATGCGGGACTCGATCCCAGGACCCTGGGATCATGACCTGAGCTGAAGGCAGACGCTTAACCATCTGAGCCACCCAGGCACCCTGTTTTTGAGGCTCTTGATATATACATGTTGCCTGAGTGCTTTCCAGAAATGTAGTTCTCACGAACACTTAGCAGTGTATAAGAGTGACAGACTCTTGGCATTTAAAAAATTCACTAATTTGATAGGCAAAAATTATACATTGCTTCAATTCACATTTCTTCAATGACTAAGGGAAAGAGTTTACTAAATTTGTAGACATTTCTATTTCTTTTTTTAAAAAGTATTTTTACACATCCTTTCCTATATCCTAGAGCAGTCATGTTTTTATCAGTTTATATACGCTTAATATTTGAAAAAGTATTAGCACTTTTTTAAAAAAGATTTTATTTCTTTATTTGACAGAGAGAGACACAGCAAGAGAGGGAACACAAGCAGGGAGAGTGGGAGAAGGAGAAGCAGGCTTCCCGCGGAACAGGGAGCCTGATGTGGGGCTCGATCCCAGGACCCTGGGATCATGACCTGAGACGCTTAACAACTGAGCCACCCAGGTGCCCCAAAAAAGTATTAACACTTTATAACATTTGTGATCAATAACTTTTCTTAGATTGTTGCTTGCGTTTTATTTTTTAATGTATTCGGTATTTTAAAATTGATATGTAGTCACGGCTATTACAATATTTCTTCTGAGATTTCTTCTGTAGATTTATGGCTTAGAGAGATCTCTCCATCTGTATGTCAATGAGGCATTTATGTTTATTTATCTCTAGTATTTTTAGAGCTTAATATATTTACATTTAACAATTTGGCATACCCATGATTTAATTATATGCTGCATGGTTAAGTTGTAACTTGATTAAAAAAAAAAATCTAATTTTCCCTCACTGACTGAATAAGCCTTCCTTTCTCCCCTCGTTTGCAATGCCACACATAAATCTTAGCTTCTAGGGGAGAAGCTTTTTGGAGCTTTTATTCTTTTATGGCCCGCCTGCACATTTCTGCCCTCGTACCACACTGTTAGTCCATAAAACACAAATCCTTCAGTCAGGAGCCCTTTCCAGGACACCCTCTTCCTTACAGGGGCTGCTCTAAGCCATGAGGCCGTGAATGAGATCCTCTCCCTGTATTCAAGGGCCTTTAGGCCCACCGTGTCCAGAGAGGAGACAAGGACCTGTAAACAGATCATTCCACACGAATACCAAATGCTGCCAGGGACAGGAAAGGAAAAGTAGCTCTGCCAGGAGATGCTGAGCCAGGCTTCACAGAGAAGATGGCCTCGAACTAGGTCTTGAACACCAAGAAGAAGGAAGGGCACAGCAGGCCAGGGATACAGAGTGACCGAGTGCCTTTGGGGAGAGCCCGCCCCCTGCTGCATGGTGGGGGGGGCAGGAAGAGACCGGAACACTTGGAGAGGCAGGATTCTGGCAGGCCCATGGGGCCCTGCGAAGAGATGTGTATTTTATCCTACAAGCAACAGGGAGCTCATAGAGGTTTTGACAAAAGGGAGTAATCCAGGAATCATATTTGCCTTAGTAGTCATCACTCAGCTTGTAAAACGCACAAATGAATGAAGAGCCACAGTCCTTGCTCTCTGAGAGTTCCCAATCAAGTACAAAAGACAGGCATTTTGCATGTAATTGCGAATACCCTGTAAACGTGCAGTGATGGTGATGGGCTACAGTCATGCCTCCCCGAGGGATGAGGTCAGGAAAGTCTTTTGTCCATTGCTCAGCAGGAGGAGAGGCAATGGGGCGATGGGAGCAGGTGTGGTGAGGCTTGAGGAAGGCCTGAACCGAATGACGGTAACAGAAAGAAGAATTGATATTGAAGAGGGCACATGCTGTGGTGAGCCCTGGGTGTTATAACTACCTAATGAATCATTGAACACTACATCAGAAGCTAATGATGTACTATACAGTGGCTGACTGAACATAATAAGAAAAAATTTGAAAAAAAGAAAAAAAGAACTGAAGAGGCCTTTGCGAGAGAGCATTTAGGCACACAGGATTCTGGGAAATGGGAGAAACTAGAGGGTGACCGAGGGTTCTGGCTGCATTCACAGCTGCATGCAGAGTACCTGCCATGCACCAGGTTTGCACTCGTGATGTCACAGCGGTCAAGCAGCCCCCAGCCCCCCAGCTGCTGGGGATCCGGGGGCGGAAAACACATAGGCAACGCCGGTTACAGCGCAGAGGGAGGGCTGGCCCAGGGGTGTGCGCGTATCGCTCACAGGGCCATATGCTAGAGCTCACGGGAGGGACACACGACCCGCTTATCAGAGATGTCGTAGAATGGTGATGTCTAAATTGAGGCTTGAAATACCCTGTAGAAATCACCCAGCCGGAGGAATAAGTGGGTAAGTAAAAGAGAGTCCCAGGCCTAAGTCCAGAAGTTGGCGAGAACATGGCTTGCTTGGGGAGCGGTGTGGCAGGGTAGAGAGTCTGAGAGGGCTGAATGAGAGGCGAGATCAGGGAGGCAGGGAGGCCCAGATGAGGTGAGGAACCGGGACTTCATCCTGCGGGCAGTACGGGACCGCACTGGCAGATGGCAGAGTCACATCTCAGAAAGCTTGCTGGGTTTGTGGGTGCAGCATGGACAGTGGGGGTGGGGTGGGGCAAGACTGGTGCCACCCAGGCAAGGGAGGTGACCTCCTGGGCCGGGGACATGGCAGTGAGGGACTGGAGAAATATTCCAGTGCTGGGATCAATGGGATCTGAAGTGTGACCCGATGAAGGACGCCAGGTTAAGCTAACCTCAGGGGTTCTGGTTTGGATTAATGGTGATACTCTTTACCCAAGTGGGAGGGACAGATTTGAGGGTTGACTTCAGTTTGGGCGAGGTTCAGTTTGAGGTGTCTGTGTGACATCTAAAAATGGAGATGTCTGGCAGGTTTGGAGCTTACTGCAGAAATCTGGGTTGAGATACAGTTTTAATGACCTCAGGATACCAATAGTAATGAAAGCTTAGAGAATGTGTTAGTTAGTTAGTTAGTGTCTGATTATGTTGAAAACGGGAAAAGGACAGGGGCTCCTGGGTCTCCTGGGTGGCTCAGTAGGTTAAGCATCTGACTCTTGGTTTGGGCTCAGGTCATGATCTCAGGGTTGTGAGATCGAGCCCTGGGTCAGGCTCCACGCTGGGCGTGGAGCCTGCTTAAAATTCTCTCTCTCCCTCTCCCACTACCCTTCCCCCCAAAACAAAACTTAAAAAAAAAACCAAAGTTTAAAAAAAAAAGAAAATTGGAAAAGGACAGAACACAGAGTCCTGAGGAGAACCGACATAGAAGCGGGCAGAAGAAGAGAAGAGCATTACGGAGAACAAGAAGGCAAGTTGGAGCGGAGCTTGTGTGGAGGAAGAGAGAGGTTAGGCGGTTTGCCCAAGTTTCCACAGCTAAACAAGCAACAGAACCAGGTTTTGAGCCTGAGGAGCCCGGCTGAGTGAGGAGTACAATGCTGCTCCCTGGCTCCTTCCTGTGCTCTAGAAGTTCCCTGGCCTGGAACATTTCACCCGTCACGTCTTACTGGACAGCTCGGCTCAGGCATCAGCCACCTCCCACCTTCTCTGACGAGCCTGACCAGCCTCCCCTGGCCTGCCCCTGAGCGCAGTCAGAGCTAGGTGCCCCCCTCCACTGTACCCCCAGCACCTCAAGAGTCCGCAGGGCTGAGTGACTAGTGCACCGACTTTGGAGTCAGGAAGGCTGTGTGTCTCAGACTGGCTCGGTCTCTTACCAGCTGTGGGACTCTGGGCAGTTTACTTCCGTATGTCCCCTGTGTAAAATGGGAATAATAATCCCAGGAGCTCTACCTACCTCACAGGCTCCTAAAATTAAATAAAATGATCCTCGTAAAGCCCAGAGCACCGAGCCTGGCACCTCGAGTTTGATAGATGCTAACTATTGCGGCCACCATCATGATCGTCGTCATCATCATCTTCATCACGCACCCCTGCTTGATGTGGTTCCACCTCCCCCACAGCACCTGCAGGCAGGATCCATGCTTACTTCTTCATGACGTCAGCGTGAAGCACGTTGCCTGGCACGCAGCCCGTGTGCAGGGAATACTGTGGTATAAAGTTCCTGTCTCCCTAAGGTCCTCCATCCGACGCCATCAGAACCGAAAGGGGAATCCTGGGAGGCAACAGGGCTGCAGCCTGCAGGCCTCTGAGCTGTGAGGAAGACTCAGAGGCAGGGGGCTCTCTTCAGGCGAGGCGGCCCCAGCCACACACCCCGTGTGCCCAGCCTTTCTCCCAAGAGCAGTGACACCAGGTAGCCTTTATCTGTCCAGCAAGGAAGGTGCTGAGAGTGAGGGCAGATGGCCTCTGTCCCAGGGGCACAGATGAAAGTGGATGGGTCCCCACATGGACCCTGCCGCTTCATGTGGCTAGTTCCAATTGGATGCTGGCCTCTGCCGGGTCCCTCATCTCTGATTTGACCCTGCACCCTGACTTCTGTCAGGACTCTTGTACTTCGCTTCTGCCTGGCTATATAATTAGGTGGCTCGTGTTTTCTTTGGTTTGGCCTGAAACCATGGGCATCTTCTGACTCTGCCAATAGTATGGAGTGATCTCTACCAACATTGCAGGTGGGCTTTCCTACCACAGTGGCCATGTTCTACCCACAATGCTGTGCTCTCCTACTCACAATGCTCTCTCTTCCACGCACAATACCTGCTCTCCTACCCGCTGTGCTTGCCCCCCTACCCACACCGCCATGCTCTCCTACCCACAGTGCCATGCTCACAAGGCTCCACTACCCTAGCCCAGCCTACAGTCTGGTTCTTGGTCATCCCTGTTCAGCTGTTGTTGTGCTGATGGCCATAATAACAAAAAGGGTGAATAGGACCATCCAAATGTTCAGAACTGCCAGAGTCACCAATAAGGAGAGCTTACACAAAAATTTTAACTCTTCACATAAACGGTTGTTTCTAGTTTGAGGATATTTGAAAATCACTTATTCTCTTAGCTAATTTCATTATTTTCCCTTGCACACTTGCTCACCCTATTAAGTCACTTAGCAAACCCTTCCCCTGCAAGAGGTTGCATTGGAAATCTTACTGTGGGAATGATTGCAAAAGGTGTACTGGAGGAGTTGAACGTAATCAGGCTATGTACAGTGCTGCAGACAAAATGATTGCATTTATTGAGCACCTACTGTGTTTCAGGCATCGTCCTAGGCCCTGGGGATATAGCAATGAACAAGATAGGCAAAAATCCCTGTCCTCTAGGACTACCATAAGATTTGGCAATCCTACTTCTGGGAATTTATGCAAAAAGTCAGTATCGCAGAGAGATTTTGCACTCCTGTGTTCAAAGAAGCATTATTCACAATAGCAGCCTAAATGTCCATTGGTGGATGACTGGATAAAGAAAATATGGTATATCCATATAGTGGAATATTATTCAGGCTTAAAAATGAAGGAAATCCTGTCATATGCTACATGGATGAAACTTGAGGACATTATGCTAAGTGAAATAAGCCAACCACAAGAATATGAATACTGGATGACTCCACTTACATGAGGTATCTAAAGTAGTCAAATTCCTAGAAGCAGAAAGTAGAATAGTGGTTGCCAGGGACTAGTGGGGGGAAAGGGGAAATGGGCAGTGGCTCTTCAATGGGTATAGAGTTGGTGATGCAAGTTGAAAAGGCTCTAAGGATCTGCTGTACAATGATGTGCACATAGTTAACACTGCACGATACACTTAAAGGTTTTTTAAGATGGTAGATTTCATGTTACGTGTTTTTTATCAGAATAATTCAAATACAAATCCTGTCTTCATGGAACTAGCATTCTAATGGGGAGAGATTGACAACAAAGAAAAATGTAAAACACACAATATATTACATGGTGATAAATGCTATGTAACAATTAAGAAGGAAGGAGGGATGGGAGTCCTGGGAAGGGGTTATCACGAGAATAGAGTGGTTGGCACTTGAACAAAGACCTGCAAGAGCTGAAGGGGTGAATCTTGCAGCTATGTAGGGGAAAAACAGAGGGGGCAAGAGGTGCAGGAGTGGATTTGGGCTGTAGAAGGAGCAACAGGAAAGCCACTGTGGCTGGAGCAGAGGGAGGGGGCGGTGGGGGGTTGGAGAAGTCAGAGGTGGGATTGGGGAGGAGGCAAGTTGAGTCTGCTTTGTAGGTTCTTGTACGGACTTTGGTTTTCATCCCAGGTAAATGGGGGGCCACTGGAGGGTTTAGGGCCCTAGGGTATGTGGCATGTTTCAGAAGGGTGGCTCTGGCGCTGCAGGATGGATAAGCAATAGGGAGACCAGTCTGGAGGCTACTACAAGAATCTGGGGAAGAGATAATGTCTTGGACCAGGGCAGTGGCAGGAAGGGGATGAGAAATAATTGGATTCTGACTCTATTTTGGAAGGCAGAATCAACAAGATTTCTTTTCTTTTTTTTTTAAAGATTTTATTTATTTATTCATGACAGACAGAGAGAGAGAGAGAGGCAGAGGGAGAAGCAGGCTCCCGAGGAGCAGGGAGCCCGATGCGGGACTCGATCCCAGGACCCTGAGATCATGACCTGAGCCGAAGGCAGACGCTTAACCATCTGAGCCACCCAGGTGCCCTCAACAAGATTTCTTGACAGATTGGATGGGAGGTGTCGGAGGAAGAAAGGAGTCCAGGGTGACTGTTCTGGGCCTGAGCAACTGGAAGGATATGGTTACTCTTTATTGTAATAGGGAGGAGTGTGGGTGGGCCATATTGGAGGGGAAGGTCAGGAACTCCATTTTGAATTTGTCAATTTGGGAGATCACTATTGCATATCCACATAAAACAGGCAGCTGGATATGTGGGTCTAGAGTTCTAGAGAAAGGCTCAAACTAGAGATATCACCTAAGAGACATCAGCATTTAGATGGAACTTAAAATTGTGACACCTATGATGAACTCATCAAGAGAATGAATGCAGAGTGGAGAAGAGCCCCAAGGGCTAAGGCCTGGGGCACTCTGACACTTAAAAGAGAAAGATGAAGCAGAGCCAGAAAAGAAGACTGGGAAGGAGAAACCACTGAGTTAGGAAGACAACCAGAAGACTCATGTCTTAGAAACCAAATGAAGAAAGTGACTTAATATGCCAAAGGGGGAGGCCTGGGGCAAGAGAGGCCACACCAGAGTGTTGTAGGGAGCATCTATTCTATATGAATACTGAAACCATCAAGAATTGTGACATAGTGAGATTGGTGACCGTGAGCCAGGGATGAAAATATTCAGGGAATGTCAGGGAGAAACCTATGGGAGGCTGGTGGGTGCCTTGTACACTTCATTTAATGAAGTCTGACCAGCAGTCTTGTGGGGTAAGTATTATTATCATCATCCCATCTTACAGAGGAGGAGACTGAGGCACAGAGGGGTTAAAAACCGCAGCCAGGGTCACCCACACATGAGTGGCAGAGGGGGGAGGTGAGTCCATTGCCTCACAGTGCAGGACTTTCCCCCTCCCCTCAATCCCCCTGTGGGATCCTTGCAGCCCTGCCCATGCATCCTGGGGGCATCTTTCCAGTCGGCTCTATCTCACTCCAGTCCAGCTGTTGTGCCTTTGCTTGTTGTAGAATGAGTATGTTTGGATTCTGGATACACTAGAGTTTATTCTGTGTACAAATAAATGTAGAGAAACACATTTATTAGATATCAAGCAGTGAAAAATCTCACATAATTAGACACTCCCATCGGTGCTATTTCAAAAGAATTTGTGCTCATTTTGGTGATTCTGATGATATACTGCAATAATCTGAAATACCATCTGTACCCTCAAAGATAGTTTTAAATATAATCTGGCAGAATTTGTGTGATAAACACATTTTGATGAACTTTGATATGTGCACATGTGTATCTACTATCGTAATTCCCAGTTAACCAGAATATTAATTGAACTAGAGTCGATAAACAGGCTGCTAGGTTTGTGCTGGATCTTTTTATCCCATTAGACTTACCCTGTCTTAGGATCCAGTTTTACTGTAACCAAGAAAAATGTCATTTATTTTTGCTAGGGATCAGATGGGAATAGTGATAAACTAACCCCCTTCCTGGGAGAGCCTCTAGTGAGGATTGGTCCCATGCCCTGGTCTGAGATGCACAAGCCTTCAGGATGACCGCAGGGCAGGAGGGAGGTAACCGGCCACAGACAGAGCAGACCTGTAAGTGGCCCAGAGAGAAGGTGGCCTGGAGCACCAGGGGCCTCCCTTGAGGGGCTGTGCTAAGATACCAGGGTTGAAAGTATTCCATCTGCCCCCGCCAACATGCCTTCTCAGCTGGTGTTTATCAGGGAAAGAAATGGAAGAACAAAGATTATTTGTTTATTATCTGTCACTGATGGTGGGGGGTGGCGCGCGGAGGAAAGCAGGCTAAGACCAGGTTCTTTTTTTTCTTTTTTAAAGATTTTATTTATTTATTTGACAGAGAGAGAGACAGCGAGAGAGGGAACACAAGCAGGGGGAGTGGGAGAGGGAGAAGCAGGCTTCCCACAGAGCAGGGAGCCCGATGTGGGGCTCGATGTGGGGCTCGATTGTGGGGCTCGATGTGGGGCTCGATTGTGGGGCTCGATGTGGGGCTCGATCCCAGGACCCTGGGATCATGACCTGAGCCGAAGGCAGACGCTTAACGACTGAGCCACCCAGGCGCCCCTAAGACCAGGTTCTTAAAAGGAAGCATTCAAGGCTTGACCCACGCCTTGACCTGTAAATGTGGCCAGAGCTGGGCTGGCCGCTGGGGGCCAGTGGGGCAAGGATATAACTCCAACATGGGCACAGTTCCGCTTTTGAATAGTTGACAGTCTTATTTTCATGGCTCTCAGCAACTAGAGAAAAGAAAAATAAGACTATGGGTAAGGAAAGGCTGGGTACATGGAGAAATTCAGGCTGTTCGCTCTGTAAGAATATAGACCAGAGCCCTGTGCCGTGGTAGTACTTCTCTGGGGGGTTGGAGAATCAGGGAAGACTTCTCAGAGGCAGTGTTTGAGGCAGGAGTAAGTGAGTAGGCGGCGTGGAAGAAGAAGGAGGTGATTTTCCTGCCTGCCTGCCTTCCTACCTTCTTTCTTTCCAAGTATTCAGCAAACATCTACTGCATGCCTGCTCTGGGCTAGGTGCTGAGGATAGAGCAGTGAACGTAACAGACAAGGTCCTTGCCCTCAGGAAGCTTATGTTCTATTGGGGGTGACGTGGAAACGGCCCAATATGCAAGATAACCACAGACTGGGACAGGCCTCTCTGAGCACTTGACATTGGAGCTGTTCCAGCTGGGCCTGTGGGAGTCAGTGGGCCCCTCGCTGGAGGAGTGCATATGTGGGAGCTCCCAGACCCCTCAGCCAGCAGAGCCAGGGCCTCTCTGCTCAGATTAGGGATCAGAAATGGAGCCCGAGGACTCCGTGCCTGGCCCTCCTCTCCTTCCAGGCACCTGCTGCTTCCAGGGCCATATGCACAGCCAGTCAGTGGACACATGGGGTCACTGCATGCTGTCTGTCGTTAGGGGCTGGCCCTTGTCAAATACAAAGGGAAATGCCATTCCAGGTGTCATGGTGAGGGCAGGAGGGCAGGGTGTGGTGTGTTCCATGCGATCAGGCCATTGTGATAATGTAAGGAATTTTCCCAAGATGCACAATGAAAGCGCAAGTTCACAGAAAGTGTTACTTAGCCAACCCCGTGCGTAAGGCACAGTGCTCCAGGCCACACAGACATGTGACAGCTGCCCCTTTTCAAGGATTAGCTCCTCAACTCTAAGGCATTGTTCTAGCACCTCCCCATGTTAGATCATTCAATCCTCACAAAAATCCTATGAGGAAAGTACTGCTATTATCCTGTTTCACAAATGAAGACACTTGAGAATATAGGGTCAGTAATTTGGTCCAGGTCAAGGCAATGATCAAAACCTGCTTGGGCTCACATCCTCCCTGCAGCCCTTTTTTGCTGAGTGTCCTTGGGAAGGTGCTGGGGCTCAGATCTGACCCAGACAGTCTGATTCCTGACTTGGTCCTCTTAGCTATCGTGTGTGCGCACATGCGTGTATAGGGAATTACAGGACAAGATTGCTTTTAAGGAGCTTAACACCAACAGGATACAAGAACTGCTGATAAGGAACCCAACCCAGGCCTTCAGGCCAGGGTACAACAAGAACACCCACCTTAGAAAGAGAAATTATCTGTGAGGAAAGCAGAAGAGACATACAGTATGTTCTAAGTCAGCTGCCAGGTCTAGGACAAATACCTAGACATTGATGGGACAACCTGCCACTTCACATAGATTCTTCTGCCTCTTGAGCCCTGAAGCACTTGGGCAAGGTTGGCAGAATCTCTCTATTGCATCTCCTCTGACCAGTCCCTTTTGCCTTTGCAAAGAAACCCGTCCAGAACATTCAAAAGCACAAACAGAGAATTGTTGTGTTGTTGTTTTTTTTTTAACAATTAAATTTTAAAGTTTTGGCTATCTGGGGTATGCTGAGCTCATGGTCTAGGAATGGACAAGAGTTCATCAATAATTGTCACCGTGAGGTCAGGGAGGTCAGGGCCTGACAGAAGGAAGAAAGGCCTTTGGCCAGGGCCTTGAAGGATGAGTACAAATATTTTGGTTTTGTTTGGGGGTTTTTATTGGGGAGGGGGATAGTAATATTTTTTTTCTAATTAGAAATGTAAGGGGCGCCTGGGTGGCTCAGTGGGTTAAGTGTCTGACTTTTGATTTCAGCTCAGGTCATGATCTCGGGGTCGTGAAATCGAGCCCCGCATAGGGCCCCATGCTGGGCATGAAACCTGCTTGGGATTCTCTCTCTCTCTCTCTCCCCCCCTCTGCCCCTCCCCCTCCCCCCGCTCTCTCTCTCTAAAAAAAAAAAAAGGTAATACCTTCCTCTTGTTGTATACCACTAATAGTAAGAAGTGAAATATGTTTTCTTTTTGGGTATATATCCAAAAGAATTGAAAGCAAAGACTCAAACAGATACTCGTACACCAATGTGTGTAGCATCACTCACCATAGCTAAAAGAAACAACCCAAATGTCTGCTGATGATGAATGGATGAATGACATGTGGCTTAAACATACACGCAGACTATGATGCAGCCATAGAAAGGAACGAGGTGCTGGCACACGGTACCACACAGATGAACCTTGAGAACGTGATGCTAAGCGCAAGAAGCCAGACACAAAGGGACAAATACCGTCCGATTCCACAGTCACAGAGACAGAAAGTGGAATAGAGGTGGCCAGGGGCTTGGGAGGAAGGGAGACCAGGGACTTACTGCTCCGTGGGTAAGAGTTCCTCTTTGGGATGATGCCAAAGTCCTGGGAATAGGTCATGGGGACGGTTGTCCAACACTGCAAGTGGATTTAATACTACCGACTTATATGCTTTAAAATGGTTAAGATGGCAAATTTTATGTTATATATGTTTTATCATAATTTAAAAATCACTAAGAAAACACACAACCAGGGCATGTGGGTGGCTCAGTTGGTTAAGCGTCTGCCTTCAGCTCAGGTCATGATCCCAGGGTCCTGGGATTGAGTTTCACCGAGTTCCACAGAGTCCCATATCCGGCTCCCTGCTCAGTGGCGAGTCTGCTCCTCCCTCTCTCTCTGCCCCTCCCCCGGCTTGTGCATGCTCTCAAATAAATAAATAAAATCTTTGGGGAAAAAAAAATATATGTGGTAGAGGGAAAGGCTCATTCATAGCATGGTCAGAGAGCTATGAAGCAGGAATCAGTGTGACAAGATTTGGACAGGATTCATATGAAGCAAGGACAAAATTCTACTAAGGCTCATTTTTTAAAAAGATTTCTATAAACAGAGAGAGATACACTGTGTTCCTGGTGAAAAAAACTCAATTTGGTAAGGATGTCATTTCTCCACAAATGAGTCTCTAAATATAAGGCGACTCCAATCAGAATCCAAAAATCTTTTCTGGAACTTAACCAAATGACTCTAAAGCTCATCAGGAAAATTGGAGCATAAAAATAAGCGGGGCAGTTTTGAAAAGAAAAAGGAGAAAGGAGCAGGAAGATGAGAGGGGAGAAGACAGACAGAGGAGTCATCACGGATATTCAAAGAGAACTGTTGAGATTTTTGGTACCAGTCCCAGCATGGACAGACAGATTGATGGGACATAATACAGAATCCAGAACCAAATGTAAGAAATTTGTCTTGGCGAACCATGAGAGACTATGGACTCTGAGAAACAAACTGAGGGTTCTAGAGGGGAGGGGGTGGAGGGACGGGTTAGCCTGGTGATGGGTATTAAGGAGGGCACGTATTGCATGGAGCACTGGGTGTTATACGCAAACAATGAATCATGGAACACTTCATCTAAAACTAATGATGGTGGGGCACCTGGGTGGCTCAGTCGTTAAGCATCTGCCTTCGGCTCAGGTCATGATCCCAGGGTCCTGGGATCGAGCCCCGCATCGGGCTCTCTGCTCCGCGGGAAGCCTGCTTCTCCCTCTCCCACTCCCCCTGCTTGTGTTCCCTCTCTCGCTGTGTCTCTCTCTGTCAAATAAATAAATAAAATCTTAAAAAAAAAAACAAACTAATGATGGTGACTAACATAATAAAATAAAATTAATAAAAAAAATTTGTCTCGGGTAAAAGTGGCATATCAAGAGTACAGAAAGAATAGACTATTTAAAAATGGTGCTGAACAGCCTACACACAGGACAAAATTTTATAGACTTGAACACACACGGGATGCCTGGGTGGCTCAGTCGGTTAACCGTCTGCTTTCGGCTCAGGTCATGATCCCAGGGTCCTGGGATCGAGTCCTAAATCGGGCTCCCTGATCAGCGGGGAACCTTTTTCTCCCTCTCCCTCTGCCACTCCCCCTGCTTGTGCTCTCGCTCTCCCCACCACCCCGACAAATAAATAAATAAATCTTAAAAAAAAAAGAACACACACACACACACACACGTACAAGTGATTGGGGGGAGGGGAAAGATAAGTGGATTGAATCAATATCAGTGTCCTGCTCGTGATATTACACTGTAGTTTTGCAAAACATTAGCCTTGGGGAAAACCTGGAGAAAGTATAAGCAGACTATCTCTGTATTATTTCTTACAATTGCTTATAAATCTGCAATTATCTCAATAAAAATTTTCATTAAAAATGGTGCTGAGAAAAACTATTTTAAAAATTTTAGATAGATACTGGCACTTGGAGAGGAATTAATTATTAAATTGCTTTTAAAAATTAGAACCATAAGTGAATACTGGTATGTTCCTGGAGGACTTTTCCATCCATGACTCCCAAAGACAAAAGCCACAAAAGAAAATGGAAACTGAGGGCTTTTCCTACATAAAAATTAAACTTCGGCAAAGGGACAAAACATTTATATAAAAATAAAAGACAGACATACATTGGGAAAAATATTTCAACATATATAAAGGGTGGCAAGTTAATTTTCTAAAAATATTTGAAGAGCTCTTAGGAATCAATAGGAAAAAGAACAAATATCCTAACAGGAAAACAGACTAAGCGTGAATAGGAATTTACAAATGAAGAAATATAAAAGGCCAATAAGCATGTGAAAAAATGGCAACAAAACAGAAGATGGTGAAGAAAGAAAGCATAACTTCTGGAAGAAACATAGTTGCAGGAAACTGGGAGCTGATGTCTTATTTACAGATAACAAGTAGCTGAGTGTCTGGCGCATGATCAATACTATCAGTAAATGTTTGTTCAAGAAGCAGAGATGAAGAACACAGACAACCTGTCAAGGAGAAGGAACCCTTCAGATACTTGTAGAGAAGAGGAAAGGTGGAGGGAAGAAAAAAAAAAAAAACCATTTTAAGGGGCAAAGGGACAAATTAGGTCAATGTTTCTTGTAGAGCCTGTTTTGCCTAAACTAGAAATGATGTCATCAGAAGAAAATCCTTTGGCATTACCTCCCAAAAGCCTCAACTGAGCGTACACCCAGATAGGAGAGTCACTGAGATAAAGTTCAGGCTTTAAACTGTTCTCTTCAGTGCCTTCTGTCTGAATGTGCCCTGCTCGTTCCTCTTGCCATTCCCCCGTGGACAACGATGACGTGGTCCTTTTCCAGCCTTATGTTTTTGCCACCAGCTCTGCTACCGCTCGGCATTAACAGTGCGGTTGACAAGAAGCCCAGCAGATTCGGGGTGAACCCGAATTCCGGTTTACACTGGGCATCTCAGACTTGCTGTCTGACTCTTCACACTTCCATTTCTTAACTTACTAAGAAGACCCTCGTGTTTGGGCTGACAGCCTGAGTTCATGGGTGGTGTCTGTCTTCGGTGTGTGTTCCCTCAATGGAAAAATAAATCCTAATGAATCAGCCCTCTCTCTCCCCATGACTAGCTAAAATACCATTTTCAAACATTTCCTCTGGCGGTTAAATTATTATATCAATTCTATTTGTGCCGCAAGCACCGCAATGCTTTCTGAAATGCATTCTCTACCAGCTTTGGGCAAAAGGAAGTTATCACTGCTTTTTGGAACTAATAATATCAAAACTAAATGTTTTTAAGAAAAGGCCTCAATAGAGCCCCCTCAAAAAATAGTTTGTTACAGAGCAGTGATTCATTTAGATACAGCCAAGAAGGTGCCTCTAAAAAGAATGAGGTGTGAGTCATATGTCTCCAAAGAGTTTTAAAGAGATGGAAGAAGGGAAGGGAAGAAGGAGGCCAGAAGAGAATGAAAGAAGGAAGAAAAGGAAAGAAAAACTTCATTTTCTGTAGGGAGCTTTGGTTCCCTAGGGCTAGAGCTGATGTTCAGAGCAAATATGAGGATGTTTGCCAGATGTTTCTAGGAGATTCTAGGTAATGCAAAGTGCATAATGGTACAATAGTAACATACTGTCCTAGGCTGCTGTAACGAGTACCATAGGCTGGGTGACTAATAATCAGTAGAAGTTTATTTTGCACAGTTTTGGAGGTGGGAAGTCTGAGATCAGGCCGGGCTCTGGAGCCCCCTTCCGGTTTGCAGACTGCTGACTTCTAATCCGTTTACCTCCCCAAAGCCCCACCTCCTAATACATTGCCCTGGGGAATAGGGTTTCAACGTATGAATTGGCGAGTTCCTGAACAGTCAGTCCATAACACATAGGAAATTTCATGAGTTTATAATTTCATGAAGAATTATAGACTGGGGAGAGTATGTTATGGTATTACAAAGACACATTTATTTCTTAAGTCATGTATGATTTCTTATGCCCAGGCCATGCTTCATTGTTGTTGCTTCATACATCCTAGTAAAACCATAACAGATGAGAGAGCCACCAAGATTCTCGAGGTCTTTGGCTTTCAAACTGGATTTCTGGAAACACCAGGATCCCACCAGGGAGCTATAAAGCTGCTGGCGGGGAGAGAGAGGGTGTTGGGAAGGCGGCCTGGGAGCCTCCCGGGTCAAGCAGAAGAGGGGAGCTTTGTCCATTGTGAATACCATCTGCCCCTCGTCCACAGGAGCCTGACATCCCTCTCATCTGCAGCAAGAAATTCGAAAAGGCGCTCCGATTGACTTGTGTTTCACCCAGATGCCCATCAAAATGAAGATTTTTTTTGCAACTCTTCAACAGGTCCCGGAGCCAGACCTTCTAATTCGTGTTGAAGAAAAGCCCTGCCTTGTAGGGACATTCTACTTAACTGAACCATTTCTTCAGAGTCTGGGGCAGGGCAGTTTTTTTTGTTTTGTTTTGTTTTTTTGAAGATTTTATTTATTTATTTGACAGAGAGAGACACAGCGAGAGAGGGAACACAGCAGGGGGAGTGGGAGAGGGAGAAGCAGGCCTCCCGCTGAGCAGGGAGCCCGATGTGGGACTCGATCCCAGGACCCTGGGATCATGACCTGAGCCGAAGGCAGATGCTTAACGATTGAGCCACCCAGGTGCCCCTGGGGCAGGGCAGTTTTGTTCGAGAGAGAATCTAACTACAGGTGCTTGCTTTGAAGGAGCAGTTTCCTACTGTACAAGTTAAGAACCACTGGAACGGGGACGCCTCCCCGAGAGAAGTAAATCAAATGATTCCCCCCCTTTCAAATGCGGGCAAAGTCAGAACTAATGACAGCATCGATTCCATCATACTAGCTCTGTGTTGGCGAGGAGGAAAAGGGCTGGAGAAAGCATCAAACCCTGAGCTAAAGCCCCCCCATGACTCAGTGTTCTCTCCCAAGGAAGCAAAATTCGTCAAATTCCTCTGCAGGCGCTGACGTTCTTCTGATTCCTGGGAGGCTAATTTCTGTCACCTTCTGAGCACGGAAATTACTGTGACTCGTAATAATGCAAATGATTTAAAGAATCCTTATGTCTCACAGCCCGGTTTTCAGCTTTTATGGGCAGGAGAGCAGTAATTCATTTTTGACCTGTAAGTGACTTATTGCTCAGGAGTCTAGAAACTTCCCCCACTTCAGAAATTACCTGAAAAATAGTTTAATCTTTACTACCTATGATACCATCTTTTGTCAAGGATGCTTTACTGTTAAAAAATGAGAGAGGAATGATGACCTGAAAAATAGCAAATTCCAAAGATATCCGGGACTGTAAGAACTCTGAACTTCTGCGTCCACAGCAGTAACCATCACAGAAAAATAGCACCGCATACAGTGAAAATGCCATTTCCCTTCAGCCATCGGGCTGCTTTGCGAGATGCTTTGAATCAGCCTGTTACATCTTTGCAATTGAGAAATGTTACAGATAGAAATGTTTCTCATGTGGCCTATCGTGTCATCTGCCTGGCCCGTAGAAGGAGAGCCTCGGATACACAAGGTGAGCTCTCCCCAGAGTCCTGGGCTGATGGGATTCATGCCCTGCACACCCGAGTCACAGAATACTGGAATCCGACCGTCCCTAGAGTTCATCTGGGCCACCTTATCCTCGTTCTACCAAAGGGACAACCGAATAAGTTGTGCCCATCACAATAGCTTAGGTTATTAAGAGTCTGGACGAGAGCCCAGGCCCCTAACTAGCTAGCTCTGTGACTCCGAGCAAGTTTTGTCATCTCTATGTGCTTCAGGTTCTCAGGTACAAGAGGGGGGACATGATATTCCCACTTTGCAAGGCTGGTATGAGGATTGAAGAAGTGAGTTCGTGTAAAGCACTAAGCATAGCGTCTGGCTCAGAATGAGTGCTCCATCCATCTAAACCACCAACATCATCTTCATCCTCTTGTCACTGATCTGCCAGCTCCAGGAGCTGGAATAAACAGTCAAATGGCCTTGTGCTTAAGGACCCAGAGAACTCATGAACCCGTAGATCACAGAACAAAGGAGGAAATTCCCCAAATCAGTATTTCCATTGCTTTTCTCACCACCAGATGGTGAAGGTATGAACTACATAACTGCAAATAATGAGTGCAGTTATCAAATTCCTAAAAGTAGGAAGTTATTGCCAACCCTCCTTTGGTCTATTACATCACTGAGCACTCCTGTCTTGAATGGAAAACTCTAGAAACTGTGATTCTCCAGCTCTAGGGTAATCATTAATATCCAGGCCTGGAACTGGGCCCAGCCCCAGAGATGCTGATCCAGTAGGGAAGGCTCAAGGATCCATATCTAACAAGCTCCTTGGGTAGTTCTGGAACCAATGATTCAGGTACTACGGTCAAGAAGCGCTGCCTAGAACACGGAATCTGGGTCTATTTCTTTCCCAAGGGGGGGCTACCATGGCAGCAGGTGCTGAGCAAATGCCCACGCAGAAAGCTGATTTAGAACCAGTGCCCACCTCAGCCCTCAGTTGTGCTCCTGCATCTCCCTCCTCCCCCACAACCCAAACAATCAACAAACCTCATTTTACAAAAATAAACCAAGAACAGCACCCACCTGGTTCCATCCCAGAAAATGGATTGGCTGGGAAGGAAGTACCACTTCCTTCTCTTCATTGTCTTTGTTGCCGTAGGTAATGGAGGCAGTAGGAAGTCCTTGACTACTTTGGAAGTCCTACCAATGCAAAGGAAGGGGAGCCGCTGTCTCATGTCTGCTGCTGTCCTGGCCCCACAGTTATTCCAGAACTTCCGAAGATAGCTCGTTCAGATATAATGTACCATCTGAATGTTTTCTGCATCATATATTGATACACCAAAGAAATTAAGGTTGCCTTTGCCTCTAGGATCCCGGAAGTATCACACCCTTCACTGGTTTTGGTGGGAACCTACTTTAGAATCTTACCCAAGCAGACATGACCTTTCTGTCTGATCCTCCCACCCCTGTGCCCTGACTCCAGCTAGTGGTATCTCCCTGAGTACTCCCTGTGGTCCTTGTACCAGAATCACTATGGGAACTAATTTAAAATGCCAGTTTTCTGGTTCTATTCAAGCTCCTGAATCAGAATCTCTGAGGGTGAGGCCTGAAAATCTGTAGTTTTTAACAAGCTCCTTTGGGAATATTCATGTGTACTGAAGTTCAAGACTTTTGTCCTAAGTGACCATGGTTTGCTTCTACCTTATTCACTCACCTCTCAGTTAATTCTCACACTGTAAATAAAGGTGTGATCAGACTGTCCATTTTCCCTGAAGCTTGGCAGAAGTTTTCCATCTCTCTCTTATGTTGTTTGCAGGCGACTCAGAAAAGGAGTTTACGGGGCGCCTGGGTGGCTCAGTTGGTTGGGCATCTGCCTTCAGCTGGGATCATGATCTCAGGGTCCTGGGATCCAGCCCATGTTAGGCTCCCTTCTCAGGAGGGAGTCTGCTTCTCCCTCTCCCTCTGCCTGTCCCTCTCTTTTCTCTCAAATAAATAAATAAAATCTTAAAAAAAAAAAAAAGGCAAGAAAGAAAAGGAGTTTACTTCGGGTGCCTGGGTGGTTCAGTCCGTTAGGCATCCAACTCTTGATTTCGGCTGCAGCCCTGGTCTCAGGGTCTTGGGATCGAGCCCCGCCTCAGACTCCAAGCTCAGCGTGGAGTCTGTTTGAGATGCTCTCTCTCCCTCTCCCTCTGCCCCTTTCCCCACTCGCACTCTTGTGCACTCTCTCTCAAGTAAATAAATCTTTAAAAAAAGAAAGAAAGAAAGAAAGAAAGAAAGAAAGAAAGAAAGAAAGAAAGAAAGAAAGAAAGAAAGAAAGAAAAAGAGTTTACTTGACTTGATAAACAACCTAGTGCAGGTTTCTTTCTTGTGTATTGTTGTAGTACTTTATCTCCTGGACCATGGTTGATGCTCCTGGAGGGCAGAAACTATCTTGTAATCACCCACCCCCACCCCACCCTGCCTACGCTCTTGGCACAGTGCGTGCAACCTAATAAGTATATTGCCTGATTGGACTGTCACATCAACACTTGCCTCCAACAGTTTTCTCCTCAACATCTAGAAACGACCCAAGAGGAAGTAAATTTTGATGGTGAACACTTGACCCTCATAAACCCTTGTCTTCAAGCATTTTCTTTTTCTTTTTTTTTTTTAAGATTTTATTTATTCATTTATTTGAGAGAGTGAGAGAGAGAGCACATGAGAGGGGGGAAGGTCAGAGGGAGAAGCAGACTCCCTGCCGAGCAGGGAGCCCGACGCGGGACTCGATCCCGGGACTCCAGGATCATGACCTGAGCCGAAGGCAATCGCCTAACCAACTGAGCCACCCAGGCACCCCCAAGCATTTTCTTGAGAAGACTCATAAAGCTTCATCCACGTTTTCACAGCCTGTGAAGTACAGATGGCCACCCCACCTCTTCCCGCAGCATGCACACCTCTCCCTCCACACTTCCTATACACGCATCCTAAGGGACTGATTTGTCCCAGTTTCTCGTTACCCCAAGTTTCTATTAAGGAACCGCCCCCCCATCACCACTCTGGCACTCTCTGAAGTGTTGTTGTTGGTTCGTTTTTTGTTTTTTGTTTTTAATTCCTAGCATGCAGTACTTTCTTTCTCTAAAGTGACAGGGTCCAATCTTCTCCCCATTTTAGCTAAGTTGCTAAGACAAGGTTTTACCCATCTGACCATCCAGTAAGTGTCTGTTCACTTACCTGATCTTACTACCTACCCCGCCAGCTCATTTCCAGATGGGTGAGGGAGGGTTCGGGGCTTGGATGCCCATGCCTGGCTGGAACTCAAGGGCCTGCCATGCCCCCAGTCGAGCACTGAAGCTGTACTGTGAGACCTGATTTATTAGGCACTCGGGAGCCACAGGGCAATTTGCTGGACTACAGAGGAAAACCCAGACAGGCCAGACAAGGCTAGTTTTACATCCCACCAGTTGTTCTTGAGAGTTTTCCAGTGGTGGTTTGTGAAGAAAGAACCAGGCCCAAGGAGAGACATTCTTAGCCTGATTTTAATCATTAGTAGGGACTGCCTTTTTTTTTTTTTTTTTTAGTTTGTATAAGGGAGATTATGGTAAACACAAACATGGTGCAGTGTGAAATCCCATCAAGCCAAAACGAAATTTCTGTTTGTTGGCAGAATTCTGTCTTGCAGAACCCAACTAACGGTGTTTGGGATAGGAGGGCAGTGACTTTTAAAAGTTGTAGGTCTTGAAAAAAGGATTTTGAGTGATTAGCTTGTACCTTTGCCTTCGATTTACCAGTGTATGGGGGTTACTCAAGTGTGAGGTGAGCATGGTGATGGGTATTAAGGAGGGCATATATAGCATGGAGCATTATATGCAATGAATCATGGAACACTACACCAAAAACTAATGATGTACTGTATGGTGACTAACATAACAGAATAAAAAAATTATAATTAAAAAAAATAAGTAAACAGGGAAGTGCACTTTTGTGTAAATTAACTTCAGTTTATACCCTAGAGGCAGTTAGCCTTCAATGACAGTGTTTACTCTGCAATCTACTTTCAAGAGGTCACTCTTAAGCATTATAAATATTGTTATCAAAATCTACACTGTAGGGAATATTGGCTAGCATAAGAAATGTTAGAAATAATTCTCCATTGGAGAAATGAGTGCTGTGCAAGATAAGGTTGGCCAACAGGTTGTGTGAACCAATGCCCTTGCTTAGATGGGCAGTAAATTCACTGAGCAAATTGGGAACCCACCCAAGGCCTAGCGCTTCACTGTTTCTGTGTCACCTAGAATTCAACAACAAAAAAGGAAATGGGTAAAGTAATTGAATAGGTGTGCTAAAGAGGATGCCCACCTGACCACAAAACATATGAAAAGATGCTCAACTTAATAGGCATCAAGGAAATGCTCATTAAGACCACTATGGGGCGCCTGGGTGGCTCAGTCAGCTAAGTGTCTGCCTTCAGCTCAGGTCATGATCCCAGGGTCCTGGGATTGAGTCCCATGTCGGGCTCCCAGCTCAACGGGGAGTCTGCTTCTCCTTCTACCTCTGCCTGCCGCTCTGCCTACTTGTGCTCTGTCAAATAAATAAATAAAATCTTAAAAAAAAAAAAAAAACCACTATGTACCCACCAGAAGGTTAAAATGAATATTGGCAAGAATATGAAGAAGCTGGGGCTCTCAAACCTTGATGAGGGTGGGGTAAATCAGGGCATCCACTTTGCTGAACATATAATGTCATGTGAGTCCTCACTTCCACATCTAAGTGTGGGTAGCCAAGAGAAATGTGTATATTTGTTCACCAAAGGACATGCACCAGAGTGTTTGTAGAAACGCTATTCATAATAGCTCCAAGCTGGAAATGACCCAAATATGTATCAACAGTAGAATGCCCTCTTCATCCCACCCTCCCTGTGCCCTCAGCTGGTGTCTGTTCCTTAATATCACACAGGCTCAACAATTTGCTTGATTTACAAGTGGAATTTCCATTCAATTCCAAACGCCTTGCAGACCTCCTCTTGACATTCTTTAAAATCCCTTATACCCAATTATCAACGAAGCATGAAGGGATGAGCTGGAGCAGCCCAGAAATGGTGGAGAGAAGATGCCTGTTGAAAAAATTGCAAGCCCCAGAGAGAAGATGTTTCCTTATTCAACACTATGTAGCAAACTGCCCCCAAATTAATGGCTTAGACAACAATCATGGGCATTTCTCACAATTCTGTTGGTCTGCTGGGTTCAACTAGTGGCTCTCTGGCTCCACGAGGTACCCCCTGGTATACCTCAGGCTTGACCGGGGCTGGAATGCCCAAGATGGATTTACCCAATATCTGAGGAGGCTGGAATGCTGGGGAGGGCTGGGACTCTCTCTGCAGCTAAATGGTCACACTTTTTATACAGTGACTCAGGGGTCCAGAGAAAGATAAAACTGTTAGGCTCCTTACTGTCTAAGCCTAGAACTAGTGCAGCATGACTTCCGCCCCATATGATTGGTCAGAGCAAGTCTCAAGGTCATCCAAGATTCAAGGGGAAGGGAAATAGGCTTCACCTCTTACGGGGATGGGAGCAGTTTGCTCAAAATCATCTTTGAAAAACAATTTACCACAGACAATAAGAGTCAAGGAGGGCAATCTGGATGGGGAGCCTCCACCCCTCGAGATTACCTGGCTTTTCAGTGCCTCAGTTTCCCCACCTATAACATAGAAAGCTTGGACTAGAAAGCTGTGAAGTTCCTCTAGGCTCTAACAGTTGTGGTTCCATAATCCACATAAAGACTGACCCTCAAGTCTTCCATCATTGGAGCCCTATTTCCTTCCCCCACATTCCCCATAAGAATAGTCCATGGAGTCTCTTTTATGTTTTGGGGTTTTTTTTTTAAGATTTACTCATTTATTTTAGAGACAGTGAGAGAGCACGGGTGAGTGGGGGGAGGGGAAGGGAGTGAGGCAGAGAAGCAGACTCCCCGCTGAGCAGGGATCCTGAGATCAAGATCTGAGCTGAAACCAAGAGTCGGAGGCTTAACTGACTGAGCCACCCAGGTGCCCCACCATGAGGTCTGTTTTTGCCCTCTTTCCATCCCAATTAAAACTGGAAGGTCTTGTTTAAAAACACCCACAAACCCCTATGTAGTTTCATCTCACACAAAGAGGCTTAAAATTTCTGAATCAAAAAGATGAAAAGTTTATGCAAGTCAAACTGATTCTCAGTGTATTGAGAAGAATGAATCAAGAGGGATGATTGTTTCGGGCAGGTGTTTGTCTGCCATTTGAGGAAAGCTTCCAGAATATTTTAACGTGTTTTTCTCAGTTTAAAAGTAATGAAAGAAAGAAAAAAAAGAAAAATAAAGTAATGAAAAATATAAAGCATTACAAAAAATTAAATCACCCAAATTATCACCATCTAGAAATAACCTGATTAAAAATTTTGTTTCTTTCCCTTTATGTTGTTTTTCTCTGTATATGTTTGTGGCAGACCTTGTCAGTCCTGGGGTCCGTCTCTTTCCCAAGGAACTCCAGTAAACCCTGGCCAGTCTAAGAGGAAATCCATTCCTCTTTTAGATAATTGGTTTGAGAAAGGGGCTTGTAATAATTAATGATGTATAATGGGAATTTTGCCAGGGGGTTTCTGGGAAGGATTCTCTGTTCTTAGAAAGATACACACAAGGCAGGAACATAACATTTTCTGGCTCCGGACATTCGTGTGTGAGGAGTTAATGCCCAACCTGTTGACAGGGCCAGAGCCAGAAAGGTGAAATGTTTTTGATTCGTAGATCCTTTGGAAAGCCACCCAACTAGCCACCCAATTAATCCCTGGGGCTACCCTACCTCCAAATTCCATGTTCTAAGAGATAATATATCCCCTTCATGTTTAAGCCACCTCTATTTATGATTTGCTATGACTGGCAACCAAAAGCAAAATTTTCACTGCTACTATATATATACATATATCTGTACAAATTCATTTTAGAAAGTTTATTCCTTCATCCAACAAATATTTAATGAGGATACCCCATGCACTAGGCTTGAGTCATTCTGCAGACACACTTTGGCTCTGCATTTTTCCACTTTACATTTTCTCTAGTCATTAAAAACTCTTTGAATATGTAATTTTAATGGCTTCAATTTAATGACTATTTAGTCATTTCCCTATTATCTGACATTTAGGTTGCTGAGGATTTTCATTATTAAAAGCAAAGACATGGTGAACATCAGTGTACATAATGAGTCACATTTCTGATCTTTTTGGGGACATATTCCTAAAAAAAAAAGAGAGAGAGAAAAAGATACAAGTATTTTTAAGATGCCTGAGACATTTCCAAATTGCTTTCTAGACAGTTTATGCCAATTTATATGTCCCCATAGAGTGTTTGAGATCTTCTGCTTCATCTGAACACACTCTTATAATAGACATTTTTAAAAAAATGTTTCTAGGGGCACCTGGGTTGCTCAGTCCGGTCATGATCCTGGGGTCCTGGGATCGAGCCCCACGTTGGGCTCCCTGCTCAGTGGAGAGTCTGCTTCTCCCTCTCCCTCTGCCCCTCCACCCGCTTGTGCTCACTCTCTCTCTCAAATAAAGAAATAAAATCTTTTAAAAAAATGTTTCTAGAAAGAATTGTGATTGAAGTCTACAGGACACATTTACCCAACAAATCAATGGCATAAAAAATGGGAGGGAAGGCTCTCAATGAATAAAGGAGACTTAAAAGATATTGCTTGGACCTTGCCAGTGTTCTGATTCATACAGATCTGTAAAAAGATATTTTTGAGAAATTTGAATATGGCCAAGGCATTATTTGGTTTAAAGAAATTAGTGTTCGTTTTATTAGGTGTGATAATGTGGTTATGTTGGGAAAATAAAGTTCTTGTCAGTTACAGATGCATCCTTATTTTTTAAATTTATTTTTCAAGCCCCAGCATGGGACTTGAACTCACAACCATGAGATCAAGACCTGGGCTGAGATCAAGAGTCAGACGCAGGTGCCCCAGTGCATCCTTCTTAATGGATGAAATGGCATGATGTCTGGGATTTACTTTAAAATGCTCCAGCAAATAAAGGTGGTGGGGTGGGATAGGAGAACCAGGATTGGCAAGATGTTGACAATTGCTGAAAGTAGGAAATGAGGGTTTATTATAGTAGTCTCTCTACCTTTGTGTATGTTTGAAAATATCATCATGCAAAGCTTTTCAATGTTTTAACTTGATTAATTTTTTTTTAAAGAATGGTGGTCAACAGAATATACATAAAATGCTGGGAGACTGCAGGTCTGCTCTCCTCTCTTCATGGTCTAAAAGAAAAGCTCTATTGGGGTTGACTAGGACCCTGGCAGTCTCTGGCCTCTTCATTCCTGGCCCCAAGGGCACCAGGGAGCCTAGTTTGGTCCCAGGAGCTGCCCTAGGGGTCACATTGAAACAGATCTGAAATGGTTCAAGGGAGCCAGAATGAAGCAGACTGCTGGGCAAGCTTCCTTGGAGTCCTGGGACTCCAAACCACACTCATGAACCCTTGGTCCTCAGTCAGCTAGCCCATGTGCTCCCAGACTCAGGGGCTGGACCCGAATCAGATGACCTCAGGCTTGAAGCTCAGGGAATAAATTATATACTGAAAAGCACCACCTGTGACAATCAGTTTCATTTGTGTGCCTATGAAATACACGGAGACCGAAATGCATGGGGTGTAGCCCATTTTTAAAACCGACTTAATTACATCACTTGTTGGGAGAGGCACACATACATTCAGAAACATGTGTTTTAGTAAATGAAAATTGTAGGGTTTCAGGCTCTGATGCAAGCGAATCCCCTGATTTGGGTACCAGATTTGGCAGCCACTGTGGTTTGGGTGTCTGTGTAAAGCATGGAACTACAGACACTTGGTTAATTTCCCTCTCTGGCTTCTACTCCTGATGCATACACCTGACCATGGCTGACACTCCGCACAGTCAGGCGGAAAGAGCACAGGCCTGGGAGACAAATCGAGGTTCTAATTCTGGCTTTACACTTCTAGGCAAGTTACTTAGCTTCTGTAGTCTTCTTTTTCTCATCTGTCAAATGGGACTAGTGGACTAATACTAAACACCCAGCTCCCCAGCAAGAGTGCAAGGAGCCAGTGATACCTAGCAGAGGGCAGATCTTTGGTGACGCTTGTGTTCTTTTCCTCCACCAAGAGGGACCCCAAGGCTTCTTATTCCCAATCCCAGGCATCCCTAATGTCCAGTGTTATGGGGCTCAAAAAAGGGGAGGCTTTCTATGAAAAAGCCCGTATTATGAGCTTCCACACTTTTTTTTTTTTAAAGATTTTATTTATTTATTTGACAGAGAGAGAGACAGCTAGAGAGGGAACACAAGCAGGGGGAGTGGGAGAGGGAGAAGCAGGCTTCCCGCTGAGCAGGGAGCCTGATGTGGGGCTCGATCCCAGGACCCTGGAATCATGACCTGAGCCGAAGGCAGGCGCTTAATGACTGAGCCACCCAGGCGCCCCGAGCTTCCACACTTTTAAGCTTTGAGTAGTAGAAGCTGTGGAACACCTCTCCCTGCAGACCGTAGGAGGCTGCCTCCCAGTGCTTCCCCTCACTACCACGTATGCCATTTGCTGTCATTTTTGCTGATTGAAAAAATGGCGGTGCCCAATCCAATACAGTAGGTAATTGAAACTCGTGGCTTCTCTGTTCTTTTAATCAAATTGAATGTTTTAAAACCAAATAAGATGGAATCTAGAAATTTTAAATGCCTGGGACATGTCCCCACATCAACTAGATGTGTCATTCATTGGAAAGGTCCGTTGACCGAGCTTGTCAGCTGGCTTTGGTCACGCATCTATACGTCACTCATTTCAAGTGAGGCGGCATTCGGGCCCCTGAAGCCGGGTAACTCCATTGTGCCTTTATTTTGGCCTTTGACTCTCTATGCCTTGTTTTGTAGATAGCAGTTTATTTGTCCCAGCCTGAATGCAAGGTTCCTTGAGGTCAAGGACCTTGTCCGGCTAATCATTGTGTGGCCCAAACGCTTAGTGAAGGCCCTTGAACTTCACAGGTGCTTAATAAATTATTGTTGTCAACTTCAGCTGAGAGCTATTCCTAACGGCCCTATTCTCCAAGACTAAAATGATTAAGTCACCTCTGGGATCAGAAAGGAAGACTTTGGAGAAGCAAAAATTTGCCCATTTAAATCCTGTGCTACATGAGAAAGTTCTCCTCAGATTGTTGGCAAGAACCTCCCCATCCCCCTCCCCCTCCCTTGTTATTTCTGGGCTTTCCCCATTTTCAATGCCTTTATCCAGTTTCTGGAATATTGTTGGGCCAATAAAAGGTCCTGGATAAATGTTTCTTTTTTTTTCTGCTTGTTGCCTCGGTTCTGTCTCCAATGAAGAGAGCCCTAAGACCCATCTGGTCCTACAGCTTTGGGGCAGGGGCTCCAGCTTTCATTGTTCATTTCTTAGTGCAGAAAGATTTGCAAATTTTACTGCTTCTGGGCATTCACTGAGCCAGAGGAGGTACCCCAACATCTACTCAACACCTTGGTTACTCCTCAGCATTCTTTGGCCCGGGGAGAGAAAGACATTGCTCTCAGCTCAGTCATTAAACTCAGTAAGTTTTTTCTAAATTCTCCACTCTTACAACCACCTCGTTTCAACTTGAGCTTGGGGATTAAAATGAAAGATACTAACAAGAGAAACCATAGCAAAGACAAAGTATTTCTCTTTTTTTAAGATTTATTTATTTATTTATTTATTTGAGAGCGGCGGGGGTGGGGTGGGGTGGAAGCAGAGGTAGAGGGAGAGAGAGAATTTCAAGCAGACTCCACACTGAGGATGAAGCCCAACACAGGGCTCGATCTCACGACCCTGAGATCACAACCTGAGCTGAAACCAAGAGTCGGATGCTCAACCGACTGAGCCCCCAGGTGCCCCAAGACAAAGTATTTCTTTACATAATGAAGATATTTAATAAATGAAACCTGCAGTGCCAAGAGTTGCTGAGGGAATTCCCAGGGAAGAGATGAGGGTCTCTTTTTCTCTCTACCATTAGGGTCCATAACTCTAACTCCCAATGACAGTATCTCCAGCCCCTCGCCCCTTCCTTCCCACATCATCATCCTGTCCCATCCAGCTAAAAAGCTAGATTCACCCATCTTCCTCCAGTCTCCTGGTTATAGGCTGTTAACAGCCTACACTCGTGTAGACCCTTGTGTGCTGCAGAAGAAAAATCAAATGGAAATGGAAAACCAGATGGTAACATAGTATGCATAGCTAGGTGTTTGGGAAGGGTGGCCCCTTGGCTCTCTGCCCGAGGAGAGCAGGAGGCCATCACCCCAGAAGCCCACACATGGCAAGTTCTGATCTGACCACTTCCCAGCCTGTGCTGGAGGCAGCCATGCGCAGCTATGGCAACAAAGAAATGTTTTGGCTTGGGGACGAGCAGGATGTCATCAGGAAAGAGGATAAGGGGGAGCCCTCAAGATCCCAATGATGGGGCCCAAGTTAGGAACCTGAACTTGATAATAAGAAAAAATGGAGACAAGAAGAATTGATTCAAATGAAAAGCTGAACCCAGGGAGGCAGGCTCAGTACTTATTTTTTGAATGGTATTTGTATTCAGAGACTTTGATGCCCATCCCCTCAAACAGATCAGATTTCTCATGGTTACTGAATCATTTGCTTGGAAGGATCCCATGTCACTTGGGGTGGGATGACCCTGGGCACCCCTCAGTGAGAAATACTGAGTGAATCACTGCTCCTTTCTTTTTCTTGGTGTTCTTAGTGATGCCTATTGTCCTGGAGTTGGTATTCTTAGCAACATGTCTGTGTGCATGGGTAGAAATGTCAAGAAGGTAGAAATTGTGAACAGTAAGAGGTAAAGGCAAGAGAGACGTTTTCTATTTGATCAAACTATAAGAATCAACACCTCAGTTTTCACTCCCCAAATAGAAGGTATATGTTTGAAGAATTTTGTTTAAAAGATGAGAACATCTTGAACAAATTTCTCATTTCTACAGATGCTGGCATTGGCCGTTTCTCTGCCTAGAACACTATTATCACCACCACACACACACACACACACACACACGCACACACACACACATACCTCTCCTTGCCTGCCTAACTCCTCTGTAGCTTTCAAGTATCCCTGCTTAGTCTTCCCAGAACCTCAAGTCTGAGATGGGTTCCCCTCTTGGCCGTCCCCACAGGACACTGTCCTTCCTCCAGCACAACCCCTACACAATGTAGTAATCACCTCACTAGGTGGAGATGACATTGAACAAGGAGTAGATGCAACATGGGCGTCTGCTGCATCTACTCCTTGTTCAATGTCATCTCCATCCTCATCAAACAGGTGATTCCACTTCCTGGAATAGCACTGAATAAGTATTTATACAATAAATGAATTCTGATGAGTCTGTGTAAGCCTTTTCTCTGTATGAAACTTTGTCTGTCTGCACAGTGTCTGCTGAGTATGGTTGTTCCTGTTGTGTACTGTACAGGACATCTAGTCAAGGCCGGAAGGGAGGCCTGAAATCCAGCTCACGTTCTCATCACCCAGCCGTTTTTTTTTTTTTTGCTGCCCGTATCCACCTGGAGGAAGACGTGCCTTTTTTCTGATTTGCGCAAGGGCACCATACAAGCTTTCAGCAATGCAGCTCTGAACAACACTTCATGTCTTCAAAAGGAAGTGAGAGTTCTCCCCCTAGTTCCTAGAAAGGCTAGGACTGAGCGCTTTTATGAAACTGTTTCTTCGGGTCCTTTGCCAGCCATCACAACAAAGACCCTGACCGCATTCCCTCACTCTTCTCTCCTCTGATTTTTGTCTCCTGCAGGGTTTGGGATGACAACTCCAGCGACAGTAGGAGGAAAAATCTTTCTGATCTTTTATGGCCTCATTGGGTGTGCAAGCACCATCTTGTTCTTCAACCTCTTCCTGGAGCGCCTGATCACCGTCATCGCCTACATCATGAAGTCGTGCCACCAGCGGCAGCTCCAGAGACAGGGGGCCCTGCCCCAGGAGAGCCTGAAGAACCCGGGCAGGTGCGAGGTGGATAGCTTGGCCGGCTGGAAGCCCTCCGTGTACTACGTGATGCTGATCCTCTGTGTGGCCTCCTTGCTCATCTCCTGCTGTGCCTCGGCCATGTACACCTCCATCGAAGGGTGGAGCTACTTCGACTCGCTCTACTTCTGCTTTGTGGCTTTCAGCACCATTGGCTTCGGGGACCTTGTCAGCAGCCAGAACGCCCAGTATGAGAGCCAAGGTCTCTACCGCTTCGCCAACTTCATGTTCATCCTCATGGGCGTCTGCTGCATCTACTCCTTGTTCAATGTCATCTCCATCCTCATCAAACAGTCCGTGAACTGGATCCTGAGGAAAATGGAGGGGGGGTGCTGCCGACAATGCCAAAGGAGACTCCTGCGGTCACGGAGGAACGTGATCATGCCGGGCAATGTCCAGAACCAGTGTAACATCTCCATAGACACAGACAGGGTGATGGACAGCGACACGGATGGGCGGCGGCTCTCGGGGGAGATGATCTCCATGAAGGACTTCTTGGCCGCCAACAAGGTCTCGCTGGCCATCCTCCAGAAGCAGCTGTCGGAGACGGCCAACGGCTGCCCGCCCCAGGCCAGCGTGCTGTCCCAAGACAATGAGTTCTCAGACGGGGTGGGGGCCTTCGCGATCATGAACAACAGGCTGGCGGAGACCAGTGGGGACAGGTAGGAGCAAGGAGCAGACGCTGGGCGTGGAGACCAGAGATGGACCACGAGGGCCCAGGTTGACTGTGGAGCTGTCCCGTCACCCTCTGCAGGCCCAGCCTTAGAAAGCTCTTCTCCTCTAAGGTCTAAATCAGTCCTAAGAATGAGTCACAAAATCAGCCCAAGACATTGGCACTATTTCTTGACCCATCTTCCTCCAGGGTTTTAACTGCCTAAGGGAGGGAGGGCTTGAGTAGGCCTCCATTTCCTGCTGCTCTGTTCTTCATTTGGAAATAAAAATCCCAAACGAAGATCCTCTTGTTCCCCCTGGAGCCCTAATTCTGTGAATCCAGTTTCACTGCCCGTCCCAGCCCCTTCAAACAAGCGGGGGGAATGTTTCACGCTGCATCTGGGCCCTGGGCTTCCTTCAGAACGGATGTGTCCCTAATGCCACAGAGAGGGAAGTCACCTGTTTTACTCTCTGTGTCTGCTTCTCTGCTTTTTGTTTCTCCTTTCTTTAATTTTTAAGATCCTCATGCCAGGCTAAGGCGTCTATGGGACCTCCATGTGGTAAGAAGCTAAAGTCAGCTTCAGGCCTTGAAATTGCTGCCAAGTAGTGGAGAGACTCACTTTTGTAATGAAAGAATATAGCGTAACATTCTCCCTCTGAATGGTCACAGAGACCATGTCATTTTTTTTTTTTAACCAGGGCTTGGGACCCATTGCAGAGATAATGGCTGACTATTTACTAGAACTGAAAATTGAATAAATCCTCACTTTATTAACTAAGATTACATGAGTGCTCATTATGGACAGCGGGGCTGGGGTGGAGGAGTGCCTAATTAAATGGGCATTTATTGAGAAAAAGGAAACAGAGAATTAGAGCAAAAGGAAACAAGGAATTAACCCTCAGGGATATGAGCATCGTCTTGGATTCTTGGCTGGAGAAACATTCTAAGTCAGGTAAGAAAATTTGGCTTCTCCTGTGTCAATTGGTTTCGGTTTTGCTTTCTGGGATTGTAACAAGTCTAGTTACATAACCTCCCGAGCCAGTAAAACATCCCTGGGAACAAGGGCTGTTGATTCTTCATATATTTAGGAGAGAACATTTTGAGGTCTGAGAGCAGCACTAATAAGAGATAGCTGTTGTTTTTATAAGATAAGGATGGTACACACAGCTATTTTAGAAACGATGAAGATGGTTGGGCATCATAAAGAAAAGAAAGCAGAGAACTATGTCTAATGAAACAGAGATATTGAGAAGAAAGCATCAGAGCTGGGAGGACCTTGGGAACCATCCCATACAGCTTTCTTTTGTTTTAGACAAGGAGGAAACAGAGGCACGAAGGGACTGCTCCTTGTCTGAACTCTTCAGGCTGACAGTGAACAGCAAGGGGAACCCAGGTGTCCTGACGGGGATGTCCTGGCTTGTCGCCCATGCTCCACACAGCTTCAGACTTCAGAACCTCCCTCCGCTGCTCCTTCTTCGGCTGAGTTGCCTTTTCTTCCAGCTGGCAAACCCAAATATTTTCTTTATAATGCTAAAAGTGCTCAAGAGCAGGGGTCCAATAGGCAGCAACCCTGGGCTTTGAACGAAGGGCTGTGTGGCTCCACAGTCAGAGATCTTCATGTCTTACCTTGTATCGCTCTTAAAGGGAAGCCTTCTGGAGCTACTGCAAAGCCCTCATTAAGAACCTCTGATCGAGGGACGCCTGGGGGGCTCAGTCGGTTAAGCGTCTGCCTGCGGCTCAGGTCATGATCGCTGGGATTGAGCCCCGAGTCAGGAGCCCGCTTCTCCCTCTGCCTGCCACTCCCCCTGCTTGTGCTCTCTCTCTCTCTGATAAAGAAATAAATAAAATCTTTTAAAAAAAAAAAAAACAAACTCTGATCGCAAACCAAGCACCCCCCGCCCCCGCCCAGGCTCTGCCCTGCTCGAAGCATCATGGGGATAGGGAGAGGAGCTGGGTCCCTACCCTAGGAGATGTCTTGAGCTCCACATTCTTGGTACAGGGACTGGCCCAAGGTCCTTGCTTCTCCAACCCAGGTCCCTAGACCTCGGGGGTGTGCCAGGGCGCCAAGGACCATCAGTATAAGTGAGCATCATCTTCCTAGAAGGTCAGTGTACTGAATGATTTTAGCAGAGAGATGTTGTATCAAAACACGTGGCTCTATTTAAGTAGGATCCAAAACTGGAATAAACTTTTGAGCTACCATGAAAAAAATTTTTGAACTTTTGAGTTTTCCTGAGGAGTCTTCTCAGGGTCTTAGAGAATGAGTTTGTTTTGCTCTGGGTTGAGGTTCCCTGGTGGAAACATTTGAGAACCAGCATAAGGAGTGAAGTGTGGTACATTTACAATGGATGATGGGAATAACATTTGCCCCCCAAAATGGCAAACTAGGAATTTATGTAGTTAAGCCTCTCTGTAGTTACTCTTAGGCATGAACTGGTTAACAAGGGAATTTCTAGGTAGTAATATAGAGCTGGAGTTCAAAATCTGGAGGCCACAAATCCTTTAACATTGTTGCCTATGTACAGGTACACCTTGGAGGTATTGGGGGTTAGGTTCTAGAACACCACAATATAGTAAATATTGCAATAAAGCCAGTCTAATGAACTTCTGGGTTTCCCAGTGCAGATGAAAGTTATATTTACAACATACTATCGTACGTTAAGTATGCAATGGCTCTGTGCCTTTTACAAAGTACGTACCCTAATTTAAAAATACTTTATTGCTAAAAAATGCTGACTGTCATCTGAGCTTTGAGTTATAATCTTTTTGCTAGTGGAGGGTCTTGCCTTGATGTCGATGGCTACTGACTGACCAGGGTGGCGGTTGCTAAAGGTTGGAGGGGGCGCTGTGACAATTTCTTAAAATAAGACAGCAATAAAGCTTGCTGCATGGATTGACTTTTTTTCACAAATGATTTCCGATGCCTCGTGATGCTGTTTGATAGCATTTTACCCACCGTAGAACTTCTTTCAAAACTGGAGTCAATCCTCCCAAACCCTGCTGCTGCTTTATCAACTGTTTCTAAATCCTTTGTTGTCATTTCAACAAGTTTCACAGCATCTTCACCAGGAATAGATTCCATCTCCAGAAATGTCTTTCTTTGTTCATCCATAAGCCACTCCTCATTCGTTAAGTTTTTCTTTTTTTAAAGACTTTATTTAGTTTTAAGTAAACTCTCCCCCCAATGTGGGGCTTGAAGTCATGATGCTGAGATCAGGAGTCACCTGCTCTACCAACTGAGCCAGCCAGGCGCCACTCACCCATTAAATTTTTATCATGAGATTGCAACAATTCACTCACATCTTCAGGCCCCCCTTCTAATCCTGGTTCTCTTGCCAATTCCACATCTGTACCCAGAACACACACAATATCTACTGATTAAGTTCACCATCTCCTATGGGCACGGTTTGTACACCCATAGGCAATTACAATAGTAATGTCAAAGATCATAGATCACAGGACGCCTGGGTGGCTCAGTTGGTTAAGCAACTGCCTTCGGCTCAGGTCATGATCCTGGAGTCCCGGGATCGAGTCCCACATCGGGCTCCCTGCTCAGTGGGAAGTCTGCTTCTCCCTCTGACTCTCCCCCCTCTCATGTGCTCTCTCTCTCTCTCATTCTCGCTCTCTCAAATAAATAAAATAAAATATTAAAAAAAAAGATCACAGATCATCATCACAAATATAATAATGAAAGGGTTTGAAATATTGCAAAAATTACCAAAATGTGACACAGAGACACTAAGTGAACAAATGCTGTTGGAAAAATGGTGCCAATAGACTTGCTCAATGTAGGGTTGCCACAAACTTTCAATTGATTAAAAATGTGGTATCTGGGGCACATGGGTGGCTCAGTGAGGTGTCGGACTCTTGATTTTGGCTCAGGTCATGATCTCAGGGTTGTGGGACCGAGGCCCGTGTCAGGCTCCACACTCAGCGGGGAGTCTGCTCAAGACTCCCGCCCTCTCCCGCGCCCCCCCCCCCCCGCCCCTGCCACGTGCTCGCGCTCTCTCTCTCTCACTAAAAATAAAAATAAATAAATCTTTTTAAAAAACCATGGTATATGCAAAGAGTAAGAAAGAGAGGTGCAATAAAATGAGGGAGCACACATGTACATACATGTACATTGTCTTGCATACTAAGCTTCACCGTTTTCTTCATGTTTCCAAGGAAGTTCTTCCATCTTCCCTAGAGTTAGAATGTTTATTGCTATTTCCTCATGTCACCTTTGTCCCCACTCTGCATGTCCCTAACCCTCCCAGCCAATTCTCTCTGTCCCCTTCTCTGGACTGTGTCACATGGCCTCCCCATCAGAAATCACATTCCTCTGCCCTTGCACTTTACTGGCCAAGAGGAGAGTGACTATTTGCAGAAGGCATTGAAGTTGGCCTGAGTCCCTCTGTTCAGGAACACAGAGTCTCCCCTAAGTGATGAAGGGACCCATTGGCTCAACATCCATGAAGCTCTCGGGCTTCATCCATGGCTAGGCTCACAGCCTGTCTTTAGTTCTCTATGATGTTATGAATATGAACTGGCCTTTCATGGGGGGGCCTCAGAGTCAAGACATGGAGTGTCTCATGGGGCCCTCATCCCATACTGTTTGTACAAGTTTTGGGGTATTTCCATACTGCCTGAAATGATATCTTCTTAATATTTTAATCAACTCAGTTTTTAATTAATTTTGTCTTAAAAGGAAATTTGTCTCACTAAATGGAGGGCTTGTATCACTTGTTCTAAATAGAAAATACAGTCACTGTAAAAATCAATAAAATGAAGACAAAACTATGTTACTAAATTCTAGCCAGATCCTATATCCTAGAGAAGACTCTACACCTGAGACCTTTTCTCTCTGTCACAAATGCAGATTGGCATGTGTGCGGGAGGTGTGAACGACACTAACACCAAACAGACTTGGTGATGTAACCACAAGAACTGGAAGAGAATGAAAACGGGGTTAACTTCCTCACTCTGTGCTTTGATGTGAATTCATTCCAAGCCTGAGGGCCCCTAAAATCATTTCATGTTCACCAAACCATTGGTGCACATCCCACATTGGGGGCTACGTAGAAGTCACAAAGTACAGCAGTTTCTGAGGTGAGGCTAACTGCATAGAGAAGAAGAGTTCTTAGGTTTGAATACCTGCCCATGAACACCAGTTCCAATGTGAGAGAGGATGGAAAAGTCTCTCTGTGCCCCAGTCCTGTATTACAGCTTTCCCCAAACATTTCACTGTGTCAAATCGTACAATTAACTCAGTAATTCTGAAATGAAAGGACTCAGTGGAACAGAAATAAAGCTGATACGGTCTACCGGTTTAGTATAAAACCATCACCAAGAGTGATGCCATCTAATACTCGAGAACCAGGAGTAAAGCACAGTGTGGCAAGCAGTGGATGTCAGTGCAAAAACAAAACAAAATCCTTCACTGTGGGATTTAATGTCCTCCTCATCCCTGTCCCCAGTCCCCCCAGCATGTGGACAGCCTGTGCCCACTGCCGGGGCAGCTCCTGGGGGGCCACAAAGCCCTGCCCTGAGCATCACCTCATTTGATCTGATGTTCTTACCATTTCCACATCACGGATGCAGAAGGACTATGGTGAGATGTCATATATGATAAGGCCACAGCCTACCATCATATCAACAACAAAACGTTGAAAGCTAATCCTCTAAGATCAGGAACAAGATGAGGATTCCCACTCTCACTATTCCTGTTCAACATAGTACTGGAAGTTCTAGCCAAAACAATTAGGCAAGAAAAAAAAAAGGCATCCAAATTGGAAAGGAAGACGTAAAATTGTCTCTGTAGATGATATGATTTTATATGTAGAAAATCCAAGACTACACACACACACACACACACACACACACACACTGGTAGAACTAGAATAAGTAAGTAAATAAATAAATAAACTCTTTAAAATTTTTTTAAAAAAACAATTCTCATTGGTGATTTTGATGTGCAGCCAAGGTTGAGATCCCCTGCTTGGGAGCTTATTACCTTGGGTTCCAGAAATTATTATATCTTATTGATAATGATGATCTAATGAGAAAAATACTTTACTTGGCATAATCTTTCACACTTTATGAAGAATCTCCATGTGTTCCATGAGTCAGTTAATTCTGACAACAGTCCTGTGAAGAAGACATCACCACTTCCATTTTGTTGATGAAGAAAGTGAGGCTTAGGAAAATTTAATGACTTGGTGACGTGTGTGGCCTCTCTTCCTAGATGTAGAGATGGAAGGAGCATCACTTCTGAACAAACAATGAAAAAGAGCTGGATTAATTTCAAATTCACCATTTTTGAGGAAACCATTGGTGAGCTGAGGTTGCACAGCAACCAATTGGACCAAAATATGAGGAGAAACGGGCATCTGCAGAGAGGGAAGAACCACAAGTGCTCACTCACCTGGGGTGGAAGAGTTTAGAGTAAGCATGAATTATGGATAATTATGAATTGATGAATGTAGCCTGGTGGGACAGTGTGAAGCCTCTGAGAGCCATAGAGAATTGGGAACCTACACCTTCTTGTAGGTCTTTTCTTCATAAACCTCACTGGGCACTCACAGAAAATCCAGAATGAGCTCCAAGAAAGTGTCCATGATGGTGCAAACCTGGGGGAGGGGAATGGCCACCATGTGGGAAAAGAAACTTTACCAGGACCTTGCTCTCCTGTCTTTTCTAAGGAGCAGAAACTTTAATGAGAGGAGGGATGGGCAACAAAGTCTGCTTCCTTTGGGCACTGGTGAAAATTCATGGCAGCTAGGGGTCGAGAATGGGGGGGAATAATCCCTACTCCTGGGAGAAAGGCAGGAGTACGTGTGGCACCAACAGCTAAGCCCAACGGACAGGCAGGAGAAGGGAGAAAACCATGCCCCTGACACCCAAGGACACAGTGCCTATCTAAAACTAAAGCTGAATCAGAACAACAGAAACACTCCCAACATCGTCCCTACCAAGCTAACAAGCTGCAGATAACAAGTAACAGCAGAATACTGCAGAGAGGATAAGAGTGTACCAAGAACCCCTCTCTGAGACACAGTGCAAGACCGAAAGCTCACTCCAACAGACATTGCTCTGGCAAATCCAGTTATATCCTATGCATAAGATATTGCTGAGGGAACATGAAGCCCGAGGTGCACGGAGGGTAACTACAGCACCAACAAACCTCAAATCCAGCCCAACTCCTAAATAGATGAATTCAAATATCCACATTAAGTGTTTATCAGTAGGAAAGGCATGCTCATACCTGGGCACATGAACTCTTCACCCTAGTCTCTGCTGACATACACAAGATGTCAGCTTTCAACAACAACAAAAAATTATGAGGCATGCAATTAAAAAACATTCTCCGGAAACAAAGCAATCATTGGATCCAGATTCAGACTTGAAACAGATGTTGGAAACACCCTGGTAGGGAATTTAAAATAACCATGATTGGTATGTTAAAAGTGCAAAAGGAAAAAATGGGCATCATGCAAGAGCAGATGGGTAATTTCAGTAGATGGAAACAAGACAGAATCAAGTGGAAATGCTAGAAATATAAAACTTAATAAGAGAAATGAGTAATGCCTTCAATAGGTACATCAGTCAACTGACACAGCCAAGAAGAGAATCCACGAACTTGAAGACAGGTCCGTAGAAATTACCCGAAAGACACAAAACACAAAGAGATGAAAGAGTGAAAAGTTAACAAACCATGACATCCAAGAGCTTCAGGACAATATCAAATGGACTAGAACACAAGTAACTGGAATCCAAGGAGAAAAGAGAACAGAGCAGAAGAAATATTCAAAGAAATAATAGCTGAGAATTTTCCAAAATTAATGACAGAAACCAAGATCCAAGGAGCTCATAGAATACCTAGTAGGTGGGGGCACCTGGGTGGCTCAGTTGGTTAAGCGACTGCCTTCGGCTCAGGTCATGATCCTGGAGTCCCGGGATCGAGTCCCACATCGGGCTCCCTGCTCAGCAGGGAGTCTGCTTCTCCCTCTGACTCTCCCCCTCTCATGCTCTCTGTCTCCCATTCTCTCTCTCAGATAAATAAATAAAACCTTGAAAAAAAAAAAAAGAATGCCTAGCAGGTGGTATCTATAAATATACACCCCACCACACACACACATGCCACATACATCTAGGCATATCACACTCAAAATGCAGAAACAAAAGGAAAAGAAAATCATAAAGGCAGCTGGAGGGGAAAAAAAGAACATTACATTCACAGGAACAAGATAAGAACTATAGCAGACTTATCATCAGAAACCATGTAAGTCATAGGACCATAGAGTCCAAAGACATCTTTAGAATGCTGAAATTTTAAAAAAGAACACTTTTGAGCCAGAGTTCTACATTCATCAAAAATATATTTCAAAAACGAGGGAGAAACACTTTCTCAAACAAAAACTGAGAAAATTCATTTTCAGCAAACCCACCGTTCAAGAAATGTTGAAGAACTTTCTTTAACATTTTTAAACAACAGGAGAGAAGAACCAACTCTTCCATATGGAAGAGTTCCAGTTAATAAACATAGAAGGAATCAGGAAAACAGAGAATTAACCTTTAGAACCTGAGAAAGTAAGAATCACCACAGAGAAGATCCACTGTTGATGCTAAAATTAATGACGTAAAAGTTGAAGCAGAATCAGGATATTTACAATCTGAAAGGATCTTCACCAAAATGTTTAGTAATTACAAAGAGAAAAATAGCAACTTTTCAGTGGAGAGTTCTGGCAGATACCAGATTAATCAAGGGAGCAGAGTTAACAGCCACAACAGTACATCCCAACGCCAGGTACCACTGCAAAGACAGAGAGAAGGACACAGCATCTCTGGGGCGTCCCTCACACTAACACGACTCTACTCAAGAGAAAACATCAGATAGACCCAAACCGAGGGATATCCTACAAAACAAGGAAGAAGAAATCTTCAGGTCTCAAGCTCACAAAAGAGAAGACAAGACTGAAGAAATGTTCTGTTTGTTTTTTTAAGATTTTGTTTATTTGAGGGAGAGAGAGACAGAGAGCATGAGCAGGGGGAGGGGCAGAGGGAGAGGGAGAAGCAGGCTCCCCGCTGAGAAGGGAGCCTGACGACCCGGGGCTCGATCCCAGGACCCTGAGATCATGACCTGTGCTGAAGTCAGACGCTTAACCGACTGAGTCACCCCAGTGCCCCTGATGAATTGTTATAGATTACAGGGAGCGGAAGGAGTCATGATGACTAAACACAGTATAGGATCCTGGATTAGATACTGGCGCATAACAAGGACATTCGTGGAAAAACTGGGGTGGAACCCAATAAATTTTGTAGGCTAATTTTGTAGTCTAATAGTCTTCTACCAAGGTTAAATTCTTAGTTTTGACAATTGTCCTGTGGTTAAGAGGTTAACGTTAGGAGAAGTTAGATAAAAGGTATATTTGGAAACTCTTGTACTATTTTTATAACTCGGCTATGTGTCTAAAATTATCTCAAAGTAAAAAATTAAGAAGAAAAACGCCAAGACTTTTCTCAAGATTGCACACAGCCTGTCACACCTCAATGTGGGCTGTGATTTCAGCATACGTCTGTGACTCCAGTTCAGGTCTCACATCCGAAGCAGGCGTTGGCCCGTTGAGCTAAAGCAGTGGGTGGGGACCCCAGAGTCCCTGGGAACTTGTCGGGCATGCAGATTCTCAGGCTTCAGCCCAGCTTCAGGAATCAGAATCTCCGAGGTTAGGCCCAGGCAATCTGCATTTTAACAAGTCCTCCAGGGCAATTTTTTCCAGTAAAGAACGCTGTCCTGAGCATGAACTATCAAGGGCAGGTAGGAGACCCTCCCCTGGGGTCCAGCCTGCATCGCCATTAGGCTATACCCTTGTTGCTGGATCCTAATGGCGCCCAGAAATGAATCTCTTGTCTGCATCTTAGAACCAATTCTAATTATTTTAAATTGCCCAGATACAAAATAACTACTCTGATAACTATGCTTCCAGTAAGCTATTAGATGAAAGTAATGACTTAGCATCCTGGATTTATGCAGAAGGTGGCACTTTTGGTTAAGGGATTTTTTTTTTTTTTTAATCACCTCCTAGCTGTCCTTGGGTAGATTTCTGTGTATTCCTAGGGCATTTGATGATTGCATTTTGTTGAGTCTTCCCAGAAGCTGCCCTTGGATTTTAGTCATTACAGAATGACCTGCCGGTGGGAGCCGAGCATCAAGTATGTACCACCTTCCTCAAAATCATCAGATTCACCTAGGGAGACTTTTTACGCAGATTTTCAGGCCTTTCCCCGACCTTCTCAATCAGAATCTCTACGGACCAGGGAATCTGCGTTTTTAATATGGAGTTCCACCACCCTCTCACAAAATCAGTTGTTCTGCACAGTCACATTTGGGAAGCGCTGCTTTGTGGGATGAGGTGGGGGTCGAAGAAACGGGATAGCCTTAAAGAAGATGCAGGACCTGCCTCAGATCTAGCGAGAAGGATTTATGGACACCTGAGATAATTATAGCATAGCTCTCTGCATCCAGGTTGGTTAGGCTGATGACCACTGAGATGATCCAAAACCTGCATGGTGCACCTGTCCACTTGATTTATTCCTGACTTTCTCTGACCTGTGCATGAACCTGGGCACCACCCCCACCCATTTGTCCGAGCATTCACCTCTGCTTTCTCACAGGCTCTTGTAAGTCAGTTCAATATTCAGTAAATATCAAAGCCTGCCCTGGGTGAGCTATTTGAAAGTACAGAACAAATCTCAGGGCAGCTCCTGACTTCCGGAACACAGTGAACACCACAAGAACACATTATATAACTGAGGGCTGAAACAAACTATTAAAAATTTTCCAGGGTTATGTCAGGAAGGGGTGGGAGTCCATGTGGCCTGGGAAAGTCAGGGAGGTCTGCATGGAAGAGTTTGGCTGGGAGCTAGGACTGGCAGAATGGATACAAGAGGTAAAAAGCTCTCTGCTGAAGGGATAGGTAGGTAAGAAAGGAAGAAGGGAGATCAAGGATTCCAAGGATAGAGACTGCGTCTTCCATTAAATATTGAGTATTTGTGAGCACCTCCCATGCCCATGGGAAGTCAGGAGTGAGAAGCAAGTCCAGAGCTGGGGGAAACTGCTTGCTCCTAGTTTTCTGGAATTCTGTTTCTCCCTCCTCTAAGGATTATCTGCCCCGACTCTTCTCCTCCCTTTACTGGAATCTCTGGTTCTTTTCTTCCTGGTCACCCTGGGTGCTCTGGGATATTCACTAACTGCAAGGACCCTTTAAACTTCCCCTGCGCTGCTTAAGCTCTACCTAGTGGGAATGGAGGGCAGCACCCAGCACCAATGCCTCATTCTCCTGCAGGAGAAAGAGGGGGACAGAGGAGTGCCAAGCTGAGAGGCACCACCCGGGGAAAATGGACAGGCAGCAGCACATTGTGTTAGCCAGGGATCTGCAGAGGAACAGAAAACAATAGTATGATAGATACGTAGACAGAGATTTATTTTAAGGAATCGGCTCCTGCAATTGTGGGGGCCGGCAAGTCCAGATCTATAGGGTTAGGCCAGCAGGCTAGAGACCCAGGGAGGAGGTGATATTACAGCTCTTGTCTAAAGACAGTCCAGAGGCTGCCTTGTCTCGTCCTCCAGTGACCTCAGTTATTTGTTCTGTGTCTTCAACTGATTGGATGAGGCCCACCCACGCTCTGGAGAGCAATCTGTTTTACTCAAAGTCCACCCATTTGAATGCTAATCTCATCTTTAAAATACTTTCATAGTAACATCCAGACTGGTGTTTGACCAAATATCTGGATACCTTGGTCTAGCCAACTTGACACATAAAATTAACCATCACACCCATTAAACCCCTCAGAGGCTGGGGAAAAAAAAAAAAAAAATTCAGAAACCATCCTAAGCCCTGAAATCCCTCTCTAGTCAGGCTTCAGGAGAAATGCACCAAATGGCACACTCTCGCCCAAGAGGACCAGGTGTCAGCTTTGAGGGAGGGAGGAGCCCTCCTCTAAGTTTCCAAGGACCTCCCTCAACCACCCCCTCAGTTCTAGGGGTGACAGCAGCTTTTTCCATTGCTGCCTCCTCACCCCCCACGAGTCTTCTTGCTCTGCTTTGAGTAGTTAACCACCTCTCATCAGGTTAACAATTGTTTCTGTTCAATTTCCCCTGTTCAAACTGCCAGTGTGGTTTCTCTCTCCAAATGGACTCTAAGTAAATCAGAGGAGAGCCCTAAGGCGATGGCGTCCGATCTTTCCCTCCCCTGAGATAGCTGGGAGACTGAGGGAAAGGAAGGAAGAGAGAAAACTCCCAACTACAGTTCCCTACTCCAGTCTTTCCCCTTGCACCAGGCATTCCCTACTCTCGTATGTTAGAATGATTTGAGAGCCTTAAGAAAACGTGATGCCCCATTCCTGTCTCAGAGATTCTGGCTCCGTCGGTCTAGGATGGTACTCAGTCATGAGGATTTTTAACAGCTTCCAAAATTGTTGCGAGAGTGATTTTCATGAAGTTCTAAGTTTATGCTCTCTAACTTACTCTATATTCTGTGTTTGTATACATTTTTAAATTTTCCCTGAGCTATGTTTTGCAAGATTTGTTTGGAAAATTTTGGCCTGGCTGAGGAGGGAGGTGGTGTTGTCCTGACAGCCTAGAAAGAACAGTGTGAGTACGAGATTCAGATCAGACATCGGTCCCTCATTCCCTGCAGCGGCCCCTCACACACTCTTCTTGATGGGGCCCATGTGTTGAAGAAAGGATGCCAGAGTAAGACTGCTCAATTAGATACAAAACTGGTGAATGCGAAGAGATCATTTTTATAAATCCAGTAGAGGGACTTTTCTTAAGAGACAACGAAACAAAACAAAAAAAACCCTAGAAACAAATAGACTGTGATGCTAATGGTAATTAATTCTAAGTTGCTATATGGTTCACTCTTAATTGCTTCTTTGTAGTTATCTACTGTTTTAAAATATTCAAAAATTAAAAGTATAAAATACAACGGGTTCAGTGCCGACTAATGGAAAAATAAGACAGATTTGGATTTGAATATTGGCAAGTTTGTTAATTTCTCTGACTTTTAGTGTCCCCGTCCGTGAAACAGAATAATTACCCTAACTTTACAGCTGAGTTGCACAGCTTAAATGACTATAAAACGACCAGAAATTCCTGGCTCAGAGTAAGCACTCAATAAAAGAATTAGCTTACTCTGTTCTGGAAGACTCCAGGCTGTGTTTATGAACATTTGTCTCCCTCTTGCCTTAGAGTCATCCTGGCAGCTCTCTTTCTCCGCTATCCCTGTGCCTGTTGGACCAGCCACTTTCCGCTGTGCCTCCCCTAATTAGTGCTCCTAAAATAGACACCTACCCAAGTATCCAGTGTACCCAATATATTTTAAATTGTTTATTAAATATGAGTTATGAGAGACTGAGCGAGGGTCTAAGCAAGAATGACTAGCTTTCCTGTTGGGGTTTTATGGCAGCTGATTCAAGGAAGGACTTTAGGGCTAAATCTATGCGCTGCTAGGTTCGTGCAATCACTCATTCATTTAGAAAACATTTATTGAACATCGACCGCCTGCCAGCTACTGTCTTGGGCATGAGAGGTAGAAAGATATTCATCTTGGGGCGCCTGGGTGGCTCAGTTGGTTAAGCGACTGCCTTCGGCTCAGGTTGTGATCCTGGAGTCCCGGGATCGAGTCCCGCATCAGGCTCCCTGCTCAGCAGGGAGTCTGCTTCTCCCTCTGACCCTCCTCCCTCTCATGTTCTCTGTCTCTCATTCTCTCTCTCTCAAATAAATAAATAAATAAAATTAAAAAAATAAAAAAAAAAGAAAGATATTCATCTTGAGATGAATGGGTGACTTGAGATTCATGGACTTGAGACTTTATTCTACAGTATGGAACTTGTCAAAAGATTGGCTGCAGATGCTTAGATTGATGTTCATGTGAATTTTTCTGGCCCCTTAAGATCTAGATAAGATCAGTTCAAAGCCCTCCCCTTCCTACCCCCAAGACTGCTGTGAATTCGAGAGGTGCTAATGCTTGTGTGATCATCTCTGGCTCTGAGACTCTTAGTAATCGAATTAGTGTTTTCTTTTTTAACGGATCTTTAAATGCCTTCCTGTGTGAACACATGTGTGGTTCCTGTTGTGTGTGCCCCTCACAAGCACATACGTAGTATTTTTCTGGCTTCTCTCTCCCTCCTTTCTTCTGTGATGGTTAATTTTATGTGTCAGCTTGATGGGGCCACCTGATGCCCAGATATCTGGTTAAACATTTTTTCTGAGTGTATCTGCAAGGGGGTTTCTGGAAAAGAGATTAGGATTTGAATCCATAGGCTGAGTAAAGTAGACTGGCCTCCCCGATGTGGGTGGGCACCATCTTATCCCTTGAAGGTCCCAGTGGAACAAAAAGGTGGAGGAATGTTGGATTTGCTCTCTTTTACCTGAGCTGGGACATCAGTCTCCTGCTCTCGGGGTTCCTAGCTCTCTCGCCTTCAAATTACACTGTTTTCCTGGGTCTCCAGCTTGCACCGGACAGACTGTGGGACTCTCAGCCTCCATGATCCCATGTGCCAATTCTTCATGATAAATCTCTTTAGGGGGGCCTGGGTGTCTCAGTCAGTTAAGCATCTGCCTTCGGCTCAGGTCATGAACCCAGAGTCCTGGGATGGAGCCCCACGTTGGCCTCCCTGCTCAGCAGGGAGTCTGCTTCTCTCTCTCCCTCTGCCCCTCCCCCCACTCGTGTGCTCTCTCTCTCTCTCTCTCTGACAAATAAATAAATCTTTAAATCTCTTTGTATGTTTTATATATTATCTATATATCTACCTATCATTCATCTATCTCCTATTGGTTCCATTTCTCTGGACACCCTAACTAATATTCCTTCCCACCTCACATTCTCATCCTTTTCTGGATTATTCTGGGGAACTACCAATTATTCTAACCTTTTGTGAATTGTAATAGTTACTTTCCTTCATTGCCCTTCCCTTTTGAATTCTACCCCTTCAGTGAGAGAAGGGCATATTGCTGAATCTAATAAATATCTCTAACTGGCCTCGCAAAGGAGAAGAGTTCTTCAAAATTATTGCTCATAAGGATGCCATTATATATTAAAAGTCAAAGATCTTTCTCGAATATGGGGTTATCGGGGGTGGGAATATCCAGTTACAACTATCTGTTGATTCAAAACATTCCGTATTTAACATTTTTCTCTGATTAGTGAGGGGAGTTGGGGGACATTCCCCCAATTAGTTCCATTTTCAAAACCTTATGTAAGAGGACCCTTAGTTAGAACCCTCAATTATTCCGTGAACAAAAGCTATAATGGGAAGTGGATGCCACTCACTGGACAGTCATAATTCAGTCACTTGGTAAGTGCCTTAGCCTAAGTCATAGTGACAGGCTCACCACAGGGCAGTTCCCACCATCACTCTTAGTCCAGTCAGTTGGGTGCATTTCTGCCACTGAGCATCCTCTGGCTGTTGCTGCTAGGGCAATGAAGAGATTGATTGGCAGATGTTACCTTTCCACCTCTGGACTCCATTTTCAAGATTTTTTTAGGAGGGAGAGGCAGAGGGAAAGGGAGAGAGAGAGAGAGAGAATCTTAAGCAGGCTCCACGCCCAGCAAGGAACCCGACATGGGGCTCGATCTCACAACCCTGAGATCATGACCTGAGCCAAAATCAAGAGTTAGATGCTTAACTGACTGAGCCACCCAAGTGCCCCTGGACCCATTTTCTTACTCAACTTAGCCCCTGTGAACCCTCATTTCTTCCACTCTCTTAATTTCCCCTCTTCACTTCAAAAGCCCATGTTTGGTGCCTCCTGTGACCGGACCTGAGCCAGTTTGGTCATTTACAATGGTTAAGGTCTCTGTGCAAAAAGACAGTAACCCCTGAAACTCTGAGATGAAAGAGAGTTAATTCCCCCCACCCACCAAACCTTACCACCGGGAACTAATGAAAGCAACTCTTAGACCAAATGCCACCCTACATATAGACATTTATTAAATAATCACTTAGTAGCATGCAGGTCCCAAGCCAGTTCATACAGCCTGTTCCGAGAGCGTGATGAAGTCCCAGCTCCTGTCCTTCACATTCTCTGCCCACACTCCACATAAAACATTCAGCAAGAGAAATGGACCAACAGTCAGCAGCAGGTGGTCAGCATCTCTGGGTCAGACACGAGACCATCTAGGGGCACGGCTGAGGACTGGGCTCCATCATTATCCCTTCCTCCTTCCTCTCCTGCACGTTTGGTTTCTTCGATTGGCTCTATCTGTGAGGACAGCTAACGCTTACTGAGTTCTTGCTATGCGTCAGACACAGTGCTAACTGCATTGTGTACATTACTTTATGCAGTCCCCCGAATAACCATACGATGTAAGAACAGTTATGTTGCCTGCTTTACAATCAAGGAACTCAGTTGGGGTGACTCAGAGACTTTTCCAAGGTTACAGAAATTAAATGTCCCCTTGGGACACCTGGGTGCCTCAGTCGCTTGAGTGTCCGACTCTTGATTTCTGCTCAGGTCATGATCTCAGGATCTTGGGATCGAGTCCTGCATCGGGCTCTGCGCTTGGCGGGGAGTCTGCTTCTCCCTCGCCCTCTGCCCCTCTCGTGACTCCCTCTCTCTCTCTCCCTCCAGTGAATAAATAAAATCTTAAAAAAAAAAAAAGAAAGAAAGAAATTAAAGATGCCCAAAGTGAGAGGAACAAAGAGGTACATCTGGCTGATGCCAAAGCTTTAAGCACTTACCATGCACCACATTTAACCACTGCACCACATGCGAGTCCGCTCCCAGTAAAACAAAGTAAAAAAGAAACAAACAAAAGAAATTCCTTTGATATGCCACTTCATCTCTCCCCTGCCCTTCAGAGCCACACTTCCTGAAGCAAGGTTTGGGGTTGCCATTCCTCTTCTCTACCCGTCTCCCCTCATCCTACACACTCGGGCTTTGCCTCCAGCACAGCACTGTGGTCACCAACACCACGAAATATGCTTACCAACAGCCTCCATATTGCCAGATCCCAGGGATTCTTCGACGTAGACCTTACTCGGTCTCCTGGAAGTATTCAGTTCCGTGGGCCACAGCCTCCCTACAATTGTGTCTGCCATTTTGTCCCTACTTCTCTGGGCACGGGGCCCCTCAAGGCTCTCTTCCTCACCCATCATGTACACATTCTCCAGGGTTTGCTCACAGGCACCCACCTGGCTTTCACTTCTGCTCCGTGGCACCCTAGAGCCCCATTGATGGCATTCATTTGTCCTGCTGGTTGTGGAAAAAAGAGGCAGGTTTCAACCTGTGTAGGAGATGCTTTCTTTGCAGACATTGCCTCCCTGTGATATTGAAAATACTTGGGTAGGAGAAGTGTAGTGGGCGAGGCTACATCCACAAGTTAATCCAAACCTGTAACAACTCTCTAGGGTTATCTAATTTGCATAAGCAATGACAGAAGCATATTTTGGTTAGTGGAGTCATAAGTGAAGTATCGAGATCCCTTGTGTGATTAAGGATGAATACTGACCGGCCCTTATGATCAGGAAACCTCTGGACCTCTGGTTTGATCACAGGCCTTGCCTACCCTGCCATAAGGATGCTATTGTTCGAGGCTTTTGTGAATGGGGTAGATTTGTGTTCCTGAAACAGGCAAACACCTTTCCTGAAATTTCAACTTTTTGTGAGACGATCTGGACAGTTTACTAATAAATGCCTGCATGTTTGGCAGAATTTGGAGTGAGGCTTGCTCTCGTGATCACATACCACCTGGTAGGGGTTGTATGGATGGGGTCATAGAGCTCCTCCCTGCCCCCAAACACCACAAACTGCCCAGAATCATCAAAAGAGCCTGACATTCAATGCATACAAGATTAGCTTTTGGTATACAACACTCCTTTTGGAAACGGTAGCATCCCAGGTCAAAAAAAAAAAAATGTCCTACTTGTGGATTTCTTTGATATTTTTAAAAATAAATGTTCTGCTTTGGAATAATTTTAGGTTTATAGACAAGTTGCCCAGATAGGACAACGTTCCCATATACCCCTCAGCCAGCTTCCCTGAATAGTAACGTCTTACCCAATCCTGGTGCAATTATCAAAACTAAGAAATCAGCATTGGTACTTTACAGTTAACTCTTTTACATGGGTTTCACTAGTTTCACTAGGTTTTCGACTGAGGTCCCTTCTCTGGTCCATAATGCAAGTCCTTGAAATCACACTGTATATAGTCATCATGCCTCCCTCGTCTGCTCTGATCTATGATGGTTTCTCAGTCTTTCCCTGCTTTTCATGTCCTTGACTGTTTTTGAAGAAGTCAGGTATTTTACAGAAGGTCCCTCGGTTTGAGTTTTTTGTTGTTTTCTCACAATTAGACCGAAATAAGACTGAAGTTGTGGGTTTGGGGGAAGAGCCAATGTCTGAGGTGTCCCCACAACACCCACTGAAACCCCTCCACCGAGCAGGCGGGTCCCCAGAGTGCTCTGCAGGAGCCGTAGGCTGGAAAGGAAGCCTGAGAGATTAGGAGATGGTGCCCAGGAATTACATGACGGGATATCACCCTGAAAAGCTGTGTCTATTTTGTGTCTATTTTGTGGCTAGTGGCAGTCCCAGGGCTAGAGGAAGGAAATGATAGTTGTTGAAGGAGACAAATATATCCTAGGCTGAGGGGGGACATGGCCAGCTGTGCATGGGAAACCCCAGCCCTTGTATACATATGTAAATAGATGGGCCAAACATTCTGGTTAGAGACTTCCACCAACTCAGATTTTCCAAAACAAAGTTTTATCTTTTGTCCCAAAAAAGGAAGGAAAGAAGGGAGGGAGAGAGAGAGGGAGGGAGGGAGGGAGGGAGGGAGGGAGGGAGGGAGGGAAGAAGGAATATAAATCACCCTGGATTGTATTTGACTTTATACCAATATGCAGTCATAAAATATAATTTCTGAGATGTTTTATAGAGGAAAGAGATCCCGAAAGTCACACCACAGCCCTGCTCCAAGTGCAGGCAAGTGAAATTCCACTCTTAGCTATCTCTGGATAATGCAGGTCCCTGAGGAACAGGATTCCAGGGACTTTAACTTGAGGGTGAATGTTTATCAGCCGGTGTTCCTAATAAGAGGGGAAAGATACAGCCAGAGAGGCTGAGGTGCCCACAGGGGTGGGGACAGAAGTGGTCAAAGGCAGAGTCCACAATATTGCTAAGGGCTGGACTTGACCTTGAGCATTTCCATTAGTTCCACTGGGACAGACTCCTTATTCCACACTAACTGGATTAGTAGGAAATGGCAGAAATAAGTGGACAAATGGACTAACAGGTGAAGTTAGTTTAAAATCAGAAGTGAAATGAAATGCACAGAGCCCCAGTCTCTGGAGGAAGAGGCAAGATTATTGTTAATGGAGCACTGCCAGACAAGCCCTGCCTTTGGGGAGCCCACTGCCTAGGGAGAAAGACACAGAAGTAAACAAATAACCACAAACTAATATCATATTAAAGGAACAGTGGGAGTACAGAAGTAGAAACACCATGCCTCAGAGAGTCAAGGTTGACTTCACAAAGAGGTTACATTTAGACTGGGTCTTGATGGATGTGTAGGAGTTTGCTGATGATGGATCAATGTGAGACGGTGAAAGAACGTGGGTGTTGAAGCCAAGCAGACCAAGGCTACAATCCCAGCTCCATTGTTTACCATTTGTGTGACCAGAGACAAATTATTTAGCCTCTGAGACTCAGCAACTCCACATATAAGATACCTAACATGAGGTGTCCTTGGGAGGATTAGAAACAATAATGTACATACAGTATCTAGGTGCTGCCTGGCGCCCAGTAGGCTTTTCGTTCTAGCAGTCATGAGGGGAGAAGGTGCATTAGAAGTTGAGTGTATGGGGGCGCCTGGGTGACTCAGTTGGTTAAGCGACTGCCTTCGGCTCAGGTCATGATCCTGGAGTCCCTGGATTGAGTCCCGCGTCAGGCTCCCTGCTCAGCAGGGAGTCTGCTTCTCCCTCTGACCCTCCCCCCTCTCATGTGCTCTCTCTCATTCTCTCTCTTTCAAATAAATAAATAAAATCTTTAAAAAAAAAAAGAAGAAGTTGAGGGTATGTATAAAGGCGTGTTGGAGGGATGAGTCACACAAAGGTTGGAGAGAGGATGTGTTGGAAAGCTTTTGGGGTCCAGAAAACCTGGGTTTGAATTTCTTCCCATCCTTGATTCGCCAACAGTATGGCCCTGGGCTAGTTATTCAACTTCTCTGCAACTGTGAAATGGGGATAACAACAGCACAGCCTCATAGGACTGTCATGATGGTACAATGAGCTAATGCATGTGAAATGTCCAGCACAGCATGAGCCATCAGTAAGTGGTGGCTATTATTTCTATTGTCGTCATCCTTTTTCTTCTCTTTCTGTCATTACTGGGAAGAGGAGGTGAGGGAATGGAGCTAAGAAACAACAGATCACATCTGGCCTTCCACATACCCTGATGGTATTTATTGGTGGGTTTATCTCTCTGTTGTATCCCCCCACCAGAATGTGAGCTCTAGTGAAGGTGGGCTCTTTGTCTTGTTCACTGCAATGAGGCTAGTATCTAGCAGAGCATCTGACACATAGGATATTCTCCATAAACAGACATAGGATGAGTGGGTGAATGGATGGGTAGACGGATGGTTGGATGGATGGTTGGGTGGATGGATGGATGGATGGTTGGATGGATGGATGGTTGGGTGGATGGATGGATGGATGGATGGGTGGTTGGATGGATGGTTGGTGGATGTTTGGGTGGATGGATGGATGGATGGAGGGTTGGGTGGATGGATGGATGGATGGTTGGATGGATGGTTGGGTGGATGGATGGATGGATGGATGGATGGTTGGTTTGGGAAAAGCACAGGCCCGTTGCAGGGAAGACTCAGAGCAGGGCTATGACTATGGCTCCATTCCAGATGCTGTTAAAGCTCCAGAGTCCCCCTGTGTGCCAAAGCTCCAGGTGACCATAGCATCATTTGCACAGCTAGATTTGTAAAGGAGAAAGTCCTTGGGAGTGTGTATCAGTTTGCTTTGGCTATCATAACACTGCCTAACAAACACCCTCAAAACTTCAGTGGCCATCAGTGAGGAGCACCGATTTCCCTCAGGTGTGCATGGCTGGGGATTGGCTGAGCCAGGCTGTGCTCCCTGGAGGCGGCTCCGCACCAGGTGTCTCTCATCCGCCACCAGGAATCGGCAAGCTGCCCGGGAACACTCTTCTCGTGCTGATGGCAGAGGCACCAGAGGGCAGGTAGAAATGCCAAAGACTAAGCACTTCATCGCCTCCATCTCATTCTACTGACCGGCAAGTCACCTGGCCAACCCCAAGGGGGAACACGCACCAGCCATGGAAGTGAGAACTGCAAAGTCACATGGCACAGGGTGGGGCTTGGGGGAGCTGTTCCCTCACCCTCTTTCCTTGTAGTTGGCAGCACTGAGGAACATGGATGAGGCAGCAGAAAAATCTCGAGTTCTCTCCAGAAGACAACAGAATTGTTTGTCGCCCACCTCCCTCTCATTACGATGAACTGGTGTCACTTTGACTAAACACACTTCAGTGGGTCGTGGAAGGATATTAGCTGTATTTTTTCTTTACCTCATTGTCTCTGAGAATATGAACAATAATATAATTTACAGTTGTCTGGATCTTGAAAGATTTCAAAGCATTCATTATCTTCCCGATCTTCACATCAACCCTGTGAAGTGTGCAGAGGAGGGAGAGAGCCCATGATAATGTATAATTAATAGCAACAGCAACTGTTAACAGCAACTAGCACTTCTTTAGCTTTTGCTGCATCCAGGGAGCTGATTTACACAACTGACTCATTTAATCAAGACTAACGGCTCATCACAGGGGCTCTGGAATCCGAATCTGCTTTGGAATCCCAGGGTTTCTGTTTCCCAGCTGTGTGGCCTTGGGCAACTTAACCTCTCTGTGTTAGTTTCCTAGAGCTGCCATAACAAATTACCACAAATTGGGTGGCTTAAAATAACCAAAATTTAGCCTCCAGAACTAGGAGGCTAGAAAGCCTCTCTTTATAAGGACACCAGTCATACTGGAGTAAAGGCCAACCCCACTCCAATATTAACTCCAGTGTTCACCCACCCAACTCAACTAATGACATCTGCAATAACCCTATTTCCAAATAACCAAATAAGGTCACGTTCTGAAGTTCCAGGAAGGACATGAATAGGAGGTGGTGGCAGGCAGAAGACACACTATCCAACCCAGCACGCTCTCTAAGCCTTGTTTTTTCTTGTCCATCTGTAAAATGGTGCTGTTGGTGGTTCTGTGTTAGGGTACGGCAGGAAAGCTCTTGGCACAGAGCCTGGCACACTGAAAGTGCTCACCAAACGGAAGCTTTCATGTCACTGTCACCATCATCCCCACTTTACAGTGAGGGAAACGAGGTCCAGATAGGAAAAATTGGTTGTCATCCCATAAATGGCAGAGCCAGGTTCTCTAATTCCTGAGCCAGTGTGCCATGCATACAGTAGATGCTCCATAAATGCTCCATAACAACACCCTGAAATCCGGTGGGCATATACCAAGCCGTGGAGCTCTGTGATCTCTCCAGGCTGAAAGGAAAAGGATCCTGGAGGGTCTGGAGCCTGAGACCCCCGTCGGTCAGGGTTTTCTCCAGCTCCAGCCTGCAAGCTGGCTCCCTGCCTCTCCACTCTTTGAAATCAGTTCCTCATTTTACTGCTCTCTGCCCGGTGCATAGAGACGACACACCTGAGTAAGGAGGTTCACCATTAATATGGCAAATTGGATTCCATAAATTAGTCAATCCACTGCTGGCAGCCGTTTGGCTGGAATTTTTCCAGCAGCTGGTTTTTCAGCTGTTCAAACGCCACGGGGACTGCTGCCTTCCCAGGGACTCTACTCTGTCAAGAAGGTTTTGCTGAGACAGAGGAAGCCAAGTTTTGACATATAGCAAACGCTCTTGTTAACAAAGTGTACCTAATCTTACCTCCGCGAGGGCTTCCCCGGGCACGGCTGATTTCTCCTGGGAGCTGGGGGGAGCCTATGGGAATGAAATGGGCATGCATTGGCAGGTGCCTCTGCTGCCAAGATGAGGAGCCAGGCCCAGGCAGACTGCGATGGTCTGACAGAGGTCAGTTCAGATGTTGGGCTGCTTGGCTTCTGTCCCAGGACCCACTGTGTCGCCCAAGATCTCAGTTCCATTCTCTGGGAAGTTTCTTGCATTTCCCCCATACACAAGCCTCTGAGTCAGGCACACGTGGCAGGGCACAGACAAAAAACGGTTATGGTCCTTAGTCCCAGAGCTTCCAGGTTCCAAAAAGAGATGAGACATGCACAACCTCCCTAATTAAGTCAACAAATGAAAAGGTTCTAAGTCAGGAGCACAACTTTGGGGGGCGGGGGGACAGTGTCAGGAAAAGCTTTATTGACAGGTGGCATCTAGGTGGGTCTTGAAGGTTGAATAGGAGTTCAACAGCTAGTGACAGAGTTAGAAGTATGAGTAAAGGCAGGAAGGTGGGAAGCCCAGGGCATGTACAAGAAACAAGAACTGGTCCCATTTGGCTGAAAAGCAGGAAATTAGGAGAGAAGCAACTAGAGAGGTGATAAATCATCATCATCATCATCCTTCTGAGGAGTCAATCCGTAAACCTACAAGCCCTAGAAAATGTCTACAAGCTCATCAGAGTCCTGATTTTGCAGTGTGAGGGATAATTCAGAAGCCATAGTAATTGTTTAGCAAGGTCCCACCAAGGCCGCGGCTAGAACACACCTGCACCCACAGGGGTAAAGCACCCAGCAGCCTAGCCCCCGGGAAGGGCTTTCCATCCACCCAGCTCTATTCCATCCCCATGACACCTGAGAATGCAAGGATTATAAACCCACTTTACAGACGGGAAGAGTGAGGCCCAGAGTTTCATGGTGGAGAATGACATGCTTAGGATCTTCCGGTGGTAACTAAAGAGAGGCAGATTTTTCCCCAGTCACCTGACAGTCATTTCAGAGTTTTCTGTCATAATTTGGTGCGTGTTTTCCTCGAGCTGGAGGTAACTTGGTTAGGGGAGGAACGAGCACATGAGCCAGTGATTGGAGCAGGCTGATACTTGTAATTACTGAGGGGATTGGGAAGAAGGGGCTCCTGATGCTGCTCCAGGAGTGAAGCCTGCCCAGAGTCTGGAAGAATCTCATCAGGAGGGGGAAGATGAAGAGAGCCAGGAACTCCAGGTAGAGGGAACAGCCTGTGCAAAGGAATGAAATGCAAACTAACTAGAGTGTATGTTCCATCAGAATAGGAGCTTGGTCTATCCAGCAATATGCCCAGTGCCTGGCCCATGGTCATTGCTCAGTGGATATTGAATGAATGCATGAGTGAATGAACAACTAGTTTATTACAATTCAGGTTGAGTTCAAACCGGAAATAGTTTTAATTTTCTCCAACCTGGGGATGTCTGGGTGGCTCAGCCGGCTAAGCATCTGACTCTTGATTTCAGCTCAGGTCCTGATCTGAGTGTTGTGGGATTGAGTCCCCCACCCCCCGTTGGCACTCAGCTTCTCTCTCTCTCTCTCCCTCTCTTCTTCTCTCTCCCTCTCCTTCTGCCCCTCCCCTCCAAATAAATAAATAAATAAGTAAATCTTTAAAAAAATTTTTTCTCCAACTGTGCTTTCACCCATGCCTTGAAAAATCCTCCTTCCCACCCCTGGATATCTTGGGCAGATCCCAGCATTTTTGGTCATTTCTAGTATTAGGAACAGTCACATTTTCAGAAGACTCACTCCAATTAAAGTCTACTCCAGTCTAAAGTATCCCTCATCCCCCAACTCAGACCCAATTCACAGCTCAAGACACCACCCCACACAAACATACAGCAGTTTTTAAGGGGCGGGGCCTCTCCTTTCCTGCCCTTCCAGAACCCTCCCCAGTCTGTGGCTCTGACAGCACCTTGCCGGAGGGATTAGAGATGCTGCAAAAGTCTGTTACTGAATCTGAGCTCCTCAAGGGAGTGTGTTGCATTTTATTCTTTTTATTGAGATAAAATGGACATATAACATTGTATTAGTTTCAGGTGTAGAACATAATGATTCTCTACCTGTATATATTGTGAGGTGATCACCACTGTAAAGACAAAATTATTTTCTTTTCTTATGGTGAGAACTTTTGGGATCTACTCTCTTAGCAACTTTCAAATATGCAATACAGTATTATTAACTACAGTCGCCATGCTGTGCATTACCTCCTTAGGACTTTCTTATTTTATAACTGAAGTTTGTACCTTGTGACCACCTTCACTCATTTCACAGCCCCCGTTCCCCACCCCCTGCCTCTGACAACCCCCAATCTGTTCTCTGGATATCTGGGTTCAGGTGGTTTGGCTTTTTTTAAGAATCCACATATAAGTGAGATCAAATTGTATTTATCTTTTTCTATTTCACTCAGCATAATACTCTCAAAGCCCATCCATGTTATCCCAAATGGCAAGATTTCCTTCTTTTTTTATGGCTGAATAATATTCCTCTGTGTATGTTTGTGTGTGTACACATTGTACTATAAATACATCTTTATCCCCTCATCCATCAGTGGACATTTAGGTTGCTTCTGTGTCTTGGCTATTGTAAATAAGGCTGCAATGAAGATGGGGGCACAGATATCTTTTCGAGTTAGTGTTTTCATTTCCTTCAGAAAAATAACCAGAAGTGGAATTGCCAGATCATGGGGTAGCTCTATTTTTAAATTTTTGAGGAACCTCTGTACTGTTCTCCACAGTGGCTGCATGAATTCGCATTCCCATCAGCAGTGCACAAAGCTTCCCTATTCACATCTTCCCCAGCAGTTGTCATCTGTCGTCTTTTTGATACTGGCCCTTCTAGCAGATGCATGACGATATCTCATTGTGGTTTTGATGTGCATTTCCCTGAAGATGAGTGATGTTGAGTACCTGTTATGTACCTGTTGGTCATCTGTATGTCTTCTTTGGAAAAAATGTCTATTCAGATTATTTGCCCATTCTTCATCGGCTTGCTTGTTTTTGATATTGAGTTGTATAAGTTCTATATACATTTTATTTATTTATTTATTTTTATTTTAAAGATTTTATTTATTTATTTGAGACAGAGAGAATGAGAGACAGAGAGCATGAGAGGGAGGAGGGTCAGAGGGAGAAGCAAACTCCCCACCGAGCAGGGAGCCCAATGCAGGACTCGATCCCGGGACTCCAGGATCATGACCTGAGCCGAAGGCAGTCGCTTAACCAACTGAGCCACCCAGGCGCCCTCTATATACATTTTAGATATTAACCTTTTATCAGAGGTTGTTTGTAAGTATTTTCTCCCATTCACTAGGCTGCCTTTTCATCTTGTTGATGGTTTTCTTCACTGTGCAGAAACTTTCGGTTTATGTCCTTTTGCCTGCTTAGTCTTGCTTTTGTGGCCTTTGTTTTTGGTGTCAAATCCAAATAATCATTACCAAAACTAATGCCAAAGAACTTAACCACCTATCATTTCTTCTAGGAGTTTTAGGTTTCAGGTCTTGTATTCAATTTTTTTTTTTTTTTTTTGCTTTCAAATCTTTGAGTACATTGTTGTGTATGGCATAAGGTAAGTGTTCCAGTTTCCTTCTTTTGCATGTGTCTGTCCAGTTTTCCCAGCACCATTTATTTAAGAGACTGTCCTTTGCTCATTGTGTTTTCCTAACTGCTTTGATGAAGCTAAATTAATTGACCACATATGCATGGGTTTATTTCTGGGCTTTCTATTCTGTTCTGTTGATCTACGTGTCTGCTTTTATGCCAATACCATACTGTTTTGAATACTATTGCTTTGTCATGTATCTTGAAATCGGGAAGAGTGATGCCTCCAGCTTTGTTCCTCTTTCTCATGATTGCTTTGGCTATTTGGTATCTTTTGTGGTTCCAGAGTATGTTGCATTTTGGAAGGGCCATTCTTCCTTAAGCTGGATGGTTTTGTGTATCACAAGAAGTCCAGCATCCCAGCCCACTAAATGCCAGGACGGCCTCCCTCCCCATAATTGTGACAAAAGGAGCCCCTCACACTTACAGATGCTCCCCTAGGGAGTGATATTATCTCATTTTGAGAACTGAGTCTTGGCTGGGGCTATTTGTCATTCTCTTTTGGCTGATATCCCCTGGTCAACATGCCAGCTCTTCTATGAAGCACAGCAGGGTTCTGCCAAGGCTCCCCGCGGATACCTCCACAGTGCCCTGCCCCCTGACTTTGGCTTTGCATTCTCCAGCTGACCTCTCGTGACCCCTAGCTCCTGCCCCTGGGAGGCTGTCACAAAGACTCTCTCTTCCTGCCAGGGTTTCCTCATGCTTGCAGACAGCATCTTGGTCCGGATGCACTAAAGGTTCAAGCCAGCTACTTTCTGTGGCGTCCTCTTGTTCCATGATGAGCAACAGACATACGGGCTGTCTGTGACTGTCCTCTCATTCCAACTGCCACCGCAAGCTGCCCCGGGCATGCTCCCAAGTGGGTCCTCCAACTCCAGGCACACATGTAAGTTCCCACCAAAATTACTCCCTCCCAGGCTGCAACCTGGTGCCCACACACGTCTGCAACTTAGCACACCTGCAGCTGGGGAGCAAGACACCGGTCCCTGTTATTATAGGAACGCCCGCGTCTCTAACTACTTGGGTTTTGCTCACTTGACTTGAATGGGGGAAGGGAAAATCTGGAGTGCTTTCTGCTTCCACGTGTGCCCTCCTCTCTCCAATGTCTAGTCTTGGAGAGGGGCCATTATGGCTGCTGGTGGGAGTGGATAGGATTCAGCCCTGCGGGGTCTATCTCTCCCAGCAGGTGGAAGAGTGTGTCTGTTCTCCATTTTAGGGTTTCTCCTAACTTCTGAAACAGCCACCATATGCCTTTTTCCGCTTCCCTTTACAAATGAATGAATAAACACAGTTCTTTGGGAAACTGTAAGTAGATCTCTGAGCCCAGAAGTCAGGGTGTATGTAGAGTAGATGAGAGTAAATGAGTCAGCTAGAATCCTGGAATATATAGAGTAAGTGGTTTTTATGCACTAAATTCTACAGGATGGGCTTCCAATGCATCATCTCAGTTACAACCTAATTTTATGGAGAAGGAAATTGAGACCCAAAGAGGTCAGGTGACTTGCCCAAGGTCACCCAGCTGAGAGGTCGAGGGGCCAGGCCATGAACCAAGGTGGTCTCAGGAATGCCATGTTCTGAACCCCTGCTCTGATTACATGAAGCTCGTGGCAGATCCATCCTGCCAGCAACCTGGACCACAAAGCCCTGAGTAGGGGCTCAGAGGGGTCCTCATTATGCCAGTGATTGATATCCCAGCATCCACCAGTCCCAGGCTATGGGAAGTCACGCTACCATTTTACTAATGAGTGCGGCCCTTATAAAACCAGTCCCCACCCAGTCACCACCCCTCTGTAGCCTCTTCCCAGTCTGTCAAGTCAATAAGTCTATCCTCAGTCTCTTGCTGATGTGTGATTGTCAGATGCTGCCATCCAGATGCACAAGGAGAACCACAAATAGTGCCAACAATGCAGGACTGTGGGAAGTCTATGACAGGGGTGATAGAGAGCTGCTCTCGCCTCAAGCAAATGCCTGGCCCCAGAGGATGTGGTGAGGGCAGACCAGCTAACACCCCAGGACAAGAGCTTTGACAAGAATGGCCTGATTGTGCCATGAAAACCAACCTGGAAGTGAAAGATTTAGGATCAAACTCTCATGTAGCCCCTCATAGTAATCACCCTACAATCAGCATCAGATTCATGCTTTGTTCACTTGTAAAATGGATGCAGAATGCCTTTATACCCTAAATTTCTTTATTTGTTGTTTTTATAGTTATTCATTCTATTTTTTATAAAGATTTTATATATATTTATTTATTTAGAGAGAGAGAGAGAGTGAGGGAGTGGAGGAGCAGAGGAAGAGGGAGAGAATCCTGAAGCAGACTCCCCGCTGAGCACGGAGCCCGACACAGAGGCTCGATCTCACCACCCTGAGAGCAGACCTGAGCCGAAATCAAGAGTCGGACGCTCAACCGACTGAGCCACCCAGGTGCCCTTATTCCTTCTATTTTTAAAAAATTGATTTTCATCCACATTTCTTCTCTCTTTCTACTTTCTATTCCATTTCAGCCCCTGCTTTTGGAGACTGGTCAGATTGGGGAGGGAGAGAGAAGACAGAGGCCAGGGAGGGAGAAGTCCGAGGGAAAATGGAAAGAAGGAGGGCAGGACAAAGGATGGGTGGCACACATCCCCAGTGCCCCGCCCCGCAGCAACACTGGGAATGGCAGCTGACGAGGGCCTTCCCGAGCTTGGTGGGCGGGACACAGACACGATGGGTCTGGGGAGGCCTCAGCCATGCCTCCTCCACAGACACTTACCGAGTGCCTCCTGCATGCTGGAAGTGCTGCTGGCCCAGAGGAGGGAGAGCTCCGTAGCTGACGATCTGTGAGGAGAGAGAGGTGCATGAACAGAGAATTCTTTTTTTTTTTTTAAGATTTTATTTATTTATTTGAGAGAGAGAGTGAGAGAGAGAAAGAACACAAGAGGGGGGAGCGGGAGAGGGAGAAGCAGACTCCCCGCTGAGCAGGGAGCCCGATGCGGGACTCTATCCCGGGACTCCAGGATCATGACCTGAGCCGAAGGCAGTCGCTTAACCAACTGAGCCACCCAGGCGCCCTGAACAGAGAATTCTATATAAAGTGTGGTGTGTTGTGTTTTGTCTTTGAGAAAAAGCGAATAGTGAGTCTCTAGGGAATGACGTTGTTATAGGTTGAACTGTGTTCCCTTCCCAAAAAAGATATGTTTAAGTCTTAACTCCCAATACCTCCGGATGTGGCCTTACTTGGAAATAGAATCATTGCAGATATAATTCGTTAAGGCGAGGCCAGGCTGGACGAGGGTGGGCCTCTACCCCACTATGACTGGTGTCCTTCTAACAAGATGGCCATGGGAAGACGGAGACAGAAGCTGTGCAGCCTCAAGCCAGGGGATGCTGGAGGCTAAGGGAGGGACATAGAACAGCTTCTCCCACAGCCTCCCAGAGAGCAAGGCCCCTCCAACGCCTTGATTTTGGACTTTTCACCTTCAGAATCGTGAGACAGGACATTTCTGGCATTTTAAGGCACCCAGTTGGTGGTACCTGGTTCCACAGTAGTCCTAGAAAACTAATGTATACGCTGAATGAAAAAAAAAAAAATCCCCCAAGGTAACAACCTGTATGATTCTATTTGTTAAGCGTGCTTGAAATGACAAAATTATGGAAATCAGAACAGATTTGTGGTTGCTAGGGCTTGGGGGTGGGGAGGAAAATGAGTGTGCCTGTAAACGGGACCCAGTGGTTGCCTTAACTACCTCCATTTTTACCTCAGTCTGTACTTTCTGACTGATTAAGTTCTTCTCCCCAGCTCATCTCTTAACTCGGGGCTAGGCAGGCAAAGCCTCCCGTGGTGGGAACCAAAACTGCCCCCTCCAGCAGTAAGGACTACACTGACGCCAGCAGGACCCCGTGTGATTGACCCCAAGACAATGACTGACCTGACCTGTGCTGTCCAGCTGCCTGCATCCACTGACCTTCGTCCCACCATTTTCTTAGAGAACCCTACAAGTATTTACAGCACTTTGGAGACAGCCTTTGGGACACTAGTCTGCTGTTCTTCCCTGAGCCGGCCTCACCGAAATAAATCCCTTTCTCATTTCACCACTGCTCTCTCTCTGCTTCTGGATTTACTAGGACAAGTGGCCGAACCCGGTCCGTTTGGGCCCCCCCAGAGCCAAGTGCTCTTGGTCTTTGGTAAATTACTCCCAGTTTGCTGGTGAGAAATTGGCGCTCAGAGACATAAAGACCACACAGCTGATGGGCCGTCGGGTCTAACTTAGACATTCTGGCTCCCAACCTGTATTTTCTTTGCCTTTTTGTCTCTAGAAAATCCAGAGCGTTTTCAGACTGGGATGCACCCTAAGTTCACATTCTACAACTTCCCATCCAGTTGTTCTGTACCTCTGCTTAGATGCTGGGGACCCCACGACCTTTGCTTGGGAACATCTCTGCCTGGCTCCCTCCTCCTTTCAGATTTCATCTTCAACACTGTGGGGATCCACTCAGAACCCCAGAGTTGGTACGAAGATTAAGCTGAAAACATTTGAAACTCAACAGATGCAGAAAGAAACCTTCTCAGAGCCTCCCTTATCTGACTAACAGCTGCAACTTCTAGGAAATGAGGCTTCCATGAATTCCCTCTTTGGGACAAGTCTACTTCCAGGAGAGAGACCAAAGGTAAACCTACAGTAAAGTCCTCTCTGGGGGAGTTTCACGCCCCTGAAGAAGATGGAAAGGCTACGTGTACCCATATAGACAAACATCATCACAAACTTCCTATCTCCCATTTGTTTTCCTAAAAATCCATTTGTCTTTTCTAAAGAAACCTATTTGCTCTTCCCATAGAAGCCTCTCCCCCCACTTTCTCCTACTAAGCTTAAGTATATAAGCCTCTAACTTTATCCATGTATTGAGCTACATGGATACCTACTTCTTCTGTTAGCTCCTTTTGCTATGCATACAAATAAGCCTTTTTTTCTCCTGTTAATGTCTCTTTTCAGTTTAATTTGCATGTCCCCATTGACTGAATCTAAGAGGGTAGAGGCAAAGTTCTTCCTCTCCCACAACAGCATCTACCCCAGGACCTCTTGTCCCTGACCCTCACATCTGCTCTCTACCCTGGCCATATCTCCTCACCCTACTCTCTGAGCACTTATCCCACAAGAGTTAGATGATTATTACTGGGGACAAAGGTTTATAATGCCCAGACACTGTCTTTTGGCTGCCACATCTCCTGCTCACTCCCCATATCCCTGTATCACTGTGTCCCTGCCCCAGGTACCTGGTGGGGCCTCCTTGTTTACTGATTGAAGGAATGGGGTGTCCTGCTCAACTGTTCTGCACTGTGTCTGGCCACGTGCAGAGACATTTACACTGAAATCACCTCCACTCCCCTCCAGGGTTTTCAGTAGGGAGTCTGCTTGGGATTCTCTTTCTCCCTCTCCCTCTGCTGCTTCCCCTGCTCACACTCTCTCTCTCTGAAATAAATAAATAATCTTTTGAAAAGAAATTGTTCTACCACTTAGATAGATAAAAACCCCAGCTAACAGTTTGGTGTGTTTCCTTAACCTTTTTTTTCCCCTTATGTATAGTAAGCCCGTAAGCAAAATTGGGACTGTACTATATATTTAGTGTTATATCTTCCCTTTTTACTTAAAATAATATCACCATCATTTATCATGAATATGTTTCTCATGTCATTAACTACTCCTTGAAAGAAATGAATTTTAATAATCTGTAATATTCTATTACATGGGTTTATTTCCTTCATTCACTAAATATTTATTGAACATCTACAATGTGCCGAGCACTATTTTAGGCACTGGGGAACAAGTCAGAGGAGGTCCAGGTCCCCAGCCTCATGTAGCGGAACTCTGGGAGGGAAAGAGACAGGCAATAATGTGATATTTTGGTTGTCAGATGCTATCATGTATACGAGCCTGTATTTTTTGACGTTTATGCTGCTTTCACATTTGAGAGCAGGGGCTCTGTGTCAGAAAGATCTGAACTTTCCCACGTATTATGTGCCTTTGGTAAGTTACTCAACCTCTTTGTGCCTCAGTTTCCTCATCTGTAAAATGGGTATAAAAGTACTCGCTGACGTAAATGAGATAACGCAGGCCAAGCACCCAGCGTGTGGTAATCACTTAACACAAGTCAACTGTCATTATTATCACAACAAATGAACAGAAATCCATGTGCCCACACTTAGTAATTTTTGCAAGATAAACTCCTAGCCTTAGAGTGAGGGGGTCAAGATTCACATTTGTAAAGCACTGACATATTGCCAAAATGTCCCGGAGGAAGACTCCACTCCCATCTAGAGTCCCAGCGCATTGGTGGAACGTGCCCGGGAGATCTCCTTAAGGACCATATCCACCCGCCTTTCGGTTCCCTGCCCCGATGCTTCTATGTTGCCCTATGCACCTGACACCACTGACGTCCTTGAGAATTCTCTCCCCATTGCTTCCTTGACCTCTACACTGCCAGGACTTCCGTCGCGTCGTCCCTCTGCCCCCCCACCCCCACCTCATGCCCCTGACTCCTGTCTGATGAGTCTGCCCTGGGCCGACAGGACTGGCCTCTTCCTCCACGTCCGCCGCCTTGGAAAGCCCCATGGCTGTGGCCAGCACCTCTGTGAAGACGTTGTCCACAGCCACTTATCTACCTTCCGTTCTATATTGTGATTGTCTTACCTCGAGTTCGTTGAACTTCTTGATCTGTGAGTGAATGTTTTTTCACCTACCTTGAGGTGTTCTCAGCAATTCATTTTTCACAATTTTTTTTTTTTTTTGCCTTTTGTATTCCCCTTTCTTCTGGGGCTGCATTTACGTGTATGTTATAACACTAGATATGATCCCAGACCTCTGAGGCTCTGTTCCTTTTGTTTTGTTTTTTTCCACTTTCTCCTTTCCTTTGGGCTGTTAATTTCTATTCATCATTCTTTAAATAACACTGATTCTTTCTTCTGCCCATTGAACCCATCTAGTGAGGTGCTTGGGCTTTTGAGTAATTCAAATCTTGACCCACACCACTTCCTAGCCAAATCCCCCCAACCTCTCTGAACCCCAGCTCCTCATAAAATAGGGGTGACAATACCTCTTTCTTAGATCTCAGTGATAATTAAATAAGATAAAAGTGTGCCAAGTTGGTTCACAGAGTAATTATTCAATCAATGGTAGTGATCCATATTTCTAAAACTTAAACTTTTAGTTTTGAGATAATTATGGATTCACATGCACTTGTTAGAAATCATACAGAGAGATCCTGCATAACCTTTACCAGCTTCCCCCAGTGGTAACATTTAGCACAATTGAGTGCAATGTTCTTAGTGGGGCCCAAACAGACAGGGTTCGGCTGCTCACTGCTGGCAAAATCCAGAGGCAGAGAGATGAGCTGGGTTGAAACAAGAAAGGGATTTATTTCGGTGAGGCCAGCAAGGGAAGAACAGCAGACTAGTGTCCCAAAGGCTGTCTCCAAAGTGCTGTAAATACTTGTAGGGTTCTCTAAGAAAATGGTGGGATGAAGTTCAGCAGGTGCAGGCAGCTGGGCAGCACAGGTCAGGTCGGTCATTGTCTTGGGGTCAATCACACAGGGTCCTGCTGGCGTCAGTGTAGTTCTTACTGCTGGAGGGGGCAGTTTTGGTTCCCACCACGGGAGGCTTTGCCTACCTGGGCTTCAGCCCCGAGTTAAGAGATGACTTAATCAGTCAGAAAGTACAGACTGAGGTCAAAATGGAGGTAGTTAAGGCAATGACTGGGTCCTCTTTTAGTAACACACAGAAGTCAAAGCATTGCTGTACATCATCTGGGTGCATGGCTGGTAGCCACTGGGCACTCAGTAAAAATGCACGTGGAACCTGAAGTCTTCAGCTTTAGGGCACCTGGGTGGCTCAGTCAGTTAAGTGTCTGCCTTCAGCTCAGGTCATGATCCCAGGGTCCAGGGATCAAGTTCCGCATCAGGCTCCCTGCTCATCGGGGAGTCTGCTTCTCCCTCTGCCCCTCCCCCAGCTTGTGCTCTCTCTCTCTCTCTCTCTTTCAAAAATAAATAAAAAAAGAAAAAATAAATAAAAATAACAAAACAAAGTCTTCAGCTTTGGTTCATCTCTGGAGATCCAGAGCTCAAGGCAGAAACAAAGAGGAAGGGGGTTGGGGGTAAGACCGGGAGTGACCTGGTTCCAGCCCCAAGAGGGGCTCAGGCAGGTCTTCCTCCAGTATGAGTGGCCAGCCAGGTCACAGTGATGCCAGAGAACAGATTCCAGAAGCAGTGCCTGAAGGGTGTAGGGGAGGGAAACTAATTTTCCCTCTACCTTTCTAGGTTCTTGGCTGAGACACCCCTGAAATAAAAAGACTGATTAACAGGAGAAAAATAAACAAAGTTTAATAATATGTATACCTCCTATACTCCTTGGAGAGACCCAGGAAAACTGAATATCTCTCAGAAATGGCCCGAGCCATTCCCTAAAATACCATCTTCAGCTAATGACAAAATGGGAGGTCACCAGGAAAGCACAGAAAACAAGGGTATGGTTGTTATGCAGACATCAGTCATTGTCTTCTCCTTTGATAAGAGTTTCCAGAGATTTGGTCATGTCCCTTTTCCTGGTACAATGAGGGAGTCACCCTTACAGATGGAGATTTCCCTTATACTTGTCAATGTCTCTTACAAAAGGGTAACTTCTAATCAGTTTTCAGAGCTGCTCCTATGTCTGCAGATTCTTAAAAATAACCAGCTTAAAATCATGCTCATGCCCGAGAAGCATGTTTTGGGATGACATATTCTGTTCCTCTTTGGGGGCCAGGTTTGAACCTCATAGAGGCCAAATACCAGGCTTCACGGACAGAAGGGGTTTCGTGAGAAAGAGGACGGGTCAGCCCTGGGGAGTGAGTCAGCAGAGGGTGCCCAGGGAGAGGACCCAGGCCTTTTGGGAGCCTAGCACCAGAGACCAGCTGGGAAGGGAACTTCTTAACTGGTCTGGAGAAACCGGCCCCTGCGCAGTATTTGGTTGCGTGGCTCCCTCTGCTGGCGAATATCTGAACTGCACGCACCTGTTGGCCACCCAAGAAAACTGCCTCCGTTCATTCCTCCTTCAGTCACCAAGCACAGAAGACACACCCCCAATAACAAGCAGCCTGGGCGCTAAAGCTGGAAGTTATTTTTGGTGACAGATTATCAAACTTCAAGTCATTTTACACAAACACTTCACATAAAATGTATTTAACAAACCTATGTCGTGCTTACTACATGCCAGCCACTATTTTAAATACTTTACAAATGTCACCTAATTTGTTATTCCAAGTAGTTCTGTGGGTAGGCTCGATTAGTACACCCATTTTACAAATGGGAAAACTCGTGCCTGGGGCCACCCACTGATTGATATGCTATGTGAGCGGCAAGCTGGGGTCAAATCCAGGCAACCTGACTTCAGTCTGTGCTCTTAACCATTATGCTACCGTAGAGAACAAGATGGAGTCACTCATGTCAAGCAGTGAGTCACGTCAAGCAGTGATGCAAGCAGCCAACGGTGTTGCCACTAAGACCAGGTATCGCCGAAAGCAACCCTGGCTGACAACATCCAGAACCCATAACCACTAGAACCAGAGAAGACCGGCAAAGGCCCCAGACTGATTAAACCCCTTTTAAAGAGAGGACTTTGCAGCAAACTGTCAGACTCTCCAGACGCTGACCTTTCACGTCTGACCACATCAAAAGGGCAACTGCCCCATTGATCTCTGAACATAGCAGAGATCCTCCATGGCTGGACATGATAAGCAGCAGGTGGACATGATAAGCAGCAGGTGCCAAGAGCTGTCCGGAACCAGCACCCCAACCGTGTGCCCTTCACCCCAGTTGCGTGTTCACAGACTGACTTCTCATTCGGCTCGTTAACTTCTTACCTCTTTTTGTATCATGTTTGCTGTGTGACTTTATCTCGTGCGTGGCTTTGTGTGACGTGTATGAAGCCAAGTTAAACGCATCGTGAAATGTCCTTGAATTTAGAATCCTGAACCTGCTTTACAACTAGGTTAACCTTGCTTTAGGATGGAATCACATTGACATTGTAGAAAGACACACTCATGTATGTGCCTTCATAGCGTCCACAGGATTCCATGTCACGAACTCACTGCACATTAGGCAGTTTGGAAGAATCAGAAGAGACTCCTTGAGCCTTGCTTGAACTGACTATAGCAGAACTAAAAATAATCAATTGGGGAATAGATTTGTGTGAATATAGACTTTCCAGGCATCTCACCTGGGGTAAGATCCTAAGGTATCAGCAAAGGCAGGTGAAAACAAAACCGGTTCCATGCAGGGTGCAATTGGCAGGGGAAACTCATCCCCTTTGCAAGCCGGGCCTGCCATGGAACTAGCCAAAACCGAACCCAAGGGAGACCATTTCAGGAAGGCACTTGGAGGGTTAAGAAAAATCAAACCAGGGGCACCTGGGTGGCTCAGTCAGTTAATCCTCTGATTCTTGATTTCGATTCTAGTCATGATCTCAGGGTTGTAAGATCGAGCCCCGAGTGGAGCCCAGCGCTGCTGAGCATGGAGTCTTCTTAAGATTCTCTCTCCCTCTCTCTCTGCCCCTCCCTGTTCTCTCTCTCTCTCACTCAAAAAAAAGTGAGAAGGGCCAAGAGGCAGGATACCATATTTTGTGTAGAAGACCTGTGGTACCCACAGAGTTACAAGTCAGAAAGAAGCTCGCTACCAGGACCCTGGGAGATGTAATCATGGATCTGAAGGATCCTAAAAACGTAAAGTCCTTATTGTCCTGAGCACCTACGGCTGAGTTTCCCATCTTACCAAAGAAAACCATTTGAAGCCAGACCAGGACCAACAAAGGGGCAAAGATAGTATTCTATTACTAATAAAGTAATAAGGAAGAGCAAATCAGTGACTACTTTAAAGGACAAACACCCATGGGACCACCCATCCTGAGGACCCAGGAAACTATGATGGGGGAGGATTATCAAAGCAGACCTATTATTACAAGGAGGAGTGTTAAATTTTTTTTAAGATTTATTTATTTTAATTTAGAGAGAGAGAGCAAGTGCGAGTGTGCAGGCGAGCAGGGGGAGGGGCAGAAGGACAGGGGGAGAATCTCAAGCAGACTCCCTGCCGAGTGTGGAGCCCGACATGGGGCTCGATCCCACAACCCTGAGATCATGGCCATGAGCCAAAACCAAGAGTCAGACTCTCAACCGACTGAGCCACACAGGCGTGGCCCAGGAGGAGTGTTAAATTAAATCACAGGCAAAGACAACCCATGGAGGTAGCACAAGGTGGAGAATTTACTTGTATATATATAAGTTTTTCTTTCTTCAAAATTTTGGGAGGCAATTTCTTCTAACACACCAAAATACACCCAAAATCTAGTGTGTGGCTCTGTTCTATTCACCAGCCTGATCAGATTCTTTTTTTTTTTCCTTTCTTTCCCCCCCAGTTTTGGGTCTCTTCTGATCTGTTTAGTGTATATTTTTCTGGGGTTGTTGTTACCCTTTTAGCATCTTGTTCTCTCATTCATCTATTCTCCTCTGGACAAAATGACAAGATGGAAAAACTCACCTCAAAAAAAAGAACAAGAGGCAGAACCGACTGCCAGGGACCTAATCAATATGGACATTAGTAAGATGTCAGAACTGGAGTTCAGAATGATGATTATAAAGATACTAGCTGGGCTTGAAAAAAGCATAGAAGATACTAGAGAATTCCTTTCTGGAGAAATAAAAGAACTAAAATCTAACCAAGTCAAAATCAAAAAGGCTATTAATGAGGTACAATAAAAAATGGAGGCTCAGGGAGCCTGGGTGGCTCAGTCGGTTAAGCGTCTGCCTTCAACTCAGGTCATGATCCCAGGGTCCTGGGATCGAGCCCCACATCAGGCTCCCTGCTAAGCAGGAAGCCTGCTTCTCCCTCTCACTCTGCCTATGCCTCTCCCCCTGCTTGTACTCACTCTCTCTCTCTTTCAAATAAATAAATAAAATATTTTTTTTTTAAAAATGGAGGCTCTAACTGCTAGGATAAATGAGGCAGGAGAGAGAATTAGTGATATAGAAGACCAAATGATGGAGAATAAAGAAGCTGAGAAAAAGAGAGATAAACAACTACCGGATCATGAGGGGAGAATTCAAGAGATAAGTGATACCATAAAGCGAAACAACCTTAGAATAATTGGGATCCCAGAAGAAGAAGAAAGAGAAAGAGGGGCAGAAGGTATATTGGAGCAAATTATAGCAGAGAATTCCCTAATTTGAGGAAGGAAACAGGCATCAAAATCCAGGAGACACAGAGAACCCCCCTCAAAATCAATAAAAATAGATCAACACCCCGACATCTAATAGTAAAACTCCCAAGTCTCAGAGACAAAGAGAAAATCCTGAAAGCAGCTCGGGACAAGAGGTCTGTAACCTACAATGGTAGAAACATTAGGTTGGCAGCAGACCAATCCACAGAGACCTGACAGGCCAGAAAAGACTGGGCATGATATATTCAGAACACTAAATGAGAAAAATATGCAGCCAAGAATACTAAATCCAGCTAGGCTGTCATTGAAAATAGAAGGAGAGATAAAAATCTTCCAGGACAAACAAAAATTAAAGAATTTATGAACACCAAACCAGCCCCACAAGAAATCTTGAAAGGGGTCCTCTAAGCAAAGAAAGAGCCTAAAAGTAACATAGACCAGAAAGGAACTTACAGGCAATTCAATGGCACTAAATTCATATCTTTCAGTAGTTACCCTGAATGTAAATGGGCTAAATGCTCCAATCAAAATACACAGGGTATCAGATTGGATTAAAAAACAAGACCCATCGATATGCTGTCTGCAAGAGACTCATTTTAGACCCAAAGACACCTCCAAATTTAAAGTGAGGGGGTGGAAAACCATTTACCATGCTAATGGACATCAAAAGAAAGCTGGGGTGGCAATCTTTATATCAGACAAATTAGATTTTAAACCAAAGACTATAATAAGAGATGAGGAAGGACACTACATCATACTTACAGGGTCTCTCCAACAAGAAGATCTAACAATTTTAAATATCTATGTCCCTAACATGGGAGCAGCCAATTATATAAGCCAATTAATAACAAAATCAAAGAAACACATCGACAATAGTACAATAATAGTAGAGGACTTTAACACCCCCCCCCACACTGAAATGGACAGATCATCTAAGCAAAAGATTAACAAGGAAATAAAGGCTTTAAATGACATACTGGACCAGATGGACTTCACAGATATATTCAGAACATTCCATCCCAAAGCAACAGAATACAAATTCTTCTCTAGTGCACATGGAACATTCTCCAGAATAGATCACATCCTGAGTCACAAATCAGGTCTCAACTGGTACCAAAAGATTAGGATCATTCCCTGCATATTTTCAGACCACAATGCTTTGAAACTAGAACTCAATCACAAGAGGAAAGTTGGAAAGAACTCAAATACATGGAGGCTAAAGAGCATCCTACTAAAGAATGAATGGGTCAACCTGGAAATTAAAGAAGAATTTAAAAAATTCATGGAAACAAATGAAAATGAAAACACAACTGTTCAAAATCTTTGGGATGCAGCAAAGGCGTCCTATGAGGAAAGTATATAGCAATACAAGCCTTTCCCAAGAAATAAGAAAGGTCTCAAATACGCAAGCTAATCCTATACCTAAAGGAGCTGGAGAAAGAACAGCACATAAAGCCTAAACCCTGCAGGAGAAGAGAAATAATAAAGATCAGAGCAGAAATCAATGAAATAGAAACCAAAAGAACAGTAGAAAAGATCAACAAAACCAGGAGCTGGTTCTTTGAAAGAATTAATAAGATTGATAAACCCCTGGCCAGACTTATCAAAAAGAAAAGAGAAAGGACCCAAATAAATAAAATCATGAATGAAAGAGGAGAGATCACAACCAACATCAAAAAAAATACAAACAATTATAAGTGCATATTATGAGCAACTATATGCCAGCAAATTAGATAATCTGGAAGAAATGGATGCAATCCTAGAGATGTATCAACTACCAAAACTGAACCAGGAAGAAATAGAAAACCCAAACAGACCCATAACCACTGAGGAAATTGAAGCAGTAATCAAAAATCTCCCAACAAACAAGAGCCCAGGGCCAGATGGCTTCCCAGGGGAATTCTACCAAATTTTTAAAGAAGAATTAATACCTATTCTGAAACTGCTCCAAAAAATAGAAATGGAAGGAAAACTTCCAAACTCATTCTATGAGGCCAGCATTACCTTGATCCCAAAACCAGACAAGACCCCATCAAAAAGGAGAATTACAGGCCATTATTCGTGATGAACATGGATGCAAAAATTCTCACCAAAATACTAGCCAATAGAGTCCAACAGTACATTAAAAGGATGATTCACCACAACCAAGAGGGATTTATTCCTGGGCTGTAAGTTTGGTTCAACAGCCACAAATCAATCAATGTGATACAATACATTAATAAAAGAAAGAACAAGAACCATATGATCTTCTCAATATATGCAGAAAAAGCATTTGACGAAGTACAGCATCCTTTCTTGATTAAAACTCTTCACAGTGTAGGGATAGAGGGTACATACCTCAATATCATAAAAGCCATCTATGAAAAACCCACAGTGAGTATCATTCTCAATGGGGAATAATTGAGAGCTTTTCCCCTAAGGTCAGGAACACAGCAGGGATGTCCACTGTCACCACTGCTATTCAACATAGCATCAGAAGTCCTAAACACAGCAATCAGACAACAAAAAGAAATAAAAGGCATCTGAATTGGCAAAGAAGATATGAAACTCTTACTTTTTGCAGATGATATGATACTTTATGTGGAAAACCCAAAAGACTCCACCCCAAAACTGCTAGAACTCATACAGGAATTCAGTAAAGTGGCAAGATATAAAATCAACACACAAAAAACTGTTGCATTTGTATACGCCAACAAGAAGACAGAAGAAAGAGAAATTAAGGAGTTGATCCCATTTACAGTTGCACCCAAAACCATAAGATACCTAGGAATAAATCTAACCAACGAGGCAAAGAATCTGTACTCAGAAAACTATAGAATTCTCATGAAAGAAATTGAGGAAGACACAAAGAAATGGAAAAACATTCCATACTCATGGATTGGAAGAACAAATATTGTGAAAATGTCTATGCTACCTAGAGCAATCTACACATTTAATGCAATCCCTATCAAAATACCATCCACTTTTTTCAAAGAAACGGAACAAATAATCCTAAAATTTATATGGAACCAGAAAAGACCCCGAATAGCCAGAGGAATGTCGAAAAAGAAAAGCAAAGCTGGTGGCATCACAATTCTGGACTTCAAGCTCTATTACAAAGCTGTCATCGTCAAGACAGTATGGTACTGGCACAAAAACAGACACATAGATCAATGGAACAGAATAGAGAGCCCAGAAATGGACCCTCAACTCTATGGTCAACTAATCTTTGACAAAGCAGGAAAGAATGTCCAATGGAAAAAAAGACAGTCTCTTCAACAAATGGTGTTGGGAAAATTGGACAGCCACATGTAGAAGAATGAAACTGGACCATTGCCTTACACCACACACAAAAATAGACTCAAAATGGTGAAAGACCTAAATGTGAGACGGGAATCCATTAAAATCCTTGAGGAGAACACAGGCAGCCACCTCTTCGACCTCAGCCGCAGTAACTTCTTCCTAGAAACATTGCCAAAGGCAAGGGAAGCAAGGGCAAAAATGAACTACTGGGACTTCATCAAGATAAAAAGCTTTTGCATAGCAAAGGAAATAGTCAACAAAACCAAAGACAACCAACAGAACGGGAGAAGATATTTGCAAATGTCATATCAGATAAAGGGCTAGTATCCAAAATCTATAAAGAACTTATCAAACTCAACACCCAAAGAGCAAATAATCCAATCAAGAAATGGGCAGAAGACGTGAACAGACATTTCTGCAAAGCAGACATCTAAATGGCCAACAGACACATGAAAAAGTGCTTAACCTCACTCGGCATCAGGGAAATACAAATCCAAACCTCAATGAGAGACCACCTCACACCAGTCAGAATGGCCAAAATTAACAAGTCAGGAAACAACAGATGTTGGCAAGGATGTGCAGAAAGGGGCACCACTGGTGGGAATGCAAGCTGGTACAGCCACTCTGGAAAACAGTATGGAGATTCCTCAAAAAGTTGAAAATAGAGCTACCCTATGACCCAGCAATTGCACTACTGGGTATTTACCCCAAAGATACAAATGTAGTGATCCGAAGGGGCACATGCACCCCAATGTTTATAGCAGCAATGTCCACAATAGCCTAACTATGGGAAGAGCCTAGATGTCCATCGACAGATGAATGGATAAAGAAAATGTGGTATGTATATACAATGGAATATTATGCAGCCATCAAAAAAAAGAAATCTTGCCATTTGCAATGACGTGGATGGAACTAGAGGGTATTATGCTAAGTGAAATAAGTCAATCAGAGAAAGACAAGTATCATATGATCTCACTGATATGAGGAATTTGAGAAACAAGACAGAGGATCATAGGGGAAGGGAGGGAAAAATGAAACAAGATGAGACCGGAGAGGGAGACAAACCATAAGAGACTCTTAATCTCAGGAAACAAACTGAGGGCTGCTGGAGTTTAGGGGAGTGGGAGGGATGGGGTGGCTGGGTGATGGACATTGGGGAGGGTAGGTATTATGGTGAGTGCTGTGAATTGTGTAAGACTGATGAATCACAGACCTGTACCCCTGAAACAAATAATACATTATATGTTAATTAAAAAAATTTTTTTAAAGACAACGCAAGCTACCACTAATAATTGCTTTTGCTAATGGGTCATCATGTGATTTTTGGTATATGACACAGAAGGACTTAGAAGACTTGAGTGACATTTTCATTACTAATTTCTTTCCTGTCCCATTTGTGTGAACAAGAGTTCTCAACCCAAACATCTATAAAAATGACAGATAAGAATAGAATTGATGAGGGAACCCTCCCTTGTTCAATCAATGTCATCGTCATCCACAGACAGATGACGTCGAGGGAGATGTGTCTGTCGGCTCTGTTCAAACAAAACTTCAGGAGCTCTTAACATGTGCCCAACTTGAAGAACTTTGGAGCTGCTTTCAATGCTGAAGGCTGTGATTCTAGAGTCAGAGACCTGCCCACTTGAGGACGCTGCGTCCTATTCTTGATTTCGGCTCCGATCATGATCTCAGGGTCTTTTTTAAATATTTCATTTATTTATCTGACAGAGACACAGCAAGAGAGGGAACACAAGCAGGGGGAGTGGGAGAGGGAGAAGCAGGGTTCCTGCCGAGCAGGGAGCCTGATGCGGGCTCGATCCCAGGACCTGGGACCGTGACCTGAGCTGAAGGCAGCCGCTTAACTGACTGAGCCACCCAGGTGCCCCATGATCTCAGGGTCTTGAGACCAAGACCCACCTTGGGCTACAGGCTCAGCGTGGAGTCTGCTTGTCCTCTCCCTCTGTTCCTCCTCACCCCACCCCTGTTCTCTCTCTCTCAATAGATAAATTAATTTTTAAAAAGTGAAAGAGGGAGGCAGAAGTGGAGTCAGAGAGAGACATGAGGACAGAAGCAGGGCCAATGTTGCTGGCTTTAACACGGAAAAAGGGCTACAAGCCAGGGAATGTAGGTGGCCTCTTGAAGCTAGAAAAGGCAAGAGAATGGATTCTCCCTAGAGTTTTCAGAAAAGACTACACTAAATATGTGGTCATTTCTTATAGCAGCACTAGGAAACCAACACTGCAGTAAGTGATGGAGTCCAGATTCAGACCCGAGTGTTCTGATGCCCAAATCTGCTGCTCTATTCCCTATAGGGTTACATTGCTTTGACTCTAACCCCTCCCTGACCCTCCGTTGGGAGTTAGATGTCTGTTTTTCACTTTTTTTTTTTTTTCCGTTTTTCACATGGTGTCTCTAGTCTCCATTCCCAGCAGCTCTCACCTCAGGGCCTTTGCACTGGCTGTTCCCTCTGTATAGAAAGCTTTTCCCTCAGATATCTGAATAGCTTACTCTCTAATTCCTTGAGTCTTTGTTCAGATACCATCCTATTTAAAGTCAGAAGCACCTACCACTGCTGCACAATCTCTATTCTTCCTCCCTACTTAGTTTTCCCTAAAGCATTTATCATCACATAGCATGCTATATGCTTATTAACTTGTTTATTGTAAAAGCCATCAGGAAAGGGAGTTCTGTTTTTTTGTTCACTGCAGTATCCTCAGACCCTAGAGGAGAGCCTGGCCCATGGTGTGCTCAGAAATTATTTGCTGAATGAATTGTGAGATGGGATGATGAGGTAGGAATTAGGTAGTGATGGAAAGAGAGGTGAGATGATGAAGAATGAGAGAGTCAGAGCAACAAGACTTGATCACTGAGCTGGCTGGGGCTGGGAGAGGGAAAAGGGGAAGCTTCTGGCTTAGGTATCTGAATGGTGTCATTAGCCAGGATAAAATATACATGAGGGTGAACAGATCCTAGGCGAAGATGCTAAGTTTGGTTTTGGATATTTGCAGGGCATCAATGCATGTGTGTGTTTGTGTGTGTACAGAGATACAGAGAGGAGAATACACACATACTCAAACACAAGTAAAAGTACATATGCAACTATATACATTGTGAAATTCGATATTGTGTTTAAATTCCTGGATATTCTAAACACAACCTAGTCTAATTACAAAAAAATATTACTTCTACATGTGAGCAAGACAAAAGTAACTAATGTGACTCTTCATAATCTTCTGAGGGATTTGGACATTCCATACAATCTTCCCAGCCCCACCCTTTTTTTCTAGGGCAAAAGCATATTCCCTGATTGGGCCAGTTCCTCTGCCGCTTTTCTGAGGGAAATCCAAGAAATTGGTAAAACACAGCTAAAACTAAGGAAAGTAGAGAAGTTAAGTTTATCTACATAATGAATAGCTAAGAGGAAGCAGAAAGGGGATGGAAAGACTGGAGCACTTGCTGCTTGGGGAGGTTGGAAGCTGCAGGAGTCGGGGTTGCAGAGCTGGCTGTCAATGGGGTGGAGAATATTGACAGGGTCAGCAATAGGGAGAAAAGAGATGAATGTGTTTGCTGTGCATTAAGGCCCTTCTCAATGTGGGTCCTCCAGAATTTTGTTTTTCTTTCGTCTTATCAGCCTCTGTTTGTTTGAATGTGACACCACCTCAGGAATTACACTTCTTCAGGTTACCCACAGATTGCTTAGACATTCCATACAATTCTGGCATTTCTCTCAGCATTCAGGAAGGGAGAGTCCTCCTGCCCTCCACCTATCATACCATTTCATGTATCATGTAGATGCCACATTTGCTAGTGGAGTTCAACTGTGTCAAGACTTTCTATTATGGTATTTTAATGATGATGAAAAAGAGTAATTTCCTATATTTTGTACCTATTGTGTGTGAATTAGTGAAATATTTTTAGCATTTCACAACTAAAATCCCTAAATTGATTAGGAACAGGAGAAACAACAAAGAGCAAAAAAATTCGTCTCTCCAGTTCAGCAACATGCAGCATTTTGAGCACCTGTTATGTAAGTTTCCAGAGGCCAAGGGGATGCTTGCTCTCTTTCTAATGTCCTGGTGGATGTAATAAATGATCAACTTTACCAACTAGGTGCAAGATTAGTTATTTTGAGACAACATTTGGCATCATCACAAGTCACAAATCATCAAGGGAAAAAAAAAACCAAAAAAACATCTAGGTAACTCATTAGACAAGGAAATACTCCCAGATGATCATGTTTATTCCAGAGACCAAATAATGGCTTAAATGTTGATCCAAAAGTATATGTCAACTTCACGGTTCCAAATCCCATTCCAGTTCTTGGAGCATTAAGTGGAGTTCCCAGTTACGATTTTTGCATATTTTAAATATTTTATATTTTCACAATCGTCTTAGTTCTTTTTACGTCTAGGTCATTGTCCCAAATTGTTGACAATAGCCTAATAACTCCGATTTAAATTTTTTTTAAGTAAGATATTCACAAGATTCACATTTTGCTTATAAGTTACACGTTGCCCCACGGACACAAGCCCTTCGAACGCGACTCCCGCAGCGAGGGGTTTGGTTCCTATCGGCTTCCGTAGCCTCCCTCGGCAACTTCCGTTTCTGACGGCCGCCTTGGCGGGGGCACTTCCGGCAGCGGTGGTTCGAGCGGCCGAGGCAAGATGGTGAGTGACTAAGGGTTTCCGTCGGTGGTCGCGGCGCGACGGGGTCGGAGCGGGCCGAGACGAGAGCACGAGACGGCTGCCCGAGGCACTCGGTCCGCCCGCTCTCCTGCCCGGTCTTCTCGGGGGACGGAGACTCCCGGAGACAGTGCTTGGGTCCGCCGCGGCCCGTGGCCGACCGGAGGGCCTGACCCGGGGCACCTGGGGCCGGGGCTCGGCGCGAAGGGTACCCCGGGCTGATTCGTGGGGCGGCAGAGCGGGTCAGGGCGCCCGGCTTTGCTGCTCCGCCGACCCGGGCCCTGCAGACCGGCGCGGGGAGTTTCAGCGGGAGCCTCCCGAAGCACCTGGGACGAGAGCTTTCTGAGCCGCTCAGGTGAAGGGCTGCGCGCCTGGAAGAGAGGGAGGGATTCGTTCCGGCCGAGGAGGGGAGAGCGCAGTCGTGCACGATCGCTCTGAGTGGGGCACCTGGAGGAAGCGTTGAAGACTGACGCTTTTATGACAGGTGGAACTCGGGGGGGACGCTCCCGTGGTGCATTAGCAATAATAAAAACAGCATGTATTCGTTAGTCTACTAAGCGGGTACTTACTGAGCACCTGTAAATGGCGGGGGGGCGGCCAGGCTCTGCTCTAGGCACTGAGGGCGCAAGGGGTGAGTGTGACTACCGAAGTCTCTTTCTTCATGGAACTTGCATTCTGGACAAGGCAGACAAAAGCCGAAAAAGAGACGTGTAATATGATGACATGGGGCGGGATAGAGATGGGTGGGATGGCCATTGTTACAGGACTGTTTCCTAGAAAGGAATGGGATGGGAGGGGTGGCTGTTTTACATAGGGTATCAGCAAAGGTCCCTCTGAGGAGGTGACATTTGAGCAGCAGAGATCTAAGTAAAATGAGAGCGTATCCTGTGCAAACATCTGAGGGAAACGTGGTCCAGCCAGAAGGAATAGTAAGCGCAAAGGGCCTGAGATGGGAATGTGTTGAGCCCGTATCCTGAGCATGTAGCGGGATAGGTCTTATAAGGACTTTGGGGTAATGTTCTAAGCATGTGCCAGGTGCTTTTCTGGCACTATTATTGAAGTATAGCTGACAGGCAGTGTTACATTAGTTCCAGGTGGACAACATAGTGATTGGACAAGTCTGTATACTACGCTGTGCTCACAAGTGTAGCCACCAGCCGTCACTGTATGATGCTATCACAATATTATTGACTGCGTTCCCTGTATGTGCTGTACCTTTGTACCTCTTATCCCCGTGACTTACACATTTTATAACTGGAAGCCTGTACCTTCCACTCCGCTTCTCCCATTTTGCCCAGCCCCCACCCCCTTTCCTCTGGCAGTCACCCGTTCTCTGTGTTCACGGGTCCTTTTCTGCTTCGTTTGTTTTTGATTCCACGTATGAGTGAAATCATGTGGTATTTGTCTTTCTCTGTCTGACTTCACTTAGCTTAATACCCTCTGGGTCCATTAATGTTGCAAATGGCAAGATCTGTTGGGTTTTTTTTTTTAATGGCTGAGTAATATCCGTGTGTTTGTGTGCATTACACACCACATCTTCTTTATCCATTCATTTATCATTGGGCACTTAGGTTGCTTCCATATCTTGGCTACTGTAAATAATGCTGCAATAAACGTAAGGGTATTTTCCAGCATTTTCTTATTCTTCACAGCAGTCCTTGCAGTGATTCTTATCCTCACTTTACCACAGAGGAAACTGAGACACGGTGTGTGGCTGTGTGCTGTAACAACAACCCCTGTTAGTGTTTTCTAGACGACGTGCAGTAGAGAGACACACACATGCTGGTGTCCAATAGACCTGAGTGATTCCCAGCCACATCTCTGACAAGTTCTGTGGTAATAGGCAAGTCACTTAACATCTCTGGGCCTTGGTTTTCTTATCCGTAAACCAGAGGTAATGATAGTACCAACCGCATGGTGTCTGTAAGAATTAAACAAGGTGATACCCTGAGAATGTACACTGCTTCCCGTAAGTAAGGCCTTAATAATGGGTATATTTCTTATTGTTATTGGAGACTGAGAAACATCATGTAAAATGCCCCACACATGAAGAAGTTTGGGACCTGTTCAGGAAAATGTCCTCCTGTGGGGCCAGACCGGCAGGATCATGAGAAAGGTAGATGAACGTGGGAAGGGTCAGCCGCAGCCAGTTTGGCAAGAGCCAGGTATGCCACCATAAAAAGTTTGGACATTACACCATAGATGCTAGGGAACAGTTGAAGGTTTTTGAGGAGAATGAAAGGATCAGCTCTTTGTTTTAGAAGGTAATAGCTGGATTGGTGAGGGGAGAAACTGTTGTGGGAACCTCAGTTGCGAGGCTAGAGTCCTGGATAATTGGATTATTGACCAATAGTATTGTATTGCTAGTAGTTACTTTGAGTCACACAAATGCTGAGTGGTTTATGTGCATTACCTCATTTTCAGTAACGGGAGTTAGTATCATCCCCACTTTCCAGTTAAGGGTGCGAAGGCTCAGGGAGGTGACCTGACTTACCTGAGGTCACATAGCCTATTAGTGATGGAGTCAGAATTGAAACCTGGATGCATCTAATTCCATAGCCCATGTTCTTAGGCTTGTTGCAGTTCCTCATCTAGAAAGTGGGAATAATGAACCCTACCTTGAAGGATGGTGTGGAATTAATGAGACAGTGAAGGAAAATGTCTAGTATAGACTTAGTCACATTGTAAGAAACCCACAAACATTAGCTGCCCCAGCCAACAGCAAATTTCTTTAAGAGGTAGAAGTAGTAATTGTTAAAGGCCTATAATTTGGACAGCCTATTGCAGTATAACTAATTCTGTTAACCAAAATTTCTCAGAGCTCTTAAATACCTTCTTCAGAATAAAGCACAAAATTTTAAGAATCTTGCATGTAGGGAAATATATTTGATCCTAACTCTTTTAGGTAACCATGATATGGTGGTTCTTTCTTGATAATTAAGCTGGCAGTATATTAATTTAGAGGTGCTTATGTGGAAGTGATTTGAGGGGAATAAAAGGGCCCCTTGATTCAAGTAAGTTCACTATTACTTAAAATGCTATCATTTTTGAGATACTGTTCTGTGTTAAGCATTGCCCTGCAACTGAGTGGTCTGTTTTAAAGTCCAGAATCCCATGAGCTTATTAATACACTGAATTCTTGATACCTTAAAGTGATTCAGCTTTTTAGGTTGGCAAGAAAGACCTGCCTGAGAGCCCCAGGCTTTAGAGATGGGAGGTATATAAGTTGATATTGAAAGGAAAGTCTCCTGAGTCTTGGTGTGATCTTAATAAGGAGTAAATGATTGATAAATGATGGTTGAATAGGTAAAATTATTTAGCTTTGATGGCCTAATTTCATGAAATAGACTCAGTCAAGTAGTTTTATAATAAAGAATGTCAAGCTCTATATTTTCCCCTCAAAAAGGGGTAGTCTTAGAATCCCAGCCTCATCATGATACAGACGTTACATCAGATTCTTAATAGAATCGTCCTTGATTTAAGATGCAACCAGTTGCAAGGAAGCTAACAGCTTTTCAGGAAAAAAAGAAATTCTGCCATGCTAAATGTATGCGTTGACTACAGGGTACACCTTAAGTTCAGAGATGTTAAAATGAGGGGGAAGTCTTGGTGTCTTAGAATCAGGAAAATAAAAAGGATGTTCTTTTGAAGTGATCATATTCTGAATGTGTACCTCTGATTTCTTTTTTCAGGGTCAGAGTCAGAGTGGTGGTCATGGCCCTGGAGGGGGCAAGAAGGATGACAAGGTAAATAAGCCAGATAGGTCTGTGATGCAAGTAAATCATGGAACATATCCTAGATCTCAGCTGAGAAGTTCTTTGGGGATTCGTGACTTTGAAAATGCAAAATAAGTGATCCTGTAGTTATTTACCCAGCCTGGCCTACAGATTCAATGTCCTCTTCATGTTTTAGAAAAGATTATTGACCTGTCAAGTAAGTAGTTATGAATTAATGGTTTTTAAATGTATAAAATAACATTACAGAGTGTTAAATTGCTTGTAATTTTAGTGTTTAATTTCTTCAGATGTGAAGAATTGTCTCAAATTATCTCAGCTCAGACTTTTGGTATATAATTCTGAATTCTGACCTCTAGTCCTTATTGAATAACCATCACTGTGTATTATAAAAAGAAAGCTTAGTTACATTCACCAATTAAAATTGCAGGAATGTAATAGCTACTTTGTTTTTTAAAGATTTTAGTTATTTGAGAGACAGAGCAGGGGGAGGGGAAGAGAGAGAGAGAGAAACACTCCCCGATGAGCACGGAGCCCGACATAGGGCTCTATCTCATGATCCTGAGCCAAAACCAAGAGTCAGATGCTTTACTGACTGAGCCACCCAACTAGTTTTATTTTTAAAAGGACAGTTTTTAATAGCATTCTGAAAGATAAGGAAAATTACAGCCACTAGAAATAGATGATGGTCCAGGGCACCTGGGTGGCTCGGTCGTTAAGCACCTGCCTTAGGCTCAGGTCATGATCCCAGGGTCCTGGGGTCAAGCCCCACATCGGGCTCCCTGCTCCGCGGGAAGCCTGCTTCTCCCTCTCTCACTCCCCCTGCTGTGTTCCCTCTCTTGCTGTGTCTCTCTCTGTCAAATAAATAAACAAAATCTTTAAAAAAAAAAAATAGATGATGGTCCTACAGAAAGAAGTTTGTGTTTTGATATGATTTGTGTGGTTTTTGTTTTTCCTGCTGTTCTAAAAATTCAAGGACAAGAAAAAGAAATATGAACCTCCTGTACCAACTAGAGTGGGGAAAAAGAAGAAGAAAACAAAGGGACCAGATGCTGCCAGCAAACTACCACTGGGTAATGACACAGTCCCTCCTTGCTGTCTCTTGATTCCATTGGGAACTGTCTGTGTGTATGTAGCTTAGAGGTCTGAATGTGGAGGCAGGAAATGGGGAGGCTGAAGCTCTACCTCTTCTGTGTGGCACTCCAGGACACTGGAATAAAAGCTATAGTTTAGTTTTAGCAGTGTACAAAAAGTATACAGCTGTGTCTCCCCACTAATAAAAATTTAAAAAAAAGAAATTCCACTAATTTCCTTTAAATAACCAGCCCCTCTAATGTTTGAAAAGCGTAGTTTTAGGTTAGAAAACTCAGGTTGAGCTTGAATAACTTAGAAACACATTTTTTCTATGAAGAAATGGAATGCCATTGTGTTGGAATTCACATCTTATGATACATGAACAAACTGTTTCAATGACTTCGTACTGAACATAGACTAAACCTCAGACCGGGTGACCTGACCCAGGCCACCTCTCCATCCTCAGCCCCTCCCATTCCCCTTGCTCGTTGTTCACACAGCCCTGCCTTGTGTTCTTTGACTCTTACGCACATTAGGACTTTTTTTTTGAGAGGGAGAGAGAGAGAACATGAGCACACGTGCACAGGTGGGGCTGTGGAGGCAGGATGGGGAGGGCCAGAGAGAGAGAGAATCAAGCAGGCTCCATGCCCAGTGCAGAGCCCGATGTGGGGGCTTGATATCACAACCCTGAGATCATGACCTGAGCCAAAATCAAGACTTGGATGCTTAAGCGACTGAGCCACCCGAGATAACCCACACATTAGGACTTTTGCCCTTTGCTTAAAAATGTTCTTCCCTTGGGGTGCCTGGGTGGCTCAGTCGGTTAAGCATCCGACTCTTGATTTCAGGTCAGGTCATGATCTCAGGGTCATGGGATCAAACCCCATGTTGGGCTCTGTGCTCAGCGGGGAGTCTATTTCTCTCTCTCTGCCCCTCTCGTCCCCCCTCCCCTATGTTCTCTCTCTAAAAATAAATAAATCTTTAAAAAAATGTTCTCCCCCAGTCCTTCCCATGGCTGCCTGCTTCTCATCATTGCGGCTCACATACCTCCCCCACCCCCATCTAAACAAGTCTCTTCCTGCTTAGGTGAAATAATTTTTTTTTTTTAAGATTTTATTTATTTATTTGACAGAGAGAGAGAGACAGCGAAGAGGGAACACAAGCAGGGGGAGTGGGAGAGGGAGAAGCAGGCTTCCCGCGGAGCAGGGAGCCCGATGCGGGGCTCGATCCCAGGACCTGGAATCATGACCTGAGCCGAAGGCAGACGCTTAATGACTGAGCCACCCAGGCGCCCCTAGATGAAATAATTTTTAAAATATTGCTTGGTTAAGGATGAAGGGAGCCAGACAATGAAAAACATGCCATCAAACTACCATAAAGAATCAGTATGGTATTGGTAAAGAATAGGTCATCAGATTACCAGAAGAGCATAGGAGTCCAAAAACAGTCAAGTTACATGGATGATGAATATATGGTAAAGGTGACGTTTGAGTTCTGTGGGGAGAGGGTGAGTTGTTTAACATAAATGGCTGGCATCTTTATTTGCTATTGAGAGAAAATGAAATTAGACCCCTTTTTGCCAGATGGATTACAGATATGAAAATAAGTAAATAAATGAAAAATTAGGAATATATTTAACCTCAGGGAAGGAGAGACATTTTGAAGAAACCCAGAAACCATAAAGGAAAAAATTGACATTTTCTGGGACTTCAAGCGAAAAGAAACAATGCAAAAGAGTATGGAAAAAATGCTTGCCACATACGTTAATATCACTAATATTTCACAGTTCTCACAGGGGGTGGATTCCTATGACAGGGACAGCACTTGTACCTATTTTTATTAACACAGATGGGGAATCAAAAACCAAAGCAAACGATCTTTGGGGTTGTTATTTTTTTCTTACAGTTCACTTAGCAGATGTCATTCAGGCCTCGTCCCTGTTTTTACCTGCTTGCTTACAACTGCCAAAGTCCCTTTTCCCTTAGCATCTAGGCACCTGCTTACTTAGGGTCACCAAACCTTGAATTTTTCAGTCTGTTCAACTAAAATCAGCTTATTTTAAGTCTTAACCTTTTTTTCCTTAAGAACGAACTTAATTAATTGCAAACTTCAAGCTCCAAATAGAATAAAACTTTCTTTCTAATTACAGTGACACCTCACACTCAGTGCCGGTTAAAATTATTGAAGTTAGAGAGAATTAAAGATTATCTTCTCATGGAGGAAGAATTCATTAGAAATCAGGAACAAATGAAGCCTTTAGAAGAAAAGCAAGAGGTAATTGAGAAATTACTGTAATTTTGTTTTACAAATTAACAGTTTTCAATACTAAATAGAATTCAGTGAATAAGTGAAATTCAAGTAGTTGACCCATTCGGACTGGCTGCCTTTTAAAAGCATCATCTGCTTTGTAAATGTAGTAAAATCTAGTAAAACTATCAGCCTCATCTGCTTTTTAGGTCTAATCTGCTTTTACCTCATGGTGTATTCTTACATAGGAGGAAAGATCTAAGGTGGATGATCTGAGGGGGACCCCAATGTCAGTAGGAACCTTGGAAGAGATCATTGATGACAATCATGCCATCGTGTCTACATCTGTGGGCTCAGAACACTATGTCAGCATTCTCTCCTTTGTAGACAAGGATCTGCTGGAACCAGGCTGCTCCGTCCTGCTCAACCACAAGGCAAGTTGATGGTCTCTAAGCCCCTAAGAGTGCCTTCTCCTTCCTCTCAGATCTGTCCATTTGTGCCGCTCTGTGATTGGCGTTGTTTTGCTGTGAATGGATTACGTGAACCTCACATTTCTGCATTAAAACTTCATGTTCTCTGTTAGGTGCATGCTGTCATAGGGGTGCTCATGGATGACACAGATCCCTTGGTCACAGTGATGAAGGTAGAAAAGGCACCCCAGGAAACCTATGCTGATATCGGGGGGTTGGACAACCAAATCCAGGAAATTAAGGTAGGTCTAAGAACCAGCTCTGGGTTTCTAGATTTTTGGTTTCTTACTATAATCTCATTTAGGGTGCTTAGAGTTATTTTGCATATTTTGTTTTTTTCTTTAGTGATCAAACCAGTAACTGACTCAGAGCTTGCCAATTGTGGAGTATTGTATTTGTTAATCCTGAGTTAGGTAATAGAAACAACAAATTGTATGATTGTTCCTGCAGAAGCTGCAGCTTCGTCCTTTTTAGGTGCAATGTTGACTTATTATCTGTGTGGATATATAATGTTTCTGTTTGTTTTGACTTCAGCTGGGGCTATCTGGAAACCTCTAGTGATGTGTGGGGTTAAGGGAAGTGGTCGTTCAGGTTGGCTGTGAGCCAGCCATCTCTTCTGTAGGGGGGTCATGCAGAGCTATCACCGGTCACCACCAGTGACCTCGCAGACGGCTGGGATAGTAGCCATCATGTCCGTTGGTGTAACAGCAATCAGAAAGTCTTGCCAGGTCCTGTCTGTAGTTTAACCGAGAACGGTGTATTTTCACTTTAAGTTCCTTCTGCTCAGGATGAGCTTAAATGTTGCTCAAGGCTGACTTCTACGAGAAAGTGAGAGGGAAACTGGGTGCAATAGGAAGGGGAACTCAGGGAGGACAGATGTCCTCTTGTCTGTCCCTGCTGCTAGACGAAGTCAAGCACATTGTCTCTAACAAGAGTAAGTGACATTTTAGCTTATTGTTGTTGAAAGTGAGATATATCCAGGATGCCAATTCATGGATCTGATAATTCCAGGGACAGAGCATTTCATTTTTACCAAGTATTTGTTTTCCATAGGAATCTGTGGAGCTTCCTCTCACTCATCCTGAATATTATGAAGAGATGGGTATCAAGCCCCCAAAGGGGGTCATTCTCTATGGTCCACCTGGTACAGGTACGTATGCTCGGTGTTTGACACTTTCTGGGCATTCAGCTAATCTCTTGAGCTGTGCATTAGTTTGTTATAATTATTTAATTCTTGAGTAAGGATGCCACCATACCTTAGTTTAAAACAAGGTTTTCTAAACATTTTGGACGTTTTCTAAACATTTTGGACGTTTTCTGAGTAAATATGGAAATGTACCTATTACATAAAAGTGTATTTATCTGTATAGTAGATGCTAAAAAACTGAATTGCCTTGGACTTGAAATTGTAGACTTAATAGATTTAATGTGTTAAAAACAATAGTAGGAATTGCAACAAAAAATAAGCACCAGTAGGTAAACCCCACCCCCCAAATGCCTGCTCAATGTGAATGCATTTATAATTTCTTAGGACTCCTCTCTGTACTTAAATATATTAGATTTATATGCTGTAAAACATAAGACTTTCAAGTATTCATTAAGAGTAATGTGAGTCTATTAAAAATAGACTATAAGACACAGAATAAGCCGGGATGCTCAACCTTGGCTGTACATTGGAATCACTTTGGAGCTTTAAAAAATACCGATGCCTGCTCCCATCCCTAAAAATTCTGATCTGTTGTTCATCTGAAGTGTGGCCGGGTATCAGAGCCACGGTGGAGAACCACAGATTTAAAAGCTATTCTGTGCTGTTCAGATTGGGTTCATTCTCTGGTCCACTGTACTGAATGAATAGAATATTGGATGAACAGATGCAGGTAAAAATGTACATTTGGTTCATTATACAATTAGCTGACCTGAATAAGTTGTACAGTCCAGGACTTAGCAGTTCACTGCCATGTAAATTCCAGAGGAAGCACAGTTATTTGAAGGAAGGCATCACTGAGGATTGCCCACAGTGGAGGCACTGGGAGACGACTGAACTCAGAGGGGTGGAGCTTTTGCAGCTCATCATCTTACAGGCCAGGAAATTCAGAGAGGCCAGTGACTAGCCCAAGGCCGCAGGAGCTCTGGGAGTTGAGCACATAGCGGGGCTGGAGCTGCAGCTGGGGGCCGCCTTTGGTGCACGTGCACTGCCAGGGGCCAATGCGGGGCGAGGCACAGGGTGACAGGCCGTCCGGAGGAGGAAGAGCCTGGCTCGGTGATCCTGCCGGCTACTGAAGTGTCCCAGCGGCTGGCCGTGGCTGCTCCTGGACTCAGAGGCCATCCGCTTAGGAGGTCCTTTTCGTCTTCCGTTCACCACCTCTCACTGGTAGTATCAGGGAGAAGTCCATGCTTCTGAGCCCCCACATCTACCCCTCCTCCTGCCACGTTTTGTTTCAAAGCTTAGTGCCTTGTCCTCCTTCCCACTTGAACTAAGTCTTCTATGTCACTCACCAGCAGCCTCCTCCCCCTCCCCCCTGCAGGCCTAAGCTTGGTCCTTTATGGGCTCTGCCTCTAGCTGCCCGTGTCCTGATGCCACTGCTTGGCCCTGTGCCCACGTCCTCACTATCAAAGGGGTCAAGGTCTTCCAGCCCTAAAGTTCCCAGGGTGGCTGCCACAGCTCTAGTTGTTTACCTGAAATAGAAATATCAAGGAATGGAGCAGGATTAGAAAAGTTTGAGCTCGTCCCTGAGAGTAACAATCCTCACGAGAGCACACCGGAGACTGAGAAGTCTCTAGAGCTTTCAGCAGTTCTCAGTTGTGGGCTTCATCGGGAGCTAGTCCTGTCTCAGCTGAGCCCTGGGCAAGCCCGCCCAGCACAGCCGTGACTCTCAGCCTCAGGGATCGCCGGCCTGGTGCTCCAGATCAGAATGTGTTTCCTTAGGTCAGACCTAGGGTTCCCAGGCCATTTTCCCATCACGGATAGTTTCATAGAATTGAATTTGGATCTCTAACCCTGTTGCATGGGTCAGGTTAATAATCTATGCAACTCTGAATAACCCAGTAAAATGTACTTTCTGACACTGTAATGAAGAATTAGGAAGATAATTAAAAATAATCAAAACGTTTAGGTTTTTCTTCAATTTTCTCTTACCTGCCTTGGAGAATGTTAAGACCCCTGAATGGGGGTATGCCTTTTCAGTCACAGGGATCTGCCCACTTCTGATGCCCATTTAAGTAACAGTTTTTAAGTTAAAATAGCACTTAAGGGTTTGTTTTTTTTTTCCTCTTTTTCTTTTTAAATATAAAATAGGTAAAACCTTATTAGCCAAAGCAGTAGCAAACCAAACCTCAGCCACTTTCTTGAGAGTGGTTGGCTCTGAACTTATTCAGAAGTACCTAGGTGATGGGCCCAAACTCGTTCGGGAATTGTTTCGAGTTGCAGAAGAACACGCACCATCCATCGTGTTTATTGATGAAATTGATGCCATTGGAACAAAAAGGTACACCTCTCTCTTACTTTGTGTTGAGCAGAGATAAAAACCCCGGAGCTCCTCTCTGAGAATGATCATGGAGTACTCCCTGTATGGCTTGCATGTGGGTTTGCTACAGTTCCTACCATACATGGTGCTCTGGGTGCTTTAGGCTCCGCTCTCCCAGGTGCCAGGTAACCACCACCCAGGAGTTGTGACTGCCTGGAGTTTCGTCTGTAACTGTGTCCCGAGCATCCTTGCAGAGCCAGGCCTCATCTAGACTTCGGGGACACGGCCACTGTACACAAGCCTCTGCCCTTAAGGAGCTCCTGGTAGGGTTGGGGGCTCAGATAGCAAACATGGAGACTGAACTAATGATATAATCTCAGGCATGAAAACTTCTACAATTTAAACAACATGATCTGGCAATTGGGAGGGCATGATTTTGTTGCTAGAATTGGGGGCGTCAGAATTTGAGTCAGAGGCGTTTCTGTCATTTCCCCTTCAGCAGATCAGTTAGGTTTTCACTCCTTCTCTTCTTTTTCAAAGATATGACTCAAATTCTGGTGGTGAGAGAGAAATTCAGCGAACGATGCTGGAACTGCTGAACCAGTTGGATGGATTTGATTCAAGGGGTGACGTGAAAGTTATTATGGCCACAAACCGAATAGAGACTTTGGATCCGGCCCTTATCAGACCAGGTCAGATTGCTTGTGCCATCAGGGACAGCTGCCGTGTTTCTGTGTGACTGGGTTTAAGTACACGGGCAGGGGATTGAAGAATGCTACGTATCAAGGCAAATCCGTGATTGAAGTGCAGTGTAACTTACTAAAAACAGCATCCCCCGAGGTCGTGGGTAAGTGAGGACATGATGCAGTGGGTGTAGCGTGGCCCTTTTAATTCCAATCTTAAATTGTGATCTTTTCTCTTTCCCATAATGAGTATTCTTTTTTCTGAAGGAAATAACTCAGGTTCATTTTTTTACATTCAGGTCACACCAGGAAGCAGCAATAGCTCATTTGTTTACGCTTTTGTAATGTTTTTAACACGATCTTTTTCCACTATCTAGGCCATTCAGGAGCCATTCCTTTATTTCTGAGGGTACCAGAGCAGAGAGGATTTCTTTTAAATGGGATGAATTCAGATGTAGACATTTACAAACTACAGGAAGGATGTTCACTTTTCAGGATCTGGACCCCGCTGCCCTTCCCACAGGGTGCTGTCTGACTGAAACAGCATGAGTGAGGACATGGGCTCAGGCCCTCCCGGAGCCCAGCCTGGGGGCTGCGCGGGGTTGTGACTGGAAACTGTTTCTACCCGCAGGCCGCATTGACAGGAAGATCGAGTTCCCCCTGCCCGATGAAAAGACTAAGAAGCGCATCTTTCAGATCCACACAAGCAGGATGACACTGGCCGATGACGTGACCCTGGACGACTTGATCATGGCTAAAGATGACCTCTCGGGTGCCGACATCAAGGTGAGAACCTGGGTCGGGTCGTACTTCTCAGTTTCGTATGTGTGTGAGAGCGCGCGTGTGCAAGTGCAAGGCCCCGCAGCACTGAACCCGGGTCCAGCCTGCTCTGTAGGTGACGACCTGGGTTTTTGTCACATGTAAGCGCCACGGTCTGGTCAGGACAGCACACGTGGGGCCTTTTCACGCTGGTACCTGCACTGAGCTGCGTATCCTTGGCCTCTATAGAACTAGGTTAGTGTCTGTGTTGGTGAGTAAAAGCTTTTTTTTTTTAAGATTCCATTCATTTGTCAGAAAGTGCGTGCGCACAAGTAGGGGGAGCAGAGGGAGAGGGAGAAGCAGACTCCCCACTAAGCAGGGAGCCCGATGTGGGGCTCAACCCCAGGACCCCAAGACCATGACCCAAGCCGAAGGCAGACGCCCAACTGACTGAGCCACCTAGGCGCCCTGTAAAAGCTCTTTTTAAAATTGAAATTATTTTGGGCTCCTGGGTGGCTCAGTCGTTAAGCGTCTGCCTTCGGCTCGGGTCATGATCCCAGGGTCCTGGGATCGAGCCCTGCGGCGGGCTCCCTGCTCCGCGGGAAGCCTGCTTCTCCCTCTCCCACTCCCCCTGCTTATGTTCCCTCTCTCTCTGTCTCTCTCTGTCAAATAAATAAAATCTTAATAAAATTGAAATTTCATTTTAAAATTCTGCACCAACTCTATTTTGAAAAATTTGAAGTCTTCAGAAAAGTTGCAACAATAGTAAACACCAATATACCCATCACCTTGATTTATCAAATGTTACCATTTTACTGCTTTGCTTTATCTTTTGTTCACAAATACACTTTTTTTGCTGAACCATTTGAAATATCCTGAGGGCCATAACCAGATAGAAACTTCAATGCCAGGATTGTGTTTCTGTCACATCATGTTGAGTGGGTTTTTGTTTTACTTTTGGCAAGTGATGACTGAGAAAATAAATTTATCACAGTAAATACTGTCCTGAGACAATTAGCCAGAATACGTGTTCTCTTCTGACTGTGCGTAAGTGAACTGGATGGATGCCCTCTTGCCTCTCAGTGTCCTGGTATAATTGCATCTGGTGCCCAGGAAGGAATGTGGCTCTCTCTAAGGAGTGGAGCATTGAAAACTCCCCCGCCAGGCCACCCCGCTGGTTACAACGCGAGCCAGTCCTCCTTCTCAAAGCCACCTCAGGTCCTCTGAGAAAGTAATTAGAAAGTTTAAGCAGTCTTTTTAGTCTGTCTTACTTACACCTTATTTCAAAGTAGCTCTCGAATTGATAGAATACTAATAAAAAGTATTTCCCTTTCTGAACATACTGTTCTTTCTTACAGGCGATCTGTACAGAAGCTGGTCTGATGGCCTTGAGAGAACGTAGAATGAAAGTAACAAATGAAGACTTCAAGAAATCTAAAGAAAATGTTCTTTATAAAAAACAAGAAGGCACCCCTGAAGGACTGTATCTCTAGCGGACCACAGCTGCCTTCAAGGAAATGATCAGGATTGTCCTGACCCCTTGAAGGGATGGGAGGTTGGGGAAGTTGCCCAGAGGAACCCATGTTCCAGTTGATCTTTCTTATTAGCAAAACCTCCTGTGTACCTTTTTGAGGGTGATGTGTAGGATGCCCCCGAGGCTGCAGTCATCTGTTGGTCACGTGCAGTGCTCTGTCCCCAATAAAGCGTGCTCCTTCTCAAACTCCTGTTTCTGGAGCCTCCACACCTGGCGCTCAGCAGCAACAAGCAGGTGGACCTGGGCATACGGAGGCTTCTGGGAGGTGACAGGGAATGCAAACTTGAACACCTCTTGCCCTGCCTCACATGCCCAGAGCGGCTGGCAGAGCTGGACAGCAGCTAGTGGGAAAGCAGGTCCCCCAAAGCCAGTGGGCTCTGCCGTTGAAGAGTATGGCTCTGGCTTCCGAAGGAAACAGCTTTCCATTTTGGAAGGTCTGGAGCCTGTGGGTTCTCAGCACTCTGGGGCAGGAAAGTAGTGGGGTTCCTACTAGGACTCTCCAGAGGCCCTGGCGGACGTCCCTCCCCCGTGCCCTGGCATCCCTTGTTCTCAGGTTCAGAAACCTCATCCGTCTCCAGGGTGTTCAAAACCACGTCAGAGCTTCCCTCCCCCATCTGTTTCCGGCACTTCTCTCCTTTCTGAGCAGGTCCGTGTGCAAGCCGGGGAGTGAGCCGGGCAGGCACGGCAAGCGTCCCCTTGGCTGGCTGGCCGGCCGCCTTCCTCGGGGGCTCTGACTTGCCATCCTCCTTTTCCAGCTGTTTTGAGCCAAAATTTTGTTCCATGACACTGGCTTTTCTGGATGAGCTGCCAAAGAACGACAACTTCAGCAGTTAGAGGCATCGTGGTTTTGTTTGAGAGCAGGGCTCAGAGAAGATAAAGCAATTTCCTCCTAGTTAAATACTAACAGTTAATAACTGCAGCCATGTTCTCTTCAGAAGAAAGTGGTCTGAATGTGGGTATTTACATTTCATTCCATTCACAACCCTCAGACATCAAGGCGGCGGCCAGTGCAGGCCTCTGTCCTGGGCGGCACTGCTGCACCCACATGAGGGCGTCCGGGGCCCGGCTCGTGGGCGGGCAGGGTCTGGTAGGAGGCCGCCGCTCCATTCTGCTCCGCTCGGATGGCTGCCCGCGTGCCCCCTGCAGCAGGGGTCCCTCCCACACCTGGGTGCTCCTAAGTCTCCAGGGGTCCTGTCCAAGTGCGAGGCTGCAGCGCGCCCAGGCGATGCTGCTGGTCCACAGCCGGGAGGCGTCAAGAAGAGCTTAGGGACCACGAGACGCTTCCTACACTTGACACAGGCCGGAACACCAAGTTCTCAGGGACTCCAGGGCTGTGGCCTGAAGAGAAGAGCAAAATCTGCTCTCCTGCTAACCAGCCTGGGAAGAGGTTCTAGCGTTGAGTCACCGAACCTTTCCTATCATGACTGCAAGACCCAGAAACCCTGGCAGGACCGCCAAGAAGGCCAACCAACAGGACGCACTCGCCACGGCGGGGCCGGGGCCGCAGAGGAAGAGAACACACTCGAACACGCCAACCACGAGAGATTCCGTTGTCATGGGGCAGGATTCTTACCTACACATTCACATATATAATATGTAAGCAATAGCTTCTGTTATTTGCACATCCAAAAAATGTGCAAGAGCTAAGAAACTGATGACCCAGGTACAAATTACTAAGAATTAAAGCTAGACTTGGAAAGCAGAGCTCCTGGAACACATGCACCTACACGTGCCCCGTCTGCTGCATCCCGGCTCCAGCAGTGCAGGCGACGAGGCCCTGAAGGCAGGGACTGTTGAACACCTCCTGGTCTCTAGTCCTCGAGTAGAAGCTCCAACTCCTCCACGGGCAGGCGCACCCGGAGCTCCTTCTCCGTCATCAGGTCCAGGACCTCCTGCATCTCTTCAGGGAAGTGGCCCACGGCATCCAGGTACAGCGTCTAGGGCAAGGAGTTCTGCGCTAGCCAGCCTGCCCTCCCCGGCGCCGTCCGGACTCGGCAGCGCCCCGGCACCTGCTTCCAGAGGGACACGAACGAGGCCTTCTCTTTCTAAAGTGGGGCAGGACTTGGTGGACAGGACAGTCCCCATTTCTGAACGCCGCCTGACCGGGCTTGCCAAGGCAGACTTGGGCCACAGGCCCCCCCAGTGTGAGCACCTGGGCTGAACTCTGGCAGATGATGGAAACCCCCTGCCTGCAGCAAGGCCCCCCTGAAACACCAGCCCCAGTGCAGGGAGTGGACACACGCCCATCAGCCGAGGCTCCACGGCGGACAGGTTCCCTATGAAATGGTCCGGGAAGTGCCCAGTCGCCAGTGACACGGAGGGGTGGGCACCGAGGCAGGAAGGGCCTTGGGCTTGTTGTGCAGATCTCACGGTCTCTGGGACTTACCTTTGCCCAAGGACAATTCTGAAGTGCTTTGTAGAACACGCCTTTGCTCCTTTCTTTGTTTCCCAAGGAGACCTGAGGCAGAGACAGGGCGAGAATTACAAAGAGGGCGAGAATTACAAAGAGGATTAATTGAAGCAGAGCCTGAGGCCACAGAATCCAGCCTGCCCACCCTGTCCTGATCCACGAGGGGGCTCAGCGGACGCCACTGGGCGGGGGCGCTCTCGGGGCCACTGCTGCGTGGCTTTTCCCCTGCACCGATGGACCCAGAGGGGACCAGGCTCTCTGACTTCAGACTGGTCCACCTGCTTCATAGGGGCCATCATGCCTTGCGTCAGAATGGCACCCAGAACGAGGCCGTGTGTGCACGACGAGGCTGATGACTACACATACAAAATGTCTGCTTTAACGCTTGCCGTTTTCTAAGATCTTAGAGGAATGAGCTAACTGGCATCACTGAATCAGAACCTTATTAATAAAAAGACTTCTGGTCAGGAATTTCAGCCTGAGAGCGCGCAGATATACAGCATGTTCTCTCTCCGAGTACAATGTCCTTAGTCCCAAGCCCTAGACACACTGCTCCAGTTTCCAGTGGGCATGGAAAGGGCACGTGTCCTCCCCACCACCCCCGGCCCCGGGCGTGTCCCGGTCCCAGGAAGGGATCTGTCGCTCAGCGGCTCCTCGAAGGCACCACAGCCCAGCAGGCCGCTCCCCAGGCCGGCAGACACCTGCAGCTCTGAGTGGGCACAAGCCAGATTCATGGAGCTCAAGTCTGTTTCTGGGCTTTCTCCCACCCACCTCCTCCACGCTCCCATTCCCACATGGAGAGCCTTCTAGTGGCCGCTGGCTCTTCCCACCGGATGGCCAGCACATGGCATCTGGCACGAGACTGACCCCCAAAACCTGAGGGATGCATCTAGAGACTCCAGCCTGTGGCTCAGGCGCTCTGTCCACCAAAGATGGCCTCCCTTCCTTTGCAGTTCCTTCAGGTTAACTCTCACAGAAACAGGGACTAACTTCGGGCTACAGCCACCCCCTGAGCCAGCCGCAGAGCCCAGGGGACTCCTGTCTTCCCTCCCCTCCAGCCCTTCCGAAGCTGGACCTCTCTGAATTCATACGCAAGGAACAGTGTGAGCTGTCCTTCCTTCACACACCAGAATACTTCAATATCCTCTCATAAACTTAGGACACGGTTTCCTTGTTCTTGAAAGAAGGAAAAATGGTACTACTGTCCATTCTCAAGCCCTGTATTTGTGAGGCTCACTGATAACCCTGGAACCCAGCAAATTCAGGTCCATCGGTTGGCTAGACTCCAGTGAACACTGCTCTCTGCGATTCCCTTCATCAGCCACTGGAGAACACCTAGGCTACCGGGTATGGGGGGCTCAATGCCAGGCGACAGCGCCGTGCTGACTCTTGGCTGTCTCCTTGCGGGATCTCATATTCTGAGACCCAGCCCAGTAGCCACCATCAGCCTCTCCCGAGAGCAGAGCCTCCCCTGGGAAGACAAGCTGCCCTGGCTCTCTGCGTCCATCCTCACCCTCTAAGTTCCCTCGTCCTGACAATCCGTGCCTTCTAGTACCATTCCTAAGTCCAGGCTGAGGCAAGAGCGACGGGCGACTCCCACACGCTGCGCGACCCCACAGCGTCAGGACGGGGTGAGCACAGAACCGAAGGGGACGCAGCCAGGGAAGAGCAGAGCGCAGGGGCCGCTCTCCCCGTAAGGCCAACTGGTCTGCAGAGTGAAGGGGTGCCAGGGTCTTACAAAGAAGCCACTTTAGTCCGGGAGGGAACCTCACACACACCCCAGGAGGGACCCGGCCAACAGGACCCTGGCGACCGGAGGACACAAGTCCTTGGAAAGCCCTGTGGGCCCGCCCCCCAGGCCCGAGCCTGGAGAGCAAGAGGGCTGTGTGCGGGGGCCGCTGCCCCTCCAGGACAGCAAGTGCGCGAGCGAGGGGTCGCCTCTTCGGCCCCTGTGTACCCTCCTAGCTGGCGCGGGCCACCCCCAGCCGGCGGAGGCAGCATGGGGGGAAAGGGAAACGCCTGAGGGGCTTTGGTAAAATTTGATTTTTTCTTATCTGGTTGTAGACAAATCTGAGCAGCTGTTAGTGAATACAATTTTTTTAAAGTAACTTGACCCAACTGATACCCAACCCAAACAAAAAACTATGTTTCCACAACACCTGGAGTGCTCCCGGGAGGAGGCTTACGTCCCCATGACCAGCAGAGTGAACCGAAAACGACTCTTCGCCCTCCCACCGGCTCTTCTAAGCTCTGGCCTTTCGATGCAGCCTGACCTCCGCCCGCTGCCAACACGGGGGAAGAAGAAATGATGCTGGAGGGTAAAACAAGTCGGGGACTACAGAGGGGCCACGGCTCCTTCCGTTCGTAAGACTATTTCACCAGCTAACGTTTCATACACTGTCCTTCCTTTCCTGATTGTGTAGCCGGATGACCAAACTAAAGAACTCTCACAATCTTGAAAAGCACTGCAATTCGGGGCGCCCGGCTGGCTCCGTCGCTGGAGCGTCTGCCTTTGGCTCAGGTCATGATCCCAGGGTCCTGGGATCGAGCCCCGCGTCGGGCTCCCTGCTCGGCGGGAAGCCTGCTTCTCCCTCTGCCTCTGCCTGCTGCTGCCCCTGCTTGTGCTCGCTCTCAGATAAATAATCTTTAAAAAAAAGAGAGAGAAAAAAAGAAAAGAACTGCAATATTAGCCAAAACAACAGAACAAGGTTTGGCAGACCGTGTTTACGTGCAGGGAGAACGGCGCACTTGAAAGCACCCCCGCAGCAGAGGTTTCAAGCAGAGTTCCAGCATTAGTGGGCAGTGTTCACTGGCCAACCCCGTCCTTGTCCCACGTGCTCCGTGGCCAACAAGCAGCTGTAATCCCTCCGCCACTTTTGCAGGAAAAAAGTGCGCAAACAGGCTTCCGTGCATGTAGATCTACACATGCGCACACGTCCACACAACCAAAGCACCAGCTCTCCTCCGCGGAGCCGGCTCCCCCCGGCCCTCTCCTCACCTTGCATTCTGGCCCTAAGTGGACTTTTTCACGGGGTTATCAAAGCCTCGGGAGCCAACCCAGATGCCTCAGAAGCTGCAGGAGAAGTCGCGCTCAAACTCGTCCTTGGTTCAATGCTACCCTTTCCAGAAAAACAGAAATTCCTTAAGGGCCTCAATCTTCTCTTCCAAGTCAAAGAGAATTTTTCTACAATCCAACCAAATGTGGCTCAGGAAGATTCTTTGTAAAAATACCCTAAGTCCATCTTTGCCCTAACCATCTCTACCCACAACAGGGGAAGTTAAACTGGCAAGTCTGCAAGCCCTCCCTTTTCACATTTCAAGGTCCTTCACTTGCTTACAAAGACTCACACAGTATCGGCATTGGAAATTTGAGGGAGCACCTCACCTGCTCCTCCAGCTGAGTGGTCCCACCCAGGAGCGGCGATGCAACGGGAAGCCCGTTCTCCGGACCGCGGTCTGCCTAAGCTGCACCCCCACCCCGATTAACAGGCAGCAGCCACGAATGCGCCGTGCACATGCCATCTGGATTTCTGAAGGTTTCCGTTTCACACATGGGCGCCAAAACATAAAACCTGAGCTTTTGGGTCTGACGAATAAATGTTAAAAAAAAACACACAAACTTTTGGGGCGCCTGGGTGGCTCAGTAGGTTAAGCGTCTGCCTTCAGTTCGGGTTGTGATCCCAGGGTCCTGGGATCGAGCCCTGCTCAGCGGGGAGCCTGCTTCTCCCTCTCCCTCTGCCTGCCACTTCCCTGCTTGTGCTCGCTGTCAAATAAAATCTTACATAAAAACAAACCACACAGACTTTTGGGTTGGTTCATCCTGATGTCAACTTCTGCCCGCAAGGACGCGCCTCCTTGTCCTGGGTGTGCCAGGAAGCTGCTGTCCTGACATGCGGCGTCCCCCCTGCCATCGGGCATCTTAGAGCTCAGGGGAGGCACACCAAGATGACTTCCGAAATCTCAGGTGGGGAAGGCCCAAAGCTCTCCTAGCCCGTAACTTACGTTCTCCACATCTGTTTATACCCAACTCTGTCGTGTGCTGATAGGAAAAGTTCAAATACTTTGACTGCCTTGAGAATTTATCCAGTGGAAATAATCAGAGAGATAAGGAAGGTCACTCCTGGCCTCTAAAAGGTACAATATTCATTAGAGATCACTTGGGTGTGATTTAGTAGCCTTCAGCTGAAACACTCAAGTGGCCCAGGAGACTACATTTCTGAAAAACCACACAACTTGGCAGATGTATTCCAGGAAATGAGGCATCTCAACGCCAGGTCCTTAACCAAAGGCAAAGTCACCTCACAGACTCTGCGAGGCCCAAGAAGCGCCTTTCAGCCCCACACGCACATGAACACGATCAAACGGCATCTCCCCATGTTCAGTTGCTAACTATGGGTACTTCTACGTGAAAACAAAGCTGCTCTGGAGAGGCCTCTTGTCTAAGCTACATTCTACGGTGAGTCCTACCTTCAATGACGGAACAGAATCAGAACCTGGGAATTCTTATGAACAGAGAGCAGAGAATGAAGGTCTCTTTCCAATGAAAGCTCTTAGGCCATTTCCAAGTTGTTGGCTCAAGGAAGTCACCTCCGAGAGAGCCACATTAAGTTCTGCTGCCAACAGCCCAGTGATTCTTCCTTTCACTCGACCAAAGCGCTGAGGAGCGATGCAACCTGCGTCCCCCTCCCAAGTCCAGAGAGACCTGACATGATTCCACCAGGGTTCTCAGAAGGATTCATCGAGGCCGAGAAGGTGTGGGGGGAAAAGTAAGCCCCTGCCAGTTTTCCTGGGACGTGGCTACTAGACACCTGCACGTTCTCCCCTGTGAGGAAGCAGCAGAGGCTCGGCAGGAAAACGAACACTCGAAACGTTTTCTTACCAGAAAGTTCAAATACATTCTCCACAGTAAGGGGCACTGGCTGCCGTTGTCGCTCCGCAAAGCATTTTCAAACAGGGCTTCGATCCGATGCGTCAAGCCGGTCTCGGGAATTGTGGCGTGGACCTCTCTGCCATCCACCCTGCAAGACAAGGCTCACGTGGCTGAGACCGAAGACGCGCTAGCGACAGCAAACGTCAGCTCCGGCAGGATCAGCATGTCGGGGACGGTGCCGTGCCCCAGGTCTGGCGGCGCTGGGGGCGAGACTGCAGACACGAGGGGCCCCTCCAAGGCCAGAAGAAGGCAGCGCCCAGGGTTCTGTGTTCTCTACGCCAGAGTCTGCCTAGAACTCACACACAACCTCCCTGCGTCTCCGCTTTCTAGAACCAAGCCCCCCTTTGCTGAGCAGAATGCAAATGCTACCTGAGGGGAAGTCCTTTCAATTCAGGGGATGTAGTGTGAGTAAGATCCCAGTGGAAGAAATAAAAAACAAAGTGAAACACTCTTCAGAGGCGGCTCTGAGGCGTCAGCTGACACGAGGCCAGAGCGAACCACCGCCGAAGCGCTCCTGGGAGGACACACGCACCGCATCGAGACGACACGGGGCGCGCGATGGCGTCCTCACCGGGAGTGAGACCAGGGGCCAGGCATTCCTTCCGTCTGCGCTCTGTGCTCAGCACTTCCCGGCCCGGCCCTGCCGAGCAGCCCTCACAGGAGGCGGTCTCGAGGGGACGGGACGTGCCCGAGGCCACGCAGCCGGGCCGGGGAGAGCTGGGGCCTGAACCCGCAGTCCCGCCCGGAGCCCCCGCTCGCGCCCGCGGTGCAGTTACCGCAGCTGCTCCGCCGGGCACCGCGGTCGCGGCCAGCACAGCAGGGCCCTGCGGACCCACGCGCGACCGCACTTACCTCTGAACGGTTTCCACCAGCCTCTTCCTCGTTTTCTCGGCTTCAATCGCAAACAACCACGGCTCCAAGGGTTTGGCAGACCTGGTAATGGCATCGAAGAACCTTCTGGTCTTACTGGCCGTGTGGGACTTACTCTGAAGCTGTACGTAGGCCCGCCACAGAACCTGGCTGCCGGGGTACCACCGTAAGGCGTCCGAGAGCGCCTGCTGCAGAGGAGCCACGGGGCACACGCTGACCCTCGCGTGGAACCGCAGCAGGCTCGTGTGCATCAGCGCGACGGCCTCGAGGCCGCGGCCCGGGCTCTGCGCGCAGCCGGGCTCGTCCGGCCCACAGCCGCCCGCGGAGACGGAGCCCTGCAGCTGCGCACACGCCTGCTCGTAGATCCGCACAGCGGCTTCGATCCCCACGGTCAAGTACTGGAAGAGCATGAAGCACCTGAGCAGGCCGGTGAGGCGGTGAGAGGCGTCGGCGGGAGGCGGCCCAGCGCCACGGCTCTGCCCCCGACAGTCCTGCAGCGCGTGTTCGTAAGCCTTCCGGGCCTTCAAAACGTGAACAGCCGAGACCGGCCCGGAGTAGGGCGCGTAGGGACCATTCTCCGCCAGCCCGGTCAGTATGTGGACGGCTCGGGCCGTGGCGGCCCCTCTCGCGGCCGGCGACAGCTCCAGCTCCAGCTCCAGCTCCAGCTCCAGCCCCGCGTAGAGCAGGCCGAGCTCCCAGGGCTCGCAGCCCCGCGGCTCTCCGCCCCCCGCCAGGCTGAGCGCCCTGTCGAACACCTTCCTGGCGTCCTCGGTGTTGCCGAGCAACCACTCCAGATGTGCGTACTGCTTCCAGAGGCAAAAGTTGTTGCGGTTTTCTGGCTCCTTCAGGAGGTTTTTGGCAAGTTTTTTGCAGTTCTTTCCTTGTGACTTTAACCTCTTCTTGTTTTTAGTGTGCAGACACCAAACGACCTGGAAGTAAAAAGAAAAGGACTCCCAAGTAAGTGCTGTGTGATTTTCAAGCAATCCCTTTGTACTGTGCACTTCAGAAAGCCACACGGGCGTCTACACTTCCTTCATCACATGGTTGCTAAACACTTAGGCTCTCTGAGCTGGACAACAAATCAGGATTGAACCAAGGCCACTGGCGCCCCCAAACGACCGCATCCAGGTTCCCACCGGAAACCTCGGAAAACAAGGTTCGTCTGCTCCAAGCAGCCTTCTCCAGTGAGACGGGGGCCACCGAAATTCCTCGCACACTATTTTCATAATACATCCTGGTGTGTGCAATCTGGGTAGTTCAAGCACAGAGCTCTGGGCGTTACAGTCAATACTACCTGGTGGCCAGCGGAGGGCAGAAGAGTCCATCCTAGAGGAATTTCTCACAGATCGATGCAAAGAGCAGGGTAAGTAGCTTATTTTATCTTTTAATAAACCCCGAAATCCCCCAACCCCTGCTTAAGCTTGGTTCTTCACACTAACTGCTTGTCTAATCTCAGACACCTGACAGAAGAGCGAACACAAAAAACAGCTCCAGTCACTGACGAGCTGCGCACCCCCCACTTTCCTCCTGCCCTCCCAGCCCCTCAGTGGGGCAGCCACATACTGGGGCCTTGGGGGTCCCTGAACAAGGAGGTGACAAAGCCCAGCGCTTGAGGAACACCAAGAGCCCCGCAATCGTTTCTGAAGCCCCCACACAGGGCGGGGGAGGCCGGAGTTACCTTCGCCATCTCGTACCGTAGCCAGGAAAAGCAGAGCTGAGACCTCTCCTGGCCTGAAAACAGAGGCATCACAAGGTGAAAGATGTTACGGATGAACTCCTCGCCCTCTCGATTGTGCCCGCGGGTCCAGCGACGGCAGCCCAGTGGGTCTGAGCGGCCAACACAGCTGACGCCGGAAAAGGACAGGTCGAGAAAAGTCAATGGCTTTTCATCATGAAGCCCGTTATCGAAGATGCTGTCCTCGTCCATGGCCAGGTAGAGGCAGGAGGCCGGGGGGCTGAGGCCAGAAGGCACGCCCAGGAACTGCAGAAAGGCCGCGACCAGCTGAAACTGAAGATCCCGGCTGGAGAGCTGGATCAGAGACTGCGCAATGTCATCGAACAGCACCTGTAACGGAGACACGGTGAGGTGGCCCGCTTGGGAGCGCGGTTTGTTCACCGCGACAGACAAGCGACAAGGCTTCGTGACTTTCCCCACGGCTCCTTTTATGTGGATGTGCTAACGATTCAACACCGTTCCAATTAAATTCTGAACAGACAAGAGCTAGCTTTCCTGCAAGATGCAAAAAAGCTAGAGGCCTCGCCAGGTACTGGAGAGCTGGCGGGAGCTGGTGGCATTCTCACGCTGCCCGAGCACCCTCAGGAGGAGGGAGGGCCATGAGCGGGCTTAAGCCAAACCTTCCAAAGGAGCCTAGCGGATTCACAGAAAATCTAGGATCGTATTCCCTTCTGACAGCACACAATTGCTTTTGTAGTTACTTTGATAAATTACAATCATCAAAACTGTTTATTAAGATAGAAGATAAGAATTTTATTATTTGGGGGCACCTGGGTGGCACAGTCGGCAGAGCATCGGACTCTTGGTTTCGGCTCAGGTCCTGATCTCAGGTTGTGAGATCGAGCCCCGCATCAGGCTCTGTGCTCAGCAGTCTGCTTGAGATTCTCTCTCTCCCCCTCCACCCTTCCCTCCTTCTCTAAAAATAATAAGTAAATCTTTAAAAAAAAAATAGAATTCTATTATTTGGTGGTTTCTTCATATAAAATTGCTTTCAGAAATGAAAAATATGCTCAAAGGTAGATAAACAGCAGCAAGGGAGGAAGGACACTATCATCCATAGGCCGTGGTAAGAGCAATTCTAAGACATGATGCTGACTGTACATGTCCGTAGCTGATTTCATGCAGTCACTTTAAAGCGTAAGGCCACAGAGACTGGCCTCTGTCTCAGGGCACTGCCGACCTGCTTGGTCTCCGAGGCTCCCAGCAAAGAGGAAACCGAAGCGTGAGCACAGTAAAACTGGACTCCCTGGGCTCAGACTCCTCAGAATGGTCAATTCATCAGAAAGCTTTTCTCCTCCAGGCGCTGATTAGAGAAAAAGCTAAGTGACAAGGAACTGCTCACAGCAGAAGTTTGCTCCAGAAACGAGCTTCCAGAAAACCGCCGCAACTCTGAGCCTCGAGAACCAGCTTCTGAAGAGGTGACCCTGAATGGTGTGAAACCCTCGAATACCGAAGACCCTGCTCTTCCCAACGCACGCAGCGCCAGCCGGGAAAGGGACGTCCTGTGTAGACTCGCCTCGCGGCAGGCCACGCACCAAACATCCCAGAGCTGAGCGGCGGTTTCCCTGGCGTCGGCCCCTTCTTCCCGCCCAGAGCGCCCCAATTCCCTGTGTCCTAACCCCATTTGCCACTCCTCAAACATTCCGGGCACGCGTGCTGATCCCCGTGCCTGGAGCAGAAGACCCAGCATTGAACAGTCATTCAACATCCAGGAACACTAACTGAGCACAAGAAAAGCACTGTCCGTGCCCTGGTGATCCAGCAAAATCCCCACCCTCGGGACACGTAAATCGCAAGGAGGGTCGTAGACAACCGACCAGGCCTCAGCTGGGGAGCCTCGCGATCGCAAACACCTGCCGGTCTGTCCCTAGAGTGCGTCACATGCCAAGCAGTACGGCTGGGGTCTTAGGAAACTGGGTCCATTTCAGGCTCCAAATAGAATCTCTTCCTTCATTTTAACGTAGAACGTCCAGAGCTGCTGGCCACGAGACAGGGTGTAGCACGGGCCACGTCCTTCCAGGATAGTCAACGAGACAACCCAAGTGCGGGGCACACAAGAGCGGCTCCAGAAACGTGAGCGGCTTCCCCAGCAACACCAGCTGTGTACGGACTGTCCCAGCGCGGCCTCGCTATGCAGTCCCCGTCCTCCAAACAGCCATGTCTCTGAGGACGCAGCGTGCGGCGGGGAGAGCGGACAGACAGAGCTAAATAACCTAGGACAGGGACACCACGTCTTGAAAACCCTGAGGCGTCAGGCTTCCATGTGAAAAATTAACTGAGTGACTGGAAGACCATCTCTGGAGGGGCCTTCCCTCCAACTGTGGGACGGGAACTATGCGGTCAGGTTCCTCCACACTCCCACAGCAGCGGTGGCCGGTGAGGCTTCCAGAGACAGGGACGGGAGCAGGCTAACCTGTCCCAAGCCAGGCAAGTGCCCCGGGCGCTCAGCAAGCTTCCTGCAGGTGAGCAAAGCCCGCGGCAGTGCGGAGAAGGGGAGGACCCCATGGCTGGCCTCCCTCCCAGGGGGGGACACTCGCCTGTCTCTCTGGGTCCTCACAGTCTTCTTCAGTTTGCTTCTTGGTCTTATCAGGGCGCCACGGCCGCCAGTGCCTCTGGTCTCGGGACCGCTCGGCGGCGAGCCAGATCTGCCACCTGGGCAGACTCTTATCTCTTATTTCCTGGTCCTCGTCTTCTGGTTCGTCATCATCATCATCTAGACGAGAGCAAAACTTTTATCTCACCTCATCAGCAAATAAACCCACCACGGATGCCCAACCAGTCTGCGACACCAGCTTCTGTGGTGGGCCTCTGGAGGGCCAAGACAAGTAAGAGCCAGGCCCGGCCTTCTGGAACGTTCAGGGACTTGGAAGCACTGAGGGACTCTCCTATCACCAGTCAGGTTCCCAAAAAGCCCTGGCAGGTTAGCCAGTGGAATCAGATGATTTTTAATGGTATCATAGCAATTAAAATAGGAACACACATATTCTAGAACAGCACTGTCCAACAGAACCTTCTACGATGATGACATAACATATACCTTCTGCGTAACATGGTAGCAACCAGCCCCATGTGACTCAGTGGGCACCTGAAATGTAGCCGGCAGCAGAACTCCATTTTTTACTTTGTTTCATCTTAATTTAATCAAAATGGCCACATGTGGCTAATGCCTACGGTACTGGACAACACAGTTCCAGTTCCAGAACGCTAAATGACACTTAGTAACAGTACTGGTTTAGGTTTCCTAAAGCCATCAGGATTTTCACCAGTGGCCATATGATCACAACCTGTGTTCACTTCTCAAAAAAAGTCAATTCACGATATCCTGTACTTTCACTTTGTTTCCTAACACTGAACATGCAGAAGAGGAGAAAAGTCTTGAGTCTTCTGTAAAGTTCAATATTTAAAAATAAACAAACAGGGTATATAAAATGGTACGGCTACCCCATAAAACAGGTGGGCAGTTTCTTATAAATTTCCCCCTTGAGTCACACATCCAGCTTAGACATCTGAATTTATTACATTAGAAATTCAAAAGATGACGTGGTTTTGGGAAGACACATATAAATATAACAATACAGACCAACAGAAAGTGAGGGTGAGAGAGAAGTAAGTAGTAATATATGAAAAAGAAACACCTCAGTATCAATGATAAATACCAACTACTCTCTAAATACCAACCTTATCGAGATGGGACAAGAAAACTTAAAAATAAAAAAAAAAAAAAAACAGTAGTTATCAACTAGTTTCTGGCAACGGCATCCCCGGGACACTGCTGTGAGAATTCTGCTTTAGTCTCATAGAAATGCAGAACATGATGAACTTTAGAACATAAATTCTATGCACTCTAGGAGTCTTGCTCATTAAAGCAAACAAACAAAAAAAAACCCTAAAAACAGAGAACCACCCTGAGTTGGTACTCAAAGAAAAGTCACTACTAAAAAGACTTCTGGGGGCGTCTGGGTGGCTCGGTTGGTTGAATGTCTGACTCTTGATTTCAGCTCGGGTTGTGATCTCAGTTTGTGGGACTGAGCTCCGCATCGGGCTCTATGCTCAACATGGAATCTGCTTGAGATTCTCTCCCTCTGGCCCTCCCTCCCCGCCCCCCCGCCAGCTCATACTCTCTCTTAAAAAAAAAAAAAGAAAAAACACTTCATTTTTTGGTTCTTCGTGTGGTCTTGCAAATTCAGTGGCTAAAAGGGTAATACCTACTCCCCACTCTGCCTTGCAAGTTATTTTTCTTCATATACGAAACCACTGGTTAGCCTGAGAATGATTCCAGTTCTTTCTGGGAGAGAACACTCCAAGAAAGTCACAATAGCCGAGCCAACTGAGGAGTGAGCATCCCTGCTGGCGCTGCCCAGAGAAAAAGTCCTCCCAACACCCAAAGGGCCAGAGACACCACCTAGCCTGGAGTGTCGCGACACCACAGAGATGGGAGCTAATCCATAGTTTTCATTCCCTGAAGAAACCAAGGCCCAGGAATGTGACACGTCTTTGAGAAGAGGCTAGCCAAGCCTGGGCCTCTCTCCCCCTCGCACTTTCAACAAAACCAGGGGGAGAAGCAATCCCTGAGGAGCTGGGAGCTGTGCCGGCCAAGATGGCAGCCACGCCCATGTGGCTACGGGGCACCTGAAAGCGGCTAGCCTGAAGTGAAACGTGCTGGGAAGTGTAAAATACACCCCAGATTTCAAAGAGTTCGTGTGAAAAATAAAATGCAAAATATCTCAATTTTTTTAAGAGTTACACATTGAAATATTAAGGTTTTGACACACTGGGTCACACAAAATATATCATCAATGTTACTTTCATCATCTTACTTTTTTTTTTTTTTAAGATTTTTTTTATTTATTTATTTGAGACAGAGAGAATGAGAGAGACAGAGAGCACATGAGAGGGGGAGGGTCAGAGGGAGAAGCAGGCTCCCTGCCGAGCAGGGAGCCCGATGTGGGACTCGATCCCGGGACTCCAGGATCACGACCTGAGCCGAAGGCAGTCACTTAACCGACTGAGCCACCCAGGCGCCCTCATCATCTTACTTTTTTAACGTGGCGACGAGAAAATATGAAGTTACTTTTGTGGCTTGAATTATGTTTCTATTGGACAGCGCTGTCTTGGGCTGTAAATCCAGAAAATACTTTGGGGTCATTCAGAATGACAGCTACATAAATGCTAATTAACAGTTACTTTATAGTATTCTTAACAGGGAGGAATGCTTCAAAGGATCTGATGGTCTGTACACTGCCAAGAAAACAGAGAGACTGTCCTAAGGACACACTAGAAAGGGTGGGAGGGGAGGACTCGTAGGGAGGAGCAACCTTGTAAAAGGAAAAATGAAACTTCCTCTGGACAGAAACTCAAACCCTCCACAGGGTTGGGGGGTTGACTCTAAGGGTGAGAGACTCTATAATCTCCCAACGCATCCACTTCACATATTTCTGACATTTTGATGTTTCTACAGTGTTCTTAAAGACGGAGACAAAAGAGCTTCTACATATAAACAAATAATCAGAAAGATGTGAAAACACATTCCAGAAGAAGGCAAAGGCGTACGCATCCTAAAGAGAGGTGCCTTACCTGGACTGATGACCACCCAGCCGCCTCGCTCCTGCTGGTGCATCCAGGCTCTCCAGCCTCGGGCGCCCTTCTCCCCAGCCCGGGGCTCCCCGCTGTCCCAGAAGGGCTCAAAGAATTCCACCTGTTCAGGTTCAAAATACAGAGGTGAGCCTAACTTGTACAAAACTGCTGAGTCACTGAGCAAAGTGCCCTCTAATTGGCATAAGAGGGGCTTGTGGTTGAAATCTTGTTTGCCATCAGTCTTTCCAGTAGATACAGGATACACCCCAAAACAGAAAAAATAATGAGCTAGTGTGGTAGGCGGCCTCCAAGATAGCCCCCCGTGACCCTACCAGTGCCTTGTGGCATTCACACCCCTGAGTGTGGGCTGGGCCTAGTGACCTGTAACAGACAGACACAGTAAAGTGTGACCGGCTACCACTTCTGAGAGTCTGTTACAGAAAGACCGGCCACAGTCAGCGAGAAGGGCCTCCAGCCGGGTGGGAGAGGAATTTTCCCAGCTCTGACCCTGGTAGGCCAGTCTAACTGGGGACAGGGACACAGCCCGTTCCCCTAAAGCCACGGGGCCCCTGAATACCTGAAATCATGTCACTTTCAAGACCTTCCAAGAGAAAGGGATTCAAAGTTTCAATAGGACTGGGAATTATTGAGGGCATCAACTCTGTGTTCCTAAAATCTGGCACAGTGCCCAGTACCTAGTAGGGACTCAATAAACACTTGCTGGCACAGCCGGTGAATAAAAAGGTCTGTGTGTTAAAGCCCGGCCCTGTGATCACACCTCTGCTCTCATGCATTTGGGCATTAGGTCTGCTGTGTGTGGTCACCAGTTCAGTGCAGTAAGTAACTCCCTGGAGAGGAGGATGTGAACACAGCAATGAACAGAAAAGCAATCGTGTTATCACCTGACAGTACGGATTTATTTTTTTAGCTCTTTTAATTCTTTTTTAAGAATATTTTATTTATTTATTTGACAGAGAGAAAGCACAAGCAGGGGGAGCGGCAGGCAGAGGGAGAGGGAGAGGGAGAAGCGGGAGCCCAATACAGGACTCGATCCCAGGACCCTGGGATCACGACCTGAGCCGAAGGCAGGCACTTAACCGAGCCACCCAGGCGCCTCAACAATAAGGACTTTAAAAGTGAGCCAACCACTTGCTCAAGGAAAGCTTTTTAAGAAACCTTCAGAAGAGGACGAGGCTTCCAGGGACAAGCTGTGGACCAGGAGGCGCAGGACAGTCCAGCCTGAGCCCAGGGCGGTGCCACGCACGCCTGCAAGAGGGCCACGTGCAGGAGAGCCCTGGGAGGGCAGGGCAGAGCAGGGCAGTGGTCTGGACACGGGCCCTGTACCGAGTGCCCAGCAGCCACCTCAGGTAGGGGAGCTGGAAAGACCACACTCCCTCTTCGCAGTCTTGCTCTTACAAGAGGGATAGAAGAAAGCGCACTCAAGAAAAAGAAGTGTGGTTTTTTTAAAGTGTGAAAGTTACACCAATTTATTTATATTCCATAGAAACACAGACCAAGGGGCGCCTGGGTGGCTCAGCTGGTTATGCGTCTGCGTCTGGCTCAGGTCATGATCCCAGGATCCTGGGATTGAGCAGGGAGCCTGCTTCTCCCTCTGCCACTCCCCCTTCTCATGAGCTCTGTCAAATAAATGAAATCTTAAAAAAAAAAAAAAAGCACAGACCAGACTCTGCTTCTTTCATGCTGTACTACTGTGTCTTATAACAATGTCTCTCAGTTTTAAAGATATGGAATATCCTGAAAGATAAAACTTTATTTCAAAATTGTCTTGTAAATGCTTTGAAACTACGTGTGCTGTTAGTATTGAAAACCTCAAGAGCACACAGCAGGCTCTGCTGACACTTGAGGGGAGTGGCTCCTCATGCTTCACAGTCCCGGGCACTGCCCTCCCCGAGAGGAACTGCTCTCATCACGGTCTGTGATCGTCAGCAAAGGGCGGGGATGAGGGCCATTCTGACCCTGACCCGGCAACCACACAGCCAGGGCCCCGCAGTCCACCAAGATTCACTTCCGTCGCATGGCATATTCTTAAGACAGCACACCAGATCTTAAAATAATTTTATCTGGCTTGGGATACTACTAATCAGGTAACTAATATTAACCAATATTCGTTAACCCAATTTTGTCTAGGAAAAAAATAGATAAAAATAATGATGAAAAAAATAGTCTTTAAAGGCAATTCAGGAACATTCCACAAGATGGAGATCTTAGCCTCCCGAGACCTCTGTCAGTTCACTATAAATTCAGATACCCTATCCATCTTCCACCAGACCCCCTTTGCAAAGTCGGAAATGGAGATTTCTTCTAAGGAAAAATGGAGAAGGCGGCTTTCTTATATGGGTAGCTCTATGATGAGATTTTTTTTTTATTGCTTGATATCACAAATACGGCCAATGTTCACTTGTCATCTAAATGACACCTCCCCAATTAGGATCAGTGTTGAGAAAGTGCCAACATGCGCTATCGTTTGTAATTCCCGCAAAGATCTCACGTAGTGGAAATGCGAACTGGAAAAACAACCTAAGACCCAGCTTAGAATGCACAGAGGGAGGAGACAGTGAGACGTGCTCTAAGAGGCATGACCCCTGTTTCTCTGCCTGGCGGGGACAATTAGCACTGAAACAAGTCCCATAAGTAAGAAAAGAAAGGCGGGGGACATAGTTGAGTCTTCATATTGGGGGGAGTAGATCTTTCATCTCTCCAAGTTTCACTACCTTCATTATGGAATTTTCCTTGGATCACCAGCATATTCTGAGCAACAGTTCTCAGCAGGACTGATACAAAGAGGATAGGATTTTAAAAATACTACCACCGCTTCCCATTATCCACACTTGCCCCCAGAAGACAGAGAAGGAGAAAGGGAGGGGGAAAGAGGGGTGGGGAGAGAGGGACGGGAAGAGAAGGAGAGGGGAGAGAAGGAGGGGAGAGGCCGGTCTCACAACTAAACCCGCACCTGTCCTTTGGTAGGCAGGTCTTTCACGCTGTCTGGCTTGAAGAAGGTGAAGTCCACCATGGCCTGGAAGAGCGAGATCGCCTTCTCAGAGTGACCGGCCTGCCGCAGGAAGTGACAGTGCTGAAGAAAGAGAGCTGAAAGCAGGGAGAGCAAGAGGGAGAATCCTGGTTAACATCAATTCAAGGGAAAGAACATAACTTCTAACAACATGCGTCTCAACACCGAGAACATCTTTTCTCCGAAATTAGTTCCTGTGATCTTCTCAAAAGCTGTACTAATTACGTGTTCTCATTAAAAGGACTCACCACAGAACTGTAATCAAAGTACATTTATTCCAATTTTTATATGAAACCACTGTGGAATACAAATATTAACAAAAACTATATATGCTGCATAAAAGTAAGGCAAGAGAACGGGGCGCCTGGGTAGCTCAGTCGATTAGGTGGACTGCCTTTGGCTCAGGTCATGATCCTGGAGTCCCAGGATCAAGTCCCACATCGGGCTCCGTGCTCAGCGGGGAGTATGCTTCTCTCTCTGATCCTTCCCCCCTCTCATGCTCTCTCTTAAATAAACAAAATCTTAAAAAAAAGTAAGGCAAGAGGTTGTTCTGAATAGTTACCAGATACTCAAAGCTCATTATTACAAGAAAAATTCTAGAAGGATGGTATAGATTTTCATCAGAGAGCAAAGATCTGTGCTCGATGGATCACTAGATGGCGATCCATCTTCATCATGTGTTCAGAGACCACTGAAAACAAATCAAAGTTCCATCTATGAAAATTTCGGTTTGTCTGAATTGTGGTAGTTTCATGTTCTGAGTAACACTAGGCTATTTGCGCATACCACAAATGATATCAAATATGAGACTCTTTATGCCAGTGTTGTAAATGCTTATTAATTCTAGAGCAATATATTTATATCTTTAGAATATAAATATAAATATGAATGAATTAGAATCTAATCTAAAAGTTAAATACAGGGGCGCCTGGGTGGCTCAGTCAGTTAAGCATCTGCCTTCGGCTCAGGTCATGATCCCAGGGTCCTGGGATTGAGCCCCGGATCGGGCTCAGCGGACAGCCTGCTTCTCCCTCTGACCCTCCCCCTGCTTACGCTCTCCCTCTTTCTCGCTCTCTCCAAATAAATAAAATCTTTAAAAAAAGAAAGAAAAGAAATGAAATAGCAAAGTTTTGATCAAATAAACACCTGCTGTGTGCCAGACACGGAGCCAGACTCACCATGGGTCAATCTCCGTTAACGTGCTCGATGACCCTATAAAGCAAGTATTGTATCATTGCTGCTGAGCGAGAAACTGCAGCTCAAGCAGATTAAGGAAATATGCAAGGTCACAAGAGAACCAGTGAAGGGCAAATCCAGGCTTCAAGTCCAGAGTGATATTCTCCAGCTCCTGTGTGACATGCTGCCTTCTGTACCTCATTACCGGACAGAGTTCATATTCTAGCTCCTTCGGGACACAGAACATGAACAGTATAATACTGATAACTGCCTCTGTGTGCTGATCCCCACGACCACCACCGCCTGAGATCCCAGGACGGGTGAGAGGAGCAGACAGACACCTGGACAGGGAAGGCCATGGACAGCCACAACAGCCAAGACTTGACTGTGTTTCCTTGGCTAATAAGCAGAAAAGCTGGGACTTCTGGGCCGGGGATACTCTGCTAACTTCACCGGCTCTGATGCCCGCTCCACACCCCCACCAAGAAGGTGGAGAAGCGAGAATCTGGTCTAGTCCAAAGGGGTCCTAATACTTTGTTTAATTCCGTTGTATCAATTTGGCCGTTTCTAAAATAAACCAGAAACACGCCTTCATTTCTGCCTAGCGCCAGAAGAAAGCGTAAGTCCCCCGACACGCAGGGACCTGGTGCTCGGCCTCTTACCGAACACGGCCTCCTCGGTGCCGGGCAGGGCGGGGTGCGACAGGATGCTGCCGTCCTGCACCGCGGACAGAGTGCTCAAGCATTTGCCGTAAAGACCGTGGATCTTCGACACGGTGAAGGTGCTGAACTGGCTTTGGCAAAATAAAAGGTACTTCTGCCAGAGGGCCGTACTGTTGGGGTGCACAAAGATCAGTTTCTGCCACTCCCTGAGCAGCGCCGAGGGCTCCCAGAACTCGGCGCACAGCTTCAGCCGGGCCAGCTGCAGCTCCACGGAGCTCTGGTTGCTCTCGATGGCCCGCTCCAGGACAGCCAGCTGCTTCTCCAGCACCAGCTTCGCAGACCTCTTCCGCTTCTCCTGCTCCCCTGCCTCCAGGGCATACAGGCCGGGGCTCCGCACGACCTCGTCCTCAAGACAAAAACGTCAATTCATAACTGTAAAGTGCTGCCTTGTCTTTGCCCCCTGCTCAAAATAAAGCTGTTACCTTTCTAGCCCTGTCCGCCATGGTGCTTAGCAGCCAGGGATGCATGGTCTCAGACATGTTTACCAAGTAAAACACTGACTTGAGGGGCGCCTGGGTGGCTCAGTCATTAAGCGTCTGCCTTCGGCTCAGGTCATGATCCCAGGTCCTGGGATCGAGCCCCGCATCGGGCTCCCTGCTCGGCGGGAAGCCTGCTTCTCCCTCTCCCACTCCCCCTGCTTGTGTTCCCTCTCTCGCTGTGTCTCTCTCTGTCAAATAAATAAATAAAATCTTTTAAAAAAAATTAAAAAAACACTGACTTGATGAATGAAAAAAAAAACCAAAAAACAAAAAACGTCAATTCTCAACCGCAAGTCGGGGAGCCTCAAAAGCCCGCCACGGCCCCAGAGCTCCTTGCAAGGCCCGCCCTCCGGCGCCTCCCAGGACCAGTCGCCCTTCGGACCTCCTGGGCTTGCTAGTCACCGCTTTTTCTGGCTGGAGCTCCGTTCCTGGGGCGCCTGTTTGCTCGCGTTTCCCTCACCCCGCCGTCTGCGCTCCGGCAAGGGAGTTACGGGAGTTACGGGAGTTACGGGAGTTACGGGAGTTACGGGAGTTACGGGAGTTACGGGAGTTACGGGAGTTACGGGAGTTACGTAACGGGGGCGGGCACGCAGCGCCCTGAGCGCGGCTTCTCAAGAGCCCACTTTACGCACGACACAGGCAGGTGTGCGGCAAAATACACCTGTACGAGCGGCTCAAAAACAAGCAAGCAGGACGCAGCCGGAGCCCCAGCTGGGTCGTCGCCGGAGCAGCGCCTTCTCTTGCCCAATTCTGCGCATTCTGCACCCTGCACTCCCCTCCCCCCCAACCCCGGGTGAACAGGGGCGCTTCTTCCCAGATTCTGTTTAAATTTCACCTTCTTTTAGGAGCCCTTTCATGCTCCCCTGCCGCCTCCCACCCCCGAATTCCACATGGAAGCCCTGACTCCCCACACGTGGGGTTCCTCACGGGCTGGAAGCAAGCTCAGGGCAAGGGCTCCAGGGTAATAAACTTCCACGCCCGGGGCCCCGGTTCCTCCAGGGGCTCAGAAGCGGCTGCGGGGCGCACTGGTTTGCCCCAGACTAAGTCTAAGTAAGAGAAGCGGGACGGCGCTCCTTACCTGAAAAGCAACGAACGCCATCCACAGCTGAATATCGTGAGGGTTCTCCCGCACTCTCCTGTTGAACTCCTCCACCTTGGCCTTGAGCAGCGCGCGCTCTCTGTCTGTCTGGGAGTCTGGCTGCTTTGGTTCTTGCTCTGGAGGGCCCTGTCCTTGTAACCACTGCGCGGTGGACGGATCGTAAATCCCCAGAGGGTTCAACCAGGTCGTAACGGGAGGAACCACATCATCCGAGCCCTTCACGGGGATAAACGAGATCGGCTCAGACGAGGGAGGTTCGGTTTTACTGCCAACGGCAACTCCGTCCATGTTCATTAAGCCCACGCTCTTCTTCGTAAAATAGCGCTCAACACGCTTGTGTGAAGGCTTCTTTTCTGCGGCAGCCCTCTCCCAGGATATACACTGCTTCTTAGGGTTAATGCCAAGGCAGGAGTCTCCTTTCCTCTTGTATCTTGTATTAGAAAAAGAAAGACAGTTACTGAGGGAACAGGTCATAGCTCTGCACCAGTGGAGGCTCGCTCAGCGGGCTGAGCTCTTGTGAAGCAAGCTAACTTCACCTTACTTTCCAACAGTTTCTATTTAGAGAAATACGACAATTAGCAATCAACTTTTTCTGTGTGGAACTTATTCCTCTAAACACTTCCATTCTTTGTTAACATCGCATGAATTTAAGATCAGGCCTGTCTTCCAGATCTAGTAATTTCTAGTAATTTCTATTTTCCTGGAGTTTTGTAAAGTCTGCCCCATACATTATGTCACTGATCATCATGATCCTACGTAACAGACAAGGTGGAAATCCCCATCCCCTCCTTTACACTCTTCGTAAAGACACCAGAACCTTGCGTGACTGAGTCATCTGTCTCCTACACCGGAACCTTTTCCTCAATATAGTCCTGTGTCCCCACGTAAGAAGAAAACGGGGAGGGTTAAGATTGTATTTTTAATCCTGAAACAAAATAATTAAAATTACACTTGGCTGTTTTCTACTCTAGAGGGAGAGAGGCTGGGTTCCAAAAGGCCTGTATGGTGTGTGCAGGTGCCCCAGAATAACACTCACGACTACTGAATCTGTGCATGAAGTCTGAGGGAAACCGTGCACTCTTCTGTAGGCGTGTTACACAAGCAACCAGTTAAAGAATGGGCAAAGGATCCGCACGGAATTCACAAAAGACGCCATGAAGGGCCAACTGGCGCATACAGAAATGCTCACCATCATTAATCATGAGGGAAGTGCAAATTAAAACCGCAAGGAGCTATGCCACATACCACCAGAACGGCTAAAATTAAACACCGAAGACACTGAACACCAGTGAGCTATCCGCTGGGGAACCAGGACTCTCACATGCTGTTAGTGAGAATGGAAACTGGTACAGTCACTCTGGGGAAAGGTCTGGCAGTTAGACTTACCCTGTGACCTGGCAATTCTATTTTAGGCATTCCCCCAAGAAAAAGGAAACTGCCTTTCTACACAAAGACACGTGCACAGATATTCTCAGCAGCCGAATGCCACGAAGAGCCCAGGTGCTCATCACTAGGAGAACAGATAAACAAGCCACGGTATGGCCACACAACGGAAGGCGACCAGCAGTGAGAACAAACTCCTGACAAACGCCACAATGGCGCTGGATGTCGAACACATTACACTGAGTGAAAGAAGCCAGGCCCAAAAGCGTACGTACTGTATGATTCCATTTATATGGAATTCTAGAAGAGACAACACTAATTGAGGATGGAAAAAAATTAGGACGGTAACTGCCCCTGGGGAGGTGGGGTGGGGACTGAATGGAAGAGAGCAGGAGGAAATTTGGGGGGAGGAGGGGTTACAGGGATGTTCTATATGTTCACAGAGGGCTGGATTATACAGGTGTATGCATGTGTCCAAACTCAGCAATTGAAGATTTGTGTTACACTGTATGTGAATTTTAAGTCCGAAGAAAAAACTAAACAAATCTTGAACTGCAGTTAATGACATGCATGCTGAAGTATTTAGGGGGCAGTACATGGAGGCTGGCACCAAAATAATAAGATGGGCTGAAGGACAGACAGATATGTGATAAGGCAGGCGCAGTAAAATATTAATGGTAGAACACAGAGGGTGGGAATAGGAGCGTTCACTGTAAAATTCTTTCAAATGATGCTGTATTTTTAAAATTTCCATAATATCATGCTGTCAGGGAAAAAAAAGGAGAGAGCAGCCACAATCTTCTGTCATCTTCCAGAAAGTTCTGTGTCCACCTCCACCTGGTCCAGGCCCAGCACCTCCGTGGCTTCCCCACAGTCAACAGGTGCCTGAGAAACCGCCCTCCCAGCTCTCACATGCACACAAACCCTTCCTCTCCATCCTCTCCCCCAGGCCCTCCTAGGTTAACTCACAACAATCTGTCTCCGGTACCTTTAGGAATGTCAAAACAAACTGTAACGAGGGGTGAGGAGATAAAATAGTACTTCAAGAGTTCTAAACACACCCATCGTTCTGTCAGGAACAAACTGTAAGTAGAACTCGTTTTGTTCTCCCCTTAATTACTATTTTATTTTTATTTTATTTTTGCTAAAAATCAACAGTATTTTAACATTCACATAATCTCTTAAAAATGTTTACAGTTTTCTGACTTTACAAATGCATTTTCTAAAGCTGATTTTAATAGCTGCATTTTATAACAGATGAAAACGATAAAGGAGGAAAAGAGTCTTACTGATCTGTATTATTAAATGCCTACTTTCAGATATGTGTGTACATGTGTTTATATGTGTACACACACCTCTTTTTAAAAATAGTTGATATACAGCTCCAGGCTTTTCTCCCTACCTCTGTGCATTTCCCCATACCATTCTTTTTAGAAAATACCATTTTTATTGGTTTTGAATCAATCCATTGGAGGGGTAAACCCTCATCTAGTTAACATTTCTCTATTGTTGGACATTTGAGTTTTATCTAATTTATCATCTATCATAGAACCTTAATTGGACATTTTGGTTTTATCTAATTTATCATTTATTACATAACTTTAATCATAGAACCTAGGATGTAATTTAATGCAATATTCCCCCACATGAAGGCATTTTTTTCTGTAAAATCTTTATCAAATAGTCAGCTGGTCTTACCTGAATAATTCCAGAAGGAGGGAACCCCACTTTGGAGGTTCAGTGAATGACACCATATGGACATTTAATTTACATGAATTTAGCTACAGGAAAAGGGAAGGGATGGGAAAGGGGGAAAGAAAAGAAAGAGGGATAGGATATGGGAAAAGAATATATTTAAATTGAGCACACACTTCTGCCCTGAATCCACTCAGCAGCTCTAAGCTCCAGAGTGAGCTGGGCAATAATAAATTTGCCTTTCCTTCAGTGACTTCAATTCACACATGCTCTCATGGTGGCAGTCTACCTGGGTCCAAATTCCAACCCCATCATTTACTAACTAGGTGACCCTGAACAAGTTATTTAAAACAAAACCCCACAACCTGTCTGTACCTCAGTTTCCTCATCTGTGAAATGGGGATAATAATGGTCCCCATGTCAGAGAATAGCAGGGATGATCAAAAAGCTTATAGATTTCAAGTCCTTAGCCATATAGTAAGCACTAGATAAGTTAAAGTTACTACTATTTTGTAAGACTTGGCTCCTAAACATCAGCCAACTATTTCATCTGGTGTATAGTTAAAGAAACAATCCACTCCATGAACGGAGAAAAAATGGAGCTGAACGTCACGGAGAACTAGTATATTAGCCCTAAGGAATTTTCCAAAGGTAGTTTTGACTCTTACCCACGAACTCTAAGCCCTGCTCACCACAATACACAAACGCATACCAGGTCACTGCTGGGAGGCTCACACAATGAGAAAATTTGCTTTGATACTGAGTCACATCTCCTTTCTGCAACTTCCACTCGTTGATCCTGGTTCTGCCTTCCCGAGTTACACAGAACATTGCCAATCTACCTTCCAAAAGATGGTCCACTGAAGCGTAGAAGACTCTGACCATATTGCTGTTCCAGGCCCATACCCACAAGGCCTCATCTGGTCCGCACAGGATGGTGCCAGCCGAGTCCTCTCAACACTCCTGGTTTGTCAGTGCCCCTGGTGAAGTGTGAAAATTCACGACCTGACAAAACACGCCCCTGTCCTCTGACCAACTCACAGTGCCATGGGATCAATACTTCCCTAGATCTGGACACTGACAGTGGTACAGCTATTAATCCGGGTAAGACTTAGCTCACCTAAGCTTCAGGAATCTACTGGGAAATCACACCAATGCCCCACGCCCTTCCAATAGCATCTTCACAATTTAGATTAGTAAACTTCTCTCATTACTCTCCTCCTAAGGTCTGGGCCTCTCATTAGCAGAGATTTAAGAGCCAGTCATTGTGAATATTTTTCCTTTTTCATCTATTAATAAGTAATAACCCTTTATCTGTGCAAACTAATGTCTAATTTCTATCGATGACGTCTGATATCTGAGTGTGCAGCATAGCAGGAGTTAACAAATGAAGAAACAGAGGCTCAGACAGGGTTAGTGACTCACGTGGGATTACATTATCAGTCAGTGGCCAAGTGAGAATGAGAACCAGGGTCCTCCGTTTCCCAATGTAGAAAACATCCTACCACACAACCAAGCTCATCTGTATTTGTGGACAGGAAAAGAATACTTGAGGTTAGAGGAACATAGGTTCCCCAAGAAAGCTGCTTCCTGGCAGCATGATCTTGAGAGGCTACTTACCCTCTCTGAGGTTCCTTTTCCTCATTCATAAAAGAAGAGTATGGTTCCCCTCACAGAGCAGATGTGAGGATCACACAGGCTAACAACCATGGGCTCAATCAGCGTTTGCTGGCCTCCCCATCTTGTCCTGGGTCCTACCACGTCTGTGGCTCCACACCGCGGGGCCATGGGGAACTGAACAAGACTTTAAGGAGTATTAAAATTATTCAAAAAGGTATGAAAACATTTTGACAGTCATTTACTCTCAGCCATAAGGTTTTAGGAGACAGCATGTAGATATAAATATGCACTGAAAAATCACAGATATAAACACATCATAAAGGAAATCTTAGTTGGAATTGCCTATGTGGTGAGGTATAATGTCGTGATGAATGACAATTAAAATATGGAGGCACAACAATGTAATGGAAACCGAAATTTATTTAAAAAAGTAATTAGCCTATAAAGAATGATAATGGTGTCTCCTCTTGGCTTTACGTTCCAATATTCTCTACCTTCAATTTTCATTACCTGTAAGCTGTCTGGGAAGAGAGATTGTGTATTACTGTTTTGTGTTCCCAGCAGTGTCTTACAAACTACTCAGTGCCTAAGGGATTTAATAAGTACTTAAATATTTTTGATTGACAAGGTAGAGGAGAAAAGTTTAATAAACTGACTACTGAAGTGAATACCATCGTCTCTTTTTTATCTGGTGACATATGCTGGAAGCATCTTGAAAAAGTCATTACCACATAATGTCACTTTTAAAATGGCTTACTTGGGGGATAGATGAATAAAAAGCTTTCGTGACTTTTTAAAATGACATACAGATCAGACCAAATGGTTTCTGGATAGTTCGTCACAATTACTTACTTCAAGGTATTTTTTAGATTCATTCATTCAACAAATATTTACTAAAAACCTACTACGCCCGGCACGATGCCAGTCACCACGGATAAATGAGACTCTTCAGACCTGGATCCTGACTTCAAGGTTTGAATTTTCACTCCAGAGTGTGAGATAAAACACATGCCTCAACAGCTCAGCGATGGAGGACACCCACCAGAATCCAGAAGGGCGGCGGGGGGGGGGGGGTGCGGGGGGGCAGACAGAGACCGCGCAGAGAGGGTTCGGGGGAAAAAGAAGTTACATCCCACCAGTGAAAATCAGGAAAGACATCGTGACGGGTACCTTGCTATGTCTCCTCGGTAGAGAGACTTATACTCCCAGTTGGCCGGATCCGGTTTCTTATCTGTTCTGAAGGTTTCTCCAGTCAGAGCCTGAACGTCCTCAAGCCAAACAAAGCGATGCCCAATATCAGCGGCAGCATTACCTTCTTGACTGTGGGACACAGGAAGGTGAAGAACAAAGAGGGAGAGGCACTTTGAAATCTTCTAGTTACATCGTCCACCTTTTCAGAACAATGAAAGTTAAATATTTCAACACTGATGCTCCACACAGCATCAAACACACCCAAGTATGTCAAATGTGCACGTGCCACAGACGAAGAGGATTCCTGCTGTGGAAAAAGCCTTAAAATATGAAGCAAAAACTGTCCACGCTAAGTGGCACTTTACCAAGAAATCACCTTATCTCAGAAATTAACCTGACACAAGAGTTTTTATTTTTTATTTATTTTTTTAAAGATTTACTTATTTAAGTTAGAGACAGGGAGTGGGGGGGGGGGGAGAGAGAGATTAGCACATGGGGAGGAGCAGAGGGAGAGGGAGAAGGAGAGAAGCCGACACCCCGCTGAGCACAGAGCCCAGAGCTCGATCCCATGACCCTGAGATCATGACCTGAGCTGAAATCAAGAGTTGGATGCTTAAGCGACTGAGCCACCCAGGCGTCCCTAGGTGTTCTTTTTAAACATTCCATTAAATGACTGTAACTAGAATTTCAAATATATTTATAAACAGGTTTTCTTTAAAAATAAAGTGGGTTGCCCTTGCTTAGCCTAACTCATTAGAAAGTGCTCAGATTATTCCAACTCAAAACTTAACAACAGCAACATGATAGTTCCAAATGGGTCGGTCTCACATATTATTCAGACTTGGTCTAAGTCTTGTTTTTATAGCCCGGGCTCTGTGGACGGACCTTCTCTCTTACACCAAGGCCGGAGAGAGCCACTGTGAGACCAGACCCTTACTTATCCCTCTGAACCAACCTGAGAGTTGGCAGACTTCCAGCTGAGACACAAATGGAACCACTTCCCTAGGAGTCAAACGAGAGGGGGAGGGAATGTTTCTGGCATCTAACATCTTCCCTCCTCTAAAGAAAATCAGTTCATCATGCTGCTGACACAAGAAGCTGCCAAAGTAGTCAAAACAGCCCTTAACCTTGTTCTATCTTTGCTTTTGACTCTGCCCAGATAGAAATAAAGATTCTAACGGCTTCTAAATCATCCTTGGTGGGGCACCTGGCTGGCTCAGTCGGTTAAGCGTCTGCCTTCGGCTCAGGTCATGATCCCAGGGTCCTGGGATCGAGCCCCACATCGAGCTCCCTGCTCAGCGGGAAGCCTGCTTCTCCCTTGTCCACTCCCTCTGCTTGTGTTCCCTCTCTCGCTGTGTCTCTGTCAAAATAAAGAAATAAAATCTTAAAAAAATAAATAAATAAATAAAATAAAACAAATAAATCATCCTTGGCTGGGAATACAGAGGAATGGCATTTCAGGTACACAAAGTAGCTTTCAATCAAGTGTTTGCTGAATAGGTTAAAATACATGGTGATTTTTGGGCGCCTGGGTGGCTCAGTTGGTTAAGCCACTGCCTTCGGCTCAGGTCATGATCCTGGAGTCCCGGGATTGAGTCCCGCATCGGGCTCCCTGCTCAGCGGGGAGTCTGCTTCTCCCTCTGACCCTCCCCCCTCTCATGTGCTTTCTCTCTCTCATTCTCTCTCTCAAATAAATAAATAAAAAATCTTTAAAAAAAAAAAATACATGGTGATTTTTAACACATTCCCCTTCAGAATATCTATGGAGGGTTTTCTGTTGACAAACACCGTAAGGGGCAGCAAACGGAAGGAATGAGATGGATGCATTCCAGAAAGAAATGGAAAGCCCATGGGGGAGGGAGGAAGAAGCGGACCACCCCTAGGGAATAAACAAGCTCTGATCCTCTCCTATTGGGTACTGAGGTCAGGAAGCAGGATGTGGTCTGGGCTGTGCACAAGGAAGGATCTGCCTCCACCTGAAGGTGAAGAGCTCACCCTAGGAGACAGAGGTCCCTGAGAAGCTGTAGCCTTAGGGGAAGTCGTCCCTCGATCACCCAAAAATAGAGTTCCTATATGGTGCATTATATCCCCAAGAACCCACTTTCCCGACATTACAGAAGTCTCACAACTCACTAATACCTTAGTCCTTGTCTCTATGGAAACAGTTCCTCCAGGTCATCTTCCCAGGAAGAGACTACAGAAGTTCATAGTAAGAAAGTAAAAGAGAAGAACAAAAAGAGTAGATTTTGATCTTAACGGGGATATTCTGAAAAATATCAATGAACTTAAAAATGCTATCTGGATCACAGAACCATCAAGAGGCTCTAAAGCTCACCTCTGATGTGATTACGCATAGGCTGAAAATAACTACCTTCCAAGTTCTAATGGTAGTTCCTGTGTAGGTTCAGAAAATCCTTTAAAACTCATTTTCCTCAACTTTAAAAAAAAATGGACAAGAAGCTAACAGTGAGTTTCCAGAAGAAACAATGATTAATGTATGGTGCTTTGAAGACATACCGAAAAGCAAAAATATCAATAATGTATTCATTCATTCACACAACAGAAATGTACTGAGTGCTTACCGGGCATGAGGCCCTGTGCCAGCCACTGAGGGGTTACAAGGGCAAGCGAGACAGGAGTGATTCCTGCCCACATGAACTCGGCCAAAGTCAGAACCTTTTTATTCTCCTCTTCTAGAGCAAGCCTGGGTTACAGATGGAGCACCTAGGCACAGAGACGACTGATTCAACCTGGATGCCCTGAGCCACAGCGGCCTGCGAGGCTCTCCACGGATCTGGTGGCAGAAGGATCCAGGAGGACTCAGGGTCCGCCTGTCTGATGGAGACTCCGTGGGTCAGATTCCAGACTCACTGCACGACAGAGCTCTCACGGATGTCAGTGGGATGTCTAAGCATACGACAAAAGCAAATAATGCCTGAAGAGTCAAAAAAAAAATCCTAATAGCCCTAAATTTTTCAAGTATGCCTGGCACGGGGACTTCAACCTTCTCTCTTCTGGCCCATATGAACAAAGAAAAGAAAAAAGTGAAATGAGAAACGACTGAGGTAGTTCCAGCACGTGCCGCCTGTCGCAGGCCTGGGAGAAGGGCCCCCCGTGGGGGAGCAGAGGACACGAGGCAGAGGGGAGGCTACCAGCGAGCCAACGATGGGAGCAACAGGCTCAAGGGAGACAGCGGAGCAAAATGTGGGGAGAAGCAAAGCCCCCAGGAAAGGAAATACTGTGTTCATGGGCCAGTCCACACCTTCCATACCATGCTGGAAAGAAATGTGAGGTAGGAAATGATGACTCTAAGTGCTATACCGCCCTTAACCAAAGAGTGTGTGTCCAATGTGGGGGGCGGGGGGGGAGCTGATGCAAGTGATGGAAAAGGGAGACTATGGAAGAGGAGTAAGACATGCCTCTTCCTCTGACCCTCACAGACGGGACCCTTAACTATGTAGTAAACTGGCCCATATTCCCATGGCGTGGTACATCGGCCATCTTTCAAAATCCCAAAGACTTTTTGTCTGAATCAGATTCTGACACAATCATTACTGTGTCTAAATAACATTTCTCAAATGAAATCACAGCCTTAATTTTTTTAATGAAAGTTTTCTTCTTCCTTTTTTTTTTTTTAATGTTGACCTAATGGTAGAGCTCTATTCGGGTCTTTTTTTTGGACTCCACTTGACTGAGTGGCTAAATAGTCATTCAAATACCTCACTTGTGGCAACAACTGAGGGAAAAAAATTCAAAATTCGAAAAGTCATAGGTATTTGAGAATAGAAGACCCACCTGGGTTTCTCCGATTCCCTTCTACTATCTCCAGGGCTTCTGGAAGTTTTGTCCTCTTCAGGCTCACTATCCGGCTCGGAGCCACTGCTACTGGCCTGCCCACGTTTTCTCTTGGTTTTCTTGTGGTGACGTTTCCTCCTCTTCTTCTTCTCTTTCTTCTTTTTTCTGCTTGTTTGTTTGGGCTTTCCGTTAGCATCACTTTCATCTGAAGGCTCTGATTTCAGAGGACTCCTGTTTTGGGAAAATCAACATTAGAATTATTTTCAGATGAGAAGTAGGGAGAAGACTATGAAAATAAGCAAACAAATGTGTAAAAGGGAACTCCAGAAATGCCCACAGGGCCTTACTATTTGCCCATATATTGATATAGTGCCTTCCCGGATCACAACTCCCCTTAAGGATTTAAGAGCTGGACCCACCACCCAGAAAAGGAAAGAAAAAAAAAAAAAAAAAAAAAGAGTTGGACCTAAAACAACAGTAGGTGAAGAAATTCTAATTGTAATAGCTTCTAAATCTAGACTTTCACATCTGCACATTTTCAAATGAAAATAATCTACCAGTTATTTTATCAAATATAGTATTTTCTGAAGCAATATTATAAAGGGTTTATTTATTTATTTATTTATTTATTTTAAAGATTTTATTTATTTATTTGAGAGAGAATGAGAGAGAGCACATGAGAGGGGGGAGGGTCAGAGGGAGAAGAAGCAGGCTCCCTGCCGAGCAGGGAGCCCGATGCGGGACTTGATCCAAGGACTCCAGGATCATGACCTGAGCTGAAGGCAGTCGCTTAACCAACTGAGCCACCCAGGCGCCCAAGGGTTTATTTTCAGTCCCACATATTAGGGCAGCATGTCCTTAATGACAAAAAAAAAAAAAAAGGTTTAATTCTGGTCCTTGTTTTTAAAGGTTATGATGAGCCCTTCTGCATTACTGAAATACCTACAGACAACTCTCTCTCAGGCACCAACCAGCGTCCATTTCCAAAGGTTTCCTGCACTTTCGGAGGACTGCCTTCTCAGGGCTCCTCATCTTAATGAGACCACCTAGTCCACAAATGCGAGAGGGCTCACTTCTCAGTTCGATGCTCTACCATAATTTCTTTCAAAGCTTGGTACAGATGTGCGCCATTCTGCTGTCCTCAAAGTTTTCATGAGATTTTATCTGATGTTATATCACACCAGCTTCTGTTTTTCCAAAAATGGTGAAAATGCAACTGAGGGAACATCAGGGTTATAATATTCTAAAGGTTACTGACGAGGTTATTCAACTGACTCAACAATCACACGGTGCCGTTTCCCTCGCGGCCTCGTTATTAGCGCACTTCCCATTACCAAATGCACAGGGGGAAAGGAGGAATAATCTATGCGTGAGGTAAGGGACAACAAAGAGCACCTCATTAGTTTGAGTAGAAAGAAGAGTTGCAATTCGCTCTTTTATCACAGGGTTTTCTAAGGAGCATTATTCGAACCCAGCAATAGACAACACACAGACAAAAACTAAAAATCATCTTCCAGAAAAGCTACCTCGTCAGCGGTGACCCTTCAGAAACCAGAGCGGCAGCCTCTTCAGGTTGTTGGCTCAGAGAGCTTATGGCTCCGACACAAAAGCTCGGGTTGCTCAGCCAATCTAATTCTGCACAAGCAAAGGGGGAAAAAAAAGATCAATGAAATCGGTTCAATGTGATTTCAAAAGCAGGAAATCCATCTTATCAGCTGACATCCTAATTCACAGCCAGTGTCAGCCAGAGAGTCCGAAGAAGCCAAAGGGAATCCATGAGATTTTTATTTCATAGGGCATGGGGCTTTCTCACACTCTAAAATATTTAAGACTGAAATCCTCTTGTGCAATCAGACTGCAGCTTAAGCAAAAGCCCTGCAACAAGTGTGGCTTAAAAAGCAATCGTGGCTTCACGATTCCATCACACTCTAAGGAGCAGGAATGGTTTCCAAAGCACTAGGATTGAATGACCTCAAATTTGACGCAGACAATTCCGAAAAGCTGAAAAATCAAATCATGCACAAAAGCCCTCCACGTTTAATATCGTTACAGAAGATTAGACATTTTTCTTCAAAAAATATTCTGTTCTTAGTAACTTAACATTAGCCTTTCCTTATAGCAGTACTCTTCTTTGAAAATAAAAACATGAGGTGTCAACTTTGCTAACGCTAAAATGACACAAAATGTTAATAATGATTATCTCTGGGTGGTGAGATTAAATGTCCAAAATTTTTCCTCCTTCTGCTTATCCATTAATCTTTTTTTTTTAAGATTTTATTTATTTATTTGAGAGAGAGAATGAGAGAGAGAGAGCACATGAGAGGGGGGAGGATCAGAGGGAGAAGGAGACCTCCCGCTAAGCAAGGAGCCCAATATGGGACTCGACCCCGGGACTCCAGGATCATGACCTGAGCCGAAGGCAGTTGCTTAACCAACTGAGCCACCCAGGCGCCCTATCCATTAATTTCTAACTCCTCTGGAATGAACTTTTTCTAAATTACTTATTTCCTAACCTTTTAGGAGTCTTAACTGTGAAGGAAAGAAAAAAGCCATGGTGAATGGTGGCAGCAAAGGGGCCCCAGGAAGGGTTTAGAGGTTGTCCTGTTTTGTTCTAGGATGAGGCCAGAGCACCAGTGACATGAAGTTAGGAGACAGAAGGGTAACTGCACTTTTTTTTTTTTAAGATTTTATTTATTCATTTGAGACACAGAGATAGAGAGAAAACATGAGCAGGGGGAGAGGGAGAGGGAGAAGCAGGCTCCCCACTAAGCCAGGAGCCTGACGTGGGGCTCGATCCCAGGACTCTGGGATCATGACCTGAGCTGAAGGCAGACGTTTAACCATCTGAGCCACCCAGGCGCTCCGTGCACTTCTTAACAGCTATACTGGGATAAAATCTATAAACCGTAAGGTTCAGCCATTTAAAATGTACAACCCATGGTTTTTAGTATATTTAGAATTGTAACAGGGTGCCTGGCTGGCTGTGGAGTATGAAGTCGGTGGAGTATGCAACTCCTGATCATGGAGTCATGAGTTCAAGCCCCATGCTGGGCACATAATTTACTTAAAAAAAAAAAAAAAGAAGAATTGTACAACTATCACCGTAAAATAATTTGGGCATTTTCATCATCCCAAAAAGAAACCCCATAGAGGGGTGCCTGCGTGACTCAGTCGTTAAGCGTCTGCCTTCAGCTCAGGTCATGATCCCAGGGTCCTGGAATCAAGCCACATTGGGCTCCCTGCTTAGCGGGAGGCCTGCTTCTCCCTCTCCCACTCCCCCTGCTTGTGTTCCTTCTCTCGCTGTCTCTGTCAAATAAATAAATAAAATCTTACTAAAAAGAAAAAAAAGATAGAAACCCCAAAGCTATTAGCAGTTACCTTCACTCATCTCTGGCTCTTCCACCCCAGGCAACCACTAATCTGTCTCTACAGATTTGCCAGTCTGGGACACTGAATATAAATGAGATCATACAATACAGTCCTTTGTAACTGGCTTCTTTTACTCGGCGTAATGTGTCCAAGGTTCATCCATGCTGTAGCATGTATCCATGCTCCATTCCTTTTTATTGCCAAATAATATTCCATTTTATGGATATCCCACATTTTGTCCATTCATCGGCTGATGGACACCTGGGCGTCATTTTGGTTATTATGAACAATGCTCTGTGAATATTCATGTATAAGGTTTTATATGGACATATGTTTTCACTGCTCTTGGCTAGATATCCAGGAGAAATGCTGGGTCATGTGGTAATTCATATTTAGCATTTTAAGGAAATGCCAGACTGTTTTCCAAATTGGCTGCACCACTTTACATTCCTAATAACTGTATACGGATTCTCTGATTTCTCCAAATCTGATTTCTACTGTCTGTGTTTTAGGTTATAGTTATCCTACTGGGTGTGATGTCCCTCCTCATTGCGCTTTTCCAATTCCCTGGTGACTAATGACGTGAAGCATCTTTTCATGTGTTTATTGGCCATTCATATTTGAACAGTAATAGTCAAATCCTTTGCCCATTTTTTAATTGGGTTGCCTTTTTAGTGTTGTGCTGGAAGACTGCTTTATATGTTCTGTCTTCTAGTCCCTGGTGATTACTGCATCTTACGGAGGAGTAGATGCTGAAATGTGTGCTCCTTGATGACAGGTACTTTGTTTGACTCACTGTTGTATCCATTAGCAATGCCTGGCAATGCGTCAGGAGGAGTTTAATAAATATCTGTGGAAAAGAGGGGAGGGAGGGAGGAAAGGTACATTAAAAGAAAAGGGAGGGGTGCCTGGGTGGCTCAGTCAGCTGAGTGTCCAATTCTTGATTTTGGCTCAGGTCTCGATCTCAGAGTCATGGGATGGAGCCCAATGCTCAGCAGGGAATCTGCTTGAGATTCTCTCTCCCTGTCCCTCTGCCCCTCCCCGCAACCCCCACCTCACTCTAGAGCGCATGCAGCATGCACACATACACACGTGCTTTCTCTCTCTCAAATAAATAAAATCTTTTAAAAAAAAGGGGGGGGGAGGGGGGGATCCTAACTAATTAAGTGCCTACTGTAGGCCAAACACCAGGTAAAGCACTTTATATCCTTACCCCTTTTAAGCACCAAAACAACCCACTATGGGACACATTATCATCTCCACTGTAGAAGAGGAGACTGAGGCTCAAAGGAATTAAATAATTTGTAAGGTCATACCCAGTGAGTGCTAAATAATCGTCCAGGCAATCTTTCTTCTATTGTCTTTCTCTTTCTGAGATTGGTTCCCTTTCCTGGCAAGAGGTATGTGAAAATAGTTCCTGGGGACGCCTGGGTAGCTCAGTCGGTTAAGCGTCTGCCTTCGCTCAGGTCATGATCCCAGGGTCCTGGGATCGAGTCCTGCATCGGGCTCCCTGCTCCGTGGGGAGCCTGCTTCTCCCTCTGCCTCTGTCTCTCTGTCTCTCATGAATAAATAAATAAAATCTTAAAAAAAAAAAATAGTTGCTGTTGCTCAGAGATCATGATCATTTCCACAATAATTGGATTTTCTCATGAACAAAGGAAAAGTGAGAAAAGATGGAACAATATGCAAGGAAAGATGCTCTCAAACGATTCCAGTATATCTTTCCATAAATATTCTAGACAGTGAGGACAGCTTGGAGGAAATGTAAAGAAACCCAGATGTCAAAACAACAGAAAGTGCGTGACTCTCAGGAGTCCTTCAGAAAGTACAAGAAAAAGGGCTTTTAAGGGAGCAATTAAGACTCTGCCATATGAGACCACTGTGGAAAAAGGGTAGTGTGTATACAGAACTAAAACTGTTGGGGTTCTAACCCAAATCATCACTGACCTTCTCTGTGACCTTCCTCTCAATCAAATGACCTTTTGTCAGAGCAAAGGGTATTTGCACCTGACAAGAAGTTACCACTGCTGCTTTTTTTTTTGCCTGGTAGTGCATGAGCAGTGAACATGAAACGTTAGAAGTAATCATCACTGGATGTTGGGCATGCAGGAATTTCGGAGATCATCTAGGGATTTTAAAACTCTTTTTAGCCAAAGAAAACACTGCTCAAACAAAATGTTTCAGAGAAGTCCAGCATGAAGAACAGCAAAAGTAGGGTTGCTCCTAGGGGTCTGGAGGGAGGGAGCAGTTCTGAGAAGGCTCTCCAGGGCAGAGCCGGGATCCCACCTCCTCATCCACGGATCAAAAGCAGGAGGCCCAAAGAAGTCCAGTCACGGCTGTGGGCACACACCTGAAACTGGATCTGCGCTCCTCCATCTGGTCTCTCCACCACACCATGGTGCTACTCTTCATTCCCTCAACTAAGGCGCTGGTTTTCCTGAAATCTCCCTGCAACTGGTACATGGGGCTAGTGTGGCAATTTTCACATTATAATCTCATTATTTGCATGGCAGTCTTCCTACTTTATTCTAAGGCAAAGATCAACAACTCAAATCCTTACAGGGACCAGATTAGTAATCACTCTGACATTGTAGGGAATGAGAATGGAAAAAAGAAAAAGACAAACAGAATATTTTGCCAGCCAAACAAATACAGCAAATTGGTTTACAATTCTTGCATCCAAGTTTCCAGCTCACCTACCCTCCTCCTATTCTTTTCTTTCTAAACTAAATGCAACATGAGGGCAGAGGTTATGACTACTCGCTCCTGTATTCCCAACCCCTAGCACAGTGCCTTGGCACAAAGTAACTGGAATCAATAAATATTTGTTGAATAAATAAAATGACTGAGGATCTGAGCCATATCTTCATATTTTTGTATCCACAGCACCTAATTTACTGAACTGAAGGACCCTGAGATCATCAAAAGCATGCCATTATCTAGGTATAAAGTACAACTCTTTTAATTCTTCACTGTAAATGGAGATTTGACCATTAAAGAATAAAGTATTGAATACCTACTATGTGCCCAGGCACATCCCAGGCTTTGGGGGTACAGTGTGAATAAGGCAGGCCAGGTCTCTGCTCATGCGGTATTTATACTTAATCATAACCTTAACTGTTCACGTAATACATGTAAGATTATTAAATTAAATTTTGGTTACATGGAATCCTGGAGGAAGTTATTTGAGATTACAAGATACTTTATTATTCAGACTGCAAAGGTTTTTTTTTTTCCTCTATTTACCTACATCCTCACACGATTTACAAATTCCTTTGATAGAAATCAAATATGTATTTAGCTCATTGTGTCAATACCAAGCAGGACATAACACAGCATAGAGAGGACGAGCAGGATACAACATGCCTAGGGTTTGGTTTGGATAGAGAAGCTGACTGGCTGACAAACCTTTTGTCCCTGCAGGTTAGTAAATAAGCATAGGTTGAACCTGCCTGGAAATCAGCACTCTGCTACACACACACACACCACCCCCCAAGAAAAAAAGGGTAGAAGTATCAGGCAGAAAACCACTTTAGAACTACCGCCTAATAAAAATCAGGTAGGTATCTGGAAGAGCCACAGCATGTGTAATTTTACTGAAAATTATATAATGAATCACCCCAAAGTTGACATGCTTTTTATGGTAAGTTTATTATATCATGCTATTTCCCCAACGCTAGTGAAAATGCTCTAATTCAATTCCACTGGATAGAGGGCTGAAGAAATCACCATAAATTGTTTTAAATTAAAAAAAATTTTTTTTAATCACAGCTGGATAAGATATCCCAGTTCACCCCTTCCCCATTACTATTATAACAAAATAGCACTGATTACTGGTTTCTGTGAACTCCGGTGAGCACCACCCCTCCAGGAATAATTGAAAAGACATTTCCAAGGTTGAGTGTAATCAATTAGCATATGTATTAGGGAAGGGGATTGTTCTTTTTTTTTTTTTAAGATTTTATTTATTTATTTGAGAGAGAGAATGAGAGAGAGAGAGCACATGAGAAGGGGGGAGGGTCAGAGGGAGAAGCAGACTCCCTGCCGAGCAGGGAGCCCGATGCGGGACTCGATCCTGGGACTCGATCCTGGGACTCCAGGATCATGACCTGAGCCGAAGGCAGTCGCTTAACCAACTGAGCCACCCAGGCGCCTGGATTGTTCCTTTAATAAGAGTGAGCCAAGCTCTTCATTTTGATCGAAATCCTTATTTCCTGACCAGGAAACTGAGTGCGCTAACATTTGAACAGAAAGCACCAGCCAACGTGGCTAAGAACTGCTTTTAAGATGGTGATTACAGAGTACCCAGCCAAAGTCAGACTTTCTACGGAGTTAACCTACAATTTGAAGAGACCCAGGGATCCCAAAAGTAATGTTTAAACGGTCCAAACCCCAACATTCTAATATGACAGTGTGATTTATAACACAAGTTTCAGAGCCAGAAGGACCTGTGTTCAAATACTGGCTTTATCGTTACTGGTTGTGCAACTCTTAACAAAATACTTAATCTGAGTCTCTTTCTTTTCTTTCACTCAGCATGTTTTTGTTTTTTGTTTTTTGTTTTCCTCTTACTGAAAGCCAGGCACTGTTCTAGGAGGTAGGAACACACAGCAAACAAGATAAACCCAACCTGACCCTAGGGCATGGACACCCTTGCAGTCACTTACACGCAACATGACAAACATCAAGATACAGAAAACGCACAGGGTATAATGAGAGCACATCATCCAAACTAGGTATGGGTCAGAGGAAGCTGCCTGGGAGAACAGCTTGGTTAAGACCTGAAGGACGAGGAGTGAGGCTAATCTGCTCCTACCAGCAGAAGAAACGGCTGGTACAAAGGCTTGAAAGTGGGAAAGCAGGGCTCTGGAAAACAGCAGGAAGCTTGATGTCTGGACCACTGGGAGGAAGAACAAGTAGGAGCACAATGAAGCTGGAGAGGTTGGGGGCCTTACAAAGATGTCAGAGTTTGGGCTTACCCTAAAAGCAATGGACAAGACACTCAACAGCTCTGAACAAGAGGGACAAAGTCAGATCTAGGATTCTAAAGATCAGCAGCAAGGAGTAGTATTCAAGAGCACGCGTTCTGAAGCTGGAATGCCTGAGCTCAGATCCTGGTTCTGAGGCCGACCAGCCACGTGACCACACACAGGTTACTTATTGGCTCTGTGACTCCATTTCCTCCTCCTTAAAAATGCAGATAAAGGGGCACCCAGGTGGCTCAGTCGCTTGGGCGTCTGCCTTTGGCTCAGGTCATGGTCCCAGGGTCCTGGGATTGAGCTCCGCATCAGGCTCCTGGCTCAGCGGGGAGCCTACTTCTCCCTCTTCCCCTGCTCCTGCTCTCTCTCTCGCTCTCTCTCTCAAATAAATAAATATATAAAATCTTAAAAAAAAAAAAATTTTAAAAAAATGCAGATAAATAGTACCAACTTCATAGGGTTATAATTCAATGAGTTAATATTTGTAAAGCATTTTCACCAGTGAATGGCACATGGTGTTTTTAAATAAATGCACTTTAACATTCCGCCTACAGTGTGGAGAGTGGTTCAGGGAGTGAAGGTAGGACTGAAGACAGGGAGACTCTTTAGGAGACTGTTGTCAATCCAGGGGGTGATGATAGCTAAAACTGGGAAGTGGCCGTGAGAACAGGGGTAAGCTAATGAATTGAAGAGTTAACTGGCTCAACAAAAAATGAGCAAACTGAATTCAACAGTACATTAAAAGGATCCTACACCATGATCAGGTGAGATTTATTCCAGGTTTGGTTCATAATCCACAAATCAATCAACGTGATACACATTAACAAAATAAAGGATAAAAATCATACCACCTCAATAGATGCAGAAAAAGCATCTGACAATGTTCAATATCCATTCATGACAAAAAACTCCCAGCAAAGTGGGTATAAAGAGAATATACCTGAACATAATAAAGGCCATATAGGCCAAACGCACAGCCAGTATTATACTCAATGGTGAAAAACTGAAAGCCCTTTCTCTAAGATCAGGAGTAAGCCAAGGATGCCCACTCTTGCCACTTTTATTCAACACAGTACTAGAATTCCTAGCCATGGCAACCAGACAAGAAATAAAAGGCATCCAAATTAGTAAGGAAGAAGTAAAACTGTCACTGTTTGGAGATGACATGATACCATATACAGAAAACCCTAATGACTCCACAAAAAACTTTTAGAATAAATGAATTCAATAAAGTTGCAGGACACAAAATTAATATACAGAAACCTGATGTGTTTCTATACACTAATTACAAACTATCAGAAAAATTAAGAAAACAATCCCATCTACAACTGCATCAAAAAGAATAAGATACCTAGGAAGAAATTTAACCAAGGAAGTGAAAGACCAGCACCCCAAAAACTTTGGGGTTTTAATACATTGATGAAAGAAACTGAAGATGACACAAATAAATGGTATAAAAAATATACTATGCTCATGTACTAGAAGAATATTGTTAAAATGTGCATACTACCCAAAGCAATCTACAAGATCCAGTGCAATCCCTATCAAAATACCAATGGCATTTTTCACATAACTAGACAAAATAATCCTAAAATTTGTATGAAACCACAAAAGCCCCTGAACAGCCAAAGCAATCTTGAGAAAGAAAAACAAAGATGGAAGTATCACACTCCCAGATTTCAAATTATACTTCAAAGCTATAATAATCAAAATAGTATGGTACTGGCACAAAAACAGACACACAGATCAATGAGACAGAATAGAGAGCCTAGAAATAAATCCACATCTATATGGTCATTTACTCTACAACAAAGGAGCCAAGAATATTCAATGAGGAACAGTCTCTTCAATAAATTGTGTTGTGATAACTGGATAGCTACACGCAAAAGCATGAAACTGGGCCATTGTCTCACACCATACACAAAAATAAATTCAAAATGGGTTAAACACTTAAATGTAAGAATTGAAACCATAAAGTACCTAAAAGAAAACATAGGTACTAAACTCTTGGACATCGGTCTTAGCAATATTTTTTTGGACCTGTCTTGTCAGGCACAGGCAACAAAAGCAAAAATAAACAACTGGCACTACATTAAACTAAAAACCTTTTGCACAGCAAAGGAAACCATTAAAAAACCAAAAAGGCAACCTCCTGTAATGGGAGAAGATATGTGCAAATGATATATTTAATAAGCTGTTAATACCCAAATTATATAAAGAACTCATACAACTCAATACCCATAAAACAATCCAATTAAAAACTGGGCAGAGGACCTAAGCAGACATTTTCCCAAAGACATCCAGAGGGCCAACAGACACGTTGAAAAGATGCTCAACACCACTCACCAATGGGGAAATGCAAATCGAAACCACAATGAGCTATCACCTCATACCTGTAGGAATAAGTAAAATCAAAAAGACAAGAAATAAGTGTTGGCTAGGATGTGGAGGAAAAAAAAACAACCCTGTTGGTAGGAATGCAAACTGGTGCAGCCACTGTGGAAAACAGTATGGAGGTTCCTCAAAAAATTAAAAATATAAATACCGTATGATCCAGCAATCCCACTTCTGGTCATTTATCCTAAGAAAATGAAAACACTAATGCGAAAAGATTTATGCACCTCTATATTCACTGGAGCATTATTTACAATAGCCAAGATATGAAAGCACTGAAACGTCCATCAGTGGATGAGTAAAGATGTAGTGTGTGGGGCTCCTGGGTGGCTCAGTCAGTTAAGCGTCTGCCTTCGGCTCAGGTCATGATCCCAGGGTCCTGGGATCGAGCCCCACGTCGGGCTCCCTGCTTAGCAGGGAGTCTGCTTTTCCCTCTCCTCCCTGCTCGTGCTCTCTCTCTCTCTCTCTCTCTGTCAAATAAGTAAATAAAACCTAAAAAAAAAAAAAAAAGATGCAGTGTGTGTATACATGCACACATGCGTGTGCAGGAGCACACGCGCACGTGCACACACACACACACACACACAGATATTCTCTAGGGAATATTACTAAGCCATAAAAAAGTGAGATCTTGCCATTTGCAACAACACAGATGAACCTAGAAGGTATTACATTAAATAAGTCAGAAAAAGACAAACACCACAATTTCACTTATATGTGGAATCTAAAAACCAATGAACACACAAAACAGAATCAGATCTATAAATACAGAGCACAAACTGATGGTTGCAGAGGGGGGAAGGGGGGGATGGGCAAAATACATGGAAGGGATTAGGAGGTACAAACTTCCAGAGATGACAAGAGTTATTTGGAAGGATGGGATGAAGAATTGAATGGGGGGTGAGGGGAGGAGGAGAAGTCAGAGTATGTGTCTAAGTTTTGGCTTGGGGGGAATGGTGGTGCCATTTTCCAATACGTGGACCCAGGAAGAAGAGCAGGTTTTAGAGAAAAAAAAATAATGAGTTTAGTTTCTTTCCCAAATATGGATAATACCCCTGCCTTATATGTTGTTATGAGGATTAAATGCACTGATATGCCATCTTCCTTCCCAACTCTGTCCAAATATTCAGCACCTGAGCAACAATGTTTTGGAGTATAAAATCTTTATAGTCTGATGGTAAGTACAGAAGAAAAACTTGAGAATAGGAGGGATCAGACACTGGAGGCTCTCAGCTACTTCTAACACAATGGAGGCACTACATACCTGTTTGTTGAAAGAATGACTGTTGATAAATTCCCCCCCTCAAACCTCTTACTGAATGGGATGGCTACTTAAATCCTGTCCTAATGCTTAACAGTACCTCCAGAGCAAGGAGCAGAGTGGGGTCACTCACTTGGGTATTGCCTGTCTGTCCTGTCCTGCAGTTTAGTTTTTTTTTTTAATTGAAATTCTGCACTACTATTAACAATCTTACATTTTTACGTTTTACAGTATAAGGCAAGAAGTACAAAAATGGGCAAGGACGTGAACAGACATCTTTCCAAAGAAGACATCCAAGTGGCCACCAGACACACGAAAAGATGCTCAACATCACTCATCATCAGGGAAAGGTAAATCAAAACCACAGTGATATCACCTCACACCGGTCAGAATGGCTAAAATCAAAAAAGGCAAGAAATAACAAGTGTTGGTGAGGATGTGGAGAAAAAAGGAACATTTGTGCACTGTTACTGGGAATATAAACTGGTGCAGCAACTGTGGAAAACAGTACGGAGATTCCTCAAAAGATTAAAAACAGAAATACCATATGATCCAATAATTCCAACAAAATCGAAAAGATATATGCACCCCTATTTTCCTGCAGCATTATTTACAATAGCCAAGATATGGAAGCAACCCCAGTGTCCATCAACAGACGAATCAGTAAAAAAGATGTGATATGTATATAAAAATATAAATAATGTGGAATATTACTCAGTCATTAAAAAGGGTGAGATCTTGCCATTTATAACGTAAATGGATCTAAAAGGGTATTATGCTAAGTGAAGTCAGAGAAACAAAAATACCACATGATTTCACTTAGATGTAGAATCTACAAAACAACTGAATAAAAAGCAGAATCATTTATAAATACAAAGAACTGAGGGGTTGCCGGGAAATGGGCAAAATGGGTGAAGGGGAGTGGGAGATGCAGGCTTCCAGTTATGGAGTGAATAAATCACAGGAATAAGAGGCACAGCATAGGGAACAGAGTCAAAGATACTGTAACAGTGGTGTGTGGCTACACTTGTGAGCAGAGCATAAGGTATAAAGTGATGGAATCACTATGTTGTCCACCTGAAACTAATGTAACATCGTGTGTCAACTAAAAAAAAAAAATGTACAGTGCTTCTATTTATAACAGCAGAAGAATGGAAACAGTCTAAATGTTCTTTTTTTTTTTTTTAAAGATTTTATTTATTTATTTAAGACAGAGAGAATGAGAGACAGCATGAGAGGGAGGAGGGTCAGAGGGAGAAGCAGACTCCCTGCCCAGCAGGGAGCCCAATGCGGGACTCGATCCCGGGACTCTGGGATCATGACCTGAGCCGAAGGCAGTCACTTAACCAACTGAGCCACCCAGGCGCCCCAGTCTAAATGTTCTTAATAGGGAACAGTCTGAATAAACCATATGACATCACATGATGGAGTTCTGTGTATCAGTCAAAAGAAATGAGGAAGATCTCATACGGTAGAATGCACAAGCTGTAGAGTGATCTCTGGGATTTCAACTAAAACGAAAAACAGGTGGGGAGCCCGGGTGGCTCAGTCAGTTGAGTGTCCAACTTTTGATTTTAGCTCAGGTCGTGATCTCAGGGTCATGAGATCAAGCCCTATCAGGCTCTGCACTCAGTGGCGAGTCTGCTTAGATTATCTCTCTCTGGGACACCTGGGTGGCTTAGTCGGTTAAGCATCCGACTTCAGCTCAGGTCATGATTTCAGCGTCCTAGGATTGAGCCCTCTATCCAGCTCCTCACTCAGTGGGGAATCTGCTTGTTCCTCTACCCCTTCCCTGATCACGCTTGCACTCATTCTCTCTCTCTAATAAATAAAATCTTAAAAAAAAAAGATTCTCCCTCTCCCTCTACCCTCCCCCACCTTGCACTCTCGCTCTAAAATAAATGTCTTTTAAAAATAAATAAAATGCAGAACAGTGGGTTGCCTAGGTGGTTCAGTCAGTTAAGTGTCCGACTTGACTTCGGCTCAGGTCATGGTCTCAGGGTCCTGAGATCAAGGCCTGCATCAGGCTCTGTGCTCAGAGGGGAGTCTGCTTCAGGATTCTCTCTCCCTCTGCCCATCCCCCTGCTTGCTCAAGGTCTCTCTCACTCTCTGTAAAATAAAGAAGTAAATTTAAAAAATAAAATAAAATGCAGAACAGTATGCATTTAAGAAAGAGAAAGAAATGTAGTTACTCGTATTAAGGGAGAAAAAAATGGAAGGATCTCAATGACTAAATTTTTTTTTTTTTAAGATTTTATTTATTTGACAGAGAGAAAACAGCGAGAGAGGGAACACAAGTAGGGGGAGTGGGAGAGGGAGAAGCAGGCTTCCTGCCAAGCAAGGAGCCCGATGTGGGACTCGATCCCAGGACCCTGAGACCATGACCTGAACCGAAGGCAGATGCCCAATGACTGAGCCACCCAGGAGCCCGACTAATTAAAATTCTAACCCACAGAGTAAGGAAAGTAACAGGCTGAGGAAGAGAAATGAAAGGCTTTTTTTCCTCTGAATATACCTGGTTTACAATTTCAACCTTAGGACCATGCAAATGTTTCACAACACTATAAAACAGGATCAATTCAAAAAGAAGAAAAAAGCAATCCCTAAAAATTAAAACAAATATACTAACTATATGTCAAACTGGTGACAAAACCACTCAGAGAACTATTTCAAGTGACTTTAAAACAGTCATTCGACTACACATCTGCTGCAGGATACGTCCTAAGGACCAAAAGAACCACAAAGAAATATTAAACTATTTAGTATTAATCATGTTACTACTGTTATTTTGAACATATACACAATTGTTCTGGTGGCATTAATAACTAAGTTTTCTTTTTTTAAGATTTTATTTTTAAGTAATCTGCACACCCACCATGGGACTCAAACTCACAACCCCAAGATCAAGAGTCACACGATCCACCCACCGAGCTAGCCAGGTGCCCCAGGAACTAAGATTTTCAGAGGAAAATTATATTTCAGGAGGAAAGAAATATAAACATTAAATTATAAATGTACATATAAATTACAAAAGAAATTACAAAAAGAAATTAAGTAATCTCACAATCTTAAATTTGGCCTGGAAATATCAAGGTGAATTCATGATGTATTTTTCTCTTCCTGGTTTTGACCACTCAAAATGTCTAGAAGTAATGACGACCCAGTGCAATTAGCATTCCTGACACCAATGTGTGGTTTTAACCTTCCCATACCATTTTCCACTAAAAAAAAAAAAACCATGGTTTTTAGAGAAACAGCCAATTCCAGGTCCTAATGGAACACGTAAGTGACGAGCTCTGGGCATCTTTTAGGCCAGAAGGCAAGGAAGCAATGACGACATCTGGGTCATGTCAAAAAGACATACACCAAACTTAATTAGACTCCCAATAGCCACAGATGGGATGATTTGAGCATTAGAAAAATAGTATCTGCAAATGGATTGAAATACAAGTGTTAAAAATTCGAGAGTTTATAACGAAGAGGGAGACCTCTAAAAGTTGCAGGAACCCCAACTCATTCTCTGAACAGTGACAAAGGGAAAGAATCAACCATTCATCCTGTCTTTCTTGCCTGAATTCTATTTCAGGGTATCCCAATAGTGTTGACAGAAAGTTTATAAAATAATTGATGCTAATATAGGAGGAAAGTTAAAATTAGAAAACAACCATTTTGTGACTCCAATGAAATAATGCATCTAAGCAATAAACATAAATGGCTGCAAAGATCATTAGGTGAAAGACTGATGGATGGTCAGGCTTGTCCACGAAATCACTGATCAATCTTAACATTTCTAAAAGAAGAGAAAATTAGACAGCACATCCTCCTAAGTCAACAGCAAATACCCTAATGAGGTATCTCCAATTTAAAAAATTATACCTGAATCTAACTAACTCTCTAGATCTAATCGCCAGCTCACAGGGAATACTGGGATAGAGAAGCACACTAAATGTCACCAGGAGGATCTGGTGTGAAGTGTCTATAGGACAAATGACCCATTTTCCTCAACAAATATATCACAAGGGAAAATGGAGGGGAAGGAGAAACTATTTCATATTAAAAAGAGACCTAAGAGATATAGCCACAAAATACAATGTTGGATCCTTTTGGGATCTTGACTTTCTGAAGCAGCATTAAGAGGCCATTTTTTAGACAATTTGGAAAATTTGAACATTGACTGGATACCAGATGATATTAAAGAATTACAGTTAATTTCACGGAGTGATAATGTTTAAATTTTTAAAAAGACAGTGCTTCATAAAAAGCTCTTCTACAAACATTACCCTGCCATTGAATACCCAGAAAATGTCTGATAAATACTGGTTAAGATAAATGACAAGGGTGACACTCCCCTGTAAACTTTCCATTTCACCCTCCCCAAATAAAGGATAAACCCCTGGCCTGTTACTCAAGTCACTACCCTCCCTCACCACCAGTCCCAACCATATTTCCCAAGGCTTCCCCTTTTTGCCTCTATATTTTCAGACAAACAGGACTATTTGCAACTTTCTGCAGAGGTCACACGATTTCCTTCCTGCATGGCTTTGAAGGCTCTGGAATGCCCTTCCACTATCTCCATCTGTCCAAATCCTACCCTCTTGAAGACCCATCACCAAAGTTATCTCCTAAATAAACCTTCTTTGAACCTCCCATCAGAAGTCAGTATTCCTGTAGTTCACCTGTGACATCTATAACATCTTACTTTTTCTGCTACTTTTTTAAAAATACCTATTGATGTAGGGAAGACATTAGGGTCCGAAGCTGAGGGCCAAGAAAGAATTCTTGAGACGCCTTTGGTGCAAAAAGGTGCTTTTATTAAAGCACAAGGACAGGACCCTTGGGCAGAAAGAGCAGCACTGGGGTCATGAGGAGTGGCCCCTTATACTTTCAAGTTGGGAGAGGGTTAGGGATAGCCTAAGTCTAAGGAATTTTGGAAGCAAGCTTTCCAGGACCTTTTGCCCTTAACAAAGTATAAACACTGAGGCAGCTGAGTTCCTAGAGGATTTTCACTCTGCCCGTTTTAAGGACTTGTCAATAGGCTGCAGGTAGTAAGGAAACAGCCAAAACTTACACTGATTATATAACAGATGACTCAAAATTATGAAGAGCATTACCAAAATAGAAGTGTAGGAACTATCAGAGAATATAAAAGAGGTGTCAGACACAATGGGACTCTGCCACGTAAGTGCATGATCTAGGATTAATTACTTTAAATGACAATTCCCTGTCTCAATTTTTAATAATGCACATCTCCTGGGTATGTTTAAGGCTAAATAGAGTATGTAATGCCATCACCTGGAGACCCTCAATAAACAGTTCTGATTCCCAGCATCTGTGTTCCTCTGGAGAGAAACTGCGTTCAGTTAGGCTCTGGATCCTAATCCCCAGCTCTAGGTCTGCCAAAAGCTATGAACCCACTGAGCGGTCCAGAAATAAGTAAAACGGGAAAGGACGAAAGATGTAGTAACAACACCCAGCATATGCATCAGGAATCTCCTTGCGATGTGGAGTACTAGCATCTCCGTTTCACAGGTGCAGTAACTGAGGCTCAGAGCAAGAATGGGGCCTAACAGCATGACAATATGGAAGCCCCAGCCCCATGGGCTCTCCTCGGTCCTTCTCCATCCATTGCTCTACAGCTCTTCACTTAAGCCAGGATGAGACCAGGGGGCTTCCCTTCCCAGAAGTCTTTGCAGCGCCGCGGAGAACTCTGGGATACAAATGGATAAACAAATCCAAGGCAAGGGCCGAGACCTAGGACCGAGAAACTCCGTCGTCTGCCCGCGAGTGCCTTCTTCATCCCCTCTGTGTGCTTACCTTTCCGGGCGCTGCCGCTGTTGGGAGCGTCACCAATACCGGCAAAGGCCGGGAACAGCGCCATGATCACAGGCCGCACTGCCGTTCCCCTCGACAGAAATGGCGCCGGCGAGCGGACGCCGGTAGTGAGGCCTTCGCGCTCGCGGTGCACTCTGGGAAGTGTGGTTTTTTTTTTTACCCCGGAGCTCCCTAGGGCTTGACCGGGGGACTGGGCGGGGCGACGAGGGGAGGGGAGGGGACCGGGGGACTGGGCGGGGCGACGAGGGGAGGGGAGGGGAGGGGAGGAGGGGGACGGAGCCACTTCCGTGTAATTGGTATCGGAAGGCTTCTTTGAGAACCAGGAAAATGGAGAGACCCCGAAGTGGAATTGTTCAAAGGTGAAAGGAGCAGGAGCTGGGATCCTAGTTCGACCCCTGAACTCACACTATCACTAACTGGGTCAAAGTAATCAAGCTCTTCAAGCTTCAGTTTCCTCTTCTGCAAAATGTTCCTAAGATTAAATGAGCGTTGTTAAGTAAGGTGCTTACTTAGTTGTCGTTGTGCCTGGCCCATGGGAAGCACTTGAGAAAAGTTAGCTATTATGTGAGTTGTGACTGCAGATGGAACTCAAAGCCATGAGATGACGGAACTTCATTGAGGCGCCTGGGTGGCTCAGTTGGTTAAGCATCTACCTTGGGCTGGGGTCCTGGGGACCGAGCCCCGCATCGCATCGGGCTCCTTGCTCAGCGGGGAGCCTCTTCTCCCTCAACTGCTTCCCCTGCTTATGCACATGTGCTCTCTCTCAAAGTAAACTCTTAAAAAAAAAAAGAAGAAGAAGAAGAAGCAATACAAAAGAATAGAACCTATCAGGTTCAAAGGTCTTTGCTAGAGAACTTATTTACCCACCCACAAGGTATTCTTGACTAAAAAAAAAAAAAAAAGAATCTGAATCTAATCAAGCCCGCTACTAGAAATACAGGGGATAAAGAAAATTAAAGAGTTCATACCACCTGGAAGCATCAGCCAAATCCAGAATGTGGGAAATTATAGAAAACAATCCAGTTTCTTCAAAAAAATCAATGGCTTTAAGGGTACAGAAGATTGCAATAGATTAAAAGACCTTTAGAGATGTAGCAACCAAATACAATATATGGCCTTGTTATGATTCTGATTAGACATTGTAAAAACATCTTTGTGAGACAGATGGAGAAATAAGAGGTGGACAGAGTGTTAGTAGATTACATCAATTAATTCTTGTTAATTTGGTTAGATGAACTAATGGCACTAAGGCTACTTTTTGAAGTTCTTATAGGGGTGCCTGGCTGGCTTAGTCGGTAGGGCATGCAACTCTTGATCTTGGGGTTGTTTTATTAAAGCACAGGGACAGGACCTGTGGGCAGAAAGAGCGCGGCCTGATCTTGGGGTTGTAAGTTCAAGGCTCACGTTGGGCTTGGAGCATACTTTAAAAAGTAATAAATAAAATAAAGTTTTTATATATTGGAGATACATACTCTAGTGTTCGCAGGTAAAAATAGATAAGTGAAAAAATATTTCTGTGGCTCCCAGGGAGTTCAAAGATCTCTAGAGTTAAATAGAAAATATATCAGAAACCATTACAAATCTAATCAAGGGACAGGTGGACTCAAGAAAGCTGCAGACCTTGTGTGAGTCCAAAATGAACACCCTTCATGCTTTGAAGACCTCTACATAGTGTTTATAAAAAGGAGGGGTATGGTGGTAGGGGTAGTAAACCTTTGCATGTATGCAGCTTAAAAACTCAGGTTCTACCCAAATCTCTGGCTCTAAGTTACCTCAGTTAATTGAGACAGCATCTGCCTCCTTAGCAGACCACTTTGCATAGCTGGGATGGTGACTGTCTTGTCCAGTGCTTCATATTTTTCTACTCCAGAAAAATAAGTAATATGGAACGCTTGGGAGAGTCAAAACCATAATAGTAATGTTTCTGTAATCAGAAGGAAATCTGGGCATGTTAGATATTTTCTGTGCTACAAATGTGTCAGAGAATTTGGCTTAAGAGATCCTCCTTATAAGAACAATTTAAAGTGTATGATCAAGGGGTGCCTGGCTGGCTCAATAGGAAGCACATGCTACTCTTGATCTCAGAGTCGTGAGTTTGAACCCCACGGTGGGTGTGGCGATTACTAAAAAAACAAGTAACTTTTAAAAAATAAAAAAAGGAGCACCTGGGTGGCTCAGTCAGTGAGCGTCTGCCTTCGGCTCAGGTCATGATCTTGGGGTCCTGGGATCAGAGCCCCACATCAGGCTCCCTGCTCCATGGGGAGTCGGCTTCTCCCTCTCTCTTTGGCCCTCCCCCATCTTGTGCTCTCTCTCTCACTCTTTCTCAAATAAATATTTTTTTAAAAATAAAATAAAAAGTAAAAATTGTGGATAATTGAGTAAGTGATATAAACCTCTGATTTTAAGTTGAAATCTTATGAAGTTTAGGCCATCTAAGAGAATTTAAAGTGCTATATGTGTAAGCATAATTGCTTAGCTTTATAAAAATTAATACTTGACAGGTAATTGAAGTACCTGTAAAAGAAATAATGTGTACATGCACTATTTTGGCCTTTTTTGGTGAAATGTTGAAATGTTCTATAATACAGCATTTTTAAACTAAAAGTTAAAAAGCTTACTTTTTAAAAGCATAACAATAAGAGGGAACAAACTACTGACACACACAATATGAATGAATCTCAAAATCTGTACGCTGGGTAAAAACAGGCAGGTAAGCCCAAGAGTTCTTACCATACGGTTCTATTTATACAAAATTCTAGGAAATGCAAATTAATATATAGTAACAGAAAGCAGATCAGTGGTTGCCTATCGGGCTGTGGGAGCAGAGGGAGGGACATTCCACAGGAGGCATGCAGAATCTCTTGGGGGTGAAAGAAATGTTCTGGATCTTGATTGTGTTCCTGGTGGTTTCACAGAAGTGTAATCACCACCTGGTTTTTTTAAAAGCTTAAGAACACACCAAGGTTTTGAATTTGTTGTTTTAATAAATTAAAAGACTAACCGGCCGTCAGCAAACTTTTTCTGAAAAGGGTCACATAGTAAATATTTTAGACTTAGCAGGACATATGGTCTCTGTGGCAACTACATTGAAATTTGAAGTTCGTACAGTTTTCACATGTCACAAAATATTCTTTTTTCTACTTTTTCCAACATTTATAAGTGTAAAACCTATTTTTTAAAAAGATTTTATTTATTTATTTGACAGAGAGACAGCGAGAGAGGGAACACAAGCAGGGCGAGTGGGAGAGGGAGAAGCAGACTCCCCGCCGAGCAGGGATCATGACCTGAGCTGAAGGCAGATGCTTAATGACTGAGCCACCCAGGCGCCCTGTAAAACCTATTCTTAACCCATGGGCCATACAGATCAGCAGTGGGTCAATTTGACCCATGGCCATAGTTTGCTGGATCCTTGCAAACTCTCTATCATTAAACAAAACTGAAAGTAAACTTTTGACTGGTCTTTTCTGCATAGGAAAACCCACTCCAGAGTGCATGGAAACAGCTCACTTTAACTGTTGTTATTATTATTATTATTATTGTTATTATTATTGTTACTATTTCACTCTACAGACTTTGGGTATTTCCAGGGCCTATGGCAGGGATTTCTTAATAAATCCATAAAAACGGGGCACCTGGGTGGCTCAGTTGGTTAAGCGACTGCCTTCGGCTCAGGTCATGATCCTGGAGTCCCGGGATCGAGTCCCGCATCGGGCTCCCTGCTCGGCGGGGAGTCTGCTTCTCCCTCTACCACTCCCCGTTTGTGTTCCTCTCTCGTTGTGTCTTTCTCTGTCAAATAAATAAATAAAATCTTTTAAAAAAATAAAAAATAAAAATAAAAAATCCATAAAAACAGTTTGGGAGAGAGAGAGCGCTTGAGCACAGGGGAAAGGGGCAGAGGGAGAGGGAGGATGCAGGGCTCGATCCTAAGACCAAGAGTCAGATGCTTAACCGATTGAGTCCCCCAGGGACCCCAGATAGCTTATTCTTAAACTAGCACATCTTCCCAAAATGGCCTGAAAGGATTTTCAGCTTTTGTTGTCAAAAGAATTCTTCCAGAAAATGGCATGTGTTTTATAGTTATATTGATAATGAAAGAAATCAACAATAAACCTTCTGTTTTAAAATAATTTTTAAATAAGCAAATAAATCCCCACTATTTAGGCTGCCTTTCTTTGACTAGAAAAATGACATTTTAAGAACTTGTTTGGCCTCAGTCTCCATTTAAAAACTCCTTTATCTTGTTGACTTTTGTCTCTCTGGCTTGTGGTCACGTATCTTTTAAGCGTGAGACAAGAGTGGCCGGTGTATCGCCTCTCCCTTTTCCTCCCATCTACACCTCTCTTTTCACTGTCTCCTGTCACTGCCCAAAGGAACAAAAGTGTGGATTTTTTCCCCCTGTAAATTTCCAGTTCCAGGTGAAAGTATCTAAATTGAATTGGTTTCACCTTTTGCCCATCTCTGTAGGAATGCAGAAAGAACTCTCCTTTCCATTTTAAGCATGGAATACATGCTTGATACAGAAAAAGTTTTAAATGCAGGAAAGTATGAAGAAAATGCAGAATAATCACCCATATTTCCATTGCCCAAAGACAAATACTATTTCAGAGTATTTCTACACAGGCCTTTTCTTTCTTTCTCTTCTGCTTTTCTGGTATCTTAGTTTATGGGTATATTTTTTCATCATAGTTGTGATTACTTTTCCTCCTAATATAAGCATCTCTCTGTTTTACACAAATGCCATAAACATATATTAGATGTAGAATATTTCATCCAGTGAATGGAATCACAATACACTTAATTATTCCTATTTCTAGATATTTAGCAAACCTCACTTGTGTCATCTCATTGACTTCATCCATGAGTTCTCCAAACATGAATGGCCAGATGGGATTGTGAGCCACAAGATTGCAAATGGTAGATCATCCACCAGTGGCCAAGAGGGTTGGATTTGTTTGGTGTGTTTGTGTGTGTGTGTGTGTGTGTGTGTGTGGTTTTTAATTTTAGACAGAGAGAGAAAGAGAGAGCCCATGAGTGGGAGGAGGGGCAGAGAGAGAGGGAGAATGTCAAGCAGACTCTGCGAAGCAGGGCTCAACACGGGACTCCATCTCACAACCCTGAGACCATGACCCGAGCCGAAATCAAGAGCCAGATGCTGAACCAACTGAGCCACCCAGGCACCCCTCAAGAGGGGTGTTTATAATGATGCCCAGTGCTGGAGCATGAGGAGTGGGGTGGTAAAATGGCGGTGAACAAGAGGACACTTTCTAGAAAGACAAATATAACTTCAAATAATAAATACAAAGCTCCACAAAACAATCAGCAAAGTCACTATACTACATCCCAACTGTACACACAGACATATCAACAAACAATTCCGGCCCGAAGAGGTTAAGTGCAAAGATAATCTATAAATGAACAAGGGGCACTAGCAACATTGGGGGGTGGGTTAACTCTGCCTGGCTCCACAGAAGTAAAGCTGCTCCCCTGGGTCTTGACAAATGATGGAGTTCACTGGATAGACCAAGGGGAAAACCAAGGTAGGCAGAAAAAATAACAAGTGCAGGAGTCCAGATGAGAAAACAGCCTGGTGTGTCTGAGGACCCTCAACCACGGCTCTGAGGTTGCTGTGGAGAGAAGCTTTGGCCAGTTCCTCACAAAGGATGCCATGTGACGTACAATAAAAAATTTGGTCCTTGTCCCTGGTTCTTCCTCAGAGGCAAACACTAAATCCTTGGAATTTCCCAAGTGATTCTTTGTTATTCACAGTGGGCCCACACCTGAGTCTATGCTAACACGGTGACTCAGGATGTGGATAGGCTAGAAAGACCAACCATGTGATTAGAGGGTTGGGGCTTTGAGCCAGCTGACCTCCAGGGAGTGGAGGGGGGTGGGGGTTGAATTCAATCACATGGCCAATAATGCAATCAATCATGGCTACATAATGAAACCCCAATAAAACTCCAGATACCAATTCTCCAATGGATTTCCCGGTTAATGAACACATCCATGTGCTGGGATGGTGGTGCATCCTGACACCATGAAGGAAGTGCACAGAAGGCCTGCAGGCAGGATGCTCCCAGACCTCACCTATGCGTCTCTTCATTTGGCTGGTCCTGACTTCTATCCTTTATAATAAAACTATAATCATAACTAGAGCACTTTCCTGAGAGTTCTGTTGCAGCAACTTGTCATACCTTAGGTGGTTGAGGGATCCGTTGAATTTGGGGCCAGTTGGTCAGGAGTGCGGGTCAGCCTGGGCACCCCTAAACTCATGGCTGGCATCGAAAGTGAGAGCAGTCTCATTAGGGACAGAGCCCTAGAGTCCTTACCCTGTATGTCTGTGCTAACTGCAGGTGATTTGCATAGGAATGACATCGCGGGATTGCACCAGGCTAAGGAATTTGAACCTTATTTTGAAAGATTTTAATCAAGGGAATGTCAATTATTTGTGTCTTAGAAAAAAAAAAAAACCACTCGGTGGCAGTGTGAAGAATGGATTAGATGGCGGAAGAGTATGAGAGAGGGTGTTATGAATTGCTGGAAATCAGAAAGGAGCAATGAACTAAGCCAGCACACAGCAATCAATACTGAGGATGAATTATCAAAGATCTCTGTAAGATAAGTGTGTGAAGCAACAGATCAAAGAGCAGCATCCCCGGGGGCTTGGTTTTGCAAGGGTGTGTCCAGCTGGTGGTGGGACAGAGACAGCAGTTGATTGGAAATACCACTTTCAATTATCAGCAAACTAAAAGATTTGGATCTTAAAAAAAAAAAAAGGATAAAAAGATACGTTTTCCTTTTGAGTCTATCGGAAGAGTTTAAAGATACAGAATAATACAGTGAATAATCATGTGCTAACTCCCCACCTCTAATTTAGCACATGGTCACATTTTCTTCCTTTTTCTTAAGTTGTTCTATTTTTGCATATTTGTTTTTTATTACAAATCAATGGCTCTCAAGGTGGGGAGGAGAAGCAACTCTTCTCCCTTGGGGACATCTGGCAATGTCTAGAGATATTTTCAGTTGTCACAACTGGGGAGAGCTCCTGGCGTCTAATGGATAAAAGCCAAGGATCCTGTCAAGCATCCTACAAAGCACAGGGCAGCCCCCACAACAAAGAATTATCTGGCCCCAAATGTCAATAGTGCCTAAGCTGAAAAACCCTTATTCAAATAAAAGAAATCAAATACTTTAGATAAAATTGAGGTCCCCATGGATCACTCCCCAAATCCAAACCCACTGCCCATCCACCCTCTCCCTAAAGGTAACCACTCTCCTGAATTAGGTAGAAGGATCAAGGTTGGTTTGTTTGTTGTATTTATTTTTCCAGTTTCTTTTTAAGTTTTTTAAAACATTTATTTATTTGAGAAAAAGAGAGCGAGAGAGCACAAGCAGGTGGAGTGGCAGAGGGAGAGAGAGAAGCAGACTCCCCGCTGAGCAAGGAGCCCGATGCGGAACTCCATCCCAGGACCCTGGGATTGTGACCTGAGCGGAAGGCAGATGCTTAACCGACTGAGCCACCCAGGTGGCCCTATTTTTCCAATTTCTTTTATCGCTGAGTTCTTAGGGTTCCAGCCTTTGAAATTTTTAGTTAATTCTCAGTGTATGGTACAGGAGTGAAACTACCCAACAAAGGGGCGCCTGGGTGGTGCTCTCTCTCTCTCTCAAATAAATAAATAAAATCTTAGAAAGAAAGAAAGAAAGAAAGAAAGAAAGAAAGAAAGAAAGAAAGAAAGAAAGAAAGAACCCAACATACACACCCCTGTTGCCATCAAAAAAGTACAGTTGTAGGTGCGCCCGGCTGACTAAGTCAGTGGAGTATGCGGCTCTTGATTTTGGGGTTGGGAGTTCAAGCCCCACATTGGGCATAGAGATTACTTAGAATCTTTTTTTTTTAAAAAGTACAATTGTATACATTCTGCCTTTTAACTCCCTGCAATATCCTGTAAATAAAGATTAAACTCCACTTTTTTCTTTAGGAAAAAAAAAAATTGGAAAGGGAGGCCGCTGGGCGGAAACCAGAGTACCTGGATCCGATGGTTCCCTAAAACCCCACCCAAGTCCTTGGTGGCCCTGAAAACGCCCATCAGGGTGGAGTTGGTAGCCGGGAAAACCTACAGATGGTGTGTGTGTGGCCCCAGCGAAAAGCAGCCCTTCTGTGACGGCTCCCACTTCTTCCAGCGCACTGGCCTGTCCCACTCAAGTTCAAGGCACAGGAGACCCGGGCAGCAAGCAGCACACTCACGCCTGGATGCACACACCCTTGCCAACTTCGTCGGCACTGCCCCCTTTCTCTCTTTTTTTTTTTTAAATGTTTTATTTATTTATTCATGAGAGTCAGAGAGAGAGAGGCAGAGGCAGAGGGAGAAGCAGGCTCCCCGCCAAGCAGGGAGCCCGATGCGGGACTCGATCCCAGGACCCTGGGATCATGACCTGAGCCGGAGGCAGACGCTTAACCATCTGAGCCACCCAGGCGCCCGGCACTGCCCCCTTTCTCTTTTTTTATTTTTTTTTTTATTTTTTTTTTTTTTAAGATTTTATTTATTTATTTATTTGAGACAGAGAGAATGAGAGACAGAGAGCATGAGAGGGAGGAGGGTCAGAGGGAGAAGCAGACTCCCTGCTGAGCAGGGAGCCCGATGCAGGACTCGATCCCCGGAGTCCAGGATCATGACCTGAGCCGAAGGCAGTCGCTTAACCATCTGAGCCACCCAGGCGCCCGGCACTGCCCCCTTTCTCAAGGTGAGCTGGGTTGCCCACCTAGGAACGTGAGAGGAGATTGGATTTTCCTTTACTTATTCTCCATTATTCACTGTGGTAGAAAACAAGACCATGAAGAGCCATTGCCAGAAATAAGATAAGACACAGGGCTAGCCACGTTTCAGCCCCGGCCAAAACGTAATATAATAAGCATCCCCTTTTTCATTCAGTCTCCTTGGGCACTGGCAGCAGGAGCCCATCTACAAGATCATGTGATTGTTCTTCTATGGAATATAGTATGAGTTTAATAACGTCTATTGGAATGGACTCATCAAAGATAGGCTTATTAAGCAAAGATGATTTTTTTTTTTTAAGATTTCATTTATTTAGTTGTCAGAGAGAGTTTGAGAGAGAGAGAGAGAGAACAAGCAGGGGGAGTGGCAGGCAGGGGGAGAAGCAGGCCCCCGCCGAGCGAGGAGCCTGATGTGGGACTTGATCCCCGGACCCTGGGAACATGACCTGAGCAGAAGGCAGACGCTTAACCGACTTAGCCACCTAGGCGTCCCTATTTATTTTTATTATTATTTTTTTAAGTAGGCTCCACGCCCAGTGTGGGGCTTGAACTCACGATCCTGAGATCAAGAGTCAACACGCTGCACCGATTGAGCCAGTCAGGTGCCCCAAGATGGCCTAATTTAAATGAGAATTTTACAAACAACTTACAAACAGATGTTTGTGTTACAAACAACTCATAAGAATTTTGGATTAATTAATCCAAGAATTTGGGGTTGATGCTGAAATGATGCATCAATGCAAAAATAAAATTAATCAACTAAAATAAATGAAAAAGGTACCAAAAAGATGGAGAACAGGGGCACCTGGGTGGCTCAGTGAGTTAAGCGTCTAACTGTGGCTTAGGTCATGATCTCGGGGTCCTGGGATTGAGTCCTGTGTTGGGCTCTGCACTCAGTGGGGAGTCTGCTTCTCCCTCTCCCTTTATCCCTGCCCCATCTTATGAGCATGTGCTCTCTCTCTCTAATAAATAAATAAAATCTATTTTTAAAAAGATGGAGGGGACGCCTGGGTGGCTCAGTCAGTTAAGCGGTTAAGCGTCTTCCTTCGGCTCAGGTCATGATCCCAGAGTCCTGGGATCGAGCCCCACATTGGGCTCCCTGTTTAGTGGGGAGTCTGCTTCTGCCTCTGCCCCTCCCCTCTGCTCATGCTTTCTCTCTGGCTCTCTCCCTCTCTCAAATAAATGAATAAAATCTTTTTTAAAAAAGTTGATAGATTTTACTAAACTAAAATTTAAAACTTCTGAACTACACACAACTCTCGAAAACAAATATAAAACATGAAGCAACAAATTAAAAAAAAAAATAAATCATCCAGGGGCATCTGGCTGCTCAGTGAGTAGAGCATGGGACTCTTGACCTCAGGGTTGGAAATTTGAGCCCCTGAATTGGATATTGAGATTACCTAAAAAAATAAAATTAAAAAAACCAACTAGATCATCTGGACTAATATCCTTAAGACAGATTAAAAAGCTGTTATATATAAATAAGACAAACATGACTCTCCCCCATGAAATGGGGAAATGAGATGAAAATTCATTTCACAAAAAATATATATGCAAATAATCGTGGAAAGATGTCATTCTTATTAATAGTCAAAGAAATGCAAATTTCACCACAATAAACGATAGTGGAGATTTAAAAGATGGAAACTACCCATGTGTGCAGAAAGCAGAGATTATACAGTGATGGTGGGAAGATAGGTAGGTAGAAATCTTCCGGGTGAGGGGTGCCTGGGTGGCTCAGTCGTTAAGCGTCTGCCTTGGGCTCAGGTCATGATCCCAGAGTCCTGGGATCGAGTCCCACATCGGGCTCCCTGCTCCTTGGGAGCCTGCTTCTCCCTCTGCTTCTCTCTCTCTCTCTCTGTCTCTCATGAATAAATAAATATATAAAATCTTAAAAAAACAAAAAGTTTAATAAAAAAAAAAGAAAGAAATCTTCTGGGTGAGAATTTGGTAATATATGTAAAAAAGTCAAAGGAGGAAAAAAAAATTACAGGCAGTTCGAGGGGAAGGTGGGGAAGGTGAAGGGGGTACTGTTGAACTAGTAAGTCATTTTCTAGGAATTTATCTTAAGTGTGCATCTATTGCCTTCATAATAGCGTCTTAGTGCAGTGGACTGGTGGCCAAAACAACAGAAGTTTATTTTCTCACAGTTCTGGAGGCTAGAAGTCCAAGATCAAGGTGCTGGCAGGGTCGGTTTCTCCCCAGGCCTCCCTCCTGGGCTTGTAGATGGCTGCCTTCTCCTCACGTGACCTTTGCCCTGGTGTTTCTTCCTCTCATATAAGGACACCGGTCTTTTGCATTAAGGCCCCACCCTTATTACCTCATTTACCCTTCATTACCTCTTTTTTCTTCTTTTTAAGATTTTACTTATTTATTTGACAGAGAGAGAGACACAGCGAGAGAGGGAACACAAGCAGGGGGAGAGGGAGAGGGAGAAGCAGGCTTCCAGCGGAGCAGGGAGCCTGATGCGGGGCTGGATCCCAGGACCCTGGGATCATGACCTGAGCCAAAGGCAGACGCTTAACGACTGAGCTACCCAGGCGCCTCCCCCTTCATTACCCCTTTGAAGGCCCCGTCTCCAAATACAGTCATGTTGAGGATGAGAGCTTCAATGTATGAATTTTGGGGAAACAAAATTTGGTTCATAACGAATAATGAAAAATTGGAAACAACCTGAAGGTCCGTATGGTACAATGTTAGGCAGCCTTAAAAGTGATAAAATTGATTTATAGGTGTTAACGTGGAAAGTTGTCAAGATACATGACATGTTTTGGGGGTTTTTTAAAGATTTATTTATTTGAGAGAGAGAGCAAGCGTGCACATGCGTATGCGAGTAGGGGGAGGAGAGGGAGAGAGGAGAGAGAGAATCTCAAGCAGACTCCCTGCTGAGCACAGAGCCCAACTTGGGGGCTCGATCTCACAACCCTGAGATCATGACCTAAGCCAAAACCAAGAGTCAGACACCCAGTTGAGCCACCCAGGTGCCCCATACATGACATGTTTCTTAAAAGACTTTAAAACAATAGGCTAGTGTGACCAAATATATATGCATATTTGAAAAACAAACTTTATGCATCCCAAAGTAACCAAGGTAACATCTGAGTAGTGGAGTTGGGAGAAATATACACATTCAGCTTTATATTTTTATGAATAATACATAATGAATATTTTTACCTTCATAGAAAGAAGAAAAAAGTTTTTGTTTTTTTTTTTAATGTTATTATTGCAGTATAGTGGATGTACAATGTTATGTTAGTTTCAGGGGCATGACATAGTGATTCGACAATTCTGTACCTTATTCAGGGCTCATCCTGATAAGTGTGAAAAAAGTTATCTCCCAAAGGACAGTTCAGCCTCAAATTTATGTCTTTGAGGATCATTTAAATACATTTCAATTTCTGATTACTAATTTCTTGTATAAATCATTGCAGCCTATGAGCCGAAGGGGCTCTACAGGGTACGCCAGCAAAGAGCCCACTCATGTGAGGTGGGTTACAATTTTGAGTGGAAGTTATTCATTTGCAAGGAAATTATGAACCTAAGTAAATAGTAATTACCCAACAGAATTTACGGATGTGCTTAGTGGATACTTGGCAACCCTCTGTTAATTTGATCAGTGTAGCCAGATACAATAGATCATTTAAGCCAAAAGGCTGTTAAACAAATACACTGACCAATTTCAAAGATAATAAATTCTTTTTCTAGCAACTTGGAATCCTATGCGCAATTTCAATACCTACTGAACGGAATTCCTCAGCTAAATCCACTTTTACGACTAGGAAAAAACCCAACACAACAGTATACAGTATGTTGCTTTGGTTCTTGACTGGTTTATCAACGAATTCGGCCCCCAGAGTGACAATTCATTCCTTTTACTGAAAAATCACCCCCAACTTGCTGCTTATTTTGAATTAAGGTTTGCATCTAAAGAATCAAAATTCAAGTCAGGTCCCTCAAATTCAAAGACCTCAGCGGTGAAAGGTCACATGTTGGTGAGGGTCGTTCAGAGCATCACGCGTGAGCAACATGCCCAGGATAATTCCCGATTCTGCATCATCAGTGATGCTCGTGTCATAGACAGAACCTCCAAGATGCAGCCAGATTTGCCTCCACCTGAGAAAGAGATCTTTCCCCATGAGACTGGACGGTGGCATCGAGGGTGCAAACTCATCGCCTGATTTTTCACCATTCCCACAGGTTTGGCGAACTGATGATTGATCAGAACAAATGAAAGCATAATGTCTTTCAACCTCTTTTCAGATGATCAAGCAGCTGATCGCAGTTTTCCACAACCTTCGGCACATGGGCTGCATGATCTGTGGGGGATCCTGCAGAATATGCTGAGGAGTGTTTCCTCGGTGACATTCAAGTTAATTATCACTATTGAATCTTTAATACTTAAAAAACACAGGGTGCTTAATTTGTTCATGAATCAGTGGTTTAATAAATGTCAGTGTATATATTAAATTAGGTTAATGTTTAACGTCTTTTTCCAGCAGTCAAAAGTGCATTAAAAATTAAAATAAAATTAATTCCCACTTTCCCATTCTTACACTGTAGGTAATGTTATTTTACGCTGTGCTGTAGTGTTCTACAAATTGATGTTCGGTGCTTTGAATTAATGAACTTTGTGATTTATTTACTGCCTGGGGTGCTATTCATTAGTTTTCCAATTACTATAAAACTTTATATAACATGGCATGAGATGCTAAGCAATCACATGAACAGTACTGGGGAGTTTTGCTTTTAAATAGGATCATGTAATAGGGGCGCCTGGGTGGCTCAGTCAGTTGGGCGTCTGCCTTTGGCTCAGGTCATGGTCCCAGGGTCCTGGGATCGAGCCCCGCATCGGGCTTCCTGCTCAGCAGGAAGCCTGCTTCTCCCTCTCCCATTCCCCTGCTTGTGTTCCCTCTCTCGCTGTGTCTCTCTCTGTCAAATAAAGAAATAAAATCTAAAAAAAAGGATCATGTAATAAAGAGAGAAAGCTAAATCAGCATCTCTAATATGCCAACCAGAGACACTGGGTGCCAGGCTGGTAGGCTTGTGAAAAACCTTCCAGAAATGGATCTTTCAGAGTCAGAATGCTCAGGAAAATCCCATCTCCTGCCCCTGAGTAACCATAAAAGTCACGGTGAACCATCTTTGTCCACATAGCTCAACACAAGAATCTCTAGGATCCAGCATATTAGCAAGAAGAAGCTGAGATTTGAAATTCTGCCATGTCACATCATCCTACAGACTTTTAGAGCCACCAGAAGTGATGGTTATGCTTTGCACCAAGGCTTAAAGGCATCCATGTGTCTGATTTCTTTCCATGTTTCTTTTGGTAAGCTCCAACAAGATGCCTGGCACAGTCCATCAGGGTTTTCTTAATCTCCTGAAAACCCTGTGTTGTTTCCAGGAGGGGCGTTCCAATGTAGAACATGGTCCCTGCTGGAAGACTCACAGGGAGGTGAGGCTGAAGTAAAGAAAGGGTAGAGGGGGCCTCGCTGAAGGGCTCCCACAATCACAGAAGGGCTAGAAGAGCAGTGGGGAGTGAGGGGAAGGCGACAGAAGCAGCTAATGGGCTCGGGGGGAGTCCAGAGTCAGCACCAGAAAGGGGCTGGCCCAGTAACCACACAACCCCGGGGGCCCAAGCTTCTTGCCACTAGCTCAACCCCCTCTGCCCTGTGACCCGAAATCGACAGGTATTTCAGATGTGCCAACAGAGAGGGAAGGTTTTCATCCGGCACAAGGGATTTACCATTCAAAGGTAAGGATGAAGGCAAGAAGGAAATGCTTGTTATCATCACAGAAAAGAGTTGACCTGAGGACAGGACACTGCACTGCTAACACCCCAGGGGCGGGGCAGCCCCTCAGCTACTCAGGCCACTTGGGATCAAACCACACAAAGCACCAGAAGGAAGCCTGTGCTGGGGACGAGGGGGCAGCCCTGTAACTCAGAAGCACTTATCAGTCTTTTGCAAAGTTACACAAAATACTCAGAGCATGAGGAGACTGCAAACTCTAATTTTAGGGATTTTATTTCTGGATGGAAAATATCACAGAACCTCAGTTTTGTAGAATTTTCCTGGTTAGTCTGTTCTGGCATATCTCAGCTGGCCAATCTGTCCTCACCCCTATGGTCACCCCCAGTTAAAACAGGTCCCCCCCAACACCATTGCCTCCTGGGTCACAGGGCTGGTCCCAATTCAGTCATCTGTCATACAAAGCATCTGTCTGGCCCGACCTCTCACTTCTTGTCCCCTAAACTGTTCCCTGCTTACAGCCTTCCTGACCCTCTAACCTGATGCTCAGGATGGTGTCCCTGGCTCTTAACCCTGTTTTCACGATTCTTCCTTGATTTAAACCCATCCCTTCGCTGAGGCCTGAATAAGCTCTTCTAGGAGCCCCTCAACCAGGACAGGTCCCCACCAAGCCAGCCCTGGTTCCTCTAGCTGAACAGACCAAGGCAATTCTGGAGAATTTGCTTTTTGGGGGCCAAGGGAAAAAAATCTTTTGCTTCAACTTTTACTGGAAATAACCCTTCTAAAGACCTTGTGGATTTATTGTCTGACCCTTCCTAAACGATGAGGGATGGTGTGTATCTCAGCATCCTCATTACCCACATCAGGGAAGGCTACACAAGGTCATGGTTCACCCAGTAATATGGTTCATCAGCTAATAGGACCAGACACTGGGATCCTTGGCTTGAGTCACCTCTCCCATCATTTGATGTTTTCCCATAAGAGACGAACGCTACGAAAACAAATAGGCAACAGATACCAATTGCTGCAAGTTCTGGGGAGTGGAGGTCTTTCAGGCTTGTTACCTTCCAAGTGGATCCCATGTAGCCCCTGGGAAGTCAAGGTTAGCTGGGGCCTCCAAAACTACCACAGACAATTACCTTGATAAATCAATCCCTGTCTCCAGAAATACCCAGATCATTCATTGTATAGCATCGGCTTTCGGGTTATCTGAAGAAGCTGGATGCAGAGACCCAGCACAGGTTAGAGTGAATAGACGGTGTGGGTTCTGAGAAAGTCGTGACCAGGGCTCACTTCCGTGGTGCCTTATGGGTACTGGGTGGACGGTGCCCCCCTGGACCAATGGCCACCAGACCCTCTGGGAAGGGTGACTGAGGGAAGATTCAGGGCTATGCCCCACTTCAGTCTCTGGAATAGGTATGTTATTTTGGCCCCAGTCAGGAGAACTGGTGAATTCCCCAAACCCAAACATCAGAGTGATGATTTCCTGTATAGCAGGACCACAGCCCTGGATATTTTGGAAACTAACCATGTTGTTTCCCCTTATCTCTTCGGAGAGAGAGGTCTATTTCTACACATCTGCTCCCAGGAGATCAGACCCCAAAGAGCTCCCATTTGAGTGCAGCTTGGGTCAAAAGGCGCCACTCTGTCAACCGCCTGCTCTGGGGGATGTTGGCAGAGAACCCGTTACAGGAGGGATGTGGTGTTTTGACTTACACTCCTTCCATTGCAGCATACAGACACCAGGAAAACGATTTTGAGAAGTCTAGACATCTTGATGTATCTGTTCATCTGAAGCTTACTTTAATAACTATAATTTTAAACGGCCAGCTTCTCTACTGATCTGGATTCTTACAACTCATGCTTAATTTTAAGCCTGATAATGAATATTAATGAAACAATTTACTTGGGAATTTATCTAGTGTCTGTTTCTTTATGTATGGTTTTTTATGACAGCAATCCCAAAATCCTCTAGAAATATTACTGGCATATTTATGGCTCTAATTATTTATATTGGGAAATACTTGAATGCCTTCTGCTGTTTTGTTAACTCAGGGAGCTCATTTACTCTCAAAAGGCAAACTCTTTCTTTTTAAGATTTTTTTTAAGTAACCTCCACACCCATCATGGGGCTTAGGGGCTCAAACTTACAACTCGAGCTTAGTCACGTGCTCCACCGAATGAGTCAGCCAGGCACCCCTCAAAAGGAAAACTCATGCAATCAGATCAAATGACTCAGGTCTGCCCCCCCAGCCACGCTGCTGGGCCTCTCCTCACACAACTCCAGACATATGTGCGCAGCCCAAAGCACATCTCCTCATTTCTGCATGTCCTGGTCCCTTCTTCCCTGAACTACTTCCTTTTCCAAGGCTCCCTACTGCCTTCCACCAGCTACACTGTGCTATTCCTGTTTCCTTTGCGGATCCCAAATCCACCTGTTTCATCACCTACTGGGACCCATGAACCCCCCACACACACAAAATTACACATAATACTCGGTACACGTATGCTTATTTTTCTGGGGAGAAGACCCATAGCTTTCGTTTTATTCTGAAAGGGTCCATGACCCTCTCCTCCTCTATCTGCTCTGTCATTTAATCAATACTATCGTTACACTATACTTGCAACATTAGAGCATCCTCCCGGCTGGTCCCCCTACCTCCCGTCTCCTTCCAGTCCATTCTGTACGCTGACGTCATCCCTCTGTTTCATCCACCCAACACAAGGTTTAACTGCTTTGGTTCTTTCTCCCCCTGCCTGCAGTGCCCACAGGAACCTGACGGTGGCGCCACCACACTACTTTTATTCCCAATTCTCCGCCGGCCGCCCTCCAACCTAGAACACCTCCCTCGCCCTCTCCCCCCACACACTTCCAGGCCCAGCAAAAGCCGCCTCCCAGGCTAAGACCCAGCCCCCCAGAGGAAGAGTTTGGTTTTAGACGGCAGAGTACCTGAGTGGGGATGTGGGCCTGGAGGTCTACAGGGCTGCAAATGTCAATTGGGAGAGTTGCCTGCCTAGAGTTTAAAATCTTGAAAAAGGACGAGCTCTGCAAGGGAAATAAAAACAGAAAACATTCAAGTGCTTACCCTCAATTTCTATAGCACTTAGGTGCTGGGCCCAGGGCTCAGCAAAGAGCAGCACTCAAACGCTTACAGAATGAATGTGGAATATGCCGTTCAAAACAAAACATATCTAAGGGGGTGGGGGATAATGAGGTCAGAATTTGCCGGCAAAATATTTTGAACAAAATGCTCTGTAAAAAACAGGTGAATTCTTTCCCTAATCTTTGCATCAAAAATTATTTATAAAAGCATGATAGTGGACAAGCAGTTTTGGGGTTTTTTTTTTTAAGATTTTATTTATTTGACAGAGAGAGACACAGCAAGAGAGGGAACACAAGCAGGGGGAGTGGGAGAGGGAGAAGCAGGCTTCCCACGGAGCAGGGAGCCGGATGCGGGGGTCGATCCCAGAATCCTGGGATCATGACCTGAGCCGAAGGCAGACCCTTAACGACTGAGCCACCCAGGCACCCCATGGATAAGCAGTTTTAAGCAATGCATTAAAAGTCAAATGACATCTTTAATGTGCATTAAATATACATCTTTCATTAACATTTTTCAAAGATATGATAGTAAAGTAAATCTAAGGTGGAGAGAGAAAATACACTGAATTAATAATCAGCAAATAATTATCTCTGGTATTTGCTTAGTTACTGTTACTTATGCAACTAGCCCCAGGCATAATTATTTAGGGAAGAATTCATGTCCTCTTAGCAACACATTCTAAACCGATAACGTTGGTCTCTAATGCGTAAATGCGTCCGCAGGTAAGTTAGGTGTTTAATATTGTGAGTCAATATTAATATTAAACTTGAAGCTGAAGAGAGAACAAAAGACAGGTTGGTGCACAGCGAGGTAAGCACACGACAGTCTGTGATTTATGCAGGCAACTGTGAGCTGCCACGTTAGGTCTTACTGAGATGGAAGACCAGGCAGGTAGCCGGTGGCTCAGCAGGCGGGACTCCTCCCTCCCCACAACGCTGTTCACCAATCTACTGTCCCTGCTTCATCTTCTTTTGCAGAGGATAATGGATAATGTCAAGGTCAGGCAAGTTTGGTCACTAGCACAAGGTCCCAGCCTGTAGGCACAGAGTCACCATGGAGCCAGTCCCCCTACCTGACAATCTATTCCCTCCTGAATTGGCAGCAATTTATCTGTAAGTTCCTGCAGGGCTTAACCATGCCCTTTGGTCCTCCACACACAGGAGCCTTTTAAAAACCTTTCCGTTAGGCTCCTGAGAGTTCCTCAAAACCCTCGTCCCTAAAGCTGGCGGCCCGCAGCATTCTGCCTGTGTTCGGACCACACGGCCCAACTGAGCCCCAAATCTATAGGAGGATTTCCAAGCAAGAGAGCCCTCCACAGTGAGCACTCCTTCCATTTCAGCCTCTGAAACATCCAGGAGCTGAGCCAAGATGGTGCAGCTGGCTCAGGGCATGGCTGGGCCAGGACCCCCATGTTCTCCCAGTCCAGGGGAGGCTCTGCTGTCTCCCACTTCTTCCAGCTATTAGCGACGGGCGGCAGGGGGGTGGGCAGATTCCAACCAAAGTAGGGCTGGCTTTTCAGGAGGTGAAAGTGGGGTCCTTTCGGAGTCCTGAGCACTGGGGGCCTTTGAGCCTTACTGGAAAGGCTTTGTTCTTTTTTCTCTTTACAAACTGACTCCCTGCCCTTGCCAAAGCCTTCTCATTCATTTCTTTGCAAAAGGTCTATTGTGACCATTCTTGACCTTATTACCCAGCTGTGGGCACAGGGACTCCTCTCTACCAGACACCCTTGTACATTTAGTGAGCACTGGCGAAGAATGGGAGGAAAAGGTCGGAGCTTTGGAGGTTTTATGATGCAGCCGATGGCCAAATCCTCGGACCTGATACTCGCCTAGGGTGTCTGTGTCTTCAGGAAAGGCTTCCCACAGTGCAGAAGAACCCTTCAGGTGATAAGCTTTGCCTAGTCCCTCAGCTGCTTTCCACCAATTAAAGCTCCCTCGCCCCTTTCACCTTTCCTCCCTGGTGTAGGCAGATGGCCCAATTTGTCGGCAACCAAAGCAGAGACGAAGGCTGAGCTGACTCATTTAGGAACAGTAATTCCTTCCAGAGAAGATTCCCCATTCATTTAGACACTGGAGCAATTATTTGCTGGCTGGCAGTTGTAATTACTTTTTGCTGCAGGTAGGTAACTGTTCCAGAAGCCAAGCTAATAGGATTACTGGTTTCTGAAGGGCTTTTGGAACAAGTAATTTTCAAATAGTCAGCGCAGCATGTTCAGTGAACTTTCCACCCAGGGTAAATTCCTTCCTCTGTGGCTCCCTATGGAAGGCAAGGTGTTGGGTTCTTGGATGGGGGGACTTTGGAACTGCAGGGACATTTTTCTTCCAGGCTCCTTTGTTTGAAAATGGGACCTGAGCAAATCACGCTTGGAGATATTTCATGAGCTTGCCTGTAATCATTCTAATTTTCAATTGCTCTGAGACTTGGCATTCAGTTATATCAACCAACCAACCAACCTCTTTGGCCAAAGCAGGGTAAATCACTTTCCCAGTCATGGTATCCCGGGGTAACGTCTCCCTCCATGCCACCTGTTTCTGAAGGGAAATGAGAAAGATAAACCCAGACAACATTTTCATTAAGGTTTCAAACAAGATAACTGTTATAGACTGTAGATAAGATTTTGCAACAAGGTTTTCTATTTGGTAAGAACAGATCAACATTGAATGCTCGTCAACATTTGACTCTATCAAACAGTTTGACATTTAACAGAAGCACATCCATGGGGCGCCTGGGTGGCTCAGTCGGTTGGGCGTCTGCCTTCTGCTCAGGTCATGATCCCAGGGTCCTGGGATGGAGCCCCTGCTCGTCGGGCTCCCTGCTCAGCGGGGAGTCTACTTCTCCCTCTGCCTCTTCCTTGCCCCTCATGCTCACACTCTCTCACTCTCAAAAATAAGTGAATAAAATCTTAAAAAAAAAAAAAAAAGCACATCCATGGTCTGTTGGGACAACAGTTTCTTTTCCTGAGAAGTTTGAAGTATTTTTGTGACTGTTGTTGTCATTTGCTACTGTTGTTAAACATTCTCGGGTCCTGTCATTGCCATCCACTGATTAGCTGAACTCTAGTCTTGCATTCGAAGTCCAGCATCTCAAGAAGAGACAGGTCTGTTTTCAAGTAGACAAGAACACTGAGATGTTGAGAATCAAGAGAGGATGTGCTATACAGACTGTTGATCTGGAGACTTTTTCTCTTCTAGCTTTATTGAAAGATAACTGACACAAAACATGGTATTGCATTTAAGGTGTAGAGCATGATGACTCGACACGCGTATATATATTGTGAAATGTTTACCCCAATACAGTTCATTACCCCACATAATTACCTTTTTTAGAGGTGTGTGGTGAGAACATTTAAGATCCACTCTCTTAGCAACTTTCAAGTATACAATACAGTATTGTAAACTATAAACTATAGGCACCATGCTGTACATTAGATCCCCAGGATCTATTCATCTTATAACCAAAAGTTGGTACCCTTTGACGGACATCTCATTTCCCCCACCCCCCACCCTCCCAACCCCTGGCAACTTGTACTATCTACTTTCCAATTCTATGAGTTTGGCATTTTTAGATTCCACATAGACATGAGATCATACAATATTTGTTTTTCTCTGTAGAGATTATTTTGTAGAGTTTCTGACATATGGTCAATGCATAGAAGCTTGCAAAGGATTTGATTACAAGTAATTTGTGCTATCCGTTTGGTTTATTGATATGCAAATGCATTAGAGTCTGGGATCCCCAGAGATGGAATTGTAACCCTATAGCAAACTTCCTTCACAGCCCTTAGAAATCGAAAATCTTCATTTATTGCTAGGAAAATTGAAAGTATGCTAGCTAGCTGTCCCCAAAGCCTGAAAAATGCTCAGCTGAAAACTGTAAAGTAAGTTCAAGAAAATTTTTACTGTTTAATATTACACAACCTTTGCAAGTCGTTCTGGTGGAGACACTAGAGTCACCCTCAGCTGTAGGACCCCAGCTCTAAAACATTAGGGGAGTAATATTTGCAGATGAGAGTATAGGAATCAAAGCACAAGTTTGAAACTAGGGGCGCCTGGTGGGCTTAGTCTGAAGAGCATGCGACTCTTGATCTTGGGGTCGTGAGTTCGAGCCCCACGTTGGGTATAGAGATTACTAAAAAAAAAAAACTTAAAAAAAAAAAAGCGCCCAAGTTTGGAATTAGACAAAACTGGGTTCAAATCCCGCCCTACCACTTCCTACCTGTGTACAATCATATCTACCCTGCAAGGGTGAAACAGTGAATACTGTGCCTGGGACATAGGAAATGCTCAGCAAACTGTGATCAACATATTAATTATACCGATGAATCATGCTTCCTTCAATGACATATACTGTTAACATTTCCGAACGGAGGGCACATCATTTGCTAGCCAAGCCTACTTCTAACATTAAAGAGAATTCTAAGGCACCCACGCGACGTAGGCTATCCCAAAAGGTCATTCTGGTCACTGATCACAAAGTGTGGTCAGTGGCCCATGGCAGCCGGATCACCGACTGCATGTTTATAAAACTGGCTTCTGGGTCCCACAGAAGGGCTGGCTGCATTGGTCAGGATCGGCTAGGCTATGCTGTGGTAACGGGCACACCCGAAAAGCTCAGTGATTTAACCTTGAAAGGTTTACTTCTCACTCATGCAAAGTCCACTGGGGTTCTGAGTGTCCTCCAGGGAAACACATGCGAAGCAGGGGTTCAGGAAGGCAGGCTGTTTCTCTCCTGTGGCTCCACCAGGGAGGCGAGGTCTCTTGCTGGCGATGTGGCAGGTGAAGAAGACATTCAAGGGGACTCCTGGCACATCTACTCACAGTGCATTGGCCAGAACCTGTCACATCACTCTCCCCCCACACCACCCCCCACCCTGGCCACCGCCAGGGGGTGAGAGGTGGCTATGTGGTGAACATTACATATCTCTGCCTCACCTTCCTAGTAAATCAGCCCCTGGGGGTGGGATCCAGGACTCTACATTTTCAAACTCCCCTGGTGATATAATTCAAAGTTGTAGCACTGTGATTATCTGCTGTGGGCGATGTTCCTTTATGGGATAAATAATTTGAAATAACAGAAAAGAGCGTGGCTCTGTCAATATACTAATTTATTAAAATGAGCATCTAAGGGTCTAAAATAGGCTCTTTCTAGCTGTCATTTAAGAATGCCTTTTAGGTACAGATGCCTCTTAAATTGATTTCTGGTCCAGACTCCCCCCCTCCCCCGCCCCAGAACTCAGACCTATATACACTCAGTCAGGGGCTCGCAAGTGCCTCCGTTTGTTCATCCCTACCAAGCCTGTCCTGTGGCCAGGGACAGGGCCAATATCCACCCTCCCAGGTGACTTCCAAACTTCCTGACTCAGGAGTCTCCCTTGCCCCTTTTATTTCTTCTGGATCTCAAAGCTAGGCATCAAGACTGTGTTTCTATCTCTTTCTTACATATTATGTCTGTTCTTGTCTCTCTTCCTTCACTGCTATTCCCTTTGTCTAGGGTCTTATCATCCGTCACTCATATGGTCCCCCTGCCCCAGTCCAGCGCTTCTGTCCTCTGTCTCCCATTTTGCTGGCAGACTGATGAATTCCCTTGCAGATGAGCATTTCCTCATCTTTTATGACTCAGCAAGACTCCTTCCCTCTGTAAGCCGTTTCTGATTATATTCTTTTCCCCTCCACTGTTCTCCAGCGTAACTTCTCCCATGCAGCTATACACATCTTTGTCTCTGCCTGACTGCAAGTTTGCCTCTCTCCAGGTTGTCTTGTCATAGTCTACACTGTGCTTGGCACACGGTAGGCATGAAGGAAGAAAGGAATGGGGGTGGGCAGCTGCATGGTGCCTGGCACACAGTAGGTGCCATATAGAAGAAGCTTGTTGGGGGTGCCTGGGTGGCCCAGACAGTTAAGACTCTCGCTCTTGGTTTAGGCCCAGATCGTGATACCAGCGCCGTGGGATTGAGCCCCACGTCAGGCTCCATGCTCAGCACAGAGTCTGCTTAAGACTCTCTCTCCCTCTCCCTCTGTCCCTCCCCCACCCACCCTCCCCCACCCACGCCCCCGGCATGCTCATGCATGCTCTAAAATAAAAATAAAAATCTAAAAAAAATTATAAATAAAAGCTTGTCAAATGAAGGACTAAGTGAATATCCAACCATCCTCCTGTGCTTAGTTATCTGAAATATCCATTAGTTTCACCAAGCTCAAGGTGATAAACTAATCAAAACTGACTTCATCTATATGGGTATGGCACTTTTTCTTTGGAAGACGTGATGAGGTAAATCCCTCTTCACTGGAAACCATTCTCAAAGATGAGAATTAGGTGTGAAGCAAATCATCACGTTCAGGGTATCTGAGTAATATCATTACAAAAGGAGCATTCTATTTTAACCTGCAGAAAGAGATTTTGAGTAAAATAAGGTGAATTAAAAATAAACTGCATGAGGGGCACCTGGGTGGCTCAGTCAGTTAAGCATCTGCCTTTGGCTTGGGTCATGATCCCAGGGTCCTGTGTTCAAGCCCCATGTCAGGCTCCCTGCTCAGCAGGAAGCCTGTTTCTTCTTCTCCCTCTGCCTGCCACTCACCCTGCTTGTGCTCTCTCTCTGTAAAATAAATAAATAAAATCTTTAAATATAAATAAACTGCATGAGTGAACTAATTCCCAGTTCAGAAAGTGTTAACAACTGAAAGTGGTAACATTTTTCTTAATTCACTATATAATCCATAAATATTTGGGGGAGTTAAAACAGTAGCATTAGTATTTGTTTTATTCCTGAATATCTACCCTAGTACTTATCCACACATGACTAAAAATGAGCCAGAAATATGCTCAAAATGTATTTCTAGGGGTGTGTTTTGAGCCATTTATTAGATAGTGTGTCTCATGTCTTAAATCATAATAAAATTTTATTACAAAAGTGAGGTATTTTATTTTCTTACCTCTAAGTCCGTTCTTTCATTTTTGTTTTTGAGCGAGAGAGAGAGCACAAGTGCAGGAGAGGGAGAGAGAGAATCCACACCCAGTACAGAGCCCAAAATGGGGCTGGATCTTATGACCCTGAGATCATGAGCTGAGCCAGACATTTAACTGACTTGAGCCATCCAGGTGTCCCTGTTCTTCCATATTTTTAAGGCATGACTTAGCACCTCTACTCACTAAAGATTCCCAGAAAGTGACCCTAAAATGGGAGACTCTACAAAAGTGGGTAATGTTTTAATATGTAGGTATAGGAGATGAAGAAAGATCAATGAATTAGAAATAGTACTTGAGGAGCACCTGGGTGGCTCAGTTAAGTGTCTGTCTTCAGCTCAGGTCATGATCCCTGGGTCCTGGGATGAGCCCAGCATTGGGCTTCCTGCTCAGTGGGGAGCCTGCTTCTCCCTCTCCCTCTGCCCCTCCCCCCTCCTTGTGCACGCGCTCTCTCTCTCTCTCTCTCCCCCTCTCTAATAAACAAATAAAATCTTAAAAAAAAAAAGAAATCATACATGAAAAATAGAAAATTCCTCAAAAATAAATTTTCATAATACATGAAATATTTAAGAACTATAGACAAGCAAAAATAATAAAATGAAAATCAGTCATAATCCCCCCAAACCAGATAACTGCTATTAAGGTTTTGGCCTTTCCTGCCATGGATAAGTATATTTTAGGGAACACAAAGTAGGGGCATCACAATGTGCATGATGCTTCAGAATTTGATTTTTTTTTTTCATTTAACAGTATACCATGAGGATCTTTGCCTGCTAATCATTTCACAACATCAGTGACATTCTATGAATCCATTACAATTATCTTGTTGTACTATGATTCATGGATCACTTCTCTCTGGTAGATTATATCCCACTTTTAAAATATTACAAATAAGCCTGAAATTAATATCTATAAATTAAACCATTGTGCACATCCATCAATATTTCCTTAGGATAAATTCTAAGAAGTGGAATTTCTAGGTCAAAGGTGATGTGGGAAACAAAGGCAGAAGAAAAATTATTAAATTTCCTTACTACCTACAGCCCATTGACAAGTCCTTGAAACAGGCAGAGGGACATTCCTCTTGGGACTCAACTGCCTCGATGTTGACACTTTGCTAAGGGCAAAAGGCAATCCTAGCCTGACTGCCCCCCCCCCCAAGGATCCTGTAAATCTACTTTAACATACAAAAATTCTTTTGGAAACTTCCTTTATCTCTACCCCCAAGATAAGTGTTGGCAATCATCCCCCAAGCATATGGCCCACTGATACACATCTGAAGGGTCTCATGACTCGGGTTTTATCAGGCAGTAATAAATGAACTTTTCCCAACAATAGCTAGCCCCTCAAGGTCCTGAAAACCTTGCTTCCAAAATTCCTTAGAGACTTACTCTCTCCCTAACCCACTCCCAACTTGGGCCACTCGTCATGACCCGAATGCACCTCTTTCTGCCCACAGGTCCTGTCCCCGGGCTTTTATAAAATCACCTGTTTGCACCAAAGACGTCTCAAGAATTCTTTCTTAGCTGTTGGCTTCAAACCCTAACATCTTTCCTACACTATAAGGGAATAAAAACACTTTTAATATACATGGCTTAATATCTAAAGCTGATGAGCTCCAGAAATATTATGCCAATTTACATTTAAATATTTATGGTTCTTTGTATTTCCTCTTTGGTAAATTGCTTAATCATGACCTCTTGCCCATGTTCCTATTGGAGAGTTTGTCTTTTTCTGATTCTAAGAATTCTTGATATGTATGTATATGGGACCTTACGCAGGCCTCATATATATTACATAAATGTATTAAATATATTGTCTCAGGGGTTTTTTGTTGTTTTTTTTTTTTACCTTAAATTTTTGCTTATATTGGCTTCTCTTGCCTTCGGAAAGTTTTTGTAAATTTCCTTTTAGTCAAATCAATTCATTTTGTTTTGCTGTTTTAGTTTTGGTGTCAGGTTTAGAAAAATCGAGACCAGCTCTAGAATATATAAAATTTATATCACTTGGGTAAAGCCTTAGAAGAAGTTAATTTCCATTTAAACCAACTGAGAGGGTATAGCAGGTGCTGTGTCCTCCTTCAGCGCCCAGAATTTTATATTTCTGCTCTCTAAAGCAAGGTGCCCATCCGTGCTCCTGGTCATCCAGAAACACGGGTGGTAGCGCTTCTCCTGACATCCTTTGCTTTTGCCACATTTGCCAACTTTCTTGGTCCTCTGAGGGAACAGGAATATGCTAGCAGTGCTTGCCACGTTGCCCACCCAACCCCCAGCACCCTAGGCTCCTAATTCCTGAAGCTAGGAAGACTAGTCAAACCAGAACAGGGAGTTCCCGAGTAGCATGGTTAGAGGTGGGTGGGGGTGGGGAGAAAGAGCGCCAGAAGACATTTTCCAAAAATTTAAATGCATATGCCCAGGATACTACTTCTCTGAATCTAACCTAAAGAAATACATTCACATATGGAGAAAAATGCACAGATAGATAACACCGTCTGCTGCAGCATTATCAATTAGAGAAAAAAAAAAAACCCACCAATACAAAATCGGTTACATAATGATACATCTATATTATGGAATCCTTCGAAGGGATTAAAAAGAATAAGAGGGAGGGAAGAGGGGCAAGAGAAAGATGGCAAAAACCGTATTAAAGATGCAAATCCCACTTAGGAAATAGCAAATGGAATTGATAGGGAGAGTGTTGGGAAAAGGGATAGCAGATAATTTTTTTTTTTTTACATCTTGCTTTAAATACTTCTGTATTTTTAAAAATCCTTTACAATAAGAATATCTTCAGGAAATGTTTATACAATTTTTTAAAAGACAAAGGTAAAAATACAAAAAAGGAAGACTTTCATGGAAATCCTAAGCCCACTGACGCTGGTATGAACTAGTGTTCCTGAGTTGCCAACCTGCTGGGGCTCCCTCTTTCTTATCAGCAATTTCAACACGCCCAGGCAGGTGCAGCTGAAGGCCAGCCCACAAATGCATACCTGGGACACAACGTTTAATACAGGAAATGCAGAATGGGATACATAAGAACAAGAAAACATAGAGGCATTCCAGAAAGTTTTATATTAAGGACCAATGGAATCCAGAATTTAAAAAACAAAAGGAGCCAGAAAGGATGAATAGAACAAAATGAATTATCACCCAGACGGAGAGGACTAGATGGACTTTGTTCTGGCTTGGACTTGCCTACACCATGGCATTAAAAAAAATTACATAACTTTTTTTTTTCCCTGCCTCAGAAGAAAAATAGAAAAGGTCTGCCTTGAAGTGACTGAAAATCCAAAGTTTTATTTTTTTAATGGAGATGATCATCTATTTTGATACCATGACATATCTTGCAATTTACTGATAGATTACCAAAACTGAATTACTCAAGACGTGGTCTTCGGTTCCTCCTGTATTTGTAGCGGCTGTCAGATTAGACTCTATCCAACACAGGAGGAGAAAACACCCGCCCCAGCCTGTAGCATCAGCCCGGGGCTGAGGACTGTCTGTGACAGGAGGGGGAAGTCCACTTTGCCTTGTCACACAGGAAAGCCAGGGAGGGAGAATCCTAAAGAGTCCTGCTAAGTGAGAAAATGTCTCCTCTTCCACCCAGGGCCACCTTTTCTATCATCTCCTGCTGTAAGCATTCGATGGCCCTTCTCCCACTCAAATATTCTATCTTACCCCCTCAGCTGCCACTCTCAGCGGCTGAAGGCTCGCCCATTAAAAAAGAAAGAAAAAATCCACCACCTTCAATATCACCTACATGCCAATGACTTGGACTTTCATCTTCAGCTGGGACCTTTCCTCATACCTATAGATGCCTATTTGACAGTTGTACACGGCGTAGTCTAAGCCCAGCATGTCCATAAACACTTTGCAATTTTGCCCCCTAACCAGGCTCTTCCTCAGTGTCCCCCTGCACGCATTCAGCAAAGGAGTTGGAAATCGAGGAACGAATCATCCCTGACCATTTCATCCTCTGTGCCACGTCTGATCTATCATCGAGGCTCACTGATTGGACTTTCTATGACCAATGCCCTGTCTGCCTCTCCCTCTCTCACATTTTCCGTTGCATGGCTTCTTCACCGGTACATCTCCATCCATTCTTGCTTCACTAACCCATTGTGCACATTGTAGCCAGGGTGATTTTTTTTTGCAAAGTGCAAATCTGATCATGCCTTATTCCTGCTGAAATCACCAGGAACATTATTGACCGAGGCTTTTACATTATGACCAAAATCCCTGACGTAGGCCTAACAACTAATCTCACTTCCTTTCTAGCTTCTTCTCACACCACACTTCCCACTCGCTCTCCACACCATGCAGGCCATGCGTCCTCCTGCCAAAGGACCTTGGCGTGTTCTGTCTCCCTTGCCTAGAATACTCTTCTACTCTTTACCCTGTTATGGCTTGAATTGTGGCCCCCAGAAAGATAGGCTAAACTCTCAACCCCCAGGACCCCAGAATGTGACCTCATTGAAGACAGGGTCTCTGCGGAAGTAATCAAGTTGAAATGAGGTCATTAGGGTGGGTCCTAATCCAACATGACTGACGTTCTTATTCAAAAGGAGCAGTTTGGGCACAGAGACAGACACATACAGAAGACAACCTCAAGTGGCACGTCTACAAGCCAAGGGACACCGAGGATGGTCAGCAAATACCAGAAGTGAGAAGAGGCAAGGAAGGATTCTCCCCTGGAACCATCAGAGAGCATGGCCTTCCTGACATCTTGATTTTGGACTTCCAGGTTCCAGAACTGTGAGACAATAAATTAGTGATGTTTTCAGCAACCCAAGGTTTGGTATGTTATTATGGCTATCCTGGGCAACCAATATATCCTGTCATTCCTTTTGTCTCATTAACTCTCACTCAGCCAAACTCTCTCAGGGAGGGTGTCCGGGACCTCCTGGCTCCATCGAATCCCCTATCATATACACACAGCACTCTGTTCCCCTGCCCCCTTCGTAGCATTTACCACAGTTGTAACTTGACATTTATTTATGCAAGTTTTTTATTGTCCCACTCTCTCAGTAGACTCTAAAGTCCCTTACAGTAGGGACTGTGCCTTCTTTAGCTCACTGTGGTATGCCCTGGGCCTGGCACTGGTGCTCCACAGGTATTTGCTATATAGCAAATATACTGAATAAATGAATGAGAGAAAGAGGTATGAGGGCCATGCTGGAGATGAGACTAGAGGTTGTTGAGACCTTAAGAGAAGGCAGGCTGGGAGACGGTTTAATGCGACATACTTTCCACAAGGGCCCCAAATACCTCTGCTGTCTGTGGATGCTGTCACTGCAGAAGAAGAAAGGTTTGAAATGCATATATCCCTGGGAGAGATCAGACATTAACCTAAATTTGCATTAGCATATTAATAACACATCCTTTCCAGAAAGCAAGCTGGAGGAGAGGGTGTGTTGTGAAGAATACTAAATCAAGACTCTGAAAGTCTAAAGATGAAAGCTGTCACTGGGTGACCAGGGAGGAAAAAATGTGGGAACCAGGGTGAATGGTATAAAAAATAACCTTTCTTATTACGTCATAGTTTTGCTGAGGGTCACCTTCCACTGGTCAGGGGAACAATCCACCAGATCACAACTTATCCAGGGCCAACGAGACCCCTTCCTGGGGGTCTAATGTGCTTCCCGGACACTTGGCAGGCACGAGCAGCCAGGGAAACAATGATTTCCTCTTCGACGGGATGGATGCTGGGGGACAGGGGGAGGCTGTGCGGCTGGCACCCACCCGAAAGGGTTCTGATCACAAGGGTTTTCTTCTGGAATTAAAACAGAAAAATATTCACCATTGATCATGATCCAGATCCTACAGGGTACTGGCCACCACACATGGCCAGTTATCAGAGGAAGGTCAAACTCCCAAACCCAATAATGACAGGAAGTGATCCTCACATTCTATTCAAAAAGGACTTGAAGATCAGCAGAAACAGAAGAGAAACTTGAAATGGATTAAATGCTTCTATAAAGCATTTTCAGAGCTGCAGAAGCTCTTTTTTTTTCTCCCTCTACTGTCAACATGCCTTTAATCACAATGAAAAGGGACTTTTCCTCCATTGCCCCAACTCAGGATATATTTCCAGAATAATGATTAAACACCCCCAAAATGCCTCCCATTCTGATATTAAGGTAAATTCCATAAAGTATTAATCTGAAGTTTACTAAAATCTTAGACTTTCAGAGTTAGAAGGAATCTCTGAGAAAATCTGGCCCAATTCCCCTCCAGTGAAAAAATACATTCTACAAAATCTCCCAACAATGACCCTAACTTATACTTGAGTTTTCATAGACACAGTGATCTAGTTTACTTCCTTTCTAGCCAACTTACTCCATTATAAAGCAAAATACTACTTAAGCTTTTCAAATATATCTTATGACATGGAACTCTATAAAATCAGTTGGCTCAATTTAAATTTTACACTGGTGTCTTATTCTTCCAAAAATAATTGCCCGAAGAAAAACATCTTAATTGCATATTTAAGTGAAAGGCTTGGCAATAGTTTTATTTTTAGATTTATGGACACCGGAATATTCCTGTGGCAGGAGTGAAAGTAAACTAAACTTTGAAATTTAAGAGATAACCATACACCTATGTTTCAACATGTAAATTACACATTTGCATTCCTTCCCAAAACTAGGTTTCAGCATTAGAACTATTTCAAGTTTTACCTTTTTTTTTTTTTAAGATTTTATTTATTTATTTATTTGAGAGAGAGAAACAGCATGAGAGGGGAGAAGGTCAGAGGGAGAAGCAGGCTCCCTGCCGAGCCAGGAGCCTGATGTGGGACTCGATTCCAGGACTCCGGGATCATGACCTGAGCCGAAGGCAGTCGCCCAACCAACTGCGCCACCCTCAAGTTTTACCTTCTTTAGTGAAACTTGAACCTCATAAAACACGTATTTGTGAGGTATCTTTCCTACAGTGATTTATTTTTGTGAATAATTTTATTTCTAGAAGACATATTGTCGGCACTTGGTATAGTCATCTGATTTTATAATATGACAGCATATTTTAAGAGTAAAAGCAAATGTAGATTTAGAAATTTTGAAACATCAATTGAGCAACTGGAAGTAAAACCAAACGCTTTCTCAAATATGTTTTAAGTAAACTATTAGAGTCAGACTACAAGAGAATACTTTTAACTTTGAGCAGGGTTTTAAAATATTCTAAATATTTGTAAAAATCTTAAAATACACAACCAAAATAAACTAGAAAACATGGATGTCACAGACTTTGATTGGGCCGAATGTGGACATAACACTTTGCATTGTTTCCTCAAAGTCAATAGGGCTTAGTCAAACTAGGAAGAGAGAAAATCTAAAGAAAGGGGATCTCATAATTAAATCACAAGATGATTAGAAAAAGCATTCAGCCTTCAGGAGGCAGTAGGAAGAATGCAATCCCAGCCAACGTCTCTAGTCAGCAAAAAGGGAGCCCTGAGAAGCTAAAATGGTGGGACAGAACTCTGCTATAGTTCCCCATGACTGATACCAGCTGTTGATGTTGGATTCAGATAGAAGGATCCGTACCGATGAAAATTAGTTGCAGTAAGTAAGTACTTGTACCGAGCCATGTCCAAGCACTGCCTTCTACTGCACTATAATAATCGTGTTTCAGCTAGAAAGGGATTAAAACCTCCACAGATACTGAAGCATACTGAAAATAAATTGAAAACCACTGGCAAGTAGAACGCAGTTTAAAAAGCTTCATGAAATCAGCAACCTTAAACGGAGAATTACTGTTTTGGCCCCAGAGAAAGTTTCAAAATGCCCGTTAAAAGCAACCTTTAGGATATTTCAGTGTCTCAAATGATATTATTGGGAAGGGAGGCTGAACAATTTTATTTGGATCTGTTTGGGACAAGGCAAAGTGTAACTAGAGACAAATTCCATCATTTATTTGGGATGCAGTCTTTTATCCTTGGTCTTTTATTTGCAATATTTTAAAGTCAGTTTCGAAAGAGCTGGAAAATGTTTGCTACTGTCTAACTCCCCCATGTTCACTGTGAACAAAAGTTCTGTTGTGGATTTTTTACATGACAGAAGATAAATGCTTTGGTGCATTAGATGCAGGGGATGGAAGGAGTAAATTCCACAAATGCTCATCCTAGTTGCAAAGGAAAACCTATTCTCATCATTTCTCAGCTATATGAAAGGTAAAAGGACGACTGTTACATTTCACAATCGTGGATGGTCACAGCTTTCATAAAATATGCACACCAGCACTTCTGCACAATCATTTCAAAGAACATTCTTTTGTTCCAAACAATTTCAAAAGCAAAAGAACTACCAATAGCCATTTAGAAAATGAAAGGTTGCCTGGAAAATAATTATTGGGATCAATAAACAATTAAAATTGGAGGTAGGGGCCTTCTTAGATTTACTTCAATTCTTTACTAGAGGGTTAAAACTGAGAATTATCAAAGAAAAGAAATTTTAAAATACTGTACAAATTCCTTTGGAAATGAGTTACATACACATAAGCAGGTATTCTTTTGATGTGTGCAAAAGTCATCTCCTGACATACTACCCTGTATTTCAGTAGTACCATTTAGGATCCATAAGATGGCAGGCCTAGATTTCACAGTGATATTCTTTTCCTTCCCCCTACCCCATGATATATATATATATATTTTTTAAGATTTTATTTATTTGACAGAGAGAAACACAGCGAGAGAGGGAACACAAGCAGAGGGAGTAGGAGAGGCAGAAGCAGGCTCCCCGCAGAGCAGGGAGCCCAATGCAGGGCTCCATCCCAGGACCCTGGGATCATGACCTGAGCCGAAGGCAGATGCTTAACGACTGAGCCACCCAGGCGCACCCCCCCCATGATATTCTTAAAAGCATAGACATACTCATTGCCTTGAAATAGATATTGTGTATTATCAGCAGCAGGTGGCTAGTAATAATATTAAGAGCACCTATCAGATTAAATTTGTAAATTATGAAACATGGGGACTATTAACAAGCTAATGCATATTTATTAGTTCATAATGAATCACAAAATATTACAGCCAAAAGGAAACTTACGGTCTCTTACTCTGGTATTGCCTTTCTCCGGATAAGGAAACCAGAGTCCAGATTTGCCATGGGGGGAAAGGGGGGCACTCCTTTGCCATGGGGCAGCAGAGAGAGAACCAGAATCCTGGTTTCCTTCCTTCTAAATCTGCACCAGTGCTCTTATTCACTGTATTTCTCCAACTCCTCATGGTGGCATCAAAGTCCACATGACTACTCTGCACGGAGCCCCACACTTTGCACTTCTTCACAGACTGCCTTTCACCTGACAGAGCATCGCTCATGAGTTACCCCAAGGCTGGAATTCCGCAAATCTCTTCACGAATCTGTCCATGTGTTTCTCAAACTGGGGTCTAGTGATGTACAGTGGTATCTGAAGCTACAGGAAGAATAAGTCCTCCTAGATGATTGGGGAGCAGACATCTTTTTAATTAAAAGAAACATAAAATGTGTATGAATGAACATGAACATGAAATACATAAAGTTTCAAAGAGGGGTGTCGCTTTGGGTAGACTCGCTCAGGCTACACCCTCAAGCCCGCAGCACCCTTGGTCCTCTATCCTGTTGGGATGCTTTGGTGCAAAGCTCAGAACAGTACCTGGTTAAAAGTTTCTTCTCCATCAGAGCCCACCTTGCCTACAGTGAAGCACATAAATAAGGTCACGTTACACTTGTGTCCTAGACAAATTGTCAGACTGCTGTCTAAACCCTGTGTACATGGTCCTAAGATAAATTTAGATTCTAATGTAATGACAAGCATTACATTTAAACATAATATAAATCAAATATCAACTATTAAACAGCTATTGTAGATAGCTGATCACCACCAGACAGAGATCACCAGTAGGCAGAATTCTATGGGCAAACCAAACACAGTAGATGAATTAATAAAAATAAACCAATATACTCCTTTCGGGGTTTTATAATGACTTTTTTCCATTAAGCATATATGCTATAGACAAAAGTACAGGGATCCAGGAAGCAGGAGAGCTGGAGGGCTTCTGATCAATTAATTATCTAACATGTCTTAGTCTGTTTTCTATTTTCTCATAACAGTGGATTGTGTCACTATGGGGGTGGAAATGTCTAGAATTATAAATTGCTTTTTCTCATCCTTTGCTCTACCATTTCTTTGGGTATTATTTTTTAATGAATGTAAGATAAGATAATCAGCACCTCAACCTTTTCCTGTAGGTCTTGACAGTGATTAATTCAATTACTTGAAATATACTTACTTCCTTAAAAATTCTCAGCATACTGATTGGTTAGAAATCAGTAAATTAGTCAATGGTGTGAAAAACAAAGCCAAGATGGAAGGATTCCACATTAAATAAGACTAGAGACGTGACATCTGGATGCAATGCATGATCTGGGATTTTCTTTTGCTGTAAAGAACAGTATTAGGAGAACGACTTTTGACTATAGATTAGACAATAATAAACAATGGTATTATGTCCTTTTCCTGATTTTGATAATTGTACTATAGTTACGTGAGAGAATGACCTTATTTCTGAGTTATACACTGAACTATTTAGGGACAAAGGGGCATGATGTCGGCCACAGGAGAGAGCTCGCTCAAGAGAACACGTGCAAATGTGCCAATGTGGTCAATGTTAACAGCTGGGAAATATAGGGGAAGGGTACACGAGAATCCTTTATACTACTCTTGTAACTTTTTTTTTTTTTATTTGAGAAAGAGAGAGTGAGCACGAGCAGGGGGAAGGAAAGAGGGAGAGGGAGAAGCAGACTCCCCACTGAGCAGGGAGCCTGACCCAGGGCTCAATCCCAGGACCCTGGGATCATGACCTGAGCTGAAGGCAGACACTTAACCGACTGAGCCACCCAGGCGCCCCATTCTTGTAACTTTTCTGTAACTCTGAAATTATGTCAAAAAATAAAAAATTAAAAGAAACAAGGAAGACAGTTTGTTTGAATGGCTGCATATAGAACTGCAATGGAAGCCAGATGTACAAAGATTAACAGGAAGGGTAAAACTGTCCTGGAAAGAAACCCTCTTCATTTATAGTATTTCTCTGGAATTCACGTTCATGCTACTGGATATGATATGCTATACTATGTATTGTATAAAAGTATGCTCCTAGTCAACACTGGCGTAAGAATTCTTATTTGAGAAGATAAATGTTGCTAGAGTGCCATTCTGTTAGTCATTTCTTTATTTTTATGTTCTGCTTTGGTAAATCTTTACCTAGAACCAGGGTTACATCTTAAAAATCTCTTCACCGACAACTCCCAGGAAGAGTTGCACTCAGCATCTATGTAAAAACATACCCCAGATGATGAAAGACAGTGTTGAGACTGTGAAACAGAAAACACATAAGACATATAAAAAAGCTATTTAAAGCAAATTTTTTAAAAAATGACGTTTCAAAAATCATTTTATAAGAGGGAAGGCAAGGCAAAACAAGACACTAGAAAATGAACTCTAGTATCTGCTTACCCTGTGTGTCTGGTAGACTGTGCTGATGTCCCCAGGATTTCGCACATAGAAGCAACCTTGCTTACTATTTTCTGATGATAGTCAAAGAGCCTGTAGTAATAAATGATCTTCCACATGAAAAACAAAATTGTTTTTCAGTTGCTTCCTAAATGTATAATTCTTTTTTTTAAGGAATCTTTAACACATTACTATTAAAAAAAAAAAAGATCTATTCTTTTAGAGAGAGAGCACATGTGAGAGGAAGGGGTAGAGGGAGAGAAGCAGACTCCCCGCTTAGCGTGGAGCCCGATTCGGGGCTCAGTCTCACAATCCTGAGATCACGACCTAAGCCGAAATCAAGAGTCTGACACTTAACCAACTGAGCCACCCAAGCGTCCCATAAATGTGTAATTCTTAATAAAGAATTACATAGATTTGCCATCTGTAAGTCCTTGTTTCTGATTTATACATCTCCAAGTTAAAATACTCCTGAATTGAGAGTGCAGTTTGGGCTGCTAGGGAGGCGGGAGGATGACATTTGGAAGTACACAAGTATTTCCCACAGTACTGGTAACTTTCTAGTTATTTGAATAGGTGGTGGGTTCACTGGGGCTTATTATGCTTATTAATTTACATGTACTATATATATAATTTTGTATGTGTTCAATACTTCTAAAGGTGTTTTAAAAGAAAAACATAATGTAGTATTTTCCTTTTTTAAAAGCTACATTACAGAAGTTTCCTCTTATTAACTCTTTTTCTCTCCAACTATTTTAATAGCTGTTGATTCAGATGTTCAACATGTATTTATTTAGCAGCTATCACATGCCAGACATGGTTGTCTATTGAGGGTATAAGCCAATATAAACATTACAAAAACCAACATAAATAAAAACATGGTCCTTGCCTGCAGGCAGGTGATAGTCTAGTTGTGAGCACCTAAAGGGCAGAGCTATGTGTAATTCTTTGCAAGCTTGGTACCTCCCATAGCGCCTTGCCCATGTAAGAACCTCCATAATGTTCACTGATATTGATGCTGTTTGTACCATTTACAAATCTTTTCATTGATAAGATTTTTAAGATTTTATTTTATTATTTTTTAAAGATTTATTTATTTATTAGAGAGAGAGAGAGAAGCAGACTCCCCGCTGAGCACAGAGCCCAAGGCAGGGCTTGATCCCAGGACCTGAGGTGAAATCAAGAACCGGATGCTCAACCAACTGAGCCACTCAGGTACCCCTTAAAGACTTTACGTAATCTCCACACCAATGTGGGACTTGAACTCACAACCCTGAGATCAAGAGTCCCATGCTCTTCCGACTGAGCCAGCCAGGTGCCCCAGTGAAGTCTATTTTAAGTGGCAAGATGATCTGAATACAGCATAATCTTCTAGCAGGGCACCTGGCTGGCTCAGTCGGAAGAGCATGGGACTCTTGATCTCAGGGTCATGAGTTGAGCCCCATGTTGACTGCAGAGATTAAACTTTAATAAATGAATGAATGAATGAATGAAATAGATTTCATTCAGTGACAAGGAAATCCGTCATACTGGATTCCTAAAAGCCACTTAGAATCTCATCCTTTTTGGGAATCTCGGCAGTCTTGTCTTACTGAAATAACTATCACTGCAACAAGTTTCCAGGTGGAGGTAAAGAGTTGTAGATGTTTGTAAATTTTGTTCAGTGTCCAATTATCGCATCATTAATTATTCACAGAGAAGAAATTCTCAAATGGCAGCTTTTGTTCCCTCTGTGCACCTTTTAAACATACAAGTTTTACACAAATTTATAGATTATGACAGGTTTCCTCTTTATCAGTCTTTCTGTAATAAAATTTAGCAAATACTGATATTTATTAGGAAGAGCAGCATGAGGGAATTAATACAAAAAAATCCACTGGGAAACTGTTCTAAAAATAACTCACGCAGTCACTACTCATTCTCTTCAGTGAAAATAAAATATTTTTTCAAGATAATAAATGAACATTGATTGAAAACATCAATTGTACTAAATCTTACAGGAAAATGTTCTATGAAAAATCTCATTTATGTACCTTGTTTCTTAGTTGAATCATATACATTTCAGGTGGCACAAAATTTAAAATAAAAGAGAGACTAGAACTTCTAAGTTTCAAAGACTAGGTCTACCAATATGGCATACTATAATTTGAAAAATGTTTTTATCAGTGGTGAATTAGAACTCCTACCTTAATGAATAATGGTGCTATGATGTTTCATCTTCCAAATTCTAGCAGTAGAAAGATGGCCATTTTTGCTTTAGACAGTCTTAAGATTAAAAAAACAAACAAACAGGGATGCCTGGGTGGCTCAGCCGGTTGTGTCTGCCTTCGCTCAGGTCATGATCCCAGGGTCCTGGATCCAGGCCTGCATCGGGCTCCCTGCTCAGTGGGGAGCCTGCTTCTCCCTCTCCCTCTGCCTGCCCTGCCCCCTGCTTGTGTTTTCTCTCTCTCTCTTGCTATTTCTCTCTCTGTCAAATAAATAAATAAATTCTTTAAAAAAGCCAAACAGTTCAAGTATTGGAACAGCTCCCTTGGTGCTATATCATTGAGCAACTGCATATGAATGCTTACAAATATAGTCACCTATACAGACTGAGCATATGTGATCGTACAGTGGTAAACCCTAAACACATCAAACTAAAGAGGATTTTTGGATTTTTTTAAAAATGTTTTTTGTTTTGGTTTTGATCGAGTCAGAAAGTCTACACTCTATGACGGAGGTTTCAGAATTATTTTATGTATGTACACTTTTCCGAGAGAAGGTTTCTATGGCTTTTATTAGACTCTCAAAGGTGTTGGTGACCCAAATAAGACTATGAACCATGACCCCAGAAGAGAGTAATCAGCACTCACATTCAAAGGTACCTGACATACAGAATGAAATCAATAAACAATAGTTGAATGAATCTTAAATGAAGAACCTTTTTCCAGAATATCCTTGAACTTTTTAATGTGGTCATCAAGTGTTGGGTACAAAAGATAAATCAGAAAAAAAAAAAAGACAAATGACAAATGAAGACTGGGTGACTACTGAATTCAGGACAATGGTACAGATGGTGGGAGGTCTTTTTTAAAAAAAGGTAATTTGTTTTTAAGGAACCTATGATCTAATCAGAATGATAAAACAAACAAAATGCTGAGACTATTGGCAAAGGGGGAAAGGTAGTCAAGGTTATTATAAAATTTACACTAGAACTTTTGAAGGTGAGCCTTTCCTAGGTTTCAAGATTTTTGACACATTCAGCGTTTAATTTTTCCAACTACAATCAGAAAAAGATGGGAAGTGTAAAGGATAGGGAGGGGGGAATAAAGGATCAGAACAAATGAAACTTCCCCTCCCTGCTCCTCTTTTTATAATCTTCAGTGATTGGGAAGATAGTACCAAGGGGAATCAAGCAATCCAGTGGTTCCTCAAGGGCACAGTCACTAGCTCTTTCTCCTTACCGCTTTTTTTCTTAGGGAGGCAAAGTGGGTGGGGGTCGCAGACTTGACCAAGAGCATAGGAAAACCATTCCTCCAGTGCCCTGAACCCATTAAACATCTTTAAACAGATGCTAGCCCAAGAAATCTTTCAGCCAAGGCAAATACTTTGAAAAGTTCTAGTTCACATTCAGGAGACATCCCCAGTAGGTCTATTTGGTAGCATAACTTGGGATACCTCCAAACCAGCGCTGTTGCTCTGTACTCCTGTGAGGTTTCTGGGGAGTCCAAGTAGAAGGCCAAGGCCAACTAGCATCTAAACCCTTTCCCCATTTTGGTATTATGAGTTTTTATAAACTGCGGCAAAACTGTAGCGACTGTATTTTGCTTACTGGTGTCTTATTTCTTCACTATAGGAAAGTATGTAGGAGATACACAGTGAGATCAGTATTTAAGAAGACAGTCCAGGGGGCACCTGGGTGGCTCAGTCGTTAAGCATCTGCCTTTGGCTCAGGTCATGATCCCAGGGTCCTGGGATCAAGTCCCACATCGGGCTCCCTGCTTGGCAGGAAGCCTGCTTCTCCCTCTCCCACGGCCCCCTGCTTGTGTTCCCTCTCTCGCTGTGTCTCTCTCTGTCAAATAAATAAATAAATAATCTTAAAAAAAATAAGTAAATTTAAAAAAAGAAGACAGTCCAGGAATTTAGCCCAACCATGGTGATATTTGTTGCTTTTTCATTTTTCACCTCAAACATAAAGTACAAAAATACTACTACTTAAAAAGAGCATCATTTCGTGGATCTTCTCTAATTCCACTACTAACATTTTCAGATTATAGCTAACTCGGGGACCAACTACTGCAGTCAGTAATGGCTCAACTTCAGGCTCTGTCACCATGGGTGAACCTGGACAAGTTATTTATTCTCTCTAAGCTTAGATTTCCTTATTTGTGAAAAGGAGTGAATAATAGCATTTTTGTGAGCAATAAACAAGATAATGCAGATAAAGGTATTGCACAGCATTTTTTTAAGTGCTCAATGAATATTTGCCATTATTCTCATTGTTATTGACTTCATCAGTCTCCGTTCTACAGTCTCTCTCTATAAAATTCACCTCCCACTATAGTGCCACATAATTATTCTTGAATCACCTTTGATTTTGTCAGTCTCTTGTCAAAACTCTTCAATGGATTCCATGCAAACAGGATAGTCTTATCTTCTTGCCTGGAGCGTGTTGCTATTCTTTGTCTACCCTTAACCAACCTGACACCAGCCCGATCTCTCACGAGGCCCCCTAATAACAGATTAAACTTCCCCTTCCCCAACACATGCTGCTCTTTTCAGCCTCCTTGCCTTGTTCCTGGTATTCCCTCTGCATGGAATGCCTTCCCTATGTACATCCATATAAGTCATGATCCTCCAAGGAGCATGGAAGCCACTTCCTCCACAAAGTTTTTTCAGATCCATCTAGTAAAAAGAGCTTTCCCTTTGCACTTCTGAAATACTTGGTTGTTTTCTTCTTCCTTGAAAACACATTTCTTAGGTTTACATTATCTCCCAACCTGAAATGTAAGTCCTTTAAAAACCAATGGACAAATAAACTGTTGGGACTACATCAAAATAAAAAAGCTTCTGCACAGCAAAAGAAACAACCAACAAAACTAAAAGACAGCCTACTGAATGCGAGAAGACACATGCAAATGACATATCTGATAAAGGATGAGTATCCAAAGTATATAAAGAACTTATACAACTCAACACCAAAAATAATAATAATAATAATCCAATTTAAAAAATGGGCAGGAGACATGAACATACATTCCTCCAAAGAAGACATATAGATGGCCAACAGACACTCAACATCACTCATCATCAGGGAAATGCAAATCAAAACCACAATGAGATATCACCTCACATCCGTCAGAATGGCTAAAATCAAAAACACAAGAAACAAGTGTTAGCACGGATGTGGAGAAAAAGGAACTCTGGTGCACTGTTTGGTGGGAATGCAAACTGGTGCAGTCACTGCAGAAGACAGTATGGGGGTTCCTCAAAGAATTAAAAATAGAACTACCTTATGATCCGGTAATCGCACTACTGGATATTTACCCAAAGAATATGAAAACACTAATTCAAAAGGATATATGCACCCCTGTATTTATTGCAGCATTGTTTACAATAGCCAAACTATGTAACCAGCCCAAGTGTCCACCAACTGATGAATGGATGAAGAAGATGTGGCATATATATATACAACAGAATATTACTCAGTCATAAAAAAGAGTAAAATCTTGTCTTTTACAATGACATGGATGGATCTAGAGAGTATAATGCTATGTGAAATAAGCCAGAGAAAGACAAACACCATATGATCTCACTCACATGTGGAATTTAAGAAACAAAACAAATGAACAAAGGGAAAAGAAAAAGAGACAAACCAAAAAACTGACTCTCAACTACAGAGAACAAACAGATGGTTACCAAAGGGGAGGTGGGCAGGGGCATTGGTGAAATAGATGAAGGGGATTAAGAGTACACTTATCCTGAGGAGCACTGAGTAATATATGGAATTGTTGAATCACTATATTGTACATCTGAAGCTAATATAACACTGTACGTTAACTACATTGGAATTTTAAAAAGAAGAAATACAATTGTCTAAGGAAGACCAGCTTACAGAGGCAAGTTTTGGAAAGAAATATTTAATGCCACACAGAGTGCACTACTGGAAGACAGTCTAGGAGGATGCTAAGGTAGTCCATGAAGATCAGTTTTAGAAGGTGGGAGGGAGAAATAAAATGAAAAAGCAGCAGTGAAACTGGTGATTTGGGGGTGGTTTTAGGAAGCCCCCCATAATCTCCACCAGGTCCCGTAAATCCAACCAAAATTAACATTTAAATAAATCTGTTGTGCAAATGAAAAAAAAAAAAAAAAGAACAAAACAAAACTAACGTAAAATCGGTTTCACTTTATATCCCCATTGCCTCTAGTACAGGGCCACATTCACAACAGGTACTTGATAAATATTTATGGAATGAATGATCAAATACTCAATAAAAGTAGAATGTGGTAACAGAAGAGGGTGAAATAAAGTGCTAAGGGAGCTCAGGGGAGGAAGAGGTTATTTTCACTGACTCTGCATTTGAAGTAAGCTTCTTTGTGAGGTAGAGATGATGGAAATCAGAATTCTAGGCCAAGAGAAACATGTGAATAAAGGATGGAGGGGGAAAGCACAAATATTGAATAACAATTCATATGGCTCAAATCTAGGAGATGCAAAGGGTAGTAGGTTATCAGAGCTGAAAAGGCCAGATCATGAAGGGCCCTGAAGGAACTCCTAAGGAATCTGGACTTAATCCTCGAGGCCAGAGGAAGCCAAAGCAAGTTTGAGGAGGAAATTACATAATCAGATGTGTGCTTTAGGAAAACCACTCCACCAGCTGGGCAGAAGATGGAACTAAGGGTAGGAGACCAATGAAGACGTTTGTGAGAGTTAGGGAAACAGCAGCAGTGCCTTGAATTATGGTGGTGGCAGTGGGAATGTCAAGGTGAAAGAATGTAAAAGGGGACAGAGTAGAGAGAGAACTGCAATGGGGCAATGCAGGAGCAGGGGCTCTCCATGGAGCCAATTCACAGGGTACGTGAACTTGGATGGAAAAGTAGAACATCTTTATTTTCACTAACCTCAAAGTGAAATGTAGCAGGTCTTCAATTATGAATATGGGCAACAAACCATAGCAGCCAGTAGGCTTCACTGGGCTGGCAAAGGGGTCCTGCCATAAAAAAGAACTTAATCACTCTGAAGTGACTAAAAGCTCGATAAAGCCTTTACCAGAGATAAAGATTTGAATTAAATAAAACAACAACAAAAACGTGTGGGGACTGAGAGATGGAAGAATAAAGATGGATGAGAGTATCAGTTTGACTTGGATGAGTTTCAGGTGTCAGCACATGCTTATCTCATTTCTTGTGACCAGTGGCCTTCAGCAGCAGGGAAACCTGATCGACTCTGTATGGCAGGAATCTTCATTTCCCATTCTGTTCATCCTCCCATCTTGTAGCACTGAAAACAGTCCAGCGGTGACCAAATGTCCTGGTTTGCCTGGGACAAAAGGGGCTTTCTAGGACATGGGCCTTTGATGCTAAAGCCAGGAGAGTCCTAGGCAAACCGATGAGCCAGTCACCCCAAGAGTCCTCAAATCTTGCACTGTATGCTAATTAGGCTATATTAATACTATGCCTTCAATTAAAGAAAAAATTATGCCATTTAAGATTCTGGATCTGAGTTTCTCCATCTGTTCTTCCCACAAAGTGGGAAATCTTGAAGGAACATCTTTCTCTCATAAGGTCAGACAGTTATGGGCATTCAATAAATGCTTTAGTAACTGAATATCATTATCAGTAGTTCTATAATTTACACAGTGCTGGCACATTCATATCTCATGCAAAACTCACAGGGACTCTGTGAGATAGACTTGATTCTCTTCATACTACAGAAGAAACCACAGTTCTGGAAGATTTAGTCCTTTGCTATACTTCACACAGCAAGCAAAGTGGCTGCTCCTAGCACTGCAGCTGCCAAAGAACACTGAATTACTGAGTGTTCCACAGAGGCACAAGTGGTTGTTGCTATATGGAGATTATGCAAAGCTGCAATTTTCTTTCTTTTGCAACGTCCATGAACTCAGTGCTCTGGCGTTATACTGATACACGGTGAAGTGGAGTGGTTTTAGGGAGAAGGCACCCTAAGGTAAAAGTGATGGTTGACCTATGGAAAAAGGCATAAAAGCCAATAATTAAATGTTCCCCAAAATTGGTTAAGATTAGGTAAGAGTGGCAACAGCTTGCAAATCAAAATGTATGGCAAATGGTACCAAAACCACTCTGCTATATGCAGCACCTGATCAGAAAAGCCACACAAGGCAGTGAACGCACCTGTATTAGCCGATACAAAAAAAAAAACCTGACACGCCCACGCGTGCCTCTATAGATCAATCCAGGAATCCCGGACAGAGACGGGAATGGAAGATTTCACACATGGGAGAGGCCTGGCCTTGCTGGGTTTATTGGCCCCGCAATTCACCAGCCACCTCGCCCCGTAGCCATGGCAACGCCCACACCAAGGCAGCTCCAGGGTTCACCTTTGGATAGCCACACTCCACCGATTTTGCACCCGCGCAGCTCAAATAAAACCATCAAAGACATCACCTCCCGCTAAACAAGACAACCATGGCTTTTTCCGTTTCCCCATCTCTCACTCATCCAGAGAACATACTCCTTCTTTTCACCCACATCCACGGAACGGGGGATGAGTCCTGAACAACGACCACTTTTGATGCAAACATAAGAGGGCTTTTTTTCTTTTCCCTTTTTTTGCGGGGGTGGACATCAGAGACGGATGAAAACCGGATGCACACACAAACACAGCAGTTGCCTAAAAAGGCAAATAAACTGATACGATCAAAATCATTTTCAGCCAACGTCTCATAGCATGTCTGTCAGGCAAGCTCAGTTTTGCCCCTGCAGGCCACTGTCTCTGGAGCCGATAAACGGTTTCCAAGACGGCTGCTGGATTTACAGTTCCAAAAAACAAAAACGCGTTCCGTGCGGGCGGGACCGCGCACAGCATGAGCAAGAACCATGACGTATTCGGGAGAGCTTTCCAGAACTGCTTTCCAGCTCGAGCAAGATGCCCAGAAAGCAAACCTCATTTTTGCTTCTACAAAATGAGAGGATCCGCGCACGCCGAGAGAACGCAAAGCAAGCGGTTTTACTGAGGCGGCGGAGGCGGCGGCTAAACTCTCGCCAGACCCCCTCCTTGCTAGGTGGCCACTCGGCTCTGAGCTCCCAGCCGGGAGCCCTCGAACTCTACCCCCACCACATCCCCGGGGCCGGAGCCAACACAAAACCACCCTCCGCAGAGTAAAAAGGGAAAAAGAAACCCCAAAGGCAACTTCTGTCACAGAGCCTTTCTCTACCGGCCAAAGGGCGCCGCGAAAGGCCCTCTGCGTCCAGGGCCGTCCGCGCTGCCACTAGTAAAGATGGCTGCCATAGGCGGAGCCGCTCCCTCCCGAAGGCCGCCGGCTGCCCCGCCAGCCACGACCCTTCCCGCGGAGCCCTCCACGCCCGCCGCGGCTTGACGCATTGCAGGTGCGGAGCGGCCAATCAGGCGGCTCGACTCTTTCCGGCCAACCACTGCAGGGTCGCGCTGGCCTATCAGGGCGTCCTTGTCAAACTGAACGAGGAAAGAAGGCTCAGCAGCGCCAACTAAGCAACCGGCAACTGAGCGCATTTTGGGGCGTGTGCTGTCGGCCGGCCGTGTGCTCCTCCGCCGGGAGATATAGTGCCGCACCCGCGCCTCGCCCCGCCCGCGCGCGCGCGCTCTCGAAAGGTTTAGGCGCGAGGCTCGCTCCTTCGCTCCCACTCGGGGAGCCTGGGCACGAATAGTTGCCTTAGAAACAGTGCTAAAGGCCTTGGCCGTGGCCCGTGGTCCTGCGAGGGGCGACCTGCGACCCCTGCCGCCTTGCCCCCTTGCTCAGCGAGGCCGCGCGCGTTGCCGTTTATCCGACACGCTTTGTGAACACAGTTGCCCCCGGAGAAATAAGAAAAGCTCCCCTTATCTGGAAACCCCGACTCAAACTGCCTGTTTACAGCGGCGGCCCGGGCGCCCGAGAAGCACCCTCGTGGGCACTTTTGTTTCGGAAGGGCCCGTTTCCATTTCCCTCCCGTGGTTTCCTTATCTCCTGCGGCGGCCCGGGTTTTGAGCCGGGTCTGAGCCGAAGGGGGCCGCCGGGGACGCGGCCAGGAGGGGGCCGCGGGCCGACGACCGGGGCAGAGTAACAGGCGGTGGCCGTGCAGCCGCGGGCTGGCCTCTGCTGAGCTCCTCGAGAGACCGAGGGGAAGCTTCTAGCGGCCTCCCCCACGGAAAGCCCCTTGTGACTTCTTTGTGGAAAGGCCCTCCTAGACAGAGGACGGGGTTCAGTGGAACAACTGGGCCAGTCTGGTACCACAGTCCGTCTAGTGCGAGATGGTACCTCTAAGTCCTTGTTGTGCTAGTGAAAAATCTGAGACCCAGGAAGGTCAATCGACACGCCCACAGTCACAGAGCAATTTAGTAGCAGAGCACAGAACAAACACAGTCTAGGTTGTCTGTCTCCCAAGCCTGGGTTTTTTTTGCTCCAGTAAATACTCCACTTTCTAGAGCTGACGCCATAGGTGTGAGAAGGTTCAGGCATTTGGGGAACTTGACCGTGCAACTGGAAGAAGGTGTGGGAATTAAGGGAAAGCGTTTCTCTGAACATAGTTTTCAGTGTCCTACAGAGAAAGTAGCAGAGAAGAAATGTTACTTGGTTATTTTCAGTACTCTTAAGAATCTAGCTGAGAAAATAGTCTTGTTGAAATAAAGATTTCTTAGAGCTGCCGTTTCATTTAACATCCTCTCTCTGTGATTTTGACGCAGTATGGCTTTGATGATCTAATGATTTTTGTGATTGAACTATTCTCTATTCACATCCTGTTTCTAAGGTTATGCTGTTAGTGGTCTTTCCTGAGGTTTTACAACCAGTAGTGGTGTTTCTCCTGTCCCCATGTAAAGGTTGTTCTTTGATCTAAGGCTATAGTTGCCAGTAGCTGTTTATTGCTGCTTCTCAAACCTTTATTCAAAGCCTTGTTCAAAAAGGAGAAAAGCTGTGGTTTTCTTTCTGTAGGCGGCTAGTAGTCATCCCCAAAGATGCTTGCCAAGTGAGCAAATCTCTGAACTTCCAAATGAGCAACTCATCATAAAGATACCTGCCCAAAGAAGCAATACATCATATTTCTTTTGCAATATATACGTTATAGGAAATATATACCATGACTTCTTTGTGTTAAGTCAGATCATGATGCCAGTAAAGAGATTTGACTGTGCCACTAACAAATTGGGAATTCCTGCATAAGTCCCTTTGTTCTTGGGACCTCAGTTTTCTATTCTGTAGAATGAGAGGATTGGATCAGATGATTTCCAGATTTCCTTATTATTTTATTCTGCTGTGAAGAAGTTAGACCACAACTTATTATGTCATATTTAGGCTTATCTGCTTCTATGTACAGTGCTTTAGGCTTTTAAAGTTACTTTTACATTTATTTTCACATTTAATCTTTGCAATTCTTCTGGAGGGAGAGTCCCCATTACATAAGAAGTTGGGTTTACAATAAAGTCTATCCCAAGATTATGTAAATGTGAATCCGTATGCTACAAAGTATTCCTCTGGGCCTATTATTTCAATCCTAGTACATACCAAACCTGCTGCTTTTTGGTGGTCAGCAATTAGCTTGCTAAATTGTGAGCTCCCTAAGGATAGGGCGTATCCAATTCATCTTTATATTCTCTGTGCTTAGTGAATTTCACTTTATGCTACAGGAGCTCAATAAAGATTCATTAAAGGAATGAACGAACAATAATTGGGACAGTAGTAGAAGAATCCAGATGTAAAAGTGTATTTGTTCCAAGAAAATCAACCAACCAATACTTACTTATAGTCTACAATGTAGATGGTAGGCTTTTTTTTTCTTTCAACACCACAATTTTTTTTCTCCATTTGTCTCCACTTTTTATTTTTAAATTAAGGACATATCATCATTATGGGAAATTATTAATGTCTTCTTAAATATCAAGGTTTACTTCTAAGCTTTCCTTTGTGTGTATTCTATTACATTCTTCGAACAATACACAGATTTATAAGAAAATAATAAATCAGATTCACTCAAACAAAACCACTCACTATCCCTTTCTATTGTTGCTCTTCTGGTCTTTATAAAGAGATAATGTCCTTTACCCAGCTTTTGATCTTCTTTTGTAATTTTGGGGGGGATAAGTATCACGATTGATCAGTCAGTTGTTTTAACATTTTATTTATTTATTTATTAGAGAGAGAGAGCAGGGGAGAAGAGGCAAAGGGAGGGGGAGAAGCAGACTCCCTGCTGAGTGGGGAGTCTGATATGGGGTTCAATCCCAGGACTCCAAGATCATGACCTGAGCCCAGGACAAATGGCTTTACTTTTGTCTTCTTCAGATGCTTAACCAACTGAGCCACTCAGGCGCCCCAATCAGTCAGTTTGAGTAGGCATGGCCTAGTCTGTTCTGAATATTCTAATCAACTATCATTCAACAAAGTAGGAATTCTATAATGATCTTAATGTTTACTGTTGATTAAAGTGTTTTCAAAAGTCAAAGGAAAGATCAGCCTAGTAAGGACCCTAAAGCCCACTCTGTCCCTAACTATTCACTTCTCAGAACTTAGTTCTGTAAAAGGAAAAGGGGGACCAGATGGCCTTTCTGTGATTCCTCCCAGATTTAGAATTTTATGATTCTAAATATTTTGCTTGTGAATTTTGCGAGAGATTTGTGCAGAATTCCATTAGTAACTGGGAGACCCCTGGAGGTGTGGATATAAATAGAACTAAGGTCATAGGGGACTTGACTCAAGAGTTACATCTTTTTATAAATCAAAGATTAATTGTAATAAGGGGAGCAGAGGAATGTTATCATCCACAAGGCCTCCCAGTGATTGTGGAAAGTCTTGAGATGACTTTGCTTTGGACTTTGTTATTCCATCTAGGGATTGGCTGTCCTGAATTGTTCTCTGTGCTAGGTCTTATCTATACAGCTGGTTTAAAATCTTTGACCTTCATTTAAATTGCTGACACTTTTCTGTTGTTAAGCTGTACCAGTTTCTTTACTTTTGTCTTCTTCAGGCTAGCAGTGCTTCTCTTTCGTCTTCCCAAAAGAGTTCAGAGAAGCTCATTTTCTGAAAGGAGTAACCAACAAATGAAAAGGAATGTAGCTATACAATTGTAATTCTTTCAGGACATTCTGAAGTATTTTGGGGGGTATTGCAAAGTGCTAATAAAGAATCATCGTGGTTTTTTCTTCATTTCTCAGTATGCAACCATTAGGCTGGTTCCTAAAAATTTCGTTCTCCTCTTCAGCTGATGAAAACGGGTATGACTAGACTTGTTTAGAGCATGGTGCTCTTTCACAGAAAGAAAAACTCGTTCCTTGGCTCCTGCAGCCCCTAACCCCCTCAACCTAGCTGGCTGTCTAGCAAATGTTCACAAGCAAAAAAGAGTTTAGAAAGAATAGCCCGGTGTGAGCCTCTGTATACAAAATACAGGCTGAAATGGTGCTCAAACCTCAAAGTATCCCAAAATACAAAGCTCCCACAGGTACAAAGCACTGAACAGCTTTAATCGGTTCTCTCTCACCTTTCTTTGGGATTTGAAAATCAGAACTGCCTCTATTTGAATCACTTGTCGGTAGGCCGTTTAAAATATGGCTTATCTATTTTGCTGCTACCCAATTTGGGGGGTCATTTCCTAGGTTTCAAACTTGATGTGAAACAGGTGCAACTATGAGAATTTGTGTGGTAGGGAAGCGCTGGAACTGTGAAACACGACACGATAAATCAGTTCTCTGAGTCACAAATCTCTTAGGCTGCTCTACAAGACGGTGATGACTCAGCAGCATTCCATTGGCCTGGTGGAGGGCGCGAGGCCAGAGGGCTTGTTGCCCTGGGCAGCAGCCTGTTGGGGGCGATGGGAGACCTTTTGGATCTTCCCACTGCCGAGCCTTAGAATGACTGCCTCAGATTCCCTGGCTGGTCCTGGATTGACTTCTGACCTGACCTTTGCTGTATTTAGCTGACACGTATTTTAGATATTATAGACAACCACACCTTATATTTGTCTAGGGTTTTATTGTTTACAAACTAATTTGACTTTCTTTTCTCTCGTTTTCTCATTTTTGTTTTCTCACAAGAGCCCTTGAGGTATGTTATGATTATATAGCCATTTTACAGGTGAGATAGTGAGTCTGTGTGGCTGAGTGGCCAAGGAAGCAGCCATTTAACCTAGCAAATGATATTTCACAAGGCTGTCCTCCTCTGGGAAATAGCTGTTTGCTTAATAGAAATAAAACCTTGAATAAACTTTCAATGAAGTAAGACAAAATTTATTTCTATCCTCTTGCTTTACGGAGGAGAGTGTGAGAAGGCGGGCGGGGTGGGGGGCGCATACCAAATACTCATTTGTACAATTTGCAAACTCTCTTGAAGGCAAATCTTTTCAGTGACCGAATGGTCCACTCATCCTGTTGTGATGCTGAGAGTTGGTTTATTAGCCAATGACTCAGAGTCTCTACTTAGAATGAATAAAACTCAAGAAGCATCTTCACTGGACTTGGGTGTAGATAATTTTTCTATTCAAGTACAACTTGCCTTTGGCCATATTTTCTCCACCACAGGAAGGCAGGAATGAATCCAGTTATGTGAAAGTGGGGGGAGAATTGCAGAAGAAGGGATATGCTTGCTCAGGGCTGTGGAAGGGTACAGGTCTGGAGCAAGGCAGGAACAGTCTAGCACGTTCCTGAGGAGATGTGGCCTGCCACCAAATCTAGGGAGACTGGTTTCAGGTTGTAGTTCAGTGGTAAAGCAAAGATTTCCTTTTCCTTTTCTCTCACTTTGGAAAATTCATGTCTAATATCTTCCCTAGTCCTAGAAGTGAACTGAGGTCAACACTAACCAATTAATGTATTGGTATTTATTGACTGAGGTACTATGCTGAGTTCAAAGAGTATAACATGGGGACACCTGGGTAGCTCAGTCGGTTGTGTGTCTGCCTTCGGCTCGGGTGGTGATCCCAGCATCCTGGGATCGAGTCCCACATTGGGCTCCTTGCTCAGCAGGGAGCCTGCTTCTCCCTTTGCCTGCCGCTCCCCCCTGCTTGTGTTCTCTCTCTCTCTGACAAATGAATAGGTGAAATCTTTAGAAGAAAAAAACAAAAAACAAAGTGTATAACATGGAGCTTCTGCTACTATCTGGAAGAGGAGATAAGATACATGAAAAGATAGTATCAGGTAGAAATGGGTAAGCAATGTGGAATTTGGGAGAGAAGTTCATTTGGAGCTATAAGAATCAGTTGGAAAGATGTGGGATTTAAACTGGGCATGAAGGACCTGGAGGGTTTAGACAGCTGGTGAGGATATGGACAGACATCTGACCCTGGGAATGGCATGGAAAGGGCATTGAGTTGGGAGGGCACAATGTTTATTCAGGGAACAGAGAATAAACCAATTTGTCTGAAGCAGAGAATTTGTTTTTATAGAATAACAAAAGTAACTCTGAAAAAGTAGATCAACAAACTGTTGAAGGGCTTTGAATGCTAGGTGTGAGGACTTAGCATTTTTCTCTCCTGTGGGCACTGAGGAGCCACTGAAGGTTCTGGAGTGGAGAAGTGACACAATGAAACTAATCTGGTGGCCACACGCTGCCTGGCTCAGAAGGGGACAAGCTCATTGGGATGGACAAAGAATCATGAATCGGGTATTAAAAATTTAGGGGTTCTCAACATTCTTGATCTAGGCAAACGTGGATGTTTCTTCCCTTAAAAAAAGAAATCTTTAGAATAATGCTGTCCAAATAGAACTTTTGTGATGATGGAAATGTCCTATGTGTAATATGGCAACCACCAGCATATGGGCCTATTGAGTAGCGGATATGTGGCTAATGACACTGAGAAACTGAATTTTTTATTTTAATTAATTTTGATAAAGATAGCCACATGTGGCTAGTGGCTACTGTGTTGGAGAGCATGGGTCCAAAATGCAGGACCAAGGCTGTTATGATTCAAAATCGAACCACACAGTTACCAAACTAGACCTTCCCTCCGCTGGACTTGGTGAGGCCCATTCTTTGCTATAATCCACAATCAGCATCACTTTATCAGATTAATCCTTGTGGTCAGTTTTATCCATATCAAGACCTCATTGAAAATACCAATTTTTTTTTTTAAATTTATTTATTTGACACAGAGAGAATACAGTGAGAGAAAGTATCAATTTGTGCCAATCCCTGGCTCTGCTCTTCAGGCAAACTGAGTCACCCCAAAACAGGCTATTCCAGCTTACCACAGTGGCCACATATCCCTCAGCTGAATAGTTGTCAAATCATTTATAAGTTGCTAAATGCCTGTTGTTGTATGGATGTCTTAGATCAGCTCTCTGGTTCGTCCCCCACTCTAGCACATACGGTAGAAATGAGAAGTTGCTGGATGTTTGGATGTTGATTAAAGTGACTTGTGCACTTGACTTTGGGATTAATAGGGAATTTCTAAAATAAAATGATTTAGAGAATATACTTCTCAGTAGGTCAGCTGCATTTAAAAAAAAAAAAAAAGCTTGAATTTAGTGTAAACAACTAAAGCACAGAAAGCTGTGATCTTATCCCATTGGGCATTTTAGAATCTGAACTCACATACTTGTTCCCTAAGTCTGTACAACCATTGGCTGCCTGTGACTTAAGAGCTCAGTGGGTGAAAGCACAGAGCTAATGAAGCCCAAGTCATGGGTCCAGACTTATTAATGGCCAATTATTTTGCTCTGTTCTCTATCCCTGACCCCAACTTGCTGTGTTGCATATTCATGACCTTGGTCACAAGGGTGGAACAGGCCAGAGAGGGAAGAGTGCAAATCTATCACCACAGCTACAAGCAAAACAAGCACGAGCCCTGTGGTTGGAGGGCAAGATGTCCTCTCCTCTAAAAAGGAAAGCCTTTTTTTTTAAAAAAACAAGAATGGGGCAAACATGCAAGGTAGATGGTACTGTTTGGAAATATTGCACTTTAGACCATTAACTAAATATATTGGTGAACATTGCAAGCTGGAACATACTGCAGGGCATTTAGTCTGGTTATGATTCACTTAAAATTATGGGACACTAAATCGACATATGCTAAAATCGATCATGTTTTTCTCCTGGTACAAGGTCTTGACCTAATACCTGCTTATTATGTTCTGATGGTCACGTTTTAAAATTTCAGTGTAATGCTAGAATTCTCCCTTTATTCTTTCCCTTTATAAGAGCCAGTCATGAAAGGTTATACCCAAAAAACTCCGTAACAGCAAAATTTAAAATGGAAAAATAAGGAGGTATTTTGTTTGTTGTTAGAGATAGTAAAGCTTTTATAATAATCCCGTATAACATTTAATGAAATGTAAATCCACACATGAACAGCAAGATTCTGTTCCGGCTCATGGAGATGATTAGTGAGGTAGAGAATCCCAAATAGTAGATAATCATCAAGGTATTATGGGGTGGAGAAGGAGGGAGCTGGGGACGGTGGAGAGGGAGAAGACAAGACTTCTTTCCTGTGAGGTAGCTCAGGGGCTCCAGTTTGGCATTACAATTTTTTTTTTTTTTTAAGATTTTATTTATTTATTTGACAGAGAGAGACACAGCGAGAGAGGGAACACAAGCAGGGGGAGTGGGAGAGAGAGAAGCAGGCTCCCGCGGAGCAGGGAGCCCAATGTGGGGCTCGATCCCAGGACCGTGATCATGACCTGAGCCAAAGGCAGATGCTTAACGACTGAGCCACCCAGGCGCCCTAGACTGGATACTTTGTAAAAATCATCAAACCAACTCTTTCTCTCTCCCTCTCCTCCCCCCCCCTCACACACACAGAGTCATTTTCTCAAAAGAGTGTACGCCTCATGAAGGCAAGGAGATCTTTTTATCTGTCATCGGCTGTATTCCTGATGCCTAGAAGAGTGTGAGTATGAGAAATACTCAGAGAGGGAGAGGGAGAAGCAGACTCCCCACTGAGCAGGGAGCCTGATGTGGGACTTGATTCCAGGACCCTGGGACCATGACCTGTGCCGAAGGCAGACACTTAACCAGCTGAGCCACCCAGGCGCCCCTGTTTGTATTAATTGATATCTTAACATCAGGTTTTGCTGCAAGACAGTTTTGTGAAAGAGATACTTAAAAGACCAAATCCTGGAGATATAGCATGGAGCAGGACCAGGATTAGGGAGCCCTCAGAGTTCTCTCTTTCTACAAAAGCACAGAGTCATCACCTGAATGTCCCACAGTGAACACTCACCTCACCTCTTTAGGCCTCATCTGCAAAATGAGAAATGTCCTCCAGCTACAAAGCATCACAAAGTAAATGGTTTTGTTGTTGTTGTTAATTTTAGGTAATTAACATACAGTGCAGTATTGGTTTCTGGAGTAGAATTCAGTGATTCGGGGCACCTGGGTGGTTCAGTTGGTGAAGCATCTGCCTTTGGCTCAGGTCATGATCCCAGGGTCCTGGGAATTAGCCCTGCATCGAGCCCTGCATCAGGTTCCCTGCTCAGTGGGGAGTCTGCTTCTCCCTCTGCCTCTCCGTCCCCTCCTCCCTTGTGCTCTCTCTCTCTCTCATTCACTTTGTTTCTCTCAAATAAATAAATGGACTCTTTAAAAAAGAAAAAAAAAAAAGAATTCAGTGATTATCACTTAGATACAACACCCAGTGCTCATCCCAACAAGTGCCCTCATTAATCCCCATCCTGCATCTCCCCTCCCTCCATCAATCCTCAGCTTGTTCTCTATAATTAAGAGTCTCTTATGGCTTGTTTCCCTGTCTCTTTTTTTCTTTTCCCTCTTCCCATATGTTCATCTGTTTTCTTTCTTAAATTCCACATAGGAGTGAAATCATATGGTATTTGTTTTTTTCTGACTGACTTCATTTAGCATAATACACTCTAGCTAAATCCATGTTGTTGCAAATGGCAAGATCTCATTCTTTTTGATGGCTGAGTAATATTCCATTGCATATACATATACCACATCTTAAAAAGCACATTTTTTTAAAAGATTTTTATTTATTTATTTATTTGAGAGAGAGAGAGAATGAGAGAGAACACATGAGAGGGGGGAGGGTCAGAGGGAGAAGCAGACTCCCTGCCGAGCAGGGAGTCCGATGTGGGACTCAATCCAGGGACTCCAGGATCATTACCTGAGCTGAAGGCAGTCGCTTAACCAACTGAGCCACCCAGGCGCCCAAAATCACATGTTTTGCTTTGAGTTTTCTTCACAAATACCCTGCTCCTTATGTGGGAGATGTAGCTATAACTACATTCCTATGATCTTATTTTACTTTCAAATCCTTGGGTAAGAAGTATTTATTTAAGGGCCACTGACTGGCTCCGTTGGTTAAGTGTCTGCCTTCGGCTCAGGTCATGATCCCAGGGTCCTGGGATTGAATTCCACATCAGGCTCTCTGCTCAGCAGGGAGTCTGCTTCTCCCTCTTTCTCTCAAATAAATAAAATCTTTAAAAAAGAAGAAGCATTTCTTTAAAAAACAAATGTAAACATTTTTTTTAAGATTTTATTTTTAAGTAATCTCCACACCCAACCTGGGGCTCGAACTCACAACCCCTGAGATCAAGAGTCACGTGCTATACCAGCCAGGTGCCCCTAAAAAACAAATTTTAATCTTAATCTTTGTGCTTTTCCCTCCCCCAGAAAATTAAATTAAAAATAAATTCTATTAAATTACAGGAAATAGTTATAGTATGATGTCCAAAGTGCTTGGAGCTAGATATTTGGGTTCTACCACTTAAATTAGGAAAATCATCGAATCTCTTAGTGCCTGTTTCCACATAAGGATAATAATACCTGCCTCATGGGATGGACAGGAGAATGAAATAATGCATTTAGCACAGGGCCTGGCCATAGTCAATGCTCAGCAAAAGTTTTCTTTTTTCTTTCTTTCTTTTTTTTTTTTAGATTTATTTACCCATTTTAGAGAGAGAGAGCATGAGAGGGAGGGGCAGAGGGAGAGGGAGAGAGAATCTCAAGCAGGCTCCACACTGAGCTTGGAGCCCAACATGGGGCTCGATCTTACAACCCTGAGATCATGACCTGAGCTGAAATCAAGAGCTGCCCACTTAACTGACTGAGCCATCCATGCACCCCTAAAAATAAAATCTTTAAAAAAATTATGATAGGATCGCTTCTCGGGCGCCCGGGTGGCTCAGTTGGTTAAGCGACTGCCTTCAGCTCAGGTCATGATCCCGGAGTCCCGGGATCGAGTCCCACATTGGGCTCCCTGCTCAGTGGGGAGTCTGCTTCTCCCTCTGATCCTCCCCCTCTCATGCTCTCTGTCTCCCATTCTCTCTCTCAGATAAATAAATAAAATCTTTAAAAAAAAAAAAAAAAGATCGCTTCTCAGCTTTTTGGCTAAGATCAAGTGTAAAAATATTATTATTTAAAAAAGAATCTAATCAAACCATAAGAGACTCTTAATCATAGGAAACAAACTGAGGGTTGCTGGAGGGGAGGTGGGTGGGGGTGGATGGGATAACTGAGTGATAGACATTAAGGAGGGCACATGATCTAATGAGCACTGGGTATTATATAATACTGATGAATCACTGACCTCTACCTCTGAAACTAATAATACATTATATGTTAATTAATTGAATTTAGATAATAAAAAGAGTCTATTTGACTTTAATGAAAACCCAGTGATCATCTAGGTAGAAGAATCTGCTTCATGAAATAGGCAAATCCTTCACATTTTATGTTTAAAGTTTTCAGATATTGATTTCACTAATATATAATCTAATATTAGAGCCCCCACACAAGGGCCTATGCTCTGTTTTATGCTCCATCTTTGACTCACAGTAAGATCTTGGGCAAGTCACTGACATTCCCATATTTCAGTGTGTCAAACTAGCCAAAACACTAAAGCATGACCTCACTACAAACCCAGTAGACTTGAAAGGTGAGATGTGCTTTGACAAATTAAAGAATTACCAAAAAAGAACTTAAGCTAGTAAAACCATATAAAGAATCGGAATAATGAATTTTACTATAATGAGTAAAATGATTCTAAAATGTACAGTTTTTAGCAAGTAAAGTCATGAAAAAGTTTCAAAGATTTTTATTTGGGTGAAATTCGTTAAATGACAGGGGGAGAAATACTATTTTCAAAATCATGGATTATAGCAATTTAACCAAAATAATTATAAGGAATGGAAGACAGAAGCTAATGAATCCTTAATAATTAAACACATTTCATTTCCAGGCCATTATTTCCTCCTACTTATACAATGTGTACGGTATTTTAAAATGTATTTCACTAGGTACTATATGAAAAACCTGACAAAGAATACAAATTCCTTTAGAAATGAAGCAGTTTTAAGATGTATTTGGCCATTTAGACTTGTAACTCACCAAATTATTGAATATTCTTTAAATTGATTTCTAATTAGTCCCTTTCCCTCTATTTCCCGTTTCCAACTCTCCCACTCAGGTTTCCCGCCATGAGCAAGCACAAGATGAAGAAGAAGAGGAAGAGGAGGAGGAAGATGATGATGATGACTGGGGATTTGTGAAATAAATGATGTCTTTTTCATCTGCAGAGAGAAGGCAACACCATTCCCTGGCTTGCTGCTGCAGCCTCTCTTTAAACTGAATAGCAGGTTCACCCTTTCTGCTGCATTTCAGAAGGAACAGCAGTAAGAACAGTTCCACAGAGGTTATCCCAGAAGTCTTGTGGCATCTGCAATGTGCCTGAACATTTTTTCCTTTTTAAAAAACATCTTTCTGCAAATTTTGTCAAAGCCAGAAACAAATGTAACCAAGGGAAGCCCTTCCTAGTAGAGTTTGTCAACTACACACTTTGCACATTCCCTGAAAGAGTAAACAAATGATAAATTGCAACTGTTGCCCAGGCCCTGTAAACAAAAGATCAAATTCTGTGTGCTGCCTTGGCAAGAAAACTAACTGCAGCATTTTGTCAAGATTTTTACAAGTTCTGATTTCAAATTAATAACTGAAATTGCCCTTTTCCTTGTTTACAGAAAAGCTGAAAACATTAAATTTAAAGATAAAATATTTTAAAGAAAGGAACAGAATCAAGATTGTACATTAAAATACAATCTAGCTCCATTGTAGAGACAACTTGCTGTTTGTTTCAGCTCTAACCTAGGAAATTCTAAGTGCCTATCTTTTTTCTTCTTTGTTTTTCTGAATAAAGACCCGATCCCTCTCAGGACCGGGAAAATTAAGAAAAAACAAAAATCAAAGCATGGGTTTTAAGGTCTATGGAAGAGTCACACAGGTACATTAATTGTAGTTAAGATCAGAGCCAGGATGAATAGTATTTTCCGTAGGAAACAAAACAGTTAAGGGAGAAATATTATTCAGGCATACAAAAAATATTCAGTGGAAACGTGAAAACATTAAAAGAAGACTGGCTAAGCATATGAGCACGACACAGATTTAGCAACTCAGCATATATAATGTTTCAGAAATTGCTTCAAAATTTTAAGAGGAAAAAAACATCTGACCAATGTCTTGCGCGAGGAAAACTGCCATGCCCCTTCCAGACCCTCTCCAAGGCAGGGGAAGGTGTGCAGTCAATTCCTCTGTCCCCAGCTCCCCGCGGCCGCCCCCTGCCCCAGGACCTCCTGAAACACCCCGAACGGAAGGCGGCCAGCTGGGGACCCCGGGGCGCGGGGCCTGGAGGACCCGGCTGCCCCAGGAGAAGGTGTACAAGATGTGAGGGGGGGGGTGTCCCACAGGTGCAAGTGGGGCTGCGGTGAGAGGCGGACAGCTTCTCACGTCCAGGGCCGCCCCAGGTCGGGGCTGTGGAGGCACTCTGCCCTAGTCCAGCCCCAGATGGGACCGGGGATTCCTCGCCCCACATGCTCTGCCTCTGCCCCAGCCCACGACCTCGCGCCTCTCTCCAAACCGTTCGCTTCCCGGGCCCCCAGGCCCTCGGCGGGCGCGCCGGGGCGGCGGGAGGCGGGGCGCGCCGGGGGCGGGGCCAACCGGGCGAGGCCCGGCCCTCACAGCGCCGCTCCGAGCGAGCAGGCAGCGGCCGTGGCGGAGGGATACGGAGCGCCCTATATATACCGCCGGGCGCAGGCTCGCACTTCGGCAGTGGTGGTGGGAGCCTCGCGGGCGCGGCGCCGTTACTCGCACTCGGGCGGCGGCAGCGGCACAGCGCTGAGCGCTCATCGCGCCTTAGCAGTAGCAGCGGCAGCAGCAGCGGAGGCGCCCCCGCCGTCACAGCCCCTGCGCGGGTGCAGCCACCCTCGCTCCCTCTGCTCTTCTTCCCTTCGCTCGCACCATGGTAGGTCGGGAGTGGTAAACGGCGGCGTAGCAGCTGCCTGCCCATGATTTCTTACCAAATTTTTAGTTCAGCGCCCCCCCTTTTTTTCGGGGGGGTTTCCTCTTTTCCGGGTGTTACGCAGCAGCTGCAGTTAAGAAGGACGCGCTTTGGATTTGCATTTCGCTTTTCTTGGCCAGGGTTTCTTATTTAAATTTTGGTCCCTCTTGGAGCTGGACTTGGCCGTGGGCTGTCCGCAGGCAGGGGCTCCGGCCGCAGCTGCACCGGGGCCTTCCGCATCCACCCCCTCCCCCAGCGCCGCACCACTGCATCCAGCGCGCCGCACCCGGGCTTCCCGCAGCGCTGCGCCTGGGCCGGGGCCCCGGGGGGCGGGGGAGCCGGGCGGGGCCGGGCACACGATCCCTTCCCAGCCCCCCCTCCACCCTAGGCACGGTGGCGGCGGGCCGGGCGGACTGCGGAGAATGAATGGGCCCGACCTAGCCGGTGGCGCACATTGCTCGGGCCGGGGCTTGGAGGGCGCCGTTCGCGTCCACCTCCTCCCCCACCCGGCGACCCCGCTGGGCGCCCTGGCTCGGCAGCTCTCCCTCCACCCTCCCGGGGGGCGCGGCGCGGGCGTGGGCTGGGAAGGAAGGAGCCGGGGAAGGGTGGGGTGGGGGCAGGAAGGCGAGGGGTGGGGGGCGGAGAGGGCGGAAGCGGCGGGCCGGCCGCCCTGCGGCCGGGCGGGGCCCTGCGGTGTGCCCGGGGCTCGTGTCCCCCTGTTTCGCACCCCTGCAGCCCCCCACCCAGTGCGGCAGTGAAGGCGTGCGTGATCCTCTGTACAACGGGAGGTCCCTTCCCGCGGGAGGCACTCGGCTCGCGCTAATTGGGGCGGGGGGGGCGGGGGAGGAGGGAGCTGGCGCGCGGCTCGGTTTCCATTAGAGACGCAAAGTTTCTGCTCCGGGAGGAGGCGGCGGTGCGGCTCGCCGCCTGGGGGAGCAGAAGCGGGTGGGAGGCGCGGGGCGGGCTTGGCCCCCTCTAGCCGCGCGGTCCCGGAGCGGGGGTGGGAGTGGGGGGTGGTCCTGGCCAGGGAAGGGCGGTGCCCCCGCCCTGGGCCTGCCTCGTTCCTCCACACCCCTGCTCTCGGGGCACGCACCCCTGCCTGGCCCCTCGCCACTTTGCAGTCCGCAGGGAGATGCCCTCCACGTTTCCGCTTTCTCTGCAGCCTCTAGATTGCCAGATGCGCCTGTGCGCCTCGCTGGGTGTGTTTTCTACAAACCCCCTTCCTCCCTGGGCGGGCTGGGCTGACATCACCCACAGCGCTTTCTGGCTTGGGATGGGGAGATGGCTCCCGACAGGTTCAGAGCACCTTTACCCTCTCGGCCAGAGCGATATGAGGCCGGGTATTTCTTTATGGAGGAAGGCTGATGCTGTCGAAAAGCTCTCTAACCGAGAGAGTTTTGCGGTGAGGTGGGACTGTTCTCCCCGGTAAGGTGACAGCTCCTCGTGCGAGGTGTGGCAGGGCTTCCTGTTGTACAAAGACAGATGTTATTCTGGCGTTACGTAAATCATCGTGTCTCCTTCATTCGATGTAAAGAAAACCGCCTTCCGGTGACTGCGGTAGAAAGGAAGGAAGACCCAATTCTAATTTGAAAAAACAAGCTTTCCTCCAAATCCCTATATTGGAACACCACATCTATTGGGAAAGTTTTCATTTTGAGAATTAGCGTAAACATAACAGGGTTAGCTTTCTATTGGGACTTACTTTGTAACTGGCTTCATTAGGTGTACTTTATTAAAATAAAAATACAGGCTAGTTCTCCTTGCATTCTCCAAGTCCCCTGGCTGGAGGCACAGGTCACAGGTTCCGTGTTGCAGAGACCAGACAATACAAGTGCGAATTACCTTCATGGCCATCACTACCTGAGTAAAGTGTGTTTATTACGGGCAGCCCTTATGTCACACTGAAAATTGGTAGAGTGAATATTCTCTAGCAAAGTTGGTAGTTGCTCTTTTTCCAGAAAAGACGAGGTATAGTCTCCTAATTATTACGTACTTTTGTGTGTACTTAAGGTTTGCAGTTTTGAAACAGCTCAGTTGTAGGGTGGTTGCATTTTTTCCTGGCTTCTTCATCAAAGATAATTTGACTGAGGACATCAGCCATTATAAATGGGAGGCTTTTAATGAATAATTGCCTAATTTAAATGGAAAGCATTTATTACATGGGAATGAAGTTGGTTGGTGGGGGTAACCCGTTGCTGTGTATGTATTTTTTCCACTTAGTTGTATCCCATAAAATAGATGGGCAAGGCTGTTAATCCAACCCAGTGCCGTTATGCAACGCCTGTCTGGAGATTTTGGAGCGCCTGCAGCAATGCGCAAGGTGTGCCCAAAGCCTGCCCCCGGCTGGGATCCTCGGATGGAAGCGGGGGACTGCGGGGTCCCTGGCGCAGTAGGTGGCGCTCTTCTTTCTCCGAGCTTGCCGCTGCATCCGGTGTGGTGTGGCCTCCTTCCACTAGAGGTGCCATTTTTCAGATTATGACCTGACCCTTGTTAGACCTGGGAGCACGCTGCCAGAGGCCCAGCAAAGAAGACCTGAAGTGGAATGTTGTCACTTCTTTGTCACCCTTTGTTTTTTTGTTGTTGTTGTTGTTTTTTTTTGATTTTATTTATTTGCAAGAGAGAGAATGAGAGACAGAGAGCATGAGAGGGGCAAGGGTCAGAGGGAGAAGCAGACTCCCCGCCGAGCAGGGAGCCCGATGCGGGACTCGATCCCGGGACTCCAGGATCATGACCTGAGCCGAAGGCAGTCGCTCAACCAACTGAGCCACCCAGGCGCCCTCCTTTGTTTTTTAAAATCGCATAAAGTGTTCCCTTTATTCTCACTGTTTTCATTTAATGGCTAACAGTTTCACACGGTTGGCTTTTGTCTTTTAAAGGGTGATTTTTGAAAGGTCGGTATCAAAAGTACAATTGGGAAAACTGTTGCTCTCAGTCAACACTTGTGCACTGAGTTATAACCTCTTCTCTCTTTGTGTAGGCTGATCAGCTGACCGAAGAGCAGATTGCTGGTAAGTTGTGATGACCTCAGGGAGTCCCAGTAGCCCAGAACTAGGCGCGACTCCATTCCGGCTGGCTTCTCTGACCCTTCCCCCGACTAAAATTTGAGTAGGTTTCTAAGAACTTCTTTAAATAGAAGCAAGAAGCAGGAATACTTAGGTCAGGTGCTAATTCCTTGCCAGTGTTGCAGAGGGGGCGTGGAAGGAAGCGGGGCTAGGCCTCCTTGCTCCCCTCCGCTGTGTTGGCTCCATGGTGGGCGCGGCTTTGCCTGTCACGGGAGCGCCCGGCGAGCCTGCTGCTCCCAAAGGGCGCTGAGAATTCTCACGCCACAGGTCTTTTTGTAATTCACTGTGAAGTCTGTGCTTGCCATTTGAAAATACACGGGGATGGGTGGAGATGAGGGTTAGGACTACTATAATAGTTGGGTAGGGAGTTAGTTTAGATTCTAGCTTTTAGTATTACTTGGAGGGCTTTTTTTTTGAGATGATTTCTCTTTAAGAAACCAGGGATGCCTTTGAAATGCCTTAAGTGCCAGCTAGACAGAACACGCCGGTTACCTGGGAATGTACATTTCTAGTAACCCCTTCCTGTTGTGTGAAAGGCGTTCCTGTGGCTGTAGCAGTTTATCAGGAAGGGGCCTTAAAAGGGAACCCGCGGACCCATCTTCACTTGTCAGGTTGGATTGAGGACTAATTTAAGTGTGTTTAAGTTTAGTTTTCTTTAAAAATAGGAGAATACTGTGGTTTTATGGAACCGGTAACCAGGAGCAGTGTTTGCTTTATGGACTGTTGAATGAAGGCCGGTCCAGTAGGACTATTGTGGTCTTTATTTCAGGAGATAAAGACTGGGCAGTTTCTGATAATTTGCAGACTTGGCGTAAGAATTCTCAGTGCCATTTGGTTTGCTTTGGCAAGCCCCCCAAGGGAAGTGTGTGCGGTGGCCGATTTGGGTGAAGACCTTCATTCTAAAGGGTAAACTTTTGTTTTCAGAGTTCAAGGAAGCTTTCTCCCTATTTGACAAAGATGGCGATGGAACCATCACAACAAAGGAACTTGGAACTGTCATGAGGTCACTGGGTCAGAACCCAACAGAAGCCGAGTTGCAGGATATGATCAACGAGGTGGATGCTGACGGTGAGGGCTCAAACCTATGAATGAGTGCCAGTGTTGTGTAATTCAAGTTCAGACATGTCACAAGATTGTCTTTCAGGTCCCCAGAGCAAAGCAAATGCTCAGCGCTCCTTTTGGTGGTTGCCTGACGGGCCGTTGACAATGAAAATAGAAGATTATGGCCTGCCTTTGGCTGTGCTCACTGTCTAGAACATTTCCTGGATCAGATTGGCGTATTGTTCTTTTCTACTTGCCGTGACCTACAGCTCAGTCTTTTTTATCAACTGGCCCATGAGTCTGCACTGAGTCCTTTGGGGAAGTAAAAATAAATAGCCATAGACTTTTCAAAAAGCTGACTGTCTCCAGGAGGAGTGGGAAGTGAAGTGGGAGAAGAGCACTGTTAGACATTAATGTAGAATTGAGTACAGCGTGAGCTGCAGATGTGTTTATTACAGAGAATTTTGAGGATCATGTAAGGCTTGGACATGGAGTGCTTGATGACTGGAGGGAGTAGATTATAGAACCTAACAGAAGGGGAAGATGAATAAAGTGCAGAGCAAGAAGGAACAAGCAGTACCCCCTGTAACGGGGTCACCAACTGGTCACCGATTCCTCTGGACTCTAGAACAGTGGACAGTAGACCTTTTATTGCTCACTTTTTCTCAGTAAGCAATTCTTGAGCATTCCCCTCTCAAAAAACTGTCTTTTTTGGAAACCATGTATATGCAGTTAATATATGACATTGTAGAGCCTGGTAAATTTTTAAAAAATGAGCTAAGAATAAGCAGTTTGGATCTAGACTACTTTCTAGATGATTGGCTTGAGAGTAACCATTTAAACATACGTATCATAAGGTGATAAAGTAGAAATAAATTTGTCTGGTCATGTATATTTAGAAGCAGGGGTTTTGGGTGAGCTCTTTAACAAGTGGTTTCAGCTCATTCAAGCTACTTTGGAAAGTGTGTTCGTCCATATTAATGTTCTGGAAAAGGGGTAGATCATAATTCCCTCTTGTTTGACTGCTACGATGATTGGCCATCGGGGAACATGGGGTGACCACCCCCCATCTTATGTGAGCCCTGGGAAATGGTGCTTAGGGACTGGCAGAATGGATTAGGCTCTTAGATTGTATAGAACAAGGAAGGAGTGAGTTTTCCCAGGCCACAGTCTCCTATTTGTAATGAGTAAATGTAATGCCTAAGGGTGTCTTCTCTGCATGGCTATGAGATAGCACTTCAAATAATTTACTTTGTCTTGCATGAGTACCATAATGCTTTAAAATTTTGGAGGCCAAAGGGATTTCTGAATAATTATTTTGATTTAAAGGTACCGGTGAAAATGAATAACTTAACCTGAGGCTTTTTTCTTCTAATTTAATTTTTGTTTCCTTTAATTCAATTTACATTGTTAATCTGCTGGTTTGTCTTTGGGGGGTGCTCGCCTAACTCTTAGCTTTAGAGGGGGAAGTTACTTGGAATACTGACCGTAGAACAGACGCTTCTGACCCAGTTTCCTAAGTGGTAATGGTCTGAGCTTTGAAAACACTTCCGAGCCTTGCCCTTAATGAGGAAGCAAAGACCCTGAGTTGGAGGAAAAAATGATTAGGTGATTTCATCAGAATGTGGCCAGGAAACACCTTCTGGAGAAGACCGTGTGATACTTTATGGTCCGTGGCATAAGAAAGTCCCATTTTCCCCCTTCCCGTAATCCTTTTCTTCTGTAAAAACATCGTGTTGTGCTGGCGGGCCAGTTCTGGGCCTTGACCAGCATCACGAACCAAGGCAGAGGTAGGACCGAGGGCTCACCACCCCTCACTTGGGCGGGGGGAAGGAGACAGTCTCGAGTGCTTCCATCAGGAATGAAGGGTGCTGTGGGCTTTCTCTTCTTGAACTGCATAACCGCCTTTAGCAGTCAAGAATCTACACATGCAGTTTTCTTTGCATCATGAAGTGCTCTCCTGGACCCTGATTACTAGTTTGAATTACATGAATATGTGAAATGGCCCTGCGAAGTATTTGAACAGTTGAGACTTAGAAATGGTTTAACCTCATAGAATAACCCATCGGTTTGTCCAAGTGAGTCTTAACCGTTCTCTAAAGTGCTTTGAAAAGATTATCACTGCTGGGGAGGGAGCGTCACTGGAGCATTTATTTTATGTGAGCTTTTGTTTTTTAATTTGAGGAAATGGCACCATCGACTTCCCAGAATTTTTGACTATGATGGCTAGAAAAATGAAAGATACAGACAGTGAAGAAGAAATTCGCGAGGCATTCCGAGTCTTTGACAAGGTAAATCTGCATCCGTGTTGCAGACCGTCCCTGTGGACGGCTTCTTTGCTCCCATTTCTGAAATACTTCGAACACTTAAACCAAAATGCCTGGGCCTCTGCGCTGATCTCACTTTGAAATAAGCCGACTTAACTGCAGCAACCTTAAATTGGGTGAGGGTGAGCATAAGTAGTGGGGAATTCTGAAAGCTTCTTGATTGCTGCTTTCAGTTTGTTAGCGCTTGCCAAGCCCCTGCATTTTCGGTGCTCACCAAGGGCTTGCACTTGGTGGGTTGGGCGGGGACCGGAGCTGGGCGACCTGTCCCCGTGTGCAGAGTTGGCGGTGCCGGGTGAGGGCACGAGTACGTCCCAGACTTGCGTGCCCGTTCAGAAGCCCTCTCCACCACCCTCAGTAGCCCCTGCTTAACGTTCACAGGATGGCAACGGTTACATCAGTGCAGCGGAGCTACGTCATGTCATGACCAACTTAGGAGAAAAACTAACAGATGAAGAAGTAGATGAAATGATCAGAGAAGCAGATATTGATGGAGATGGGCAAGTCAACTATGAAGGTAAAAACACTGCAGAGTCTCTTTAGCTTAGTTTTTAAGAGTCTTCCCTTTCGTATCTATAAACAAGTTAACTGCTTTATGAGACACTGATTTTTATTTATTTTCTTTATGCAGAGTAGAGATGTTGTGTTCATTCAAGCTGCTTTTGAAGATAACCAAAAGCTATGATTATTTGTCTTTACAGAATTCGTACAGATGATGACTGCAAAATGAAGGCCTACTTTCAACTCCTTTCCCCCCTTCTAGAAGAATCAAATTGAATCTTTTACTTACCTCTTGCAAAAAAAAAAAAAAAAGTTCATTTACTCATTCTGTTTCTATATAGCAAAACTGAATGTCAAAAGTACCTTCTGTCCACACACACAAAATCTGCATGTATTGGTTGGTGGTCCTGTCCCCTAAAGATCAAGCTACACATCAGTTTTACGATATAAATACTTGTACTACCTTAATGATAAGGAAGCACCTAATGGACTCCTTGCAGTTCCATTTGCTCATGATTAATACACTGTTTGGGCTGGCCAGTTTTTCATGCATGCAGCTTGACAATTGAGCACAGTCAGGCATTTGTATTAAAAACAAAAAATGAAAAAAACAAATTTAAAACTTCTTCAAATGGGTTCTAGTTCAATTTGTTAGTATAAATTGTCTTAGCTGGTTTACTGAAAACAAAACATTTAAAATTGGTTTACCTCAGGATGCTGTGCAGAAAAATGGGTGAAGGATAAACTGTCTAGACGCAGCCCCACTTAGCAGGATGGCCCTCTCGTACTTCCGGGCGCCTCCACCTATGGTGACCATGACCCTCATCCCGGTGGCATGCCGTGTGTGTTGGTTTAGCGTTGTCCCGTGTTGTCTTAGAGCGAAATGGGTGTCAGGCTGTCACCATTCACACGCATTTTTTTTTTTTTTTAAAAAAAAACCTTTACCAAGGGAGCATCTTGGGACTCTCTGTTTTTAAAACCTCCTGAACCATGACTTGGAGCGAGCAGAGTAGGTTGTGGCTGTGGACTTCAGCACAAGCATCAACATTGCTGATCAAGAAATTACAATTTACGTCCATTCCAAGTTGTAAATGCTAGTCTTTTTTTTTTTTTTTTATTCCAATAAAAAAAGACCATTAACTTAAAGTGGTGTTACATGCTTTGTAAAGCTGAGATCTCAACGGGGACAAGGTAGTTGGAGGAGAGGTCAGTACTTTAAAAGCCCACAGCCCAGCATCGGGCTTCTCGCCCTCCCGCCCTCCCTCCCTCCCTCCCGACGTCTCAGCACCAACCTCTGAGCCTGAGACCTTGCCTGAAACAGGGTAGATAGCAATTGCTTCATCCTATCTATGGACATGTAGGTCTACTTGTATTTTCACTGGGGGGGCGGGGGTAGGGTGGGGGGAGTGAACCCTAGTAACTTAATGATTATTCAGGCAGTGGCGCTCTTCGTAATGAGGGAAAAAAAACCACTTTTTCTCAAGCATGTACTTAGGGGTTCTTCTCGATCGTGCTGCTGATTACCTGTTTTATGTAACTACTTGAGACCATCTGTGCAAGAGACATGATTTAGTATGTCTGTAATTCGATCCTTGCCGTGTGGTAGAAGCAGTAGTCCCTTCTAAGCCAGTCTTTATGCTTAAAAGACACTATCGGTCACCTTTGATTCATGATTTTTAATTTATGATGCTACTTTTCCTTCCCCACCCCCCCAAAGTTGACTTGACTTTGCTCCCCTCCTCCCTGCCCCCAAGTAGAACTAATGCTAGCCCCCAGCTTGAAAGTAAACTCCAGCCTGGAGGGGATTTTGTGTCTAATGATAAAACTGTAACCAAAACAGATAGATGCTGGTACTGGTCTTCGCAGTGGGATTGGTGTGCTTTAAAAACCCCTTTAAAGGAATATTGCAACCAGTGCAGAACTCTTTTCTGAAATGCAGGCTGGATGTGCATTTGGTTTCTCACCAGGAAGGAGTGTTGGGTTTTTGAGTCTTTCCGTGGGAGGTTTTAATTTGCCAGGGAACCGCGGCAGGCTGCTAGCTAGGCAGCAAGAAGCTCTTGGCAGCCAAATGGGTGCATTTAGGGCTGATTTATAGAGACCCTTGGCTTCTCCCTCTCCTACTCCCTGTCTTTCTGGCGTTTTGCAGCTTGCCAGATTTCCTGCCAGAGGGATAGGTCAGAGCAGTGGAGAGGAGGAGCCCGCCCATTTACTTCTGCCGTTGGCCCTTAGACTGGGTGGTTGTAGAAGAGACAACGGAGCTGGAGGGGACTTTCACAATTCCCTGAATCTGGAAGGCACACCTGAGAACACCTTGGAGGTTCTCCAGGTGAGAGAGGGAGGACCCAGGGCTCCTGGATGTTTCTTGCGAGGGAGGCCAAGTGTTGACCCATTCAGGCCTGTGTCTGATGGCTTCTTGGTAGTTTGAAAGAGAGTTGGGGGTAATTTAACTTGTTTTTAAAACTTTGCCTTCTGTCTTAACTCTTCCGTCAAGTCTTTTTCTAGAAGCTGGGTGGGCTCCATTTTAGCGGTCCCACAGTCCTTCCGAAAAGACTGCTTTTGAAACCAGATTCTTAACATGGCTAGCATCCTGTTTGGGAAGCAAGCCTTTCCCCCGGGGAGTGCTGAGTCCCCAGCTTGGTGCAGAGGGCGGCCCCGTCCACCGGAGCCTTTTCCCTCTGGCTTTTGAGGGGAAGACCAGCCCAGGTGGGGTCTTTGCAGGCTGCATGCGTTTGTGAGAGGAAATAGCTGGGTGTTGGGTCCGTACCCTGAAAGTTGGTTAGCACCTCCCTGTAAACTCTCCTGCCCCTTACTTCTAACTGCTCTATAAATATATACATATATTTATATATATAAAGTGACTAGTTTAACTGGCATCCCGCTTGAGCCTGAGACTTGCCATAAGAAACTGCTGAGTCCTTGGCAAACACTTTCATAGTTTTGTTCTCCATCTGTTGGGGGTAGGTGTTGAGCAAGGCAAATTCATCTCGATGTTTCAGATGGGCTTTTGACGCACTGTTGCCAAGGAAGGCTTTTTCTGATTTTTAGACAAACGAATTTTTGCACACTTTAATTGGTGTCTTTCGGCAACTTAAACACACTGAAAATTAGCTACTGTACATATTTTTATATTCTCTTTATAAATGCATGTCTGACTCTACCTGTAACCCGCGTTGTGACGAGTGGCCGTCCAGCAGGCCTTCCCGAGTGCCGCTGTGGCCTCTCAAGAGTGGCAGCATATTATTAGCCCCTCAGCACACTGGGAACTTCTTCCTGAACAAAGAATGTAAATTTGGTCAAAAGTCTGCTCTTCGGTTCATTCAATTGATTTTAAACATTTGAATTAATTATTATATATCCGAAGTACACTATCCTTTCGGCAGTGACGAGATTTCCACGAATGTGTCTTAACCTATCCCCTTCAGCTGGAAGTTAGTATTTTCCTTTTTCTTGATCCCTCGAAGTTGTCTTGTAGGAGACAGAAATCCTTTGCTGTCCGTACCCCTTGGAGTAAGAAGGTAGCGACATGGGTGGAGTGTGTGTTCTTTCTCCAGCTCTTCTAATGTTCCTTAAACACGTCTGTAGCAAAGATGGCGGGAGTTCTGATAACAGAAGGTACCCTTCACCGTGGCAATTTGAAAAGGAGATGTACTTGAACGTTTCTGTAAATCTTGAGATAAACTGTTTGGAGATTTAACCACCTCTCTGATGGGGGACCAACTCTATGGAAATTGTAAATAAGTTTTATTTATAAACCTGGCACTGTATTCAATAAACATTTCTGCAGCCTTTCATCTCTAACTGCGAACTGTGTAGGTTTTTAGCTTGTGTAGCCTCCGGTCCCTTCTGCTTAATGAACAAGGTGCTCCTGCCCCCAGATGTAATTGCACCCAGGCTCTAGGACGGTAGGTGAGCAGGAGGGGCCCGAAACACCACGGACACATCCCACGACAGCTCCGCTCTAGTTTTCAGTTCAGGTGTTACATAGCTGACATTTGAATACCATCTTGTGGCGTATATACCGTATCCGTGCTCGCTTTACATGGGAAAAGGCACACCAGAAAAAGATTCACCTCTGTGTTAGTCCCAAGTGTCTTTAGGAATGGCATGAAGAAATACACTTTAAAATTGGACGGGAATTTTAAATTGCACAAGCACTTAGCTCTGCCCATGTCGAGAGCAGGGCAGCCTAGGAAAGGGGATGGGAGGCAACTTTCCAGCCCTGGAGTTGAAACCTACCCCTTAATCAGTCCTGTTCCAGACCCTGATCCTGGACAAAGTTCTGTAGCAGGGAAGGCCACCTCTTTCCAGAAGGATCTTTTCCAGGCTGCCTTGCCTGTTTCCTTCTACACAAAAGCAGTGAGGGGGCTGAAAAGAAGGGGAAAGATGACAGGGAACGCCGCTGCTTTGGTCAGAAGGCTCGAGCCCCACTTGCAGGGAGCATTGGGCTCCTCCTGTTTACAGGAGCTGAGTTAAAGGATGTGGATACTGCCATGGGGACAGAACCCTCTGCCCTGACATTTTTGGCCTGGGTCTTAGCTTGGGTTTTGTCCCTCTGTAGCTCTGGGCAGGCACTCTGCTTCTCTGGGCCTCATTTCCCCCCTTGGTTAAAATAAGAGTATTGGACTAAGTGGCTCTCGGGGATTCTGACCAACCCAGCTTGACATCACTTGTTTAAATTGAAATTGCAGCCTAGGGTGCCTGGGTGGCTCAGCCGGTTAAGTGTCTGCCCTCAGCTCGGTCGTGATCCCGGGGTCCTGGGTTGGAACCCCACATCAGCTCCCTGCTCATCAGGGAGTCTGCTTCTCCCTCTGCCCCTCCCCCTGCTCGTGTTCTCTCTCTCTCCCTCCCTCCCTCTCTCTCTCGTGCTCTCTCTCACATGCGTGCTTTCTCAAATAAATGAAAAATAAAACCTAAAAAAAAAAATTGCAGCCTCAAGGGTGGGAGGCAAAATAGTGTGGGCGTGCTGTATGCTTTGAGGTGACAAATGGGATTTTTAGTGTCAGCAGCTCCATGTTGGGGGTGGAGTGGAGGTTAAGCTTGCTGTTAGACTGTGATGTAATATTGGAACGTGGGTCAGAGAAACTGATCATTAAGTGACTTCCAAACTCCTCCCAGGACGGAAATAGGAAGCTCCCACTCTGCCTGCAAGAGATTCAGTCCAAGTGGCAACGTCATCTGGATTTTCAGCAGCTTTGGTTCAGGAAACACACACACACACACACACACACACACACTTCCGATTTGAGCTGAACTTCCCTGGGCACTGGGGGCTGGAGCACCCAGTGACTCAGGATGCCTTAGAAGGAAATAAAACTTGAAAGTTTTTTTATAGCTTGGAGCTTCTCTCCCACTGCCCTCAACCCTCTGCCAGGGAGCGGGAGGAGTTAGCTCATGATCCAGAACCCTTCTGGAGAGCAGATGAGGGCAGCGGAGCTGGCCGGCTTTCCGCCTCGCCCATTGACAATCCCGGAACGTGGGTTTAAAAAAAAGGGTGTTTGCTTTCCTCACAAGAATTGTATTCTGCCTGTGTGTCAGCAACCTTTGGAGTGAGTGTATTTACACACGCAGATAGTACTTGCAATGTCTCATTTTAAAGTTTTATTTTCACTTTTACAAAGATGAAGGGGCGAATCTGGAGTTTCTTCCACTAGTAAGACAATTTCTTAAATTTTGTTACATCATCTTTCTATCCTGGCTGCATATAAACATGGATGGTTCGCTTTTAAAACTAATATCCTAAAAAAAAATAAAAAAAAAAATAATTTCCTTCCCCTTGTTGGGTCTTAGTATACCCTTCAAGTTGTGACTTTCTTTTTTAATTACTGTGTTTTATAGTAAAAGAATTTTTTTTTCCCCACAGAGATTGGTACCAGAGGCAATATTTGAGTTAATGGATTATAAAAAGAAAATAGAAAATAAATGAAAAAGTAATTATAAAATAATACTTTAGTTAAAAGGACTAGATCAGGGGTGTCTGGGTGGCTCAGTTAAGTGTCTGACTCTTGATCTCAGCTCAGGTCTTGATCTCAGGGTTGTGAGTTCAAGCCCCGCACTGGGCTCCATGCTGGGCGTGGAGCCAATTAAAAAAAAAAAAAAAAGTACATATCATAACATTGTAGGTCAAACTCTCAGTGCAAATATCCATATCTGGTGATTCTCAAATTTTGGGGAATACCTACCATGACAAGAAGCTTGTTACCTCAACAGGTGCCCAGTCCCATTTTTACAAAAGCATGTTTCTGATTCTAAAAGAAATGTTTATTGTATAAAATCTGTGATATCAAGTGACCCCACTACCCTGTAAAACATAGTTAACTCTTAGTATTTCCTTCCAGAATTTTTTCTCACCATATGGGTGCAGAGATATAATTCACAGAATTGGGATCTCTAGGTATGTTTTTAAAAAATTAAGCATGATATTATTTATTATATACAATTACATATTCTGTATACTATATACATATATAATAAAATCTTTTTGTTCCTTAGCTTTTTTCTTGAGATACAATTCATGTTCCATAAAATTCACCCTTTTAATAATGGTTTTTAATACATTCACAATATCGAATTTTAGAGCATTTTCATCACCCCAAAAAGTACCCATTAGCAGTCACTTCTGGTTCTCCCTTTCCCCTACCCGTGGCAACCATGAATCCACTTTGTATGTCTTCGGATTTACCTATTCTGGACATTTCATATACATCGAATCATGTACTTATAATTTTTTTCCTCTCTTTTTCACTTTTTATACTGGACATTCCTCCATATACTTAAATTCTTGGATATAATTTTTAGGAGCTGGCTATATCAATATGGCATACTTTCGTTAACCAATCCCCTAATAAAGGCCATTTGGCCCACCCCCTTTTGAGCAGTTCTAAGTGTGAGAACATTCTTAATAGGTTGCCCTCTTCCTTTTAGCTTCTACTCATTGGTTCCACGTCCGCCTGGTGGAGCTAACATGGACGTCTAATCCTATTTCCACACTGCAGACCTTTGGTCTTTTCCACTTCCACACACCCCTCCTTAAATATTCAGGCTTAATATTTACTTCTTGTTTTTTGTTGTTGTTACTGTTTTGTTTTTTTTTTTTTTAAGACTGCTCTGAGAGGAATCAACACAATATAGTGAACTTTGCCCAGATTCTGGATTCAAACAGATTTCTGCTTTCAAATCTTGCTTTCCCAAGCAGTACAACTTGGCAGGTGACAACTCTGTGCTTCAGTGTCCTCAAGGTGGTTGTAAGAGTGAATGAGATGACAGAAATCCTCTAGCACGGTGGCTAGCCCGTGGAAGGTGCTTACACTCTCTCTTCTGTGCGTTGTGAACTCCGTTACCACCAGAGAAAATGAGGCCAGGTTTACAGTTTCCTTCGTTGGATCCAGCTCATGCTGGCTTTTGGGAATTGCCACTTCCTCTCTTTGTTAAAAGCACACAAACCTTCTGTTTAGGTTTCGACTCCTCATCCTTTTGGAAGTCCTGATGAGAGTTGCCAGTGTTTAGTCTTCTGGTATCTGCTCCCCAGAGCTCATGGGCAGGCCTACTGGACCCTCAGTGGGGCTGGGCCTAAAACCTTCTGTCAGTGTTCTCCCTTGACGTGCCCACATGGGAAGATCTGTAGCATCTTTGGGCACTCGCAGACTGGGTCTTCTCTGGAGAATGATGGAGGTCCCATTCTTGTTAAAGGTCAATCTTAATAGAGGCAGTTGACCACAGGCAGGAGAGGTCAGTGGTTAGGCCCTCTCTTTGTTCTCTGGAACATCTCATTACCTTCCATCCCTGGCAGAGGGCTGCCTCTTCCTGCTCCTTCTCTTCTGGGACCCCTGTGGTTCTTTCAGAATTCCAGTGAGTCCTTGAAAAATGCTCACTGCCCCCACCTGGGAGCCCTTCTCTCTACGATGGCCGGACCTGGCCCAAATTTGTCTAACACCATGGAAAGTAAAGCTACCTGGTCACATCCTGCCTCCCCTCTTCTCTGCCAAACTCCACCTCCACCTGGAACATGTCATCTGACTGGGCTCCCCGGATCTGATTCCAACTCCAGGTCAGAGACCCCTCCCCAAGCCCCAGAAGTAGGCAATGACCCAATGGCTGGCTAAATCTTTTTTTTTTTTTTAAGATTTTATTTATTTATTTGAGAGAGTGAGAGAGAGAGAGAGAGAGTACATGAGAGAGGGGAGGGTCAGAGGGAGAAGCAGACTCCCCGCCGAGCAGGGAGCCCGACGCGGGACTCGATCCCGGGACTCCAGGATCATGACCTGAGCCGAAGGCAGTCGCTTAACCAAATGAGCCACCCAGGCGCCCCTGGCTGGCTAAATCTTAAGCAAGCTCATCTTTTTTGAAGGGTTCTGGGAGGAAATGCAGGGTCTGGATGCAGCTGTTCAAACAGGGCAAATCCTTTAACTCAGCCTCACATGTAACTGCTGGGCTTTCCCGTTCAGGCTGCCCACCTGTAACCAGGGAGGAATTCAGAACATACTTTTTTTTTTTTTTTTTTTTTTTTTGCTGTTTCTTCCTGGGAGAGCCAGCCGATTAAGGGAAAGTGTAAGAGGGTTGTACTCTAATTATTCGTTCTCAGGTTTGATGCCTACAATGTTCAGAGCTCAGTCTCTACCTTTTGAGGAGCTTCTGCAGGCTTTTCGAAGAAATATAGTAACTACAACTGCCAGACAGCATGCCAATGAATAAATATACCGACTTGAACACGTAAGAACTGATGCAGACATAGGAGAACAACGTATAAAACAAAAACCAACAAGAATAACAACTCCATCATCATAGAGATTTTAATAGTCTTCTTCCAGTAATTAGGAAATCAAGCAGACAATAGTACATTTGAACTACACAATTCACAAATTTGATCTCACGTATATGTAGAACATTTTATTCAGCAAGGAGAGATTTCAGATTACAAATACTAATTAGTTCTTAATAATAGTAATAAATTAATAAACTATCATATTTTATAATGTATAATCATAAATACAAATATATAAATAAGTAATAATGCTAATAATGAAATTAATAAAAAGATATTAGAGAATTGATTATATATTAGATCATAAAGTAAATCTCAACAAACATTTAAAAATATTTCATACTGACCATGTTATCTCATAACAATGCAATGGATGAAAAATAATTAAAAAACACAACTTTATTTTTTTATTTTTAAAGGTTTTTATTTATTTATTTGACACACAGAGAGAGGGAGATCACAAGCAGGGGGAGGGGCAGGCAGAGGGAGAAGGAGAAGCAGGCTTCCTGCTAGGCAGGGAGCCCGATGCGGGGCTTCTTCCCAGGACCCTGAGATTGTGACCTGAGCTGAAGGCAGACGCTTAATCGAATGAGCCACCTAGGCACCCCTAAAAAAAAAAGCTTTTAAAATACCCATTTGTTTTGAAAATTAAAGTCCATTTCTAATAACGCCGGGGTCTTAAATCATAATGACAATCTAGAAAATGTTTAGGACTGAATGAAAACAAAATTCTACATTTCAAAACTGTTGGATACAGCTTAGAAATGCATAATCAAAAAGAAGAAAAGCCAAAAATAAATAAGGTAAACATCCAACTTAAGTTAGAAAAAGAATACAATAAGCTCAAAGAGAGCACAAGGAAAATATCAAAGATAACCACAGGTACAAAATACAAAATGAAACACAAAACAAAGTTACCAAAAAGAAGATCAACAAAGACATACAGTTGGCTCTTTGAAAAGATTATTAGAAAGGTATGGCAGTGTGTAAGAACTTAAAAATGTAATTACCCAATGATTTAGCAATCCCACTTCTGGGTATATACCCCAAAGAATTAAAAGCAGGGACTCTAACATATCTGTACACTCATGTCCATAGCAGTATTCTTGACAACAGCTAACAGGTGGAAGTGACCCACGTGTCCCTCAGTGGGTGAGTGGGTAAACAAAATGTGTATACACACAATGGAATATTACTCTGTCTTAAAAAGGAAGGAAGTGGGGCGCCTGGGTGGCTCAGGTGGTTAAGCGCCTGCCTTCGGCTCGGGTCATGATCCTGGAGTCCCGGGATCGAGTCCCACATCAGGCTCCCTGCTCGGCAGGGAGTCTGCTTCTCCCTCTGACCCTCCTCCCTCTCATGCTCTCTGTCTCTCATTGTCTCTCTCGCAAATAAATAAAATCTTAAAAAAAAAAAAAAAAAGGAAGGCAGTGCTGACCTATGCCAAAACATAAATGAACCTTGAAGACATCGTGCTAAGTGAAAGAAGCCACTCATAAAAGGACAAATACCACATGATTCCACTAACATGAGGTCCCTAGAGTAATCAAATTCATAGAGAAAGTAGAATTTCTAGGTGGATGCCAGAGAGAGGAGGAGGGAGAGTCCTTGTGAAGTGGATAAAGCTTCAGTTTTGCAGGATAAAAAAGTTCTTTGGAGACGGATGGGGGTGATGGTTGCAAAGCAAAGTGAATGTACTTAATGCCACCGACCTGGACACTTATATTTGGTTAAAATGGTAACTTTATGTTATACGTATTTTACCACAATTTTTTTTTTTTTTTAAGTCCAGGAAGTAGAGAGAACATTACAGAAAGAGAATGTCATCCTGGAAGTTGCTCATATTGCAGATGATGTATTCTCTTCTGTTGCACTGATTTTTTTTCCCCTATTACTTCACCATTACTATAATGTGTATTACAGTTTTATAATTGAAGTTAATTTCTGGCATTTCAAGTAAAAAAAAGTTATTATAAATCTCAGGCAGGGCTGATGAAAAAAACGTTAGGAACGAAAAGGGAGACATAGCCATAAATAAACCAGAGACTTTTTTTAAAAGCATAGTATAAAACTTTGATGCCAGTGAATATGAAAACCTAGGTAAAAGGGACAATTTCATAGAGAAGAGAACTGACTGAGGAAGAAGTAGAAAATTTAAAACAAACTATAACCATTAAAGAAATCTAATCAGGAGTTAAAAATATATCTACCCGCAGTGAAGGTCTGTCAAATTATTCTATTCCTCCCTCTGAGTGATGAGGTCTTTGTCTCGTCCCCTTGAATCTAAGTGGGCACTGTGACTACCCTGATCAATGGAATACGGTAGAAAGGATGTGCTAGTTTCTGGGTTCATGGCTTGAGAAAGTGTCCTTGGAACATTCTGGAAGCCCTGAGATCTTCATGCGGGAGAGGCCACATGTAGATGCTGGGCCAAGGCTTCCTGCTGCTTCCCCTACCAAGGTGCTTGATGTATGAGGACATCTTGGACCGTCCAAACAGTGTCACTGGCCCCTGAGTAACCTCAGTTGACCTCTGGCCACAACGCTTGTCCCTTCACTGTAGGATGACTGGCTCCTTCTCAGCCGGTGGGTCTCAGCTTTGATATTTCCTCCTCAAGAATCCTTCCCCGACCATAACCTATAAGACTCTACAAAACCCTGTCCCCGTGAAGCTTCCCACTCCCTCTTCCTCCAGCCCCTGGCAACCACTAATCCGTTCTCATTTATTGATTCAGGATCTTTCAGATTAGTGGTATCACACAGCATGGGACCTATCGTGTCTGGCTCCTTTCAGTCAGGATGTTTTAAAGTTTCATCCACACAGTCGCGTGTATCAGTGCCTTGTTCCTTTTCATGGCTGAATAATACTCCCCCGTATAGACAGACCACCATTTGAGCCAAGCTGGGCTGGGAACTGGGTTCTCTGGCCCCAAACGTCAGATTCCTTCCTCTAAAATAATGAGAAGGGACATCTGATATCAAACTGCTGCGAGAAGGTGAGGGTCAGGCCCTCTGTGGAACCAACTCACTCACAGAGCTTGCGGATACAGCCATGCACAGTCACGCAGGGCAACCGCCAAGATACGGGAACAGGGAGGGCCCTCCTCTTCCTCCACCAACCAGAACACTCTCTTCCCTTCGCTGGAGCAGGGCTGGGAGTTAACCCTTCTCACCTGTGCCAGGGGGCTGGGGAGGGACTGAGGCAACAAGAAGGCGCCTGGGCGTTTGGGCCAGTGGATTTTACCAGCAGGTAAGGATGTTTTTAAAGTATTTTAGGACCATGAAGCCCATGGTGGTGCTTCTCAGGTATGTGTGAGATGAACGTCAGTGTCACCCAGCTGTGAACACGGGCTCATCCACAGGCGCACACTCAGGACACACAGCTTCACACCCATGCGTGCACTTTGCCCAACACCAGACTTCCTGACCTCCTGCAGTTAGTTTTACTCGAATGAGGCCAGAGCTGGACTGACTCAGGTGGTACACTGCCAACATGCTGGTATTTCCCTCGGCTCTGGCCTGAGAGGCTTCAGGGAAAAACCTGCTCATATCCTGAACTCTCACCTGCTCTGGGCGGGCCCGCAGGCTTCCTGGCCCGGGTGTCCTGGCAAGTGGCCGCGGTTCTACCCCGCTCTTCCCTCTGCTAAACACGTTTGCAGGGAGAAAAACCCACCCCTCCATAGGGTTTCTCCAGAGTCCTCCTTGGAGAGAGGCCTACGGGATGGGCTGAGTCTGGTTTTCCTACCTTCTGGAACTGGGATCACTCTGGGATAACTGGTCCAGGCTCTTCACTTACCAGGTGAAGAATTAGGTTCCCAAACGTTGGAGGAGAACCAACCAAAGTCACACAGGCAGAAGGTGGTGAGACCCAGGCGGAGCCAGGCCTTATAATAGCCCTGCCATCACCTCGCACCCCAGCAGGTCACAGATGATGATTCCTTGCCTGGGAGCCCTGGTTACCTCCTGGACAGGGAGGGCCCCCTCAGGCAAAATGGCCTGACCAGCCTGCTTTCTCCTTGAGCCCTGCGCCATGACCATCCTGAAGGCCTGCCTTGGACCAGCTCCCCTCAGGACTCCCCATCCTGTGGCCTGCTCTCCAGCTTCTGGTGGGGAGTGTGTGGCCTTAGCCTGGTTAGAACTCAACTCTCCCCAGGCCCACCTTACACCCTCCCTGAGCCCACCCAGCGCCCTGGGCTGAGAGCCCGTGGAGGCCAGCACTGGTCTGTCCATGGCCTTCCCCTCTCGGAGGCCAGTGCAGGACGAGGCTCCGAGCAGGAGCAGGTGAGCTCGGGTGGAAGGAGACAGAAAAGAGGGCCACGGCTGTGCCTGGAACGGAGGGGACCCGGAGGGCCGGCCGGTGGCGGGTGCGGCCAGGCAGAGCGGCGCTCCTTTGGGAGGCTTTGGAATCCGGAGGCCGCCGTCCTCAGCCCCCTGGAGTGCACACACCGGGCACCCACCCTGCGCAGGGCACCGGCCACGCTGGCTCAAGGGTCACCAGCTGGTGGCCTTGGAGGCAGCCAGGCCTCAGGGCGGGGGTGTCCTGATTCTGACACCTGGGAGAGGTTCATGGACAGCCAGGCAGTCCCGCAGGCGCCCGGACAGGTTTGCCGGGAGGAGCCAGGGAGCCTGTTAAGGGGGCTGTTCCCCACTTCCCCCAGACTCATTTCTGCCCCTTCTCTGCCCAGCCCGGTGCCTGGGTGGAGGCTGACCTGTCCCCACTGAGTGAACGGCCCCCTGGGGCCGGGGCTTCTGGTTGGGGTCTGCGAGACACGGGCAGCACGGAGACTGAGGGCAGAGGGGCGTGGGTCCCTGCCAGGCGGTGAGTCAGTGGGGGCTGTGGCCCGGGGGCTGGGAGGCTTGGCAGAGGGACCCGACCTAGTGGACACAGCTGCTTCTGCAGCTCCGGTCCCTTATCCGCCTGGCCTGGGGGCTGGTGCTGTGTCTAGCCCTGGGGTGCTTCAACATCCCTCCCGGGGTTCCTTAACCCTGTCCACACCTGTGAGCAGTCCCAATCCCCCTGTGTGAGGGGGCCATCTGCCTCCTGCGGGGACCCTGGCTGGGTTCACAACCCTGTGTGTCAGGACCAGCAGTTGAAAAGCACCGGTCCAGAAGATGAGGCGAACACAGCAATGCCAGTAACAGGGACTCGGGGGACTCAGGCTGGGAAATGGTGAGTAAGAAGGAGGCTCACCCCCAGAATAGGTTCCACTGGGCAGCCAGACTTCTGAGCACAGCCATTGCCCAGGCTCTTTGGGGGGCCCTGGGGGCTGAGGCTGGAGAAGCAGCTGAGCCCAGGGACACAGGGAAGGTGACTGTCCTGGCTCCCAGGAGCAAAAGCCCAAGATAGCCCTCCCTCAAGCCCAGGCAGTGGTGGTGTTGGTGGTGCTGGGGTGGGGGGACTGTCTAAGCATGCAGACAGGCTCCCCAGAGGCGGGGTCTAGGAAGGCCCAGGCAGGCTAATGCCCCATTCTTCACCCCCACTCTCATGCCTGCTGCACCCCTCCGGGAATTGACCTAGGCTTCCAGCGCCAGTGTGGACTTCCTGGACCTTGAGGGAGTAGACCCACGCCCTAGGGAGATGTGGGAAGGGGAGCGGAGTCAACATGAGCACTTGTTCCCGCTCTAGCCATCCTACTAATTGGTGGCCAGATCCCAGGGAGCAGCTCCTTGCCCCCTCCCATGCCTGGACTCTGGGACTTTGATCCAAATCTACTTGAGAAGCTGCCGAGAGCTGCCTTGGCTTCTCTAGAAAATTGGAGAGAACAAAGAAGCAAACTTACCAGTTACCATGGAAACCATCCAAAATTTAAAAGACTAAAAAAAAAAAAAACAGTTTAATATCTCAAAAACCCTTTTGTTATTTTTTTTTTCATTTTAAAAACATGCACTCGCATACAAATCCCGTTGTACCCCATTAGTCTGATGAGACAGGGGATGGAGACGAGAAAAGGATTCAGGATCTCAGGGGGCCATGTGGCACAGAGTCCCCAGAATTAGTTTTAGGGGTTTAAATTAAAACATGAATAAACATTTGAAATGCAAAAGATCTAAATCCTCAGTCTCCACTGCAGATTGAAAAAAAAAAAAGGTAAAAGCTTTTTGCTGGATTAAAAGGGAGAGATGATGTGAAGGTCAGGGAGGGGGGCTAGTGGAGCCCACTGGCCTCTGGGTTCCTGGGGAAGGCCAGGAACCGCCTCCTGGGCTCAGCTGTCATTCCAGTTCTACCCTGTCCCATCCCCCGCTCCCTCTGCAGGGCCTCAGAAGTGAGGACCCAAGTAGTGAAGAGAAGTGAGGCATCCCCAGCACTGCGTGGGGTTGGTGTGGGGGAGTGGGGACTGAGCTGTATACTTTGTGGAGGCCACTGAGCCACTGCCTAAATGCTGGATCCACTCCTGTGAGTACAGGTCTCACCTCACCATATGTCATGCTGGCCCTAGGGACGCTGCCCTGGTAGGTCCCTTGCTATGTCGTTCCCCATTGCAGGCAGGATGAGTGTGTGGGGCATGCTTGCTGCCCTCTCCTGGGAACAGCTCCCTGAGTGCCCACAGGGAGCCACTAGCCTTGAGTCTTAGGCATGTGGCCTGTTGAGAGAGCAGCGCTGAGCCAAGACAATCCTGGATTAAGCTTTACCTGAAGCCCATTCCCCCCCAGCCCCCCAACATTTCACTTGTATGAACTGATACATTCATTCCCTTTTGTGCTTAAGCTAGTTTGAGTTGGTTTTGCATCATCTGTTCCTAAAAAAGTTCTAGTTGGTACAGACTCTCAACCCCTCATCCTGGCATTAAGGCTCCTTGACATCTGTTTCTCTCCTCTTCTTTCTTCACCCCCCACCCCCCACTCACTGCTCTGTACTCCTCCACTCAGCACACTGATCCAGTGGGCCCTTTCCAAACACATTGCCGACAATCCGCCCTCCAGGCTGCTCATAACACTCTCCCTACCTGGAGAGCCTGCCCTATTTATCTGAGTACTAAGTGTGTAGCACTTAGTACAATCTACGCACTCAGCCCTATCTAAATAGTACTTAGACACATAGGCAGATTAGATTTCTACTAATTGCTAAGTACTCCTTGTCTAAGTATCTTCTTATCTTCCAAAGCCCTACCCTCTCTTCCAGGAAGCCTTCCTTGGAAACCTCCTCCTGTGTGTTGCCCCGACTGCCCAAGGTTTCTCCTCTGGTCTCCAGGAAATACACTTGGCTCCCCAGGTGCTCCATGAATTCCAAGTATCAGCCCTTGGCTTAGCTTGGTAGTTTTCCTAGAACCTGTTCTTATCCCACAGAACCAATCCAGCAAGGGACTTGTGCCTATGGATGCCTGTCCCCAGGCTGCAGCCCTGCCCTGCTCAGAAAGGAGTATGAAATGATCATTTCATACTCCTTTCCTCATTTGGTCTTCACAATAGCCCTGTGAGGGGGAAGATTTTCACCCGCTTTCAGAACAGGACCTTGAGGTTCACCGCAGTTCAGTGACTTGTCCAGGGTCACACGTCCTTGCACTAGCAGTCCTGGGCCATCAAACTCAGGTCTTTTGATGCCTCCCCACTCTGTTCCCTGGCTCGTTCCTCTGATGAGAGACAGATAGGAATTTTACTGAGAGGTCCCAGGGGACGTGACGTGTGTGCATCTCTCCTTGGCTCCGCTGAGCCGAGGGTGACACGGCCAATGTTCTTCCATCGTGGATCCAGCAGGCAGCCTCCCACGTGGTTGTGGATTCCAGACGCAGGCCAGCCTCATCCTGACCACGTGAAATCCCAGCGGTGTCGCCGAAGGATTGTGCCTCTCTAGATGAACAGCATAAATTCGTGGAAATGTTTTCAGAAGGGCGTTTTTCCTCTGCTGGTCTCCATTTCCTTGAAAAACACAGACTGGGAGGTAAACAGTCTTTGCGACTGCAAGTGAGCAGAAACAGATTTCCTTCCACATCCCTAGATCTGACAGTTCTGTGTCCTCTGCCCTTCCTCCCAGCACTGCCCCCCAGGGAGGCCCGAGAGGACCAAACTCCAAGGATGGAGGGTGTCTCTCCGAGACAAGGTGCAGGGACTCCTGGGATCCCCGCAGCTTCTCTCTCCCCATCAATCCATGTTCTTGGCCTCCTGCCCTCTTGACTCTCTCTGCAACCCTCAGACTGGGCCCAGTGCTCTTCGAGAAGCAAAGGTGGAGCATTCCTGAAAGGAAGGGTGTTGTCAGGTAAAAATGGAGGCTCGATCCTAGCTGGAAAGATAATCCGTGGGCTTCAACTATCCTTTCTTCTTACTTCCAGACCCTGAAATTTGTTCGTAAACAACACATCGTCAGATCCATTTTCAGCTTCTTGAAATTAAGTGTTCTGTTAGGAAGGGTTTGTACGAACATCCCTAACTGCAGAGGGCGAAATGAGAGGAATTCCTGCCTGTTTGTTTATGCTTTACACCTTATACTTGCAAACTGCTTCGAAATACATTTCATTTTCTGTCTGAGATTTCTTTTCCCCCCAAGATCCTGATGGGGGGGAGGTGGGAATGTATCCTTCTGGTGATTCTTCCATGCGGATTGGAGGAAAACAGCTGTAGAGGGACCTGCCCTCAGACAGCTGCAAGTTAGAGGTGGACTTGATGGGTCCATGGCAGGATGACTGATGACGATCCCTCCCTCCCTCCCCTGTGCTTGTCTAACGCACTCGCACCCTCGCTGCAGGTTCACAGAAGCGGAGGAGGTTTCTCCACCTCACTGGCCGTGAGGCTGACTCCGTGACTTTTTTTGCCCAATGGCAAGTGGGCAAAAATGCCAGGAAGCCAATTCTCAGCTCAGGCCAGAAGATACTGTGTGTGTTTCCACTTGGCCTTCTGCCATCTCGGTGAGGAGTTCCCCTGGTAGCTTCTGCCCCTTTGTCCTGGGCCCCAGACTGAACACATTGGGGGCAGAGTTGCTCCTGTCAACCTGCAGATACCTGAGTGAGAACAAATGATGGCCGTTTCAATTCCTTGAATTCGGGGATGGTTTGTTACACAGCATTTCATGCCCATCGCTGACTGATACAAGTGCTTACTAGAAATTCTGTAGACGGTGGGTGATGAGTCAGCAGCACCATCCCCAGCGCATTTATTTCCTACAAAGTTCCTGAGCAGCTATGTTTTTGCTGGTTGCTGTGATACGTTCGGGGCTAGGGATACAGATAATGACAAAAATCAATAACATAATAGTCATAATAGCTAGCATGTATTAAGCTTTTACTAGTTTCCAAATACTGCACTTTGCTCTTCAGGTCTATGCTCTTATTTAATTTTCCCATCATTCCTGTGAAGAAAGAGAGGAAGCAGAGACTGTGAGTGGTAAGGACACTGCCTCAGACCAGACAGATGGAGAGACCCAGCCCCTGCCCTCAGGAAGCTCACAGTCTGGCAGAGAAGGACGCCTTAATGGCAAACACACGTGTTTCCCTGTCTGCATGGCTGGACTGATGATTATTATGGTTCACATGTGGAGTTGGTGGTGAGGCAGCAAAAGGCAAACTGGCCACTTTGGGGAGGAGAGTCTGCCTTGCTCCTCTCTGCAGGAAGAGCCTTTGTGCTGGAGGCTGTTAGGAAGTCAGGGGACAGTGAGCTTAAGACCACCATGAAGGGGAACGTGTCAGGAAACCCAATGATGCTTAGGAAAGCCGCCCCACCTTTGGAGTTGTCAGTGCTTGAGACTGGGCTCCTGTGGTTCTGGTCCCAGCTCTTCCACAGGCATGTTGTGTGACCTTGGCTCTACCCCTGCCCTCTTTTGCCTCAGTCTTCTCGCCTGTAAAATGGGCTGGAGGTTGCAGTTGGGTGATCTCTATGGTGGCTTCTGTTTCAGAGACGCAGGGAGCCCTGGATCCCTGCTTTGGAAGGAAAGTTTCTCTTTGTTCTTATCATCGGCAAGGGGCTAGGGGAGTGGTATCATCTGCAAGGGGGAGGGGGAGGGAGGAGTAGACACATCCTTCCAGCTGTATATTAAAAACAGTACAAGCAGTCTCACTGTGATATTTATTTGATTAGGGACCATGATTACTGTGTCCCTTTTTCTCGGAAACTGAACTGTAGAATCAGATTTTAGCACCAGCATATGCTGTGTGTGTCTATTTTCCAGAAGTGGTGGTGGTGTTTGCAGGTTCTGTGGGTTTAGTTTTTTTTTTTTTTTAAAGATTTATTTATTTTAGAGAGAGAGAGAGAGAGCGAGAGCTAGAGAGCTAGTGTGTGTGTGCGGGGTGGCAGGAGGTGGGCAGGGGGAGAGGGAAAGAGAGAATCCCAAGTAGACTCCCCACTAGGCTGGGAGCCCAACTGATGTGGGCTCCATGCCACGACCCTGGGATCCTGACCTGAGCCAAAATCAAGAGTCGGATGCTCAATCAACTGAGTCACCCAGGCACCCCTGTGGGTTTAGCTTTTCATAAAAAGAGCTTCCATTTGTTGAGCAACTATTAGGAGCCAGGCACTTGCATCATCACAATCAATCCTCATAATCACCCTGAGAGGTAGGATTTCTCTATCTTATAAAGGAGACAACGGAGCCCTCTTAGGGGTGGGTCTACCATGGTATTTTCTGTTGCCCAGGAGCACTTCCTCTTAGCTTCTCCTTTTGGGAGAGCAAGATGTTCTTCATGGCTGTGTGATCTTGGGTAAGTTCTGAGTGTTTCTGAGCCTCAGTTACCTTATCTATAAAATGGGCATAAGAAGCCCTTCCTCACAAGGCTGTGGTGAGGATCACATTGAGTAATGTAAGTGTCTGGGACATAGAAGTTGATGTGGGAAACAAAGAAGAAAAATTATTAAATTTCCTTACAACCTACAGCCCACTGACAAGTCCTTGAAACAGGCAGAGGGACATTCCTCTTGGGACTCAACTGCCTCGATGTTGACACTTTGCTAAGGGCAAAAGGCAATCCTAGCCTGAAACCCCCCCTCCCTGCCCCCCAGGATCCTGTAAGTCTACTTTAACATATAAAAATTCTTTTGGAAACTTCCTTTATCTCTAAAGCCCCCAAGATAAGTGTTGGCAATCATCCCCCAAGCATATGGCCCAGCGATATACATCTGAAGGGTCTCATGACTCGGGTTTTATTAGACAGTAATAAATGACCTTTTCCCTACAATAACTAGCCCCCTCAAGGTCCTGGAAACCTTGCTTCCAAAATTCCTTAGAGACTTAGGCTCTCCTTAATGCCTTTCCAACTTGAAAGTCTATAATGGGCCACTCGTCATGACCCCGGTGCCGCTCTTTCTGCCCACGGGTCCTGTCCCCGGGCTTTCATAAAATCACCTGTTTGCACCAAAGACGTCTCAAGGTTCAAAGCCATCGGCTTCAAACCCTAACGTCTTTTGCTACATCAGAAGTCATTTGGTAAAGGTAATTATTTTATTTAATGCATAGCAATTATGTATTTACTTGAAATACATTAGTAAATCCTTCTCTCCAAATGAAATAATTCTAACTCCATTTTTCCCTCCCAGAATTTTTTATTCTGTTTTCACAATTACTCACTTTGTCCAATTCATTTCAAACCACCGAATCACAGGACATCAAAGCTTGAAATCACCCAATGGCTGCCAGTCCCGTTGGTTTTAATCTTTTCTTATTTTTTTGAGTCTAACCAGAGAACACTATTCCCTAACTAAGCCTCGTGGGGAAGGCCAGTGAATAAAACACAGAAGAGTGGCGTTGTTCTGAGTGAGGCAGGAATGGTGGGTGGTGAAGGCCCCAGGTCCTGTCGGATGGGGGTCCCTCCTGCCTCAAGAGGGAGCCTCTTGGTGCCTCTGAGATCCCTTGCTTGGTGCTTTTCCACTGCAGTCCTGACCCACCAGTCACCATGAAATCAACATAGCGGTGGCCACTTACACAGGATAGAGCAGGAAACGTCCGAGCGCCCAGCACGTGGTCAGGGTGAGCGTTGGCTCACAAGTCCTTGAAACAGGCAGAGGGACATAAACACGGTTTATGTGTTGGCTCGGTTCCATAAACACCTATGTGGACCGCGATGTCAAAATCCATTTCTCGCTGTGATTTGCCACCCGAAAGTTTGGAAAGCCACTGCCATCCAGTCTAGCCTTTTCATTCCCCATTTGGGAGAAAAAGAGCCCCAAAGAGGGAAGGAACCTGCTTACTCAAGTCCGGCAGTAACACACAGGTCTGGATTCTCTGCCCCCGGTCTTTTGAACGCGCCACGCCCTGGGCTAGTTCAGAGTTCCCGAGCAATCGCTGCGTGCTGGTGCTTCGCTCACTGCCTCAGACAGGAAGTCACTGCATCCCCACCGCAGGGGGACAATGATGCTGTTTCCATCACCATGCACAGGTGAGGAGCCCGGGGCACACAGAGAGGGTGCACAGGCAGGAGAGAGAGCCTGATCCAGCCCCAGGGCTGTGGCCCCTGAGCCTGCTGTCTGGGAGTAAGGAGGGCTCATTGGGAAGCCCAGGCTGGCTGGGGAGGTCAGACCCAGGAGCAGGGAACCCTGCCCTTTACCCCACAGAGGCCCCCGCCACACGCCCTGCCCTGCAGTGTGTTGGGGGAGCTTGGAGGAAGCGGGACTCCATGGGGGCAGCAACTCCCAGCCGGCTTCTGTTGCGCCCAGTGGGCTGGCGTCCTCAGGCTGGAGCTGGGGGTCACCCACGGCTGCACCCCGGCACCGTCAGTCCCGCCCCGGAAACCTTCGAAAAGGCAAGAGAGCAAGGGTGACCCTGTTAGAGGGACAACCTCGAACCTCTTAATATATCCCTAAAATAGACTTAGTACCTTTGCCCAAGCAAATGACCTATCCTAGACCTCACAAGTGATCGTGCCTGAGACACTGAAGCCAAAGGCAATAGGCCTGACATAAAGCAAATTTTGATTTTTGTTTCTTTTTTTAATATTCATTTACAAGACACACTCCTACAACTCTAATGTCCTCTTTGTCCCCATTGTCCAAGTGTTCCAGTCCCTCTCTGTGTCTCTTTGGGACTCAGTGTGTGTCTCCCTGGGTGCCCCAGTCTTTCTCTCTGGACTTCTTTCTCTCTGTCTCTCTGTCTCTGGGTCACTGTCTCTTCCTTTTTCTCTCCGATGTCTTCCCTCCTTTTTTACTAACGGGGAAGGGCTGGCTGCTCTGAATTTGCAGTTGCTACCCCTTAGCCAGCTGCACCACTGGGACCAATAGACTGATCATCACGGGGGAAGAGGCTTTCTTGTGCAAATTTCGGCGCAAGGCCTTCTCCCCCCTCCATAGGGACAGGAGGGGAGCCATTCATAGCTGCTTTCTCCGGGAAGCATTAACAAAGTGCTGTTAACCACGGGTGGTCTTTTGAGCCTTGTTCACCCTGCTCTGGAACACCATCCAATTCCAAAGAGAACCAAAACTAAAATATCCACACTGGACAGGGCAGGATAATGCAGTGACTTTAACACTAAGATACAAAATATTTCCCCCTAGCATTCCCGGGATCTTCCCAGCAGCAATGTGAGGGAGGCCAATACTATCCCCACTTTATGAATGGGGAAACTGAAGGCCAGCTTGGTAAGTGAAGTACCCGAGGTCACACAGCTGGGTCACGGCAGTCAAGATTCAAATCCCCCAATCTGGGGGGGGGGGGTCCCAATCTGAGGTCTCTCTCTTTTAAGATTTTATTTATTTTATTTGACAGAGAGCAAGCGAGAGAGAGAGAGAGAGAGAGAGAGCGCGCACAAGTTGGGGGGTGGGGCAGAGGGAGAGCGAGAAGACCCCCGGATGAGCCTGGAGCCTGATTCGGGGCTTGATCCCAGGACATTGGGATCATGACCTGAGCTAAAGGCAGATGCCTAACCGACTGAGCCACCCAGGCACCCCCCCAATCTGGGGTCTCTTGACCCCAAACCCCAAAGCTACTTCCCTGAGGCCTGTTGAGATGGAAACTTCAGGAAAACATTGGCAGAAAGAGAACAAGAGGAGCAGGATGCAGGTTGTTTAGAATTTTGACAGTCTGTTTCCCCCATATTGAGTTCCTCTGTTTCTCTGGGCTGAAGTGAGAAAATTCCCCCAAGAACAAAAGTTGGATTGCTCCCTGCAGGCTCCTCCTCCCTTGGGGGGCAGGGAAGTTTCCCAAGGCAGGAGGGAAGGGGAGCAGGTGGTGGGTGAGTTCCTTGCACTGTCCCAGAATCCCATGGGGTTGGGATGGGGCCTGTGGCCCCTGGAGAGAGCTGAAGCTAGCAAGCCTGGCAGATCCCCCAACTCACACATCTGCTAACTTCCCCTCAGTCATCCCAGCCTTCTAACAAAGTCTGGGTTAAGGGCTTCAGTCTGATCTTGGATGCGCAAAGGGTTTTAAGGGGAACTGGGGAGGGAAGGTAAAAGGGGAGCGGCACCCCACTCCCCAGAGCTGCATGTGGGAGCACGGTGATCAATGAAAACACCCCAAGGAGGGTCAGAGAGGCCCTCAACAATTGGAGGGACTGGGTACCACCCCTCCCTCCATCCCCCCCATGGAAACTCTCCCTTCGCTGCTAGCTTTGAAGGGTCAGGGTGAGATTTTATTTAAGGAGCTGAAGCTGGTGGACTTGGCAGGTTATAGTAGGGGGGTGGAGGCACTAGTCCATTGCTGTCCATTCTGGGGATCTACCAGTGGTTTAGGGAAGCAAGTCTGTCTCATCCAGCCTCCCTGGAAGGATGCACAGTGCACAGCTTTGGGGAACACCATTCCCATTGTTCAGTGCACAATCTATGCTCCGGTACGTGGCAGCCTTGTCTGGGAAGGGACCCTGAGTTTGATTGTGCTATGGGCCCTGTAAATGATGTAGCTGGTACTGCCTCTTCATATCACCCCGTGGAACATGCCTACTATGCATTGTCACACTACTCTACACATGCACAAACTGAGGCACGGAGAGGTGAAATGACTTGCACACACTTAACAAGCCTGTAAGGCACAGAGCAGAGCTCCTCTCGCATGGACCTCCATTAGATAGAGTGCATTTCACTGGGGTGGTGACCCTCTTGCTGTGGCCGCACCCCTGCTGGGCCCAGCGGTGGACAGGTGACAAGGCCCCAGACTTGAGTGGCCTTTCCCTCTAGCTCTTAGAGGATAGGGATTTGGAGGATCTCCCCAGTCTCTGGAAAAACTTCCAGTCTTTGACAAAGCAGTGAAAACGGCCTGCAGTCCACCCACTCTGTTTCTTTTGTGTTCTGGAAGATGAGTGAGAGCGAAATGGGGGAGAAGCAAAGATGAACAAATGTCATGGAAAGTCAACAGTACCTCCCTCATCAGTCTGAGCAAGGCAAGGAGGACACAAGAAAATGTCAGGAAGGAACAACCCCCAACCCAGGCGTGGGGGCCTCTGGAGGGCTCTGTCCACAGCTCTCTGAGCAATGCTGAAAACGAAAAATGCAGGACAAGCTGGCCCCCACTGCCTAGAACAAAGGGAGCATATCTTAGTCACTGCTAATTTCTGGAACAACCGGCCTTGGGAGCAGGACAGCTTGTAAAGTTCCCAGCTGCTCCAAGCTGGAGGCAACTTATTCAAAGGGAAATAAAGACCACATCTGTCGAGGTGATGAGGAGACCTGGGAGCCTCTTGCAAGCTCATAATGTCTGAGCTGGAATCTTAGATGTACCTGCCGTGGGCTCGGTGCTCTCCCCAGCACGGCTTTTATTCCTTTGGAGTGCCTTGTAGAAGGATGCTCAGAAGGATTTATGTAGGCTCGGGAAGGTGTGGATGGGTTTTTAAAAAACTAATAAAGTCCTCTACTACTCCCGAGGCTGAGCGCATCTAGGGGGAGTCATGGGCGGGAGGAAATTGCACATAGTTTTTTCAGCCTGAGAGGGAGGCCGTTGGAAACAGGTTCCCAAGGATAGGAAACGCTCTGTTAGCGTTGAATTCTGAGGTGGTGGCTGGATTCCCACATAACACACCCGCAGCTGAAGGCAAGGAGGGAACTTCCAGTTCCAGCCGAGCATGGACGCGTCTCAGGGCTGGAAACCCTCCAAGGGCAGGAGGAGAGAAGGACGAGGAGATAATGTCCTTGCCTTCTCGACCTCAGCTTGCTCCTCTGTAAAATGAGGCGCGGGAGGCCAGACTAGAATGGTCCCTTCTACCTTGGACATTCTCGATTTTGAACCTAGAGAAAAGGGATAGGCAGGAAGAGGTTGTTCACTAATATGTGTACATTACCATTTATGAGGCTCTTTAAGTACATCGCCCATTTCTTTGTCATCATAGCAGACATACAGAAAGCAGACATAGCAGACATAGCAGAAAAAGATATAAATGTAAATGTCACGAATCATTGTAATTGTAGTAATTGTAAAGCAAACAGCTGTGTAACAGACAGCCCAGCTCAAGACAGAATGAATAATATGATGATGCCAGGATCCCCGAGTGGCCTTTCCCACTCACATCCCCTCCCACGTCCTCCAGGCACTCATTGCTTTGCTCTTATGAAGATCATGTCCTTCTTCGTTTTAGTTGGTTACCATGTATGCATCCCTAAATAATAAAGTTGAGTCTTGTCTAGTTTTGAGCTGTCTACAAATGGACTCACACAGTCTATGTTATTTGGTGTCGGCTCAAAATCATGATTGTAACATTTGTCTGTTCATCCAGAAGAAGAAATGGAGCCCCAGAGAAGTTAAGTGACACAGTGGAGGTCACAAGACTGGTCATGGCAAAGCAGGACAGGAAGCCACACTGCCTGGCTACTCCACTACTCAGAGCAGTCAGCCGGGGTTGGTGACTTCCATTTCCAGCAGAATGGCGGAGTAAGTAACCTGAGGACAAGAGAGATGGCCCATATGGCCGAGCGGAGGGCACAAGCCCCGAGAAGGAGTGTATAGTCCATTGCTGTCCATTCTGGGGATCTACCAGTGGTTTAGGGAAGCAAGTCTGTCTCATCCAGCCTCCCTGGAAGGATGCACAGTGCACAGCTTTGGGGAACACCATTCCCATTGTTCAGTGCACAATCTACGCTCTGGTACGTGGCAGCCTTGTCTGGGAAGGGACCCTGAGTTTGATTGTGCTATGGGCCCTGTAAATGATGTAGCTGGTACTGCCTCTTCATATCACCCCGTGGAACATGCCTACTATGCATTGTCACACCTACTCTACACATGCACAAACTGAGGCACGGAGAGGTGAAATGACTTGCACACACTCAACAAGCCTTGTTAAGTGTCCCCTTTGCTTCTGAGGTGGGGTCCTGTGCCTGGAATCATTCTCCTGTCAAGAGTATAAACAATGAGGGAGAGGAAATTCTCCTAAAGGAAGATGGGGTGCTATTAGGCTGAATAGCCAACAAATGACATGTCTTCTCATTCATGCTTTCCTAAATGTAGGTCAGCCATTTTTAATTTCTCCTGCTTCACTTCTTTTTTTTTTTTTTTTTAAAGATTTTACTTATTTATTTGACATAGAGAGACACAGCGAGAGAGGGAACACAAGCAGGGGGAGTGGGAGAGGGAGAAGCAGGCCTCCCGCGGAGCAGGGAGCCCGATGTGGGGCTCGATCCCAGGACCCTGGGATCGTGACCTGAGCCGAAGGCAGACGCTTAACGACTGAGCCACCCAGGTGCCCCTCCTGCTTCACTTCTTAGTATAGTTATAATAAAGTTAGGATAAGGTATCAAAATAAACCCGTAAGTACCCATGGCCCACCCTCATCTCTCATTTCAATAGTGAGCAAACTAAACTGATGGAAACATGGATTTTCTGAATTTGTTCTTCAAGAGAGCCTGAAATGTTCTCCTTGTAGGTTCTTGCTCATGAGGCTGACACAAACATAACATAAAATCACAGCATTTTACAGCAGCTCGATGCCCGAAGGACTAACTTTCCCAGCCCCTGACTGGGACTTTCATGTTACCTTTGCCTTCTCTCGGCCCCTCATGCCAGAGACTTCTAGGGTCTTGAAAAACACCCTCATCCAGTTTCCAGGGGTGGCGCAGAATGGTTTCCTCATATTGTCTTCAGTGGGCTCCTGGCAAGTCAGTCACATCCTAGTGTGTGGAGAGACTCTGGGTTTTTGGAAGATATTAGCAGCTGGGGTGAGACTTGGGGAAGGGGGATTCTTGGCTGGAGAGGAGAGACGGTGAGGGAGGAGAAAGGAACAGCTGAAGAAATTGGGCTGGCGGAGACCGGGCCATGGGATTGAGGGCAAGGCCCCACAGGACAGCTTAGGAGTCGCAACGCCGGAGTCCAGGCACTTGGGAGGAGGCGGGGTGGCGAGGACACGCGCCTGGACAGCCCCTGTCCCGGGTCAGGTCCTCTGGGGTGCTCGTGACTGACTCCTTTGGCCCCTTCCAGGAGGGCACAGCGCTCCCCCAGGATCCCCTCGCCTTGGTCTGGGGAGCAAGCACTGGGCAGGACTTGGGGGCCCTTGAAATGTGCCCGGCACTGCTCCAAGGACACCCGTGGGTTAACTCGCTTGGGACTCACAGGACCTGACACGTTTTATTGGCGTCGTCACTTGACGCCAATGATTTTTTTTGACAAGTGGGGAAACTGAGGCACGGTGAGGCGAAATGACTATGCCTGAAGCCATCCAGTGGTGGATCCAGAATTTGAACCCTGCTGTCTGGCTTAATTTCTTTCTTTCTTTATTTTAAAGGCTAAAAGGATGAAGGGACGGGACTCCCAAGCCCTTCCCCCAACCCGTCATTGGAATGGATGATGGTCTCCTCTGCTAACTTAATTGCAGACACTCTGGGGTCACACAGGGCAACAGAACAAACCCTACGAAAAACAAGCAGCTTTGCAAAAAGATGAGTCTGTCAGGCTAACCCGATTTCCTTCCTTGAGATCATGAGATTATGAGCGGACGGCGGGGCCTGGGGGCACATCCTGCCCCCTGGCTTGTGGAGAGCATCCGTGAGCCCGGGGTCCCTTGGAGCTCACGGTGTCTCCGCACCGATCACGTGCTGCCCGGGACAGCTGATGTCCGGTGAGCTGGCCCCATCTCTTCTACCCACCCCACCTGCTACCCCCGCCCAGAGCCCGTCTTGGACTCGGAATCCGGAATCCGCAGCGCCGGGGCAGGGGGATGAAGCCGGGCCTCTCCTCCTTTCCCCCTGGGGTAACACTGGGTTGTCATAAAGCGGGGCCCGCCCGCACAGAGGTGGGAACCCAGCGCTTTATTAGCCTGCCTTGACATCGGGGCTCAGGGAAGAGGAAAAGCAAAGAGAAGCCACAGAGGGTGGCACTGAAGGGCTGCCTGGCCATCGCCGAAATAAGCCAGGCTGCCATCGGAGGGGAAAAGTCGGGCCCAGCTCTGGGGGGAAGCTCTGAGGGGCAGAACCGGGGGCTTGCGAAGGTACCCCCTCCCTGGACAGGGGCCGAAACCCAGACTCGGAGTGAGGTGGCCACGTCCAAACAGCCAGCGACGGCAGAGCTAAGATTCAAACGGGATCTCTCGAGGCCAAGTCCAGGCTCGGTGCCCTTAACCTTGCTGCCCCAGCAAAGCTGAGATAGATGAGACCGGGAGACCTGAAAAGGAGCTTGTCCCATTCTCTGGGGGAATCTCCCACGGTGGTGATGCAGCAGCACCACATCCTCTGAGTCCCCGGGGCTCTGCCCTCCAGAACCCCAGAGCCCGGTGGGGCGGTGGGTAGGACGGCCGGCCGCTCTGAGTCTCTGCAGGCCAGGAGAGAGACACAGCTGCCCCAGCTACCAGGACACCTGCCTGGTGCTCGGGGTGACGTGTACTAGGCGGAGAAGCCAGGATTGCAAACCCAGGTAGCCTGGCTCCCAGGCCCAAGCACCCAACTGTTTCGCCCAGGTCACCCCTCCCTCCTCCTTTCTGGGGTCACTTCACTCAGCATTCTTGTTCAGAAGCCCCCCCCAATTCCCTGAGGTCCCTGGTGGCCTGTCAGGGTGCCCCACCCAAAAGGCAGGCGCCCTGCTCAGTGTAGGCCAGTTGGACTCTCTGGTGCTTGACTCGGGCTGAGTGACACAGGGGACTTGAGTCACCCTCCCGGTGGTCACCCCAACAAGCCCATTTCTGGCAGAGCTCTCTGGGACCACCCTTGCTTCTCCAGCTTTTCCTTCACCACTGCTCACTGTCCAGCTTCCTCCCAGTAAACGGGTTTTCTCCCTGCTTGTTAGCCAGAATTGGGTTCTGGAATCCAACAGCCCCGTGGATACAACCATCCCAGAAATGATTTGCTCTTCATGTCATATACGTTTGGTGGGCACCAAACATGTGCCCAAACAGACCTGGATTCAAAGGTGGGCCCTACCTCGTATCAACTGTTGTGATCCTGAGGAAGTGACCTCGCTTCTCTATCTGATCTTCCCCTCACTCGTCTAAAAAATGAGGATATTACCTTGTGGTGCAATTATAAGGATGATGCTCCAGGAAGAGGAGAGAGCAGGTGCAAAGAATTGGAAGTAACTGTTTGCCCTTGACCACAGTGGTGGGTTGCATTAATGGTCTCGATTCTTGACTCCTCCCTGTGTCCATCCCCTTTGCCGTGTGACTTTGCAGTGTCCTCCTTATTGTGGGTGGGAGGTCCTTCCCTACCTCTTCACTCTGGGCTCAGCCATGTGTGTTGGCCAATGGATGATCTCAGACATGGCTCAGGAAGACCCTTGAGACGAGCTTGCAGAAATGAGTTTGCTCTTTTATGCTGCTCCCATGGGCTGCAGATGGGCAGACCCGGGCTTGCCCACCTGTCTCAGGAGGAAGATGAGAGACATGTGGCGCACAGCCATCCCTAACTGAGCGCAGCCCGGATCAGCTGAGCCCCAGCCGACTGCAGACTTACAAGTCAGCTCAGCTGAGACCCGCAGAGCTGGTCAAGTTCAGCCTGGATCAGCCAACCCCCCTGTGAGTCATCACAGACATGTGAGAAATAATACATGTCATTGTTATTTTAAGCCACTGAGATTTGGGATATGTTGTTATGGGGCAATAATTGACTCATAAACGGGTACCCAGAGGTAGGGTGCTGCCATGACCAAACATAAAATAGGCAGTATTGGTTTGGGGGACTGGGTGGTGGGGATGAGCAAACTATTATAGAAAAACAGTAAGGAAACTGGTATTGGAGGCTGGAAAAATGGCAACCCACATTAGGCAGTGCTGAGTCGTTTGGTCAAACTGTTGTCTATAGTAACTTGGGAAATAACAAGTGTATCTAATGAACTCTTGGACTGGGCAGAGAGATTTCCAGGCAGAATATCGAAAGCATCAGTTGGCTTTTATGGCTGTGTTTAGTAAGGTACTAAAAAAAGAGATGAGCTCAGAAAATAACTGGTCAGTTTGCAAATAGAATTAGAAGGACTGTAGAGAAGTTAGAATCTATTCTGTTGATATGGTTTTGGTACAACAAGTAGAACGGAATCAAAGACATAGGGAACCCACAAAGTCTTTAGAAACCAGTCATATTGATAGAAGGACTCTCAGCCTGAATTAAAAGAGAAACTGTTCAAAATGTAAATAGATCTCAGGGTAGGAAACAATTTGATTGTTTCAAGGATGTATTTTACAGTGCCTTCAAAAGTGACCCAGGAGAGTACCAGAAAAGAGGCTGGACCAGGAGCCATGGAGAGCCATGCAGACGGGCCCCTCTCCCAGAAGAAGATCTGGGGGCCAATCGGGGAACATTACCTGCCCTCGAGGTTTGGGTGACAAGAGACATTTTCCCAGCGGGATTTCAGAACTGCCGTGGACCGGGGACTGCTATGGCCCTCCTTTTTTCCCTGTTTGAATGGCAGTGTTGATTGCAGGCATCCTGTTCCTAGGTCACCGCTGCATATTGGAGGCGTGGGAGACAGATACTTGCCCTTTGGCGTCTGGAGCAAGAGGAGCTACATCCGGGCTTGATGCAGATCACGAGAGAGGAGACTACGAGCTTGCTGCCATTGGTTGTTTTGAATTCTTGCTATGGTAGTGAATTTTGCATGCCAGAAGGACCTGGATAATTGGGGTCATCAGGGTGGAATGTGATAGGTTTGACTGCCTTAAGGGATCCAGTTCTTCCCCCTTCCCTGTATCCGTGTCCTTCACCATGCAACATTGCAATGCTGTCCTATTGTGGGCAGGGGCACTTCCCCATTCCTGACCCTGGGCTTGGCCCTGTGACTTGCTTCAGACAACAGGACGTGAGCAGACAAGAACAAAAGCAGAGCCTGGACCAGGGCTCCCCAGACGGGGCTCATCCCCTTGCCCCTCTGACAATGCCACGAGGAGGACGTGCTCAGGCTAGCCTAGTGACGCACGGGGACCGATGAAAGGCACATGTGGCAGAGCGAGCCAGCCAGCTTCAGACTTACGTGGCCCCTTCAAGACCCATAGAACCACCCAGCCAATGCCGTCTAAATCAGCCAATCCCGGCCACTCCCCTCGCACGAAAAAGAATGATTGCTGTCTTAAGTCACAGAATTTTGAAGTGATTTTTTATGCAACAGTAGCTAGTCTGATACAGCTACAAAATGGAGTTTTTCTCCTTGGGAGGCTGCTAGTCATGCATGAAGACCAGGTGAACCCTTTCTCTTACTGTGAGAATTCTTCTAATTCCAATCACGACAGCAATGACCACGAAAGCTCCTACTTATTGAACCCTTATTGACAGGCCTTGTGAGAAGAGCCGCGTAAGTGTTATGTCATTGAATTGAATTCTTACAACAACCCTAAGGGGTGGATGTGATTATTCCCGTTTTACAGATGAACAATAGTGAGGCTGAGAGAGCTGAAGAAACCAGATCTAGGTCACACAGCTAATTCGTAGTAGAGTTGGGATTCAACCCCAAGCCAGCCTAACTCCAAAACCTGCCTTCAGAGGGTTTTCTGACTATTTATGGTGTGACCATATTCATTATAATCTCAAAGAGAAAAAAAATTACCTCGTAAACAGAACAAAAACACCAATGACCTTATTCTGAGTATTGCAGTAACTTTTTTTGTGTATATACTTAGCTGTACTCTAATTAGTTGGTTCGTATGAGATGATTAAAAAGGGGCCGAAGATAAAAGGTTTCTTTTTTCCCCTTTTCCGGTACACGAAGGTGCTATTTGCATGTTTTTTCGTGTTTGTTGTATGTGTGAAACAATGTTGTCCAACAATGAACAGGAATTTTATTTTGCTGAGTTGTTCTAACAACAACAACAACAACAACAACAACAACAACAACAACAACAACAAATGCTTCTTCCTTGGGAAGAAGTGACTCCATTCTTTAAGCTGCCCTGAGGCTCACACAGCGCTTGCTGGGTCTGTTTTCCCAATAGAATGTAATAGAGGAAATTCTGTAAACAGGTGTTGGAGCACTGAAGTGAAAGGGGGACACTCGGATAACATTGGGGTAGACACCGCAGGAGGCTGCCATCACCCCTAGGACCGGGAACAGAGGGGAGAGGTCTGAACCTCATGGCTGGGAGTGGGGACCCATTGAATTGGCACTCAGTCTTCCGGGAAGTGGCCCTGCCTGGCCCATGCTGGTGCCTCTGAGGGGGCAGAGTGTATTTATGACTTGCCAAGGACATCAAGGAACACAGCTGGCTGGTTGGGGGATGGAAGTTCCTTTGTTCCATACATAAAGAGGATGCCCAAGGAGAAGGAACGACACCAGGGAGAAACTGGGGCTTGGATTGGGCATCAGAAGATGGTCAGGATTTGGATAATTTAAGAAGAAATCTAAAGGAAGGAGTCACTTAGCCAAAGTCCTGGGATGAGGACGGGGCAGGGTAGGGACTGAACACAGATCCAAGTATGTGCACTTCTCACTACCCAGTACTGTCTTGGGGAACGACCCTCCCTTGGAAGGTCCGTCCAGCCACTGTCACAATGGCTGTGAGCACCTGTAGCCCTGGGTGGGAGCTGGGAGGGGCAGGTGACAGCGGCCTTCTGAGAGGTGGTCAGAAGAGTGTGGTGGTCATAGGCACGGAATCTGTAGCAGGAGGCTTGGGACCTAATCCTCACTCTGCCACTAATTAGCCATGTGACCTCAGGCAAGTCACTTAACCTCTTTTATTTTTAAACTTTTCATTTTGAGAGACTTAGATTTACAAAAGAGTTGCCAAGAGAGTTCCCATATACCCTTCGCCCAGCTTCCCCTGATGTTGACATCTTACGTTACTATGATACATTCATCCCAGGTAGGAAATTAACACTGGCACATTACAGTTTACTAGACTGAGACTTTATCTGCATTTCCAGTTTTTCCACCCATGATCTTGTTTTGATCTGGGATCTAATGCTGGATACAACGCTGCATTCAGATTCCACCTCTTTCTGCTTCAGTCCCCTCAGTTGCAAAATGGGGATGATGGTAATGACAGACTGTGTGAGGATCAAGGGATGCACCACACATGTCCAGTACTTAGATGGTGCCTGGCGTGGGGAGGTGCTATGTACGTGGAGGTCACGATTATTTCCCTTAACCTAGCAACACTTTTCCACACCCTCCGGAGTATATCTTAGAAGACCAGCTGGGGCCTCTACCACTCACTGGGGACTCAGGTTCTTTTGTAACCCCTGGCAGCCTAGGTTGGTGACAGCCAACCCCAGATATCATCCATGAGACCCAAGGGTCACTTTCTCTACCCCTGTAAATTCACCAGGGGCAGTGGCTAGGGACTCACTTTAGAATCAGGCAGGCCTGGGTTCAAATCATGACTTGAACGAGAACGGGGGGTGGGGTAGTTCCATCCATCCTCCTGTCATCTAACAAGTCGTCACTGAGGGCCTACTTATCATGCCCGGCTCTGTATGAGACACTTCCAGGCACCATCTCATTGAACCCTCCCAACAATGCCCTGGATGGTGAATGTTTTCACCCCCATTTTACAGATAAGGAGACTGAGGCTCAGAGTGTTTGAATGACTGGCCAAAGTCATACAGCTAGGAAGTAAGGGAGCCAGGACACAGGCCCAGATCCTTTGGGTGTGCCTGAAACACAAACCCTTAGTTGTTCTTCTTTCTGAGCATCGGCCCTGTTCGTAACAGCTGCATCACTGGGTACTGGGCATGGTTCTGAGCACTTAACATGAATTCAACCAGTCAATAAAAGCTTTTTGTTTTAATCCACTCACTCCTTATAATAGCTCTTTGAGGTAGGTACTATTATTATCCTTATTTTACAGATGAGGCACAGAGACGTTAAGTGACTTGCCCAAGGTCACACAGCTGGAAAGTGACAGAGGCTTTGATTCCAGACTGTCCACCTCCAGCATTTGCACTCTTCAGCCCTGAGCCACACTGCTGCATACTCATCATTTTTGGCCGTCAGGATTTCACAGGCTCAGGGCTTGAGGGGCCCCCCACGTTCCTGGGGGTGGTGGCGGACAGGACACAGAACTGCCTCAGAAATAGCAGAGACAGGAGCAGAAATAGAGCAGAATAGGAGGACAAATAGAAGCAGAAATAGGAACGTAGAGAGAGGGAGGGCAGCAGAGCATCGTCTGGGACAGCCTGAGACCCTCCTCTCCCAGTCACGATGCCACCTGGAAGGCCTGGCCGAGTGCCTGGTGCTGGCGAGGCTCTGGGAGGGGAGCACAGCGGTGGGCACGTATGGTGGTGCTGCCTGAGACCACCCTCGGGGAGCCTCTGGCTGCCTCCCCCAGGGAATGCCCTGATGGCCTGGTCGGGCATTTCTGCAGAAGCATCAGCTGGGGAGAAGAGGGTGCGTGGGGAGGTGGGCAGAGAGGAGACGGAACAATATGGCCAAGGCGGGGGGCAGCTGGGCAGAGCGCAGAGGAAGCTGACATATGTGATTCTGTTAGCCAGGCAGCGTGCTCAAACGAGGGCAAACATGTATGCATGGGCACGGAGCCCATGCAAGCCCAGCAGAACAGTACAGAGAGGGCTCAGCCTGCCCAGGAAGTCATTGCATGGGTCTGCATCACGCTAGGAAAAGCAGGGAGTCAGGGTTTGCTGCGACCAGGGTGTGGGGTGGGGGTGGGGCGGAGAGAAGACCCGAAGCTGCCAAGTGTCATGCCCCCTGCGTGCCCTGAGGCCCAATCCACTGTCAGCCACCCTCTCTTCCAGCCACCCTGGGAGGTGGGGAGTATGGAGGCTCTGAGAAATGCACTGATTTGCCCCAGTTCACACGGGTACTAATTGTGAGGTAGGGTGTCTCAGATAGTATACTGCTCTGAGGAGGGCGGGGTGTTCAAGACTCTCAGAGCTTCCACACCAGGCTGGCCTCCCAGCTTGCAACCCCACCTGCTGTCATTTCTGGCTTTGAGGTGTGGAGGGGATTCCAACGCAGCTCATGGGCTCTGGAGCTCATACCTAGCGGGGGAGGCAGCCAGAAAGGTCAACCCACAGCCGTCGGGGCAAAGACAGACTTGGGGGCTTTAATATATATACACGTTAGAAGGGCAAAGAATCCAGCACTCCATTTAGTTTGAAGTGGATGAGGAGTGAGACGTTCAGGCAAAGCTTTAAAGAACTAGACCGAGGGGCACCTGGGTGGCTCAGTCAGTTAAGCCTCTGACTCTTGATTTTGGCTCAGGTCATGATCTGAGGGTCATGGGATTGAGCCCTATGTCGGACTCTGCATGGGGTGTGGAGCCTGCTTGAGAGTCTCTCTCCCTCTGGCCCCCCCCCCCACTTGCTCTTGCATACTCTCTCTCTCTCTTTAAAAAAATAAAAAAGTAATAAAGAACTAGACTGAGAAAGGTCTCAAGGAAAAAGAAATAGGCCAACAGGTGGAGGGGAGAGGGGCAGAGTCCGTGTTTACTGCTGACTACATGGATGGCCCCAGTGAATGGCCTCCCTGTACCCACACCTTTTGTGATGAGACTTTGTAGCTCCTTCCCACCCCCCAACCTAGGATGCCCTTGGTACTTGCTTTGGCAGAGAGAATGCAGCAGGAGTGTGCCACTCCTGAGCCCAGGCCATCCGTAAGAGGTCTTGCATGCTGCCACTCACTCTCTTGGACCCTGGCCTCCTCAGTGTGAACAGCATGGCCTTAGCCTCCTGGAGGATGAGACACCACTTGGAGCCGAGCCAAGTTGCTGGTTGTCCCAGCTGAGGTCCTGGCATTTGAGAGAGCCCAGCCCACAGCTCCTCAGCCAGCTGAACACAGATGCAGACATGCATGAGAGAGCCAAGTTCAGAACTGCCCCCTCTGACCCACACGCTCAGAGGCTAAAGAGATGCATACTCTTAAGCCATGGGGTTTTGTGGTTTGTTACGCAGCATTATTGTGACAACAGAGAACCAATCCAGTGCTCAGTAAAGGCAGAGGGAATGGAAAGATGAAGACTTGGAGGTGGAATATGGACAGGTGCTTGTGGATGGGGAGCAGCCCAGAATTTCTTTTCTTTTTTTTTTTTTTAAGATTTTATTTATTTGACAGAGAGATAGAGAGCACAAGTGGGCAGAGTGGCAGGCAGAGGGAGAGGGAGAAGCAGGCTCTCCGATGAGCAGGGAGCCCGATGCGGGGTTTGATCCCAGGACCCTGGGATCATGACCTGAGCCGAAGGCAGCTGCTTAACCAACTGAGCCACCCAGGCACCCCAAGCCCAGAATTTCTTAAAGGGAGAACTGAAGATACCCCCAAAGTACCCTCCAGCCAGCAACCCTGAAACCTCCAAGGCAGGCTGACTTGGCTGGATGTTGAATGATGGATTAAGTGAGGGTCTGATCACCTGACTGTCTGATCACCAGCCTGACGCTGATCACCAGCCTGACAAACAGGCTCAGTGGTGGGATGTTTCCTCTGCCCATTTTGTCCTATTTGCCAGTGGCCGGGCTTTTGAAACTCCTACCCTCAGCCAAAGCTGCTCTCACATTCTCAGTGGATCCTGGTGGAAGGTTTTCTCATAGACGAGATTTTCCTGATGCTGAGCAAGAACTTCCAGAAACTCCTGGAACCTGCACCTCAGCTCTGCCTCTTGGTGACTTTAGTCACCACACTCATGCCTTCTGTTATGGACTGATGTTTGGGTGCTCCACCAAATTCATATGTTCGAATCCTAACCTTCCATGTGATGGTGTTAGGAGGAGGGCATTTGAGGGTGTTGGGAAAACTGGACAGCTACCTGCAAAAGAATGAAACTGGACCATTTTCTTACACCATACACAAAAATAAACTCAAAATGGGTTAAAGACCTAAATGTGAGACTTGAAACCATAAAAATCCTAGAAGAGAGCATAGATAATGATTTCTCTGACATCAGCCAAAGCAACATTTTTCTAGATAAGTCTCCTGAGGCAAGGGAAACAAAAACAAAAATAAACTATTGGGATGACATCAAAATAAAAAGCTCCTGCACAATGAAGGAAACAATCAACAAAACTAAAGGACAATCCTTGGAATGGGAGAAGATTTTAGCAAAGGACATATCCGATAAAGGGTTAGTATCCAAAATATGTAAAGAACTGATACAACTCAACACCAAAACCACAAAAAATCTAATTAAAGAATGGGCAGAAGACAGGAACAGATATTTCTCCAAAGAAGACATACAGATGGCCCACAGACACATAAAAAGATGCTCAACATCACTCATCACCAGGGAAATGCAAATCAAAACTACAATGAGATATCACCTCACACCTGTCAGAATAGCTAAAATCAAAAAACACAAGAAACAAAATGTTGGTGAGGATGTGGAGAAAAAGGAACCCTCGTGCACTGTGGGTGGGAATGCAAACTCGTGCAGCCACTGTGGAAAACAGTATGGAGTTTCCTCAAAAAATTAAAGACAGAATTACCATATGATCCAGTAATTTCACTACAACAACTAGATGGATGGATAAAGAAGATGTGATATATAGATGATGAAATATTACTCAGCCATAAAAAAAGAGTGAAATCTTTCCATTTGCAAGAACATGGATGGAGCTAGAGAGTATAATGCTAAGCAAAATAAGTCAGTCAGAAAAAGATAACTATCATATGATTTCACTCACATGTGAAATTTAAGAAACAAAACAAATGAACAAAGGGGAAAAAAAAGAGAGAGAGAGACACACACACACAAACCAAGAATCAGTCTCTTAACTATAGAGAACAAACTGATGGTTACAGGGAAGGGGGGAGCTGGGTGGGGGGATGTGGGAAATAGGTGAAGGGGATGAAGAGCACATTTACCATGATGAGCACTGAGTAATGTATAGAATTGTTGAATCACTATATATTGTACACTTGAAACTAATATAACACCGTATGTTGACTATACTAGAATTAATTAAATTAAATTAAAAAGGGAGGGCATTTGGGAGGTGTTAGGTCATGAAGGTGGGGTCCTCATGAATGGGATAAGTGTCCTTATAAAAGAGACCCCACAGAACTCTCTTACCCTCTCTGCAACCCAGAAGAGGGCCCTCACCAGAAGTGGGCCAGATTGGCACTCTGACCTCAGACTTCCAGCCTCCAGAACTGTGAGAAATAAAAGTCTGGTGTTTATAAGCACCCAGTCTGTGGTGTTCTCTTACAACAGCTCAGGTGGACAAAACATCTTCTGTGTGTCCATTGCTCGATGGCCGTAAGAGGTTGGTCATTCTGCCGTTCTAGGTGTTTGGAGTCGGGGGGAAGGCCTTACCTGTGACCAGATGACATAGGAAGCTGGAGTCAGGATAGGTAATGTTGCGGGGGGGGGGGGGGGTCTTAGATGTGCCTCCCCCTCTGCTGGAGTTACCAGTGCTGCTGGGGGTGGGGAGACCTGCAGGCCTGGAAGGAGCCCGAGCTGGGAGTCTGGAAGCCAGCCCCCGGCCTAGCACTGCCCCAACCACTGTGACTCTTGGGAAAGACCTTCCCCAGGGACTCCCGGGGGATCTTTGTTTGTCAGGTGGAGGGTGGAGAGTCTAGGGAAGCTCTGCAATCCTGTCCTGGTCTCCAGCCTGCACCTTTGGGGCACTATTCCCTGAAGATTAGCGTCTGAAAAGGCAAGGAGGCTACCTGTGTGCGCTGGGAGCCCTTCGCACCTGCTCCTGGGTGTGATTCCCCAGGAGTTCGAGGGAGGCCCAGAGGGCTTCCGAGATTGTGCCCACATTCCACAGCCAGTAAGTGGCCAAGGCTGAACCAGAATCCCAGTCTCAGGCCCTGTGAGGATGCTGTGTGCGACAGAGCTGGGACCTAGCGCAGCTGCACGCCCACTCTGGCCAAAGCACAGGGAGGAAGTAGATGAGAAGTGAGCTAGTTCACTGGGAGCAGACGAAAGGGAGGCCTGCCTCTATACCAAAGAGTGAAACTGGAGAAGGGGGGCATCGGGGGTCCTAAGCCTCCGCTCTGTTGCCGAGCAGGGTGAGGAAATGCTCCCCGTGTCCTGACTCTGGGGCTCCAGTTGGAAATGGGGTTGCAAGGTAAGCTCTCCCTTCCCTCTCCAGGCAGATCCCCCTATCCCCAGGACGGCCACTGCTGCCCTCCCACCCAGGTTGGAACCCTCCCCTCAGCCTGGGTCACTCTAAGGCTGGTTACCTGTGGGAGCTAAAGAGCGCTGGCCTTGGAGTCAGGCAGCTCTGAGTCAGGCCCTGGTTTTCTAACACTTCCACCTCTCTGTGCCTCAGTTTGCCCATCTGTAAAATGGGGATAAGCAGAGCGATGACCTCCCAGGGTTGGGGGAAGGACAGGGCCCTTGGGTGTCTGTGTTTGCGGTTTGGATTCACGGGGCAGAGGGTAGGAAGGAGGGGCCCTCAGGGGGTCTCCCCACAGGTACCCCCTAGTACTGGTGTCTCACTCCCCTCCTCAGAAAAGGGGAGGTAAAAGCTGCTTCGGTCCCTCTCCCTCAGGGCATTTTTGAAAAAGCACAGTGATTTCCAAGACAAACCCAAGTCGTGAGCAGTTCCCACTGCAGGTGCCACATTTTGGACTCATCCCACGGTCATGTTTTGTTTCTGCTGAACCCAGGCCCCCGCACTCTGGGCCCAGCGCTCCTCCCTCGGGCACCGGCTGTCTCCGGGCGGCCGGGGCTGGTGCCCACTTCTCCTCCCAGCTCTCCCGGGATTTGCACGCCCCGCAGACGCCAGGACGCTCGCGCTGCCCGGGGAGATGATGGAGTGTGGGGTTTGGAATCCGCAGCCGCGTCCCCCAGGAGCTTTCAGCTCCGCGAAGGCCCCCGGCGGCGCCCTCCCACCCCCCCGCCTGCTCAGGGAGAGATCGGGCTCCCGGCTCAGTCCTCCGCCCCCCAACAGCCCCCGCCCCTCCCCGGGCCAATGACCCCCCCCACGCCGCGGAAAAACCTGGGGCGGCGAAAGCACCGCCCCCGAGCGGGCTCAGGAGTGGCAGGAAGAGCAGCCAATGATGGTGGCGGCTGAGCATTACATCATCACCGTGGACTCCCATTGGTTGGGAACACAGCCTCCCGGGCCCTGCATCCCCGCCGCGCCACTGGGCCTCTGCGCCCCAGGCTCCCCGATCCTTGGTGCCCCGCTGGCAGAGAAGGCCCGCGATGGGGCAGAACGCTGGGCAGACGGAGGCCCAGGCTCTGCCACTGAGCAAGGCAGAGACATCATGTCGGCAGGTGTCACCCTCCTTGCGTGCAGGAGGAGAGGGTTCCTACTCTAACATCCTCCCCCCCCCGCCATCATTTTACAGAACCCCCCAGGACCAGGTTCTGCCCCAGTTCCTCCACCAACACCCATTCACCCACGTGGACGTCCTCTCTGCAGGGTTGCCAGCCTTGGGGGGACAGGGACCTTGTCTGGCTCGCTCTCCTTCGCGTCCCCAGAGCCTGGCAGGACGTGGATGTGTATGAAAATGGTTAGTGTTAGCTGAATGTTCCCTAAAAGGCGGACACTGCTAAGGTTTAAATATGATTTTATTCATATTATAAACATTCACTCTTGAGGCTGGGTGAGGATAACCGATGGTTCAAGGTCATAGAACTGGTGAGTGGGGAAGTCAGCATTGCACCCAGGCAGGCTGGCTCCAGAGCCCTTAATCCCGATGCCTGCTGGGGTGAATGAGTAGCCACCCCTCACTGCTGTGTTTGGTTTAAGCTCCCCAGCCCCATGGGCAGTCTTTGGCAGGAGCCTTCCCTGGACTGGCTTGCCAGGGCCAGGCTGTTCTGCTGAGCTGTCCTAGCAAGCTTTCGTGGCGATGGGGAAAAGCTGTTGCTGGGATTTGAGGAGGTCAGTCCTGAGATGTCAGAAAGGATTTCAGCTCTCCTACCACCCCAGGGATGGTGGCGCATAAATCACAGCAAGCTGGCTCATGACAGGTCAACTGTGGCCGTCGATGTTGGCATGTTGCTGCCTCTTCTCTCCGCCTCCTCTCTCTCTCTCTCTCTCTCCCCATCTCTCTCTGGGCTCTAGTCCCAACTCTGCACGGATTCTCTAAGTGATCCTGAGAAAACTGTGCCTCCTCTCTAGGCCTTGTTGTTCCCTCACCTGCACCAGGAAAAGGAGGGTTGGATACTCTCAGACACAGAAAACCCTTGGAGTCCAACCCATGCCCTCCACTCAAGCTCTCTGGCATTCAGGCCTGTGCCCTACTGTTTTGAGCCCTGAGGCGTGCTGTCCAAGGGGCACCAGGGATGGGGTGCCAGCTGCCTGAGTGCTTCATAGGACCAAGACCTCTGACCTTAGGGAAGCTTCTATGGAATCCAGCTTGGCGACTTAGAACATGAATGTCTGACTGTTTCCCACTACTCCTTGGTGGTTGCTGTGGAGGGGGATAGAGAGAGGTTCAACTCTGAAGGGTGGTCTTGTGAAAGAGGCATCTGGCCTGCTCACCTCAGGTCCCAGGTGGAAGTTTCCTGTAGGCAGACTTGTACATAAAGAAGAGCTTTGAAGCTGAGCAGAATGAGCTGCAGTGTGATGGTGAGCTCTGTCTCCAGAGCCGTGCAAGCCATCACTTTCATTCACGCATCCAAACTGATCTTCGTGAGGCACTGTGTAAAGAGCTTGGCCAGGGGTACAGAGGAGAAGGAGGCCCAGCAGTGGAACAGGTACTTTAGCAGATAGCTGCAAAGCTGTCTGTGAGTGTGAGCACAGGGAGAGAGTGTCCGAGTCTGCACGGGAGCCTGAAGGATGCTTTGGGGATGAGAATACAGCCCTTTGCTGAGCCTTAGTGTGGACCAGAAGTTTGTCAGACAGACAGGCTGCAGAGAGAGCCAGTCTTCATTCATTCATTCATTCATTCATGCATTCATGTTATATTTTCTGAATAAATATAGAAGGGCATATTGTGGAAAAAATGTATCAGGGGAAGATAGGACTGGACACTTTTAAAATCCAGAGCGGCCTTCACCGTGAGTGGTCAGAATTCATCTCCATGTAGAGTTCCAGGAGGGGCCCGGGCCTCTCCTTTTTTGGCAGGCCTATTGGGTGCTGTCTTTCTTTCCCCCTCCCCACTGCACAGCCAGCCCATTCAGTGTCTGTGAGTCGCTCTAGAAGGATGTGACTCCAAGGAGGCTCTGGGAACCATGTATCCTAGCAACTGCTGAGGTTGGCATCAGCAGGGCTAAGCCCAGACTCAAGGTTTGTTCTAATCCCCCATTTCCATTAATGGTGCATCTCCCACAGGGGTGGGCGTAGGGAGGAAGAGGGGAGAGATGGTCAGGAAGTGTAGCACCCAGCCCCATTATTCTCTCCCAAACAACACAGTTAGTGTGGGAGAAGGGGGGGGACAAGGGGAGTCCCTTAACTGAACATACCCCTTGCCTGTCACCAAGGCCAATTTGTCACCATTCAGAACACAATGAATCTAGGCAGTGATCGTCAATGACAGCTAACATCATAAAAGGATAGACAGTTGGAAATTAGGTTCCTTCTCATGGAAGACCATAACACCACCTATGAAGTGTTCCTGCCCAAAATCAAACCAGAATCTGATCAAGCCTCTAGAGGTAACTCCCGGTTCCAGAGATATAGCCAGATTTTGTCTGTAGGCAAAATGCTTAGAGGTTACATCAATAAAAGATTACAAGGAAAAAGAATAAAAGGGGGAAAAAACCCCACCAAACAAAACAGAAGGGGAACTTAAAATTAACAAGAAGCTCCAGAGAAATATCAGCCAATTATCACAGATGGACTTTATTTGAATCCTGAGTCTTACTAACAAACTAAAAAACAGCAATGACAATAAAAACTGAGACATTCATGAGACGGTTGGGGGACATTTAAACACTGACTGGATATTTAATCATGTCAATGAATGATTTTTAATTTTTGAGGGATGTTAGGATGGTATTGGGACTATAATCGAAAAGAGTCTTGATTGTTGAGGAATACATACTGAAATATTTATGGATGAAATAATAAGATGTCTGGAGTGTGCTTTAAAGTCATCCCTGGCGGAGAGAAGGATGTGGAGGATTAGATACAACAGAACTGATAATTGTAGTGGGGTGATGACGGGGACGTGGGGGGTCATACCACCCTATTAATTCGAGTCATACGAAATTGCTGACATTTGACCGTTTTTGACCTTCAAAATGGCAATTTCATGTGGTGCAAACTAATCTTTTGGTATATGTTTGATATTTTTCATAATAAAATATATATTTTTAAGAGCAGTAGGAGAGGTCCATGTCGGCTTTTCCAGAAGTCTCTGCACTAGGAAAGAGGTATCCTAGGCTGGTACTAAAGTCTATAGCACTGTCATGAGAAGAGCTGAAAACAGCTCTCAGAGGCATCTGTAACCTGCATGAATTATTTTCCGTTGAACTAATAATAATAGTAATAATAATAATTTACTGGCCACTGACAGCAAATGCTCAGTGACTTGCCTGGGTATGTTTGAGCTGTAGAGGGTGGCTTCATTGATGTTTTAGTTGCTCAATAAGTAGCAGTAAAAAATTAAAGGAATTCAAACAAGCAGTACACTGGGCATCAAATGGACATGCTGGCTTGCTTAGGAAGACACCCTGGGTCATTCTTAGAGCACAGAATAGTCTTGTGGGACATTGGCTGGAAGACCCCACAATGGAGGCAAAGGCACGCCTGGGACTTCAGCTTTGCTGCATTCCGTGGTCCCTGCAAATCTCCGGATCTTCATAGCGTCGAGTCCTGACTGTTTCTCGGACTTGAGGTTTCCTGTACCTGGAGAAAGCTCGGGTTTTCCATTAAGTCTCTGCTCTGGTTCCTGTTTCTATCTTGACGCTGAGTTGATCACTGGATCAACCAACAAGGTTTTATTTGTTGTTTGTTTTTAACATATTTATTTATTTATTCTTTTTAAGTAGGCTCTATGCCCAATGTAGGGTTCGAACTCACGACCCTATGGGGGTCCACCGACTGAGTCAACCAGGTGACCCCCACTCCCCGCATTTGTTTTTCATGTCTTCTCTTTGCTGACCACTGTGCTGGGTGCTGTAGGCGAGCGACATGGTTTCTTGTCCTAACAAGCTCTTGGATCTAATCCTGACTCCACCTCTTAAAAGCTTTGTGGCCTCCAGCAAATATTGAATCTCCATTTGGGCCTCAGTTTCCTTTCCTGTAAGTTGGGGGTAATGACAGTTTATACCCGCATATAGGGATTTTATGAGGATAAGATAAGATAAGGTAGGTCAAGTACTTAGTGTCTGGCACATTGTAGGGCCCAGTGAATGGTAACTGCTATTACTACTATAAGTATTATGCATAAATCCCTGAGTGTTTAACAGTGAATATAAACTGTGTAGTTGCAATGACGTGTGATATAAGGTATCCTGGAATGGTGTCGCAGGGGCATCTTGTACCAACCTTAAAGGATAAGCGAGTCAGAAAGTACTAACTGCCCCTTAATATTCATTCTGCCCCTTTTTCTTAATAACCAAATTAAGACTACATTTTCCAGCCTTCCTTGTTGCTAGGTTTGTCCGTGTGACTAAGTTCTGGCCAAGAACTTTTATGTAGGACTGGCCACAAGTTTTATGTACGACTTCCAGAAAGCCTGCTTAAAATAATCTGACTCAGCTGGGAGGAGGGTCCGTTCGGCCCTATTTCTTTTCTCTGTTGGACTGGAATGTTGATGTGAAGGCTGGAACTCCAGCATCCACTTTGAGGTGTGAGTTGACCTTGTAGACAGAAAATGTGCAGTGAGGATGATGATGCATGATGGGAGCCTGGGTTTTTTTATGACACGGTGGAGCCACTATGATGTCCCTGAACTGCCTATCTCTTTACTTTTCTGTGTGAGAGAAATGAACTTCTATCTTAAGTCCCCCATTTTTTTTCCCGTTATACACAGCTGAACCTAATTCCAGGGATGCTATTCAAAATATTTAACAACCAGAATGGCATGGGCACTGACCAATCCGAACAAACTCTGGCCACAGTGCTAGAGCAGGCGAAGGGCTGGGAGTAGCAGGGAGCTTATAGCAGCAGATATTTACCATATAGTATGGAAGCATTTTATTATTTTAGCCACCAGTCCGGCTATCTCAATACATACCAGTTGAAAACTAGCTGACCACCAGCCCTGCTTATTCCTTTTTTTTTTTTTTTTAAGATTTATTTATTTATTTGAGGGGGTGGGAAGGGAGAGAGGGAGAAGGAAAGAGAGAATCTCAAGCAGACTCCCCCACCATGACCCTGAGATCATGACCTGAGCCAAAATCAAGAGTCAGATGCTCAACTGACTGAGCCACCCAGGTGCCCCCCAGCCCTGCTTACTCTTAACTGATACAATGAACAATGTTTGAGAATAGCTAAAAAGACAAGAAGGCCTTCAGGCCACGGACACAGCTTGAGTACAGGTTGAGTGGGAGAGTGAAGCATGGTGAGTTATGAACACTGAGAATTCTGGTTCAACCTGACTTGATGGGAGTGTTTTTTCTTTCTTTCTTTTTTTTATTTATTTTTTTTGTGTGTGTTAAAATACATGCACATAGGGGCACCTGGGTGGCTTAGTCGTTAAGCGTCTGCCTTTGGCTCAGGTCATGATCCCGGGGTCCTGGGATCGAGCCCCGCATCGGGCTTCCTGCTCCGCAGGAAGCCTGCTTCTCCCTCTCCCACTCCCCTTGCTTGTGTTCCCTCTCTCGCTGTGTCTCTCTCTGTCAAATAAATAAAGTCTTAACAAAAAAAATACATGCACATAAAAGTTACCATTTAACCATTTTTTAAAGTGTACAGTTTAGCAGTATTGAATACATTTGTAATGTTATGCAATCATTACCACCATCCATCTCCATAACTCCATCTCGTAAAACTGAAATTTGGTCCTCATGAAACGCTAACCCCTCACTCCCCCCACCACCCCCCCATCACCTGGCAAATGCCATTCTACCTTCTGTTTCTATGATTTTGACTCTTCCAAGTACTTCAAATAAGTGGAACCATAGAGTATTTGTCTTTTTGTGACTGGCTTATTTCACTTAGCATAATGTCCTCAAGTTTCATCCACGTTGTAGCATGTGTCAGCATTTCCTTTCTCTATAAGCTTGAATAATATTCCTTTATATGTATATGTCACACTTTGTTTATTTCTTCATCCATCAAAGGACACCTGGGTTTCTTCCATGTTTTAGCTATCGTGAATAATGCGCTGTGAATGTGGGTGTACAGACCGATTATCTATTTGAGTCCCTGCTTTCAGTTTTTTTTGGTATATGCCCAGAAGTGGGATTACTGGATCGTAGGGTAGTTCTGTTTTTAATTTTTTGAGGACGCTCCGTACTGTTTTCCACAGTGGCTGCACCAGTTTGCATTCCCAACAACAGCGCCCGAGGCGTCCAATTATTCCACATCCTTGCCAACACTAGCTGTTGTCTGTTTTTGCAAAGTAGCCATCCTAATAGGTGTGTGCGGGGGGATCTCACTGTAGTTTTGATTTGCATTTCCCTCAGGACTAGCAGTGTGGAGCATCTTTTCGCATGCTTACTGGCTATTTGTATATCTTCTTTGAAGAGAGAATGTTCTCTCGACTGTACGTGTGTGTGTGTCGGTTATAAAGAGGGGCTGGAAGATAACGTCAGAGGTCAAACGAATCGTGTTACAGAAGCCTATGAGCGGTAAATTCAGGGGTATTCTTGAATCTGAGCATTTGTGGGTTTTGGGGTGCGCGAGGGACTAGATGGCCACGGCAAGTGAGGAATCTTGGCTCTGCAGTGCCCGTGTGCGTGTGTGTGTGTGTGTGTGTGTTTCAGTGACCGTTGCAGTGAAACCAGCCATCCCTCTGAGTCAAAGAAACACAAGCCCATCCGGATTCAAGGGGAGGCACGGGTGCCCCCTCTCCCGGGAGGAGTGTCAAGGTCACTGTTGCCAAAACATATGTGAGGTGGGACATACTGTTGCCGACATCTTTGGAAATAACAACCTGGCACAGGAGGTGTCCTTCCTTTTCAACACCTGTCTTGTTAAGAAGCCCCTTTGCTGGGCGCCTGGGTGGCTCAGTTGGTTAAGCGACTGCCTTCGGCTCAGGTCATGATCCCGGAGTCCCTGGATCGAGTCCCGCATCGGGCTCCCTGCTCGGTGGGGAGTCTGCTTCTCCCTCCGACCCTCCCCCCTCTCATGTGCTCTCTCTCATTCTCTCTCACACAAATAAATAAATAAAATCTTAAAAAAAAAAAAAAAAGAAGCCCCTTTGCTCTCTTCCCAGTTCCAGCCTGTTCAGAACCATCAGGAGGTTCTCACTGTCTTCTAAATGGGATACACAGTGTGCACCTAAATTACTTCTGGAAACCAACTATATCTTTGGTGGAAAATGTCCAAGAAAAACCTTCAGCGTTGAACTAATTAGCTAATGTAATTGAAACAAAGGGAACAGTGCAGGCTCTAAATGTGACTCGAAAATGAAGAGAAATGGATTTTTCAGTGGGAGGTGATATAGCTCCCATCACTACCCAAAATTACTGGCTTTATGAGCTATTCATTTACCAGAATTTCCTGAGTGCTTACAAGGTGTCAAGCTAGGCCCAGGCTGAAGATGCAGATGACCCAGCTCCTACCTGCAAGATGCTTAAACCTTAGCAGCAGAGAAGACAACAACAACAACAAATGTAGACTCTGATGTGCTCAGTGCTCTGGGGGGGGGGGGCTGCGGGAGGTGGGGGGGGGATGCAAAACGTGCCCTGGGGATACGGAGGGGTTGGGCTCTAGGATTACCCTTGGGCTGAGTTTTGGAGAAAGGGTGTAAGAGTACCAGGAATTCAGGAGTAAAGCAGACCCTGGAAGCTCCTGATGCTTGGTCTTCATAATCATGGCTGAATGTTGGTCTGTATCATAGGCCCAAGGTTATAAATAAATAAAATAAATGGTTATAAAGGTAATAAATACATATTTTACATATAAATATATGTAAATATATACATACATATGTATATATGCTTTCTGTCACTCACCATAGCCTTAAGATGAGCAATAGCAAGTCAGAAATGCATCAGAGACCAATTATACAGCAATATGGGGTCCTTCAGTGAAAGGGCAAGTGGCCCCCAAATCTCTACAAGCTCAGAGGGAATTGCCCAGTCATACTTAGGACAATAATCAATGTTTAAACTTATGATTCTGGGCCATCTAAATTTCAAATTATCTCTTAGATCTACTGTTTCAATGAACTACACTGGATGATTACATTTTAAAGTTTTGTGTCTTAAAGGAAAATCAATCAACCTTATATAAATTTACAAAGCACTTATACACATAGGCTTTGATCTAATTTTCTTGACAGTCACGTCTGGGGAGTTCATCCCCATTTTTTGGATAATGCTCAGAAAGATCAAGTGGCTTCTCAAGGTCATGCAATTAAAATCAGAGATGAAAACTCCAGCCTAATGCTTCTGACATGTTTTACTTTCTTTGTTGGATAATTAACTTCTGGGGACAGCTGCTTCTTCCATGATGCCAGATAAATGACAGATGAATGGATTCGAGTTAAAGTCACGGAGGGGAGAGAACCACGATCTTTTATCATTTAGACCCCCCAAGGTCACTCCGACTTTTGACATCCACACTGGCAGGAGGAGGAAGAGAGGTTTCCTTGGCCAGGTCAGGATGTGGTGTACAGCATGTTCCCCACGTTCTATTGGCCAGAACGCAATCACAGGGCCACATCTCAAGCCCAGGGTGTCTGGGAAATATGGTCCCCAACTAGCCAGGTGCTCCCCAGCCCACGGACAAAGAGGAACATGATTGTTTGGTGTTCCGCTGGTCATCTCTGCTGTAAGCCAGCACTTACAATCTACTGGGCAACCTTGTAAGAGCTCCATCTGCATTAATACATTGAATCTTTGAAACCTAACTCTATGTGGATGTACTATGTTTAGTCCCGTGATGTACTATGTTTAGTTCTGTGAACCCAAGGCACAGAAAGGGGGTAAGTAACTGAGATTCAAACTGAGATCCTTGGCTCTGGACCCTGGAGTTTGGCTGTCCCCACCCCATGAATCCCTCATTGATTTCTCCTCCGAGATGTGACCTGCATGTGGCTTCTCCACCCCATCCCTCTGTCACCATTCCAGGTCACGACCTCTTCGTGTCTCATGTGTATCCCCATCCCCCAACCTGTCCCCTTCCATCAACTCTCGTCTTTGGTGCCCGTGATCTTAAATGTCAAGTGTGGCCCTGCCTCTGCTCTTTCTTACCGGAGTGTGTGTGGTGTCTTCAGGATAAAGTCCAGACACTCCTCGTCTCTCACCAGCCTGTGTGCCCCAAACACTCTAGGCTCCAGTCCCTCTGAGCTTCTCACCAGTCCCCACGCTCACCGAGGAGCCCAGTTGTGAATCCCTGCTTTTGCAATGTTGTTCCTTCTTTCTGGAATGTTCTTCTTTTCTTGCATTTGCTGAATTCCCGGGCCCTCAAGATGAGGCTCGGGAGCCGCCCACCCCATACTTCCCTTCCAGGCTTCCCCAGATAGGTCCTTCACTCTCTCTTCTGTGCTCCCCGAGTTTGTGCCCAAACCCCAGCGCTTCCCACACTGCCTTGTTGTTGGCTCTTTACTCAACTCTCTCCCTCCCCAGAACAGGAACAACTTAGGGTCAGGACGGTATCTCATCCATGATCTTTCCCATGGGGTCCCAAACAGTGGCTGAGGTCTCACACAGTCACACTGTCACACCAGGAGGAAGGGAGCCTCTTTTCTCTGGCCTGTCCTGCCTCTGCCTAGATTTGACCCTGGTTGGCTTCTCTATTAGAGGAAAGCATTTGTCTAGTCACTGATTCTGAACTCCGGGAACCTCGTGAAAACTACTGATGGCCAAGCGCCACCCCAGTGGTTCTGACACCACTGCTCCCCAGTGATGCTAATATGCAGTCAGGGTTGAGAACTACTCTGCTTCTCCAGCTCTGATGTGTCCACGAACCCCCAGGATCCTGCTGGAGGGCTGGTTGGAATCCAGTAGGTCTGGGATGGGGTTGCAGGGCCTGCATTCCTCACAAGCTCCCAGGTGAGGACAATGCTTCTGGTCCATGGATCACGATGTGAGTAGAGAGTCCTTGGATGATCTGGCCATCCCTTGCCTGGCGTTCAGTGCAGCTGAGATGGAAGGAGGAGGCCTAGAGGCCTGCATGTCAGGAAGGAGAGGAGGGGTGAGGGAAGGGGGTGAGGTCGGGAGGTGGCTCATACCTGAGAGCTGTCACAGAGGACGCACAGGCGGGACGTGGTGACCCGTGGCACAGGTGGTGGAAGCGTTTATGTGCCCGCCATGAGCTGGGGCTCCGTGGTCCTGCTGAGCATAGCGGCTAGTGCTTACCATCTGCAAGGCGCTTTTCTAGACTTCTCTTCTGGTTCTCACTTAATCTCCCCTCCCATTTTATGGATGAGGAAACAGAGGCACATTGGGGAACATAGCCAAGACCTGCAGCTGGGAAATGACAGAGCCCCGGCTCCAGAATGTATGATTAACCCCTTTGCCTTATTAGCCCTCCAGTTTCTGGGCCGGTGCATAGCCATTTATTTCAAATATTTGGTGAGCCCCTGTTCTGAGCCAGGCTCAGGGTTGGACACTGGAAACACAGGGGTGTCTCCACCCAGGACAGAGCCTAAAGACAAGTCCTGAAGATAGCCCCTGGAGGGCTTAGAGTTGGGCCTGTCTGGCCGCCCCAGAGAAAACCCCGGTCCCTCCTGCAAGAGCCACGCTGAAGAGTAGCTCCTAACACGGGACCCCAGCCTGAGCGTGGGCCTGGCTAAGTGGACAGTCAGTGGACAGCGCCCCGTGGGGCTGTGGACCGGAGGCAGGCAGAGCAGCCTGGGGCTCCTACTCACAACCTTCTTCCCCTCCCATCCCAGCTTCTTAGGATTTCTGTCCTCTTTAGGCTCCTCCTGCTTTCTCCATCCTTTGATTCTCATCGTCACAGCCCACGGGCCACATAACTGCCTGTCTTTAACAGAATCAGTTCCATTCTATTATTTACTAATTGCTTAGTTATTATTTTGATGGATGGAATAGGACACTCAGTCCTCTGGGCTCCTGTAAAACAAATTGACTGCCAGTCCACGCCACATGGATAATAATAGATCTTCGTGTGGGGAAGCTCAGGCGGGCGCACTGGAACACCATTGTGTCCTGTTTTCCTTGCTCCTGGGGACCGACTGCCTTCACCTGACTTCAGGTGGCTCTCACAGGGTGGAAGCCCCATCTGATGACCTCCATAGCTAAGGGCAGGGCTCTCCCTCAGGGTCCCTGGTTGCTATGGGGGCTGATGCTCTGAGCTCCAGGTGAGGGAGAGGGGGAGGGAGACCGGGTCAGGAGGAGAGTTATCCAAACCAGAGGCCCTCCCTGGTCCCAGCTCCTGTTCCACTAGCTGTCATGTCTGTTGGCATCACTGCCGCCGCCATCAGGCTGGGAGCTGCAGCAGGATCCGAATTGTATTGCTCTCTCTCATCCCAGGAGCCAGTGTGGAGTTGGACAGACTAGATGATGTCATGTGCATCCCACTGAAGGGGGGGGCCCTTGTAATTCCTGTATCTGTACCCAGTCTGGCAGCTGCCATTCATGTTCGATTTTTTCCAACGGCTCCCACGTGTGACATACTTCCTATGCTAGGTTATGCTCTGGCATGCTGTTTATTCACGGTCAGTATTTCCACTTGATGAAATCCGGTGGGATTTTGCCACTTAGGTAACGAACTCTTAGGGAGCATTTACTAGGAGCCAACCCTGTTTTCGGTGTTACTGACTCACTGATTATAATAGCCCTCTGAAGTAGGTGCAGTCATTATCCACACTTGGCAGAAATCTGAAACGTGGAGGGGTTAAGTCAACCTGCTAGGAAGTGCCCTTCAGCTAAGCCTCTCCTGGTCTCATTTCCCAAGTTCCCTTATGTTGTGCACCTGCCTTGATCTTCACGAGGTAGCTTCCAAACTTTTTTTCTTCTTATGTAAAATGCAAAGTTCCTCAGGTACTTCCTTTGCCTAAGCCAAATACCAGAAGCCAGCAAAAGATATTCTACAATTAACTATGAGTGTGCTGACCTCACTGTGCCAACCTTTTATTATAAGAATAATAGCTAACATTTGAAGAACTTTATGCCACAAATTTTCAAAGGTTTTATAAATGCAGAAACCAAACTTCAGATATGTTAAGAAACTTCTGAAGGTCACACAGCTAATACTTTTTTTTTTTAAAGATTTTATTTATTTGAGACAGAATGAGAGAGAGAGAGAGAGCACGTGAGAGGGGGGAGGGTCAGAGGGAGAAGCAGACTCCCTGCCGAGCAGGGAGCCCGATGCGGGACTCGATCCCGGGACTCCAGGATCATGACCTGAGCTGAAGGCAGTCGCTTAACCGACTGAGCCACCCAGGCGCCCCCAGCTAATACTTTTTTGTGTGATTAAAAAATATTTTTTTATTGTTGAAATTTAGTTGACATACAATGTTATATCAATTTCAGATTCAACCATTCTATACATTCCTCAGTGCTCACCATGATGAGTGTAGTTACCACTTGCTACCGTAACTTCCCCACTTTTTGATCATGCACTCCACCACCAGAAACTTCGGAGCATTCATCCCTCCAATATATGTATGCTCAAGGGCCTACATATCATGTTCAAGCACTGCTATTAGGAATTACTGTCTCAAGGCCCAAGATATACTTAGGGCAAGGGCCATCATTTAAAATGATGGAAACAAACCTACTTTTCTGATAAGTCTTCTTGGGAATTTCAGATTGGGGCTGAGGGATAGCTGCTTGTCAGATTTGTTGCTGGTTCTATCTCAATGCAGCTGAAAGGAAGGGATGCAAGAGAGGAGGGTCAGCTTCGTCATTTGCTTGTTTTTCTCTTGCACTTATGTGATTAGTACTGTCTTCAGCCCAGAGATCCCTCATAGGAGTCTCTTAAAGCCATCTGTCCACTTCGTGAGAGTTGACTTGATGAAAATTGGACAGTTGCAAATCCAGGGGCCTCGCCAAAGCCGAATTACCATACATTGAAACCCCAGGGGGAGAGGTACTACCATGAACCTCTCCACGCCGTGGCCACCTGACCCCAGACAACCTACAAGTTAGTTCGTAAATTAAACATTCGTAAAGCTTCATTTCTTTCCTAACTTTTGCATAAAGATCTGAATAAAAATTCTAATACTGTTTTCCTGCACTCAGATGAATCCGCTTTCCAACTCCCTGGGGTCTACCTCCCCCCCATTATAGTCTATGTTTTTGCTCCTTTAATGTGTAGTAGCATTTCTTCTTTGGCTTTCCAGAGTTCTTAACACATGATTCAGCCATTTTTAAGCAGATTAAATCTTTGGTTGAGCAAATAAATGTTTAAAAATATCCACAGGTAATTATTTGATTAAACAAATACATGTTCAGAAACCACAAACAGTTCTCAAAAACACTTTTATGTGAGGTATTAAGTTCAAAATAGGTGATCTCTTTTGATATTATACATGGCAGAAAATTCTAAGCTTGATTTTAAGAGATCAAATAAACAAATGCTCTGAAGAGCTTATAATTCTTTTAAACAGTCCTCCCTACCTGTCACTTGTGGGGGCAACATTTGTAAAGCACCCGGCGTGGGTCTTAGGGGTTCACTGGCTGGAGAGATCATGGGATTAGTGGGCCCAGCTGGCCACGTAGCTCCCAAATAATCAGAGATTTAAAAGGGGAAGCGCCCGAGTCTTGCCGAGGTTAAAGGTCACACAGTTAATGGTGGAGCTGGATTAAAAGCCAGGTCTTCTGATGCTCTAGCAGACCGAGCAAGCTCTTTATTCTTTCATATGGGGCAGCTATTACCACAATAATGCTGTGTAATAAAACACTCCCCGGGGTGCCTGGGTGGCTCAGTCTGTTGGGCATCTGATTCTTGATCTCAGCTCAGGTCTTGATCTCAGGGGTGAGAGTTCAGGCCCCATGTTGGGCTCTGCCCTGGGCATGGAGCCTACTTAAAAAAATTTTTTAAAGTAAAAAACCAAAACCCAAAAAACAACACTCCCAGACCCAGTGGCTTAAGATGGCCATTAATTATGATCGTGTTCATAGGTGTGCAAGTGCAACGTACTCCGCTAGGCTGGGCTGGTTTCCAGATGCCAGGCCCTGGGCTCCAGGCCCCGGCTACTGTTTGCATTCAAACCTATGCTACATATTGTTCATCTCCCTTGGCCCCACAGGGGGCATGTGATCTGCTCCACCTGTCTCATTCTGGGGCTCAGCCTGAAGGAGCACGTTCTTCCATGACGATCACCAGAGCTCAACAGGGCGAGAGCCCAGCTGGGTGAATGCATTTGAAGCCTGTGTCCACTACATGGCCACGAATATTCCATTGTCACAGAGTTACATGGGCCAGCCCTTCAAGTCAAAGGGTGGGGAACTACCCTCCATCTACCACAAGGCTGTAGTCGGGGCAGATTTAGAACTCTATGATGGGAGAGGGAAAAATCGAGACCAGTAACTCAAGCCATGCACCTGGTTTAAATTAGAGCCATGCAACATGGGCCCCAGGATCTTGAAAGCATCGTTACTGCCTTGGACTCATACCTTCTCAAGTGTTTTTGGACGATCTGAGGAAGAGGAACCCTTGAAGTGAAGGTAAAGAAGGCTTGTCTCCTCACTCCATTTTTGCTGAGATATCTGAATAAGCGGGGTGTTTTCCTCTGCCTCCCTGATGCCCTAAAGGGGTATCATTCAGTCGCTGAGTGTAAAAAATGGTCCTGGCTGGTAGTCCTGGGTTTCCCAGAGCAGGGCTGGGGACCCCGTGCAGCATCTCTGTATGGGCTCCTTGAGGAGTCCAGAGAAGGCCCTGGTTGGTACCCCAGCACTGTCAATACCCCTCCAACAGGCTGAGCTATGCAGAATGATGCGCAGAGCATATGTGAGGTCACAAAAGTGGGATGCGACCCAGTCGCTCTCCAAATACCCACAGTGACAGAGGTAAGTCTAAGCTTCTCTCCATATGGCTCCCTGGAAACACCCCAGTCCCCTTCCCTGCCACCAGAAGCAGCAATGTGTGTTCACAGGGGCCACATCCCCAGCTGCCTGAAAGGACCTGGACTGTGGAAGCCGCTGGCCCCGAGGATGGGGCTGGGGCTGGGAAGGATTACAGTTCTGCCCCTACTGGGGGCCTTTGGTTTTCTTTAACTTTTTATTATGAAACATTCCTAAACATACAGAAAAGCAGAGATAGTAGAATATTGAACTCCCAAACACCCACCACTTAGACTTAACATTCTAACATTTGCTTCATCTATTGGTAACTAATATCACCATAATACTATTATCATGCCAACATTAGTATTTCATTTCTTAACACCTTCTAGTACCTTAATTTCACCCCAGTTTTCTCAAAAAAGCCTTTTTACGGTCGTTTGTTTGAATTAGAATTCTACACTTTGCATTTGGTTGGCATGTCTCTTTAGATTCTTTCAATCTGTAACACTTGCTCCTCCTTTAATTTTTTTAAAGATTTTATTTATTTATTTGACAGAGAGAGACAGAGTGAGAGCAGGAACACAAGCAGGGGGAATGGGAGAGGGAGAAGCAGGCTTCCCGCGGAGCAGGGAGCCCGATGTGGGACTCGATCCCAGGACCCTGGGATCATGACCTGAGCCGAAGGCAGACGCTTAACGACTGAGCCACCCAGGCGCCCCTCCTTTTATTTTTAAAAAAGAATTAATTAATTAATTAATTAATTAATATGAGAGAGAGACACACATGTGTGGGAGGAGGTGCAGAGGGGGAAGGAGAGGGAGACAAGCAGACTCTGCACTAAGCTCAGAGCCCAGAGCCTGGAGCCCACAGGAGGCTTGCTCTCACATCCCCGAGATCATGACCTGAGCTGAAACCCAGAGTCTTAACCAAATGAGCCACCGAGGTGCCCCTTGCCCCTCTTTAAAAAGCCATTCCTTTGTCAAAGAAACATGATCATTCGCCCTATAAAAAGTCCAACATTCTGGCTTCGACTGATTGTATTCTTGTGGTATGTGTTTGTCATGTTCCTCTCTCCTCGATGTTTCTGTACACTGGACTATCTAGAGGCTTAAGAAGATTCAGATTGAGCGTTTGAGAAAGAATCGCATCGTGAGTGATGCTGTGTACTGGTGGGCACCATGTCTGGAACACGTTCTGTCCTTTTGTCTCATTTGAGTGATGGTAAGACTGACCAATTGGTGCAGGTACTGGAGCCTGACTTGTTCTAGAATTCTCCATGAATCTTTTCAGTTTTAGCAGCCACTGAAGACCATAGCAACCATAGACAGCCCCATCGTTTCATTAGGAGTTGCAATGGTGATATTCTAATTTTTTCATTTCTCCTGCTTTTATTAGCTCTATAAAGAGGAAAGTTCTGACATCAACTGTTGGTTATCTTGAAGATGAGTTTTACAGGAAAGGCATGATAAGTGTTTGATTCTTTCTCTTCGATGATCAGTTTTCCAAGTTACACAGTCAACGTGATGTATAACCATCGTAATGTAGAGTTAGGTTTATTCTTTAAGTGTGGTGTGTAATTAAAAAAAATTTAGAGATACTTTGACTTTTTTTCATTTTTATTTACTTGATCTCAAGTCAAAACTATAAAACAGGGTACCTTCAGAAAGGTCCTTTCTAGCTGTGTTTGTCTCCCTTGTTTTTATTAGCTTTGGGGGGGTCCTTCCAGTATTTCTTTTTGAAAAGATAAACAAATACATACACATGTGTATATGTGTATTTCCCCCTGTTCTCACAAAAAGTAGCAAACGATGCACTCTGTTCTGTATCCTCCCTTAGCAATATGTCTTGGAAATTGCTCCATAACATCATTTAGAGATAATCCTCATTCTTTTATAGCTGCATAGTACTCCATTGTATGGATGAACATAATCTTTTCAACATATTCCCTATTGATCAATATTTGGGCTATTTCCAGTTTTCTTTTTGCTCTTACAAATAATACACCAATGAATGGCCCGGTGCCCTATATCATCTTTTATTTCTTTCAGTGTGCTTTTGGGAAAGATTCCTAAAAATGGGATTACTGGATCAAAAGGTAGATGCATATGCAATTTTGTTAGATACTGCCAAATTCTCAATAGAGATTGCATATTTTTGCCTTTCTATCAGTATTATATAAGAGTGCCTGTTTCCCTAAGGCTTCTCCAACAGAGTATGTTGTTAAATATTGGAGTTTTGCCCATATGATAGGTAAGAAGTGGTGTCTTGTTTTAGTTTTAATTTGCATTTTTCTGTTTTCATAGGTTCAGTAGCTGTTTGCATTTTTTCCCCCTGGGAACTGTCTATTCACATCTTTCACCCATTTTTCTACTTCGTTGTTGTTAGGGATATTATGAACTCTTTGTGATATAGGATAAAAAATGGTTCCCCAGTTTAGCATTTTCCCGTGTTTATGATTTTTTTATATGAACACATTTAAAAGCTTTTTTTTTAAAAGATTTTATTTATTTGAGAGAGAGCAAGCTGGGAGGGAGAGAGGGAGAGAGAGCACAAACAGGGGGAGGGGCAGAGGGAGAAGCCGACTCCCCACTGAACAAGGAGCCCAATGAGGGCCTTGATCCCAGGACTCTGGGATCATGATCTGAGCTGAATGCAGACGCTTGACAGACTGAGCCACCCAGGCGTCCTTAAAAGCTTTTTTTTTTTTTTTATAGTAAGTTTACCATTTCCCTCATTGCTTCTGGATTTCTAATCATAATTAGGAAAATGTTTTTCCAATCCCAGGTTATAAAGATTATTCATATTGTTTTCATTTTTACAATTAGATTTCTCATTTAAATTCAATTTCTCCTGGTGTACAGTGTTTGTCTGGATCCAAATTTATCTTTTTCTGTATGGCTATCCAGTTGTTCCACATGACTTATGAAATATCCTTCTTTGCCCCCACTTACTTGAAATCCTGTCTTTATCACAAATTTATTTTCCATAAGTACTTGGGTCTATTCCTGGATTTTCAATCCGTACACCAGAAATAGACATATCCATAAATATGCACCAATACTGCACTGTTTTGGGGCTTCAAAATATGTTTAATATCTTATAAGACTAGGACTCCTAATTACTCTTATTTTTTTTTCTAGTTTTCTTTTTTCCTGGCTATGCGTACTAGCTTTCTTCCATGTGAATTTTATAATCAACATTTAATGCTCCAGGAAAAAAAAAAAAGATTGTATTTTGGGAGGGGAGAATCCCATTAAATTTATAAATCAACTTACAGAGAATTGACATTTTTACAACGTTGAACTTTTCCACCAAGAACATGGTATACACATCAATTTGCTGAAGTGTACATATTTGCATTTCAGGAACTTTAAAAAGTCTCCTCCTATAGATTTTACACATTTCTTGTTATGTTTATGTCTAAATATTTTATTTCAAGTTTTGCTGTTATACATGGAGTCTGCTCTTTTGTTTCTTTTAATTTATGATTTTTTATATTTATGAAGATGACTGGTTTATGTGTTTGATATTTTTTTAAGATTTTTATTTATTTGAGAGAGAGCATGAATGGGGATAGGGGCAGAGGGAGAGGGAGAAGCAGACTCCCCACTGAGCAGGGAAGCCCCAATGTGGGGCTCGATCCCAGGACTCTGGGATCATGACCTGAACTGAAGACAGATGCTTACCCGACTGAGCCACCCAGGCACCCCATGCATGTTGATTTTATTATCTTGCTACTTTACTAAATTCTCAGTGTTTATAGCAGTTTCTCCATATTCTTTTTGGCTTTTTCAGATATACACACAGTCATATCAGCAAGCAGATAGTTTTTCTTTCTTTTCTGATTATTATGCGTCTACTTGCATTCTCGTATCTAATTGCATTGGCTAATACCTCCAACACATGTGAAATAGTCACTGTGTGCTATTTTAAATATGCTGTTGGTTTTTATTTCTAGTATTTTATTTAGGGTTTTTCTGTGTTCATAGGTTGAGATTGATGGGGCCTGTTTTTTTAAACCATTCTGTGGTACCGATGGCTTGTCACCTATGGGTGACAGCATGAACTACAAAAAGGCTCATGAACTTCCCTTTGTGTCTTCCTCTCTCTTTTCTTCCACACTGGCTGGTTGGTTGTTGCCCTCTTTGCCTCCATTGCCCATTGCTTTTTCAATCCTTTCCATTCACCCTCATGTTTGCTTTCTGTTCTTTCTTCTTACTGGAGATCAATGAAGTTTGGTGGTTTTGGGGGCAGTGAACGTGCCTCAGACTCACATGGACCAACCTGGCATTGGATCACAGCTCAGCCACTCACCAGTTCTCTGACTTTGGGCTGATCGTGGAATCTTTTCAAGCCTCAGCTTTCTCCTCTGTAAAATGGGAAAGAAAATAATGCCTTACTTTACAGGATTGCTGATAAGAGTAACACAATTAAAGAGCACAATTAAAATTGTTGTGATAGTTGCTCAACACACCCGTTCCTTCCTCCTGGGCACAGACTTATGTTTTCCACCCTTCTCTGCAGTTGTGTGTGGCCATGTGCCTATGTGCTAGCCAATGGAATGTGACCAGAATGGTGCCACTTCCAAGTAAGGCCCTTAAAAAAATCTCCACATGTAATTGTCCACGCTCCTCTTCCTTCTGCTAGTCTGATGCAGACGAGCAAGGTGAGGATGGTGGAGCTGCAATGTGGAAGGGGGCTGGGCCCCTGCATCACCACGTGGAGGAGAGTCACTTATTAGTCAGAAACACAGTTTTGGACTTTATGTGAACAAATAATACATTTCTAACACACTTGACCCATTGTCCATTTTGGAGTTTGCCTGTTATGGCACCTAGCATTACCCTAATTAATACCATGCTCAACAAACACAACTTCTTCCTCTCGCTTCCCCCCCTTCTCGTCCCTCATGACCCAGCTCAAAATGTCAGCTCCCTGGTGAGACTTTCTCCAACCTCCTCAGGCAAAATTAATGAGTCACTCTGTCTCCGTGCTCCCAGGGTACTTACAAGCCATGACCCAGTCACAAACTGGGTTGTGAATTCTTTGTTTATACATCTTCTCGAGGGGCCTGGCCCAGAGCTGGTATTCAGCAAGGGTCAGTGGACTGGGTGACGAATGAGTACATAGTATGCAGATGCCTCAGATACACTTTCCTAATAAAGACTGAAGGCTGGATAATGTCTGCAAAAGGGTGTGGCAATAACACATTGACCTTCTCATCTAACCTCAAGTCTCAGAGCAAACTGTTGGCCTGGTTCTACCTCTGGGTCACTGCCAGGGACAGCTGTCAGTAAAGGCTCCTGTTTTTGCACTGATATAAATGATATAGGCTGCATGGGCCCTTCATTTCCTACCACATAAGGTTCAAGTCTTGGCTCTGTCTGGAACTGGCTCTGTGGCCTTGGATGTGTCACTCACTCACGTGCACACACACAGACATGTGCACACACACAGTGCCTCAGAGAACTGTATCTGGGAGTGGGGAGACCACTCCTGACCTGTGGGTGGGCCTAGGGCAGCTGAGATGCAGGGAACCGAGGCTGGGGGAGGCAGCTCCACAGCTTCTCTGAGGTCTCAGGTCAGCAGACTCCTGAAATGCCAGAAGCATGGGCCCAGTACTCAGCTCTCCCTGTCCTGGACAGCTTAGCCTGTCAGTGTTGCTGCTCCAAACTCCCCAGGGGAGGGCCACATGAAGACTTTCTGAGACCCTGTGTTTGGAAGCGATTCAGGGGCTGACCACCATTCACAAGTCATAATACTGAAAATACCATAGTCTAATTGAATTCTGATTTTTTTTCATGATTATTACTTTTATAATGCTTTTACCACATTGCATATCAAAATCTTTTTAAAATGTTTTATTTTTCCTCGTTTATTTTTGGTGTCCCTGTTTGCTGTCATCTTTAGCACCTGCTGGGCCTCCTGTTGTAGGATCCAAGAGGTAAGGGACACTCATCTTGAAGCACCTTGAAAATTGTGTATCCCTGGTATCCATGGGAGTGGAGCCCAATTCCTGTCCATGTGGGTAGGTGCTAATACTTCCCCTCACATGTGACTGGAAAGGAGCCAGGTCTCAGAGCTGTAGCACCTCTCCTTAGTTTCTTTGGTGCCTGGAGGAGGCAGGAAGTCTTGCAAGCTGCTGAGTGTGGGGGTGAGGGCGCGACAAAGGGCTCTGGGGATGGGGACAGGCGGGGAATGGAGAGGCTGAGCTGGGAGGAAAGCAAGCAGGGAGGGGCCTGTGGAAAATGCCATGTGTGTCATCTCTTGGCCTCTGGATGTGGCAGAAAAATGTGGAATAAGCCCAGGTGCTTCCTGATGCAGGGATCTCAGAGCAGGTCCTTGGGAGAGCAGCTTGATGGGATGGGGGAAGGGGGCTTGGTACTGGGAGCAAGGAGCCCCTGGTTGGCTTTGGAAACTTTCTTCTCATGTCTCAATAGGAGCAGCAGTAAAGCAGAATATTTAGAAAGCACGGACTTTAGAGTCAGATTGCCCAGATCCAAATCTGGGCTCCATCATGCACTAGCTCCATGACCTCGAGGAAATCATCTAACATTTCTGAGACAAGAGTTGATCCAAACTGGAAGGGATCAAAAAGCCAACTAGTCTAGCAGACTTGTTTTACATATGATGCTGCTGAGGTCCTGAGTGGGGAAAGAGCTCTCCAAGAGTCCTAGCTAGTAGGAGGTAGAGTTGGAGCCTGAACCAAGGACTTCTGACTCCCATCCAAGTACTTCATCCAGCATATCACTGTGAACATTGGGCACAAACAACATCCAGCCACCAATCTCCCCATTTAACCATTCATACTCTCGCTCATCCATCATCCATCCACAAACCCACTGGCTCCTTCACTTAACCATTCATATAATATGCCATCTACCACTTACCTGCCATCCATCTATCCATCCATTCATCACCCATCTATCCATCCATCACTCTATCCAACTATTCCTTATTTACCCATTTACCTACCATCCCTTTCCATCATCCAGCTATTCACTCGTCTCTCCACCCATCTTTCCATCCAGTGATCACAACATTCATCAACCCAAGTTGGTAGGGTGGGTGGAATGACTGTTGGGTACGTAACACCAACAGTGTTTGCCATAGGATGTGAGAAACTGCAATTATTACTTTTAAAATTTTTATTTCTAATTCAATTCAAAGTGGTTACTGAATTGCTATTAAGGTCACAGCATTGTGTTAGCATTGCTGGCTAGAGGTAAGGGTTCCTAAAACACCCCATTCAATATAAAACATTTTCCTCCTAAAGAAAAATGACAACTAAAAGCAATTCAAGGCCCCAGATTGGATCTTGGACTGGGAAAATAAAATAACTACAAAGGACATTATTGAGACAGTTGATAAAATTCTAATATGAACTGTGTAATAGATCATAGTATATTACTAGAATGTTTGATTTCCTGATTTTTAAAACTGTACTGTAGTTACATAAGAGAATGCCCTTTTTCTTAGCAAATTTACACAGAATTATTTAGGTGTAAAGGGGCACAATATCTCCAACTTACTTGTAGAAAAAATATTTTTTATACATGTAAAATGTATATATAAACATTGTGATAATGTAAAATATTCATATATAAGATATATCAAAGATTATGTATATATTTTATATATTATATATAAATATATATTATAAATAAATAAATATAGGAAGAGAGAAAAAGCAAACAAATGGAGCAGTTGGTGAATTTTGGTAAAAATTGATGAATTTTGGTCAAGTATAGAAGGGAGAACCTTGTATTATTCTTGCAAATTTTCTGTCTGTTTGAAATGATATAAAATAATTAAAAGTCAGTCCCCAAATGCACAGTCCCTTTCTCTTGGAGCTTACTGTTAGATGAGGGAGATACCCATGGAAAACCCAAATACATATGAAGAGGACAAGACCTATTAATCCATGAGTGTTCATGTTCCCTTTTTGCCCCAAGCACTGTACGTAATGAAGAACCAGAGGGGAGAGAATGGAAGAAAAACCATAGCGGTGGGGCCAGGAAGAATTTGTAGAGAAGGCTTGTGAGCGCTGCAGCTCACCAAGGTATGGAGACCTTAGGAGGGCCAAAAGGAGCTACTGAGAAGTCTGCTATGGGAGCTACTGAGAAGTCTGCGATGGGTTATGAATTTGATTGTCTTCCAAGAATCAAAAAACAAGGATTGAAATGTCTTTTAAAGTTACTTTTGATTGCCAGACAACTTCATGAAAAGACTGATTCACATGGAGCCCTGCATTTTATCAGATTGCCAATATATAATTCTTCCCCATCAATTAGTACTACAGCAAAGAGATCCCTGGGGAATGGGTTCGTTAGAGAAGCTTTACCTCCAGCAGTCATTGGAAGATGTTGGGGGTAGAGCTTGAGGTGTAAGTGGCAGCTGACTAGGCAGAAAGGAAGAGGAAGCCTTGGGAATCCAGGTGAGATAGGGGAAGCCCTGCGCTAGACTCATTTACCTACCTATATTTCACTTAATCTGTTCAACATCCCTGCTAACTACTTGTCTTTTTACAGATAAGGAAACTGAGTCATAGAGAGATTTGCCCACACCACTGGCAGAACCAGGAACTGCATGACTCCAAAGACCTATGATGCCACACTGCCTCAGGAAGGAGGCCAGAGGAGATGGCAGAGAGAGATGAGGTGGGGGTGGGCCTGATGGGAAAGGCCCTGAATGCCAAGAGTATTGGCCCAGACTTTACCAACATAGATTTCCAGAAACCTACTTAGCAGGGAAGGAGCCTGGTGGATGAGGGATGTTAAGAATTGGGACCAGGGCTTTACAGTCTTATCCAGCCACAAGAACAGTGGTGACAAAGAAGGCCACCTCTTACAGGACCTGGCTGGCAGGCCCCTTATGCTGATTGGGTCTCATCAGGGTAGGAACTGCTTCTTTCACCATGATGTCAGATACCTTTAAATTCAGAGAGGAGGATATGTGTGGGCAGACTCCAATTGTGAACTTACCAGCTGTCACTTCCTGTTCTCTCCTACCACAGGATGGGGGGGGGCAGGCCCCTTCGCCTCCTTGCAGAATGGGTGATTATTGGACGCACACCAGCTGCTCATTCATCCAGCTTTCCTTCACACCAGCTGCTCATTCATCCAGCTTCCCTCTGCTTGGTGACTTGGATGGCAGCCCTGTCTCCAGGCCAAGCCTTTCCTAGATGGGCATAAGGGCTTGGCATGTGACACAAGAGGCCAAGAGAGGGCTGAGGTCTGGAGGAATGACTCAAGGGCAGAATGAGGGGAGCAGTGAAAGCCAGAAAAAAAATCATTTGGGGTTTCAGCAAAGTAGAAGAAGAATTTTCTTGACTGGGCCAGGTCTCTCTTTCTTCTGTCAGCTGGAGGAGGACTATGAGGAGGCCCTACAGGATGGCTGAGCCACAAGATGGAAGGAGCCTGGGTCTCTGAAGGACGGTGAGGAGGACAGCTAACGAACTACCTTGAATGCCTGCTCAGGACTAGTGTGAGCAGAATAACTTCTGTTGTAGGGATCTGTTACATGTTTAGGCCTATTTGTTATAGCAGTTTGTCTACAATACTGTCTACAATACAACCTGTATTGTAGGCTGAATCATCAAGGTGTCATGCAAAGAGCACCCTATTCCTGGCTCTACCACCAATTTCCTCTGTCATCTTGGACCAGCCACTTTTCAGGGCCTCGATTCACCACCTGTGAGAAAAGAGGATCAGTTACGTGATTTCCAACGTCTCTGTTATCCTGCAATTCTCTTTTCTAAAAGGTGAGCAGCAATTCTTGAGAACAAAAACCCAGCCAAATATTTGACAAAATGCCTCACAATATCCTTACTGATAAGATGGTGTAAAAATGGAACCTTGCAGGTTGTAGGTGGAGATAAGTCACAGCAGGTAGATTAATGATGCCTAAGAGCATTGATTAGTAGATCAATAACAACCTGGAAAGGAGGTCTCTAGTGACATTAATAATTTGGATGAATACAAAGAAAGGAAGCTGAACAAATATATGGAAAACACAAAGCTGGGTGGCTTATAGATGGATGAGACTCAGGGTCCAAAATAGTTTTTATAAGGCAAGAGCTTGTGACAAAGGCAACAAAGGGAAATGAAGGAAGGTAATGCAAGCCCTGTAGAACTCAAGAGCTGGGGAAGGTTGTCTTGGCAACAGGCCTTAGCAGCAGGCTGTGCCAAAGTGACCTGGGCATTTTTGTTGACTGCAGGTTCTCTTGGAGACAATACTGGGCCACGGCTGCTGAAACTCCACTGCATCTGTGGATGCACCAAGCAGCCACACACTGGGTCTACATGGGGGCAAAGAAGGAGTCAATCCTGAAGATCAGGCCATACCTGGGGTCTCCTGTGCCAATTAGGGGACCACTGATGCTTTAGAATAGAGGTCAGAAAACTCTTTCTGTAAAGGGCCAAGTAGTAAATGTTTTAAGCTCTGTAGCACAAAAGCAGTCATAGCCAATAGTAAATGAATGAATGTGGCTTTGTTCTGATAAAAGTTTATTTACAAACATAGGTGGCAGGCCAGATTTGGCCCCTGGGCCATAGTTTTGCCAGCCCCTACTTTAGAAAAAGGACAGACATAAATGACCAGTATGGTAAGGGTTCTGGAGGTTGAAGCATATATGGATTGGTAAAAGAACTGGGTGGGATGAAGTGCAGAGAGATAGACATGCCCTATCAGTGTCCCAGAGGAAAAAGAAGAATGAAAGGAAGTTACAGAAGGCTTATGTTCATTCATGTCAAGGAAGAACCTGTAAAACAACAAAAGGGTAATCCCATATCATCAGAGGTGTGCAAGCAAAGGCTGAGGAGATGGAGGAGTTGAGCTTGCTGTTCTTTAATGTCGAGTTTTGCTCTGGAGAGGAAGATTCTCAGCCTCCCATGATGGCCCTGTCTTCCCATCCTTCCCAGTACTCAGTGCTGAGCTGGTACATCCTGCCCACACAGTGAGACATAAATAATACATTGGAGATACAACCACAGTCCCTTTGATCACAAGGCTCTGGGAGTCAGGGAGACATTTGTAGGGCTGGCTTGGTTGGAGACTTGTGGTGAGCCCCGTGGGGGCTGGAGAGGCCTCTGGCTGCAGATATGCTTCCCTACCTGCATGGGTAATAGAAAGCTGGCTCCTCAAATGGGGAGCCTGGCCTGGGACTGAACATTCAGAACTTAGTTTGTCTCTCCCCTGACAAAGTACAGATTGGGAAAGACCTGCTTCAGCTCTGGGGAATGGTGGAGGGGATTGGGTGAGTTAATTTCTCTGGTCCTTCTGAGCATAAGCATCTTGGGGCAAGGACACAGCCCACCAATACTACAGATGGAAACACAAGCCTCCATATCAGTTTGGGCCAGCCCCTGGAAGGAGGCTCGTGAATAAGAGGGAGACCTCCAAGTTTCTTGAGGCAACATTCTGGGTCCACTCCCTTCAGTTCTGTAAAGTTGTGACTGAGCTTGGAGAGGTCTAACCATTCGATCTCACCATAAACCTGTGAAATGGGGGTACCACCCAGGGGGTTTAGGTTGCTAACAACAGAAACCCCTACTCAAATGACAGTAGTAAAGTGGAGAAGTAACTGACTCACCACCAAGGGCATGAGGCTTCCAAGTTAGTGAGGTGGCTGCTCAGGTAAAGGAACCCCCAATTCCAAGTGGCTTACGTCAGTGAAGAAATGCATCCATTATCTCAGCAACGATATTCAGTAACGTGGGACCCCACCTCCCTGGCCACAGCTGATTGGACCAGAGGGAAGCACAAGACTAAAAGCAATTAATCAGTAGCCCGGTCAGCAGCCAATGGAATAGTCTGGAGGCGGAGCTCTGCCAAGTCAGGGTGCCAGCAATGAAGAGATCCAGGGTGGATCTTGGGAATTTGATCTAGAGAGTTGGTTAGAGTGTGGGCCAGTCCGTGAGAGATGTGAAGACAAAAATCCAACCAAAGGTAGTGGATAGAGGGAAATGAGCCAGAAGGATGCAGAAGCCAGGGGGAGCGAAGAGCCGGCAAAGTGAGCCTGGAGAGGAGTTCGGCCATCTTTAAAGTCACGAATAGGAGATTCTCTTTCCCCAGAGCCGAAGCAGGTCTTTCCCAATCTGTACCTTGTTCTGGTCTTTTTTTTTTTTTTTAAGATTTTATTCATTTATTTGAGAAAGAGAGAGAGAGAGCACATGAGCAGGGGGAGGGGCAGAAGGAGAGGGACAAGCAGACTGTGGGGCTTGATCCTAGGACTCTGAGATCACCACCTGAGCAGAAGTCAGATGCTTAACCGACTGAGCCACCCAGGCGCCCCTGTTTTGGTGTTTATGGGCTTGGTTGAGTGGCTCCCCATGGAGGTCATGCCAAGTGACTAGCTGGTTGAATTGCTCTATTTGCTGCTGCCACAGTATCTTTAGATATGACCTACCATCAGCCTCTCACTATGACGTGGGAGGTTTTGAGGAAAGAAGTGAATCCCCTGGAATTCTACATAATTCTTTTGCAGGATGATGATGTGGCATAGGCCAGACTTCCTGGGTCAGGTTCTCTCTCCCCAGGGTACCCCAGGAGGAATGAGGGTTGCTGGAAATGACACCCAGGTCTCTGGCCTCCTGGACCTCCCAAGGCCATCTCTGGGCCTGAGAGAGTGAGCGGTCAGCCAGGGCCAGGGAGTTCAACCAATAGTGCCAGGGAGGTGTGGTCAACCAGGAAATTCAGTGTGGGGTGCAAACAGAGGGAAGGGGGAAGTGGGGGAAGGCCCTGGGGGGTCTCCAGAAGATAAACATGTGCTCCTGTGTCCCCTGTCTTCCTCCCCCACCCCCGATTCCATTAGCAGCACCTGGTTTCTCAGACCAGGGAGACCATTCAGACACCATAGTGGCTGAGGATGTAGTCACTGGAGTCCAACCAAACTCCCGAATCTGCCGTTTACTGTGTGAGCAGGGTAAGTCACTTCCCTGGGCCTCCACTTCCCCATCTGTAAAATGGGGATGATGAGAGAACCTACCACACGCTCCATAAATCTTAGCCCCTGCTGCTAAGAGCAAGGGCTCAGGAAGAGGAGTGGGGCAAAACAGGGATTTAGAGAAAGGAGAAAAAGATGCAGAGAGAAACATTGAAAGAGGAAGGAAACGAAGAAGGCAAAGAGGAAATGTGGGGCCCGTTTGGGTGCTGCCCTTGACCACTTGGGGCCCCCTCAGGGCTCCTTTTCTTGTTCTTCCCTCCCCCATATAATCTCCCTGGAATTCTGAGGAATTCTGCTTCCACCCCCTCCCCCACGGTAGTTGCCATGGTGATGGAAACCTGGACCCAGTGGAAAGTTCTCTGCTTGGCAACGAGGCTGCAGCACCCTGCCTTCCGCCTGCCTGCCTGTGCGTGGGCAGCCAGCTACAACTGCTTCCAGATTTGGGGCCAGCGCGGCCTCTCTGTGGAGACCCAGCCCTCCCCCCGCCTCAAAATCTAGGATGGGGGCCATGGTGTTACTGGCTCCAACAGCCCTCAGAGAATATCTAGCTCATCCCTTTTCTACAGCTGGGACATTGGGGCAGAGGGGTGGTTTGGATGATTTGTCCAAGGTCACACAGGCCTCCTGACTTGCCCAGGTCCTCTCTCCCGGGCTTAGCTGCCAGTCCAGCAGTCCTGGTGCACCTGAGGACATCACAGATGGGAGTAGCTACATGACAGGCCAGCCCCAGAGAATAGGCCAGCTGCTGAGAGCCAGGGGGCCACAGGAAAAGAATGGGAGCCTGGGGAGAACACCACTGCCCCCACATCCCCCACATATAGTGGTAGGTGGGGTTTATTGGGGTGCCATGTTTGCATGCCTCTCAACAGCCCTGGTTTTCAACTGAAGTAAGAAGGTCACAAAGCCAGCCTTTGACAACCTCCTCTAGGCTTCTCCAACAGAGTCCCATTGCCCTCTCGGCTCCTCTCTCTGTCCTTGCCCTTCCTCCTAGACTGAGCCTCGGTCCCCAGCAGGAGGCAAGCTGCCCCCATCAGGGTTGGTAGGTCTTGATTTAATAGGGAATCTCCTACCTTTCACCTCCCCAGGTACTTACGTGATTTTTCTTCTGTGGACCCCATGTTGTCAAAACCTTTGTCCCTTGAGCAAACAGCCTTTATTGAGTAACTGTGCATACCATAGCCCATTTTTGATCATCAAAGCCTCCTAGAACCCTGGTTTTGTGTGGTAGATATGTGAGACAGTTCCAAGAAGTGAAAACTGACACTAGCTCAGGGCTTATGATTCCCACCTCTCAGAAATTGGCAGGAGAAGGTTCCCAGTTTGGCGACAATAGAATTTCCCCCGTTCCCATAAATACACCCCAGCAGGTAGGATGTGGACTGTCTTGGGAGCTCTGGCCACTGACCAGATTGAGACCAGTCTGGGTCAAATCATGCCTATCCTCACTTCCCATGAGTCTTGACTGTGTAGACATCTAAGGTTACTGCTGAGAATCCAGCTCATGGAATATAGGCCACCCCCGCCCCCATTTCTGGTGATGTGACTTGGAAGCATAACTATGCATTGGAGCAAAGGCCTTTCTTTGTGCAATCTTAGTGGCCCAAGAAGCTATTACCCAAAGAATAGGATAGGCTGGAAAATTCCCCTGGAGATAGACTTAGTCCAATGTCTTCATTACACAGAGGTGTGAGCTACACTCTAGAGCGGGCAGTGATGGCATAAGCAGAGGATGGGTACCAGGTTCAGGTTTCACCTCCATAACTCCTGAACTTTGTGGCTACAGAAGAATTGCATCATTTCTCTGAGCCTCAGTCTTCCCATCTGTAAAATGGGACCCAAGTTATCAACCACTGTTAATTCCTCCACCAGGTCATGTGTTCTTTAGGGGAAGGACCATGCCAACCTCTTATTTCTCTCCACTATACTAGCACAGAGAGCCTGGCATAGTAGTCCTGGCTTAATCCAAGGGTAGGAACAAACATGAGGGCATTCCTTCCCCAGACTGTCCACCACATGTTCATTTCATTCATTAACTCATTTATTTGCTTAACCAAAATTTATTGTCACTGCTTATGTGTGGGAGACAGACTAGGAGCTTAAAATTCATTGATGGGGTTTGGACAGGTGGTCCCCACACACTGGAATATGGGAAGTACAGGACATTATGTGAACACAAAGGAGATCACCCTCAGTTTTGCAGAGCCCAAGAAGACTTCCCTGAGGAGGTAAAAACTCAGCCAAGACCTCAAAGATAAGGTTTAATAAAAGCAAAAGAAGCAGAATTAGGTTCCAGAAAAGATAAGTGTAAACTGCATGGGGAGGGGTCCTGTGGGGCCACACAATTCCCCTCTCCCCACCTCTGTTTCTCAAACAATCTCATCCAGAGCAGAGACTAGTGACATGGTTCAGGACCACGGAGAGCACCACAGCAAACTTCTGGCCACCATTTTGGTCTTGCTAATCCTAAAGGGGCACAGCTCAGGCTAAGACCTGAGATGAAGAAGGGCAGGGTTTATGGGGGTTTGGGAACCACCAGGTTGGGAGCAGAGGAAGGAGAGTCTGGGAGACTTGCTGAGGTTCAGGGTACCGACTTAATTCTCCAGCTGAGTGAAGACTGCACTCACAGACCGAGGGGAGCCTGGTGAGCAACTCCTAGGTCTGGGAACCAAGGAGCCCATTTGGCCATAAGGGAAACAGTAAGATGATTGAGACAAGTAGTTCTCAACTGTTTAGAATCAGAAATCCCCTTGAGAGTCTGATGAATAATAAATTTAGAAACATAACATAATAAGTAAATTATATAGCATGTTGGAAGGTGGTAAATGCTGGGGGAAAAAGAAAAACCTTTCTCCTCCCCCCAAAAAACCCTCAAGTGAACCTAAAATTTTGGCACAATTCAGGAGGCTTTTTATTTAACATACCCCAGATCTTTATGGATGTAGTTAAGAACCAGTCCCTCCCCAGTGTATAATCCACTCTGCATAAGAGTAGGGAAGGGGAGAGAGGGGGGTGGAGAAGGAAGCTGGGCCGAATCTGCCTGGATCTCCAAGCCCTTTATGAGAGGGGGCTCCATGCTCTCTGACCAGCTCCTAGGGGCATCCTCTGGCTCCCAACTCCCTGACCAGCTCCTACGGGCTCCCAGCTCCCAGCTCCTGACTTGCTTGTAGCCTCACCATTCCATTATCATATTTATTAATTGAGCACCTATGTCAGATCAGTTACTGCCCTAGATGTTTAGGATATATTAATGAGCAGAACAAGTAAAGTCAATACCCCCATAAAGCTTATATCCAGTGGATAGAGACAGATAATAAATAATAAAATAATAAAAATATATAGTATGTTAAAAGTGGTAAATGTTATGGAAAAAGAAAAAGGAAAAAAACCCTGGCAGGGTAAGAGGAATTGGGAGTGGCCAGGATGGGCTGTGAAGTGGGGAAGCAGTTGCAATGTTAAATATGGAGGTTACAGTGGGGCTCACTGAGAAAGTGACCCTTAAGCAAAGATGTGAAGGGGTTGAGAGACTCAACCATGAGAGGGGCCCCAGCAGAGGGAATAGCCAGTGCAGAGGCTGTGCTGGAGAAATAATGGGGAGGAGTCAGGAAGGAGGTGAAAGGGACAATGGGGGTCCAGATGGTGGGGAAGCTTGCACCAGGTTGTAGCCAGGGCAATGGAGGGAGCAGGCAGATTCCAGACTGATTCTGGAGGTAGAACCAACAAGATTTGCAGAAGGATCAAATGTAGGATGGAAGAGAAAGAGAAGAGTCAAAGATGACTGAAGTTTTAGCCTGAGCCGCTGGAAAGATGGAGTTGCCATCAACTGAGATGGGGAAAGAAGTGGGTGGGCAGAGCAGGTTTGGGAGGACAGAACAAGAGCTCAGTTTCAGCTATGTCCTATTTGAGACGTTCGTTGGACATCCCACTGGAGACACTAAGAAGGCATTTGGAAATATGATTTTGGATTTCATAGCCCAGGATGGCTGAAATGGAAAAAGCCTGCAAGAGGCTGCCTGAACCCAGGTCCCTATCACACATCTCCTCCCCACACATTGCCCACCACTGATTCCATGCCTTTGGGGTGGGTCATCGCTGTCTGCCCAGACAGCCCCTGTATGTCTGAATAGTCCTGACAGAGAAAAGTTCTTCCTACACTGAGCAGACTTCCATCCCAGGGTCTCAGGACCACAAGAGAAGCTCGGTTCAAAGACACTGTGACCTCCAGGTGTAAGAGATATAGAGGACTTGTAAGGGTTCTTGATATCTTCCCAGTGTTTGACTGCAATCCTTTGTAAGACCAGTTTTCTCTAAGACACCTGGGGGGCTTTCCAATATGTGCTCCCTTTCTCTTAAGCTGGCTTTGGTGGGCTCTGCTCCTGCCACCAGAGACCTCTGCACAGTCAAGCCAAGTACTGACAGACGGGCTATGAAGATTCAGTGAAAGAAAAAATGTCAAATGCTTAGCTGATGCCTGGTGCAGGAAGGTGCTAGATGAAATAGCCACCTGTGACAGAGATAATCACCTGTACACCAGAAGCATCCAGAAAGACAGTGATGATGGAAGGAGAACCTTATGTGAAGTCCTAAGAGGTGGATAGGAGTTAACCAGATAAAGGGGGGGATGAAGGGATTCCCTGTCCCCAAGCCACCTCTTCTCCATACTGAGCATGTCCAGCTCCTGCCACACACCCCTCCACCATGGCTAGTATGGTTCTGCTCTTTACTGGCAGCACCCAGGACAGAACCTTGAAAGAACATAGCACAGGGTAGAAGTATGTGGGGACTAGAGCTAGATATTCAAATCCAGGCCTCATACTGGCTGTGTGACCTTGGACAAGTTACTTGACCTGTCTGTGTTTCTGCTTCCTCATCTGCAGACAAGGGGATAGTAACAGGGCCTATTTTGTAGACTGGTTGTGAAGATAAAGTGGGATAATGCTGGGGCGCTTGGATGGCTCAGTCGGTTGAGTGACTGACTCATGATTTCTGCTCAGGTCATGATCTTAGGGTCCTGAGATTGAGCCCTGAGTTGGGCTCTGCGCTCAGCAGGGAGTCTGCTTCAGATTCTCTCTGTTCACACATGTGCACGCATGCGTGTGTTTTTTCTCTCTAAAATAAATAAATAAATCTTTAAAAAAGTGGGATATGCCTGGCAAGAGTCTAGACATGGTGAGTCCTTAAGAAATGCATCTATTATCATGGCTGGGGTTTGACACTGCACTGGCCTCAGCTTCTGCTCAGCGCAACATTCCCTGAACCTGCCTTGGTTCACAAAGCCTGCTCCAGTCTGTGAGCTCAGGTGGCCCTGTTCTACAGAGCAGGAAATGAAGGGAACTCAGAGAGGTCGAATGACATTTCTGAAGCCCTACAACTAGTCTGGGGCAAAATCAACTGAAGGAGACGGACAGGCAGTTGCAAAGGGACCAAGTGAAGTGTGTGTGTGCGGGGGGCGGGGCTCAGGGCTGGGAGCAGGAAGCAGAGGAGACAGGCAGGGCTGAGTAGGAGCGGAAGCAGGTTCCAGCAGGAAGAGGGAGAGGAAACCAAGCAGCCTCCTCAGGGGCGGTGGAAGCTCTGGCTACGGACACCTGGCTGTCCCATTAGGTCCCTGCAGACCTCTCCTGCCTCACTTCTGTGTCCTGAGCTGCAGCTAAAAAGCCCTTTGCTGAGTCACCCAGCAGCTGGAAGAGTCGTGGAGCTTCCTGAGTCTTCCTGTAGAGCTGGCCAGTTTCATTCCCCTGCCGAGCAGCTCCTCGGAGCCTCAGCTTCTGCTCCGGCCTGGCTTTCAGCTGATTGTGTACCCTTGGGTAGGTTGCTTTACCTCTTAGACCCCTGACTGTCCAGCAGAGGTTCCCATCACCAGAATGCAGCCCCCAGGAAGCCAGGGACTTTGCTGGGTATGCTAGGGCCAGCAATGCGGTCAGGTCCATGATGTTCAGAGAGGTTTGTCAGGTACGTGAATGCATGAATGCTCGGCCTTGGTCTGAGGGCAGTAGAGGAAACCAGATAAGCAAATAGGCAGCAAGGCCCAACTTGGTCCTATGCTCTAGATCTGAACACTGGCAATTGGACCCCTGCTTCATGATGCTTCCAGGCCTCAGATTCTCCATAACTGAACCCAGACTCATCACCTGCCCTCCCATCCCTGCTGTTGCTCACACATTCCCAGATCCAAAGTCTTTGCCCCTGACCACAGAGAAGGTCCCTTCAGTGTCATCACCCTCATCTCCTCACCTCCTAAATAATTCTCTATTCCACCCACTCTCTCCATCTCAACTCCATCACCTTGCCAGACCACATCCTCTCTCCCCTCCTACCTTCCAGAATGACCTCCCAACTGGCCTATCTCCAGGCATGCCCTGACCCACCCCACCCCATCCCATTTCATTCTTCCCACTGCAGCCAGATGGGTCTTTTGCTTCCAGGGCTCCTCATGGTCCTCAGGACAGAGTCTGAATTCCTCAGCAGGGCCTGCATGGCCCTTGGAAACTGGACTCCTGCTTATGTCCAGTCTCCTCCCTCTCCATACTCCTCTCCTCTTCATAACACTCCCCTTATGTTTCAGGAACGACCCTGCTGTTGCCATGCCTCTGCACCTTTGCACATTCCATTCCTTTGGCCTCCCTTGTCTGCATGATAAACACCCATCTCTCAAATCCCTCAAAAAGTCTCAGGAAACCCATCCTAACTGGCCCAGAGTTGCATAATTTCCCCTCAGACTTGTACAACTTATTGTGAACACATTTATATCCTATTTCTCATGTTGTACCTCAAGTATTTGGATGACTCTGATCCCTAAGGGGTATTTCTAGAATAGGTACATGATTTGTTCAGATTGAACATGAATATATATATGTGAATATTAAAATTGAACTGTATCTAGCTCAAGTAGGTGTTCATAAATATGTAATCAATGAATGTATTGAAGGATAGAAAAAAGAATGGACAAATGGAAGGATGGAAGAAAGAATGGTTGGATAGATGGATAGATGGCAGTAAGGAAAATGGAAAGGCGGATGGGTGGATATATTGAAAGAACAAGGATGAAGGGAAGGATGGACAGCTGGATGGTAGGAAAGAAGGATAAAAACAAGAGATGGGTAGATGGAGGGAGGGAGGGAAAGACTCAAGTTTGGGTGGATGGAAGGAAGGGTGGGGAGATGGAAGAAAGGAAGGAAGAGAAAAAGCATGAGTGTTTAAAAGAGTAGTTGGATGGAATGGATGGAAGGAAGTAAGAAAGGGTGAAATGATGGATGATGGGTGGATGGATGGATGGTTGGATGGATGGATGGATGGTTGGATGGATGAAGAGAGGGATAAAAAGATGGAAGAATGTAAGGGAAGATAGGAGGAAGAATGGAAGCATGGTTGGGTGAATGGATCAATGCTTAGCTGTGATTCAAGGATGGATGTTAACAGTTTTTGTGTCACTTGAGCTGGTCAGCTTTCTCACAAGGCATTCTGGGGCTCCCAGTTGGTCCTGGCATGGTGCAATTACACTGTACATTTTGACCTTAGACAATAAACTAATCATCTACTTGTGGTTGTTAGGAAAAACTAGAATGCTAGAGATCAGTCAGTTCAATATGTTCAAGGGGGGAATGGGGCTCAGGGGGTTTGGGCAGCCTGCCTAGGTCAGAGCCAGTTCCCAATGCATCTGACTGGAACTCGGCTCTTCCAGTTCCTTCCAGGGCTCTGCATTCTACTCTTTGACTTGCTCAAGGCTTCTCCCCAGAGGCTCATTCTGAGCAGGCACTGCCTGTCCACTAACCTGGGAGAGATTTTTTTCATGGAACAAATGAGAAAAGGAAATGATCTCAACCCAGGGTTGAGGCTGGGGAGGCCTGAGCGAGGCAGCTGCTTTTCCACACTAAACGTGACCCTGGACACATTCCTGAGGGGCAGGAAGAGGATCTGGTCCAGTGCCAGCTTCCCGGCCTCCTGCCAGGGCCACGAAACAGAGAAGGTTTGGGTAGTAGCATAGAGCAGTCTGGGTGCCCAGAAAACCCTCAGGGAAGGTGAGCTGCGAGGTCATAGTTACCCTCAATGAACCCAGGGCAGGGTGTGAGGCTGGAGGCATCCATGCTCCCCCTGCTCCTGCCCCTGCCCCTGCCTTGTGGTTAAGGTCCAAAGGCTGACCTTCTACCCGTGTCCTCAGCCTTGGGTCCTCGGTAGCACTCACCTCTCTCTCTCTCTGAGTTCTTCACCCACAGATTTAATTAGTGAAGCTTCCAGAAGATGCGTGGAGCCCACACCTGTCCTGTATCACTGCATCCCAGTGTGGGCGGCAGTGACCAAGGGGAGCTGTGCCTGGGAAGTCATTTGCCCCTTTCTCGGGTCTCCTTCCATGCAAAGCCCCACTCTGGGATGCCTGGTGGTCACTGCCCTGGAATGTCCACCTTTTCCTCTCATGGAGAGCTCGCAGCCTCTTGAGGGGAGGGTCTTGGGGTTTCTACTATATAGACATAGACCCAGAACCCAGCACAAGCAGTCAAGGGAGGTCACACCGTTTAGTTACCCAGGGGTGCAGATTATGGAAGGTACCGTCAATGAGAGGTAAAGACTTCACTTTTTTAACCTCTCTGTCTAATTTTCTAAGTTCTGCTGCATGTTTGTTTTCTTTAGGGCAGCCGATGGACAAAGCACATATTTTTGAACCAGCAAAGTTTTTAGTGTTTTCTTTTTCTTCCTTTCTTCCTGGGAAACAATTCAGGGTTTTCTTTTCATGCTTCATGACCATAGTGACTGAAAAAAAAAAAAAAAAAAAACAACTCTGCTTTGGAAAATCCAGGGAGAGTCCAAGTTTCCTAGGGAGGCTGGCTTGGCTGGTGGGGTGTGGGCTTTCTCGCTTTCTTTGGTGCAGACGTGGTTAGCTAGTCCCTGCCGGTCAGCTTCAAACAGCCCTTTGTGGGCCTCACGCCCACTGTGGTTTTTAATGTTGTTATGTTTCAGAGTTAAGAATCTGTGGTTTTTAATTGCACCTCAGGATACCACTCGGCTCTGTTCTCAACAACTGCGCCCCCTACAGGCTGAGCAGAGAGACTCAAGGTAAGGTGTGAGGCTCTGTCATGCTGGTAATCCATGAAAAAACACACAGAAATCTGTATTTATTCAACCGGGAGATGTCCTAGAAACCTTTGCAGAGAACTAGATATGAATTCTAATTTTAAAATATTATGTTTGTGTAAATTAATATTTGAGTTGGACAAATATATAGAAAAGTTCAATAAATCTGTGTTTTGGGATGCTCTTTACTGCTTAAGAGTCCACCCTCCTTATGGGCTTCCTTGCGTCTGCTCTTGACCCTTACGATCTCTTTTCAGCATCACGGCCAGAGCAAAACTTAAGGCACACACATTTAAGACAGGGGTCAGAAAAGTTTCTCTATAAAGGGCCAAATAATAAATATTTAAACTTCATGGGTGGTACAGTCTCTGGGGTGGCAACTCAACTCTGCACAAAGCAGCTATAGACAATAGTAAACAAGTGGCTGTGGCTGTGTTCTAATAAAACTTTATTTACAAAAGTGGACTGAGGGCCTGATTTAGCCCTTGGGCTGTATTTTGCCAGTCCCTCTTTAGAAAAAGGACAGACATAAATGACCTGTATGGTGAGGAGGTTGAGGTATATGTGGATTAGTGGAAGAATTGCATGGGGTGCCATGTGGAGAAGACTCGGAGTGTTGGACATCCCCCCTTAAAAGATCAAGGGATGGGAGAGGGACCACTCAGTGGTCCCAGAGGCAGGCCATTATGAGGGGAAGCTACTGGAGGTTTATTTTCATTCATGAGAAGATAAACCCCATAAACAACAAAGGGGCGAGTTCCCCATCATTAAAGGCATACAAGCAAAGGCTGGGGCATGGGAGAATTTGGTTGGGTGTTCTTTAATGCCCAATCTTGCTCTTGGAGTCAGAAGTCCTCTGCTTCTGCTCAAAACTCTCCATGGTCTCACCATGGCCCCTGCTTTGCTTAAAGCAGAAGCCAAAGTCCCCACAGAGACGACCGACAGCTCTGCTGCATCTCCCTCCTCTCCCTCTCTCTCCACTCCTGCCCTGCTGGCCTCTGGGCTGCTTCCTGAGCCCCAGACACACACTCACCCAAGTGCCTCTGCTCTGGCTGCTCTGTTTCCTGGAATTCCGTCCCCAGACCTTCTCACAGCCAACATTCATATGGCCAACTGACATCTATGTCAACCCCGACCCCCCACACTCCCTAGCCCTCTACCCTATGTTACTGTTTCCCTTAGCACGTACCCCTACTTGATATGCCTTTGAGTTTACCTATGTATCTGGCTGACCTGTTTATTTAGTTTACCGATTTGGCTGTGTTCTCCAACGAGAATGTCAGCTCCACGAGGCAGGGACCATTGTCTCTGGGTCACTACTGGTTCATAGTAGGCACTCAATAAACAGTTACTGAAGATGGCAGGTTGTCCTTTTCAAAGATGGCTGCCACCACACCTCCCACCCCACTGGCTCTTCTTACAGTGTGATTCCGACACTCACCCCTGTGAGTAGTGAGGGTCTCTGCTCTCTCCCCTTGAATCTTGGTCGGCCTGTGACCGTGTCAGAAATGAGGTTACACGACTTCACAGATTGGGTTCGAGGAAGCGACAGAGCTCTGTCCAGTTCTCTTGGGATGTCCACCCTTGGAACCCAGCCACCATGGTGTGAGGAAGCCCAAGCCACATAGAGGCCACGTGCAGATGCTCCATCCAGCGGCCCCTGCTGAGGTTCCTGCTGGCAGGCAGCCTTGAATGCCAGACTCAGGTGACAGGAAGTCTTCGGAATGGCTCCAGCTCCAGCCACTGCAGCCACACCAGAGGCTCCACGTGAGAACTGGCCAACCCCCAGAACTGTGGGATGTTGTCATGAAATGTTATTGTTCGAAGCCACTAAGTGTTGGGGGTGATTTGTTATCTAAAGAACATTCAGGAACAGCATGCTGATGTGGTGTTTATAACTCCCATGTTCCCCACCTCAGTGCTCTGGGACCCCACGTGACCCTGACCCCTTACTGGAAATCAGCCCCCCTCCGAGGGGGTCCTGCCGTTTCTGCACGTCTTCCTGGACACTGCCTACCTCGTGTGCTCTCTGAAAGCTTCCCCTGGGGCGGGGGTGGGGCCTGCCCTCTTCTCTGGAGTCCGCTGAAACTCCTTTTTCTGCCTGGCTCTCTGCTGAGGCCTCAGGAGGCATGGGGACATGGCTTTCCCCGGGGTGTTTCCCCCTCCCTAGAGTGGCCAGAAAGATGCCCCTGCATGGAGGTCATTGTTCTTGATACCGCGGTCCCAGAAACTGTTCACCACTCTGGGCGCCTCTACCACCCACAGTGGGAAACAGAGGCACAAGCTTGTTTTTACCTCCCAGCTGCCTCCACGTGATCCAGGAGAGCTCACCCATCAGCAAGACCACTCTAGGCCCTGCAGCTACAAATGTGAGTCCAAGAAGGGAGGAAATCCTTCCATCCTCCTTGCCCCCACCTCCGTGACACTCCCTTTTCATGAATGTTCTTTCCAAGATGCTTGGCAGCACTCGTTCCGTTCAGATTTTACCTGACAAACGTGCCAGTGTCCACCCAGGGTGTGGTTCAGCATCATGGTCCCACCCATGGTCCCTAGGATCCCCAGAGAGCCCAGCACTGGTCTGGTCTATCTATGAGCACATGGTTCTACTTCTTTTCTTCTTCCAGAGTCCTCTGGCCCAGGTTGGGGCAAGCGACCCTGCACCTGCCCTCTGTCCGAGAGCTGCTGAAGGGGCTGAGAGCCCGGGCAGGCCTGGGGCTAAGAGTACAGACTCCAGAGTCAAGCAGACGCAGGTTTTCATCTGCTTTGTGGCTTTGGCCAAGTCACTTACCCTCTGCGATCTTGGAAAGCAGAAGTGGTCTTTCTGGGGCTACTGTGAGGATCAGTGAGGTAATATGTAAAACGTGCTTCGCATAGTGCTTGGCACATGGTAGGCTTGTAATCAACAGTAGTTGTCATTCTTGTTGTGTGACTTGCTAAGGTCATGCAGCCAGTCAAGCCACAGGCAGCCCTGTGTCCCTGTTTCCGCGCTTCCCCTGGCTCACTGTGCCCTGCCTCACATCATGCTTGCACACTCCCACTTCCTGGGGCTTCGTCCTCTCCTCACTGCCACCGCCTCTGGAGAGACAGCCCAGGGCGCTACGTCAGGGCCACAAAGCCAGCTCCCCCTGGGGCTTCCTTCCTGGGCTTGCAAATCAGAATAAGCTCTTCTTCTCTGCCTTTGCAGACCTCCCCTTTCTTCTTATTCCCCCCAGACGAAACAGAAAGAAGGTTCCAGGGAAGGAGAACATGTCACTATTTGGCCTTTGACTCAGGGTCAAAGGGATCAAGGCTTGGCTGCTGGAAGCAACATGAACCGCCAGAGGGCTTGGGGTATGCAACTCTGCCCTTTACTAGCTGTGTGAGCTTGGGCAAGTCCCTTTACCTCTTTGAGCCTCAGTTTTGTTATCTCTGAAATGGGCATAGTAGTACTAGCCCAGGGCATTTGGTGCTTCTGCCTTGCTCTGGGGCCACCTCTTCTCTGGAACCATAATCTCTTTTACCTCCTCCCCAAAAGAAGTCTCATGGTGATGATGTGTACAGGTTTGCTTGCCCTTCACTTTTAAGCATCTTGAGGCCTGGGACCTCTGCTGTGTCCCCCGTTCGTGGCTTCACACCCAGCACAGGACCATATCTGAAGAAACCAACCTGTGTCAAAGGAGAGGCTGTGGATGGATTTGTGACCTCACAGCTCCAGCTGGGATTGAGAGCCCAGAAGAAAAACTCCCCAACTAGTGCCCCAACAAGGCAGAGGTAGGGGCAGGGGCAGGCCAAGGAGGGCTGCTCTTACCTCACCTGGCCTTTGGAGAATTCTTAGACAGTGGCCCAGGGGCCAGCCCAGCCCAGCCCACTGCAGGTGGCACTAACTCAGAGGATGACTAACTGCCCCAATTCCCAGAATCCTAGAGCCCCAGAGGTACCTCAGCTAGAGAAATGTCTAGATTCCACAGGCCTGAGATGTTTTATTTTCCCCAAGAGTTTCATCTTGTAATCTTTGTTATTCTCATTGTCATCATCAGATAAGCTTACATAATGCTTCTGATACACCGTGGCTTTTCTAAGTGCTCAAAACATGTGAATTGACCTAGTGTACCAACTCTAGAACATGGATACTCTTCATTAACCTGGGGCCCAGAGAGGTTGGGTAACATGCCCATGTCATGTGGCTAATGGGCAGAGTGGGGCTTCTTGTTGCCTTCTGAGGGCAGCAACTGAGAACAAGGCACAAAATGCTTCTAGGCCCATCCCCAGGCACAACTGTAAGTTCTCTCCCATGCCACCTGGGGCCTCGTGAGCTTTGGTTTCTTCATTTGTAAGTGGGGACAGTAATGGCCAGCTCTGTGGAGGCACGGGGCTGGGTACAGGAAGGAGCTCAATACTCAAAATCTGGCCTTCTCTCCTTCCTGTCCACCCTCTGGCCAAGGCTGGCTCAGAAGTCCTTGCTGATACAGTTCTGCTGGAACAACATTCTGGGGCGAGAGGGGGTAATAGTGGGACCAGGGAGGGGCCTTTGACTCCAGGGCTGGCTGCACTGGGGTGCAGCCCAAGTGTGCCATCCCCAGGCCAGGGAGCATGTGCCCAGACCTTCCCCTGTAAGGCAGAAAGCCTCAGCTGGCCCCTTTAAAGAACACTTGGCCAGGCTCACAGCAACCCCAGGGCCAGGCCCTGAGCTATGGGCTGTTTGCCAGGGTAGGGTGACCCTGGGTCAGAAGGCCTCCCCAGGATGGCCCCCCTCCACCTTTGAGGAAATCCACTCTGTTCCCCAAAGGATTCCCTGTGTGAGTGTCCTGCTGGCCAAGGTACACAGGGCCTTTGTTGGTGGAGCCTGGGGTGTGGGCAGGAGGGGAGGATGGGGCTTGGGCCGGGAGGAGCACCCGGTCTGGCGGAAGCCCATTGGGCACTTGCCCAGGAGTCATGGGTATCCCTGGAAATAAGTTTCTGGCCCCCAGAGCCCCACCCTTGGCCCTCCTGGGTCCTCTGGGTGAGGTGAGGCGTAACAGGAACCTCAGGGCCGGAGAGGCAGAGCTCAGAGTACAATTTGCCCTTCTCCTAGAGGAAGGGAGCCAGGGAGGGTGGCACTGGCTGAAGGTCACACAGGAGCCCTGGCTGCTGGCCACCATGGGCTGGGCCTGTCACGGGAGGCCTCTCAGGCACGGAGGGCTTCAAGGTAGTCCTTTGATATTCTATGCAAAGGAGGTGACAGCCCTAGGCATGACTGAGATATCCACAGGGCTAAAGGAAGCTCATTTTATAGCCACCAGGGAGGGTTCCCTCACCGGATACACCTCCTTGGCCCCTAAGCATGTATATGCAGGAAAGAAATCCTTTACCTAGCTGGTAGCTACCCCGGGATACTATCGGGGACACGGCTTTAAAAGCTATTATTGATTAATTGCAAGCATTCAAAACAAGACCATGATTTTTTTTAACCCTATCTTGGTATGTCTTGGTTTGGTAAAGACATTAAGACCCTTAAAAATGACTGTGGTTTCGGTTGTTCTCCATCTCCGTGGGCCTGGGCCTGGGGACTTCTGGGTGAGCGGCTGGGCAGCCTCCCCCTGACTCCCCACCCACCCTAGGGATGGCAGGAAGGTGGTGAGGAGTTACATCTGAGCCAAGGGCTGACGACCATTGTGTGGGGGACAAGCGGATGCCTCCCAAATCAGCTCAATGCCGAAGATAGACTCTCGGCTGCCAGGCCTGTCTCAAGCAGCCTCTCCTCTGTGACCTTGGGCCAGAGACCCCCTACCCTCCTCACCCCCACTCCTGCCGGGGCCTCAGGGTCTCCACCTGAGTCTCAAGGGGCTGAGGTGAGTGACCTCTCTGCTATCCTCCAGCCCTGCCCTGCATGGCAAGGACACCCCAGCTTGGTGCTGGGGAAGCCCCTCCAATGTGGGGAACCACCTCTAACAGTCCAGGGCTTGAGCAGCCTCAGGAAGGAAAGAAAATGCTCTTTAAGTTGTCATAACAGAGCGGGCCTCCAGGCACCTCCTGTTTACCAAGCCTGAGTAAATACAGCCAGGCCCTTAGCAACAGGCACAAAGGGGCCCTTGTGCCTCCTGCTCGCCCTCCCTCAGCTCCCTCCCTGAGCTCAGCCCCAGCTGGGAGCACTGAGAAAGGCAGGGTGGCCTGGCTCAGGGCCACCTGGTGGGTGACAGTGGTGGGTGCAATACCTGCTTTGGGAGGGGGGTGGGGTGTGTCAGGGAGCCAGGTCCTCAGGGGTCCCCATCTTCTGCAGGCAGGAAGTTCTGCCCTATTTTGATATGGCTTGTCAGTCAGAGATGGAGCAGGTAAACCTTACACCAAGGAAGCAGGGAGTTCAATGTCAGTCTTAACTGTGAAAGTCTAGGCGTGTGATGAATCCGCCTTGAGCCTCAGTTTCCTTGTTTGTGATCAGGGACGACCATACCACGCCTGCCTTACCTGGCCACCTGGACACCAAACGAGATGGATGTTCATTCTATAAAACCTACCCCGGCAGACAGAGGGAAATGCTTCAGGCCAAGGGGCAGACCAGGAGTCAAGAGTCAATGTTAAGTGGGTGGTGCCTCCGTCGAGCCCTAGGAACTCCTAGAGCTCCCTTTGAACGATGAGGAGTCTCATTACTGGAGGCGTGCTCTGTGCCAGGCACTGGGAAGCAGGTGGAGAGGCCCGTACCCCTCTCCCCTTAAACCCTCACTGTCTAAACAGGGGATAAGGCAGGTGATGACAAAGGGCTGATTTCTGTAGTATGTAGAGTGTTACTGCAAATCAGTAAAAGGATGAATGGCCTGGTTCAAAAATGGGAAAGGATGTGAAGAAGTAATTCATAAAAGAATGGCTGATAAACAATTGGGAAAAAAAAAAAAACCAACACTACCAGTAACAAAATGAAAATAAAAGTCACGGTGAGATTTTCCTTTTTTCCCTCCCATCAGGTGATCAAAAGATTAGAAATGTTTCTCCGAATATTCGCACAAGTGGGGGAAATGGGCGCCTTCACATATGAACGCTCTGCTACTTACTAACTCTGGACCACTGACAAAAATTTCCCTGGGGCCTCACCTTTCTCATCTGTAAAATGGGTATGACAGCATCCACCTGGCAGGTTTGTGGGGGGAATTAAATAAGTCATAACGTATAAAGTGCTCAGGACTGTGCCAGGCAAGAAAAAGTGCTTAATACACGGTAGTTAGTTATTTGTATTATTACTATTGGTTCAAAGTATAAATTGGTACAACCTTTCTAAAGGTCAACTTGGAAACACATATCCCACTTTTAAATGTGCCCACTAATTCCAGCTCGAAGAAAACAATCAGACAAGCGAGCAAAGTGCGACACACAGGATATTCATCAGAGTATGGTTTGTGAAAACAAAAAACTGGAAGTAACCTAAGTGTCTGTGAATAGGGAACAGAATAATTAGATTATAATCCACCTCTCCGAAGGAATACTGCCCAGCAATGAGATCAGATTGGGTAGACATATTTGTATTGACATGGAAAGTTCTACATGTTACCCTGATGGAGGACAAAGCAGGTCATGTGACATCTGATACAAAGAGATGGCGTTTCTGTGTGAATGTAGACATAGGTTTGTAGGGGTGTCCGCGAATGGAAGGATGTGTGCAAACATACTCGCCTGAGTGCTAGGGGGAGTGTTCTCTTAAGGTAGCTTGTATTTTCTTCTTTATACCTTTTTGTATTATTGAAACCAAAATACACACAAATAAGTATACAGTTGTTTTTTAAAAGCTTATTAAAGCTATTTCGTTGTTGTTGTTTTTCATTAACGTTCAAAGGCAGTTATGTGCTGAATGTGGAAACATGGCCTGATGTTCTGCATCTGGAAATGGCCCAGTGCCGTGGAGACTTCAATGGGGATTCTCAGCAGGGACAGGAAAGGTGGGGTCAGTCCTGATGCGGGGAGGGGGAGGCTCCATTGAGGGCGGGCACAGAGGACAGGGAAGGGCACGAGGTCAGGGCCAGGGGACACTGCTCATGGTCAGGACTCTGGAGGAGCGTGGGCGGGGAGGGATGAGGAGCAGGGGTTCGAACAGTAGATGAGGCCAGGTCGCGGGGGTCGGAAGGCCAGAGGCAGGGCATGGATTTTATTCAGAAGGGACAGGGAGCTGGGGCAAGGCATGGGCCCTGACCTGGCGTCTCTGTCCTCTTTTGGTGGCTTACATTTGGGCCTCACCGCTCTGGGCAGGAGAGCCTTGGAACAGAGGGGACAGGCTTGAGGAGGTAGGGGGACCCTCACACACGAGCAAGTTCTTCCTGCCTGAAGCCGGCCGGGGCTGTGGCCGTGACCGAGTCTCTCCCAGTCCAGTAGAGCCTGGGCCACCCCGTGATGCACAAAGGGAGTTGGTCCCCATGCACCTGCTGGGATTGGGGAGCCTGAGGGAAGGGCTGGATCCCTGTGGTCAGCAGGCTTTCCCACCCCGGAGCCTAACAAGGACCATGTGCCACTCCCCAGAGCCATCTGACGGCAGCCCAGTTAGGAACCACAGGGTTTCCGCCAGGGCATCGTGTAATTCTGGGAGCTCCCAGGCTCCAGTCTCTGGGCTCCAGCCACTTCCCTGGTTGGCCAGAGTTGCACTACGGACACCTTGGGGTTCAGATGATTCCATGTGGTGGGGCTTATCCTGTGTACAGCAAGATGTTTAGCAGCATCCTTGGCCTCTACGCACAGTTGTCAGACAGAACGACCCAAATGTCTCCCATCTCCCCCTGGGTGGCACAATCGTCCCCCAGCTGGGAACCAGGGCTTCACTGGGACCTCCGTGGCCGTCAGCCCCTCTCCTGGACTGAACATGCCTCCAGGGCAGGGTGGCTCGTTCGTGGAAGGTGCTCCAGTAGTTTGTGATGGCTGAAGGCGAGCTCCAGCACCCGCCCCCACCAACCCTTGTCCCTGGACCTCTTGGATGCTGGATGCTTCTCCCTGCAACCAGCCCAGAGAAGCACTCCCCGCCCCTCCCCTGCAGTGGGTCTGCCTAGCCCAGGACGCTGAAAGCCTCATTGTGCCTCCCGCCTCTCCCAGCTCTGGTCTGCAGGTCGCCATGGGGGAAAGAACCAAATCCTTTGAGTGCCACTCATCACACCCACACGTGGGAAGCCAGTGGCAGGCATGGCCCGCGGGGGGGACTCCTTGTCCTTGGATCACTACATAGGTGTCCTTCCTGCCCAGCCTTCCCTGGAGCTGACTGTCAGAGGGCAGGGCCACCCAGATGTAGCTCCCCGCCCTTAACACCCCAAATCACTTATGGGGAGCTAAATTCTCAGAAGGGAAGCTGAAAGGGGGCCATAGACAATGTGTTTCGTGAAGGGCAGGGAGGAGACAGCCCGGAGGGGTCCTGCACCAGGCACAGCCCTGGTGAGAAGTGAGCCTCATGAGGGGCTCCTGCAGCAAGCATCGGGGGCCAGGATCTGCGCCGAGGAGGAGTTGTTTCCATCTCAGACTCAGATCTGGAAGGATTCTGTCACATGCAATGCTTGGGACAAGGGAGCTGGGGGGCCAAACATAAAGCAAGAAGCCATTCTCGTTAGGCGGGTGGGCGGCAGGGCACGGAGCACGTTGAAGGAAGGAAGGCCACGACGGCAGCCAGGCTGGCGCTGGGCAGGTAGGGAGCTGAGAGCCCTCGCACCTTCAGGGACCGCCCCACCCCCAGGTTGTGCATGCGGTGACACGGCCTTGGGTCAGGAAGGACTCCTTCCCAAGACCCATGACCTGGACGAGAGCTCACAGGGCACGCAGGGCCTCAGCAGAACTCTGGAATTTGGGGTCCCTTTCCCTCCTCCCAAGGGACTTCAAATGCCTGTGCCTTCTGGAGTCTTCTGTCCTCACATTGCCCCCTGGAGGAGGGATGGAGGATGGAGCTCATGGCCAAAAGGGCACGAATGCCAGGCATTTTAACTGGACCCTTCCCCTCCTCTTCTTGGCCATCAGAATCCTGATTCAATTCAAAACAGCAGAGTCCTGGGGCCCGGGGGATGAATCTTGCCTCACTGATGGTCCTGTGCCCCTTTGTCAGATTCTCTCTTTCCTGGCCTCCCCTGTTGCTCTAGGTGGCCAGGGACCCAGTTCCAGGCAATAAAATATAAAGGAAAGTCTGTGGGGAGGGAGAGGGTGGGAACTGGGAGAGCTTTTGTTTCTTCAGAAAAGAGAGGGATTTGAAAGGAGAGTTCCCTTTGGCCACCTTTCCTCTTCCTTCTGCTGGAATGCAGGCACGATGGCCAGAGCTGCAGCAGCTATCCTGCAACTATGTGGCACCAGGTTAACACCGAGGATGATGGGCAGAGAGATGGAAAGAACTTGGGTCCTTGATGACCTCACTAAGCTGACGAACCACCCAGAAGTCCCCTATGCCCAGGGTCCTTGTTAACTAAGCAACTACTGTACATGTGGTTTAGCTAGATTCTTATAACTGAACATGTTAGGAAGGCAGGGAGGTGTGACTTGCTCAGTGTGAGTGTGTGTGAAGGACCCAGCATGGTGGGCACTCTCACCACCCTGTGTATGTGCTTACACATATGGACGTGTGCAGATGGGTGATGGTTGTGTCGCATACACGTACACGTGACCTCTGGGGGCAGAGTGTGATTCAAGTCCAGGTCTTATGACTTGGCCCGTGTCCTTGGGGCTCTCCCTTGCCCTTGCTGAGGTGCAGCTTCCCTCACTAACCAGGGAGAGTAAGGATGACTGACTACATTGGCAGTTAATAGGTCAAGCATCGCGATATCCCAGAGGTAGGGCAAGAGTCCTGGCTCCACCTGGCAGATGGGAAAACCGAGGCTCAGAGAGGTTAAGTGATATGCCAGGGTCATGAGCCAAGCTGTGGCAAAGCTGGGACCCGAACCAGATCTTTTGCTCTCTCGTGTGGCCTCACACAGCCCTCTGGCTGCTGGAGGGCTGCACATGCGCATGGTGTGTACAAGGCGTGTAGGTAGGGGTGTGTGTTTGTGGGCAGGGGTGTGTGTACAGGGGCACGAGTGCAGGGTGTGTGTGCAGAGGTGTGTGCTCAGGGTATGTGCTGGGGTATGCATAGAGGAAGGGTGCAGGGGTGTGTGTTCAGGGGCATGTGTCCAGGGTATGTGTGCAGAGGTGTGTGTACAGGGTATGTGCAGGGGTGTGTGTGCAGGGGCACATGTTAAGGGTATGTGTGCAGAGGTGTGTGCATAGGGTATGCGCTGGGGTATACATGCAGGAAGGGTGCAAGGGTGTGTGTACAGGGGTATGTGTGCAGGCTATGTGTGCAGAGGTGTGTGTATAGGGTGTGTGCAGGGGTGTGTGCATGCAGTCATACAGCCCAGTCACATAGGCGCTCCCAGACTCCCAGCTTCCATAATGGCCATCCCTGTCGGACAGACAACTCCCTCCAGCTCCCTCCAGCTCCCTCCTGCTCCCTCTGGCTCCATCCTGCTCCCTCCTGCTCCATCCTGCTCCATCCTGATCGCTCCTGCTCCATCCTGCTCCCTCCATCCAGCTCCCTCCAGCTCCGTCCTGCTCCCTCCAGCTCCGTCCTGCTCCCTCCAGCTCCGTCCTGCTCCCTCCAGCTCCCTCCAGCTCCCTCCTGCTCCCTCCTACTCCCTCCAGCTCCGTCCTGCTCCCTCCAGCTCCCTCCTGCTCCCTCCTGCTCCCTCCAGCTCCCTCCTGCTCTCTCCAGCTCCCTCCAGCTCCCTCCTGCTCCCTCCAGCTCCCTCCTGCTCCCTCCAGCTCCCTCCTACTCTCTCCAGCTCCCTCCTGCTCCCTCCTGCTCCCTCCAGCTCCCCCCTGCTCCCTCCAGCTCCCTCCTGCTCTCTCCAGCTCCCTCCTGCTCCCTCCTGCTCCCTCCAGCTCCCTCCTGCTCCCTCCAGCTCCCTCCTGCTCCCTCCTGCTCCCTCCAGCTCCCTCCTGCTCCCTCCTGCTCCCTCCAGCTCCCTCCTGCTCCCTCCAGCTCCCTCCTGCTCCCTCCTGCTCCCTCCAGCTCCCTCCTGCTCCCTCCTGCTCCCTCCAGCTCCCTCCAGCTCCCTCCTGCTCCCTCCTGCTCCCTCCTGCTCTCTCCTGCTCCCTCCAGCTCCCTCCCGCTCCCTCCAGCTCCCTCCTGCTCCCTCCAGCTCCCTCTTGATCCCTCCTGCTCCCTCCTGATCCCTCCAGCTCCCTCCTGATCCCTCCAGCCCCTCAACTCCATCCTGCTCCCTCCAGCTCCCTCCTTCTCCCTCCTGCTCCATCCAGCTCCTGCCTGCTCCCTCCAGCTCCCTCCTGATCCCTCCTGCTCCATCCTGCTCCCTCCTGATTGCTCCTGCTCCCTCCTGCTCCCTCCAGCTCCCTCCTGCTCCATCCTGCTCCCTCCAGCTCCCTCCAGCTCCCTCCAGCTCCCTCCAGCTCCCTCCAGCTCCCTCTTGCTCCCTCCAGCTCCCTCCTGCTCCCTCCAGCTCCTCCTGCTCCCTCCAGCTCCCTCCTGGCCCTCCTGCTCCATCCTGCTCCTTCCAACTCCCTCCTCTCCCTCCTGCTCCCTCCTGCTCCCTCCACCTCCTTCCTGCTCCCTCCTCTCCCTCCTGTTCCCTCTTGCTCCCTCCTGCTCCCTCCAGCTCCCTCCTGCTCCCTCCAGCTCCCTCCTGCTCCCTCCAGCTCCCTTCTGCTCCATCCTGCTCCCTCCTGCTCCCTCCTGCTCCCTTCAGCTCCCTCCTGCTCCCTCCAGCTCCCTCCTGCTCCATCCTGCTCCCTCCTGATCGCTCCTGCTCCATCCTGCTCCCTCCAGCTCCCTCCAGCTCCATCCTGCTCCCTCCAGCTCCCTCCTGCTCCTTCCTGCTCCCTCCTGCTCCCTCCAGCTCCCTCCTGCTCCCTCCTGCTCCCTCCTGCTCCCTCCAGCTCCCTCCTGATCCCTCCAGCTTCCTCCTGCCCCCTCCTGCTCCCTCCAGCTCCCTCCTTCTCCCTCCTGCTCCATCCAGCTCCCTCCTGCTCCCTCCTGCTCCATCCTGCTCCCTCCTGATCGCTCCTGCTCCATCCTGCTCCCTCCAGCTCCCTCCTGATCCCTCCAGCTCCCTCCTGTCCCTCCTGCTCCCTCCAGCTCCCTCCTGCTCCCTCCAGCTCCCTCCAAATCCCTCCTGCTCCCTCCTGCCCCCTCCAGCTCCCTCCAGCTTCTTCCTGCTCCCATCTGCTCCCTCCAACTCCCTCCTGCTCCCTCCTGCACCCTTCAGCTCCCTGGGGCCCAGGGGGCCTCCACAATAGCTGCCTCTTGCTCACTTCTCCAAAACAACTTCATCATCAGCCTGGGCAACAGCTCCCCAGGGATGGGCCACCTCCCTCCTGTTTACCACCTGCGTGGGCCTCCCCCTGCCGGGCTGCTCCAGGCTGCCACCAGCCAGTGTTTTCCAGGCCCCAAACCCTTTCCCTCCTCGCATCTTTGAGGGCCAGCTTAGGTGCAGCTGCTCCTGAGAAGAGCTTCCCTTTCCTTTGCTGCCAAGAGCCTCCCAAACAAGGGGGGGCTTCCCAGCCTTCTCCAGTTGGGCAGCCTGGGGGGCAGCGGTGGGGACCTGTGTGAGATAGAAGGAAGGCAAATAAGTCAGAAGCTCATAGGGATGGTTCCAGGTTCCTCACCCCACCCGCGTCCACATCCTTGTCCAAGCAGATCTTTCAGGTTACCCTGAAGACAGAGGTCCACTGGGACCTCAAGCAAACATGCTGGAAACCGTCCTGTTCTCACCTTACCCTGAAGGGTGCCTTTCTCTTCCTCCATACTCCTTGTCCTCACCTCCTCTTCTGCATCTTGCCCCCATCTGGAGCTCAGGGCCATCCCCCTCCTGGGCCCACCTACCTCCTCCAGCTCCTGAGCCACAGGCTTCACCTCTATGATTTTCTCACAACAAACACACTGTCCTGTTGTCTTCCCCACCGGGGAGTCTTTGATCCAGCTCGAGCCCTGAGCCAAAAAGTCATTAGAAGAAAGTACAGCCAAGGAGATGAAAAAATTGTTCTTCTGACAGGACAAAGCCAAACACTGTCACATGCCAGGGCCACTGGCTTCCTCCCAGGAACTTGGCGAGAACTGCTGGGGGTAGGGACGGGGTAGGGGCCAGGGAAAGAGGCAGGAGAGGGGTGGCGGTGGCCAGGGCCTTGCAGTCCAGCTGGGGTGCAGAGCCAGCTGCGTTCCTGCCGTGGCCTTGAGTGGGCACCCAGCCCCTTGGGGACGGCCACCTTGCAGGGGTGGGTGCCTTGGAGGCCCGGCGCAGAGCAGGCCCGAGTGAGGAGGGCCTCCTGATTTGTCTGCTGCTTCCCACAGCTCACAAAACTGTTTGAGAGGGGACGGTCACCAGACAAGTGACCAACTGAGGCTTGGGAGGGGTGAGCGGCCTGACATCACAGTTGGGACACCCTTGGCTGTTCCCACATCCCCCCACAGTCCCCATGCCTGTCCCCCACCTGGCTTATGGAAAACAACACAGCAGTAAAGATAGCATCCTTCAAGAGCCTCACCTTCTCAGTCCCCAGCTGGAGAAACCGAGGCCCGGGGCTGGAGCTCTGGTGGGACTGGGGCCAGAGTATAAGCTGGCTCTCCTTGCAGCGTGCCTCGCTGAACAACACAGCTCACGCTTACTGGCCGCTTCCTGCATGTGGGGCTAGTGCTCCGAGCTTTCACTATATGATCCTCCAAACGGTTACATTAGGTGCCTTTATTATCCTCCCACTTATAGATGGGTAAACTGGGAGGGCAAGAGACAGACCCAAGGTCACACAGCGGACACATGGTGGAGTCAGGACTTAAACCCAGGGCAGCTGACTCCAGTGTCCATGGCCGTGGCCTCCCATGAGGGCCTACTGTTTTAAGTGTTCTGCGTGTATTGTCTCAGTCCCTCTGTTTCTTCTATGGGGTCTCGGCCCGAGCGCCCTGTCACTGTGACAGCTCAGCCTGTCGGGGTCTCAGTTCAGTGCCACGCCCGTTGGGTGCCTACAATGCACTAGACACGCCACAGAAGGGGCTCCTGTGCCCTTCCCCCGGGGCTCAGGATTCAGGGAGGGGCAGAGAATGGCTGGTGACATCTCTCCTCAGGGGAGGCGCGGGGAAAGGAGTGGGGAGGGCAGGAAGGGCTGGGGAGAGAATGGGTGCCTTGGTCAACCCTCCAGACGGCCCTGTGGGTCAGAGAGCATTGCCACCCATTTCGTAGATGAAACCAGGGGACATTACTTTGGCCAGAGACACAGCAGCGAGGTAGAGTCCCTCCCAGACTCCTCCCCGTGCCCCACATTATCATTCCTTCTGGCTGTGGGGGCAGGGCCCAAATTACACCTTTTTCTCTGTCCCGACAGGCTCTGCGCCTGGTGTTCTCAAGGAGAGCTCCTGGCTCCCCTGCGATCCATCCTCCTGGGGTGAGTTGGGAACAGCCGTGCAGGAGGCCCCATCCTACTGGAGTCCCGAAGCAGGGGCAGAGCGTAGACCACACAAGGCTGAGGACTGGGGAGCCCCCGCAGGAGATGACAGGAGAAGGGGCCATGGGTGCCGGGCCTGGCCCCACCCTGGCCAGCCAAGCACCCACGGGCTGGCCGAGGGGCCCAGGCTCCTGCATTCATCACGCCATCCCTCCTGCCCCTGAGCTCTGGGGAGGCCCGGGGCTCTCTGTGGGGAGAGGCAGTGAGCAGTGCTCTGCTTTCCAGAGACCTTGGTGGAAAGAGCGTGGGGAACAGCAGGTCCTGGCTTCCAGTCCTGCCCCAGCCACTCCTCAGCTGTGTGGCCCTGGATACGGTTCTGAAGTCTCTCCAAAGCTTCGGCCTTTTCACCTGTCAGGGGCCCGTACGAATCTGCTTGTGGGGACATGACAGAGTCCCACAGACTGGGACTTAATCACCAGACATTTCTTGTCTCACAGGCTGGAGGCTGGAAGGCCCTGGTCAAGGTATCAGCAGGGCTGGTTGCTTCTGAGGCCTGGCCACCTGCCTGGGGTCTCACGCACGTCATCACCATGACCCCCACAGCTCAGGGGCTGCGACCTGATGCCTACAGAGCCCTGTGGAGACGGAGGGTGCCTGGCCCAGGTGGGCCCTCGGTCGGGAAGTGGCTTTCCAGAGCCTGTCCTGTCCCCTCCACCACAGGAAAGGGCAGGCACGCACTGTTTTCGGGGCCCGTCCACGCCCATGGCCCGGCTGTCACAGCCCAGCTCTAGAGGGGGCAGGGCAAGGTAGCAGAGCGCTGTACTTCCCAGCTGGGGAAATCAAGGCACAGAGGAGCTACGCGGGGTACGCATGGCCACACCACAGCGAGGGGCTGGAATGCACCAGGGCTGGAAGCCCAGCCCAGGGGCAGCTGAGGATGAGGAGGTCACTCACTAGCTGCTCTCTCACGTGCTCTTGGAAGCCTGGCCCTCGTGGGGGAGGGGCACAGGAGGGGGACACTGAGCACGGGAGGAGCCCTGGAGGGGCCCCGGTCCATTGGTCCATGGCCCCTGCCCGAGGCCCTGCTCCACCAGGCCTTCATTTCCTGAGCCGGCCGCCAGGCCGGGCTGGGCTGCCGAAACCCTTCCTAAAAAGGAACTGGGCTGTGATGGCCCAGGCTATTTTTAGACAATTGTGTTCAAAAATCCCCAAAGTACATGTAGCATCATGCGTTTTTTGTTTTTTGTTTTTCCTTCAGGGAGTAAAAAGAGAGGGAGTAAGTGGGTCCCTCCTTCCACTGGGAGGGACCCCACAGCGTCCCCTCCTCGGAGGGGTGGTGGCCAGGGCCCTGCAGCTGTCCCGCCGTGAAGTTTAGGAGCTCAGGACTTTGGGCCAGGGCTGGGGCTCACACTGACCTCCACCTCACCCTGGTCTCTCAGAGGGTGCGGGGCACATGGGATCATCCCCGCACTACAGGTGAGGAGACTGGGGCCATGCTGTCCTTGTCCCCATACTCAGGCTTCACGTTTTTATTTTTTAATGTATTTATTTATTTTTAATGTTTTTTATTTTTTAAAGATTTTATTTATTTATATGAGAGAGAGCGTGAGAGAGAGAGAAAGAGAGAGAGTGCTCAAGCAGGAGGAAGGGTAGAGGGAGAAGCAGACTCCCTGCCGAGCAGGGAGCCCGATGCGGGGCTCAATCCCAGGACCCCGGAATCATGACCTGAGCCGAAGGCAGATGCTTAACGACTGAGCCACCCAGGCACCCCCACATTTTTACTTTTAATTTTAACTTAATTTTATTTTTTTTTAAATTTATTTATTTACTCATTTAAGTAATCTCTAAACCCAACATGGGGTTTGAACTCACAACGTGGAGATCAAGAGTCACAAGCTTCAGCTGACTGAGCCAGCCAGGCACCCCAGGCTTCACTTTCTGAAAAAGCAGCTTTATTGAGGTGTAATTGGCACAGAATAGACTGCATATATTTAAAGTGTACAATTTGATATGTTTTGACACATGGATACACCCATGAAGCCATCATTACCACTGAGTTAGTGAATACACCCATCATTCCCTGGTTTCCTTCCCCACTTTGTGACCCCTCCCGCCTCACTCCCCACCTGCCCCCAGGCAACCATTGGTCTGCATTCTGTCACCATAGATGAGTTTTCTGTAAATGGAATCACACAGTACATTCTCTTTTGCCTTCGTTAGCTCATCATCATTATTTTGAAATCCATCCACGTTGCCCTACGTCTCCACAGCTCCTTCCTTTTTCTTGCCATCAGCACCATGTTGTGGGCTGTGCCACTCTGTTTAGCCATTCCTCTGCTGATGGCCATCTGAGCTCTTTCCAGTTTGGGGCTCTTAGGAGTGAAAGCAGCTCCGAGCATTCCTAGACAAGTCTTCGTATGGACAGATATTTCCTTTTCTTTGGGTACACACCTCGGAGAGGAATCCCTGGGTAATTCTCTATTTCACTTTTTAAGAAACTGCCAGCCTGCTTTCGAAAGTGGCTACACCGTTTTGCAGGCCTGCCAGCAGTATAGAAGGGCTGCTCCAGTTTACCTCCACATCTTAGCCAACACTTGTTGTTGTCTGTCTTTTTGATGATAGCCATTCTAGTGGGTGTGAAGTGGTGTCTCCTTGTGGGTTTGATTTGCATTTCCCTCATGACTAATGATGTGGAGCATCTTTTCCTGTGCTTGTTGGCCCAGATCTCACTTAAAAAAAACCCACACATTTAATTTTGGAATAATTTTAGCTGTACTGAAAAGTTGTAAAGATAACACGGATACCCATATACCCATATAATTTCCCCTAATATTAACTTCTTACATCACCTGGTACATGGCACCATTAAAGAACCAACACTACTATGTTCCTATGGGTTGAACTTCAGACTCTATTCCAACCTCACTAATTGACAACACTAGCGTCCCTTTCCTGTTCCAGGATCCCACCCTGGAACCACGCCACATCCCATTTGGTTGTCATGGCTCCATGGAAGCCTCTGGTTGGTGTCGGTTTCTCAGAGTTTCCTTGTTTGTCTTGCTCTTGACAGTTTTGAGGAGCACTGGTCGGATAGTTTGTAGAAAGTTCTTCCATTTGGGTTTTTCTGATGTTTTCTCAAGAGTAGACTGGGGTTATGGGTGTGGGGGAAGCAGACCCTAGAGGTGAGGTGCCTTCTCATCCCATCCCATCAGGGGTACATGCCATCCACATGACTTACTGCTGGCGACATTGGTCTGGATCACGTGGCTCAGGTGGTGTCACTATTTTTTCCCCTTTCCAAACTCTGCTCTTTGGGTGCACATCACTGAGTCCAGCCTACCCTCGAGTGCTCAAGCTCCTGAAGCCTCACTTTTATTTGAGAATCTTCTATGCCTGGTACTTCACACTGACACCTCACTTAATCCCCAAACCTATTGCTGTCGCTTCGGGAGAGGTCCCAAGAGACCCTAAACTTGGTAATGTTTAAGGTTTCGTACGAAGGATCAGGGTTCCTTTAGAGAAGCCCTTTTCTTGCCCTTTTTACAGATAAGGAAACTGAGGCCCAAAGGGAAGTGACTTTTCTGTGTTCACACTGCCACGAGAAGGAAAAGTATCTCAGGGCCCCAGACCAGGGCAGAGATCTGGAAGGATGTCCTGGCCCAGAGAAATGCTCAGTAGGTATTTATTGGTAGATGAAGTGAGTATGTTGAATGCATAATAAGGACATCCATAGGCGATAAGGTTTCTCTGTGGACAACACAGACACCTGCCACCTCCTAGTCGCTTGTACAAACCCAGGGAGCAAGAATGAGCAATGCCGAAGGACAGACAACCCCACTCTCCCCGCTGGGAGACTCGAATGCCTTCCAGGCTGGCCATACAACTGAAAGGCTAGAGGACACCAGACTTGGGGCTTCAGCTGGCTACAGATGACCCTCCGAGTGGTCAGTAAGGAACCGGAACCCCCATAGTGAGCAGACACAGTCACATCTCAGAGGTGAGAGTCAAGTGGTAGGGCAGTTTATTAATACACATCAAGGGCATTCAAAATGTTAATGGTTTTTGCCCTGGTTCCTGCAGGCAGGCAATGGAATCAGATGGATCCTGGATGGAATACAGGTTGTACTCTTCGGCAAGTCACTGCATCACTCTGCCTCAGTTTTCCATCTATAAAATGGGGATAATCACTGCATCTTTTTGTGTCATTTTTAATTACTTTAATATACTTCAGCAAACTCAGTGCAACATATATATGTTAATTTTGATGTACACCTAGAGATGATTACTTAACACTTAACGAAGTCTAATCAGGAATACACACTCCAGGGCTGGTTGGTTAGCACCTGAGAGACTCTAATCAGAAGCTCTTAGACTAAGAGGCAGCTATTACCTGCTTAGCATTATCTTATCTTCCATCAGGTCCAAAGGGTTTGGGCGTGTGCTAATCAGTGCAATGGATATGAAAAATGCTCTTTTTTGTGGGGGGCGGGGGGTGGTGTTAACGTGTGGATTAATCCGTGATTAGTGTGGATTGGCTCTAGCAATAGTGTACCCACCCCTCTAAGTGTCCAGCCCTCCAGGGGTAGCCCAGGACCAAAGACTCGATCTAATTCTATGTCCAGACGCCTTTGAAGATTTTGTTGCCCGATCTGGCTAGAAGGACAGCCGACTTCTGAATCTCGCCATCAGAATCCTGTTGTGCCACCCCTTTCCTAGGAGCGCTTCTGGGCGCCTGAGATGCCCCAGGACTGGGACTGCACCCAACCCAGACCATGGAGATTATGTGGTCTTTAAATTGTCTACCGAGTTCAGTGACAAGGGAATATTAAGTGAAAAGGTCTATAAGTATTATATTTAGTAAAATTTCCACTTCATTAAAAAATACCCTCAGAGGAAAATGCTGGAAGGCAGTAGGCCAAAATGCTGAGAGGACAAACACTAGATGATGAAATCTAATGACTTTAGTCTTTACATTTCTGAGACTGTCCATGGGGGGGTGCCGTCAGCAGAATAACGATCCCCAGAGATGTCCACATCCTAATCTTTGGAGCCTGCGAATGGGTCACCCTTCCCGGCAGAAGGGACTTTGCAGATGGGATTAAGTCAAGGATCTTGGTATGGGGAGATTATTCTGGATTATCCAGGTGGGTCCAAAGAAATTGCAGGTCCTCACCTGTGAAAGGAGGAGACAGGAGTCGGGGTTGGAGAAGGAGATGGGGCAAAGAAGATCAGAGGTCAGAGTGGTCCACTGTTGGCTTTGAAGATGGAAGGAGGCCACGAACCAAGGAACATGGGCTGCCTCTAGAAGCTGGAAGCATTCCTCAGAGGGAACGTGGCCCTGCGGATGCCTTGATTTTTGTTCTGTGAGACCTATGTCAGACTTCTGATTTCCAGAACTCTAAGCTAATAAACGTGTTGTTTTAAGCCACGACGTGTCTGGCAATTTGCTCCAGCAGCAATAGGAAATGAACTCGGATGGTATGTACGTTACAACTTTAAAAGAAAAGAAAAACATGGGTTTTTGTTTTGTTTTGTTTTTGTTTTTTAATGTTGCAGGTGAACTAGTTTCATTTCCACGCGGGGCTGTGTGTATCCGCCAGTGTAGACAGGGACTGCCCAGATTCAAAATGTTACTACCATGAGGCGAAGTTTGTAAAATATCTTCATAAAGCTGAAAGCCAGAGAATCCAAGACACTGTACCGAAGAGTCCTGTTGTCTTTGAATTCTACTTGGTTTCTTATTTAATTTTGTTGTTTTTAAGATCACTGTTGGCTAAATAAAAATATTTATAAAAGGTAACTTAGTTACCTTTGAACAACCATATATATATATTTTAAACAACCTAGGCGAATTTAAAGCTGATCGCATATCTTCAGCTTAGAGGACGAATGCTCCTGGCCCCCAACTAGCAGGTGGGCCGCCCTTTTGCACCCCGCACGAGCCCGGCAACTAGCAGAAAGCACAGAACCACAAGCCTCTGGGCCATGGGAAGTCTGCACAGAATCCTCTTTGAGGCAGAGAAGCCTAGGCTCCAACATCTCTCCAGCTCAGTGTCACCGGCTCACAGAATTGTCCCCTGAGCACCCAGTCTCAGGTAGCCCTCTACCCATCACTTAGAACTTGCTCTGGCGGGGCGGGGGAGAAGGGGCGCCTGGGTGGCTCAGTTGGTGAAGCATTTGCCTTCGGCTCAGGTCATGATCCCAGGGTCCTGGGATTGAGTCCCACGTCGGGCTCCCTGCTCAGCGGGGAGTCTGTGTCTCCCTCTCCCTCTGCCCCTTCCCCTGCTCATGCTCTCTCTCTCTCACTCACTCTCAAATAAATAAATAAAATCTAAAAAAAGCCCAAAAAACTTGCTCTGGCAAGTCTAGGTATCTGGTAATTATCTATTTACATTTGTTTGCTGTCAGCCTCCGCAATTCCCATCTAGATCAGGTCTCTCAAGGCAGGAGATGCTCGATACAGGGTAGCTAACAAAGGAAGGACGGCCTAGTTACTGCTGGGATGGGGTTCCATAGGGCTCCATACTGAGGAGCCTCAGGGGCACTTGGGGGGGTCTGCCTTCCCAACAGCTGTACCCTCCCAGATGCTGCTGAGGGGCTGTGAGGTTGGGGGTGGAGCTGAGGCTCAATCTGGGATCCTCCTTCTTGCCATGACCTTGGGGAGCGGACCCACTGGGGTGGCGGCATGGGAGGGTGAGGCTTGGCTCTGGCCTGAGTAAGTATAAACACACTGGGGGAGCCTGATGGAGCATGTCGGCTCTTGCTTGTTTTCCACATGCCCCGAATCTCTGCAGCAACCTTGTTCTGCCCATTTGAAGATGAGAAAACTGAGCCTCAGGGAGGACTGGTGACCCAGTGACCCTCCCCAGGGGTCCTCAGAGAGCAGGCGTCCAGGCCCAGATTCAAACTCAGCAAACAGCACAGGAGGGCAGGGCTGGGTCTCACCTCCCTGCTCAAGCTGGATGACCCAGGGCCTCTGGATGACCCCGTGCGGCCGAGGAGGCAAAGTCAAGGGGAGGCCACCAGCTGGGACCCTGGGGACACCAGCCCAGGCCCCTCACCTCCTCCTCTCCACAGAGAGGGACTCTGGACGTGCAGTGGGAGTCATGGCGTGGCTTCCAGCTCTGCTGCAAATAGCTGTGTGTGGGAGGGGGAGAAGGGGAGGTGGCCCGTCCCCTCCCTGCCTGCCCAGGGCCGCTTGGCATGTCCCGGGGCTGCTCAGCTCTCCCCCCTTGCTAGGCAGGGAAGACAGAAACACGTCCTTGCGGTGCACCTCTGGGACCATCGAGATTATGTTAGCACCCCCACTAGCCCTGTGAGGGGAAGTGTCACCCCACTCTGAGACAGGAGCTTGAGACCCTTTTCCATGGGAGGTGACGTGACCCGGCAGAGCTGGGATTCCAGCCGGATCTGTGTGACCCACAGCCCAGGGGTCACCAGGAAACCCTATTGTCCTCAGAGGGTCAGGGGGCAAGCAGCAGAAGATGGAGGAGTTAGGGAGGGCTGTGGAGGCTGTGGGTGGCCCAGATGGCTGGCTGGAGCTCCTAGCTCCAGGCACGCTTGCAGAAGGCACCCCATGACTGCCTGTTATCTGCCCGGAGCCAGCCCCACTCAGGGCCTGAACCCCCTGCTACAGCCTGGCCCCAAAGCCCCAAATGGTGGCCCCATGGGGCAGTGTGCCCTGCCTGGCACCCCACAACCCCTATAGCTGCCTGCTGACTCCCATTTCAGTGCAGAAGTTAGGCTGGACAGGGGAGTCTATCCCCCCTGTACCCTGAAGCCCAGAGGGGCCTTGTGACTCAGCCAGGGTCGCCTCCAGGCAGGCACAGAGTGGGAATGGGTCTCCCAGGGCATGGCCTTGAGGAGGGGGCCCCAGCCTGGCCCCAAAAGACCTTCCGGAGGAGGCCACGCTTGCCCGAGACATTGGCAGGATGTCCTTTTCCGGGTCTCGTCCGGCTGCAGCGGGGGCGGGGGCGGCAGGAAATGAGTGACCGCGAGCGCGGGAGGGAGGCTGGTGACAGGGTGGCGGGAGAAGTAGCAGCTCTGAGGGTCAGCCTCCTGGGGCCCAGCCCCTGGCCGTGTGTGCGCCGGGGACATGAGGACTTGCTGGCCCCCCGTGGCCGGCCAGCTGCCCATCTGCTCCCCGGAAGGACCCGAGCGGGGTCTCAGGGGCCGCAGTCAGCGTGTGGCTCTGAGGAGGCAGGAGGGAACAGGGAGAGGAACTGAGAGAGGGACAGGGAGGGCAGGGAGGGCGCCGGGAAGGGTAAGAGAAGAGGGGCCACCACCACGCGCAAGGCCGGAGAGCGCTAGTCACAGTTCACCCGCTCCGCTGGTGCCCCTGAGTCCGACGACACCTTCCCTGCTGGCCCTGAGAGGTAGCGGGGACAGAAGTGCACGAAGGACACAAGAGGAGGCAGGAAAGGGGGAGCTGAGCAGTGACTGGCCCCCCCGCCCCCCGCAGGATGGGAGACGGGATGGCAGGTGCCTCGGAATCCCCTTCTGTCGCCCCCTCTAGTGGGTATTGGCTGTGCAGGGTGTGTGTGTATGTGGGGGGGTGCTGGGGGGGGCTGCTGGGGTGGGTGGAGGTGAGAGGTCCCCGAGGCGCTGCACCGACGGGGTGCAGGGCACCTGGCAGAGGGCAGGGCCTCCTGTGGACAGATGGGACGGGCATCCGAGGGAGCTCTGAGCGACCATCTGGAGTGGTTCCCCGTGGTCACAGACACGGACACACGCATGCGCTCCCTTGGGCCATGAAGACAGGTAAGGGCACAGACAGGAAGCCTTGGTTCTCACCTGGGGACATCGGAGCTCACATCCCTCCCAGCCCTGAGGCCGTGCAGAGCCCGGGCCACAGCCCACCACCCAGGCTTCCAAGATCCCCAGGATCCCCAAGATCCCCAAGATCCTTCTCTGCTGGCAGGGGCTGGCCTCCTCTCTTCCTTCACCTTCTTTGTCCTGCCTTCCCTGGTCCACTTGCCCCCCCTCAATCCCCTCCAGTTGCCCACGTGTTCTCCTCACCCTCACCCCCAGCTTGCTCTCTAGCATGCTGAGAAGTGGGGGCCACAGGAGGAGGACTGCCGAGGTTCATCGGCCTCTGGGGTCAGGTGCTCTACCCAAGGAAAACAGCTGGGCTCCTAGCTGAAGTAGCCTGCTGCCTCTTGGCCGCTCAGGGAGGCAGCTTCAGCCCTTTCTGCCTCTGTCCTCCCAGTCCATCAGCGAGCCCCTCTGCACACTTGAGTGTGGGCCCATCTTAAAAACACCCCAAGCGCACCGGCTCCCCCACCTTCTCCATGACCCTTGGCAGTGACATGCTTGAAAGAGACGTCTACACTCCAAACGTTTTCCCCACTCTTGAACCTACTCCAAACTGGCTCTACCCCACTACTCTGTCCGAACAGCTTATCTTAGTCATCTCAGGCTGCCATAACTCAAATGCCACAGGCCGGGGGGCTGAAGCCACAGACATTTATTTTCTGACAGTTCTGGAGGCTGGAAGTCCAAGGTCAAGGTTCCAGGCCATCCAGGTGGGGGTGAGAACTCTCCTCCTGGCTTGTCATGGGCCGCATGCTCACGTGGTGGAGAGAGAGAGCGCGTGAGCTCTCTACTGTCTCTTCTTATAGGGAGTCTAACTCTATCGGATTTAACCCTAGTTACTTCCTTAGATTCTATATCCAAACACAGGCACAGTGGGGCTTCCGCTGTAAGTGGGGGGCACAACTCCATCCCTAGCACAGCTCTCACCAGGCTCATCACCAACGTCCACGTTGGCAAACCCAAGGGTCACGTAGACCTGCCCTACTGGACCTGTGGGCACGGGGCACAGCCAACTACCCTCCTCCTCAGCCTCTGAGACTCACCGTCTTGCTTCTCCCTCCCTCACCGCTGCTGCTTCTCTTTCTTTGTTGGTCCCTCTCCATTTTCCCACCCCGTTACCCTCGCCATGGCCTGGCGCTCAGCCCTGGCATTTCCCCTTTCTGTCCACACTCGCTCCTGAGATGGCCCCGTCACAGCCCCGTTCACTGGTGCCCCCACATTGACACCCTCATCTTGGACTCTCGCCTGTCCTCAGCCCTGTCTAGCCAGTTGCTCTACACTCAGAGGCTTCAGGGGCGTCTTACCCTCCACTCGCCTCCAACAAGCGCCCGCAGTCCTCCCCACCTCGCCAATCTGCTCCACCTGTGGTCTTCCTGTCTCAGTGGCTGCCATGCTCCCTCCTTTCCCTCTTTCCCTCACAGCCCGGGTTCGACATGTGAGTGCATCCTTTTGGCTCCGTCCTCGGGATAGTCACGGTCCCACCACCCCTTACCACGTGGCCTGACCACCGTTGTGCTCACCTGGAGGACCACGGCAGCCCGCTGTGGTCGGCTCGTCACGTCCCTCCTCCCCCAAAGATGTCCACGTCCTCATCCGTCCCCTGTGAATGTGTTACCTTATAGAGCAAAAGGGACTTCAAAGATGAGATGACACAAAGGGCTTGGAGAGGGAAGATTATCCCGATGGTCCAGGCGGGCCCGCTGTCCCTCCCTCTGAGAGGCAGGAAGAAGGACCGAGGCTAAGGTGATGTGACAATGCTAGCCGAGGGAGAAAAGGTGGTGTCATGTGGGGCCGTGAGCCAAAGAATTCGGGCAGCCCCTAGAAGCAGACTCTCTTCTCGAGCCTCCAGGAAGAACACAGCCCTGCCAACACAGAGCTCTGAAACTGTAAAAGAGTAAGTGTGTGTTGTTTCAAGCCCCTAAGTTTGTGGTAACTTCTGAATTTTTTATAGCAGCCACAGGAAGCTAATGTACACCCTCAATGTGGACCACGGGACCCTACGTGGTCTGGCCCCCGTGAAACTCTCTGGCTCATCTTCTTGGTCTCTCCTCCTTTATCACCCTGGCCCCCTCCTGCCTCTGAGCCTTTGCACGTGCTGTTCCTGCTTCCTGGGACACCTTTCCCTCACAGATCCACCTGGCTTGTTCTGGCCAAATGGTGCCTTATCAGAGCCTTTTTGTTTTTCTTTTTCTTTTCTTTCTTTCTTTCTTTCTTTCTTTCTTTCTTTCTTTCTTTCTTTCTTTCTTTCTTTCTTTCTTTCTTTCTTTCTTCTTTCTTTCTTTCTTTCTTTTTCTTCTTTCTTTCTCTTTTTTAAAGATTTATTTACTTATTTTAGAGCGAGAGCATGTATGTGCATGGCAGGGAGGGTTAGAGGGAGAGGGAGAGAGAGAATCCCAAGCAGACTCTCTGCTGAGTGTGGAGCCCCATGTGGGGCTCAATCCCAGGACCCTGAGATCCGAAATCAAGCGTTGGACACTTAACCGACTAAGCCACCCAGGCATCCCTATCAGAGGCCTTTCTAACCACGTCTGTAAAATCGTGCCTCCGATGCCCCCTTGTGCCCCTCCATATGTGTATCACTATGTATGTATGGTACATACGCTGTATTCTATATTTCTCTATTGTCTTCCACAGAAATGTAAGCCCCATTTATATGTACCGCTGACCCTCGGTGCCTATAGTGTCTGGTGTTGTAAGCACTCTTGGCTGGATGAATGAATGAATGAATGAATACATTTTACAGATGGGGAGACTAAGACCAGGAAAGGGGAATAAATCAAACACGGCGTCTCCCACAACTCGCTGCCCCAAACCGCCTCTGCTGGGCAGCCTAGGGCACCTGTCAAAGGTTCATCCCTCGGGCCCGGGGCCTCAATCCCTGTTCTTACCCACCCAGCTTCTGCTCCCTGGTCTCTTAATGAATGAATGAACGCCTCCATTCATTCATCGGGGCCCTTGGTTGGGAAAGCCCTGCAGGCTAGAAGACCCGGAGCAGGGCTGGAATGGGGAGAGACTGCCGGGAGGAGGAGGGCCCAGCAGGGCCAGGCTCTGCAGATTCTGGGGAGCACGGAGCCTGGTTGCAGGAGCGAGCAGGGGAAGCCACAGAGCGGGCTGAGGGGGCAGAGGCCTGATCCAATCCTCACCTTACAGAGGACCCTCAGGGCTGCCCTGAGGATTGCAGGGGCCAAGGTAGAGGCAGAGAGGACCCTGCGGTGGTCCGGTCAGAGGCGGTGGGGCTGTTGGCTGCCGGGGCCGTGGGGAGATTGGAGATGTGATCGGGCAGAAATGACAAGACCCGCTGAGAGGTAAAATGTGGGGTGTGGAGCAGGTGGGATTAAGGAAGAGGATCGAGGGGCTTGGGGAGAGTTCCCGAACGGGTGGGGTGACGGTGCCTCCCAGAAACCTGCTCTACTGTCTCAAACACAACAGGGAAAAGTCTGGGGTTCCAATGCCCCAGCCAGGACTCTGGGATCCAGTCTCTCTCCTCACGTTCTTTTCCCGAGTTGGCCTCATTCTCAGGCAGGCCGCCCCACACAGTGCCCGTAGCCAGCAGCAAGCCCAGGCTGCATCCTATCGGGACAGCAAACCCAACAGAAAGAAAGTTTTTTCTAATATTTCCATAACACAAGCCCTGGGGCGGGGGGCGGGGGCTCCCATTGGCCAAGCTTGAACCACATGCCCAAACCTGAACCTGAACCACTGAAATTGGGGGCCAGCTGGCAAGGCTGGGCCCACGTGCTCGTCTTTGAGCCATGTGGCTGGAGAGCTGGGGAGGGAGTGCGACACTGTGGAGGGGCTGGATGGTGGGCAGGGAGACAGGAGATATGACCAGTGCCCTGCCCAGGCTGGCATGCAGGGGATTTTCTGAGGAAGGGCCCGGCATGGGGCTGGCTTGGGAGAGAAGGGCTGGTATGGTGCCTGGAGCGTGATCTGTGGGCCTTCCTGGTCCTTATCTGGGCAGGCCTCTCCCGGCATTCCTGCACAGGATGGCAGGGCTGGGCTCTGACCCTCCAGCCGGGGTTAGCTGCCGCCCCACTGGATGCCTGCCCTTTCCTGCCAGTCTCTCATGTTGAAAATTCCGTGATTTATGTGCATCCACAGCCTCAGATGCCTCCTGATAACGTCAGTGCTGAGGCTAGGGTGCCTACCTGCTCTGCCCACGGCCTTTGCTAGCACTGCAACCTCCCCAGACCTCAGCTGCTCCCTTGCCTGCCTGCCCGGTGAGTGAGGAAGGTTGTGCTCAGCTGGGGTGGGGCGCCTCGAGATCGGAACTCAAGCCCCCCCGCCCCCATTTCCTGGGGGTCCTGGCAAGGATTGGAGAGGTCTGCTCAGCTTCTCTCTGGTTCTTGCGCTTTACTATCCACTCTTTCGGTGTCAGTCTCTGGCTTCACATTTGGCCCCAACACATCTCTGCCGACCCTTCACGGTGGCAGGAGGGCTGCTGAAGTTCCAGCCTCAGCTCTTGGGTTTAAGACCAGCAGGAGAGTGAGAGCCTTTCCTTACAGCTCCCTCCTTAACTGGGCCACTTCAGGTCGCATGCTCGTTCCCAATCCTCTGTGCCCATGAATGCAGATATCAACTGCCGGGCCTGAGTGCCCCGCTCCCATCCAGACAACAGGGCAGCAATGGGAAAGGGACAGTCAGGGGGGCCTCCCAGTGCCAAAGGCTGACCCGGCGCACACTGCTTCCCACCCCAGGAACCAAGCCTTAACCCCTCGGCTCTGTGGGCTTTCACCAACGACACAGGCCACGCATCCATTTAAAAATCATTTTATTATTAACATCATCTTCCCATTTAGCCAAGTGTCTGTCATGTATAAGGAATGTCGGTAAATATTCCATTTGAAGCTTCTTTGTACATATTTCCATCGATAAATAAACTCTGAATTCACATAAAAAAGTTAAACTTAAATAGCTCCTATTTCCTTCTCTTGTAACAGGCATATATTGGTGAAATAGAAACATTCTCCAACTCAGGCTTTGCTCTAAGTGAGGACAGGAATTCACATGGTACAGTTATCGACAACAAAACCAAGAAATTGTCAGCTGGTGTCCTGGCTTGGACTAGGACTGAGGTGGGAAACAGAAAATTCACATTTGGTTTCCGGGCCGAGGTTGGGGCAGGAGTGGTAGGGGAAGGAGAGTTATCTTTACAGCTCTGATAAAAATAATCTGCTCTGCCACTGAATTTTAACTTTGGATATATTCTTCTACATTGGCTGATTAAGTCCTTTATCATTTGACTTTAAAACGCAGATGTCGACTCACAAAATATGGCACATAATCCATTTTGGACAATGTTCAGTAGGTTCAAAAACTATCATCGGGCTGGCCAAAACAGTAACAGAAATGCGCGTGGGGACAGCGATGAACCGGGGCTCGTTCGGTTAGTTCAGTGTGGCCAGTCACACTGAACTCGTGGCCATCCGTGGCCTCGGTGCGGCGGGGTGGGGGTGGGGGGTGCCCCAGGCGGGGCCCTGGGGGCCTGAGCAGCAGTGAGGCTGGCAGGCGCCTGCTCAGAGCACCCGAGGGATGATGGTGAAGGGCACGGCCGGGCTGCTGGCCTCCAGCTCCAGGGCCGTCAGGAAGCACTCAGTGGCTGCTACATCATTGCCCTGGGCTTGCAGGACCTCGCCCAGCCCGTTCCACACCTCGTGGGCCGTCGAGTTCACCTGCACGGCATCCCGGAGGATCTTCTCTGCTAGACTGTAGCGGCCCAGCTGATGAAGGATCAGGGCCTGTAGGCATTGGGGAGACAGACACACAGACAGACAGTCAGAGAGACTCTGCAACTCTCGGCTCTTACCTGTCCTCGAGTTCCCGCAGGTTTCTGGGAGGCGGGCATGGATCGCCATCGGGCTGGGCACACAGAGGAAGTTCAAATTCTTCCTGCACTTGGGGGCAATCATCAAAAGGGTGACCCGTGTTGGGCCATTTTGGAAAGATAAAACATTGGCAATTTGACACGGTTCAGGTGAGTGCTTAACGCCCGGGAGTGAACCAATCGGGATGGTCAGTGTGTACTGACCCAGGGGCCGCCCTATGTGTGCTGGCTGGTATCTAACGGTTCTTCTGACCTAGAGAAACGTTATTTGTGGCGTTACTGTCGGTCATGATTAGGACAGAATTTGTTTTCATTGCTCGCAGTTCCCCCTACCATAAACAAGCCCCTGCCTTCACCGCCCCCTGCTCACCCCAAGCACAGCTGTCATTTTCCATAGTTTTACTTATTTCAAAGATTGATTGATTTTAGAGAGAGCGAGAAAGAGAGAAAGAGTGCAAGCAGGGGGTGGGGCAAAAGGGAGAGAGAAGCAGACTCCCTGATGAGGATGGAGTCCGATGTGGGGCTGGATCTCACGACCCTGAGATCATGACCTGGGCCGAAATCAAGAGTCGGACGCTTAACCGACTGAGCCACCCAGGTGCCCCCATTTTACACAGTTTTAATTAGGATGTAGGCGTTGGTCCCCAAATATTTTACCATAACCGTGTTTCCCAGTCATGCATCCCTATGACTGATGGGTTTGCACTCTTTCATCCCATGACAGACTCTCGTTTCCTCAATCTCTCCCTCACGGGGCAGACACTGAGGTTGCACCCACTCTCTTCGCTATTATAAATCATGCTGTGATGAACATCCTTCCAGATAGTGCCGCTGCATTAAAAAGCAGTGAGGGGGCGAGAGGGTCAGCTAGCTTGTGTCCAGCCCAGAAGAAGAAATCTGCGCAGGCTCCTGTCTGCTGAGATAGGGCAGACAACTACTTAACAAAGTGGAATTGAACATGTCAGGTCTTTGAAAGGATGACTTTCAGAGCTTTGAAGTGACAAAAAAACCCCAAAAAACAACCCCCCCCAAAACGCAACACTTAAGTTCAACGAATCCAGTTTAAAAAACTAAAAACTTTTGTTCAAAGAAAAAAAATCTCAAAAGTTAAAGAACAGTCTAGACAATTGTGATTGCAGATGGAGAGTAGTCCTCTAAAAGATGTAAACAAAGACATGGAAAATATGTGACCTCGATTGTTAGTAAAGAAATGCAGGTCTCAGTAAGGAACATTCTGTGCTTATGCACTCGGCGGCAGACTGAGCTGTCATGCTGTGGTGACGCGGGGGGCAGGGGACCGATCCCTGACACTCCGCTCGCGACTCCAAGAGGGGCACGGCCCTGTGGGGATATAATGTGCAGAGTATTTGGAGAACCCCGGTCAGGCCACTTTGGGGAAATCTGCTCTAAAGGAAGAATCTCCAAGTGGTTGTCAAGCTGGTTCCACTGAGCCCCATCCAGGGCTTCCGCGAGGAGCCCGCCAGGGACTCTGCCCCACCCACGAAGCACCCAGCGCAGGAGCCGTGAGGACGAGCCGGGCAGAGCTCAAGGTCAGCGGGGCCACAGCCAAGGAGAACCACGACCCCAGGGCAGTGCATGATCTGTGGAGGGTATGGAGAGATCTCCATACCGTAGCTCTGGCTCCCTGAACGGCCTTCCCGGGTGAGGAGGCAGAGGAGGAGGCCTCGGGCAGACAGAGGCTGTCCTCCCCTGGCCGGGGTGCAGCAGACCTTAGTGTCAGTTCTACTGTCTCTGGGGAGAAAATCGGAAGGAAGCAGTATACATTCCCTCTCTTATTAACATCTATGCATGCCTTAAGCATGTTCACGTGGTAGCCCAGGTCCTAAATCGGATCCGTCAGGCAGAAGGGTGGCTCCCTCCCTGAGGCTTCAGGACAAGGGCAGTGGCCCGGAGTCAGCCCTTGCCATGAGGACTTCCCCTTGCCTCCTGAAGCTTCCTCTCGTCAGACTACAGGCCTTCCCGTTCTCCAGTGTGAACTGCTGGGTTTCAGCGGCCTTGCCCAGGCTGCTCAGGGTCAGGTGTGCAGAGACCCCCAGGGAGAGCCTCCCAGCTCTCTTCCCAGAGCTGCTGTCCCCCACCCACCCGTGAGCGGGCCAGGGAACTGTGTGCAGAGAGCAGGGACAGACGTCCAGCAATGACCTGGCTTCCTGGCGGGACGACGGATAGTGATAATAGAGGACATGTCCACACCTGGCTGCAAGGCCCGCTTCTGCTGCTGTGGGGTAAGATCCCGCAGTGGGGGAGCACCTATCCACGGTGGCGAGATCTCCCCACGCACTGCCCCATTTGGGCTCCTACAGGCGGCGTCCCCGGCCCTAGGCGCCCAGCCAGCTACTACGGAGCTGGGCTAGAACCCGCATATCCTAACTCTTAGGGCCTGCCTGAAATCCATCTGGGTGCCGAGTCCCGGGTGGGGCAGTAGTAAGTAGGCACTTCTGTCTCCTGGTGGGGTGCTGTCCCCGCTCTGGCCCTCCTTCAGAGAAACTTGGACAGCTCGAGGCCCACACTTCTCAATCTTGGCGGTCAGGCGGAGAAGAACGGGAGGCCTTCCCTAGGTGGTGTGCAACAGGATGTGAGGGCCACCGAGCTCCTGCCTCCTTTCTTCCAGGGGAGGTTATCAGCTTGAGCTCAGTCTAGAACATTCCGATTTAACCAACAGAGAAGTAAGAGGAGGGAGGGGGTCTGGGCGGTGGCAGCAAGCAGAGGCCTGAGGTTGACAAAAGTTGCCCCATCCTACTCCTTCAAGGTGTGACTTTCTCAGTGCATCACATTATTGAATACACACAACCCTTTTCTGAGGGGCTGTGCATGCTGGGGAATGGCTGATGAGGGACAAGCCCCTGGTGAGACAGAAAGAGGCGTCCCTGGTTTCTTGGCTGCAGGCCGGAAATATAATTTAGGTCCCGCTAGGCTCTGCTGCAGAGCCAGCCCCACACTGTTTTCTTCCTCTACACGGAATGTTTTCGAATGTTTTCTCCCCATCAGGCGCGATGCTAGGCACGTGTACTTGGCTCAGCTCACATTACCACCGCTTTAGATACAAAGAGACAAGGTTCAGCAAGGCCAGGGATCTTGGCCAAGGTCACAGGGCCAGTGAACATGGAGCTGCAGGCCAGCCCAGGTCTGCCTGCGGCGAAAACCCCCATGCTCCCCACTACACCTTCCTACCCGCTCCCCTGCTCACCGCTGCCTCTGTCGCTTTAAGAGACAAGCCTGGAGCCCCTCGGGCACTAACCCAGTTACATCTGAGCAAGTGCAAATGGGCATCTGCCTGGGTGGGTCTTCCCTTTCATTTCTCCAACCGTGGATCACTGGCTCTGTCGCTCCTCCCCGTGGTTATGACGTGGTTCCTCTCCAGCCTAGCTTTTCTCCAGCTCAGACGGCTGCTTGGGAGCATCCTATATATTCACTCAAGGACTAGGAGGGCTCCTTGCTTCCCTTTGGTGGCCCACAGGCTGCCTGTAATCTTGAGGCTTGGGATGGATGTAGGTGCCAAAGGACTGGGGGTCTTGTTACCCAGAAAGTGGGCCATTGAGAGGTGGAGACCCAGGAGGGCCAGGGCCTTGGCCTTGGCCCAGCAAGACCCAGAGGTCACTGCTCTCAGCATCAATGACCTGCCCCCACCCTGCTGGAGTGGAGACAAGGACCCCAGCCTTCTTGCTGGGAATTTTGTTTAGAAGATGGCAGGCTGCTAAATCTGGCTGTAGCCTATCCTGGGGGCTCCAGCGTATACAGCAGGGGGCAAGTCTACTTACCCCCAAATGCCTGCAGAGAACCAGCCAATGGGCAATCTGACCTATCACACTCCATCCTGGGCAGCTGAGAGTATTCATGTTCTCTAGGGTTCTGGGGTTCTTGTGGGCTTGGAAATTTCCAGCCCATATACCTGGACTTATATTCCTCATGTAGGAACAGGCTACCCTTTCCAGATGACCTTGAAGCTTCCAGAGCAATCTGTTTAGTGGAATTAATTCCTAAAGCTGGAGCTGCTCAGGGAGACATGAGACGCTTGCCAGGGGCTGCCAGCTCAGGCTTGGCAAGGGAGTGAAAAATCAGCCTCTGCCCAGTGCCCCTGCAAGCCAAGAGCGACTCAGAAATCAGTCACATAATGGGATCAAGCAGGACAAGCTCTGGCTGGGCTCTGAGCCATTGCAGGCAGGTTGACCAGAGGTGGGCTGGGACCTGGCTGTCAGGACTGACAGGGCCCCCACCCCACCCCATCCCCTGCCCTCAAACCCCGGTGTGCTGGGAGGGGCCTTCCTTGGCTCTGTTGTGCTCTTTTGCACTAGAACCCTGACACCTTTTCCAATTCTATAGGCCCTGCTTCCTCTCTTCTCCAGCCGTCAAAGCCTAACTCCTGAGGCTGGCATTAACTATTCGCACCACTGGCTGGATCCAACTTTCTCTAGTACAGACCTCTGAAAGCCCATGCATTTCTGCAGGATGCATCCCCCAGGCCCCTTTCACCTCTCCAACGTTAGCCGTTCCTGGTCTGGCCCCTCCTGCTGCAGCTCTAGTCCATCTGCTCAAAGCCCTGTTGATCGCCATTCCCCCAAGAGCCCAGGCCACACTGCTCCCCCCACCCCCAACCTTAGGCAGTACTACCCAGAGGCATGGGTCCTGCTCCCAGCCCTCAGACTGGCAGGAGACAGAGATTTCCAGGACTGACATATTTCATTACCAGAATAACCCACCTTCTCCCCCATATCAAAATCCCAAACCCCGCTGAGTGACTGTCCAGATCCCAGCCATGTGCTGGGGACACAGAGGAGGCCGAGGAGCAAGGCTGCTCTCCAAGCTTGGGGCCCAGTGCAAATCCTAACGAGACCGAGCGATGGCTGCACGCCAGGCGTTGGGCTGTGCCGAAGACCTAAGACACCTGGCTGAGCTGAGACGTGAACTCGCGTGGTTCGTGCCTGCTCCTCACACCAGACCCTCTTTCCTTCTCTGGGAGAGGTTGTGCAAACAGGCTCTCATCCTTCTCAACCCTGCCGTTCCTGAGCCGCTGCAGGTAAGGAGCCAGCGGGGCTGGCCTTCCTGGAAGCAGGGGACCACCCACAGGGATCTCATTTGTCCCCTTCTCTGGACACAAATGAAGACAGCCTCCCAAACTGTGATTATTATAATCAGGTGTTCTGTACAAACAAGATCCTGGTGCTGTACCAAACTGGAAGTAAGGGAGGAAATTAAACCTGTTACTTCAAACGAGACAAAACGGACTTGGCTAATTTGAGGACAATTAGTCTCTTCCTCACTCATGTCTTGAGTGTGTGTGTGTGTGTGTGTGTGTGTGTGTGTGTGTGTGAGCTAACTGATGCTCGAGGACTGAAGACCTTGCCACATGCCGCGGGCAGGCTTCCTGCTCCAGCCCTGGGTCAGGTGACCAGCAGCGAAGGCTGCAGGACCCAAGCCCCTCTAGGAGACCTCAGACATCCCCGCGGTGCTCTGCGCAAGTGCCAAGTCAGCCCTTTGCTGGGCTCAAGGGCACGGCGCGGACCACTGCTTGTCCCTGGAGGCGTACGGGCACAGAGAGATAACGTCCCTGCAAGGCAGCGCCCTTCCCAATGCTGAGCCGCCACCAAAAAGCAGCCGTGCAGCTCAGCTCTAGCTGGGGGTCAGGCAGCAGTCTCCCCGTGCCTATCGCTTCTCCCCAGGCAGGAGGCCCTGGAAATCCCACACTCGGCAGCAGAGTGGGGACCGAGACTGCCTCGCGCTTGCCCTGCCCCCTGTGGGCACGGCTCTCGGCTCCTGGAGCAGAGATCAGCGGCTGCCCTTGCCGTGTCAGAGCCGGCCTGGGCTTTGCAGAGACCTACCAAGGCCAGGGTGGGGGAGGTCGTCTGGTGTGAGGGGCGGCACTGGAGTATTTAAGAGTCTGGGTCAGAGGCTCCACCATCGCATCATTGCAGGGCTCGGGGCCGGAGCTTAGGGCAGCCTTGTCAGGAGGCTCCTCCAAAAATACAGATAAACCCGAGAGGACGAACGCACGGATCCACCAGGCTCGATTCATTTTTAACGTGCAAAGTATTATAACCAGTGCACTGTGTTACCCATCGCAAAATGCCTCCCTAACTGTCCCGTGGTACGAGGTGCCTTATCTCCATCCCGGCTCGCCCACTCGGCCTTGCTCCGAATGCCTGCAGGGCGGGGACTGGGCAGGAGGTGGTCATCTCTGTCCTGTCAGGCCTGGTGCCGAGCAAGCGGGCTACATTCAGTGCAGGATGAATAAATGAGGAGACCCCAAATATCTACGAGGTGAGAATCAGGTGTAAAGCCACTGCTGACCAAGTCCAGGTCTGTCTAGCCCAGGGCCGGCGCCCCTGCCCGCCACAGCATGCCTCGGAGAGGGTGAAGGATTTTGCCAGCACTCATGAGCCAGGGGCCTCAGGGCAAGGGCTATGCCCGGAGGAAGCAGACAGGGGCTCAGGACCAGATCTACAGCCTCTCTGGGGCCGTTCAAGTCAAACCAGCACCTCCAAGGCTTTCGGACAAAGATACATAAGCCTCCCCCTGGTGGGACTTCTGTTGTCAGGGCCCTGGGATTGTGATGGCAGCTAAAGGAAAGCCCATTTCCCCACCCTGTCACCCTCCAGGACAATGACAGGTTGCAGCCTGAGCTGCTGGCCACAGCTGGCTCGTTGGGGGGTTCAGGACCCAGGCGAGGGGTTACAAAGATCTCTGCAGGCTCTGGCAACAGCCAGAGGACCCGCCCAGCGCAGGGGAAAGGACTGGCACTCTCTTAAAAGAGGGCGGAGTGTAGGGTAAGAGTGTGGCCTGAGGCTCCCTGGGACAGGGTGTGAACCAGCTCCACCAGTGACTTGGACGACTTCTGGGTCCCAGATGCTTTGTCTGTATACTGGGGACAAGTACCAACTCACAGGAGAGTCGTGAGGCCCAAATGAGAGCAAGTTCATAAAGCGCTCGGTAAACCTTTGGTGAATGGTCACCACGATCGATATGATTACCACCATTATCGTTACTCTTACCGACCGAGGGGAGGGGAGGCCCTTCCCGATGCCCATGGTTGCAGGACTCTTCACTGCCAACCCTGTGTCCCTCTGGATAGTTCTCTGTAAGAGCAAGGATTGTCTGATTTGTCCTCGCATGTGCAGCCCCCAGGGTGGGACGGGCACAGAGGAGGTTCCTGGTGCGTATTTGGTGAAGGGATGGAAGGATGGACGAGTGGATGGCGTGGGACACTGCGTGATGGTGGGGAGGACAGAGGGGGGCATTACTTCTTGCTCCAAACTCCTGGCCTCAGGTCACCCTGTCCACACTGCCATCAGAGCCCATCCACTCGGAGCCTCCTCTGCCTTCCAGGGAAGGCCAGAGTGGGGCTAGATCCCTGAAGGGGCTGGGAGGAGGGGGCCTGGTGTGGTGCCTGGCACGGGGCATGGGCCCCGAGTCTCCGACCCCAGGCTCTGTGCTCTGACTCGGCCCTCAGCCCCGCCTGCTTGGAGCTGTCCTGCCGGGGGCTAGGTGCGCGGCAGAAGGAGAGCTTCCTGGAAGCCCACGGGGGGGCCCCCCCGCCGCCGCCGAGAGGAACAGGGATCCCCTGTGACCTGCCGCCCCTCCCCAGACATTGTAGATTGGCAGGACTGGAGTCTGCATTAGCTGAAGCTGAAGCATCACCGAGGAAACCAGCACGCTAGCCCCCGATTCTCGTCAGGGATTTGCCTTTTCCTTCCTGAGGATGCAATCCATCAGGCAGGAGCAGGGTGGTGGTGGCTGTGCTCCTAAATCAGAATATAACAGGCTGCCTGCCAGGGCCACCCTGAGAAGGCCAGGCGAGACAAGGGCTCTGTAAAGACTTTCTTGGATCAGCCGTGGGAAGGCAAGGTGAGGGGCTGCCCCCTGTCTCCCTTCCCCGGGAGTGGCCCTTTCTTCCCTGGTGAGGATCAAAGGCACAGACAGTCCCGAGCACCTGCATTTTGTGGGCGCAGCTGAGGGGCCAGCCGGAGCCCCGCCCTGCTTCCCAACAATGCCTCGAAAAGGAGCTGAAAACACACTTGGATGGGGTGGGGGCGGGGCTCAGCTTCTCTACCTGGACTCCAGCGGCTGCGGGTGAGGTCTGGTCTATACCCGGCTCTGTTTTATGTTTCCGTTCTGCGTGTTTTGAGTGCTTAGAAATGCACGCTGCCTTGCCAGGGGCCCGAGTGTGTGTGTCCTGGCCAACTATGCTGGCCTTGGAAGGGCCTCCTAACCAGGCCAGGAGCTCCAAAGGCGCCAGATCCTAGGTATCCTGGCTGATGCCAAGGTCATCACTGCCCTGCAGCCCTTAGACACGTCTGCCCACTGAACCTCCGGAGTCAGGTGGGGTTCACACATTGCAACTCAGCCCCCTTTTGGCTAGGTCAGTCAAGCGTGAGTTGGGGGTGCCCCGGAGAAGGGCCTCCTGGAGGGTCAGATGGTCAGAATTTTGGGGTGAGGACTGGTATGGAGCTGGTCTTTTCGTTTTGGACATTTTACTTCGTTTTGGCCCAGTTTCTGCAAAGGCCAAGGCCAGCCATTCCTGGCAACCTCATGACCGTCCACAGAGAGCAGGCTTGTGTGAGGCGGCCACGGCCACCAGCCAGGTTCTCCAGGTACCGTCCACCCCACCTGGCCTAATGCAGGGACAGAACATTCATGAGACCACTTAACCTTCCAAACAAAGGACCACTGACATCCTGTACCAGGGACTCGGACTGAAGAGCAGGAAGGAAGAGGCTGAGGGACAAAGGGGAGGAGGGAGACATGGGCTGAGCGGCTCCTGGGGAAGGGCTAGTGACTGGACAGGCCACACTGAGAAGGGGCTCCTTGTGACGAGGTGAGCGGAAGCCAGGCCCCCGAGGTAGCTGGCCCTGCTCCATCCATGATTGGGCCAGAGATGGACATTACAGGAAAATGTTCTCGTGTCCGGGGCTGGCCAGGTCCGGGGGAGGGAGGGGCAGGGGTCTGAGCGCTGAACAGACACCCTTGGAGGCTTTCCCTCAGGGTGTGCTGTGAATTGGAGCTGAGTATTCCAGAAGTGGGGAGGCAAAGCCCCCAGCCCCTCCCTTCCCTCCACCCAGGGAACAACCAGACGTGCCTGAGAGGCTGCTGGCATCTTTCACTCAGGACATCTGACGGCTGGGGGGGCTCTGCTCTCATGGGGCCCCTTTTCCAGGTCAAATGTTTTATTTGAAGAAATGTGCCTTCTGGAGACCAGGCCTTTCTAGCATTGAACTCAACTCAGAAGGAAACAAAACTCAATTGTCCCCAAATTGTCTTATTTTTCTAAGCCAGCAGCCAACCATCCATGGAAGCAGAGCTCCTCGGGGTGAGGAGGGGGCTCTGGCCTCTGCTTTATGACGCATGAGCCTCTGCTGCAGTCCCTGACAGGCAGCCTCCCATTGTTGCTTACTCCCTCCAGTGATGGGGAGCTCACCACTACCCCGGGCAGCCCACACCATTAGTGGGCAGTCTGAACTGTCAGTTAAAAATGTGGAGCCCTAATTAGGCTTTTTGTCTAATTCCCACTCTCTGATGTTCGTTGAATCCCCTGGCGTCATGTGGAAAAAGTCCCCTCCCCTTCCCTTTTTACCTGATAGCCCTTCAGGATCTGAAGAAAGCTTCCAGAATCACACGCGCGCACGCGCACACACGCAGTCCAGGGCATTAGAGGAACAGTAAACTCAGGCCTCCCTACTCCCCCCACCTCACCGAATTCTGCCGCTGAGCACAGCCCCCGAAGGAGACCGCACTGTGGGTCCAGAAGGACGAGCCGTTAGGCTCCAAGACGATGTGAGTGTGGCTTTTCCTTTACGTAAAGCATCTGACTGGCAGCATCTTTCAAAGCTTCTTTCCTCCAGAATGGTTTGGAATATTCTGGAGGAGCTGATTCTGCAAATAGCAGCATGACAGGCTGTCAGGCAGGAAACATGCCAGCAGTGAGGATGGGGGCAGTCTGGCCATAAGCCAAAGGGCCTGCCCAGCCTCGCATGGATTTCACGCAGAAATCCCAATTTGGCCCCGAATTTCCTCTGGCCTCGTTTCTTTGAAACTGGGTACTTCAGTGTTGGTGCCAAAATATCCACATGCTGTGGTGGCTTTTAGAGAACAGTTGCTGGATCATGGGGACGTTGAGGGGAGGGACCACAGTCAGCCAGCCGGCCGGCAGCCTCCAAGCACCAAGCAGCCCCAGCCTGCCCCTGCTGTAGACAAATGGCCAGAGCGTGGTCAGGGATGACAGAGAAGAGCACATGAGCATTCCCCAAAGGGCCAGCCTCCTAACTTCCTAAGCAGGAGACAGGGGCCCTGAGTGGGCAAGCACTCCACCCAGATCCCAGCACCCAGGTCCCAGGCTGGGGCTCCGTTCGGTCGACCATAACCACAGGCGCTTCTCGTTCTTTCCTCCCTTCTGAAAACTTCACTGAGCACCTGTGGATGTTCTGGCCCCAATGTGCTGAGGGCTGGGAGCTCAGTTGCATCGACCGTCACTCTGGTCATGCGCCCTGCCCTCTCTGAGCCAGGCAGGGCTGAGTGCCCACGTGGAGGCCCAGCATCTAGAACAGAGAAAGGCCCGCTGGAAGGAGAAGGGAACACATTCCAGAAGACATGACACACCCTTTTCTTAACTAATGAGAAAACTGAAGCTCAGAGTCGGGGTGACCGGCTCATGGCCACAGAGCTACTCCTGCCTCTGAAAGCTTCGTGCGGACAGGCGTGTGGGCAGCCACAGCTGGGAAGGGTCTTACCGATGACAGAGACACAAGAAAAGGGCCTTGGGCAGGCCAGCACCTGGCTCAGTCCCCCAGCCAGATGGAGGCCAAGTTGGGTCTAAGAACCCAGGTTCCAGAGGACCAGCTCAGGGGACCAGGGTCTCTGGAGGGTGTTGGGCATTTAGGGGACCAAGAGACACATTCTAAGAGGACTTCTCAGGGTTATCTGGCTCTGGATGGGGCTGTCCAGGGAGCAGTCCTCTTTGGGGGAGAAGTTCTGGGGACGTGACTTCCCTGTCCAGCTCTGACAGCCTGCCTGGGCTCTGCGGGTCCTTCTCCCATGTGGTGGCTGCCACACTCCAGTGGGGCGAGACTGGGGGCTCTCCAGACCCAGGTGAGCACCAGAGGACCTAGCTCAAGAGGGGCTGATGGGGCTGCTCACAACTGCATGACGGGAACAATGCCCACCCTACCCAGCACGCTGTACTGGCAGCCCGGAGGGTCACCCACCTAGCTGTCCCTCCAAGTCAGGACCCTGCCGTGTGGAGCAGGACAGCCCAGCTCCCTCCCATTCGGCCGGCTCTGCCCATCCTACAACCTCAGCCGGCGGCTGAGATCATTTAGGAAACTGGTCACCCTCCAAATCAGAGATGGGGTACCCTGTGCCCTCAGCAGTCTCCCCTGCCCTAACTAGGACCCAGCTATCTAACACTCTGACTCCCTTTCTTTACCTGCCCTTTGGAATGAATGGTGTGGAGGTTTTGTTAGTCAGGAAAAGAAAACGTCGGAGCCCCTCTCTGACTTCAGCATTGTAAAGGCTAACAAGGCATCTGCTTCCTCCCTGAGAACATCTCAAAGGCAGCCTTTGAGCTGCTCCCTTTGGGTCCCAAGCACAGCCCCCACCCCAGCCCTGGCAGGTGAATCACTTGGATCTGTGTGCTAAGGCCTGGGGGTGAGGCCAGGCCAAGGGCAATGGGGGATCCCCCTATCTGGTGGGGTGAGCTCTCTTCCCCCTCCATTGCACCCCCCGGGGCAAGGCACGCACAGATCCGATGCACACACACACAGAAGCACTGGCATCAACGCCTCTACGGCTTGGCTCGGCTCGGCGCACTGACCTAACTGAAGAAATGTCAGACCAGGCAAGTCCCATGCACTGTCAAAGGACACCAGTGAGAACGTCCGCCTCTGAGCACCTCAGGCTGAGCACCCTAGCGAGGGGTGGAAAGGGGACAGGAGAAGGCCCTGGGGTCCCCAGAAACATACAGGGATGCTGGGCATCCTCCTTACTCTGACGCCTGTGACAGCTCTTGGTAAAATTCCAGATGATTCTCCACCTTCCCCTCCCCTGATTTGCCATTTAAATTGCACACCCCGGCGTTGCAGTGAGTATCAGCTCAGAGGCTCCACATAGACACGAATATTAGCCACCACTTCTTAGGTGAGAGAAAGCCAGAGCTTGGCCCTGGTGATGCGGGACCTGCACATCCCAGGCAGCATTTCCTGTGGGTGCTAACCCGGCTCCCCTTGCTCATCTTTCCCACTGATAATGGGCAAGAGACTGCTGTTGGCTTACTTCTACATCTCCCTGGTTGACTTATTTATTTATTTTTATCTACCTTCCCCAACAACAAGTCAGGCAGGGCGGCCGGGAAGTCAGCGCTTCCCCACGGCCCCATGGCCCGAGTTATCCACGCAGTGGAAAGTTTGGTGCTAATCACTCCCCGGAGGCGGAGGCCCAGGCTTCCACCCTCTGGGGAGGCTGCTGCCGTCCCAGGCGGGTTTGGGAAGATGGCGTTCCACCCCAGGCCTGTGTGGCCCAGCCAGTGAGGTGTGGGCCACGGGGAAGCTCTGAGCCAACTTCAGGCCCAGCCTGCCCCCGGGATCTGGGGACCCTGGCTTCCACAGGTGAGAAGGGTGGCGCAGGCAGACGCTTAGCTTCCCAGGAGGTGACGAAGATGGGTGGGCATGGAGGCAGAGATGTGGCCCAGAGCTCTGGGGGGGGGATGTGTCTGACAGGCCCCAGCTGGAAGTTCTCTAGCCTCTGGAGAATAGTCATACATGACCTCCACAGAGCTGAGCTGAGGGCTTGCTGGGAGCCCCTGGGCCAGAGCGTGGGAGAGTCCTCGAAACCCCTGCCCCATTCCTGAGGTCCAGGGGGAGCATGTCACACCTTTCACTGGAGTGTCGCTGACTTGTTTCTGACCATTTACCACCAAACATGGCAAAAGCTTGTCCCAGTTATTCCCACAGAGAAGTCCTGGCCTTCCCTGGGGCAGGAACACAGGGCTGGTGGGCATCCTGCCAGTCGGTCAGTGGAGGGCACACTGCCCCAGGCCAGCTCTGTGGCCCACACCCAAGCACCCAACTTGGGCAGAAGCTTCTCTCTGCCTCACTTTTCCAGCCTAGAACGCAAAGCAGTGGAGCAGATGCTCAAGATGACAATTGTAGGGTCTGGCAGAATCTTCCACCAACAAGTATTTTTGGGGAATCACCTATTGTACCTCCAGTTTCAGAACTTAAGCGTTAACTAGAGAAACAAGCAAAAAACGTTATAGGGCAGCATCTCTTTCTGCAGTCTGGGGGAGAGACTGCTCACAGCATGCCAGGAAGGGACAGGGCGGGGGCCTTCCTGGAGGAGGAGAGGCGGACCCAGACCAGGCAGCGGCCCTGGAGCCCGGCTTCCCGCGGTGCTATGTTGGCCGGGCTGAGCGCTGAGGGGTCGCTGGGCCGTGCCTTGTGCCTTTCTCTCTGACACTTGAAAGCTAGCCAGTGGCTGGAGACACTTCGGTGTGGACGAGTGTCAGAAGACAGGCTCACTGGCGGTACCGGAAGACAACTGGATTTACAAGAAACCCTGAAAACTCAAGAAACCAACAGTGCACAGGAAAAGGGCTCCCAGTTGCTGGACTGTGTGCGAACTCAGGAACCTGGAGGCAGGGCCTCGGGGACTCATCTCTGTCACCCCAGGGACCCGTGTGGTCCTCGGGACCCAGTGGACACTCATCTCCCGGCCGTGAGCCAGTCACCCCCTCCTGTCCAGGCCTGGGTCCACCAGAAGGGCCTGGAAACTTCATCCGGCCGCCGTGCCAGCTTGCACCTCTGGGCAAGGTGCATCTCTGTCTGGGTGGTGGGGTGACAGGTGTGCTCCTCAGCCAGGCCGGCCAGCAAGGCTTCCAGACCCCAGCCCTGAAGGCCACCTGGGGACACAGGCTCATCCGGGCTCCACCAGCAGCCGCCAGGATGACACAGAGCCAGGGTGCACCCCAGGTCTGAGCATTCAACAGGCCCTGCTGGGGGCCCCCGGCCTGGGGCTCCCCCCACCGCCCCGCCCCAGCAGCACCCCGCCGCCACTGGAGACAAACAGTTCTCTTGACAACGCACTGAGACGCAAACGCTGCTGATTCACTACCTGCCCCGGGGGACGCGGTCCTCTTGGCAAGCGCCTTGCCCATCCCTGCCAGGGTCTGGCACCAGCTCTTCTTTCCACGTTTAAACAGAAACAAACAGAAATGATAAGATACTTCTGATGGAGAGAGGACTGGAATCGATACGCCTTGGAAAAAGTTTTTCCACAAATGACAAGAGAACTTAACGACACGGAACCCAGGCAGGCAGGGCAGGGAGCTCGCTGGACAGTGCTCTGCTCTGCCCTGACTGCCCCTCCCCGCCCTCCAACCCCCACGGCATTCCTGGTGCAGAACAGCCAAGGAAAGCTCCCACCCGGTGAGAGAAGAAAACAGGCGGTTTGCTCAGAAACGGGGAGTTTTACTCCTGGCTTTTTGCCAAGACTTTCTCCCGGGGCCCCCAGACTTGTCCCCAGGCTGCAACAGTGACAGTGGCAGACGGGCCGGGGACTCGCGGAGAGCCACTGCCATCAGGGAACCCCGTGGCTGCTGCGGAAATGGGACAGGGACTCAGCCTGGCACTTTCTTTTCCAACACAATTGAGCTCTTATCACTGGCCACTTTGATATGGAAAAGATCAGCATCAAGATCAGAGTCATTTCCTCAAAAATCCCCCATGAGCTCTAACGGGAAGAGCACAGGGATGTGCCCACCCCCCCCAAACAGAGGCTGGCAGGGCTGAGCTAACAGGCACCAGCCACCTGCTGTGGGGTGGGCCGTGGCTAACAAGGAGCATCGAGCCTCCCCCCAAGCCCGGTGCCCATGCACAAGCCCCGAGACAGACTCGAGAGGGGCTGGAACAACCGTTTGCAGGGAAATGGGAAAGCGGCAATAGCAAGAATGGCTCCCGAGGTTCAGCGCACGGGCCTTGCATGCCGCGTGGATTTAGGAAAGGTAATGCTGAACACTGCTCCCTGGGGTCCACGAAGTGGCTTCTCACAGCCGTGGCTGACCTGCTCGGAGGCTGTGGCTGCCAAGGAGCTGAGGGGATGAGGTCTCAGCCTCCCTGTAACCCACTTGGGCGCCCCCAGCTCTCTGGTTGTGATGCTGAGCTGAGGAGGGAGCCCTTCCCTTATCTCAATGAGGGAGGAAGAGTAGGACCATGGGGATGCCTAATGTCCATCCTCTACGGCCTCTGGGGGACCTCTTCACTTCGCACATGATTCTCACAGCCACACTGGTTTGGGAAAAGGAAGGCCTGGAAGACTAGCAGCTGCTGGGTAGATGTGATGTGCTGGGCAGGTGCTCAGAACCGTGTTCAACCTTTACGACAGCTCTGTTAGGGTGGAATTTTCATTTCTGTATGACAGAATTTCATTTCTAAATAACATGTCCTAGTCATACAGATTGCCAATGAATGAATGGTAGAGCTAGAATTCAAATGTAGGTCTTTTTGCTCCAAACCACACCCCCCCTTCCTGCCACCTGTCCGGGCATTTCCGAGTCTCGTTCTTTCTCCCCTGAGCCTCCGCTGGGCTGTTCTGTCTCTGCCTAGAGTGGCAAGGTGAACTCCACTGTATCTGTGCCATGAGCACTCTCCACCCCGGGAGTCCTGAGTCAGGGACACTGTCTCTCTGCCCATATACCCTCTTGCTCCCCCTTTGCCTCCCTATCCCCCATTAAACCATCTAGATCTGAGTCCAGTGGAGTTCTGATAAACTGGCTCTCTGAAAGAAAAGGCCCTGGCGTGTAGTGCTTGCCAATTTCCATGGTATAAATACTCCACCGTGGCTGGTTTCAAGCTCCCCATGATGTCACTGCTGGGAAAGAGGGGCAGAGCGGGCTCACCACCTGCACCTGCTAATGGGCTGGAGCTCCAGGAGGCCAAGGCACAGCAGCGGAGGACCACGGAAGACGCAAGGGACACTGGTGCCGTACCATCCGCCCATCCTGTCGGCCAAAGCACACTGCTATCTTGATGGCTGGGGCCGGGGTGGGGGTGGGGGTGGGGGGCGGTCAGCCCCAAAACTCTTCAGGGTTAAAGGAGGCAGACAGGGAGAAAAGAGATATGTTTTCTTCTGTGATCGAGCAGCTTGACTGGGGGAAAGCTGAAGGCATCATGGAACCCCCTCAGAACACCTCCAACACCTGGGAAAATGGGGCTGGGGGCTTTGTCTTCTCCCATTTAGTCTCCAAAAAAACATTCAGCAACACAGCGCTTTGAGCCTGCTTTCTCTAAAGCCAATTTTCTTGTCAACTGGGCTGTGTCCCATGTCTTACTTGCTGGTGGGTGTGTGGGCGTCCGCACCGTTGTAGGGGTGGCTGGAGGGCGCTGCTGTCGGCAAGAAGGATGGGACTGTAGCCGGCTTTCTTTAATCATTCCAAAGGCAGAAGCAGATGTGTCACCTCTATAGAAGATGCCAGGCAGCAGGTAAAGAATTTAACAGCTTGTGGGAGTTCTAATTAGATTGCCAATTATAACTCAATTGACCTGCCTGGCTTTGAAAGGCCTGGAAAAATGCATGTTGTCCTTAGGAAGAAGCAGATTCTGCTTCTAGTTTGTTCTGGGAGATCCCTGTGGGGATTGCTTGCTTGCACTTTGGTTCTAGCCCCATGCCTCTGTCTGGACACTCGCTGCCCCTATGCAGAGGATGAGAGGAAATCTGCGGGGACTCGGATCCCTACAGGGGAGGGGCCGTTTTCTGCGCTAGGCATGCTTTGCTCCTTTATTTATGAAAAAAGACTCAGTATCGTGTACCACAGGCTTCCCTGCAGGGGTGGGCCAGCAGTTTCTGCTTCCTTTGGAAGGACATCAGCCAGCACTGCAATTATGGATCTAATCAAGACTGACCTCTTGGGGCGCCTGGGTGGCTCAGTCGGTTAAGGGGCTGCCTTCAGCTCAGGTCATGATCTCAGGGTCCTGGGATCGAGCCCCACATGGGGAGCCTGCTTCTCTCTCTCCTCCCCGCTTGTGATCTCTCTCTCTCTCTCAAGTAAATAAAATCTTAAAAAAAAAAAAAAAGACTGACCCCTTGGCAAGGGCAGATCCCAGGCTCTGTGTGTGTGTGTGTATGTCCAAGATTCCTTGCAGAAAAGGCCACTGTTGTTATCAGCCTAGGTCGCCAACCTTCCCTGGGGGCTCTGGCACCTGGCAGGGGGATCAGGGCCCCAACAGACATGACAGGGGAGGTTCCACGTTCCTCCGAGGAACCAAGGCATGCATTCACTGTCAGACACCATGACAGTCCTCTGGCTCACACAGGGATCACATCTGATTCTCCCATCATCATCCGTCTTCATGGAGGAAGACACTGAGGTCCAGAGGAGCCCAGGGCCCTCAGCTCCTCCATGTGGGAGCTGTGTCTATAATTCAAATCACTCCCGTCTCCCACACTTATCACAGTGATCTTGCTGACCGGGACCCTTCCTCTGCACGGCGGCTTCATGGACATCCCCTAAACCAACGCGGCATGCAGGGCTGGCCACAGCCCTGAGCCGAGAGCAGAGCGGGACTGTGGGAACAGGAGGGCTTGCGAATCTGGCAGGGTCAGGCCCAAATGCCAGCTATGGTTTGGATGAGCCGTGTGGATGGGAAAACTGTAAAAGGCCAGAATGTATATTTCCTCATTAGCCAAATTTCTCTCCTGCTCCTCAAATGTTGGTGCTCCTTGGGTTTCGCCCTTGGCCCTCTTTCTTTCTCCCTCTCTGATTCACAGCCCAGCTGGGAATGGGTCTCACGTCCTCTCATTGCTTCAGCTGTTCCCTCCAGGCCACCATGGCTTCCTAACCATGGCCCCCGCCCTGGAAATGCCTCCAGACCCAGCCAGCCACACGCCAGGCTTGCATTCCTCTTCCCAAAACTGCCCCTCCTCCCGAGTCTCCTTGAGCTGGGGAGGTCTTAGCCATCCAGGGACCTGAACCAGGTGTCTGAGAATCAGACAAGAACCTTCCAATTCCCTCACCAAACCTTACTGAATCTGCCTTCTCAAAATCTCTTATCCTGGACTGTCAAGATGTTACCAGCTGAGTTTAGTCCTCTGTGTCTCAGCTTCTGCCTAACTTAGCCTCCACGGCTTTTAGAATGATCGCTCCAAAATGCAAACCTGACCACGTTACTTTGTTTTAACCTGTCTTAATCCTGAAACATTTCAAGCATGTGGAAAATCAGAAAGGCTAATATAATGAACATCTATATACCTATCTCCTAAATTTAACAACTGTTAACTTTATTCACACTTGCTTTGTCTATTTTGGGGGCAAGAATTGGTTTTTTAATTATAGGCATTGTGATACCTCATCCCTAAATACCAAGTCACCACCTTCCTCGAGCCCCTGGGTTTGAGACTTGGTGAGATTTGTTTTTTTGTCATTGGTACGTTTGTCATTCCTTCCTCCTAAGCAACCCCGCACTCCTCCCCGCTTGGCAACAGGAGGGGTGCCAAAGGCTACCCTGAAAACTTCCCTGTGCCCAAGTGGGCTCATAAATCAGTGCTGATGCTGGTGATCCAGGCAGACGGGGCAAGGGCAGCGGTGAGAAAGGGATGCTACCCAGTAGGGGTCACCTCGAGGCCAGGTTAAGAGGCAAGTGGGGAGACCAAGTCTGGACTCCAGTTGGGAGCAAAAGAGAGAGGATGCGCTTGGGGGATACTGTGTGACCCTCAAGACAGACTGGAGCCCCCCAACCCCCTCCTCCCCCACAGCAACGAATGGAGTTCTGGGCGCTCATCTCTTCTCCACCCCTACCCCAAAGCGAGAAGGCACTTCTCAGACAAAGTGGGCATGAGGCCTTTGGGAGTGACGGCATCAGGATTCCTGGCGGGTCTGCCGCTCACTGCCCTGTGCTCTTGGCAAGTCCCTTCCCCTCTCTGGCCTCAGCTTCCCCATCTGTACAAGGCAGGTGCTTAGACCGGGGAATTTTGTTGGGTGTTCTAAATCCCACAATGCCTTTGCTCTCTGGTGAGTGTCAGGTTCAAAGACTTCCCGGCCACTTTGGGCCCTCATCCCTGACACTGACGAAGAAAAGCTGGAGTACTTGCAAGAAACTTCTAGGGCATCCTCCCCAGGCGTGAGCAGCCAGCCCAGGGGGGCCCGAATGTCACTGCCTCGTGGTGACAGCCACACCCTCCTGTTGACTTCAGGAGCAGGCAGCATAGGGAGGAGGGTGCCGAGGCAGGGCTAACATCCAGGGAGGCCCGAAATAAGGCAGGGGAATTAGGGACGGCTATCTGGGAACACAGAACAACGCAGAGAAGTGAAATCTTGGATCCGATCGCCTGAACCAAGCCAGGGCGCAATAACTGTGGCAAGGCAGGAATGCAATGGAAGTGAAATGTCAAATCATACTGGAATAATGGGGCAGAATTTCTAACAATAAGTGGTTTGGATAGAGTACGTCAGATCTTAAATAATTTTAGGTCATAATTACTAACGAGACACTGGGCTGCACTGCCTGCAATTAGTCATCTAAGACTCCAAAACAGAAAACAGAAATAAACACAGAATTAATTTTTTCCATAAGCTGCGGCAAAGGAAGGCCCAGTGACATGGCTCGTATTCAGAGCCTGCACCGGGCCTCTGTTGTTTCTGGGTCTGTGATTTCAGCCCTCAATGAAAGCACCGGTGGCCCGATGTCCTATCTCCCTGGCCAGCACGGAGAAAATGCTGCAGTGGGTAGGAGGGATCCAAAAACCAAGCGGAAAATGTCTGCAGAGAGTATCTCTGCCCCCGCTAGCGGTGGGAGAGCTTGTGGGAGGGACTGGCCAGAACGAGGGCCATAAGCCACACAGGAGTCACGTGGATGCAGAAGCTCCACGTTGCCAGGGGACACTCCTTTCGCTCCAAGGACGACACACATACCCAACAAAGAGAAAACGCTCTAAGCTAAAAATACGTATTTTCAAAAGAATGTGAGGACACAGCTTGAGTCATAAAAAACAAAAAACAAAAAACAACCTTTCAAGTACCTGGTTCTTCCCCCAAATCATTTCCAATCCCTCCCCCTCCTCCCTACATGGTTCTCGCCCCCTGACCTGGCTCTGCGGGCTCACTGTTATTGCCACCATGGTCGTCCGACCCCAAACGGGTGCAGGCATGGTGCTAACCCAGTTAGAGCAACATACCCCCCCCCCCCCCCCCGAGGAGCTCACCCTCAAAGCTGGACGTGAAAGCAAGGGACGTGTCTTGGTGCTGTGGAAACAAGAGAAGCTACTTGAATCTGGGTTTGGGGGTACAAGCAGAGACTCCCTCAGCCTGGGACCAAGATCAGAAGGCACGCCCTGAACAAGATACCAGGCTCACAGTCTACAGAGGGAACCACATAAGAAGGGCTAAGGATGTGTCCTGGGTCACCATCAAGGGACAAGGGAGTGTCCTCGGGAAGAGGTGACCAGGGGGCGGCTTGCCAGAAACGCCACAATAAGAGAATTCATCTGAACAGAGGGAGTGGGGTTTGGGCATCTGTTTTTCTCAAATAAAAAATGGTATTTAATGATATTTGTATGGCACACTGGGGCGAGAGGACCAGGTTGCTCTAGGCCAAGGGTGACAAGCTCCCCACTCTCCTTGGCACTCCCAAGGGCAGAGGCTGTCCCCTTCTTGGCTCATCTGGAACCATGGGACATTGCTGGGGACCTCTGGCCTAAAGGGAAAGTGAGAGTTGGAGAGTCCAGGGTCCAGGAAGGGGCTGTCTGTGTTGGAGGCAGGGCTACGGCCTGGATCTGCACAGCCCCAATCCCTCAGCACCTGCTATGTCTCACCCTGTCTGCCTCAGTGTCCCAGGCTGTGTGGGGATGGCCATTTCAGCCTCCCTGGCATCTGTCTCTGGGAACCTGGCATCTGGCTTAGAGGGTGAGCTTCTCTGGCGACGAGGAGGGGTGGGAGAGCAGGGGGTCTGTCCAGGAAAGGTACCATTCTTTATAAATTACCATTTCAGTTCCTAGTCTGAAACTAGGTCTCTCATGGGCATGGTTATCGTGGGTCAGCTTCTCAGAGGGGGATCCTCTCCGACTGAGCTGAGAGAGACAGAGAGCAGACTGCCAGGGAACACACATGGGCCCGGGAAGACCACTGTGGACTCCAGCACGGCTGCCTACACACTGTTTCATGGCAGTTTCTGGTCTAAGGACAGTGACCCCCACAATCCCCAGATGGGGTACAGGGGCCAGCAAAGAAGAATGTGCTTGGGAGCAACAGGACGGAGCATCTGAACTTGAGTGGGGTGGCCACTGCTCCCACCCAGGGCCCCAGGGCTGCCCCCCATTCAGCCGCTGGAGCAGGTGCTGCAGGTCAGCCTGGGGACCCAGATGTGCCAGGCACATCTGACAGGAGCCCCACCTTCCAGCGCATTGCATCCCTTTTGAGATTTGGCCTGTAATACACTCAGATCCCGCTGCACTGGAAGGTTCCATTAATTAGCTGACTTGGTCTCCATGGCCTTGGCCTCATGTGAAATCATGCGCTGCAGCCTCCAGTCCCCCCTCAGTGTCATTTCCTATACTCATGGTGGGAAGGGAGTGTGCCAAGGCCAAGCCAACAAACACCCAGAGGCCTCTGCACAAACAAAGTTAACCTATTTAAAAATAGCATGTTCCAATGATATTTGCTCACAATCTATTCAAGGGAAAGCACCCAGTGCTTTGAGGTGCCTCGTTTTTTTTTTTTTTTTTTTTTAAAGATTTTATTTATTTATTCATGAGAGAGAGAGAGAGAGGCAGAGGCAGAGGGAGAAGCAGGCTCCCCGCGGAACAGGGAGCCCGATGTGGGGCTCGATCCCAGGACCCTGGGATCATGACCTAAGCTGAAGGCAGACGCTTAACCGACTGAGCCACCCAGGGTCCCTTAGGGGCCGCATCTGTAAAAGGGGAATAATGACATCTGTCAAGGTCAACTTGACTCTTGAACTTGTTGTTCTCCCTCTCTCCCTGCCCCACCTCATCTACCCGCCACGCCTGGTCTAGACCGGCCACTGTGCCACCTCAGGCATGGAGCCTCCCCCAAGGAGCAGACGGATCCATGAGAAAGGAACTCTACGTTTGTTGCTGAAGCACCTCTTGAGGTACTTCAAGGGAGGGAAGTCAAGGGGCTGAGAGCCCCTTGGCAGGGGTGGGTGGGTAGGGGTCAAGAAAGGCTTCTCAGAGGTGTGACACTTGAGCTGGGCTCCATGGCAGGCTCTGCTGCCCAGGCCAGTCTACGGAGCCTGCCCAGCTCCTCCGTCCAGGTCCAGGGCCTGCTCCACTGCCCCCCACCCCCGGCCCCAGCCCAGGGCTGGGCCCAGCTGCCGGCAGCCCTGGTCTGGCCCCCTGAGCCCAGCCAGAGATGCTTCCCGTCTCTGCCTGACAAGTCACATCCCCCTTCCTATTCCTTTCAACTCTAATAAGCTGGGCTACAGGCTCCAGAGAAACAAAGTAATACTTAAAGGCAAAAGCACATGGTTTTGGCCAACCACGTGCCATGATACATTCTTATTTCGGCTCCTCCAGCTGCTGAAATTTGGTTCAGAAGGAAAGCCATGCCCGTGGGAGGATCTTTTGGAAAGGAGATGCCCCCTCTCACTGTCAAGTAGATTCAGAGAGGCTTCTACCATAGGTGTGACCCAAATTATAGAGAATGATAGTAATGTTCACAGCTAGTGTTTACAGAGTGCTTTGCAGCCTGTATTAACTCATTTTTAAAAAATTTTATTTATTTATTTGAGAGGGAGCGCACAGAGGAAGGGGGGGAAGCAGACTCTCCGATGAGCAGGGAGCCCGACTCGGGACCCTGAGATCATGACCTGAGCCGAAGGCAGATGCTTCACCGACTGGGCCACCCAGGCGCCCCTGTATTAACTCATTTAACCACCCAGTAACACCATGGGGGGCACTGTGGTTCTCCCTGCTTAACGGCTGATGGAATGGAAGGCTGACGGAATGGAAGTAGGGACAGATTAAGGAACTTCCCTCAGGCTGTACTGTTCATACGTGACAAAGCTGGGATTTGAACCCAAGCCCAGGCTGGTTCCAGCGCCAGGCTTGTAACCCCTGTGCTGAGCTATCACTCAAGCTGTAGACGCTTCAGTGATTCCACAAATGTCCAATCTTAGTATCACCCAGCCCAGCCGTGGTTCTGCTCCTAACTTGCAATGTAGACTGCGACGGGTCACCGAGAGCAGGTTCTCCAGTGGTGAAAAAGAAATTGTCCACCTTAGCGCCTACTGTGAGAACAAACACAACTGGCAGATGGAAGTTTTACATTTCTTTGTAGAGTTTATATTCATGCCAAATATTAATAGTTCTCTAAAGGGCGTTGAGCTACTAAGGGGCTCAAATGTAGTGTGCACCATTATAAGAAGGGAGAGAAAGTAGAATAAGGAACAGAGTCCTAATCGCCCAACAGAATGCACTACTTTTTCTTTTGCACTGTTAGTTTGAATCCCAGTTATAACGAGTAAAGATATTAGAGAAATTAAGTCTTGTACACTTAAGGGTTCTATCAACCAGAACATGATGTGTAGGGAAGGGAAGACATCTAAACATTTCATTAAGTCTTTCTTCAATGGAAAAAAAATTCTTCTTAATTTTAAAAGCATTTTTTTTAAACCCAGGAAGTAAGTAAAATGCAATTCATAGATAAAAGAGCCTTCTCACTTGGCCATGGCAAGGTTTCGTTCCTGCCAATCATTCTAAGTGGAGGAAGAAAATGGATACTTCAGATGAAATGGATCCATTTCCAAAGATCAGCATTTGAAAGGGGCAGGGTGTCTTGATTCTGTTTCATCCACTTCATTGTCTTACCCAGAGTGACAGAAGGGATCAAGGGCCGCTCTTCAAGACGGGGTTTGTTAGGAGAAAACTGGAGCCATGCCCATGTGAAACCCTGCCCGGTGTGTCTGAGCCCTGGGCTGCCCTCAACCCCAGCGCCCCCTGGCCAGACCGATGGATGGATCAGACAGATACACAGACACAGGCTGCCCACCTCTAGGGTAACACTGCAAGTTCATCACCGTCATGCTGCATCTCTCTTCCAACAGAGGCACACATCCGAAAACACGCTTCCAAGTAGTAAAATGCGAGACACAAACAAGGTCCCCCCAAAGCTCATGAAACAGACGGACACTTGAAAAGACGCGAGGGAGAACAACGCCCAGGTTCCATCACTTTGCAGTGCAAGCTGCCGGCGGCAAGCCAGAGCTCCCCTCTTTCCCTGGATTCAGACCCTCCCTGCCACCCAGCCAGCTCGTCATGCATCCTGGGAGGAAGTCTTTTCCCACAGTCAGCAAGCCCGAAGACAGTTTAAAGGGAGCTCGGACGCCCGGCCCCGCTCTGAACCTCCGAAGAGCCTTCCTCCTGATCAGTGTCGTTAGCCAGACTCGTTGTGACGAATACTTCTGGGTCAAACCTTAGAGCTGGTAGAACAACTTAAACGTAGTAACAGTCCACAAGACACGTCCCACCGCACGGCCCACTGGCTGTCCTCCTTCCAAACCCGCCATCCGCTTGACATGCTTCTGCCACTTCTTCATCAAATGCACTTTTCCAACAGCTCCGCCATCCTGCCAGTCTTGCCCACTAATGTACACCCTGGAACAGAAGTCCAACGCCACTTCTAACGGCTTTCATGTCACTCCAGACTTCTGGAGTTTTGGACAACGTAAGACCGTGGAGAAAACCCTCAAAGACAGCCTGTGTATGAGACCACCTGAAGCCATCGTGACTGACCTTCGGGGGGCTTTTCATGTCTTAACGATCCTTCCACAGAAGACAGGCCTCAGCCCCACTCCTTGGGTGGACTGCCGGGCCTACCCCATCGCCCCCAACCGCTTCTCTTCTCAGCCATCTTCCCGTTTCTTTGGGGAGCCCCACCAATGGTCTCTCACCACGACTTCGGCCGAGGGGGTGCAATTTCCCGCCTTCCCCAGCCTTCTGGTTACCCTCCTCTGAATGACTGCTGACTTCTGTCCCTTTCTAGGCCTTGTCTTGGGAACGTCAACATTCAAGAGGCTGGCCCCTTAGTGCTTTTAGCCTATATTTTCTCCTCTCTGAGCAACAGCTCTGGAATATCAGTGCCTCTGTCGTACCAGACTTGCTCTAGGGGGAGGCTGGCCCCTCAGGGTGACACACCAGCTCTCCTCCTGCCCCCTGTGGGGGCAGGGTGGGCTCTGGCTCACCCCTGCCCTCCCCTGCTCCCCCTGGGCCCAGTCCCTTTCCAGCTCACAGCCCTCTTCAGCGCTCTGCCCCTTCTCTCTGGGAAGCCCTGGGCGGCCCCCACCACTTGCCTCTGTGCCACACCTTTTCTCACCCTGTCACATGGTCTGGAGGAAGGCCTGAGTTTCCCTGCTAATATGGTCTAGGATAAATTTATTTCTCCCTCTTCGCTTTATCAGCGCCTCTTAGACCGCCTTCTTGGCTCCCTGCCACACTCGTTCCTCTCCTGAAAGTTCTCCCTTTCTCACCCTCCAATCTCGCATGTTGCCCCCGAGAGCCCAGGATGACATTATCAGATGTTAAGCAGATGTCCCTGTTTGCAAAGCCTGTCCCTATCCTCCTGGTAATTCTGTCCTTGGCTGCCCTGAGTCTCTGTGCCTGTCCCTGGCCTGGGCAGCACTGCCTAAGGAGGCCGTTCCTCTGCCCCCCAGGCCAAAGGCAGCCCCGTTTTCCTCCTCTCCCCTTATTCCAGATCACAGGACGCTCTGGGTTTCATTAATTCATGTGGGGTACTGGGAATGAAATATGGCAGGCAAATGCATGTAAATGTATGCGCTTATGCAAAAATGATATGAAAATATGCCTTTAGATTCTCTGGAAGAAGTCTGATCACTCTCCGAATTCCTCCCCTTGTCAACAACATTACTTCGTAATTCCTTATCCCTTCAGCTCACTGGTCCTTTAATGTCTGCCCACACTCAGCTCTCTGCCTCCCTTGTCTGGTGCTAACTCATTATTAATATTAAACACATTATTTCTGCTCTCCCTTCTTTTTATATGTGAATTTAAACACACAGATGAAGGCTAAAACTATTAGAAAAGTGTTCATTTTCACTGGGGTGTAATTTACATTTCTTTTGTCAAGTCTGACCTTCTATTAACCTTAATGAATACCAACTCCTCCAGGTCATTATCACTTTTTTAGCGATATGAATGTGTTTGCATTTCTGCTTAAGTGGTACCTCTCCTCCAAGCTGGGTCGGGCGATCTGGCTCACGCTGTCACTAACAACCCCTAGAAGTCAACAAGTCATTGTTCTTCACGGAATAAGCCGAGCTCCTGACCATATTCAGGTCTCTGCCATTGCCATTTGCTACCTGGGTTCCACCTACTGTGGACATGGCTTCCTTCCTCCAAAACAGCTCCCTCCCACTGTCCCTCCACCTCCCCACTTTCCTCCCTGAGCAGTACGGCTGGTGTGGATACACTTTCCGTTGTCTGGTTTTTTCTACGACCCATAGTCCGCCTGCAATGGGTTCCTTCCCCGGAAACCCCCTTGGTTGGTTTTCTGGAAGTCTCCATTGCTCATGTTCTTCAAACTCCTTCTAACTTGGATCTTCTGAGCCTTGCCCTGGCCTGGCCAAGCCCCTCGCTTGCACCCTCCTCACCCGGAGGGCTGGGCGGCTGTCACGGCTCTCAGCCGTTTCCACCACCCCACCACAGAAGTCTTGAGCCCCTGGCTCTTCCCTGGGCCTTGGTGGTAAAAGGCTTCTGATCTCTCTGCTGACCCCTGTCCCTCAACCTAGGGGCCTGCGAACCAGTCTGGTTTCCGTGAGGGCAGAGGCAGGACCTTTTGTGCCTTGATAAGAGATTTCAGTTCTGTGCTTTAATTTGTGTCTGGCCCTAATATTATCCCCATTCATACATCTGAGGACGCTGAGGCACCAAGAGGGTGACTTGCCTGGGGTCCCAAAGCCAGTAAGTGACAGAGCTGGGATTCAAATCTCACACCTTTTCTGGCCTGGAGCCTCATCCTTAGCTTCTAGAGTGTATTGCAAAGGCCACCTTCTTCCCTTTGTAGGCCCCATGCCATAGACACACAGCTTTCCTGCACAGCCTGGGGATGGAGGCAGGAAAGAGAGGGCTGTGATGTGTCAGGGCTGGGGGACCTGGGGGCTCTGGCGGCCTCCCCTCCACAGACACCATGTGGGGGGGCAGTCTGGGGAACACAGGCCAGGGAGCGTCATTTACAAGGTCACCACGAAGGGGCCATCCAAGCTGCCCTTTGGGGTCATCCCAATCACAGTCCCTGGGCAGTATTAGACTCCAAGGATCTAAACCCTTCGAAATTTGTAGGCCTCCTGGTCTCAACCTGCCTCTAGTCTGGACAGTTTCTTTTTTCTTTTTTTTTTTTTTTTAAAGATTTTATTTATTTATTTGAGACAGAGAGAATGAGAGAGAGAGCACATGAGAGGGGGGAGGGTCAGAGGGAGAAGCAGACTCCCCGCCGAGCAGGGAGCCCGATGCGGGACTCGATCCCGGGACTCCAGGATCATGACCTGAGCCGAAGGCAGTCGCTTAACCAACTGAGCCACCCAGGCGCCCCAGGACAGTTTCTGAATATATCAGGATGCACTGAGAAAAGTCTTAAGGGTTTATGAGGACTATTTTCTACTGGCAAGAATGCCCCTGAGCCAGACAAGGCTCAGCTGTTGCCCCTGATCTGGCAGGCAAGGCGAGCCCTCACCTGGGCCCCGCTCACCAGCTCCCCTGGCCGGGGCTACTCCTTTTGAAAGGAAAGCATCTGCCATTGGTTGGGGAGCTCGGGTGTCTCAAAAAGTTCCAAAGGTGAAACAGAAAACTTCCCCAGTGCGATTTTCCTATTTGATCTTTTGTCTCATGTGTTCCCCTTGGGGATGAGCAAGAAATACTTGTCTGAATAATTCATAGGCCCCGGGGTAGAAACACGCTGCTTCTTTTCAATAAAAAGGCTGGGTACACGGCGTTGATTATACCTCTTCTGCGATGCTCTAGCAAAAGCACAGAGATCTGAAAAGCTCTTTACAAATCCCTCTTACAATAGAGAGACAAAAAATTAAAAGCCATGTAATATTTTTAATCAAATACACTAATGTTTGGATAATATGTAAAATTATTTATAAAGCTGTACTGAGCTACAAAATGCTCAATAAAGGGAAGGTGAAAAAATCAAGTAGCTGTAATTATGATAAGGTCTGACTTATTTTTAAAACTGGAAACCAGTAGTCACTTTTGAAAGTGCTGAGCCCCTCGTACATTCTGCCCTATTACTATGAGAAATGGCAAGAGAATGAAGGCTTTGGGATCCTTCTGAGAACATCTGACTTCTTAAGTACAAAACATTACCCTCCTAGCGCTGGATGAGACTCACAGCCCCTCGAGCTGCTTGTTTTCATTTTACAGAAAGGAAACTGAGTGCAGACAGCTTAGGGTCTTTTTCCCCAAGGTTCAAGAGCCAGTGACTGATGGCGCAGGGTCTGTTCCCAGACTCCCTGTCCAGTGCTCGCTCTTCGAATCCCACACTAACCCCTGATTACGGACACCGGGCTCCCAAGGGCTGCGGACACGAAGGCCACCTCAGCTCACTCTAAGGCTCCCTCTTCCTGTGGTTCATTAAATCAGAGATACCCTATCCCTGAGTACGAAGCACAAATCCCGAACCTCAGCCTGGCACGCAGGGGCAGAGAGGCAGAGGGCTTTTTAGCAGCAACTCAGACTTTGGTAACTTTTGAGTTTCGATTCAGACCCTCCCAAGAAGGTAACAGGAGACCGCCGGCTTTGTGGGGCAGCTGCTCGATACATGTGCCAAACTCCGTCAGTGCAACGCCGAGAACGCTGCAGGGCGATCAGGTCAGGTGACCCCCACCTGCCCGAAGCCGAGGCGGAGGGAGAGCTGACTCCAGGCCAGGCAGGGAGGGGGGCAGCAGGGCAGCCCCAGGCTTCTGGCCTGGGCATCTGGGAGGGCGCAGGTGCATTTCTGGGGAGCCACTGCCCCCATTCGCAGGGTGGAAACTAGGCGACTTGCCTCCTCTAAGACGCCCCTACTAGCCGGCAGCCTCGGAGACAAGCTGGAGTCTCCCTGGCGTGTGGACACCCCCCGAGGAGGCTGCTACAAGCAAGGCCCAGGGGACCAGTGACTCCCACCGCCCCTTGCGCAGAACAGGACCACTGGGTACGGCGGCTAAGAGTGAGCACTGCCAACTCCCACGGGCTCCATCTGCATAAACCACACGGGAATGGTGCTGCTGGCCCCATGCAACTCGACAGCCTGGCAGGCTAAGTGCATGGGCCTTCGAAGAGGAAGGGGGTTTAGGGGTCACGAGCTACCTGCTGCTTCCAAGGGGAGCCCCAATCCAGGAGTGGGGTCCTAGCCTGGCTCTGAGACTCACCAGTCGCTGCATGCTCTTCACGTGCGTGGGACTGATGGATAAGGCTTCTTCGTACCACCGCCGGGCTTCATCGAGGTTTCCCCGGAGCTCAGCAACCTGTCCGCGCATGTACAGGACGTTGTGGGACATCGGGAAGAGGTTGGCAGCTTCCTGAGTACAGGCTGTGGCTTCTGCAGGCTTCCCGATGCCAATGTAGACTTCAGCTGTGGGGAGAGAGCAGAAGGCAGATGCTTTCCTGGTTCACTGCCCTTCACGGGCCCTGCGAACGGCTGTGACTCTGGCTGGGGACATTTACAGCCCCCCCATGGGAGTCTGGCAGGAGCGCATCTGGAACACGCAGGGCCCAGAGCCAGCCAATGCCCCAGGCTGAGTGGACCCGCCCACTGTGACACAGGGACTCCAGTCGTTCCTGCTGTAGGGCCTCGGAGGGCACACATGTCACCATCCGCCAGAGGGGAGGTAGGCCTGCCTGGCCCTGTCCCTCTCTGAGGACACCCACGCTCAGGGCCCACCCTGGTATCCGGGGCACCTGCCCTCAGCCCTGACAACCGTAAAACCGTAAAGAAGGGGCTGGGATGGGCCCAAGGACAAGTAAGCCAGAGGCACACAGCCCTTCGAGGGCACCAGCCTGTTCTCCTGATGCAAGAAAGTGTACCATGGAGCAGTCCGCGGCTTCCATGTTTACCGGCAGGAGATAAAATGGTTGCTCCATCACTCCTGCCCTCCAACCAGGCAGGGTTACTGCGCCCCGGAGACTATGAACCATTCAACATTGACACAGCCCTCTGAAAACCAAGCTGTCGCTTTCCAAAAAAGCAGGAAAGTGACCTTTCCTCCACTCGCAGGCCTCCGCTCTCTCCCGTGGAGTCCTGAGTTGCGTGGCAGCCCCTGCCTCCCGAAGAGGAGGGATGCTCAGGTGTCACGGGCCTGGCGCTTGGGCCTGTGCTCAGAGTGCTGGGCCCGCGTCTTCAAGGACATCGGACCCCTCTCCTCTTTCCTTGGCCGGATCTGTCAAGACTACTGCCCGAGTCCTCCTCAGGTGGTTGCTGTGCTCTGGGCCCATCGACCCCTTCTCCGTCCCGCGCAGCCCCTGGCTTGTCGGTTCCTGCCTGGACTACTGGCCCTCTGCCTCTGGCACCTACACCTCCAAGTTCCACCCAGAGTAATATTTTATGTATAATATAATGCAGGCCAAAATAGAAACGGTAGGACAACACAATACAAAAGAAATAGAAAAGTTTACTATTTTCCTTGGCAGCACCTCACGAGTTGCCGTCTGGAGGCCACTTTGGAACTGCCTTGACTAGGCCAGGGCCTCCTCGGGCCCCTCACCTGCTGCCTGCCACATGGTCTGTCCCACCCAGCCACTGCCAGGTCAGCCTCCTGAGGTAGACTCGTCCTCCCGCCTGCAGAAAAGCGCCGGTTCCTTAAGGCCCCCTGCTTCTGTTCACCCCTCACGCCCTTCAGCCTTCCGTCCAGTGGCCTCCTGGGGAGGCCTCCCCTGACCATCCTACTTAAAGTGCTGTTCCCCACGTCCTCAGCACGACCCTGTTCCTCTCTCTGCTTCCTTGTCCTCCCTAATTCCGACCAACGGGTTCATCTCGTTTATCTCCCGTGCTGGCCGCGGGCCCCCTCTAGAAGGCAAGCCCTAAGCCACATGAGCGTAGGGACCGTGTTTGTGCGGCTCGCTGCTGTGTTCCCAGGGATGAGAAGCGCGCCTGACCCAGTCAGAGCTCAGGAAACAGTTGCTGAATGAATGAATGAATGAACGAACAAATGAATGAACAAATGAATGAACGATAACAGTAACAACAGCTGTAGCTAACGTTCATTCAACACGTGCTTTGCGCCAGGAAGTGCTCTCATGCCTCCCTTCACCTGCACATGAGCCCATGGTACCCAGGTGCACGGGACCACTGCACAGACGAGGAAACAGGTACAGGGAGGCTGAAGAGCTTGTCTCAGGGCCAGCTGGAGGCAGGGCCTGGCTGGAGGCCTGTGGATAGTGGCTCCCCTGTCCCCAAATAACATCCAGCTCCCTCGGCCTGGCATTCGGAGTCCTCGGGGGTGACTGGCTCTCCTGCCCTCACGAGCCTGTGTCCCTCCTGCTCCCCGACACCCCAGGCTCTGCCCTGGGGAGCCAGTGCAGTTTCCACACAGGCTTTGGGTCTCTTGCCTCTTCCGGTGGTGCCAGGACGCCCCAGCCTCCCTCCAGGCCTGCTCCGCAGCCGCCGTCCCCGGCAGCCATCTCTGACCCACGCTTCCCCTCAGAGGGGAGCCCAGCCTCGGCGCTCTCTGATGGCCGTGGCCCTACATGTGCTTTCCTGAGGGATCTGGGGTCCACACCTGGACAGCAAGCTTTCTATCTCCCCGCCTCCAGCTTCGAGTCCTGAGGCTGTGGCAAGGGCAGGTGTGTATCACATGGCTGTGGAGTGTTAATGCTGCTCATTTTTTTCACCTCAACCCTCCTGGGTGGCCCCTCTCCGGAAGCACCCTCTCCTTCCTGGTGATCATGTTCCCCAATGACTGCCTCCTCAGGCTAGGAGAGAGCCCTGGAGAACTCGGGTCCCGCGCCTGCCGGCTGTTCTTCCAGCCCGTGGGTCCCCTCCTCGACAGGGGGATCCAGCCTCGCCCAGAGATGACGGGCTGGCCCAGGGACCCGTGGAGGGGAGCCCCCCAGGGCCCCCCGGACAGGGAAACGGGCCACTCAAATCCAGCCAAGCCCCACCAGCGATACTGGCTCGTCGTGCCTCCTGTCCTGCAAGGTCCCGCCCCCCAGGTGTTTACTGGGCACCTGTGACACACGGGGACCCTGCAGGAACAGGGCGACACGGATCTGTCCTTCGGTTTGGGCCCTGGCAGAAGCCTGCCCCTCCCGGGAGATGAACACCCTCCTGACGCCACGGCGGGGCCGTCTGCTTCCGTCATGCTGTTCCCAGCCCGCTGGCCAGCCGGCGGCGCGCCCGCTGCGGTTTTGGGTTACCCGAGCGTGCCAGGGACTCGGGAGAGCTGTACAGAATGTTCCTCCCACTGGACACTTGGCTCCTGACTTGCTCCCGTTTTGAGGGTGGGTTTATGGATTTCCACGGTCCCCAGGGCCTGCAGCCGACGGGGTGGGTGACCCCCTGGGCCTCTGCTGTCTAACTCACTATGGAAGAAGGACCAACTTGGGAGTGGGGACCAAATGCTTCTAGAATTTTTATAACAAGATCACGGGGGCGGGGGGGCTTAAGCACTGGCGTGGCAATGTGCCCGTCAGTCCTGTTCTAGGAGGGTCCTCTGTGGGACCACGCGTCTCAGCGAGCACCAGCCACGAGTCTGATATTGCTGCTTCCTTCCTGAGGAATCGATCAGAAAAGACAGGCACTCCGCTGAGTCACGATCATGCAAGTAGCAGCAAGAATCCAGGCCTCCAAGGACTTGTTTTCAGTGGCGCAGAAGTTATAGGAGGAGACCTGTATCGCTGGTAAAGCCGTGCTCCTGATGCAGGGAGGAGGGCAGACAGGTGCAGGGCCTGGCTTCTCCTCCATGTGTCCGTTTGATGCTCAAACACGGCACCATGTGATGTGGTGATTTTCAAACCACCTTCCCCAGGGGAGCCTCTACTTCCAAAGGCCTCTTAAGAGTGGCAGCTTGCCTCCCTCTTGGTTTGGTCCCCCGTCCCAGCCTCTGGGGCACCCCTGGGGACCCCCAGGGCTCTAGGGTGCCCAATTTGTAAGCCAGTGTCCTGAGAACATGGAGGGTTGGGTGCCTGCACCTGAGCCGTGTGTGAGGCCTTGGGCAAGGCAGGGCCTGTTCACCTGTCCACCGGGGCCCGATGTCGGCCCGCAGCTCCCCCGGGATAGTGGTGAGGATCGACCGAGGTGGTGCAAGCCAAGCCCAGAGGTAGGTGAAACTGCCGAGGATGGCACTTAGTGGAGCCCTGCCGCCTCCCAGATGGCAGGGACGAGACCGAGGTGCGGGGAGGTAAAACCACTTGGCAGAGCCTGCAGCTCTTTGGGCTGATGGATGTATTTGGAGGTGCAGGGCCAGCCTCCCATTTTACCATGGCTCCTTTGAGATGAGGCTTAGAATAGTCACTCCCTCTTTATGAGGAAATCACATCTTCCCGGGGCACAGAGTCTTAGGCTCCAGGAATAAAACCTTAGTGGTGGGATTCCTGACATCAGTCGAATCATTTGGGGTGCGGTTGAAGAGGACAAGGGAAGGATTATAGAGGCCTCCCAGCATCCCTGAAATCCCCAGAGGGATCTTCTCGCCGAGGCGACACATCTGTCTCTCTAAAATGCAACGAGTCCATGGAGATATTTACTCCGAGCTTATGCTGCGTGGGAAGCCCTCCTTCTTGGGGGTACACAGCCCAAACAAGGCTCAACACTTTCCCAGAGGAGGGGCTCATGAATGTCTATCCCCAATCCCACAGGGCTGCAGCTCCCACCTCTGTGTTCCCATGGGCCTTCCATAAGCTCTGTCATCCTCTGGATCACATCACCTTTGTTAGGGGACCCCCACCTTTGCTTCTTGTCTCTCTCAGGGGCTCATCTGCCACAGCCAGGCCCCTGGCCCCTCTGCAGCCCACCCCCAGGTCCCACCTGATTGGTGCATTTGGGAGAGGGGCTGGGGCTGGCTGGGGCTGGCTGACGGCGGCGGGGGCTGGGGGGTGGGGGCTTCAGAGCCCTCTCTGTCCCAGGCCTTGTCTCTTATTAGACGCCTGCATTCTTGGCTCGCTCTTGAAGGTACATCACTGGGTACTGCCTCTGCAATGGGGAGGCCAGCAGTCTGGGATGGGCGAATCTACCTTGGCCAAGCCACATTCTCTGATTCAACCACCCTAGTAACTGAGCCTGTCAGTTTGAGCTCCGCTTTCCAGAACTCAGGAGCTAACGAGTATTGTTCATACTTCCCTAAAGCCTCCAGAAGATGACCGGCATTGTCTTCTCCCTCTAAACTATGAGCAACTCCCAGCCACAGCCATCTCCGCCTTCCTCAGCACAGGCTCTGGCCTTTAGCAGGTGTTTAAGCCCGGGGTCTGTGGATTAGAGAGTGCTCAGTGAGGGCCGCAGGAGGACCATTTCTGCGGCGCAGGCCCATGAAGAAAGTCGAGGGCCAGGGAAGCAACAGCAGTTTCCCTGACCCTTCACCGGAGGCTAAATTCAACTTAAAAAAATAAGTGAACAAAGGGCCTTGTGAGCTTCTGAAGAGATGTAACAGCCTGTACCAAAGAGAGAGCAAGACGGAGTGAGGCTGGCTCCAGGAACTCAGAGCCCATCGGTCCCCACAAGAACGCAACTGGGTGCTGCAGGGTGGCCTCCGAGAGGTCACTCTTTAAAGAGGTCACGGGAACAGATTCTGGGCTGGTTGCCGGGGCTGCCCGGGGCCATGGACACTTTCTACCTTTCTGAGAGCTCACCCTAAGCTCTGTCTTCTTTGGAATCCCTTGGGTTGTCCTTGTCATTCCGTTGCTGTGACAAATGTTGGAAATAAAATGCCCCTCTCCTCTTGCAAACCTTCAATGGTTCCCAACTGCAGGGGAATGTAACCCAAATATTTTTGCTTAGCGTTCAAAATTAGAGCCCTGCTACCTTCCCACCCCCCACGCCCCATGTTCAGTTCCTGATCTTCCTCCACACCTGTTGGTGCTGTTCCTTTCGCCCCAAATGCCTCCCCTGAATGGCCATCCGCGAAGACCCTCACTCCTCGCTCTAGGCCCCAGCACACCCGCCCCTGCACGCCCCTGGGGAAGCCATCGCTCCCACTCCCGTCCTTCCAATGGCCTGCATGCGCTCTGCGAAGTGTTCACCCCAGTCCACCCTGCCCTGCATGACCTCGTGTGTGGCAGCTTCCCCGCCAGAGGCCGTGCTCCTGGACGGCCCAGCTGTGTCTGCTCTGCCTTTTCCCTGCATCATGCCTTGTGCAGAGGGCCTTCTGAAATCATTGGCTGAACCATCTCAGGGCGCTATCTGAAAGGGCTAAGCTCTGCTGTGTAGGCCTGAGGACTGTTTCTTCCTCAAGGGGAAGAGGTGTTCCTGATTGGGGAAGCCAGTGCTGGATGCCCCACAGTCCCACACAAGTCCGGTTTCCTCGTTCACTCATTCTTCTAATACTTGTCAAGCACCCACTCCATGCCAGCTGCAAGGTTGAGAAGTGGCTCCCAACGTGCCTGTCCTGGGCTCAGGACTGTGCACTGTGCAAAGGTGCTGGGCAGAGTGGGGCTGAAACTGAGTCTGGACTCTGCTGACAGGCTGTGTGCCTGGTGCAGGGCTGCGCTTGCCCAGAGGGAGGCAAAGGGGCTTCTCACACAGGTGAGAACTAGCCTTCAGCTAGTTAAGCCTGCTCCCCGGGGGTTGGTCTACCCAGAGGGGACACCTATTTTGAAGCTCATACAAAGGAGTGGCAGTAAATGCTAGAGGCAGCCTGAGGGCTGTACCCATACGGGAGCTGTCAGATCTTCCATTCCACCTGAGGTCTGGCAGACAGGGATGAAGGAAAAGACCCGTGTGCTCCCCAGTCTTACAGGTGAGGCCTGCAGGCAGGCAGGGAGCGAGGCCAGCAGACTCCCTGAATCTTTAAAACCATTTCCTTTACCCCAAACCCTGTTTCCCTAACTTGTGCTTGGAAAACAAACCTTAGCAGCTTGGTTCTGGGATAGCCCCTGCCCATGGGGGTGCTGAGGAGTCCCCAGGGTGAGCACAGGGTACCTTCCAGAAGCAGCAGGTCCTCCCAGAGCACACCGCCCATGTGCTTTCATGAATTCACTCTCATATAAAAATCAGCATGAGGGCCTGGATGAGCTGCCTTCATCCTTCTAAGTCAGGAAGGCCTAGGGGAGGGGGCTGCATCCTTATCAGCTCTGTCTAGAACTCTTTACTTTTTCTTTGTGTGGGGAAGGTCGGAAGTGACAGAAGGCAGTGGTTTTGTTTGCATGTGAGCTTCTCTGGCCCAGGCCCCAAGCTGGGCCCTTTGTCCCCGTGATGAACACAGCCCAGGTCCTTTCCTCAATGAAGGCCTGGCCAAACACCTCTGTCAGGATCTTGGCTGCGCGATTGACACTTATTTCTGAGTTTCCGAGTGGTGGCGTCCACCTGTCCAGAGGGACGCCTTCCCCAGGGGCTTGGTGGGGTGGTGGGGCTAGCTTCCTATCCTCTAGCTGCATTTGGGAGACACTTGATCCCCTCCAGGCCCTGGCCCAGCTGTTCTCCTGATGCCTCAATCCTTCCCCATAAGCCCTCCACCCCTTTGGCTGACCTTGACTCTTCATTCAAAGGGAAAAGAGAAGCCAGCAGAACAGACATTGAGCCTCTTCTTGCCGCCGAATTGACAAGCGAATTGTTGTCCTCTGTGCCCATCCATTCTGCTCCCCTTCGGCTGTAACTGAGGTCAATCCGTCTGCCTGTGCCCTGGACCCCAGCACTCTCCTGCTCTCCTCAGGGATTCACACCTTCACATATCCTCTCTCTCTCTTTGGGACGAGGAGGATCTCAGTTCGGATGTGATCGGCCCAGCGGCCATCAACATGCTTCTGTGTCAGCCAGTGAAGCCCCAGCTACCCCTCATTTCTCCCCTCTGCTGCACAGGGGTCCTTCCTGTGAGGACTACGCACCCCCTGCCTTGTCTTCCTCACCTGCCAGCGCCCTGTAGCCACATCGGTATGCTCCATCCCCAGTACGTCCCCACAGCCTCACTGTCACGGCCACCAACAACTCCCAGGTGCCAGGTCCAACGAGGGCTTTTGTCTGCGCCCATTCGACCTCCCAGCAGCACTTCCTACCAGCCACGTCCTCCTTAATAACAGTGATTTTTACGAATTATCAAGTGCTTGCTACCCACTGAGCACTCCGAATGCCTTACCTGGTGTAACCGTCACAACTGCCCTCATTTCACTGGGGAGCAAACCAGGGCTCACAGGGAGGAGCGAGAACCTGCCCTGCTCACACTGCTGGGCCAAGGTGACACGCGGATTTGCACAAGTCTGACTGTGCCACACACAGGGGAAGGAAACCCCTCTGGCTCCCACAACGCCCCTCTCCTGTTTCCCTCCTGCCTGACTACCCCCTTTCCCTCACTTTGGCTTTCCCCCATCCTGCCCAAATTTTAAATGTGGAAGGGGCTCGGTCCTGGTCCTTTCCCTTCTCCGGGGACATTCTCCTCCTAGGCCTTCTCATCATACCCCTGGGCATTAAATCCTTCCTCCCCAGTGTCTGTTTCTAGCCCAAATCTGAAACGAGGCTGGACTATCCAGCTGCCTGCTTGCTGTCTTCACTCGCATGTCCGCGGGCACCGGACACTTCCAAGTTCAAACACGACTCTGGCTTCCCTTCCTCCCCGACTCCAACACGTTGGTCCCTCCCCACCCGCTTCCCTTTGCAGCAACGGAGTCACCAGCGGCTCACAATGACTCAGGCCCCGAACACAGGATTCTTCCCCACGCCCCCAACATCGCACCCACGGGGAGTCCGGTTCCAGCTCCACAGTGCATCTCAGAGCCCACTTCCCTCCGCCTCCGACACCGAGCTGCCCCCAGACTCCGCTCTTTCTGTTTCCACTTTTGCCGCTTCCATTCCATTCTCTACGTTTAGCCAAAGTGGTCTTTTCAAAACCTGTCTGACCCTTTTACTCTCCTGCTGGAAGTTCATCAGTGGCTTTTTAATGCTTTTAGGATTAAGTTAAAGACCTGAGCATGGCTACCAGGGGCCCTGTCATTTCTCCAACACTCTCTAGCACGGTCTGCAGGCCTCCCCACCACGGTCCCGACCACCGCCGATCCCTCCTCAGGCCTCCGCCCCCCATGCTCAGACCCCCGCTCCCCCCCCCCACCCCCGCTCCGGGCCGGGGAGGAGGAGGAGGAGGACCTCTGGCACCAGTTCCCCCAGGGGACCACGCTTCCCCTTCATGGCACGTGGCACCATGAGAATGAAGTGCTTCTTCTAATTGCTTTGTTTCACACCTGTAAACTCCATCAAGGCAGATGACCCCTGACTCTTGAGCCTCGCTCCCATGGTGGCTCATAAACAACGTGCTCGAAGACACTCTGCTGACCGCCCGAGTGCCCACCCTGGGTTACAGCTGGGGTGCCGGGGCCACATTGGCTGGCTCTGAGTCTGGCTCCTCCACTTATTAGCCATGTCATATTACGCAAGAGACTTGACAGCTATGTGTATCAGTTTCTTCATCTGTAAAGTGGGGTAGATAACGTATTAATACCTCACAGGGCCAAAACAAATTAAGACATCTAAAGTCCTTGGAAAAAAGTCTGACATATGGACGGTGCTCGATAAAGGTGCAGACCATTAATCAACCCCCCCCAGGGCAGGAGCAGGGGGGTTTTGCTTAATCTAGATCGGCCCTGAATGAGGCAGGGCTGACCTCCGGGGAACTGAGAGTTCCCTCCTACAGGGGCTCCCTGTGCAGTGACCCACGCACCATCTGTCTGGGTGCGGCCTTCATCTCTTCTGGGGGCCTGGCCACAGGATGACCCCTCCACCCTGCTGATGCGGCCTCTGGGAGGCTGGGAGGAGCCTGGGAGGGGGGAGGGGGGGAATGGGAGAGACCGGGCCAGGGCCAGGGCCAGGGAATTCGTGAGAGTATCATGGCTTTAAATTTGTAGCAGAAATCAGAAAATCTGATTTTGCACATCTAAGAATAGCCGTTGGTTTCAACTGTGAGAGTGCCAAAGTGAAAGCTATAATCATTAGTACGTAACAAGCAGAAATTAACCACCTACCGCAAAGTCATTTTTAGCTGCCATCCCAATGTGGAAATTAAAAGATGGGCACCAAAAAGCTGCCTGGCTTGGCAAAGGCTCTGGTTCAACCCGGAATATCTGTGAATGTCTGACTCTCCGATGGCCAACCATGAGGTCTGCATCCTAAGGAAGTTGTATGGCTCCTAGGGAGATGGGTTTTGTACTACAATAAACATCAAATGTTCTAAGGCAGCCCCCCGACTCTGACTCCTTCCCCAGTAAGACCCCAGAGGCACTTATTTCTATCTGGCCTGGGTTTCCCTCCTGCAAAATGGAGGAGATAACCCCTTCTGACCTTCTTTATAAGACGGTGTATATACCAATGGCCCCAGAAGTTACTTGGAATTTCAGGAAAAGAGACCGTAAAAATAGGTAAATGTCATGTGAAGCCCAGATGCCATAAAGAAAAGATTGATAAATGTATTTTTTAAAGACCGGCCAAAAAAAAAAAAAGAGACAAAACCACTAACAAAATAAAAACAGAAGAAAATATTTATAGCTCATTCACAGACACAAGGCAAATTTCTTTGGCACATAATAAATGCTTACAAATAAAAAAGGAAAGCTCAGTGTCTAAGAAGATAAATGAGCAGAAGCCATGAACAGACAATTGAAATACCATTTTTCACTGATCAGACTGGCAGAGATCTAGGAGTCTGCGAATCCGCTGTGTGGACAAGGATGTAAGAAAATGGGCATTCGCACATTGTTGGCTGGGCTGTAAACTGGTACTATTCTATGGAAGCCAATGTGACAAAATTTATCACAATTAAAGAGAACACACCCTTTGATCCATCAATTCCATTTTTAGGAATTTATCTTATATGCAATATATAGAAGGATACTTACTGATACATTGTCTGTAATGGCAAAATATTAGAAATAATCTAAATGTCAGTCAATGGAGTACTGGTTAAATTATGGTAAATTCATACAATGGATTTATACTATGCGGCCGGCAAAAACTCTGAGTCAGCGTTAGGTACGCCGACAAGCAATGATCACCCAGTGTGTGTGATAGATAGCAGGGGTTGCTGGGGGTGACGGTGGCTGAGGCTCAGGGGCAGGATGGAGACTTTTCACTCTGATCCTTTGTACCCTTTCAATTGTGTACCATATGCAGGTACTACTATTTATTCAAAAATAACTTAAATACAACTGTTACATAGGTCCCAACAAACTAAGGAACAAAACAGACACATCCCATGCTGGTCAGCCACCAGGTGTCCTGGTGAAGAGCCCGAGACACTGGAGCCAGAAGCATCCAGGATAGGAGGAGGAGGCACAGAGGGAAGGGTGTGCCCAGGGAGCGGGGCCCACCACTCAGGAATGGGGGGGCCTTGTGTGTCAAACATCATTCGTCTTTCTGGATCCGTGCTCCCTGCTGGGCCACTGGCCCACTCCCTCACAGAGCGGCCGGAGGGTCAACGTCCAGTTCATGATCTCTTTGCCATTCAAATGGACATACCAGTGGCCCAGGGGCCTGCTCATAAAACGGGCTGGAAGTCAAAGGTGGTCTCAGGGTGACGTCACCTGCAAGCCTCAAATCTGGGGCCACCTCACCATGGGCTCTTGTCATGAGCTCCCACTAGACTCAGCTCACCAGGGAAAACAACCAAGAGAGAAGAGACGCACGAATGCCACGAAACACCATGGCCTGGGGTGTTAGGCCTTGATCTTTGGAAGTTTCTTCCAAAGCTTGCAAAATTTACAGAATCTGGCCATCCTGCTAGATCTAGTGATGGAACCCTAAATTGTCCAAAAGTCGGGGGCGGGGGGGTCACTGTTATTTTGCCCCTTGGAGCATCAGAGCTCAAACCACAGGTGGCAAAACCTTACAGTCCAGGGGACGCTGTCTGTTTTCTGAGTTCGTTCTGAATTTACCTCTTCAAAGACCATATGAGTATGTGATACGATTCTAAATCTTGACTTAAACCAAGTCATTGCTTTGAAGGAGTCCATATGGTACAGATCCTCTACAGATTCTAATTTACTCAGTTCCTTCGTATAACAAAAGTACCCTGCGTTTTCTGTCCAGAGTTTATAAGGCAGGTTTGGTGTTCGTTTTCCATAGTTCAATCCCACCAACGTATAGAAGGTTAAAAGCCACGCCCACTAACTAACAACGAGAGCTTTATTCTGTGCTACAGGCTATGCCAGGGAGAAGTGGGTATCACACGATTATGTCCAAATTCAAGGAAAGCTCCAAACTGCATCCTAGCTCTCCAGTTCTTCAGTGTCCTAATCAGCGGTTACAAAATTTCCTCCCAAGAGTCATGGGGGAAACACACAAAGGAACAGAGCCTGGATAACTGAATAAGGGGCAGCAAGCCAGCAGGAGAAACTGTCCTGGAACTTAGTGACCCTCACTCAGGTCACTGACTTTTCCAAAAACAGGGGAAGAGGAGCAATGCCTTTGAGGTTAAGGAAGTTCATTCCAGCCTCGAAGGACTGCCTTCAGCCCTGCTGGGTTTTTTTTTTTTTTTTTAAGACGTTGGCCCTTCAAAATCTTGATTTCAGTTCCAACTGGAAAGACCCCTTGGCCCCTGACACTGGCCCTGCAGGGTCAGCCGGTCTCTCCTGGCCCAGACGCTGCAGCCTTCTCAGGCTTCTCTCTGTGTTCTCTGCAGTCACTGCTCGTGAGGGCGACCGAACGGGACAGGCGCCAGGCCCTCGAGCAGGGACTGAGCTTGTCTGCGGCGGCGCAGGGCATGGACGGCAGGGCATTCCCGCTGTCCCCGCGCCCCAGCTCATCCGGGACCCAGCGAGAGGCCACATGCCGGCAAGTGTCTGCGCCGGAAGAACAATCGGCACATTCATGAATCATCCCTCTTTTATGCTTCTGCTTAGAAGAATGTCATTTGTTAATTTATGGCTTCATTAAAGATGCCAACACAGAGGAGGCTGGCTGAGCGGGGCTCGGTGACACGCCAAAGCCAGGTAAACCCGACCATGTTTTCATACACCAAGGTCTGCCAGTGGTTCCAAACGAGGCTGAACATCACACAGTTAGCTTTGGCAAGAGAAAGGAGTAAATAGATGGTGGCTAACAAGCACTTTCCCCAGCCAAACCTGGGCTTCTACTGTGCACCCTGAGGGTCCGGCCTGGGAAGGCCCAGGTGGCGTCTTGCAGACCCAGTGCTAAAGCTCGAGGAACAGAAGTTACGGATCGTACAGAAACACGCGCACGTCAGTAAATCAGCAGCCACCATTTGCCCTGAGCCTCTGCGCAGTGGGCCGCTCTCCGCCACACTGCCTGCGTGTGGGACGTATTGTGGGCCTTCAGCCCGGCAGCAGCACCACGTGAAGCTGGGGGACGGGCAGTCCTCTCTGCTCCCTGGGCTGGTTTCCAGTTCAGCGGTGCTCCCCGCTCTGCGGGGCAACAGGAGTGCTGGGGGGGGCGGGGCAGGGCAGGGACATCGAAAGCACTGCCCCTTCCCTGGGTTCGATGAAGACCTCTGAGCCATCGACACACGTGTCCCCTCGCCCAGGGACTCTAGAGGTCACTGCCAGGATGCACCAGGCACCGTGCTCGTCAACCCTAGGAGGTGGGGGCTACTACCGCCCCCGCCACAGATGAGGAAGCCAGGCTGAGGTGAAGCGATTAGCTCCTGTCTACACAGCTGGCAGAGTAGGGGACTTCCAGACTTCTGAGGCTGGGACACCCTGCCTTGCTGTCCCTGCAAAGGAAGCCTGGGTGTCTGTCGCTCTCCGGCTCCTGCTGTGGCACAAAGCCCGCATCGCGCCCAGCGACCTCCCCAGGCCCCTCAGACGCCCATCAGATCATCTCCACCCCACGGATGCCTGCTCTGCACCAGGTTCTGGGGAGCGATGGGGAGACACAGAGAAACTCATGGTTCCTGCAGAGCAGTAGTGACATTTTGGCACGTGACTGCAAAGGCTTTGATTTCTCGAAACCCCTCCAGAAAGGGGTTGTAGGCTAAACAGGCAAGTGCCCACAGGACCCTCCGGCGTCCGGCGCAGCGGTGGGGGTGGGGGTGGGGGTGGGGGTGGGGCAGTACCTGCATGGAGCCAGATCTGTGCCAGCGTCATCCAGGGGTGTAGCGGGCCCTGCTTGGGGGCGCTGCTCTGCAGAGACGAGGCCACTTCTGACAGTGCCTGTTCCACTCTGGAGGCCGCCACGGACGTGGCGTGGACAGAGCCTGTGGGGGGGTGGTTCGAGAAGACGGCATCAGAAGTAAAAGGACGGACCCATGCGACCAGCCATCCACCTGCCCCCTCCCACACACAGACACGAGTTCAAGACGAACACACACTCCTTCCCCCATGATGCTTCCAAGTTGTATGTCCATAAAGAAATACAGACAATCATTACGGCCTTGAACGGGAGTTTCCATCCTGCGCTCGAGCTAATGTTTTAGTCAACAACCAGAGCACATGCTGTGGGAGGTGCTCCATCCGGGAGCTCAGTCTCAGCGCGAGTGTTGGGGCAGGAGAGGGGTAGAGCTGGACACACGGCCGTGACGCTCATGCGGAAACGTGGCACGAATGAAGGGCTACAAAGGCAAGTGACACAGCACGCTGGCTGGGCCTAAGTCTAGAAGCCATCTGGGGGGCAGGGGGAGGAGTCATCCTCGCCTCCTGGGGACAGAGGAGACCATTCTCAAGACAAACCCAGCAACCTGCCATTCCTCTCCCTGGCCTTCGAGAGCTGGCCAACACCCCTAGATTTGGAAGCACGTTCTAGGACATGACCTAAGGATAGGAGGAAGAGCACGTTGGCCCTACGTACAAGCAGATGTCCATTGTCAAGGTTGCACTAAGGGAGGATGGGCTAGAGCAAAGGCACCTGGGCTCAGGAGGGGTACCCGTCTGCCTCGGGGGCAAAGCTCGTTGTCCTAAGCGGCTAAGGAGAGGAGCAGACCAAGCACATCCTCTAGTCAAAGGAAGCTGGTAAAGGAACTTCTATTCAGAAATCAAATGACTCATTCCTCGTCCTGCTGCCCTTCCACGGGGTCCTGGTGGCTGGAGTGCACTCCCTCCACAGGGGGCTGGCTCCTCACCTCTCCCCCGCACGCTCCCTCTTGGAGGTGTGGCCTCAGAGCTGAGAGCAGGCGTCTCAGTCATTTCAAACTGCAAACTGTTGATAGTTATGTCACTGGCCGCATTCTTTCATTTTTAATTCATCAACAAGCGTAACATGGAGAGAGACGTTCCAACATCGTGAGTGGTAACTCTCGACTTATTGTAAGGTTTCAAGTAGTGATCATCTATAAAGACAAATGCTGACCACTCCAATGAACCCAGCTGGTTATACTCTGGGTAAGACAAAATTGTGCGCATAAAAATAATTTCTGTTGGGGCTTTGAGATGCGCCACAATTTATTCATTTTGAGAGTATTTGCAGCAAGAGGCTGGCCATCCATATTGTGCTTTGACTGTTCCAACATGAAGGAAACATGGGTACCTCTAAATACACTCAGATCCTTCAGCGGGGGTTTGGTGGAGGGGGCTCACGGGAGGCAGACGGAAACCAGACTGGGAATCTGCCTTCTGTGGATAATCCACACAGAGCACCCACGAGGACGAGCGAGAGGAGAGCGCCTCTGGGGATGGACAGTGAGTCCTGCAGAGGGAACCAGGACACACAGGAGGAGGAACCGGAGGCCGAGTTAAAACACGCCAGTCGATGCCATTATGATCCAGAACTCACGAAGCTCAGCTAAGGACTGACCCTTGCTTAGACAAAGTGTGTCTGACTACTTAAAAAAAAAAAAAAAATCAAAACAGCAAAATGATCAGACTGCTGTTGATTATTTTGGTCTTGTTTTGTTTTGAACTTTCCATGGAAAAGAAATATTTTAACTTTGAGAACAAGGATTTGATACAGTTTTCCTGAGAACTTTAGTAGCAACTGTCAGCTAAATAAACAAGGTTGCTGTATATTCTGATGTCACCACGCTGGCTCGCCTTCTCATCGCCTGCCTTGAACAGTGGTTCTCAACCTTGGCTTCGGGTCAGAATTCCTTGGGGACTTAAAAAACCATGATGTCATAGCTGGCCCCAGGCGAACCGCATCACTAACTCTAGGGGGGAGGGCAGGCCTCTTGCTAATCGCCTAGGTGATCCCGCTCTGTGGTTGGGAGACCCATCCACCTGGAGAGACAGAAAGCAGTTTTTACTAACATTTGGTCAAGAAAAGCCTGCAGGAATATTCTACACACGCCAGGCAGGGAGCATGAGCTCCCCTGCTTCCCTGCAGCCCAAGACCCTGGGGAACAGAGTTCCAGGAAGATCTTGTTCTTTAGAACACTGATTCTCAATTCTCCTGGTCTCAGGATCCTTTTATAGACTCTGCAGAGTCCCTGAGACCCCTGCCAGAGATTTTGCTTCCATGGGTTATATCTATTGATGTTTTTGCCACCTTGGAAATCAAAACTGAGAAATGCTTAAAATACCTCGCCATTAATTCATTTGCAACTAACAATAATAAACAAATACTGAAGAAAAAGTCAACCCGTTTTCTCCTAGGTTCTATGGGTCCTTTGCTACGAGGACCTGTGACTTTTGGAGGGGCTAATTTTGGTTTTTGGATTCACTATTTGGTCTGCAAACAAATTAATCAGAACCACTGTTAAAGTCCCTTCTCTTCGTGATAGCTATACACAACTAAATTAACTAATTATTCACATAATAACATGGTTCCCTGTGAATAAGGTCTGGCAAACGATGACAGTAGTGATTATCAGTTTTAGCGAACATAGCATGGCAGGTTTCAGGCAGTCCAATGAGCACTTTACGTATATATTTCGCTTAACCTTTAAACAATTCTGTGAGGCAACTAACGATGTTACTGCATGCTTTAGACAACAAAACTGAGATTTAATGAGCTTATGAATTTGTCCAAAGTCATACAGCCAGTGGGTGGCAAAAGTAGGACTCGAACAGCAGTCTAACTCCGAATCTAGCCTCCACATCCAGCTCCCGTACCACCTCCTCCAGAAAGGCTGCCGTGAGCCTTCCGTTTCTTCTCCCTGTCACTCCCCTGTAAGAAGGTGGTGGGCCTTGGGTCCTCAGTGCTCCTCCAGCTCCCTGCGGGTACGGCTATCCACTGCACAGACCACACCGTTTTCTGTTAACGTCACTGTCTCTCCTCTTAGACTGTGGTTCTAGAAGACAGGAGGCAGGCCCCACATCGAGGTGCTTTCAGGGGCTGACCATGCCAGGCCCATGAGAGCTACCAGGTAAAGGCTTGCAGAATGAATGAGTACTGTAGACAGACATGTCACTGTCTGAAATCTGGAAGAGAGTGGTCGGTCCCCTCTTTTGGAGGCATGTGTGTGTGCTCTACTCCCCGGGCCTAACAATGACTCAGAGGCCAGAACCTTCATTGTCTCAAAGGGCTTCTCCGCGTGGCTGTCCTCACCTCCAACCGCCCGGACTGCAAATGACTGTGGCACATAGTAGCTTAAACACTGCACCTCACTCCGTGACTTTCCCCCGTCTCTAATATAACTACACCATTTAAATATGGAGGGGAACTGCGGGTTTCCCTCTTAGTCGATCCCTTTTAACACACGCTTCGCAAGGGCAGAGACCCTTCATGTTCTAAACTAGGGACAGATATTAGAGCATTCGGGTATTTGCTAACAATAGCAGGTGACTAATAATAAGGGCCACATTACTGAAGAGTTAACGTCTACTATTCCTGGCAATAATACAATAAGTCAAATTCTTCCATAGGATTAGAATTTGGAGGAAAAAAATAAACATCATTATGAATCAGAATGGATATATCTGATAAAAACAAAGCAAAAACAAAAACAGCCTGAAAGTGACTGTCTCATAGGACTGAAATGTTAAGTGCCAAAATAGATACTTTACCAAAATAGATTTTGATTTATGTAGGTACACAACTAGAAATGCTAGTTCTAACCAACATTTGTTTTTTAAAGCAACCCTTGTCTTTCTCACCAAAGCAAATGTATCCCTACAGTGTACGTGGGGGTGGAAGGGATTATTACCCTAAGGGAAATGGACAAATTGAGGCTTAAAAAAGGAATCAGAGGGAGGAATATAAGATATATTTCTAATTTGAAATCCAAGACTCTGGAGGAATGAGCTTCCACATAATCAGGTTCAACAGGTAAGCCGGGGAGAGTGCCCAGCTGTTGAGCATCTCTTATTTACCACATTAATTCGAGATGTGCTTATCACTGTCATAACCCTGCAGGCCGAGCAGGGCTGTGCTCTCCCAGGGCCCTCAGCCACAGGGCACAGAGGCTCTGCAAAGCCACTGCAAAGCAACTGAACCGAGAGCTGGTGCAGGTGGCAGAGAGCGCGCCCGGCAATCTGGTCCAGGTTCTGTGACCTAATTGTCCAAATGGTCCAGGGGGCAGCAGATGCCCTGGAGCTGAGCAGATCCACATCTCCCCAAGTCAACTGCTTTCTCTTCTCTGCTACCCAGATGCCCTAAAGAAAATGTTATCTTGGACACCTGATCCAAAGGCAAAGTGCTACCTGAAGAACTGTTCAGATTCCTACATCCAGGGTTTTCGTCTGGAGGGGTGGGGGAGGACGGGAAGGCAATAGAGAGGACCTGGGGACTGCAGTGGACAGGCAGCTCCCCACGGCTGAGAGGACCCAGAACCAAGGCCACTGACCTCAGGAAGCCGTGAGTCCGAGCTCTGAACCCCTCCCGAGGTTTTCTGACCCAGGCTGTTGTATGTGCTGAAGCCTGTTGAGAAACCCCGAGGCAAATGGGACACCAGGAGCAGCCAGCTCAGATTGCTGGTACAGCCGGAGCCTTCCCAAAAATCCTCTCTCCAAAGCATGCTACCCCTGTGGCCGACCCCACACGGACCTCCGAGGGCGCAATCGCATGTGAACCCCATCTCACCATTCAAAGGGATCTCAGAGGCCACAACCTTGTTAGACACAAGGCGTAAGACATGGCCTGGCTACTTTCACAAGCATGGTCACTGGATGCATGGCCTCTATTTATAGTCTAGCTGTCCTTCGGACTGTTCCGGTGGCACTGGGTAATCGGCTCTCGTCTGAAGGGAGTTCACCTCCCTCTCCCCTCGCAGCTTCCCAGCGTGTCGTACCTAGACTAGATCTTAGATCAATCTCTGCCCACCTGGTGCCTGGGCAGGTGTCAGCGTCCAGGCACAAGGGACAAGTGTTACATGATGTGCAACGAATATCCTTCACTGCACATCTCACATGAGTTTGCTTGGGATTTGGGCTGCTCTTGGCTTCCCAGCCCCAGCATTAACTCAGATGCCTGGTGTGCACGAATATGGAATGATGGAGCACGTGGCCATGCCCCAAGTCCCCTCTCTCTGCTGGGCACCCACCTTCTCCCTGGCTAATCCCACAGCAGCAGTTACCTGTGCTCCCCACGTTCTTCGGAAAAGAAACAGAGCCGCTCCATAACCCCCTCCCCTCCCCGGCTGATGAACCTCCGGACTTATTGCCCCTCAGTTCTGAAATGATTCCAGATTATCTGTCACTAGACTTTATTCGGCTCTCAGTTCTGAGAAGCTGTGCCCCCCAGACCATTCAAACAGGGAAGGAAGAGGCAGCAGGTCCACCTCTTCGGGACCCCGAATACTGAACAGCAATCGGAATGACTAAGCATTCTTGCTAGAGAGCTCTGCTTACAGTTTTTCATTTTTAACAGGAAAAGAACGTCTGCTTCTCGAGACAGGGCTTGAAAGTACAATCAGTCCGATGCTCCAGACTGCAGGCAGCCCGGTGACCCTCTCTCACCTGCCGCCTGCGCTCGAAGAACCAGAACGTCCCCGGGGCTGCAGGAGGCAGCAGCTCGGGAGCCAGCGAGGACGGTCCACTCTCACATCAAGCCCCAAGCTAGGCACATTGTCTCTATACTTTCTTTTTGGTTTTAACCGTTAAACATTTTGCTCCCCCCCCCCCCCCCACGGATGTTAGGGCAATTCCCATCTTTGCTGGAGGCAGTCCTGCTTCTCTGAGGAGGCGGACTTGGGCTGGGGGGCGCTCCTCCCTGCTCTCTGAGGCGGTCTGCCAGTGTAATGGGGGCGTGGGTCCCCAGCGCCTGGCAGGTGCCCGCCGTTCCCGCCCGATCCCCACGGACAATGAGGCCTCTCCTGCTTGCGGGTTCCTCTGATGAATAACTTTGGTCCTCGTTCTAGGAGCTACTTCCCTTTTTCACGGAGTGGGAAAGAGATTAAGACAGCCAAGTAAATCAGGACAGCCAAACCCACGGTCTCAAGACGAGATCACAATTTCCATGTGACTTTAACAGACTATCAAGCACATGGAACCTGACAGGATGTGTCTTCTCCTGAAGGGGGGAAAGCTTTAGGGAAGGAGCACCACTAAGGCGGTCGGGGAGGGGGGCGGAGACTGGGGTTTAGGGCCACCAGTGGGCATGCGGGGGTGGCCTGGCATGCTGCTGACGGGTGTTGGCAGGGCCAGGTGGGCACACGGGAAGCGTGGCGGGAAGCCGTTCACAAGCATGCGGGAAGATGCTAGCTGTTGGAGTGAGCTGAGCCCCGGCTCTGGGCTGGAGACAGTACCTTCTGGAGGACTACACCAGGCAGATGCTTTCATTTCCATTAGAAACCCTCCCTGTTGCATATTCATGAGGCTGTGTGTCTGGACTCAAGTGCCTGGGGAAGGCTAAGTTTGTCTTTGAATGCAGCTTCTGGGAAAAGCCTCCCCAGTCTGGGTGACAGTCTCATTACTGGACACACACTCCTTAACTTCCATCTGCGTGCTATTTATTATTGACTCGTCAATCTCCTACTAAAGTTCTCTTCAATCTCGTTTAAAGAAAGACACCACAGAACTAATTGGGGAGAATTAATTTTAATTTCATTAAAATAGCAAGAAAAGGCTCATCCTCGAATCATTAGGGCTGAATTTTTTTAACTGCCACCCCTCAAGAGCAGTGGGGTCATCACTGGAGTAACGTTTTCATATACAGATTCTAAAAACTTGACTTTATTCTGTTAAGCAGGAGCAGAGGGTGAAATGTACACCCCACTGACTAGTCATTTCCTGACCGTGAGATACATTTTTAAATGTCAGAAAATGCAAACTCAATAATGAAATGCTAGCCAAAAGAGGGAAAAGACGACCTTGAATTTGTTCCTCAACCGTATTTCATTTGAGAGGTGTGTTTTGTCATGAATCTGCTTATTCTCTTCCCCAGAGTTACTCGCTCCTAAAGAGAGCAGCAGTTTTCCCTATCACTGGATAGAAGAAACCGAGCCAAGAACCCAAGTCGGCATTCCTGATTTTAGCACCTTCCTGGAGAGGCGAATAAAATGTCAACACGCATTTTCCTCCAAGGTAATGACTGCGAGAGCGCTCAAGAGTGGGGGCACCTGGGGTCCCCAGGTCTAAGGAGTGGAGAGCGCGTCCCAATAGGGCTCCTCCACCTGGCGGCCACCTCCCTGCGGGGGGCCACAGCTGCCCTCAGGCACTCAGGAGGGGGCACCTGACCCAGGCTCGGAGATCAGGATGAGCTCCTGGCATACCATAAAGGCGTGCATGAACAGAATTAGTAGACTGACATCCTTACAGGTAGGGAAGCTAAGGTGCGGGGAGAGTAACTGAGTTGCCTGGGTTCTTCTGCCGAACTGGTCCTTGAACCTAGCTTTCTTGACAGTGGAGAGCTGGGGTGGTTTCCATGGAAGATAACTAAGTCCCTTGTATAAATGCATCAAGCCTCACTGTAACTAATGAGGGCTGCCTGAGGATTTTAATGTTACCCTACTTTCTGAAAAATCAAATCTTTTTAATGTATCTGAGGAGCCTGATTTGAAAGAACCCTGGCAGTGAAACTTTTTTTTTTTTTTCCTGAAGAACCCTAATATGATGAAAATACCAAACATATCTCTTCTACTACGGACTTTTATTCATTTAAAAATATTTTATTTGTATGGACACTTTTAAAAGCCAGAAATAAAGTCACATCTAAGCTGAGCTGGATTTCAGAGGGAGGAAGTCATCTCCCTGAGAGGAATATTTGCTGTAAGCAGTAAAGGCTCAGATCATTCCAATGCCCTGGATCACTATATACATTAGCATTTCTCAAAATGCAGCCCCTGGAACATGGATTCCATAGGGTGCGAAAATGATGAAATTAGCTGGGGAACAAGGGGTCAAGCTTCAGAGCCTTGACTTTTTTAAACTGCAGGACTTCTCAGAGCCTTTAATGCGCCAATATGCACTGTCAGTCTCTAAGAGGGAGATGCAATATTGCTCAAAAATATTTGACCGCAGAGAATCAGCAGTCTAGGAAACATCCTTGGAAAAATAACTCACTCATGCCTCCTTAAAAGAACACCATCGAAAGTATTAGTCCTACGCCCGGGGAACTACTTAGTCTCCTTTCAGTTTGGGTAGATGCAGGTTATATCTCATGATGTCTGTTTCGCCTTTTTTAAGGAAAATTAATTATTAGAGTTGCTTTTCTACATAGCAATAACGTTTGAACTGGAAAAAAAATTTAAGGTTCAACTGGTTCCCTCTACCCCAAATTCACAGATGACCTGCACTGGGGAGGCTGAGTGTCTCACACTTCCAATCAGCGCCAGTGGGGCTGTGGCCAATCCACCGCATGCCTGACTTGGACTTCTTTCCTGCACTGCCTCCTTCTGTAGTCCCTCCCAGAGAAGTACCGCCTCCCCAGTGCTTAAATCCAGGCTGCGGGGGAGTGGGAGGAGGTGGGGGGATGGGGCTGGGAGGGGTAGAGTGTGTGTAGGGGGGATGCGTTAGCATCTCAGGAGACATGGGCCCCAGGTGGCAGAGTGAGCAAGCAGGTGTCAGCTTCACATCCACGTCATCTCAGCATTCCCCACGATGGACAACTACAACACACGTTCCATGGTGGAGGGAAGCGTGATTCTGGAGACCCTCAGAAAGGTTAATAGATAGATTGGTAAACTACTTACTAACTGAAAAAAGGGAGGGAAAACCATGAAAGTATACTTCTGGAGAGTTGCCTTGGAACAACAAATCAAATCAAAAATTAAAACCAAGAAACAAAACATTTGAAAAATCAAAATTAAGGCTAAAAAAGCAAACAGAGTTCTAATAACCTTCCAACTGTAAGTCTGGCTGTCTCAAATTAGATTTCAGTTCAAGAGTGACACATGTTTTTCCACTAACAATTTTTTTTTTTTCTTTTGGAAACCAAAGAACAGCCAACTGGGCATTCCCCTCTACATTTAAATGTTCACCCAGCACATGAAAGCTGACGAATTCATGTAATGTGTTTTGTTTCCAGGGCAGGAAATTCCAAAGGGAAGGGAAAAATAATCAAACAAGCGGTTTTCAGATCTTTCCACCATTAACCCTAATCATGATTCCGATAGTTTGTAGATTTGGGCTAGTTTTCGCTCCTATGAAGTCCAAGGATTGGAGAGAGAAATTCAGAGAACTTCAGACCTTGGCTATCTGTCCTCAGGAAAGGAGCCGGGATTCAAATTCATTACACTTTAAATCAAGAAATTTTACAGTTATCGGTAATATATGGTATGCTTCTCTAAATGTGGTAGCTATGGGGGAGAAAAAGATTCTCGGGCCCATCACCTGGGTACCGGCAAGGCACTCCCTAAGGGCAGGAGATGACTCAGAGTTTCACAAAGAATAAACAATTGAGCCCTGCTTGGGACACAGCACATTCAGCAGAAAACCCAGTGGGTGCTCATCGCCCCTAACAATTTACTAATTAATCGGGTATCAGGTGTCTCACAGAAGAGTCAGGACTTCAGCCTTCAAAGATTTTGAAGGAACGCAGGGCTCTCTGGGATGTGACAAGATAAACGCTGGCAGGGGGTAGAGGTAGGTGGGTTTGTTGTACAACAGGAGTGGCCAGGCCATGGGAATCTATCATGCTATTCTAGAACGGGTAAGATCCCATTTGAAGACAGAAAACTGGGCAAAAGGCAACGCGCGCAACAACTTTTCCGGAAAAGCTGAAGGTGGCAATTGCCCGTGGGCATTGTATTAAAGGGAAAATGTCTATTTTAAGAAATGGATTAAAAACTACATAAGCAGTTTATAAACATCATCTTCGTCTTGCATTTCATAAAGCCAGGATTGCCATGAAAGCCAAGTTCAGAACACTTAAAATGCAGCTCAGTAAAGCCAGAGTGTTTCTTGGTTTGGATGATTTATTTTAGAGGATAGTCTCATTTCTGCCTGACTGTGTGTGTGTGTGTGTGTGTGTGAGTTTAACACAGCAGGGTAGCCATCAGAAAGATGAGCACATTAGAGAAAGTGGTTCTTTCTGACAGAGGCTCCCCTTAGGAGCTTTTGTTCAGCATATAACTGAGCATTTGGGACAGAGATGAGCCCTTATAAATCGTGGATACAGAGATTAAATTTTCTGGCAGTGCCGCAGAAGCGAACATTGAACAAATGAGTGAAAGGAGGCAAGCCTGGCCCCTCCTGGTGAGACCCACATTTAAGTCCCATTTAAGGACTTGATCAACCAGTGTTTCATTTTAATACAGGAATCTGTTTGTTTGTTTCTTTTTTAAATGGACAGGTCCCCGAGCACCATAAAACAGACTTTGAAATTTCCATATTATTTAAAAGCCAGATTAGATTAAAACACTGTCCAATTTCTCCGAATAGTTTCATAGGTTTTCACACAAACCCTATATTTTCTTTCCTTGCAAATGGAAAACAATTTAGAGCATTGTTTCTCAAGATGAAGTACCTAACCCGTTGGCTGGGGGGATCCCCAGTGGGGATTCTATAAATCCACATGCCTGGGCTCCAGCTCAGGCTTACTGAATCGTAAACTCTAGGGGTGGGGCTCGGGGGATCTGCAGTTTTCAAAGCTGTTTGTGCGATTTTAATGCACAGTAAAGTTTGAGAACCACAAATTTAAAGGGCTTATGACCATTATCTTTACGGTATCACCTTGATCACTGTATGCTTGTTACATTAATTTCTAAATAGAAAAATCAGAAATATATAGAAATAAATAATGTGCAAAACGTTCTAATTTGCCTTTTTAAAACATGGGATTTTTATGCATGTATATTAAATCCAGGAAAGCATACGAGTAGCTGAGGACCAGAGGCATTGTATCCTGCTCAAAATAGGTCTCCTTCACTTTTCAAAGAGGAGGTTGGAACTTGGGTACCAATGTCTCCTTCTGACCGACCCAGCTTTGGGATTTTCAAATTGGCAAGATTTTTCTCTCAGATAAATTTGATGGAGTTTCCTATCCAGCTTATCAGTTAGGAAGATTATCAGAAAATGAAACATCAGGCAAATGAAGCAGGTCTAACAAGAAAGGAAAAACCATAAACCATGTTTACACAGAGAGGGTTCCTGGCGGGGACCTGGGTCATTGAATGAATGAGCTGCAGGGGGCCACACAAAGATGTCAGGTTTGGGATGAGAACGAAGATGAGGAGACACAAACAGGTGGAGAGGAGATTCGGTTCTTGAAAGAGAAGAGGAGGAGGAGGAGGAATCTGACACTAAAAAAGTGAAAGAGAAAAAAAAAGGATAAAGGAAAAAAAAAAGCTTTAGAGACACAAAGGAAAAAAATAAACTAGCTTTTAATATACTCACATAAGCTGCAAAGAAAATGAGGTCATGTAATACACAATCATTCCTCTACTGGACAATAGAATACAAGTGCTTTTCGAAGAAAACAAATTTGTTGTTTTTTCCACTGGTTATTTAATTGTTCTGCAACAACACCATGGAATAAAAATAACTCAGATTTACCTGGGCACAGACTCGGCAGCATGATCCGCTGAAAATAATACATCTTTAACCTACAATATCCAGGACATTCTAGAGGAGACCGTTTTTCAATTGGAAAGGTGTAGACCTTGGCTATTCCTAGATTTGTTTTTTATGAGAAGCATTTATACAAAGTTTACTTGGAATTGAAGGTTTTCCTAGGTAGAGATACTGAGGTGTAACCATAGGTCATGGTCCCAGCATTGTGACAATGGAGGGCTAAGCTTTCTAAGCTGGTCTGTGGTCGGGTGCACAGGCTGAGCACTGTGGAAAGGAAGTTGTCACCACCACTTTCATGCCTCACCAGTGGGGACATACTCAGTAACAGGGAGACCACCGTGGCCACAATGAAAAATTGTCCCAGACACAATGGACCAAACTTTCAAGGCGAAAGAATAATTTTGCTTTACATAGGTGTCTGGTAATATCTACCAATGATTAAAGATAAATCTCCTTACTCCACATCCTGTTTTGTAGGCAAAAGGAAGAAAAAAAAATTTTTTTTCATCCTCTATTTAAGGAACTACCAACTTATTCCTAAGAAAAGACAATGATTCATGGCTTCAACGTTAAGACTGTCACTCTATCTAATTCCTCTTTTCTGTGGCTGGGACCTATTAGAGGTGGGGGGAGGGGAGCCAGAGGTGACAACGGGAGGGAAATCATGTTGTTTAGGGGGCTTTTTCAATTTGCCACATCCACTTAATGAAACCAATGCCTACTCTATTAGCCACAGTGGACTTGGCCAGTCCAAAGCTTCTAGACATGGGTTCCCCTTATGTTATTCCACAGGTGTTCATATGGGCGATTTTGGAGGTGGAAAGCCATATCCTAGTTAATTAACCACTTCCCAAATTGATAATGCTGAGCCTGTACCTTATAATGACCCAGATGTATAATAATGACATGGTGCTTCTCTTTTTTAAAAGTTCTTATCTCTTTGACATATATACTGGAATTTTAGTATACAAAATATGATGTCTGGGGTATGCCTTAAAATACTGTATAAAAACGAAGTGTGGGACAGAAGTGATGGATGGAAAAGGAATACTAATCGTTGAAAGCTGGTCGTAGGTACGTGGGGATTCATTATATTGGTGCCTCTGTTTTGGTATATTTGAAAATTTTCCACAATAGAAAATTAAAAAAAAAAAACAAAAAAAAAACAAAAGGAATGAAATTTTAGTTCTGGAACACAAAAACAAGTGACCCAAGAGGGTCTGGGGCTTCACAAAGGATTCCACCTGCACCCTGGGTAATTGAGAATGGACAGGGTCATGGTGGTAGAGGTTCACCATGGCCTTGGCCAAGTCATTGTGGGTGCCAGCACTGTGCGGCTTCGCTCGTGTTGGATGCCTGGGCCCTTTAAATTAGGGAATTCAGGAAAGGAGAGAGGCACCAGGTGCAGCACGGACCAATACTATCAGCGAGCTGTCACCTGCCAGGGCTGGGTCCTCTCACACCATAGCTGACCTCGGTCACTTTGTTTCGATTCGGGACCATTTTGACCTTGGATAAGTTCCTTTTCTCTTTTCCTCTAGAGCCCAGTTGCTTTCCTAAATGAGCAGTGCTATTCAAAATTGGCCAGCCTCCTCCCTCATGTGCACTGAAGACTGTGGCAAAGAGAAGGAGGAAGATGGCTGAGGTCCCTCGGGAGAGAGAAGCCCGGAGTGTAAAGTCTGCGCCATGGAACGCTACATTGCCGTAAAGAACGTGGACATTTTCTGCAGGTGGGTATGGAGGGGTCTTCGGGACATGCCGTGAAGTGAGAAGTGCCAGGTGCTGGATGGTGTATCTACACAGTATTATGCTATTTTTCATGTAGGGGGGCATGGGAAATCATATCTATGATTATTTGCATGAAAAAAACACTGGAAGGGCAAGCATAAAGTTAATAAAAGTGGTTACCTTTAGGGAAAAACAAGATGGAGGCACAGGGATGGGAGCAAAACTTCTCATTGGCACCTTCTGAATCAAAACTCAGAATCTGTGGGTCGTTCACAAGTCAGGCCATCCACAAGGGTGAATGAATGAGAATGTGCTGGCCCTCTGCCTGCCCTGGAGCTGAACTATAGAAAACTGGGCTCTCTTAATCAAGATGGAGGCACCCTTTCCATTTTTAGGTGATTCTTCCTCATTTTTGTCTTTCTGATTTCAATTGTCATTTCAGAATGTTCTACCTTCATTTACAACCAGTCGGCATTGATAAGGCCTCCTAATATGGCCTTCCACATTTCTGATTCCCTGGCCTCTTGGGTAAGTAATCAGTGGTGTGCAAACCAACAACTGGGGGCTCTGAGAGCAGGGCCAGTGAACGATTGGAGGGATTCCTACAAGAATCATCCTGTAGGGATCATACAACAACAATCAAACGGTCAGTGGCCAGGCCTGGAGGCTGTGCCGTCCAGTTCTCCTGTTGTTCGAGGGCATCTGGATCAGCAACCCCACTCCGACCACCTGGGCTCCCAGAGAGAGGGACGGAGCAGACACGCAAACCCCAGTAGGGACAAGGGCGCAGCAACGCCCTGACTGCGCCACATACACACCTCCCCTGGATCCTACCGCATCTCAGAAGGCCTAACCTGGCCAGTGGCCGGGGACACTCTTGAAGTCTCTAGGGAAAATGTCCCACGGGGCAAAGGGAGAACAAATAAAGACCTCGCTTATGTTCTGCCACCATCTGCATTCAATGCGATGTGGCATTCAAGTCTTGGGACTTCAGGGGAAATTAAGGTCCAGGCCAGCTGGAAGGAAAGGGAGTCTGAATTTAGTAGGACTGTCCTCACGGGATCCTGAGGAGGGGGCGGAGGGGGCAGCCTCGGGCAGCCGCAGCAGCTGTTCTGAATCAGCCGAAATTGCTGCCAATGCCACAGTGAGCTTCACCCCCTTCTCCCCGTGGTGTCCCAGCCTCACCCCGCAGTGGCTAGAGCCGACAGCCTCATCCTCCCTTGCCAGCAATGAGGGGGTTCGATAGGGTCTCTAGGAGGACTGCCGTGCTATTTAAAGTCAGAGGCTCCCCTCCCCAGGACTGCTGGTCAATGAATCAGGCCACTGCAGGGGGTGGGTTTCTCTGTGGCTTTGTCGGTCTGCATTTTGAGCAGTGGCCGCCAGCCCTGATGAACTGCACTGATCTGCAATTCGCGCTGCATCCAATACCCAACACTCTTAACCTGGGAGCCCCGGGGCCCTGGGATCAGACTTCTGAAGCTGACTTTAACTTTGGTACAAGGGAACCTAGCCAAGGAAGGCAGTCTGCAGGCAGCTGTGAGCATGGGCTTGGGCAAGTAGCACATCTGGCTTCTAGAGGTGGCATCTCTCCCATCCTGCCAGGGGCAAGATTTTTCAGGAGATGGCTGTGCATACCCCAGGGCTGCTCTCTGCCTTTCTCCAGAAGGGCTTGGGCAGGAGCTGGGCCCTGTCACAAGGTCAGGAGAAGGACCTGGAGGCTCCTTTCATGAAGCCAGCCCAGAAAAGAGGAGGCATACCCAGATGGGGATGAAGTCTTACACAGGCCCTCTGCGGGGCACCGTGGTGGTGGACGGGGGGTGAAGAAGCAACAGAACCAGCTTTCAAATGATGCTCTGGAACTACCTTTGAGGCTCGAAGCGGAGGGGAACTTCTTTATATCCTCCAAACTACCACTGAATAGTCGGTAGAACTATTAGAACTACTTGTTTGGAGTTTTGGAAATGACAGAGGTGTATTTACTCCTCTGTACTTGGGCAAATGTGGAAACGCAAATGACAAGGTATACACACTTGCTCGGGGGACAGGAGAATCAGAAGCTCAGAACCCACCTGTGTCCCTAAAGGGCCTTTTTGCTGGGGGCGGGGGGTGGGGTGGGGATGTTCCTATGGTCAACTGATTAAAAATCAAAACCTGATTTCAGAAAGATCTGAAACTTGGAGAGGGAGAAACAGAAAAGCAGAGGGGAAGCTTCATGGGGATGTGAACAATCTAATTTTAGTTTTGAATTCGAGGCTCTGAGAGCATGGGGACAAATAGAAAGATCGCAAAAAGCTGTGCCAGGCAGGCGCTACCGTGTCCCCCGTTGTGAACACACACTTGAAAAGACACTGGAGAAAATGCGCCTCGACTGAGTGTAAGCTCTTAGCGCGAGGAGCATTTCCGAGCCCCGTCCCTGGCAGTCTTCATCCCACGCCACTCGCCACTCCGGGCCAGCCCCACGCGCTCTCGGACACCGCTCCGTCCCCTCTGGTCTATTATTCTCACCTGTCTCGGGATCGCTGAAGTCTGGCAAAGTAATTGTGTTAAGCTGTCGTCTGTCAGCAATGGTTCTATCTAAGAGGCTGCTCCCACGTCCAGAATCACTGCAAAACACAGCTGCAGAGGTCAGTCCTTGGAAGGGGGACAAGGGAGAGACACAGAATCAACCATCGCCGACCCCTGACGTGCAGTAACACCTTTTATGTGTTTGGGACGCTCCTCAGCACCTCTCCGTCGCCTACAAGGCATCCTGCGTCCTGGCTCGGCCTGGGCTGGGATCCCTTTCCATTCTCACTGTCACAAACACACTTAAACCACACCCACAGACCCTTGCTAATTTTAGCCTCTTTGGTGTCATTATAAGACACAAAACTGAAAACTTAAAGCCAGGTTCTCCGTCCGCCTTAGAATGGGGCACTGATTGGCCTTCTGTGTTGGAAGTCTTGGAGCTCATCAAGCCCATAAATACACCACCCTCGAATTGTCTTACAAATCAACGGTCTACAGCTAAGCCCTCACTGCCCAGGGACAGCACCTGGGCATTTCTAGAAGACCCTTCTGCCTAGGTCCCTCTCCAGACCAAATGCATCAATATTTCTGGGGTCGTCCACATTTTTCTGAGCTCCCCAGATGGTTCCAATGTGTAGATAGATTTGAGAACCCCCGGCTCCTACTTTTCAAAGGGCAATCACAGCTGTGGCCTCCCTTGTGTCCCTATCTAATAGTCGTGAGATCACATAGGGAGCTGCTGGTCACTGGCACCCCCTGACATCCAGCTTGTCCAGTGATGAGAGGCTGGAGAAGGCTGAGCCTTGAGAACACACAGCATCGTTCGGGCACCAGCCTCCAGGCCTGCATGTTACCAGCTTCCTGCACTGAATCCCCCTCCCCAGCGCCCCCTACAGAGCAGGCTTGGCACCATGTGTTTGGCAAGTCACACGGGAGACCACCTGGGGCCCAAGTGGAAAGAAACACAGGTAGGGGACCTTAGCTCCTACAGACTCTCGTTTTGTTTTGTTCTAAGAAGCCTGTAAGCAAAAACAATTGCATTCTTCTTTTTTTCCTCTATCATGATATTCCATCCAAGAACCTCCAAAAAGCAGCCCATCTATATCTTGAGGTTTGAGTCTATAACGCTTTTCTTTGAAGCTATTTTGTTTTGTCGATCTGGGGGCTCTAGGTGTGGTAATTTTTTTTGTTAAGAAGTTCAAATTCTATAATAAAGGGACACAATATCCTTCCTATGTGCAGCTGTTGCTAAAAGTGGTACAAACAAGATTTGGTATGAAACTTAATATGGTTTGCAGGCTGTAATTTCCACGTCCAGTGATGTAGTTAGAGAAATCCACAGGAAACAGATGGAAACTTGCTTCAGTACAGACTATTTGTCAGCCTATACTTATTATATCATTGGATACACATTTTTTGGAAACTGTTCTATTAATTATTTCCACAACTGTGAAACAATAACTGTCTCTGAGCAGAAGACAACATAAAAGTAGGTGCAAATGTTCATGAATCACATTACTGACTGCATATTTCTAACATCGGTCTGTTCATGCCTGTATTTTTAATATAAATATTCAAAAAATATTACAAAGAGTTATGATCTGAATACTGCAATGGCTCCCCACCTCGGAGCTTTTCAGAAGATGTCATCTCAAAATATAGTGATTTTTTCATCGCCTTGGGGATTCTAGGACACACGGTAAGGTGCTAGACATTGCAGAGAAAGGAGTCGCCTGGGTTTTTGATGGGTTTGCTTTGGCCATAAGCCTCCAGGCTTTCCCAGCTCACCAAGTCTCATTGCCTGGGATTAGCTGCGATGTGTGCCGCTGGGTCCTGGAAGCCAGCCAGGGGTCTGGGATCTTACCTTCTATCTGTCCCTAACAAGTAGGTCACTCTGGTCCTACTCTCCCTGTGCCTCAGGGTCTTCCCTGTCAGGTGAAGATAAGGATTGTTTTCCCGCATACAGCGGCATGAGGCTGAACTGAGGTCATGTGGACAGCGCATTCAGAAGATTTATAACTTTCAGGTACATTCCATGCATCATTATAAATACATATACCCACAAACATGCATCCGAGGTGAATGTGGCTGGCTGATTTCTGAGGACCACTTATTCCTAGCCTTCTAGTACAATGGCAGGTGCGGGGAAGCGGAGTTAAGGGCCTCCTACTCTCAATGTTAGAAACTGCTGCTAAAACCCAAATCTTAACTTGTGAGCCTTCCCCACTGTTGTAATGACACAGGATCAATTTCCCCTCCACCAGCTGAGAGATTATGGGCTGTCACATTCCTTCTTTCTTCCTCAGAGTTCCTTTTGAAAACCGTGCATAAGCAACAATTCACTCTTCAAAACGGAGATGCTCGTTTCCGCTCTGAACGCTGTGACTGACTGAGAATTGTGCTGGTTGCTTGAAGCGAGTTTTAGTTCTACATTTATAGGGTGTGGAGTCTTAACCAATCGAGATTTGCCTTTGTAATGACCCCTGGGATATGGAGGAAAAGGCAAAGGGAGGCCCTGGCCACCCCTTGAGTCTCCTTACCTCTCTCACTCTGGCCAGTCTCTCTCACAAGAGCCTTCCTCTCTCCCTGGGGGACCCTGCTTGGGCCCCTGCTGTGGACCACCCACTCCCACCTCACTACCAGTGGCCTCACGTCCTGTGCCTGGCCCGGAGGCTGCTGGGGGCCCCCCTCAAGGAGGACGGCAGGAAGGGAAGAACCATTCCTGGTCAATGGTGCTAGTGGAGGGTTTAGGGGGAGGACACTGGCAGGAGCCCCAAATCCACGGTATGTAAGCTGTGGATATCCACACCGGTAGACGCACGCATGCAGGTGACTTCTGCTCCCCGTCAGGACTGAACATTTAGAGTACATTCTAGTGATGGTTACAGCTATACTGGAAACTGGAAGCTTCTCTTGGAAATCCTCCACCTCCCACAGCCCACAGAGGCTGTTAAACACAAGAGGAAAGCTGGTGGTGGGCTCTGAGTGAGAGCCCGGGGGTCTTTGTGGCGACCCGGCCTCCTACTGGCTTCTGAACTAGCGCCTGGCACAGTATTTACTGGATGGAAGAGAGGGGCCTGGGATGGGAAGCTAGAGCGGGGCGGGTGGGAGAGGAGGAAATGCCTGTTTTTCTCCAGGCCCCTCCCGGCTGGCTAACTAGAGTCAAGGCAAGCTCCCAATATCCCTGACCCTCAATTCTCATCAGTAAAATGTGTATGAAAGAACATGACATTTGCCTGCTTTATGGGGCTGCTTGGAAGATGGAACGAGAGCACGCTCTGTAAAAAGAAAAGCTTCCCCAAAATGCTGGTGACTATTAATTAGTACCGGATGGGGTTTCCAGCTTCCAACTGAGGTTAGAGTAAAGAAAACTTTTTTTTTTTTTTTTAAATAAAAACTTTAAGTGCGATTTGCAAGTAAGCGATTGAAATAGGACTGGGGAAGAAAACATTTTCTTCCAATGACATGGCTCCGCGATGGAGATGGTCCACGTGGCAGGGGTGAGGGGGATGGGAAAGAAGTGGTTAACAATGAAAAATAAAAATAAAAGAAAGGAAGTTGGTTGCGACTTGGAGAGGCAGTGTGCATGGTGCAGGGAGCACTGATGTCAGCTCAGACCTGGGCCTGAATCAGAGCTCTAGTGCTTATTTAATCGGGAAAATTTAGGCAAGTTATTCAGCCTTGTTTATTCTCTATAAAATGGAAAGAAGAGTCTCGATCTCACGAGGCTGATGCAGGGGCTGAAGATAAGGCACACACGGATGGCCCAGGGAAGGGTGCTGCCATCCCCAGCTGAAACGCTGACTGTCCATTCCAGGAGGCTGCCAGAACCTTCTGGTGAGGCCCTGGTCACCAGTCCCGCCGTTCTGAGCGGCTGAGCCAATGGGCACGAGGACTGAAGGGACTTGCTCCTTCACTGAGAGAGAGGAGATGAAACAAGAGACAGCTTTCTCTCCTAAAGGCAAGTAAAACTGCAGACCCAGCAAATAAATCCAGGCTTCTGAAATGACACACACCTTTGCCAAATGTATACTCGAGAGAACGCCACCCACCATTTTGCTCATAGCAGAGATGCATTCTCAGCCTGCAGGTGGAACGCTCTTTGCAAGTTGTCTAAGGCTCGGTTCAGCAACTAGCTCAGTGTGATCTTCCTTCAAGCAAAGATCAAGCGGGAACGAGTTGCAGGGAACAGGAAAGCTCGGTCTCTTCTCCACATGGCCTGTTACTGCTCCCATCTCCCTCTGTGCCTCATCATCTCACCGCGGTAGGGGCCTGGGCCAGCCCCAGGGTGGAGCTGGGAGGGGGTGGGGGATGGTGGGGAGCGCTGGCAGGCGGAGCAGAAGCCCCTCCACGAGTGAGCACGCTCAGAAACAAGGGCGCCCCGACTCAGGGAGTCAGCGTGGACCTTCTCTGGGGAGAAACCAACCACCTGCCAAGATGCTCTCTGCCCAGTTTTTATTGCACTTTTTTTTTTTTAAGCAGGGATGCTTCTCATGCACTTGTTCATGCGATTCTACCCTCTTCTAGAACCATGCGTGACCTTATCATGGACTCGAGGCTGCTGGACCCAGAACTGCCCTTATCTGGAGGACAAGGAAGGATGCCATCCCTTGTCAAGACGCAGCCCTCCCCTCTTCATGCTTCATTCTTCTGCTGGGGTCATGTCTAACCCAACCATACTGGGGAGGATGTCTAAGTTTGCACAATGGTAAGGCCTACAGGAGCAACATTTATTTATATCCCAGAGAAAATAATAAAGTTAAAAAAAACAATCAGGAAGCTCCTTACTAAGGGGCTGCTCAATTACCACCCCTCTCCCCCTCCCCCAAGGCTTTGGGAGTCGCTGGAAGGAGCAGTTTCCCAAACCCATGATGGGTCCTCCTCCACCCACCCCCACACCCCCTCCAGACTCTGTGCCTGGAGCCAGGTTCCTCCCTGCTCTGGCCCTGCAAGATCCTTCAGGAAACGGAGGAAGTATGGACACAGCCCAGGCATTTGGTTAAGTATTTTTAAAAAGCTTTCCAATTCTGCTATTTTTTTCTCCTCACATTCAATATTCTTGGTTGCTAAGTGGGAGGAAATGTGGGGAGGTGGGAGAAGTGTGGAGAACGGAGGGAAAATTGGCAACATGAAGGCTGATGGGTTTATTTTCTCATTTCGAACGGGGGTACGGGCAAAGGAATGCTCCAGGACGGAAGCAACCAGCCTGGGGAGGATCTCCTGTTAGCGGCGCTTCTGGCCAAGACTCTTCCCTAAATCCTGCTGCTTCTGAGAGGCCGGGAGTGGGGGGCTTTTCGGGAACATAACATGGGCCTTTTCTATTTCTGCTTACAGACTTAGAAAAGTAGGATTCTTTAAAAATTAAAATGATCTTTATTTTCAGAACATATCTGCAAAAGGGAAGAGGCCAGTTTCAGGATTATCTTTTCACCGAGAGGAAGATGGAGCATGGGGCGGTCACGTGCCACAGGCCGTGGCTGTGATAGGGATTCTTGGCTAATTCTCGTGACCCCAGCTTTGCAAGCGGCACGGGGCTGGCCAGCGTGAGCCCCCTCCCTTCCAGCTGCACTGCCCACAAGGTCCTGTGGTCACAACTCTGCCGGATGTCAGTTCCCTAACACGGAGGGCCCTGATTTTGACTATTTTTTTTTTTTTTTAAGATTTTATTTACTTATTTGACAGAGAGAGAGCACAAGTAGGCAGAGTGGTAGACAGAGGGAGAAGGAGAAGCAGGCTCCCCGCCGAGCAGGGAGCCCGATGTGGGGCTCGATCCCAGGACCCTGGGATCATGACCTGAGCCAAAGGCAGACGCTTAACGACTGAGCCACCCAGGCGCCCCTGATTTTGACTATTTTAACCACAGAAATAAAATCCCACATGGAACCCCTCCTGCCCTCTGCTGCTTCCCTAACGCCCATCCCACCTTTCCTCTCCCCGGGCCCTGCACATCACGGCCACCAGCCTGTCGCCTCCTGGGGGGCTGTATGGGGCAAGTGACATCCTCCGTTAGTACACATTTACGACTTGACTTGGAATATTTTTAGGCTCCTGACTTTTAAGAGCCTTGTGTGGGCTGTCCGTACATCTTGCTATGAGCTTGAAAAATGTTCCAAGTGTATGAGTAGTTGTCTGAATGCACTTGAATTATTAGGTCCCTTTTCGTTAAATGACTTCCTTCCAAGGGCAGGACACACTTAGTAATTTAAACAGATGCCAGGAAAAATTGACCAGACTTGAAAATGGGCACAACAGGTTACTGGGTGTCTTTCAGTGGCGAGTTGGGGGTTAACTAGGGGGACTTTCCCCGATTATCTGCCTCGGTTGGGTGGGCACCCCTGACTGACTCCGACTGATTAAGGTCATTTTACTGTTCTGCAGGCGAATGAGATACAACTGATTTCCACCCTGTAAAAAGACAACCCCAAACCATATATTTCATTGTCCTATAGGATACTGTTTTTGCATTTCTCTGCAAATTCATTTCCGTTTATCTATCTTTCAAATTCTTCTCTGAATGGGTCTTAACATTTTACTGGTTCCCCCGTTAGTTAATGAGGTAAATAAAACCTCTGATACATGCTTATTTTATATGTTTGTGTCATGATTTTAACTGTTTGAAAATTATACTTTATCATGCCCATAGTGATTTCTACTCTCCTTAGTAGGACATGGCCTGCTGTCTCTGTAGGTCTTTTAAATACTATTCTAAGACCCCCCCAGTCTGGAGTATGTAATTGACTACTCTATCCATAAATTACCAGAAAGATGGTAAGACTTGTCTAAGAACTTAAATGAATGGCTGGTTGAGAGAAATCAGGTGGTGATCAATCGGTCACTGGGCCTTGTGGGTCACCATGGCAGCAACAGGAAAAGAAACTCCCGATCTGGGGGCTTCATCAGCCACTGGAAGAAAAGCCCCTGACAATGGAGTGTGTATGGGTTCCACCACTATTATCTGCTGCTCACGAGGACCTGGAGGTGCACAGGGCAGCAGGGGTCATGCCTGCGTGCTAACCGCCCATCAGACATGGCCCCAGGAGGCGGGGACCCATGCAAAAACCACGTAAAACAGGCACCACTGGCCTCTTACCTGGGATTGGTTAGGTTGTAGCAGGATTTCCATATTTGTAACATGTGCTTACAAGTGAGGAGCGCCTCATCCGGGCCCCGGCAGAGTGACTCCAACTTCACTTTGGAAAACAGTAGTCTATGATGGGGAGACAAAGGGAGAAAAAAACACAGCTCAAGCCAGAGAGTCCCCACCAGAACCACCCATGGGGCCTGGCTTAGACCCGGAAGCGACGGCACTCATTCTAGAATGGGGTGGGCAAAGGCTTGATCCGAGGGAAGCAGGGGCAGCAAGGGCCAAAGGTTCCAGAACTCCCAGTTCAATATATGGCTTTGTAGATTGAAGGCAAATGCAGGTGCACCCAATGTGATCATTTGTGATTAGGTTAAATGCATCAGAGTGGCTAATTTTGTTGAGAGCGCAGGAATTTTATTAAGAGCTTGCTTTTTAAAACAAAACCAATTTATTTGCAAAACTTCAAAAATTCATTAAAAGCAAATCTTGATTTATTTACAGATTTACACAGGAGACGTGACTCAGTTGATATAAATGATCTACAAATCCCCTTCCACCAAGATCCTCATCATGTGAAGGTGAGTAAGTCTTGTGAGCTTTGAAAAGGCACATAAAGAAGAGGGCATCTGGTCAGGCTCTCTCCTCAGATCTTCCCAGCCCCGCTACTGAAGGGCTAGGACTTCACCAGCTCACTCCATAATCACCAACTATTCCTTTCTTATTTTTGTTACCACCAATGGCTTTACCCTCTGCCCAGACCTGCTGTGAGCTAAGCTTAGACCCTTCTCTCTTTCTCGGCCTCTTGGTTATCCCATTCCCAAAGTCTACTTATGCCTTTCTGAAGACATCAGCTCCCCTAGTCCCTGAGTTCATTAGTACTATCCTTGTGAAGCCCCAGCATGAGCCCAGATACCTTTCTGGTGGTCTTCCTGTTCCCCCAAGTTGCCCAGCTCTAAGAAACTCTTTATGAAGATCTCTAAAATCATTTTCAGTCCAAGCTCAAGAAACTACAGTGATTCCCTACTGCTTGTAATAATAAGTCAAAATTCCTTATTGAGTCCTCGAAGGCACCGTGCCCACTGGCCACTCCTGTTTCGCCACCCCATTCTGTGCCATGAATCCCTCTGGACCCTTCACTCCTACCAATATAATTTATTGGCCAAAGGCCAGGTTTCTTTCCTAAGTCTATGAATATACATGTCGTGTCCTCAGTTTTATTTATTTATTTATTTTTAAGATTTTATTTATTTATTTGACAGAGAGACACAGCGAGTGAGGGAACACAAGCAGGGGGAGTGGGAGAGGGAGAAGCAGGCTTCCCGCCGAGCAGAGAGCCTGAAAAGGGGCTCGATCCCAGGACCCTGGGATCATGACCTGAGCCGAAGGCAGACGCTTAACGACTGAGCCACCCAGGTGCCCCGTGTCCTCAGTTTTAATCTGTATGAATCTACTGCTCCCCTTAATTCTTCCTAACTTCTAAACCCAGCTACAACCCCACCTCCTCAAACAATACCATGCTTACATCTCTGTCTATTCTACTCTCTATCACATTAGCTGGTATTTGCTGTTAATGATAATACAGAGAAGAAAGAAATGGGGGAAGCTCCTGTCTATTAAAGACCTTCTCTGTGCCAGGCTCTGTGTTTGGCACTTCACAAACACAACCAAGGTGATCTTTGTAATAACCCTTCTTGGTGTGTGGTATTTATCCCCCTTCCATAAAAGAACATCAACCTCTCATTTCCACAGTGCCTAGGATTGCGCTCTGCGGCCACATTGGCTCATTGACTAGTTTCTCTACAAACCACAGAAGACTAAGAAATGTGTTTCCAGTAACAAGAGAATTCCTCAACCATGCATGATGTAATGGCCTCATTTGAAGGCATTTTGGAGGAAGAAAGTCTCTTTTTTCTCAGTGGGAGAGGGAAAGGGGGTGGTCCAAATGCATCACTGCCCAAGCTCTGCAATGGTTTAGTACCACCCCCTCCCTCCAAATGGAACACAAGATGCCCAAGGGGCTGCTGGGGGCTCTTGGAGGGTTCAGGGTTGCAGCCTCCTTGAGCATGGGTCTGCGGACAGGGATGTAGCCTCTGATCTACAAGCAGGTGGGATAAAGGGTGAGGCCAAATGTGAGAACAGGGCTCGACATCTGCTCAAGAACATTTCAAGAAGTGGAAGTTCCCTGAGGTGTTTCTCAGGAGCCAGGTGCCAACTCTTGCTGATGTCTTCACCAGTCCAGAAAGTGATGGGAGCCTTTTTCCACCAGAATCTCCCACCAAACTTGGGTCAACTGGGAGATGCGTTACAAAGGGTCACCTTTTAGCATTTGGAAGAGACCTATTCAGACGCCAGAGACCCTCCTGGGTCTGGCTGCCAAGCAATTTTGGCCAAGGGAGACCCCACCTAGGACCGTGGTGATGTTCTCCGGAAGGCACGCTGAGCTCTTCTGGCTTAGCCAAGCTTGGAGCTTGCCCGCCCTGGGGAGGGGTGAGGCCGTGGGGAAGGCTGCCCTGCGTGCGGTGGCGGTGTGGCTCCACCTGTCCAGTTGTCCCTTAACCGCACCCAAACTACAAAACGCCAGAGCTCGTCTCTAAGCCTCAACTTGGGGGCATGGTTGCATGCAAGGCTTCTTGGCTGGAAAAAGAACTTCTAATTAACATGAAATAACAGCCTTCAAACACTTGACTCAGGATGTGGAGTTGAAAAGGTGTGGGCTGAATTTAAGAGAACCAGACAGGAAGAACAATAGTAGAAGTGCTGAGCACGGGCGCCTGGGTGGCTCAGTTGGCTGGGCGACTGCCTTCGGCTCAGGTCATGATCCTGGAGTCCCGGGATCGAGTCCCGCATCGGGCTCCTTGCTCGGCAGGGGGTCTGCTTCTCCCTCTGACCCTCCCCCCTCTCATGTACTCTCTCTCTCTCTCTCTCATTCTCGCTCTCTCAAGTGAATAAATAAATCTTTAAAAAAAAAAAAAAAAGAAGTGCTGAGCACAAATGATGGGAAAGGCACCTGGAAGTGAAGCAGGAGGAACAGCATGAGAGAGACAAGCAGAGAGAAGGAGCTAGAAAACACGGGCAGGGCAGCAAAAGCAAAGCCTGGCTGCTGCTGTCGGGTATGTCCCAGACGATGGGCAGAACGCCCTGACACGCCGAACCCTGGTTTTCCCTCGGACGCACAAATACAAGCAGGAGAAGAGGAACTGCCGCCGACAGACTGCTCCTTCTTACCACGTCCCCAGTCCTCGGCTTGGCTACGGGCAGAGAACAATCCCGAAAACAGGACAAGTGCTGTTTGTCATCATATTTGCCGAACCCTGCTCACACATTTCAAGACTGTTTGAAAACATCTGGCTCGGTGCATGCTGCATTAGCACAGAAATGAAGAGAATGCAAACAATGCCTGGCATTCGTGTGCTGCAGTGGAGGGCCAAAGATATTAGAGATTCACCCTACTGAGGAAACCCTGAGGACAAAATGAGAAGTCATGAAAAAGGGGGCGCCTGGGTGGCTCAGTTGGTGAAGCGTCTGCCTTCGGCTCAGGTCCTGATCTCAGGGTCCTGGGATCGAGCCCCGCATCGGGCTCCCAGCTCAGCAGGGGGTCTGCTTCTCCCTCTCCCGCTGCCCCTCTCCACCACTTCTGCGCTCTCTCTCTCAAATAAATAAATAAAATCTTAAAAAAAAAAAAAAAGTCACGAAAAAGCCTGGGACAAACCAACATCAACTACATTCCTGCATGTAGAACTGCCCACCTGGCAGAGCAGAAGGAAGGGACCACAGGCTGAGATGTCTGCCGGCCACATTAGCCGAGTCCCACTGTGAATTAAGTAAGGTGCTTCTCTTGGTAAGAAGTCACATGCTGGGAAAGTGGTCTATTCCTACCCCCTACATCTCTCATGCTGTTCCTCCTGCTTCACTTCCAGGTGCCTTTCCCATCATTTGTGCTCAGCACTTCTTTTTTTTTTTTTTTTTAAAGATTTATTTATTCACTTGAGAGAGCGAGATGACAATAATTTTGGTTCAGAGACTCACTGAAACAGGAAATTAATGAAGAAGAGAAGCAGCTTGCTGATAGGTGAATCTGACTATGTTTACTGATAGCCCAAATCTAGCATCTCACACAATGCTGTTCCTGACCTGGCTCCTGCCCAAATGCTTAGCCTCGGTCTGCTCATTGCCATCGTGTACATCTCTCATTCTAGCCATGATCGACTTCCTCCATGTCACTCTCCTTCATGAGCCTGGGCCTTTGCACATGCTATTATTCTTTCTATCTAGAATGCCTTTTCCACCCATTTCTGCTTTTTTTATTTTTATTTTTTTTTAAAGATTTTATTTATTTATTTGAGAGAGAGAGAATGAGAGACAGAGAGCATGAGAGGGAGGAGGGTCAGAGGGAGAAGCAGACTCCCTGCCGAGCAGGGAGCCCGATGTGGGACTCGATCCCGGGACTCCAGGATCATGACCTGAGCCGAAGGCAGTCACTTAACCAACTGAGCCACCCAGGCGCCCCCATTTCTGCTTTTTTAGCATCTACTCATCTTTCAGGTCAAAGAGCTCCTCCTCCCCCCAACCCCCCACCACAGTAAAGCCAACCTTAGGTACTAGGAGCTAAAGCTCCCAAATGGAAATGTAATTCCAGAAAATACGAAAATACGAGAGCTCTCAACTGCAGAATAATAAGCAACAGGCCAGGAAACTTCTGCTTTCAAGACAAGCAAAATAAGAACAAGAGCTGCTGCCAGATATGTTAAATATTCACCCACTGATTCTTAGACCAACCGTGCAGGTTAGGTTGAGAGTAATTTGCCCGAGTTCACACTGCCAGGCACGGGTAGACCAGAACTGCAAACCCAGATCCACTGAACAACAAACACAGGAGAGTGACCTAAAATATTCTAACCGTACTCCTGACATTAATGAGGATAGACAGCATTTTCTAATCCATTGCCAAATACTTAAGACCCTATGATGTGCAAAGACCTGTTACTGTGTGGGTTAAAAGTGGGTATAAAATATAGTCCCTTGCCCTCAAAGAACTTAGAGTTCAAGCAGAAGAAAAGATCTGGCCATGAACATGAGGCAGGATTCCCAGTTTAGGGACAGATTATGGCCCTGGAACCCGAGTGGGGCCACAGGAAGATGGGGGTTGCACTTCTGGGGGATTGTTCCTAGGATACACCATATGTGCTTCTTCAAAAAACGATCCCATCGACCTGTGCCTTTTGTGACTTGCTTCTTTCACCCCAAAGTCCGGTGCGTGTAAAATTCTAGTCATTTGAAGGACTCAGTTAATCAAGGTTTTACTTTCCATTAAACCCAAGAGAAATGATATTTTACCCTATTTTTGGAATTTCTTACGACTCCCAAGATACCTCTTGAAATAACAGCTGCGTTTGGCTTGGTGTAGAATTTAGAAAGAAGGTCCACGCCCTGGGACATGTGGCATTGACTTGTCCTCAGCACCTTAGGGAATGTCTCAAAGTGGCATTTTATCAAGGCCAGGTTTAATGTCTGATGATCATCCCCAGAAAGACTTTCCTGACCCCCTGGAAACTGCCCTAACCACTAGACCCTCACCTCTAGAGTAACACTCCAGTTGAACTTTATCCTGCCGGACCCCAGAGGCCACTCCTTGAGTTCACTGTCGACCCTCACATCTCCCCGCTGAGCTCATGGTGCTGCATCTACCTCCCGGAAGTCCTCTCCTGAGGGCCCCTCCCATGCCCAACTGTGACAACCCCACAGTTTGACGTCTTCCATGACCCCCAGCCTCAGACAGAAAGCTATTTCCTTCCTCACCTCATATGTATAAAATGTTTTTTATAATCTGTTAAAATGCTGTATTTGTATAGTTGACCACCTATATGTCAATGTACCTGATAATGAATTCAAAATTGTTCATCCTTTTGCCAATCATTTTATTATTTATTTATTTATTTTTTAAAGATTTTATTTATTCATGTGAGACAGAGATACAGAGAGAGACAGAGAGAGGGGGCATGAGCAGGGGGAGAGGGAGAGGCAGACTCCCCTCTGAGCTGGGAGCCTGACACGGGGCTCAATCCGAGGACCCTGGGATCATGACCTGAGCCGAAGGCAGACGTTTAACCATCTGAGCCACCCAGGCGCCCCTTGTCAATCATTTTAAAAGTGCCTACTATGCCCCTGAGGCTACTAAGGGGAATCAGACATGGTATCTTCCCTCATGGTCTAGTGTTTTGTACACATGATATGTGATGAACGGACATATGGACAAAATTCCGGTAGCAGCACAAAAAGGAGGAGACTCTGCCTGGGGGTCATGGAAGACCACAGAGAAGAAGTGGGACCCTCACGGGGGGCCGGGGGGGGCACTGGGGAGGCGCCTTTCAGGCAGGCAGATGGACATCTCAAGCATAGGCAGGGAGGTGTGAGCGTCCACGATATGTTCAGGAGTGGTGTCTGGAATCTGGGATATATAAGACTGGGGCCTGAGATAAAGGTAAAAGGGCCTTTCTTTCTTCCTTCTTCTTCTTCTTCTTTTTTTTTTTTCAGAGAGGGCAGTGGGGAGAGGCAGAGGGAGAGGGAGAAAGAGAGAATCTTAAGCAAGCTCCACGCCCAGCATGGAGCCCGACATGGAGCTCAATCTCACGACCCTGAGATCATGACCTGAGCCAAAATCAAGAGTCAGACGCTTAGGCCACCGAGCCACCCAGGCACCCCAAGGGTAGATATTTCTAAATTCTGAAATTTAATATGCTTTACAAAGCTTTCTGGTGAAGAACTCTCAATGACAGTAAATGAGAAAAGTTTAGAGAAATACTAAATTAATGATTCCCTCCAACTTTATCTGGCAGTATAAAAAAATGCGCTCATTAAGTGCATCAAGGAGGAAACATGCATATTAATACACAAACCCCACACTAATTAGCCGATTTGTAAATGCTGTATTCAAGGCAGCTGATTCAGAATGAAAATCACGGGAACCTTGAACATTTGGTATTTTGTGCTGGCCTGTGTTTGAACGCTCTTGGGCTCAGCATGCTCTTTGTTTATCTGCTGAATGTAGGCAGGGATGCAAAACAGCTGTGAAGAAAAGCACGTGGTATCTGCCCAAGTGAGGCAATGGCCATGGGGGCCTTGAATACCATCCCCATCTCTCACTTCCAGGGAGCCTGACTCAGGAGCTGAGGTGGGTCTGGCTGCCAAACACCTGAAAGAAAGTGTGAATCTGTCACCAGGTCAAAGAAACAGGTCGGGCAGAGGGGGCCCTACTGTGTGCTGGTCTATGTTGAAAGGAAATTTTGAATCGAGAAGATGGTTGGCAGCCGCAGATCAGAACGGTAAGAGAAATCAAAGAGATGTGCCAAAAGCAGGTGATGACGAGGGGAAGACAGATGGAAATTTAAAGCCAGATGAGTCAGCTGGGAACAAAGTCTCAAAGAATCCAGAAGCAAGCAGCCCGTTGCTGGTCAGGCAGAGGAAATGTTACCAAGTAAACCGAACCAACCCCTCAGAGCCGAGTGAGGGGTTTCTTCCGGGTTCCAGTGTGGCTTTCTTTTTTTTTTTTTAAAGATTTTATTTATTTATTTGAGAGAGAGAATGAGATAGAGAGAGAGAGAGCAGGAGAGGGGTGAGGGTCAGAGGGAGAAGCAGACTCCCCACTGAGCAGGGAGTCCAATGCGGGGCTTGATCGCAGGACCCTGAGATCATGACCTGAGCCGAAGGCAGATTCTTTTTTTTTTTTTTTAAAGATTTTATTTATTTATTTGAGACAGAGAGAATGAGAGAGAGAGAGCACATGAGAGGGAGGAGGGTCAGAGGGAGAAGCAGACTCCCTGCCGAGCAGGGAGCCCGATGCGGGACTCGATCCAGGGACTCCAGGATCATGACCTGAGCCGAAGGCAGTCGCCCAACCAACTGAGCCACCCAGGCGCCCCTCCAGTGTGGCTTTCAAGAAGGAAATCTAACTCGGTGTTATTGTCACCAACATTTCTGATGGCCTACTGTGTGCTGGTCTTAGAGCCTCTCCTGGCTGGTCTTCAAAGCAATCCAGTCCCAGATGGTGGTGTTCTTGGCAAAAAAGCAGCCTCTGATCCTGGGCTGAGTCACTGTTGCTGAAAATCCATACTGTGCCTGGCGTGTGAGCCGCTGGGGCTGACACAGTTCAGCAGGGCCCCCTTCCCACCAGAGGCGACAATGATGATGCTGGGTTTACAGCTATGCCAGCCCCAGAGCCGTGCCCTCAAACCCTGCTGAGGGTTCTCTGACTATCGCTGGAAGGCAGGGGCAAGAAGGAACCGGTTCACGTGACTGCTCCCACTTGACCTCAAATGCCGCTCGGGGACTCACTAATGGGGAGTGTTCAATAAACGTCACCTCGGTCTACTCAACTGTTACGCAGGAAACAGACAATTTCCTTGACCATTTGGCTTACCTCACTGCTGTATTGACACACTGTTCATTGGCTCATTAGAAAAAAATATATAGATTTTTCCAATTAATCCAAAGCTGGACAAGGCCTTGAGCGGTCCCTATAATGCTTCGCTACTCAAGAGTGTGGTCTGGGGCCGGCAGCCTCAGGGAGCCCCGGGAACTTGTGAGAAATGCAGACTAGCCACCCACTCTAGATCCAGTATGCCTGAATCTTCATGTAACACGACTCCCGCATGATTTGTGTGCAAATTTAAGTTCAGGAACCCCCACTCTGGTTCATAACTCTCCATCCTAACCTTCAATGGGCTGATTTTTTTTTTTTAAAGATTTTATTTATTTATTTGAGAGAGAGAGAATGAGAGACAGAGAGCATGAGAGGGAGGAGGGTCAGAGGGAGAAGCAGACTCCCTGCCGAGCAGGGAGCCCGATGTGGGACTCGATCCCGGGACTCCAGGATCATGACCTGAGCCGAAGGCAGTCGCTTAACCAACTGAGCCACCCAGGCGCCCCCCCGAATGGGCTGATTTTTTAAAAGACCTCCAAAGGAAAGAGCTCCCATAGCCGCCCCCCTCCCCGCTTAGGAAATTCTACCTGTGTTCATTTCACTCCAGTAAGAATTTTGGGAGTATTTTACACTTAAATTCAGTGGGAATTCTGATCAACCCCTTCCATTAAGCCCACAAATGAAGGGGGCCCCTACCCAAGATCTTGAACGGAATGCTTCCGTTCCTTCTGGAGGGATTCCCGGGATGGCTTTCTGATGGCTGCATTAGAACCCCGTCCAAGTCCTCCCTAAGAGTCTCTCCAGGGAGGGTCGGTGTACCAACCCAGAGGGCACATTCACATTGTCACCCATGTACAGGGCACCCCGAGTCTGCAGAGCACTGAGCGGTCATCCACTGCCATTGGGAGTCCTCTTCGGGATGGAGAACTCAAATGTCTTCCACAACCAGGCAAGTAAATAGGAGCTGGGCTCAAGATGTCAGGGAGTGTTTGGAGTCATGCCTGCCTACCCAAGAGGTAATCAAATCCAGACATTTTTAAAATGTGCACTGACCTAATGGGACTCTGCGAGCGAATGTCAACACACAGGCTGCCGGACAGAAACTCCTAGTTTACAAGCTTTTCAGGAGTCAAATCTGAATACCTGGTTGTCTTTACAAAACCCCAAGGCACACGCCGACTCACCATTGGTTTGCCAACACAAGCACCAAAGGGGGAGGTTAGAAGAACATGGCTCTTCTCTAGGGATCAAGCCCTGTCCAGGAACTGACCCCTGTGACTTTCCCGCAAACTCCTGTCTGGGAGTTTTTAACCACTGAGGAAGTTCTAAAAATCTGACCACTTTTAAGGTCGTGAGCTGCTCAAGAAGGAGATGCTGCCTAATGCACCGGCCCGTGTGGGAGGCCATTCGGCATTTCCCCACACCGGCCTCACTGTCACCTGTCGTCCCGGCCCAGGCTCCCAGGTCTGCTGGGTGCTGGGGACATGAACACCACACTTATTTAACAAACTCAAGTGTCAGGAGCAGGAGTCTCGCTCTCCAGAACTTTGCAGCCCCTCACCCCCGACGGGGCCGTCTGTGAGGATTCAGCTGCACCTCCCGGTATCCTAATCCGGCCTCCTCTTTATGACAGGCAGGAACTCCTGTTAGATCCCCTATCAGTTACATTTCGCTTCTCATTTCAGCCAAAGTGTCAACAATCTGGAATACTCCCCCATCCTTCTAGCGGTATTTTTAGAACAAACAAACAACTGATATATTTAGCTAAAATAAGTCCCCTCAAGAAACCCCAGTTTGGCTCATTTTTTGCTCCCGGTTCGGCTATTAAGCTCAAGTCGGACCAGTGACCGGAACCAGCACCCAAGCTGGAAATGACACGGACAGGGTGAACGAAAAACACCCCTGGAATCACACTGCCCATGTCTTTGTCAAAGACCTCCTCCAGTGTCTGAGTTTGGCATTGTTTTTAAAGGGAGCCCTTCCACCTGGTGCCATCCACAAAGCAGCAGAGAGCGGACATGGACGGTCCAGACTACTTCTTGAGTGCGGTCTCCCTGGGGGGCGTGAGGGGCCGAGGACTACCTGCCCTCTGTTCGCTAAGTAAGCTGGTGAGCAAGTGCATTTGGTACCATAGCCAGCTAGTAAGTAAATGTGTGAACAGGAAATACTTGAAAGTAAGTCTTCCCATTAAACTCTCTGGCTTGAAAAAAAAACCAATCGATTCTCTCTGAACCACAAAGCTCTTGGTCATTTCCAAAATGGGGGCGGGAGTGAGCCAGAAGCTTGAAACAAAACAATCTATTCTCTCTGAACCACAAAGCCCTTGGTCATTTCCAAAATGGGGGGGGGGGGGAGTGAGCCAGAAGCAACGCTACTGACCTGCCCCTCCCCAAAGGCCATCCCTCTGGAGCATTTCCCTGTCTTTATTTCTGACGTAGCTCCTCCCATGGCCCCGATTTCCCCATATTCCCAAGTCTGAGGATGGGAGCTCAAGTGAAGAAAGGAGACACTTGGGTCTATTTCAGTGGATGATGGCAGATGCCACAAGAATGGGAATCCTCCGATCACCTGGGCCTAGAAAGGAAAGAGCCCAAAGCCAGATGTGACAAGGACAGAGGAATCCAGGAGGCTCTGTAGGATCGAAATGGCACCCTCCACTCAAAGTCAGGACGGGAGCCAGAAAAGAGGAAACCGGGCAGGGTGCTGGGAAACTGAACCAGCTCTCTGGGACCAGAGGTGGACAATGCATCTCTCTGGGATCGGATGCCAAAGGGGCCCTCGAGTCCTTGTGCCAGGAACCTGCTGCTGTGAATCCTGGCCTATTTTACATTTCCCACATTCTCTGGCTTGACGTCCTGCGTGTTCTCGTTGAGTACAGCATGAAGGGTTTGGTTTGGTTTTGCTTGGCTTTGTTTCAGCAGTGTGAAGGAGACCAAAAGCAGGACCCTTGTCCCTGGGGGCTGGAGCTTTCACAGGGGGCCCTGCTCTCCAGGATGCAGGTGGCAGGGGCCACGGTGGCCATCTTTGTTTCCTCTGAGGCACTCGGTGCATTCCAGAGTAACTCTTCACGTGTCACTGTGAGTGGTATGAAGGCGGGGACACTGCTCTCGTCGTCCTTGGCAGAAAGTGGGGGCTCTCTGACCTTTCACTAGGGGGTGTTCAAAGGACATTGAATCGGGTCATCTGTAGTGGGGTTATTGATTCCAACCAGCTGTTTCTGGCTCAGGGTTCCCATGAGAATACTCATGGGATAAATGTGGACATTGTCTTCCTTACCTTCTTTCAGGTGTTTTTGTTTTGTTTTGTTTTTGAACAAATAGTAAATAGTTGAACTTTCATGACCTTAAAATGCAAAAAGACCATTATGAATGCACCGACATTGAACTGTATTTGGACCGTTGGACGTGTTTTGCACAGTTGGCTGGGTAACTCACAGGTACTTTACATGACCCATATGCAGGAAGCAGAAATCATTATTTTATATAGCAAACTTGGCAGATTAAGACCGAAATGGACCATAGAAGAAACACAGACACATGCTTAGTTAGCTATGACCTAAGGCTCCCAGACTACTCAGCAGGGTCATTACTTTCAACCATTCATTGCACAAACGTGTATTAATGTTTGCAGCATGCCAACCACTGGGGTAGGTGCTAGGGATCCAGAGGTTTCAGGAAACCCCTTGCATGAAGTCTGAAGATGATACTCCATACGTTGAATTGTTGAACGAGACACTCAGAAGAACTTGAGATCTTGTAAAGAAAAACACCAAAACAAATAAACCTGCATGCCACCAGTGGGGATAGATGGCTTTGGTACAGCTGCCCTAGCCTGGCCTCTCCCAGCTGCTGGGCCTCCTGAGGAGCTCTGTCCCCTGGCGGGTGGGAGAGTGGCATGTCCTGCTTTCTCTCCAGCATACTCTGAAATAACCATGAAAAGGGGAACTCTCTGGAAAGGAAGCAGGATACTCCCATGAGGACTTTAGACTGGCCGCATGCATGTGGACTCGGGGAGCAGAGCTTGGGCCAGCACAACTCTCAATCTGAGGACAAGGCCATCCCTAGTCCTGGAGAAGAAAGGGTCTTCTCATAAACAATTTGGACTTCAAATACACTTCTCTCCCATTTCTTCTTTTCCAGTTTTTCTTCTACCCTTGCCTCATAAACCCAATTCTTCAGTTTCTAAGCCATTTCTTGTTGCCTTTTCGGTATTTTGTCTCTCTTAACAAGCATCCACGTTCCCTGAAGGCAACACCAGAGACCCAGAACCTCACAGAAAGATTACGTAAACGGGCCGGCGCAGGGGGAGGCTGCTTCCCTGCTTCAGCCAGCCCCTCCCAGAGGAGTGGTGGCTACAGGACCCAGAGCCAGAGAACCCCAGAGCAGAAGGGCCCCCAGGCATCTCCTCTCAACCTCCCAAGAACGCTGGAAACCCTCCCACCACTATACATGTTGAAAGGGAGAGGATGGAAAGCTGATTTTTTTTTTTAAAACTGCAGTAAGGGCGCCTGGGTGGCTCAGTTGGTTGAGTGACTGCCTTCGGCTCAGGTCATGATCCTGGAGTCCCGGGATCGAGTCCCGCGTCGGGCTCCCTGCTCGGCGGGGAGTCTGCTTCTCCCTCTGACCCTCCCCCCTCTCATGTGCTCTCTCTCATTCTCTCTCTCTCAAATAAATAAATAAAATTAAAAAAATAAATAAATAAAAATAAAAAAATAAAAAACTGCAGTAAAATACACATAACATAAAATTTCCCATTTTAACGTGAACAGTTCAGTGGCATTAAGTACTTCCACGCTGCTGAGCCACCACCAAGACCATCCGTCTCCAGAATGTTCTTCCTCTTGCAAACCTGGGGCTCCAAACCCATTAAATGGTAACTGCTCATTCTCCCCGTCCCCCAGCCCCTGGCAACCCCTGTTCTACTCTCTGTCTCTGGGATTTTGACTGCTCTTTGAGCCTCATATAAGAGTAACCATGCAGGGCGCCTGGGTGGCTCCGTCGTTAAGCGTCTGCCTTCGGCTCGGGTCATGATCCCAGGGTCCTGGGATCGAGCCCTGCATCGGGCCCCACAATCGAGCCCCACAATCAAGCCCCACATCGAGCCCCGCATCGGGCTTCCTGCTCCGCGGGAGGCCTGCTTCTCCCTCTCCCACTCCCCCTGCTTGTGTTCCCTCTCTCGCTGTATCTCTCGCTGTCAAATAAATAAAATCTTAAAAAAAAAAAAAAAAGAGTAACCACACAGTATTTGTCTTTTTGTGACTGGCTTATTTCACGTAGCTTAATGTCCTCAAGGCTTATCCATGTGGTAGCTTGTATCAGAATCTCCTTCCTGTTTAAGGCTGAATAATATTCCATTGTACATATGTATCACATCTTGTGTATCCACTCCCTCATCAGTGGGCACGTGGGGTGCTCCTACCCTCTTAGCTATTATGAATAATGCCGCTGTGAACATGGGTGTGTGAGATCTGTTTGAGTTCCTGCTTTCAATTCTTTTGAGTACTTACCCAGATGTGGAATTGCTGGGTCACATGATAATTCTATTTTTAATTTTTTGAGGAACTGTCATGCTATTTTCCACAGTGACTGTACCATTTTATATTCCCACCAGCAGAACGCAAAGGTTCCAGTTTCTCTACATCCTCGCCAACACTTGTGACTTTCTTTTTTTTTTTTTAAAGATTTTATTTATTTATTTGAGAGAGAGAGAATGATAGAGAGCACATGAGAGGGGGGAGGGTCAGAGGGAGAAGCAGGCTCCCCGCCGAGCAGGGAGCCCGATGCGGGACTCGATCCCGGGACTCCAGGATCATGACCTGAACCGAAGGCAGTCGCTTAACCAACTGAGCCACCCAGGCGCCCCCACTTGTGACTTTCTGTCCTCTGTGTGTGTGTGTGTGTGTTAATAACAACCATCCGAAGGAGTATGAAGTGATATCTCACTGGGGTTTTGATTTGCATTTTCCTAATGATTAGTGATGCTAAGAAATATTTCCATGTGCTTATTGGCCAGCTGAATATCTACTTTGGAGAAAAGTTCCTTTGCCCATCTTTTGTTTGAGTGGTTTTTTTGTTGTGGAAAGTTGATTTTAAAGAAGCTACTGCACTTACTGAATTTGCTCCACTTTGATCCACGGTGTCTTTGAGGCTGCTACCCACCCTCCTTTGCCCAAAGATCCTCCTCTCCAACTTGAATCCGGGAGGTTGGCGTCCCTGGGTTGGTAGCCTTGCACTCATCCCTCCCAGACATCCTTCAGGTATCCACGGATTACTTCTCTTGAGTTAATGAGAATAAACTTGCTTTGTGGCCCAACTTTCTATCAAGTGCAAATTTAACGGCCATGTCCGTGACTCCATCACTCAGCTTAGGCCTAACGATAGCCCATAGCACCAGGCCTCTCAGTAATCACTATGTCGAAACATTACTCAGTATCATATTTCAACTTAAATTGAGTGTAAGAAAGAGTGGGAAAGAGGCAGTCTTACTTGCCAAGCAATGATTTTTTTTTTAAACCAGATATATGCTCCACTTGAGTAAAGAATGATCCTAACCATGTTTTCCAGTTTATTGATAAGATTGACAGGGGAGATAGCATAAGAATCCTTTTCATGTGGATTGCTGGCTCTAGGAAAGCATAAACTGTCTTTCTCTTATTCGTGGCAGCATTCCTGATACCTAGCACTGCACGGCATGTGGAACGTGGTAGGAACTCAGTGTTTCAAAAGCAGTGGTTAAAGCACAGATGTTGAGGCCAGACCACCTGCATTCAAATCATGACTCCGCCACTGACAAGGTGGGTAATTTTGGACAAACTAGTTTACCTTTCTGCGCCTCAAGTTCCTCATCTGTAAGATGGGGATGATAATATTATCTACTGTGGTTCTCATGATGATTAAATTAGTTTAAAATGTGTTCATTGCTGGGGCGCCTGGGTGGCTCAGTCGGTTAAGCATCTAAGTCTTGATCTCAGCTCAGGTCTTGATCTCAGAGTCATGAGTTCAAGCCCCGAATTGGGGCCAGCGTGGAACCCACTTAAAAAAAATGTGTCAAGTGCTGACAAGAGTTGCTGAAATGCTAGTGGGTTATTACTGCTAAACGAGTGAATGAATAAATGTTATATATGTTCACTTCTTTCCATAGTTCCCGTTGGCATAAAAAGAAATGTGATCACGTGACAGGATCTGTTCTCGCACATACGAGAGTAGAAGATCATACACAGAAGTGTTTAGAGGAGATGGTGGTCTTCCGGCCAGGTGACCGAAGCTTGTTTCAGTATTTCCTCATGTATCAAAGTTAGGGGTCAGAAAACATATCTAAAAGAGTTGTCGAAACACCTCAATGATGCCGCTTGGATTTGTATCTTTGAGAGGCTCCCAAAATTACTTCCTTGTGCTTCATGTAACATTTGATGGTATAAATAAGAAAGAGTAAAATTCAAATCAATTAAAAATCTGTAATTAGCAAAGTTGTGCAACCACAATTTGTCTCAGGGCAAGAGACTAAACCTGGTGGTTGCTGCCCTTCGCGGCCTCTGTAAGGCTTCCTGAATTAGAATAAAACATCCCAGTCATACTACTGTTCTCAGATGCCACCGTACATAGGATACTCTCTGATACATTTTCCCAAGACAAAAAGCAAAAATTGTCTGCTCTCATCCTAATATTTTATCTAAAAATGAATCCCCATGGCAGAAACACAAAGTCTACGAGGGGCTGATCAAAGCACTGGCTGACAGACTGCCCCACTGTCCTCGGGATAGACAACTGTTCCAAACATCACCTGGCACCTACTTCTACCTTCTTGGGCCAATGAGGAAAACACCAAGTAAAATGTAGTCATCAACTTGGAAATTTGAGGAAAGCTGTATTTCAAAAGAAGAAATATCAAGGCTCCTCTACCAAGTACAGTAGAGAGTGAATCTACCTGAATTTACGAACACTCTTCAATATAAAAATGTGTTGTTAGATTTTATTTTGGGGAAAACTTGCAATGCATTAAAGACATTTAATACATTGTCAGCAAGTGATTTCTCACTCCTTTGTTTAGGTATTTAACGGTTAAAGGGTTTTTACAAAAATAATTTTTCAACAGAAAAAGAAGGCAGTTCAGGAGGAACAAAATAAGACACGACACATAGAGAAACTGCAGACATAAACCCAACCATACCATTACTTACATTAGATGTGAAGGGACTAAACACTTAAGACAAAAGGCAGGAATTATCAGACTAAATAAAAAAATAAGACCTGGGTGACTCAGTCGGTTAAGTGTCTGACTCTTGATCTCAGCTCAGGTCTTGATCTCAGGGTCGTGAGTTCAAGCCCTGCATTGGGCTCCACGCTGGGCGTAGAGCCTCCAAAAAAAAAAAAAAAAAAGCAAGACCCCACTCTGCGCTATCTGTTAAGAGAGGGAGGATTTGAAGAAATAACAGCTGAGAATTTTCTAGAAATGATAAACAGTACAAACAATACCGATCCGCAGTTTACGATAGCCCAGTGACCCTGACCGAGCAGGAGCCACTCTGAGCTGTTTCACGGTAAGAACGTATAGCGCCCGCAACTACGTCAATTGGAAGCAGCCAGGGAGAAAAGACAGATGACATTAAATGATCCAAAATTAAACAAACAGTTGACTTCTCAACAACTACAAGAGGAGTAAGATCATTCGTGCTGTGAGAAAATGAGAGCTTAGAATTATATATCCAGTTGGAAAAGCTCTTCTGAGAGTAATGCCAATATATTTTCAGACACAAACTGAAAAATTGTGCCAGCAACAGACCCTCACTAAAATTTCTAGGATAATCACTAAACAACAACCAAAACAGAACATTTCTTTTCCAAATCAGTAAGAAAAAAACATGTAACAAAAACATAATTAACCTAAAAGAAGGTAGGAAGAGAGAGGACAGCCTATGAAAGGAAGGGCAGGACAAAGAGAAAGCACAGAAGAAGTAGGAGATACCAACACAAATGTACCAGTATTTACAGTAAGTGGAAATGAACTAAATGTTCCAGATAAGACTGTCAGTCTGAGTTAAAAAAAAAAAAAAATCAGCTGTATATAATGAGCACAAGAGTGAATCTAAAACATAAGAATATAAAAAGTTCGAGGTAGGAGAATGAAGACAGATACTCCAAGCATACATGTGCAAACACGTGCACACACACACACTGCGTGTGTGTATCTGTATATGGACACACAAATGTAGGTAAGTGTTGTGGATGCGTGTGGATGGCATCTAAACTAGATAGATTCTGAGGCAAAATGAATTATGTAACTTATTACATAATGATACAGGGTTGAATCTACCAGGAAGACATAGCAATTCTAAATTTATATGCACCTAAGAGCACAGCTTTAAACTATATAAAGCAAACATTGCTATGACTGTGTGGTGAAATAGGACAATCTACCATCCCAGTGATAGATCTCAACATATCTCAGCTCAATAATTGACCAATTAAGCAAACAGAAACCATCAGTATGAATAAAGAAGATCTGAATAGCAGAACTAACAGCTTAATCTAATAAGATGTATAAAAATGTACCCCCAGATGCAGAAAGTATTCTTTTCAAGCACACATGGAGGATTTATAAGATGTGACCACATGCTGGGCCATAAAGCAAGTCTCAACACATTTCAAGTTCATATAGATGACAGTCTCTCCGAGCACAATTCAATGAAGTTGTTAAAAGCCCATTAACAAAAGATAAGTGGAAAAAAACCCATATATTTGACAATTAGAAAACACAGTTCTAAAATAACTAAGGAGTCAAAGAAGAAGAATGGAAATTTAAAATGATTTAGAATGAAATGATGATAAAAATTTCAGATATTGAAATTTGTGGTCTACAACTAAAGCAGCACTTGGCGGGGAATTATGTCTTAAATGTTTATGTCAGAAAATAAGACAAAAAATTAATGAACTAAGCACCTACTTGAGAGATTAAGAAGGAAAACCAGGTAAAACAGAATGAACTCAAAGAAAATAGAAGAAAGGAAATGTTAGAAATAAGAACAGAAATTCATGAAAGAGAAAGTAAATATATAGTTGAGATCATAAAAAAGCTGGTTCTTTGAAAAGATCAATGAACAGACAAATTTCCGGCAAGACTGTTCAAGAAAATAAAAAAGAAGGCACATTAAGCAATATTAGGAATGAAAAAGACTTAACCGCAGGTGCCGTATGACAATAAACAGATAATTAAAAAACATGAACAGCTCCATGCCAATGAAATTTAACATTTAGATGAAATGGACAAACACTTAAGATATATACATATATTATATATATTTTAGCTTCTATGTTATACATAGCTTAATAAAAGAAGCAGCAGAAAACCTAAATATCCTATAATCATTTTTATAAAAGCATAAGAAGTCTTTCCATAGAAAAAAGACTAGTGCCAGACGGTTTTACAGGCAAATTCTCCCGAAACTTATTATTCTAGAAACAGATAACTCCAATCTTACAGAAACGATTCTAAAACACACAAAAAAGAACTATTCCAACTTATTTTATGAGGCTGGCCCAATCTTGATGCCAAAACCTGACAAGTATACAATGAGAAAGGAAAATTGCAAGCTATTTCACACATGAACAAATATAAATGTTCCTAAAAAATTAGTAAACTGAATCCACTAAAAAAAACTAATATGTCATCATCAAGTTGGGCTTATTCCAGGAATGCAAGGTTAATTTAACATTTAAAAATATCAATTAATATAACATTCACAGGTTAAAGGAGCAAAACCATACAATTATCTCAATAAATATAGAAAAAGCATTTGATAAAATTCAGTATCAATTCATGATTTAAAAAGATCAACTCTTAGCAAACCAGGAAGAAGGAAATTTCCTTAACTTCTTAAATAGTATTTATAAACAAATTTGTAACAAACATAATTCTTAATGGTAAAATACTGAAAGAATTTTATTGAACTATATTGAAGGTCCTACCTAGTCCAGTAAGGCCAATTTTAAAAAGTTGAAGGATTAGAGATAAAGAAATTAAATTTTAATTTCAGATAAAAGTCATTGTATAGAAAGTCCAAAGTAATCTATATATAAATTGTTAGAATTAACACGAGTTTAGCTGAGTTGTTGGGTCAAGAATGTACAAAAATCAGCTGCCTTTTTATACACTAGTAACAAGTAGATAGTAAATTTGATAAAGAAAAAAAGACTGTATACATATAGTGTAACAAATGGAAATTTTTTCAGGTAACTAGGAATAAATCTAGTAAAAAATGGGCAAAATATTTATAAGAAAAATTGTAAAACTTCATTAAAAAGTATTTTTTAAAGACCTAAATAATTAGATATAATGGCCATGGATTAGAAGACCCACTGTCACAAATACAGAATTCTCCCCAAGCTGAGCTATTAGATTGTCATTCCAATAGATTTTTTTGTTGTTGAACTTGACAAACTTGATTCAAAAATTTATATGCAAACTCAAAGGCCTGAAATAGCCACAACACTCTTGAAGAGCAAGATACAGGGAGGGACCTACCTCACATATAATAAAGTTGTAGGAATGCAATCACACATAGATGGCACACTGAAAGAACCAAGTAGAAAGGTCAGAAATCGTCCCCCTCCAACCCCCCGACCCCCCCACCCACATATCGGCATCTGATTTAAGACAAAAGTAGCACAAGGAGCAACAGGGAAGGGATCTTTCCAGTACACAATGCTGGGACAATGGGGTATCCATGTGGGGGAACACTACACTGAATCCTTCCCACCATACAGACATCAAACAATCATTTCCAGATGGACCCTTAGATTTAAGTGTGAAAGGTAACACAAAAGAGCTCTTAGAATATAACTTAAGAGACTGTCTTCGTGACCCCGGAGAAGGGAAGGGAAGGTTTCTTAAACTAGATGCAGAAAGTACAATCCATGAAGGAAATGGTTGATAAATGCAACTACTTTAAAAATAAGAACTTCTGTTCATCAGAAAACAAGTCACAGATGAGGAGATGATTTTTACGACAATGTAACCAACAAAGGGCCTTGTAACCATAATATATAAAGAACTTTTACAAGTTGGCATGAAAAAGTCAACCCAATTAGCAAAGAGGAAAGACTTCTCCCTGTGCTTCACCGAACAGAAAAGCTGAATGGCCAATATACAGAGACAAAGGTGTTCAACCTCATCATGCCACTTAAACTCAGAACGTGACACCATTAACCAGCAACCACGAGGCCAAAAATAAGTCTGAAACACGGGGGCAGGGGCGGGGTGTTGGTGCGTGCAAGCCCACAGGCTCTCGGGCACAGCCGCTGGGAGTGCAAAGTGGCACGGCCCCTTCGGAACAGAGTTTGGAATTATTTGGTAAAACCGAGGAGGCACATATCCTATGACCCAACAATCTCACTCCCAGGTAATACCCAGAGAAGTACGTGCACCTGTGTGCCAGGAGACCCATACGGGAGTATCTACAGCAACTCTGCTCCTAACAGCTGAAAACTGCAAACAAACCGTATATCCATTTCCAACAGCCTGGAAAAATACACCATGGTATATTTATATAATAAAATACTATGTATCAGTGTAAAGGAATACATTGCTGCTGCGTGCAATAAGGATGAACCTCTGGAACACTGAACCTCCGGAATGTAGTAATGTTCAGCGACAAAAGCAAGCAGCGTAAGGACATAATCAATACAATTCCATTAAAAATTTTTAGATATGCAAAACTAGAAATTTTTATTATTTGGGAGTGCGAACATATATGGTATAGACACACAAGGGAATGCCCCGCCTAGAATTCAGGATGTGGTTAACATCCGGAGATGTTAGAGAGGTAAGGGGATAGGATACACAGGCACAGAGGAAATTCATAGGCAATATTTATCTTCTATTTCTTAAACTAAGAAGTGGGTATATGTGTTAGTCATATTATTATTTTAAATATATTTAATAAGTATCCTTTGGCTTTTGCTCAATATCTAATGACAACAATTTTAAAGGATTCTAAAAATATCGTATTTGAGAACACTGGAGAAGTACTAGTCATCCTGATAATATGAATTCCTACCAACTACTGAGTGATTACCATTACAAATGCGGCTGGTCTCTCAAGTATTATCCTCACTGTCACCAGGAAATGATAGAAGTTGGTGTTTAAGTACCTTGAGGGAGCCTAACAGGGACCAATGGGTCTATGATTCTCGGCCTCAGGCTAAGAGGCCAGCTAAATCAATTCTCCATTCAACAGTTGAACTATCCAACGGTTAAACAGGCCTCAGCCCGACTGTGGCAAGGGCCCTCCCCTCCATCTGGCAGGTATGGAGGAAACATCAGCCACGTCCTCAATCTGCGTCTGGCTGATTGGACGCAAGAAACGTGAGGCGCTCCCAGGCTTCCGAGAGTCTACGGTTCTGCAGGAGACAAGCCTGTCACAAACAGATACTACTGCTCAGCATTCGGGACAGGTGCCCACATCATCTTGTTTAGGTTGGTGTTGAAATGTTTTACCCCGGGTTTGGAAAGAAACCATGGGATCCAACAACTACATCTGGCCCCAACTTTTTTTTTTTTTTTTTTTTTTTTTATTTGACAGAGAGATACACAGTGAGAGAGGGAACACAAGCAGGGGGAGAGGGAGAGGGAGAAGCAGGCCTCCCGCCAAGCAGGGAGCCCGATGCGGGGCTCGATCCCAGGACCCCGGGACCATGACCTGAGCCGAAGGCAGATGCTTAACCATCTGAGCCACCCAGGTGCCCCTGGCCCCAACTTTTAATAAAGTATTCTTGGGAAGAAGTTTCCCATCACATAGGAAGAAATACAAATATTTAAAAAGCAAACAAGTCATCGGCTGCTCTCAGACCTGCTGCCATATGCTTTGCTTTTTTGAGCTTACAGCTTAACATTAAAATAACAGGCTCGCATTCCTCAAATATCTCTACTGCTGTTCCTTACTTATTCTACTTGAAAAGACTGTCAGCTGCTGTCACTTGGAATCATTACCATATTAGCCACCACTGTTTACTGCTCACTGCATGGCGTGGCTATTAGTTTAATAAGCCCTCCTCTCGGATGACACCCCGGGCTGTCTACACAGGAGACACATGCTGGAGTCTGACGTCTAATGAAGGCGTTAGGGGTGGGAGGCAGGGAATGCTGCTTTATAAATACTGATGAGAGAAACAGAATTCAGTTGCATCAGGTACTTTACTGATGGGTAAAGGACCGGGCCCTCTGTAAAGTGCTCTGACCGCTTGAAGAGTCCATGGGCTAACCAATTTGGATGAACCCAGTACACTCGTGTGTAACAGAGCAAGTTGAGCCTACGCCAAGTAAAACATGCAGCAAAGCTCTTCAATGCACTCGGCACAAATAGCTGAACCGATAAAAGAAATCTCTAGTCAGAGGTTTCCTGGATGATAATGAGAATTTTCTCGATGGGGAGAAGAGAAGTGCCCTTTTCACTTGAAGACAAAGAAATGTTTGTAATGGAAATGGGTGAACCAATTTTCTAAGGAGAGCTGCTGAAACGCACTGATTAAAAACTGTGAGGTGATGAGGCAGAGAAATAAAGCCAAAGGCGCTGATTTCCCCAAGTGAAGAGAGCTGCTCTGAGCCCCCGCCCACGTGTCCCCCCCCCCCCCCCCGGCCACATGCCGCCCCCGCGCCACCGCGGACCCTGCCACTTAGACAATTAGAAGCTGTCAGCCTGCACAGTGTTTACTGTTTCTGGCCGCCGTGTCCTGGTTACCAGGCTACTCCACTGTGAATAAATGGGAACCGAGGCGCCCACACGACAATGTTCTTCTCCCAAAGCCTCCCTGACAGGCCTGGATTCAGGGATTTGGAGGAATGTTGGGAAGATAAGCTGTCATGCCTGTGGCAGCTTATAAGGGCAATTCTTAGGTTAGGTACAGAGATGAACTGATTTATTTAAGGAGTTCTAGTTCCTAGAGAACAAACCAAGGCACAAAGAGGTCAGGTACGTTGGTGGAAGTCGCCTAAAATAGGAAGATGTTTTTCTTCAAATTGACTTTAAGACAACTCATTTAAAAACATCTGTCGTCTCCCTCTGACCAATAATTTGTCAAATCACACTTTGATATGCAGGTATATTTTTTCTCTAATGTACATTTAAAAATGTAAAACTAATCTAATCTAAAATCTAATCTAAAACTAAACTAATCTAAAATCCATCTATAGCGTGCACTAAGGGTACACATTGGGAAAGACTCGATAAGGTATTTTTAACTTAATAAGGGTGACCTGACAGGCTATGTTTGTTTCCAAATATCATGCAAAAACAAGAATAAGGGAAGTCTGTACTATTTATCCTCAGGATATCTGTGAAGGACTTAAAGTAGATAGAATGAAGGAAGGGGGGGGAGTAAAAGTGAGTAACTTTCTGAGTAGGAGCACTTACATAAAATTCTCCGGGTATTCACTGAGGGCCATGTCAATGATATTCAGAGCATCGTGGTAATGCTTTTGTGCAGACAGTAAGAGGGCAAGGAGGTGCAGGGAGTTGGCGTCATCACCTTGAAGTTGAAGAGCTTGGCGGACGTACCCCAGAGCCTCTGGGATCTGGTTTAAAACAAAATCAAAAAGAATTTTAAAACGCGTGCGTGTGTGTGTGTGTGTGTGTGCGTACACACAAAAGAAGCTACCACTTCAATAACTGATTCTCTGTAAATATCAAAAGTCATTTCACCCTGTGCCACATTCAGATCCTAATCTTTGTGACAGCCCCAGGATATTAACCACAGACATGCAAACAGATGTCCTCTCCAAGCGATAGTGTGACTCGCTGATCGATGCAAGGCTCTCTTTCTCTCTGTAAGACTGCCAATACCAAATCTTTTGTTTCTCCCTAAAACACAATTTCTCTTTTCCACAAAACTGATGCACTCTTGATTGTGCCCAAGATAATTCCACTCTCAATGGAGACACATGCAAGTTGCCAGAGGTTCTTAGTGGAATTAAACTGCCTTAGCTGAACTGTTCTCATTTTTTAAGGTATTACCGAACTAAAGTACAGAATAAGTTAACAAAACCTTAAACAGAGCTTTCCAAATGATCAGACACCTGTGAGTCTCTCTGAAGTTCCTTCGTCCCGGACACTCCATTAGACATCAAGGAAATATGCAAACAAACAAAACCCCGCACCTTTCCAAACTACAACCCAAAATAATGCCATCCAAGAAACAAATTGCAATGCTACATACAAAGCAGATGTATCCAAATTCAAACAGGACCACAGACAACCTTAACCTTTAAAATGCAAGAGCTGTTCAAGACTTTCTTCAAAATCATCCAGGCACCAGGGTTGATAAAATACATACATAATGGATACTTGAACACCCGAGATTCCATGCAGGTTTAACAGTGACCAGGGAGAATTAGAACCTGACACTGGATTTCGAAATAGAGCTCGGAGCATTCTTACACAACCACCCCAGGGACTCCTTCCTGTCCCCAACCCCCAAATCCAGTCCCCACGTTGGATCTCTTTTCAGCTCTCCGGCCTCTTCTCAGCCCTCAGTAACCTCACTCTGTTAGGAAGAAGCCACGACTTCCCAAACCTATTCGTTGTCCTCTCTGAAATCCTATTTTTGATCGATTTAAGTTCTAACTGCCAGTTACAGAGGCTTTCGGCCACTGAGCCACAGCATCAGGGGGGTCACGGCCGGGAGAGGGCTCATCCAGCCCAGCCCTTCCTTTAGAGGGAGGAAGCCGAGTCCCCGGGGGGTGATAAGGCTTGAGCATTTCCATCTAGCTATTGAGTGACTGGGACAAGAGTGGCGCTAGATCTTCTGATTCCCCTCCTGTCCTCTTCTGCTCAAATGGCATTGGCTCTAAAGGTAAGAGGGCCACAGCCCCGGGCCCCTGCCCAGCAGGGACACAGTCCCACAGAGTGTGGGCCTTACGCTGTGGGCCCACAAAGATGGCGGCTGCACCCATAAGGCCCCATCCACTTATCCTCTCCTCGGGGCAACCACCCACTCTGTGAACGAACGGCACTCAGCCTGTTACAAGGAGGGTGGAAAGGCAGGTATACTCATGGTGTTGATTTGCAGGGGTGATCAGCCCTCCTTAAGGGCTAGCTGACTTGAAGGAATTCCAAGCTAGTTCCTTCACTGAACGAGCATTACCGAATGCCTAACACATGTCGGGCAGTGTTCCAGCTGCCGGGGTAAAGCGATGAGGATGACGGACAAGGACCCCTGCCCTCATGGAACCTAAAGTCTAGGGAGGAAGACAGATCCTGAAAAGGAGAGCTGAGCAGGAGGAAGAAGGGCAGGCCACCGTAGGAATGAGGCTTCGAGCAGAAGGTGAGAGAAGCTCCTGGGGAGGGGGGCCCAGCGCAGAGCTGTTACAGCAACAGCTCCCCACTGGACCAGCTGTGAGCCCCACCATGCCAGGCCGTAAGGCCTGTACAGAGGATGCATCTTGGTTTCCTCAGGCCCCGGGTCACCACTGGAAGCCACTCCTCCACACCATTCACAGGCCTGCGGGGAGTCAGAGACATGCCTACAGCCTGGGTCTGCCCGGGGAATGGCATGTCTGGGGGGCTGATCTTTGCTTCACCTCCAGTCAGCACTCAGGACTGTGCTGGGGTCACCACCAGCGTCTTGCACCTGGTGGGCAGGCAGGCATGCGGCCAGAACCTCTGAGCAGCTGGGAGGGGACGAGAATGGCAAAGGCAGCTTCTGGAAGCTGCCATTGGGAAGATGGAAGGCCAGCAGAGCTTGCCTCTCCAGCAAGGAGAATGCTGCTGAGTCCCGTATTTGGAGGAGAGATGGTCCCTATCTTCTACATGTTATAAAGGAAGCGGGTACCTCTCGCCCCTGCCTGCTGGCATCTTCCTTATGCCAACCGGGGGCTCATTCCCCACCATGCAGCTCAGCACTGGGCCTGCCAGCAAGGGACAAAGGCTCTTTGGGGACTCCTGGGCTCCGGGCCTTTGCCATGTGCTGCATCCCATGCTGCCCTCTGAACCCTCCAGATCTGTGGGTTTAATCTCCCAAAGCAGAACCTGGGACACCTGTGTCTTCCCAGCAGGAGCTCAAACTGACCAAAACACCGGTGGCCGTGCTGGGAGGAGTCACCATGCCCTCAGAAGAGACCCCGGCTCCAGGTCCGTCTCAGGTGAATGAGAGAAGACAAGCTAGTGCCTCACAGGGAGGTGCTGAAGGAACTGCATGGAGACGGAGCGTGCACCAAGTTTAGGGAACATGAGAGAAACTGACCTGTCTGGAGATGGCAAGCTGCAGAGCCAGGTAGAAAGCTGCTTGGTGATCTGTAGGTGACAGGCTGTGGGCCCTGAAAAAGCATTGGCGGGCATTAGTACACGGGAGAGGCCGTTTTACCTCTCCTAGTCAACGAGTATTCACATTTGCAGTTTTACGCCAAAGCGACATATCTGACTACGTAATGTCTCATTTAAACTCTTCTCTTTGGCCCACTAACAGGGATAACGCATGTTCCCTCTTACGACTGTGTGCAGGTATGAAACAGGAGCATGCTCTGTGTCTTCTCTGGCATCTGAAATAGCAGCCCATGATCCTAGGCTCTGAGGAGGAGCCCGAGGTGAAGAATCCACAGGCGCCTCCCCCTGGGCTGAGCAGGAGAGGCCCACGTGTCATGCTGGGACATGGGGAGGTTCCGAGTGTCCTTGGCAAGGCGATGGCTGCTTTGGTTAAGTTTTGGCTTGGCCTTAACGTGACTTCATCCAAATTTCTGGATTTCAGAGAAACCATATGAAAATCAAAGACCTGGCTTTGCTTGTAAAATGAGGTTTTGGTTTTTGATGAACCATGGGAAGAAAAGAAGGGTTCTCGTTCAGTCTTTTGAGGCTTTTACTAAGTTCCATGCCCTTTACTAACGTCGTCTGTGTAACTGGGACATGCAGGGCTCTGCGGCCGGACGCTAGGCTTGTTTTTATTAACTGGCCTCAGACAGTGGATGGGGAGAGGCTGCGCTGGCCTCCTGCTTGATGGCAAACATAGTCACTCCTGCTTTTATGTGGAAGTCAACTGTATTTCACCAAGAGTAACTCAAAATGTGACTATGTGCGGGACATAATTCTGTCTAAAAATCGGGGAGGAAGAGAAAAACGAACTTTTGCTTTCTTTAAAAGGCACTTTGGGGCAGACTAATTACAAATGGGGGGGCAGACGGTAAACATAAACCCTTCATGCTCTTCTGTCAACACTCGGTGATTAAAGGAGGATCTTCTACCAGCAGAAAACAAATTCGAGATAACAAAGGAAGCCAAATCATTATGGGTTCAACTGCCTCAAACATGCCAACGATGGTTTTCTGTAGTAATAAGGCCTTTTACTGAAACGGTCCGTCCTGCTGTGGAGAAAAAGGCTCAAAAGTCTTCCAGGTATTTGGCATCCAGAAAATACGCCAAGTCCAATAATTAGGGCCTTGTTTAGGCAAATGTGGTAACTCCAGGGTGGGTGTGGGGAAAAAGCGTGGTGGTGGTAGTGGGGGTGGGGGGTCTGTCCTTTTGTTAATCTCAAGAGCAAATCCCCTAAACTCCCATTCCTGGGGAGTCTTCAGTAGTGACCTTGCCTCAGGACACAGCCTTAGTTTAAGAGGTGGCAACTGAGTAGTTGCCTGTGTTGCCCTTTTAAATGTCTTATTCCTACCGGAGGTCTGCTCTGTGGGCTCCGGTTTTTATTATTTTACAAGTGTTGGTTTTCCATGAATTTGTACTTCAAAGAATTTTTTTTTCGTCGGTGTTTATAAAAAGTGAGATTGGAATGTCATGGTTTCTGTCTCTCCCAATTACTCAGGGAAAATGAATACAAAATTAATTATGAAGAGACTCTGAATTATTTAGCATTATTTATCTTACCTTCTTTCACAATTGATAAAGCCAGGTTTCTACAACCCTCAAAAAAAAAAAAATATTCCTCAGAGCTATAATTTTCTCAGCCCAGTTTAGAGTTGTCATAAATGAAGTTAAGTCAAATCATGGCTGCTTCTGCCCAACACCAACCAAGGGAGAAGCCGGCAATGGCCTGGCGAGTTCAGGGAGCGGGTGAAGATAGTCCTGACCAAAGGCCCCACCCTGACCTCATCAAATAACAATTAACTGCTAGCCACAGCACTGACTGTGACAGGAACAAACCAGAAGTGATAGAAATCTCAGCATTTCTGGGGTAGGTCAGGACAAACTCTGAAGAACTGCCAACTGGACTAATAATGGATACCCAACTGTCAAGTTTCTAAGGAGACACAACTTAAACGTACACATTTGAAAACTTTCACTTCAATAATTTGGCTAATGAATTAAACTGACCACTTTAGCCTATGAGAGCAACAAAGAGATAAGGAGAATGCCCAAGAAAGCAAGAAAAAGTGCACAGTGATGAGCTCATGTAGACTCCAGAGAACTTGCTTCACTCAGGCAAAACTGCTTCAGCAGCCATGCTTCCCGTGGCAAAGCCATGCCCCCAGAAAACCCGCTCAGCAGAAATCAGCAAGTTGATGCAGGCAAGAGGAAGGACATTAGTGATCTTGAAAACTGCAAGCCTGCTGGACTCTGCACATGGATTTTTTTTTTTTTTAATGTAGGCTCCACACCCACCACGGAACCCCACGTGGGACTTGAACTCATGACCCTGCAATCAAGACCTGAGCTGAGATCAAGAGTTGGACGTTTAACCAACTGAGGCACCTAGATGCCCCTCTGCACATGGATTTGAAGCAGGCTCATAAATCCCATTCCCACACAGTGAGCAGCTGGTGAGGCTGCTAAGAGAAACCCAGAGACCCAAAAATGTTACCAAAGGGACACTCACAGAGCACTTCCCTTGTCAAAGCACCTCCATATCCATTAAGTCGATTTCTCTTCCATAAGGAAAGGAAGAAATATTAGACTGCTGACTCACTGATGTTGCCCATCTATCCATCCATCTACCCAAGCCACCCCTCCATCCATCTAACCATCTGTCCACTCATCTGTCATCCATCTATCTACCCTAGTCACCTATCCATCCATCTGCCCATCCATCCATCCACTCATCCATCCATCTGCCCTAGTCACCCATCCATCCATCTATCCATCTATTCATCCATCTATCCATCCACTCATCCATTCATCTATCCATCCATCCATCCACTCATCCACCTATACATCCACTCATCTACCTATCCATCCACTCATCCATCTGTCCACTTACTCATCTATCCACTCATCCACACCTCTTTATCCACTCATCCATTCATCCATGTATCCATCCACCCATCCACCTATCCATCCACCCATCCATCCACTTACCCATCTATCCACTCATCCACACCTCTTTATCCACTCATGCAACCATCCATCCATCCACCCAACGACCTATCCATCCATCCATCCACCCTAGTCATCCATCCATCCATCTATCCATCTACTCATCCATCTATCCATCCACTCATCCATTCATCTATCCATCCATCCATCCACTCATCCACCTATCCATCCATCCATCCATCCACTCATCCACCTATACATCCACTCATCTACCTATCCATCCGTCCACTTACTCATCTATCCACTCATCCACACCTCTTTATCCACTCATCCATTCATCCATCCATCCACGTATCCATCCACCCATCCACCTATCCATCCACCCATCCATCCATCCACTTACCCATCTATCCACTCATCCACACCTCTTTATCCACTCATGCAACCATCCATCCATCCACCCAACCACCCAACCACCTATCCATCCATCCACCACTCACCCATCCATCCACCCCAGTCACCCATTCCCCCACCCATCCATCCAACCATCCACATTATACAGTACATACTGTGAACCCAGCACCTGTTCTAGCCACTCGGGAAGGCTGGAGATGAATAATACAAGTGTCCATCCTTCAGGAGCTCCTCCCTACCCCACAGAGGGGGAGACCCAAAGTGATCATTACAGTGCAGTGGGAGCATGCCCTGAGAGAGGTATGCCAGGCTGTTACTGGAAAGCATGGATGGGCCTCCCAGAGCACTCAGCTAAAACTCAGAATGCACTGAGGTCACCCCAGTGCTTCCCTAGACTCTGGTTCCAATATCCTCTAGAGCTGAAACAAGAATATAGAGAAGGCTGGCCAATTTGAACCTGGTCCATAAGACACATACCTTGTAACAATAATAACTACAGTTTATAAAGCATCTGCTATTAAACATCCTGTCTAAGAGCATCCAGCAAAAGAGGTAAAGCCAGAAGTGAAATCCAGAGGCCTGGTCTCCCTACCATATCACCCTGCTATCTTGTTTAGTCAGTTTTTGAGGTCCCTTTAACCCTGATTCTAGTGGGCATGAGATCAGTGTGTTATTAAGAAAAAAATATATACAAACCTGATGAAAGCTATTACTCAGGAGCCTCCCCTTAGTTACACACATAGGATGACCAACTTGTCCCAGTTTGCCTAGGATTGTCCTGGTTTTAGCATGGGAAGTCCCACATTCTGGGAAACTGCCCAGTTCCTGGCAAACCGGGATGGTTGGTCACTCTATGCCCACAAAACACACCATGCTAACTTAAACTCAAGCTCAGTAGAGGAGAGAAAAAAAGAGTGAGATTGGACACCTGTGTCCACTTTGTATGGCAAACGAATGACACCATGTCACCTCGTCCTTGTGGAGGAGCCCGGATTTCTGCACATGGGGGGTCAAGTTGCTGAAACATGCTCTCGACTCTTTTCAGGCTTGCTTTTCTCTGGAGGATGTGAGAGCCCTTAGAAGTAGCCACTCAGATCAGTTGTGCATCTTCAGAAAGCTCTGAAGACAGCACTGTTTTTCTTCATGATACTTCTGTACCAAGCAAATGAGTTGGTTCAGTTGCTTGGGCTGAGTGTATGAGTCAGCAAACAGCTGAGGGTCTCAGGATTAAGATGTAGTCATGCAACTGGGATGTCTTCAAAAATTACCTCTTCGAATCCACTAGAGAGCAAATCTTTCTGAGTTCTGACTCTGGTTATAATTAAGAGTCAATTTTCACGTGCTATAACTATAACCCCATCCCTTTCCTTTTTTAAAGTAGGCTCCATGCCCAATGTGGGGCTCTGAGATCAAGAGTCACATGCTCCACAGACTGAGCCAGCCAGGAGCCCCAACCTCATCTTTTTTGAGTTACACTGCTTTCTCTTTAAACAAAAAATTGTCAAACGATAGTAGACTTAATAGGAGAACTGTGGGGAGAAGATTTACAATACACAGCAAATAAGTACTTCTCAGCCAAGGGGTTTTTAAATACCCACTTACATTTAAGAAGTAATACAAATCATTGTTATTTACTTCAAATCATTCCCTTATAGATTTAAGTCTACAATGTACTACAATAGTTCCAGTTAATGAATGTACTCGAAACAAAATAATTTTATTCCTTTGAAAAATATTATTTATTTCACACAAATACTAATTTAGGCTAGCCTTCCCCAAGATAATCGTGTAGGTTAGCAGGATTTTATTACTCTTTATTCCCATGAACTAATATTTAAAAAAAAATCTCTCTGAATTGAAACCTAAGTAAAAAAAGGAACAGAAAGGAATTTCAGGCCAATGGAATGGCTGTTATATAACATGAAGTTACGAATTCTGGCAGCTCAAGGCAGACCACCACCATGGCTGTTTTTAGAGAGCTGGTAAGATGTGCTGATTTAAGGAAAGTGAAACAGATGTGATGACCGCTTTCGGAGGCATCCATGTGTGGGTTTGACAAACTAGGACTAGAGGACATAAAACTCCAAATCATTTGAAATGGAAATGCTTCCACACTCCATGCTGAAGAACATTAACAAAAGCTTAGCACAGAGAGAGGAGGTCTGTTGGCTGATGTCAACTGGTACTTTGTGCCATTAGCTGGTCCGGGACTGGCAAAGTGAAGAAGCCATCAGCAAGCCTGCTAGGAAACAAAACGAAACGAGACAAGAGTCCCCCAGTCACTGAAGCCAAGTGATAATGATTTCATGAAAAAAGGGACGTGTGCACGGTGATAAATCTGCAGGCAACCCCAGGTGCCTTTTCGAAGGAAAGGAATTGAATGAAGTTTATTAGGTATTGAGAGGTCCTCATGAAATTTTTAGGTAAGTAACTAAGTTTTAATACAATTCCAAGAAGTCAATGTGACTCAAATGTATTCAAGGTGGCAGGATCAATACCAATTCAAGATTTGACATCATGGGGCTATGCTTTCAGGCAATGATTCGTTGGGGTGCTTTATTATACCTGCAGTGAGAAACAAAATTAGAGCGGTGTGGTATAGTAGGGACAAGGAAAGCTGAGTGGGAGTCAGGAGACCATGATTCTATCTTGACTTCAACAGCTTGGCGACTCTGGCAATTCTTTTACCCTCCTGTGCATCTCGGTCCCTTACCTGCAGAAGACGCACTGCGTGTTCCGTCTGCATTAATTGGCATGAGGATCAGGCTCGAGAAGGGATAGGAAAGAGCTCTCAAGCACTCTCTAATTATAAGGCATTCTCCGAATTTCATGAAAATCATAATGATGGAGACAATCACAAGGTTTATGGAGCGTGGCGAGGGTGCAGGGTCCCGAGACTTGCTGGCCTGCCATTAACCAGTATTTTAGAAACCAGTAACATAGCATTTCGGAAACTGTCCTAAAGTCTGGCTTTTTTCATTTCGTCATATAAAAATCTGCAGCATGACATGTAAAAAAAAAAAAAAAAAGGCTAGAAAAGAATGATCTCTCTTCTAGAGAATGACAATTGCTTTTAATAAAAGGAATCACCTCCCTAGACATCCAGAGTATCCATCTTCTTAGAGCTGAAATCATTTTATTAGGAATGACAACACGTGCCCAAACGGATAAACAGAGTAAGAGTGCAGATTACACGGCAACAAGTCAGGCAGCAAGTTTTGACACTGTATGTTCAGTGGGCAAGATGAAAGACTCCAGGGGGAAAACACTGTTTACATAATCTTTATAAATATCTCTTCTTTTTATACTTATCATACTTTGGTGTCATTATGCACAGCCGAGTGAAAAGATGAACTCCCACTCACCTCTGAAATGCAAGAAGCGCCTTTCTCTGTAGGACCTCCTGCATCCCTCGCAAAGAAGCTAAGAAAAGGGTTCAGTTAGTCAGTGGCATGGAAGATCAGGGAGTTTTTGACAAATACAAAGCTCATCATAAAACCTATACATTCAACTGGACCAAAAGCAACATATTTCTGGTGCCTGCGTGCCCAGTCTTCTCCAAGCACTGGGCAATGAAGCCCAGGCCAACCCTGGACACGCATACTCAGTGGGCGCCACGGTGGAGCCATGCCGGGGGGAGAGTATGAGTTGGCCGGGCACCATGATGCCCAAGGCATTGGGGCCTGCTGTCAGAAGACCAGTTGGGAACTCCAGAGAGGAGCACATCTGCTCTCTCAAGTGCAGGCATGTGGCTTCTGGGTGAGGACTGCCTCTACTGGGTGGTACAGAAGAGATTCCAGCACCAACAGTGATGACTACAGACGGCCTTCAGAGTTCCTTCTGGCACTGAGCAGCTAGGATACTGGGCCAAGGGAACTAGCTTGATGCCATAAAAGGCCCATTTAGGTCACACTGGACAATGGCCAGGACCTTTAATACCTTGATGTAAACACAAGGGAGAGACCAGGCAAACCCTCAACACTGATACTAGAAAATCAGCTGAAAAGTGTGAGGCCATCTTGCTGTGAGCCCACATGTCCCCTGTAGAGAACATGTGAGAAATGGCGCCCTTCGGGTCTGTCAGGGGGACTACAAAGGTACTTTTTACTGGGGTAAGAGCAAAAGTCCTGGAAGAACTGCTTGTGGGTGGAACTGGAGAGGCCCTATTGAACATCCCCATCGGGCCATCCCACTGGGAAAGGAGGAAGGCCGTCCCAGACACAGATGTGGCTGTAACCACAGTGAACTCAGAACAACAGTGACTAAGCTAGAGGGGACCTCAGGTGACCCAACTAAACCATGAATGCAAGAGGAGGATCAACAAGGTCAAGCGACTGTCCCAAAGCTACAGGGCTCATGAGGGGTAGGATCCGAACTAGGAATCTGTATGGATAAATTATATGGCCTTACACTCACACTTCGCTGAAAGTCTACTATAGTTAAAACAAGGTGCTGGGGCGTGTAGCTTATCAGATGTGCATGAAAAATTAGCCAAAAAAGCCGTTATTGAAAATGAATTGATATGCGAAACTTCTCTAAGGTCTCTGCTATTTTACAGCAGAGGAAAGAAGGCTTCGGGGTAATTTGTAAAATAAACTATAGCAAAACTATAAAAAAAGAAAAAGAAAGTGAATACTATAAAAGTCAGCAGAGTGTTTGCTCTTCAGGGTGCCTGTGATGGAGAGGAGGCCCATGAAAATTTCCCCAGGGGGCTGGCAAGGTTCTACCTCCTGAGCAGGGTGGTGATTACACAGATTAATAATTAATATTTCATTAATTATACGCTGGTTTTTGAAAAAATTTTTTTACATTTCTATTATATTTAACAATAAAATGTTAAAGAAATATTAAGAGTTCAGGAAAATAATTTATTAATTTATACTTCCTGCAAATATAATTGAAAACTTCATTAAGGATACAAACATAATTAAGATTTTTAAAAAATAGCCAGAGTCCCCAAGTTCTATGTACATCCAAAATGCACACGACCGCATGGGTGTTTGGTAAGCTGCCACACTGCATGTGTATATATCTGTGAATTAAAATGTACCGATAGAGAAGGGGCATCCTAAGCAATCAAGGGAAGCTTCCTGGAGGAGGCTGGCCCTAAACTCTTCCACATTCCTGTGCCTAAAATACAACATCTCCTCTCATAGGGACAGCCCAGCCAAGTGCTGGGGCGGACGCAGGTGCAGGCTGCGTTAGGGGAACCATCTCTCAAGGCCCTGCTCACCTTCACCTCCCAGCAGGTGCCCTGCGCCTGTCAGCTGGGCACTCTCTGCACCACCAGCACAATGCACCGGGCACCCAGGACCTTCGTCCCTGCTCTCCGATTCTCCAACCAGTCCGAGCAAAAAGGGCAGCAGCAGCAGGTTCCCACGTGATGGCACGCCCGGGTGACCCAACGTACGTGGCCTCCTGCGACAGTCCTCTGTGGGGACTGTGGGAACCCTGCAGTGCAGACTTAGGCAGCCCAGCCCTGTGGTTCCCAGATCCCAGGGGGTGGGTCCTCTCTCACCGTCAGTGGCCTGCAGACTGTACGTGAGCCCCAGAGCTAAGTAGCCTTTGGCCTTGAACTCTGACGTTTTCTCTCCCGCATCCACGACTGTTTTGGCAAACTTCTCAGCCTCTTCCAACTGAAAAACCAGACAAGTTAAAAACAACAACGACCTGCAGAATTTCTAACATGAGTTCCCATAAGCATCTGTTGCCAAAAACAGATTTCTGATGAGTCACTGTGAAAATCACTCCCAAATCTTCCGACTCCACTGCGGTGATTCTGTTTTCTTTATTTGAGCCTCTCCAACAGTCCTCAGGGTTCCCACCTTGCCTTTTTTCTTTAACGTTTTCCCTACTGCTTTTTTACCTTCTTTTCCAAAGTCATTCTCATTCTTGGGGGGGGGGGGGAGTTCTGTCTTTTTCATCTTTATTTTTTACTAATTGGCTGTGTAATTAGGCTGTTAGGTATTCAGTGAATTTTATATATATACATATATATGTATATATATAAAATAAACTCCTTGAAACTTTTTTGTGTCTGGGTCCTCCCTTTTTTTTTTTTTTAATAACACAAAGAATACATTTAGGTTTGGATTCTCTTTCCTACAAGCTGTTCAGAACTCCCGTTTATTTATTTTACAACGCACAGCACAGGGACCTCGCATCAGCAGATTCCAATGAGAAAATGTGCACCTGTAAACTACACCCACAATAAGACCTTTGGCACAATTCATTAGAAGCCAAAATAATAAGATTCGTTCCTTCAAAATATGGCCAATGTTGAGGTCCCTGAAGCTGGGTGAGAGTACCTGGGAGTTCATTATACTCTTTACTTTTGAGGAGTTTGGAAATTTTAATAATAAAAACGTAAAAAAGAAAAGATTTGTTAGACTCATCTTAAAAAAAAAAAAAGGAGTGGTTTATTTTTGGCCTTAGAGATCTATGTGACAGTCATGAACAATGCCGTAGCTGGAAGGGGCGTGACAGAGTCATGGCTGGGAACTGGCATTTTCAAAGCTGCAGGGTCTGGCCTGCTCCCCTGTCCAAGGCTGGAGCCTGCCTGCATTGTTCCCTCGCTGGTGGCACCGAATGGTCGCATCCTGCATGGACCACACGACACCTTCACAGCTGTGAGTTTCAGGTGAGAGCCTGCTCTTTCAAAATGTCTTTTTCCTTCCATATTTCCCCCAGTCAAATTTAGCAGAAGTAGAACACTTTCTCAACAAGGCTTACTTTTGTCCTGCTGGGTGAGGATAAATGGAAAAAAACAGGCAGCAAGGACCGTCATGGTGAAGACCCTTAGCAAGGCACTGTGGTCTTTTGAGCAAATTCTTCTTATAATTAATCTTGATAGGAAGTTAAAGAAAAGAAATTAAAACTGGATCGTATGTGGTAATTATCCGTACCACCACCTTGTAGATTAGTCTGGGGTTTCCTATTTTCCACTCAAATGGTATATTTTTGAGGTACCAGAACTGTTACAAACCAGACTAGTCCCCAATTCAAACCTGGACAAGAATATCTGAAGAGGAAAGTCTATATGAAGGAAGAGGAATGAGCACAGTTGGTTTACACATGAGCTGAAGTAGAGGGTGACTCTTTGTTTGCTTTACAGAAAAACTCAGCTCTGCTAAGAGTGAATCATTCAGTGACATAAACCTTTTTAGTCCCACACCCCCTGCACATACAGCAAGACTTACATGAGTATGAATTCCAATTCTATTTTATCAATTCAACTTCTGAAGCATATTCCCATGAAAAAGAAACACCTGGAGTGTCCCGGGAACATGATTCCCCTCAGTCCTAGGATGGGTGGGTGAGGCCTGAGGGAGCCTGGGGGCCCGGGCTCTGAAGAGCCTTGTTTTTGTGTAGCTGATGGATTGCTACTCTCTCTTTTCTCTCAGTGCCTTGAGGTGGAAGAGGCTGGCAGTCCTGCCTGCGAGCACAGGGCCCCAGCCCTACTCACCCAGTGAAGAGAGCCCATGCACAGCTTCGCGGCGAGGAGCGGGATGGTGGCGTCGTCGGGCTTCAGACGGATGCACTCTTTCAGCACCTTCACAGCCCGTGCAGACTTGGCAAAAGGAGATTATTTCTGTGAAACTCAGAAGTTTTTGACGGAACCAAACACTAGGGCCTTCCCTCAGGGGTTCTGGTTAGGAAACCTGTTAATGCGGTTTTTCAACCTGGAGGCCTGAGGATGGCGACAACCAGAGCATGGGGCTCTTGAGTGACTGGGGAGTAACCTGTGGTTAGAACAAGCAGAGGTGCTTCCCTGGAATCACCCTCATTTTCTTCCTTACTTGTGTAGCCGTTATAAAATTAAGAAAAAAAAAAAAAAAAGACAGTGAAGGCTTATTGCGTTATTATGAAAAATAAACTATATAATTTTAGAGCACACTATCCTAAATTTCTGCCTCCACTTGGCCCAAAAAATCCCCTATCTCAGACTTACTAAGGCACTAAGTGGCCCGAGTTAACAAGAAGAACAATGGCTCCTTCCTTTATTGTGCGTGTACTGCGTGGGGGTGCTGTCCATGCATCGTATGGGTGTTACCTCGTTTACCCAGAACGGCTCAATGAGGGAGGTGCCGTGATGCCTCCACTTTGCCCAGGAGGACCTGGAGGTACTAAGTGACCTGGCCTGGGTCAAGGCCTCAACCCCAGCAGCTGGACTCCACAGCCCGCGCTTTCGACCAGCATCGTACGCTGCCTAACGTGATAGGTTGCTATCGACCGCTAACGGTGTTCGCCTCCAGGAATACATTTATGCTCTCAAATACGTGAAAGGGTCTGTGTGAAGAACCAGCCTTGGTTTAAGCCCGTCTTCATATGACAAAGTTACAAGGGCCAGGAAGAGGCAAATGCGTCTGATTTTTCTTCTCCATGGTGCGTCCATGCCAGGTCCCAAATCACTAAATTTGATTGTCCTCTTACAAATGACCACAGGACAGCTTCGAATCGCTGGTTTAGACTTCTCCAAGGTCTGATATCACCCCTTGGAATTCCGGGACGTGAACACTAACAGGGAGGATGGCGCATCCCAAGGGGCGACTCACTTTTCCCGCAGCCATGAGAGACAGAGCAAACTGGTACCAGAGCTGGAACTCCTCGAAGGCAAACTTCATGGCTCTTTCCAAGCACTGGTCGGAGAGAAGAACAAATGCAGACATCTGAGAACTGCCGGGGGCACAACTGGATGAGTGTGAGTTTGTGTCTACGCACACTCAGTCCTACAAAACCTAAGCATTCCCTTGAATGCTTAAAACAGAATCCTCCACCAAACCCCTCCTGAGGAGCCCCCACGGGGGCTGTGCCAGAAGCCAGGACCATCCACAGTTGACTAGAATATAATCCTTGATCTCAGTGGTTTCTCATCCAGGCCAAAGAAAGAGGCAGGGACACAAACAACTCAAACACAAGGCCCAGACAGACAAGTGCCCCAAGCGTGGGAAAGTAATCACTGGATTCAGAAATGGCATCCTGGAAAAATGCTCCTTGAGCTGGGCCTTGATTAATGAGAAAGAAAAAAAAAATGCAGCTATGATTTGGAAGAGGGGCATATGAACAGAGACGTGGAGGTGACAGGGTACGCTCTGACTCGACGATGGCAGGTGGACCAATATAAACCTAGCTTTGGGCACACGGGCAGGGATGGGTGGAATCAGGCAAGGCAGGTGTGGGCTGGGCCCAAGTCACTGAAAGTCTGATACGGCAGCTCCGTTTCAAGGATGTTCCATCTCCCTCTTCCATCCCAGCTTTGGTTCTCCTTCCTCTGTGTTCCTCAAGTTCGTAACTGTACATAAATGTCACTGTCTTCACTCTTCCTGCCCTAGCCCGGCCATATCCCACTATGACAAACGATCAAGGGCAGAAATCCTGACTTCTCTGTCACCTCCGTACCTGCCCGGTGGGTAATCTACAGATACACTTCACTCTCCGTCAGTGAGGAGCCTCTGGTTTCTGCACCGAGTGATAATAATCACATCAGAGCTTAGGAAGGTCATTTGGGGGGCCGGGGGAGGGTTGTGCAATCAGAGTGGAGACAGACCAGGAATAAAGTGCATAGAATGGTCCAGGGACTTAAGAACCAAGAAATGTGTCTGAGTTAGAAGCAGCAAAGACAGGCCATCCAAGGAAGGAGGCGGGATGGCTGGTGAGGTGTAGGGACTGAAGGAGGCCTCCAAAGTCTCTGGGAGCAAACCCATGGCAGAGAAGACCCTTGTGTATGCACATGTGTGCACACGTGTGTGTTTATGAGAGAGAAAGAGAAAATTTTTAGAATAAAAGGAGAATGTGGAAGAAAGTTTTTTTTAATGAGGTTGGTAAGGAACATGGTGGGCTTGAGGTGTCATGTGGTGACTTACTAGAGGTAATTAGAGACAATCTGGGGCCTCGAGAGAAGATCTAACAGAAGTCATACATTTGAGCTGAAAGAAATTAAAGGCATAAATAAATGGAAACACATCCCATGTTCAATGGATTGGAAAATTTAGTATTGTTAAAATATCAGTACTACTCAAAGCGATCTACGTATTCGACATAATCAATCCCTATCAAAATCCCAATGGCATTTTTTTTTATTTTACAGAAATAGAAAAACCAATCCTAAAATTAATGGAATCTCAAGGAACTCCAAATGGCCAAAACAATCTTCAAAAAGAACAGAATTGAAAGACTCATACTTCCTCATTCCAAAGCTTACTACAAAGCTACAGCAATCAAAACAGCATGGTACTGGCATAAAGACAGACCCCAAAGAATTCAAAGCAGGGACCCAAACAGGTATTTGTACATCAATGTTCACAGCTGCATTATTCACAATAGCTAAAACATGGAAGGGACCTAAGTGTCCATCAATGGATGAACAGATAAACAAAACGTGATGTAAGCATACAATGGAATATTTTCTAGCCTTAAATCTATTTATTTATTTTTTTAAAGATTTATTCATTTATTTTAGAGACAGAAAGAGAGCACATGCTTGCCAGGGAAGGGGAGACAAGCAGACTCCCTGCTGAGCAGCAGGCATGACGCGGGGCTCGATCCCAGGACCCAGAGATCATGACCTGAGCTGAAATCAAGAGTTGGACGCTTGACCAGCTGGGCCACCCAGGTGCTCCTATCTAGCCTTAAATTAAAAAGGAGGGAAATTCTGACATATGCTACAACATGGATGGACCTTGAGTACGTGATGCTCAGTGAAATAAGTCAGTCACAACAAGATAAATATCATGATTCCAGTTGTATGAGGTACTTAGAGCAGTCAAAATCATAGAGACAGAGAGCAGGATAGGGGGTGCCAGGGGCAGGGGAGTGAGCGTTTCATGGGGACAGAGTTCCAGTTTTACAAGATGAAAAGCATCCTGGAGATAGAGGGTGCTGATGACTGCACGACACTGAGGCTGTATTTCACGCCACCCAACTGCACATTTTAAAATGGTTAAGGTGATAAGATACTATTTTACCACAAGAAAGGTAACTGGGGAAAAAGTACGCTTGAGAAAACAGCTAACACCATCGGGAGAGGTTGGAGAACATGAGAGGAGTGCTCGCAGGAAGGGCAGCTGGGGCGGGACCTTGGGAAGCATCTTAGCTTCAGGGCCAGGAAAGGAGACGCAGACGGGGTCTCGGGGTGGAGACGACGAGAGGGTCAGGGCGCTGGAGGCCCAGAGGCCCCGGACCAGGCAGTGGGTGGCCGAGCTCTGGGAATGCAGTTCTGGGGCGCGCTGGAGGGCACCACCCGAGGAGCAGAGAAAAGAAGGTGAGTGGTGAAGGACAGGATGTGTGAAGCACACGCCTGTGGGAGGAAGAATGGAGACTTATCTACGCGCTGTCTTTCCATGGAGGCAACCTGAGCCCAACGAGCAGACAAGGCCCCTTCTCTTCAGAAGGCAGGCTCTAGAAGCTGAAGAGGAGAGCCCCTTCCTGGCTGTCCCACCCAGCCACTGTCTTCTCGGCAAAGGTGGGATGAAGTGGGCGTGGGAGCAGAGAAACGGAATAGGGCTGGGAGCTTTCAGAAAAGCTTTAAACAACAACTCCACCCTGTGGGGACAGAACACTGACATCAGGGTCACCTTGGGGACTGGGGTGTTGGGCGCTGGCATCTGCAGCATGGGGCTGCCAGTTCTCCCTAGTGATAATACTCTGTGGCCAGCCCGGGGCAGAGGGGAGCGACAATGGAAGCCTCAGGACTGATGGATGGACACACAGGGAGGGGCAGGGGGCTGGGGGACGCAGGAGCCACAGAGAGGGCGACAGACTGCAGGAAATGATAAAGGTGGGGTGAGGAGGTGGGAGAGAATTTTGGGTGGTATGTACATAGAAGTTCCCAGCAAATAGTATGCTAGCTGGTTTATTGTGAAAACCTGCCCGAACAGAAATATAATAAAAAGAGAAGTAGTTAGCATTTAATAAGCACCACATATGTGCCTAGTGATGGTGGGATGGGCATCTGCAGATCCCAAGCAAGACGAACACTTGGTCCCTCATTTTGATCACACTGGCAACGTGCTTAGCCAAAATCTATGGACATGTGACTTCATTCTGGACGATGTGATGTCAGCAGAAGCCGCTGGGGGAGCCTCCAGCAGGGGTGTCTAAGAGGAGGGCTGTCCCGGCTGGCGCACACTCTGCCCTCAGCCCTGGAGGGAGTATGAGGCTGAGAGCCATTCTCCAGAATGGCTGAGCAGAAAGAGAGAAAGCGCTGGGTCCCTGAGGCCGTGATGCACTGTGCTGTGACTGCAGCCTTTCCCCAGACTTGTTGTCATAGGGGGAGAAATTCACTCCTATTTGGTTAAGTCACTGTGAGCTGGTTTTGTTAATTACATCTGGTTACATCCCTCACTAACACAGACACTAAACGGCAGGGTTGGGATCTGAACCTGACCCCAGAGCCCTCTAAACAGCTCTACTATACTGACAAGAACAAGAAGCCCTTAAGAAGCACCTTGGGAATAAAAACTAAAGCCTCTTGATGAAAAGATCAAGTAGGCAAGATGCAGAGGGAAGACCTAATCCGGGTGTGAGGTGGAATGGGCTGGCAAGAAGTGGGGGAGGACGGGTGCTACGGAGAGAGCACCAAGTGATGAAAAGCCAGCAGCACTTGGAAACTGAGTTGGGGGATGAGGGATGGTGGGAGAGGAAGGACCAAGAATCGTGATCACATAGGTGGAATTAGGCAAAAGAGCCAGTGTGTGAAGGACATAGATGACGATCAAAAATGGTTTGTCTTAACAGCTCTACGCAACCAGCTCATTGCAATATAACCACTAAGTGCTCAAATATATACAAAGAAACATTTAAATGTTTAAATGCTTTTCTTACCCCTATTGCTAGGAGGAATGATAAATATCAACTGTTTTCCTGATAAACAAAAGGAGATCAGCCACTGAAACAGCCTGTTCTGAATCAGAAAGCCAGATGCTATAAATAAGTGTGCATCCTTATTTTCCTTTGTGCCAAAGGCTAACACACTCGTTATACTCACTGATAAACGCTTACTGGAAGCCTAATTGGTATAGAGCTCCAATCCATGTTCTATCAGCCATGGTACCAGGAAAATCCAGAGACTCTTGGGGCTATGAGGGAACTTGAGAAACATCCAGTTGAGGTCCCAAAAGGAAAGGACATTTGTCATTTTGGTTTCCTCTCACCTCAAAACTCTTCTGATTTTTTTGTTTTGGGAGTTGGGGGTATACCCTAGATAGGAGGAAAGCAGCTTCTCCACCTGCCAGTAATAAAGCTTGAATGAAGGAAGAAGGAGCATGGCACGTGACCCAGACACAGCCAATCAGACGCTCCTGCCAGAGCTCGGCCTCTGGAGCAGGGAGGGGAGGGGTGGGATGTTTTTCCCAGTGGCAGGGCCTGGGGGCTACAGGGGCAGCAGGGTCGGTGGAGGCCCTTGAGCCAGGGGTGTCTAAGCCCCCAGTCTGTGGTATTTTGTCATAGCAGTTTGAATGGACTAAGACAATAAGCCTTTGGATAACACTATGTAGCCAAGCTACATAAAAAGATACAAGTATCTTTTTTTTTTTTTTTTTTAAGATTTCTTACTTATTCGTTTGAGAGAGAGTGAGAGAGAGCACAAGCAGGGAGAAGGGTCAGAGAGAGAGGGAGAAGCAGACTGACTCCCCGCTGAGCAGAGAGCCCGATGAGGGGCTTGATCCCAGGACCCTGGGATCATGACCTGAGCCAAAGGCAGACGCTCAACTGACCTCGCCAGGAGCCATTTTAATTGCTTTACAAGAACTGACCCATTGCTCGTCCTAACAACCCTACAAGGACAAGCAAGTACTGTTACGGTTCTAGATTTACAGATGAGGACACTGGAGCACAGACTCCAGACTGGGGTCCCCTGCGTGACTATGTGGGGTCTCAGCGTGTTGGTGGAAGAGGCAGGACCTGAATCCGGGCAGTCTGGTTCCAGAGTTGGAGCTCTGAGCCACGATACTCGGCTATCTCTGCGACTTTAATTACAGACATGTCACTCACGCTTAACTTACCAGGCCCACTCATGCTGCATAAAGCAAACTATAGCTAAATAAAAGGCCCCTAAAAATGCCATATGTTCCATGCACTATTTTGGGGATTCAGCAATATTTTTTACTGCTAATGGGGCCCTTGCTTCCGTGGCTCTTTGGGATCCCCGAGGCTGCAAAGCACTCAGGACTTTCCAGGTTGCAGAATTTTCGAGAAACCTCACAGACCCCATGAAACCCACTGGCACCACAGCCGATATCCAAGGCGCTAAGGTTGTGTCAGTCAGGCATTTCCCCTCTGCTGCCGTGTCTTTCACGGTTTGGACCTCCTTCCCGTAACAAAAACAACCCATAGCCCATAGTAAGTACAGGTGTGTCATAAAGAGAGTCTGGAAATACAAGCTAACGACTACAAATTCGCCCTTCACCCCCAGTTCTGAGGTGTTTGAGCTCTGGCATCACCGCCGACGGCCCTGTCCTCCTGGGGCTCTTGGCATCTTATACATAGTGATGACTCGCTGGCTCTGGGAAAGCGCCCAGAGAGCTCCAGGTGCTTCTGAAAGCCCAATGCCCAGCATACCGCTCGGATATATAGCATGTCCTCCCCTGTGTTCCCGTAAACCCTGAGAGTATACAGCCCCTCCGCAGCTCAGGTCAACATACCCCAGTAACAAAAGGAAGCCCTCTCCCCATGAACACATCTGAGAATAAAAGGGACTTGGGTTGACCCTGGAGGCATTTGCTATCCACAGCTTCGGGTCCTTAGATGGCGTGTTTGCTCACCCAGTTCTGACTACCCCTTTCAAACACCCTAATCATCTCTGTACAGGACAAAGGAAAATTTTCCAGCTTTGATGGCGTGGCGGAGATTGCAATCAGAATATATGCTGTAAAATGAAGTAAAATAAAATAAAATAGAAACATTCACATTTCTGTAAGGGTTCCGGTCTGAAAGAAGGACCAATAAAGTGGACTTTTGAGAACACGTGGGTGTAACGTGCACCGGGGGCAGCAGGGAAGAGGCTGCTTCCGTCTGCCGGCCCCGCGTGGCTGGTGGCCGGGAAGGGGACAGCAGTGGCATGAGGCCAAGTGAGAGCAGTCGCATGATGAAGGTGCAGGCCCTGGAGCCCACTGCCCGGGCTTCACCCAAACTCCCTACTCACCAGCCATGGGTTGTCGCCTACGGCTGCTGAGTAGGGAGTCTGACATAACATGTCAAATGCTTAGAAGGGTGTCTGCCACAGGGCCGACCTATACGTGTTGCTATATGCCTGCTGCTGGTGCTTTTATGAGACAAAGTAGCAGATACTGAGGGGCTTGGGCTCGGGGCTTGACCTGAGGGGGAATGAAGGGGAAAGAGAGGAGCCCTGGGAATGGTGCGGGGGTGCCGGTGGGTGGCAAAGGAAGGACGGAAAGGGAGACATGACAGCGAGATTTCAGGCCTTTCTTGCTTGCGGTGTCCAGTGGAGAGGCGGCAGTGTGGCCTGGGCAGAGGGACATGGGACAGATGCCTGGGTCACACATGCCAGGCGGCGGCAACATCCCCGAGCCACCTCCCTTGTGAGAAAAGAAGGGGCTGTGATGTTATTTCTACCGGGAAAGACAGGTCCATTCACCGTCACCACACCTCTGCCACCTCACTAAATCCCAGATAACGTTCATGTAATACCGCAGATATTTGGTAGAACAATAATTAGACTCTAAATGGCATCCTAGTCATTTGAGTGAGGTCGTCAAAATGCCACTTGCGAAAATGTTGTTTCCTTTTGGGAGCAAGAGCGCCTCCTTTCCGGTCTCTTATTTTGGCTTTTCAGAGACGAGCCACCTCTGAGGGGGCTCCGGGAATGAGAAGGTCTTTTGGCACAAGGGAGGGACTTAGCAATTACCTTCCTAGTCCCCAAATCCCAATTACACAAACTGGGTGCGTGGCCATGGAGCTGGACAACACTAAGCACAAGCAAGGAAAAGCCAAAGCCTATTTTTGGAATTCAAGAGGGAGAGTCAGCAGCCAACACCCGGGGGGGAGGGGACAGGAATAAAATAATCAGATACCCCTCAAATTTAGCCTGGAGTTTATGTCTAAAATCCATCAGTATTAAAATAGAACAAATAACACAGCGAACTGTCTTCATTTTTCACCTCTGTGGGCAGGTTGGCCGTGTCCTAAAAGTTCTTGTAACAGACATCCTTCAGTTGATGGGGACAGTTTTCTTTTCTACATCATATGTCCTTAATGAGTTAGTTGATAAATGCAATCCTTTGCAGTTATGTAAAATTGTGGGGTTTTTTTTTTAAACTTTAACATGGTGCATAGATAATATTTCATGTCTTTACTTTTAGCAGTGAAAAACTAAGCAATTGGGACATTTTGGACCACTATCTGTAGGAGAGTGCCCGGCCTCGTTCTTACTTTACAGATGGGGAAACTAAGACCCAGAGAGGACAGGACCTGCCCAGGGTGACACAGTGGCAGACTTGAAATCCGAGCTCTGGTGCTCAGTTCCGAGCCCCTGTTTCTAAATTAACTAAAAATAAAAGTACACATGACAGTGGAGTTTGAGAGATCTGCTCAACAAGAGTCCGGGTCCAGGAAAAGCTTCTAAAAGTCATGCTTATGGGACTCTCAGATACAAAGAAAAGTACCCCCCCCCACCAGGTTTTGAGGAAACAGATGATGCCCATCAAATCTTGCTTAATAAGATTTCTCCTCTGAAATGAGAAATAAAATGCCCCCCTCCATTTCTCTTTTTGCTTTAAAACACCAATACTGATTCAAGCAGAGGTTTCTCAAAGCTTTATTGCTTTGGCAAATGCTGAACTTAAAGGATACCACTGCCTCTGGCCATGGTGGGAGGAGTAGAGAGTGGGCTGTTTTTCAAAGGTCACAGACTTTATTACAGAATTTGGATGCTGGACGCCATCCTCCGGCACGCTCTCTGCTCAACTATATGAAGCAACTCGATCAAGTTTGCCTAGCGAGGGAAGGGTCTCCAGGGTCCTACTCAAATACTATTCCATCTGCCGTTGTGCTGACGTAGCTGCTCCTTGTTATTCTTGCAAAATGAATCACTGAATTCAAGAACCGGGTGTTTCGTTCGTCTACCACCTCCTCCTCCACTGCCTCTCACCTTGGGTCTTCATCTGTTCTCAGTCCTCCTGCCCTGGCCGGGGGCACTGGGTGTTTGCCCTTCAACTTCGGCTGTTGCTTTGCCCACGCAGGGACGGAGGGAGGGAAGTGAGGAGTCAAGGTAATAGCGATGCAGGGGCGTGTCACACACCAAACAGGTGCTCAGTGAATGCTTGAATGAAGGGAGATCCAAGTGAGGATCCATAAATATCCTTTAAGGGGGCCACCCGAACAAGAGAGCACTTGGGAAGAGGGCCCGCAAAATGCTGAGAATCCGAGGTCAATGCACGTGGCCTGAGCGCCAAATGTGACCCACGGCTGCTTGTCACAGAGTCCAACAGCTAAGAGTCATTTCATAGATGAACATCTGCCAGCAGTTGGATGAGAGGAAATACTGACTTTGAGCCCAAATTAAGTGAAATGTTATCCTCCAGAACCATCCCATTCTTCTCATTAGTGAACCCGTATTATAGAAAGTTATACTCACTATTGTATTTTGAATTTAATCAGTAAAAATTCTGTGAAATTTGTTTCCTCTCTTGTCATACCTACACCATATCCTTGATTTTGCCTCTTGGTTCTCAAAGCCTAAAATATTTAGTGTCTGGCTCTCTTTATAGAAAAGCTTGCCAACCCCCAAACTAAAGGAATGGGATACTTCGTGCTAAAGGGAAGAAGGCGATAAAACAGTTGTCTTCAATCTGATGGGTTGTCAATGAAGGAGAACGGGACTTGCCCTGTTGTTCCAAAGAGACAGAATAGGTGGGAGTTTCAGGAGACGAACTTCAGATCCATCCTTCCTAATAACCAGAGAGGAATAGAATGGTATGTATTATAGACCAAGAGCTGTGTGGCTCTTTTATACCTATTGTCTCAGCAAGCTTCATAACTATCTCTGAGGTGGAAGCCCGGAGTGGCTCTTTCCAAAATCACAAGCTAGGAAGGAGTCATGCCAGGATTTGAACTCAGATATTCTTTTGACTCCAAGGCTGGTTTTTTCCACTCCTCAATGAAAGACCCTACTAAGGGTCAAGCATTATCTGCCAGGGTAATTACAGAGGGACATTTACTTCAGAAAGCAGACTATCAACACCACTGATAAGAACGGTAACATGCACTGTGCATACACTTTCACTTCAACCCTTACAATAACCCTCAGAGGTAGATCCTATCATTATCTGTATTTTCCCCATAAGGCGACAGGTTTAGGGAGGTAAAGGAATCTGCCCAAGTTCATACTCAGCATGTAAAGCAGCAGAAATGAGATTCAGACAAAGATCTGATATCTAGACATGAGATATTGTTAGGAGGGCAACACTATCCAAATGATCCACAGAATCAATACAATCTCTATGAAAATTCTAACAGTTTTCTTTGCAGAAATGGAAAAGCCAATCTTCAAATTCACGTGGACTTGCAAGGGGCCCTGAATAGAGCAAAAACAATCTTGAAAAAGAGCAAAGAGGGAGACTCACACTTCTTGATTTCAAAGCTTATAACAAAGCTACAATAGTCAAAACCGTGTGGTATGGGCATAAGGATAAACATATAGACCAATGGAATAGAACTGAAATCCAAGAAACAAACCCACACATCTACAGTCAATTGATTTTTGACCCGGGTGCTCAGTCCATTCAAAGGAGAAAGAATGGTCTCTCAACACATGTTGTTAGGACAACTGGATTTCCAAATGCAAACAATGACACTGGATCCCTACTTAAAATACAGACATTAACTCAAAATGGATTAACATACTAAATATAAGAGCAAAAACCATAAAATTCTTGCAGGAAAACATAGGAGTATATCTTCATGACCTTGGATTTGGCAAGGGATTCTTAGATATGACACCAGATGCGTGAGCAACAAAAGAAAAAAAATTGACATAGGGAATTAAAAGCTTTTGTGGATAAAAGGACATTATCAAGAGAATGGAAAGACAGCCTACAAAATGGGATAAATATTTACAAATCATATCTGTTAAGGGTTTATTACCCACAATAAACCAAGAACTCCCATAACTCAACAACAGAAAGACAAACAACCCAAATTAAAAATTGGTGATGGCCTTGAACAGCTATTTCTCCAAACAAGACACATAAATGGCCAAAAAGCACATGAAGAGCTATTCAACATCATTAGTCATTAGGGAAACGCAAATCAAACCCACACTGAAATACCATTTCACACCTACTAAAATGGCTATGACAAAACAGAACAAAACAGAAGTAAAAAGTATTGGTGAGGATGTGGAGAACTTGGAACTCTTGTGCCTCACTGCTGGGAATGGAAAATGGTGCAACTGCTGTAAAAAATAGTTTGGTAGTTCTTTAAAAAGTTAAACACAGAATTACCGTATGAGCCAGCAATTCCACTCTTGGATGTATACTTAAAAGAACTGAAAACAGGAACTCCAATATATGTACACCAGTGTTCATCGCAGCATTATTCATGATAGTCAAAAGGTGGAAACACTACACGTGTCCACCAACAGACGGATGGATAAACAAACTGTGGCATATACATACAAGGGAAAATTATTCAGCCAAAAAAGGAATGAAGTCTGATACATGCTATCAGATGTGTTATCACAACAGAGCGGAGCCTCAAAAACATGCGGCTAGGTGAAATAAGCCAGACATAAGACACCAACTACTGCATGCTTCCATTTACGTGATGCCAACTCAGAGACAGAACGGAGATGAGAGGTTACCAGGTTAGGGAGGGAGGAGGGAATAGGGAGCTACTGTTTGATGGGTAAAGAGTTGCTGTTTGGGGTGATGGAAAATTTGGAAATAGTCATGAAGGTTGCGAATGTAATCAATCGTGAATGTAATTATCGTGAATGTAATTAATGCCACTGAATTGTACACCTTTTAAAAAGGTTAAAATGGCATATCAAAATTCATTGAGGGCCATAAAAAGGGAGCAATGATACTTAATTCAAGAAATGCTTCCATAATAGTGGAAACGTAGGTGCCGGTGGTCATGTCAGTCACTGAGATGTTTCAGGGCAGGCCTGCCATGCAGGCTCCTGGTCCCTGCTGGGTGACCCCCAAAGCTGGACCAGAGTTGGGATCTGTACGGTGCTCTGCCCCACAGTGGGCCCAGCTCTTCCTCTTCCTCCCCTATTTCCCAGTTACATGACCTTTACCCTCTGGGCCCACCTGGGGAAGACCTACTCATTGCATATCCAGGGAAAGTTTATCTCAAAAATCAAAGGAAAGGGAGTGGGACGAGAAGGTACACTAGCTTTGAAGCACTGGTTTATTCAGCAGGTTTTTACTGAACACCTACCATGAACTAAACATTCTGCCTTCATCTCTCAGAAGGTCAGGTCACACCGACTCCTCCTAGGGAGCTTGGCACCCAGGTCAAGGCCGGGCTTCTGCAGCCCAACTGGGGCTGCACGAAACACCAAACGCTAATAGAAACTGACAAATGGTAGGCCTGTTAAGCAGACTTAGACGTTCAAGTGTTTTTCATAATGCTCCCTGATTAAATAAGTGTTTGGGTTAGGAATGTGTAAATGTCCCTTTGGTACAAGCACTAGCCAGACAGTTCTACCCACAGAACTATAATGTTGTTGAGATTTACCATAAACAAATGAATATGAGTTCAACAGGGAAGATAAAAATATCATTTCTGTCATTAAAGCTGCCATAGCTATGTAGAGGGGGCACATACACCCTTCTAGAGGGTCCCCAGAACATTCTGTCAAAATGGAGCCATTAATAGTCAAATTCAAGAAACAAACCTACTTAGCAGTTTGGGTTCATTCTAAAAAACAGAGGAAGCAGTGCTTGTTGCTTTACTTTTAATAGCATGGGTTGTCATGCCAACTAGTGCTGCTATTTAAATTGAAGGGGGAAGAAAAAAGTGTTCCTTCCTACACAAACCTTTCAGCGGGGCTCACAATTAGTCTTCTAAAAACACAAAAACTCATTGCACTGGAGATATGGTAAACATTGTGCTTATATTTAAACCTGTCGGAATGAGGATGTGATAAACCTCTGGTTTGTATTTCCTTTGTACAATGCTCCTTGCCCAGTATCTGGCTGCGTGGTGCCCTAAAAAGAAGAAAGGCATTCTGTGGGCACATGCCAAGGCAGCCGATCTTGGGATGGGAGAGGAACCGTCCATCCGGAATAAACACCACCGAAGAAAGAGACAGAGAGGACAGCTTTCTCGCCAGAGTGGCTCTGCTCCCCCCTGGAAGGCACAGTTCCTAAAAGGCTGGGTCTGCACCATGCTGCAGGACACACCAGAGGGTCAACGACAGGGGGAGAGAAGATGACAAGACGTGCTGGGCACCGTGGCAGAGGGGCCCCGTCCTTTTCCCCGTTGGTGTAGGAGTGCCGAGGGGCCCAGCTCAGCCGGGGAGGCGAGCCAGCAGAAGGAGAATGTGCTGTGTCTGATGTGGCATATTGATGTTGTTTGGGGACAAGAGAAGGCAGGAAAGTCTGAGGCAGGGGGAGGAGGTAAGGCGTCATCTCTCCCAATAGCCTGGCCGTCGTTAACTTCTGTTTCTAAAAGGATCCAGCTGGTATAAAGGAAGATCTGTGCAGCGTTGCTGAGGCTGGGGGGACCTGCTCATGGACCAGCCGAAGGGGTCCTGTCCCAAGACATTGGGGGGCTGACAACCTGGCCCCATGCTTTCTGTTCAGTGTTCTCTCTTACCTCTCCTCCATGAGAGCAAGCCCTTGGCTCCCGGATCCTCAGGCCTCATGCCCTCGTACCCCCAGGGTCTTGAGGATGAAGGTGTCTCTCTGCTCTGAGACTTTCTGATTCTTATCGGCCCTTGATGTACCAGCAGTTTCTCCTCTCCCAAGGGCACCCCAACCTCTTAAACATGGCTGCAAGCCCCCCGGTCCGTTCTCCTGAAAGGAACACGCCTTGCACTCACCAGTCTTCTCTAATCAGTTGTCTTTTTGTGTCTTTCTGTTTCATTTCCAACTAGACTGGAAGCTTCTGGAAGCCAAAACACCTTCTTCTCTGTTGCTTCCCCTGTGCCCGGCAACTCCTGGGCATATGCTGGTGGGAACAGCACAGCAGCATCCAGCTGCCATGTAATGAGCTCCACTCGGTATCACGTAGCAAGTGTCGGACTCTGTTCTGAGTACCTTACCTAGTTTAATGAATAGCCTCACAATGATCCGAGATAGGTATGGCTACTGTCCCCATTTTACAGAAGGAAAAACCAAGGCATAAGGGGTTAACAACTTGCCAGGATCACACAAGTGTAATCTGAGTGGCAGACCCAGAATCCAAACCCGAGCTCCCGAACACAAGGGCTAGGGCTCAGGACACACTAGGTTGCTGACCTGGGTTTGGGGGCTGAGGAGACAGAGACGGGGTGGAGTGCCAATGGAGGGGAGACAAATGAGTGGGAATATCTACAATAGGACACATAGGACACTACCTCATTCCTTGAAACTTGTGTAAATGTATGTGCATTTACTCATAAAGAGATACATGAAAAGATGGTCTCAACGATGTCAAGGAGGGCGAGACTCTAAGTGACTTTTATTTCCTTTTCCATACTTGTCTGTATTGTTTAATGCTTCAAGGAGTCGCAAGGTGCTGCATATTGCAAAAAAGATAACCGATGAGGTCACTTTCATTGTGGGAGGAAAAGGAAAACAAAACGAAAAAGAAAAAGAAAAAAAAGAGGGGGGATGGGAAGAAGAGCCATCCAATGTTTCTGCACAGAAGGGTGGCGGCCACTCTTGGTGTCTCAGAAAGATCACTTTGGCCACCATGCAGGAGGTGGAGACTGGGACCGACTATACGACCACGATGAAGGACAGCAATGACAATCACTCACGCTCACGGGGCCCCCAGAAGTAGCATAGGGAGTTTAAAATCCAGCTGTCCCCACGGCAGCACCACTCCCCAGAGTCAAATGCCCACCACCAGATAAATGGGTGAACAAATTGTGCTGGATCTCCACAGCGGAATGTCATTCGACCGCAAGAAGGAATGAGTCCCGTTACAGGTTACAGCATGGGTGACCTTGAAAACATTACGCTGAGAGAAGCCCGGCACCAAAGGTCACTTACTGGACAGTTCCAGTTATAGGAAATACCCCAGATGGGTAAATCCATAGAGTCTGAAAGCAGATTGGTAGTGGACAGGGACTGGGGGAGGTGGGTGGGGGACAACTGCTTACTCAGGACAGGGTCTCCTTCTAGGATTTGATAGAGTGATGAATGTACCGAATGCCACTGAGTTATATACTTTAAAATGGTTACGTTTATGTTACGGGAGTTCACCCCAATCAAAAAACAATACAGTTAGCCTTTTAACCTAAAGCCCTGAGAAAATGGAAGGGCAGATGAGAAGAAAAGAAGAAGAAGAAAGACGAAGAAGAAAAAGGCGGTGGGGAGAGGAAGAGGAGGAGGAGGAGAAGAAAATGGCAGCAAATGAAGGAAGCAGGACCCTCAGCCTGGGACCAGAGGAGAGAGGGTCTGTGCTCAGTCAAGGTTGGACCTTCTGAAACGGAGCACCCAGATGCCGGCCGCTTTCTCCTAGATAGGACCTGTTTTAGTTAAAAGATCTGAGATGACATGGCCAACAAATGTTTGCTGGGGAGGCAAAACTAAGTAGAAACAGCAAGGTCGAAGCCATGTAGTCAAATGCTTTACTACTGGAAGCAGACCCTGCCCTCCCCAGCACCAGCCACGCCAGAGGGCAGCTGCCTGCAGCTTGGCTGCCTCCCCCTGGACTGGGGGCCGCTCGTGGGCAGGGACCACGCCTCGCGCATGGTGGTATCCCGGCCTTAATCACAGCCCCTGGCTCAGAACGGGGGACCGCATATACGTGTATTACAGAAATGGATGTCCTCCATTGTGTCTATCTTATCAACTGATTTATGTATTTAGTAGATAAAACAAAGATATGGTATAAAATCCATAAGCTTCCAAGGAATGTACAGTGGTAAATTTCCCTTTCTCCCACCCTTGTCCTCCATCACCTACGAGGCAACCTCTGGCCCTGTCCCCATCGCTTTAAATGTGACCAGGGCAGTGAAATTCTGAATCGCAAAAGCTCCAGCAACCAATCGGACCACCTAGTGACTCGGGCGTCAGGTCATCCCCACAAGATGGAAGCTACGTGTGATACCAAGATGAAAGTCACTGTAGTGAAAACAAGGCCCCAGTATTCCATGCTGGGAGGAGGCACACGGCAGGCTTGTAGAGGAATGCTGCAAAGGTGACAGCCATCCCCCTACAGTCGTTCATGGCATGACGAGAAGTCCGTGGGCAGGAGCCATGCAGCCAGCCAACCACGCCAGCCACCTCAAGCTCCTCACACCTGGTTCTGAGGTCAGTGAAGTTCAAGCTGAGGGAAGGCCATGCTGCTACATGATGGGATGAAAGGAGACATGCCAACCGCAACCAACCTCGGACCCAGACAGATGGTTTCTTTAGTGGTTTGTCTGGAGGAAAAAAAGTTCACCTGAAGAGGACTCAACTGGGAGCTGGGTGGCACTGTCCCCACGGACGGACCCCACGGTGACACAGCAGACAGGCACCAAGCTGGCTGGGAGGGGAGGGTCCCAGGAAATGGAAGCACGTGGAGTAGGGAAGAATCTGGGCAGAGTCCCAGGGGGTGAGCCATGTAGGACAGGAACATCCGGGCACACTGCTTTATCTAGCCGGACTGAGAGGGGCTTTTTTTGAAGACTGAGTAACCACTGTCCTGTAGAGTCACCAAACCAAAGACTAAAAAAAGACCCGAGGCACGCAGTCCCCTCTGTCCTCCAAGGCTCCTGCCTCACGTGACGGCGACGCACCGGCAGGCTAGGGGGTGAGCCGGGCGCTCATCTGACGCCAGCCAATGTGTTACTGTGTTTCATTCCCTGTCCCCATGCCCGGAAACTGCGGCGGTGGGTATAAATTTAGAAAGAAAAAGATAAATAACGTGGAAAAGTCCACTTTAACAAAATGAGTTGTCTTCTTTCTTTCTTTTTACTCCACTCAAGAAAGGATAAACCGATCGTGTTACTTATTCCGCCCACACCCTGGTGGACTTTGGTATTCTGGGCAGTAGCTCGATAATGCATGACCGCAGCCCGGGATTAACCAGCCTCTTCTGAAAACTGTAAAACAGTCAAGCTTCCATCCTCAGTGTTTTTTAGACGCTGAAGGAACAAAATGACAGGACCTCGCACGAGATCTGTAATCAACTCAGGTCTCTTCTGAACAAGCAAAAGCCCTTAAATGAAGACCGTGTTTACTGATATGGATGCTGATACCAGTTCATCTGACAATACGCTGTGCCTGATGGTGCCATTCCATCAGGAGTTATGCATCGTTTTAAACAAAGTAAAACCGGCTTTCTAAGGGAATTAGGATCACAGATGGGAGATTTTGGGTGATGGCAGAAATTACCCTGCAAGAGAAACTGCTTGAGAAATGCTTGCCTTCCCTCACATGCAAACTCGCAGCCAGTGGGTTTAGGGGCCACTGGTAGGAAGTCACCACCGGTGAATTCCATGATCCAATCATCTAGCCCAATTCCTATTTCACAGAGTGAAGTGACAGGCCAAGGTCACATGGCTGCCAGGGACAGAGGGGTCAGGACCTGGTCTCACAGCTCTTCCCAGTGCTTCTTCTGCTAGAGCCCCACCCCCACCCCCAACCTGGAAGTACCAGACTCAAGGGCTCTACCTCCGACAGCATCTCATACTGGCCTCTTCTTCCAAGGGCAATGGTCAGTAAATCATAGACCACAGATGCACTCTGCAAGCTGATGAGGCGGTCACTCTTGTGCTCGGGTATTCTGCTCAGCACAGCGTCCCGGTTGGCCTGAAAACAACACAGAAGAGAGAAGCAGAAGGTGAGCCAGCCCAGGCACACAGCTATCATTTTGTGGAGAAAAGCCATCTAGGCCCTCCTGCCCCTAAGGGCTTTTGCCAAGGGCCTGGAGACAAGGGCAGGGGTGAGTAAGGGGCTTGTCACCTTGGGTTGATTATTCAAAACCCCCCCAACACCGCAGCACACGGTTCGGAGCATTATCCAAACACAACGGCCTGGAGGTATGGTCCTGGAGGATGCTTGGTACCTGTCAGCAGGAGGCTTTCGGAGCTGATGCAAAGCAGGGTGATTTCTCCCGGCCTCGGGCTCCCAGCCAGCCCTCCTGTGCACACAGCCAGGGCTCTGGGGCAGCAGACTCACCCATCGGGTGGGGCCCTGCTGTGCCTCGCTTGTCGGTCCAGCCCCTGCTGTACATTAATGAGCGGGGGCGGGGGGGGGATCTCCAGTCCCACACTCCCATCATCAAATGGTGCCATTAAGTTCCCTCAGTCCTACAGAGACGCGTCGTACTTTTCCTCTGCCACTAAAGCAACATTCAGATCCCTATATGGCACCTTCATTGGAACAGACTACAAAGACTAATGCGATCTTGTTTAGGGAAGCACCAAACAGCTGCAGAAGAGAAAGCAAGAAGCAAGCCGATTTTTGTTTTAAAAGCTATTACCAGAGGACTCAGGAGAACACCTTGCCTCTTGAGTGTCTCCACTGCTTGGCACAGAAATACAGCAGGCACATTCAAGCTTATTAATCTCATCTCTCTAGGAATCAAATGCTCTTTACAACAACGTGTTTTCATTACTTTTGAAATTTAATTTCTCGACAGAGTCTCCAGACATATCACATGTATTAGGGCCGCTAACCACTCCAACCATTTTCCTTTCCTCCCTGCTAGGGAGTTCAGAATCAATTAAGTTAGATTTTGCCTGTCTTTTCTCCCCCTGCTAATTAGCAGAAGTTTCTGGATCTATGCATCCCTAGGAGGACAGAAAGGGGCCCCTTGGTTTCTCCTGTTAAAGTGGTAGGTGAGGTACCAGGGTCCCTGGTCCGGGCAGGCTGATGGCTATCCTCCTGCCTGACATGCCCACACACCTCCTCTCTCACTAATAAGACGAAATGCCTTCTCTCTGTGTATGAGTCGAAGGTGCTCACTTTTAGCCACCCATCCATACTTACTCACTTTAAAATTCCTTGCTCTTAAATGTCAAAGACAAATAAGAATATATAAGACAGGCTACTTCCTACCAAGTGAGTCATCTCTTATGGATACAAGCCTGCTTCTGAAGATTTCATTCTAAGGTTTTCTTGTTAGGAGCAACTTTGAGCCAACAAAAGAAGCTCTAAGGGAAACAGGGCCCTGCTATAAGGAGTCTCATTTTATTTACTTGCTATAAATGTTCCATATTAGGACCAATGCCTGGAAGAGAACAAAACAAAACAAAAATACTACTTGAGAGATTTTCAAGTTATGCCAAGTACATTTTTTTAAAAATTTTTAGAGAAAGTCTATTGATGTCTTTTGATTCAAACCTCAAACAGATCCACAAATAATAAATATCCCAGAACATTGTCTCAGAGGTAGTTGTGCAAATGTAGCTCTGATAAGCCTTTTTTCTCCTGGGGAAAATTCATTTGATTTGAGGTGAGAAAGCAGTACAATGCCAAACCATATCTTACAGGTGGAGAGACTATGGACAAACTGATGTTTCTAAAGTTAGAGTCAGAACCAATGAAGAATACAATTTTCTTAGACGCCAAAAAAACACAGGAATTCTCATTTGGTTCTGAAATTAAGCACGTGGATTTCTGTCTAAAAACTGAAAAATCAAGAAGTCAAGGAACATGAAAAAAGCTTCCAAAAGCAACTTAATTTAGACTTCTACCTACATAATTATGGAACAATTTACAGGGAGAGCATAATCGTTGTGGTTGGAAACCCAGACGCTCATATTTACTGAGGATGTCATTGGTTTCACCATCCTCTGAAGAGAGTTTCCAGAAATTAAACACCACAGAGGCAAATCTGATGGTCTCAAAGGGATCTCAATTTTGAGTAGTATTAGTTTCTATCATTTCAATTAAGGAGCAGGAAAGGTGGAGACATCATTCCCAAGAGTCTACACTTGTAGCAAGCATTTTGGAGATGTGGCTATGTTTTCCAAATTCTAAACTGGAACACACACTCTGACAACGGAACACAATATTTTCGATCAGAATTGCCCAAGAAATCTAAAATGTGTGGCCACCAGTCTTTCAGGACTTTCCCAGCGTTACCAACCAAGTCTGCCCGAAGGAAACTAACTGCCAAGTTGCGAGGAGCCCAGCTGAGAATGAGGGAATGTGAGCTAGGGGGCCAACATGAGCCGGCCGCCCCCGCTGAAGAACCGATGACAAAGCATGGTGAGACCAGCTCATTTGAAAAACAGTTACTGGAAGCCACCAGGTGCCAGGCTGCTCACATATATGCCTTCCCTGGTCATGCCAAGGCAGAGTAGAGAATGTAAATGACACCATTCTGAGTTACCAGCTGACAGTCGAGGAAAGATGAGCCGGGGGGGGCAACCTGTTTCCTTCAGAGGAAGTAAGGCCAATGACGTCAAAGAGGTTCCAAATAAAAAGCAGTGGTGACTCAAGCAGTCCTGCTCTTGTAAACATCTCCGGGCCATTTCACAGAACAAGAAAACCCAAAGTTTGAAATTAAGAGAAGAAGGCGGGCCTCCCTGACTAATCCCAGCTTCTCCCGATCCCTTCTTTACTCAGCCCATTGGACATTCTTCTTGGGCTCCATTTCTAAATCCTCTTCAGCTGGGTGTATTTCATGCCTCCACTGAAACCACATGCTTGGGGAAGAAGGTAAATACCACCTCTTGCCTCAGTCACGATTCCTTTTCCTCCTCCTTCACCTCCTGCCTGCCGGGTGAGGGGGGAGAGATGGGAGGAGGCAGTCTGATCTAGAAAGAGCAACAGACCACTGCAAGCTGCCTCCATTTTGCCTGCTCTGGTCCTCAGGTTCCTCGTCCATAGAATGAGTGAATGGGTATGAGGACATCTAGGTCCTTCCCAGTTCCAGGAGCCTCGCTATGCTGTTCAGGAGCTCAGCACACACCACTTACGTGCCAAGGTACTAACTAACTACTGTGACACAGATTGCCTCCCACGGTTTCGAGCCCAGGCAGTCATGCCTAGCACTCCGCAGAGCAGAAAGCCAATAAATGGTGAGGCATGAAATTCTAGACGTAAACTTTGATAGCCTGGCCAGACATTAAGAAAACATTTCAAAGGAATCCGATGGCCTGGCAAAAACTCCCTCACAACATTAGAGCCAGGGAACAGGAGCGAGCTCTCACGGCCCGGGACTCCGGAATGTCCAGGGAGCAGGCGGGAGGCCTGTCCAAGAGGACGAGGCCACTTCATCAGGCTCCTGCTACAAAAACCAGAGGTTTGCATCCACCACCAGTGATTTACCCCTAAACTCTCCCTACCTCCCCAGGCAAGTTGAGTGGCTTGGAAAGGTTACCCTCAGGGGGATTCCTTCCCTTCGGAGGGCTCCTCTGGTGGTCCTTTTAGCCATAGTTTACCTACCCACAGTTGTGTTAGGGTTCCCGTAGCCAGTGGGCAAATGAATGAACTCAGATGCCTGTTTACTGCTTGCCTGAGAGAGGCTCCATGCTCCAGGCTGAGATTAACCTACAAGGGACATTTCTACCCAGTCCAAGAATTAAGAAACATCCCTCTTCTTAAACCCCTGTTGTTTTTTCCCCCCACCCGGTAGCCCCTCTAGAAAGTACTCTCCTCCCAAGAAAAGCCCCCACTGCACTGATACAGTCACCACACCAAAATCAGGACTATAGGAACGGGGAGGGGGGGGTGGGGGGGCGGAGAAATGTGAAAGCACATTCTACTTACCATCGATTCACTGATCAGCAGTAACAACAGGGCCTCTTCAGTATTTTCTTGAGGACAAAAAATGCTGCGTAAAGAAAATCAATTTTTATATATGGCAATTTCAAAATCATATGAAATACATGAGGATGAACAGTACTGAGTATTAAAAGCTTCTAGACTTTTATGTAGAACTCACAAAAAATACTGTATCATCTGACACTTGAATTAATTTGCTTATTTCTATGGTAATCTATGGAATTTATTTTAACTGTGCATTTTAATAGCAGGCAGCAGAGTGAAGTAAAGCTATAAAAACCACAGTAAAAGCCCAAATCACATATATGCCTATTATAGAGGCAGAAATTGCAATTGTTACAAACTAACGTTATCTCACTGATAAAGCTCTCTCCTGAACCCATTCTGGGGGTATAGATTGTAGACATCTTACTACGCAGTCCGCTTCTTACTTCTCGCTAACTGCCACATCTTATATTGTCCTTTAGATGAAATAAGAGATTGGAAGCAATTTTAGAGTTTGAATCATTTCTAGAATACTGTAAGAATTTGGCAAGCTACCTTAATTAGACACACATGTTCTATTATGGGGTGGCATGCAAGAGCTAGCTGCCTTATTAATCTATTTTATGGAACTTGGCCAAGCTCTAACATCTGGGATTAAAAGAAAAAGCTTTTATGCTCAATGTTATTCAAGATTATTGAACAACAATAACAAGAACAAAATCCAAACACATAACCCCAATCTCCATCCTTTATAGCCTTTTTTTTTTTTGGTGCTTTGAGCAGCTTTAGAGACTTGCAGCATTTTTTCCTCTGTTCTAAAAGCTCTAGAATCCTATGAGTAGAACTGAGAGTGTTATCACCAATTGAGCCAAACTCGATTCTTTTTCACGGAATGCAAGAAGGGTGCAATAAAAATGAACTTGGTTTGAAAAAAAAAAACTCCTGGATGTTTTGGAGATGTTAAAATAAAGACTAAATTTACATCTTCCCAGCACTAACATCATTTAATTTAAGAGATGGGATGATCCCCCATCCCCAAAATGGCAAAAAAAAGAAAAAATGTCTTCAACATCATTATAAATACTTGTTCTCTTTGAAGTGCTGGCAACTTCTGTAGGGCATCAAAGGACCATGAAGAGCAAGACAGAAAAAGCACAGGGCCTAGTTCTCTTTCTAGACCTCTGACGTCCCTAGAGGTAAGGAGACCACCTGTGGAATGGTCCGATTGTCCTCGCAGGGCTAAAATTTGATGAAAAGGCTGGCCTGTAAATGAAGAGCAAGATTCTGAGATTTGCAGAGAACTTCTTTAAACAAGTAGCTTGAGGGAGCGGAAGCTGGGTTTTTCAAAAGACAGAACTCTTCTTTCCGCTTCAATTCAGCAATAGAGCCTACAGGCTTTGAATGAAGAGCGCTCCCGAGTGTGTGTGTGTGTGTGTGTCTGCCCAGCAATCATTTCCGCTTCAGTTCAGCAATAGAGCCTACAGGCTTTGAATGAAGAGCGCTCCGGAGTGTGTGTGTGTGTGTGTGTGTGTCTGCCCAGCAATCATTTCCTGATATTCTGGCTGTGCTTACATACCACTGGGACCTTACCAATCAAGCAGTAACACTGACTATTTTTTTCACGACTAGCCAGTTCTGCATTGCCCAGACTAACTGAAAAGAAGAGAGAGCCCGTGCTAATTATGACTTAACACCAGCCAATTCAGTCCACGGATAATCCCCAAATTCCATCTGAGCCATCCCGCCTGCTTAAATGCTAAGTTGTGTTATTTTTGCCAGAGCTGCTAACAAATAGCACATTAACTGATTCTAATTCCACTTTCTCAACCCTTCCTTTTGAGGCAGGCGGGATGGGTACTCAGGAGCGCGGCAAACTCTCAGAGCTGGCAGGAAGAAGTGGGGGGTGAGAGGAGGAGGAAGGGCAGTTTTAAGAGACATGCTGAAAACTATACACCAGAACACCCCTTCCACTACATGTGGATTCTCCAGACCCGTTTCTGGCCATTCCTCCCCTGTTCTCCGTTGAAGGAGAGGTGGAGCTCAGGGTAGATGGTTGAAATCGTTGGGCTCTTTCTTTTTGACAATCTCCTCTGGGGGCCCAAGAGCCTCAGGGCAGATCCTGGGGTGCCCAGGCCTCAGCCTTGTGGAGTGGAAAAACTGGGGCCCTAAACTCACAGGACGCTGACTGAAGGGCAGGGTGTGGGGTAAGAAGGGACAGAGAGAACACAGGGCTCGTAGACAGTGAGGACACGCTGCTGGAGGACAGACTGGTGGCCAGCAGAAGAGGTAGGAGCACAGTCCCGCTGCGCAAAGATGGAAGGGCTACGTTCTAAACCCAGCCACCTTACTAACTCCTGGACTGACCTTCAAGCAAGTTGCTCATTTTCTTACTTTGGATGAATTTACCTATTCATTGTCTGACTCTACACAAAAGGAACAAGGGCAAGAATCTCCATTTATGAACAGTGATCACGACCTTGCCCAGGCTGCCAGATCACAGCCCTTTCTAAAAATTTTCTCAGATGGGTGAAAAATGTCACTGTATATGGTAGAAGCCATCCTACAAAAGAAATTAATCCAATTTTATCCAACTGCAGTTCATCTTTCTGTCATCTTTAGCTATTACACAACCAATGACGAGCTGGATGTCTGGAAGTCAACGGCACCACCCAGGTGTCAATGCAGACTCTATTTAGGTGCAAGGAGTGCTCTGAACACCTCCAACCCACAAGAAAGTTATGTATAAATGACATTAACTCCAAGGCCCAGCAATGGTGCCTTTCTAGGTTTTTCTTTTTTTTGTTTTTTAAGATTTATGTATTTATTTTTAGAAAGAGAGAATGAGCGGGGGGAGGGGCAGAGGGAAAGGAGGGAGAGAATTTCAAGCAGACTCCTCACCAAGCAGGGAGCCCAACTCAGGGCTCAATCCCATGACCCCTGAGATCATGACCAGAGCTGAAATCAAGAGTCGGACATTCAATCAACTGAGCCACCCAGGCGCCCTTGCCTTTCTAGTTTTAATATACCTTGCCTGGTTGTGATACCCCTAGAGAATTCCCAGAGAAATACAGCCTCCGAACCACAGCCCGTGGATAAGAGCTAAAGAGTCAAAGCCCACAATGGCTGCAGCTCTGCCCCATCCCCGAGTCGCACCATTAAACATGCTGAGGCATAAAGTACCTCGGTCTCAGCTTTGTGTGGAAGGACAAGCGTTCCAAGAAAGGAAAAGGACTTAAATTAATCATTAAGAGTACTTGTTGACTATGAGGGATCAGCTAGTCCAACCTGAGGATCAGCAGACACACAATTCCACACAGGCCAACTCCCCCTCGTGACAAGAAAGAAGCGTCCTCCATTCAGATCAAGTCCACTGAGCTATGCTCTGGAGTGGACTGGGTGAGTCGCACAAAGCATATGGCCTGGCCTGAGGATTTCTGCATTCCTGGGGAGAGGACTGGCCCTCCAACATGACCGGAAGGAGGGCCGAGTTTGCTCGAGGTGAGCACAGGGCGGCATGCAGGGGGCACAGCGGGTTGTTCACGGGGCTTCAGTGCTGCCATCGGGTGCTTTTCCTGACCCTTCAACGCCCTCATCTTCACACTTTCAACAGCGTCCTCATCCTTACGCAAACCCGGTGCACTGGCTCAGGGAGGTTCCAATGACCTGTATTTAGAAGTCCACGATAGTCACTCTCTCCCGTGGGGCCTACAAAGGAGCTCGGCACAATTTCTGGCTCCCAGCTTTCAGCCAATGTTTTCATCATCCACTTTCTGGCACAAGAGTAGTTTTTAATCTCCTTTCTTACTTTGTGCTAACCATGAAGTCTAATATGCATTTAATGATCTAAGCCATCTCAAGTGTTTTTTTTACAAGGAGGAATACAATAGCAGGAAGATACACCTGATGTGTGTGCACTAAGGAACATGTGCGAGAATGTTCATTGCAGCACATTCTAGAAGGAGGAGTCAGATAAACACGTAAACAAACAAACAAAAAATCAATGTTTTAGGTGCTATGATGAAAAATAAATGAGCTCATGTGATAGAATATGCTCGGAAAGAAGGACAGTTAGATAAGGTGATTGGGGAATATCTTTCTGAGAAGATAATAGCCAAGCTATTTGGGCCAGGGCCTGAATGAGATGGAAGCAGCCCCAAATGAGAAACAACTCTAACATCCATCATGAGTAGAATTGATCAATATATTGGAATATATATGGGATACTACATAATAATGGAAACAAACTCTGGCTGCATGCAGAAATATGGATTAATCTTTCAAACATGATATCAGACAGAGGTTAAACAGAAGAGTTTTTAATATATTATTCCATTTATATAAATTTCAAAAATGGCCTAAACTAATTATTGGGATAGAATTCAGGATGGTTACCCTTGGGTAGCGGGTAGTAATCAGGAGAGGGTACAAAGAGGGCCTCAAGGTTTCTGGCAACGTCTGTTTCTTGATAAGGGTGCTAATTACATGGATGTGTTCACTTGGTAAAAATTCATCAAGTTTTATACTTTCAGTTTGTGTATTTCTCTCAATATGTGTTATGCGTCCGTAAAAAGCTTACTTAAAAAAATAAATAAGCAGGGGCACCTGGGTGACACTGTCAGTTAAGGGTCTGACTCTTGGTTTCCACTCTGGTCATGATCTCAGGGTCCTGCAATTGAGCCCCGCGTCGGGCTCTGCACTCAGCAGGGAGTCTCTCTCCCTCTCCTGCCCCTCCCTCACACATATTCTCAAATAAATAAATAAATCTTTAATAAATAAATAAGCAAAGGTCAAAAAATTCCTCACAGAAAGACCTAGAAGGAAGTAAGTAAAGAAGCCCATGGCATGTGATCCCTCCCCTCTTTCCTATCTAGGATTGTTAACATTTTATTTCCTTTCAAAAGTCAAGATGGGGGGAGAATGAGTATCCTGTTTCCATTCCAGGTCCAGGCCACAGTGACAAGGAATGGAGTTTTCTGACAGAGCTCACTTTTCTGTTATATTCCATTATGACCAGCTATTCTGAATGGTCCTTGTGATCTGCTGGAGCTGGAAGGCTCTGCTCCTCCTAAAGCCTGCTCTGTGCTCATATTTCTCATAAGAAACTGAGGAGGGGGAAGCATTTGGGACTACTGGCCAAGATGGGGTTGAATCATTATCTATGGACTCCCTTTTTCACCTGCCAAGGAGCATAACTAAATTGGTGATAACATCCTTTTTGCCACGGAGTTGACTAATCAGATAGTTCTGGTGATCAGGGAGCCCCAAGACAAGTATAATCCCAACAGGCTTTCTTTCTCTCTTTACTAATAAACCAGAAGGATTATTGTGAACACACAAAACTAGAAAGTTCAAAACTGATGGTGATAACTGAAGGAATAAGGATCAGTGTGGAAATTAATCAAATAGTGAATAGAGACACAATAAAAAAAATGAACAAAACCAAAGTTGGTTCTTGAAAAAAAATCAATGAAATTTGACAAAGGTTGGCTTAGCATCTGAAAATCAATTAATGTAATACTTTACATCAACAGAATAATGGACAAAACGTACATGATTATCTCGATAGATGCAGAAAAAACACTTGACAAAATTAAATACCCTTTCAAGTTAAAAGGACTCCACAAACTAGTGTTAGAAAGGAACTTTCTCAACCTGATGAAAGATATTTATGAAAACCCACAGCTAATTTCACACTTCATGGTGAAAGACTGGATGCTTTTCCCCTCCTAATATTAGGTATAAGACACAGATGTCCACCACTCCTTGCCACTTCTATTCAACATTGTACTGGAGGTTCTAGCCAAAGCAATTAGGGAAGAAAATGAAATAAAAGCCATCTAAGTTAGAAAGGAAGAAGTAAGACTACCTCTATTTGCAGATGACATGATCTGGTATGTGGAAAATCCTAAGGAATCTAAAACACTATTTGAACAAATGAACAAGTTCACCAAGATTGCAGTATACAAGATCAATACAGAAAATCAACTGTATTTCTCTATACCTGCAATGAACAAACCAAAAACGAAATTAAGAAAACAATTCCACTTATGATAGCATCCAAAAGAATAGCATGCATACACACAGTAAGTTTCATGAAATAAGTAAAAAACTTATACCCTGAAAACAACAAATCACTGTTGAAAGAAATTAAAGAAGACCTAAATAAATGAAAGGACATCCCATGTTCATGGATCAGAAAACTCAATATTGTTAAGATGGCAATACTCCTCCAAATTGATCAACTGATTCAATGCAATTCCTACCAAATCCTAGCTGCCTTTTCCTTCCTTTCCTTTCCGTTTCTTTCCTTTCCTTCTTTCTTTTTTTTGCAGAAATGGACAAACTGATACTAAAATTCATATGAAAAAGGCAAGGGATTGGGGGATGGGGGTGATAGTTTAGGGGCACTAGGTTTATTTTCGGGGTAATAAAAATGTTCTAAAGTTTATTATGGTGACAGAAGCACAATTATGTGACTATATTAAAAGCCACTGAACTGTATTTTTTTAAAGTTTTTAAAATTTATTTATGTGATCTCTACATCCCATGTGGGGCTTGAACTCACAACCCCACGATCAAGAGGCACATGCTCTTTTGACTGAGCCAGCCAGGTGTCCCCTGAACTGTATACTTTAAATGAGTGAATTGTATAGTATGTGAATCACATCTCAATAAAACGGTTAAAAAAAACAAACAAACGGATTTTATCTGTGTGGAATGAAATTGTGACTCAGCAACCAGTCCTGGTATGGAAATCTCCCTTTAACTAGTAATTGCATTTTCTAGATCTTCATGTTGCCTCCATAATTCTCCTTGGGCAGCTGGGGAAGTTGATGTCAGCAGAGTGACAAAGTCTGAGTGGTTCACAAGATAAAGGAGAAACGGCCGCATTATGTGCTTTTCTGCCTTCAACGGGTGAGGCCACATTGGAATAACACCCAAAGAAACACAGAGCTCTATCCATGTTTCCAGCTTGATTAGGGGAGGTAGCAGGAGCTGAGTTTCTCAATATACCTGGCACCTTATATACCTGTCTATTAAACAGCATAGAAAGCAGGAAAAAAAAAATTTTTCAGGCCTATTTTTAGTATATAAATTTCACTTTCAAAATGAACCCCAAACCTGCTTCTAAATTGTCCATAATGAGGGGTCAGCATTTTTAAAGTGAGAGTTTGAGAACTGCTAGAACAGATGTTCTGTGAATCCAGATAAGGACTAAGGAGTAAGCACAGGCTGTGAATTCAGCGAACTCATGGTTCAACAAGGCCATAAAAAAGGGGGATTAAATGGAAACTAAAATAAACCTAGGGAAAAAGCTAAGAATATGCTCATTTGTCTGAATCCATATAAGAAATGCAGTCTGAACAAGAGGAGGATGAGGGACAGAAATGCCAGGGTCAACGTAAAGGGATTAAGAGGAGGCTGCCTGCTGGAGAAATGCTGTCCCCTTTGAAAAGGTGACAATCATTTCCAGAAGTGACACATGCAATAAGCATCTAGTCACACACACACACACCACCACCCAGCCCCCCCCCCACAGCTTTGGGGGCCTCAGACAGAAGCAGTCGCCTGCAGTCTCTCTGCCATTTTTCCAACTTGATAACCATTGTGGAAGGTTTCCATATTGATTCATACACGCCCCCTTCCCCTCATGGAGAGATTCTGAAGAGCCATCATGCCTCATCCTTGCAGGAACCAGCAAAAATGGGAGGGTGAGACTCTAAGGGGAGGAATCAAGAGTGAGTCAACAATCTCCTGTCTCTTGGCCCCTCATGGTGTCTGCCTGCCACCCCCCTCCCCACTCCCCAACCTGGGGAAGGCCCACGCTGAGGCTGTAAAAGTTCCCTAGCCCACCTTCCTCCAAGGTGGCCAAGTCCCAGATCTAAAACTTAAAAAAATTAAGAAGTTCTAAAGAGACATCGCCTTCCAGACAGTTAACTCTCCTTCTTCTTGTAGCTAATTCCATTTAAAACAAATCTGTAAATAAAAGGATCAAGGAATTGCTGAAGAAAAGAAAAAAGGCTAATTCTGGCTTACAAACAGCTTTGTCTCTGATTGCTGGATAATGCTGGGGTTCTTACTATAAACAGAATGAGAATCCCAAAGACCAAGAGTGATGGCCAAGAATAGTAGCCAAGCACTGAGAGGAGAGAATTCTCCTACTTAAAATGTGCCCACTGGTGCACAGATATTCACTGAAGTTACTAAAAGTAATGCGGTATCTCCATTAAATTGGCCAATGAGACTTGTCTGTCTGGTTCTCTTTTAGGGGAAGAATCTGCCCCTGAACTTCTACTCATCCTTGAGTTTTTCCAAAGTTTTCCTCTCATCCCCTAACCTACAAATGAGGACAACAATGGGCGTACTTCTCTCCTGAGTAGACGCGGGCTTTCCGAGTGAGGATGTAGGTTTTTGTGTTTGCTCCTTTCCGGAGAGGATCGTCCAGAGGTGACTGGCAGGGTGGGTCCTCCAGAGGGTTCCAGTAGCTCTGTTCACACATACCCCGCAACAAGATCTCCGCCAATTGCCGGGCTATTGTCTGGGAACACAAAGGAGCAAAGACACGGACGTGAGTCTATTCTGTATCATTCATTCACTCATTCACTCATTCAGTCAATGTTTTCCAGTCATCACTTTGTGCTAGGCACTATTCCAAGACTCATGATTAAACATTTTTACTTCTCCGATGAACATTCTATCAGATGATGACAAAAAAAGAAAAGGAAAGAAAATACATTAAGGTATTTGAGCCATTTTAAAAAATAAGTCCGTGCCCTTTGAGCCACCCTGCCTCTGACATTCTGAAACAACTGAAACTTTTAGTTCAGCTCTTTCCCAAAAGCTCTTATCATAGGTGAACTGCACATATTTTCATCACCTCCCAACAGATCCCTGCTAAAACCCAAACTTGGCAAAAAGCTGGTGCTCAGGGCGCCTGGGTGGTTCAGTCGTTAAGCGTCTGCCTTCGGCTCAGGTCATGATCCCGGGGTCCTGGGATCGAGTCCTGCATTGGGCTCCCTGCTCCGTGGGAAGCCTGCTTCTCCCTCTCCTACTCCCCCTGCTTTTGTTCCCTCTCTCACTGTGTGTCTCTCTGTCAAATGGATAAATAAAATCTTTAGGGGGAAAAAAAAAGCTGGTGCTCAACCTATATGACATTATTCCTGAAAAAATAAATAAATAAATAAATAAGCTCTTCATGGCTGATAAGATGGCATCCAGAGTAGATTTCTGGAATGCCTTCCCTCTTTGAAGTGCCAAGGGCCGGTCCCACGGTGTCCCCATCCTGGGACTCAGCACATGAGCACCCTGTTCTCAGTGCACCCTGGGCCTTCTAGCCCAAAGGTTACTGCTGGCCTGTGCAAAAGAGAAAGCAAGGTGGCGAGGGTGGCTACTGATCAAGAAGTCCTCTTTTCAAAGCTGGATAGGTATCTCTTTTCTCACTGAGAAAACCCAGACATATCTGGATCTTGTCATCCTAAATTAGACACAGACTACTATGCTTTTCAAACTCTCTGTACTAGAACAGTACCCCATCTGATGAATGGGAGGAGGGGGTATACGGCATCTACTAAGAGATATTTTGTTAGCTGATGCATATTGGTTCACTTACCTCATAATCTTCCAGTGATAAAGAAGAGAAGTAAAAACAAACAAACAAAAAACCCCACAAAATCTCCCTGAGAACAGAAGCAGGTGCACTTCAGGGTGGCCCATGCTACCCCACAATCAGCCAGAGGTGGCAAAATAAAACTTCAACCATCAGGTTTTTCCACAAGGTTTTCACATTCTTTGGAAACATGCAGGCTAAGAATGCTGATCTTTCCTAAGAGTGAGACTTTTTAAATAAATATGTTCCAGAAGAGAACTTTGCTAGGTTTTTATCCACGTGAAATCTCCTAAAACACCACAAGGAAACTTAAATGCAACCAAATCACTGGCTTAGTGGCTTCTGATAACCACTGGGTAAAGGCAAATTTTCTTGATTATTCCCAAGTAAGACCCACTGGCTTTAATGTCTATAAAAATGTGAAATTAAATGCACTCCTATCATCCCCAACTGAGCCATCTGTAAAGATCCTCATAAGAACACAATTTTCAGGACCTAAACAGTTCCTGCACTGTTTTCTTAAACCTTCCATTATAGTTTCATTTCGATCTCCCTGCAGTCATATAAGCTAATGACTTCTGCTGGAACCATCAACTGGCAAAAATAACCTCCACTCACTAGAGCAGAGAAAAAAAAATGTCAAAGGAAAAAAAATGAACAAGGAGCTTCATTTTCTGGATATACCTGCCATGGAGGGATGCTAAAGTTATAAAAATCTCTGCCCTCCACAGTTCGCTTGTCCACTATGAGACAGCTCATGCTAGATCTCACTTTACCTCCAGGTATTAACCTTCCAGAGAGACTTTTAAAATGAGGTTTTGATGTGATCGCATATTTTATTTTATTTATTTATTTTTTTAAAGATTTTATTTATTTATTTGACAGAGAGAGACACAGCGAGAGAGGAGATACAAGCAGGGGGAGTGGAAGAGGGAGAAGCAGGCTTCCCGCGGAGCAGGGAGCCCGATGCGGGGCTCGATCCCAGGACCCTGGGACCATGACCTGAGCTGAAGGCAGACACTTAACGACTGAGCCACCCAGGCGCCCCCGTGATTGCATATTTTAAACGTGTCACTCCACCACTGCACTAACCAATTAGGAAGGATGTCTGGCTGTGTGCATTGACAGCTCAAATGAAGTTCAGAACAGGAGATAAATATGAGAAATGACCAGCACAATCACCAATGTTGATCAGACCTTTCGCTTTTTATACTCGGGTTTTATATGCTTGCCCCTGAAATGCTTACAAATTGTTGGTAACTATCAAAGTCTGAAGGAAAGGAAGGGGAGGAAGGGAGCCAGAAAGAAGTCAAACTTTAATGTATAAACTTGGTCATTAAGTCCGTTTTGTATGTATTTTTTTAATTGTGGTAAAATGTACCTAACCAAAAATCACCATTTTAACCATTTTAATGTATAACCCAATGGCACTTAGTACATTCACAGTGTTGTGCAACCATCACCTCTGTCTGGTTCCAGAATATCACCCCAAAAGGAAGCCCTGTCCTCTTCTAGTGCTCACTTTCCATTCCCTCCTTCCAAAGACCCTGGGAACAACTAATCTGCTTTCTGTCTCTGCAGATTTGCCCATTGGGGACATTTCCTATCAACGGAATCCTATACTATGGGGCCTTTTTGTGTCTGGCTTTTTCACTCAGCATCATGAGTTCAAGGTTGACCCATGTGGTAGCCTGGATCAGTGCTTCATTCCTTTTTGTGGCTGAATAATACTCTAGTGGGTGGACATACCACGTTTTGTTTATCTAGACATCAACTGATAGAAATTCGGATTGTTTCCATCTTTTGGCTAGCATAAATAGTGCTGCTATGAACATTCAGTACAAGTGTTTGTTTGAATACCTGCTTTCAGTTCGTGGAAGTATTTATCTAAGGGTGCGGTTGCTGTAAATGGACTTGTAAATCCTTCTCAGCCCAGATAGAGTTTACAAAGCAACTTTTCCATCTCATGAGAGCATCATAAATTTGCAATGATCAACTAATCTTTAAGGAATCATATAGTTGTGAGCAGCATTAACTGGACAAGCTTTCTGAGGGCTAGTGTAGACCAAGATACCAGTGAATAAGACCCATGAAGTGCTTCCCCATTAGGGAAGGCAAAGAATCTGTCATGGAAATGAGAAAATAAGATTCTCGGGTCCTGCCCCAAACCTACTCAGTTGGCATTTCTGAGGCAGTTATAGGGATGCGCATTTGTTCAGAGTTCCTCAGATAATTCTGATGCATACCTTTGGTTAAGCACTCAAGGAATTACAAGCAGTTCAACCAAGGTCACCTGAGATTCATCAACCAAGACCAAAGGTCTACTTACTTGCACCCCAAGTCCAACATAGAGAGGAAGTGACCTCCCTCATGTCAACACTAACCAGTTAACAGCTGAAAATGTCCAAGGGCAGCTCCAGTCTACCCAGACTTCTTTGGAAGCCTCCTCACAATACGTCTCAGAAAAAAGAAAATAATAATTGAAGAAACCTCTCTCACTTCCTGACATGTCTTTATTCAGAATCCCACCTCACAGGATTTTTAGAAGTTAAAGTACATTGATCTGAATATCAGAAACCTTAGGCAATAATGGAAGATATTCTCTAATTCTGTGAAGAATAATGTTGAAGTAAGCAGCGGGCAGATGCCCACAGAATATTCAATGCACTCACACCTTCTAATGGGAGAAAAACATCAACAATACGAACAAATGCTCCATATTTAAGCAATTTAGAAAGATTGGCTTTTTAATCAGCTTTTAAAACAATTATAAGAACACTTGCCAATATCATCAGTTACTTTAACTGTGCTTCTAAATCTTAAAAGAAGCTGTTCATGCTGACCAGGCAAGAAGTTTTATGAAATGTTGGGAGGATGTCAATTTCAGAGAAAAGACACTTGGCAACAATTTTTATCCATTTTTTCAGAGTTTTTTTTTTCCTTCAAGAACTCTACAAATCAAAATGTCTGGTTTGAACTTCTTAAGGCACCCCAAATCACATCAATATATAAATAAATACCAAAGACCAAGTAAGGTCTTGGTGGCAGGTGTGGGGTATAAAGTTGCTCCTCTTGTCCCCCGCCCCTGCCCCCCCGCTAATTCTAGGAAAACCTATTGCTTCGTCATCTGGCCCCACGAGTTGGATACCTGCATCCTAAAACCCTAGACACACCAAATGAAGATACAGCCTCACTTCCCATGACAGGAGTCACTGAGCCTGGGCCAACTGAAAACTCTCCCACAGCACTGAAAGGGGTCATGATGATGGGAGGACGACGCTGTTGGTAACAAGACAGAGGAAGGTGGGATCTTACGTGGGGCTGTTATGTCCGTTGTGACACGCGGTATTTGCTTCGTCCCTGGTGAGCACCAGGCCTTCACCCAGACAGGCCTTGGCTACAGCTCTGCAAAGCAAGCTATGGAGGTATCAGCGATCACCTCCTCCGCCAGGAAAGTTCAAGGTTTAACAAGGAAGAGAGAGAACTTATGCCAACAACACAGCCAAACTGCTGATGAACCAGGTTATCTACCTAGCTTTTCTATTTCTCCTCTAAGTTTTAGCATCAGTATAATCAGTCAAACAACTAGGTACTCTTCAGGATCCAATCTGATTTGCTCTGGCTGGGTTTGGTGTGAAATCATTAGCATACAACCAACCCCTTCACCACACTAGTGTCTGGGAGGGCTTACATTCTCCCTGCCTTACAGGATGCATTTCTTCTGTTTCAAGAGGTAGCACGACCAATAAGTACATAAAAAGATGCTCAACATCATTAGCCAGCAGGGAAATGTAAATTACAACCACAATGAGACAGCACTTCATACATACTAGGAGGGCTAGGGCTAAAAAGACAGACAATAACAAATGTCGTCAAGAATATGGAGAAATTGGAGACCTCGTGACTGCTGGTGGGAATACAAAATGGTGCAGCTGCTTTGGAAAATCGTCTGGCAATTCCTCCAAATGTTAAACGTACAGCCTGTCCACTTAAAACTTGTCCACATGTCCACCTAAAAACTTGCATAAGAATGTCCATAGCAGCATTATTCATAATAGCCAACACGTGGCAACAATCCAAATATCCGTCAACTGATGAACAGATACATAAAATGTGTTATATCCATGCAGTGGAATAGTATTTGGTCACAAAAAATGAATGAAGTGCCAATCCATGCTCCAACATGGGTGAACCTTGAAAATACCATGCTAAGTAAAGCAGGTTGGTCACAAAAAGACCACCTAGTATATAATTCCATTTACATGAAATGTCCAAGATAGGCAAATCCATAAAAGCAAAACATAAATGACCAGTTGTCAGAGGCTGGGGGAAAAGGGGAGAATGGGGATTGACTACAGATAGGTATGGGGTTTCCTTTTGGGGATGAGAATGTTCTGAAATTAAATATTAGTGATGGCTGAACAATGTGGTGAGTACACTAAAAACTACTGACTTTAAATGGATGAGCTGTGTGGTGTGGAAATTATATTTCAACAAAGCGTGTATACACACACACACACACACACACATATATGATGGATGGGGAGAGGGAGGAAGGGGTGGAGCGATAACACCTAAAGTGCCCTTCTGGTCTCAATCAAATTATCCATCACACTCACCATTCGCAGGTTTTGCGTTGTTCTTGTTTCTACTGCTCTGAGGATCTCTCTAAATCTCCCGACTCCTCTCGTCAAGTTCCTGTGTGCACACAGAGTTTGACAGGGTTTCCATCTGGCGTGCATTAATATTAAATATTTTATACACATATTTCGATGCATTTTGTCTACATAAAAGCTGTTGGCTAGATTTTAAGCAAACAATTATTCTGCACATGCCTGTCCATCTTTGCTTGACTCTGAAAAATTTGGCCTGGGACTGCTGGTCTTTTGTGCTTCCACAATCAAATTTTCTCAAGGGGAAAAAAATCTGAAAATCAGTTCTGAAGCCAGAAGAAGAAAAAGCAGATGTAGCAGAAGAAAGAAAGAATGAAAGGAAGAAAGAAAGAAAGAAAGAAAGAAAGAAAGAAAGAAAGAAAGAAAGAAAGAAGGGAGGGAGGGAGGGAGGGAGGGAGGGAGGGAGAGAGGAAGGGAGGAGGAAGGAAGGAAGGAAGGAAGGAAGGAAGGAAGGAAGGAAGGAAAGGTAGATAGACAGGTAGGTAGGTAGATAGATAGATAGATGTAAGGTATCTTGCAAGAGTCTACCTTCAACCTTACAATGGCTCCATAGTTTTCCTGCTCTACTGAGTGGAAATGTTTTCACTTAAAAAGTGGGCGGCAAGAGGGTACGGGAACACTCACAAGGCACTGAAAGCAGTGTGCTAAAGACTTCCCGTAACTTGCCATTTTTATGGGCAGGACAAAGATAACAGGTATGAAAACTGAGGGGCTCCACCAAGCAATCACTCTGCATCTCTGAGAACCTAAATCACTGCCCAAAAAACCCACCAAGCCAACCCCCCCCAACTCTGTACCGACAAGAAGAAGCAAGTGGTCAAAGGCCCCCTCTGCGAGCAAACACATGAGGACTGGAACCCTGAGCCACCCAACTCGGATGGGAACGCATCTCCTCTCACTGCCCCACACCTCACACTGAGACATGTTTGGTGACACATTTCAGTAAAGGACAGACAATTCTTTAGTAACATCCTGGCCACTATATCCAGCCCCCACTTGTAGTCCTCCCTGAAAGCTGTGCCGGTCCCATTCGGCTGGGAACACTTCCCAGTCAGTCCCTTTACAATGAGCGCTGCCACCACCTACGACATAACTTGGTGATATTTGTAACTTGCTCATTAGAACACATCTCATCTTTCCAAAAAACCGCAGAGCAGGTCAGCCGGGGCAGACCTGTCAGCCTTCTCTGCGGGCTGTGGCAGGCGCTCTAGGTATCTGATGGTCTTCTTGGATGACATTTTAAATCGTGCAAAGGTATTTAATCAAACTGAATGTGGGTTCTGCGTGCTACAAGCCTCCACAAGGGCTATTAATTTGTATCTTCTACCTACATGACATCCCAGGACTGTCATTCACAAGAACAGCCTAATAGTTTATTGGCGTTCAGCACATCAATACTCCTGTATCCCTCTCACCCACACATATCAGATGATCCTTGATGGCACAAAAAGAGATGCTGGTGCTCAGGACTCCAAGCAGTGCTAAAGGAACTCGAACAGAGACGTGAATGAAAATTAGGTAATGGGCCCTGGGACACGCAATCTACTCCGCTTTCCCCTTCGTTTGTTTTTATGGGATCCGTGTTCACAGGCAACAAAGTAAATTTGCTTTGGACTGAAGCTCGGCTCTCCTAAGTACCAGGGGGAAGGAAACAGCTATAACTAATCAGGGATGGGCGTGGACACAGTGGTCTAATTTTGCTCCAGAATCGCAGACTATGCTCCTACCATGTGTACAAGGAACAGCAGTCTGAACTGTATGACATACGGGTGGGCCTGAGGGAACGTAACTGGAGACCCAGGTTCACAGGGCTGTTTTACCAGGGTGGCAGTTAGCTCTGAAAAGGCAGCATCGAATCTAAATAGGATCAGCCAGGGTAGGCTACAAGATAGGCACTGGTCATTCGGACGGTCTCTCAAGCCCTCCTGGCAGAATGAGATGCTTACCCAGTTACAAAAGCATAGAGTTTTCTAGCTATCCACGAGCCAATGCAATCTAGTCCGTTATGACATAGAAGTGAAGTGCCTTGCTCAGGTTCACAAACCCAGGGAGAGAGTGAGCTGGAAGCTTTTGACTAGATTCTATCACCTTCTTGGGCAAGAGAAACGTCAGCTCTAAAACTGTAGTGCAGCTCTAGAAGAAAGAAGGAACTACAAATACAAGAGCTCAGGTCTCTGGCTTATGTCACTTATATGCAAATTACTTCATATATACATAATACACATTTTACACGTTCCAGTGATCACGGCTAACGAGATGCTCCCAGGGAGTGGCTCAAAATCGGAAAGAAAATCCGTCGGCCCAGATGAAGCAGTGTGGCGTCCGGGGTACTGTGTCAGCTGCCTTAAAAGAGAAAGGACGGCTGGAGAAATTCAACTCCCCTCTGAGGGCCCGCTGGCTCTCCCGCGCGGGACCGAGGCCCCCTGCTGGAGGACCGGAGGAAGTGCCCGGGACTCAAGGGGGCGCCCCACAGGCGGAGGCGAGGCCGCCACTGGGGGCTTCGTCCCAAGGTAGGGACAAATGCTGTTTTTCTCAACCGTTTCCAGATTACTTCTGGAGAGAGCCTAGGATTCAGAATCAAATTCTTCCTCAAGCTCTGGGAGGTCCTGCTCGTAAACAAAGGATCCGCGGGAACCCCCGAAGGCCTGACACCTTGCCAAGCAAACAAACGTGGCGCCCTCAGGAACAACCACAGATCAGCAGGGAGAAGGGGCTGGAGGGGAAAGATTTTAAATATTAGCAGAGGAAGAAAGCTTCCCAAATGCAAAAACATCTCATTTTCAGCCACTCCTATACCATTCATACATTTTTTTAGTCACATAATTTTATTCTACCAATCATTTCCACCATTGCCATGAGAGCAGAAAAAAAATTTTTTTAAGCTAGATGGATAATCATGATAGAAAGGAACAAAAAGGGGAAATTAACTTATAAGAATTACATTCTAAGTGCTATGAAAGACTCCAATTTGAGGGAAATAAAAGCCACATGATTGCTTTCATGTCTCTAAACTATTAGTTTATTCTTAAAATGTTGAGGTCGGGAAATATCCAGAATGAACTGCTGCTTAAAAACTCCACTCCAAAATGAAGACGAGGGAGCCACGGACTCTCCCCGGTTTTGAGGGTTTCCAAAGACCCTTCACATCAGGTCATTTATTCCATTTCAACATCCCTGACTGAGAGAGCGCAATGATGTCAGAATTCATTATGGCAAACTATTCTCAAAATGAGTGTTCCTGCCAGCCTATGAGCAGCAGGCACTTTGGCAAGCTGTCAGAACGTGGGGTTCACCTCCCGCATCTTGCTTGGCTAAGCTTCCTGAGCCGGGTGCGTGTCCCTCCGTGTGGAACGGCTCCCAATGGCTCAGCTATTATCAGGGAGAAAGGAAGGGCCTGCGTGTCCCCTGAGCACCAGCTGCTTGTCCCCTGCTTTCCCTTGCCAACATCCCTGTCCATCCCCGACCCTGCAGGGGGTGCTCAGGCCAGTCCCCCCGCCTCGCTCATGTTCAAACCCAGGCTACCTACTGCTCTGTCTTGACAGGAGAGCCCACCCACTTTTCACAGGGACACACTTGACTCCTGGTGACCTATTTGCACCTTTTCTTCCTTCCTTTTTCCATTGGGTTTCATCATTCTCTTTCCTCCTTCCAGGTCTCATCTGCTGGTCCTTAGGTCAGGGCAAAAGCATGGCTTCCTGAGGAGAAGTATGGGGAGCCAGAGGCCAGAGATCAAACCCACAACCTTGGCCTCGTTAGCAAAGGACACCGAGGGAGGCAGACTCGCTAGCCCTTGGCCTCCCTCTTGACCCTGTAGGCCCTGCAGCAGCATTTTTGAAGGCCAGTCTCTGAAATTTGTAACTAAAGATCAATTACAGAACAAGTCAACACCATAGATCTCTTAGAGCCTAGAAATCATGTGGCTTTTCTGGGGTCCCTTCGTACCAACAACCACTCCTGAAGCTCTTAAGCAGCAGGTCATTTCAACAGTTACTAAGCACTATTGTACGTCGGGTTCCAGGCTCATCCCTGAGGACATGCTGGTGAGCAACGGACACCATCTCACACACACACACCGCCCCCCCATAAGAACGTAGGCACCTTGTGGACCAAGATCTGTGTTTTGTTCATCTACATATCCCAAGCCCCTCAAACAGAGTCTGGCATACAGCAAGTGCTCAATATTTACTTGTTGAGTGGATTTCAGAACCACTGTGAGTCAAATAAACCAAGACCAACAAGGGGCTACATTTTCTACCTGTTCCTTGTCCCCTTCCTTCTCACTGCACTGGACTGGCCAGCCCAGCAAAGAACTCTCTTTTTTTTTAAAGATTTATTTATTTATTTGAGAGAGCGAGAATGAGAGAGAGTACATGAGACGGGGGAGGGTCAGAGGGAGAAGCAGGCTCCTCGCTGAGCAGGGAGCCCGATGCGGGGCTCGATCCCAGGACCCTAGGATCATGACCTGAGCCGAAGGCAGTCGCTTAACCAACTGAGCCACCCAGGCGCCCAGCAAAGAACTCTCTTAAACAGAACATGTCACACATGTGCTCGGTGGCGTTGCAACCTGGGCCCCGTGGGAGCAGTGACACACCTACCTGACCAAGTGACACAGCTGAGCATGCCTGGCCTGACAGCTTTGAGAGGGCTGCACAGATCATAAGGATTTTGAAGACCTTTTTAAAAACCTTCCAGACATTTTGGGGAGGCTTTCCTGCCCATGTGCCTTTATACGTGCTCCTGTCCGAGGTGGTCTGGGAACTTAGTCACCCTTCCAGACCTGGGTCAAAGGCCACCCTTGGGAACGGTTTCCCAGCTTCCCTAGGAAAACACGGGTACTGCTTCCTGGGTGTTCCCAACAAGCTCGCACGTATTTTGATTTTCATTTGTATTTACGTCTGTTGGCCCACCAAACTGTGATCACCTTGGGAGCAAGAGCCCTCTTCGTCCCTACTGCTACACAGAGCTAACCAGGCACCCGGTGACACCTAGGAAGCTGGGTGTCCTCAAAAGAGAGAAGAGTGGGCGCCCTCTTATATTCTGAAATCTCTTTCCCTGTCTCCTTGCTGAAGAGTTTTCTCGATTACAAACAGGACACCTAAAGCAGACACTTCTTACTTCGTGAGATCCACCCCAATGGCATGCTACCCACTGTCAACACAACCCCAGAAAACCGGAAATAAACCACACTGCTCTAGGTCACGTGTTCTTAGTTCTTGGGCTTGAAAATTGCTTCCTCTTCATTTACATAACCTGGGTAGCACCTATTTGGAAAAAGTCTGAAATCAAAACCAGATATCCAGATCTGGAAAGTGGGAGAAGAAAAAGACATCCTTCACAGTCCAAAAGGGTGCTTCTGGCCAGCTGTCAGGGAGCTGTTTTTCCCAGAATGGCCTCCAGCTTCTCCCTCTGTACGCACTCTTCGCCTCGTATCCAGTGACATGCATGTGTGAAGACAGATGGCCTGCTGGAGCCAGAGGCCAGAGATCAAACCCACAACCTTGGCCTCGTTAGCAAAGGACTCGGTCTGATCAATGGAGCAAGCCAGCTGCCGCCTAGATACGGTGACGGAGGGTGTGACAACCATCCACGCTGGGATGTGAACAAGCAGGCGAAGCTTCCGAAGTCTCATTTCAAACCTAATGAGAGTTGTACTAGGCTTAACAACATTTTTTTGGACTACCTCAGCAACTGAGGCTTCCCCGCGACAAAAGCAGAGCAGATGAGGCGTTTTGGTCAGGTGGCCGAGCGTGTGCCATGTGCCAGGCGGCGTCCTGGGCAGCAGAGGTTCAAGTCCCACAAGGCACACAGAGCTGTCTCGGCATCGGGACAGGGACAGGCTGACAGGTCCTTCCAAAGTTGCATGCTAGAGGCCCACAGATGCAAGCTGGACTCCGAAAATGAACCACCCTGCCTCCCTCAACAACCTGTTCCTTGACAGCCGACCAGACCCCGGCTCTCTGAGGAAACAGAGTATGGGGAGGCCTGCTTCCTCTCAGGTCCTTCCTCTCCAACCTTTGGGAATGGGCCAAAGGATATCAAGCCTCATTCCAGCAACATATCCTGAGTGCCTACTGTGCACGAGGAAAGGGGCCCAGGGGTGCAATCATGAGCCATCCAGCAAGCGTGCATCCTCAGGAGCTGTGCTGTAACCACGCTCAACTTCACCCCGGAAACTAAACAGTATCCAACACGAAGCTGGGCTCCTCGATCTGGTAATACCTACACCAAACAACCCAGAATTTGTCTAACGTGGAAGGCCTGGAAATCCATACACTTATCTATATACTTACACTGGAGAGACAAAACAGAACATGGACCCTGGAGCCAGATAGGATGGGCTCAAGTCCCAGCTTTACACTCACTAGTTGCTGACCTTGGGCAAGGGCCTGTGCCTCAGCTTCCTCATCTGTAAAATAGTGATAACAAATGCACCCCCCTTATAGATTGGTTCTAAGAATTAAATTAGTTAATGCACGCAGTAAGTGCTATTAAGTGTTCACCAGTATTACTACTATTATCCTCAAAACTCTGCCATTGCTCTGAACCGTTTTGGAATTCTGGAATCTACCTTCCAGTCCATTTACAGAACATGAAGGTCTGTTTTATTGCTTTGGTGACATTTAATTTTGGAGGAAAAAAAAAAAAGTATTCTCCAGTTTGATTCATTCATTGACTTTGTTATTTACTGAAAGCCTGCCATGTCCTCAAAGACAAAAGATAGCAGCCGATGTCACGTGAGGATAACAGAAGCTCCTTTTCTGGGGCTCTGTGGTTACTCTCCCAGGAAATGATGGTGACATCTCCTACGAGTGTGGGTGCCCACACGGAGGAGTGTAGCGTCTCCACCGAAGGCTAGAGGGGAGGGGCAGGGACAAATGCAAAGCTGAGAAGTTGAGAAACTGAGGAGGTTGAACTAAATCCTTCTTGCTCTATCTCTGTTAATACAGCCAACTTGCAGAGATTGTTCTGGAATCAACTGACAAGGGCCAAGCCAAACTCAAAAATGTTATGGGGTGTTTAGTGGCTCAAACTGGTGATTTGGGTGGTTGAGCTACTAAAGTTTTACGAGTGTGTAACACAAAGCTGACCAGAGAAGAGCTTAGCACTGACATAATTTACTTCCAGTGAGCAAGTGTTTGCTCCGGATCCTGCCCAAGCTGGGAGACATCCACATTTAGCATGGGGAGAACAGGAGTGGCCAGAACTCCAAATGACTTGCTTCCTAAGAAGAGACACAATTGCATGCAACGCTGATGAGCACCAGGCCAACTTACTCTTCATTTTGTAAGTTGATATAAAGGTAGTAGACAGACGATCTAAGAGGTAGAGATGGGTCACTAACAATATGACTTCAAATGCTAATCACCACTAAGCAGCGAAGTCACATAGATAAAAGGACTTTTGACCTCCTCTTCACCCCATTGGTTGCGCTCTGGAGAGGGGAAAAGGCGGGAACGACATCAAGGGGAGGACAGTCCTCCCAAATGCACCACAGTGCTTGAGCTAAACGTGAAGTACAAGGATCAGAGTGCAGTGTTCCACTTCCATTTCAGTTAGCAGAAAACAGAACTGCATTTCCAAAATAACATCTGGGGACAATATTTCAAAAGCTATGACAAGTGAGAAAAAAATCCAAGGGACTCAGTAAAAAAAAAAAAAAAAAAGACCTTTAAATGTACGGGGGTCACTGGTCCAAATGCCTGCAGAAGCCAAGCAGGCAGCAACATGGGGAGGGAGAGACCGTGTGGGGCCAGGGAGTGGCAGCAGCTCGGGGGGCGGCGTTCAGGCCCCAGGCTTGTCTAAAACCAGGCCAGATGCACTCAGTAGGGGGCTCGGCCGTTAAACTGGCAAATAAAAACCCCCAATATTTTTCTTGGGGGAATAAAGTATTGCAGTATGGCTCAGCTTGAGGCAGCGTGGTGCCGTTTGGGATTCTCATACATTCTCGTGAGTCACGGCAAATAATCTGCTTGGATCTGGGAGAGGCTAAGTTGGGGACAGAAAAGAGAAAAGGACAAAGGTTGAGAGTGATCATGAGAAGAAGAGGAGGGCCGGAGAATGGAATGTGAGACATCTGGAAACATCGCCAGATGCTAGGCATGCCCGGGGAGGAGGAAGACCTTGGGCAATCGGCTTCACCCTGCTGTGCCTGTTTCCTCATCTATGAAATGGGACTATCCCCACTCCCGATGCCTGGAAAGCTCCTGGCCCAGTGCTCAGAATCATGTCAACCCTCCCATTCCCCCACCCCTCTGCTGCCTCCCACCACCCGGCCCTCCCCTCCACATGGAAACATTCGCGGGGCAAAAGCCAAAAGCAGCTGCTAGTACGTTTGTGTACCTCTGGTTTAGCAGAAAATACTGCCAAATTGGAACTGGTTTCTATTGTATACCATGTCAAAGCTGTCTTCTCAACCAACAAGTGTTTATTTAGCACCTTCTGGAGTTTTGTATGTGGGGAAACAAAAGCTCAGGAAATTAGGTAACGTGCCCATGGTCATCATCCAGCCCACAGACAGAAGAGCTGAGGACAGAAGGCTCCATCTGATTCCGGGCCCGCAAAAGCTAAAGAGGACCCCTGTGGTGCAGGAGCCACAGACAAAGTGGAGACTACTTCCCCTGACACAAAAACAGAGGCGGGAGAGAAGCCAGAAAGGCTGGGAGCAGCCAGGGCCAGATCAAGCATCCACCTGGACATGCTTGTTTCTAAAGAAGGGATGGAATTCGGGGCCCTCCCACGGGGGTGGACAACAAGGGGACAGCAGAGAATTTTCTGCTGAGCGGTCTGAGCAGACACAGAACTCTGAAGTAAGACAGTGTCAGACAAAGAGACTCACAGTGAGGAAATGATGACAATACCGAAATGGGTCTGTCCATCGTCATTACGTTAGAAATTCAATTCTTTCATCCTACAGCACCTCGTGTATCTGGCCCTTCCCAGTCAGAATTCACAACGAAGCACCCCAGATGGTGAGCTCAATTGTACCTTTGGACCATATATAGAAAACAAGCTTCGCCAAACCCAAGAGCAGGACAAGTGTGATCTATGAGGAGCATATTTAGTTTTCTCAGGGGAAAAGGCTATTTCCAAGCCCCTCCAAGCCATCCAGAAGAGCTGGCATTTATCAACAAATCACTGACAAGATCATTAAAACATATTTCACTCCCTCATCAAGAAAGCCCTGCCCCCAAGACTTTTGGCTCCTTCCGGACAGAGATTGAGTCCTCATGTGCCCCAAGAACAAGACCCAGCCGCATACCTGCTACTCACGGGGCCGCTGTGAGGATAAAATGAGGTAACAGTAAACATGAGTGAAGGTGAGCCATCACCATCATCTTCTTCTGAGGCAACACTAACTGATTCCATGCCCCGCCCCAACCCATTATTCCAGATGGCTCTTCCACCAACCTAGTGAGGCACGCAGGACTTCATTATCTTCCACCGACAGGGAGGGGGAAACAGAGTCCCTGAGAGAGACTCTTGATTCCCAGTACGGGGATCCCTCCCCTGGCCTCTGCTGGGGAGTGTTCTACCTCATCTTTCACTGCCCACCCTCCCCCAACCTTTTTTAACCTTTTTATTGTATAAAATATAGACACAGAAAGTCATATCAAACAACTCTATCGCCTGGGGAATTCTTTTTTTTTTTTTTTTTTTTTTTAAAGATTTTATTTATTTATTTGAGAGAGAGAGAATGAGAGACAGAGACCACGAGAGGGAAGAGAGCAGAGGGAGAAGCAGACTCCCAGCCGAGCGGGGAGCCCGATGCGGGACTCGATCCCGGGACTCCAGGACCATGACCTGAGCCGAAGGCAGTCGCTTAACCAACTGAGCCACCCAGGCGCCCCTCGCCTGGGGAATTCTTACAAGACAAACACCCTTGTAACTACCGCCCAGGTTAAAAAAAGACCATTGTCAATCACCTCATCCCAATTAAGAGGCTCCCCTCTCCACCCGAAAGTAACTGCTTCCCTGACTTTTAGAATAATCACCTCATTCCATTTCCTTATGGCTTAATCACTCAAGTGTACATGCCTACACGACTTTAGTCTTGCTCACTTTTACCCTTACTCAAGGAGTCTTTAAAATCTCTTCATCTGCAGATGCCCTTTTCTAGCTCTTTCTTTTCCTTACAATTTATTTGTTAAAGAATCTGAACTGTTTGACCCGCAGAGTTTCCCCTTAGATAGAAAACTGTATAGTTTCATATGTTCCTCTGTTCTGTGTGTTTCTTTCACTTGGCAGCTGGATTTCAAGGCTTGACCAGTCCAGGTTCAGTCCCTTTGCTCAAGACTTTGCCAGTGGTGCGTTCTTCTATCAGGAGCCACATCATTTCCGGCTGTCACTTTTTTGGGGGGCAGGGGAGGGGTGCTAGCAGCCCTTGATGCTCAGTGGTTAGATACATTAATTCACTGGGAGTTACAAAATGGTGACATTCTAATGTAGAATGTCTCACTGTAGTTTTCATTCATTAGCTGGAATAATCTTATAGGAAGGTGGCTTCTTTCATCTAATATTTGGTTCTCCAGTTCTTTTTATTTACTTTGTTAGATACTGATTTAGAACTCATGAATTTAAACATATTTGATAAGGCTATTGCAATTTTTATCCCTCTTGAAATTCAAATTGTCCCATATTTGGCCTGAATTCTTTTACCATGATCCTAGAAATCTTTTAAGTTTCCTTGCTATCTGGTATGTAAAGATGTTCCAAGTTCATCCTATTCATTTCTTATTCCAGAACTGGAATGAGTTTTCTTTTATTGGTAAATGATAATTCAAAATCACAGCCGTGGCACTAGGGATGTTCATTACCATTGGGTCGGTCACGGAGATGCACCTCCCTCTCTCTCCCTCCTCCCTTCTTCTCTCCTTCTCTCCCACGCACACATGTATATATGTTTATATACACACACATGCACACACATGAACACATGCAAACACACACAATACCTCATGATTTCCATCGTTTCCAGTATTTCCAATTTAATCATTCGAATTCAGGACTGACTTTTTTATTTCTTCTATCTTAAATCTATTTTGCCTTTCTCCCACACTAAGAATCCTAGTTCTCAAGGACACAGGGGATAATAGTTAGAACATTCCATAAGTATTCATTTGCTTTATTGCATGTCACACGAATGCATTTCAGAATTGCAGTGCTAATAATACCAGCACCATTATGATTACTGAAATGTTAAAAACTTATTTTCTGCATATGCTATCAGCATTCTCCTTCCATTTTTAAATGTATCATTGTACTCTATCTGTTATGAGACACACAAAGAAACAGAAAAGCTTGACCCGTGGTCAGAAAAAAGAGCAATCAATATAAATTCACTCCGAATGGGCCCACATGTTGGATTTAGCAAAGACTTCAAAGAAGCTATTATGAGTACGATCAAAGATGTAGCAGAAACTACATATAAAGATTTTGTTCAAGATAGATGACGATGATTCAAAAAAATGGGGACTCTCAATAGAGAAACAGAAAAGATAGGAATTAGCTAAATGGAGATTTTTAGAATTAAAAAGTATAAATACAATGAAAAATCCCCTAAATGGGTTCAACAGCAGCTTTGAGATGGCAGAAAAAACACTGACCTTAAAGATACATGAATAAAAACTATCCAGTCCAAAGAACAGAGAGAAAAAGGACTGAAGAAATACAGGCTCATAATTATAAAACTGCTAAAAGACAAAAAAAAAAAAAAAAAAAAAAATTGGAAGTAACAACTAAATCACATACAAGGGAATTAACAATAAGATTGACAGCGACTTCCCACCAGACATAGTGGAAGATACACTCAAGGTTCTGAAAGAAAAGAAACTATCACCAAGAATTCTATATGCAGTAAAACTGTCACTCAGAAATGAAGGTAAATAAAGATGTTCCCAGATAAACAAAAAGGTGAGAGAATTCATAGCTAGCAGACATGCCCAATACAAAATTTTAAAGGAAGTCCATCAGACTGCAAGGAAATGACAACTGAGGGTAATTTGAATCCACAGGAAAAAACTGGCTAAGAGTACTAGAAATGTAAATATGTGGATAAATATAAAATATTGTATAAATACATTTTAAATCATTTCAAACTTCTATAAAAAATAAGATTGCTATAAGGGGATATTTTTCTGCACTGTTGTGTTCATAACATATAGAGAGACATTAATAGCACAAAGGGAGGAAATGAAGCTATATTAGAGCCAAGTTGTATGTTTTACTAAAATTAAGTCAGTATGAACCTGAAGTACTCTGTGATAATTTAAGATGTACATGATAATTCATAGAGGGACCACTGTAAATATTTTTTTAAAAAATACAGCTAAAAAATTCTTCTGTCAACAGAAGAATTAAAATGTAATACTAAAAAGTATTTGTTTAACACAAAAGAAGGTGATGGAGAGGAACAAAGAACTTAAAAAGATACCAGACATAGAGAAAATAGAGCAAGATGGCAGACAAAAATCTGATCATATCAATAGTTACATTAAATGTGAATGGATTAAACACTCCAATCAAAAGGCAAACATTTTTATAGCAGCAAGATCCAACTATATGCCATCTGTAAGAAATATAAAAGAGAGGTACTTTACTCCAAAGACACAAATAGTTTGAAAATAAAAGGATAAAAAAGATATACCTCTGTAAACAATAACTACAAGATAGCTAGTGTAGCTGTATTAGTATCAGGTAAGATAGTCCTTAAGTGATGAAACATTACCAGAGACAAGGAGGCATTTATGAAGAACCTACAGCAACATCTTATGTTATGGTGAAAGACCAAATGCTTTCTTCTTAAGGTCAGGCAGGAATAAGATAAAGATGTCTGCTCTTACCACCTCTCTTCAACTTTGTATTGGAGGTTCTTGCCAGTGCAATAAGGTAATAAATGGAAATAAAAGACATACAGTTTGGAAATGAGAAGTAAAACTGTTTTTATTCACTGATGACATGATCCCATATATAAAAATTCTAAGTAACCTATTAAAAAATTACAACAACTAATTAGTAAGTTTGGCAAGGTTGCAAGATACAATACCAACATACAAAATCAACAGTTACATCTATATAATAGTAAAGTAATCTGAAAGTGAAATTAAGAAAATAATTCCATTCACAAGAGCATGAAAATGAGTAAAATACTTAGGACAAACTTAACAAAAAATGCAAAACTTGCACAATAAAAACTACAAAACATGTTTGAGAGAAATTAAAGAAAATCTAAATAAATGGAGAGATACTGGATTGGAAGATTCACTATTACTTATACGGCAATTCTCCTTAAATTGATCCAGAGATTCACTGCCAACCTTATCAAAATCCTGGCAGGCTTTTTGTGTAGAAATTGACAAGCTGATTCTAAAATGTGTATGGAAATGTCAAGGACTGAGAGTAGCCAAAATAATTTTGAGAAAGAACAAAGTTAGAGAACTTACACTATCTAACTTCAAAACTTGCTGTAAAGCTACATATTTAAGACAGTGTGGTATTGGCTTAAGGGTAGACATATACATCAGTGAAACAAAATAGAGACTCCAGAAATAAACCTTTAGATTTATGTTCAGTTAACTAATTTTTTACTAGTGTCAAGGCAATTTAGTGGGAAAAGAGACTTTTCAACAAATGGTGGTTGGACAACTGGGTATTCAGATACAAAAAAATTCTACTTTGACCCTTACCTCACACCATACACAAATATCAAAAAACAGACTAGAGACCTACATGTAAAAGCTAAAACTATAAAATTTCTGGAATAAAACATAGGAGAAAATCTTTGTGGTCTTAGGTTAGGCAAAATTTTCTTAGACGTGACACCAAAAGGATGATCCATAAAAAGAAAAATTGATAAAATGGACTTCATCCAAAATCAACTTTTCCTCAACTTTAAAAAATGAATACAAGCCACAGACAGGCAGAAAATATTTGCAAATTATATATCTAATAAAAGACTTGTATTCAGAATATATAAAGAACTCCCACAATTTGATACTAAGACAAACGAATAGAAAACAGGTCAAAAAATTTGAATAGATATTTCACCACAGAAGATACAAGAAGAGCTAACAGGCAAACCAAAACTGCTGAACCTCATTAATCATTAGAGAAATGCACATTCGAATCACAATGAGATACCAATACAAACTCATGAGACTGGCTTTAATTTAAAAACTGGCAATCCCAAAATAGAGCTACCATATGATCCAGCAATTGCACTACTGGGTATTTACCCCAAAGATACAAAAGTAGGGATCCGAAAGGGTACGTGCACCCCGATGTTTATAGCAGCAATGTCCACAATAGCCAAACTGTGGAAAGAGCCAAGATGTCCATCGACAGATGAATGGATAAAGAAGATGTGGTATATATACACAATGGAATATTATGCAGCCATCAAATGGAATGAGATCTTGCCATTTGCAATGACGTGGATGGAACTGGAGGGTATTATGTTGAGCGAAATAAGTCAAAAAGAGAAAGACATGTATCATATGACCTCACTGATATGAGGAATTCTTAATCGCAGGAAACAAACTGAGGGTTGCTGGAGTGAGGGGTGGGGTGGGAGGGATGGGGTGACTGGGTGATAGACACTGGGGAGGGTATGTGCTCTGGTAAGTGCTGTGAATTGTGCAAGACTGTTGAATCTCAGATCTCTACCTCTGAAACAAATAATGCAATATATGTTAAGAAAAAAAAAAAGAAGAAGATAGCAGGAGGGGAAGAATGAAGGGGGCGGAAATCGGAGGGGCAGACGAAACATGAGAGATGATGGACTCTGAAAAACAAACTGAGGGTTCTAGAGGGGAGGGGGGTGGGAGGATGGGTTAGCCTGGTGGTGGGTATTGGGGAGGGCATGTTCTGCATGGAGCACTGGGTGTTATGCACAAACAATGAATCATGGAACACTACATCTAAAACTAATGATGTAATGTATGGGGATTAACATAAGAATAAAAAAAAAAAACTGGCAATCCCAATTGCTGAAGAGAATAGAAAGAAGCTGGAACACTCACACGTTGCTGGCAGGAATATAAAACAGCACAACCGCTTTGGAAAACAGCTTGTCAGTTTTCTTAAAAAGTTAAACATGAACTTATCATATGGCCCACCAATTCCACTCCTATGAATCTATCCAGGGAAATGAAAACATGTGTCTACAGAAAGATTTGTACAGGAATGTTCATGGCAGCATTATGCATAATAGCTAAAAAGTGCACACAATCCAAATGTTCACCAATTGGTAAATGAGTCTACAAAAGAGCGCATATCCATACAATGGAATAACTATTTAGCAATAAAAGGGAACGACTTACTGAGACATGCTACAATGTGGGTGAACATAAAAACCACGCTAAGTGAAAGAGGCAGGACACAAAGGACCACATATTCCGTGATTCCATTTATGTGAAATTTTTGGAAAAGGCAAATCTATAGAGACAGGTAACAAACAGATCAGTGGTTGTCTGGGGCAGAGGGTGAGAGTGGGTTATGGAAATGTTCTAAGGCTCAAGCGTGCCAATGCGTGCACCGCTGTGAAAACTGACTGAAAACAACTGAACTGCGTGTTTGCAAAGGTGCATTTATATATATATAAAACACCGGAATAAAGCTGCTAAAAAATATAGCAGCTTGCTTTATGATAATTCTTGCCTACCTCCCCCTCCCCCACATTTACCTCTACCTTTTTGTTCTCTTCTGCTTGTGTTACTTCTTGGTTGATTTCCACTCCATACTTCCTAGTTCCCCCTCACTATGGGGAGCATTCCCAGCAAAGAGCCCAGAGGTCCGTTTTCAAGTCTTCAGAGGGCCCAGACTGCTCCAGCCCCTTGGATCTTACTTGGCTCATCCCAGTTGGCCAGACGAGCTGTCCAGTACATACTTGTTGGTTATTTCAGGGTCTCTGGTTCTCAGGCCCATGAGATGCCCCATTGCTTCCTTCTGCTTTCTCCCACACAAATGCAAGTGACATTCCAGTCCATGGTATAAGTGCTTACTACATGCCAGACACCGTCAGGCACACTATGATGTAGGTCCATTACTATCCCCAGTTTATGAAAGGGGGAAACTGAAACACAGACAGGTTAGGTAACTTGCCAAGGTCACAGTGCTAGCAAATGTCTCTGATAACACCAGAGTCAGTGATCTGTAACCACTAGAGAATGTTGCCTCTAACGAGCGTATGAAGTGTATCTGGCCTGACAGATCTGGCATTCCCCCGTGACTAACACCTGTGTCCCCCTCAGTCCTCCCTAAGATGGGAAATCGTACCCCTCCTTCAAAGACCAAGTTCAAATGTTAATTCTTCTAAGAAACCAGATGAATTCACATTGGCAGGCAGGTGGCTTCTTCTTCCTCCCCTCCCTTCTTTTCTCCAGCCCATCCCTCTATGATAGTGCTTTTCACCAGGTGTTATAATTATTCGTTGACATCCTTGTCTTTCCCCATGAGCTCAGAGAACGTTTTTTATTCATCTCATATCCCAGAGCTTACCCCAGTGACTGGCGCCCAGCAGGCTCTCAATAAACATGCATGGAATTGAGTGGGCAATAGTTGGTTTAAAAAAAAAAAAAAAACAAACTAGCTCAAAATGTACTTGAAAGCAATATAATTGCTTCTTTTAAAAAAAATCTTTAATTCAGAGGTTTTTTTTTACCAAGGCTGGCTAATGAGTTTTTCTGGGGTATTCTTCAGAAGAAACACAGCATCTGATTCTTCCTGATATTTTAGCTGCTTATTTCCAACATGCAGAGATTGGTGCTTCTGATGCTAATATGCCAGGGAGATTCAAAGGAGAACCAGCTACCATATCCTTCAACCAAGCACCTGCCAGCAGAGAGAGGCTGGAGGAGGAAGAGCTAGGAGACGGAAGGTACCGTGCGTCTGTGCCAGGTCTAAAGCATTACCACCAAAGTGACCTATGAAAAAGCGGGAAAAATTCAAACCTAAAATAGAGAGGAAGGAGGGAAAACCAAATGTCAGTTGAAAAAAAAGTAACTCGTTAATTTTTTTAAAAACCTTGTAATTTAATGCAGGATTCTGCTGTGAGAACAATTATATTGTGGATTTCCTTGTTGGTGTACAGATCTATGGTGGACACCGCCATACAAATATAAAGGCAGGTACTTCTAAGAAAATTTATAGGCCCTCTCATTTTCAATAGAAGGTTCTAGTATTTCCTAAGAAAAGTCAGAAATTCTGCAAAGATGTCTCAGTCATTTTCTGGGCTTTAGCTCAATCACTCTCTGCAGCTCTAAGAGTTGACTAAAAATACCTCCAGGAAAAAAAAGAACGGAGAAAAAAACAATGATTTAAAAAGAAATAGGTAGGAAGTACGCCTTGAAAAGAGCTGAGGCCCTCACTCCCTCCAACCCTGCTCTCGTGTGAAATCTTAATGCATTTGACCCCCAAACCAGGGGAGGAAAACAGCAGGTTAAGGAGTTTTCTCCGGCCAAGAGCCAGAACAGGGGTGCTGTCTGCTCTTCCCACCCTCTTCCATCCACCCTGCTTCTACAGCAAACACATCTGGATCCACTCTGTGTCACCAAATTACCGGGAAAGTTCCCCACAGTCTGACAGGCTCAGAGAGGGTGAAATTTGGCTTCCTTCTTGACCAGACAGGATGCGAATTCCTCTTTCCCAACACACGTGTGTCATTTCAACAGTCTGCCCTTGAGGGGCTGGGTACAAAGGCCACATATACTCTTACATGCCCAACTTGGCCCCACGGAGTTTCAAGTCGAAGAGATACTTACTTAAAAAATGTGGGTCTGGGAGGCCCTGGGAGCAAACTTTCTCAACAACTAAACCACTGAAGCCAATAATTCTCTTTCCTGCTGTGGGAACTCTGGACTCCCATCCAGATGTGTATATGCTAGGCTTAAGTGAGGAGGCCTCCAATCACTGAAATTCCACTAAGCTAGGAGCATCTCAGGAATGAGTCTTTCAGAGCCTGCTTGAGGACTTTGCTTAAAAAAAAAAAAAAAAAAAAAAAAAAAAGATTTTATTTATTTATTTGAGAGACAGTGAGAGAGAGAGAGAGAGAGAGCAAGCACAAGTTGGGGGGAGGGGCAAAGGGAGAAGCAGACTCCCTGCTGACCTGGGAACTCGATGCAGGACTCGATCCCAGGACCCCAGGATCATGACCTGAGCTGAAGGCAGATGCTTAACTGACTGAGACACCCAGGTGTCCTGATGATTTTCTTATAATTAAGCCACAATTATTCTAAGTACCCTCCGATCTCAGAGATAAGGCAGAAAGCAGAGGTTCCTATGATCTACCCAGAAAATATATGATTTCTTACTGAGGTCAAGGAAGGTGTTTGATACCTGAACCTCTCCCCACTCCTTTAACCGAAGGACATCATATGCAGAAAGACCTAGATGAGCAGAGCACATCTCCCTCTTTACCACTGAGAAGCAGGAACCGGGGCAGTAAGTTCCACTTAGCTCTCAATAAATATATACTACGCTACCTAATTTTAAAGAAAGCATGAAACCATTAAGCATCTGTGAGTCACAGCCATCTCCACTGAGAACGAGAAGTTCATTCACTCATTCGTTCATTCACGTCCAATTCTACACCAGACATTGCTCAAGGTACACATCCCTCCCCAAACAAAACAGAAATTTCTGCCCACGTGGAACTTATATTCTAGGGAGGAGAGACAACTTAGATGAGAAAAAAATAAAATACAATGTGAGCAAAGGGTTAACAAATTCCTTTCCTCCTATGCTTCACAATTTGACCTGAGGTTAACTTCCTAGTTCTGTTTCCCTGGAAACCTAAAAAAGATAAAATGTCGATTATGTTACTAGGCAACACTGCTTATCATAGAAATGACCCCTGATTGATAACTTGCATCTGGACTGGAAGGAACATTCATATCTGATGGGGACATTGTAGCTTGGGCTTCCTCTAATGTGAGGACTTAAAACTGGGCATATCCCTTGGGGAACCCTGAATACTTGGGACAGATCCCACATTTACTAATTGTGAGGCTCATTCTCTACCAGTGAGCTGTCACTTGAAGGGGAAGGGGCAAACAGAACAGCTCCTGGGTGGCCATATGGATTGCTGAGAGCATGATTTACAAAGAAGAGAAACCCCTGACATGGCCTTGCTGGCAATTTATAATCCTGTTCTAGATCTTTCTATTTAGATGGGTGTCAACTGCGGCCTATGAAAGACCTGTGAGTCAGAATGTTTAACTGAACCTAAGAAGACCCTGGTAAGCACTGTTTATAGTATATTTGATGCTGGTTAAATGTTAAGGAGAAAAATAAGGCAGAAAAAAAAGGACAGGTGAGTTGGACAAGATGCTTCTGAAGATCCCTTCAGGTCTAAATAATAAGCATCCCTCACACCCCACCTTGACTCTGCTAGTTGGCCCTCATGCACTGATTTGTCTTCAGGCTTCTGCTCAGTTACTCCCTCGGGAAAACCTCCCCTAGCCACCAAATCTAGGTCAATTTCATTTTAAAATGGACTCACAGAAATGGGTACCTTTCTTTCTGAACACTATCTTAGCACTATCCATCCAAGAATATCATGATCTAATTTCTCTCTGAGAGCAAGCAGCATGTCTGGCTGCTCACCACTTTATCCCTAGCACCTGGAGAACGTCTGGCACAGGGCAGGAGCTGAAGAGATGCCGGAAGAACAAGTGACTATCACAACATACGTGAAACCAAACAGAGGTGGGGAGTACTCCTCATACCACACTGTTTGCTCCTGTGTACGTCTATTCATGCTACTCCCATCCAGCGCACGACCCCAGAGTGGCTCTACAGATATCACCATTGCTATCAGGAATGCCCAGGGGATCGATCTCCAATCACACCAAGAGGTATTGGGAATATTACAAAAATTAAGTTCATTTTGATTGTTAGACACCGTACTGTACAACCATCACTTTTTAGGAAAACATGCAAAGTGAAAGGGTAAATTTAAAAACATTAACGTTGTCGGGGCACCTGGGTGGCTCAGTCGGTCAAGCGTCTGCCTTCGGCTCAGGTCATGATCCCAGGATCGTGGGATCGAGCCCTGCATCGGGCTCCCTGCTCACTGGGAAGCCTGCTTCTCCCTCTCCCACTCCCCTTGCTTGTGTTCCCTCTCTCGCTGTCTCCCTCTTTCTCTCTCTCTCTCTGTGTCAAATAAATAAATAAATAAGTAAATAAATAAATAAATAAATAAATAAAAAACAAAAACAAAAACAAAAACAAAAAAACATTAACGTTGTCTTCTTCCTGTGTCCTAAGGCTTAACCCACTGGTAGTTATTATTTATTTTCCGGCTGAACTAGAAAATCCATAGGGATCATTTGCTATCTTGACCCTAGCTCCTAGCACAGAAAATCTGATGGATGAATAAATAAGAGAACGAATAAACAAAGAATCTCTCCCTTTCCTCCTGCCCCCATTAAAGCAGAAAATCACCACCCGAGACAAATCTCTTGTGAAGAACTAAAAGAAACTCCTGTACCAGTTCCTGTTTCAGAGAATTCCAACTCTAAATGGCGGCCAAAGGAGGCAGAGCACAGCTGGTCAAAACCATGTGGGGAGGGGCCTTTACGAAATGTAATTAACTGCTAGTTAGTTCGCCAGTCCCTCCCCCTACACCCCCCAATCCTCAGAGCTTTGGAAGCTGAAATGACCCACCCTGTTCTTCTGCTGAAGCCAAGTGCAGACCAACATGGATGCAACCCACCTTGTGCTCATAAAGCTTTCAGACGACACAGGACTCTAACATTCATTGTTAGTACACTGAAAGCAATTACCTTTTCCCTATAATGCATTCCCCATAATTCATCACTGAAAGTGGCCTTGGAGTTTCATAATTAAAATTGACAAAAATTTCTTTGTTTCCATACCAACAGTTTTGATGGCATTAAGGGATTAGGCAGACCTAGTCTACATTTAAACAAAACAGAGAAGATTTGGCTGATGCTTTTTGTTACATGAATAATTACATTTAGACTGGCTTTTAAAAGTCCTTGTTTTCTAAGTGTAATGTATTCCTTCAAGCTCTGCTGCTCAGTGTTCCACTTTCAAAAACAGGGTACTAACTGGGCATGGTCTGTATGGGCCAAGTGGTGAGAAAGTGAGACTGGGTGTCAGAAGAAGGAGGTGCAGGTCCCAGCTCTGCCACCAACCAGTTGTGTGGCCCTGAGTAAATCATGCTGCCTTATTTATTGACTGTTTTCCCAAACAAATTGTAAACTCCACAGGGGCACTGACTGGGTCTCACTTGTCCTCTTAGATCAGTATTTGGCTCTAGTAAGTAACCTAGTAAGATTCTCGATAAACATTTATTAAACAATATTGCACATGATTTCTCCAGATCTTAGACTTCTCATTTATCAAAGGCAGTGATTGAAACAAATGTGCTCTGACAGATTCTGTACCCCACCATCATCTCAACTATTATGGAAATTCTCCTTAATAGTGAGATGACTCATGGGACGTGCTCAGCACAGTGAGCTAGGTTGACCAGAAGTCTTCCACACCGAGTCTATGCCTCTCTCCCCTCACAACTGCTTCAGCCACACTGGACCCCTTTCAGATTCTGAAACACATCAAGCTCCTTCCTGGGTCAAGAGCTTGCACATGCTGGACCCTCCGCTTGGAATCCTCTTTCTCCTGCTCTCAGCAGGTTACCTCCTGCTCACCGTCATGTCCTGGGCTCTGGGTCGCCTCCTCAGGAGGCCCAGCCTGACCACCCTACCTAAGCAGGTGCCCTCTGTTATCTGCATTCACTGCACCCATTCATTCCCTGGCACATATTCTAATTTGTAATTGTATCCATTGGTTTACTTGCTTATCATCTGTCTCCCTCAGTAGACTGCATCCTCCCTGAAAGCCTGGACCATGTCTCTTCCATTCACCAATGTAGCACCAAGCACAATACTGGACACATAGGGGAACTCAATAAATACTTGTCCGATGACTGGCCAAACCCACTGTGTGCCAGGTCCTATGCTGAGAGGTTTATATAAAAATCCACAGATCTCTACACAAACCCTCACTCTAGCCAGATTGGTCTCCTCATACCCTGCAGAATATATACAATGCTTATTAGAGCTCTAACTGCACACTTCTGCCCACTATTTGGGAGGCGGCCCTGGCTCTCCACAGTCGATTTGCATCGACATCATTCCCAGCACACTTCTCCAAAGCTTTACCCCCCTTTACAGATCGTGCAGCCGTGTCCATATGGCAGCTTCCTTATTTGCTTTTGTGGCAAGCTGAACTCGCCTTGTCAACACACCCAAACTATCCTGAAATTGCTTGTTTGCATCCTTAATTCCCCATGGGACTGTGAGTTATAGCAAGGCAGGGACTTTGCCCCTCCTCTTCACCATTGCCTAAGATAGGGTCTGGTACCTAATAGGTAGGCAAGTCATCCTCCCTATATGACCTTCCTGAATGAAGGAATAAATGGACCTAGAAACTCGAGCTCACTTGGGTCAGTTAAAGAGATCAGGTGTTCTCCCATTGTTTACTCTTTTATACAACAGAACTGCGTTACCTACATTTATGTCTTAATCTTTCCTTTTCTCCTACTATCTCTTAGAATGCAGGCCCATTTCCTTCTAATCTCTGCCTCTCTCTCAAAGACCATCATGGACAAAACGCTGATACGTTTTAAATGCTTCCTGGAACCGTGTCTGAATTCTCTCCCCATTCATTGCATTTGACTTATGATATAAAAAGCCATATGTAGTTTAAAAAGTGAACACTTCTTACCACTGCGGGAGGGAAGGCAGCCTGAATGCTAGAATGCATAGGCCAAGGCCAAGCTGCTCTGGTGCCTGGGGAGCCAGCACGGGGGCCCCCCTCACTTCCTGGCCGGCCCCTTCCCACGACCCCCTCCCTGTGACCTGCTGCCGCTGCTGTCTCTGGGGCGGGAAACACAGGAAGCGCCCTCCTCAGCAGCCCCTAGGATACTGCATGCCTCAGTGCCCCTTTTTTGGCCTGCTAATTCTAGGCTACATTAAGCAGGGCTGAACAGGTCAACAAAATTACTGAGGAAGTCTAGGGATTTTTAAAGCCAATGCACAGTGGTGATTAGTGGTCTATTTGATTGACTATAATAACAAAACTCTAAAAAGCCCCTCTACACCCCTTTCTTCCCCAGCGCGGCGCCAAGCACCGCAGGGCAACTCAGAGTCTGATCAAACCTCCTCCGAGTCGGGGTTTCCAGGGTAGAACTCCATGATGCACCCCAGCAAAGAGTATGACCCACGGGCACGTCTCCCAGGTGTCCCTGGGCATTTGCCTTCTTGTTTTAATGTATCCCCACCCTCCCTGAATTAAAACCAATTCGGAGCCCAGGAAAACACCCGCTGCCATCCATTTTGCTCAGCCAGTGCGTCTGACAGGGCTGACAAGAAGCACAGTTACTTGAAATGTCCTTTGCTACCCTTTGTTGATAAGAGATGGTCAAATATTCCTAAAACAGCAGGCAGTCAATAACTGGCATCCCAAACCTGAGCTGCCTGGAAATTCTGGCCACAAGGACTCAAGCGAGGAGTATCATTTCTCTTCTCCTTAGAAGGCTGAGGGGAGGAGGGCGCCTGGCTGGCTCAGTTGGTGGAGCGTGTGATTCTTGATCTCAGGGTTGTGAGTTCAAGCCCCACATTGGGTGTGGAGATTATTTAAAATTAAATAAAATAAAAATCTTAAAAAAAAACTCCAACAAGGCTGAGGGGACCCCCAGGCTGAGGCCATCTCTGGGCCACTATCTGTGCTGCCCAGCGGCCACCCCTCGCCAGTCACCCCACCTCCTCTCGGGCGCGCCGACATGGCCATCAGTCATGACAGCCAGCCCGGCTAACCGATATACGTCTTGAGCCGAGCTCACCTAAACCAGCAGCCATAAATAAATGCCCTTCCCTGAAAAATGTGTCATGTGAGGCTCAGCAACCAAATGAGTGATGTCTGCATTGCAGACTTCCACTTCCACTGGAGGCTGACCTTCACCTGGTCCCACGTCCACCTGGGAAGTCGGCCGGGCATCCGCATCACTGGCAATGACAGCTTGGCACCTGCCGCTTGCCTGACGCTTTAGGAAGCGCTCCCACACGCATTGTCTTACTTGTCACTCAGCTGTGTGACCTGGGGGGCGCCAGACCCGTTTTACAGATAAAGAAACCGAGACCCAGTGAGGAGAAGGACTGGTTCCAAATCCAAGTCCTCTGGCTCCGACACCCTTGCTGCCCCTCGTCTGAGCGCCTGCCTCAGCAAGGCCACTCCGGGAACCCTTGGAGGTCGCGTCCTGGCCCTCTGAGGCTAACGCGCTCTCCTTACACCCTCTGCAGAGCTGAGCAAGAGGGTTTTCTTTCATTCTTCGCAGGCTTGCTGCTGCCATCCAGAGGGACAGGAGAGCTAGACACGAGACAGATGTGGCTGTGGGGCTCAGATAGGACAGGGTATTCTGTCCCAACAGGAGGAAAGAGGCTGCAGGAGGGGCGGGGAGAGAGGAAAACGGGAGGAGGAGAGAGGAGGAAACAAGAGGATCCGAGGCTCGCTCTGGATGAGACACGAGGAAAAGTGGGAGGAGAAAACGCCAATCAGCAGCAGAGGCTGGGAACCACCCCCGGCAACGTCTTGTCCCTGGGTCCCGAGCCTCCTCCCAGGGAGGCAGGATGACGACAGACCACTCGCTGCTGGAGGGTCGGACCCAACCTCTGCGCACACAGACAGACTTTCCCCTGAGTGGAGCAGTGCTGGAAGGACGGACGGCAGAACCCGGCAGCCAGGTCCCCGTGGACACACGGGGGCAACACTATTCATAGCACCAGCCTCGAGGGGCGGCAGTGCCCGGGAAAGAGCCGACGCCGTGAGGATCAAGGACGGTGAAGTAAGAGCCTTGGTCTGGGACTCGGATTCTTTCTGAAAGAGACCCGAGTTCACTAGTTTGTTCACATACTCTCGGGAAAGATGGGAGGATTATAAAGAGTAAGATTAATTACTAAATCTCGTTAAGTCCTCAGGGATGACAACTACAAAGCTGAATACATCGAAGTACATTTCTAAAGAAAAAGATGTGCTTTATCAATTCCCATCTCTTATTGCGAAGCTCTTCTACAGCCCCTATTCTTAATCTTTGCAAATCAGTCAAACCCCGTCTGTGATATCCTTCCAGATACATAATTTTAAAGTGCAGAGGGGCGCCTGGGTGGCTCGGTCGGTTAAGCAACTGACTCTTGGTTTTAGCTCAGGTCATGATCTCAGGGTTGTGAGATCGAGCCCCATGTTGGGTTCCCTGCTGAGCATGGAGCCTGCTTAAGATTTTCTCTCTCCCTCTCCCTCTGCCCCTCCCTGCCACTCTTTCTCTCTCCCCCCGCACCTAAAAAATAAATAAAAATAAAAATAATTTAAAAAATTAAGTACAGAAAAGCAAAAAGGAGCAAACACATCAGAAGATGGGATGTGGGAAGCCATTGGTGCTTAGGGACAGCAGCTACCTCCACGTGCCCCCACCTACTCCACAGAGATCCTGGCCGTGCACGTCCATTGACAATGACGTAGGCGGGGCTCCTGGGCCCCGAGAGACCCACTGCTCTAAGTCAGGCAGCCTGGCAGCACTGGACAGGCCCAAACCTCCTGCTGCTCTCTCTCTTTTCATCCACAGCTTGTGGTCCCCGAACTGGCCTTCACCTCCATCTACCCCAAAGTAATCTCTCATTACTGCTGCAAAGGACATTGCAGCTGGCGAGGACCCTCTAGAGAAGCTGGCCAACCCTATCACTGGCCTCTGGAGCCCAAAAAGAAGAGCAAGAGGACAAGAAAGGAGGAGAAAAGGCTTCAAAGTTAAGCAGTCTCTTCACTTTGGCCATGTCAATGGGAATCTCCTTGAACTTGGGTAAAATAAAAAGAGAAATGAGCCGCTAAGCAATTCCTGGCATGTAATCCATCTTCTAGGACAAACCTCTCATCATTATTTTTTAGTTGGATTCCAGTGGGCAGCCAGCATTTCAGGGCAGGAGGTCAGAGCCCAAGAGGACTAGCTTCTTCCTCTTCAGTGAGTAGGCTTCAGATGAAAATAAATTATCCAGTCCACCTTTACCAATCTTACACAAAACGCTTTCAATAGAAGGTATTGGTTCGGCACCCCTGAGAGCCCCAAGGGAATGCACTCCTGCCTCCGGACTTGCATATGGGAGTCAACCACATACACTTACAGGTTAGAGGGAGAGAGAGCAAGGTTGGGGTTCCTCTGTGATGACCACCATTTATTGTTAAAAGGGAGAAGAAACAAATCACTCAAAAAAATATTCCGTGTTCGCTCCCTTGTCCCTCTACTTATAGCATCATAGGAAAGAGAACTAAAAATTCAGCTTAGAGGACATGCACTATTGCTCAGATGATCTCAGTCAGTGGCAGATGAGATCAAACTTGGAAGCATCTTCCTGGCCACCAAGGCCTCAAGCCAGTCCAAACCTTGGGGTGTTATTGTGGCCTTTCACACGCCATGCCGATCTGAACCAATGGTCTTTGGAGCCAAGCAGGCCTTCTCCACCAACAGTTTAACGGGATTTGAAGAAATAAGCATTTGCAGGCAACAAATGAGAAATGTTTGCATGTGGCTCTGAGCCAGCGAACAGAAGAAATGCCACTCCCATGAGCTATGCCCCAAGGTTTGAAGTTCTTGAAAATGAAGAGGGAGCAACTCCACTGTTCATTATCCAAAGGCTGGGACTCATGTCCCCTCTGTGGTTCCAAGCGCTACTTGGCTATTCCTAGAGGAAGAGGAACAGGCCTACGAGGAGCTACGGAGAAGCCAGATACCTACTGTGGGTCTTCATGCACATCTATCCTGCAGCACAAGGTCAAAACAAGGGACAGCTGAAGAGATCTGTAACAGAATCATCACCTTCCTCATAAGAGCAACACAAAAAGGAAAACAAATGTCAAATGACCAGAGAGCTATCCCTCACGTTCACGTCAGTAAACTTTCCTAAATCCTTTGCAAAGGCAGCTCAAGTGGAAAATGTGCCCGTGTGATGTCAGAACCACCCTCACTTTCCTAAAAACCGTTGGAGATTTGGCAGACCCAATTCTCTGAACTGAGAAGCTGCTCAGGAGATGACCCTGTGTGCTGGGATTTCCAAGTCACTGACTCGTCCCCCAACAGCAGGGGCTGGTCTGTGTGGTACCACTGCTGAGGAGGAGGGGTGGCAGAAAGCTCGCTCCCAGCAGACCCACCCGCTGGCTGGAGCTTCGAACCTGTGACTCCTTCTCACAAAGGAGGCCTCCTTCCTCCCTTCTCCCACGTTCAGACCTCATGGCAAAGGGAGAGAGCCAGGGGAGAAGAGACAAAAGAGCCTACATTCATGATTTTAAAAAACTCTTCCAATCGCAGTTCATGTTCAAAATTGCTTTTATACAATAGCTAAACCGGAGACAGCATGGTGAGGCTTTCTATTTTCCTTCTTTAGGAACCTGAGTTAAAAAACGAAGAAGGCTTACCCATTTTTGAAATAGAGGACATGGGCTCTCTGAAGTCCTGTTTCTAGGAAAAAACCTAGTTCTTGATCGTGGGGAGCAGGGCCGGGCTTAGGGCTTCTGTTTTGAATATTGGTAAGTATTACCTGGAAGGGGAGAAAATCGGAAAACTAATCAGATCCATATCCAAGCCTAATCCCTTCAAACCGCATCTCTACACGCGCTGCACGACCTGACAACCTGACAAATCAGCTTCCTCACACCAACATCGGTGCATGGGGACTGGTGCAGAAGTGAGTGCAAAGATTAGGACAGCTGAGAGAATGACACCTCTGAGCCGGGCATGCGGGGCTCTCCTGGAACGGAAGGGTGCTGAGGGGTGCTCAGTGCCAGGCGGAGCACTGAGGGCTCTGCTGGGTGCCAGGATGTTGACAGAGAGTCTGAGTGAGACAGAAACAGGTCCCAGCAACAGGCCGGAGAAGTCATCATCCACCAATGGCAGAGATCACGGACAGGCTGACGGCAGCTCCTGCCCTACATAAGCTCGATGAACTCCAAAGGAAGCTGAGCTGAGAAGCGCTGTGATTGGCATGGGCCCCGAAATTCCCCAGGGAGGGTGAACTCCTGAGGCTTCAAAGCCAAGGCCTATGGACTCTCAAGGGGAGCTCGGAGAAAAACAAACTAAGCTCTCTCTCTCCCAAAACTTGATCTTTTGTCAACAGATAATGAGCTTTTAAAGGTCTAAATTTTTAGCCCCACAAGAAAGACTGCCAACTAATCAGGAGCAAGACCTTCAAGCGAGTGGGTTATAGTGAAAGGTAAACACATACCTGCTATTAGAGAAGCTACCAGCTTTAAACTGGCAAGTCAAACAAAGCATTTATCAAACAGAAGCCACTTGTAGCCCATTTAAAAACCCTACAAGTGTTCTCCAAACATGCTGTCCACATCTGCTGAAAGTCAGCAGCCCTTCAAAGACCCAGCTGTAAGCCAAAGCCCAAACGTTCTAGAGGTCTCAGAATTATTCTCTGTATGGAGTGGAAGCAATTCCTGCTTCTCTAACTTTCAAGCTTCGGGAAACAGCAAAGACAAGTGCACAATGAACAGATGTTGTGGGATGAAATCCAGGTGGGCAACCCTTGCATTTGAACTGCATCCCAACATCTTATCAAAACTGCCTGGCTCCTTCCCGACTTAGCACTTGGCTCTGTGAGTGCTAAGAGGTAGGTGTTCCTCCTACCCCTGCGAACTGTCATTTTTGGCTCAACTGCAGGCTCCTCCCCAACGCATCCTCCAAGTGCTGCACATGCAAAGAGCGCGGGCTCTTGTAAGTCTCTCTTACAAGAGGATGAGCTTACCCATTCCTCTGAGTTTCAGAAATCATCTCTATGCTGCCCACTCCCAAAGTTATCCTCTCTACTGCAGACTTTCCCATCGAACACTAGACTCATATATTCAACTACTTCCTTGACATCTCTACTTGGAGGCCCAACACTTAACCTTTGAAAATATTAGCCTTCATTGGCTTTCAAGCATAGCTTTTAATTTTTAAAAATGCTGTGATTACTTTAAAGCAAAACCAATTCAGTACAGCACAGAAAGAAAATAAAAAATCATCTCAAAATTCCACCACACAGAAACAACTAGTTAACATTTATTGAACGATAACCCAGGTATCCCTATACATACGTATCAAGGAAAGAAAGATAAAAATCATTTTCCAAAAACTGAGATTGTGTTATGCATGCCAGTTTTAAATGTAAACTGTTACATTTAATTTTAATTAAATTTAACAGGAGAAACTGTGACCAAAGTAATCACTCAACTTCAGAAAAAATGTGTTTTTTTACACATAGTCATTAAAGGTCTGGGCACTTGTCCTGAAGTTAAAAATAGATCTTATATTTATTATATGTATGTATGCGTGTGCACGTGGAGAGAGTATAGATATACAGATATATCTGAACAAATTAAGTCTTTTGCTCCATAAAAGTGGGATGTCTTCCCATTTATTTAGGTTTTCTTTAATTTCTTTCAACAGTGATTTGTAGTTTTCAGGGTATAAGGTTTGCACTTCTTTCTATTATTCCCATGTATTTTCATCTTTTTTTTCTTTTTTAACATATAATGTATGATTTGTTTCAGAGGTACAGGTCTGTGATTCAACAGTCTTACACAATTCACAGTGCTCACCATAGCACATACCCTCCCCAACGTCTATCACCCAGCCACCCCATCCCTCCCACCCCCCACCACTCCAGCAAAACTCAGTTTGTTTCCTGAGATTAAGAATTCCTCATATCAGTGAGATATATTTTCATCTTTTGATGCTATTATAAATGGAATTGTTTTCTTAATTTCATTCTCAGATTGTTAGTGTAGAGAAATAAAAGTGTAGTTTTTATATTGACCTTGTATTCTATAACCTTGCTGAAATCACTTACTAGTTAAAATAGGGTCTGTATGTGTGAATTCCTTAGGATCTTCTGTATACAAGATCATGTCATCTGCAAATTGAGATAGTCTTACTTCTCCCTTTTCAACCTAGATGCCTTTTATTTCTTTATCTTGCCTAATTGCATTGGTTAGAACTTCTACTACAATACTGAATAGAAGTAGTGAGAGCAGACATCCTTGTCTTAATCCTGATCTTAGAGGGAAAAATCCAGTCTTTCACCATTATATATGTTTTAGATGTGGGTTTTTCATATGTGCCTTCTATCAGGGTGAAGATGTGAACCTCTATTCCTATCACAAAACAGTGTTGGGTTTTGTCAAATGTTTTCTCTACATCTCCCGAAATTACCATTATCATGCAGATTTTGTCTTTTATTTTACTGATATATTACATTAATTGATTTTCACATGTTAAGTCAACTTGCATTCCTGAAATGAATCTTGCTCAGTCATGATATATAATCCTTTCTATATGTTGTTGGACTCAGTTTGCTGATATTTTGTTGAGGATATTTGCATCTATATTCATAAGAGATATCAGTCTCATAAAATGAGTTAGGGAATGTTTTCCTCCTCTTTTGTATGCTGGAAGTTTTTATAGTATTGCTATCATTTCTTCCTTTAATGTTTGGTAGAATTCACCAATAAAGTCAACTTGACCTGTAGTTTTCTTTCTGCAAAGGTTTTTAACTACAAATTCAATTTCTTTACTAGACACAGGAATATTTGGGTTATCTCTTTCTTCTTAAGTGAACTTCAATAGTTTGTGTCTTTCAGGGAATCTGTCATTTTTTTTTAAGTGATCACATTTATTGGCATAAAGTTGGTCATAATTTTCCCTTACCACCTTTTTTTTAAGATTTTATTTTTTTAAGTAATCTCTACACCCAACATGGGGCTCAAACTCACAACCCCAAGATCAAGAGTCACATGCTCCACTGACTGAGCCAGCCAGGTGCCCCTTCCCTTGCAGCCTTTTAATGTTTATGAATCTATAGTACTGTCTCCTCTTCTTGGGTGTTGGTAATTTGTTTCTTCTCTCTTTTATTCTTGTTCAACCTTGTTAATAGTTCACAAATTTTATGGATCTTTTAAAAGAATCTATTTTAGTTTCACTGATTTTCTCTTTTTATCTCTTCTATTTCATTGATTTTTGTTCTGATCTTTATTACTCCTCCCTTTTGCTTGCTTTGGCTTTAATTTGTTCTTTTTCTAGTTTCTTGAATTGGAAATTTACACCACTGATTTGAATTTTTTTCCTTTCTAATATATACATTTAATGGTATAAATTCTTCTATATATTTTGTTTTAGACATTTAGAAGCTCTATTATTAGCTACATACACTTTTAGAATTACAATGTCTTGTTGATTAATTGACCCCTTTGTTATGTAACATCTCTCTTTATCACCTGTAAATATTCCTTGTTCTAAATTCTACTCTCTGATGTAATAGTCACCCTAGCTTTGTTTTGATTATTGTTTACATGGTATATAATTTTACTTTTTGCCTACCTATATATTAATTTTAAATGGCTTTCTTATAGATAGCATATATTAGGCCTTGCATTTTCATCCAATCTGAAAATCTCTTCCTTTTAATTGTTCAGACCAATTACATTTAATGTAACTATTGGCATGACTGGAATCATCTTGTTTGTTGTTTTTTTATTTTCCCATCTGTTCTTTGTTCCTTTTTTCCCTCTCATTCTGCTTTTTTGGAATGATGATTCCATTTCATTTCCACTAATGAGTGGTTAATTATGTTTGTCTATCTGTCCATCCACCCATGCCCCCCCACCCTCCCCCCGCTTGGCTGCTGAACGGTATACAATATAGCTCTTTGGCTTATCACAGTCTATGTTCCAAACAATAATACACCGGGCGCCTGGGTGGCTCAGTTGGTTAAGTGACTGCCTTCGGCTCAGGTCATGATCCTGGAGTCCCTGGATCGAGTCCCGCTTTGGGCTCCCTGCTCGGCAGGGAGTCTGCTTCTCCCTCTGACCTTCCTCCCTCTCATGCTCTCTGTCTCTCAAATAAATAAATAAAATCTTAAAAAAAAAAACAATAATACACCAATTCATATATAGTATAAACACTTTATAACAGTATACTTACGTTTAGTCCCCCATCTTTTGTGCTATGGTTGTCATGCATCTTACTCCTATGTTATATATCCCACAATACGTTGTTATTATTGTCGGTTTAGGTGGTCAATTATATTTTTTTAAATTAAAAATAGAAAAAAGTCTGTATGCTCATTGTCACCATTTATGATGATCTTCATTTCATTGTACGTATCTTTATTTTCTTCTGCTTGAACTTCAACATTTCTTGTTATGCAAGTCTGTTGCATTCTTTTAACTTTTGTTTGTCCTATAAAAAAAAAAGTCTGTCTTCTTTCTTCAAAGGTGTTTTGAAATTTTTCATCCAGTACTTTAAAGGCATCTCTCTGATGTTTTCTTTTTTTTTTTATTAAAGATTTTATTTATTGATTTGACAGAGAGAGACACAGTGAGAGAGGGAACACAAGCAGGGCGAGTGGGAGAGGGAGAAGCAGGCTTCCTGCGGAGCAGGGAGCCCGATGCAGGGCTCGATCCCAGGACCCTGGGATCATGACCTGAGCCGAAGGCAGACATTTAACGACTGAGCCACCCAGGTGCCCCTCTCTGACGTCTTCTAACTTGCATAGTTTCTAATGACAAATCTGTTGTAACTATTAGTTTTATTCTTCTGTATTTAAAGTTTCTTTTTCTCTGGCTTCCTTCAAGATTCTGTCTTTGATTTTCAATAGTTTAACTACAATATGTCTAAGTGTATGTTTCTGTTTATCCTGCTTGGGGTCCTCTGAGATTCTTGGATATGTGGTTTGTTGTGTTTCAGTAATTTTGAAAAACTCTCAGCCATTTTTTCTCTTCAAATATTTCTTCTGTTTCAGTTTCTCTCTCTTCTCCTTTTGGGACACCAAATACATATTTTTTCTGTATTTCTTGGATGCTCTGATTTGGCTTTTCCCCACTTTTTTTTTTCTTTTTGTATTTCTATTTGAGTCATCTCTATTAACCTATCTTCAACTGAAAGATATTTTCTTAGCTGTGCCCAGTATTCTAATAAGCCATCAAAAAAACTGATTCATCTTGGGGCACCTGGAGAGCACATGACTCTTGATCTTGGGGTTGTAAGTTTGAGTCCCATGTTGGGGGGTAGAGATTACTTAAAAATAAAACCCTTTTTAAAAAGGATTTATTTATTTATTTTAGAGACAGAGAGAGAGCACACGCATGTGAGTGGAGGAAGGGGCAAAGAAGAGAATCTTCAAGCAGACTCCCTGCTGAGCATGGAGACCAACATGGGGATCAATCCCATGACCCATGAAAACATGACCTGAGCCCAAACCAGGAGTGGGATGCTTAACTGACTGAGCCACCCAGGTGCCCCCAAAATAAAATCTTAAAAAAAAAAAATCTCTTCATCTCTTATATCATGTTTTATTATTTCTAGCATTTCAATTTTACATTTTTGTAGTTTCTATCTCTCTGCTGAAATTCCCATCTCTTTATGTATGTTGTATACTTTTTCCACAATATCCTCTAACACATTATTTGTTGATATTTTTAAGCTCCTATCTGATAGCTCCAACACCTGGGTCACTTCTGGGTTTGGTTTTGTTTATTGCTCTTTACAGAGTTTGCTTATTCCTGTTTGTATGTGCATTTGTGTACATCTCATATTTTTAAATTCAACATTGAAGATTGTGTGTAGAGAAACAGACTGAGGTAAATAATATTTATACCTGAAAGTGGGCAACAGATGTGGGGGACTGAGTCAATCTAGTCAGTAGTTGAAGTTGGGCTGGGTTTTGTTGTTTCTATAATTACCTCCAATGCACCACAGACTTCAAATTCCTCAAGTAGTAGGCTACTAACTTGTGCTTACTCTGGGACCTGGGATGCCAGAAGGTTTTTCTCAGTGTTTCTGTTCCATCCTATTTTCAGCAGTCCCTGTATGCTTGGGCTACACAGGGGATTTCTCTCCAATGTCATGCCCCTTTCCCAGCAGTATTCTATCGTTACTTGTTACTTGGTGCTGTGTTTGTTACATGGCTGATGGTGGGACAGAGAAATTCTTGGATTTTCCTGGTCCAGCCTTGGTCTTAAGAAGGGTCTACATACCTAGAGCTCAGGGATGAGGCTTATCCTCAAGGGGTCCTTTCTGGGCATCTCCCTCCTAGCTCATAGAATGTCTTCTGGGGACAAGAACCACCTAATTTCCACTCCCAGGAAAACTCTGAGCATGATTAAAGCTCCTAGAAGCTCAGGTTCACCCCAAAACATAATTCTCTAGTTATCCCATCTTAATAAATAACATCCACTAAGCTGCCCAAATCAGACACTGGGGAGGGGGTGGGGGTGTGAGGCTTGACACCCTGACACTCTCTAATCTATTACCATGTCCCTAATTATTTCTCAAATATGTCTGTATCTATCCATTTCTATAACCATTACCTTCAAGGAAGCTACCATCACTTCCTATGAGATTTCCACAACAGTCTCCTAAATGGAGTCTCCATGTCATCTCTTGCTCTTTTTCTTCTTCCCACTTCCCACAAGCAGTCTGAATAACTTTCCATAACACAATCTGGGTCATGTTACCCTTGTGATCTTTCTCATCCTTCAGGTGTCAACTTGATTTGTCACCTTGTTGGAAGGGTCTTCTCTGGCCACCTAACATCACATAGGTCTGCCTCTATTATTCCCTCTCACAGTAGCCTGTCCTATTCCTTCATTGCATTTTTTTTCCTTGATTACTGGCTGTCTCCCTCTATGGTGCTGAAACGTCCACAAAGTCAGGGCCACATCTATTTAATTTACTAATATGTTCAATGTCTACTGCAATGTTTGGTGCAGGGAAAGCATTCAATATACATCAGAAATGAATGAAGTCCATAATGAATGAATGAATTTGCAAGACCAATCAGAAATGCAGAAAAAAAGCAATAAGAAAGTAACCTACTATGCACTAGGCACTATGTAGGCACATAGGCTCTCTCATTTATTCCCCCACAAAAAGCCACTGAGATACACACTACTATCCTCTCTTCATTAAAGGAGGAAACGAGGCTTTGTTCCACTGGGTGAGTTGCCCAAACTGCATGGCTAAGTGTTAGAGTTGGTGCTGAAACTCAGGTCCACCTGACTCTGCAGTCCAGCTCCTTCCCCTTTGTCCCATCACTCTGCCTTTGCTTGCAGAACAAAGTCCAAAAGACAAGAGGTCAGAGCTGCCAGTATGAGGCTTTAGGTTATAAATGGGAAGAATGGGAAAGACACAAGGGGAGAGGCAGAGAGAAGAGCTTAGCTCGGGGTTTACCCTTAAGTCTAAGCATCTTGGATTTCATCCCTTCTTCACGAAGAGCCTCTAACACATGGGCCTGGGCAGGAGCATTGTTTGGCAGTGTCGAAGCCACCACTTGTTCTGAGGATAAACACTTCCCTGCAAGAGGACTGCCAACAAGCATCCTTAACAAGTGTATCCTGCTTTGGCAAAAGCATACACCTAGTCACCTAGTGACTAAGGAGGCATGACAGTAAGGGGGCAGAGGCCAAAGACTTTAGGTCAAAAGACCCAGGTTCAACGTCAGGTTCTGATACTCCTCACCACTTGTGGACTTAGGACAATTCCTTCAACCTTTCAGACCTTCACTGTCCTCATCTGTGTAATGGGGATAATAATATATACCTGACGTGATTGTTACGAATTGTAAGTGGAAACTTAAGGAGCATATAAGCATTATAATCCTTAATGGAGATATATTAAAGAGTTACCTTCAAGTAGGAACAAAATAAGGACATTTTTCTACCACTTTTATTTTTTAACATTGTTCTGGAAAATCTGGAGATAGGGTGTGAGAGAGATAAAATGGAAAATATTAGACAGGAAGGAACAAAAACAAAAATCATTCCTCTGCCATATATTCATATTCTTAGAAAAATGAAAAGAATCAACCTATTTTTATAGAATTCAGTATTGTGGCTAATATTCCTATGTTGCTACCCTTGTCGACCTTCAAAATTCAGCTCAGGTGTCCCCTCTTTTAGGAACCATCCCTGAACTACCAGGCTGATCCACCAAGACACTTCTCTGGGCTTGCAGAGTCCTGAGTGTTCCCCACCAAAGCACTGCCCACACTGGTTATGGACCTGGGTCCCCGTTAGATCATATGTTTCCTAAGGACAGGCTCTGTGGCTTATTCATTCCAGTGCCCCTGGTGTGAAACACAGTGCAGAACATAGACAGCACTCAATAGGGGCGCCTGGGTGGCTCAGTTGGTGAAGCATCTGCCTTCAGCTCAGGTCATGATCCCAGGGTCCTGGGATCCAGCCCTGCATGGGGCTCCCTGCTCAGCGGGGAGTCTGCCTCTCCCTATCTCTGACCCTCACCCCTACTTGTGCTCTACTCTCTCTCTCTGAATGAAAAAAAAAAAAAAAGCACTCAGCAAATGTTTGTGTGATTTAAAAAATTAACAGCATTTGCTATATGTGAAAATGTAATTTAAAAAATAATGATCCTATTCACAAAGCAATACAAATAAAAAATCTGGGAATAAAATAAACCTACTAAAATCTGTGAAACAAAAGGTCTTACAAAATGGAAAGAGATAATCGTGGTCACAGATGAGTGAAGACAATATATAATTCTCCAAATTATGTATCGGGTTCATAAAAATCCAACCAATCCCAACAGGATTTTTCTAGAACTCAACAAACTTACTCTAAAATTCATCTAGAAGTATCATCAGAGAAGAACAAGGGATAGTCTGAAAACTATGAGTAATATGTAGTTACCAATCCTTTCAGATGTCGAAACCCATCATAAAGAAGTACTTATTGAATAGTGTCATACTGGTACAACATAAGATTAGCAGAACAAAATAGGAAAGCCAGAAATTACTGCTGTATTTAAAATTTTATTGAATGACTTAAAATATATGACAGCAAATGTGAAAAAGAGATAAGATCATCTTAAAGTGGCAGTGAAATTTGAGAAAAACATTTACTTAGAGTCATATCTAATATCACACAACAAAATAAATCCCAAGAAGATTTGGATATTAAAAGTTGTTTTGAAAATATGGAAAAGGATTGAAAATTTTTTAAATCCTAGAGGGAGTCTATTCCAATATTTCAGCTTTAAAACAATGAAATAAATGTAATAAAAAAAATCAGGTTCAACTATATACAGATTTAAAATGTATGAGCAACTTAAAAATGGAAATTTACTGACTGAGAAAATATTCAGAGCAAATATGATTAAAGAGTTAACATATTTATGATATAGATTTTATTCAAATAATCAGAAAAAGACTTCATCCAAAAACTGGACAGAAAATACACATAGACAAGAAAGGAATAAAACATAAAGTTACCACAGGACCCAACAATTCCACTCCTAGGTATACACCCAAAACTGAAAGCACTGCCCATACAGAATCTTGTATACGAACATTTGTAGAAGCATTATTATAATAGCCAAAAAATGACGAACTGTAGAAATGATCCCTGAAAGTATAGCCAAAAAGTGGAAGGAATCCAAATGATAAATGATGAATGGATAAACCCAATGTAGCATATCCATAAAATGGCATATTATTTGTCAGTACAAAGAAATGAAGCACTGGGACATGCTGAAGAAGCCAGTCAAAAGACCACATGATATATGGTTTCATTTGTATGAAATGTCTAGAACATACAAATCTGCACAGACTGGGGGCGATCAGAGGTAAATGGGGAGTGCTAGTGGGTACAGGGTTTCTTTGTGGGGCAACAAAAATGTTCTGGAATTAAATATTGGTGATAGTTGTACAACTCTAAGTATATTAAAAAGTACTGAATTGCATACTTTAAATGGGTGAATGGTATGGTATGTGAATTACATCTCAATAATGCTGTAATTCAAAAAGAAATGAAACATAACCCATAAGCGAATAGAAGGAAAACATTTCACCCTGACCGACAGTCAAAGAAATGCAAACCCAAACTGCAAGCAAGGCACCATTGTCGAGTAGCAAACCAGCAAAATAACTTTTACACAATAGGAACCCCAGGCAAGAGCGCAAAGCAAACACTATCCTCCTCCAGTGCCAAAGGGCAAAGACATTAGCATGACTTGTAGAAAGCAAATGGACACAATATGTAGTTAATGAGAATGCCCCAAATTTCTCCCCTTGTGGGAATTTGCCCTTGGGAAACAACGAAAGCAAGGGCAGAACTAAGGAAGCAGGCATTGCAGCCTGATTTACAACAGGTCAGACCCAACAATAAGTCAATTCTATCATAGAGGCCATCCACTTGATGAAATATTGTATCTCCATGAAAACATTTTCAAGTGTTGACATAATGCTGAGTGAAAAAAAAAAAAACAAACAAAAACCAGATAACAAAACTCTTTAATGCTATAAAATTATGAGGGCAAAGACTGAGAATATATGAAAATTAAAATAAGCTACTGTTCTTTTCTGGTTTCTAGACTTTTCTGAGTTTTAAGTGTGTGTGGGCTCCCATCCCAGTCAGTCAGAGGACAGGCCCGGAGTCAGAGCACATTTACTGGCTGGTCGGTGTCCTGACATTTCTTTAAGGAAGCAGTTTATTAAGGTATGAACGGGGTCCCTGCCACTTTGGCTCAAGGGGAGAAGGAGGGCATGGAAAGGGGACGGGAAGGAAGAATCTTTGTCTTTATTGTCTCACATTTTGAAGGCGAAAGCAAGGCCACATGGACCCCCAGGGTCACACCCTGCCTTTGCCATCAGCAGCGCTGAGCACTTCTCCTGGGACATCTCGTTTGAATTCAAGATGCACCTTAATCTAATCCAGCTCTGCGGCTGCGAGTCCCCCTACATCGAGGAGGAAAGAAGGTCAGGGCCCGGCCGTGTTGACCATCCTCCCTGACGAACAGAGGAATTCCGGGTGGGGTCCGGAGTATTTGGGGACCAGTTGTTTCTCCTCAAAACTTTAGCCCAAAAACTGCCCGTCAAAAGTCAACGGGTAGCCCATAATTTAGCATTCACTTCTTTTCTAAAATAGGGTGTGAAGAAGTGAACTGTCAGCAGAAGGTAAAGTTCCAGCCTGGCACGGCATCTGCTCAAGAAAGCCATAACCAGCTGGTTGGCTGATGCCTGCAAAGGACAGAGACAGGATGATTTCATTTGCCAAAGGCAGGACTCATATTATGATATTCAAAAGTGAAGTCATCTTTATTCCTATCATGGCACCACGAGAAGCTCCTTGTGGGACAGGTAACTTTATTTACCACCGGCATGATGCCGCCATCTGAAGACAAACAAATCAAGGACAGCCTCTGTCATTTCTAATCCTCTCTGTTCTAATTCAATTTGTTTGATTAAATCACTGTATATGCACAATTTTAGAAGTATCTTTTATTCCCCTTCAGAGAATAAACTAGCAGAGAAAATTAGATGGCTCTATAACCCTAATATAACAAGGACAACACTAAACAAATATTTAATCGCCCTGCTTTCATGTATTCAAATTTTCTTTGGCCCTGCCTCCACATTTGGACAGGGGTGTGGGGGGGGGGGGGACAAGAACACACGGAAATTTCCTGTAGCAGGTGGAAAACACTGGTGGCTCACTGGTTCTCGAGCCCTGGACAAATCAGGCAGTATCAGCCCCACCATGAAAATGGAACGCCGAAGCACACAGAAATACACAACTGGACCAAAGTCGAACAGTCAGGGGGAAACAGAAGTCCAGAACCCAGATATGATATCGAGACTCCAGGGGGGCAAGATGCTGTCCCATTAGCTTCTGCACAAGAGAAGGAAGACCAAGTTCTCCTGAGAAAAATTACTCTGTAAATATTCTGTTAAAAAATACTTAACATTTTTAATGAGACAGCATGTTTATAATATTCCAGATTTTTCTCTAACTATCTGAAATCTTCTAAGATGAGGAAAGAGTCCACTGCCAGGTGACATGGGTACAGAACATGACAACAAAGCTAACATTTAACTGTTGCTAACCACATACCAGGAAGTACGTGAGTTAAGCCACGCTATCCTCACCATAGCCTTATAGCCGTCACTATTGCTATTTTACAGATGAGGATCCTGAGGTGGCACAGAGAGGCTGAGTAACTTGCCCAAAGTCCCACAGCTAAAAGGTGGCAAATCCAGGATCTCGACACCGGCCATCGCTTCACCACTGTGCTCTGCTGCCTCTCAGCTTAAGTTAGTTGCCTTGAGGGGCAGCCAAGGTCGCCCCCTTTCTGAAGAGTTATTGCTCTTCAGGTAGCAAACAAATCTATCATCAAACATCTCCACTATTCAGAGAATGGGGCTGCCTCAGAAACATGATTTAGTGGCTTGACCATGACACTCCAATCTGTCCTCAAAAATTCTTCCCCATTTTTTTCTTGCTAGTGAATGAAGTTAAGAACCAACACCAATAAATAAAATGCCAAAAGGTCCTGGCCAACAGAAGTTTCTTCACCATGGAATGGCTGGAAAATGGAGGGAAACCATTGAGCAACGGCCTGTGCCCAGCAGAACCAACAGAGGAACAGATTGTGTGGGATTTTCTACTTATAAGGCTTGCCTACCCAGAAAAACAAAGCACTATATACCTAGGCTTGTCCCAGTCTGTTACTTCTTTCAGATTCTATTGCCGAACATTTGTTTTCAATTTAGCATAATTCTTAAAAGTCATTTTAAGTTCAAAATTTAAAAAAAAGGCCAAGTGGGTATCTTCTGCATAGCATGCCATCTTACCTCATAAAGACCCTGAACATCCACCAAGCCCAGCAGTCACTTAGGGAAGGTCATTTTTCCCTTAGGGCTCCCATCAATCAACAAATGGCTTCTTGAGCTCTTACTACAGTCAAAACAGATATTTGGTTCATTCAGTCTCTCCCAGTACTAATATCCCAGCTTGCTGGACCTGGGGAGGCCTGAAGTGGTTTCCCATAAGGAAAACTCACACTGGAAAATCGGAGCCAGAAATGTGAAAATCATCTATGACCCCTAAGAGGCACCCAAGGCTGAGGCAGCTTCCCCACGCTACCAAGAGCTATGGCTTGCTTGGCCAAATTCTTACGGAGCACTTTCTGTAGGTGAGGGTGTGGGAAATGACACAGTTGTGCACTTGTGTGCGGCGGCCTGGGATAATGACATGAGTGGGCCCTGAACTAGGGTGTCGGAAGAGTTCTAGTCCTAGCTTTGGTCCTAACTTCTGTGTGTCCTCCCTGTCTGGGCCTCCATTTCATCTTCAAATCTGACATGCTCTGACCACTGTCTCCCCAAAACCACACCCAAAAAATCTCTTTTAAATCCTATGATAAGGGGCATCTGGGTGGTGCAGTCGGTTAAGTGTCCCACTTTTGATTTCCACTCAGGTCATGACCTCAGAGTTGTGAGACAGAGCCGCACATCGGGCTCCGTGCTCAGCGTGGAGTCTGCTTGAGATTCTCTCTCTCCCTCTCCCTCTGCCTGTCCTGCTCATGTTCTCTCTCTCTCTCCAGAATAAATAAATAAATCTTTAAAAAAAAAATCCCATGATTATACAAGTCTCCTTGATGGTCTGGCCAGAGCACCCAACAGGGAATAGGTGATTATATATGAACACAACAGGAAGTACATCCGGATCTGCCAATCCCCATGTCGTTAAAGACACATGTAACAGACGCACCTCCTCTCTGCCGGGAGGCAGAGTAAGGTGCAAAGCAAGGGCCCCTACGTGGCAAAAGGGCTGTGGAAAAAAAGAACAGCTTGGCTGCACTAAGCAGACTTCTGCACTTCCAAGCACTGGCTATCAAGGAGGCACACAGTGAGGACCGTGTGGATTTTAAAAGCAGGCTGCATGATCATTTCTCCAAAGATCATACCAAAACTCTGAATAACCAAAAAAATCCCTTTCTCATAACAGCCTTCTGATAGGACATTTCGGCAAGATGGTCAAGTACCTTCCTGAGTTCCCAGACATCATGACCTGTGATTTAGAACCCATGCTGGTGTTGGCCAGGTCCAAAGCTGGTCCCATCATTCTCCCCTACTTCTCTCTGTGCTGCCCGCCCCTTACAGAGCAATTCTGATCCTCGTCACACACATCAACCCACTATGAGAAGACTTGCGGAAAAAAATGACTTCAATCTATACACTGACAACAGAACAAAGCTAACCCTTCTAATCCTTAGGGAAACAGAGAACCCCCCCCCCCCAAACTGATGGGAAACAAGACTTGGATCATTTTCAAAGTCTCACAGGATTTCTCATCATTTTAAATAATCTCACAGGACATGTCTCTGGGTGTAAAGGGGGGGAAATCTCAGTGTCGGGCCTTGGTGAGAACGCCAGGGAACTCTGCTAGGAGCAGAGATGGTCAGAACCCATTGTTATTAGTAAAAAATAAGTGACATTTACCAAGAATCCAGTGTTTCTGCATCTGAGCTAAGTCCCTTTATTTACATGATCTTTTATAATCCCCACCAGAACTCCATGGAGTAGAAACTATTCTGCTCTTTTCACAGATGGTAAAATTGAGGCTGAGATGAAGGAACAGTAAAGAGCAGTGATCCTTCTGAAGAGACAAGTTCAGAACAGACAAGCCTCCAACCTCCTCTGCCTGAGGGTGTGAGCTCAGGGCCTCCTGCTCCCTCTGTCTCTGCTCGGGGCCCCCCGCTTGTCAGTTGCTGGTTTCATTCCCCACCACAGGCCACCACTGACTGCTGGGAGTAAGCCATCCCAGATGGTCTCAGGGGATGCACACCCGCTCCACGCAGGTCAGCTGGGAGTCCCCAGCAGACCTTTCGCATAACGACTGAGGTAAAACCTCCCAAGCCCCAGATGTACATTCTGTTGGCATCTCATCCATGCAAATACAAATGCAGCTCGCCCCACTGTGTGTAGGAGAACATGAATGACTAACCAGCTTCGGGGCACACTGTCACTTCTGCTCTGAGGATGTTAAAATGCTTCCCAAACACTCTTCACAAGGTGCCATGATCACCAGCATCTCCTTTGCACTGAAGGATAGAAGTAAAGCTTTGCACCCAGAGGCAGATGTGTTGAGGTTTTCCAGAGGCTGACCACAGTTCTCTACAGTCGGATTTGAAATTTTTAAAAATTATCAACTAGAAGAAACACATGGTCCTCACTTACCCTTTCTATCTCTTGGAGGTACAGGAGCGCAATGTCCCCTGCTTTCTCATAACAGGTGATGACATCCTGTTCCCGGTCCACGTGGAGGTTACTGGTAGAAGAGGAAACAGGCAACTTCTCTAAACAAAGTCCTAAAAAAATCAAACATATAAAACCGGGCTGAGTTGTTTTTCATGGAGCTCAATTTTTCAATCTTGAAGACGGTCCCAGTATATCACAAACTGTCAAAAGAAGCAGATTCTCTGCCCTTTACCCTCCCTCATTAAGAACATTTGACCTTGATATCCAGGTTGAGAATCTGATCAGGTACTTCACCATGACCCCATTCAGACCTCACGGAGCTTCTCAGTCAACTATGTCCCAAGGTCCTTAAAGTAAGCAAAGCTAGGCTCACAGCATAATACCAGCTGAAGATATCTTCTATCCCAAAATGTCCACTTAACTAATTCAACATAAAAAAAAAAAAAAAAAGTTAAATGCTCTTGGGGTCTCAGTTACTAGGAAAATCTTCTAACTTGGAGCCTTAGAGTTTTGGAATCACAATAGCATTACAGACCACAGCTCAGTAGTGGGCTAAGAAAATACCAGAACTGCTTTGTGGGCATTTCTTTGGAGATGGAGGAGATCCTCTTTGCCAAGAGAGAGTTCAGGCTGGGATATATGAAAGCACAAAGGGCTGAAAGAACAACAGCGCTGGGAGGAATGGCTGGTGCCTGGCTGCCACCAACCTCTGGGCCTGCCCTGGGCCACCAGCCTGGAGCAAGCGGGGCCCTGGGTCTCTACCCACAACCTGGGGTGGAGAGGGGGCACACTGCGGGGATGGCGTCTGGTGCCCCCACACAAGAGGGCTTCTGCTGTGCCAAGTGCCCTGGGACACATGTATACACACAAGACACACATTCCACTCCAGGCAAAAGTGTGGGAGAAGGTTTGATATTGACAGAAATGGGGTCTGGAACTGGAAGAAGCCAGAGAAATTCCCCCAGAAAACCCACTCATTGTACAAAGAAGCTGAGATGGGCCTCGGTAAAGTAAGTGATTTGCCCCAAACCTGGCAGCCAGGTAACAACACAACAGGACTCAGAACTCAGGTCTCCGGCCTGCCAAACACCCATCCGCTTAGTTGCTGACTTTCAGAGCAAACGCCACTCCGGACAGGGCCCCAGACACACTAAGCATCAGCAAATGACCCAGAGTTTGATGTGTCATCATTTCCAGAATGGCCTCTTCCAAGCTGCTCTCATCAAACAGTGATTGTCCCTCCGGGCTGTAAAAAGCCATGAGAAATGGTTCTACGGAACAGGAAGGAAGAGAAACCACTTCTATTCACAAGGAGCCAACAATTGCAGACCGCGTGCCTGGGAGCTCAGAGGTTACCGGTCTGTCACAGAAGGTATGGCTCAAAGATTTTGTTATTTTTTTAACAGCTGTTATAGAGGTAAAATTGGCATATAACAAGCAAAACATTTTTTTGGTGTTACATCGTGATGATTTTTTTGTTAGTATTTATTTAATCTTATTTTTTATTAACTACGGTCCATAGTTAAAACCACATTAGGGTTCATGGTGTTCTGTAGTTCATGAGTTTTAACAAATTCATAATGTCATGCGTCCACCATTACCGCACCAGACATATAAATTCACTGCCCTAAAAATGTCCCATGCCCCACCTATTCATCCCTACCCGCCTCCTCCTGCACCCCTGGCCACCACTCATCTCTTCACTGTCTTTATGGTCTTGCCTTGTCCAGAATGCCACACAGTTGCAATCATGCAGTATGCAGCCTTTTTAGACTGGCTTCTTTCACTCCTTTCACTTAGCATTTAAGGTCTCTCCACGTCTCCTTGTGGCCTGATCACTTCTTTTCGTCCCTGCATAATATTCCCTTTATTCATTAATCCACTGAAAGGCAACTTGGTTGATTCCAAGTTGTGGCAATTATGAAGAAAGCTGCTATAAACATTCACGTGCAGGTTACTGTGTGAGCATAGTCTTCAACTCAAATGGGTAAATACTAGGAGTGAGATTCTGTAAGAAACAGCTAAATAAATATACTTTATTTACAAATGCTTTGAAATAATATTCTATTTAGCTTTGTAAGAAACTGCCAAACTGTCTTCCAGAGTGGTTGCACCATTTTGCATTCTCACCAGCAATGAATGAGACTTACTGTTGCTCAGCATCCTTGTCAGCATTTGGTGTTATCAGTTTTTTGGATTTTAGTCATTCTTTTTTTTTTAAGATTTTATTTATTTATTTGAGATACAGCATGAGTGAGAGAGAGAGCATGGGGTGGGGGGGAGAGGGAGAGGGGCAGAGGAAGAGGGAGAAGCAGACTCCCTGCTAAGCAGGAAGCCCGATGTGGGGCTTGATCCCAGGAGACCCCGAGAACATGACCTGAGCCGAAGGCAGACGCTTAAAAAGCTGAGCCACCCAGGTGCCCCAATTTTAATCATTCTAATAGGTGTATAGTAGTGTCTCCTTGTTGTTCTAATTTGTAGTTCTCTAAAGACATATGATGCTGAGCATCTTTTCTGGTGCTTATTTTCCATTAGTATATTTTCTTTGGTGAAGCGTCTGGTCAGATCTTTGGCCCTTCTTTCAATTGGGTTGTTTGTTTTCTTATTGCTGAGTTTTAAGAGTTCTTTGTATATTTTGGATACAAGTCATTTATCAGATATTTGCAAATATTTGCAAATATTTCCTTCCAGCCTATGACTTGCCTTTTCATTCTCTGAACAGTGTCTTTCACAGAATGAGAGTTTTTGTTTTTTTGGTTTTTTTTTTTTAAGCATTTTTTTTTTAAAGATTTTATTTATTTATTTGAGAGAGAGAGAATGAGAGACAGAGAGCACGAGAGGGAAGAGGGTCAGAGGGAGAAGCAGACCCCCTGCTGAGCAGGGAGCCGGATGCGGGACTCGATCCCGGGACTCCAGGATCACGACCTGAGCCGAAGGCAGTCGCTTAACCAACTGAGCCACCCAGGCGCCCGAGTTTTTGGTTTTAATACAGTCTACACTATCAATTTTTTCTTTCATGGACAATGATCTTGGTGTGGTATATAAAACCCCACTACCAAACCCAAGGTCACCTAGATTTTCTTCTGTGTTATCTTCTAGAAATTGTACAATTTTGCATTTTACACTTAAGGCTACAATCCATTCTGAGTTAACATTTGTGAAAGGTCTGTTTGTGTCTAGATTTTTGTCTTTTGGATGTAGATGTCCAGTTGTGCCCAGCACGATTTGTTGGAGAAACTATCTTTTGAATTGCCTTTGCACCTTTGTCAAAAATCAGTTGACTATAGTTGAATAGGTATATTCCTGGCCTCTCTGTTCTGTTCCATTCATTTCTTTGTCTATTCTTTCCCCAATATTATGCTGTCCTGATTACTGTACACTTTTTTATTTATTTATTTTTAAAGATTTTATTTATTTATTTGACAGAGAGAGAGACAGCGAGAGAGGGAACACAAGCAGGGAGTGGGAGAGGGAGAAGCAGGCTTCCCGCGGAGCAGGGAGTCCGATGCGGGGCTCGATCCCAGGATCCTGGGATCATGACCTGAGCGGAAGGCAGACGTTTAACGACTGAGCCATCCAGGCGCCCCCACCATTTTATTTTAAATAGCTCTATTGAGGGATAATTTATATGCCATACAATTCACTAGTTTAAGTATAATTCAACAACCTCGATTTTTTTTTAATTTTGTGAAACATGTAGGGTATTTGTACATAGGAAGGTCACAAGTTTTGTGCCCCTTGTCACAATGAACCCAGATTCCTTTTGGGTGTGTTGTAAACAGAGGGGCCATTTCTTCAGGCCCCCTGCTCTGAGCACACCCCTCACAACTTTTAATAAACCCAGAGCTGTGTAACCATCAACACAGTGCAGTTGGAGAACATTCCCATCATCCCCAAATGACCCTTTCTGCCCCAAAGAAGTCAATCCCTATTCCCACTCCCTGCTTCAGACAACCACTAATTTGCTTTCTATTTCCATAGATTTACCTTCTCTGGACATTTCATAAACACAGAATCATAGAATACGTGGCCTTTTGTGTCTAGCTTCTTTCACTTAGCACAATGTTTTCAATGTGCATCCAAATTGTAGCAGTACTCCATTTCTTTGTATTCCGGTATGGATAGCCTGCATTTTATCTCCCCATTTGCCACTAATGGACGTTTGGATTGTTGCCACTTTTTGGCTACTATGAATAATGCTGCCATGAACATTCATTCATAGTTTTTTTGTGTGGATATATGTTTTTAATTCTCTTTTAATGGGTATATACTTAGAAGTGGAATTACTGGGTCAGATAATACATTTATTTTTAACTATTTAAGAAATACCAAGCTGTTTTCCAAAGTGGCAATACCATCTTACTATTCCCATCAACAAATTACAGTGCCGGGGCGGGGGAGGGGGGGTTCCGTTTCTCCACATGCTGCCCAATACTCATTGCTGCCTGTTTTATCATAGCCATCCTAATGGGTGTGAAGTGCTTATCTCATGGTTTTGATGGGCGTTTCCATAATGACTAATGATACTGACTATCCTTTCATGTGCTTATTGTTATCCATGTATCTTTTTTGGTGAAATGTCTATTAAAATCTTTTATCCATTTTTATTGGGTTGCTTGTTTTCTTATTACTGAGTTTTGAGAGTTCTTTATGTATTGTGAATACAAGTTTTCTATCAGATATGTGATTTGCTAATATTTTCTTTCAGCTATGAAGTTTTGTCATTCTCTTAACAGGTCTTTTGAAGATTAGAAATCTTGAATTTTGATGAAATCAAATTTATCAATATTTTCTCCTCTAAATTGTGCTTTGGGCTTCATATCTAAGAAATCTTTGCCCAGCCTGAGGCTACAAAGGTTTTTTTTCCTTATATGTTCTTGTAAAACTTTTATAGGGTTAGGTTTTACATCTAGGTCTATGATCCATTTGAAAATCATCTTTGTACATGTTACAAGGTAGAGACTGACATTTACTTCTGTACAGATAGAGAGCCAAGTATGCTGGTACCACTTATCAAAGATTTGCCTTTGCACTTTTTGAAAAATCAGATGGGCACAATCTTTCCTGGACTCTCTGTGCTGTGCCAATGAGCCATTTGTCTATATTTATGCCAGTATCACCTTGTCTTGACTCCCATACCTTTATAAATCTTGAAAGTAGTGTTAGTGTTCCAATTGTGTTCTCTTTTATCAGTTTTCTTGGTTAATCTTAGTCTTTTTCATTTCCATATAAAATCTGCTTGTCAATATATCTATTTTTAAGTTGGCTGGGATTTTGACTGAGATTATGTTGAATTTATAGATCAATTTGGGGAGAACTGGCATCTTAACCATATGAGTTTTCTGACCCATGATCACAACATGTCTCTTCATTTATGTAGGTCTTTAACATCTCTTGACAATGATTTGTAGTTTTCAGTGTATATGCCTTGCAAACCTTTTCTCAGATTTACCCTTAAGTATTTCATATTTACTGTGTTATAAATGGTATTGTTCTAATTTCAATTTCCTTTTGTTCATTGCTATAGATTTTGGGGGTGCCTGCGTGGCTCAGTAGGTTAAGTGTCCGACTCTTGATTTCAGCTCAGCTCATGATTTTGGGGCCATGGGATCGAGCCCCATGCTGGGCTCCTCGCTCAGCGGGGAGTCTGCTGGAGATTCTCTCTCCCTCTCCTTTTGCCCCTCCCCCCCAAAATAAATAAAAAATCCTTAAAAAATACAATAGATTACTGAATACTGACCGATCTTGAATTCTGTAACCTTGCTGAATTTACCTATTAGTTCTACCACCGTTTTTGTGGGTTCCCTCAGAATTTCTACACAGACAATCATGCTGTTTGCAAATACAGGCAGTTTTGCTTCATCCTTTCTAATCCGGATGCCTTTTATTTCTATGTATTGCCTTATGCCTCATTATACAAGAACCTCCAGCACACTGTTGAATGTAGTGGTGAGGGCAGACATCCTTATCTCATTCCTGTTTAGGGAGAAAGCACTCAGTCTTTCACCATTAGGTTTGATGTTAACTATGAGTGTTTCACAGATGCCCTTTATCAGGTCAAGGAAAAGCTCTTCTACACCAATTTGGCTATAAGTTTATATCAAGAATGGATGCTGGATTTTCTCAAATCCTTTTTCTTTGTCCACTGAGATAATTGTATAGCTTTTTCTCTTTTAGTTTTTTAACCTGGTGAATTACATTGACTGACTTTCAAATAGTAAAACAAACTTCCTTTCCTGAGATAAACCCCACTGACCATGATGTGTTATTCTTTTTTATATTGTCAGATTTGATTTGTTAAATTTTTGCTTAAAATGTTTTTCATCTATGTGATGAACAAATAGTTCATCAACTATTTGTCTGTAGTTTTCCTATAACAGTTTTGGTATTTGTGTAAATGCTGACTTCATAAAATGACTTGAGAAATATTCCCTCCTCTTCAATTTTCAGGAGGAGTTGGTGGGGAATTGTTATTTTGTTCTTATATTTTTGGTAGAATTTACCAGGAAAGCCATCTGGACCTAGAGTTTTCTTTGTGGGAAGCTCTTTAACTATAAATTCAACGTCTTTGATATAGGGTTGTTCAGATTATCTCTTTCTTCTTAACTGCGCTTTGATAGTTTATATCTTTCAAGTATTTTATCCATTTCTTCTGAGTTGTCAAATTTACTGACATAGTGTTTTTTATAATATTCCCTGATCCCTTTAATATCTATAGAATCTCTAAGGATGGCCCCTGTCTCATCCTGATTTAGGCGACTTGTGTTCTCTCTTTTTATCCTGAACAGTCTGGCTAATGGTTTATCAGTTTTATTGAAACTCTCAATAAAGATGTTTTTATTTCATTGATTTTGATTTTACCAATTTTTCTCTGTTGGTTTCCTGTTTTCTATTTCATTTATTTCTGCTCTAATTTGCATTATTTCCTTTCTTCTGCATACACTGGATTTGATTTACTCTTCCTTTTCTAATTTCTTAAGGTGGATGTTAAAGTATAAATCTAAGACCTTTTTTCTTTCCTAATGTAGGCATTTAGTCATAAATTCCTCCCTAAGTACTGCTTTAGCAATATCCTACAAATATTGATTGATTGTCATTTTTATTTTCATTCAGTTCACAATATTAATTTAACTTTTGATTTCTCCTCTAGAAATGTATTATTACTTATGATTTTATTTCTCTTTCATTCATGACCCCAAATAGCCAAAGGAATTTTGAAAAAGAAAACCAAAGCTGGAGGCATCACAATTCCAGACTTCACGCTCTATTACAAAGCTGTCATCATCAAGACAGTATGGTACTGGCACAAAAACAGACACACAGATCAACAGAACAGAACACGGAACCCAGAAATGGACTCTCAACTCGATGGTCAACTAAGCTTCAACAAAGCAGGAAAAGAATATCCAATGGAAAAAAGACAGTCTCTTCAACAAATGGTGTTGGGAAAATCGGACAGCCACATGCAGAAGAATGAAACTAGACCACTTTCTTATACCACACACAAAAATAAACTCAAAGTGGATGAAAGACCTAAATGTAAATCCAGGATGAAAGACCTAAAACAGGAATCCATCAAAATCCTAGAAGAGAACACAGGCAGCAATCTCTTTGACCTCAGCCTCAGCAACTTCTTGCTAGACACGTCTCCAAAGGCCAAAGAAACAAAAGCAAAAATGAACTATTGGGACTTCATCAAGATAAAAAGCTTTTGCACAGCAAAGGAAACAGTCAACAAAACTAAAAGGCAACCTATGGAATGGGAGAAGATATTTGCAAATGTCTTATCAGATAAAGGGCTAGTATCCAAGATCTATAAAGAACTCATCAAACTCAACACCCAAAAAAACAAAAAAAAATCAAGGGGCACCTGGTTGGCTCCGTCAGTTAAGCGACTGCCTTCAGATCAGATCATGATCTCAGGGTCCTGGGATCGAGCCCCATGTCAGGCTCCCTGCTAAGTGGGGAGTCTGCTTCTCCTTCTCCCACTTGTGCTCCCTCTCTCTCAAATAAATAAATAAAATCTTTTTTAAAAAATCCAGTCAAGAAATGGGCAGAAGACATGAACAGACATTGCTCCAAAGAAGACACAAATGGCCAATAGACACGTAAAAAAATGCTCAACATCATTCGGCATCAGGGAAATACAAATCAAAACCACAATGAGATACCACTTCACACTAGTCAAAATGGCTAAAATTAACAAGTCAGGAAACAAAAGATGTTGGTGAGGATGGGGAGAAAGGGGAAGCCTCCTATACCGTAGGTGGGAATGCAAGCTGGTAAAGCCACTCTGGAAAACAGTATGGAGGTTCCTCAAAAAGTTAAACATAGAGCTACCCTACGACTCAGAAACTGGACTACTGGGTATTTACCCCAAAGATACAGATGTAGTGAAAAGAAGGGGCATATGGCAGCAATGTCCACAATAGCCAAAATACGGAAAGAGCGCAGATGTCCATCAACAGATATATGGATAAATATGTATGTATGCACACCGCATCTTCTTTATTCTCTCTCTCTCTCTCTCTCTCTCTCTCTCTCACACACACACACACACACACACACACACACACACACACACACAGGAATATTACTCAGCCATCAAAAAGAATGAAATTTTGGTATTTGCAATGATGTGGATGGAGCTAGACAGTACTATGCTAAGCGAAATAAGTCAGTCAAGGAAAGACAATTATCATTTGACCTCACTCATGCGTGGAATTTAAGAAACAAAACAGATGAACATAAGGGAAGGGAAGGAGAAATAAAATAAGACAAAAAAGAGAGAGGGAGGCAAACCATAAGAGACTCTTAACTATAGGGAACAAACCGAGGGTTGCTGGAGGGGAGGTGGGTAGGGGGAGGGGGTAATTGGGTGATGAGCATTAAGGAGGGCACCTGATGTAATGAGCACTGGGTATTGTATGCAACTGATGATCACTGAATTCTACCTCTGAAACTCATAATACAATATATGTTAATTAAATTGAACTGAAATTAAAAAACTAAAAAAAAAAATATTATTTAGTTGTCAAATACTTGGGGATTTTCCCAAGATCTTTCTATCATTGATTCCTAAATTAATTCCATTATGGTCTGTGCAGATAAAGGCTAAGCAGGCTTGGGATGTTCAAACTCTGCACATTCCAAAGTTAAGGACTGGCCCTTGTGCAGCTCTTGGGGAATACCCTCTAAGCCCCTGGAATATCACACCTCATAAAAGTGTCTTTGTATACCTGAGGCCTCAGGCCATACCAGATGGTTATACTTACAATGTGATTTATGGTGAAGTCTGTGGGCCACACTGTATCAGTCTGACCTCTGGAGGTACTAAACACTGAATAATTAGGTTCCATAGGTGCTCCATTTCTACATGACAGAACTCCCAATAAAAACTCAAAACATCAAGGTTGGAGTGAGCTTCCCTGACTGGCAATACTCTGTAAGTGTTGTCCCACAACATTCGGGGGAGAATTAAGTGCTGTCCACATGAGCCAACTCAGGGAAGACCACTGATAGCTTGAGCCTGATCTCTCCTGGACTCCACCCTAAGCACCTTTTCCCTTTACACATTGTAATCTGTAGCCTTTTGTTGTAATCAACAGAAACTGAGTAGAACAGCTTTTCTGAATTCTGAGCTTTCTAGTGAATCACTGACCTGAGGGTTGACACAGGTCGGGGAACATACTCGAACCCTTCCAATTTATAAAACTTGTTTCTGGCCCAGAATATGGTCAATCTTGGTAATGTTCCATTACACTCGAAAAGAATGTGTATTCTGTTGGGTGGAGTGTCATATAAATGTCAATTAGGTCAAACTGGTAGACCGTTTTGTTCCAGGATCTTGTACTTGCTCTATTACGTATGGAAACGGGTACTGACATCTCCGAGCAGAACTGTCAGTGGTCGCTTTAGGGCCTAACTCATCACGGTCCAGAAGTCACATCACATACATACAGTCCAACACCTTTACAACTGCATACTTCTGTTCCTCTCTTTCCAGTCTTTATCCTCTCATTATATACATTTTACTTTCACACAGGTTATAAGTCCCACCCTACAGAGTTATCATTTTCATTGAAACGATCAATGATCTTTTAAAGACATCTAAATAATAAGGAAGAACGCATACAGCCATCAACATAGCTGTGACTTCCAGCGCCCTTCCTTCCTTTGTGTGGATTCATATTTCCTCCCAGCATCATTTTCCTTCTATGTAAAGGGACTCCTTTAACATTTCTCATGGTTGCAGTCCAGCTAATGATGGTTTCGTTCAGCTGCTGTATGTCTGAAAAAGGCTCTTCTTGGCCCTCATTTTTGAGAGACATTTTCACTAGGTATGGAATTCAAAGCTGATGGTTCACTCCCCGCCCACCCGGTATTCTAAAGGTGTTGCCCCCCTATATTCTCACTTGCATGGTTTCTTTTCTTTTTTTTTTTTATTAACATATAATGTATTATTTGTTTCAGGGGTACAGGTCTGTGATTCATCAGTCTTACACAATTCACAGCGCTCACCACAGCACATACCCTCCCCAATGTCCATCACCCAGCCACCCCATCCCTCCCACCCCCCTCCACTCCAGCAACCCTCAGTTTTTTCCTGAGATTAAGAGTTTCTTATGGTTTGTCTCCCTCTCTGGTTTCATCTTGTTTCATATTTCCCTCCCTTCCCCTATGATCCTCTGTCTTATTTCTCAAATTCCTCATATCGGTGAGATCTTATGATACTTGTCTTTCTCTGATTGACTTATTTAGCTTAGCATAATACCCTCTAGTTCCATCCACGTCATTGCAAATGGCAGATTTCTCCTTTTTTGATGGCTGCATAATATTCCACTATATATATATACACACACCACATCTTCTTTATCCATTCATCTGTTGATGGACATCTAGGCTCTTTCCATAGTTTGGCTATTGTGGGCATTGCTGCTATAAACATTGGGGTGCAGGTGCCTCTTCGGATCCCTACATTTGTATCTTTGGGGTAAATACCCAGTAGTGTAATTGCTGGGTCGTAGGGCAGCTCTATTTTCAACTTTTTGAGGAACCTTCATACTGTTTCCCAGAGTGGCTGCACCAGCTTGCATTCCCACCAACAGTGTAGGAGGGTTCCCCTTTCTCCGCATCTTCGCCAACATCTGTTGTTTCCTGACTTGTTAATTTTGGCCATTCTGACTGGTGTGAGGTGGTATCTCATTGAGGTTTTGATTTGGATTTCCCTGATGCCCAGTGATGTTGAGCACTTTCTCATGTGTCTGTTGGCCATTTGGATGTCTTCTGCCCATTTCTTGATTGGATTAGTTGTTCTTTGGGTGTTGAGTTTGATAAGTTCTTTATAGATTTTGGACACTAGCCCTTTATCTGATATGTCATTACTTGCACAGTTTCTGACAATAAATCTACGACCATTATGTTTGTCCCTCGGCATGTAATGTGTCTTTCTTTCTGGCTGCTGTTTAGATTTTCTCTTTATCACTGGTTGTGAGCAGTTTGGCTTATGAAGTGTTTTGGTTCAGTTTTCTTCATGTTTCTTGTGCTTGGGCTTCATTGAGCTTTCTGGATCTGAGGATTTATAGTTTTCATAAAATTTGAAAAATGTTCAGCCATTATTTCTTCAAAAATTTTTTATCTACCCCCCTCATTTGGGGACCCCAATTACATGCATATTAGGCCATTTAAAGTTACCCACAGCTCACTTATGCTCTCTCCACTTTTTTTTTTTTTTAAGATTTTTAAAAAAATTTATTTACTTGACAGAGAGAGACACAGCGAGAGTGGCAACACAAGCAGGGGGTAGTGGGAGAAGGAGAAGCAGGCTTCCCACGGAGCAGGGAGCCCGATGCAGGGCTCGATCCCAGGACCCTGGGACCATGACCTGAGCCGAAGGCAGACGCTTAATGACTGAGCCACCAGGCACCTTGCTCTCTCCACTTTTTAAAAAGAATATTTTTCTCTCTGTTTCATTATGGATGGTTTCTATTACTATGCCTTCAAGTTCACCAATTTCTTCAATGTCTAATCTGCCATTAACCACAGCCAGTGTATTCTGCATCTCAAACACTGAAGTTTTCAATTCTAGAAACTTGACTTATGTCTATTTTTATCTTGCAAGTCTCTACTCAATTTTTAAATGGAAGGAATACAGTTCTAATACCTGTTTTAATGCCCCTCCAGTCCTAGATGCTCAATATTCAATCCCTTCCCATTTAGAGCTAATTTTGTTTATGCAGTTGCAAAAAAATCACTAAGCAGCCTCTCTCCAGTGTGAACTCTGTTACAACCTCTTGAAATTTTCTTTGGAGGCGAATACAAGATAAACTGAATGAGTTCAATGGGAGTATTAGTTGAGTTTATTTATATAAAGCACTCAACAAGAGTTTGCTATTATTATTGTTATCATTACTATCACAACAAATTGTCTTATACTCAAAAACAAACAAAACAAAACAAAACTGAACAAATTCACCACTTGGCAGACCAGCTCTAAAACTACTCAGAAGCATGCACTTGCCTGGAGCTTCCTAAATGTGCTTTAAGTGTTCACTTGTGAAAATTTAAACCACCAGAAAACAACAAAAAGAGATAAATTATTTCATAATCTGCCTTCTGCTTGCATGAGAAATAACCAAATAATGTGCAGGTTTATCAGGAATTTAATATAGAGAAAAAAGAATTCTCCAGAGTGTGTCAAAGGGCCAGGAAAATAAAATGGGTCTCTTCTTTGGCACTGGGTAACACTGCAGTCTGGCCCCTGACTGCTAACGCTCCTGAAGATGACCAAGGCCCACAGGGACCTGCCAGGCCCACTAAATCAAAGAAAAGCCAAATCTAGTTCAACACAGTTTGTCTACCATCTGTATTTGGAGGTCTGAAATATTTGAAATCCAGTCATCTAGGCTGCAATCCATTACATGAATAGTTGGTAAGAACACTCAAACTAGTTATACAACTTAATCCTCTGCTGTGAGGAGAGACTGGTGTTTTCTCTGGGCCTGTGTTCTTATTAGGGAGATATGTGGACACCAAGGACAAATGGGTCCCCGGCAAGGAGTCCATTCTTAGGTAGGGGGCCCTTTATGGCAAACATTATTCCTTTCCTTCTCCCAAATGCTATGACATCCTCTCCATCTGTCACCAGGCACATCCCAGAGCAGTAGTAGAGTCTTGACTTACCACAGTGAATTCGTGGCTAGGCAGCTCAGTTCCAGAATAATCAGTTCTCTGTCAGAAGCTACTTACAGGACCTCTCGACTAGACTATAAATTTTCCAGCATCTGGGATCAGATCAACACTGTCTGAGAAGCGAGTCCTGAGGTCATGGCCCAAACTGGCCCCCCTTAAAATGTCAGATGACACCTTGTCACTTTGGAAAGCAATCATCAGTAATGTTTTGAGTTACTTTCTTTTTTCCAGAGAAATGCATGACCAAGAAAGTGAAAAACAGACTTGACAAATAGCTGGTCTGACAGCAATGCCTAACGCACATCTTGATAAGCTCGGAACCTCCAAAATCAAAGGTGCCTGCAAAGACTGGAAATCAAGCGCTCGCTGCCCGATCATTGCGGCCAACTTCAAAGCAGGGATGCAAACTGTGGCGGACCGTGTGCTCTGACTGACAGAATGCTGGGTCGCCACTGGACACAAACCCTATCTCCCTGCCCCAGGAGGGAATTCCCACAGGTAGACTCACTTCTGAAAGGCCCTGCCTAGGAAGGGTTTAACACATTTAAATAAATTCAGGATAAGAAAAGCATGTGCATCACACTTGACTGCTTTGGAAGCTCTTCCGTGGACACTGGCCTATTTGGTTCTGTTTAATAGGCACCATCCTCCTTCCAATCTTGTGGAAAAAGAACGTCTCCGAAAAGTGAAGTGACAGGCCGAAGGTGTTTCCAGGGGCCAGAAGGATGTGGTAAGAGGGCCCAGGAGTGGGGGCATGTAACCTGCCCCAGGCAGTATCCTAAGGGAAGAAACAAACACCGAGGGCTCAACATGGCTGGAGGTCTGGCTGAGGAAGTGGAAAGCTGTACATCTTACCACCAAAAACTCCGGAAGGGTAATCACCCTCCAATTCTTTCAGGACTGTTCAAATTTGAGAAGCCTCAGCGAGGAGCCTGATCTGGGTATGTTAAGACTGAAGAGTTTCGACAATGATAAAGGTTCATGAATCAAGGCCTCCTCTGCACCCAGCGCTCTGCCTGGGTTTGACAAGCCCCATTTATAATCCCCACCGCCACCCTACCAGGAAGGTGTTAACAGCGCCTTACAGATAAGACTGAACTTTGGGCTCCAGAGCTAGTAAATGATAGAGCCATGTTTCGACCCCTGGGCTATCTGACCACAGAACCCTACTCACAATATCCAGTCTCACTGAACTGCTGACAGCATATTCAGTGTCTGATAAGAGCAAGCACAATAAAAATGAGTTTCAAATTGTAAAGGCACAGAAGTCAAGGTCCGGGGCCCAGAGGCAGGGATCTCTCCCACCCAGCACTGCACCACCCTCGCAGGTCTGAGGGTCACTGGCCCTTCCGCTCCTTGTCTGCATCAGGAAGGGCTCAACTACTGGGAGACCAGCTTGAGCTGTACAACTCTGCACCACTACCAGCCAAAACAAATATTTTGACTTTTTAAATCGCATTAAAATGAACAAGGAATTAATTTCTTATAAAGTTATGCAATGTGATAGAAGTCCATAAAATATAATTACATGAACTATGTACTACAACATTAGGCATTGTTTCCTCGTTTATCTTAACCGCATCTCTGGCAGCCAGACCCAGGACAGGTACACTCTACTCTGATGCTTTGCTGTAACATGACCCGTAAGGGAGTTTATAACTGGAAGTACCAGAAAAATGTCATTCATAATACCCTGTCTCTGATCACCCAGCCTTGCGGTATGGACTTCAAAGACAGTAAGACAATTTCCAGGGATCTCAATTTCCAAGGCTGAAAAGAAACTCAGGAAAAGAGAGTCAAGATCTTCAAAGCAAAGTCCTGGCAAAGGCAGCCCCAGATTGCTGGTCCTGTGCTCTCACCTCTAGAATGGCCAGGTTCCCACAGGTGTCACACGTACTCAACTCAGAGGAAGAACAGGGTATAGAGAGGAGAAACCAATGGAAACCACCACATGCTGGTGGGAGTGGGCGTGGGCGTGGGGGTGGCTGGCCCAGACTTCCTATGGAGTCCCTGTCAATCCAGTGCCTCTCGGATTTTTAGTGGTCTCTGGCCTGGGAGACTCAGTTGGCCCCTTCTAGGTGCTTTTGGAAATTGCTGTCTTCTTTTCCAGAGTCAGCATCTTCTTCTTAGAAGATGTGCATGGACACACACAGACACACACATGCACGCACGCACATGCCACTCATAAAAGAAGATAGATGCCAGACCCTGAATCAGACATTCACCTGCCAGAGCAGATGACATTTCAAAGCCCCTTCCATAATTCTGTGAGCAAATGAGATGTTAATTCAACCTAAAATGTTCACGGAGTTTGCAATTTGAACTTATGCTCACTAAGTCACTACTTAGTAACAACATAATAGTAATAACAACACATAGTGAATACTAGCTACACACCAGACACTTCTGAGAGTTGGCATAACTGACCTGACCTTCACAAGAATGCTCTGAGAGAGGATTCACCATCATCCCATTTTAGAGATGAGGAGACTGGTCTCAGCACCATTAAGTAACGCAGCCAAGATTATGCAACTGGTAAGTGTCAGAGCTAGGATTCCAACCAGATACTCTTACTTGAGTTTTTGCTCTTAGCTTTTTCATTACATTCTCTCATGTCTCTGATTTACCCATCTCTATAGGTAAAGCAATACTATGTAGAGGCTAAGAACTTGGGCTCTGGAGCCAGACTCCCTGGTTTCCAACCCATAGCTGACTTTGTACGTAAAATGTTATGTGCTTGGAACAGTACCCAACATATAGTAAGCCCCTGAAAAATTAAATTCAGAATTAAATGCAGTTAACATTTTAGGACACACCCTCAAGACCACTATTATCTTTAGGTAATAGCAGGCTGGAAGGTCTCCAAGTGGGAGCATTTTATTAATTTGCTGTATTTTTATACATATTTTAATAACAGCTTTATTGAGATATTACCTAAATACCACAAAATTCACCTGTTTAAAAAATCACAAGTCAGTGGTATTAGCATATTTGCATTGCTGTGGAACTAGCCCCATTAGCTAATTCAAGAACATTCTCATCACCCCAAAGAGAAATCCCATACCCATGAGCAGTTACTCCCCATTCCACCCTCCTCCCAGACCCTGGCAGCCACTAATCCACTTTCTGTCTCTATGGATTGGCCTGTTCTGAATATTTCATGTCAATGGAATCCTACTGTATGAGACCTTTTGTCTCTGCTTCTTTCACTCAGCATGTTTTCAAGGTTCGTACCTCTTATACCAAGTATAGAACTTCATTCCTTTTTTTTAATTGAGGGGAAATTCACACAACATAAAATTAGCCATTTTTAAATATTTAATAGCATTTATTACAGTCACAATATTGTGTAATCTCTATCTAGTTCCAAAAACTCTATTCTTTTTATTGCTGAATAATATTTCACGGTACGGGTATCACACATTTATTCATCCATTCATCAACTGATGGCCATTTGGGTTATTAACACTTTCCAGAAATTATGAAAAACAGTGCCATTAATATTCATGTACTGGTTTTTGTGTAGACATATGTGTTCTTGTTGTTGTTCTTTTGTTTTGTTTTCTTTTTGCTTTTTTAAATTTTTTTATTTTAATTCCAGTGTAATTAACATAGTGTAATATTAGTTTCAGGTGGACAACGCAGTGATTCAACAATTCCTTACATTACTCAATGCTCATCATAAGTGTGGACATATGTTTTTAATTCTCTTGAATATACACCTAGAACAAAACTGATATAGAACATGGGGTATTATTATAATTACATAATTATTATAATTATATAATATTAAAGTATTATATTACTTTCAATCTTTGTTCTAAAAAAAATCACATTACTACCTAACTGCCACACTGCTGGGTAAAATATTAAGAAATGAAAATACAAGGGCTTCTGAGTAGACAGACCTGGACTCAAAAATCCTTGCTTTTCCACTGATCAGCTCGGTGGCTTTGAGAAAGCTGTTCAGTGTTTCGGAGCCTCTCTGTTTCCTCGTCAAGTAAATGGGACTAATAGCACTTGCTCCAATTACTATGAGGCTTAGCCCAGTGCCTGGCACAGTGAAGTAAGTACTTAATAAATGGTAACTACTACTACCAACAAGCACCTTTCCCAGGGGCAATGACAAACCATCTTTTTTGAGAGGTGTTCGAAAAAGAAAAGTACCGAGAAGAAAATAACAATCATCCATATTCCCACCATTCGGAATTAAACACAGTTAACATTTTAGCACACACCCTCAACCTTAACCATTCATGATGCCATGTAAACTCTGGTCTCAGCTCTAGTTTCTTTCCTAAGAAAAGCAGACTGACTCATAGTCCTAGGAGATCCCTATAGTGCAAAGTGTAGGCCCTGGGTGCCCCAACTACAGCAAGGAATGACGGCTGCCAGTGAACAGATGTGCCTGTCCTTTCTTCATTTCCAAAATTCTCACAGAGCACCCCCTGTGTGCAGTGCTCTGGTGAGGGCTGGCCTTTACAGAACAGACCCCGGTCTTCTCCCTGGAGAAGCTCACCTCTAGTGCAATGGAGGAGAAAGACATTTTCAAAACAATGTAAGAAGTGCAGAGACTCAGACAAATCAGGTATCACAGAAGAACTAAGAACAAGCACCTCAGTGGACCTTGGCCTAGGACTCCAGCCCCCAAACTTTCTTTGGTCTCTCTGAGTCTCTGCTTGCTTCCAAAAGGAGAACCAATGAGGAGCCTATTAACACAACCAACATTAAATATGAATATGGGTCAGTGGCAATAAAAGGGCTCTTACTCTTCTTACACCATCTAAATATAAACAGGAAGCTTTGACTAGCAACCTGAGATGAGTGGCTGCACAGCATGTGGCCTCCCACCAATGGCAGCCTGGTTCCATCTAGCTGGGAGGAGGCCTGAGATCACCAGTGGGAAGGCTTATGCTGCACAACGCCCCCACCCCCACCCCCCGCCCTCCCGCCACCATGCCCTGGCCTCAAAGCTCCTCCCACTCTTGCACCCCCACAGCCACTTTTTCTGTGTTTGGCACACTAGCAAAAGCAGGCACTCAGCAAGGACTCCCCCGGCCCCCCCTCTATCACCTTATTCCCTTCACCCTTCCACTTTTCTATGCAACTGCTTTTTTCACGGTACCCAAAGGGATCTAAAGGCAAGAAGGAAAGGAAAGGAAAGGAGAAAGGAAAGAGGAAAGGAAAGAGGAAAGGAAAGAGGAAAGAGGGAAGGGAAGGGAAGAGGGAAGGGAAGGGAAGAGGGAAGGGAAGGGAAGAGGGAAGGGAAGAGGGAAGGGAAGAGGGAAGGGAAGGGAAGGGAAGGGAAGGAACTTCTCCAGGAAAAAAAACTGGATCCCCTATCTTCTCTGCTCACTCTGCAGATGAAGAAATCCAAGCTCAGAGAGGGTTTCTGACCTGCCCAAGGTCACACAGAGGGTACTGGTCCCGGTAGTCAGCGCTGAGCCCTGATCCCACGAGCTAACTACCAGAGCAGGTGAACAGTAGTTGGAGCACGGCCCCCAGCGGACGGGGGGCTTCCTCCGCCGGGGAAACGGCACTGTTGCTGGCTACTCGTCGGTGCCGTGCCTCCGGGATACCCACAGGCTCACTAGCAAGTATCCAGTCGTAAAGGTCAGGCCTAGACACTCACTGCAAGCTTGGTGCATTAATCTACCAAGTAATACGCCAGGGAAATCTTCCTTGGGCTTCTACAGTCCTCACTACCGGGGGTTTTCGGTGCGTGATCAAGGGGAGCCGTGTCAACTCCTGCGAAACCTCAGGAGCAGCCCACAGACCGGCACTGCTTTCCCCTTCCGGGGGATGCCCGCACGGGATGTTTCAGGTACTGAGCGCCGCGGACGCCTGCGGGAGAGCAGCAGAGGCTCCGCGGGGTCTGCACGGGCCGGCGAGGGCAGCAGGAGGCTGCCCGGGGCGGGCGGCGGCGGGCGACCCCCGCGGGGAGCTGGGGCGCTGGGGCTCCGGGGCGGGCTCGGCGCATGCGCGGCCCCGGGCGCCCGGCGAGGACGCGGTTCCCGCGCCCCCTGGCGGCGGCGGCGGGCTCGGCCTTGGACGCCCTGGAGCGGCTGCTGGCCGCGGTCCACGCTCGTGTGGCCCGCCACGGAGCCTTGAGCAGGTGGCCTCGCTCGAGGCCTTCTGTGGAATTCCGGTTCTGGAACGTGCCCACAGTGCCAAAGAACTCTACTGCTTAAATAGGAACCCCGGGTGCTGTCTGTGCTGCTCTGGGAGATGGAAGTTCTCCAAGAGGTCCTGGGAGCCGCTCGGGGCAACCCAAGGCACCCCGGAACCCGGGGACGACACGGCCTCTGAGTCCGGCTCGGGCGGTCTCTGGAGGTCACCTAGGGGTTCCTACCCACACGATCCGCCAGCCGCAGTCTAGGAAGCAAGCCCTTGACAGCAAAGGAGGAAAAAGGGCCAGGGGCTGGCACAGGGGACCCAGCCCTCACGCCTCGTAAATGGGGACCCTGCCCGCTTCTGTCTAACAGGGTTGTTGTGAGGATTAAGGGCGCTAGGCCCACAGTAGGGGCTCACCAGAGCCGAGGCCCCCTCCCTGTCTTGTGAGGCTGCGGTGTACCCTGCGGGGCAGCTGCAGGCCTCTGCCTGGTTGATGCGTCAAGGCCCTGCCCGGGGAGGCCCAGCCCGGGCCCCCCCATAGCTTCGCGCTCGTCTGCACCAGTCCCAGCGTGAGGGAGAGAACAAGAGCCAGCTCTGACAGCCTCCTTCTCCACAAAACAGTCTGTGCTCTGCTCCCGCCCCCAGAAAGCTCTGAGCTTTCCAAATATGGATGCTTTTTTCTTTCCCGAAGCATCAGGAACATTTGGGGGAAGAAAATGAACACCAGACATGGTTTGGAAATGATGGAAGCCAAGTGATGGGTGTTGGTGGAGGGAGCACTGTCTGAGGAGTCAGGAGTCCTGGTTTTTAAAATATTAAACAGGAGTATGAATTAAATGATCTTTTAAAAACCTGGCCAGCTTTGTATGAGTCTAGGCCCCAAGGAGATCCTGGTAGTAAGGACCCAGATCTTAAGAGTGAAAAATACAGCAGCTAGCCCACAATGCAGGGGAGAAAAACGGCATCAAGGATACCCAAAGAGTCACTGGCTTTCAAAGAAAAGGTGCCACGGGAGACGGGCTCTCTAGAGCCCCACAATCTGAAAGATAGTCCACAGACTGGGATGATCTAACCTGAAGCTGAATGTGGTAGGAGTGAGAGACAAGATTATTTTGTTTCATATCAGGCCCAAACCAAAATCTATTTTTATCTAAAATGGAAAGGATTTCAGAATACACTGAAAACACTGCACTTTTGCTTAAGCAAGCAGTGTGTTACTTGGATAGAGTTTATCTTCAACAACGTACCCCGGAGGTTGCCAGCGAAAAATGTTTAAAGACCCATGCCAGGGGCCCCTGAGTGGCTCGGATGGTTAAGCCTCTGCCTTCGGCTTAGGTCATGATCCCAGGGTCCTGGGATCGAGCCCCGCATCGGGCTCCCTGCTCTGCAGGAAGCCTGCTTCTCCCTCCTCCACTCCCCCTGCTTGTGTTCCCTCTCTCGCTGTGTCTCTCTCTGTCATATATAAAAAAAAAAAAAAAGAAAGTAAAAAAAATAATAATAATAAAAAAAAATAAAGACCCATGCCATCCCAAGTAGCCCTGTGTGGCAAGCATTGTCCCTGGTGCAAATATGGAGCCACCAAACAGAAAATTTAGACATGAACAGCCTCAGAGTCCAGCCCGGAGTAGGCACCCACATATCTGCCAGTTTAATGAATTAATTAAACATACAATCTAGTTTGAGAGAGGCAAGTGACAGATTTGAAATAATTAAACAAAAACCGAATGCCAAATTGCATGGTACTAACTATAAATAGAGCGGAAGAGAAGGAGAGACTGCAGTGGACAAGAGAGCTGGAGAGGCTGTCACTGACACGTCACGGCGGGTGGACTCCTCACAGGGAGGAGGAGGAGATCCTGGTTGGAGGGAGAAGACAAGCAGAGGTGGGGAGGGGGCCTGGCAGACATGAGGGCCGGTAGGTGGGCACCGGCAAGCAACCTGGAGCAGAGAACGGGTGGGACAGAGCAGGCCATGGGGTCGCCCTGGCAAGACCAGGGCACAGCCTCCAGAGTCTGAAAAAATGCTCGGCCATGCCTAGACCTGCTTTGATTAGCAGGAGCACTCATCAAGAACCTGAGCTTCAGGGATAAGGGAAAAGATGGCTTTGGGGGGAGGCAGAGGGCTGCACTCTTGATTACCTGAGCATGGAATTTTCCACGGAACATTAAAACGTGTCCTGATACTCAGGCCACTGTCTACTTACTGCTTTCACCACATTTTCACTCAACCTACTTAAGAATATAAATCTGCCACAAGGGTACAAATGCTCCTGTGTTTTAGGCCCTGTAAAGCCCAGGGAAAAGCTCTGTGTCATCTGCGTCTGTCCCCTGCCTGTTCAGTATCCCCGAGCCCTGCTGGGTGCTCTGCCGATAGGAGAGCCCCCCTGGTACATCCTGGGGCCTCCAGGGCTCGGGGTTCACTTCTTGCCTTCCTCAGTCTCTGTGTTCCTCTGAGTGAGCTTCAGCCACTGCTGGGTTGTGACCAAATCTATACACAATCAATTCCTAAATCCTGACCAACAAACCCATCGCCTGGCGACTGGTGTGCTAAGCAAAGGCCCTAGAATTACAGTGATTCCCTGCACAGCACCCCCTTGCGGTCACAGAGATGTCACCATGTCCCCCTCCACCCCAGTATCTTCCCCCACCCTCCAAGGGAAGCTGGCTCCTCCTCCTATAATCCCTAACCTGGTTTAACATCCTTCCCTGCCCAGTGAGTGAAGCTAAAAATCTCAGTCATCTTGATTCCTCCCTCAGCCACCCTCCCACTGAAGCTCCCCAGCACATACACTGTCTCCTTGGCCTGCTGGAAACCGGGCTTTTGCAATATCTGTCAGGATCCAGCTAGGACAAAAGTATCGCTCTAGTTCTTTCAAATAAAGGAGATTTAAGGGGACGAAACCGATGAGACGCCAAACAGGATGGTATGGCATCCCAGAATTCTGAAGCAGCAAGAGGCCGCTAACTTTCCTAGGGCTAGAAAGGACAGAGGGAGGAGATGGGGTTACAAGAGCCCAGAAGCTGGGGCCAGTGCATGGGAGACAGAACCCAGCAGAAGCTCCCTCCTGGGAGCCGAAAACTCTGGGCGGGGGGGGGGGGGGGGACGGGGGTGAGTCTGTCAGACCACCACAGCTGGGGCAACGAAGAGATGCAAGTGTTGTCAGAGGTGCTGCTGGAGGCATAGAGAAAGAGAGAGAGAGACAGAGAAATACCCTGGCTGCTCTCTCCTCTTGCTCCCCAATTTCCTGCCAATGCTTCCTGTTGGCCAAATCCAGGCAGAAACCAACTGACTAGGGCATCTTGGAAACAGCTTGCAGAAGTCAGGCCCCCTGGAATGCAGAACAAGAGGGGAGGGGCCCAAAGCCAGTTCACCTCTCCGACACCTGTCTCCTTCCCTATCATCTCTCATTCCTTCTAACTGATTCTCCATTCTGTGCCAGAAAGATCATTCTGACTTAGAAGCTTAAGTCATTCCTTCTGCTTAAAAGCTGGCCGGGGCTGGCAGTTTCCTGGCAGGGAAACCCAGGACTCCTCCACTGGGCTGACTTTGTCAATCAGTTGCAAATACAGGAAGTGCCGCTTCCCTTGAGGGCAACATGTACTGAGTTTACTGTAGGCCATGGGATGAGCTGCCGCTCAAAGTATGACTGTGCGAGAAAACAGAGACCAGTCCTCAAAGTCATCCTTTGTGAAACCGGTAACTAAGTAGATAAGCATCATTCCTTTCCCACCAGGGCTGTTTGCCAGGGCTCCAATGAAAAGATGCCATGTTGAAGAAAGTGAAGAACAAGTAAAGGCTACCAAAATCTATTAAAACAAGAGAGTAACAAGAGATTGAATTGAGTAATGAAAAAAAAACATCCTAGAAAGAAAAGCCCAGGCTCAGATGGCTTACTGGTGAATTCTACCAAATGTTTAAAGAATTAACACGATGCTTCACAAACTCTTCCAAAGAGTAAAAGAGGAGAAACACCTCAAAACTTACTCTATAACCCCCCCTCCCCCGCAGTCTTACCTTGATACTAAAACCAGACAAAGACATCACCAAAAAACTATACCAATAACCATTCTGGATAGGGAAGTAAAAATCTTCAACAAAATATTAGTGCACCAAACCCAGCAACATATTAAAAAAAGAGTGTATACCATGACCATGTGGGATTTATCCCAGGAATGCAAGGCTGATTTAACATACGAAAATCAATTAACGTAATACACCATATTAGAAGGATAAGGCACAAAAATTATACGATTATCTCATTAGAAAAAAGCATTTGACAAAATCTAACATTCTTTCATGATAAAAACACTCAACAAACTAGACATAAAGGGAAACTTCTTCAATCTGATAAAGGGCATCTACGAAAAACCCACAGCTAACATCATACTCAATGATCAAAGACTGAAAGCTTTCCCCCTATCTTAGAAGATCTCTGCTCTGGTCATTTCTAGTAAACACCGTAATGGAGCCTGTAGCCAATGCAACTAGGCAACAGCAACAACAACAACAAAAAGGCATCAGATTGGAAAGGAAGAAGTAAAACTATCCTATTTACAGGTGACATGATCTTGTATAGAGAAAACCCTAAGGAATCCACACACAAAAAAATTATTAGAGCTAATAAGTGAGTTCAGCAAGGTTATAGGATAAGAGATCAATATACAAAAATCACTTGTATTTTCTATACACCAGCAATGAACAATCTGAAAATGAAATTAAGAAAACTATTCCATTTATGATAGCACCAAAAGTATAAAATACTTAGGAATAAATTTAACAAAAGGAATGCAAGACTTGCACACTGAAAATTACAAAACATTTTTGAAAGAAATTGAAGAAGACATTCTATGTTCATGGATTGGAAGACTTAATATTGACAAAATGGCAATACTCCCCCAAAATGATCTATACATTGAACAGAATCCTTATCAAATTCCCAGTAAGTTTTTTTTTCCAGTAATTGACCACTTGATCCTAAAATTTACATAGAAATGTAAGGGACCCAGAAGAGCCAAAATAATCTTGAAACAGAACAAAGTTGGAAGACTCACACTCCCCCATCTCAAAATTTAATACAAAGCTACAGTAATAAAGACAGATGTGATTATTGACATAAGGATAGACATATAGACAAACAAGCTAGAATTAAGAATCCAGAAATAAACTCTTACATTCATGTTCAACTGATTTCCATAAAGACATCAAGACAATTCAGTGAGGGGAAAAACAGTCTTTTCAACAAAAGCTGCTGTGATCACCGGATATTCACATACAAAAGAATGAAGTTGGAACCTTACCTCATACCATATAGAAAAATCAATTCAAAGTAGATTATAGACCTAAATGTAAGAGTTAAAACTATAAAACTCTTAGAAGAAAACATAGGAGTAAATCTTTGTGAACTCAATTAGGCAGTGGTTTCTTAGCTACAACACCAAAAGCACAAAAGCAACCAAAAGAAGAAGAACAAGAAGAACCAGAACAAGAAGAAGAAAAACTGAACTTAATCAAAATTTAAAACATTCTTGTTTCCAAGGCTACCACTGAGTAAATGAAAATACAACCTATAGAATGGCAGCAAATATTTTAAAACTAAATATCCATAAACGACATATCTATAAACCATGTCTCCTATATCCATATCTAGCATATATAAAGAACTATTACAACTCAATAATAAAAAGACAAATAACCCAAGTTAAAACTGGGCACAAGATCTGACTACCCATTTCTCCAAAGAAGATACACAAATGGCCCATAAGCACATGAAATATTGCTCAACATCATTAGTCATTAGGGTCAAACCCACAATGAGATACCACTTCACACCCACTAGGATGGCTAGAATCAAGAGGATGGATAATAAAATGCTGACAAGCTGTGAAGCAACTGGAAGCTTTAGAGCAGGGCAGCCACTTTGGAAAACAGTTGTGGTTCCTTAAAACGTTAAACATAGAGTAGTCACATGACCCAGCCATTGCACTCCCAAGTGTATGTCCAAGAGAAATGAAAACATACATGCACCCCAAATGTTATACACAGATGTTCACAGCAGCATTACTGATGACAACCCAGATGAGGAAACAATCCCATGTCCATCAACTGATGCATATGGATTAATAAAATGTGCAAAATGTGGGATATCCATACAAGGGAATATTATCTGGTCAAAAAAAGGAATGAACCACGCATTCATGCTACAACATGGACAAACCTTGAAAACATACAAAGTGAAAGAAGTCAGACACAAGACATCACATATTATGTGATCCTGTTTATATAAAATGCCTAGAATAGGCAAATCTACAGAGACACAAAGTAGACCAGTGGTTGACTAGGGCTGGGCTGACGTAAATTAGATAATGGGAAGTGCCCACTGATGAGTACAGGTTTCTTCTGGGGTGATGAAAACATTCTAAAATTGATTGTGGTGATCACTGCACAACTCTTAATATACTGAAAACCACTGAACTATATACTTTAAAAGACTGTATTTTATGGCATCTGAATTATATCTCAATAAATCTGTTTTTTTTATAGAGCTATAGACCATATTTGTAATACGAAGAACTGAATACAGACATTCCATAGGCAACTGTTCAAAAATATCCATAAGGGGGGCACCTGGGTGGCTCAGTCGTTAAGCGTCTGCCTTCGGCTCAGGTCATGATCCCAGGGTCCTGGGATCAAGCCCCACATCGGGCTCTCTGCTCAGCGGGAAGCCTGCTTCTCCCTCTCCCACTCCCCCTGCTTGTGTTCCCTCTCTCGCTGTGTCTCTCTCTCTGTCAAATAAATAAATAAAATCTTTAAAAAAAAAAAATATCCATAAGGCACACCACGGTGCAGTCATTAAAAACTTTTTTCAGAAATATTTAATGACATGGAAAAATAATTGTACACACACATACATACATATAGTGAAAAATAGACCATAAAATAATATATATAGCATAATCCTAATTGTGTACAAAATATTGTATAAATATATATCTTTATACATTTAAATATTTTATATATGATATAAATATATATCTTTCTATGTTTTATATATTTACATATAACTCCAACAGTGGTTCACTAGCTCAAGTGGTCGTATGGTGACTGATTTTATTTTCTGCTTTATATTTTTCTTTATTTTCCAAATAGGCTACACCCAACACACAACCAAAGACTCAAAGTTCACTTTCAGATCAAAGGGATTCTATCCAGTTTCAGCCAGAAGGAGAGGCAACTGGTCCCACACCCTGTGGGCAGGAAAGCACAAAGTTAGAGCCATTCTGCAGAGCAGTCTGGAAATACTTCTCTTTTGACCCAGAAATTCTACTTCTAGAAATCTCTCCTAGGGAAAGCATTAAGGACAAGCACAGAGATCAGGCTGAGAGAGCGTTCGTCACAGCTTTACTTGTAACAGTAAAAAGCTGAAAACAACCTCCGTGTCCAAAAATAGAGGCTTTTTAGTTAAATATATTACAGCTTATCCATGTAATGAAATGCTGTACAGCTGCTAAAAGTGTTTATGATCTGTAGTGAAGTGGAAAAAGCAGGTCATAAAGCGGTATATGTGGTATAATCTCATTTTTATATTAAAGAAAAAAACCCACATGATAATTATAGAGATCTAAAAGTAAATGCACTAAAATGTTAACAGAGATTGGCTCTGGGTAGACCAGGTGATGGATATTTTTATGTTCTCTTGACCGGTCTGTATTTCTGATTTTTATATAATGCATACGTATGTTGTCTGTATCAAGAAGAACAGTAAGATAAAATTATAGGGGAAAGGGCAAGCGATCAACCCCAGTGATAGCTAGAAGCCCCACTGGCTGCCCAAGGAAAGGAGCAGGCTAGACAGGACCCTGGGGCTGGGGCGGGGCAGGGGGGGGGGGAGGACCGTGGGGAGAGCGAGAACATCACAGCCACCGGCTGCTCCCAAACGCAAGTGTACATGAGGACAGACGACACAAATCCCCTACTGTGACCTCAGATTTATATATTTCAAAGCACTTTCCCATTTTGTTTCATTCAGCCTTCTCAGTACGCTCATCTGAGTATTACTATCCCCATTTTGCAGATAGGAAAAGTGAGACTTAGAGACTTAGATCAAATGGCTTAAGAATCACAGAACAGAATCAAGGGCTTGCAGGTTATCTGACACCAGCCCTTCAGCCCCTGGTCAACAGCATCCACTCCAAATGAGAGTTTATGCTCCAGCTGAAAGGCAGCTCAATAAAGCAGATAAGAGTAGGGATTCTGGAGTCCACAGGCCTTGATGTGAATCCCACCTCACCTCTGAAATTCAGCCTCTCAGCTCCTCACAGGGACTACTGCCAGAATGAGGTGCCATCACACAGGTCAATCAGCAAGCACCGCACGTGACTCAGGGCAGGGCTTGATATGTGCTAATCCACTGGGACCCCCACCTCCCAGGGCAGCCGAGCCCTGAGAAGGCTGTCGCAATCAGAAAGACTTCCAGATACAGGCCTAACGTTGGACTTTGTGTAGCTTCCGCTGCCCAGCTCTGGCCCCATCCCCAAGGCCAGAACAGGGAAGTCTTTCTTCCCCCAAGGGCCCTCTACCCCTGGAGACGACTCTTCTCCAAAAAGCCCCATTCCTTCAGCGCTGACCCACCTGATGTGGTCTGGGCGCCAGGCATCTTCAGTCCAGTCCACAGTGACTCCGTCACAGAGCAGTCACCTGGCTCCTCCCCAACTGTCCCTTCTCCTTCTCCCCTGCAAGGACCACCTCCAAGGAGAGAAGGGCATACAGGGCCCTGGGCCTCTTTGATGAGAGGGCTCCTATTCAGAAGAGCTGTGCTGTGGACATCTATCGTGGACCCTCCCTCTGATTCTGCTGGTGGGACCACCCCCCTTCATCACAGCCTTCACGCCAGACCGAAGCCAGTCCTGGGGCATGATGCTAGCTGCTGGAACTAGATCAAGAGTGGGAATCCACCAGGGCCATTGAGACACAGTGAGGATGTGGCCCAGGTTAAGAAAATCAAGTCTGGAGCTGCTCCAGCCAGCCACCTGGAGTCTGAAATGGGAACCAACACGGAGAGAAATGGGGAGAAAGAATCCATCTTTGAGCCCTGAATCCAGCTATCACTGAAGTCAGACCAGGTGGGGTTTTCTTTCACCTGCAGTGAAAAGGGCCCTAACCCACAGAGCTTGGCAGAACTTCAAAATGGGTCTTCAGCTTGGCTCGGGACCTCGAAAGTCTCCATACACTGCTTCCCCCCGCCCCCCTGCACCTACCCAGGACAGTGGCTCTGGTCCCACCAGCAGAAACCTTGCAGGATGGACCTGGATTTGCACTGCCACCTCCATCCTCCCTAAACACAACACATTCATGTACTGCGTCTGCCGAGCGGCTGGCTGGGGCTGAGCAGAGCAGATGACACAGACGCTCGGCCACTGGTCCGCCCCCTCCCTACTCTGGGGTCCCCAGCAACCGTCACATCTCTCTCCCACCAAGCACACAGCGGCCTCACGTCCCCTCAGCTGCGCCTCCACCACCCCTGGCAGCTTCTGCCTCTGTGTGAGCCGGCTGGAGAGCTAAGCGCTGGTCTCCATGTCTGTTCCTGCAGCCGGCCTGCAGCCAGCCCACCACACCCAGGCTCCCCTGGACGCAGCTCTCCAAGGATGGAGCCCGCAGCTGTGACAGCCCGAGAACCCCCCAATAAAGGTTTCCACTTTCCTGGGGGAAACTGGGGCTGCTCCTGGGAGCCAATATTCCAGGATGGAAAAAGAAGCTTTGAAGCAGGAAAGTAAAGCATCCTTGTAGGAAATGTATCCCTCAAGTCACCATGTCGGGGGTCTGGCCTCACCTTGACATACAGTGCTGGTAGAATCAGCCCCTAAGGGAAAGAGCAGATACGCCTTCATTCTCTTTTCTATTTCAAAGAGGGAACCCCTGATTAAAGATAGTTGCTTCCTCTGGGGTCTACATGCCTGGCAGCCTTTGGGGAGGATGACAGTCCTCAAGTCATAACCACCCACTATCTGAGGAATTTCCAACTCAACTTGTTCCAAGCCTTTTTCCATGGCACCCAGACGCCCAGGACCGGGCAGAGTGTGGTGAACACACACATGAGCGACACCTGATAAGAGCCCCTCATCGATGGACTGCTTCCCTTGTGCTGATGTATCTGAAGTTTGCTCTGGTGGGAGGCCCCCAGAAGACAGCGAGCAATCGCCAGGTGCATCTTCCAAAAACATTTGTCGGTGAATGTGGTAAGTCTCCTGGTCTAACAACTGCTTATGCTAAGCTGAAGTCGGTGGATGTGTGAAGACACTCAGTTTCAAACTGGGGAGAGCAAGGCTGGGATCCAAAGCTTTTGGAGATGGGTTCTCTATTTAAAGACTAGTGCTTATCAGCTTCGGGGAAAAGGCAGCACTTCTGAAAAGCCTCCCTTGCGAGCTCCTTTGCCCCTTCACCCTGCCCACTGCAGAAGCCAGGGGTCTTCATTCCTTCCCTGACACCGTGTCCTGAGACGGGATGCTCAGAACGCACACAGTGGGCAGTCCAAAGAGAGCCCCAGGACCAGCTTTATATGAGGCAGGCAAAAGAGGCTATCACATTTTCCAAGGGGAGATCATTATGTAATTCGAATGCTATCCTTCATCACACCTGCACTTCTGGGAAGAGCAAGAGGTCCATGAGCTCTGCAGACTCTAGAGAAGGGGAGGTCTTTAGGGAGTGGCCCCCGGCCTCTGGCCAGGAAGGGGAATCCAACCAAGAGATGGTTTCTCCTCCGCGGCTCTCTCTCCTGTGTATTTAGCATGTTCCTTATGAAGACAGCTATCTGAGAACCATGTGAATGGTTCTCCCCTCTTAAAGGACCACTACTTGAATCAACCAATCCATTCCAATGTGAATGGCCTTTTGTGAAAAAACCACTAATGTGGGCCCAATTCCAAAGACCTCTAACCTTCTGGATCAGCCTCGGGCAAGACTGGTGAAGTGCAGAGGGAGTGTGTCTTGGGCCCCATCCTCAAGCAAAACTCTCCATCTGCCCCTGGCCACTGGGTGCTGCCCATCCTCCAACACCGTCAACACCTCTCCCCCGCCAAGTGGCACTCCAGACCTCAGATCTTTGCTTGATCTGCCTCTAAAGATTTCCCTCTAAACGTACTGTTCCTGGGTCCCACTCCTGGGACCAGACCCTCTGCCAGACAAGGCAGATGTGCTAAGGCAACTCTGCCCTCTCCCCCATAACTGGATGTTACCTGGGGCTCCCTAAGAGGTCTAGCCATTTGGGCTCACGCCCAAGAACAAAAATAGCGAAACTCTGTTGATCCGCCAGGCACTATGCTAAGAGCTTTACCTGTACTCCCTCATGCCCTACAATAACCCTATAATGTAGATACTATAATTACCTCTGTTTTATAGATAAAAAAACCCTGGGCCCCAGGGAGACAAAAGTAACTTGCCCAAGATCTTACAGCTAGTAAGTGGCAAAGCTAGAGATCAAACCTGGGCAGCCTGGCTCTAAAACCCCAGGCTCTTAACCAGCACATCGAGGAGCAATTTCAAACCTGGGAGCAAAGGAGGAAAGAGAAAACGGGAGGCTCCACAGAGCTCCCCATCACCATGCTGCCTTCTCCACCTGGGAACGGAGGTCATGCAGTTTGACAGGATGAGGTCATCCTGGCCCTGCCTCCGGCTTACTGGGTGTCATCAGGCAAGTCCCTTAGCCTCTCTGGCAATCTCCCCCAGTGGAAAAAGAAAATGTTTGTATGAGGGATGATTGGGAGGGCCCCGCTGGCCCTCTGCCATCGGTCCTCCTCTGCTTGGCACTGTGCAATCTAGAAAGGAAGCTTAATACCACGCCATTGTTTCCAGGTTCATAATCTCCCTCCTCTTGGGCACCAGGGCCTCAGGGCCTCCCCGTCCCCTTTCATTCACCTGGCTGCGGGCTACTTCCTTCTCCCTGCCCCTCCTACAGGTGCTAGCTGGGAGAGAGACCAAGTTCTGCTGGACATGTCAAAGCAGAGGCTTACGTGAGCCCCCAGACCTCTTTTTCCCAGGTCCCTGGTGGCTAAGGTGCTACAGCAACCTCTCCCCAGCAGGCTGTCAGCAGAACCGACCCATGCTCACCCTAGACGGCTCCCTCTTTGCCCCCTTCCACGAGCTGCATCACGCAGGCACGCCAGCTTCAATCACACAGGTGAGGACAACACCCTAGTGGATGGGGAGGAACAGGAACCTCCGAGAACACAGCTGCCCCACCAGCCGTGACAGGCGGACTGTTCCAGGACTCCCTCATCCTGGAGCCCGGGCATTTTCAGTCCCTGCGAGACAACAGAGTACATACCAGGGCTGTTTACAGAGGCCGTATCTGGGAAGGCAAGCCACTTCCAGCTCCCACTGGCCGATGTGCAGAAAGTCACCCCGTGTCCAGCAGATCTAAGTCCCAAAATAGACAGTGGCCATGTGTCCACTATTCCCCAGCCTTTCCATTTGTGAAAAGAACATCTGTGGCCACTTGGTGTCCTGGAGATTTCATTTGCTACCTCAATCTGCATCCCAGAGCAAAGATGTCTACTTGCTTGATTAAACCAGTACTACCAGAAGCTAGAGTTTCTCCATTTCCTCGATTCCCACTCTCTGTCTGCTTAGGTTTATGAGATGGAAGGAAGGAGTTGGGGGGATAGTGGGGGGAGTCAAGATCTACGTCGGAAGTCCCTGATCATGGAAATGAACGGAAATGTACAACCTTTCAGAAAGAGATCCATGTCAGGCTCTGTTATGGTGTGACGTCAGCATGCTCTCGGAGGTATTGCCCATAATCGGCAGGGAAGGACTCTGAATCATTGAAATATGCCCAATATGTCATCGACAAAGAAAACGCATCTCACCATGCTAGGCTAGGAGCGAAGGCACCCAGATCACCTGAATGACATGATGGGCATCTCAGTAAAAATGCAAGCAAGGGAATTTGTACAAATTTCACTCAATAACTGAGCACCAATGACGTGCCAAATCCTGTGCCGAGTTCTGAGGATGGCAAACAAACAGAACAAACAGCTCCTCCTTTAGAGGAACTCACAGACCCGCAGGGGCGTCTGATACCAGGACAACTGATTCTAGTATGACTTTCATGTCACCTACTAATCTACTGAGCAAAGAGAGCAGTGAATATGGTTGACTCTGAACAGGTGAGTCCCAGAGGCCGTCAGAGAAGACAGGACGTATGAGCTGGAGGAACAGAATTTACAGGAAGAAATCTGGGCAAGAAGCAGGAATTATAGTGGGGGAACAATGAAGGTGAGGCTGCCAAGAGGGGTCTATGTGCAAATCAAGGGTATCCTCTAGTGATCTGAGTGTTTTCTACATGAGGAAACCTTACCGGGCCCAAGCGTGCTCTGATCCACATGCCAACAGGGCAGAATGGTTAAGAACGTGGGCTCCAGACTGAGGCCCCTTCTGCCTCTCACTAGGAGAGCATGGGCTCTGGCTCGAGTCCTGGTTCGTCCACTTCCTGGCTTCGGGACCCTGGGCAGCTTATCTAACCCCCCTGTGCCTCAGTTTTCTCATCTGTAAAATGGAAAGAATAATAGAGTCTACCTCATAGGGTGGTGGTAAAAACTGGCTGAGATACCCAAATAAAGGGCACACAGTGGGCATTCCAATCACCTTGCCCAGTCTCATCTCCTTTGTCTGTAAATTACAGGTTTGGAGGATTTAAGAGACAGTAGAGCCCTAACTGGTATCTGAATGATGTTGGCTGCAGATTCCCAATAAGCCAAGGCTAATAATACCTGGCCAGGGGACGAGCTCGCAGCCACGGCTGGAAGAGCAGATGTGGGAAGTTCAGGTGACCCGTAAAAGGCCAACTCCAAGCCTACAGCAGCACGCGGTGGTCAGGGGAGGGGTGTGCGCTGGGCGCTCAGCTCCAGCCAGGGCTTGCCCGGGGGGCCTGAGGGGACAGCCCTTCCCTTCTTCCCGAAGAAGCCAGAAAGCCAAATTTTTAACTGGATGGTCTCAATTTGGAAACGTCAGCAACTACTTCAAAAGCGCTGGAAACGCTGAGCTGAGGACACCAACCCTGCTTCAGGCCCCTGCAGGCTCGTGTTTCGCAATGGAGAGAAGAGAACCCCATACGCTAGCATCCGTCGAATATTTGTCCACAGTCTCTCCTGAAAACTTCTCAAGGACCTTGAAGAAGAAAGAAGAACCAAAGAGTGCTGCTACCCAGAGTTAGGACCAAGAGCCTCTTGAAGTCCTCGGAGAACTGGCCTGTCTTTGGGCATCTCCACAAATTAAAGGGACAATTTTTCAGTTACTGGAAGTCACTTCTTATAGGGCCCCAACAAACACTCAGCTTTTACGCTACTATTTAGATCATGTTCCCTATGTGCTGGGCATTTGATACAGATGATCTCGTGTAATCCTCATGACAACCCAAGGAGAGCTGGACAGATGAAGAAAGCGAGGCGTGCAGAGCCAGCACATGATGGTGGTGGGAGCCGGACCAGCGGACGGCTAAGCACTGGTGCTCAGAAACCCCCTCCGCACTGCCTCTCACCTGGCCACCTGGGCTGCAGGCCACTTCCTCTGGCACAAGCGACACTTCCCTCTCCTGCACGCGTGTGACGCTCCGTGTGCACACAGGAGCCAGCCGGGGCCAGGTCTCCCAGGAGCCTCCCACCACAGCGGGGGGCGCACTGCTAACCACGTATGACGCAGGCCCAGACCCAGGGACCACATCTCCCATCCTCCTCGCCCTCTCCCGTCCTCCTTCAGCCACGACGCTGAGCAGGCGGTGTCCCCTGCAGATGGCTGCCACCACCAGTCTGTCTCAGAGCCGATACGAGGACCTGAGCTCTTGCTGCAAACAGGCCCCAGAGCCATCCCCCCTCTGCAACTAGCAGAACACCCCTGGAGACAATCCACCGGGCCCCGGGTGACCGGCAACCGCCCGATGAAGTGTTGCTGTCCTTGCAGGAGATCGCTTCTGGCCCCAAATCACACACAAACTCCCCCAAGCCCAAGGCATGTGAGGTGACGGAGCAGGCACCACGAAGAAGGAGGCAGCTGCGTGTCACACACCCTAGCACGCCCCGTGGCGCCCCCAGCCTCACAGGACGGTGCCTGCCAAAGTGCCAGAGCGCCCGGCCAAGAGTGACAGCATCCTTCCCCGGCCCGCAGGGAGGTCTAGAAGATTAATTAGATGAACCCATCAGTACTTGAGGTTCCCCAGGGAACAGGTTGAATATGTCACCCCTGACACAAAGCTCTTAAGTGTGCCTCAGGCTGGGTCTTTGCTCACCGTTGCGCAGGACAGCCGAGTCCGACAGCCGACAGCACACGAGTGACCAGGGCCCCGGCCTCCGTGCTGGCCACAGTCACTCACAATGCATGGTTTGGACAGTAGGTGGCAGGAGGGAGAGGAGCTGCTTCAGATGCCCCCTCCCTTACGATGGCCTTTCCAATTCAAAGTGTCCCTCCTCCTCCAGGAAGCCTTCCTGGCCCTGTGGGCCTGTGTGACCTCTCTTGTCTCTAAAAAGCTGTTAGCCATGCCTGACTTTGACCATCTGCTGCCTTGTTTGGGGCTGATATTTTAAAATATTATTTGATGAGCATTTAGTATGTGCCAGGTACTGTGGTCAGTGCTTTACATACATTATTTGACTGATCCTTAGACTAAATCTATGAAGTGAATGTGGTTATACCCATTTCACAGATGAGGAAGTGGCAGCTTGGAAAGGTCAAACAATGTGTGTGTCCTGCGTCTGTCATTTTCCTCTCTGTGGGACTGCATCCTCTCCCATGGGATTGCAAGCTCCTTCTTGGCAACCGGGCTGACGTTTACACTTCCTTCCAGCCCCCGAGCCCCCACGCACACAGCCAAACACTGGATGACCGGCTGTTACAGTGACTGCCATTTGCAGGGACCAATCAGCCTTAATTAAATTAGCCCAGAGGCGGCATTGTTGAATAAAACCGGTCAGCCATGTGGCCAAGTGGCCATATGATAAGAATCCTGGCATGTGCTATGCATTATCTTAATTACCAAAAAAAAAAAAAAATCCCTATTTCATTGCATATTAATTATCAGGACCCTTTACTGAAATGTTTGCCCCTCATTTATTTCAGGGGTAACTGAAGAACTGAGGGTCTGAGGGAACAGGGTGTGGCGGGGCCCACACCATGCGGAGGTGCTGGCCCAGGGTACAGGCTCGGCCTGTGGGCTCCACGCAGCGTGGCCCCGGGGGACGGCCTCCCGGGAGGGAAGGCGCGGGCTCACCTTTGGTGGCGTAGGCTTCCGCAATCATGCGCAGCCTGTAGGGAGGGACGGCTGTCAGCGGCAGGTCATCGAGGCCCACCCGGGCATAGATGTTGAGAGCCTCCTTATAATCTCCTTCCACATAATTCAACTTGGCCATGATCAGATTGGATTCTTGTAGGAACTCTGACTAGAAGGAAAAGGAGAGAGAAAAACATTTTCCTACGATGCTAGGAGTAATGCTCCCTCGGGGACCCGACACCTGCTGCCACAAAGCCTCGGGGCTCTCCACACAAAGATGCGCAAACGAATGTTCACAGCAGTACCGTTTGCCATGGCCCTGTGAGTGCCAACAACCTGAATGCCCATCGACTGAGGAATGGATAAGGAAAATGTGGTCTGGCCCCACCGTGGAATATTACCCAGCCACGGTGAGGAAGGAAGCAGTGCCCCATGCTTACCACAGGGATGACCCTCAGAAACACCATGGCAGGTGAAAAAGCCAATCACAAGAGGCTACATGTTGCATGCTTCCATTTATATGAAATGGCCCGAGTGGTCAAATCTATAGAGGCAGAAAGTAGATTAGTGTGTTTGCCTAGGGCTGGAGGGTGGGGGGATGGCAGGTGACTGCTAATGGGTACGGGTTTATTTTGGGGGCGATGAAAATTTTCTAAATTAGGGGTAATGACTGTACGAGTCTGTAAATATACTAAAAACCACTGAACTGTACGTTCTAAATGGGTGAGTTGGCATATGAACTCCACTTCAAGAAAGTGGCTGTAAGGGGCGCCTGGGTGGCTCAGTGATTAAGCGTCTGCCTTCGGCTCAGATCATGATCCCAGGGTCCTGGGATCGAGCCCTGCTTCGGGCTCCCTGCTCTGCAGGAAGCCTGCTTCTCCCTCTTCTACTCCCCCTGCTTGTGTTCCCTCTCTCTGTGTGTCTCTCTCTGTCAAATAAATAAATAAAATCTTAAAAAAAAAAAAGTGGCTGTAAGACAAAACGAAACAGAACACTGAGGCTCCCCACAGGTCCCCGTGCTTGGCTGTGCTGGGCCAAGGATAGAGGGATGCTTTACGAACAAAACATACAAGCACCTGTCTCAGAAAAGGACATCCTGGTGCATCCTGCCCGCTGCACTGGGGGTGTGCTACAAGACTATAACCCGAATAACCCAAAGAGAGAGGTTTTCTAAATTGGTGCAAAACCCAGGACTTGCTTTCTTTCCAGGGGCAAACTTTTCCCACTGAGCCATTCTCGCTCGGTGAGGTGACTGAGCCCTGGTCCTCCCCACCCCCCACAGAGGCTGCGAGCTCTAGCCCTCATCCTCTGATGGGTCCTCATTCCTCTCCAGGCAGGAGAGGTTGGCTTCCCCAGTCCATACCCACTGGCCTCATCCTCTGCCCTTCTCCCTGGCCAGCACTCATCAGCAGGAAAAGAGGAGACAGCCTAGCCTGCTATATAAGGAAACAGATTTATCACCCTCTCGCAGGCCTGCTCCTTGGAACCCAAGCTATGCAAGGCTAGATTTTCCTGCTTACAGGAGCACGCCAGGAAGCTGCACTGTTCTGTACCCTGTAACCGTGACGGGGTGGGCCATGCCAGGTAACCAGCCAGAGCATGGCAAAGCAGCTGTCCGCCAGGATCGCCAGCCTCCGGGCATTTCTTTCTTTCTTTTTTTTCTTTATTTGAGTACAGTTGACACACAATGTTACATACTTTTCAGGTGTACGACATAGTGACTAGACAACCCCCTAAGCTATGCTGTGCTCACCGTAAGTGTAGCCACCATCGGTCACCATACCGTGCTGTTACAATATCATCGACCATATTCCCTATGCTGTGCCTTTTATTCCTGTGACTCATTCAGTCCATAACTGTATCTCCTGCTCCCCTTCACCTACTGTGTCCACCCCCAGCCCCCCTCCCTTCTGGCAACCATCACTTTGTTCTCTGTATTTATGGATCTGTTTCTGCTTTTTGTTTGTCTGTTTATTCTTTGTTGTGTTTTTTTTTAGATTCCACATATAAGTGAAATCATAAAGTATTTCTTTTTTTTTTAAATTGTTCATATTATTTAATTATACTGAGGTATTTCTTTTTTTTTTTTTAAGATTTTATTTATTTATTTATTGGAGAGCGAGCGAGAGAGAAACAGCATGAGAGAGGAGAGGGTCAGAGGGAGAAGCAGGCTCCCCGCTGAGCCGGGAGCCCGATGTGGGACTCGATCCCAGGACCCTGGGATCATGACCTGAGCCGAAGGCAGTCGCTTAACCAACTGAGCCACCCAGGCGCCCCTAAAGTATTTCTTTGGGGCGCCTGGGTGGCTCAGATGGTTGAGCGTCTGCCTTCGGCTCAGGTCATGATCCCGGGGTCCTGGGATCGAGCCCCACATCGGGCTCCCGGCTCAGCAGGGAGCCTGTTTCTCCCTCTCCTTCTGCCTCTCTCCCTGTTCATGCTCTCTCTCTCTCTCTGTATCTCTGTGTCTCAAATGAATAAATAAAATCTTTAAAAAAAAAAATTTAAAAAAAAAAGGAAGGAAGCAGGGGCAACGGGCAGCATTGGAGAGATGGTAAAATGGGCAAAGGGAAGGAAGGGAACAAAAGGGGTTTTTTTAAATTAAATTAAATTTTATTATTATTTTTTAAGTAGGTTCCACACCCAACGTGGGGCTTGAACTCATGACCCTGAGATTAAGAGTGGCATGCTCTACTGACTAAGCCAGCCAGGCACCCTGAAAGGAACAAAAAAAGGGGGGTTTTGAGTGGCCAGAGAGAAAGAGAGAAAGAAAATTAGAATGCAAGAAATTAGAATTATCTTTGCAAACAGAGAAATCAAAGCAGACTTAAGAGAAGAGGAAAAGAGCTATGAAAAAAAGACCTACCACAGGGTTCTCCACCCAGAGAAAAAGCTTCCTGGCAGACAAGGCTGTCTTCCTTCCTCCCTTAGGCCTTCCAGCCCTGGGACCACTGGTTTAAAAGCAAACGGAAGGGGGAGGGGAGCAGAGGTTGGTGTTTACCAGGCCCAGAGCTTCAATCTGGGGATGGACGGTGGTGGAGGCTGCACGACAGTGCAGACGTACTTAATGCCACAGAACTGTACACTTTAAGATGGTTATGATGGCAAAGTTTGTGTTAGATAATATTTTACCAAAAGAAAAAGATGTTTAATTCAACTTGAAAAAAAAATTTTAAGTTTTTTTTTTTTTTAAAGAAAAGTAAACTACAAGGCCAGATGTAAAAGATGCAGGAGCCTGAACAAAATTCCAAGTGCAAAGGCACAGTGTGGACGCAATGGGAGAGCCTTGCCGGAGCGAGTCTAGTCGGCAACCCCACACGGAGGCCTCCCGCTGCAGGGTGGGGGAGACTGGCCCCAGCACAGAGCTATGCTGCCCTGCCCAGGAGAAACACAGTTTTCTTGACTTGACTCAGAAGCAGGTCTCCTGATTCCCAGGCCAGGCTCCTTCTGCCTCACCACATTGCTACCTTGCTCTGGCCCTGCCTATTTCAGTCCATGCGTATTTTGTGCGCACCTTGTCTGCACTGGGCTTGAGCAAGCACCCCACCAGGAGACGCACTGATTTAAGGTCAAGAAGAGAACAAGTTTCACAGTAGCCAGCTACTGGGGCAACACACCCATGCAAAAGCTGGGCAACTTTGGAACATGCTTTATAGGGTAGAGGAAGCTTAAAATGGCCGCAGGAGAAAAATAACATCGCAGTAAATGACATGTCTCTGGTGCTCGTTGTGAAAGAGCTTCCACATCTGAGCCTCAAGACAACCCCCAGCTAACTATGCTTACGGATGAGAAATGTGAATCTCAGAGAGGGTACGTAACTTCGCCGAATCACACAGCTTATAAAGCTAGAACTGGAACACAAACTCAGGAATTCTAACTTGAAATTCCATGTTCTTAATACTGCACTGGGTGGAGAGCAAAAAAACCATCAGCACCTGGTAAACCAGAAGGTTAATTTTTCGCAGTGAAGTTAGGGATCTGGAAGGAGGAAACAAACTAGCCAGATGTCAGGCCTGGAGCATGATCCTCAACCTTTCTCCCCTAGCACACAGCCACACCCTCTGGCCTCTTGAAGGGATGCTTGAGTCTGATGGCCGTCCCTGGGAAGCATGGCCCACGTGTCCACTGTCCCTCTACCCTTTCTCACTGATGAGGACTGACGAGTATCATGAACTGACTCTGAAGAGAAGTGTGGCATGGCCCTTTAAAAGAAACAGGGAAAGAGAGAATATGTGTTTTTAAAGGCCCAAATGCAGCACCAAGTGCTTAGTAAACTGAGCTTCCTATATTCAAGTGATGCTCGGGGCGCCTGGGTGGCTCAGTCAGTCAAGCGTCTGACTCTTGATTTTGGCTCAGGTCATGATCTTGGGTCATGGGATCGAGCCCTGCATCAGGCTCTGTGCTCAGCATGGAGTCTGCTTGTCCCTCTCCCTCTCCTTCTGCTCCTCCCTCCACTCCCACTCACTCTCTCTATCTCTAAAATAAATAAATAAAATCTTTAAAAAAATAAAATAAAATAATTAACTGATGCTCTCAAGCCAGCCTGAGGGGACTGGAGCTGTGTCCAGTGGAGACAGACATACACAGAGGCCATTTAGAATGGAGGCTTTCTGCCCGCATTTCCAGAAGCCTGCAGCCACATAACTGACAAAAACTAACACTCACTTATACAAATGTTGCCCAAGCCCCCAACTGCTCCAGGGCCAAGGAGGTGACCAGATGACAAGGAGGAAGGACATCTCTGAATGAAAGCTCACAGGCTTGGAATATCTAAGAGCTGGGAGGTTCCAAGCTCACCCCTCCAACAGCCCACCCTATTCAAACTGACAGAAACTAAACCCCAGAGAGGGAGATGGCCTCCTTGGGGGTCACACAACAATTTAGGAATAGGCACAAGTTTCCAAAACAGATACAAAAAGTAAAGCTAAGGAAAACATGGCTTCTTGGGGGGGAGGGGTGGGATGTACACAAACATGAGAATAAAGTCCAGAGAAGTAGCCCTGGAGGGTTCTGAGATGGGAAGTGAAGAAAAAGGAAAGAGAAATCATCAAGGTTAAAGGCAAAGAGCTACAAATGAAAAACAGCAAAAAAACCCAACCCAAATAAAAAATGGGCAAAGCACCTGAATAGATATTTCTCCGAAGAAGACATACAAATGGCCAATAAGTACATGAAAAGATGCTCAACATTCCTGATCATCAGGGAAACGCAAATCAAAACCACAATGAGATATCACCTCAAAACTATTAGGATGGCTACTATCCAAAACCAAAACAATACCAAAAAACAGAGAATAAAAAATGCTGACAAGGATGTGGTGAAATTGGAACTCAGTGTTGGTGAGAATGTAAAATGTAAAATGGTGCAGCTGCTATGGAAAATAGTATGGAGATTCCTTAAAAAATTAACCATAGAATTACCATATGATTCAGCAATTCCACTTTTTGGTATATGCCCAAAAGAACTGAAAGCAAGATCTGGAAGAGATAATGTAAACCCACATTCATAGCAGCTATTCGGGGCACCTGTGTGGCTCAGTCGGTTAGGCATCCAGCTCTTGATTTCGGCTCAGGTCATGATCTCAGAGTTATGAGTTCGAGCTCCACATCAGGCTCTGCACTGGGCATGGAGCCTGCTCAAGATTCTCCCTCTCCCTCTGCCCTTCCTCTCTCTCTCCCCTTCTCTCTCTCCCCACCCTCTTAAAAAAAAAAAAAAAAGTCTGTATTATAGCAGCATTATTCAAAGTACCAAAAGGCAGAAGCAATCTCAGTGCCCACTCACAGATGGATAAACAAAACGCTGTATAAACCTACAATGGAGTATTATTCAGCCTTAAAAAGGAAGGCAATTCTGACACATGCTACAACATGGATGAACCTTGAGGACATTATGTTAATGAAATAAACCAGTCATAAAAGGACAAATACTCTACAATTCCGCTTATATGAGGGACCTGGAGCAGTCAGAATCATAGAGACAGAAAGTAGACTGGGGGTTGCCAGGGGCAGAGGGGGGGATAGAGAGTCATGCGGAGACGGAGGCTCATGCATAGACAGTTTCAGTCTGGGATGATAAAAAAGTTCTGGAGATGAGATAACGGTGAGGGGTGCACAACAGCACAACGGCAGCTGAAGACGCTGACGGGCCTGGGGCTGGGTGCAGGCAGCTACCTGGAGGAGCGTGACCTCCGAAGAGCAGGAAGAACCAGACTTCAGGGTGAGGAAGAACTCAGAGCCCCGTAAGTGAGCTAATGGGTGTGGGGGGCGGCGGGGACAGGGGGAGCAAAACCTAAAGGAAAGGAGATTCAAAGGAAGCAAGAAAAGAATATGTGATGAGAGGGAAAGCTGAGTCTAGAGACGGGAAGACAGGGCAGGGAAGGAGCAGAGCAGAAGGGTAGCGCTTAAGGTCTCCTGGGCCATGAGGGTTAGGGCCATGGCTCAGGCAGAGGGACGGTTCCATCCTGGCTGCCTCCCCCACCAAAGTACCAGGCTTGTGCTCGCCAGGAGGAGCCCCACACGGTTCTGGGCCACGGCAGCCTGGGGATGTTCAGGAGCTGCATATTTCAGGCAGGAATTGTGCGGTAAATGGCACTCCTGATTAACTCCTCTCTTTCCTAGAGTGGGCCAAGGCGTCAGGTTGAGCTCTGGTCCATATACAAAAGCTCTCTTCCAAGCACCTGGAGAAGATTTTTCAGAATAACGTGTCACTGAAGACTCACCAGCGAGACCCTAGTGAGCTGGAAGCCCCGATAAGGTGGTCAGCCGGACAGGGGGCCGACACGCCGATCCCACGGTGAGCAGGCCTGCTTCTGAGACGCCGCGCTGTGGCAGTGTGCTCATGAGCTCTGACCACTGCCCGGTCCATTGCAGGCCATCCTTCCCCATGGCTCACTGCCCTGAGGAGGCAGAACAAGCATCACCCCACTGCCCCCCTCAGCTCGGAGACCCACAGTACCTTTAGGTTCCCGCGGTCCAGGGCGGCGGTCAGATGCTTGCGGACCTCGGTCAGCTGGGGCCTGGGGCCTCGGGGACTGGCCCCCTGCCGCAGGGGGTGTTCCTTCAGGGACTGCTCCAGCTTCGACTCCCCGAGGAGGAGCTCTGCCATGTCATCTACAAAGAACAAAATGAGAAGCTAAATGGGAGCCGGGAATGGTCTGTGTGCTGGGAAGCTCCGCCCGGGGACCTCAGGACCACCACACCCTTGCTCCATACCCCAGCAAGGCCCTTCTGGAACTTCATAGCCTTAGAGGGAGTCCAAGTGGGCACCAGCTTACAGTGAATTCTGTTCATTAATAAGAATGTTCCAGAATGTGGGCGCCTAGGTGGCTCAGTTGGTTAAGCGACTACCTTCGGCTCAGGTCGTGATCCTGGAGTCCCAGGATTGAGTCCCGCATCGGGCTCCCCACTCAGCGGGCAGTCTGCTTTTCCCTCTGACCCTCCCCCCTCTCATGTGCTCTCTCTCTCTCAAATAAATAAATAAAATCTTTAAAAAAAAGAATGTTCCAGAATGTGTACACAGACAGGAGGTAGCTCAATCCTTTGTCACACATTTATTGAATCTAGAAAGACTAGATACGTATTAACATGGAGAGAGCACAAGCTCAGTAGGAAAACACAGCTGTCTGTCTTATGCTATTTTTCAGCATGATCTGTACAAAATAATACTATGCATTTTCCAAAACTGATGCAGTGAAATCTCCTAGCTCTTTTGTGTTCTGTGGTCTTACACATGGATGTGAGCTGGAGCAACGTCTCTACAGATTCTTAAAATGAGTTTGTGTCAAAATGACCTGAATGCACGCAGTCTGTTTCTGCCTAAAAGTCGAAGCTATACAGACACTGACAACTAGGAATGTCTAGATGAAGGTTTTATTCCTAAGACTACACTACTTAGAGTTACAATTCCGTTACTGTCCACGTTGGCTTGTTAATTAGAATGAAGAGTTCACTCCAGAAGTAGCTCTTGGGAATCCGCACATCTAGATGTTCTGAATAAACCCAGAACAATTCATACACCAGCGTGAGCACAACCTATTTATTCTGTGACGGGACAGGACCGAACTGTATTAAAATATAAGCGCAGTGTAAAAGGTCTGGAAGGATGTACCTCAAATCCACGATTGCAGCTATCACTGGGGTGCAGAGCGGGGAGGACCTCAACTGGAGTTAGGGGCCAAAATGGACTCTAGTTTTATCTTTAGCATTCCGGTCCCAGAAAGAACAGATTGGCCTATTATTTAGGTAATCTAAAATTAAGTCAAGAAACAGTCACGGAGCACCCACTGAGATTCTGAGTGGTAGGTCCACTAAGGCAGTGAGCTATAAGGAGTGCCTTCCCAGTCCTCTGGTCAGTGACCCAGATCTGCCAAATCTAAAGTTCTCAGCAGTGCCTCTGTCTGTGTACTGGGAAGCCCGAAGTAGTCTCTTAGAGATGAGACCTGGGGTCCTGGGATGGGCCAAGCCACAGTAAACCAGGGCTGAGTTAAGTTACTGAACTCAAGAATTCTCTAAGTTGCCCAAGAAGGAAAAGCAAATTGCCTACAAGCTGAGGGAACATCAGGCAGGACCACAGCAGCGTCCTACAGCAGAAGACAAGGACACAACGTCTGCAGGGGACACAGGGACACAGAGCTTAACCCAAGAGGCCTGGAGCCGGCTGTAACACCGGTCAGGTGCAAGGGCAGCAAGCGGCCTCCTCCCAGAAGCATGAGACCTTCCTGAGATTGAAATGCAGCTAATAAAGAAATCCAGGGCTCAGGGATGAAGGATGTGTGGGCAGAGGCCTGACAGTGAGGATCAGAGCATTGACATAGAGAATACTGAATGCCTACAAGAATTAGTTAGGGAACAGAACGGGACTGCTATAAACCAACCCAATGCAAAAATGACAATGTATCAAAATTGGGAAGTGCTTCAGAGTACCATCTTTCAAAACAAGGTAATACATGCTCAAAGAAAATAACATGACACCAATCTTTTTAAAACTGTACTGCACTCTTTCGGGAAACAATGCCACATGGTGAACCATTTATCTAGAGCTCAACAATTCCCTGAGATTCACTTTCCTTTCCTTCTTCCCGTCAGTACTTATTAATACTTTATTTTTAAAACAGCTGCTGCCCGGGGCGCCTGGGTGGCTCAGTCGTTAAGCATCTGCCTTCAGCTCAGGTCATGATCCCAGGGTCCTGGGATCGAGCCCCACATCCGGCTCCTCACTCAGCGGGAAGCCTGCTTCTCCCTCTCCCACTCCCCCTGCTTGTGTTCCCTCTCCTGCTGTCTATCTCTCTCTCCGTCAAATAAATAAAATCGTTAAAAATAAAATAAAATAATAAAATAAAATAGCTGCTGCCCAACAGATATGGATGCAAGCCACATGTTATTTTAAAAGTTGCAGTAGCTATGTTAAAAAAGGAAAAAGAAACAAGTGAAGTTAATTTTGATAATATCTTTTATTTAACTCAATATATCCAAAATATTGTTAGTTGAACAAGCAATCCACATTTTTTAATTATCAACATGTTTTATATTCCTGTTCGTACTAAGTTTTCCAAATCTAAGGGCACCTGGCTGGCTCCATCAGTAAAGCATGTGACTTGATCTTGGGGTCATGAGTTTGAGCCCCAGGTTGGGCGTAGAGATGACTTAAAAAAAAAAAAAAAGTTTTCCAAATCTAGGGTGTACTTTACACTTATGACACATCTCAATTCGAACCAGCCACATTTCAAGTGGTCAGCAGCTACCCATGGCTAATGGCTGTGGTATCAGATGGGAGTGTGATCACCATTTATAAAAGTATGCCTGTTTATCTTTATTCTGTCTGTTTCCCTAAAAAGATGTCTAGAATGAGTATCACTTAAGAATAAGTAATAAAAATTTCCAAATGATAGGATTTGGGATAATTTTTTCACTCTCATCTTTGCAGTTTGAATTATTTTTATTGAGCAGAATCATTTTATATTGCTTTTAGGAAAAACTGTGACTCTTCTTTAAAAACTGGAAGTATATATCTTGGGACATTAATGGTGGTTATTTGAGTGGTGAGACTATTAGTATACATTGACTTTCTTTTTTGTAGATTTTAAATTTCCAAAAAATAAAATAACATGAGATTCAGAGTCATAGATATAAATCCCAGTTTGTCACACTGTCTGTGGCCCTAGGATTTAGCCTCGGTGTTTTGGGGGGCAATTCTAAGTAAGCCCCTCTGTATATCTGAGCTGAAGATTCCTATCTCCGCATATCCCTCATTTCCACCCCCACTCTGATCACCTCCCTGCTTCGGGCTCCTTTGACCTTGCAGCTGGAAATGGCTGCCCCGAGCGGACTCCCCAGGCCAACAAGCAGAAAGGACAGCAGATCGGGCCCTCTGCTGTCTGCCACCTCTTTCTAGCTGTGGGACCGGGGGCACATCGCTTACCCTCTGGAAGCACCAGCCTGCATTTATGAAAGGGGAATAATACCACGACCATAGCAAGACTGTGGATGAGAGCTAATGAGTTCTCAGGGAGGGAAACACTGTGGCCTGGCCTGCCACACCTCTCAACTAGACCTGACAGGCTGAGCAGGATGTGGACTGGCTAAGAGTACAGGGAAAGGCAAACCAGGCTGAGGGAACAGCAGAACATAAGAAAAGTGTGAAGGTGAAAGCACATTGGACCAAGTGGCCAGAGAAGAGGGTGTGGGTGAGTGAGGGGACAAGAATGGAGACTTAAGTGGGGAGCAGAACATGGGACTAACGGTTCCCTTCTCCCCGCTCAGCCCCATCCCCATGGAAAACAGGACCTGGAAGTTTCCACAGGCAGTTCTCCACACGCAGGCCCCGTGAACCTCCTCCTCCATGCCTTTGGGACGACTTGGAATACTAGGAACACCATCCACCATTACTTGATAAGGACCTATTAATCTTTCAAGCACTGTTCACATCTCTCCCCACACATGCCCTATCCCAAGCCAGCCCCAGCTGCCCCAGGAACCTCAAGCACCCCAACCTAGGTGTTTACATATCTGTCTGCCCCTTCCAGACTGTAATGAGAGGCCTGAAGGAAGAACCTGTGTGTTACTTAGTTTTTAGTCTCAGAGCCGAGCACAATGTCTGGCACAGAGTCTGTGCTCAATAAATGGTGAATTAATTGAATGATGGGCCAAGGCACTTGGACTATACCCTCCTGTGTTAGGCCTGGTCCTGGTGGCACAATCGGTCAGTTGTCCCCAAATAGTCATTCTCCCCTTCTTCCTTTAGTATTAGAGTCCCTGAGTTTTATCAGTGCACATAGCTGCCAACGTAAAGACTACTTCCCAGGCTCTCTGGGAGCTGGAGGCTGCCACGTGACTAAGTTATGGCCAATGGGATGTGAGCAGAAGCACTGTATGCAGCTTCTCTGCTGGGCCCTTCCAGGGAATGAGCTTACCCTCCAGTTTCTCTTCACCCTACCCCATTAGCTGGAGTGAGTCTTGGCTGGTGGAAAATGGTGCATCCATTCCGGTCCTCAAGATGGAAGCCATCTACTTTGGAGAACAACATTAGGAGCCTTGGTCTCCAACACCCAGCAGCTGTCACTGAGCCCTGGACTATTTATGATCAATTATTACATGAGAGAGAAACATTGACTTCTACCTTGCTCTTGCTTTAGTCACTGTTACTCTGATCTTAGTTACAGTGGCCAAACTGTTATCCTAGCTAGATCCCCCCACCACCAAACAGGCTTTAAGTTGAGAACTGCTATCTGAGAACACCTTACCAATCAATACTCATTCCCAGAGTCTCTCATGTCTAGAAGGAATCCCACAGAACCCAATTGAGGGTTTTGATAGAACACCCTGACATCACCTCTCCTGTTTCACTGGCTTTATAGCCTAGGCTTGCGAAAATATTTAAACAAAGGACTACATATAAGGAGAAGTATAAAACTACCACCTTAGTGCTTTGTAGGATTTACAGCCTTTTAGTTTCTTTTTTTTTTTTTTAAGATTTTTTTAATTTTTATTTACTTGAGACAGAGAGAATGAGAGAGAGCACATGAGAGGGGGGAGGGTCAGAGGGAGAAGCAGACTCCCTGCCGAGCAGGGAGCCCGATGCGGGACTCGATCCAGGGACTCCAGGATCATGACCTGAGCCGAAGGCAGTCGCTTAACCAACTGAGCCACCCAGGCGCCCCAGCCTTTTAGTTTCTTGATCTCCTGATACTGGGGGTCACACCAGTGCCTTGCTGCTAAGATGTGCAGAGAGCCCAGCTCTATCAGAACAACTGGGTGGGCCCTTGGAAAGGTTCGGCTGAGAGGAAGAGGCTTTGCACAGAATGAGGAGACACAGTCCCTCCCCTCATGGAAGTTCTAGTCCCTCTCAGCACCACTCCACACACTGCAGCTCTACTGGAGATGTGTATAGTCCTGGGTGGCGGAGGACGAGACGAAGCCTTCACCAAGAATATTACAGGTACATGTTTACAAAATGGAAAATGTGCGGAAAGGTCTTTCAAGCAGCAGAGACAGAATATGCAAAGGCACGACACAGCCTAGCTGTCTGGGGAACTCCAAGTACTTTGTTAGAGCTGGACCATGAAGGGCAGAGAGAGGAAGACGGCCAGAGCTGCGAGTTGCCTGCCAGGTAGGCAAGGATCAGCTCCTCAGGTCTGGAAGGAGCTGTGCGCTCTGAGCAAAGAGCTTACATTCCAATTTGAAATTGGCACAGTGGTTGCAAAATCGTTTGTGCAACTGTAAACATTTTCAGCCTCCAATGAATCTGCCAAGCAAACCCCATTTTCTTTGCTCTCCTTTGAAAAAGGTGACTTCCCTACCACCCACTCTCCCAACCAGGAGGGCAAAGATCTGACAAATATCCATGAACTCAGGCCAGAGAAATCATACAGAGATGGCAAGACTCCGTCCTCATGAGGCAGGAGCTCAGCAGCCTGACCAACACTCCACGGCACCGGGTGCTCCTGTCAAGGAGCTGCGGGTTCCCGATTCAGAGCCTGCGAGTGGTGAAAGAAACAGAGGTCACCAAGCCAGCTGTTACTGCCCATAGTATGTCCGCTTACACGCTAGGACAGTGAGGTACAAGGAAAACAAAGGCCCCTCGGGCATACAAGAAAATTAATTCCAGCTGGATTAGAGAATTAAGTATGAAATAGAAGAGGATAAAAAGATAAAAATAGAACTTTCACTTCCAGCCAAGATGGAACAAATTTACCCTCCTGTATAAAATAACCACAAACACAGGATAGACTATATGGAAAAACAATTCTCATGACTCTGGACATGGGACCACAGAGAAAAGTGATCCCTGAGAGGTGCGTAGCAAACAAGGTGAGCTCTGGGATTTGCCTTGAGAGTTTCCGGCTACCCCACAGGAACAGGGAGCCCTTACATCAGGATTCTGCCACATGAAAGACTTAAATCTGAGTATCTCTCCCCCACTCATTTGCCTACTCACACTCGCCAGGCACAGGGTAGGGCGCAGCCAGGCAAGCCACACTGCAGGTGGAGAAGCAGGACTGCACGGTGGGGCCAGGCATGTACTTTCCAGAATGCAAAAGCCCAGCATTACAACGTGGAGGACAGAGCTCTGGCCTCAGGCAGCCCCAGGCTTAATACCAGCTCTGCTGCTTACTAGCTATGTGGCCCTGGGCAAGTTACTTAACCTCTCTGAACCTTAGTTTCCTCACCTGGCTACTGTGAGGCTAAGACATCATGTATGTAATGCACAGGGTACAAAGCAGGTGCTGAGTAGACGTGCATTACTGTTCCTGTTACTGCCATTCGTTTTGGACTTGCTATTTCCCAGAATGGTTATGTTGGATCTAATGAGGTCAGAAAGCTCTGTGAGACACAAGCCCTGTGCTCAAGGGGCCTGCAATCCAGTGGGAAGATAAGAACATTGTGCAACATTTATTACTAGACAAGCCATGCTGGGCGCTTACTAAATGCCGCGCAGTGGGCTAAGCCATTTACACGATCCCATTAGTCCTCCCAACCTCGCTAGGGCCTGTTAGCATCTCCATCTCACAAATGGAGAGCCGGGCACAAGAGGTGAAGCAACATGCCAAAGGTCACACAGCCAGTCGGTCCCAGAGCAGGGATTTTGAACCCAGGCCGTCTCCCTGCCCTGTGGCCCCAGCATGTGGACATCAGCCTCCAGAAAAGGGGCCCAGCTTCCCTCCCAACCAGCTGTGTGAGCAGGCCGTTCCTAAGTCCCTTTCCTGCTCCACCTGCTAGGACTCTCAGGGGACAGGAGTGAGGAGGGACTCAGGGGAGCCCAGGGCTCGTTCCACGTTTCCTTCAGGCATTTTTCAGGGTGTAAGTGAGGCTGCAGAAACCAGCTCCCCAGGAACTTACGTGGAGCCAAAGCCTGAAGCCGAACAGAGACCACTCCTGGGGACCATCACTGAGAAGAATAAGGGGAATTAGCCCCCCAGGGGAGGGGCACTCTGGTGCCATTCTTCATCTCCAAACAGTCCCCTGAGCCCCAAGCTGGCCCAGCTCCACGCCCAGCAGCCTCAGCCTCCCTGATCCCCCCACCGAGGGTGGGGGGGCTGTGGCCTTTGCCCCCTGAGGTGACTGCCCCTTCCTCCCAGACTTCTCCCTCGAGGGATAAACAGCTGACACCCAGAGATTTGATCAGATGGGGAAGAAAAAGCTTAGGGTTTCTACTCTATTCCAGGGAGTACTTGATATCAAGACCAAAAAAAAAAAAAAATCTCAACAACTGGGATTTGTCAATCGAGAAGCATTTAGGTCTATTCAAACCATTCCCGTCGTGGCTGTGATCCAAGAGGAAAAACAAATCCCCGTTCAGGCAGGAGCCGGTTCTTCAGCTCTCCTCTGTCACCCAGCAGAGACAGCCAGCTTCTCTGTCTCTTGGTCTCAGCACGACCTCAGTGAATTTCGTCCCCTCACTGACCCGGCTTCTTGTAAGTCACAGGTGTCTCTCTCAGCACTCGCAATACCTGTCATCCCCCTCCCCACCAAAAAGTGACAGAAACACAGACACTGTTGGACCGTGTTGGTAGAAGCATCATGGAATGAGTGTCTGCAGAGGGCAACTGAGCAACATCTATAAAATGACTTATGTACCTACATCTCCTGACCCAGAAAGCCCAGTTTTAGTAACTTCTCCCCTACGTACATGCGCTCTCGGGCACCAGGAGGTACATACAGGAATGCTGGCTACGTACAGCCCTTGTGGTAAGAGCACAGGACAGAACACAGCCGTACGGTCCTCACCTGGGACGTGTTAAATGAATTATGCTACACCCCATGTGATGGGACATGATGTGTCCATTCCATGAAGGAAACGGATCTCCACACAGCCCCGTGGTAGGCTGACTGCACACACCACCCCAGGGCTTCACACCTCCCTGAATCCACATGCTCTGTGGCCGCTCACGCTGACCCTGGGCTGGGCCACGTGATTTGCTCTGATTGACAGGACAGTAGTGCATCCGACACACACAGAAGCTGGGAAGCGGACTTACGCATCGGCTTCCCGCTTGCTTCTCTGTGACCACCTTGAGCCCGTGGCCGGGCTGGCCTGGATCTAAGAAAGGCCACGGGGAACAGAGCGGAGTCGTCTCAGCCAGGCCCCGCCACGTGAGCGAGCCAGCCAAGGGCAGCCATGTCACGGAGCCGACCCGCAGCTGGCTACAGACGTAGGAGCGAGCCCGGGCAAGCCCAGAATGGTGACAAATAATAAAAGGTGGCTGTTTTAAGACACTGAGTTTGGGATGGTCTGTTCCACCGCAGTAGGTAACAACGTCAGAGAGAGATACAAATAGGGTGTGCCGTCTGTTACTATTGTGTGTAAAAAAAACAAAACCAACAACACACTTTCTAATAAATCGACATATATGCTGAATATTTCTGAAAGGACCCCCCCAGGAAAGGCCTAAGAGTGGCTATGTCTGTGGAAAGGGGCAGGAGGGCACAAAGATGATGTAGGAAGGAAGTTACTTTTCTCTCTTGTATTATTTGATTTTTAGTACCATGTACCTTCATTACCTGCACAAAACATTAAGTAATTAATTTAAAAGGAAAAGAAGATGGCCTGTATTGGAGTGTGCTCTGACTCCGGAATGCCTAGTCTGGTCACCCACAAGGGGTTCACACGACCTGGCCCATCATCTCAGAGCCAGGTGGAGGAGGTCTGCATCTGCGGTTATGACTGAGAGCTTGTCATCCGCTCTCCCTGGGCCACCAGCCTCCCGTATGCACACTCTCCAGGCCCCCCGCATCCTTCCGAGGCCGTGGCAATCTGTCTCACCTGAGGGTGCCTGGACACGTTGTTATCTCCCTCCCTTCTTCTGCCAAAATCCAGGCATCGTGTGAGATGCATTTCAGGGTCACCTTGGAGAAGCCTTCCTGCTCCCTCGGCCTGAGCTCCCCATGCTCCTCACATTCACACACCAGCCAGCATTTACTTAGCACCTGCCAGCATCTGGCACAGACAGCAGTGAAGGAGACAGAGGGGTCTCTGCCCTTGTGCTGCTTACATTCCAGAAGGGGAGACAAACCAGAAAAAGGCCAGCTAGTGGTAAGAGATCAGCAGAGAGTTAAAACGGGGACATGACAGGGAGTGACCGGGTGGCTATTTGAGACTGGGCAGTCGGATCAGGGCCAGAGTCTCCAAGGAGTCTGAGTTTGAGACTTGCATGACGAGACAGAGTCTGCCAGGCAAAGATCCGCGGGAAGAGCACCCTGCAGCCCGTGGAAGGGCCCTGGGGTGGGAACATGGCTGGCACGTTCGAGGAACAGCAAGAGGGCCGTGTGGCTAGAATGGTGGGGACGGATCAGGGTAGTCAGAGAGGCGGGTAAGGGCAGCCATGAGCACGCTCGTAGACTGTGGTCAGCAGTGTGGCTTTCCTCTGGAGGGAGTGGAGAGTGTGCAAGCAGGGGTGAAGGGATCTGGTTTAGGTTCACTGTGTGGAGAACGAAATTGGGGCTGGAGCAGTCGAGGCAATGGAAGGGACGGTCAGAAGGTCACTGCGGGAGTCTGGCGGGGGGGTGACAGACGCTGGGACAAGGGGGCAGAGGTGAGAAAGAGTGCAGAAAGGGAGAGACAAGCGGAGGGAGGACACAATTTGGAGGTAAGATATACAATTTGGAGGTAAGATATACACAATTTGGAGGTAAGATACGAGTTGGACTGGAGGTGTGGCAGACCGAATAATACCCCCCACACCCCAGAGATGACTGTGTCCTAGTTGCTGGAACCTGTGAATATGTCACCTTACATGGCAAAAGGGACTTTGGGGGTGTGATTAAGTTGCGGACCTTAAGACGGGATTATCCTAGATTATGTGGGTGGGCACGCCGGGTCATGGGAGGGGGAAGTAGGCGGGTCAGAGTCAGAGGAGACGCGGTGGCAGAAGCGCAGAGGAAGCTAAACTGCAGGCTCTAGAGATGGAGGAGGGGCCGAGAGCCAAGGAACGTGGGCAGCCGTGGAGACCGGGAAAGACAAGGGCATGGATTCTTCCCCAGAGCCTCCAGAAGGAAGACAGCCCTGCGGACACCTGAGTTTAGCTGAATGAGACCTATGTCCAACTTCTGACCTCCAGAACTGCCAGAGAACACATCTGCATTATTTTAAGCCAGTAGATGTGTGATCATTAGTGACAGCAGTGATGGGAATGGAGAGGGATTAAAAGAAATTCTTTACTTTTAGCTTTGAGACTGCACACTGGACTAGAAAATGGTACCATCTTGCCATTTACTGAGGTGAGCAGAAATAAAACCAAGAGTTCTGTTCTAACTTAAATAACATTTGAAACCCAAGTAGAGAAATCAAGTCAGTGGATGGAGGTTGGCGTCAAAGCTGGAGGAGAGTGAATGGAAGGACCCAGTTAAAGAAACCAGGACCGGGGCCCCTGGGTGGCTCAGTCATTAAGCGTCTGCCTTCGGCTCAGGTCATGATCCCAGGTCCTGGGATTGAGCCCCGCATCGGGCTCCCTGCTCCATGGGAAGCCTGCTTCTCCCTCTCCCTCTCCCCCTGCTTGTGTTCCCTCTCTCGCGGTCTCTCTGTCAAATAAATAAAAATTAAAAAAAAAAAGAAAAGAAAAAGAAACCAGGACCGTGTTTGTTACAGAAACAGATTTGAAGTTTCCAGAAAGAAGGAGTAGGGGCACCTGGTGGCTCAGTCATTAAGCATCTGCCTTCGGCTCAGGTGATGATCCTACTATGGTCCTGGGATCGAGCCCCGCATCGGGCTCCCTGCTCGGCGGGAAGCCTGCTTCTCCCTCTCCCACTCCCCCTGCTTGTGTTCCCTCTCTCGCTGTGTCTCTCTCTGTCAAATCAATAAATAAAATCTTTAAAAAAAAAAAAAAGGAAGAAAGAAGGAGTGGCCAAGTGGGTTAAAGGCAGCTGGAATACGGAGGAAGATAAGAACACAAACATAACCATTAGATTTGGCAACAGGGAGGCCACATCAGAGGGTGACCTTGACATGGGAGGTCTCAGGGTGTGCAGGGTGGGGGGTACAAGCTCAAAGGAGCAGGCTGAGGAGACAGTTCTTTGAAGAGGCTTTGCTGAGACGGAGCAGAGAGGCGGGCAGTAAGTCACAGAGATGTGGGCTTAGGGAAGGTTTGTTGTTGTTGTTGTTGTTGTTGTTTTTTAAGATTTTATTTATTTGACAGAGAGAGATACAGCGAGAGAGGGAACACAAGCAGGGGGAGTGGGAGAGGGAGAAGCAGGCTTCCCGCTGAGCAGGGAGCCCGACGCGGGGCTCGATCCCAGGACCCTGGGATCATGACCTGAGCCGAAGGCAGACGCTTAACGACTGAGCCACCCAGGCGCCCCTTAGGGAAGGTCTTTACAGGAGAGTCTAGGGTGTCTGTGAATCCTCGAGGGAATGACCCGGGAAAGAAGACAGAGACAGAGAACTGATCCAGAAGAGAGGAGAAATGTCAGCAGCTGTGAAGTCCTAAGGAGGCGCGAACAGAGGGATTCTGAGCAAAGGTGCAGGGGCTGCAGGCCTTGGAAAGGAGCTGGAGCCTCCGCAGAGTGACAGGAGGGGGAGAAGGCTGACGCAGTGGTGGGAAACGAGGGGCTTTCCTAACTGCTCCTATGTCCTCAGTAAAGTTCATACCAGGTCATGAGCTAGGAGTGACAGGATGGCATTCCGATAAAAGGCCTGAGAAGGGGAAAGAGTGCGTGAAAGCAGGGCTACGAACGTGCCAGAAGCGTGGCAGGGCCTCTGAGGTCACTGGTCATCAAGTGCAGATGACCAGTGAGGCTGAGGGGCTTCCTCCCACGACGTGTAGCTGCTCAGCGGCACATACGAGCAGGCAGAGAGCTGGGCTTCACCTGGGTAGGGCCACTGTCAAGCAGCTGGCTGGAGAAGGCAAGGTCATGCCACCCCACTTCTCAAAGCCCTCCCGTGGCTCCCCTCTCACCCAAAGGGAGAGCCAAAATCCTTGTACCTTACTCCCTGGGCTCTGACCTCCACCCTGTCCCTCTCACATTCATGCCCCATCTCCAGGACTCAGCACGTGGTAGGTGTTCTCTAAATATTTCTGAAATGAGTGGACCAATCCATGGGTCTCCCTTTCGCGGACAGGACCTACTCAAGTACCTTAGTCTCTGGCGACTCAGCTACCCGCCCTCCCGGGGTGCCTGGTACGTAGGGGGGGTATGACTGTTGACCAAGACCCAGGCCTTCGTGTGTCTACCTCTGGGCCCCGTTGTCCCTCCTCCACTATCTTTGCTCAAATTATGACCCAGTTCCGAGGACCTGCTATTTGGATCTTGACTGAAAGGCAAAGATGCCAAAAGTCAAAGATTAAGGAACTCAAAGAAATTGGCAGAAACGATATTCTGGGAAAATCTTGGTAGTTGGGAATCCAGGCTTCGTGCCAAAGCCTCCTCCCCATGTTCACACACAATGCAGAGGCTGGAAGGACAGGATGAGAGAGTAAAACGTGGGAACAGAAGACACTATTTCCACTGCGCTGGGAGAACAGACAAGCGTACTGGTTTAACACGCGCACGCGCAGAGGCGCGCACACACACACACACACACACACTTCCCCTCAAAAAACCTCGTTTAATAAGAGAGAAGGTAACTTGAAAGTCATCTTGGAGTTGGTCTGGCCTGTCCCTAGGGCTCAGCAGGGCAGGAAATGACTCTAGCAGGGCAGGGGGATGTTATCAGGCCAGCCCAGAAGGCTTGGAAATGGCTCTCTCAGGAAGCCAGCTCCACACAGAGAAGTTAAATGCACACTCACACAGAGTCAGCAAGCATCTCTTGAAGATTCAAAGCCCTAATCCACGCCCTGCCCTCAAAGACCATGGTCTAGAGGGAGCCAGGGGCCACGGAGTCCTGGCATGGTGGGGTGGAAAGACCATCAGGCACACTCAGAAGACTGTCAGAAGTAAGTAAGTGAGGTCTGAGCTGGCTGGGCCTCAGGAATTTGTCCAAGGGAGGTAGGATTTCTCCAAGTGAGCATCTAGGCAGAAGGGAGATGGCACAGCTGGTGGGTGGGGTCGGGCAGAGGCAGGAAGGAGGCTACCACAGGCCTTGGGGCAGCTGCAGAGGGCTGGAGGGACCCACATTCCCAGGCCGCTAGCCCAGGACTCAGTGGAGAGCTGACTCCCTTGGCCTGGTGGGCCAGAGAAAGGAAAAACATTTACTGCGGGTCCCCTCGCTTGGCATGCCCAGCAATATCACCTCATCAACTCAACACTTCTTACTTGAGAATAGAAAGCTGCTTCTCATTAGACTTTGAAGCTGCAAGGGCCAGAAAAGGCGGTTAGTCAAGGGAGGCAGGCCTCACCTCCAAGGGGCTGAGCCAGCCCAAAGTGAGGAGACTGGAGGGAGAGGGAGAGGCAGCAGAGAGACCCAGAACCCCTCCCTGGGAAGGGCCACTCGGCAAGCATGGACCCTTCAGTTGTACAAGAGACACAAGAAGAGAAGGTCATGGACATCCAGTCAGCCTGAACAGCAATCCAGCAGCCAGAACTCACCCAGAGCCCCAGGCGGGCAGGGCCATCCAGTCACCGGAGGGACAGCACCAGAAGTCTCGGTGTCTCAGGCGGACATTCCCTCCCACGGACCTCCACCGCCCTCGACCTCTACCATTCCCAGCCCCAAGCACATACATGCCGGGTCTCCACGTACTAGACTTGAGCATAAGCATGGTCTCAGTGGTCACCATACTCCAGGTCGTCAGGCAGGGCTGGCGCCCAGTACGTGGTCAGTAGGTGTTTGATGAGCAAACGAATCCAAGTTAACTCCTCAAGGGCAACAGCCAAGTTGTTCTTTGAACAATTAACTGAGCACCTGCTGTATGTCAGACAGGCTATTGGTGCTGGAGATACAGCAATGGACAAAAGAGCAAAAAAGCCCTGCCCTCATGGGGCCGACGGCCCAGCAGTCACATTCATGGTTGTGTCCCCAGTACACCTCACAGCACCCCCACACTAAAGTGCAGAATGAACGGCTGCAGGAGGAGGACTGAGCTGAGGCCCTAGGTCTGCACGGACTAGTTCTGGGACCCGGCTAACGGCGACTGCCATCAGCTTTGGGCCTCTGTCACAATTCAATACCACGGGAGCCCACCCCAACCCCCACTGCACGGCTGCTATCATTGCTGTTACTGTTACCCCTGCCTGCTTCCTCCCCCCTGCCAAGGGCTGAGCATCCGGACCTTCCTCCCCTCCTTCCACACATAGTACTCCGGACTCGGGCAGGCTGCCTGAGATGACCGCTCGTGCCTCAAACCTACTGCATTACCCCTCGGACTCCTCAGAACAACCTTGGAGCTAAAGAGGGAAGCTCGGGGAAGCTGAGTAACGCACCCACGGCCAGACAAGCAGTTAAGTGCCAGACCCGGGATCTAATCCCACATCTCACAGGACAGAGCCCACTGCTTTCTCCGCACCAGGTTCCTTTCCTCGTTGCGAAAATACTTCCATCTGCCCAACAGAGTAAACAACCGTCCTGCTTGCCCAGGGCTGAGGGAGTTCCCGGGACACGGGATTTTCAGTGCTTCAAACCAGGAAAGTCTCAGGCCAACTGGGACAAAGCCACAGCTCTGCCCAAGATCCTCCTCCGGGCGCTCTGCCAGGCCTTACCCACTGCCACCTAAGCACTCCCTGCCCTCAGGCCCCAGTAACCCAGCAGCACCCTGGAGCCTTGTAAGTAACGCTGTCATTGTTCCGCTCAAGCTACGGGGTGACACTCTGTCCCACCACTTGGACAATCGTGTCTAAAATCTGGTCCTGGAACTTCCTGTGCTACAAACCACCTATGCTAATTAACAACCCTGCTTCCTGAACCCCGACCCCACTAAGACCTCCTAAAGCAGGACTCGGGCCCAGCCTGGGAATCTGAGCTGCTAACCAGCCCCCAGGTGACTCAGCGGCCCAGAGACTGTGTGACTGTGTGACTGCCCTGAGCTGTAAGCTTCTTGTGGCTGGTGACCCACTCAGTCTTTTTCTTCTGGTACAGGCCCCATACAGAGGAGGTACACATTAAATGCTCAAGATTATAGTTGAAGGCAACAGCTTCAGACCTGCCCGACCATAAAACTCACCTAAGGCTCTATTTTAAAATGCAGATTTCCAGCCCCCATCTTGGACCAGGGAAATCACTACCCCATAGGAGTGGTCTGGGAATCCATAATGTCCAGGCTCCCTTAGTTCAGTGCTACTCAGAGCGGATCCACGGACAGGCAGGATTGGCATCACATGGGAGCATTGTTAAGCCTGTAGGAGCTCAGGCCCTGCCCCAGACCTGCTGCATCAGAATCCCTAGGAATGGGGCCCCACAAGTCAACTTGGTGATTCCTTGATCTGACAAGCTTAGAAAACCATTCGTTGGTGTAAAGAATAATGGAACTAGAGTTACAAGTGGGTTAGAATCCAGCTCAGTGAACATCTCCCAACCTCAGTCTACTTACCCCTGAATAAGAATTATGACCCTCGACCCCATTCCTCGCGCGGTTGTTGTGATGATTAACTGGGATCTGTGTAAAAGTTCATGCCCAGAACATGGCACACAGCAAAAGCTCAAGCAAGGCTTGTTCATTCCCTTCTAGCACTGTTTCAACACCCGTGAAGTCCGGAAAACTAAGGTTTCAGAGAATCAAGTGAGGTGCCCAAGGTCACTTGGAGGGCAAATGCAGGGAGATTCTGACTCCAGGTCTGGCAGGCCTCTGAAAGGACCAAAAAACATCTGTTCTGCCTCGCTCTGGCACTTCCATCCCTCCACCACCCCTGACTGACACGGGCAGACAAACAGGGGCTGCAGCCACACTGTTAGGTTTCCTGCGGCTTGTGGCTGCCCTTTATATGGTATGTGGCACTCCTCCGACCCACCTGCCAAACTCTGCTCCTTCTTGTCTTGGTAGCTGATGGGGATGGTTTTGAGAGATCTCAGAAAACCTCTTCCCTTTTCTTGGCTGCTCAGATGGGAAACACCAGCTTTCACAGAAAGGCCCGCAACCCTCCACCACCTGCCACGCATGAAGTCACCCAGAGGGGCAGGAATCTACCCCAGTGAGGTCGGTGTGAACCAGGGGCGAAGGCCATTCCTGACGGTGCACCCGGTGCAAAGCTGGCGGGGCAGCTGGGGGTGCTCCGAGTAAGCGAGGGGGTGCACCAGAGGGAATGCCTGCAGCAGCACGGAACCACCGCACACCCAGTTCAGTGCAGCTTCAACAAGAAGGCATTTACTACGCCACATAAATGACACCGAGACAAGGGCCACCGCAGGCGTGGAGCCACATCCTTCTTTGTGTCTCTGCGCGGCCGCCCTCTGAGGGTCAGCCTCACGGCCACCAGACGGCTGCAGCTCCGAGCCTCGGAAGCGCGAGCGACGATTTCCAGGGGGAGAAGACCACTCCCGTCACCTCGAAAGCATCTACGTCACTCCTGAGCAAGAGGAAATCTTTTCCAGAAGCCCCCCTCCCACAGCTAATGCTCCTGATGTCTCATTGGCTAGAACTAAGTCACATGCTCATGCCTCAGCCAATCACAGGCAGGGAGTGGCCCCATCAGGGCCCGCCCCTCCAGTGAAGCACATGGCACACGGAGGGGCTGACAGTTGGGACAAAATTGGGGCTCAGTCAGGAAGGAGGAAAAGGAGCTCAGGTGGAGCACGCTGGGTTGACAACCGGGGAGCCTCTGGCCGGCCCCAAGTCACGTGACACCGCCAGCCCCGCAGGTGAACAGCCCTGGCCCGGGCCGGAGTCATCGCTTGCCCTGTGGCCTTCGCTTCCACTTCCGAAGGCGCCGGCCCCTACTTCCTTGGGCCGCTTCCAGTTGCTCAGAGGCCTCCCCTCGTGAAAGTCTGGGGCCGGATCAACACAGCACAGCAAGAACACACTAGGAGCCTAACGCTCCCCCGAGCAGAGCCTCTAGAAGCTGGCCACCTGGGGGAGGAGACGAGGCACGAGCCACGACAGACCACGTGGGGGAGGAGAAACAGCCCTGAACCGGGAGATGATAAACCCACCGCCAGGACCCAGCAGCACATACCTCCTGAGGGCTTACTCTGTGCAGGCACCAAGCTGAGGACGGTTAGGTGCGGTTTTTTGTTTCTCGCTTTCACCTCCGGTCCTTACAACTGCCCTACGAGTTTGGCACTATGACTACACGTTCATAATCCCTTATCCATAATTTCCCAAATCTAAACTCTCTAAAAACCAAAAGCTGGTTTTGTTTTTGTTAACTTACTGGGCAACAAAACCTCAACTGAACCAACACGAGGCTATTTTTTAATCTATCTATCCCTTCGCAAGGACTGTTTGCATGTTTGGGTGCAGAAACAGTGACGTGTTTCATTCTGAAGTGCTGCTCCTGGAGCCACTGAGACTGTCACGTATTGGCCAGGATAGGTACCATATTCTGGAAAATTCTGCACTCAGAAACACAGCTGGCACCAAGAGTTTCAGAAGAGGGATTCTGGATGCATATCACCACTTTACACACGGGGCTTCACCAGGTGAAGGAACTCTTAGTTAGGGAGCCGCGGAAGCTCACTTGGAACTAAGCGACTGCTCTCACCGGCCAGAGCTCGGACCCACCCTGCCTGCTTCTGCCACCCGCCAGCTGGTGGCTTTAAGGAAGACACTTCCGTGAGCCTATTTTTTTCATCTGTAAAATGGGGAACCTACAACCAGATCAGTGGCTTTAAAAATTTAAAGAATTTAATTTATTATTATTTATATTATTTATTATTTATATTATTATTATTTATTTAATTTATCTAAAAAATGTGTTTTTAAAAGCATATTAGGCCTTCCTTCAAAGGAAACCTTAGGCAAAAGTATCACTGCTCCAGGGAGTAAGGCCTGCCCACCCAGCCACCAGGCCCCTAAAGCATGTTCCCAGAGGGGTTCCTCAACAACACAGTTTGGAAACTGCTATACAATGTGATCTCTCAGGACCCATCTGGTTCTAACACTGTGTGGTTGTTTGTCTGAGGCAAACATCCTTTTTTGTGAAGGAAGGACAGCTGGGAGGAACTTGAACCAGACCTTGACAGACGGGTAGGCTTCTGGCCTACAGAGAGGACTTCAGAGCAAATGACATGAGCACAGGTGGAAAGACAATGAGCAAGGTGAGTGAGAGGGTCCAAGAGGCCAAAGCAGCCAGTGGGGGCAGGGTGGGGGCAGGGATGGGGAAGCCCAGGTAATGGGAGGCCACACTGGACAGGCTCGCTTACCAAGCAGATCAATGTCAGGAATCCTCAGAACCTGACATCCCTCCAGGCAGGCGGCCAGAGAAAAGCTGAGCAGTCCTGGCCCCACTGTATGCAGCCACAAGGTCGTGGTCCTTCCGTCCTGACTACAGTGACCATGAGCCCCAGTGCTTAGGTCAAGAGCTATCAATATGTTATTGTCAAATAAGTGACTCTTTTGAATCCAAAAATCAGGACATATGGTCTGCCACAAAGGTGTGTCCTTCAGAGGACAACAAGACAGAGTATTTGAAAACAGGACGGCTGCCCTGGGAAGGCTAGGGTGGAGTGTCATCAAGGTCTCAGTGTCCTTCCCCACTGTCTGGGGAGAGTCTGACTCCCAGGAGTCTGCAGCACCCTGGGAACGTCCAAAGAAGCCATTCTAAACAACAGTGCCACTTTCCTACCCCACAGCCAACTCTCTGGTAAACATCAGCCTTGTTTCCAAAGAAGCCCCTAAATGGGCAGGAAAGGCTCCAGAGGCCTCAGACCAGGGAGCTGTCCAGGAACTCAGCCCACTTCCAGAGGGGGATGCCACCAGGCTGGAGGCACCAAGGCCACTGGGAATATCAGCTAGTGGCAAATGCAAGAACTTCACTCCCACTCAGTGGTCTGCATACATTTTGTAACCAAACTCTGCTCCAGAATATTCTTTGTTTCAGGCACCATTTCCCTACCTGCCCATCACCAAGAGGTAATTAACATGTCTCAAAATCATACCCAATCAGAACGGTGATAATCCCTTAAAGGAGAAACCACCATTTGGGGCCTAATTGTTCTAAGTAAGCTCAGTAACTGAGCTTACCTAAGATTAACAGACAGGGAAAGGAAGGAGAAGCAGACACGGCCTCAGAAAGGGAGTGGCTGTCTGTTGGGGCTGGTGCAGGCTCCTGTTTCTGCTATTGAAAAACGTGGGAGTCTTGACCAGGCACAAGCTCAGGTGTGTCATTTCTAGGGCTCCCACCCTTCGTCCCAGCCAGGTGTTATCCAGCACGTGGCCTGCCTTGTCCAGGGTTACACTGAGTCAGCTGGAGGGAGTCAATACCAGCATTTTGCATGTAGCAAGGTTTGCATGTATCAACCCATTTCTTCCTCACAGCCACCTTAATGGAGGACGATTATTAACCCTATCACAGCAATGAAGAACACAGGCTCGGAGAGGTTAACTGACTGGCTCAGGGTCACCCAGCTACAGGTAGATTGTGGATTGAAGCCCAGGTGCCAGGCCATGCACTTTGTCACACAGCAGTGAACCTCACCATTGGGAGGCTAAAGGGTGACACTCTGGGGAGAGAGGGCAGCTGGGACTGCCCTCCTAGGGCCAGAAATGACTTGTGAGCCAACAGGGAGCTGATGGGCTGTTGTTCTCCATCTTAATCCCCAACCCCCTCAGGCTGCCACCTCAGTTCCAGGCCAGGGCACCTCAGAATTCCCTGTGCCCACAAATCTGCCGGATGCCTGGTTAAGATGCAGGTGCTGACCCCAGGGTGGGGCCCGAGAGTCTGCATTCCTCACACGCTCCCACGTGATGCCCAAGCTGCTGCTTCGCTGACCACACTTCAGGCAGCGAGAATCTAGACTTGAGTCAAATTTTCTCCCACCTCACCCCTCCCTTCTTAACTTGCGTGATCACTGTCTTGCCGGAACTCACAGGGGCCTGGCATGTAGCTGCCACACATTTTGGGGGGGTGGGGAGCTGTGTTTGGTTTTTTTTTTTTTTTTTGAGATGGGAGTGATTAAAATGGTACTCACAGTGGAGTATGAGGCAGAAAATGGATTTCCGAGGTCTGTTTTCAGCTTGGCATTTGCCCTTTTCTTCCTTATTCACCTCTTGGCCAAACTGTTTAAACTAATTTATCTCAAAGGACTCAGGCTGGAGCAGCATGCTCCGAAAGTGTCCACTGTTTCCAGCCCTTACTGGGAGGGGTTGCCATGCTCCCGTCCCAGAAGAAGCAAATGCTGCTGAGCAGGGAGGCCTCTGCCAGCAGGAGCACTGGGAACGCGTGACTCCTCCGCTCAGACCCCTCCCTGGGCTCCCACCTCATTCAGAGAAAAGCCAAAGCCTTAACCATGACCTCCAACGTCCCAAGTGATCTGGCCCTGCCACCCCTCTGCCCTCATCAGGCCTCTACCCTTGACGTCCCCTCCACGGCCTCGGGGCCTATCTTAAATGTTGCCTTCCCGGTGAGGCCCTCCCTGGCCACATATTAAACTAGTAACTTTTGTGCCCCCCCACCCCCAGCCCACTCCCAAAGCACTGCTGCCTCTCCCCCTCTTGATTCCCTTCTGATACTACTTACCACCATCTGGCATCCTATAAATTTTACTTAGTGATTTTTATTTATGTCCCCCTGCCCCTTCCCGCTGGAGTGTGGACTTCATAAAGGCAGGGACGTTTGTCATTTTTGTCTGTTTTGTTCAGTGATATATCCCCAGTGCCTACAACAGTGCCTAGCCTGTAGCAAGTACTCGGTATCTGCGGAATGAATGAAGGAGCTGCACACTAACGGGTCAGACTGACGAGCCCTGGGAGTCATTAGTGATTCTCATAACAACCCCTGCAAACTCAGTCTTTTCCTCCCCATTCCAAGATGAGGAGACTGAAGCTCTGAGTGGTTAGTTAAGAGATTTGGCCAAGGACATAGAGTTAGGCTCAGGCGCCGGTCTGCCCAGTTCCAAAGACCACTGTGTTCTTTTCGGCCTGTGGCTGCCGTCTTATGACAAACATGACAGTAACCCGCTTTCCTGATTGTAAGCAGCAAATGCTTTTGCTTAAGGATTTTGCCAAATCTGCCCAAAATTCGAGGTCCAGTTCACCCAAAAGGGTCTAGGGGGAGCTGGTGCCCTCAAGGCCAGGAGGAAATCCTACCACCAGCCCAAGGAAGCCCCCATCAGCCAAAGGAAGGAAAGGACCCTCCTTCAAACATTTCCCTGAACCCCAAAGAAGAGCCCCAATAATTCTGGGTTTGTTTCGTCTTTTTCTTTGCTTTATCTTGTTATGTTCCTGAGCAATCTCTTTGACCTTTTCAAGTCCAGGTGACCTTTTGCCATCAATGACTGCTACAAACCATGTGGGTTCTAGGGCAGAATCTATCTCGCATGAAGTTCCCAAAACCAAACCTGCACCCGGACCCATGGACCACTGTGCCCCACATAACCCACTCTCCCAGGCTCAGGCCCTGGGAAGGGAGCCGAGTCTTGTGGGGCTGTGAAGGTAAGATGGGCCTATGCCACCAAAAGCCCATCTACCCTCTTATTCCAGAGACCACCCCAGTGTGAGTCGCCCCTCCTCCCCTACTCATCACTCTCAATCCCATGACCTCGTCTGTTTTCTTCAAATCACTTCTCACTATGAAGCTATCCCATTTATTGATTTCTGTATTTGCCATTGCCTGTCTCCTCAGAAGAGGTTCAGTACGTGAGGGTTGGAGCTTGGTCAGTGCTGCTTACCTCTATTCTATTCCTGGAACAGGTAGGCATGCAAATATTGGTTGAATGAATGAGTAAATAAAGCAGAAAATAAGTGGGTTCTGAAGGAAAGAACCAGGAGGCTCACAAATGAACCCATTTAACTCTAACGTCAACCTGTGCTAAAGGTATTTTATGCCTACACAGCTGGGAAGTGACAAAGTAGACCCAGGACTGTCCAATGCCAAGAAGAAATGAGAAAATGCTGCAAGTAAGGAGAGAAGAAGCAAGAGGACAAGCTGGTGAGCCTTCCAGGAAGGGCAAGGTCAAGCTGCCATCGGGGCCCATGAGACTGAACACCATTTTCCTCGAATGCTGACTTAGAGACGAGGCAACATTTTCCACTGAGCTGAGCCCAGGTAGGTCTATGCTTCCCTCCATGCCCCAGGACAGTCATGGCGCCTGCATCCCCCCGGGAAATCTCTGCCCAAAGCAAGGTACCATAGTTGAGAGTGTGCAAAACCAAGTTCCTATTTCAAGACACTAACACCATAAAAGACACAATCATAAACCACTCTTGACCAAGACACTTGACATTCCTCTCCATTTCTGAGTAGCTTGAGGTTAAAAGGTTGAAAATAGCCCGATGTCCTTTCTTAGAGCAGTGTCTTTCATTCATTCATCCTTTCATTCATTTGTTCAGCCAACATTTGCTCACCCAGCCTCAAGCTGCCAGGGATGAAATAACATAAAACCTCTGCCCTCTCACCAGTCCATTGGTGCCTGCAGTTTTGGCGGGTACTAAAAGACCAGCAAATATTAAGGATACTTGCTTCCAAAACAAATAAGGCCACGTGGAGCTGCGCTCTGAAATGGGATTTTGGATGCAATTTTGATTTGATTGGGTACAAGAACCAATTCAGTCAACGGGGCCACAGACTAACTCCAAGCACCAGACTCCTACTCAGACCCCTTCCTCCTCTGGGCACCAAGCCCCTAGGCCCCCCAACCCCATTCTTCAACTACATTCCCACCTCTCTCTACCATATGCTCTCTCTGACTCTCCTGACTCTATTTCCCCTATATTCCCAAACCCGACCTCCCTAGGTCCACAGCTTTGACTTCCTACTCTCTGAACCCCAGGACACACATTCACCTGCCTTCCACCACCACCCCCTACACACACCCCAAGTCTGAGCTTCCCCCTGGAGCCCCTTGAACGTCACGTGTTTACAAACCATATTTCCCAGGGGTCTCTGTTCGACAAGCCCCCCCCCGCACAGCATACGCACACCCTGTAATCCCCAGCACACTTCACGGCCGTGCCCGGGGGAGCGCCCTCCCCCATCGCCTCCAACTTCTTAGGACCCGAAGGCCGCCCGGGCCCCCGGGCCCCCGCTCGGGCAGCCGGCTCCTTGAGCCCCCGGACGCGCTGACCCTACAGAAGCCCGCCCGCCCGCCGGAACTCTGGGACGCGGGCACGGCCCTGGCCCGCTGGACGCCCCGACCGCGTGACGTCCGGGACCCCGGGGCTCCCAGGCCCCGGCCCCACGCACCGCCCCGGCGCGGAGCCCGCGAATCCCCGCCGCGCCCCTGCCCGCGCCCCGCCGCGCCTCCGGGGCCTGGCCCGGCCCGGAGGAGAGCGCGGCGCCCCCGTACCTCCCCGCCCCGCAGCCCAGGCCGGCGCGCCCGGCGCCTACCGTTGGCGATGAGCTTGGCCGACAGCTGCTTGACGAGCTCGGGGATCCGCTCCCACTGGCACTCGGAGCGGCAGCGCTCGATCTCCGTCTCGAGGCGCGAGCCCGCCTTCCTGGTCGCCATCGCGGCCTGGCCGGGCCCAGCCCGCCCGCCCGCAGGCCCCGCAGGCCCCGCCGCCGCCGCCCGGGCGCCCCCGCCGCCGCCTCCCGCTGCCGCCGCGGGCGCGGGCTCCGGCTCCCGGCTCCGCGGCGTAACGGGAGCGCCGGCTGGGGAAGGGGCGGGGAGGCGGGCGGCGGCGGCGGCGGCGGGCGGCGGCGGGGCCCCGGGCGCCGCGAGGAGCGGCCCCTGCCGGCCAGGGCCGGAGCGGCAGCCGGGCGGGGGCCGGGGCCGGGGCCGGGCGGCTGGGGGGCGGGGAGGCTCCGGAGGGGCGAGGTGCGGCGGAGGCCGGGGAGGGGAGGGAGGCCCGGGAGCGGGACTTGCAGTGGGACGGGGGCGGGGGCTCGGGAGGTGGAAGGGCTGGGGGCAGCGGCAGTGGTGCAGGCAGGTGAGGAAAGGGGGGGGTGGGGGGTGGGGACCCGGCAGGATGGGGATCTGGGAGAAACTGCGAGGGGCCAGATGGGAATGAGGCCTAAAAGGGGCAGCGACCCTGGGGAAGGTCACCCGCCAGGCAGGACTAAGAGGGCCCAGGGCCTGGTGCAAGGCGGGTGTGAGGGGGAGGCCTGCCTGAGCTTGTCCTGCCCTCTCAGATTTCAAGTAGATCCCTCTGGGCCTGGGTTGGCCTGTCCCCCTTAGCAGCGCCCCCTCTGCTCCTGGCAGCCTTAGCCCCCACCCAGATGAGGTGGGCAGACAGGCCTTTATCTCAGGCCCGCACAGCACCTGCCCAGGGGCACCATAAATGTCTGTTGAGTTGCACTGAGCCTGGCAAGGACGGCTACCAGCTGAGATGCAGCTCCCTTGCCCTCTGAGGAGGATGCAAAGTACCAGTGGGCTTTCTTTGCCTTGGCTCTGCAGACTGAGAGCTGGGGCAGGTGTCCAAGGTGTGCATTCTTTCAGTTATTTGATAACTATGTAGTGATCACCTGCTATGTGCTAGGTGCTGTTTTAGATGCTGGGAATACAATGCAGACCTAAACAGACAAAATGTCTGCCTTGGTAGAGCTTTCATTGCAGTCAGGGAAATAAATAAGCAAAATAAAGTAGTAAGTTAGAAAGTAAAGATGGCTACTTGAAGAAACAGAGCAAGGCCAAGTGAGGAGAATAAAGAGTTGGGAGCAAGGGGTGTGGAAGATGTTGCAGTTTTCAGTGGGATGTTAGCAACGGCCTCATGGAAGTGACATCGGATGAAGACTCAAAGAAGGTGAGAGAGAGAGCCATGAGGATATCTCTGGGGGAAGAGCATTCTTGGCAGAGGAAACAGCAGTGCAAAGGCCCTGGGGTGAGAGCATATTTCGTGAGTTGGAGTGAGACCAAAGAGACCAGTGTGGCTGGAGTGGAATGAGGGAGGTGAGGTGAAGCAGGAGAGCTCAGAGGGAGGAGGAGGCGTTTCAGTCCTTGGCGGGCCTTGTGGGCCATTATGAAGACCTTGGCTTTGACTCTGGTGAAGTGGGAGGTCCGTGCAGGACTTTCTGACCTCTATTTTAGGACTCTGGCTGCTGTGCTGAGAACACTGCCAGTAGTTCAGGAGAGAGATGGTTGTGGGTACACCAGGGTGATAGCTGGGGCTGGGCTGAGGATGTTGGATTCCAGACACTGCATTTGAGGAGGGAGCTGACCTTCTGGAACGCCAGGGGTGAGGAAGCACTGTCATCATCCACATCGCCCCTTCCGGGTGCCTCACGCCAGCTTTCCAAGAGTTTCACACAGGTTCATCCGTCTCTTATCTCCTCAGCAGCCCCAGAAGAACAGACCTTGTGGACGGCACTTCACCACGAGGAAGTTGAACTGAGACATTGGATGTGAGGAGGGAAGGTTAGGAGATAACTTCAGCCATGACCAGCATAACCTTCAGGCACCCCCAAGGACTATGTCGAAGGTGGACCTGAAAGGTCTCAGATGCTGGGGACAGCCCCAGGAAAGGGATGTGTTAAAGTTTTAGCAGGGGACCCTTTAGCACCTGGTCCCTTTGATTCCACCAAGAGGGAAGAGGAAGAAGAGGAGAAGGAATCTCCGCAGATCTCCACACCTCCCCCTCAGACCCTCGTGTTCTCTCAGCTCTAGCCTGGAGACCTGTCTCTCCAGACGTTTGCCTGGAATGTTTGCTCCCCTCTGGTCCAGGAGGGACGTTCCTGCACATTCTTGGAGACCCAGGCCAAGGAGCTCTGCTCCACGGCTGACTGGTCCTGTGTAAGCCCACAGCAGTGCTATCTCCCTCTGTGACAGGGCTTTGTAGTGACAAGTGTTTGGACCTGCCTCAGCTGCCATGCTGTAATGTGAACCATCTCTGTTCCATCTGTGCCCCCCCAGCTGGTAGGTTCCAAGACAGGGCTTATGTCTTCAGGAGCCTGAACCCTAACTTGCCAGGGGCTGCCTGGCCAGTGGCGTTTAACCTCTCCAACCTTCAGGTGCTTACAGCTCCTCAGGTAGAATACCCTCCCCCCCACCCACCCCCAGAGAGCTGGTAGAGAATTCAGTGAGAAAATACAAGCAAAGCACTTAACATTTTACTGGTACACCGTAAGAACCCCAAAACCATGAGCTGTCATTCTGCGTCTCTGTCCCCCTTGTACCCACAATGTAGGAGCTCGAATGAAAGAGTGAACCAAGGAGGCGGGAGATATTCAGGGAGATATTCAACGTGTGGAATGGGCCTGCAGGTGTTTTCCTTTAGGACTTCACAGAACAATCAGTATTTGTGACGACGACGTCTGAGGCGTCCACCTTCACTGCAGGCCACCCTGGGAGTGGCAGACACCCAACAGAGTACTCCCGGCCATTTGCTTGGGGCCTGAGGTCGCTGGGGTAGAGGGCTCAGGAGGAGATGCCAACAAACATTGTCAGCCTGGCCTGCACAGAGAAGGACCCTTCTGGGCCCTCACTGTGCAGAGCCCCAGATGGGCCCCAGGTCTCTGGACTCAGTGTCACCTCTGCGATGTTTTGGTCCTCACCCACTGCCCGAGCTGCTCTGCCATGGCAACCCTGGGGGCATGCAAGCGTTGGCATGTGGAGAAGTTCCCCCAGACTGTTCTCTAGGTAAGTTTACCTGCAAGTGGCACTCAGGGAAATTCAGGAGTAGGAAGTCGTTAGTGCTACTAATAGTAATTAAGCCAACATCTTTTTTCCAGGCACTGGTATTACAGGTTTGGCAAGGATGGGAGAAATCACAGCCTGTAGGCCAAACCCAGCCCTGAGGCCTGGTGATGCCCACAGGAAAGAAGCTAAGTGGAAGATGGCTCAGGAAATATAACTCCTGGCTAACCCCTCGAGCAAATCTGCCTTCCCAGGAGCAGTGGGGACAGGCTAAGGGCTCAGAGCAAAGGTCAGTGCAAATGGAGGTGCCTCTGTGGCCTGGAAACCTCCCAGTCCCCTTCCCCCTGAAAGCCTGGGTCCCTTTTACAACTAGAATAGGGGATGAGGTGAGTAGCAGGTCAGGGTGCTTGAGAGAGGTCTGGGCTGTGGTGGGGTGGGGGAAGCTCCAGGAGAAGGAGGAGAAGGTGAGAGGAGGGGCAGGGGCCCTTGCCCTTTACCTCCGTCAGGCAGGAAGCCTCTTCCACAGATATCCATGTGGTCCCCCTCCCTTCCTCATGTCTCTGCCCCAGGTCACCTCTGTCCCAGTGTCACCTCCTCGGGGAGGCCTTCCCCAACCACCTTATCCAGACCCACTCCCTGCCATTCCCTTCACTCCCTATCCTTCGGCTCTGCTGTGGCTTTTGCTTTCTTTCTTCTTGATTTCTAGGTATTAATTCAGTGTTCATTGCCAGTCTCCCCCCACTCAAATGTAAGCTCCATGAGGGCAGAGGGTTTTGTGGGATTTTATTCCCGGCTGCATCCCCAGCACTGAGCACGGTGCCTGGCACATAGCAGGTGCTCCACACGTATTCGCTGAATGGATGAATGAGGAGAAGGAAGGTGGTGGGGCCGTACTGGATGGTACCCGAGGCCTGCGCATCCCAGGGGACAGGCCCACAGAGGTGGGAATCAGCTTGCTGAAGCCAATGGGTCAGGCTGAAAGGGGAGATGGAGATCCAGAAGGAGCAAAGGACAGTGGGCTCAGCGTGCTGTCATCTGGCCGCCTGCGCCCCGGGAGGCGTGAGCCATGAGCAGCCACGGCCGGCAGGAGCCTGGAAGGCACGCCAGAGCCTGCAGGCCTGGGGCTTGAGTAATGACCGCTGCTCTGCCTGGGGAGGGTTTGTAATTATGAAATATTTAATACATACAAAACATATAATCAGGGGGCATGTGTGTAATAAAATAATACGATGAATACCAGGGCACCGACTGACGGTCCCAGAGTTAACCACCATCTTGCTCTTTGTGCTTATTATCCCCTTGCTGTGTTTCGTAAGCAGCTTTCTGCTGCCCCTTGCGCTGTGAGTACTGTATGTGGCCCCAGCGTATGACGTTGTTTGGTTTCACGCTCTGTAAAGATGGTGTCATGTTCTGTAACTTGCTTTTTCCCTCATTGTGTTCTGGGATCTGTCCTTGTTGTGGCCTTTGTTGAAGGCTGTGATTCCTCCCTTTTCCCTGGGTGTGATCCTCTGGGGTGTGACACCCAGGCCGGCCGGCCTCCGGGTAGCACACCTCCAGCGCCCACACTTTGATGAACAAGGCCGCTGTTGAAAAGCTGCATCCGTGCTGTTGTGATGAGTTTCTGAGGATGACTCAAGATGGCTCTATGCCCCTCCCCCTTGAAGTGTCCGGAGGGCCCCCTGAGTTTCTTCCCAAAGGCCACCTGCTGCTGGGCAGCCCCGCTGCAGACACTGAAGTGGGTGTGTCTAGTTTACCATCTGTCGCCATCTGACAGGGCTAGCCAGGTCACCAGGGAGGGGAGGCTGGCTGGCGGCTCAAGGAGGGCCTGGGCCTGGCATGACCTGCATGTGGAAACCATGTTCCTAGGCTGGCCTTCAGCTTTGCCAAGTCCAGAAACACGTGGGTGCTCCGGGTGCTTTTGCTCCACCCACTCCCACTAATGAAGCTCACCACAGATCAATGTGCACCCCCCATGGCAACTTTCATTTATAATGGAAGCCATTCCTACCCAGTATCCTATCCCTGGAGACCCCATTCCCAGTGTCAGGATGCATGCAAAGCTGAAACTGTTTTAAGAGGTTGCTTGGTGAGCATGGATTTGGAACTAGAGAAAGGGAAGTCTTTTAAAAGGCCATCCTTCAGGCCCTGGAAAAGTGCTGAGAACTGTCTTGGTCCCATTCTTGAGCCTCCTTCTCCAAGGTTGAGAATATCCACATGTCTCAGGTCTGTGTACCCTGCCCAGGATGAGGCTGGACCAGTTCTGTGAATGTCCACCGCCCATCTCCATCCATGATGACCTTGCATAGGCTTTGGACACCATAATAACAACCAAGTTGGTTTGGGTTTAAGCCTGTGTGATAGGAATCCCTTATCTTCATGAGTGTTTTTCACACTCAGAGTTCGGGGAACACTTTCCTGGTACTTTGTATATGACCTGTCCTACCTTTTTCCAGAAAGGCAAAGAGTGGGTTTATGATAAAACACCCACCTGTATGTATGAATGAACAGCAACGTAAAGATCAAAAACTACATGGATACAGGGGAGAACATTGTACCTGTCAGCTAGTCAAGAGTATAACTAGAATGATTTTTAAGCTTCCCGGCAGACTTTGCACAGAGGAAAATACATGGGCTGGTTTGATTTGAAAAATGGTTGATTCACACATCTGGAGTTTGAAAGGGCAATCAGGAACCCGGTGAGCACAAAGGATCTGGTTGTCCCTACAGAGTTGTATTAGCAAACAGTTGTGACATTTTCATTTCAAACACTTTACTAGTAAAAAGAAGCTAATTCTCAGTCTGTGTGAAAGAGCCTCAAAAACACAGAATCTGCTTTTGTTAGGAATTGCGAGTGATCTTTCCCTGGACAACACCACTACCATGCAAAGTTTCCACAGTCTAATTCAACAAGCATTGATTAAGCATCTCTTGTGTGCCAGTGTTAGGTTCTGAGGATACAAAATTGTATAAAATGTGATGCCATCCCTCAAGGAACTTACAGTCCAATTGGGCAAAGGGAAAAAGAAATCAAGGATAGCTCTGTAGTTGGGACTCAGAGGAGCACCAGGGACTGGGGAAGCCCTTGGCCCACTTCGAGGCGTCAGGATAGGAAGTCTTCCTACAGGCGGTAACCCCTGAGCCAAGCCTTGAAAAATGATTTCAGATCTGGTCTGCTTGCCAAAGTGGCGAATGTGTGACACCGAAGTTGGAGTTAGAAGCCCTGGATCTGATTTTCATCTCTGTAATTAACTTGATTGTGTGACCTTGTGAAAGTCCTATTCCCTCTCTGGACGTCAGTCAATTCCCGGTTAAATGTGAGAGAGAAGATCACTAGCATTCCACAGTAAGATCGGGCTTGAGAAAGTCATCCACTGGGAAGGAAGACAAAGCTCGTCAGAATACACTATTTAAGTAAGTGGGAAGTAAGTGTGATGTGTCAGGTACTTAGGAAAGGATGCGAGCACCAGCCAAACCCCAGTAACATCAGTGAAAAGTCAGCGCAGAAAACCAGTGCTTTGGCAGGTTAAAAGGAACACTCAAGTCTTTCTCAGGAAGCAGAAGTTTTCTTCTGGGGAATCTGAAGAGAAGCCTGCCAAGCTTGCAGACCCGGTTAGGAACCCAAGGGGCCTTCACTCTAGGGGGCGGGGCCCACGCAGAAATCCCCAGCTCTAATAGAAGGGGCGGGCCTGGCGCGGCGGCGGCAGCCAGTGACAGAGCCTCCCGATGAGGTCATGGAGTTCCTCGGCGCTTCATTGGCGGACCCCCCGCGAGGCCTCGGCGCCCACCTCTCGGCAAGCGGCGGGTCGCCGGCACCACCCCGGGAGCCAGGGCTCGGAGGGCGCGTCCCCAAACTTTCTCCCTGTATTTATGGACGCTGAGCAGCGAGCGAGCCCCGCCAGGAGTGGGACCCGGTCTCCTCCTGCAGGGAGAAATGAAAATCCAGAGAAAAGGGTTCTTACCTACCCAGACGCAGGGTTCTTACCCAGACGCAGGATTCTGAGAAAATCCTCATCTCCTCTGCTGAAAGTGGAGGGCTTGTTTTGTCTTGTTCCAATCCAAACACACTGATTAATTAACCATTTTAACCATTTAAGGACACTGAGCAAACTTCCAGTGGCTGGTCACCTTTTATTTCCCCGTGGTGTTCTGAAACATTTTAAAACCATGATTCTCAAACCCTGGTATCCAGAGGGATCCAGAACGCTGGTTGCACATGCCAGGCCCTACCCCTGACTCCAGTCCTTCCCGCTCCAAAACCTGCAGTTTGAAGAAACTGGCAGGACCAGGGAGCTGGACCCGGCTTTGGGAACAAAAGCATTTAAAGCATCATCAGAACTTGTTAGAAAATGCACATTTTCAGGCCGCAACCTAGACCTACTGAATCAGAAACTCTGAGGTTGGGGCCGGGGGGGGGGGGGGGGGGGGCGGGGAGGGGGTCCAACCATCTGTGTTCTACCAAACCCTGCAGGTAGCTCTGGTGCTCACTTAGGTGTGAGAACTGATTTAAATCAACTCCTCCTGAACGTTGAGACTGCTTCAGAACAATGTGGATTCTGCACTCTCAGAATCCTCGGGCTGGGAGAGGGGGCCCTAGTCCAGTCGCATCTGGGGGAGGTAATTTTGGAGTGCTTGCCCTGTTCTCATCACGGAACTCCTGGGGCCCAGCTCAGCTGCTGGCATCTGCCATGTTTGGGCTACAGGTAATTGGACCAGCGCTTTCCTGGAAAATGATTGAGACAGTCCCTGTGAGTGAGTCCACTAAGGGTGAACTTGGTACCTGAGGGCAGTCCTGTTCTGCTGTGTGGCTGGGGCAGCAGGGGAAACCAGTCTGCAGAAGGAACAACTGTGAAGCAGACACGTCGGGAGGGGAGGTGGAAAGAGAATTGGTGCTAAGATGCCCTCCAGGCCCGGAACTACCAGGCCCCTGCCTCCCTCTCACACTTCATGCAGACCACCGGCTCTGGCTGATGGAACTCGGGGCACCCTGGGCACAAGCAAGCATAACCTGTTCCCAACTGAGGTTTTGCACATGTTGTTCTCTCCGATCGGAACGCTTAACCCCATCTTTCCCATGCTGCCTCATTCCTGACAATCGGGAATGTTCTTAAATGACACCTCCTCCGGGAGTGACACTCTAAAAGGGCCCCTTCTGCAGCCACACTCTATCACATTAGCCTGCTTTTGTGTCTTCATCACATGTGACTTCTTGACTGCCATCACAAGTATTCGTGTGCTTACTAGCTCACCATAAGCTCCTTGAGAGCAGAGATCCTGGGGGTTTGTTCATCACTGGATCCCAGGGCCTTGAAATGGCCCGGCACCTAGTGTGGTAAATGTTAGTTGAAGAAAAGATCACTTTCCTAACCTTCCAGAGGCCCAGCTGCTTCCAGCCCTCAGGCTGCAGGAGATCCCCACCCCTCAGCCTGGTTCTCCGATCACAAACACCCCTCCACCTGGATTCCTGATGTTCACCACCCAAGGACTCCAGAGGGGTTCAACTTTGTTTTGCAGACAAGAAAACTGAGGCCCAAGTGACTTGCCCAGGTGTATGTGGACAGTTAGTGGGACAGCGGGGACAAGAGAACTAAACTTTCAGGTCACTGCTGGGTCCCCAGGGTACTCCCCCTCATGATCTTGGGTCGCTCCCCACAGCAAAGCAGTCAAATCAACCTCAGGCCTTTTTGCCTCCTTGTGTAAGCTTTTAATAAATCGGTTTCATTTTCAAAATACTGCCCAGAATAGTCTGCGGTCAGCAGAAGGATGTTGTCAGTACTGTCTGCTGTAGAAAGTTATTTTCTGATGAACTCTAGCGGCATGGGTGGTTTGAACGTCTCTGTTGCTACAGGAGCATGACAGATGTCGCACTGGTCCTCCCTCCACCCAGATTTCCTTTTTTAGGATGTAAAAAGATACGATCCAAGATTCCACTTCTGGATTTGCACATGTTTGGATTTATCCAAAGAAAACAAAAACACTAATTTGAAAAGATATCTGCCCGCCCCCATGTTCCTTACAGAATTATTTACAGGAGCCAAGAAATGGAATCAACCTAAGTGTCCACAGACGGATGAATAGATGAAGAAGATGTGATGTATGTATACAATGGAAGGTTACTCAGCCATAAAAAAGAATGAAATCTTGCCATATGTCACAACTTAGATGGACCTGGATGGCATTATGCTAAGGGAAGTAAGTCAGACAGGGAAAGACAAGTACTGTATGATTGCCACTTATATGTGGAATCTAAAACAAAACAAAACAAAACCAAGCTCATAGTTACAGAGAACAGATGGGTGGTTGTCAGAGGCTAGGGGTGGGGGATGAGCAAAATGGGTGAAAGGTCAAAAGGTACAAATTTCCAGTTGTAAAATAAAGGCATGGGGATGTAGTATACAGCATGGTGACTATAATTAATAATACTGTATTGAATATTGGAAATTTTTCAAGAGAGTAAACCTTAAAGATTCTCATCTTAAGAAAAAAAAATTTGCAACTATGTGTGATGGTGGAGGTTGGCTAGACTTACTGTGCTCACTTCACAACGTATACAAATATACCTGAAACTGTATGATGTTATATGTCAATTATACCTTAATTTAAAAAAAAAAAACATAAGAGGACATCTTTTTAGAGATAGCCTTGTGTTCCAGGCTACAGTTTACTGCAGTCCAGGGAAGCAGGGCCTTTGGCCCAGAGAAAATAGTTGTGACTGCTGTGTGCAGAACGGGCTTCTAGGGAGCTTTCCCAAGTAACGGGACCCTTGCACTTGGCCTGGGACCTCAACAAGGATGTGTTGAATAGCTGACTCAGCCATGACGGCCCGAGTGGCTGTTGTCAAACTCAAGAGATCACACTGGCTGGGGAGGGAGGGAGCAGGAAGAGTAGGGTGGGATGCCCTTACTCTGGTATTTATCCAAAGATAAATGGTCATCTGTCATGCCTTGTGATCTTTATCTCCTTCCTGTATTTGGGGAATCCCCCACCTGATGAGGCAGAACCCACCGGGGAAGTTGAGAATGCCAGGCACTCACTGTGCCGGGCTCCCTTGTGGCCACAGTGAGGGTGGGTAACCCCAGCTCTGGTGGGCAGACACCTCTCAGAACCTGGGGGCAGCTTCATCCCGATCTGGTCGACGTTGCTGTGGCAGCTGTGGGTGGAGTTGGCCCAGGTGCACCCATGTGTCCACGCCCAGCAATGGCGGCCATGCTCCTTCCTCTCCAGACCAGTCTTGAGGAGGATTTCCAACCTCTGCAGAGGGCTACCCAGCAGCTTCCAACCTGGTCACCATCATCCCAGAGATTGTGAGCCATCTGAGATTAATTCCGTTAATGCCGAAACCAGCCCGAGCTGGTTTCTGGGGAGAGCAGGACTGAGGGAGGAGGCTTCCAGAAGGAGGGCCAGGTGCGGGCAGGGAAGAAGGGGATGCGGGCGCCCAGGTAGAGCAGGTGGCATTGGAGCAGGGAGGTACCGCAGCACTGTTGTCCTTGAGACCCGGTCACAGGTTGTGCGGAGGGAAGTAAGTCACCCGGGGGGTGGGGTGTCCTCTGGCTCCTCACTCGGGTTACAGAGGGTCATGGGCTGGCGCGTTTTCCTGTGAGTGAGGCTTCTTTTCCTTTGCCGCTTTCTGAGCCTTTCACTCAAGAACGTTGGCTGGGCTACCTCATACTCATCACCGGCGGCCTCTCGGGTTTGACTGGCGAGCCTCAGCGTGCGCCTCCACCTGGAGCCCAGAAAGCCAGTCCTTCACCTAAGGTCCTATTTTAACTTGGGGTGGACTTTCTTTTCACAGGGGAAAGCATAGCTTAAAATACTCCTCCCCGCCCCCACCTCCCCGAAATCTCCAGCACAGCTCTTGCATCCCCGCCTTTGATGGGAGCAACTAATCTGAGCGGGTTGGGCCCTTGCAACTCTATGTGCATTAGAACGGGCTCCTGGGTCTAAGCCTGTGGGGTGAGGGCAGGAAGGGCTTGGGGACCCCACTCCTGGGCGGCTGAGGGGTCCCTCTAGTGGGGCTTCACCCTACGTGGGGAGGCGCTGATGCACACTGCAGGCCCGGGGATCACATCCTTTCTTGGGAGCAGGGTTTGAATGAGCGAGGTGCAGCTGGGGCACTTGGACATGGAGGAGGAGGAAGAAGAAGAGGAGGAGGATAAGGCCTCTAAAATGTGGGAACAGAGTCAGGTGCTCCATAGACCACCTCCCTCCTGCTCTCATCTCACTCCCAACTCCGATTTAAACCACCTGGCACGCAGCCCTTCATGCAAGTCCAAGTCCACATGGACAGGCGGAGGAGGCCGCTGCCCACACAGGGGGACTTAAGGAGCACAATCTGGAAAGAGCCGAAGCAGGACATGGGCACTCCTGCAGTGCTTACCATCCTGGGCACCCAAACCAGCATCTGTCACATGCTGCCTCCTACAGGACATGGGCTCTGTTCGTCAACTTCTCACAGTGTCCCTGCCTTGAGGGGGCTGTGGACTCCGGGCACTACGGGCCATGCCTTAGTCCTCCATGCGTCCCCCAGGACACCCAGCTCAACAGATACTCATCAGTTCACCCGTCCATCCAACGGGGGTGGCTTGGAGAGGCCCATGGGAAGGAGAAGGGAAATTTCTGTGGATCCTTGCCTCCCTCTGTACCAGGCCCATCTTTTTCCCCAAGAGGAGGGAAGAGTTGGGATTTCCAGTTCTTTCCTTTGTCACTGTTTCTTACACTTTGTGCTTTTACCATAACAGACACACACAGTCCCTCTCCTGTTGGAGGCATTCGGGTGTGCATCGCTCCTCTGGGAGACTGTGAGTGTCAGAGAGGCTGGGACTGGGTCTTGGTCACCTCAGCAACCCTGACATCATCCGGCACATGGTCGGCATGCTATAGTTTTTGAATGAAGGAACATTCGTTGAATGGAATTGTCATGCGAGAGGCCACCTACCCCCATAACAGCTGTGTAGTGTGTTAGAATGTGTCATTAAAAAAAAAAAGTTTTAGGGGTGCCTGGGTGGCTCAGTTGGTTAAGCGACTGCCTTCGGCTCAGGTCATGATCCTGGAGTCCCGGGATGGAGTCCCGCATCGGGCTCCCTGCTTGGCAGGGAGCCTGCTTCTCCCTCTGACCCTCCCCATCTTGTGCTCTCTGTCTCCCATTCTCTCTCTCAGATAAATAAATAAAACCTTAAAAAAATAAAAAAGTTTTAGATGTAAATCAGCATACAGTCTCAATTTAAAGTGTATAATTTAATAGTTATCAATATATTGACAGAGTTGTGCCACCATCACCAAAATTAATTTTAGAACATTCTATCATCCCCCGAAAACAAATCTGGGATGCCTTAGCTGTCATTCTTAGCCCCTCTCTCCCAACACTTGTCAAACACTAATTGATTTTCTGTCTTTATGGATTTGCCTATTTTGGCCATTTCATATAAAGGGACTCACACAATATATACATATTTTTAAACTGGCTTCTTTGACTCAGCATAATGTTTTCAAGAATTCTCCACACTACACATGTATCAGCCTTTCATTTAATTTTATGGTCAAATGATGTTCTGTTGTGTGGATACCACATTTTATTCATCCATTTATCAGTTGTGGATACTGGTTTGTTTCCCTTTTTTGACCATTGTGAATGAGGCTGCTGTGTCCATTTGTGTGCAGAATTTGGTGTAGACACACATTTTCATTTTGCTTATGTATACGCTGGGTCATGTGTTAACTCTGTATTTAACCTTTGGAGGAATTATCACACTGATTTCCAAAATAGCTTCACCATCTTACATTCTCACCAACAATATATAAGGGCTCCAATTTTTCTACACTCTTGGAACACTTGTTATTATCTGTCTTTTTGATTCGAGCTATCCTAGTGGATGTGAGGTGTATCTCATTGTGGTTTTGATTGGCACTTCCTTAATGAATAATGTTGTTGACCAACTTTTTGTGTGCTTATCGGCTCTTTGTCTTCTATGAAAAATTCAAATCCCTTGCCTATTTTTGGTTTTTAAATTTTTATTTTTTTATTTTATTTTTTTAAAAATTTTATTCGTTTTTAAAATTTTTAATTGAAGTATAGTTGACATATAACATTATATTAGTTTCAGGTGTATGACATAGTGATTCGACAATTATATACATTATAAGATGTTCACCATGATAAGTATAGTTACCCTCTGTCATCCCACAAAGTTATTACAATATTATTGACCATATTTCTTACGCTGGACTTTTCTTCCCTGTGACTTATTTATTTTATAACTGAAGGCTTGCACTTTTTAATCCCCTTCACCTATTTCTTCTATCTCCCCAACCCCACCCCGATGGCAACCCCTAGTTTGTTTTCCATATTTATGAGTCTGTTTCTCTTTTCTTTTTGTCATTGTTGTTTGTTTGTTCCTTTGTTCTGTTTTTTAGATTCTACATATAAGTGAAATCATATGGTATTTTTATTTCTCTGATTTATTTCACATAATGTGACAACCTTTAGGTCCATCCATATTGTCACAAATGGCAAGGTCTCATTCTTTTTTTTATGGCTGAGTAATAGTCCATCGTATATATATACCACATCTTCTAAACCATTCATTTATCGATGGACACTTGGGTTACTTCTATACCTTGGTTATTGTAAATAATGCTACAGTAAACATAGAGGTGCATGTATCTTTTCGAATTAGTGTTTTCATTTTCTTTGGGTAAATACCCAGTAGTGGAATTATTGGATCATATAGTCGTTCTATTTTTAGTTTTTTGAGGAGCCGCCATACTGTTTTCCATAGAGACTGCACCAGTTTACATTCCCAACAGTGCATGAGGTTCCTTTTTCTCCATTTCATGGCCAACACTTGTTATAGCTTGTCTTTTTGATTTTAGCCATTCTGACAAGTGTGAGGTGATTATCTTATTGTGGGTTTGATTGACATTTCCCTGATGATGAGTGATGTTGAACATCTTTTCATGTGTCCGTTGGCCATCTGCTTTGGAAAGTGTCTATTCGGTTCCTCTGCCCATTTTCAATCCTTTGCCCATTTTAAAATAAGATTATTTGTCTTTTTATTATTGAGTCATGATAGTTTTTTATATATTCTAAATATAAGTCTCATCAGATATATGATTTGCAAACATTTCTCCCATTCTGTGGGTTCTTTTTTCACTCTCTTGTTAGTGTCCTTTGAAGGGCAAATATTTTTAATTTTGATGAAATCCAATTTGTCAATTTTTTCTTTTGTCATCTGTGCTTTTGGTATTGTTTTTAAGACACAGATGCCTAACCTAAGGTCATGAAGATTTGCACCTATGTTTTCTTCAAGAATTTTGTAGTTTCAGTTCTTATGATTAAGTCTATGATCCATTTTTGAATTAATTTCTATATATGGTGTGAGGTAGGGGGTTCAAATTCATTCTTTTGCATGTGGATGTCCAGTTGTTCCAGCACGCTTTATTGAAAAGGCAATTCTTTCCCCCATTGAATGGTATTGGCACTCTTAGAAAAGATCAATTGACCATAAATTGACCATAACGGGTTTACTTCTGAATTCTGATGTTTATTCCATAGAAAATAGGAAAGCTGCCTATTTCACGTGTGGACCACAAGAAGCAGACCAGCTTGCTCCTGTGACGGTGGGTACCTTCCTTGGAGAAATCACAGTGGCTAAGTTATCCAACTCTGAAAGGAAGGTGCACTAGTTATTGGGAAAATGTAGGCGACCTGCATTTGAGGTGAGGAGCAAAGGGAAAGACAGTAGCCCTGTCATCAGTGGACTGATGAAATCAACACAACTTTGCTGTAATTTGCATTCCTTTCTTTCTCAAGAATGGAAATGAATATTTGGCATCTAATGAGCCTTCTTTCATACTTTAAGAATAAAACCCTCCTTTTTGGATGTAATGTCTTGACAGTAAAAGGCAAAATTATTCTAGTATTCTGCAATACCACAGAGAAAGACCCAGCCCAGGGTGGGTGAAGAGGTGGGGCAAAAGGGGCTTCTAGGGTACGGAGGCCTCAGAAACACAAAGCCAGTTTGATATATTTAATCTTTGCCACTTTACCTGAGAGTGCAAAGACGTTTTGAACTGCCAGAAAGTAGGTTAAAAAGATCCGCGGGGTGCCTGGGTGGCTCAGTCGGTTAAGTGTCTGCCTTCAGCTCAGGTCATGATCTTGGGTCCTGAGATCAGAGTTCCGCATCAGGCTCTCCCTGCTTCTCCCTATGCTTCTCCCTCTCCCCCTCCCCTGCTCACTCACTCTCTCTCTCCGTCTCTCTCTGTCAAATAAATAAAATCTTTATATCTTTCATTTCTCTTCTCTTTAATTTGATTGAACTCATTCCCATCAGTAGTGATTAGGTGGCTACATAGTGATGAGGTGGGTGCCGAATTCCCTCCCACCCCCAACCCCTCGTAGGGAAATACAAGTGCAGAAAATGTCCCTGTCCTGGACTTTGGGCTCTGCTGGGGAGACGGATGGATTGTTAAAAATCCTGGACAAAAACCACAAGGCAGAGCAGACATGGGGTGGGGGTGGGGCTGCTAATGTTGTTTCTACCCTGAGTCCAGACTCCTGTCTTCTGATTATGCTCCCATTTGGCTTTTGAGGAATGACCTCAAACTAACACCTATTTGGTCAGAGAAGATGCCGGCCCTCCTCAAGCCAGGGCAGTAGAACCCTCCCTCCTAGGTGGTTCAGTCTTACCTGGAGGGACATAAGGATGAAGGAAAAAAGACAGACTGACCCACGTACACACACACACACACACACACGCAGTCACACGCTGCCCACCCCTCCACATTGGCTCAGACTCTGCTCAGCACCAGGGCCCAGATGAAGCAACCCATTAGTGTTTGTTTCTCAGGCCCCAGGGCCAGTGCAAGTCCCAGCCCCTGCCAAGCCCGGCTCTTTGCTCCTTTGGTCCAACGGGCTCTCCCATTTCCTGTCATCCGTTCCCTTTTTGCTTAAGTTATTCAGAGGTATTTTTGTTGCTTTCACACAAAGAACCCAAGTGGGACGCTGGGAAATTATTTTTACATCCCTCAGGGGTTGGGAAAGATTAGAGAACATGCCCAGGCCTCAGGAAGACTGACAGAACTGTCCAGAGCCCAGACTCAGGCGGAGAATGGCTGACCCTGGGGGCTGTGAGCTCCGAGAATGGAAGCAAGATATACCTTGACTATGGGGAGGAAAGCCTCCTGTGTTGGTCAGATGAACAGAGATCTTAACATCTACTCCCTGCTCTTCCCCCTACCCCCTGCACGCTCAATATGGGGTGTCCCACATAGTGAGGCCTGTGATGGGTTCAGTTCCATGGGTGACCTGTTCTGCCAGGCCCGTGGCCCCAAGGCCTGAGGGCCCACCTGAGTGAGCACACACAGCTTCCCAGACTGAACTTTGTATCATCTGCTCAGTCACCCTGGGAATCATCTGGGTTAAAATTTTATTTTACCTTTTTAAAAACTTATTTATTTATTTAAGAGAGAGCGATAGAGAGCGCTCAAGCAAGAGGGGCAGAGGCAGAGGGAGAGAGAATCTCAGGCAGACTCCACGGTGAGGGTGGAACCCCATGGGGGGCTCGATCCCACGACCCTGAGTTCATGACCTGAGCTGAAACCAAGAGTCAGACGCTCAACCGACTGAGCCCCCCAGGGCCCCTGGGTGAAAATTTTAGTCCCTGGGTGGTCTCCTCTCACAATCCAACATGCTCAGGGCGGACCGTCTTCCTTAGCAGTTGTTCAGGGAAATGTTCTGCAACTGGTGGGAGCCGCGGCCCGGGGAGCGTGTGTGGCTCTCCTCCACGGTCTGAAATCCAGAACTGACGGCTCCTCCACGGTCTGAAAACCAGAACTGACGGCTCCTTGCTGGAGGTGCGAGGCCTACGTTGTCCTTTCAGCAGTCCTTACGAACTATTCCGGACTGCGAAAGGGCCTAAGGAACGCGACAGTGAGCACCTGGGCGCTGGCCCTGAGCGCAGGAAATAAGACATCAGCCGGGCCTTTGGATCCTCCCGAGCAAATGCCCCCCCGGAGGGCCGCCAACCCGGGAGCCGAGCTTCGTGAGCGACCTGCTCCTGTGCTTCGGCCGGCGGCGGTCAGGGTGGGCCGCAAGGAAGCGGGGCTTCGGCCTCTGATCTGGGGAGGCACGGGGGAGCTGCCCTGGGTCTAGAAGATCGCCAGCACGATTATCCCTGTCGCTAGAGTTTTCGGCCTCCAGAGTGGATGAGTTGAAATTTTGACTCCAGCGCTCCGTGGCCCCTTCTCATCTTAGTAATAACCCCAGTGTGTGTGTGTGTTGGGGGGCGAGGTTGTTGGTCAGACGCCCATGCCCAGACCTTCAGGTGGAGCTGGCTCCCCCGCCAGGAGGCTCCCCCCTCGGGCTGGTGGTGCGTTACTGGCCTTGGACCCTCCGTCGGTATTTGTAATCCTTCCTAACTACTGTAATTTTTGAGCAGTCGGGAAGTATCAAGACACTTCTGATAGACTTCGCAGTACCAAGAAATACTCCAGAGAATGTTCAGCTGCCTGAGATGGAAGGACGACAATAACGTCACCCCTGTTTTGCAGGTGAGGAAACTGAGGCCCAGAGGGCGGTTTGCCCTCTCCAGGGGTCGGAACTCAGGCGGTGCCGAGTGGAGGGGGGGACCACGCCTGCCCAGGAGGCAGGGTTTTGAGGCAGAGGTCTTCCCTGGCCTCCCACCGCGTTCTGATTCTGGGTTTTGCTGGCCTGGTCCATCCACTCTTCGGGATAGACCAGCCACTTGTGCTCAGGCCACAGTGTTCTGTGGACAGAGCCAGGGTGGCCTTCATCTGTGTTTCCTGGGGGGTCCTCATCGATTCCAGCCACAGCCATCCTAGCACAGGGCACAGTGTGCCAAGTCCTGACTGGTGGCTTTGTTTGACATACATTATCATCTCCCAAAAATGAGATTCTTGCCTAGGTCTCGTGGCTCGGCATCCTGTGCAGCTGGGCCCTCCGCAGACCAGGCACTTACGGGGTACCTGTGGGCCACCCGTGGTCCCACGCCAACCCTTCACCCCACACCTCTCTGTGGCAGCTTAGTCCATGGCCTTTGGTGTCACCTGGTGTTACCCTTGGGGATTATTTCTTCTTTGTTTTATAAATAGCCGAGCACGTGCCTGGGCTGGCTGTTAATCCAGGGCACTGGCTGGAGACTGGGCAGTCACGTCCACCTCAGCTCGGGCCAAAGCTGCACACCCAGCATCCCTGACCCAAGTTACAGAAGCACAGCCCGTGAAGCACCAGCCTGCAGTTCTGAGGCTGTGGCTGGATCCCAGAATGGATCAGAGGGAGACCCATGAAGGACGTGGTCCTCACAAAGCCATCCTGCTGACGTCATCCCACCTCACTCCCCGGTGGCCATGAGCCTCAAACCCCGTGGGAGCCCCCCCCCCCCCCCCGCCCACCGGAATCCCTTGTGGCGAAAGTAAACTTCTCCCGCTTGGTCAGGAGGTTTTGGGCCCAGAGAGAGGGAGGGGAGGGGGATAGGAATAGAGAATGAGGGCTCTGGAAGCAGGAGGCCGGCTCATCATTGCCAAGAAATATAAAAAAAGTGCAAAAAGAGCGAGGCCGCAGAGTCATGAACAATTGACAAGCAGCCTTTCATTTCAGCAAATAAAAAAAAAATCCAAAAAATTGCTCTTCTTTATGCCTCCTGTTTAAAAACAAAGCCTTAGGAAAGACACCCTGAGGTTTTAAGCTGGGGGCAGCAGGGGAACAGTGTCCCGGATGTCCCGGAGGCAGCCCGGCCGTGGGGACTCCAGGGTCAGCAGAAGGCAACGAAGCTTTACTCTCGGGCCAGATAATGAACTAAGCATCTAAGTTGAAGGTGTCTATTTCACTCCCAATGTTTTGTTCTAGCTGAACTCTGGAGGAAAATGTCTTGAGAAAAGCTCTCGGGGTGTTGGTCCCAAGCAGGGCCAGGAGGCAGGTGGGAAGGGGGAGGCAGGTGCTCCTCTAAGGGGCGCTGGGGGATGGCACTCTTGTGTCCTCAAGGTTAGAGGTCTCTCTGGTGTTATGTCTGCATTGGTGTGAGGTTTAAATGTTGCCTCCCCCAGGGTAAGTAAAAAATACACCTTCCCCAAATGCTCTGCACTGCTAAAAGGAAACCCTGACCCCCTGTTAGCCATCAGCCCCGATGTTACCCCTAACACCCCCTCCCCCCACCCCCCACCTCCCAGGGTCTGTGTGGGGCTGGAGATGGCAGCGTGCTTCCCTCTGAGTGACACTGGGTCTTAGATGCTGAGCGCTCGGTGGGTCTGGGGCTGGGCCGCAGCCTCAGGTCTTCTAGGCTTGCCTCCCCCGGCATGGAACGCCTGCCCCAGATGCCAGCGCCGCTGGGGCCTGGAGTTCTCGGTGCATGGTGCCCACGGTGGAGCCTCCATCCCGCAAGCAGGGCCCGGGCAGAGGAAGGGAGCCCCCAGCTCCCACCTGCACTTGCCCAGGACTTGGTCTGAGCCACAGGTAGCTGGATCAGGTTGAGAAATGCTGACAGCCTGCCTCTCCTGGGAGAGCCCCCACCCGCATGCTGGGGGACCAGAACCAAATCAAGGTGTCAGCAGGGCTGGCTCTTCTTGGAGGCTCTTGGGAAGAATCCATCTCTTCGCCCTTGCAGAGACCACCCACAGCTTCAGGCTTGTGGGGCCCTTCCTCCACCTTCAAAGCCAGCAGCCTTCTTTGTGTGGGCAAAATCTCCCTCTGCCTCCCTTTTATAAGAATATAGGTGATTGCACTTAGGGCCCCACACCCCAGATAATCCAGGAATATCGATCTAAAAATCCTTAACTTGGGACACCTGGGTGGCTCAGTGGGGTAAGCATCTGCCTTCGGCTCAGGGTCCTGCATCAGGCTCCTTGCTCAGCAGGGAGCCTGCCTCTCCCCCTATTTGTGCAGGCATGCTCTCTCTCTCTCTGACAAATAAAAATCTTAAAAAAAAAAAAAGAAAAAGAAAAATCTGCAATCAGTTACCTCCACACAGTTTTAGTATGAGTTAACGTGAGTCATTCTTTGAAGAATTACTGATATATACTGTTGTGTGTTTCTTTAAGAATCTTATGTAATTCCAATCCTCTTTCCCCCCACAAATCCAAATCAGGTGTCAGGTGTTTGTACATCGACAGGTTTATTCTTTTCTTAAAGCTTAAACAAATACATCTTTACGCACACAAAAGTTGGTAAAAAGTAAGCCCTTACTGCTTTGTTAAAAATAAAACCCATACACAAACCTTTCTGGCCAAACCCCAAAGCAAGAAAACATCACATTTCTACAATACATCCGCATACGGTTACGTGTATGTTTTCCAGTCGATGCAACTCATTCAGACCTGCCTCAACAAAGGGAAGACTAACTTTAAGACCATGAAGGGAAAAAAATGCATGCCTCTTATAAGTGTTAAAGAAAAGTAGGTATGGAATTCTGAAAATTCTCAATAAATAGTTCATAGTATAAAAATTCTTAACTCTATTGTTTATCTTTAATCAATGGCAGTACCAGTTATCGCTACCAATTATCGCTGTAAGAAAGCATTCAAAGGACATTAAAATAACTATGCATATTTATAGCAACAAAACAAACATTTGAACCTTTAGCTCTTCTACATAAATCCCAGAAGAGGGAAAGTTCACTATAAATTAATACTCGATGCTTCTAGCCCAGCTAGAATTCATCAATTTTTAAAAATCAACCATAAGATATTATAAATATGGAATTCAAGAAAGCAGCTAAGAAAAAGTACTACTTACTAAATGCAGGAGGCATCAAGCAAAAAAAGAAGAAAAAAATGTTACTCCCTTTGGGGAGAATTACTGCTAGAATAATATTAATAAAAATGATAAAAGATGGCATAAAAGGCAGATATAAAATAAAGTTGATTCTTGATGTGAGAATAATTTTATTTCTTGCATTGTAAGAAGGTCTTATGTTCTTCTAGAGAGACTTAGAAAAAAAGCCATGCATATAAAATTCTAATTACATGCCAATTGAGTGACTTTGTCAAAGGTTTGCCCCAGAAGGGCTTTTTCAAAGAGCTTAAAAACTTGTCCTAATTGCCATCCAAATTGATGTTTACAACCAACATAAGCCATCATCTACTTCCAAAGCAAACCCTATCTAGAGACTTCACTTAAGAGCACTTTTTGCTTCTTTGAATAAAAAAGGAATTTCCCATATTGGAAAACCCGGAGTAAGAGGGGGAGAGAAAGAGACAAGCCACGGGAGTCAAGGACCTCATGAAGCCAGGCGAATATGGAAAGATCAGAAAAAGGAAAAGGCAAGCAAGTTTCTGCAAATAGGGTAGGTCCCCCCCTGGAAGGCGGATGAGTACTTGGTCATAGGCAGGAAACCAGAAGGGTGGTGGGGTCGGGATGCAACAGAGGTTCCTCTCCCATTCAGGCAATGAGGGCTTAGCTAATTGTTTCTCAGACAACTAACAGAGCCAGAAACAAAAAAGTTACAAAGACACCCTGAGAACCAGCCCTTTGAAACTGGAAACAAGTTCCAGAGAAAACGTGCACCCACCCATGTGTCTCAAAAGAGATTTTCAAAGGGGGCATTGAAGAGAGGTCCTTTATTTTAGAAACATATCCGCTCTGGTTGGCGATTCTCCTGCCCCACAGGCCACCTTGGACGCTACGTAGCTGGTGGGACCACACGGCAGGCAGATGTGGAAAACAGGCTCAAGTTATTTGGTGGCTACACACAGATAAGCACAGTTACAGGGGTTAGAGTCTAAGGCTGACTCATCTTAACGTGGTAACCGGGACTGAGCAAGATCAAGCACAGCTTTCCTTAGAAAGGTGGGAGAAAGCTGAAGGAACGGGCAGAGAGAGAGAAATGAACACCAAAAGAGATATGAGTCAAGTGATTTACTTTGTTGATGCAAATTTGGGTGAGTTAGCAAAATCGAGGTACCCTCATTTCCCAAAGATGAACAAAGATGGAGTTGAACGTCAAGGCTGGATGATGCCCCCGCACCTGACTGCTAAAGGAAAGTCGACAAACTGTCTCACATCCTTCCTACCCAGCAGCTGGTTCCACTGGGATGCCGTGTCTCCAGGAAATGTGCTCCTTAGAAGGAAATACAGCCTTGGGGCATTGGGACGCTCTCCTCTACTCTGGGCCCCATGGCTTCTCCTTCTTCACAGTGCCCCATGCCACTTACCAGGCATTTACCGGAAAAGAATGGCTTCTAGTTTTGAAAGACCTTTAAATAAGAGATTAGTAATCAGTCCAGTTGCTGCATAAGACAAGAACAAAAATCATGATTTCAGTCTATTTTAAAAAAAAACAACAACTCGGCTGGCTGGCTCGGTCGGTGGAGTGTGCAACTCTAGATCTCAGGGTCATGAGTTCGAGGCCCACATTAGGTGGAGAGATTACTTAAATAAGCGTTAAAAAAATAAAATAAAGAAACAGCCCTTTCCTTCTTGCTACCATAAATGCTAAATGGAAGAATGTACAAATAAAAAGGGAAAAGAATATTTTCAAATTATTAAGAAAATGGAGAAAACAACCAATCAATGGGAGAAACCATGAAAAGAACTCCAGAAAATATTACAAACCTGGGCCCTTTGAAAGGATGGTATTCCATTAAAAATTAAAAATGCTTGCACATTCTAATGTGACATATGACTACTTCCAAGTTTTAGAACATTCTTGAACAAAATGTACACAGCAAACAAGCAAGGTAGCAGCCCACTCCCTGCCCCAGAGTCCTCAGCAAGAGGCCCCACAAGCACCCACCAGTGATGGCAACAGATGGAAACTTGTGTCTGGTAGGAAATGGCACTGGGTGAGCTCTAAGACGCCTAAACTCTAAGATTCTAGAGATGCTAAAAATCCTGCTATGAGTATGATTTGCTCCACTATGTAGCCCTCTGAAATACACAAAGGTGGCTCAAATAACAAGCCTTCTACAAATGAGCTGAGAGCAATAATATACCTTAAACCCACACTCAGAACCATAATATACATTATAAACTTTTCCTAATACTATTTGATGGCTGAAAATATTAAACATCTATTTAATTTTAAACCTACCTATTCTCAATTTCTATTTCAAAATACCAGTTATTATTCACTATACAGAACCAGGCAAAGACACTTTTAAAATTAAGTGGCTATATAAAAGAAAGTCTTCATTATTAAAGAATAGCGACATCTATGTTCTGCCCATCTTTGGGATCAAGGCACCTTATAGCCTTTTTCCTCTTCTTTACCTGACCTGTCAGTATGCTCATGAGGCAGGGAAGGACAGGGACAATTATTCCCATTTCATGGCTGAAGAAATGGAGGCAGAGAGAGGCGGAGTGACTCGCTCAGACTCACTAAGTCTGTGGCCAGCCTGGAAATGTAGGACCGACTGCCTCCCTACTTCCTTCCCTAAAATCATCAATAATACTCATGGGAAGTGTCACACATAGTACATATTACTCTTCAGTGACAGCCCAGGGTGAAGGGAAGACAGGAGGAATCATGTGAGGGCTTTTTTCTTTTCCTTTTTTTCGGTAGCCCTGTTTGCTTTGAAAGGACCAATGCACTTTTCTTAAGATGCTGGTAAGTACAATTGTTAAAAACAGAGCACTGAGAGGCAGAGCTGAGGCATGGACCACGCCAGACGGGAATGGTGGGCTCTAAGTTCACGGCCTAGCCTCCCGGTGCCCTGGTTCTCGCCACGGGCTCGCCGCACCGCTCACTTGGCCTCTAACTTCAGCACACAGTACCCTCCAGCATCTCAGGCCTCTTCTGAACACAAGGGAGCTAATTTAATAATATGTTGGTCGATATAAAGAAATAAACAGTATTTATTCAGTAAGGGTCCTAGAATATAGAAATAGAGCATCATGCCTAAGCAATCTGTTGACAAAAAAGAGTGGAAATTTCATCTAAAACTGTTCCTCAAGTCTGTGGTTCCTAAGCAAATAATTTATTTCCAAAGTCTAAATGCCTCCAAAGGAGCAAATATTTATGTATTAGTCCAAACACAGGAAACCCACCTGACTAAAGATCTGATTTTTGGGCGCCTGGGTGGCTCAGTTGGTTAAGCGACTGCCTTCAGCTCAGGTAATGATCCTGGAGTCCCTGGATTGAGTCCCACATCGGACTCCCTGCTCGGCAGGGAGTCTGCTTCTCCCTCTGCCCCTCCCCCCTCTCATGTGCTCTCTCTCATTCTCTCTCTCTCAAATAAATAAATAAAATCTTAAAAAAAAAAAAAAAGATCTGATTTGAAAACACTCTCCATGTCAAGCGCCAAGTTTAATGGTTCGTATCTAATGCTGCAGTGGTGCGCTGCTTGTTTCTAGTTTGCCCTGTGAGGGGCATACATGCAACTTTTATTTTCTCTGTATTAAACATATTTATCTTTAAACAAAAATCAGTTCCAGTCAGGCTCTTATCAGGGAGGAACATTATTAAGTTTGCAAAGCAATCACAATGAAAAGAAGCCCGGTGTTAGCAAAAAGTGCTAAATATGCTTGTCATTCTATATGTAAGATGAATTTACTATGGCAAAAAAGAATTTGCCATGATGCTTTGCTTATCATCCCTATCTCCCAACATAAGCTTTGAAAAACTCCTGTAAATGTCACAACTATATAAGGAACATATATGATTTCATGATATTTTCTACTGCAGAAACTTCTTAGGGTACCACCGCTCACCGCCCTAAAAAAACCCAAAACCAACCAAACAAAAGAATTTAAAAATCCAAAACCTAGCAGAAAGAATTGACTAATCAAACTAAAATTTCCCATTAAGACAGCAACAATGAAGTCGATAGTAAAAAAATAAGCATCACATTTATGTCTAGATGAAGTCAACCAAGTAAATGAAATGCATTCCTTACTTAAACTTTAAAAAAACAAGGGGTGCCTGGGTGGCTCAGTCATTAAGCGTCTGCCTTCGGCTCAGGTCATGATCCCGGGGTCCTGGGATCGAGCCCTGCATTGGGCTCCCTGCTCTGCGGGAAGCCTGCTTCTCCCTCTCCTGCTCCCCCTGCTTGTGTTCCGTCTCTCGCTGTGTCTCTGTCAAATAAATAAATAAAATCTTAAAAAAAAAAAAAACAAATACCAACTTTCGATGGATGTTTTTAAACACACAAAAGTTAGCACTCTGAAGTCTTTCTATTAAATCAAAATTTAACCACCCTTAAATCTACATTAAAACAATCCTGGAACTCTGGAATGTTATCACCTGTTACAGCTGAATTAATTCCTTAGGAGACCAATCTGGTGTTCCTAGTTTGAACTACTTGTATCCATAGCTTTTAATTTTTTTAAATATTTTATTTATTTATTTATTTGACAGAGTGTGAGAGCATGGGGTGGGGGTGGGGCAGATGGGGAGGGAGAGGGACAAGCAGACTCTGCCTTGAGCAGAGTCCCACATGGGGCTCCATCTCATCCTGAGATCATGACCTGAACTGAAATCAAGAGTTGATGCTCAACTGACTGAGCCACCCAGGCACCCTGTAGCTTTCCTTTTAAAAGAAACTAACACAGCTATCTCACCCCCATTTGGTTGGTTGAGCATTCGTACCAGAGAGTATTCCAATATAGGTAAGGATCACAGCAAGACAGATAGATGATTTTAAGTAGTTATGATGCAATTATGAAAATCTGACATTGTAAGTTATACTTTAATAATCCCTGAATATGCTACCATATTTAAAACAAAACCTTCTGTCTGCTAACATCTGAAAAACTTAACATGGAACCAGTGTAGAAAGCGACTAAAAGAAAAAGCCTACATAATGAAGACTATACATTAAGTAAAATAGTCACAAATACTTATCTTCTTAAGTTTCATAATATACATAGGGCACAAAGAAGTCAGTTTAAACTCTAATTAGAATTTCTAAACACTCAAGGTTTTCACTGAACATATCATTAGATACATCAGTAGAACAAGTTTTCTGAATTTTTAGGTAAGTAGGGTTTGATTATTCTGACTTTAGAAAGCTAACACTAGACTCAAAAGCAAAGACACTGAAATTAAAAGGTCAGAATACTTTGACCCCAGACTTTACTCCCATATCTAAAAGATTCATCAGAATTAGGGCACCGGGCTGGTTTGGTTGGTGGAGTGTGAGACTCTTGATCTCGTGGTTGTTAAGTTTGAGCCCCGCACTGGATGTGGAGATTACTTAAAAATAAAATCTTAAGGGGCACCTGGGTGGCTCAGTCGTTAAGCATCTGCCTTCGGCTCAGGTCATGGTCCGAGGGTCCTGGGATTGAGCCCTGCATTGGGCTCCCTGCTCAGCAGGAGGCCTGCTTCTCCCTCTCCCTCTCCCCCTGCTTGTGTTCCCTCTCTTGCTGTCTCCGTCAAGTAAATAAAATCTTTTAAGAAAAAGTATTGTGTTGTATCATTAGTGGTATATATGTCTTAAAACAAGAATGGACTGGGAAGATAAATATTTGTTTATAGTATTATTTTACTGAGTGATTCTGAAATGCCTTTATTTTATTTTTTTAAAGATTTTATTTTTAAGTAATCTCTACACCCAATGTGGGGCTCAAACTCACAACCCTGAGATCAAAAGTCGTATACATTCCACCTACTGAGCCAGCCGAGTGACCCTTTAAGAAAGAATTTTCAATACCTAGTTACTATTTAAAAATACCTTCAAAACATTTACCATTCAACATATATAAAAAGTACTGATTTTAGTGTATTACAACATATATTCTCCACATAAAGATTTTAGGTGAAATAATTGACAGTCTGAAACAACTTTATTTACATTGGCTATAAAAGCATCTTGAAAATTTCAAAGTCTAATTACTTTTCTTCAGTACAGTTCATTGTTGCCAGAAACAAAAGCAAAGTTTCATGTGATGTGTCAATCTGTGAATAAAAAAATTTATAACCTCCTCCTCATATTGATAACACTTCTATGTTTAATGAGTGTACATAAATCACTGAGGATAAAGATATATTAACCATATACCGAGGAGTTAAGGGAGACAGTCCAGCCTCTGACTACTTAGTAAGATGGAAAAGTCATGAATGGCATGACTTTCTGGGGTTTCGATGGTACCATCTTTGAGAAAAAGACAACTGCTCCAAATGATTTCATGAATAAGTAAAAGAATATTTCAGTCAACTGGACGCATGAATCAGCTTCTGAGCAAAAGTTAATATTGATAAGAGAAGGAAGACTTGCGAAAAGTATTCACCAAAGAAAAATGTATGCACACCAAGAGCCCGGTGGTCCCATGAGGACAAAGAGGCCAAAAGCAACAGATTAACCTTTAGAGCAGAGATAAAGTAACCATATACTGGATGAGACCAACGTTAAAACACACAGCACTTTGATATCTACCCAAATGTTACCCAGCACTGGGTGTGATCCAGAGGAGATGCCCTCTTTGTTAGGTTGCAATTTTGGTGTTATCTGTAAGACTCATATTCACTTTGTCCCCCAAAAGTTTGTAATTTCTGTTTGTAAGTGATGGTTTTCCAACCATAATATTAATTATGCTTCAGAGTTGCTGCCAGATAAATAACAAGTGGGGATGGTATTCTCAGAATAGCAAGGTGTTAGAACTGGCTCCATCAAAATAACTCTTATCTTTTATAGCTGGTAGTTTGTGTGTGTGTGTGCGATTTTTAAAAAATTAGGATAACATTTACATAAGAACATAACATTTTAAGTGTACAATTCAGTGGCTTTTAGTACACTTACAATGTTGTATAACCATTACCCTATTTAATTCCAGAACGTTTTCATCACCCCAAAACATCATCTACTTGCATCACCTACATGCATTAGCAGTCACTCACCATTTTTCCCTCCTACAATCCTCTGGAAACCTCTAATCTACTTTCTGTTGCTATGGATATGCCAATTATGGACATCTCATATACATGAACTTATACAATAAAATGGCCTTTTGTGTCTGGCTTTGTCTGTTTTAACTGGTAGTTCTTAAACCATTCTGAAAGGGTTGTAATTCCAAGGACACCAAACCACAAGTGCTCAAGATTCTTGATCTGTCCTCATGAGTGTACACTAGCTTCTACAGAACTTCTATATATGATGTTCTAGTTCTTTGACGGCCTTTTAATCACATGAAAATGGATTAAAATTGGAACTACAAATTATCATTCCCCAGAATATGTGAAGTTTCTAAAGTGGGAAAGAGTAACAAAGAACAGAGGAGTAAAATTCTTGATTTGACCACAGTATCTTAACAGTAACATGTGCTTAGGTTATATTTTTCTCTTGGTACCAATGACATTCAAGCTATTCTGGAAGACTGGGAAAACCAAGCCATTTTTTTCAGTATCTCAAAGCACTTAATAAGTAAGTGCTTTGTAGCATATAAAATATTTTTTAAAAACTGAAGTTAAAATGAGAAACCACAGGTGGGCTGATTAGATCTCATGTTGATGCTCATAGAAAGATTTACTTTCAGAACTAAGTTTGTTCTCCATGAATCAGTTCTTGGGAGTTTAACTCAAATTGTAATATATTTCTGTTCCAAAGTAAGTCTTTCATGTGTTTGTCTTGTCTGCATGATGTAGAAACTCACAGATAGGGAATTAAGCATAACACCTTAGCTTTCAAAAGGTGGCCTCATATTGATGTACTATGTGTGAATTGTGAACTGGGCTACTCTCGGCAGAATTTTTTAAAGGCTAAAAATATTTGTATAAAATAGGAAGGTGTTGTCATCCTAAAGGTCTTGAGCTCAGTCTGTGTCTCATTCACCCACACATAAGAAAAAGCCTTTAAATAATACAAGCATGACACAGAAACCCTTTAGTAACCAGTCCTATGAAATAAAAGGCTCTACCTCGCAAAGTGGCAGCAATCTTATTTACTGCTGTAATACCTGTGTCTAGAACAATAGCTGGCCTGAGTAGGAGCTTGAAAACTGTGTGTGAAAGAGCAAATGAATAAACGGAATGCCCTCCTATGTGAACCCATGACAACCAAGTTCTCATTGCCAGAAGCCACTGTGAGGAAATGACTTTGGTGATTAAAAGTGATCACCACCAGAATCCTGCTTTGGGCCACAACAGAATAGCTTGTAATTGGAACTAATTTTCCCCCTGAAAACAACAGGAAAGCTAAATAAAATACATAGCATCAGAGAGCAAACCCACACAGGAGCCCTAAGAAGCCCACTGGTGTGAGCTCCACATTCATTCTGACTTCTCAAAAGGCACTGCAAATTCATGGCACAGTGAAATATATTCCTAGTGGAAAGCAGCAATCCTACTTGGCTGAGGAGACAAAGGTAGGAGTCTGGGCTGCTAAAGCAGCTAGGACTTGAAGGGCAAAATCCCAGAGAGGAGAAAACCTCAGGGAAGTGAGCCAGCAATGCTGTTACTTTATTTCCTTGAGGTGTTTGCCATCCCTAAATCAAGGTGAAGCCTCCAGGAACCCAGTAAACAGCAGCAGCTGTGAGGCTGAAGAGAGCAGAGCTTTTAGTAGCTCTTTGTGCTGAGCTCTTGGAGCAGGAGTAAGGGCAAAAACTGAAACCAGCCCTTACAAAGTCTAAAGTCGATCTTCAAGAGGATCATGGTAATCTGCCTATACTCTACCTACCTGCCAGAAGAAAGTATAACCATCTTAAAAGAAGATAACTCCATGCAGAGTCTCTGTAATCTTTAATACACAATGTATAGTATTCAGCCAAACTTATGAGAGATCCTAGAAAGCAGGACTAAATGACTGAAAACCAGAAGAAAATATATATGAATAACAGAACTAACCAATAGGGAGTAATTCAGACATTGGGTTCATCAGACGAGAACTTCCAAATTCCTTTGATTAATATGTACAAGAATAGAGAGGAAAAGATTGAGAATTTCAGCAGAGACCTGGAATCTATAGAAGTCAATGAATATTTTAGATATGAAAATACAATATATGAAATTAAGATTAAAATTCATTAGATCTAATAGGACAGAGGATAAATGAACTGGAAGACAGATCAGTAAAAATTACATAGATTGAAGAACAGGGAGAAAGAAACAGAAAAACACAGAAAGACTGTGAGATACATATGGAACATGGTGAAAGGTTTGGAAGAATCCTAGAAAAGAGGAGAGAGACAGTAGGATGGAAAAATTATTTGCAAAATGACTGGTTAGGAATTGCCAAAATTAAGGAAGAACATCAATGAAAAGATTAAACAAGTTTACTATCCTTAGGGAAGATAAAGAATCCACACATAGGTATATCACAGTCAAACTGTTAAAAATCAATGGCAAAGATAGAATCTTCAAATTGACCAGAGAAAAAAGATATATTACCTTCAAAGGAGTAATATATTACCTTCAAAGGAGTAACAGTAAGACTGATGGCTGACTTTTCCACATAACTTATGGAATGGAATGACATCTTGAAAGTGCTAAACCCAGAATTTCATACTCAGCAAAAATATCCTTCAAAAATAAAGGCAACAATGAATTGTACACTTTAAGTGGGTGAACAATATGTTACATGAATTTTATCTCAATAAAGGTGTTACAAAAGGAAATAAAGGCAAAAGAAAGTTTCAAAATTCAAAAGCTAAGGAAATCATTGACAGCAGATCTGGCACTAAAATAAATACTAAAGAGAGTTCTCCAGGGGCACCTGGGTGGCTCAGTCAGTTAAGCATTTGCCTTTGGCTCAGATCATGATCTCGAGGTCCTGGGATCGAGTCCATGTCAGGTTCCCTGCTCAGCGGGAAGTCCACTTCTCCCTCTGTCCCTCCCCCTTGCTTGTGCTCTCTCTCTCAAATAAATAAATAAAATCTTAAAAAAGAAAGAGAGGGAGAGAGAATTCTCTAGGCAGAAGGAAAACAACCTGAGACAGAAGTAAAAAAAGGCAGGATGAAATTAAAAAAAATCAGAAAGAGTAAATATGTGGGTAAACAAAATTGAATACTGATTCTTTAAAATAGATAATGGTAATAATAATAATAAATAAAATAATGAGTTGTAATGTTTAAAACATACATAGAAGATCGAGGTAAAACACATGGCAACAACACAGAAGGAAGGAGGGGTAAACAGATTTACACTGTGAAACAATTCTTGTATTGTTGGGAAGTGGGAATGTACCAACTTCAGGTAGACTGTGGTAAGTCAAAGATGCACGCTGTAACCTCTAAATTTACTGCTAAATGAATTTTTAAAAAATCTCCAGTATACTCACATGGTAGGAAAAAAAATGGGTAATAGAGAGTACTTGGTTTATTTAAAAAAAAAAAAAAGGCAGAAAAGGAGAAATAGAGGAACAAAGAGGAAATGGGAGGAATGGAAAACTAACTGTGGGACCAGGATTCAACAATCACATTAATATAAATGGACTAGATATTCCAAATAAAAGACAACTCAAAAATCTTAGGCAAAATACTAGCACATTGAATCCACTGATATATAAAAATAATACATCATGACCAAATGGTGTGTGTTCCAAGAATGCAACATTTGAAAATCATTTAGTGTAATTAATCACTATATGAGAACAAAAGTGAAAAACTACATGATCATCTCAATAGAGGTAGAAAAATCATGTAATTAAAACTCTCAGAAAACTAGGAATAAAAAACCCCTTAATTTGGTAAGTGGTATCTCTTTAAAAATTTGCAGCAAACATCATATTGAATGGTAAAATACTGAATTCTTATTTTGAGTTCAGGAACAAGTCAAAGAGGTCTGCTGTCCCACTTCTATTCAACATTCTGCTAGAAGTCCTAGTCGACTCAGTAAGGGAAAAAAAAGAAAAACTGGAAAGGGAGAAATGAAACTATCATTATTTATAGAAGACATGAATGTATACATAAAGAAATACAAAAGGATCTATAGAATTAGCATAATTAAAGTGAATTTAGTAAGGTTGCTAGATGCAAAGGCAGTACAAAAAAACAAATATAGGGGCGCCTGGGTGGTGCAGTTAGTTAAGCATCCAACTCTTGACTTCAGCTTAGGTCATGATCTTGTGGTTGTGAGACCGAGCCCCACGTCCAGCTCCACACTCAGCATAGAGTCTGCTTGAGATTCTCTCTCTGCCTTTGCCCCCCGTCAGCTCATGCACTCTCTCTCTCTCAAAATAAGTAAATAAAATCTAAAAAATACCCCAACCAATTATATTTCTACATACTAACAGAAAATAGATAATAAAATATAAACTTCAATAATCTAAAAATAAATCTAACCTCTCCATGTAAATCTTAAAACCTTGCTGAGACAAATTAAAGACCTAAGTAAATAGAGAGATGTACCATGTCTATGGATTGCAAAACTCAAAATTGAGAAGATAAAATTCTCCTGAAATTGATCTATATATACAATGCCATACCAATGAAACCCTAATAGATAACCTCCCCAAGGAAACTGACTATCTGTCACGGAAATGCAAAGGGTTAAGAGTAGCCAAGACTATCTGGAAGAAAATCAAAGTTAGAGATCTTACATTACCAGATGGGAAGACTATAAAAGTTATAACTGCAATGCACTGAGATTTTCAAGACACTATGCTAAGTCAAGTGAACACTCATGGAATAAGTGAACTTTGACTACTACACCTCATACCATATACAAATATCAGTGCTAGACGGATCACAGATATAATGTGAATGGTGAAACAATAAAGCTTTTAGAAGAATAATAACCTTGGGTAAAGACTGATGAAACAGGTCACAAAGATCATTAAGCATAAAAAACCAATATATTGAACTTCATAAAAATTAGAACTTTCTGGTTATTGGAGGACATTAATTAGAAAGAAAAAAAGCAAAACAAAGAGAAGAGATTTATAACAATATATCAGACAAAACCTCATATCAATAAGATACAAAGAACCTTCAAATCAATAGGGAAAAGACAGACAACCTAATAAATATAAAGAAGCGACCTGAATAGGCATTCAACAAGTGAGAATACCCAAATGGCTAATAAAGATATAAAAGGGTGTTCTACTCATCATTACTTCTCAGAGAAATGCACATTAAAACCACAGTAGAACACCAACACTTGTCAGAATGCCCAACACCACAATGACATACACACTTGACAGAATGGCTAAAACTAAAAAGGCTGATGGTACCAAGGACTGATGAGGATGTAGAGCAACCAGAACTCTCACACATTGTTGGGTGGGAGTGTAAATCGGTACAACCGCTGTTGAAAACTATTTGGCAATATCCTTTAAGCTAAATGTACATCCATCCTATGATTCAGTGAGCTTCCTTCTTAAGTATAAACCCAAGAGAAATGAATGCACATACCCACCAAAAGGTATGCACAGGAATGCTCATGACAGCTTTAGACATCAAAGCTAAAAGTTATCAACAACCCAAATGTCCATCAACAGTAGAATGGATAAATAGATTGGGATATACTCATCTGATGGAAGAATACACAATAATGAAAAAGAGCACACTATTGTCATTGCTGCGTGCAATGACGTAGATGAATTTCACAGACATCATGATCATCAAATAAAACCAGACACCAAAGACTAGACTATGATTCCATTTACAGGAAGATCAAGAACAGGCAAACAAATCTGTGGAGACAGAAGTGAGAACAGTGGTTAAGTCTGAGTAAGGACTGGGAGCCTCATCTTGAGCTAGGGGATGGTTTTAAGGGTGCATACATACATAAACATTCATTGAGCTGTCTGCTTAAGATCTGTGCACTTTATATGCCATACTGCATTAAAATTTTTAAAGAATATGATCACTACCTATATGTAGTCTTAGTACTCCATTTGAACTGCTCTCTTTGGCCACAGAATGGCAATGGTCTGGACAGCAGGCAGCAGGATAAGTTGGGGAGGGAGTAGGGAAATGGTGAGGAGAAAGCAATCACATGGGCCTCCGAGAAAAAAATAACCACCTTACAAAGCCTGTATAGACATCTTAAATAAGTTCACCTATCCACCCAGCAGACAAAACTATTAAAGACATTTATATAAATGGCTATTGAAATAGCATTTTTATAAAGTAGCCCTCTTCATGTTCCTGTCAATTATTTGTATCTCAGAGATGTAGGGCTGCTCACTTTCTCACACAGTGTCCTTATTTCCTTATTCCTACATACTTTTCATCCCCAGTGCTCCCTTCTCTGCCCCAATCAAGTACTTCTCTGATCTCAATTACAAGCTATAAACAGTAGTCAATACCTGGATATGTTAAGAAGCAGTGAGGGACGTATCAGTGTGGGGAAACATTACTGCATGCAGTCGTACAACTGGAAAGCCAGAAAACAAAGCAAGAAACAGTACAATTACTGCAGGCAGGGAAGACACCACAGATGGCGATGGGTGGCCTGCATTCAGCTGAACCACGGTGGGACTATCCTTCGCCTCTTCATTGTTCACCCAGAAGAAAAACAAAGTTTTTCATCTTTTTATCTTCCACTTACTTTCTAGGAAGACAAATTCTTGTCCTTCTGTAAACTGAGGAAGAATACACATAGTTACATAGATTATTGCAGCTTAGATTATTTTCAGCAATTCCAAACCCAAGGATACATATCTGTTTAGACAGAAGTACACCCGCTATACATTAAAATGCCAGTCTTTCAAAAATTCTTGAGTATGTATCAATGTGGTTTCCTCTTCTTCTAAAGTTCTTAGGATGTTTTTCAGAACTTGAGCACTAAAGCATTAACTTTATGTGTAATGTAGCACCTTTGTATTTCCCTTCTTATTCATCAAAAGAATGAGAATGATTATACATTTAATCTCTCCTTCTACTGGTAATTATAACTTTAGCAAATAGGCTCGCACTAGAGTACCTAAAATAAACTGTTATAAATGATCGAATGTCTACATAGCCACCAAGTCTTTCATGAGGATAATTGTCACACATCCTTTCAACACAACAGTGCACATTTTCCGTGACCAGCCTCTCAGAAAGTTAAAAATAAAACTGCAGTGAAGAATGTCAAGCTCGTTAACCTAACTGGATTTTAAACAAAGAAAACAAGAGAAACAATGGTTATCCCAACTACCTACAAGCGGAAATAGCAGAAAAATAAATCTGTAGTATTCTGTTCATACTTAAATTTCCTTTTCCAAGTCATGGCATTTTTTTTTTTGTTCTATTTTATTCTTCTTTCTTAGTATAGGGCTTTTTGTTTGTTTGTTTGTTTGTTTGTTTTAGAGAGAGAGAGTGTGCTAGCATGAGGGGAGGGCAGGGTGGAGGGAGAGAATATCAAGCAGACTCCCCGCTCAGCACAGAGCCCAACACGGGGCTCAATCTCATGAAGCTGAGATCATGACCTGAGCCGAAACCAAGAGTCGGAAGTTCAATCAACTGTGCCACCCAGGTGCCCCTCTTAGTATAGGGCTTTAAAACATCAATGAAAAGATAACAACTCCTCCATATGGGAAGGAACCAGGATGAAACTGGAATCTGTTTTAGTGGAGACTACTTTTATAAAACCATACAAATTAAAATTGTAAAGCAATGGAAATGACACAGAGCTGAATATTATCCCAGTTGCCTATGGTCCAGAGAAGTTGCTGTGGTAAATACCAGCTTGACCTATCTGAAGCATTCAACTCTTGATAACTGAAGCAGCACTCCAACTAGAAAAATATCACAAAATGTCCTTCCACCCATCCCCGCGGAAATACGCCAGGAATATGAAGCCTGATGAGTAACTACCAAGAATCCTGTTTTTCATCCAAGTCTTCTAGATGCAAAATAACAAGCTTTTTACCATGTGGCCGGAAGTCCTCGTGGATAGGAAATGGCTGGCAGTCAACAGGACCTATCTGGATGAGTGCAAACAAGTCGAGACAGATGGAATTGGGAGATACTTCAGTTTCGTACTCCTTTTCTCTCTACTAGTAGGAAAATGTAAAATATTGGTTCCTGCTTCATTCACGAATTCATGAACCAGAAGGTGGACAATGCCCTTGGGGAACCGTCATTTACTGAGTTAACCTAACAGAGAGCTGGGTGGCCAAGTAACAGGGCTCAGAAGCGAGATCTTGAAAGCTCAGAAGAAAGAAATGCTGAAGATGAGAAGTGAAACGGGGCTAACCCCATGTTCTTAGGATGGAAAATACTGCCCCCTTGAAAAGACACGTTGTCCTCATACACACATGATTTAAATAACTGCTCTCAAGAAAAATATTCTCCCCAAAGAATGTCACAACTTTGGAGGGAAGTCACTTAAACAGCCAGCGAATAAAACCTCTAAGTTGCTGTAGCAGCTATTTCCTTTGAGTAGATGAGACTTAAAATATTTATTTATGCATACTTCTTCTGTTATCTTTTGATTACTTTCCCTTTCTTGGAGTTTTGGAATGACTTGCACTTAAATTCAGAATTTCGTGAGAGCCTGCTACATTCTTTTTAGTGCCAAACAATGGTATCGAGTGCAGATGGGCATTCATGTAGGGGATAGAAGTGATGACAGGCCAGAAGCCGGGTGTCATGGTGAAGGACATCTGAGGGGCCAAAGTCATAATAATTGTATGGTATTTCATTATGTTACGAGAATTCATCTATAAGACAATTGTTTTGATACGGTGTAAGTGGCACATCAGAATTTAACTTATTTATTTAGATCTTAAAGAATATTACAAGTGTGATAAAATGAATATCCAAATCCTGTTCTTATTATTGGCCACCACGTGCAAACTCGAAGTAATCAGATGGCCGAAGGCACAAACGGGGCCAGTAGTTTAGAGACTCCCACCATTCTGAGGTACCCTGACCTTCATAAATATGATAATAACAGCGTTTGAAATGGCAGCACGGGAAATGAGTAGACAAGCAACTGTATACTTTAAAAAAAAAGTAAAGTGAGATACAAAAGAAATTCCCTTATAAAAAAAGAGTTACTGTTATCCTCACAAGCTTCCTTAAAGTAACTTACCTTGTATTTTACATGTAGCCTTTACATAGTTATTTAAGAAATCGGTAGCAATAGAAAAATATTAAAAAGCGTTCTTTCCTGGGCAAATGAATCTGCAACTCCAACACAAAGATGCATGTTGAAATTAACTCCAGGTGGCTTGATTTTCGGTCCCAGGGGGTTCACGGACTCATTGTTTTATAGAAGTTGGGAAGAATTCATGAACTTCAAAATAGCTAATTTAACTCAGTCAGCCACAGCATCTGGCCTAAGAAGTAGAAGAAACCGGTCTTTTAAAATGTATTTCATCTATTACCTGCTTGACTCTCAACCAGCCATATGTAGTCATAAAATATATGCATCGGGATTTAGGATGGTGTGAAAACTACATGCAAATAAAATCACTCAGGGAAAAAGGGGAGAGGTGATTTGGCCTTACCTCCAAAATTAATATTATATAAATTTATGTCTATATTTGGTTTTTATAGATCTACTTCTTTTTTACTCCTAATACTAAAAAAGAGTGCTTTCACTGAACATTTTCATTTGAAGTGTTTTTTAGTTTACTCCTGCTATGACTCAGTGAAAGCTTTGTGAATTTCAAAGTGCAAGTCACCAGCCACGAAGAGCCTGTACACAGTCTAAGTGCTGCAGACTCAGCATCGGAGCTGTCTCTCTGGCATTGGTAAGCAGGGTGAGGATGAAGGTACCTGACAAGGGGGCACCATTCTGAGTGTTTTTTGAGGTTCTTCCAAAAGCCCGTTCTGGGTTATTCAGGGAGCCTCATTGTGATGGACTAGCCTTCTCTGTCCTTCCTCCTGTTACTCTGCCTGCCTTTTCACCCATTCCATTTTCTGTCAGGTCCTGCAGAAGAAGAGGCACTGAGAACAGAGGAAAAGGAAACCCCTCAATTTCACTCTCCGGGAGTCAATGACGCCCAACAATCCTTAGGGTATGCTAACTATTTTTCTGGATCATTTTCCATTAGCAACAAAGTCCCTTTAGTTTATACTTTACAACTAGTATTTCCTACCAGGATGCACAGTTTAACAAATGACCTGAAGAGCTAACTTAGACATTTCCAAACCTATTTAATATAACTGTAGATATAAATGGACATTTTCTTGGTTATTAAATCGCTGCACCTGGATGGAATCACATTCTGTGAATTTGCTACAGGTTGGTAATAATTCATGTAAAGATTTCCCATCATGACCAGGAAAGATTGCAAGCTAGGGGTACAAAACTTTCACTGACTCATGAGAATCATGGAGCCATTTGGGCCACTGAAAAGTATAGAAAGTTATTTCCAATAACCACTGTGAACAAAAATGTGAACAGAATAATACAATATTTTGAAAATATTTTAATATTTGCCATTTTTTTGCCTGTGCTATTAATATATACATTGATTTAGTAATAAATATACTACTATTACATAGAGCGCAATATTTTAAGTATTCATAACTGGTTGAAATTAATGCTGCTATCATCTCAAGAAAGGAATAAATAAATATCATGCCCAAATTCCAAACCAATGCTCAAGAGGTTATCATTAACAAAAATGATAAAATAAACAGGTCGGGCATTATCTTTTTAAGCATGATTCTTGTAAACATAGCCAAGATCACTTTTCTCAGTCCTGACATTTTGTGTGATGGCTTTAAAAGAAAATACAACATACAAATCCTATCACTTCTTTTTTTGCATAGGGAATGAATTAATCGTATTTGAAAACGCAGCAATCTTTCAGTGAAATGTCTTCATCACATAGCACTTGTTTTCTGTAGGAATTCAGAACTTTGGAGCAATAAAGGTGCTCTGCATAAGTTTATAAAATATGCTTTCTGGATTTAAAATTTAACAGAAAAATTTCAAGACAAGGCATAGTCATGATTCTAAAATACTATGTACATAACATCTGCCTACAGGAGGGTGCGCCTTGTGGCAGCACAACACAATGTACAAACGTGAAGCACAGTGTTTCACAGAATTTCCCTTCAGATTTTCTTCGTATCGGTGCCTAAGTGGCTTACGATTATGCCCATTCCGCTTGCGCATACAAGGTAGAAAGGGGGATGCAAGGACAAATTTAAAGTGGATAATGGAAAAACCGGCCAAAATGCAGTACATATGCTTTAAACAGTGCACTTTACAAAATAGTTTGCTTTATTCGTATTCTCTCATAAAGTGCAATATTACTTAAAACAGAGACCTGTACCTTACTATTTTGCAATAACCATTAAAACAAATCGCCAGGAAAGAGCAGTGCAAAATTAAAAACATATGTAGCTTAGCATGCATCTCAGACGGATCCCAAATACAGAGCATGGGACCTTAAGTTCCTGTACTTTTTTTTTTTTTTTTACTTTTTAGAAAAAGATTAATAATAATAGGTTACCATCGTATGTAACCATAAAATAAAGACAATAAGTTAAAATCCTCTCTCAAGAAATAAATGTACGCCACACATACAATTCACTACAGAATCATTTTGAAAACCCTCAGACCCTTTCCTCTGATAAATCACTGTTCGAGGGGGTGCAAATCTCTTAAAAACCCACGCTCTCCACAAGGCAAAGCAAAAGGTATCATCATCACGGTACGAGTGACTCTTGGTGGCAGACATCTGAAAAACCTGCGACTCATTCTGTAAACAGCTCAAACCTAACCAGTCCCTAATTAGATTTACAGACAGACACCTTTGCTCTTTCCACAACAGTCCCACTGGCATCATGCCAGGCTGCTGAACGGTATAACAGGTGCTCTATTCACAGTAACATTCTCTGTCCCGTGCTTTTGGACAAGGATAACCAACTGGGTTTTCCTGAAAAAATTCCCTAAGAGGCAGCTTCCAAGAAGACCAACAGGACACGGTTTGAAAAGCGTTAAGACATCATCTCAGGCACATGCTGAGGGCACTCGAGGTGCAGACGGGTCATCATCGGTGACACTCCTACCGTCCCCGCACCACTCAGTCCGAGAACTGGAAGAGCGTGTCTGGGTGAGTGGGGTCCGCGGGGTTGCTGGGCTGCAGGGTCTTAGTGGGCGTGGTTTTCCCGTGGGAGTGAGAGGAGGACGAGTGAGAACTTTCGCTCGAGCTACTGCGTGTCTCTGTACTGGTGCTGGTCTTCTTCATTTTCCTTCTCTTCGCCAAAGGGGCCTTGTCGACATTTTGAAGGCAAAACCCCTCTCTCTTGTATTTGTTAAAGGCCTAGGGGAGAAAGAAAGGGAGCCCCTGTAAAGGTCAAGGGATCCAAGTTCTCTTGGAAGCTAGGACTTCTGGCAGAAGACAACTTTCAGTTGGCAACCCCAGCTGCAAGTTGCTCTGGGAACAAGGTCCTGAAAACCATCCCATTTGCACACCTCCTGTCAGGGTATGGAAGCTCATGGGAAGAGTCTCAAGGGCTCTGTTTAAATCAAACCAGCCAGGCTGTTCAGGAGTTAGGATTCTCATAAATCTTTCGAAGAAGTTAGTGCTACCTTTCAATAAAAAACACCAACCTCTCAACCCCTGTTACTTTTACTAGTTTGGTGTCTGAGATTTAAAATTCTGCCCACAGAACCCCATACAGAGCAGACTGGATCTGTTACGGGCCCTCCTCTCCACTTCCAGGTCGGGGTAATTGGGGTATATCTTGGATACTTGATCTGCACAGAGAGGCTCAGCTCCACCCGCCTCAGGCTGGCTTTCTCCTCACAGCTGCCTGTCCCCACTTCTCTTAGCCTCAAGTTTGGGTGTCACTCTTGATAGCTTTGCATCAAATGTCACCGGGAAGGATCATCTGTACAAACTCTTGCAGTTAATCCCTTCACACCTCAACATATCCGAGTTCATTAATTTTTAATCCATTTCTGCAGCTGAAAAAGAAACGCTATCCCTTTTCCTCTCTCAAGATAATCCCTTCAGAGGTAATTTACTTCTCCCTAACTCCTCTATTCCTTATACAATTATCTTCAAGCATTTGCATCTGCTCGGCACAAATGCACACATACTCTTATTCCCTATCCCTCACGGTCTCTAGGATATGTAATGCATAAATGGCTGCTGAGGGAGTGAACGGACTTGGGACACGTGCCTTAGTTCCTAACGTTTACGTACAGCTTTTAGAGAAAGTGAGTGAGGCTCTTTGAGAGATAAAAGTTCCAATATCATGCATATTGTATTCATTATCTACTGAAAATTTCAACTCTTCAAATATCAAACTACTGCCTCACTCACAAACTCATCCAAAATGTCAAGTAAGTATTTTGTGGGTTAGCAGTGACTCGGTCCCCCACATACCTTCTGCTTTAATAAATGTGTTTATATCATGGAGAGATTTATAAAAACACACCTAGAATGAAAATAACACATTCTTTTAAATGTACTACTAAGAGTGCGTCTCAGAAGTTACGGAGTAAACACATCTGATTCCTTTTCAAACCCGCCTGCCACGTGCAGAGCGCAGGGCCTTACGTGGAAGGTTGCTTTCACACAGGTTTGCACAGCAGCTCCCGAAGATCCTAGAATGTCCGGAGTCATCAGAGGATTTGAGGACAGCTGACTACCATCTTGAAGCCATTCGTTGTATCTCAAGCCTGACATTTTAAGCCTTTTATTTGGATCGACTGTGAGGAGTCCTATGGGAATAATTAAGACTTTTTTTTTTTTTAAGATTTTATTTATTTATTTGACAGAGAGAGACACAGCGAGAGAGGGAACACAAGCAGGGGGAGTGGGAGAGGGGGAAGCAGGCTTCGCGCTGAGCTGGGAGCCCGATGCGGGGCTCCATCCCAGGACCCTGTGATCATGACCTGAGCCGAAGGCAGACGCTTAATGACTGAGCCACCCAGGCGCCCCAAGACATTTTTATTTTATGATTTGTTTCAAACATAAATCTCAGTTAGGTTCACATGACACAATGGTTTCAATAAGGCGTCAACCTTCTACCAAGGTCATTACATTTTCATATACATTTCAATCCCCTAGTAAATCCTGAATGTTAATGACAAGGCCCACAATAGCCTACGTCTACTGCAGGCTAACTGGCTTCTCAATCAGGAGGAAATTGGCACCCAACACAAAGACTGGGAAGCTCCACAGGAACGGGGAATGCCTAGATGTACTTCATTCATGTACCAACACCTTGTACAAGCCAGCGGGTGCAGTAAGGCACTAGAGATGTGGAGATGGAGACCCAAAGAGGAGCTATGGGGAGATACACAGACAAAAACGAGCTCTGACAGCATGAGGAGACAAGCACAATAGCAACATCCCCACCCATAGTGTGTCGGCGACCCAAGGGCACGGCTCTGACCGCAGTGTAGTCACCCTGGAAGGCTTCCAGAAGCTGAGTCCTGGAGGATGAAGACAAGTGGGCTGGATGAAGAGGGGTGCCCCAGGACTGGAAAGAGCAAGCGTGGCATCATGCGGGAATCTGAGCGCTGGCACATTTGAAGAATTCAAAGGCAGCGTGAGGGTAGCAGGAGGCCTGCGCAGGCAGGGCCAGGTCCTGAAAGGCTCTGGATTTCAAATGCTCCCGTACGGCAGTCTGACCTGAAGCTAACGGGGGCCTCTCTGAAGGACTTCTAGCAGAAGAGGGGCACGATCACATCTGGATATGAGGAAGGTCGCTCTGCTGATTGATACCGGACAGGTAAAGGCAGAGGCAGTGAGACGAACTGAAAGGGGCTGTGGGCTCTCAGGACAGAAGGGACGGCGGGAACTGAGGGCGGCCACGTGAATGGGGACGAGGGGGTGGTGAGGCCGGACGCTGAACTGCAGGACTGGGTGGCTGGCTGTGGAAGGCGAGCAAGGTGGGGGGCGGATGGTGACGCCCATTCTGGCTGCCTGGCAGTGCAAGAGGGGGATGGGAGGGGCATATTTTGGGGGAAAGGATAGTAAAACAGTGTCAGTGCACTTTGGAGGTGTTAGATTGAGATGCTGTGGACCCTGCAGATGTGGATAAGATTACTAAGGGATAGTGAAGAAGAAAATAAGGCTCAGTAGAGCAACCTGGACACCTTCTAGAACACACGTGAATTTCTTGAGTAATTAACAGATATATGTGAATGGGTAGGATTCCACTTCAATCACCACACATTATACACGATATAAAGTTTCATTAGAGTCTTACCTTGGATCAAATCTTTAGCTTCTTGGGATACATTCTTCCAGGCTTCTCCTTCAAAGGAGAAATCTCCCTTTTTAATTTTCTTCATGATTTCCACCGCACTGGTACATGTCAAACTTTTGTCATGAGATTGGAATGGAACTTGCCCTGACAACATTGTATACTATCAAGAAAAAAAAAAAAGGAACAAAACAGAATGTCTGCCAAAGTCACTGTCAAAGCCATGCTAGTCATTTCATTACTAACTTCATCAGCATAATTTACCAAATACTACGACCAGCATTATTGGGTTTAAAAGATTATGTAGACTTCTATCACTGAAGCAACAAACACATTTCAAAGCCTTGTAAATAAAGTGAGACAGCTTATTAGATCAAAATTTAAAGAGCAAGAAGAACAAAACAAGGATACTCCAACTACTTCAGAAAAGATAGTACTAATATTAACAGAAAGTTGAGAGAGAGCAGAACCTTTCAATAACTTTTTTTTTTCTATTCAGTTCCATACATCCTTTCCTCAGGACATTAACTGTGGTTAAGGGCTTCAAACATTTTTTTTTTTTTAAGATTTTATTTATTTATTTGAGAGAGAATGAGAGAGAGCACACGAGAGGGGGGAGGGTCAGAGGGAGAAGCAGACTCCCCGCCGAGCAGGGAGCCCGACGCGGGACTCGATCCCGGGACTCCGGGATCACGACCTGAGCCGAAGGCAGTCGCCCAACCGACTGAGCCACCCAGGCGCCCAGGGCTTCAAACATGGCCCGAAGACCAATGACCAACTTTAATTTTATTTTTCTCATCGTGGCGTTAAATTGAATTCTCTACAACCACCTGTTTTCACTGTGGCCATGTGTTTGAAAATTTATGTTTAAGGTTTTTGCCCTTTAAAAAGTCAACAGAAAAACTGAGAAGCTAAGTAGGGCTCGTCTTTGCAGCAGAGACTGAATATAGACTTCAGAGTTCTTGCAGGGTTTTCTCTCTGCTCGCTGAGAGACTTACGGGCCCGCGGAGGTGACACCCGGCCATGAACGGCGGGGTGAAGCGACAGTGTCCGAGCGCAGAGCCCCCGGAAGCACCGCACAGCGAGCAGGGGCTGGCGCTCTCAGTAGGAGCCCGCCCACCACGGCAGTTATTCACGAAGGCACACAGAGGAGGGTCTCCGTTCCAAGCCCAGCCCTCAGGAGGAGGTGGGCACCCAGCGAGAAGTCCCAGGGACCTGGAAGGACTCGGCCATTTCTCTTTTGCGGCCACGTGTGTGACAAGCAGGCTCCGTCATGACGCACCGGCCCTCAGAAAACATGGACGCTCCCAGACCGGACAATAAAAAGGACATTAAGAGGGGACAGCAGGAGATCCAACTAGGTGGGCAGCCCACAAACCCTGGGCGGGGAGGACTGAACACGAAGGAGTGAGGCGCCAGAAAGAGGGAAGAAACGTGGCTCCTCTGAGGAGAGCAGAGACCAGGAGGCTCCGGCGGACTCGGACTTCCTGTACGGAAACGCCGTGCCTGAGAGGACAGAGCTGGGCTCGCCAGGATGGAGGGCGTGAAAACCGAAGGCGCCGAGGAGAAGAGGAGAAGAGACCCCGGGCACTGACTCGGAGCACGCTGACGCGAAGACATCTGTTGTAAGGAGGGAACTGCGAAGACGCCCGAAGACCAACGACAGCTATTTAAGAAAACCAAGCACCTCCCTCAGTCTCGTCTCCTTTACCCTCCCCGCACAGTGACGCTCAGCAGCCTACAGCTTTTCCCCGGCGTCTCCCTGCGCAGACGTCCCGACGCGGCCCCGGCACCTTGCAGGCTCCGCCCTCGCCCGCCCGCCCGCCCGCCCGGCTCAGCCTCGGAGGTCCCCGGGGTTCCCGCCCCGCGTTCCGCACCCACAGCTCCTCGGCCCCCCTGACGGCGCTCCAGCTGCTCGGGCTCCTTAGAAGGCCATTTTTCTTTCGAGCTGGCAACCATCCCCCCCCTGCACGGTGTAACTTTCCGCGAGGTGTGACCAGGGCCTCCGCCATCTGCCATGTTACTCCACAGACAAGACACACGGCGGGAGGGGAACATGAGCTTTTGAGTCAGACACACCTGGCTTCCTGCTTTTTTACTTACCAGCTTCTGTTTTCTAGCTGTTTAGTTACTAGTTGGGCAAATTTGTTAAGCTCTCTTAGACTGTTTCTTCAGCTTTATAATAAATGTAACAGGACTGAGCAACCCACTGCATTTGGTAAGAGCATTAGCCAGCTCGGTGGGACACCCAACCTCACTCTGTTTTCCCTGCCTCCTCTTTCTCTGGTTGGGAGGCAGCAGGGACCGCATTCCTGATGCAAAGTGGGGGAATCAGAACAGCGAGCCACGCAACTTTAAAGTCCCTTCCTAAAGGTCCACTTTCTAGATCACTGCTGGCACCAACTATCTTAGCCCGGGTTCCCCACAGAGCAGAGTCTAAAGCAAAAGCTAATACACAACCACATCAAGGAGTGCGGTCCCTGGGGAGGAAGAATTTAGGAGAACAGGGAAGAGTGTCCACACCAAAGGAACTGAGGGCCCTGGCTAAAATGGACCAGCCGGGATCAGCTGCCACGCTGAATGTGGTACAAGTCAATATGGTGCTGGCATTGATAAGCACCTACTGATCTGGCCATTAGATTCTTCTTGATTTCTGTCAATAGGAAAGATCAAAGCAGTAAGTCCTTATGTGGCAAGGACAGCCTTCACTGTCTTGTCTGAGAGCTGTCCGAACTCTCCCACTCTGTTATAATACAGTCTGTTAGGCCCTCGACCATCTCGACATTCTCAAGAACCCCATGCTGGCCCTCTGTAGTGATGTCTTCACGAAGGGAGACCTGGTGAGCAGGAACTAGCGTATCCTAAATGCCTTCTAAGCACATGAACACCAGAGGATGGGAGACAGACTGGACGAACATTCAGGGAACTGTCACACTGGTAAGAACGTTTTAGAGCTCCCATGGTTAGGGGCATAGAGACTTGCCCCTGAAAGACAAATTGCTGTACCTTGTACCACTGAGAAAGAGGCACAGGACTTAGTGGGCTTCTTGGGATTTTGGTGACGGCATATATCGCTCTTCTCGAGAATACTGCTCCAATCCGTTTATCAAGTGACTGCGGAGGCTACCAGTTTTAAGTGGGGCCCGGAGTAAAGAGGATTCCGCAGCAAGTCCCAGCTGTAACACAACCACCCTGCTACCGAGGCCCTAGGATCTGGCTGACTCGACTGCGGTAGAGGTATCTGTGAAAGGTAAGAATGCTGTGCAGAGTCTCTGGCAAGTGCACGAGGAGAGTCGCAGAGCAGACGTGAAGGATTCTGGGGTGGGGTTCTTGCCTTCTGTGGCAGAGAACTACTCTGAAAAAGAGCTCCTGGATGCTCCTGGTTCCTAGTAGACCTTGCGTGCCCACAGAAGGGATACCAAGAGCAGTGCATCGTGTGCTAGGATGAGCAGTTGTGCTGACTCATGAAGTCGCAGCAGCAACCCCATGTACTATGGACATGGCACACTTAGAACCAGCCCTAGGAGGTCCAGAAGGCAGGAGTAAGTTACATCCACGGGTGTACGTTACCTATCTCTGCTGCATCAACACTTCTTAACTCAAGCCAATGGCCTCACTGAGGAGGGGTTCCCGATGACCAACTGATGGAGCAAGAAAGGAAATTGGGTTGGCTTGATAGATGGTCTATTAGAACACGAAAAACTCAGTGAAGGCACCTGCTCAGGACAATACCCTGTGGGGTTGGAGCTCTGTCCTTGAGCATTGTATTGAACCATCAGCTGGTGCTGGGTCCCCCATACCTAGATTCTTTTTTTAGAGAAAGAGAAGGGGGGGGAGAGAAACCGCAACTGGGGGAGCAGAGGGGGAGGGAGAGAATCGTAAGCAGGCTCCATGCCCAGCGTGGAGCCCCATGCAGGGCTCGATCTCACGACCCTGAGATCATGACCAGAACCAAAATCAAGAGTCGGACACTTAACTGACTGAGCCACCCAGGCACTGCCCCCATATCTAGATTTTATGGGTACATGGCCCACTTAAAAAATTCATGTTTCGGACCCTGCAAACTTGCAGTTTGCTTCTTTAGAGGTCTTGGTTCATGAACTCAAGTGATCAGCTGCACTATACAACAGGTAGCAAGCCACGTGTGCATGCTCTGCAATTGCTCTTCCTCCGCTTTCTTCTTTCTCCTGGGATTATGCTCCTTAGGAACATGATGAAACATACTTTAGCTTCAGGTTCTGCTTTCTACGTAGCCCAGATTAGAATACCTTTCTATTGTTGATGAACATTTGATTTGTTTACAGTTTGGGATATTTTTGAAACATGATATATATATGTATATATATATATATATTTTTTTTTTTTTCTTATACACATCTTTTGGAACATAAAAATACAATTTCTCTTGGGTTTATTCCTGAGGATGAACTGCTGGGTCATTTGGTCTGTGTATGTTCAGTAGATACTGCCAAACAGTTTTCCAAAATACATTCCATTTCTTAATCCTACCCTAATTCCTAAAGGATATGAATGTAGCTAAATATAAAAATGTAACCTTTATAAATACAGTTTTCTTGCTTTCTGATGTGTAATAATGCAACAGGCTATTGGGCAGAAAAACTAATTCTCCATCTTTAGAAGTATTTAAAGGAGACCGGTGATCAGGGACCTTGTAGAAAAGATCCCTGCTCTAGAAGAGGTAGAAATAAACTTTAGGCTCCTCTTAACTCCAGGATCTTACAATTTTAGTTGATTATCCAGCAATCAACTTGTGTTAAAAATAATTTTGTGCAGGCAAATTGTTTGCAAATGGTGTGGCAAACAAGTATTTACATACATAAAGATATATCTATATATTTGCGTGACCACACATATATATGTACCTACACACACACACACACACACACACGGAGAGTGTGCACACAAGACAGAATTCGAGAGAAAGAAAAAGGAAATGTGGCAAAATGTTAGATGTTCTACAGTATTATTCTCTCAAATTTTTTCTAGGTCTGAAATTTCCAAAATGAAATTTTGAGAAAAAAGTAAAACAATAAAGTCTCCTAAATAAAACACTTGGAGGAATTATGTTTTAAGTGGAATTATATATACCCATTGGGTGGCACATAATCCTATCCTACATAAATACTTTGTTTTAGGGACTGAATGCTTGCTTGCCTCCAAAATTCATATGTTGGGGCACTTGGGTGGCTTAGTTGGTTAAGCGTCTGACTCTTGATTTCGGCTCAGGTCATGATCTCAGGGTCATGAGATCAAGCCCTGCTTCAGGTTCCCTCAGTGGGGAGTCTGCTTGAGATTCTCTCTCTTTCTTCCTCTGCCCCTCTGCCTGCTCACAAGTGCACATGCACAGTCTCTCTCTCTCTAATAAATAAGTAAATCTTTAAAAAAAATTCGTATGTTGAAGACCCAACTCCCAATGTGACTATATTTAGAGACAGGGGCCTTTATGAAGGTTAATTAAAGTTACACGCAGTCATAAGGGCGGGGTCCTGACCCAATGGGATTAGTGTCCTTATAAAAAGAAACAGCAGAGAGCTTGCTCACTCATGCTCTCTCTCCAGGCACACTCACTGAGGAAAGGCCATGTGAGGATACAGACAGCAGGTGGCTGTTTACAACCCAAGGGGAAAATCCTCACCAGACCTTAACACTGTTGGCATCTTGGTATTGGACTTTCCAGCCTCTCCAGCCTGTGAGAAAATAAATTTCTGTTGTTCAAGCCACCTAATTGGTGGCGTTTTGTTATGGCAGGACCAAGCTAAGACACTGGGTAAGCTCTATTTTAATTAAAGTCCTGTATGTTTCTGACAGGGACTGCATATCCACGAGGCAGACTGGGTTGTAGTCAAGCCATATGAGACTACATGATGCAGCTTCCTGGAGTATTTGTTTTACTCAACGGGGGTAATGTAAATTATTTTCATATTATAATAGCCACAGTCATGTTTATTAGATACAACACACAAAAAGCCCATTGATTTCCATTTCTTTTTTTTTTTTTTAAGATTTTATTTTTAAGTAATCTCTACACCCAATGTGGGGCTCGAACTCACAACCCTGAGATCAAGAGTTGCACGCTCCACCAACTGAGCCAGCCAGGGGCCGCAAAAGGCCATAGATTTCTAAGACAAATCAGAGACTCCAAATAAACTTTGTGCTTGCTATGGAATAACTGAGGCTTTGTATCTAGATCTTCTGGAGGTATGCATTCATTCATGTGGGAAAGTTTGCAAAGCACTCTGTTTTAGCACCGTTTAATGCACGTGCTAACTTTGTTCTTCGTCTGTATTTCATTGTGTATCTCTAAAAGGCAAAGATTTTTTAAAAACCACAACCACAACACCATGATGACACCTAAAAGAAATCAGCAGTAATTCCTTTATATCATTCAGTATCCAATCAATATTCAGATTTTTGCAACTGTGTCACATACATTGTATATATCTATTACAATTACATCTGTATGACTTAGAGTTTGAATTTAATAAATAGGATTGAAATTAGAATTTGCTTGAATCAGAATTCAAGTAAGTGTAAATATTGCTTCAGAAGCGTCTTTTAGTTTATAGGTTCTCGGGCTATCTTTTTTGTCACAGGAAAAACTGGGTTATTTCTCCTGTAGAACTTCCCACAGTCTGGATATTGTGGTTGTACTTCTGTGCTATCACTTAAGCGGTTCTTTGTCCCCCGCTTGTCTTAACAACTTGACAAGTAGCTCGAGAGAGAAGCATGGCTTCCATATCCATGCCATTACACAAAGTTATTTCCACAGATACGGCGTTCAGAAGCTTGAAAATACCTGTCCGCGTGTCTAAGACTGTCTTTTAAAACCTTAAAGAGGGTGATGATTATAACTGACCTATATTTAAAGTAAAGGCTCTTTTACAAGGGGTAATTTTATATTACTACTAAAGTTGGAAAGCTCCTTTTGACTTAGACTAATTTTTTAGGAGAATGCTAATGAATATGGAATAGGTTTAAGTCCTTAACACGAAACTCTCCAATCTATAGAAGTTAGTTGTTTATTTTTATTTAAAAGATCGTATTCATTAATATTTAATTTTAGTTTGAAAATTATAAATGATGACTTAAAATTGCTGAAATGAAGACCATATAAAACTTAAAAATAAAAGAAGAACCATCCTGTAGAGACAACTGGCTAGCCACTGGGGGAAAACAAGCTGACACCAAAATAAATCCCAGATGGAGTACAGATTTAAGTATAAAAATAAAATATAATTCTAGAGGAAAATTTAGGAGAATGTTTTTATCATCTTGGGTTGGGGTAGGGGTGGAGGGATAATCTGACATCAAAGCCACATATCATAAGGGAAAGACTGACATCTTACTACATAGAAATAAAAAAATTCTCCATTAAACCGCCCTAAAACCCAAAAGAAAGTCCCATATTACTATAAACAAAGTTTTCAAATAACCAAATCAGAAAAAAATATCGATTTTTTGTCATTGGCAGACAAAGGATTAAAATTCTTCACAGAGCTTTAAAATAAGAAAAATTTCCCCACAGGAAAATGGGCAAAGCTCATAAACAGCAATTCATAAAAAAGAAAATATGAATGTCCAAATACATGAAAAGATGCTCAAAACTGAATATTCATCAAAGAAATGTATGCAAATTACAACAACAGTAGGAAATAATTTAAGATTGAAATCGATAGTATATGATGTATTTGCATACAGTTGATGAGAACATGCATGATCTGTTAAACCTTCTAGAAGGAAATCCAGGCATATATGTCAAAATAAAGATGTGCATGCCCTTCTTGTAGGAGTCTACTCCAAGGAAATAATGAGACAAATTCAGCCACATATGTAAAAAAAAAAATTCATTTGCGTAGTTTGTAATTAGTGAAACACTGGAAAACACTAACTGCTCATTAGTAAAGAAATGGTTAAATGTACTCTGGAGGCCCAAACCACATGTGTAATATAATCTCATTTGTTAAAAATCCCACATAGCTGACAGAAAACACACATAACATGGTGGCGGAAGGCGGCGGGGGGTGCGGTTAGGGAGCGGGGGAGCTTGAGCACATCATCTCCACACAATGAGATTATGAGTGATTTCACTTGTTCCTTAAAATCTTTCTGTATTTGTCTGAAATTTTCTCTCAAAGATTATGCATTACAAATTACATGCAGAAAAAGTCAAGCTATTTTGAGAAGAAACATGCCAAGATTTTTCTAGCTTAATGTTCTGTTTCTGATCACCACAGCCAAGGACATTTTGTGAAAAGCATGCTTACCATGATTACTACAAGTTACTATAAATATTTCTCTCTTTATCTATTAATTTGTTAATTTATCCTAAATTATCTTCTTTAATTACATTTTTCATCTGAAAATCTCACAGAATGTATTTTTTTTTTAAAGATTTTATTTATTTATTCATGAGAGACAGAGAGAGAGAGGCAGAGGGAGAAGCAGGCTCCCAAGGAGCAGGGAGCCCGATGTGGGACTCGATCCCAGGACCCTGGGATCATGACCTGAGCCGAAGGCAGACGCTTAACCATCTGAGCCACCCAGGTGCCCCAGAATGTATTTTTTAATGTTTTCCTATTAATAAGTCAGTTTGCTATTTTCACATTATATCCAATATGCCTATCTTTTGAAAATTGCTTCTTTAAAAAAAAAAACTATATGAACTCCTATGCACATAAAACGCAGTGCCTTCAATATTTCAAAATAAACCGAAATAAAAACGTATCTTTTGAAAATATACTATTGCTTCTTAAAAAAAAAAACAACTATATAAACTCTTATGCACATAAAACATAGTGCCTTCAATATTTCAAAATAAACCAAAATAAAAGCTCCTATGTTGTCTCCAACGTAAATTTTGAAAAAGGGAAATAATCATTCTGACTCGTGTGAGGTGGTATCTCACTGAGGTTTTGATTTGGATTTCCCTGATGCCGAGCAACGTTGAGCACTTTTTCATGTGTCTGTTGGACATTTGGATGTCAAAAAAAAAAAAAAGGGAAATAGTCTTGGGTCAGAACTTTCATTGGTTGTACACCAATCTGCCAATTTTCCCCACAACTTGAAGAAAAACAGCAGAGAGAGAGAGGGACAGGTAAGAGGCCATCCAGAAACCGACTAGGTTTAATGGCCCTAGGGAAATGAACTCACCAAAATGACGCCCAGGCTCCAGAGGTCACAGGACTCATCGTAGCCATTATGATTCAAGAGCTCGGGGGCCGCATAGTGCAGGGTGAAGCAGGGCGTCTTGAGAGGCTGGTTATCAGGTGGCTTTAAGCGTGCAAACCCAAAATCGATTACTTTAATTTCCAAATTGTCATTTTCATCAGTGAACAATAAATTCTGCAAGATACAAACACTTCAGTTAGTCTCTCGTGATAATGTCCTGGGACTTGGGGATGCCATTTATGTATCTAGCTATACGATGATACTGGATTCAAATGCAGAGAGAGATCTGATGGGGAGGGTCTGGGAGCTGGATGTCAGCGTACTATTGTTCTCTGCCTTACGCTTTTTTATATTATTTCAATTGTAATGATGTCCTGTGAAACACTTTTCGACTGTACCACGCCTCTTCCCACGTCAGAGTCTTTGTCTACATTTTTCTCTCTCATGGTATTTGCCCTCTACCTCCTCCATCAACCTCCTTTCTGACGTGGCTCATGTGCACCTACTCCTCGTTTGGAGATACCACCCTCATGTGCCACCAAACTGAAGTTAGGACTTTTTCTATTTTCTGCTAGCATATTTTTTCTTTCTGGTACTTAGCATCTTGGTATTAGAAATTCAAAGTCTTCTTCCCCCATTAGGCCATAATTCCCTAATGGCAGGGACTATGTGTCCCCCTTATTTATGACTCTATTCCTAAAACCTGGTGCACTCATATAGTAGGTGCTTTGGTAAACATCTGTCCATTGAATAGTCATAAATAAAATAGCTGTCTCTAGTATATCCTATTAAAAAGACACGGTAGGGGCTCCTGGTTGGCTCGGTTGGAAGAGCATGTGACTCTTAATCTTGGGATTGTGAGTTTAAGCCCCACGTTGGGTGTAAAGATTACTTGAATAAATAAAAAAAAACTTCAAAAAAGAAAGAAAGAAAGAAAGAAGACATGGTAAAGACATACATTACATTTCAGAAATATTTTCTCTAAAACAATTAATATTTAAACATTTTTTGATGCTTAATGGATAATATCCCTCAGTTATTCAGAAAACACTGTTCTCTTGAATCCCTCATCTGCCAAGCCTTCTCGGTCACTAAGGCTTTACTGTATTGTTTTTGTGTTTATCACACATTTAATAAATGCTGTCTGATGCACAGTCATCACTTTTATTAGTCTATCAAGCTAGTACCCACAGTAAGTGACTCCAATTATATTGTCTTCAGACATCCTGACAAAACCTGTTATGTGTCTTTATGTTTATTAAATTATTCCTCAGATCTGCAACATCATTTGCTTTGTTACTATTATTCCAGCTAAAATAAAAGACATCGCAGAAGGCTTCATTCATACCAAGAAGAAAAATCTTCTACACCTTCCATTCAAAAGTTAAAAATGAATAAAGTGGGAGGAAAGAAAAGCAAAAATATTTAAAAGTTTTCTTAAATGTTCTATTATACAATGCTTGATCCTGAATTTGTGATGGAATTAAAATGTGGACGTGATTGAATGTAGGGTTCACCACCACTAAGTCAGAGCTGGGGTCCACGCGCTTGCACTCGGGAGAAGTCTCTCAGCAAACGACTGCTGAGCCCCTCTGTGGCCAAGCACTGCGCTATGTGCAGAGGCGTGAAAAGCACCCCTGGCCCCCGGCTTCACTGAGCCTGCTGAGCCTTTGGAAATGACTTCAGTTTACTCTATATTAAGGCTGGCAGAGGACTCCCTTAGCCACCGTTCTTGAAATGAAGGAGACTCTACTCTCCGAGTGGAGTTGGGTGTGCATGGGGAGGGGTGGCAGGAAGCAAGGGCCTTTCAGCTTCATCTCAAGTCCCACCTGAAACTAATTTGATGTAGTTTTTCTTAATCTTTCAAGAGTATGGGGTCCAGTTTGAAAAGTACAAAGCAGCCCACCAGGAATGTTAGCCAGCTTCTAAATTTGTCTGCTGCTGACCTAGAATTTAGGATTTTGCCTAAGCAGAAAGCCAGGGCCACGTAAATATAAATCAAAAGATATATAATCAGATCTTAAAATATGACATCAATGGAAAAGGAATTAAACTTTTAGTCTGGAAATAATATACTCTGCCATTTAAAAGTCCAAGTGAAAGTTATTTTATTATGAAGATGTTAGTACAAAGGCACATTTTCATCTCTCCAAAGTTTATTTTGATTTAGGGCTATAACTATAGTAGAATGTCCTAAATAATCTGACAATTCTTCATTTCAAATGATTATTTGAAAGAAAAGGTTTGTAACAAATAAGAAGAATTAAGCAACATAAGTATCTTTTTTATCAGTAAAATAGGAAGGCAAATTTAAATTCTGTTGGAGAGGACAGTTGCCTCATTTGAGACTCATGGGATGACAGATGGCCAGTTATCAAAGAATAAAACATGTGAAAATGAATTCTATACAGTCATGGAACAGATCTTTTCAATTAAAAAAATTACATGCTTGTTCCTTGTCTATCAAGAAAACATTTAAGTGGTGTGCTTTCACATTTAAAAATAGATCACTAATCTCTGATGTACAGAGCACCATATTTTCAGTGGGTGTTCTGTAGGAGAGTGAGAACGCGGATGAAGGAAGAAGAGGGGGAGCGACCATAGTGGCAAGTTCATAAAACACAACTCACTTTTGACTAATTACTAGTAATATGAATAACAGTAACAGGAAGTCCACAGACAGAAGTTTACATGCTTTAGAATCAATTATATTTGGATGCACAAAATTCCATTTTTAGGAGCGCCTGGGTGGCTCAGTCAGTTAAGCATCTGCCTTCGGCTCAGGTCATGATCTTAGGGTCCTGGGATCGAGCCCCGCATCGGGCTCCCTGCTCAGCGGGGAGTCTGCTTCTCCCTTTCCCTCTGCCCCTCTGCCTTCTTGTGCTCTCTCTCTCTCATAAATAAATAAAATCTTAAAAAAAATAAAGAATTCCATTTTTAAAACATCCTCTTCCTACCAATGATCCAAGATACTTAAACAGGCAAAAAATGGTACTTTTAGAGACATATTCTTTTGTGGTTTAACACAAAAAATAAACTCCAAGTAAATTATTATTTAAAAAAATTTTGACAATGCATTATAATCACATGGTAATTAAAAATGAAGTTCTATTTTAAAGAGGAAATATGTGTAATTTTGCATATGGTAAAGGATGAGTCATTGTTATGCTTTTATAAATTATTGGGTTTTGTTTTTTAATTTTCATTATTATTTTGATGATTTCCTAAAGGGGGAATTTTCATATTTTTGATACTAAAAAGGGATATTCTAGAGCTAGAATCTTTTCTATAAACCTTTTGAAAGAAGAAATATATAAAAAGGGGCTGCTTCTGCATTGCTACACAATTCTATAAATATAATACATGAGCAAAGAGAAGCACATACAGGGATGGTACAACTAATTAAACCAAGACAATTCTTCATGTTTAAATATTTAGAACAGAATTATATACATTCCTATTCATGAGCTAATCAATTTGATGACAAAAATGGAAAATAAGCTTTCACAATACATTATTTAAAAAAAAAACCTCTAAAATGATACACATATAGAAAGGATATTATTTTCTGCTACAAAAATTTCCATTGCTATTTTTAGCCCACAACTGTTGCATAAAGTATTTCTTCCATAAAAGGCTCTCACACTTACAAATATAACCTCAAGATGATCTGTTGGCAAAAAAAAAAAAAAAGAAAAAAAAAGACAAATTTATTTTAGACTAAAATAGAAGAGAAAGAGAATCCAAGAAACGGGATCTCTGCAAGTATCTATTTAGCAGAAAGCCCTGAACAACGAAACAAGAAAAGCCCACCCGGCCGTGGGGGTGTTTGGTACTAAGAAGGTTAGACTGAGTGACGGGAGGGAGCACGTCACGTGATACCTCAGGCTTCAGGTCCCTGTGCACCACGCCCACATCATGCATGTGGCTCACGGCCGAAACGAGCTTCCGCATGATGCAGCTGGCTTCAGTCTCACTGAAGTGTTTCTTTTTCTTAATGCGTTCAAACAGCTCTCCCCCGTTCAGAAGTTCCATCACCAGAAACGTGTGAAGCTAGAAAGGAAAAAAGAAGAACGCGGAGGGCTTTCATGAAGAGAAGTGTATTTACAGATGAAACATTCCTGGACTATTAACTATTGCCAATAAATTTAGATAATCCCTTGTTAAAATAATCAACAGCAAGTCTTAATGATGGAGAGGAAAGAATTGAAGGATAACGTGGCTTTTTCAGAATTCTATTTTGGTCATGGAAAATTTCAAGTGCTGCAGTGAAATCTTTATATATCCCTTCCTTGACTAATTCTTTCATTTGAATTCCATTCCAACCCTCTCTTGTCAAGTTTACAGATCTTTCTTTTTTAAAGTGTGACCTAGTGCTGATAATAATGTGAAATCGTCTGCTTTAAATAATAGAGAAGATTAATGACAGAGTATATGGGCAACTGCCCACAGGAGACCTGACCCACCCACGGAATGGCAAATACATCTTTTAAAAAAGGTGCTGTTTCATGAAGGCACTCTGAACCTCCTGTGAGAGCTCAACGGATTAGTTTCAGGGTTCCTTATTAATATCCACGGCAAATACCCAGAGCTCAACGTGGTGTTTTATTGTTTTTGTGTGTGTTTTTTTTTTTAATAACTGCTTTGGATACCAATGGCATTATCTTAATTAAATAGTTTTAAAATTATTTATTTACTATGCCTTGCATACATGTCCATAAAGAAAGTAACATAGGAGCAATCAAAAAGCAAAGGAATTGTATCAGCTCTCAAATGAACACAAACATGTAGTTTAAAAAGATACCCAATCAAGAGATTCAGGTGCTATGTATTACAGAACCAACATCATTGAACAAATAAGCTTCCTTCTGAATTAGCAAAATCCAGAAAAAAAAAGCTTCATAAAAAAGGTAATTATCCTGTACATATTGGGCAAATTTTAAAAGGTGAACCTTTTTAATAAGAGAATTGCTTCCAGGCTACCAGAGATCAAGCTAATTTGAGTTTCTACATACAACAGAAACGGTCAAAGTTGAAGGTCGGCTACAAGCATATGCCAATGAGCTTTTTAAAAAAATGGGAGGGCAGGGCGCCTGGGTGGCTCAGTTGGTTAAGCGACTGCCTTCGGCTCAGGTCATGATCCTGGAGTCCCTGGATCGGGTCCCGCATCGGGCTCCCTGCTCGGCGGGGAGTCTGCTTCTCCCTCTGACCCTCCGCCTCTCATGCTCTCTCTATCTCATTCTCTCTCTCAAATAAATAAATAAAATCTTTAAAAAAAAAAAAATGGGAGGGCAATACCTGTAAGTGGTTTAAAAGGTAGGTTTTAGAGTCAAACCTGGATCGGAATGGCACTTCTGCTACTTACTTATGACCCTGGGGATGCTACTTAACATCTATGAGCTTTAGGACCCTTACTGATAAAACAGGTAACAGTGAGAAAATATATATGAGACAGTTGGATAATGGTCCTCCGAAGACGCCCGTATCCAAATCCCCAGAACGTGTGGATGTTACCTGATATGGTAAAGGGACTTTGCAGATGTAATTAAGGATCTTGAGATGGGAAGAGTGTCTAAATTATCCACCAGAGCAACAGTATGGGATGGGACTATGGAAACAAGAGACTGGAGCGATATAAAGAAGGTTCACGAGCCAAGGAACGTGAGCAGTCTCCAGAAGCTAAAAAAAAGGCAAGCAAATGGACTGTCCCTTAGAGTCTCCAGAAGGAACCAGCCCTGCTGACACCCGGACTTTACACCAGGGAGACTGATTTTGAACTTCTCATCTCCAGACCGTACGATTATAAATTGGTACTGCTTAGGTTTGTGGTAATTTGTTACAGCAGCAAGAGGAAACAAATACAGCTCCCGGTACACTGAGTCGGAGGCTGAAGACCCACCCTCATCGATTTCACCCATGAGTTGAAGAGAAGATTATGTGCACCTGGGGGTGATCAGGGCAACTATGTCATCTATACGGAGAAAATCACCCAAGATATCAATAGCAGAATGATAATATATCTTCATATATTTGTACTAGTATATATAGGATTATATCATGACACAACTTAGTCAGTACTTTTTTTTTTGAGACCGCTCGGGGAGAACGGCAGAGGGAGAAGAGAGAGTATCTTAAGCACGCTCCATGCCCAGTGTGGAGCCTGATTCAGGGCTCGATCTCACAACCCTGAGATGATGACCTGAGCCGAAACCAAGAGTTGGACGCTTAACTGACTGAGCCATTCAGGCGCCCTTCAGTAACTCTTTAATATAAAAATAACAAATAATAAATTGATCCTGTGGCGTAAGTACAAAATTAGGGATGCAGTTCCTGAGATCTGATCTCGCCTGAACATAAGAGACTGAATGTCTCTGCGGGGACGTAGCTGGGCACAAGCCCCAAACCAGAGGGCACTGTCAAATGTCATCCTCCAATCCCTTGATGATCATGTGAATCATCTTCAACAGGAGAATGTCCAGGCTCTTTTTAAGCACCTCCAGTGGATGGGGGACTCATTACTTCTACTGGAGTTGGGTAGCCCGATGACATGGTGGCAATTGGAGGAGCATGGAGAGTCGCTCCCCGAAGCCCTCACTTCAAAGATACTCCTTTTCTGACTATGAGAACCACAGAGCAAGTGGAGGACAATGTCATTTTTGGGTGCTCTCTCCATGTTTCTGCCTCCCCTGAGGCAGCAGAGTTCTGAAGTTGGACTGCTCGGGTCTAGAGCCCAGCATTACCACTTACGAACTGTGAGACCCTGTTATTTAACTTCTGTGAGTTTCCATTTTCTCACCCCATGGTGTTACTATAAGGACTGAATAACACATGTGGAATCTGGGACGGTACCTGGCCCGGTGAGGTATGCAATAATAAAGGGCAAGGTTATTGTGGTTAAGACATCACTGCCGTGGTACCCTGGGAACTTCCCGTATGGTAGAGCACTGGGCCATGGCCTACCCAGGACGTGGTGTTACGGCAGCACATGGAGACAGCCCAGGACGGGAGCCCAGGTCTTCCCAACGAGACGCTCACGGCCTTGCGGTGTGACCACAGACAAGTCTCATGACCCTTCTGAGTCTGTTTCTTCTTTGTTAAACTTAGGGTAAGCCGCATCCAGGACTGGGTTTGGCTCTTGTGCTTAGCATGTTGTCTTAATAGGAGCGTGTCATCTCACCCAGTCCCAGGGGGAAAGGTAACTGTAATGGAAGGTGGCAGCGGAGGGGAGGGGAAGAGGCATGGACCTGACACAGTGGCAATCCTGCCACGTGCAGAGTTACACGCTTCTGCACTCGGTCCCTGTTGGAAAGCAGGACCGGGAGAGGAGGGGGCAGCGTGACCTGGTCCCCTGGAGTAAGATGAGAGGAGCAGCTTTGCCCTTCTGCGTCGCCTCTCTTCTTCAGCTTGCACTAATTAGGCTTACAACTGTCTAAGTTCTATCCGGAAGTGAAGAGAAGGTTGAAGGCTGATAAGTAACGGACTACTGAGAACTATCCGGTGATTCAGCTACGGTGGGCAGCAGCTGAACGGGTGACAAGCAGAGTGCAGCTTGTGACAGCGCCACCGGCCCCTGCCCCTCTCTCCTCCGTCCACGTCCTATGTGCCCACTGTTGAGGGAGAAGAGCAGACGTGAAAGGATGCATCGGTTTGGGGGAGGGGTAAGAAGTTTCTCTGCCTTCTCTAGGGGCTGGGTATTCTCCCACATCCCTGACTCTGATCCCGCAGCACCAACAAGACTGGTAAAAAGTAGAACCCTCTATGTGAATCAGAATGCACAGAAAAATTGTGTCAAATACCTGATCGTGAAAAATTTCATGCAGCTTCACGATATTGGGGTGTCCTTCACAGAGCTTCAGAGCTGTGATTTCTTTCTGAGTATTGGCTTCCATCCTGCAAGATGAGAGCGGTTAGCCCCCATGTACATACCCCTCTTCACCAAGTTTTTATGTCCCAATTGTCCCAACCCGAATTTTGTGTTTATTGACAGTGCATTCAGAATGTAACTGTCAAAGTATCAAAATGAGGTCTCTATGACAGTAGTGAGTCATCCTACCCACCAGAACAAGTAATGCGTTATTCCTGAGACGATGATTATTTCTGAGTCAGAAGAGAGCCAATCCTATGAAGAAATGGATGCCTGACTTGCCTGACATTTTGGTAATAGGAATACATAATCATGGAGGTAATAATGAGTTACCGAAACGATGAGCTGGTTCGCAAAGCTACCAGCAAATTGCTAAGTCATTTCAGAAAAAAAAAAAAAAAAAGTATTTCAAATCTATAACTATTAGGAACAGCAACAGCTGCTGAGCACATAATTGCCACTGCAACAGAAAATGTTCTCGCAGGAACCTCGAAAGCCTGTCACCCTATGATTTATGTCTCAGATGGATTACTTTAACAGCAAACATCCAGTAGAGTCAGAAGGATAATGGATCAGCTAATGAGCTGAATGGCTAAACCCATGGGTGAAAAGCCTTACAAGAAACCATTGATTTTAAAATAAAAATCCTAATTTACAGAATTCATTGACTGGGATGAATCCACACAGAAGAATGCCAGACACAGTCCTACCTTTTGCTGATTATTTTGACTGCAAAGGCTTGGTTACTTTTTTTGTGTATGCACTTTCGACAAATTGAAAAACTTCCCTCTCCCAGTGGCTTGTCCTTCAGATCCAGGTCATAGTGCTGATAGAATGGGGAGTCCTGATAAGAAACCAACGTCATTTAACTTAAGAAAATACTAGGAATGCAGAGGAATAAATAACATTGTAGAAAAGAACATTATTTATGTTAATAAATATGCATTGGATACATTTAGAATCTTCTAAGATTCATCTTACTTTTAGCTCATTTCTACTTTCATCTATATAACTTTTTAAGACATATAATTGGCTATCGTTGTAAAAAGGAGTTCATTGAAATTGATGTGACTAATTCTCTAGGGCAAATATTGCTATTTCCACTTATTCATTTCCTAAAACTGCATCTTAGTCAAACGGCAAGTCTCTTATGTTCACCGGCCTTGACAATGTTAATTAGTGTTGGTATTTAAATGATAACTGTGTCATTTAATTAACCACGTCTATACCTTCATCATTGCGCTCCTGGCAACATTTGTCACTCCAGGACGTTCAACTCCCATGTGAAATTGAAAAGGATCTATTACAGCTGCATTACGTTTGAACAGAATAGAAGGAGCAACAAAGGAATAGCCCTAAAAAAAGAAAAGGAAGAGTAAAGAATGAGGATTTGCAATTTCCCACGTTAGCACAGACTGTAATAATTTTTTTCTAAAATCAAGAAAAGAGACTGAAAAACATTCAAATATGTGTTAAGATGAATCTCATTTTATTTGTAATCTAAAATGCAAGGTTATTTCAAATCAATAGAAAAATGCTTTTCAGAAAAGGAGAGAATGCCATCTTCTGGTAGAATTAAACCAATTCAAAAGTAAAGGCAGAAAAACCTTTCCTATTCCACCCCCAATATCTGACTCACAACTGTAATTCTTTTATTTATTTATTTACTTTTTAAATTTTATTTTATTTTATTATGTTATGTTAGTCACCATATAATACATCATTAGTTTTTTGATGTAGTGATCCACGATTGTTTGCGTATAACACCCAGTGCTCCATGCAGAACGTGCCCTCCTTAATACCCATCACCAGGCTAACCCATCCCCCCACCTCCCTCCCCTCTAAAACCCTCAGTTTGTTTCTCAGAGTCCATAGTCTCTCATGGTTCGTCTCTCCCTCCGATTTCCCCCCCTTCATTTTCCCCTTCCTTCTCCTAATGTCCTCCATGCTATTCCTTATGTTCCACAAATAAGTGAAACCATATGATAATTGACTTTCTCTGCTTGATTTATTTCACTTAGCATAATCTCCTCCAGTCCCATCAGAAAGGATGAATACCCAACTTTTACATCAACATGGATGGGACTGGAGGAGATCACAGCTGTAATTCTTTTGCATTGCTGATAAAAGTTCGCTTACAAATACAACTAACTTCTCGAAAGGGTAGAGTTTAAGGTATTAAACAAAGTAGTCCAAGGGCTCTTGTTTATTGTTATTCCAAAGGCTACAGTTTGTTTCTAATTTAGCAATTATTTGGCTCATTATCCTTCCTTAGACTAAAAATTTTAAATTGAGTTTTGGGAAAGAAATAAAATCAAACGTCAGAATGATGTGCTGAACCAAAAGTGGTATAGTGATAGATGATTAATCTGTTCAAGCTGGAACATTCATCAGTTTGAAGAACATTTTTTAGATATCTACTCTGTGCCCAGTCATGTGCTAGATGTTAGGGTCTTTAAGGTCCAGAGACACAGCCCAGGTGACCAGTTTAAGCCCTACCAATGGGACACTTAACGAGGGTCAAGAAGGGAAGATCTGATGCCATTTAAAAGTTAGTATTGATGGGGCGCCTGGGTGGCTCAGTCGGTTAAGCGTCTGCCTTCGGCTCAGGTCATGATCCCAGGCTCCTGGGGTCGAGCCCCGCATCGGGCTCCCTGCTCAGCAAGAGCCTGCTTCTCCCTGTCCCTCTGCCTGCCGCTCTGCCTACTTGTGCTATCTCTCTGTCAAATAAATAAATTTAAAAAAATCTTTAAAAAAAAAAAAAGTTAGAGTATTGCAAGTCTGAGGAAGATCTTTTTCTAAGTATTAAATCTTTTCCAAATCTTCAGGAGTTAGAAAGCAGTTTAGATTACTCACTGAGGAGAAAGAATCAGGTAACACTTTTTATGAACTGAAGAAAATTTTATATGGATAGAGGTAAAATAAAGTAGTATTGTATTTTTCTATAAGAGAGCCTGAACAGAAATAAAATTTCAAGTAAGAAATCAGCACCACTTTATATAAAAAAAAACCACATAAGTAATATCTACTATTTCACAGACCCTAAGCTTCAGTTAATAATGGGCAGTATCTCTATATTTGATAATTTTGAAGAGATTAGAGAATCTTGTTTTTTAGATGCCAAGAACACTTTTCATATGGGAAAATTAATCTTTTTTCCAGAGCACATGTGGCCTCTGTGCATGAGCATGCTCCTGGAGATTACCTGAAACAGCCTCTCGGAGCTCTGGGGCAGTGCTGCGGGCGAGTAGGTGGGGTCCATCTCCGTGAACTCTTCTGCAAAGTTACTCACATCTAATTCGTCTCGGATGACTGGCTTAAATGGCGCGAGCACTTTTTTGGCAGCTAAATCATCCCAATTTATTTTCTAAAACAGAGAAAGAAAATTGGTACAAAGTTGAAACCAACAAAGTTGAAGTATTTTCTGAGAACTGTCTAAGAATAACAAAGACAGATTAGGGTTTTAATTGGTTGATAGGGAAAGAGCACATATTTCAAACCAATAATTAAAAATGTTGTGTTTTTTTTTTTCCCCAAGCACAAGCACATTTTCTGACTGCAGTTGATGGCTCCAGCCAATGCTCTGTCCTAAAGATGAGATGGCCTTCCATCACTGTGGGGTCTTGCAGTGTCCTCTGGGGGGACACCAGGATATCCTAGTCCACCGTTAGGCATAACAGAAAAATTACTTTTGTCCTGACCCTCCTGAGAAAGGTGTGAGGCCAGAACAAAACAAAACTGAACTGTAATAAAGGGCTTTTCAATGCTCTATGGATATGAGTATTAACTCTAAAGGAATATCCCTATTTTCTAGAGGCAGTGTTAAAGTGGCTCTCGGCCTATACTTGGTTTCCCTCCTGGTCATCGGGACAGATTAGAAAATAAACACACTATAAATCATGCACTTGTTTATGTCTCTAAGTATAAATGATACTGTCATACTGATGTGATCATCTTTTTTGCATTTAACTGTATTCTAGCTTTTTAAATACTGCTTCTTTCCCCCCATGCCAGTCGCTTACTGCCTGATAAAGTGCTGTTTTATCTTATTCAAATTCAACTCTGTGCTCTATTTTCTTTGTGCTCCTTCTGTCACTTAAAACAACCTCAGATACTCCTTACTGAATTGAATCCTACAGCTATCCTATTAACATATTTCCTCAAATCTAAGATGTCATCACTTATAGTGAGATAAACCACTATTTTATGTACCATTACGAAAGAAAAGGCATCACCAACTAGAATGGTTACAATGTCCATTGTTAAGATGCATTCTGATTTCAGAGATGGTTGATGACATTGGCTAAGTTTAATCAACTAACATAAATGTTTTTATTATGCCCTCTTGTGGAGGCAATGTAGAAAAAAATCATTAGATTACAGATCTTCATATTTTTCAGTTAGAGTGGGATTTAGAGATCATTTAGCTCATCTCCTTTACTTGATCCAGATAGAAATTGAAGGCTGGAAGTAAGAACTAACCTTTCTCACTTAAACATTAGCCAGTGGAAGGGTCAGTCTCTTGATTTTCTAGTTAGTGTTCTGTCCTCTGTGTGGCTATAATGTTTTCCATTACAAGCATATGATTTGTGCTTGGCTATTTATACACACATTAAAAGAAACTTCCAGAGTAAAGGGGTAATTTAAAGGAATATGTTGTTAGCAGGAGAACATTTGGTATGTAGAAAATTGAATGCTATTATGCTCCTCTCCACCTTCTCTCCATTTAGGTCTTTACAAGTTGGAGTCTGGTCTTTCCTCAAGTGTCCTTGTTATTTAAAAAGCAAGGCAATTAAATAACCTAAAATTACTATTCCAAACTATAGAAAAGAAAAATTTCTCTAATATGAAAGACATACTGTAATATTCACAAATATAGGGAACCACACAGAAAAAGATCCTAGGGAAATATGACTGAGGCATTTTGCTTGAGTACTTTCTTAAATCTTAACTTATTGTTAAATTTTGAGCCAGATTTCTCAAAAACATATTTGAAATAGTTTGTTCAAATATTAATCTTTGTAAGCCATGCTAATTTATGAAATGCACACACTGAGAAGTTAATTTTATTCTAAATGTATTTCTGTTACTGAACTTCCAAAAGATATATAATAATATATTTTTAAATGGGTTACGACTGAGAGACTGATGTTATTTTTTTGAGTATAGAAATAGAGAGGTAATTCTTATTCTCAGCCATTATTTGTTTCTCTATATTTAAAAAACAATAGATGACAAAAAGGTTACTCTAGGCAGAGCTTTTTCTTTGTTTTGTTATGCTATTTTCATTTGTTTTGGTGATAATACTGTAAAAACTCAGTTTGCAGAATAAAAATAAAACTTGGATGGTCCCTTTAGACCATGAATACCTAGAGGTCATGTTTGTTGAGGTGATAAAATTATTTAAAAGTCCTAAGTTCATAGGGTACGTGGGTGGCTCAGCTGGTTAAACATCCAACTCTTGATTTAACTCGGGTCATGATCTCAGGGTCCTGAGATGGAGCCCCTAGCTGGATTCTGCGCTGAGCACTGAGCTTGAAGCCTGCTTGGGATTCTCTCTCTCCATCTCCCTCTGCCCCTCCTACACCCCATCCCCTGCTTGCGCATCGTGTGTTCCCCCTCTCTCTCTTAAAAAAAAAAAGTCATAAGTGCAGGGTTTTAAAAACTGAGGTTATGGTGTGCCAGGTTGACCGCTTAGATTGAAATAACTAGCCAAGTTGGCCAACTTAACTTTTTTTCCCCCCAGTTATCTATAATTTTGGAGGTTTTTCTTCTTTGTTTTTTTTTTGTTGTTGTTGTTGTTAATAAATTGAGCAAACTAAGTTGAGCAGATGTATTGGTGCTCTGTAGAATGGCCTCATTAGGCTTTTTAAGGATAGGCAAAAAAAAAAAAAAAGAATAATTAATTCTATGTTGCAGATACACAACTGAGAAATAGGTAGATTTTTAATTGTCTGAGATAGCTCCTGAGGAAAGAAGGAAAAATGAAATCGTTGTCTAAAAGGTGGAACACACTGGCAGGAATGGCTCATGAACTGAGAGAAAAGTAAAAAATAAAAGCCTCTTTGGTCCAGATGCCTAAATTTTAAAATCGTAAATAGAAACCAGTACTCAAAACTGGAACCAATAAGCTTATGGAAGACTGAATGCCTTTATGGTCCTCCCCACTCTTACTTCATTTAGGGAGAAAAAGACCATTTAGGTGTCTCCAAGTAGAATTTTGATCTTTGGATTTTTCCAGGGTCCCTGTCATTTTAAAAAAAGGTGCAATGTATGTGAAAATAGGGAGCAAAGATCCCCAAAAGGGACCCCGTTCACTCATTTCACCAAGAATACCAAGCACCCTGCAAATAGTAGGGCATACGAAACCATCTGTTCAATATATTTCACCTGAAAAAAGAGATGTTCTTTGATTTCATCCGCATCACGTGGGCCACATCCCAATCTTTTCTTGGGATCTTTCATCAAAAGACGCTGAATTAGGTCTTTAGCTAAAGCACTCATTTCTTGAGGATATGGAGGCTCACTTTTTAATATTCTCCTGTAGGCAGATAAAACTTGCTATTAAAACAACCAGAGGATGAGGTTATAGTGACAGTATTCTTAGCAAAACAAGTATTGTGCAACACACTTTGAAATTGAGCTATACGTGAAAACCGGAGCAAGAGTATTTAAAACGAGATACCATGAAATCAAATTTCTGAAACTTAAAAAAGCAGAAACAGAAAGTGTTGGATCATTTTTCAGTATAAGGCACTCCTAGTGGGAAGCCACCATCCCAAATACTTAATTGGAAAAAAATATATGAAGGCTTGGGACCTCCCATCTGTGGACTTGATTCTGATGAAAGAGTTCCCAACGGAAACAACTCCCAATAAACTCAGGGAAGTCAATCCAGCCCTCAGATTGGAAAGGACAAAAGCAACTCCAACCATACCTGCCTCTCTTCTCCTTCCCTGTGTGCCAGTGAACACAGGGCCCAGCAGGAAGGGCGAGGGGAGGCAGGCCAAGACGGAGAGTCAGAGCCACTTGGACATGGCTCCACTCCTAATATCTGAACACGAGCACCAGACCTGGGGCTTTTCGTGGGATGGAAGCATCTGCTTCATTATCTGCTACTATAAAACAGGCAGGTGAGCCCTATAAGGAACTCAAAGATAACATCTACTATTTATTACGGAAGGTAAACAAGATAATCAAGGTTCTTGATGAAATATTTGAATTTATTCTAAGGTCATGGAAGAAATCAATCCAACCAAATGTACCTTTTGCCCCTGTTAAAAGGAAGATCAATAATGAGAAGGGATAATGAAGGGGACAGATTGAAATTAAGAAGCTTAACATGGTATACATGGAGATAAATAGTTATTCCTTTATTTGGATTTGCAAAATGATAGCCTGGTGTGTATTAAAATATTAATAACCATTATGGAACAGAATCAGATAACACGTTTGTAAGAGACAGCATAGCCGGGTAAGAACATGGACTCTGGGGCCAGCCAGAATTCAAACTGGCTCTGTGGAGTACTGGCTGTGTGACTCTGAGATAGTTGATTAACCTCCTTAATACCACGGTTTCCTTAACCTGAAGTGGGTATGGTGGTGCTTACATGGGTGAAAATATGACGAACAGGGCTTGGCATTGCCCTTGGAACGTAGCAAGTGCTTGACCTACGTGCGCTACCGTTAGACCCCCTCCTGCTAGAGCAGGAGAAAACCTCAGCCAGTCGCCACCAAGAATCAGGGAAAGGATCAGTGGCTTTGGACTGAAAATTCCAGCAGTGTAGTTCATTTCAAATCTAATCCGACTTCTTGCACTCCACCCTGGGGACGCGAGAAAACGCTGGCAGAACAAGGGAAAAAATAAGCAGTACTCTTTTTTCTTTTTGATTCTTTAGTACACGCCCATGGCTCACTGCTCGGCAGGGTTTTCAGCGTTAGAGACGATCCTCTCCTCAGATCAGGCCCAGGCATATCCGACAGAGACACTGGCCACCGTGTTTCTTAGGGAAAAATAAGTACAGACTTTTCCATTTTCTCCACCTTGAATGTACTTTTTGCAGGCAGGACCTTCTTGTGTAAAAGGATCGGGCAACAGACACGCCGTTGCTGACCTCCGCTTCTGCTGACTCGAGCTAGGGAACGAAGCACTTCAGCCGCCACCGTCTGAAGGTGGCGATCCTGCATGTCTGTTACTTCTTACACCCGAGTCGTTGGCCTTTACTGGAAGTCTGCTCCGCACCGGGCACCAGGGAAAGCAACAGTCGGTCAGGTCAGCCGTGGCGGGTTCATCCACAAAAGGAGAGATGTAGAGAGAACAGGGCGGCCCCACCAAGATGCCAAACTGGAAAGAGGGGCAGAAAGAGACCCCGTGTACAACTTGGGGTGGCGGTCTGGGCACACAAACAGCATCAGTGAGCGAAGGAGGTGTGTGGCAGGCGCCAGGTGCCGGGCACTAGAGTTTTAGATGGGGACGAGGCAGGGATGGGAAGACACGGAGTGGAAATGTGAAGGGATTTCTGAGAACAGGGCTGACGAGGGAACACGAAGAATCGCCGGTGATGGCCCTGGAACTTCCCTTTGTGGAGAGAAGCTAACACGGCCAGAAGCAGTGGTGGGAGGTCCAGCAGGCAATGGCGAGCATCCTCCCAACTCGCAGGAGGGAATAGGGGCCCCGCAGAAGGAGATACCACAGCAGGAACACTTCTTAGGCTTCTTGTCTCGGTACACAGACTGGCACAAGGTTTGCTTAGTGCGTGGAGAGGTTCTGAAGCCTAATCCTGCAGAGAACTGTAGGGCCAGGAAGAGGACCAGAAATGGAGTGGGTGGGGTGGTGAGGAGAAAGCGCCCAGCAGGCTTAAATCTTTTCTCCATCGGAAGATGATCTGGGATTTACCTTCCTCTTATACTGTTTCCTTGAAACGTACTGGGCCAAGATAAATGTGAAATGACAGCTGTGCCCGGTTATTGCGAAGTTACCCCTGAGGGGTGTGAGCAGACAGGACTATTTAAAACTCAGAGAACACAAACTTCTGGGTGTTATCTCTTACCCCAAGGGTGTCCTTGGGCGGGGGCTGGTGGGGGAGGGCGCCTGGAAGCTGTGCACGGGGGAGTTTTAAGATACAGTTCCTGTGCTGAGCTTCCCATGCTGGGGTGGTTTACACCCACCCACTTGGTCTCACCACTAATGGCTGAGTGTGTCTTCTGTGGGCTGGGAAGCCAGGCGGAGGTGGTGGGAAGGACCGCTGACGAAGAGGTGTTTGATGCTGTCATGCTCATGCTCTTGTTTCCTGACCTGTATCTTCGAAAGCTAAGTAAAACTGGTGCCAGATTCCAGCCCACTGTGACCTGTGAGCATGAATGCCAATCCAAAGCCTAGACTAATACAGTTGCACAGAATGTGCACTGCAGAAACCAGAAACTGGGGATGTGGGTGGAGGATGCTGGTTCTAGCCAGTGCTAGTCGTGACCATCCCAGAACACCCTGCAAGAAGAGCAGGGAGACATAGCTCAGGTGTGCTTCCCCTTTACCTTCAAATGTGCTTGATTTCTGAACTGGTAGTAGCCCAGAGCTCTTTCTTTTTAGATTCAAAGGGAATCTGGGAAACTCCAGAAGAACTGCCATGGAGCAGGGCCCAAATAAACCTTAGAGCTCTCTGTAAAATCACAACAGGCCCTGAGTTGATACATCATGGTAAACACTTCTTGTGTTTGTTATCATTTAATCCATACAATAATCCTACCAAAGGCAGCTAGTATTATCCCTGTTTTAAAGATGAGGCAAGATTCCTTTCAAATAAAGCAAGAAATATACATACCAATTAAAATTTTAAGCAGGTGTTTTAGAACATAGATGATTTTAATATTTTTTTCCAAGAATAAGCAAATAACACAGCTAAGAAGATTTTGAAAAATAAAATAATTGGGAAGGATTCTACATGTTAACTACACGTTAAAAAGTATTATAAGACAAAACTGTAAAACTGAGGTGCTAGCAAAATAAATCAACAGCCAAATCAAATGAACAGAAGAGACAACTTGAAAAATATCCAGGCACATACACAAACTTACATTGTTTTTGAAAAGGGACCAGCCAACATCGGAAATGCCACATTGTTTGACAAATGTGTTGGGGAAACCAGCTATTTGGGAAATCCTGAAACAAAGCAAGACCTATGCCTTATACCACAACCCGAAATAAACTCCAAATGGATTGAGGAATTACATGAAAAAAGAAAAATTAAATAAAATTAAATCTGTAATATAAAAATGAATATACAATCTCGTTCTAGTCATGAACGTTATGTTTCTGAAAACCCTCTGTGGTCAAAGAAATTCACAACTGATTAGCTTAAGAATATATGGATTAAAGGGTGTGAACACCAAGACTAAAACTAAAACTATGATGGGGAACAAGTTGGATGGATGGTAGACACAGAACAAGTAAGGATGGTCAAATAGTCACGGTAGAATCATGGTGGAAGCAGGTAGGTGTGTATCCACTCAAACAGAAATAACATTTTCATAATAAAATGTGGTGGAAACAGTGAGCCTATGAAACATCACATGTGTTTCATATGTTTACTAAAACATATCAATAAGGAACTGTCTCAACAATGGTATTAGGGTGATGGGCAATGCTCACTTGTCCCTCCAATAGGGTCTCTGCTCAACTGTCACCTTATCAGAGCATCTTTCTCTAACCATCCTGACAAAATACCCATCCTTTTCATCCCTCTCCTTTCTTTTTGCTTCATGGAATCTAAAGACTATTATATATTTGTCAATTAATTATCTCTCACAACTAAAATGTAAGCTCTGAGGGAATGGGGACTCGTGTTTTTAAAAAAAGCAATTTTCAGGACGCCTGGGTGGCTCAGTTGGTTGGGCGTCTGCCTTCGGCTCGGGTCACAATCCCGGGGCCCTGGGATCGAGTCCTGCATCAGGCTCCTTGCTCAGAGGGGAACCTGCTTCTCCCTCTGCCTACCGCTCCCCCTGCTTGTGCTCGCAAGCTCTCTCTGACAAATAAATAAAATCGTAAAAATTAAAAAAAAAAAGCAATTTTGTTCATTGCTTTTCTCCTGGGGCCTAGAGAACTGCTTAGCACTCAGCAAGCCCTCAACAAATATTTCCTGAATGAATAAATGTCTGATTGTTTTCCATTCATGATACCTTGCTCACTCAGGATCTTTCTTCCTCAGTTTCAACAGAGGCCTGCAGATAACATTTCTGCATTTTCACAGATGGCATGCCTTCTCTTGGGTTGTGTATTTCTACTTGCCCTCCATTCCAAATTTCCTATTTCATAACTTAATATTGTTGATTCTCACTTCCTGGTTCCCATGTGGTCCCAGAGTTACAGGATTACTCATATGCCTGCCTGAGTTAGGAGGAGTTTCCAGCCCACTTCACTTACTCTAAATAGTTAAGAATACTGTGGTATATCTATTCAATGGTTATGTTATATAGCCATTGCAAAATTATGTTTACAGAGAGCCTGTAATTGGAGAATGCGAAAATCTTTAAGCAAAAACTGGAAAATAGGAAATTGTATTTCTAGTATAAGCACAATATATCAAAATATCAGCAGTGTTTGTCTCTGGGGGTTATTACGCACATTTTACACTATATGCACACTTCACACTAGAGTGAACATTATTTTTAGAATAGGAGCAATAAAATGAACTTCATTTATAGGATCACAAACCCACAGAGAACAGCACGCAAGCCTGGCAAGAAGGCCAGGAAGTCTTGAAGCTCCCATGAGCAGGCCCCTGTGGGTATTTCCCACCATCGGAAAGGCCCTCTTTTCTACCGTCAGCCTCCACAAAGCTTGTGGGTCCTTCCAGCCCGGCCCGTGCAGTCTCCCCATCCTGAATGGCTGCTTCCTTCACACTCCCAGTCCCCACGGGTCCGTGCTGCCTCTGTACTTCCATAGCATCTTAATTAACATGCATCTTAACACTCCACTAGTTTTCAAAACTCCCTGGTATTAAGAATTGTCATCTATTTATTCCCAATCTTCCCAGACAGTATGAAAGTTTTTATAGGACGAGAAGTCTGCCTGTATATCTCTCTTCTGCCTTCAGAGGTAAAAGTTACTCATCAGTCCCCCTCTTGTCTGCAGGCCAGCATTTCTCATCACTTACCTGCAATAAGCACCCGCCCCACTAGAATAGAAAACAGCAGGACAGAGTCAAGTGTGCGCCCTGGGAGAGCAAGAAGCAACTATCCAGGAGTCACTCTGTACTTGACCCCAGGCCCAGCTCCTGTAGCTCTGAGTCCTGAGGCAAGATAAGCTCAGTTTCTTCGTCTGTAAGGCAAGCATACACAGCTACCTGTCCTCCAGGGCTGTAAGGATTCCAGGACACGAGGTGTGTGACTTCTCGGCACAGACGGAGGCTGGCGCACAGCTGTGCCCGGGTGAGCCTCGCCCTCTGTGCGGCTCGTCCCCAGGAGTGTGCCTGGTCTGAGACAGTGGATGCCCAGAGGGGACACTTCCCTTTGGCTGTCACTGCATTTTGCCTTGATCCACCTACCCCGTATTTCCCTAGACCTTGCCAGTAAGGATCATCAAATGAGATTCTCCACCGACTCCTGCAAAATCTGTAACTCTGCTCAAACTCTCAGCCAGTAACTGATGGGAGCCCCCAGGGCACGTCTAATGTGAGCAATACTCTGCTTCACTCTCACATCTTAGCATCTCTTTTCCTTCTTTTGCCTCACAAACTACCCGAGGGGCGCTCACTCCTGCCATGGCTTCTGGAGCACAAGAGAGAACATTTCTGTTCCTTGGGCGGTTCCGGGAAGTAAAGATGTGTGCATGAGCTTGTAAAGATTTTGGTAAGAGAGCTTTCTTTTCTTTTCAACATACAGCATCTTCTCCCTAAAAGTGATGGATATGACTATGACCTAGCCTTGCCCCCCAGCCCAATGGCTAAGGCCTCTGGGAACCGAGCTGCTCTGGCTGGCCTCCTCCCCTTTGCACTCGAGTACGCCTAGTGGGTCTACCAGACCGGTTTGTCAGACATGGCTGAACATGTCTAAATCACAGGGTGGGTGCAGTCTGGGCGAAAGCTGGGACCCCACTACACTGACTGTGGTTTTTGTAGGCAGATCTCATCCCTGTACCTCTTCCCTTCTGCTCTTTTCTGTGACCCAGACAGTGCTCAGGAAGCTTTTACTTCACCCACTCAACTATTCTGTTAGAGCACCTTTCCTGGGGACGCCTGGGTGGCTCAGTCGGTTGGGCGTCTGCCTTTGGTTCAGGTCATGATCCCAGCATCCTGGGATCCAGCCCCACATGGGGGTCCCTGCTCAGTGGAGAGCCTGCTTCTCCCTCTCCCTCTGCCTGCCACTCCCCCTGCTTGTGCTCTCTCTCACTCTCTGACAAATAAATAAAATCTTAAAAAAAAAAAATAAAGCACCTTTCCTTAATGGGCAAGATGAAAGGGATGGGAGAGGGTGGAGAACCATACTTCGGGGGTTCCCTGGGACCAAGAGACTGCATGTGACAATAAACTAAGGCAATATGGAGCTAAGAGAGGAGTGAAATGCAAAGAATTTCAAAGAGATTGCTAAATGGAAAAGAGCCAGAGTCAGAGCAAAGAGCTAGAGTACAGAGCCATGATTATCCTCCAAAAGGATGAGGTCCTTCTGAGGAGGCCAGAGAGAACCACGAGCCCATAAAGAACAGTACGATTACTCCAGATGCAACTAAATGACTGAGTCATGAATGCAGAAGGCTACCTCCACAGCCTCTCCCAGTACAGACGAGGCTGACCTTTTCGACTTCAGGTTGATGGGACCAGAGGAGAAATGGCTGAGGTGGTAATCAGAGGGTGCAGTGAAGTGCCTACACAGAGCCTCGCAGGAACAACAGAAGGCCAGGTCTCAGGGGGAGCATGACAGACTGAGGAGAAGCACCCCAAATGTTAACCATTCTGATAGTGCCTCTGATGGGCCCTCCCCATGGCTGGAAGGATTATTCCTACGTCTTATTCAGGGCTCTAAACCCTCTAACCCCCTCGAGAGTGCTTCAGAGGGCAAATTAATGATACAGTATGATTCAGCTCCATTCCCACATGTTATGCAAGGGAAGCAGGAGTAAACCGAGCTAAAGGATGCTGAAAGGAAGTAAGATAGAAAGCTGAGAAATATGAGTACCAAGGGCAGGGTCATTTCCACCCTGCTCCTCTCCTTGCTACACCCCTCCCATCACTGGACTCTACCTTGCAGCTGCTGCAACTGGGTCATGTGGAAGAATGTGTAGATGAAATCTATTGTGAGGAACATTAACGGATTTGGGGGTAACTAGTGGAAAAAACCTCCAGAAACACAGATGCTGCTAATGGGTACACAAATACGTAAAATGAGGAAGAAAAGAAAAAATGAATAGCACATTGGGAATCAAGAAGGCTTTATAAAATATGCTGATTAAGGATTTTATCATAAAAATGTAAGAAAGATATGAAAGCCAAGGGGGGGGAAATGATCTCTTAAAACAGGGTAAGAAATAATGATGGTTGTTATAGTTATTCCATGCATAACTCTAAAAGCAAGACATCTATAAGTAGACAATTTTAAAAAATACAAATGAGTTAATTCAAGGTGTTAATGACTAATCAACATGGATAGAATAAAAGAATCCAACAGAATTACTAATTTAATTTTGCTTTAGAAGACTATAGTATGACACACAAAATCAATGTACTATAGTAATTACCTAAAGAGAGACACTCCTTGGGAGGACAATTAATAAGTCAGTTACCTAACCCAGAGGTCAGCAAACTTTTTGTAAGGACCCATGGCAGGCAGACTTCTAAGACTGTCTCCAACGATCACGGTCTCCTTATAGTCACCGTAATCCCCTCACGTTATTTCTTCCTTTCAGGTATGCGCAGGACCCAGTGACTTCTTTTTCTTTTTTTTTTAAGATTTATTTATTTATTATTTTAGAGAGAAAGAGAGCATGAGCGGGAGGAGCAGAGAGAGAATTTCGAGCAGAGAGAGAATCAAGCAGACTCCACTCTGAGTACGGAGCCCACTCCAGGCTCCGTCTTACAACCTTGAGACCACAGCCTGAGGCGAAACCAAGAGGTGGATGCTTAACCGACTGAGCCACCCAGGCGCCCCTGACCTAGTGACTTTCTTATAAACAATACTGTGTGTAAAGGTGACAGGACACCACTTTCACAATTAGGTTACAAAACAGTCCAGCCTCCTGGAGACCCTCTCCATTCCCTTCCTGCCCGCATGCTTTGAGGAAGCAAGCGGCCAAGTCAGAGAGGCCCACTTGGTGAGGCACTGAAGGGTGGTCTTTGGCTGACAGCCAGCCAAGAATGGGGGCCCTCTGTCCAATGGCCCAGAGGAACCGAATCTTGCCAACAAACACATGTGCTTGGAAGCAGACCTTTTCCCAGGTGAGTCTTGAGAGAACTACAGCCCGGCCAGCACTCCACCTGCAGCCTGTGAGTGACCCGGAAGTAGAAGGTTTAGCTAAGCTGTGTCCAGATTCCTCATCCACGGAAACTCTGAGACAGTTAATGAATGTTGTTTTAAGCCACCGAGTTTTGAGGCAGTTTGTTACTTAGCACTGGATAAGGAATAAGCAATAGAAGGCCAGACAATAAATACTGTAGGCTTTGAAAGCTATGCAGTCTCTGGGGCAACTCTTTACCTTCGCTGCAGTGGTCCCCAAAGCAGCCGGGGATGATCCTCCAATGAAGGAGCATGGCTGTGTCCTAGCACAATTTTACTGATGGACAGTGAAACTCAAATTCCATATCATATTCACGTGTCAGAAAATACTGTTCATCTTTTGACTTTTTCAACCACTCAAGAACATAATATCCAAGGTAAAAACCATTCAGAACTCACAGGCCACACAGAAACAGGCCTCAGAAGGGAGCTGACCTGCGGGTCGTAGTTTTGCTAACCGCCGACCGAAACTGTACAGCAAATATTATTATTATTTTGATAACACTGAGACCTGAATTTATATAACATTATGCTTCTAATAGTACAATGAGACACATTAACAAAGCATATTTTACTGACGGATTGTGAAATGCCAGATGAACACCTCATGGCAAATATTTTCGACATTTCAAAGTCAAGAGAAAATGAGGCACAATGCTATCAGAGAGGACGGAAGAACTGCACACAGACCCTCTGTATCCTGATTCTCAGGTGAGGACACAGGATTCAAAGCCCCAGGCCAGTGAAGGACGAGGGGCAGCCAGAAGAACCGACAAGAGATACTAGAGGTGGGGTGGACACCTTTGCACGCAGCAGTAACCCAGAGCCTAAAAGAAGGGGTTCTACACAGAAAGGGAATAAAAGCTAGTGGGAGACACACAAGTAAGAAAAGCACATGCTATGTACATGAAATAAAAATAAGACACACACTCAGAAAAGCTAACAAAAGCTTTATCGTTAATAAAACTATCTTCAAATCCCTAAAGCAATGTCTGGAAGAAACAACAGAACTCGTATATGTCCATTGGAGGATGGGACCAGCATCGACATGCAGAGGTTAGAGGAAGTGGATTTCAGCTTATGTTAAGGAAGCAGGATTTTATACAAGAGAAGTTGTTCAATAATGGAAGGGGCTTCCCTGAAAGTACTTTACATGACTGGGCCATCCGCTCATTGATGGCACTCACACAGAAGGGAGGGGACCACCGGGACCCCGTTGAAGGGATTCTTACAGCAGGGAGAAAGTTTTCCTCTCCTTCTAAATTCTTACTGTATTTTAAGATTTGATATACCAGAGAAACATTCTTATTCTGGTTTTAGGCTACCTAACAGTTACAGGCAGGTAGATAACTTGGATAAGATGTTATTCTGAAGCAGCTCAAGTAAAAGCTCTAGAAAGTATGCAGCGTTCAGGGAAGATCACAAACATGAAGAAGAATTCAGTGATGAAAAAAGCCCTTGGCTAATTAAGACAGGGGACAAGATAATGATACATTTATTAGAACGGTACATTTCTTTTTCACTTTTTAAATTTATGTTCTTTTTTTTTTTTAATGGCAGGAGAGTTGACACAACGTTACATTAGTTTGGGGTGTGCGGCATAGTGAATTGAGCAAGTCTGTATGCTGTGCTCTGCTCATCCCAAGTGTGGCTACCCTGTGTCACCACACAGGATCACAGCACCACTGACCATATTCCCTGCGCTGTACCTTTTATCCCCATGACATATTCATTCTGTCACAGGAAGCCTGGATCTCCCAATTCCCTTCACCTGTTTTGCTCATTCTATATGCCCCCACAACCACCAGTTTGTTTTTTGTATTTATGGGTCTGCTTTGTTCGTTTGTTTAGCTTTTCAGATTCCACATATAATGAAATTATATGATATTTGTCTTTCTCTGTTTGACTTATTTCACATAGCATAATACCCTCTAGGTCCATCCATGTTGTCACAAATGGTAAAAATCTCATCCTCTTTTATGGCTGAATAATATCCCATTGTATATATTTTCAATGGTGCATATTTTTAAAAGAACAGACTATGAAAGACTTTACACCGGGAAAGACAATCAGAATGACTACCTTGGAAGGAAAAGCTGGTGTAGGATAATTTAATTATTACACTGTTACAAATTTCAGTAACAACCAAAAACCGTGCAATCATAGGTTAACACTAAGCTTTAAAGAAAATTATTAACAACACGACAAAATGGATAATTAATTGGTTAAATGGCAAGAATCCTATTTAAGTTCTTGAAAAATATGTTCTAGTTTCAAGATTTTAGACACCCTGATTCAGGCTCTTTCTCTTTCTAAAACCAGAATGCCAAATGATTGCTCTAAAGGCAATAAAAGCAATTTAAATTTGAACATCACTTGGTTTAGAATACTCCTGCCATCATAACCAGCAATATATTACCTCCCTGCAGGCAGTCCTATGAAGGAAAGAAAAACTGTAAGCAGACTGCTTGTGGACGTGGACCCAGAGAGCGGGGAATCAGTCAGAGGAGGCACTATTTAATGCTGTCAGATTAAGGCTGCCCTTTGCACCTGTCACCATGACAGATATGACCTTGCAAAGGGACCCAGATGCTCAAGACCATGACCGAGGTTTCCTATAATTCTGAGGCATTTTCAAACTGTAAAGAGGCCCATTTAAACTAAGCAAAGTCATATTTAAAAAAAAAATTTTTTTTAAGATTTTATTTATTTATTTGAGAGAGAGAGAATGAGAGACAGAGAGCATGAGAGGGAGAAGGGTCAGAGGGAGAAGCAGACTCCCTGCTGAGCAGGGAGCCCGATGTGGGACTCGATCCCGGGACTCCAGGATCATGACCTGAGCCGAAGGCAGTCGCTTAACCAACTGAGCCACCCAGGCGCCCCATATTAAAAACTTTTAAGTTAATGACTTTAACAAGAAATATTACTGATCACTTTGGAATTAAATAAACTGGAATAGTGAGAAATTATTTCCTTCCTAATCTGTCCTGTACTAGGTATGTTTAGAAAAATTTAACAGTTTTATTAAAGTAAAACTGATGCACAGTAAACTTCCCACACACAAAGTGTACGCTTTGTTAAGTTCTGACGTATGTATACACCTGTGAAATCATTGCCACAACCAAAGAAAGGAATATACCCAACCACCCTCCAAAGGTTCCTGGTGTCCCTTTGTCGTCTCCTCTGCCCTCCCCCAGTCAATGGCCCCTCAATCGATTCCCACACTTGAGCCGGTTTACATACCCCAGAACCTCTTGAATGAAGGGGAAGGTGGGTCGCCTTCAGGAAGGACCCTGAAAATTTATACTCTGAATCTTTCTCCCAGCCTTCCCCGAAGGGGCCTATAGCTTTTTATCAGAGGAACTGTTTATTGGCGAAAAGGAAATAACCAGACTTTCTGGGGACTACCAGACTCTGGTTCTGAACTGACACTAATTCCAGGAGACCCCAAACATCACAGTGGCGCACCAGAGTAGGGGCTTATGGAGGTCAGGTGACCAGTAGAGTTTCAGCTCCATCTCGTGGTGGCTTCAGTGGGTCCCTGACGCCATCCTGTGGTTATTTCCCCAGTTCCAGAATGCATAATCGGAAGAGACAGATTTAGCTGCTGGCACGATCCCCACATTGGTTCCCTGGCCTGTGGAGGCAAGGCAATTATAGCGGAAAAGGCAAAATAGAAGCCATCAGAACTGCCTCTACCTAGGGAAATCATAAAACCAAAAGTAATATAGCATTCCTGGGGGATTGCACAGATTAGTGCCACCATCAGAGCCTTGAAAGACGTAGGACGGGTGATCCCCAACCACCCCCTTGCAGAAGACGGATGGATCTTGGAGAGGACACTGGAGTATTGTCAATTTAACCAGGTGGCGGACTTCAACTGCAGTGCTGTACCAAATGTGGTTTCGGTGCTTGAGCAAATTCACACACACACCCCGGTACGCAGCTATTCATCTGGCATATGCCTTTTTCTCCATCACTGTCTGTAAGGCCCACCAGAAGGAGCTGCTTTCAGCTAGCAAGGCCAGCAATGCACCCTTACTGTCCTACCTCAGGGGTACATCAGCCCTCCAGCCCTACGTCCTAATTTGGTTTTTGAGGCTCCTGATCACCTTTCTCTTCCATATCACACATGATCTGTTATATTGATGACCTTATGCTGATTGGGCCTGGTGAGCAAGAAGTAGTAACTACTCTAGACTGATTGGGAAAACAGCTGTATGAAAATAAATCGAACTAAAATTTAGGGACCTTCTAGGCTAGTGACTTCTAGGAGGTCCAGTAGTATGGGGCATGTCAAGATACTATTTCCAAGGTGAAGGATAAGTTGTTGCATCTGACCCCTCCTACAACTGAAAAAGAGGGACGATGCCTAGTGGGCCTCTTTGGATCTTGGAGGTAACATATTCCTCATTTGGGAGTAGGACTCCAGCCTATTTTCCAAGTGACCTGAGAAGCTGCTGCTGAGTGGGACCCAGAACAAATGAAAGCTCTGCAACAGGTCCAGGCTGTTGTTCAAGCTGCTCTGCCCCTCGGGCCATATGTTCCAGCAGATTCAATAGTGCCTGAGGTGTCAGTGGGAGACAGGGACGCTTTTAGAACCTCTGGCAGGCCCCTGGAGGTGAACTGCAGTACAAACTCATAGGATTTTGGAGCAAAATCCTGTCATCTTCTGCAGATAACTACTTCCCTTTTGAGAAACAGCTCTTGGTCTGCTACTGGGCCAAAATAGAGACTGAACACTTAACCATGGGCCCCAAGTTCCATGAGACCTGAGATGCCCATCATACATGGGGTATTATCTGATCCATCAGCAGCACTCCCTCATCAAGTGGAGGTAGTAGACACGAGATGGAGCCTGAGCAGGTCCTGAAGGCACAAGTTACATGAACCAGCGACCCAGATGCCCACCCTCCCTGCTCCCACTACAACGCCGTCTCTCTCCCAGCCTGCATCTATGCCCTCATGGGTGGTTCCCTACGATAGCTGACAAAGGAAGAGAAGACTCAGGCCTTGTTTACAGATAGTTCTGTATGATATGCAGGCACCATCCTAAAGTGGACAACTGCAGCACGATAGCTCCTTTCTGGCACATCCCTGAAGAACACGGTGAAGGGAAATCTTCCCAGCAGGCAGGACTTGGAGCAGTGACCTGGATGTTCATTTTGCTTGGAAGGAGAAATGGCCAGATGTGCAATTTTATACTGACTAATAGGCAGTGGCCAATGGTTTGGCTGGATGGTCAGGGACTTGGAAGAAGTAAGATTAGAATATTGCTCAACATCACTCAGCATCAGGAAAATACAAATCAAAACCTCAGTGAGATACCACCTCACACCAGTGAGAATGGCTAAAATTAACAAGTCAGGAAAAGACAGATATTGGTGAGGATGCAGAGAAAGGGGAACCCTCCTACACTGTTGGTGGGAATGCAAGCTGGTGCAGCCACTCTGGAAAACAGTATGGAGCTTCCTCAAAAAGTTGAAAATAGAGCTACCCTATGACTCAGCAATTGCACTACCGGGTATTTACCCCAAAGATACAAATGTAGTGATCTGAAGGGACATTTGCACCCCAATGTTTATAGGAGCAATGTCCATAATAGCCAAACTATGGAAAAAGCCTAGATGTCCATCAACAGATGAATGGATAAAGAAGATGTGGTGTGTGTATATCTATATATCTATATCTATCTATCTATATATATACACACATATACACACAATGGAATATTTTTCAGCCATCAAAAAAATGAAATCTTGCCATTTGCAATGACATGGATGGAACTAGAGGGTATTATGCTAAGCGAAATAAGTCAATCAGAGAAAGACAATTATCATATGATTTCACTGATATGAGGAATTTGAGAAACAAGACAGAGGCTCATAGGGAAAGGGAGGGAAAAATGAAACAAGACGAAACCAGAGAGGGAGACAAACCATAAGAGACTCTTAATTTCAGGAAACAAACTGAGGGTTGCTGGAGTGGTGGGGGGTGGGAGGGATGGGGTGGCTGGGTGATGGACTTTGGGGAGGGTATGTGCTATGGTGAGCACTGTGAAATGTGTAAGACTGATGAATCACAGACCTGTACCCCTGAAACAAATAATACATTATGTTAATTTAAAAAAAAAAGGAAAGAAAGAAAAAAAAAGAATATTGGTGACAAGGAAGTCTGGTTGACATAGATATATGAGTAAGAGGTACATGGTAAACCTCTCTGAATGGGGAGAAAAAATGTGGAGGTATTTCTGTCCCACGTGAATGCTCACCAAAGGGTGACCTCAGCAGGGAGGATTTTAATAATCAAGTGAATAGGATGATCTCTTCTGTAGATACCAGTCAGTCTCTTTCTCCAGTCAACCCTATCATCGCACAGTGGGCCATGAACATAGTGGCTGTGTGGTAAGGAAGGAGGTTATGTGCGGGCCGATCAGCATGGACTTCTCACCAAGGCTGACCTGGCTATGACTCCTGCTGAGCACCCAATCTGCCCACAGCAGAGACCAACACTGAGTGCCCAATATGGCACCAATGCCCAAGGTGGTCAGCTGGTTACATGGTGGCAGGTTGATTACATGGGACTGCTTCCATTACGGAAGGGGCAATGTTTCATCCTACCTGGAACAGATGCTTACTCTAGATACAGATTTACTTTCCCTGCATGCAGTGCTTCTGCCAAAACAACCATCTGTGGACTTACAAAATGCTTTAAGCACTGTCATGGTATTCTACGAAGCATGGCTTCTAATCAAGTAACTCACTTCATAGCAAAAGAAGTGTACAGTGGGCCCACGCTCATGGAATTCACTGGGCTTACCAAGTTCTCTACCATCTTGAAGGAACTGGTGTGATAGGACGGTGGAATGGCTTTTTGAAGACACAGTTACAGTGTGAGCTAGGTGACAATATGTCTCAGGGCTCTAGCAAGGTTCTCCAGAAGGCTGTAAATGCTCTGAATCCACATCCAATATATGGTGCAGTTTCTCCCCTACCAGGATTCATGGACCCAGAAATCATGGGGTGGAACTGGGAATGGCACCACTCACGAGTACTCCCAAGTGACTCACTAGCAAAATGTTTGCCTCCTGTTCCCCTGACTTTATGCTCTGTTAGCCTAGAGGTCTTAGTTCTAGGAAAAGGAATGCTTCCACCAAGAGACACACAATGAATGATTCCATTGAGTTGGAAATTAAGACAGCCACCCAGCTACTTTGGGCTCCTTGTGCCTCTAAATCAACAGCAAAGAAGGGAGTTCTCATGCTGGCTGGTGTGATCGATCCTCACTACCAAGGGGAAATTGGACTACTACTCCACAATGAAAGTAAGGAAGAGTGTCTGAAATACAGGAGATCCCTTAGGGTATCTATTAGTATTACCATGCCCTGTGATTAAGGTCAATTGAAAACTATAACAACCCAATCTAGGCAGAAGTACTAAAGGCCCAGCTTCTTCAGGATTGACTGTCTGGGTCATCCCACAAGATACCTGGTGAAGACGAGGGGAATACAGAGTTGGTAGTGGAAGAAAGTAGTCATAAATACCACCTATGACCCCATAACCATTACAAAAATCGCTGTACTTCCTCCTCTTGTTATGAGTATATCTGTGTAGGAATACGTGTGCATAAATCATTTTAATATATATGTTACAATATGTCTTTGTTGTCTTTCCTCTCTTATTCCTTTATCATGTAAGACAAGATGCATTGACTTTATATCATGACATTTAAGTACTGTTAATTTTTATCATAGTATCTAAGTTATGGGATTTCAAGAAGAGCGAACATCAGTTAAGGATTTTATATAAGGGGTTAGTGTGTTTTCCATTGTATGTAGGATAGCTGTATCACGTTTGGTGGAATTATGACCTCGTTATTGTCTTTATTGGGAGATTAAGTTCAGTTTAAGGAGATGTGCATGGCTGCCAAACTGACAGGGATGGACTTGTGATGGTTAATCCAAAGTGTCACTTGACTGGGCTACAGGTTGCCCAAATTTAACATTGCTTTGGGTGTATCTGTGAGGGTATTCTCAATGAAATTAGCATCTGAATTGGTGGGCTCAGTAAAGTAGAATCCTCTCCCCAGGGTGGGTGGACAGCAACCAATCCCTTGAGGGCCTGAGTAGACAAAAAAAAAAAAAAAAAAAAGCAGAGGAAGAGAGGATTCAGCCCCTTGCTGCCTGCCTGCTTAACATAGGAAGCTGGTCTTCTGCCACTGGACTGGGATTTACACCCACAGGCTCCTCTTATCTTCAGGACTGGGTCTCCAGCTTGCAGACGGCAGATCCTGGGACTTCTCAGCCTCCATAATCATAATGGTTTTGTTCCTCCAGAGAACCCTGCTACAATTCGACTCTTCATTGGTAGCCACTCCAGTGAGCACACAATGGCACCTCACCGTGGTTTAGTCTGCATTTCCCTAAAGACCAATGATATTGGTCATCTTTTCACCTGCTTATTTGCCGCTCATAGATCTTCTCTGGTGAACTGTTAAAATCTTTTGCCCATTTTTCAAAATGGAGGGCTTTTATTCACCTTGAGTTTTGAGAGTTCCTTATGTACTCTGGATACCAGTCATCTATCAGATGAAGGATTTGTCATTTTCTCCCACTCTGGCTTGTCTTTCCACTCTCTTGGTTTCCTTCAAAGAGCACACGTATTTAATTTTGATGAAGTCCAATTTATCAGTGTTTTCTTTTATGGATTGCACTTTTTGTGTCCTATCTAAGAAATCTTTGCCTAACCCAAGGTCACAAAGATTTTCCTTTATGTTTTCTTCCAGAAATGTTGTAGTTTTAGATTTTACATTTAGGTCTATGATCTATTTTTAATTTTTCTATAAAGTGCAAAGTATTTATTGAAGTTCATTCTCCCCCCATATGATAGCCAATGGTTCTAGCATTTGTTGAAAAGACTATCTTTTCTCCACCAAACTGACTTTGCACCTTTGTAAAAAAACAAAACAAAACAAAACAAAAAAACCCAGAAACAATGGTCTATATCTGTGTGGTTTCGTTTCCGGACTTCCTAATCTAGTTCATTGATGATTTGTGTATCTCAATATGAACACCACAGTGTTCTAATTAGTGTAGCTTATAAGCCCTGAAATCAACTTTGGTCTACTTTTTCAAAGGTGATTTGGCAATTCTATGTCCTCTACATACCTCTATGAATTTTAGGTTGTCAACTTCTACAGAAAAACAAAAGAAAACAAAACAAAAAAACCCCCAAAACAGCCTGCTGGGATTGTGACTGTGATGAATCTATAGATCAGTTTAGAGAGAAATCACATCTGAACTATACTGAGTAGCTCCCTCACACACGAGTGCTTATCAATACTTCACTGAATACCCAAGGGGTACCTTCTGCAAGTCTCTGGACGTCCCTCTGACTCTGCCCTGCAAACTCTAGCTGCGTGGTCCTCCTGGACTCAGTTCCATCTCCTCAACTCTGCCTGGGCCTCCCCTCCCTGTGTTGCAGCCTGGATACTCTCTCAAGGCAGTAAGCTGGGCGATCAGAGGGCTCACCTCGTTTATTTTCCGTCTCTCTGTGTTCACTGTCCTTCACTGCTAGATGCTCATGTCTTCGATAGTGCTGTTTCATATATTTTGCCCATTTTAAAAATTGTTTCAGGCAGGAAAGTAAATCCGGTCCCTGTTATTCCATCTTGGTGGAAGTCTCAATTTTTAATTTTTAATGTCATATCTGTTCTCAAAGTTATAAAATTCAAGTAAAAATAGGACAAAAACATAACTAGTAATTAGTATAATGTTTTATCACCATTCGTTTATTTGTTCATTAATCCATTTCATTCCAAAAATATTTACTGAATTCTGCACAGTAAGCACTGTCCTGGCACATGAGCATACAATCCTGAAGGTCAAAGCCAGACATGCGCCTTGCTCTCACAGAGCTTACAATCTAGTGGGACAGACAGACGTTACTCAAGTAACTATGAACACATATGAAACACTGCAATTGTGACAGCAGCTATGAAGAAAAGAATAGAATAAGCTACTCTGGTAACCTACAGGAGGGTGATTTTATGGTATTTGTTTCTATTGAGCCTATATATCCGTGAGTTGAAAATATCACTACTTTTTCTTTATTTGCAAAGAAATTACATTCGGGATACAGTAGGGAAAAAATGTCCAACAAATACACTTCTCAATATATGATGTGCTAGATTAAGATAATATATGAAGTGCTTTGGATCGCATAAAAAATTTGACACTATCCTTTTGAGACTTAAGATCTAAGTGGGCACATAAAATATAAAGAAATATAAATGTTATATATCTACATTCTATATGAATATAAATAGAAGTTTACCACTTGAACATTATTTTGTCTACCCTCATTTAAAAGATTATCTTTTCTATCAGCCTTAATTTCAGAAATTTGATAAGTTTCTTTCAGAAAACAATACATTTATTTTATTTTGTTAAGTCTTACCTAGATATCTCAGCTTGGGAATTCTTCTCCCCATCGACAGTGAAAGGAGATGCTCCAGTTAGTAATTCATACATTAGAACACCTAAACTCCACCAGTCAACTGCCTATAAAACAATAATATCATTTTATAGAATATGAATATATATTTTATAAGAAAGGAGAATGAACAGAATAAAACTATATATTTGAAAAATATTTTAACAAGAAGATTTTGTATATAGCTTTCTGTGTAAGAAGTATTAAATTAAACACTTGCAAGAAAGACATTTAGAGAACAAATATCCGGGTATTCTCAGAATAGAATTTAAACACAGTGATAGTCAATCAAGGGGCTAAAAGTGCTTTCATTATTTCCTAAATCATTAAGTAATGGTTTTATTTTGGTTAATTAAAAAAATTTTTTTTCAATTTTATTTTACTATTATTTTTTAAAGATTTTATTTATTTGATAGTGAGAGAGAGAGACAGAGAAAGGGAGAGAGAGAGCACGAGATCGGGGAGGGTCAGAAGGAGAAGCAGACTCCCCACTGAGTGGGCAGCCTGATCCGGGACTCAATCCTGGGACTCTGGGATTATGATCTGAGCTGAAGGCAGTCGCTTAACCAACTGAGCCACCCAGGCACTCCAAATTTTAAAAATTTTAAGTAAACTCTTTAGACTTATTATGGGGGAAAAAAGAAAAGGAACATTCAGCATTTTTATTAATTATTTAGCTCCAATAAGTATTATGAAATTCCTTGAACTCAAAGAACAAAAATGAAAAAATCCCATCTAATGATACCATATTTCATAACCACCTAAATTTTCAATTCTTCTTATAGGACCTATCACATACATCTTCATTTATTTGAGTCTTCAATTGTGGGAAACATGAAGATACTTAAATAATATAAAATAAAATGAGATCTAAATTGGAAACCAACTTATAAATGCAGTTACCTGAACTGAGAGCAGAGTTTAAAGAACCCTGACATTAGTTCTTTTATAATTAGGCAAATCAAAATTTCAGTATTTGTTGAATACACAAGCTTATACCAAGAGATATTAACTGGATGCTAAAATTTTTAACCCTGCTTCCAAATTTCAGGGCAAAGATTTCAGAGAGATGATGCAAAATTTATGGACCTAGAGCTATTTTAAAGAAAATACATAATGATGACATATAAAACATGATCAGGCTGTCTGCAATCATAAAAGGAACAGTGTGGAGCCAGGTACACTGATAAGCGCTTTGCATATATTGTCACATTTAATTACCTCAAAGTCATCAAGGTGTTCCACGAACAGGAAAGAGTATTTATTGACTAGCTATATTCCAGACTCAGGTATACAGGAATTCTTGGAGGTTCTATAAGGTTTTCATCCTTAAAAATTGGTTACATTAGGTCGTAGAAGGTAATTTTCAAATTTTAACAGTTATAAATTCCTATTAAACTGTTGAGGACAACAGTTTCAAAGAATACCATGCAGTAAATGAAACCAGCAATTCAATTATTTTATTTATACAAGCCGTTTTACTGCCACCGGAGTCAGGACCCTCAGAATGTTTTGCTGTTGGATTTAAAACCAGCTGTTGAGATGATACAGATCAACAATCAGATTCCTAATCATATGGCCTGAAACCAATACCATACCAACTTGAAGAACAGGCTTTAAGTATATGATTAGTTATTAGTAAGGAGACCAAAGATTCTCCACACTTAAGATATTTGGACTGAATATGTGGGATTTTGAAAGGGGATGAGGGAGAAGGGACGATGAGGAACAAAAAAATAGTCAAAATTCCTTATTTGGAGAAAATTATTAATACAGCAAAAGCATTAAGATGGCACCAAAGAAATCTTACCCTTTAATACAGGAAGAAAAAATATGTGACCTAGATTTTATAACAAAACTGCTTAAGATGCTTCCTCTACAATCTTTACTTTGCACAAAGGGAAGTGAGGTTTTTAGAGGGCTTAAGGAAAACAAACCTGGACTATCTTGAATGCAGGATTTTTTTCTTTCTCCAAGGATTGTTACAATGCTTATTTCTGTTGAAGAGATAATCAACAAAGTCTATCTTCTTCCTCTAAAACTCTAGATATCATAATTTGTTCATGTATTCAAAGCAAAGGAGAGAAAACAATGAAGGTAAGACAATACCAGAAAGAGGGCTCTGATGAAGAGACTGGACCCGAGTTATTAACTAGGGTTCTTATTAAACATTTTATGGAGATATAAGGAAGTCTAGAACATACCTTGTCATGTCCTGAATCTCCCCCTCTGACAATATCCGGTGCCATGTATTCAATAGTCCCACAAAAGGAATATGCTCTTTCAGCCTTAAACAGTCAAACAAACAAAAAGGCATTTGATTTCAAACCAGACAAATGATAAAAAAAAAAGTCAGGATTACATGTTAGTGGTTGAGATACACCACAGTAGAAAAGTAGTGGTAGAATCTATTTGACAGACTCCCCCCTTCTCACCAGGTCAGATCATCACTACATAGTGAGTCCTGGGTGCATGTCCTGTCCAAAGACTTCCTTTGCTTGAAACCTTCCCATCTATCCACCCATCCATCCACACACCCATCCATCCATCCATCCACTCTTCCTTTTTGCAGTATGTATGTATATTTCCATTATTGGTTTCTTGTACCATTCTTTTTGTAAAACTTCAAGTAGTCCTAGTAGGGTAACAAGAACTGTCTAATACTTCAGTACTTTATTTCCAGATAGGCAAGATTGGGAAAACACTGGGAAACCTTAAGGGGAAAAAGAGACCAAATTCTAAGAAGGAGAATAGGGAGCCCAAAGATGAAAAACGACGAAAAATATTTTTTCCCACCTTATTTGGTTTAGGTTTGGCACTGCCAATCATATGTTCAGTAATGATGCGCAAAATTGTTTTTATTTTATAAAAGGATTGTCTCTTAAAGACAGTTGTTTCTCTTTTGTAGAGCTTTAAAAAGGTCTAGATTTAATGATCAATTGTGTCTTATGACATTCCAATGAAACAAAGGAGAGTAAATATCTAAATTATTATACAGATATATTAAATAGGGAAAAAAGAATTCCTCTTTGACAAGATACATTCTTACGGCTGTATCTGAAACTTTTTAAGGCACTTCGGAGCCATTAAAATATTTTACAAAATTACTTTTTTTTTTTAAAGATTTTTTATTTATTTATCTGAGAGAGAGAATGGGAGACAGAGAGCATGAGGGGGGAGGATCAGAGGGAGAAGCAGACTCCCCGCTGAGCAGGGAGTCCGATGCGGGACTCGATCCCAGGACTCCAGGATCATGACCTGAGCCGAAGGCAGTTGCTTAACCAACTGAGCCACCCAGGAGCCCCTTTACAAAATTACTTTAAAGGAAACTTCAATTTACACTTTACTCTTCTTCCACTATCAAGGTTTTAAGAAAAATAAGCATTCCTCTTATTTACCAATTTTAAAAGTAAAGAACACTACTCTAGCAATGTTATAGAATGAATTAGTAGAAGTCCTTTACTTTATTAGGGGAAGTTAAGCACAGAGACAATAAATATAATGAATTTATTTAAACACTTTGGTAAAAGTGTATTTAAACTACTTAATCATAATATACATATATTATATGTCATATAATTAATACGGTTTAAGATTCATTTCTTTCTTTTTATGTGCTACATTTGCTGAAAGATCACATCCCCAGAAACTAAAAGAAATAATTTACTTATGCTTATATCTGCAGAAAATTTTCTTTTTTGTTACCTGGCAGAACAACGTTATTGACTAGCTAATAAAAACCATATATCAAATATTATCTCTCTGCTTAATCATTTCAGTACCAAATGCTAATTTTGTATTAAACTACTAGAAAAATTAAAGCTAAATAAAATTGATTCCATTTAATATCTGCATAAAAAGTTAATGAATAATTTTTAACTTTGTTAGACATGCTTAGGAAAAATGTGTTAGGAAGCATTCATCCGTTTACCGAATTATTAAAAAAGAAATAGTACAAAATTACTTTTTAAAAAAACCCCAAACTTCATAAAACCAGTGTTTTTAGTTAATATACTATTTATTATGCAATAGCCTTTTTTTGGATAAGCCAAAATCACTGTGTAGCTGGCATAAAGAAACATGAAAATTACTAAGAGTGTTTATGATTTGATCTCATCTTAAAAGATACCTTTAAAACATTATATCCTAAATCAGGTTTAGATATACTAAAAGAAAAAAATAATTCTCCAAACTGGTTTAGGAGTAAAAAGATAATGAGTTTTGGGGCGCCTGGGTGGCTCAGTTGGTTAAGTGCCTGCCTTCGGCTCAGGTCATGATCCCGGGGTCCTGGGATCGAGCCCCGCATCAGGCTCCCTGCTCGGCAGGAAGCCTGCTTCTCCCTCTCCCACTCCCCCTGCTTGTGTTCCTGCTCTCGCTATCTCTGTCAAATAAATAAATAAAACCTTAAAAAAAAAAAAAAAAGATAATGAGTTTTGACTGATTGCTTCTCTAGTTTTTATTTATTTAGAAAACTAGTCTTTTTAGCAAATATAAACGTTCACTTCCATTTACAGGCAGCTCCATGTCAAACCATTTTGAAATTAGACACATTTCCTTCTAAGTATGAGACAATGATTAAACTTAACAAGCTGAGGATCAAGAAAATATGCACTCTCTTCTTCAAAACACTAGATATTCATAAGTTTAGTGTAAAGAGGATATGAAACACATAGATCTTATTAAGTGCCACAAAGGTTTGACAGTCACCACTACTTCCCATGTCTTCCTTTCTCTGACAATGAGAACTATGGCAGCTCAGTTCTGGATTGTCTCAACGGAGGGGAAGCTCAGAACCACATTAAGTGCCCAAAGAGGTATTGTCTACCTTCTCTGTGTGATTTTTGAGCTCCTTTTTAATTCACTTTAGGTTCTCTGTTTTGTGCTTGTTTTATGTATTTTTGGGGGGTGGTGGTGGTGGAAGGGAGTAGGTAGTATCTACATTAATATAATAATTATCTATCTGATTGAAATTCCAGGAGACAGAAAAATTAAAGCCTAAGTGTTGGGAAATTCCAGTCACTGAGAAATAATAGTGAAGAAAGCATTTCTTAAGTTTCTCTGTTATTTTAAAACATTGCCATTTTAGCCTCCTGCAATTCTGTATCTGCTTCCTCTTTCTCAGTGGAAGTGTTGCTCCCTCTGGGTTTTAACTTATGGTGTATCAGCCTTGACTTCCTAAGAGTTTTATCTTTTATTTGTAAACATATCCCTAATTTACTTTTCAATTTGTGTTTATCTGCCTAGGCATGTTATTGGGAGTGTAAACTAAATGCCTTTCAAATAATTCTACCAAGAAGATAAACTGATGAGGTATGACAGGGGAAGGTCAGTAGTGGGGGCAGGAAATATTTCTAGGTAATATTTTATGAACTATGATATAAAAAGGCTAGGATAACAGAGCTAAATTCTGTTGTTTATTATTTGTTCAAAGTATTTTTATGGTAATATTCCTCTCAAGGAGAAAAGGCAATCAACCTATGTAGCATTTAAGTCCACACTATTTTATAAGCAACATTACTGATTAAAGCTAGCACAGAGTTAAAAGATTGTGAATGAGAATTTACTTGAATGTAAAAATGGTAAAAGCAGTGTGTGTGTACCATCCTGGCAGATAATACAGAGTATTCTTGTGCTTAAGTAATCAGCTGATCAAGGAGGTTTCACTGTTCCTTAGAGAAAAAGATCAGATAGCACTGGACAAAAAACTGGTTTCCTTCTAAGGGAGAATCCAAACTCTTAGGCATTTCTCAATAAATACTAGGTTAAATCATCCCTAGCTTTCATTTGCTAATGTTTTATTCTGATCTTACTTGTTTATGATAAATTTGTAAGTTAAATATAAATTTACCAATGAGAAGTTTCTCCCTCTTGTGTTTTTTCCCATCCTAATTTTGACAAATCTCCTCACAAGTATCTAGAAATGTTTGATTTTTTAAAAGAAGTAAATATTGGGCGCCTGGGTGGCTCAGTTGGTTAAGCGACTGCCTTTGGCTCAGGTCATGATCCTGGAGTCCCGGGATCGAGTCCCGCATCGGGCTCCCTGCTCAGCGGGGGGTCTGCTTCTCCCTCTGACCCTCTTCCCTCTCGTGCTCTCTGTCTCTCATTCTCTCTCTCAAATAAATAAATAAAATCTTTAAAATAAATAAATAAATAAAATAAAAGAAGTAAATATTGTACTGCTAATCATCTATGACTGTGTTCACAAGAAAGAAAGGGGAATCCCTAGATGCCAGCCATGAAGAGGGTGCAGAAAACCAGTGAGGTAGGCATACGACCTATGCTGCAGCCGCACAAAGGGAGGGCCTTAGCTTAGAAAACAAACACATAAATATTGCCCTTGTGAAATCAAATCCCGAGGCTTGTGCCTCTTGTAGATTTAGGGCCTGAATTTATTCTTGTCCTCCATGGTATGGGGAAGTGAGAAAATCTGGTCAACATGGTGCTACTCTGGAACACATGACAGAACCAGAGAAATTTCCACAACCTAGCTGGATCAGGGTTCACATACAGAAAGCCCTTGAGTCTCAAAATTTCTAAATATGTGAACTGGACTCCTCAAACCAAACAGAAGGATTACTTGAAATACTAGAACAACAATCTATAAAAGATTAGTATGTTGTAAAAGATGAAAGACATGAAGGACAATATCCATAAAACAACATATCAGTACAGAAAAGATTAGAAAGATAAGAAAAAGCAAATAGAACTATATAAATGAAAAAAATACAGTAATAAAAAACAGGCTGATTAAACAGAGTAGACACAACTAAAGAGAGAATCTGCAAACTAGAAGATATATTTGAGAAAATACTGCAAAAGTCCCAAGCAAACTAAATAAAAATATACCCATGAGTGGCAAATTCTTATTTCTTAACGTGAGTGATGGTTATAAGTGTTTGCCTTATAATAACCCCTAATCTGTACATTTATTTTTTGTTTTTGCATGTTTTATTTTAAAATAAAAAGATAAACCACTCCATAACCAGATATATCTATGATAGCTAAATTAACAATGAATATGCAATCCAAAATAAAGGGATTTTAAGACAAAGGGAGTTTACTATTCATTAAGCATTGTTAAAAAGACATCTAAAGGAGGCACTTCAGAAATAAACTGAACTCACAAGAAAAGAGTTAAGTTCTAAGAAGCAATAGTGAACAGAGAAAACCGGTAAATGTGAGAAAATCCTGAACAAGTACTGAATTTATAAAATGAAAATTATAGAATAATGATTAATTTGGGAAATATAACACAACGTGGGACCAAATAATAAGTAACAATAACACAGAAAATGAGATGGATAATTGAAGTTAAAACATTCCATGTTCTTGTAGTGGTCATGACAATTACAGACATAATTGTTAAGTCAGTATATAAGTTAAAAATTTCAAGGTAATAACCACTAAAAGAATAGAAATAGAGTATATATAACTTCTAGACCATTACGGAGAAATGAAATAAAGAAATCCTAATAATCTAAATAGGAAAGGAGAGGGAAAAGCAAAGAGAAATTGTGATAAAGAGAAACACATAGCAAGATAAGAGAAATAAGTAAAAATATATCAGTAATCATAATATACAGATTTAACTCACCAGTTAAAAGATAGAAACTCTCTGGATCAAAAACAAAATCCAGCTATATGTTATTTACAAAAGGCACACCTAAAACATAATGACAAAGAAATATTGAAAGTAAAGAGATGGAAAAAGAAGATATAACAGACCAGCACTAACCAATAGAAAGCTGGAGTACTTTTATTAAAAGCAGGAAAATAAACTTTAAGGCAAAAAGGATTATTAAAATTCAGTAGAGTTATCACATAATAATAAAAGGAACATTTCACTAGGGAAATAATACTATTCCAAACCTGAATACCCTCAATATTTTTTGAAAAGCCTTAAACTATATAAAGCAAGAATGGAGAGCTCTTCAAGAAGAAATGGACAAAACCACAACTGTAATGGGCATTTCAACATATCTCTTTTATAACTGACCAATCAAGCAGGAAAATAATTAGTGAAGCTATCAAAGATTTGCATGATGTTATGAGAATACAAAAAACTTTTATAGCAGAGAATACACATTCTTCTCAGGCATACATGTCATATTAACAGAAATTAACCATGTACTAGGTTACAAAGCAAATCTCAAATTCCACAGAAATAAGATCATATATAGTTTGTTCTCCAAACAGAAAGCAATAAAATTAGAACTCATTTACAAACAGATAACCAAAAAATCAATATATTTGAAAACCTAAAAACCTATTTCTAAATAATTCATGGCCCAAAGAAAAAACACTATGAATATGAGACTATTAGAGTAACAGTAAACATGCCATATATCAGAACTTGTGAGATATAGCTAAAGCTGTTCTTAAAATTCAGTTTTATTAAAAATGAAAAGATTAAGTGTTAGTGAGCTGGAGGTCCAACTCAAAAGTTTAGAAAAAGCATATGAAAGAAAAACTCAAAAAGTAAAAGAAACAAAGTAATAAAGGAACATCAGCAAAGAAATGGAAAAAATGAGAAGCTTGACAAAAGCTGTTTCTTGGAAAAGACTAATAGGCAAATTTCTAGCACACTGACAAAGAGAAAAAGAGAGGAAAATTACAGATCAATAATATTAATAATTTAAAAGGAAATATTACTACACTCATATTATTCAAAAATAAATGAATTCTATGAACGTGATGCCAAAGAACTTAAAAAGAAAAAATATTAACATTTTCTATAAAAACATAACTTACCAAAATTGACTCAAGAAGAAACTGAAAACCTAAATATTATTATAAATATTTTTAAAGAATTAAATAAGTATTTGAAAAGCTACTCACACTCACTTAGGAGGTGGGAAAAAAAATATACACCCTGATTGATAGTTATAGAGGTGCATTAAGAGGAAATATTCAGAGGAATAGGATTTCTATCTACATACATGATTCTAAATTCATTTCATGATGTTAGTATAAGTTCGAAACCAAAATCAGACAAATGTAATATTAGAAAAGAAAATTACAGGTCAACTTGACAATAAAGTCCTAAATAAAATATCAGCAAACAAAATCCAGTAAAGTATAAAACAACAACAACAAAACAGAAAGTAAAGTTTGTTCCAAGAATTGAAAGATGGTTTAACATTCAACAACAAATTCTATTAATATAACTCACAACAGTAGGTGACCAAAGAGAAAAACCATAAGAATTTATATCAGTAAACAACTAGAAACTAAGAATATAATTCATCTATCAAAAACCTAGAGTAAATACCATACTAAATTGTAAAACCCAAGACATGTAGCCTTAAAGTAAAAAGCAAGAGTACACACAAATAAAAGTAGACAGAATAAAGCCAAACCAAACCATCCACCCACAAACACATACAAAGTAAAAATAATGAGAATCACAAAGATATAAAGCCATCATTAGTGACAAGGTGGTTCAGATTTTTTCTCTTAATATAGTCGTTTACATAAAAAATCCAAGTGAATCTGTAGTGGAACATGAATTCAGCAACATTGCTATCTACAAGATCAGCAACATTCTTATGTGTTGCCCAAAAAACCATAAATATTCTAATTTTTGTAGACAGGAATAAAAATTACAAAGTTAATGGAAATAAATCTAATAATATAAGTATAAAGCATTACTTATTGAAGGAAATAAAAGATAACTAAATAAATGGGAAAGCATGAATATTCATTTATGCTAATTAGCTGATAGGAAGATTCAGTATCCAAAGATCACAGTTATTTCCAGATTAATTTATAAATTCAATTCCATTAATTCACATGGAGGAACGAAAGATCAAGAATAGAGAATACAGTGAAGAGTCAGACGAAAGGAGGAGAGAATGGTAGGATAAAAGTGAAGAGGAGAAAGATCTCACCTCTCCAGATTCAAGACTTACTACAAATTCATAGCCTTTAAGATTTTTTATTTTGACTTAGAGAGAAGCATCCAGACAAATGGAATTGAATGAAGAGAAATAGCAATAGAAATAGACTCCAAGGCATGTACAAGAATTTGGCATATGACAGAAGTTACCTTTCAAATCAGTAGGGAAAAGATTAACTGACTATTCGATGATAGTTTAGTCAGCTGGGTTAATCTATAAAAAGAGATAAAATAAGATCCCCACTTTGTTTTATATACAAAAATTAATTCCGGGGTGCCTGGATGGCTCAGTCGTTAAGTGTCTGCCTTTGGTTCAGGTCATGATCCCAAGGTCCTGGGATCGAGCCCTGCATCGGGCTCCCTGCTCCGCAGGAAGCCTGCTTCTCCCTCTCCCACTCCCCTTGCTTGTGTTCCCTCTCTCGCTGTGTCTCTCTCTGTCAAATAAATAAATAAAATCTTTAAAAAAAATTAATTCCTAGTAATTAAAAATTTTATTGTGCCAATTTTTAAAAGAAAAGCAAATATCTTACTGCATTGAGATAAAAAGAGATTTTGTTTTAAAAAATTCAAGGAAATTGACAACCCAATTTTATACCTCAAGGAACTGGAAAAAGAACAAACTAAACCAAAAGTTAGCAGCAGGAAAGAAATAAGTAGACCAGAAATAAATGAAACCTAGAGTAGAAAAAAATTTAACAAAATAAGAGTTGGTTTTTTGAAAATATCAACAAGACTGCCAAAATCTTAGCTAGATTAAAAAAAAGAGAGAGAAGATTCAAATAAATAAAATCAGAAATGAAAGAGAAGACATTAGAAGAAGCTACTATGAACAATTATACACCAAAAACTAGATAATCTAGAATGGATAAACTCCTAGAAACATACAATATATCAAGACTGAATCATGAAGAAATAGGAAGTCTGAACAGACACATAATCAGTAAGGAGAGTGAATCAACAATCAAAAACCTCCTCCCAGAAAAGCTCAGGACCAAATGGCTTACAGGAAAATTCTAAAAAAACATTTAAAGAAGTAGTAAGACCAATCCTCCTCAATTTTCCAAAAAACTGAAGAGAACACTTCCAAACTCATTGGATAAGGCCAGCATTACTCTGATACCAAAGTCAGCAAGAGATACTGCAAGAAACCTACAGCCGTATATTTCTGATGAAGACTGATACAAAAATCCCAATTAAATACTAGCAAACCAAATTCAACAGCACATTGAAAGGTTTATGTGACATGACTGAGTGAGGCTTATTCCTGGAATGCAAGGATGGTTCAAGACTTGAAAGTCAATCATCAGTGTAAAACACCATATTAACAGAATGAAGAACAAAAACAACATGATCACTTCAATTGATGCAGAAAAAGCATTTGACAAACTTCAACGCCCTTTCATGATAAAAACACTCAACAACAAAGAAGGAATAGAAAGAAAATACCTCCACATAGTAAAGGCCACATATGAAAAGCCTACAGTAAACATGACACTCAATGGTCAAAAACTGAAAGCTTTTCCTCTAAAATCAGGAACAAGGTAAGGCTGCTCTTACCACTTCTATTCAATATAGCACTAGAAGTCCTAGCCAGAGCAGTTAGGCCAAAAAAAAAAGATATCCAAATCTGAAAGGAGGAAATAAAATTATCTCTGCTTGTAGATTATATAATCTTATATGAAGAAAACCCTAAAGAGTCCACACAAAAAACTGTTAGAATAAGCACATACAGCAAAGTTACAGGATACAAGATCAACATACAAAAATCAGTTATATTTCTTTACACTAACAATGAACAATCCAAAAAAAATTAAGGGGAAAAGATCCCATTTAAAGTAGGATCAAGAATAATAAAATGCTTAGGAATTAATTTAACCAAGAAGTCAAAAGACCTGACAATGAACATGATAAAATATTGTGAAAGGAATTAAGGAAGAGAGAAATAAAAGGAAAGATATCACCTGCTTGTTGATTAGAAGACATAATATTTGAAAATGTCCATACTACCCAGAGTAATCTAGAGAGTCAATGTAATTCCTTTCAAAATCCCAATGGCATTTTTTTGCAAAAATAAAAAAATATATTAAAATTGATACGAAATCTCTAGGGACCCTGAATAGCCAAACAATCTTGGGAAAGAAGAACAAAGTTGGCAGTGTCACACTTCCTGATTTCAAAATATATTACAAAGCTACAGTAAACAATACATCTTGGTAGTGGAATTAAGACAGGCATACAGAGCAATGGAAAAAAATAGAGAGCCCAGAAATAAACCTTACAGTGCATTCAGTCAAATGGTCTTCAACAAGGGTGTCAAGACTGCATGATGAGCAAAGGATGGTCTCCTTAACATGTGATGCTGGGAAAAATGTGGACAGCTGCACGCAAAAGAATGAAGTCGGACCCTTACTTTATACCAATACAAAAGTTAACTCAAAATGGACTAAAGACCTAAATGTAAGACCTAAAACTATAAGGCTCCTAGAAGAAAAAGCAGAGGGAAAGTTTCATGACACTGGATTTAGCAATTATTTCTTGGATATGATACCAAAAGCACAAGCAACAAAAGCTGACAAATGGAAGGCAGCTATGCTCACCACTATATCACCAACGCTGGCTTAAAAGCTGACAAATGGGACAATATCAAAATTAAAAACTTCCTTGCATCAAAGGAAACAAAGTGAAAAGGCAACCTACAGAACAGGAGAGAAAATTAACAAATCTCACATCTGATAAGTGGTTAATATCCAGAATATATTAAGAACTACAACTCAACAAGAAAAAAGCAAATAACCTGATTAAAAACTAGGCAAAGAATTTCAACAGACATTCTTCCAAAGATGATAAACAAGAGACCAACAAGCACATGAGAAGATGTGCAACACCACTAATCATGAGAGAAATGCAAATAAAAGCTATAATGAGGTATCACCTCACACTCGTTACGAGGACTGCTATCAAAAGGGCAGAAATATTAAGTATAGGTGAGGATGTGGAGACACTGGAATGCTTGCACATTGTTGGTGGGAATGTAAAACGGTGCAGCCTCTATGGGACACAATACGGATGTTCCTCAAAAAAAATTAAAAATAAAATTATCACGGGGGAAAATAAATAATATAATCATATGATCCAGCAATTCTACTTCTGGATATATATCCAAAAGAACTTGAAAGCATTAACTCAAAGAGATATTTGTATACCTATGTTCAATGGCAGCATTATTCTCAATAGCCAATATGGGGAAGCAACCCAAATGTCCATTAGTGGATGAATGGATAAACAAAGTATGATATATACATATATTATAATATTACTTAGCCTTAAAAAAGAAGGCAATCCCATCACGTACTACAACACTAATAAACCTTGAAGACATTATGTTAACTGAAGTAAGCCAGTCAAAAAGATAAATACTGTATGATTCTACTTATGTTAGGTATCTAAAGTAGTCAAACTCACAGAAACAAAATAGAATGGTGGTTGCCAGGAGCTAGGAGGAGGGAAAACTGGGGAGTTGTTGTTCAATGGGTATAGAGTTGAGTTTTTCAAGATAAAACATTTCTAGAGGCCTGTTGTACAATACTGTGAATATAGTTAATACTACTGATGTACCCTTAAAAATAGTTTAGATGATAATTTTTATGTGTATTTTACAATTAAAATTTTAAAAATAATCTAATGTAAATACGAAAAGATTAGTAAATTTGATTTTATTAAAATGTCAAATCTGATGATGGCAAAAATACCATTAAAGACAAGTGAAAGACTTGGAAAAGAAATAAAGTATATAATTACAAATTATGGGTACCTAGAATATTTAAAGAACTGCAGAAAACCAATAATATCGGAAAAAAATTGCAACACTAAGAAAACACAGAGACCTAAATGTATCTCAGTAGGAGAATGGAGAAGTAAACTAGATAATTCATTTAAAAGAATATTATACAGAAGCTAAATTAATGAAACAGATTCATATTTATCAACTTAGATAAATTTCAAAAATAAGTCAAATAAAATACTTTGCAATATGATATGCCATTTATGTACATTTTAGGAACATAAGCTAACAGTGTATATAGTTTATGGATATATACATATGAAGTAGGGGTACTAAAACAAGATTAAATTCAACACACCATCTACTCTTTGCCTGCGCTTGTTAAGCTAAATGTGGTTGGAGCAAAACATAGAATCAGGCTGACCAGTTTCACTTTAAATCCATGACCATGAGCCTCAAGTAGGCCTTCAATGCTGTCCAGCAAACACACTCATTTCCTAATCCATTCACTCTCCCACAGATGTGGCTACTTATTTTATATCTTCTCCTCTCTCCTCAAACTCCCATGTCTCCTTTTCCTTCCTCACTTTCAGTGAGAACATAGAAGCAATCAGAAAAGACATTCCATAAGCTCCCATTACCACTTCTTGACAGCCATGTGCATCTGGGCCCAGGAACTCACCCTTCTCTTTCCCTAAGGATGAACTGACCAGGCCACTGGCTGAGGGCAGCTTCCCCACTTACGCACTGAGTTTATCCCTCCCAAGGTCAGTGTTCCAGCAATCCTCTCCCTTCTATCATTATTCTATTGACCTCCACTTCCTTTCCAGGAATGTGTCAACCAGCATATGATGTCTGCCATTTCTCCCACCTTAAAATAAAAAGACCTCTCTTGACCCCACTCCATCCTCTGCTGTCCTCCCCACACGATGTCACTATTCCTGTTTACAGAAAACCCCAAGAGCCTTAGGTTGTGGAGGACAATATGTCTATTCCCGTTCTCTCTCTCCTGAGATTTAGATTGAGCCAATGCTCAATCTCCAGTCCTCACCTTATTTGTCCTAATTTGTCCTAAACAGTATTTGACATAGTTGATCGCGTTCATCCTAGAAACATTTCTTCACTTGGCTCCCAAGACAACACACTTGCCTATTTTCTTCCAGTTTCCCAGTCCCTTTTTCCCAGTCTCCTTTGCTGGCGCCTCCTCCTCTTTTTACTCTCAGTGTCAGAGTAGCCTGGGGTTCAGAGCTTTGTCCCTTTTTCTTTCCTATCTGTACTTACTCTGTTGATATTCTCCTCCAATTTTTAAAAATATTTTATTTATTTATTTGAGAGAGAGAGAGAGCAGGGAGGGAGATTGAGAGGGAGAAGCAGACTCCCCACTGAGCAGGGAGTCCGATGCAGGGGCTCAATCCCAGGACCCCAGGATCATGACCTGAGCTGGAGGTAGACGCTTAACTGACTGAGCCACCCAGGCGCCCCTCTCCTTCATTTTCATGATTTTAAATATTACTTATATACTGGCAAATTCCATATTTATATCTCTACATGAGACTTCTCCCGCAAACTCCAGACTCAAATCTCCTACTGCCCACTAGACATCTCTGTAAGTCTAATAGTCATCTCAAATTCAAGCTGCTCAAATGCACTCTTCTACCTACCCGAAATCTTTCCATCAGAAGCCCACGCCATGTTAGTTGATAGCAACTTCATCTTTTCGGCCACTCTGGCCAACAACCTTAGGGATCCCCTGATTCCTCTTGCTCTCTCACATCCCACGTCCAACCCATCAAGAAATTTCATTATCCCTAATGTCAAAATATATCTAAAATCTGACTACTTACTACAACTTACTCTGCCACTCCACGGTCTAAAGCATTACCATCTCTTGCTAGGATTAGTGCAACAGTTTCCTAACTGGTCTCCATGTCTCCAGACTTGTCCCACCAAAAGAATTTCATACTTGGCAAACAAAATTACTTTTCTAAAATAAGTCAGATTATCTCACTCCTCTACTCCAAACTTTCCAATGTCCTCCATTTCACTAAAAGAAGTCACAGTCCTTACAACAGTCTTCAGTGCCCTGCATGCACCTCCACGCCCTTACTTCCTGCTACTCTGAGCCTCACTCACTCTATACATGTACACTGTATTCCTCATTGTTCCACAAACAGCCCAGGCATATTCCCACCTTGGATCTTTCACACCAGCTGATCTCTCTGCCTAAAAATCTCTTTCCTAAGATACTGATATGGCTCACACTCTCACTTCCTTCATGTCTCTATTCAACTGTCATCTTCTCAGCAAGACCATCCCTGAACCTCATTTAAAAGTGCAACTTTTTTGGGTGTCTGGGTGGCTCAGTCTGTTAAGTGTCTGACTCTTGATTTCAGCTCAGGTCATGATCTCAGGGTTGTGAGGTCGAGCCCTGTGTTGGGCCCTGCGCTCAACACAGAGTCTGCTTGAGATTCTCTCCCTCTGCCTCTCCCACCCCCTCTTTTAAAAAAAAAAAGTGCAACGATTTCTCACCCTAAAACTCCCTATCCCTTTTTCCTAGTGTATTTGTCTTCTTGTAACTTCCCAATATCTAACATATTTCATATATATTTTACTCATTTACTTGTTATTGGCTGCCTCCCTGTCTAGAGGAAAGATTTTTTTCTATTTTGTTCATTGCTAGATTTCAATACCAGATAGAAGAGTGCCTGGATCACAGAAGACATTTAATTGATATTTGCTGAATGAGTGGGAAAAAATGCAAAATGTTTATAATTGTATATGTGAATAGTGGGTGCAGAGATTCTATCATTTTTAATATTTTATTATATTTATATATTTCATAACATAAAAAATTAGAAAGAGATTTGGAAGGTATAAACATTTATTAATCACACTTATGCAATATCAGTTAATATTCCAGAATATTTTTTGCTAAATTCCCCTTAAGGGTTTGAAAGTCCCTGACACTCTGCATGGGTTTTAAGTAATTTTCCCCTTTTTCTTAGAAAATAGATAAAAATGATCTATTTTCAGATTAATACGGTCCATATTAATATAGAATAATGTGACTGCTAAATATAATTTACAAGTAAATAAAAATTACATATATTTAACCTGATTTGAACAAATGGAATATATATTATAGAAGTTTCTGTGAAAAGAATCTCCACTCAAAAGCTGTCCCTGCCTGGTCTGTGATGTCATTTACATTAAACCTACCCTCTGAGCTTGTGCATTGAACTTGTCTTAAAATTAGAAAGAGTATTACAATAAATCTTACCGGAGCCAATAATTTCTACTGTAAGAAAAGTTATAAAGGAATCTGTGAGGTAGACATCTGAGGGCAAAGCCCTGTCTATCTCCTTCCCCTCCTCCTGACCAAATGTAAGGGATCCACTCCAATATCTGGCAGAAGAACTTTACAAACATGGCTAAAACTAATGTGCTAGCATCTGTATATTGTAATACTGTTTAAGTAGAAGAAAGATTGGGGCAATGGAAAAATGCTCTGACTGGTTTCTAGATCTCCTGTTTTGTTGTTTTTTTTTAAAGATTTTATTTATTTGACAGAGAGAGACATAGCGAGAGAGGGAACACAAGCAGGGGGAGTGGGAGAGGGTGAAGCAGGCTTCCCACTGAGCGGGGAGCCCGATGCGGGGCCGATCCCAGAACCCTGGGATCATGACCTGAGCCGAAGGCAGACACTTAACGACTGAGCTACCCAGGCGCCCCTAGATCTCCTGTTTTCCCAACACTTCCTCTCAACGTTTACCCTAAAATAACTAAAATTATCCCAGAGTCACTGATTTGGGTGAATGACTGATAGGACTTATTTACAGAGACCTAATACATTTTTTAAAAAGATTTTATTTATTTATTAGAGAGAGAGAGAGCGCGTGAGTGAACACAAGCAGGGGGAGCAGCAGGCTCCCTGCTGAGCAAGGAGCCCGATGTGGGACTCGATCCCAGGACCCTGGGATCATGACCTGGGCCGAAGGCAGCCGCTTAACCGACTGAGCCACCCAGGTGTCCCAACCTAATACATTCTTTAGGAGGATATGCACGTGAAAAGAATTGTCAACATATATCACTGCGAATCAATTGAGGAAGGGGACAGAAGTAACTAAAAAGCTTCCTGAAAGAGTAGGGTTATCTGATTCCTAAAGCAAACATGCTCTTTATGGATCCTGAAGCTCACCTAGGCATCTTGAGATATATATGTCACAGCAGCAGAATACTGCAAATGACATTATTAACTAGGCATTTACTAAAGGCATAATTTAAAACTTTCCTACAATTCAGAAAAGGGAGAGTAATTTAAGATTCTCATTTGTATATTTTAGTTTTGTTCACAGTAATCTAAAATTTGAACAGTATGTCTTACACATAGAAACTGATATTTACTTACTGCTTCACACTGTAGAATATAATTTCATGAGCATCAACTCATTGTGTGATATGATGATCCTATAAATTAGATATGACAGCTATTATTTTACCGATGAAGAAACTAAACCTGAGAAGGGCTAATGACCAGGGCTTGCTTGCCCAACGTCACACAGCTACAGAGGGGAGACCTGAAAAAGATCCTCTTCCTTCAATACATGTTCTATCCACTATACACAAAGGCCACTTATATGTTCAAAAATTAATGAACAACATTCTCTTAACTAAGCAAAGGTGCACTTTTCTATTTTCTGGAAAGAGAAAAGAGTCACTAATCCATAGGCCTTTCCTTTAAAGTATAGCTACCATGGCAGTATGTTATAATTAGTTTAGCTACTTCTATTTTAAATGTTGGGACATTATTTTTCTGCTAGTTTTATTTAGCTACCTGTAGATTCACATTAATAATCTGTTGTGATATTTTTAAATGTTCAGTGTGAAATTATGAAAACACAGAATGTATATGCCATATGTAAGTATAGGGTAACTAATAGGACATTAATGTATCATTTTCACATTATTTGTTTATAAACAGGTAAAAACAGACACTCTTCAAAAATAAATGTCTTTAAAGTCTTCAGTGTTAGAATCATATACCCAAAACCAGCACTGTCTGACTCACAGTAGGAACTCAACAAATGTTTGAATTGCACACTCAAGAGATCCTATGAAGGACATAGACTAGCCTGCAGATATTTAGAAATGTCTTCTTTTATTCTCAGAATCTCAAGGGATTTATCAAATTCTATGATTGAGAAAAGAACACATGAAAAGTATCAAATTTGGAAAGTGTTCATTATCATATAAAAGATTTTAAAAGTTTCTAAAATAAACCAATTTTATCCTGTATACAATCCAGTTTAGCAAACTATAATCTAGAAATAATTAATTAATGCATATTTGACAAATACCTCTAGAATATAGGCTCATTAGGACAAGGAATTTGTTATGTTCACCACTATATTTCTAGGGTGTAAGTACAATACCTGATATATAGTACTCAATTAATATTTGCTCAATTATTCAATTAACAAATACACAGAGAGATGAATATTACACCATAAGCAGAAACGTAAACTGTTATTTTAAAAGTATATGTATTTTATACATAGATATAGATATAAACATTTATTAATCACACTTATGCAATATCAGTTAATATTCCAGAATATTTTTTGCTAAATTACCCTTAAGGGTTTGAAAGTCCCTGACACTCTGCATGGGTTTTAAGTAATTTTCCCCTTTTTCTTAGAAAATAGATAAAAATGATCTATTTTCAGATTAATATAGTCCATATTAATATAGGATAATGTGACTATATTAATAGAAATAAATTTCCCAGACCCAATGAGGGCAGAATTTGTAACACACAAAACTGCAATATATTGAAAGAGAAGCATATTTGGTCCGGGGAAGATTAGTTCAGTTTTGGAAATGTTGAGCTCAAGGAGTCTATGAGAGCATCACATGGAAATACATTACAAGCATGTTTGGATCTGGAGCTCAGAAGAGAGGTCAGGGTTGCCATATATTTTTAGGAATCACCAGCATAAAGGTAGAGAGGAGAGCACAAAGAGAGAAGAGTACTTAGTACTGAACTGTGAGGAACCCTTGGGTAGAAGACGAAGAGCCTGCAAAAGACAGTGACAGATAGAAGGAAAGCCAGGGGAGCGTGGTGTCACAGGAGCCAAGGAGAGAGGCAATATCCAGTTCAACATTACTAGGTAGTCAAGTAAGAAAGGACTAAAAAGTATCTAAAACTGAGGTCAATAGTGATCTTGACAAGAAGGCTTACAGTTCGTCAGTAGGTGTGCAAGCCAAACTGGAGCAGATTAAGGAGTGACATGTGGATAAGTAAAGAGAGTGTGTAGACAAATACTGACAGACAACAAGAGCACAAGAGTTGGAAAGGAATATGGAATTCTGAGATAGATTCTGTTTATCTATTAGTCAGTCCATCCGTCCGTCCGTCCATCCATCCATCTATCCATCCATCCATCCATCCATCCATCCATCCATCCATCCATCTTTAAAATTTTAAAATGGGAGAGACTAGGCATGCTTAAATGGTGATAAAAGGGTCCAAGAGGAAGAGGTAGAAGAGGAGAGAGGTCAGTTGGAGCTGGAGTTATAGAATCTTTCTGTATACACTGGAAACCAAGGGAATTCCTTAAACTAGACTTTAAACTGAAAACCAACGAGGTAGAATAGGGATGGACAAAAAAGAAACTCATTCCAAGAAAGATGGTATTTTGATATAAAGGAGTCAGGGTGACATGTAAAACCAAAAAGGAATGCTAGCTAATCAAAACAGAAATTGTTTGGTGGGAATATTTTTAAGGTGGAAAGAGTCGAGGCAGGGAAACTTGCTGAACAGGTGCTGAGTGGCATCAGGGGAGCAAAGAACCACTAGATCCTGTTGTAGGGCTCTCAGAGAGGGGTAGTTCCTATCCCAGCCCTGAGAGTTAAACCTGAAGCCTAGTGTGACAGTATGTCCTCTATGGGAAGAGGAAGAATGAGCTGGTGGTCTGAGGGGAAGAGATGAAAGTGGAAAGCTTAATGACACAGACCTTAACACACCAACTGTATTAAATGCAGCTAGGTTGTATTCAGTGAATAATAAGAAAATCTATAAATTATTTCTCCACTTCAGATTGAGTCCCAATATTTCATTTTTTAAAAAGATTTTATTTATGTATTTATTTGAGGGAGAGCAGGGGGAGAGGCAGAAGGAGAGAATCTCAAGCAGACTCTGTGTTGAGTGTGGGGCCCAACACGGGGCTCAATCTCATGACCCTGAGATCACGGCCTGAGCCAAACCAAGAGCTGGACGCTTAACCGACTGAGCCACGCAGGTACCCGCCCCCACCCAATATTTCATTTTTGTACCTAAACAACTAAGTGTTCAAAACCCATGGTATCCGACAAGAACTCCCTTTGTTCCCTTGCCGAGGAGCTGTTGGCATGATTAACAGAACACACAGGTCTCTCTTGTGAGGAGGGACCTAGCTGACTTAGTCACATGGCATTTCTGATTAATTTGTATTTCTGTATTAAAACTCAGCAACTCTGATCCATGTTTGATTTTTGTTTATTTTTGCTGTTTCCCAGAGCCAAAGTCTGCCAAACGATCAGCTACACGTACCCATAAATACAGGAGTCACTAAGTGATTCTTTTCATTGGTGTCTTACCAGAACCTAGCCTAATGTCTAGTATGGAAAAGGCCCTCAACAAGTACTGATGGAGTGAATGAGCAAATACACGGACGGTTCCATGGAGAGAGGAGAAGGCGATCACCAAATCTCTCTATGCCGGCATGCTTAACATGCCAAGGATCCTTTGGCCATCTGTTGAAGGCCACAGACCCCTTCTCAAAACAGTGTTTTTGAATGCACAGTATGACAGAGGAAACCATAATCACATTGGAATACAGACACAAGAAACTATTTGCATTGAAATATAGTGAAATCAAAATAGAAAAAGAACGGTGACTTCATCACAAATATGGATCTGCGGGATGTACTGGGCTTGTCAAGTCACAGACATCTCTGTAGAAAGATCTGGCTGGGCTAGTTCCCTGGCAACACCACCACCTGACAGCATCCGCCGAGTTTCTGTTCTCAGTTTCTCAGGGAGGAATCCTCTAAACTCCTGTCCAGGAAGCCATGTTCTCAGGATGAAGAGGCAGAAAGAGGCCATGGGAGGTCCATGACTCCCTGTGTCATTTTTCACTTCAACCACTAGTTCCCTTGTTGTGTCCTCACCTTCAGTCCATCATCCCTGAATCCAGTCTTTCTAGTTAACCCTTTCAGTCCTCCCTCAAGATAAAGAAAGCATGGTTGCCTAGGTGAATCAGGTAGACGGCAGATTGGAGGGGGCTCCCTGTTTCTTGTACAGACTTGCAACCATATCACCCATGCTCCTACTTTGAGGGACACCTGGTGCCCCCAATTCCTGACCCTGTCTGGGAGCCAGAAGTGCAAATTAGCTTGTTTTGGGGTTTCTCACATTACTAGCTTAGGATTCAACTGGGACCGGGAATGCTACGTCAGTTACAACTAGAGTTCCTGCTGTCCATCTTCCAAAATTTGGTTGCTATTTTCTTCCTTCTCTTTTGAGTACATGCCTATTTTACTCCCTTACTTTTGTGTAGGGGGTTTAATGAGGAAGCAATGGTAAACATATTTAACCTGTCACATTTTACTGAAGTTGCCATGAAAAGTTTTACAAAGGAGAAAGAGTTTTAAAAATCAGACTCTGAAGTAAATTCCTCAAAAACTCATCTATTTGATAACTATGAATTTTCCATCAGAGATAATCAATATAATTATAACCACAACTTCATGAAGGCAGAAACCATTTCCACCTTCTTCATCATTGCATTATCTAGTACCAAGCATAGTAGAGATGGTCAATAAATATTTATTAAGTAAGTGAACTGAACGAATATGGATACGATAAAAAACTAGGATCTTTAGTTCTATAATTTCAGCACTTATGGAATTCACCTAGGACTGCTTTGGCAATATTACAAAAAGCAAACAATCAGAAACAGACACACCTGATGTGGAACTCGAGAATGATGTGTTTTACAACCACAAAGTCCTTCACTACAAAAATTTCACTGTAATTCTGTATCCTATACCCAATACTTTCTTAGATAAAAATGAGCTAGCATTCAAATTTACCTCGTTATCTTGCATAACCAGTAGTATAAAAATATAATTTTTATTACAACTGCTACGTAAGTAGTATTTAAATTAGAATAGTAGATGTACATTTTAAAATGTCATTAAATGCATCTGTAATAGTAAACAAGTACTAATCAATACTGAAAATGCAAAGTCCTCCATATTTAAAATCTGCACATTATCTATTACATTTTAGTTTGTATGAGCAAAAACAGCAAGGTTATTAAAGAAGTTGATCTAGTAGATCCTTGTCATTTTTGTCAAGTGAATTCAAAGGGACATCAGGACATGTACTACTTTGTAAATACAATGTAAACTCTATGTCCTTTGTTTTGTAATTCTAGATTGGTTACCAACTAAGGCATAATTCTCCTCAAGGGCCCAAAGGCTTATTTACATTTTTCAGTTATATTTTATAGGGAAAGTTAAATGCACAGTTTAGTTTTAAACTGGGGAGTGCTGATATAAACATCAAAGGTTTACTGCAATTCTAACAAGATGGTAATTTTAAGCTAAAAATCTTTACAGTCATTCATGTCAAGATGTTCCTCTAGGCAAACCTGCACAAAAATCCATAATCCATATGGTACTCTCCTGATAAATGCTTATTCTGTAACTCATTTTTTTATCATTGTTTACATTCCGTTGTTACTAACTTCAAATTAAAATGTAATACTCACTTCTTCAGCCACAAACTCCTTACTCAGACCAAAATCTGTCAGCACCACGTGGCCATTAGAATCAAGTAGAATGTTCTCAAGCTTAATGTCACGGTATATAATTCCCAACTGTAAAAACAAACAAACACACATTTTCAAATAACAATTTCCAAAAAATGAATTAGGAAAGTCTTTATCTACCTTAAAAACAAACCAAAAAAGGATTCTCCTGTTCAGGATGCTATAATGGCTCTTAGTCACTGGCTAGGGCCAGTGTGAATTCGTCCATCTCAGGTTCATCTGCTGGGCTCCCTGTGTAATGAAGATCCATTCCTGCTGGACCAGCTTCTGTGGGATCTCTCCGTTGACTACTGTCAACTCCGTTCTATCTTCTGGATGTATTTAATCCTCACTGCCGATGATCTTCTTCTGATACGTTTAGTCAATTCATGTCTATCACTTCCTAAAGGATTCAGAGACCTTTCTGACTAACCAGATCCCACACTGGTCACGTCTTTGTTTTTATTCTTTCACTTACCTAAGAGTACACTGTACTTACCTAAAAATAACTGGTATTTTCTAGGCATTTCCCGCTTGTCTCGATATAACCATACACTAACTCTGTTTTTCACTTTTCATGCATTTGTCTAGTAGTATCTTGTACAGTGTCAAATAGATAATTAATAAAGACTTGTTGAGTAATAGGCTCCTAAACAAAGAGGCTGAAGATCATAGGTTAATTTTAGTTGATCATTAGTTCTAAATAAATGAAATAGGTCAATTAGATATTTATATATCCTTCCATTTTGTTTTGCATGTAAGTTTTATAGTAAAACACTCCAGCTATTTATTCAGCTAAATAAATCTATACAAATCACACAAGAAGTTCTTGATAGATGTGCACTGCACATTTCATGTTATGTCAGCCTGAATTAAATGTTTTTAAACTCAGAAACACTGCTTTCCACAACACTAACTATATGAAAAAGCAGATTTGTAATAACTTCCTCAAATTGAAACAACAAATTACCAAGGAAAAATGCAAGGCAATTTTCCTCCAGAACTTCAGTGTTCTACAGGAAAGAAAGGATGGTATCTGTAATCTATTGAACATAAATTTGACTTAAAGCCTCACAAGCATCTAACAACCAGTATGACCTTTTTTTTTTTTTTCCAAAGAAACTCTTTGGAAGCAATTTTAGAAATAAATCATTTACTATCTGCTTTACCTCATCACTTCCAAGTAAACTTCCATTTTTGTCTCTTCCCAGGAAACTCAATGTTAGCAGCTGTATCAAGGTTAATGTTACGGGCTTAATATCTCTTATGTTGTATCTCTTTGTATTTATCTTTTTAGGGTAGTAAGATTAAGAGAAACTTAGCTGAGGTCTGATTTGCTGTATTACTTTCACTCCATATCAATTACACGTATATCCAGTATTCATCATGTTCTCTACTTCTGTGGTTCTGATTACCCTGTTTTAATAATAACAGATGTTCGTGGATTTTCCTTTAATAAAGAGAATTAGTGGAATTAAAGCTTTCACACAAAGAGTGAGTTTAGCTTACCTATTGGAATTTTGTATTTGTTTTGTTTTTACTCTGGTATTTATGGTGATTTCCACCACCACTTTTATATTATAAAAACTTACATCTAGTACCCCTAAGCATGAAACTCAAAGATATTTTCAGCCCATTCCTGGGCCCAATTTGGTTCATGTATGAAGATGTCCTAACTACTTTATATCCCACAGAGGTACTCAGGCAAAAGCTGGCCACCACATGACAACTCTACCCAAAGGAACGGGGTGTCTGTCCCCTCACCGCAGGGAGGCGTCAGCTCCCTTCCTGCTCCTTTGTTCTTTCTCTCCAAGCATTGCAGCCCTGCCTCCCCCTTGTTCTTATGCATTGGTCATCCACTCCTCTTAGGATTCCTACTCTGACTGTCAGCCCCTGCCTGACCAGTCTGCGCTCTGCTCTAGCTAGATATCCCCTGTTCCTGGTCCCTGCCTTCCGTGCTTGCATCTTCTCGCCATCTTTTCTCACAGACCCTCCTGTCCATTGCCTCCATCTTGTAATCCCAGTCTCCCTGCCCCTTAAAAAAGTCCTCCCTCTTCCTTGCCTTTTCCCTTCATCTCTCTCCACCCTTGTCTATGCCCCATAATCACCACTTTAATCTCTGTTCATCTCTAATCCAGTGCAGGTCTGAATTCATGATGATGAACAGTGGCTCGTATGTACTTGTTTCATCCTAATGTAGGGACTCAAGTCACGCTGGTCTCGTGGTCTCACATACTTTGATGAAAATTGCTCAAGTGCTTTCTGTTTCTAAGGAAATATATACACGCCTAGTCTACACAGTGACTGCTTCTATAATAATGCTTCCTCATTAAGTTCAAAAAACTTTGTTCAAAATTTCTTGGATCAAGATTAACAGTATATGAAATAATATATGTTTTTTAAAATTTCAAACTGATTTTAATAGAGTTCAAACAGCATCACAGACATGAATTCCACTTAAAAGTTTTTAGCAACTGAGTTCACGCTATAGGGAGGCTGTGGAGGAGGAGGGAGGGAGAGGGAGCGCAAGAGGGCCTCAGGGACACAGGCAAAGGCAAACCAGAGTGGGAGAGTGGGGTAGCTGGATACCATGGCAGGCACTTCTTTCAAATAACTCATATTCTCCGACCTAATCAGGAAATATACCCTGCAGACACACAGGCAGAGTCTGCAATGGAGTGAGTCACAATTAAGGAAATATATATTATGACTTGTGGTTTCATTTTAAAGCTTATCTTAAGAATGAAAAGCTTTTATTCTAATGATACTTTGTAATGAGCATTAGGATTTTTCATGAATAAAACCAAAGAACTGCTCGGGTTCTACCTTTTTAATCTGTATCACAGGAACTACAAAAAAAAAAAAAAGTAGATTTTTAAAAAGGGGACTACAGAATTGAGAAAATTGGCAATAGTGTGTAAGTGTGCTTTTACAATCTCCACGAAGACAGTGACGTTTTAAAACATTAGCTCTTTTAGCTCCAGCATTACCTCAATTAACAGATTTTTCAAAAAAAGAACTCCCAACGATTGAGCATCTTACCTTGTGGAGATGTTCGAGGGCAAGCACGATCTCTCCAACATAGATCCGCACCTCGTGCTCTGTGAAACGCTCTCTTTGAGAAAGATGAGTAAAAAGTTCTCCACCATTTATATAATCTAAAAATGAAATATATTTTTTTCTTTCTTTGACTCGTATTCATAAACTTAAGGTAGTTTTCCCTCTTAATCATTTTGGATTAACCAGAAGGCACTGATTTTAATATACTATTTTTGCACAATTCTTTGTGTATAGTATACAGTTTCCTCTGGAACATATTACTAAATTTACATAGTAATACAGTTGCCTAAGATAATGACTATCCTACCCTGCAATCAAATGGATTTGCATAGATTATTGCCATTAAAGCTATTACATGACATCTGCATGTATTTAAATACATTCTCCCAAATGCAGTGTATTAGAAACCTCTGCTGTCACTGTATAATACTTAACCTGCTATGAAGTAGCAAAACATCAGCCACTGCAATAACTAAGATAAAAAATGAACAGAACAAACCAAAACACAAACAAAAATCCCAGCCTTTCCTTTGTAATAGCTGCCAGTTGCTATTTCTAAGCAGGTTCTCCATTTTCTAGAATTTTCTATGCACCCTTTCAAAAAATGTATATTAGGTAGCAGGTACCATTATTGATCCACGCAGCCCAAAAGAAAAAGTGGCATAATGTGGCTGAGTCAAACACCTGAAACTGAAATATTCCTATTTCCCTCTCAATTTGCCCTATTTATCCCCAGAGGAATAATGAAATGAGAGACAAAACAGGCTACAGTGAGGAGTGCCTGGTAGCTCAGTTGGTTGGGCATCGATCGGACTCTTGGTTTCGGCTCAGGTCGTGATTTTGGGGTTGTGGGATCAAGCCCCACGTCAGGTTCCATGCTCAGTGGGGAATCTGCTTGAGATTTTCTCTCTCCCTCTCCCTCTTCTCCTCCCCCCACTCGTGCACACACACACTCTCTCTCTCTCTCAAATAAATAAATCTTTAAAAAAAAAAAAAAACAACCAGGCTACATTGAGACATACATAGGGAGCTCAATAATAATAAAAGCAATAACATAATTGTGTTCATAATTAGCTCTAATAAGACATTTATTGATAAACTGATCGTAGTTTCATTAGAAACTAACCACTGCGACCTTAACACACAGTATAGACCCTGAAAACAGTCACAGATGTAGTTTAAAGCTTTCCTCCTAAAAACTTGAAAAGCATGTATCCCGAGTATATTCGTTTGTCAAGTTCAGCACAGTTTGAAAAAAGAACAAAGCAGAATCTTCATAAACTTGCAAATTTGTTTCATCTTGTCTGTTTAACTTTAAATTCCAAAAAGCAGATGCAACAGAATGAAAGAGCTCTAATAGCTGGTTGCTTTGCAATGTATTTTACGAAGCGTTTACCAGTAAAAAGCATTGCCTCCTCTACGGCTTCTGTATTTTGCTAAGAGGTTTTAATTATATCTTAACACAAAGCTAATTATTAAAAAGGTGTAAAGGAACACAGCATTCCTGCCAACTAACAATGAATTTTTTCTACCTTTAAGTAGTTATTTGCTTAAATCTAATGCTGATGTTTATGCATAAATGGTTTCCACAGTTAGTCATGACACAGAAATAAACACCCACAGGTCAGCTGACCAACTGACAAACTCCTACCCATCCTTGTATGTCCTATGCAATTTTCTCATCTTCAATAATCACTCCAGCAGAGTTGATCACTTCCTTTTTTGTTAGCCACTGTACTTATTAAAGACTTCTACCACTGCAATTATCTTGCTGTATTGAAAATGTTTATTTGCACAGTTGCTTTCTCTGCTACACCCTGAACTTTTTAAAGTCCAAATCAATATATTCACCTCTACAAACAAAGTACGCACATACAGTAAGCACTCAATAGATATATTATTAATTAAACACAAATTCTTTACAGTGACTGAAAAAAATCACCCTGAAACTCAAAGGCAAGTGTGTCATAAAAAGAATCCCATGTACTCTTCTCTTAGTCCACAGGACCTGGCCTTAGTAACTCACAGACCTGGATTAGACAATGGTTTCACTGTGTCCTGCCTTGAGCAAATGAAGTCTCTCTCAGCTGCAGTTTTTTTGTCCACACAATGGGAATAGTAACTACTATGGATTGTTGTTGCCTGGAACTCAGACAGTGTTTTATTTTTCATTTATTGGGAAGACAAAAAAGTAACTAAAAATCTAAAAAAAAAACCCAAAAAACCTAAAACATCAAGTAACCTACTTCCTACTTTTGGAAGAGACCAAGAGCCAAAGATGAAGACCTGACTTTCATACAATAAACATGTTTTATTCGTAGGTATGTGGTTGCATACTTCACAAGGTCAACAGCCAACTCTATCCAGCAGTCAGGTGTTCACAGCTGTAAAGCAGATACAGAAGCTGCCAAGTGGTATACCTGGCGTGTCTCTACGGGGCAGGTACTCTAGATCAGTGGCTGGGATATGATGTCAGTGGGAATTTCTATAAGGTAAGCATTTGGTACTCTCAGTCATTATAATTTTAGTTTTTCTGTTCAGTGTGTAGTGGTGTCTCATTATGGTTTTAACTTGCATTTTCCTGAATAATAATGATATTTAGTATCTTTCCATGGCTTATTAGACATTTTAATATCTTCTTTAGTGAAGGGTCTGTAAGTTTTTTTTGCCTCTTTTGATTTTCTTTCTTATGTAAAATATAATTCACATACAATGAAATTCACCCATCTGAAGCATAAAAATCAATGGTTTCTAGTATATTCAGAGTTATGCAACTATCACCACATTGAATTTTAAAACATTTTCACCACTCCATCCTCCCAGAAATCCTAATTTATTTGTTTTTTCTTTAGCTACTTGTGCTTTTTATATCATATTTAAGAAACCATTGCCAAAACCAAGGTCACAAAGATTTACCCGTCTTCCTCTAAGAAAGTTATAGTTTTAGCTCTCACTTTTCATCTTTGATCCATTTTGAATTAATTCTGTATATGATGTGAGGTATGGGTCCAATTGCAATTGCATACAAGTCCATATGAAATTGGCTATCTAGTTGTCCCAGTACCATGAATTAAAAAGACTATTCCTTCCTCATTGGCACCCTCGTTGAAAGATCAACTGACTGTAAATGGACTGTGAGGGTTTATTTCTGACACTCAGTTCCATTCTATTATTTATATGTCCATCTTTATTCCAGCGCCACACTTTGATTACTGTAGCTTTGTAGTTTAAAATTGGCAAGTGCTGAGTCTTACCAAACTTAATTCTTCCTTTTCAAAATTGTTATATAGCTATTCTAAGGTTTCTTGACCTCCCTATGAATTTTAGGATCACTTTGTCGATTTCTACAAAGAAATAAGCTAGAATTTTGAGAGAGGTTGTGTTGAATCTGTGGATCAGTTTGGGGAGTATTGCCATCTTAATAATATTATGTCTTTCAACCCATAAACATGGGATCTTTTTATTTCTTTAGGTCTCTCACTTCCTTCAACAACATTTTGTAGTTTTCAGAGTGTCAGGTTTACACTTCTTTAATGCTAAATTTATTCCTAAGTGTTTTTATTATAATGTAAATGGATTGTTTTTTAAAATTCATTTTCAGATTTTTCAGTGCAGGTGTACAGAATTTGTATGTTGGTCATACAAATGACCTCAGTTGCCTCCTGCAACTGTGAACTTGTTCATTTGTTTGAATAGCTTTTTAGTGGATTCCTTGGGATTTTCTATTTACAAGGTCACATCAAATGCAGTTACCTCCTGCAACTGTGATGAACTTGTTCATTTGTTTGAATAGCCTTTTAGTGGATTCCTTAGGATTTTCTATCATGTCATCTGTAAACACAGGTTTTTTTCTTCCTTTCTAGTGTGAAGATCTTTTATGTTCTTTTCTTGCCTACAATGTTGAATAAAGGGGTGAAAGTGGATATTCTTGCCTCAGTTTCTGATTTTAGGGGGGAAAAAGGCTCTTGATTTTTAGGCTTCTGATTTTCAGGAAGTTCACTATTCCTACTTTTTGGAGTGTTTTTATCATGGAGTGTTTAATTTTGTCAAATGCTTCTTCTATGTCCACCAAGATGATAATATGGTTTCTGTCCCTTATTCATGACTGATAAGGTATATTAATTGATTTTCACTTGCCCTTGGATTCCTGGGATAAATCCCACTTGGCCACGGTATATGATCTTTTTAATTTGTTGCTAGATTCAGTTTGAGAGTATGTTGTTGAGGATTTTTGTGTTTTTATTCATAAGAGATATTGGTCTATAGTTTTCTTGTTTTATCTTGATATTTTTGTCTGGTTTTGATATTGGGATAATACTGGCCTCATAAAATTAGTTGGGAAGTGTTTCTTCCTCTTCTATATTTTGGACATTTATGAAGACTGGTATTAATTCCTCTTTAAATGTTTGGTAGTGGATGCCTGGGTGGCTCAGCTGTTTAAGCGTCTGCCTTCAGCTCAGGTCATGATCCCAGCATCCTGGGATTGAGCCCCGCATCAGGCTCCCTGCTCAGCGGGGCGTCTTCTTCTCCCTCTACCCTTCCCATGCTCACGATCTCTCTCTCTCTCAAATAAAAAAAAAAAATACTTAAAAAAATGTTTAGTAGCATCATTACGGAAGCCATCCGGGTCTGGGCTTTTCATTGTGGTTAGTTTATTACTACTATTCCTCCCCCTCCTCCTCCTTCAATCTCCTTACTTGTTAAAGATCTATTCGGATGTTGTATTTCCTCCAGTCGATTCTAATAGTTTGTGCCTTTCTAGGAATTTATTTCATCTAACTTACCTAATTTTTGGCATATTTGTTCATGGTTTTCTCTTATGACCTTTTTAAATTCTGTTATCAGAATTAATGTCCCTTCTTCTATTCCTAATTTTACTAATTTGAGTCTTATTCCATTTTCCTTCGTCAGTCTAACTAAAGGTTTGTCGATTTTGTTTATCTTTTCAATGAATTATCTTTTGGTTTCATTCATTTTATTGTTGGCACATTCTCTATTTGATTAATTTCTGGTCTAATCTTTATTATTTTCCTTGTATCTGCTTCCTTTGGGGTTAGTTTGCTCTTCTTCTTCCACTGCGTTAAGGTGGAAGATTAAGTTACTGGTTTGAGTTCTTTTCAACATTTTTTTCTTCTTACAAAGAAATACATTTTTTTTCTTTTTAAATTTAGACAATTCAGCTATACATTTCCCACTAAGCACTGCTTTAGTTGTATCTCATAGGATTTGATATGTAGTGTATTCATTTTCTCTCATCTCAAAGTATTTTCTGATTTCTCTTTGACACATTGGTTATATAAGAGTATGTTGTTAAATTTCACAGTTGTGGTTATCCCAAATTTCTGTTACTGATTTTGAATTTCATTACATTGTGGTCAGAGAACATACTTTGTATGATTTTAATCTTTTTTAACTTATTGAGGTGTTTTGTTTTTTTTTTTTGAACAGCCTAGGTCTATCCTAAAGAATGTTCCTTGTGCACTTGAGAAAAATATGTATTCAGCTGTGTTGTTTGGAGAGAGTTCTACAGATGTCTGTTATATCTAGGTGGTTTATCTTCTGTTTCCTTGCTGCTCTTTTGCCTAATCTTGTACATTATTGAAGTGGAGTATTATTGTTGACTTGTCTATTTCTCCCTTCATTTCTGTCAGTTTTCCTTCATGTATTTTGGGTCTATGTTGTTAAGCACACATTTGTTTATAACTGTTATGTCTTTCTGATGAATTGGTCCTTTTATCATTATGAGGTGTCCCCTTTTAATCTCTGGTAACATTTTTTAAGTCTATTTGTCTGATATTAGTAAGCCACTCCTGCTTTCTTATGGTTGCTATTTGTGTGATTTATCTTTTTCCGTCTTTCTTCTTTAATCTATTTGGTCTTTGAATCTACACTGTATCTCCTATAAACAGCGTAACACTGAATCTTTTTCCCCCATCTGACAATCTCTACCTTTTGATTATATGGTCTAGTCTATTTACATTTAATGTTATTATTGGTATAGTTGGATTTCTGCCTGCTGTTTTACTTTTTTGTTTTCTATATATTTTATATAGTTTTTTTCTCTATTCCTCCTTTACTACTTTTTGTTTCACTAAGTGAATATTTTCTAGTGTGATATTTTAATTCCTTCAATGAATTTCACTTTTTTTTTTTAGTTATTGGTGGTTGCTCTATGGCTTACTAACATTAACAACAAAAACAGCTTCAGATTTATATCAATTTAATTTCAGTGATATATATTATATACATATATATGTGTGTGTATATATATATATATATATATATTACTCCTATACAGCTCATTCTCTCTCCTTTTTATGCTATTACTGTTATATACATACAATAATATGTGTTATACAATTGTTATACAACTACATGTTACAAAGCCATCAATATATATTATTATTTTATATATTTTATGTCTTTCAAAGAAGCTGAGAGGAGAACAAGTATATATTGACAATTAGCATATTAGCCTTCTTATTTATATTTTTGGTTCTCTTCCTTTTTTTTTCTTGTGGACTCAAGTTATCTGATTCCAACTCCCTACCCCCACCAGAGGCTTGTTTTATTATTATTTTTCTTTATTTATTAAATAACTTGGGTATTTTTGTATGGTTTGTTTTATCTGTAAGAAATCTCTGATGCTGCTCCTTAGAGGGCACAACCTTCGGCATTCACACAGTGGTTTGGCAGGGCTCTTTTTTACTCTCTTTTCCTGACCTGGTAAGCTGTCTACCTCTGTTGGTATTACACCCAGTTGTTAGGCTCCCCTAATTGCTGGCTGATTGAGCTATTATTTTCAATAATGCCCTGGGGCATAAAGTACTCCACAGTCTGAGTCAATAAATTCAGGCTCCTTTGTAGGGTTAGTTTTTGAGGCCAGTGTTTGAGATTTGTTCTGACCCCAAGAGTGTTCTTCATAATTGACTATTTCCCTCGTACTCTCCAGTACTCCAACAGTTTACTTCGTTGCTCTAATGGAGCTACCAAGGCTCCTCTTAATTGCTTACCACCAAAATCTCCATTTTTCTCCCTCAAAAACATCCTTAGGCTTGAACTTCCCACATACTTTGCTTCAAATAAAGTCAGTTCTTTTGGTAAGAACTTCAGAGCTCTGTGCTTATGAACTACACCTCTCCCTCTAGGGAAATCTCTGATCCACTGCTCTGGAGCTGGGGGTGAAGACAGTGGCCCACTTCTCTCAGAGTGACACCCCTGCTTTACTAACAAGGTGCTGCATGAAGGCACTAGTCTCTGGCCTTCTCAGCTTGCCTCTACCAGCACAGAATCTTCACCCTGTAAATGAGGTGGGGTAAGGGCATCAGAACTCTGTATTCTCAACCTTCCAAGCCTGGAATAAAACTTCTGCCCTATGAGTGGGGGCCGGGTGGAGGAAGGGAGCTCCCAACCTCTCAGCCACATTTGCCAGGAATTTAGCCTCTGTAACACAGAGCTGGGTGAATGAGAAATACCAGTGTCCTGCAACCTCCTGATGAGATACTATATTCTTAACTGGGAGGTGAGGGGAGAGAAGGCCCCAACTTCTTGGCCACACCCACCCAAATAGGAGCTTTTGTCATACAGCGTCAGGGAGGGCAGAAGGTCAAGGCCCAAGAGCCACCCACTTTTTCTGTTTTTACTGACATTTAGATTTTCTTGAATAAATGTTTCTTCAATTGCTGAATGCCCACCCACAGGCCAACCTCCAGAGATTTAAAAAAATTTTTTTTATTTTAAATAACTTTTACTAGTTATGTTTGTTTCCCTGGAATGCAGGTCCATGTAGCTCCTCACTTGCCATTGAATCATCTCAGGTGGTTCCCTTCTTGGCAGGGTGCCTCTCCTCCACCAATTTGCAGCCATTCTGTTAGCCCATTAATTCATCCTAATATTAATGATTTTCATTTTGATCATCTGATTAAGGCAGTGTCTCCTTAGCTTCTCTACCATGAAGTTATCTATTTCACCTTTGTAATTAGCAAGTAATTTTGGAGAGGTACTTTGAAACCATGTAACTATTCCAACCTACATCATTTTATTTATTTATTTATATCTGAAGGGACTCATGGGTTTATTTTATTCAATGGGTTAAAATTCACTATCATCATTTAGTTCTGATTCTGGGAGTGTGATTCTTACTCTTACGGCATAGCTCTTCTGGAATTTTCATGAAAGTCTTCTGAGTTTACCAAGTCCCTGTACCTTGGGAGAAATTTAACTCTAAACTGTCTCCCCTGAGGTTGGAGCTGCTGGAATCTTTATTCAGCTTTCAGCCTTCCAGCTCTTGTCTGGGCCACTGAAGTTCTCGCCCCCTGCAATCAATGCTAGGAAGTCGGTCCACACACACAGGTTTCTGAACCACCTCACCCGTGTTCCCTTCCTGGCAGGGTGCCTCTCCTCCACCAATTTGCAGCCATTCTGTTAGCCCTAAACTCCAACTTCTGACTCTTTGGCCTTGTAAGACTGCATCTTCTGAACTACATTTTGACCTCTTATTTTACACATCCTTGGAAAGAAATATTTTTTGGTATTTAAGAACACAGGTCTTGAGTGTCAGAAAATCCAAAAATCCTAGCTATACCGGGAATCATCGATTATGTGACTTTGAGCAAGTTGCTTAATCTCTGAATCTAAAACCATATTTATAAAAGGTGAACAATATATTTTCCTACAGTTTGTTCATTTCATTCAACAGACTTTGAGACCTTATTATGTATCAATCACTTTTCTAGATACTGCACATATATACTGAACTAAACAGATAATAATCTCCATCCTAATGAAGGCTGCATTCCAGTGGGAAGAGAGAAACATAAGTAAATTAGATACCATGAATATTTTGGAAGATGATGGTTACTATGGAAAAAGTAGCACAGATAAAGGTAGAAAGGAAATGCCAGGATAGAGATGAGGACTGTATTTTAATAAGAGTGGTCAGTGGTCTTAAATTCTTTTGAGCAAAGAATTTAAGAAAATGGAGACATGAACTAAGCAGATATTTGGGGAAAGACTGTTCCTGGCATAAGTAACAAGTGCAAAGACCCTCAGGCAGGAGAGGGCCTGGTGTATCTAAGGATCAGGAAAGAAGCTAACATGGCTAGACCACAGTGAATGAGGAAAAAGTAGGAGAAGGGACATGGTCACAGAAGTAACTGAGCTAGGGGGGTGGGGTAGCTCGTGCAAGGTCTTGCAGACCATTACTGGGCTGCTCTGTATGTTATGCACTGCACAACGTATTGTGATCTAAGTGAACTGTGGCCTCTGGAGCTGAGCTGGCCATTGGAAGGATCTCATCTTTTCCTCTGAATGAAACAGGAAGCTTTTAAAGGATTCTGAGTAGAATAGTGGCATGATAAGACTTGCAATTTCCTAGGATCAATGGCTCTGGCTTCTGTTCTGAGAAGAGCAAAGGTGGAAATAAGGAGACCACCTGCGAAAGAGGAAGGTGAGTGCGGATGGTGGCTAGGAGGAAGATGACAGCGGTGGTGGGGGTACGGATCCAGCCCCACCTGAGCACCTGAAGAGATGGAGTTGGTGTTACCTGGAGATGGGGAAGGTTGCTGGAAGAATAGGTTTGGAGAGGATGATCCAAAGTTCGTTTCTGGACATGAGGCATGCACCGTGTCTGACAAATAGTAAAAGCTCAATAAAGGGTAGTTACCATTATCATGATCATTACCCTCAATTATATCTCCTGAGATTGTTAAGAGGTACAAAAGAGCCCTTCTGGAACCCTTTGAGGGAGAGGAATTCTTATGACGGATTTAGAGCATGAAGAGGAGGTTTCCTGAACCACCCTGAAAGCACTTCACATACATCCCTTGAAATTATCCACAATTGTTTTCAAGCATATGTAAGAATCTGTGCATTCTCTTGAGAAGAGAGGGTCCACAGCTTTTATCAGATTCTCCAGGAAGTTGTAAGCCAAAAAAAATAACAAAAAATCAAAGTTTAAGGAACATCACCCCTAAAAACAGCATTAAAATTGGAAAGGAAAAGTTCCTCTCAAGTCTATTTACGAACAAAGCAGTGAGTGCCGGCTGCTGGCACGTGGGCAACAGCAGAGAGTAGCGGCCTACAGCCCGCGAGCACCGTCAACCTGATGGTTACAGGTTACAGCACGCACACCCACTTCTGGCTTCCCCACGGCACCGAGCTCACATCCCACCACTTCTCCCCTGGCCTGTCTTCACTCTCCTGGGGCTTATTTGCGTTTAGACTTGGACTGGTGAGGTTCAGAGCTTTAAAAAGTGAAATGGAGCAAGGGGTTTTCATTTTCAACAAGATCTCTGACTCCTGAGGATGTGCTGGGACCGCATTTCTGGTGTCTTAACACCTGTGTGTTTATCAAGAGCTCTAGCAAATCTATTAGGATAAGGCTGGGGCTGGTGTGCCTAAGGAAAAACAACTTAGCCAGGCAGTGAGACAACAATAAAACAAAATTTAGAAAAGGCCATAGGGCTATTGCTAAATATGAGTTGAATTATAAAATTTGTACTCTTTTGAACAAGAACACCAGACTCAGGAATGCAGGCACATTCTGGGACAGTTAGTAATGGCATAGATGTGGTCGGTGACATTGTGAAAACCCAGATCCTTAGAGACATCTGAAAGGAAGAGTCTTCTCAGCTTTATAATTCAAGGAACCCCATCCCCACCCCATCCCTTTCCTATTGAGCAATAAATTACATTTCTTCACCTAAAAGACTTACTAAAAAGCTCACACTGAATAAAGCCCCTGCATGCGGACTATTACTAGAATTATTTCAGGTCCACCTGCTTGGTGGGCTCTTGGTCCATGCCAACTTGTCTACCCTGAGTAATAACTTTTCTGTATAAATTATGGATTCATTAGATTTCTAGAAATTAGATTTCTTAAGGTTCTGCCAATTTCTTTGCAAACATGAAGTCTGGCTTTTTGTTTTTGTTTTTTTTAAGCCAATGCGAACTGTTTTTAGTCTCTTTATGACAGGGAAACTGTCAGAAACAGCACGAGAATGTTCTGTTTTTTACTGATATTCCCGAGTCTTTTTTGCCTCTCTGGACATATGACAAAAATGGACCACGTGGCCCTGACTCAGTGAACATTCCTGGCTCCTGCTGTTTGTACGGACGCAGCATCTCAACAACCCATAAGTCAGGAAGCAGGAAAGGACTACTGACAGGTAGGAATTCAGTGACATAAAACAGGGTTTTGGCTGTTCTCCTTTAAAATTTGTATCTTAACACAGCCCGCTACTTTTGAGACCAGACAAAGAAGTAATAACAACCAGAGATGCTGGATACCTTCTAAGTGCCTGTTCCACTTAGATATGGCAATGAATATGACCCTCATAAACAGTGCTCTTAGATACTATTCTAATAGTATAATCCCCAGAGAAAACAGGTACTCTCTAGAGAATAGTGAAGCTAAACAAATTATCCAGAGTTGCATATCCTGTGAGTGGGAGAACAGGGATTATGAACATGGGCAGTCTGACTCCAAAGAGTGATTTTTTTATGCCATATTAGAATTGCCCTTTACCCCTTCCAAATATGGTTTTACTATCACTTACTAGGAGCGGCCTCATCATGCCGTTGGTCTTGCCAATTACTGTCCAAAAAACTGCGTTAAGATCAACTGCTCTGTCCTTCAAATATGTAAATGGCTTAGAGCCAATAATTCTATATATTTGGTCATATAATTTTGCTAGCTTACAGTTTTCACAATTAAGTTTTGGAGGGCTCATCTGAATGTCACAATACCCAGAAGCAGACATTCTAGGGTGGCTATACTGAGGGTTTTTTTGTTTTTTTTTTTTTAAAGATTTTATTTATTTGAGAGAGAGAGAATGAGCAGGGGAAGGGGCAGAGGGAGAAACAGACTCCCTGCTGAGCAAGGAGGCTGACTTAGGGCTTTATTCCCAGGACCCTGATATCATAACCTGAGCCGAAGGCAGATGGTTAACCCACTGAACCACCCAGGCACCCCTGAGATGTTTTTGGTTTTTTTTAATAGGCACAGTAAACAATGAGTTTCAACCTTTTTTGAGAATGTGCCAAGCTAAAATTATCACTGACACATTTATGGCACATAATTTAAGAGAGTTAATTTATTATCTTGTAGGAATGGACTGTGGGCTGTTTTCTTTAAAAAAGGGGAGGGGTACTTGGCCTTGCCTACAGGAATACCCCCAACCTTGTGGAAGACGCCTTAATTTTTCCTAAGAGGTCATCACCTTAGTCCGCCTGCCTGTTAAAGCAGAGGAATCTGAATTTGGCAACACAGAAGAGCTACTGTCTAGGTTCTTGCCAGAGATTAGAACCTCAAATTGTCTGCAGTCCAAATCTCATCAAATATTCAGTTGTGAGAAATAATACATACAAAGGCCATACATGTAATCGATACATCTTTCTGGATATACTATAATGGCTTTGGACAAAGTCAGAGCAGAAGAGAGCTACAAACTTGAATAACACCATTTTGGAGTTATACTCTGATCTTGTTCCACAGGCTTACATTATATGGAACAGTGAAATGAAATTTGGCATCATCTTTAGTCAAGGAAGACTGGTAAGAACTGTCATTACATCTGGGCCCGATTTAAAAAGTTTTCCTAGGTCATAATGCCTTACCTGTGGGTTTTATCTATTTATTTTGAAACTTACCTTGATATAATTTCAAACTTACAAAAATATTTGCAAGAACAGTACAAGGAATCCTCACATAACCATTATGCAAATTCACCAATTGTTTACACTTGCTTCATTTGCTTTAGTATTCTCTCTCTCTAGTTTTTATATATGTTCATACTCTTCCTGAGAATACGTTGGAGACATCATGCTCCTACCCCTAAATCCTTCAGTGTGCATCTCCTAAGGGGGGTGGGGGGAATACCTTTTCATAGAACCATAGCACAATTATCAAGATCAGAAACTTTATGATAAAAACACCATTATCTAGGGGTGCCTGGCTGGCTCAGTCGGTAAAACATGTGACTCTTTATCTCAGGGTTGTGAGTTTGAGCCCGACGTTGGGTGTGGAGATTACTTAAAAATAAAATCTTAAGGGGTGCCTGGGTGGCTCAGTCATTAAGCATCTGCTTAAGCGTCAGGTCATGATCCCAGGGTCCTGGGATCGAGCCCCGCCTTGGGTTCCCTGATTCTCCCTCTCCTACTCCCCCTGCTTGTGTTCCCTCTCTTGCTGTGTCTCTCTCTGTCAAATAAATAAGTAAAATCTTTAAAAAATAAATAAATAAAATCTTAAAAAAAAACCCCACTATTATCTAACGCACACTCTATTCAAATTTTGTCATTTGTCCCACTAATGTTCTCTCTAGCTACTTTTGTTTCCAGTCCAGGATCTAGTTTATGATCACACAATGCACTGGAGATATAGGTCTTTAGTCTGGACCTTTAGTCTTTCTTACTTGATCTTGACATCTATGAAGAGGATAGTTCAGTTACCTTGTGAACTTCAAACCCTCAATTTCATTTTTTTTCCTGATGTTTTCTCATGATTAGATGCAGGTTATGCATTCTTGGAAGACATATCAATGAAATGATGTTACCTGTCTTAGAAAATATCAGGGAGCATGTGATGCTAGTTCTCCCAATACTGGGTGTTAATTTTGATCATATCATTAGTGTGGTGTTTGCCAGGTTTCTCCATAGTAAAGATACTGTTGCCTTTTATAATTAACTGGTAAATCGTGGGGAAATGAATTGAGACTGTGTAGAAATATTGTATTCCTCATCCAACTATCACCTAGCCATCTAGAATCCAATGATGATTTTCTAATTCCACCATACCTTCTCTATGTTCGTTGGTCTACATTTGTCTGGGCAGGAATAGATTAGTAGGACAGATTCATAGAAATAGATTGCTAAGTTGTAACATACTTACTATTAAATTATCATAATTGCTGACAATATTTTAGAAGTATTTTCCTCAAAAAGCCTTAGAGTCACTTACATTCCCCACCAACAGTGAATGAATGCCTTAAAAAGCCAAGGTCTCACCAACTCTTGATATTATCATTATGTTTAAATTGTTACCAATCTGATAGGCATTTCCAAGATACAGAAATTTTTCAATGCAAAATAAAGAAGAGGGGAAGAAAATCTGAGTGTGCAGCAGAGGGACTTGATATATTTCATGGTCCACACAATGGAATACCATAAATGATGCTTGTATTGACTGCTGGTTCCTTGAGTAAACTAAAAGAAGCTTTTATATGAAAATGATATGTCAAGGGGTCAATATAAAAAATATATAACGAACTTATACAACTCAACACCAAAAACCAGTCAGATTAAAAAAATGGGCAGAGAACCTGAACAGATGTTTTTCCAAAGAAAACATCCAGAGGGGGGCAACAGACACATGAAAAGGTACTCAACATCACTAATCTTCAAAGAAATACAAATCAAAACCATAATCAGATATCACCTTACACGTGTCAGAATGGCTAGAATCAAAAAAACAAAAGATAATCAGTGGTGGTAAGGATGTGGAAAAAGAGGAACCCTCGTGCACTGTGGGTGGAAATGCAAACTGGTGCAGCCACTGTGGAAAACAGTGTGGAGGTTCCTCAAAAAATTAAAAATAAAAATATCATGATCCAGTATTTCTACTCCTGGGTATTTACCCAAAGAATATGAAAACACACCTACATTTATTGCAGCATTATTTATAAGAGCCAAGATATGGAAGCAGCCTAAGTGTCCACTGATAGACAAATGGACAAGGAAGATGTAGTATATTTACATAATGGACTATTACTCAGCCATTAAAAGGAATGATCTCTTCCTATTTGCTACAACATGGATGGACCTAGAGGGTATTAGAGTAAGTGAAATAAGTCAAACTGAGAAAGACAAATACCACCAGATTTCACTCATATGTGGAATCTAAAAAACAAAACAAATGAATAAACAAACAAAAAGCAGAATCAGATTAATAAATACAGAGACCTGATGGTTGCCAGAGGGAAGGGGGTGGGGAGATGGGCAAAATGGATCAATAGGGTTCCTGTTATGAAATGAGTAAGTCATGGGGACAAAAAGCATAATAGCACAGAGAATAGAGTTAATGGTCTGTTGCATGGTAACAGACAGTAGCTAGTAGCTACACTCGTGGTGAGATAGCATAATGCATAGAAAAGTTGAATCACTACGTTGTACACCCGAAACTATGTTAACCATATGCAAATTTTTAAAAATTATTTTAAAAAGCAGAGATTTAAGCCAACGTAAGATAAAAATGATTCTATCTTAATTCTTTTGTATTTGCCAAATGGATCTTTTTATGTTTAATGGCTCATATTCTACACCTGTAAAATGTGACTATAAACTCCACATAATATTGTCATAAGGATTCAATGAGCTATCGAGAGTTAAACCTGGCCAGAGATACAGTAAGCACTTATGGCATGGTGACTATTAACCACTGTTATTATTTACAGAGACCAATTACCAAAATAATGCCAAGTTTAATTGTAATGATTTAAAACATAAAATTCAAATTTATGGTGTCTGGATGTCTACTTTCTCAATGTAAGCATAATTTCAAGGCTTGTAAATGTTTAACATATATATTACCATAAAGTACTAGTAGGGTACAATTAGTTTTAGTCAGTATTAAACTAAAGAGAAATGTTCTTATAGAATTGATATTTTAGTGCAATCATCAAGTTTTAAAGCTGCAGAGAGATCTGATTTTTATTCAAGTGCAATTAACTTGCTTTTAAAGATTTTTATGTGATAGTAGTTAGAGTGCCAGATGAGCACTCTGATGCTGTGTCTCTAAGAAGCATAAAAATAACTCAGAAATCACACAAATAATGTGAAAATTCAAAACCACAAAATCTCTCCCATTTTAAAACACGCTACCATTCTCCCTAAATCTTGCATGTCCCATCTTCTCTTTCTTCTTCCTTTCATGGAAAAACGTCTTATAGAGTTTCTATGTGGGTATCTGACTCTCCTTACTTACCCTCTTTTGGCTTCCTTTTGCTGCTTTAACAAATTACTACAGACCTGGTGGCTCTAAATAATACAAATTTATTACTCAGCTGCCCTCTGCAAACCAAGAGAAAGATTTCAAGGAGAGCAAAGTGAGAACCATCCCTGTGGGCCGAGCCCAGAGTTCCCCCAAAACAGCTGTGTGAAAGCCACTTAATTTGGCCTAGTCTGTTATGCAGAAAAGGCTAATAGAGACATTAGTAAGTTATAGATCATGCCTGTAACCAAGGGACTTGCTCAAGTTCACACAAGTCCATCCGACTCCCAAGATTTAAAAGCCCTGCAGGATCTGACCTCACAACCACGCTGCAGAGTACTCTTTCCACTGCATTCACATTGGCCTTCTGGTAGCCCTCTATGGCTCCTTCTGGTCTCGGGCTATCATTCGTGCTAGGTGGAGCCCTGTGCCTGCAACGTTCTTCCCTATCCCCTCCTGTTGCTCATCTACCTTCTATTCTTCCTCTTAAATTACACTTAAAATGTCACTTCTCTGGGAAGGTCTTCCCTGACAACCCTGACTAGACCTAGATATTTTCATTACATGCCCTTATTAATGCCCTCTGTATTTCCTTCCAACTACTCACTTCAACTAATTACTTAATTGTGTACTAAATTATTTAATGTCTGTACCCCTTTCAGATTACAAGGCCCTGAGGACTAGAATCTTGTCTAGGTGGTTTGCTACTATTTCCAAGCACCAGGCCCACAGGAAGCAGGCAAATGTTTGTGGCATGAATGAAGAGTTTTAGAATTGACAGTATCTTGATGCAGTTCACCTCTTGTACTTTGGGATCAAAGAATCCTCCAGGCAATCTACACAGTGAACTTGAAGAATGTGAAGGCACCTATCATCTCTCATATGAGCCATCATGTATTCTACTTTAGAGTCCTCAAAGGGCACCTATGCTTCTAAAGTGGCTCAATATTAGGCCCATGGACTGTGGAAAAAAAAGCCTTCACCCAAAAGTTCGGGTGAAGTTTGTCTAGAGAAGTAACAAGTTACAGTGCTAAAGACTTCTACCAATGTGCAGCAATTCTAGTACTGTAATGCATTGATATGTCCTTGTAGAAAATGATTAAAAATAGCAATGCCAGATTCTTTATAGTTCCTTTTTTAAAAATCTTTTTCTCAGGGTGCCTGGGTGGCTCAGTTGGTTACAGTTTCAGCCCAGATCATAATTCCAGGGTTGTGAGATCGAGCCCCACGTCAGGCTCCATGTTGGCCGTGCAGTCTGCTTGGGATTCTCTCTCTCCCTCTCCCTCCCCTCTCCATGCTCACACACACACACTCTCTCTCTCTCTCAAAAATAATAAAATAAGAATCTTTTTCTCTATTTTACTAGAATGATGTTCCTTTAATTTAGGTCAAATTTTTTCATATAAGGGATGCAATTTATGTCTTATTTCAATGACAATTTACAGATACTTAATAAGACTAAGTAGATTTCATTTTGTTATTGTAAGCCTACCCCATCCTCAATCACATTTCCTTCTTGGATTTAGAATAACACACTGTGTGTGTGTGTGTGTGTGCCTGTCTGTCTTCTCTGTGTGTATAGGAAGGTGGGTAGAGATTGGAAGAGAGAGAAGTAGCCTTTAAAAATTAGTAAATTTATTTTTTAAAACAATGAATTAATCTTAAGAACTTGAACTGAAGATCCCCACAAAATTTCCAGGATTCCAGTAATCCCCTAAGACAGAAAATTATCCAAATAGTTCAGATAGTATATTATGGGGCTCTCATTAACAATACTGTATTGTATACTTGAAAGTTGCTGAGAGAGTAGATCTCAAAATTTCTCATCACAAAAAAAAGAATTTATAACTGTGAGGTGACGGGTGTTAACTAAACTCACTATGGTAATCATTTTGTAACATACAAATATATCAAATCATTACGTGTCCATCTTGAACTAATATAACGTTATATGCCAACTGTATCTCAGTAAGACTGGGAAAATATATCTTAAGGAATTAACATGAAAGTAAACAGCATCTGCTCTCAATCACAATTATTACTTTCTATATACATATTATTTATTTTCATTTCAAAACAAAAAATAGGTATTCAAAGTCACTTCTAAGTATTTGCAATAACTTCTTCTGTTCACACCATAAGCATCACTGTTGTGAAGTCATGCTATAAGAGAATTAAGAACATGGAACAAATTCACTTCATTGAGAAGGAACATATATTGTTAGCTGGTGGAGGACAGTTTCAGTAACTCAAGACCTCTGCACATCTGACTTCACTTACTGTTGAACCCAGAAAACTCTCCACTGTTCTTAGTTTACATGCTTCTATTAACAGGTGGAGAAACTGAAATCCACTCAAGATACTGAGTTTGATGAGTCTTCAAATGCTTCTGAAGATTACAGAAATGACCTACACAGCACTACTTTCCATTGGGGATGCAAAAGAGATAACCATGGAAAGAGCTGGGCTAACTTCTCAAGGCTATGTTTTGTTTATGCAATCTCATGGAAATCAGCTGGCAGGAGGGGAAGCTGAATGAACAGACAAAAAGAAGGGTGAAATCCTACATCTCCTTTCAAAGAAAGATCCTTTAGTTCTGCTTTCATTCAAGACCTACTTATTTCCAGGAATACTCTGACCTCTGTCATCTAACCTTTTTTTTTAAAGATTTATTTTTTTATTTTTAGAAAGAGGGAGAACGAGTGGGAGGGGCCCAGGGAGAGGGAGAGAAAATCTTAAGCAGACTCCACGCCCAGCGTAGAACCCAATGTGGCGCTCCATCCCAAGACCCTGAGATCATGACCCGAGCTGAAATCAAGAGTTGGATGTTTAACTGATTGAGGCACCCAGGCATCCCTCTAATCTTTTTAATCTCAAATTGTCTTATTTAGCATTTCTCTCTCATGTTTCCTCTTATGGTAGCAAATTCCAAAGAGCTAACTGTTTTTAGTCCCATAGTCTGCCCTTCCCTCCTACTCCTACCACACACTATTACTTGGCCTTCTTTATTTTTTTTTCCTACAAATTTTTCTCTTCCTTCAGACTGGCCTCAAATACATTAACTCCTACACTTCTGGTTCTCATTTCCATCTACTCTTCCTCCTCCAGACCACCCAAATCTCTCGACTGTGCCTTGTCTTGTCTTGTATCTCAAGTACAGTCTTAACATGATGTACCACACACACCTGAAAATAATTTCTTTTTAACGTCATGCCAAAGTCATCTTACTTTTTCTTTCTTTTGATTTTAGCTCAACATTCTAATAGCACCTCCTTGCGAATGTGTTCCAGCTTATCAAAATCATGATAAAGTTCTAAGACATCTCTATCAGTGTTGTATGAATCAGTCATATTTACTTCAAAGCAAGGAAACCCCCTCAGTTACTGTCTGTTTTGCTACGTATCACTGACTGCAATGTATCATGATCCACTCCAACTCTTACCATCTCAGCAACATCCTCATGTTGTAAATTTTAAGAGACATTAATACTCAAAAGCAAAACTTTAATGTTTTAAATACCTTTAATTCATATTCAAAGGATGACTCACAGTGACAGAACTGTCTACAAGGCTGGGGTGGCATTTGTTGTGAACAATGCTCCTTGGCATCACCTTTGTAAAACCCTTTGTGATTTGCTTCTTCACTGTCTTCTTTAGTGTCTTAATTCTACTGATAAATCTGGTAGTTTACACAGTCATAAATCAGCTGGTGTTTTTACAAAATTGCCACTAACAGATCAGAGAACACCAAAAGAAAAATTGTTTTTATAGATCATTTTCCACATAGAAGTCCCTCCCGCTGTTAGTTAAAATGAATACGAATTTTAACAGACAGAGAGAGAGAGAGAGAGAAAACAGATGGAAATATTTGTATATTTCTTGTTGTAACCATACAGAGAGAGGTACAAAAAAAGTTATTAAAAGGAAGTATCATCTGCATGTTATAAGATTTGGAAAGCCTAAAAAAATATAAAGGAGAAAATCCAATAAATCTATATGATGCCATTAGATATAAACCACAACAGAGCCTAAGAAGATATTAATGATGTAGAATTAAAAAAAAAAAAAACAACCAGAAATGTGACTTATAACAGACGGGTTTATAGGATCAGTCAACAAATTACAACCGACAAGTCTAAGCGCCTAAGCTCTGAGGTAGAAGACCGGAGAAACAACAGAAATGAATGGAAGGCAATGGCAACTTAAGAAAGGGTGTTGTAGGAAACAGTAGTACATACTCAAGTTCTGAGAGGAATACTATACTCCATAGCCGGCAAATGTCAAAGTAAGTATCTGTCAAGATAATACTGACATTATAATAATCTTATCATTTGGAGAAGCTTGTGCCAATCAGGCAAATGTTATCCCAAGGGAATGAAACTGGTCAAGAAATCCCCCGTGAGCCACAAATCCTAGGAGGAGTGTGGTAGCAACCTAGATGTGCCCCCAAAATGTCCTAAAGAACAGCAAGAATGATTATAAACCTCCATAACCTGTTCCTTCAGCAAAACTGAGAGACAAGACCAAGCAGCATGCTGTGGGCAGGCTGAGAAAGAACAGGGCGGGACACAAGTGCTGCGGGAGGGTGAGAAAATGCAGTGAGACAGCAGGGTATAAAATTAATGTACAAAGACTGTCAGCTCTCAGCTAGAAGATACGGTGGAAGAGAAGACCCCGTGTACAACAGCAACACATGACAGAATATCTAAGAATAACTTAAGAAATTTGGGTAGGAGGAAAATGACAAAATACTCCCAAAGTTCTCAGAAGTAGATTTCAACAAATGAGATTTACCATGTTCTTGAAACAGGAATAACCAGTATCATAAAAGTATCAATTCTCCCTAAATTTTTTTAAAGATTTATTTATTTATTTGAGAAAGAGAGAGCATGAGTGGGAGGGGCAGAGGGAGAGAGATTCTCAAGTAGACTCTGTGCTGAGCGTAGAGCCCAATGCAGGGCTCGATCTCACGATCCTGAGATCACGACCTGAGCCGAAACCAAGAGTCCAATGCTTAACCAACTGAGCCACCCAGGTGCCCTGGGATTATTTTAAATCTTAAAAAATTTAGGGAGGGGCACCTGGGTGGTGCACTCGGTTAAGTATTGGACTCTTGGTTTCAGCTAGGTTGTGATCTCAGGGTCGTGAGATTGAGCCCCACGTTGGACTCTGTGCTGGGCGTGGAGCCTGCTTAAGATTCTCTCTCTCCCTCTCCCTCTGCCCACCTCGCCTTGCACACCGTCTCTCCCTCTCTCTCTCTCAAAAAAATCAAATCAAATCAAATCAAAACAATCCCAATGAAAACAACCCTAACAAGCTCACCCTGCCCCAGAACTAGACAATTTGATTTTAAAGTTCTTGTTAAAAAATAAACAAACATGATGGGCCTCCAAATGATTCTGAAAAATAAGAGCAATAGAAGATAAAGGGGACTAGCCTTGCCAGGTATTAAAGCACACTGTAGAACTCTGATAAACTAAAATAGCATGATTATGGCAGACGATTCAACAAACCAAACACAACAAAGAATCAAGAAACAGACCCTAATATATATATGAGAATTTAAAATATGGGAAAGGCAGAGCCTCAAGTCAGTGTAAACTTGGACTTTTTACTAAATGGTGCTGGGAAAACTAGGAGCCATTTGAAAAAGATGAGGATGGATACTATTTTATGTTCCCATGTATCAAAATACTCTGCAAAAATAAAACTATACAAGCACTGGAAAAGACATTGGTGAATTCCTTTATAACCTCAAAGTTGAGAAGATCTTTTATGGCTTATGACTGAAAATCCATAAGCCATAAACATTGCTTTAAAATAAGCTGCACTACATGTAAATTTAAATGTTTTACATGGTAAAAACATCATAAAGTCAAGAGAAAAATGGAAAGCAGGGAAGTTTTTACAATGCATATTGCAAATGGTTATTCTCTCTAAGAGCTCCTCGAAAATTAAGGAGAAAATGGCCAAAGGGTGCAAATAAGTAATTCTCAGGAAAACAAAATGACCTTTAAAACATAAGCAAAGATGTTCACTCTAAGAAGAAGAATGCACATTAGTTCTACACAGAGCTGCCGCTCCTCATCTATGAGACAGGTAAATACCTGCAAGTGTGACGATACTCTGGAGAAACGGCACTCCAATACACTGGCGGGAGTGTAAAATGCTACAACTCCTATGGAAGGATAAACGCAAAATACAGATCTAGTAATCTCCTTCCAGGAATCAAGTACAGTTTTTTCCTATGCAAGTGGGAAATGAAATGTGCAAGTTATACCCGAAGCAACAAAGTAAAAGGTTAGAAACAGCCCTCCCGTTTCTAGTAGAGAATTGGTCACGCACACAATGGAACAGAACTGCATACTACAAAGCGATAAAAAAGAACAAGATGATCTTTATGAACTTGTGCAGCATGAGCTCTAGGATACACTAAGTGGAAAAAAAAAAAACAAAACAACGGTCAGAACAATAAGCACAGCAAGCTACCTCTGGTTATGACTGACAGGAGTTGGTATCAGGGACCCTGAAATACAACCCCATTTGAGCTAGATTTTTAACTTCTTACTTTGAATACTGACAGGTAAGGGAATGACTCTTGCCTTTCCATTAGAAACTGTATCTCAGGGTAACCAAGGAATGACAAAAAAAGGCTGTACTTGACAAAAGAATGCCAGCCAATAAATACAGAAGAAATGACAGATTTAGAAAATCACCATTTTGCAACTCATAATTAAATAGTTGGTTTAAGGGGCGCCTGGGTGGCTCAGTGGATAAGCGTCTGCCTTCGGCTCAGGTCATGATCCCAGAGTCCTGGGATCGAGCCCCGCATTGGGCTGCCTGCTCTGCGGGGAGCCTGCTTCTCCCTCTCCCACTCCCCCTGCTTGTTTTCCCTCTCTCACTGTTTCTCTGTCAAATAAACAAACAAAATCTTAAAAAAAATAGTTGGTGTAAGCAAGTAATTATCAAGTGTTAATTGTTAAAACCATAAAATGTCAAAACATCACACAAGTTATTTGCACTTCTAAGGAAAAAACATAGCCCTGTTATAAAGTGAGCAGACTGTCAGCTCTGTAATTCAGTCTCAGCATTACTAACAACCAGATAATATGTTTCTCCTGACGTGACACAATATGAAACATGAAATATCACCTATGATTTACTCCAGCTAAAACATTTAATGTCAATCTATCAAGATGAGATCTAGCTTCCCAACTACTGGAATTCGGTAGAGAGAGGGATGAGCTAACAGATACTACAAGATATTTTCTTAGACCAATACAAAAAAGGGAATGCTCCAGATTAAGAAATGTCAAAGACATAACAACCAAGTGCATGTTCCTGGACTGGATCATGGTTTGGACAAATCAGCTATGATGGATACTATATGACAATTAGTGAAAAGTGAACATGGACCTGTGTGGTAGACGGCCACAAATTACTTGTAGTTTCCTCATCAGGAAGTGAAGTCTTTGGCAAGGATGTGGAGAAAAGGGAACCTTCGTGTGCTATTGGTGGGAATGCAAACTGGTGCAGCCACTGTAGAAGACAGTAGGGAGGTTCCTCAAAAACTTAAAAATAGAGGGCGCCTGAATGGCTCAGTTGTTAAGTGTCTGCCTTCGGCTCAGGTCATGATCCCAGGGTCCTGGGATCGAGTCCCGCATCGGGCTCCCTGCTTGGCGGGAAGCCTGCTCTCCCTCTCCCACTCCCCCTGCTTGTGTTCCCTCTCTCTCTCTGTCTCTCGCTGTCAAATAAATAAATAAAATCTTTAAAAAAAAAAAAAAAAGAAAATAGAGGGGCGTGTGGTGGGCTCATTCAGTACAGCATGCAGCTCTTGATCTTGGGGTTGTGAGTTTGGGCCCCACGCTGGGTGCAGAGCTAACTTAAAAATAAAATCTTTAAAAAAAATCAAAAATAGAAGTACCACATGATCCAACAACTCTACTTCTGGGTATTTACCTGAAGAAAACGGAAACACTGACTCAAGAAGATACATGCACCCCCATGTTCACTGCAGCGTTATTTACAATAGCCAAGATATAGAAACAACCTAAGTGTCCATCAACGATGAATGGATAAAGAAAATGTGGTACGTATATACACAATGGAGTATTATTAAGTCATAAAAAAGTCATTTGTGACAACATGGATGGATCCTTGAGGACACTACACTAAGTGAAATTAATAAGACAAAGACGAATATCATATGATCTTACCTATATGTGGAATCTCTAAAAAGAAACAAAAAACAAACAAACAAACCAAGCTAATAAGTATAGAGAACAACAGTTAGGTGGTTGGCCAGAGACAGAGGTGGGGGGAGGTAGGCAACATGGGTGAAGCGAGTCAAAAGGTACAAACTTTCAGTTATAAGGTAAGTAAGTCAGAAAAAAAATAAGTATGTCATGAAGATGTAATGTTCAGCATGGCAACTATAGTTAATAACACTGTATTGCATATTTGAAACTAAGAGGTTAAATCTTCAAAGTTCTCATCACAACAACAAAATTCTGTAACTATGTGTGATGAGGGACATTAATCAGATTTACTAGATTTACTTAATCATTTTGCAATATATACAAATATCAAATCATTACATTATATACCTAAGACTAATATAATGCTATATGTCTATTATACCTTAATTAAAAAAAAAACAAACCAGTGAAGTCTATTTCTCTACCACTGAATCTGGGCTGGTCTTGTGTTAGAGGCGAGACTCTAGGAGTTCCAGAGCCTAGCCTTGGGAGGCCTTGCACCCTCTACCTTTGCCCTCTTGGCAGCCTTTCATGAGCTTTCCTGAGGCTGCCATGCTATGAAGAAGCTGACCTACTGCACTGGAGGATGAGAGGTGCCCCAGACAACAGCCAACACCAACTTTCAGACATGAGAACAAAACCACCTTGGCACTTCAAGCCCAGCCAACTCTCCAGCTCGCTGAGTACCGCATGAGCAAGCCCAGGCCAAACCAGCAGAGATCCGCCCAGCCAACCCACAAAATTATGAGAAAATAAATCATTGTTTTAAGCAACTAAACTGTAGAGTGGTTTATTATGAGCAATAAATAACTGGTACCATTGGGTATTAAATGAAATGAAAGTTTATTAACCAGGAAAGGCAGACATCATTAACTGAAAAAAAAAAACACTGGTTACAAACTGTAGGTACAAGACAACCTCATTTGATAAAACATTACATGCAGGCAGACACATGAACTAAAAGATCCAGAAGGATATATATTAAGTAATAACCAATTGCTACATAATGAGGTAAACTCTGGGTAGTGAAAATGTTTTTGTTTTTGCTTTTCCATATTTTGCATATATGTGCTTTTGTAGTAATAAATAGTTTTAAAAAATATCTTTTTTAAAAAGATCTATAATGTTTACTTATTCTTCAGACAAAAAGGTCAGCTGGGTCCCTGAAGAGCTCCACATGAAAATTCTTGCTATTAACCTCAAATAGTACACAAAACTGGATAAAGTCAGTTAATCAATAAACTTTAGGGATAGTTATGGGCTGAATTGTGCCCCCACCCCGGCCCCAAATTAATATATTGAAGCCCTAACCCCCAGTACCTCAGAATGTGACTGTATATGAAGACTGGGTCTTTAAAGGTAATTAAGTTACTTTTATAAAATGAGGTCATCAGGGTGGGCCCTAATCCAGTCTGACTGGTATCCTTCTTAGAGGATGACTGAACTCAAAAAGCCCCACCGGGGTGTGATGCACAGAGGGAGGGCCATGTGAAGAGGCAGCAAGAGGGAGGCCATGTGCCAGCCAGGGAGAGAGGCCTGGAGCATGTACTTCCTTATGGCCCTCAGAGGACACCAACACTGCCGGCCCCTCAATCGGGGCCTTCCAGCCACCAGAACCGTGAGGAAATAAATGTTGTTTCAGCCCCCAGTGTGTGGTATTTTGTTATGGCAAAATAAGGGCTACGCGTACAGCACGGTGTTTGGAAAACTGACCTACTGCGCATCCTAAGCACTGCAAACAGAACCATAAAGAGAGTTCATAATAAAGTCTTGTTCTAAGATTCTGAAAAGTTTTGTCTTGAAAGTCAAATAACAACTATAAACACGCACAAAGAGAAATTATGTTAAATATATCTATGCAGAGATAAAGCAGAGGGCATGCTTTCCAAATGCACTGCTTCACTCATGAGGGAGCCGAGGTGCTATTCTAGTCCACATTCTACTCTTGAGCTGGTGTGAGAAACCAGTTTTCCTGTTTTGTTCTGCATTTGTTTATTTATGGGCCACCAACAAAGAGCAAAATTAATGGAGAACCAACAGCTAAAAAGCAACCCTACTAAACATTATTGTTTTTTTAATCCAATACAAAATATTCCATTCCTCTACTTTGAAATTAAAAACATGGTTTACAAAAACTACACTATTTACAATAAGCAGTAAAAACAAACAAAAAAAGATTGAGTACAGTTATGATGAGAGAATTTGAAGAAGAGCGAGGAGAGGGCATGAGAAGAGCTGCCATGTGATGGGGTGGTCTAGGAGGATGCGTTCTTGTTACTTCTGGCTTATATCCCACTTGTATGATCTTAGGCACATGATTTAACTTTTATGAGCTGGTTCACTGTAAAGGGAGAAGCTTAAACAAGGTAATTATTCCTCAACCAGTCTTTATGGACTTGCTAAAGCTTCCCTGGAAATTCTTATAGGGCAGGGACAGAAATAAACTGGTAGGGCTTGGTGCCCTTGAGCTTAGATTCAGGTAGTGGTATTCATTTCTGTTTGTTTTCCATTTGAACGTTTGTTTTCACTTGGGGTAAGAGTTCTGCTGCTGGAATAGTTGAAACCATTGTATCAAAATGCTCTGTCCCCTGACAACTAGGTAAAAATACTCCAGGAATACATATTTAAGAATGAGTAAATAGGGCGCCTGGGTGGCTCAGTTGGTTAAGCGACTGCCTTCGGCTCAGGTCATGATCCTGGAGTCCCTGGATCGAATCCCGCAACGGGCTCCCTGCTCGGCAGGGAGTCTGCTTCTCCCTCTGACCCTCTTGACCCTCCCCCCTCTCATGCTCTCTCTCTCTCAAATAAATAAATAAAATCTTTAAAAAAAAAAAAGAATGAGTAAATAACATAGCTGAGCAGATACACATAGGAGGCAGAAAGAAGAGCCAAATGATACTGACTTGTAGGAACATCAGGCAGACGATGACATTAATGGGGACTGTGACAGAGCAGGGGAGGGTGTGGCCTCTCTATATAAGAGATTTAGGATTGTTAGTTGATGCTAAGCATTGCAAACTGAGCCTGAAGTGTAACTTCATGACTCAAAAAGTGAATGCAATTTTAGGCATCATTAACAAAAGTATAATTTCCAAAATGCACTCAACAAATTACCCCATATATTTAAGAACCTGTTTGTACTACCAGTAATCAAAGAATATAGGCAGCACTGTTTGGCAGGTTTGAAGTGAGTCAGACCTAAGTTCCAACCTGCATTCTCAAGTTTACACATGCCGTGTAACTTCAGGAAATACAGCTTCTAGAACCTTCAACATCACTAATGGGGGACTGGACCAGCACTGCTGTAAGGGTTAGTGATCACCAGGGATAATACTCAGCATAGTGCTGGTGTACGATAGGCACTCAAGAAATAGCTAATGCCTACAGAGCGCTGTGTGAAATTCTAGCTCATCTAATCCTCAGAACGGTTCGATAACCAGAAGACGGTAATAGGTAAATGCAAATTATCACAAGAATGGGACTAAAACTGTAACAAATGAAACAGTCAATGATGACAGACTGCAATATTAGCAGTACTACCATTTACTATTAGTAGGAACAGAAAATGGTGCAACTCTTCTGCAAAGCAATCAGACAACACGTAACAGAGGACGTTTTCAAAGTTCATATATGATGGTCCAACTCTATTTGGGAAAGGAAAGGATTCAGAAAGTGCCTATGGGTAGAAATGGGAGTGATCTGTTGACTGACTGGTGGGCATCTCCTTTATGTGCATGCTTATCACCAGAAAAGCAAAGCATCTCCAAGAATAGAAGACCTTCTTTTTTATTTTTGCCAGTTAGTGATTTCCATAAATATCCCTTTGTCCACCCAAACCTGGATGTTCCTGAGAACTCCTAAAGCAGAAACTGTGGCCCACTTCCCCATTCAGCTGCTCACATTTAAGTGGAAGCACACTGCCCAGGGAAGCAGACACTCCTAATGACCCCAGTATTTCTTAAGATTAATAAAGGAATGTGGAATAGAAGAATATAAATTCCTTCAGGTTGGGCGGTCCCAAATCCAGAGCAGTTCAGGGTGTGCCAGGAATTGCCACCACAAAGAGAAGAATGAAGGTCAAAACATTTCATTTCTTCTAAGTCTGCAGTATGTTGCCCTTTGAGTTCATTGCAACTCAAGACCCAAGAGAAAGTGTTCTTGTTAGAAGTCTACCAACGATGGACACTTACCTAAAATGAGATGAAGTTTGGTTTCTGTCTGGAAAGCATAGTGCAAGGTCACCAAGAACGGTGACTGCCTGATGTGCTCCAGGACTTGCCGCTCCGTCCTTGTGTGCTCTGTGGTTTTGGCCTTTTGCACTATTGTGGCCTTTTTCAAGACTTTCATGGCGTACAGCTTGCCAGCGTCGTGACCGCTGATTTTACGAACCAGAAATACTTTTCCATAAGCTGAAAATGAGAAGAAAAAATAAAAACAATTAAAATACCCCACATAATGGCAATTCATTGGAAGTTGCAAGTTACAACACACAACAAACAAACATTCTTTGTTGTTCATTGCTGTTCCAAACAGTTCTTTCATGGGGGCGCCTGGGTGGCTCAGTCGGTTAAGCGTCTGCCTTCGGCTCAGGTCATGATCCTGGAGTCCCGGGATCGAGTCCCGCATCGGGCTCCCTACTTGGCGGGGAGTCTGCTTCTCCCTCTGACCCTCCCCCCTCTCATGTGCTCTCTCTCATTCTCTCTCTCTCAAATAAATAAATAAAATCTTTAAAGGGCACCTGGGTGGCTCAGTCGGTTAAGCGTCTGCCTTCGGCTCAGGTCATGATCCCAGGGTCCTGGGATGGGGCTCCATGCCGGGCTCCTGCTTCGCCCTCTTTGTCCCCCCACCCAGCTCGTGCTCTCTCTCTCTCAAATAAATAAAATCTTTAAAAATTAGTTCTTTCATACATTTCTTCAATTGTATGCCAAGTATATTTCTAGGTCTAAACCTTGGTATTTACATATCCAACCACTGCTGACAAAGTTATATTTTACTGGCATTTTCTCAATATTTTTAGCTGTAGGAAACTAGCTGTTATTATGGTCAATTAACCACAATCCAATTCTGGAACAACTGGGACATTTCAGACATCAGATAAGATCTCCAGGTGTTGCTGCTGATGTAAACAAATGAAAAGTTGTTTTTTGGTTTTTTTTTTTAAGATTTTATTTATTTATTTGAGAGAGAGAGAATGAGAGACAGATAGCAAGAGAGGGAAGAGGGTCAGAGGGAGAAGCAGACCCCCGGCTGAGCAGGGAGCCCGATGCGGGACTCGATCCCGGGACTCCAGATCATGACCCGAGCCGAAGGCAGTCGTCTAACCAACTGAGCCACCCAGGCGCCCTGAAAACAGTTCTTAATAAGAATCTCATACATTTAAATCAAGCACCTCAAGTATCCCTCTATACTTACTGAAAAATCTAAAGGAACAGAAGCTGACATTTAAAAACAAAAGAGATCTTCAGATTTAAAAAAACATTAGAATGCCCTAAATTGTCAGCAATCCTGACAGAAGCCCCTTTACACCTCCAGGCAGTAAGTCATGGCTCAGTGGGTCAGCCTCGCCAAATCTTCCCTGAGGGCTCAGCTGGGCCCATCCTGTTAGTGTAGCGCCACTCCCCCAAGTGGGGGCACTGGAAGGAGCACGGTGCACCTTGGGCAGAGCAGGTACAGCAGGTATCTGCATCAATTTCCTTAGAGAAAGGGGGAGAGGGCGGGAAGGGGTACAAAGAGGAGGGTGGAGGAAAGGCAGAAACACCACTGTGACAGGGAAGGGGTAGGTCCCCAATTCATCTCTACAGTGTGTAAATTCTCTTCCCTTTTAAAACACCTCCTGGGATGGGTAACCCAGTCCCACTTTTGAAGTTCAAGACTTTAGTCAGACCATTCTGGAGCCAGTCTGAGTTCTGACCCAGACCAGTGCTTCCCTGCCCTCTGCCCACACCTTCACCGTACTGAGCACATAATTCTGTTCGGATAAACTCACTAGTGTGAGAGAGCTTTAAGCTTTAAGCTTGTACCCTCTGTGTTATTCAGGTCAGTCCTTCGGGAAGTAAATTAGTACCAACAGATGATATACACAGACATACGGATCAGTGAAAGGCTGCGATACTCCTGAGGAGGAGGAAAACCAACACTTCCTAAGGAACTTGTCTATGCCAGGCTCTGTGCTAAACATATTCCACATATTGGTTCACTTAATCCTCAGAACAGCCAATGAAGGTGGTACTTTCAGTAATTCCATTTCACAGATGAGGAAATGGGTTCAAGGAACGTAAGGAACCAGCCAAAAGACTTGGGTAAGAAGTGGCAGAACTGATTCAAGCTTCAGGGAACCACATTTTCTACCGAAAATGAATTTTAAAAAACGATTCTTCACAAATACTAGAAATCGGATGCTCTGGGTTTTAGTAAAATCACTACCATAAATAAACTGAACACATTCTGGAATACAGAGAAAGTTCACAAAAGGTTTGTGTCTTATCTCATTGCAAATAAAGTATAGACTGAGATTTTAGTGAGGTAAAAGTGAACCAAAAGAAGAAAATGACAACTTTCAGAACCTAACAAATTAACCTGAAGTATAAAAATGAAAAAAGCTAATCTATTCAGAAGCACTGAAAAGAAGCTAGAAAATATTCTAATGAAATGTGCTGTATCGTCCACAGAGTCAGCCATGACATAAACTTGGGAGAAAATGAAGTCCTCTACAAGTACGGGGCTTTTGTGTTCCCTACACACACACAGCACCTGCCCTGAATTCCTGTTCTCTGAGATTCCCAGCTCCAGAATGTTCCTTAGAAATTATGTTACCCATACAAGCTCTCCAACAAAGAAAATCTTCCATCATCGCTGGAAGATGGCTGTTCGGCTTATTCGTAGCTAGTCTTGCAGCGTAAGTGTTGACCCATGCAGGGTGTTAGCACTGGACATCTGAGTACTTGTCAGGTGCTTTGGAGGTACATTAGCTCATTCCATTCTTATAGAATCCCTGTAAGTAGATGAGGAGGACTACCTCCATTTCACAGATGGAGAAACTGAAGCATAGAACATACTTGCCCACGGGCGCCTGGGTGGCTCAGTCGTTAAGCGTCTGCCTTCAGCTCAGGTCATGATCCCAGGGTCCTGGGATCGAGTCCCACTTCGGGCTCCCTGCTCGGCAGGAAGCCTGCTTCTCCCTCTCCCACTCCCCCTGCTTGTGTTCCTGCTCTCGCTATCTCTCTCTCTGTCAAATAAATAAATAAAAATCTTAAAAAAAAAAAAAAAAAGAACATACTTGCCCACTTAGCCCTGTGCCCACACTCTGAGCTATGCTCCATCTGCCTCCCTTCAGTGAATGACTTCACAGGCAAATAAAGGAGTCAGACATTAAGCAGAAGTGATAACTGGTGTTTTATTGGTGGAATGGACACAGTGCTATTAACTTCTAAGAGGAGAAAGTCTTACAAAGTGGCCCATTTTATTGATGGAGAGGGGAGATGGAAATATTAGAAAATGTTCCCTATATTGAGTGGAAACAAGCCTTTTTTAATAATATTTATCTGTTGGTCCTTCTACACCCTCTGGACTTACAAAAAAGAATATTACCCTTCTTCTATAATTTTTTTTTTAATATTTAAAAACACTATCATGCCATCTCACCTACGCAGAATGTCCTTATTCCTCAAACCGATCTTAAAGTAAATGATTTTGAGACTTCTCACCACTAGGAGGTTCCACTGATGTGCTCTGTGAGTTATAAACACTTTTTCTTTGATTTCTTTCCTGTTACTTTCAAAATATGTCATATTACGCTCTCCACATAAATATGAGATAGCATAGGATGATAATGGATGTGTCAAATAATATAAAATCATCCTAGTGCTACATTATAAACTATTTGTCAAATAAATAAACAGTCATCTTCTTTGCCATGTGATGATATCCAGAAGCTTGCCAATAACATAAGCTAAAGTCTACATATATCCTGCCAATACAATTACTTTCTCATCTATCAAAAAATGTCAGGGGAAAAAGTGTGATAAAGCTTACAAATCTTGTTTTTACTTTTGTAATTGCCAGGATTAACTAAAGCTACAGTCAGTACTTTTATCACTTAGTAAGTGCCAAAGATGCTTTTGTCAACAACATTTGAGAAGGGCCTTGTAACATTCCAAATAACAAATATTCCAGACCAACAGGGTCTTATAAGTAGGCTGCCTAACGAAAACACAGTTGCCTCCAAACGGCCTTGGTTTTGAAGGACCCACAAGGCTGCTTATCACACTGCAAGGGGGAAGAGAACACAGTCATTGTTGGCGAGACTTTACACAAGCCAGCCTCCCTGGGTAAGCTGGTTTGCAGCTTAGCACAGAGGGAGAAAGTCAAATAGTCCTTGCGCTGAACAGCACCCTCCACTCCAGAACCATCCTCATGTTTTCCAGTACTTTAAGCGGGGCCACTAAAACTGGAAGTGATGGCAGTATTAGATCCTTCCCATTTGTAGCCAGATGAATGGCTGCCTGCCTTCCAGTGCGGCCAGCTCCTGGCTTTCGTTCGTTAGGTGTGTGCTGACATCATTAAAGAATTCCCTTTTTTTTTTTTTAAAGATTTTATTTATTTATTTGAGAGAGAGAATGAGATAGAGAGAGCATGAGAGGGAGGAGAGTCAGAGGGAGAAGCAGACTCCCCGCCGAGCAGGGAGCCCGATGCGGGACTCGATCCCGGGACTCCAGGATCATGACCTGAGCCGAAGGCAGTCGCTTAACCAACTGAGCCACCCAGGCGCCCTAAAGAATTCCCATTTTGAAAGCATCTTTTGCAAACTGGAAAGGTTACCAATGGCGAAAACTCTTTTGGCCGTAAAAAATAAACAATAGTACTTCCTGCTCAGACAGAGCCCCTAAAATGGATGTTTGGCAACACATCTGGCTTTTCTACTTAAGAGCCTGAGCTTCCTGCTTTAGTGTGACTCTCTATGTCCACACCGACATGCAATGGCCTCAAATGCTTTATCAGCAATCCTCACGGAAGTCTTGTGTACTGCTGTGAATCTTACTGATTTCAGCAGCACAACGGCCTTCTCAAGATACCCGGCCAAGTGATACGAGCGAAAGAGGGCATGGAGTTCACTGGTTTTCCAGAGGACCAGTCTCACAGCACTCGACGGAGGGTAGAAGTTCTCCTTACTTTGAGACTGAGGGAAAGTCAATTATAAGAATCCATGATAAGAAGGATTCATTCCTGACTTAGCTTGATAGACACCTGTGATCATATGAGTGGAATAAATCCTTCAATTCTAGGCCCTACAGACATCATTTTGGGTTCTGCTGAAGACCTGCATGCTTGTCTAGCCAAGCAGCCATTTTTGGAGCCGAGAACTGGATCAAGACACGTAAGTAAACTTCGCCAAAGCTGGAAAAAGATTTCTACAGCTCAGAGGAAAACTACAGATATCTTAAGAAGGTTACTTCTGTCCAAACTGAAATGTGGATTTAGAATTCTATCCTAGCTGACACAGACAGCACAATGTTGGCAAACCTTGTTGACAATAATCTCAACAGCTTGAGGATAAAGCAAATAATGTAAAAGGAACTAAAACCAAGAATCATGGCGAAACGTCTAGCTCCGTGGAGTAGGTCTTAGTTTGCTTTTCCAATGTAGGAATCTTATTCCACTTGCCACAATTACCATTATGAACCAGGTTTTTAGCACTTGTTGTCATAATAAAGAAAAGTTAAAACTGACTGACAGTTTTAAAACAAGATGACATTCATGCTGCCATATCAAAAGCCACCGCACAATTTCAACTACTTTTTCAAGCTAAACAAAGCAGCCTTCTTGCTGAAATGTATTTTGACCATAATTAAACTGATCTTTTCACTTTATTTGTAACATGTGAATTCATTAAAAAGTTTTAGGAAGTAGCATTTACTCCTTGCATTAAAATGATAATGAGCTCACAATTTGGTAAAAAAGTATTTTTATAGTCTAAAACAGCAATCACTTTACAATGCCCTAAGATCAAAGTCATGTAAAATTACGTATGTTTACATGCATTATTCTGGAGGAAGAGGTTAAGGACCCTTGTTCTAGCCGGTCTCTGGTTTATTGAGTTTGCATTACAGTGCTCACCTGGGACATCCTGCTCTCGCTGGGATCCAAATGGCTCAATCACTGGGAGAGCACTGTTTCCTGTCACTCAAACTTTTCCTAATGCTATCTAAAACTGTTTACATTGTACACACTGCTTATCAGCCACGTTACACTTTGGGTTCATACCGAACTTGTAGCCGAAACTACTGTACTTGAACCATAGCCTTTAAAAAAATATATGGTAGAAATTCTTAATGACTTCCATTTAGACGACTGAGCCCTCCCCTCCTCTGTCCAACACACTGCTGCACACTGAATGCCTGGGGCTGGCTGGTTCACCCGTGCGCTTCTGTCTCCCGGCAGCTCAGCCGTCTGCTTCCTACCACTCACGGATACTCGTGGCCTCACCCATTGACTCCTATTGTAGATGCTACTGTTATTATGTAATTTAACCATATATTACATAAACCACTAAAATGTAAATGTGAAAGAAAAGAGAAAAATGAGGTTGAGTACTGTGGAAGAACTACATAAAAGCAAGACACTTTAAAAAAAAGAGCTGCTGAAAAGCTAGGTGTGGGTGGAACACTATAAAAGGCTTGGGGGAAAATTGTGGAAATCTAGAAGGATTTTGTACTCAGAGTACTTCAAATGCGTCTGGTTCTCACTCCACTTTAAAGAATCCGAAACTTAATTTTAGATGTTGCACTACAAGTGTAGTTTATACAAAATAAATTATTGTTTAAGAAATTATTCTCAAAGAAAAGGTCCTGTGCCTACAAATAAAGATGGTAAGTGAATAGATATTTATCTTTTTTAAGTGAAAATAGTATGTTCAGAGTATTTATATATCCTTTTAAAGTGATTCTCCACTTTAACCAACTTCTTTTGATTAACCACAAGTACCAATCATGTCATATGAGAGAGGATCATGTTCATCACTGCTGGAACCCATCCCTCTCTCCTCCTTCCAGATTAATGGAATCTTGTTCAAGGGTGACCTGGCTATCAACCACTATGCCTCCCAGCTTACTTCCATCCTCAACCTGGTAAACACAGCTTTTGTGATGTCATCTGAACTGTTGATAAAAATATAACCCTTCTGGCTCAAATCAGTTGATTTCCAACTGCCCTTACGATTGGGAGAATCCTTAATATAATTAAATTCTCTAGCTTCTACCTTCCTCTCTCCACCTTCTTACCACCTCATTACCGGACTCCTTCAGACAGCCAACCTTTTCTGACTTCCTAGACTAGCACAATTCCTCTGATTTTATGTTCTCATGACACCACACATTCTTTGTCACAGGGATGATCAGAAACATGACTTTTCATTTATTTGTATGAATGCTTCATTGTCTAAGTTCCACTGGACTGTAAATTCAACAAAATCATACACTGTCTGATTTTACTCATTCTGTATCATTAGCAAGTAACCTGAGCTGCCACATCATGGAAACTCAAATAATACTGAGCACGTGAAAAACAAATGAACAAACAAGTTAGTGCAAAGGATTAGACCAAAAAACGAGCTCTATGGTATATAGCCAAATACCTTCTTCTCAGGTAGTAATTTTGATCTGAAGTTGAAGCTGTCTTTAATGAAAGAAACCAGTAATGCAGATCTGCAACACAGAGCCATACCCAGCCAGCTCCTTCCCTCTGGGGAAGGAACAATGAGCTTTCATGAAGCAATCCCCCCCTTTTTTTTAAGATTTTATTTATTTATTCATAAGAGACAAAGAGAGAGAGAGAGGCAGAGGGAGAAGCAGGCTCCCCGCTGAGCAGGGAGCCTGATGTGGGACTCTACCCCAGGACCCAGGGATCATGACCTGAGCCGAAGGCAGACGCTTAACCATCTGAGCCACCCAGGTGCCCTGAAGCAATCCCTTTTAATTTGGGTATTAAATATGATTCCTGGCAACATTCCCTGGTGAAAGTGAACTCAGGAAACTTAGATGCCACCATTCTAGAGCAGAAAAATGTCCTAACATAATGACATCCATATATGGCCACTGTTTTGTAATCTGCCACAACCACTTAAGAATGAATTACAATGCCTAGCCATATCCCTTTCTCGTATATAATTTAACCTGGGGAAAGATTTCTGTCTTTCCACATGTGATATGTCCTGGGCACTGACCAGCAGGCCACATGCCTTCCCTCCTTCTTCCCCTGTGGAACTTCATTCACCCCAAGACAGCAATGTCAGAAATGGAACCAAGCAAGAAATATACTCGTGGAATTCTGAATTTCACTTGTCCTGCTCTTGAAAACTGGTATCCTTGTCAATAGGCGAGTCGAATGTACACGATGAGTAATGCTAGAGTGGTACATATGAAGCCCCCCTAAAACTGCCATCATCAATCTCAGAGAATTAGCTTCATTTCAGTGTTTAGTGCGGCACAATCATCCACAAAAAACACACACTCTCAGTGCAACAGTGAAACTGACTAACCACAATTTGGTACTTCTAAAGATTCATCTGAAACATCTGATTAATTAGACCTTAGAATTAAAAAGAAACATTACTGGGGTGCCTGGGTACCTCATTCGGTTAAACATCCAAATCTTGGTTTTGGCTCAGGTCACGATCTCAGGGTCGTGAGATCGAGCCCTATGTCAGGCTCAGGTGCTGGGAGTGGAGCCTGCTTAAGATTCTCTCCCTCTGCCCCTTCCCCCTCTAAAAATAAAAAAAATAAAAAGAAACACTGTCCATCTCAGTAATTCTCCAAAATGTACCCTATGTGGACAGAGCAATAGAAAGCACCTCACTTGGACCACAGTAGCAGCTGAGTTCTACTCAGAAACACATCAGTACAGTACAGTTTAATCTTATGTGTATCACTTTCTAAAGAGACTACCTAAAATACAATGATGTGTTTTCAATAATACCGCCACCTCTTTTGTCAAAGATGCTATTCTCATGATATGATTTAATGTTCACGATATAAGAACCATTCAATAACTTAAGTGCTTGTCACAAGTCTGTCTGAACAGGTTTTTTCCAAACAGTGGGCCGTGACCCACTAGTGGATGATGGTATCAATTTAATGGGTTCAAACAGCATTCTAAAAAACTAAGAGAGAACCAAATATACTACAAGTATTTCATGGAACCTGTGTTTTCTCTTTATATATGCATGTGCACGTGTATGTATATATGAATGTAAACAAATCTGACCACATAGGAGGGGAAAAGAGGGTAGTACAGAGCAATGGTTAATACACAGACTGCCTGAGTTTGAGCCCTAGATATGTTATTTAGTAACTATATGACCTTGGGTAAAACAGTTAAGATAACAGTGTCTCTGGTGCTTGGGTGACTCAGCCAGTTGGGCATCTGACCCTTGGTTTCCGCTCAGGTCATGCTTGTGAGATTGAGCCTCATGGCAGGCTCCGTGCTCAGCGGGGAGTCAGCTTGAGATTCTCTCTCCCTCTCTCTCTCCTCCTCCCCCCGCTTGTGCTCTTTCTCTTTCTCTCTAAAATAATAATAATAAAAAAAAGATAACAGTGCCTCAATTTCCTCACTAGGGATAGTAATAGTTCCTACATTATAAGGTGTGGGGATTAAATAAATTAATATAAGCATCCTGGCAGATAACAAACACTATGTAAGTGTTAGTGGAAAAAAGTGTGTGTGTGTTTATACGTCTATATGCATAACATAAATACACATACTGAGTTGCAATACAAAATGTGCCTATTTCGTCCTATGGGTAATAATCAGAAGAGCTTGAAAGCCACTGTTCTAGATGAATTTATATGCCTTGCCTTTAAAAGGAAAATTATGGGGCGCCTGGGTGGCTCAGCTGGTTAAGCATCTGCCTTGGGCTCAGGTCATGATCTCAGGGTCCTAGGATTGAGTCCCATGTCAGGCTCCTGGCTCAGTGGGGAGTCTGCTTCTCCCTCTCCTCTGCCCCTCCCCCTGTTCCTGTTCTCTCTCTCTCAAATAAATAAAATCTTAAAAAAAGAAAAAAGAGAAAAAAGAAAGAAAAAGAAAATCATGCAAGTCACAGAGTTTTCCCTTTATCCCTGCCTCTCAGTTACCTCAGAGGTAAATGTAAGACTCAGTTACAACGCCTGTCTCACCCCAGATGTCTGTGACCTCTACTTCACTTCCCTTTTATCTGGCTTTTGCTCGGTCGTCTTCTTCTTCTTTTTTTTAGGTTCTCTCTTTTTTATCTATCTTTGAAAATGCCCTTCAATCTCTTTTTGAAAGTAGGTAAATTTCAAAACACATTAAAAATAAGATGCACTTGATTTTCATATTTATGAAATAAGTATTGTTTACTAAATTCTCTTATATAACAGATATCTTAATTGTACACTCAATTCCAAATATTAAAAAAATACATACCTATAAAACTAAGTATTTCAATATAATTTTAAAAGAAAAAAAGGAGAATTTGAGCTATTTAACACAACTATTTTTTTAAATTGGCCACTGTTTTCATTTGTAAAATAAAAAACACCCAAAATTTCTAAAATTAATGAAGGTAGACTGACTAAAATAGATTATTCTTCTAGCATGTAAGGAAAAGCTATGAATCCAAAACATGATTAAATAAATATTTGTTAAAAAGCAAAAGAGACATAGTGAAAGCATACGAAATCATAAGCAGTAATTTTTATAAAAAACACCAGGTAGGCCATTTGTTCAGGGCACAAACATTTATATCTTCTAGAAGATACATAATAAAGAGGATCTAGATGAGATATAAAAAAAGCGTCAGCATTCTAGATTTAACCCAATTATAGTTTTTAAATTAACCAGGGCCATTTCACCCATTTGCTTAACTCCTTCAATGGTCAGAAACAGTAGTACAGCTGAATCAGGAACACAAATCAGTACATTTTCTCATGAATGGTGATAGCGTCGAAAAAAGACTTAGTATGTACAAAGGTTGAAAGTAAAAATAGTCACAGGATTAACTATCTGGGGGTATCATTTATGCATATTCCATTAGTTTGAGTAATTAAAGACTAATTGTATAATGATCTTCTAGATCAGTACTGTGTATTCAGAGAAAGCACTGAGACACTCCGTGCATTAAACCAGCTCATAACTGCATACATGGAAGTGGCTATGGCCAACTCCTGACTACCTCCGTATGGATGACCCATTTAAACCACAGGCCATTTCTGACCCCTGGTGCCAAATGACTTGAAAACCAAAGATTCTGGTCCAACAGGAAAGAAGAAAAAGTAACAAAGGAAACCATGTCCAACTGTGAGGTCTAGACTTGGAAATGACTACCCATGGATGTGATTACCCGAGAATCTCACTAAAAGAAAAATACACAAAAACAAGTAAGTAAGAACAACTAAGAAGCACATTCATAAATTATTCTCTTTATATCTCAATAAACAAGCCATTTCCCTAGCTACACAGTTAGGTCTTAATGACCGGTGTTAATGACCATCTGTAGCAGACGTGAATGGTGCTCTGCCAGATCACACTTTTATAGGCCAGGGTACCCAAATCCCAGCCACAGGCCCACAGTTGCCTCCTTCTGCCTCTGGAGAAAGACCTAAGGTAGACAGAAGTCACAGTCTCACCTGGGAGGGCACATTCCACCATTCCCTACCCCGCCCCCACCCAAGCAGCCCACAGTCAATGACTACCATAGGTACAAAGGCTTGCCTCATCCCTTTGGCGCCAAAACTTCCCATGGGCTCAGGCTGAATCTAGACCCCAGCTTAGACCACATGCTGCTTAGGTTCTTCCCCCGCTCCTTCTGCTTTCCTCACTCTCTCCTGAGAGGAATGCTCTGAGCATTCCTCTCAGGCAATAAATCACATGCACCTAAATCCCTGTCCTGGGCTCTGCTTCTAGCAAACATGACCTAGGACAGCATCAGTAATAAATCAAATTGTATTTACCCTAGGGAGACAATGTCAACCAACATCTTCATATGGAATCATTTTATGATTATGGCATAAAACACTACAAACATTTAACCTCTCAAATTTTCATAAACACCATAGGTTTACACTGAAGCATAAGGCCTAGTGGGTATATACAGATACAGATAAAAACTTTTTTGAATAACAATTTTGACAATTTCATGAATACATGCCTTGAAAAGTACTGTATTTTAACAGGGATACTTTCCAAACACTTAAGAGAATAAAATGACAAATGATGACTATGTCATCATACTTCATAAAACAGTCTTCTGCATGATTTCAACCAAAGTTTTCCCCCTCTATCATTTCACCAAAAAGTTGCCTGGTGCAATTTCTAGCACCCTCTAGTGGCAAATTACCCAAGAGAAATAGAAATGACTCCTTTAATAAATAAAATGTGTTTCTGAAAACCCTGCAGTAAAAATTAAAAATAAAAATAGAAAAGGCTGTCCCATCAGGGATGATTTTCACTGAGTCTGGGACAATGAGTAAAGAACTACCAGAGTCACCATTTCAAAGATGGCACTTTAAGACTGAGGTAAGCAACCAAAAGGTAAGTCTCTCTACTGGATAAATAAGTGTTTTCATGGAACAGCTTGCAAGATCTGCTATTGATTAGATGTCAGGAAAAAAAAAAATCCACATGGCAAGGAAAAAGTGACCTTCTTATAAGGGCACCAGGGACTGAGGTAGGCACAAATGTTTGTTGCTCGTCAGACGTTCGTGGTGGCAAGGCACTGTGAATTCCTATACTCTGCCAGTACTCATTCCAAGGTTTCATAAGCCCAGGAATAATTCTATATTAAATGAAGACCAGATCCTTATTATTCAACTTGCAAGTCTGTATGTAATGTATCTTTTTTTTTTTAATACTCACTACTCTATCCCCAGCACCCAAAACAGTACTTGCCTCTTGATAAATACATGTGAATGAATGAATCCCGAATGCAATGGGAATGAACTGAAAGTTGTTTTTTTTTTAAGATTTTATTTATTTGACAGAGAGAAAGGGAACACAAGCAGGGGGAGTGGGAGAGGGAGAAGCAGGCTTCCCGCTGAGCAGGGAGCCCAAGGTGGGCTCAATCCCAGGACCCTGGGATCATGACCTGAGCCTAAGGCAGATGCTTAACGACTGAGCCACCCCGGCGCCCCTGAACTGAAAGTTGTAAAAAGAGAAGTGACAGGTCTAATTTTGTACTTAAGATGGACCACTCCAGCTACAGTGTGGAGAACAGAAGAGGAAGAATCAGCTGAAACCTGGGAGATTTGTGGTGGTCGTATTTCCCTCTTGCTGGACATATTTTAGGCTTTACAATAAAATATTTGTTAAGAAATAACATTCACTTACATATCAAGCTAATCTGACGCCTTGGTAATGCATTATATTAGCTCATTTAGAAGCTCGGCTTCTTTCCCTTTCAGTTACATAAATAGCTGACGTTTTTACAGCATTTACTATGTGTCAGGCAATCTAAATATTTTATTACTCATTTTCTGTATATTATAACATAAGATTGTCAACCTAAAGTACAAAAAGGGTGTTCAGAGGGGCAGCTGGGTGGTTCAATCAGTTAAGCGACCAACTCTTGATTTCGGCTTAGGTTGTGATCTCAGGGTCGTGAGATCAAACCCTGATGCGAGGCATGGAGCCTGCTTAAGATTCTCCCTCTCCCTCTGCCCCTCCCCCCAATCCCACCCACTCATGTACACATGCGTTCTCTCTCTAAAAAAATAAAAAATAACTTCAGTCGAAATTACTCCCAGATATGCTAACAGAGTGAGTGACTATATGAAAAAACTAATTATCCCTATGAAGAAGTCCTAAATAATTTTGTTTTTCTAATTTAGGGTACAGCTTTACAGTAGAGTTTCCTATTCAATAAATAACCACAACTGATGGTTATCTAGCAATTGGCAATTCATATCCATTCTTTTATTAATCCTATAACAACATTGTGAGATAGGTATTATTGATTTATGTCAATAGGGACTTAGGCTCTCAGAGCTCAAGGGATTTACCCAAGGAACTCAAGTAGGTGATGATAACATCAAGATTCAAACCTGAATCTTGTAATGGCATCCTGGATACCCAAGTACTTCACAATTATGAATGCACCAAAACTGGAAGATGAAATCAACTCAGCTGCACCCTTTATGGTTGGTTATATGGCAAATTTTATTTATTTATTTTTTTTGGCATAATGACAAAAGATCTCCAAAGTACAGGATCATGTATAATGAACAAAGAAAATCCAAAGAGAATATTGAAGTCTTTTAGCTAAGACCATCATGCTCCACTAAGCATCAGAAATACTAAGGCACACAATGGGTACACTTAAAGACTTTCTTCACCTATATTGGACACATGTCTTAGAGAAAGCAAATGGTTAAAAGTAAAGCAGCAGAAAAGGAGAGAAATAAAAACAGAATCAGTATTCTCACAAACAATCCAAAATTTCATCACGAAACAAGATAACAGTTGATTCTTGAACATGGGTTTGAACTACAACGGTCCACTTATAAATGAATTTTTTTTTTTTTTAAAGATTTTATTTATTTATTTGAGACAGAGAGAATGAGAGACAGAGAGCATGAGAGGGAAGAGGGTCAGAGGGAGAAGCAGACTCCCCGCCGAGCAGGGAGCCTGATGCGGGACTCGATCCAGGGACTCCAGGATCATGACTTGAGCCGAAGGCAGTCGCTTAACCAACTGAGCCACCCAGGCGCCCCTATAAATGAATTTTTTTAAATACAGTACAATACTGTAAATGTATTTTCTCTCATATGATTTTCTTAACATTTCCTCTAGCTCACTTTATTGTTAAATACACAGTACATGATACATATAACACACAAAATATGTGTTAATTGATCATTTACATTATCAGTAAGGCTTCCAGTCAACAAGAGGGTATTAGTAGTTAAGTTTCTGGGGGTTCAAAAGTTATACCTGGGTTTTCAACTATGTGCACCCATCCCCCACATTTTTCAAGGGGCAAGTGTAATTCTAGAAGATGAACCAAAGCTATTTCCTGGACTTGGAAGTATCAATCTCAAAAATAATGCTAGAGATAAGAGTATGAAATATATATACTATTAAACTAATTATTATGCTTTATACTGTTATAAGCTATGGAGACGGGGCAGGGCAACAGAGATAGACAAATATAGAGAGATGATCCCAAGAGCTTACAATCTAAAAGAAAAATAGCATATATGAAGGAAAATTCAGAGAACCACTCATTGCTGTGTTCTCGGCAAAGGACTTTCAGTGCCCCAATTCAGAGAATGAATCAATCTGAGCAGTATTTAGACAGGCAGAAGAGAAGAAGAGCACTAGGATAATGGGAACAAGACAGAGCATCAGAATATGGGAAAAAGGATGCATCATTGTAGGGGAGTAAAAGAAAATTAACCAGGGCGCCTGGGTGGCTCAGTTGGTTAAGCGACTGCCTTCGGCTCAGGTCATGATCCTGGAGTCCCTGGATCGAGTCCCGCATCAGGCTCCCTGCTCGGCAGAGAGCCTGCTTCTGCCTCTGACCCTCCCCCCTCTCATGTGCTCTCTCTCTCTCTCTCATTCTCTCTGTCTCAAATAAATAAATAAAATCTTTAAAAAAAAAAAAAGAAAAAAAAAAAGAAAATTAACCAGACTAGAAAGTAGATGGAATATCAGGGTAAATGGACAAAAAAAAAGACAAGAGAAAACAAAGCTAAGCCTGAGAGCAAGACAAGGATTTGGATTTGAATTAATTAACTGGGGAAAAAAAGGCACTATAAGTTCTAAATAGGAGAATAGTATAATAATGTTGAATTTTAATGAGGACGCATACCATTTATAACAGAATATATGTAAAATGCATAAAATGGAAGAGAGAACTTGCAGAAAGGCAGAACAGTTAGGAAAACCCTAACAACAATCCATGTACAAGGTAATACGAGTGACAGCACTAGGAACAGAAAAGGTCAATCCAAGGGTCATTTTGAAGGAAAAATTACAGGATTTTGTGAGAAACAAGAAATAAAAAGAGAAAAAAATAAAAAATTCCTTCCAAGTTTCTATCTTAGGAAACTGATCAACAGATCAGTGACAGACCAACAGAAACAAGATAGCTGAAAAGAGAAATAAATCAAAGTCTGAGTAAAAGAGAGATTTTTATTTTTACTTTATTTATTTTTAAAGATTTTATTTATTTATTTATTTGAGAGAGAGAGAGAGAGAGCATGCACGCGAGTGGGAGGAGGAGCAGAGGGAGAGGGATAAAGCAGACTCTGCATTGAGCATGGAGTCCGATGTGGGGCTCGATTCCATGACCCTGAGACCATGACTTGAGCTGAAATCAAGAGTCTAATGCTCAACCGACTGAGCCACCAAGGTGCCCCAAAAGAGAGATTTTTAAATGAATATTACTTGCATTTAAGTATGAGATCAAAAAGCAAATCTTTGATATTATAATATTCCACAAAGTCTTCAAGATATTGGATGAACAGCATTTTATATAGTTCAAAATACATAAAAATTAATTCATCAGAAGAATTTTCAGTTTCACTTCCAAAGAAAACCTGGCATGACACATAAAGACATCTGATGAGGCTTTTCTATTATTCTAAGTAGTGCTGGAAAAAATTATCTTAAAAAGGTAATGAAACTGAAAGATTAGTGGTGAAATTTTTGAATAAAAATTGAGATTTATTATATTCATAAGAAAAGTTTCCACCTACTCCATTTAGTCATCAAAAATGTGATTTTAAATACCTACAATGACATCTTAGTTATTCCATGTTCTCATAAGAGCAAGCACACTGTCAGCTGACAAAAGGAAAAGCAGTACCCACAGCTAACAATAGACCAATAATATGACAGTGAAAAAGCATGAAATGAAAATGCCAAGGTAAAACATTACTAACAATCTCTTTCCTCACCTTTGCAAACCTGTCTTAAGGACCTGCGATCATACACTGCCACTCAAAAAGCTGAGGTAGATAACAGGACAAAGTATTAATTGTGTTGAAAGAAAGTATACACCAGGTTTGATTTTATAAATTTGATATTAAAAATCTTACATGTTCGGAACTGGCCTCTAATTTTTCTTCTTCATATTCTCTTAGTGGTTTTTGGAATCAAAGTTATACTAGCCTCATGCAATGAACTGGAAAGAAGAATCCCACTTTTTCTAGTCTCTGAAAGAGTTTGTGGAAGATTAGAATTATCTATGTCTTGAATGTTTGGCAGAACTCATTCTTAAAACTCTACCAAGTGCTGTCCTAACAAGAAGATTTTTACTTACCAGTTTCTGTAACGGTTATAGGATACTAAGGTTTTCTATTCTTTTTTCAATTGGTTTGGAAATTCACACCTTTCAAGATTTGTGAGGAGATTAAAGTTTGAGGAATAGTACCTCAGAACACTAATTCCTATCACCTCCCAAACTGTATGATATTTTTGTCCAATAATTCAGTTTCCTTTTTTTAACCCCACGATTTCAACATTACAACTATGGTTTTTTAGATTTTCTTTACCCACCAAACCTTTTTGCATCTCAGAAACTCTCCTGAGATTACTTTCCTTGTCCCTACATGGAGATCTGTTAGAAATTCTTCTAGTGAGGATGTGTTGGTGGAAAACACACTCAGCTTCTGTGTGTCTCAAAAATAGTTTTGTTGGGTATAGAATTCTAAATTGACAGTTATTTTCTCTGGGCATTCTGCAGGTATTCTTCTTCTCTTCCAAGGCTTTCATGGTTGCTGCTAAAAAGGCATCTGTTTGTCTGATCACTGTTCTTCCTTCATAAATAAGTCTTTTCACTCTGGCTGCTTTTAGGATATCTCTCTGTCTCTGGTGCTCATCCCCTTCTCTATGATGTATCATGTAAAACTTTCCATTTGTCTGTCTACTTGTAAATTGTTCTGTTTCTTCAATCTGTGAATTCATATTTTCAGTCAATCTTAGTAAATTCTCAGCTACAACCCCTCCTCTATTAGCTCCTTCTGGGATTCTGATTAGACAAATTTGTACCTTCTCTCTGTCCTCTACGTCTTCATCTCTCTCTTATAAATGCCATCTCATTTTTCTCCCATTTTATATTCTGCATATTTTCCTCAAATCCATCTCTCAATTTGCTAATTCTCTTTAGCTACATCTCATCTGCTAGTAAACCATCTACTGAATTTATAATTTGAATTATTTTTCACTTCTAGAAGTACTATTGGTTCTCTTTCAAATCTGCCTAGTCATTTTGTAGTATGTCTTTTTTCCTGAATATTACCATCAATGTTCTAATTTTAAAAACCATATAAACATATATATCATATTTCATACCTAATAATTCCAACAGTCTGGTGACTTGCTTCTTGGATGCTTGTGATCATTCACAATTAAGATCATGTCTATAAAACTTCCTTCAGTACTTCTTTATGGTCTAGGTAACAGTTCATTCTTTCAAAGAGGACTTACATTTGCTTTTCCTAGGCACCTGGGAATACTACCAACTCGGTACTACTGTAAACTAAATTCTTACCTATTTTTTGTTCTTTGGGATCATACAAATGTGTACAAATTCAAGCTGCAAACCTGCACAATGCCTGGCTTTTGTTGTGAATGCTCAGGGAAGGCTTTTGTTTATTTTTTTAATTCTCTTCACCCAGAGCCAATGCTGAGGCAGAAAAATTTCCTCTGCGGCTCCCTTTGCAGGCTGCATTTTCTTACTTAGTCTTTTTCTAAGCAGTAGTCTTCTCTACCTCTTGGGAGCCTTAGATGATATCTCTCATACCAAGCATAAAAATGGGAAATCCAAAGAACTAGCTCACAATTTACTGGTAGATTTCCCCAGAATAACCTCTGCCTTCAGGGAGCTTATGCATTCTCTAGATTCCTGCTCCCACTTTCTTATTGGATTCCAAGGATTTTCCTTATTCTTACCAGCTGACCTATACCATCGAGTAGACTTTCTTTAGAGGCATTTTATCCAGCACTTTAGGAGTTTAAAAATGAGGGGGATTTTTCAGGATATGCAAGCTGTCATCTTATCAGAAAGAGAACATACACTGCCTTTCTGTTTCTACTTATGTATTTGGAATATACTGCCAAATATAAAATTGACAGATCAAGGAACAGAATTAGTTTCATGGGTTTTGTTACATGCTATAAAATTCAGTGATGAAAATTAATTAATATCACATTTTAACAGTGGCTTGAGAAGATTTGTAGATTCCATGTCTATTTTGCTTCAGAGAAGTTATCTAATAATATTAAATAAAAGTTTTTTGGTTTTGATGATATCTGGAATAAAACATGATCTTAGTCTGGTTTGTATAACTTATCTTCTAAAAGAACAGCTACAATGTTGGTAAGGATGTAGAGATACTGCAACCCTCACACACTGCTGGTGGGAATGTAAAGTGGTGTGGCCACCTTAGAAAAAGTCTATAGTGGGGCGCCTGGGTGGCTCAGTCGTTAAACGTCTGCCTTCGGCTTGAAGGGTCCCAGGGTCCTGGGATCGAGCCCCCACATTGGGCTCCCTGCTCCGTGGGAAGCCTGCTTCTCCCTCTCCCACTCCCCCTGCTTGTGTTCTCTCTCTCGCTGTGTATCTCTCTGTCAAATAAATAAATAAAATCTTTAAAAAAAAGAGAGAGAAAAAGTCTAGTAGTTCCTCAAGAAGTTAAACATAGAATTATCATCTGAAATGGCAATTCACTACTAATATATACCCAAGAGAAATTAAAACTTATGTTCACCCAAAAACTCATATGTGAACACTCAGAGCAGCATTGTTCACAATAGCTAAAAGGGAGAAACAACCCAGCAACTGATAAATGGATAAACAAAATGTGGTATATCCATACAGTGGGATATTATTAAGCCATAAAAAGGAAAGAAGCAGTGATCCATGCTACAACATGGATGAATCTAGAAAACGTTATGTTAAGTGAGAGAAGCCAGACACAAAAGACCACCAATTACATGATTCAATTACATGAAATATCCAGAATAGGCCAATAAAAAGATAGAGAAAATAGGTTAGCGGTTGTTTAGAGCTGGGAGGATGGTGATCTTGGAAGGTAATAAAGGGTTCACAGTTTCTTTTTGAGGTAAGGAAAATGTTCTAAAATTGGTTGTGGTAATGGTTGCACAACTCTGTAAATATACTAAAACCACTGATTTGTACACTTTAAACGGATGAATAATAAGGCATGTGATTACACTGCAATAGGGCTATCAGAATAAAAACGATGCAGATAAAACAAATTCTGTGGCTATAACATAAATTGACCTGAAAACCCTTCAACAAAACGGCACAAGCACTATTTCCAAGGAAATCCAGTCACCGTACAATTGTGACCCCTTTTCTCCTTTGAGTTGATACTGCCTTTGAAAGAGGAAGCAAACGTAAGGATAAAAGACATGATTTTGGTATTCTGAAAGCATGATTTCTTAGGGATATGGTAGGGTGAGGCTAGTTTGCTTTAAAAATACATCTTTACAAATGATCTGAAGGAGAGAATGCACAGTAAAATCTCCCAAGCTGACAATTATACGATACTCTTCCTGACAATAAGACACTTAGTTGATGAAAATAAATCATAGGGTTTATTCGCTGGCAGCTGTAGAAGGTGGCTCTTACACAATATGCTAAACTACTCAGGAAAATTATGAAGAGCTTGCATGGCAAGGCCCTAGGCGTGAAGGCTCAACACCAAATGACCTAAAGACAAATTACATATGCATGAGTATGGGAGGGCAGTGCCTGGGACTGATTTTGGAAGCCCAGGAGAAAGGATTTTCTCCTGCTAGAAGGCGTGGCCCTTCGGAAAGTATGGGCGGATACGCTCATATGAACAGCAGCAATCCCTCCTGTCAGGGGCTGGGAATCCAGGAAGGTATACAGGCCCCTGAGAGTGTGAAGCTAAACTCTAGTGGGGAAGAAGAATGGTCTATCCTTTGAGGCTGTCTCCCGACTTCCAGGAAAGAGACAATAGACCTGCTGAGGATGGGGGGGACAAAAAAAAAAAGGAATTAAAATCCTCCTTTTCACTTCTACCTGGAGGATGAAAAATAAGAGTCTCGGGGCACCTGGGTGGCTCAGTCCTTAAGCGTCTGCCTTCGGCTCAGGTCATGATCCCAGAGTCCTGGGATCGAGCCCCGCATCGGGCTCCCTGCTCGGCAGGAAGCCTGCTTCTCCCGCTCCCGCTCCCCCTGCTTGTGTTCCCTCTCTCGCTGTGTCTCTCTCTATCAAATAAATAAAATCTTAAAAAAAAAAAAAAAAAAGAAAAGAAAAGAAAAAGAAGAGTCTCAAGTTCTCCCTGCGGTGTAACTGCAGAACAACAACATATTCCAGAGGGAGAGCAGAGGAGAGGAGGTGCACTCCTGGCAAGACCAGCTACGTAACTGGTGGGCCTGCTGCCAAATCAAAGTGTGGGGTGCCTTGTTCACGAATCATTTAGCATCTCAGAACAGTGACAGCAGAGCATTACACCTAACATGGGGCTCTTCTGAGTGTGGGGGTGGCTACAACTACATGGGCCATACGCCCAGGAGGCCCTGACTCTTGAGCAGCAAGAACAGCAGTAGCAAAAAAAATAAATAAATACATACATACATACATACATACATTACAGCAGTAGCAAAAACTCAGGAGGCACAGAAGAAAGCCAAGATCATCGAAAAGCCTAACACCTGAGACTGTTACCATTTTGGTGCATATTCCAGAGAATTTCATATATACACATAGACTGTTGGCCCTGGAACAACATAGGTTTGAACTGCACGAGTCCACTTGTACATGGAATTTTTTGGATAAATACAGTACAGGACTGCAAATATATTTTCTACTTCTTACTATTTCTTAATAACATTTTCTTTTCTCTAGCTTTCTTTATTGTACGAATACAGTATAGAATACATACAACATACAAAATATGTGTTAATCGACTGTTTATGTTATCGGGAAGGCTCCCAGTCAACAGGACGCTATTAGTAGTTAAGTTCTGGGGGAATCAAAAGTTACCCACAGATTTCCAAGAGTGCAGGGTATTGGTGCCCGTGACCCTCTGTATTGTTCAAGGGTCAAGTGTACATGGAAACATTGATTCATACCATTTTTTATTTCACAGACATGGTATAGTGTACATTCTCTGCTGTAGCCTTTTTTTTAAAGCTTATTACAGTATGGAGAACTTTCAAAAATGTTAAATACAGACCATTTCATTCCAATTGTATAGATTATAGAACATAAAGATCCATGTTCCATTTAACCAAACTCATATTGACAAGGTTTCTGAAGGGTCTTGGGTTTTTCATTATTAAACATGATGACCACTGGATATGAATAAAGTGGAATGAGGACTGAATGAGTTAAATCAGTATAAAGTATTTCACAGAGTACTTGGCAAGTCACAAGCTCTCTATAAATGTTAGTGATTTTAGTATTGTGTCCTATGTAAAGACTGAACTAATTTACATTCCCAACAGCAGGGTAAAAGAAACTGGTTTTCCTAAATCTTTGCCAATTCTTCCAAATTTTCCCTTTTGTATTTCTTCTATGAATCATTTGTTCGTGTTCTTTGACAGTTCTCCTATTGGATTTCTTATGCTTTTAAATTTTTAACTGATTTCCATATTAAGAATATGAGTCCTTTGTCATAAGAATAACAAACACTTTTTTTTTGGCTTAGAAAAAATTTTTTAAGACTTACCTCCAGTTCCTAGGACCTTGAGGAGCTCAAAATTTTCAATCCCCACCTTCTCTGCATGTCCTGTTAAATTAGCTAAAAAAAGAAAGAGAAAAAAGAAATAATTAAGGGGATCAGTAACAGGAGGGGGCCCATGGGGGCTTCTGAAATACCAGCAATGTTTTATTACTTGACCTGGGTGGTTAAGCCAGGGTTCACTTTATAATTATTTGTTAACTACAGGAACTATGTTTTGTGCAATTTTCTGTATGTCATATATTACAGGCAAACTTTTTAGAATTTAGTAGCTATATCATTTGTACCTGAAGTTAACATAAAAATAAAGTGTTAATAGACTCACTACTGATCAAGATAATCTGAAAATAAACACAAATTCCAATATATAGCTAGATATGCAGTACAAAGAAAACTGGACAGATTTAGACAACATAATCATTAGTTAACAAATATGTATTGAGTGTCCACTAAATATCATCCCCAGCATCTAAGCTGGGTTCTACTCCCATTTCTTTCTTTCTTTCTTTTTGTTTTTTTAAAAATTTTATTTATTTATTTGACAGAGAGATAGAGAGCACAAGTAGGCAGAGAGGCAGGCAGAGGGAGAGGGAGAAGCAGGCTCCCTGCCGAGCAGGGAGCCCGATGCGGAACTCGATCCCAGGACCCTGGGATCGTGACCTGAGCTGAAGGCAGCCACTTAACCGACTGAGCCACCCAGGCGCCCCTCTTTTTTTTTAAAAAAAGATTTATTTTATTTGTTTATCTTAGAGAGAGAGCACGAGCAGAAGGAGGGGCAGAGGGAGAGGATCTCAAGCCCGTGCTGAGCGCAGAGCCCAATGTGGGGCTCAATCTCGCAACCCTGAGATTATGACCTGAGCCAAAATCAAGAGTCAGACGCTCAACTGACTGAGCCACCCAGGCGCCCCTCTACTCCCATTTCTGCCACTAAGCACCTGCCACTAAGCACCTGCACCTAGGCACATGATTTAGCCTGCATTAGTCATTTAACTACCCTGTGTCTCTGTTCCCTCATCTCTGAAATGAAAGCACTGGTCTCAATTAACTCTAAGATCTCTGCCAGCTCTAAAATTTGTTTCAAAGTATAAACTCTTTAAAAACATATTCTATCCTAAATAAACAAAATTAGGATATCATATGAAGGAGTATTTCCCCAAGTATATTCCTTTGATTCTGGTCCTATCCTACAAGATGTTAACAGATGTTATATTTGGGAGGAAAACATGCTTTCAAGTAAAAAAAAACTTGAAATGGTTGGCTTAAACAAAGTTAATCGGGTTTCTTTACTGCTGAACTTCACAGATGAAAATCTGTATGTGAATCTTCAAAACTGAGATACGTATTTGTCAGATTTATTGGATCCCCAAATTATTTTTTATGGTAATACCTATTAATATTATGTGAACCAGCATTCTGTAGATGTGGTTAACGTCAGGCTTGGCCCAAATCCTAGTTTTACCACTTAAAAGCCATGTGACCTTAAACAAATTACTTAGCTTTTCTTTGTCTCAGGTCGCCTCTAGTGTAAAATGAGGATAATAAAAATACCTACCCTCAAAGCATACTGATGTCTGCAATTTGCTTTGAAATGCATTAAAAAAAAATAAGATGGATTAATGGATGAATATAGGTATGGATAGATATGTGATAAAGAAAAACAGATAAAATGTTTATTACAGAATCTAGATAGTGTAAGAGTGTTCAACATGTCATTCTTCCAAATTCTCTGTATATATGAAAATGTCCATAATAAAATGGCAGAAAATAGAATAATACCTACCTCATAGGGTTGTGATGAGGATTCAGTGAGTTAAATTCATACAGAGCTTGCTATAGGCCATAAACATTATTATAAGCGTTTGTACGTAAACAACGCTCTGGGCCTACAACTTCAAGAAAATCAGACCCAACTAGGAACTTCTGGAATTAAAAGTTTCAGGGCAATAAGTGATTTCAGTGTCCTTCCAAAGTTTAACTAAATTCATAGTTAAAATTTTTTAAAATTGTGGTCAAAACCACATAACATAAAATTTCCCACCTTAGCCATTTTTTTTCTTTTAAAGATTTTGTTTATTTATTTGATAGAGAGATAGATAGCGAGAAAGGGAACACAAGCAGGGGGAGTGGGAGAGGGGGAAGCAGGCTTCCCGCTGAGTAGAGAGCCCGAGGTGGGGCTCAATCCCAGGACACCAGGACCATGACCCAAGCCGAAGGCAGATGCCTAACGACTGAGCCACCCAGGCGCCCGCCCCCCCTCCCCAGCCATGTTTAAGTATATAATACAGTGGTGCTAATTATATGTACTATGTTTACAACAGATCTCTGGAACTTTTTACATTTTGCAAACAAACTCTATACCCATTGAACTTAATCTATTAACAATTTAATGTAATTGTTGAGATGGTTGGATTTGGGTCAACCATTTTATTTTATTATTTGTTTCCAATTTGTTTTTTTCTCTTTTCTTTTTTAAAGTTTTATTTATTTAATAAATCTCTACACCCAATGAGGGGCTCGAACACATGACCCTATGACTGAGTCGCATGCTCTTCCAACCAAGCCAGCCAGGTGTCCCTTGTCTTTTCTATTGTTTGTTCCCATGTTTCTACTTTCCTGACTTAAAACAACAACAACAACAACAAAAGATACCACTTAAATGCTTTTTAGAATTTCACTTCAATTTTCACATTGGCATTTTAGCTCTACTTCTTTGCGTTATTAGTGTAGTTGTTGCCCTAAGGATTACAGTATACATCTTTAATTACTCACAGTCCTCTTATAATTAATACTGTACCATTTCCCTAAAAATATAGAAACTTTGCTATCATTCTTCATGGACTACAGATACATATTAAATGGAGTTAATATCTTCGATATATGCTATATATGCACAACTTATATAATATGATTTAATAAAGAAAATAAGAGGAAAGACAGAGGCTTTCCCTTTTCTGTAGATATTTCTCATTTTTGATGATCTTTTTTTTATCTTTTCCAAAGATCCAAAATTCCATCAGGTATAAGTTTCCCTCAGCCTTGAAGAACTTCCTTTGACATTTCTTGTAGTGCAGAATTCCTTGAGTTTTCTTTTATCTGAAAAAGCCTTTGCCTTCATTTAAATTTTTTCACTGAGGTACATTCCCTAAGACTCACCCTTTTAAAGGGTACACGTCCATGGTTTTTAGTCTACTTACGGTTGTGCCACTGCCACCACTAACTAATTCTGGAATCCTCTTCATTTCTGAAGGGTATTTTCCTTTGATAAGGAACACCGGGAGGACAGGCTTTTTTCTTTTCTTCCGGCACTTTAAACATGTTCTTCCACTCTCTTTTGGCTTCCGTGGTTTCCGAGGTGAAGTCAGTCATTAAATGGATCATTACTCCTCTATTAGAAATGTTATCATTTTTCTCTTATTGCTTTCAACATTTGGCTTTCCAAAGTTTTGCCATGATGTGTCTCAATGTGGACTTCTTTGGGTTCAGTCAGCCTGGTATGTATTCACTGAGTATCTTGAATCTGTGGGTTTCTGTTTTTCATCAAATTTGGGGAATTTCTGCTTTAACTTTTCAAGAAATTTTTTCTATCCTATTCTCTCTATCCTCTGAGATTCCATTTCCGTGCATGCTGGATTGTTTAATTCAACCTAAAAGGCCTCTGAGACTGTTCATTTTTTGCTCCAATATGTTTTCTCTCTGTTCTTCAAATTAATTTCTATTGCTCTGTCTTCAAGTTCACGTACTTTTCCTTCTGCACCTCTATTCAACTGTTAAATCCATCTACTGAATTATTTCAAATATTGTATCTTTTTATTCTAGAACTTCCATTTGGTTCTTTCCCATTGTTTCTATTTATCTGATAGAATTTGTTTTGTTATTCACTGAGAGCATGACATTTTATTTCACTGAGGATATTATAACAGCTGCTTTAAAAATCTTGTCTGCTACTGCCAATATCTCATTCATCTCAGGGTAGGACTCAGCTGATTTTCTTCCTCTTCAGATATGTTCCATTTTCTTGATTCTCCATATATGGGGTAAGTATGGCTTGTAGAAATGTTAATTTGTGAAGACTATGAAATTATTTTTTTCTCCAGTGAGAGTTGTTTTGCTCAGCTGGCAAATATCTTGGGTTGGCCTAAACTGTAAACTCTTTTTCTTAGGAGGCAGCTCCAGTCCAGTTCAGATTTTTTGTCTTCAGCTGAGCTGTTCCAAGTCCATTGTACTCATGCATGGCTCAGAGGCAAGAGATGTGTGCTCACAAAGGACTCCCCCTCCTCTGGCTCTTCTTCTGGGATTTCTCTACTATCTTCAGTGATCAGGGCTCTCTGGTTTCAGTTCTAGTCACCCTGGCCAGAGAGACTATTGTTTTTCCACCAGAGTCTCCAGAGTACAGACTGTACTTAGCCTGAAGCTAAAATCAGTGAAAAGGCAAATTTACTTCTTATAGCTTCCTTCCTTCTCTCCTCTGTGTACTCCCGAGTAGAGCCTATCTGCTTCTGTTCACTTGCTTTTTATATTAAATCCAGGTTTTACAGTTGTTTTCTGCAGAGGAATTCTCCAGGAGGGGGTCTTTTCTGAAATTACGAGAAACAAAAGTCTTCCTTCATACAGTCAACAGGATAAAGGGAAGCAGAATATGCCACCCCCAAATATGCCACTTTGGCATGTTGATTCTTTTGAAATAAAGTTACTTAAGAAACAGCCTGAGAAAGGAGGACACTGATCTCCTCTGCCCCCCCTGCCGAAAGCAAGGAAATAAGTCTCTCATTTGAAAGGTACCCTCCCTGTACCAGGAGGGTAGAAGGCATCCTTATTACCAGAAATAGGGGATTTGGGGCCCAGAAAGCTATATAAACAAACTTTGTTACTTCCTCATTAATTTACTATCTCAAACCCAAACCCTTCAGTCTTACCAATTTTTCACAAAGCTACCTGCTTTGGTGACTTCTTTGAGCCTCATATTTGTATAGGCTCCTATACATACAAAATTAAATGTTTTTTCTCTGTTAATTTGTGTTATGTCAATTTAATTATTAGGCCAGCCAAAGAACCTAAAAGAAAAGAAGGGAAAGGTTCTCTTCCCCTGCAATTATAAAGTTTCTACTTTACTGCCCTAGCAAGTTAACTTCAAAGAGTAAAATAAAACTAAAAAGGTGATTTGATATAAGCCATCTCAGGGGTCTTGAACTTAATATCCATATAACTCTTTTACATTACATCTGTTAGGCAAAGTAAGTAATCAGACATATGGAAGCAGATCAATAGAAAGCTCTATCAATATTTAGGCATGGGGAGAACTTATTAGTTATAAAGATCTTTTTCATTGTGTTAACAACAAAACACATAAAAACAAATGGTAAATGGGATACTATATAGAATCCTAAGCACTGACAAGCACATATTCGAACATGTGAGTCTAGGTATCTAAATGGTTCTCATTTCTATGCTATTACTTGTTATTATAAGTAGAAGCCTTTGAACATGAAAGTCTAAAAATAAACTACATTTCTCTTAGTTAAATTGTTAACCTCAGATCAAGAGCTCAAACTTCCCAGCAACACCACCACCATTTATTAGAACAAGACTTAAAATATTTACATTTTGTATTTCACCCTGGAGGTGAAGTAAACATTAGCCAATTACAGAAATCTGCATTTCTGAGTCATTACATGCCTTAGTGAAGTCCAAAATGTACGCTGATCAGATGGTGAGAAGGTATTCCATGCCTGGGGCCAGACTGTACCAGAAATAAGCCTTTACAACTGACAGACAGGACTTGTCCATTGTTTTCCCTCATATGTAAAAATAAATGACACTTTATTGTGGTTGCAGGAGCTCCTTTTCCTGTGTCAGGTGAGCCTCTGCCCACCCCCTGTCTAGTTCTCCCTGTAGGTAAGAGACGTTACTAACCTAATTATTCAAGAGCCCAAAATCCTGACTGGGCACAGTTAGCTGTAGGTGGGGTCCCTGTGTTAAAATAAGTCTCCACCCAGGGTCTGTGTTACTGCCTCAAACTCTTGGCCTGGCCTGAGCCATGGGGGCCCAATGGCCATTCTCTTTCACTTTCCTTTTACTATACAGCAGTCCCTCCTTAGCCGCAGCTTCACCTCCTGCAGGTTCAGTTACCCAGGGCTTCAGTTACGGGCAGTTCACCACTGGCCAGGGGGGCAGAGGATCCTCCTTGTGATGCATCCTCAGAAGGTCACACTATGTTACAGTGCCTGCATCATTCACCTTACTTCAGCTCATCACGAAAGCATTTTATTATCTCACACATCATCACGAGAAGGGGAAGTTCAGTACAGTAAGATAGTCTGAGAGAGAGACAATATTCACACAACTTTTAATTATTTTGTTTATTTAATTATATTGTTTAACTGTCCTGATTATTAGTGTTGTTGATCTCTTATTGTGCTTAATTTATAAATTAAATTTTATTATAGGTATGTATGTATGTATAGGAAAATGCATAGTATATAGGAGGTTTGGTACTATGTGTGGGTTCAGGCATCTGCTGAGAGTCTTGGAACGTTTCTCCCGTGGCTAAGGCGGGGGGACAATTGTATTCAGCAGTCAACAAAGCAGATTCAGAGGTTCACTTACCAGTTTGTTCTCCCCTCCAACCTTCTAACTCACACACCTCAATATGCTGGTCTCAAAATGGTGATTAGATGAGGCTGGGAGGGAAGCAGGAGTCCTGACTTAGGCCTTAAACCTGAACTACTTGCACCAAGGCACTTTTAAGGAGAATTCTACACTAATGTGCTAGAAGTTTGCACAGCCTTTATTAATGTGGCACTCTGAGTCCCACGGGCTACTGTATCTTGCAGACTCAGGACTCCAGGGGGAAGAGCATATTGGCTGGGCAGAGTTTGGGCATTTCTAGATTTCTGGCTATAATGACTTGGCACCAAAACCTTACCCTCAGCTCCTAATTTCCAACTAAAAGGATTAACTCCTTTCCACCGAAACAGTGCCTCATGAAAACTCTTCACAAATATGTAAAATAACCAAAGAATATCAACAAACTTAGACTAGAGCTATTTAGTCGGTACATAATAGTACTACCAGGCCAGTTGTTGATATCTGGCAACTCTTGTGATGCCTACACCTCTTGAGTTGTTAAATATTAGTAAGCCTGGATTAAAACAAAGAAAATATTTCTAAACTTTTCAAGGTCTACATTAGGCCTATCTCTACAGTTAATCAGCTTAGACAGTCTCCTCTCATCAAAAGCATTTATAGTTTTTTACATTAATGCATTGCTCAGTTTATTCATTTAGAAAAGATAGGTGTGAACAGTTGCAATGCTTTCATAAAGCAGTTGTCACCAATTTTTTTCTTATTAATATATTAGAAACTACCCCATTGAAAATCCTTTACTTCTTCATTGGTGTTATTATCCTATAATGCGTTCTTCCTGGTTAGGAAATCACTTTTAAAGCTGAATTTCACAAATTCTTTTAGAAGAAGTCAATGGATCTTCTAAAAATGTTTGCCAAAACTCAAATGAATTTCAATGTTTAACAGATTCTCTTTAGAAAAGTCTGAATTATTAATAGCTCTTAAAGGAAAAATCTTGTCTTACAATGAATATAAAGTACTTGGTTTTTTTACACTACAACTGGATTCCTTTGGCTCCTCAAATAATAATATGGTTATGTGCCCTGTAGAAAAATATGGCCGATGTAATTTTTTAAATAAGAAATTTAGAAAGACCAAGTAATTGTCTTTTCTCCCAAATTTAAATAGCTTTGTTGCTTGTTCTACTATTATTATAAAATAATCCTGGTTTGTGGCTTTAAAAAAATAGATATAAATATAAATAGGCTTAAAGTAGACCTCCCTTATCCCCACCAAAGATTACTATTATTATTTCCTTGGCATATTCTTCCAGGATTTGAGCCATAAACCTATGAATGATAACTGGCTTCTTAACCCAACTTTCTAGGCAATTCTACTATCAAATGTAATTTGTAATGCAGACTATCTATGACCATTTCTTTTAAGTTGATATGTTTAAGTCAGAACTTCCCAATTTTATGGAGGAAAACAATCAGGAAAAACACATTTTTCATTCTGTTGCCATAGTTTCTGCTAAGCTGCACAAATGTAATTGCTCAGAGCATGTGCCGAAATCATTTGATTAGATCCAATAATTCACTTGTATTAAAGCTAAGAAAAGGCTAAATTTAAAGCACTTTTACAATTAAAGTAGAATAAAGAAGAGGAATAATACCTCTGAAGCCATTTCAAGTAAGTTGTTAGCATATGAGGGAGGTACTCATATGCCAGATTTTATTCAATGGATTAATCATTTATTAAGCTTGCAACAAGCTACAAGAAATGTAATTTATTAGAAAGGATTATGGAGTCTATGGGCAATAAGGGGAATATCATTATCACGTGAAACTACTTAAAAATGCTCATTGAGAATAGAAGTTCTCATTTACTCATTTAACAAATACTCACTGGGTACCTAGGGACACCTGAGCCAGCTGTCAGGTCTTAAAGAAACAAAGGATTTGAAAATGTGAGAAAAGCTAGGGCCTCTGGGCTAGAAGAGTATCTGGAGCAAAAGCATAAGTTGGAGGGGCGCCTGGGTGGCTCAGTCATTAACCGTCTGCCTTCGGCTCAGGTCATGATCCCAGGGTCCTGGGATCGAGCCCCCGCATCGGGCTCCCTGCTCAGCGGGAAGCCTGCGTCTCCCTCTCCCACTCCCCCTGCTTGTGTTCCTGCTCTCGCTGTGTGTCTCTGTCAAATAAATAAAATCTTTAAAAAAAAAAAAAAAAAGCATAAGTTGGAATAAGTACTTTCCTAGCACAGAATAAGAGGATGGTCCTAATTAGCTATGATGGGCTTATGTGGGAAAAACAGTAAAAGTGCTACATCAAATAAGGACACAAAACTAGCTGATTCAAAACCTAGAAAGCCAGACTAATTAGTTTGAGTTGACTCCATAAGCAGCAATGGCTCTTGACAAGATGAAAGTAAGGTTTTTAGAAAATTACTTTGGCAATGGTGTGCCATATGGATAGCAGCAAAGAAAGACTGAAGCTAAAAGGGGGAGAGGTTAATGCAATCAGCTAGATGTGTGCTAACAAGAATCTGGTCTGAGTAGAAACTAGCATAAAAAGGAAAGAACGAGCCTAAGAATCACTGCAATATCCAGTTCAAAAAACACTTGCTGAACACCTAACTTGGGTGCTGAGACCACAAAAGCAAACAGGACAGGGCCCCCACTTTCAAAGATAAATAAATTGAACTGTGTTTCTTTTTTCGCCCCCATTGGCCCCATATCTAAAGTATAAGAAATGAGGTCCCTTGGGTGGCTCAGTAAGCGTCCAATTCTTGATTTCAGCTCAGGTCGTGATCTCAGCGTCCTGGGATAAGCTCCCCGCACGGCGTGGAGTCTACTTCTCACCCTCTCCCTCTCCTCCCGCTCACATGTGCGTGCTCTCTCTCTCTCTCTCTCTCTCACTCAAATAAATAAATCTTTTTTAAAAAGTACAAGAAATGAAAGTCTGGTAAATGGTAGTGTTACTGATGAATTTTATTGAAAGGGGAAGTTGAAAGGGAAGGTTGAAAGGGGAAGTTTTGGGGTTTCAACACTGATTTGGGAGTGATGGCAGAGGATCCCAAAAAGCCTGCTGTGTAGACAGTTCTAGACAAGGAACTGAAGTTTGGCAGAGACAGCATGCTGATGGGGTTTTAGAACATGCTACCTGCCAAACACAGCACCTTGGCATATTAAATATTTTAAACTGAAGGAATCTGAAAATCAACAGCAGGTTCAGGGAAGGAGTTTCTGACCTCCCCCTGAAGCAAGTCATAAAACTTCCCTGCAAGAGGCACCCTCGCTAGACCCAGAGAAAGGAGCATCCCTATTTCTGGAGATGGGACACAGGCAGGAATCCGAACAAACAGGCCTTGCTAAGTTTCTCCCAGGTTACTCCACTTACCTCATACATTTGCCCTCTCACACCCCTGTTCTACGACCTTCCACGCCATCAAACCTAACATGAAAATGCTAAGTTTACGTCTCCTGGGTCTTCATTTCCTTATGAAGTTTCCCATGTCACATAAAACTTGTTACATAAATGTGTATGCTTTTCTCTTGTTAATCTGTCTTTTGTTACAGGGGTCCCAGGGAATTAGAAGGGTAGAGGAGAAAAAAAAGTTATTAGAAGAGCAAATGCTTTAAGAAGAAAGCCCTCGGGAGACCACAGAGAAAGAAGGGCAAGTCTTAATGAAGACCAGGAGTGAGGATGCAGGAAGAAAAGAGCCAGAGAAAAGGCGAAAAAATGAACAGTGTATAAAATCCAAAGAAAGAATGCCCCCCAAAAACCCGGATTACCAATGAAGTCAAACATGGTACAATGGGAAATACACATCTGGTCTTTGTCCAGGTTCCCAGCACACAGCTCCTTGAAGCTTAGGACACTCCAGAATGGTAAGAGTGTCCTTTGTATGCTGAGATGACTGGGGGCTAAGGGGGCCCAGATAGCTTCAGGATGGGGGGCTGGCTGCTAGAAAGACCTAGGACTTTCAGCCACCCTACCCTCTGCCTCCTCCCAGGAAGGGAGAGGGGCTAGGGATTAAGTTAATCACCAATGGCCAATGATTTAACCAGTCATGCCTAGATCAAGAAACCTCCAGAAAAACCCCTGAACAATGGTTCTGAGAGGCTCAGGCTGGTGCACACACAGAGGGGCTGGGATGGTGGCTGAGGCTCAGGTTGGTGCACACACAGAGGGGCTGGGATGGTGGCTGAGAGGCTCAGGTTGGTATACACACAGAGGGGCTGGGATAGTGGTGCTCCCTGAGAGGGCATGGAAGTTCCACATTCCCCTCCTGCGCCCCCACTACCAATACCTTGCTCTAAGAATCTCTTCCATTTGGCTGTTCCTGAGTCATAGGTTTTATCCTCAAGTCTAGGCTGGGAGGTCAGGGTTATGGATGGAGACAGATAAACAAAACATCCTTAAAAACAATGGATACAGATAATTCTATTTAACGATAGGAAAGGAAGGAATAGAATGAAAATGGGGAAAAAAATCATAGGAAATATTTTTCCAACTTAACAGTCAGATGAGAGAGAAGGTCAGAAGTGATAAGTAATGGGGTCCAGGACAGAAAGGGTTAGAGAGAAGGATTAAAAGACTGAAGAATAAGGATATGTAAAGGATGGAAAAAAAGATTATATATAGCCTTTCTACTGGACACAAATGGTCTCCGAAGGGAAGCAGTGCACAGAAGTAAGAGTAAAATGCCTCAGAAACCAGCTTGGCTAAAATGTACAGGGGGTTGAAATGAGATCTACAGGGGCGCCTGGGTGGCTCAGTCGTTGGGCGACTGCCTTCGGCTCAGGTCATGATCCCAGGGTCCTGGGATCGAGCCCCGCATCGGGCTCCCTGCTCAGCGGGGAGCCTGCTTCTCCCTCTCCCACTCCCCCTGCTTGTGTTCCCTCTCTCACTGTGTCTCTCTCTGTCAAATGAATAAATAAAATCTTAAAAAAAAAAAAAAGAAATGAGATCTACAAAAAGTCACCTCAGGAGATAAAAATCAGCATAAGCAGCACAGAACTTGAACTATGCTAATCAAAAGAACAAAAATATTTAAAGAATGGACAACAAAAGATAGACTGGAAAAAACGAAAACTAAAAAACAGAATGCCAAGTTGGGTAATGTGTTTCTAGCACTTTCCAAGGGACAATCTGATTACCAGCTTCAAACATCAGGTCCCCTAGGAAGCAACACCCCTATCCTGGAGATGGCCTTCCTGTGCTCCTAAGCCTTTCACTCGTAGAGCACATGGCCAACTCTCTTTTTTCTAAGTCCATACTCACCAGCAACCCAATTTTAACTCGAGACCCTCACCCCCAAATGAAAAAATGCACTAGTCAAGCAAATGCAAGTGTTTCATGTTGTTGCTTATATGTCCCACTCTAAAGTGGTAAGATGTCATTTGGGTTGATAGATCAGTCTTTTGAGATTGTAATCATAACTATATGCATGAAATCAGAGCACGAAGAGGAAATGCAATTGACAAAATGATCCAGCACTGAACCCTGTTTGTCACTACCAAGAAATACCTCATTAAGATACTGCAGCACTGTACTGTCACCTTGTCAATGGTTTTGTGACTGTTTTCATCTCGGAAGAAAAGGAGAACGATTAGAGAAAGCAGCATTGTGAGATTCAGCTGTGAGTGTAGTAGGAAGTAGGGAAGAGCTTGTTGCAGCTGAAACCGATGAAATAATTAAACCACAATTTATTATAAATCTGTGATCTACAGAACATCAGCTTAGAAAACTTAAACACCACATTCTTGTCTACAAAAACGCTGTCCAACTTTCAGGCACTTTCCAGGTTTACCTTCCTCTCTGAGACATTCTCATCAATTAAAAAATAAATTAGGGGCGGGGAACAAAGCCTAACAAGTTCATAAAAAAGTTCCCGTTTTTGGTAAAGAAAGGAGTTTCAGTCCTGGCTCAAATTCCCTATTCTTCAGTGATTAGTTTCACCTTCCCCTTTCTAGCACCTTCAACATTAAAGAAATCAACATTAACCTCTAATTTCCAAGTACTGGTGTGAATAAGACCACAGCACAATACTGTAGCCATTTTCCTCTTTTTAAAACTTTTCTTCTATCATGACCTGTAACAGAGAAAGTCTCAGAGGCAGGGGCGATTATAAACCCACCATCCTAATACGAGCTACTCTCCTTTTGTACATTCATCTCCAGTCTTTTCTCGTGTATGTATCCTAGTTACTCACTGGGGTTTGCCAGCTATAGACGAAAGGGACTCAAATTGGCAGAGCCATGGCCTGTGCTAGTCCAGAGCCTCGCCCTGCCCCCAGGCTTCTAACAATTCCCAGGAGAGCTGATATCCTCAGCTCCCTCTGAGCTCCTCAGGCACCACCTCTGTTCCACACCACACCAATCCAGACACAACAGTGGGTCCTTCTCTGAGTTCTAGAAAAGACAGTAATAAAACCCGAACACGGGCAAAAAACATTCTTGGGTAGAAGAGACTTCAGTGAAGATTTCCGGAGAAAGGCAGAGGGCTGCCACACATGGCAACGAAAAGGGGAACTGGAAGTAGGAACGGTCCAAATTTCTCACCATCTTCCAGCCTTGAGGGAGGGGGTCTTTATCTCACCAATTCCTCACTTTCCTCCTTTTCTCTGTCTCTCCTTCCCTCTTAGGAGCAAAACCAACAAATCGGTTCCCTTGTGTCCTGTCAAGCGGCTTCCTCCACTCCTGACCTCTCAGCCCTCGCTAACATCCACACTCACATCCCTAAGTGGGCTTGATATCAAGGCAATGCCCCCAGGGCGGCTCCCGCTATACAAGGAATTCTGGGGCCCACTGCTGGGATAAGACATTTTTCTTCTCCCTACCTCTATCGTAGGTTTTATGCAGCCATCATACTCTACATATAACTACACAGTCTAGTAACTGAACAAATATGCTACATGCCTACTTGAATCCAACTTTGTGCCAATCACAGACATACTCCCTGATACCAAGCCGCGCGGGGTCCAGAGGAGGCCCGCAGGCGAGTGAAGAAACCCATGGTACAGCACTACCAGAGAGCTATGAGGCCGAGAGTACCAGGAGGGCATCTTACCACATCTGAAGGTTTGGGGAAGTTAGGCACGGATGGAAAAAAAAAAAAAAAGCCCGCTCGTCAGAAGAAAACACACAAAAGCACCAAGATGACCCAGAACATGGCATATCTGGGAATGTGCAATTAGCACAGGCAGGCAAATGCAAGAGAAGGAGAGGGCGAGAAGAGAGAAGACACGGCAACACTCCCAATTCACAAAGACTCTGACTGGGAAAGGTATGTATTTTATTCTAAAGGCAAGAGGAGCCAAGGGAAGATTTTATGCAGAGGATTAAGATAACCATTTCTGTACCTGAGGGCAGCAGCGCATGGAAACTGAGTTAGAAAGGAATTCACACGAAGACAGCAAAACCAATGCACAGGTTGATAACAATGGTGGAGGCCAGAAACGATAAAGGCTACACTAAGGCACTGAAATTAGGAAAAGAAAAGAAAAACTGAATTCCTTAATATTTATTAATACTACTAGGCACAGGGTGAAAACATTGGAAATCACTAAAATCATGAAATTCTGAATAGCTGTAGTACAGTCTCTTCAATTCAAAATGATAATCCTTGGGGCGCCTGGGTGGCTCAGTCGGTTAAGCGGCTGCCTTCGGCTCAGGTCATCATCCCAGGGTCCTGGGATCGAGCCCCGCATCGGGCATCTGCTTCTCCTTCTTCCTCCATCCCTGCTCGTGTTCTCTCTCTCGCTCACTCTTTCAAATAAATAAATAAAATCTTTTAAAAAATGATAATCCTTAAATGACCATGAAATCATAAAGTACTTGCAGCAAAAGAAAAGATCAATTTTCAAAATGTTGTACATGAACTGTATCCATTTGTTAAAACTCAGAACTGTATGCCAAGAAGAGTGAATGCTACTGTATGTGAATTATACTTCGAAACAAAAATATGAGAGCTATAAAGAACCATGAAAGGTTTTTTTTGTTTTTTGGGTTTTTTCCCATGACAGTATTTTTTAAACATGAATGTTATAAAGAAGAGATTTTCAGATTCAACAAGAATTTTCTTGATGTTTACTTGGTTATTGTTTTGCACCCATATCTGTTTGTCAAAGGTAATGCTTACTTTTTAGAAAAGCCACATATTTTCTAACAGCCATATAAAGCTTCTAACTTATTTTTCAAAATGCACACATTTTTGGTACATCTTACACTACATCATCCAAGCAACTTGTTCTTCAATTTTATAAAAATAGATCATTTATTAATGCATTATTCTTAAATGTTACAAGTTTTTCTGTCCTTGCTATAATTGCATGTGATTTGATAACATATTATTTAATAAGCAGATGTGTGTGGGGGTGTATACAGACTTGGTGAACATAAACTTTGTGAACTAAATGTATGTGAAATGTCTGTGGGATTTCCAAAAGAAGATGACCAGTGGACAGTAAAGAATTTTATGATAGTAGATTATTTGAAAACTCACAATTATTATAAAACATACAGCTTTACAAGAACCATCAACTTGAATACTTCATTTCCTGGCCAGGTCCTATGACTGAGATTAATACACACAAAAATGTGAAGAAAAGGACAATTTAGGGAACAATATAGCACATCAAAAGGATTGCGTCAAAGTTTTTAGGAGATTTATTTTCACAGGTAAGCTTCCTCAGTATTAGTTTATCACTTAGTGTTAATTTATCCATCATTAGCTGACAGTTTATTTATTTTTTATTTTTTTAAAAGATTTTATTTATTTATTTGAGAGAGAATGAGAGAGAGCACATGAGAGGGGGGAGGGTCAGAGGGAGAAGCAGACTCCCTACCGAGCAGGGAGCCCGATGCGGGACTCGATCCCGGGACTCCAGGATCATGACCTGAGCCGAAGGCAGTCGCTTAACCAACTGAGCCACCCAGGCGCCCCATTAGCTGACAGTTTAAAGACAACCATGCTCTGAACCTGAATCTGGATAGACAAAGAACAGAGCCACACTACTGACACTCCGCATGGCTTGCCTTATTCTGAAGGTCTACCTTCATTTGCAGTGGGAGTCATGCTGCAGTATTTTGGCAAGCAAAGCATTAGATAACTTACACATGATAAAAACTGAAACCATTACAGCAAGGTAAACACTCCAGATTCCCAAGTGCCACAGAAATTATTTTGGTATTTGTTGACGTATTTTAAATTGTACCTTCCATGCAAGATGTAAAGCAGTTTTCAAACAGTCCAAAGTAATATTCCCAAGAGTCAGATTTCAATTTGATGTAAGAAAATACAGCAGCACTTTGTCCCTCCGAAGCTACAACCTCGTTTTTCCACTGCAATTCTATTGTCACCTCTAAGCCTGATTCTATTGTGAGAAAGAACTTTATCAACACCCTTTCCTTTTTCTAGTTTCCAGACTACCATCCTCTGACCCCCAAATCCGCAATTCAGAAGAAAAGGTCAAGGAGTGCTCTGGAAGGACTCTGGGGCACTAGAGCTCTACAGGACTGTGCTCCTCTGTTATCCCCTCCTTTTCTTATTTCAGACAGGAAGTGTGTAACCCATTCCCCTGAAACCATGTCCAGCAATTAACACCTCTGATTTTATGACAAGGGTATGAGCACAATGGTGTTGCCATATAACAAGTCACAGAGCTTTTGTGCCTCTTAAACACTATGATAGTGCTCCCTGGTCACTTAAATTTTTTTTCTTATTTTAAAATGATTTCAAAATCTAAAGTTGCCAATGGACAACTCTCATATTCAGAATTACCCATTTTTAACGTTCTGCCACACTTCTCTTATTCGTACACTCACACGTACACACACACTTTCATACATGACTTATTTTTTCTGATCTATTCAGAGTAGTTTGCACATATCATGCATCTTTGTCCCTTAATATTTTGGCACTTCTAAAAATGCTTTTAAGTAACCTCAGTATAGTTAGCAAATTCAAAGATTTAATATTGATAAAATACTTTAATCTATGGTCCCTACCCTGATTTGTCAACTGTCTGATCTTCTTTGTGATTGTTAATTTTACGTGTCAGCTTGGCTGGACTATATGGTGCCCAGATATGTGGTCAAACATTATTCTGGGTTTTTCTACGAGGGTGTTTCTTTGGATAAGACTAATATTTCATTAGTAGACTTTGAGTAAAGCAGATTGTCTTCCATAAAGTCAGGTGTGTACACAAGCCTCCATCATCAAATGGAAGTGGTACACATGAGATTGGGGCTGAGCAGGCCCCGAAAGCAAACAATGTGAACAAGTGGCGCAAATGCCCGTGGTCTCCACTCCTGCCACTCTACCTGTGCTCTCCCAGCCTGCACCTATGGCCTCATGGGGAGGTCCCTAAGATCAGTAGATAGAAAAGACAAGACCCAGGCCTGGGTACAGATGGTTCTACACAACATGCAGCCAACACGTGGAAGCGGATGGTTATAACACCACAGCTCCTTTCTGGGATATTCCTCAAGGACTGTGAAGGCACCATGTGATGAGTTACAGAAATGAAGACTGCAATTGTCACGGGTATTTCTTCCTTATTTTGTTATTAGTGTGTGCGTTCGCGCGTGCACTTGCATAAAACAAATATCTTTGTTCTCTCTCCTTATTCCCTTATCATGTAACATATCATGTATTGACTTTACATCATAGTATTTAATTTACAGGATGGATATCAAGAAGAAAAGTAAACATCACTCAAGAACTGTGAATCCTCTTCTGCAAAAATGGTTAGTGTGTTTTCTGTTGTACACAGGATAGCTGTATCATGTTAGCTGCAAGTTTCACCTTGTTTTTCTCTTTACTTGGAGGTTAAGTATGATTTAAGGAGATGGCATATGGATATTTGGTCAAATAGTCAAGCATTATTCTGGGTGTTTCTGTGATGGTGTTTTTGAATAGCACTTAAATCTATGGACTTTAAGTAAAGCAGATTGTCTTCCACAATGTGGGTGGGCCTCATATGATCAGTTGAAAGGCTAAATAGAACAAAGAGACCAGTCTGTCCTGAGGAAGAGAATTCTCCAGCACACTGCCTTCAGAAGAGAATTGGATCATCACCTCTCCTGTCTCCAGCCTGCTGGCCCACCTTTGCAGATTTTGGATTTGCTAGCCTCCAGAATCACATGAGCCCATTCTTTATAATAAATCTTTTTTTACACACACACACTCTCTCTCTCTCTCTCTCTCTCTCTCTCTGTGGTTCTGTTTTTCTGGAGAACCTCAACTAACACATCCTTTAATAGCACTTTCTCCTTGAGTATAAAATCCAGTATGCAATCACATATTGCATTTATTTTGTCATGTCCCTTTAGTCTTGTTTAATCTGGAAGACTTCCTCAAGCTTGGTATTTTACAACTGATGTTTTTGAAGCATAGAGATCATTATTGCTGTTTAAGCAGAATTCTGTTTGACTGAAGTCTGCTCATGACTCAGGTTGTGCATGCCAGCTCGAGTACTACTTAAGTGATATGTGCTTCTCAGGGTATTACAACCAGAAGCATACAATGTTTGTCTGTCCCATATTGGTGACGTTAGTTTTATTGATTTATTTTTTATTTACTTATTTTATTTCTTATTTTAAGTAGGCTACACACCCAACATGGGGCTCGAGATCAAGAGTCACATGCTCTACCTGCTAAGCCAGCCAGGCACCCTGGTGATGTTAGTTTTGATCACCCAGTCAAGGTGGTCCAGTTTCTCGATTATATAGGTACTGATCTTCCTCCTGCAATAAGCAATCTGTGGAGAGACACTATAGGGCCACTAAGACATCCTGTTCCTCATCAAACTCTTACACCTAGACTTAGCATCCACTGATGATTCTCACCTAAACCAATCTTTACTATATGGTTACAAAATAATAAAATCTTTAACAAATAATAACAACAATAACTAATGATAATTTTAATAATATTTTAATAATAATTTTTGTAATAATAATTTTCCACCTCTTCCACCCCTTCTATGTTTATCAGTTAGCACTGTACTTTAAGAAGAGTCCTCCCAGGCGCCTGGGTGGCTCAGATGGTTGAGCGACTGCCTTCGGCTCAGGTCATGATCCTGGAGTCCTGGATTGAGTCCCGCATCGGGCTCCCTGCTCAGCAGGGAGTCTGCTTCTCCCTCTGACCCTCCCCTCTCTCATGTGCTCTCTCTCTCATTCTCTCTCTCTAATAGATAAAAAAATCTTAAAAAAAAAAAAAGAAAAGAGTCCTCCCTTCTTCCTATCATCAGAGTATTCATGGATGACCATTTTTTAAGTGGCCTAAAATTCATTCCTGTCCTTAATATTTTTCTGCAGAAAATGACCCAGATTTGGTCTGTGGAAGCATCTTCAAGCTGGCTTGTGTCCTGACATGACCCCTTCATTTATTTTCTTCCTTCCTTCCTTTTTAGCATTTCTTTGCTTCCTCTTACAAGTAGCCTTGATTCCTTTTAAGGGTAAATGGTATTAGGAGCCAAGATCTGGGTGCCAGGTGTGCTCACTGCTACTGGGAGATCTTGCCTTCTAGGCCTTTTCATGAACAGAGCTAGGATATGTATATTTATGCCATTTTATATATATTTAGGTCTTCCGTACATAAATACTTATGCTGTGTATGGGCTTATGTTGTACACGGACTTATACTGTATACACATGTAGTATGTATGTTTCAAAATACTGTAAGAGATGCCTCATTCAGTTGGTGTAACCTATTTGCTTATAATTTTCTAATGTAGAAAATGATCTGTATATGAAATCATTTGACCTTAAACTTATTTACTGGTTTAAGTCATATGAAATGAACCAAAAAGCATATGGCCAACTCACCCAGAAAAATAAGATCATGATGAGTACAAGAGTAATGATCTAACTCTGAATGATGAAACCCAAATATTATAACATTGAACCAATGGAATGTGAAGTACACCAATAATGTCCATGTTTCTAGATAGTCTGCCAGGCCATCGCTAAGCCACTTCCCATCAAGTAACTGGTGCTCACCTCCCTCTATACTTCCAAGAAATATCCGAATGTCAGCAACTAGAGGATACATGGTGGGGAAGCTGAAGCAGAGAAAGAGGCTGAACGATCTGAAGAGGCAGGTCCTAACATCCCTTTCCAACCATCTTTTTAGCTTGGAAATAAATGCTTAAATTTGAGAATGTTTACATGATTTGCATGGTTTCTTAGTTCTGCTTCTGGATGTTTCATCGTGAAAAACTAGATTTTTGCTGTGACCTCAAGTAAAACTGAAATCAAATCTAAAATTGGGAACAAACATGTACACATACTTATGTCCTAAGTGTTTTTATGCAATACAAATTACGAAGAGTTATATACACAATGTAATTTAAGGTTTATATGCTGTTCTTTTATGTGCGGCCCCATCTTGTTTTAGTCCCAGCTCTATAAATAAATATTACCAGCTCATCAACAGTCCTTTTCCCCAGTCTCTTTGGATGGAACTCACTGTCTAGCAGATTCCTCAGGAAGACCACTTGTGTAGGATATTCTCTGAGTTCTTGCATACTCAAAACTTTTTCGGGCGCCTGGGTGGCTCAGTCGTTAAGCGTCTGCCTTCGGCTCAGGTCATGATCCCAGGGTCCTGGGATCGAGTCCCACATCGGGTTCCCTCCTCGGCGGGAAGCCTGCTCTCCCTCTCCCACTCCCGCTGCTTGTGTTCCTGCTCTCGCTATCTCTGTCTCTGTCAAATAAATAAATAAAATCTTTAAAAAAACAAAACAAAACAAAACAAAAAAAACCTTTTTCTATAGCCTCAATCCTGAAGGCAACTGGCTGAGTATAATCCTTGGTTTGCATTTCCTTTCCTTAAGTTGCATTTTTTTTTTTAAGTCACTCCAGGGTTGCCCTGCTGTGTATGTTGTTTTTGAGAAGTCTGGTGTCAGCTAATTATTCTACCATTGTGTAATTTATTTGATCTTTTGGCCCAAAGCTCTGAGAATTTGTTTAATCTTTAAAGTCTGATAGTATTACTACTGTATGTATGATATGTCTCACAGCTTTTCTCCAATGCCCCTTATTCATTTTCATTGGAATCTATTCTTCCTTTGGGTCTTTGTTATTTAGTCTTCATTCCAATATAATTGTTTTTTCTTTTCTTTTCTTTTCTTTTTTTCCTAATCTGATCAACTCTCATTGCTGAATTTTTGGAGGGTTTTGTTTTGTCCATTTCTTGTTTAGTTTTTGAATATCTGATTTAAGGTGTTCTTCAACATCACCTAGTGCTTTTCTAAGGATATTTATTCAGTTGGGAGTATTGTATTCCTATGTTTCTTTTGCATAACAGCTGCATTTAGGGGAGACTAAATCCAGTATTAGCTGGAATGTTTGATTTGCATTTTCTATTTTCTTTTTATAACAGCTTTGCATTTTCTTTTTTTTTCTTCTATTTTTAGGTCTTTGGTCTACAGGGTTCCTAGTGGTATAAAAGGAGCCTATCAGTTTAGTGGGGTTCACTTTGTTTAATGGGTGACAGGAAAGCATTAGTGGGTAAGTTATCTTGTTTCTGCAAGGTCTGTAATTTTCTCCTTTTCTTTCTTTCCCTTCACTGGCCACATTCCCAAGATGCTCACACCTTCCTTAGTTATTCTGCTCTAGAAGCAATTCTTCTTTAACATTGCCACTTCTGATCCTCCTCCTGTTTGCCCTTTCCTTGGCCAAAGCTGTGAGCTACTAAGTCCCAGGGTTGGGAATCAGTATTTTCCAACATACTGTTGACACTCTCTTTCTGAGGGTGATCTTTGCCTGTGTTTTGCCTCAGTTTTCTGTGCTTCTCTCTTCTTTTTCAAAGACTCTCTTAAGACTTCCCTCTCCCATTCTATGACCCGCAGGACTTCTGTAGCAAGGGTTCTGCCAGAATTTGGTATGGTTTTTCCTTCCCTACTTAGATGTAATCTGAAGAGTATGGTATTCCCTATCTTCCAGCAAAGCTGATGATACGGGTCATAGGTAGTTTTATCTTTTTTTTTTTTCTTCTTATAACAGACTTTTTTTTTTTTTGGCATTTTTTTATTATATTATGTTAATCACCATACATTACATCATTAGTTTTAGATGTAGTGTTCCATGATTCATTATTTGCACATAACACCCAGTGCTCCATGCAGAACATGCCCTCTTTAATACCCATCACCAGGCTAACCCATCCTCCCACCACCCTCCCCTCTAGAACCCTCAGTTTGTTTTTCAGAGTCCATCATCTCTCATGGTTCTTCTATTTAATATTATGAGTTTTGGGGGGGGCAGCAATGTATGTGGAGATTTGGAATCAGGCAACTGTCATTATCCTCTAAATCTAAAAGATCTATCCTTGCTCATGGTTAAAGTGTCATTTCTGAAGTCCTCTCTTCTCCCACCCCCCAAAAATCTTCAAGGCAACTAGGAAGTTTCCAGCTTGGTCTGGGAGTCTCTTAGAAGTGCTCCAAAAGTTAAAAACCTTCCAACCCATCCCCACCTGGCCCTCAATTGAAAGCTAAATATCAGTATCCTTTTTCTGTTAAAAAAAAAAAATGGTGGATTCTTTGCAGCATTATAGTCTTAAAAAATTCCAAATGCCTTCATACAAGATTTTCCCTATAGGAGGTTTTATCACTGAGAATCATCTAAATTACATTACAGTAATGTATTACCCCAAAATTTCAGTGGCTCAAAACAAGTTTACTTCTCATTCATTCTTCATGTGCACTGTGGTTTACCTAGGGGTTCTGTTTCATGTCTTCTTTACTCCAGTAACTAGGATCACAGAGAAGCCACCATCTAGAGTACTGTCAGTTGCTAAAGCAGTGGGAATAAAAAGCTTTGAAGGGTGTCATACTGGCAAATTTTTTTCAAATTTTTATTTAAATTCTAGTTAGTTAACATATAGTGTAATATTGGTTTCAGGAGTAGAATTTAGTGATTTATCACTTACATACAATACCCAGGACGCACCCCAACAAGAGCCCTCCTTAATCCCCATCACCCATTTAACCCATCCTCTACCCACCTCCCCTCCAGCAACCCTCAGTGTGTTCTCTATAGTTAAGAGTCTCTTATGGTTTGTTTCCCTCTCTCTCTTTTGTTCTGTCCCCTTTCTATGTTCATCTGTTTTGTTTCTTAAATTCTACATATAAGTGAAATCATATGGTATCTGTCTTTCTCTGAATGACTTATTTCACTTAGCATAATTCCCTCTAGCTCCATCCACATTGTTGTAAATGGCAAGATTTCATTCTTTTTGATGGCTGAGTAGTATTCCATTGTGTGTGTGTGCGTGTGTGTGTACATCTTCTTTATCCATTCATCAGTCAATGGACACCTGGGCTCTCTCCCCACATTGGCTATTGTTAATAATGCTGCTATATAAACATCGGGATGCATATACCCCTTTGAATCTGTATTTTTGTATCCTTTGGGTAAATATCTCATAGTGCAATTGCTGGGTCCTAGGGTGGTTCTATTTTTTTTTATTTAAATTCAATTAGCCAACATATAGTACATCATTAATTTAAGATGTAGAGTTCTGTTATTCATCAGCTGCATATAACACCCAGTGCTCATCACATCACACGCATTCAAATTGGCAAAGAAGAAGTCAAACTCGCACTCTTTGCAGGTAACGTGATACTTTATGTGGAAAACCCAAAAGACTCCACTCCAAAATTGCTAGAACTCATACAGAAATTCAGCAACATGGCAGGATATAAAATCAATGCACAGAATTCAGTTCCATTTCTATACACTAACAATGAGACAGGAGAAAGAGAAATTAAGGAATCAATCCTATTTACAATTGCACCAAAAACCATAAGATACCAAGGAATAAACCTAACCAAAGAGGTGAAGGATCTATACTCTAAAAAAACTACAGAACACTTACCCGAGAAATTGAGGAAGACACAAAGAAATGGAAAAATATACCATGCTCATTGATTGATTGGAAGAACAAATATTGTTAAAATGTCTGTACTACCCAGAGCAATCTACACATTCAATGCACTCCCCATCAAAATACCATCAACATTTTTCACAGAACTGGAACAAATAATCCTAAAATTTGTATGGAACCAGAAAGGACCCCAAATAGCCAAAGAAAGGTTGAAAAAGAAAACCAAAGCTGGTGGCATCACAATTTTGGACTTCAAGCTCTATTACAAAGCTGTAATCATCAAGACAGTATGGTACTGACACAAAAACAAACATATAGATCAATGGAATAGAACAGAGAACCCAGAAATGGACTCTCAACTCTGGCCAACTAATCTTTGACAAAGCAGGAAAAGAATATCCAATGGAAAAAAGACAGTCTCTTCAACAAATGGTGTTGGCAAAAATGGACAACCACATGTAGAAGAATGGAACTGGAGCATTTTCTTACACCAAACACAAAGATAAGCTCAAAATGGATGAAAGACCTAAATGTGAGACAGGAATCCATCAAAATCCTAGAGAACACAGGCAGCAACCCCTTTGACCTTGGCTGCAGCAACTTCTTGCTAGACACGTCTCCAAAGGCAAGGGAAGCAAAGGCAAAAATGAACTATTGGGACTTCATCAAGATAAAAAGCTTTAGCACAGAAAAGGAAACAGTGAACAAAACTAAAAGGCGACCTACAGAATGGGAGATGATATTTGCAAAAGACATATCAGACAAAGGGCTAGTATCCAAGATCTATAAAGAACTTATCAAACTCAACACCCAAGAAACAAATAACCCACTCAATAAATGGGCAGAAGACATGAACAGACATTTCTCCAAAGAAGACATACAAATGGCTAATAGACACATGAAAAAATGTTCCACATCACTTGGCATCAGGGAAATACAAATCAAAACCACAATGAGATACCACCTCACACCAGTCAGAATGGCTAAAATTAACAAGTCAGGAAATAACAAATGTTGGCAAGGATGTAGAGAAAGGGGAACCCTCTTATACTGTTAGTGAGAATGTAAGCTGGTGCAGCCACTCTGGAAAACAGTATGGAGCTTCCTCAAGAAGTTAAAAATAGAGCCTCCCTACAACCCAGCAATTGCACTACTGTGTATTTACTCCAAAGATACAAATGTAGTGATCGAAAGGGGCACCTGCACCCCAATGTCTATAGCAGCAATGTCCACAATAGCCAAACTATGGGAAGAGCCCAGATGTCCACAGACAGATGAATGGATAAAGAAGATGTGGTGTGTACACACACACACACACACACACACACACACACACACCAGAATATTACTAAACCATCAAAAAGGATGAAATTTTACTATTTACATTGACATGGGTGGAACTGGAGGGTATTATGCTGAGCAAAGTAAGTCAGAGAAAGATAATTATTGTATGGTTTCACTCATATGAGGAATGTAAGAAACAGCACAGAGGATCATAGGGGAATGGAGGAAAAACTGAAAGGGCATGTGATGTGATGGATAGTTCTATTTTTAACTTTTTGAGGAACCTCCATCCTGTTTTCCAGAGTGGCTGCACCAGTTTGCATTCCCACCAACAGTGTAAGAGGGTTCCCCTTTCTCCACATCCTTGCCAACATCTGTTGTTTCATGTGCTGTTAAATTTTAGCCATTCTGACAGGCGTCATACTGGCAATTAAAGGCACAAGGCCTGACGTCTTATATGTGACCTCTGATCAATTTCATTGGGCTGAACTAGTCACATGACTCCACTCAGCTACAAATAGACCTGTCTTGGGCCAGTAGAACCAGAAATCCCTGCAATAGAAACTGCATCTTAAACCTAAAATATGCCTAAATAATTCTGTTAACAGCAATAAGAAAATGTACTTCTTAGCATGTGAAAACTAGATTGACTCTTAATACTAAAACCAAAGAAATCATGATCTAATGAAATTCAAATGACATGCAGTAAATCCAAATAAGCCTGTCAAATACATGTAATATTTTAGTTGGCCAAATGATGGCAACTAAAAAGCTTTAATCAGAATTTCCATTAAACAAATTTAGCTATTACCAAAGTTAAAGCCTATTGCCAACATTAAATTATGGAAGATAAGTGTATCCATGATACCCTTCTGGAGAGAATTACATAATTTTTAATAAAGGGAATCACTAATATATGCACACATAGGCTTACATTTATATGCCCAGAGATGTTTACCTACATATAGATTTAGATGTTATTAACTACCTGTTTAACTTAAATATATCAGCATAGCTGTAAGGGTAGTAAACACAGAGGAAAGTATTTAATTTTGGATTTATAGTAGTTCTTAATTTGGGCTATATATCAGGAAGATAAACAGGCAAGTTCTAAAGTATCTATAATATCTCGACAATAGTAAGTTGATAAGCATAAACATTTTTTATAAGTCAAGGACATCCATGGTAAAGGAAGATTAACCAGAGAAAAAGATTTTTTCTTTCTTTGCTATGTACCTGCAAAAGGGAACTTTAAAGGAATATTACAATAATTAAAAATTGAATACCCACAGACTCCTTGTGGGAAGTAACATAAAAAATTACATTTTGCTTTCCTATTATTTGCTTTATTATTGCCTTCCATTTCAACAGCTACTAAAACGAAGATGAGAAACATACTAGCTTTTAAAAAGGGCTTTCCAGAGGCACCTGGATGGCTCAGTCAGTTAAGCACCCAACTCTTGATTTTGGCTCAGATCAGGATCTCGCGGTCGTGGGACTGAGCTTCGTGTGGGGCTCCACACTCAGCAGGGAGTCTGCTTGGAATCTCTCTCTCCCTCTCCCTCTACCGCACCCCCCTCCCCACACTCTCTCTCTCTAAAATAAATAAATCTTTTTAAAAAATTAAAATATAAAATAAAAAGGGCTTTCTACTTTACTCAGCTGCCCTTATTTATGATACTGAAATTGTCTGCCAAAAAAAACGGAGAAAAGATATTAAGATTTCATATTAACAAAAAGGGTAGTAACTGGGCAACAGTTAAGCAAAAGCATACCTATAAAAATTTCATCCTAATTAAAAAATTAAAACCCCGGGTATACTTTGAAACATTTGTTCTACAAACATTTAACCACTTCTAATTACACATAGCATTCTAGAACAGTAGAGGCTTAGAGCCTCACTGTGTAGGTTAGAACCCACACTCCATTTCCTAGCGATGCATTCTCAGACAAGTTGCTTAACCTCTCTCTGTATCTCTGTATCCTCCATTGTAAAATGAGAATACTAATAGTACCAGCCTTGTAAAATTTTGCTGTGGGATGGAAAGAGCTAAAATATTCAAAATTCTTAGTAAACTCAGTTTCTGGCCAAACCAGATACTGTACAGATTAAATAAGCTAATGCAGGCACACACTCATGCCACATATATATAGTAAGCGCGCAACAGGTTAACTGTGGCTATAAGTCACTGAAATGAAATCATTTACTGACTTCTAATCTCAAGACGGGAAAGACCTTTCTATATCCTAGTCTTTCCAAAAAACTGCTCCCAAACAAGGTAAACAAGAAACAGAAACACACTCCACAATTAATAATACCCAAAGAATTCTATAATCCTGAGCTACAAGGCTTGAGGATAGAAAACATTTGAAAGAATCGTGGGGCGCCTGGGTGGCTCAGTCAGTTAAGTGTCTGACTTCAGCTCAGGTCCTGATTTCAGGGTCCTGGGATCAAGCCCCGCATCCGGCTCCCTGCTCAGCAGGGAGTCTGCTTCTCTCCCTCTGCCAATCTCCCTGGCTCATGTTCTCTTTCTCTCTCTCAAATAAATAAATAAAATCTTAAAAAAAAAAAAAAAAAAAAAGAACGGTCAATGACTCAGGAGAAGGGAGAAAGGTCAAGTCAAAATGCCTGAGCAAGCTAAACTACCTCTGGGGACCCCAACAAAGCTTGGGATATGGAGGCATAGGTAACCATGGACTGACTGGGAGGAGGGAAATGAAACATGAAAACAGGGAAAATGGCTGAAAGCCCTTCAAGGAATTTTACTCCACAGGTCCCCACACTCACATGACACAGGATTAATTTGGGGATGAAAAGAACCAGATCTGGGGTTATCAGATATAGCAAGGGACAAGGATGAGGCAGGAGACCAAAAACAAAAAATTAAATAGAAGTCCACATATCCCCTGCTCGCTCCAAAAGCAGAGGACCAGCCTAGTGCTCCCCAAATAATAGTCTGAACGACCCTTCTTGGGAGAAATGGACAATCTTGAGTAAAAGCCATACTGATACTGACATGTGGAGTTCCCAATACAAAAGCTCTACTGTATAAGCCTCCAACTAGCAAGGGAAGTATCCCTCACACAAAGTTTCTAACCAGTGTTTTAGTGTCTCACTCAGGTTACCAGTCAAGGATCACAAAGTAATTGAGGAAAATACCTAACATATAAGACATCAAAATAAACAAGAAAAAAGGGAAATCAGAAGAAAGAGTGGTAATGCAAGGTACAAGAAAAATAAAGCTTTATAGAAAGTATAATTCATATCCTTAAAGAAATATATTTTATGGGGCGCCTGGGTGGCTCAGTCGTTAAGCATCTGCCTTCAGCTCAGGTCATGATCCCAGGGTCCTGGGATCGAGTCCCACATCGGGCTCCCTGCTCAGCGGGAAGCCTGCTTCTCCCTCTCCCACTCCCCCTGCTTGTGTTCCTGCTCTCCCTGTCTCTCTCTGTCAAATAAATAAAATCTTTAAAAAAAAAAAAAAAAAAAAGAAATATATTTTAACACAAATGGGGTACAATTTAAAAGGAATAAACTGATGGGGTGCCTGGCTGGCCCAGTCTGTAGAGCATGCAACTCTTGATCATGGGGTTTTAAGTTCGAGCCCCACGCTGGGTGTAGAGATTACTTAAAAATAAAAGTCTTAAAAAAAAAAAAAAAAAGGAGGGGCCCTTGGGTGGCTCAGTCAGTTAGGCAGCCGACCCTTGATCTCAGCTCAGGTCTTGATCTCAAGATTGTGAGTTCAAGCCCCACACTGGTCTCCGTGCTAGGCATGGAGCCTACTTAAAAAAAAAAAAAAAAAAAAGGAGAATAAAGTGAAAAGTAAGTGTTTAGAAATGTTTAATATCTGAAAAAAAATGCCTTGAAGATCTGGATGATAAAGTAAAAGAAATAGGCCAAAAGTAAAGTAAAAAATGGAAGAAGATGAACAACAGGGGAGAAAAATAAGAATGTTACAAAATAATCTAAAAGAATTCTAGAAAGTGTGAATAAAAGAACCAAGAGGAAGAAATTATCAAATCTATAATTCAAAAAACAGGAGTAAGTGCATCATTCCCAAGACGATAATGAAGTAAAGTCCCATGATGACAATTATGAAGTTGTAGAGAGGGCAACAAATCCTGATGAAAAAAAGACAGAAGGTTCCAGAAGGAATGTCATCAAGAAAAAAGTAGAGCTCATGGATCATCACATCTACAGAAAATCATATTGAAAAGTATTTTACAGAGCTGTTAAAAACATGTGGTAACACTCAGAGTCTCAGAGAAAATTAAATAAATGAAAAGATTGGGGTAATTTAACTCTAGGAAAAAAATTTTTATGTAATGAAGGAAACAAAAACATGAAACATTTAGCTCAGCAATGAATATTTAGCTATTTACTAAGGGTTGAATATGGATTCAACCAAAATTGTAATGTAACTCCATTATTGTAGATGGGCAAAGAAATAAAGGTCTACGTTTGAGGACTCAAGAGCTTTTAAATTGGTAGGCAATTTAATTGGTAGGCAATATTAGAAGAGAGTACAAACTGAGAATGGAAGGTCAGGAGGGTCAGGGACTGATTTTGCTTCAGTGTAAGCCTTGTAGTGCTGTGACTAAGTATCAGCACCACGCTCTAACCAACTGAGCTAACCGGCCAGCTATGTGACTAAGTATCTACATGGATTATTTTGTTGAGCACTCTTTATGGCAGACACTACACGTTGGTCCACCTAACAACACTGGTCTCCACCACCTCCTTCCTTGTCTAGAGAGGTCAGGAAGCTAAATACTCAATTTCACAGCCTCCCTTGCAGAAGGATGGCCATATGACACCATGTGGCCCAAAACAAAACATACAGAAAAGTCTGTTGAACATAAAAATTCAACAAGCATTGTTAAGCAGAGTTGGAGGGTCCCAGCCAAACACATAAAATCAGAAAGATTTTTTTACTGTATCTAGCAACACTCAGAAACCCAAAAGAAAAAAAGTGACTTTACTGTATCTAGCAACACTCAGAAACCCCCCCAAAAAAAAGTTACAAAAAAGTTGTAACTTAGAATTTTAAAGATAACTTTTATGTTGGTTTACAACAATACATGCCAATCTCAAAAGCTTATCATCGCTACTGATAAGGTAGCAGTGTTCACACTAATTTGGAGGTTCAGCAAATTCAACACCCAGAGTTCAAATACAAGCCCCCAACTGAGAAAAACAGGCCTCCAAGATTTGTGGAAAGCACATTCACTTCACAAAAGACAACATTAATCCTTAGAGCTTCACCCAGATAATTTTATCTAAAATCAGACAGCAGAGAAGCAGCAATGAAATCCAGGGCAAGCATCATGGAGAATGGAAACAAGAAACAAAGGAAGAAAAAAGGAAATACTATAAAAAGTAAACAAAATAGTTCTAAAAAGCACCGCAGTCTAGGACCACCTGAGTATGGGAACACCAACAGTCTCACACATCTTCAGCACTGCTATCAAAACACAGCATAATCAATGTTTTTCATAGTCATTTTAAAAAAGAAAAGGTTAAATTATATCCAGAAAACTCTGTTAAGAAAGGGTATCAGTTTCATTTGTAGGATTTAGTGATTCATTACTTACATACTCATCAGAACTAATACTACACTGTATGTTAACTAACTGGAATTTAGGGGACCCTGGGTGGCTCAGTCAGTTAAGCGTCAGCCTTCGGCTCAGGTCATGATCCCAGGGTCCTGGGATGGAGCCCCACGTCGGGCTCCTTGCTCAGCGGGGAGCCTGCTTCTCCCTCGGTCTGCTGCTCCTCCTGCTTGTGCTCTCTCCCTCTCTCTCTCTGACAAATAAATAAATAAAATCTTAAAAAAAAAAAAAAACCTAACTGGAATTTAAATAAAAACTTGGAAGAAATAAAAAAGAAAGTTAGGGATACAAGGCATGTAACCTCAAGGCATGCAGCATAAAGAACTACTTTTACACAAAGACAAACAATCCAACAGAAAACCCAGTTTTTAAAAAAGGGGGCACGTAACAAGAACCAACAATTTCACAAAAGAGGAAAACCAAATGGTCAATAAACCTATTAAACCTATCAATTTCAGGGAATTGCTAGTTCAAAAAGAGAGATTACCTTACTTCCATCAAATTGATAAAAATTAAAAACCTGGTAATATCAAGAGCTGGCAAATAAAGTAAAATTAATTCCTGTCATACTGGTAGAGATATGAACTGATAACATCAATTTCAAAGGCAATTTAGCAATACGAATAAAGTTGAAGGTGTGCATACCTACAACTCAGTGATTCCATTCCAAGGTATATGCCATAGATGAACTCTTGCACATATGTATGTGAAGACATATGCAACAGTCAATATTATTTCATGACAGCAAAAAATTAAAAACCTAAATGTCCATCAACAGGACAACAGATAAAGAAATTATTATATAATCATACAGGTGAATACCATACAGCAGTGAAAATAAATTTTAAAAAGTTATAAAATGTCCATACAAACAACTCTCACTTACAATGTTAGCAAGGAAGGATGTGGATAATATAGGTAATAAGGACACACCTATGGGTAATAAAGATATGTATATAACATAATGTCATTTATGTAAAGAGAAAGACATGTAAAACATCATTATGTACTGTAATTTATGGACATATACCTACGCTACAGAAGTATAAAAGCATTAATTGGGATGACAAAAACTAAATTCAGGATAGTGGTTACTTCTGAAAAGGAGGACAAAGAGAAGAATGGGATCAAGGAGGGGTACAGAGGCTTCAACTGAATTAGCAATGCTTTGTTTCCTGAAAAACAGATATTAGCTCAACATCACAAAATATTAAGATTATATAATGCTAGTTGGTAGGTTTATGGGTGTTCATTCGTTACAGCTATCAGAAAAGATACATGCTTTTAAAAGTGACTTCTTAAACAAAACAAAACAAAACAAAACACTAAAGTAATGAGAATTGACAAATTTCTAAAGATACAAAAACAGCTTTTCTTCCTTGGCTTGCCACCCTCACTCCTCACCACCACAGACCTTGTACCACCTCCAACTTGAAAATAAATAAATGAATAAATCAAGGTATGTGCTTCTGAGGCAGGGTGAAAAATCAGTCATGGAAAAAAAAAAATGCTAGGTAGAGCTGTTTCTAGAGTCCAAAATTATCTGTATTCACAGCCAGTTTTGCCACTTGCAACCTATGTAAACTCAAGCAAAGAAAGCCCTTAACCTTAGTCTCATCTTCTGTACCACAAAGACAGTAACAGCACTTACCACACAGGGCACTTGAGGAATTAATGAGAATGCATACGTAAAGCACCTGCCTGAATTATACTACTAAAAACAGCAATCACAACCGATTACGGTACAGTAAATCTCACGCACTGTCTCAAAAAAGTGGTTTATTCCAATCTTCTGAATGGCTCACCAGTGACACTGATAAAAATAGTAGGGTCAAATGTCTTCTTGTCATGTCCACCTAAAATTAAAGTGTTTCCAAAGAAATTACTCCACAATCCTAGCTTCATGTGGCTTACTTAGTATTTCTTCGGAGTAGAGCAAAAATAGTCAAAATACAGAATGGTAGAGTTCAAAATTTTTCCCACAAATAGTAAAACTAAGAAAATGATCTTTCAATAAAAAAAATATTGAAAAGAATGCCTATTACTTACGGCACACAAATATCAGACAACTGTCCCTTCTGTTCCCTTTTCTCTTTTTCCTTATTAATTTCAGAATATGGAAAACTAACAAATCTATTTTCTGAACAAATTCATTTACAGAAACAAATTTCCCTTCTGATCTGTACATCAGTAAATCAATGCAGTACAATGTTGACTAATGCCTGCTATTTATAACAATATCCTTCTGCAGGGAATTCTGAATGAAGTCCGTCTTTTTCATCCCATAAACTACAATAAAGTTTTATATATCTCTTACTTAATCTTCCAAAATTTTGTCTAATTTTTGTGTCTAATAATCTTGGCCTACAATACCAAATGGAATATTGTGAGTAACAAATGGATTACATGGGTCCACTTGGTCTGAGAAGAAACTGCTCTCTTTTAAAAAACATGTTTATAAAAAGTTGGGTATAAAAAAGACAAAATTCTATCAACAGAATATTTAATAATTATTATGTAAAGGGCCTGAATTTTCACATATCCAGTTTCCTTAAATTCTTTATTGTGAAATTCTTCATTTTAAAACCAGTTACAGAAAAAGCACAGGCTAGATATCGGCAAGATGCTAAAAAGTAGCAGTAACTGACCACAGGATGGGATTCTGGCATACCTACACCCAAAGTTAATCAGACAAATTGAGCATTGTGTATTTAAGAACCCAAGTTTGTCTTTTTTCTAAGTATGGAATTTTAGCCATGTAGCACATAAAATATGTCTTACATAGAAAGTGGTAGAAAGACACTTATACATTAAAACAATCCATTAAAAACATTAATTTTGCAGAACGTTTTCACAAATAATGTTTAAAAAAAAAAGAACAAACCATGAATCATTTTTAGATTCTAGAGTTTTAACTAGTCAACAATCTTAGAGGTAAGAAAAGATATATATGAAAGTCACTGCAATTTTTTTGAATTCATCAATTAACATTAGAAACTCTATGGGAGAAAGCGGTACATTTGTTATCTTAAACTTTAGTGGTATTATAATACAAAGTTGATCATTATTCAGATTTTCTACTTAAAATGGTACAGTTCAAAAATTTTAAATGGTACATTCAAATTTTAAAACTGAAGATCAATATGATTTTTAAATATTCACATTATTCACAGCTGATAGAGGTGGCACACATCAACTGATTGCTTCTATTCTGCTTTAAGTAAATTAATCTATTTAGTGGGTAAGTACTATGGTAACACAACAAAGAAATGTGGTTTGCTGGTTTAGAGACATTCACAATTTGATGGGGGAAGTGGAAACAAATATATAATTACAATGCAATACAAAAAATGTAATTATTAGAAGTAAAAGTAGTTAGGAACACAAAGTAGCAGCAAATATCTGAGCATGGAAACTGGAAAACTATAGGGAAGACTTCAAAGAAGAGAAGAATGTAAAGTCTGAGCTGAGTATTTCAAAGTACAGAGAAACTTTGGGTAAGGGAAATGATAAAGGCTGCCTGATTTCAAATCTTCCTGTTCACCCTCCAAAAAAAACTACCATAAAACCAACAAAGAGAGGAAATAAAACCACATATGACCCATGCCTTCAGCAGGCTTAAGGAATACCACAACCTGGGGTGCCTGGGTGGCTCAGTCAGTTAAGCATCTGCCTTCAGCTCAGGTCCTGATGAGTCCTGGAACCAAGCCCCATTGGCTCCCTGATCAGCGGGGAGCCTGCTTCTCCCTCTCCCTCTATCCCGCCGCCCCTCCCCGCCCCCGCTCCTGTGCTCGCATGCACTCTCTCCCTCTCTCTCTCTCTCTCTCTCCCTCTATCTCAAATAAATAAGTAAAATCTTTTTAAAAAGGGAGGGGAATACAACAACCTTCCAATGACCTGTAATAGAAAAACAGACCAAATTCCAACCGAGCTCCTACCACCCCCACAGCCAAGTCTGGAGGTTTGGAGACAGGGAGGGACACCTAAGAGACATTGAAAAGAATAGAGAAGCACCAAGGACTTAGACAAAGCAAGAAAAAAATCATGCTCCAAAAGCATCCAAAATAAAAGCCAAAAGACTATACACGTACGCCAGGACTTGTACTTTAAAGCACTAGCTAGGAAAGAAGGGATTGGACAGAAATGGCAGACTTGGAGAAGCACAGCTTCAGAGGACAAACCAGGTAGAAGGAGATGTACCCTTGGGAATATAGAAGTGAAGAGAAAGAAGAGAGTAAGAAAAGAATTAAGGATGCCACAGAAATGAAAGAGAAACAAGACATGCCCCCACCCCACCCCCAACACCACCCATAAAAGAAAGTGCACAGAGGAGGGTGCTACTGAACTCTTCAAGTAGGGAATGAACAGATAGATACACAAAAAAAGCAGGTCACAGACACAGAAAGACTACTATGACAATCAGAAAATGCTAATAAAAACATTTCAGCTGATAAATCCCTCCCCCTCCTTTTGAAAAGCCACAAAGCTGAAGAAAATGGTAGCACAACATTCCAAACTCAATTTAAAATCTTCAAACAAGCATTTGTGATATGAAAAAAAATCCTGAAACAGAAATACAAAAACTAAGAACAGAAATGAGCAAACAAACAACAACCGAAAAAAGAAATGCAACAAGAGTTGAACTTAGAAAAGAAACAGAAAAAGTACATTTCTTCCAAATAGACTGTGAGGGGTGCATCTCCCCACAATAAAACACAGGGAAAGGAAAGAAATTTATTGGCAAAGGAATGAGCATGTTCACATTACAACTTGCAGACTGGTGAACTATGAACAACCCCTATGGACAGGCAGGTAGGGCCAGATCACAAAGGACTTCGAAGGACAAGCTAAGGTCTATTGATTTCATCTTCAAAGGTGGGGAGGCAGTATAATCAAGGAAGAAGAGCACGTTTTTGGCTTCAGATGCACTCAATCTCTACCAGTTACTAAGGCTGCACCAAGCGATTATTTCTACCACTCTAAGCCTCCTATTTGTAATTTGTGGTTGGTTGGTTGGTTGGATGGATGGATGGATGATGGATGGATAGGTAAGCAGACAGACAGACACATGCACACACACACACATATATACACACAAATAACAATTGTACTTGTCTGAACCTGGGTTTCTCCCAAAAGCAGAGCATCACAAAAGGACTTGTATAGAGACAGTTTAATTGGCAGAAGTAAAGGACCACGGAGGGTGAAGCCAGAAAGGAGCATGAGCCAATATGAGGGCACCCTACTGAGATCGTCATTGCTGTGAGCAACTGGAACTCAGTCTTGCCAAACTCTCTGAAAATGATTAGAAAGCTGTTAGAATTGTCTGTGCAAAGACAAGGAGAGCATTTCTCCATTGGTGTCTGCTCCCTCTAGTTAAGGGTTGCCCTAGGAGGAGCATTCACTTGCAGGCACTTCCAGGCTGAACAAGCCTCTGAACCCTCCTACCTCTATCTCCTGCTAGGTGGCCTTCGAGAAGCCCTGGAGCAGAAAGGAAAAGATGGGCAGTAAGCATACTTGAGATAAGCCACTGTCAGAGCACAGTGAGTCAAAGCCTGCATGAAAGAGTTGGAAAATGATGTGAGGTGGTGCTTCAGACCCAATGGATAGAGTATAGCTCAAATTCCCTTCCATCTGGGTCACTGAATACATGTGCATCAAATCATCCCATTGTGCACCTTAAACTTATACAACGTTATATGTCAATTAAATCTCAAATAAAGCTGGAAAAAAATTAATTGGTCACAGAGTCTTTCAAGGAGGAGCTAGCATTGCTCCTAGGTAATGGTGACAGGGAGGAGCTTATCTTGAACTCAAGGAATTCCTGAGGGTGTTTGTTGTTGCTCTGTGCCTGATAAATAATGCTGAAGATGCATTTGGAGCAACCACAGTCCAAGGACAAGGCAAATGAAGGCTCAGATCCCTCCGAGATGAAGATCTTAATCAAGTTAACATCCTGGTTTATTGTCCATCATTTGTGGTCCCATGATCTAATAGCCATTGCCACAGATGTCTGTGGGTCAGAGCACCCACCAAATGCCACTCCGGCCCATTACGATAATTACATCCACCTTGCTCCTGATTAAGTGCCACCATCCAGCCTCTGTTATTCCAGAATCCTATCATTTCTATGGACACTAGGGAACCTAGTTCCATGGAAGCATCTCCTATCAAGCCCAGCCTGTTTCCCCTTGCCAGGGCATTCTGTATTACCTTGTTAAGTGTTTTCTTTGGACCTGCCTAAGGAACATGATCAGATAGTATGTTCTCTAGCCCCATAAAATAAATCCCTTCTAATATTCTTTCTTCTTGAAGACTTCTGACCTTGATACTCTGCCAAAGCCATTCTTGCATATTTATCTAATTTACTGTAGGTCATATTCATGTCCAAGATTCAAGAAAATATCCCTGCAGTATATTAGGACCAGGTTAGTAGGATATTAAATCCTGAGTTATGAATAGTGCTCCCATGTTAATAAAATCTCCCCCATCCAGCCTCATTATTCTACCACTCCTGGCCCCATACCTTCAAGATCCAGTCCCCAACATACTCCTCTGTTCCTATTGGTACATATTAGCTAGGTCCTGGGATTATTTGTCTGAGTATTTCCTCCCAGAACAAGGATATCCCTGATTACATTATGCTAGGATTGCATCTAGTTGTTCTAGAGGCAGGAGGTGTAGAGGGGAGAGCAGATTCCAAAGAGGATAAGCATCATTTGGGGAGGCATGAACCTCAGCCAGATCTTTGCATGGTCTCCAAACAAGGGAAGGCTGTTCTAACAAGGCATTAGTTCTGCCTGTCCAGAGGATCAGGGAAATTCAGGGGTCCAAAACTGTCAGGCTCATCCACCCAGATGTTCCCATCACAGATCTCAGGGTCCTATTCTTCCCATATGAGGGTGCTGACTTTGGCCCTAAACACTTGTCGAGGGTACACAGAAGAAGACCTACCATGAACGATATAGAATAAGGAACTTATATAAGCGTTTGACCTCACACAGGTATGGGAGTTAAACCGTCTATGTAATACTGATGGAAAAGCCCATACAAGGATGCATTAATCGACTCAATCTAATCTGGACCTTTTGAGGAATGTATGGAATGCCCCTCAAAATTTTCCACCCTCAGGTCACTACAGAGAAGCATTTATTATCAGCTTCCATCCCCCAACGCGGAAGCCTGCCCCAGTGGGCCATTCACTCTGTACACTTCCGGGATATGCACTTGTGCTTTGTTGAGCCAGCTCCCCCTAGGATCCTAAAGCTTAGAGCAGGAGTCCAAATCCTGGGTCAGAAAGTGAAAAATGTGCGGGATGTGTACCTGAAATCAGACACCGTCAAACTGAAGTGAGTTAGTGAGCTGAAGCCCACACAGAATCGTTGGCCCCAGCAGGACTCTGGAGTGAGGCAGACAGGATAGGGGCCTGTGCACCAACAATTGTCAGAGACAACGCTAACCACAGGTGTGCTGGGAGAAGTCAGTGAGACGCGCAAAATGCTTGGCAGATCTCCTAACACATAAAGCTCAAAAAATGATAATTATTACCATTAGGTTAGACACTGATATAAAGACTGTGATAATGGTAATGGGTGAGCAAGAAACAGATAAAGGACGTATTTCAGAGTTATAAACGGACAGAATGCGGAGAGCGAATGGGTAGGCAGGGAGAATGTGAGGTAGAGGAGGAGGTCCAGGATGTTTCTAGCTAGGGTCCTCGCAGGATGGAGAATGACAGTGCCACTAAATATAATATGAAAAGCTGGAGGAAGAAGCATTACTCAGCTTGAGAGTGTAAGGGACCTGTGGGCTACCCACATGTTTTATGCTCAGCAGGCAGTTGGAAGTAACTGATCAGAAACTCAATGAAGAGAGCTAAGCTGAAAACAGACTTGGATAGTAGTTCAAGCCATGATGATGTTGGAGTTCCCAGGAAGAGCATGTACATTTACAAGAGGGATGACAGAGGATTATCAACATTTACGAGCCATGCAGAGAGATGGAGGCCAGGGAGATGGGGGACGGAGATGGGACAGCTAGCGAAAGAGAAGAACCAGGAGGAAGGGCACGGTGTCCCTGGGTAAACAGAAGACAGTACCAACACTTGAGTACCAACTGCTCTGAAAGAGGTTAAGTCAACCAGAGACGTTTCCACTGGATCAGGAAAATAGGGAGACCTCAGGGACTTTAGAGGGAACCGTTATGCCAGGCAGACTGAGATGGAAGCCTGATGTTACAGCACATCAAAGACTGAATGGGAGATAAAGAAGTAGAAACAGCTGTATAAACTGCTCTCTCAAAAACGGGTGGAAAAGAGAACGACAGCAAAAACTAGAGGGCCACCAAAGATTTTTTTTTTTAACAAGACGATTCAAATGTGTTCGTGGGAAGGAGAGTTTGAAGATGAGGGAAAGGTGGGGGGAATGGAGTAAGCTCTCTGAGGAAGTGGAAGATTGCAAAAAGAGGTGTGAGAGCACAATCTGACTCAATCCTCTTTATTTAATATGCTTGGATTTATTTTTAATACACCAACTAGGAAATATGTATTTAGCATCTAATTTGCTGAGACCAACCTAATAAAGTTATAAAATAACTTTTCTTATGAAATCTTGTCTTTTCTTACTCAACATTACAAAAACATAAGCTTCTTGGATTAATTTTAGTTTCAGTCAAAAGGTGACAATTGTATGCAGTGAGAAACAAATCTTCCTCTGCTATTTTAGTTCTTTTTTCTTTTTGTCTGGGGGGAATAAATGATTTCTAAAATCATTTATCAGATAAGCTCTAACCTAGGGGGTGTCCAGCACCATATCGACAGCACACACATAGCTTCGAATTCTAGAACTTTAACCCCCATCTGCAGGGTCCAATGAGCCCAACTGCAGGGAATGTACTGGGGCTGGAAAATACGCTAAACAGCTAGCACATCAGGTTCTTTTTAACTGCCAGGTGGTAAGCTATTCTGAAGCTGTTTAGATTTGTGGTTGGGCCTCAAACCATGTCTCTGGACAGCATTCTGCTGAAGGCAGAACAAAGTTATATTTAATATCTGTGTACTTTAAAACAATGCTGCCCACTTTTCTCTTATTGCCAGGGTCACTTACCTTGAAGACTCACTGTACTTTTGGGGTATAAAACAGCAGTGTTTACTTATCCAACTGATTTTGGAATGACATGATTGGGCCAATGTGAAAACTGAGTCAAGAGGAAAACAAATGCTTGTAAAGCAGTAACAAACAGCCTTTTTTTCCAATACGTGTACCAAATAAATTTAACTTAGAAGAACTGAACTAAATATAAAACACTTCAAAAAGAAGAAAAAGAACATTATGCTTACTAAGAATTTTGGCATGATCCAGAGAACATGTTCAGAGAACTGACCTCTGTGAAAGCACAGAAGCATTTCAATGGCTCTGCCTGAAAACCTCCTTTCTGTAAGCTGTTCTACAACATTCCGTAAACTCTCATCTTATAGCGTGTACATTGTGTTAACTTTCTGCATGTTTTTCTATATCTAAGAATTTTTAAAAGACCAGAATAACAATTTTTTAAAACAATGAAGTGATTTTTCTCTTCTTGAATAAAGAATTGCCTTTGCTTCACAATTCACAGAGGAGAAAAAAAATACACGGGCTCAAAACTCCCGTATCTTCCTGCCACCAAATCTACAAAGGCACCTGTATCCTCTCCCTCTTCCCTTTTATTATACTAGAAATAGTGGCCTTCTCTTATCAGAGGCCAATCTCTGCCCTCATTTCATGTCCCCCTTCCTCTCAGGGACCTTGCTGCCGTCACCCATCCACCCTCGCTGGTGTAGTTTCAATCTCTCTCTGTAGTGGATTCAGATTAGTGGTATCTAGCATGTTCTAGCACCATTCATCTTAAAACAACAAAAAATACCCACCTCGAACCCCCCATTTCTCTCCGGCTAAGTCTCTCTCTTTAATCTCCTCCAGAACCAAGTTTCTCAAAGTTGTTTTCACTTGCACCCATTCCTCATCCTGTTCCATTTCTGGCTTATCCCACCAACTCACCACCACAGTTGCTCCAGGTAAGGTGGGAAGCTGACCAGTCGGATCTGACACATGCCCGGAAGCACCATGTCTCCTGGGCTTCCACAAGCCACAGCACTCCTGGTTTCTCTCCTAGCTTTCCTTCTGGGTGTTCCCTCAGTGCCCCTTTGCAGCAACTCCTTTTCTACCCATCCTCTAAATGTTAGAGTTTCTCGGAGCTCAGTTCTGAGTCCTTTTCCTTTCTGCATTCTACAATCTCTCCTAAGATAATCTCACTCCCACCTGGGCTTTCCATGTCAGCTAAATGCCAGTGATGCTAGGATCATTCCCTGCAGCACAGACATCTTTTCCAAGCTTCAGACCCATACCCCAGTAATGAAGTAACACACGGTGGTTTAGATGGGCCTTGGGCCAGATTGCCTGTATTTCAAAATTAGTTCTTGTACTTACTTCCTGGGTAACCCTGAACAAGTCATGGAACCTCTCGAAGACTCAGTTTCCCCATCTATAAAACTGCAATAATAATAATACTCACTTCATAAGGTTGTTGTTGGATTCAATGAGTTGGCGATAGCACCTACTAGGTGGCACAAGGCAAGCTTCCATTATCCTTGATTACTATCACCATATATGTTCATCAGAATATAGCAAAGGCATCTCAAACTTGCTTTGATCCACATAAAACTGGGTCCTATCTTTTCTGCCCACCCCATATGCCTCATTCCTGGTTCACCATCTGTGAGTTCTAAGGCAGCATTCTAAGATGAGCCCCCCATGACCCTTTTCATGATCTCCTCCCCTTGAGTGAATGAATATGATATCACTCTTGCAATCAAGGGATTTTTATAGATATAACTAAGGTCCCAAATCATTGACGTCATGATAAGAAGATTATCTAGGTAGGCCTGACCTAATGACACAGCCTAGAGAAGAGGATCTAGAAGTCAGAGAGTCCAAGCATGGAAGCGCTTGAATTTCCATTGCCTAAAGATGGAAGGGCCAAAGGAAAAAGAATGCAGATGGCTTCTACAAGCTGACAGGGGCCCCCGGCTGCCAGCCAGCAACGAAACCAGGACCTCAGGCCAACAACTAGAGGAACTAAAATCTGCCAACTACAAGAATGAGCCTGGAAGTGGATTTTTATCCAGAGCCTCCAGATAAGAACAGTGTGGCTACCACCTTGACTTCAGCCATGCTGGGAGGACTTTTAACCCACCAAACTGTGAGCTAATAAATGGGTGCTATTACACCCCCTAAATCTGTGGTAATTTGTTATGCAGCAATAGAAAATTAATACACCAGTTGAACAAAAAACACCTTCAAACATATATTTGTTCCAGCCGGAAAACCCCCATCAATATCACACCAAGTTCTGCTGATTCTATCTCCTAAATACATCTCAAACATATTCACAATTCTTAATCTGTTCCCTACCCCAAATTGTATGTCCCATCTGAACTTCTGCAACAGCTCTTAACTGGTTTACCTTCTCACAATTCTCCTGACCATTCAATCCCTCACAGCAGTGGGAGCCATTTCTTAGAGTGCAAAACTCGTCTTGGAAAAATCCTTCATGACCTCACACTGCACTCAGGATAATACCTGAACACCTTATCATAACCTTCAAATGCCTCACAAAGTGGCCCTGGCTACCTCTGCAGCCTCATTTCCTGTGACTCACCTGCTTGGATATGATGCAGGAGCCACAGAGGCCTGTCTTCCAGTGTGTCAAGCCATTTCCCACACTAGGACCATCTGTGTCACTTCCTCCACTCAGCACCCAGTGATAGCCAGGGCCTCAGCTTGAATGCTACCATTTCAAAGAAGCCTTTCCTCACCCCTAACATGATGCCAGGCCACCCAATTAGACTGTCTCACAGAGCCCTGTACTTCTTCACAGAGTTTTTCACAATTGCAAACACAGAGTTGGTTGTATGATTATGTATTTAAGGTCTTTCTCTTAGATACAGCTCAGTGAGGGTGGGAGCCATACCTAATTTGTTCCTTGCGAAAACCCAGCATCTGGTACGGTGCCAGAAACATAGCAGGAATTCAACAATCTTTAATGGATGAATAAAACTGTGCCTATTTTGCCCAACTTATACATGGCAAAATTAGGTCAAGATTATGAGGTTATTTGTAAATGTGTGGGCCATTAGATTTATCTTAATCTAGCCATAATTATGATGCTTCCTTACCAAACAAATGATGTAAATATAAAGGACAAACGGGGCAAGTTCATGGGAAAGTGTCAGGGCAAATCTGCTAGGATTCAGCATTCATGCCCTCTTAAGGAAACAACATATTTAGATATGAGGTGCAACATTATCCTTACTGCATATTTTGAATAGTTTTTCCTTTAGGAAAAACATAATTTCACCCCAGCATTGATGCAGTTAGAGGACAGAGTGCTTCAGTTGACTGAATTTTCTAGCTAACGAAGGGATATTCCACCAATGTAAATAACCACCTGGTACAAAGACAGCCCTGTGTATGCTCTCCACCCTTCTGCCAATAGAATTCGTTTTTAAAAGTATGCCTCGGGGCGCCTGGGTGGCTCAGTCGTTAAGAGTCTGCCTTCGGCTCAGGTTATGATCCCAGGGTCCTGGGATCGAGCCCTACATCCGGCTCCCTGCTCCGCGGGAAGCCTGCTTCTCCCTCTCCCACTCCCCCTGCTTGTGTTCCCTGTCTCACTGTGTCTGTCAAATAAATAAATAAAATCTTTTAAAAAAATAAAAAATAAAAATATAAAAGTATGCCTCTATCTTATTGATTTCTCATTATTTCTCTCATTTTATCATTTTAAAAAAAAATCAAAAGTGCTATTAGTTAATCAAAGACCTCACTTATTTTCTTTTAGGGGAAATATAAAAATAGCAAGAACACCATATGACAAAGATTTTATTTAAGAAGCAAAACACTGAATAGAAAGTCAAATATCTTCCCATATTGTCCATATTGGGTTTATACTTTTTGTATATAACTGCATTTAATTCCTCCCATGGTCCAGAAAAGGTTCAAGACAAATTATTTGGATTAACTAAAGCATAAGAACGAAGAAAGAAAAAGAAGAAAGATTAGAGACATAAAATGATATTAGAAAGAGGCTTAAGATGCATGCCAGACCACAATTTTATGTGATACAGGCTTGAGCTGTGAAGCTTTCTAGCCCCAATTTGATAAAAGAGGGACCCACTTCACAGCATTCCTATGGAAAACAGAACAGCTGGTCAAAAGCAGCTTAGCTACGGTTGGTTGGTACTAAGATCAGAAAGGAATGTCTTCCTGGGGATTCCTTAGAGAGGACACCATTCTACTTCTACTAAGAACACTTGTTACCAGTCTCTACTAAAATAGTTGCTTAAATAACTGAGTGCTCCACATTGTTATCATACCCAGTTACCCAGGCCTGGGGCAAAATGATCTCTTGCCTCATCCAATCTTAAGCACGATTTATTAGTTTCCTATTATTGCTGTAAAAAAAAAAAATCAACATAAACTTCATGGTTTATTAACAACCCACATTTGTCTTCTTGCAGGCCTGGAGATCAGAATTCTGAAACTGGATCTTACAGAGCTAAAATCAAGGTGATAGCTGAGCTGCACTCTTTGGGGACACTAGAGAAATATCTAATTGGCAGCTTCCAGAAGCTGCCCGCACTCCTTGGCTCATGGCCCCCTTCCAGCAATGGCATCGATCCAGGCTCTGTTTCCACTGCCACATCCCCTTCTCTCCCTCTGCTGTCATCTCACATCCCCCTCTCTGAGTCTGACCCTCCTGTCTCCCTCTTATAAGGACCCTGTGATTACATGGGGCCCACTTGGATCATCTAGGATAATCTCATCTCAAGAGACTTAACTCAATCACATCTGCAAGGTCTCTTTGCCACGCAACGAAACATATTCACAGGTTTCAGGTTAGGACACGGACATCTTGAGGGGTGTGGGTATCTTTATTCAGCCTACCACACAAGACTCCATCATTTATCTATTTGCAGCTACCTAAATTGTAAGGATGGTGTCAGAAAACAGAAAACAGCAATGCAAGGCCAAACCTATATGGTAACAGTAAAGCTACCAGTAGGGAACTTAATAAAAAAAGTTTTAATTCAAGAGTTAATCACAGAAGCCTTTTAAGTAGCAAGTTCACCTTCTGTATTCCAAATAATGTGATATACAAAAATATTATTTACACAATTTTTTTGTCAGGAACACATTGGTTATAAAAAGAAGCACACCTACACAAAAACTTGAGTGTGAAGTAAAGTAACTGCAATACCAAGTACTGTACTAAAAATTGGGAACTTTACTTCCCTTCTCTCTTGAAGTCACAGGGGAGAATGCCTACTGAATATTAAAAAAAAAAAAAAAAGTGAGATAGCCAGCTCATTCAGTACTTTAGGAAGGTATAAAGTCCAGGCAGGTTACTTGATTTTTGGAGAAACAGCTACAGCTGAACCCAAAGGGACACCGCTAGGGACAAACATAATGAGGGAAAGATTCTATTTTAGACTCTATTCATCTTCCCTGACAAACCAGAGGAATGTAGGAGTGCTCACACCTTTGAGGTGCATAAAGAGATCTGTAAATCATTATGGGAGCTCAAAGGAAATAACTGTGACAACCCCTCCCTCTCACTGCATTCTGGGACTGACTTCCTTCAACAGTGTATTTAATTGCGAAGTTTCAGTCAACACATGATGTTATTATGTTAGATTTTTTCCCTAGAGTTTTCACCAAGCATCAGCTTCTTTTTCACAGGAAGAATTCAATCCTGCCCACCAAACCACTTATGTCTCCAGGAAGCTGAGGTTTCAAGATTCTTGCTATGGAGTAGAGATTAATGTTGGGTCTGATAGGACAGGAGACTTGCCACCTGAGAAGGTTTTCTCCCCAGTAGACTGCAAATACAAAACATACTTGAATCCCTCTTGACTTAAGGACTGAGGACTGAGATTTATCCCAGGAATGCAAGATTGGCTTAACATCTCCAAATTAATTAATGTAATACACCACATCAATAAAACAAAAAACAAACACCACATGATCATCTGCATCGATGCAAAATAAGCATTTGACAAAACCCAATGCCTTTTCATGATAAAAACACCCAAATAGACTAGGAAAAAAAGAGAAATTCCTCAACTTGATACAGGGCATCTATGAAAAACCCACAGCTAACCTCATATTTAATGGTAAAAGACTAAATCCTCCCCTCTAAGATCAGGAACAAGGCAAGGATGTGTGCTCTCACCAGTTCTACTGAACATTGTACTAAAGGTTCCAGCCAGGGCAATCAAGCAAAAAAATTAAATAGAAGACATGCACATTGAAAAGGAAGAAAATCTTATTCTTTTTTTTTTTTTTAAAGATTCTATCTATTTATTTGAGAGAGAGAGAACGAGAGACAGAGAGCACGAGAAGGAAGAGGGCAGAGGGAGAAGCAGACCCCCTGCCGAGCAGGGAGCCCGATGCGGGACTCGATCCCGGGACTCCAGGATCATGACCTGAGCCGAAGGCAGTCGCTTAACCAACTGAGCCACCCAGGCGCCCGAAAATCTTATTCTATTTGCAGATCTTATAAGTAGAAAACTTGTAAGTTTCTTTTAAGTAGAAAATCCTAAGACATCCACTAAAAACTATTGGAACGAATAAACTAATTCAGTAAGGTTGCAGGATACAAGATAACATACAGAAATAAATTATATCTCTATATATTTACAATGAACAATCCAGAAATTAAAGTAAAAAAAAATCCTTTTACAATAAAATATTTAGGAATAAAGTTAACAAAAGAAATACAAACTTATACTTTGAACACTACAAAATGTTGGGCGCCTGAGTGGCTCAGTCTCTTAAGCATCTGCCTTCCAGGTCCTGGATAGTCTGCTTCTCCCCCTGCTTATGTACAGTCTCTCTCTCAAATAAATAAATAAAATCTTTAAAAAAAAGAAAAGAAAAGAAAACTATAAAATGTTGTTAAAAGAAATGATCTAAGTAAATGAAAAAACATTTCATGTTCCTGGATCAGAAGACTTAATATGCTAAAATGGCAATACTCCCAAAACTGACCTACAGGTTCAATGTGATCCCTACCAGAATGCCAGTTGGCTTCTTTGCAGAAACTGAGAAGCTAATCCTAAAATTCCTATGGTAATTCAAGAGACCCAGAATAGCCAAAACCATTTGGAAAAAAGAAAAATAAGATTGGAGGACTCACGCTTCCAAACTTCAAAACTTACTAAAAGGTTACAGTAGTCAACACAGTGTGGTGCTGGCATAAGGCTAGACAGTCTAGAAATAAATCCATATATCTACGGTCATTTGATTTTTGACAAGGGTGCCAAGACAATAAAATGGGGAAAGAATAGTCTTTGAACAAATGGATCAAAAACCTAAATGTAACAGCTCAGACCATAAAACTCTTAGAAGAAAACAGGCATAAACCTTCTTAACGCTGGGTTAGTCAATGATTTCTTAGATACAACACCAAAAGCACAAGAAACGAAAGAAAAGAGATAAACTGGACTTCATCAAAATTAAAGACTTTTGTGCCTGTAAGGATACCATCAAAAAAACAAAAACAAAAACAAAAAAGCAAAAAAACTCACTTTATGGGAGAAAATATTTGCAAGTCACATATCTGGTAAGAGACTTATATGTAGAATACATAAAGATTCACATTTCAATAATAAAAAGACAAATTAACCAATTAAAAATGGGCAAAGGATCTGAACAGACATTTCTCCAAACATACACAAATGGCTAATAAGCACACAAAAAAACGCTTAACGTCATTAGTCATTAGGGGAACACAAATCAAAACCACAGTGAGATACCATCTCATACTCACTAGGATGGCTACAAGCAAAAAGATAGTAACGAATGTTAACAAGCATGTAGAGAAACTGGAGCTCTTGTACATTGCGACTGGGGGGTACAGCCACTTTGGAAAAGTTACAAAGTTAAACACAGACTTACCATGTGATCCAGTAATTTTACTCTTGGAATGTACCCAAAAGAAACAAAAACACAGATCCACACAAGAAACTTGTACACAAATGTACATAGCAGCATTATTCACAATAGCCAAAAGGTGAAAACAACCCAAATGTCAGTCAACTAATGAAGAGATAAACAAAATATGGCATATCCATACAATGGAATAGTATTGTCAATTTAAAAAAAATGAAGTGAAGATACATGCTGTAACATGGATGAATCTTGAAAACACTATGTTCAGGTTACATATGTAAAATTCTATTATATGAAATGTCCCTAGGCAAATGTACAGAGACAGAAAGAACTAGCAGTTGCCTAATGCTGGGGATGAGTGGTGAAAATGTGGAGTGGCTGATATAAATGGGCAAGACGTTTCTTTTTAGGGTGATGGAAACACTCTAAAATTAGATTGTGGTGATGGTTGTATAACTCTATAAATACACTAAAAATTCACTAAATTGTACAATTAAAACAAGTGGATTTTATGTGAATTATATCTCAAAAACTCTGCTTAATAAACATTGCTGCACGGCGCCTGGGTGGCTCAGTTAAGTCACTGCCTTCAGCTCAGGTCATGATCCTGGAGAAGCGGGGAGTCTGCTTCTCCCTCCAACCCTCTCCCCTCTCATGCTCTCTCTCTCTCTCCCAAATAAACAAACAAAATCTTTTTTAAAAATTAAAATAAAAAAACAAACATTGCTGCATCTACCTTGCTCATTCTCTCCAATCACTTGTTCTGGGGGAGCCAGCTGTCACGTCATGAGGACATTCAAGCAGCTGTATAGAGAGGTCCCCATGGGAGGAAATGAAGCATCCTGCCAACAACACGAGAGTGAGCTGTCCTAGAAGGGGAGAATCTCCAGCCCCAGACAAGTAAATCTTCAGGCGACTGCAGTCTCACGAGAGATCCTGAGTCAGAACCATCAAGCTAAGCATCTCCTGAATTCCTGACCCACAGAAATCATGTTGCTTTAAGCCACTAAGTTTTGGGGTAATTTGTTACACAGCAATATATAATTAATACTCCTTCCTTGACCCTCTCTTCAGTGTTAGGCTCTCTCTCCTGATGAAGGACATCTAAGGAAATGTCTTCCCAGCAACCCTTCCTCTCCTAAGAGTTTGGTTTCACCCCCATCCACATGTTCACTGTAGTAGCTGTCATGTTAGTAAATCATGATCCCATTCCCTGGCCTTAACTGATAATCTGAAAGTAGGCATCTGACCAAAGCCAGATAGAAATTTCTATACCTGAAGCTGTGGAAAAGGCAGTATCTCTCCAACACCTAAAGCTGTACGATGTAAAACTTGGGGTCTGTCAGCAGCCATGTTCTTTCCCATGTGGGAAAAAGTAGATGGCAGTGGAGAAGGATGAAGCCCATCACATGGAAATAAGAAAAGATTCAAGATGGAGGGAGTACAGAACATATGTCTCTGGTTCCAAGGATTCCTGATGCAACCCTGCCCTTCCAGTGGAAGAATGTATCTGTCTTGTGACCCCACCATGTACAACAGCACTCAGTACTTAAGAGATAATGAAATATTTATGAAATAAATGAATGGGTAAGATAATCCAATATCCTTCCTATAATACCCCCCTCTTTCTCTCTCTCTTTGCTGTTGTTCAACAGAGATTTGATTATTTGAAAACTAAAAGTCCTAACCTCTTTTTTGCTACCTTTATACTCTATATCTCTCTATTATTATACTTACGGCAATATATCCTAATTACTGGCTCACATGGCTTCCTGCCCTACTATCACGGGGCAAGATATTTGCTTAGTCATTTTTGGTATCATCAGCACCATTTAGTCTAGAAAACAGAAAGTGTCAAGAAATATATGTTTAACTGATGTGATCAATCCTTTACTCTTCATTCTTCAGTTTTTATAATTAATGTCCCCAATTTATCAACCACCTAACATTTACAAGATACTGGGAAACACGATAAACCACTGCTTGTTGCTTGGTCATGCATTTTCATCAATTCAATGAATTCATGCAACAAATATCTGAGTACCTACCATACGCCAGGGGCTGAAAATGGATCAAGGACATGGTGTCTGCCCTCAAGAACCCTACAGTCTAGCACAGACAAGTACACCGATTATTACAGTGTGTTAGATGTTACTGAAGATATACACATAGGCTGCTAAGCAGTAGCAGGGATCATGGGGAGTTCTACTTCAGAAGGCAAGACATACACAGTAAAAGATGACAGCCAGCAATGTGACATAGGCTAAGCACCAAATGAGTGATTTGTTTTCTAAGTTACATGGGGCTAGTCTGCACACTTTAAGAAAAGGTACCACCATGGAGTGATTTTCAGACTTTACATGCAACCAACAACTCCTGAGCACCTCACGTGTGCCAAGCAAACTGCTTCGCACTCTTTGAACAGGCTCGCATTCAACTCTCACATTTTGTAGTCGAGAGGTATGAGTCTGAAAGAGTGAAGTGACTTGCCCAAGTCTACACGGCAAGTAAGTGGCAGAGCTAGGATTTAGAATGAAGTCTTCCAATTCTATGTCCGAGTATACCATGCCATGCAATCTACACAACTGGAACACTTTCCATGTGGCTTTCATTGGCTTTTCATTCATCCTAGAGCACACAATACAGTGTTGGGCACATATGGGCAATCACCAACTGCTGACTTGATATGGCTATAATGTTTGTCCACATTTTGAGAAACAAAGGACCACAAGAGATCAAATTACTTTGGTGCCTATTATAACATCATGTGCTGACAAGAGTGCAGTTGGCTGAAGATGAGCAAATCTTTCAAGCTATATTTTAATAGTACTTTTGACCACTATATCCAGTCAGTTGCTCCAATGTTCAGTAATAAATCAAAATGACTGTTCATTTCCTTTGACAGTTAACAGTACTAATGAATTCAGTATAATCTCACCATCTATCAGAAAAATTTCTAAAACGCAAACTTGAAGGTGATGATTCACATGGTTAGCCAGGAAGGAGAAGTAAAGCAGTACTCATTGCTTTCTACAAAACTAGCATTGTTTGCAAAACCCAGAAACTGAGCAATTGGTTGACTACTAATAACAAGTAGGTTGCTCTCTGGTCATTTAGCAAAAAGCTGCTTGTTGCACCATGGTCAGTGGCTGAGGAGCATATGACTTCAAATAGCTTTTGTGATACAGCATAATTCTACCTATATAAATCAGTGAATTGTTACATAAGATTTTTAAAAAAGACAAAATCTCCACATCAAAGACCACCTGACATTGAGCCTGGCACAAATCAGATATTAATACTGAATAAATGTTTACTGAAAAAAAAATGATTTAATGGCCTTTTGAAAACGTAAGTTGTCTACTAAATGAAGAGAGAAAAATCAAACCAACCAAACCCACACAGATTATGTTAGGAACTCAAAAAAAAGATTATGGGGTAACTAGTTCAAGATACCTAAGAAATTCACAACGACAAAAAAAAAAAATGTTGAAATGAGTAAACATGCATTTGACAACCCTCTTAAATTAAATCACCACACTGGCACTCTGTGGAATGCTAACCAGCCATCTCATTAGTAATAAAAACAAAAAGAACAGGTGACAGATCTAACTTTACAATCTGTTCAAAATGGTAACAAGGTGTACTTGGCATACACCTGAAATCCGCTGCATAAGCTCTGTGTCTACATAATAAAAGAGTATCTCTATATGCCAAAGAAGCTGAATCATAAACCTTAATAAATGCTCACACGAACATTGAATAGTAATAACGAACTCTTTAAATGTATTAAAATGTATTGTCCAGAAATGAAAAAATATCTCTCATACCAGACTGGGCTCCACAAATCTAAACCCAAACTGTACTGATTAGTCCAAATAAACATTTTCCAAAATGAACAACTCGGACCCACACAACGAATAAAGTAATCTAACAAGTATAAAGCTTGGAGCAACTCTAGTGATCTAAACGTTAGAACATTAGAACGTGAGCGCCTAAGCGGACTGGTTTAATCGCTTTGACTTAGAGCTTTACATTTACAGAGCCTTCTTCTCAAGAGACCTCTGAAAGAATTCAAGGCCAAGTCTAGCATTTCATGATAACTGCAAATAAAAGCGCTCAGACCCTGAGCCCGCGATCCCTCTCTGCCTCACTACAGTCCGGACTCATGAAAAGCCCTGGGGACAGCCACCCCTTGAGCTCGTACAGGACCCCGGCACCTCAGGGGATGGTTCCACAAACCCCCACCGGGACCACCTCTAGGGAAGCAGAGGAGTGGAGGAGAAGCGAGTCAGGCTCCAAAACAAAGCGTCGTTCACCCCACACGGAGGAAGGCGCACCTCTCGCCCCGGACAGAATGCAGTGACAGATCAGTCACCTGTGCGGGACGGGGGCGCGAAGACATCCTCAGAGACTAGTGCCAACAGGCAGCTGTCCGCCGCTTCGCGGGCCCCAACGCCCCGCGCCCGCAGCGCATTCCCGGGCTGGGGAAAACTTTCGGTCCGCGCCCCCCGGGTGCGCCCCCACCGCCTGGGACCCCCCGGCTTCAGCCCCGCCCGCGAGGCCCCGCCCCCCGCGCCCACTGCCCGGCCCCGCGCCCCCGGCCCGCGCGGGCGCCCGCATGCCCTCGGGGCGCGCCCCCGCGCCGGGCCCGGCCGCCAGAGGGCGGGGTCGCTCACCCGTCCGCAGCTCGTGCTTGACAGTGAGGAGCTGCTCTCCCCCGGCGCCGCCGTCCCCGCTGGTCCCCGCGGCGCCGCCGCCGCTGCCGCCCTCCTCCATCTTCTCCCTTTTCCGATCCCGCGGGGTCCTACGCGGGGATCCGGGAGACAGCGGACGCCCGGCCCCTCAGAGGTCCCGCCGCAGCCCCAGGAGCCGGGGTGCGGCAGCTCCAGAACTCGGACGCAGCGACGAGTCTCTTTCCCGCTCTGGCCGCACGGTTCGCTCCTCCGCCTCCTCCCCCTTCGGCGGGCACCGCTAGTACCGCGCAACCAAACCGCCCCCTGCTCCGCCGCCTCCTCCTTCGGGCCGCTCCGCCCACAGCCAGCAAGGTAGAGGAGCCATTCTAGCCGCTATCGCTTATTGGGCACAGGGCGCGCGCATCTGTCAACGCCGGCTCTCATTGGGCAGTCCTCTCTGACGCTTCGGGAGCCGCCCCGCCCCGCTCCTCGAATTGTTGTTGCTTGGCGGGGAGGCAGGAGAGGGAGAAACGCTATCACTCCGATTGGTGAGAACTGAGATTCTGCCCCGCCCATTCCGCTGGTGCGCACGCGCATTCAGGACGTTCCCTTCCCTGACCTCCCCAGAACGGTCACACCCCTTATTCCCCAGCTTCGATCTGTTAGTAAACAGTGTCTAGTAGTCAGGAGGACTCGGAGTCAGTGATTGGCTATTGCTGAAAGAGGCGGGGATGGCTGATTGGAATGTTTGGTCCGCCAATCACCGTGGAACAGAGGAGGGGCCTGAAGGGAAGCTCATCTCACACACGTGTTTGCGGATATCTGAGGGTCCCAGCGGGCGATCCGCAGAGGTGTGCCCAGCTGGAAGACGGCGTGTCTTCGGAAGGTGTTACTTGAGCTAGTGTGCTCTATACCAGTTAAGTGGAATTTGTGCGTAAGTGCAGGTAGTTCTTAGACATTGCAAAAATTCACAATCCCAGCTCGCCATGAGGACGTTTGCAAAGGATAGGTATTTCCATTTTGTACAAGATACATACAAGGCACCAAGTGGATACAGAGATTAATAAAATACAATATAATTCCTGCCCCTAAACAGCTTTCAATACAAACGTGAGAAACAATTTGTATATACACAGGAAATATAAAGCAGAATTTGGAAGAAAAAAAAAACTGTCATACAAACAGAGAATGACATAGATGGCAATAATTATTCTCCGTAGGGGAACTGGGGAAGGCTTCTAGGGCAGGGGGGAATTTGAGATAACCAACTTAAAGGATGGGTAAGAGAAATATCAGCAGCAGACATTTCATGCAGAAATGGTAACTGTGAGCATCAGCTTAGAGGTAGAGAAGGCAAGGGTGGGTTAAATGATTGGTAAGACTGGATGGAAGTATGACCTAAGAGAGAGCTAAAAAGGTAAGGTGCTGTCAGACAATGGAGAACATTGACTACCATACTAAACAGTGCAGGTTTTATTTAGTACAGGTTGGGGAGTCCCAAAGAGTAGTTACAATATCAAAGCTGTTCTTTTGGAAGTTAGCTTCAGTTACAGTGAGAAGGATGGACTTAGGAGAGGAGAAAGATAACAGGGCAAGAATACTGTTGCAAAGATAGAACTGTTAACCTGGAAACGAAAATAGCCATTTATTTTACCAGCAAAAAGAGTTTATTCAGGAATAGCAAAGAATTACAACTTGGGATGCACAAGCTGTGGTAAAACTATAGGCAACTCCAATAATCAAAGGAGAGGAATGTTTTTTAATGGAGAAGGAGGAAGTTGGCAGGGGTTGTTTTGAAGGAAAGTTCATTGGAGAAAAGCAAGAGTTCAGGAGGATGGTGGTTTCTCATTGGCTGAGTTGCATGGGTAGTCACTTTCATGTAGGAGAGGCAATGTACATCTTTCCCTGTTGGAGGCTATAAGGGAGGATTCTTTCCTCTTGTCTATTCACCTATTGGAGTCGGTAATTGCCAATTTTTCCCCCTAATTGCTGTGGAATAGTAGGCTCCCCCTTCTCGCCTCCTGGCTCCACTTTGGTGAGGTTTCCTTTTTTTGATTTTCACAGAATTTATGGGGGCCTAATTTCTGGCAGTGGACCTGAGAATGGGAAAGGGGGAAGATTAAAGATGGGCATTTGGATGTATTTCACATAGAAGTGACCTTTTAAACTAAGCATGGATTAGGTCAAAATCAGCAAACACTCTCTGTAAAGGATCAAGCAATAAATATTTTAGGCTTTGCAGGCCAAGTGGTCTCTTTCACAGCTACTCAATTCTGCTATTGTAGTGTGAAAGCAGCCATAGACAATAAGTAAACTAATGGGTATGGCTATGTTCCAATAAATCTTTATTTATGGACATTGCAGTTAAATTTCACATAATTTTCATATAATAAAGTATATTCTTCACCTTGTAATTCTTTTCAACCATTTAAAAATATAAAAGCCATTCTTAGCTCTTGGGCTATAAAAAGCAAGCAGTAACCAGATTTTGCCTGCAGGCCATAGTTTGCAGACTCCTAGATTAGACTGCCATCGAAGAGAAAGCAGAGAAGGCTTGACAACCCCTCCAGGTTGCCTGAGCAACCTAGGCTTACCTGTCTGGAACATTTATCCCACTAAACCATGACTGTCGACTCACTTGCTTTTCTCCTGCATAAGTACTGTGCTATTTGGAACCAGGGAATGACTGCATGCAATTGTTCATTTGTTCACTCAACAACTTTTGCACCAGCTATATAGCAAGTATTGTGAAAGACACTAGCAACACAGTGGAAGCAAAACAGATGTAATCCTTGCTCTCATAGAGCCTACAGTCTAGAAATGGAAATAAATATTAAGTAATCACATAAAGAAACGTATATTTTCCGTAGTGATCATGTTGTAAAGGAAAACAAAAGGCTGCTACAATAAAATATAATTGGGGGGGCTGATTTAGGTTGGAGGAACCTGAAGGCCTTAATAAGGAAGTATTATTTAAGCTGATTCTTTAAAGATGAGTAGGTTTTAACCAGGATGTGGCAGGAACTGGTCTGCTGCTCACCAATCTCATTTCCTCTTCCTGGACACACAGGAAAACTACTTTTTTTCCCCCTTTGCAGTTAGGTGAGGGTCATGTGACTGTGATCTGGCCAATGGCGTGTGGGCAGACATGGTATGAGCCATTTCCAGGCCTGGCCAGAGAACCCCCTGCATAGTCACTTACCCTTTCTTCTCTTCCCACAGCGACTACAAAGGCCATGTTTTGAATATGGGGGTGCCACCGGAAGAAGAGCCACCCTGACCTACATCAGACTGTGATGTGAACAATAAATAAACCTCAGGTATAAGCTACCAAGATGTTGGGGTTGTTTGCTACCAAAGAAAAATCTAGCCTACCCTATTTCACAAGGGAATTATTGGAGGAGGAAGGGTGGGGGAGAAAATTTTAGGAAGATGCAGATGCCAAGTCCTGAGGCAGGCAAAGTGTCTATGTATGTTAGGGGTTGAGAGAAAGCCCATGGGGCCATAACACAGTGAGCAAGAGGTGAGGTCAGGGAGGGAGGCAGAGACACAATCATGAAGTGTATGGAAGGCCTTATTAATATTTTTGGAGTTTTTTCTGTGTGAAGTCTGAAGCAATGGAAGGAATATAAACAGGAGAATGATATAATGGAATATTATTTTCTTTTTTTTTTTAAAGATTTTATTTATTTATTCATGAGAGACAGAGAGAGAGAGAGGCAGAGGGAGAAGCAGGCTCCCAAGGAGCAGGGAGCCCGATGCGGGACTCGATCCCAGGACCCTGGGATCATGACCTGAGCCGAAGGCAGACGCTTAACCATCTGAGCCACCCAGGCGCCCCTGGAATATTATTTTCAAAAGGCCACTGCAGTTAGTGTTTGGAGCTTAGGCTAGAGGAAGCAAGAGAGGATACAGGGAGATCAGTTGGGAGGTTATCACTGTAGTATGGGCAAAAGATGGCAATGGCTGCAGTAGATATGGTAAGGAGTGGAATGTTTCTGGATATGTATTTTGGGCATCATAAAGGATTGGATTTGCTGGGTGAGGAAAAGGGGGCACCTGAAATGACACTGAAGTTTTTTAGCATGAGCAACTAGGTAGATGGAAGAGGATGGTGGTATCATTTAATGAGACGGGTAAGTCAAAGGAAGAGCACATTATCAGAGTGAAGATTTTGGGACATCCAAGCCAATATTAAGTAGCTATGTGGATATATGAGTCTGGAGCTCTGCAGAGAGGTCTAACATAGAGATATAAATTTAGGAATCGCTGGCAGATAGATGGTATTTGAGGCCAGAGATATGAATAAGATTGCCTGGGGCAAAAATGTATAGAAGGAAGAAAAGAAGACCCAAGGACTGAAGCTAAGGAATTTCAACATTGAGATGTTGTAATGAGAAGGTAAAGCTGCAGGTATAGGAAGAAAACCCACAGAGTTTTGTGTTTTGGAAGCTGAAGTGTTTCAAGAAGTAGGTAGTGGTCAGCTGAGTCACATGCCCTGCAAGGTCACATAAGATGAGGTCTGGAAAGATCCCATGAATTTGCCAACTTGGGTGCCATTGGTGACAGTGTCCAGAGTGGTTTTGGTAGAGCAAAGGGGAAGTGGAGGGGTAGAAATAGTGTGTGTGGACATATTTTTCAAGGAATTTTCCCCTGAAGGAAAATAGAGAAGGAAGGCCTTAGCTGGAGGGGCCCAGAGAGGTTTTTTGTTGTGGTTTTTTTTCCTTTTTATTTTCAAAAAATTTTTAAATTTCAGAAGAGTTGCAAAAACAATACAGAGTTTCCACATACCCTTCACTTAGCTTCCTCTAATGTTAATGTCACACACCACAGTTCAATCAATAATGCTGAGAAATTAATATTGGTACAACATTACTAAATCGTAGATTCTACTGATTTCACAACTTTTTCCATAAAAAATGATTTAATTTTTTTAATGGTTGGGAAAGAATTAAGAGAAGAATATTCCATGGCACATGAAAATTATGTGAAATTTAAATTTCAATGTCCATAAATAAAGTTTTATTGGAACACAACTATGTCCTTTCTCTGTGCCCGTATCCAATTCAGGATCCTCCATTACATGTAGTTGTCATGGCTCCTTAGTTTCCTCCAGTCCTTGGCAGTTCCTTGGTCTTTCCTTGTCTTTCATGACCTTAACTCTTTTGAAAAGCACTGGTCAAGTATTTTGAAGAATGCCCTTTGATTTGAGTTTGTCCGATGTTTTGTTATGATTAAATTTGAAGTAACACATTTTTGGCAAGAGTAACAGAGGTGATGTGCTCGTTGTCAATTCACCATATCAGGGGTACAAGAAGTTTATATTCTCATTACTTGTGATGTTATCCTTGAACATTTGGTTAAGGTGGCATTTCCCAGATTACTCTAAAGGTGTTATTTTTCCCATTGTAATTAATAAGTATTGGGAAAGTACGTGAGAGGGAGGAGGGGCTGGAAGTGGGCAGGGATTACCTTGTAGACTTGGGGATAACTTGGTCATCTCATCTCAGTATCCAAGCTTCTAGAATAGGCCTAAACTTTGGGATGTTTTTTAAAGTTCCTCAAGTGATTGTTAGGTAGAACCAATTTTGTAATGTACAACTCTAATGCACGACCATTAGAGTAGAGGGAGGTAAATAAGAGCACGCTGGAGTTTTGAAACAATAACAACTGTTCATAGGTAGCGATGGTGCTAGATAGTGTAGGAAGAAAAATGACAAATCAGTGGTTGAACACACCAAATAAAATGGGTGGGAGGGGCTTAGCTGACAGTGACAGGATGGCTTGGAATCCAAGGAGGAAAAGTTGTTGAAGGCACATGAGATGGTTAATGAAGGTCTGGATGTAGCTGCTGGAATTAAGGAAAACATCACTGTTCCCTCTAACCCTGAGAGATGGACAAGTAGTAGGGGCAGACCTGTTTGTGAAGAGGCTGGGAAAGGGAAGGTGTCCAGGAGAACATCCGTTTCTGCTAAGGCCCAGAAGAGTCATAGAGAAAAAGCTTGAAAATATGTTTGTTCCCCTTAGAAACTGCCTTTCGCCAGGCTTGCTGGTTCCTGGTGCCAGAATGGGGCCCCTGCTTACCCCTTTATCTTGTCGGCCTGTGTCTGTGGCACCATGCCCTGGCCTCCCTTGTCCTTAGCATGGGGGGGAAGGGTGGAAGCAAAGTTGGGAAGCTCCCTTGTCCTTAGCGTGGCAGGGGGGAAGGGTGGAAGCAAAGTTGGGAAGAACCTTACTTGGTGTGAGCCATTAGGGCTTAGTGACCTCATTATTCATGCAGTGTGAGCAAGAAGCTCCTCACCTTTGGATTTATAAGATTTAGGGAACACCAGAGACTTACCACGTCTTACCCCCCCACCCCCAACTGACTCTATCAAAACACTCAGATATACACTCAGAGAAGAAAGAACTTCTTTCAAAAAAGTCAAAAGTGACATGATCAACATCTTGAGTCTGTTTCTGACCTGGTCAGAACCTTCTCTGTGCGCTAGAGATCCAGTAACTTGTAAGGGACTCGCTGCGGGATACAGAGACCGACAGTTAGGGGGTGTAAGGTTCATACTCTCGGGAGACACCCATCCACTGCTGAAGTTGACATATGGCCACTGTTGTCAGCAAGGATGTTGGGAAGGCACACACACCTGGAGTCCGCAAACGGCAAGAAAGTTCGGTGAGGGGGCAGCCGCATCAAGACAGTTGGGCACTCTACCTTCTGGCATCCCAGATGGGAGCTTAGAAATCCTGGAATGTGGCAGACGTGGAGTGCTGGGCTGAGCTGGAAGATCTGGTCTGCGCTCTGGTTTGTGGACCTGTGCCAACTGGTGCACAGCAGGAGCGACTTCAGAGGAATGCACCTCACAGACGTATCCAGTGGTAGTCAAGATATTTTTACCCCCCACCTCCCCAGCACTCCCTCCACCCTCAAAGCCTGCTGGAAGCCACAAAAAACAAAACAAAGTGAAAACAAAGAAAAAGCCCCATTTTTTAATGAAACAAGGAAACTCAAAACCTCAAACCACAAGCCATGAAGTTTGCCTGCCAAATATTGTAAAATCGGGACTGAAATTGGTGAAATGCGGAGAGCCAACCTACACTGCCTCCAGCCTTGAGCAGGAAACACCTTTTCTTCGAAGCTGGTGTCACAGGCCCAAGGGACTGAGTCACTGATCCTTGAATTAGAGTGGGGTTTCTCAAAGGCCAGGGGGCCTTGTATGACGGGGGAAACAGGAAACAAGTTTAGGTGGCACACGGACAGTCATTTAATTACATCAAATAACATAATGAAAAAGTGATTCATTTAGAAAAGAAAGTCTCGGTTTGGTGCCGATAGCCTTTAACTTATTTCTAGTTTGTAGTAATTTCTCTTTCTAACCAGGAATATGTGGCCCTCAGACTCGGCTTCCCGCAGACACCCGTGTCTGGCTAAAACATACCAGCATCGTGTTGTTTTAGTTGCATTTCATAGTTACCTCCTATTTGTCACAAACGGTACTGACTTTTCATTTCTTTTTTTTTTTTTTAAGATTTTATTTATTTATTTGAGAGAGAGCACAAGCAGGGGGAGGGGCAGAGGAAAAGGAAGAAGCAGACTCCCCGCTGAGCAGGGAGCCCGATGCAGGGCTCGATCCCAGGACCTCGGGATCATGACCTGAGCTGAAGGCAGATGCTTAACAACTGAGCCACCCAGGCGCCCCTGGCTTTTCATTTCTGATAGTGATATGCCCCCTTCTTAAATAAGTAAAAATTAGGAATTGATTCAAAGAAGAACCTTGATTATAATAGAGGTGATATGCAGATGAAGCAAAAATTATCGAAACAGTACCCAAATAACTGAAATTTAGATCTGAGTAACAAGATCCAAGGACCTCACAGGAGAAACAGGTAGTGTTGTAGCAAAGAACTAGGATGACAGCAGGGAAGGTCAATGCCAAGGAGAAGCCAGGCAGATGCTCATTTTTTTTCTATTGTCTGTGACCTGGCCTCTTCGCCAAAGGAGTCTTCTGGAGGTGATAGGGTAAGGGATGGAGAGGTAATTGCTAGGTTATAACCCAGAGAGCTTTAGACAGAGAGGGCTGTGCTGGGGGCCTCAGTAACCTCTTCCAGGCCCAAACCTGAGAATCCAAGAGACTTTCTCTCATGGAGAAGAAATTAACAGATTTGGAAACACACCAAAGAAAGCTGCCAAGTACCTCAACATTCTTCTTCCACCCCTTCCATGTAATTCTTTAACAGAGAATGCCCTGGGGCACCTGGGTGGCAGTCAGTTAAACGTCCGACTCTTGGTTTCAGCTCAGGTCATGATCTCAGGGTCATGAGATCGAGCCCTGCGTCGGGCGCCGCACTCAGCATGGAGTCTGCTTGAGAGTCTCCTTCTCCCTCTGCCTCTCCCCCACTAAAGTAAATTTAAAAATGTTAAAAAAAGAAGAGGAAGAAGAAGAATGCCCCATCTCAGTGGGGAAATTACAAAATTACAGAAAAAAATCTCAAAGAGGAGGTTCAGGGGTACAAATAAAGAATTATATAGCAACAAAAGATGATGAAACTGAGTGGCAGAGCTCAAGAAAGTAAAGAGAGGAAAGCCACTTTGGAATCAACCAAATATGGGGGCTCCTGGATGGTTCAGTCGGCTGAACCATCCGACTCTTGATTCTGGCTCAGGTCATGATCTCAGGGCCATGGAACAAAGCCCCATGTCGGGCTCTGCGCTCAGCTCGGAATCTGCTTGGGATTCTCTCTCTCCCTCTGCCTCTCCCCCGCTTGTGCACACTCTCTCTCTAAATAAGTAAATACATAAATAAAATCCTTAAAAAAAATCAACCAAAAATAGAATGAACACAAGTAAAAAACATAATGGAACAATATGGAAAATAATAAAGAAATATTAAAAATTATAAAAATGCGATAGCTATGGAAAATAAACAATGGAGACCTAGTACATGAATGAGCAACTGTCATGCCTGAAGTAGCACCTGGAACACATGGAACAGAAGGAACTTAACTGAAATGAAGATTGAGTCAGCAGGGGCGCCTGGGTGGCTCAGTCGTTAAGCGTCTGCCTTCGGCTCAGGTCATGATCCCAGGGTCCTGGGATCGAGTCCCACATCGGGCTCCCTGCTCCGCGGGAAACCTGCTTCTCCCTCTCCCACTCCCCCTGCTTGTGTTCCTGCTCTCACTATGTCTCTCTCTGTCAAATAAATAAATAAAATCTTTAAAAAAAAAAAAAAAAAAAAAAAAAAGATTGAGTCAGCAGGCAGAAAGCACGCACTGTGTCAAGGTAAAATTTGTTCAGAGTGATCAATAATAAAATATACCAGATTAAAAAAAATCAAAAGCCGCACCTAATATTAAATGACAATAAAGCAAGCTCTAAAAACGTTAGGGGCATGAAGATGTGATTCATGAATTTTATATACTGCCAAGTTGTCTATTAAGTATAAAGGCTATTGGCAGTCATTCTCGAACATGAAAGAACTCAGGGTTGCCACATTCTTGAAAAACGTCCTTTTTAGTGAAATCCAGTCAACCAAGGGATGAACCAAAAGAAATCAAGAGGAGAATTAAGGATTTTTTTTTAAAAAGTACCGAAGATGAGTTCTGAATTGTTTTAAATACAGAATTAAGACGAAACAGCTGTGGAATTTATGGTTAAAGAACAAGATGTGGGCACCTGGGTGGCTCAGTTGGTTAAGCGACTGCCTTCGGCTCAGGTCATGATCCTGGAGTCCCAGGATCGAGTCCCGCATCGGGCTCCCTGCTCAGCAGGGAGTCTGCTTCTCCCTCTGACCCTCCCCCCCTCATGCTCTCTCTATCTCATTCTCTCTCTCAAATAAATAAATAAAATCTTTAAAAAAAAAAAAAGAACAAGATGTAAATACTGCAAACGCTTACACTTTAAAAATAATTATATACCTAACAAAAATTGGGAAGTGAGGGAAAAGTTGCAGTGGGAGGACCTGGAAGGATGTACATTTACTCATCTTTAACAGCAGGGAAATAATCACTACAGCTTTTTTAAGCAAGCATGATTCCAACTTCTTGATGATTTTTATATTAGCTTTTCTTATCTTCAAAGGGGATCTTGTAAGATTTTTTGTGGTATAGAAACATTTAGCTCAAGTTCAGCAACTTCTGTTTTACTTCTGTTTCTTTTTCTGTAAGATTAATTTTGATCATTTTACTTAAAAGTAATTTGCAGGGGCACCTGGCTGACTCAGTTGGTAGAGCGTGTGACTCTTGATCTCAGGGTTGTGAGTTCGAGATTACACACGTTGGTTGTAGAGATTACTTAAAAATAAAATCTGTAAAAAAAATAAAAGTCAGGGGCCCCTGGGTGGCTCAGTCATTAAGCGTCTGCCTTCAGCTCAGGTCACGATCCCAGGGTCCTGGGATCGAGTCCCACTCCCCCTGCTTGTGTTCCCTCTCTTGCTGTGTCTCTCTGTGAAATAAATAAATAAAATCTTAAAAAAATAAAATAAAATAAAAAATAAAAGTCATTTGCAAAGAAAAATCCCACTGCTGTATATTGATCTTTTTGTTGGGGTTGTATGCACAAGGACCTGTTGAGATGATACATTCCAAATGTTGATGGCTATTTCTGGTGAGATGTGGGGCATGTTTTTTTTTTTTAAACTTCCTCTTTGTACTTTTCTATGTTATTTTTATCATAAAGTACATCATATATAAAAATAACAGTCATTTTCGGAGTAGTGTGGTAGAATGATAAAATGGCCCCTGTGACCTTTGTCCTCTGGTATTGCTCCTGTAATTATGTCATGTTCTACAGCAAAAGGTCATTATAGATGTCATTAAAGTTACTAATTAGTTGACTTTAAGATTGGGATGATCTGGGGGGGCCCAACCTAATCATGTGAGCACTTGAAAAGCTGAGAGTTTTCTCTACCTGGCAGCCAAAGTCACAGAGATTAGAAGTGTAAAAAGTCTCCCATTCAAGAGAGATATTCTGGTGCTGGCTTTAAAATGAAGGGGGCCCCATAGAAAGGACCTGAGAGCAGCCTCTAGGAGCTAAGAGCAACCCTTTGTCAAAAACCAACAAGAAAACAAGGCCCTCGGCCCTACCACAAGAACCTAAATTCAGCCACTGCCCTGAATAAACTAGGAAGTAGATTCTTTGCCAGCGCCCCCAGATAGGAGCCCCACCTGGCCTACACCTCAGCTGCAACTTTGGGAAACCCTAAGCAGGGACCCCATTTGATCTGGCAAGTCCTGACCTACAGAACTGTGAAATACTAAATGGATGTTGTTTTAAGCTGCTTAAGGTTGCGGTCATTTGTTACACAGCATAGAAAACTAAAAAAAGGTAGTAAACATTTTTTTCTTCACACCAGACACACAGAATCGGAATCATCATCATCAGCATTACCTCATCTTGCCTGTGCCATCCTCACCCTTTGCAGGTCCTTATTCCTCTATCTGCAGAGCTCAGAACATCCCCAGATGTTCCCACATACTCTGTGAAAAAATGGACCATTTTGTGTTGACAGCTGGAAGACTCTAGCTGGGGATCAGATGTTCGTGGAGACTTGGAGTCAGGTTATGCCTTTTGTACTAGTTGACTTTTTAAACCAACCAACCAACCAACCAACCAATCAAACAAACAAAGGTTCTAAATGAACAAAGAGACAAGATAGGGCCAGAAAGCTAGAGATGAAGGAGACAGGGTGGGAATGGGTGAGTGGTGAATAGGACAGCAACATGGTGCAGGACTGAATACACAAGCATAGTGAACATATTTCTGCCCCACCTCCTCTTTCTCCCAGTCCTCAGAAACAATCATTTTTATCTCTTTTAGGTATTTCTTCTGGTGTCACCTCTATAGCTTTAAGTAATTTGCTTTTATCACTATTGCTTGATTTGTTTTATACCTTATCTAGTTTCCTCCTTACATGATAAATGAGGATTTAATGCATTTTCACCAACGCCCTCTCTCCTCTTTATAAGGTTACATAATTTTGTTTTTTATAGGTTTCCTGTGTTACATTAATATACTTTGATTTCTTATTCCATCAACTAAGGGCAGTTATCTCCTGACTGCTCACAAAAAAGATGAAGGTAACACTACACTTCTCGTTTGTGTCTACCTCTCAATCTCTGCCATATACAATTTTAAGGATAAAGAATATTTACATTATCTTCTTGATAGCTAACTCTCCCATAAACTGATCATAAAAAATGAAAATCATTTATACAGCATTTACATTGTTGTGGCTTTTTAAATATTGTGTTCTGAAGAGGCAAAATGTTCATGAAGATTGCTCTTCTTTCCATGGTACAACTTTTTGTTCCTTTGGATTTTCCATTTGTCTTTATCTTGTGGCATTTTCCTTTATTACTGCTCTGTATTCCCCCAGCTTCTTCATCCAATCAGGTATTCTGTGGCGTTTTTAAACCCTCCCGTCTGAGGCCCACCATCCTCCTGCTGTATAGCTGACATGATGGAATTTCCCTTGATGGTTTTCCTGGGTCAATTCCAGACTTTCCAAGATCCACATCTTCCTACTTCTTAGATTATGCCTTTGTTTTGCTACAGCACATTTTCATGTATCTTCCTAAGAAATGGTGTGCAAGAAGTCAATTTTCTGATTCCTGTTTGTCCCAAAAGATCTTTATTCTGCATTCATACTTGGATGATAGTTTGGCTGAGTATGACATTAGAGGTTGAAAATCATTTTCCTATAGAATACTGAAGGCATTACACTTTGCCTTCTTTTTTTTTTTTTTTTTTTTTTTAATTTTATTTATTTATTCATGAGAGACAGAGAGAGAGAGAGGCAGAGGGAGAAGCAGGCTCCCAAGGAGCAGGGAGCCCGATGCGGGACTCGATCCCAGGACCCTGAGATCATGACCTGAGCCGAAGGCAGACGCTTAACCATCTGAGCCACCCAGGCGCCCTACACTTTGCCTTCTAGTATCCAGGGTTGCCCATGAGATATCTGTTTTACTTTCACTCCTTTGTAGATGAACTTTTTATTTTGGGGGAAGCTTCCATTGTTCTCTTTAACTTTGATGTTTAAAATCAGATTATGTGACTAAGTGGATCTTTTTTTTTTCAAACTCTGTGTTTACCAATCAGTGGGCCTTTTCTGTCTAAAGATGTATGGGCTTCAGTGTTGAAAAATTACTCTGTCGTGTTTCTTTGCTACTGTCCTCTTCCTTGGTTTTCTCTGCTCTCTCTTTCTGAATCTACTATTAATTGGATATTGGACCTCCTGTATTTATTTTATATGTCTTCTTTCTTGCCTATTTATAATTCTTTAAAGATTTTATTTATTTATTTATTTATTAGAGAGAATGAGAGAGAGAAAGCATGAGCAGGAAGGAGGGGCCACGGGAGAGGGAGAAGGTTCTCTGCTGAGCAGGGAGCCAGACATGGGGCTCGAGCCCAGGACCCCGGGATGATGACCTGAGCCGAAGGCAGACGCTTACCCTACTGAGCCACCCAGGTGCCCCTCTTACCTTTTTAAAAAATCTCTGTCTTTTGGTTCTACTTTCAGAGAGAGTACCATAATTTAACGTTCACACTCTCTACTGATTCTTTTATAACTTTAATAGGCATATTTTTAATTTATAGGAACTTGTCTTGTTTGTTCTTTGTCATAGCATTCTGTTCTTCTTTTATGGATGAATAGCTTCATGAGTCTTTCTGAATATATTAATTAGAGATTTTTAGTTCAGTTTGCTTTGATTTGGGTTCTCTTCCTCCAATAATTGTTTCCTCCAAGGTTGTTGTGTTTTTCCTGTTTACTTTTACTTTTGTTCCGGTTTTATTGAGAAATAATCACTGTATAAGTTTAAGGCATACAGTGTGATGGTTTGATTTACATGTCCTGTGAAATAAGGACCACAGTAGTTTCGGCTAACACCCGTTTTTTTTCTGATTATTTTAGTTTCTCTCTTTTATTATGGAGTCTTTTCCTGAAGTATCTGGAGATTCTTCGTTGTCCATTCTTAATTAAGAGTGAAGCTCTGGGGCACCTGGGTGGCACAGTCAGTTGAGTGTTAGACTCTTGGTTTCAGCTCAGGTGATGATGTCGGGGTCTTGAGATTGAGCCCCATGTTGGGCTCCACACTCGACGAGGAGTCTGCTTGAGATTCTCTCTCCCTCTGCCCCTCCCCCTGCTTGCACTCTCTTTCTAAACAAACAAATAAAATAAAATAAAATAAAATAAAATAAAATAAAATAAAATAAAATAAAATAAAAAAAAAAGAAACCCCAGGAGTGATTTAGTGCTTGAGTAGCTGCTCCGCTCTGGTGACAAGGGGCGGTTTTTAGCCAGAGGCCTGCCTGGAAACTGGGAAATGGACCAGAAACATTTTAACATCATTGAGCTTCTGCCACTATTAAACTGAGATAATAAAAATAGCTGTTTGTACTTCAGAGTATTGTTCCGAGAATCAACTGAGATAATGTGCAAAGTGGCGGTATTGTGATTGCAAACAGACTCTCACCTCTGCTGGAGAAATAAAGCATGCATTTGGATTGTACCAGGTGGGGGCAGGAAACAAATCTCAGAAATATCCCAAGGTTACTCAGTGATGAAATTTCCAGTCATTTCAGGGTTGATGTCATCCCATCTGATGCAATGGACTGCAGTTTATTTTATTCAATTAAACTTCTTTAAATAACAAGACACTTGAAATAACAAGATACTTTGGAAAAGAAAGTGAGCCTGTCATCGGAAGTCCTTGGAATACGCTGACTCTCCATATCCAAATGACGACGTGCAAAGAGCATTTCTAGAACACGTGGATCCTCCTTAAGTTTTCAAGAACTCTGTTTATGTGCTGGTCTCCTTCCTCCCAAAGAATCCCTTTTACATTTACAGTCTTTGGGAAACGGACAGAGAATTGTGGTGTGGCCACACTGAGTTCTAAGTCAACCCAGCCATCAGGAGAGCAGGGACTTCTAAATTTCTTTTGGTTGGGAGATTATGACCAAGACTCAAACAGTATCTGCTCTGTCATTCAGTTTCATCTTTATTGTGTATATTTCATATTGAATGAAACAAAGATTCAGGCACGAATATGTTCACTGAAGCAATTTTTACAAGAGCAAACCATTTGAAAACAACATATTTGCTTAACAATAAGACAATGGTTAAATAAAACATATTTTTATGATGAAGGATTAGGCAGCTATTCAAAGTATATTTGCACAGTGGTTCCTACAGGGGAATGGTAGCAATACAGATGCAGTTCTGCGGGACCGGTCCGAAGCAGGCTGGGAACATCCACTTCCATCCAGTACAAGCCAGCTGAGACCACACGGAATCGTGACTTTAAATAATGCAGCACAGCTGTGCAGTGCTGGTAAGTATCTGCAGCCTACAGACAGGTGAGGGCTGCGCCTGTCAGAGGGGATGCTGTTCACCCCAGGCAGACACATCTGGAGCCTTTGAGGGGAAATGGATGCTATAGACCCTGCATAACCTGTGCGCACTTGCATCTGGGAACCGCCCCCCTGGAAGCCATTAGAAGACATTTTCTGAGAAGGCTGCATGTGGGGACACTGCGACCATCAGCGATGTCGTCTGGAGTGAGAGGAGCCAGGTCACCGGGACATGGAATGAAAGATCTAAGAGGAACTCAGCAGTGTGTATTAGCGGAAATGGAGCTCTCTATGCTTATTCTAAGCTGTTATTTAATGCAAAAGTAAGTTGCAATTAAGTCATTGCTGTTATTCTTCACCCTGGGACATGTAATGTTTGGAGGGGAGGGGTGTTACCTCAAGTCCAGGTGAATGGGTTGGATAAGCTCAACAGAAGACCATTTTCAGAGGAGCTAGAAAGCCTTCGAAAGTGAACATCCCAGGAGAAAAAGCAGTCCAGCCAGGCACAGAGAGATTTCTCTGATAAGAATGTCAGGGTCATTGGAGAAATAGGGTGGTTCTGACGTTAGTCTCTGGACTGGGCCTTTGAGGCTTCTCCTGGCTCAGGCTCCAGGAGAATTCTATAGAGTGGAGGCTGACATGGAAGGATTATTTTACCAGAAACTCTTAAATATTGGGCCATAAGTAGATTGCTCTGGCGCCCCTCTAACAGTGAACTATAGACAGGACAAGGCAACCTCCCTCCCAAGTCATCCAGATGACCCACCATATCGCTCTGGTATCATTGTTGGGGTCTGGACCCAGGGCACCAGCAGAGTCCATGGTGCCTTGGCTGGACAATGGTGGTGCCCAACAGGCATGGGCTTGTAGAGGTGGGACCCCTAGAAGTCATGAGGGAGGCTTCAACAGGGACCAAGGACCCTAAATGAGAAGGTGGGGATGAATACCAGGAAAACTGGTGACTCCATCTTTACCCACAATATGTTGAGGCTTTAAAACCAGGTTACATACAGATGAGAAAACTGAGGCACTGAGAGGTTAAATCACCTGCTCAAAGGCATAGAGCTGTAAAGTGACAGAATCCAGATTTGAACTCAGGTCTTCTTCACTTCTGCTTGTTCTACTGGACCACGAGGCCTTTCAGTAGAAACCAGAGAACGTCCGAGGAACACCAGTAATCCAGTTGGATGGAAAAAAATCATCAGGGGAACAGCAACAGTCAAAGCTGGAAAGATCCTTGGGGCTATATTGTGGAGGAGGTTGCACTAATTTGGGCAACAGTGGCAGAGGGATGGGCCACATGTGGCCTGTAGGCAGAATCTGCTCACTGTTTTTGGGCCACGAGTTAAGAACGGTTTTTACAGGTGAGCATTCACCATTGACCTGATGAATTTTGAACCCCACTTAGGTCAAGTATTACCCTATAGAAAATAATTCCATTCTTCTCATTGGTAGACTGATACGATAAAATATTCAATTATTATTATATTTTGACTTCAATAAAAATGTGTGAAAATTTGTTATTTGATTCTCTATATAATGTTCTTGATTTTGCCTCTTGGCCTACAGCCTAAAATATTTACTATCTGGCCCTTTACAGAAAAATGTTGCCAACCTCTGGCATAATCAGTGATTGAAAAAAGTCCTGGAGTGGGGTGCCTGGGTGGCTCAGTTGTTAAGCGTCTGCCTTCGGCTCGGGTCGTGATCCCGGGGGCCTGAGATCGAGCCCCGCATCGGGCTCCCTGCTCTGTGGGAAACCTGCTTCTCCCTCTCCCACTCCGCCTGCTTGTGTTCCCTCTCTGACTATGTCTCTCTGTCAAATAAATAAATAAAATCTTAAAAAAAAAGTCACGGGGTATAATTATTTTATTGCATACGCTCTCACCAATAAAAAGTTGGAGCATGCATATCCTGTATGTACATATTATTTAATATTTGTTGCATACTATATTACTAATGTCTATAAACAGCATAGTCAGGGCTAAGAATATAGTTAGAGCTAGCAAGTCAAATTGCCTGAGTTCATATCCCAGACCTGCCCCTTACTAGCTTTATGACATTAGACAAATTTCCTAGCCCTTGTGCTTCAGTTTCTGCCTCTGAAAAATAGGGATAAAAATAGTATCTATTTTATTGGGTAGTTGTAAGAATTAAATTAGTGAATAGATGTAAAGTGCTTAGAACAATCCCTGAAACAATAAGTTATTAATAATGGTACAAACATTGTATTATCATTTGTGCACAACAAAGAAGAGTTTAAAACGAGGGGATGATAATCAAAGTCCTAAATTGTTCTCCGGGGCATGCTCACGTGATCTCTCTCATCACCCCTGGGGTGTGCACGGAATGGACCACGGGCGATTAGGGTGGCTTGTCAGGGCACAGAGGCAGGTGACAGGGGGACGAATTAGGAGGCAATTCATTGAGTCTCAGAGACAGGATGGCCTGACTTTGGAGCTAGCCAACGTGGGAACAGAAAAATGGAGTCAGGGCTGCCCCTTCCTCCTGACCAAATGCATCTTGTAATATCCCCTTTTAAGTCAGTTCTCGACACCACCAAAGAAGCAATTGGGTGGTTTTCTCATTCATTCAACAGTCCTTCCCGAGGCGAAGCTTTCTGTATGCGCAGGCTACTTAACAGGAGTTATAAACCTGAATCCCAAGCAGGCCTCCACTCAGGAAGCTCACAGCAAGAGGAGACCGACGCGGGGACGAGTTTGTGCAATAGTGTCTTGGGGGTTCTGATAGGAACCTAGTGGAGGTGAAAAGGGGTGAGAGGCTCAAGCCCACTAGGAGGGGCGGGGAGGGGAAACCTCACAGGGATGGCCATGGTAGGGTTAAGTACTGGAAGATGCGTGGGTGCGGGCAAGGGATGGAGAAGGCATTCCAGGCAGACAGAGCAGTAAGAACAAAAACAAAAAGGCACAACACAGCCCAGCAAGTACCGGGAACTGCAAATGCAGAGTCATGAGGCTGCAGGCGGGGAGGGGGTCACATGCCAAGCCATGCGGCCACGGCAACTCCGCAGGAGCTGAGAAATCACTGTTGGCCGAGTAACATAAATTTCTTTTTAATAACATCCTGATCAACAGACCCTGCTTACCGGGTCTTTCTGGTGCAATACACACTGGCAGGCTTTTTTTAAAGAAAAAAGAAGAAGCTATTTTGTTTTAATTATTTTTAAAGGCACGTTCAACGTCAATAAAAGCTACTTTGGATGGTATGCTAGGGAGCAATTAAATTGCACTCCCCTCAGAAACTGAACTTAACACCTTGACCTTACATTTACTTTCAAGGGCCTTGGTCATCTGCTTTTATCCTGAAAACGGAAACTGGTGGTTTTAGAACCTAATTTTTCATGGTGAGGTTACACTGGGGGAGAATGAAACACCCCTCCCCGCCCCAGCTGGTCTCCTCCTTAGAGTCCTTTTCTTTCTCTGTCTTTTCACTCATTCATTCACTGACTCTTTCGTCTGCGTGCGTTTCTGTGGACAAGCCTGTGCCTCTTTGTGAAAATGCTAGATTGACCTCAACAACAAGGATTAAAGTAGCAGTTGTCAGAAAAGAAGATAGTCTTATACCCGGGAGGATGTGGCAAGCCTCAAAGAAGCAACAAATATGCCGCACTGAAGATTTGGGGTTTGGGACATTTTTGGGTTTTGGTTTTTGGTCTTTAAAAGTAATACATGTTTTCTGAAGAAAACTGGAGAACACAGGGAAGTAATAAAGAAATGGGGGAAAGTAACCTTCTCCCCACACAGGTAGGGGCAACCTCTGCTACTGTTTTGGGATACTTTCTCCTAATATTTTTATCCTAGGTTTTTAAATTTTTTTTTAATTTTTTAAAAGATTTTATTTTTTTTAAGTGATCTCTACACCCAGCGTGGGGCTCAAACTCACAACCCTGAGATCAAGAGTCACACGCTCCACCAACTGAGCACGCCAGACGCCCCTAGGTTTTTTATTTTTAACATACCTGGAAAGCATACGAAGCACAGTAGTATACCCTGCCTTTTTTTTAAATTGTAACATTATATTATAATATAATGTTCATAAAACTAACATTCAGTAAAATCTCTCCGTGAGCGTGATTTCTAATGGTTGTCCATAATGTGGATATATATTAGTATCCTAACAAATCACCAGGTAATAAACTTTTAAGTTCTGTAGAATATTTTATAACTAGAAACAACATTGTGGTGAAGAGGCTTCTGCAAAAAAAAAAAAAAAAAAAAAAAAAAGCCCGCATTTCATATTATTGCACTAGAATAGTTTCAGAGAAGAGGTTCAAAGGTTTTTTTACGACTTTTAAAAGTTGTGGTAAACATAACATGTATCATTGTAACCTTGTAACCATTTGTAAGCGTGCTGTTCCGTGGCTTAACCCCATTCACCATGTTGGAATAACATCACCACTATCTGTACCCAAAACATTTCATCATCCCCAACGTAAACTCCGTACCCACTCTGCAATAACCTCCCATGTCCCCCTCCCCCACCACTGGTAACCTCTACTTTCTATCTTTATGAATTTGTCTCTTCTGGGGACTTCATATAAGTGGAATCATATGATAATCTCCCTTCTGTTACTGGCTTATTTCACTTTAGCATGATGTTTTCAAGGGCCATCCAACAAATTTTCATTCTGTTTTTATCGCCAAGTGGTGTTCCATTGGGTGTATATACCACACATTTTGTTTATCCAACTTATCTGTTGATAAACATTTAGGTTGTTTCCCCCTTTTGACTATCGTGAACAATGCTGTTATGCACATAGGTGTACAGATGGCTTACCCTGCTTTCAATTCTTTCATACACTTGGAAATAGATGATTTTATGTTTAACTTTTTAAGGAACATCATACCATTTTATAGAGACCAAAACTGGAAATCACAAATGAGGTTTGTATGTTATTTAAACAAAAGTGACTAGAAGGAACTCCTATTAGCACATACTCCAAGTCCTTGGTCAACCCATCAAAATTTGGTGAATGTTTACATGTTTATATGTTTTAAGTTAAAAGAAATGTTTAGAGAAAGTGTTGCCATTTTAAATGGTTTCCCCCATTTTATCCAACCAGCCCCAAACTCATATAAAAAGGCTTCAACTATAAATGTGAAACCAGTACAAAAGGTGGGGGGGTGTCCCGGTGAAAATGTAGGCATACTTTAAATTTTCAGAAAAGGATCAACAGCTATAGGAGTACCTTTTATGTGCTTTGTGCAGTGTTCATTCTTCTGAGAAATATAAAGAAGTCTAGGGAAAATATCATTTATTTTTCATTCACTTATTCAAAAGCATTTACTTAGAAAACACCATGATGGGTAAAGCCCTGCTCTCTGTTCTGCAAATGCCTTGTCAACTAAGCCAAGGGAAATGTTCAAAAAGAAAACAGGAGGCATATCCCATAGCTATATAGTATTAACTTTCAAATGACTAAATAGCAAGTAAGAGGCATTCATAAACTAGAACAGTCCTCAGGTCTGGGCCTACATAACTTTTCCAAAAGTTAGAAGATTTTAGCCGGTGTGTCAGTTTCCTTTTGTTGTTGTAATACATTGCCACGTGTTTTGTTACTTAAAACAACACACATTTATTATCTTACAGTTCCAGAAGTCAGAAGTCTGAGATGGGGCTTAGGGGCTCCAGTCAGGATGTTGGCAAAGCTCTGTTCCTTCTGGAGGCTCTAAGGGCGAATCTTTTCCTTGTCCTTTCCAGATGCTAAAGGCCATCTGCATTCCTTGGCCCATGGTCCCTTCCTCCAGTCTTCAAAGACTATCCATCGAAGCTTTATCCCTGTTGTCCCATCTCCCCTCTTCTCTCTGACCCTCATGCCTCCTTCTTATAAGGACCCTGTGATTACATTGGGCCCGCCCAGAAAATCGGGGATTATCTCCCCATCTCAAGATTCTTAACTTAATCTCATCTTCAAAGTTCCCTTTAGGTGAGGGAATGACGTAGTTACAGGTTACAGCAATTAGATCGTGGACATCTTTGGGGTTCATTATTCAGCGTACCACAGCTGGGTAGGATTTGGAGAAGCGGAGAAGAGGGAAATTGTGCTAGAAAGAGCATGTAAAGGGTACTCGTCAGTTTGACTGCCAGCATGCAAACACCGTTTCGTATTTGAGAGGAATTCCAAGATGAAATGTGAGACAGGCAACCCTCTTCGCATGAAAGAGGTACATGACCCAGGTGTGGCCCATGCAATGTTCCCAATCACCATTCTGACTAAACTGCTTTGCTTCTACCAGTTGCTCTTGGCCTTGCACTTTAGGGACCTTCTAAAAAACAGCCACATAGAACTCGTTATTGTGGTCACTTGAGAACCAAGTGCACCTCATCACACCCTTTAGGAGGGGAAATGTTTCTTAGGTCTCAGTGTCAGGGAGACCAGCAATTCTTTTGAGCATATGGCCTACAGTTGACCTGTTGAGGTTGTGATTCCTGTAATTCAACATTTCTCAGCCCTCAACATGGAACTCTGGTATTCTATAAGATTGAGGCCCGATCTTAGAGGTTTGATGGTGCCAGTTAATCACCCGTCTTCCCTTCAGTTGTTGGAAACCAGTTTAAGGCAGACTTAAGGACTTCCAGTGAAGATCATGCTTGGTATAGACTCCATCAACCCCAACACAGGCTTTTGGTTAACTTTGTTGGAGATACAGGTATGCATACTTTGTTCAGAAAGATCAGCAGGCACTGTGTGCCCTGCCCCTATTTTCAACCCTAAATCTGTACGTTGGGAACAACATAGGGGAGCCTCATTTGTGGGCCTGCTCTGAGCACATTTACACCTCTGCCACACTGGGGGTTGTGGTCTACCTCACTCTTATAGAACAAAGAGGGAAAGACCCAACAAAGAGTGAGTCTCCAGATGTCCAGTCATGGGCAAGCAAGAAGAGAAGGTGAAGGGGATTATGCTCCATGAAGTTCTTTCCCGGGGAATGGGTATGTCTCCTTGCTTCTATGTCAGCTTAAGAACAGGATACCAGCAATGTTCATTCTTTTAAAAAAAATTTTTTTTTAATATGTAAGAAATATGTGTTCCTGCCCTGGAGCCCTCAATATGCTGCCTCCGGATCTTCCCACAGCTCTCTGCTAAAGCATTGCCTCACCCCCATCTCTTCACCCCACTATATTGTCTTCCCAGCATCGACTGCTAACCAGATGGCCTTGTTCATGTATTTATTTGCTTGTTTGCTGCCCATCTTCCCCCTTCTAGAATGCAAGTTCCGTGGAAATTGGAGGATTCCTTGTGCTGGTCTTTGCTGAATGCCCCGTGCTCAGCACCCTCTCTGGCGCACAGTAGGACTCGTGGTGCATATTGTCAGATGAGTGAGTCGTACTCTCTGGATCGAGGCCCTGAGCTCCTGCTAGCCCCACATCTACTCAATTCCACGTTGGAACGGTTCTCTCCTCCATCACCCATCTTGAGCTCCTCTCTTCCTCTCCGTCCTCCCTAACACCAGCACTAATGTTCAGCCTTTAAGACAATGGTAATGGTCCTAACTGCTCTCTCTGCCTCAGTCTCCATCCCACCTTGCCACCAAGTGTTCCTTGTGCTTCCCCATTTATAAGCCCTACCTTCACTGCCTCTCCGTGCAAATCACTGTGCTGTCCAGTGGCAGGGAGGAGCATCCCCGGGCAGCTACATTGGAATTGGAGGTGGGAGTAAGGATGGGGATGTGCAGACTGAAAGCAAAGCTGTGTTTTCTCGCCCTAGCTTTGCTTTGTTCTATACTAACAATATTTACTTTTTTTTTTTTTAATCAAATGTTGTTAGGGGAGGGCCTGAGATTCTGTGTTTATCAAGGAGACTAGGGTGTGGTTTTCCAAGTTACGGAAGCTGTCGATTGCTCTGCCTCCTAAAGACGTTGTGAAATCTCAGCCCTCTGCCCTGCCTTTACCCACATGGGTGCTCCCTCTGGATCTGTGCTTAGGAAGCTCGTGCTTCTCTTGGTGGACCAGTTCAAAGGGCACTTCTGTGATGCCTGCCCACATATTTTTCTTCTTCCTCAGCAGAACTAACTGCCCACTCCCTAAGCTCCGTAACACTGTGTCCACAGCTCTGATGGGTAATTATTTTGTATTTGTTCAGTTTCCCCATCAGATTGGGTCGTCCTTGAAGGCAAGGCAGTCAGTCAGTATCTTACTTAGTCAGCTCAGGCCGCCATAACAAATTACCATGGACTGAGTGGCTTTAACAACAGAATTTTATATTCTCATAGTTCTGGAGGCTAGAAGTCTGAGGTCAGCATGCCAGCATGGTCAGGTTTGGGTAGGAACTCTCTTCCTGGCTGGTGGTGTCCACCTTCTTGCTATGTCCTTACATGGTAGAGAAAGAGAGAGTGCAAGCTCTCTGGTGTCTCTCATAAGGACACTAATCCCATCAGACCAGGGTCCTACTCACATGAGCTCATCTAGACCTAATTCCTTCCCCAGAGCTCCATCTTCAGTGTATGGGGTGGGGGGAGGAAGGCAGGAGAATTTGTGCAAACATTCGGTCCATAACACTCAGTAAACATTTTTAAATAAAGAAAGAACCTATGCTTCCTTAAATTCCCCCTGACTGAGGACAGGACTGATCCCAGGGTCCAAAGCAGGGGCAGTTCCCAGGACCCACCTTTGAAAGTCAGAGACACAGATGGAGTCTAGCAATTTGCCACAATGTTAATGTAAACTGATCTTGTCCCCTGGTTTCCTCACCACAGAGTGAGAAAGTCAATCCCCGAAGAAGTTCAAGGGACTCTGCCAATGTGTTATTCATCTGACCTGTGCCTAGCATCAAACATTGCTTACAAAATCATCTTTGTCCATTCGAAAAAGATGTGTTGGTCCCCTACTGTGTGCCAGGAATTGTGTTGCACTCCAGAAGCACCCTGTCCGCTGGGGGTGACAGACCCACAACCAGCCCCAATCGTGCAGTATGGTGACTGTGCCATGAGACAGCCCACGGGAGGAGCGACTCGCCCAGCCTGGGAACTGGAGGAGGTGTCTTACAGAGGGGACATCTGAATGGGGTCTCTAAGGACAAGGAGGGGTTAGGCAGGCAAAGGGCCAGAAGAAGATGTTCTAGGCAAGCCAGAAGCCAGGCAGAACAGGGCCCCATTGGGAACTGCAAGTAATTACTGAAATTACTGAGAATTCAGTGTATGTGCCAAGTAGTGCTGTTCCCAGCTCCCGGGTGAAAATGAAGTAGAAAACAGAGACCCTGCCCTCAAGGAATTTACGGTAAAAGATACATGAAGGGGCGCCTGGGTGGCTCAATCGTTAAGCGTCTGCCTTTGGCTTGGGTCATGATCCCAGGGTCCTGGGATCGAGCTCTGCATCGGGCTCCCTGCTAGGGGGGGGAGTCGGCTTCTCCCACTCCCTCAGCTGGTGCTTTCTCTCTCTCTCAAATAAGTAAAATCTTTAAAAGAAAATCTTAAAAAAAAAAAAAGATACATGAAAAGTGAAATAAATAACAGTTCAGAGCATTATGCTCAGCTTCACCTCTTCAGGGGGTACTTTTTTTTTTTTAAGTAGGCCCCGCACCCAATGTGGGGCTTGAACTCACAACTCCAAGATTAAGAGTCACATGCTCTACTGACTGAGCCAGTCGAATGCCCCTCCAGGGGGTGCTTAATAAAATGACAGTTTATACTCTCTCTCTCTTTTTTTTAAGTAAGCTCTCTGCCCACGTGGGGCTTGAACTGACAACCCTGAGATCAAGAGTCACATGCTCTACCGACTGAGCCAGCCAGGTGCTCCAATAAAATGGCAGTTTGAATGTGCTTCTGAGCCCCCATGCCATTGTTTTGAGAATGCATTCCTCCCTTCTTGGGGGCGCCTCTATAAATCCCACAATCCCAGGGCCCTCTTCAGTCCATGAGGGCATCCTAGTGACTCTGGATCCTGGAGAGAAAGTCAGAAAAGCTGAGGAGCCCCTGGGGTTGTGTTCTACACTGTTATTGCTGCTTCCAGCAGTGCCTCTGCTGACCCATGGGAGCCCGGGGCAGAACTCATCCAGGACAGAAAGTGCTTCGAGGATAGAGATGTGGCCCTTAGTCACGGAGAGGGGAAGGGAAGAGGCCTCCTTTCCGTAGGGTCACCCTCAGCGGGCGATGCTATGGGCCACAGCAGACCTCAACCCTCAGTGCCTCAGGTCCTGTGAAGACAGACAGACAGACAGACACACACACACACACACACACACACAACCTCAGGGGCAGGGAACTCCCAGCCTAAACCCACATGCATTCTGAGAACCGGCATCTATTCCCTGGGAATCCTGCCCTTGAGCAAGGAAGCCCCTCCCTCTCTTGCTCCAGGACTCTCTGTGGGGATCGAGAAGGAATAGGACTCCTCCCTGGTATGTCAATAACAGCCAAGTAGTCAGATAAATGCCACAGGGGTCACCCAATAACTACGTGATGTTGACTGTGTTGGATGCGGAAGGGATTGTCCATTCTACACCCCTCTCCCCTTCTAAAAACTGCCTCTTCCTTCGTTGTCTCTGTTCCCTGGAGAGCCATGACATTCTGCAGCCCCCTGGCCCTCCTGCCTACAGTGTGGCCATAAGCCCCTTCCTTGGGGTAGTTGTGCACTTGCAGTGGAGAAAGGCAATGTCTCTTGGATGACAGAAGCTGTCCAATGTGCAACTCACAGGCTGGGGCAGCTCTGTCACAAAGATAAGGATGGTGGTGCAGAGACAAAACGTACCAAAGCCGCAGAGTGGAGAAAAGCAGAAAGGACGGACAGCGAGGAGTCATGTGGGGTGCAAGTCGCCGGGTCCCACTGTATCTGATTGTCCTGTGGATGTGACCACAGAACCTTCCTTTGCTTAAGCTGCTTTGTGTGCATTATGTAAGTCTGTTCCTCCTAACTAGGATGACCAAGTAATGTGTTGTCCAAACCAGGACATTTTAAGAATGAAAGAGGTCACTAGTAGTAATTATTCTGGGACAATAGATGTAACCTGGGACAGACCCTCCCTATAACCCACAAAGACAGTTGATAAGGAAAATCTGTGTCCTAAAATGACCCACCAAGCCACTGAGTCCCAGTCCTTGCCCCGGGGCTCTTCCAGGTTCTTCTCCCTGCCCCGCTTCACGCAGGCGCCAAAAGTGCCCAGTATGCGGAAGTAGAAGTGTATAAATTGCCCCCTTTGTGCTCGGGGCTCAGACCTTTGGAGACCACTCTCCTCTGGGCCTGCCGGTGTTAAATAAACCTCCTATCCTCCAAGATCTCTGGATGCCACTTGGTTCTTCCCTCGGGCGATCCAGTCCAGGTTCCCTAACACAGTGATGGGGGAGATCAGTCCCGCCAGCATCAAGGTGTACCGGGCGGGGCCGTGAACATGGAGGGGATACCTGACAGGGTAGGTATGGAGCCGGCAGCTGCCCAGATGTGCTCAGCTAGCTTTTCCTCCCTCCCCTCTGCCTGGCCACACTGTCACGAGAGCACACAGAGGAAAGCACCGTGTCCGAGCCTTGTTCCAAGACCGCATGGGGTTCTTGTGGGGAGAACTCCACAGATCAGGAACTAGACTGGTCCCCGTCCTAGCTGTGGATCTCAGTAAAGATCACACACTCTCCATGCACCCCGGTGTCCTCAACTCAGAAAAGGAGAGGGGAAGGGAACCTGTTGAATGGCAGCAATGCTGTCCCCACGGGCTCTGCCCTCCTGTTGCAGACGTCACTGCCCTCTGAGCTACCACCTGCCTGGGACTTTTTTCAGACCTCGCCTCCCAGGTTACTTTGACCATGAGCAGCCCTCCTCATCTGAGCTGAGGACAACAAGGAGTTCCTGAGGGTTGGGCATTGTCTCCTGCCCAGGCTCTGGGGGAAGCCAGTCCTAGTTAGGAAACTAGGAGCCACCGGCAGGAGCTTGTTGATGGTAAGAAAGAGAGTCCACTGATGGCCATGGGGTGCAATGACCCAGCCCCGCCCCTGATCCCCCAAACTCCTCTGATGCCATTTGAGGAATCACACAGATCAGCTCTCAGGACCAGTAGGAAGAGGGAGATGCCCACAGCTTCCCATGGAGCCAGGCTGTTTCCTCTATGCTGTTCTGGTCCAAATCCCAGGAAATGTGCACACTGAGGGTGGTGACAGTCCATCCCCCAGGGTCACTTGGGATGAGCCATCAGGGACTATCAAGAGTTAGCCCCCAGAGGCTGCCTCCCCGGGTGTAAATCCACCAGTACTCTGGCTTCTCGAAACATCCCTCCCTCTTGGTCTTCCACCCTTTGCCCTCAACAAGAATGGGAGAAAGGTGTGGCCTGCATGGACTTTGCCACGTGAAGGGCTGTAGCTTCTAGGAGTGTCGAGATGGGGAAGATATCTATAAAACCAGCATGGCAAATTTCCAGTCCAGTTGTCCATTCCCAGGGGGCATAGGCCTTTCCCTGAACCTTGAAATAATGCAAAAATTCTGGCAACTAGGCAAAAGTCCATAGCCTGTCTGGGCAATTCAAATTTGCACATCAGAGCAGAAGAGGGTTTGTATAGAGGGCAAACACACCCGGTTGCTGCCATAGGAGACCACTGTGAGTACAGACCCCTGTTTCATCCCTGGTGGCGTGTCTGTAATAATTGCAGCCTGGAATAAAGGTCCCTGACTCCCCTGAACCTATCCCTGGCTCCAGGCTCTCCTGCTCCAGCCAGGCTGAGTTGACTGGGACACACCTTTCATTCAACCATCTACTGCACTACAACATCAAGCCTTTTGGCTGCCCATCCATCACCTTTGCAACTCTGGGGCTCTGACCTCTGGCCTCCTCATCATAGGGACTGACCATGTCTCCCAAATCAGACCCTGGACTCCAGGCAAGCCAATACCTAGCCTCCCATACTCCTTACTCATTCCTCTCTCTCCCTGGCGTAGAGCTCCCTGTCCCTTTCAAACTTTTCCTGTCCTTTAAATCAGACTCTTCCTTAAAGCCTTTCCTGAGCATTTCAGCCCCCACTGATCTTGTTTATTATCCACGTGGCTAATTTAACAGCTGATTTTGATGGGGTTCAGGGCAGGCTGCCCCAAGGTGTGCCACTCTGGCATATTAATTATTTTGAATTAAAGTTACTTAGGAAACAGCCAGTGTAGAAAGGACCCTCTGACTTTCCTCTGTCCCCCTGAAAGCAGAAAATAAATTCCCCAGGCAAAGTGTATTCTCTCTGCACCTGGAGGGTAGAAAGCATCCTTATCGCCAGAGATAGGGAATTCAGGGCCGAGAAGGCTGTACAAACAAACCTGTTACTTCTTCGTTAACTTACTACACCAAACCCAAACTTGTTGTTCTTGTCAACTCTTCACAAACTTACTGTTTGTCTAAAAGGTGTAGAAGCTATCTGCTTTGGTCACTTTTTTGGGTCTCTTATCTTTGGGGCTCCAGTACATACAAATTAAATTAAATTAAATTTGTTTGTTTGTTTTCCTGTTAATCTCTCTCTCGTTGCTGGGGGTGTCTCAGCCAAGAACCTGAAAGGGTAGAGGAAAATGCCTTTTTCCATCCCTGCAATCTGGTGCAGACACATTTTCTAGTGCACTGACCAGTGGATCTGGTCTTCTCAGTTTCAGAGTGTGCAGGACAGAAACTACCCTCTGCTTATTCATATTCCTACTCCCCCACCATGGTGCTTAGGAGAGTACCAAACTCGTTGTTGATGTTCAGTCAACTCCTGTGAGTGGTTTAATATCCAGACTGAGCAGAAATACTTCGTTTCTTTCAGTGTCATTGTGTGCTGGTGGCTTCTAATCTTTTCAAAGTTGAAGACCTCCACCTGAGACGAGTGGTAGTCTGAGTATTTGCTGGACTGAGGAAGCACATGATGATGAAGGCTTTGGAGGACTTTGCTTTTATTTATCCCGACAGCGACTACCCACACGTGAGAAAGAGTCACGCCTGTGTGCGCAGGACACTAAGAACAGCCACCGGGCACTGGAGAATGTTTGCTGCAGACTTGGTTCAGGAACTCCTTGCCGTAACTGTGTAGTAGAGACCCCCAAGGCTTCATGATCCCCAAACTGGGGACCACTGGGGGATGCATTCAACACGATGACTGGAGGTACTTAATCCAGGCATCTTCCCTCTCTGCTGTCAAATCCTGATGGCATTTAAGCTATTTTGTAAAACAAATGGATAGATACAACAGAAAAAGGGGTTAGGAGAAATTCATATACTCCTAATGATGTATTATTGAGCACTGTTTGCTGAGTGCTTTGGGTCACTTTATTTGTTATGTATGATTTAACCCTCCCAGGATGCTATGAAGCATCACTATTCCCAGGAGGAAACGGTGAGTGGGGGTCATTGTGGAAATGGAGGAAGGAGCCAAGCTTTGCGTTTGGGTAGATAAGATGCAGAACAGCAACAACAGATACGTAAAATGTGGTCTATCCATGCAAGAGAATATTATTTAGCCATAAAAAAAGGAATGAAGGGCTAATTCATACTACAACGTGAACAAACTTCGAAGTATTATGCTAAATGAAGGAAGCCAGACACAAAAGGCCACATATTGTATGACTCTCTTCATATGAAATGTCCAGAATAGGTAAATCCATAGGGAGAGGAAGCAGATTAGCAGTCGCCAGGAGCTGTGAGGAGGCGGGGAAGTGGGAAGTAACTGCTCAATGGGTATGAGGCTTCCCTTTGGAGTGATGGAACATTCTGGAAGTAGATAGAGCTAGTTAGTGGTTTCACAACACTGTGCGTACACTTAATGCCACTGAAGCATACACTTTAAAAGTGGCAAATTTTATGTTATGTGCATTTTACCACAATTTACAGCAATGACAACAAAACACACAAAAATAGCACAACAGCCCACGTGGAGACAGGATCCCAGAGATAGGGTGACCCTTCAGAAAGAGCACTTGTGGAGCCAGTAGACACAGGTGGGAGCGCTTTGGGATCACAAAAATAGTCACTATTGGTAAGAAATTAACCCACCCCTGCCCAAAGAGCCTCCAAGAGCCCAGGAAGGAGCGGGGCTGTTCTCAGGATCCTCACAGGGTGCAGCTCTCCTTCCAGCCTGCTCTTGTTGATCTCACCTCCCGCCCCAGCAAGGCAAGTGGCCAGTAAGAGTGTGCTCCCTGCTACATCTTTGCACGGGAAGGAAAGTGAACATTCGATGCACTCCATGTTCTTTTCTTTTCCAACGGAGTGTTTTTCTCCTAACGGAGTACAGCCTCTTAAAAAAAAAAAAAAAAACACAATCAATTCCTTTTGTGCACTTCAAAAGAGATGCTTTATTCAGTTCAGATATGTGGCAACAGCTGGAGATCAGAGGCAAAGAACAAAGACTTGCAATTATCTGTTGTATGGGATGGGAGGAGAGGAAGAAGACTGTGCAAAGAGCAGAGAGAAGATGGTGGCTGAAGGAACCAGGTGGGATGGAGCAAACACCCCAGATTTTTCCTCAAATGTTGGGATCCTCTCCTTTCTATATCTCTTCAGTGGTACTCTTTAATGGCCCACCCTACCCTCCACAGTTTCTCATCTGGGTCTACCTTTTCCCCAAATACACCCTCTTATCTTTACAATCTAGAATAATCACTACTGCTCACCACCTCAATCCAAACCTCACATCTCAATGTCCCACTGCATGCAGGATCCAGTCCCTGCTCCCCAAGATAACATCTTGCTGGCCTGGACCACCTGACCCAAGCCCACATCACAAGAATCTTACCTGTAGCCTCTGGGGATGATGGTGTAACTCAGAGGAATGTCAGGGACTTCAGGCACTATTGTTGGCTGGAGGTGGGCATTTATTTTGAGATAGGTGAGGTCTTCATCATGCCCTCAAGTTATACTGCCCAAGTGGCCACTTGAACCAGTGGAGCAATGCACTGTTGAAAACTGGGGAGTGAGACTCTTTCCATTCCTCCTGGGGCCACCAAGTCAATTGTGGAGCCCAAACGCTTTGGGCTTTCTCAGAAATGCCTGGAGACTGACCACACCGCAGTTCTCCAGAGAGGCTTGTCTGTCCTTGGAAGGCTCTGGGTCTACAGTCACATCGGGCCACTGCTGCGGTGCATAGCCCCCTGGCTTGCTTCTCCGAATTCCTCAACTATCACGATTGCAGCTTGCACCTTCAGCCTGGGGCCAGCTCGAATGGCAACCCAGCTCACCTCTATCAACTTTTCCTCCTTGCTTCTTCCCAGGGAAGCCAGTTGGCCCACTGGGAGGAGGGTGGGTCAGCAACAGTCAGGAGGCCATTTTGTCAAGTTCGCACTGGGGAAACTGGGTAAATTACTGACTGGCACAGGGCATGCAACCCATGACATACTCTCCAAGATTAACTCATACAATTTCTGGTTTCTGTGTCAGCTTTTTTAAAAAAAACCACCTTGGGCGCCTGGGTGGCTCAGATGGTTAAGCGTCTGCCTTCGGCTCAGGTCATGATCCCGGAGTCCTGGGATAGAGCCCCACATCGGGCTTCCGGCTTAGCGGGGAGCCTGCTTCTCCCTCTGACCCTCTCCCCTCTCCCCTCTCACGCTGTTTCTCTCTCGCTTCCTCTCTAATAAATAAATAAATAACATCTTTAAAAAAAAAATTAAAAAAAACCACCTTAAATCTCTAAAGGCAGAAAGCAGATTAGTGGTTGCCTAAGACTGTGGGTAGGGAGGGGAGTTGGGGGTGAAATGGGGTGTGTCTCCTAATAGGTACCAGGGTTTCTCTTCAGGGTGACGAAAATGTTCTAAAGTTAATTTTGGTGATGGTTGCACAACTATGAATATACTAAGAAGTCATTGAGTTGTGCACTTCGAATAGGCAACTCCCATAAGTATATGGATTACATCTCAATAAAACTATGGTTGAAACAAATAGCCTCATCTTTCCCTCCAAAGACAATTCAACATTGACAATCCCCTCAAGACAGGTATGTAGACAGATTTACCCACCATTGCCCTCACCCTATTTCTCTCTACTTAGCATTCAAAGACCCATTAGAGCCACCCCCTCCAAATGTTCTTAGTTATTCATTTGGTTCTTCTATGTCTTTGGTATGCAGCAGCGTGCTACTAACATGTCTAATAACCAGCTCTGTAGGGGGGGACAATCCCTTGGCCAATGTCAAGCTACCCGCCTGACGGCTGAAGCAGAGTTGGGAAATGCCTAGCAGGGTACCATTAGGTAACCCTTCTACCATATAGATGTAAATAACCTCGGAAAATGATTGGGAAGGGATGACTTTTGAGTGCGTATCCCCTTGGAGTGTGTTTCCATCACCTTTGGGATGAGTTTTGAGTCTGCACATTTATCTTCAATTTACTTAGTTGTACGTTTATGTAACTTAATTTTAAATAATGGCTGTGTTTAACCAGTGGCTCACGAAATCCCTGAAAATTTAACGATCACCTCCTACAAGCTTATGTGAGCCCGCTCCAACATCCCACCTGGCTCATGCTGGCCATGCCTGCCCTTTTGCTGGAAAGACATCATTCCCTAGAAGGCAGCCTGGACACTCTCAAGAGCAGGGACAGCTTCCATCTTGTTGATCATCGAATCATGCGTGGGGCTCGGTGGCCAGCAGGTGGGAGGCATGCTCAGCACATAATTGCTGACTGACAGCAAAGGGTTGTCTTTGAACCACCACAGCAGTTAAAGAGTGCTTGGCAGATAAGAGGCTTCTGAACAGCGGAAAATAATGGAATAAGAGAAAAATTAATGCAAATAGTTCTTTAACCTTTTCATTTTTATAAGGTAAGTCAAAGTGAAAGATGTCTGTTCTTCACTAGGCACCAAGCAAGGTCTCTCTGCATTTGGGGGGTAATGTTAAAGGAAGATGAGGGAAGATGAAAACGAGCAGAAGTAATCTGTGTGCAGGAAATAGTTTTAAAAGAATTAAGGCAAAGAAACTGGGCTGCCTTCTGACCTACTAAAGAGAATGAAAAATTCAGCAGGGAGGTGACGTGGCGTAGGGTCAGTGTTTCCAAACTCTTTTTAACACATGCCCTTCACTGATAAGCATAAAAATGCCCCCCTTTTCCTCAAAGGTTGTGATCTGTCACCCTAGGAAATATAACCATTGCCTTTGGATGCCAACCTCTCACACTCAGAACTCCTGGGTCTCCCCACCAGCCTGGGGGATTTGCAATTGCATTTATGAAAGCAGAACATTTTTGGTCGAGTGAGCTGTTTTTTTCAATGACCCCTCCCCATGCTCACCCCCCAGGCTGAGAATCAGAATCAGGATGTGATAGACAGCCCAGGGCTGGCAGGCGGCACACCTGGCTCCCAGGGATGCACCTGCTCCCTGACTTGCTGTGCAGCCTTCACAGGTCACCGCCCCGCCCCACCCCGACCCGCCCGGCTCCGGGTCTCAGTTTCCTAGCCTCTAGCTCTCCCATCTTTAACAAGAAAATTAGTTGGTTCTAAAGTTTCTTCTCAGCTCTAACATTTCATGAGCCCAAGTTCAGTTTTCATTCTGACCTAGATTTTAAAGATAATGTACTTAAAATATTACAAAATGTGAAAGTGATCAGTTATCTCCTCCGCTTGGCAGTGTCATCCCTGGAAGTGCAGTGGTGGGCGTGGGGGGGGGGGGCGGCTATTTTGGTGCCTGGATGCTCGGAAGAGGAGGAAGAGAGGGTGGAGAGATTACCAATTCAGTAACCTCCTCACGACTTCTGAGGCCAAGTCGATGTTTGTCTTGAATGCCTAATCCAAAGAGCTAGGGGTTGTGCAGGTGTGTTAGAAGAGTGATTAAAAATAGTTGCCACTTTCCTTTACTGACTGCCTACTAAGGGCCATGGACTTGACATGATTCTCTCTGATTTGCAAAACAAGCTCTCAAAGTGCGCAGTATGATCCCCATTTTATAAGTGAGCAGTGAAGTAACTTGCCCAGGCTTCCATAGCTCGATGGGACCAGGATTCAAACTCGAATCTGATGCCAACCAACACCTGTCTTCTTCCACTATGCCAGTGACTATAAAGCATGGTCCCCAGAGCAGGAGAAGCAACATCCTCTGGGAGCTTAGGTATGCAAATTCCCTAGGTCTACTGAATCAAGAAGTCTGGGGGTGGGACCCAGAAAGCCCTCCAGGGGATTCTGATGCTCATGGCATTTGAGAACTCCCATATGATGTTAGACTGCCCCTTGCCAGTAGCTTGGTCAGCAATCACACCGTGGAGATCCTCAGAAAGCCAACATTTCTAATACCCTTACAATGATATGACTGGGACGTTTGAAAACCATCCACTCCCTGGATAGGGGTTAACATCCTAACACTTTAGGGGTGTTCCAAATGCCACAGAAATCCTAAAGTTGGCTTATTGAAGCATGCTTGAGTCAAGTCAAAATAAGCTGCCAGAGATGGTTTTTCTAACTTGACTTCCTGGCTCCAAAAAAAGTGATCAGCACTCCAGAATTCTGGGTGCTCTCTGAGAGAAGATGGATGCATTCCAGAAGGAGGTGTTGGAGTGAATTGAAATTTCTATCATTTGAATTTCCTTTTGCCTCATGTCTAGGAGAGGACTTGCCTCATTTGAAGATGAGCAGGTCATAAGGTATAGAATTTTGCATGTTGATTTCTACATGGAATCATTGCTCAGACTTGCTGTCCCTCTCTCTGGGACTGGGAACAGTAGGCAAAAGGAAGGTGTCCATGGGGTGCATGGGTGGCTCAGTCAGTTAAGCGTCTCTGCCTTTGGCTCAGGTCATGATCCCAGGGTCCTGGAATCGAGCCCCGTGTCAGGCTCCTTGCTCAGTGGGGAGCCTGCTTCTCCCTCTGCCTCTGCTGCTCCCCCTGCTTATGCTCTCTGTCAAATAAATAAAATCTTAAAAGAAAAAAAAAGGAAGGCGTCCTTGGAGGTGGGAGGCAGGCATGACTTACAGAGGAGCAGGGGCATCATTGGCAGAACGTGGAGGGTCAGTGGACTTTGGTTACAGCTTGGTGGATGCTCACAGGTGCATGCACAGAGTGTGGACTTAGAGGATGAGGGATGGGCTGGGAGATTTGTGCATCTGCTCCTGGGGATGAGAGGGTGCTGTGGCCCCTGGTTCTTGATCTTGAAGGTGTACGTTTCCCTCCTGCTAAAGGAAGAACCACCAAAAGTTGGGGCTTGGCTCCTGAAGGCTGCCCAGGGGGAGCTGCCACCAGTCACTAGAGGCTTCATCCACCTGCTCTATGCTGACACCAGCCCAGATGAAGCTACTGGAGAAAATATCCTCACACCACATTGGCTGGCTTCAGGTCAAATTCCTGGTCTCAGACTGCAAATGCGCTATCAACACTATGTCTTCTCCTGTTGGCTTGCTTTGCTTTGCTCCAGCACAAGTATTATGCCTTTTCCTCCCTCCTCCTCCCTGATCTCTATCCCAGCTTCTGCTGCTGACCGAGGCCTCATGTTTAGTCGGGAAAATAGAAGCCAACAGATGGAAACTCCCTCCTTTTGCCACCATCAAGTGTACACATCTTCCTACATCTACCTCGGCAACACACTTCTCTTTCTTCTCTTACACTGGAGCAAGTGTTTCAACTCCTTCCAGAGACAAATCCCTCAACCCGTGGTCTGGATCCTATTGCTTCTTGCCTATCCCAGATAATCACATCTACTCTCTCTCTCTCTCTCCTCAGCAAATTTTCACTCTCCCCTGGATCGTTGCCATCAACCTATAGATCTTCTCCGCTCTGTCTCATATGTATATAGAGAGTTTTTAAACTTTCAAAAACAAGAATAATCATATAATATACATGTGTAAAAATAAAACTCACATGTATACAAGCATGTGTGTATGTATACATACACACATATGCATATATATATATATGTACACACACACAACTGTATATAACTCATACGTATATATGAGTCTTAAAGACAACAACAGATATCCCCCTTGGCCCTGCCTCCCACCTCATTCCTGGCTCTCCCCTTGTACCTCCCATTCTCTCCTCCCTCCCTCCAATCTAGCTTCTGTTCCCACCACTCCACAGAGCGGTAGTTCTCAACCTGACCCATTTTTGTCCCTCAGGAGACATTTGGCAAAGTCTGGAAACATTTTTGGTCATCACGACTTAGGGGAGGGGTCCACTGGCCCCTAGCAGGTGGAGTCCAGGGATGCTGCTTAACAATCTACAGAGCACAGGACAGCCCCCCACAGCAGAGAATTATTTGGCCATGAATGTCAATAAAGCAGCTGTTGAGACCCCTGCTTCAGAGACTGCTCTTGTCAAGGTTCCCAAGGGCTCCCATGATGCCAAGTCTGAGCAACTATTTTCCACACTCAACACACCCAGCCCTTCTCTCTTGGATTCTGTGACGCTTCTCTCTCGTGGTTTTCCACCTATGATTTGGGCCATCCCTTTGTACATTCTCTTTATACCTGACTCAGTCCTGGCCTTTCTTCTCATATTTCTCTTTCCCCTCTCTACCTAATTGGCCCATCCAGTGGCTTCCTACCATTCGCACGCAGGCTCTGGAGCCAGCCTGTCTGGTTTGGGTGCCCCCTCTCAGCTTCCCAGCTGTGTGACCATAGTAACAATTTTTTCTTGGTTACTGGGCAGCCTTAGTCTCTTCTTCAGTAAAATGGGGGTAATAGCACTTACTGCACCGAGTTGTAATCGCTGAATGAGGAAAGCCAAGTAAAACTCAACAGAGTTTAGACGCATGCTAATTGTTATTATTGGTGTTTCTGACTCTATGACATGAAAATTGCATGTCTTTTTCCTTTTTACCAGAGAGCTCAAAAACAGATAGATGCTGAGGACTCACCAGATCAAATCAAGACAGGGGTCAAGTTCAATCTAATTCCAAACAAAACAAAACAGAAACAAAGCTTGAGCATGAGCTGTGTGCCAGGCACAGTACTCAGGCTAGGCATTCCTGCCCCGGAGAGCTTACTTGCAGTGAGTACACAGGAAACAGACACAGAAAAGTACAAGGAAGTGATAGCTAGCATAGGATGGGCGCCCAATTACTGAAGACCACGATTTTCAAACAGGATTCCATGAAACTGATTCATCAAAGATGCTTCAGGAAGGTCCTCAAACTTTTGAATTCCAATCTCTGTTTTTTTTTTAATTGAGATATTACTGACACATAACATATTAGTTTTAGGTGTACAGCGTAATGATTCCATATTCAAATTCCTATTTTGAGATATACTTTAGACTATTTTTTTAAATTAAGATGTTTTAGAGATTTTATTTATCTATTTATTTTAAGTAGTCTCTACACTCAACATGGGGTTTGAACTCACGACCCCGAGATCAAGAGTCACATGCTCCACCGACTGAGCCAACCAAGGCACCCCTTTTTCAAACTATTTTAAAATTGTAATAAGAAGAACGCACTTATGAACGGGTTGCGGGCTAAATTTCAAGATGGTAGAGAGCATTGAGTTTTGTTTCAGGCTGACAGATTTTCATCCAGACTGAAGAAGTAAGTGTCTCCTTCCATCTCTGTTTCATAAAAGAAAATCTTCATTCATCTAGAGAAGAGTTGCAAGAGGAACTATTTTGTTTAACAGCTTTTTTGGAGTTATAATTCACATACTGTACAATTCACCCATTTAAAGTTTGAGTTGTTTTTTTTTTAATAGTTGTACTTTGTAACTGCTTATCTTGGTGAATCAGATTCTCTTGAGACTGTACAAAGAAAATGCAATAGGGGCACCTGGGTGATGCAGTCAGTTAAACATCTGACTCTTGGTTTAGGCTCAGGTTGTGATTGCAGGGTCATGAGATGGAGCCCCACATTGGGCTCCACACTGAGCATGAAGTCTACTTGAGATTCTCTCTCCTCTGCCCCTCCCACGTATGCTCTCTCTCTCTAAAATAAATAAATAAATATTTTTTAAAAAAAGAAATGCAGGGGCACCTGGGTGGCTCAGTTGTTAAGCATCTGCCTTCAGCTCAGGTCATGATCCCAGGGTCCTGGGATCGAGCCCCACATCGGGCTCCCTGCTCCGCAGGAAGCCTGCTTCTCCCTCTCCCACTCCCCCTGCTTGTGTTCCCTCTCTCACTGTGTCTCTCTCTGTCAGATAAATAAATTTTAAAAATCTTTAAAAAAAAAAAAGAATGATAATAAAGTAAAATGAGGATGCTGTGGGGTGATGCCCACAAGTGCCCATAATATCGGTTTTCAAATTTTTATGTTCAAGTGAACCAAAATATTTCTTTGGCTGTCTTTCTAAGTAATTACATAAATTTGGATGTAGAAAATTGTTTCATACTAACTAAAAACCTTCATTTATCTGCTTTATATGTTGAGGTTGCACATAAGAGTTAGATTGAAGAGATTTAATTTGACAAATATTGAGTTTGTGCCACACACCGGGCCTCATTTCAAGCTCTGGGATTCAACCATGAACAAACAGACATCAGGCCCTGCTCTCACAAAGCTTAGATTCTAGTGTAGTAACTGGAGAGAAATAAACAGGAGGATGCATCAGATGGTGAGAAGTGCTAGGAAAAACGAAAGCAGGCCGCAAGGCGTCAGGAGCATGGGGAGGGAGAGGGCGGGTGGAAGACAGGGAACAGGCCAGTGAGGGGTCATCCAAGTGCAGGAGCCGACCCTGTCTTTATATGAAATTTTGGTATTTTGCTCATCATGGATTTTTTTGTATTAATTTTGATTTTTTTTTTTTTTTTTCAAATCAGTACTTTTGGTTACTGAGTTCTTTGGTGCCCTCTTAAACTTCACACCCCGGTTTCAGCCCCAGAAGCAGGGTCTGTGTAGATGTGATCAGGGTCACGACAGGAGGGCTAAGATGCCTGGCTAAGTCTTCAGACTTTACTTGTGGTCTTTGGAAAGGGCACTGGAGGGTCAGAAGCAAATAGATGATGTGACCAAAAATACCACCTGGGGGCTATTGGTCTGCAAGCCAGCTGGAGAAAGAGTGGAAATGCCCAGAGCACCAGAACCAGTCGGGGAAACGTACTGTGAATTAGGAACAGTAGGCAGTGAAAAGGAAGCCTGGTGGCCCCATGCCCTTTGTGTGTCTTTGCCTGCCCCTAAACCACCCCCAGAAGTCAAGCAACTGAGCAGACACAATGAATGCCAGGCTCTTGCCTCTTTCTGTGTTTAATATGGTCGATTTGTGCAAAACAGGAAGTTCTGCTGTGACAATGGCATTGTTTGTGGCTGAGAAATGTACTTTCGAAAACTCTAAAAACCATCGGTCCCTTGCGCTGTAGGTCAGCCGTGCTTATGGAACCTCCTGTTGGGTGGGCCCCTTTCCAACAGGGGCCACGATTTCCCCCTGCTCTGCCAGGAATCAACTCAAGAGCTGCTCTGTTCCTAAGACGGGGGACGGGACTGCTTAAGCCTTTTAGGAATTCCTAGCCACATGGGGCCCTGGCACCGCAAAGGAGAGGGGCTGGCTGTGGGCCAGCCGGGCCCTGTGAAGGCAGGGAGATTTACAGGGAGGTCACAGGAAACCCTCCCCCGCCTCAGGCTTTGGTCCTACATACACCGTTCAATCCGAGGTAGTGAGGTAGTGGTAGCAGGCTGGGGAAACTCAGAGGTAAGGTAATTCCTGGAAACAGAGGTAGACAGGAATGTGCCGTGGGCCCCAAGCTGGAGTCGGGACGCCAGTCCCTTCAGCAGGAACTTCTGGCCCCTGTTCAGTGGAATTGGAATTCCTGGCTCTGATTCACTCTGGTGGACTGCCTGGGACTTCTCTGGTCATTGTCTAAAATGACTTTTTTTTACTAGGCCAGGATGACGTTCTTTTGCAGAGTAGTCTTTTGGAATCAGGGTCCAGTTGGAAACCCGACTCTGTGGCTTCCTGGCTGTGTAACCTTGTGCAGGTTGTTTGACCTCTCTGAGCCTCAGTTCCTTCATGGAGTTTACAGGACAAAACCCAGCAATAGTCAAATCCCTGCTCTGCCACGTGATGTCCATAGGACCGTGGGCCAGACACTTAGCCCTTTGGAGCTTCGGTGTTCTCATCGTTGACAGGGGCATAACTATAGTGTCCACTCCAGAGCATAGTTGTCAGGATCAAAAGAGACAAACCCCTAAACAAGATAGAACGTGGCAAATAGTAAGAACTCAATAGACGCTTACTGTAATTACTGCTATGGTTGGAAATGGTAGCTATTAGAACATAACTTTGGAATAAAGTGCAATAAACACGGGAGCAAGTTGAACTTCAGGACCCCAGTGAAATCCTTCAGAACTCTCCTCTGGCTCCGGTCGACTGACTCAGTCAAGAACTGATGGAGCATCTACTATGTGCCAGTCACTTTGTTAGGAACAGGGGACCTGGCAGCTAACCAAACAGGCACACTTCCCACTCTCATGCGGCCTAATGTCTGGTGGGAGAATCAGACAATCAAATAATTTTATAAATTTAGAGTTAGTTCCCTAAAGTGAATTGAAGGAAAAATCTGGCAGTTATGAAAACTTATAATAGAAGGTGCCGGGGACACTTCTGGAGGAAGTACAGGTTGATTTGAGATCTGCAGATGAAGAAAGTGATGAAGTCTGCCCTATGTTCCTCCCTGGACCTGCAGGGGCCCTGACGCCTGGAGGTCTTCGCACCTCCACTCCTCTATACTCTGGGGGCCCCCTCCGCCAGGTGTAAGGTGCAGATTGTAATACTCAGGGATCGCCCTCCCTGCTTTCCCTTCGGGAGTTCGGGCAGACTAAAGATCAGAGTAACAGGTGCGCTTTGCAGAAAGGGGAAGTTGTATGATGCCCGAGAAGGCAGACTCGCAGCTGGAGACCCGGCCTGGATGGGAGAGAGCCAGCACCCAGCATCCAAGCCCTTCCCGGCTACCCCTGCAGACTCAGCAGACGGGGACTTGCATGTTTCCTGCCTACCCCACATTTCCCGGGCTGATGTAAAACGAGCGAAACGAGGCCAAGGGGTGCTGGCTATGGACGGAGGGTGTGTTGTTTCTCCTCGAGGTCTCCATGGTGCCAGGACAAGACATGGACTTTGATCTCCCTTCAGCAGTTGGCAGAAACCTCAGTTCTCACCGGAGGCCAGATCCACTTTTGAGGACTGATCCCTCAGCCCCACCACTGTCAGGAGCAGCCACTTCTGGAAGCTTCGCATCTAATTCAGGCTGGGAAAAGCATCTCGAATTCCTATTTCTGTCACCCACTCAATCCCTTCCATGGCCTTCCCTTTTCTTAACTTTGGAATAGTTTCAATTACCTGGCATACAATAGTCACCTGGGTTTAATTTTTTTTTTTTTTTTTTTTGAGAGGGACTCATTTTAGCCAAGCAATCGCCAACAATAGCTTGATTATACTCCTAAATTCTTTCGACACAAGCACTGTTTCTTCTCCAAAGCATGCTCTGACACTATCGGAACATTATACTGGTTCCCTGCCCTAGCAGTTTTGCCGGATCTCACCCACTGAAGAAACCAACTGTAAATATTTGACATTCCTCGCACCTCTGGAAGTCCCCGCAGTCTGACCTTCTGGGGCTCTCCATTTCAGCTTTAAAGCCTCAAAGAAGAATGGAAAGAAAAGGCCGGAGTGTGTTCCAGGCCCTAAAGCTCTGCCTCTTTATAAATAGTCACCGCTTGAGGGATGCGTGTTAGTTCGGGTGTCGCTGTAGCTTAGGTTTCTAATAAAGCCTTTTGTGTGTGTTTGGTCAAATACAGACACGTAGAATTTACCATTTTCACCATGTTTAAGTGTACGATTCTGTGGTGTTGAGTACATTCACAGTGTCATGCAGCCTCCAGCACTGTCCATTTCCAGAACTTTGTCATCATCCCAAACAGACGCTCTGTACCCATTAAACAGTAACTCCCCATTCTCTGCTCCTCCGGCCCCTGGTAGGCACTCATCTATTCTCTGACTCTACGAATTTGACTCTTCTAAGCACCTCATATAAGTAGAATCAGATAATACTTGTCCTTTGGCGTCTGACTTCTTCCACTTAGCGTGATGTCTTCAAGGTTCATCCGTGTTGTGGCACGTAAAGACTTTCATCCTTTTTTAGACCATTGTGTGTCTTTCTCCCACGTGTTGTTTATCCATTCATCTGTTGATGGACACTTGGGTTATTTCCATCTTTGGGCTAGTGTCTAATAAAGTTTAACATAATACATGGGATTTGGCTCCTCTGTGACTTAAGACCAATGTAACAACTACTTTTACTTCAGTTTATCCTCTAGAAACAGGATGTCAATCAGAGCAACTTCCCACACCAGGGCTCTGCAGGCAAAGTCGGGGCGAGGGACGGTGAAGGAGGAGTATCTGTGGTCACTGTGGACCTCGGCAGAGCTACACGGGAGGGTCTGGCTGGTCAGAGCTGGCACCCTGGTTGGGTGGGATTGCTCAACATGGGGTTTCTGCTTCTATAATACAAGAGAACTTTCATTCATTCATTCATTCAATTAGTTCAACCCATTCATTCTATTGTTCTCTCACTCATTCATTCCAATATTATTTAATACAGTCATGAGCTCAGACTGCCCTGAGCTTCCATCCACTAGAGGCAGAAAGACAAGCAAATCGACACTGACGAAGCCTAAAGGTAAGGGTTTCAGGAGAAGAAGCATGGTGCGCTGTGGGAACCCAGAGGAGGCACCTCTCCTGTATTTGGGAGCCAGGAAAGGCTGTCTGGAGGAAGTTCCCACCTGTGTCAAGTCCCTGGGGAAGGGAAGAATTTAGCCAGTGGAGCAGAGGATGGAAAGGGTGAACCAGGCCCAGGAGGGGAACACGAGGGCCCAGAGATGAAAGGGAGGACCAGCAGTTGGCTTACGTGTGTGTGACTTGTGTTTTGAGGTGGGGGTGCAGAGACTCATGGGAGGTGGGAGGTGAAGCCACAGGTGTGGGCAGGGACCATTTGGTGAGGGAACTCGGGTGGCGTTTAGGCTTCATCCTGGGGCAAAAGAGAAGTCGGATGGCTTTGAAGCAGGAGAAGAAGCATGCCCTGTTCTACCCTTGAGGGAGCCAACATCTACTGAGCACTTTCTGAGGGCTGGGTGCTGCTTACTTCAGTTAACCCTCACAACAGCTGACCAGGGTGGGTGATGAGGTCCAGAGAGAAACTTCCCAAGGCCCCCAAACGGGCCTGGCAGGATGCTGATACAACCATCACTTCTGCTATTCAGGGTGGTCTGTGGAACAGAGACCATTGTATCTCCTGGGAGCTGGCTGGAAATGCAGAACCTTGGCCCTGTACCTTCTGGATCAAACCCTGTCTTTTAACAGGGTCCGCAAGGGGTTCCTGAGCACGCTGAGGTCTGAGAAGCACTAGGGTGATTCCCAAGACTCAGTGCACATTAGAATCTCCCGGACAGTGCTCCAGCTCTACTCCTGGATGAATTATATCAGAATTTCTGGGGCTGCCACTCAGGCATCAGGACTTTTCAATGTTTCCCCAAATCCCTTGCATTCTGTGTCCCCCTTTCCAGGGAGGGCAGGCTGACTCCTGCAGGAAGGACCAGGCACCCAGCCACTGGAGACTCTGCAGCTTTAAGAACTGGAGCTGGCTGCCTGCCCAGGAGGCCACAGGAGGCCGCCCTGCCATTGCATGGGCCACGTGAGAACGGGCTGCGGGCTGCCACAGTCAGCGCTGGGGCTGGCCTGGGCTTGCAGACCTGAGCCCCACGAACAGCCCCAGCGGCGGTGGCGCAGGCGAGCCGAAGAAAAGGGACCTTTATGCCTTTTGGGGGGAAGCACACATTCTGCGAGGCCATGGAAACAAAGAGAGGAACTGTTTCTAGCCCTAATCCCAACATCTCAAACCAACAGTAAGTCAGGAGGGCACAGAACACGGCACAGCCCCTCCCGTGCCCCAGGACAGCACACAGCCCACCCCACCTGCAGCCGTGGAGCGTGGAGCCCTTTCTCCACGGGGGGCCTCTGGAAGTCAGGGCTCAGCTCCCGACAGGGACTACCTGACAACACCTCAGGTGTGGGTGGCGTTTCTCCACTCTGTCCCAACTCCTGCAGGGGCCTTGCAGTCCACGCCACTGCCCCCAGAATGCTGAGGTCTTGTGAGAGCAGAGAAAGTAAAACAGAAACCTGTCAGTGTAACTGTTGGTCTTGGGGCCGCCAGCTTGCCTGGGAAGAGGCAACGAAGCTGAGGGCCGCAGCGGGGGTGGCCGAGGGGGCTGTGGCCGGCACCGGCAGTTGGCCTGCAAAGTTTCTCGGGCACCCGAGGGCCTTTTGAGGAGGGAAAGGTGGAGGGGGGGGGCAGCAACCAGATCATCACCTCCACCTTGCCTGGAGACAGAGAACTGTGAATCCCATTCCAGGCTCTCTCCAGGTCATGAGTGGGCTTGTCTCCGTCTCCATGGGGGACCACCACCAACTTAGCACATGCAGTGACTCGCTTGGGACCCATGTGTCACCAAACGCTAAAGGCAAAGCCTTGTGACTTTGGGGTGTCTCTTCTCTCATGTTATCTGTGCCTCCCTGCCCACCTCCTTCATTACGGACAGTTGAGAGCTAACTATAATCCGCCTTACTTCCTGAGACTGCGTGCAAAAATTATCATGCGTTGGGGGCGGGTAGCAGGTTGAGATTACGTTGGCAGAAAGGAGAGGTTGGCATTGATTGGCACGCAGAGGAGGGAAGCTACTGTGTGTCTTCAAGATCACTGGGTACATGCCAAAAGGAAGGGAAGGGGAGGTTTAAGAGTAGGGAGCAAAGAGAAAGCTGGCTTTACCAGCGGGTGGAGTGAAGATGAGGAAGAAGGAAGAGGAAGGTGGCCTGAGGTGAGGGGCAGGGCAGGGTGGGGTTAGCAGAGAGAACGCTGAACTGTGGCTTGTCCAAAATGATGATGAAGCATCTGAAGGAGCCAGATATGACATCCGGCGGCAGGGCTAGATCCCAGAGATCAATTGCTGGCCCCTGAAGTGTTTTATTTATTTATTAATTTGAGCATCTTTGGAAAATGGGGAGACTTCACGTATGACTCTGAAAGGCCTGGACGCCAGGCTTACACGGCGGTCCCCACTCACACGCAAGCATTTTGCCTGCCCCACCCCACTCCGCAACCTCTGTACCTGCCCAGTTCCCATGGGCATTGCAACTTGCTGTTACTCCTGGTCTTGATGATAATGATTTTCTTCCATCGAGCCTTCTATTGAGTGTGTGTGTGTGAGCCGGTGTGTGTGCGTGTGCGCGTGTGCGTGCCAGGCACACAGGTGTGCTCTCTTTCGATGAATTTCAATTAATCTCTCCCCTTTTCGGTTGAGGGTGACAGATGCACAAAACCAGACATACCCCTCTCCTTAACAGATTCCACAGCCTTTCCAGGCGATCTGCCAAATTGCTAGATGACATTTGCATTAAAAAAATTGAGTGCATTTTCCTATTTTGATTTTAAGTATTTCCCAGCCTGCGTTAAGGCGCTATTTCACGTATGCCACACTTAATAGCTTTGAAAGCATTTCTTAAACATAGTGGATTCATTTTCTCCTTCTAGCAGTTCTGTGAGATCGATAGTTTGGGTCCCCTTCCTGTGCTCTCTTGGAGAAAACAGGCAGCAGAGAAACCAAATGACTTGCCTTGGTCCTGCAGTAATTTTGAAGAAAAGTTAGTAAGAGTAAGCTGTGTCCTTTACACTGCATGGAACTGTAAAACATTCTGCTTTGAAAAGCATAGTGACTAAGGGTAGGATTTCCATCCAGAGTGCTGGTTTGACCACTGGTTAGGCCACTCAGTAGCTGTGCATCTTCAGACAAAGAACTGAATCTCCCAGTGCCTCCTTCTGTAAAATGGGGATAACAGCCCTTATCTAGGGAGCATTGTGTGGATTAAATGAGACAACATATGCAGAGTATCTAGAACAGTGCCTGGTACGCTGTAAGGTTTTGATAAATATCACCATCAGTACTCAAACTACTAGTATCTGTACCTGTGGGAAACATTCTGTATGACTTAGGGCACAGGCTAAGTTGTAACAAAAAGACCCCAAAATACATTGGCTCCAGAAGGATAGAAGTGTATTTCTCTTTCATTCACTGGCCAGGAGTTAGATGGTCGGTGCAAGACAGGGAAACAACTCTGCTCCACAGGGTCATTCAGGAACCCAGGTTCCTTGAACTGTGTTCCTTCCCACCCCCTAGGGGCCTAGGGTATCCCCCTCTTCTGCATAGCTGTAGCTGCTCAAACACGTCCACCTTCTGCTCCTCCTACAGGCAAACAGCCCCCTTCTCGATGCTGTGACTCAGAAGCTGCTCAGGCCCATCTGCTCAGATCGCTCATTGACCAGAACTCGGGGAAACTGAGCTGCAGGTGAGTCTGGGAAATGTAGTCTGTAGCTGGGCCAACTAAATACACCCAACTAACACGCAGGAGTTCTCTTACTAAAAGGAAGAAAGGGACGGCAGAAATTGGGAACAGGTCATGGTCGTGGGGCCATACCGTCCCAGATGTGCACCTTGGACCTGAATCTGGAGGGGTTAGTGCCTGCTCAGGCTGCCGGTTTCTCAGCCCATCTGAGCTCTACTTCTTATTGGATGCCTGATTTACTCTTGGATTTCTTCTTTAGCAAAATCCAGGGACAGCTCTGGGCTCCATGTTTCAGATAAACACCTCTGGTGGTGGCATAGTTATTTCCTGTGGGCTCACCAGACTGACTATCCATTGGGTTGGGCAGCCTGTCCCCTTATCACCCACACCTCCTAGCAAGGGGGCATTGGCTCTGTTTGTTTTCTTCCGGATCTTTTGACAACTTCCCCAACCTGCAATGTAAATTCCATCCTCCAGAGGTGTGATCTTGAGTCCGGGGTGGCTGATTAAGGAAACGTCCCTGCTCCTTCCATTCTCCTGGAGTCCATCCTTGCATGTGTTGAAGAGGGAACCTTCTCCCCACCTCATCAAAGATCACCTATGAGCCCACAGGCGTGTAATAAAGAAATCAAGCCACATATTTGGTGAGTGATTTCTCAGCCAAGTGGTCCTGCAGCTCTGCGGTCTTAGAGTTCAACCTCCATGGTGGATTTCTGAAAGCACTAAGTTAAATAACAACTGGCTCAATGAAAGGAAGTGTAGATCAACATTCCATTCTTATCATTGCAAGTAACTAAGGTTGGATGGGCCACAAAAGGGAATACCAATTGTCTGGGGGAGCTTACTCCAGGGACAGAGAAGGTACTTTGATGTATACTGCCTAACAGATGAAGAGGGAAATATGGATTTGTTGAGGGCCTGCCATGTGCCAAGCACCTGCTCAAGGCAGAAGTCAGAGCCCTGAGTAACAAAACAGGCACCTGATGGAGTCTATAGCCTAGCAGGGGTGCTCTGCATTAACCATCTCATTTAATCCTTGTACAATGCACAAAGCATGTATATTTCATATTTTGTGGACCAAAAATGTGAGCTCAGAGAAGGAAATGGTAGGGACGGTTTTAACCCCATGTCTGCCTGATTCTAAAATTCCTGCTCTTTCCATTTTTATTTCATCTGCCTCCAGACACTGTCTTTGTTGAAGAGGGACTCTAGCCTATACACAGACGTGACCTGGCCCCTTGTGCTAAACACCTGAACCAGTGACAGCTATTAACTGAGGGCTTGGCTTCACTTGACTGTGGTGGTTGGGTTTTCGCTCTAACCCACATCTCTCTCTCTCTCATCCCTGTTGCCCGCTTATCCTTCTGTGTGCACCCATCCCTGCTCCTTCCTGGGGCTCTGATTGCTAGAGGAGGATTGTCCACCACATCATCTGGACCATTAGAGTCCTGGGTTCCCAAGGCTGCCAGGAAACTTTTCCAAGTGTTCCTAGACCCTCCCCTGTCCCATTTGGTCATTGGTGTCTCCTCCTGACTATTCCTCTTCCATCAACCCCTGTTTGAACCTCCATTTCATTGTCTGTCATTATCATGATGGAGGATCCATCCTGTCCACTGATAAAACTGAACAAAATTTAGGGCTGAAGAAATTTTTAAAGTCCTCCCTGGCCGTGCCCCAGTGTGTCTCCTACTCTGCTTCTCCACTCCTCCCATACCAGGGAAGACGTGTGCTCCTGCCCATGGCTGATGTTCTCTGTGTGCTGCAGACTCCCTCCCACCTCCCTTGGAGGCCCCCTTCAGCCACTGTGTTCTCTTGCTCACATCGTCAGCCTCTTGTCTACTGACATTCTCATCAGTCTCTCCAGTCTGAACAGTACTCTCTTCTTGATCCCATATTTCTGTCTAACTTCTCCCTTTAGTTTCCCTTTCTCTCTCCCTTCACAGCCAAGCTTCTTGAAAGAATTGTCTACCCTGGCTGTCGACACTGCCCACCTGCACATTCAGTCCTCCATCACCCATTGTGATCTGGTGTATGTTCCCATGATCAAATGCCCAGACTGATGTCATAAAAGACAGCCATTCTCCAGGTCCAGCTGGTGTTTTTCTTCCCTGAGGTGACTCTATCTTTCTAGAATGTTGGTACTATTGCACACCCCCACATTTTGAGCCCCTCTCTCTAGGTGAGAGGTACCTAGCTAGCAGGTGTCTCTGCTCTCTAGGTTTCCACTTTACTTTGCTGGACATTGTTTTCCATCTCCTTATGGTCTCCTTATGGAGACCTCCTTTTCCACTCATTCCCTGAATGTCCCCTGGGCCTCTGTGTCTCACCCACTGCTCTTCTCGCCCTCTCCCTTGGTGTCTTTGGTGTCCTCCCCACTCTCCCTCTTGACATCTGGTCCTGAATGTCCCATTTCTCATGGACAGCTGCTGTGGCTGTCCCCAGGCTTCTCCCACTTAGCATTCTAAAGCCAGACTCCTTATCAGGCTCTTCCAAGACTTACCCACCTTCTAATGTCCCTTATTTTCAGGAATGGTACCACTACCCCAGCTGCCCATGCCAGAACAAAGGGATCTAGTCATTATCTTGGAATCCCACTTCTCATTGCATCTTTTGCTTTCAATCAGGTATCATATTCCGGTGAATCTAGCTCTTCCAACTCCTGTAATCCCCCCTTCCCCCTCATTCCCCTACCGTTGGGGAAAGCTTTTATTGCTTCTCACCCAGCTGTGGCAAAGGACCCTTGAGGGACTGCCTCTACTTCTGTCCTCCATTGGAGTACCACCATAGGTATTCTTCTAATGCCGTTGGCTCAGGGCATCCTCCTGATCTTCAGTGCTCCCAAATATCTCCGATAAAGTTCATGTGCCTTTAGTTAATCACATGACCCTTCCTGAGTAATTCCTTGCCTACCTTTCCAGCCCCTCTCCATCTTGACTCCAAGTGTGCCCACCACTCAGCGGGCTGCGCGTTCATGCCTCGGGACATGCCTTTACCAGCAGGGCCTTCTTCTACCTCCCTCCTGGGGCTAATTTCCGGTTGTCTGTCAAAACTCAGCTCAGGCAGCATCACGTAGACCGTGACTGCCTGGCACTGCTCTCCCAATTTCACTCACCAATTTCCCCATCAGCAGCTCCAGGGCTGAAGCACGTTGTCGGCACATAGAAGGTGCTCTACAGAAGGTAAAGGAATGGACTATTTTTTCAGAAACTTCTCTCACTCAGGAAGCCTGAGGCATCAGGTTAAGGTCCATTGTAAAACTCTCCAGGGTGTATCGGGTTTTTTTTTTAAATGGAAGCACGGTTTGGCCTTGACAATCAGACATTTAGAAGCTGCACAGCCAGTCAGCTGAGGGCCGAGCTAATTCACCCCCAAGGAGCTAAGCAAAAGGAAGAAGGACTGCTGTCCCTCCTCCCCTCTCCGTCTTTCCTCTGGGCTGTCAGAATACATGGTATTTTTGCATTTGCCCTGGGGTTCTTTATTCTCTGGGGTTTCTGAATTCCTTCAATTATGGCATTTGGCCTAGGGGGCTGACAGTTCAGCGGGATTCAAGGCTTCGGGTAGGAAACAGGGTCTGTGGGGGTAGCTGCTTGTGAATTCGTGGTGGATTGGACTTTCTGTGAGCAGTGCCCTCCCCCAGCCAGGAGCACGGAAGGCTCAGAGAAAGCCTCGGTGGAAGGTGATGCTGCCCAGGCCAGGGAAAGCCTGTGCTCCTGAAACCACTGTTGGCATCTCGCTCGGATTTTGTGGTTCAGTAGAAGCAAATCCTCACGTTTTACAGACGCTTTCATTGTTATGATGCGATTTTACCTCCGTACTTGAACTTTACTTGCCGCCAAATCTGTTCTCTGGAATGGCCGGGATTCTGTCTGTGAATCACCTCAGCACTTCAGATAAGGCACTGGCTGGCTGTCCAGCTGTGTGGACCAGGACCGGTCCAACGGCCCAGACCATGAGAGCCAGAGAGGCCAGGAGCCTCGTCCCTGTCACCAGAGGAGACCTCTACTTCTGCTGCTCCCCCCCAAGTCTGGGCTCCCCGTGGCTGAGGAGATTGGCTGGGATCAGATACATCACAGAATGTGCAGATCAGGACCCAGGGTTTGCAAGTGACAGTCCCAACTTATGACTTATGCAAGAAAGATGAATTTACTGGCTGAAAAGGCCCAGAGGGAGATCTGTATTTAGCTATGCTTGTTTGTAGGGTCAGGGATAGTATCATCAAACCATGCCTCTCCCTTCATACCCCTTGGCTCTGCTTCCTTCTCAGCTGCCTCCTTTCTCGGGCCAGCCCCTTCTATGGAGGGACAGAAATTGTCCTTGCATCTAGTGATTTCAGGGCAAGAAACTCTTCTTTCCCAACAGCTACACAAATTCAAAAGGTAACGTCGATTGCCTATTTATTCTGGGTCGTGTGACTATCTGAGTCTGTTTGGGCTGCTAAAACAAAAATACCCCAGACGGGGGGCTTAAACAACACACATTTATTTCTCACAGTTCTGAAGGCTGGGAAGTTCAAGATCAAGGTGTGGGCAGATTTGGTGTCTGGATAGAGCCCACTTCCTGGCTGACCTCACAAGGCAGAAGGGGAAAGGAAGCTCTGTGGGGTCTCTTCTATAAAAGCACTAATCCCATTCATGAGGGCTCTACCCTCATGATGATGTCATCACCTCCCAGAGGCCCATCTTCTGATACCATCACACTGGGGGCTAGGATTCCAATATATGAATTTTGGGGACAGATAAATAGTCCATTGCAGTGACCATCCCCAAACCAACCAACGTGATCTTGGGGGATGGGGTATTTTGATTGGTCACCTGGGTCTGAGAGAGAGATTGACAGCCCCACCAGGGAAGGGACAGTCAAAATGTCTGGGCATGTATGAGTTTCTCAGGGCTGCCACAATAAATTACCACAATTTGGTGGCTAAAAACAACAGAAATGTATTATTTCACAGTTCGGGAGGGCAGACGTTTGAAAGCAAGGTGTCAGCAGGGCCGCATTCCCTGCCAAGACTCTAGGGAATAAATCCTTCCTTGCCTCATCCAGCTTCTCTGGCCCCAGGCAGTCCTCAGCGTTGCTGGTTTACAACTGTTTGATCCCAGTCTCTGCCTCCACCATCCTGTGGTGGCTCCTTCTGTGTTTCTCTTGTTCTGTGTCTCGTCCTCCTATAAAGACACTCATCATTAAATTCAGGATCCACTTGATTAATCCATAATGATCTCATCTTGAGATCTTTCACTTAATTACATCTGCAAAGACCCTTTTCCCGAATAAGTTCATATTCACAGGTGATGGGAGTTAGGACTTAGATGTATCTTTTGGGGGGGGGGGCATAATTAAACTAATTACAGGGCAGAAAGAAAGTAATAGATAGCCCCTACACTCTACCTCTTGACTGCCTAGCATATAAACAATTTCAGAAATGCACCACCATACAAACACTTTTTCCCCATACAAACAATTTCAGAAATGCACCACCCCAGCGTGGTAAAGGCTGCCCACACGTAAGCAAAGCTGGTGGCTGCGCGCATTCTTCTTGGTCGGGTCTGGATGTTACTCTTAAGAATCTGTCACTGACAGCTAACTGATCAAGTTCAACACCCCAGCATTTAATGGTGGAGGAAACAAAATAAGACAGTTGGAAGAAAAACCACTTGGCATTGAATAAAGGGAATAAGGGAAACAGCATGTTATGGTCACTTGGCCAACATGCTGCAGAAGAGGATTGGCAAGAAGCCACTTCATATCTACTGGAAGATAGAAGTTCCTCCATCATCCAGGGGTGCTTGGGGTTCTGCTCTCTGAAAGACTCTCCCTTGCTCATTACCCTCCGCCAGTGGCATCAGAGAGAATGCACCTTCTGGAAACTGTATACTCAAACAGGCCCCTTTGTGAGGATCTGAGTACCGAGGTCTGGGCCTGGCCCCAGCAGTTGAGCAATCCCGTGCTGTGGTTTGCTAGACTGGGGTGTCTCCAGCAGTATGACTCTCTAAACTTTGAGACAGTTGCTGGGCAGTGAGTTTTCTGATAACTCCATGAGCTGGCAACTGGAGCTGGAGCCCAGTCAAGTCATGCTCTGGAATCTGGACCCTGTCCTCACCGTGTCTGTCTGCTAACATCATCTCTGTGCTCTGCCCTCCCCTAGCTTTCATTTAGACTTATAGCCATTTGACCTCTGTCCTGGACTCACTGGGGGTGGGGGGGAGGCGCCAGGCTAGGGCTAATCGGCCCACTTGCCCTCGGGCTCTTTCCCAATGGATGGCAGTCTACAGCAGGGGCAACTGCCACTTTGGCCAGGCCGGGAGGGCCCAGCAAGAGCTGCTAGAGGGGAAGAAGCCCTCTCCAGGCTTCCTCTCTTACCTCCCACTGTGTTTTCCTTCTCCCAGACTGTGCTGGCACCAACCTTAGCCCCAGGCAGGGATTTGACTTTTGCAATCCCGAAAGATGATGTTCTGGCTCTCAGCTCAGTTGAATTACTAGCCACAGGCAGAAGGAGGATCTCGTGGCTCTGTTTTCCCATTTCCCGGCTTTCAGAAAGGCCAGCTGAGATTCAAGTGTGTCTTTTTGTTAGAGTACCTCACTAAAGGCTGAAGAAGGGCGCCTGGGTGGCTCAGTCAGTGAAGCGTCTGCCTTCGGCACAGATCATGATCCCAGGTCCTGGAATCAAGTCCCGCTTCGGGCTCCCTGCTCAATGGGGAGTCTGCTTTTCTGCCCTTCCTCTGGCTTGTGCGCTTTCCCTCTCTCTCTCTCAAATAAATAAATAAAATCTTTTAAAAAGAAAAAAGACTGAAGAAGTAGCCAACGCACACCCATAACCTGGCTTTTTTTTTTTTTTTAACAAGTTTTTTAAATTTCCAAACTCACTGGGCATGTAGTTTGAATCCCCAAACTCAACACTCAACAGAGTTTAGCAGCTTTGCTCCACCTAACAGATATTGCTCACTTCCTGGTCAGGGATGGGAAGCTCCACACTGCCCTGCTCCCCACCCCAACATGGCCAATGCCACATATTAGGGCTTGTCACTTGCAAAGCCCTTCTCCGATACAAAATTCTATGCTACACAGCACATTTTTTATCGCAACTGGATCCACAATTGTCTACGTAATGGGAATCAGGAATAGTTGGATCAAGACACTCAAATGACAGGATGAGGACTTTGCCTGTCTCTTACCCCTCTCTACCCTCTGTGACTCCCCAGTCCTTGTTTCTGCTTTTCTCTCTGCTGGCTTCATTTTCAGGCTGATTTCATGGAGCTCTAGGCTTGCCATGCATTTACATATAGCAATATTACCTCTTTCTTGATTGTTCCAACAGAAGGACATGGACGACTCTGACTGGGCTGGCTTGGGACCTCTGTTCATCCCTGTATTAACCACTGAGGCCAGACAAGAGGAGGTACCCTGATTAACTGTCCTGAGTCACATGCCCACCAGATAGCCCCTCTGGGTTTCAGGGAAAGGCAGTTTCTGAAAGGAAAAAATGCTTGAGAGGCAAAAATAAATGTTCAGAAGTTAGGCCTCTGAGCAGGTTCTTGATCTGCATTTTCTTGTTGGACCAGAGTATGACAGCAGTCTGCCCGGCCTTTGCATGCACCGTCAGGAGATTGGACCTTTCTCCTGCATCCTTAACCACCACGGAGAGGCTTTTTATCTTTTATGTTAATTTTTTCTGTAATTGTGAAATGTATCATGCATACCTATAAGCCTTATGTTCAGCTTAAAGAATAGTAAAACAAACACCTGCATCCCGACCTCCCAAGTTAAGAAATAGAAGAGTGTGAGTTTCTTAGAAGCCTCCGAATGCCCCTCCCCAGTCAATACTCCTCTCTCTATCAGAGAGAACCTATACAGAATTCATCAGCCCTGCTTTTCTTTATAGTTTTACCACGCGTGTGCGCGAGCACGCACACACACACGCACGCGTGCACACACTTAAATCTCTAAGCAGTATGTTATTTGGTCTTGCAGAGCATGGATGCCTATTTTAATGCTATATTTAAGAATACAATATATAGGGCCGCCTGGGTGGCTCAGTCATTAAGCATCTGCCTTCGGCTCAGGTCATGATCCCAGGGTCCTGGAATCTTGCCCCGTACTGGGCTTCCTTCTCTGCTGGAAGCCTGCTTCTCCCTCTCCCACTCACCCTGCTTGTGTTCCCTCTCTTGCTGTGTCTCTCTCTGTCAAATAAATAAATAAAATCTTAAAAAACAAACAAACTTCAGACCTTGCCTAAGGTCCCCCCATGCTGGATAGCATAAATCTCCGTGTTTGAAGATTTATTACCAAAAAAAAAAAAAGCAATCCTCAGTATGGTCTTCTGCTGATGGATTTGTTCAGTATCATCAGGGACTTAAAACACTGATAGAGGGTGCCTGGGTGGCTCAGATGGTTAAGCGTCTGCCTTCAGCTCAGGTCATGATCCCAGGGTCCTGGGATCGAGCCCCACATCGGGCTCCCTGCTCAGCAGGAAGCCTGCTTCTCCCTCTCCCACTCCCCCTGCTTGTGTTCCCTCTCTCGCTGTGTCTCTCTCTGTCAAATAAATAAATAAAATCTTTAAAAAAAAAAAAAGAATACAATATATATTCTTCTGTGACTTCTTTCACCCAACATTACATTTTTGAGATTCATTTATGTTGATGCAAGTCACTGTAGTTCATTTCTACTGCTTCATACTAGTCCACTGTGGGAGTATCCCACACTGAGTTTATCTCTTCTATTCTTTTGAGTGTATACCTATGCGTGGAATTGCCAGTTTGAAGGGCGCTCACATCCTCAAGTCTCCTGGATGATGCTAATACCCCCCTTCAAGAGACTGCAATAATCTATGCTTCCACTAGCGATCAATGATAGTGTTTTGGTTGATCTCATTCTTGTCAACTCTAATTTTTGTCAGTCTCATGGGCGTGGTCTGTGGCTCCCTGTGGTTGTAATTCGTAAGTATTTGCTTACCATTGATGTGGAGATTCGTTCCATGGTCTATGAACCATCTGCTTTTCCACTGCTGTGAAATGCCTGTTCATGTCTTTTGCCTATTTTCAAATGGGCTGTTGGTATTTTTTTTTTTATTGATTCATAAGAGCTCTTTATGGGTTTATAGGATTATAATCTAATATCAGTTCTGTACATTCAGATATCTACCTGCAGTTTGGGATTGCCTTTGCATTTTATTTATGGTGACTTGAACAGAAACTGTTTATTTTCATGTGAAATTTTTCTTGTCCAAGACACCTTTAACAAGCTGGGGTCATAAAGATATTTCCCAATATTATCTTCTGAGAATTTCTTATTTTGTCTTTCATATTTTAAGTGTTAAATTTTTCATGTTTTAAGTATTTAATCTACCGGGATTTGATTTTTGTGATTGCTGTAAAATGGCTGGCTCCCAGTTTTACTTTCTTCCCCACTGATTTGTAATGTCTTCTCCACCAGAAATCAACTTTCCATGTGTGACTGCCTGTTTTTTTCCTCCGAGCTCCCAAACTTTCTGTGTCGAGTGCCAGTTTTTCCCACAATCCATTGCAGATCAATAGTTTTATAAGTACAATAAAAATCAATTACTAGAAAAATGATATTTAAAAAGATACACAAAATAAAGGTCCCAAGTTTCTATTATTAGATTCAGCAAACTTCAACTTACTCTGTCAAATTTCTATCCAAGTGTCCAAGGGCTTACTGTTCATGTTTGTACTGATCCTGGGCCCGTGGCAAACAGTTCAAAGATGACAAGCAATGTTCAGACTATACTTTGAGTAGTTTTACTCTGTTCTGCTCTACAGATGTGTTTGTTTATTCTTGCTCTAATGTCACCCAATCTTTTTTTTTAGACTTTTTTTAAAGACTTTATTTATTTACCAGAGAGAGAGAGAGAGAATGCAAGCAGGGGGAGGGACAGAGGGAGAGGGAGAGAGAGCATCTCAAGCTGACTCCGTGCTGAGTGGAGCCCGATGTGGGGCTCGATCCTACGACCCCAAGACCACGACTCGAACCAAAGCCAAGAGCCAGATGACCAACCGACTGGGTACCCAGGTGCCCCTCACCCAATCTTTTTTTTTTTTTAAAGATTTATTTATTTATTTGAGAGAGAGAGAATGAGAGACAGAGAGCATGAGAGGGAGGAGGGTCAGAGGGAGAAGCAGACTCCCTGCCGAGCAGGGAGCCCGATGCGGGACTCGATCCTGGGACTCCAGGATCATGACCTGAGCCGAAGGCAGTCGCTTAACCAACTGAGCCACCCAGGCGCCCTCACCCAATCTTTTTTAAAAAATGTGGTAAAATATCCATAACTTCAAATTTACCATCTTAACCATTTTGAAGTATACATTTCAATGGCATTAAGTACATTCACTTGATATACAACCATCAACACCATCCATCTCTGGAACTTTTTCAGAATCCCGAACTGAACCTCTGTCCTCATTAAACAATAATTCCCCTTCCCACCCCCCACCACCCTGCTTCCTAGTCCTAGTAACCACCATTCTACTCTTGTCTTTATTGATTTACTATCTCCGGTGGCTCAGATAAGTGGAATCATATGGTATTTGCATCTGGCATACTTCACAAGCATAATGTCGTCAAGGTTCATCCAGGTAGCACGTGTCAGAATGTCCTTCCTTTTTGGAATATTCCGTTGCCCGTGTGTACCATGTTTTGTTTATCCATTCAACCATCAGTGGACCTATTGCAGAATATCATGAATAATATTATTGTGAATATTGTGCCTATGGTAGCTGCTACAGATACAGGGGTGCAAATGTCTGAGTTCTTACTGTCCATTCGTTTGGGTGTATACCCAGAAGTGGGGTTGTGGTTTGATGTTTAATGACTTTGAGTACATGTTATACTATTTTCACAGAGGCTACCTACACCATCCTACATTTCCACCAGCAATACACAAGTGCTCCAATGTCTCCACATCCTTGTCAACACTTGTTATGTTCTGTTTTTGTGTATTGTTTTGTTTTTAATAATAGCCATCTTAATGGGTGTGGTGCGAAGTGGTAATTTTTTTTGAAGATGTATTTATTTATTTTAGAGGGAGACAGAGAGAGAGAGCGCTGGGGAGAGGGACAGAGAGAATCTTAAGCAGACTCCATGCCAAGCGTGGAGCCCGACATGGGGCCTGATCCCACGACCCCGAGATCATGACCTGAGCCAAAACCAGAGTCGGACGCTCAACTGACTGCACCACCCAGGCATCCCTGAAGTGGTATTTTATTGTGGTTTTGCTTTGCATTTCTGTAATGATTCGTGATTTGAACATCTTTTCATGTGCCTGTTAGCCCTTTGTATACATTCTTTGGAGAAATGTCTAGTCAAGTCCTTTCTCATTATTTCATTGGGTTGAGGTTTTTTGTTTTTAGTTTGTTTGTTTTTGCTGTTGAGTTGTGGGAGTTCTTTTATTTAATCTTCATTGCTATGGTTTTATAAGAAGTCTTGATAGCTGGTCGAGGAAATGTACCCTACCGCCAAATAGACACATATGTGTCTGTTCTTTAAAAATGATTTGGCATTTCTTGGCCCTTTGCTCTTAACTTTGGAATCAGTTTGTTGAGTTTCTTTTTAAAAAAAATCCTGTTTGGATTTTGATTGGAATTGCCTAAAATGTGTACATCAATTTGGGGATAACTGATAATATTTACAGTATTGAATCTTTCCATAATGAGCATGCTGTCTCTCCACTTACTTAGGTCCTTTAAAGTCTTTCAGTAAAGTTTTACAATTTTCTCCATAATGGCTTTCACATGTTTTGTTAGATTTACTCTTGAGTATTGATATTTGCTCATGCTCTTATAGGTGGTATCTTTTTAAATTACATTTTCTAACAGTTACCGGTAAATAGAAATACAACTGACTTTTACATATTGCTTTTGTATCCAGAAAACTTCCTGAACTCTCATACCAATTTTAATAATTTATTTGTAGATAATGCTGGGTTTTCCATCCAGACAATCATAAGAGCTGCAAGGGTTTTTTTCCTTCCTTTCCAATCCTTACACATTTCGATTTGTTTTTTTCCCCTTTGTTCTAGTACACTGGCCAGTATAATGCAGTGATAATGGGACTTCCTAGGCCTTGTTCCAGATCTTAAAGGGAGTGCTTTCAACATTTCATCATTAAGTATGGTGTGGGTTTTTTTGTTCTTTTTTCTTGTCTTGAGAAACAGAATCAATAGGAGATATATCTATATTATCTATTGTATCTTATATATAATATAGAAGAAATTGCTCACGGGATCATGGAGGCTGAGAAGTCCCACGCCCTGTTATCTGCAAACCAGAAACCCAAGGAAGCCAGTGGTGAACTTTTCAGTCTGAGCGAGTCCAGAGGCCTGAGAACCCGAGGCGCCAGTGGTGCAGGTCCTAATTAGAAGGCAGGAGAAGACCAATGTCTCCGTTCAAACTGTCAGGCAGAAGGCAGATCTCCCTTCCTCTGCTTTCTTGCTCTATTCAGGCCCTCCATGAATTGGATGATGCCCACCCATGGGTGGAGGGCCATCTGCTTTACTCAGCCCACTGATTCAAATGCTAATCTCATCTGGAAACACCCTCACAGACACACCAGAAATAATATTTAACCAACAATCTGGGCACGCCATGACCCAGTCAAGTTGACAGAAAAGATTAACTATCACAATATTCTTGGTTTTGTTACTTGTCTACTTTATTATTTTTATTTTGTTATTTGCTGTTGATATTGTTCCTCTCCTCCTCTTTTTTAACAATGCTTTAAAAATATGAAAACCATTCTTAGCTCACAGGCTGTACAAAAGAATTTGCCAATCCCTGGTTTAGATTACCTCCCCCCCGCCACCCCCCACCCCCGATCTCAATGAAGTTTTGCTGTTTCCTACAATATAGTGATGCCTGTGTAATTTCTTAAAGTAAATACCTTTGGAAGTGCTGAGTTAGAGCCACAGTGACCACCCACCATACTGATGTACACCACCCTGCGTGAAATCCGTACTACCGTATCTTCACCCACCAGATCTGGTGTCTTTTCAAACTAGTTCCAACCTGGACCACACCAAATGCCTCTAACACTCAGACGTTGTGACTCGATTGTGAACACTCAACTAGACTCTGGCTCTCTCTTGCTGCCCTCTCCTGGCTGGCTCGTTGTTGAGAATTCGCTGTGAGTCCTGGTGGAATTCCTGTGGTTCCTGGTACCTCCAGGTCTGGTTGCTGGTCTCTAGACTTGTCAAAGCCTGTACCGTGGAAAGTACCAGCAGGACTCTTAACACTGGCTGTGATGGCCAAGTTTATTATTTCTTGTACATAATAAGGTCCTGAGAGTTTTTGAGCGCAGGTATTATGTAAAAAGAAGAGTTAGCATGTAGTGAATGTTTACTATATGCCAAGCATGTTAAACAAGCATTATTTCACTTCATCCTTGTAACAACCACATGGGCGCCAACCCTTTTGATTGTTCAGCATTCCCCTTGTACAGGTGATGAAACTGAGACCCAAAGAGATTGCATAACTTGGCCAAGGGCCACAGCTAGTAGGTAGTGGAGCTGGATCTTGGAGTTCAGTCCATACTGATCTGACTCTAAAACCCACGCTCTTCACCTGCTACCCAAGGTTCTCGATCTTTGGTAGCGTCTAAATCAGTGGGAATCCTACGGAGCCAGAAATTTGCAATTTTATCAAGCACTCCAGGATTCTGAGGCAGGTGTCCTGAAGAGCTATGCTTTGAGAACGCTGCCTCCCATAAATAGACACGGAACTGCAGAAACCTAGAACTATTTAACACCAGAAGCCTCATCCTGCTGTGGAATGAAATGCTGGGCCGACCCGCCTTCTTTGAATTCAAGAGGAGATGAGAAGAAGTGATAAAATGTAAGGCATCTTATCTCTTCCTGTCCCTCCGGCTTCCCTGCCCCACTCCCCGCCTAAGCCACAGAGGAGGGCAGCTCGGTCACATTTACCGAAAGAGGTAGAACATTCCCCTTTGGCTGATAAAGAGCCCTGAGCGAGTGTATACTGGTTACAGGAGAACGCTCAAAATCGGAGGGGGAGCCTGACTGCTCCGAGGAAGAGTGTCACATCTTAAGGGAAAAATACAGACTGAACCACCTAGCAAATCCCCTTTCCTTTCTTTAATAAGTTAGACCCGGGGGGCTCAGGCTGTCGGATCTGGAACTGTTCACGGCTTGCTGGGCAGAAACAAAAGGAAAAATAATTTGTTATAATCCAAACACAATGAACTTGCCGTGAAACAAAGCGGCTTGGGCCACAACCATTCCTTGGCGCACTCTAGCTTTCCAGCCGCAAATCTATGTTTGGCAAGGAAGGGGATGGAAACTTCTCCCCACCTGGTAGCCAATGTTTCCTTGAACTTCTCTATGTCTCCTTGGCTCCTGGGTGGGGTTGGCATGCATCTGTGGGGCAGGGGTGTGGGGCACACGCCTGTGAGGGCCGGCCACGGGTTTGTGCCCAGCAAAGAAGAAACATAGCAGGGACAGAACAAAAAGGATGCCAGGCATTGCACTGGGTACTCGAGACGACGGGATCTTCCCACAGCCCACAGAGGTGTTGGCATTAGATCTTCATTTGACAGATGACTCATGATCTTCATGAGACAACTGAGGCACAAATACACAGAGTAACTTGCCCAAGACCACCCAGATAATAAGTAGAGCCGGGAATGGAACCCAGAGTCCTGGCCCCTTCCACACAGCCATGTGCCACAGTAAGGGACCTTGCCCTCCGTGTTTGTTCTTCGGGATAGATCTTGCACTTCCAGTCCAAACAGGTTCTTCTCACAGGCCTTGGCAAAAGACCACTTGCCCTCAGGCCCAAGAATAATGTAAATACAATGGGCCATTTTTTAAAAATGAGAATACATATGTCAAGCACTTTGCCCAGCGCCTGGTACTTCTTAAACTACTCAGCAGACCTCCGGGCATTGTCGGGCCCCTCACCAGGGTGTTCCTGGCTATAGGAGGTTCCCTTGGCCACTGGGTAACAAACATATCTCACGGGACTACAATGGATGGTCGAAAGAGGAAGAAAAAACAGCTTTGGACTCAAGAAAGTTAGAATCCTACTGGGGAATTAAAATAATTTCATATTTAGAAAAAGGAATAGAAGCTTATTAATAGCCTCCCTATCAATAGGGTCCTCATTTCTAGTCCCAATCTTACCAACTAATAAATGGGTAGCCATGGAGAAAACTTCACTGGGGCCTCGCTGTCCTCGGTGGAAAAATGGAGACACTACCAATTCTATTGTGAGGCTCACATGCGCAGTCGAGTCCTAAACAAACAGCACACGGGAGCTGAGGGGAAGGGAGGTAATAGGATTCCTTGGGCTTTCTTCAAGAGCTAGCTTGGGAACTGAGGTCTGAAGGTGATGCGGGCTTTGGAACTCTCAAGAGGAAATCATGCCCCTGGTGCATTTTTCCTCACGTTATGGAAAACCCAACTCCAGTTGGTTTAAACACGAATGGGATTTGTTGACTCACAGATGTAAGAGAGTCAGAGGTGAAGCCAGTCTGAGACACATGTGATCCAGGGGTTCTAAAGCCATCATGGCGCCAGCGCCGGGTCTGGGTGGGGCTTTGGCGGTTACCCTTCGTGTGTCTGCTTTGCCCAGAGGCTGGTCTTGCTTGTGATAGTCGAATGGCTGGAGCAGTCCAGACCTCACATCTACAGCCCCTGCAGACCTTCTGTTCCCCATTCACAGGACAGTCCCAGGGAACATTCTGATTGGACCCACAGAGGCCCCATGAACCACTCCCTGCAAGAAGAGGATGGAGTTATGTGATAGGCTAAGCTCAGGCCACAGGTTCCATCCCCAGCACCTTGGAGGAGAGTCCAGTTTCTTGGAAACACATGAGTCCTCAAGTGGAAAGCGGACCCTCTTGCAGGGTGGGACTTGGCAGGGAGATAGCCACGTGCTTACATCAGGGTAATTACTTTTATAAAATAAAAAGGGACAGGTAGGGGCACCTGGGTGTCTCAGTTGGTGAAGCGTCTGACTCTTGATTTCAGCTCAGGTCATGATCTCATGGTCGTGAGATTGAGCCCCATGCAGGGAGTCTGCTTGAAGATTCTCTCTCTCCCTCTCAAGTGAATAAATAATCTTAAAAAAAAAAAAAAAAAAAGGAAAGAGTAAGCCATGTGTGAGAGCGAGCCCACGGTCTTGTATGGCAGAGTGTTCTTGAGAGGGGGTAGTGAGAGGACAGCGGAGGCCCTGGAGCCAGCCATGCCAACCCCAGGCCTGGCCTTGTGTGAGCTTGGGAGTTTCATCATTTCCCAGCATCTACCAGCACCTCAGCAAATTCAGGAAACACGCTGGTTTCCTTCCATTATAAAGGCTAACCCTTAATTCATTAAATAGAGTATTTACTCCTCCTTAAAACATTCAGTGGAGGAATAGAGAAGAGGGGAGCCCACTAGGTACTGACCCTGGGCTGGAGGCTGTTCCTGCATCTTCTCTTCTAATGTACCAGCCTCCCTCTGAGACAGGAAGCATGACCCCATTTCACAGATGGGGAAGGAAAGGGAAGGGAAGTTGAGTCACTCAGCCAACAGATAAGCAGAGGGGAGATTTGAGTCCCCAGGGCTGCTTGACTCCAAAAGCCCACAAGCAGAGAAGTGGGTTGGGATTTTCTCCAGTTCATGAGAATTTCATTGCCCTGTGTGTCACAGCAAACACCAGGCTCGTGACCCTTCTTCATGGTGACTCCTGCTATGGAGCGTGAGCTCGTCCTCAACCATGTTTGTGCCCAAGGATACTGAGGAATGTGGGAGTCTGGAGGCAGGGGGCGACTCATGCCTGGGGGCCCTGTTCATACATGCCCCACCAGGACCAAGTCAGGAGGTCAGGCCCCGGAGAAACAGGGCAGGCTGAGCACCCTGTCCTGGCCATTGTCACTGTCCACCTCCTCACAGCTTCCTCTCGAGCAGCTGGGCGTTCTCTGCTCAGTCCTTTACATATAGTGTCTCCTCATAGTCACAAAGCTCTTTCGAGGCTGGCTACTGCCCCCATTTTACAGCTGGGCAAACCAAGGAACGACCATGAAGGCTGAGGTCACAGGAAATGCTTGTCCCTGAGGGTTGTGTCTTCTCATCCCCATGTCATACATGAGCACATTAACCCACCACTCAGAGGTGGCCCATGGATGTCACAGGGCTGGCAAGTGCCCGAGTCAGAATTCAAACTCATGCTCTGCCTGACTCCAGAGCCTGGCTTACAGGCTGTGCTGCAAAGGGTGGCCCGTAACTTAGGGAAAACCTTCAGGGAAGCTATTTGGCCTCGAGGATTTCCCCCAGGAGAGACTGTCCCACCTGCTCCCAGAGAAGCTCGTGATCCACTTTGTTGGAATAAATGCGGGTCCTTTCTTGGGTCGTCACCATCCCTCTCCCCTCCTCCTCACTTTCCCCGCCTTCCCCAAACACCTCCCAGGAGGCCCCCCCAACAAACCCCAGGAGGAGCCACTTTGGAGGGGCTCCCCATGCCTGGGAATTTTACACCCACGGCAAGCGGAGTGCAGACTCGCCGGAGCCTTGGGCCACATCACCCCCAAGATGAGGCGGATGCTGAGAGTAGGCTTTCCATTTTAAAGCCACCTCCAACAAAAACACGGAAACTGGGAAGGCTGAAGGTCCGCATGAGCACGCGTAAGGTGTAACAAGCTGTGGGAGAAGGTGACTGTGGAGAAGTGGATTGCCCCCCTTTCCTTCAGGTTCTGTTTTTAGCCTGTGTTTTTCAGAGCAAGTAGGTGCCATGGTGATAGGTGCCATAGAAATAGAGGGAGCACCCGCCTCGTGTCCCCATGGAGATGCACCGAGGGCTAGGGAGAGCCCGGGCTTCGGAGGCTGTGCACGGCAGGACCCCCCCCCCCAGGACCCCTCACACCTGTCAACTCCTCGGTCAGGGGAGAAGGTACCACGGAAGGGTGGCCCTAACTTTCTCCCAGTGACCGTCCGAGGCCTCTGCTGGCATCCCTCTGACAGCACCCGTGGGGGCCTTCTCTCTGGGGTCTTCCACGGAACTCCCTTCGGGGGGCTTGGCCTTTGCCCAGCACAGCGAGCATCGAGGCAAACCTCTGAACTTAACACCCGGCGCACCGTCCCCTGCACTGTCCCCATCCGGCCCACATGTGGAACCGGCCTGAAACATGGCATCCCGCATGGTGACAAGGAGCTTGCGGGGCAGGCTCTGGGTCCCAAACGGCTGGTGGTCAGGAATCCTCATAAGAGGAAATCTCAGAGAATCTCAGCCAGAACTCAGAACGGGGAAGGGCATCATCATGTCTGAGAGCGTGGGTTTCCGTTTGTGAAAGCTCAGGCCGTTGGGTCGGAGGCCCAGGCCTCGGCTATTTCTGGACGCATCCTTAACGGGACTGAAAGACCCTTTGAAACAACTGCCCAGGCCTTCCCAGAGCATTCACGCCACCGTCTCCCTACAGCTGTCGATAGATGTATATAAATGAATGGGTCCAAGCTTAGCTCATTTTTATTTGGGTTTAGATCAATTACAGTGTCTTCTGAAATGTGACCCATAGATGCATATGCACTTTAACCCTGAATTATATTAGGTCTGGCGTAAGAGGATTAAGTCTAAAGGGCTTGTGTTATTATATCTGCCCCACAATATCTCCTTCTGGAATGGGCCTCTATTACTATATATATATGTTGCCATACAATTATGCTATCAGGTGGCATACTTCCTTCCGGATAGGGCAAGTGTAATTCTGGCTTAATGTACAGTTCTGAGACCAATAATTCCAAGAACTGACCAACTAAGAGTTAACTTTACTCTCAAAGAAACACACACACACATGCCCCTAACAAAGGAATTAAAAAAAAAAAAACTTTAATAATCAATAGTACCATCAACTCATAAATTATTGCCTAATAGTAGTTACAAATTATGAAAACCATAGAACTGGAAGGCCCTAAAGAAATTTCTGTCCTGGGGCACCTGGGTGGCTCAGTCAGTTAAGCATCTGCCTTCGGCTCAGGTCACGATCCCAGGGGCGTGGGATCGAGCCCCGCATCGGGCTCCCTGCTCAGCGGAGAGTCGGCTTCTTCCTTTCTCTCTTTCTCTGCCTCTCCCTGTGCTCGTGCTCGCATGTTGGCTCTCTCTCTCTCAAATAAATAAATAATAAATACAATCTTAAAAAAAAAAAATGTCTATCCTGGCATATCTAGCATTCGACACAAAGGACCGTGGCCCGAAGAGTCAAAGTGCTTTTCTGTTTGGCTCACCGTACCTTCTACGTCGTGCAGACTATTACCACCATGCGAGACATTTCCCAGCAGTGGAAGGGCATGGAGCCTCCAGTTCCTGCAACCGGAGAGTGGTGCTCACCGTGACCCTGAAGTAGGCTTGTAGGTCAAGCCATTGGTTGAGCTGTGCAGTGGAAGGGTAGCTGGACATTGAAGCAGCTGTTGGGTTTATCCCTAGGACTCACCCATGGAACCTCAGGACGGCATTTACTGTTGGTAACGTCATATGCTTAACCTCCATCTGGATGCCTGCGTCATGTTTCAGCGCTCTGACAGAGCATTCCAGTACCTCTGTGTTAAACACGCAAACACACGTGCTCTAGTTTATAGGCCAAGCAAACTATGAAACAGGAGGCTTTGCCTTGTTTGCCCATGGCAAGGGCAAGGTTGGATTGCTTTATTTAGCTAAGTAACCAAAAGCAGATCTGCTTTGAAGAATGAACTCTCAAATATTCTATAACTCTCGAAGAATGGACATTCACAGCCACGTTTGGCAGAGAGTTTTTCCTAAATTTCCACAGAGTCTTAAAGTTAATGTTTGGCCGTGTGAAGCATGTACACGAAATTTTTCCTTTTCCAAGATAAGCTCCTTTTCATGGAGCTGGAACAGGAACCCCGAGCTGGAGAATATTTGATAATCGAATTCAAGACACACACCGACGCCAGTGTCACTTCTCACGACGACAATCTGAAACTAAATATTTGGTGTGAATGCACCTTAACAATCACAGTTTCCTTTGTTTAATTAAATTTTATGTTGTGGTAAAACTGATAGAACATAACATTTGCTACTGTAACCAGTTTTAGATGTACAGTTCGGTGGCACTGAATACATCCCTACAGGTGTACAACCATCACCACCCTCCCTCTCCAGAACTTTACATCATCCCAAACTTATAATCTGTTCCCACTAGACACTAACTCCCGGTTGCCCCCATCCCAGCCCCTGGCAACCACCCTTCTCCTTTCTGTCTCTATGAATTTGACTATTCCAGGTACATTTGTCCCTTGTGATGGGCTTATTTTGCTTATCATGATGCCTTTTTTCCCTGAAGATTTACTTATTTATTTGAGAGAGAGAGAGAGAATGAGCAGGAGGGGCAGAGGGAGAGGGAGAGAGAATCCCAAGCAGACTCTGCACTGAGCGAGGATCCCGACACGGGGCTCGATCCCACAACCCTGAGATCACAGCCTGAGCCGAAACCAAGTCGGACGCTCAGTCAGCTACACTACCCAGTTGCCCCACTTACCATAATGTCTTTTAGCATCATCTATGTCACAGCATCTGTTAGAATGCCCCTCCTTTTAAAGGCTAAGTAATATTCCATTGTAGGTATATGCCACATTTTGTTAATTTACGATTTTATTTTTCCCTATCTGTTCCTCATCATTTTTAAATTTTGAAACAATCACAAAGTGACAGAAAAATTGCAAGGATGGTACCAAAAAAACACAACAAAACCACCCTTTTTTTCCTTGAACTTCTTGGGAATAAGTTGTCCTGATACTCCATCATCTTCCAATACTTTCCTGTGTTTTTCCTACAAAGACACTTCGCCACCTAACCACAGCACAGCCCTCAAAACCAGGAAACAAGGTTCGCCAGTTATTGCAGTTGTGTCTTTTTTTTTTTTTAAAAAAGGTTTTATTTATTTATCTGAGAGAGAGAATGGGAGACAGAGAGCATGAGAGGGGGAGGGTCAGAGGGAGAAGCAGACTCCCCGCCGAGCAAGGAACCCGATGTGGGACTCGATCCAGGGACTCCAGGATCACGACCGGAGCTGAAGGCAGTCGCTTAACCAACTGAGCCACCCAGGCGCCCCTGCAGTCGTGTCTTTTATCACAAGAGGATCCAGTTCAGAATCCCTCTTGGATTTAGGTGTGCCTGTTTAGCCTCCTTCAGTCTAGAAGTACAGCTCCTCAAGGTCTCCTTGACTTTCACGACCTTGACACTTCGAAAGATCACAGACATTGTAGAACGTTCCTCAGTTAAGATCAGATTCAAGTTGTGCATTGTGGCGGGAACATCATAGCAGATACTGCCTTCTCCTTGTACCCTACCAAGGGATCCACCATTTTGGTTTGCTCCTATACTTTGATCACATGATTAAGGTAGTGTCTCCCAGGTTTCTTCACTATAAAACTAGTCTTTTCCTCTTCGTAATGGATAGGTATTTTATGGGGAGGTACTTTGAAACTGTGTAAATATCTCCTTCTTCATCAACTTTAATTATTTTTTTTTTATCTCCACATGAGTGTATGGATTCCTATATAAGTTAGTGGGTTATAACCCTTTCCATCATTATTTAACTTAAAGCTCACATTGTCCCCAGTTTGACTGCTGAAGAGTTCTTTCATCCTGTGTCCTTTCTGGATGGCCCCATCATTCTTTGAGTGTGCCCTTACTTTCTAGCACAGCAAGATGTTCTAGGCTCGCCTTCTGACTTCCTGGCCGCAGTTGTAAAATCAACCAGTTTTCCAAGGACTCTTGATTCACTTCAATGGAAGATGGTATTTAGAATTCAAGACTTGGGCACCAGATGTACACATGCCTATTGAAATGTTGCTGCTCCCAGGCAGAGCTAAGGAGTATATGTTTCCCTGTGTGCGTGTGTGTGTGTGCATACACGTGCATGTGCAATGCATACGCACACGGGTACACGCACACGTGGGTACACTCCTTACCCTCTGATACTACATGCCAGGCTGCCATTCTCTGACCCTAGACAGCATCCCTCCTTGCCCTGATCAGGCCAGACCACCCTCCCTGGCATGTCCTCCTCATCACTTGAATCTCCAATCCCCTGCTTTGGGCCACCGTGTCTCCTGCCCTCCCTCCCCCACCATGGACTCCTACCTCACTCAGCTCTACCTAATGACTTTAGGACTGAATTATTTAGGAAGGGGAAGTAAAAGGGACCACTATTGGCTTTGGTTGAAGATACGTGTTTCGTTAACAATCTTTTTGCTTATTGGGAGCACGTGTATCTGACCTATTAGGTAAACAATGCTAAACATGACTGCCGGCATTTTCCCTAATCTTTTGTCTCTGTTACTGTAATGAAAAAAATTTTATGAAATATTTATACAGTTAGGATGGGCTTCTTCCTTACGGCAACATCTATTTTGCAAATGTGCCGTTGTATTTAGGCTGTCACCAGCCACTCTCTTGGCAAACGTCGAGCAACTCCCACCCCAAAAATCAATGAGTGACACAAGGTCTGTACACCTACTTATTCTGTTCTTCCATTATCAAGTTGTAGGATTCTGCACAAGGGATCCAGGGGACCTCGACAGAAACCAGAAATGGAGTTTTGTATTACTGTGAATTTGCTTATGCTTGTGAATAAATGAGGTCTTCCTGGCCAGACTATGAACATCAAGGAAATGGACTGAGTCTCCTACTATTTTTTTGTACGCTTCAAGGTCATGTGCTAAGCACAATCCTGCTTCTGGCGCAGGTGCTCCTCGTGCTTGTTAACCGACAGAACCGTGATGACTTCATTACGGCAGTAAGGCGCCGATGGATGCTTGTTGGGCTTTAGCCTCCTGGACCTCCATGATTACAAATTCCTCCTTGCAGTACTTGCTTCCCTGGGCTTCTGAGCCATGTGGTTTCTCTCCTGCTTCCCTGGCTATCTCATCACAGTTGTCTTTGTGCATATCACTTGCTCTGCCTGTCTCCCCCAATGGTGGACATTTTCGGGTGTTTCCCAGGTGCCAGACACTGTTGTAGGTATTGGAGATACAAGGAATAAAGCAGATCAGAAGTCCTTCCCTGGCAGAACTGAAGGGAAACAGAAAGAATACCCGCACGCGCGCGCACGCGTGTGTGTGTGTGTGTGTGTGTGTGTGTGATTTCTTATCCCGGTTTCAGAGGAGTAACCACTGCAGCTCCCTGGAAGCGTGTTGAGCACTGGCTGGTCCAGCCCAGCAAATGAAGGGTTAAGGCACCCGCTCTCCTTCAAGGTTCTTGTCTAGGAGGGAGACTTTCTGTACGCTCATCCTTCAGCAGGTCTCCCCTCTCCTCTGCCAGCCTCCTACTTTGCCTGCCCCGCAGTCCAGTCCCCCACCTGCCCCCAGAGCCTTCTTCATAAAAGGTAAGTCTTACGGAGTCCTTCTACTGCGTAACACCGTGACGCCCCCTCGCTCTTGGATCGCTCGGGACCTGGCTTCTGCTTGCCCTCCCAGCCCCTGCTCCCCCACTCAAATATTCCAGCAACACCGGAAGCCAGTTCCCTTCACATGCCTCCCTGCTTTTGCTCATGCTGCCCCCTGGCCTGGAGAGCCCCTCCCCGCCCGTCCGCTAGTCTGACCCCTACTCCTCCTGGTAGGCCCAGCCTCTTTTCCTCCTCCACTCCCCATCCACGTGGCCCGGGAGCGCTCAGTACACGGTGTTACAGCTACTGAAGCCAGAGACAGCGGTAATTATGTGCTTCATGTCTGTCTCCGGGGATGGTAAACCCCCCCGTGAGCGTGGGCTGTGGCTGTCTCATCCCTGCAGTCCGTGCTGCACGCTGGCTGCCCAGTGGCAAACAGGCAGAGCTTCCGGGGTGCTAAGTGTGGACCCAGCCAAGAACTGTTCTAAGACCCTCACATGTGTCAGCTCCTTGGATCCTTCCCACCACTCAGTGGGGTACGTATTGCTATCAGCCCCTGTTTACAGAGGAGAAAGTAGGCACGGGGAGGTCAATGATCCCCTGCCGAGTGTAGAGGCAGGTTTGGAATCCTGAGAGCCCCCCCACCCCTCATCTGGGCTCTCTCCTGCCATGTGCCTGTTGAATGATGGATGGAGGATGGATTGTGTCTGGACTCTCAGCACCTAGCAGGCACCCAGGAAGTGAGAGCAGTCGTTGTTAGCACCGTGGTGTCCACACTTGACGGCGTGCAGGACTTTTAAATGGGGATGGGTTCTGCTTTACTCACCTCTGTGTGCTCAGTGCACCCCATGCGGTAGGGACTAAATAAATATTTCCCAAATGAATGAAAAACTTGTGATGAAAGTATAAGGAGTGACTTATTTATTATTATTATTATTATTATTATTATTATTATTATTATTATTATTAGAGAGGGAGAGGGGGGTGGGGGAGAGGGGCAGAAGGAGAGAGAGAGAGAGAATCTTAAGCAAGCTTCATGCCCAGCATGGAGCCAGACAGAGGGCTCAATCTCACGGTCCTTGAGATCATAACCTGAGCTGAAATCAAGAGTCAGATGTGTGGGCGCGTGGGTGTCTCAGTCGGTTAAGAATCTGCCTTCGGCTCAGGTCATGATCTCAGGGTCCTGCGATCAAGCCCCGCATTGGACTCCCTGCTCAGTGGGGAGTCTGCTTCTCCCTCTGTCCTTCCCCCAACTCGTTCTCTCTCTCTCTTTCTCTCAAATAAATACATAAATACACAAATACATTTTTTTAAAAAAGAGAGACGCTTAACCAACTGAGCCCCCCAGCCCCCCAGGAATGACTTATTTTATCATAATGTTTTATTTCTTTAAAAAGGACCTAATCCTGGGGTGCCCAGGCAGGTCAGTTGGTAGAGCCCGCGACCCTGGGTCTCAAGGTTGTGAGCTCAAGCCCCATGTTGGGTATAGAGATTACTTAAAAAGGATCTGATTCTAACTTCCTTATATATGTTTACATTAAATCCCATTTTTAAATTATGTAATACTTCCCCGTTGTCCCACTCAAAGGTACAGAAAGGATAAATACAGAAAATCCCTCTTCCCTCAGGGCCACCCCATGGCACAACCCCAGAGGGTGCCATTTGCATAAAATACAGTGTGGTAGCTGAGGGCCCCATCCACCTACTTTCCCTCTCTGCAGGCACAGCTCTTCTCCAACCTTCCAGAGACAGTCTACATGGATTTGAATGCATCATGGGTGTGTTATTCAATAGAGAATACCTTTACCTTACATTATTCATTTTACTCATTTTCCATTGTTTATTTTATGTCTTTGGGAAATTGTTTCATATGAGGTGTTTAGAGTAGCCTCATTCTTTTTAATGTTTACATAGTATCTCATTGTATGGTATGGATGTGCCATAGTTTAGATACTCTTCCATTTAACCAGTCCTCCTTGTAGTTGATCAACCTCTGTTAGGTTGTTTCTGAATTGTTCCTATTACAAATAGGGCTGCTATGTGCTCCCATCATTCGGCCCCACTATTTGAGCACATCTGGAGCATGCCTTCCTACAACTGGATTACTTGGGTAAAGCAGAGAAATGACTTTCTAATGGTGGAATTTCAGTCATCTGTGACAGGCATAGCTGAGATATTTTTACACTGAGCTTTGGGCTGTGTCAGATGCCTCTAAGGAATTGGTGGGCTGTGGGCCCCTTTCTGGTATATTCGAGGCTAAGGAATGATATTTGTGGCCTTGAAGTTTGTTACTCTCTAAAGAGAAAAGAGAATTCGCAGTGGAAAGGTAGCTTCTTAGGATCCATCCAGTGCTTATTGATTAGATCCCTTACTTAGAGTAAGACCTCACTGGGCATTGAGGCACCTGGACCCCTCAGGGCCACTCAGCAGTGAGTTCACTGGAGGCCCTGGTGGAAAGCCTGAGAAACTTCAGTTTGTTTGGTCTACATGGTTTGAACCCATGCTCTACCTTTGGGTTCAGTTCCCAGAGAAACATATGGACTCAAGAGACTCTGGCTCTGGAATCACCTTGTGCAGGAAAAGGGGAAGGTCCCTGCTATTCCTACTGAGGTTGTGATTCTTTTTTTTTTTTAGATTTACTTATTTATTATTTTAGAGAGAGAGAGCATGAGCAGGAGGGGCAGAGGGAGAGGGAGAGAGAATCTGAAGCAGACTGCGCTGAGCATGGAGCCTGACATGGGGCTTGATCTCACGATCCTGAGATCACGACCTGAGCCAAAACAAAGAGTCAGACACTTAACTGACTGTGCCATCCAAGTGCTCCAGGATGTGATTCCTGTTAACACCAGAAGATGGATGGTGGGATGGATGGATGGATGGATGGATGGATGGATACATATATACATAGACATAGAAAGGTAGATATCAGTCAAATAAGCATGAACTTAGACTTTGTTCTTGGGGTTGAGCTCTACCATTTACTAGTTATGGGATTTTAGGGAGCTTCTTTGATCTCCCCAAGACCCATTCCTTGTCCATGATGGGGTTAACAATGTCTTCTTCGTGGAGCAGTGGTGAGGAACCAATGGTCGTAAACCAATGAGGGAAAAGGGTCTGGCACAGTGGGTCTCATATACGGTGGGGTGGTAACTGCTATCATTTGTTAAGTGATTGGGCATTCTCCGGGTGGTGTACTGAAGGCACTTCTTTGGCAGGAGCCGGTGAGCCTGCCCTTCATGCTCTGTTTGACCCCTGCTTCAAGGGGATGACTGTAAGGTAGGGGTTCTCAGCCTTCTTTCCCTCCTGACATGCACAGTGGGTGATGTTCACGTGCCTGGCACACTCCCAGTGCGCATTTCACAGGGCAGAATTTCAAACTACACTCGTTTATCTCCAGGCCGGGAAAGCAACATTATTACAGGAATGACCTAGATCCACTTAAATTTATATTAAAGCAATAAAGAAATAAAAGAAAGGAAAGGCAATCACCCTCAGGTTTTTTGTGCTTGGGCTACAATTTATTGGCAAAACAGCATCCCACTCCCACCTGCTGTCTTACTGAGTAATAATAATGAGGGGCAAGGGTTAACAGGCACCCCTGGGGTCTCTCATTTGGTAGGTTTGGGGTAAAATCCATTCTCTCCTACAGATATGAAGGCCATTATCAGAGGGGTCTGGCCACCATCCCCACACGGTTGTGGAATGGCTCTCTCTTTGACCTTTGTTGAGTGTCTGGCTGAGGGGCTAAGCCTTCTTTTGTGGCCCTGGGGAGCCACAGACATCAGGACTTCAGCTGGTGCCTTGGATGCTTGGCCGAGAAGTCAGGCCCGCCATGTCCAGGAGGGCCCTCTCAGGCCAGCAGGCAAGCTCAGGCTTGACCTGCCAAAGCAGCTGCTTTAATCCTCAGTATCTTCAACTGGGGAATGGAATCCTACCTCCCCTGATCCTCCAGGCACACAACCCCCTCAGCCCTGTGGGACCAACTGTTCTCTCCTCCGTGTCCCTGAAGCACTTTGTTCTGTGGCTATTAAAGCATTCATCGTTGGTTTAAAATACATTTCTACCCCTTCCAGGGCAATTATTTCTTACCTTTTGTTTGTTAGAGTTTTCATACAATCTCAAATTCTCCATTAAAATGGCTGTAGGGTTTGTCCGGTTTTCTATCTATAAACTTGGAGTTGAAAACATACATTGGTGGTTTGGAATCTCATTGGGTTCTTCTCTAGATAGAAAGGGTTGTGGAGGGGCGCCTGGGTGGCTCAGTCTGTTAAGCATCTGCCTTTAGCTCAGGTCATGATGCTGGAGTCCCGGGATCGGGATCGAGCCACGCATCGGGCCCCCTGCTCAGCGGGGAGTCTGCTTCTCCCTCTCCCTCTGCCCCTACCCCTGGCTTGTGTTTTCTCTCTCTCTCTCTCACTCACTCTCTCTCTCTCAAATAAATAAATAAATCTTTAAGAAAAAAACAGAAAGGGTTGTGGAAAACCTTGCTTGTCCAGAACCTTCACTGTGGACACTGTCCTAGATTCCTGCTTTCATCCATTCTGCAGTCAGCTAGTCATTCAACAAACACTGAACTCCCACTTTTGTGTCAGGCACGGTGCTAGGCATGTGGTATATTGGGATGAAGAAGACCTGGGCTGTGCCTTGGAGGCTGACACAATGTGACTGTCTGGCCCTAGACTTTTTTTTGTAATTGAAGTACAGGTGACATAAAATGTTATATTAGTTTCAGGTGTACAAATACTGATTCAATATGCATTACTCAGTGTTCACCATGATAATGATAGTCACCACCTGTTGACCACACAAAAGGATTGCGATATTATTGACCATATTCGCTATGCTACACTTTTCTTCTCTGTCATTTTTTTCCTTTCTTCATCTACCTCGCCCTAGATTCTGCTGACACATCAAAACCTCTTTCTAGAGCGTGTTAACCTTAAAAATAAAACTGCCAGCTATTTTACCAGCAAAAATGGGTTTATTTGGAGATAGCAGAGAATTGCAATTCAGGACAAGCAAGCTGGGACCAAACCACAGGCAAGTCCAGAGGCAACTCTGGGGAACAAAAGAGAGGGAGCTCCTTTCTAGAGAAAAGGGGGAGGTTGGGAGGGCTGTTAGAGAAACAAAAAAGTCCATTGGAGTAAACTGGGGGTTCGACGTGTAGTGGTTCCTCGCTGGCTGAGCGGTGACTGTCATTGACTGGGGTGTTGTGGGAGAGGAAACCTTTCTTCCTCCTGTTAGGGCAGTAAGATAGTAGCTGAAGTAGTATGGGACTTGCAAGGTGTAGGTCTTCTGCTGGGTAGGCCCAGGGGCAGGGTGCGAGAGCGCCCCCTGCTGGCCTCCCAGCTCCATTTTAAACTATAAACTGAAATAAACTAGATTTCCTTTTATTAATTTTCACAGGAAGCCAACACACAGGATTCCTTTCTGAGCGCAATTTCCTGAAGCTTTGACATCATCTCTATATTTAAAAATCTACAGGATTTTATTCATTCACCAAAAATCTCTGTAAGGCCCTGTACCTAGAGTCGTAGGGGGGTGCGGCAGGGATTATAAAGCAGAAAACATAAAATCCATTTCTTCTGGGCACCCAAATCTAAATAACAGGAGTCACACGTAGACAGAAAGTCTGGCCTCTTGTTTCATTTGTGAGTACACGTGGCATGCGGTTGTCTGTTCTTTGGAGCTTAAGTGTTGTTGGTGTGCTGTGTTTTTCCGCTGTGTAAGCCCTGGGAGAGGCCCAGGAGGTGGCCCTGCTCTCCAGGTGTTTGGAGTGTCCCCGGGAAAGAGAAAGGGGGGGGTTCAGAGTCAAAGAAAACATCAGGCCGAAGTCAGTGGCTCAAAGAACACCCTGGGGACGCCGAGGCCCAGCAGCAGCCAGGGTAGGCCTAGGGGTTGCTGCCTAGACGGGGAAGCTTCCAACCAGTTTTGAGGAATGGGACGGTCTTCAGGAAGGAGGGATGGAGGACGTTCCAGGCCAGGGGAGGAGCTTGAGCAAAGGTCTTGAAGTTTTGGGAATTTCTCATTAGAAACTGAGACATGAGGGGGTGCCTGGGTGGTTCATCTGGCTCTAGGTTTTGGCTCAGGTCATGATCTCAGGGTCGTGAGATGGAGCCCTGCATTGGCTGTGCGCTTGCCCGGTGAGGCGGTGGGGAATGGGAAGGGTCCTGCTTGAGAGTCTCTCCCTCTCCCTCTGCCCCTCCTCTCTCTCTCTCTCAAAATGAATAAATAAAATCTTTTTAAAAAAGAAGAAGAAAGAAAGCAACTGAGATATAAAGGGACTGGGAATGTGGGCAGGGGTGGGGGGAGAATTTGCTCCAAACAATGCCCACTCGGGGCACGACCAGGAAGGCCCAGAGGGGGTGGTAGGTACTTGACGCCAAATCTGCCACCTTCGGGAAAGCTGTGCTTCTCATTTTGTCCCCATTCTTTCCTTCACCCAGACTCTGGCCCCTTCAAGGACGGCATGATAACCTTCACACTCCACCTGAAGTCCTACCTTCCCCCTGCCATTAGGACCCTGATTCTACAAAAGAAACCAAACATCAGGAATGTGTCCGGCATGGCTGGGGGTAAGTGGTGCCAGATGCTTAAAAAAAAAGAAAGAAAAAATCCCTAGAAATACCAGCTGTGCTGGGCCCAGGAATTCCTGAGATTTCTAGCTTCGGCTTGGGAAACAGGAAGTAAAGGCAGGAGGATATAACTTCTGGTCGCTACTTAATTTCGCAGAAGGAGGTCTGGCCCTTGGGCCAGAAGACTCAGGTGTGAAAACCTTATCGGACAGCTCAGCACCAACAGTTCTGCTCGGTCACCCCACCTCCACAGGGAGAACCGCCAATGACCTCAGATGATGCCGTGGGTTTTCCCTCTGGGGAAAGGTGCCCCCAGATTACACTGCATTTTAAGCTGGCTTTGATTTAGACCAAGTATCCCTGTTTTGGTCTCCTCCGCACCATCTCCCCAGTCTCTTCCCGGAGTGACGAGTGACACGCAAGGCTCTGAAAGGTCCTGTGAGGGAAAATAGACATCCAGGTTGTCACTGACCTGAGTCCCAGCAAAATTTCATGACAAGGAAGACTTTTCTGGTAATGGGAATCGCCAGATGGAGAGCAAGCAGAGTGGTTTAAAGTGCTACATCAGGACAGTTCTCATTGTTGATCGACACGTCTGGCTCTGTTGCTATTTCTGGGCCAGTAGAATTATCTATTGTTGCATAACAAAGCACCCCCAAGCTTAGCAGCTTAAACCATATTCTGCAATGAGGCTGTGCTTAGCGGGGTGGTTCTTCTGCTTCATGTGGTGTCCTGTCTGCTGGGGCTGGACCATCTATGATGGCTCCTTCCTCCTGTGTCTGGAGTGTCCACTGGGAGGATCTGGAGCAGCCTGGGGCTGGCCTAATGCTTCTTTCTTGCCATGAAGCCTCCCCAGCAGTGGTAGCCAAACTTCTTTACAAGGTAGCTCAGGATTCCAGGAGGACAAGCTGTAATTAGTTAGCACATATCAAACCCCTGCTGTGTCATACTTCTTAATGTCCCATTGTCAAAGCAAGGCATGCAGCCAAGGACAGAATCAACAGGGAAGGGGCCACTCAGGGCTGTGAACATGGGGGAATGTGCTTTATTGAAAGCCACCAAGGTAGTGGTCTCCCACAACCCTTCGTACACACAACATACAAGCAAACACCAGCTGAACCCTACTGCTCGCTAGAACTTGAGGAGCCAAGAGAGCTGAGTGCATCGGAGAGCCTGGGTGCGAGTCCCTGCTTGGCCCCTTACTGGCCATAGCTGTGGGTGAGCTGTGTGACCTCTCTAAGCTCACCTGGAAACTGGACGTAACAATACAATCCTCCCTAAGGAGCTGTCGGGAGGAGTACTTGAGCTCGTGTGGGTAAGATGGTCAATCCAAGTTGGCTGCTGTCATGGAAAGCACCACAAGGAAAGACGCTCATTCTTCAGGATGGCTGGACACCCCAGTTTGGGACTATGTCTTCCATAGTCCTTCCCCAGGGGTTTACATCAGATTAGGAATGTTAAAGGGGCTTTTCTCTCTCTCTCTTTCTCTCTCATCATCAAATATATTTAAAAAAAAAGGGGGGGGAAACATTGTGTTGAGGTAAAAGGCCTCAGAAGACTCACTTCATTTCTCTTCACAAAGAAAAAAGCCATCATGACCTTAGATAGAGCTCAAGAGACCCAGGGGATGCAGCAATCACTTCAGACCCTCCCCTCATGTGTCCACCACCCCTTCCAAAAAGCCACCAGCCACAGAGCCCTCTCTTGGTGTCCTGTTGCTAATGGGGACAACCAGGAGACTCTCTCCGATCAGCAGTGGAGATGAACAAACCCAAAACACGGTGCCCTCTGAAGTGCATTTAATTAAAAAGGAAACAAAGAAGCTTTGTGCACATAATAACTTGTCTGATTTGTGATGTTAAAAATCCACTTTGCTCTCCCAACAGGCTTTGGAGGTGAAGAAGGAGCGGCTAAGGAAAGCTAGGCTTCTAGGCTGGCTGAATTCCCTTCCACCTCACTCCAGATTATTTCTGGAGACACGCTGGGCTTGCTCGAGATGTGCAGTCAGCTTCCTTGGACTTTCAGGGGCTGGAAGTGTCCAGTCTGCCCTCGTTTTGAAAATCTGTAGCGTTAGCAGGCACTGAGGGTTTGAGGTCAGTTCCAGGCCATTAGAGCAGAAGCCGGTTCTAGAACTTTCCCTGCGGATGGTCACAGCTGCTTCATTCTACCATCCCCAAGGAAGAAGGTGCCAGAGGGGGTGGTGGACCCACCCTAGGGAGGCCCGGTGCCTGTAGCCCCGTGGTGACCTGAGAGAGACTCGGGGGTCCCCCCATCTCAGGCTTAAATCCTGGTCGTGCCTCGTACCAGCTGCACGATGTCACCTCATCCCTTTGAGCCTTGCTCTCCTCGTGTATAAAATACAAGTGATTCCATCTATAAATTACTTCCCACAGACAGCCTGGCACGTAATAAGTACCCTGGAAGTATTAGTGGACAGTATCATGGTGGAAAAGAGATGTCCACATGTTGATACAGCAAATTGAGCATTTAGAATTGTCAGCAAGCTTATTTCTCCAAAACAGCATAATTATGTTCTTCTTTGGGATGGTCTCTTTAAAGGAAATAATCCTTTTTTTAAAAGAAAAAACCATAACTTTTCTTGTTTGTTTTTTCTCCAGTTACAGAATGCTACCTATTTATTACATAAATTTGAGAATATTGAGAAAAGCACAAAAGAGAACATAAAAAATCACCCAGTCTTGTCGCCGGAGATAACCAGGATTAACGTGTAGATGTATTTCCTTCTAGCTCTTTCTCTCATCAATTTTATGAAAAGGAGAATATGCCAAACACACTGTTTCGTTATCTGGTATTGTTTCTTCAACCCTGTGTTACAAACATCTTTTCGTATCATGAAAGATTCCTTCTGTACCATAATTTTAAATGTCTACACAAGATTCCGTTGAATGAATATAACTCCAACCCCCGCTTCCTGTACACCTGTGTGTTGGGTAATTGACACACAGGAATGAACTCACAGGGTTCTCTTTGAGGTGGATGTCGTGACTGCCATCTCATCCATGGGAGTACCAAGGCTGAGGGTCGCACAGGATTCAAACACAGGTTTGTTTACCCCAGGGGAGGTCGTGGCATGCAAGTGGGGGGTCCTCCTTCATCGCTGCAGCAAGCCTGTCCACAAGACCCTAGGTCTATGCCAAACAGAAATGCACACATGCGGACCCCGAATTCCATGTATTAATATGCTCATGGTAGCACCATTGGTAATAACCCCAAACCGGAAGCCACTCAAATGTCTGTCTGCAACAGGGCTGGGTAAGTATGTTGTGGTAATGAGTATATCACCCAGCAACGAGGATGAACCAGCTGCTGTCAATCACGGCAGTATGAATGGATCTCCTAAACGTACAGCTGAGTGACAGAAACCAGACGCTAAAGGCTCACGGTGTATGATTCCATCAGATGAAGCACAGGCAAAAGTAATCTGTAGAAGTCCGGGTAGTGTCTGCCGTGGGGGCTGGGGTGATGACCGTAAGGGGCCCAGAGGGATTCTGGGACGTTCATAATGTTCTGTTTCTTGACCTAAGTGCTGGTGACCTGGGTGTGTTCGATTCCTGAAAATTCACCAAGCTGTACACTTAAGGGCATTTTTCGGTGCTGAGCTGCAAGAAAGAGTTCAATGAAAAGGTTCTACCAAGAAGCAACTGACCAAGCACGTGTCTTTTCTGTCACCAAACCCAGGGCTCCGACCGGCCAGCGTGGTGGTCCTGCACCAGTCCCTGGCTCCAGCCTTTGAAAAGTTCTGTCAAGCCAACAGTGGCCCTCTGCCCTTGCTGGGCCTCCGCAAGCCAGGCACGTGGCCCTTGCCTGTCCCGAACACTGTCCTGGACCCCACGTAAAATGCTTGGGAGCGTCAACAGGGACCTCTGTGTCCAGCCACAGGGACCCTCCGTGCCCAGCACAGAGCCTCGCTCATGACTCGCTCAGGAACGAGCTGTCCTCCCCTCCATTCCCATCCCTACCCCTGCTCCTGTCCCGTGCCCCTGCCCTGGAAAAAATCTTGGGGATCACCCAGAAAGTTCCTTCCTGGCTACAGAAATGTTGCTGGCACTGTCACCCACCCACTTCATCACCCAGGCCAGAACCCCATCCGCACAGCACAAGAAAGAAAATAAAAACACTCGTATGAACCATGCCCAGAGATAGCACTATTGACATTGTGCAGTGTGTCCTCCCAGACTTAGGAATAGAACATATTGCATCATGGCCCCACTGACTGTTTCCACAGAAGCACTGCAGGGAGCCCACATTGCTCCCACTGCCCCAGCTCAGGCTTGCATCTTCTCTGTCTCCCACTCGCCCCCCAGAGCAACTTTCCCTATTTCAATCTTCAGTGCCTTCCCGTGCCTTGCACCTTAGCCTGATAGCAAGACCTGTGCGGGGCGCCTGGGCAGCTCCGTTGGTTGTGCATCTGACTCTTGATTTCAGCTCAGGTGATGATCTCAGGGTCGTGAGATCGAGCCCCGTGTTGGGCTCTGCATTCAGCAGGGAGTCTGTTTTTCTCCCTCTCCCCCTCTCCCTGCTCATACACATGTGTGTGCTCTCAATCTCTCTCAAACAAATAAAATAAAGTCTTAAAAAAAACCCAAACAAACCTGTAGTGACCTGGCCCCGGCTGAGTGTCCTCCCCCACTCCTGACCCTCCAGCCATCCCCAGTCCTCTCCCCAAAGAGAAAGCTTCTCAATAACATTCTGCTTTTATCTTTTTGTGGACTCTGGGGTGGGAGGGTCCCTCAGAAACCCCATCTAGACCTGAGGTCAGGTCCTTATGTTTTTCTTAACACCCCATGCTGCCATCTTGGGGACTCCTAGAGGAGATCATCGCCCAGTGGGTCACATGTTTGATGCCTCCATGCTGTTCACATACCGTTCCCTCTGCCTAGGATGTGCTTTCCTCCTTGTGCGGCTGGTGAGCTCCTATTCATCCTTCAGGACCCAGCTCCAGCACCGCCCCCTTTGTGGGAGAGAATGGATCTCTCCCTTCTCTGGGTCACTCCTCTACCTGGACTGTTAACACTAACTGCTCTGTGTTGCAAGTATTTTGTGTTGCCGGTGTAGGATTGCATGCTGCTTCAGGGCCGGGCCGGTGTCCCCTCTATCACTATGGTCCCATCACCTGGCTTGTGCCTGACATGAAGGAATGGCTGAGCAAAATGATTTTGGAGTGAATGAAGAATAGGCTTATAACCAGAATCTTTCAACTCTACGGAAGTTTCTTTCAGGAAAGAGAAAGGCCTCACCCACTGCTATAGTGCTAGAAACTTCTTGAGACATGTGTCTTCTGTCCCTTTGGTCTGCCAGCCCTGCCTCAATGGCAGAGTTTTTGTTTTTGTTTTGTTTTTCTTGCTGGTTTGGCTGGTCTTGGGCTGAGGTTATAGAAAATGTAATGGGGTGGGAGCAGGGAGTACATTATATGCACGCTGATTTATTGGTTTCCAATCTGGCATGATTTGAAGGATGCCAGCAAGGTGCCTGAAACTTCAGCTCCAGACATCCTCTTTGCTCTCCCCTACCCTTTCAAACAGTGCATGGTCAGGGGCCATCTTGGGCCTGGGGCCTGTGAGCTTTCCCTTGTGTCCCCAGGACGGGCTGTCCCCAGTTCCAGAAGTACGAGTTCGGCGCCTGCATGGGCAGCCTGACCTCGCTGGAGGACTACACGGAGCCCCTGGAGGACATGGTGGCCTTCTTCGTGGACTGCGGCTTCTCCCCGGAAGCAGCCCTGGAGAAGGTGGGGCTCCCCAGAGGAGACTTGGCCCGCCACGGTCTCATGGGGGCCTACAAGGTAAGGACACAATCGACAATGACTTGAACAGGTGGGTCACCCTGTGTTTTCTCGTGGTGGGGAGAACACTGACATGGGAGAAAGGAGACCGACATGGCCCCAGCTCAGCCACTTCTAGGTGTGCAGCCTGAGCTGCTTCTGATGAGAAGCAATTTTTTTTTTAAGATTTTATTTATTTAGGGGCGCCTGGGTGGCTCAGTTGGTTAAGCGACTGCCTTCGGCTCAGGTCATGATCCTAGAGTCCCGGGATCGAGTCCCGCATCGGGCTCCCTGCTCGGCAGGGAGTCTGCTTCTCCCTCTGACCCTCCCCCCTCTCATGTACTTGCTCTCTCTCATTCTCTCTCTCTCAAATAAATAAATAAAAAATCTTAAAAAAAAAAAGATTTTATTTATTTATTTATTTATTTATTTATTTATTTGAGCGAGAGAGTGAATGAGTGTGAAGGAGAGGGAAAGAGAATCTGAAGCAGATTCCATGCTGAGTGCAGAGCCCGATGCGGGGCTTGATCCCATGACCACAGGATCATGACCTAAGCTGAAACCAAGAGTTGGATGCTTAACCCACTGAGCCACCCAGTCGCCCCGAGAAGCAATTTTTATGTGTGAAGTATGTGCCTGAGCGGTTTTCGTAGGGCAGGGGAGGGAGGGGACAGAAGTATAGCTACTGGGGTGGGATGGGGGTCCCGGGCAGGGTCTGGCCCCCCAAACACATGGCCATTTGCAGCAGGTACATCACGTGCAACCCTTCATTTAGATGAGGAACTTAAAGCCTGGATAGGGAAGAGGACTTGGCCACATCCCAAAGCCAGCCTGGAATCCGGGACCCCCGGCTCCCATCTGTAAAGTGTCACCAGTGGGGGTGTGACGAGGAAGGGATGCTTGGCACAGAGTGCTCGTCACTGCCCCTAGTTGGTGCTCGGCAGAGCCGTCCTTTTCCCATGACACCGCACCTAGCCACCAGCTTTGGTTCAGCGTGGTCCCGTCTGGCCCGGGGCTCTATCCAAAAAGACCAGCCAGCCTTCCTGTATTCAGTGTTGGCCCTGAGGGGAGCCCTGCCTGTCCCCTGTGAAAGTCCCTGGCCTGTGTCCCTTCCCAGGTGCTGTGATTCACACGCCAACCGACACCACCAGCATGCTGCAGGGGAGGGAAACCTGTCCCTTCTTCCCTTCGACGTCCTTCGGCGGGCCTCCTACTTAAATAGACGTAAGAAGGATTAACGGGAGAAAAACAGATTTAGCGTCGTACCTACAGGAGCCCCAAAGGTGTGAGGCCCCAAGAAGTGACCAAAGCAGGAGGCTTTTGTGCCTCTCAGACAAACAATGAATTTGTGAAGGACTGATAAGACAGGAGTTCGGGCTTGGGGTAGTAGATTAGTGAGGAAGTCGCAAGGTTTGTTGAGAGAGCCCTCTCGGCCTTGGATTTCCCATCGCGGGTGATAAGGACGCCTTCTGCCCTCCTGATACAGGGAGGGTACCTCCATGCGGGAGATTTATTTCCTGCTTTTCACGGTGGAGGGGCAGGGGAAGGGATGTCAGAATGTTTTTCTTGCACTGGCGGTCTCCCAAGGAACTTTAATTCAAAATAATCAGTATGCCAAAGTGGTGTATTTGGGGGTGGCGTATTTTCCCCCTCAGTGCCAACAGCAAGCCTTTCGGCAGTAGCCAAGACTGTCCCCGCCGATCACCATCCTGGCCATGTAAGCCCCACTGCAGCGACCAGAAACCATTCAGGGGAGAAAACACCACCACCAGAGAAAGTCACGCAGGTCATCCCAAGGCAGGAGGAGCGAGGCAGGGCTCGGTGGGGTCTGGACACAGACCCACACCCCCTGTGTGGACTCAGGGGGCCAAGCAGACCTCAGTGCCTCCTGCGAGATCCTTTGCCCTTGGGTGGCTCCGCCTCTCCCCAAGGTCTTCACCTGTGGTACACAGGCCCCTTGAAGTCCGTGGAGAAAATTCAGAGGCCCGTGGAATTGGATGAAAAAAAATTAACATTTTGATTGTCATAGCCTCAAACTGAAACTGAGCATTTCCTTCCATTCCAAACGCAGACAACAAACTGCTGTTGTATCAACAGACCCTGTGACTTTGCGGCTGCCCGAAGGACTCCCAGATATTTTCCTGTCCCATGGCAGTTCTTCCTGATATCTCAGAAATATCCTATATGTTGGTCGCTACTTCATATTTATAATGATCCATCTGTCCTCTTGTTCCTTAAGCTGTTAATGAAGCATACATATCACTGTACCACATTTTTTCGTAATCTGATAACTGCATTTGCAATATAATTGGTGTCCTTTGTAAACCTATGCATTTCCCCTTTTGCAATTAGAAACCTGGAGTGGGGGTCCGTAGCTGCACCAGACTCCCAGAAGGGTCCACAGCACATACAAAGTGAAGGTTCTCTGTTTTAAACCAGTCATTACCAGCAGACTTTCTCATTTCTATGTCACATAAAAGTAGAAGCTGTATTTTTATAATAGCTACTTGGACCCCCTCCTTCATTCAGCTGCCCTGAATTGTTGGTGCTCAGGGTTTCCATCTGGGTCAATTGTGTTTTTCAACATCTTTTCAGACAACAGTGTCTTGTGTCGCCATGGCTGGCTTTTGCTGCCCCCTGGTGGTCACAATGAGGCCCATCCCCCAAGGACAAGCTGGAAAGGCTGGTGCAGGCCAGTTGCTCCATGGGAAATAAGGGACAACCCGTTCATATCGGTGACCCAGGTGAGCATCCACTCTCATTCATGATTTTTTTTTAAGATTTTTTAAAAATTTATTTGACAGAGAGAGACACAGCGAGAGAGGGAACACAAGCAGGGGGAGTGGGAGAGGGAGAAGCAGGTTTCCCACGGAGCAGGGAGCCCGATGCGGGGCTCGATCCCAGGACCCTGGGATCATGACCTGAGCCGAAGGCAGACGCTTAATGACTGAGCCACCCAGGCGCCCCTCATTCATGATTCTGACAGCCACCCTTGAACTTCAGTGTTCCTGAACTCCCCTGGCTTGTCCTCATCTTCCCCAGGGTTCCCCAGGGGTCCTGGACAAGGCTCAGACTCCCGCAGCAACATTCGGGCTTGGTTTACAGAGGCCCCTCAGGTTTAAAAGTGCTGCCCTTGGCCGAATAGCCAGCCTGACCCATTATCCATTATCTCCTGTGACCTTCAGGTGAACCTGGGGTGGAAGGAGCAGGTGGTAGAGGGCAGCAGCAGAGCTATTTGTCCTGGAACTTGAGCTCAGAGCAACCTCTAATCTAGGCTGTTGTGCGGTAGCCTATTCGGACAGGGGAGGGCTTTGTTCCAAATGTTAACTTGAACTGATCCCCGGTGTATTAACTCAGTCTGAGAGTGAGCGAGCAGATCCAAGCTCGGCAGCTGTCTAGGTCTCTTCGTGCTTCTCAGAGAGCCCGACGAAAGCTTGGGATTGGGTCTCGGGTGAGAGTTGAAGCTCAGTGTACCTGAACTCGCTCAGCTGTGTAACAAGCAGAATCAGACAGAGCCTGCGTTCTCTAACAATGCAATCAGCACTGACCACCTCCCTCATAGAAAGATCTCAGGACCACCCAAAGCAACGTGCTTTGCTGAGTCGTTGAATTGTCTTCTCATTAGTGGAGCTGGGTTGGGCCCAACACATCCATCTTTGCTGTCCTCGTGAGCCTTCTGATGCCGGGCCAGGGGTAGGGACGCTGTTGGTAGTCAAGCAACAGAGTTTAGGTCTGTGTTATGTGACTCAGCCTGCACCAAGATAAATGCTGGCTCACAAATGCTGGTTTGGGTTAGCAATCTGCACCAGGTGTTAGGCTGAGTGCAACTGGGGCTCCTCCAGCAATCACAGCAGGTGCCTGAGATTCCGTGTTCTGCAACTGTACTACTCAGAATGGACTAGAAGCTAGCCAGTGTCCTGGGTTTTTAAAGTCCCAAATTCTTTTCTCCAGTACCATTGAGAGCAATCCTATGACTAGTTTTTTTCTGGGAGAAAGAAACATAAACTATTCGACGTGTTCAACCTGGATGGGACCTACCAAGACAGGACCTGCAGGAATTCATTTTCTTTTTCCATGGGAAAAAGGTTGGGAATCAAAGATCTTTCCAAACCTGACTATGGAGATCCTGTGGTGTGTCAACCAGGGGACGTCCCAGTGTTCTGGACTTCTCAGATGACCTCAAAGCTGTCAGCAGCTGCAGTACGTCCGGGCTTAAAGGGGGCTATGACTATGACCCAGGATGGAAAAGGGTGGGTCTCTAGTTCTTGGAAGCATAGGCTTGCAGGGCAGTGACTTAAGAAACCGAGTTACAAAACAAAATATAAAACATACAGATCTCCCAGGGCTGGGTCTCACCAGCAACTTGTACATTTTGATTAAATATATTTCCATCTGCAGAAGGCTCCCAGGCCATTCTAATAAAAAGACCAATATTTAGCTTGACTTTCTGAGACATTTTGAAGGTTGGTAGGGCTTTGAAAACAAGAGTGAAGGCAAAAAGCACCACTAAACACTCCATTTCACATGGTATTTGCAGGGTACAGTGGTCCCCCTTTCCCCGCAGTTCTGCTTTCTGAGGTCTATTGCCCGCAGTCAACAGCAGTCCAGAAGCAGATGATCCTCCTTCTTTGTGGCCTCATGCTACGTCACATGCCCTCTCCCCTCACTTCCTCTCATCACGTGGGCATTTTTCATCTCACATTGTCACAAGAAGAAGGGTGAGGACAACACAGTGAGGTATTTTTAGAAAGGGAGGACCACATTCACAACCCTTTTATCAGTATATTTTCTAATTGCTCTATTTTATTATTAGTTATTGCTGTTAATCTCTTACTGTGCCTAATGTATAAATTAAACATAGGAAAAAACATAGTCTATATAGGGTTCAGTGCTATGCAAGGTTGAAAAAACATAGTCTATATAGGGTTCAGTGCTATGCAGGGTTTCATGTGCACTGGGGGGTCTTGGAACATATCTTGATAAGGGGGGGACCTCTGCATTCAAAGCAATACGGTCAGTTTATTTTTTTCAAAGACATAGGGTGATATTACAATGAAGAGACACACGAGGGCGCCCTAACCAGCTCACAGTAAGGTAGGGATGTGCTAGAAACCTTAAGAATAACTATGGCAGCCCATTTCACAGACACCAGAAAATTCTAGCCAGGTCAGGCACACTGGAACTACAAATCACAGAATTTAATGTTACCTTAATTTTTTTGAAAGCATTCATATAAATTTAGCTATCAGAACGGCCTCACGATAGGGGAAGATTATTTCTAATATAGCGATGAGGCATAAATGACAAGATTCATGGAATTCTATTCATTTATTTTTTTAAGATTTTATTTATCTATTTATTTATTAGCCAAGTCCAGGAAGGTGGCTTTGTGTATCTGTAAGAGTTCAGTAAGTACTTTCTGATACCCATGGGGTTCAGTTGATGGCAATTCCTATCTGTAGCTGGGCTGCCCCTCCCTTCTGTTCCCACACGCATCTCATCTTCACTTTCCTAAACATTGGAGGCACCTGTTTAAGTGGTGCTTGATTTATCCATCAGCTAATTTTTTCTGATTTGGTGCAACAAGCCATGTAAGGAGCGCTGTTGGCAGAGCCGAGGCCCGGCACCATCTTGCCCACTAACCGTGGGCTAGATGAGAATGGACTGAATTTGATGAAGTGAGTGCACTCAGTCCCTCCCGTTGTGTGTTTTAGAGACCCCACTGGCTTTCACCAGTGCGCCGGGTTGACAGTCATGACCAACCTGAAGGATACAAAGGCTCCAGTCCGTTGTCTTACCCCTGAGGGAATTGCAGGCGTGAACCTTCCACCAGAGGTCCATCGCATTTCCCAAGATCCTTTGCACTACAGCATGGCATCTGCTTCAGCTGTTCAGAAGATTAGAGAACTAGAGACTATAATTGCCATAGACCCAGGTAAGAAACAAAGCGTGCTCACCTTAATGACCTGGAGCAATTCACCACTGGCGTAATGGTCAGTGAAAAAGGCAGCATGCAAACTACATGCATCTACAGGATGGATTTTTAAAAAAAGAGAGAGAGAGAGAAGAATGTATTCCTCTTTATTTAGCTAACACTATCAAAGAGCAGAGATTGCTATTTTATCCAGAAAGTAGGCATAGCCTTAATGTCAGGCTACTAGACTATAACATTTTTCATTAACTTATGGAAATTGAGACTTCATCCAATGAAGGGCAAGTTTTCACCTATAGGGATCATTCTGAAGCATAAACCTCAAAAACAATGTTATAACAAGGCTTCAAGTTATTTAGAATCCAAACTCTTTAAAAAGTTACCTGGGAATCATTAAGATATTTGCTTGAGTCCTCTTTCCCCTCAACCTCCATCTCCATTTACAAGGGTCAGCTGCCTAAATTCTCTCTTTGCCTCTACTGTGCATTCCCACAGTGTGATTTTTTTTTTAATGCCTATAGTACGTATGAATCCCTAAAAGAAGTAAATACACCAAAATCCTGATGTTGATGATCTCTGGGTAGTTCGAATGTGAATAATTTTTGGTTTTTTATTTGTTTTTTTCCCCGAATTTTCAACACTAAACATAAGAGGGAGTTTGGAAGGTGAGCTTATTAGCTGGACACATTGCCATCACGACTAAATTGGGACTGGGATGGTAAGAAAAAAGGGAGTAGTATGGTTCCTAGGTCACCAACTGCCACCATTTAAACAAAGTCACCCCTGTGTCCCTAATCTCCTCCTTTTGCGCCATCGCCCTGGGCTTGGGTGTAGAATAGATGTTTTTGTGCTGGGCAGCAGAGGTAGGGGCAGGGGCTGGATCCCCACTCCTCTGAGGATGCTGGTGGGGCAGGACCCTGCAGGTGATAGCCTCATAAGAGTTTGCAACCAACACGTATATTGTATATTGCGTCTCAGAGAAAGGACAGTCCTTCTGTGGCTTGTGACCCACTGGCTTCTAGACATGGGATCCACTAGGGGTCTTCTGGTTCCAATTAGGAGGAGGTTGGCTGCCAGCTAGTTGAGGGGTTTTTCTCATCCCCGGGCATGGTCACTGAAGAGCCCCATGTCTAATCCAAGGTGGCCAGCAGAGGGCGCAGGTGTGCACAGAAATTCAATCCATTTTCTGGCAAAGGTTCCAGAGAGAATGAAGGTTCAGCCTTCCCTGGGGCTCTCTGCCTCAGTTTCTCATCAGTATAACAGGAGAAATAACAACTAGACCTCCTTTTTGCGGGGTGTGATGGGTAATAAGAATGACAGCTATCATCTACTGAGTTTTACCTTGGACCAGGCATGCGCTCAAAGCTTGAGCACATTTCATCTTAGATTCTTCCACTGACCCTATGGGGCAGGTATTACTAACTGCCTTTAACAGATGAGGAGACTGAGGCATATAGGGTTAAGAAACTTGCCCAAGTCCACATAGCTGGCACATGGTGGGGGCAGACGTTGAATCCGCACCCACTGACTCCAAGGCCCACTATCGATAAGGGTTGGATAAATTGGAATCTGAGTTTACATGGTATATCACAGTCCCACCGGGCCAGTTAAAAGAGTGCTCTGGCCTCTGCTGGCTCATACCTTCTCATGGGCTGTGATTCTTGACCTGGGTGCTCTTTGTACTTTGAAGGTCTGGAGGAGGTGTACCTGGTCTCCCTGTTGGCCCATCAGACCCCTGTTTGCCAGATATCTGAATAGATGGTGCTGGGGTCCCTGTGGAAAGCAGAGGGGTGAGGTCAGCTTGGAGAGGTCGAGCCTCCTGGCTGAAGTCCCAGCACCCAGACAGAGAACAGTGACACTGGGACAGAGAACAGCACCTGGGCACAGTCATAGAGCCACCAAGCTGGGTGCCATTTTGCGTGAACTAATACCGTGGCTAAGAATCAAACAGTGCAGAACGGCCTTAAAAATGTCTGCTCTCTCCCCTGGGCTTGGGACCAAAGGTGGACATAGCAAAACTTCCTTCAAAACTACAAGGCCTAGCTTTTTGATGTTTTGTCTGTCTGTTGTGTTGTTCATTCATTCATTCTTTCAGCGGAGAGTCTGGTTTCTTTTGCACATAAACTCACAGTAAATCTGGGATCAGTGCCTACCCCTGATGCCCCTTTTAGGACAGACACATACACATATAGAGATAGAAGCTCGTGGCTGTGTGTACCTAGAGCCTCTTACATAGGCTGATCTCCTGGGTGGATATTTCTTTTTAATTTCTGCAATACTTTCTCCCTCACAAACACTCTTACCCAGGCTAACAGCCCTTCCATTCAGCACAGGGGTCGTGAGGGAAGGTGAATTATTAACTCTGCCATTAGCTCAGATAAAAAAGTAAGTGGTAAGTAAATTTACGGCAGACTCGGCGCACCCCAGCTTAATAAAAATGAGCCGGGAGGGCATCCACAAACCCCCCTTTGGTTTGTGCAGACTGTGTCTAGGTTTGAAGCATGAGGAATAGGGGAAAGGCAGATTTATGAGTGTCCAGATGGGCCAATACTGTCTATGAAGGAACATCGTTCATCCTCAAGAACAACAGATGCTTTTGATTCCTGCTATATGAAATAAGCAGATATAAGATTAATGGCAGTATACTGAGCATTGCTCACTGGGCTTAATAATAGAGGCACTCAGTCATTTTTGAGAGGACATTGGCTTGCATTTGAGGTGCCTAGAGAATAAGAAGGAAGGCAAAGTTTAGAGTGACGATGTTTGCTCTCATGCAAAAACCATCATAAATGATGAGCTCATCGGCTGCTCTAAATTTAAAAAAGTTCTCTCTGCCCTCCTCTCTCTTTTGATGTTTATCACATCCTATGAAATAGGTTACTTTCCGGTTTTTTTCTTTAAAAATATTGTTCTTCTCCCCTTTCACCAACAGCAATCCGCGTTCATTGTAGAAACATCAGAAAATATATGAACGTAAAGAGGCAGTGAAAATAACCAGAATCCCATCACAATTAACCGTTATTCACAAACAGTTCAATATTTGCCCTTAAAGTCCTTTTCTTCAGTCTTAAGCCTGTAAGACTGAAAAAAGAATATATATTCTTTATGTATATATATATTCCCCTTTTTAATATATTGTGAACATCTTTCCATGTCATTAGTCTTCTACAACATCCTTTTTAATGTGCGCATAGAATTCCATTTTATAGACATTCCACCATTTTTATTAACATCCATCATTTGACACCATAAACAGGCTGCAGTCAACACCCTCTGACTATTTGTGTGTACATCCCCACGATCCCTTTATCAGGATAAATTCCTGGACGTGAATAGCTGGTATAAGGGGCACGTACAAATCTGAGTACAAATCACCCTCCAGACAAATGTTCCAGTCTCCACCCCCACTGCAGGCATGTGCAGAGCCCTTTCCTGCAGCCTCCCTCCATCTGGACCCCCTCCCCATGCTCCACGTAGGAAAACAGAGGCCCAGAGCAATCCAGGGACGAGGCCAAGGTCCCACAGCTACTTTGGGCTTGAACGTAAGTTTCCAAATTCCAAGTCTGGAACTGTCCCTCCACAACAGGACCCCAACCCTGTGTCCCTCCATGTTCTCCATGCACCTCAAGGGCAAGCTGACACCCTCAGGCCCCATCCGTTGGTCTACCTCTCATTTTAGCCACAGCTGGGGGAGGAGTTCTGAGTCACATCCTGCCTTCACCAGGCCCAGATATGCCTGGGGGTGACCTGAGTATGGACAGGGGCACAATGACAGGCCCTAGGGGTCTGTGCTGTCCAGCCGGGACCAGGTTGGCAGCCACCGGAGGGCATTAGAGCCAATAATGCTGGTGCCCTGCCTGTCTCCCCTGCACCCAACAAGGGGCAGGAGCAGGTGCATCAATGCCTGGTCCCCCTGTCCTCTGGCAGGAGAGCCCTGAGGTGTGGACCCCACAGTTTCCTAGAGCAGCTCAGGCAGGACTGAGGCCCAGTTGCCTTTGTAGTTAATTTGCTCACTCACACATTCATTCTTCAGGAGCTTTTCTCCCTTTTTTCACACTTCTTCCATCTTCTGACTTAGTGTTCCTGGGCTCACTTTCTGTAGAAATACCTGCACCCAAGTCCTTGTCTGAGGGCCTTCTTCTGGTGACTCCCCCACTAGGGAAGTCCTGTTGCCTCTCCTTCAACATTCCTGCATCAGTTAGAGTCTGCTAGACCGCTAGAACAAATTAACCCCAAGATGCTTTCCTCAAATACAGTACGAGTATGTGCCTCTCACGCAACCGTCCAGAGCAGGCCTTCCCTGGTGAGTGTAGGTGTTCAGCGGGAAGGGGGACCTGCTCCAGCCAGAAGCTCTGCCATGACCCCCTGTGACCCCCAGGAGGTGCTGGTTGTCAACAGCTGGGAAGGGAGGAAGGGAGGAAGGCAGGGGTCGGGGGGTGGCAGGCCCAGAGGGGGTGCAAATGACTTCCACTCCTGGTCCCTTTGGCTGCTCTCCGGATGTGGCAGAGAGGACCTAGGCTCATGGAAGACTGGAAGCCCTAACCGGAAGAGCTGCTGGTCAGCCACAGACCGGCTCCCCTTCGTGCCTGGGGGCGGGGACGGAGAAGGAATTCTGGGGAACAACCAGCAGTCTCTGCCACATCCCCTCAAATCCACTTCAGAAACAAGAGTAAATAAAAAACCAAACTGCTGTTTACATAAGTTTCTACCTGAAACACATGACGTTATCTTATGACTTTTTTTTTTAATCTTATGACTTAAAAAAAAATGGGGTGCCTGGGTGGCTCAGTCGGTTGGGTCACCGACTCTTGGTTTCAGCTCAGGTCGTGACCTCAGGGTCGTGAGATCGAGCCCCGCGTCGGGCTCCCCGCTCAGTGCGGAGTCTGTTTCTCTCTCTCTCTCTCTCTCTCTCCCTCTGCCACCGCACCCCCCCCGCCTTCTCTCTTTCTCTCAAGCGAATAAATAAATCTGAAAATAATTTTAGGCCAGCAGGGGATCGGACACCTGCTCTGCAGAGATGAGCGGCTGCGAGACTCCCTGTTGCTGTCGCACGTCCGCTCGGTGCTCGTCACCACCGGCTGCCCCACACACTTCAACCACCAGCCCCCAGAAGAGACGGACGCCCTCCGGGGGCCATGGCCCTGGCCGCCTTCCTGCAGGCCTTGCGGAAGGGCGTCTCCATGATCGTTGACCAGAGAGCCTTGAGTTTGTTCGAGAGGCTTGTGGAAGAAGCTGTTGAGCAAGGTGAGGAGTGAGATGAGGATAGTCCGTTTCCCCCAAACGGGCCTTTGCGGGCAGAGGCTGTGGGGGTCGGGGGGGGGGCCCGGGTGTGTGGAGCTCCTGCCAAGCACCCAGCTCAGGGCTATGCACCGGACAGGGGGCGTTTTCCTTCCTGTTCGAAACCTCTCTGGTATCAGCAGCATTAGCCCCATTTTATGGATGAAGAGGCTGAGTCTCTGAGGGGTCCGGGTGAGTTGCCTGGGTGGGAATGGTGAGCTCGAGTTTGAACCCGGGTCCTCCAGGCTCCAGAGCCCAGGGTCCTGCTGTGCACCTGCTCCCCTCCCTGTGTGACCTGCAGGGGACTCAGCAACCCAGGCCAGCCCGGACCCCAGCCCCCGACCCCCCGGAGGGGGGTGGAGGTGCGGTAGTCGAAACCAGAGGTGGCAGGGTCCCTCCCGGGCCAGCGGGGCGGATGCCCTGCGCCGCACAGCCTCCTGGAGCACGCAGGTGCCTGAGAGCTGCAGGCGACGCTGGCGTGAGGCCGTGCCACTGTCCGCGTCAGGATCGGCTGGGGTGCACTGTGAGCCGCAGCTCTTCGCCTCTCCTCTTCCCACTAGGGTTGTGCGGGCATCGGCGCGGAGCCTGGTGCTCTGACCTACTTCCCGCTGCCTGTGTCTCTGTGCCCCTGAAAATGCGTTTCGGGGTTTCTTCAAAGCTGTGCAAAACCACTCAGTCCACAAGTAAGGGGACTGGTGTCTCCGGGAGCCCCTCAGCCAGGGGGGCACAGGGCACAGGAGCCTTGCCTCTTGTCTTTCAGAGACAGGCAGGTCCCCGTGGAACTGGGACCCCACTGCCTGGAGCAGTGACCTCGAAAGTGCCCATTCCCCCCTGTTGGTTTTTCCTCCTTCCTGCCCTCACTTTCTGCCCTTCCCACCTGCCCCCTGGGGTCGTCTCCCAAATAAACCGCCTGCACCGGAGTCTTTGTGTCAGACTCTGGTTTCAGAGAACCCCAAACCGATGACCGGTGCAGGTGGAGGTTCCGAGACGTAGACAGCTCTGTCTGTATTTTGAAGGGAGAGTCATGATTCCGGGTGGATTGGACGCAGGTGTGAGACAGGGGATGAGGATGGCTGCACAGTTCGGGCAGGGTGACGGGGAGGGCGCAGCTGCCGGGGACCCACACCGCGGAGACGCTGCTCCTGGGAACATCCGACAGTGTGGCCGCTGTGGAAACCAGTATGGCGGTTCCTCAAAAAATGTAGAAAATCGCCCATGATCCAGCAATCCCACTTCTGGGTATCACCCCAAAAGAACCGAAAGCAGGGACGCAAACAGATACTTGCACATCCGCGTTCGCAGCAGCGTTATTCACCAGAGACAAGCCAAGGGTCTGTCCACGGATGAACCGATAAACAGAATGCAGTCTAGACAGACAATGGAATATGTCCTTCAGCCTTAAAAAGGAAGGAAATTCTGATCGATGGGTGAACCTGGAAGGAATCATGCTGAGTGAAATAAGCCGGTCACAAAGGACAAAATCCTGTAGGACTCCACTTACACGAGGGACTGAGAGCAACTGCTGTTGTAGGGACAGAAAGAAGAACGGTGGTCCGGGGGTTGGGGGGGCTGCTGGGGAGTGTTGATTAGGGACAGAATTCCAGTTGGGGAAGATGAGAAAGTTCTGGAGACGTGGTGGTGCTGGAGACAACTATAGCGTGAACGTACTCAACGCCAGAGACCTGTACGCTTAGAAATGGCTAAGGAAGTAAAAGTCACATTATGTAGGTTACCACAATTACAATTTTTAAAAAAAATCTTAAAAGAGTGCAGGTCTGAGCCTCAGTTTGAGCAATCTGTAGCCACACAAGTGGAGACGTCAAGTGGACAGATCTACGAGTCAAGTTCAGGAGAGCCGTCTGGGCTGGAAAGAGAAATCGGAGACCGGTTGGCATATTGATGGCCTTTTAAGTCCAGACACGGGGTGAGATCACCCAGGGAATAAGAGACAGAGAGAAGGTCCCAGGATTACACCCTGGGATGCTCCACATTGAAAGGTCAAGGAGGAGAGGGGGAGCCACCAGGGAGGCCAGGAAGGAACTGCACAGAGGACCGAGGGACACGGAAGGACCATGTTGTGAACAAGGAGGACGGGTGGGCCACAGTCCCAGCCGCTGCCAACAGGCTGGCAGCCTCCCCCATCTGACAAGCGGCTTGGATATTTTTAGCTGCCCACTTTCCCAGAGGCAGCTCTGCCCTCGCAGCTCACCTGCTGGCCTGGCTCAGAGGCTCCAGCTGCTTTCGGGGGCTCGGAACTGGGGCTCGCCCATGGGGTGGTTTAGAAGGTAGTGTCTGCTCTATTCAATTTTGCAGGACTTTTGTGACATGTGGACGAAGAAAGGGAAAAAGATTTGGCCTTTTAATGAAAATTAGTTCAGTTCTTTTTATAACCAAAGGCTGCACATGTTTAAAGAAGAAAAAGCTTAGTCATTTCTTCCTTGTCTTGAGCGTAAATGGACCAAATGGATAAATTGGTTCTTTGCAGCTCAGGTGCGGGTTCATATCTTGCGCTGACGTTCCTTTGCAGAGACTCTTTCTCTCTGTGTGCCCCTCTGGGGGGGTATGTTAGGTTCCCTGCCCTGTTTGGCTCCCCGGTGCCCCTTCTTACTAGTATCCTGTATCCTTGATCCAATGTCAGGAAGTAAGAAATCACCAGCCTTAACTTAGCACCTACTACATGCAAGACCCCCCAGCTCAGTGTTTGGCCCATATCACATCATTGCATCCACAGCAATGCTGGGTCAAGGGAGACATGACTAACCCCGTTTTGCAGAGGAGGAAACCACAGCTAAGGGAGTTTCTGTGGTTTGTCCAAGGTTACACAGCTAGGACTGTTGTTTGGTTGTAGTCAGTCCCCTTGCTGGGTCACCAGGCTGATCCTCACAGCACAGAAAGGGGCTGGGTCTTTCAGCTTGTTGTGACCACACTCCCCACCCCACCCCACCCCCGTTTCCTGGCTTGTCCCATGCAGAATGTGCTCGGCAAGTATCCCTTGATGGACTGACTGTCCTCTCCTTGTCTTTCCCCCTTAGACATGGGGTGGGACTGGGGAGGGATGTTGGAGGGAGCCACGCTGGGGGCCCCTTAGGGTCTCTGCCAATGATTCTGGCTTCTCTACCCACTGAGGGAGGGGGGCGGTGGCAGCTCCGAAAGGGCTTGGGACAGCCATATGGTGAAGCTGAGGTGGGAAGCAGCCACATTTATAATACCATGTGGTTTTAACATGGACAGGGTGCTTACTTGGGCTGGGTTTATGTGAGGTGTGTGAGGGGCTGATGATGGAGATTATGGCAGCCCCTCTGGTCCCCAGAGTGGGCCGGGGGGTTCCGCAGAACCAGTGGGACCGTAAGTGCTGGGTCCATCCCTGTCGCAGGCCCCCTGTTCGCCTTCTCAAGCTCTGCGTGGAGATCTCATCCTGGGCCAGTGAATGCACAAGCATTCTACCTCCACCTGCTAGGAGGTGGATTCGTTAATGACAACCAAGTCACTTTTATTTTAATTTGGGATTTGTGTGTGCTTCCCACATATTCTACATTAATGCGTATTATTATTGTAATGAGAGAAGGTGCTGTTTTTTGAGAGTCAAAATCACTTTGGCAATCACTCCAATACCAGTAGCTAATTCCACGCCCAGACTCTGGGACCTCTCCACTGTTGTTCTAGAACTTCCCTGAAGGTATGCAGGGAGGGGAGGAGGGGGGGAGCGGATGAGAACTTGGGGTGGAAACTGGGGTCGTGACACTGACCTCCATCCTTGGCTTCATCTGACTTACATAGCACCTCTGAGCCTCAGTTTTCCTCTTCTGTAAAATGGGGTTAATAATGGTTCTTATCACATAGAACTGTTGTGACAATTAAGTGAGAGCATGCATGTCAGGTGCTTAGTGGAGGGCTAGCTCCCGGTCACCATGGGCGCCACGTGTCCCCAGCACTCACGATGGCAGTGAGCCAGAATAGGCCTCCATTCATGGGGTCTCATGGACATCTACAGGCAGCATATTTGCTAGCCCCCAATAGTGGTGACAGTAGCCCAATTCCACGCCACTCAGGGTCACACACTCCGGCAACCGAGGGTTTACTAAGGACTATAAGTAAACAAGTATTCTCATTCTCGGGTTGAGGTCTCAGCTTTCCTAACAAAGTATTCGACAGGTAGGTAGTGATAGTGATGCTTTCCAAAGCAGCTTCGGAAAAGCCAACATGAATTTCCAAAATGCAACACGAGGGCTGATGTGTCAACCCTTTGCCTTTATTTTCAAGGTGTTCTGAAGACACCGATCCCCTTATTAACTTTCCAAGGTGAATCAGCGGGAGCCGCTCAGGCATTTCTCTGCAAAGATGGAGACCCCAAGTCACCGAGGTATGTGCATCCCATCCCAGCGTAAGCAGGTGATGGTGGAAAAGCCCACGCTCTATTCACTTTGCTGACTCCAGGGAGAACAGAGCCATGTGCCCAGGGGTTCTGACGGGCCAGGCTGCTGGGTTTCCAGGAGTCCTGGGGGCTTCACAAAGCATTTCTGGGCATGGCATGCCCTCCTGATAGAGGAGGAAGATAGGAAAATTATAAAAACCGAAAACTAGCAGTTTCTCAAACTGGGTCATGACCCATTAGAGAGAAGTGAGTCATTTCAGTGGAGTAACCGGCACGTTTGCAAGGGGAATGAGAAACAGAAATACTATCGTACGTCCTGTGTCGTAATGCTAAGTACTCTCTCGTGAAATTTTGTGCAAATGCGTGTGTTCTTTTTACTGTGTGTCGTGATCCGACATTTTGAAAAATACATCTTTATTGTATGTAGGGATGCATTTCAGATCTTACAAATTTTTTTTTAAAGATTTTATTTATTTATTTGAGAGAGAGAATGAGAGAGAGCAAGCACATGAGAGGGGGAAGGGTCAGAGGGAGAAGCAGACTCCCCGCTGAGCAGGGAGCCCGACGCGGGACTCGATCCAGGGACTCCAGGATCATGACCGGAGCCGAAGGCAGTCGCTTAACCAACTGAGCCCACCCAGGCGCCCCTGTGATGAGAACTTTTAAGATCTAAGCAATTTATTACAAACTTTAAAGTGTGTTATTGATACTGTGACTGTGCTTTTTTAAAAAAAAAAAGACTTTATTTGGGAGACAGAGTGCGTGCACACACAAGCGGGGATGGGGGGTGTTGTGGAGGAGCGAGGGAGAGGGAGAGGCAGACTCCCCACCAGCAGGGAGCCCAGCACCCTGGGATCACAACCTGAGCCAAAGGCAGATGGTTAACCAACTGAGCCACCCAGGCGCCCCCAGATCTTACCATTTTTAATACAGCGTTTCTAAAACTTTTTTGACAGCAGTAATACCTTCTGCATTGCAAACAGGACGCACACACGTGTGCGTACCCACACCCACAACTAAAACGAAGATTCAGAAAACAGTATTTACTCTTGCGATGTGCAGTATATTCTGACGTTTTCTATTCCAGTCTATTCTATTCTATTCTACAGTGTTCTGTTTTACTTTTCTGGAAATGCTGACCTGGCCTAATAAATTTATTTCACAACCCACTAATGCGTGTCCAGTTAGAACTTAAAAACACTGCTTTAATAGGCCTGGCGGGCATAGCTGTCCTGCAGCTTGCAGCAGAACTTGATGATCATAATGAGGACCCTGAGTCACCAAGAAAAAGTTCAGTCGTGGATCCCATATGCCATTTAAAGCAGCAGAAACATGTGTGGTTCATATTAGAGATGTTTATATTCTCCAAATGGTTGACATATAAACAAAGCTCTGGATCTTCAGGGAGAAGCTAGAAAATTCTCTGGTGTGGCATCCCTGATGCCAGTTAACGCAGGTGCTGCTCTGTTTGCTGAGTGGAGGGAGGCCGGGCAGATCTGATTGTGGGGAGAGAGGCTTGTGCTCTCTTTGGAGAAGATGCGTTAACTCTTTCCAGGGAGCCGGCTTCCCAGGAGTGGATTACTTCCCACTGTAACTAAATGGATCCTGCTGGCCTAAAAAAGAGGCTTAGTCATTTCGTCCCTGTCTTGAGCATAAATGGACCAAATGGATAAATTGGTTATATACCTTCATTAGGTATATAACTGAAATTCTCCTAGGGGGAAGGTCCAGAAGTGGTGTTCTCCCTGCAGAACAGAGAACATATTGATCCCAGTCGGAGGTCCTGTTCTAAAGAGGCTTTTCATCACCATGGATATAGGTCTAGGGGAAATTCAGGGTCAAAGTTCCTTCCTCCTGTTGACTCTGCTTCTCAGTGGCTGCTTTTTTTCTGCCCTGGGCGTGGAGCCTCAGGATTGCTTTCTAAAACCTACTCAGTGGCCTGATTCCAAGCATCTATGATGCCACCACATTCTACACAACCAAGGGGCATAGCCAGGCATTCAGAGTTCAGATTTTTTTATTATTATGGTAAAATATACATAACATAAATTTCACCATTTTAACCATTTTAAGCATGCGGTTCAGTGGTATTAAGGTCTATCTGCATTGCTGGGCAATCATCCCCACCATCCATCTCCAGAACGTTTTCATCTTCCCAAACAGGAATGCTCTACCCATAAACAATGACTTTCCATTCCCCCTCGACCCCAGCCCCTACTTTCTGCCTCTACAAATCCACTGCTATAGTACCTCATATAACCATAGGGACCATATAGTATTTGTCCTTCCGGGACTGGCTTATTCCAGTTAGCAAATTATCCTCAAGATTCATCCACGTTGTAGCGTATGTCAGAATTTCCTTCCTTTTTTAAGGCTAGATAATACTCCCTTGTATGTACATACCACACTCTGCCTCTTTGTTCGTCTGTTGGTGTTCATCCCTTTTGCCTAGTGTGAATAATGCTGCAGTGAACAAGGGTGTCTAAGTATCTCCTCGAGACCCTGCTTTCAATTCTTTGGGCTGCAGACCCAGGGGTGGAATTGCCGGATCGTGTGGTAATTCTATTTCACACTTTTTGAGGAACCTCCACACAGTTTTCCATAGCAAAGATTTTAATGTACTCTATCATGGGGTGCCTGGGTGGCTCAGTCAGTTAAGCACTTGACTCTTATTTTTTTTATTTTATTATGTTATGTTAGTCACCATACAATACATCATTAGTTTTTGATGTGGTGATCCACGATTCATTGTTTTCGTATAACACCCAGTGCTCCATGCAGTACGTGCCTTCCTTAATATCCATCACCAGGCTAACCAACCCCCCCACCCCCTCACCTCTAAAACCCTGTTTGTCTCTCAGAGTCCATAGTCTCTCATGGTTCATCTCTCCCTCCAATTCCCCCCCCCCATTTTTCCCTTCCTTCTCCTAATGTCCTCCATGCTATTCCTTATGTTCCACAAATACATGAAACCATATGATAATTGACTTTCTCTGCTTGACTTATTTCATTTAGCATAATCTCCTCCAGTCCCATCCATGTTGATGTAAAAGTTGGCTATTCATCCTTTCTGATGGCTGAGTAATATTCCATTGTATATATGGACCACATCTTCTTTATCCATTCATCTGTTGAAGGCGCTTGACTCTTAATTTCGGCTCGGGTCATGATCTCAGGGTCGTAAGATTGAGCCCAGCTTCGGACTCCACGCTCAGCGGGGATCCCTGCTTGAGATTCTCCCTCTCCCTCTGCCCCCCTCACCCCCGCCAGTTCTCTCTCTTTCTCTCTCTCTAGAATAAATAACTAAATCTTACAAAAAAATAAAGAACTCCATCATGGGGGGATTTAGAGAGATATAAAAGTGCAATTTTCATATTTTTAAGTTGGATTATCAAGACAAGATTCCTCCTAATTACAAAAGCAACCACAAATACCACCACTTCCTGTGCCCTGAGTAGGTACAGGGCTGTCTGTGAAGTACCTCTTGTGCATTTTCTCCACTATATTGTTGAAGCCTCTTTAAAACTCTCTGAAGTAGGGGCGCCTGGGTGGCTCAGTCGGTTAAGCGTCTGCCTTCGGCTCAGGTCATGGTCCCAGGGTCCTGGGATCGAGCCCCGCATCGGGCTCCCTGCTCGGCGGGAAGCCTGCTTCTCCCTCTCCCACTCCCCCTGCTTGTGTTCCCTCTCTCGCTGTGTCTCTCTCTGTCAAATAAATAAATAAAATCTTTAAAAAAAAAAAAAAAGACACTGTCACTTAGAAATCCAGCATTCCCACGAGCAAGAAAGGGAAATGCCGCTTAATCGAGCATGTTCTACTCGCCCAGCTCTAAAATACTAAAACTAATAATAAAATAATAACAATAATAAAATTGAAGCATGGTATATTCTATTGGTCATACAGGACAAATGTACCATGTATACTGTGTTTCAACTTACGAATGCATTAATTTATTTTATTTTATTTTATTTATTTATTTGAGAGAGAGAATGAGATAGAGAGAGAGAGCATGAGAGGGGGGAGGGTCAGAGGGAGAAGCAGGCTCCCCGCCGAGCAGGGAGCCCGATGCGGGACTCGATCCCGGGACTCCAGGATCATGACCTGAGCTGAAGGCAGTCGCCCAACCAACTGAGCCACCCAGGCGCCCCTTTTTTTTTTTATCTTTTTAAAGATTTTATTTATTTATTTGAGAGAGCGAGAATGAGAGAGAGCACATGAGAAGGGGGAAGGTCAGAGGGAGAAGCAGGCTCCCCGCCAAGCAGGGAGCCCGATGCGGGACTCGATCCAGGGACTCCAGGATCATGTCCTGAGCCCAAGGCAGACACTTAACCAACTGAGACACCCAGGCAGCCTGCTGAATTTAAAAAACACAAAACCTGAGACTCAAACACTGAGTCAAAGTCATGCTAGTATCACTGTTATTGTTCACACTCAGTTTCCTTCATTATTATTATCATTATTTTCATTCTACAAAATTAGAAAAGCATAAATCACCATAGTTCATCTCTTTTTTTTTTTTTTAAGATTTTATTTATTTGCGAGAGAGAGAATGAGAGACAGCATGAGAGGGAGGAGGGTCAGAGGGAGAAGCAGACTCCCCGCCGAGCAGGGAGCCCGATGCGGGACTCGATCCCGGGACTCCAGGATCATGACCTGAGCCAAAGGCAGTCGCTTAACGACTGAGCCACCCAGGCACCCTGTTCAACTCACTTTTAACTAGAGAAGTCTCTAGAAGACCTGAAGGAGAAGTACATCTCCTGGTTGTCTGAAAATAGACCCCGAGCCAACACTTTTCCCCTCCCTGAGGCAACACAACACATGTGGAGGGGCTGCCCTGCCCCCAAACCACCACCCCCATTCTGCCCAATCCTGTACACTGACTGACTCAGCTCCCCCTCCCTTCAGGAGTCAGTGACGGGGGCAATGAGCTTGGGATGGGCAAAGTCGAGGAGGCTGTGAAGAGACACATTCGAAATGGGGATGTGATCGCCTATGACGCGGAGGCTGACTTTGCTGTCATCACTGGTAAGTGCTCAGATGGCGGGCCAGTCAGGCCCGGCTACCCAGGAGGAGGGACCCGGAGGCCTGGAGCCTATCCGGCCAGAAGCTCCCCTCCTCTGTGAGGGGAGTCTCCAGGGCACCAGGGCAAGAAGGGGACCTGGTTCTCAGCCTTTGGCCTCTCATTCAGTCATCCAACAAACATCGGTCCTGGAGTTACGTAGCAAGGGTCGGGCTCCCCAGGGCTCCTGCTCTAGGGGTAGCAGACAGACAAGGAGCCCTACGAAAGAAACACACCAGCTCATGCTACACAGTGCCAAGAGGAAGATGGAAGACAGGGACAGGCAGGCCACTTTAGATCAGTGGTCAGGGAAGGCCTCTCTGAAGCGGGGTCATCCATGCTTTCCTCTGTGCCTCCTGCAGGGTGGAAAGAGAACCATCTGGTAAACGTGTGGAGGGGGCAGAAGGCTTCCCACCTCCCTTCAAACTTACCTCTGCCGTAGGCTGCCCTGTCCCTCTTTTCCCCGTCAGGACCAACCTTTCCCAGGTCCTTTGAGGCCCCAGTTCTCCATCCTTGACTGCACCACAAGTTTCAGGGATTTTGACAGATACCCAAGAAAGGCTCTCCCATTTCCTCCTCAAAACAGAGCCTGTAGATGAGCAGAAATCCCTGAGGGGATTAGGGCTAGGGTAGGAAAACCTGCACCTGATGGATGGCTGGAGGCTCAGTGTGGACAAGTTTGAGAGTTCAAAACTCCAGGGGGCCCCAGTCACAGGGGGACCCCACACTTTTGTGACTTCTACCCCCATTAGCTCTACTCAGTCCACACTACAGATATCAGAGAAAAGTCCCCTTGTGCTTTAGGGGGTAGAAGGAAGAAACTATTTTGAAATATATCAGAGCACCCCATCCTTTTTTTTTAAGATTTAATTTATTTATTTGAGAGAGAGAGCACAAGTGGGGGGAGGGGCAGAGGGAGAAGCAGACTCCCCACTGAGCAGGGACCCCCCCGCCCCACCCCGTGCAGGGCTTGATCGCAGGACTCTGAGATCATGACCTGAGCCGAAAGCAGCAGCTCAACCCACTGAACCACTCAGGTGCCCCCAAGAGCACTCCATTCTTTTTTAAAAAATTTTTTATTGTCATGTTAATCCCCATACATTACATCATTAGTTTTTGATGTAGTGTTCCATGATTCATTGTTTGTGCATAACACCCAGAAGAGCACTCCATTCTTAACAAGGCCTGCCCTCAGGAGAAACCGTTTTACCAGAGCCTAACCTACCTGGGGAAGGGAAATACCCAAAAATAGTCAACATGCACCAACAGATGATAATATAAGCAGAGACATGGAAAAATCTAAGGAAAAAATGAAGAGATGTCAGAAAGCAAAAACACTGCAACAGAAATGAAGAATGCCTTTAATGGGCCCATTAGCAGCCTGGACACAGCTGAGAAAAATCACCTCTGACCTTGAAGGTATGACAATAGGAACTTCCAAAACTAGAAAGCTAAGAGAAAAAGACTGGATGAAACAGAATAGAATATCCAAGAATTGTTACGTGTAATGGGAATATCAGAAGGAGAAGAAAGACAGAAAGGAAGAGAAGCAATATTTAAAGCAATATGACTGAGATTTTCCCCCTAGATTAATGTCAGAAACCAAACCATAGATCCAGGAAGCTCAGAGAGCACCAAGCAGGATAAATGAAGAGCAAAGGTAGGAATTACATCCAACTTCTCCTCAGAAATCACACAAGCCAGTAGAGTGGCATGCAATATTTAAAGTGTTGACAGAAAAAAACCACCAACCTAGAATTCCGTGCACTGTGAAATTATCCTTCAAAAGTGAAAGAGAAAGAAAGAATTTCTCAAACAGGGTATTTGTTGCTAATAGACCTGCCTTACAGGAAACATTAAAAGAAATTATTTAGGGAGAAGGAAAATTGCATAAGTTAGAAACTCAGATCTACACCAAGAAGGGCATTGGAGAATAAATAAATGAAGGTAAAATAATTTTTATTTTTCTTGTTCTGAATTGATCTAACAGATAACACTTTGTTCAAAATAATAATAGCAATGACTCTTCAGTTATGCTCAGGTATATAAGTGAAGTGGATGACAGCAATCATATAAGGGATGGGAGGGAAGAATGAGGAATATTTTGTCTAAGGTGTTTGCCCTAACTGTGAAATGGTTGTTTGAACGTGAACTTGGATTTGTTGTAAATGTATGTTGCAAACTCTAGGGCAACCACTAAAAAGAATTTTTTTTAAAGAGGTATTATTGATATGCTAAGAAATGAGAGAAAATAAAATCCTATAAAGTGCTCAATTAAAACCACAACAGGCAGAAAAATGGTGGAAGACAAAAATGGGGGGGGCGGAAAGAGCTAGGGCAACAAACAGAAAACAGTAAAAATGTGGCAGATATTAATACAGCCATATCACTAATCACCTTAAATGTCAGTTGTCTAAATACCCCAATTAAAAGGCAGAGATGGTCAGAATGGATAAAAAAACAAGGCCCAGCTATAGTTGTCTGTAAGAAACCCACTTTAAATATAAAGAAACACATAGATTAAAAGTGGATGGATGGAGAAAAATATACCAGGCTAACAGTAACCAAAAGAAAGCATACGTTGCTATATTAATCTCAGACAGAGCAGACTTCAGAGAAGGGAAAGTTATCAGGGTCAAAGGGGGCAGTCCATAACGTAAAGAGGTCAATACTCCAAGAAGACATAACAATTCTTTTTGTTTGTTTGTTTTTGAAGACATAACAATTCTTTTTTTCAAATTTTATTTAAGTAATCTCTACACCCAGTGTGGGACTTGAACTCACAACCGCAAGGTCAAGAGTCACATGCTTTTCTGACTGAGCCAGCCAGGTGCCCCAAAGACATGACAATTTTTTAAAAGTTTTTATTTATTCATTTATTTTTAGAGGGAGAGAGTGTGTGAGCGTGAGCAAGGGGAGGGGCAGAAGGGGAAGGAGAAAATCCCAAGCAGACTCTGCGGGGCTCAATCCCATGACCCCAAGACCACCACCCGAGTGAAAACCAAGAGTTGGACACCCAACCAACTGAGCCACCCAGGCTCCCCAAGACATAAACTTCTTCATGTGTATGCTCCTAAAAAGGAGTGTCAAATATGTGAGGCAAAAACTGGTAGAAGTACAGGAGAGATGGGTATATCCACTCTAATATCTATGGAGACTTTAATAGCCCTCTATCGGAAAGGGACAGATCCAGTAGGCAGAAAATTAGTAAGGACTTAGTTGAAATCAGCACCACCACCAACTAACTGGAAATAATTGAGGGGCACCTGGGTGGCTCAGTGGGTTAAGCATCTGACTCTTGATTTCGGCTCAGGTGATGATGTCAGGGTCATGAGATCGAGCCCCGTGTCGGGCTCCATGCTGGGCGTGAAGTCTGCTTAAGATTCTCTCTCCCTCTCCCTCTGCCTGTCCCCCACAAGCCCCTCCCCTGGCTCACCTGGTCCTCACCTGCCTCATTCTGATATATGCCTTGTATTTATGTGCCACACACCTTTGTACTCAATGTATGTTTGCATTTTTTTCCTGCCTGAAATGCCCCCCCTCTCCACCCTTCCTCTGGCAAATCCTGCCCAGCCTACAAGGCCCGTATGAAATGACACCTTTTCTGTGAATTTTTCCCAAAACAGGCAGGATGAGTGGCCCCTCCTGAGTGCTCCCATCATCCTCTGTGAGCACCTCCCTCCCCCCCTGAGCGTTGGCTGTGCACACAGGCCCTCTCTCCCCCGCGTCGGAGTTCCTCTTCCTTTTTTAGCTCTGACACCTAGAGTCTAGCAGGTCCTTAATCAATCCTTCTTCAGTTGAATGGAGAACTCAGGCAGGTTTCAGAGAAAAGCCAGTGAGGTCATCCCCAGACTGGGGAATAGGCGCCTTGGGGCTGGCTGACTTAGGAGCGTTCTGCAAGCAAGGAAGAGGCGATGCCGCACAGTCAGCTAGCTCCTCGGAGGACCGGCTTCCACGCAGAAAGATGGATCCAGGTCCGCCATGCCGAGAGTTTCTTAATGTCGGAAGCTCTGCAAAGGCTTCCTAGGGGTAGAGCCTAATCTTCTTCAATCTCTCTCTCTTTTTTTTTTTTAGATTTTATTTATTTATTTGACAGAGAGAGACACAGCGAGAGAGGGAACACAAGCAGGGGGAGTGGGAGAGGGAGAAGCAGGCTTCCCGCTGAGCAGGGACCTTGAGATCATGACCTGAGCCGAAAGCAGACATTCAACGACTGAGCGATCCAGGCGCCCCTAAATCTTCTCTGACGGTTAGTAACAGTACGTAACCCAGTTGGTTTAGAGCAGTGACTCAACCTTTAACTTGAATCAGCATCACCTGGAGAGCTTATGCGCTCCCTGTCTTCCCTGCTGAGTTTCTGATGAAGTAGGTCTGCGCTGGGGCCCAAGAATCTGTTTCTCACAAGTTCTCTGGTGCCATGAGTGCCATTGACCTTGGGGCCATTCTTTGAGATGAGTTCTGCTGCTTAGAGGCAGGGTGATGGACCCCATCACCTTTCCACTTCTATGATAGAATCTTTTTTTGTTCTAGGTGTTTCTAACTGGGGAGGCTATGCCTTGGCCTGTGCACTGTACATCCTAAACTCATGTGAGGTCCACCAACGTTACCTAAAGAAGGCAGTTGGGCCCTCCAGAGCACCTGGGGAACAGAACTGGACTCAGGCCCTTCCATCTGTTGCCAAGGTAACACACCTAGCCGGCCATGCCCTACGTGAGGCCTGTTCCAGGCTATAAGCTGAGGGTTCCTGGCTATAAACCGAGGGTTCCAGGTTATAAACCGAGGGTTCCTGGCTATAAACCGAGGGTTCCTGGCTATAAGCTGAGGGTTCCAGGCTATAAACTGAGGGTTCCTGGCTATAAACCGAGGGTTCCAGGTTATAAACCGAGGGTTCCTGGCTATAAACCAAGGGTTCCAGGCTATAAGCTGAGGGTTCCAGGCTATAAACTGAGGGTTCCTGGCTATAAACCGAGGGTTCCAGGTTATAAACCGAGGGTTCCTGGCTATAAGCCGAGGGTTCCTGGCTATAAACCAAGGGTTCCAGGCTATAAACCGAGGGTTCCAGGCTATAAGCTGAGGGTTCCAGGCTATAAGCTGAGGGTTCCTGGCTATAAGCCGAGGGTTCCAGGCTATAAGCTGAGGGTTCCAGGCTATAAGCCGAGGGTTCCAGGCTGTAAACCGAGGGCCAGCACCACACGCTGCCTGTCAGCAGCCAGAAGCAGAGCCTGCCTCTGTAGGGGAGCAGACTTTGCCACCACACAATGTGGCTCTTTGGCATGTGGATTATTTGAGGCTGATTATTTTTAAAAAACAGAAGGACTCAATGACTCTGCCATCGCCTCTTTGGGCCTCAGTTCCCATGGCCCCACCCACTGACACTGATTCCAGACTCAAACCCACCTCCTCATCCCCTGCTCCTCCCAGAACCTGGAGCACCTTCTGGCGGAATTGTTCAGAGTAATTTGGATGGTGGGAAATTGGCGCCAAAGCCCTGATTTTATGTCGAAACCCCAGGCCTGAAGTGACTTCCCTGGTGAGCTGCAGCTTCACCTGAGCTTCCCCTTCACCTGAGAGCAGGCGGGAGGCTGACAGGGCTGCAAAGCCTGAGAATCAGTGGAGGGAGCTGGGGTGTGCAGCCTGGAGCGGGGGAAACTGGGGGGCCTGAGGCCTCACACCTGAATGGCGTCCTGGGGGAGGAGACAGACCACGGCCTCGGCCGCCTGAGAGACAAAAGCTGGCTGAAGGGCAGAGGTCACAAGAGCAGACTACAGTTCACCGATTCACTGAAAGGAAGAGCTTGCCTTCTGCAGAGCTGCCCAACCCTGCGAGGAGGAAGCCTCTGACAGGGGCGCAGTCAGGGTTGGGGGAGGGGTTCCCGTGCTAGGTCAGGCTGGGCCACCGACCCCACGGCCACTCCTAACCAGTCCAGAACAGTCTCCTGCAACTTCCAGCCACATTTTCCCAGTCTGGTCCCCCAGAGGTCTAGACTGCTCAACGCAAGGCCAGGAACCGGGTCTTTTGTGTCTGCTTTTCCAGCAACCAGCAGAGGGAAACAGGGTGCTTGGTAAGTTCTTGTTGAATGAATGAATAAATGAACACACGGATAGATGGATGGACGCAGTGCCTTGTTAGGGCAGCAGTTCTCCAACTTCAGAATCACCTCAGCGGCATCTTAAACCACAGAGTTGCAAAGCCGACCCCAGGCTTCCTGACTCACTTGGCCTGAGGTGGGCTGGACAAGCAGCATCTCTGACACGTTCTGGCCGACCACACTCGGAGACCCTGGATTAGAGGGCTGGTCTGGGGAGATAGGAATGCAGTCTGAGGGCAGGAAGGTTCCTGAGCGTTGAGCGTGGACATAGCAGCTTGGATGGGGGGAGTGGTTTGATGAGTCCCCAGGCAGCCAGTGGCTGAGGCCCAGAGCCCCTCACTTCTGAGAAGCAGGTGCATCTTCTGAGAAGCGGGTGCATCCAGAGCCCTGTCTCTCCCTCTGTTTCTCTGTCTCTTTCTGCCTCCTGCCACCCCGTTTCTCTCCAACACCTCTCTGGATTGATGTTGTGCCCACTTTACAGATGAGGGAGCTGGGAGTCCAACAGGGGAGGTGGCTTGCCCAACACACCCTTAGCTAAGGGGTGGCACTGGGACCTGAGCCTGGGTCTCTGACTCCATTCTCTGGGCTCTTCCCATGACTCAGAAGTTTCCCGGTTCCTGGTAATGCCAGGGTGCCACGTTTGGGGGGCGGGGAGGACTAGAGCAGCTGAAGTGACATTTTCAGGGGAAATGGTCTGCCCCAGTGGGGCCCAGAGGGCCTTGGGTGCTTTCTTTGCATTTCCTGGATCTGAACTGGAAAAAAAAGCCTCAGGGGGCTGCCTCACACATGATTCCTGATTCACACAGACACCAAAGAATGAATCCAGCCAGACAAATTCATAGAACCCAAACACTTACCCTCCAGGGATGGAAAATTCTCCTTTCGGGTTTCCACACAGTCCTTCATAAATACATTAATGATGTATCACCCTTGTAAGGAAAATAAAAGGGAACTTTATCAAAGCAAAAGTATAAGCCCATTTGTGTTGAGCCACTCCTCCGGGCCAGACCAGCCCTGCTCTGGGAGACAATGAGGGGTCAGACCCAGCCCCTGGGTAGGGAACTTGGGATCCCCTGAGGGTGCATGGAAGATGGAAGGATAGAAGTGTGCAGGGCAAGCTGCTGTGGGGACAGAGAACAGGCCCTTAGCTCACTCCGAGGGCTCAAGAAAGGCTGCCTAGAGGAGAGAGTACTGTGCTGGGCCTTGGAAGGTGAGTAGGCTATAAGTAACCAGGTAAGAAAGGGTGGGAAGGGCCTCCAGGCAGCAAGACCCACAAAGCAAAGGTGCAGGCACGTGAAGAAATGCAGTGTGCAGGAGAAAGAACTGGAATCATCATACTAGGGCTCTGTAGGTCACTCCCTAGGCATCCCCGAGTCATCGAGAAGTGCTGGGCAGAGCTGTGGCCTGAGCGGACGGTGCAGCTTGATTGGCTGGGGGGTAAGGAATGCTCCTCATCTCTGCTCTGTGAGTTGCTTGTAACTCGGGGCCTCCCGTATTCAGGGGTCTGATCTGATCGTGGCTGTAGCAGTGTGAGCACCATGCGGAGGATCCCAGGGGCGGCGGCCGCCACCATCTAGGGCACACCCTGCCCGCTCTGGGCTTTTGCCATGCCCGGGAGGTCTATCTGAGGGCATTCCTCAGACCTTGTCAGGGCCTACGAGCTGATTGATGACACCTTATGGGAGGGACTAAGGATGGGTGGATGGATGGATGGACGGACGGACAGAGGGATAACGCAGAGAGGCAGGAACATGGCTTCATCCTGGGCTCCTGTTCTCTTCCAGCACTCCCATCCCACTCCACTTCTCTTTCTAGCTTTTAAACACTGAGTTACATAGAATAAAGACATGCACAAACAGTAGATGAATTTTTACACATGTACACATCCATGCAGCCAGTGCTGAGGTCATGACACAGAACAGTTCTGACTTCCAGAAGGCCGCTTTCTCCCGCCCCACTTCGAAGAGCACCATCACCCACCCATGAACATCAGCCTGCCAGGCTCCCCGTGTGAGCCCCAGCGACTACCCTCACGCTCAGCCTCCAAGCCCAGAAGTCATCTGGGCCTCTTTCCCTGCTCACAATGCACTGGGCCCCAAGCCCTGTCCTCTCTGTCTCACTTCAGGCCTCTGTCCCTCCTGTCATGCCACACTGTCTCCGCCTGGCCTGGGGTCACGGCCTCCAGGTGCTCTGCCTCCAGCTCAGTTCTCCTCTCCTTCTGTCACCTCCTCTACTTGGTGGGGTCTCTTGGAAGATGCTGTGGCAGTTCAGTGATTCCTGGAAATTTGCAGGCAGTCCCTATTGGCCCAGCTGTTCCTCGTGGCTCTTCTAGAGGCTGAGTGCCAGCCCGTCCCTAAGCTGCTGATGGATCACATGCACCCTGGCACCCCAAGGTCCTCCCTAGGGCCCGGAAGGATGGGAATGGTGCCAGCAGGCAGTGTGCTGGGAGGAAACGCTCCCTCCCTCCACTCCCGGGTCCCAGAAGCAGCACTCCCCCATAAAGAAAGGATATGACCCAATGGAGAGAGAAATGGAAGAATAAAACCCAAACAAAGGGCAGGAAATGTCATTCTGGGCTGGGCAGCCTCTGGGAAGGGGCTGGTGGACAAAGAGATGCCAGGAAATGCACTTTGGGTGCAGACTCTCAGGGCAGCCTTGAATAGAGGCAATTCCCATGTGACCTTTGCCAGCACGTTCTCCATTGTTTGGACAAGTTTTCAGTGAGTGCTCCTCCTAGCCCCTGGCTTGGCTCATTCCAGCTCTTTGGTCACCTGTGGTCCTAGCTGCCCCTCCTCCAGAAAGTCTTTCCTGAGCCACTCTGATAAACGGGGTGGGATGCCCCTGCTCTGTGCTATGATTCTCATATGCCTGCCTGATCACTCATCTAGACCGTGAAGCCCCCAGGGCAGGGACTGCGTCCCATTCACCACTGTATCCCTGGTTCAGGGCCTGGCATGTAGCAGGTGCTCAAGAAAACTTTGATGGGGGATGGGATGAATGAGCAGGTGCCCAGGGAGGAAGGTGAGAGCCCTTCTCAGACCCATCCTAACCTTCCTGTTGTAGAGCCCTTGGCCTCCTCCACCCATTCCCCCTCCTCTGCTGGTGGAGGATGAGGGAGAGGATGTGCAGGACTTCTGCCCCTCGGGCACCATCCTCTCTCCTTGTGTCTTCACCTTCCTCAGGGGGGATCAGAACTTTTCAACCAGAGAGAGACGCATGATGGGCAAGTATACAAGTAGTTCTTTGGGACCTTACTTTTGAAGGGAAGAGAGGGAGCGAATCAAATCACTTAAAAAAAAAAAAAATCAGCAAGTATGTCAAAGGAAAAAAGCCCTGGGCAAGAGGCCAGGGGACCCAATGCTGCCAATAATAACTTACCTGATTTCATGAGCGCCTACTGTGTGCCAAGGGCCACACTAGGTGCTTTATTTGCATTATCTCATTTAATCCTTATAACAACCCACTCAGGAGACATTATTACTATTAGTATCATCAACATCCCCATTATGCAGATGAGGACACTGAGGCACAGAGAGGTTAAAACATCTGCCAGGAAAGACCCACGTCAGATCTGTCTGATCCCAAAGCCTGCCTGCTGGGCCCAGGATCAGGCTGCATTTTGTGCAGGGCTCTGCTCCCTCCGAGCCTCCCACATCCACACTGGAGGAGAGGACACCTGCAGCAGGAGATGGGACATGGCCCACACTGGCAGATGACCGGAGCTGAGCAGGGGCTAGGTTGCAGGAAGTAGCCCACGCTGTACCCCACAGAAGTGAATCTTCCGGGTTTTTTGAACAAGCATTAAATTCAGTTTTCCATCAAAACCACATTTAGTTACATGACCATAATTCCCAGAAGAAACACCCCAAACTGCTTGAAGTTGCTGCTTCTGAGGAGTGGGTCTGGGGCAGATGGGGCGTGATGTAGGCCACCTATTCTTTTTTTTTTTTTTTTTTTTAAGATTTTATTTATTTATTTGAGAGAGAGAGAATGAGAGACAGAGAGCATGAGAGGGAGGAGGGTCAGAAGGAGAAGCAGGCTCCCCACCGAGCAGGGAGCCCAATGTGGGACTCGATCCCGGGACTCCAGGATCATGACCTGAGCCGAAGGCAGTTGCTTAACCAACTGAGCCACCCAGGCGCCCCTAGGCCACCTATTCTTCATGATGAGTCTCCCAGTGGCATTTGTATGGATACGCGAAATTTTATTTTTAAGAAAGAGACCATGCCGAGTCAAACACTCTTCCTCCGCTTATAAATGTATGCATCTCTTTCTTTTTCCTCCCCCTCCACCCCTTCTGTTTCTGTTCTCATTTTTTTTTTCCAGGAAGAAAAGATGTTGGGCATCCTGGTGCGGCACAAAGTTCGGAGTGGAGTCTCGGGCGTCGTGGGCATGGAGGTGGACGGGCTGCCCTTCCACGGCACCCACGCCCAGATGGTCCAGAAGCTGGTGGATGTTGCCACAGTGTGCGTGTGACTGTGCCCGTGGACCGCATACCAGATGGCCGTGCCTGGACCTCGGGAGGAGCTCCCCGAGGGCCCCCGGCTTCTTTCCACGAAGGCTATGCACATAAACACTGGCCCTGGGTGAGCCCCACCTGGGACCCTGCAGGACCACTGCCTGGGACGGGACCGTGCGGATGATACGGACCGAGGAGAATGGTTCTTTGGGGTTTTTTCTTTTCTTCCTAAGTGCTTAGAGGCTTTGATTTCAACCCTCCTCCTCCTGGTTCCTTCAGGGCACCCACGTGGTGAGAGTCAGCTGACCAACCGCGCATGGGGACACCCGCAAAAATATTCCTTGCCAGGCAGACAGAAGAGCACGCACGACCAGGGCCGTGAATAATCCCCCAGGCTAACTAAGAAATAGTAAAATGTACAAATACGTAGTGTCTATTTACGAAGCTCTGGGACTTTACCACCAGCACCAAAATATTTATACCTCTGAAATGCTTTCTTTTTCAAACAACGTTTTGTTTGCGTGGGCCTTCAAGCCTTACGTTTATCACCATCACCTTCTGTGAGGCCCCCACCTCCCTTCACTCCCACAGGTCCTGACACCCCCCACCCCTAGGAGTCTGACACTTCTCCCACTCCCTCCCCATATGCTCAGCCCCAGGCCAGAGCCGGAGGCTTTGGCTTCCCCATGTAGGAGGGCAGGCACACTCCTGGAGCTTGGGGGAAGGGGTCGGGATGGTGTTGGGCTCAGGTGGCTCACAGGATCCTTCTGGACAACAGTAGTCAGCTCGCCCACATCTCCTTCACAATCTTCCACTGCACATTTCCCAACAAAATTAGAAGCAGAGTCATTGACCACATCCCATTACACTCCTGTATCGAATGAGGATGGTATCTTGTGCTAGTTCACGGCTGAGTGATGCCTGACTCATCCAGATGGAAGAGTCCGGCTTCCCAGCTGCAGCCCCAGCTGCTTCATTTTATTTCCTTAAACATGTCTACCTCAGTTCTTTAAGGGACGTTAGTTGTAAAGCATGGAACACTTGCTACTCTAAATTGCTCAACAGTAGAAGTTAGAGCCGAAGTGTAGAGTAAGCAATCAGGGATTCAATTCCAGTGCTCCCCACGCCGCAGCATGGCCAAGCCCCTGGCCGGAAGCAGCCGGGGTGGGGACTGTCCTGACCTCCCCTTGTCATTGTGTCCGGGAGTCCCCACCTACAGGTCTGTGCTTCGGCTGGCGTGGGCTCAGGGCTGATGTGCTCATTGTGATGAGCTCACGCTCCCTCCATCTGCAGCTTCTCACAGCTCACCGAGTCCCTCCAGGCCCCAAGCTTCACCCCCACTCCCACTCCCACGGAGGGCCCGGGATCCTCCAGTGACAGTTTTGGTCCCTGACATGCGACTGCAGAGCTCCATGTCCTGCGGGGTCTCGAGAGCATCCCCTGGCATTTTTGAAGTCTCGATGCCTAGGGAAGAGAAAACATCATGTCGGTAAAGCTGCCATCACTCTTCTGATTCATATTTTGGGGGAAGACACTAATGGGCTTTGGGTTTTGCAATAGTAATAACAGAGTTCTGTTCCGGCATGGAGCAGTTTAAGGCAGGACTGTGTAATAGGTTATCTGCACTGTGGCCAGAAGTTTATGGGGAGATGATGAAGTTGTTTGGGAAAGAGGCCGAGACCCGGGTGGAGCCCAGAGAAGGCTGAGAGTGAGGGTCCTCACTCTGGAGTGAGGCACCCAAAGGCCCCTCTGCAGGGAGAAATGGTCGAAGGTGCAAGAGAGAGCCAGGAGTAGATCCCTCAGCAGGGTCCAGCCCAGGGACCACTGGAGCTCTGAGCTCCAGGATCCGGTTTTCTTGTGTTTCTATTCTGCAGTAAGATTCCTGGTCAAGCCTTTAGTAAAGTTTTGCTCAAGTTGGTCCTCGTCTTATCTGTGTTTTGATAAAAAGCCTGTGTCCACGTCTGGGGTAGCACGGTGAGCATGGCTCTGGCCTGGAGAAGCCAGTTACAGTGGGACAAGAGTGTCCTATAGGGAATGGCGGGGCGGCCCAGGGGAAGAGATGGGCTGGGCCACCAGCAGGATGGATTTGTGGGGCAGGTGAACATCTCTGGGCATTTCCAGGAATGTTAGGAGGGCTCCTGGCAAGCTGGGTCTGAGGTGCTCTTTGGGTGTTCAAGGGCAGGCTGGAGACGTTGGGCACACCAAGGAGCACAAGCCCTGTAGACCCTGCAGGAAGTGGGACTCAAAGGCAAGCCAGCCAGCTAATGGGGTCAGGGTTCCTTAGCCCCCTGCTGTCCTCTGGTCAAAGGCCATCCCATTGCTCATCTGGGCAAGACATTCCTCTGAATTCATTTCCTGCCCCTCTTTGAGAAGGCCCTGTTGATGGCCAGCCCCAACCCTGGAATGAATCATGCTGGTTAGTAGCAAATTGGTGTCATTAGCAGTATTTGTTCAGAAACTGGACCATCATTGGGGGGGGGGGGGGGGGAGGATATAGCTGGGATAATTCAATGGAGAGAAAATTGGATATCATGACCTCTATGGTACATTCCAGCACTGCTATCTAATGTCTAATCTAGCAGTGTCCTGATAGTTGTTGAATTAAAGCAGATGGAATTGAAATCCTACCATTTCTCCTGGTCATTGGGTACCATTGTGACTTCAGGATGATTGCCGTCAAAGGCCATTGTCTTGCTAGATGAGTTCCAGGCATGGAGGCTATGGGATCACCAGCTTCAAGAAGCAGGGTTTTCAGAAAAGCACTGAACCAAGCAGACCACCTTCTGGCTCTTTTGGTTATACCATTCAGAGGAAAGCAGCAGATGGGGATGTATTCTGTGCTGAAAATTTCTCCCACTCTTGTCTGGCCAACCCACAGGCCAGTGTATATAAACAGGAAGATGAGCCCTCATCTTGCTAAGCAACACTGGTGAATAAGAAAGGAATCTAATGACTCTGTCACCTTCTGTCCAAACCAGATGGGCCTTTTCCTCCATCCATTCTCTCAGGAGAGAAAGGAATCTTAATCCCCAATGATGTCCTCACTTAGTCTGTTTGGAAGAAGGATCAATTCTTGCAGAATCCTTCAGGACTCCAGGAATCTGACCCAGAGAAGGATTAAGTAACCAAAACCAAATTTACATTTTAATATGATGCAGTTGATCTTGAGCAATAAATATGTAGCCTGTCACTGTTGAGAAGATGCTAAAACCTAAAAGGGCTGGCCAACAAATGTGAGCCTCCCCAAACAAAGCCCAAGCAGTGAGGAGAGCCCCAAGAGATGAGTCCAACAGGTCTTTCTACTTTGGCAATCTTTGCTAATGAGGAGGGTGGTCGGCCTGATCAAGCCTTTCCTCACTGTGGGGAACAGACCCTGGAGGGTAGAAGGGATCATGTTGTCCAAGGACAGTGATATTCTCCAAATCACAGGGCTGGGCTCTGTCCTCAAAAGGGAGGGGGCCAAATTAAGTCCCAGAGTGGATTTGCAACAATGTGCTAAAGAGTTGAAGATACTTTATGAATCTCAAGAGGAGGGAGAGAAGACCCAACTTCACTTGAAGGCTCCATCCTTTTTGGTCACTGCTGGGTGACCAAGGGCAAATACCCTAATTTCTCTGAGTTTTCTCTAAGAAAGCTAATCCTGGAACTTCCTGACTCTGCTGGGTATTTCAAGAGCCCTCTAGATCCCCGTGGTGTTGAAAGATCCTCCTTCCCCATAAGGACTGTAGCACACTCCAGCTGTGGCTGGCTACTTTGCTTTATTTGCAGACTCAAGTTTGCTACATAACTCCATTGCACAGTCCAACACACACATACTTGGCATAAAAGAGAAGACAATACAAAAATACAACTCTTGATAGTAAAAGGAACTGCCCTCAGCTCATCCCAGTCCATCCCAGTGGGAATGCCCATGTTTAAGGTCAAAATAGGGGGAAATTTGGGATGAGGAGGCATGGAGGCCTCAACCAGTGCCATCGCCCCAGTAAGATTCTGGGCTGGGACTGGGCAGACTTTTCTTGGCAGTATGGCCATTTCTGCCACCTTCAGATCCGGTCACTTCCTCCTTCAGGAAGGGGAAGAGAGGCACCCCAGGTTATGGGAGGCCCTCCATAAGGAGCTAGCGTAGGGCTACCCAGTCAAAGCCAAAGCCACTTCCAACCTGAGGTATCAGAGACTCAGGATAAATCTGCCTCTTAGAGAAGGACGGGAGGAGAGGGGAAGAGAGATTGAAATGTTCTCCTTGGCCCTCCTTTTAGCAGATTCCAGAAATGTTCTGTGGATGCCAGCTTGTATCTCCCCATCCCTGGTCCCTCTCAAGGCTTGAGTCCACCTAGCCCCTTGGGTGTGGGGAGCTGGAATCCAGAACTCTGAGGGAAGTCAGAGCTGGCCCCAGCCCGCCGACCGGGAAATCTGAAGGGCTAGCATTTCTGCAAAGGTGGCCAGATCCTTGGGGCAGCAAGAAGTTCTTCTGGTCCTTGGTTGTGTTCACCAGGGTGGAGGCTCAACATGGTTGGGCACAAAGTTGTAGGAGAGATGAGACCCATACCGAGGCTTCTGGGACAGAAGATGATGGCAGAGAGGTGGCCGTCAGTACGCTGGGCTACCTGGGGCCCACTATCACTCTCCACGTGGAGACGTGGGACATCTGGCAAAGGAGCAGTGCTGGAGAAGAAAGGGGGCAGGACGAGCCCAGGGGCCCCCTCGTCTCCTTGTCCTAGGGGCTATCTAAACCGTTGTGGAGCTTAACCCCAGGCCTTTGGGCTGAGAGATGCTCGAGAACGTGTCTCTGTTTTGCTTTGTTGTATCTGAGAACACGGAGAGCATGTCATGCTCCTGAGACTGCTAGACGCTCCACAGGGTGTGTGGCAGGGGACAAAGGCGGGAACTGGGGTGGGGGGGGCAACACCACCAGCACTCACATAACCCCAGCCTCAGTGTCTTGGCACAGAGCTCTCATGGAGACCCTGGCGTTTTAACGCACACACGCACGCACGCACACAAGCCCTGGCTTCCGTGCCCAGTGCTTCTGGGCAGATGGAAACAGAAAACTAATTAGGGGGACTCTGTGTGTTGGGAACTCCGTCCTGACACAGAGCTTTCAGTACTGCCTGTTTGAAAGGACACAGACATGGCCCCAGGGAGCCCCGGGGAGCCCTGGGATTTGTCCTCTATCAGTCCCGGGGCTTGGGGAATCCGCTCAACTCTCCCTCTGAACGTGAGACATGCCTAGAGCTGGGGTCTCTCCTCTCCTGTCACTCCCTTCACTGTCCCCGACCATGCATCTCTTCTCCCCGTCCGACCTCCTCCTGGCAGGTCCTCTTCCCACAAACGGGTGGGTCCCGAGCGTTAATGATGACAATACAGCTTCATGTGTCGTGTCCCCAGGAGGCACTTCCCCACAAGGAGAGGTGTCATCCGTGACAATGGCACTGGAAGGTCCTGGCACGTGTGCCCCCAGGTGCCCCACCCTCGCCTCCCCCCAGTCCCTATCCTCCATGTCCTCACACTCTGCACCACCCCCTCCCCCGCCCCGCCCGGCAGCTTCTCTTCGAGAACCCCGTGGAGGTGACAACTGGCCGTCTTCCCCTCGCCAGAAGCCCCGCCCGCACCAGACAACCCCCAGGAACCGACAGGGCTCATCCCCGCCGGGCCCAGCAAGCTGGAGCGGGCTCCCCGGGACCAGAGAGGTCCTGCCGCGCGGGCCGCGGCCCATGGTTCCCTCTGGCAGAAGGAGGCCCCTGCCCCCCCACGGCGAGACCCCCGGCTAGGCCACGCCGCCCGCGGGCGACCCCCCGGCTCCGGGCGAGTTCGGCGTCTGGAAGGTCGAGTGGAGCCTGGTCAACAGCTCGGGCTCATCGCCTTTCCCCGAGGCCTGGGCGGCGCCCAGCGGGTAGGCCTCCCGGGCGCGGCCGGGGCCCGCGCAGCTCAGGAAGGCCAGGCAGGCCCCCCGGAGGCGGCCCAGGTCCCGGTGCGTGGACTCGCTGACGAAGCAGTACAGCACGGGGTCGGCCACGCAGTTGAAGCTGGTGAGGAGCAGGGAGAAGTGGTAGGCGTTGAAGACGGCCTTGGCGAACTGGCAGCTGGCCTCCCAGAGGCTGCGCACGAGCAGCAGAGCGTGGTAGGGCAGGAAGCAGGCCAGGAAGATGACCACGGTGCTGAGCACCAGCCGCTGGATCTGGTCCTTGCGGCTCTTCTGGGTGCCGTGGCTGCGGCACACGGCCCGCAGGATGCCCCGGTAGGAGGCCAGCAGCAGGCAGAGGGGGAAGAGGAAGCCCACGAGGAAGCGGTAGTAGTTGATGCCCCGCTGCCATGGCTCCAGGGGGTAGTGCTCGAAGCAGACGCGGTGCCGGTCCTCGTCCTCCACCACCTCCTTGTGCATGAGGAAGTAGACGCTGCTCAGCAGCTCCTTGGCCCAGATGAGCGCGCTGACGCCCACGGCCGCCTTGAGCGTGCGGAACTGGTGGAAGCGGAAGGGGTGGGCCACGGCCAGGTAGCGGTCGATGGAGATGCAGCAGAGGAAGCCCACGCTGATGTAGATGTTCTCGTAGAGGAGGATGCCGCACACCTGGCAGGACAGGTCCCCGTGCGACCAGTGGTCGTGCTGCAGCACGTACTGCAGCCAGAAGGGCAGCGAGCAGATGTAGAAGAGGTCGGCCAAGGTCAGGTTGCACAGGTACACGCCCAGCTCGTTCCGGGCCTTGATCTGCAGGTAGCCAAAGTAGAGGGACAGGCAGTTGGCCGGGAAGCCCACCACCAGCACCACGACGTAGACCACCGGGGCCAGAGTCTGGTGGATGGTGTGGTCAATGGCGCACAGCGAGCTGTTCTCTGCAGTGACGTTCCCCATCTTTGGGCCTCAGGGCGCCGGGCGCCTCGCCCCTCACCGGCTCAGGGACCGGGCCGGTCTCTCTACAGCCATCTTGTTCGCTGGCTGCGGCTCAAGCTGTACCAAAAGCTGGGCCTCCTGGGTGGTGGGTAAGCCCCTGAAAGGTAAAGGCAGGAAGGGCTTAGGATGATAGCAGCTGACGTTTATGTAGCCCTGCTGGGTGTCAGGTACCGTTCTAAGCGCCTCACGCAATGGAGAAGACTGGGCCAACCTCAACTCAACTCGACTATCTAGTTGGCTACCTTGGTCACGCACCAAGACACTCAATGGTGGTTTGTGCCTCCCTATCCCCGCTCCCTGGCTTCCTATCCCTTATTTATTTTCCTGGTCTCTCAGGGCAGCAAGGAAGGCTAGGAGCTCTTGTGAGCACAGCCTCATCCCGAGCCCCGCTCTCCAAGGGCCGCTCAAGGTAAAGACCAATTCCAACCCGCACACAACAGCAAGGGCCCCGGCCCCTCTCCCTATGACAGCACTATGCATCATTCACAGTTTTCCTACTTGCTCCCAAGAATGTACCAGGTCAGTTAGCCCTGAGGCCACAGCCCCTTCTGGGGGCCTTTCCGGACAGCCCAGAAGGGGCCCAACCTTGCCTCGTCCTATTGTGCTCTGGTGAGGAGGAACAAAGAGCATGCTTCCCACGGGGCACTGCCTGGATTCCTGGGTGCTCATCAGGAGGTGCTACCTCACCCCCTCTCTGTGGAATTGAGGACCCAGCGCAGGGAACAACACAAGGAACCAACAGAAATGCGTGCGAGGCCAGGGTCAGCCGCTTACAGGCTGTGCGAGCGATTTCCCGTCTCTGAGTGTCAGTGTCCTCATCTGTAATGTGGGCACAGAAACACCTGTCCTCGGGTCAGCATCAGGGCCACGTAAAATGACGGATGCCAAAATCCACAGCATTGTTTCACCAGAGGCAAAGAGGCAGAGTAAAATATGGCAAGTCTTAACATTGGTGGAAAGCTCATATTGTTGAGAATTTAACAACAACAAAAAAATGCTACTTCTACGTGTACAAATACATTTGAACAAGAGAGAACAAAGATTTCTCTTGTGAGTCCACTTTATAAATTAATATATCGAAACGAAAGGCCTGAGCTACTCTACTGATTGAACGCTTCTGGCCCCACTGAAAAATCTCACTGTTTCTAAATCAGGACTTCTAATTTTTTGTTTGTGTAAGAATCATCCTCCCAGAGAGCCTCGTTAGCCACTTTTTTTCCCCTGACCGCCCCCTTTCTGTGAAATTTTAATACCCCAAATATATTGCACATCTGTTTGTGTACTGTGACCCTTGGAAGGGTGACAAATCATTGTAATAGCTAAGGGTTTTTTTTCACCCCACCCAAGAACCAATTTCACCCCCCGCCTCGAGCAGGTACAGTCCATAGGGTTGCAAATTCTGAATGAGTGAGGAGGTTTGAATTAAGCTGTTTTGAAGTATCAGCAGATCCACCCTGCCCCTTGCATTGTCTCTCCACCATAGTCAAGCTGCGACTCAGGGACCCAGAAGGGAGACCCCTCAGAGTATGCCGGGCAGCCACCTCACCACCTGCTGACCACAGCCCCTCCCTCCGCCGCCTCACCCCTGCAGCTCTGTTGTGGCTCTTGCCTGGCCCCGTGGCCCCTGGAGCCAGGGCTCAGCCTGGAAGCGGGTGCAGCGTGCAGGGAAGGGGCTCAGAGACACCCAGCCCAGCAGTTCCAGTCCTGGGGTGCAGGGAGGGTAAACTTGAGAGATGCCCCTGCAACCCCCTGCTCAATCTTGTAAATAAGTAAGTATGGGCATTCTTCCTGGGGAAGGACCCTGTAGCTTTCATAAGGGTCTCTAGACGGGCAAGAGATGGTTCTACCAAAGCTACCCTCCTCACATGGTTCCCTCCCCCACCCCAGCTCTCCCATTCGTCCCCCGCCAATGACCCACATGGAAGCCACAGCCCTCTTTCTAGAATATAACCAGGTCCTCTTCTTCCTTGCTTAAAAGCCACTGAGATGGCTTCTTATCACACCTACAGTAAAACCCAAACTCCTGATAGGACCTTCAAGGCCCAGCGTGATCCGGCCCCGCCCAGCTCCCTCGGCCTCGCCCACCACCACCATGCATTAGCCATAAAACCCAGCTGTCTGCGGCTCAGGCCTCGGCTGCATAAGCCGTTGTCTCTCGGGAGAGCTGTCCCCTGCACACACACCCCCCCCCCCCCGCAACCTCCACCTCCACAGCAGGGCTGGCTCCTTTTCTGCAAGATCTCAGCTGACCACCCCACATAAGTAGCCCCCTCCCCGGTAACCCTCACACCTCCTGCTTGACTGCTCCTCAGAGCCCCCAGCAGCATCCGAGATTGCTCTTGTCGGTTAACTTGACTGCGGCTGCTGATCTGTCTCCTCCACGGGGATGTGAATTGCAAGAGGCCAGAGGCCAGGTGCACCTTGAACTGTGCCTGGCACTTCAGAGGCTCTCATAAACACTGCTGGAAGGAATAAGTGAATGCCACCGCCCCATTTCACAGGTGGGGAAACCAAGGTCGCCCGAAGCCTGACTGAGGAAGGAAGCCTGGGTCTCCCTGCTGCATGTCCCACCTCCCTGCCTCCTGACAGCCATCCCCAGCTGAGGCTCGCTCCCAAACTCTCAGTCTCCAGAAGATGAGGATGCCCGGTCGGGCTCAGCTCTCCATCCTACACAAGCCTGGAATCTCAGTGATGGTGGTGGAGGGGAGTGCTTCTTGGTGTTTTTAATGGTGGTTACATATATATATAACATACAATTTACCACGGAAAGCATTTTAAAATGTACAGTTGATTAGTCACACTGTCATGCAACCAGCACCACCATCTGTCTCCAGAACTTTTTCATCGTCCCAAACTGAAACTCTGTCCCCATGAAACACTAACTGAGCTCCCCATCCCCCTCTGCCCCCCACCCCAGGCCCTGGCACCCACCATTCTACTCTCTGTTCCTGTGAATGTGACTATTCTAGGGCCCTCGTCTAAGAGAAATCGTTCAGGGTTTGTCTTTTGGTGACTGGCTTATTTCACTTAGCAAAATGTCCCCGAGATTCATTCATGCTGTAGCATATTGCAGAATTGCCTTCCTTTTTAAGGCTGAATAATATTCTATTGTATGTATTTACTATATTTGGTTTTTCCATTCATTTGTCAGTGAACACTTGCTTCTGCTCTACCCGTTGGCTTTTGGGAATAATGCTGCTATGAACATGGATGTACGGTTATCTATTCGCGTCCCTGCTTTCAGCTCTTCTGGGTAGATACCCAGAAGTGGAATTACTGGATCAGATGGTAGTTCTATTTTTAATTTTTTGAGGAACTGCCACTCTGTTTTCCACAGCAGCTGCACCATTTTACATGCCCACCAGTGGTGCACAAGGGCATTTTCTTGTTTTTCGTTTTTTGGGTTTTTTTGCTTTTTGTGTGTTTTGGTTCTGCTTATATGTTTTGATGGTGAGAAGAAGGGGAAAGGGGCAGCTGAGGCCTGTGACCCCAAAACTCTGCCCAGTGTGTCAAACTGTGGCTCCGTTCACCTTCCTCTTGCCAGCCCCCCTATCCCTGAATCCCAAGCCCACACCTGCGGGGCCAGATGGTTCGGCTGGCTTCCATATGAGAAGCGGACAGCAGTCCAGGGCCCCGAGCCGTTCCCAGGAGCACTCACCCAGGGCGAATGAAGCCATAGCGAAAAACACGTGCTGTCAGGTCTTAGGAATTCGCTGAGAGTCACCAGGCTGAAGCCTGTTGTTTACTGGCCGTGAGTGTGTATCTGTGTGGGGGGCAGGGGTGTGGGGGACGGGGCAGTGCTGGGGCAACAGCGTGTCCCTTCCTCTTTCCTAGGCCAACAATAATCGAAATTTGGCAGTCAGAGTCAAAAATACTCAAGCCTGCAGGGCAAAGAAGAGACATTTACTATGTTTAGATTAAAGCACTTCCTACGTTCCCTTGTAGAAAAAGGGTGTTTTAAGAGCCGTGGTTTTCAATTTAGGTGCATTAGAGTGCTCTGGAAGATTTGTTTAAAACAGATTATTGAGCCTCACCTTCAGTGTTTCTAAGTCAGTGGGTCTGAGGTGGGGCTTGGGAATGTCCAGCGTGTTCCTAAGGTGATGTTGGTGCAGCGGACCCATGAAGCACACTCCTGTGTAGCCAGGCGCTCAAACGTCTGGAACGTCTGGGATTTGGCTCCTGGTAAGTGGCAGGATAAGCACCCAGATAACATGAGTTCCCAAGCTGGGGAGCAGAGGTGGCTGGAAGGGAAATTTAGGACCCAGCAGGACCTCGTGGGCAGAACCAGGATACAGCCCATGCAAGGTCAATAGCCTGATTCAATCTCTCGACAAACAGTGACTGGATCTGTCGGGGTACTTACACCTCGTATTTGCAAAATCTTTTACAGTTTGCGGAGCATTTCATATCTGCTCTCCCCCATCTTCACAAAGGCCCTGTTATTTCCCCCATTTGAGGGATGAGGCAACTGAGGCCCAGAGAGATGGAGTGGCTTGCCCAAGAGTCCAGTTCCTCTGGATTTCTCCCACCCTCAGGGAACCTCCAATCTCATAGGCATAACTTACTCTTACCCGGGGGCAGTGTATGGCGGTGCTGTGAGCATCCCTCACACTCACATTTAATGTTGGTTTGTTCTTTTCACACCACACACATCCTCTGGGGGACAGCATGCCTCTCTGGTTTCAACCCCATCTGCACTCTACGACTCCTAGACCTCCCACCAGGTGGACGGTGGACAAAACCAGCGTCCCGCTGCCTCACCGGACATGGTCAGTCAGGCCCACCCCACTTCCCTCATTTCTGCATGAATCTGCTCTTGGAAGGGTCATCTCTACCTGCCCAGTTAAAGGGCCTTCAGCTTCTTTCCTCATCTTCATCCAAAGCCTCCAGTTAATTACCCAGTTCTACCATTTTCAGCTCCTAAATATTTCCCACATCAGTCTGTTCCTCTTCAGTTTCCTCACCAGTGCTCTAGACTGGCTTGGTCAAGGCTTCATCCCCAGAATCAGTGCAATGGCTTCCTATTGGATTTCTTGGCTCCATCTTACCACCCTTAAGGCCATCCTCTAAAATGCAAATCTAACATAATCATTCCTACTTCAAATCCTTCAATGGCCCTCCATCCATCCATCCATCCATCCATCCATTCATTTATCCATTCATACAACAGATACTTATTGAGTATCTGTTGTATGGAAGCCACTGTGCTAGACACGGTCACTTAGTGTAACTCAAGGTGCATTTACTCTCATGGGACAGTGAAGAAGACAGGTGAAACCAGCTCCTAAAGAGAGCACAGGATTTTAAGGGAGTTCATAGGAGGTAACCCAACCCAGCCCAAAAAGCCTTCCTGAGCAGCAAGTTAGGCTAAGACAGAAGAAGGGGGAAGGGCTGCCCAAGCAGAGGGGAGTTTCTGTCTGTGGAAACAATGTGTGCAACCGGCCAACTATGAGAGATGATGGGCACTTTTGGGGAACTGACAGTAGCCTGGCATGACAGGGTCTAGGTATGAGGAAGCATGGCCAGAGGGGAGACAAGAAGCTGTAGCAACTGACAACTAATGAGAAGGGAGATGGACAAATCTGAGTCAGGGGCAAATCTGAGATGTTCCTCAGTGCTTGGTCCTTGTAAGCTCTCAAAAATTACTTGGTAGATGCGTGGAGAGGTGGTGAGGTAGGTGGGTGGGTGGGTGGATAGGTGAATGGGTGGATAGATGGGGGGCAGGTGGATGAATAAATGAATGCATGAAGGTAGATGGACAGATGAGTAAGTGAATGGGTAGAGAGATAGATGGATGGGTGGATGCATGGGTAGCTGAATGTGTAAACAGCTAGATGGGCGAGGAGTAGACAGATAGATGGATGGGTTAATGGGTAGAGAAATGGATGAATGGGTGACTGGATAGGTAGATGGGTTTGAGGTTGGGTGCTGGGACAGTGGGGCTGTCATTAATAGAAACAGAAAAGTAAGAAGGAAGATTTACTCTAGCCTCCACTCCAGCAGCCGAGCATCTGCTCAAGCCTCCAGAGCTGGTCAGAGGCTCCAGCTTTTTCTCCTAGGTCTAATCCCAGCCAGCCTCCCCTACTGGTTCCTGAGGACACGTACCCCCAGATGGAAACTACACCCTGCCCAGGAGTGTCCTTTCTGTACCTGGTCTCCATAGGAAACTTGCTCCTCAAAAATCAAGGGACACAGTGGATGCAAAAGTGATCTGTAAATGGAAAAACGTAGACAGAGTGGCAGAACCAAGCCAAATCAGCGGAGAGCCCTCCACCTACCAGGAATGTTTCCGTACATTCACTCTCTTTCAACACCACTCTTATCTGGGCTCACTTTACAGATGAAAAAACTGAGGGTTGGAGAGATGAACCAACCTGCTCAAGATTCCACAGTCACGATGTGGCAGGCCAGGTTTTGAAGTCAGATCGGCCCACACTTTCTTCTGCATCACATTCTTTTTTTTTTTTTTTTTTTTAAGATTTTTGTTTATTTATTTGACAGCGAGAGACACAGTGAGAGACGGAACACAAGCAGGGGGAGTGGGAGAGGGAGAAGCAGGCTTCTGGCTGAGCAGGGAGCCCGATGTGGGACTCGATCCGGGGACTCCAGGATTATGACCTGAGCCGAAGGCAGTCGCTTAACGACTGAGCCACCCAGGTGCCCCTGCATCACATTCTCTTTCTGTCCGTCATGATTATCACTGAGCAACCACCCTCTACCTCCAGGCTTCACTGAGCCCCAGTCCTCGGATGCCACCACGAGGGCCCCCAGGCTTAGTCCTGGGCTGGTCCCCTGCACCCTGGCAGGTGCTCTACCAGGTCAACTGTTTCCTCAACACCCACTGAGGAAAACCCAAGGTGCGCCCAGTCCGTGGTTGCCCAAGGGGTGGGGATCGGGGCAAAGAACAAACATGGGGAGCCCCTGCGTCTGCCTCAAACACTTCATCATCCAGCTAAGAAACCCAGAGACTACACAAAACAACCCAACACCTAAAAGCAAATCTTTACACAAATGTCCAACAGCACGGAGGTCTCCGAGGACTTTAATGACCATGAGAAACTAGCCCTCTTTGGGAGGAAGGAAGGAAGCGCCTCTTTGACGCAAGCTGAGAGTCTCCTGCACATTCCCAGCCAGAAGGCGGAGGTGCCTGATGCTGGCATTGAGCTGGTGCATAAACAGTGATCTAATCTTCGCGTCTCTTCCGTGTGCTGCACTCAGGCACGCACACAGACAGTTACTCACGGAGCCCCGAGCCCACGGAGCGGGGAGTTTCCTGCAGGCCCAGCTTCCCTTCCCTTCAGCGGTTAAACCTCTGCATGCTCTCAGAGGCTGACATTTCCCTCTGGGACACAAGTAGAAATCAGGCTGCAGCCTGCCTTGGTCCCATCTGGCTCCCAACTATCCTCACTCCAGCACCAACAACAAGGAGACAATATCATTTCTAAAGCCCTTGCAACTGTTTCGAAGTTCAGTCCCATGGGGGAGCTGGGGGGGCCTCGGGGCTCAGGCTGTCCCTCTGAGGCAGCTGGGCTGGCACGGCTATCCCCTTTCACAGAACCTGAAGCCCAGAGAGCCTAAGCCAGTGGCTCAAGCTCATACAGTAAGTCAGGTGGATCTGAATCCAGAACCCGGCATCATGGCACGAATTTGCTGCCTTTTAAGCTCTTTCGACCACAAGCCACAGCAAGAACACACGACATCGTAACCAAGCACGCACAGACATTATACACACGCATGCATGCACAGTGAGAAACAAACTTCCCCAAAGCAATACTTACCCCAGGACTTGCACTCTGATCATTTCTACTTGGTTTTCAAAATGCAGCTCGTTAGCTACTAAATTGATTTCTTGACCCACCAATGAGTCACCATCCTCCGTTTGGACGCAGCAGGACTGATCCCCCGCCTTGCTCAGCCTCCAGACCCCAAGAAGGTGATGACGGTCTCTGCCGCCAGGTGAGGAGCAGGCAGGGAGTGAGCGGCAGGAAAGGGGGAATCTGGGTCTTCTCTGACCGTCCACCTGGCTGAGCTGTGCCCTCAAACCTCAAATAGCCCGGGCTTCCTCCAGACGCTCTGCAGAGGCCTGGGGGAGGAGACTGGACCCACCTTGCCGGGCCTGGGGGACGCCCCAGGCAGGCCACCCTGCAGCCAGGACCCGCGCTTCCCCTCCAGAGATTTTCCACAGACCACACCTCCCAGCTCGGTCTAGAAAATCCCAGCAGGAGGCTGCCCATTCCTGAGCTGAGGCAGAATCATGTGAACTCCGATCTGGTATCAGGCTGGGCGGTTGCCGAGGAACACTCCCCAGCCAAGGATGAGAGTGGGGTGGGGGGACGGCTCCCTCCACACATCCTCCGAACGCTTGCCCCACACCCCAGGGGGGCAGGGAGAAACCTCACCAGGACTGTTCAAGCCTGAGTTAGGGGCAGGGGCCCTGGGGAGTCAGGGGGGGTTGCGGGGGGAGCCGAGTGCACTGATTCTACCCATCAAACCACCCTGAGCACCTACAGAAGACCAGGAGAGGGGGTGCAGGAGGTTGAACCCCTGCCCCAGGGGTCCTTGCTTGAGCCATTCAGACAGACCAGTGCTCCAGCAACTAGAATATACCGCGTACACCGACCGGCAAGGACAAAGGGATAACAGGCAAGGAGTGGGGAGGACGGCTATTTCCATGCCCATCCCTGGGGTGTCACCTTTCGGCGGCTCACAAGCGACATCTGGGTCAGTGGGTCACACCTCACCTAAGAAAACACTTGGAGAGCTTATAAAAAAGAATGCCAATGGCCATGCCCTATCTCAGATGGATGAAATCATCCTTTCTGGAGGGGAGGTGCGAGCACCAGGGTTTTAAAGGTCTCTGGACAACTCCAGCGGGCAGCCAGGTGCAGCAGTGCTGATGGGGTGGAAGCACGTTGGGTCCTGTTTTGCGGACCAACAAAGCCAGGGCAACAGAGGAAGGTTCTGGGCTATGAATAAGGCAAACAGCAGTGTTTTAAAGTAGCCTGGCTCGAGTGGGCAGCCAGCACTGGGCTCTGGCTTCATGGGGTCTTCTGCCTCTCAGGGGCGTTTACTAAACTTCCTCAGTGCCGCAGGACTGAAAGAAGCCCTGGAGGTTACCCAGCTCAGCCCCCTCAGTTTACAAATGGGGAAACTCAGGCACACAGAGGCCAAGGGTCTAGACCGGGGCCCCACAGCTAAGTGAGAGAGCGGCGATTCTCAGAACGTGCTGCTGACTGCAGGTGCCATGCTCTGTTGGCAGAGCCTCCTCCCTTTGACGTGATCACCTTGGAAGGGGCTCATAGGATGCGTTGCTGGAGCCAGAAAGCCAACGTCCGCTGTGCTTGGGGGTCACTGAGAAAGTGCAGTCTCTCTGCCCCATTGGGTGATCTGTGGGACTCATCCTCTCCTGAGGATGAATCACTATTATAGTCTTTTGGGGGAACTATATTGGTAGGGGTGTCAGAAGAAAATCCCCTCCTGTGGGGTCTGGGCCCTCCAAGCAAAAGCTTCTATGTCAGCTGCCGCAAAAGTCTGCATCTCGTGATGGAGTGGTAGTGCAGGTTTAGACCCACATGTTTCTCCTGAGTCGCAGAAGTGTGGCTGGTCTTCCCTCATGTCACAGGAAGGAGCGGGTGGGTGAGGAGTGCACGGTCAACTTAGTAGTGAATGCCTGGCTACCCGGGGGACACACAGGCCAGAGGAAAGGCTCTCTCTCTCTGGCCCAGCTTAACAGGACATAGACCCGCAGACTGTCTATACCTGCGGAAACCACGGATGGTACTGCATCCCCTCCCCCGCCCCAGAACCCTCCCCTCCCAGGAGCTGCCCCCAGGCTGCCCAGCCCCCTCTGCAGCAAATAGACACCATATCTCACCTGCAGTGGGGAGTCTTCCTTTCTCCAGGGCCAGAGATCCCCTCTTCCTCCCCAGTGGGCCTTTGGGACTGCAGGTGGAGGGGTGATTCTTACTTTAGTTGAACTCAAATCAGCTGAGCCCACATCTTCTGAGACACCCACTCAGGAAGAGAAAAAGGTGCCAGGATTTTGTCCTTAACCTAAAACGGGAAAGAAGGACTAGAAACTGTGATGACACCAAGCATCGGGCAGTGGCCTGAGGGGTCCTGGGGACCCCATCACTTCGACTCCCCCAAACCTCACTCAATAAACCTACAACTAGGGGCGCCTGGGTGGCTCAGTCGTTGAGTGTCTGCCTTCGGCTCAGGTCATGATCCCAGGGTCCTGGGATCGAGCCCCGCATCGGGCTCTCTGCTCCGCGGGAAGCCTGCTTCTCCCTCTCCCATTCCCCCTGCTTGGATTCCCTCTCTCGCTGTGTCTCTCTCTGTCAAATAAATAAGATCTTAAAAAAATATAAATAAATAAATAAACCTACAACTAAGTGCAAAGTAATGAGTCTGTAATAAAAACATCGTCTCAAGAGAAGCCCCTGGCCTGCCTCCCCCCATTCATACTCTGTCCTTCAGCCCAAAGTGATAGTATCTTGGAGCTGCTGCTGGGCAGAGGGGGGAGTTCAGTGAAGGGTAAGAATGCCTGAGCTCTGTGGGGCACAGTGACCTCCCAGGGGCTGCCAGGGTCTACCTCTGCGGCTCCTTCCATCCTGGAAAGACCTAGGGCCTAAACTGCGCCAGGCCTGCCACCTGAAATCACGGTTTCCCACTCTCAGCCCTTGCGGACAGCAGTCGGGAAGCATTGTAGACCCCCACGAGAACAGCAGCCCCAGAAGGTCAGACTGAGCCCTGGGCCTCCCTGTCTGCCCCCAGCATAAACATCTCCTCCAAGAACCTTGACTCTGAAGGGCTGGTGGGCTTTTCTGAGCCTCTCTGAGCCTATTATTTTGAGCACCATAGGCCACAAGGCTATTGGGCACCCACTGGCCCCTAGAAGTCCAGGCAATCTGAGAAGCACCCTAGGGAGGACCGTGGAGTCGGCCCTGAGCCGGTGGCACCATGCAAGACCTCCAGCACGTGGCAGCAAGCCCAAGGGCACGGGATGAAGGTTAAGAGCAGAGGCGCCGGGCCAGACCGTGCAGGTCTCAATCCCCGTGCTGCCACTGTCTGGCTGTGTGACCTTGAGAAACCGCAGACCTTGCTGACCAATGGACTTCTATGAGAACCAAAGGGGATGAGGTCCAGCAAGTGCCTGGCGCCTAGTAGGTCCTTGATGTCAGTCAGGATACAGTGATGATGGGGATGATGACGATGGTAGAAACAGAGTAGAAGGTGCTGCCCCATGGTCTGATTTACCCTAGGAAGAGTGGAGGGTGAGCAGGCCAGCTCGGTGAGGTGTTTGTTATAGTGCACTACCTGGTTTCCCCTGGCTACTCTACCGATTTGGGGCTAGTTGGGGTAAAGACGTCGGAGGCTCCCTGAGGGCTCTGACAAGTACAAGTGTCTTATCATGAGCCATCTGCTATTTCACTGCAGGGACCTTCGCTGACTTGTATCCCGAAGGCCGGCCTTGACCTTCCCCAGGCCTTCTACTTTCGCACAGGCTGACACCACAGGAGCTGATGCAAGGTGCAATATTGTTGCAGGTTCAAAGGTGGCCAGGTGTGAAGTTAAGATGGCCTCAAGGACCAAGAAAAGAACCAGCAGAGAACCTCCCTGAGTGCCTGGCACCACGGCCCTGGTGGAGTCAGGGAAGAGGTGGGAGCAACTTAGGATCAAGGAGGGCAGTCATTGCCATTTGGGGAGCATGTGCTTAGTACCTGGTCTCAGCACCTTTCAGATGCTTCCTGTTTTAACTTCTGCACCAGTCCTGTGAGGCAGGGTTATCCCTGTCTTCTAGGTAGGGCAACGGAGACTCAAGAGTGCCAGCAACTTGCCCAGGGCCCCATCGCTAGGAAAGAGCAGAACTGTTTGACTCCAAAGACTCTTGACCACTGTATGAGTTTCTTGTTGCTGCTGGAACAAATTGCCACCAGCTTAGCGGCATAAGACAACATAAATTTCTTGTCTTAGAGTCTAGTGGTCAGAAGTCTGACATTAGTTTCACTGGGCTGATAGCAAAGTATTGGCAGGCCTGCCTTCCTTCTGGAAGTTCTAGGGAAAAATCCCTTTCCTTGCCTTTTCGAGCTTCTAAAGGCTTCCAGCATTCCTTGGCTTTCAGCCCCCTTTCAGCTTCCAAGACGGCAGTGGTAGGTTGAGCCCATGTCACGCTGTGTCACTCTGGTCTCTGCTCCCAGCCTCACATCTCCTTCTCTGACTCTGACCCTGCTGCCCCCCTCCTCCACTTTTAAAGACCTTTGTGATCATACTGGGTCCACCCGGATAAACCAGGACAGTCTCCTTTAAAAGTCAGCTGATTAGCAAGCTTGATTCTACCTGCTACCTTAATCTCCCTTAATGTCACGTAAAGTAACATATCCATGGGCTCCAGGGACTGTGACCTGGATATCATTTGGGGGTCCTTATTCTGCCGACTGTGCCACCATATTGCCCTTATTAAAAACCCTACCGAGGGCGCCTGGGTGGCTCAGTTGGTTAAGCGACTGCCTTCGGCTCAGGTCATGATCCTGGAATCCCGGGATCAAGTCCCGCATCAGGCTCCCTGCTCAGCGGGGAGTCTGCTTCTCCCTCTCCCTCTGCCTCTCGTGCTGTCTCTCATTCTCTCTCTCTCAAATAAATAAATAAAATCTTTAAAAACAAAAACAAAAACAAAAACAAAAAAACCCTACCGAGCAGTGCTTCACAAATGTTGACGTGAATCTCCCAGGAATCGCGTTTACGCGTAGAATCTAGTTCGGTAGGTCTGGGGTGAGGCCTGAGCATGTCCGTCTAACAAGCTCCCAGGCCCCTGAGCTGGGCCTGCCTTTCTCCCTTTTGCAGACTCACAGTGCCTGGTACCACACTGCCCGAGGGTCTGGCACTAATAAATGCTTGATAACCAAAGACGGGGGGCAGCTGGGGTGAGGGGCTGGGAGGTGGAGGGGGTAAGGAAGGAAATAAATATCTGGGCATTGTCCCCCACGCCCACCCTGACTCCAGGACAAAGTCTAACCAAAGCCATGGGGCCCAATCAGTAGAGTCACCTGGGAGGTGTGGGGAGTTATGACAGAGCCTCTGGGCAGGGATGGGCTTGGAGTTGTGCCCCCGGAGTGGAGGGCGGGCAAGATGGGCAGAAGGTGGCTGAAGTGTGAAGGCAGGGAGGAGGCCCCATCAGCCCTTGCTCTCGTGGCCCACCCACTTCCTGGCTTCTTCTCCCTACTATTCAAGGTCAAATCCCCCCTCCGGTCTTCAAGGCAGCATCTCCCAGATGAGCTTCAGGAGGCCCGCACCAGTGTTCCCAGGCCCTGCCCTGGATTCACTGAATCAGAATCAGAATCACTTCAGGATGAGGTCCAAGAGTCTGGCCTTTGAGCAATTCCTTTTGGTTTTTCTGACACACACCGAAGTCTGAGCACCAGAGCTTTAAGGCCCAGTTCAAATGCCACCCTCCTCCACACATCCCTCCTTGGGTTCTTTTTGTCTTTCCTTGGCCAACTTGAAACTTCTGAAAGGTGAGGTCTGGGTGTTTTACTGCTGTGACTGCCAGAGAGCTGGGGAGACCAGGGCTCCTCATACAGAGAGAAGTGGCCGGTGAGTTCCAAACGACAGATAGGCCATGGACAAGGGGACGCCGGGTGGGTGCTTACACACTTGGAGTTACTGCTACATGTGAGATGCTGTGCATCCCAGAGCGTGCCCTGATGATGCTTCACAGCAGCCCTGTTAGGTAAATATTATTATCCTGGCTTCACCACCGAAGACACCAAGGTCACAGAGCTGGCTCACGGCAGTGCTGGGGTTCAAGTCAGGTCTGAATTAATTATATTCTAATAATTAACAATGCAGTGCATGGGAATTTGTATGATTACTTGCTCATGCCCATCTCCCCTTCTAGATAGTAAGCCCCAGGAGGAAGGAGGAGCTGGGTCTGTTTTGTTCTCTCTCTGGGAGAAGGTGGTTTGGCCCAAAATAAACGCACAACAACAATGTGCTGAATGTGTGAATGAATACATGAATCTAAAATCCATTTCTTTCTGCAGCCCAGTGTGGCTGAAATTGAAGTCGGGAAATAACAGACTGGGGCAGACAGGCAGACTCTGGGAGGAGGCAATGGGAAGAGGGTTGGTTTTGACTCTGAGGACATGGGTGGGTGGCCATGCGTGAAAATACATTACAGTGGAAACCTACTGCTGAGAGAGAGACTTTGGTCTCTCTTTGGAGAGTCTGTGGTCTCTCTGAGAAGGTCTCAACTGTCTCGGACATCCTTCCTGCTTGGAGCCGAAGCACAAACCACAGACCTGAAGGTTGCCATAGCGACTCCCGGGGCCTGCTGCCCTCCCTGGCCTCCTGCCCTCCCCACCCACGGTACTTCAACCCATCAGCTAATAACCTAATAATGTAGGACAACAGTCGCTCCAAACACCCAGGCAGCAACCCTCTTGAAAAACAAACAGATTTCTCTAGGAAACTGAAAGCTACATCGATGCTCATTATCCTCAGCCTGGGCCACCTGCGAAAAATCTGCTTTTCTGAACCCCAATTACCCTCTTCCTGGCTTCCCCCTCTTGTTTTAAAGACAAGGGGTTGGCAGAGCTGGGGACTGAAGCCCCGGAAGTTCCAAGGAAACAGATACCAGAGAAGCCACTATATAGGATGCCTGCTCCTTCAGCCCGGAATCAGGCCCAGAGAAAGAGATCCGGACCCAAACAGGCTCTGTGATAAGACCCTAGTTATGGATATCTGGATCTCTGCTGGTCGTCTTTGCAAAGTTGAATTAATTTGTCACCATGGCACCCAGGAAAAGTAAAAAAAGCAAAAGCACAAAGGAAGGTTTTCAAGTTGTGGTAGATTCAAGACAGCTGGAAATGATTTGATGCTTTTTCTCATTGAGAGACGGGGTCTAAGTCCCCTGCCCTTGAATCTCGGTGGGCTGTTGCTACTGAGGCCAACTCTGAAGAGACTGGAAGCTTCCACTTCCTATCACTTGGGATAGTTGCCCTTAAAACCTGGCTACCGTGCTGGGAGGGGGCCCACATTGACAGGAACCCAGACCCTGAACGACAGTCCCAGCTGAGGGTCAGCATCAACTGGCTTAGCACACGAGTGTGTGATCTTGGAAGAAGATTCTCTTGCCCCAGCTGGGCCCCATCAGCAGATGCTGCAAGGAGCAGAGATACAGCATCCTCACCAAACCCTGCCCCAATCGTGGATTCCTGAGCAAAGTAGATGAATGCTGTTATTTTAAGCAGCTGTCTTTAAAGTGGTTTGTTATACAGCAGTAGATAACTGGAACACAAGTATTATTTTTCTCCAAAATCAGGTGAGGGCTTATCATGTGCTGGATTCATTCATATGGTTATTTTAATTTTTATAACAACTTTGTGGGGTGGATATAATAATCATCATTTTCCCCATGAACTACTAAGGCTCAGAGAGGGAAGGTATCTTGTTTGAGACCAGCCAGCTAGGAAGGATAAAACCCGTTTTCCACTGTTTGCTGTTGGATGAGTCTTCCCTCCCTACAGTGTGCACTGTACCCAGAAGGGTTCAACATGATGATAATAACAATATTCATAGCTAAGGTTTAGGGGGCACTGCAAAGCTTTCAAGGCAAGATCTTCAGCTGCATGATCTCATGACCACCCTAGGAAGCAGGCTCTATTATCATACCCATTTCACAGAAAGTGACACCGAGGCTTAAAAACAGGGTAGCTGATCTGCCTAAGGTAATAGGTCTAGTAAGAGGAAGAGCTGAGATGTGGATCATAGTCCTCTAGCTTTGGAATGGGGCTCTCAGCAGCAGATGCCCTAATCTATGGCATCCACACTGCTTAAGCCCCACATCCTCTGTTAAGCTCAGGAATTTTCCCTGACTTCTTTTCTTTGAAAGCTTACCTGTGCCAGAAGACACAATCGCATCGTCTCAGATCTGGACCATTCTCACATCTCTTTTGTCCTCACGACCCTCTATGTGGTTGCCATGGCCAATAGTTATTTCTGTTTCACCGAGGCCCAGACACAGAAAGTGACCTGCCCAAAGTCACAGAGCCTCTGGCTCCAAGACTGTGCTCCCTCCTCTATCCCTCCTCCTAAATCCAAAAGTGTCTTCCTGTGCCGTGTGGCCACCCTGTCACTGTTCTCCAGCTTGAGGATAATCCGGGTCCACCGACTGCCAGGCCGGAGGCCTTGCCAACCCCACCCGGCGTTCCTTCGGCCAATCGCAGGCAAGCTTTCCCTGGGCCGGACACCTGCCCTTCACGCAAGAGACACCGACCGAGCAGTTTCGGGGGAAGGAAAGGAAAACCTGGCGAATCTTTGTGTCACTGGGCTGCCTGCCGGGATCTGGGCAGGGTTAGCTGTGTGTGTGTAATTGCCAGGTGGCCACTGAGCCAGCCGAGGGGGTGGCTGCCAGAGCAGGCAGCAACCGCGGGGCAGAGACATTCCACCCCGGAGAGGGACCGGGACGCGCCGGCGGCGCTCGGGGGTTAGACACCAGGCTGGCCCGGCCGCAGCCGCGTCTGCCCGCTTCCGCTAGGCGCCCGCCGTGCTCGTCCGGGGCGCGCCCGCTCTTGGCCGCCGCCGCCCGGGCCCGCGCGCGCGCGCACACGCGGCCGCTCCCGCGCTGGCCCGCCCTGTCCCGCGCACCCACGCGCGCACGCCGTCGCTCCCGCACGGGGCCGCCGCGCCCCGCGCACGTACACGTGGCCGCCACGGGCCCGCGGCTTCCGCGCGCGCTCGCGGGGCCGTGCCGGGGAAGGCGCCGACCTGGCGGCCAGTGCCCGGGACCCGGCGCGCTCGGCTGTGCGCAGGCGGTTTCCTGGTGCGCCAGGGACCCCACGACCGACCGACCCCGACCGTGGCGAGAGGAAGAGGCCTGGCTCCGGGGGACACATACCTGCGCGGTGAAGGGCCAGAGTGCCGGGCGCAGTTACCCCGCGCGTTGTCCGCGCCCCCTCCTAGGGCCAGCGCGCCGCGAGCAAGGTGGGCGCTGCGTCCTCTGGTTGCTGGCAGAGGTGGTCTGGGAACGCTGGCGGGTCCATTTCCTGGCCAGACCCTCCTCCTCGTGGTGCCCCGAGCCCCCCCATCCTCGCCCCTTCCCCTCCTTCCCCCGTCGGGCGCACCCAGTCCTGCGGGTCCTTGCCCTGCCCGTCACTGACCACAGGCCACAGGCGAGGCGCCTGCCAGGAAGAACCACAGTCGCTCAGACCTGTCCTAGAGGTACAGCACTCCCCACCCCCACACCATTGTGTCCCCGGCACAGGGCTCAGACTGGCCTTGCCTCTGCAAAAGGACAAGGGTCCTTCTCCGCCACATCCCTAAGCTGAGAGCAGAGCCCGGGAAGCACCTTTCTGTGCTTTTCACGTCCTTTATCCGCAGCGCCAGCACATCGGTAGCCACTCAGGAAGTGCAATCCCGCGCTGCTGCCCTGAGCCTCTCTCCAGCTCCCCTGACCTCAGCCCCAGCGGGCCAGCCTAGGTTTGTTGCCTCCTGGATCCCTGCCCTGGTGTTCCCCCCCCCCCCCCCCCCCGGGTGTGCCTGAGTCATGCGTGGCCAGGCACAACACAGAGGACCTCCTGCTGGTTTTATTGGGAATTCAATGAGGCGCTAAGGCCACCTGCCTGTCCTCTGCCCCAAACCCCCGTAGAACAGCAGTAACAGTAGCCAGAGCTTTGCAGGGTTGAGCACTCACTGTGTGCCAGGCACTGTACCAAGCACTTAGATGCACGGAACTCATCGGATCCTCCCCACTCTACTAGGTACATACTGTTATCATCCCCATTTTGCACGTGGGGGGATGAGGCACAGAGAGGTCAACTAATGAGCCCGAGGTCACACAGGTAGTAAGTGGAGGCACTGAGATTCAAACCCAAGCAGGTGAGTCCGGAGCCAGCATCCTACCCCAAGCTACCCTTAGCTGTTCCTTCAGCACCTCTGCTCTTTCATACCCGCAGATCTTTTTTTTTTTTTTTTTAAAGATTTTTATTTATTTATTCATGAGAGACAGAGAGAGAGAGGCAGAGGGAGAAGCAGGCTCCCAAGAAGCAGAGAGCCCGATGCGGGACTCGATCCCAGGACCCTGGGATCATGACCTGAGCCGAAGGCAGACGCTTAACCATCTGAGCCACCCAGGCGCCCCATACCCGCAGATCTTAACTGTGTCCCTCTCCACTCAAAAGAACTCCTGAACTCCATCTCCTGAACTCCAGCCCCAGGTTTTAGACCCAAATGTCACTTCCCCTATCAAGCCTTCTTGGCTCTCAGTTGTGCGGTGCTCCCTTGGCTCCCTTCCCAGCATCTTTTGCACCATCCACTGGGGTCACTGGCACCCAGCTGTCTCTCTGCAGGACACTCACTCCTGGCCCAGCGCTTGGCTCAGAGGAGAGCACCCCATTCCTGTTTGTGAAATGAGTGTCTGGGAGTGGCCCCTGCGGGAGTCTGCAGAATCCTGTGCCGTTATGGTTGTTAGGACCCATGGTCGGGGGTTAGGATGGAGGGCAACCAGAGAGCGGGCAGAGAGGTAAAGAGAGAAGTCGATGTCTCACCCTCGGCTAAGCCCTCCGGGTGGCTCAAAACTGCCCTCTTCGTGACTGGGCCCCTCCGTGAGTCTCTGGAGGGAAGTGGACAGTGGACAAGCGGGGAGAAGATACCCTGGCTGGGGGGGGCGGGCAGGGGGAGCAGAGGGAAGCAAGAACCTCCTGGCAAGCTCTTCTCAGAGGCTGTCCTCATTTTGAAATTCCTCCTCCTTGTGAAATCTTCACAAATGGAGTTTTCTGGATTAATTATGCATGCCATAAAAATGCACATCAGAGTTTGCCTTCAAAAGCCAGAGTGTCTAGAGTTGGAGCCCCAGCTCTGCTACATACTAGTAGGACGACCTTGGATAAATCCCTCAAACTCTCTGTGCCTAGTTCCTCATGTGTGAAACGGGGACACGCTTCAAAAGGAAGCTGAGGTGATTTCATGATTAAATCAGGCAAAGCCCTTAGCTCGCCACCCAGCAGATATTAGGGTTCAATGGATGTTCGCTGTTGTCCCCGCCACATACCCTCTTATATGTGGCTCTTATCTTTTGAATGCTTACTGTGTCCCTAGGGCTTATGAATGGTCTCTTTGAATTCCCGCAAGTAGTTTTCTTTCCATTTTACAGATCAGGAAACTGAGGTTCAGTGAATTGCCCGAGGCCACTCAGTTCTGAGTGTCTGAACCAGGACTTGAATAGAGTCCTAACTGAAGCTGCTTCTTGCAGCAACTATGATCTGCCTCATCCTATCCCCCCAGGAGGGAAGTGGGGTGTTTTAAAGCCCATCGTCAGTTGCCAGATCCAGGATTCTGTCTCCCACTGGTGCAAACAGTGCATGCCATGTAGAAAGTTTGTTACAAAGTGAATCTTGTGGGGGCTGCCAGATTCACAACTAGGGGGGTGGCATACACACTGTAACTGATCAGATGGTGGCCCCCTCTCTCCCTGCCTATCTCTTTCTAGCATTCAGTCTCTGTTCTCTGTTTATGGATCTCTAAACCCAGAACCTTTTACAAGTGTAAACACTCTTCAATTAAAACAAGCTCCATTTGGACTCCTGCTTCACTTTTTAGAGCTAGAACAGCATGGTACCTATACTAGTTATTTAAAGATCCAGAATTGGCCGGTGGGAAAAGGGTTGGCATCTCTGGCCATGCCTCCCTAAGAAGATGCTAGATTTGGAGAAGCAAAAAGATTCATCGTGCTGCCTACAATGTCACCTTCTGCTGTGTTTCTTGGTGTCAAGATATCCAGTCCTTGGCAGGGGCAGCAGAATTTGTTCTTTTGTAAAAAAAAAAACAAAACAACCTGGCATTGGCCTTGTAAACAACAAACAGCTAAGTTAAAATGAAGCATGCATTGTTTTCCAGAACCTTCCTGGTTCTAGGGGATGGCAAATTATGGCCCATGCTCCTGGAATGCTGATTGGAGACACTGCACTAATAACTGTCTTTCCTGCCCACAGCAATCATCTCCCACAATGGGCTGGACTCCAGAGACGTGGGCAGAATTTCTCCATACCTGGCATAAGTGACGTTGACATCCATTGCTTCTTTTCCAGTCTCCCCTGGGTTTTTTGGTCTCGGCATTCGCATTTTCCCAGTGTCTGATTAGGGAAGGCCTGTAGGTGCTCAGAAATGGCAGTAGAGGGGGTGGAGGAAAGAGATTGTGGTACCAGGGCCAGAAGTGTGCCAAGGACTTTTTATCAGCCCATCCAGATCCACTCTCTACCTGTCTCCATCCTAACTCCACGGATTGGATCACTGGCCTCCCCTGCCCTCTGGCTTCTGTTGGGTTTGGCCAATGGGAGGCGCCAACTGGGATCAGAGGATGGCAGGAGAGTGAAGAGGAGGGAGTATTTCTCCCCCTGCCAGGCTGGCTGCCTGCCTTTAGCTGCAGCTGGAGTCCTTGGCCTGTGTGGCTGCTCCCTCTTCGTCCTCCAGCCTGGGGTAACGACAGCTACCCCGAGGAGCTAGGCCCAGGCTGCTGCACTGTCCTGCACTGGTTCCCTTAGCCCTCCCCACACCTTTGAAAAACCGTGCCTGGGTTAACCTCTCCTTGGTCGGGTACCCTGCCTGACAGTGCCTCTTCTTCCTGCCAAGTCTCTGACTGGACCAGATGCGTCTTCACTGTAAACTCGCACTAATGGAAGAATAGGCACATAGTTTAGAATGTGCACAGATTATTTACTTGAAAATAAATTACTGTTTTTTCCAGTTCCTTCCAATTAGCACAGCTGGCCAGCCTCAGAGGAAATCTGTCTTTATCCCCCTGAATAACAGAATGAGCCCCTGCTTCCTCTGCCTCTTGCAGACTCCCCGGCCCTGTGCTTCCTGTCGTTGTGAGCCTCCTAGCTACTCCTTTTGGTGTGTCTGACTTTCCTTTTGAGAAATCCTTGCCACTGCAGAGTCAAGCTCGTCCCTGGACAGTTTCAAGCAGCAAGAAGATGGTTTTTCTGAGAATTCTCTTTCCTGGCATCACCGCAGTCCAGCAGGTTTGGGCCTGAACTGATTAATCAGACTGACCTGATTAACACAACTGTTGTTTCCGCTCCCACTCATAATCCTTGGGCTCTCAGACAGAGTGTGACTAATGTGGCCACCCGAAGGCAGGAAACTCTGAGGCTGGTGGGGAGGGAGTGCAAGTCCAGATGAAGTGTGAGCACACACATCTGGCAAGCTGGGGAAACCCTGCTGCATGCCTGGCTGGGCTGCAGACTTCTGGAAGAGGCCTTCAGGTGAGGCTTGCTCAAGCTCAGGCAGTTGGGAGAGGGGGTAGCATCTGAGTGTCTGGGTTCAAATCCCAAACCTGCTGCTTTCTGGTTGGGAGCGCTCCGCCAAGTTTTTCAGCCTCCCTGCAGCCTGTGTTTCCTCCTTTAAAAATGGGGTAATAATGGAAGATCGGTGTAAGCATGAAATATAAAAGTGCTCTCAAGAAATCTATTGACATGGGGGCGCCTGGGTGGCTCAGTTGGTTAAGCAACTGCCTTCGGCTCAGGTCATGATCCTGGAGTTCCTGGATTGAGTCCCGCATCGGGCTCCCTGCTCGGCGGGGAGTCTGCTTCTCCCTCTGACCCTCCTCCCTCTCATGCTGTCTCTCACTCTCTCTCTCTCAAATAAATAAATAAAATCTTAAAAAAAAAAAAAAAAAGAAATCTATTGACATAGAAACCAGTCGCCCAGACTAGCAGGTGCAAAGAGAGCAGGTTATGCTGGGAAGGCACAAAAGGGGGCTTGGCCGACTGACGTAGGGTGGTGGGTCAGGCTGCGACTGCTCAACCAGCCTTGACCAATCTCTGCCTTCGTTCTCCTGCTTATGGAGAATGGATCGAATCGTGGCTCTTCATACTGGCTGCGTGACCTCGGAAAGTTACATGACTGCTCTCTGCCCCAGTTCCCTTATCTGTAAAATGGGGATAATAACAGTACCTCACAGGGTTGTTGCAGTCAATGAATTAATAAGTATAAAACTCTTAGAAATATGCCTGCCCCACTGGATGCTCAATAGGTGTTAGGTCACCCCTCTCCATCCAGTGCCTGTGGAAAGCTTGCGTGTTCCCCTCTGGCTCAGGTACGCAGGCTTCTTCCTTACGGGGAGCGAGCGAGGGAAATGTGGTTTAGTTTCTTTGGTTTGTTTCTTTGTTTCCTGTGGGCCTCATATGATTGGGGTGTGAGTGTGGGGGCAGGGCAGAGGAGAATCTGACTGGTAGGTGGCATCCAGGAGCTCTTCCAAACTCACCTGCCTGGAGCCCCTAACGAGAACCATTGGAAGCTCCCCACTGCTCCCTGGGATAGGCTTAGGTGTCTCTAATGGGGTCGACAAAGGGCTGACATGGGAGGGGACTGGCAGAGAATTTGTGACCCAGAGGGAGCCTCGCCCAGAAAATCTCAGTGAAAATTCTCCCTCTGTGTTGGGCTTCAGACCCCGCCTGGCCTCTCCCAGGCTGTGGGCTGGGATCCTGGAGGTGAGGCCCCAAGGTTAGGAGGTGCACACGGTGGAGCCAGAGTGCCTGGGTTCAAATCCTGGCTCTGCCACATGCCAAGTTATTTAATCTCTCAGCGCCTGCCCTGTACAGTGAGGGTAATTACAGTGGTACCCACCTCAGAGTGCTGGAGAGTGTGCTCAGAATGGCCCCTGGCCCAGAGTAAATGTTCAGTAAGCATCAGTTATTACTAGTATACCACCGGCCACAGCGCCCTCTAACTACCAGGGACAGCTATTACGGCAGCCTGAATAATGCCCCTCCTCCAAGATGTCATGTCCCAATCCCTGGGACCTGTGAATATGTTGCCTTTCATGGCAAAAGGAACCTTGCAGGGGCGCCTGGGCGGCTCAGCTCAGGTCAAGGTCTCATGGGTGGTGGGATCGAGCCCTGCGTCTGGCTCCACGCTCGGCAGGGTGTGGATCTGCTTGAGATGCTCTCCTTCTGCCCCTCCCCCCACTCTCACGAGTTCTCTCTCTCAAATAAATTAATTTTTAAAAAGAGAGAGATGAGGCACCTGAGTGGATCAGTGGGTTGGGCGTCCAACTCCTGGTTTTGGCTCAGGTCGTGATCTCAGGGTCCTGGGATTGAGCCCCGCGTCTGGCTCAGTGCTCAGGGGGAGCCTGTTTGTCCCTGCCCCTGCTCTCTTTCTCTCTCTCAAATGAATAGATGTATCTTTTTTTTTTTTGGTAAAGGAGCCTTTGCAGGTGTGATTAATTTAAGGATCTTGCGATGAGGAGAGTATCCTGGATTTTCCACGGGTGGGAAAGTATCCTTGATTTTCTACAGGTGGGCAAGACGCAACCAGCGATAGTCGGCTTTGAGGATGGGAGTTGGCCCCCAGCCAAGAAATGCAGGCAGCTTCTAGAAGCTGAAAAAGGAAATGAGATGGATTCTCTCCTAGAGCCTCCATAAAGGAACTCCACTGTGCTGACAGCTCGAGACCCATTTCTGACCTCCAGAATTGTAAGTTTAAATTTGTGTTTTAAGCCACTAAGCTTCTAGTAATTGTTACGGCAGCACGGGGAACCATACGGCGAGCGGCCCAGACCCAACACAACTGCATCCTTGAAGGCAGAACCACGCTGAGTCACTCCGCAGTAGGTAATAAGCCTCTGTGGTGTCACGCATACTGCTTGTCCTGTGCAGGTGTGGGGAACACACCGGACCATGGAACTGAATGTCCCCTGCGCACAGGCACCGCTAGGCGCTGAATATTCAAGGACAGGAGAGCTCAGGGTGGGCTCAGTGGGTTGAAAAAGGCCTCCTGGAAAAGCTGGACTCGCAAGCAGGGCCTTGAAGGATGGAAGGTGTGGGGTTTGGGCAGGGACGAGGGAGGAGGAGGAGGAAGGAAAGGCATTGCTGGAGGGGGCCCAGCAAGACCAAAGTCAGGGAGGTCAACCCAGTTATTCATTCATTATTCATTCATCTCTTCAACACCCATGCTCCAGACCCAACACCTGGATGGTGAAGTGAGTGAGACAGACCTGGTGGTGGTTCTTAGGAACTTATACTTGGGAGTGGAAGCCAATACCCCATTACAGTAAAGCATAACAACCCTAACAACGGGAGGAGTACAGGCACATCTGGGTGGGCTTCCTGGAGGAAGTGGCCCTTCAGGAATAGATAAACTGAAGGCTTGTTCTGCATCACTTCAGGCTCTGTGTGATGCTCTGTATTCAGTAGGTGCCGACTGATAGAAGTTGAGCCATGTATTTTGTTATTCCTTATCCAATTCTCTCTTAACCTGTTTTACTGCACTAAGGAGAAAGTCTCAGCTGGGTGTTAGTGTGCCTTTAGTTCTTAATTCTTTTTTTTTTTTTAAAAGATTTTATTTATTTATTTGAGAGAGAGAGAGAGAATGAGAGAAAGCACATGAGAGGGGGGAGGGGCAGAGGGAGAAGCAGACTCCCCGCCGAGCAGGGAGCCCGATATGGGACTCGATCCCGGGACTCCAGGATCATGACCTGAGCCGAAGGCAGTCGCTTAACCAACTGAGCCACCCAGGCGCCCTAGTTCTTAATTCTTGTTAATCTCCCTTTGTAAGCTAGCCTCAGGTGTGTTCTGCAGGCAATAGGTGCTAATCTAAGTTTAAAACCAACATTGCTTGGTTTTCCTTGTTTTTATTTGTTTAATTACCTTACTTTTGTGGCAGAGGGTACTGATTTTCCACTTCTGCGAGTGGAACACAATTTCCTTTTAAAAATAAGGGTATTTAAGTGTCATAGAACCATGAGTGTGGGGGGGTTCTCCCTCCTGGAGTTGACCAGTGGGGCCCAGTTGAAGACAAAGAGGGGCACCCAGGGTGCCCCGAAGCAATGGGCCTGACCATTCCTTAGGACTTCCACTTCCTGTTCTGCACCCCTGACCCACATCGGCAGTGCTGGGGAGGGCAAGCGGGAACTGGGATCAGAGGATGAGCCAGTGGGAGGCTGAGATTCTCCCAGCGAGTTCCCATGGAGTGGCGTTGGGCTGCTCCAGGGTGAGGAGCCCAGCAGTCCCTCTGCTCAGGCAGGGGCATGCTAATGGGCTCAGTGTGCCTTTTTGGTCGGGAAGAAAAGAAGCCTGGGGAGAGACAGGAGCCAGCCAGGGGGCAGTGAGCGGCCTGCACGTCCTCCGTGTGTCATGCAGGCTGGCGTGGCAGACAGGAGCTAAGTTCCCAGAGGGCTGTCTGGTGGGGCCGGAGCCAAGGGGGCACGAGGAGATGGTATTGGAGCCAGGGCGCCCGTGTCAGGGATCCGGACAGTGGGGAGGCCCCGGAGGACCTTTTGCATTGTACCCCCGAGGGGCCACCCATCAGGGACCATCAGGGCCAGTGCAGGCTGGCCAGAGAGAAGAGATGACCAACAGTGAGAGGACATGGCTGGGGGGAGGCTGCATGATGGGACCAGGATCCTGGTCTCTCTCCCTCCTGCCCCCAACACAGTGAGGGCGTCAGGCCCTGGAGGAGTGGAGAAGGAGGGGGCCCTCGTCCCTGTCCTCTCTTCAGAATATAGGTTCTCTTTGTCCTTAGCCAGGGGCCCCAGGGGTCATTCTGGGGTATCAGGGCCCCCCAAAAATTGATGGACTCTGCCCGAGAAGCTGTGAAGCAGCCTAGGGAAGATCTGAAAATAGTGATAGCAAGAGATTAGGTTTCAAGTGTCTGTTTCCCGAGTAGAGGTTCTGCCATAATCCAGTTTCTAAAGTAAAAATATTCAAGAAAAATATTATGTGTATAATAAAATGGAACTTGAGTGGCTGAGTTCTTGAAACTGACTTAGGAGGGAAAGCTAGGATTCACACAGCAATGACAATACTCTGATAACAGCTATGAGTAGAGGATGATGGGCAGGGAAGGCCAGAGTACCTGATCAAGAGGAGGACAGTCAGGGTAGCCTTCCTGGAAGAGGTGACTTTTGAACTGAAACCTGCAAGGGGATGAGGAGGCATCCTGGGAATCCTCCCAGTGACTGGTGTGTATGGTGCTGTCGGTACAGAAGGGGTCCTGAGAGTATTGATGGTGGGGTCTTAAGAATTTCTCATCAGTGCAGGGATAATATTGCCTTAGATTCTGATCATTTAGGGCAGGAAAGAGAAGCATGGTGGACCTTCTGCCAGTTACTCCTTGAATTATAGCCTGTCTCCCCAGCTAGAGTGTGAGTTAGATGGGCAGGGACCAGCTCCCTCCATCCTGGGTTTCAGCCTGGCAGAGGGCCCATTTGCTGAATGAGTGATAAGGAATGGAGCGGGGAGCGGTTGAGACAGGTGGGTGTTCGTTCGCTCTCTCTCCCACCTCCCCACCAGCAAAGTCTCCAGCCTGGGACCTGGCCCTTGGACTCCGCCCCCAGTGCTCTTGGGGAGGGGGGGGGACACCTTAGCGGCAGTTATGCAGGGTCAGGGCATGTCCCCAGAGGACCTGAATGGTGTTGGCCTTTTGAGATTTGCCTCCACCCCAGGGACCCCTGGGCCTGCTGCCCACCTCCCCAAATGCCACCCTCGTGACACAGCTTCTGGGTGGTAGGTCCCTGGGCCCCAAAGCACTATCAGTGTGGACCTTGGAATGACAGGGACCTACTTCCCAGCCCTTCTCCTCCTCCACTCCCCACAAAGGCCTTTATCTGGAGACTGGATTTTGAATTTTCCGCCGCAGGAGATGTCCGGGAGCCGGCCTTGCTGAAGGTCCAGCGGTCCCCTCGGCCGGCCGGCGGCCGCTGTCATGCCCGCACTGCCTGCCCCGCCGTCTCGGCCCAAACCCCAGCGGCCCCGGCGCACTCACCTCTCTCGGGTCCCGGGCGCAGGAAGCCGGGCCGCGGCGGGCGGGAGCGGAGGGACGCGCGGCGGCGGGGGCCGGGGAGGCCGGGCGGGGGGGGGGGGGGGGGGCGGGGCCGGGCGGGGGGCGTGGTGCGGGCGGCCCTGCGCACCTGCTCCCGCTCGCGCGCCGCCTCGGGAGGAGGGGGAGGGGGCGGGGGCTCCGGCGGCCCGGGGAGGGGGCGGCTTCCAGACCATTGCTCCAGAGCCGCTGCGCTCCCAGTCCCGTGGGGCCCAGAGCTTTCCTCCCCGCTCTTTATTAGGGGTCTCTTGGGATGGGGGCGGGGGTGGCAGGTGGCCGGCTTTGCCCGGGCCTTGGGATTCCCCCGTAAACTTCACCTCAGTGGGCTGGGCCAAAAAGCCAGAGCTTGGGAAGGGGAGGACGGGTGTGAGTGCTGCCTCGACCCCTCCGCGCGCGTCCCCTGGCAGGGGCCAGGCCTGCCAGGGCGCCCCAGGCTCCTGCCTGACCTCGTGGTGTTCACCGCGCCACTGGACAGAGGCAGAGGTGATGGGCCGTCCTCAGGCCCACTTGTTCCCTCTGCACCCCCCCCCCCCCGCAGAAGGGCAAGGAGGGGGGATGGGAGGAGAGCCAGCCGCCCTGGGGCAGAGTTTGCAGCCTCCAGCGGTGGCTTCGTGCGCCCGGTGCAGGAAGAAGAGGGTCCACACATGCCAACAGGGAGTAGGTGGTCAGCTGTTCGCAGGTTCCTCCTCCTCCTCTGGTCACTTCTCAGTTGTTCTGTCTCTGCTTTTTCAGCGCATCCCTAAACAGGTGGTGTGCAGGGATTTTGCAAGCCCTTTGTTAAATAGTCATCACTAAAAACTGACTTCTGTACACCTACGATTAAATACTGCATTTTAAAAGCAAAGGTAATAAATCCATAAGATTTGCCACTTCCTAATTATATTACTGTTTCCTGTACTCTTGAGGTTATTTACACCCACTCTATAGGTGTGGGGGGGTGGGTGGGGGGAGGTTCTGTGACGGGGGCTACCGCACATCCCTTCCCACGTCCGAGCTTCCGGAGGTCATGCCAGCAGCTTGGGATCGGCCGCGGTGAGAGTATTTACACCCCAGAAACTGGCAAATAGTCCCAATCAAGGCTTGATGTATGTTTCCTTCAGTGTCTAGTGTCTAGACTTAAGAAAATGATGGAGAAAAGGTTAAGAGTGCGGATTAAACATAAAAGGGGGTTTGGGGTGCATATAATGGCAGGTAAGCTGTGTTTGTAGCCAACACAATGTGAACAGTGGGGAAACTGAGGAAGTTCTCTCGTACTGCCTTCAGAACTACTGCATGACGGAGCAGTCACCCCGTCATCCACCGGGGAGTGACGTTCTGACTCGCATCTTTGGCTTGTTTCACTTTGATCTTACGGGTAACACGCAAATACGAACCAGCATTCCTGCCAGAGCTACACGCATCGTCGGTCACCAGCATAAGTTGGTTATAAATACACAAGTTCGGCAAAAATCAGTGAGAGCTTTCTAAGAGAAGCAATTGGCTGGGTGGATTTTGTTACATTTTATTATTTTATTATTTGTAAATTTTGTTACACATCATTGTATCAGCAAAACTTTATATACGTGTGTGTGTGTGTGTGTGTGTACACACACATTCTCTCCTCTTTCCCCAGTTGGTTGATAAATATTTGGCTGGATATTTAACACTGGCTGGATGCTTCCCAAGGTTTGTCCTATGCTCTCTCATTTTCTCACTTTGGTGTTCTACCCAGGGTGAGCCCCTCTTGTCCCAGAGATGATCCCGCATCTCTTTTCAGGCAGACCTCACCCTGAGCTAGGGGCATGAATACCAGCTGTCAGTTGGCTACTTCCAGGTCACACCAGGTCACACATCTCCCAGGCCAGTGCAGAGGGTGGGGGCCTGGAGCTCGGGAGGGGCATGATCTGGGATGCCCCGCTCAGCAGCAGGACCCTGTGGTGCCGCCCAGGGGGAACCATTGCCTGGGGTTGGCTGTGAATGTGAGCGAGGTGTCAGAGTTGGAACCAGCTGATGAAGTCATGGACAGGACACGGGGAAGGGGAAGGGAATATTGAATATCGTCTAGATGTGAGGGGACAGATAGGACAAGATGGGGAACATAAAGAGGCTTTGGTTGGGGAGGATGGCGACCTGCATGTTGAGCATTCTGAGTTGGAGGCACCTTTGGGACATCCAAGCTGGAAACACAGGTCAGGTCTGGAGGTTCCAAGGAGAGCCTGGGGGTGGAGATGTCTGGAGCCTTCTGGGAACAGATTGTAATTAAAATTGTGGATGTGTATGAGCTTGTCTGGGGAGAGAGGAGGGAGTGATATGAGGGCTGGGTGCACCTCAAATGAGCCATGCAGAGAGGACCGAGTCCACAACAGGATGGGTGTGGCTAATGTGGAGATAGGCAGAGGGGGTAATGGTCCAAAAGGTCACCTGGGGTGAATGCCCTGAGAGGTGCCAGGAAGGCTAAGTTTTCTGAGGTAGGCAGCTACGGCCAAACCCCAGGGCCAGGTGTGTGTGTGACCTGGGATGAGAAGAGCTGGCTAAGATGAAGGGGGGAGGTGCAGGTTCCAGACCCATTCTCAGCCCAAGGAGTGACCTATAACATGTGGGGTGTGGAGAGAGGAAGGGCCAAGCCTGCATCATGGGCTTCTGGGTTTTTGATTGCAGGACAGCTTGCCCTTGGATGAGCTAGGAGAGCCAGAGGGGTGGGGGTGGGGGTGGGGGGTGGGGGCGGCCAGGCAGAGGAGTTGAGGCCTGCAGGCCCAGGTAGGGGGATCGGACAGCAGGTGTGACTTCAGGCCTCTAGCTCAGGAGTGGTTAACACTCGGCTAGCCCCGGGGGTGCATGGAAAGGGAAGCCTCTAGGACCTAGCCACCTTAGCTTTTTTAAATTTTATTTACAATTAACATATAGTGTATTAGTTTCAGAGGTAGAGTTCAGTGATTTATCAGTTGCACATAACAGCCAGTGCTCATCCTATCACGTGTCCTCCTTAATGCCCATCACCCAGTCACCCCAGCCCTCCCGCCCCTCCCCTCCAGCAACCCTGTTTGTTTCCTGTGGTTAAGAGTCTCTCATGGTTTGTCTTCCTTTCTGATTTTGTCGTTTTATTTTTCCCTCCCTTCCTCTCTGCTCCTGTTTTCTTAAATTCCACGAGTGAAATCATACACTTGTCCTTCTCTGACTTATTTTGCCTAGCATAATACCCTCTAGTTCCATACATATCATTGCAAATGGCAAGATTTCACTTTTTTTTTAAAGATTTATTTGACAGAGAGATGAAGAGAGAGAGTGCGAGCAGGGGAGGAGGAGAGGGAGAAACATAGCTCCCCGCTGAGCAAGGAGCCTGATATGGGACTCGATCCCAGGACCCCGAGATCATGACCTGAGCTGAAGGCAGACGCCTAACCGACCGAGCCACCCCCAGGTGCCCCAAGATTTCATTTTTTTGATGGCTGAGTAATATTCCACACCTTAGCTTTCAATGAGTCTGTGGAAGGAATGAGTGAATGAATGAAGGGCTGGCAAGTGTGAGCACTGAAGAGACGTTCCAGAGGGCAGAGATTCACAGGCTAAGTTCAAGTAACCGGCCAGGTGTCAAACCCTGGCACAGGACGCCGCTGCTCAGTTGGGTCCAGGCGTGGCGGATGGCAGTTCCCACCAAGTGGTCACATGGCCCAGGTTGCAGAGCTCCAGAAAGGACGGGCGAGGGGGCAGGAGGGGACTCTTAAAGTTCAGGGAGGCAGGAGGGAGACAGAGGAAGCTGCTAGACAGGAACCATTTGAAGAAAGATCTTGTCATGTGTGGGTGTGTGTATGCCGGCCTCCCTCCCTCCATCTGACTTAAGCATCTGAACTGAGGTCCCAGAGCTCTAAATTCCAGATCTGGCCCTTCCTAGTTGAGTAGCCTTGGGAAAACCCAAAGGACCAGCTGAAGCTGAGCTGCTGTCACGAGATGAATCCCACACCAAAATGGGGTCCGACTCTTACTAGCTGAACATAAACGCAAGTCTGGGAAAAGCCGTTGTATAATGAGCACGAAAACCTTGCTCTTTTGTGTTCTTTGACCTGGTGGCAAAGGGAGCTGTGGGTTCTGATGGCCGGGAAGGCTCTTGGAGGTGAAGCGGGCCACCAGGAGAGCCCCTGGCAGCCGGTCCCATGCTACCAGCACCGCCCAATGAGAAAAACCAGGACTCGATTCTCTGCCGTTTCATTTTATTACCATCCTGTCCTCGTGTTCCAGAATGAACGGCTACTTAACACACAACCCAAAGCACTCCTACAACTGATCTTGTTAACAGTCCCATTTCTTTCTCAGTATATTAAATCAAAAGAAAAAAAAAATCACCAGGTTTAGTACATCCCAGAAAGAGCACCTTTACGAAACAGAAAACAAAACGTTTGTCAGGAATCTGACCAAATACACAAAGCAGCAGGTAAGATTCCTGAGAGAGAAGAGAGACTCCCAATGGAACATAAATAGATCCCCCTCAAAGTACATATATTTCACAGGAGTGTGTACATATATATGTAATATATTAAAAGAAATTTGGTTTCTACCCCAAGAAGTTATTCAGAAATAATCAATCTCTCATCTGAGATTGGGGAAGGGCAGAGGTTGCAGCCACGTCACTAGGCAGGCGTGCACCCCGCTCCCGCACACACTTCCCCTCTGCACACGATACGCTTGCTGCGAGGGGGCTGAGGCGGGCGCTTCTCTCTGCCCCGGCCCCCAGCCCCAGCAGATCCAGTGTTCGGAGAAGAGCGAGCCAGGGAAGGCAGGTCTCTGTGGGGCCCCCCGAGCCCACTGTGCAGAGTCCAGGAGCCGGCGGCAGGCGGGCGGCCAAAGCCCGAGGCCACCTGCCACCTGCCTGGAAGGGGACCCTGGCCCTGGGGTAAAAGGGAATTGCCTGGGACCCCCAGGAATGGCGTGGCCACACTCCCGGTTTTCAGCAGCAACCCTCATTCTGGGGTCTCCCCAAGGTCCGCAAGTTCTTTGTAGTTTGGCCAGTCTGGACTTCTCCTAGGCTCAAATGGCTTTTAGGGAGAGGGCGGGGAGTTTCCAGAGCCACGAGGGCTTGGCCATGTGAACCTGTGTGTTTGCACACATGCACATACACACACGCGTGCTTTGAGAGGTCGGCAAGTTGCAAACGAGTGTTCTGCCGGAACACGCTCAGATAGTGTCTACTCTGTGATCACTTTCGTCGCCGTACTCTGAGTGTCCCCACGCTCAAGTGGATTTGTTCAAAAGACAGCAGTTGCTGGAGGCTACAGATACAGCACACGCACACGCACGCACACACACACGCACATGCACACGCACGAGTGTAATCCTCTCAGGGCTTGGCACAGTGTTTCCATGAACAAAACAAGCAGGAGAGATGCCCAGGAACCCCTGTCCGCATTCTAAAACCCTTTCCCGGCACCACAGGCAGACGGAAGAAAAGGCCATCAGACTTAGAAGGTGAGTCAGTAGCTTGAAGGTCCAGGAGCTGCCGGGCCGGATGAGTCACACGCAGCCGTACTCATACCACACCGTCTGCTGGTCCCCACCAGGCTCGGGGCACGCGGGCGTGCTCTTCAAGCTGCTTCCGCGGCTGAAGTCCTCAGGGGCCCGGCTCGTGTGGGGAGCCAAGTCAGGAGACCTACCCGGGCTCTTGGCAGGGAGCCCATCACCCTCCGAGAGGCTGAGCGGCCCCCGGACGGGGGCGATGGTGGCCACCTCTGCCGCGTGCGGGGGCGTCTGGGGTTTGGTCCTGGTGGCCGGCGCTGCGGCCGCTGGGAAGTGCTGGGTCTGGGAGCTGCTGCTGCAGGGACCGCCACCCCCAGTGGCGATGGCTGGGGCCGTGGCGGACTGCTGCAGGGGGGCCAGTCTCTCCTCCTTTGGGGGAGCCAGTGAGAAGCGCCTCACGTCCGGGGGCCGGCTTCGGGGGGCTGGGCCCTGACCAGAGCCGCCGGTCTTTCCCACAAGTGGGGTCCGCTCCCGGGCCAGGCTGTGGGAGCTGGGCGGTGTGGGGCTTTGCAGGACGTGGCTGCCCGTTTCTCTGCCCCCTGAGCTGTCAGGACCCCCCAGCTTCTGAGGGGCTTCCTGTTTGCAAGCCTCTGGCCCACTGGCCCGGAGAAGGTCGGCGGAGGCCAGGCTGAAGGCCCGGCTCAGGGACGCGCTCCGGCTGGCAGGCGTGTGGGACGTCGGGGGCATCGCGGCCTGCCGGGGTCTGCCCAGAGACAGGCTCTGGGGAGGCTGGACCTGTCTCGGGGGGGCACTGGGCAGGGCCTCGGCCTCAGCGGGTCTGAAGTTTGGTTTCACATACTGCCCGGGCTTCAGCAGCTTCCCCTCAGAGGTGTTGACGGCCATCTTGATGGTAGGGGCCACGAAGCTGGTGGGCATCTTGGCCCCTTCTTTCCTGGTAGCTGGTCCTGGCTGGCCTCCAATGGCCGGGAGATCGCTGGCCTTTCTGAAGTAGTCACTTAGCAAGTCATCCCGGCAACTGGGGGTGTCCTACGGGGAAGAGAGGAAGAAGTGAGAGGTGGGCACAAGGGCCAGGCCGGTGCCAGGACAGCCCTCCCCCACCCCCCCAGGATGTCCCCTGGTCCGGATTGGGGGGCAATACGTGGATCAGCAGGGAGAGAACCCCAGAAGCCACTGTGGCAACCCCCTAACTTTACAAACAAGAACACATGTCCGAGAGGAGAAGGACTTCCCGCAAAGCTGCTCCACGCCACGGCAAGGTCGGGGCTGTAAGCCTGACCACAGCCAGCCGCTCCCATCTGCTCTCGCTGCTCTCCCTGGCGGGGCAGGAGGAGGAAGCTGACCGGAAGCCCTGCGCCTGCTTCCCCAGTCAGCCCACCGCGCTCAGGCACGCCGCAGGGGCTTCGTCTGGGGCCACGGAGGAAGGAGAACAAGAGCAGCTCCTGAAAAGCCAGACCCCTGCCTGCCGCTCAGACCACTGCCACACGTGAGGGCAGGCACGAGGCAGACTGCCCGGGACAGTGAGGCTGCCGGGGGCGGGGGTAGGGGGGGAACGGAGGGCATGGGATGGCCCGGCCCACCAGCCTGCTCCCAAGGCACCGTCCCCCCTCGGCCACCACCCTGCAGACACACAGAGCCACCAGAGGCCGGGGCCATGATGCTGCTCGGTTCCTTCAGCCTTCTGTCAGGATCTCAGAGCCTGGAGGAGCCACGTGCAGGTTCCTCCTCAGGCTGACGGACCCCGCCAAACCGGGAAAGGAAGTACATTCACGGGGCAGGTGGGAGTGGGGCCGGGGGCGGGGGGAACAGAGCTCAGAAACCGTCTGCACCTGCCAGCAGCTCCTGGCCCCTGGAAAGAGCTGGGTGCTCAACTTGACAGAGACACACCCTGCCCCTGGATACTCCTTCGAAGCCGCAGATTTTGGTGGAGGATGTGGTAAGACCCTGCGATGTTAACACTGACAGGCACCGTTTCTCGAGCGCTTCCTGCGTGCCAGGCACTGTGCTAAGAAGCATGGGTGTCATCACCAAGAAACCAAAACCTCCCTTCATTTTCAAAGCAACCTTGCAAGGCTGTTTAAGGTTGGGCTAAAACAATCTTCAATAGGTAAGGAAACTGAAGCCATAGGGTTTCCACAGGTCCTGCATCCAGAGAGCAGACTAGGGATGAACGCCTACCGCTGTCTGGCTGGGTCTCCGGGTCCCTGCCGTGAGTTTTTAGTTCTTGGATGTGCACCCCCAGGGGGCCCATTTTGAGACCCTCCCCCCCAGCATTATCAATACTCAGGGAGTACAGGCACGGGTGGGGCAAGCTGTGACTTCTCTGGGGCTGCTCAGGGGAGGGTGGGAGGGGTTGGGTGTGTGGGGCTGGCAGGGGGCGCACATCCCGGGCAGGCGGAGAGGTAAGCATGGCTCTCCAGGGCCACACGTCAGCTCCCAGCACGAACTGCTGCAGTGAGATTATTTGGGGCTTGTTTAGGCTGAAAAGGGACAGGTGAGGATATGGAGTGTGAGTGAGGAACAAGGACTACGAGGGACAGGTCTGAGTGGAGCAGGACGGGGCCCCGTCGCTTGCATGGGAACCCCGCCCCCCCCCGAAATCTGCAAAGGGAAAGGAAACTCACTGTGACAGGTACACAGTCAGAAGAGGGTGGAGAGAGAAAGCCTCCCAATTGCAGGCAGCCCTACTTTCTGGACTACTCTCATTTATTCCACCAAATCGGGGCTTCTCAGTGTGGGATGTCTGGACACATACTGACAGCCAGAGCATCATCTGGGAAGCCATACGGCTGCAGATCCTCAGGGAGCCCCCCCTCAGACCCACGCAGCCCGAAGCTCCGGGGGGCAGCCTGTGTCCTGGCAAGGCTGCCAGGTGAGTCTGGGAGCCGCCGAGCAGACCATAAACTTCCTGAAAGCAGCAGGGCGTCTGTCTGGTTTCTCCAACTCCCAGGGCATGGAGTAAGTGCTCACCAGACGCAAATATAAACGGAGGGAGGGCAGGGACCACGTTTTCCATTTCCTTTCAGGGCCAACCAGGAGACTCGGCACCAGCGAGGATGCCCGAAAAGCCTGCCGTTCCCTGGGCTGCTTCGTTTCTCGGGAGCAAGCACTACAGGCACACTGTGTGACACGCAGTAGGTGCTCAGTGAAGAGCTACTGAACAAGACCGCGTTCCACCACGGCCTACTGGTGTGGGTCACAGAGCTTACCGTGTGGCTAAGGAAAGTTCGGCTGTTTAAGGAGAATGAGACGGAATCCTGGAAGCGTTAAAAATCCTTAAAAGATCTCAACTGCAAGAGAGCATGTTCACGTGTCTAGTAAGCCAACTGCTCCCATGACTGAAGTCAGGCAGTGTGTGCAAAAGACACGCCTGGAGCTTCCGAAAAGCTGACCTGAGACCCTGGGAAGGGGACAGAGGAGGGGGCCCTCATGCCCGGGACGTCTGGGGGTCAGAGGTGCAGAAGGCAGGTCAGCAAACTCCAGCTGTGGCACAATCTCAGTTTGCCACGAGTTCTTGCACGGCCTACGAGCTAAGAATAGTTTTTACATTTTTAAATGATCAATGAAATTAAAAAAAAAAAAAAACAGCCTTATGTGACACGTGAAAATCATACGAAATTCAGAATGTCACTGTCCGTGAGTACAGTTTCTTGAGCCCGCAGCCATGGCCGTTCGCCGATAGATGGGCTCCGTCTGTGTTCGCACTGAAACGGCAGACTGAGAGCTTGCCTAGAGACTGATGGCCCCGAATGCCGAAGACGTTTACTAGCAGGCCCTTTCCAGAAACAGTCCACCGACCTCTGCTGCTGCAGGCTCGGGGCGAGTGGGTAACTCAGGGCTCCGTCACGGAAGCTACTGTGGGATCGTCACCCTGCCAAGTCGGGCGCTAGCCCTAGCTTGACAAGAGGTTCCCAGGGGTGGGCACACCACCCCATCCCTGCCCTCCATGCCGGCAACAAACTCCTGCCCGCTCACACCACAGATGGAGCAGACAGCCCCTGAGGTGTGGGGTTGGCTGCCAGCGCGCCGTGGCTTGCCCCCCAGGGGGCATCCTTCTCCCCCTACGCCAGCTCCACGCCCAGGCCGCGGCACCCCGCCCCACCCCCTTCTGTGACTCTGCTGCCAAGATTTCTGTCCGGGGGGCCTAAGGCGGGGAGAGGGCGGGGGAAGAGAGGTGCGCCGTGTCCAAGCCCTGGGCCACTCACAGGGGTGGGGGAGCTCCGGTTGCTCTCCTCCAGAAACTCCTCCAGGGTGACCATCTCACTGCTTGGGGAGGCAGGGCAGGGCCGGCCCCCTGCGTGGGGCTGGGTGGCGCCTCTCTTCTGGACTCCGTCCTGGGGGAGAGGCCCGTTCCGGGGTGGGGGGTACTCATGGCGGCTGAGGGCAGTGCGTCCTGGGGTGCTGGCATCCCGCGGCAGAGTGGCTGTGTCCCTGCTGGGGATCAGGTCTTCGCTGCTGAAGCTCTCGGACCTGCCGTGGAGCTGGTCGGATGAACCTGGATGGTGGGGTGGGGCGGTACAGAGGAACACACCTGAGTCTGTCTCCCGGGCTCACCTGCCTCCGGGGGCGGGGGGGGGGGCGCTCTGTGCTGCCTTGCGTTCACCCACAACAGAGAGAACCCGGGCGCACTTCTCCCAGGCTGGGATTTTGAGGTTGAGAACATTTTGGAAAGGGGCACCTGGGTGGTTCGGTCGGTTAAGCGTCTGACTCTTGATCTCCATCTCAGCTCAGGTCTTGATCTCAGGGTCGTGAGTTCAAGCCCCGCATTAGGCTCTACACTGCGCATGGAGCCTTTTTTTTTTTTTTTTTTTGAGAGCTTCAGAATTTCAGTGTGGTATTATTTTTATTTAAATTCAATTAACATATAGCATATTATTAGCTTCAAAAGTAGAATTCAGTGATTCAGTTGTATATAATACCCAGTGCTCTTTACATCACATGCTCTCCTTAATGTCTATCACCCAGTTACCCCATCGCCCTACCTCCCTCCCCTCCAGCAACCCTGTTTGTTTCCTATGGTTAAGAGTCTCTTATGGTTTGCCTCCCTCTCTGATTTCACCTTGTTTTATTTTTCCCTCACTTCCCCTATGCTCCTGTTTTGTTTCTTAAATTTCACATATGAGTGAAATCATGATAATTGTCTTTCTCTGATGACTTATTTTGCTCAGCATAACACCCTCCAGTTCCAACCACGTCATTGCAAATGGCAAGATTTCATTCCTTTTGATGGCTGCATAATATTCCATTGTATATATACACCACATCTTCTTTATCCATTCATCTGTTGATGGACATCTGGGCTCTTTCCACAGTTTGGGTATTGCGGACATTGCTGCTATGAGCATTGGGGTGCATGTGGCCCTTCTTTTCACTACATCTGTGTCTTTGGGGTAAACGCCCAGTAGTGCAATTGCTGGGTCGTAGGGTAGCTCTATTTTTAACTTTTTGAGGAAGCTCCATACTGTTTTCCAGAGTGGCTGCACCAGCTTGCATTCCCACCAACAGTGTAGGAGGCTTCCCCTTTCTCAGTCTGGCATTTAAAAATAAAATAATTTGAGATAAAAGTGGAAAGCTTCTAGTGAAGTTCAAATTATTCTTTAATATTAATTGCTACAAGGCACCACACACATAAGGTGTCATCCATTCATTAAAGGTTTGTTTAGTGCCTGTTCCATGCCAGGGTCTTCTAGGGGCTGGTCATATGCATGCTAAGAGAAAAAAAATCTCCGAAAAGTTTCTAGTCTTGAGACAACATACACATTCTTTTCAAACGCACAGAAGTGTTCATTCAGACAGTCGATATTGTGCACTACACAACAAAGTTAAGACATGTAAAAGAATCAAAGCCGTCCAACCGTGCTCTCTGGCCCCCATGGATGAAACTACAGTTACTACACCCATTCGAAAGATGAGGTAGCTTGGATTCAGAGCAAGGGTGCTGTGCCTGGGTGCTCTGGGCTAGTCTCTGGGGGTAAAGGGATTCACTCAGACGTCCAGGTCTGTGCCTGAAACCGCATGATGTGGACTATACATGCAAATGCAAGATGCAGCAGAGAATCCCGTGTTACCGCTTTAACTCTAAAAATAAATGAGCCCAGATCCAAAGACCCGAATACAACAAAACGTGCATGGAAGCCAAGGCTGACCTACCTTTCAGGTTAAGAGGCGAGCTGTCGCTGGACGCATTCCGACTGCTCTCCAAGCTGTCTGGCCGGGACACTGAAAGGAAGGGACACCCAGCCTCAACGGTCAGGGGGCAGGTATGCCCCAGACTGAACCGTCCAATCTGAGAAAGGCTACATAACAGAGCCGCTCTATGCCAAAGTTAAGGCAGACGTCCTCAGGAAGGATGGACTTTGGGGTTCTCTATGCTCTCCCATCAGGAGATCCAGCTTCGCCAACTTGGGTGCGAGGCATGGCATCCAGTAGGCGATCCAGAAACGACAACTAGCACTGTTTTTATTAGGTCTACGGCTAGGACTTAAAAGAAATCTCGCACCGACTCTAGTACAGCAATCAGACCGAAAAGAAGGGTGGCTCGGGGTAAGCCAGTGGCTGGGGTGGGAGTACCCACTCCTATGACTGTATAGAGCTTTCTGGAACCCACGTGAGACCTGGTGAGGGTGGGAGCCGGGAAACAGCAGGGTGTACGGGGGGGTGCAGGGCACCAGCACTCTGGTGATCCCCGGGAGCAGTGCTGGGACCCGGAGGAGGAGGAGGAGGAGGAGAGCTGGCTTTCCCTGGTCGTCTGTCGTCCGTCAGCTCCTTGCTTCCCCGGTCTCAAATGCACATTTACCCCCAAGGGAAAAATCGAGCCGTACAATGACAAGGGCTGGAGAAACCAGCCCTTGCGGCTGCTGCCGGTGCCTGCCCGAGGTGTGTGGCAGCTCTCAGGTCGCAGGCTGAGCCCGGTGGCAGGAGGGGTGGCTTCACCCCTGCAAAGGGCAGCTGCCCTTTCAAAGCCTGCAGACCTGCTTCTCCCAGTCCACTCTTGCAGGAGCCCTGCCAGCCGGCCCCGCACCAGCATCTGTCCTGCTGGACCACGGACCCCTGGGGGACAGGAACTGCACTTCTGTCTTCCCAGCATCCCTCTTAGCGCACAGCAGCTGTTGAGCTGAACTCCACGGAGAACTGGAGATTCGCTGGGAGGTGCTCTGCTCATCGCACCCCCGGGGACACTTTCCTTTTGATTGGGTCTATAGGGCGCCTGGTTCCCAAGTGCTGGTGCGCTCTGCAAACAGCAGGCATCTGGAAAACTCTTATTAACAAAGGGGGTTTGGGGAGGAGCCAAAAAATACTTGGTTTTCGCAAAAAGCATAAAAGCAGAGTAAGTCCCTTCTTCAAGAAGGGAAAAACTGACACGAAAAATGCACATCTCTTTTTGAAAAAGAATGAAGTTTCATTAAAACTGTAATACAAATCAACAGGACCCAAAGCACTTAAAAAAAAAAACTTGATTTGAGAGAGAGAGAGGAGAGCATGTGGGGAGGGAAGCCGAGGGAGAAACAGACTCCCCACTGAGCAGGGAGCCTGACATGGGGCTCAATCCCAGGCCCCCGAGATCATGACCTGAGCCAAAGGCGGACGTTTAACTGACTGAGCCAGCCAAGAGTCCCCTAGCCCCCAAAGTACTTTTGTTTATTCAGGTACCACTTTGAAAACTGCTTTTCCTTTTTTTCCCTGCTAAGAAAAGCTGGAGGAATCAGAGTGCTTAAGACTACTTAGGGGGGTGCCTGGGTGGCCCAGATGGTTAGGCATCTGCCTTCGGCTCGGGTCATAATCCCAGGGTCCTGGGATCGAACCCAGCATCAGGCTCCTGGCTCAGCGGGGGGCCTGCTTCTCCCTCTCCCCCCCCTCATGCTCTATCTCAAATGAATAAATAAAATCTTTAAAAAAAAAAAAAAAAAGAGTACTTAGGAAGAAAACCCCTCGGCAGTCACCTGTTATAGCATTGATCGGGCTCCTCAGCTCGCCTTAACAATACCCCCCGGTGTGTTCCCCTCCCCTTGGTGTGAAGACACGAGGGCCTGTGCGTTAAACTGTTCTGCCACAGAGCCTGTATTTTCTCACGCCCAGTGCCAGTGTCTGTATCCGTATGACTTATCAGCATCATAAAACGTTTAAGACAATGACTAGGATAGGAGGGGCGCCTGGGTGGCTCAGTTGGTTAAGCATCCGACTGTTGATTTCGGCTCAGGTCGTGATCTCCGGGTCGTGACATGGTGCCCCAAGTTGGGCTCTGTGCTCAGCTGGGAGTCTGCTTGGGATTCTCTCTCCCTCTCCCTCTGCCCTACCACCGCCCAAATCCTGCTCTCACTCTCAAAATAAATCTTTAAAAAAAAAGACAATGACTAAGGCAGATTACACTAGCTCCCACATTTATTGTTGCTTAGAAGTAAACAGAGCTCACTGTGAGCTTTCTGAGTTTTTTTTTTTTTAAGAATTATTTTCCCACTCTTCTAGGATTTTTGTTTTTCAAAAAATTATAAAAGCCCAAAGCAGCTTTTAATTTTTAAAAGAAGGCTAGTATAATTCTAGTATAATATAGTTTCCCTAGTTTCCCTAGTTTCCCTAGTATAATAATGTTTCCCTTCTGCAGAAACTTACAATATATCTAAGTCAAATGGCTGAGCGCTTCTAACAATTTCTAAGGCCACACAAAACTCGGAGCTACTCTGGACAACTAAAATCCAAGTGAGGACAGTGAGAGGCCTCCCTGCAATCAGTGCTCCTGGTGGGGGTCAGCAGAATGTCCTGGCAAACCTGAGGGGGCACTTTCAAACAAGGGGAGTTGGAGCCTACAGAAGTGGGACACTCTGCAGGTGGTGACTGCCCTGTCACGGAGGTATGGAAGCAGAAGTCACATGCCCAGGCCCCTGGGGAGGGCGGGAAGGAGGCTGCAGGGCGCCCCCCGCCCCCCCATTCTCGCTTCAACACAACAACTTCATGTCTACCTGTTTTCCACAGGGGACTGAGCTTGAAGGAAAAGTACTGTTGATGAAAACCAGTCTGAGACGCCAGGCCCAAGGGCGCGATGCACTGAGCACTCACCGTGCTGCCTGTGGTTGAAATCCAGCTCCAGGGACAGGTCACAGAAGCTGTCGTCTGAATTACAGCCTATGGTGGAAGGTCGCTGGTTATTAAGATAGGGTTTTCTGGAACACTTGGAACAACTACAGACTCTTATTTAGGAAAAGTATATTTTTTATCTGTCCTTTGGCATGACAATCCTACTTCTAGGAACCAGCGCTGGAGGTAGGGTGGTTGAAAAGATCGCAATGTGGCCATTTTCATCAGTATAGAGCTATAAAAAGGCTGAGTGAGAAAGATCTCCATGATGTATGCCCAGGTAGGAAAAAAACAAGGTGTGTAGATTTTGTTTATTTATTTATGTGTGTGTTTGTGTTTAAGTAGGCTCCAAGCCCAGCATGGAGCCCAATGTGGGGCTTGAACTCACAACCTTGAGATCAAGACCTGAGCTGAGATCAAGAGTCAGACGCTTAACCGACGGAGTCACCCAGGTGCCCCTATTTTGGTTTATTTTTGCAAAAAGAAACACCGGGTGTATAAACAAGGAACTAAGAAAAAAGGTTATCCAGAGGGTAGTTTGGGAATGGAGTCGGGGGGACTGAGGGGGAGAGGGGGCCTAGAGCACCCAAGCACAGCTTTTCACGTAATTCAGGTTTTTCCATCTATTTTACACATTAAAACACACAGGGCTTAATTTATGAAGAAAAAAGTCTAAAATTGGAAACAGGAACAAACCTTACCTCGTCAGATTGTTAGCATTATCACGCAAGGAGAAACACTGATCTGCAGTGAACTTTGAATGTAAAACTCTGTGAGAGCATCCTTAGTGAAATATAATCTAAGGACTAAGAGCTAGAGAGAAAACACTGCTTGTTGGGTTTATGGTGACTGGTAGCACTGGTAGGATTACTTTTTAAACCATTATTGCATATTTTTTGGGGGGGAAAAATCAATGTTTCAGGAGACAAGCATTCTGTAAAGAAAAGGACACGCAAATATGAAATCCCTGTAATGTTAAATCTGAATTGGAAATATTGACACAAACCAGTAATATGTATGTGTCCTATCTTCCTTTACTGAAAGGACCTGGAAGCAAAGGCAACTCCATGGGGCCCAGATCCTGTTTGTTAAATTCTGCTCTAAAAGAAACCAGACGGACTTAAAGAAATGGCTGACTCTAAGGGGGTTTCCTTCTACTTGAAGCTAGCTATGTGCCCACTGTGGCCATGAACGCGGGAGTGTGGGAACAGGCTGCCAGGAAATCGCGTGGCTGGGGCGGGGTCTGCAGCGGTGACCGACCTTCCCGCGGGGCTCTGCAGGTGTAGGGACGGCCAGAGGTGTTTTGGGGCTCGGGCTCTGGTTTATGAATGGGATCTAGGCTCACACGGCCCGTGACTTAGTCTGAAGGGCTGGACCTTGAGCCACACAGGCTGCTGAAGTCTGAGGGGAGATGGGAGTCCCCAGCCCCCTCTCTGAGACCAGGCAGGGCTTCTGCACCCCAAGCCCGGGAGAAGGGGGTGGTGGTGGAGGGGGGGGGGTACTGCTGACTGCCTGTCCCAGCTGGCACGCCGCACCCTTCCCGACCTCCAGCAGAAAGCGACTGCTGCTTCCAGGGTCTGGCCGGGAGTGGAGAAGGACTGCCTGGCGGCCTTGTGCTCACTCCTCTCCTCTCCCCAGGGGTGTTTGTGACTTGTGAGCAAGGTCATGACGCTAACCCAGGTGCGCCCTGAGGGTGGGAACCCTGTTTGCTTTGCCTGTCCAAGCAAGGTTCTGCACAGCCAGGTTTCAAGAGTCGAGTGGGTGGGGTGATGACAAAAACATAATCATCCTTCCCAGTTCTCTCCGATTCCCAACACCTGAGAGGCACCCCCCTTCCGGCTCTGCCAGATGTTGCTTCGGATACTCTCATGTTTCTAAGTTACAAGCAGAACAGTCTTTTTTAGTTTTAGGCTTTATCTTCCTTTCTGTTTGCGTCTTTTAGATTTGCAAGTGCCTTTCCCTTAACTGCTCTCTTTTACAGCATCCCGTTCCTGTTTCGTGAGACGAACCACCTCACCTATCCCGGACTACTGGTGGAGGATCTCCTCAGGGGTCCGGGAATCCCCGAACTTCCAGAGGCTTCACTTGACAAGATCTGACTGAGCCGTTCGTTCTGTGGGGAATTTCTCAAGCCTATCACATGGCTTGAAGAACATCTTAGTCTCAAGTCTAAAGCTGTGACCACGCACGCTACTGGCCCCCTGGGAGAGGTTCGCTGTGTAAACCCTTCCCCGAATCCCCTCGTTCTCAGCGAAGGAGACCTGCCTCCCGCTCTCGAAAGCCACCTCCAGGTTCAGAGACACTCTCACATTTCCTCCATAGAGAAAAACCCCCGAACTCCTACCAACGTGGGGTGAGGGCGTTGCCTGCTTTTAGCCCAAACCGCAGTTCACCTCCCTTCTGGAGCTACTGGGTGCCACCAATTCCTGAACAGTGGTGGTGAGAGTGGCTTAGGATCGGGCCTCTAGGGGGTGAGGTTGTCTGCCCCACGTCACACAGCCGACAGGCAGAAGCCGTGCCTACGTGATGGCAAAGCTCGTCTATAGCCCCAGCGCCCTGCTTACCGCCTGTCTCTGCGAGCCCGGGGGTCTTCAGGAAGGACCCCGGGCGTGCATCCCTCTTCTTCCGGAGGGGCCCACGACTCACCTTTGGGGCGGCCTGGGTGCCAGGTGAGGGGGGTGGAGCTGGAAGGGGTTGTAGTGATGGCTGAGGTCGAACAGGTCCGCGAGCTCAGCTCCAAGGGCCAGAGCTTCATGGCTGGGTCAGCGGAGGCATCCGTGCGGTCAAGGCTGCCTCTGTGCGGGGACCCTTGCTTTGGTTTTAGGTCCCCAGGGCCTGGGGCAGAGAAGGACATTGAGAAACGGGGCGGCAAAATCCTGTGCCAAAGCTGGGCTACCACACCGAGGCCTAGAAGCAGGGGCACCGGAGCGCACGGACCACAAGGACAGAAGCTGGGCTGCGGTGTCAGCAGGAGGGCCCTGGCTACAGGCCTGGTGGGGGGGGGGGGGGGGCGGTGCGTGCAGAGAGGCTGGCCCTGGCTCGACGCATGGGTCCGACTGCGAGCCCTGCAAGGCTGTGACAAGATAAGGCACTCAAGAGGATGAACCATTGCCAGAAGATCAGCACGTGAGCTCGTGTAACAACACGACATGTAACTCAGATGCCCGATTTCAAAAGATCCTGACGACATCTGCTCAGGATCACTCCAGGCCTGCAGCCAAGGCCCCGGAGGTCCAGGACGGACGGACAGACGCACGGACGTGCATCCTGCCAACTGGCTTCACTTAGGATTTGAGAAAGCAGCTTACTCCTAAACTAACAATCATTTAAGAAGTCTTAATCTCTGTAACAGTGACTTCTCCCTTGTATCTTGTGCTTGTCTGCAATCGCTACATCTTCTACCCCGAACACATACTCTCGCTAAACAAAATCTCTATAAAAACATTAAAAAAACAAAACAAAAAAACCCTCCCACTACCTAGTAGTAGGAAAGGGGCCGGGCTCTCTAAATGGAAGATAAACATGCGTGCGGCCGGAGCTCCTGAGAGCATGAGGACAGCGCTGTTTGGCACCATGTCCCCCTCCAGGCACCCCACGGCCGGGACCCAGAGGCACACCCTCCCTCGGGGCTGACCCCGCAAGCCCCTCAGCCAGTCGGGGGTCTGGACTCCCTGGGAAGTTTTCAGTGCCCAAATCTTACAACTTGAAACCAAGGCAAAATTTGGATTCTGAAAGATACCCTTGATGAGAAGCAAGATTCAAGTCTGGTGGAATGAATGGGGACAAGCATCCAGTAGGTGCAGTTAAAATGAGGAGCGGAGGGGAGGTGGATGGGAGCGGACAGAGAAGCAGGACGAGGCCGACAGCATGCTGGCGAGACAGAGTCCCCGAGGACCGGGGGCACGGCGGCCCAGGGTCCCCGAGGGGGAGCGCGTGACATGAAGTCAGTGCCACACTGACGGACTTCAACAGCTTAATAGGTATGTATTTGTTTGTACGGTTACCTTGTTTTTGCGGTGATAATGGGTTTTCCACAGACAGCACTGATAATAATCTTTCCCTTTAATTTAAAATAAATTTAAGTGGCGACGGTGAGTCAATTCAAGGGAAAACATGTACATGATCCACACAGGTGGATGAAAAGATGTGGCACAACTCAGGAAGACGGCACAAGAACGACAGCAGACAGCACAGTAGCTAAAGGCCTCTATGGACCAGCGTCCCCCTGCCCCCGCTCCGGGCGTGACCGGTGTGCTGACGGTCTTTCCGTCCGCTACCGTTTTAACGTCCGCATCCGAGAGGTCAGAGACCCACCGCACAGTCAGAAGACTTCATTCTGGGCTGACCTCTGGCTTGGCAACAGCGATCCAATTATACAAAATGCTTGAACGGAGCAATAAATCCTTCGGGACACAGAGCACGTCTGCAAAGGGCCTTGTCAGCAAAAGCCAACAACTCGGTGCTCTGACAGAGGAGGAGGAAAGGGCAGCAGCTTTAAATTTAGCTGCTAAAAAGAAGTCTTAAAAAAAAAAAATCTCACTTGACAGAGGCCATCTATTTTAGGAAGCAAAGCGACAACCAACCAGTTCTGCTTTTACACACGGGCACGACACAAGCCTGCAGGTGCGAGCGTGGGGGGGCGGCAGGCGGCCGCCGGACTTACTTAGCACGGACATCCTGGCCCACGGACCTGTGCATGGATGTCCCGAGGCTCCCCTACAACTGGGCTGTGCTGGAGAAATGGTCCAGAGGGTGTGACAACTCATCTTCTCTTTTGAAATCAGAATCCACGCTGGCTACTTTAAACTTGGCTTGGAATTGGGATCAGGAGGAGGGGTCCACTAGGGGTCATCAGGCCTTTAGGTACTTTTTTTTTTTTTTTGGTTTGTTTGGATTTCAGAAATGAAGGAGGATATATGATGAAAACACATGATAAAGGAAAAGGATTAGAAATCTCCAATTTCTGAAAAAGGGACAGGCTCGTTAGGAGAGGATGGGATGTCAGAGGAAGACCAGAACCGCAGGCGTTTAGAGAGAGTCGGGTGGGCCGTTGGAGACTTGTCTTTGTCCTTGCTTTTGCTTCTCAAAAAGGGACTCTTTTTGCGCTGAGTTGCTAAATTGTTATTCCCCGGATAACCCAAGAGAGGAAGGAAAAAAAAAACAACAACAAATAAATGAAGTGAATAATAACAAATGACTCTAAATTACCTAAATGTAGGCAGGAGATCAGAATCCCGTCCGACCCAGGAAAGACGGGAACAATACCCACGACAAGCCCAGAATCAGGACTCGGTGAATCATTTATGCTCTGACTCAACGTGATTAATTTAGGGGTGTCTTAGTGCCAACGCTATACTCTGCACGGGAGGAGAATTATGTATCGCTCAAGGAGCCAATGGCTGAGACTTTTTTCAATTTCAACGTGTTAAATTATTAAATAAGGATGTTTATTAATTTAGGACCTGGCTTCTCTTACTCATCCATTTTAATGACAGGCCCCCTGACGATCAGGTGCACACTCCACTCCCGTTCCTGCTCAAAGGCCTTGCAAACACCTAACAGTATGTTTCTGGCCCGAGGTCATGAGACCACAGTCTCCTGAAGTATTCACCAATAATTCTGTATATCTAAAATAACCTCTTTTGACAGTACCCATTTAAAAATAATGAAAATACCTCTTTTTGTACCCGCAAACCCCGCCACACCAAGAACTGTTTCCTTTAAGATCGCCTGCACAACCTCTACTCCAATCTCACACTTCATGGCTTGTCAGAGCAGACACTCAGTCTTACTTTCTGATTAAAAAGCTGCAGAGTTAAGGCGTTTCCGATTTGCTTATTTCTGCCTCCACAGCGCCACCTGGTGGCCGGTGCTCCTGCCACAGAATAAGAGGCCCCAGGCTCCGCAGCGCGTTTGTCAATGGCTATTCCTGCACACAGTGGTGAGGAGCTCCAGCTCAGCGGCCCCGCAGACCCGTGTGTGGATCCCAGTTCCACCACTGATTACACCGGCAAGTGTTTAAACTCTGAGCAGGGATGACTGATCGTGCCCACCTCAGGCGGTAGGTAGGCTCCGGGAGACAGGTAAAGCATGTCAATTAGCTAAAAGGAGCCAGGGAGGAATGCCCAGTACATATACAGCTGCTGCTATGAAGAATTTTCCCTGATCTGCTCGTCCATGGATCAGCACAGCAGCCTGGACCAGTCAAGTATTTCTTTCCTCTCCAAGTTTTCCTAGCTCATTAGGCCGATGGTAGTTAAGTCAGTTTAGAGAATAATACAAGTTGAGGGGATAAAGGCCAACAACTTTAAATAGCCAACATGCAAACCCGAGGGGAGAGAGCCCTGCTAGACAGAAACAAAGGTTCGGCCCCATCATTGCTTAGCTGCACCTGAGCCGTTTACCTAATCTGATCTCCTGTAAAGAACGGGAATGCAAGCATTCGTCCCCAATGTGCGTGCAAGCGCACGTTTTCTTCTCTGCATTCGGAAGTGACACAACAGGACCTACTGAATGGCACCCCCAGAAGGCTTGTGCACGTATCACACTCACAGGGCAGCTTGTCGCCACGGGCCCTCAGCACTGTAACGTCAGCTCCCGGGGGCACAGGGCTTCCAGACCTAGGCCCAGTCTTCAGAAAGTCCTAGGGTCCTTCATAAAAATTTAAATTACTCAGGGTGCATGCCTAGCACATTTATGGGTAAAGAACCCTCAAAATTATACTTTAGAAGTAAACCTGAAAACCATAGTTGATTCTGAGGTACACGCTTTCCCCCATTCCTTCACGGCTCTGAAATTCGGACGCAGCTTTGACGGGGTCTGTCGGTCACCACCGGCCAGGAGGCACCTCTGACGAAACGGTCACTGCCACGCCCCATGTGCTGCGCTCCTGTCTTCCCCTTATGTCTGTGCACAACCCTCTAAGTCTGTAGAGCACGGCCCTCTTGGAATGCCCATGCTTTTCCTGGCGGCATATAAAGTAATTACGCAGCGTATCGCTGACAGCCTCTTAGATTTGAGGAAATACAGCACATACGACCAGGAATCCACGTCAGAACGTCTGGCAAACTCCAAATGACAGCCATAAGTAAAAAGGTAAGCCGTGCCCTGTGGCTGGGAGGACTCGGGGACTTCCGGATCCTGAAGATCCCGCGTGTGTACAGATCAGGTTAGATGCCCCTGGGATCTCCCTACAGAAACATCTGCCTCTGAATCTTCGACACACACAGCCCCCCTGAGCCCGTCTCTACAGCACCTGCGTACCTATCAGCCCTGGATGCTACCACAGCCTACGTGATGCGGGACACTTCTCATTCTAAGATAACGAAACCGTCACGGGACGAAGCTGCTGATGGGAATTTGTATTCTCTCCTGGGTTGCTGACACACGCAAGGAGGCGGACCTGTGTGTAGGCAGCACACCCTCTTCACGCTCCTACATGCACGCGTGCACACCCACACGCCGTCTCGCGTTCTACCCCATCCAGGCAGAGCCCTTCAGAGCACCCCCTCCGTAGCTTGACCGCAGCCTGGTCAGCCGCTCCTACCTTTACCCACAGGCCCGTTGAGGGTGTCCCGCTCTTCCGCACCGCTGGAGCCAGACGGGGTGGCCTCGGGGTTCTCTGGCTGCAATCTGAGGAGCTGAGGAGATGGCGAGGTTGGGTCCGGGGACTCCACCTGCCAAGGAGGGCTCTCTGCGGTTGACTTCAGTCGTTCTCTGGAACCTTCTTTCTTTGGTTTGATGAGCTTGACTAAGGCTTTGGCGCCAATCCAGTGATTTTTCCTAGCGAGAAGCCGATTGTTAGTAGGACACAACCAACCCTCGCTGCCCCACCAGCAGGTCACGGGGGTGCCCTGATGTGAGCCGAGTTTTCCATCACAAGCCGTTAATTTGGGGTTCAGAATGATGGCACTCCTCACCATGATCATCGGATTTGGGGCCCAGGGATGGTAGAAGTGTGCATTGTGGCGGAAATCCACACTAGCCTCTTGGGGAAACAGAACTTAAAACATGATGCAAACTCCAAACTCATTATGTGCGTGAAACAAAGCCGTGTCCGTCGGCAATTTTTCTGTCAAAATGCCATTTTGGAACTAAGCCACAGACCTCCTCTTTTTTTGCTAAAGTTAACAGTAAATGGAATAGGGGCGCCTGGGTGGCTCAGTTGGTTAGGCGACTGCCTTCGGCTCAGGTCATGATCCTGGAGTCCCTGGATCGAGTCCCTCATCAGGCTCGCTGCTCAGCCGGGAGTCTGCTTCTCCCTCTGACCTTCCCCCCTCTCATGTGCTCTCTCTCTCTGTCTCTCTCAAATAAATAAATAAAATCTTTAAAAAAAAAAAAAAAAAAAACAGTAAATGGAATAAGCTGACATTCTTCAACCAGTCTCTGGCACGGAGAAGTCTGGGAGAGCGAGGGGAGGGAAGGGAAGGGGAGGGAAGAGTGGGCCATTTAAATTAAAACCAGTGAATTTCAAGAGTAAGCAATAGAGTTGCAGCTGACTGGAAATGGGGGTGTACTGATATCACCAAAAAAATTGGCTCTGAAACTAGACAGTACCATGTTTGCACAAATCACTTGGTCTCCTCATCTGGGCCTCCATTTCTGCCAGACAGAGGGAGGAGGACCGAGGTTCAGAAATTCTGTGGTTCACCAGAGAACCTTGAAGGATTCATGGTGATCCTGACTTCGAGGCTGGGCTGGGACAGGACACAGAAACGGCCAGCTCCTGGGGCTCAGGCCTGGACCAGGGGAAGGCCTGCGGCACCAGGCTGGCAGTCCCCAGGGACTGAGCTGGCCCCACCACCAGGAGGTTGCTTCTCCCTGGAGAAAGGACTGAGTTTGTGAACCTGCCCTGGGGTTCAGGGCGTCCAGGAGAATCTGCGTGAGGCCCAGAGGTTCCCGTGTTTAAAGAGCCCGGGTACACCAGCTTCTGTCCCCTAAACAGGAATGTGATTTCCAGTGTCCTATTAAATCGTGGGACAGAACCTGATACGGCCACCCTTCTGTCCCACTTTAATGGCTCCCACACCATAGACTCTCCACCCCTTGGAAAGGGCTGTAGCTAAATTAAGCCCATGTCTCATCAGGGTCAGCTGGCATTCGCTGACCCTCCCAGGACAAGCCAGAGTACAGAGTACGGGGCTGAAAATCTAACTCCTTCAGTCACGGGGGCGGCCTGCACACAGAGGACCTCCACAGAGCGGGAGGCACGGGCCTTCCAAGCTGGGTGCTGCTCTAGATGGGAGGGGGTTCCACTCCACTCATGCACGAGGAAGCTCTCTCTCCTGGGCTTACGTCCCTGACACTTAAATAAACTCACTTCTTTGGAGCAGGATCATAGAACTTGTACTGGTCCATGATTTTTTCTTCCAGTTTCTCCTTATGTCTCCGCAGGGCATTTAATTTGTCTCTGTGAAGAGAGAGGAAAGGAGGGTTCTCAATCCAGTTTTAAATAAAATCCATGAACTTACTTGTCAGCCCAGCCCGGGACCTTTTCTGGGATTCGGACATCATCGTGCTCATGACCGTCATGATCACGAAGTCGGGGATGTGTGAATGGAAACGTCTGGCATGGGTCCAGGAAGCCCTGATAGCCTAAGGAGTTGTGCTGGAGTACGCAGGGTCTGGGTGCAAGTCAACTCAAGGGAGCAAACCCCTAACCATCTGAAAACTTACGTGCTTCTAGAGCCCCAAGGACTCGCCGGCCAGGTCATTCGGGACACTGGGCATTCGGGGTCAGACAGGGGGCTTGTGTGTTAATAATACCTTTGGTGAGGGGAGGAGGTGTGCCCTCAGGGAGCTGGATGGGCATCAAGGTTGAAAGAGTCAGCTCCGCCAAGTCAGGCCTCTGACCTGGACCCACTCTGACACCGGGTTCTGATAACACTTCCACAGGGGCAAACTCAAAAGCTTTTGGGGGCCAGACGGGGAAGATAAGGAGCAAAGCAGGCCTGGAAAGAGCAGGGGTCTGGCGGGGGCTGTAGGTCTGGCAGCTCGCTGTCAGGCAGCCATGCGCAAGGCCTGCAGGGCAGATCCGCCAATTTTTTCAGAGAAGCCAGGACACCTAGGTTATGAAGACAAATCTGACTTCTAAATGTTGGGAACAAGTTCACGTTTTCAAAAACACAGAAAGGATCAAGACACCTCTGGACCCCGGGGGCTGCCAGAGGGCGCCTGGGCTTCCCGGGAGAGTCTGGCCTTCCTGATAGGAAGAGCGTGCTTCTGCTTTATCTCAGGGAGTCACGGGGGTGGAGCACTCTATCCGCACTGCCCACAGGCCACCACCACCCCCTGGTTTCCTCATCTGAAAAGGAGGCCTCTGAACCAGAGGTGAGTGCTCAGGCCTCTCTGCTGTGAGGCTGTTGGGGTTCCAGCCGAACGGGGGGCTGAGTCCACCACACATGCACACCTCCACGAAGAGTGACAGCTCTGTGAACCTCTGGCCCAGACCATGAAACCCCACTCTGCTTGGCCTTACCCTCTGCATGCTTTTGTGGCTGTCTGGACCCAGAAATGCACATTAACTCACAGAGAGCCGGCATTGCACCCCTCCCAGGGCCCGGAATGGTGCTCTTATGCCAACTTCTGGCGTTCTCCACTGTCTAATACAAAACCATCATCCAATCATCCCCTTTGGGTACCAGGCTCCTACTCTCCTCGCTAGCACCTGCCCAACCCCTGCAGGCAGTTTCTATCAGCTGGATTCGAGAGAGCCAACTTCAGTCAAAGGTCGTATCTACCCCAAATTTACAGCGTGGTGTTCAATGTAAACCATCATCCAGTAAGTGGTGAGCCTGCCCCTCTACAGGAGCAGGTGAAGCCAGAAAACTGACCAAGAAGCACTGTTACATTGGAGAGCATGGCCAGTGGGCTACTGGGCTTCACTGCACCACGTCCCTCTGCCGGTGCGTCTCCCCTGGCCGTCCCAGCGCTGGCCCGCCGGTCCCCTTCATGAGGAAGGACAGTCCAACCACCACAGCACGAGGCTTAAACATCACCCTGGATCCATGAGATATATCTTGAATGACTTGACTCCCCGACACCATGAAGCTTCCCGTACCGGGGCTCTTCCTCTTGACCTCTGTTTCTGGCAGCTTCCTCGGCCCTGCTAGACCAGCATCCTTTAACACTTCCCGGCGAATCCCAACTCATGAGCTGGGCACAGAAGCCTTCATCAGCTGAGCGCCCGCCTCCTTCTCCAGCCTTCTCTCCTGATGTTCCCGGCACCCAGACCACTGCCGGGCTCCACCTTCGGGTCCCCCCACCTGCCTGCCTTCTTCCCATCCCATGTCAGCAACAGAGCCCCAGCTCCCACCACAGCCGCCTGGCATGGACATGCTCCCACACACCCCACCACCCCTACCCGTACCTGGCTCCCAGGGGACTGGTTCTGTGCACCTCATGGGGCCCATGACAGAGCGGGCACTTCCCTGACCCCAGACGGGAGAGGACAAAAAGCCACTTTCCAGTAATCCAGGGGAACACAAAGGAGACAGAAAGACACCAGTTATGGCACCCGGGCTCAGCCTTCCATCTGAATTCTTTCCCTGAGATACTTCTTGTGGGCACGGTCCTATTTTTAAAAGTAAGCTTAATTCCAAAAGCAGATTCCGAAGCTTCTAGGGGTAGGGAGTGTCTCTGAAGAGCAAACAAGAGCCAACCACCACACGTGCACAAACCCAGAACCGTTCCAGGGACGTCAAGAGACGGATGTGCGGGTAAGATGGTCTGTCCCCATGCCCTCAGGACACCAACGGGCCCAGGGGCCATTCCTTGCCCAGAATGTCACCAGTCCTGGCACGGGGCCGGCGAAGCCGGAGTCCCTCTGTCTACAGGCATCGCTCCCACACGAGTCCTTACATGTACTGCTTCTGCTCCTCATGGTACTGCTCCTTACTCTCCATGTTCTGCTCTAGGAGCATCTGGTTCTGCTGGCTCAGCAGCTGGATCTGGCTCAGCAGGTGATGATTTTCTTCCTCCAAGTTCCCCTTGAGACGGGACAGCAACTAAAACACAAATCAAGTCAATGTTTCAAACACTGTATGGTCCCAGGATTCCACTGCTGGGAATCTGGCTTCCAAGGGAAGGGTCACGGGCACAGAGATGCGCACCACTCCTCCGCCAGTGAGAACCTGTAAGGACCGAGAGAGCAAGCAGCCTGGGGAGAGCCGAAGTCCCTCTGCACCTGCCCTGTCCGATCTGGCGGCCGCCAGCAACGTGTGGCCACAGAGCACTTACAAGGCAACCAGTCTGCACCGAGATGTGCCAAAATATACAAAGATTCTGAAGACTTCATAATAATAAAGAAGAGAGCATAAAATATCTCATTAAAGTTTTTTGGGGGGTCACATGTCAAAATGGTCATATTTTAGATACGACCATTTGTATTTCAGGCTTCCAGGCTGGATGGGGGGGTGTCTGTTGCAATGCTCCCAACTCCGCCACCACCACCATGACCGGGAAATAGCCAGGGATGACATGCAAACACATGGGTGCGTGCGGCTACGTCCCAATCACGGACACTTAAATTTCCGATCATTTCCACTTGCCACAAAACTATCGTTCTTCTTCTGAGATATCTCCCAACCACTAAAACTGTAAAAGACCGTCTTAGTTCACAGCTGTATGAAAACAGGCAGTGGGCTGGACCTGACTCGCGGGCTGAGGGCTTCCAGCTCCTGCCCCAGAATATCATCATGGCTGAGGTAGCAGGAAAATCCCAAGCTTGGGCTTCACACAGCCCAAGTTCCCACCCATGACTGGAGGACCCCAGGTCTGGGGCCTCCTCAGAAATCCTAAAGCACCTCCCTGCGACAACATAGCCCGCGGTGGCTGAGGCTTCCTCTGCCCAAGGGTCCGGCCCCCACCTCCTCCACATGCCCCTGGCCCCAGCCCAGGGGGCCCTGGAGGCATCTGTGCACCTGGGGCCTAGGTCTCCTCAGCTCTGATGTCCCACACGGCTACCAGGAGCTCAAAGCACAAGGCCTCTGAGAGGGTTTCTGGACAAGTGAGAGGCAAGAGGAGCTGTGTCCTGGGGACGCTGCTGTCCCTGAGGCATCCTGTCCTGAAAGGGGTTGGGACCAAGCTGCTCTTCCCGGCTCGATCCACTTTGCCTGTCCTATCTGTCCTGGGATCTGCTTATAATCTCAACTGAGATGGTTCTGCTGCTTAAGAAGACAATTTCCAACCTCACGCACCACAAGGGATAGCTCTGCCTGTCCGGAAACCGGGGCGCTCCTGGGTGAGCTCCATCCGAGCTGCCCCGGGATCCGGAGCCCGAGTCAGCCATTCATGCCATTTCGCTAGAACGGTGTGGATACCGAACTGCAAAGATGAAAGACAAGTGTAGACACAGCAGAGGGGACAGACAGAAGACCATCCTCTGCTGTTCTCATGTACTTCCCCGACCCTAGGAGAAGCAAAGGGCAGATGAAAAGCTCTCTTCTGACACATCCCTGCCAATCATGGTGTCCGTCTCCCCTTCAAATGCCTCTGTTCCCTCCCAGCCCCTGCACCACCTTCCACATGGTCTTCGAGCGCCAACACCAATGAGGACCCATCACCACCCACTGGGCCCAGGGCTCTGGTCCACGTCCTGGGGCCTCACCTCACAGTGGTTGTCCAGCTTGGTCAGTGAGATGTCCATGCTTTGGTGCTGCTCCTTCAGCTCGTCAAACCGTGCCTGCCAACGGTTCAGCTCCAGCTGTGAGTTGTTCAGGGAGGTTTTCAGCTCCTTGGTGTGGGCGTGCAGCTCCTCGTACTCCCCCTTCAGCTGATGGTGCAGGAAATTGACCCTGGGGGCGGAGAGCCACAGGCCAAGGGCTGAAGGGCATGGCAGGCTCTGCCCCCACTGTGCAACCTGACACAAGACGACAGCCTCCCTGGGCCTCAGGTTTTTCAGGTGTAAAAGGAGGGGGTTGAACAAAATGAGTTTTCCAACTGTGTTCTTTGGGGTTCTGTGAGGGTCCCCCTGATGCCCCATGCTGGGCTGGGGGAGACAGCGTGGGCAGGCTCAGACACTTGCTCCCAGAGAGCATCACTGTGATGATCTCTTTTACGTTTAAAGCTTTGGCGTATCTGTATATGTACTTGGAACAAAGGGTTCGGCTGTTAATTTTTTTTTTTTTTTAAATAAGCTATTTTGTTTAGCCAACGTATCTAAAAAAAAAACAACGGACCAGAACATTGCTTCTTTAAAATCATGTGTCTACATCTGGCTCTTCTTCCCAATTTCAAGCTCCTTTCTAATTTCAACTCCTGAGATGAATGAAGTATGAGATGCCAGGGTATTATGGAAATCCACTAAAATTACCATCATCATAACTATCATCCAACCAGGACTTCTTAGGGGGAAGATTTGTATCCGAAAGCTCTAATTACTAGAGGCTCACGGACTTCATCTGGACACAGATGTGTCTTGTTTGGCCTACACACTTCTTTTAAATGGGTCAGTGTGCCAACGTTTAAAAACCTGAAGGTCTCACATCAACACTCAGATGTCCAGTTTCTCTTAAGAAAAAAGCGTAAGATGAAAGAATGACCTGGAAAGCTCCGGCCTGCCTGCCGGCTAACAGCCTTCAGCTGGTGTGTATTCCCCACGCCCCCGTCTGGCCTGTCACCGGCACTCCTTCACCTGTAAGCCCGGCCTCCTGGGTCACTGGAGGCCCCCGAGTGGCACATACATGCAAGGATGTGGAGAGGAAGCAGCTTCATATGGTCACGCCTTTGTGATGAGACAAGACCTGATTCACATCCTGACTCTGCCATTCACTAGAAGCACTGACTTTGAACAGGTTAGTTCATCCCTGAGCCCGTTGCCTTATCTATTATTAAAAAAGGGGGGTGGGTGGGTGAGATACTAGTTGTACAGTGGATTCTTGTTATTCGAGGTAGTAATGCTCTATAGAGTCCCCATGATCACTGAACTGGCGGATACTGAACCACGGCTTCTTGGAAAAGCACAGGGTATATGTTCCTGCAAGCTCTGGTTAAATTTAGTCAAAGGGATCAAGACGTTCTTTATTTTATCAGGGTTTCTGTTTAAAGACACCTCCTGTAACACACTCGTGACCACAGCCCCGTAGCTCATGCCTGAACGGAGCTTCTCCAATGTACTTTCTCCAGAAGGCTGTCACAGCCTTGCACTAGGAGCCCTAGACCACACTTGAGCACTCCACTCGGGGGCTATTTTAAATAGTGAAATTGCAGGGGCACCTGGGGGGCTCAGTCAGTTAAGTGTCTGCCTTCGGCTCAGGTCATGATCCCAGAGTCCTGGGATCAGCCCCGCATCAGGCTCCCTGCTCAGCAGGGAGCCTGTTCTCCCTCTGCCTCTGCCTCTGCCTCTCCCCCTGCTTGTGCTCTCTCAAATAAGTAAAATCTTTAAAAAAATAGCAAAATAGCTACCAAAAAGCACAAAAATATGAAAACACCATGGCACCAAATAGACTATAAAAATATGCTTTTTTGCAGTATGAAAACTACAATAAGAAGGCAGAGCATCCTTGTTTGCCCTCAGCTGGAAACATGTGCTCTGGGGGACTCAAGAATCGGGTCACCCTGGGCACGTACGTGAAAGCACCATGAGTATCAATCTGGGGATGATTTTAGCAAATAGGCGATTTTAGCAAGTAGGTGAATTCACGAATAGAGAACGTGTGTGAATAATGTGGATCAACAGTGTGTCCTTCACGAGATCGCCGTGTGGCCTACATCAGAGGAGGGTCCACGCCAGATACAAGGCGCCGTCCCCAGGTGTCCCTTGGGTCCTTCCATCCCAGCCACTGGCGAGAGTCCCTTCTTAGCCTGTGCCCCCCAGCCGTGAACACAACAGGGTTTGTAAAAACACACGACTGCCAAGGGACTCCGCGGACCTTCTCGCGGGGGGCAGGGCTGGTCTACGGGAAATCCCAGACGGCGGCCACCCTGCACGGGGCCAGGTGGGATTCCTGGTGCTTACCTGTCCAGCTCGCCCCGCAGCCGCTGGTTCTCACCCACGGCCATGGCGCCCGTCCTCTGCTCCTGCTGCAGAGCCTCCCTCTCGGTGTTCAAAACCTTCTCCAGCTCATCCAGCTCCGCCTTATGCTTCAGCATGCCATCATGCCTGTTGGAGGGGAACACACCCGCTGGGAGCTTGCCTGGGGCCTTCTTTTCCTCCAGGGAGCGAACTCCCCGGAAGACTATGAAGCCTCCCATAGAAAATGGGGTTCCTCTGGCGGCTTCTCTCTGCAAAGTGGAGGGGGATGGGGCAGGGAACAGACGGGGCAAGAGGCAGGGCAGCAGAAGAACGGGAGAATGGAGGCTGGGAGAGCTGTCTGGGCCAGGGATCTTCTCTAGCCCCACAGCAGAGTCCTCTTCTTCCCCCCCAACAAGTCTCCAAGGATTCCCTGCCAAAGCAGCCCTCCTCCCTCCCTTGGCCACCTGGGCACACCAAGACTCTGCTTTCTGCACTTAGAGCCCTTCATTTCGGGAGTTATAAATACACTACTAGGTGGTTCACTGAGCACAAACAGATCTGAAAGAAACCACAAAATAAACAGCTGAATTCCACCACACATAGCAGTTAATCCCTCTTCACTGGGGGCTGGGTAGGCCCTCCACCCTACCCTCCTGCCCTTGAGAACTGAGTCTCCTTGCTCTTGGTCTGTCCTGGTTGCGGGGACAGAGGCTTGCCTGGCGGGGGCCTGGCAGCTGCCAGAGGCCAATTCTTCATGCATGCATGTGCGTGTGTGTGCGTCCACACACACACATGCACACACCCCCTTCTCAGGACCCCCAACCACAGCCCTCCCCCTTCCCCCTCTGCTTGGACTTTTCTCTCCTTCTCCAGCCTCCATCTCCGTGGTTACTGCACAGCTGGCTCTGGAGGGCAGCAGAGCACAGGAGGGTGAGCTCCTGACCAGCCCGGGCTGTCCCTCCTGCCTGCTGGACACATCCGTGTCCACAGAGGACTCACGATCTCCCTCAAGTCCAAGGCAGTGACTGACACACCACCTTTCACCTGTCCCCGTTCAGGGAAACCCTCTTTCCAGACCCCGCTTCCTTGTCTGAGCTCTTCACACTCACAGACAGTAGGACCAGGGTGCCCAACCGGTCTGCACACCTCCGCCCCTGGCCCCCCAGCCCCCACAGCAGCCACACTCGAACCGTCTGACTGGAGCCAGGACTTGTCGGGGAGTCAAACTCAGAAACGTGCTCAGGTGGCTGTTCAAGGACAAACTTTCGTGCGGCCTTTAGCCACATGGCGGAGGCTGCCCCAATGTGGACAGGTGTAGGGCTGGAAGTGGGGGCCCTGTCTAGCTTTTCAGGTGGTGTCAAGTCATCCAGGTTTGACAGACGAGGGCCACGGGCAGATGATTAGGGTTCCCCGAATCCTGCTTCCCTCCTGTAATGTCTTAGAAAAGCCCACTGACCAGGGATAACTGTAACCACTGGTAACCACCCAAGTGCAGGACAGAAACTGTGTGTCTTGCTCACCAGTGAGTCCCGGGTATGAGGCACGGCACTCAGTAAATATTTATGAAGGGAATTAGGAAATGAGCATCTAATTTAAGTGTCAAATGAAGTGAATACAGAGCCATCACCCGTGTTCCAGGTACCTACATTCCCAAACCCACAGCCCTGCTGCAGACAGACCAAAGGGGCCTCCAGCCATCTGTCCAGCCAACTTGAAAATTCGAGTGCCACCATAGTTCAGCCCACTGTACTGACCAGGACCCAGACAGAAAACAACGCTCAATTCCTCCCTCAAGGCTGGTCCACATTCCACCTGCAAAACCCTCCCCCTTCTAAACGGACACTACGAACATCATGAGGCGCTATCCTAACACATAACAGGACATTAACGTAAGACACGTAGCTGCCCGGTGAGTGGTGGACATGGAGCTCGTTTCAGAGCTCAGGGAATGCTGTTTGCTCCCCTTCCTGAGCCAACCGGGGAGGACCCCTGCCACGTCTAGACACAGCATCGTGCACACAGTACACACTACGTGTTGCATGAACCCGGGACGGGCTCTGGAGAAGGGCGGAGATGGAGATGGAGATGCCTGGACGCAGAAGATGCTGATTTTGGCTTCTCAGCAGCCCCTGAAGGAAGGAGATCTGGGTGGGTAAAGCAGGTGGAGGAGCCCAGAAAGAGGCAAAAAGGAAGCAGTGGGTGAGTGAATTAGCGAACATCACCCCCCCGGGCCCTCGGCTTCATCAGACGCCCTCACAAGGCTCTGCCGGCCCAGTGATCCGGACGAGCCAAGGGAAAGGCCGCCCGCAGGGACACCTGACAGGCACAGGGTGTGGGTAATCGCTCCCTCCTATGCTGCGCCTGCGCTGTGTGCCCGAGCCCCTCTGCAGAGACACGGCTCCCTCCTGTGTCCGAGTCCGGTGCACGCCACCCCTCCCCCTCCCACCAGACTCCGGGTCCTGCCACAGCTGCCTGCGGGCCGGGGGCCATCAGGGGCCTGCCTGGGGCAGGAGCTCGGGCAACCTGAGCTGACAGAACGTACTGGATGCACAGGAGCCTGGATTTGTCAAGAGCGCAAAATGAAGATATGTCCATTTCAACGTATGCAAATTTTAGATTAAAAAATGAAAGGAGGGCAGGCAGGTGGCGAGAGAGGGGTATGGCTGAAACCGACCTGGGGGTTTCACTTTACTGTTCTGTTTGCTTTCTATATATTCAAAAGCTGCCACAATTGAAGGCTGGAAAGCCAGCGTCCCACGGCTGGATAGGGAAACCAAGGCCCAGAAAGCCCAAGTAAGCACGTCACAGAGGACTGGCCGTGGTGGTGGTGGACGTCCTCCTTATGCCCTTATGCCTCCTCTGGACAGGAGGGGGGAGGCGGCGGGGGTCCTCAGGGAAGCAGGGACCCCGAGGCTGGGTTTCCCTGAGCTGGGATTCGCCGTGGCACCTTCTCCACGCGGGGACCCTCCTGTCACTCAGGCTCCACCAGCACACTGTCTCAACCGCTGAGCGTGACTCCCGATTTTGCCTCCCTTCGGGAAGGTTCGGGGGTCCCCGGACAACGTGGGAAGGCAGGGAAGGCTCCTGGGCAGGGATGCGAGCCCCAGGGGCGCCCCAGACGCCCGCACGCACCTCTCGCGGAGCTCCTTGTGCTCCAGCTCCAGGTTGCGATGCAGCGTCTTGAGGCCGCTGTGCTGGTGGATGAGGGCCTCGTACTCCGAGGACTGGCGCTCGTGCAGTGCGGCCAGGTGCTCGTGGTCCTGCAGCAGGGCCTCGTAGGCCGCCGTCAGCTGCTCCTGCTGCCGCTGCAGGGTCTCGTTCTCGCCCTCCTTGGCCGTCTGCTGGGTCTGGAGCAGCGCGTACTGCGCGGTGAGCGCGGCGCCCTGGGAGCTCAGGGTGGAGTTCTCCACCTGCCGAGAGGGAGAAGGGGCTGCCTCACAGGCCCGGCGTCCCCACGCGCGACAACCGCGCCAACACCGGAGGGGACGCCAAGACCCCGGGGACCCTCGGGGCAGGCAACACCCCGCCGCCAAGACAGTTCTCTCTGAACTGCAGGAACTGCTCTGGGAAGAGGCTCATCAGACCGTCACACGGGGCTCTGTCCTGCACCCCTCCCCAAAGGTGACCTTTTGGGGCAAATTCGGTCCTTTCTCGGGAGAAGCTCCTTGGGCGCCCTCTCTGACCACTTTCAAACATCTGTTTTCTAGGACAAGCAGAAAATCAGTAACGATAGAGAACACGTGACCACCACCACCAGCCACCCTCACCTAATGGATGTTTACAGAACCACCCACCGCCCAACAACATCCCAAACCATCAGAAAACCGAGCAGGGAGCGCTGCCTAACTCACTCTGGGGCCAGAATGACCGACTGCAAAACCAGACAAAGGTATCGCCACGACCACCACCAAAACCATGAACCAGTCTCCTATTCTGTTATTTTAATAGAACCAACCCCAGCCCCTTTGCCAAATAGTTTCCTGTTTACTGTCCTGACCCACGCTGCACATTTTCAAACACTTTTCTCACAAACAGCATTAATGAAGGATTAATTCATTTCCCCACAACCTGTTAACTGTAAATAAAAACCAACATCCTCATATAGATGGCACGGGACGTGAGTTTTGCTAGAAGCTCCCAACAGCCAGGCAGCCACTTCATCCCCTACTTCCCTCAATGGAGATTCAAAATTTCCATCAGCTTAAAAAAAGGCTCTGCCAGGTTTTAGAGTAAACGAACCTGGTTAACTCTGTTGAGCTCAATGTATCTGAGCCTAGGATCTCTTTTCCAAGACATTCCTAGTAAAATCTCAAGGAACAGACTCTGGGAAACAGGCAACCCTACAAGGCAAAGTAGAGAAACCGAGTCCCCAGCCCTGCCCTCACATGCTCAGTCATGGAAACCGCTACACACCAGAACTACCTTCAAAGATCCTGAGGCTAGGCACCCCCGTTTCCAATAAGCCTATGAAACACAAAACAAAACCGCACACCCTCCCATGCGTAGCCTGGCTTCCTGAGGAGCCAGCGTGCTGGGGCTGGTCTCCAGGAGACGCAGAGACCCCCCACCCACCCCCAGGGCCCGAGGCACAGTGCTCACCTGCAGCTTGGCCGTCTGGGTCTGCAGCGTGGTGTTGTGCTCCTGCAGGAAGGCGCTCTGCTTCTGCAGCGTCAGGATCTGAGTGCTGAAAGCCACGTTCTGGGTCTCCAAGTGCTGTAGCTGTTCCTTGAGCAGCTGCTTCTCAGCCTGCAGGGCCGCATTCTAGGAGAGGCGGAAGCAGGAAGCCCATCAGACACCAGCTCGGTCAATGCTCACCGGCCCCAGGCACAGGGGCTGTAAAGAACCCTCAGGAGTTGACACTTTGGGGTCTAAAGCCAGATTCCACAGGTTAAGAGAAGTAACATGTTTCCCTCTTGGAAAAGACGATCAACAGAATTGCAGGGGCAGGGGGAGAGAACTACTTTTTTTGGTATGTGCTTTCCAGACAGAAATGCATGCACGTAATGGGGACACTGCTTCCAACCTGAGCATCTGAGTGCAAGGCCAAGGTGAGCTGGGGTTAAAGCCGAGGCATCTCTTCTCTCTTTAATGCTTCTGTTTAATGCTTTCTGTTGAACACCCCGAGAGTGCATTTCTGTGAACTTCTCCCACTGGACAGGGAGTCAAAGCCTGTGACCACACCTCACCCTGCTCAGGAGTGACAGCAGGTAGAATAAATGAGTTGTTTCATGAGACCGATAAAGACAGTGTAAAATATACCACCAACGGGGTGAGCACATGTGGGGTGTAGCCTGCTGCTGTCTGTCACTAGCATAGGAGGTAGGGTTGAGTCTTTCTTACTCTTTTTTAAAGATTTTTTAATTTGAGAGAGAGAGAGCACAAGCAGGGGGAGAGGCAGAGGGAGAGGCAAACTCCCCACGAGCTGGGAGCCCGACATGGGGCTCTATCCCAGGACCTGGAGATCATGGCCTGAACTGAAGGCAGATGCTGAACCACCTGAGCCACCCAGGCACCCCATGATGAGTCTCTTAAACTCCGTCTCCACTTTCTCATCTGTCAAATGGTGAAAATCCTCACTATCTGCTTCACAAGGTTGTTGGCAGAGTCAAATAAATTCAGGGGATTAGACAAGCACTAGCAAACATCTTCTGTAAAGGGACAGATCGAATTTTGGGGTTTGCCAGGCATGTGGGCGACATTCCAACCAGCTACCTCTGCCACCACTATGGTGGGAAGACAACCCCACACAGTATGTAAACAAAGGGCGTGTCTCTGGTCCAATAAAACTTTATTGACAAAAAGAGGTAGCGGGCCACAGTTTGTCAACCCCTGGGAAAACACTGTGGAGACAGAGGACTGGTGTACAAGCTACAGGCCAAGTCTGATGGGCAGGCAGACGGATTAGCCATGGGGAAAACATGAATCCACCCCTTTCCACTAGAAAGGGCAAAGATATCTCCAATGAAGAGGAGCTTATAGGACTTGCCAGGACAACTTAAGAAGTATTCAACTAGAGAAGGGGTGCCTGGGTGGCTCGGTCGGTTAAGCGTCTGCCTTCAGCTCAGGTCATGATGCCGGGGTCCTGGGATCCAGTCCCGCATCGGGCTCCTTGCTCATCAGGGAGCCTGCTTCTCCCTCTGCCTCTCCGCCTGTTTGTGCTCTATGTCAAATAAATAAACAAAATCTTAAAAAAAAAACAGCATTCAACTAGATCTGGATAAATCTCAGCAGATTCTGACATCCTGGGTCCTTTACACGAACGGTGGCCTATCAATGGGACAGTCAATAGGGCACACTGGCTTGCTCTCTCCCTCTCTCTGAGCGAAGGCAGCAGGGGCAGCCTACTCACATTCCGCTCCAGCTCGATGGCCCGGTCCTTCACTCGGAGCAGCTCCATGGTGGCCTCCTTGTGGCTGGGCCCCCAGGACTCCTTCCCCTGGTGACCAGTGACCAAAGTCTCCACAGGGTGTTTGAAAGAGTTCTGTAAGTGCTTCCCTTCCTCCCGGTTCTGCCTGAGGATCTCACACTCTGTCTTCAGCTGCGGGGTGTGGGAACAGGAAAGCAGACTTGGGGCAGGAAGTGGCCAGCTCAGAGCTCCATGTTCACGGCTAGAGGACAGCCCCGCAGCAAACTCGATTCCTCAGCATCCCTAAACCCTCACCTGGCACTCGGGATAAGCCCGACACCCGGCTTTTGCTCTGTAAGGAATGCACACAACCCATCCTGTGCTTCCCCATCCTTCCAGAAATCTGCCTCAGTCCCAACTTTAGCCACATGACCCTGGCAAGTCTTCTTGCTTCCCTGAGCCTCAGCTGCCCACTCCATAAAATGGAAGCGAGCCTGGGGAATACAGACCAGGGGATGTTATAAAGACCCTTCTAGCTCGAGAACTGCTTTTCTCTGTATTTCCTTATTCAATCACACAGCCAAGAAATGTGCCAAGGCTTCAAAAAGAAGAGCTGGAAAGCATGTATGTGCCAGGACTAGACATCCTGACCGAGCCCCTATGTACCCATGCCTGTCCCATCCGAGGGTGCCCAAGAGACTCTAGGCCTCTGCTTGGTCCTGATGCTCACAATCTCACATGGGCTCTCATCAGTGTCCCAGATCCTGCCTATCAGACTCAACGTAGCTCTGGATGTGGCCTCCTCTGCCCCCAGACCTCTGATTCACTCTGGTTCCGTCTGGCTCTGGTGCGTAGGATTCTGATGGTAGCGCCCGTCAGAACCCTGTGGGTCAGCACATCTGCTCCAGGAAACGGGCATCCAGCGGCCCCTCTGCTACCCAGGTGAGGGGCTGGAGAAGGTGAGGCAGGGACCTCAACAGCTAGGACTCACAGTTGGCCCCAAAAGGGGTCACGTCTTACCACCTGGAGTTCATTCTGTAACTGGTGGTTCAGGCTGGTTTTCTCTTCCATCTGTGCTTCTAAGAACACAATCTTTTCTTCTTTCATGGCTAATGTTGTTTTTAACTCTGACTCATTTCTGCCCTCCGAAATATTGAATTTTCTGAAAAATACAAATATACAGTACTATTTATCTATCTCTTCTGCCCACAAGCTCCCAATCTCCCAGCTTCCAACATCTGTCTCCCCCAATGAGCCGGTTTCCTTTGTAATTCTGTAGCATTTGGCCCAGAAGAACCGTACGAGCCACAACCCATCAACAGAACCCTCCCCAGGGCTCCGCGCAGAGACACACCCATGACACCTTCAAATGAAACATGACTGCTGCAGTTTTATAGGCATAGTCTTAGGGAGGGACTATCGTGGCCATTTAACAGATGGGAAAACCGAGTCTCAGAAAGGTTAAGCAATTTGCCCAAGATCGCACTGCGAGCTAGATAAGTGGTCAGTCCGCGTGGCCTTTCTACCACACCGACCGGGTGTCAGGTCATTCATCATGTGGATCTTGTCGGTTACAAGTCCAGCAGAAGTCCACGATACTGGATTTCCTTGAAAAATGAGATCATTTTGGAAAGAACTGCAGGCAGAGATCACAACAGTTAAATTTTGGGGGCGGGGGAGAGAAATGAATGGGCAGGTGGAGCGCAGAGGATGCGTAGGGCAGTGAAACTAGTCTGTAGGATCCTGTAAGTAGATGCAGGTCATCACACGTGTCAACACACGCGGATGTACAGCATCAGGAGTGAGCTCTACTGTCAACTGTGGGCTCGGGGCGATGGTGGGTCGGTGGGGGCACATCGAGTGTAACACATGCACTGCTCTGGTGGGAGAATCTGATACGGGGGAGGCTATGCTTGGGACGGGGGGCAGAGAGCATTCAGGAACTCTCTGTACCTTCCCCTTAATTTTGCTTTGAACTTAAAACTGGCTCTAAAAAATCTATTTTAAAGCAATTCAGAAGCCTTTCCACTGCACAAGAGAGTCTCTTTTCACTCCTCCCTGGGAATCTCCAGGAAGAAGCCCTGTCCCATAAAGGACACCAGCCCTTTCCAGAGGCCACGTGACAAGCAGCCCCGAGCTGCGCAGAGCGAACCAAGCTCTGGAGCTGGGGGCGTACAGCGCGTGGCCACGGGTATGCGCCGTGAGAGCCCGCAGACCCCAGCAGGGAGGTGCTCACGTGTCGCTTTTGTCCTGCAGCAGCAGCTCCTTGTCGAGGCCAACCTTCTCTAGCCCCTGGCTCAGTTCGTCCAGCTCGTTGCTCAGCTGCTGGTTCTTGAGCTTCTCCAGCACCAGGTCCTGCCAGGACAGGGAGAGGACAAAGAGAGGACGGGTGGGACGGGAGCCCAGCAGGGAGGGCCTGGCACAGGCCCTTCTGAAGGCTGAGCAGTTGCCTTCCCGGGTCATAGCTGACTCAGGTGTCCTGAGGGCTGAGCAGGCAGTTCAATGGGGACATGTGAACCCCAGGGATGTCTTCCAAAGGTCAGGGGAGAGACACACGCTCCCAGCCTCCTGGCACCGAAGGTGACCAGACTACATGGCAACGCGTCCAGGACGTGTGTCTGCAATACCCTGTATGTTGGCCTTTGAGTAGGAGGCCTGGATTCGGACAGGATTGCCTTTTCTGTGGAATAATGTAATGAAATACTTTTTTCTGTAGCGAATTCCCTGCAAGAAGTACAAGGAGAAAGATGTTACTTTAAGCCCTGGTTCTGGTTCGCTTTGCACAAGCGGGTGCTCTCCTTCAGGTGGGTCACCTCCTGGAGGCCCACCTTCCTCCCACACATCTCGGGAGCTCTCCAGGCAGATACCGCGCTCTGCCTAGGCCCACAGCTATCGGCACGCCAGCCGACCCCCCACCAAATCCTCAGGCCTGCCGTGGCAGTGTGACAGAGTGGGGCTCGCCAAACATTCCGCCGCCCCCCACCATTTCCCAGCCCCCCTGCAGTTGGTGGGCAGTTCTGGCCAGTGAGCCGCAGGCGGACGTGCCGTGGGTTGCAGCACAGAGGAGCCTGCGTGTGACCTCCCGGCTGTCTCTCTCCTGCCACGGCGACTGGCCAGGCCCCGTACTGGGGCGGTGGGGACTGCGGAATCACAGCGCAGACGGCAGGGTCCCAGGGAGTCACCTGGACTCTCGTGAGTGAGAAGTCAGCCACGGGTGTGAGGAGCCGCTACGATTCTGGGGTTATCTGTGACCACGGCGTAACCGATGTGAAGCTCAGAGAGACAGGGACTAGGGGTGGTACTCCTGGTTTGGGTCTCCCCCCGACAGCACACGGATCTGCCTGCACCACCGTCTGTACGCCTTTTAGGACACGGAGACGGCTGTGTGGTCACCAAATCTCTTCCCTTTTCCTCCCTGGCACGCAGTTAAAGCACATTTCCCTGGTTCACCTGCAGCTAGATGCGGCTGAGTGACCGAGTTCTGCACAGGGCACTGTGGTCCCTCTCACTCACGCTCTCCCTCACCCACATGCTGCCATGGGACGGCTGAGCCACAGGGTGGCAGAAGCCAGGAGCCTGACTCACTGCATTTATGGCTGCCCGTGAACAGCCACGCTGGGCTCCTACATGCGCGGGACCCGACTGCCGTGCTGGGCCATTCAGATGTTCAAGTTAGTTCTGAAAGCAGTTTATTCCCTGCTCCCCCCCGCCCCCTCAAATACTGAAGGAATGCTCAGATGACCCATGCCATAAATATTGGGGAAAAAGTAGGACATACACTTAGCAAGAAACTTTAAAATGTTCACGCCCGGGGCGCCTGGGGGGCTCAGACGGTTAAGCGTCAGCCTTCGGCTCGGGTCGTGATCCTGGGGTCCTGGGATCAAGCCCCACATCGGGCTCCCTGCTCCGCGGGAAGCCTGCTTCTCCCTCTCCCTCTGCCTGTTGCTCCCCCTGCTTGTACTCTCTGTCAAATAAAAAATAAAAAAATCTTCAAAAGATAAAGTAAAATGTTCATGCCCTTAAATCCTATAGTTTCACTTCTAGGAATACAACCTGTAAAGAGAGAGATGTGTGTGCAAGGACGTCCGGTGTTATTTAAAATAATGAAAAAAACTGGAAAACCACCTAAATGTCCAAAAAGTAATTGCAGTAAATCTACAGGATCTACTGGATCAATACCTTGCAGCCATTAGAAATCCACGGCTTAAAACTTGCTTTCTATAATAAGAAAAGGTATAGTAAATAAAAAAGCAGAAGAGGTTAGGATGCAGGAAAGCAGAATGCCAAGCGTGTATATATACAAAGGCACAGGGGAAGTGATGGGACAAAACGAGCCACACTGTGAGTGGTGGTTATCTCTGGGCAGGGAGACCGTAACAGGGGATGTGCCCTTCGTTCTTCATCCCTGCAGACACCATCCTGTGTAGAATCAGGGAGGACACGCACAGGCCCGCTTCTGTTTGGGAGGTGCACCACCGAGCACGCCCGTGCAATGTGGGGTCCAGGCACCAACCCTGCCCCCGCAAGCCCCTCACCGTGGGGGCCCCGCCCACAGCCACTCACCTCTCGCAGGGTAGTCAGCGTCCGCGTATGCATGGTGACTTGCTTGGTGAGGTCCCTGTTGTCCCTCTCCAGCTCCTTCAGCTTGCTGGCCGCGTCCCTGCAGCGGGCCAGCTCCTTGTCCAGGGCGCGGCTCTCCTTCTCGGCAGCGGACAGCTTGGCCGTACTGTCATCCAAGACCGCGTCCTTGAGCTCCACCTGCTGCCATAGCCGCTTGGCCTCCTTCTCCAGCAGCTTCTTGTCTTTCTCCAGCTGGGCCACCTCCTGCTCCAGGGCCTTCCTGTCCTTCTCCGACCTCTCCAGCTGCTTATTGGCGAGCCGGAGGGCCTCCAGGTCGCGCTGCAGGGCCTGGTTCTCGGCCTCCAGCTCCCTGAGCTCCTGTTCCAGGGCCTGGGCCTTCTGGTTGCTGCCCTCCAGCGTCTGCTGCAGCCGCAGGTTCTCAGCGCTCACGCCCTGGTAGCTGAGCTCCAGGCGCTCGGACTTCTTGCTCAGGGCCTTTAGCAGCTCCACGTTTTTCCTCAGCTCCTCCTTTTCCCGCTCGAGCTCCTCATTCTCCCGCTCGATCTGCGCCATCTTGGCGCCAGTGAAGCGCATGGTCTCCACCATCCGGCGCAGCTCCAGGTTCTCCTCGTCCAGCTGCTTGTTGTCCCGCTCCAGACCCTCGAGCTGCACCGACACGTTCTGCAGGGTGTCCAGCGACTTCCTCAGCTTCCGGTTCTCCAGCACCAGGCCCCGACTCTCGCGCTCCAGGGCGTCCACCTTCTCGGTGGCAGTGTTCAGGGAGGTCACCTTCTGGGCCAGCTTCTCGTTCTCCTTCTCCAGCCGGTGCAGCTCCTTCTCTAGCTCCTCGACCCGCTCCACCTTCTCCTTCACCTGCTCGAAGTCCTTGTGTAACTGCTGCTTCTCGAATTCCAGCTTGCTGAGTCTGCTGCTGGTCTCCGTCACCGTCTGGTGGAGGGCTTTGTTCTCCTTCTCGATGTCCTTTGCGCGGGCCTCGCTGTTGACCTGTGACCTCTCCCGCAGAGACCACACGGCCTGGTTGAGATGATCCTTCTCTTGCTCAAGATCCTTGATCTGCCGAGAAACAAAATGGGCACGACACGGCGGCTGCATGGATGTCGTCCAGTGATCTGGATCCAAACTGGGAGACGAACGCAGAGGCCCCTGAGAGAGTGCCCAGAGCCGTCCCACTGCTTCCCAGGGGCCTGGTATGGATACCAGGTAAAGGGCACTCATGCCTTAGTTCAAGCCAAAACACACCCACAGCAGCTGGAGTGATTCAGAAACATAAGCCCTAGCTCTCCCTCGGAGACAGAAGAACGGAAGAGATTTCCCAGGTACTTTTCACCCTGGCCGGCAGGACCCCCACGACCTGGGCCCGTCCACCTGTGGTCTCCCCTTACACCACTCTCCCCCAGCAGACACTGCAGGTGATCTTCCCTCTGCCTTGAACACTCACCATCCTCCCCTCCTCGCGCCGCCCGCCCCACCGACCTTCAGCATCCCTGGGTACTCCTCATCCTTCAGGGCTCAGGGCGAGTGTCAGCTCCGTGACTCCTACATGCCTGGCACCCCGCAGGACGCTCTCCCTGGGCATCATGACCTTCTTCCTGCCCGCAGCTTAGGGGCGGCAGAGCAGGAAGAGAGAGGCCTGCCTTCTGGCCGGCATCCCTGAGCCACTGTACCAGCACTGAGCGGCCCACCCTGGGACTTCTCGTAGTGTGAGCCAAATAAAGCCTGGAGGCTGGCCAGGACTCTCTGCTGGGACACAGCGGACATTTGCAGCTGGACCAGTTCCTTGTCCTGCGGGGCTGTCCTGCGCAGTGCAGGACATCTGGTAGCAGTTCTGACCTCTACCCACATGCCATGAGCACCTTCTCTCTCCTCCTCTTCCAAATTACAACGATCAAAACCAGGCCTACCGATGTCCCCTGGGAGGCTAAATCTGACCCCCTGTTCCTCCACGGTCAGTTGAGAACTGCTGGTTTGAGGTGCAGCTAAGCTGGACAAGCAGTAACTCATGTATCATTCAACCAGTACCAGGAAATGGCCATAATCCTGGACGCTCCCTCTTGCAGGTGGGAGCATTCGTTCGTTCTGGAGGCACCTACCTGCCTGGCTCTGTCAGCCTTCAGGCTCTCCATGTCACTCTGCAGCTGTTCCTTCTCTTTGATCAGCTCCTCACTGAGGGTCTCCAAATCCTGGTTGCTCTGCTTCTCTCTCTCCAGCTGAGTCTGTAACTTCTCAATCTGTAGAGCCCAAAGACCCAGCCCGTGCAAAAGTCAGCTTCACAAGGTGAACTACATTTTAAGATCAACCAAAAACCTGTCAGCTTCACAGAATACTTTACTAGGTGTCTTCTCGAGGAAAAAATATCTGGATGGCATTCCGTAGTGACCTCAGTCCTTAGCCCACACCTTGCACTTCCAGCTCAGGGAGGAGGGGAAGGTCCTGGGCGCCAAGCCCTCCTCATCCTCACTGCCATGTTCTCAACCTCCTCCAGGTCCCTCGCTTCCATCTCAGGCCTTGTCCACCCACACGAGGGTTGGACCACACGCTCCAGGGGCCACCAGCCACCACCGCTGGATGCCCTGCGGGGACCTCCCACTCACCCACCTCCCAACCCTCTCCTCCACGACTGCCACCTTGGTTGGTGACGCTCCTGTTCACCCAGCTGCTCGGAGTGGTCTTCTGATGCATCTCTCCTTCCTCTTGCACCCTCCAAGTAAGTTCGTCACCACGTCCTGTCCTGTCTACCTGTGCCCCCACCCCCCCACCTGCCCATTTGCCTGCCGCAGGCCAGACCATGTTCCATCTTGCCTGGTCGACCACCCAAACCCCTCCCGAGAACCAAGCTCTCCTGCTGGGCCCCACCAGCACCCAGGCTTCCTAAACATGAACTGCCTAGCTCAGGGCTTCTCACACTTTATTGTGCCCGATGCCCAGAGAGCGTGGTGGGTGCAGATGCTGCCTCAGCAGGGTGGGGCAATACCCACGTTGCTGTTTGCAGCGCGAGGGCTTCAAGGGGGCTACTGTCCCTTCCTGCCAACACCGAACTCCTTATCACCGTGGACAGAGTTGGGAAAAGAGCAGTGACTGGTGTCAGAGGGACAAAAGTTCAGAGCCTGGTCCCTTGCCACTAGCAACAGGACCGCAAGTTTCTCTGACACGGGGCCAGCAGCGTCCATCTTCATGAGCTTCCATCAGCACGGAGCACTCCTCACACACCTGGCAGGCGTCAGGTGCGCCAGCGTCACTGACCTCCCTGAGAGCGAGCTGGCGGCTATTACTGATCATCGCATGGAGGGCGACTCTGGGCCTCGTGTGGGAGGAGCTAAGTGACTCGCCCAAGGCCTTACAGTAAGCACAAAGCAGAGGTAGGACACACGCCAGTGGGCCACCCCAGCCCTGCTCTGGTGCACAGTCGGGGGGCCTGTGGTGTGCACCCCCTGCCTTCCTAGCTCACCCCCTGACCTCACTGTTAATCTTTTACCCCTCTGTCCCTTCTCTCCCAGAGAAAGGCTTCCAGTCTGAAGACATGATTTCCTCACATCCCACCTATCACTGCTGGATGCTCACCTTCATCTCTCTCCCTTTCTGGTTCTTTCTGCCACGGAACTGGAGCCCCGATTCTTACCCATCCCCGAGGGACCGCAGCGACCCTGGGGGAGCTCATGGGGCTCGGCTGTGAGCCGGCCGCCAGCCTGCTAGCCCAGAGAGGGCTTTCTGTCCTTCCTTAAGCACCTGGCTCAGGCTGTGGGCTCCCAGAGTATGTGGGTGCCAGGGACCTTCCTCTCAGCCCTGGGGCTGCATGCACCCCCAAAGGGTTGCCCTCCTTCCTCTGAACATAAGGATTCTTTACCTCTTGGCGCAAGGCATGAACTCTCATGATATCAACACAAAGTTACAGTCACGAGTGGGAGGCAGTTTCTCTAAGGTCCACAGAAGTTCCATAACTTAGAGGGAAGATATAAACTTTGAGAAACGATGTTCCCACAGACATTGCAAACCTAAGCAAGCTTGCAGCCTGGGCTATACTCGGGATGGTGGGAGAGCCAGGCTGGCACCAGGGAGTCTGGGCCTCCAGGTCACTGTGTCCCGGCTGGCCCCTGTCCCTCCCTGGCCGACACCTCCTAGAGTGGCTATGCTATGAGGACTTGTCCCAAGGCTGTGCCCGCCCTTGCTCTGTGAAAGTCAGTGTCAAAGCCGTGTCCCCTGTGGGCTTCTGCTGGGTTGGTGGTTCACCTACTGACCAAGAAACGGCAGCTGGTGGCTGAGACACACCCCGCAGAGAGAAGAGCAGAGTGAGGTGACCAAGGCTGGGGAAAGGAAATTCAGGGTGAGCTGAGGGGCTCATCCCTCCAGCATTGTGTGCCAGGCTGTGGGGGAGAAAGTATAACCACCCGCGCCGGGTCAGAACAGATCCAGCCAGGCCCTGGGCAGGCTGAGCAGGACCAGGAGGAGAGGCGGGAGGACCTTCTTCCCAGGGCTCCTGGCTCCGGACACAGGATGGCTCCGGTCTGGGAACAGCGGCACCTCCCTTTGACCAGGAATGCTGTGCCCCATGCCTGTGGCAGGGGAGGCTGTGGTAAGGGAGGGCGGGTGTCCCCCTGGAGAACTGATGCAGAGAGGAAGCGGGGAGTGGGGGCGCTGAGAGACGGGGGCTCAGGAGTAATGCTGGGCAGGCAGCACCCACTGCCAGTCCTGTCTGCAGAGGAGGGGCCAGGGCGGACCCCGAGGGCAGGGGAAAGTGTGAGTGGTCACTTCTGAGGCCGGCTGGGAGCTGGGCCAGCGAGATTACACGGCCGCTTTCTATGGCAGACCGTGAGGACCTGTGGAGTTGAAGGTTCTCATCTCTCTAAAGGTCACTTTTTTTTTTTTTATCTTGGCTGAGGTCAGACTGCCATTTATAAAGACGTTTCCTGTGCTAGGCCCCTGTGAATCTAAAACCCCAAACTGTCTAGGTGCCTCCCACTTGCTGCTCAGGAGCCAGGACTCGAGAGGGGGAGCTTTCCATTGTCCTCCGGGAGACAACAAACTACCTGGCAACTGCCACGCTGCAGGGCACACAATGCTTCTGAGGCGCGAGGACGGTGAGTGACGGAGCCGGGGAGGCCCCCGGAGGGGACTGGAGAGACCGGCCCCCCCGCCCTGAGCCTCACCCCGACAGGAAGTGCCCGCAGAGCCAGGACCAGGGGAACCCAGTCTCCGGCCTGCAGCCCGAGCTCCTCCCCCGCCAACGCAGCCTCAGTACGTGATGCCGGTGGCACCTGGGGTGGGACGGACAGCCGGACACCCGAGCGTCTGTCCTGCGTGGTGCTCGGCAAGCAAGAGCGCTCCTGCCCTCTCCCTCAGGTGGGGTCCGGCAGCTGGTGTGTTCAGAGCCCATGGTGCAACCGTGCCGTCCGGTGTGGGTGCGGTGGTCCCGAAGCCCCGGGACCCATACGTGGCAGCAATCCCTAGCTCTCGACGGCCCCCTCATGCACCTGAGGCCGCATCCCCTGTACGAACGGGGGTCCTCGCCACCACAGGGCAGAGACGGTTTGCAAGCCTCTGTCTGTCCTCCCGGAGGTCTGGGTTCTACTGCGCTAAATCAAAGACCCAGCAGTTGTTCTGAAAGGCAAATACAATTCAGCCATCTCTTCCTCATCCCACAAACTAAGAGAAAGAAGTGAGCTCTGACCTGGTTTTACCACCAGCAATGCCCTAAAACCGTCCACCAATGTCCTGCACACAGGCACACGTGTGTGACTTACGTCGCTGCTCCCTCACCCCCACGCCCCATCCTATGCTTTCTAATAGTGCATTTACTCCGTGCCAGACCCTTGACCTACAGTAACTCGTATCATCCTTACAACCCCCATTAACCCCCTTTCACAGATAAAGACAACAAGGCACACAGAGGTCAAGTCACACGTGGGTCACAGCCTCAAAGCAGTGGTACAGGGAGGAGCCTCACTGCCTCTTAACTCGTCAACGATTCTCCCGTCCCTGTATTATAATTAACTGCGGCTGCACGGGGTTCTGCATTTCTCCCAGGCTGCACATGCTCGCTGACACCTAAATGCTCTGCCCGGCCGTATATTACAGATAAGGGCTGTGGGGGGGGAAGGTCACCCACACCTGCCTGGGGTTACCTTCTTGCTGAGCTGGTGGTTCTCCTTCTCCAGCTCCCCGCACTTCAGGCTGTTCTCCTCCAAGGCCAGCGACGCATCCCGCAGCCCCTGGATGGTGCTCTGGAGGCTCTGGTTCTCCTTCTCTAGCTTCAGGATGCGGCTGGAGGCACATTCGTTCAGCTCAAACACAAACGACTTCCTGGAGGCTAAAGCACAAAGTCGGGTCAGAGGCCAGGTTCCAGGAGCCTCTGCTTCCACTCTCTACCCCCAGCCCTGAAATGAGGCCATCAGCCCCCATACCCTACATTTGAGGGGCCCGAGAGGGACTCCCAGGAGTCAGCTGGGTGCCTCATCCCCAGTTCATGTGGTGCTGTCGTGGCCAGCACCTGAGAGTCCCTCAGGCAGTTACAGTCCTTCTGCTGGCTCAGCTGGGTCTATCAGGGGAGCAACCCAGAGCTTAAGAAGAGAGCAGGCCATGGTGAAGAAGGCAATGCAAAAGTTACAGACTGACAGATGGGAACCGTTTTTTACCGAGCTGCTAACCTGACTGGGCAGCTCAAGGACTGTAGAGACCAAAAGAGATGGCAAATCGGTAACATTTCTGTGCCAGCTCTGGGAGGCTCAGCAGGAGGGGCACGGTAATTGACTAGTTATGTCTGCTATGAATGGTAAGGTGGCTGTGTGGGTATGTATGCCCAGTACGTGCCATCCTTCGGACAGAGACTTTGTAATTCCACAACTGTATTGGAAAAAAACGAGATGGTATGTGTAAATTGGTTTAAAATTCTAAGTGAGATGAAAATGTGAGTTAAAGACCTAAAAAAGATTATCTACTCTGCTTTGAAGTAGCTCAAATACAAATGAAGAAGAGGGCACAGACCCAAGAGTTACGAACTGGAGTTCTTGGCCCCCTCCTGCCACAAGCAGGTGAATGACATTAGGTAACTCGGGGTGGGGGGAGCTTTTTTGGAAAGGAAAAAGGAATGTATGTGAAAGCCCTTGAAAGAAGGGACTGTGGAGGGGTGGCCGTGGTGCCTGGGTGGCTCAGTCGGTTAAGCGTCTGCCTTCAGCTCAGGTCATGATCCCAGAGTCCTGGGATCGAGCCCCTCGTTGGGATCCTTGCTCAGCACGGAGTCTGCTTCTCCCTCTCTCTCTCTGCCCCTCCCCCCTGCTTATGCTTTCTCTCTCTCTCAAATAAATAAATAAAATCTTAAAAGAAAAAAAAAAAAAAGGGAAGAAGAGATCAGGGTTGTCCCGTCCTCATCTGTCCCGTGAGTGGTACCACCGGCTCAGCTCTGGGAGCCTTACCACACTATGGTTGCTAACACAGCCTCCCCCACCTGCTTATTATCATCACGCCAGGGGCTGGAGGTACATAAAGGGATGGCTTTCCTAGCAAGCACATCAAGCTGGACACAAAACGTGTGCGTTCAGATCCTCTCTCTGTTCATAAGAACCAGAAGGCACCTGTAGCAGTCTTTAAGTTGTCCTCATCCACCGAGGACAGCAGGACAGACCCAACAAGCCAGAGTGTCCTGTAGAGCCCAAGCAACAACAGGCATGCAGCAGAGGAGGTGGATGGAGCGTGCACAGGGCTGACCCTCCCAGCGCCGACACACATGCATGGAGGGCTCGGCTTCGACCGAGCTACAAATGCAACGAGCCTGACCAGAGGCCCCAGTGACTCAGAACCTGTGACCACTCAGACAGAACCTCTGCAGCATCGATGGGAAAAATCACATTTCTAAACTGCGGTCAAATACACAGAACATAAAATTTACCATTTTAATCATCCTCAGTGTACAGCTCTGTGGCATTAAATACATTCTCACTGTCCTACAACCATCCCCGCCATCCACCTCCAGACTTTGTCATCATCCCAAACTGAAGTTCTGTGCTCACAGCATCAATGTGAAGGTTCCACGAGTTAAACAATGGAACTGATTACAAGCCTCATTTCTTCTTCAGTGAAAGGCAGTGCCTCGGAGACCATGATGAGGACCCAACAGTTTATCAGAAAAAAAAAAAAAAAAAACAAAACCAATGGCTTGTCACCGAGTGCTGTGCTCATTAGCAGCCCCAGCAATCGGGAGGCGTGGGAAAGGGGTGCGTGTACGTGCATGTGTGTGTGCATATGCGTATGTGCGTGGGGGGGATGGGTTCTGATATGACAAGAGGAAAGGTGCCCTTTACGGAGTGCCTGGGGGCCAGGTATAGTGTAAGGCTTCACGCCTCCTGTCACTGGAAACTCGCAGCAATCCTGTGAGGCGGCTTCATTACCCCCATTTTGCAGGTAAGGAAACTGAGGTTTAAAGAAGGTCATCTGGCCAACTAGTTCTGACTCGAGAAGGCACCACACCACACACGCGCAAGTACATCCTGGCTTTGTTCCCATTATACCGCCATTCAAACCAACACCCATTAGCCCCCAGCTAAGCACTAGGAGTTGGGACCACCAAGAATAAAATGTCATCCTTGACCTGAAAGGGCTCACAAACATACTTAGTCTGAGTCGGTGAGGCTTCCGACCCCATCAGCCTCCCTGGTCTCTCACCAGAACACTCGTGTTTGGTCTGAGACTGTCCTAGGCGGCCCGCACCACTTCTCTGCTCCACCAGGGGGCAGCGGTCCTCCCCAGTGGACCTCAACTCCCAGAGGAGGGGATCCGTGTGACCCCCTCCCCCCACAGCACCGGGGCACCAAAGCACGGATGGAACTAACTTCTCACACAGATTAACAGTTTACTCAACTGATTTTAGGTTCGCAGCCCGAAGACGAGAAATACCCAGCTGCTCTCAGCAACCTTTCCATGATGCTTAGGGATGTTTATTAGAATCGAAAAAGCCACCCCTAAACCAGCCAAATGCCCTACCAACGCTCTGTAAAGTTCTAAGTAAACATTAACTCGCACTATCAGGTGCATGAGTACTATTTTTGAACAAAGGAACTGGCTTATTGTTTGCCCAGTGCTGGAGCTTCCTGCTGCAGGGTTGACTCCGGCCGCACCCACCTTCCCCGGGCCAACACCTCGTCTGGGGTGCTGGGCAGTGGCGGCCGCACAAGCACAGTGGGGAGAGGAAGAGGCCCGGGTCCAGCGAGGAGCTGCCACTTAGCAATCCCCACCCAGAGAGACAGAAAACAGACTGCATCCGTCTTGCCCAATTATGCAAATGAACAGAGGAAATGATGCCCGGGGTACATCTACAGTGGAGATTAATGACCACTGGGGATGTCACCTGCCATCCAGAGCTTTCAACCATCCACAGATAGGCCTAAGATGTCCTCTGGGGGTCAGCATGCTGAAATCTGGAAGCTCCTAGGACGGTCCATATGGGAAATGAGAAAGCTGGGGCAACACTTAATTTGCTTCTCATGTCCCGACACTGAGCCTGCCAGACACCTCATGTTCTCCTTGGGGAGAACTATAATGAAACCGTTCCAAATGGCACTTGAAGGAACTCCTATTTACTTGGGGCAGAAGGACAGACGGACATGGAAGATTCTGAGCCGAGTGTTCAGCTCCCCGGCTGAGGAAGGAGCTGCAGCCAGGCTGGCAGGAGAGACCGGGCACTACCCACCGTCGGACAGCTCTGCGTTCTTGGATAGCTGCTCCAGTTCCCAGCCAAGGTGGGCGGACTCATTCATGCTCTGCTTCTGGGCTATCTCGAGCACCATGTTTTCCTCTAGCAGCTCCTCAATTCGCTTCTTGTCTGTGTCCCGGTCCTGGTGCAGAAAGAGGGAAGGAGTGAGGCCCCAACCCCCAGGCACCTGCCCTCCTTCCCCCAGGACGAAGGGACTCCATATACCTGCTCACTGCCAAAAAATAAAAATAAAAATAAACCCCCACAAACCCCACAGCTGCAAGGAAATGTCTGCAACCCCACAGCCAGCTGTGAGAGTTACAGCCACTAAAAGATACCCTGCCCCGGTGACCTAGGTGACAAACAGAGCCCTGAGGTCTCTAACTGAATGCTGTCTAGACAAAGCAGAGCTTTAAAGCAACGTGAGGACGGGCAGCTTTGTGGCCCTTGAGCGGCCCAACTAGCCCTGAAGAGGCTCACGAATCACAGCTCAGCCCACACACCGCGAAGGCCAGCCGAGACCCTTCTTGCAACAGACACACCCGTACATCCATCTTTACAGGAAGGCGTGAGCAGTCAACTGCTGCCCCCTCCACGGCCCCCCAGGCCACCTGAAAGCACCCCAAGCTGTGTGGGATGTGGTGACGGGAGCCAGCGGTACCAGTTCCAGGTCGTGGAGCTTGGACTTCAGCTGCAGGTTCTCTTTCTCCAGCTCGTGAACCTTATCGCCCCGGGCCCGGGCTGCGGTCAGCTGCTCCTCCAGCATGGCCTTGGTCTCGATTAAGATGATATTGTCTTCCCTCAGCTCCTGCTCCGCAAAGACACACGCAAGAACCATCAGATGAAGGCACCTGGTTCACGACAAGGGCTCGAGGCCCCAAACACACGCTGCAGGGATGAGGCTGCTGCACTGAGGGGTGGCGGTGGGGGTCAGGGCCCCACCTCTCAGCACCTTCACCTTTCCCACTAGGCCAGGCCAGACAGGCATTCATCTACTGAAAGAGAAAATCCACGCATCAGGAAGATGTCTGAATTCGGTGTCTCCTCCAGCGGACACTTCCTCAGTGTCTACTTCATGCTGCCCGTGGTAGGAAGGCGCTTGGCATTTATAACCTCATCTGGGCAGAAAAGCGGCCACTGCCGACAGACACGGGACCTTGCCGAGCCCCATTTCCTTAAGCAGGAAGAGGTGGGGCTGAGAAACGCTCCCAGGCTCGAGAGCTGATTCTAGTCCTCCAGATTCAACACATATTTCATGACCAGGGTCCTGGGAGAAAGGAGCGATTGAGATCAGCTTTCGTTCCATACCCAGAACATTTTACGTACGTACTCTTGGACGAGCAACGGTTCTCAGCAGCTTCCTGGAAAGGGGGAGTCTCTGAGACTTAAGTCACAAACAAACGGGAACCCCCACAAGTACATACCATGCACCCTGAGTGTTAGGCACGTGCCAGGTGTGGAACGTGGTGGCCATTTCCTCGCAGAGCCCCTTCATGCATGAGGGGCCGCTGGACACTTACACCTGCACCAGGCGGGGTTCAGCTCATTCACCCCATTTCTCCCCGCCCTTGGTCTCTCCTCTCCCCAGAGCCCTTCCAGCACCACTCAGTATGTTGGGGGGACTGAGCGTCCCCAAATGCCTTCACGGTGTGCAAACACATACACGTGGGGATGCGCCTACTTTTCCTGGTGGCAGTTTTCAAAGGCTTGCCCACCCACTGCATGTTCATTTTCCCCGCATCAAAGACTCGGTAGAGGGGAAACCACGTGCCTTCTTCTGGTCAGTGGTCACGGTTCTGATCAAAGGCTGGTGGCTGTGAAGGGTTTAAGACTCAGGATTACCTAGGTGCCCTCTCTCTCTCAGAGACCCTGTCCACTGTGCAGCTGGCCCTGCCCCTACCTCCCTCACTCGTCCCAACAGCCCCAAGAGGGAGGCAGGGACAGTCCCTTCCTACAGATGAAGAGGCTTACTTGGGTAAATAAAGGAATGAGCCCAAAGGGGCAAAGCTGGGACTTGAATTCTGGCCCGAGAGCTCCAGACTTGTGTTCTCTCCACTGCCCTTGGCTGCCTGCAACCCATCCTCAATGGGCTCATGGGGGAGAGAGGCCCCAACCAGCAATAATGAGGTGAGCCAGAGAACATAGGTAGGATTCAAGCATAAGAAGCCTTGGCCCTCCCTCTCTGGCCACTGCCCCCACTGTTCACACCCTGGGTTCCAGGAGGCCCACCCACCAGCTCTCCCCACTATCACCTCACTGCCAGGCCCTCAGCTCCTGCAGCACAGGCTGTCCCTTCAGCCCCACAACCAACTCCTAATCAGCCTGCAAAACCCAGCCTCAGTTGCCCCCTTTGAGAAAGGCTTGCAAATTCACTCTGTCCTTCCTGCTGAGCCAGGTACTTGGGCTCCCAGAGTGCCCGGGACACACCGTGAGGCAACATGGCCTGCCCTTCCCCCCACACCATAAATTCCTCAGGGCAGGGCTGTTCCATTTCTGCTCTTGTGGGCCTCAGAGATGTGTTCAATAACACCTGTTGGCTGCATCATGCCATGGAGGGGAGCAGTTAGAGGGCATGTGACATGGGTCCTGAAGGACTCAGTGACTTCCAACAGGCAGGGATGCATAAGGGTGTCCAGGAGTGAAATACAGCATGGAACATGATGATTTCTAACTACTATTCAAATACATCTCCATCTTCTGGCCTCCACCTCAACCTCCACCGTATACAAGGCCACAGAAATACCTCAGCTTGCCTCGTATACACCACTAGCTCAGAAGCGAGAAACCAGATCCGCATGAAGTTGTGCCCAAGCTCCTACAGCAGGCTACGGGCTCAGCCGGGAGGCCTGAGAATCCTTATTCCTCATCCCTGGGCAGCTGCCCGAAGCCACCCCGCCCCCCTGCAGACCTGACCTCGACTGAACCGGGAGGCTATTTAAAGGCCTGACCCAGCCCTGCGAACAGCTGAGGGGCCACATTTAGGCAGTCACAGGCCAGGCCTGACGGCTGGTCCCCCAGGGGCTCGAGAACAGCCACTGCTAATCTGGCCCAGTGACCGGGAGCAGTGACTGGGGATGTGGGCTGACAGGCTCCAGTTCCCAGGCCTGCCAACTCGCTGTTAGCTGCGGGACGTGAAGCAAGTGCACGTCCCTCCATCGGGATCCCTCCCTTTCTATGTTAGGCACCCCGACGGGGCTGATACGGAATCAGATGCAATAATGTCCGTGAATTACTCCGTGCACGGCGCCTGAGGCCCAGTGAGCAGGTTGGCTTATTTCCATGGGGTCGCCTTGACCCCCAACGAGCACCAAACATCAGAGGCGGTGGTGGGAGAGTGGGCTGGGGGAGGGGGAATGTGGAATCGAAGACACAACCGGTTCCTCCCCACCATGCTCAGACCGCAGTACCCAGTGCATCTCTCAGGCATCTAGAGCGACAGAAAGCCAGTCCTTTAAATTACACAAAGAAACACAAAGTCACAGGTGGAAAGAACATCAAGGCTCCAAGGTTCTCACTCCGTTCCCTGAGTACGAACATTCCCCGCTTACAGCACGGATGTCCAATTTCCCACGTGGATTGCTGGAGGCGGGGCCCCCCTCTGCCCTTCCACTGTCACCCCCCCTCCCTGAATCCCATTTCACCTCTCCCCTGCACCCCCTTAGTCTCTGTGAGCCCCCCTCCCTTATTTCCTTCCTCTTCAAGGCTGAGGCACTGCAGGCAGACAGACATGTTTCAATGCCAGGTCCGCCTCCTTACTGACAGGGCAAGCTGCACGAGGTATGAATGAATCCTCGGCTTTCTCATCTGGAACAAAGGAGGGGAACCTGCAGCGGCCGCTAAAGCTCGTGGGCCACCATGAGGTTTATGTGTGATGATGTGGCTGGAGCTTAGCCGTTCCTGGCAGGCTCCATAAATATAGTTCTTACTGCTCATCTAAAAACCTTGCTGTGCACCACCCTGGGCCAGAACACAGCTCCGTATTTTTGGCTTTTCAGGTCATCGGTTTCTGTCACAACTCCTCAACTCTGCAGGTGTACCAAAAGCAGCCACAGAAAACACGTGCCATGGATGGATGCGGTGATGTTCCAATAAAACTTTATGTTTACAAGAATGGATGGGGGGCCGGATTTCACCTTTGGATGGACTGGAGTTTGGCCATCCCCAAGCTATACAACATGCTCAAGCTCCAGATCAGTGAGGCACAGACCCGGGCTTCCAGGAGCTCCTGGTGTGGGTGGGACATAGGAACACACTTCATCCCAGCCACACAGGATGAACACCGCCGGGCGTGTGCAAGGGGCCTACAGGAAATGTGAAGCTTCAGAAGGCCCCGGGATGCGGCCCGCAGAGCTTGGCCTACCCCCTCCTCATCTGGCCCTGCTGGGGGAGATGGGCTGGGCCCAGGAGGCCTCAGGGGGGCACTAGGGGACCTCAAGGGGACTCAGTATGGCCAGAGCAGAGAGTCCCATGGGGGACCAGAAGTGGAGGAGTGTTGGACAAGGGGCAGAGTGTGGATTTTATCCCAAGAGCAATGCAAAGGTGCCCGAGGAACTCTTAGAAGGGGTCACTGTGGTGGCAGGACAGAGGGATGTGAAAGAGGACAGATGGAGGCTGAACAGCCAATTCAGATGCTTATGGGCGGCATCCTGTGTGCAGGCCCTGGGGTCAATGAGCAACGACAGAGAAGGCGGGCAGAGGCCCTCATTCTTCAACCTGCCTTTGGGCAGCAGCGGGGAGACATGCTGGCAGGTGGGGAAACACGCTCTGGAGGATGGGGAGCCCCTGGGGCCGGGCGGGGGGCAGGGTGGACTGATCATGAACCTAGCTCCCAACTGCCTTGCCAACAACCCATCCCACCCCTCGCTGCACGATCGGCTCCCATGTCTCGCTAGGATAAGCTCACTGGAAACACGCCCTTATACCATGCACAATGCCAGGCATCCCCTTTTACAGATGGGGGCAAGCCTCACCCAACACCCAGCAAGGGGTGTGGCAATTAGGACTGTGCCCTGCTCGGTTTCCACCTCTCAGACTGTGTTTACTTTGGAGCCAGCACCGCCTAGAAAGCCATAAATCTCGGAGGAGTGAGGACAAGGCCCATCTTACCTTGACCCTGCTTAGGACGCAGACGGCAGCAAGGCACCTGCCCTGTGCTGTTGGGAATTTCAGCCAGAAACAAAACACGGGACAAGAGGAACCTCCAGGCAGCCTCTCTGCCTCCATCGTCCTCCCACACGGCCCAATGGCAGCAGTGAGGTGGGACACCTGCTTGCAAAGGGAAGTCAAGGACCACCGGTGCACTCACCTGTGCTTCCTGCTGTACGTACGGATGCCCACGCCGGTCTCCTCCTGCCGCGTGAACCCTCAAGTAAACCAGACTAGGGGCCGCAGAAGAGCTGCCAGAAGCTTAACACCAAAACATGGAAACTTGTGGTCCATATTTTTCGAACCAAAATTAACCTTGCCCTCGCCCTGAACTGCAAAGCCTTTTATCGTTTCCTCCCATGCGGCACTAACACACGCTGCCCCCGTGATATGCGTTACCGTGCTTCTCAGCAGTAACACTGGCCAGGCTCTCGGGGAGGGCACCTGGGCCATCTGCCACGCTCTGTGTCTAGAATTGGGTCCCCTACAGGGTAGGTATTCATGAGCTGGCACGAACAAAACCATCATGCTCCTCTCGCTGCCCTCCTGCCCGTTCACACCTACCACCACTCCACTCGGGAGAGGACAAAGGCTCTTGATTCTTCCTGTCCTTCTCCCCAGGCTAAGTCTTTCCATTGCTGATCAATGGCACTTTACCCGACTTGTGGGGCGATTACGAAGCACCTAGTGAGTGCCAGGCCCCGGGCATGCAGTCGAGTTAAGACCCAGTCCCTGCCCTCAGGGGCTCAAGGTGCACACAGGAAGCCTCTGGCCAAGCTCCACCCACAGACCTGCCATCAGCCCTGCCCACCCCACCTCTGGCAGAGAAAAGCCAGCAGGAAGGAGAAAAATATCCCGTCCACCTAGGACTGGAGGCCTCATGCCTGGCAGTGCAGAAGAGAGAGCGCCCACAGAATGCACATTCCTGGGGGTCCACTCCCAGGATCTAGGGTGGTGCCCAGGAATCTGCATTTTGAACAGGCCTCCTGAACGGACATGGACACAGGTAGATACAGACCACATCTTGAGAATTAGAGATCTAACACTCACATGCAGCGGTTTCATAGCTTTAAACTGATTAATACTTTAAATTATTTCATTATTAAGTTGATGTTAATCACATATCAGCTTATTCAAAAGAGTTAACACCCACTGCTAGCTTTTCACTTGCCACCTCCCTCCCCGTATTTCATTATGGAAATTTTAAAGTACACCGAAAAGTTGGAGTAAGTATTCTGAACGTCATGCACATACCACCTAGATTCTGTAATTAGTGTTTTGCTCTATTTGCTTTGTCACACGTCCACCCATCTACCCAGCTCTCTGTCCAGTTTGTCTTTGGTTTTTGGATGTGTACACATATTTGGCTTATTTATAATCTCAGGTTTTATCACATGCAGGTCAATCTCAATTCACAGACACATTTCTGTATGTCATTGAGTGCTTCTAATTACTTAGAAATTATTCAGGAATCTTACGGTGAATCCCTTGGAAATGGGTATCAGCACACTCTGGAAAATCTGACTTTCCATATAAAGCTGGGCAACCTTGTTTACTGGAACACAAACATGGGCCCATCAAATATACCTGTGCATCAAGGCGGCGCTGTCCCTTGACACGCAGCCCTAGGGGGACTGAGTGGTCTAGGCCTGGGCCCCCCCGCATTCCAGGGCAGATGGCCCACCTCAATCCCTGCAGGCCCCAAATACCGCTGGCTCTCAACCCAAAGCAACATGTTTTGAGGTCTCTGAGCTGCATTCCAGGTTAACTCCCAACACACACCTACCTGAGTGCTCTGGTAGGCAGCTGGCCGGGGGGGGGGGGGGATGAGTGCCCAAGTACTCCCATCCGCTGACCCCTGTTGTCATGGGCATCAGAGCACAGCAAGACTCATCCTCTCTACAGTGCCCTGGACTCCACGGACCAGTCCCACTGCATCAGCCAGCCTGGGCTGCAAGGCCACTGCCTGCCCCCAAGTAAAATCTCACGCAGACACACACTATTTCTCTTGTGGTTAATAAAAACTAAAGCAAAATTTAAGGCATTACCAATCTCACCATAACTCTTCACTAGGACATTCATCAATGTGAAAAATGTTCCAGTTACTACAGAGAGGCATGAAATATGAGAACTGGAGAAATCTGAGGCCCCGGGGGTCCCAGGAGAAACCCCGAAAGTCTGGGAGTTCCGTGAAGCAGGGCACGCATCATCTTGTGTCTGGATCCCTCACTGTTGGTGCAGCCTGGGCGCCCACAGGCACTAACGAGCTGTGTCCGGAGGACCATGCAAGGCTGCTTGGACAGGGCCAGGCGTGAACACAGAGATCAGAGACTGGATCCTGACAGCCACCCACTCCACGGGACAGAGTCGGGGCGAGAGGTGGGAACCACACTCCGCCTCTGATCCCATCTGGGAGCTGCGTAAGGTCCCCCCAATGTGCAGGAGGGGATGCTAGGGCAGCGGTCTGGGCAAACGTGCAAGACTGTCTCTCCTTCTCCCAACTGTGGCATTTCTAGTAAGTGATGAGAGGCCCCGGTGTGTGCCCACGTCCCAGAACCTGTCTGTGCCGGGGATTTATGCCTTTCAAATTCAGCGTGGCCAGTGGACCATTTCCAGGACAAAGCCAGAGCTGAAGTCCTACCCCCACCTCTGGCTCAGGCCAAGGCTGCAGCACCAAAGGCGCCTTCTCTGCAGGAGGTAGGGTGTCACATTCCTCAGGGAACAGACACTCCTGGGGTAACAAACAGGGCCTGCCCCACGGTCTCCCCCACCCTCCTCCCATGGCCCAGAGGCAGGGCCTGGCTGGAGCAGGAGAGCAGGTCCGCGTCTTCAGCCACACAGCCTTCCCCCAAGCGTGCCTGCCAGCAACACGGCTGGGAGACGGCCACCATGCTCCCCAGACCTGTGTTCAGTCCCCTCAAAAGCCTCCGTGGCAACTGGGGTTATTTCTTACCAAACAAGCCCATTTGGTTTGTGCTGACATCCTGATTTTACCAGCTCATGACAACTACTTCCAGACCCCGTGGGATTGGTTGATGGGGGTAAAATCCCCGAGTCCTTGGAAAAGAGGGTCCCAGAACCTGCGGCTGATGGGTGAGGGGCTGAAGTATCAGTGACCCCACCTGGGTCTTGGTCTCCAGTCCCCCGTTAGCCCTGATGCCCTCCCCACCCCCCGCCATCCACCCAGAACCTCAGGATCCGAGTGGGTTCCACGAGTGAGGGCTTATAATGGGACCAGCCCAAGTGCCAGGAATTCTGCCTCTTTCATCTGAAAAAAACTCATGAAGTGGTAGGACTATCTCTATTTTAAGGATGAAGAAACGGAGTCCTGGCAAGAGTTAACCAGAGAAAACAGCAAGAAGAAGAAAAATCATCCTTGAGTAGAAGGTCATCACTGTGGTATGAAGCAGGAGAAGGAAAAATCCTAAAAGAAATCAGAGCTCTTCATTACAGAACCATGTTCTCTCCCCTCCCTCACCCCTCTGACACCTCCAGCCAGGCAAGGAGCACAGAGGGGCCTTCTGGGGCAGCGCAGACAGGCTGAGGTACGGGGAAAGCATCGCTGTGGAGATCCTACGGCTCCCTTTTCCCCAAAACCCGCAGGTGCGTCTGGAAGGCGCAGGCTCACCTCCATGCGGGCCTTATAGAAGTCCACGTCATGCAGCTTCTCCTTGCAGCGCACCAGTTCCATCTCCAGCCTGTCCACGCGGTTGGCCTTCTCCCTCAGGGAATCCAGCTCATCTCGATAGGCGCGAGCAGAGCGGGCATCAGCCGCCAGCTGGATGTTCTGGAAGGTAGGAAAAGGCATGGGAACCCAGGTTAGGGCATCCCTCCTTGGAGGGAAGAGGGAGCCAAGTGCCTGCTGTGTAATGTTTCCAGGACGTCCCAGGAGAAGCCAGGTTCTGGTGGCTGGGCAGGTCTGTGTGTGTGGGGGGGGGGGTCCCCACACACTGTCACGAAGACACAGGGTCACCCCCCAAAGCAGTTCTTAGGACAAGTGGCTCTCAGGCAGTGCTGCTTTGGGCTGGACAGAAACAGGCCTTTGCTGGAAGCTCCTGAGGCTGCATTCCCAAGCCTCCAGGCCACAGTTACTGGGGAGTCCCAGCCACCAGCACCCGCTCCTCCTGGACACGCGCACAGGCCCTCCCACTCACCTCCTGCTTGACTTTCTGCAGCTCCAGCACCAGCTGGTCCACCTCGTGCCTGGTGTCCACAAGCTGTTCTGTCTTCTCCTCCCTGGGGGGCGATTTGGAGGGACCGTAGTGAGGCCTCCTCAATTAACATTCCCCCAGCCCCCCACCTCATGAGACCAGAGCAGGGAGAGGGAAGGGGACACTTCTGGGAGTGAGGAGGGCAGTCTGCAGATGGAGCCTGCAGAAAGGTTTCTACTCAAATGCTTTTCCCATTTTTAACTTTTTAAAGCCTGCTCTCAAACCCCACCCACCAGACTCTGCTGGATTTCCCTCTGAGGGTGTGGGCCAGGTAAGGAGGCTCTGGCCAAAGACGCATTCCCCATAGCCAGGCAGGCAGCGAGGGGGAGGCGGGCAGCTCCTGAGATGGGGTGAAGTGATATTCACCTGCTGCAGGAAAGACGGGACAGCAGGTTCACCCGATGGGGTGAACTGCATCCTCCCTCCAGCCAAGAAAACATCCCCGTGTGTGATCGTTCCTGCCCCCAACTGGACTCGTGTGGACAGGAGGCTACTTCTATAGACAATCTGTAACCCAGACTGGCAGGAGCCCAGACAGGGAGGCAACCAGTCCACATTCAAACAGCGACCCCACTCGGAGTTGAGCCCGCTGACACCGGGGCCCACGTCAGAGCGCTCCTGTCAGCTGCATGGCCCAGAAGTAGACCGCACGACAGACACGCCCACACCACAGCAGAAAGGCAGCCCGGGGTCACCGGAGACTCACAGCTCCTGCCTGACACGGCGCAGCCTGGCCTTGGTGTCGGCCAGCTCCACGGCCAGGTGCTGCTTGTCCTCGCTGGACAGGCTGCTGGTGGGGCTGGGGGTGGACTCGGCGCTGGAGGACTTGAGCGGGCTGGGCGGGTGCTGTGCCTGCAGGTAGTCCCGCTCCTGGGTCAGGTCCACGATCAGCTGCGGCGGGGCGGAGAGAGGAGGGAAAGCAGCGGTCTCACCAGCACACCCCGCACAGCGCACATGGCCACACTCGTCGGAAGACAAGGAGAAAGTGAGAGAATAGGCTGGCTGGGAACGAGAAACCACGAGGGAGGGAGGCAGGAGAAAGGGGGTGTGAGTTTTTAAGAAGAGACGAAATATCCAGTGGGACGACCAGGAGCGTGTGACTGGAGGAGCCCCCCCACTCAGACAAGAGCTCAGCATTTCTAGGACCTTCTCCCATGGGTGTCAGGTGACGCACCTCCGTGCACTCGTCTCGCTCATCGATGAGCCTCCTGAGATGAAACACCATGTTCCTCGAGAGGGCCTCCAGCTCCTCTGGGGCCACGTCGGGGAGCTCCAGCCACTGCAGGTCGAACACGTTCTCCTGGTTGTGGGTCACCTGTGGGCACACAGGTAGGCACTGCAGAGGCCGGCCGGGAGCATCCATTCCCTACGTTAGGCGAGGTGGGGTCCTGGCTGACTCACTCCATCAACACCATCAACCCTTCACGGACAAATCCTCTGCTGTCAGAAGGGCACTGCGTAAGCAGGTGCAAGCTCCCTTCAACAAACCCCTCCCGCTTTCAACACCGCCTTTAAGAGGACCTGGGTTTTGCTCGAATGCCAGAAAGCGCTCCTACAATATAGTCTTTCCCTAAACAGTCCTCAGATACTGTTCCTGGAGCACCGTCAACTTCCAACACAAGGAAGGGAAGCCTCAGGGGCTCTGAGGGGGAGGAGAAGGACCCTGTGTTATTACTTCAAATCAAACGTGCATATGGCAAATGTTAAATCAAACTCTTACATCAGAATGCTGGGTACATGACAATTTTATTTTGGGGGGAAATAGGTCATAATCTAAAACGACCTTCAGGTAAGCCTGTATCTCATCCCCACAGGTCACGTAAGATCATCTGGTTTCCCCTTTCCGCCAGGTGTGAGAGGAGGCCCCCAGCTATGTCTGTTCTGGGCAGCCTCTCTATGGCTTCTGCCAGCCTGACCTTCTCGCCACCTCCCCCTCCAGACCTACCAAGGGGGCAGAAGATCTATTTTGAGTATCTGATGTCTCAGTTTTGGGAAGAGAAGTATTCGTGGACTCAGGCTTCAACCAGGGAAAATAAAAAGAAACCACGGCTATCCACTCAGTGAGGCACACCAAAAAAAGTTCTTAAATTTTTCAGAGAGTACACAGAGACAGAAAACAGTTAAACAGAAACAAAAGATAGGGCCCTTTAGTGTCTCAAAGACAACCCCTTTCTTACCTGTCCCCCACCTTACAAAGGAAACACTGAGATTCAGCTGATCACGAAGATCAGGAGAAATCTCATCCCGTGGTTCAGGGCGCACTCAGGACTCGGAGTGGAGGCTGGGTGCTAGGGCCTGCCCCCAAACCAAGGCTGGAGGAAGGCCTCTGTGGAGGGGGCGCAGGGGCTCAACCCCAGGAGCATGTCAGTCTCCCAAGGAGCTTTTAATTAAAGGCTGGTGCCCATCCTCCCCTAGTTCTGCACACCCGAACATTTAAGAAGCACCCAGCTAATGGTGAAGCCCAGCCCCCACCACCAGTCACCACATGAGAGGCATGCAGGACTCCTTTCTGGCCACATCGCTTCTCTCGCTCTCTTTTTAACATCCTGCTGTCTGAGCAGGAAAGGCAGAAAGTGGAAAGACCTGGCGAGTTTCAAGGACCCAGGCCCTGGAATAAACACAATTTTCAAAATACACAGACGTGCAAGGAAAATTAAAAAGCAGAACCATTCTGAGGCTCACCATTGGTCAGCCCCTGATACGGGCGGTTGAGAATATGTTACATTACTGACTTTCCCTGATGGACTCCCTCCCTCCCTGCAACGAGCTACATCCACCTCCTTCAGATCCTGGCTCAGAGCTCACCACCCCCATGCGCAGTGCCCTGGGCAGCTGTGGGAGCTCCCCCCCCGAGCCCAGGAGCAGCCTGTCCCCGGTGCCAGCACGGGGACCTCTGCCCTCAGCTGCTTCTGTCAATTAGACACCCGCTCCTCCAAGCTCCTCTGCGTGTCTTTTTTGTGTCTTTACTTCATCTGTCCAATTACACTGGAGGCTGAACCGTATCTCCTGAGGTGATTAAAGCATACAGGGCTCCTTTTGGAGAGAGGGTGGTGTGGAGGTCAGGGAAGGCAATTTTCAGGTGGGCACTTGCCTCTCCAGGCTCATTTTCCAGGGAAACCACATCCACCTAAGGGCAATGGCGGAGGGGCTGCTCTCAGGCAGAGCCCTCCTGACCCCATCCATCCAGGAGACTTGCTCTCTGCACAAGCCCTCTGGGACTTGCCAGTTTTTAACTCCCCAAGTAGGGCAGCTTATTTCTCTGTCACGTCACTGACAAAAGCAGAGAATCTCTCTCTATAAAGATCAACCATTCTAAGGAGGGTGACATTTGCCAGAAGACATTCTCAGGGTCTGTAAATCAAATTCTGAGCCTAAACCACTTGATAGCTCTTAAAAATAGTCTGAGTCCATATTAGGCAAGAAGAGGAGGCAAAAGAAGACTTGATTGAGGGTTTAAAAAAAATTTTTTTTTCTTATTTCTACCCCATTTTAGCTTGCTGATGGTTACCTTTCCAAATAGAATCAATGTGTCTGCGGCATCTGAATCCTAACAGAAGCATGATCTTTAAGCTTCTCCCCATGGATCATGCTCAGCTCCGGGTGGCCACAGGAGCGGCCGTCCACAGCCACACCCCACAGAGCCACACACCTACCTCCTGTATATGGGCCACGATCCCGGCTTGGGTCTCAATGTCCAGCTGTTTGATTCTCTCAATAAATTCCTCTTTCCTCTCACACTGTGGAGGGTTACAGGTATTAATGGAAGCTCTGCGAGGGCAACCTAGGGCCACCCCGCCGCCAAAGTATAGTTTCAAAACGAACTGCCCAGCCACCCAAGCCTTCTCCGGCTTCCTCCTTCATAACCAAGCAAGCTCCTGTCCTCCCAGAAGCCTTCCCCCATGGAGGCTTCTCTAGATGTTGCTCAGACTACCGGTATCAGACCTACAGCAGAATCACCTGGGGGGTGATTTTGAAAAAGCTCATCCCAGACTGACAACACTGGGGAGGTGTTGCGGGGGGGGGGGGGGGGAGCGGATGCTGAAGTCTGTACTTTAATCAGCTCTCCAGGGGATTCTTAAACAAGAGCAGGAACACCCGGTCTAGGCCAGGGGCTGGCAAACTTCATCCGTAAAGGGCCAGATGTGAAAAAAAAAATCTCAGACCCAGTGGGCCATTTGGCCTCAGCTCTGCCACTGTGGCGTGAATGCAGCCACAGAGGATATGTAAAGGAGCGAGCATGGCTGTGTTCATAAGACTTCACAGGTGGCAGGTCAATGTGGCCCACAGGCCGTAGTTCCAGATGCTTCTATACTGGGGACAGGGTGCTCATGGCATCCTGGCCCACGGGTCCCCACCTGCCCTCTGGCCCAAGGTGCCCTGTGCCAGACATGGTGGCCACCACTCTCTCAGGAACCCAAGAATTCCTACCTCACAACTGCAAACCCACAATGGCTGAGAGCAGGCCCTCCCCCACCCCCCGGCCCCCGGCCCCGACCCAATCCCTACCTGGACGGCACAGCCTAGCACCAGCAGCAGCAGCTTCTTTATTTCTTCCATGCTCTTCCCTAAACCAAAAGAGCAGCATATCTAGTTAAGCTCAACTGTTCATAAAATTTCACCAGTGATCTGTGTCTGCAGCAGGGGGAGGGGAGGTGGAACCCAGCTAGAGAGACAGTAGTCTTTCTGTCCAGCGATAACCATCTAGGTGTGCACACTCCCATCTGTTTTCTTTGTATGGGCTGATTTTTCAAACAAATGAGAATTCTGTCTGTAGCTATCTGTGGCCCTTTTCCACTCAGATAGCACAAATGTCCTCTCATGATAATGAATGAACTTCAGAACCAGCCCCTCTTTTTGGTGTGTGAGAAGCAAAGCGCAGGGGAGAGAGTAATCCCCAAGGAAAATACCGACTGCTCCAAAGTAAGGCTGTACAGAACTCTGCCTGGCCATCATGCAGAATGTCAGACAGACAAGGGAGAAGAGCGAAACAAACCCCCACCCCCATCACCCCGCTTCACATGATCAACAGCTTGCACATCAGTTCACCCCCTCCCCCACGTTCTCTGTCGCAGTGTTTGGCTGGAGTATTCTAGAGCAGATCCCAAACATGTATGTGTCATTTTTTTTTTTAAGATTTTATTCATTTGAGAGAGAGAGAGGGAGAGGGAGAGAGTGAGCAAGCAAGCATGAGTGGGGAGAGGGGCAGAGGGAGAGGGAGAAGCAGACTCCCTGCTGAGCGCAGAGCACAACACGGGGACTCCATCCCAGGACTCTGGGATCATGACCTGAGCCGAAGGCAGTCGCTTAACCGACTGAGCCACCCAGGCTCCCTGGCCCAATCAGTTTTGATCACGTAAATAAACAGAGTCAGACACTGGGCTCTAGACCGGCTCGGTCACCCAAAGAGATGTGACTCCAACAAGCCGAACTCTGTCTCGCAGGCTTGGTCTCCGTATCTACGAAACGGTTTCCATACCTTACAGTGTGATGAACTGGGTGATGTGCAAGTTTGCCTGCAGGTGAAAAATTCCACAGGGCTCTCCCATTCTTATTGTGTCCTGTTCTATTTGGGAGAGAAGCAACACACCACAAATAGCATGGTGTTCTCGACAGACTTAGCGGCACCTGCTCACTCTGTGCAAATATGGCCCAATGTATCCCCAACGACCGCCAGGACGAGAAAACCGAACTTGAGTCCCAAGAATCAGTGTTGTGGTTCATTTCCAGTCCTTGGGCGTAATGTGTGTGTGGAGTGACATGCGATCTTGTCCTAATATTTCTCAACTGAGAAATAGCTCAACACAGCTTTTCCCCACATCATGGCTGAGCCTCAGGTATGGCGGCTGGGCATTAGCTCAACCAAAACTGCACTCCCCCTTCTCACCTTCCAGCCTGAAGGTGGGCAGGAGGGGTTGGGGGACTAGGCCTCAGGGACCCTTCAGAGCACGCAGATCCACAGTCCTAAGAATATGCTTAAGGTTTGGTACCGCACATCAGTGTACTATGGTCAAGCCCTTCTCTTTGCTGATAAGGTCCAGAACTTTATCAATGTTTGAAATGGAAAAAATTTCAGACTAATGCATTCTTTTAACTGGAGGCCTTTTCCTTGGCCCAAGAGGTTCTAATCCATAGACATAAATAAATGCATGACCACAATGACTAACTTTTGCATTAAAGCTGAGTTGATGATCAATCATGATTTTAGTTTTGATAACAAGGAAATGCCCACCTGAACATTCAAAGCCTGCGATCAGTCTCACCAAAATCTTTCCCTGGCCACAGTGCTGCATCCAGCCCATGTGAGTGCTCTCACCTCTGTCCCCTCGATCAGTCCCCAGACACCTGGCAAGTGCCCCTCATAAGCCTTTGGTGGACCTAAAAGGTGCAGACCCGCACCCCCCCCCGCCACCCAGGTGTTGCCAGTGATGATTCACCTTCCACAGGCCACGCACCTGGTGTATAACCAGCAGGGAGCAGACATGCAGGAGGAAAGCATCTGGAAGGTCTCAGATCGGCTCAGACAGAAGTCAGAGTTCACACGCGAATCTTTACATACTCTGTTCACAGGAAAGGCCCCAAAGGTCCTAATTATATCATACTTTAGAATAATTTAAACTCCGATGATCCACGTTCCCCAGCTCATGATGGATAAAAACAGCAAGCTGACTGCGGGAACAACACCAAACAGGCCCACTAACAACATCAGGAGCATCAGTCAGCTACCTGACTGCAGGGAAGAGACCAGAAACCCCGTGCACATGCACACAAAGGGCTCAAACTACATTCTGTGACTTTTCGGTAAAAGAACAAAGGGTTCTGTTCCCTCAGCACCAAGCAGCCACACACAATGACAACCGTGAGTCATTCACTCACTCGCTCGCACCCATTAGGAAAGTATGGAATTCCTGTTTGCTACATTTTAGAACAGAGTCGGGGCAAAGTGTTTAAAGGAGAGGGTCTTCGAAAAATTTTCATGGAAAAAAATTATTTAAAATTAACTTTTTGGCGATGAACAGAGTCCTAGGAAATTTGCCTCTGCCGTCATTCATTTCTTTTTAAGATTTTATTTATTTGAGAGAGAGAGAGCACAGAGGCAGAGGGAGAAGCAAACCCCCCTCTGAGCGGGGAGCCTGATGTGGGGCTCCATCCCAGGACCCCGGGATCATGACCTGAGCCAAAGGCAGACACCACCCAGGCGCCCACCTCTGCCCTCAGTTCAAATGAAGCAATGCTGTGTGTGCTCAGTCTCACCAGGTGAAGCAAATACAAACATTTGCTTACAACAAATGCACCCTGTGATTTTTACCCCTCCACAGATTCCTATGCGATTTAAAAAATAAATAAATAAAAAAGAGCACAAGTTCCCTCGTTTCTCCCGGAAGCTGCTACCAAACTTCTCTCAAGATTTCAACAGTAAGGCGAACTGCTATTTTCATAAATCTGCCAGATTGTGGGTTTTGAATAGTTTCAAAACATACCAGAAGACTCTGTACTGGGCCCCTGCCAGCAAGGCTAGCTCAGTGACACAGTTAAGAAACAGACCTACAGATCACGCCCTCCCAAGCCCCTACTACGTGCCGGGGGCTCGATGACCACAGAACTGGAATCAACACAGTCCTCTGAGCTCAGACCAAGACCACCAGCAGTTTTAAAAAGCTGATAAGTGCTATGGAAACCCAGAGGAAGGACATCTAGTTTGCAGTAAGGCTCAGGCAAGGCTTCCTCAAGGAAGTGACCTCTGAGCTGAGACCCAAGGATGAGGAGCGATGTGGGAGGCAGGTGAACCTGAGCATTTCGGGCGCGGGGATCAGCACGTGCAAGGCCCAGAGGTAAGGGAAGAGGGCGTTTGTCAAATTATAAATGCTTCCTGGTTAAGCTCACTAGGATGGCTTTTCAGAGCGAGAAATGGGGGCAGGGTACAAAGCGATGTGGATTTCTGTACTGAGTCACAAGCAACCAAGGGGTGGGGGGAGGGCTGAAAACATACGACACCCTCTGCATCTACCCGCAACCCCAGGGGGATTCCCATGACAGCCTGAGCTAATGGCTGAGTCTAAGAAAAACCTTACTTTACTACCTGCTTCCTGAAGTCCCGACACAGAGAAACTCAGAGCAGCTGTTCTTCGCAGAGCCGGAATGCATCTGCTGATCTAAGCTACATATAAAGCTACAGATGTTTGCAGCAGTCAGCTCCCAAAACAGAAGGGAAACTATCTGATATCGCACGTGTGGTGAGGGTGGGCGTGGAGACAGGAGGGCAGTTTGACAATTAAAGTACATGAACTTCTAAAACGTGGCGGCTGGATTAGATCAGGGTTGGAAAATCCCCTCTCATCTTGTGTCCATAGCGCACGCAGCTCCTCATTCCCATCAGCTGCTTACTGAGCCTGGAATGAGGCCTCAGAATCCTTCTGAACAGAGCACACAACAGCCACTGCCAATCGGCGGAAGTTGACACGTGCTACAAAACCCATCTTCCCTGCCCGGTACATGATCTCTAGGGTCCTTTTTGGCTCTACTCTGATTCTCTAAGAGGCAGCCGTCTGAATGTTCACACTTCCTGGTCTCTGGACACGGAAAATAAAGCTTTTCCTCTATCAATGATCGCTTCGGTATGAAGGTGGGGATTTGGGCAAGGGGACACCCAGTCCCTTCTTAGATGGAGCTCCTCCTGACCCCAGTTGCACACCCTCCACCTGGCTGACGTCGGAAGGCATGGCGATGACCTGTTAAGACCAGAGAAAAGTAATGACGCAGAGTCCTGTCTCGCTAACTCCACTCTCCACAACCACAGAGGCCCGGGATCCGCAAACTGCCGGCAAGGCTGAGGTTTTAACCCTCACAGGCTGGAGAATGGACCCATTAGAGTTAATTCTGCCCTCCCCACGTGCCCTTCATGCCTACAGACCATGACTGCCCTTGCACAGAGCACACGATCGTTTGACTGAATCCCCAGAGGACAGTATTCTCTCCATCTTACAAACAAGAACAGGCTTAGACAAGCGGAGTCACAGAACGCAGATCGGGTCCCGGGCTGGTCACCGCCTGCTTTGCCCTAACTCCCTACCATCCCTGTCATTACTGATGGTCACAGTTCCTTCCAGAGCAAGGCTCTATCTGGCTGAGCATCTGATGCCAGCACGCCAGCGTGCAGGCAGTTAACCAGGTAAGCAGGTAGTGCCTGTTGCCTGGACGAGTCACATTAAACCGTTCACATCGAATCCCCGGGTAGAAGAACACAGAGAACGGGCTCACTTTCCTTCCCTGCTGGGATGGAGACCACGCCTACGTACGTACGTATTTTTTTCTTACTAATTCTACATGCTGCTCTCCTCTGCCTTATGTGTTGGGTCAATCACCAACTATGCTCTGCTCGGTTTCCTATTTAAAAAAAACACCCACTCCCTAAGGGTGCTTGTGGGGCTGTCTCGTCGATTTAAAACCAGCACTGCACTGAGCATGACCCCTGTACGTGTCTCCTCAGTGTAGACACCCCGAGACTCACCCACACATGGCACAGCTCTGCGGGCCCTCCCGGGGGCTCCGCTTACATCAAAAACTGCTGTTTATTACTATATTCACAGTCAGGGTCACCTTCCCCGGGCACTGCCGAGGAACAGAGTGGGTGGCATGTTCCTGGTGGGTGGGCCCATGGGGACCCTCCACACACCTGTCCCGGTCCATGCGGTCTGAATCAGGCACCTCCACCTGCTACCTCCCCATCTGAAGAGCAAACCCTGTGAAACCCTTACCTAGCTTTCTTACACCCAGAACGCGGCCCCCACCGGGCATTAACATAACTCCTTTTTCATTTAATTATTAAATAAATGGTTATCACAGGTGGACTCTGGCAGGTACGGAGTCACATGTCCGTGTGAAATGGGCAGAGGCCTCCCAAGCGCAGCCTGACCAGTGGGCCCCTCATTCCAGTGTCTGTCCACCACCCACAGCAAGCCTGCCCCCGTCCCATGGACACCCCAGCAGCACCGCGTGGGCAGCAAGAAGCCTCTGCCCAGTGACGGAAGGCAGCTGCTCCCAGGTGACCGAGAGCTCGGCAACAGCCACACCAAGCCCCTCAGACGGTATCACCCACCACAAGGGCTCCCCACTGCACCCAGCCTGCCTGAGCCACAGCAGGGGAGAGCTAATTCTCCCGAGCCCCCAACACCAGAAGACCAGAAAAAGCAGAATCGACCACCAGACTCCAGCGAGAGACCCAGCATTCGCACAGGCTGTAGGCGAGAAGGTGGCGGCCCAGGCAGGACAGGATGTGAGAGGCAGGGTCCCTCCCGACCACCAGGAGGAAAACTCAAAGCCCACATCCTATCAGTGACCATAAAGACCTTTCACAAATAACATCTCGTCCCTCCTCTGCGGACGGCCACGGCCACAGGGCACAGTCCCGCTGGAAGCCATGGCGTGGTTTCCGAAGCCGGGGAGCAGTCTCTGTGTCCAGACCAGCGCTAAGAAGTTTACTAAACAAAGGCTGGTATCCAGGCAGATCCCGCGGGCTGTGCAGAAGGCTGGCCTTTGGCCGCGCTGGAACGCCTGCCCGGGCCTGGTGTTAACCAAGCTCTTCACGTTCCAGGAAAAGCCAAGTGCTGGCTGGCAGCTCAAGTGCCCGGCAACCCCCGCGTCCTAGAGGGGACTGAAAAACTCATCTCTGAGTCCAGCCAGCAGCATAGAAGCAAAGTAGCAGGATGTGTGAAATAGGGTTTGGGGGCCTTTCGGAGCCTGTTCCCTCAAGGAGGGAACGGGGAGCATGAACAGGATCGAATGGCTGCAAAGTTGGTTTTCCTTTGTTCACTTACTTATCGCCTCTTCATTTCAAGGACGTGAGGTTTTTGTAATAAATACAGAAATAAAAACATATGCATACAAGATGAGATCAGAGTTAGGGAGAAATGAAAAAAATAAAGGTTTGGAGAAAGAACCCAAGAATCTCTCATTAACCCCCAATGGTGGATGCTTTTGACACCTCGTCCCTTGACAAGCAGGGTGTGTGGGAGGAGGGCAGGACTGCAGGAAGATGGCAGGGGAGGGAAGCCAGTCCTTGTGGTCTTTAAGGGCACACTTCTCAGGGGCAAGAAGATTGTTCCTAATAAGCCAGACTCCGGGCCCTCTTCCTGGCTTCCACGGGCACACCGGCCCAGCACAAGCTCCCTGTTCATCATCAAAACACAGAGCCACACCGTGTGGACTACAAGGGAAGGTTTTCATGGGATCTGAAAAGCACTTCCACAATGCCCTTGACAGGAGAGCAAGCAAACACTGAGAGGGTTAAATATTAAATTCCAGGAGTTTCAGGGAGTTCCCGTTTCCCTCCGGCCTTTGAAATATAAACTTCAGCTGTGACAGGGACTTCCTCCCAGTGTCCCGAGTATGATGCCCCTCATGGGATTCCCAGCACAGTTCCACCCCTCTGAGCTCCTCCATCCCAGGACACCTTCCCTTCTGATGCTCTGCCACACACCTCCTCCAGGAAGTCTTCCTGGCCTGCCCAGGCAGAGCACATTATCTGCTCTGCACTCTGTGGAAAGTGCACTTACATCATTTCTTACTCTAGAACAGATCTAGTAGTTACCAACACTGCCTTCCTCCCGTCCCTTCCCCAAAAAAGACTGGGGGCTTCTTGAGCAGAGACAGCCTACTTGTTTCCAGGGTCCCTGGACCCAGTGGGAGAGGGTGGGCATTTGACACAAAAGCTGAAGGAGAGGGACAGACTGAGTTTCTCTATGGGGCCTCTGGCTGAGGGGTAGTCTGCTCAGAAAAGGAAGGGAACAGGGCCATTCTAGTCTTCTATTGTGGGGGGGTTGGAAAGTGGCCCTCCAGTCTCCTCAGCCAGAGCAGCAATCGAAATGGAGGCTTGCGTGGGGTGGGAGGAAGGACAGTCATAGCATCTGTGGGCACAGAACGCTCTGAGGTCTCAAGGTGCTTTCTGTCACTGGAAGCCCTTCGAGGACCCCCAGAATATGGAGAAATCTAAAGACCAAGAGCAAGCCCACTGAAAAGAAATAAACGGAATCCCCCAGGCTATCCTCCAAAGTTCCCGCCGTATTCACAGAGAGCACTCTGCAGGGTCTGGGGTCAGCCCCTCCATGGACCCGGGAATCTCGCCAGGTGTCTAGAATACAAGAAGCACCACGCGGAATGATGACTGTGGCCGCCCTCCTGCCTATCCACGTATATATCCATCTGCGGAACTTACGGTGACAGCTGTGTGCCTCTGAAGGAGTTCCCTCTCCTCTCTGGGCTGGGTTTCTGCACCTGCATGCCTCCCACCCTTCCGTTCTGCACGTCTGAGCTGGGATCAGCCATTTACAAGTCAGAAAACCACTGCTGCACTTGGATACAAACCTTGGAAGAAAAGCCATGCTCTCTTCCAGCGTGACTGCTGGATGATTCATCAGAGAAATTAATTCGCTAACACCCTGGCTTCCTGTCAGGCAAATCTAGTCTTTTTTTGTGTGGCACGGTGACAGGCCTGGCTGCTGAGAAAGCAGGGCTTGAAGGGACCGGGGAGCTGGTCTAGGTCTGGTCCAGAACCCTCCCTCATTCTACGGATAAAGCAGACATCACCCTCTCTTGGTTCTCGTGACTTCTTCCAGAACAGACTCTGGTAAACCATGCAAATGTACTTAATGGATGCGCAAGATGGTGGGGGGAGGGCAGTTTCCAGTGCATCATCTTGGGCCTTGCGGATCCACACACATGGTCCTGGGCAGAGATCAACTCTCACTTGACCCTGACCATTGACATTCGACCTCTGCATCTGGGAGAGCATGTGTTTAACACTTGCCAGGAGCACTGGCTTGAAGGAATAGGGAAGTGGGGACAGGATAGAGGAGGAGATAAAGGTGGGTCTCCAGCATGCATGCTTTATTTACTGAGCACCTACTATGTGCCAGGCACTGCTCTAAACACCTAGAATACACTGGCAATAATATAAAAATAAAAAACCCAAAGATTCCTGCCTTCATGAGAGATTACATCGTGTGTGTGTGTGTTTGTCTAGATGCTCTGCTGGGCCCTGTCCCGCCCCTGGCACCCGGCTCCATTGAGGTGCATTTGCCAAAAGAAAAAAAAAAGCCCCCCACACAACCAAAAACAAAACAAAACCCTAAACTGTGAAATGTTATAAATAATAGTACGGTGCCAACATCAGCCAAAAAGAGCACAGCCATGCTCCTAAGATATGTGTGGCAAAATTAGTAAAAAAGCACCCCTCCCACCTCCCAAGCCCACTTCTAGGCAACCACACAAAAAAAGAAACCAACTTTGTTCTTTATTTAAAAAGAAACCCAAAATGCTTCTTCACTCATCTATATTTTAAAATTTAAAACAGAAAACACTATTCCATAAATATGCCTCTCTGTCTTCTTGCTGGTGGGTCTCCCTTGCCAACCTCCCTGTTCTCAGAGGCCTCCTGGGGCCCCTGTCAAAACCTACCCAAGCATGCGACCAGCTCACAGCTCCCCGGCCGTGACGCCATGGTGAGGCAGCCCCAACCCTCCGTGTGCAGCCTGCCCAAGCCACGGGCACAGGCCCTGCCTGGAGGACCCCCCCAAGCCAAGCTCACTGCCAAGCCGATGCGCACGGTCTCTTCCCAGCCTCTCCTTCAGAGCTGGTGACACCACCTTTTTGACAGATGTGTACTGATTCTAGTCGGTGCTAGGGACACTCCATTCACCTGTCACAGGCTCAAAAGCAGCTCCTCCACAATGTTCTAAACCTGAATTGTGGTGAAGGTTGCACAATTCTACACCTTTATGACAAAAAAAAAAAAAAAAAAAAATCACTACGTTGTATACTGAGGATGGGTGAATTTTATGGTATGAAACTATACCTCAATAAAGCAATTTCAAAAACAAGTCAGTGTCCAATCCTTGCAGATGCTTCTGCTCATCACCAGACCCAAAGTGGGGACCTGTGTCCTCTGCATATGGACAACCTCTCTCGGCCCCATGTGGTTCAGAGGCTGAACAGAGACTCTGCTGAGGGGGAGGCTGGAGCCAGGGTCCCAGGGTATGGAAGTAGTGGGTGAAGGGGCCGGAGTACAGGCTTCCAGATGGCAGCAGGAAGGGGGGGAGTGGGGACACTGACAGGGAAGAGAAGGGACACCACCAGAAGGAGGGTGGGCCAGCTACACAGCACGACAGCGTGACAGGGTGGCTGGATGCGGAGTGGATGTGTTTGACGTTAGACTGGACCATACGCCACCGCCATGTCCGTAGGTCAAAATGGTCAAATACTGGCCCAACCTGACACATCTGCATGCGATACCGATGGGGAGCTCAGGCTCCGGGGGTCTGCTTACGGGCTACAGGACCGAGGGCTTGTCACTTAAACCCTACGAGCCTCTGTCTTCTCATCTATAAATGGGATGGCACAGCTGCACCCCAGAAGCACGATCCCATTCCCGTGTTTTAACACATACACGGTGCCCAGCATGTGGCGGGCTCACCAAGGGCTCAAGGAGGGAGCATCCTCCTTTCCTGCTCCTCGCCTGCCTCTTCACCTTACACCTCTGGCTGTCTCCAGAGCAGACAGAGCAGCAGAACTAAGCTTGAGCCACCAACCTCCCACAGGCATCTCTCCCCACCCCTATAAAACCAGCCCCTGAACAAATCAGCACAATTCTGCTCAGCAAAGCAGCCCCCCCCCTTTCCTGACGTTACTAGGGAAACACGAGAGTGCCAACTGCCCCTGGGGCCCGGGGCTGTGGCTGGGATGGGCTGCATCCGGCATCCTCTACCTGGCGGGGGGGGGGGGGGGGGAACCCTGAAATAAAGCCAGAGGACAAATGGCCCGAAGGCAGAACCAGAGGCAAGGCGAACCAAAGGCTCCCCCGTTAGTTACTAGCACACGGAGTGGGGGGAGGGCGTTCGCCGCCAGGAGACACCAGGTGGGCCTGCGCGGCCACTGCAAAGCCATGGCTGTGCAAGGCCGTGGGTGCTCATGGCCAGCTATGCTAGAGACTAAGCGGAGGCCCGAGAAACCTCTTCCTTTCAGCTCACACGGAGAAAAGGCAGACACGCCAGCCCGCGGGGCCCCCGGAGGACACCCGCTGCCGCTGACCCGGTGGCTCCAGATGCTACTGCAGCTCTCGGGCACCACGCCACTGAGATACCACTTCTCCGTGAGAACTGTCCTGGGCCGATCCCTCGGGGTTCTCCTCCTTCAGTCCTGAGGCAACACTAGCTACTCTCATGCACAGGGGCAAGGGCGGCCAGACGCTGGCGGGAAAGAGGAGATGCCACAGAGGAAAACTTCGGTCCTTTCTGTATAAGCCACCCCTCTGTGGGGTCTTTCCTGCACTCCTGGACCCTCACCCATTCTAGGAGGCCAGAGACCAACGCCAACCAGGTCTCCGCCAGCACAAGTCCCAGCCGGCGAGTACGCTGTCCCTGGGGCCTGCACGCCGACGCCCATGAGCCATGCGTGCGGGTCAAGGCACACAGATGTGGCAGGGAAGAAATCCACCACCCTCTTCAACTCACCCGGTGAGTTAGCTGGCAGGTATGAGCGACGCTCTGATTTTCTGGAAGGTGTCCAGGAGGACATTTTTCTCAGTCCTTCAAAGTCACACCGAGGGCCCCAGCCTAGGACTTAGAAACCTTGCCCACGTGGGCTCCAGAGACCGGTGGGAGGCGTGCAAACAGATACAAGATGGGACATGCTGGAGAGATCCAGCACGGGGTGAATGAAAGCGTGGCGGGATCCCCGCGGAAGGAACATTAGTTCCCTCGAAAGATTCTTTCTTGCCAATAGCTACCACATCCCATGATGGTGTGGGTTCCACGCTCACTAAGGAGAGAGCCCCAGCAAGTCCACCACACGACTCAGGTCCCTAAGACCGAGGAAGCGGTGGCCTCGCCTGCCTCTGCACTTGCAAAGGAGGGGTTGGGAGGACTCATTCTTAAGGGGAAAAAAGGCGCGCTTGGCTTCCTGCCTCAGGGTAATAAACCACCCTTCAAAAAGCTCGCCGGAACAATCACGTGTTTTCACCGAGCCGGCCCAGAGCTGGTCGTCAGAGCTGTGCGTCCGGCAGCTGCTCGGGGCCCGCGGCACTGCGCCGGGCACCGCAGGGGGCAGCTTCCACTCACCAGACAGCGGGTCTTTGCCAATCATCAAGACATTGGGCAAATTCATTACGATCAGCTGCTGGAGAACTTCCTACAGAAACAAAGGGGGAAAGATACTGTTAAGAACAGGAAACAAAATTAAAGAATGACTAAGAAAATTACAGTTTATCAAGTCACTGGATGAACGTGCATGTGGCCATTAAGCGCTAAGTATGAAGATCCTCTAGAATAGGAAGGAATATTTAGGATACAAATAAACGTGGAAAGTCCAAGTTAATTATACTTCTACCTTGATCATGAACAAATAAAAATCATGCCTGCAGATGGATGGAGACCTTGGGAAAAAGATCTACTGCAGGCTGGGATAGAGGATTAGGTGTAAATTTCTTTTTAAGAGAGGTCTTTATTTTTATTGTACGGTTTGCTGGTGCAATTAAAAAAAATAGAGTAAAGATGAGAGATAAGCTACGGAGTCTTTATAACCTGATGATTCAGGATCCTAGCATTCAGCATGTCTTTGGTACGAGCTGTAAATGAGGAGACTTCTCTCATTTACAGCAGCGGCTTCCCCGGGAGAGGGGGATAAATCACAGCTAATCTGCACCCGTTAGAGGTGGCGCGAGGAAATGAGCCGCCTTCTGGCCCTCACACCAAGGGGCTTTGAAAGAAGGCCCAGGCACCAGCCATCAGTCATGCCCCCCGTGTCTGGGCTCTTTAACAAGCTCCCCCAGCGGAGTGTGCTGGCCCCGATACACTGTTTCCCAGAGCACTTCTCAGGACAGGTCTTCTTCCCTGCCCTGATGTGCCTTGTTTTTCACCAATCAGAAGATAAAAGTCTCATTTTTACGGAGACAAGTAAGGAGGCAGGTTTTCTCAGGCTTAACATATTACAAAAGTGGTCACTACAGAAGTTCTTCCAAAAGTGGTCACTAAATTCTTCACCAACAAAGCTCCTCTTACGCCTTTAAAAAAAAAAAAAAAGATTATCTGAGAGAGAGAAAGAGCGAGAGAGAGCACGAGGAGGGCGGAGGGGCAGAGGGAGAGGGACAAGCAGACTCCCCGCTGATCGAGCCTGACGTGGGGCTGGATCCCAGGACCTTGAGATCATGACCTGAGCTGAAGGCAGATGCTTAATGACTGAGCCACCCAGGCGCCCCTCTCTTATGCCTTTTTAATAATGTTTCCAGTGAGACGGCTTTTTTCCAGCGTCACTCTACTGCACAATGTGAACACGAGGATCTCTGTATTCTATATACTGCCAACTAGCGCTGATGAAGAAAACGGGGACAATCACACAATCCCCTAACCCCACAGGGCCCAGGTGAACACCCCAGAACGATGTCCAAATCGTCAGCTCAGAGTGGTAGCCTTGGCAAGCATGCCCGGAGAGGCCAACACCTTCAAAAGATGTATAAAATGATCTCATCCTCCCCCTCAGTGTCTTTCTAAGGCTCCTGTCTACCCCAGACTGGGGCGGTGGGGGAGGAGAGGAGTGGATGCGGACCCAAACACACCGGACCCCTCTCCACCCAATGCTGGCGAACGTTTTTATTATCTGGGGTCGCAGGTCACCACAGGAGATGCTCATGTTTTCTCAAACACTCTTCGTTGGCAAATACCTGTGCTAGACACAAGTGTGAGCTGTAGAGCGCCTCAGCCCTCCTTCGGGGCCCGAAAGAAGTCAACACACATACAAAACAGTCTCTCAACTGAATGCTCTTGCCAAAGGATTCCACAGTCTCACCCTGGGGCAAAACACACATGAAGAGTACAATCAGCAAAATCCACTTTCCAGCTCGCTCATCCAGCAAAAGTAAAGACTCCAGGCCAGATTAAGCCCATTCAGTCACGGAGTCGCTCTTCTGCCTCAACACTAAACTCAAGTGCTCAGCCCTGCTTCTGGAAGATTTACTTGTTATCACTGTCCAACCAGCTATAGCCCCTTTTGAAGTCTGGGCTAGTTTCCGTCGGTCACTGTCCAAGGGTCTGGGGCATCGGCGCTATGATCGGACTGCTCACACTTATAAAGGAGACACAGAACGTGAAATCATCTCGAGGAGCTCACAGAAAAATACGAGGTGGTATTTTTATGCTAATGATGATCTCAGCAAAAGCTCGTTGGAAACACTGCTAGAAACTATTGCTAGAAAACCCACGTATTCTCCCAAAACAGGGTGTTTTACTTTTAATTTTCCCACAAGAAATGTATCCCTTGTGCAATCAAGTAGTAGTATTTTATGAACAGATGATTTTTAAAATTTGTTCCTTTCAAAAAAATAAAAAACAAAACAAAACACCGTGGGTCTCCTAAGATCTAATCCTGTGGCCCAAAGCACTCCTGAGACATTAACCATCTCCCTAGAGAACCACCAAGCATGTTTTCAGCAAAAGCAGGCTCCGAGGTATCAGAGCCATCCAGTAGAAATACAGTGCGAGACATATATTAATTTCAAATGTTCTAGTAGCCACCCTAAAAAAGGTGTGTCTGTGTGTATGAAAATACTCGAATAATACGTTAAGCCAACATATCCAAAATACCATCATTTCGCCACATAACTAACATAAAATCATGAAGGAGATATTTTACATTCTCTTCTCAGGCTAAGGTCTTTGGGATCCAGTGAGGGGATTATACCCAGGGCCCATCTCAACCCAGATGCGAAATTTTCATCGGAAACACTCGATCTGCACAAAGTAGCTTCACACCCCCAAGTTGTCCCCAAGACAGTTAAAAGTTTTCCGATGCCTGAATCAAACAACAGTTTTCAAATTTCATTAAAATTTCACGTCCTCGGTCACACCAGCCGCACGAGGAGGCCCCAGAGAGCCACATGTGCCTAGCAGCTGTCATGCCCCCGACATGACAGTCAGTCCCCTCGGGGTGGCAGGGCCTCCAAGGCGACAGGCCAGGCCCTCCATCTAGTGGGGACGTGAGGTGGTTGCTGACGAGGAGACCCTCCCGCCCAGGACTGAGAACAGAAAGCCACTGTGCAGGCCGCAGCTGACATCGGCCGGCTCGCCGGGCACCTGGTCACACCCTGGCCGGCTGCGTGGGGTGGGACAGAGCCAGGACGGAAAACACAAGCCAAGGGGTGTGCTCTAAGCAGCCCTCAAATTTGCCAGCAAGCCCTCCCAGTTCTGCAAAGAGCAAAAGCAAGGCCACTGTCACAGGCTGAGGCCAGGATGAGGGACAAGGGCACACACGAGCCTCCACGCAGCCTCGGTCTTGTCACCACATCCTTGTGACCTGATGGGCAGGAGGGAAGAGGCAGAACCCTCACCCTCTGCAGAGTGGGGAGGACGAAGGGTTAAATCTGGAGGTCCAGGGGGGATTTTGATCCCCTCCTCTGAGTGGGTTATCGGATCCTAACAAAAGATGCTGGGGAAGCCCCAGATGTTCCTTTTCATAAACGAAGCCACACATCGCATCCTGGAAGGTTCCCACTGGTAACTGCTGTAAACAAACTAAGAGTCCCAAGAACAGATGAGAGGAGGGTGGGCGTATAGGATTCTCAGCGGCCGAGGGCTGGAAAGTGCTCTGTGATGTAAAAAAGGGGAGAGAGCCCACCTGAAACCAGCCTGGCTGCAAATCCAGGAGCTGGGATCTTATCAGAATTCCAAGTTCCTCCCAGGCCGTCAGCCCTACACGCAGGGGGAGGGAAGGGGCCGGCCAGGACACTCGGCAGGGAGCGTCTGTCGCCCCAGTTGGTGGGTGCCGGGGCTGCGCATCTGTGTTCGCATGTGGTGTCAACAAGCCTGGAGGGTTGCCCCCCCCGCCCCGCCCCGCCCCCGTCGGATTCCCAGCTTCCTGATTTCAGCAGCATCCCAAGGGCGACGACGCAGGGCCCATGGCCTGGCTCTAGAGGTCATGGCTGGGGAGAAGTTCTGAGAACAGAACCAGGCGGCTGAGTGGCAGGAAACGGCTCCCTTCCTATTCGAATCCTCTCCTGACAAGTACACATGTATTCAGTGGGGAGGGAAAGCACAGGACAGTCGGGGGGAGCCCCATTCAGGGCCTCACGGATCATGGAACACTGGCAGTGACAGGAAGGATGACAGAAGGTGCTGATGAGCAGATTCCAGAGGCGCCGGGTTACTCGCACACCTCACACTTGATTACAACTAAGCGGGTGGCCACGGTGGACCCAGGAGCACGGCTTCACCGCCTGGGACGCCAAACGCTTGTCCTGCTGGTCTCTGAAACCCGGGCCACAATGTGGGCTGCTGCCACAAGGCCAGGCCACACCCTCGGCACCCTCCTGTCCCCAGCCCTCCTCAAATCCTCCCCAACCTCACTCCTCTCAGGGAACGTTCAAGGTTTCCCAAACGTCTGCACTTAGCGGCTATAAGCAAAGTCTCAGGATGAAAAGATCTAGAAGGCTCTGTCACTGCCCTGTGGACAGCGCTGCCTGGCTAGAGGCAGAAGGACACAGTGAGGGGGAGTCAGAGGCCTGAGGCAGCATTGCAGGGGCTGGGAGAGACCCGGGAGGGACCCCAGCAGGGGCCTGATGTGACCCCCTCGCTCCCAGGGCTTGTAAATGAAGCTCAATTTCTGCATTCTGTCCAGTCACTCCGTTTAATTGTTAGGTCCCTGCGGGAGGTGGGCCCCCCAATTCCATTCTGGCCAGTCCCCATTCAAGACTTACAGAGAGTGTACCCACCCGACCATGGCAGCTGAATGTCCTGGAAGAACCAAAATGAGCCCGTGCTTTCTCCCAGGACCTCCTCTCTTCGTTTAGGAACAGGGGACTCAGCTCAGGCCCCTTAAAATGCCCTACACACTTACCCCTGGGCATAAGTGCATGTACCCCAAACTCTTAGTAAACGGTCCACCTCACAGTACAACTATCAATAACAGTATATTAAAAGGAGGGCCTAAAACACTCCCCCAACACCTCAAAATACAAATGAAAGTATGACGAGGCATGTGATAGAGGAGAAGCACCTCAACACTGTGGCTTCGAACGGGTCCCGGGGGCTGGTTAGGTTCTCAGAGACCCAGCGCTCATCCTGGTTCTTCAGACCACAAAAGATGCTTAAGACACGGATACACAATTGCATGTACGGTACTGAAGGCATGTTAGTAAAGAAAGGGAAACTCTCAAAGAGAATCTACCACAATGACAGCACATTCTTTCCTAGGGCCACCAGGACAAGGGCAAGATTTGCCAACATTTTCTACCGATCCTGTGATGCTCATACCACCTTAAATGATGCTATTCGAACCCCGTGGCACGGCTTCTCGCGCAGCATGCATCTGCCAGCGACTGAGCTACGAAATGACAGGCTCGTGAAAATTATCTTTTCCTTCGAGACAATTCACCATGTATCCAAGAGGAAAATCAACTGCCTTACCATTTTTTAAAACACCACCCCCCTGCTCCCAAATCGAAGTGCACTCTGGCATCTCCCACCAGGAAACGCAAAGCCTCCCCCAGCTGGGAGGAGCAGATGCCAGCCAGCAGGACCCAGGCGACCCCGGACCAGGAGTGGGGGCAGGGCTGACTTACAGGGAGGCCCTCGGGGGCGGGGTGGGCTCCAGAGCCCCAGGCCCTTGAAGATAGAGGCTCAGGGCTCCCAGAAAAGTTCCATCCACTGCCTGGGGGCAATGCAGAGGCCGCACTGAAGAGGCTCACCATCCTGCCAGGGCCCAGCTGGACCTCTGTGCCCACTCAAACAGAAAGGTCATTTTCTTCCCCCCGTGGAAGAAATGCAAGGTCCTGGAGAAGTTGCAGGGTGGAAACGTGTGTGTGTGTGTGTGTGTGTGTGTGTGTGTGTGTGTGTGGCCTGTTGGATTAAGAACACGGATGTCATGAAGACACTGAAGGAATTCTTTTTCTCCCCTCCAAATGAAACTCCGTTTTGTAGCTTAATACTGTGCTGGGAAAACAAAACAAGTGTTGCTAAAGGTCAAGTTTTCGGGCCCACGAGTGACCCTCCATAGGGGTTTGGATAGGAGCTGATGTTGAGTAAATGAGGGGAAATCCCCGAAAAGTTAAGACAATCACCCACAGAGGCATCCAGAAGGTCACCGAGGTGGTCAGGATGGTCCGAACAGAAAAATGTGCCTTCCACAGAGCCAAAGAAACAAAGAGCCTTGCTATGGACCTAGCCACGTTCTCAGAGTCAATACTGAAAATCAGAAACACGCGTGGTATCGGCTTTGAGTGTACACCCAACCCACCTTTACGTCTGCAGGTCAGATATTCAGAAGACACATGCTGAGCACCCTGCTGTGAGCTGAGAACTCTCAGCCTGAATGGAAAGGCAGGGGGGTAGAAAATCATAGCACAGAGGGCGCGGGTCAGAGCAGCACAGCACAAGGAGCACAGCCAAACTCTGCCCAGGCAAGTCTGGGAAGGCTTCCTGGAGGCGGTGTCTGAGCTGGGCTATGCAGAACGCTTAGGAGTCCCACAGGAGGAGAAAGCCCAGAGATGTCTGAACTGCTAAATGGGGCCAACAAGTCAAGCCTAGGGTTACACTGTACTATACACTTTGCAGTTCCCACTGGGGCACACTTTCTTCCCCCCACAACCCTAGCCTCCACTCCTCCCAGTCAGAATCCTATTCATCCTCCAAAGCTCATAGAAAACATCACCTTCTCCATGCAGCTACCTTTGATGCCCCGAATCACATACCATTTTCTTTCCTCTGAATTCTAAATGCTTCATTTGCCCACATTCGTGGCCCTCTCACATTTTGCCCTGTCACTCAACGCCCCACTCAGAGGCAGTGAAAAGCTGCTACGGTGACAACTGACAAAATCAGACTGATCAGAAAAGATTCCTCAAAATTTATATTAAGATTTTCAAAAAAGGGGGTGCCTGGCTGGCTCAGTCCATTAAGCATCTGACTCCTGATCTCAGCTCAGGTCTCGATCTCAGGGTTGTGAGTTTAATTAAGCCCCACATCAGGCTCCACACCCAGCATGGAGCCTACTTTAAAAAAAAAAAAAATTTTTTTTTTTTTTTTTTTTTTGGAAGAGGTGTCCTGTCTCTCTCACACTAACAGGGGAATCAAGTCCCGAAAACCACCTGCTTTCTCCACCACCGTGATGGAAGTAACTCAACTCTCTTCGCCTGGAACCCTGGCAAGATCAGCTGCTGTATGTATGCCTTAAGATTCACCAGCCTGCAGATGTTAACGAAAGTTAAAACATCTCAGAGTGAGTTTGCAGTGCTGGTTTGGATACTTTTCCATTGTTAATTCCCAAATATGATCGTTCTAGGAGGAAACAAAGCAAAACAAGGCTCATTAAAAATTCCTACATTACAGAAGTGACTCCGACAGGAAAGATACCACCCGAATTCCAATGCTCCCAGTGTCTATTCCAGTGCCCTATAAGAGAAGAGATGTCTAAGCCCCACAGCAAGAACCTTGCTAGGGAGTACACGGCACTAGCAAGGGCCCACGCAGGTCACACACCTCTGGGACTCCACAAGGCTGAGATGCCCACGGAGCACCCCAGACCCACAGAGCTGGGGAAGTGCCAGGGTCCTCCGCACGCACCACACGGTTTATGCTCACGTCATCAATGAGCTGTCCTCCACACGACACATCTCAAAACCTCCCACCTGGATCTGGCCGAGAGGGGTTCCTTAATGCCCTTCAACACTCCTCGGTCAAAACCAAAAACTGCCTGAAAGCCTGGCCTTGCCAAACACACACCCAACCGCAGCAAGGTGCCATCACTTTCCTGCTCCCCCCAGTCTCGTGAGGCGGTCAGGAAAAGAATCACTAGGATTTCCAATCTGAGAGAACCACGGCACAGTGCTGGTAACGGGGCTTGGTGGCAGGGTCCAGAGCGACGGCCAGGAACAGCACTCTGGGTGGTGAGCTCTCCCCGGGGCCACGCCAACTGCCCCGTGGCCCAAACTGGAGCACTCCGTATCGGTGATGCTGGCCTCATACCTTCCGTAGGGATTCACGGTACTTACAGCCTGCTGCCCTCTCCCCGGCAAATCCTGCCCCCCGCAGTATCACCTCATCTGAGATCAAGAGGGACCTGACTCCAACACCATGCGCCCCAGCCCGCTTTCTGGGATATCACTGCCGAGAGCACAAGTTTCTAACTGAGCTGCTGGGAGGAGATGTAAGCCTGATGATTTATCCTCGGCCGCCTGTTCAAAGCCTGGGCCCGTGGGGCCACGTGCTTGTGATTCCATCTGGACAAGGGGCTCTGGCTTGTACCGCATTCCCTCTGACTGGGGCAGGGAGTCCTGGCAAAATGAGTGGGTAATGAAGTACTTTTATGTTAAGAGGCTGTCACGTAAAGCTGCTGATAGATTCAATCCATCTGTTCTAACTCCTTTCAATTAATCCTGGGGTCCCCAGGGCCTGAAACCAGTTCAGAGTCACACGAGCCCAAGAGTACTGGTTTCCCCTAACTAGGCCACACTGCATCTCTGCAACCGTGATTTAAAGCTACCGATTTGGGCCATCCAGGGTTACTGCGGCAGGAGCAAACCTCCTGCCCCCATGTTCGTAGCTGCCTCTCCTTGTGGCTCTGTGCACAAAAACAAACTAAGACCATGCTTTATTCACAGAAAGGAAAATAAGTATTTCCTCTGAGCAGATCAAGGAGCAGACCTGTGGGAAGGAGCCCCTGGAAACGCAATCACCACTGTGTGCAGGCAAAGCTACTTGCAGTGTGACCTCAGGCAAGCCGCACCCTCATCTGTTCCAGGACCAGGACCATCTCTAAGGGATGTCTGGCTCCTTCAAAAGTCAGGGGAGGGGAAGTGGAAAAGGAGACAGGGTGTTGGCACGGAGGAGCACGCACATCTTTACGAAGTTACTAACTCAGGGCTGCCAACTCTGAACCCAGGCAAGTGCCCACATGGCCCAGAAGAACCCAGGGGAAACCCAACAGGGACGGGGGCTGGAGGATGCTCAAGTGTCCCCGCAAAGGCCTGTCACCTTCCCTTTAGGGCTGGTGTGATACCTGGGAAGCTCTGTGGGAGGAGTTGTCTTATCTGATGCTGGGAAGTGCCTGTTGTGAGCCCCTGGACCAAAAACGGTTATGGGGGAGCCCCAGAAGCATGGGGAGGGCACTGCATTCAGCTCCTCTGAGAAGAATTTCTGCCCATAAATGCTGTTTCAGAAACCACTTTACATGGTAAATACAAGCCTGTCACCAGCAACCAAAGTTGGGTTCTAGGGAAGAACAGGAACCACAGGTGCAGGGAGCGGGGGCAAGGGGTCCCAGGGAGACCAGCAGATGGACACACAGCCCTGCCGACAGATCCCAGCCAACAGCAGGGGGCTAGTGAGACGAGCTTTTAAAACTGAAAGAGCCTTCCAGATTACCTACAGAGCAAGGAAACTGAGGCCCAGAGCGGAAAATCATAGGGGTGCAGCATCACATCTGGTTCTAGAAACCCAGGTCTCCTCTGACTCTGCCCTAGAGCTCTTTCCAGTACAGCAAGGAGCTCACTTCCATTCATCGGTGTCTACTGAGGGCCTCCTACACCCAGGAACATGCTCCAGCAGGAGCTGCGGCAGGGGGGCCGGAGGGGGGTCCTGTCCTCACACTCATTGCCTGGAGTGGCTCATGCCCTGTGCTCTCCTCCCAGCAAGAACATCAGCATCAGTGCTTGGCGTTGACACAAGGAACCCCAATCCATGGCAGTGAGGGATCTTACAGCTGTGGGCCAGCAACTGGAGAATTCCTTTTTTTTTTTTAACATATTTATAAATTTTTTTTATTCTTATGTTAATCCCCATACATTACATCATTAGTTTTAGATGTAGTGTTCCATGATTCATTGTTTGTGCATAACACCCAGTGCTCCATGCAGAATGTGCCCTCCTCAATACCCACCACCAGGCTAACCCATCCTCCCAACCCCCCTCCCCTCTAGAACCCTCAGTTTGTTTTTCAGAGTCCATCGTCTCTCGTGGTTCATTCTTCCCCTCCTGCTACCTTCTTCTTCTTCTTTTTTTTTTCTTAACATATATTGCATTATTTGTTTCAGAGGTACAGATCTGAGATTCAACAGTCTTGCACAATTCACAGCGCTTACCAGAGCACATACCCTCCCCAGTGTCTATCACCCAGTCACCCCATCCCTCCCACCCCACCCCCCACTCCAGCAACCCTCAGTTTGTTTCCTGCGATTAAGAATTCCTCATATCAGTGAGGTCATATGATACGAGAATTCCTTTCTTCAGGCTTCTTGGAAGAGTTGACATTTCTGTCGATGGGTAGGTGAGGGCGGGCGTGGGGCTCACAGGCAGCACCACCTGTTGGCCAGAGCGCAGCATGCGTGCAGCGGAAGGCTAGAGGAGCCGCCAATGCTGCCTGGTCCCAGGGACCCAAACTGCTCCCCTACATCACCTGTAGGTGGGGGGCCCTGGGCTGATTTCCTGGGCACCTTCTGCTCTGGGCCTGCCCACAGAGCTTCGGGGGAGAGGTGTGGCTCTCTCCTGCCCCAGTACACACCCCAGCAGCCCTCACCCATACCTGGTGTTGCAGCAGCTCCCTCAGTCCCAGGGTACAAGCCAGAGCAGGAGGGGCAGAGAGTACCCGGAGCCTCAAGCTGCACGTGGCGGCCTGCTAGGACCTGCGAGGGCCCGGAAAGGCAGGCAGGGAAGCCAAGCCATCCCAGCACCCCGCCGTGTGAGCATCACAGGACCCGAGGCACCGACACTCCCAAGTCAGCCAGGCTTCCACACATCCATCTCCCCAGGGCAGGGAGAACAGACGGGCAGCCAATCGCTCTCACGGACACCAGTGTACTTCTGGGCGCCTAATGGGTGTCGGGTGGTATGCTGGTGTGTGCGCGGTGGGGGTTACAAAGAGAAGACCTCTGTCCTCAAATCTACGATATGCAGACAGACAAGCTCTGCAAACCTGCAGGAAGCAGTGGGGGTGCCCAGGTTGTGTGCGCATGGGGCTGGGCTCTGCCCGGGAGACAGACCCAGGGGACAGACCCGCTAGCCAGAAGGGAAGGTGAGGCATTTGACTTGAGGGACAACAGGAGAGGCTAATCCGGAAAGGCTTTCAGGAAGAGGTGGCACTGAGCTACAGTGGAACAAAGAAGAGCAGGTGCCATCCAGGCATATGAGTACAGATCGGGGTCAGGTTGGCAGCAGGGAAAGGAGGCAACAAGGCAGAGGAAGCAGCAGAAGGCGCTCCCCCACCTCATGTGTCCCACCATGGGCACTGGAGTCAGACCCCCCAGCACAGTCCCAGACGCAGCAGCAGAGGGAGCTGGGGCCCCGCATGTGTGCTCTATGCTCAGCTGCACGGTGGCAGCCGTGACTCTGCTGTCCCCAAACCACCAGCAGCCTCTTGCTGCTGGGCCTCAGCTCCAACCCCCTGCCGGGTGGCTGGGCAAGCAGGTGGGCATCACCCCTAAGCTACAGGAGACGGAGCATGGCGCCTGTTCTAGACACACGCCTGCCTCCTGCTTAGGGTCCCAACTCAGACCAGCTCTGTGAGGCACACACGCAGGAGGCCGTCAGAGACCAGACGTGAACCCATAATGGAAGACAGCCACAGCTATCTGGGTGTGGGGGTTCACCCTGGAGGTCCTCGGGAATGGGGAAACCCTCCCTACCCCCAGGATCACCCCACACCCCTTCTCCTTCTCTGTGGCCCTGAATTAGGTCCAGGTGAGCGGGAGGACTGAACAGGACCACCACCTGACCATCCTTTTCTTGCTCTTACTTTCTCTTCTTTTCCCTCCGGTCTCTGGAGGAAAAGCACACTAGACAGCCTGCGGAGAGAAGGGCTGGCGGGTGCTGTGCTGAGAACGCTCAGGGCAGGCCTAGGCTGGGGCGGGGGGAAGGGGGGGCGGGGGGTGGTGTGTGCATGGTCGATTAGTGATGCCTGCCTCCACTAGAAGTGAGCTGGGTAAGACTGGACTATGGCCTCTGTCGCCCCAGCTCCCACCTCCAAAGAAGCTGCAGGTAAAAGAGATGGTACAAGTTACTGAGAGGTGACTTTTGGCTCCGAGGAGGGATTTCTGTGAACCAAGGGAGAAGTGCCCACAGAGGGCTATAGACTCCTTCCGCTGGGTCAGGAGCGCGGGGACCCTTGCATGTGGAGGGAAAAAACTCAACTAACTCTAAGGTCTACATTGTAGAAGGGGGAGAACACATTTACTCCTCAAGCAGGTCTGTAAATTAATCCTCAAATCAACGTTCAGTGACATAAGACTGGGAAGAGCGTATTTAGTCCGTTTTATTAAAGGCATAGCATTTTTTAAAAATTTTATTTATTAGAGAAAGAGAACACAAATAGGCAGAGTGGCAGGCAGAGGGAGAAGCAGGCTGCTCTCTGAGCAGAGAGCCTGACATGGGACTCGATCCCAGGACCCTGGGATCATGACCTGAGCCGCAGACGTTTAACCGACTGAGCCACCCAGGCGCCCCAAAGGCATAGCATTTCTAAAAACATAGTCACCACATGAGTCCGAGCATCAGAAGCGTTCCCGTCATACAGATCACCCACCTGGGAACAACGAAGACAACAAACAGATGGTACAAGCAAGCCAATCTTGTAAGAACTGGTCCCTTCTCATCGTTACGGGAGTTTGCAACTGACGACTAGACTCCATCTAGAGAGCAAGAAACTCTGGAAGGTTCTTTTTTTTTCTATTACCAAAAATGTATTCTATAGCAGGAAACTGGGGGAGGGCAGCTCAGGACACAGTTGAAAAACTGAGGAGGAGGAAGGTTAAGAAATGACAAGTCTGTAATGAGTAACATTTCAGCAGGAAGTGAAAATCTCAACAGATGGTATCAACTTCAAGGCAGCTGGACAAGGGGTCAGCGGCGGCTCAACCCCCTTGCCCCCAACACTTGAGACAATCCTCCCCAGCCAACAGCACTCAAGTCCAATGCCATCCCCTACCCAAATTCCTTGGCTGGAAATAGTAACTCCCTCCTCTGGGCCCCCGAGCCCTGGCACAGTGTACCCCCATGGTCAGTTCGAGGTGCCTGGGAACCTCAGGGTCTTGGGGTGCTGCTATAAGGTGCTCATCTCTGAATTCCCCCCTCCCCACCCCAGGCCTCTGCACCTGCTGCCCACAGGCACTCACTAACTGCTGGCTAAACCAAACCCACTGACCACAAGGAGGGAGGGCCTGGTGAAAACAGAGGCCCCAGGACCTCGGGCCACTGAACACGGCCTCGCCCTTCTTCCAGAGGGCAACAGACACTCGCTTTTGAACAATAGTCAGAGGGACTAATGAGCCAGCCTTCCCAACCAGCAGGCGGTACCCCAGGTCCACTGGCTGGCTGGCTATTTGCCCATGCAAGATCTATTTGATCGACAACGATTTTCGGTTGGTGGGGAAAAGGCAGCAAATGAGGGCAATGAAGAGGTCAGTAAGTGTATCATTCATATGTGCCAAGAAATACTGAGTGCTAAGAAAAATAAGCAGGCAAGACAAGAGTGAGGGAAAAAGAAATTACAGACAAGTAGCCCAAGTAGTCCCCACCCCCACCCCACCGATGAAGTGATGGTGGGACAAACATGAGTGGAGAGAGGGCAGGAGCCAGGTGGACATGTGAAATAGGACAATTCCAGCCACAGAGACCAGCAAGGGGGAAAGTCTAGTGGCTAGAACATGCTGTGCAGTCCTATGAACACAATGCACGCTGAGAGTGGTGTCATTTCCAGGGTCAGACATCCATTCTGAAACCTGAGGAGGCACAAGCTCTCACACAAGGAACTCACCAGGACACGGGGCTTATAAAGACTTTGAGCCTGGACACCAGGCCCCGGGGACTGGTCCTGGAGCGCCGTGTTGAGGATCCCGAGGCCAGGGCTCAAGAGTCAGAGAGTGCCACCATCGATTAGTGATGTCTGCCCGAGCTAGAAATTAAGACACGGGGGCACTCCCTGGTATAACCCAGTGTGATAAAGTGCTGTAACCGCCTGTGGTATAAAATGCTGTGGGGACATGCGGAAAAGGACCAGCAATGCTCAGTCACTCGTTATAAAGCGGCGGACTAAGTTTCCTCTGCTAAACCGGCTTCACTTCTGAAGCCTCCGTACCAAGCTGTGGGTTCCCCAGGGAGGGGATCTGGACCACCTCCCCGACCAGGGCATGGCACAAGGAGGGGCTCACTCCGCGTTTGTCAGAGGAGCTAGGCTGGCACGTGTCCTCACTGTGTGAACAGCCTGACTGTGGATCCCTACAGGAGGGGGACAGAAACAATGCCTTGCAATTAGATCAACCGGGCCTTTCTGCAGTGGGGCAGGCGGGGAGGCGGGGGTAAGCGCCCTTTTCTTTTTCTTTTAAAAAAGAAGAGGGAAGCTTTCCTTCAGATGTGGGTAAGGTGGGGGTAAGGACCACCAAAATCAAAGAACACTTGGGAGGAGGTGGGGAAACGAAGGCATGCAGACCCACCCCAGTCCCCGGTCACAAGGCAGGCCAACTGTTCCGGCTTCCCCCGGGGAGCTGAGCGCCTACACTTCAGGCAGAGAAAGGAACCCTCACCAGCTGTTCCTGAGCTCAAATCAAGCAGGATGACAGTCTGTGCCTGTCCCGCCACGCAGCAGGTGGATTCTCCCAGCCCAAGCCAGAAGATGATGAGACTCCTCTATGCACCTTAACTGAGCACCTACATTAGATAGGCTTGGGTGTGTGGGGGGGGGGGGGGGCATCTCACCCTGGTCCAAGTGGGTACACACCATCTTGTGTTCAGTGGGGCAGGTGCCCATTTCACATCTGGCTTGCAGGGAGTGCATCTGCCTCCCAAACTCAGTCACAGTCCCCCCGTGCTTTGTACACTCGTGGACTATCTCACTCTTATGCTCATTAGGGAATTCAGTGAACAAGTGTTTTCTGAGCCCGGGTCTGTTCCAGGCGGTGTGCCGGGAGTCAGGGACACGATAGTGAGTGAACACAGACTCATGGCGGAGCCGGCCTCGTACCCACCACCCTTGCTAGCAAGCTCAGAGTCAGGAACGGGGCTCTGGTCGGGCCTGAGGAAGGCTCCAAGTAAACGCTTCCTGAATGAATGCCGCTGAGAGAAGGAACTGGAAGGCCAGCAGCTGGTCGTCATAAATCCCATCTCCCATCCAGGAGCAAAGAGGAAAGATGCAGAAAGGTGGGACGTGCCGGGACCACAGGCCAAGGGGTAAACTGCAGCACTGGGTCAGCTCGCAGCGGACTCCCCGGGGTCCGCAGAGGTAGGGAAGCCTTTCCTCCCACAGTCACTCTGCCATTGCCCAGTCCGTTAAGACCCCAGAAAACGAGGCTGGCCATTGGCTCCAGGTAGGCAGGCTGGCTGGCTACAGCCCCACGCACGCACAAGCCGTCACCCCCTCCACTGCTCCCCGACGCTAGCATCGCCCCCTGCCCCCTCTGCACAGAGTGCCTCTCACCCTGTGTCTGAGACGCTGGTCTCTGCTAGAAGACAGGAACATAAAGAGAAACAGAAGCCATGAGAAAGCATCCCTACCTGAAAGCGCGAGCTCAGCTCATCTCACCCCGTCCACCCCGAGCTCCCTCTAGAAAGTCGGGGGTCGCAGTGACCGCCGAGGGCTGGCAGCATCAGGCCGGGAACAGAGCACCTTCAGCAGGTGCAGGTGGGTCACGGGGGCCCCCGAATCCATCCGGGGAAGTGGCACCGCTGCCGAGGGCAGGCCAAGCGGTGACCTTACTCCTCTGTGGCAGTGCTCCGGAGCTCGTGGGGCTGCTGGGAAAGTTACAGCCCCCGGCGCACGGGGATGCCAACAGCTGGCTGACGGTCTATGCTGATCAGCGGAGTTCAGAGGGGTTAAGGGACGCCCAGGTCACCTGCGGGTGAGTGCGGTGTGGGACCCAACGCCAGCTCCTTGGAGTCCAGATGCCAATTTAAGACCCCGCTGACCTTTTACAATCCACAGACCTCACGGTGTGGTCATGAGGCACCTTGCAGTGCTAGAAACTACAGAGATGGGGGTGGTTACGTGATAATAGCCCCAAGAATGACAGTAATCTGTGAGTAACGAAGACCTGACAGCAGTGACGGACCCAAGAGTCAAGACATGAGAAGCCAGGTCGACCACGAGAGCCCTCCCCACCCCAGGTGTCAGGGACCTGGGCACTGTGGGGCATTCCAAGCAAGGGCAGGAGGAAGCTGCTTAGAAAGCAGGCAGCTGCCTCCCAGGAGGGCTTCCCGGAAGGGGCACTCATGCTGCCCATGGACATTGCACAGGCCCCAGGGCCCTGCCTCGCTGGTGGTGACTATCAAGCCCTGTGGGGTAAGCAGCAGCGTTGGGGAGGCTGGAGCTGCTTTAATGAAGGGAGAAGGGGAGAGTGGACAGGAGCTGGGGAGGAATCTGCCATTTAAGAGATAAAACTCGACCTCTGGCCTCATGAAAATTGCTGTCTCGTTAGAAAGACACACACATGTGGAAATGATTAGTGGGTGTGGCCATCTCTAACCAGGCACTTCGACATACAGGAAACAAGTGGTTAAGGAAGAACAGAGCCACAAGCTGAGGAGGTTGCTACAGCCTGCAGGCATTGTGGAAGAGGGAGGCCTGAGCTGGGGGCGGGGGTGGGGGGGTGGGGAGCAGCAGGGGGAGGGCAGTTCTGGAAAACCGGACCCCCCCCCCCCACCTCCCCATGAACACTGGGTCATCACAGCCTTTACTAAAACTAACTTGGCATTGGGGGGCGGGGGGGTATGTTGGACCCTACAGGCACAGAAGTGGGTTAATTATTAATCATAATCCTTGGCTCACTACACTCCTCTGTGGTCACACATGGCTCACTTTCATTTAGTTACTTTTCACAATGTAATAACCACCTGCAAACCCACTGCCCTGAACACAGGCTACGACCTTGACAATAATCTATCTAACCAGATGGTGCCCCCATGCCGCCCCGCCTCCTCCCATCTAGGACACCTCCATCCTGAATCACAAATGCACATTCCCCCGCCTTTTTTTTTTTTTTTATATACAGCTTTACTTCATCTGTAAATACTCCTAAAAAGCACATTTTTTTTTGCTTTTAACGTTGTAAGAAAAGGAACGGTGCTGTATGTAATCTAAGGGAATGCTCTTTTTACCTAATATTTATGATAATTGCTAAAATTCATCTACATCACTGTGCGTTGCTGCAGGTAATCTGTTTGGACAGCTCTCTAATATTCCATTGTGTGGCCACATCTCAGTGTATTCATCCATATTCCCGGACTGATAGGCATCTGGGCTGTTTCCAGGTCTTTGCCACTGTGAACAGAACTGCCGTGAACATTCTTGTATGAGTCTCCCAGAGTCCACGTGCCCGAGATTCTCTCGGGTATACACCTAGGTGTAAAATGAGCTGGACCATAGGGTGTGTGGAAGCTGAACTTTTGGCATTCATGCCAGACTGTTTTCCAAAGTTGCTGCACCAATCTGCACTCCCTCCAGGAGGGGCTGAGAAACAGAAAATCAAACAGAACAGCAACAAGTAAGAGTTCGCCAGGAGCTTTGATCCTTCCTAACTGCCTCGTGTTAGCCTGGGAGCAAACGCTGACCCAGTACCACCACCTCCGGATGCGTGCAAGAGCCGGGTCTTGACCCTTCGCCAGCCTGACTCTAAGACCCTGTGTCCCCAACCACGAAGGCCTCCCACTTGACAGGCCAACTTCCACCAGACGGAGAAGGCTGGAAAGGTAAGGATGATGTCGCAGGCCGAGGATGAATCAAAGACACCTCAGGAGGATCAAGGAAAATGTCAAGGGCTAAAACCTAGATACCCCAGGCCGGTCTGCACGGGATCCTGCCTTTGTCACCCAGGGCTAAGGATGAGTTGTTTCGAGATCTAGTCTAACTGGTCTTCCACGGCCAGAGTTTTCTCACTCCGTCATCTGCCGCCCCGGACTCTCAGGGTTCCTCGACTGGAACCCATGCGAGGAGGCGGCAGACGGGGCCACACAGCGTTGGCCCCTTGAGCTTGCCTCCTCCTCCTCCATTCCAGCTCTCATTCTTGGCTCCAGGGATGGGTGAGAGCGATGGCCTTCCATGGCCAGGTCAGGCACCTACACTGGTGCTTGGGCCTCCCGTTGGAGTGCCTTGTTCCCATTTCCAGTGGGCCTGCTTGAATCCCCCACACAAAAAACTGAACGTTCTCTGCCCTTCGGTAGTTTAATGACTGGAGAAAGGGTCTACCCTGAGAACATAAAGGCAAAGTGGTCTGGGCTGAGTGTGTTACAGGACATCAGGCCAAGGTGAGATGGTTGGGGACTGGACAAAGCACCTCCACGCTATGCCATGGGACCCTAGGACCCTCCCTCCCTCCCTCCTGGGGGCCCCACCTTCCAGCTTCACGCATCATCTCAACCCTAGCAGGGCCCTTCCCCCACGTCACTTCCTCACATCTGTTGGGTCTTCACACACAGATGCTCAATAAATACTTGTCTAATAAAAACAACGCTCACGTTACTATTTATTTTTTTATTTTTTATTTTTTTTAAAGATTTTATTTATTTATTTGAGAGAGAGAGAATGAGAAACAGAGAGCATGAGAGGGAGGAGGGTCAGAGGGAGAAGCAGACTCCCTGCTGAGCAGGGAGCCCGATGCGGGACTCGATCCCGGGACTCCAGGATCATGACCTGAGCCGAAGGCAGTCGTTTAACCAACTGAGCCACCCAGGCACCCTATCACGTTACTATTTATACAAGAGCACCCAAAAACCTTTGTAAAATGCTATGGACAGAATTCTGGTCGTCCTGGGGTGGCTGAACGTTCTGCCAACTTTCCAGAAAACGGTACATGAAGCAGCGCCTCTGTTTCAACCAGCAGCAGGAGAAGCAAGGGCACGAGAGCCAAGTGCCAGTGGGTGAGTCACACATGCATCTCGAAGCAGGTAGAGCAGTTTAATGGAAGAGCACCAAAAATGACACGCAAGCCAAAAAGTTTCCAGAAAAATCCTATACACTTTTACAACAACGTTATTGTGGAAACTTTCAAACGTAAATAAAAGGAGACAACAGTGCAATAAGCAAGCCCTACGTACCCATCACTCCAACAATGAGCAAGATCCAGTTCATCATGTCTCCCTTTGCTCTAAAAATTATTTTTAACGCAAACGCCAGCATCATGTCATTTCACCCCATCGAACGCTTCTCTAAAGAACACTGGCATTTTCTTACGTAACCACAAGTACATGCTTTCATTTTTTCCCCCCATGTGCTTCTTAAAATGAAGCACTCTGTACATTTTTGGAGGCCAGCCAGGAAGTGGGAGAGAAGGGGGGAGGGGGGAGGGGGCGGGGAGAGCGTGGATACAGAGACCTGTAGAAGCTCCAGGGAGGGTTTCCTATGTGCATGCCCAAGCAGAATTGTTCCTTCTGTGACTCTAACCACTGGCCAAGGAGCATGTGAAATTGAGGCCGTGGGGCAGGCGGGGGCTGACAACATGCAGGGGTGTGGTAACATGGGGAGAAGTTAAAGGTGCAGGGGCCTTCTCTGTGGGGAGTCTGAGTTTCCCATCCCCCGCCTATCCTAGGAAGGGGGCTGTGACCCACCAAACCCAGCACACATCACCAAAGGGGCCACTTGGGGGCAGGGCGGGGGTGGGGAGAAAACCCCAAGTCTCAGAAACACCAACACACAGGTGCTGAGGACACAGCAGGTGTGACAAACCAGCTAGCCAACTATGGAAACCATCTTCTGGGTTTAGGATTTTATCTTAAGACTCTGCATTTCCCTATGCCCAGGAAGTTACACACTCCTCCTGCTACTGAAGGTCAGTGCTTCAAAGCCCACCCATCAAGACAGGGCTCAAGGCAGCAGCTTCTGCACATCTAGGTGGCCAGGCTTGCCTAGTGGGGGGGACGGCAGAATTGCCTTCTATCCAAATGGGCCTTCTCCTGCAAGACCCAGCTCACCCGCCCTCTCCAGCTCAAGCCCATCTCCCAGTCTCCTTTCTGATTCCTTCTTCGGTGTATTTTCTGACCAGCCCATTTGATCCTGGCCAGTCTTATTTTCCCCTCCCTGCTTCACCCTTGCATGTCCGGCCTCTCTAGCTAGGGTGGGTTCTTCAATGTCCGGGCAGTAGACAGAGCCCTGGGCTGAGATTCAGCAGCCTTAGGTTCTAGTTCCAGACTCACCATTAAACACAGAGCTAGTCACAACTTCTCCAGGCCTGCATTTCTTCATCTGCGAAATGAGAGGGAACACCCCCCTGTCCTCCTCCTCCTCCTGCCTCCACCTCTGTGGCAGGCACTGCTACTGGTTAAAGCACATTTCCCACAGATCCAGGTCACAGACTTTCAGCCCTTCTTAACACCTCATTCTGCGTGTGCACTCAAGTGTTAAGGAGCCGGAGAAAAAGGGGGTGGGGGAAAAGGCCAGGAGCCAGGGTCACCCCTGGGAACAGCGCCGTTCTCGGGGAGAAATGAAGCGCTGGCACCCAGGGAAGACTACACACAAAGTAGGAACAAGGAATCCTCCCCCACAGTATTTGGACTCTGAAGTGTTCTCCAAATTAAGGCCCTGACAAGGCGGTCTCCTCTCCCGCTTAGCCTCCGCCTCCACTGTGTTTGAAGGTACCTTAACCCCAAGCTCCTCGAGCAGGGGTGATGCCATCTCCATCCTTCCTCAGGGCCCAGGGCCCAGCCCCTTCCACCCTACGCCCTACAGCATCCAGCAGTCAAGGGAGAGGGCAGAGGAGGAGGAAAGAGACACAGCTGCCAAGTTTGGGGGATAAAACCCCATCTGACTTCAGCCTGAGAAGGGGTGAGGCACGAGGGGAGGCTCCTCGGGGTCCCACAGACTGTCTGGTCTACAGAAAATCCAAGGGGAGACCATAGCCCTCCAGGACACGAGGCACAGACTTGCCCACACCAGGCTTAAATCCTAATTTATCCCACTCAGAACACACGGCCTCATCTGACTGTACCTCCTTAAACACCTGTGCCACAGGAGGGAGAGGAGGTGGTCACCCCTGCTTGGGGGCCTGTCCCTTACCCTCAAAGCCCTCAGGGAGAGAACAAGGTCCTCCCTGCTGAAATCCCTGCCCCCCACACTCCCAGGCTGGGGCTGCCCTCCCTCAGCCCAGCTTCTCGTGCTACAGCCTCTGAGGTCAGGCTGTGATCTGCTGAAGGACCCCAGGGTCTGTCTGGCTCCCATGCTTCACTGCACCTCCTCTCAGCACCTGACGTGCTCCTGAGCTCCAGGGCCTTCCTGCCAAACCTTGCAAAAAAAAAAAAAAACAAAAAAACCAAGAAACTTAAAAGCCCACAGCTGCCTGCAGGAGCCCCCTTTCCTCACCAGCCTGGAACAGTCAGGTGGACGGAAAGGCTCATCCTCCCAAGGGGTCTGTTTAAAGCCCAGGCCGGCCTTGCTCCAGTGGGGGGGGTGGGACCTCACAGTGAAGGGCCCCAGGCAAGACTGGCCTTGATGATCGAGCCCTTCCCCCGCGAACGCCCAGGAGAGGCAAGGCCCTCCCTCATTCTGCGCGTGCACTCAAGTGTTAAGAAGCCGGAGAAAAAGGGGGTGGGGGAAAAGGCCAGGAGCCAGGGTCATCCGGCCTCCTCAAAGGTCCGCCGGTAACTTATTAAGCTGCCCCATCCTTCTTCGGAAGAATCCCCACGGAAGTATCAGTTTACTCTGCAAAACTAGTTTCTGCCGCTTAAAGACCGTGTTTGGTGAATGGCAGTGGGAAACCGGACACCCCTGGGAACAGCGCCATTCTCGGGGAGAAATGAAGCGCTGGGAAAAGACACAAGCGCTCCCGCGGGTCATGAACCACTTTATTGTCAGCTGCATGCTAGAACAGGGAGCGGGGGCCACCCGTGGAGAGGAGGTACCCCCGAAATGTGATCACCTCAAACTACAGGAGATCCGTTTTTCTCCCAGGGAGACAGAAACAAATGTCTCCGTGTGTGTCACCTCTTCCAGTAACAGGTGACACCGTGAAGCCTGCAGAATGGCAGCATCCTCCGTTTCCATTATGAAGACCAGGGCGGCAGCCCCTGTGAGGGAAGGCCTTCTGGAAAGCCACGGCTGCAGAGCCCGGCGCACTGGTGCATCCTGGGGAGACATTCGGAGAGCGCCACAGCTGGGGACCGTGGTGCTCTCGTGCCTCCAGGAAGCCCAAGGTGAGAGAATCAAGGCATCAAAATCCAAGCCATGGGGATCCTCCAAATACTCGCAGGAGGAAAGACCTGACTCCCACTACTGGGCTGTGAGCTATGCGCGGGCACAGGACAGGGCAGTTCACTACTCCTCCACCACACCCCTACATCCCCAGCGGCCACACACTCCTGCACCAGCTGGTGAATCGGGCTCATCCGGGTGGGCTCTGAAATCCTCACTTCCCTTCCTCCCTGGTCACAGCCCATGTGGATCCAGGCCCACTGCACCCTCGGTCACCCCATAGGGGGACACATGACTGGATCCGGTGAGACCTCAAACCCACAGCACGGGGGTGGCTCTGAGGTCACCAACCACCCAGCATCTCCAAAGATAAACTTTACCTTTATTTTCTTTCAAAGTAGCATCTCCCTGGGGCGCCTGGGTGGCTCGCAGTTGGTTAAGCGTCTGCCTTTGGCTTAGATCATGATCCCAGGGTCCTGGATCGAGCCCTGTGTCAGGCTCCCTGCTCAGTGGGGAGTCTGCTTCTCCCTCTCCCTCCCCCACCTCTGTGCTAATAAAATCTTTAAAAAACACAAAAAACAAAGTAACTTCTCCCCATGAAGCACTGCAATGTGAGCACTTAGATCCCCAAGAGCCTTTCCTAATGAACCACACGGTTAAGACCAGCACCCACAAATTCTCCCTTTCTGACAGAAAAGGTCCACCAGGAGCATGTGCCCCAGGCTGGTACTGCTTTGAGATTAAGGTTCAAGGGTCTCCAACAAGACTCCAGAGCATTGTTGGCCAGGGTTTGTTTTATCTACAGGACTCTGAATACTTCTAACAAGCTGGGAAAACAAGGAGCCTACCAACAACTGTCATCCAACCAGAGTCCCAACACACCTTTTCCCATCTCTGCCATATGCAGCGTTTCTTGTCCTGCTGAAACAGGGAACTTTAACCCCAGCAATGCCCCCCCCCACCGTGGCTGCCCTCCCCAGCACCCCCTCCCCATCAGACCCGTGGTCCAGACCACCTCTGGTTCCGGTTCCGACAGACAGCAGTCTCTAGGCATGCATTATGAAGCTGGGAGCCACCTGCAGTCTCAAAGGAGAAAGGGAGCCAAAGGGCAGGAACTCGCAAGGTGCCAGGTGTCTTGCAACTCTGCTGGCCCTCTGAGGTGGTGGTGGTGGTGTGGGGGGGGTTTCCATCCCTCCATGGCCCCCAGGAAACCTCGGCTTGGAGACAGGCTTCAGGTCACCAGCTGGTAGATGGCTTTGAAGCCAGAAGCTGGTGTCCTTCCTGGGAAGTGCAAGGTATGCCCAAGGGTCTAGATATTCGGGGGTTTTAGTTTTTCGTTTTAAATTTTATTTATTTAGGGATGGGGGGAGAGAGTATGTATGCATGAGCTGGGGAGGGGCAGAGGGAGGAGGAGAGAGAGAATCTGAAGCCGACTCCACACTGAGTGTGGAGCCCCACGCCAGGGCTCGATCTCACGACCCTGAGATCATGACCTGAGCCAGAATCGAGAGTCAAAGGCTTAACCAACTCAGCCCCCCAGGTGCCCCTATTCTGGGGCTTTACAAGTCCATTTATGTCATGGGGTAAAAGGCTTGCTGCTTGTGGCACATCTCCGCCCGCCTTTCCCATCACCTAGAAAATCCCATGTGCGTTTTTACTTCAGAGGCCACATAGCAGAGAAGCGAACACTGCATCAAGAGCAGAAAGGCCTGGTTTCCAGTTTCAAGTCTGACACCCACGAGCTGCCTGTGACCCTGAGTAAGCGACTTGGCAATGGAAATGAAGCCAAAGCCTCATCTCCTCACCTGTAAAATGGGGGTGATAATCCCTGAACCATTCACCACACACTTTTTATAGCTCCTCTGATGACTGAGTGTTTTGTCTCTCTCCTACGATGAACCTATAATTAACGTAAATGTAGCCAGCAGACTCAGGCCAGAACCAACAGGATCTGTGTATATTTGCACGTGCGTGCACACACACATCCTCATCATGGTCACATCCTGATTCCTCACTGCTCTGGTGGCTGACAGTTTCCGTTCTAGGGGCCAATCTGTTTTCTGCCCGTGCAGCCTGCTTCCTATGATGCCTACATCATGGTGGGGGGGGGGGGGGCATGACTGTTCAGACCAGAGGAGATCCTCCCCAATTCCCTAGGCTGGCACCCTTCCTCCTCACACCCTGTGCTGGGATGACCCGAGGGACCCAGAGGGCCAGTGTAGCCCCCTAGACCACCTCAGGGGCCTTAGAGCTACCTATGCCCCCCCCACCCCCGCCAGGGAAGGCAGCCAGAACCCGACGCAGTGGGCTGGTCTGGGCCTCCTCTACTCTCAGACGCAATCATGACAGTGACTACCAACACTTATGTACTAAATGCCAGGCCCTCTTCAATATGTTGACTTATTTATCCTCAGCCCAACCTTATTATTCTCATTTTACAAACGAGAAAAACTGAGGCACAAAGAAGTAGAGTGACAAGCCCAAGGTGACATCAGCTTTTGGTGCAACCATTCACGTCAAAATGGGCGGCTTCTAACATGAGGACACGTGCTGGGCAAGAAAACAAACCACGGGGCTGGAAACAAAAAGTGTCTGTGCAAAGATCATTGAACTTGTTTGTGAAATCTGCCATCAGGTAGTTTGGGCTCTGAACCTGATGAAGGTGCTGCCTCAGCCTAGTTATGTTGCTGAACCACTGGGCCCCTCAGTTCCCACTTCGCAGACCCTCTCAGGGGTGCAAAGGAGAGCGGTGCACACACAGCAGGCACTCAGCAGAGGGAGGGTTTTCTGAGAGGCAGCCAGCCTGGAGCAGAGTAGTGACTGGGGGCAATGAGCACCTGGGGTTTTCTGCAAAAGCCTTCCATCGGAGAAGGAGCAAAATGGGAGCAGAATCTGACACTCTGGATGCTTAAAGCTTAAAACAAGATAATTACACCCAAACAGGAGGAATACATTTGCCTAAGGACAACCCCCAAGGTCGCTAGCAACAGCATGTTTTCCAGCCATATCTATAGGGGCACAAGGACAAGCCAGTTCTGGTTCAAAGGGCCTGTGTTGATAAGGTGAGCCCCTGGAGGCTAGGCCTGGTCCCCTGCTTTAACAGCTCTGGTGCTTTCCGCAGCTCTGCTGTGCTGGGAAGACCTGGTAGAGGAGCCTGCAGCCCTGGGGGCCTGGCCAACGGGCTCGGTGATGTTTATGGCTCCACTGTGTCCTCTCCCAGAAACCCGCTCAGGCCAAAGCGCCCGAGCCACGTGCATTGTAAGAACCCCACTCTAGACAAAAGCACTCTGGGACAGTGCTGACAGCTGCCGCATGCATATGAGCTCTCACTTTCTGTCCCCCCCACTCCCCCACCCCCGCCCCAGAAGTTCCAAAGCCAGATGCAAACTCAAAAACCTGAGCCATCTTGCCCTGTCTTGTTAGGCTGGGAAATGGCCCCAAGAAGCAAACTCGGGCGTTCTCAGGTCGATCTGTCTGCAAGAAGTACGCAAGCATGCCAGCCACCCGGGCAACTTTCCGCAGCCTCCTGAAGATCTCCCGGCTTATGCCGGACCAGGAAACAAGGCAAGGAGGGGGCAGACAGAGAGCCAGGCCTCAGGTCCTAGACTCAGCTGTCCACTGCCTCCAAATCGCTGGAGGGACAGAAGAAAACCACTCCATGGCCCTGGGCTTCTGTTTCCCCACTTGCTAAACAAGGAGCAGGCTGAACAGGATGAGTGGTTCTCAGCCTGGCTGCTCATCACAATCATCTGATTAGAAGCATCTAAGAAAGCTTTTAAACAGTATTAATACCCAAGCCCACCCGGACCAGCTAAAAGCCAAATCTCTCACTTTGGGGACGGAGGGTCCATATGCTGCATTTTAGGAGCTTCGGGTATTCCGGAGTGACAACACAGCACTGGGCCACTCCTCATTTCCCCTCTGGCTTTCACACTACCAGCCACACCCCATCAGGGCTTGTTCTGAAACACCCCCGTTACAGTCTCCTGAGCCTGACCATCACCGAGGAACAATTATCAGGCCCCAGGCATGTCCCAGCCGTGCCTCCGGCCAGCAAGAGAGAGGATCGGGGTGGTAAGTGAGCCCCAATCAACGTATGAGCAGAGGTCGGTCATGTCACGGAGAAGGGCTGATTTCCAGCTCAGCTACTGACTCACCGTGTGGCCACAGCCAAGCCCTTCTCCCACTTTTCCGTTCCCCCCACCCCAACCCCCTTTCCCAGGTAAAAGCCTCAGCACAGTTTTCCAGAGCTTCGATGCTGCTTCTACATCCTTGGGCTCCCTGAACTCTGAGGTCCGGGCAGGTACCAGGTGGCACCAGCCCCAGAAACACCCCAGGCTCAGGGTGTCTGTCGCGCTCCACCCTCGTGACTCTAGATCCTGGCCGAGGACTTCAGCCGCTCCTGCGAGACCCAAGTTACAGCAACCGCTCAGAGCAGACCGTGCGTGTTCTGCGGCTCAGGCTGTAACTCAGCAGCTCACAGAAAGCTCTCAAACCGATCTGTAAACAAGAAATACACATGGCAAGCTGTCGGCCACTTGGGCAGCACAGAAAAGGACTAAAAAAGGCTCGAAACACTCTGACACATGACGTTTCAACCAAATAAAGACCGAGATCTGTTCTCACAGTGGGCTGTGCCCAAGAAGCATGCTTGGGGAGAGAGATGCTCACTCCTCCCCTTTGGGGCCTGTGTGAAGCACTTCCTTGGGTATTAATAACCCCCAGCTGTCCCCGAGAGAGCCAGAGATTCCCTTCCCAGGGAAGAGCCACAGGCTGGGAGGGTCAGTGAACTTCCAACCACTTTAATGTGCTGAGATGGCAGGATGGTGGGGAGACATCTGCCTTCTCTCTTTTTATGTGAAGTTTTATTCTGAATACCACCCCGTTATGTGGTAACAATAGAAGGCAGAAAAGGAAGCATCCAGATACCTGGTTCTGTAGAGCAGGCCAAGATCTCCTTCGGGGGCGGGGAGGAGGGCTCGGAAAAAGCTCATTTCCAGATGGAAAAGGACCTCTCCCCCGGCAATTGTTCACCAACCCAAGGCAGGATATTAGTCTGGATATCAGGCCACCACAGATCCAGGACCGACCAAGGAACACAGGGAGCATGCCTGTCCTCCACCTGGAGGAGGGTCCAATTAGTTCATATTAAGGCTGTGGCAGCAACAGCCAAGTGCAGTGGGGCCTTTATAGGTCAATGTAGGGCTAGGTTGGGGCGGGGGGGAACTGAGAGGAAAAACAGCTCCATCCACTCTCCAAGTCCAGACACTAAAATGGGAATAGGAGGGGCTGTGTGTCGTCACCTCGGTGACCAGCTCCCTCTTCACCCTCCCCGTGAGGAAGGTTTGGGGGGGTCACGGACTACTTCTCCCGTGGTGGGGGGAGGGGGAGTCATGGCCTGCTCTTCTAGACAGATGTGATCCCAAATTCAAAGCTGAGGTCACTGACCTAGACCCAAAAGACTTCAAGGGGAAAGAGATGCTTCTGTGTCTGACAGTTTAAGCCTGGTTTGATTTAAGCAAGAGCTTCTAAAAAGTCCTCATCTCCTAGGACAATCCCATCATCCACAGGAGTATCTTGGCCACCAGGACTTCAGATTAATTGCTTTGATGTGGAAAAACCCCTATGCTGACTCCAGGTGAAAAGGTTATTCTTTTAAAACAAACAAGAAAAGAAAAAGGAAAAAAAAAATAAAACAAGAAAAGATGGAGGAAAAAGGAAAGGGAAATAAAAGAAATGCTGATTGATGCTGCTCAACTAGCCACACATGGTGGGACAGACACCAGCCACCTAGGTGGGACAGACACACGCTGCTCTTAAGCTGGGGCTGGGGTTTCAAGCCCTTGATGATCAACGTCACATACGTTATTAGATGCTCTCTTCATTCCTTCAGAAAATATTTGAGACCAGTGTCTGGCACATAGCCACATGTTCCACAAAAACCTTCTATCCTCCTCTTAATTTATGCTTTCAATATCTCCACCTCATTACCGTGTTAGAGAGGGTGGGGACCCGTCTAACTCAGTGCAACACCCAAAGCATGCCTCAAGCTCTGTGTTAAATGCAGGCATCTCACAGGTGTCAATTCTACATAAAGCCCCTCCACTGCAGAAATCCTTGGCACTGTGATACATAGGTTTCCTGGGAGCATGCAGTAGTCCAACCTCTTGATTCTCTAACTTCTGTGTCAAATCCACGCTGCCAGACCCTAGCAAGCCCACAACTACCCCTGCAGCATCCTCCTAAAAAGTGTCACTGAAGCCAACTTCCAGGCATCATATGCAAAAAAGCCAACAGCCAGGGGCGCCTGGGTGGCTCAGTCATTAAGTGTCTGCCTTTGGCTCAGGTCATGATCCCAGGGTCCTGGGATCGAGCCCCGAGTCGGGCTCCCTGCTCAGCAGGGAGCCTGCTTCTCCCTCTCCCACTCCCCCTGCTTGTGTTCCCTCTCCTGCTGTCTCTCTGTCAAATAAATAAAATCTTAAAAAAAAAAAAACCAAAAAACCCAACAGCCGGTCTCATTCTACTACGGGGATTCCCAGAGCCCAAAGGAGTTAAAAACAAATAAATCCAAAACAACACAGGGACTCTTCCAAAGCCCAGAGAAAGGAATGGAACATCCTACTTCCTGTCCCTGGGTCACAGGCCCCCAATCTGAACCAGAAGGCAGAGGGACCTGGGGCCTCCACAAGGAAAGGGTATGGGTTCAGTACTTTTTTTTTTTTTTTTTTGGTAAAACTATGGTAGAACACACAACATTAAACCACATAAAATACACATTCACATTTGCCATCTTAACCGATTTCAAGTGTAGAGTTTAGTAGTGTTAAGTACACTCACAATTATACCAACCTCCAGAATTCTCTTCATCTTGCAAAGTCAACCTCTATCCCATTGGACAATGTAACTCCCCATTCCCTCCACCCTGTTCCCCAGTCCCCGGCAACCACCATTCTGCTTTCGATCTCAATGAATCTGACTGCTCCAGGTCCCTTCCAGAAGTGGGATCACGCAGCATTTGTATCTCTGTGACTGGCTTACTTCATGAGCACGTCATCTAGGTTCATCATGCTGTGGGATGTGTCAGAATTCCCTTTTTAAGGTTAATATTCCATTGCATGTATGTATTTTGTTATCCATCCACCCACAGATGGAGACGTGGGTTACTTCCACCCCCTGGCTTTTATGAATAATGCTTCTATGAGTATGGGTGTTGTTCCTCGCTTTTTAAGCCAAAGATTTCTAAAATCAGATAGCCTACTCAAAGACTAAAAGTTCAATTTTCCTGAACATATTCTTCTCTCTCTCTTTCTTTTGGTAGTTATCGCTTACACGTTCTCAACTCTTCCCATCCAAATCTGAACATACACTCCAATTTCAAAGTTATATCATGAATTCACTCCCCAACTCCATCTGGCTGCTCCCAGCCCTCTGAGGACTCTCAGCATGGCAGCCACCACCAGGACCACCATAATAGCTGTTCCCAGTTGACCATGTTCCTGCCAACCTGGCTATCCCTGGTGGTTCAAGCTCTCCCTTCCAGAGACTGTACCTAGGAGCTCAAACACACCGGGGACGTAAATGACCTATAACTTTGGCACTGGCTCACCCCCTTTCCACCACGTGCCCGCCCCCCCCCCCAACTCCCAAAGAACCCAACCCAATACCCTTTGGAGGTGGAGGGTAGTTATGAACATGGAACTCCCATGTCCTGACCTTGACCTCCCAAGAGCAGGGAGGGAAACCTCAGTCAGAACCAGAGGAGGATACTTTCACAGGGAAAAGAAGGTTCTGCTGGTGACAATTCCCATTACTTCCTGTTTAAAAAGCCTGCTAAAGGGCTCCTCAAAGTGACTTTGCCTTTAGAAATCAATGCATCCCACCTTTTGAGTCCCAGGATCAATAAAGACCCGGAGTCTCAATGCAGGAAATATGCTATATAGCAGGAACACTGGAGTCCTGCCTGTCTTGTAAAGCTTGCCTGGGGCAGTTCTCAGCCTGGCCCCGAGCCGCTTCTTCCAGACACAGCTCCTGGGATCACACCAAGTAGTAGGGTGGCCCAACAGCCAGCATTTATTAACCCTCCAGTCCCCGGGAGGACTAAAGGCTGCCAGTTCCTGCCCTGGGAAAAACCTGCAAGCTGGGGCAGGACCCAGAGAAAGCAGGCGGGCGCTGAAATGATGGGGATCAGGAAAACATTTAAACACAGGTTCACAGAGGTGGACCAAGGGAAGGTGCTCCGATGGGAGAAAGTGCCAAGACAAGACGCAGGGGTGTAGGGGGAAGGGGCGGGGGCTCGGAGGGGGCAAAGTCAGCACTACAGCCTGGTAACAGGTCCGGTCCACCGGCACGAGCCTTCAGCTCTGCAGTAGGTGCCATGCTGGGCATTTCACATGCTGGCGCACGCTCTCTGACCCAGGGAGTCAAGGGCAGCTGTCCCCCTCGGACAAAGGAGGAAATGGCTCCAAGTTACAGCAACCGCTTGCCCCAGGGGAGGAGAGACCTCACTGCCTGCTGTCTGCAAACAATGGGGAGGACACTGTCCAGAGGCCTCCCCAGGATATGGGCCAGGGGCAGACAAGGTAAAGGCAGCCTCAGAGTTTACCTCCCAAAGGAAAAAACCAGGGTAGGGACAGGTGATGATGGGTGAAGCAGGTCAGATCTAAGCACCTCTTCCTCCCAGGTGACCTACACCTCCGTCCCCATCTGCTTTCCTCAGACAGTGTGGGCAAGCCGTTCAGAATTAACTGCCCCAGGCAGCTGAAGAAGAGCCTGGACTTAACAGAAACCACCACCTCTTCTTTGTTTTGGCATCTCAACCTTGGGACATCCACAGCTGCAACTTAGTTTCCATCTGAAAAGTCCAATTTTGTAAGCTCTAGTCTATAAAATTCCAGCATCACAAATTCTCACTGTAAAGGGGGAAGGGGTGCGGGAGAAGCATCTAGAAGACCAACTTAGCACCAGAAGTGCTGAACTGGCTTCAGAGTTTCTGATAACTGAAGCAGCCACAATTCCACACTGTAAAGGGAAGTCAGCAGGAGGAGTAGCCTGTTTGGTTGCTGTGGTTTAGAAAGGAGGCATTCATTTTTAAAGTTTTAAAGTCATTAAGCCTAAACACTACAAAGCTCAGGGGAGCCGCTCTGGCTAGACAAAGTTGAAAACAATCAATGTAATTTCCACCCCCCAGGGACTGAGCCTCTCCAGTACCTGACATATGGCATCTCCATCAACAAAGCAGAACACCACATGAAAAGCCTACAGGTTGGCGTGAAAGCAGCAGGGGACCCCTGGAAGAGTGGGATTCACAGGCCCCAGCCACCCCAGCCCACCCCGCCCCACCGCATCTCTGATCTCCTCAACCGTCAGGTCCTAAGTCCCCGATACGTGTCAGGAACTCAAGGGACACAGAACAAATAAAGCAAGGCCCTGTCCTCCAATCACTCACTCTACAACTTTGTAGGGCCATTCTAGCCTAGAGACAGGACCCTGGGTCCAGACCCAGTACAATAACGAGTTGCCCGAAGGCCAGGACTGACTGATTTTCTGAATTACTCACTCCAGAGTCATGGGTTCTGTTGTGTTGTGTCTTGTCTCTAATACACACTACTGGTAGACCCGTTTCCTCGCTGGTATGGCGAGACGCAAAGATGCCATGCCTGCTTTTAAGATACTTCACTGCTGGTGGCAGATAAAAATCGTGAGATAATGGGTCTAAGACGCTGAGTGCACTGTAAGCACACAGTAAACTTAAAAAGATCATAGAGGAGAAAAATGTGTAGGGCAAGTCAAGCACATACGTGCATGCTCCCTGGACTGATCCAAACACATCACAGTGGACCCCAGGGAAGGGCCCTTCCCTCAATCCACCCACTAATAAACCAATGAAGCACGCCCAGAGAGGCAGATCTGCTCACGACCCCTCTGCCCGACCAGTGGGCATCTTACCCCCGTGGTACCTGCACACGGCCCTCATTCAGCCCCCCTCACGGTCCTAAGGCAGGCGCTATTACTACCCTCCTCTCAGATGAGACTCTCGGAAGATGAAGGTCCCCAAGGTCACAAATGTGAGCGGTGACCTCCAAGAAACCCACGCCTCTACCTCCTGCCCCTGCAGAGAGGCCTACAGGGGCTCTCCTTGCTGGCTCTCTGTGCCTGGCCCTTGCAGCTGCAGGATACAGACCGACTGCAAAGTAGCCTGGGGGCTACCGCTATTAACACTCACGGCCTCAAGAAACTTGGCATTATTTCATGTGACACGTCACGACAACCTGCAATATGGTGTCACCCGTATTTTATAGGTGAAGTTAAACGATGCACCCTAAGTCACAACGGTAGTAACAATGATGCACGAGTCTCTAGACCCCTGCAAGAATTCAATGACCCAACCTGACAAAGCAGTGGGGCTTGCCCTTACTTCTGCCCTCCACCTTCGCTCCCCACGCTTCCATCTCGTTCTTCCCCCTCTGGCTTCACCTTCCTGGCCTTCCTGGCTTTCACCCACCCCCCCCCCCCACCCCCGAGCTCACACATCCACTTCCACGAGGCAGTGTCTAACCTCCTCCCCCCAGGTGAGAAAGCAAACCTGACCCCTCCCCCTCCAGAGCCAACACCAGGACCCATCGGGTGGCGGCCAGTGAAGTGTGGATGGAACTGTATAAAATTTCTGGACAGAAGAGATCCCATTTTCAAGCTCCATTTTCCTTTCCAACGCATGAACTCTTGACCTGGGCCAGAGGGGCAAGAGTTCTACAGGCAATTGCTCATAACATTTCAAGAGGCCAACTGACAGTTGTACCACAGGAGGTCAGTAAGGTTCATTAACACATACCCGGGACACTTCTGTTTGGTGCATCGATAAAATAATCAATGAGACAGTAATCAGAAGCAGCTCAGCCAGTCAGCCCCAAATAGCCGTTTTTTTCCTCTTCTCTCCCGGATCTACATGCAACTCCCCCTTCTTTCTCATAAAAGCCCCTTGCTTTCCCCCACACAGGCGGGAGACTTCTGGTTACTCTGGGACCTGTGCTCCCTGGATGGCAGTTCTGAGACCCCCAGTGAAGAAGGCCTTGTTCCTTTTCAGCCCTGCCTCTTTTCCGGGTGGACAGAAGCAATGGGAGGCTTCCTGCCTCCAAGGCCGCACCGTGCCCCATCTCTTCCCTCACAGCACGGCCCTTTTTTTAGACCACCTCCCCTCCCCCCAACTTAACCTGTTGAGAAACCTAATCCCGAGCCAACGGCACCCTTGCGGGGTGTAGCTGGCAGGCCTTCTGAAACCTCCATCTGCCCTCAAAATATCACCACCAAACTCCGAATCGGGGGCCTCTTCAACACCGCTATCATCCTTGGTGAACCCACCGATTTCAGACAAGCACTTCCTCATCCTCCTTAGTTTCTCCTCAAAACCAGAAAAATGACTCCAATAAGACCACAAAGGGAAAGGACCAAGGCCCTGAATGCCACAGTGCAGTCGCAAGAAAACCCCCGCCTTTCCAAAGAGAACAGCTGAATAACAAAAACTGTTATTAACCCTGGAGGTGAGCCATGCAGGCGGCTCTTTGGAGGGGCGAAGCCTGCCCAGGCAAGTTCCTCGGAGACTCCTCCTGACAAAGTAGTTGTAACATCCAACATGCTGATCTTGGCACCGAACACCAAAACCCAAGGCAAGGGAGAGACACTTCTTTCTTTCCTAAAAACAAGAAATCCATTTCCCTCCTCCTCGTCACAAAAGGAATGGGTACCTCTTCCCACTTCCTACACGTCTCTGGTGTCTAGTGTACAGCAAAATACATTTCTACCTTCATTCACCCAGCAGTGCTGGATTCCCACGCCCCTGAACGCTCACAGCCCAGTTCTGAATGTGTGACCGACAAGAGCTAACTGAAAAGGAGGCCCGTTTGCTCCCCCTAAAAGCACCCCAGTCCACCTTCAGCATCTGAGCGCTTCGCAGTCGTGGTTCAGCTGATATTTTGTTGGAAGCACAAATTCAGACCACTTGTTCTGTGAGGGGGGGGTACCCCCCCAACTTCCACCCCTGGGTCTCTTCTGTGCCAGGCTGGAAAAAGGACATTTCTTAAAGGCATGGCCCCAAACTATGAGAAACCTTGAACAAAAGGCGTAGAGAAGTAAATCCATGGTGAGAGACCAGGATTCTGGAAAGAAGTGCCATTCAGAGGAAGGAGAGGAGCCAGGACAAAGTTCGGATTTGCAGATACAAAGGGCTGAGTGGGCCAATCCTATACGGGGCATGTGTGCTCAGTGCTGTGCCCAAGCCAGGTGGCAGCCCACGGTCCCTTGGAGGGAAGGAGAGCGTGGCAGCTCAGGGCCAGGAGGGAAAGCCCCGACGATTCAAGGTCTGGACTCAAGGTCAAGAGGGGGAGCCCACAGACACCAGAAAGATGGTGTCTACACATATTCTCCCCGTCTCCTCTGCCTCTGTGTGTGTGTGTGTGTGTGTCTCTCTCTCCTCCTCGCCTTCAGCCTCCATGGCCTGGCCAAGTTCCAGCTCCACTAATTACCTCAGACACACCTTTCACCCCTCCCCACCCTCTGCAATTAGCCCTGGTTCTCTGCTTTCCGCTGCTCTCGGGGTGCAGCCTGAGGCCAGCTGGTCCCTGCATCCCACCCACGGCCCAACCCCGAAGTGCTGACTTCAGAAGGTGCCTGAAGCAATCCGGTCCCTTCTTCTGGGGCTCTGGGGCTCCAGGCTGGTGTGAAATCTAGCTTTCAACAAGGGGGAGCCTAAGCAGGAGACCCTCAGGAAGCAGCACTCCTAGCCTGGCCCACAAGACGAGGCTTCTGGCTCAAGAACCCCCTCACCCTGGTGTCCGTGCAGATCCTGAGGGGCCCTGCCCACCTTCACACAACAGTGGACGTCTGCCAACACCAAGCTATCTCCCTCCATGATGGATTGCAGAAAGCCAGATTTTCAGAAAGACATTTCACCCGAGGAAACCTGCAGCTCTCTGGGGCTATTTCTAGATCTTACTTGATGAGCCTCACTTTCCTAATCTGTAAAATGGAGACAGCAATTTCTTCCTCACAGAGCCTAAGCCCAGCTCACAGGAGGCACTGTTACCTTCTGTCAAGCTTCTGACTAGGGCAAAAAGCTGAATTTCAAAGTCCCTTCTTACTATTCAATATGCCTTGACAACATTTCTTCTAAAAACGAAGAGAAAAGACAAAGGAATCAAGTCCATCTGACACTTGATCTCCCATTTTGCAGAAGTGTTCATTAGAAACATCTGTACTACTATAATTTTTCAAAGCAATAAAGAAAAAGACTACAGAAGATAAAGCAACCCCAGACTCTTCATTCTGCTATTTCTTCCGAGGTAAAGAACAATATTCGGGATCCCTGGGTGGCTCAGTTGGTTAAGCGTCTGCTTTGGGCTCAGGTCATGATATCAGGGTCCTGAGATCGAGCCCCATGTTGGACTCCCTGCTCAGCAGGGACCCTGCTTCTCCTCTCTCTCTCCCCCTCCCCACTGTTCATGCTCTAATAAATAAAATCTTAAAAAAAAAAAAAAACCACAAAACAAAAAAACCCCAACATTCTGGGTCGGTCCAGGCCTTCTGACCATGGTGAGTGACCAGAGCTCAGAAGAGCCAAGTTCAAGGACCTCGTAAATCAAAGCTTCCTGGAAGTGACCTGTAAATCTTGGTTGGTTCTGGCCATCGTGTGACTGTGGAATCTGAGGCCCATGGGGGCGCATCCTCTTCTGGACAGATGAGAACTCCAGCCCAGAGAAGGAAAGCAGACTGTTCTGGCACATGATCCGTAAGGGAAGCAGCTCCAAGAAACTCTGCAAATTTCTCAGCTCAGGGTAAGTTCTGCAGGTGGGTCCCCACATCCACCTGAGAGTCCCAACTTCAGGACAGAGATCTATATACACCTGACAACAAAGATCAACACACGCCAAATTTACCCAGGTCACTGTTTGAAGTGCTTCCCACCGGCATAAGGCCAAAGAAGCGTCGGTAACTTCACGTGACCGGCAGGTCTGAACTGTTGGGAGGAGGAACAGGACTGCAGGGGTCTGGGGCAGGGAATGGCAGTGGGACACCGTGCACAACCCCCAAGGAATAAACACACACCAGCCATTGCTGCCCCAGGGATTTCTGCTTCTACGAGATCACTCTCCCACTGGCTCCACTATCAAATCAACATACATTTAATACTCAAGAACCTGAATATAAAAAGAACCATTCTATAAATCTAAAATTTAACTTAAAAACAAGAAAAAAAGACTCAGGAAAAAGAGTTTGGCTGTTGAGCAAGTAAAACAAACATCATGTGATGGCGGGGCTCAGAGCTGGCCCGCCACGTGGCTGGAGGCAGCATGCAGGTCTGGTCTAAGCTTGCCTTTCCTGCAGGCCTCCCAGCAGATGTGCCTCCGTCTGCGGAGGCTCGTCCTGCAGCGGGCAGGTACCTCCACCTTGCGCTGTCAGCCTTTTCTTCCGTAAAAGGCAGCAACTAAACGAAGCATTCTCTTCTCTACTTTCCTGTCCCTGGACAGATGAGACGTTCGTCCGCTGGACGTGATGGAGAGGAGTCACCTGGGGGGACCTGGCCGAAGATGCCTCTTCTGGAGGTCACTAGAAACAGTTTTAACCCTTGGTTCTCACGAGAGTGTACATCAGAATCACCTGGAGGGCTTGTGAAGACAGCCAGCCGGACTTCCACAGCCGGTCTGGGGAGGGGCCTGACGATCGGCATTTCGAACAAGTTCCCAGATGATGTTGATGCTGCAGGTCTGGGGACCATGCTTTGAGAAGTCCACTGATTCCCCAGCCTGCTGGGAGGATGGTAAGACCAAAAGCTGGGAACTTCTGAAAATGCAGGTTCTAGGCCCCAGCCCCAGAGAAGTCCAAGCAGCAGGTCAGGAGGCAGCCTGAGACCCTGGCTGACACACCAGTGGTCAGACTGAGACCGGCCATGCTGGTTTTCACCCACTGTCTACTGTCTGCCCCAGAAGAAGGTCAAGAGTCACCAACTCCACAGGTTTTCAGAGGCAAAACTTGAGCTTCCTTGTGCGATAAACCCCATGCTGCTCCAGAGAGGTCCCCATCCTTTCTAACTGTCCCTGCCCCATGGCGCCTCAGAAAAGGAGGGGACAGCCAGTGGGCAGAACCGTTGCTTGGCAAACAAGACCCAAGGCTGGATTCCGTGACCTCAAGGAGTCTACCAAAATGCCCCAGGCAAGTGGGAGTCCCACTTACTCGGGGGGCAAGCTCTCGCCTGTCCAGGCCACACTGCAACAGTAAGGAACAGCATTTGTCTTGCCTCATCCTGAGCCCTCCTAAGCTGAGGGGCCATTTCACAAGGGGACTCAGGCAGTACTCCTCTTGGAAAACTTTCTTTCATGACCCCTTATAATAACAACCAATTATGTTTACGCTTTAATGTCAGGGGGGCAGGGAAAAGGCAGGATATGCAATTGTATATACAGCACGACCACAACAGTGTAAAACAAAAACTATTCATGCAAAAACTGGAAGGAAACAGTAAAAATGTTAACAGGGATTGTCTTTAGGTGGTGGGATTGTGGGTGGTTCTTTTCTTCTTGTTCCTTATTTTCCAAGCTGTTCATAAAGAGCACCTATTACTTATAGGACCAGGACTTAACTTTATTTTACAATAAATCGGGAAGAAAAAAATACACAGAGCTGCCCACACACCTAACCTGTGCCAGCCCAGAGGGGAAGCGGCCCCCTAGCTTTCTCCCAGGGAGCAGGACTGACCGAGGAGCAGGGACGGCTCTGCAGTCTTTAGCCAAATGCTTGCAGCAAACCCTTGCCCCGGGCTGGGGCTGCCAACGCACACCAACCCCAAAGAGTTAACAGCGCAGAAGCAGAACAAGGATGCAGGGTCCTCCTTTCTACCTGTGAGTCTTTCTGGGCCCTGAGAATGGGCTAGACATCTTTTCCTCCCCCTGTGTCTCATCTTCTGGAACTCTACACAGAGCAGCAATCTGCCTCCAAACTGACACGGTCTCAAGGGGGTGTCAAGCTCCCTCGGGCCAGCCCAGATCTGGACGGTTGGGAGCCACTGCCCACCACCAGCGCGGGACTCCCTGGGCCAGCAAGAGCAGAGGACAGCCCCTGCGTGGCCAACAGCCTGCAGCAAGAGCCTGACTGCTGCATGCTGCTCACAAGAGCTTCATTGCTGCCACCAGGGAGAGGTTACCACCTCCCAGCCACACCTGTGGCCCAAGATACACCTGTCGAGCGATCGCCACTGGCTCTGGCCAGCCTTGCAAGCCTGTTCCGAATTTCTGTCTCTCTCATGTTCGCATCCTCCCAAGTTTGGAGTCATCTGAAACTTGATACAACAGACCTTTGCTGAGCAACTGCACAAAACACGGACCTTGACAGATCTAGGACAGACCCGTTTCACGCTTCCATGGCTTCCTCTACCTCCACCCCCTTTCCTCTTCTCTCTTTCCCATGACCCTCCAAACACGGAACCTTAGTCACCTACCAGGATTCCACTCAGGTGGCCCCTCCTCCAAGAAGCAGTCCCCACCCCTCTGCAGCAGGGGTTAGGGGTCTCTTGAGCTACCTGCACCATCCACTTCCCCTTGCACTTAGCACACAGCATCAAAGCACCTCACCACGAATGGTGCCTGCAGACAGGGATCAAGCCCTGAGGACATGCTGAACCACCGGCCCAGCCACCAGACAGCCCCCTCCGTGCCCAGACCCAAGTTCACTAATAGCCCCACTGCCTTTGCTCAGCTTCCCCTGCCCATGGCCATCCCCAGGGATACACTCGCTAAATACTTCCCACCTGTCTACAGCATGCCTGGGCCTGAGTGTGGCACCCCTCAGGCAGGAAAACCAACCCACTCAGCCCCAGAGATCCAGCTCGCCCAGGCCCCCCTCCTCAGCCCAGCTGGCATCTATCTGGGACTAAAAGGATGGGGCTGGATCTAAGCCTCAGAGAGGCTGCTCAGGAAGTCCACAGTGCTGGGCCACCGAGGGTCCATGCTGTGAGCACAGGTGGTTTGCGGAACTGGCCACACAGGGAAAGCATCCCAGCACAGTAACCCTCTCTCATGCACCCCGACCTCGATGGGAGTAGGATGGAAACAATCATCTTGGAAAACTCAGGACACTGTCTACTCCCTTCCTCTCCCCTCCGTCTTCAAACTCGTACTGAGTCAGAAGAAGGAGGGCTTCTGCAGCAACCACAGCCCTCGGCAGGAGCCGGCCCAGCATGCAGCATGAGGCCTCAGCTGACCTCAGAACCAGCAACGACTGCATGAGGACAGAGAGCGAAACACGGTGGCCCAAGGGCTCCCACATGTTGACAGGGACTTCACCACTCTGAAAATGCCCCTAGACTCCAGCACCGAGATGAGTTATAGTCCAGGAAGCTGATGCTAGGAACAGGTCCCAGAGGCAGAGTCTGCCCAAGGAATCAGAGAAGCCCCAGCATGAATTCTGGGAAAGATCTGTTCCTGAGCAGTGGTTCTCAAACCGTGTTCCTTAAGGTCCTGGGAACCCACAGAGATGCCCCAGCAGGAGAGGAGGGTGTTGAGCAGAGAACACTAGGGCCCCCTAACCCTCAAGTCAATCAGAGTCACTAGGGTTTCACCTGGGGTTTCAAGAAAAATGCACCAGGGGTTGGGGGGGGGAGAAAAGGTTCATGCTAAGAAGTTTAAAAACCAGGGCTCTGAGAGACACAGTTTAAATCTATTTCCCATTAACGTCAACAATTCTCACCTGACTTTCCAAAGGCTGGGATGGATATTTGAACAGCCCTTCCCCATCAGGTCCCCTTGCCCAACCCATCACCTATCTGCTGCTGAGACACAGGGACCACCTGCCAAATGGTCACTCCACACCGCAAACCCCAGTGCTCCTGTCCGCAAGCTGGGGGCACGAACATAACCCTTCTGTGGTCCCTTCTTTCCCTCCACCCTTCCGGTTGCTCCTGAACAAAGACTCACTCAGCTGTGGGCTACACCACGTCAGGGTCCGCATTCAAGAGCATGCTTGGGGCCGCCGCTGTGAATCAAGGACCATCCCTGGGGCCCCCACCATACCAGGCACAATGCTTTGCACTCAGCTCAAAGGACATTCGCTAGACAAAGTAATCCAACATCTGACACCCTTCCCACAATGCCAAAAAAAAAAAAAAAAGGATGCAAGTGAAAACACACTAAGCGTGAGCAAGCAGATACCTAACCATGAACACCATTTCCTCTTGGCTTCCTGTGGGGGAAACCGTTTAGTGACGATACCAGATGCACAGCAGAACCCCAGGGGAACAGAGTTCCCAGCCCTTACCTGGTAGTAGGTCTTAATGTTTCTCACCAAGATGGTCAAGTTCTGAATGCGGAGGTTCACATCGTTGTTAACGTGCTTGTTGATGCGCTGATTTGTTGGCCTGGGGTCTCTGGAGAAGGAAGAGAACGGAAACTGCATATCCCAGCATTTGCCACACCCCCCCCATCTCCAGCTGAGAGCCAGCTCAGTCCGCCCCCAGCCTCAGTAACTACGAGGCTATGAAAATGTGGCTGGAGTCAAATCCTTATTCCGCTACTGCCAAGCCATGGACCTTGGGGGGGGGCCCCCATCACCTCCCTCCTTCCCCACCCCCCAGCACCAACCCATCATGGGCCCTGAGTCAACGTTATTTCCGTTCCAACTGCTAGCAGCACCCATAAACCATCACCAAAGGCCAATGCAGACACCAAAAGTGATACTGTATGAAAAACTTATAACCTCTCCCAAGATAGATTTCAAGATTAAAAAGATTAAAAGCTGAACCAAAATATAGGAAATACCAAGAAAGGGGAAAAAAAAGGTATTTTTCTGAATTAATAAATCAAAATCACTCATGTTCCATCTCACTGGGATCCCCCACCTCTGTCACCAGATTGGTCTAGGGCTGGTGCTGCCTGTGATTTACATTTCGGGGACACAGTTCTACCTTGAAAAACCAAGAGCAGGAGTCTGTGACGTGACATGGTGTCCTACGTACCCTACAAGAAATGCTAAGTGCACAGATATAAGTAATTCATGTGGGAAACCCCCACGGTGTCATTTATTTTCCAATCTTGGGCAAAAGTCGGGTCTGGTTGGGATGAAACTAGAAATGTGAATCAAGTGATTTGTATTTCCACTCATCCACGTCCAGGACATTTCTCAAAATATTTCTTACGTGAAGAGAACAGACTGGGTAGACCGGATTTAGCTTCTACCTGCCCATGTATCACACGATGCTTCTCATAACAAAGCCCTCCCTCCCATGTCACTAATTCAAATGAGGGCTGTTTTTAGGGTTTCATCGGTCATCCCCGGCCCTGTGAGACGGGGACAAGGGCAGAGTCAGCCTCTTCCTCAGTAATTGCCCTGCAATGGGACGGAAGCACAGATAGAGTTGGGCAGTTAAGGAGATCAACCTCGATGCCACGCCGCTCATTCCAAAGCCAGTAATGAACACAAAATTGACAAACAAAAAAATCCACGAGTAGAAATCATTTCAGACGTCACTGGAAGTACAATCTTCTTTTTTCTTTAATAATATGAACTGTTTAGAATTTGACCATTAAATATTTGACATATACACCAGGAGGCCCTACCCTGCACTGTGTGTTTGCAAAGCCCTTTACCTGTAACACGCAGTAATAGCTACGGATTTTATTCAACCAGCCTGTATCCCCTAAAATAATCACATGGGCACGTTGGGGCAACCAGGGAATCTCTTTTCAACCGTCATGTGACGACATTTCTTATTGTCCCCACACAGTAATGGAGTCTGGCCAAGCCATTTGCACGTTACGTTTCTCTGGGAGCCATTCATTACTGAGAAAACAAAGGTTAACAGTTCAGTGAAAATTAATTTAGGAATAGAGGCGGCATTCAGAATTTAAACCACAAAGGCATTTTTAGCTACAGAAGTATACTTAACGTGGCAAACAATTTATCTTAAAGGCTCACTTCTCCTCTCTTTAGATGCCCCAAGAGAGAAGCTATTTTACTGACAAAAGTATTTCTTAAAACAGAACTTATCAAGCAGAGCTTTTTCTGTTTTGTTTCTGCAGTCCCAGCTTTAAATCAGGGGGCCTCAGCACACGTGCTGGAATACACGGTGCACATTCACTGCGTGTGCAAAGGTACAGCACACACATGGGGTGGGGACCTGCGTGTCCCCTAGATAACAGCAGAGAAGCCTCTGTCCAGCTCTGCTTTTGTTCTCCCAGTTCAGCTAACTGAAACAACACTCCAAAAGAGCTTCGACATTCACCGTAGGAGTAATATAGGCTAATTATCACGATCATTAGTACTCCATCCTTTAGCGAAGGCTCTCAGGGTAGAGAGGCTTTGAAGAAATAATTGGAAACAAAAGTCAACTACGGTTAAGGAAGGCTCATCCTCACTCTCCCAGCACCAAGGAACCCCCACTTTCTGTGCTGCAGGAAATGGGGCAGGAGACACAGATGTCAGTCCGGGGCACAAGACTGGCCAAGATTCTCTGGGTGCTCATCTGCAAAATGATGACAGGATCCTTCCAGCCTTAGGCTGTCATTCTAGAAGGCCAGGTCTGCACCGGCAAACTTGGACCCATACTTGGTCCTATATCCCAGGAAGAGGACATCCTATAACCACTGCATGACTGCATGTCCCCAAAAGCCATCATTACTAACAAAGGTCTTTTTTTTCATGATAGCCCGAGAATGCAAAAGGCCAAGAGCCCCATATGGAGAGGTCAGAGGACAGGAGAGAGGCACTGGGTGCAAGCATCTGGTAGCTTGTCCAAACTCAGGAACAGTTTGGAGTCCAAAGTGTGGGGCCCTCAGCACCTCCTTATAAAAACTTCTAACTAGAGGGGCACCTGGGTGGCTCAGTCAGTTGAGCATCTGACTTCTGATCTCAGCTCAGGTCATGATCTTGGGGTCATGGGGTTGGGCTCCTCATTCAGCAGGCAGTCTGCTTGAGATTCTCTCTCCCCTTCTGCCCCCCACCCCCATGCACACATATGCGCTCTCTCAAATAAATCTGTTATTTTTTAAAATTTTTTTTAAAGATTTTATTTATTTGCAGAGAGACAGAGAGCACAAGCAGAGGGAAAAGCAGGCAGAGGGAGAAGCAGACTCCCTCCTGAGCAGGGAGCCTGATATGGGGCTCAATCCCAGGACCCTGAGATCACGACCTGAGCTGAAGGCAGATGCTTAACTGACTGAGCCACCCAAGCGTCCCTCAAACACGTCTTTAAAAAAAAAAACAAACAAAAACTTCTAACTAGAAAAAAGCAAATCAACTTGCCCTAGAATTTTTAAGAGTTATGATTTACATTTATAGCAACCTTGCCCCCCTCCCTTGGGAAAGCCAGCCCGCAACTTTTAGTTATATTCCAAAGACTTCCAAAATTTAAAAATGAATCAAGAAACGATCTATTGACACAGAGACATCCATGTCCACAATGTATCACTGGTTGAAAAACAGGGATGCTAAAAGACAACAGCACGAGCCCATGTCTGCATAAAAATACCTTAAGGAGCATATATCTCCATACTATAGACATCAGAAGACACCAGAATAATAGCATTGCTAAATCGTGGGCAATTTTATTTGGCTCATCTGTCTCTTCCTACACTCTTACAACCAATGTAAATTTTTGGTGTAATTTTTTTAAGGACTCAAAGCCCCCATAAAGAGTGTCATACTCTGTAGCCAAAAAAGGAAATCATGTAAGTTCACAAAAATCTTTTTTGTTCCAACACTTTTCCGCCAACACAAACTCATTCAACTAACAAGTACTTGCCCTCAGCTTTTATATAGACAGAATGGGACTAAAACTCCTCTTCCAACATGCTAGGTGAAAAACTGTCCTTTTAGAAACGTAGGAAACTCGGGGAGCCTGGCTGGCTTGGCTGGTGGAGCGTACGACTCTTGATCTTGCGGTTGTGAGTTCAAGTCCCACATTGGGTGTAGAGATTAAAAAAAAATGTTTAGGAAACTCTCCCATTTGACCTGAGGATGTTTCCAACCCCTGAATAATATATTATCCTGAATTTTGCAGTAAGCACCAGGGGTAAAGTCTGAACAAAGCAAATAATGCTGGACTTACCACAGGCCTTGCAAAGCCACAGGCTCTCAAGCCCAAGTCCAAATTCCCAACTGCACTCAACAGCCACTGCCTCAAATCAGAAGGTGTTCATTCTCAAAAGTACAGATGCACACAGCCTCAGGCACCTGGGAGCGTACACACACACACACACACACACCGGGCCCGAGGCCTCGCTCCCAACACACACACACACCGGGCCCAAGGCCTCGCTCCCAACGATAATGGATGTTTGTTGGGCATTTTCTAGATGCATAATCTTATTTAATCCTCCCAAGTGTATAAAATACCATCCCCTTATGACAGATCAGGAAGTTGAGGCTTAAAGAGTTTAAGTAATTTGCCCAAGGGGGCAGAACGAAGAAGTGGCAGAGAGGGGAATGTGAACTTGTCCGCCCAGTGCTTTCTTTCAGAGTCCAAGTGCTGAAATACCTTTCCTACGAAACAGTGAGAAATGTGCCCAAAGTGAATGAGAAATCTTGTTTTCCCTTGGGTACCAGCAGATCGCCCAGAAAGACTGCATTTACAGAGGAACAATTCAACAGGTTCCCCCGCCCCGTGCATCTTGCTCCAGGCCATTCAATGCCTTTCACTGGGAATTCTCCTACACCTGGGCCTCCCCTGAAAGCTGAGCCCACAGGGCTTTCCTGCTTCCACGCACTGATGTCACCGGGAGGCGAGGGCCAAGAGTATGACCGCAGCCTTCTTCAGTTGCCAGAGACAATGCCCAGGTGCAGCCACGTGACCCCCGCCGGCCTCCGTATGGCTCTGAAGTGTTAGGTAACACGCCTCTTAACTGAGCGCCATACCCCCTTAGCATACTGCTCTCTACAATTTTCCTAGGTCCTACCAACTTGGGGAGACTTTATTGAAACAATAGCACACAGTTGGAGCTACTAGCAGAGGAGATAAGGTAGAACAGAACCTTATCACTGACCTGCTAGTTAGCCTGACATTTCTCCATCTTGCAGAAGTGAACACAGAGGCTTATGTACAATGTTAGATGTGGGGCTTGGATGTGGGTCCTAGAGTCCAGTTTTGCTCTAGTTCTCCTTGAGAGAGGGCCAAGGCTAAGAATTATGCAGTAATCTAGGAGACTAAGAATGTGGGAGAAAGGAAGACTGGAAAAATTCTTAGGGGGTGCCTCAGATCCTTTCTGGATTAAGATGGAGTGTTTGTAATTGACACTAGGTTCCTATTAAGTGATAAGCACTGTGCTAATTGCTAACACATCCCATTTAATCCTCACAACCATCTCTTAAGGGAGGCACTTTACTTCCCATTGTACAGGTGAGGAAACTAAATTGTTGAGTGGTGTGCCCAGCATCACTTGACCAGTAGAAGACAGACCTAGAGTTCATATCCAGGATGGCTACCTAGGCTGTCAATACTAAGGCTGAAATACATTTTTATGTTTTTGGCATACTGTTTTTCAATTGAGATAATCTTTACATAGACTGAAATGCACAGATCTTGTTATAGCTTGATAAGCTCTGAAAAATAAGATGTACTCCAGTGAATACACAGATTATCACCACCCCTCCCTGCCAGAAGTTCACCTGTGTCTCCTTTCCAGACAATCCCCACCCACCTCCAGGAGCAACCAATATTCTGATTTCTATCCTATCACCTGGAACAGGGTTATTCTGATCATCCAATCAGTAAACTCTGTGCTGCTGGTGCCCCTCACTCCTTGATGTCCTCGGCTGGGACGTCATCCACACGGCTTCCCACTGTCCCTTCGTCTACTCCTGACCCTGGCCAGAAGACACCAGAAGCACGGTGTGAGGCTGTAAGAGCTGCAAATTTCTCAGTTCCCACCCCTAGGATGATTATCTTGGCATATCACAGAGGAGAGAACATGTAAAAACTGTCAAGGGAAGTGGAGACGCCCTTCAAACTGAATTTAGCTATGGGCCAAGTGTGAACCACTGATGAGTGGGCATTTCTCAAAGGAATGGTCCAACAGGCTTTCCCGATTTACAAGCAAGTGGTAAACGCTTCAGGAATTCCAAAGGTCAGGGAAGAAAGAGAAACAGTCCCAGGGCTTTTGTTCTCCCCTCTGCCTGGGTGTAAAAACTGAATGAAAAGGCTGGGGATACTGCTGTTTTTAATTAAACAAGCTTGGGTAAGGACCCAGTGGTCACTGCACCAATGGAATCTAGTCATTTTCGGGGTCCACCAAAATGGGGGGGGAAGAGTTGCCAGGACTTAAATATGCCACTAGGCAACCCCAGGAAACTCCTTTTCATCAGTGTTCTCAGACAAGTGCTGCCAAAGCTGGAAACACATTTGTGTTTTTAGGATCTAATCAAACACAAGATTTAGGTAAGATTAGTTGTGCCTTAAAAAAAAAACTAATGACATCAAATGACTTATTAAAAGCAGCAGTGTTCCCAGTTAATTTTCAAAACATACCTTTTTTAGGTAGATCTATTTAAACCACTTTCTGAATATGCCAAAGTTAATTGTTCCTCCTGTGTGGGCCACAAAGCTGATTCTCATTAGCTAATGGGTTCCTGCTCAAGCAGGCCAACTTGCTTAGTTGCAGGTGAGTAGGTGAGCATACGCGGCTGCTCCAGAGAACATTACGTTTTATTTTGCTTCCAGTGCCTGTGAATCATACTGACAGTTCCAATATGTTCCCCGCACTTTGAGTTAAAAACAGAATACAGGCGTAGGAGCCAACACCTACATGTGGCAGGCTGTCAATCACAGGCTCTAGAGAATTCAGCTGCAGCAAAGGATGTGGTCAAACACACATGCTAGAAAGTTTAACTTCCACCAAGACCGTTTAAGCTCAGGGCTTCAACACAAACAGTACCACAGCATTCTGACTCCCGGGGCTCTCAACACAGTAACTTTAAATCCACGTCATGAGAAGGGCCTTAACCAATTGCACTTGCTATGGGGCAACTGAAAACTCAGGGTGAAGTGAAAAGGAGCTCAGAAACACAGGCATCCCAACCTACAGTGAAACTTTATAGTCACATGGATGCTCCGGGTCCACCCTAGACACTTCCTGCAACCAGACTGTTAGTTCCTTGCCCCCAAAAAGGGTGTTTTGTTTTTTTTTTAACTTCGTTGCTCAAACCTCAAGTATCTGAGCTCGAAGTCGGTTGTGTTATCTACACCATGTGGATGACAGTCATTCAATTCCAAATTGCCTTTACCAAACAAGCTGCCAACCCCTTTGTCCTGGAATTCTTCATATCCAACGAATGGAAAGAAGTCACCTTAATACGGAGACACCAGCATCCCCCCCCCCCCCCCCCCCGGGCAAAGAACCCTCCTGTGTGAACTCCATGCTCCATTACTACAACCTTAAACTTTCTGAAGCATCGTTCTTCCCTTCTTCCCTGTAGATAACTTACATTTGCAACATGATTTGGTTCAAAAAGATGCCGTCCGCTAAATCCATGTACATTGTCAGGTTGTCCTGGTTGCCGCTGCCGAATGAGCCAAAAGTTTTCACCTGCCGGGAAGGCGCGTGGAGAGAAAGACAGGAAGGTCACCCCCGGCGCACTGTCTAAAGCTCTCCAGGGCAAATGCGGGCAGGGCCCGCGTGGGAAAAGGGAGTCACCTACTCTTCCGCAGGCGCCAAGCCCACCCTGCCTCTACCCCCACCCCGCGCCGGGCAACAGACGCAAGATAACAAGAGGAAAACTTCCTCCCCACACTCCTCTCCAGTGTCCCAGAGCGGAAAAAACAAAACAAAACCAAAAGGGACTTTTTAATAAATTTCTCACGTCTTAAATCTACTGGAAATGACTGCGCCGACCCCAGCCTGTACACATGCTCACTCGGAGCCCCCCAATACCCACCGCCACCCACCTGCTGGTCTCAGAGGTTCAGAAACTGCACGAGGATATTTTTGGGGAGTGGGTCCTTTTCTCGAGTGGTCAAGCCATAGGTCGCCCAGGTGATTACTCGGACCCTGTCCGCTCCGGGGACGTAGCCCAGCGCCCGGTGGGAACAGGTGTCCCCGCTCAGCCCTTGGCCGGGCCGGGCGTGCGGCTAGGTCCCGCACTGGGCGCGCGGGCTCCCGAGTTAGAAATGCCTCCAGACCCCAGGGCTCAGACCTCGACCTCCGCCAAGAGCACTTGCTGAGTCCCCCGCGTCCCGGGGGCTACCCGGGGCCCCGGGAAGGGAGCTTGTACGGCTACCGCAGGCAGCGGGGAAAGGAGCGGGTGCACCAACAATGGGGCAGGGAGCTGGGCGCACTCACCCAGGTCACCAGCGGGCTCTGCAGGAAGAGCTCCATGAGCTCCGAGACGGTCACGTCCATGCTGAGGCTGTGCCCGCCGGCTCCACGCCCGGGTCCCCCGCGCCGCGACACAAAGCGGCTCTGGCAGCGAGCAACGGGCGCGGGGCTGCGGCGGCTCGCACCCGGGAGACAAAGGCGGGGCGCGAGCCCACGTTCCGCGGCTACGGCGGCCCCGCGCCCCGCCCGGGGCTGGGGGAAGGGGAGGGCCCGCCACTCGGGGAGTAACAATGCGGGCGGCAGCCCCGCCCCTCGGCGGCCCGAGGCAGCCGGGGCGCCGCCTCGCGGTGCCGGGGCCAGGAGCCCGGGCGCGGGCGCGGCTGCGCGGGGCGCCGGGAGGGGGCGGCGGCCCGCACGTGTGCGGGGGGAGGGGCGTCTCCTCGCGGCGTCCCGGCAACCCGCACGTGGGGCCGCCGCCACGCGCCCACGCTGAGCGCAGCCTTCGCGCTCGGGGCCCCCGCACGTGGCGCCTCCCTGCGCGCGTGCGCCTGCGGCGGCCCCGGACGCCAAGTGCGGGCCCGAGCGCGCGGGCGCTGGCGCCCTTCTGCCTCCCGCTGGGGGCGCGCCGGAGGCTGCGGCGCAGCTGCCAGCCCGAGTCGTCCCCGGCCCACCGCACGCTAGGGCACGGCGGAGCCCGATCCCGAGGCTGCCGGCCCGGGGCAGGTGCAGCCCATCGGCCGCGCGGAGCTCCAGCCCCCCCGCCCCAGGTGCCTCCAGGGTCCGAGGCAGAAGAGCGGAGCCCGCGTGCTTCACGGGGCGGGGGGGGTCGGTCTCGCGGGCAGGTAGGGCGCGAGCCCGGGAGTCAAAGGAGGAAACAGTGTTGAGCTTAGATCGTAAGAGCGCGACCTCTTGCGTCCCACCGCGCCACCTGCCTTCTAGAAGTTCCCGCGGGAGGCTGGTGATGTGCCCAAACCGCCCTGGGCCCGCCCCACCTGGGACCCGACCCCCTAAACTACCGTCATTTTGCAGTAGAAGAGCCAACTCCCGGATTCCAAGTTGGAGGACATAGCAGCTTAGTGGAGAGCCACAGGAGAAAGGACAGTGGTCCCAACTGGATGGAAAGCAAGCCCTGGGCCCAGACCGACCTGCTGAGACAGCTGCGGTGGACCCGAGTTCCCGTCCATCTCTGTCACCTCACCTTGGGCTGGTAACAATTTCAGACTACAGTTCATTGTCCAAAGCACTTCATGCGATTTAGTCCTCACGAGTTGTCCGGATGAGCCAACCGGTGCGAGGTTGACCTGAAGAGCCTAGTGTATTGCTCTTCAAGTATACAGTAGGCAAGGCTCCTGGGTGACTCAGTCGGTTAGGCAGTTGACTCGGCCTCAGCTCAGGTCTTGATGTCAAGGTCATGAGTTCGAGCCCCCGGTTGAAATCCATACTAGGGGCGAGCCTACTTAAAAAAAAAAAAAAAAAAAAAGTATACAGTAGGCACTAAATGGCTGCCGGTTGTGTTGTTAGTAATTTGAAAGTTGGCTGTCAAGTGTTGAGGCTGCGGCATCTGCCGGTGAAGTGTGGTATTGCAGCCGAATTCCGCCGCATCTGGGGCTCTTGAGGTGACATTGTGGCCCCAGGAGCCAAGGGGGGAGATCAGGAGTCCCTAAAGAGAAATGTGGAAGTCAAGGTAACTGGGGTAAAAAGGGGGACAGTACGGAGGAACTAAAATTTCTATCATAGTGGTTTTCTTATGCACCAGAAATGCATTAATCCCTAATTGCACTTATAAAATGTTTGGAAAACAGGTGTGATGGGTATCCACATCCATCTTGTTTAGAATGTCCTTGTTCTGTAAAATATGGAATGCCTGTGAGACCAGAGTGTTTTTCACATTGACCCCAGCTCTTTTGGAGAGACTAAAGTTATTTGATAAGCATACTATTTCACACTGAGAAGCACATTGGATGAATGAATGCTTTCTGACCATTGTGAGGCATTTCTCCTCGTGGTGAGAGAATTTGTCCCTGGGGATATTGGCAGTCCCTGGGCCACAGCCAGGTCAGGAATTTCTGATTTGGGGTCAGTTAGCTGCTGTGTTGGTTCATGATCTTTGATGTATCCGTCATTCATTGCCTCGACCCTGCCTCACCCAGAGAGAACTAGCTCAGCATCCTTGTTCCGTGGGAGGCAGGGGGTCCAGTAAACTAGATGGTGCCCAGGTTACAGGGTTGAAAAGCTTTGAAGGGCTGGACGACCTGGACAGGGTACTTCCTAGAAGCCTCTTAATCCCTGAAATTGGAATAAGAACATTTTCCCCTTATAAGACTTTATAATTTGGGGAGGTCAAGGTGGTGCATGTAGAACAGTTTATGAAGATCTTAATGACTATCTTCCTGATATTCTGCTGGGTTCTATCACTACTTTAATAAGAACTGTTTCCTCTAAGTCTCCGTTGGGGTGGGGCATAAGCTTCAGGGAGCATACACGCAGACCACCTACTAACCACTAAGCAGAGTCCCTCCATCCCTGCCTGAATGACCGTTAGCTTTCACTCTGAGACTTAACCCTTTCTTTAAAATTTTTTCTTGCTCATTTCTGCATAAAAAGTAATTTCTCTGCTTTATACATTGCTTCCTGGACAGAACTATTTTAATTATGTTCTTCATTCTGAAAAGGAATTTAGCTTCCCTTCCTGGAAAATGCTGGCTCAGCACTGTAAGCTAATGGCGTGTCTAGGTTACCTGATAGGAGCTGAAATTATTTGTACAACTTGGGGGTTGAGGGAGGAATGGCTATTTGTTAACATGTCTCTGTATTTGATTTTTTGTTATAACAAGTATATATTACTTTCATGATTTAAAAACAATTTTATCAAAATAGATATAACATAAAACCATCTTAACGATTGAGTGTACAGCTTTAGTAGAATTAAATACATTCACATTGTTATGCAGCCAGCACCACCATTTATCTCCATCACTCTTTTCCTTTTGTACATCTGAAACTCTATACCTATTAAACCATCACTCTCTTCTCCCTCCCCACCCCCCAATCCCTGGCAACCGCCATTCCACTTTGTCTTTAGGATTTTGACTATTCAGAGTACCTCCTATAAGTGGAATCAGACAGCATTTGTCTTTTTGTGACTGGCTTATTTCCCTTAACATAATGTCTTCAAGGTTCATCCATGTTATACCATATTGCAGAATTTCCTTCCTTTTTAAAGCTGAATATTATTCCATTGTATGTATATACCACATTTTGTTTATCCATTTACTGATCAGTAGATACTTGTATTGCTTCTATGCTTTAGCTATTGTGAATGATGCTGCTATAAACACAAGTGTGCAACTACCTCTTTGAGACCTTGCTTTCAGTTCTTTTGAGTTTATACCCGGAAGTGGGATTGCTGGATCCTATGGTAATGCTATTTTTAGTTTTTTGGGGGGGGGCCTCTATCCTATTTTCCACAGTGGCAGTACCATCCATATCCCACCGGCAGAGCACGAGGGTTCTGATTTCTTCACACCCTCCGCAACACTTGTTTTCTGGTTTGATAGTCATCCTAATGGGTGTGATGGTATCTCATTGTAGTTTTGATTTGCATTTCCGTGATGATTCGTGATGTTGAGCATCTTTTCATGTACTTGCCATTTGTATCTTCCGTTTGGAGAAATGTCTATTTTTGAATGTCTTTGGTGGTTGTTACATTTATTTTTTTTAAGTATTTATTTATTTGACAGAGAGGCACAGCGAGAGAGGGAACACAAGCAGGGGGAGTGGGAGAGGGAGAAGCAAGCTTCCCGCCTAGCAGGGAGCCCGATGTGGGGCTCGATCCTGGGACCCTGGGATCATGACCTGAGCTGAAGGCAGACGCTTAACGACTGAGCCACCCAGGTGCCCCTGGTTGTTACATTTAAAGAGTCCTATATATATTCTGAACATGAATCCGTTATCAGATAAGTGATTTGCAAATATCTTCTCTCGTTCCATGGGTTGGCCTTTTTTACTCTCTAGTGTCCCTTGACATACAAATTTTTTTAAATGTTTGCAAAGTCCAACTTGTCTGTTTTTTCTTTTCTTGCCCTATGGCATCATGTCCAAGAGCTCTTTGTCAAATCCAATATCATGAAGCTTTTGTCTTATGGTTTCTTGTAAGTTTTATTGTTTTAGGTACTTGATTCATTTTGAGTTCATGTTTGTATGTGGTCTTAGTTAAGGGTTCAGTTTCATTCTTCTGCATGTGGGTCATCCAGTTTTCCCCGTATGGTTTGTTGAAAAGACCACCTGGGGCGCCTGGGTGGCTCAGTTGGTTAAGCGACTGCCTTCGGCTCAGGTCATGATCCTGGAGTCCCGGGATTGAGTCCCACATCGGGCTCCCTGCTCAGCGGGGGGTCTGCTTCTCCCTCTGACCCTCTTCCCTCTTGTGCTGTCTCTGATTCTCTCTCTCAAATAAATAAATAAAATCTTTAAAAAAAAAAAAAAAAGACCACCTGTTCCCCGTGAATGGTCATGGCACCATTTTGTCATTTTGTCAAAAATCATTTGACCTTCTATGCAAAGGTTTATCTATGGACTCTTAATTCTATTGGTCTAGATGTCTGTCTTTATGCTAATACCACAGTGTTTTGATTACAGTAGCTTTAGAGTAGGCTTTTAAAATTTTCTTTTTACAGTTTGAGGTAAAATTGAACTACAGCAATGTTAAAGGGTGTAACGATTTAACTTACATGTTTGAAATGACCACAAGTAGTTAACACCTATCATTTCATACACAGTGTAAACTAGAATCACCATGTTGTACATTACATTTCCTAGTACTAATTTATCTTGTAACTAGAAGTTTGTACCTTTTGACCATCTTCATCCAATTTTCCCCTTTTGACCACCTTCATCCAATTTCCCCTCCCTCTCAGCCCCTGCCTCTGGGAACCACATTTTCTATAAGTTTGCGTGGGGCTTTTTGGTTTGTGTTTTGTTTTAGATTCCATGTAAAAGTGAAATCATGTGGTATTGGTCTTTCTCTGACTTAGTTCACTTAGCATGATGCCCTCAGGGTCCATCCATGTTGTTGCAAATGACAACATTTCAGTCTTTTTTGTGGCTGAATGTTATTCCACTGTATATGTGTACCACAAATTATTTATCCATTCATCAATCAATAGATGGACACATAGGTTGTTTCCATGTCTAGGCTGTTGTAAATAATGCTGCTATGAACATGGGTATGCAGATATCTTTTTGAGTTAGTACTTTTGGGTTTTTTGGATAAATACCCAGAAGTGGAGTTGCTGGATCATATGTAGTTCTATTTTTAATTTCTTGAGGAACCTCCATACCATTTTCTGCAGTGACTGCACCAGTTTACATCCCCACCAGCCGTGCACCAGGGTTCCCTTTTCTCCACATCCGTGCTAACACTTGTTATCCTTGTCTGTTTGGTCATTCTGACAGGTGTGAGGTAACATGTCGTAGTTTTGATTTGCATTTCCCTAATGATTAGTGATATTGAGTATCTGTTCATATACCTATTGGCCATTCTTATGTCTTTTTTTTTTTAAGATTTTATTTCTTTGGGAGAGAAAGTGCATGCAGGAGCGCGAGGGAGGGGGGAGGGAGGGGCAAAGGGAGGGGCAGACCCCCTCCTGAGCAGGGACCCTGAGGCAGGACTCAATCCCAGGATCCTGAGATCATGACCTGAGCCTAAGGCAGACACTTAATGGACTTAGCCACCCAGGCACCCCATTCTTATATCTTCTTTGGAAAAATATCTATTCAGGTCCTTTGCCCATTTTTTAATTGGATTATTTGTTCTTTTGCTATTGAGTTGTATGAGTTCATTATATATTTTGAATATGAATCCCTTAGCAGATACATGGTTTGCAAATATATTTTCCCATTCTGTAGGTTGTCTTTTCATTTTGTTGATCATTTCTTTTGCTGTGCAGAAACTTTTTAGTTTGATGTAGTCCCTCTTGTTTATCTCTGATTTTGTCACTTGTGCTTTAGGTGTCCTATCTAAAAAAAAAGACCCATGTCAAGAATCTTTTTTTCCTATATTTTCTTCTAGGATTTTCATGGTTTCCAGTCTTATATTTAAATGTAAATCCATTTGGGGTGCCTGGGTGGCTCAGCTGGTTAAGCGACTGCCTTCGGCTCAGGTCATGATCCTGGAGTCCCGGGATCGAGTCCCGCATCGGGCTCCCTGCTCGGCAGGGAGTCTGCTTCTCCCTCTGACCCTCTTCCTTCTCGTGCTCTCTGTCTCTCATTCTCTCTCTCTCAAATAAATAAATAAAATCTTTAAAAAAAAATAAAAATAAAAAATGTAAATCCATTTGGAGTTAAATTTTGTGAGTGGTGTAAGATAGGGGTCTAGTTTCATTCTTTTACCTACAAATATCCTTTTTCATGGCACCATTTATTGAAGAGACTGTCTTTTCTCCATTGAGTATTCTTGGCTCCCTTGTCAAATATTAGCTGATCATACATGCAAGAGTTTATTTCTAGGGTCTTAGTTCTGTTCCTTTGGTCTATATGATGTTTTTTATGCCAATATAGTATTTTGATTACTGTATCTTTATAATATAGGTTAAAATCAGGAAGTGATTATGATGCTTCCTGCTTTGTTCTTTCTCATAATTGCTTTAGCTATTCAGGGTCTTTTGTGGTTCCATATAAATTTTATGATTTTTTTTTTTACTTGTTAAAAAATGCTATTGGAACTTAATAGGGATTGCATTAAATCTATAGATGGGTTTGGGTACTATGGACACTTTAACAATATTAATTCTTGCAATCTATGAACACAGCATACCTTTACATTTATTTGTATCTTCTGTTTTTTTCATCATGTGTTATAGTTTTGGGTATAGAGATCTTTCACTGTCTTGGCTAAATTGTTCCTAAGTATTGTTTTTGATGCTATTATAAATAGGATTTTTTTTCTTTTTCAAATAGTTTATTATTACTGTATACAAATGCTACAAATTTTTGTATGTTAATTCTGTATCCTGCAACTTTACTGAATTTGTTGATTAGATCTGTTAGGGTTTTTTACATATAAAATCATATCTGCAAATACAGAAAATTTCACTTCTTCCTTTCCATTTCTGATCCCTTATATTTATTTTTCTTGCCCAATTACTCTGGCTAGGACTTCCAGTACAAGGTTGAATAGGAGTAGTGAGAGTGGGCACCCTTGTCTTGTTTCTGATCTTAGAGCAAAGGCTTCCAACCTTTCACCATTGAGTATGATGTTGGCTGTGGGCTAGTCCTATGTGGCCTTTGTTATGTGGAGATATGTTCCTCCTACAGCTAATATGTGAAGAGGTTTTATCATGAATGGATGTCGAATTTTGTCAAATGCTTTTTCTGTGTCTATTGAAATGATATATGATTTTTTTTCCTTTCATTCTATAAGATGTATCGCATTGATTTGTGCATATTGAATCATCCTAGCATCCCAGGGGTAAATTCCATTTGATCATGGTGAATGATCTTTTTAATGTGCTGCTGAGTTCAGTTTGCGAGTATTTTACTAAGAATTTTTCGGCTTTGATATCAAGGTAAGGCTAACCTCGTAAAATGAGTTCAGGAATGTTTCCTCCTCTTCTATGTTTTTTATTTTGGGGGTTTTTTGAGACATAATTAATAACATTATGTTAGTTTCAGGTATACTTCATAATTATTCAGTATTCGTATGTGTTGCAAAGTGATGACCGCAATAAGTCTAGTTAACATGTCACTGTACATAGTTATAGTATTTCTTTTCTTGTCAGAAGAGCTTTTAAGATTTACTCTGTTTGCAACTTTCAAATAGGCAATACAGTATTACCTATAGTCACCAAGCTGTACATTATATACCCTTGACTTATTTTACAACTGGGAGTTTGTACCTTTTGACTCACCTATTTCCCTACTCCCCCACAACCCCCTCCCCACTGCCAACCTCCAAACTGTTCTTTGTGGGTTTGTTTGTTTTAAGATTCCACATATAAACTATATCAAACAATATTTGTTTTTCTTTGACTTCACTTAGCACAATGTTCTCACGGTCCATCCATGTTGTCGCAAATGGCAACATTTCATTATTTTTTATGGCTGAATAATGCCATTGTACATATGTACCACATTTTCTTTCTCCATTCATTGATCGATGGACACTTAGGTTGTTTCCATATCTTGGCTCTTGTAAATAACGCCATGAACATGGTATGGGGGTGCATATATCTTTTTGAGTTAATGTTTTTGTTTTCTTCAGATAAGTACCCAGAAGTGGAGTTGCTGGATCATAATGTTAATTATATTTTTAATTTTTTGAGGAAGAGCCATACTGTTTTCCATAGGGGCTGCATTAATTTACATTTCCACCAACAGTGCACAAAGTTTCCCTTTTCTCTCACCAACACTTATTATTTGTCTCTTTGATAATAACCATTCTAACAGGTGTGAGGTGATGTCTCATTATGGTTTCGATTTGTTTTCCCTAGTGGTTTGTGAGCATCTTTTCATATATCGGCCATATGTAAGTCTCTTTGGAAAAATGTCCTTTTTTTTTTAAGATTTTATTTGACAGAGAGCGAGCACAAGCAGGGGGAGTGGCAGGGAGAGAGGGTAAAGCAGACTCCCTGCTGAACAGGGAGCTGGACACAGGACTTAATCCCAGGACCCCAGGATCATGACCTGAGTGGAAGGCAGATGCTTAACCGACTGAGCCATCCAGGCACCCCTCTTTGGAAAAATGTCTATTCAGATATTCTTCCCATTTCCAAATCAGGCTGTTTGGGGGGCTTTTTTTCCCCCCTTGTTTGGTATCATTGTATGAGTTCTTTTTATATTGGGGCTATTAACCTTTTGTCAGATACATAATTTCCAAATATTTTCTCCCATTTATTAGGCTGCCTTTTCCATTTTGCTGATGGTTTCTTTTACTATGCAGAGGCATCTTAGTTTGATGTAGTTCCATTAGTTTATTTTTGCTTTTGTTGCCTTTGTTTTTGGTGTCAGATTTAAAAAGTAGCACCGAGACCAATGTCATGGAGATTACAGCCTGTATTTTCTTTCAGGAGCTTTACGGTTTCAGGTGTTATGTTCAAGTCTTTAATTCCTTTTGAGCTAATTTTTATGTATGGCATGAGATACTCATCCAGTTTCATATTTCTACATGTCGCTGTTCAGTTTTCACAGTATCACTTACTGAGAAGGCTGTCCTTTCCCCATTGTGTATCATTGGCTCCTTTGTTGTAAATTAATTGACCATTTATGCATGGGTTTATTTCTGGGCTCTCTATTCTGTCCCCTTGGTCTGTGTGTCTGTTTTTATGCTGCTACCATACTGTTTGGATTACTGTAGCTTTGTCACGTAGTTTGAAATCAGAGCATGATGCTTCCCACTTTGTTGTTGTTTTTCAGGATTGGTTTGACTATTCATAGTCTTTGGTGGTTCTATACAAATTTTAGAATTGTTATTTTTTTCAAGATTTTATTTGATGGAGAGAGAGAGAGAAAGAGAAAGGAGAGAGAGAGAAAGCTCGAGCAGGGGGAGGGGCAGAGGGAGAGGGAGAAGCAGACTCCCCTGCTGAGCAGGGAGCCCGATGCGGGGCTCCATCCCAGGACCCTGAGATCATGACCTGAGCCAAAGGCAGATGCTTAACTGACTGAAACACCCACGTACCCCTAGATTTGATATTTTTTTGGCAAGTATAGTTCGTGGGAGTTGATGTGTACTTCCACCAGGAGGCATATAACATCTGTGATATTAGCATTGTTTGGGGATCCATTAATTTATTAGGAGTTGTCAATGATTTTTTTAAAGAATTTATTTATTTGAGAGAGAGTGCGCACACACAAGTGAGGTGAGGGGCAGAGGGAGGAGCCGACTCACCTCTGAGCAGGGAGCCTGATCCGAGGCTTGATCCTGGGACTCCGGGATCATGACCCGAGCTGAAGGCAGATGCTTAATCCACTGAGCCACCCAGGCGCCCCCAGGATTGTTCTATTTCTGTGAAAAATGCTATTAGAATTTGATAGGAATGGCATTGAATCTGTAGTTTGTGGGGATTGTATGGGCATTTTAACAATATTCGCCCAGTTCCTCTGCATGAATATCTTCCATTTGTTTGTATTTTGTAGTTCTTCTATTTCTTTTTCTCTTGCTCTCTGTTGTGGTTTGATGAATTGCTTTAGTGGTGTGCTTAGATTCCTTTCTCATTATCTTTTGTGTATCTGCTATAGGTTTTGCTTGTGCTTACCATGAGGATTACTTAAAACAATTTCTAACAGTCTATTTATAACATTTTAAATTGATAACAACTTAAGTTTGAAGGCATTCTGAAGCTCTGCATTTCTACCCCCCCCATGTTTTATGTTTTTGATGTCACATCTCACATCTTTTAATGTTGTGTATCCCTTTACTAATTATTGTATAGTTATTTTTGCTACTTTTGTCTTTTAACCTTCATACTAGCTTTATGTGATTCATCTACTGTCTTTACTGTATGTTTACCTTTGCCAGTGAGGTTTCTTCTGTCATATGTTTTCTCATTACTAGTCAGCCTAAAGAAGTCCCTTCGACGTGTCTTCTAGGGCTGGTTTAGTGATGATGAAATCCTTTAGCTTCTGCGTGTCTGGAAAACTCTCTCTCTCCCTCAATCCTGAGTAATAATTTTTTCAGGCGGATTATTTTTGGTTGGAAGTTGTGTCTTTTAGCACTTTTTTTAAATTAAGTTTATTTTAATCCAGGATAGTTAATATATAGTGTTACATTAGTTTCAGGAGTACAATATAGTGATTCAGCAATTCTATACATTACTCAGTGCTCATCATGGTAAGTGTATTCTTCATCCCCATCATATGTTTCACTCACCCCCCCCCCCAGCTCCCCACTGGTAACCAGCAGCTTGTTCTCTGTAGGAAAGAGTCTGTTTCTTCGTTTGTCTCTTTTTTTTCCCTTTGTTCATTTGTTTTGTTTCTTAAATTCCACATGAGTGAAATCATATAATTGTTTTTCTCTGACTTATTTTGCTTAGCATTATACTCTCTAGCTCCATCTGCACTGTTGCAAATGGCAAGATTGCATTCTTTTTTATGACTGAATAATATTCCATCGTACATATACACACCACATCTTCATTCATCAGTCGATGGACACTTGACCTATTTCCATAATTTGGCTATTGTAAATAATGCTGCAATAAACATAGGGGTGCATATATCCCTTTGATGTAGTGTTTTTGAACTTTTTGGGTAAATACCCAGTAGTGTGATTGCTGGATCTCAGGGTCGTTTTATTTCTAACTTTTTGAGGAACCTTCATACTGTCTTCAGGCTGCATCAGTTTGCATTTCCACCCACCATGTACGAGGGTTCGTTTTTCTCCACATCCTTGCCAGTACTTGTTTTTTCTTGTGGCTTTTATTTTAGCTATTCTGACAGGTGTGAGGTGATATCTCATTGTAGTTTTGAGTTGCATTTCCCTGATGATGAGTGGTGTTGAGCATCTTTTTTTTTTTTTTAAGATTTTATTTATTTATTTGACAGAGAGAGAAATAGCGAGAGCAGGAACACAAGCAGGGGGAATGGGAGAGGGAGAAGCAGGCTTCTTGCCGAGCAGGGAGCCTGATGTGGGACTCGATCCCAGGACCCTGGGATCATGACCTGAGCCGAAGGCAGACGCTTAACGACTGAGCCACCCAGGCGCCCAATGTGTTGAGCATCTTTTTATGCGTCTATTGATGATCTGATCTGTATGTCTTCTTTGGAGAAATGTGTGTTCATGTCTTCTGCCCATTTTTAAATTGGATTATTTGGTTTTGAGGGGTGTTGAGTTGTATAAATTCTTTATATTTTAGATACTAGCCCTTTATCAGATATGTCATTTGCAAATATCTTCTCCCATTCTGTAGGTTGCTTTTTAGCTTTCTTGATTGTTTCCTCCACTTTGCAGAAGCTTTTTATTTTGGTATAATCCTAATAGTTTATTTTTGCTTTCATTTCCCTTGCCTGAAGAGTCGTATCTAGAGGGGCGCCTGGGTGGCTCAGTCGTTGGGCATCTGCCTTCATCTCAGGTCATGATCTCAGGATCCTGGGATCAAGCCCCGCATTGGGCTCCCTGCTCGTCAGGAAGCCTGCTTCTCCCTCTCCCACTCCCCCTGCTTGTGTCCCCTCTCTCGCTGTGTCTCTCTCTCTGTCAAATAAATAAATAAAATCTTTAAAAAAAAAAGTCATATCTAGGAAAATGTTGTTATGGCCTATGTCAGAGAGATTACTGCCTTTGCTGTCTTCTAGGATTTTTACAGTTTAAGGTTTCATGTTTAGATTTTAAATTCACTTCGAGTTTATATTTGTGTATGTTGTAAGAAAGTGGTCCAGTTTCATTATTTTGCCTGTAGCTGTCCAGTTTTCCCAACATCATTTGTTGAAGAGACCATCTTTTTCCCATTCTATGCTCCTTCTTCCTTTGTCAGAAATTAATTGACCATATAATTGTGGGTTTATATCTGGATTTTCTATTCTGTTCCATTGATCTATGTGTCTATTTCTGTGCCAGTACCATAGTATTTTGATTACTCTAGCTTTAAATATAACTTGAAGTCTGGAATTGTAATACCTCCAATTTTGTTTTTGTTTTTGTTTTCAAGATTGCTTTGGCTATTTGGGGTCTTGGTTCCATACAAATTTTAGGATTGTTCTCATTCTGCAAAAAATGCTGTTGGTACTTTGATAGGAATTGCATTAGATCTGTAGGTTTCTTTGGGTAGTATATACATTTCAACAGTATTTGTTTTTCCCAATCTGTGAGCATCTTCCGTCTATTTTGTGTTGTCTTCAATTTCTTTCATCAGTGTTTTATAGTTTTCAGAGTACAGGTCTTTCACCTCTTTGGTTAAGTTTTTTCCTAGGTATTTTTTTGTTTTTGCTGCAGCTGTAAATGGGATTGTTTTCTTAATTTCACTTTCTGCTGCTTCATTATTAGGATATAGGAATGCAACACATTTCTGTATGTTAATTTTGTATCCTGCAACTGTACTGAATTCATTTATCAGTTCTAGTAGGTTTTTGGTGGAGTCTTCAGGCTTTTCTGTATATAATATCATCTGCAAGTAGTGAAAATTTTACTTCTTCCTTACTACTTTGGATGACTTTTACCTCTTTTTTTCATGTTTAATTCCAGTACTATGTTGAATAAAGGTGGTGAGAATGGACACCCTTTTCTTGTTCCTAAATTTAGGGGAAAAGCTTTCAGTTTTTTCCCTATTGAGTATGATAGACACTGTGGGTTTTTCATATAAGGGCTTTATTCTGTTGAGGTATGTTCCCTCTAGACCTACTTTGTTGAGAATTTTTATCACAAAGGGATGTTGTACTTTGTAATGCTTTTTCTGCATCTCTTGAAATGCTCATAGGGTTTTTATCTCACTGATGTGATGTATCCCACTGATTGACTTGCAAAAATTGAACCACCCTTACTTCCTGGATAAATCCCACTTGATCATGGTGAATGATTTTTTTTTTTAATGTATTGTTGGATTTGGTTTGTTAGTATTTCGTTGAGGATTTTTGCTGTATGTTCATCAGAGATATTGGCCTATAGTTCTCTTTTTTTTGTGGTGCCTTTATCTGGTTTTGGTAACAGGGTGATACTGGCCTCAGAATGAATTTGGAAGTTTTCCTTTCTCTTCTATTTTTTGGGATAGTTTGAGAGGAATAGGTATTAACTCTTCTTTAAATGTTTGGTAGAATTCACCAAACTATCTTGTCCTGGACCAGCTATCTGGTCCTGGACTTTTGTTTGTTGGGAATTTTTTTTTTAAAGATTTTATTTATTTATTTGACAGAGAGAGACACAGCAAGAGAAGGAACACAAGCAGGGGGAGAGGGAGAGGGAGAAGCAGGCTTCCCGCTGAGCAGGGAGCCCATTGCGGGGCTCGATCCAAGGATCCTGGGATCATGACCTGAGCCGAAGGCAGACGCTTAACGACTGAGCCACCCAGGTGCCCCTGTTGGGAATTTTTTTGATTACTGATCCAATTTGCTGGTAATTGGTCTGTTCAAATTATCTATTTCTCCTTGCTTTGGTTTTGGTAGGTTATGTATTTCTAAGAATTTATCCATTTCTTCTAGATTGTCCAATTTGTTAGCATATAATTTTTTATAATATTGTCTTACAATTTTTATTTCTGTGGTGTTTCCTCCTCTTTCATCTGTGATTCTTTGGGTCATTCTCTCTGTCTCGCTCTCTTATGAGTCTGGCTGGAAGTTTATAAATATTTTTGATCTTTTCAAGGGACCAGCTTCTGGTTTCATTGATCTGTTTTATTTGTTTGTTCCTATATCATTTATTTCTGCTCTGATCTTTATTCTGTCCTTCTGCTGGTTTGGAGTTTTGTTTGTTAAATCCATTTGACCCAGTCTGTCATTTAAAGCCACTGTTTCCTTGTTGATTTTCTGTTCGGAGGATCTGTCCATTGACATAAATTGGGTGTTAAAATTTCCTACTATTAGGGGCACCCAGGTGGCTCAGTCGTTAAGCATCTTCCTTCGGCTTAGGTCATGATCTCAGGGTCCTGGGATCGAGCCCTGCATCAGGCTCCTCGCTCTGCGGGAAGCCTGTTTCTCCCTCTCCCGTTCCCCCTGCTTGTGTTCCCTCTCTCGCTGTGTCTCTCTCTGTCAAATAAATAAATAAAATCTTTAAAAAAAAATTTCCTAGTATTATTATATTACTCTTGATTAATTCATTTATGTTTGTTATTCACTGTTTTATGTATTTGGGTGCTCCCATGTGGGGTGCATAAATATTGACAGTTGTTAAATATTGTTAGATTGTGCCCTTTATTATTATATAGTGTCCTTTTGTTTCTTTTTACAGACTCTTTTAAAGTTTGTTTTGTTCGTGTAAGTATTGCTACTCTGGCTTTCTTTTGACATCCATTTGCATGGTAAATATTTTTCCATCCCCTCACTTTCAATCTGAGGGTGTCTTTAGGTCTTAAATGAGTCTCTTGTAGGCAGCATATAGATGGGTTGTATTTTTTTTTTCAATCTACTCTGTCACCCTATGTCTTTTGATTGGAACATTTAGTCCATTTACATTTGATGTAATTATTGATATATATTTATTGTCATTTTGTTACTTGTTTTTTGGTTGTTTTTGTAGTTTTCTGATCTCTTATTCTTGTTCTTTCATGGTTGCTGGTTTTCTTTAGTGATATATGTGGATTCCTTCTCTTTATTCTTTGCGTATCAGTGGTTTTTGATTTGTGGTTACCCTTAGGTTCATATATAATGTCTTCTGCATATAGCAATCTGTATTAAGTTGATGGTCATTTAAATTCAAGCCCATTCTTTTCTCCTCTTCCCACCCCACCGACGTGTTAAGTGTCATATTTTACATCCTTTTATTTTGTGAATCCTTGACTGACTTTTTACAGAAATACCTATTTTTACTGCTTTTGTGTTTCATGCTTTTCATACTCATTTATGATCTTTCCACTCAAAGGGTCCCCGTTAATATTTCTTGTAGGGCTAGTTTAATGGTCATGAACTCCTTTAGTTTTTGTTTGAGAAACTCTTTCCTTCTATTTTGAATGATAGCCTTGCTGGATAGATTATCTTGGCTGTGGATTTTTCCCTTTCAGCACCTTGAATATATCATGCCATTCTCTTCTGACTTGCAAGGTTTCTGCTTGTAAATCTGCTGATAGCTGCATGGGGTTTCCCTTGTATGTAACTGTCTTCTTTTGGTGATTAAAAATTTTTTTCTTTGTCATCACTTTTTGCCATTTTGGTGTGGACCTCTTCAGGTTGATTTTGGGGGTGGGGTGGGGGGGAATCTCTGTGCCTCCTAGATCTGGATATCTGTTTACTTCCTCAGATTCAGGACGTTTTCAGCTATTATTTTTCTATTTTTTTAATATTTATTTTAGAAAGGGAGGAGGGGCAGGGGGAGAGGGAAAGAGTCTTAAGCAGACTCCATGCTGAATGTGGAGCCTGACATGGGGCTCAGTCTCACGACCCTGAGATCATGGCCTGAGCCAAAACCAAGAGTCAGACGCTTGACTCACTATGCCACCCAGACACCCCATCAGCTATTATTATTTTTTTTAAGGATTTTATTTATTTATTTGAGAGAGAGAGCGTGAGGCAGAGGGAGAGGGAGAGAGAATCTGAGAGAGAAAGAGAGCACATGAGAGGGGGGAGGGTCAGAGGGAGAAGCAGACTCCCTGCTGATCAGGGAGCCCAATGAGGGACTTGATCCAGGGACTCCAGGATCATGACCTGAGCCAAAGGCAGTCGCTTAACCAACTGAGCCACCTAGGCGCCCAGCTATTATTTCTTTAAATAAATTTTCTGTCCCCTTTTCTCTCTTTTCTGGGATCCCTATAATGTGAATGTTATTATGCTTGATGGAGTCACTGAGTCCCCTTAGTCTATTCTCAATTTGAATAGTTCTTTTTCTCTCATTTGCTCAGCTTGGTTACTTTTCATAACTCTGTCTTCCAGGTCATTAATTTATTCCTCTGCTTCCTGTAGCCTTCTATATATTCCGTCCAGTGTATTTTTAATTTCATGTATTATGTTCTTCATCTCTGATTGGTTCTTTTTTATCTCTTTTTTAAGGGTCTCACTGATGTTTTCCACTCTTTTTTTTAGAGATAGACTTATTAGAGTGTGTGCTTGGGGAGGGAGGGGCAAAGGGAGAGGGAGGAAGAGAATCTCAAGCAGACTCCCCACTGAGCGAGGAGCCCAACATGGGGCTCAGTCTCACACCCCGGGGATCATGATCTGAGCCAAAATCAAGAGTCAGTTGCTTAACTGACTGAGCCACCAGGTGCCCAGATGTCCTCCACTCTTTTTTCAAGTCCAGTGAGTGTCTTCATGATTATTACTTTAAATTCTCTATCAGGCATTACTTATTTCAGTTTCATTTAAGTCTCTTGCTGTGCTTTGGTCCTCTTCTTTCATTTGGGACATATTCCTCTGTCTCCTCATTTTGTCTAATTCTGTGTCTGTTTCTTTGTGTTAAGAAAGTCAACTGCATCTCTTGCTCTTAAAGGTATTGGCCTTATGGAGAAGAGGTTGTAGTGCCCTGCAGTGCAGTGTCCCCTGTCCACAGCACCTGGTGCTTCAGGGAGTGTCTCCTATGTGTGCTGCCTATGCTCTGCTCTTGAGTCCTGGCCTCTTGTCCCTTCAGTTCATTTGTTTGCACAGGCTCTCTTTGCCTGTTGTGGGTAGTGTTTGGTCCCCAGCCAGGTGTCTTTTAGCACTTCGAATGTATCATGCCACTCCCTTCTAGCCTGCAAAGCTTCTGCTGAAAAATCTGCATATAGTCTCGTTGAGATTCCTCTGTATGCAGCAAGTTTTTTGTTTTTTGTGTTTTTTTTCCTCTTGGTGCTTTCAGTATTCTTTGTTTTTAACTTTTGACATTTCCATTATAATGTGTCTTGTGGGTCTCTTTGGATTTGTCTTATTTGGAACTTTTTTGGTTTCCTGGATCTGAATGTCTGTTTCCTTCCTGAAGTTAGAGACATTTTCAGCAATTATTTTTTAAAATGAGTTTTCTGCCCCTCTTTCTTCTCCTTCGGGGTCACCTGTAGTGCAAATATTGGTCCTTTTGATGTCCCATAAGCCTCAGGCTGTCTTCATTTTTTATTTTTTTTTTAGAATTTTTTAAATTTATTCATTTGAGACAGAGATACAGAGTGAGAGAGAGAGAGAGAGAGCAGGAGCAGTGGGGAGAGGCAGAGGAAGAGGAAGAAGCAGATTCCCTGCTGAGCAGGGAGCCCAATGTGGGGCTCGATCCCAGGACCCTAGGATCATGACCTGAGCTGAAGGCAGATGCTTAACCATCTGAGCCACCCAGGCGCCCCTAATTTTTTTTTTCTTTTAGCTGCTCTGATTCAGTGAGTTCCTCTGCCCAGTCTTCAAATTAACTGATCCTTTCTTCTCCTTCATCTATTCTGCTGTTGAACTGTCCTACAGATTGTTACATCTGGATAAGCCCATTGCAAGTTGAATATATCATAAGTTGAAAAATGTATTTAACACACCTAACTTACCAAACATTATAGCTTAGCCTAGCCTACCTTAAATGTGCTCAGAACACTTACATTAGCCTGCAGTTGGGCAATATGATCCATCATCTAACAGCATATTTTATAATAAAGTGTTGAATATCTCATGTAGTTTATTTATTACCATATTGGAAGTGAAAAAACAGAATGGTTTTTTGGGTACAGAGTGGTTGTAAGTGTATCCATTGTTTACCTTTGTGATTGTGTGGCTGATTGGGAGCTGTGGCTTGTTGCCCCTACCTAGCATCACAAGAGAGTATTGTACTGCATACACTAGCTTGGGAAAAGATCAAAATTCAGAATTTGAATTATGGTTTCTATCAAGTACATACCACTTTCATATCATTGCAAAGTCAAGAAAGCAAAAGATGAACCATTGTAAGTCAGGAAATTTCTGTAGTGTATTCTTCAGCTCTGTGACTTCTGTTTGGTACTTTCCCATATTTTTTGTCTCTTTGTTCAAGTTCTCTCTATTGTCTTCTATTCTTCTCACATGTTCAGTGAGCATCTTTGCAACCGTTGCTTTGAACTCTTCCATCAGGTAAATTTATTATCTCCATTTTATTAAGGTTTTTTTCCTGAGGTTTTAATTTTGTTTATTCATTTGAAACATATTACTCTGTTTCTCATTTTGCTTGGCTCTCTGTGTTGGCATCTAGCATTAGATGAAACAGTCATCTCTCTCAGTCTTGAAGGAGTGGCTTCTTGTAGATGAACTTTGTCGTTCACCCCTGCCCTAGCTCTTGGTTGCCTCTCAAACTTTTATGATGGTCCAAGCAGCTTATTTCATTTTTAATAATTCCCAGTATTTGAGGGTGTGCCAAGACTTGTTAGCATCAGCACCTAGATTCAGGCTGATTGGAAGCCAGACCCTCAAGGCAGCAGTTTTTAAACTATGTGAATAGGTCTGTACAGTCCTGTGGGGTCCCAAGTGTAAGCCCTGATGGCCACCAGAGGTGAGCAATCTGGAGGTGTCCCCTGGGTGGTAGTTGCGAAAATTGGGGCTCCAGGCACGTGTGTAAGCTTCTTTCTGGGAGATACTGGCAAGCTGTGGTGAGGCAGCGGGAGAACCCAAAGATGGCCTCCCCAGCCTACATTCCCTGAGAGCCCCTCAGGAGACCCATAGATGTATGCCAGACCTGGAGCCTGCCCCTCAGGCTGAAGCTCCAGGACAAGCAAATAGACCTCTTGCACAGCTGGACTAGGGCTATTTTCATGTGCTGTTGATGCAATGCCCTGGGAGTGGTAGTCTGCCAACTGATTGTTTCTCTGGTTGTTAACAATCCCAGGGGACACCCATGGACCCCACCCCCACCCCCACCCCCTGCCTCCAGAACCAGTCAGGGGCATTCCCTGGGTGGCATCTGCAAAAACCAGATGACCAGATGTAAAGGCTGGGCACCTGATGCATGTAGGAAGGAGGTCCCCCTCTGGAGACCCTGGCATTCTAGACTGCCATGGAGGAGTGTGGACATGGTACCTGCCAGCTGGAACAAGGCAGGCTAAGTGTCAAGATGGCATCAGGGGTGGTGGGAGCAGGGCAAAAAGAGAGAAAAGAAAAAAAAAATGGCACTTTTCTGCTCTAGCAAGGTAGAGGTAGAGCATGAAAATGGCACCCACCAGCCTCTGTTTTTGAAGAGTATCCCAGCAGGCCCCTACCCCTCAGTCCGATGCTTTAAAATTATCAAATGAGCCTGCTTCACATAAAGTAGGGGTGCTTTTAAAACTGTGCTCTGGGGCAAGGGAGTCTCCATGCAAGCCGCTGAAGAGCTGCTTCTCAGTTTGCCACAGCTCCACCATGCTTACGGGCTTAAGCCCATTGGTTTTCAAAACTAGATGTTTTGGGTGCTGGTCTCTCAAGTTCAGGTCTTAAACATTGAGGTGCCACATGTGGGGTATGAACCCTTCAGCCTTTAGGGAGAATCTGGGGGTTTTGAGTTCCCTCCTGAGTGTGGGTTGCTGCACCACCAGCAAGGATATATGGTGAGATTGTGTCTCAGCCTTTCCTACCTGCTTCTATGTGATTTCCTTCTCACTTGACCAATATGAAAAGTCCCTCCTCTAGTTATTAGGGGTTTGTGGGGTTCCCCCCCCATAGGAACTTATTTCAAGTAGATTCAGTGTGTCCGTGGGAAAAGGGGAGTTCAGGATTTTCCTACATCACCTTTTTTTCCCCTGCTAATGGAATGTGTTACATGGCTGATTAATGAATTTATTTTTATTTTTTTTTTAAGATTTTATTTATTTATTTGACAGAGAGCACAAGCAGGGGAAGCGGCAGGCATAGGGAGAGGGAGAAGCAGGCTCCCCACTGAGCAGGGAGCCCGATGCGGGGCTTGATCCCAGGACCTGAGATCAGGTCCTGAGCCAAGGACAGACACTTAATGACAGCCACCCAGGTACCCCTACTGAATTTTTTTAGAAACATTTATTTAAGAGAGAGGGAGAGAGAAAGAGTGGGCACACAGTGGGGAGATGCAGAGGAAGTGAGAATCCCAAGCAGATTCCATGCTGAGTGTGGAGCCCAACACAGGGCTCAGTCTCAGGACCCCAAGATCACAACCTGAGCCAAAACCAAGGGTCGGATACTTAATAACTGGGCCATCCAGGTGCCCCTGATATTTTAATCACTCACATTTTCTAGTATATTCTACTAGGTATTGATCTGTTTTCTTATATGATTTAATTTGATTATTCATTGTATATATTGAATATACAATGTATATTCATTGTATATTGAAACATTGTATATATTGAATTCATTTATTCATTGTAAATATATGGAAGCAAACCTGATTTTTGTGTGTTAATTTTATATCCTATTACTTTGTTGAATTTATGATAATCTACTTGAAATCATATGATAATCTACTTGAAATGTCTATTTCTTTGTCACCATCTTGAACTGGACATCCTCTTCTATTTTTTGGAAGAGTTTGAGAAGGATTGGTGATAATTCTTATTTAAATGTTCGGCAAAATTCACCTGTGAAGCCATCTGGTCCTGGGCTTTTCTTCATTGGGAGAATTTTTATTATTGATCCAATCTTCTTATTAGTGCTTGGTCTATTCAGATTTTCTGTTTCTTCCTGATTCAGTCTTAGTGGGTTGAATGTTTCTAAGAATTTTTCCAAGATTCCTAGGTTGTCCAGTTTGTTGGTGTCTAGTTGAAAGTGCATAGTAGCCTCTTATGATCCTTTTTGTATCTGTAGTATCAGCTGTAATGTCTCCTTTTTTGTTTATAATTTTGTTGATTTGGGTCCTCTCTTTTCCTCAGTCTAGCTAAAGGCCTATTTGTTTACCTTTTCAAAGAACTCTTAGTTTGGTCATGTAGTAGGTTTTGAAATCAGGAAATGCGAGCCCTCCAGTTTTAATTTTCTTTTTCAAAATTGTTTTGACTACTCAGGGTCCCTTGAGATTTCATGTGGATTTTAGGATGAGTTTTTCTATTTCTGCAAAAAAAAAATCATTGGGATTTTGATAGGGATTATACTAGGTATATTTAGTAGATTGCTTTGGGTAATACTACATTTTAACAATATTAAGTCTTCCAGTCCATGAACATGGGATGTGATTCCATTTATATATGTCTTTTTTAATTTCTTTCAGCAGCCTTTTATAGATTTCATCCTGCATGTCTTTCATCTTTCCCATTAAGTTCATTTCTAAGTATTTTATTCTTTTTGATGTTATTGTAAATGTTGTTTTCTCATTTTCTTTTCTGATTATTCATTGTAAATATATGGAAGCAAACCTGATTTTTGTGTGTTAATTTTATATCCTATTACTTTGTTGAATTTATTTATCCTAACACTTTTTGTGGAATATTTATTGCTTTCTACACTTAAGATCCTAACATCTGCAGGTAATTTTACTTCTTCCAAATTTGGACAACATTTATTTCTTGTTTAATTGCTCTGGCTAGAAGTACTGTGTTGAATGGAGGTGGTGAAAATGCACATCCTTCCCTTGTTCCTGATCTTAGAGGAAAAGCTTAAAAATATTTTTTAAAAGTCAAATGCTGATAAGAAAACTTAATCTTCAGGGCGCCTGGGAGGCTCAGTCATTAAGTGTCTGCCTTCGGCTCAGGTCATGGTCCCAGGGTCCTGAGATCGAGCCCCGCATCAAGCCCCGCATCAGGCTCCCTGCTCCATGGGAAGCCTGCTTCTCCCTCTCCCACTCCCCCTGCTTGTGTTCCCTCTCTTGCTGTGTCTCTCTCTGTCAAATAAATAAAATCTTAAAAAAAAAAAAACAACTTCATAAGTTGAGTGGGTATTTATGTATGCAGGGTTTGTCACAAATATCCTTTAAGTGGTCAGTTCTTAGTTTAATTCATATAACTTTGTCATTTCATTTGAATTTTAATGGTTTAATTTAAATATAACCTTTTAGGAATACATCTCTGCAGAAATCGTTGTGAGTAAGTTATGGAATATGAACATATATAACAAAAGATGATTATGATATTTTTATATTCTGTCACAGCTCTGACATTTTGGAACATTCTTAAGTATTGAAATAAGTTAATATTATTGTCAAATGCAGGGACAGAGTAAATGACTTGGAGTCATTTGGGATGTAATGCATAAGAGAGTATCTATGCCAGCCTACTCTTGGTTATGTCAGACCACCACTTGAGGGAAATTTCAATAAACTATTTTGAAGAATATTTTTTTGAGAGAACAGAAGTTAATACACTAAAACATGGCAATGCTGAAGTAGAAATGTTATATTGAAAGCCAGGAACCCTAAGTAAACATATGTCAACCAATTTCTTTTTTTCCTGTGACTTTCTGTTAAAGGTATAGGTTGAACCGTATGAAATTGTTGATATTTATCAAAATTTGACTACAAAAATGGCAATTTAACATGGGGTTCACCTAAAAAAAAACCCGATTTATAGCAAATACTTAGTACTTACTCTGCTATTCCTTTTTCTTTTCTTTTTTTAACTTTATTTATTAGAGAGAGCATGAGATGAGGGGGAGGGGCAGACAGAGAGGGAGAAGCAGACTCCCCACCAAACAAGAAGCCCGATGCGGGACTCGATCCCGGGACTCCAGGATCACAACCTGAGCCAAAGGCAGACACCCAACCAACTGAGCCACTCAGGTGCCCCTGCTAGTCCTTTTACTAAGCATTTTACGTTACTCAGTCCTTACAACAACCCTATGGAATTGGTACTGTCATTGTTCCTGTTTTACAGTTAGAAGACCATGTTCTCAGTGGATGCATTTAATAAACATCCAGCCTCTGCTCCATGCTAAGCAGATATGAACCTTTTTTCAAGAGGGAGTGAGAAACGAACACAAGTCAAGTTTAACATTTAGCATTTTTAAGAGCCATGTGTAGAGCAATAAAAATAAATGTTGTCATTTATTATGAGGCTGGGTTATTAAACAATGCACTATACTTTCAAGCAATGAGAATACCTTGCATGAGACCTTACTAGAAGATGCCTAAATTCTGGGCCAACAAGGATCCCAGGGGTATCACCTTAAGTAAGAGTCTTAACTTCTCTTAGCTGTGGTGTGCATCTCTGCATGGTGGGGCTCCACTCCTACCTCACTGTTGTGAAGATTAGGAGAGTGGAAAGTGCATGGCAGACTGGAGCATTTGGCGGAAGGAGGTTTTTTTTTTATTGGTCAAATTATTGCAGCACTTGCTAGTTTTCAGAGTGTTCTCATTTATATTGTGCCTGAAGTTGCTGAGCATCAGCAGATTTGGGACCCAGAGCCAGGCGTCCTGAATGAGTCTTTTGCTATTTCTGATGACTTTGAAGACAGGTGCCACATTGCGGATCTGTGGGTCCACTCAGAACTCTTGTGCTTGGGATGCCTGGGTGGCTCAGTCAGTTAAGCATCTGACTTCGTCTCAGGTCATGATTCCTGAGCCCTGGGATGGAGTCCTGCATCAGGCTTCTTGCTCGGCGGGGAGCCTGCTTCTCCTTCTTCCTCTGCTGGCCTTCCCCTGCTTGTGGTCTCTCTCTCTCTCTCTCTGACAAATAAATCTTTTTTTAAAAAAATCCTGTGTTCACAAAGAACATGATGAAGGCTAGGACATGATCCCTGACCTTGGGAGGCTTCTGGTGCATAGAGGGATGGCACGTGAATAAATCACTTTCAAAGATGTCTCAGAAAGCCCGTATAAGGTATAGAAATAGTACTGAGAAGGGGCGCCTGGGTGGCTCAGTCGTTAAGTGTCTGCCTTCGGCTCAGGTCATGATCCCAGGGTCCTGGGATCGAGCCCCGCATCGGGCTCCCTGCTCTGCGGGAGGCTTGTTTCTCCCTCTCCCACTCCCCCTGCTTGTGTTCCCTCTCTCGCTGTGTCTCTCCGTGTCAAATAAAAAAAAGAAAAGAAAAGAAAAGAAATAGGACTGAGAAGGGTGTGATTAACCCTTCACTTTGCTGAGGGTGGATACTGGACCAGAATTTTTAAGGTTAAGAGTTTGCCTTCAGAGAGGTGGGCATACCATGTGCACAGGCCCACGGAGGAACTGCAGGTGACCTGACGTGCGGAGACATCGAGAGGGAGATGCTGGTGAGGCAGGCAGGACACAGCCTGTGAGGGGCCTGATGGGCCCAGTCAAGGAGTTTAGACATTAATGTGAGGAAAAGGGAAGTCATCAAAAGGGCTGAGGCTGGATGGGACCTGACTAGGTCTGTGTTTTAGGAAGATCATCTCTGTGTAACCTCTAAGGATGGATTAAAGACACAGGAGAGGCTGAGAGAGATGTCTGGAGACTTTTGCAGTAATCCACCGGAGGGACAATTAGAGTCCAGACTAGAGCAGGGGAAGTGGAGAAGAGGTTGGTGATTGACTGAATGTGGGGGGCGGAAGGTGGAGACTGAACTGTGCCACCAACCCCGGGGAGCCTACCCAAACGTCTGTCTCGTGGCCCCTTGCTTGGCAAAACCCAAGCTATGGACCAGCAGCATTAGCATCACCTAGGAGCTTGGGAGAAATGCAGAATCTCAGAACTCTCCCAAGACCTCCTTGAACTAGAATCTGCATCTTAAGGCGATCTCTAGTTGATGCTTGTGCACTTGAAAGTTTAAGAAGCAGGGCTCTGGGCAGCATTGCTTCCATTCACCCTCTCATGACTTGCTGGCCTCTAGCATGAACCTCCATTTTGGCAAAGATGGATACACTGCAAAGGAGCAGGATTGGAAGACCTGTCACAATATGAATGTGTTCAGTGGCGTCTGGCATCAGAAGTATGTGGGTAATGGAGCAGAAGCAGGTTTGAAAGGCACAGGGCCACCCAGATGTCACAGAGTGACTAGACAGAATCCACATTTGTAGTATGATTTCACTTGTAACAGTCTACAGGTAGGTGAGACCTCTGTTTATTGTCCAGCACCTGAGAGTGAGCGTATATTCAACAAAGGCTGGCTGATTGAGGGGATTTTTAAAAATCAACAGGAAAATGACTTCATTTTGCCACTGAGAAAGTTACCTCAGAACCTCTGCTCATAACGGCAGAGCCAGAATAGGACAAAACGTTTTTAGGGCTTGTTGCAGGCTCTGACTGGTGTCCTAACTCGGCAGTTCTGAACACATCATTCTGTGATCAAATGTTAAGATCTAAGTGAGTGTCCCCCCAAAAAAGTGCCTATGTTCCCACTGCCCCACCAACAAAGGGTGTTGTCCAGCTTTTGAGTCCGCAGTGTGACAATGAGAAGTGCATCTCCCTGTGGTTTGAATTTGGGTTTCTCTAATTAGGAGTGACCTCGAACATCATGTTTATAAGCTGCCTTTAGATATCTCTATTTGTGAACTATCTTTTCAAATATCTTTTGTCCATTTTTTTCTACAGGATTTTTGGATGTCTAAAATGTTCTTTAAAGTTTCTTCACATAAATTAGAGGTTTTGCCCTATAATCTGTGATACATGTTGCACATACTTTCTGCCAGTTTATCATTTCTTTTCACTTGGCTTATGGTGCTTGTTTTTGCCATGAAAATGTGATGTATTGCTGTATACCCACATTTATCAATATAGCGGATTCCATTGATTGATTTTTCAAATGCTGAACCAGCTTTGCATTCTTGGGATAAACCCCGGTTGGCCATGATTCCTTTTATGTGCTCTTCTTCTCAATTTGCTAGTAATTTCCTGAGAATTTTCACATCTGTATTCTTGAGGGATATTGGTTAGTGGTGTTCTTTTTCTGTAATGTCTTTTTCTGATTTTGGTGTTGAGTGATGCTAACCTTCTAAAATGAATTAGGACATATTCCCTCTTCTATCCTTCTATCTACACTAAAAAAGTCTGTGTAGAGTTGGCACTATGGTTTCTTAAACATTTGGTACAATTTGCCTAAGACATCTCAGCCTGCAGTTTTTATTGCTGGAAGGTTTTAAACTACAAATCTAATTTCTATAATAGATACAAACTATTCAGGTTATCTATTTCTTCTTCTTTTTTTTTTAGGATTTTATTTATTTATTTGACAGAGAGCACAAGCAGGGGGAGCAGGTGAGGGAGAAACAGGCTCCCCACTGAGCAGTGAGTCCAATGCGGAGCTCGATCCCAGGACCCCAGGATCATGACCTGAGCCGAAGGCAGACACTTAACTGACTGAGCCACCCAGGCGCCCCTGGGTTATCTATTTCTTCTTGATTAAACTTTGGTAGTTTGTGTCTTTTAAGGAATTTCTCTATTTCATTTAAATTGTCAAATTAATGAGCATAAAGTTGTTCATACTAGTCTCTTATCCTTTTAACATTTATGGTGTCGGTATTGATAAGAGCTTTTTATCCCCTCAAAAAGAAACCCTGGATCTTTTATCTACCTTTATTAGCTACCTAATAAACCTCCTGTTGATTAAAGTATTGTTAAAATTATCTTAGTTTCAGGTGTATGACATAGTGAATGGGGAATTCTGTGGGTTATTAAGCTGTGCTCACCCCTGTAAGTGTAGTGACATCTGTCACTACACAATGTTATTTATTGCAATGTTATTGACTATATTTTCTGCTGTGCTTTTCATCCTTGTGACTTATTTCTATGTAACTAGGTTAGTACTTCGTAATCTCCTTCTCCTATTTTGCCCATCTCCCCAAAACCCTCCCTTCTGGCAACCACCAGCTCTCTGTATTTATGATTCTGTTGCATTTTTTGTTGTTTTTTAGATTCCACTTATAAGTGAAGTCATATGGTATTTGTTTTTCTCTGTCTGACTTCACTTAGCATAAAATACCCTCTAAGTCCATCCATGTTGTGACAAATGGGAAGATCTCCATTGTTTTTTTTATGGCTGAATGTGATTCCGTTGTGTATATACACCATATCTTTTTTATCCATTCATCTATCAATGGACTCAGGTTGCTTCCATATCTTGGCTGTTTGTAAATAATGATGCAATAAACCTAGGGGTGTATGTATCTTTCGTGAATTAGTATTTTCATTTATTTTTTGATAAATACCCAGTAGTGGAATTATCCGATCATATAGTATTTCTATTTCTAATTTTTAGAGGAACTTCCATATAGTTTTCTGCCATGGTTGCACCAATTTACATTCCTACCAACAGTGCATGAGGGTTCCCTTTTCTCCACATTCTTGCTAACACTTATTTCTTGTCTTTATCATACTAGTCATTCTGACAAGTGTGAAGTGATATCTCATTGCAGTTTTGATTTGCATTTTCCTGATGATGAGTGGTATTGAGCATTTTTTCATGTGTCCATTGGCCATCTGTTGTCTTCTTTGGAGAAATGTTGTTCCAGTTCTCTGCCCATTTTTTAATTAGATTATTCGTATTTTTGGTGTTGAGTTGTATAAGTTCTTTATGAACTTTGGATATTAACCCCCTATCATTTATATCATTTGCAAGTATTTTTTCCTATTCAGTGGGTTGTTTTGTTGATGGTTTCCTTCACTGTTCAAAAGCTTTTAATTTTGGTGTAGTCCCAATCATTTGTTTTTACTTTGGTTTCCCTTGCCTGAGACAACCCAACTAGAAAAATGTTGCTAAGGCTGATGTCAAAAAGATCACTGTCTGTGTTTTTTTTAAGGAGTTTTATGGTTTCTATGATCTCACTCATGTGTGGAATTTAAGAAATGAATCAGATGAACATATGGGAGTGGGAAAAGAGGGAAACAAAAATAAGAGACTCTGTTGTGGTTTTTTTTTTTAATTTTAGTTAACATACAGTATAATATTTGTTTCTGGAGTAGAATTCAGTGCTTCATCACTTACATAGAACACCCAGTGCTCATCTCATCAAGTGCCCTCCTTTATAACCATCTAGACCATCCCCCACCCATCTCCCTCCATCAACAACCCTGTTTGTTCTCTGTCGTTAAGAGTCTCTTATGGCTTGTTTCCCTGTCTCCTTTTTTTCTTTTCACTCTTCCCATATGTTCTTCTGTTTTCTTTCTTAAATACCACATATGAGTGAAATCCTGTGGTATTTGTCTTTCTCTGACTTATTTCACTTAGCATAATACACTCTAGTTCCATCCACATCATTGCAAATGGCAAGATTTCATTCCTTTTTATGGTTGAGTAATAGTCCATTGTATATATATATACACCACATCTTCTTTATCCATTCATCAGTCGATGGATATTTGGGCTCTCTCCATAGTTTGGCTATTATTGATAATGATGCTGTAAACATCGGGGTGCATAGACCCCTTCAAATCTGTATTTTTGTATCCTTTGGGTAAATTCCTAGTAGTGCAATTGCTGGATTGTAGGGTGGGTCTATTTTTAACTTTTTGAGGAAACTCCAAACTGTCCTCCAGAGTGGGTATACCAGTTTGCATTCCCACCAACAGTGCCAGAGGATTCCCCTTTCTCCTCATCCTTGCCAACACCTGTTGTTTCTTGTATTGCTAATTTTAGCCATTCTGGGGCTCAGTCAGTTGGGTGGCTCAGTCAGTTAAGTGTCTGCCTTCGGTTCAGGTCATGATTCCAGGGTCCTGGGATCAAGTCCTGCATCAGGCTCCCTGCTCAGCGGGGAGTCTACTTCTCCCTCTACCCCTCCCCCCTGCTCATGATCTCTCTCTCTCATACTCTCTCAAACAAATAAATAAAATCTTTAAAAATTTAGCCATTCTGACCAGTGTGAGGTGTGTAGCATTGTGGTTTTGTATTTCCTTGATAAGTGATGTTAAGCATGTTTTCATGTGTCTGTTAGCTGTCTGGATGTTTTCTTTGGAAAAGTGTCTATGCATATCTTTCCCATTTCTTCACTGAATTGTTTTTTGGGTGTTGAGTTTGATAAGTTCTTTATAGATTTTGGATACTAACCCTTTATGAGGTGTCATTTGCAAATATCTTCTCTGATTCTGTAGGCTGACTTTTAGTTTTGTTGATGGTTTCCTTTGCTGTATAGAAGTTTTTTATCTTGATAAAGTCCCAATAGTTCATTTTTTTCTTTTGTTTCCCTTGCCTCTGGAGATGTATCTAGTAAGAAGCTGCTACAGCCAAGGTCAAAGTAGTTGCTGCCTGTGTTCACTAGGATTTTGATGGTTTCCTGTCTGCATTTAGGTATTTCATCCATTTTGAATGTATTTTCATGTATAATGTAAGAAAGCCATCCAGTTTCATTCTCCTGCGTGTTGCTGTCCAGTTTTCCCAACTTTGTTGGGAGACTGTCTTTTTTTCCATTGGATATTTTTTCCTGCTTTGTCAAAGACTAGTTGACCAGATGGTTATGAGTTCATTTCTAGGTTCCCTATTCTGTTCCATTGGTCTGTTTTTGCGCCAGTACCATACTGTCTCGATGACTACAGCTTTGTAATATGGCTTGAAATCTGGAATCGTGATGCTTCCAGTTTTGTTTTTCTTTTTCAGAATTGCTTTGGCTATTTGGGGTCTTTCATAGTTCCATACAGATTTTAGGATTGTATGTTCTAGCTCTGTGAAAAATATTGTGGTATTTTGATAGGGATTGTAGATTATTAAAATGTCTATACTTCCCAAAGCAATGTTTGTTTTTCCAATCCATGAGCATGGGATGCTTTTCCATTTCTTTGTGTCCTCTTCAATTTCTTTTATAAGTGTTCTATAGTTTTCAGAGTACAGAGTTTTTACCTCTTTAGTTGGGTTTATTCCTAGGTATCTTATTGTTTTAGGTGCAATTGCAAATGGGATTGATTCCTTGATTTCTTTTTCTGCTGCTTTGTTATTGGTGTATAGAAATGCAACAGCTTCTACACATTGATTTTTATATCCCACAACTTTGCTGAATTCATATATTATTAGTTCTAGTGATTTTTTTGTGGAGTCTTTTGGGTTCTCTACATAGGGTATCATGTCATCTGCAGATAGTCAAAGTTTGACTTCTTCCTTGCCACTTTGGATGCCTTTTATTTCTTTTTGTTGTCTGATTGCTGAGACTAAGACTTCCAGTACTGTGTTAAATAGTAATGATGAAAGTGGACATCCTTGTCTTGTTCTTGACTGTAAGGGAAAACCTTTAATTTTTTTCCCCATCGAAGATGATCTTAGCTGTGGGTCTTTCATATATGGCCTGTATGATGTTGAGATATGATCCATTTATCCTTGCTTTATGGAGGGTTTTTATCAAGAAAGGATGCTGTGTTTTGTGAAATGCTTTTTCTGCATCTATTGACAGGATCATGTGTTTCTTATCCTTCATTTTATTAATGTGATGTATCATGTTGATCGATTGTGAATATTGAACCACCCCTGCAGCCCAGGAATAAATCCCACTTGATTGTGGTAAGTAGTTCTTTTAATGTACTCTTGAATTCAATTTGCTAATATTTTATTGAGAATTTTTGCATCCATCAGGGATATTGGCCTATAATTCTTCTTTTTAGTGGGGTCTTTGGTTTTGGAATCAAGGTAATGCTGGCTTCATAGAATGAGTTTGGAAGTTTTACTTCCGTTTCTTTCCTTTTCTCTCTTTCTTTCTTCCTTTCGTTTGTTCGTTCTTTTTTGGAACAGTTTGAGAGGAATAGGTATTAACTCTTCTTTAAATGTCTGGTAAAATTCCCCTGGGAAGTCATCTGTCCCAGGACTTTTGTTTGCTGGGAGATTTTTGATAACTGATTCAATTTCTTTGCTGGTATGGGTCTGTTCAAATTTTCTCTCTCTTCCTGTTTCAGTTTTGGTAGTCTGTTGGTTTCTAGGAATTTGTCCATTTCTTCCAGGTTGCCCAGTTTGTAGGCATATAATTTTTCCATAGTTCTCTTAAAACTGTTTGTATTTCTGTGGTGTTGGTTGTGATCTCTTTCATTTGTGATCTTATCTATTCAAGTCCTTTCTCTTTTGATAAGCCTGGCTAGGGGTTTGTCAATTTTATTAATTCTTTTGAAGAATCAGCTCTTAGTTTTGTTAATCCGTTCTGTGTTTTGTTTGTTTTCTATATTGTTTATTTCTGCTCTAATCTTTATTATTTCCCTTCTGCTGGCTTTATGCTTTATTTGCTCTTCCTTTTCTAGCTCCTTCAGGTGTAAGGTTAGGCTGTATATTTGAGACTTTTCTTGCTTCTTGAGGTAGGACTATATTGCTATATACTTCTCTCTTAGGACTGCCTTTGCTATATCCCAAAGATTTTGGACTGTTGTGTTCTCATTTTTATTTTTTTCCATATATTTTTTATTCCTTCTTTGATTTCCTGGTTAACCATTCATTCTTTTTTTTTTTTTAAAGGTTTGTTTATTTGACAGATAGAGACACAGCGAGAGAGGGAACACAAGCAGGGGGAGTGGGAGAGGGAGAAGCAGGCTTCCCGCTGAGCAGGGAGCCCGATGCGGGGCTCGATCCCAGGACCCCGGGATCATGACCTGAGCTGAGGGCAGACACTTAACGACTGACCCACCTAGCCGCCCCCCATTCATTCTTTAGTAGTATGTTCTTTAACCTCCATGTATTTGTGGTCTTTCCAAATTTTTTCTTGTGGTTGACTTCAAGTTTCATAACATTGTAGTCTGAAAGTATGCACGGTATGATCTTGATCTTTTTGTACTTGTTGAGGGCTCATTTGTGATGCAGTATGTGATCTATTCTGGAGAATATTCCATGTGAACTTGAAAAGAATGTGTATTCTGCTTTAGGATGAAATATTCTGAATATATCTGTTAAGTCAGTGTGTCATTCAAAGCCATTGTTTCCTTGTTGATTTTCTGCTTAGATGATCTGTCCATTGCTGTGAGTGAGGTGTTAAAGTTCCTTACTATTATTACAGTATTATCAATGAGTTTCTTTGTTTATTATCAATTGATTTATATATTTGGGTGCTCCCAAGTTGGGGGCATAAATGTTTATAATTGTTAGATCTTGATGGATAGACACTTTAATTATATAATGCCCTTCTTCATCTCTTGTTATGGTCTTTGTCTTAAAATCTAGTTTTCTGATATAAGTATGACTACTCTAGCTTTTTTTTTTTTTATGTCCCTTAGCATGATAGATGGTTCTCTCTCCCCTCACTTTGTCTGCAGGTGTCTTTAGATCTAAAATGAGTCTCTTATAGGCAGCATATAGATGGATCTAGTTTTTTTTTTTAATAATCCATCTGATACCCTATGTCTTTTGATTGGCGCACTTAGTCCATTTCCACTCAGGATGATTATTGAGAGATATGAATTTAGTGCCATTGTGTTACTTGTAGAGTTGGTGTTTCTGGTGATGTTCTCTGGTCCTTTTTAATCTTTGTTGCTTTGGGTCTTTTTTTCCCCTCCACTCAAAGAGTCCTCCTTAAAATTTCTTGCCAGGCTGGTTTAGTGCTCATGAACTCCTTTAGTTTTTGTTTTGGAAATCCTTTATGTCTTCTTTTATTATGAATAATAGCCTTGCTGGATAAAGAATTCTTGGCTGCATATTTTTCCCATTCGGCACATTAAATATTTCCTGCCACTTTTTTTCTGGCCTGTCCAGTTTCTGTGGACAGATCTGCTGTGAACCTGATCTGTCTTACCTTATAGGTTAAGGACTTTTTTCGCTTGCTGCCTTTAGGATTCTTCCCTTGTCTATGTATTTTGTGAATTTGACTATGATATGCCTTAGTAATGGTCAGCTTTTGTAGAATTTAATGGGAGATCTCTGTGCTGCTTGGATTTTGATGTTTGTGTCCTTCTGCAGATTAGGGAAGTTTTCAGCTATGATTCAAATAAACCTTCTGCCCTTTTTTTCTCTCCATCTTCTGGGACTCCTATGATATGAATGTTGTTATGTTTTAATAAGTCACTGAGTTTCCTAAGTCTACCTTCATGGTCCATTACCTTTCTTTCTCTCTTCAGCTTCATTATTTTCCATAATTTTAGCTTCTGTATCACTGATTCACTCCTCTGATTAGTCCATCCTGATTTTTATGGCCTCCATTTGAGATTGCATCTTGGTAAAAGCATTTTTAATTTCGACCTGATTAGATTTTAGTTCTTTTATCTCTGCAATAAAGGATTCTCTAGTGCCTTCTATGCTTTTTTCAAGCCCAGCTAGTATCCTTATAATCGCTGTTTGAAATTCTAGTTCAGACATCTTCTGTCTGTACACATTAAATTCCTGGCTATGAGTTCTATCTCCTGTTCCTTCTTTTGGGGTGAATTTCTCCATCTCATTTTGTCCAGAGAAGAAAGGAAGAAAGAGGAAACAAAACAACCCCCCCTCCCAAAAAACTAGATCCTGGGTATGTTTTGGTCTGCTTGTTAAAAGGATCTAGATCCCAAAATAAAAAAATAAAATGAGATGAAAATTAAAAAATAAGTATTTATAAAGTATATGTATAAAAATAATTTTTTTCTTTTGAAATTTAAATTCAATTAACATGTAGTGTATTATTAGTTTCAGATGTAAAGTTTAGTGATTCATCAGTTGCATATAACACCCAGTGCTCATTCCATCAAGTGCCCTCCTTAATGCCCATCACCCTCTTACCCCATCCTCCCACCTACCTCCCCTCCAGTAACCTTCAGTTTGTTTCTTATAGTGAAGAGTCTCTTTTGTTTGTCTCCCTCTCTGATTTTGTCTTTTCCTTTTCCCCTCCCTTCCCCTATGATCCTCCATCTTGTTTCTTAAATTCCACATATGAATGAAATCATATGATAATTATCTTTCTCTGATTTACTTATTTTGCTTAGCATAATACCCTCTAGTTCTGTCCATGTCATTGTAAATGGCGAGATCTCATTTCTTTGATGGCTGAGTAATATTCTATTGTATATATATACCACCTCTTCTTAATCCATTCATCTGTCGATGGACATCTGGGCTCTTTCCATAGTTTGGCTACTGTGGACATTGCTGCTATAAACATTGGAGTGCATGTACCCCTTCGGATCACTGTTGGTATCCTTTGGGTAAATACCTAGTAGTGCAATTCCTGGGTCGTAGGGTAGCTCTATTTTTAAATTTGAGGAACCTCCATACTGTTTTCCAGAGTGGTTGTGCATTCCTACCAGCAGTGTAAGAGGGTTCCCCTTTCTCCACATCCTCGCCAAAAATAAAAATTTTAAAAATTAAGAATTGAAAAAAATTAGAAAATGAAAAAAAAAATAATAAAAGTAAAAAGGAAGCTAGGTCCCATTTCCCCTAGAGCTGTAGCTTTGCAGCCCTCTGTGATTAGTAGACTTGGTATGAGCAAGTTATTTGCTGGTCTTCTGGGAAGGGGCCTATTGGACAGATTCTTAGGTGGACTTGCCCTAGTGGAAATGCGCCTGCAGTGCACAGGGAGGCAGGGCCCTGTGTAAGTGGCTCTGGCCTCCACCAGGTGGTGCTGTTTTGCTCTCTGAAGACTCAGTACTGATGGGCGGGATGAATATGGTGGTGCCCTGCTCTCTAGCCCAGGAGCTGAAATTCCACCCCCACCCCCACTCTTCAGTGAGCCCCCTCACAGAAGATCAATCACTCTTGTGTCCCCAGTTTCTGTCACAACCCTGTGTTCGTTCACCCTGCTGTGTCCAAGCTTTTTTATCTCAGGCATGCGAAGGAGTTTCAGAACTCCAAATTTTAGGGACTCCCTTGATGTGGACCCACACTCTTCCTCTGGGGGATGGTTTCGCCAGGCTTTTGCCTTTTGCTGCCCTGTCCCAAGAAAGCGATTGCATTTTTTGGCAATACCAGAGCAGAAAGCCGGCACCAAGACTCACTGTTCTCAGCTGGTGTCCCAGATCCTATGCCTTGCAACAGTGCACCACCTGTTCATCTTGTGACCTAAGGAATCCTCAGACCGTGCTTCACACCTGGGACTCCTCCCTACTAAGCTACTTGAGCACCTTTAAGCCAGGCAAATCCCCCGTGATAGCAGACTTCTAAAAGTTCAAATTTGGACTCCATGCTTATAATAGTTTGCAGTAGCCTCCGTAAGCAGGCTTCCTCCCTGCCACCTTATCCACAGCTATATCACCCCCAAGTCCACTTCTGTACCTCCTACCTTCCAAAAGGTGGTCACTTTTCTACTTGTAGACTTGCAGTTTTTGTTCTCTCACCTCTGGTTCAGAATGATTTGATAACCATCTAGCTGTGTTTGATGGATGAGACAAGCTTAGGGTCCCCCTACTCCTCTGCCATCTTAACTCTTCAACCATAAGAGACTCAGTGATAGTGAACAAACTGAGGGTTGATGGACAGGTGGGTGGGGGATGGGCTAGGTGTATGATGGGTAATGAGGAGGGCACTTGTTAGGATGAGCATTGGGCGTTGTATGTAAGGAATGAATCACTGAATTCTTCTCCTGAAACCAATATTGCACTGTGTGTTGATGAATTAGAATGTAAATAAAAATTTGAAGAAAAAAATGAGTTTTAATCCATTTTGAGTTTATTTTTATGTAAGGTATAAGAGAGTGGTCCAGTTTCATTCTTTTGCATGTAGTCATCCTGTTTTCCCAACACCACTTATTGAGGGGGCTGACTTCTCCCCATTGTATATTCTCACCTCATTTGTGGCATATTAATTGAGCAGATTAGTATTGGTTTATTTTTGGGCTCTGTCGTGTTCCATCGATCTCTCTATTTGTGCCAGTATCATGCTGTTTTGATTACTATAGCTTTGAAATGTATCATGAAACCTGGGTTTGTGATACCTCCAGCTTTGTATTTTTTTCTTAAGATTATTTAGGTTACTCAGGGTCTTTTGTGGTTCCATACAAATTTTAGTATTCTAGTTCTGTGAAAAATACTCTTGGTAGGGCACCTGGGTGGCTCAGTTGGTTAAGCATCTGCCTTCAGCTCAGAGTCCTGGGATTAAGTCCCACATTGGGCTCCCTGCTCAGCGGGGAGTCTGCTTCTCCCTTTCCCTCTATCCCTATCCCCTGCTTGTGCTCTCTCTCATCTCACACACACACTTTCTCTCTCTCTCAAATAAAATCTTTAAAAAAGATACTCTTGGTATTTTGATAGGGATTGCATTGAATCTGTAGATTCCATTGGGTAGTATGGACATTTTGAAGGTATTAATTCTTCAAATCCATGAGCATGGTATATCTTTCCATTTGTCCTCTCCAGTTTCTTTCATCAGTGTTTTTATAATTTTGAGAATACAGGTCTTTCACTTCCTTGTTAAATTTATTCTTAGGTATTTATTCTTTTTAGTACAATTATAAATAGAATTATCTTAATTTTTTTTTCCTGCTACTTCATTATTAGTGTGTAAAAATGCAACTCATTTCTTATATTTTGTATCCTGAAACGTTACTGAATTTATTAGTCTCAATAGTTTTTTGATGGAGTCTTTAGGTTTTCTATATATAGTGTAATGACATCTGTAAAAAATGACAGTTTTATTTCTTCCTTACTTATTTGGTTGCCTTTTATTTCTTGTCTGACTGACAACACTTCCAGTACAATATTGAATAAAAGTGGTAAGAGTCGGCATCCTTGGGGACACATGGGTGGCTCAGTCAGTTAAGTGTCTGACTCTTGATTTCAGCTCAGGTCATGATCTGAGGGTCCTGAGATTGAGCCCTGTGTTGGGCTTGGCACTCAGTGTGGAGTCTTCTTGTCCCCCTCCCTCTGCTCTTCCCCCTACACTTGCTTGCTCTTTCTCACTCTCAAATAAAAAAACAAAATCTTAAAAAAAAAAGTTGGCATCTTTCTCTTGTTCCTGATCTTAGATTGAATATGGTGTTGTTAGCTGTGGATTTGTCATATGTGGCCTTTATTATATTGAGGTAAGTTCCCTCTAAGTCCACTTTATTAAGAGTGTGTATTATGAACAGATGTTGAATTTTGTCGGATATTTTTTCTGCATTTATTGAAGTGATCATATGGTTTTTAGCCTTCATTTTGTTAATGTGATGTATCACACTGATTGAATTATAGATACTGGACCATCCTTGCATCCCTGGAATAAACCCCACTTGATTGTGGTGAATGATCCTTTTAATATATTATTGAATTCAGTTTGCTGATATTTTGTTGAGGACTTTTGCATCTGTGTTCATTAGGGTTATTGGCCTGTAGTTTTCTTTTTTCTTTTTTTTTTTTGTAGTGTCTATATCTAGTTGTGGTATCAGGGTGATACTGACCTCATAGAATGAATTTGAAATTCTTCCTTCCTCTTTTACTTTTTAGAATAGTTTGAGGAGAATTGGAATTAACTCTTCTTTAAATGTGTTTTGTAGAATTCACCTGTGAATCTGTCTAGTCTGGGACTTTTGTGTGTTGGGAGGTTTTTGGGGTTTTTTTCTTTTTTACTGTGGATTTATTTCTTTTATTATGTTCAGTTAGCCAGCACATAGTACATCATAAGTTTTTGTTGTAATATTCAGCAATTCCTTAGTTGCATATAACACCCAGTGCTCATCCCAACATGTGCCCTCCATCACCCAGCTACTCCATTTCCCCCACCCCCCTTCCCCTCTGTAACCTTCAGTTTGTTTCCTGGAGTCCAGAGTCTCTCATGGTTTGTCTCCCTCTCTGGTTTCTTCCCATTCAGTTTTCCCTCTCTTCCCCTGTGGTCCTCTGCTCTATTCCTTATGTTCCACATATGAGTGAAACCATATGATAATTGTCTTTCTCTGCTTGACTTATTTCACTTAACATAATCCTCTCCAGTTCCATCCATGTCGATGCAAATGGTGGGTATTCATCCTTTCTGATGGCTCAGTAATATCCATTGTATATATGTATCACATCTTCTTTATCCGTTTGCCTGCTGAAGGGCATCTCAGTGCCTTCCACAGTGTGGCTATTGTGGACATTGCTGCTATGAACATTGGGGTGCATTTTTACTACATCTGTATTTTTGGGGTAAATACCTAGTAGTGCAATCACTCGGTCGTAGGGTAGCTCTATTTTTAACGTCTTGAGGAACCTCCATTCCTTCTTAGACCTGATTTTGTTGCGTCCCAGTGATTTTGGACCATTGTGCTTAAATTTTTATTAGTCTTTGTGTATTTTTTCTCTTTTCATCTTGGATTATTTTGTTGACCCATTGGTTGTTTAGTAGTGTATTGTTTACATGTTTGTGTTCTTTCCAGTTTTTTTCTTGTAATTGATTTCTAATTTAAAACCATTGTGGTCAGAAAAGATGCTTGATATGATTTCACTCTCCTTAAATTTACTGAGCCTTCTTTTGTGGCCTAACATGTGATCTATCTTGGAGAATGTTCCATGTACACTTAAAACAATATATATACTCTTTTTGGATGGAATGTTTTGTATATATCTGTTAAGTCTATTAGATCTAATGTGTCATTTAGACACTTTTTCCTTATTGATTTTCTATCTAGATGATGTATCCATTGCTGTAAATGAGTGTTAAACTCCCCTGCTATTTTTGTATTACTGTCAGTTTTTTTCTTTGTATGTCTGTTAATACTTGTTTTATATATTTAAGTTCTCCCTTATTAGGTGCATAGATATTTACAGTTGTTACATCCTCCTGTTGGATTGAGCTTTTATTATTATTTAATGATCTTTTCTCTAGTTATAGCTTTTGTTTTAAAGTTTATTTTATCTGATGTATTGCTGCCCTGGATTTTTTTTCTGCTTCCATTTGCATGGAATATCTTTCCATCCTTTCACTTTCAGTCTGTATTTGTCTTTAGGTCTGAAGTGAGTCTCTTGTAGGCAGCATATAGATGGGTCTTGTTTTTTTATTTCTTATTCATTTAGTTACCCTGTGTCTTTTTATTGGAGTTTTTAGACCATTTGCATTTAAGGTAATTATTGATAGGTTTGCATTGCCAGTTTAATAAATGTTCTGTGTTTATGTAGTACTTCTCTGTTCTTTTTCTTTTGCTCACTTTCTTTAGGGTTGTGCTTGGATTCCTTTCTCTGCATGTATTTATTATAGATTTTGGTTTGTGATTACCATAAGGTTTGAATATAACATCCCACATGTGTAGCAATACATATTAAGCTGATGGTCACTTAAGTTCCAATGCATTCTACAAGAACTTCAATTTTACTCCCTCAACCCCACATTCTATGTATATGTTATCATATTTTACATCTTTTTACTTTGTGAGTCCCCTTAACTAAGACTGATCTATTACATTTGTGTTTTACTCATGAAATTTTTCCTTTCATAATTTTCTTTTAATTATGACCTTTTCTTTTTCACTTAAATCTCTTTAATACTTTTTTCTTTTTTTTTTTTCTTAAAGTAGGCTTCACACCCAACATGGGTCTTGAACTCTTGACCCTGAGATCAAGAGTTGCATGTTCTACTGACTGAGCCAGCCAGGCACGCCTCCTTTAACATTTCTTATAAGGTTGGTTTAGTGGTGATAAACTTCTTTAACCTTTCTTTGTCTGGGGAACTCTACTTCTCCTTCATTTCCAAATTATAACCTTGCCAGGAAGAGTCTTCTTGTTGTAGCTTTCTTCCTTTTAGCACTTTGAATATATCATGTTACTCCTTTTGGCCAGTAAAGTTTCTTCTGAAAAATCAGCTCATAGATGTATGGGGTTTCCCTTATATGTAAATAGTTGCTTTTGTCTTGCTGCTTTTAAGATTCTGTCTTTATCTTTTAATCTTTCACATTTTAATTATGTGCCTTGGTGTGGACCCTTGGGTTCATCTTATTTGTAGCTCTCTGCATCTTGGACTTGAATTCCCCAGGTTAGGGATGTTTTCAGCTATTATTTCAAGTAATTTTTCTTCTCTTTTCTCTCTTCTTTTTATGGGACTCCTTATAGTGCAAATGTCAATATACTTGATGTCCCAGAGTTCCCTTAACCTACCCCCATTTTTTAAAAATTCTTTTTTCTTACTGCTGTTCAGCTTGGTGCTTTCCATTATCTTGTCCTCCAGATTGCTGATCCTTTCTTCTTCACCTTCTAATCTGCTTTTGATTCCCTCTAGTGTATTCTTCATTTAAGTTGCTGCATTCTTTAACTCTGATTCCTTTTTTTATTTTCTGTCTTTTTGTTGAAGTTCTCGCTGAGTTTATCCACTCTTTAGTCAGCATCTTTATGACCATTACTTTGAACTCTTTATCAGGAAGGTTGCTTAACTCTGATTCATTTAGTTCTTTTTCTCACATTTGTCTCATTCTTTTGTTTGAAGTGTATTCTTCTGTCTCCTCATTTTGTTTGACTTTCTGTGTTTATTTCTATGAATAAGGCAGAACAGCTACTTCGAACGTTGAAGTAATGACCTTGCATAGGGACATTCCCTGTGTAGACTGTGTTTCTGGTGGCTTTGGCTGGCTGGCTGGCTGGAGCTGGAGCAGTTGTGGACTGGGGGTCCCAGGACTCTGAGCTGGGGCAGCCCTGGTGGGATGGCTGTTGCTGAGGAGGGTGTGGACCAGAGGTCTTGGGGCACTCTGTGCAGTGCAGACCTTGGCAGGAAACCTGGAACTGAAGCAGGTGTGGTGTGGAAGATTCTGGGGTGCTCCAAGCAGCAGGTGCCCTGGTGAGTAATCTGGAGTTGAAGCAGGTATGAGTTGGGGTATCCCAGGGTGCTTTGTGCCTGCATTGCCTTATTGAGATGACTGGAGTTGTAGAGGATACTGTCTAGAGGTGTCCTGGTTTGCACTGTGCTGGAGCCTCCCCGATGGAAAGACGGGCTGATACGGGCTTAGGGGCCTGGGACTCACTCAGGTGGCAAGCTAGCTAGGGTGCCCAGACCTTGCTCCTGTCTGCACCATTAAGGTAGAGGGGGAATGTAAACAGTGGGGCTCATCAGTCCCTTTAACCTGGAGAAAGTTCCAACAGGTTCCCCACCATTTGGTAGAAGGCTAGTTCCTTTGTATTCTAGTTGCCCTTTTAAACTGCAACCTTTTTTTCTGTGCCCCAGGACAGATAAATCTGCTTCGGCTCCCTCAGTACTGTCCTTTCTCATAGAGTTCAGAGCATGGGTGGGAGTGGTTCTTGTCATGGCTGTGCCTCATCTCTCCTGTTTTTTGTGTGGTCCCTCTATCCTTTATTGTGCAGAAGATGTTCAGTCAGCCCTCAGTTCTCTTTCAGGAGGAATTGCTCTGTTTATAGATATAGACTTGGTGTGTCCATGGAGGAGGTGAGCTCAGGGTCTTCATATGTTGCCATCTTGGACCAGCCATCACCTCCTTATACCCCCATCCCCAGCCCTAAGCAACCACTAATCTACTTTCTGTCTAGATTTGCCTATTCTGGACATTTCATATAAATGGGACTATATAGTATATAGTTTTTTGTTACAGGCTTGTTTCTCTTAGCATGATATTTTCAAAGTACTTTATTCCTTATTCTGATTGAATATTTTATTGTGTGGACATATACCACTTTTTATTTATCCATTCATCAATTAATGTACATTGGGTTGTTTCCACCCATTGGCTCTTATGAATAATGCTCTCATAAACATTCCTGTACAGGTTTTTGTATGGGCATATGTTTTCATTTCTCTAAGGTATATGCCTAGGAATGGAATTGCTAGGTGATATGGTAATTCTGTCTTTATTTAATTTTAGGAGCTGCCAGACTGTCTTCCAAATGCATTATTTTATATTTCCACCAGTTATGTATGTGTGATCTCTCTACATGCTTGCCAGTGCTTGTTATTATCTGACTTTTTGATCTCAGCCATCCTAGTGGGTATGAAGTATCATCTCATTGTGGTTTTGATTTGCAGTTCCCTGATGGCCAATGATGTATAGCAAGTTTTCCTGTGCTTATTGACAATTTTTGTATATCTTTTGGATAAATGTCTATTCAGATCCTTTGCCGTTTTTTAGTTGGCTTATTTGTCTTTTTGCTTTTGAGTTGCAAATTCATGTTATATATTTGAGATGAGTCTCTTACCAGGTGTATAATTTGAAAATATTTCTTCCCATTCTGTGGGTTATCTTTTCACCCTCTTGACTTTGTCTTTCGAAGTACAAAACTTTAAAATTTTAATGAAGTCCTGTTTATCTAATTTTCTCTTGTTGCTCATATTTTTGGCTCATTGCCAAATCCAAGATCAAAAAGATATTCCTATATTTTCTTGTAAGAACTCCATAGTTTTAACTCTTACACTTAGGGCTTTGATCCAATATGAGTTAATTTTTGTATGAGGTAAGGATGCAATTTCATTCTTTTGCTTGTGCCTGTCTATTGTTTTAGCACCATTTGTTGAAAAAACTGTTTTTCCTCTGTTGAGTGATCTTAGCTTGGCATCTGTATTACTCAGAGTTCTCCAGAGCAACAGAACCAATAATATGTATGTATAGTCATATTTGTATGTACATTTAATACATATGTATATATTGATAGATCCCCCCACATCCTCTCCCTCTCTTGATATATTTTAAGGAATTGGCCCCTGCAATTGTGGGGGCCGGCAAGTCCAGATCTGTAGGGTTAGGCCAGCAGGCTAGAGACCCAGGGAGGAGGTGATGTTGCAGCTCTTGTCCAAAGACAGTCCAGAGGCAGAATTGCCTACTCCTCCAGTGACTGAAGTTATTTTCTCTGTGTCCTCAACTGATTGGATGAGGCCCACCCACACTCTGCAGGGCAATCTGCTTTACTCAAAGTCCGGTGATATAAATGTTAATCTCATCTAAAAATGACTTTACAGTATTCAGATGTTTGATGAAATCTCTGGGTACTGTGGCCTAGCTGAGTTGGTGCATAAAATTAACCATCACAAGCCTACTGCTCATCAACTTGGTACCCAAACACACTTCCTTAAAGGATACTTGATCCTTGAAAAAAGACAATAACACGGTTATGCTTCCACCTAACATGGTAACAGTTATCCTGTGTACAACTGAAAATGTACTGAACTTTTCCCTGGAAGACAATGTGAAGTCCTTGTGTGATGTGATTTGTTCTACTTGAAACCCTGTAACTGAAATACTCTGATGTAGTTAAGAGCACTTAAATATATAAAGTCAGGACATCTTACCTTATATGATAAGGTGGTAAGAGAAAACAAAGATATTTGAGATACACACATAACGAAATAAAGAAGGTATATTCATGACAATTACAGTCCTCACTTTTTAAGATTTTATTAATTTATTCTCTGAGAGAAGGGGGGCACAAGCAGGAAGAGGGACAGAGGGGGAGGGAGAGAGAGAATCTCTCAAGCAGACTTTGTACTGACTGTGGAACCCGATGGGGGGGGCTCCATCTCACTACCCTGAGATCTTGAGCCAAAATCAAGAGTTGGATGCTTAACCAACTGAGCCACCCAGGTGCCCAAACAGTCCTCACATTTGTAACTGATCACCTTGTTGTAGTTGGTATTTATAACTACCTCTTCCACTAGCCATTCCACATTACCTTTGCTCTCACAAGCATGTCGGGTGGTCATGGCTCTTTACTCTTAGTTGGGTGGTATGATTCAAACCTTCATTCCTGAAGGGTCTGAGCCATTGGAAGTCCTGCATAAGTTGGGTTGTTGTAGTTCTCCATTGACTTTAATCACAGTTCATGGTAATACTAAGAGATGAGATGCCTAAGAGATCTCCTGTATTCCAGATATACTCTTCCTTACATCCATTGTGGAGTAGTAGTCCAATTTCCCCTTGGTAACCAGGATCAGTCACCCCAGCCAGCATTGAACTCCCTTTTTGTTTGTTGATTCAGAGATATGATATGTTTTTGTTTGTTTGTTGATTCAGAGATATGAAGTGGCCCAAAGTGGCTGGGTGGCAGTCTTAACTTCCAGTTTAATAAAATCATCTTTGCATTTCTAGGTAAAAGTATTTCTCCCTTTGGAACTAAGACCTCTAGGCCAGCAGAGCATCAGGTTGTGGGGACAGGAAGCAAACGTTTTGCTAGTGGGTCACTAGGGGTAATAGTGGCACCACTCCCATTTCCAGCCTCGAGTACTGGAGCTGTGAACCCTGGCTATTGCAGAAACAGTACCATATATGGATGCTGATTCAGAGCACATACAGCTTTCTAGTAAAACTTGCTTCACCTCTGCAAGGTATTGCCACCTAGTTGATGCTGTATCTGTGTCTTCAAAAGGCTATTCCAACATCCTTTGTCAAACCAACTACTTCAGAGTGGTGAAGAACGTGCGAAGACTACTGAATTCGGTGAGCATGAGCTCATTCACACATTTCATTGGCTGTGAAGTGAGTTCGTTGATCAGAAGCAGGGCTGTGGAGCACCATGATGGTGGATAAGGCATCCTGTAAGTCTACAGATAATTTTGGGAAAAGCAATGTGTGCAGGGAAGGCAAATCTGTACTCAGAGTAAATGTCTGTTCTAGTAAGAAAAAAAAATTACTGCCTTTCCATGATGGAAGCAGTCCAGTGTAGTTAGCCTACTACCAGGTAGCTGGCTGATCACTCCCAAGGAGTGGTCCCACATGGAGGACTGAGCGTTGGTCTCTGCTGCTGGCATACTGGACATTCAACAGTGGCTATAGCCACGTTGGCTTTGGTGAATTGATGTCCATGTTGCTGGAGCCCCTGCCTAACCTCCATCTTTGCTACCCTGGCTACTTTGTTCTTGAGCTCAGGGGTTATAATGGGTGATTGGGGAAAGAAGCTAGTATCCCAAAGAATGAGCCATTATATGCACTTGATTAAAATCTTCCTCTGCTGAGGTCATCCTTTGGTGAGCATTTACATGGGAAACAAATATCTTTGGGTTTTTGCCTGGAGAGGTCTGTCCACATACTTCTTCCTCAGATTTCATTGTCACCAGTTTTCCAATCATGTTCCTTTCCAGGTTCTGACCATCCAGCAAACTCATTGGTTACAGCTGATAAATTGATATAATTGGACACCTGGCCATTTCTCCTTTCAAGCAAAATGAGCAACTAGGGTCACTGCTCAGAGTTCTGACCGCTGTAAGGATTTCTTTCCACGTGCTGCCACTAGGCCCCCGCCACCCCAGGATCTAGTCACTCCTGTGCATTTAGATTTCCCAGTGCACTAGCAGCAGTTCCCACAGAAATTCCTCACTTACAGAAAAGAGTGACCACACAGCACTTCAAGGGTGCGGGGGCTCCACGCACAGATTTCTAACAGTTGTGGTGATAGCTGTATCCACCCAGAGCGGGTGAGCAGATATTAAATGACAAACATCTCTAACATTCCAGCATCCCCAAGCCTTCGAGTCCATTCTGCTACAGTCTACCAAGGCACGTCTGGCATTTCAACTCAATTTAATGTACCCAGCTTTTGGTACATGTGTCAACCAATTGAACTGTTAGAACCCCTTTTAACCCCCTAAGATCCAACTTATTAAATGCAGAATGCTTAGTAGACCCCTGTAAATAATTTCAGCTTGATCCAGCTCTATGTTCTTTACACCATTATTGCATACCATAAAATCCATTCCCACATAGATTCCCTGGATTTCTGGCTGTATGAATTGGGAAGATCGTGTAGTTCTTTTGGAATGCAGCAGACCTCCTCACAGGTCACACTTTGTACCTCACCTTTAGGGGCCTGTAGGGACTCAAGTCTAGTTGTATAGATCCAGAAGCTAAGGGGGATGGGGAGGAGATGGGGAGGTGAGGCAGCAGCATCTTGCAAGACCGCTACCTCTGGGGAGACCATTACAGTTTTCTCAGGCACAGCAGGGTTCATCTCCTTAGACGAAGGTGGAGCAGCTTCTTCCACTGGCAAAGAAGATTCATCAGAATTAAGGGGTTCCGGGAGCCTGCATGGTTCAGTCAGTTAAAAGGTCCAACTCTTGATCTCAGCTCAGTTCTTGATCTCACAGTCATGAGTTTGAGCCCCGCATTGGGCTTCATGGAGTCTACTTTAAAAAAAAGAATTAAGGAGTTCAATGCCTCCAGCTTCATCAAGATCTTCACATATGTCCCCATTCCAGTTTTCAGGATCATCTTCCTTTCCAATTGTATTTGTCTGCCAAGGCTGCCATATCAAAATACCACAGACTGCATGGCTGAAACAACAAATTTATATTCTCACAATTCTGGAGGCCAGAAGTCTAAGACCAAGGTGTCAGCAGGCTTGGTTTCTTCTCAGGCCTCTCTCTTGGCTCAAAAATAGTTGTCCTCCTATATCTTGCCTGTGTGTTTCTCTGTCCTTATTTCCTCTTATTTTTTTTTTGTTTGTTTCAAGTTTTTATTTAAATTCCAGTTAGTTAACATCTAATTTCCTTTTCTTGTAAGAACGCTAGTTGGGGGCGCCTGGGTGGCTCAGTCATTTAAGCGTCTGCCTTGGGCTCAAGCTGTGATCTCAGGGTCCTGGGATCAAGCCCCATATCTGGCTCCCTGTTCAGCAGGGAGTCTGCTTCTCCCTGTGTCCCTCCCCCTGCTTGTGTGTGTGCTCACTCGCTCGCTCTCTCTTTCTCTCTCTCTCTCACACACACACAAGTAAACAAAAATCTTTAAAAAAGAAAAAAATCACTTGACCATAGATATATGATTTTCCTTCTGAACTTTCAATTCATTGATCTGTATTTCTATATACCAGTACCACACTGTCTTGATTACTGTTGCTTTCTAGTTAGTTTTGAAATTTGGAAATCTATCTCATCCTACTTTATTTTTCTTTCTGAAGATTGTTTTAGATGTTTTAGATGCCTTGAAATTCTATATAAATTTTAGAGGTAGCTTTTCAGGTTCTACAAAGAAGTCCGCTCGGGATTATGGTAGAAATTGCATTAACTCTGAAAATCAGTTTGAAAAGTACTGCCATCTTATTGTCTTCTAATGCATAAGTGTGGGATGTTTGTCCATTTGTTTAGATCTTTCTTTGAACAGTATTTTACAGTTTTCAGGCATGGCTTTTAAATTTTTTCTAATTTTGCATGTTACTATAAATTGTTTTCTCTTTCATTTTTGGACTATTTCTTACAAATGTGTAGAAATATAAGTGATTTTTGTATATTGATCTTGCATCCTGAAACTTTGCTGGACCCATTTATTGGTTCTAATAGTTTTATAATAGATTCCTTAGTATTTTCTATATGTAAGATCATGTTCTCTATAAAATAGTCTTACTTTTCTCTTTCCAATCTACATGCCTTTGTTTTTTCTTGCCTAATTGCCCTGGTTAGAATCTCTGCTACACTGTTGAATAGAAGTAACAAAAGCAGATAGTTTTTTGTATAAGCTCTTAGGTGGAAACATATATTCTTTCCTCAGTATAATATTAGCTGTAGGTTTTTTGTAGATCCTGTTTATCAGGTTGAGGAAGTTTCCTCTCTACCCAGTTTGTTTTTAACATGAAAGAGAGTTGAATTTTGTCAAATGCTTTTTCAGCATGTATTGAGATGATCATGTAGTCTTGTACTTTGTTATTTCACCATGGTGCATTATACCGTTATTATGACTGATTTTCAGCTATTAAATGCCTTTCAAGCAAAATGAGCAACTAGGGTCACTGCCTTTCTAGGAAAAATCCTGCTTGGTCATGATGTATAAAACTTTTTATTTGTTGCTGGATTCATTTCTTAGTATTTTGTTGTGAATGTTTTGACCATATATATGAGATTAGTGTTTTGTGGTTTTCTTGTGGTGACTTTGTCTGAAATTGGTGTCAGGGAATACTGACTTCATATACTGAGTTGGAAAGTGACCCTTTTCTATGTTTTGGAAGAATTTGTGAAAATTGGAGAATTCAGTGCTGAAACCATCTCACCTGGGCTTTTATTTGTGGGTGGTTTTTTGATAACTAATTCAATCTCTACACTAGTTATATGGATCTGTTCAAATTGTCTCTTTTATTGAGATGCAATGACATATAACATTATATTAGTTACAGGTGTACAACATAAGGATATATTTGTCTATACTGCAAAATGATCACCACAATAACTCTAGTTAACATCTATCACCGCACATATTCCAGATTTTTTAAAACATTTTTTTATTTAAATTCAATTCATTAACATGTATTATTGGTTTCAGAGGTACAGGCATGTGATTCATCAGTCTTATATAATACCCAGTGCTCATTACATCATACACCCTCCTTAATGTCAATCACCCAGTTATCCCATCCCTCTACCCCCCTCCCCTCTAGCAACCCTCAGTTTGTTTCCTATAGTTGAGAGTCTCTTATGGTTTGTCTCCCTCTCTGGTTTCGTCTTATTTTTTCCTCTCTTCCCCTATGATCCTCTGTTTTGTTTCTTAAATTCCACCTATCAGTGAGATCATATGATAATTGTCTTTCTCTGATTGACTTATTTCGCTTAACATAATACCCTCTAGTTCCATCCATGTTGTTGCAAATGGCAAGATTTCATTTTTTGATGGCTGTGTAATATTCTGTTGTATATATACACCACACTTTATCCACTCATCTGTCGATGGACATCTGGGCTCTTTCCATAGTTTGGCTATTGTGGACATTGCTGCTATAAACATTGGGGTACAGGTGCCCCTTCAGATCACTACATTTGTATCTTTGGGGTAAATACCCAGTAGTGCAATTGCTAGGTCATAGGATAGCTCTATTTTCAACTTTTTGAGGAACCTCCATACTGTTTTCCAGAGTGGCTGCACCAGCTTGCATTCCCACCAACAGTGTAGGAGGGTTCCCCTTTCTCCACATCCTCGCCAACATCTGATGTTTCCTGACTTGTTAATTATAGCCATTCTGACTGGTGTGAGGCATATCGTGTTATGGTTTTGATTTGTATTTCCCTGATGCCAAGTGATGTAGAGCGTTTTTTCATGTGTCTGTTGGCCATTTGGATGTCTTCTTTGAGGAAATGTCTGTTCATGTCTTCTGCCCATTTCTTGATTGGATTATTCTTTGGGTGTTGAGTTTGATAAGTTATTTATAGATTTTGGATACCAGCTCTTTATCTGATACATCATTTGCAGGTATCTTCTCCCATTCTGTTGATTGTCTTCTGGTTTTGTTGACTGTTTCCTTTGCCGTGCAAAAGATTTTTATCTTGATGAAGTTCCAGTAGTTCATTTTTGCCCTTGCTTCCCTTGCCTTTGGAGACGTATCTAGCAAGAAGTTGCTGCAGCCAAGGTCGAAGAGGTTCCTGCCTGTGTTCTCCTCTAGGATTTTGATGGATTCTTTCTTACATTTAGGTCTTTCATCCATTTTGAGTCTGTTTTTGTGTGTGGTGTAAGAAAATGGTCCAGTTTCATTCTTCTGCATGTGGCTGTCGAATTTTCCCAACATCATTTGTTGAAGAGACTGTCTTTTTTCCATTGGATATTCTTCCCTGCTTTGTTGAAGATTAATTGACCATAGAGTTGAGGGTCCATTTCTGAATTCTCTATTCTGTTCCATTGATCTATATGTCTGTTTTTGTGCCAGTACCATACTGTCTTGATTATTGCAGCTTTGTAATAGAGCTCAAAGTCTGGAATTGTGATGTCACCAGCTTTGGTTTTCTTTTTCAACCTTCCTTTGGCTATTCAAGATCTTTTCTGGTTCCATACAAATTTTAGGACTATTTGTTCCAGTTCTGTGAAAAAAAGTTGATGGTATTTTGATAGGGATTTCATTGAATGTGTAGATTGCTCTAGGTAGCATATAAATTTTAACTATTTGTTCTTCTAATCCATGAGCAGGGAATGTTTTTCCATTTCTTTGTGTCTTCCTCAATTTCTTTCATAAGTGTTCTGTAGTTTTTAGAGTATAGATCCTTTACCTCTTTGGTTAGGTTTATTCCTAGGTATCTTATGGTTTTTGGTGCAATTGTAAATGGGATCAATTCCTTAATTTCTCTCTGTCTCATTGTTAGTGTATAGAAATGCAACTGATTTCTGTGCATTGATTTTTATATCCTGCCATGTTGCTGAGTTCCTGTATGAGTTCTAGCAATTTTGGGGTAGAGTCCTTTGAGTTTTCCACATAGAGTATCATGTCATCTGTAAAGACCGAGAATTTGACTTCTTTGCTGATTCGGATGCCTTTTATTTCTTTTTGTTGTCTGATTACTGAGGCTAGGACTTCTCATACTGTGTTGAACAGCAGTGGTGACAGTGGACATCCCTGCCGTGTTCCTGACCTTAAGGGAAAAGCTCTCAGTTTTTCCCCATTGAGAATGATATTCGCTGTGGGCTTTTCATAAATGGTTTTTATGACATTGAGGTATGTTCCCTCTATCCCTACACTGTGAAGAGTTTTAATCAAGAAAGGATGCTATACTTTGTCAAATGCTTTTTCTGCGTCTATTGAGAGGATCTTATGGTTCGTGTCCTTTCTTTTATTTATGTAGTATATCACATTGATTTGTGGATGTTGAACCACCCTTGCAGCCCAGGAATAAATCCCATTTGGTTGTGATGAATAATCCTTTTAATGTACTGTTGGATCCTATTGGCTAGTATTTTGGTGAGAATTTTGGCATCCATGTTCATCAGGGATATTGGTCTGTAATTCTTTTTAGTGGAGTCTTTGTCTGGTTTTGGAATCAAGGTAATGTTGGCCTCAGAGTTTGGAAGTATCCTACCACTTCTATTTTTTGAAGCAGCTTCAGAAGATTAGGTATTAAGTGTTATTTAAATGTATCATAGAATTCCCCTGGGAAGCCATCCGCCCCTGGGCTCTTATTGGGAGATTTTTGATTACTGCTTCAATTTCCTTGCTGGTTATGGGTCTGTTCAGGTTTTCTATTTCTTCCTGGTTCATTTTTGGTAGTTTATACCTCTCTAGGAATGCATCCATTTCTTCCAGATTGTCTAATTTGTGGGCGTATATTTGCTCATAATATATATATAATTGTTTGTATTTCTTTGGTGTTGGTTGTGATCTCTCCTCTTTCATTCATGATTTTATTTGTTTGGGTCCTTTCTCTTTTCTTTTTGATAAGTCTGGCCAGGGGTTTATCAGTCTTATTCTTTCAAAGAACCAGCTCCTAGTTTCGTTGATCTGTTCTATTGTTCTGTTCTTTTCTATTTCATTGATTTCTGCTCTAATCTTTATTATTTCTGTTCTCCTGCTGCATTTAGGCTTTATTCGCTGTTCTTTCTCCAGCTCCTTCAGGTGTAAGGTTAGGTTGTATATTTGAGGCCTTTCTTGTTTCTTGAGAAAGGTTTGTATTGCTCTACACTTCCCTCTTGGGACCACCTTTGCTGCATCCCAAGGATTTTGAACAGTTGTGTTTTCATGTTTATGTTTCCATGATTTTTTAAATTCTTCTTTAATTTCCCTTTTGACCTATTCATTCTTTAGTAGGATGCTCTTTAGCCTCCATGTATATGTATTTGAGTTCTTTCCAACTCTCCTCTTGTGATTGAGTTCCAGTTTCAAAGCACTGTGGTCCGAAAATATGCAGAGAATGATCCCAATCTTTTGGTACTGGTTGAGACCTGATTTGTGACCCAGGGTGTGATCTATTCTGGAGAATGTTCCATGTACACTCGAGAAGAATGTGTATTCTGTTGCTTTAGGATGGAATGTTCTGAATATATCTATGAAGTCCATCTGGTCCAGTGTGTCATCATAGCCCTTATTTCCTTGTTGATCTTCTGCTTAAATGATCTGTCCATTGCAGTGAGGGGGGTGTTAAAGTCCCCTACTATTATTGTATTATTATTGATGTGTTTCTTTGATTTTTTTTTTTTTTATTAATTGGCTGCTCCCATGTTAGGGGCATAATTATTTACGATTGTTAGATCTTCTTGTTGGATAGACCTTTTAATTATGATATAGTGTCCTTCCTCATCTCTTATTACAGTCTTTGGTTTAAAATCTGATTTGTGTGATCTGGGGATTGCCACCCCAGCTTTCTTTTGATGCCCATTAGCATGGTAAATGGTTTTCCACCCTCTCACTTTAAATCTGGAGGTGTCTTTGGGTCTAAAGTGAGTCTCTTGCAGACAGCATATTGATGGGTCTTGCTTTTTTATCCAATCTGATACCCTTTGTCTTTTGATTGGAGCATTTAGCCCATTTACATTCAGAGTAACTATTGAAAGATGAATTTAGTGCCATTGTGTTGCCTGTAAGGTGACTGTTACTGTATATTGTCTGTATTCCTTTCTGGTCTATGTTACTTTTGGGCTCTCTCTTTGCTTAGAGGATCCCTTTTAATATTTCTTGTAGGGCTGGTTTGGTGATCACAAAATCTTAGTTTCTGTTTGTCCTGGAAACTTTTTATCACTCCTTCTATTTTGAATCACATCCTAGCTGGATAAAGTATTCTTGGCTGCATATTTTTCTCAGTTAGCACCTTGAATATATCCTGCCAGTCGTTTCTGGCCTGCTAGGTCTCTGTGGATAGGTTTGCTGCTGATCTAATGTTTCTACCTTTGTAGGTTACAGACCTCTTTTCCCCAGCTGCTTTCACGATTTTCTCTGTCTCTCAGATTTGTAAGTTTCACTATTAGATGTTGGGATGTTGACCTATTTTTATTGATTTTGAGGGGGGTTCTTTGTGCCTCCTGGATTTTGATGTCCGTTTCCTTCCACAAATTAGGGAAGTTCTCTGCTGTAATTTGCTGCAGTATACCTTCCGCTCCTCTCTCTCTTTCCTCTTCTTCTGGGATCCCAATTTTTCTAGTATTATTTCGCTTTATGGTATCACTTACCTCTTGAATTCTCTCCTTGTGATCCAGTAGGTGTTTCTGTCTTTTTCTCAGCCTTTTTATTCTCCATCATTTGGTCTTCTATATCACTAATTCTCCCTTTTGCCTCATTTATCCTAGCAGTTAGAGCCTCCATTTTTTATTGCATCTCATTAATAGCCTTTTTTATTTTGACTTGGTTATATTTTAGTTCTTTTATTTCTTCAGAAAGGGATTCTATAATGTCTTCTATGCTTTTTTTCAAGGCCAGCTAGTAGCTTTATAATTGTTATTCTGAACTCTAGTCCTGACATCTTACTTATGTCCATCCTGATTAGGTCCCTGGCAGTCAGTACTGCCTCTTTTTTTGAGGTGAGTTTTTCCATCTTGTCATTCTGTCCAGAGAAGAATAGATGAACGAGAGAACAGAATACTAAAATGGCAACAGTGACCCCAGAGAAATATACACTAAACAAATCAGAAGAGACCCGAAACTGCGGGGGGCGGTAGGGGGGAGAAAAAAGAATATAATCAGACATGTGAGCAGAGAAGAGCAATACACTGGATTCTGTGTGTATTTTGGTCCCAAAATAGATCCCAAAATTGTAAAGAAAGAAAACTAGATCCCAAAATTGTAAGAAAGAAAAATTTATGTACAAAAATAAAATTAGATACAATGAAAGGGTAGAATGTAACATAAAAATGAAAATTAAAAGACAAGAAAGAAACAAAAGAAAAAAAACTAACAACAACAAAAAAGGAAGGGATATAAACAGTTGAACAGAACAGAGCAGTACACTATCTCCTGACTGTATTTTGGTCAGTTTGTTAGAAGAAACTACATGTCAAAATTGTAAAGAAAAACTTATACACAAAAATAAGATTAAATACAATGAAGGGATAGAATGTAATTGTAAAAATGCAAATTAAAAAGATTTAGAAAAGGAGTTGATAAAATAAGAAATTGGTTAAAAAAGGAAAGAAAAAATTAAAAAAAATTAAAGTTGAAAGACTAAAGAATCATGGGGAAAAAGCCATGAATTTTTTTTTTTAAGATTTTTTTTTTTTTTTAATTTATTTGACAGACACAGCAAGAGAGGGAACACAAGCAGGGAGAGTGGGAGAGGGAGAAGCAGGCTTCCCACTGAGCAGGGAGCCTGATGCGGGGCTTAATCCCAGGACCCTGGGACCATGACCTGAGCCGAAGGCAAATGCTTAATGAATTCTCTGTGCAGTATTCCCCTAGCGGTGGAGTTCTGCCGTTCTCATTGATCGGTAAACTTGGTCTTGGCTGGCTGTTCTTGCTGATCTTCTGGGGAGGGGCCTGTTGCCGTGGTTTCCAAATGTCTTTGCTGGAGGCGGAATTGCCCGCCCTTGCCCCCTCCCGGCTAAGTAATCTGCTCGGGTTTGCTCTCCGGGGCTTTTGTTCCCTGCGAGCTTTCCGTACAGCTTTGGAGGCAGAGAGTGAAAATGGCGGCCTCCCAATCTCTGCCCCGGAGGAGCTGAGAACTCGGGGCCCCACTTCTCAGTGAGCCCCCAGAGAAAAGCAGTCAGTCACTCCCGTTTCCCCGTCTCCGGCTGCACTCCGTGCTCACCCGGCCTGTGACCGCGGGTTTCTATCTCTGGCATCCGACCCTGTGCGGAGTCTCCAAACCCAGCAGATCCCTGCGGTGCACTCCCGCGCGGCTCCTCCCGGGGGAGGAAGGGGAGTCTCCCCGGATCTGCCGCTTGTTGGGTCCCTGCTGGAGGAGCAGGGGCCCGACTGTGCCGCGGATCACGGTTTATGGCCACCCCGAGCTGAGAGCCCGCGCCTGGGCTCCGCCTCTGCAGCCGGCTTCCCTGCTCCGTTCCCTGGGAGCTCTGCCACACTCAGGCACCCCTGGTCTCTCTCTGACCCCGAGGGTCCTGAGACCACACTGTCCCGGAGGGTTCCACCCCCCGCTTAGCCACCAGAGTGACGTCCCTCAGCGGAGCAGACTTTTAAAAGTTCCGATTTTGTGCTCTGCGGCTCTATCACTTGCCAGAAGCAGCCGACGGAGGCCCCTCCCCCGCCGTCTATCCTCCCGAATATCGCCTCGGATTCCCTTCTCCGCGCGTCCTACCTTCCAGAAAGTGGTTGCTTTTCTGTTCAGAGAGTTGTTGCTCTTCTGTTCTTCGATCTCCTGTTGAGTTTGTAGGTGTTCAGAATGGTTTGATCCCTATCCAGCTGAATTCCTGAGAGGAGACGAAATCCAGGTCTCCTACTCCTCTGCCGTCTTGCTCCTCCCCAAATTTTTTATTTTATGACAAGAACTTTTAGGATCTACTCTCTTAGCAACTTTCAAATACTATACTACAATATTTCTAACTGTAGTCACCCTGCTGTACATTACATCCCCATAATTTACTTATTTTATAACTGGAAGCTTGTACCTTTTGACTCCTCATCACCCTCCACTCCCCACCTCTGGCAACCACCAGTGTGTTCTCTGTCAGTTTATTTGTTTAAAGATTTGACTTGGGAGATCATGTTTGTCTTTTTTGGACTTATTTCACTTAGTATAATGCCCTTAGGATCCATCTATGTTGTTGCAAATGGCAAGATTTCCCTTTTTTTTATGGCTGACTATTCCATCATATGTATGTACCACATTTTCTTTATCTGTTCTTCTATGTCTTGGCTAGTGCAAGGAAGGCTGCAGTGATATGGGGGTGTATGGTGTTTTCATTTCCTTTGGATATGCAGAAGTGGAATTATTAGATCATGTGATAATTCTCTGTGTAATTTTTTGAGGAATCTCCATCCTTTTTCCAATGGTGGCATAATTTTATAGTCACACCATCAGTGTACAAGGGTTCCCTTTTCTCCACATTCTCACCAGCCTAATTATTTCTTTTTGATAATAACTATTCTAACAAGAGTGAGGTGAGATCTCCTTTTGGTTTTTATTTGCATTTCCAGATGATTAGTGATGTTGAGCATTTTTTCAAGTGCTTGTGGCAATCAGTTTGTCTTTTTGGAAAAACGTCTATTCAGATCTTCTACTTTTTAATTAGATTGTTTGGGGCTGTGTTTGGTATCGAGTTGTATGAGTTCTTTGTATATTTTGCATATTAATCCTTGATTGGATATGGTGTGCAAATATTTTCTCCTACTTAATATCGGTTGCCTTTGCATTTTGTTGATGGTTTCCTTTGCTGTGTAGAAGCATTTTAGTGTGATATAGTCCCACTGGTTTATTTTTTGCTTTTGTTGCCTTTCCTTTTGGCGTCAGACCCAAAATATCAAAACTCATCTCAAGGAATTTATTGCCTATGCTTTCTTCTAGGAGTTCTTATGGTTTCAGGTATTATGTTCAAGTCTTTAATCCATTTTGAGTTAATTTTTGCATATGCTGTAAGTTAGTGGTCCAGTTTCATTCTTTTGCATGTGATTATCCAGTTTTCTCTGCACCACTTATTGAAGAGACTGTCCTTTTCCCATTGTATATTCTTGCCCTCTGTTGTAAATTAAGCATATATTTGTGGGTTTATTTATGGGCTCTCTATTCTGTTCCATTGATCTATGCTTCTGTTGTTATGCCAGTATCCTATTCTTTTGATTATTATAGTTTGAAACAGGAAGTGTGAAACCTTCCCCTTTGTTCTTCTTTCCCAGGATTGCTTTAGGTATTCGGGGTCTTTTGTAGTTCCATACAAATTTTAGCATTGTTTTTTCTATTTCTGCAAAAAGTGCCATTGGAATTTTGATAGGGATTGCATTGAATCTGTGGATTGTGTTGGGTAGTATGGACATATTAACAACTATTTTTTTCTAATTTATGAGTACAGAATATTTCCCCTTTTCTGTGTGTCTTCAATTTCTTTCATCAATGTCTTATATAGTTTTCAGTGTATAGGTTTTTCACCTTCTTGTTTAAATTTATTTCTAGGTGTTTTCTTTTTGGTGCAGTTGTGAATGGGATGGTTTTCTTAATTTCTTTTTTTATTCTAGTTGACATAGAATATTATATTAGCTGTAGGTGTACAACATATATATATGTATATGTATATTACAAAGTGATCACCATGATAAGTCTTGCTATCATCTGTCACCATGCAAAGTTGTTACCTATTGTTCCCTCTCTTTCCTATGCTGTACATTGTAGCTCTCTGTGTCTTAGTTACTTTATAACCAGAAGTTTGTACCTTTTAATCTCTTTACTTTTCCCATCACCCACCCTATTCCTGTCTGGCAACCACCACATTGTTCTCTGCATCAGTGAATCTGTTTCTGTTTTGTTTGTTCATTTCTTTTGGGTTTTTTTGGTTCCACATATAAGTAAAATCACACTTTTTTGCATAATTTGTCTTTGTCTGACTTATTTCACTGAGCATAATACCTTCTGGGTCAATCCATGTTACTGCAGATGGGAGATTTCATTCTTTTTAAGGCCAAGTAATATTCCAGTGTGTGTGTGTGTGTGTGTGTGTGTGTGTGTGTACACACTATACCATATCTCTTTCATTCATCTATTAATAGAAGGACCCTTAGGCTGCTTCCATATTTTGGCTACTGTAAATAATGCTGCTACAAGCAAAAGGGTGCATGTATCTTTTTGAATTAGTGTTTTTGATTTCTTGTGATAATACCCAGTAGTGGAACTGTTAGTTCATACGCCAGTTTTATGTTTAATGTTTTTGAGGAACCTCCATACTGTTTTCCATCGTGTATGTACCATTTTGCATTCCCACCAACAATACATAAGGGTTCTCTTTTCTTCACATCTTTGCCAACACTTGTTGTCTTTTTGATACTAGCCGTTCTGACAGGTGTGAGTTGATACCTCATTGAGGTTTTGATTTGCATTTCTACAATGATTATTTTAATGGAGATTGCATTGAATCTTTAGATTGCTTTGGGTAGTGCAGACATTTTAACACTACTAATTGTCTCAAACCATGAGCATGGTATGTCTTTCCATTTATTTGTGTCCCCTTCAGTGTCTTTCATTAATATCTTCTGGTTTTCAGACTACAGGTCTTTCACCTTGGTTAAATTTATTCCTAGGTTTGTTTGTTTTTGTTTATTGTTTGGATGCAGTTGTGAATGGTATTCTTAATTTCTCTTTTGGGTAGTGTTTTAGTGTATAGAAATGAAACAGATTTCTGTATATTAATTTTGTATCCTTTAACTTCACTGAATTCATTAATTCTAGTACTGTTTTATGGAGTCCAGGATTTTCTATATGGAATATCATGTCATCTGCAAATAGTGAGTTTTACTTCTTTTCCAATTTGGATGTCTTGTTATTTCTTGTCTGATTGCTGTGGCTTAGACTTCCAATGCTTTGTTGAATAAAACTAGCAGGAGTGGGCATCCTTGTCTTATTTATGATCTTAGAGGAAAAGCTTTCAGCTTTTTACCATTGATTATGATGTTACCATTGAATGTGGTTTATCATATTTGGCCTTTATTATGTTGAGATATGTTCCCTCTATATTCACTTTTCTCAGTTTTTTTTTTTTTTCTTAAATCATGACTGGATATTGAATTTTGTCAAATTCTTTCTCTGCATCTATTGAGATGATCATATGATTTTTACCTTTGGTTAATGTATCACATGGGAGGTTTATGAATATTGAACCATCCTTGCATCCTTGGATTAAATCCCACTTGATTGTAGTGTATGATCCTTTTAATGTATTGTTCATTTGGTTTGTTAATATTATGTTGAGGATTTTTGCATTGGTGTTTATCAGGAATATTGGCGTATAAGTTTCTCTTGTGGTGTCTTTGGTTTTGGTATCAGTGTAATGCTGGCCTCATAGAAGTTTGGAAGTGTTCATTCCTCTTCAGTTTTTTGGAATAGTCTGAGGATAGGCATTAACTCTTTAAATTAGTAGAATTCACCTATGTAGCTGTCTGGTCCTGGACCTCTGCTCATTGTAAAGTTTTGATTATTGATTAAATTTCATTAATAGTAATTTCCTCAGGTGGTTTGAGTTGTGGAATTTTGTATATTTCTCGGAATTTATCCATTTCTTAAAGGAAATCCCATTTGCTGGCATATAAATGTTTCCAGTGGTGTCTTGTCCTTTGTGTTTCTGGGGTATTAGTTGTAACTTCTGTTTAATTTCTGATTTTGAGTCCTCTTTTTTCGGGATGACTTTGCCTAAATGCTTATCTTTTCAGAGAACTAGCTCTTAGTTTCACTGATCATTTCTATTGTTTCTTAGTCTTTATTTCATTTATTTCCACTCTGCTCTTTATTATTTCCTTCCTTCTAAGTTTGGACTTTGCTTATTCTTTTTTTTTTTAAAGATTTTATTCATTTGAGAAAGAGGAAGAGAGAGAGAGGGAGGGAATAAGCAGGGGAGTGGAAGGCAGAGGGAGAGGGAAAAGCAGACTCCCTGCTGAGCAGGGAGCCTGATGTGGGGCCCAATCCCAGGACCCCCAGGATCATGACCCGAGCTGAAGGCAGATGCCTAACTGACTGAGCCACCCAGGCTCCCCAAGACTTTGTTTATTCTTCTTTTTGTAGTTCTTTTTTTTTAATATATATTTTATTTTTAATTTTATTTTATTATGTTAGTCACCATACAGTACATCATTAGTTTTTGATGTACTGTTCCATGATTCATTGTTTTCGTATAACACCCGGAGCTCCATGCAGAACGTGCCCTCCTTAATACCCATCACCAGGCTAATCCATCCTTCTACCCCCCTCCCCTCTAAAACCTTCAGTTTGTTTCTCAGAGTCCATAGTCTCTCCTGGTTCATCTCCCCCTCTGATTCCCCCCCCTTCATTTTTCCCTTCCTTCTCCTACTGTCCTCCATACTATTCCTTAAGTTCCATAAATAAATGATACCATATGATGATTGACTTTTTCTGCTTGACTTATTTCAGTTAGCATAATCTCCTCCAGTCCCATCTTTTTGTAGTTCTTTAGGTATCAGGTTAGATTGTTTGAGATTTTTCTTTTTTCTTGAGGTGGGTCTGTATCACTGTAAACTTCCCTCTTAGAACTGTTTTTGCTGCACCTCATAGATTTTGGACAACTGTGTTTCCATTTTCATTTGTCTGAAGGTATTTTTTTTTTATTTCATCTTTGATTTCTTTGTTGACCCATTGGTTGTTTAATAGCATGTTGTTTAGCCTCACATGTTTGTGTTTTCCCAGTTTTTTCCTTGAACTGGTTCTGGTTTCATGCCAGCATGGTTAGAAATAATGCTTGATATAATTTCAGTATTCTTACACTTATTGAGACTTGTTATGTAGGCTACCATGTGATCTATCTTGGAGATTTTTCCATGTGTGCTTGAAAAGGTATGTATTCTGCGGTTTTTTGGATGGGATGTTCTATAACTGTCTGTTAAGTCTATTTCGGCTAAGGTGTCATTCAAAGCCACTGTTTCCTTATTGATTTTTCTGTTGGATGCTTTATCCATTGATATAAATCGGGTGTTAAAGTCCCCTACTATTACTGCATTACTGTCAGTTTCCCTTACTATGTTTGTTAATGTTTGCTTTATATATTTAGGTGCTCCTATGTTGGGTGAATACATCGTCACAATTACTATATTATTGTTGGATTGATCCCTTTATCATTTACAGAATGACCTTATTGTCTCTTGGTATGGTCTTTATTTTAAAGTCTATTTAAGTACTGCTAAGCTGCTTTTTTTTTTTTTTCACTTCCATTTGCATGGAATATCTTTTTCCATCCCTTTTCTTTCAGTCTATATTTGTCTTTAGGCTTGAAGTGAGTCTCTTGCAGGCAGTACATAGATGGGTCCTGTTTTTGTGTTTGTTTTATCCATTCAGTCACTTTCAAAGTAATTATTAGTAGGTATGTATTATTGGTTTACATTTTGTTGTTTTCTGGCTGTTTTTGTCATGCTTCTCTGTTCTTCTCTTACTCTTTTATGATTTAATGACTTTCTTTAGCATTATGCTTGGATTCCTTTATTTTTTGTGTATGTCTATTTTTTGAGTTTTTTGGTTCATACAGAACATCCTACATACACAACCATTTATTTTAAGTTGATGATCACTTATGTTCGAGCACATTCTGAAAGCACTATATTTTTCCTCCCCTCCCCTCCATGTTTTATGTGTATGATGTGATATTGTCCAATTTTTATTGTGTAGATCCTTACCTAATTTTTGTGGCTATAATTTATTTTATTTTGTCTTTTTAACGTTTATGCTTGCTTTATAAGTGACTGATCTGTTACCTTCATGTTTGCTTTTGTGAGATCTTCTTACCTTTTATAATTTTCTTATATTATGGCCTTTTCTTTTCCATTTAAGGAAGTCCCTTTAACATTACTTGTAAGGCTGGCTTAGTAGTGATGAACTTCTTTAACTTTTGTTTGTTTGGGGAACTCTTATTTCTCCTTCAATTCTGAATGATAACCTTGCCAGGTGGAGTATGGTTGATTGTTGGTTTTTCCCTTTTTCCTCTTTGAATATATCCTACCACTCCCTACTTGCCTGAAGTTTCTGCTGAAAAATCAGCTGATAGCCTTATGGGGTTTCCCTTTTATATAACTAGTTGCTTTTTCTCTTACTGTTTTTAAGATTCTCTTTAATTTTTGACATTTTGGTTATTATCTGTTTTGGTGTAGACTCCTTGGGCTCATCTTATTTGGGTCTCTCTGTGTTTCCTGGGCCTGATGTCTTTTCTTTCCCAGGTTAGGGAAGTTTCCAGCTATTATTTCGTCAAATAAGTTTTCTGCCCCTTTCTTCTTTTTCTGGGACCTCTATAATGTGAATGTTAATATGCTTGATGTTGTCTTAGAGGTTCCTTAGCCTATCCTCATTTTTTAATGTTCTTTTTTTCTTTTTGCTGTTCAGCTGGAATGATTTCCACTACCCTGTCTTCCAGATCACTGATCTGTTCTGTATCCTCTTATCTGCTGTTGATTCTATCTAGTGTATTTTTGTATTTTTTAATATATTTTTCAACTCTGGTTGGTTCCCTTTTATATTTTCTGTTTGTTGAAGTTCTCACTGTGTTCATCTGTTCTTCACTGAAGTTCATTGAGCATCCATCCTTATGACTGTTACTTTTAACTCTTTATGAGGTTGATTTCTTATGTTTCCTTTTTCTCCTGAGGTTTTGTCTTGTTCTTTCATTTTGAACATATTCCTTTGTCTCCTCATTTTGCCCAATTCTCTAATTATTACGTATTAGGTAGGTCAGTCAGTTCCCCCGGTTTCGAAGGAATGGCTTTATGCAGAAGGTGTCCTTTGGGGCCCAGTAGCACAAACCTCCCTGGTCACCCAAGCCAGGTGCTCTCAGAGTGTCTGCTGGGTCACAGCTGGTGCAGGCTCGCTGGCGTGTGGGGCTGTCCCGCAGAGTGATGGTCTGTGAGGTCCCGCTGCGACCGGTCTGGCCTGGGTGTGCTCAGGTGCAAGCATGGCCTTGGCTTGCCTGCCTGGGCGCCTGGCCGCCACAGGTGCAGGCACGTTGCCATGTGGGTTAAGGGCGCTCTGCAGGGCCCCAGTGCTGGCTGAGCCTGCCCGCCACGTGAGGTGGGGCAGAGAGCCACTTGCGAGGGGCTCCAGGCCTATCAAGTGGGTTGGCAGAACACGTCCTCAGGGGAGCACCAGGGAGGGGTGAGCAGGGCTGGCACAGTAGCTGGAGACATTCAGAAATGGTGCCTGTCGGTGGAAGGTAAGTGCCCTGCCCCACTAGCCCCCAAAAGGGCGCCCACCAGGTCTTACATTACCAGGGAACATTCCAGTGGATCCCTGCCCCTCTGGCAATGCCCTAAATTAGAGAGTGGATTTCCTTCACATGGAACCCAGGCACTTTTCAAAGTGCTGCCTCTGCACAGGGACTCAGAGTGAGATGTGGGGGGCACTGTTTGAGAGCAGAAGGCTCTTCCCAGGCATTAAGCCCCTCCCTCCATTTTCAAAGCCAGGTGCTATGGGGCTCATCTTCCCAGGGCAGGTCCCCAAGCTGTGGAGCCCAGACCCCTCGTTCTTCAGGAAGAACCTCTATATTTGTGAGGTTGTGGGTCCTGACCAAACCACATCTCCACCCCTCCATCCTGTCGTGTGGCTTTTTTTTTTTTTTTTTAAATTTTATTTATTTATTTGCGGGAGAGAGAATGAAAGACAGAGAGCACGAGAGGGAGGAGGGTCAGAGGGAGAAGCAGACTCCCTGCTGAGCAGGGAGCCCGATGCGGGACTCGATCCCGGGACTCCAGGATCATGACCTGAGCCGAAGGCAGTCGCTTAACCAAATGAGCCACCCAGGTGCCCTGTGTGGCTTTTTCTTATATCCTTGGTTGGGTGTGATCTGTTCTGCTGGTCTTAGTTCCTCTCCAGAGGTGGTGGTTTTGTATGTAGGTATAGAGTTGGGTGTCTGTGGGAGGAGGTGAGCTCAGGATCTTCCTACTCTACCTTGGTCCTGAGCCCTAATTTCGCTGTCTGAGTTTGTCATTAGCGTGTAGAAATGCAACAGAATTTTATATATTATAAAATATAAATATATTTGGGGGCGCCTGGGTGGCTCAGTTGGTTAAGCAACTGCCTTCGGCTCAGGTCATGATCCTGGAGTCCCCGGATCGAGTTCCGCATCGGGCTCCCTGCTCGGCAGGGAGTCTGCTTCTCCCTCTGACCCTCCCCCCTCTCATGTGCTCTCTCTCATTCTCTCTCTCAAATAAATAAATAAAATCTTTAAAAATATATATATATAAATATATTTGTATTTTATATATTGATTTTGTATTCTGCATCTTTACTGAATTTGTTTACTACTTCTAACAGATTTTTAGTGGAGCCTCTATAATATCCTGTCTTCTGCAAATACTGACAATTTTACTTCCTTTCTAATTGGATGTCTTTTATTTTTCTTTTTGCCTAAGATTTTTGGCCAGGGCTTCCAGTACTTCCAGTACTATACTGAGCAATAGTGGCAAGAGTGGGCATCCTTGTCTTGTCCCTGATCTTAGAGGAAAAGCTTTTAGCTTTTCACCGTTGAGCACGATGTTAGCTGTGGGCTTGTCCTATGTGGCCTTTATTATGTTGAAGTGTCTTCTCTCTATATATACCCATTTTTCTGAGAGTTTTAATCATAATCAGATGAATTTTGTCAAATGCTTTTTCTGTATCCATGGAGATGATCGTGTGATTTTATCTTTCATTTTATTGATGTATCACATTGATTGATTTGTGGATGTTGAACCATCCCTATAGACCTGGAATAAATCCCAGGTGATCATGGTGTTTGATCCTTCTAATGTATTGTTGAATTTGGTTTGATAATGTATGTTGTTGATGATTTTGGCGTCAGTGGTCATTGGCGATATTAGCTTGTCATTTTTCCTTTCTTGTGGTGTCCTTGTCTGATTTTGATATCCGGGCAATGCGGGCCTTGTAAAATGAGTTTGGAAGTGATCCTTCCTCTTCTGATTTGTGGAAGAATTTGATAATTGATATTAATTATTCTTTAAATATTTGGTAGAATTCACCAGTGTGGCCATCTGGTACTGGACTTTTGTTGGGAAGTTTTTGATTACTGGTCTGTTCAGATTTTTGCCTGTTTCTTCTTGGGTTAATTTCAGTACTTTGTGTCTTTCAGCAATCTTCCATTTTATCTAAGTTAGTCAATTTATTGGTATACAGTTAATCATAATATAATTGGGGCGCCTGGGTGGCTCAGTCGGTTAAGCGTCCAACTCTTGGTTTCAGCTCCGGTCATGAGCTCATGGTTGTGGTGGATCAAGCCCTGCGTCAGCCTCCCCACTCCCACTCAGTGCAGAGTCTGCTTCAGATTGTCTCTCCCTCTGCCCGTCCCTGCTTGCGTGCACACACTCTCTCTCTAAAATTAAGAAGAACTATAAAGGAAATTTTTTTATTTCTGTAAAGTTGGTAACAGTGGCCCCAACCAAATGTCTTTCATTTCTGAATTTAATAATTTGAATCATCTTTTTTCTCTTGGTCAAGCTACTGTTTCTGTGAACAACTCAGTATGTGTGTTTTCCTGCACTCGGAGTGAGCCACTTCCAGTTATGAAAGTGTGTTCACAGCTGACCTGCTCTGGCAGGACCACTAGCAGGTTGAGCTGAGGGAGTGCGGGAGCGTGGGGATGGGAGTAACCCCAGACCAAAATGCCACGGACTGTTCACTGTTCTTACAGATTTTTTTTTTTAAGATTTATTTATTTGGCGGGGGGGGGGGGGGGCGGGGCAGAGAGAGAGGGAGAAAAAGAATCTGAAGCAAACTCCCCGCTAAGCACAGAGCCTGGCGTGGAGCTTGATTGAGCTCATGACCCTGAGATCATGACCTGAGCTGAAATCAAGAGTCGGACGCTCAACCAAGCCGAGGCAGCCCTCTTACTGAGATTCTTGAGTGAACTTTTTTCAGTTATATGTCTTTGGCTAACTTCCAGAGTCCTGAAATGGTTCATTCTGACAATTTTGCTTTTTGAGGGAGGATTTGCTAAGCTCCTTATTGTGCCATTCTGGGATGTATACTCTTAACCAGTATATTGTATACTGAGCCCTACACTGCATAGACTATGAGTGACTTCTAAAAACAGGCAGTTTCAGGTTGTGAAGGTTTCACACCATAGCCATCTCCACCCAGGTGTGGACTGTGGTGATACAACACATTAGCTACCCTCCATTGAGTAGCTACCATTGGGAGTTGCTCGCTTGCTCGCTCGCTCTCTCCCCCCCCCCACGCACACATACACACACACACCTACTCTGCAGTCCTCACACTTGTATTGTGACGTCACTTCCATTAGAGAGCTGGGGAAACCAAGGCTCAAGGAACTTGCCTAAGGTCTTAGTAGCGAGTGAGAATTCAAACCCAGGCCTTTTGGACTGTGCTGTTTCCATAATACTTTGTCTATGTTCTCAACTTTTCACCAATTTCTACCAGGAAATCTGCTCTTAGACTCCATTGATCAGTCAACACGCATGGAGCACAGATTGCGAAGTTTCCTGAGTACTCCCTCAGCCTCTCTGGTTTATTTTATCCACCCCACCCAACCCCTATTACCCTTCCAGAATAGGGTCTCAGAAGGCTTCAGTGGGGGCAGCGGGGATTTGGGTGAAATGGTCTCACTAACAGCAATTCCTCACATTCTCTACCTAAACTTCTTGAAAGCCACCCTGGAATCCCAAAAGCTAAATTGTTCTGGGCTCTTGGTTTTGCTGGGACTCCCACCTCACAGTGCAAACCCAACGGAACCGTCTTGGAGGTTGGTTACTGAACTGTCTCATTATTTCCTTATCTTCCTCTGGAGTAGTGCTTTACAATTTAGGATGAGAAAACCTGAAGTAGCAGTTTATGAATTACAGTAACATTAAGGTAAGATTAATCTGCTTTTTTCTGTAAGGTAACAGAAACAGATTCCTGTAGAAAGATACTTCATGCTAAAATGAAGTGCTGTGATTTTTGAGCGATCACATTTTCCAGGCTCTTTATCATTCCTGGGACAAGTATCAATTGATTCTACACAGGAAGTCTCTCTGCCCGACCTGTTTACTATCTACGTATCTACCTACCTATCATCTGTGTTGTTATACTAATAGCCGCACAAAGAGGATCACATGTATCTGGGTCTGCCTTTTAGGATCTCACATTCCAAGAAATATACCGAGATATAAAAGTTTAATAAGAGAACGAGATTTAATAAAGTCCGAACCCAGTAGGTGAGGGTTCTGTGGAATCGGTAGCTCAGGGCTAGGTCCAGTGATAAAAGGCAGTGGTCTGCACTTACAGATGGAGATCGAGATCTGAAGACCCAGTAAGAGACACAGTTAATGAGTTAAAGATGCTGGAACCAGGGAACAGACCAGGAAAGCTTACATAGAATTTTAGGAGTTGCTGAAATGACTCCGTGTGGGGTAATTCTGTGAACTTAAAATTGCCCCTTGTTGGTATCACTAACCTAAGGCCCAAAGGTACAAAGGACAGGACAGGGTCCTCAAGCCTTCCCTTTCCATCCACAAAGAGGGAATCTTATGGTCAAGAATGAGTCAGTCAAGAATGAGTCAAACTTGTGACTCTCCAAGGGCATCAGCCAAAAGACTTTCCCAGTCTGTGTATTGTGTGTGTCTTCTTTTCATTCACCCAGTGAACATCTTAGAGGGCCATCTGTGGGCTAGGTATCATGCCAGATACTATGGAGACAAAGCTGAAAAGGATATAACCCCTTCCTCAAGGAAGGAACAGTGTCAGGGGCACGCTTCCAAATGCTGAAAGATGAAGTTTATCAGCAGGCAAGGCAGGAAGAGCACTCAGAGGGGCGCAGGACAGGTTCAGGCAGTCTCTTAGGGCCCAACATGCATGATCGGGTCAGGGATAGCAAAGGAAGGTGCCCTGGCTGGAGCTTAGGAAGCTGAGCACCCAAGGTGAGGTGGTAGAGAATCCCAGCATTTAAAGGGTAGAGAGGGGAGCTGTCAGGGGATAGAAAGGCAGTATTGGCTACTCTCCACACCTTAGCCTCTGTTAACACCATGTGCTTTAGGATTTCTTACCTAAGGGTCAAGAAATATAAGGATGGAAAAGGGTCCATTCAATTGGTAGGTACAATGTGATACACCAGAGCAGTTTCTTTAATATAGCGGGAATGTACGTTAAACCAGAACCCACTTAGCATCACGCTGGAGCATCATGAATTCCCTGAGTCCGTGGAAGAACTTACCTAGGACAGCGAAAAGGTCAAGGAAACTGGTCTCTCCAACCAGAGCTGTTTTAAGGACCGAGACACCCGACTCCAGTAGACATTTATCTATCCGAAGAGAGGTGTTCTACACGTAGTTTCCTTTTAATTATCATTCTCAACAGCCAAGATGAAGCATTAAAGCCAAAGAGGAATCAAACTGGTTTACCACTGGGTATCACAGTATACTTACTATTTGCCCCACTTCCTCATGTTCTCTCAGCGTCCCAGTGTAAAGGCAGACATTAATCCATCCCATAAAAATTTGTTTTTATAATCCTCTTGCTCAAAATGGATGTTAGGGCAGAAAAAGTTAATATAACTTTGTATATTAAGAATTTTGAAGGTCCTGAATTTTCCTTCAAGTGATTCTCACAATGCAGTTTTAAAGTTATTTATGGTAAATATAGAACTCTGTTGACTGAGGTTTTCCACTTAAAAATATCTTCCAGTTTAAACTGCTTGTTCTAATCTTGCAAACTTTACAAACACTACTGCTTTAAATCAATTAAGAACAAAAATAGGAATGCTTCCCCATTCCATGCCTCTCCTTCATTTCCAAATTCACAAAAATTGACTTCTAGAGAAAATTGTGTGCAGGATTTGAGTAGAGTCAGGCTTCAATTCTATAAGAAAAAAACAAAAAAAAAAACAGGGTAGCATTTCTGGGCAAGACAGGACATCAAGGTGTTTCCTGCAGTTAATTATAAGTCTGTCTTTGTCAGAAGTTGTTGGGTAATCACATGGGAAGTGAAATTATTTTTTTCATTTTCAATATTGCAACATGAGCAAAAGAGCAAATACATAGCATTAAAATGGAAAATAACAATTTCTAACTGTTCACACCATGGTATTTACATCCATTACCAAGACAGTATCTGTTCAACACCACAGACTTCTGAATCAGGTGGACTTGTCAATTCCAGTGGTGGTGTCTTTCTAGCGATTTATTGCTAAGTTCTCCCTCTATGAAGTGACAGGCTGTTTTAGACCTAATTTCTGTTACAGCGACTTGTGTCAATTTTCTGCTTCATTAACTGTAATCACTAATAGCTAAGAAAATGCAACCGTCCCGTCAGTGAAGGCGCACCTCTTACATGTTGAGGGCCAATAGTTAATGCTTTTTTTAAATACTGGATCAGAATTTATGAAAACATGGGATGCTCCTCCCCTCTTCTCAAGAACCCTCCGAATACCAAGACAAGTAAGTGTTCCAAGAGCCTAGCCAGAAAAGTCAGTATGGTTAAGGCACAAAGGAAGACGTAATATAATTAAACTTAAGATCTTTCTTCTCTTTTATTTTCAAGATAACTTGATTAACTTCAATTATTAATAGCCAGAACTTGGGACTCACAAGTAGCTCTATACTGTAGTGAAATACACTTAAACTCTTATAGTTAATTATGCACCTAAAATTTCTGTTAAAAAAATAGCCAACAATAAAACTCGTTTTGTGACTGTAGCAAGTTATCACTTTCTGGTTTTCTATCCAGCTATTCAGTGTAACCTTGTTTTTGGTACCACAGGTTTGAATTTACGGAGGGCTAAGCAAAAGAGAAGACAGAGCACACAGTGCTTGTTAGACACTCAAAGTGGATGATACTTAAAATAGTAAGTATCCTTTCCTGGGTATGGATTTTTATTCACATTTGCAAACACATTCTTCAGTAAGTTCTAAAAGCTTATTTTAAAAAAAAGGGAATGTGACAAAGTATTTGTTTTCATTTCCTTAATTTTAGCACACCTAAGACCATAAAAAGAACCTATTTAAAAATGCTGTTGTAACAAGGGAATTATCTGATGGTCCTTTGGCCAAGTATTTATTAGGAACCACCACTTACAACTCCAGCTGGTATTCCAAAGGGAGTGGTTAAAAAAAAAAAAAAAGAAACATACAACTAATACAATTTCTCTTACTCTTCACTTTTCTTTTTATTATTCAAAAGTCAAATATTTTTAAATCATCCAGCCTCAATTTTGATTTAATGTACCGTCATTTTCCCAAGATATGAAATTTCAGAATCTCTTTGGAATACTAATTTCACGTTTCTAGGTTTAACAAAACTGTTGAAATTTTAAATTCCACTCTATTTCCCTGAATTCTCGACAGTTGCTGATGTAAATTTTAATATAAAATATTTAGTCACAAAATAGTATTGCTTTTGTATGCACATAGTTGTAAGATTACTTTGTTTTTGTCAATAAAAACTATACCATCTTTCATAAAACTCTAAACAAATTAAGAACTGTGATGTGAACAAAAATTACACATGGTAAAACAGGTACCAGCACAACGTTAGGTTATATTACATCAAAAAAAGTTTTAATGGTCCCAAATATATATACTCAACAACTAAGCATACACTCAGGGGAGAAAAAAAATCAAAAACAAAATGAAACAAAAAAAATTATGACACAAATGACCACATCTAGAATTCCACTCAATCTTTAATCAAGTAGGGACACATCCCCACTTTAAAAAAAAAAATCTGCAGTTTGAAGGGCAAAGGGAACAGATAAAAAAGAGGAAACTTTATATGCGCCCCTCCCCCAGAGGTTTTCCAAACCTATTGTAGCGTGACTAAAATGTTGAGAACGTGTGATTTTAAAGGCAGGTCTCTTCATACAAAGAAACTGCTGGCATTCTTAACTGGAGAAGAATTACGGCACAAAAGCCTGTTCTTCTGAGTCTCAAACATGGTCCAAGAAATCCTATTCTGATTGTAGCAACTGACCAGTCAATCCAGAGTTCCACTTACAAAACCCCTGCCCTGTTGGCTTTTTGTTTCCATTTCCTTCCCTGAGAAAAGGGCAATGTGTGGTCCAAGCTGGAGAGCTCAAAGGCTTAAGTCTTTCCCCTAAACGTATAGTATCCCCTCCTCCTGCTCCATTGAATTGGCACTTGATGAGCAGAAGTCAAGTGTGCGAGGCTGATCTGTTTCAGTCATTCACAAGAGACCACTGCTTTGTTGTGGATTTTGTAGGGGGGAGGGGTGGAGAACCAGTTTTCTCAACAGGTACTGATCACAGGCCGTTGCCATTATTAGGACTCAAACTTTGCTTTTTTTGACAGTGGCAGCGTGTCTTCCTTGTCTTCATCCTCATCATCATCTTCATCATCATCGGGATAATCTACCAGACCCACGAGGCCTCCCTGTTAAGAAAAATGTAGCTTCTAAAAAACCTTAACACAAGGTAAAAGATACAGATTCCCGCCCCCCACCCCTATGTACTAAATGTGGTTATTTCTGGATGGTGAGATTATATGCAACTGAAAGTCATTGTATTTTTCCTATATTTTCCGTAATAAAATTTTTAGTTTATAAATTTAGCAAATGAGCCAGGAGATAAAACCTTTTCAATTTAATAATTACTGTTTTTCTAAGACGTAACAATGCATTAGCAAAATCTTGAAAACTACAATAGTTAGACTACTAGAAGTAAGGGCAGACCAAGAAGTTAGGAAGGCGATTCTGCCTTTCCTCCTGGCATCCTTTTATACCCCTGCCTTCGCCAGAAACCACTGTAGCTCTTCTATGTGGGTGTGGAAAAATTCACCCTGCTCTGCCCTCAGCCCACACCTTCATTTTAACATGGATTCACTTCTTAGCCCTCAGGGGTCTCATGCTCATGTCAAAGTAAAAGGAACTGTATATGGGGCACTCTTTCTGGTTTAGATCAACCCATCCCAAATGCCAGTCTGTTAACTGCTAATCCAGGACAGCAGGAGGTAGCGAAAAGAATTGGTTTTTTTTCTGAGATTATGTCTTGTCCACATTTTTGGTGTTAAAATTGTGATCCTTTCTTATGAAATGTTAATGATAGATGGTTAATTTTTGTAAATCTTGCTTGACAAAACAGTGTTAGGAAAGTTGGTAAAGAATAACTTTAAAATAGATCTGAACCTGAGTTCTAAAATGCAAATAACCGTAATAATTCATTTAGCCTTTCGTGTTGGTTATAAAAACCTTTGAGAAACTGCTCAAGTTTTCCATACATACAGGTAGTAGTGGGAGAATTATTCTCTCTCGTTCAGAAAGGTTAGATGAGTTCCAAAAGACAGTAACCAAAGGAAATCTTAGTCTTAGTCACGATCACTGTTGAGAAAGGTGATAGGACACAGGCCTGGAAGTCAGAATGTACCTTGGTAGTAATAGCTGCCGTCTGAGATGTACTTTTAGGGACAGAGCCTGGAGATCCTGGGGAGCCTGGGGATCCCGGGGAGCCTGGCGAACCAGGCAGATTGGTTGCAGGTGACTGGCTGGTGAGAGAAGTCTTGGTTCCACTAGAGAGGGAAAGCTTGAAACTTGGGCTCTGCCGACCAGAAAGATTCGTTTTCAGAAGCACCTCTTTTTCCTCACTTTCTTTTACTAAAAATAAGAATATTGTCAATAGTTGTCACCCATCCTTTTTTTAATCCCCCCAAATGAGGTGGCACTAAACCACAATTAACTGGCTCACTCCCTTGCTAGGGAAAAACACAAGTTCAGTTCACTACTGAGAAGGAATGAGACCTTCAGTGTTCAGTGTCCCTCCCCTTCCTGAAATAAGGTATTTCTCCTGGGTCAAGTCAGATTAAGAAAATTTGGTCCATACTTTCACCCACAGCTATTAATTCACATTCTAGAAAGCCACAAAGTCTCTCAAATCTGTCATGACCAAGTAGATACTCCTCATTTTGTCAAGAAATACAGAATAAGCCTAGAATGGGAAAGCCACCATTTTCCCTTGCCCATCTTTTCAACATACATTTCTTCCTTTCCATGAATTTACTTATTGGATCCATAATATCATCATCATTTTTAGTTTTGTCAGATGGAGACACGACAGCTTCTCCATCTTCCATGTCATCTTCATCTGTGTTAAACCACATCTCTTCTTCATCTTCTAGTGTTCTGGCATCTCTTCGATATCTATGATTCCTCAAAATGGAACGCATACTAGAAGTAAAGAGAAAAGAGAAGAAAGAGAAGAAAGTAAATGGCTCAGTTGGTTAAGCGTCTGCCTTCAGCTTAGGTCATGATCTCAGGGTCCTGGGATCAAGTCCCTCATTGGGCTCCCAGCTCAGCAGGGAGTCTGCTTCTCCCTCTCCCCCACTGTGCTCTAGTAAATAAAATCTTTAAAAAAAAGAGACTTATCCAAAGACACTCTTAGTCTTCAAATGATGCTCCAGATTAGATCGTTTTAATAGATCAAGGTTATATACAGAGAGGCTAACGAAGAACCAGACTTTTCATAGAACTAAACACTCCACAATTTCTAGTGTTAACTAGTGGAATCAAACTATTATGGAAACTGTACTATTATGGATCAGTTATTAAACTTGTTAGCATCAGAAATGAACAAGTCCTAATTCATGGACGTTAAAATATACCTTATTTTGATTTTACTTTTGGACACATGAAGCCCCACTACCACGTTAAGTGGTTGGGTTTTCTTTTTCGTTATCTAACTTAATATATGCCTGAGGAAGCGTCTACAGATCCTACTAACACCACATACACCTTCAGGAAAATATTCATATTGGCCATTACAGAAAGCTACAACCACTGCTCATCCCCTCCCCCAGCCAAGCCAAATAATACGAAACAAGCAAAAAGAGGCACCACCATACAACTTGAATGAATAAATTAAAAAATGTGGTAATTTACCTGTCAAGTTTGGGATTATCCTGCCTTTCTCTTTGTTGTTCAAATCTCAGTTTCAGTCCTTTAAATGTCTGTACATAATCTACATCTTCCAGTGCTTTCCAGTAATTTTCAATGACATGAGCAGTTAATGATTTTATATCTTCCTATAGAAAAGAATTATAATGAAAAATACGATAGGAAAAATGTTATTTTAGCAAGATAGGCTTAATCATAGGCAATTCATAAACCTGCCCAAAATAGTTTAACTTCACAAAATTATCAGCCAATCTTAGAGATAACAAAACAATGAAAATGGGCATAACTCACTACTCTGTAGTCTCTGATTTTTGCTGTGTCTCAGAATTAACTATGGGTCTTCCTCAAGTAAATGCCCAGGTCCCACCCCAGATGTCTTCTACTCAAGTAAGTGTGGGGGTGGGATCGGCACATCACAGGGAAGTGCTAGAGATGGACAGTGGGGAATAGTTGTACAACAGTGTGAGTGTACTTAATGCCAAAGAATTGTACACTTAAAAAGGCAAATTTTACATGATAAACACTTTACCGTAATTTTTTAAAAAAAGCATGCCACAGATAATTCTGACACACAGTTGTGGGAGAACCACAAGCCGACTACTATTAGATCAGTAAAGAATCAAGTTAGTTACGAAATTGTTCTTAAAAAATATAGAGGCATCAAGTTTGTTACGCAATTGTTCTTAAGGGGGCCTGGGTGGCTCAGTCGTTAAGCGTCTGCCTTCGGCTCAGGTCATGATCCCAGGGTCCTGGGATCGAGCCCCACATCAGGCTCCCTGCTCTGTGGGAAGCCTGCTTCTCCCTCTCCCACTCCCCTGCTTGTGATCCCTCTCTCGCTGTGTCTCTGTCAAAAAATAAAATCTTTAAAAAAAAAAAAAAAGGTCTTAAAAAATATAGAGGAATAAAATCTTTAAAAAAAAAAAAAAGGTCTTAAAAAATATAGAGGACAAAGTCCAGTCAGAAAACCTCAGAGTTAAAAACAAAACAATAAAACCACATCAAATACTTTCTATCAACTGTCATTCTACTTTCTTAAAAATGAGTTGCGTACCAGGACAGTGTTAGATCAGTTTTCATTCAAGCCATCCTACGAAGGATTCACAGCTGCCGAGAGATTGTTTTGGTTTTCATTACTTTGAACTGAATTCCTACAAGCTTCTTTTAAAAATTTTCTTCAAATATAATCTCAAATAAGCCAAAATACCAATAATGCATATTCAATATTCTCAAACAATTAAAACCAACATTCCAACAATACAGAACCTACCACTCTAATAAATTCAAACATCTCTATAATGGCAGAGTTCATCAGATTGTAGCGGGATCCATTGTTGAGAAATGCTTTGACTACTGGTTCAAACAAAAAACTTTTCATTATGTAGCGGTTATAAAACTCATCTTTTAATCCAATAATCTTTCTCTTAAAACGAAGAGCACCTGAAACACAGAGGCATTATTGTTCAAATTACATACCACACTTCCATATTTTAGACTTATTAAAAAAGACCTGCTTAATAAATATAATTCTTCGTGCAGTGATATGTTACTGCTTCCAGAAGCATGAACCTAAAGATAAGGACTGCAAGAGGGTTATCAGAAAAACGTACCCTAGAAGTAGTGTATGTCATTATAGAACACAAGTCTTGGAGAGCCAGAAAAACTCTGGAATTTACTAGTGACCAAAATGTACTTTACATCTAAAATAAGAGCTAAAATAGGGCTAACATATGAATTAACTTCGTACTACTTAAGATGAGAAAATTACAAATGTATCTTTTTACATACACCTTAAAAACAACAGAAAAACCATTGTTTTATTAGGGCAATCCACTGTATAATTTGATCATTATTTTTGGACACTCTTACTACTTTGCATTAGAGTTCTGGGTTTACGTTGATTGGTTTGTGGATTGTTGAGAGAACTACTATAAACCCACAAAACTCTGCAAGACCCAAAACTTGCCTTCCCATAGTGTAGAAATAAATTTAGAGGATGTTGTGTTTAAAATGTGGTCCTCTATGCTTATTGCAGCGAGTATGCTTTTTAATTTTTTTTCCTAATTTTCCTTTTTACAATTAATTAGGCTTTAACTTACAGATTAAAAGGTATATTTACATCTTGAGGTATGGGGAGTTACTTAGTCACCATTCGTCAAGATCCAAATATACTCGACAGCTAGACAAAGCCCTCTTTACCTACATGGAGTTTGTCAGTAAGTTAATGCCCCACTTATTGTAAACAGTTCAAAAAAGCATACTCACTTCATGCAGTCACATCGTCTTCGGTTGGCAAGATTAAATATTGTGTTTGTATTTTGGTTTCTTTGGAGATCATGGAAGTGGCTCGTTAAATTGCCAATTTGTTATTAATCAAGTCCTTCATGAGCAGGTAGCCAGGCAACCATGGTGACACGGTTTCTGGGTGGGAAGGCAGAGGAGTAAAGCAGCTCAATGTTTCTTTAGTTGGCAGAAAAGAGGTCCACAAGTGAATGCCCAATTAGGTACAGCTGGCTATAAACTGCCTTAACAATGCAACTTATTTAAGAGTGTCTCTTTCTAAAGTGACACTCTGGGCAGGGAGTTTCAAAATAATTTATAGAATAGTAATTGCATTTTTTCAAACTCTACTGAATTATTTTCAAATACATAACCATGGTCAAATAAGACATTTTAAACAGTAAGAGGCACCTGTGTGTTAAGTCAAAGTCTAACAAGGGTTTATCTTCCCAAAACAGTGATTTTAGAGTTTGGTGTTTTGTAATGTCACTTGACGAAGTAACTAATGAGGCAGTTCCATTTGTTAGAAATCAATACTTCAGAGCTCAGGCCAAATCTGAAGTTTTTAGTAATTAAGGCAAGAGCTGTTATTTTAAGAGCTGGTACTCCAACTATGCAGGCTTCGTGGAGACTTGTGTCCTACCACAACACACACTAGCTGAACCCTGTGGGCCGCATCCAGTTCCCAGGTAAGTGAAAACAAACTCCCTTCCTAGAATTCACTAAGACCAAGGTATGCGGTGGCATCACTATCTCCTCCAGAGCAGTTCTGTCCAGAAACTGCCAGTGTAGACCGAGATGGTTCTAACGGTCTTTGTTTTGCACCTCATTCCGCAAATTTGCCCCTATTTATTTACATCCAGAACTGGGTTATTTCCATTCAAATCCCTCTCCAAAGAAACCTGCATCAAGAATAGCCAACCACTACTTGCTGCTGAATAAAAGTTGCTTTCAAAAATTTACCAGCGAGCTCTCTGAAGGCCAACTGCTCAAAGGAAATTAGAGAAAGCTTGTGGGATAGGTCACATTGGCAGAACTGTAGGACTTCCAATGTAAAGTGCACTCTGCTTCCCTTCTTATCTCTAACCTTCATTAACATGTCAGGAATCTCTGGTGCTTTGTTTCAATCATCTCTAAAACAAATAATTCATCTTTACATTAACACAACATGAGATTTCATGTCACAAGTTGAGACTTTTTGCCTCATACGTAACTTATGATGGCGGAATAAAAGCATCTACAATAAAATTTTCCTTTATTTCATTCCTGTCATGGATTTCCAGATTTTTAACAAAAGACTAGACAACATGAATCAGTGAAAGGCCAAGGAAAGAAATAAGACTGCTAAAACTGGCATATGTATGTATCTAAGCTTATAAAGACCTACATTTTGAAAGGATTGCTGGTCTCACCTGTGGACCTGATTTGTTGTCTTTCAATAGGATAAAAGCATTCTAATAAGCATCAGATATAAAAAATGAGACGTTCTGTAAGTCCCCAAACTGTTTAGATTTAACCACTCATCTTTTTTCCTTACAACTGGGCATCTAAACTTACTTATGAAACCCTCCCTTAAACACTGTACCTAACATTTTCAGTGTATAATCTTAGAAGATTGAAAATATCCTAAATCTCCCACTTAGCTCTTTTAAAAATACTTGATCAAAAACTCTCTTACAGTCAGTCCTAGAGTGCTCATTCCTAATGACTGGCATCTTCTTCCACAAACTACTCATGTTCTCAATCTGGGAAGACAGCCACATAGAATCATTTAAGAGTCAGCATTTTCCAAACTGGGTTATCGTTAAACCAAACAATAATAAAACGTAACTAAAATTGTGCTAACATGCTTAGTTTCCTACAATATAAACCTTCCTTATAAAGTATACTTCATAGTTGTCATTAAATTGTTGAGAAAATTTCTTTGTAATACTGCAAGCAAAATAATGAGATGAACTGAACTGAAAAGCCTTTTCCTCTCCTGCACTCTCCTACTGGATTCGTGTGTTCTCCCTACACCAAACCATTACCACGCAGCACGTTTCCCACATCTGTATGTCAGCCGTGCTTTCAACCAAGAAGGTCACGTTCTCCCACGACCAAGACAACCCAATTTACCTCTCTTGTGAAATTTTCCTGATCTGACTCATTCATGTAGGAATAAATTATCGCCACTATGCTTCCAAACACACCTCAATATAGGACTTTTGACATTTTGATTTTTCCATGACTACCTCCTCCTAATGAACTCAAAACCCCTTGATAGCTGAGTCTGGGTCTTAATGGTCTGTGTTTTCCTTGTAATTTCCGGTATCTAGCATCTTCATCAAATCTAAGATGCCCCTGACTGCAAAAAACTTTCTCTACCACTAAAAAAAACCAAACAGATCAATTACAATGACATGCCATTAATGTAAGACTCACCTTGATCTGAGAGACGATAAATGTCTAAAATGCAGAGTTTAGCAATAATCGCGCCTCGGATAAACCTCATCGGCTACGATACTGCTTAAAACTGATAAAATATGGTAGCATGTGTTTAATACATTTATCGAAATAAAACTGATTAACTTACTCGTTTAGTTTTTCCATTCTGTCCTAACCTCCCTTTCCCACACTTGAACAAAAACTGTGTGCTGACATGAAAGAAATGTTACGAACTCCCTCTCAACATGGGGCTCTCTTTTGCTGTAGTAGGTATATAAGGAAAATGAATATGAGCTTAAAAGCTCTTCTTTTGCAAATGCTAAGCTCATGGATATTAATATAGTAGAACCAAATAATCCATTTATTTTTGCTGTCCTTAGTAGTCTAGGTTAATGCCACAAAATGCTCCCTGTTACTTTTGGCTGAAAAAGATTACTAAGGTAACATCAGAGTTCCTGGACAAGCAACAGAGAAGTAACTGCACTAAATATCTGAAAGTTGGCAAATGAAAATATACCGTGAAGACATGTATTCTCAGTCCATCCCACAGTGTGTACATTAGCCAGAAAAACTAAGGCAACTATAACTGTTACCCTGATGGAAAGTTTAATGATTTTAGAAGGATACCTATTTCTAATATTAAAGGTAAAATACTGTAGGGCAAATCAACATCAGAAACATCCTTATAAACCATGTTTTTATAATTTTAGGATATTAGCAAAAATGGACATATATGGTTCAGGCCTCTGAAGAGTGAATGACTGTGATGCCGTCCAACAACCCAACTTACCTACAGAAACCAAAAGACAGAAGTTACCAGCAGACATATTTTATTGCGCCTCTAAGGGACCCCCAAACTGGATCTGTCGACTTGCCAAAGAAGGCCGGCTGCTGTGCTCAAGAATATTCTTAAATAACCTATTTCCAATTCTGAAACATGTTTTACTTCAACAAACTAGGGCCTTAAGAACACAGTTAATTTTTGAAACGAACACATAACCAAGAACAGATCTGTTGCTCTAAGAGTTGACAAACTTTACCCATAAATATGGTTTACATGTACACATTTTAGGCTTCATAGGCCACATATGGCCTCTACTTGTTTTTTGTATTTTTTTTAAACAACCCTTTAAGAAACGTAAAAACTACTTTTCAGCTTGCAGGTCGTGTAAAGAGCGCAGGGTAGATCTGGTCACTTCTAAAGTTTGGCACCCTTGCTCTTAAAATATCTGAGGTAACAAAATGTTTTATGTCAAATGTATCTCAATAGGGTGGAGAAAAAATCCTTGTGCAATTAATGAATGGACCATCTACAGACACCTGTGCTGGGCATTCTAACTCCCAATGTGTTTTAGCAACTCAGTGCCATTAGCTATAGATTTTCCAAATTACAGAAATGTTCTTCATGATTTAATAAGATTCACAAGAATTCCTAATTTGTAATGAGGAAGGCAGTACTAAAAAAGTAAGTGAGGTAAAATGACCTTAGGTGCCATTTTAATAGTGGAATAGAATACTTTAACATATTTTGTGGATACACACTGAGCCCTTTGCTGTATGTGGGGAAAGATGCAAATGAGGAAAATTATCTCCAACTCTGGCAAAACTACATAATTGGTGTAGTTTCCTGTTAGAATCTAGGTCTCCTTGACCTGAAATCAGTGATCTTTTCTTCTCAGGTAATAAGACCCAAAGGTACCAACAACATGATAAGATAGAGATAATAATTCTATCGGAAGCAACACTTACATAATGCCAAGAAAGCATGCTTGGAGGCCATAAGAACCAGCACTCTCCGGAGGATGTCCTTATTAATAATGTAGTTCTTTATGTGGTAGGTATGGTGCTCCACACAAAATGTTAACAATTCCAGTACAAGTGCCAACAACTGGGCAGTCTGAAAATCATCTAAAAACAAAACACAATTTAATGACTAATACTCTTTCCCTTTCTAAATTTAAGTATCCAAATTCCAACCAAGTAAAATCCTTTCTGTTGACCCAAAATTTTAAACTTAAGGGGAACAAACACTGAATCCCTACCATGTGCCCCAAGAACTATGCTTTACATTTTCTTAACTCTGACAAATTAGTTTCATAAAACCCAAGTCTGAATAATAAGGCAGAGCTGGGACACAAATCTATTAGATCTCCCTTATTCCCAAGTGCAAAAATGTTCTACCGTGTCTTAACACAGCCCTCATAAGATGTACACACAGCGCAGGAGATCCGGAAAGATCCCATCTGGTCTCTGGTGGAATTACTCTCTCTGCTCTTAGAATTCCAGTGTCCTTTATTATACAGAATGAATCCACACTGGATTATAATTATTGGCTTACTTTTCTTCCTCACCAGGCAGCAAGCCTCTGGAAGTATTGTACTCACTTTTTTATTCCCCCCATTTAGCCCCTAAAGATTACAGCACAGTACTTTCCAGACAATGGGGGTTTTTTTTGTTTTTTAATAAACGTTTGAAGAACTAAATATACGTGTTTGGAAAGGAGCCTCAAGCTTTACCTAATATGAATAAAATAGACAGGAAAAATGAGTATCACGTTTCCAAGACGTGATTCTAGATCACAAAAAAGGGTAAATTTAACATTTACTTTCTAAGTGCTGTACTGATAATTCATATGGCAAAATAATATTCTTGAAATGTCAATAGATTTCCCATTGAAGACCCTAAAACTACCTTCTGAATTAAACACACACTATGCAAGCTAAAGCTAAAGGAATAAAATGCAGAAATAAGAATAATCCTTAACCTATGAATAATCCTCAATGCAAAAAAAAAAAGGTTAACAGTAAGCAGCTTTGCTCTACACTTCTGGAGTACAAATAACTTAAAATTTTTTCACAATTACTTCCATTTATTTAGCCTATGTAAATATTGCTTTAACAGAAAATTGTTTTTAAATTCTAAAAGCAACAATTATCTCCATGTTTACATTTTTTCTCCCAATTATAGCACTTTAAATTCTACCTTGAACACCTTTTTTTAAAATATATTATTACACCTCTGTGTTAACCAAATCAACTCTGAGTTTTAGAATTCAAGAACAAAGAACCTTACTACCAACCTGCAATATCTTACCTTTGCTAGGTTTATCTTCTGTTGTATTTGCCAGTAAGGGAGCAGTGAGGACATGCATACAGTGCTTGTAAAAGAAACCCAGAAATTCAGTCTTCTCTGTTTTCTAAGGAATCAAAAACACTTCCATGAATTTTAACTGCATTGGTTCCTACCAGTAATAAACAACATACTAGTATGAAAAAGAGAAAAATGCCCGTGGCTTACATTGGCAGTAGCTAACATGTTTTCTGGGTCAACTAAAGTTCGAAGCAGGCCCATAAGTTGGACTGCTCCTCCAAGTTCAGGGTCTGTATCACAAATCATATGTTCTATAATGAGGTTGATGAGCAAAATATCCTGGTGAGAAAAGTACACACAAAAAGGATCACTTACTATGAGAATGGAAAAGCACATACTATGACATGTTACAGCATTATACCTAGCTCTAGCTGTCTTGTTAACTGCAATCAAAATGAAACGACCAACTTCTTTAATAGGATGTGTGGCAGTGTTTCCCTCAAGTGTGGTACAGACCCATTTACTCTTAAGTAATACAGAAAAGAACGTTTCTTTCTCTACTATCTTCAAGTTCCTTTGATTAAAGCAAAAACTAGCTTTGTTCGGTGCTAATCTTCACACCTCTTGAGAACAAAATCTCCCTTCTGAAGAAAGCTAACGGACCTTCAGTTTAATAGAATATTTAGCTAGAATTTACACCATTGTTCTACTTTCACTGCATTTCTATAGAGTCCTTCTATTTCTGGCATGGCAAATAAGATCTGTATCTGTTCTCCATTTATGGAAATGATACAGAGTTTCCATTTAAAGTAAATTTAATTGGTACCCAAATGTGTGAAATGAGGGGCAACAAGATTATGGTACTTAGCACAGAGAACAAATCTGTTACATAGATGCCAAATGTCATTGAAAATTGATTACTAGTTTTCCTGAGGCTCTGTGACTGGTGTTCCTGACCCAAGGAGTAACTACAAACAGAAAGGGATGCAGTGAGGAAATCTCTGTCTGTATATGCAGTGGTAGGATGGACCTAAAGGTTGAGACTGGGAATCCAGAGGCCTACTGCATGTGAGCGAAGTACATCACTGTGTGTGCAACTAGTGGATTTCAGGGCCAGCAAGACTAGCCTTTATTTTAAATTAATACCGGTATTTTGGTTTTCTGGAGAAGACTATTTTATTAAAGAAAAACGTGACCTAATATTCAACAGTTCAAACTGGTACTTTGCCACACTTATCCTGGCCATTAAAAAAACAAAACACCCAAAAACCTTAAATACAGAAGTTACTAGGCATTCCACTTCACTTTGACATAACACATTAAGATTTTCTTAAAGGCAGAAGTCTATTTTCTCATTTTGTAAAAATACAATAGGAACTGTGCATAGCTTTTTTTTTTTTTTCCTAAGAGGAATCCCCCCCTCCCCTTTTAAGATGCAGTTGAGGGCAAAATATATCAGTTTATTCTTAAAAGTTACTTTTAAGATTTTGGGGGAAGGAGGAAAAAAAATCGGTATCATTGGTTTAATGTTCTACAACAGAAGAGCACACACATCTGGGGCTGCTGCATATGCCACGTACCATAAACGCCAGGAGCACCCTTCACATTATCAGGAAAGATTCCCTCACTTACTTTAAAACTGACGTGTGTGTATGAACAAGACAACAGCTTGTTCCTTATGGTTAGGCAGTAAAGAAAGTACCCTAAACACTTTTCCAAGGGACTGTGTTTCATTCCTTCATTCTTGGTGATTTTGAGAATCTATCCCTAGCAAAGTCAATGTTTTCCTAGGGAAGTTACTTATAATTCCACATATAGAACAACTTATTGATAAAATGATTAAAACAAGACAACGTCTCAAGTTAATGACAGAATTAAGAAACGTGATCTCAGAAACTTAAAAAGACACAAGTTGAGCATTAACAACTGCTGTAAGACACAATCTGTAAACTGAGATAGGAGCCAATTTAGGGAAAATAAGCCATTTGACATTCTGGCTACACTTTCCCCAAATATCAGCTATTTAAATCTTAAAAAATAAATAATAAATACAGTTATAGCTCCCCATGTATAAATACTTACTGTTAGTGCAAATAATATTTACCTTGTTGGTTATTTTTTGCTCTGTTAACTTCTTACTTACATCATCATTCTGTTGTGCCTCCTGCATGACAAACTCTCGTACCATGGATGGATTATATTCAACCAAGTATGAGAATATATCAGTAGCAGCACTTCGCACCTGTGTATCATCCATGCCCTGCAGATAAAAAGCACTTATTTCTCCTATAATTATAAAAATACGGACCTTATAGCTATGTAAATCCAAAATCTAACAAATTATAAGAAAACAGTGCAGTAAGAGAGGTCAAGGAAGTCTGGCATATAAAACTTGTTCAGTGAATAAAGTTACTTTCTTTTATTCTTGTTTACTTCCCTTAACATTTCAACAGGCTGCAAAATTCACAATTTATTATTAAAAGTATGGAAAATCCCTCTGAATATTCTTTCAGTAATGTGTAAGAACTCTCTAATATACTAGAATTTTACAGCTTTTTTACTTTATGTAATACACAGCTCATATTAAATACTGGCTATAGTCAAACACTTCCACTGCACGTTATATAAAAATATACTTTTGTGCATTAAAAATATAATGGTAATTGGGGCGCCCAGCTGGCTCGTACAGTTAAGTGGCTGACTTTGGCTCAGGTCACAATCTCAGGGTCCTGGCTCAGCAGGGAGTCTGCTTTTCCCTCTCCCTCTGTGCCCCTCCCCCTGTTCATGCTCTCTATCAAATAACTAAAATCTTAAAAAATAAAAATTAAAAAATTAAAAATATGTAATGGTAGGGCGCCTGGGTGGCTCAGTCGGTTGAGCGACTGCCTTCGGCTCAGGTCATGATCCTGGAGTCCCGGGATCGAGTCCCGCATCGGGCTCCCTGCTTGGCAGGGAGTCTGCTTCTCCCTCTGACCCTCCTCCCTCTCGTGCTCTCTGTCTCTCATTCTCTCTCACAAAAAAAAAAAAAAAATGTAATGGTAATTAAATATTAGGAGAAACAAACTTACAAGGATGACTTCTAAAGCTGGTAATATGCCCATATTTGACAAAGTCTTGAAAAAAGCATCTCTGTTTTGAGGTTGTAGCGTTTGGGAAAACGCACAAAATTCTTTTAGAAAGTTAACCTAAAATAAGGAAAAGGACAGGTGAATATATTAAAGATCTGTTGTTTTAGCTTTGTGCCTTTCCTAAGTATCAAATTTCTTACCAATTCCTGTCTTTTTTCCTCATCTGTTGCTTCATCTGTTAGTTGTGCAAACAAATCTGTCAGAAATTTTTCATCCTCCTGTTAAATCAAAGGATAAATTTATGCTAATGGTAAGAGTATATTAAAACATAATTTTCAGATACTATAGAATATAAATTGCACTAACTGGAAAAAGGAAAGATGGTACTGGCAATGGTGTTTTTTTTTTTAAAAGAGAGAAGAAATAACCAAACTATTAAAGAATAAACTGGGGATTTATATAGGAAGATTATTCTTTATATTTTGGCAAGGCCTGATTTCCTAAGTTTATTTAAGGGCCACACTGTGAGTGTAGTAGGCTTTGTGGACCATATGGTTCTACCACAACTATTCAGCTCTGTTATTACAGTAGAAAATAGCCATAGACAATATGCAAATGAATGTGGCTATGTTCAAATAAAACTTTATTTATAAAAACAGATATGGGCCATAGTTTGCAAACCCCTCATTTACAGAGTTTTAAAATCTTACCTTTAGAGGTTAAGGTTCTACAACCTCTCAAACGAAGGTGAAAATTAAGATAAAGCTTTCATGTTTTAAAGACACAGAAAATGATTCAGTTATTTAAAAAGGTAAATGCAGAGCTTTAAAAGAAACACTTATTATCGGACGATATCCCATACAGACACACAGAATTTAATATGCATTATTTCAAAAAAGATTAAAGAGGTTCTCTCCTAGGATACTAATCTGGGTAAGTCAGTACAGAACTTGGAAAGAACCTCAGATGTTATCTTACCTCATTTTATAATTGAGACAGATTAAGAAATTTACCCAAAGACCAACCACAGGAGGTGGCAGAGACCTTCCTGATAACCTGTTCAAAATTTTTTCCATCACTATTTTTAACTAAGACGGTGTTATACTTTAATTCCATACTATCTCAGCTAATACTAGATTCAGCACTACTTCAGCCCTACGGACATGGCTAAGTCTAAATATATCTACATATGTATAAGTGTATGTATATGTAATCTCCCATTAGATTATAAACTCCATATTCACTGTTGCAGATTCTTAGGAAATACTTTCTGTGATATTAAATTGGTTATTCCTACTTTTACTTTTTCTAAAATGTACAAAACATGCCATACTTCAGATGGCATGTAACTTCAAGATGCAGCCCTGATCTAATATATCCCACCAACTGGAAATCAAATGATGGTCTCTGAACTGCTGCATTTGGGGGTACAGAAGTTGAGAGAATAAAAATGTTTAAGAAAAAAAAAAAGGAATGTTTAATAGTATTATGTACAGAGCAGTTAATAGTAAAGGGAGGGTATGACTGGGTACACAAGGGGAGTAAGAACCTGCTTTAAATTATAGCTCAATCACCCGTTGTCACAAAATTTCTAAAATTCTCTTTCCTTCATAGCAACACTCTGGATATAAGTATTTGTATCAAGAGCAACAGAACTACAGCATTGGCAGCCAGGCTTTTACAAAGCATAATGTCAGGAGATAAAGACTTAACAACCTGAAATTATTCATACTTAATGAGTAAAACTGGCATTTCACAGGTACGAAGACAAGACACACAAGTGACAAATCCCTGCATTAACAAAATGAGAATCATGTGGAGCTAAAGGACATGAGCTCCATGGAGCTAAAGATGCACTCAGGACTATCCAAGGAAACCAGAAATCAAAAGTGGACCAGAACAGGCTCTACTAGGCAGTCAGTAAAAAGGAGATTCTTATCAAAAAACAAATAAAAATTGGTACCGAAACCTTCTCCCTCCTCCATTATCGATCATAATACACTGTACAGAGATTACTATTGTCCTTACCAGACTGTATTGCCTATGTTATTTGTCTACATGTCTGTTGTAAATGAATGGGAAGCACATCAAATTGGTCAACATGAACTGGAATTATTCCCAGCTCCAGGACAGCAGTGTAGGTAAAACTGATTTTTCTATTTGAATTCATGTTTTGTTTAAGATGTCAAAGGTAGGGACTCTGAAAATACAGTAATTTTCTTTTTTTTTTTTTTTTTAAAGATTTTATTTATTTATTTACTTGAGAGAGAGAGAGAAACAGCATGAGAGGGGATAGGGTCAGAGGGAGAAGCAGGCTCCTCGCCGAGCTGGGAGCCCGATGCGGGACTCGATCCCGGGACTCCAGAATCATGACCTGAGCCGAAGGCAGTCGCTTAACCAACTGAGCCACCCAGGCGCCCAAAATACAGTAATTTTCTAAAAAGGAATAACCATACAAATTAAACTTATTACTTTATTGATTATGTGCTACCAAACAGCTCTTACTGACATTTGCCTCCTTTCTTTATTTAACAAATCCAGGTTTCAAATAATTATTTGTAGATCTGAGGAAAGGTCTTAAGTCTTCCAAGTCCTATCATCTATGTGTTACTCTTCCAGTATCATGGGCATCAAAGAAACAAAAAACAGGGGAGGTGTGCAACTCACAAATCTTTATACCACACAAACTTTAAAGTTCAGTTTCGGTTAGAACAGACTAATTCCTACACTATGGGATAATATACTGAGAGGTTCTCTGACTTTGGGGTTCTACATATGTAGATTACTGGCCAGCTCTCACAGATTTTGATTTCTGTGTTTTGTGCAGAATCCAGGAAATGTTACACCCTAGGCAATTCTGACGCAAGCACCCTAAAACACCAGACCTGAGAGACTGGGCATACTGTAGAAAGAAAATCTGGAGTTTAATAGAGCAGTTATTAATAGATACTTTAAAATAATGCTCAGGGTGCTTGGATGGCTCAGTCGGTTAAGGGTCTGACTCTTGATTTTGGCTTAGGTCATGATCTCAGGGTTGCGAGATTGAGCCTGCATTGAGCTCCACATCGGGCTCCGTGCTGGACGTGGAGCCTGCTTAAGATTCTCTCTCCCTCTGCCCCTCACCCCACCTCCACTCACACCACCTGCATGCTCTAAAAAAAAAAAAAATACTCAAGTCTTGCATCATGTTCATGCATGTTCTTCTTTAATCTTCAGATGACTTTATAGGGTTGATAACATCACCATCCTTCAAATGCGGGAACTGAAGCTTTAAGAGGTTAAGAAAGTTGCCCAAGTAGCCCACGGCTATTAAGGGACAGGTGGAGCTCTAACTCATATTCAGATCCAACTTCCCCATACTCTCATCTGGTACAAAAGCATGCCTTTTGGTGAGGAAACCTGCAACTATAATTTCCCAATATCTGCTATATTCCCTTGACCCTAACACTAGGCCTTTAATACATAATGATCTGATAGTGCTACCAATTCTACCGAATTTATATTCTATATTTAATGACATACTTCTTGGCTTCTTCATTTTCTCTTTGAATCTATTCTATGCATAACTGACAGATTAATATACCTAAAATTCTACATTCAATCATTTTGTTAAGACCATTCATTCCCCTGTAATTTCTTCAAGCTAGACTTCATCACATTTACGTTCCCTAATGGAAACATAACAACCTTCTGGTCCCACAGTATTATGTATTATAACCTTTTCTAATATCACCCAAATACATACCTTTAGACAAAAATCAAAACTCAATTTAGGTGTTTAAAAGGAAAAGGAAATTGCTTCTGCTAAATCAATTAACAGTTTAAATGGTATCAATCAAGAAGGTATCTTTGTAAGTAGGAAAAAAAATTATCTAACTCACCTGTAACATACCAACAATTTCTACCTTATTGAAAAAGATAAAGGAGTGAAGTGTTGATAACATATTTTCTTCAAAGACTGAAGGTGTAGGTAGAACCATATCTTGGATATACTGAACTCTGTATGTCTGATGAATTTTTTGTTTCAGCTCAGGATCTGATATGGGAATCACTTCTTTAAACTTGGCTGTTTTTGTTAGAAATTCTCTGTGTTTTCGTGGTTGTGATAAAGCAGGATCATATTCTAAGCATCCAATGACGTCCATTATACATTCCTCAGAGAACATAACTTCAAAAAGAGCAGTTCGATTCAAGAGGAAGATGCCTTTGATAATTTCATACAAGTGGTGCAGTCCTTCAATATTTTCCAAATCCTCACACACATGAAAAAGCTCTAAGAGCTTTTTAATATAACCCTCATTTTCCAGTGCTAGTGCAAGTTTTTCACGACGCAGGGGGGAAGGTAAAGATGATGCCACAAGTTCTGCAATTTCCTCAAGGCGACTTAATTCACAAGATGGCAATTCTAAACCTGGTGATGACATATCATCAAAACGCTCCTCTTCAGATTCATCTACAAGGTCCTGAGTGATGTCCACTGAAGGGTCCTTTCCTTGAACCTATTAAATAAGATTTATGATAGCTGACAGAATATAATCAAGCAAATCTAAATGATATTCTTAGATGAATACAAGAGATGTTATAAGAATCCTAGCATCATATTCCAGGACAGCCACCACCAAACCCTTCAAAGTTTAAGTAAAATTCAAATAAATATCAAACATCATAATGTGATCACAGAAAATACAGGTTAATTGTAAGCAACAAGGAATATTTTAACATCAATTCCAGAAAGCAAGGGCCAAAGAATATGTACAAACTAGTTCTGGACCAAAGTGGGTCACCGATGTGCTGTAAATGCTGGTTGGTGGCCCAAAAATATGAATAATAAAACTGTGGAAAACAAGTGTACTCACACAAAAATGAAACCATATAAAAAGTGACTGCAACATACATGTAGCAGAGCATAATGCGGTAGATCCCCCAAGAATATCTACTAAAAGCAAACAAACCATGGAAGTTTTCCTTTCTATTCACCCAAACCTGTAGCTTTCATGACATAACTTAGAAGTTTTCACAAATACATTTTGCGATAAAAGAATATTTTCACCCAAAGTCAAGGACTTATTTGAAATAAAATGAGTTTTGCTATCTTGGCCCTATAATTTGAGACACCCTCACTAAAGCAGGCCAATTGAATGGTAATGAAATGGAAAAATCAGACCTTATATGAAATGGCCAAGAAACTTAAATTGCTTAGCATGGTTAAGAGAGACTGTTAATGGATACTGGAAGGGAAGAAGGCCTGGAATAGGTCTTGAAATATGTTGCAAGTTGATATCATCTTGACCTTAACCCAGTGGGCAGTAACCACTGAAAGGCAGCTAGGCACATTCCAGATTGTACCCGGCATGGTCTCAAGTTGGCTCTGGATTTGTTAACGACATCAATTCTCAATATAGCTTTAGATTCCTGGAACTCAAACTACGGCTTTACCTAAAGAAATGTGCTAGCATTTGATTAAAAAGCCCAATGTAAAGGGACAAGAGCCCTTACTGTAATGAAAATGCTATCTTTTTGAGTTTATTAGCAAATATGAAGGCTAAGAAGGTCATCAAAAAGGACTGTGGTTAGGATTTTCTTAGAATCTGATCTGCTCAGGGAATTAAGGTGGAATTGTAATGATTTGACAAATATGTTTCAGGCTTACTAAATGGAGCAATGGAAGAATGAAAACAAAAGAAAGGTAGAATAAGCTAGAAGAGAGAGTCTTCCTTAAGAGAAAGGGTAAGTCTTAGCAGTCTGGACAGATACGAAGAAAATGAGAATGTGAAGGCCATGAAAGGTCTATAAGAAAAAAGAGATACACCCAGACCTAATAACTACTGTCAAGGAAAATACTAGAAAATGGACTTTTTGCTGTTTCTACATCAAAAAATGATGAGTAGGGTTCAAGAAACAGAAAGACATGTAAGATCTCAAAGAGCAAAATATAATGAATTCTCTAGAACAAGCCAGGATCTAGAAATTGGTAAGTACAGACAGGATCATGAAATACTGGTAGAAAACACCACCTTGAATATAAAGTATGCACAAGCTGAAGGGGAAGATTAGAAAATAATAAAATAGCCAGTGATTCCTAGGAAAGTTACTCTAGAGAAAGTATAGAAGTATACTACCCGTGCCCCAAGTGTAAATGAAGAAGTACAGACTAAGGAAAAGTAAAGATTCAACAATTTATTAAAGGAGAGCCAGGCCTGACAGCAATGCACTGAGTCCAGGTGTGAGTTAAATATTGGCTTAACAGAAGACTGTCTAGGGTGGGACTGTTTGACTCAGAAAAGTGAAGGAGAATGAGATCTGTCTGAGCAATGCGTGCTTTTAGCATACCCAAGCTCTTTAATCTCATCTCTCTCTCTATGGGAGAACGCCACAGGACACAATCTAGAGGCAGGCTATGAAAACAAAGAACAAGTATGAAGAGGCGTTCAGATATAAATCTAAGTCCTTCACAGTAGAAGAAAAGGGAAGTTCGACAGGCAGGTTACTATATGAAAAACACAGCTGAGCAGACTAGCAGAAATAAAATCTACGAGGTAAGGAAACACTGCGCCTCAAGGACACGTCGCTTTATTAAGGCAGCGGCTCTCAAGCTTCAGGGTGCGTGAGAGTCAGCTAAAGCAGGAACTGACAAACGAGAGCCAAACGTGGCCCACCACCAATCTTCATAAATAAAATTTTCCTAGAAAAGAATCAGGGCTGTTTATGTGTTATGTATGGCTACTTTCAGTATTACAATAGCAGAGCTGAATAGGTGTTAAACTGTATGGCCCACAAGGCCTAAAATATTTACTATCTCACCCTTTACAGAGAAAATCTGACCTAGAGGGCTTGTTAAAATATAATTCAAATACCACTACTGGGACCCACTCACAGAATTTCTGATTCAGGTAGATCCAGGATGGGGGTTCCAGAATTTACATTTCTGTCAGTTCCCAGGTCATACTGCTGGTCGGAGGACCACACTTTGAGAACCAATGAATTAAAGAATCTGTTGAAGGGGGCACCTGGGTGGCTCAGTCGGTTGGAGGTCCGACTCTTGGATTTCAGCTTGAGTTGTGGGATCGGCGCCATGTCGGGCTCCATGCTCAGTGAGGAGTCTGCTCTCATGTGTACACTCGCTTTCTCAAATAAACAAATCTTTAAAAAAAAAAAAAAAGTAAAGAATCTGCCGAAGACTATTCTCTAATTAGAATAAATGTGGAGATAGAGAAACTGTCCTTAGGATGCAGTGGTTTATATGAGTCTATAACAAGAGCCAATGGCTCTGGCATATAATAAATGCAAACTAAGAGTGCATAATAAATGTACACCCGACAAGACTGTGGAGATTATGTCACTAGGCCACTATGCCACTATGACTCCGTATAGAGTCACTAGGCAATTCCAGAATCAACTGAGAACATGTAAGATGAGGCTGAAGAGATAGTCAAGAGTCACAAGAAGCTACTGAATAAAGTGTTATGATCAGATTGGCATATTTAAAAAGGTCACTCCATCTGTGATATGGATTTGGGAAGACCAGTCAAGATGAAAGCAATAAACCAGGCAAGAAATGACGGTGGCTTAGTAAACTGTGACAGCAGTGAAAACAAGGGTAAGTGAATGGATTTAAGATTTATACTTGAAGGACTGAATGGATGTAAGTGATGAAGGAAGGATAAATAAAACCCCCAAGTTTCTGGTTTCAACAGTAGGATGACAGTGGCTGAGATGAGGGAGATGGGAGAATGAACAGATCTAGGGGAGATTATGTTTGGTTCTGGACTACCAAATCTGAGATACCAGGGAGCACTGATGGAGGAGCTCTCAAAGGCAGCTGGATATAGAAGTGTGGAGTTCAGCGAAGGTCTTAGCTGGACAGTTTCGGGTCAATAAATTGTACTTTCCTATAAATCAAGCTTTTTACAGACAACAATGAATTTAAGAGATCAATATGAAATGCTTTATTTAAAATCTTGGGCATTAGCTAAAAGCACAGCAAAAAAACAAAATACTTAGCATGGTGATTTTCTAGTTTTTAAAATTACCTGACATATTTTCTCCCAAATTTCATCACATCCAGCTTTTTCTTGAAAGCTAAGGGCCAAGTCATAATTTTCTGCTTCAGACCACACAATCAAAGTGTCCTTGAGAGAAAAAAGAGTCTGATTAACATCCATTAATCATCACAAACTACTTCCAAGTACAAGGCAAATGAACAAAGCAACAAAGAATTGAGGACAGTACTAAGCAACACTGATACTGTGACTGACAATGCCTTTTCACACCTAGCTCTGTTCAGTCTATAAAATGAAAACAATGTTTTCCTTAAGAAGTTAACTAGAATATGAAAAGCACCACAAAGTGACCAATCTAAATGTACTAAAAGATACAAACTAAACATTATATCAATTCTTTGCTTGCATATTAGGTTACATTTTATGCTGTAGTCAAACTGCCCAGAGAGGAAGTCTGAGCACTCAGTAACTACCGCATGTCAGCAGGATGGAATTAATAACCAAAACCCTTTCTCTCATCTCTCTATTATCAGCATTGGATGTTCTTTACCTGAGACACACAAGGCCCATGAAATTATTGGTATATCTGTACTATTTGAGATTTTATCTGGATAGCAGTTTTTTTAACTTTCACCAAAGTGCTATGGTTCAAGAAGCAAGATGCTCCTGCCACCCACAGCCCCTTTACTCCTGGTTCAGAGAGACTTTAATGATAGTAAGTTTAATTAACAGTTCAACAGTTTTTATTACGATGTAATCTCTGCAAGACACTACACTTACAGTACTGACACCATTTTATATTCCCTGTAGTACAGTCCGTATTCTACAATATGCATAGTATAATAAAAATATTTACAGGTCTAAGGTATCTTTCCAAACTTACAGTAAAATAAACATATACACTGTTTCAGAGCCATCAATCATTTCAAGAGAGCCCTCCCATGTGTGCGCATGTTCTCCCTCTCTCAAATACACACACACACACACATATATATTAAAAAATGCTTTAAAAAATTAAAAGGAGCCTAACATAACAGCGATCATGTAGCAGTTTGTCAGGCTGGTCCAAAGAGAAGAATTAGGAGAAATCAGTGTTAGAAGGATAGGAGTACAATATAAAGAAAAAATAATTCAATCTAATAAGTAACTAAAAGGAGCCAAGCAAAGGCTAGGTGAGCATCTATAGGGAAGATAAAAGTTCCCATATTAAGAAGGAAACTGAACCAGACCATCTTTAAGGTACCTTAAAAAATGTTTACATGGAGGCAGTTTCTAATACTTTTCAGTATCAAAGATACCTCCTACAGTACACAAATGGATCCCGATTTTGTCTGCTAAACCGTGTATTAATTCTTTTCAGTCAATTATGTAACTGTCAGTGAGGACCAGTAGTCTCTCACTGAACTAAAGGGATACCAGCCACAAGTAAATAAATGATAATTTAATTGGGCTGTACCACATTACTAATAGAAAAATCCACAATTTTTATTCCGAATTTTATAAAAGAGGTCAAAGACACCTTTTTCCTATCTTCATGAACTTCTAGAGATCATAGTTACCATGCAGGCATCTGTTCCACAGTGACTAAGTAGCTGTTCAAATTCAAAATTTATATTAACATTGTAAGATCAAGGGACGCCTGGTGGCTCAGTTAAGCATCTGCCTTCGGCTCAGGTCATGATCCCAGGACCCTGGGATCGAGTCCCACATCAGGCTCCTTGCTCAGCAGGGAGTCTGCTTTTCCCTCTGCCTCTCCCCCTGCTTGTGCTCAGGTGCACTCTCTATCCAATTAAAACATACACACACACAAAACGTAAAATCAACACACCAGGAATTAGTCAGCTGTGTAGCCTCCCTGAGTCTGTTTCTTCATCTTTAAAATGGGTATAATACATACAGTTACGAAAACTGGTGATAAAGACCCACTGAAATAAGCCTAAAACCAGTATCACATTGGTAATAAGGTAGATTTAATACGACCATAAGCAATTACACTGGTACAATGTAAATTCAGAATCATCTGTAGGCTTAAAACAGGGCACAACTAGACATATGCTCTTAAATGCCCATTTGGCAAATTTAGAAGTTTGAAAATTTTTAGGAATTGCTCTTCTGTTTTCCTTGAAGTGTCTAATTTTCACAAAATCATCTTATTTATCATCCAACAACCTACAGCTTAAGACACAGGGATTTCTTCATTCATCCTCAAAACAGACTTGTTCTTTTTCTTCAGATGTGCTTTTACTCTTCAACTGACTGAAACCTCAAAATACAAATTTACGTATTTAAGTATAGAATATCAAAGGCAAAATACTCTAGTCTCCAGCCACTCCAATGAAACCAGTTTTCTTAAGAACACTAAATGCAACAAAGTATTAGTAGACCATTAGACTATCAAGAAAATATTTCATATTGTACCAAATGTTTTTTGAACAAATAAATCACCATTAAGCAGACTTAGGAGTTAATATCAGCTTTCCCATATACTATCTGTGTGACCTCAAGCAAGTCATAATCTTCAGGGATCATCTAATGCGCAAAATAAAGCCAACACTAACTTCCTTCTAGTAGTATTTTAATGGTCAATGATGAAGCAAAGCACTTAATAATTTATTTATAGAGTAATATATTCATAAAGTAATATATACATATGAATGTGCTAATAATATTCTTTATTCTAAATTTATTTTATTTCTGTACCTTGAGAGCACTGAGGGGACTGATATTGCCTTCACTTACTTTGTACGCACTCAGTGTATCTGTGTTTGTGTGTGTGTGTGTGTGTGTGTATTCTGAATAAACACCTTTTGATGATAGTGCCAGTAAGGTCTACCAAATAAAGAAAGATTTACTTTCAGATACTGCTTGTTCATCCAAAGGGTACAAGAAAGAGTGTACTAAAACTGAAAGATGCCTTAACATCATTACTCTATTTTCATATTATTATAAGGTCCTATTCAGGTTATGCAAGAATCAAATTTTTACCTGGGTTGCTGTATAGGGACAGAAATGTCCCTTCTGCACTAGCATCTACAATAGCAAAGGAAGTAGTTTCTACCTTTTCGTTAATAGCTGATTATTACATCAGTGGTCACTTTTTTTTCTTTATGTAGAAACAAGAAAGCTGTATTGTTTTAAACTTTTGAGAATTAAGTCTTAGTTGCAAGAATATATGGAGCAAAAACTTAGCTTAACTGGAAGCAATTTTTTTGCTGGCTCAAGCAAGTTTAAAATGATTGCTTTATACACCATAGAGATTGGCTGAAATCACATTTTAGAATTAGGCTGGGAAAGTATGTTTTAAACTGTTTTTAATTTTTCACTGTAATGAATCAATGGTAAATTTTCATTTAATCACCCAACTGAGAGAATAATATACAAGGTAAAACACAACATCTTCAAATTTTTACCTGTTGTTTCTGATATGCAGTGTTAGGATTTATTTTGGACTCTAAAAGTAGAGAACCTGGGAAACAGAAAAACAAAACATTCCATTATGTAATTGCAAAGCAGCATAATTACATTCCATCACATACACGCACACTTCCTTTCCTGAACACTTGATACACATGTAACTTCAAGTTAAGGAAATAGTATTTTAAAAACAAGTTTAAATAGAATAAAACCTGTAAAGTAAACATGCTTTATGCATGTTTACTTTTGAGGAGGAGGACACAATTATCTGAAGAGTAAGGACTGGATGGTAACAGAAATCTAACAACTTATGGGCAGCACAGGGCAGTGAAACGGCACAGCATGAAGCCAGGTGACCTGAATTTAAATCTCCAACATACATTATGACTTGGATACGATCCACTGCCCCAGTATAGCCCCACATTACACTTCACCTTCGGAAAGTCTCTTACTTCTGTTCCAGAATTATCACACTTCATCTTCAAGTGATCATTTTTTTCCTCATAGTTTATAATTTTAATTTGCACATTTTTGTCTTTTCCCTGGCCATATCATAAGACTTGTGATATTCAGAAAATAACTACTGCTTTATAACAAAGAGCAAATTTTAAGACCAGCTTTACGCCTCCCCCCTCACTCTAGTTCCGGTTTATCCCCAAAGTACTATCTAAAGACAAGTACTGCCCCAAAATGCTTAAGCAGCAGCAATTTTCTCTGTAGCTATCCTTCATCCAAATCTTTCATTTCTTCTATTACATGTCACCATTACTTTCCCATTCCAAATAGTGGCTAGGCAGCTGAGAAAAGGGTGCTTAACATTCCCAAATTTAGTTTCCTTTTATGTTAAAGTTCATTTACTAATCTTATGATACTGTCCCATTTGGTGATTTATTGACCGTTCACTCCTCTGTGCTCAGAACAGTGCTAAGTGATACCAAATACAGTAAAATACCAGCATTTACCAAGATGTAAGGACTTAATTTGCGAACACCCTGTGCACACAAACAGCCTCCCATTTCACTCGAATACTCCTACTGTGTCTAGCACAGGTAAACTTAACTCCAAATGTGTCTCTCATTCTTTCTATACTTAAGGTAACTAAACAGTCTCCATATTTTTCCCACCTGTTACCCCCAACACCCCATTTCTTTAGGCTTTTTTTTTTTTTTTTTTTTACTATTTCTGGCTCACTGAGGTTCAGACAAGTATCCTCACATTCTAGAGGAAATTTGTTTTAATCTTTCCTCTTCTCCCAACCTTTGCCATATTAATTAAAATAATTTCCAGTGCTTCAATTTTCTTTATGCACAATTACTGGATTTTTTATTTTAGTAATTATAAAGAGTTGTCTAGTGAGGCATTCATAACAAAAAGCAGCAAGCAAATGAACTCAATGTCTAGAATCCCTCAAAAGTATTGTCTCCAACTTTCTTTGTAAATATTCTTCCATTGTTTTTTGTACATACAAGAACAAAAATTGCAATCTATATCATTTCCCAGTGAAATCAGAGTAGGTCTGGTACATTATGGATCAAACTTAACTTTTTGTGGCAAATAATTACACTCAAAACGTGGTTTCTAGGAGAAAATACATTCCAAAAAAACCACTTTGAAATATATCATGTGCTGAAAAATAATCCATCTCTAGAAAACTACATAAATAACAGAATGAAACAACTAGATTACTTTATAACATTCAGAAGATGCAAAAGGTCTAGTGTCCTAGAACCAAACTAAGTAAGCCTCTTTAAAAGTTAAACCGCACAGGGGCGCCTGGGTGGCTCAGTTCATTAAGCAGCTGCCTTCGGCTCAGGTCATGACCCCAGGGTCCTGGGATCGAGCCCCGCATCGGGCTCCTTGCTCAGCAGAGAGCCTGCTTCTCCCTTTCCCTCTGCCAGCCTGCCGCTCCCCCCTGCTTGTGCTATCTCTCTGTGTCAAAAAAAAAAAAAAAAAAAAAAGGTTAAACCACACAAAACCACACCTACCCAAAAGAAAATACTCGACATCACTGATAAATGATAATTGGATATGATCAAAATTTGTGCTACAAATAATACCATGAAGAATGTGAGAAGACAACACAGAAAATGGGAGAAAATATCTGTAAATCATGTATCTGATAAGGAATTTGTATACAGACCTCTGACAACCAAATTTTTAAAATGGGCAATAGATCTGAATAGGTATTTCTTGAAAAAAAAGATACACAAATGGACAATGAACATATGAAAAGATGCTCAACATCATTAGTCCTTAAGGAAATACAAATCAAAACCACAAATAAGAGACCATTTAACACCTGCTAGGATGCCTATAATCAAAGACAGTGCTGCCAATAACAAGTGTTGGCAACCACATGGAGAAACTGGAACCCTCATACATTTTGCTTGTGGGTATGTAAAAAGGCATCCCCTTTGGAAAACAGTTTGGCAGTTACTCAACTGCTAGTTACCAACAATTCCATTCCTAGGTGTATACCCAAGAGAAATGAAAACATATGCTCACACAAATATGTGTACATGTTCTTAGCAGCATTTCTCATAATAGCAAAATAGTGCCAATAATCCAAATGTCCAAAACCTAATGAATAAAATACTAGTCAGCTACACACAAAAAAATACGTGTCGGATGAACCTTGAAAACATTACAAGTGAAAGAAGCCAGTCACAAAAGACTATATATTTTATATAAAATGTACAGTGTGCAAATTAGAGAAAGATGTGTAGATTAGTGGCTGTTTAGGGAGGAAAGGGGGAGTGAATGGGTAGTGACTGCTAATGGGTACATGACTTCTTTCAGAGAGAACAAAATATTCTAAAATTAGATTGTGGGGGGCGCCTGGCTGGCCCAGTCAGTAGAACATACAACTCTTGATCTCAGGGTTGTAAGTTTGAGCCCCATGTTGGGTGTAGAGATTCTTTTTTTTTTTTTTAAAGATTTTATTTATTTATTTGACAGAGAGAGACACAGCGAGAGAGGGAACACAAGCAGGGGGAGTGGGAGAGGGAGAAGCAGGCTCCCCGCAGAGCAGGGAGACCGATGCGGGACTCGATCCCAGGACCCTGGGATCATGACCTGAGCTGAAGGCAGTCGCTTAACCAACTGAGCCACCCAGGCGCCCGGGTGTAGAGATTCTTAAAAAATTAAAGACTGTGGGGATAGTTGCATGACCCTGTGAATATACTAAAAAACAATGAATTATACCCTTTGAATGTGTGAATTATATAGCATATGAACAATGTTAATTAAAAAAAAGGTGTAAATATTCATACAGTGGAATAGCACACTGTAATGTTAATGAACCAAATACATGAATGCAACATATATGACTCTTATAAACATGAATGAAAGAAACCTCAGAGAAAAATATGTACCCTATAATTCTATTTACATAAAGTTCAAAGAGTAGCAAAAATTAATCTACAGTGCTAGTGGGCAGGGGGAGATAATGACTGTGAAGGGGACATGAAGCAGGCTTCCTGAGTGCTGGTTATTTTGTGAAAATTCACCAAGCTGAATACTTACCATTTGTGTAACTTTTTGATCTATTATACTTCAAACTTTTTTTTTTTTTTTCAGTTTAAGAGTAGGGGTAAACAACATATGGCACAGAGGGGTGAAGTTATCACTTCAAATTGTTCTTTCAAGAAACACACCTGAAACACTGGGTGTCAACTATACTTCAATTAAAAAAAGAAAAAAGGACGGGGTGCCTGGGTGGCTCAGTCTGTTAAGCATCTTGATTTCAGCTCAGGTCTTGGTGTCAGGGTCATGAGTTCAAGCCCCACGTTGGGCTCCATGCTGGGTGTGGCCCGTACTTAAAAGGAAAAAGGAAAGAAAGAAAACCACACACCTGACTTGGCTGCTACTAAAACAAAACAAAAACCAGCAGGGGTATAACTATTATTTTTCAAGTACCAATCCCTTTTGCATTTGCTTCAAAACTCTCCATCAAGTTACAGGGTCAGGGAAATTAGAAAGGAAAAATCCCAAACTGAAAGCCTGAAGTGTGCCCTCCCAAAGCCCTAGCTAAAACAAGAATAAGTAGATAACTGGAAGCTTCTGGTGTTGGCAAGTTTTTCTTTACTGGGCCATTCAAGATGTTAAGGAAAAATCTCTCTCCTGAAACACATCACAGACATATCCCATGGCTTTGATCTAAGGCACCACCTTAGGAAGTCCAGCTCTGGTCCCCAAATACCATGCTCCCTAGGAAATCGTTAGGCTGTAGAGGTTGGATCATGGGAAACTGCCTTTTAGTTTGGGGGCTAGGATAATAACAAAGACACATTATTCTAGTTTTATTTCTAGGCCATCTATTAGGTTCCCTTCCCCCATCTCAGTTTCTACTGGATCAAGTTATCAGCGCTTTTCCAATCAACAGAAAAAGACTCAGTTGAGTGTTAATATGCATTAACACAATCCTTTCTCCCAACAAGTTTACTTGTATCAGTTGCTATAGCTAGAGTACTGGGAACAGCAATTCTATCCTAGTAATATATGGGTAAGGCTGGGGATGTAGAGTTCAACTGTAGGTGAGACGCATTTATCATGGTAACAGAAACAACAGGGGAGAAATGAGGAAGATGGTCCTTAGTAGCAGACCTTAAGCAACATCACAGGAGGTAGAGATGATTCTCATTGAGGGGAACACATGCTTTTGATACAGGGTAGGTTCAGCTTATCTTAACAACTGAAGCACATATGCACAACGGCCCCCACCCAAACTTATTTGAGAAACATACCTATCCTCTCCAATAAAATAGATGCCCTTATCCCCCAGAAGAATTCACTCTCACCCTCTCCATGACACATCCTCCTCACCATCTGACAAAGACACTCCATCACACAGACCAGAGAAAGACAAGCCTACACAGCAAACCCCAATATTAAGACTTGAGAAAGGCCTTCCCACCTTCAACCTAAACACTTGGAAAGGAAATATGGAGACACAAAGAAACATCAAGACAGTGATCAAACTAAGGGGAATGCATCAATACATGTAATTCACTTTGTCACTGCAGAATCCATTCATTCAGACCACTAGCAAAATCAACCATCTTCAGGTGAACTAAAGAGTATTCCTGCACGGCAAGTGCTTGTGAGTCTGTTCCGTAGAAGCTCTGATAGGCCTACAAGTCCATATTTACACACATACTTCTTCAAAAAATAAAGAGGGTCCTTAATTCTGTAGTTTACCACAACTACAATCAACTTTTTGAGAGGGTCATTTTATCTTTCTCTACCAAGCTTTTAAAACATAGTTCTCTTTGCTCCAACAGTTCTAGGAAATTAGCCTACATTTTTACACAGTGCCAAGTGTATGAACAAATAAGTCACTAGCAGTGTCTGTAATGGTAAAAATCTAAAAACAATCTCTCTGCCAGCTGTTCTCAACGTGTGGGACCTCAGGGAGTCTGGAAAATCAACGGTGTTTTCATAGTATTACTACTAAGATGTTATTTACCTTTTCACCCTTATTTTTCTCAGGGTCTATACTGTGTTATTGCAAAAGACTGAATGCAGAAGCAGGTTAAGAATCCTTTTTTAAAAATTAAACCAGACATTAAAGAGATTTGTAAAACTGTAAAACAGTGACGTTCTTCTCACTAAATTCTGACTTAAAAGCTTTTTAAAGAATTAGTTTTAAATTCTAATGTGGCAAATATCAGTAGCCACAACCCACATAAACAAAAGCTTTTGAGGACCCCCAATTTTAAGAGTAGAAAGGTATCCTGAGGAAGAAGGTTTCAGAAATGCTGTTCTAATGCCACCAACAGTGCACTGTGTGAATTAAATATATACAACGAAATACTGTGCTACTTAGATGACAGATCTATGTATCCTGACATAAACAGATGCCCCAAATAGACAAAAAGGAGGTCTATATACTCAGGAAATGGGGGAACAACGGTACAGGAGGGGAAATGCCACTCAGAACATCACCAAGACAACTACAAATGGAAGCCATCAAATACAGATAAGCAAAGATGGACAATAAAACATTTAGTACAATTACGAGTATACAAGATTTTAGGTCATTAAAAATGTTCCCTCCCTGCTTCACAACATCTTTGTTTTTCCTGTAAAATGAAATATGAGAGCTTTTCTTGTATTCTGCTGCCAATCCCCAATACACCTTATCAAAACAAACAGCTCCAGGGAGTGGGGTGAGAAGTAGCTGGTGGTGCAGAGTGAAATATCATTCCAAAAGTGTTTAAATCAGAGAATTACAACTAGTGCCTGCAGCCTGGATCCAGCCAGCAGACAGCTTATTTGAGTCATACTCTAACACACATACTCATACACTGAATTCATGCAAATATTTTAAAATGGAAGGATTGTACATTAAAAAAAAAAAATCTAGATTTCTGGCTGAGTGCAGGAAAAAAAGACCACTGAACTACCCAATCAAATAATCAATACAGGAAGACTTATGGTTAGAAAAAATAATACGTCATAGGGTTGTTGCATTAACTAAAAATTCATATTGAAGTGCATACCCCAGCATCTACTACATAACCAGCACTCAATACTTGTTTTTCTTAGAGCATGGACAAAATATCATTTCATGAGCATCACTGTGCTGTTGAACAGTAGAAAAATTAGTAATTTTTTGATAACAACGATCCAGAAACACATTAGAACGAAAGGTTAGCCAACAGGTTTTTACACTGCTTAAGAAAAACATTTCAGTATATGATATTTAGGAAACATTCCAAGAAAACTGTTAAGATTTTTAATCTTTCAGATACAGTGTTTTTTAGCTAGAAATTTCACTTACTTAGAAGATAGCACTTCCTTTCACTGGAGAAATGAGATATTAGAGTTTCTGTAACTTTTATGGTTCTATTTTCAATATCAACCTACCAACCAATCAGATTCAGGTAGTTACAGAAACAGAGGTCCTGGTCTTAGTTTAGATTTGGATAAATACTTAAGGATTTCAGAATGACAAGGTCCAGTTCTGTCACTCCACAGTAAGCAGTTCAACATCTAGGCATTGCTGGTATATTGTCCTTATCAATGCTCAAAACTAAGGGCAGGAGCTTAAGTACGGTGCTTCATTAGTGGGAAGAAAATATCATCAAAAATGAATGGAAGTCCAAAATATCATCTGGACAGGACACTAGTGTAGGCTTTAAACCTAGTCTGTGTTCCCTCTCTACTGATTTCGTGGCTCACGATTACACACGGCATTTAAAAACTGAAACGAAGGCTGGGGGTGGGGGGGCAGCTTTACATTAAAAGGTCCCATGCCTGCGTCGTCAGGCCTTCACTACGCTCGGTCCCTACCACCTATACCCAGCGTGGCTGATGGACTTCAAACTGTCAGAAGTTACCACACACAGAAGATGATAAATAAGGGCTTGCTTACCCTAGGCCTAGTAATTTTCTACAAAGTGGGTCTACATAAGAAGAAAAAAAAAAGAGTTTAAATGAACTTTTCAAAGTGAAGTATTTCTCCCCGTACTGACACTGAGCTCTTCTCAGTAGCTAAATCTGGAATGCTTACTGTATGCGAGATTCTATACTGCTTACTAATTTATAAGAGCAAAAAAAAATTGCTGATACTTATCTCTGTTCATTTCTTTCACCACAACAGCCCAAACAAAACAAAACGAAACAGGCTTTCCACCTAAAGTGCTCTGACCTCCTTTTCTAATTATAGCGGGGGTGAGGCACTACCTACAACCAAGTTCTCCAAGAGGCAGAGGTACAGGATTCCAGTTTGTACCATTAGCTAGCAGTACTAACTTGAACAAAACACTTCCCCATGTCTCATTTTCTTCATGCCTCAAATAACACTGAAAATTTAACCTTTTAAGCTTTGAAAGAGGCAACTCAGATAACAGATGAACTATTCTGAAATGTAAAAATTACTTTATAAATCTCAAGGTAAAAACCAAATATAAGAACACTATTCCTGATGCTTGGCAAGTAATCCAGAATAAGGAGCATGGATTTGATTTTATGTTAAAAAGACATCCTTCAGTGTGTGGAGAAATTCCAAAGTCTTTATCAATTTTAAAACTGTAAGGTGGAGATGGTAAAAACCATAATGCAATAGCAGAATGATTTGAACATAAAAGTGACAAGGCAAGTAAAGGACGACATTACCCTTCATACAACCTAACAGGTACAGCATAAACTGAAAGACCATAATAAATACAATACCAAGTAATTTTTTTTTGGAAGATGGAACTTTGCAGGTAGCTAGCTATGACAAAAACCCAAGAAATGAGGTAATCTATCTTCATTAAAGAAAGGGTTATGTTCCTACAATACACTTTGCCAGTAGGAAACTACTGAATAAGGATGCAACCTAGAGAATGGGCTCAGGAGCTTGGCAGGACATCTCTCTCCTCCAGCGAAAGGTGGACTACAGATCTGCCAAACCATCCAGTTCAGAGGGGAAAGGCAGACTTACTCAGAAAGATGTGCCCTGTTAACAGGGAGGCCACAAGTACTTCCATTCAGAAATTACCTTCCTGATTCTCAGTTTAGGGTATAAGCACCTCTAACAAGATAAAGGATTCATTTTACAGAAAATCAGAAATACTTTCCACTTTGCTCACCACAATAAAAAGAAAATTCTCAATTATCCCATAATGGAGAATGGGAGAAGCATACAATAATGGATGACCCAAACTAGCAATCTGTACGAAAACTCCCACATGGCTTGGACATAAACTGTAATTTTAAATATCTTTAGGCTAAAAATTCTTTTCATGTTCTTTGAAATAAACTTTGAGCCTTTAAGTATAAAGCAGCAAACGCAAGTAGACAGCAGCAAGGGATTTTAAAACACACTATAAACAGTTAATGATTATTAATAACAGTCTCAAGCCATAGGCTGAGCCTCAGTTTCCGCATCTGCAAAATATGACTAATAATAGTACTTATATCAGCAGATACAAGTAAAGAGTCTCTAGCACACAGTAGGCACTCAATAAATTTTGATTATCATTCTTATTTGGAGTTTTCCTGTTAGGAAAAAACAATCATCAAACTAGAGATTATTAATGACAGTATTTCCTAAGTATGCTGCAATCCTCTAAACCCACTCTTTGGATTTAGTTTTCCTTACATATTAAATTAACAAGGGCACATCAGTTACATTTATTTCAGCTCTCTTTATCAATAAGTAAAAATAAATAAAATTAATAGATAAAAAATTAAGGCCTTTTTGTTTTTGCCATTCAACCTGTTTCCCTGCAAAGTCCCAAACTTTCCCCAAGGGAGGATGGGAGTTGAGGGGCTATTTCCAAAGTGGTAAAAATTAAAATGGGAAAAAAACCAGATCCCTACATTAGTAGGTTAGTAGAGTGGGACTCACTAGGATAGTATGACATTAAAACTTAATGCTTAAAAACACTTTAAACAAAGGACTCTGTATAATGTGTCCAATTAAGTATGTGATGTGGTTATTTGTGTTATGAGATTGCAAAGAACTGATCACAAATCTACACAAACTTTCATCTGGAAGTTAACTGAACATACAAAGCCCATACTTTTCAACTCAGTATGTAAAAAGTTTTCCAAACGTGCAAAGAAGATGTGAGAGTAGTTGGTGACTATGTGATAAACACATACAAAAGCACACCAACACATTCAAACTTGTATTTTTAAGAGGCAAATAAATAGGCCTCAGAAAAATATACTCAATGTATTCAAAATCCTTTAAAGGCCTCTGAAAAGAAGTTAATTTCTCTCCAATTAAGTTACTCGGGGTAGTCTTATAAAGATAACCTGTGGGCAATATAACTTTAAATTACAATTTTTCAATTCAAATTGAAAATCAATGTCTCTAGACTCTTTAATTACAGAAGGGTGAGTCTTGTTTTGTTTTTCATGAAATTGGGAGTTCTGGGTTGAAAATCCAATTAAAATTCCTTGAGACGAGTTTGTAATAATTCAGATACAGAACTACAATCCTAACAAACTGAAACAGCTAGAGTGAAATTATAGACTAATGTAACAAGACAGGTTTTCCAATTCAGAAGAAACAATTTGGAAATACTTTCACGTGATGTGAACATTTTAAGTGAAATTCAAGGTATGTCACAGAGGGAAGTGGCAAACCCTAAAGAAAGTTTTGAAAAATGTGAAACACTTATTTTCAAACGACTGGGTCTTTGAACCTAAGGGCTATTTCAAAATATGTGAAGCACAGGCACTACGGCAAATACGAAAGGTTTTAAAGTTATCTGCCACCTTCTCCTCACCTGTTAACTGAACCAAATTGCGATTATACATTTAAGTAATCAAAAAAGCTCGCATAAAATAGTTCCACACTTGCAAGACGTGTACACAAACTGTACACAAAATTCTGCATTATTATAAGTGAAAAAGACAACACTGGGAAACACAAATCTATCTTCTCAAGGTAAAAAGCATTTTCTCTGCCGAATGCAGAGTTGCCAGATCCATGAACCGGTGTTGCCAACCTGCAACAGGATCAAAAAAATGTGGCAGAAAAATAGTTTTTAAAGGGGGGCGGGGAGGCCACAGCAAAACGTTCTCCAAAGAGTGAAACACCTAAGAACTTTCTTCGCTCCGAGAAAGTTTCACGCCTGCTTTACAGATGAGTGAACTAAGGCTCAAAATCGGATTAATCAGTGCCTTTCTCAAGGTCACTCTAGTGCAAAAGAACAGCACGGTCCGGGCTCCCGATCCCAGGCCCCCGACCTCTCCACACGCCCGGGCAGCACAGCTCAAACGTGCTGGGCTCCCCTCGTCCCCGCAAGTGCAACCAGGCGCTGGGAAGAAAAAGACCTTTCGAGCGCTCTCTATGCAGCTAACTCCGAGAGGACGGGGGTGCTGGTGGCCCGCCCTCCCCCAGGGCGGCAGCCTCCCCCAGCCCCAGGCGCCCCCTCCGTCCCCTTAAAAGACCAGTGGCCCCCCAACAACCAGGTATGTGGCCCGGAGCCGTGGGGGAAGGCGAGGGTCCCGCCGCAAGGGGCTGCACTTACCATCGCTCTCGGCCCTGACAAGCAGGGACATGCCCTTCAGCCGCTCCACGTAGCCGGACGACACATGCCCGGTGCCCCGGTCGTCCCACTGCCGGTCCTCGTTGAGCGTGTACACCTTCACCCGCCGCCGGGTGTCGGTCATCGTGCCGCCCGGGGGCCGGGGCAGAGGCCCCGCTGGAGTCGCCCAGGAAGGGGGGCCGGGACACGCGGGAGCCAAGGCGGGAGGACGCCCGCAAGCGGAGGACTCACGGGCCTCACTGCCGCCGCTGGCCGCCGCGGGATCGCGGTACCGCCCGCATGGCCCGCTCCCGGGCCCGACCTCTGGGCCCCGGTCTTTGCTCGCCTCCGACTCCTCGGCGCTATTGTCCAAGCCCGGCGAGCCCGGCCGCCCCGAGAGGGGCGCGCAGCGCTTCACAGCCTCCCGGCCCGATGCGGTAGGAACTCGGAGCGCCGGTCACTGCCCTGCTCCCGCCTCCGCCATGATCTCCGCGAAGCCGCTTCCCGCGCCGCCGCCGCCTCCTCAGGCCGCCGCCGCCATGTTTTCCTTCCTTATACCTGGCCCCGCCACCGCCGCCAGTGGCTCCGCTCCGCTCCTCTGCTTCAACTGTCTCAAGCCGAGGGGCGCCTGCTCCTGCTGCAACTGCTACCGCTGCGCAGGAGACTGCGAGAGCCCCCAGACGCACGAGCGCTCCTGCCTCCTGGAAGTCCCTTTCCCTTGGCCGCTGCCGCCGCCTCTTCCGTCTTCCTCACACAGCCAAAGCCGCCGCCATCTTGGTTCGCCCTTCAATAGCGGCGCGCGGGGCCACCCAGGCAGCAGCTGCAGGGGCAGCCCGTTGGCCCCACCATTTAAAGAGACAGGAGCGAGGCCGGGAGCCTCGCTGCGGCGGAGGCTTCGGACGGAGGCGGGAGGCGGGCGCCGAGCAGCCGAGGTGGCGGGAGCGCAGGGAGCGGAGGAGGCGGAACGCTGGTCGCGCCGGTGACGGCCCGGGGCTCCCTCGCGCTCCCTGCACGCACCGTCGTGCGAGCGCGGGGCGGCGTGTGCGCCGTCGCGCCCTGTGTTCGTCATCAGCCCCGCTCGGGGATTCGAAAGAGGCGTGGAGCCCGCCTCCGGCCTCGGCGCGCCTACTCGCCGCGCGTCTGGCGTCTCCGGCTCCGAGGGCGGCGGCCTCCCCGGTTCCTCGCTGCCCGGCAGCCGCAGCCGTTGCCTGCCCTACAGGCGCCGGGCTGCGTCGCCCTGGGGCTCTCCCGCGGCGCCTCCGCTTCCGCCTCCCTGTCCGCGAGTGTCCTCTCCTGGGCGCCGGGAGCGCACGGTTGGGGAGGCGCCGGAGCCTCGCGGACTGCAGGCGTTTCTCCTTCGGGGAGAAATGGAAAAGCTTCCGGGAAAGGCCGCAGGTTTGCGTGGCGAGGGCCTCCGCACGTCTTGGGAGCCGCCATGGGGCACGCACTGGTGTGGCGAGTCTAGAAGCGGGGCGGCTGGCCCCGAGCCCGAAGTGACAAGTCTGAAGCCTCACCTTACAGTCCAGCTGCTGCCGCCATTCCTTTATTCTTTATCAGAACTGCTCTTTTCTAGTCCTCCATGTTGCAAAAAAGAACTTGAAGGGCTCACGAAACCAGATACGGATATGCTATTGTATAATCGGGATGAGTAATTCTCAGCGTGAGATGTTAAGCACTGCTAATCCTCACAAAGGAGTCGATCTCATTCCAAATTCTCATTCTCACGCAAGTAAGAGCCGCCGTTTTAGGGGCTTTTAATATCTGCCAGGCTGTCGAGGTCATTGCTGCCCACTGGAAATAAAATGAGCCACATGTAATTTAAAATTTTACAGTAGCCACTTTTGAAAAAGTACAAAGAAACTGCTGAAACGTATTTTAATGAGGTATGTTATTGAATGCAGTATCTTCAAAATATTAATCATTAGTATAAAGTTAACGATATTTTACATTCCTTTTTTTGTACTAAGTTCAAGATGCGATGTGTGTTTTACCTCTGGTGTAAATTTCTACTTGGAAGCTAAATTTTCATTGGAAATTCCTAATCTGTATTTAGTTTATTAAATCTACAATTGAAAAAGTAGATTCACATATTCAAGTTATTTTCAGTTTTTTCCCCAAAACATTAATTTTTAAATGTACAATTTAATTAAAGTTTAATATTCAGTTCCTTATTCACACTAGCCACGTTTCAAGTGCTCAGTAGCCACATGTGTTTAGTGGCCACCATTATGGCAAATTCAGGTGCTTTACATCACCAGGAATCTCATCTGAAACCTGCAAATGCAGTTGGAGTGATACCCATCTATCAGGAAGAGGCCCTGACAGCATGACCAGTACTGAGGGGTTTCCCAGGATGTGGGATTTTCTGTTTTAAAATCAGAAGTTGGGGCCTGCCTTCCTCACGGCCAAATACAAAGAGGTGCTTACAAAGAACAGTTGGAAACTTTCATCTTTTGCAAACAAAAGGGGAAAACTATAAAAAAACAGTTGTCTCTAAAAAGTAAAACGCAGTAATTTCAAGCATCAGGGCATGACGGCAATTTTGTCCACTTTTGATGCAGTGAGACATCATTAAATTTATTTACGTTATTACTTGATCCCTAAACCAAACATAAAATAATTTGTGGAAAAAATCAACTGGATACACTGCCATCACTCTTACCTTCCTTCTAAAACTCTCTACATTATAGCTGGTGGTGCTGTTGGCTAAGTAAGTACAATCTAGCCAACCAAAATGTTTTTATTTCTGCTATTTGCATTTTTCCCCACTCTAAGTAAGAGAAAGAACTTGAGCCGCTTAGAGAAAACCCCTCTCCTGAAAATCAGCCCTTGCCATGATGGCAGGTGTTGGTAGGAGGGGACCTGTGGGGTGGAACGCTATAACACGTGTCTAGGGGCTCCTGGGTGGTTCAGTCCGTTAAGCATCTGCCTTGGGCTCAGGTCATGATCTCAGGGCCCTGGGATGAGGCTCCGCGTTGGACTCCCTGCTCAGCGGAGAGTTTGGTTCTCCCTCTCCCTCTCCCTCTCCACACCCGCACTCGTGTTCTCTCTCACTTGCTCTGCTCTCTCTCTCTCTCAAATAATCTTAAAACTGGTGTCTACTCAGGAGGCAGGTGCTCTGATGTACAATGTGCTCCTTGAGTGGATTCTTTCATAGCCAAGCCAACTTCCCAGGTAAGAACAAGCCAAGCACTTGAAAAAAGAGGTCTAGAATGAACTAAATCATGCTCTATAAAGAGCCATTAATGTCCTGTCACTCACCGTGCAAATCTGTCTTGAAAAAGAAGACCCAGCTCCTGAGACTGCTTTCGATCTAGGGGAGGAAAATCAGGTTGGGGAGAGGGGAGAGGTGACTGACGCCAATATGGCTTTTCCTCGTTCTCTACCACAGCTGACAAGTCTCCTCTCTCACCCTTTTTCGAGACTGGTGTCAAAGAGTGCTTTATTTGGTTGAGATGCATGGGTGGTTAATGAAGATTTGAAATGAGGTGTCTGCAAAACAAGTTAGTCCAGAGCCATTTTCTAATACTTCAGATAAAAATTTGAGTCATTTTCACTTTTTGCCCCCCACCTTTGTATTTAGTCCCTCACCAAGGCCTGCTGACTTTCTTCTCTTTCATATCCCCTGGATTTGATTCTGCTGTTTTATTTCTTTGGTCATCACCGTAAGATTTGTTGTACCTGAAATTCTCCAATTCAGTTACAAAAGGTGACTCCAGAAACTGCTGATACTCTGAAATGGAATGGCTCAGAGCCCTGTGAAGAACACCCCCAGGCGCTAGCAGAATATAGCAGCATTAGCATCAGCATTCATACTAGTTTGCAGGGCAATGAAGAACCCAGAGACTTCTTTCAGTCTGCCTGCTACCAGGAGAGTCTCCCGCCTATCTCCCAAGCCCTCATGCAGGACATTCCATGCACCCAGAAGTAAAAGCAAGCATTCCTGAAGACTGGCCAAAGGAAGTAGTTATAGCAATAAAGAGAAAGAGGAGATTGGATATTGGAATTATCCATGGGGAATGTCAGCATACACATGCTTTCTCAGTTTTGTACATTTCCCTCAGCCCCCTTTCTGCTGCTTGCTAGGTGTTCAAATAGCTCTAGCTCTGCGTATTATTCAGGTGACGCCGAATGTGGCAATCACGCCTCACAGACCTCTATTTTTTTTAAGATTTTATTTATTTGAGAGAGCACGAGCGGGGGGAGTGGCATAGGAACAAGCAGGCTCCCTGCTGATGTGGGGCTCAATCCCAGGATCCTGACCTCATGACCTGAGCCGAAGTCAGACGCTTAACTGACTGAGCCACTCAAGTACCGCCCCTTGCAGACCTCTTTTTACAAGGAATGTAATTCACCCAGGACCCCAGCTGTTGCGCTCTGAAATTTATCACTCTGCCTGCTCCCCACCAATGACTGGATTCAACAGGATACTAAGGCAGATATTCCTGGGAAACATCTCCCGTAGGCTGTCTTGGGCTCAAGGACTCCAGCAGCCTTGTCAAACCTTCCTTAGGGTGCACTACATTCTAGAATGCTTCCATCCAACCTTCTCTCCCTCTTAACTCAGAGTTGGACGCATGCCTCTCCCAGCCATTCTAGCTCTCTATTTCCTTTTACCTAAGTTTTTCCTCTGTTAAAATCCTTACATGCTTAATCTCATCTTGGTGTGTGCTTTTTGGAGGACACAGACTAGCGCTAAATTCAGCTCTTAGGCACAGTAAGTCTTTAAATGTAAAAAGAGATAAATCTTGATTTATCCACAATATAAGATTTTACCTGGGGGACGCCTGGGTGGCTCAGTTGGTTAAACGTCTGCCTTCGGCTCAGGTCATGATCCCAGGGTCCTGGGATCGAGTCCCACAAGGGGCTCCTTGCTCAGCGGGGAGCCTGCTTCTCCCTCTCCCTCTGCCTGCTGCTCCCCCTGCTTGTGTTCTCCCTCTCTCTGGCAAATAAATAAAATCTTTTTAAAAAAAAAGATTTTGGGGTGCCTGGTCGCTCAGTCATTAAGCGTCTGCCTTCAGCTCAGGTCAGGATCCCAGGGTCCTGGGATCGAGCCCCGCATCGGGCTCCCTACTCCACGGGAAGTCTGCTTCTCCCTCTCCCACTCTCCCTGCTTGTGTTCCCTCTTGCTGTGTCTCTCTCTGTCAAATAAATAAATAAAATCTTAAAAAAAAAAAGATTTTAACTGGAAATGAGAAAACTAAAATTAACTTACACATAACTACACTTATGTTGAGGCCTGCTGGGTTATATACTGAGAGTTAATATGTATGTTCTTAATGTATTTGATTTTTATAATGTTTGCTAAAGTTCTACAGAATGAGAAGAATGTTTCTAGTACAACTATCACTTTGTTCTAAGATTTTTCCTAAGAATTCTGATTTCTCTCCAATACAAAAGGTTTACAATACAAAAAGATTGTCTTTTTTCAAATTTACATCTGCTTGAATTTTAAGAAGGACTTCCGGATGAAAAGATCATGTATATCCTCCCTGCTCTTGTCTGAGTAGACCAGATTCCTCTTAGATCATGTCAAATCTGGATTTTTTTTTTTTTTTATCTGACACTTTACTCATCCCTAAAGGGACTGAGTTGTGTTAGTTTCACATCTTTGGTGACCAGATCACAAGGGCTCCTTATTTGTAGGAAGTGCTTCATGGTAGATAATTTTTTCAGATTATTTGGCAGAGAAGAAATAATATAAGTGTATTTTGAATTTAAAAATGCATCCATACACTCCTTATTCTCAATTTGTTCTTCCACCTTTTGATAACCAGAAAGGTAGTATAAGTGGCCAAGGATGATAATATCAACATGAAAGCATGAAAGTTATTTATTTAGCTATATTTAAATCAGAAATCAAATGTTTGTGACTTAGTTTTTGTCACTCCAAATATTCTAACTTTGTATTTGAGAATTATATGGTTATACTTAAGTGATGCAAAAATTCTGTACCTTACCCCTTGACCATAGTGGTTAGGTTAGTATTTGACAAAAGCCAGAACAATCAAAATGTTGCCTGGATTTTTCAGATTATCACTAGGTGAGAAATATTCTTACCTCCTGAACATGACAGCTAGAAAGGTGTGGTATAGGGCTGCCTATCCCCAGGTTCCCTGCCTCCCTACCCCACCCCCAATGTAGACAAATATGTCTGCATCAGAGAGAATAAAGCAGAACATTCTTTTGGGAGTCCAGTTATCTCCCAAGCCAGACCAGGTTTGTTGAGGTTCTGAGGTCTATAAGAAGGGAGATGAATACAGGTTGCCTGAGTCGCTCAGTTGGTTAAGCCTCCGACTCTTGATTTCGGCTCAGGTCATGATCTCAGACTCGTGAGTCAGGCTCTGTGCTCAGTAGGGAGTCTGCTGGAGAATCTCTCTCTTCCTCTCCTTCTGACCCACCCCCATGCTCTCTCGCTCTCTCTCTCTAAAATAAAAAATATATATATTTTAAAGTGAGATGAACTTGCCCTTTCATCTATAGCCTACCTTGGCCTCTGAAACTTACCTTGTATTATTGGTCGTAAATGAAATCTCTTTCCTTAGAGTTCCATGAGTAAACATCATCTAATGTAGTTAAAAAACTTGCTCTCAAGTGCTTTGACATTTTTCCCCACTAAAAATGGAGTCTCTGTCTCTTCCTTTTAAATCTGGGCTGGCCTCGAAGACATGAACAGACATTTTTCCAAAGAAGACATCCAAATGGCCAACAGACACATGAAAAAGTGCTCAACATCACTCGGCATCAGGGAAATCCAAATCAAAACCTCAATGAGATACTACCTCACACCAGTCAGAATGGCTAAAATTAACAAGTCAGGAAACGACAGATGTTGGCGGGGATGCGGAGAAAGGGGAACCCTCCTACACTGTTGGTGGGAATGCAAGCTGGTGCAGCCACTCTGGAAAACAGTATGGAGGTTCCTCAAAAAGTTGAAAATAGAGCTACTCTACGACCCAGCAATTGCACTACTGGGTATTTACCCCAAAGATACAAATGTAGTGATCTGAAGGGGTACATGCACCCCAATGTTTATAGCAGGAATGTCCACAATAGCCAAACTATGGAAAGAGCCAAGATGTCCATCGACAGATGAATGGATAAAGAAGTTGTGGTATATATACACAATGGAATATTATGCAGCCATCAAAAAAAATGAAATCTTGCCATTTGCAATGACATGGATGGAACTGGAGGGTGTTATGCTGAGCGAAATAAGTCAATCAGAGAAAGACAAGTATCATATGACCTCACTGATATGAGGAATTCTTAATCTCAGGAAACAAACTGAGGGTCGCTGGAGTGGTGGGGGGTGGGAGGGATGGGGTGGCTGGGTGATAGACATTGGGGAGGGTATGTGCTATGGCGAGTGCTGTGAATTGTGTAAGACTGTTGACTCACAGATCTGTACCTCTGAAACAAATAATACATTATATGTTTTAAAAAAAAGATAGTAGGAAGGGGAAAATGAAAGGGGGGAATCGGAGGGGGAGATGAACCATGAGAGACGATGGACTCTGAGAAACAAACTGAGGGTTCAAAAGGGAAGGGGGGTGGGGGATGGGTTAGCCTGGTGATGGGTATTAAAGAGGGCACGGATTGAATGGAGCACTGGGTGTTATACGCAAACAATGAATCATGGATCACTACATCAAAAACTAATGATGTAATGTATGGTGATTAACATAACATAATAAAATTAAAAAATAAAATAAATCTGGGCTGGCCTTGATGACATGTTTGTAATCAATAAAATGAAGCAGAAGTGACACTGTAATGTTGGAAGCTAGACAACATCTGCCTGTTTTTTTGTTTGTTTTGTTTGTTAGATTTATTTATTTATTTGAGAGAGAGAGCACGAGCGGGAGGGACAGAGGGAGAGAGGATCTCAGCAGACTCTGTGCTGAGCACAGAGCCTGATGTGGGGCTTGATCTCACGACCCTGAGATCACGACCTGAGCCAAAACCAAGAGTTGAACGCTTAACTAACTGAGCCACCCAGGCACCCCTCCCTGGTTTTCTTGGAATGCTTTCTGTGCCACCAGGTAAGAAGTTCAAGTCCCCTGCTAGGCCACATGTAGCTGCCCTGGTAGACAGTCTTGACTGAGCTCACAGGTGATAGGCAGTATGAACTGCTCAGAGCCTGGTGGATGCTTCATTTTAGACAACCACAGCCCCGCGGAGCTCGTGGAGGATGGCAGCACAACCCTCTGAGTGCAACCACAGGACAACCTTCAAATGAGAACTGTCCAGCCAAACCCTTCCCCAATTCCTGACCTATAAAAGTGAGAGCAGGATAAAATGGTACTTTAAAGCCACAAACTGTTGAGGTCATTTGTTACATAGCAATAGTAACTAGTACATATGTTTGCTTGGGTAATTTGTTCTAACCTCAAAGAGATGCCTAGTACATTTTCCAAGGGGGGAATAGATGGGATCTGAATAGTTTTGTATTTTAAAAAACTTTCTTCTGATACATTCCTGACCTCTCATAGAACTCCGAACTAGATACAATGACTGGATGAATGGATTTCTGAGCACAGTCTAGATCTCTCTGGTTCCAAAATTTAATTTGGGAACTATAGATCAGATCTTGTTAAATCAACCTTACAGAAACTGTATGGATATTTTGTAATACTGAAATTCTGTAGTTTTGCCTTTTTTTTTTTTTTACATAGGTGGCCTTGACATTTTTGTTTCATTAAACTGAACTTTTACTTATTATTTCTATCTGAAGTTGGATCAAAGGAGAAAAAAAATGAAGGGGGGCGAGATGATGATAAAAAGTGGGGGCAGGACCTTCTTTCTATCAGTGATGATGGGAACACTGTGTTTTTTCTGAGAGGCAGTTAAAGGTCAGTGTTCCTTTCTCAGGCTCTCCGCAGTTTGACTGATTCAAACTGAGAACGTGGGCTTGAAAGATTAGTGTGGGAAAGGAGAGCACTGAGGCACAGCTGAAGCTGAGACATATCCCAGGAAGCAGAGCCCGAGACAAAGACCTAAAAAGAAGTATTTTGCTGGGGAGTGTGAGCCCCTGGAGAAAAGCAAGGAAGAGGGGTACAGGCAGAGAAGGATACAGGGAGGTGGTCCCCAACAGCGCCACCACGGGGGCTGAATGTGTCTTTGATTCCACAGAACCATTAACCTGAAGGGGAGAAGGGGGAGACATTTATCCCTGGCTCCCAGGTCCCTCAGTCAAAAGTTCACCCCAGCAGCCTTACCTCCCCAGCTCTTCTGGGTTCTGCACAGTTGGACAGGGAGCAGTTTCTCACGGCACCCCATGCTCCAGCACTGGAGAAGCCCTGGGGACAGAAGGGAGAAGCACGTGATGCATGGCTGTGGGGAGGCCATTAGGTCTAGATGGTGAATCCAGTCTCTATCACAAAGATCTAACATTCCTGTTATTAGAGACCCAAAAGGAGGGTAAAAAGAAGACAGGGCCTGAAAAAGTACTTGAAGGAAACAGTGACTGAAAACTCCCCCAGTACTGCAAAATTACGTAAACCTACAGATTCAGGAAGCCGAGTCTACTCCAAGCAGGGTAAATCTAAAGAAATCACACCATTTACATGATAGTCAAGCTTCTGAAAACCACAAAGTCTTGAAAGCAGGGAGAGAGAAATACCACCTTAACGATAGGGGGGGATCAATTTGAAGGACAGCAAACACACACACAGGGCTGCCACTAAAAAGCTATACAAACAGACACACTTAAAACACTACAGATAGATCAAAATAGAATTCTAAAGAATACTGAAGAAACCCCACAGAATAGCAGGAAAAAGAAAGAAAACAGAGAACTGGGCACAAAAAATGAAATGGCTGACTTAGGCCCCAGCACATGAATAATTGTAAAATATAAATGGTCTAAATACACTACACCAATTAAAAAACAGAGATTTGGCAGAGTGGGTTAAAAACAGCCCCACCATATGTATTTATAAGAATCTCCCTTTATTTTTTTTTAAGAATTTATTTATTTTTGAGAGAGAGCACAAGTGGAGGGGTGGGAGAAAGGGAGAAGCAGACTCCCCACTGATTTGGGACTCAATCCCAGGACCCTGGGATCATGACCTGAGCCGAAGGTGGATGCTTAACCGACTGAGACACCCAGGTGCCCAAAAATCTCCCTTTAGATATACAATGTAGGCAGCCCAAGAGTAAAAGGAGAGAAAAAAATTTATTTGTGCAAACAATCAAAAGAAAGCTGCAGTGGCTACAGATCAGGGAGACAACTCAGAACAAAGAAAATTTCCAGAGACAGACAGTGACTTGATATCATAATAAAAGGGTCAATCCATCAAGAAGACATAGGAATCCTAAATGTGTATGATCCAAACAACAGAGCTTCAGAATGTGTGGCTAGAACTGAGAGGAAAAATAAACAACACCCCGATTACAGCTGGAAATTTCAACACCTCTCTCAAAATTGATAGAACAACTGGATAGGAAATCAGCAAGGCTGTAGAAGGACTCAACAACACCATCAACCCACAGGATCTAATTGACGTTTATAGAATTTCACCCAACAAAGCACAATAAACTTTCTTTTCAAGTGCCCACAAGATATACCTACATAGACCATATCCTAGGCCCTAAAACAAATCTCAATAAATTTAAAAGAATATAAACCATAGAATGTGTTCTGCAATCACAATGGACTCAAGCTAGAAATTGATAGCAAAAAGAGAATAAGTATGTCTCCTGCAAAAGGAGATTGGCAACACATTTATAAATAACCCATGTATTAAAGAGGAAGTCTCAAAGGAAATTTAAGAAATTGAACTGAAGGACAATAAAAATACATTATTTTAGTAACAATAAAAATGAGCTGAATGAAAATTAAAATACAAATTTTAATAGCATGTTACAATTTGTAGGACACAGCTAAGGCAGAGTGGAGGGGAAATTTATAGTTATGCATAGGTTAGAAAAGTGGAAAATTCTCAGATCAATCATCTAACCTCTCACCTCAAGACCTAGTAAAAGAAGAACAAAATAAATCCACAGCATGCAGGAAAGAGGAAGGAAAGAGATTAGAGCAGAAATCAATGAAATTGAAAACAAAAATAATAGAGAAAAATCAATGAAAAAAAGAGCTGATTCTTTGAAAAGATCAATAAAGTTGACAAACCTCTGAAAAGACTGACAAAGGGGAAAAAAAGACATAAATGATCAGTATCAGGAATGAAATGGGATATCTTTACAGACCCTGTGGGCATCAAAAGGGTAATAAGGGAATACTATGAATAACTCTATACACATAAATCTGACAACATAGATGAAATAGACCAATTCCTTGAAAAACACAAACTACAAAAAAATAAATAAATAAGAAAAACACAAACTACCACAACTTACCCAGTATGAAATAGATCATTTGAATAGCTCTGTGACTGTTAACTCTATGCATATGTAATTAAAAATCACCCCCAAAAGAAATCTTCAGACCCACATGGTTTCACTGGAAACCTCCCGTCAAGATCCTTAACTTAATCACATCTTTTGTCATTTAAGGTACTATTACTTTTTTGCCATCTAAGGGGATATTCGTGGGTTCTGGGGATTAGGTTGTGATCATATCTTTTTGGGGGCCACCATTCAGCCTACTACATATAGCCACAGTAATCAAGATTGTGTGGTGAAGGGATAGACAAAGAGATTAATCAGAATATAGATGCAGAAAATGAACCCACACAAACATGTCCAACTGATTTTTTTTTAAGTGCAAAAATAATTCAATGGAGGCAAGATAGCCTTTTCAACAAATGGTGCTGGAGCATTAGGACATCCATAGGCAAAAAAAAAAAAAAAAAAAAGAACTTTGATCTAATTTTCACACCTTACAAAAAATTAACTAAAAATGGATCTTGTCCTTAAATGTAAAATGTAAAGCTATAAAACTTATAGCAAAAAACATAAGAGAAATTCCTTGGGAACTAGGAGAAGGAAAAAAATTCTTGGACTCTACACCAAAAACACAATCTGTAAGAGGAAAAAAAAATCAATCAGTAGGACTTCATCAAAATTAGAAACTTCCTCTGTGACAGATCCTGGATGAAGAGAGAAGGTACAGACTGGGAGAATTCATTTGCAAACCACAATATCGGACAAAATATTTTTTCTAAAATAAATCAAGAACACTCAAAACAGTAAAACAAAACAAAAAACCCCCAAAACCGCACAGTCCAATTAGAAAATGACCAAAGATATGAGCAGGCATTTCACCAAAGAGGATGTACAGATGGGAAATACATAGGAAATATTCACCATCATTAGCCATTAAGGAAATGCATATCAAATCTACAATGAGATGTCTCTATACACTTAATGGCTAAGACGAAAAAGTAGAGACAACACCAAATGTTGGTAAGGATGCAGAGAAATCAGACCACTCATATATTACTTCTGGAAAGCAGCTTGTTATTTTCTTAAAAAACAAAAACTAATTATGACCCAGCAATTGCACTCCTGGACATTTGTAGAGAACTGAGAACTTACATTCACATAAAAACCTGTACACAGTATTTATAGCAATTTCTTCGTAATAGCCCCAAACTGGAAACAACCCTGATATTCCTTTATGGGTGAACGGTTAACCCAACTATGGTCCATCCATACCATGGAACAGCATTCACCGATAAAAGGCAATGCAACAACCCGTATGAATAGAGATCTAAGCTGACTGGAAAAAGCCAATCCCAAAAGGTTGCATATGCTAGAACATTTATAGAACGTTCTAGAAATGATAAAATGATTGAAATGGAGAACAGATCAGTGGTTGCCAGGGGTTAAGGAGGTGGGTGGGTGGAGCTGGAGGGAAGTGGGTGTGGTTATAAAAGAGCAACAGCAGGGATCCCTGTGGTGATGGAAATGCTGTGTATCTTGACTGTATCCATGTTAGTATCCTGATGGTAATATTGTGCTATGTAAGGGGGGTGGGAGGATGGGTTAGCCTGGTGATGGGTATTGAGGAGGGCACGTTCTGCATGGAGCACTGGGTGTTAGGCACAAACAATGAATCATGGAACACTACATCTAAAACTAATGATGTAATGTATGGGGTTTAACATAACAATAAAAAATTTAAAAAAATATATATTGTGCTATGTATAGCTTGCAAGTTATTTCCTTGGAGGAAAGTGGGTTCAAAGTTACAAGGGATCCCTCTATATTATTTCTTACAACTGCATGTAAATCTATAATTATCTCAAAATAAAAATTTTAGTAAATAAAAATGTGCATATGAAGCCAACAACCAGTGCAACCACCCTATACAGTTGGCTAAGATGCTGTTTTTTAATCATCTGTATGACATTCTCAGCCATCATTCTTTAAGCACTGCCCTCACCCTCTTATCAACTCTCCTTGGGGGACTCCATTGGATGGTCTCCTACTGTCTCTTCTAAATCTACCTTATCTTCTGTATTTTCCATCATTTTGTCTCTCTAATCTAGTCTGACATTCTTTGCTTTTTCACTGGATTGCTTAGTTATAATAACCTGCGACCCAGGTAACTAACTCTTTTCCTGGAGATACTTCCAAACTTGTTTCTTAAACTTCGCTAGCACAGCTGTTTATAGCCGGTACCTGCTGACTTCAATGCCTGAAGCCCTTGTGGATCTGTTTCTGTTTGTTTTTCTGCTTTCTCTTGCTCAGAGATTCTGATTTTGGAGGGTTTCCTGATATGCTTTGCCTATAGTTTGGGCACTGTAAATGAAAATTATTTGCAGGGATGCCTGGGTGGCTTGGTTGGTTGAGCGTCTGACTCTTGGTTTCAGCTCAGGTCATGATCTCAGGGTCCTAAGATCAAGCCCTACATCAGGCTCTATACTTAGCATGGAGTCTGCTTCAGATTCTTTCTCCCTCTCCCTCCTGCTCTCTCTCTCTCAAATAAATAAATAAAATATTTTTAAAAATTATTTGGAGATAGAACTTGGGTTAAGAATGGAGGTACTTTACTTCAAAGAAGAGTTGCATTTGCTCTGTCAGATTCCACAGTTACTACCAATTAAGAATCACCTTAAAGCAAGTTTAAGGCTTGAGATACCCTTGTCAAACCAGGTGACTTGAAAACAGAATTATTTCTGTGAGGGATGTTCTACTTCCAGTCCATCCCGTCCAGTGAGACTTCCTCCTAATGTCTTGGGCTTTGATTCTGTCCTTCTCTCCTGACAAATTGGTTTCTCTTCACTTAGGGCCATATAATTTCTTACCGTTATGCTATTAAGATTTTTTTAAATGTTACTCACCAATTTTAGTTGTTTTCACTGTATAAATTTAGCTTTCTGTGATAGGATAACATATGGTATCTTTTTTTAAATTAATAGATACAAAATTCTTAGTAGCTACCAAGTTCTACATAGTTAAACAATGTGATCTGGAGAAACAATGAACCATTGAAATCTCATTTGATAAGATCTGGAAATATGACAATTTGTTGCCACAGATTCAATCATCTTTGAATCCAGAACATAATAGTCCTTTCTTAGGTACTCCTTTAAGCTTCTGTTATTAAAACAAACATAAGGAAGAGCAGAAAAGTGTTAAAGCAGTTGACGTCCTAGAAACACATCTGAAAATAGTGTAACAAGGGTAATGTATCAGTTTCTTAGAGTCACCATAACAGATCACTACGAACCAGCTTAGAACAGATATTCATCTCTTACAGTTCTGGAGGCAGAGTCCAAAATCAAAGTGTCAGCAGAGTGGTGCTCCTTCCAGAGGCTCTAGGAGAGAGAATCTGTTTCTTGCCTTTTCTAGCTTCTAGTGGCCGCACCGCCCCGATCTCTGCCGAGATGGGCACATCGCTTCCTACTCTTCTCTTCTATGTGTATCAGATCTCCCTCTGCTTCTTCTTATAAACACATTTGCAATGGCCTTTAAGTTTCATTCAGAGAATTCAGGATCATCTCCCCATCTCAGAATCCTTAACTTAATTACATCTGCAAGGTAATATTCACAGGTTCCAGGGATTAGGCCATGGATATATCTTTTTAAGGAACACCATGGAGCCCACTACCGGTGATATGATGTAAAATAAAATTAGGTATAGCTCTTCTTGTGATAACATCTTAAGATGGATAATAGACATAGAAAATTCATTTGAATATTGTTTGATCATTATTTCTGCCTGGCTAAACTGAAAGTCTTTTTTTTTTTTTTTAATTTATTTATTTGAGAGAGAGAGAATGAGAGACAGAGCATAAGAGGGAGGAGGGTCAGAGGGAGGAGCAGAGTCCCCGCTGAGCAGGGAGCCCGATGCGGGACTCCATCCCGGGACTCCATCCCGGGACTCCAGGATCATGACCTGAGCCGAAGGCAGTGGCTTAACCAACTGAGCCACCCAGGTGCCCCTAAACTGAAAGTCTTAAAAACTCTCTTTCTCTATTTCTCTCTTTATATGTATATATATATATATATATATATATATATATATATATATATATATTCACACACACACATATATATACATATATATACACACACATTCATTGTCTCTCTCTAATAATAATATAGATAATATATAATATATAAAATAGTCATAAAGCGTTTTAAACATCTCAGAGAAAAGGAACTAGATTAGAATGGCCTGGTATTTACATCACTAATACACAGTTTATTTGAATCTAATTTACTTAAATTCTTTTTTTTTTTTTAAGATTTTATTTATTTGACAGAGAGAGACACAGCAAGAGAGGGAACAAAAGCAGGGAGAGTGGGAAAGGGAGAAGCAGGCTTCCCGCTGAGCGGGGAGCCTGATGCCGGGCTCAATCCCAGGACCCTGAGATCATGACCTGAGCCAAAGGCAGACACTTAACGACTGAGCCACCCAGGCACCCCAAATTTACTTAAATTCTTATCAGCAGTGTTTTCATCATATTGAAACCATTAGAGTCTTGGTATACTCTACTATTCCAATCATTTAAAAGAATAGAATATCTGAAAATGAAATGTAAAGTTTTCGTGTAACTACAGATACTTTTCAAGTTCCAGACAATTGTTGATACAAAGCATTCAGGTGATACCATCACATAACCAAGGCAAGTGATGTTGAACCCTGGGAAAAAGTCATAATTGAACTACATTCAATGCTAACTAAAGAGGAGAAAGTTCAATATATACATTTTTACTGTGAGGATATCTTTTGGATGGTTTATAACAGAAAAGGTGAAGTCATTCTTTTTCTAGGAAAAAGGATGTTAAGTGCTAAACATTAGCAGACTGTAAGATCAAATAGAATACTGATTAACTGGAATTTGAATGCTAACATTAACTGCTAAGATTACACAGAATTCTGTCTCTCTAAACACCATTTTATAAATACTATCTGTTAAAATGTCTACATGTCTTTCAGCAGTGTAAGTTCTAGAGGCACATTATGCAAACACCAATTCGCTGACCTATCTAAATGAGAAACCCAGTAAAAGTATTCAGAACAAATGTGTTCAGAAGTTGTCATCCTTTTAGTAGTGTGTCTATGAATGATAGGAATTTATGTTCAGCAACTGTATGCATATTTGAAAATTTTCTTATTTAGTTTAATTTAAACATTTTTTAAATACTAAATTTTATTAATTTTTTAAAAAGATTTAATTTATTTTGGGAGAGAGTGAGAGAGAAAGAGAGAGAGAGAGCATGAGCTGGGGAGGGAGGAAGGGTGGAAGGAGAGGGACAGAGTCTCAAGCAGACTCCCCAATGAGCAAGGAGCCCGACACAGGGTTGATCTCACGACCCTGAGATCATGACCTGAGCTGAAACCAACAGTGGGGCATTTAACTGACTGCACCACCCAGGTGCCCCTGTTACTTTTTTTAAAACCATGGTTTACAGGCGCCTGGGTGGCTCAGTTGGTTAAGCGTCTGCCTTTGGCTCAAGTCATGATCTCAGGGTCCTGGGATTGAGTCCCCCATTGGGCTCCCTGCTCAGCAGGGAGCCTGCTTCTTCCTCTGCTCATGTGCTCTCTCGCTCTCTCAAATAAATAAATAAAATATTTAAAAAAAATAAAATAAACCATGGTTTATTATTGCTTGTTAACAGGATGTATAGAGGGAATGTAAAATCTTTAAAGATTAAAAAAAGTTTGTCATCCAGTCACCCCATCCCTCCCACCCCACCCCCCACTGGGTGACAGACACTGGGGAGGGTATGTGCTCTGGTAAGCACTGTGAATTGTGCAAGACTGTTGAATCTCAGATCTGTACCTCTGAAACAAATAATGCAATATATGTTAAGACAAAAAAAAGAAGAAGAAGAAGATAGCAGGAGGGGAAGAATGTTGGGGGGGAAATTGGAGGGGTAGACAAACCATGAGAGATGATGGACTCTGAAAAACAAACTGAGGGTTCTAGAGGGGAGGGGGGTGGGAGGATGAGTTAGCCTGGTGATGGGTATTGAGGAGGGCACGTTCTGCATGGAGCACTGGGTGTTATGCACAAACAATGAATCATGGAACACTACATCTAAAACTAATGATGTAATGTATGGGGATTAACGTAATAATTAAAAAAAAAAGTTTGTTATCACCCTACCATACGGTTTAGCAACAGATTTACTTTTTAAATTTATTTTTATTTACATATTTTTGGGGGGCGGTAGGGGCACAGGGAGAGGGAGAGAGAATCTTAAACCCGCCCCATGCCCAGAGCAGAGCCCAATGCGGGGCTCAATCTCACAACCCTGAGATCAGGACCTGAGCTGAAATCAACAGTCCGACTCTCAGCCACCCAGGCACCCCAGATGCACTTTTTTAACAGAACATGGACCTGATATGACAGTTTCACTACCAACTAGGTATTTAATATTGGGATTCTACTTGTACTAGATAATTTAAAAGCTAAAACCTCTCAAATAGTCCTGAAGAATACAGGATAAAATTGAAAAAAAAAAAAGATAATCATAGGATTACAAGCATGGCATAGTACTTGGATATCCCTTACCTGCTGTCTTTTTTAAAAAATTTCTAGACCTGGGGCGCCTGAGTGGCTAAGTCAGTTGGGCGGCTGCCTTCTGCTCAGGTCATGATCCCAGAGTCCTGGGATCGAGCCCCGAGTGGGGTTCCTTCCTCAGCGGGGAGCCTGCCTCTTCCTCTCCCTCTGCCTGCCACTCCCCCTGCTTGTGCTCTCCCTCTCTCTAGCTCTATCAAATAAATAAATAAAATCTTAAAAAAAAATTTCTAGACCTTTATTCCTCTGTAAAAAAGGGGGAAAAGGAATAAAATAAAATGGCACAGTTGAAGAAACACAGAATGCTTCACGAATTTACGAGTCATCCTTCTGCGGGGGCCACGCTAATCTACTCTGTATCGTTCCAATTTAAATATATGTGCTGCCAAAGCGAGCACTATATTCTGTCTTTAATTTTTAAAGATTTTATTTATTTCTTTGAGAGAAAGAGAAAGAGAGAGAGCGAGCGAGCGGGGGGGAGGGGCAGAGTAGAGGGAGAAGCAGGCTCCCCACTAAGCAGGGAGCTCCATGCAGGACTGGATCCCAGGACGCTGGGATCACGACCTGAGCTGAAGGCAGATGCTTAACCGACTGAGTCACCCAGGCGCCCCTCTTCTGTCTTTTTAACAGAGACTGGCAACTAGTGAAACACATGCTTAAAATATTCACAAGATAATTTTCATCACATGATCAGGGCTGCTCTAGGTCATACTGCCAAGTGTCTTATTCTTTATACTTTTCTCATTCTTCCACCTTCCCTAAGTATCTCCTAAAACCCTGATTGATATATCCTCCTGTCAATCCAGTTACCGAAAAAGAGAGAGCGATTCCATGTGCACTATGTTTTCCGTACAAAAACAAATAAAGCTGCGTGGGAATGGAGCATGTTATCTCTGAAATGCTAGCACTGATTGTTCCAGAATCTGATACCCATTTAGAACAGGTTGATGACTCTCCTGTGTAACGTAGATTGTCAGAGCAACTTGAATTCTGTAGCCATCCTCAGAACTTTTTATGTAAGCAGTTAGTCAAAATGTATTTATACTGAAATTTCAATTTTATACCCACTTCAAAAGGATTTCCATCCTTAAGTGCTTTGTCACTACGTGGCTCTGGATACTGTTTTCTGTTGCGTTCCTCTCTGAGCCAGATGAAGATGTTTCTCATTAGAGTGGTCAACCCTCTATACCCTCCACCAACTCCTGACCCAGAAGTTCAACATTATATTTTTGAATTTGGGAGTGGGCCTTTTGAAAATTCATAATGGAATTGACTTCTTGAGTTTTAAAACATTAAATAATAGAACCAACACTAAAAGAGTGTTGGCTCTTTTTGATAAACTATATGTAAGAATGCTTGGCAAAAAGCTGCATTCTCAAAAGACATGTGAAATTCAGAATATCTTTACATTTCTAAATGGAGGAGAAGGGGATAAAAAACAGAGATTAGGGTCCACTACCATTGGGTCACTAATGGCAGGTGAAATTCTAAAAATCAACATGCTTCTGATTTCCGCATGCTTAACCTCTTAAGTCCTTTACCAGGAGAACATTTTAATCCTTTGATTAGGGGTTGCAAACTATTAATCTGAGGGTGAAATCCAGTTCACTGACCTATTACATTTGCCTGCATAGTTTAAAAATTTGGAAATTTTACATAAAAAGTCTGGACTTCTGACTTCTCTTGAGGGATTGGGAAATCTGGCCACATTGCTCACATTACCATGGGACAACAACAGGTAGGTGACACTGGGTGGAAACTAGCTTAATTAGAAAGGGTGCACACACCTGTCAGGGTTCACTTGTCTTGCTTCCTTATTGATGTCTGGCCCCGTAAGCCCTTAAGTTTTTTACTATTCTTATAAGAATCAGTAAGTACCTTGCAGCTAAGCCAGATAACTTTATGCAGATGAGCCAGCAGAGCAGTTCAAAAACAATTTTTTTCCCTGTATATCTGCACGAAAATTAAGTTCCAGAAATTCAGCCGACTTCAAAGGGATGAAAATTCCTCTAGGTTGTGTGACTTTTTTTTTTTTTAATCACTTTTGAAGTTCCTTAATTCTTTTGTTTATCTATCTAATTTGTTTTTCTTTTGCTGAGAACATTAGAAAATTTAACTGAAACTAAAAATTGAATCAAAATAATCCAAAATCTTTACAAAGGACATTTTTTTCTTTCTAAAATGATTAACAATCTTTTTCTTTCTGGTACTGAGTTGTGAACCAGGCAGACGTGTTTCTAATGGTAGAGTTTACCAGAAGCTATTATTTCCACTGTGTAGCTGGTGGTATCATCCATATAATTTCTCATTTTTATTTTAAGCACATTTAAATTTGCCACTAACACTTGAATAAATGGTGAATACAATATACCCGCAGTTGCTGTGGAAACCAGGACAACTATTAATGCTCACCTGGTAAGCTAATGAAAAAAATAATTAAGTTAAAAAAAAGTCAACATTATACTCAGTGGCAGGATTCTAGAGTAGAGGCCCTAAACTGGCAGCCCTTCCATTATATCTGGCTCACACACTGGATTCAAAAATTCTGTATTAATTGCCAACACTGAAAATTGCGATGCCTGTCATGAAGATTCCACAAGGGGGCGCTTCCAGGACACTTGATTGGGCAAAATGACGTGCCTGGCCCCAAAGGCATTTGAGTTGGTGACCAGTGCTCCGAAGTTATTCTTCTTCAACCCAGAAAAATTACAAGGAAGCTCATTTTCACCATTTTCCCCTGTTGCTTAAAAAGTATTGATAATATATAAAGGCATGAAAAGAATACAAGAAGTAGCTGCTGGAAATGATGAGACTAAAAGGTGACATCATTATATTGAACATACAATCCAAAGAAATCAGCAAATTCCCAGAACTAACCAGAAGACTTAATAAGATGACTGTGAACAAGGTAAATATAGCTGTTAAGAACGCTCAAGTATTTCAGCATGGAAAACATAAGATCTTTTCTCCCTTACCTCATCTTTTAAAACATGGGTACTAGACACAAGTCAGATCCCGTTATGTGTGCTAGACACATTCTTGAAGAGAGGGAGTGGGGGTGGGGCAGAGAGAGAAAGAGAGAGTCCTAAGCGGGCTCCATGCCCAGCACAGAGCCTGATGCTGGGCTGGATCTCCCAACCCTGAGATCATGACCTGAGCAGGGACCAAGAATCAGATACTTAACTGACTAAGCCACCCAGACGTCCCCTGAATCATTGCTTCTAAAAGAAATATAGGCGTAGGTTCCTGTGAGCCTCTGGTCACATTTTCATCAACTGATCACAACCTCGTCTTAATGTATGTTTCTGTTGGTTGATTTGGAATTACGAATAAATTTTAGTAAGTAGGCAAACTGGGAAATATAGAATCTGCAAATAACAAGAATCGACTCCATGTAAAATTGCAAAAACACCCACTTACAATTTTACAAAAATATATACTTTTTGAAAAATGCAGTCCTTTTTCTTTAACTTTTTGGTTGTTTCTCTCTCATTCTCCTTCTTCTTCCCTACTACATCCTTCCCCACTTTCACACCATGGCCCAGGGTAATTGATGTGGATGACTTAATTGATGTCATCCTGTCTTTCCCTTATGTTTCATCACATACAAAATAAACATACCTGTAAACATACATTGTTTTACAAAACTGGAATTAAACACTCTTATCTCCATCTTGCTTTTCTTAATATCTCATGGAAATTCATCCAAGCCAATCAGTATATTTCTAAGTCAGCCTTTATAAAGGCTATATGATATTCCATGGTTTGGGGGATGTATCTATTTTCCTATTGATAAACGTTCACTTTGTACTTGTTTTATTTTTACTAACATAAACAATGCTATAATAAAGTTCACAGAACATACAGGCTTTTATTTCTATGGGCTAGGTCCCCAGGAAAGGGACTGTTGGCTCTTCTCAGATTATTTTCTAGAAAGTCTGATGCTAACATTTCTACCAGCAGTATCTGAGAGTACTCTGATCACATATCCCTAAGAGGAATAGATGCAATATGTCTTCTTTATTTTTTTGTCAGGCTGCTGGTAAAAGGATCATTTCATTGTTATCTTAATTTGCACTTCCCTGAATATCATCCAGTTTGAGCGGTTTTTCATGTTTGTTGTCATTTGGATTTATGAGTCTGCGAACAATCTACTTTTTCATTGGGCTGACTAATCCCTTTTTGTTGAAGTGTAAGTGTTCTTTGTATATTCAAGATCATAAATAATTTGTTCTGTGTTTTTAAAATATTTTCTAAATTTGTTATTTTTAAAAATTTTATTTAAATTCCCATTAGTTAACATACAGTGTAATATTAGTTGCAGGTGTACAATATAATGATTCAATACAATACCCAGGTTCTATACAATACCCAGTGCTCATCACGGCAAGTGCGCTCCTTCATCCCCATCACCTATTTCACCCGTCCCCCCACCCTCTCCCTTCTGGGAACCATCGAGTTTCTTGATTTGCCTCTCTCTCTTTTATTCCCCCTTTGTTCATTTGTTTTGTTTCTTAAATTCCACATATGGTATTTGTCTTTCTCTCACTGTCTTACTTCACTTAGCACAATACTTTTCAGCTCCATCCAAAGAATGAATGGCGAAGTTTTATTCTTTTATATGGCTGAGCAATATTCCATTGTACATATAAACCACTTCTTCTTTATCCATTTATCAGTCGAAGGACACTTGGGCTGTTTTCATAATTTGGCTCTTGTGGATAATGCTGCTATAAACATTGGTGTACATATATCCCTTTGAATTAGTATTTTTGTATTTTGGGGGTAGATACCTAGTGGTGCAATTGCTGGATTGTAGGGTAGTTCTATTTTTAACTTTTTTGAGGAAATTCAATACTGTTTTCCAGAGTAGCTGCACCAGTTTACATTCCTGCCAACATTTGCTTTTTCTCCACATTCTTGCCAATACCTGTTGTTTCTTGTGTTGTTGGTTTTTAAAAAACAAAACAAAATTTTTTATTTTAAGTAGGTTCCACGTCCAAAGTGGAGTCCAATGCAGGGCTTAAACTCATGACCCTGAGATCAAGACCTGAGCTGAGATCAAGAGTCTGGTGCTTAACTAACTGAGCCACCCAGGTGCCCCATTTTGTGTTGTTGATTTCAGTCATTCTGACAGGTGTGAGGTGATATCTCATTGTGGTTTTGATTTATATTTCCCTGATTTTAAAGATTTATTTATTGATTTATTTATTTGAGAGAGAGAGAGTACAACGTGAGGGGCAGAGGGAGAAGCAGACTCCCTGCTGAGCAAGGAGCCCGATGTGGGGCTCAATCCCAGGACTCTGGGATCATGACCTGAGCAGAAGGCAGACACTTAACCCGACTGAGCCACTGAGGTGCCTTTCCCTAATGATTCTAACTTTGTTATTACATATAGACATTGATTATGGTATTTTTTTCCAAAACATGATTTTAATTTCTATGTAGTCAAAATGCTCACCTTTCCTTTATAGCTCTTGGATCTCCAGTTTTATTGTCTTTCCTGCTCCCAGATTATACACATGGTATTTTAGATTTTCTTGAAAGATGTTTATGCTTTAATCCGTATAGAATTTATTTTTGGAGATGGTGCTAAGATAGGCATTCATTTTTATTTTCATCCAGGGGGCTGGCCCAGTTTTGCCAGCACCATTTAATAAACAATCCATTATTTTCCACCTGTTTGAAATAATACCTTTGACAATATGAATGCTATTATATTTATATTAAGGATGATACATTTTACTGATCTATTTGTCTGTTCTTATGATGGGTTAAAGGATTAATATTTTTATATTTTTTTCCCAGTCAAGAACATGATGTGTATTTCCTTTTGCTCAAATCTTATTTTATGGGTCTCCGAAAGGTTTTTTTTATGTTTCCCTCATATAGGTTCTAATCTTGTTACATTTACTTCCAAGTACTCAATAGATTTTGTTGCTATTATGAATGGGAAAAAAATCCCCCCATATCTTTTCCTAGGAAATTATTACTAAAATAGAGAACAGTTATTTTGCACATTTAACTTATAAGCCACCTTATGAACTTCGTGAATTTTATGGATTCTAATGCATTTTTCTTATCAGAATCTCTTGGCCTTCCTGGTTATAAAGTAATATCAGCAATAAACAGATGGTTTTTATCTTTGCTTTTCCAGTGTTATACCAGGCCCCTCACTTCCTTGTCCTAGGCTTTCTGTTATAACTTCCAAGACAATGTGGAGTATTACAGTAGTAGTCCTGCTTTGTCTTTTCCTAATGGTTTTGATCATCTGACCAATGTCCACTGAGTGTTTGCTGAGAGTCAGTCAGGGAGGGCTGAGAATACCTGGGGGACTAAAGCAAAGTCCCTGGACACAGAACACTTACATTCTAGGAGGGGTGCCATGGAAGGGGACTTTGAGTACCCTTATTCCACAAATGTTTGTTCATGTTCCTGATTTTCACTGATGGAGATGTACTGTTTTGCCACTTAAAGATATGATTTGCCATTGATTTTTTTCATAACTACTCCTATGTTTTAAAAGGAAGCGTTGCCAAATTTTATCAAATACCTTTTAAGGATTAAATTATATGATTATTTTTCTCTTTTAACATACTGAAGAACTTGTATACAAATGTAGGGATCCGAAGGGGTACGTGCACCCCATTTATAGCAGCAATGTCCACAATAGCCAAACTGTGGAAAGAGCCAAGACGTCCATCGACAGATGAATGGATACAGAAGATGTGGTATATATATATATATACACAATGGAATATTATGTAGCCATCAAAAGGAATGAAATCTTGCCATTTGCAATGACATGGATGGAACTGGAGGGTGTTATGCTGAGCGAAATAAGTCAATCAGAGAAAGACATGTATCATATGACCTCACTGATATGAGGAATTCTTAATCGCAGGAAACAAACTGAGGGTTTGCTGGAGTGGGGGGTGGGGTGGGAGGGATGGGGTGACTGGGTGATAGACATTGGGGAGGTTATGTGCTATGGCGAGCGCTGTGAATTGTGCAAGACTGTTGAATCACAGATCTGTACCTCTGAAACAAATAATACATTATATGTTAACAAAAAAAAAAAAAAAGAAAAAGATAGCAGGAGGGGAAGAACGAAGTGGGGGAAATCAGAGGGGGAGACGAACCATGAGAGACAATGGACTCTGAGAAACAAACTGAGGGTTCTAGAGGGGAGGGGGTGGGGAGATGGGTTAGCCTGGTGATGGGTATTAAAGAGGGCACGTTCTGCATGGAGCACTGGGTGTTAAACGCAAACAATGAATCACGGAACACTACATCAAAAACTAATGATGTAATGTATGGTGATTAACATAACATAATAATAATAAATAAAAATTTACTGAAGAACTTGTAGTGAAATATGTTGATTAGTTTCCTGATACTGAATTCTCCTTGCAATCCTGGACTATAGGACTTGATCACACTGTATTGTTCATTTCTTGCATGGCTGGATTCAATTTACTAATATTTTATTTGGAATTTTTGCTCATTTTTATTATTAGAGGTACATAAACTTTATAAAAAGAATTGGGGGAGTTTCCACTCTTTTCTATGGCGAGTAAATATTCAAATAACATTGGAATTATCTGTTCCTTATAGGTGACGTAAATCTCAGCTCTTAATCTCTCTGATTCTGTTTTTATTTCAGTGGCAGTTGCTTGATACCTTTTTTAATCTCTTTTATGATACTTGGTTTATGCAAACTTTCCATCTCTTCTTGGGTCCATTTTGGTAATTTAGAATTTGTTAGAGAAGGATGCATTCGTCCAGCTCGTTAAATTCGTTTTTTCTATCCAGTTGCCTGGAAAGACTCGTACATCTTTTTATCTTGCCAGCATTTGTAGTTATATTGTCTTTCACATTTCTGTTCTTTATTTTTAGTAGCTTTATTGAGATGTAATTGGAATATAATAAAAGACACATATATGAAGTGTGTAATTTGGTAATTTTTGACAAATGCATATGCCAGGAAAAAACATTATCACAATCGAGATAATGAAGCTATCTGTCACCCCCTAAAGTGTCCCCAGTGCTCCTTCCACTTCTCCACCCCACCCCCAGGCAACCACTGATCTGCTTTCTGTCGCTATAGATTGGTTGGTGTATGGTGTGTACTCTCTTTTGTTTCCTTTGCTCAGCATCATGATTTGGGGTTCATCCCAGTTGTTGATTATACCTATAGTTCATTCCTTCTTATTGCTGAGTAGTATTCCATTGTGGGGTTACAGCCCAATTTGCTTATTCATTGACTTGTTGATGGATATTTGTGCTGTTTCCAGCTTGGGGCTATTATAAGTAAAGTTGCTATGAACATTTGTACGGATGTGTGCTTTCATTTCTCTTGGGAAAATACTAAGGCGTATGGTGCGCAGATGTTTAACTTTTTAAGAAATGATAAGACTGTTTTCCAAAGTGGCTGTACCATTTTACATCCAACATTTGGTATGATCAATCTTTAAATTGAGCCATGCTACTAGCTGGGTAGTGGAACAAGAAATGTTGGCGAGGATGTGGAGAAGAGGGAACCCTTGTGCACTGTGGGTGGGAATGCAAACTGGTACAGCCACTGCAGAAGACAGTATGAAGGTTCTTCAAATATTTAAAAATAGAACTACCCTACGATCCAGTAATCTCACTACTGGGGATTTACCCTAAAAATACAAAAACACTAATTTGAAAAGATATATGTACCCCTATATTTACTGCAGCATTATTTACAATAGCCAAATTATGGAAACAGCTCAAGTGTCCATCAATAGAAGAATGAATAAAGAGGATATGGTGTTTATATACAATGGAATATTATTCAGCTGTAAAAAATGAAATCTTGCCATTTGCAACAACATGGATGGAACTAGAGGGTATTATGCTGAGTGAAATAAGTCAGTCAGAGAAAGACAAATGTCATATTATTTCACTCACATGTGGAATTTAAGAAACTAAACAAAGGAAAAAAGAGAGACAAACCAATAAATAGACTTTTTAAGATTTATTTATTTAAGAGAGAGAGAATGAGCAGGGGGCAGGGAGGGGAAAAGGACAGAGGGAGAGGGAGAAGCAGACTCCCTGCTGAGCAGGGAGCCCGATGCGGGGCTCCATCCCAGGACCCTGGGATCATGACCTGAGCCGAAGGCAGATGCTTAACTGACTGAACCACCCAGGCGCCCCAAGAAATAGACTCTTAACTATAGAGAACAAACTGATGGTTACCAGAGGGGAGGGGAGTGGGGGGATGGGTGAAATAGATAATAAGGATTAAAGAGTGCACTTGTGATAAGCACTGAGCCATGCATAGAATTTTTGTTGAGTCACTATATTGTACACCTGAAACTAATATAACACTGTCTGTTAACTATACCTGATTAAAATAACAAACTTAATTTAAAAAAAGTTATGTAGTAGTGTATTATTGTAGTTTTAATTTTGATATGGGCTTGATTTTGATTAGGGTTTGATTTTGATTCCTGGTTCTAATTCTTCTTCAGTTTGTTTTTGTTGCTTCACAACTCAAACAATTAGAAACAAACCAGGACAATCTACTCCTTCCACAACAACCATAGATACAATACTTGTAAATCTTGTAAAAAAGGGGATATCAGACAATTAAGAAAATCATAAGAGAAAACAATATTGTACTGTATTTATTGAAAAAAATCTGTGTACGGGCGCCTGGGTGGCTCAGTCGTTAAGCGTCTGCCTTCGGCTCAGGTCATGATCCCAGGGTCCTGGGATCGAGTCCCACATCGGGCTCCCTGCTCAGCGGGAAGCCTGCTTCTCCCTCTCCCACTCCCCCTGCTTGTGTTCCTGCTCTCGCTATCTCTCTCTCTGTCAAATAAATAAATAAAATCTTTAAAAAAAAAAAGAAAAAAATCCGTGTACAAGAGAATTTTCACAGTTCAAACCCATGTTGTTCAAACTGTACTGTCTTCCTAACCACTAACTGCTGTAAACTATAAGATGTACAACTTTGGGTTCATTTTTCACAATTTAAAAAACACAAGTCTTGGGGCGCCTGGGTGGCTCAGTCAGTTAAGCATCTGCCTTCGGCTCAGGTCATGATCCCGGGGTCCTGGGATTGAGCCCCGTGTCAGACACCCTGCTCAGTGGGGAGTCTGCTTCTTCCTCTCCCTCTGCCCTTCTCCCTACTTGTGCTCTCTCTCTCTTTCAAATAAATAAATTAAAAATCTTAAAAAAAAAAAAAAGTGAGTCTTATTTCGAAGTTGGGGGAAATTCACCCCAACAGGAGACCTTAAACTGAGGCTCTTTTGATAATGACATGAGACAGACAGCTTTCTCACTGACTTTGGAACAAATAGATGACATCACAGTGGGGTCTGCTTCCGCCCAAAGCTGGAACACAAGTCCCCTGGATTCTCCCACCTAGGCTCCTTCATAGTCTTCCTTCACATCCCTCTCATCATTCTTTCATTGTCTATCGCCCACTTCCTTGAGTCATGCCTTCCCTTTCCTTTTCATTTCTGCCCTCCTTACTACTTCCTTCTCTATTCCTCATCTACCTACAAACATTCAAGGCTTCTGGTTGTTGCACATTTGCTCCCCTAAACCTCCCTGACATGGTAAGCAAGAACATTTGAGATGCTAACCAAGACAGTCATTGCACGACAACCATGGTCCTGACCCACCATCAAAGGACCTCTCCACCCCAATTTCTCGAAACCACTAGATGGGTTCCCACTGGCCTCAAGTCTTGGTTGTGCTTCTTAATACAGCCTCTAACTACCTCTTTTCTCCTCTGTCTTGTAATTATCTTCCCAACCAAATGTCTTGCCTCCCAAACCCTTTCTCAGCTCCAGACCACCATCGGAGCTCAACAGATGGTTTAGCCAGTGCTCCAAGGAGAGTGCCAACAAGGAACTGCTGACTCTCTGGACAGTTTCACCGAGCCTTGACCAAGACCCCACAGAGATTACTCTAACCCCTAAGAGTGTTCTAAGACAAATGATGTCTGTCTTGCACAAGAGGGGGCACTGACAAGGCCAAACACAGGCCGTTCCCCTTTTGACAAGGCCAGACACTGATCCTCCAACTCCCCATTCTTGGTCTCATGATTGATTTGCTAAGATTAAAACTGTCCCCTGAAACTCGCTAACCACAGAGAAAAACATTTCCCGTTCACATAACTGACTGAGACTTCTCCTGCTTGAAAAACAACCCCGACTGTAAATCACCCCATCTGCAACCTGTTTACTCCCCCCTATAAAAAGTCTAAGGCAAAAACATCCTGCTGAGATGCTCTGATCTTTGGATTTCGGATGCTCCACCCATTGACTGAAAAATACCAATCTCCTTACCTGTCTGATTTTTGTCTTTGATATAAATTACATGAAAAAGTGATCAAACCATAGAGCACTAGTGCAAAAACCAACAAATGGACCAAGAAACAAAAATAAATTCACATAATGTGGAAATCTGATATATGATAAAAAAAGGCACCACAAAGGAATGGCAAAAAAAAAAAAATTGTTTAATTGATGGTACTGGGCAAATTAGCTCACTCTATGGAGAAAAAAAATATTAAAAATATAATAAATGTAATATAATTATATTAAAAGGAGGGGGTCTCAGACTAAAGTCCTAAACTCAAAAGTTAAACTTACAAATCAAATTGAAGAAAATGTAAGAAAATATCTATGAACTAGAAGTGGAGGGAAACTTCCTAACCCAGACTCAAATAATGCATGGCTTTGACTACATCAAAATGAAAAATTTCTGATAAACAATGTACCCATTGGCAAAATTAACAGAGACAAGACAGACTGACCAGGGATTACATCAAGGAGAATTGATTTTAGACTCTCATTTGTAAACCATTATTGGGTGATAAATGCAGTGTAGTGATTGCACATGAGCATTAAAAAGATAAAGTAGAATAGAATAGAAAGTATCAGAGATCATAGTAAGTATTAGAGGAGTATACTCATTAACTTTTTAAGTTGTGTAAATAAAATGCAAATTAAAATATACATTATCCACAATGTGTATTGGTGGGGAATATAATATTTACATATACATATCAGTACATAGTAACATATAATTAATCACATTTAATTACATAGACTTAATATATAATTATATATTAATATAATCAACATAAACTATAATTAACATATTTACATAAAATCTTTATATGTACTAATATGATATATATTATAGGTAATGTATATATGTTGTTATACTGTTAAATATATTTTTACTGTCGATTATGATCAAAACAGTGAAAACCATTTGATATTTGCTTGAGCAAATCACAGAGAAAATAATGATAGTCAACAGAAAATTGTGCAAAGTGTCCCAATAGGCAATGAACAGAGAAAGAAGCCTGAATGGCTAACAAGTATATCAAGAGTTGCTCAAACTTATTAGTAATCTGGCAGATACATTTTAAAACTGTGTTACATCAGAATGACAAAAATAAAGACATATGCTGCTAAGTGTTAGGGTACATGGGAACTCTTGCAGTTTTGATGAAAGTGTAAACTGGTTAGGACATTCTAGAAATAATCATTTGGAGGTACTTAGTGGAATTAAGAACGTAAATTCTCTTTGACTCAGCAAAGAGAAATCCACGTCTAGGTGTGTATATCTGGGAGTGGTACATATACCCCCTCTGCTCTTAAGGTGGCATAGAATGGGAGGCTTGCTGTGGTGGTGTTTATGAATTGCAAAGTTGCAGGCAAATCTAGGTTTTATCATTAGGGGAGTGGATACCTAGAATGTGGTAAATGCACATTTGTAATATGAATTACTATGCACTAGTTAGAAGCAACAGCCTCGGTGTACACCAAACAAAATCTTGAGTGATAAAGGGAAACATAGAATGAGGTTTGCAGCATAATACCATCCAAGTCCAATACATATATGCATAGACTGCATATTTTAACAGTTAAAACTAGTTGTCCTTAGGTAGTAGCAATACGGATTTTTTTTCTTTTCTTTATTCTTTGTGGTATTTTAAAAGTTTTCCACAAGTTTATATATATTGGTTTTCATAATGAGAACGTACATAATAAAATTTACTATTAAAAAGTCACCTATGTGAAAGAACAGTCTTTTCAACAAATAGACATTTTTCCGACAAGATATATAAATGGCCAATAAGCATACAAAAAGATTCTCCACAACATAGTCATTAGGCAAATGCAAATCAAAACCACATTGAGATACTGCTTCACATACATTTGGATGTCAGTAGAGACAGACAATATAAAGTGTTGGCAAGGATGTGGAGGAATTGGAACCCTCTGGACTGATCGTGAGAATGCAAAACAATGCAACCACTTTGAGAAACAATTTGGCAGGTCCTCAAAATGTTAAACCTAGAGGTCCTATATGACTGAGCTCTTCTACTCCTGGTATCTACCCAAGAGAAATGAAAACATACGCCCACAAAAACACTTGTAGGAGAATGTTCAGAGTAGTATGATTCATGATAGCCAAAGGGTCAAAAGAACCCAAATGTCCATTAACTGATGAGTGGCTAAACAAAATGTGGTATATCTATATAAGAGGATGCTATCTGGTGGTAAAAAGGAATCAAGTATTGATTCATGCTATAACATGCATGAACTTAAAAGCATTTGCTGACTGAAAGAAGTAAGTCTCAGAAGATCACATATTCTATGGTTCAGTTTATATAAAATGTCCCGAAAAAGCAACTCTGTAGAGACAGAAAGTAGATTAGTGGTTGCCTAGGGCTGGGAGTACAGAATGAGGGGTGACTGCTAATGGGTATGAGGTTTCTTTCTGAGGTGATGATATATAGACCATGGTGATGGTTGCCTAATTCTCTATGCTTTTTAGGCATTGTGATGAGTGCCAGAGCATTCAGCTTATCTGTATTTTCAGTAATAAGGAAACACTGTAACCAGGAATCATCATAATTTTCCCATCATCAATGTCTCCAAATAAAGTCTGATTACCTAGAGGAAAAAAACTATGAAAAATATCTTATATAATATTGTTAAATACACTTGTCTTTTATAAAATTAATACAAGCTCATTGTAAAATTGATAAAACAGAACAAAACTAGAAACAGCTATTATCCTCATACCCAGCATATAATTGCTGTTAATTTTGTGGTCTATATTCTCAGTTTTTATGTTTTAAATAAAAGTTGTATTGTCTATTTGGATTACATAGAATGTAGTATTTTATAATTATTTTATTCTCTTAACTCTGATTTAGAAAACCGAGATCTGGGCACTAGATGCACTTGTCCTTACTGGATTATCACAGCTTGTATGACCTCTCAGAGGGCAGAGATGGGGGAGGGGACACACACTAACCCATCCATATCACTGTCTATCTATTAAATAAACCCAAGTTTACATTTCAGACATAAGACGTCTGCATATTGAGAGTGAGGGGATGGAGAAACATTTATCATGCCAATGGATGTCAGTGAGAACGCCAGAGTAGCAATACTTATAGAAGACAAAATGGACTTTAAAACAAAGTCTGTACATGTCTCCAAAGAAGACATCCAGATGGCCAACAGACACACGAAAAGTTGGTCAACATCACTCATCATCAAGGAAATGCGAATCAAAACTATAAAGAGGTATCACTTTGCACCTGTCAGAATGGCTAAAATCAAAACCACAAGAAACAACAAGTGTTGGCAAGGATGTAGAGAAAAAGGAACCCTAGTGCGCTGTTGGTGGGAATGCAAACTTGTGCAGCTGCTGTGGAAAAACAGTATGGAGGGTCCTCAAAAAGTTAAGAATAGAACGACCCTATGATCAAGTAATTGCACCACTGGGTATTTACCTCCAAAATACAAAAACACTAATTCAAAGGGATACTTGCACCCCCATGTTTATTGCAGCACTATTTACAATAGCCAAATTATGGAAACAGCCCAAGTGTCCATCAATAGATGAATGGATAAAGAAGATATGGCATATATATGATGGAATATTATTCAGCCTAAAAAGAATGAAATCTTGCCATTTGCAATGACACGGATGAAGCCAGAGAATATAATGCTAAGTGAAATAAGTCAGAGGAAGGGGGCGGCTGGGTGGCTCAGTCATTAAGCGGCTGCTTTTGGCTCAGATCATGATCCCAGGGTCCTGGGATCGAGCCCTGCATTGGGCTCCCTGCTTCTCCCTCTGCCTGCTGCTCTGCCTGCTTGTGCTCTCTCTCTCTCTCTGTGTGTCAAATAAATCAATAAAAGCTTTAAAAAAAAACAAAAAGTCAGAGGATGACAAATACCATATGATTTCACTCATATGTGGAATTTAAGAAACAAATGAGCAAAAAGAGACAGATAGAAAGACAGACAGACAGACAGACAAACCAAGAATTAGACTCTTCACTAGAGAGAACAGATAGTTACCAGAGGGGAAATGGGGCGGGGGAAAGGGTGAAATAGGTGATGGGCATAAGAGCACATTTATTGTGATGAGCACTGAGTTATGTATAGAATTGTTGAATCACTACGGTGTACACCTGAAACTAATATTTATCATTTTTTTTTTGAGAGAGAGAGTGCAAGTGGTGGGGGAGGGGGCAGTAGGAGAGGGAGAGAGAGTATCTTAAGCAGGCTCATGCTGAGCATAGAGCCTGATGCGGGGCTCAATCTCACAACCCTGAATCATGACCTGAGCCGAAATCAAGGTTTTAGCACTTGGGGCACCTGGGAGGTTCAGTGGGTTAAGTGTCTGCCTTCGGCTCAGGTCATGATCTCAGGGTCCTGGGATCGAGCCCTGCATCAGGCACCCTGCTCAGCGGGGAGTCTGCTTCTCTCCCTCCTTCTGCCTCTAGTCCACCCCCTTGTGCTCTCTCTCTCTCGAATAAAAAAAAGTCTGACCCTTAACCGACTGAGCTACCCAGGCACCACATACCTGAAACTGACATAACTCTGTATGTTAGTGATACTGAAATTAAAATCAAATTAAAAATTTAAAAACCCCTGAGTTTATACTAATATCTCCCACTTTAATCTAGCATCACAGGGTTCATTCTACCCTCTCTCCCTCTGATTCTTTGTAATTTGTTTCTCTCACAGTGAGAAACTGGGCTCCTATAATCTACACTTTATTTACTTATGTGCTCAACCCTAGAATACACATTAAGTAGTTTCAGGATTTCTATAATCTGTACCCCTTTAAGAAACAAACTTAACATCTAGAGTACAGTATTTATGTCCAGTTCATTTTGTCTTCAGCCGTACAGTATGCAGTCAAGACACTTCTTTCCCCAAAGTACGCAGGTCACCTCCTTTTCCTTCATGCAGTTCATTAAGATCACATCAGACATTTGCAATACATTTGTTACAATGTGCATTCCATCCTGAGATCCCTCAACATCCTGGATGATGTTTTAAAATGGTATACAGTTAACTTCACCCTTCGTGCTATGTATTTCTAAGGATTTTGATAAATGTAGGGTCATATATCCATCACAAAAGGATCAGAGGCAGTTCCATTACCCTAAACACATCCAAGTATGACCCCTTTGTGGTCTGCCTCTCCAACTTCCCCCAATACCAGGCAGCCAGCAATCTGTTTTCTGCCCCTCTAGTTTTGCCTTTTCCAGAATGTTGTGTAAGTGGAATCATACGAGAGCATCAATATAGGCTTTTGGGTTTGGATTCTTTTACTTAGCCAAATACATGTAAGATTCTGCTATGTTGTTGCATCACTTAACAGTCCATTCCTTTTTATCACTGAATAGTATTTGCTGGTATGAACAGGTTGTTTATTTGTACACCAGATAAAAATGTTGAAGAACAGCTTGGTTGTGTCCAGCTTGGGGAATTATGAATGAGGCTGCTATAAACATTTACATTCAGGTTTTGTGCTAATATAAACTTTCAGTTTACTTGGATTAATATCTAGGAGCGGGATTACTAAGTCAAAGTGTATGTGTATGTTTATCTTTCATAAAACTAACAAATTGTTCTCCAAAGTGGCTGTACTGTTCTGCATTCCGACCAGCAGTGAGAAAGACTTACTATGACTTTGGCACCACATGGGTATTTGACATCACCATGTTGCTTCCTCCCCTGCTTCCCAACCCCCACATTATATTAATGCTTATTTGCCATATGTATATCTTCTTCTGTCAAGTGTCTCTTCAGATGTTTTGCCGATTTTAGAGGTTATTCATTTTCTTCTTGTTTAAAGAGTTCTTTATATATTCTGGTCTTTTTTTTTTTAACATTTTATTTATTCATTTGACAGAGAGAGAGAGCGAGAGCAGGAACACAGGCGGGGGAGCGGGAGAGAGAGAGAAGCAGGCTTCCCACGGAGCAGGGAACCTGATGCGGGGCTCGATCCCAGGACCCTGGGATCATGACCTGAGCCGAAGGCAGACGCTTAACGACTGAGCCACCCAGGTGCCCCTGCATTCAAGGTCTTTACTGGATATATGACTTGCAAATATTTTCTCCCAGTCTGGTTTGCCTTTTCATTTTCTTAATAATGTTTTTTGCAGTGCAAAAGTTATTAATTTCAATAAAGCATAATTCATTATTTATTCTTTTATAGATTGTGCTTTCGTGTCATATCTAAAAACTCATCAGCAGGGGCACCTGAGTGGCTTAGTCGGTTAAGCGTCCGACTCTTGATTTCGGCTCAGGTAATGATCTCAGGGCTATGACGTGGAGCTCCACACTGAGCTCTGCGCTCAGGGTGAGTCTGCTTGAGATTCTCTCTCTCCCTCTCCCTCTGTCCCCGGTCACATGCTCTTGCTCTCTATAAATAAAATCTTTTTTAAAACTTCATCAGCAAACTTGAGATCATGCAAATTTTCTCCTATGTTTTTTTTTCCTAAAAGTTTTTTCTATGATACATTTGAGTTAATTTTTGTATAAGATCGGGAGCGTTGAGGTTGATTTTGTTTTTGCATATGGACATCTAGTTGTTTGAGTACTACTTACTGAAAAGGCTTTCCATTCTGTTCCATTAATTGATGTATCTGTCTTTTCCCCAAGACCACACTCCCTTGATGACTGCCAAAACCTACTAAGTCTCAGAATTGGATGGCATGAGCAACCAAATCTGTTCTTTTTGAATTGTTTTGGCTAATCTAGTTCCTTTGGCTTTCCATATGAATTTTAGAATCAGCCTGTGTATATCTATAAAAAATTTGTAGGATTATGATTGGAACTGCATTTAATCTGTTGATCAAATTGGAGAGAGTTGACATCTTAAAAATAGTTTTTAATTCATCCACACAGTATATCTCTTCTGTTGACTTAGATCTTCTTTGACTTACTTCATCAGTGTTTGTAGTTGTCAGCAGATAGATCCTGCATGTATTAGATTTGTTTATATATGTTTCTTTTTTTCTTTGAGAGTAGAAATTGAAATTAAAACAACAGTACCTTTTACAATGGCACCAAAACCATGGTATACTTAGCAATAAATCGTTTAAGTTGTGTGCAAGTCCTATATGCTGAAAACTAAAAAAGACTGATTAGAGAAACTAAGGAAGATCCAAATAAGTGGAGAGAGGTGGCATGCTCAGGAGTTGAAAGACTCAGTACGGGTAAGCCTTCAACTCTCCCCTAATCTAGCTATTGATTCAACACAATCCCAACCAAAATCTCAGATTTTTTTTTGAAATTACACCAAAACATGTACACAAATGTTCACTGAACATTTATTCCTACTCGCCAAAAACTAGGAACAACCAAAATACACTCTCATTGGTAAATGGTTTAACAAACTATGATTCATCTATAGATTACTACTCAGCAATAAAAAAACAAACTACTGAGACATGCAATATAGATGAATATATATATATATAAATAGATGAATCCTAAGTGCATTCTGTGCAGAGAAAGATGCCCAACTTACAAGATTACATACCATACGATTCCACTTATATGACCTTCTGGAAAAGAAAAAAGCTGCAGAGTCAAAAACATACCCACGGTTTCCAGGGAGTAAGAGTGGGGGAGATGTTAACTACTACGGGTCAAGAGAACTTTTTGGAGTGATGGGATCTTGATTGTGATTTTGGTTACGTGAATGTTTACATATGTTTCTCGAAAACCTTAGAACTGCACACTAAAAAGGGTGAATTTTACTTACATATAAATTATGTCTCTCTAAACGTAAAAAAGAGAGAAATCAAAGTAACAAAATTAGACAAGTTTGAGTTCCAGACAAAATATATCAAATGAGACAAAGTGATATAATAATAACAGAGTTAAATAGTTATAATACAAAATAAAGCACCAACTATTATGAAACATTTATAAACCAAGTCAAAATATATGAAGCAAAAACTGTAGGAAATACAAAGGAAATTAAAAAGACAATATTATCAGGTGATTAACTTACCATTTTCCACATAAAGTAGGGAAAGTAAACAAAAATAGGAATTGGGAAGATCTGAAAAACATGTTTTTCTTTTTAAGATTTCTTTTAAATTTGTAAGTAATCTCTATACCCACTGTGGGGTTCCAGCTCACAACCCTGGGATCAAGAGTACCATGTTCTACCTACTGACCCAGCCAGGCACCCCTGAAAAACATGGTTTTCTAAATAAAAGAGACACGAGGCATACAAATCAAATGATATTACTCTCTGGAAATGGAAACGATGTCTTCCTTTCAAATGTTATTTGAAATCAATCTCTTTATTGTTCCACACAGAGATGCTGAATTAAAAACATTTGAGCAGAACAAATTAAAATAGTATTAGGAAGTTAGGTTATGTGACACATTCCTAGTAGATACACTGTTGTAATAGTATTTACTAAGAATTTTTTTTTTGGTCTGAATTTTTTAAGTGTAATATTACAAAGTGATTAAAACCAATTGTTAATGTTTTTATGAACTTCAAAATAGTTCAATTCAAAAATAAGTCTCTGTACTAGTATTATTACCTACTTGTAAGAGAAATAATACGAATCATGGGGCCTGGTACACAGAACATGTAAATGAATGAGTGAATGAATGAATGAATGCGTGTGAATTAACAGATATTAATGCTCTCCAATTAGGAAAGAAAACAAGAAGGAAATTATTTCTATTAAATTAAAACAAACTAAGAATCCAAAAGCATGCTATATACAAACTCTAAAATGAAAGAAAATGAGCACCTCAAAGCTGAAATATATATTACTGTATTAGGGGGAAAAAGAGGTATCTTTAGTATCAAATTAAAATAAAATTAAAGACAGAAGAGCCACAGATAAACATATCTGTTCTTATATACACAGGTGCTTGACTAAGGAACAAAATGTCACTTTCATCACTAAAGGAAAAAGATCTATTGCTGGAAGGGAAAAGATTTGCTCTTTATCCCTTATAAATGTCTATGCAGATTAGTGGGTGCCCAGAACAAGTGCCTGACACTAAATAAATATTTGTCAAATAAGTGAATCATATCAAATCAAGAAACTCAATATATGGGAATAACTGGTCAAACTGATAGCTGAGGAAGAGAGTGATAATTTGGAAGATCAAGAAAAGAAACACTCTTAGAAGGCATTAGGGTAGAAAACAGGCATGAAAAAAAATAGTAATTAAAAATAAATAAATCCAGGAGGTTGTGTAAAGAAGAGTGAAGCCTAGCGAAGCCTACCATTGATATAGCTTTACTAGTGAGTTTATAAAATCTTTATGGAACAGATAATCCATACTTTAAAGGAACACTTCCATAAGAGAGGGAAAGCAGCCAAACTCCTTTTCTAACAGAACTAGAATAAAATATTAGCTAGCCAGACTCAACAGGGTATTAGAAAAAGAAAACATCACGGTGAAGTAGGGTTTATTCTAGGAATGCAAGAATGGTTCAAGTAAGGTCAAATTACAAGTCTAGAAGGCAGAATGACTTGTGGTTATAACTTTTCCTCTGCCAGAGAAGAACTTTTCCATCCAACAAAGAAGACATTCCTTCCACATGCCCAGGAGCCTACAGTCAGTGTAATTAACCAGTAACCTCTCCAAGGTCAAAGAAGAGGCCCCCCTCATTACAGATACTGGAGCATGATGCAGCGCAAGGAATCACCCCGAGGATCACTAGCTGCTATTCTGATTCTCTAGTGCATTCACTAGGTCTTGAGTTGAGAAGGGAAGAAGATTTTGCCATTCCAGAAAGGAGAGTGCTGGTTGCCACAACTGGAATAAGGTTAGCCATCACCAAATTGAATTATATCATTACTATTATTACTCTGAAGTCCTACCATTACAGTAAAAACTTAAACATATCTAAATACTAGATATTTGTCTACTTTCCCCATGGCATTAAGGGTGTTCTTATGATGTGAATATCTTTTACCTAGAGTGTCAGTAATCAACAAATCATAAATGAGAACAGTTTTGAATAAGGAATGAACCAGAATTATTCATAAAATATAAGTAAGAAAGCCCTCGCAGGTGATGACTTTGTCTGATTTCGTTAGTTTCTCCTGCAGACACCAAAGGGTCTGATGCCCAAGGGTCTGATAAGTACTTGTTAAAATTGACTGAGTTAGAGGATAAAAATTGAATAGGTTTCTATGAGTAAGACAGCAGCCGCTTTATTAGGAGGTTTAAATGTATGTGTCCTCCTAAAAATGTCGAAGTCAAGGTCCTTGACCCCAAGCGAACATTGAAGGTGTTGTAGTGTGATTTTTCATTCTCATGGGAAAAGTACCAGATCACTGAGCACAGAGCCTGTAATCATTGACTCCCTTATTTCAACAATTAAGTTTTTTGTTTTTTTTTTTTTGAGAGAGAGAGTGCAGCACAGGGGCAGGGGCAGAGAGAGAGGGAGAGAGAATCTTTAGCTCAGCAGGGAGCCAATGACACCAGGCTCGATTTCACAACCCTGAGATCATGACCTGAGCTGAAGTCAAGAGTCAGTTGCTTAACTCACTGAGCCACCCAGGAGCCCCTGACAGTTACTCTTTCCATAGCCATTCAGCTAATTTAGATTGAGGAGGGGAAACTAGATACAAACAGAAAGAAAAGTATAGAAGGGTCTTCACAAGATTGTTAACATTTATAATAGACGCAGGGAACTGCAGGCAGAAAAAAAAAGGCTGGGCCTTAAAAAACAAATCACACTATTTTTTTTTTTTTAAGATTTTATTTATTTATATGACAGAGAGAGACACAGCGAGAGAGGGACCACAAGCAGGGGGAGTGGGAGAGGGAGAAGCAGGCTTCCCGCCGAGCAGGGAGCCCGATGCGGGGCTCGATCCCAGGATCCTGGGATCATGACCAGAGCCGAAGGCAGACGTTTAACGACTGAGCCACCCAGGCGCCCCACACTATTTTCATTGTTGGAAAACCTTAGATCCTTTTGTCATTTTCTTCTTTCAGACATGCAAACTGAAAGTAAAGAATGTCTTTAACAGGGGCGCCTGGGTGGCTCAGTTGGTTAAGCGACTGCCTTCGGCTCAGGTCATGATCCTGGAGTCCCTGGATCGATTCCCGCATTGGGCTCCCTGCTCAGCAGGAAGCCTGCTTCTCCCTCTCCCACTCCCCGTTTGTGTTCCCTCTCTCGCTGTGTCTTTCTCTGTCAAATAAATAAATAAAATCTTAAAAAAAAAAAAAAAGAATGTCTTTAACAGATGCAAATCTGTACACAACCCGAAATGATTTGCATACATCCTACCATCTTCTATACTACACGAGGCTACTCAACGTTCATTTATTTCTCTGAATTTTTTTCTTCCATTTCTTTGTTACTGCTTCTTTTTGACTTCTCAAAACCTTTATCATCCTTCGAGATCCAATTTGGCCATTTCTGCTTCACATGAGACCCCTCAAATGGCAACCCTTTTTCCTGGGCTCGCCACTGGCCACCCCAAAACAAGCGACCAACCAACCAACCAACCAACCAACCAACAACGGGCACTGTGCTTACTGAAGGTGCAGGAACCATTACGATGTCAGGCCCCTATGCAAGGATTATTCTAACCAAGCAAAACATCAACATAATGGCCATTAGTGCCAACGAACACATTTCATAATTTTAAGCATCTTTAACAAAAGTCACACTGAATAAATCTAGACATGGAGGGTTTTGTTTTTGTTTTTTTTTAACTAGGAGAAACCTACATATAGTAAACTACAGATGTCATTTGGCAGTAATGTTATGTAATATACACATATATACACACAGATCCCAAACTTAAAAGATTAAGAAAATATGCCAAAACTTTAAGTGGTATGATTTTAATTTTTCTTTCCTAGACTTTTCTAAATTTTCCTGTTACTACTCTTAAAATCAGAAACAAAAAAACCCCACTCCTTTTACTTTTGTTAAACTCATATCCCATCATAAATTAGAACACATCAAAATCATAAGGATTCCCCGAAGCTTCTTTTGAGTCCTTTCTTTGTATTCATTTATTAATTTATTAATTTTTCAACAAATATTATCTACTTTGTGCCTGTGGGATGCTAGGTATTTTGCTACTTTATCTGAACTTCTCTTGTAACAGGATGCTCTTGTGTTGTACTTATGGTTTCCTTTGCTGCCCTGAATTTGATAATAAAGTGTTTTTATTCCTCAATCATTTATTGAACACCAGGTATGCAGTAGTCACTATACTAGATGGGCATATCAAGGAAATGTGACAGCAGATTAGCACCACACCCAGTGCAGGGGCAGACAAGTGTGTAAATAGCAGAACCGGGCTAATAAGCATGATAATATAGAAATGAGCACATAAAATCTGACTGCTTCACTCAGCCAAGCAAATACCGTCTAAAGTCTTCCTTCAGTGAAACCTTGACAGCTTCCTGATGGGCCTCCCTTGCAGGCTGAATCTCAAAATCCCTCCTGTGCCTCACTCTTTGGTGGATTCTGACTCAAAATAAACAGGAAGGTGTTAAACAGAAAAGACTTACATCCCAGAATTGCAGTGCTCCTTTTATTGTCAAAACCCTGGGGAAATTTTTATGGGCCAGGAGTTTTGAGGTGTTTGACCAAAGACTGAAGAACATAGTGCTGATTATTCTCAATCTGTTGTCATACTGATGCTGTATTTGGTATGCTAGCTGAGGCTGCTAGCTGGGGTTCTAAGGGATTGGATTAACTAATGCAAATCGGGCCCAATATGTGCACCACGCCAGGTGACACTGAAAGGCCATATAGCACCTGACCAGTGGAGAGGAATTCAGACCGATGACACCTGGATGTCTCTTTCTTTTTTTCTTTTTTTTGGTCATTAAGAGTGGATTGATAAAGGAAGAATTTGAATCTTTCAAGGCATGCTCCCTGACCTTCCCGGTACATAGGTAATGTTTCTACAGCCCTTTCTAAGGGCCAGGCTCTGTTCTAAGCACTTTGTGTATTAAGTCCTTTAATTCCCAAGCAATCCAATGAAGTAAGTCACATTATTATATTAACAAAGAAACTGAGACACAGAGAAATTGGCTTCTCAAGATAACACAGCTAGAAAGTGGCAAAGACAGCATTCCAACCCAAGTGTTCCTACCTTGCAAGCCAAGCTCTTACCTGCCATGCTGTATAGCACGATTGGATGAGGGTGGGTAGGGCTGCAGTTAGAGCTGGATGCCTGGTCTTGATGGAGATGGGAGGTGCCAAGGACCACCATGTCCAGCAGGCTCATAATGACAGCAGAGTAGGCACGTGATCGTGGTACAGGGGCAACCGATGAAAATCCTGGAACTTGGCATATTGCTCTAGTTCAAGCTCAATCCTTCCCTTGGCAGGGCAGCAATGTACCTCTATTGTTCTGCCACCTCTGGCCCTGTGCCCCAGTCCGGTGGGAAGCAAGTTGACCACCTCACTATGCTATAGAATAGTAGGTTTCATGGACCTGAGGAGCATGTAGAAGCAACTTCTTAAGATATCTTGATATGGTACATGTGTGATGGAGTAGAAAGTCAAACTCAACAAGAATACACTTTAGCAAAGTTTGGGCTAATTCAGGATTCTGGAGCCTGTGGGCGCCTCCTAATCCAGCGTAAAGGACAGGCAAGGGCACCTTGCTTTCCCTACCACATAGAAGGACAAACAGTACCCAGTAGGTCGTTTGGGAAACATGAGGCAGCACACATCACCTACCATTTAGAATATTCTGCTCTAATGCATTTTGGTTCTACAAGTGGCAGCTTTGAGTGGCATCTAGTCCAATAGAGGCTGTAGTACAGATCTGGTTACTCTCTTCTCATGAACCAGCAGACCCATGAACAAACCTAAGTCTTGTTTGTATCAATCTCTGTGAAGAGTCTGAGATTTTATCCTACTTGCAAACTTACAAGGTAGTTCTGGGTGCCGGGTGAAGACACCCAGCCTGCCCATTCGCTCCGAATGCCTTATATGCTTCCATGGTATTCTTCCATCTCTGCCCTTTTATGCCCCAACACAAGGAATGGGGCAACCCTTGCCCCCCAAAATGCGAGTAGTAAAGCCCTGATGAATTTTTTCAGAATTTTCTAATCAGAAAAATCTAGACAGAAGTTATTCTCACTTCCACATATGTTGAAGTTTTGTGTTACATCAACATTTTATTTTAATTACGCATGGGGAGACACAATCATCTTTTCAGCGCGTATGGACTCTTTTTTTTTTTTTTTAAAGATTTTATTTATTTGAGAGAGAGAATGAGAGAGAGCACATGAGAGGGGGGAGGGTCAGAGGGAGAAGCAGACTCCCCGCTGAGCAGGGAGCCCAACGCGGGACTCGATCCAGGGACTCCAGGATCATGACCTGAGCCGAAGGCAGTCGCTTAACCGACTGAGCCACCCAGGCGCCCCCAGTGTGTATGGACTCTTAAGTGTTTTGATCTCTCAGAGGCAAATTTGCCGCTGACTCTGTCCTCAACTTCACAAAAACAAGTGAGGCAATGCGTTGATGTTCCGGGATTCACTGCATTATTGTTACTCTGTCACCCAGAAACAGGTGGTCTTATGATAAGGTCTGTTGAAAGTGCATGCACAATGGCCCCTTGGACACTGGCAATTTCCCTGGCTGGCTGGAATATATGTCCCGTGCCATAATCCCCAGTACACAGGGTGGTTTCCTATAGCTACAGCACAGTCACTTGGGAGACAAGGGATGGAGAGTGAATGGTTTCACTTAATAAAACCCTACTGAGATTTCTGCTTTCTGTGTCCTGAACAAGGGGTCTCTCTAGCCAGTGTAGCAGAGCTTCTACCCGTCAACATGATAATGATTCTACTGAATTGGGAACCAAGACTGCCATGTGGCTTTTCTTGGCTCCCGGCGTATGAGGAAAACACACTCCTCTGGACTACATACTTAGCTTCTCCTTACATTGTCAAAGCAGTGTGCCACCCCTTCAGAGCTTTTCCAAGAGACGATAGCTCTGATCTCGGAATGTATTGTCATCTTCTGGCTATTTGGGAATGGGTGCTCTGAGAGAGCACGCAGAGGTACATCTTTTGGAATTCCACATGCTTGTATGTAGGTTTGTAAACCAATACCTTGCCCTGTGTTCTTCCAACACCCCCATAATGGAGGTCACATTTCCCTCTTTTTAGGTGCTACTATCTGGCTTTGAAGTTCCTTCAAGAAACCCAGATGGCTTTCCCTTTAATTCCCATGAAACTCTGCCAGCACACTTGCAGATGAGCCTCCCCCACACCTGCCTTTCCCTGGCATGACTGCATTCCACCCATGTTCCTTCTCGAACAGAGCAAGGCTCGGGTGTCCTGAGCCCACAGCATGGGCTCTGGCCAATAAAAGCCAAAAACTACCAAAAACCCACTCCAAGCTAAAAAATACAGAAAACCCAGTCCACACAGAGATGCTTATTCATTTTATAGTTTTGTAAAAACCTCAAGGAAGATCTTCTATGTAAGCTTTAACAGAAGAAAGTTTCCACGTATTTAAAATAAGAAAACAGAATGGCAAACATATTTGACGAGTAGCGATTTGAGTTATAAATGGTCATCCTGAAGTATTTTATCTTGTTTTTATATTAACATTTAAATATATTGTTCTAGAATTGTCTCATAAAGCCAGCACATTAAGAGAAAATTGTGATTATCATTGGTTCCCTATTCAGATTCTCATCTGTGAGCCATCTGATTCATGCTGAAATTTGACAAGTTCACTTTGTTCCTCCTCATAAATTTTTGGCATATATCACTTGGGTGGATGTTACGTATTTGAAACATAAATGTCGTGAAAATTAATCCCCCCAGCACTACAGCCGCTGCAACAGCTATGAGTGTGTGTCCTGGAAAAGGCAATGGTACTTCATCAACATAAATCTGCAACAGAAAAAGCACAGTCTTTTAGCTTTCTGAGTCTAGTCATTTAAGACGCTGAACTTTATATGATTTCCATAACAGTGGAGCCACTATTCATCAATTTAGCAAACTTCTGCTCAGATACATACAGATATTCAGCATCCACAAAGCCTAGAAACAGTCTCTGGACAATCTGGTAAGGAACAGTTTGCACGCAATACAGAATATAAATTCTATTGTCCTAGGTCTTTAACCACAGAGGTCGGCAGGATACTTAGATGGCAGGAAAACACTCTGTGTTCAGTTACAGAGGAACGGACAGAGTGCCCTGGAAACACAGTTAGGAAATGCCTAACTGCCGAGGGTGACCAGGGAATGTGCTTCCTGAGCTGCATCTTGAAGAATAAGTGCGTTCACAGACAAGGAGAAGAACGGGCATTCCACGGAGAGGGAATAAGCATGTGCTCCTTCAAGCTGTCATCTTTTTAGAAAATCCTCTATGTGCTAACAGAGGGAAACTTCTGTATATTCAAAATGCTTCTTACACCTGAATGGATAACTAATAAAAACAAGTGCCTAGAAGAGAGACAGGATTGTTGACAGAGAGGCACAGAGGTGTCTTTTTTCTCTGAGACTTGAGGCCAGGATGGGTGCCATATACGTTAATTCTAGAAGCAGGGGCATACAGAGAGAGAGTAAGATGGTTCAAGCCCAGTGACTTGGGTTTTCTCTGTGAAGTAGGAAGCTAGATCATATTTTGAGGTAGAAGAAAGTAGAGATGAGTGGAAATAGGACACTGGAGAATGTGGGAAAGTGCTAAGGATGGGTAAGCTGCTTTAGAATACAGCTCAAGTTAAAGGTACCACCATCCTCCCAGTGACCAAAGGAGGTATGCCTTTTCTTTGAAACAACCCTCGTATGCCATCAAATCTTTTACAATTTCTCTCAGATTCATTCTTTCCATTCCATTTTCAATCCTGCTACTGTGAGCTTTATCACCTCATTTTGTATGAACAAACCACTCAGCCTCCTCTCTGTGCTGTCAATCCATGTTGACATAATAACATTGCCAGATTCATCTTTGTAAGACACCCGTTTGTCTAAAAAACACTTAAAAAAAAAGTGAAGTTGCTTTATTTGCAACGAAAAGAATTTTGACGATACAGAACTGGTACCAGAAGTGGGATGTTATAAGCAGCAGAATTGAAAAGGTGGTCCTGGCTAAGTGGTGTGGAAAGCAGTGAGAAACCGTTCTTTCCCATCTGGGCAGATAAGTATCCTCGTGGTGATGGATCAGCTGGCTTAGCCATCTCCTGTTGTACTGTAGAGCCAATGGTGTGTGCCCAATGGTACTGGAATTATTGGGAATTTGATAGAAAACGTTAGATATTGGATGTGATATTCCACTTGTGGTCTTCAGGATGGTACTACAAGAAAACAAAAATCTTCCTTCTAAGCAGGACCATCAGAGGAGTATGGATGATTAGCTTTGTTAAGAAAGATCTAATCTGTTTGTGGCCAATGAGAGAGACAATTGTATGCTACATGTAATCACAAAAGTGAATTTTCTTTTCCATGCTGAAAGAGCCAGAGGAAACAATTCATTGTCATCTTGGTCTATTTGGCTTTTGTTTGCATCTTTCCATTCTGCTTCCTCAGTGTTGGATATCTCCCCTCTTAGTCTCCACAGCCCTCATGGCTGACAGCAGCCCTTGGGGCCACAAGCTGTTTTGTTCAATATCATCAAGAAAGAGCAAATCCATGTCTCAGCATTTGGTGCAAAAATCCTGTGATTCACTCTGACTGGACTGCTGTAGACCATGGTCTCCATCCCTGAACACCTTTTTTCAAAAATGTTTAATAGCTTCTTCTTGCTGACAGGAACATTCTAAAGTTCTTATTGTGAGCTTTAAGGTCTCCCACAGTTTGACCCTAACCTACCCACTTTCTTATACAGAACCTTACATTCCAGCCAAATGGATAGAAGCCGTTCAAGAGATAAGCTTGATGCTTTCTCTTACCTGTGTTTTTGCTGCTGCTGTTCCCTCTACCCAGAATGCCTTCCTTACCCATTTCTTACATAAAATAAAATTTTAGTCACCTTACTAGACGCTAGAAACATTTCACTTGTTCAGTTAAGCCATCCGTTATTTTTTAAGAGTAGAAGGCTGTATCACCTCTGAATTCTGTATTCGCCAGCTAAACGGCCACCTCTAAAGTTCTTGAAAACAGTTTTTCTTCAAATGTTTCCCTTCCACTCTTCTTTGACTATCCAAATATTCCACACCATGTCTAAAAAAAGGTTAAACGCCAGAATCAAAGAAGTGTGTCTCCTAGACACAATATCTCTTTACTGCCAAAATACTTAAATTTGTATTTCTTAAACACAAAGAATTCACTTAAATAGCCACAGTGTAATTGCCAAAATCAAGGCATTAACACCGAGACAGTGCTGTTCTCTAATCTACAGACGTTATTCAAATTTTGTCAATTATCCCAATGATGTCCTTTAAGGTGCACAAAAATCCTCATTGTTTCAGGATACTTTCAAAAGCAGGTGTCGACAGTCCCAAGAAACTTACACTCTTTTTCTACTGTTGTTTAATGATTCTCCCTTGGTTAACTGTACAATCACTTCCTGTCTTTCTTTTATTTTTTTGTGGTTCCTCCTTCATTCCAGAAGCTTTGTCTCCTTCTGTTGACACTTCTTTTCAGCCTGAAGAAATTCTTTATATGTTTTTTTAAAAAGAGAAGTTCTGCCAATAGTGGATTATCTTTGTTTTCCTTCATCTAAGAGTGCTTTTATTTTTCCTTCATTCCTGAAGGATATTTTCACTGAATACAGAATTCTGGATTGGCAGTCCTTCCTCCCATGTTGGGCAACTTTCTTCTAGCTTCCATAGTTTCTGAGGAAAAATCAGCAGTCATTCAAATTATTGTTCACTTACATGGCTTTGTTGTTGCTGTTGTTTTGGCTGCTTTCAAAATTTTTTTCTTTATCTTTGATTTTTAGTAGTTTGGTCATGATATGTTTAGGCAGAATCTCTATATCTTGCTCTGGATTCACTAAGCTTCTTAAATATGTAAATTTACGTCTTCACCAAATTTGGGACATTTTCAGCCTTTATTCTTTCCTCTTTTCTCCTCCTTCTCCTTCCCCTCCCTTACCCCTTCCCTCCCCTGCACTCCTCCTACCACCTCCCTCTCCTCCCATTCCTCCTCCCTTTCCTCCCATTCCTCCTCCTCCTCCCCCTCATCGTCCTTCTTTTTTCTGCATCAATCCCTTTTTCCTGTCCTGCATGGACTCTGGGGACCTAAAGGTCAGACTTTCAATACTATCACATAGATCCCTGAGGCCATTCTTTTTAAAGTCTTTTTTTCTTCAGAGTGGATTTCTATTGATTTGTTTTCAAATTCACTGTTTTTCTCTGCATATTTGTTCTGCTAGCAAATCTATCCAGTGATTTTTAAATTTTAAATATTGTATTTTTCAGTTCTAAAATTTCCATTTGGTTTTCTTTTTTATAGCTTCCATTTCTCTGCTGAGAATTTCTCCCTTTCCCTTTTCAACTCATTTACTTTTACCTCACACAGTCTGGTTATCATGGCTGGTTTAAAACATCTGTCTAATCATTTCATTTGCCATCAATTGCTGATTGTCTTTTCTTTTGAGAATCTATTATATTTTCTTAGTTATTGGCATACTGAGTAATATGGGATTTTATCCTGGACATTTAAGATGTTTCTGTTGTGAGACTCCGAGTCTTACTAAAAATTCTCTGGAAAATATTGGGGTTTTGTTTGTTTTAGCAGTTGGGCTACACTGGTTGAGTTCAGATCAAGTTATGCTTTACTCTCAGTGGTGGCTCCGGTGTCAGTTCAGTTTCAAAACTTTGGCTATGCCCTTGTGTTTTTCTGGTTCCTGTGTCACTCAGGGGTTATTCCAGAACTTAAGTGAGGTGTTTATATTGCAGGTTTATTTTGAAGCCTTTGCTATGCTTCTTTGTTTTTGTTTTTTGAATGACTATATTTTCACCAATTTTATTTTATTTTTTAAGTTTTTATTTAAATTCCAGTTAGTTAACACGCATTTACAGCAGTGCAGATCCATTGCTGGGGCTGGCCTTAGGCAGGGTCAAGATAGAAAAAGGCAAGGGGTGGGGGAAGAGGGAGGAGGGGGAGAGGGAAAGAGGAAGGAAAGGAGGGAGGGGAGAGAGAGAGAGAGATCTTGTTTTTGATAATGTGGTAACAGTATTTGATAATGAATGAGTCATTAATCAATTTAATCAAATCCTCATTCCTTCTCATCCTGGTAGCAATTGTCGTTATGTGAAGAAGCATAACTTAATTATTGCACATCATGGGGTAATTTGGGGAGATTGATTTTGGTTCCCAAAACTTTCAGATCTTGATGGCTTTTGGCGTATTAAGACTCTACCATTACAATGAAATAATCAGGAAGATTGTAATGGAAACTAAAATGTTATAGACATATGTTTCTTTGGGGACATAGGGTGAGAGGAAATGTGGTAAAAGTCTGAAAAGGAGTTAAAAATGGAAGATGGAGAGAGAACAAAAACAAATACAGGCACTTATTAAAATTTTCCCACCTCTGATGGGTCCTGTTATGTGTCATACACTCTACCTTCATCATTACTGACAATGTCACCCCCCTTTCTCCAGGATCCCCTGTCTCCAGGACCTGTCCATCACACAAATTTTGCCGTTTTTCTCTTTTGTGTCTCTTGCACTGACACTTGTCATGCTACTTCCCCAGCCATCACCCCATTGGTACCTTGTGCATTTACCATACCTGAAATTCTTCAACTAAGTTACAAAAAGTGACCCCCGGAACAACGGACACTCTGAAGTGAAAAAGCTCAGAGCCCTGTGGAAAAAAAACACCTGGTCATTAGCAGCATAGACACATATGTTCCTTTAAGTTAAAATACACACTGGAGCCACTTAACCTATAGATATTGCATAGAAAGATACAATCTCCTTCCTAAGGCATCTACTTCATGTATCAAAATAAAAATGGAGGAAGAAGGACAATAGCTGAAACTTGGTTTTAGAATGAAGAAATATAAGGCGCCTGGGTGGCTCAGTCGTTAAGTGTCTGCCTTCGGCTCAGGTCATGGTCCCAGGGTCCTGGGATCAAGCCCCGCATCGGGCTCCCTGCTCGGCAGGAAGCCTGCTTTTCCCTCTACCACTCCCCCTACTTGTGTTCCCTCTCACTGTGTCTCTCTCTGTCAAATAAATAAACAAAATCTTAAAAAAAAAAAAAAAGAATGAAGAAATATAAACATAAAGCCTAACATGACCTTGACAGGTAATTTGGGCTAATCCTCATATTCATGGTTTTGATATGTCCACTTGTTTTTATCGGCTTTTATAACAATTACCTGGATTATATCAACTTCATGTGTTCTTACGGGCAGCTAGAACCAGAAGACATACCTGTGTACATCCAGATGAAGGATACCAAAACTGTTTTATTCCCTTAATTTTGGAAATACCCTTTCTACTCCATCTTGAAAAATAATCTATTAGTTTTGCCTATCAGCTCAAAAAATAGTAAGTTAATGTTAAATTCAACTTTCAGATACTTTTAGAAATAATAATATCAAGAGAAAGGGAGGAAAAATAAACACCCTCCATATATTTTAAAGATGCAATTTCTACCATTGATGGACACTTATACTTTAAAACTTAAACCAATCTTTGTTTAGACATGTATGTTTTACTTCAATGCAAAACAGGAAAAACAAAAGTGCTGTCAACTCACCTTTATACTTAAGTTGAGGCCTAAAGGATTATACACTGGAGCATTAAGACGTGGTTCTAAGTAATTTTTCAACTTTTTTACATTGTCTGGTACACTGTGTTCTAAAAGTACATGAAGTATATTTTAAGCACACTGATAATATTTTCACATTTTGCATAAAATTTGCTACATAATCAAGGTACAATGAAGGATTTCACTCTGTAACATGACTAAGTTATCCCAGACTTTTGATTTGGCTTGACTATATAGAAAATATATTTAGGAAAAATTAGGCCGTGTAGCTAACATTGCATCTCCTCAGGGACACTATCAAGAAGGATAAGACCTCTGGGGTGCCTGGGTGGCTCAGTCAGTTAAGAGTCTGACTTTTGACTTCAGCTCAGGTCATGATCTAAGGATCGTGAGGTCGAGCAGCACATTGGGCTCTGAGCTGGGCGTGGAGCCTGCTTAAGATTCTCTCTCTCCCTCTGCCCCTCCCCAAGTAAAAAAGATTTTTACTATTTATTTTATTATTATTTTTTTAGTAGGCTACATGTCCAGCATGGAACCCAATGTGGGGCTTGAGCTCATGACCCTGAGATCAAGACCTGAGCTGAGATCAAGAGTCAGATGCTTAACCAACTGAGCCACCCAGATGCCCCAAAGATTTTATTGTTAAGTAATCTCTACACCCAATGTGGGATTTGAACTTATAACCCCAAGATCAAGAGTCGCATGCTTTACTGACTGAGCCAGCCAGGTACCCCTCATTTTTCTTATTTAATAAAGTTTCTGCATCTCTTAAATTATTTTACCATAGAAATTTGAAGAAACTTTGCTTGTAAAATTAGAAGATAGATTCTTTTTTTTTTAAGTTTTATTTATTTAAGTAATCTCTACACCCAACGTGAAGCTTGAACTCATGACCTGAGATCAAGAGTCGCATGCTCTTCGGACTGAGCCAGCCTGGTGCCCCTAGAAGACAGGTTCTATAGGCTCTCTGGCTATACTTTTAGAACTTCCTCTGTAATATCGCAAAAGCAGTCAAAAGAGACAATTAGACCAACATGTAGCACAAACTCAATCATTTTTGCCTCTCATCTACAAAACGGCTTTTCAAATATTTTACCAAAAATGCTTTTATGCCATGAAATCCAGGGCACCGAAAGTAATAATGAAATAAATGGGAGAAAGAGGAGGGGAGTGAATAGCAACATGCCAGTTGATTCAACTTCTTCTCCAAAGAGGGGCACCTGGGTGGCTCACTCAGTTAGGTGTCCGACTCTTGGTTGTTCTTTGTGTAAACAGATTTTATAAGCCACTTACCTAGGTAGTAACAACATTAATTATTAGACAAAATAACTGTAGAAGAAAGCAAACCCTACTTAGTTTCCAGTTTTCCCTCCTATTCACTTCAGTCACGGTAACCAGATATGGAGTTTCCACTGGGATACGTCCATCCTCACTGTAAATTTCCAAAGAAACTGGATATTGTGTAACTGGAAACTTAAAACGAGGAACCTAAAGTTCAAATTCCAAGAATGAATGTCAATTTGGAAAATTCAAGACTAATTTCATTTCCTCATAAAAGGTAAATAAATACATTTCCCCAAGAGTTTGGCCATTCTTAAATGACATGTGCCTCTTAGGATTCCTGCCTTCTCAGCGCATGAAAAACAATCTGTCTTACAGTAGAATGAATGTGAACTCCAAAAGTAATACACAGATATTGTGGTAACAAAATTTGTAACTTTCTTTTGGCCCTTTTCAGGAATTTCTTATGATGGTATTCAAACTTTTTTGGCTAACTCATATATCATAGGGCACTGCATGAATTGGACCTTGACCACCTCCTTTCTGCCTCTCTCCCATCCAGCCATGATCTTTCAGCCACACTCTTGAAGCTCAGGCTCTGGAGTCAGAGTTCAAATCTAGCTCTCTCACATATTGATGATGTAATCTTTGGCAAATTACCTGGCTTCTCTATGCCTCAAATTAAATGAGGCAAATCATGGAGAATGCTTAGAGCAGTGTTTAGTAGATAGTAAATGCTCAAGAAATATTATTGCAATTCAGTGAGGGGAGAGTTGTAGGGGTATATATAACTACCCTCATAACTCACTGCGAATGCTATGCTCGATATGGTATTAAGTGATTTTATCTTTATATAAAGGATATATACATATATATAGAGAGAGAGAGAGAGAGAGGGTCTATAATGCTATTATATAGGCTTACAAGGCCTTGAAATAGATCTACTTAAGCGCACATTTAACTTAGCTAATACAAACACCAATATCCATCTGATAGACCTCTGAATGCTTTAAGACTAACAGAATCAAATATTTGACACAGAACCCATTCTCTTAACCAACATTCTATACTGTCTTCTATTTTGTCAATACTACCAAACTGAACTCCTTGATTACAAGGACTTCAACTTCTATATTCCCAGTACTGATACACATTAGATACTCAGTAATTTCTGAATGAATCAATATCCATCGTAATCTAGTGTAGTGTATGACAGGTTACAAATTGTTTTCATATACACACGTGTGTGTATCTTTATAAGAATCCTGTGAAATGGACAGTGTGGGCAGGTATTATTCTATTTTGCAGAGGTGGTTTGTTACCTTGTTTTGGGATATTTAAATCCAGATCTTCCTAGCTCTGTGTCCTGTTTAGTTCTATGTCATAATAAGACATTAGTTCCACGTCTTAACTTTCATATTTAATCAAAATGCACACTTCAAAATCTTATATTAATATGAAAGTACTTAGTCTTCAGGCAATTAAAAATTACCTTACCTTTTCTCTGCAATCTGAGAAAGCAACAGCATGTGAAAACTTCTGATCGTTTGTGCAGTTACACTCCTCCCGAGTAGACATGTTAGCACACTGCTTGAATTTACCAGATCTCTGCAAATAGAATATAGGTTGACTTGCTTTTTTTGTGGCAGAACATCTGCAAATGGAGTAAATGTTCACTAAATATTTGTTTCCTGAATGAATAAAATCCCTGAGAAGGTAAGAGGGGGGGGAAAGTCCATTAATAATGGACTAAAAGTACAGTATTTCTGAATTTTGTTTCCTCGCTTGGTAATTTGATCTCAAGTATCAGCTTCTTGCCAGGTTGATGATTAACATGCATGAGACCTACAAAGCCTGTGTTATTCTGAATGCAGCACATGAGGACCACCAGACTCCCTGTTCTGCCCCCCCCCCCCCCATTGCAGGCATGAAGACAGAGACCTAGAAGGAGCCAATGTGATATGATGGGACTGTGGACTCTATGGAACCCTCTCCAAGTCTACTGTTTCAAACTGCCTTTCTTCGTGGCATTCACTAATGCCATTTAAAATCTCCATTATATTGGGCGCCTGGGTGGCTCAGTTGGTTGAGCGACTGCCTTCGGCTCAGGTCATGATCCTGGAGTCCTGGGATCGAGTCCCGCATCGGGCTCCCTGCTCAGCGGGGGGTCTGCTTCTCCCTCTGACCCTCTTCCCTCTTGTGCTGTCTCTCATTCTCTCTCGCAAATAAATAAAATCTTTAAAAAAAAATCTCCATTATAACTGTCCATTTGTCATTCATTTTTTATTTGATCACTCTTGCTAGAGATTGGCTTTTGATTTTGATTATCAGCTCTATTTTTTTTTTAAATGTTATTCTTCCTTTTACCTTTTATTTTAGGATTACCATCCCCCCAGCTTCTTTTTTCTTCTTCTTTTTATTGAGATAAAATTCACCATTCTAACCATTTTCAAGTGTACAATTTGGTGAGTTTTGGTACATTAGCAACGTTGTTCAATCATCACCACTGTCTAATTCCAGAACATTTTCATCACCCCAAATGGAAACCCTGTACCCATTAATAGTTACTCCCCACTGGGGCTCCTACTTGGTTCAGTCAGTGGAACATGGGACTCTTGATCTCAGGGCTGTGAGTTCAAACCCCACTGGTGGGTGTCGAGATTACTTAAAAATAAAATCTTAAAAAAAATAGTTACTCTTCATTTACCCTTTCCCCCAGCCCATCTATTCATTCTATTTTCTATCTCCATGAATTTTCCTATTCCAGACATCTTATATAAGTGGAAATATACAATATGTAGCCTTTTGTGTCTGTTTTCTTTTGTTCAATACTGTTTTTGAGGTTCACCCATGCTGTGGCATATGGCAATACTTCATTCCTTTTTATGACTGAGTAATATTCTATTGTGTGGATATTGCCTATTTTGTTTATCCATTCATCAGTTAATGGATATTTGGTTGTTTCCCTTCTTTGGCTATTATGCATAATGTTGATATAAATTTTCTGTTTGAACATACATTTTCAATTTTGGGGGCATGTATATCTAGGAGTAAAATTGTTGGGCCATAGAGTAATTCTGTATGTTTAACTTTCTGAAGACCTGCCAAAATGTTTGCTGCACCATTTCATATTCTCCTCAGCAATGTATGAGGGTTCTAATTTCTCCACATCCTCACCAACATTTGTCATTTTCCATTAAAAATATTATTATAGGCATCCTAATGTGTGTGAAGCGGTATCTCATTGTGATTTTGATTTACATTTACGTAAGGACTAATGATATTGAGCATCATTCATGGGCTTATTGGCCATCTGTATATCTTCTTTGGAGGACTGTCTATTTAGAGACTTCATCTATTTCTGACTGAGTGGTTTGTCTCTTTGTTGTGGAGTTGTAAGAGATCTTGAGAATGTCTAGATACTAGATCCTTATCAGATATATGAATTGCAAATATATCTCTCATTCAGTGAGTGTCTTTTCACTTTCTTGACAGTGTCCTTTCAACTACACACAAAAGTTTTTAATTTTGATGAAGTTCAATTTATTTCTCTGTCATTTCTTGTGCTTTAGGGTCATATTTAACAAATCATCACCTTATCCAAAGAGACAAAGGTATACACTTATAGTTCCCTATAAGAGTTTTGTGCTTTAGCTCTTACGTTTAGGTTTTCAATCCATTTTAAATTAATTTTTGTAGATGGTGCAAGATAGGTGTCCAAATTCATCCTACTGAATGTAGATATTCATTCAGTTGTCACGGCACCATTTGTTAGAAAACCTATTCTCTCTCCTTTGAGTGGCCTTGGCACACAGGTCAAAACTCAGTTGACCACAGACGTATGGGTTTTTTCTGGATTCTCGATTTTATTCCATGGATATATATGTCTATCCTTATGCCATTATCACACTGTTTTGATTACTATAGTTTTATAGTAAATTTCAAAATTGTGAAGTATGGGTTCTCCAACTTTGTCTTCTTTTTCCAAGATTGTTTTGGCTGGCAGAGTCTCTTGAAATTCTTTATGAATTTTAAAATCAGCTTTTACATTCATGCAAAAAGGCATTCAGAATTTTAATAGGGAATGCATTTAGTCTGTAAATCAGTTTGGGGAGTATTGTCATTGTAAGAATATTAAGTCTTCCATTCATGAACATGGGATTTTTCCCACATTTAATTCCCTTTTAACTTCTTCAGCTATGTTTTGTAGCTTTCAGTGTCCAAGTTCTGTATTTTCTGGGCTATATTTATTCCTAAATATTTTATCATTTGTGATGCTATTGTAAATGGAATTATTTTAATTTCACTTTTGTTCATTCTAGTATACAGAAATACAATTTTTTGTGTGTATTGATCTTGTGGCCTGCATCTCTTTTATAAACTCTAAGTTTTTTTGTTTTTGTGGATTCTTTAAAATTATATGTATCTTATTAATATACATATTATATATAACGTATATATAATATCATGTCATCTGTGAACAGAGATCATTTTATTTCTTCCTTTCTAATCTGGATGCTTTTTATTTCTTTTCCTTGCCTAATTGTCCTGGCTAGAACTTCCAGTCCAATACTGGATAGAAGAGGCATGAGCCTTGTCTTGTTCTTGGTCTTAAGGGAAAAGCTTCTAATCTTTCACCATTAAGTATGATGTTAGCAGTGGGTATTTCATAGATGCCCTTTATCAGGTTGAGAAGTTACCCTTTATTACTAGTTTGTTGAGTGCTTTTATCATGAAAGGTCATTGGATTTTGTCAAAAGCCTTTTCTGCATCAATTGAGATGATCATGTATATTTTCCTTTCATTCTATTAATGTGGTGCATTACAGTGATTGATTTCTTACGTTAAGCCACCTTTGTGTTCCTGGGACAAATCTCACTTGGTCACGGTCTATGATCCTTTTATTATGCTGTTGAATTTGGTTTGCTAGTATTGTTGTAGGGTTTTTTTGTCTCTAATATTCATAAGGGATATTGGTTTGAAATTTTCTCTCAATGTGTTTATCTGGCTTTGGTATCACGGTAATGCTAGCCTCTTAGAATCAGGAAGTGTTCCCTTCTCTTCTATTTTTTTGGAAAAGCTTGACAACTATTGATGTTAAATTTTCTTTAAATGTTTGGTAGAATTCACCAATGAAGCCACCTGATCTTTTCTTTGTTGGGAGGTTTTTGATTACTGACTGACTCAATCTCTCTACTTGTCTTGGAGTTATTTAGATTTTCTATTTCATTTTCAGTCAGTTTAGGTCATTTCTGTTTTTCCATGAATGTTTCCATCTCATCTAGGTATCCAATTGTTCATAGTACTCTTATAAATAAATATATATATTTATTTTTGTAAAGTTAATAGTAATATCCCATGTCCATTTCTGATTTTAGTTGTCTTTTCTTTTTTTCTTTGTCAGTCTATTTAAAGGTTTGTTGATCTTTTCAAAGAACCAACTTTTGGCTTTGTTATTCTTGCTACTATTCTTCAATTCTCTTCTTTATTCACCTCCACTCTAATCTTTATTATTTCCTTTCATCTGTTTACTTTGGATAATACCATATTATGTTAATTACTCTTTTTGATCAATAGGAGGACAAATCCCTCATTCATTTCCTGTTCTTCAAATTATTTATTTATTAATACCTATTTTCTTTTCAGTACGAACTTTAGAAAAAGCCCATTCTGTTCCCTCAAACATATTCTGTTGGGGTTTAGACTGTAATTGCACTGATTTTATAGATTAATCTGGAGAGAACTGAGCTTTATAATGGTGAAGCTTCCCATCAAGAACGTGAGACTTCTCTCAATCCAAGGTGTTTTTTATATGTTTCAGCTAAATCATATAATTTTTTCCGTGCCTGTCTTGCACATATTTTTAGATTAAATTCTACATCTATTATTATATACAAATGAAGAGTGAGTTGTTTTCCATTATTACTTCTAATTAGTTATTACAGATATATAGGAACATTACTGATTTTTCTTTGTGATTTTATATCCATTGGGCTACATTATTGATAATAATTATTAGTTTTAGTAGTTTGCCAGTTGTTTCTTCCATATTTTCTAAGTAATTACATGTGGGAATGGTGAGTTTTGTCTCTTTCCTATGTTTGTACTTTATTTTTCTTTGTCACATTGGCTTAGCCTGACTTTACAAAATGAAGTAAAATAGAAGCATTAAAGCACGAATGCTTCTAATATTTAATTTTATATGTTTGCTAAATACTTCTCACAGATTTTATTTATTAGATTGAGTAGTATCACTTCTATTTCTGTTTTACAGAAGTTTATTCAGAAATGGATGTTAAATTGTATCAAACATGTTTTATGGCTTCTAATGAGATTATTTTTCCTTTAATCCATTTATGAAGTGAATCAATTTAAAATGTTTCATATGCTCAAACCTTCTCACATTGGAGAAAGTCTAGTCTCCTGAAATACCAGAGTTAGTATATTCATGCATTTGCCTTACTAGTATTTTAGCTAGGATTTTTCACAAGTCAGACTAGACAAGAGATTTAGGGGTGGGTGAATTGACGATATAGGTGTGTATGCATACACAATTTTTTGGCATTTTTAAAAATTTTAATTTTAATGATTTAAAACTATAGAATATGGACTGTATTGAGCCTTTTTGGAATTCATTAAGACTTTATTACAAAATAAGCAGTCACTTAGTATGGATGTTCCATGTGGACTGAAAGGAATGTACATTCTCTGTTTTATGCAGATACGTTCACTATGCCCCAGGCTTTCTGGTTCTCCTGAGTCATGGAGTCCTTTCCTTTGAATGCCCTTGCGAGAATACCTCCTTGCCTGGGATGCTCTTTTTCTCTCCCTTACCCTCCTCTACACTCCTCCTTTCTTGGTTCACTCCTACTCATCTTTCAGTCTGACTCCCTTGGACTAGGTTCTATACCCCTGATCCACAGTCATATTGTGTGTTTTATGTCTGTTTCTACTACTTGTCTATCTTAAACTTAGGGGCAAGTAAGGATTAACTGGGAGATTTTTTTTTTAATGGAAATTTCAGGATTGCACCATAGTTTCTGATTCAGTAGCTGTGAGGTACAATTGAGAAAGCTACATTGTAGAAATATTCCTAGGTAATTCTGCTTCAGGTTATGCATGGTCATACTGTTCAGAAATAGTTTTGGTTTTTTTTTTTAAGATTTTATTTATTTTTTGACAGAGAGACACAGCGAGAGACGGAACACAGCAGGGGGAGTGGGAGAGGGAGAAGCAGGCTTCCCGCGGAGCAGGGAGCCCGATGCAGGGCTCGATCCCAGGACTCTGGGATCATGACCTGAGCCGAAGGCAGCTGCTTAACGACTGAGCCACCCAGGCGCCCCCAGAAATAGTATTTAATTTGTACAACTTTTTGTTTAACTCCTATTCTCCCCCGTTACAGTAAAGATCCATGAAGGTATCATGCTTATCTTGTTTGTTGCTGTATCCTCAGAGAAAGTCGATTTGTACAATGCCTGATAACACTGGAAATGCTGAAATTAACATATGTTGAATGCATAAAAAAGTGCATTAAAAAACTTATTGACTTAGCTATAAATGAGGTACATTTGCTATTCAACTCCTAAGAGAATCCTGAAAACATAAACAAACAAACTAAGGACTTCCATGTAAATATAGTAAAATCATATTTCAGTAGTGGACACAACAGGGCTTATCTTTGGAAAAGACTGGAATTGAAGAAGAATGCAGTATTATAGCTCGTCATTGCCTGGAGCAGAGCTTCTTACCCCAAAATGCAAGATTCAACAAGAAGTCAACCTCCTCATGTGTTGAGTATATAATAATATATGTACAAATGTGCATTATCAGATTGTTCAATAGTCTGAAAGCACTCCTTGTGTCTGGCACTGTTCTGGGTACGAAAGATGCAGTAAAGAGTAAAATAGATTTCAAAACAATAACAACCCTGACTTAATGTAGTTTACCTTTTTATGAAACACAGTAAATAAATGAGTAAAACGTTAAAATTGTAATAAGTGCACTGAAGAACAAGAAAGGAGAGAAGGGGGACAGGGAGTGGGTACCACTGGGGGTGGGGCTTCCAAGTCTAAATAGCATGGTCAAGGCAGCCCTCACAACGATGGTGACGTTTAAGCAAAGACCCGAAGACAGTGACAGAGTGCACCATGAACTATCTGGCAGAAGAGCATTCCAGACAGAGCAATTTCTTTGGCTTCAAAGGCCCTGAGATGGAAATTTGTCTGGCATATTTGAAGAACTACATGGAGGCCAGTGTGGCTGGAGCAGATTAACCCAGGGGGAAATCAGGTCAGATGGAATGCCAAGGCCAAATCATGAAGGACCTGACAGACCACTGTGAGAATTTGGCTTTAGTTCTGAATTACATGGAATGACGAGGAAGAGTTGTTGTTGTTGTTTTAAAGATTTTATTTATTTGACAGAGAGAGTACATCAGGAGGAGCGGCAGGCAAAGGGAGAGGGAGAGGCAGGCTCCCCGCCAAGCAGGGAGCCTGATGCGGGGCTTGATCCCAGCACCCCAGGATCAAGACCTGAGCTGAAGGCAGCCGCTTAACCAACTGAGCCACCCAGGCATCCCAACAAGGGAGAGTTTTGAACAAAAGAAACAAGCATTTTATGTCTTTCTATGTGTGTGTGTGTACATATACAATGCATGCACATATGGAATGGGTGTGAATGTTTGTGCACATCTATAGGTAGGCAGGTGTGTTCTGGAGAGAGATTCCACAGGCATCTGTGAGGTTTCCTCAAGAAGCTACCCCATCATGTATTCTTCCTCTTAACCTCATGGCTTCTGTCTGTTCTTTCTATCTTGTTCACTCCATACTCCAGAGAGGCGGAGTGCTGCTGGGTTTGGTTGTTTTCTAAGCAGACCATTGGTAGGAGTTTAAATGTGTTGTGTTGGATCAAATTGTCTTCTTTCTATAGGACACCTTTCGTTTCACTGGGCTGGCCATGTGAGATGGGTCTGGGGGCTCCTTTCATCTGAGAAAAGAAGCTGTCACCCCACTAATCCCCTTTGAAATCCAAAGAGGAACCTAGGAGACGTCAGCAGAAAGAAGTCCATTTAGATTTCTTGGCTCCAAAACCACATCCAGAAGTAGCAGTAAGAGGAAAGGGGCTAATGGGGCACCTGGGTGGCTCAGTCGGTTAGGTGTCTGACTTCAGCTCAGGTCATGATCTCAGGGTCCTGGGACTGAGCACCGCATCAGGCTCCCTGCTCAGTGGGGAGTCTGCTTCTCCCTTACCCTCTCTCCTTGCTCCTCCCCATTTATGCTCTGTGTCTCTCTTAAATAAATAAAATCTTTAAAAAAAAATGAAAGGGGGGACTAAAGGAGGAGGAGGAGGAACAAGGTAGTAGGAATAGTAATAAACACTGACATAGCAGGGCAGATGGAACATTATTTTGAATGAACCTTCTCATTTAGTCCCTACAGCTAGGTCCATCTGTAATTTCACTGAATGATTTCTTGAATTCAAATAAGAACTGGTTTGTATGTTCAAAAATTATTTACCTTTGACTTAGGAAATAGATTTCTTGGTATAGGTTTGCTGGGATCCACATGGTAAAAATTGTCTGTGAGTGGAATAGCAATTCCCATATTAGATGGAGGCCTGTAGTTTATCTGTAAGTGATTAAGCAAAGAAAACATGTAATTCATAATTATTTACGAAGTCTTTAACTTAAAAATCTTGGTTTTCCAGAAAAGCATTCAAAGCAAATATTTCATTTTTAGTTCCAGGCATTCGAGTAAATTTCTATTCTCCCTGCACTCCCTACACCTTATTTTTCTGGGATTTCAACAACCTTAGCCCACAGCAATATAATTGTTTGGAACTTGTAAATAAGTGAAAAAAATTTTTAGTATGTAAAATAGCTACCATAAAGTAAATGCGAGAAAGTTTCAACACCTTATAAAAAGTCTTAGTGGTGTATTTAGTAAATAAATCTTCAAGTTCAGTCAGTTGCTTTTTTTGACACAGAGAAAATCATCAGTAATAAGTTCATCAGCAAAGAATAATAATACACATTTTTTAAAGTGTCACAGATTCTGACAAGGCAGAAATTAAAACTGTAACTACATTGAAATGGAACCAGTAAGATGGAACTAGGACAGGTCAACAGAATGGCCAATAACTGTATATAGCACAAAATCCCCAAGATTATGCCACTATAATATAGCATAAAATAATTTTTATGATGGTGAGACTGAGTTACCAGGAAAAGTCATTATTTCAGGAAATGTTAGCATTTTAGAAATTAATAATTGTCACATCCTCAAGATGACAGGAAGATTGAACCATAACTGGAGTGTTTTGTGCATCTCAGGAAAGAAATGCTACGATGGGATGGCCAGCCAACCACACAAAAGTAATATATCACAGGTAACCTTAAAACAATCTGCTTAGGTTTCTTACCGGTAAAGTTTTGATCATATTAAAACCCTGACTGTCTTTGTGAACACCGCTAATCCAGTCTTCTAGTGGGATGAGTTTACTAGGAATGTGATGCATAGATTTGAGATAACTACAGCTGTTTTTCAATGTTGGCACGACTGTCGTGACAAAGCACTCAGTAGATGCTCCCCAGACAACTAACGCCAATGAGGTTGAACCCTGAGAACATCCAAAGAAATTAAGGTTATTGAAAGTAACTGTTAAATTACTATTTCAATTTCCTTGCTGGTTATGGGTGTAGTGATCCAAAGGTGCACCAGCACCCCAATGTCTATAGCAGCAATGTCCACAATAGCCAAACTATGGAAAGAATCTAGATATCCATCAACAGATGAATGGATAAAGAAGATGTGGTATATCTATACAATGGAATATTACTCAGCCATCAGAAAGGATGAAATCTTACCATTTATACCAACGTGGATGGAACTGGAGGGTATTATGCTGAGTGAAATAAGTCAATCAGAGAAAGACAATTACCACATAGTTTCACTTAAATGAGAACTATAAGAAACAACGCAGAGGAAGGGGATTAAGCCTCACATCAGGCTCTGCACTCAGTGGGGAGTCTGCTTGTCCCTCTCCATCTCCCTCTGGCCATCCCCTCACTCATGCTCTCTCTGTGTCTCTCTCAAAACAAATAAATAAATTTTTTTTAATGTAGAAATACTAATAACTGTGATGATGTTGTAGACTCTGGTACCTCTATCCCCATACTCTGTAGCCATTAAAAATGGTATATTTTAAAAAATTTTTACCAAAACACATTGAACCAGAATCTATGCAGGATTCTACTATTAAAGGAAATGTGGCTAGGGGTGGGAGAGGCACAAATTAAGTAAGAGACAAGGAAACAAACATAAGAATCCAAAATGTTAGACAATCTATAACACAGCTGATCTGATTTCTACAATTCAATGGCAAATGAAGAAAATGGACTAGTATCTAAGACACTTAAGAGAAAATAATCACATACCATGTGAATCTTGTTTGGCTCCCAGTTCAAACAAAACAACTATAAAAATATCTTTGAGAAAACTGGGGAATTTGATTATGGACTAGGTTTTGTAGGATACCAAAAAAAAAAAAAGAAGAAGTTTTAGGAACAACAATGGCATGATAATGGTTATATGAGAGATAATGCACATATTTTTTAGAGATGTATACTGAGTCATATAAAGAGTGAAATGACATGATGCTTGCTTTCATTCTAAAATATCTCAGACTATAAAACAAAAACCAAAATGTTGGGGGGAGGATGATAAAACACAAGCAGCAAAATCTTGACTACCGTTTGAGTACTAGGTATATGGAAACTCTACTTTGGTCTATATCTGGAAGTCTTCATGATAAAGACAATTTTGGGATATGCAGAAAAAATATTTAGTGATTCAAAAGGATTAAATCATAATAGAGTTAAGTGGAAGGGGAAAAAATGTTTAAAGTGTATGTACAACGCTCTCCCAGTTTTAGGGAAAAAAGAAAAAAATACTGTCAGTTCATAGTGATTGAGCCTTTTCCATGTGCCAGACATTTATTTTTTTTAAAGATTTTATCTATTTATTTGACAGAGAGAGACACAGCGAGAGAGGGAACACAAGCAGGGGGAGTGGGAGAGGGAGAAGCAGGCTTCCCACGGAGCAGGGAGCCCGATGTGGGGCTCAATCCCAGGACCCTGGGATCATGACCTGAGCCGAAGGCAGACAGTTAATGACTGAGCCACCCAGGCGCCCCTCCACGTGCCAGACATTTAGACGCCCTACTTGAATGATCACGTTGAATTCTCAGAAACTACCCTGTGAGGCAGGTATTGTCATTATCATCTCCAATTCATAGATGAGGAAACTTAACCATAGTAAAGTGACCTTCCCAAGTTCACAGACGGCACCAAAAGTGAGATCTATACCAGGCAGTCTTATCCAAAGCTCATTCATTCTATAATGCTAAGGTTTTATTTATTTATTTGTCAGAGAGAGAAAGAGAGCACAAGCAAGGGGAGCTGCAGGCAGAGGGAGAAGCAGACTCCCTGCTGAGCAGGGAGCCCGATGCAGGACTCGATCCCAGGACCCTCAATCCCAGGACCCCAGGATCATGACCTGAGCCAAAGGCAGATGCTTAACTGACTGAGCCACCCAGGTATCCCTCGTAATGTTTTACTGCCTTTTTGTAATTGCCCAAATGTTAAAAGTGCTTAGTCATTCTTGAGAGGTAGGATTATGTGTGATTTTCCCTTCTTTCTCTTGGCTTATATTGTAAGTTTTCCATAATTAACAGACTTTTTTGTAATTAAAGAAAATCTTACTTGACGTAAAGCTTTGCTAGCTGCAGAAATTTTCATTACGTAACTATCAGTATCATCAAAAGAGCCTTCAGCTTTAACTTCCAACAAATTTGCATTTCCAACAATGACTTTCAGTAGTGGTATTTCGAGTGTTCGAACACCTATGGAAACAAGGCTAAAAGTTAAAATTAAATCATAGTGTGTCAATTATACTAAAAACATCTGGAAACTAAAAAAGAAAAATAATTAAATCATGAAAATTTTAAACAATTTCATAATGTCTAGCTAATCAGGATTCTAGAACAGCTACAGACTCTATTATGAACGCTTCATAATGGCTACAAATATAGTTAGGAATTTATATGGAGTTAACTTTGATGGCTCTTGGAAAAATTTAACTTCACAAATATTTTCTCACAGAAATATTGCTCCCTTCCATTTCTCATTCTTCAGCCAAGGTCTCAAATGCATGAAAAGGTCACTTGGACTGTACTGGTCACACTGAGCTGGATGGCTTAGTGAAGAAACTGAAGGATGCATGCTCAACTTCAAGAGCCATCAGCCCATGGTTGCCAAGACAAAATGAGGCAGGTAACATGACCTGTCATCAGGCCTATTTCTGCCTGCAGGCCACCTGCTTGCAATCGCTCCATACTGAGAAATTTACTAGAAAAAGAGATTTGACAGACTATGTAGTCTATCTGCCATCCTTACTAATCAGTAAATCAGGGCTGAGAAGTAGGAAATTATTTGCCTGAAGTCTCATCTACAACCCTTTCCCTTAAACCAAAGTGAGCTGGTTAGTGCTTCCTAAACAGTCTACTGGGTGTTTCTGTTAGAATGCAGATTCTGATTTACCAGGGTCTGCAGAGGGGACTGAATTTGTACATCCTCTACATTAGCTGTATTCAGGTATAACTGACGAAGAAAATTGTATATATTTAAAGTGTATAACGTGATGATTTCATATATATAGGTATCATATATATATTCATTTATATATATATATATATACACACACACACTGTGAAATGAATACCACAATTAAATTAACACATCCACCACCTCATAATTACTTTGTATGTGTAGTGAGAACATATAAGATCTACTCTCTTAGCAGTATTATTATTATGATGATTTTTTTTTGAGAGCGGGCAGAGAGGAGAGAGGGGGAAAGGGAGAGAGAGAGAATCTTAAGCAAGCCCCAAGTCCAGCACAGAGCCTAAAGCGGGTCTCAATCTCATGACCCTCTATCTCAGGACCCTGAGATCAGGACCTGAGCCAAAATCAGAAGTCGAATGCTTAACTGCCTGAGCCACCCAGGCACCTCCAATACAGTATTATTAACTATAGGTCCCATGGCATATGTTACATCCCCAGAACTTACTCATTTTACAATGAGAAGTTGTATCCACTCACCAACATCTGTACATTTTTTTCTACTCCCTAACCCCTAGCAACCAGCATTTATTCTACTCTCTATTTCTGTGAGTTAGACTTTTAAAAATTAGATTCCACGTCTGAGTGAGATAATATAGTACTTATCTATCTCTATGTGGCTTATTTCATTTAGCATATCCTCCAAGTTCATCCATGTTACTGCAAATGGCAGAATTTCCTTCTCTTTATGGCTTAATAATTAGCCATCTCTCTCTTCTCTCTCACAAACACACACACACACACACACACACACACACACACACACCATGTTTTCTTTATCCATTCTTCCATCAACCGACACTTAGGTTGTTTCTGTATCTTGGCTATTATAACCTGCAATGAACATGGGAGTGCAGATACCTCTTTGAGAAACTGATTTTGTTTCCTTCAGATATATACCCAGAAGTGGGATTTCTGGATCATATGGTAGTTCTATTTTTAATTTTTTGAGGAACTTCCATACTGTTTTCCATAGTGGCTGCCCCAGTTTACATTTCCTCCAATGGTGCATGAGGGTTCCCTTTTTGTCTACATCCTCACCAATGCTTGTCATCTCTTGTCTTTTTGATACTAGTCATTCTAACAGGTTTGAGGTGATATCTCACTGTGGTTTTGATTTGCATTTTCCTCATGCTTTGTGATGTTGAACACTTTCTCCTGTATTTGTTGGCCATGCATATGTCTTCTTCGAAAAATGTCTATTCAGGTTCTTTGCCCGTTTTTTAATTGCATTATTTGTGGGGTTTTGTTTGTTTTTTGCTATTGAGATGCATGAGTTCCTTATACACTTTAGATATTAACCTCTTATCGGATATATGGTTTGCCCATATTTTCTCCCACTCCATAAGCTGTCTTTTCATTTTGCTGGTTCCCTTTGCTGTGCAGAAGCTTTTTAGTTTGATGTAGTCCTACTTATTTACTTCTGTTTTTGTTGCCTTTGATTTTTGTGTCATATCCAGAAAAGTCAGTGCCAAGACCAAAGTCAAGGATCTTTTCCCCTATGTTTTCTTCTAGGAGTTTTATGGTTTTAGGTCTTACATTTAAGCCTTTAATCCATTTCATAAATTTTTGTGAGGGGTGTAAGATAAGGGTTCAGTTTCATTCTTTTGGATGTGATTATCCAGTTTTCCCTACATCATTATTGAAGAGACTATCTTTTTCCCCACTGTGTGTTCTTGGCTCCTTGTCAAATATTAATTAACCATATATGTGTGGGTTTATTTCTGGGCTGTCTATTTTACTCCACTGGGCTATGGTTTTTATGCCAGTACCATATTGTTTTGATTAATATAGTGTTGTAATATAGTTTGAAATCAGGGAGTATGATGCCTCCAGTTTTGTTCTTCCTGAAGACTTCTTTAGCTATTCAGGGTTTTTAATGTGATATATGATATTAACATAATGAAGGGTAAAAATCATTGATCATCTACATCACAATAGATGTAGAAAAAGCATTCAACAACATTCAACATCCATTCATGATAAAAACTCTCCACAAATTAGGTATAGAAGGAATGTATCTCAACACAATAAAGGTCATATATGACAAGACCGTAGCTAACTTCATACTCCTATGTCATCATACTCATCATAGTCAAAGCTTAAAACTTTGCCTCTAAGATCAGGAACAAGACAAGGATGCCTACTCTTGCTAATTCTGTTCAACATGGTACTGGAAGTCCTACCCAGAACAATTAGGCAAGAAAAAGAAATACAATGCATCCAAATCAGAAAGGAAGAAGTAAAATTGCTTCTGTTTGCAGATAACAGGATCTTATATAGAAATAAGTAAAGTTGCAGGATTCGGAATCAAAATACAAAAATCAGTTGTGTTTCTATATACTAACAATGAACTATCCAAAAGAGAAATTAAGAAAACAATCTCATTTACAATAGCATCAAAAAGAATAAAATACATAGGAGTAAATTTAACCAAAGAGGTGAAAGACCTGTACACTGAAAACTATGAGTTTCAGTGAAAGAAATTGAAGAAGACACAAATAAATGGAAAGATATCCTGTGTTCGTATATTGCAAGAATACTGTTAAAATGTTCATACCTATAGACTCAGTGCAATCCATATCAATATTCCAATAGGGTTTTTCAAAGAAATAGAAAAAACAGCCCTAAAATTTGTGTGGAACCACAAAAGATTCTACACTTCTAACAAGCAGCTAGGTGCTGCTGATGTGGTTGGTCTAGGCACCCACACTTTGAGTAGCATGCACTAGGCTTTTCTTCACAAAGAGGCAATTGAGTTGATTTGATTATTACTATTTGTTTCCATCAAACTGAATGAGTAAAACTGTACCATTCAACAATGAATTTGGTATATTTTAAAGCTGAAATATTTAGGACACTGTGGGACTTATAACAGAATATGAAGAGATAACAAAGGAACAGAGTTTTAACAATCCAGAATGGTGAAGATGATAGGTAAATTGTTTACTGTATTCTGAAACCAGTTAAGAAAGATCACACTATTCAAGAAGTGATATTGGAACAACTAGCTAACCACCTACAATATACCAAAGCAAAATCTACATAAATTAAAGACTTAGATGGAAAGTTAAAACTATAAAATTAAAACTCCAAAATTACTTGAAGGAAATATGGACAATTAGTCATATAATCAATGAGAAAGGATTCTAAGAGTTTCAAGAGGAAGTTTTTTTTTTTTTTAACAGTATTTAAGTCTACAATCTTGATTGAAACAGAGAGTTGTCCTCCAATTTTTTTTTTTTTTTTTGGTAATTTTCACTTGTATAAATTGTATTTGATTCTGTTTTTCAAATGAGCCTTTTTAAAAAAATTATGTTTTGCCCTTTCATTATGATTCAAAGATCTTCTTTTGTCTCTTTGAGAGTTTTACATATAGTTGGTTTATAGTGTCTTTCTGATTTTTCTATTGTCTCAAGTCCTTGGAGATTAAAGATCAAGTTCTTGGGGTGCCTCGATGGCTCAGTCAAGCAGCTGACTCTTGATCTCAGGTCTTGATTTCAGGGTCATGAGTTCAAGCCCTGCATTGGGCTCCATGCTGGGTGTGGAGCCTACTTTATAAGTAAGTGAGTAAGTAAATAAAATGAAAATAAAAATCAAGTTCTCTTTCTTATGTTAGGTCATTTCGTTACATAGTTTTAAAATGTTTTCCTCAATTCACGTTCCATGGAGATTGATTTTTCCATGGAAGTCTATATTCCCTGGATTATGGAAATGTTCCTACCAAGGGTTTTATGCTTGCCTATGCTGGAGCCCATGTGTTATAATTATTTCTCAGCTTGGGATTCCTACAACTAGTGTGTTGTCTCTAGGGGTTACACAGTCTTGGACTTTGGGGTTTCACAGGAGATGCTTTTTTTCCACTTTGAGTCTCATGGAGTTGATAATCCCCTGAACTCCCTCTTTGGATTGGTAGAGTTTTCATAATCCCCCTTTCATGATTTAAGCTCCCAGCTTTACTTAATGGTTTTGGTTCCAGCCTTCTACCACAAAGTATATTCTGCCAATGCCTGGGCGTTAAAATCCGTCCCTTTGCCTATATGGCCCATACTTGAGCCTCACATCTTTCAGGGTGCCACAAAGTAGCTAATTTCTTTGGCTTTGAGTTCCCTCTTCATTTCTGGTGACAGGATTTTCTTCTCTTTCCCTCCCTTCCCTCCATCTTTCCCTTCTCTCTTTCTAGCTCAGTTATTTACCAAAATTTTTGTTTTACTTTTCCAGTGTGCCATTTCTCCATCATCTTTTGTAAGTTTAATGTTACTTTTGCAATAAATAAATGCCATGGGAAAATAGAATACTATTTAAAAGTTATTTTTTGGCTTAAAATAAATACTTGAAATAACTACAACAATATCAAAGGAATGAAAGAGTTTTCTTTTCAGAGGACAGTAAAAATCTAAACGAAAATCCTGTGTAAACTTGGACTGCTAACTTAACCTCATTTTTCTCATTTGTAAATGAGGATTAAAATCTAGCCTTTTAGAGTTGCTATAAGCATTAAATTAAAAATACATAAAAATAATTTAGTACAGAGCCTCGCACATAGTAAGTGTTCAATAATTAGAAGCCAATACTGTTATTAACAGAATGCCAGCTACTATGTAAGCCAAAGATAATGGAAATATCAAAGAGTATATTTTACATTCAAGAAAAACAACATCTCCTTTGATGTTTCCCAGTAAAAATAAACTTACCTTTTGTATTAGGTATGATCTTAACTTCTAAAGTACGAGATTTCCCCAGATCAATGTATTTCAGGATATTGAGGGATAGGGAATGATCATGTTGAAACCAATAATTACATGGTTTTGCATATATAGACCACATTCGTCCATTCCTGTGCCCCAAGTTGTATAAGAACCAGGAGTCTTTTGGGAAGGTCATATTGTTGAGCACTCTTTCAGGCATGGTAGCAACAGCTAAAGCATTCTTAGCATCTAAAACGCTTATGATCAGGAAGCTGCTGTAACCAGGAATCACCACAGTCTTCTCTATATCCAGATCTTGAAATGAGGCATTAGTACCCGGAGCTAAAACAGGAATAATTTATTATAAAATAAAATAGCCAATGTTCTTCAAGCATACTGGTGGACATAATTGATGAAAACATTATTTGAGTTTTTAAACTATGGTCTTAACCAGAGAACACAGTGGCCAGATATGAGGGTAGAATTCAAATTATTTTATAGAAAGTATATCACAAATATGTCAAGCACAAACCTATACTTAAACCTTTACTATGAAACTAGTTCTATAAAATCCTCAGCAGAAAAAAAAAAACAAACAACCATCACCCATGTAGGGCTAAGTAATTATAAGAAAGCTGATTTCTCTACTTTAGAACTGCCAAGAGCCTTAATAACTTAGAATCTTTATTGTGATTCTACAAGAGAAGGATAATATAGCTAGTGTTTCCCCAGGATATTTATTGAGTAGATGAATAATTGATTGTTTAGGAAGAGCATGAAGACTTAAAAGAAACTAGACTTTAGGGCAGGACCGTGAGAAACATTCCCACGTAAGAGGATGTGAGAAGAGCCGCAAGAGGGCTCTTTCAAGGAAGGGGAGGTCGCCATAGTCAAATGTCTTTGATAGGTCAGGAAATATACCACCACACCAATGTTCTCCTCATTCTGAAAAAATCAATAGAAGTAGTCAGAAGAGACCATCATAGTTCCATGCTCTAATTCCTCCCACTCCATTATTTTTCTTATTTATTGGAGAGAGAGAGAGAGAAAGAGAGAGTGAGGGGAGAGACAGAGTAGGAGGAAGAGAGAGAATCCCAAGCAGACTCTTCACTGAGCGTGGAGCTGGACACAGGGCTCAATCCCAGGACCCTGAGTCCATGACCTGAGCAGGAACCAAGAGTTGGATGCTTAACCGACTGAGCCATCCAGCCGCCCCATTATTTCTCCCACTTTATACAAACCAACAAAAATCCTTTCCCACATTCCCTCCAACTGCCACATAATCTCTCCTCCCCTTATAGCAAAATCCCTCCCCCCAAAGAGTTGCTTTCATTCACTGTCTTCAATTCCTCTCTGTTTAGAGAAATTCAATTCCTACTGTTTAGAACCTAATCCAATCAGACTTTTTGTCTACACTACTCCACCCAACAAAAGATTTTGTCAAGGTTACCAATGACTTGCCCACAGATCTGCTGGTTGGTTTTCCTTCCTCATCTGACCTCACCTACTGGTTCCCTCCTTCTTGAAAGACTTTCCTCACACTTTCTCTTAATTCTTCTCTGAGCAGACCATCCACTCTCCTGTCCTGTGGGGGAAATTATGGGGCGGCTGGATGGCTCAGTCGGTTAAGCATCCAGCTCTTGTTTTCTGCTCAGGTCACGAATTCAGGGTCCTGGAATTGAGTCCTGTGTCCCCCGTCTTCCTAAACACTAACTGTTGCAATGCCAAGGATTGCAACTTTGGCCTTTTCCTTTCCATATTTATACTCATCTTCCAGGTGATGTCATCTGGTCTCATAGCATCAACTATCATACATATACTGACTGCTCAAATTTCTCTCTCCAGTCCAGATGCCTTCCCTGAACTCCAGGTTTGTCTTACTAAATATGAACCTCATTTCTCCACTTGGGTGAATAACAGTTATCTTAAATTTAATATAATCTCTCCCCTGATTACTGCAATCACAAAATTGATTTTTCTGCTTTCCTTCTTGACTTCTATCACCTGCCCAGCCCATTCTCAACACAGGAACCAAAGTGATCTTGTTAAAACCTAAGGCCAATCATGTTACTTTCTGCTTGAATGCCTCCAATGGCTTCCCATTTACTCACAATAAAAGCCAAATCCTTACAATAAACAATACTAATGTTGGATTTATATCTATTGTATATAATCCTTCAAATAGAAATATCCTACATAATTATTTTTTTAACATTCTATTTTTTAAAAGATTTTATTTATTTATTTAATTGACAGAGAGAGAGAGACAGCGAGAGAGGGAACACAAGCGGGGGGAGTGGGAGCAGGAGAAGCAGGCTTCCGGCCCAGCAGGGAGCCCGACGCAGGGCTCGATCCCAGGACCCTGGGATCATGACCTGAGCCAAAGGCCAGACCAACTGAGCCACCCAGGCGCCCCCCTACATAATTATTTTAATATGTAGGGCAAAATCTACATGGACTTCGTATTTTTTTTTTTTTTGGACTTCCTATTTTCTTTCACTTCTCCTTAATACTGTTTAAGACAAAATAACATTATAGGAATAAATGACAGGCACTACTATTGATGAAATATTAATGAAGTTATAGCTAGATTTTATTATATTAGAAATTAAAAATTCCTCCAGGAACCTAAGTGTATGTAGATTTCAGCAGCTTGCCAATTGGACTAAATTTTGAAATCTACTGTTCTTCTATAAATGAGCATGAACAATCTTCCCAAAAGATAATTCATTTTTTTCTAGCCATCAGAGATGTACCACATTATTATACTTACTTTGTGGTTGAAGAGTAAGTTTATAGAAGACATTTCCAGTTCGATTAATAGAAAGGGAACTAGACAAACAAGGGCTCGTATTCACTTCTTCTATTCCAAAAGGGTCTATCACTTCCGCAATAACAGAGGACAAAAATCCATCAGGAGTGTTATGTTGTAATACCTTTCTTATGTAAGCTGTTCCAGTTTTCCTGAAAACCGAACCAACAAACATCAAGCCATCTGGATAAAACAGTGGTTTAAATGAATAAGCTTGTGAACACATGATTTACAAATATACCACAAACAGCCAACAAATGAATAATTGGTCAACATTTGTTCAACCTCACTAGCAATCAGTGAAATGCCGGCTATAGCCACTGGATACAATTTCCCGCCCATCAAATTAACAAAGATTTTTAACTGACAGGGTTCAGGAGCAGCAAGGATTGAGTGGAGATAGGTACTCATCCACTACTGATGGACCATAAATTGGTACAAGCTTCCCAGAAAGCAAACTGACATTATGTAGTAAGAGCTCTAGCATTATATTTTTTCCCCTCTGATTCCATAAGTCTACTGACAGGGCTCTATCCTAATGCAATAACTTGAATCACAGGGGGAAAAAAAAAGCTTTTCATACATGAGATGTTCATCATGGCATTATGATAAAAATTAAAAATAAATAACAATAGGAAAATTAAGTAAATGATAATATATTATCTACTTAGAACAAATGCAACTATTAAAATCGTATTTAGAAAGTGTTTTTAATTACATAAGGAAAGTGGTCATATTATAATGTCTAAATGAAAGAAGCAATGTGAAAAATGCTAATTAAAAAATTTTAAATGCATATTTAAGAGGTTAATTGGTAATTCATCAAAATGTTAACAGTTGTGATTTTAATTCACTTCTTCATGTTTATCTGATTTTTTTTTAAGATTTTTAATTTATTTGACAGAACAAGTAGGCAGAGCGGCAGGCAGAGGGAGAGGGACAAGCAGACTCCGTGTTGAGTGTGGAGCCCGATGTGGGGCTGGATCCCAGGACCCTGAGATCATGACCTGAGCCAAATCAAGAGTTAGTCACTTAACCCGCTGAGCCACCCAGATACGCCCATGTTTATCTGACTTTTAAGAAATTTGTACAATGAGTAAGTACAAGGAAAAAAAATCTATTTTTAAAATGTTAACTTGGGATATCCACATGCAAAAAAAATAAATAAACCTAAACACAGACCTTACACCCTTCACAAAAATTAGCTCAAAATGGATCACAGACTTAAATATAAAATGCAAAACTATAAAGCTCGTACAAGATTAACACAGGAGAAAACCTACATGACCTTGGTCATAGGAATGACTTTTTAGATACAACACCGAAGGCACGATCCATGAAAGAAAAAAACTTGATAAGCCATACTTTATTGAAATTAAAAACTTCTCCCAAAATAAACTGTAGAGCAGGAAAAAAGCCTTTTTTTTTCTCTACCTCCCTAGATTCTGCACTTGGCGCCCTGGAAGTTAAACTGACAAAAGACAGATTACAAGAGGAAAACAAATAGAGTTTATTAACCTGAGTGTCACGTTCACACATGAGAGACATGTCAGTGACGAGGAACTCAAGGGGATGGTTAGAACCTGGGGTTTACAAAGCATTTTAACAAAGAACAGTAAATTTCTAGAGCAGTGACAAGACAAAGGAAAAGGGGTTGAGGCTTTCAGGAGTGCCAAACTGTGGAAAAGTTAATATACGAGGGACACTAATGAAAGCGAAGTCTTGCTTAGTAAGATTTGTTATGTAGATGCCACTCAGGTCTCTGGGCTGATAGAATCTCTGGAGATTAGGGATCATCTTGCCTTTCCTAGGAGGGAAAGGCTCTTGCTGATACCTTAGAAGCAAGCATTGCTCAGAATACCTCATACCTGGCCATGCAGTATTTCATGCAAGATGGGCAGAGATTTTTTTTTCTTTCTTTTTTATTAAAGATTTATTTATTTATTTATTTTAGAGAGAGAGCTTGAGCATGAGCAGGGGGAGGGACAGAGGCAGAGGGTGAGAGAGAATCTCAAGCAGACTTTGTGAAAAGTAAATAAAAATAGAAGGGCAAAAATACAAAATGCTGACAACACGAAATGTCTACAAGGATGTGGAGCAACAGGTGGGAAGACCGAACGGTACAGCCACCTTGCAAGACAGTTTGGCAGTTTCTTATAGAACTAAAAATGTTCTTACCATGCTCTACAGTTTATTTTGGGTAACAGTCCTTTATCACGTGTGTCTTTTGCAAATAGCCGTGCCTCCACCCCCCAACATGTGGCTTGTCTTCTAATTGCTACAACTATTTGTGGAAGAAACGAGTGAAGGGCTCCCCCTGATCCAAACGCCTGACTCTCTAGAACCTGCCTTGGCCTGTTGCTGACTTCGGGATTTTGGGTCCCCAACCATTGACCTGCCCGGTTGACATCTGGCTCGTCTCCAGTTCTCTGACGCTGGCTCTGTGCTCCCCTTTCCTGACTTGGAGATGCCCATTCCCTAGTTTCTGCCCAAGTAGAGCCAAGTTACGGAGTCTGATCACAGATTGTGCTGTTCCAGTTTGCAAATACACGTACCTCGCTTTTCCAAAGTTCACCTCACCCCACTTGACTTGGACAAAAGACCTACGTTAGCACTTGTTTTTGCTAACTGAAAGAAATCTGAAGAGAATTTTCCCTTTTCCGAGAAAACGCCAAAAGTAAAAACAGCAACCAGCTTTTGTTTTGCAGCGAGCAGATCTGTTATAGGGGCCCCGCCCAGCCTCTTCCCTGCAAACTCCCCGCAGCATCTCAGCATCAAGCCGCCAGAGCGCTGACCTGGGTGAGCACCTGTGCCTCATCCCTACTTATTTTGTGCATCTGTTAGCAGGATGTGTCCTAAGGTATCAGAAAAAGCCTAATAGAGGGTATTTTGTGGGGCCTGGGAATACTCAGAAATTTTTCCATATAAGTTAAGGATAATTGCTTCTTTGCTTTACTCCAGTTCGACTTGTGAAAAGTTTCATAGGCATGCTCTACTTTCAGACAGTGAGGGAAACTTGATTGGGATGCTTAAGAGAATGATCATATGCTTTTAAAAATAATCAGGACGTAAAAAATTAATATTAACATTGAGATTATATTAATCATGTTAATCTTTTAAAAAGTGATTCTATATGGTTTTTTAAAAAGACTTTACTTATTTATTTGAGAGAGAGAGAGAGCACGCACAAACAGGCAGAGCAACAGGCAGAGGGAGAAGGAGACTCCCCGCTGAGCAGGGAGCCCGATGCAGGACTTGATCCCAGGACTCTGGGATCATGACCTGAGCCGAAGGCAGATGCTTAACCTACTGAGCCACCCAGGCACCCCAATTCTATGTTTTCTACAAGGACATACCTACAGAAACTAAGTGGCTTGGAATGTCACCCATACAAAAACCACTGAAAATAAAATACAGTTTTAGAGATTACAGGTACTTTTCTTCAACACAGAAAGCTTTATAATCCTTGTAGAAAAAATAAATAAAACCTACACCAGCACTTTTTCTATCATATCTGATTTCAGTCTTCACCTCCACTTCTGTGTGAGCTGTTCCATGATACATGGAATTGTTGGCTATGGGACAAGGTGCATACTAACAGCCCAGTACAAATATAATAAACAGATATCAACCTGGTGGAACAGGACCCACTGTGTTTGGAATAGGGTGAGTTTAGGGGTGCCTGGGTGGCTCATTCAGTTAAGCGTCCAGCTCTTGATTTCGGCTCAGGCCATGATCTCAGGGTTGTGAGATCGAGTCCTGTGTCCGACTCCGCGCTCAACTAGTAGTCACTTAAGATTCTACCTCTGCCCCTTCCCCCCCTTAAAAAAAAAAAAAAAAGAAAAAGGTGAATTTCTGGTCATCCGAAATTGTTCCTTTTCTGGTTGTTAGATATTTCGGGAGTCATAAAATTCATAATGTTCTTCAAAGAAAGTTTTCAGGCCTTAAAGGTAGCTTTAAGGGTCAGTGGCTCTTGCTGATACCTTAGAAGCAAGCATTGCTCAGAATACCTCATACCTGGCCATGCAGTATTTCATGCAAGATGGCCTTCACTCTGTTAGACGTGTCTGTCTTTAGGACATGTGACAATGGCCATGTGTGTGAACCCTGTGGACCGTGTCCAGTGAAGCCCAGAACATATTTGCTACTCAAGATGACACAGCACATTTCCCGATAGTGCCAACATAATCAGCCCCGTGTTTCTAAGCTTGGGGCATCATTCAAAGCACCTTGGAGTCTGTAAGTGTATTTGGCCTTCTGAGGTATCAAAAAAAGACGTACTCTAGTTCACCAAGAAAACTACTCAAAGAAGTTGCCTCAAAATTTAGAGTTTAGTAACCAGTGGGCAATCTAAATAAATGGGAGGCAAATCAGTAACTACCTGGAGTGTATCACTTTTCCCAGGTGCATGTTGCTGAATTTCTTGGTGTATGTATTTCCTTGAGGTTCACTTGCAGGCACATATGCATAAAAGATCATTTCTTTTAAGGTGACGTACTGTGGCGCAAGGGCAGTTTCAAAGCCCATATCAGGAGCCTGGAGAAGGAAAAGAACAAAAAACATTGCCTTTATACTATTTTATACTTCAATTAGGGCAAAATGCAAATATCAGATTGGTTTCCAGTGCATGTCACAACAGTGCTGCTTTGCTTATCAGTAAGAGTAATATTTCAACATGTTCTGTTCATATATCCATGTGTGTGCAAGGGATAATGCATTTTTCCGTTAAGGAGGCAAAGAAATTCTGGGGAGTAAGGTTCAGTTTTAGGGTTCCTGTGCCCTTGGTAGAAGGCTGGAGTGCAAGGGTGCGTGGAAGTGTGTCTTCCATTGTGTAGGAGGGGTTTGGAGGTGCAGATTTTAGAGCTCAGTTCTTACTGGAGTTTTTGTTGTTGTTGTTTTTTAAGGAAGGGGCTGTGACATATGTCTCCTGACTTGAAAGTGGCTGCCAGTTCTCCTTGCCTTGGGATGGTCCCCAAAGTTCCCAAAGCTGGACGGAATCAGGATCAGAGAAGGGTGTGTTGAAAAGATCATCACGAAGGGGATGTTGGGGTTGACCTGGTGGCCATGACATGAGTAGGTGGTAGATAGTGTAGACTGGTTGGGTGCACAGCCATTCAGTGGTGCCTCCAAGACCCATTTTCAGTCATGCCTTGTCCCCTGGGCTCTTGAGAAGAGGAAAGAGTGGGAAACAGAGGCGAGGAGAACTGGCGTGAGACTGAATCAATGTCCTAAGGCTCTTTGAAGAGCCTCTTGAAAAGGCTGAATGTGCTTTAGAATTCCCAATGCCATTCTAGCCTGGAAGTGACAAGAACATCCCACAAAAAGTGTATACAAGTCCAGCAAAAGGCCACACACGGACAAAAGCACAGGCCTTGGGACCTACTGTCCGGGTAGATGCTTGATCCAATAACCACCCAGTGGTGTGTATAATTTGGGCTTATTTAGCCTTGCTGTGCCTCGTTTCCTCATCAGTAAAATGAAGATAAATAGTTGTTATAAAGATTTAAGAATGCACAACAGCGCCTGGCACATAGAGCCAAATAATGGCTAGTGATCATTTTTATCCAGAGAGGATGCATGCATAGTTAGTTTTGGGGGTTGGGAGGCGAACTCATCTTGAGGCTAAAAAATCCCAACTGGCTTTTTATTTTAATAATTTAAACTTTCACATAAGAGAACTAAGACGTTTTCTACAAATTGCATAGTGAAAAATGTAGGTTTCTACTTTTTTTGATAACTCCCACCCTCCCGCTCACGTCCTTTGGTTTGTGTCTTCGCAGAGCCCACATAACAGACGGCAAACACACGGCAAGTCACGTGGCCGCACTGGACGGTCACGGGGGAGTCACGTGGCCTCACTGGACGGTCACGGGGAGTCACGTGGCCTCACTGGACGGTCACGGGGTGGGGGGAGTCACGTGGCCGCACTGGACGGTCACGGGGGAGTCACGTGGTCTTACTGGACGGTCACGGGGGAGTCACGTGGCCGCACTGGACGGTCACGGGGACGTGCCCACCTCACTATGCGTTTCTCAGACGAGAGTGAAAACAGGATCTTTTCAACTCCGGTCTTGGCCTGGTTAATTTGGAGTGATCTTTTAAAACTGGAGCCAGCGTTTATTCTATTTCCTTTAGGACAAAGGGAGGGTTTTATTAAGCCCCAGTTTAAAACAAAAAATCTGATTCTTTGCTGACACACTGAGGAAAGTCCATTTTCGCGACTGTGTGCCCAGTGATGAGTTCTTAGGCAGATATACCTTCACGAGTGGCACGTTATACATTAAAATTATTAGAAAAACCTGTGTGTATTCTCACCTAGGAAGAAGATAATATCTCCTTTCCATATCGGCATTAGAAAAGGAAAAAATGAAGGGGCAGGGTGAATACAAAAGAGGAAGGGTAAACCAGTGGGAAAAAGATAACTCGTGTGTCTTGGTCAACCTTGGGAGGTAGAAAAATCAAACCTACCATGAACCTGGGTTGGAAGTAATAGGTCTAAGTAATAGCTTAGAATATCTAATGGTGTTGCTGTGAAGATATTTGTAGGGACATATTCTGGGTGGAGTAAAATCTATAGAACCCTGTATGGAACTGGGAAGAAGGCTTTGGAGATGTTCTCTGGTATATGGAGGTTTCTCCTATAGTCAAACGGAGCAAAATGCATTGATAAGAGTTTGTCCCAAGCAAAACACCTTCTCCTTTCCCCATAATTCTGTGTGTAGAGTGTGGCATCTATTCTTAAAACAAGGCAAACAGCCTCAATGCATTATATCACTAACCTGTCCAAAAATACCTTTAGAATTCCCAAAGGTTCTGAGTGACACATCAGCTTCAAAATGGTCTGGAGTCAGTTTATGTATAAAGCCCATGTGGTCGTAGTACAATGTGAAAATCTTATCGGAAATAGATCCAATTTTACTGTATCTTGTTAATCCTATTAGGAAAGAAACAGAAGTTTCTTGATACAGTACATAGACAACTTTCAATACCATACCTTGGGGGGGAAAAACCCTTCACTTAAACTAAGGGGTGGGAGTAGGGCTTCGAGACTCCAGAATTAGTAAAACACATATTAGTCTTTGTTAAGTCCCTGGGAAGTCCTTTCCAGGCTGCATCTCATTACAGAATCTGTTTGCTAAGAGGTGAAGGACCGAGGCGGACGAGGTAGAGGCCTAGAGAAGGGGAGGTGAGCGCCCTCTGGTGGCGGCTCCTCTTCCTGATCCAGGAAACCGGACACCTGCATAGGTAGGAGGCAGTAAGAAAATAACCCCGAGAGACGCAAGGAGAATTATCCGCAGAGACCATTAGGTCATTAGCTATCCTAGGATAAATATGTTGAGCCAGATTTGGTGTTCTGTGTTTCTCTCATGCCTTAGGGCAACATGTTAAGCAGGACTGGCAGTAATCTGGTAGTACATACAACAAGCATGCACTGAACCAGACACAGTCCAGAGAGAGAGCCACCTCCCCTGACTGGAGCCAGAGAAAAAGCTCACGTCTTGAGATGCAAAAGGCTGATTTCCACACCCCCACCCCAATTTGGCCAGACTCTCCTGGTCTATTCTTCTGTCCCTGACCCCTGAACATTGGAGCACCCTAGGACTCAATTTTTCGATCTCTTCTCTCACGATCTCTGGAGATCTCACCCATTTTTATGTGAATGATTCGCAAATTTAAACCTCCTCTCTCATCCAGATTTGCATATCTAGCCTCCTGCTGACAGCTCCAGATCCATGGCTGTCAGGCACCTCACACCAAACTCATCCCAGACTGAGTTGCCAATCCCCAGGCAAACTCCTCCACCCTAGTCTTCCTCATCTCCATCACAGCAATTGCCATTTTTCCTGTTGCTCAGTCCAAAACCTTGGTGTCATTCTTAACTCCCCTCTTTCTCTCACACCCTACATCTGATCCATCAGCAAATCCTACTGACTCCCCCCTCAAGATAGAGAACCCAACTTCTTCTCACCACTTCCTCCTGTCACCCTGCACAAGCCAGTATGATATGGGAAGAGGTTTATTATGAGGAATTAGCTCATGCAAGCATGGAGGCTGAGAAGTCCTGTGATTGCTGTCTATAAGCCCGAGAACCGGGGGACTGGCTGGCGGGAACTCCCAGTCTGAGGACAAAGACATGAGAACCGAGAACCAGAAAGACGACTGGTTTAAGTCCCAGTCCAAGGACAGGAGAAGACTGATGTCCCAGCTCACAAGCAGGCAGGAAGTAAACAGGGTGAATTCCACTTTCCTTCACCCTTTCGTTCTACTCAGGCCCTCCAGAGATTGGATGATGCTCACCCACACTGGGAGGGCAGTCTGCTTTACAGAGCCCATTGATTAAAATGCTAATCTCATCTGGACACAGACACATTCAGAAATCATGTTTCCTCTGGGTACCCCTTGGCCCAGTTAAGTTGACTCATAAAATGAACCATTATAATTGCTGTGGTTCAATATGCCATAGTTCATCTGTAAACATACAATACACTTTTTTCACATTTTAACTTTTATAATTGCTGTGTCTTGCAATCACTGTCCACCAGGTGGCACCCACGCTACAGTGGTCAATTTGCTACACTTGCATGACTTGGTTATCAGCTCTGTATTGTCTGTCGCTTGGAGTTTCCTGAAACACTAGTATAATAAATGTTGAATTTTATTGATGTTTAAAATGCCTTCAAAAATATTATAATTTGGGACGCCTGGGTGGCTCAGTCCGTTAAGCGTCTGCCTTCGGCTCAAGTCATGATCCCGGGGTCCTGGGATCGGGTCCCGCATCCGGCTCATTGCTCAGTGGGGAGCCCGCTTCTCCCTCTGCCTGTCATTCCCTCTGCTTGTGCTCTCTCTCTGACAAATAAATAAATAAAATCTTTAAAAAATATATTATAATTTGGCGTTGAAACAAACTTACTGTCTGTGCAGTAAGAGAGGAAAACAAAGCAGGGCATATATATTGATATATATATATATATCAATAAAGCAAATGACACTGGAAGAATTACTGCAATCTCACATTTCCTTGTACAACCACAACCAAGTGTTTTCTAGGACCTAAGAAAGGAAGAAACTCACAAGTAGATGAAATTGCATTATCTTTTGCTAGTGAAATACATTCAAAATGATCGCCTTATCCCACACGAAGCAATGCAATTGTAGGCAGGGGAAATAATGTCAGAGTAATCCACCCATCACTCAGGATCGCTGTTAAAACGCTGTGTTAAAGTTTAATTGGAAGTTTTTCTTTGTGTTAATAGAACAAAGTCATCTTACAATCAATGAATTCAGATTTGGCTAAATAGAGGTTTTACAACATTCTTCTGTTGGCTTTGCTTATGAATAACTGGTTGAGTTGGTTCCAAATTCTTAGGTAATATTATTTTTCTCTGAAGGTTCTGAGAAGAATATGTGCTTGCTATTCATTGTTGTGGCAGCAAAATCCAAGACTGGCTTGTTTTTTTGTGCCTTTAAAATTGATTTACACTTTCTATTTCAAATAATTCAGATGTGTTTTTTGCTTTTAGTTTAAAAAATAACATAATATTATTGTCAATTTTGGTTTCCTTTATTTTTTTCTATTTTCAGTATTTATTCATATCAGAGGGAATGTGCTAGGAACTGTAGATGGATGAACAGCCACCACCTCTGCTCATCACTGGAAATTCCTCCAACTTGCAGTTTCTCAATCTTTAGCATCTATATTTATTTTTTTTTAATTTTTTTTTTTTAAGATTTTATTTATTTGCGAGAGAGACAATGAGAGACAGAGAGCATGAGAGGGAGGAGGGTCAGAGGGAGAAGCAGACTCCCTGCTGAGCAGGGAGCCCGATGTGGGACTCGATCCCGAGACTCCAGGATCATGACCTGAGCTGAAGGCAGTCGCTTAACCAACTGAGCCACCCAGGCGCCCCAGCATCTATATTTATCATTGGAGATTCTTTCCACTTATTTATTCATTACACATGTGGACGTGTTTCTTATATCTATGATATGTAATAGTTTATCACTTATATGGACAATTTAGTTCCATTTTCTTTGGTGTTATTTTCACTGTTTCCAAAGTAATCTTGCTTCTTTTTGTTTCACAATATGTGCTATTTATTCTCTATTTGCCTGTTCCTCCAGATCCATCCCCAGACTTTCTTTTCTCTGCCTGCTACACTGGAAGGCTGACCCCTATGAATTGTATTATTTGTGCTGTGTTTCCAGATGCCTTCTGATTGGATTTGACCAATGAAAGGCACTAGGAGGAGGTAAGAACAAGGGAAGGAGAGAAAATCTAGGTAGTTCTTCCTGCCTTTCTCCCTACTTTAGTGATGCAGTTCTGACACTAGCTTTGAGCCTCTTACGCTATACCTCTTGCAGGGTGGCCCCTGTTCCATTCCAGCTTCGACTGGGCGTAGGTGATGCTATTGCCTATCTACTATCTTCTGTCTGTCTATCTGTCTATCTGTCTATCTATCTATCACCTATTTATTAGCATTATCCCTTAAATCAAAGGGACTGTAATGGTTTTTCTCCCATTGCTAATCTCTGGTTATTTTAAGATCATTGTTGGTTTCTTTAACTTGGTCCACTGCTCTGCAAATAGTCCCCTTATAAAGGCTCTCCAGGTGAAACACTTGAGTAAAATTATGTTTCCTGCCAGGACTATAAGTGACACAGATTTTTACTAGAAATATCCCTGGAAGATAGAATATCGAGCCTGGATTCTAGGACTGAGTTGCTCACATATTTAAGGAATACACAGATCACCTCTTTGCCTGGTAGCTACTGTGAACTGGTAATCCACAGCAAGCAAGGGCATCACAATTACTCAGATTATTACTGGTGCAGCATGAGATGGTATGTCTGTGGAGGGCAACACTTTAGATGATCTAATAGGGTGGCTGTACGTGACAACAATGACAGTTACGGTTTTTACAAAGACCGTCAGGTGGTATGACTTGTATGGATGTATTAAAGAGCTTACCAAAAAAACCCCACTACTCATGACCTTGAATTATCAACTCAAGGTCACAGTAGAAAATCTGCCAGCTATATAGGGAGAAAAGAACCCTCACTTCATACCACACACAAAAATAGAAATTTCACACAGACCTATATTAACAAATCTAAAAACAAGCTCTAGAAGAAAACAGGAAAATGCCTTCATAACTTTGGGATAGCCAGGACTTCTCAAATAGGATATAAAAGAAGCACTAGCCATACAAGCAAAGACTGACAGAATGAACTTTTAAAAATTAATAGTTTTGCCCCTCACAGGACACCATAAAGAGAATAGAAAAGACAGGGTATTGGTTGGGCAAAGATGTTTGCAAGTTATGTTTCTAAAAGAGGACTCATGTCCATAATACATTAAAAACTCATAGAAATCAATAAAAAAGTCATTCCATTAAAAACTTGATTAAAAAGAGACTTGAAATAATTTACCAAAAAAAAAAGATGAAAATCGACCAACAAACATATGAAAATGTGCTCAACATCATTACTCATGCAAACTTAAATCTGCAGTGGGTACAATTACATGCTCATCACAACGGCTTACTATTTATTTTTTTTAATTTAATTTAATTTATGTTATGTTAGTCACCATACAATAAATGGTTTACCATTTAAAAGAGTAACAATATGAGGGCGCCTGGGTGGCTCAGTTGTTAAGCGTCTGCCTTTGGCTCAGGTCATGGTCCCAGGGTCCTGGGATTGAGCCCCACACTGGGCTCCCTGCTCAGCAGGAAGCCTGCTTCTCCCTCTCCCACTTCCCCTGCTTGTGTTCCCTCTCTTGCTGTGTCTCTCTGTCAAATAAATAAATAAAAATCTTTAAAAAAAAAAATAAAAGACTAACAATATGAAGTGCTGGTGAGAAGGGGGAGCAACTGGAATTCCTTCATATTGCTGGTAGGGCAGTCATTTGATACAGTCACTTTGGGAAAATGTTGACAGTACTTAATATTTTTTTCCACAAAAAACTAAACAAACGGGCGCCTGGGTGGCTCAGTTGGTTAGGCGACTGCCTTCGACTCAGGTCGTGATCCTGGAGTCCCAGGATCGAGTCCCGCATCGGGCTCCCTGCTCGGCAGGGAGTCTGCTTCGCCCTCTGACCCTCCTCCCTCTCATGCTCTCTGTCTCTCATTCTCTCTCTCGCAAATAAATAAAATCTTAAAAAATTAAAAATTAAAAAATTAAAAAAAAAAACTAGACAAACATATACTTTATGAGGCAGCAGTTCTATTCCTAGGTATATACCAAACAGAAGTGAAAGCTCTTTCCAGCAAAAGACTAATACAAAAATGTCCATGGCTTCTCTATGGTAAGCCCCAAATAGAAACAATTCAAATACCTACTAGGAGTGGAATAGATAAATATAGTATTCAGACAATGCAAGGCTACACAGCAGTGAAAAAGAACAAATTGTTAACACATGCATCAATATGGAGGAATCTCACAGTTATAATGTTGACTGAAAAATAAGTCAGACAAAAAAGAATATGTATACTGCATAATTGTATTTATGTGAGGCTCAAAACCAGATAAAACTAATCTATGGTATTAGAAGTCAGAATAATGGCTACCCCATGAGGGAGCTTTCTGGAATACTGCAAATGTTCCATACCTCACTCTACTTTCCAACCCCTCCTAATATTACTCATAGTCATTTTTGTTTGTTTTGTAATCATATGATGGCTGATCATTAGATTCTTAAATGCTACTTCACAACCATTGTCTTAACAAGTATTCCAGCAAATACACCAAAAGATTAACCTGATACTAATAGAAATTGAATAAAGGTTTTGTTGACAGAATAGAGAATACATAAACACAGTGGTGAAGATCTGAGCAAACAGAGTAGGAATTTGGTGTTTTCTTCTTATCCTTGAACAAGGGAGGACCAATGAGAAGATTTTATGATGATAACACTGAATTCTGCTGGTGGGTGTCAAGGACACAATACTGAGGTCAAGGAAACCTTGCTTTTTGAAGTCATATCAGAAACCTTTAGAAAGCGTGTTTAAAATCATATCAGAGACCAGAAGAAACTAGTTTGAAGCTAAACAGTCAAGAATGCTGACATATTAAAAACAACAACAACAACAACAACCAAAACCCAGCCTCACTCTTGTCTTGAAAACAATGTTTTTCATACTCTGGTTAGACCTAATCAGATAGCTCCAAGTTTAGCCCAAATTCCAAATTTACCCAATAATCTACAAAAGTGCTACTTGAGCATTGTTTGGAGAGACCGTATTTCTGAAGGTAGATCTCCTTGCCTATTAAGTTCCTGAATTTCAGCTTTATTTCTTTACACAACTGATAGATAGCTTCATTGTATTATGAATACCTAACAAAACGGACAAAAAAAATATGTATGAAAACTTTCATCCTCTTTGAAGAAACATAGGAGTAAATCTTCATGACCTTGGATTAGGCAATGAATGGTTCCTTAGATAGGACACCAAAAGTATAAACAACAAAAGGAAAAATAAATTGGACTTCATCAAAATTAAAAATGTTTGTGCATCAAAAAGCACCATCCAGCAAGTCAAAAAGGTAACCCACAATGAAAGAAAATACATCCAAATCATATATATGATAAGGGACTAATAGCCAAAATATATAAAATACTCTTACAACTCAACAATAAAAAGACAACCCAGTTTTAAAATGGGCATAGGATTTGAACAGACATTTCTCCAAAGAAGATGTACAAATGGCCACTAACATGGAAAGTTGCTTAACATCATTAGTCCTTAGTAAAATGCAAATCAAAACCACAATGAGACACAATTTCTCATCCACTCAGGTAACCAAAATAAAAAAAGACAGACAATAACAAGTGTTGGCGAGGATGTGGGAAAATAATGCTCATATGTTGCTGGTGGGAATGTAAAATGGTATGCCACAGTTTGGCAGTTCCTCAAAATGTTAAACACAGAGGTACCATATGACCCAGCAGTTAGACTCCTATGTATATACCCAAGGGAACTGAAAGCATATTTCTACACAAAAATTTGAACATAAATTGTTCATAAAACCATTATTCATAAGAGCTAAAAACTGTTTAAACGTCACCCATCAACTCAAATGTCCTAATAAACGAAATGTGCCATATCCATAAAATGGAATGTTATTCAACCACAAAAAGGAATGAAGTACTGATCCCTGCTACAACACGGATACAACTTGAAGACATGCTAAGTGAAATAAACCAGTATGAGCCTCATACATGGAGCACTGGGTGTTATAAGCCTCATATAAATGTATGATTCCACTTATATGGGGTTCCTAGAATAGTCAAATTCATAGGGACAAAAGTAGTTGTGAGGGGCTGGGGGGAAGGAAGAATGGGGAGTTATTGTTTAGTGGGTACAGAATTTTAGTTTGGGAAGATGGGAGAGAGTGATATGGATGGTGGTGGTTGCACAACAATGTGAGTGCACGTGATGCCACTGAACTATACACTTAAACATGGTCAAAGTGCTAAATTTTGTGCTTAGGTATATTTTAGCACAAAATTAAGTAGCAAAAAAACAAAACCAAAATCACCAGCAACAATCAAAAAAGAAAAAAAGAACAATATGCCAAAACACACAAAAGAAAGCACTAAGGAAAGAAAGAGAAAATTTTGATGTAACAGGTCACACTACTCTACCCCCAGCCCTTTGAGGTCATAATAAGAGAAGGAAGCTAAGTCGACAAAATCCTGAGGACTCTCAGTAGTATGCTCCTAACAAGAGAGAAGTTGGCAATGGATAAGATGGTACTCAAAGGAAAAGAAATCAAGCCCTCTTGAGTGTAGCCAGGTCTATCACCTTCCAAGGCACTGTACTGAGAGAACAGGTTCAAGTGCTACCTTGAGGAGGGGAAGCAAACAGGTCTCAAGAATAATCCATCTACAATACATTAGAGCAAATAGAAGGTCTGACCAGTGCTGCAAACACTGTAATGATGAACTAGAGAAAAAGAAAGGAAGAGCAGGGATAGAAAGAAGACATGAAGAAGGAAATGGGTAAAGAGGTAGGTGGCAGAATAGCAGAGGGGAAGGGGAAAGAAAAGGCAAAGAAGGTACTCATAGCATAAAAATATATAAAGAATCCAGTGGAGACAAAGCCTATCCCAAGAGGAGGTAAATTTTCCCCCATATTTTGCATCAAAGGACCTTAATAAATTAATAGATTCAATAAAACAAGACCTCAAAGACCTAATAATTGAATAACAAAATGAGAACGCAGATCATAGAGATACAGACGTAAATGGAGAACCATGTTCTTTTATCATTCTAGGCTCCAAGACTGATGAACAAAATTCAACCAAATTGGAAAAGATTGGGCACCTGTCAAGAAGGTCAATCAATATGAGCGGTTTCTTTTACTGCACAAATAAATTGAGAGAAGCTATATAGCCTGGATCAATGAAATCACAAAATTAAAGTAGACGGAGAGCCATATATCATTTACACAACGCCACCTCTTACAAGTCATGTGATTTTAGTTGCATCAATTTGATTTGTAAAAGTAGGCTAATATTAGCAATGTCCACAATAGCCAAACTGTGGAAAGAGCCAAGATGTCCATCAATAGATGAATGGATAAAGAAGATGTGAGATAGATATATATATAGATACACACACACACACACAATGGAATATTATGCAGCCATCAAAAGGAATGAGATCTTGCCATTTGCAACGACGTGGATGGAACTGGAGGGTATTATGCTGAGCGAAATAAGTCAATCAGAGAAAGACATGTATCATATGACCTCACTGATATGAGGAATTCTTAATCTCAGGAAACAAACTGAGGGTTGCTGGAGTGGTGGGGGGTGGGAGGGATGGGGTGACTGGGTGATAGACACTGGGGAGGGTATGTGCTATGGTGAGCGCTGTGAATTGTGCAAGACTGTTGAATCACAGATCTGTACCTCTGAAACAAATAATACATTATCTGTTTAAAAAAAAAAAAAGAGGGGCGCCTGGGTGGCTCAGTCGTTAAGTGTCTGCCTTCGGCTCAGGTCATGATCCCAGGGTCCTGGGATCGAGCCCCGCATCGGGCTCCCTGCTCGGTGGGAAGCCTGCTTCTCCCTCTCCCTCTGCCTCTGCTCGTGTTCCCTCTCTCGCTGTATCTATCTCTGTCAAATGAATAAATAAAATCTTAAAAAAAAAAAAAAAGAAGATTGCAGGAGGGGAAGAATGAAGGGGGGAAATCAGAGAGGGAGACGAACCATGAGAGATGATGGACTCTGAGAAACAAACTGAGGGTTCTAGAGGGGAGGGGTGTGGGGGGGATGGGTTGGCCTGGTGATGGGTATTAAAGAGGGCACGTTCTGCATGGAGCACTGGGTGTTATGCACAAACAATGAATCATGGAACACTACATCAGAAACTAATGATGTAATGTATGGTGATTAACATAACAATAATTTTTTTTTTTTTAAGTAGGCTAATATTACCTACTTCAGCCAGTGCTGTGAATATTAAACAAGATGGTATTTGTAACATGTTAAGCACAAATGCAGCTCAGTAAGTAGGAGGTATTATTGTCTTTTGGGAAACTCAAACATCACAGAAATTGTAAATGAGAACATAGCATGATGACCCAGGGTTCTGTTCTTTAGGGCTGTTCACAGGACCCTACTTTTGTAGACCCTAACGCTCCACCACACCTTGGAGGTACTGGGAAGACAGCAGAGCAGGAAGTACCAGGAATCTGTCTGCTCACCTGGACAACAGTTGCACTGGCAGAATCTATCTGATATAATTATTTTAGAATTCTGGAGTCTAGTGAAGGCTTACAACTTCCAGAAGAAGACTTGGATGGTAAATTGTGGTTAATCTCAGCCCTTAGCAGTAGCTACCCATCTTCCACCAAAGGCACCCGGCAGGGCTGTGCACACATTCCTGGGGCAGTTTACAGGAGCCAGGGTGCGCAAGAAGGACCCTGTCCTCCAAATATTGAGGATCTGTGTTCTGATATTTTCATGACAAAAATACTTAACAGACTAGGAATAAAAGGAGATTACCTCAACATAATAAAAGCCATATATGAGAAATCCACAGTGAACTTTATACTCAATGGTAAAAGACTGAAAACTTTTCCTCTAAGATCAGGATTGAGGCAAGGATGTCTGCTTTTTACCACTTCTACTCAATATAGTATTGGAAGTTTTAGCCAGAGCAATTAGGCAAGAAAAAAATAAAAGGCATCCAAATCACAAAGGAAGAAATAAAATTATCTCTCTTCACAGTGCTATGATCCTGTATGTAGAAACCCTAATGATTCTACAAAAAAAAATTATTAGAATAAATGAATTCAGCAAAGTAGCACAATATAAAATCAACACACAAAAATCAGTTGTCTTACACTAACAATGAATAATCAGAAAAGGAAATTAGGAAAACAATTCCATTTATAATATCATCCAAAAAAATACACAGGAATTAACTTAACCAAGGAGATTTAAGGCAACCCACAGAAGGGGAAAAAATATTTGCAAATGTTTGATAAAGGATTAGTATCCAGAATATACAGAGAACTTCTTTAACTCAGCAATTAAAAAAACAAGCAATCTGGGCGCCTGGGTGGCTCAGTTGGTTAAGCGACTGCCTTCGGCTCAGGTCATGATCCTGGAGTCCCGGGATCGGGTCCCGCATCGGGCTCCCTGCTTGGCAGGGAGTCTGCTTCTCCCTCTGACCCTCCTCCCTCTCATGCTCTCTGTCTCTCATTCTCTCTCTCTCAAATAAATAAATAAAATCTTTAAAAAAAAACAAAAAACAAGCAATCTGATTAATAAATTGGCAAAGGACCCGAATAGAAATTTCTGCTAAGAAGATATACAAATGGCCAATAAACACAAGAAAAGATGCTCAATCCTTAGGAAAATGCAAATCAAAACTAAGAGACACTACTTCACATCCATTAGGATGACCACTATCAAAAGAAAAACAAAAACAAAACTGAAAATAACAAGTGTTGGCAAGGATGCAGAGAAATTAAAACTCTCTTATACTGGCAGTGGGAATGTAAAATGGTACAGCTACTGTGGAAAAGAGAATTGTAAGGTCCAAAAAATTAAAAACAGAATTACTGTGCAGCAATTCCACTTCTGGGTATATACCCAAAAGAGTTGAAAGCTCAGGGTTTCAAAGGGATATTTGTACACCTATGTTCAGAGCAGTGCCATTCAAAATAGCTAAAACATGAAAGTGACACAAATGTCCCTTGTCGGATGAATAGATAAGCAAAATGTCATGTATATACAATGGGATATTATTCAGCCTTACAAATGAAGGAAATTCTGATACATGCTACAATATGGATATACCTTGAGAACATTCTGCTAAGTGAAATAACCCAGTCACAAAAGGACAAATACTATATGATTCCACTTATATGAGGTACCTAGAGTAGTCAAAATCGTAGAGACAGAAAATAGAATGGTGGTTCCTGGGGCTGTGGAAAGGCAGAAAATGAGGCTTTATTATTTTATTTTTTTAAAGATTTATTTATTTATTTGAGAGAGAGAGCGTGTGCACGTGCAAGTGAGAGCATGTGCGGGGGTGGGTGGAGGGGTAAAGGGAGAAGAGACTCTTAAGCAGACTCTGTGCTGAGCATGGATCGATCTCACAACCCTGAGATCATGACCTGAGCCTAAACCAAGAGTCAGTCACCCAACTGGCTGGACCACCCAGGAGCCCCATGAGGATTTATTTTTTATGGGATATAGAGTTTCAGTTTTACAAGATAGAAAGAGTTCTGGAGATGGATGGTGCTGATGACTGCAGAAATTTTGAATGTATTTAATACCACCAAACTGTATGCTTAAAAATGAGTAGGATGGTCAGCTTTATGTTATGCATATCTTACCACAATGAAAATAATTTTTAAAAACCTGTCACCTCTAATAGGTTTGAGACGTTAAGATTAGTTGATTAATATGGCAGATTTTTTTCATCTATGTTCTAATCCCTGGCTCACATGTAGTTCTTACACCAATAAAAGTGAATTTCTCACCTGCCTTTGTCAAGTAAACATTTCCACTTTGGGAAACAAAAGTAATATCTGAAGTATAAAAACTATGGTAAGTATTCTTTATGATATCATCATGAAAATCAGCCAATAATTCAAAGGTGTTGCCGCCGTCGATTGAAAGCCATACCTAAGGGAATAAAAAGATAAAACCTCTCAAGAGGCTGCCCTCTGTCGGCATTAACCTGTCAGCCTGATCTTCCTACATAAGAAAAGTCGGACAGCATGGCCTTTCTCATACTCCCACATCCATCACATGCACGCACACACATACAGACTCCTTACCCACTTGGTCAACACTTTCTAGTTCCTTCCTAGAGTTTGGATGACAGTGTATGTGGCAGAGTCTCAGGTCAACACAGTGTGCATGGTGAATGTGTAAAAGAATGAAGTTATCCAATCATCTCCCAAGTGAGGTCCCCTTGGTCATAAAAGGATGAAGTGCTGGGTGTACTTGGATATGAAGGAGAGAGCTTACCTCATACTGACATAAGACTTTATGTTGCAGGCATCTCGAAAATATGTATGTGAACAATGAGCCCATTGACACTTGCAAGAGTGGGTGTCCTGGGACCTTAGTAAATCTTCACATATCCTCCACCACATAAGTTTCTCTATTCCCTCAACTTTCAGTTAAGAGTTGCTTGAAGATAAATCGGATCCTGTATTGGATGAATCCTGCTTGCTTGGTACCTCTTTTAATGGTCTAAGTCTTATTCAGATGAAGATTTCAGGTTTTTAAAGTTCTTTTTAAAAATTAATTTTAATGACAAGTTATACCTGAAAATAGGGTTTTCTTAAATTTAAAACATTGTAAATGCAGCTGAAGTCTCTTTGACCACCATCCAAATAATTTTCCTTTTTTTTTAACCTTATGTTATATAATTGTGGTCTCCTCTGTCCCAGAGGTAACCACTGTTTTATATTTTAAAATTCTACATTTATATATATGTATATATATTTTCTATAACTATGTCTTTCTATATCTGGTTGCCATCCTAGCACTTTAGGCTATCTTTAACCTTGTGCTGGATTGCATGTTTAGGGCACGCATATTACAGAGAAAATGTACTGAACAACACATGGAGACTTCTATCACTCAGAAACTAGTGCTCATTGCTGACCTAGCACAATCCATACTCTTAGACACCAGATACAGGAACCTCCAATTTTACTCTGGCTTTGGCTCCTGCAAATGTTACTAGTGAGCATGGTGGTGGGTGGGTGGGTGGGTGGGTGAGGGAAGGTACTTTGAACAATACATTCAAGATGTCATCATACTGTACCTATTGTTCTATAAGTTACATTTGCCACTCAACAAAAATATCTCAGATCATTTTATATTAGCTCGTGTAGCTCTTCACATTCTTCTATTTTGCTGCTTAGTATCCAATATTATGGATATACCATCCTGGAGATACTCTATTTTCCTACTAATGGACACTTAAACGTTGTATCAAAATGTTCACCGTTACAGATAATACCACAAGCAATATTCATTGACCTGTCTCTCTGTACTAATGTTGAAGTATATCTCTAGAGCAGATACTGAAAAATTGAGTTGCTGAGTTAGAGGCTATGCATATTTGTATAATTTTAATAGAAATGCTACAATGCTTTTCAATTTCCCCGAACCACTTTATATTCCCATTAGCAGTGTATTCCCAAACCTCACAAATACTTGATATTATCAAAAATTTACTTTTAATTTTTACTGATTACCTGAATGAAAACAATGGCATCTCATTGCATTTTTTCAATTTTAAATTATTGATCCATGTACAGCTTACTTTTACTTTTCTTATATTATTTCATAATGAACATGTGTAAACTGACATTCTAACCCAAGAATTAGTATGTTGTTAGTACTTTGCATTTTCTTCTTTCTCTCCAATCCTATCATCCTGCATCTTCCCTCAGAGATGTCCCATATTCTGAAATAAAATTTGTGTTTTCACAATTCTTTTTTAGTTTTAGCAATATATATGTATGCATGTTTAAGTAATATATTGCTTAAATTTACTTTTTGCTCTTTATAAAAAGATATCATCCATATATTGTCTTCTAAAACTTACTTTTCCTCCTCTCAACATTATTTACTTATATTCATACTTGTTGCATATAGCTCAGTTCATTTGCTTTTATATTGCTGTATAATAGTTCATTATGTGAATGAACTGCAATTTATTTATTCATTCTCCTATTCATGGTCATCTGGATTATTTTCAGTTATTTAATGCTATTACTAACAGTGTCATGATGAAAATTTTACGATTTTTCCTCATATATGTGTTTCCCTTGCCAAAAAAGTGAAATTGGTGAGTCATAGCATATGCAACCATTGTAATTTACAAGATAATAATGCCAAATTGCTTTCTAAAATAGTTTGTAGTAATTCACTCTCCCATCAGCAATGGATAAGAGATCTGATTGATCCATATCCTTGTCAACATCTCATGTTGAGATGATTGTGTAGGTTTCCATCTTCCTTCTGTTAATGTGGTGTATTACATTTATTAATTTTCATATGTTGAACCATCCTTGCATTCCAGAATTAAATCCTATTTGTTCATGGTATATATAATCCTTTTAATGCACTCTTTAATTCAGTTTGCTAGTATTTTGTTGAAGACATTTGCATGAATGTTCCTTGGGGATATTGATTTCTAGTTTTCTTTTCTTAGAGTGTACTTATCTGGCTTTGGTATTAGGGTAACACTGGCCTCAGAGAGTGACCCTGAAAATGTTCCTTCTTCAATTTTTCGGTAAGAGTTTGAGAAGGATTGGTGTTAATTCTTTAAATATTTAGAACAATTCAATCAATAAAGCCATCTGGTCCTGGGATTTCCTTTGTTGGGAGGTATTTGATTACTCAAATTTCTATTCAAGTCCTTTGCCAATTTATTAATCAGATTGCTTAGTTTTTTTATTGCTGAGTTGTAGAAGTTCTCTCTATATACTGCATATTAATCCCTTATTCAATCTTGTAACTAGTTTTTGGTCTGTTCAGATTTTCTATTTCCTCATGATTTACTATTGGTAGGTTATGTGTTTCTAGGAAATTATCCATTTCTTCTAGGTTATCCAGTGTGCTAGCATATAATTTTTCATAATCTCATAATCCTTATTTCTGTGGTATCAGTTGTCATGTCTCATCTTTAATTTTTTATTTTAGTTGACTCTTCTCTTTTTTTCTTAGTGACTATAGCTAAGGGTTTATCAATTTTGTTGAACTTTCAAAGAACCAGCTCTTAGTTTTAATGATTTTTTTCTATTATTTTTGTATTCTCTATTGCATTTATTTCTGCTCTAGTCTTTATTATTTCCTTCCATGTGCTAATTTTGGTTTGATTTCTTCTTTCTATAGTTCCCTAAATTGTAAAGTTAGGTTGTTGATTTGAGATTTTTCTTCCTTATTAACCTGTGTATTTATAGCTATAAACTTCCCTATTAGTATTGCTATTGCTGCATCCCATAAATTTGGTGTGTTTTGTTTTCATTTTATTTTTCTTAAGGTATGTTTTAGTTTCCTTTCTTTTTTTTTATTATGTTGTCAGCCACTGTATAGTACATCAATAGTTTTAGATGTAGTGTTCAATGATTCATTAGTTGCATATAACACCCAGTGATCATCACAACACGTGCCCAAGTTTCCCTTCTGACTACTTCTTTGACTCATTGGTTGTTTAAAAATGTATTGATTAATTTCCATATACTTGTGAATTTTCCAGTTTTCTTTCTGCTATTGATTTCTAGTTTCATTCCACTGTGATTAGAAAAGACATTTTGCATAATTTTAGTCACTTTAAATGCGTTGAGACTTGTTTTGTGGCCTCACTTATGTTCTGTCCTGAGGAATGCTCTGTGTGTATTTGAGAAGCATTTATATTCTGCTGTTGCTGAGTGGAGTCATCTGATTACGTCTATTAGGTCTAATTGGTCTACAATGTGGTTCACGTCTTCTATGTCCTTATTTATCTTCTGTCTGGTTTTTCTATCCATTATTGAAAGTGGGGTATTGAAGGCCCCAACTGTTATGTTGCTGCTTCTCCCTTCAGTTCTTTTAAAGTTTGCTTCATATATTAACTCTGATGCTTGGTGCATGGATAATTTTAATTGTTATATCTTCTTGGTGAATTGACCTTTTATTATTATATAATGACCTTGTCTCTTATAACACTTTGTGACTTACAGTTTATTCTGTATGATATTAATATAGCCAGCCCTGTTCTCTTTTGGTTACCATGTGCATGGAATTTTTTTTTTCAATCTTTTCACTTTCAGCTTATGTGTGTGCTTAGATCTGAAGTGAATTTCTTGTAGACAGCATATGGTTGCATCCTGGGTTTTTTTGTTGTTGTTTTTTGTTTTTATGCATTCAGCTCATTTTTGTCTTTTGATTGGGGAATTTAATCTATATGCATCTAAAGTAATTACTGATATGGAAGGATTTACTATTGTCATTTTGTTTATTGTTTTTGTTGGTTGGTTGGTTGGTTGGTTGGTTGGTTGGTTTTTTTGTGTCTTGTAGATTTCTGTCCCTCCTCCTTTCCTCTCTTACTGCTTTCCTTAACATTTCATTGATCATTTGTAGTGACATTCTTTGATTCCCTTATTTTCTTGTGCATATATCCTAAATATATTTTCTTCATGGTAATCATTGCAATTACATAAAATATTTTAAAGTTATAACATTCTTTTAAATCTGATAACAACTTAACTTCATTGCATGCAAAATCTCCTCTTACACAGCTCTACCTCCCCACTTTGTGTTCCTGATGGCACAAATTACATCTTTTTATATTATATAGTCATTAACATAGATTTTGGTTTTTAAAAGTTACCTTCTCATTTAAATTCTATACAAGAATTAAAAGTGAATTTATGCACCACAATTACATTAATACAAAATACTAGATTTGTCCATGTATTTACATTATTGGAAAACTTTTTATTTTCATGGGACTTCATGTTGCTGTCTGATATCCTTTATTTTCACCTTGAAGGACTCTCTTGTTTTTTTTTTTTGTCCACCCAGAACATAATCTTATGGAAGTTCTCTTGTATGGAGTGAGTTACTTTTCTCTCCTTTCTTTCAAGATTCTCTCTTTGTCTTTGACTTTTGACATTTTGATTATGTGTCTCAGTGTTAGTCTTTTTGATTTATTGTGATTGGAATTCTTTAAGCTTCTTAATCTGTGTGCCCATTTCTTTCCTCAATTTGGGAAATTCCAGCCATTATTTCTTTAAATAAGCACTCTCTGCCCCTTTTTCTCTCTCTTCTACTTCTGTAACTCCCATATTGCATTGATATGTCTGTTTGATAGTCCCTATAAATCCCTGAGGCTCTCTTCACTTTTTTTCATTCTTTTTGCTTTTTGTTCTCTGATTTGGTGATTTCAAACAGCCTCTCCCCAAAGTTTGCTGATTCTTCTGCTTGGTCACATCTGCTGTTCAACTCCTCTAGTGAGTATTTCAGTTCAGTTATTCCATGTTTCAGCTCCAGAACTTCTGCTTGACCTTTTCATAGTTTCTCCTTTTTATATTCTCCATTCATTCATTATTTTCTAGATTTCTATTAGTTTTCTATCTCTGTTCTCTTCTAGCTCATTGAGTATCTTTTTGTCAGGCAGCTAGTAGGTCTACATTTCTTTGGGGTCATTCTCTAGGGATTTATTCTGTTCCTTTGATTGGGCCATGTTTCCTTGTTTCTTTGGCATGCCTTGTCATGCTATTATTTTGAGATGTGGGCATTTGATTATACAACCACTTCTCCCAGTGTTTATGGACTGGCTTCATGCAGACCCTTACCAATCAGACCAGCTAGAGGTTCTAGGACTTCTGAAATCTCTTATAAGGATGTGTTTTCTCTGGCTTGTGCTGTGTTTTTAGTTGTCTCAAATTACCTAAGCAGTTTATCCCTCTCCTTTCAGACACCCATAAGCTCTTGCTGCCCCTGGCATGTGGGTGTAGAACTGCAGCTCTGAAGTGCTACAGTGATCCTAACTGTTTTCAACAGATTCTCAACAAGGCTGCCAGTTCCATCAGTGCTCTGAGTCAGATGAAACAGATACCCCCGCCCAGCCAGAATGTTGGACGCTCAGTTAATATTTTGTTTCTATCCTGAGGGAGGATCCCTGGTGGGGGAGATTTCCTCCAAGTTGTGCTGCATTAAGTCGTATAGGAGGAGAGGTGTGGATGGATATGGAAAATGCTGCAAGTTTTCCTACCCCTTTTGTTGGAATCTCTTTGACTTTAGGTTGGTCTGGATGCTGTAGTTTCTCAAATGGATTCCAGAGTTCTTGCAAAGGTATTCTGCTCGGCATTTTGTTAAATTGGTGTCTCTGGAGGAAAGGGAGGGTCTGAACGTTCCTGCTCTACCATCTTGCCAACATGACTCCCCTTGTTTCGGCAGTTTCCAAACAAGTCCTCTCAGTGCTCTGGGTTAGGCAAGATAGAAACCAGTCCCTTGAGTAGCCCTCAGACAAGCCAGAGTGTTGCATGCAAGGTCCACTCTTGTTCCTATCCCAAAGGAGGATCCCTTGAGCAGGAGGACTCCTCCTGGTTGTGCTACCCTAGGGTGGCTGGGGGTGGGGCACAGATGGGCAAATTTTCCTGCCCCTTTTATTAGAATCCCTTTTTGGTTTTGCATTGGTTGGGGTGCTGTAGCTAATCAACTGGTCTCTAGAGTTCTTGCAAAGGTACTCTGATCTGTATATTGTTGCTGACTCAATGTGTGTGGGAGAACAAATGCCTAAACCTTCTTAATCTGCCATCTTGCAGATCCAGAATTCTTTTTAATGAAAGTGATGCTATTTTTTTTTATGGTTACTGTTTTTTTAAAGTCTTGTTTTAAAATGCTTTCCCTACCTTGATTTGAGAAAGATATTCACTTATATTTTCCTTTGGAAGTTTTTATATTTAAATTATTAATCCATTAGGAGTTGGACTTGATGTATGTTGCAGTATGGGTATGTATTTCAACATTTTCCATATGTAACCAATATTTCCCATCCCATTTTGAGCAATCTCTTATTTTTCCCTCAGAAGAGTCAAACAATTTTTGGCTTCTTTCAACATTCTAGATATGATAGGGCTATTCGTGGGCTTTCTGTTTCATTCCGTTGGTCAATCTGTCTGTTCCTGAGTCAAAACCACATTATTATAATTACTACATTTTTTTAAAAAGTGTGAATATCTGGTAATGCAGATCCCTCATCCTTATTCTTCTTTATAAGTGTCTTGGTTATTCTTGGTCTTTTGTTTTTCCATATATATTCTTTTTTTACTTTATTTACATTTTTTAAAAACTGAGGTAGAATTGACATATACCATATATACTTTAGAATTAACTTAAACCCTACAGCAAGCCTTGAGATTTTGATTAAAGTTGTATTAGATATAGATTAATTTGAGGAAGAAATTATAAGACAAGTTTCCTATCCACAAGTATGTTTATATCCATTTCTTTATAAAGTTTTAAATGTCCTTCAATAAAGTTTATAATTTTCTACATATAGATCTTAGGAATCTTAGATTTATTCTTATGTATAGTTTTTTTTAAAAGGTACTATTTTTAAGTAATCTCTACACACAACATGGGGCTTGAACTCACAACCCTGAGATCAAGAGTCACATACTCCACTGACTGAGCCAGCCAAGTGCCCCACTTTACAGTTTTTTTGTATGTCATTTTGCTTTGTTTTGTTTTTGCTATTGTAAATAATGTCATAAAAATTATGCTTTTAAATTTGTTGCAGAGATGAAATTGACTTGCCCTTCCACATTGTTTAACTTTTCTGCTTCTTTTAATAATTTGTATGTGTCTTTTAAATTTTCTATATGGGCAATCATATTTTCTGCAAGTAAATAGTTTGTTAACGACTTTTTAATATTCATGCCTTTGATTTCTTAATTTTTTTCTTTGTCTTATTGCACTCCCTTCCGGATACTCTTTTACTTCTTAATAATTCCTTGGTAAAACTCCAACTGTGGTTAAATACAACTCTCTGTCTTTTCCACTGTGTATGGGTTCCCACAACTGAACACAGAGAAGAATATTCAATAATGCTGAATTGGCCGCACTTGGAATTCATAAGCACAAAGCATAAGCAATCATACTGACTTCCCTCAGTCAATCCACTCTCCCACCCCCCACCCCCGGGCAATTATTTCACTCTGTTCTCTTTTTTCAAATGCCTAACACTCCTCCATCCTCACTCTCAAATAATAATTTTGATTTTTGTTGAGAAAATAAAAGATAAATTCCCACACCCTTCCATTACGTCTACCCAATTATCAGCTTTAGAACCCCAAAACTCCCCCTTCTTCCTTTTACTATAGGAACTCCTAAGACCAACCTGTCTTCTAGTTCATAGATGGCATCTCCTCTCACCTATTTAGAAATGTCACTCCAGCAATTCTTCCTCTCTCTGTCTCTCTCACCTGCACCATCAGTTTTTCTCTCTCTACTGAATAATTCCCATCAGCACAGCCTAATTCCTTCTGTCTCTTAATCTTCTCTTGACCTCCCTTCCTCCTGCTACCATTGCTGCATTTCACTGCTCTACTTTTCACGAAAACTTTGCAAAAGATGTGTTTTTATTTGCTGTTACTAATTCCTCTCCTCTCATTCTCTCTTCACTGGGCCTTTGACCTCCCTGATCATCAGAGTGACTCTGTTCTTTACCTGATGTACAACCACTCACCATAGAATAAGTGAATGATTCACACCTACACTAGAGCATGAAATTTCATGTGTACGCACCTGATTACCATAAGCATAGAGAAAATGGCTTCGTGGATGGAATACCATTCCAACAGGAGATGAGAATGATGAAGGAAATATGAAAAGTGGAAATTTTGGTTTTAACCCTGGTTTGTTATTTTTTAGGATGCTCACAGAGGCAGTGGTGCTTTTCTAGAAATAGATAAGCAAACCATGAACAAATCAGAAGAATATTACCATTAATATTACTAGACTATGTTACAATTTCTTGTGTTTCCTGTTACTTGGGTTTTGATTAAGATAGGGACACATCCATTAACATAGCATAGAACTGGAAGGATTAACAACCATCAATATGTCTTTGTTCTGCCTCCCCCTGCCTTATGTGTCCATTTTGTAAATGTTGAACATGAAGTTCAGAAGATTAAATACTTTGTCCAAGCTTCTATAATAAATGGCATGGGAAAATTTTATTATAGAACCATTGCTGAACTCCAAAGACAGATTCCAACGCCCATGCTTACAACTGTGATGGCAAACTACCTTTTTAAGTGTGGTTGCCTGGGCTACATTCTAGTTCTATTGGATCACGGTGTTGTAGGGGGTCAGAATATGTACCTCAAGATATGCCACTGTGGTATAGAGATTATTGTTAGCTGCAGACATTTAAGATTCAACAGATGCAGAAAAAAAGCCTTCCCTTTTCTGACTAAAAGCAGGAACTTCTGAGAAATAAGGCTACCATTAATTCTTCTTCAGAACAGATCTAATCCCAGAAGGGAGAATGCAAATAAATCCTACCCCAAATCCCTCCTCCTGGGGAGTTTTATGGCCCTGAGGAGATGGGAAAACCACTCATACCTGTATAAACAAACATTACCACAAACTTTCTTATCTCCTATTTGCTCCCTTGTTAACCCATTATCTTTTTGCTTGTTTTTCCTTAAGTGCCTTTCTCAACTGTCCCCTTAAACTACTAAGATGATATATGGCCCCCAAATTCTAACCACCTTTTAGTTTCTCCTCACTGATTTTCACCTACGTGTATGTACACTGCATGCATAAATCGTTTTCTCTTCTCCTGTAGATCTTTTATCAGTTTAATTTGCAGTTTAATTCCCAATCACTGAACAAAGGAGGGTAGAGAACAATTATTTTTTTCTCCCCTAAAATTATAAGTCTAAGGCTAGTTCCATTTTTTGTTCCTTTAAACTATCTAATGGAACCTTTATATAAACCAAGCTCAGCTTATATACTCCTGGAGAATACGGAAAGAAAAGTCACTATGCAAAGAGCATCCGGTTTTCCACTTTCATCAAACTGAATTACCAGCAGAGGCAAGAAATCTCTAGAGTGCCTTAAACTATATTATTAACCATAAATAATTTTGCTGTAACTAATTTTATCAACTTCTACTGCCACAGATAAAAAAGACTTTGGAAATAAATGTTTGCTAAGATAAATTTTCATTGCTGTATCATCAAGAGCAATCACCTTATGGCCTACTTGGCTGGAGAAGAGGTAGATTCCGGCACTATGCTCTTGGTCAACAAGAAATGTTATCACAGTTGAAGGAAAAGATTTCATTCCTTTTAAAATATGAGGTAAGCAAGGTAACCATTCATGAAATGGTTCTTTGGTATAAAAACAAGAGCTTGACTACAAAAAGAGAAGGGAAAGTTAATGCCATTTTTTAAAATGTAAGTTCTAATCAGTTATCTTAAGCAAACAAACTAGCAAACCACTGTGTTGTCCTGACAGACCACAAATAATAGTGATACCTCTTTGATGTCTATGCTTCTCTTCTGGGGATGGGAGTCCAGAAAACGCTGCAAAGCATCTCTTTCTGGCATGGGTTGTTTTTCTAGAACTACTGTGTAGGTCTGGGTTTAACATCACTAGGTAACTGCCACTAAACCCAAGTATAGGCACAACTGGGTGCAAAGAGGGATGAAGTTTTTCAGCCTGTAGAATTGCCATCTTTTAGGTGAATAACAATTCATGAAACAATCCAAGAAGTAAAATTTCTTAACTTTTAAAATATTTAATACCAAGGGCACCTGGGTGGCTCAGTTGGTTAAACGTCTGACTTCGGCTCAGGTCATGATCTCAGGGTCCTGGGATCGAGTCCTATATCGGGCTCCCTGCTCATCAGGGGAGTCTGCTTCTCCCTCTCCCTCTGCCCCTCCCCCCGATTGTGCGCTCTCTCTCTCAAATAAATAAAATCTTTAAAAAATAAAATATTTAATACCATACCTCACTTAGAGTCCTGTTTCTCTCAAAGGTGATAGTAACATAATCAACTATAAAACATAAAGGTACAGAAATTACAAGCAGTATCTATATTTCTAAATGTATCATTAAGTATATGCAAATATAATTTTTTTTGCACTTATAACAGAGCATGCCTATTGTCTCAGACTTAATTTTTCCCCTCAGTTTTAGGCCAGTGACTTATATAAAGCAAGCCCACCTTTCTACTTTATCGTATTTTTATTTTATGTCATTTTATTTAATCTTTATATGCCATCTATGTTGAAAAAAGCCTGTTTATATCTCTTCTCAATTTACCTTCAAAGTGTTCTCTGTTAGCAAAACATTTTTCATTATACCACAATTTTCCTTTGACATAGTCAACCTACACGAATAAATGAAGAAATAAAAACATCATTTAGGGAATAGGTAGACTTAAGGTATAAAATTGAAAAACTTAATAAAAAAATTCTAAAGTATGATAGTTTAGGAATGGGAGGCAAATAAAGGGAGAAAAATTGTATGCCAACAAAAGAAAAGGTTGTAGAGTGAGGGCAAGGGATAAGGATATGCATTTTGAACAACACACATGAAAGGAATAAAAAGGAAAAAAACTTCACATGAATTGGCCTCTGTTAGTGACAGATGCTGGGGTTGGTCATATAAGACTGTCATTCTGGAGCTACCAGAAGCTGTCAGGCAGTTACCACAGTCATGATGGGTCACATGTTTATAGATTGTATATGTTGGATATGAATTATGTGTGAGAGTTTGAAGATGGTTTTGTTATAGCAAGAGTCCTGTGTTCAAAGTATTGTTGAGACAAAAGGAAGACCTTGAGTTTTTATAGACCAGCAATGAAGTCTTTATAATCTGTGCATTAAAAGTCTTTTAAATAGATGTCCTAAAATAGATTATGGTGATGGTTATACAACTCTGTGATTGTACCAGAGGCCATTGAACTGCATACTTTAAATGGGTGAATTTTGTGCTATGTGAATTATATCTCGATAAAACTTCCAAACAAAAAAAGCACTTCAAAATGGAATGGACAACAATTTATTTGAATGGTGCAGTATCTTCAGGCTAAGCTGTTACATCAAATGAACCGTTAGAGTTCTTATGTAAATCTTTAGGTTTGCAGGATACTGTAATTATCATTATAATATCCAGGCAGTTGATCTAGAATTTTTATTGGGCCTTGACTTATTCCTTTTCTTTCTTTTTAGAGTCCTTGTTTTTTTCCTACCTGGAAGCAAACTGGTAAAAGTCCACTGAATATCCTTGGGAATAATTTAAGCTGACCAGGTTGGCCTCATTCCAAGGATGAGCTCAGGATGCAGAGATTGGTCAGGAATGAGAACACGATCCAAGTCAGGTTAATGAGTCGGCCCAGACCTCCCAGAACTCCAGGGAAAGAATAGCTCATTCTCTACTACTAAACTGATGACATCAAAACCTACTGCCTATTCCTACTAACAATTGGAGAAAACCAACTGAGAATGAAGCTAATTTAGAGTAAAACAGACCCAAACGTGGAAAAGACAGCGTCCTACAGACATCTATTAGGCACTAAATCCAGTCTGTCTGGAAGCTGGATCCAGCACCACCTTGAATTCCCTACTTATATGAGCCAATAGCTTCTCCTTTGCTAAAATCACTTTTAGTTTGGTTTCTGTCATTTGCCTTCAGAAGGTTCTGACTAACTGTGTAGGGGCGAGAATCCAACTATTTTTCTAAGTTTGTATCACGGACCGTGCGGAGGTTGTTCTTATGTGATATGACTTAATCACTTCACCCGACAGGTAAGTATTGTTATGCCCATTTTAAAATGAAGCAGCTGAGGTCCAGAGGGTGATAGAGCTGGTTCAAAGTTCACTGTGACATGGCTAATAAGCCAGCGCAAGATGTGGCTCTCAGTCTCCATTTACTCATGCACTGATTCCGCAAATATTTACTGAGACCCCCAATCTGCAAGGCGGCGTGGTACCTTACTCACATACAATGGCAGATAAGACAGTCCTTGACATGACACTTCTCAGGAGGCTGGTCAGTGGGCCACTCAGACAGAGGAGGGTGGTGAATGAGAGGAAGTAGTGTTGAAAGCTTTGGAGATTGCACAGGAAGAGCACCCTTGTGGTCAGGGGAGGGATTCCTGAGGAATGAGGAGAAATTCTCCAAGTGAAATCAAAAGGAGAAGGAGGGAGAGCCTGCTGAGAAGATAAAACATCTTATACAATGGAGTCAAGGTACCGGAAGTGTTGGTTCATCTCATGGAAGGCGAATGTTTACTATGGCTGGTGAGGATAGCTTGTGGTAAGAGCAGATGGGACAAGGCTGAAGAAGGTAAGGAAGGCTCTGACTGGGAAGGCTTCTGTACGTCTCACAAGAGTCTGAATTGTATCCTTAAAGAACTGACCTCAAGTCCCTGCTATGTCCATGGAACAGATTGGGGGGACTAACAGACTTCGCCTCATGACAAGTTCCCAATTTGGGGCCTTCGCACTTCTTATTACCTCTTTCTGAACATGCTTTGTTAAAACCATTCCTTGAGGTCATTTGAGTTTCTGTTTAAACTTCACATCCTCGGAAGGCCTGCTAGAATCACCGTGTTTATTTATTTTTTTTCTTCGAATCACTCTGTTTAAAATACTGTATTATCTCTTCTTCACTCCCTATTTCTCTTCCCTGCTCTCATGTCAACAAGCCCAAATTACAATCTGCAGACACATTATACATTTGTTTATGAACCTGTTTGAAGTCTACCTCCTTCAATAGAGTCGTAGGCCACAGGAGACTAGAGGACTTCATCTATCTCGTTCCACAGATAGAATCCCCCTTGTTGAAACAGGCATGGCGTATAGCAAGTGTTCAGCTAATATTTGTTGAATGAATAAGTGAATGAATAAATCATCAAGTATTAACTCCTTCAACTTCCTGCCCAAATAGCCATATATATTCCATTCCTACCATCTTTCCTTCAATCATTATAAAGAAGTTCTTATCTAAAGATAAATCCCTATGCTTTTAAGAAAAAGTTAGCTTGTTCCCTTTCCTGCCCTGCCACACTACTTTGCTATTTTGGAATACTTGTTTTTCCCCCCCTCTCATCACTACCAAAAACCCCTGAGTTTTGCTGATATATTTTAGTTCAAGAAGATTTATTACAATATCCTTGCAAATAGTAAAAACCTCTATGAAGGGTAATTTGCATATTTATTCATTGTCTAAGTATTTATTAATTGATCTGCCAGTCCAAGTTCTAGAATTGTATTATAACCATATACTTGGACTACAAACCTGCCACGTACAAAATTATTAATGGCAACATTGTTTGTAATAGCAAAAGATTACAAAACTACCCAACTATCCATCAATATGGAACAGGTTAAGTCAACTCTAGGAAGTCCACAAAATGGAATACTTACAGCTATAAAGAAAGAAGGGGGGAAAAGTCCATTCTTTATGTACTAATATGGAATTTTCCCCCCAATATGTTGCTAAGTGAAAACAACAGGTATGTATATATTTAGAATATTAGTGTAAGAGAGGACATTTTATATTCATAATTATTTAAATTTACATTTAAAAATCACTGAGAAGATAAAAGATGGAGGGGACGGGGAGAAGCAGGGTGAATATATACACAGGAGCAAGTGAGACTTCTCAATGTAGATCTTTATACAACCTTTTTGGTTTTTAGCTATGGGGAATGTATTACTATTTGAAAATAATAATCTTTAGATGTTGAAAATTCTAATTTCCCTTACAACATGTTCTCTCTGTTTCAAGATCTTCATCTAGCACTCCACTTTGATCTATATAGACAAAAAACGTAGATATTAGATAAAATGAGAGAAACCATTGCTCATCACTGTTGGCTCATCTCTTTATCTCCCCAATATCTGTGCTCAAGGTTTATTTTGTTCAAGTTCTGTCTTGAGTATTTTCCTTAGCTGGGACAACTGGGTGATGTATTCTCCGAATTCTTTCTCAGTCTTAAAGATGAATAATCTCTTGGCTCGTAATAGGATTTTTGGACTTTGGTCCCTTTGTCTTGATAGTCTGTAGATGTGGGTTTTACCATTTTCCAGCTTCTGTTGTATAAGTGAAATCTAATACCAGTGATATATATTTGCCTTTGTTTTTTCTGTTTGGAAACTTGGATTATTTTCCCCTTCTCCTTCAAATTCAGAAATATTATTAGGATATGCCTATGCATACATCTTTATCAATTTTTCCAGGATTTAGTGGGCCTTTTCAATAGATAGTCTTGGATCTTTCTTAATTTCAGTGTAATCTTTTTCCATTATTTGTGTTATTATTGTCTATCTGTTCCTTTTTTATTCCTTCCAAAAATTCTCTCACCTCTAGACCTGGATTATCCTCAAAGATTTATCTTTGCCCCAGTGATTTTTACTCATCTTTCCTAGATAGTCTGAGAAGTTTCTTCCTCTTCATCTTCTCTGCCATTTATTTGCATTTAAACAGTAGTTATTCTGTCCTTCAATTTATTCCATTTTTCATCGCTATTTGTGGTATTTAGTCCCAGAAAGTATTTTTATGTGGCACTTGAAACCCTAAGCTAATAAATATTAGTGGTCTTTTTTTCTTGCTAATATCTCAGTGCCCAATAACAGGAACCACATAAGAGGTGTTCACTGGATCATTGTTAAAGAAGTTGATTGATTAGGTTCTGCTGTTCTTGTTCAGTTGTTGTCTTCTCCATCAGCAACTCCGGTGTATGTTCTGATTCTAATGATCTTATGCCCTCAGGATGCTGGGCTGGCTTAGATGTATTTTCAAGGGAGTGCTCAGGTCTGGTTTGAGGAACACCTCAGAATGTAGTGATATCGGAGTGACAGAAGGCCAAGAGGTCTCTCCACCTCTGGGCTGTCATTCCCACCTCACCTCAGAACCAGAAAGAGGTCTCCTTGCTTTGGTCTCCTTCAACTTGTTCACCTCAGATGCAGGGAGAATAGAGCCTTCCCATTGGGCTTCTCTCCAGGAGACCAGCCCCTCTCTCAAGGTTGACAGAAACTTTCCCTATGGGGTTCCCAGAGCTCTGCAAGCCAAGCTCTCTCCAGGAGCCCCCACCTTCTAGTCCTCCACCTACATGTCTATGTGGCCAAATGCCTTGTTCTCACATGACCCACGAGAGGAAAGACATGCCAGGTTTCCTCAGTAGGGTTCTTCAAAGCTTGGGCTTCGAGTGGAGTCCATCTGTCCGGCATCCCCAACACCCTTAACAGACAGGTGGACAGGAAATGGAAGTTAGTGGGAGCTGAGGGGTAAGGAACAAAGCTCAGGTTATAGTCTCCTTTGTCCTTTATCTTATCACTTTTTGTGTGATTTAGTTTTAGCCGATATATTTGGATTGCTTTCTGACATCTTACTTTATAGTTGGTTTTCCATTCTTTTATCTTTGCATCTGTTTTCCTTTCTTGCTTTTTGTAGGAACCGATGGATTATTCTTTAATCCTCTTTTCCTTCCTCTGGTGGGTTGGAAGCTTTAGGTTACATTTCTTTTTCTTTTACGGTAATTATGCTTTAAACTTTATCATTTGTGTGGAACTATACATTTTTCTGTCAAATTCCAAAATTATTCTGCATATTGATTCTCCTACCAAACAAGGATCTTAAAATGGGTTGGTGATTCACTGAAAGTTATCTCCATTCCTCCTTGTATTATCTGGAGTTTTGGTTCCACTCAAGTACGAAACACAAAATTTTTAACTGTTGCTTTTTATACCAACTCCATTCTTTGAACAAATATTTAGTAAGTGCCTACCTTGTGCCAGGCTCCATGCTAGACACAGATCCCAGAGTGGAGATCACGGACCAGGTGCCTGCCTCTGTTCGAGCTGAGAGCTCACATTCTAGCTCTGTCACTGTTTCTGGCATCCCGCTCCTTCATGGGGATCTCTGGGTGGTAAGCTCTCCTAATGTCTTATCTGTGCAAATTTCTTTTCTTCACCCTCATTCTTGAATGATAGAGTTGAGCTAGGTTTGGGGTTCTATTTTGACAGGTGCTTCCCCCTGTTCTTTCTAATGTCCATCAATTTTGACTCTCTGGCCTCCCTGGTTCTCTGCTTCACATTTCCTCCAATTAGTATGGCAAGAAGTTGATCCCATTTGCGTCCTAAGACATAAGTGCTCCTTCTTTCTAGATGGTGTGAGTGAGCATTTGTGTGCCCACCTGGGTGTGTGCCAATGGGACTGTATGAGGATGGACGGGGGAAGGGACATGGCAAAAGGCTAGGAAAAATCATACTTTTGTTGTGGTTTACGAATTGAAGCATGCTTATGTGTTGATGGGAATGACCTAGTTGAATCACAAAACTTGACTTTGTAATAGAGAGGAAAGAAAACAAACTGATGGAACAATCCTCCCCCCTCCCCCAAAGGCCAGAAGCAGAGCTATGGCTATCCTTTCTCCGTAGGCACAGACCCACATGGGAGTAGGTGGACTGGGGAGAGCAGTGTTAGCCAAATTTCAGCCTCTACTCTCTTTCCAGCTGGATGCCATCGTGCAGAATACACCTCAACAACCACAACAATCCGGACGGAACATACAAAGAAGGGGTGGGGGCGGCCTCTGAACAAGGAGAGGCACTTCTTCCTTTGAAACAGAAGGGGAGATCATTGCTTAATGTTCGCTGGAAACATGTTTAAGTTCAAACTGTAAATCAGATCATAGTAACAGGAATGATCTATGTTGTGGATTCTTGTCTTGCACCTCATCTCTTAGGTCATCGAGGAAACACCTATCTTCTAACCAACCCTTGGGAATTTAAAGCTTCTTACCCTTTCGAAACCACAAAAGTCTGCCCTTGTAAACTACAAGAAAAAAAAAAAACACTTTAATTTTGGCTTGCATATCAGAAGTCATAACAAAACATAGCAATTTGAATTATACTAAAGGAAATGAGGCTTTTTGTATCCCAGCAGTTCGAAGCATCACACACTAAAACCAGCCTCTAACATAGTTTATATAATATTCTGGGGATTTTATCTTTGGTCTTTGCTTTGTTTCACTATTTTATTAATTTATTTGTACTTGAACTAAATTTCAGAAAGGATCTGAGATTTTTTAAAAAATCATGTAATGAAAGGCACCTGGGTGGCTCAGTCAGTTGAGCGTCCGACTCTTGGTTTCAGCTCAGGTCATGATCTCAGGGTCGTGGGATCAAGCCCTTGTCAGGCTCTGTGCTCAGCGGGGAGTCTGTTTGAGATTCTCTCTCTCCCTCTCCCTCTACCCCTTCCCCTTCTCTTTCTAAAATAAATAAATAAATCTTTAAAAAAAAAAAAAGAACTTTGTGGTATGCATATTATATATCCTCACCAAAATGTATATTCCCCTTCTCTCAATTCCAAAACTAACTTTTTAATTTATGTTAATTTGTAATACTATATTTAGCTTTATAAGTTACCACAAGGTATTTTGGGAACATATGTAACTATAAAATAGATAATCTTTTACATGTACATATTTAAAACTTACTATAAATTTGTATAGCAATAAAACTAGCACCATTTCAAAGGATATATTCAACACTAGAAGGCAAGGGAAAAAATCACTTCCATTTTTTAAATGGAAAAAGCATTTAAATTCTAAGATATACCACACACAGCTCAAGTATCAAGAATCTCCACTTTATGTTACAGAAGATATTTAACAGCAATTCACGTACCATTAAGACAGAGGATGACGGATAACGGAGATCTCCACTTACAAAGAGACCCAGAGAGGTGAGGATAACTAAAAAGTGATTTGTTAAAACCATATCCACCACTGAAAGCTCTGTGTGTTCTAAGGGAAGAAATCATACCAGGGGTTAAAAAGTAAGGAAAAGGTGAGATCCCCAGCTAAGCAAAGACATTTCATCAATACTGATCAAGTGCTGATATATACGGGATACTGAAGAAGGCACAGTTAGAGGAATTACCTTCTCCAACTTGGGAATAGATCGTATCTGTCAGGTTATACCACATGGTATCATTGTAATCCCAAAATCCAGAAAAGCTGAGGCCTATGTAAATACCTAACATGAGAAAAAAGGAAGGTTAAGTCTAGATAACTTTACAAAGCGAGTAACCCACTCCTAAGTTGCTCAGTCTTCTGGGGCCAGACCGCTCATCTGCCCCACCTCAACTCCCCTCCCCTCAGATGGGATCTCACTTCCCAAGCAATGGAAAGATCAAGTGACTCCAGGTTAACGTAGTTTAGCCAACCAACTGATTTAAATTTTAAGGATTTTGTTTTATATCGAAGGGGATCCGAATATGCCACCCCAAAATATGCCACTCTGGCTTAAGGATTACTTTGAGCTGAAGGCAATTGAGAATCAACAGACTCAGGAAGAGTTCTCTGCCCTCTCCTTACCTACCTAAAAGCAGAGCATAATTTTCCCTTTGGGAAATGTGCCTCCCCACCCCTGTACCAGGAAGAAAAGAGCACCAGAGATGGGAGCGGAGTCAGCGCTGAGACAAGTTTGCATAAACAGACTTTACTAGAATAGCTCTTCTCTTTCATTAGTCCCCCCACATATTTCCTAGTCACTTCCCCATAATTTATCATCCCGTGAAGCCCAAACTTATTTCTTTTCTTAAATGGTATCTATGCCCCCAAGTTTAACCCAAGTTTCACTTCTATTCAGTTAACTCTTGTGAATGTAAATATTAATAAAAATTGTATGCCTTTTTTCTTGCTAATCGGCCTTTGTTAATTCACAGACCTCATTCACTGAACATAAGAGAGTAGAGGAAGAGTTTTTTTCTTTTCTGATGGTATTTTTGTAAGCATAAATACATTCCTATTTCAGAAATACAATCTTAGTCAATACTTTAAAAACTTCAAGAAAAAAATTAAAATTCTAAGAGGAAGAACCTATGTTTGATTTACTTTAATATTTGTGATTTAAAAAACAGAAAAAAATATTTGCTAATGCCTCCTGAGAGCCTAGTAAAAGAAAAAGATGGAACACACTGCATATACCTTGATCTTGCCTTTCTTTGGCCATGGCTAGGAATGTTGAGAATCTTTCATTTTAAATACAGAATATTAACCTGAAGTCATAGGCATAAGTATTGAGGGCAGTGGGGGAACCTACAAACGGTTGATAATCTAATGCATATACTCTGTTTCAAAAAGATGAATGTAGAATGTAATGTATGGGGATTAACATAAGAATAAAAAAAAAATTTAAAAAAAAAGATGAATGTAGGACCACTCATATCATGAAGTGTGTATTTTCACTCTCAGCTGTTTTCCATGTAGGGCAAGATGTAGCAGGAAGTGTTGTTATCATTCACTTTTTCCAGGAAGAGGAAAGTTAATGACAAGCATTGTCTTTCTAAGCACTAAGTCTGTTCCACAGATAACACTATCCTATATTCTAAGTAGGGATGACTACCAGTGTCCCGTGTGATATCACATGACCAGACCCCTGCAAAGTTTAGAAATATTTAATTGAGAAGTAAGCAGTGCAATAAATGCCTTATTCTGGTTAATACTTTTAGACTCAAATTAAGTTCCAAGCCACTCTGTATAACAATTGACCACAACTGCACCCAGGCTTACAGAAGCTGATGTAGACCATTGTGAAGAGTTTGGATTTTATTCTAATGGCCAAAGGGAAGTCACTGGGTGTTTGATGCAGGGAAGTGATTTGGTTTATATTTAAGAAGATCACCCTGGTGGCTGTATGGAAGGTGGGTTGTACTGTGGCAAGAACAGAAATAGGGAGACCATTTAAGCTGGGGCGGTGGGGGGTGGGAGGAATGGGGTGGCTGGGTGATGGACACCGGGGGGGCGGTATGTGCTATGGTGAGCACTGTGAATTGCGTAAGACTGATGAATCACAGACCTGTACCCCTGAAACAAATATTATATGTAAAAAAAAAAAAAAAAAGATAGTAGGAGGGGAAAAATGAAGGGGGGGGAATCAGAGGGGGAGACGAACCATGAGAGACGAACCATGAGAGACTCTGAGAAACAAACTGAGGGTTCTAGAGAGGAGGGGAGGTGGGGGGATGGGTTAGCCTGGTGATGGCTATTAAAGAGGGCACATATTGAAGGGAGCACTGGGTGTTATACACAAACAATGAATCATGGAACACTACATCAAAAACTAATGATGACATAATAAAATAAAATTAAAAAAAGAAGTTATGAATTAGTCTCATGGAAAACCAATGTTGATTTAAGATTTCAGTAGAGGGGAGAAGTGGTCACGCTCGGGATACACACTGGGTACAGCACCGTCCTGGAATGTCGTGAGAGTAAGAGTGGTCAGGAATGGGTTTTAGATTTTAGTTTTGAGTAACTGGATATGAACTGGGATGAGGAATACTGGAGAGGAACAGATTTCAGAGGAAGATGAATCAAGAGTTCTGGATCAGACTTACTGTATTTGAGATGCTCATTAAGCATCTCAGTAAAATAGACAACTGAATAGAGGCGTTTGGTCTCCAAGGAGCAGTCAGCACCAGCAATAGAGATTTAGGAATCACAGGCCTGGAGACGGCATTTCTACCCAAGGACTAGGTTAAGTTTCTCAGAGAGAGAAGTAGTTCCCTAAGGAAGGAGAACCTAGGACAAAGTCCTGAGTTCAACAACACTTGAGGGATCACACCAATGAGAAGCCCGTCTAGAAAACCAAGGAATGACTGGTGTGGTAGGATAAAACCAAAGGTGGTATGGAGCAAGCCAAGAGAATAAAGTATTTTGAGGAGAGAGTAGTCAATTGTATCAACTGCTGCTGGGAAAGAAAGTAGAATGAGGATAAAGAATTGGCTGCTGGGGGTGCTTGGGGGTCTCAGTCTGTTAAGCCTCAGACTCTTGATTTTGGCTCATGTCATGATCTCAGGGTGGTGAGATGGATCCCTGTGGGCAGGTTCCGCTCAGTAAGGAGTCGGCTTCCTCCTCCTCCTTCTTTCTCTGCCCCGCCCCCAGCTCATGCATGAGCTCTCTCTCTCTCTCTAAAATAAATAAATAAATAAATCTTAAAAAAAAAAAAGAATTGGCTGCTGGAACTGACCATATGGAGATCATGGGTGATCTTGGGAAGAAACGTTTCAGAAGAGCAACAAGAACCAAACACTGGTCTGTAGTGGAATGAAGACAGAGTGGGAAGGTGGAAAATGTAGCACCATCTACAAAAAGTTCTTTGTGTAAATTTTGCTTTGAAGGAGAACAGAAAAATGCTTAGGATGGGAGATATTAGGGTTTGTTCATATGCTAATGAACCCAATCCAGTGAGGAGGGAGAGCAGGTGATGCAGAAGGAAAGGTGACATTTATAGCAGAGATGCAGGCACGAGGTGCCTTGGATGGTTGCAGGGAGTGGGATCCAGAAGAACAAGGGTTGGGGGTGGCTCTGACAGATGCAGACACTTCTCATGATGCAACAGGCGAGAAGGCAAAGTGTGCAAGTATGAATGCAAGTAGACTGGCAGGTTTGCAGGTGTAACAATGAAGGAGTTCCTTGTGATCCATCATGGTTCTCTACATGAACTATGAGATAAAGTCATAGCTGAGAGCGGAAAGGGGAAGAAGGCAATGCAGAGGGTTGGAGGAGTGGGAAGAGGTCTGAGATAAGGTCATTTTGCAGTTGGAAAACAAACTTACCAGCAAAAAGAGACAGGATTTCTGGGTGGTAATGAGTGCCCACTTGAGATATGTGATTATGAACTGACAGTGAGACCAGTCAGTGGATGTGAAAGTGAGACTGGTGTGCAGTGTTTTCTCTGGCAACATTTGGCCCTTCCAGTGCAGGAGTAGAGGTGGTTTTACCCAGAGTTGGGTCTGCACAGGGACGCAAGATAGAGCAGAACAGGGGAGTTACCGAAGTATCGGTAAGGGTGGGCTATGCAACCTATATGGGGGGTAGAGAGAAAATTAAGGGTGTTGAGAAGTGGAGAAAGTCTCAGTGAAATCAAAGCAGTGCTGGAGTAAGAGCACTAGGAGAGACTGACTGAATGGGGAGGTCGTGGACAGTGTGAGATGCTCATGGCAGAGATTCTGCAGACCTCTCCATTTGAGAGCCTGCTTTTGCTGAACTGGTTTAGTTGGAAATTGTGTCTCGTCCCCCTCTGTGTCAGCCGGATGGAAACTCAGCTCCTTTTCTAACTTTGTTTCATAGATGCCAGGCTAGGACCCCCTCCTTCTCTCTCTCCAAACCTGCCTGCCTGCCCTGAGCCACAGGAGAGGAGACTTCCTCAACGCTCTTGTTCCAACCTGCCACACAGCGGAGAGTCACGGGAGAGAAGGGGCAGCCTCCACTCCTTGGGATCTCACTCAACCTCTTGAGAAAAGAAATAGCTTTAGCAACTCCGCCTGCCCCACTCCCCAGCTGCCGATGAGGAGATGATGGGGGTCCAGAATGTGGCCATAGAAGATGGGGGAAGATCATTGGAGAAGAGGAGGCCTTGAAGCTGAGTATTGCATGGGATGGTGAAGTCACTGAAAATAGTGACAAAAATAGCGTGGAGAGAAAGGCAGGGGTCCAGAGGTTGAAGTCATCCATGAGGGAGTGTGAGTACCAGGGAGGTCAGCATAGGCTAGCAGCCAGGAGGAGTTACAAGGAGGTAGTCTAAGTTCCAAGCAGCTGGGCATTTTGCAGGGAAGACAGAGTAGATACTGAGAAGTAGCCCCAAGGAGCAAGGACGATGACCCCGCCCCTGGGCATGAGACATGCGGAGGCGCGCGAAAAAGGATGTTACTGGGACCAGCCAGCTGACTCTCTAGGGCAGCAAAGGGAAGGGGGGGCCATTCAGAGAAAAGATGAGCAGTACGGGGGAGATTGCTGCTGACAGACCACAAATGCCAACGACTGGATCTGGGTGGATGGACAAAAGCTTGGGTCAAACTCAAGGAAGTCCAGAACCATACGTGGGATACGAACCATAAGTGACCCAGGAAGCTTAGGTTTCTGAGGGTGACAGACAAAACTGGGATGAGAGGCAGGGCAGATGTGCTGGGAGCATCACGGAGGAGGTAGGTGGGTAGCAAGTCTAGACTGGAACCTAGGGGCTCCCGGAGACCTGTTCCCACCATTAACTTCATGTGGTATGGGGGCCGGGGGCTGGGTGCGTGGGATGGGGGAGGTGGGTGGGTGGGGTGGGGACAGACAAGGGCCTCACAAAGGAACTGCAAGTTTAGACAGTGGCAGCTCGATCCTATGGGAACTGCTTTTTTGCTTCAGTAGAGTGGAAGGCAGCTGGGGAGTAGGGCAGGCGGAGTTGCTAAAGCTATTTCTTTTCTCAAGAGGTTGAGTGAGATCCCAAGGAGCGGGGGCTGCCCCTTCTCTCCCGGGACTCTCCGCTGCGTGGCAGGTTGGAACAAGAGCGTTGAGGAAGTCTCCTCTCCTGTGGCTCAGGGCAGGCAGGCAGGTTTGGAGAGAGAGAAGGAGGGGGTCCTAGCCTGGCATCTACGAAACAAAGTTAGAAAAGGAGCTGAGTTTCCATCTGGCTGACACAGAGGGGGACGAGACACAATTTCCAACTAAACCAGTTCAGCAAAAGCAGGCTCTCAAAACTAGAGAACACAAAACAACTGAGCCATTAGGAATTCAAAGACATTTGGGGCAAGGCCATTTGTTTATCCCTATACCAAAGCATACTGTCTGAATCTGTTATTTTAGAAGTCATGGGAGGGCAAGTTTTTGTTCTTCTTTAAAATTATGCTATTCGCATTGTTTCAGTCTCCCATATGAATTTGGGGATTGGCTTGTCAATTTCCAGACACACCAAAAAATACTGCTGTAGTTTTTCTTGGAATTGTATTGAACTGACTGATAAATCTGGAGAGAATTAACATCTTCACAATAGTAGAAGTTCCCGTTCATGCACATAAATATCTTATTTTAGTATTTTTATGACTTTTGTTCAAGTTTTATAATTTCTGTCCAACAGGCCTTACAAGTTTCTTTGTTTATTCCTAGGTACCTTTTGGGGTTTGTTACTTTCTGAGTAGGATCTTTAAAAATTATAATCTTTAGTTTTGGTGGAGTGGTTTTTAGATGTTATTTCATTCCTCAATTCTATAGCACTCCATATTTGTTCTGATAGCTTGGCTACTGGTTCTTTCAGATTTTTGGATGCACATATTATCTGTGAGTAATGAAATTTTGTTTATCTTTTAGTTCTTTTATTTTCCTTTTCATTCATTGGGTTAGGGACTTGAAGGTCACCAATGACCTAGGAAAAGCAACTACAATAATACATTAGTAGTTGAAATGCGTAAAGATGCTATTAAATACTACGGTAGTAATCTAAAAACACATACATAATAAATAAAATAATGTCATGGTGCCTTAGAACATGATACTTATTTACACATAGCAGGAATATGTCATGGTGCCTTAGAACATGATACTTATTTACACATGGCAGGAATAGCAGATGGATTAGAAATGCAGTGAATAATCTTGAAGAGGAAATAGCATATTAAGAGGTGGCAGGGGATACGTGAAATTAGGAGAGACACTACAGTCACTATGAACATGGCCAAAAGTCGCACCTGCAGGTAGACAAGGGGAAGTGACAAAGAGTAAAGTCACAGGTATTTTTAGGAAACGGTTTCACTCCCTTATGTTTATGCATCTAACTTGCTCTGCCAGTGAAAACTCACTGTTACAAAATACAAAACTCCACCTGCAGCTTTCAGTAAAGCCGGTGAACTTACCATTATATGTTGCATTCAAAATGAAGCCAAGTAATGCTACATCATTAGCGCATGGACACTTTGCCACTTTGAGATCCACCACATGTGGATAGACTTGGGTGATATCATTTTTTGTCATTATAGTCCCAAGATCCCACTGAAGAATAGGTTCTGTAGAAATCAAATTTAGGTGTTTCAATTGTGGCAGCAGTCTTGAAAAGGGAACGCTGTTGCTTTCCTTTCAGAGTTTTTTGTTTTGTTTTCCCAAGTTTTTATTTATATTCCAGTTAGTTTAACCTACAGTGAAATCTTAGTTTCAGGTGTCGAATTTAGTGACTTAACACTTCCATACAACACCCAGTGCTCATCACAACAAGCGCCCTCCTTTAAGGGTTTTAAAAGTATTATATAAAGGGTCTATGCCATTATCCCCCCAAATGGGTATATTACCTCACCCCTCATCAGTTAAGAAATAGGTTGATTCTTATTTTCCAGAGTAGAAGGAATGAGGTCTAACTGCCCTTGATGGGGGCTCGGTATGGTCACTACTGCAGAAAAGCATGTGGGAAGGGAGACGCTGCTTTGACCATCTTTGGAAAGTACAAGCGGTCACAGGACCTATCCCTAGAAATGGAATTGTGGGATCACAGGATATTTATAATTCAGAGAACAACTTCTGCTTGCTTCAAAAGCCCACGCCACACATTCACTTTTCCTCCCAATTCCATGAGGGAAAATCAGTCAGCGGGGGACACATTCTACCCTTAAACTCGGCAATCTATTCTTGGATATGCGTGCCAAGGGTTGGAGCTGGATGAAGTTAAATTTTAATGATAAGAAAATGGAGGATTTTTTTTTTCTTCTGAAAAAAGTGAGGAAAGGGAGTACAAAAAGCAAGCCAGGGCAATTTGACAAAATACTGCTGTCTGAATTCCAAAAATAGTCAAAGGACTTTTAAAAAGAAATATATAATAATCAGTTCTTTAGCTGTTTATATTTCTACAATGTAAATCTTCACCATCTCCCCCAAACCTGCTACAAAACCCTAAAACTTGACGTAATATATTTTTCACTTTGTGGAAAGCAAGAAATGGAGCTAAGTTTCCATCTGGGTTGACACAGTGTAACTTAGAACAGAAAGAGATACAATTTATAACCAAACTAATTCACTCTGAAATTCAAAGAAATTTGGGGTATGGCAGCTGACCCCCCAGGGTGTAGCATGTCTATGCAGGCAATTAATAACCAGATCTTAGAGGACAGGGAGATTGGACCTTGTATCCAGGGTATGATCGTATTGAATTGAAAACACCTTTTTAATTATGTACAAGCTCCTTCAAGTCAGATACTGTATTTTAAATGCTTTAGAATGAGGGAGTGATTAAAAGTCTGTGGACTATTACTGAGAAGCCAAGAAGGAGACAGAAAAGTGACCCATATGAAAGGGGATGAGTGTCTGTGATTAGGAAAAGTTGTAGTGGAGTGGTCTAGGGCATGGATCGGAGATTAGGAAATACAGTGATATTTTTAACATCTCTTTTGAGTTAGTAGTGAATAGAGTTCCTACTATAACCCTAACTTTAACCCTTAATTGCCACTTCTCAATGCTTTCTCCCCAATATCTCCAGGATTTCAGGAAATGAAACCATCATCCACTTGATTGCTCAGTAAGAAATCTAGGATTCATCCTGATACCTCTGTCTCCTTCACCCCCAGTCCGCCAGGAAGCCCTACCAGCTCTACTTCCAAAACGTATTCTGAAGACTCTTACTCCTCACCATCTCCACCACTAATCCCCCAGCCCACATCCTCTGGACCACCTCCCGAGTGGACTAGGGCAACAACTGCTAACCAATCTCCCCTCCCCCCCATTCTTGCCATCCTTCTCCAGGGGTCCATTCTCTGCACAGCGCCCGAAATGATCCATTTGGGAAGCATAAATCTGAATTTGCCTCTCCTGCTTAAAACACTAGAACAGCTTTTCATTATAATTAAAATAAACCCCGCACTTCTTGCCATGCTCCCTGCCAGCTTCTCCAAACTTATTCCAAGCCACTCTGTCATTTACTATGCTTCCATATCACTGGCCTCCTTGCAGTTGCTCAAACAGATGAATCTCATTTCTGCACCTGGAACCTTTAACAACAACTAACTTGAGAAGCTCTTTGCTACCACAGTACCTCCATTCATTCTAAATAAGTGTACACTAAAATTTTAATGCAGTATATGATATTCTGGGTACATTTCAATGTGTAAATGACTCACACTTCAAATTTTTTTTGAAAACTGAAATAATTATAAATTGTTATTTTAGTCCTTAAACGTAGCTAGCACAGAACTTCAAAATATCAGTCTCAAAAAGCTTGCAATTGGGCGCCTGGGTGGCTCAGATGGTTAAGCGTCTGCCTTCGGCTCAGGTCATGATCCCAGGGTCCTGGGATCGAGTCCCCGCATCGGGCTCTCTGCTCCTTGGGAGCCTGCTTCTCCTCTGCCTCTCTCTCTCTGTCTCTCATGAATAAATAAATAAAATCTTAAAAAAAAAAAAACTTGCTATTGAATAAATGACTATTTTTTTAAAAATTTGGACACTATGACAAAACAAGAAAGCACAATATTTTGTCATTTTTGTTGCAGATATTTTAATTTTGGTTAAAGAAATAAAACAATATAGATATGACTGAAATTATCTCTGTCCCCTTCATGGCCCCATTCCCAAATCCTCCCCAAATGCAACCATTATCATGAAATTGCTGCATCTACTTCTAATCCATATTTTTTTATATTTTTATACTTTTATAAAAAGTATATTTTATATTTTTACTACAATATATATGTACCCATGAAGGGTATATAGCATTGCTTTCTGTGTTTTCTGAATTTTAAGAAAATGTTCTCCTATTGTATTCTGAAACTTGATTTTTCTTTCAATGCTTTGATTTCTGTTCCTGATAATATATGTGGGTCTATTTCCTTTGTTTTATCAGGTACACTACAGGTATTTGTCTTTTCCCCTACTGATGGACATTTATGTTATTTCTCATTTCTCCTATTATAAATAATACTGCAGTAAATAGATTGTCAGTTGTCTCTTGGCACACGTGCAACCTTTTCTCTAGGGCAGTTAATCCCCTGCACATCAGAATCACCTGTGGGGATTTTTTTTCCTTTTTAATTACAGATGCCCAGCTCTGCTTGTAGAGGTCTGATTTTAATTGGCACATGGTTGGGTGGAGACATCATTACTCTTCTTAAAGCTACCCAGGAAATTCTTTCCATAAAATGTAATATTTCTTGATTTTTGCTCTGCATTCTACATAGCACCAGATCAAAGTGGGAGTAAAAGAATAAAAGTAAAAAGGACCTGAAACTTATATTACATCGTATGTTAACTAACTGAAATTTAAATAAAAACCTTTTTTTAAAAAAAGGAAGGTGAGGAAAGTAAAGATAAATACAAGGTCTGGGAGGACTTTAAAAAAATTTTATATTATATTGCTACAGATGATCCAAAAATCAGACTATAAATCAGACAATTGGAAAAGAGAAGCCTAGACAACTATATCACTCAGTGTTCATAACCTTAAAACAACCAATTTTTCGTGGAAAAAATGTAAATGTTCTAATAAAGAATGAGCAAGAATTTTTGCTGATGGTATCATAAAGAAGACTGTAATGCAATGAAGAGTATCTTTTATAACATGTTTCTAGAAGATGCAAAAACTAACTTTATAAAGCCATTGTTTATCATGACCCCAATATGGGTATAGAAAAAGATATATTTTCATATTTCTGTAGCACTCTTTGCAGATCTCCGTTAACAATTAACCACGTGTATTTAATTCTTTGTCATTCCTGGAAGATAATGTTCATCTCACTCTCTCTCTCTTTAGGACTTAGCACAGAGTCTGGCATATAGTAGGTTACAATGTTTGTTGAAAGAATATTATGGATTCCATTTTACTTTTATCTGTTGGCATTTACCTCGAACATTATCCAATAGTGTTCCTTCAGTAGTATAAATATTTAATCCATGCTGTAAAGTGATCCTTACTAACCATTCTTCTACAGCTGCAATATCTGAAAACAAAAGGCAAATCAGCCATTTTTTTGTATGCCAAGTCGGTGAAATTTAAGGCTATATAAACACGACCAACAACATTACTGTTCATTTCCCAATCAATTTGACTGCATTTATATTTGTTTCCCATGTTTTTTTCCTACAGACCTTTTGATGGTAAAATAAATATAAGAATTATGAAGTGATCTTACTACCACAGCATAAATCCAGATAATATTTAATTTATTTATGTATTTATTTTTGTAGGTAGCCTCCATGCCCAGTGTGGAGCCCAATGTGGGGCTTGAACTCATGACCCTGAGATCAAAACCTGAGCTGAGATCAAGAGTTGGGCACTTAACCACCTGAGCCACCCAGGCACCCCTGGATAATATTTTAGATCATAATTTTTCTCCAAGAGCTGCTGTGGCTTAAAAAGCAAGTGATGACACTTCATGTGCAATGGTATACTACTATTTTAAAGTAGACCATGATTAATTAAAATATATAGTGTAACTCATAGGGCCAACGCTAAAAAAAAATTTAAGGTATAATTAATAAGCCAATAGTAGAGATAAAATGGAATAAAACATAATTAATATTAAGAGAAAGAAAGATAGTGAAAGAGACGGAATAGAAAATAGCCTGATGACAGGTTTCAATGCAACCATATCAACAATCACATTAAATGTAAGTGGTCTAGAAATACCAATTAAAAGATTTCCATATTAGATGTAAAAATCAAGATTGAACTATATGCTATCTATAAGAAACCCACCTTAAATATTTATAAAGGCACTGGTGAGTTAAAAGTAAAAGAATGGGTGGGGCCTGGAGAACCCATGCGTGGTGAACTCAGCCTGGGAGCTCTTACGACATGGGCCAAGGCTGAGGCTGAAATCAGGGCACACTCATGAAAAACATGCCTGACCCAAATGCCTTGGCTGCACAGGCCTTCATGTATACCCAGGCATCTAGTTGAGTCTGTGCACCAATCCAGGGAGGATATGCCTCTTCCAGTGGTTCCAAAGCAGCTGGTACCTGGGTAGATCAAGTGCTATTTGTGTTTTTTGCTGTCACTATTTTCCATCAAGCAATTCCTGGACTTTGGGAAAGATAATGGTGTGAGAAAACATCATATAGGTTTCTATAAAAGGAGCTTCCCATGTGATGGCTAACCCAAGAAAAGAAGTCAATCTTCTGATATATGACTTAACTGGCCTTCAGTGGGACGGGTTCAAAGTTGGTATGCACATAACTATCTTTGACTTTTAAAATATGAAGAGCCCTGAGGATCCACAGGTCTTGGATAACTCTCTGCAAGTTCTGACTGAAGTCAGAAATGGTGTGGTTCCTATGATGGTACATGGAGTGATTGAATATAAGGAAAAGCATGGATTTAATTCTTTATTAACAGTAACATCCAATTTTCTGGATTGGTTTTGTATCAATTGCATCTCTTTCCACTTGTGTATTAGCCAGCACACACTGCTGTTTGGTGGTAATACTAAGCCTGCTCATCCTGAACACACAGGAAATATGAATCCCACCTGCAATGTGGCTAATAGAGTGAAGGATGTATAGGAAGCAGCCAAAAAGCTGTGCAAAACAGGGCTAGCTGGTCGTTGGAAGAGTTCAAGAGCTGGGAGAGGAAGAATTCAATGGCAAAGCTCCAAACAAACCTTGTCAGGTAGTGGATGTGCCCTTACACCTGCTTCAGGTGCTGTGCAAGAACTCAGAAGTTCTAACAGAACTACATGAAGAGTTCTAGGAAACAGGGATGTCTGGCTATGAAGACCCTAGGTGCTTTGGGTGAAGAAGACTTGCCCATTAGATAAGCAACCAAGGCAATGGTATCCCAGGCTGAAAAAGAGCACCATAGTACTCCAGTGCTTGGATGTTTATTTTGGCTCAGACCAGCTCGTTGTTCTCCATGGAGTCCCTCCTACAGCTATAGCTCCTCCATGAAACCAGTGACGGAGTCATTTTTCATCGGATCTTGCCGCCGTGTGATTAGTGCCCGACATCAAAGAGCACAGAGCCCCCTTACAGCTCTTGTGACCTCACACCTCCCCCCTCGTTGTTACAGAGTTGAGTGTCCACAATCTTTACAGCACTGTGAACTTCTTCCCCATTGCTGACAGCGCAGATACCTCCCGCTGCTCTTTGTGGCCCCTGGCCATGCTTGTCTCAAACCTTATCAGTTAGCGCCAGCGGCATCTGGAAGTTAAAGACATCAGCTGAGTCTGCCTTGATAATTCGGTCCCAGGGTCCTCCCCTCCCTACAGGCATCCCTCCTCTACTCTTGGATTTAAAGTTCTGCCTTCCTCCATCTGATTATATTCTCAGTGGGAGGCATCAGTACTTTGTGTCAGACCTTATTTACTGATGCATGGGTTTTATTTCAAAATTCATTTGTGTGCTTCCACTCTGTGGACTAACGTGCTCCGAAGGTTGTCTTGGGAAAACAAGGCAAGAGGGTGAAAAAACACACGTCACGCAAACACTAATTCACAGACAGCTGTAGTGGGCTCTATCAATCTCTGATAAAGGTTTCAGATGAAGGTAGTATCAGGAATAAAGAGGGGCCAGTGCATATGATAAAGGGATCGATTCACTAAAAAGGTGTGACAGCTCTAAACGTGTACGTGCTTAACAAGGGGTTCAAAATACAAAAGTCAAAGGCTGATAAAACTGAAAAGAGAAATTTAAAAAATCCACAACTATAGTGGGATATTTCAACTCTCCTTGTCAGTAATTGACAAAAATCAGTAAGAATCATGAAAAGCTGAACACTATCAACCAACTGAGCTAACCAACATTTATAGAACGCTCTAGCTGAGAAGAGCAGAATAAATACTTTCTTCAGGTGCACATGGAAGATTCACCAAATAGGCCATAGGAAATATCTTAACAAATTATCATACGAAATAGGTTCTCAGAACACAGAATTAATCTAGAAAAAATCGATAACAAAGATATCTGGAAAACCCCCAAATATCTGGACATCTTACAACATCTAAATAACCACAGGTCAAAGAGAAAGTAGCATGGCGAATTAGAATGTATTTTGAATTAAGAGAAAATGAAAACACAACCAAATCAAAATTTATGAGATGCAGATAAAGCAGTGCTAGAGAGAAATATATAGCAGTAAAATATTTATAGTGGCTAAAAGAAAAAAATAACCTATCTGAAGCCAGGGTTGAAAGAGAGTAACGGCCTTACACAGAGTCAAGTAGTAAATACTTTGGGCTTTATGGGCCGTATGGTCTCTGTCACAACACTTTTAACTCTGCCATCAGAGTACAAAAACAGCTACAGGAAACACAGAAATTAATGAACATGGCTGTGTTCCAATCAAACTTTGTTTACAAAAACAGGCTGCAGGCCAAAAGTGTAGTTTGCTGAACCCTAATCTAAAGGTTCCCAATTTAAGGAACTAGGAAAAAAGCAGTAAATTAAACCAAAAGTAAGAAGAACAATGAGAGTAAAGGTCAATGAAATAAAGGACAGGAAAACAATATTCAATCAATGAAATCAAAAGATACTTCTTTGAAAGGGTCTATAAAATTGATGAACTTTTCAGACTAATAAAGAGGAAAAAATGGTACCAATCAGTCATATATTAGAGATGAAACGGGGAACATCACTGCAGACTCCCTAAGGAAAATAAGAGACTATCACAAACAGCTCTTGTGTCATAAATTCAAAACTGTAAATGAAAAGGAAAAGCTCCTTGAAGGATGCAAACTGCCAAAACACACTTAAGAAAAAAAATAGAAAACATGAGTATGCCCATATCTATTAAGGAAATGGATTTTGTGGTTAAAAGCTTTCTCACAAAGAAAACTCCAGGTCTAGATATTTTCACTGGCCTGGAGAATCCCACCAAACATTTAATGAAAGGATGGTACTATAAAATCTTTTCCATAACATAGGAGGAAGTCTTCCTCATATTTATCTATTTATGTACTTGTCTATTTCTCTTTTGGGAAATCAGCTTTACGTTCAGGGTTATTTAGTTCTAAAAGCCTCTGTACTTACTTTTCCTTCTCACCAGGTTTACCCGCAAGTCAGGATTTCAAAAACCACAACAAACACGCAGCTCGGTGCAGGGCGGGGGGTGGGGGTGGGGGTTGTTGATGGTTCCAGGCAGTGATCACCTGTATTTCATTTTGGCAATGACACCAGGACTCCCTTTCAAAGAAACTTCTGTGCAAAGTGCCGTATTTCCTAGAATGAGGCTCGTTGTTTTTCAACCTTGAAATCACCCTCTTGAAAAGCAGACCCAGAAACCCCAGCTTTCAGAAGTTAGTCACAATATCACCATCATTCTAGCAATTATACATTAATAGCTCCCGAAATTACTTTATTTTACAGAGGGCCTCAAGACAAGGCGAAATTTCTCATAGCACTCTCGTCTGCCCCTGCTGACTGTTCTGGGTCTCTCCTCCATGGGAATTTTCACCCTTAAAGTTCTGGGGATGACTCCAGCTGCACTGAGTTGCCAAGCAGAGCCCATCTGGAGGGTGGAGGGGGGATTTTGACACAGGGCCCCTTGCTGGTCTCAGGGGTGCTGTCAGACCCAGCAACAATGAACTTGTTCATTATTCATAAACACTGTCCAATAAAGAGCATGAATCAAAACTAAAAAGCCAACCTTTCTCCCCAGATTCCTGGATGAAAATGATTTTTAAAAATCTGTATAATTTGGGGCACCTGGGTGGCAGAGTTGGTTGGGCGAGGGACTCTTGATTTTGGCTCAGGTCGTGATCTCCCTCTGCCCACCCCCCCCTTGCTCACACACACGGAGCTCTCTCTCTCCCTCCCTCCCTCTAAAATAAGTAAAATCTTTTTTAAAAATCTGTATAATTTGAACCCAAAAGATGGCTATTAAAAATAAACCAAGAAATATCCAGAAACTGGTTTCTAGTGAAAGCTTGACTTCCAATACAATAAAATGATTTAGACATGTTCACAGCCCCTGATTTAAGCCTTCCTGAAACTCCTTAAGTAGACAGCATTTTTTTTTTTTGATGTATTGTTCCATGATTCATTGTTTGCATATAACACCAAAGTGTTATTGTAATTGTAATACGTGCCCTCCTTAAAAGTAGACAGCATTTCGGGCGCCTGGCGGAAGCGACTGCCTTCGGCTCAGGTCATGATCCTGGAGTCCCTGGATCGAGTCCCGCGTCGGGCTCCCTGCTCTGCAGGGAGTCTGCTTCTCCCTCTGACCCTCCCGCCTCTCATGTGCTCTCTCTCAAATAAATAAAATCTTAAAAAAAAAAAAAAAAGTAGACAGCATTTCAGTTCAGAGACCAAAGTGAAAATACCTTTGAAAAGAAAAGCAATGTGGCTGGGAAACCTTGTGCATCTTGCCAAACATTCTCCACCCTGCTCACCCACCCTCCCGCACCCCCCGCCGCCCCATCATGAGCTTGGGCTTTCTGGGAAGGTCAGTGGTTTCCCAGTCAAAAACATTCTTGAAGTCATCAGGTATGGAGGGACGGAGACTCGGCATCTGGGCAGATGTGTTCCTAGTTCCACACCTGGGGCTCAAGAGCCAAACAGCTGGATCCTACAGGGCATCCTGAAGACATTCCCCAGGGTGATGAAGATTCTAAATCATCTGAGGCTCCATAAGAACTCCTGGATGTTATCACCTGTGCTGGGCTACCTCAACTCCTCCACAAAGCACTGTATGTCCCTTTTCAACTTAAAGTTGAGCACCACCCTGGCGTTCATCAGCAGGACCAAACAGCAGAGCAAATCGTTTTATAACAGTAGCATTATCGGATCCCAAAAGGAGATAAGGACCTTAGGAGAAAACTAAACTCCAGGCTGCTAACCACAAGAACCTACTAGCCAAATGAGTCCAACAATATATAAGAAGGATAATACATCATAACCAAGAGTTGTTTATCGTAGGATTGAAAGGCTAGCTCAAAATTCAAAAATGAATCAATGGGGCGCCTGGGTGGCTCAGTCGGTTGAGCGACTGCCTTCGGCTCAGGTCATGATCCTGGAGTCCCTGGATCGAGTCCCGCGTCGGGCTCCCTGCTCAGCGAGGAGCCTGCTTCTCCCTCTAACCCTCCCCCCTCTCATGTACTCTCTCTCTCTCTCTCATTCTCACTCTCTCAAATAAATTAAAAAAAAAATCTTAAAAAAAAAATGAATCAATGAAATCCACCATATCAACAGACTGAAGAGAAAAATTCTTATTTTCTCAACAGACGCAGAAAAGAATTTAACAAATTTCAACACCAATTCATGATAAAAATTCAGCAAACTAGGAATAGAAGGGAACTTCCCTAATATGATAAAGGGCATCTATAAAATACCTACAGTAACATTATACATAATGATGAAAGATTGAATGTTTTCCCCCTAAAATTGGAAATAAGGCCAAGATGTCCTCTTACCATTCTTATTCAACACGGTGCTGGGGTCCTACCACTACAAATAAGGCAAGAAAAAGAAATAAATGAATACATACTGGAAAGGAAGAAATGAAATTATCTCTATTTCTGGATGAATGATTTTTCTATGTAGAAAAACCAAAGAATATAGAAAAAGCTATTAGAACCAATAAGTGAATTTAACAAGGTTGCAAGACACACAATCAATCTACAAAAATCAATCCTATTTCTACATATTAGCAATGAACAGTTGGAAATTCAAATATTAATAATAACCACATACAATACACCAAAACATGAAATACTTAGGTATAAAATTGTTTTTTAATGTGTAAGATCTCTATGCTGAAAACCACAAAGCCCTGATGAAATAGTTCAAAGAAGATATAAATAAATGGAGAGGTATACAGTGTCCATGGATTGAAAAACTCACTAGTAAGATGTCAATTTCCTCTAAACTACAGATATAATGCAATCCAAATTTAAAAACCACAGGATTTTGGGGTGCCTGGGTGGCTCAGTCGTTAAGCGCCTGCCTTTGGCTCAGGTCATGATTCCAGGGTCCTGAGATGGAGCCCCGCATCGGGCTCCCTGCTCAGCGGGAAGCCTGCTTCTCCCTCTCCCACTCCCCCTGCTTGTGTTCCCTCTCTAGCTGTCTCTCTCTCTGTCAAATAAATAAATAAATAAAATCTTTTTAAAAAATTAAAAATAAAAACCACAGGATTTTTTATAGAACGAACAAGTTTATTCTAAAATTTATAGAGAAAGGCAAAAGAAGTATACTAACCAAAACAATTCTGAAAAAGAAGATCAGAGTTGAAGGATTAATATTACTTATTATAAGCTTATTATTTATAAAGGCTTAAGTAATCAAGACAACGTGGTATGGGTGAAAAGACAGAGAACCCAGAAATAGTAATACAATGGAGACAAAATAGTTTTTACAACAATAGTGCTGGAATAATTGAGTATCTATATTCCCCCCAAATAAACTTCAGTCCATATAACATACAAAAATTAACTCAAATTGAGTCATAGACCTAAATACAAAACCTGGAACCATAATCTTCTTGAAGTAAATTTAGGAGAACATCTTTGTGAGCTTGAGTCAGCTATGATGCCAAAAGTCCAACAATAAAATAAAAAACTGATAAATTAGATTTCACCAAAATTAAAAACTCTGATCTGCAAGAGATATTAAGAGATGAAAAATACAAGCCACAGACTAGAAAAAAAAATTTTTTTAAATAAATAAAAAAAAATATTTATAGATCACATATCTGATGAGGGCCTTATATCCAAAATACATAACAAACTTGCAAAAGATTAGCACAGGTAATTCAAATGACAAATAAGCACAAAAAAATGTTCAATGACTAGGGAAATGCAAATTAAAATTATTAAATGCCACTATACACCTATTAGAATTGCTAAAATCACACACACACCCTTATACAAAGTGCTGGCATGGATTCAGATAACCCGATGGTGAGAATGCAGAATGATACAGCTACTTTGGAAAATAGTTTGACAATTTCCTATAAAGTTAAACTTACACTTACCGTATAACACAGCGATCCTACTACTTGGTATTAGCCAAATACAACAAAAGTTTATGTTCGCAAGAGAACTTGTATGCTTGTAGCAGCTTTACTCAAAATAGCTAAAAACTGGAAAAATCCAAATTGCCCTTCAATAAAATTAACTCTGGTACACCCATACAATGGAATACTACCCAGTAAGAAAATGGAAGAAATTACAACATAGATGAATCTCAGATGAATTATGCTAAGAAGCCAGATTCAAAAGGATACATTTTCCATGATTCCATGTATATGACTCTGGAATAGGCAAAATGATAGGAACAGAAAACAGATCCGTGGTGGGGGGGGCTTGGACAATGGGGAGAGGTCTATTACAGGTGGGGTAATGTTGTTGGGTGTCGGAGCAGTTCTGTATCTTGATTGTACTGATTACTCAACTGTACACATTTGTGCAAACTTACAGAACTTTTCAAAAAAGGATACATTTAGGGGCGCCTGGGTGGCTCAGTTGGTTAAGCGACTGCCTTCGGCTCAGGTCATGATCCTGGAGTCCCTGGATCGAGTCCTGCATCGGACACCCTGCTCAGCAAGGAGCCTGCTTCTCCCTCTAACCCTCCCCCCGTCATGTACTCTCTCTCTCTCTCATTCTCGCTCTCTCAAATAAATAAATCTTTAAAAAAAAAAAAAGGATACATTTTACTGAATGCAAATTATATCTTATTTACAAATGATAAAAAAGGACAAATTATGAAGTCTAAATCAAAGAGGAACTCTTTTTACTTTCAACAGTTGTAGGCTGTTCAAATTTCAAACTGCCTTCAGCACTTTTTGGCTATTACTGCATCTCCCTACGGCTCCAGGGGTCTCAGTTAAATCATTTGAAAATGGACATGATGGGGCATCTGGGTGGCACAGTTGGTTAAGTGACTGACTTGATTTCAGCTCAGGTTATGATCTCAGGGTCATGGGATTGAGCACTGTGTCGGGCTCTGGGCTCAGCACGGAGTCTGCTTGGGACTCTCTCTCCCTCTCCCTCTATCCCTCCCTCTCCCCTCAAATAAATAAATAAATGTTAAAAAAAAAAGAAAAGAAAATGGACATCATAATGGTACATAGCACATAGTGAGGGATAGATGAGTTAATATAGGTAAAGTGTTTAGAGTAGTGATGAACCTGCTAGTTCTACTATCATGACAATTTTGTTACCTTTGTGGTTGATGTGTTCTCAACTACCCTTCCCAAGATGTCATGCTTACATGATACAAAAATTCATGGCAGGACAGTAGATAAGATATGGTTAAGGAAGAAAAAAAATGAATGAGCAAGTATGGTCTCCTTCCCCCTGAATATATTTTTTCCTGATTTCTGGCATATTCCTAATTAGGCGCTGGCCTAATTCTTAGTCCTAATTCCTTCCTATAACCTGGTTGCATTTTATCTTTGGGCTCCATGACAAAAACAAATTTCTTCTTTTTTCTTCAGTGAAGCCAAGTTGGTTTCTGCTTTTTGCACCTATCATATTAAAATAATATGCCCTCCGTCATTTTTAAAGTATGAAAATGTATTTCATGCCTCAAGATCTACTAGCTCAGTCCACTAGCTCAGTACTTATAACTCCTGGAACTTTACTTTCCTCCTTTTTCCATCTGAGTATTTACAGTAGCATATAAAGCTATTCTACCACATAACACTTAATAGTAGATTCCATAGTGAATAATATATTTCATATTACAAACTATTTTAAGGTAACCTATTGGTACATGAATTTCTCCATACTACAATTTTTGAGTTCTTTCTAGAAAATGAGTTTACTTAAAGAACAATATAAATGTTATGTGTGTTAAACCAACCTAACTGTAATAGAATTGCCAGTTACACTTGAATTCTAGATGAATTATAATAATTTTTAGTGAGTATGTCCCAAATATGACATGAGACATTTATATGGAACAGCAAATAATTTTTTAATATAAGTCCTTTTTATTTGCTACATTTGGCAACCCAGACGCATGAGTAAAAGTTAAGTCAGATCATTCTTACCTGTATTTTTTGTAATGTTTTCTCTGGGAATATTGATCAACCAGTAAACTCGATCACTGAACTTGAATAAAGAAGACGTCAGTGTTTGACAATGTCAATGGCAACACTTATTTTGCTATATCCCATCCTATCTTTAAAAATGGAAATTAAGCGGCCCTCTTGGCGCAGTGGGCAGCGCGTCAGTCTCATAAAAATGGAAATTAAATAAAAACATCTAATGCATATACCCTTTACCCAGAAATTTCACTGTTTGGAATTTATCCTACATTATTCTCACATATGTGTGAAATAAAATGTGCTCAAGAATATTTTTCATCATTGCTTGTAATAGTAGAAGACTGGAAATAACTAAAATGTTAATTGATTATGTAAAATGCTATATAGTGGCGTATCATGCAACCGTGCTCAGGTAGCACAAAACTGAGGCATTACTGGCTTGATGTGCCAGAGAACAAACAGAGCTTGATGTGGACAGAAAATTGGGAATTTAAGGGGAAAATCTAACGGGCAAGGGAACTGCAAGAGTGGTGAGCTCAGAGCTAAATATAAATTTCCCCAAATCCTGGGCAATGCAAGTGCTGAGGAGACCAATGAAGGCCATGTTAAAAAAAAAAAAAAAAATCAACCATGGAAGCTTAAAAAACTGAACAGAGATAACAGCTGCTGAAACCATAGATAAGACAGTTTACAGTTGCGTCAAGGCAGGAAAGAGCCTTTTACACCACAACCAACAACTCCCCCCGTTGCTACAGCTTATTATCTTAAATGTCCAGTTTCAACCAAAATGATATGACATGAAAAGAGAAACATGTAACTGATAAAAAAAAAAAAAGTTAGATGATAAACTTGATAAACTGACCCAGAGTGAGTCCAGAGAGCAAATGAAGACTTCAAAGCAGCTATTATAAATATGTACACAGGCTTAAAGAAAATGTCCTAGTGAAAGAATGGACAGGGAATCCCAGTACATAAATGAAAAATATAACAATAAAACCAGATGAAAATAATGAGGCAAAAAGTATAATAACTGAAATAAAATATTTACTAGATGAGCAGATTGGTGATGGTAAAAGAATCAGTGAATTTAGAGATACAGCAGTTGAAATTATCCTATCTGAAAAAGGGGAGAAATGATTAAAGAAAAATGACCAGAGCCTTAGATATCTCCAGGACAATGTTGTATATTCTAAAATGTGCATAATTCAAGTCCCAGTAGGAAAAGAGATAGAGAAAGGAGCAGAACATTTTTTAAGAGAAATAGTGGCTGAAGACCTTACAGATTTGATAAACTTATAATTCAAGAAGCCCAGAGAAACCCAATCAGGGTAAATACCAAGAGAAAATCTTAAAAGCATGCAGAGGAAAATGGTACATTACACGTGAGGGACAATAATATAATTAATAGCTGACTTCTCATTCAGAAACAATGGTGTCAGTTGACATATTCAAAATGCAGAATAACATATTCAAAATGTCAAAAGGAAGTGGGAGTCAACCAGAAATTCTGTATCTGACAAACGTATCATTCAAAAATCAAGGTGACCACTAAAAACCTATTAGAATTCATAAATGAGTTCAGCAAGGTTGTAGGATACAAGATCATTATATAAAAATTAAATGTATTTCTACACACTTGCAAAGAATAATCTGAAAATGAGATTAAGAAAGCCATTCCCTCTATAATAGAATAAAAAAGAGGGGCACCTGGGTGGCTCAATCAGTTAAGTGTCTGCCTTCAACTCAGGTCATGAACCCAGGGTCCTGGAATCAAGCCCTGCATCAAGCTCCTTGCTCAGTGGGTAGCCCGCTTTTCCCTCTCACTCTCCCTGCTGCTGCCCCTGCTTGTGTTCTCCCTCTCTCCCTCTGTGTCAAATAAATAAATAAAATCTTAAAAAAAAATCAAAAAGAATAAAATATTAGGAACAAAATTAACAAAAGCAGTATAAAACTTACACTCTGAAAACTACAAAACATTGTTGAAAGAAATTAAAGAAAATCTAAATAAATAGAAAAACATCCTATATTCATGGATGGGGAGATAATATTATTAAAATGGCAATACCACCCAAACTGATCTATAGATTCAACACAATCTCTATCAGAATTCCAGCAGGCTTCTTTGTAAATATTGACAAGCTTATCCTAAAATTCATATGGAAGCCAGCAAATTCATATAGAGACTAGCAAAAACAACCTTGAAAAGGAATAGCAAAGTTGGAGGACTCATGCTTCCTATTTCAAAACTTACTACAAAATAACAGTATCAAGACAACACGGTACTGGCATAAGGATGGATGTATGGATCAATGCAATAGAATTGAGAATCCAGAAATAAACCCTCACCTTTACAGTCAATTGATTTTTCAACAAAGGTGCCGAAACAATTCAGTAGGGAAAGAATAATAGTATTTTCAACAAATGGTGCTAAGACAGATGGATATCCACATATAAACTATGCATATGGACCCCAACCTCACACCACACACAAAAATGAACTCGAAATGGATCAACAACCTAAATGTAAAAAGTAAAACTATGAACCTCTTAGGAGAAAACAGAGGGGCAAATCTCTGTGACCTTGGACCAGGCAATGGTTTCCTACATGACACCAAAGAACAAGGTCAACAACAATGAAATGGATAATTAGGCTTCATCAAAATAACTTTTGTGCATCAAAGGAGACTGCCTAAAAAGTAGAAAGACAACCCAGAAAATGGGAGAAAATGTTTGCCAATCATGTGTCTGATAGGGGACTTGTATTGAGAATATCAAGACAAGAATAAGAAGACAAGCCAATTAAGAATGGACAAAGAATTTAAATAGATATTTCCACATAGAAGATACTCAAATGGACAATAAACATGTGAAAAGATGCTGAACATCATTAATCATCAGGGAAATGCAAATCAAAACCAAATGAGATAGCACTTCACATCCACTGGGATGGCTGTATCACCAAACACCAACAGTAACAACTGTGGGTGAGGATGAACCCTAATACAATGTTGGTGGGAATGTTAAAAGAGTGCAACCACTCTGGAAAACAGTCTGGCAGTTACCAGACTGTTACTCTAGGACCTCACAACTCAATTTGACACCCAAGAGAAATTAAAAAAACGTATTTCCACACAAAGATTTGTACACAGATGCTCATAGCTACGTGAGTCACTGCAGCCCAAAGGTGGAAACAACCTAAATGTCCAGCCACTGATGAATGGATAGACAAAACGTGGTATTGATACACTGGAATATGATTTGACAGTAAAAAGAAATGAAGTCCTGACATGTGCCACCATATGGACAAAACGTGGAGACGTTATGTTAGCTGAGGGGAAGCCAGTCACAAAGAGACACATGTTGTAGGATTTCATTTATCTGAGACATTCAGAATAAGCAAACCCAGAAAGACAGATGTAGTTTAGTGGTTGCCCACATCTGGAGAGCAGAGGGTGGACGGGGAGTGACTGTTAACGGGGATGGGCTGTCTTTTCACGGTCATGAAAGTGTTCTAAAATTAGATAGCAGTGATGTTGGTGCACTCTGTGAATATACTAAACACCATTTAATTGTGCATTTTAAATAGGTGAGCTGTATGGCATGCAAATTATATCTTAATAAAGGTATAATTTTTTTTGTTAACCCCAAAAATGAGGGTGAAAGAAAGACATTTTCGAGGAGATAAATCTCCCAGAGAATTCATTGCCCACAGTCTTGCACTGTAAGAAATGATAAAAATTCTTTGGGCTGAAGAAACATGACACCAGATGGCAGCTCCCATCCCAGGAAAAGAATGAAGAAAGATTCAAATCATAAATATGTAGGTAAAAAGTAAAAAAACCACACGTATTTTTTCTGTAATTTCTTAAGAACTAGCGCTCACTTCAGCAGCACATATACTAATTTCTTAAGAACTATTTAAAGCAAAAAGTTTAACATTGTATTGTTAGGTTTAAAACATAAAACATATATAGATGTAACATTATGGACTATTTAAAAAAAAAACACATCCTATGAGAAAGAGTATATTTCTCATTAATAATATCAAAGAATAAAATAAAATGTTATTACCAAAGTTAAATTAAAGTGGAAGATGCCAGTGTATGTACTATTTATAATTCCCAGGCTGGGAGCAAGTCCTCCTGATGTGAAGACACCTAGAAATTCCTTCGAAGTAAGCTCACTTTCAGATTGGAAAGAACACTCGATTTTCTTTAGGAAAGAGGGGAGAAAAAAAAGTAATGACAACTTGATGGAGAGAAGCATATTTTACATTAATTTAAAAGTGAGGGGAAATCTATGAAAAGTAGATGCTGCTGAAGACTGCTCTCTTCAGTAATCCTCATCTCTAACTAGGAAAAAAAAATCTCTTTTGAAATAGTACACTTCTAGAACTCAGTCATCTATTATGCTAGTATCATAATAGGCTTTAATTCATCGATACAAAAATCTTTGCTGTCAAAAAATTTACGTAAAGTTATTATGTTTAATAAATATAGAATCAAAGCCATCTGCCATCACATGTAGAAATCCCTATTTTATTAAAATCATTATTTTGTGTTAAATTTTGTGTTAAATCCCTATTTTATTAAAATCATTATTTTGTGGTTAAAGGAGCAAATGTATAAGGCAAAACTCATTTTAGTGCATTTTATTGGCTATTTCCCAGCTTTGAGAAGGTAGATGAGAATGCAGCAATTATAGATTGTAGGTTTTACTGAAAGCCAACATGAGATGGATGCTAACAGCTTCCACTCATTTGGTTATCCTAATAGTTAAGACCACTTTGGGCAAGTTACCTGAGTTTCAGTTTCCCTATCTATAACACAGGGAAACAGATTGATTCCAAAAACATTTTCCGAGCTCTTACCACAAATCTGGGCAGTGTTATGGGGGCTGGGGAAACAGAACTGCATAAAACAGACAAAAATCCCGCTCTCAAAGAACTTACATTCTAATGGAGATTGGAGGGAAGATAAGCCCAAACCCCCTTTCCCCTGTCTTGTCACTGATTTACAATATATTGCCCTTTGTGAAGTTGGCATAGAAGTCCCAAATTCTAATTCTCAGCCTTTTGAGTTACTCATCACTGAGTTTTCCTGTGGCTATCCGCAATGCATGTGTAAATAAAGTCTGTTTTTTTTTTTCTCCTGTTAATCTGTCTTTCATCCATTTATTTTACAGGCCCCAGGTACTGAATCTAAGAGGGTAGGTTCAGTCCTCCTCCACTAATCTTAAGTACTATATCTTACAGAAGATTAAATGTCATCATGAACATAAGATGCCTGACACACATAAACATTTTATAAATGTTAGGCATTATTTCTACTAATATCACTTCTAGAACTACTATTTCACAACTATACAAAATGTAGGTTATAGTTAATTCCCTTTCAGGAAGACAAAACTAGAGATGAGAAGGGTTGGGTAACCTGCCCCAGGGCACACAGACCATGTATGTCCATGCATAACTCCAAGATTTGACCCAAGCTCCGAAGGTCTCCCTTCCTCTAAAGCCCATTCTTTTTTCCATAATATGTAATCACAAAGAGGAAAGGCATTTTTGACTCAAAGGGCATGCACTTCACAACAGTCGTGAATAAAAAAGTAAATACATGTTTGGCATATCAAGAAGGAACTGGGAACTAAGTCAAGAAGACTGGGGGAAAATGTATTTGTCCTTGTGGGGTGTTTATCTTTGTTTTTATTATATTTATCATAGATTTCAAACAATCTATACATTTTTTCTTAACTTAGGTTTTTGCTAGCATTTGCTGGATGGCTATCTTAATAGTATATTTTATTTTATTTTGGGTTTGTGTGTGTGTGTGTGTTTAAATGCCACTACATGAATTGTAAAAATCAAATCATCCCTTACCCAAATGACAACCACAATGTGGTACTTGTTATAAAAGGGAAAGATTCTTTCTCTGTGTCATGTGAAGTAAATTTCTCTAACAGGCTACATCTGTCAAACTTCAAAAGGACAAATCAGATCCATAAAAAATAAAGATCATTACAACCAACCTTTTAAAAAGGGAAGGGGGGTTGTAGCTTAAAAAAAAAAAAAAAAAGGTGCCTGGGTGCCTCAGTGGGTTAGGCAGCTGCCTTCAGCTCAGGTCATGATTCCAGGGTCCTGGGATCGAGCCCCACGTCAGGCTCCCTGCTCAGCAGGGAACCTGCTTCTCCCTCGCCCTCTGCCTGCTGCTCTGCCTACTTGAGCTCACTCTCTGTCAAATAAATAAACAAAATCTTAAAAAAAAAAAAAAAAAAAAAGGCAAAACCACCCAGGCTGTTCAATGGCTAAATGCAATATTTCACCTGATCCAAGTGGAATGGAATAGAAAAGATTATTATTTACATAGGATTTTACCTCCCCAAGTCTGAACATAGTAGAAGGCATTTGAAGACTACAGTGTTACTGGTTTTCCATGTGGAGTTAAAAAGACTGTGAGGGGTTGTTGCCTACTATTAGGGGACCTTACCAAGTCATCTGAGGAAAGATACAACTTGATTATTTCATTCTTTTGGGGGAACCCCTTGCTATCACAAGCAAAGTGTATCTCCATATCACCTAAATAATAAAAAAAATACATATATTTGAAGTCACTGATAGAAGAATTTCCATATTTTTTAAACTGACAAAATAATTTTAAAAGAGTAAGAATTATAATTGTATATTTTAAATTCAGAAGTGGTCAAAAACCAGCTCTTGACTTTTTTTTTTTTAATTTTTAAAAAACTTTCAACAAATTTCATTATCCAGATGCAAAGTCAGTAAGAACCTTTTTTCACCGGAAGCATATTTCAGAATACATGGTTCTAAAAGATTTATATAAAACATTCCATCCAAGAAAAATAGAATACACATTTTCCTCAAGTGCACACAGAAGAATCCCCTGGCTCAATCACATAAAAAGAGACATAACAAATATAAAATTGAAGAAGACTGAAATCATACCAAGAATATTTTCTGACCACAATGGTACAAAACTAAAGATCAACAATAAAACAAAGCTGGAAATTTTGCAATGTAAATATTAAATAGTTCTTGACTCTTAAAGCCCTTGGGGAGCACAGAGAAAGGACAGGAGTTGGAGATTGAAGAGAGAATTTGTATTTTAATAGAGAGCTATTGATAGGAAAGAGACTCCTCTCCCAAAAGGAGGTAAAAGGGGTTGGGAGGAAGATCTCTTCCCCTTATCTTGATCTGAAGTGAATCTCTTGTAGACAGCAGAGTTGGATCATGGGTTTTTATCCATTCTGTCAATCTCCATCTTAATGAATTTAGGCTAAAGCTCAAATTCCAGCCTGGCATTCAAGTAATTCCATGACATGAACCAGTTTCCTATCTTTCCAAAATATTTTACTTCTTCTATCCCTTCATTCTGGCCAAACTGAGTATTTACTGCTCCCCTCACATTATATGATTACCTACCTCCATGACTTTACCATCACTTACCCAGATGTTGTCTCCCCCATGCATGCATAGACACACTCATTTTGGGGACCTAGATTGATTGCTCTCTTTTGTACAAAGCTTTCCCTGACCAACCCTCTCAGGTGGAAGTAAACACTCCCTTCTCTGAAATCTCGTTAAGTTGGCCTGTGACCTTCTAATCTTAGATTCTACCCATGTGTGTGTTATATATTCTACAGTAGAACCTAGGAACTGGTCCTGGGTCATCCCAGAAATCAAGCATTTCTGCAACACACCTGTGAATAGAAGACAGCCTGAATCCATCTCTTCATTAGTCAGTCAACAATTTTTTTTTTTTATTAAGCATCTACTGTTCTAGCAGACCCAGTCCAAAATGCTAGAAAATCTAACAATCTGCACAAGTGGAGGTGAATTGCCTTGTCTTATTCCTCTTACAAAGCATTTCCACCATAAAAGTCCTACCGGGTAATTTAATCCATGTATTACTTTTAGAAAATGATCTTCAGTCTCAATCTGTTAGACTTATAATTCAGTTTACAATTCATACCACATGTAACCATGTAGGAAAAAGCAAAAAAAGCTGTTTAAGTAATTAAATAAAGTTTTTCAAATATAAAATGCTCCTTAAACTTTAAATATTCTATGACTTACAAGCGATGAAACACTGTAAAAAAGGTGTCTATGTACACAACTTAATACCAATAGATTCACAGTGATATTCTTAGAAACCTCTAGACAAGAGCACAATAAATAATACCTGGGAAAAATTGGAAGACAAGGTAAAGAAGTACCAAAAAAAAGTATTTCAATTGTTAGTGAGGAAGGGAATAAAGGAGAACTACAAGAAAACAGAGAGTAAGAGAGTCTGAAACTTACCTTTATTATATATTATTCCTGATGAAAAATCAAATATGTTCACAAGTAAAATTATAATATATAAAAGTAGCAATCCCATCTATTGAAAGAAATAAGAATTATTTCTATTCAATCACTCTGAATGTATTTTTCTACAAGTTCCTTTTTCTACAAACAACTAGAAAGTAAAGAAGTCATCTATACCTTGAAGTTAAAAATATTTCTTTTTGTGACAAAGTAAATAATGTAACAGTTGACTAAGCTCTACATTTACTTCCTAGTTGGTATTAAAGATATTTATAAATATCATTATTCAAACTAAAGAGTGGTGGCTCTGGTTTTTCTTCAATGTAGATAACTGTTGGGAGGTGTAATCAATTTTATAGCTGTGTAAAACAGAGCCTGACTTGATAAAGACTGAGGATGATAGAGCTGTACCTTGATCTGATATTTTGACTGCACTGCTTTTGAGAGAGATAATCCACATGGATCCTGAGCATCCCTGCATGTTCTTCCTGTGTGCCAAGCATGCAAAGCCCTGGACACTCTTTACCCAGGCCTTTTTTAAGATTTGTGTTTGTGGCAAGAAACCTTGAGGGATGGGGTGCCTGGGTGGCTCAGTCGTTAGGTGTCTGCCTTCGGCTCAGGTCATGATCCCAGGGTCCTGGGATCGAGCCCCGCGTCGGGCTCCCTGCTCGGCGGGAAGCCAGCTTCTCCCTTTCCCACTCCCCCTGCTTGTGTTCCCTCTCTCGCTGTGTCTCTCTCTGTCAAATAAATAAATAAAATCTTTAAAAAATTTTAAATTAAAAAAAGAAGAAAAAAAGAAACTTTGAGGGATGAGGTAACATCCCCCTCGGACAAGAGCAGGCTTGTTCCCATGGTGAATCTCCCAAGCTCAGAGTTCTCCTATAATGCACCCCACTATGTGTGTAAGCAAGCCTCTTTGACGGGCTGAAATGTGTCCCCCTAAAAATTCATCTGTTGAAGCCCTAACCCCCAGTACTCAGAATGTGGTCATATTTGGAGATATGGTCTTTACAAAAGTGATTAAAATGAAATCATTAGGGTGGGCCCTGATCCAATGTGACTGGCGTCCTTATAAGAAAAGGAAATTTGGGCACAGACATGTGCAAAGGGGAGACGATGTGAAGACACAGGGAGAAAATGACAAAGGAGAGAGGCCTGGAATGGATCCTTCCTTCTTGGCCCTCAGAAGGAACCAACCCTGCTAACACCTTGAACTCAGACTTTTAAGTGTCCAGGAGTGTGAGTCAATAACTTCTGTTGTTTAAGCCACCCAGCCTGCCATATTTTGTTACTGCAGCCCTAGTAAGCTAATGCAGCTTCCAGTGATGGATATCTGCTCCATGGCACTGCGGGGGGAGGGGGGCATGGGGAACTGGAGTGAGCAGTGCGCTGACACTCTGCCTACTGCTTTTCGGTGAGTGATTAAGTCTTTTGTCTCTGACCTAGGAGTCCTGTATCTTTTGCCAGCATCCAAGAAAACAGTAACAGACTGACTTGCCAGATGTAGGTAAAGCATAATCGAGATCCTGCAGGTTCCTGACAACGGCTGAGTAAATTATATTTAACTGATGTTATTCCTCCCTCAAAATTGGTTTGCTTGATTCAATACATTTAACCAACAATATAAAGTTCAAACATTCACTGGATTTTTAAATTCGTCATCTTTATCACATGGTCAGGGAAGAATTGTGGGGTTTTTTTGTTTGTTCTTTTTTTTTTAAGTGCTCTTTTTTGGTCACCTGAGAAAACAGTTTGTTTTCACAAGGTAAGACAAAATAAAAGTATAGCAAAATTGAGCACAGCATGGTGCTATGCTCAATTATATTTTTGGTGCAAGAATGAATTTAACATTAAATGGAGAAGTCATCACAGTCAAACTTTGAAAATAGTGCCTTTGCCAGGAAAATCTTGTAGTATTTCGCTAAACATTCACATTAAATGACATAACACCATTATAAGAACCTATCAGTTTTTCTCCTCCCTAAAAAACGGATTGAAATGTATTATGCTCCTGGGCTCCAGGATGGATGATCTATTATTACGTTATCCTCAGAGCTGTTCCAATTCAGTTCTCTCGAATAAATATAAAATATCTCTCATTTCATTTGAGTGGATTTGGTTGTATCTATCTTTGACCAAAGAACTAAAAACCTACTTTAAAAGGCTTTTAAGTGCTTTCATTAAGGGCAGGAAACCTGAGAGAGCATAATTGGAGGGAGAGATAGCTAAGGAAGGACCTTTGTGCTCTCTGTGGATTTGCTAGTAGTTACACATTCTCTTGTTCTAGTAATTCAGCCCATATTCATTCTTTTTTAATTTAGACATGGAAAGTACTTTAGAATTAATATATGAGACCCAAAGTTACATGTCTAAAGTCCATTACTAGCTAGTAACAGAGTCAGACTTAGAACCAAGATCTCCTGATTTAAAATATTTAGTCAGCATACACAGATGCCACAAAATGAAAATTTAAAAACACAAAGCAATGAAGGACATGATTAGATTTGATCTCTCACCGAAACTACTAACTGTATGCACCATAATTCTGTTCCATACATTCATTCATCTCCTTTTCCCCTTCTTCAGTATTACAAATTTGCTCAATTTCATACTACCTTCTTTCAACAACCAACCATCTCCTGGTTAAAGAAAAATCACTGACTTTGGCCTAAGATCGGCTCTGCCCATTGGGATGTCTGATCTTTGGAAAGTTATTTAACCTTTTCAATTCAGTAAAATAGGGATAATAGCTACTTCACAGCGTTGTTGTGAGAACTGAATGAGTAATAAACTTTACACGTTTAACAGCTGCTTTACATAGACTAAGCAATTGATAAATACTAGCTCTGAATCCATGTCTTGATATACTGAATCAACTTTTTTTTTTTTTAAGAATTTTTATTTATTTATTCATGAGAGACAGAGAGACAGAGGCAGAGGGAGAAGCAGGCTCCCCGCGGAGCGGGGAGCCCGATGTGGGACTCGATCCCAGGATCCTGGGATCATGACCTGAGCCGAAGGCAGACTCTTAACCGACTGAGCCACCCAGGCGTCCCCTGAATCAACTTCTTTATCCTCATCCCACTCCTTACTCACTCTGTTAAGCAGTAAAATTACCTCCAGTTACCAATCCCATTTAATTATTATGAATTTTATATAATGGCCAGGTGTAAGTCACATATCTGGGTATTTTCTATTCTCTAGCAAAAAATATTGAGAATTGTCCTAAAGAAGGAACCTACATTTTCTACCATCTGATTCATTTTTAGTCACTGTTATAGAATAGTGATTACATTATCAATATGTACTAGAGTAGGGCCTTTATTTTAATATTTCTTACTGTGACTGCCTCCTAATAGGATGACCGACTAGTTGCACTTTTCTTTTTTGTATTTTCCCAAGTTTCTTCCATCCAAGCTGAGAAAGAAGACCCAGGTCTGAGTTTTCAGTTTACTGGTTTAGTAGTCCACTAACTTTGGTAACAGCCAATCAGTTGCTACCAAGTGCAGAAGCAGGCTTAGAAAATCTAAAGGGTAGGCAGTTGGAATTTCCAATTAACTGCCTCCTTCAGAGTACCAAAGGTCATTTTCTTTCAAAATCTAAGAGATGGTGTTTCTCCAAACCTATCATCTTTAATACATCCACCAGGAAGGCTCAGAAACCTACATATGACTATTTTTAAAATCCATAAATCCTCATGGGACTACTGAGTGCCTGAGGAAAAACAAATGCTAAAAAGAAATGCCAACTACATACAAGGAGGTTTAAGAGAAGAAAATCTGTCAGAGAGCTTCATGACCATGTCTTCAAGGAAGATTGGGACTTCAAAAAAATAGAGAAGACCTTGTTGACAGGGTAAACAGGATAAGTAAATACACAAAGCAAAAGAATGAGAATGAGCCAGGTATGCATGGGAATCAGTAAGACCAAGTGATATGCTGATCTGTTCTCCAGATTCATCTTTCTGTGAATGTCCTTTGTCTGGTTGATTATATCTACTTAGGCTACCTTTGGCTACTGAGCCCAGACGGAACCTGTCTGACTTACTAAGCACCCCAACAAGTCATGAATGGTCACAGGGGCTAGCAATTTCTTTAATAATGATGATAAAACCTGTGTTATACTCATGTTCTCCTTCAGACATCCTTTCACATGGCCATGTAGAATCTGCTAGTATGTGGGTTTCATCTACTCCTGGAAGAACCTGTATAAGAAACACTTTTCCTGGGGTGCCTGGGTGGATCAGTCAGTTGAGTGTCTGACTCTTGGTTTTGGCTTGGGTCATGATCTTGGGGTCCTGGGATTGAGACCTGTGCTGGGCTCCGTGCTCAGCAGAGAGTCTGCTTGAGATTCTCTCTCTCTCTCTCCCTCTGCCCCTTCCCTCACCTGGCTCTCTCTCTCTAACAAGTGAATAAATCTTTAAAAAAAAAAAAGAAAGAAAGAAAGAAAGAAAGAAACACTTTTCTCTTACCTTTTCCAGTGACCTTGACCTAAAGAAGGAAGTTATTCCTCAATCTGAAATAATGTGCAGAACTCAACAAAATATTTCTTCTGAAACTCAAGTTATCAGAAACTCCTTTTTGTTGCTGGTTTCTGATTACATAAGGTGATGAAGTTTTCGTATGGAAGCAAGCTGTAATTCTCAGTCTCTGTAGCAACACTGTGGTAAGCTCCTTCCCCACACTGCATCAAAATAGGAATGTCTGAGCAGTGTTGTAGGAATACACTGATGGCCTTCAGGAAAACTATGAAGGTGGTGATATTGCCCTCTATTCCCCCAGCAACACCTTTGTTTCCCTTCCTCATTTGTTCTCATGTGATGCTTCCTCCCAGGCTTGAGTAATGGTTTCCTTCCCTAGAAGATAAGGATCTGCATCAGTCAGACTTACTGATGAATTAACTTTGATGCAAATGAGTACCAAGAGAACTCCCATGGCAGATGATTTACCTATAACAGCGCAATGAAAGATGTTCCTCCCCCAAAACACAAGTCAGGCACTGGGTATCTGGTTAGGAGGTTTGGGAACCGGGGAAGGGGCTAATTGGAAGGATGACTTTCACTTTTTTTTTCTTTGTAATTTTTCTCTGACTATAAAAGTGCTCATTATGTGAAATTGGAAAAATACAAACAGGTATAGGGAAATTAATTACCTATAAACCAAGAGTCAGATAGAACCACTGCTAAATTTTGACATATTTATTCAATCTCTTCCCTACATGTTTATATATTTCATGTAGGATCTTTCTATATGTAGTTTTTCAGTCATTGTTATTCTGACCATTTTCTCATGTAATTCAAGTGTTCTTTCAGAAGTTTTCACAATTACACATCTAAAATAACTACACACAATTTATTTAAACATAAGACACTCAGCTGTTTTTGGTGTTTTCATGTTATGAATAATGTGGTAATAAACGGTCTTAAACAGAAATCTGTCCCTACATTTAAAATGTTTTCTTAGGATATGAATATACTGAAGACAGGCTGACAAATTGCTTTCCAGAAAATGCAGCACTGAGAATGAGATGTAATCTATAATAATTTGATAGGCAATAAAGTATCTCATTTAGTTTTACTTGTTTTAGTATTGGTGCAACTGAACATTTACAATATATGTGCTAACATTTTTTCTGTGTGGTCATATATTTTTTCTTCTATAAATTGTTTGGACATATTCTTGATCATGTCCTACTGGAATTACAGTGTTTTGCTTGTGAAATGGTAAAATAATCTCTTTCAATATTTACTGTGAATATTAAACCAAATTTGTCACTTAATTTTGTGTATGATGAGCTTTGATGTAATTCAAATGTGATACAGTCAAATTTATCAGTATTTTCCTTTCTGGTGATTTCCCTCACCTCATGGCTTCAAAGACCACCCCATCCAGAGACAGACTTTGATCATACTTCCTATATAAGAAAACTTAAAGACTCAGAAAGTTCAAAGAATAAAATAACAAGGACATTTTGATCACCCCAGATTAACAATTCTCCCAGTTTTAAAAAAATGTTTTTTTGTGTGGGGTATTTCAAATATTAGAAAAAGCAGGAAGAATGGTATGATTAGCTTCTTTGTATCTATCACCTAGCTTTAGTCCTATTTCATCGATACACACACCCATTCATCTTTCTTCTCCAGGATTATCCTGAAGATATCTTAAACATCCATATATAGTTCAGTATACATTCCTTAGAGAAAATGACTTTTTAATTAAAGAAAACCACAATACCATTTCATGCCTAAAGATGAGAATGATTCCTGGATATCTATCCAGTGACTGTTCTTATTTCCCCAATTATCTCATTCTTAAAATCGTTTATACTTTGTGAATCAAAATCCAATAAGGTTCATACTTTGTAATTAAGTGATAGTATCTTTGAAGTGTTTTTTTTTTCTTTTTCAAGTTTTTATTTAAATGCTGGTTTGTTAACATATAGTGCAATATTAGTTCCAGGTATAGAATTTAGTGATTCATGACTTACACAGAATATACAGTGCTCATCACAAGTGCCCTCCTTAATCCCCATCACCATTTTAATCCATCCTCCCGCCCACCTCCCCTCCAGCAACCCTCAGTTTGTTCTCTATAGTTAAGAGTCTGTTTTCTGGTTTGCCCCTCTTTTTTTGTTTTGTCCCCCTATGCTCATCTGTTTTGTTTCTTAAATTCCACATGAGTGAAATCATATGGTATTTGTCTTTCTCTGACTGACTTATTTTGCTTAGCATTATACTCTCTAGCTCCTTCCACATCATTGTAAATGGTAAGATTTCATTCTTTTTGATGGCTGAGTAATATTCCATTACACACACACACCATTCCATACTATACGTGTGTGTGTGTGTGTGTGTATACACCATATCTTCTTTATCCATTCACCAGTTAATAGACAGTTCCATAATTCAGCTATTGTTGATAATGCTGCTATAAAACATCAGGGTGCACGTATCCCTTTGAATCTGTATTTTTGTATCCTTTGGGTAAATATCTTGTAGTGCAATTGCTGGATTGTAGGGTAGTTCTATTTTTAACTTTTTGAAGAACCTCCATACTATTCTCCAGAGTGGCTGCACCAGCTTGCATTCCCACCAACAGTGCAAAAGGGTTCCCCTTTCTCCACATCCTCGCCAACATCTGTTGTTTCCCGTGTTGTTAATTTCAGCCATTATCTTTGAAGTTTTTAAATCTATAGGCCACTCCCCTCTCTCTCCCCAATCATTTTCTCTCTTTCCCCTTGCAACTTGTTAGTTGAAGAACTAGTTACTGCTAATATGTTTCTCACAGTCTGGATTTTGCTGATTGCATCACCATGGTATCTTTTTACACCGTAAGTCTATCTCATTTGTCCTGTAAGTCATTAAGTTGATTTAGAGGGTTGGTCAGATATAGGTTTAATTTTTTTGGTAGGAATACTTCATAGGTGTTTTTCAGTACTTCCAACAGGAGGCACATAAAGTCTGGTTGTCTCTCTTTTCATGACATAGCAGCCGTCATTTCTTTCCTAGATTTGTTAAATTCATTAGAGGTTGCAAGATGGTGATATTTTATCATTTGATCTTCATTTATTTGCTGGAATACTTCTATAAAGATAAATTTTCCTTCAACAACCATCTGGTTATTCAGAGGTACCATTCCTAAGTAAAGGAAAGTAAATGGTTCATTCTTTCACTTACCAGTTTGAAAATAATGATGTGATTCTCTAGCATCCTCATAGAAGCAATCAATAAGGTTTGTTTTTTAGTATCATTATGAACTCATAGGTTTTGATTTAAATATTTGAGTGTTTCTATCTTTTAGAGTTATTATACTTGGTATTGCTCCAAGTGTGCAAATTTGGGCAGGTGTGGTCTTAAAGTTGGCTCCTGGTCTTTTTGACATGAGCTAGTACTCTCTGATAGCTTCCTTCCTTCTTTCCTTCCTTCCTCATTGGACAAGATATTTTAGGCTCACCTTATACATTTCCTGTCACAGACAGGGAATCAGTCATTTCTGTATGGAATTCTAATTCCTTTTACTGAGAAATGGCATGTATAAACCATACTCTGGGAGCTAGGCAAGACTTTTTTTTTTTTAAATAAATGAATATATAAAAACCTTATGGAAGATAAATGGTAGTTACTTACAACTGAATTTCCTCATATATTCTCCCCCCAAAATCACATAAAGAGAATTAATAAAACAACAATAGAGCAACTAGGAAACACAGATTACTAACAATTTCAATTTGCATATAAGTAGGAAAAGCAACATCCAAAACCAGAAGAATTGGGGCACCTGGGTGGCTCAGTCAGTTAAACGTCGAACTCTTGATTTTGGCTCAGGTCATGATCTCAGGGTCATGAGATCGAGCCCTGCATCAGGCTCTGCACTCAGCACAGAGTCTGCTTGAGATTCTCTCTCTCTTTCTCCCTCTGCCCCTTCCCCGCTTACACACACACACAAACACACACACACACACACACTCTCTCTCTCTAAAATACATAAATAAATCTTTAGAACCAGAAGAACCAACTCCAGAGTCCACACCAGATAAAGGTCAGGTAGAGACTCTATGGAAAAGAACAGAGAACAGCAGGAGTTTGCACAGGTAGAATACAGATAATCTCTCTAATAGAGTCCTACCTAAGAGAGGGGGAATACCAAGAACAGGTTTGAGAACTGGCAGGTTAGAGCATTAGCTTGAAAGTCTTCATGCAGTTTGAGGAGAACAGCACTGTGAAGAAGAGGTTAGATGCTGTGGAAGGGGGAGGAATCTCTCAGATGTATGATGGTGAAGAGAAAAAAGAAAGCAATAGAAATTAAAGGTCTTACAGAAATAAAAGAGAACCACAAAATTGGGAAACACACTGACCCTACCCCCCAAAAGTTTTCATTTACTTCAAAACTGAACAGAAAACAACAGAAGAAGATGCTTTTGAATTACGAAACCTAGCTAGACACTCAACTTGCACCCCCTTCTTGAGACTTGTCCAGATAAAATATGATGTTTGAAAATGAACACAAAGTGGCAGGCAACATCATACAAAGCTGTTAGAAGACAGAACATGAGAATTCAAACATTTCCTCAGATGAAAATATTCTCCCTGCCAAAAGCAACAGACAAGCAAAAAGTACAACGGAGAGAAAACTGTAACACAACACTCTAACCTGAATTAAAATGTTAAAACAAGAATTTGCACATTAAAACAAAAATCACCTTGAATAATAAGTTTGAAATAACCCAGAATAGAAACAGAAAAAACAGGATGGTATGAAATGAGAGTTGACCAAACTCAGGAAATGGAAGAAAAAGATAAAATAATCTCATAAATAAAGATTAATTTCAAGCTGTCCAAGAGAAAACAGTTTTGACCACAAGTATAATAAGGGTCACAGAGAAGAGGAAGGAAAACTATCAAGAGAACAAAACCTAGCTAGACTTTTTAATTTTAAAAAATTTTAATTTTAAAAAAATTTTTAAAAAATGGTAAAATCAATGGAGAAAAAGTAATAAATATAGACAATGTACAAAGAAAATTCAGCATCTCTAAACAAAAGAAAGACACTGGTCTTTTTTACATGAGTCTAGTAATAAGTATACAGACTGAAATGTCAACATGAAAAATGAAAACAGGCTCATATCTGGTCACACTTGATGAAATTTCAGAACAAGGATAAAGATGCTTAAAAACTTTTGGAGAGCAGCCCCTTCTCCCTCCTCCCTGCTCCAGCCCTTCCCGCCCATGGCTTCCCTCCAGCCTCCCTGGCAGCTGCCTCTTGCTGGGGACCTGGGTGTCCTTGGCCACCTGCCATCCAGTTGGGGCAGTCCATGACGAGCGCATCATGGAGACTGAAAGTGGAGGAAAAACCTGTGGAGTACTTGAACTTACCTGTATCAGAAAAGAATCTGGAATCCAAGTGCATGCTGATCTCCCATTGACTTCTGTTCTATTACCGTACCCCATTAAAGAGATGTGAGGGGTTGGCTGACATTCAAATCAGGAATATGTCCAAAGCATCCTTTGACACACCAACAATTGTCTATGCTTCCTTAGAAGGAGTCACCTGACAATTGGGTTGTTTAACAAGATGGTCCTAAGAAAGTATCTTTGGAGGCAGTTGTATTTTTATCAGCCACTGGATTGTTTATTAAACAAAAACCCAAAAAAACTTTGAGAGACATTCCCACTACAAGGGCTGGCATAAGTCCTATTAGCAGTACTGGATGATGGAAGAGACAGAGGAAATGATTTTTCAACCTAAAATTCTATAATCCATCACACAGGGAAGTATGAGAACAGAATAAAGACATTTAAAGACATTTTTACTCAAGTGGAGTATAATGAACATATGTCATATTTTACTCAACAGCTATTCCACCGCTCTTTGCTAATAATTATTTTTTACTTTTGGGGACTCACCCTCCCTGTATAGTCTCATGGGACTGCTAATCAAGATTCCCTGCCTTTCTATAGCCAAGAGGCAAGTTTGTGACCCACATCAGAAAAAACAGGTGCTCCTTTCTTGGACTGGGAATCAGAGCAGAACAACAAGACTGACAATGGTGTGAGTCCATTCTTGAGGTAGGTTGCAAGCAAGATGGATGAGCACTTTTTGCTGTGACCTTCCCTGGACCTGCCTGATCTTTTTCTTTTTCTAAGCCTAAGTCTCCTTGAGTCTCTGAGCTCCCCATTACCCTTCAAATAAATTCCTTTTGGATTAAGTGGGGAGTCTATTTCTACTTCAGTATCTAACTGATCAGCTAGGACTCAGAAATTTATATCCCATGCATCATTCTTAGAAACTGCTTGAGGATGGGGCGCCTGGGTGGCTCAGTTGGTTAAACGACTGCCTTCGGCTCAGGTCATGGTCCCGGGGTCCTGGGATCGAGTCCCACATTGGGCTCCCTGCTCAGCAGAGAGCCTGCTTCTCCCTCTGACCCTCTCCCCTCTCATGCTGTATCTCTCTCTCTCTCTCAAATAAATAAATAAAATCTTTAAAAAAAAAAAAAAAGAAGAAGAAATTGCTTGAGGACATACCCATCAGAACAAAAGACATGGGATCCAGAAAGAATTGGAATCAATCCAGGAGAATAGTGAAAGGTGAATCCTGGGATGACAAGTGGGCAGCAAGCCTGGAGGGTGAGCAGTCCAGACTAGAAAAGGATCACAGAGGACTCCTGCTGGAAAAAAAATAAATAAATAAGAAAGAGGGGTGCCTGGGTGGCTCAGTCGTTGAGCGTCTGCCTTCGGCTCAGGTCATGATCCCAGGGCCCTGGGATTGAGCCCTGCATCTGGCTCCCTGTTCCGCAGGAAGCCTGCTTCTCCCTCTCCCACTCCCCCTGCTTTGTGTTCCCTCTCTCGCTGTGTCTCTCTGTCAAATAAATAAATAAAATCTTTTAAAAAAATTTTAAAAAAATAAGAAAGAAACCCCATGAAGTATAAAGTATGACTGAGCAAGCAGAAAGCCTGCAGATATTAGAGGCACACTATTCTTATCTTTTGTTATGAACGGCAAACAAACTAATGTGTATGGACATAGGTATATAGGTCTATATACAGATAGAGAGCTAGACTGATACCTAATAACCTGATAGCTGGATAGATACAGTCTCCTACTCGTTCTGTTTCTCTGGTTGAACTCTGATATAGTCATAATAATGTAAATGCCATTTATTGGTTTCCACCATTTAAACTGAACTTACTGACAAAACGTAGTTTGGCAAATCAAGAAATAGAGGAATTAGCATATTTTGTAAGGTTATGGGGTGGAGGGGTAATCACTGGAAGAACACAGACATGGTCAAAAGACAATGCCCCACGACGTGGATGGAACTGGAGGGTGTTATGCTGAGTGAAATAAGTCAATCAGAGAAAGACATGTATCATATGACCTCACTGATATGAGGAATTCTTAATCTCAGGAAACAAACTGAGGGTTGCTGGAGTGGGGGGTGGGTGGGGTGGGAGGGATGGGGTGACTGGGTGATAGACACTGGGGAGGGTATGTACTATGGTGAGCACTGTGAATTGTGCAGGACTGTTGAATCACAGATCTGTATTTCTGAAACAAATAATACATTATATGTTAAAAAAAAAAAAGAAGAAGAAGAAGAAGGTAGCGGGAGGGGAAGAATGAAGCGGGGGAAATCGGAGGGGTAGACGAACCATGAGAGACGATGGACTCTGAAAAACAAACTGAGGGTTCTAGAGGGGAGGGGGGTGGGGGGGATGGGTTAGCCTGGTGATGGGTATTAAAGAGGGCACGTTCTGCATGGAGTACTGGGTGTTAAACGCAAACAATGAATCACGGAACACTACATCAAAAACTAATGATGTAATGTATGGTGATTAACATAACATAAAAAAAAAAAGACGATGCCCCTGGAGAAGGGGGCTATGACAAGAACTGACTGAGCCTGGAACTGTAACTTTTCATCATCAGAGTTTCAGTACTACTTTGTTACCGCATGCTTGTGGATCTCCAAATAAAAGAAAGTGAACATTTGGGCAGCTTTCAAAAAGTATACATTCTCCTCCCCACTGGAGACAATATGTATTAGTAAAGACTAGGAATCCTGTGGTTACATTTCCCCCATCTTTATGCTTATGGTCATTGTTATCTGTGTTACTTTTCTTTTTTTTTTTTTTTAATAACTGTGTTACTTTAAAAAGTTACTTAGCCTCTGTAACCCTCAGTTTCCTTGGCTGAAAAATGGGGATAATCATGCTATTTATCGGACACAGTATATGAGAGTGTGTGTATAGACACTTTTCTTTTCCCTTACTTAAAGTAGCTTACTATACACCCTGTTATGCCTTATATTTTTGAGCCTGACTGTATATCTTGGAGCTCTTTCCTTGGAGTTGTCCTATTCTTTCATAGCGCCTGCCTTTTATTCCATCGCGTGGGTCCACCATACTTTATATAACCAGTCACTGCTGATAGACAGTCATTTCCAGTCTTTTTCTATTACAAAGAGTTTTCCTGTCCATATGTCATTTCATATCATTTCACATATGTAAATATAGCTGTAAGATACATTTCTGAGAGTGCAGCTGCTCAGTTAAAGGAAACGTACTCTTAGAATTTTATTATTATCCAGCCGCCCATCACAGCTGTTGTGGAAATGCACACTCAAGCCCAGCATAAGCGCCGGGTTCTCCGCACCCTCACCAACCAAGTGCTGTCATGTTGTGGGAAAGATCATATTGTCATTGCATTTGCACTTCTCTTATTACATTCTTCCCTTTTTTCTAAACTGTCATAGATTTTGCCCATTTTTTCCTGGACTATTGGGTCTTTTTTTTCTTACTGATTTATAAGCATTTTTATATGTTAAGGGAATTAGCCCTTTGTCTGTAAGGTTAAATTACAAAAACTTCCCCCATCTGTCCTTTGTCTTTTGGCTTCTTTTTATGGAGATGTGATTTTTTTTTTCTTGTAGTTAAATAAGTGGATTTTCTTGTTTATCTTTGGTAATTCATGGTTTCATTTTTTTAAATGTAACTTCTTTGATTCATCTGGAAATCATTTTGGTATAATCTCTGCAGTAGAGATCCAACTTTTTTTTTTTTTCCAGATGGCTACTCAGTTGTCCCAATACCATTTACTGAAAAATCCTTTTTTTCTCCACTGTTTTGAAAAGAAGACTTTCATTTAATTGCTGTGTATATTTGGGTCTGTGTCTGGGTTCTCTAGTCTGCTCCTTTGAATTGTTGATTCACCCATGTACCAGTAGTTCATTATTATTACTGCAGAACACATTCTTATTTTTAGTAGTTAGTGCCCTTTCATTAATCTTCTCTTTTCAGAATTCTCCTGGTAATTGTTACTTCTTTGTTCATCCACATGACTTCTAGGATCAGTTTGTCCAAACAAAAAACAAAAACAAAAATACCCTGTTGCAGTCAGATCAACCGAAGGAGAGCTGACACTACACAGATGTTAAAATTTCCTACCTAAATGTGGCAATGCCTTTACATTTCTTTAAGTCTCTTTTTTGTTCTCTCCATGGTTTTTTACAATTTTCTTCATATGGATTCTTCATGTTTCATGCTAAGTCTATTCCTTTCTTTTTATATTTTTCAAACCTCTGCATTTCTTCCATTGCTACTTCTGTTTGTTGCCTGAATATAAAGTTCTATTTCTGTGCTCTTTGTCTGGGTGACCTTACTGAATTATCCCACCACTTGGCCTTTTAGTTGATTCCTGGGGTCTGCAAATATTGGTTTAATCACCTTCATTTGTTTTTTCTTATATTTATTATTTAAATTCAATTAATTAACATATAATGTATTAGTTTCAGAGGTAGAGGTCAGGGATTCATCAGTCTTATATAATACCCAGGGCTCATTCCATCACGTGCCCTCCTTAATGTCCATCACCCAGTTACCCCCTCCCCCTTCCCCACCCCCTCCCCTCCAGCAACCCTCAGTTTGTTTCCTATGATTACTCTCCTTCTTTTTGAAATGTTTATTGTTTACCATTTATTTCTACTTCAGTCTAATTGCAATGGCCCATACCTCCAGAACAAAGATAACTATGATGGATTCATCCTTATCTCACTCCTGGTTTCTTTTCTTTTTTTTTTTTTAAAGATTTTATTTATTTATTTGACAGAGAGAGACACAGCGAGAGAGGGAACACAAGCAGGGGGAGTGAGAGAGGGAGAAGCAGGCTTCCCGCCGAGCAGGAAGCCTGATGTGGGGCTCGATCCCAGAACTCTGGGATCATGACCTGAGCCAAAGGCAGACGCTTAACTACTGAGCCACCCAGCTGCCCCTCACTCCTGGTTTCAATGGGAGTGCTTCTGGTGCTTCTTCATCAAGCATGATGTATCTGTTAGCCTCCTGCAGCTTGTGGTTATTTGATTCTACAGTTGCTGATCTGTTTGTTTTTTTTTTTTTTAAGATTTTATTTATTTATTTGAGAGAGAGAGAGAGAGAACACATGAGAGGGGGGAGGGTCAGAGGGAGAAGCAGACTCCCCGCCGAGCAGGGAGCCCGATGCGGGACTCGATCCCGGGACTCCAGGATCATGACCTGAGCCGAAGGCAGCTGCTCAACCGACTGAGCTACCCAGGCGCCCAAGTTGCTGATCTGTTAACATCATTCAGTTTGGAAAGGCTCTGTTTATCTCAGTTCATTACATCCTCGCCTACTGATTTTATTTTATTATTTTTAAGTTTTTAGTTAAATTCAGTTAGTTAACATACAATGTAATACTAGTTTCAGGTGTACAAATAGTGATTCAACACTTCCATACAATACCTGGTGCTCGTCACAGCAAGTGCATTCCTTAATCCCCATCTCCTATTTCACCCCCCTACCCACCGCCCCTCCCGTAGCCATTATTTGTTCTCTATAGTTATAGTTAAAAGAGTCCATTTCTTGGGGCACCTGGGTGGCTCAGTCAGTTAAGTGTCTGACTCTTTTGGCTCAAGTCATGATCTCAGGATCGTGGAATTGAACCCCATGCTGGGCTCCTTGCTCTGCCTGCTGAATCTCTGCTGGAGATTCTCTCTTCCTCTCCTTCTGCCCCTCCCCCTGCTCTCTCTCTAAAATAAATAAATAAATCTATTTTTTTTTTCCTTTTTAAAGAGTCTGTTTCTTCCTTTGCCTCTCTTTTTTTTCCCCCTTGGCTTGTTTTAGTTCTTAAATTCCACATATGAGTGAAATCATATGGTATTTGTCTTTCTCTGACTGACTTATTTCACTTAGCTTTATACTCTTTACCTCCAACCATGTCATTGCAAATGGCAAGATTTCATTCTTTTTTATAGCTAAGTAATATTACATTACATTTTATAGCTAAGTAATATTACAGTATATATATATATATATATATATATATATATATATATATATACACATACATACACACACACACACACATCTTTATTCATTCATCAGTCAATGGGCACTTAGGCTGTTTCCATAATTTTTGCCCACTGATTTTAAATCCACACTCTTAGAGAGAGAAAGGGCTTGATGGAGAGTCAGCAGCTATGTGGGATGATGGTGGTATATAAGACTTCTGAGAGAGACCACTGAGATCAGGACCTGAGCCGAAACCAAGAGTCAGACACTTAACCGACCAAGCCACCCAGAAGCCCTAAACTGAATGAATTTTACAGATGGGGCAGGACTCCTTGGCTTCTGGAGTCGATATTCAGACTACAACAAGATGACTACTAGGAAATTTACTGGGGAAATATATTTCTAGTAATTTCTAGACCTTCTCAATCAATTAATCTTCAGTTCTTAAAAAGAAGAACTTAAAAGTAGGTGAAAAAGAGATCATCTACAAAGAAATAATTAGAAAAACACTGACTTTTCTTCATGATAATTAAGGCCAGGAGGCAAGGGAAATACCTTCAAAGTGCTAAGAAAAATAACTACCCAGAAAACCTATCTTTCAAAGATGAGAGTGAAATAGTCATTTACAGATAAAAACAGAGAGCACTTATAGGGGACCCTTAAACAACATGGGTTTGAACTGCACAGGTCCATTTATATGGGGATTTTTTAATACAGGACAGTATCGTAAATGTATTTTCTCTTCCTTACAGTTTTCTTAACAACATTTTCTTTTCTCAAGCTTTATCTAGCTTACTAAGAATACAGTATGTAATACATAGAACATACAAAATGTATGTTATTCAACTGTTTATGTTTTCTGTAAGGCATCCACTCCAACAGTAGGCTATTAGTAGTTAAGTTGTGGGGGAGGCAAAAGTTATACACAAACTTCCAACCGTGCAGGGGATCAGTGCCCCTAATCCCTGCATTGTTCGTGGGCCAACTGTACTATGAGGAGTTTCACACTAAGGGAACTTCTGAAGTTTGCACTTCAAGAAAGAAAAGGACCCTGGGAAGATGATCAGAAGTACAAGAAGGAATGATATAAAGAGAAGTCAGTAAAGAAAATAGATAGCATTCTTAGATGCAACTAACTCTGGCTGATTTCAAAATAGGAGTCAACTGAAAGGATATCGTTCGCCCTGCATAATTGCTGGAAAAGCTCACAGGAGCCAAGATCAGAGCCAAATATCAAGCCATAGAAAAATCCATGAACACATAGCTGCAGCTGCAACCCAAACCACTGGCCACCTACTGCTTACCACACAACTTCCACTGGAACTGGACACTGGGTACTGCCTCTGAAACTGGAAGTTACTGAGATTCTCCACTGCCTCTGTTCTTATCAGCACAGGCTCCAGATTCAAAGTCCATGTGGATGTGCCTGACTGATCAAGCCTAGGCCATATGCATGGGACCAAGTTGAAGGCTGAGATACCAACTACATGGGATTTGGGGTTCCATTTCACACCAAGACTCCTATGTAAGGACATCCCAAAACATAGGAATAGGGGGGTCTGGGCAACACAATATATTTGATTTCTACTATAGGCAGATACTTTAAAAATAGTATCAGAGCATTATGGGAAAAAGTAAAAACCAACAGGATAAGACCATAACTAAGGCAGATTGTTTTATTTAAGATTTTTTAAATAACTCAGATTGTAGTGAGTAGGCAGTAGATATAATCCAAGCAAAAGATCTTATTGGAAAAATCACAGCTGAAGGTCCTCTGAAAGTGAAAGACCGTAGGCAGACATCCAGAGTGGAGAAGTTCCAGAGCAAATCCTTCTGTTTTTGCCAAAGTCTTATGCCTCCAAGAAAAGCAGGGGTAAATTATCTGTGGAAGAGCACAGGAATACCAGCCAAGTAACTGCTTGGTCCAGCTTTCAATTCCCCCTAAGGTCTTCAAATCAATACAGTACCTGGGGGCTCCCAACAAGAGCAGAGGCCCAGGAATGTACCTGGAATTTGGAAGTTGATATGAAGCCAGTGATATGGAATAGGTGGGCAGATTGGAGGTAGGCACCAGAAATACAAACAAAGCAGCATGTTGAAGTCAGGCAAGAAGGAGGCTGGAAGAATATGGTTATTAAAGGCCAAGGTTGTTTTAAAAGGTGAGGAACAAGCACAGAACTACAGGTGGTGAGCAGCAGGTATGGCAGGACATGGAAGAGTAGGCAGATGTAGTATAAAGTTTAAGAAATTAACAGAAATTGAGATTAGAGGTGGGGGCAAGCATTGTCACATACCTAGACACCAAAAGGTAATAATGAAAAACAATTACGTATGGTAAGACATTGACATTTGTATAGTGAGAGAAAGAAAAAAGAACTCTTTACATCTCTGCTTAATTTTCAAAATTTTTCATAATCACTTTATTCATTCATTCAAGAAGTATTTATCAAATTATGTGCAGACTGGAATGACATACTGCCCTGTCTTTGTATTCATGGAATTTATGATCCAGTGGAGGAGAAAGACAAAAATTAGTAAATGATTGAATAAATTAACAAGAGATCATGAGTAGTAGTGTGCTGTGATAGAGAATAAGGGTGTAATGGGGTATGTTCTATTGAAGGAATGTCTCTTGAGATGACACCTAACTAAAAGATGAGAGGAGGCCTTCATGTGAAGAGTTGTGCACTTACGGGGGTGGGATTAAGAGCAGAGGGAACAGCATGTGAACTCCTGATGGTTCTTCCCATCATACGATCCTACATATCAACGCGGTAATAAGGACATGTGTAATGAGTACATAGAAGAAGCACAAAATCAGGCTTGTTGGCATAGGGAAGGTTTCCTAGAATTCTCAAATGTTGTGTTTTCATTTCTAAGAAAATGCTGAAAAACTAACAGGGTCATTTTCTGTATCATTTGGATGACCCTATATAACTGAATACTGCATACAATTCTATTGCCCAAGTATGTGTTCATGATCTATAACTTTCCTTATGGTTCTAAGACTGAATAGAAAAAACAAGTCATGGTAATCCCTTCTCTTTCCAACCCCCAGTTTTAATTTTTGTTACATTAACCAAAAGCACTGGAGATAGCCCATCATCTGAGTATCTTTTCCTGGTTCCTCCTCACCTCTCTGTCCTCTTCATATCGGAGAACCTCAGGGCTCAGTCCCTGGTACTCCTCTCTGTCTACACTCGTTCCCTTGATGAAACTATTCAGGTCCTTAGCTTTAAATATCACATGTATGCCAATGACTCCAGAATTTACATTTCCAGCCTAGACCTTGTCTCCAAACCTCTAACTGGTATATAGTCAGCTGCCCACTTTGATCTCTATTCAGATGACTCACATTTCAAATTTGACATGACAAAAATTGCAGTCTTCATGCTGTCCTACAAATCTTCTCCTCCTGGCATCGCCCCACACACACCCTGATCTCAGCACCTACCAGCAGCATAGGTGAAACGCTCGGGAGTCATTCTTGACTCTCCCTCTCTCCTTTCCATCCTGTTGCCCAACTTATCCAGCAGATTGTGCCTCCAAAGTTGATCTCAGCTCTACACTCGTTTCCACTTACAGTGCCATCACCCTACCCAAAGCTATCACCATCTCTCAGCTAGATTACTACATCAGTTTCCTGATCTTGCTGCTCCCGTTCTAAACCATTCTCCATCTAGGAACAACGGTTATGTTTTAAAAACCTAAATCAACTGCTTCCCACTGTACTTTGGATAAAATAAGAATTCCTAACCATGGCCAACGAGGCCATTTATTACAATCTGATCCCACCTGTATTTTGAACTTCTCCACCTATGTTTCATGCCACTTTTTTTTTGGATGATTTATCTTTTTTTTATTAACATATAATGTATTCTTTATTTCAGGGGTACAGGTCTGTGATTCATCAGTCTTACACAATTCACAGCACTCACCATAGCACATACCCTCTCCAATGTCCATCACCCAGCCACTCCATCCCTCCCACCCCCCCTCCACTCCAGCAACCGTTTCTTGAGATTAAGAGTCTCTTATGGTTTCATCTTGTTTCATTTTTTCCTCTCTTCCCCTATGATCCTTTGCCTTGTTTCTCAAATTCCACATATCAGTGAGATCATATAATAATTGTCTTTCTCGGGGCGCCTGGGTGGCTCAGTCGTTAAGCGGCTGCCTTCGGCTCAGGTCATGATCCAGGGTCCTGGGATCGAGCCCCACATCGGGCTCCCCGCTCAGTGGGAAGCCTGTTTCTCCCTCTCCCACTCCCCCTGCTTGTGTTCCCTCTCTCACTGTATCTCTCTCTGTCAAATAAATAAAATCTTTAAAAAATAATAATAATAATAATTGTCTTTCTCGGGCACCTGGGTGGCTCAGCTGGTTAAGCGACTGCCTTCGGCTCAGGTCCTGATCCCGGAGTCCCTGGATCGAGTCCCGCATCGGGCTCCCTGCTCGGCAGGGAGTCTGCTTCTCCCTTTGACCCTCCCCCCTCTCATGTACTCGCTCTCTCTCATTCTCTCTCTCTCAAATAAATAAAATCTTTAAAAAAAAAAATAATTGTCTTTCTCTTTTTGACTTATTCCGCTTAGCATAATACCCTCTAGTTCCGTCCACGTCATTGCAAATGGCAAGATTTCATTTTTTTTTTTTTTGATGGCTGTTTCATGCCACTTTCATCCTTCCCTCCCTCAATCACTATGCTCTGCACACCTAAATTAGCCTTATCTAATTCCTCAAACACATCGATCTCCTCTCCACCTCAGGGCCTTCCCATAATCTGCCTCTGCCTAGAAGGCTCTTCCCCTAGGTCTTCATAGGATTAACTTCCTCAGTGTTTAGAAGAAAATATGAGTATCTTGCCCTCTTCCTATAGGAACCACCAAACTACTGGGCTTTGCTTCTAGTAGAAAGACAATGGGCCCCTGTTTATAGAGCCTTCACATTAGAGGAGTGCACAAACCACTCTGGCAGCCAGGCAGGCTGTTTACTGGAGTTGTCTAAGAATGCCAGCTTCCCTACAAAGTTGCAATCACCTCTGCTGGGAAGACAAACCCACCAGTCCCATAAGAATTTTGCCCAGCCCCTCTTACTGGGAGATGAGGAGCCCCCCCTCTTACTGGGAGAAGATGAGCCCCCGGTTCTCACTGTCTGGAAAGCTCAGAGTGAGGACTCATGGCCATTTTCAAACAACCCTGCTCTTGGAACTACAACTTATTTCTTGTCTTTCTCCTCTACTAGACTGAAAGCCAGAGCCGTATCTCTTCTGTCTCCTCCTGTATTCCCAGCATCTGGCAAAGTGCTGGGCATCTATGAAGTGCTCAATAAACACTTGTTGAATAAATGAATAGCTGGACAGGAGGAAGGGAAACAAGAAAATATGTCCAAGATCACAGCCAAAACATAGTTATTTCCTGTGAGGCAACAGAAAAAATCAGAAACTCTAATCTTGCAGGAATGGTTCCAGGTTATTGAAGTCTTCCTCAAATTGTATTTCTGATCAAAGCAATTCCACAGAGATTAACCTGAGCCCCAGTGGAGCCCCGTGCAGTTCAGGTGCACGGCGGCCCACGCAGGGTGATTCTGGTACTGCTACGGTGGTGCTCGCTGTGACGCAGGTCACGCTTGGTTGAGTCAGTACAGCACAAGTCCTTAAAGGAAAATGGGGCCTTTGTATCGGATCCTTCCTACTGCTCATGTTGATACACGTGTAGGAGGTGACATACGTGTAGGAGGTGACATACGTGTAGGTGGTGATATACGTGTAGGAGGTGATATATGTGTAGGAGATGACATACGTGTAGGAGGTGATATACATGTAGGAAGTGATATATGTGTAGGAGGTGATATACGTGTAGGAGGTGATATACGTGTAGGAGGTGATGTCAGCACTGTGCACACGTCTGCTGGGACTCATTAGCCTTTCCCGCACACTGGCAACTGGTGTGCCTTCCCGCCCCACAGCCGCCACCTGTGTCTGTCTGAAGACTGCTTTCAGGCTGCCCAAGACCACTTTGCCTGATAGCCTCAAGGTCCTGGGAATTCAAACCTCCCCAGGGGCAACCCTTAAACCAGTGGTTCTCAACTGGGGGGTAATTTTGACCTCTGGGGGTGAAAATGTCTAGAGGCACTCTGGGTTGTCATCCCTGGCCGGGGGAGGGGTTGGGAGAATCCTGGCATCCAGCAGGCGGAAGCCAGGGATGCTGCTGGACACCCTACAGTGCAGGGGACAGACTCCTGCAACAAAGGACAAAGAACTAGCCCCGAAATGTCAGTAGTGTCCAGGTTGAGAAACTCCACCATAAACAATGACTGACAGGCAGGGAAGTGTTTACTCCAGGTCTTTTGTGCCAAATCTGGAAAATTCTGAGACAGGATCTATACTCTCTCCAGAGCTCTCCTGTCAGACTGAGCTAAAATTACCTCCTTGGAAGTCTGCCTGCAATTGTGTCCTTATTTGGCTTCCTTCTCCTCCCTGTCCACTTCCCCACTGCCCCACCAATTTTTCCTAAGAACACTTCTGAATAAACCACTTCTATTCAAATCCGCATCTCAGGGTTACTTCTAAGAGGAAAAACCTAAAACAATATGTACACATGGATACTTAAGGACAACTACAGATTTTGTGTACACGGTATGGAATACATTACTAAGTGGTGGTTATGCCCTAACAGAACCCATGGGGTTGCACAAGCCCCTGAGGAGGGCGTCAGAGTATCCTAAACCCAAACCAAGAAAGCATGGTCTGATAGGAAAAGAAACTAAAAAGTTAGGAAACCGGAGTCATCTCTGAGACTAAGGAGTCATGACTTAAGTAAATCACAGCCATATGGAAAATGAGAAAATAGAAACTGGATAATTGCTAAGATCTTTTTCTCTAACATTCTATTTTTTCTCATAACAGTGGTTCTTAACCAGGGGCAATTTTTGCCCCCTAGGGAACATTTGGTAATGTTTGGAGACATTTTTGGTTGTCATAACTGGGGCAGGGATGCATCTAGTGAATAGAGGCCAGAGATGCTGCTCAACATTCTACATTGTACAGGGCAGTCCCCCCAGTCCCACCCGCCCCAACAAAGAATTCTCCAGCCCAAAGTGTCAGTAGTTCCGAGGTTGAGAAACCCTGTCTTACAGAGACAAATTAGATATTAGCTTAAGGAATTCCTGACGGTTACAACTATTAAATGAGGCGATATGTTGAAGGGAACCATACAGCATGGTCTCTAAATACACCTTTAAGAACAGCATAGACTATAGAGGTGCCTGGGTGGCTCAGTTGGTTGAGCGTCTGCCTTTAGCTCAGGTCATGATCCTGGGGTCCTGGGATTGAGCCCTGAGTCAGGCTCTCTGCTCAGCAAGGAGCCTGCTTCTCCCTCTGCCATTCCCCCAGCCTGTTCTCTCTCTCTCTCAAATAAATAAAACCTTAAAAAAAAAAAAAAAAAACCAGCATAGACTACAGACACTTTTCTGTGTAAGATTCTTATTCTAAGCAGAACTTGAAATGTTATGTGGCAGAACTAAGCACCTGTGCATGCACCTAGAGACAGAGGACAGCAGGGGCCCGAATCTTAGCAAGTTGGACATGATTCTGAAGAATCAACTCTCAGGCATGTATGAGGATTTAAATATTCAATGAGTGCACATCCCTCTCCCCTGCAATCACCAAAGAAACCTCCCTCACATGTCCATTCACCTGTGGATACAATTCTGGGGACCAAGTTTCCTCCTCTAAACATGTTCCTTGAGGGGCACCTGGGTGGCTCAGATGGTTAAGCATCTGCCTTCGGCTCGGGTCGTGATCCCAGGGTCCTGGGATCGAGCCCCACATCGGGCTCCCTGCTCGGCAGGAAGCCTGCTTCTCCCTCTCCCTCTCCTCCTGCTTGTGTTCCCTCTCTCACTGTGTATCTCTCTGTCAAATAAGTAAATAAAATCTTTAAAAAACAAAAAACAAAAAACAAAAAAAAACATGTTCCTTGAATGGAGAAGAGAAAGTTTCCCCAAATCATATGCAGGTAAGTGCTAGAGAAAGCTAATTATTTTATAGCTGACTTATCAGTTAATAAAAGATTTTAATATACAATGTATTTACTTATGAGTCTGGTTTATTAATGTGACAGGCAGTAAGATGACATCATAGTTAACTTTGACTTCACATTCCTATTGGTCCAAACCTCTCACGCCCTTCTTAAACAAAGAGGTGGCAGTAAAATCCAACATACTGTGTAACCAGCCAATGTCACATATTACTTAGAAAACTCTACACTCCCAACAGGAAATTCTAGAAATGAAAAGGTTTCTCAGTTTCATTATCAGATAGGTGCCCTGTTCCAGTAACCACAACAGGTAGGCTAAAATGAAAACATTCACTCCTGGATTGTTGGTTTCTTAGAAAGTGATTTAAGAATAAACTTCCTTTTTGAAGTAGGTCTGACATCATGAATTTTCTTTCATCTTTGATAATGATATTTGAAATGTGCATCAGAAATCTGCTAAGGTGCTTAAAATTTTTTTTTATTAAAGACTAGTGGCTGTCCATTGAAATGTAGGGTGGCAGCTGAGTTGGAGCCCAAAGTTTTCATTTGGCTCCAGAGAGGGATGGCCTACACCCTGCACTTCACTCAAGCCTGGCTCATCAGGAACCGGGCAAGGACAGGCATACTCTCCTCTCTCTGGTGTCTTTGGCAGACCCCCTCATCAGGAGAAGGGCCTGGATCCTAAGTACTACAACTCACACCACAAAGCGCTTCAACCACCTGCTGTCAACTGTCAAACGAATACGTGTTTAACAGAAATACAGTCTTTTGGGCGCCTGGGTGGCTCAGTTGGTTAAGCGACTGCCTTCGGCTCAGGTCGTGATCCTGGAGTCCCGGGATCGAGTCCCGCATCGGGCTCCCTGCTCGGCGGGGAGTCTGCTTCTCCCTCTGACCCTCCTCCCTCTCATGCTCTCTCTATCTCATTCTCTCTCTTGCAAATAAATAAAATCTTAAAAAAAAAAAAAAAAAAGAAATACAGTCTTTTGACATTTCAGATCCAAGGTCTCAAAGCTGAATATTTACTCTAATACAACTACCACCCCTGTTTTAGTCAGAAGAAAAGTAAATATGTTAAGCTGTGATTCATACTGCTTATGGTTATTAAATGCAAAATTTTTTTAAAAATGGCAATTTTTTTTTTTACCCATGTTACGCCTTTCATCTCACAGGGATACTGTATATAATCGAAGAAAATGGAATTAACATTTATTGAGATTCAACTCCGGATTTTCCAATATGCTTCAGTAAAATACATTCATTCTTCAAAGTGTGGGGCGACTGAGGGTAGTGTAGTGGTTCAAACGAAGGCTGTTTTACTGCCACTTGCAGTATTTAAGAAATAGTAATAAACTTAAAAACTATATTTTATTTCTTCACAGGTCGACATATCAATCCTTATTTGATGTGGAAACAACAAAAAAATCAAGGCAAAGCACACCCTCAAAGTAAGACATGTTTCCTGTCCAGTCATATCCAAACGAGATAGGGAAGGGAAGTAGTGTTATTCAACTAGGTAAATCTCTATTTGGTTAAATAATAAATAAATTATTTTTAAAGCATACTTATTAAAGGAACAGCTCCTAGTAGCAGACAGAGCAAGTAGAATTAATATTATCAATAACTAAGGCAAAGATATAATAAAATGACTGAACTTCAAATTACACAGACATCAGCCTGAATAACATTTGATATCTCAATATTTCCTCTTCCGTAACTAAAATGGACAGTGACTTGTGTAATAAAGTTGTTATACATTCTAAAACAATTTTGACCAAAAATAAATAAATAAATAAAACAATTTTAACCAAAATATAGCATTTAATACATTACCTGGAGATATAACAGGTACTTGCTGTCTGTTGAATCACTACACTAGGCATCAGTAAACATGAGTCCCTAATTAGCTAATAAATCTATGCCACATTGACTTGGCACCCCACTTTTTTTAAGACTTTATTTATTTATTTGAAAGAGAGAGAGAGGGCTTGAGTGGAGGGAAGGGGCAGAGGAGTGCGGAGCCTGACGCTGGGCTCGATCCCAGAACCCCAGGATCATGATCTGAGATGAAGTCAGACGCTTAGCCGACTGAGCCACACAGGTGCCCCTGGACCCCAGTTCTTTGCTATAAAATGTTCATTTTGCTTCTAGGGTTCCATGGCTCTAAAATCAATCAGATGGGCTAAATAACTAATAATATTTTAAAATAGGAATTATCCCATTGATTCTGTTTCTCCAGAGAACCCTGCCTAATACAGAAGTTTTCCTAGAGAAAGTGATTCCAGGCTGAGACTCTCATAGTATGTAGAAATTAGGTAGGTAAAGTGGAGAAGAAAGGGGAAGGCAGTGGAAAGCAGCATGAGCATAGCCCCAAAGGGCAAGACTGTATATGAGGCATTCATACATAAACTGTAAGACCTGAGCTAATGATACCACGTACTGAGATGTTATCAGAGTCTGTCTCTTATTCTGTGTCCTGAGAAAATAGGAGATAAGCATTCCCAGAGAATATGGATTTACATATTATCAAATTACTTCTCTTTTTCTCAAGAAAGACTATTTGAAGAGACTTCTGGCATGTAATTAATCTCTCTTGGTTAATATTAACTATTGCTATTTAACTTGAGTCACACTCAGTTTGGAAGCTATCTAACCATTAATGATCATTCTGTTACTTGAAAATCAGCTGAGCCTTCCCACCTCATAGACACGTATGTGAGGCAGGATGAAATACATGCTGAATAAATTAAAAATTAAAAATTTTAAATGACTGGCACATAGATTTAGTTATAAAACTTAAAAAAACACAGAGATACAGTCTTCTCTGGATCCCACATATAAGAGATACTCGGTATACATTGGTTGATTTGAAAAGCCACTTCTAGACAGGATTAATTTTAAGTCACATATCTTTATAAGATAAACTATTTCTCATGTACTTATAGTTTATCATTTTCTTTGGTTATGGACATTAACCTCTTCAAACGGACATGATCACACGTAAAACCAACTAGCAATGGTGATAAGTGATGTTTTACTCTTGTTTTTTCCTCCATGCTTGGAAGCTAGAATTTTGTACGTATTTGTTTTCTCACTGGTTCTCCCATCTCCATGACAAAATTATTTGGAAACTTCGCAGATAGTGGTACTCGTAATTGTAGCCATATCCTAAGGACAGTTCATCTTAGAGTAAGTACATTCCTCAGTAGCTTTAGCTCTGAGAACTTGTAACTTCCCTAGCAAACACTACAGTAATATGCCAAACAGATAATGACCTCCCTGCCATGTTGGTTAACAATGCAGATGATAAATTGCTCTCAGGTAACTTTCAGTACCACCACCCCACAAAAGGGGGAAAGACAGCACTGCATGAAGGAATCGCTCTCCTTCAAATGTATGGACATATAAACTAATTTACCTTTGTAAGTATAAAATTTGTAATTTTATATTATGAACTAAATATTCTCATAGTAAGGAAAACTCCTGAAACTTGCAGAAAATATTGTGACAGAACAGGGAATCTCAATCTTTAACACATAATACCAATATAAGACTACATTTCTTTCAAAACAGCTATAAACCATACTTGGAATGAAAAAGCTGTTTCTCATCATTTTCTTCCTAAGGCAGAAGAAATAATAGAGCACTGTCACTTTCAGATAAGTAAACTAAGACGAGAAGAAGTATCAAAAGTACACTTTGAATACTTTCAAATGACCCTGTGATAAAAATGGAAATCTTGCTGGAATGTGAGCAGCACAGGTGTTTTATAACAACAATTTCCCTATTATCTTCGGAAAACCGATCATTATTTGAGCTGTCTGAGCTGAGCTCCAGCCATCCCAGCCTCAAAATGCCATATTCTTGGGATGCAGATTCACATGAGGAGGAGGAGGAGGATGACTGGAGATGTTCTCTGACAAGCCAGAGACGAATTCTGCACTGATAAATTTCTCTTACCCTCCCTGTGCTATGAAGCCTCTCAAACAAGCATAATACAAGCCCCATCTAGTTTCCTTACCCTGTGGACGACAGTGCCGTATTTCCTTCAAAGCTCATACAGTGCTTAGAGTTACCCCTGCTAATGCAGTGATAAATGGGTAAAAAAAAAAAAAAAAATTTTTTTTTGTCCTCAAAAATGAAGACAAGTGTTTTTAAAAGGAAGAATAATGAACTGTGTTAAATACTTCAAATGCCACCGATAAAACAGAAATTAAAAACTGGAGACTTCAGACATACATTTATGTATTACCAAAATGTGAGGGGAATTCTTAAAACTACACTTCAGAGGACCTGGGTGTCTGAGAGACATCATAAAACGGGATTATAACTTAGCAGCAAGCTGAAACTTCAACTAAGTGAAAACTTGCCTAAAACTTCAACTAAGTGAAAACTTGCCTAGCCACAGACTCTGAATAGGTGAGGATGATTAGAATGGTATATAGCAAAAGGGAAAGCGGCAGAAAGAACTGTGTGAGTCCAGGAGAAAGACAGTAAAAACGGACACAGATGGTAAAGATCTTCAGCAATCCCCCGTTAGGGGCACAGTGCTAAACGGGCCACACCAGAGCCTGGGTAATAGCTCTGTCTACAATCCACTTCCCTTTGCTTTGATTTCATGCTCTCCACACAATCATCTGGCTTCCAAAATAAAATTATGTAGGTGCCTTGACACAAAACAGATTAATTGTGAAGGCAGACATAATACTTATGTCAATGGAAGGGACTATCTTCCCTTTATAAATTAGTAAACTGGTATTGTAGTTTGTAAATCAGCCTTTGGAAAGTGTGGTTAGCTGAGCCAATTGTCCAAATTCATTAGTGTTCTGACAGAATGAACATTCTAGCAAAACTTGCAAAACTGGGTGCCCAGATGCTGCCCTCAGAGACTTCACTCAGGCGGAGCTGTCCTGAGCAGTGCTGGTCTCCCCATTATTCCCACCTCCTTTCTCCGGCAACACCCAAGCTTATCTACTCTCTTATGGCAAGCAACATCAATTACACAAGGTCTTGAAACATGTTTTTCTACTTTACAAAGGAATAATTTGAGTAATCAAATTGAATCTTCCCAAATGTGGCCCAAAGACCAAAAGATTAACCTTCCAACATCTTGATTTTAAAATAAAGTATAAGGGCACCTGGGTGGCTCAGTTGGTTAAGCGACTGCCTTCGGCTCAGGTCATGATCCTGGAGTCCTGGGATCGAGTCCTGCATCGGGCTCCCTACTCAGTGGGGGGTCTGCTTCTCCCTCTGACCCTCTTCCCTCTCGTCCTCTCTGTCTCTCATTCTCTCTCAAATAAATAAAAAATAAATAAATAAATAAAATAAAATAAAGTATACGTATTTTGTTTATTTTCCTCATTCCTAGGACTGAAAAAGTATTAATAATGTTATTATTAATATTAAACATTAATAAGGAACAAGGGCTTTGACAAATGTCCATCGACTGATGAATGGATAAAGAAGATGTGGTATGTGTGTGTATATGTATATATAAAATGGAATATTACTCAGCCATCAAAAAGAATGAAATCTTGCCATTTGCAATGATGTGGATGGAACTAGAGTGTACTATGCTAAGTGAAATAGAGAAAAGAAAAATACCATGATTTCACTTATATGTGGAATTTAAGAAACAAAACAAATGAACATAGGGGAAGGAAAAAAAAAAGGAGAGAGAGATAAAGGTAAACCATAAGAGACTCTTAAAGATAGAGAACAAACTGAGGGCTGATGGAGGGAGGTGCTTGGGGGATGGGCTAGATGGGGGATGGGCTAGATGGGGGATGGGCATTAAGAAGGACACTTGTGATGAGCACTGGGTGTTATATGTAAATGATAAATCACTAAATTCTACTGCTGCAACCAATATTATACTATATGTTAACTAACTAGAATTTAAATAAAAATTTGGAAGAAAAAAAAGGAACAAGGGCTTTGAGAAATTCAAAAGGTTAAATTACATTTTAATGTCTGAACTGCCTAAAGATAAAACTACATAACCTGGGATTTGGCGATGTTTCTTGGATATGACACCAAAGGCCCAGGCAACAAAAGTAACAACAGACAAATTAGACTTCATAAAAATTTTAAAATTGTGTGCATCAAAAGGCAGTATCACCACAGTAAAAGGCAGGTCACACTATGGAAGAATATATTTGCAAACTATATATCTGATAGGGAATTAATAACCAGAACATATAGAAAACTCCTAAAACTAAATAAACAAAAAACCCCAAATTAAAAACGAATAGGCATTTCTCCAAGACATACAAATGGCCAATAAGCACATGAAAAGATAATCAATGTCACTCATCATCAGGGAAATGCAAATCAAAGCTACAATGAGATACCACCACCTACCCACTAGGACTATGATTAAAAAAAAAAAAACAAAAAAACAGAAAATAACACATGTTGGTAAGGATGTGGAGAAATTGGAAACTTTGTTGTTCCCACCCTGTTGATAGGAATGTAAAACGGTACAGTGGCTATGGAAAATAGTATGATGGTTCCTCAAAAAATTAAAGATAGGGGGCGCCTGGGTGGCTCAGATGGTTAAGCGTCTGCCTTCGGCTCAGGTCATGATCTCAGGGTCCTGGGATCGAGCCCCACATCAGGTTCCTGGCTCAGCGTGGAGCCCGCTTCTCCCTCTGCCTCTGCCTCTCCCCCTGCTCATGCTCTCTCCCTCTCTCTCTATCTCTGTGTCTGAAATGAATAAATAAAATCTTAAAAAAAAACACAAAACACTAAAGATAGAATTATCAGTTGGTTGAGCATCCAACTCTTGATTTCGGCTCAAGTCGTCATCTCATGGTCCTGGGATTGAGCCCCGCGGCCGGCTCTGCACTCAGCAGAGAGTCTGCTTGTCTCTCTCCCTCTGCTCCTCCCCCAGCTCACACTCGCTTTCTATCAATCTCTAAAACAAATAAAATCTGTAAGAAAAAATGGAATTACTGGATCCAGCAAGTCTACTTGTGAGTATATATACATGAAAGAACTGAAAGTAGAATCGCGAAGAAATATTTGTACACCCATATTCGTATCAGCATTATTCACAACAGCTAAAATACAGAAGCAACCCAAGTGTCCACTGTGTGATGAATGAATAAGCAAAATGTGGTATATACAGGCATATATTCAGCCATAAAAAGGAGGGAAGTGCTGACACATGCTATAACACGATGAACCTTGAAGACATGCTGCTAAGTAAAATAATCCAGTCACAAAAGGATAAATTCTGTATGATTCCACTAACATGAGAGACCTAGAATAGTCAAAATCATAGAGACAAAAAGTAGAACAGTGGTTGCAAGGGGCTGGGAGAGGGTAGAGAAATGGGGAGCCCTTTAATGGGTACGGAGTTCGGGTTTTACAAGATGGAAAGAGTTAGGGTGATGGATGGTAGTGATGGCTGCAGAACATTCTGAATATATTTAGTACTAATGAACTATACACTGAAAATTGGTTAAGATGGTAAATATTATGGTGTGTCTGTTACCACAATAAAAAAAAAAAAAAACCCTAAAAAAAAATCAGAAAACTTCATAGCCTAGGTATGTGTATGAATTTCACTGTGGTCTACCTACTTCAATAACTCGATAAATCACCCTGAGGGCTTCTTCCAGATTCACAAGCTGGTGCAAATTATTGCCACTGTGACTCACTGTTAGTGAAAGAAGTGTGTCACACCCCTGGGCATATAGGGGAAGAAGAAAAGCCAAGTCAAAAACTATTATCTTGTTTCACATACCCAGGTAAGATCGTTTGGGGAAAAAAAAATTGTTTTAACGCTTTCAGCTTTCAAGAAGGAACCAGGAATCGGAACCCCCAGAGCATGTATTATTTATTATCCACATGGCGGAAATAGAATGTAGACGCATGAGCAACTCCTGCCCATCAGAACCATACTCTCTTAAGCCAAATAAACAAACGCATCATTCCAAACATTTTCCCATTTTCTTGTTTCTGCAACTTACTTTCTCCTGGACTAGGAAAGGGGAAACTTTTCCCTTTGTTATTTCTCAAGCTTAGTTTTTTCTGGACTGGGAAAAGAAACAAACTTGACTGTAGATCAAATCTGTCATAATGTTTCCCTCATTCTTCCAATCCTGTTGGAATCATCTCCTCCCCTTCCTTTCAAGAAAACAGATGTCATTTTTCTAATTCTACAAGATAAAGGACATGTGTGCAGGGTGCATGGACAGACACAGACACACACCCATAAGCCAAATCCTACTGCCTAATGTGGTTTTCTGGGCCCCTGATGTCACCATTTCCCTACAAAAGCCCACTATCCTTAGCTCACCCTCCTTCTGCCTTGCCCATAGGCTTCAAAATAATAAAAATATCTTTAAGAAAAAAAGAAATGAGGTGCGCCTGGGTGTCTCAGTCGTTAAGCGTCTGCCTTCGAGTCAGGTCATGATGCCAGGGTCCTGGTATCGAGCCCCGCATCGGGCTCCCTACTTGGCGGGAAGCCTGCTTCTCCCTCTCCCACTCCCCCTGCTTGTGTTCCCTCTCTTGCTGTCAAATAAATAAAAATTAAAAAACTTAAAAAAAAAAGAAAAAAAGAAAAGAAGAAATGAAATACTTTCAGAAAAGACTCAAGTACTTTTTCAGTGTCCCAGAGAAGAAACTGTACTTAGTTAATAAACAATCTAGTTTTACCATTTTAAGAAAATGCTTTTGATACCTTTTGCCTTTCCTTCCTTTAGCTTCCAGCCTTAAAAGCCAGAAAAGGATTGGGTGTTTGGGTGGCTCAGCTGGTTGAGTGTCTAACTCTTGATTTCAGTTCAGGTCATGATCTCAGGATCTTGAGATCAAGCCCCACGTTGGGCTCCCCACTCAGTAGGGAGTCTGCTTCTCTCCCTCTACCCCTCCCCTGGCTCACTCATGCTCTCTCTCTCTAAAATAAATAAACAAATCTTTTTTTTAAAAAGCCAGCAAAGGATTGACATTTGACTACACTGAGGTGTATAAATATGAACACACACACACACAAAGTAAATGCAGAAAATCAAACATATTTTCTTTTTGCCCCTTCCAGATACTCTGAAAATAATTTCCTACAATACAAAGATGTCCACTGTCTTTTTTGCCTAACTCAGTAAAAACAAAATCACATTTAGAAAATCAACTTCATCTCTACTGTCTTTTAAAGCCAGGAAAACCCAAACACACAAGCAGCACAGATAAAAATTATTTGCAAGTGGGTTGTTCTTAAAATCATCACAGTATTTGCCTGGGTTAAGAACTCTGAGGTGGTTCTTTTCAAATGGTCACTGGACATCTCTCTATGTTCTGTTTTAGCTCAGAGTAACTTACGGAAAATAGTATCTTTAAATGTATCTTTAAAAAAAACCCTAGATAGTAACTCACAATATATGAACATAAGTATTTGAGGTAAACTAACACAGAAGGAAACTGAAGGATGACGATCAGTATATGAAACAGTTATACAGAAGGAAAGACCAGGAATAGATTTTCTGATCTTCTATTTGCTCACTTACTGCATAAAATCCATCAAATTTTATTTGGAAATATTCTGTACATTCTGATATATTCACTAGAATATAAACTCTCGGGGGTGGGGGCTTACTAGATGCATTCCCAGCACCTAAAATGAGAGGCACAATGTTGTTAGCTACCCAATATTTATTTGTTGAATAAATATCCCTATGTTGTAGGCAGATGGGCATTTACACTAGAGGACTCTTCAGGTCTTTTCCAGACATAAGAGTCAAAGATTTTACTATCTTAGGCCAAACTAATTTTCAGATTTTCTATCAAGAAAGCAAAAATTGAGCGTGAGTTTTGGTAAACAGTAGGAAGAGGGAGGGAGGGAAGGAGGGAAGGGAACAGGGCTGAGGAAAGGAGGGGGAGGGACAGTTCTGTATATGTTCCTCTGAAGGAAATCTGAATTACAAGGTGTCTCATGTTAAAAGAAAGAATATACAGTATCAGGAAGCATATAAGCACCTCATAGAATGACATCCTTACCTTCCCACTTCGTCCTTAACTGCTTTCCGTAAGCTTTGCTTCCTCCTTGAGGCCTCTCTTCCTTCTGACTGCCAATCTGTTCTCCTTCCCAGGGCTCCTTTTCCATTACGAATAAGAAAACATAACTCAGCAATCCTCCCACCTTCCTCATCTCCAGACTCATTATACATTGAGGACCTGTCCTTAGCACTGAGACATATGTGAGGTTAGGCTTGCTTCTCTTACAGCCTCTTCCCTGAATCCTGTCCTTAAATTCTATTGCAGAGGGGTGCCTGGGTGGCTCAGTCGGTTAAGCGTCTGCCTTCAGTTCAGGTCATGATCCCAGGGTCCTGGGATCGGCTCCCTGCTGGGTGGGAAACCTGCTTCTCCCTCTCCCACTCCCCATGCTTGTGTTCCCTCTCTCACTGTGTCTCTCTCTGTCAAATAAATAAAATTTAAAAAAAAAAATTCTATCGCAGAAGCCCTCCAAATCTCTCATTCTTATCCTGTCAACGATCCGATCTTCTGCTCGTCTTCTTTTCTACAGAAGTCATTCGAATCCTGTTTGGCTGGTAAATAACTTAAATAGGTTATTTACATCATACAGGAAATTTTCAGTCTAAGTACCCTTCTTATTTTTTTTTTTAAAGATTTTATTTATTTATTCATGAGAGACACACAGAGAGAGAGAGAGAGAGAAGCAGAGGGAGAAGCAGGCTCCCAAGGAGCAGGGAGCCCGATGCGGGACTCGATCCCAGGACCCTGGGATCATGACCTGAGCCGAAGGCAGATGCTTAACCATCTGAGCCACCCAGGCGCCCCAGAACCCTTATTTTATACAGGAATCAAACTTAACTGCCGAAAATAAATGTTTTAAATAAATTAATACAATTTTTGTGCTTGGTAATAATACATAGTAAGCTGTTATCATGCAATAATAAGGTAAAATCTGATTAATATCTCAGCAATCTACAAAATTTCAAATTAAATGCTATTGAATAGAATCGTATGTTATAAACACTGTTGAGAATTTCAGAATTTTTTTTTCTAGGCCAGAACTCCTAGTGTGAGGCTATCGTATTTCTATTTTCTATAATTAAGAAATGTGTCAATGAATTTTAAAAGTAAATTTACTAATAAGGTAAATAATCCAGCATTCTCTCTCTCAACAGGATGATATTAGCCTTCAAGTCCCACCATATTGTGCAATAAGACATGACTCAATGAGTTCATTCATTTTTTTCTGTTTATTCATTGCTCTACCCCAAACACTCAAAACACTGCCTTATCAGCTAAGTGAATGAATAAACAGATATGTACTTCCTGCGTGCCAGGTACTATGCTAGCCTCAGGAACACAGCAACAAACATGACCCCGTTCTCATGGAAACTGCACTGGAGAAGATGCACTGAATTGAATGAAAATTATGTAATTATTCAATTACAATTATGATAAAAGCAACAAAGGAGAGTTACATATGAAAATAGAATCTAACACTGCCTAAGATGTAAAAAAAAAAAAAAAAAAAAAGACTTCTGAGGAACAGACTTTTAAGCTAGCACCTAAGTGGGTGGGTTGGGGGAGATTAGCAAAGGGAAGCACAAAGAGGAAAACTATTGCACGTGGATGAAATGATGTGTGTGAAATCCTTTAGAAGGGAGGGGCGTCCTACCTCCCAAGAACTGAAAAAAGACCAGTGGGAAAGATGAGGCTGGAATGAAAGGAAGAGCTCAGACAATGAAAGGGCCTTGTAGATTGAAAAATTTTGGATTTCGCACCAAGAGTAATGGTAACTAAGGAGTGACCATTGTATTTGTATTTAAAATGTATCAATCACCCTGGCTGCTGGGTGGAGAATGGTTCAGAGGGAAACCAGAAGGAGGCAGGAAGACCAACTTGGGGGGCGGGGTGGAGAGTGCAGAATTTATAGGTGGGAGGTGATGCTGTCTTTGACTAGAGATGTTACAGTGGGGATGCAGAAGTGGGTGGATTCAAGATATACACAGCACACACACTACTGAATAAGGTGATTGATTGAGTATGGGCGATGAGAGAGAGAAGTTCCAAGGTGGCTCCTAGTTTTCTGTAATGACTAACCAGGTGGATGAGAGCTCTTTTTATTAAGATGGCGGAACAATGCAGGCCAGACTGTGGTAGAATGGGAAATCCACAGTTTGGTTTGGTATATGTTCTAGAAAAGATGTCCACATTAGCCAAATGATATTGGAGCTCATTAGTAAACTAGGGCAGGGATAAAAATTTGGCAGCCTTTGGCCAGTAGATGGGAAGCCATGGGAATAGATGAGATTGCCCCGAGTAATAACATAGAGTGGGAGAAGAGGGCCTAGGACTGAGTCCTCAAGAAGTCCTAACGTTTAAAGTGCACAAAGATGAGCCAACAGAGAAGAAAGAAAAGGAAAGGCTAGAAAGGTAAAAAGACAGCAAACAGAGCATAATGACATGAAAGCTAAGGAAAGATGTGATTTCAAGGAGGGAGAGTTCTATCGTTAAGAAAGTTTATGAGTGGGGCACCAGGGTGGCTCAGTTGGTTAAGCCTCCAACCCTTGATTTTTGGCTTAGGTCATGATCTCAGGGTCATGAGATCGAGCCCCACATCCAGCTCCTTGCTGGGCATGTAGCCTCTTTAAGATTCTCTCCCTCTCCCTCTGCCCTGCCGTCTCCCCCACCAGCTAAGTATGCACTCTCTCTCTCTCTAATTAAAAAAAAAAAAAAAAAATGCCCCGCATCGGGCTCCCTGCTCTGCAGGGAGCCTGCTTCTCCCTCTTCCATTCCCCCCTGCTTGTGTTCCCTCTCGCTGTCTCTCTCTCTGTGTCAAAATAAATAAATAAAATCTTTAAAAAAAAAAAGGAAGGAAGTTGATGAGTAATAAAGAAAAAATAACTGAAAAGCATTTAAGACTTCAGAATGAAGTTCAGTGCTGTGTCTGGATGAAAGACAGAAGAGACTAGGCCAAGAACAGAACAGTTAGAAATTATTTATAAAGGGGAGACCAAATAAGGCAGAATCTAGAACAGGGTGAGAAGTCTAGGAACTTTTTAAAAGAAGGACATAGACCAGAGAGAGGCCTGAAGTATAGGAGACCTAAGAGAGGCTGTGCTGAGAAAATAAACTTCCTACTCCCTGAATTCGTTTACACTGGAGGAATTTGTTGGCATTGTTCTCTACTAGTTACTAAAGCCTGTTGAGGAAGCAGAAAGAAAGGCTTGGGAATGGTCAGGTGGGAGAGGGAAAGTGAGGAAAGAATAAAGACCCCAGTGAGAGTGAAAACAGAGCTTCTGGAAATCTCCACTGGTCGCAGTTAGGCTCAGTTGTGGTAGTGTGGGAGTGGGGGTGCTTCACAAGGAGCATGCTGCACTTACCTGCATTATGGTGTCTCCACAGCTTCCTCATCAGTACAGACTTAATCCCCAAGATGATATCCATTGGGTTCTTTCCACTGGACACATCACCAACCTATCCTGAGACAGTCGCGCATGCACCAGGGAGGTTGGAATGACGCTAGAAGAACCCAGTAGAGAAGGAGGGACTCAAGGAATAGTAGAGAAAATAGGTATAACAAATGGAATGAGATCCCTGGAAAAGCAGAGGACTGGATTCAGAATTCACAAGAACTGACTGACTTTCTAACATCATGGAGGATGGATGTAGATAAAATAAGCTTGTGGATATGATGGTGGAAAGTGGAAAGAATGCCTGACACTGTTTTCTTTGTGAGGCATGAAATAAGATGTTCCACTGAGAGTCAAGAAAGGAGCAGGTGGGCCGAAGGTCAGAAGAGAGTGGAAGGAAATATAAACTTTTTCACAGTGACTTCAGCTGACAAAATAAATAAAGCAAGACTCCCAGTCAGGCAGAATCAGAGTGACCAATAACAGTGCCACCAATCTGCCTGGTTTTGGGTGTTCCAAATCAGAGATTTACCAAAGTTTTCCTAATTCCTTCATCTGCAGGGGCACCTGGCTGGCTGTGTGACTCTTGATCTCAGCATTGGATGTTCCAACAGATTGCATATGGAGCCTACTAAAATAAAAAAAAACAAAAAAAACCCAGAGATGCTAATTCCTTCAGCTGCATTTGATTTTATTTGAGCCTCTAAAGCATGTTGTCCATACCTCGAATCCTGCTTTTTACTACAATTCTGCTTTATACTATTTTATTTCCCTACTAAAATATAAAACCCAGAGTAAAGAGTGATGGCTTATTCATCTCTGTCCCTGCAAGCACCTACAACAGTTCTTTGCAAAAAGTACTATATAGATATTTTTACAGTTAATTATTAAGTATATAAAATAGCTCATTTAAAAATTTAGTTGTTTCAAGATCAAGTCTCCATACAGCGCATTAATCAAGAAATATTAAAGACCCAGAAATTAAACTAAAAGACAGTAAGAGCCACAGTCAACAAAATCTGTTAAAATAAATCTAGTTCTATCATGAACAGATATTTTTTATCATCCTCCTGCCTCAGAAACTAAATAATGGTGGCTCAGAAAACAAATTCCACAGCATGAGAATATGAAAATCAATACTGAATAAACCCCATCTTCATCTAAAGACATATCTTACTCAGTGATTTAGCTATGCATGTAATCAGATACCTTTTAGCCACCTGAGAAGACATATAGAACTTTCTTTCTGGACATCTACTGCTATTATCAGAGTCCTACAGTTTAATATAGTCATACCGTTAATACAGTTATCGTTCTATAATTTAGTTACCAGTTTTAACTAATAATAGTTATTTTAGAGATCAGATTTTCTATACATGAGAAAGTTAAAAATCAGTAATTGCCAAGTTAAAAAAATTCTACCAGGATATGATTTAAAATGTAGGCAGCATTCGTCTTCAGACAAAATATCCAATTTTAGAGGGCAACATTAACTCTTTTAGTATCTTTTAAACACTAAACCTCTATTTCAACATGGACATGGTACTTCATATACATTCACTTTTCATAATTCTTTCCTCAACTCAAATGTTTCAACCAACACTTCAAGCATTTGAGGTTGACTATTGAACACTAATTTCAGCTGACCCATCAAGAGAACACTAGTAGATGTCTGTTAATTTTATGTGTCAATTTGACTGGCCAGGGGTGCCCAGGTGACGTTATTTCTAGGTGTGTCTAAGAGGATGTTTCTGGACATGATTAACATTTGGATCAGTGGGCTCAGTAAATCGTGCTCCTCAATGTGGGTGGGCATCTTTTGGTCTGCTGAGCACCTGAATAGAACATAAGGGAGATGAAGAAGGAATTGATCCTTTTCTCCTGCCCTCACACTGGGATTCATCCCATTGGTTCCTCTGGTTCTCAGGCCTTCAGATTCAGACTGAACTAGACTACTGGACTTCCTGGGTCTCCAGCCTTCATGGCAGATTGTGGGATTTCTTAGCTTCCATAAACACAAGAGCCAATTTCTCGTAATTAAAAAATACATATATTTTTAGATATACATACATCCTATTGGTTCTGTTTCTCTGAAAAACCCTACCTAATACAGTGTACATACAGATATTTTATCTGGTACTTCCCTCAATATACCTCACCAAATATCAAAAGGAAATATATATCCTTTGAAATATCTATTACAAAAGTTTCAAAAAAAAAAAAGTATCCATTACTGCCATGATATAAAATGGTGACATTTACTGAAAATTTCTAAAATCCTTAAAAAATAAGTGATGATTTGATCAAACAAACAACAGAAATTTTTGCTGGGAAATATAGTTTCAGTACATTATCAGAGCAATTCACATAACTACTTTCAAGCAGAAGTTCATTTTAGGTTATTTTCAGATCACAATTACATGTTCAAAATCCCACTGGTTCCTTCTTAACAGTCTGGTAAGTGCTGGAACTGATATACTTCAATGATAATTTCTCTAGGAGGTCTGCTAAAAAAAACCCAAAAATCATGCAAAACCAAATGAAAGCCAAATAGTGATGACGTATTTTGACATGGGCTGCAGCTACCCAACTGTATCAACTGGAAAGCTTATAAATAAGCACAATGTAAAGGATGAGTTGTACAAACTATCAGCTATCCATGGGAACCCTTCCATGGCTTCCTCTGGCCAACCAGCATCACTTTGATTCCCTTCTCCTTGTTATAAGTGAGTAAAGGTCAAGAAATGCTTAAGCTGGGGCACCTGGGTGGCTCAGTCATTAGGTATCTGCCTTCAGCTCAGGTCATGATCTCAGGGTCCTGGGATCGAGCCCTGAATCGGGCTCCCTGCTCAGCGGGAAGCCTGCTTCTCCTTCTCTCACTCCCACTGCTTGTGTTCCCTCTCTCACTGTCTCTTTCTCTGTCAAATAAACAAATAAAATCTTAAAAAAAAAAAAAAAAGAAAGAAATGCTTAAGCAAAAACAAAGACAAGTGATTTTTGCTTACCGTCTCATTTTTTATTACCAGCTTCTAATGTTTTTCTCATAATATGAACAGCTATTAACAGAAGAGTGTGTTTCTTTTTATATTTCATGCAAAGCTTCAAAGGAACGACCAGAATATCATCTGCATTCGGTACCTCTTACACCTGAAAAAGGCTTAAGTAAAACTAATTAAAATATTTGGGACCTTAGCTGTGTCAATACTAGCCTAACTGAAAAGTCTTTTAAATGAAAAGGTTTTTTTTTAATTTACCTAGGATTCTAAGACATACAAGAAACCAAGAAATCACACTTTCTCTGAAATTATACATTATATACATATTGCAAAAATATTAAAAATTAAATAATTTAAAATTGAGTTAAATACATGACTACCTATAATAAATTTAGGAATTGAGAGCTTTAATAGAACACAAAAAAAATTAGCCAAATAAAATTCTAGATTTTTTTAAAACAACATCTGTTATTTATTATCTAAAAGCCAATACACTTATTTGGTGGCTATTAAAATAGGTGCATTTCCAGAGGATTTTTAAGGCAGTGAAACTACTCTGTATGATACTAGAGTGGTGGATATATGACATTATGCACTTGTTAAAACTCACAGAATGGACAATACCAGGAATGAACCTTAATGTAATCTACAGACTTCGGGTGATAATGCTGTGTCAATGTATGTTCATTGATTTTAACAAATGTTATCACGCTGGTGGGAGATGCTGATGATGGGGGAGGCTGTGTGTATGTGGGGGTAAGGGGTATCTGGGAACTCTTTGTACTTCCTTCCTCTCAATTTTGCTGTGAACCTAAAATTGCTCTAAAAAATAAAGTCATTTGTCTCAAAGATTTAAAACACTACCATACAAGGTGATTTCTCGTGAAAGTTCATGTGAGTACTGACCAATATGCCATTTTTCACAAATCTAAGGAAAAAAATTATTTCCAAATGCAGTGTTAGAGAGTCCCTGCCAACTGTATAACATAAACCCTAGGGAGTGGAAGCAAAGGACACGTAAACTACGTATATTTTGTACCTTGCGCACATGGTACCTAGGAAAAGAGGAATTGTTTATTTGAGAAAATCTTAATGAGATATGCAGACCATAAGAACTAGAATGAAGAGGATATGCTGAAGCTATACCAAAGTATCTTCTGGCCTAAAATATCACCATCTATCTCTTGGCATCTGTAGAACAAGGTAAGAGAGAAAGAAAAATGGAAGACCATAATCACAGAGCACTTGGTCCACTCATTAGCAAAACTAAAGTCAGACTTTCCAAGATCAAAGATGGAATTCTTTGTTTCTCCAAACAGCTGTTCTTTTTGGCCATAGCTTGAATAATTCAGCCAACTAACCTGACATTATGCCCACATACTGACTTCTAACGAGTACCTGAGAGAAACTGCAATAGAAAATATTTGCGGGGCATCTGGGTGGCTCTGTTGGTTAAGCATCCAACTCTTGATTTCAGCTCAGGTCATGATCTCAGGGTCGTGAGATCGAGCCCCACATTGGGTTCTGCACTGGGCATGGAGCCCGCTTAAGATTCTCTCTCTCCAGGACTCTCCCTCTGCCCCTCCCCACAAAAAAAAAAAAAAGAAAGAAAGAAAGAATTTACTACAATGTGGTTTCTTTAAAATCATGGGAAAATAATGTCATGGATTATAGAACAAATAGTTTATATTTTAAAAAACTAAAAAGAAGGAAATGATTATCATAAAATATTGAACTTGCTAATTAAGCTCATTTAATTCTGCTAATTAGGATGGACCATATGGATGATAATCTTACTCCAACTCCAATTAAAACAAAGGGTAAAATACTTGAGAGAGGAAAACAAAATGTGTATACACTAGGTTTCCAATTTAACTTCAACCTTCTGGTGTTTTCATTTATTCTTGCCAAAATACAGTGTTTTAGATTTGAAGTTTCTTGGAGATAAATAATTTACAAAGTGGCAATATGACGCCTTATGGGTAAGAAATGAGAAAAACAGGGCACAAGTTTTCCCCAAATCCAGAAGAGTTGAAGCGGTTTAATTCATTTTTCCTTTCTGCGAGAAAATATATAGCAAGAGGTAAACACTGGAGTCAAGATCTAATCAATAATGACTAGCACTGAAATAATCAGTAGTAAAGTCTTCTACATTCTAACAGTACTAACAGAGATTTGATATACTAGATTTTTAATATCCAGGTAAAGCTTTAAAAAAAACCCATAAACACAATATAGCAATAACGACCTATGGTTGAAATTCTCATTGATTGTGTAACTTATTTAGTTGCCCCAGCATACTACTCTTTATTTTACTGTCTATTTTGGCAAGTTTTAAAACATTCCCTTTGGATATTCGATATAATTCATCCCATTTTTTAATCAAATTTAATTTTCCATAAGATCCATTATCAATTGTAATTATGACCTCCATAAATACATTGACAAATGTATTGATTTGTCTCTCCTCCTTGGTAGCAAATTGAAATCGTAAGTCTTCTAAAAGAATGTCAAGTTCTTCACCAAATTAACGTGTGATGTCTTCAAGATGGGTTTAATTTGTGCCACTTGATAACAACCTTTTCTGGATTTGTAACTGTCTCTTTCCACTGACTCGCTGCTTCGGTGTGATTACTATCTTCGCTTATCCAAATCTGTAAAGGAACAGTACAATCATTTAACTTAACACGAGAACAGCAACTGAGTTCAGTTAATTCCTCTTACTGATGAAAGACAAGTGGAAGGCTGGCTCACATATTTTTCAATTAAACAATCTTTCCATTTTTCCAAAAATATGTCAAAACACTTAACCTGTTTAGTCACTCTGAAGACTAATGTTATATGATCCAATCCAACTTCAAAACTGGATGTGAGATATTCTAAAATCATTTCTCCCAAAACAGTAATTAGTATCCTTCATTACCGAATAAATCTAGGAGCTCAACTTACAATTGATCCCAACCATTCAAAATCATTTTTGTGAGAATAAACGGAGACTAATCATGATTTAAGTTAGACTCGTAAGAAATGTACATTTTAAAGGACTTTTTACATTAGATAAAGCTGTGATTTTTAACTGAAATCTAAACCATAACTTTAGGTAATAGATATAAATGAACTTGAGAACAAGTGCAGAGCATTATGCAGACATAAGACATCACACCTGCCCAGAGGCAAAGGGGGACAAGGAATATGAAGGCTGAATGCTCACCTCAGCTTTAGCACTAACAGGAATTAACTTCTCTGAGACTCAGTTTCTAATTCTTTTAAATAAAGAAATTGGAGCAGGTCACTGATTTTCAAACTTTTTCCTCTTAATTTCCTAGTCTGAAGAACTTTTCCTTTAAATAAAATCTTACAAAGAACCTAATATATGAAACAGGTAACACCAGGGTTCTTTGGCTAATATGAGTGGGAGACCTTGAGTCTGCATTTGGCTCCCCCACCATAGTGGTTCCTGAGGATACCAGAGAAGCCACAGGAACAGAGAGCCAGCAAGATCCCTTCCAGAATTGTAATTCTTAACTAGACTCTCAACCAAGAAAGTGGAATCACCAAAAAAGTTATCTTGAAAATCACCTGTCAAGGAAATTGCCCATTCCATTCATACATGATAACCGGGGCTTGAGGATATAGGAAAACTTTAACTGAACGCACTTCATAGGCCTCAAGACCTTGAAAAGTATGCTACTTATACGAATTCTTGAGTCCAAATTCCTTCCCAAATAGGAATAAATGAAGAACAAAACTATAGATTTTTTATACAAATATTTTAAGTAAAATGCATGAAGAAGTGAGTCAGTTATTATCAACCTTTGAATATTCACATATAATTTGAGGATTTCATGTAAACTGCTAATAACATCTTGTTATCAAGCAAAAGCTTTTAAACCAATAATGTATATTTTAGAATTTAAATGGAAATCAAACAATCATAATTAAGATAAAAGATAATGGACAGCTACCATTAATCTGCTCAGAGTAAAAGAAACTACAAAGGAAACAAGTCCCCATAGGATTGGCAAGTAAGCAAGTGTTATGTTGTCTTACACAGACTACTAAGAATTTTTTTTCTTTTCATTTTTTTTTTAATTTTATTTATTTATTTGAGAGAGAGAGAGCACATGAGAGGGGGGAGGGTCAGAGGGAGAAGCAGACTCCCCGCTGAGCGGGGAGCCCGATGCGGGACTCGATCCTGGGTCTCCAGGATCACGACCTGAGCCGAAGGCAGTCGCTTAACCAACTGAGCCACCCAGGCGCCCCGGACTACTAAGAATTTTTAAATAGAGTAATCCAGACACCAAAATCAACTATCTAAATACCATCATGACCACTGCCAAAACTAATGTTTTCTAGGAATTCGAATCTAACATAATTCAGTTAATAGCATACAGAGTTAAACACTAAACTGAACATGAAACAAAATGAAGTAAGTTGGACATCTGCAGCCTTAAAAATTTTGATTTAAATAATTAGTGTTCGAAATAAGAGAGCCAGACAAACCATAAGAGACTCTTAATCATAGGAATCAAACTGAGGGTTGCTGGAGGGGTGGGGCCAGGGGGATGGGGTAACTGGGTGACAGGCATTAAGAAGGGCACATAATGTAATGAGCACTGGGTATTCTATAAGACTGATGAATCACTGACCTCTACCTCTGAAACCGATAATGTTATATGTTAATTAATTTAATTTAAATTTAAAAATTATATTAAAAATATAAATAAATAAATAAATAAATGGTATTGGATAGAGGAAAAATAAATACTTAGCATTAATGCCATTAACCAGTCAATGGTATGGAAAAACTGATCTTTCTTATAGTATTTATAATTGAGAAGCTCAGAAACAGACTTATTTTTAAGATAAGAAACCTAACTGCACAGAAATTCCAACTATTTGTATGAAAGCAAAATCTGACAGGATTTCATTTTTGTGGCAACATTAAATTTTAATTTATGATGCTGTAGAAGTTTAGTCTATTCAACTTCAATTTTACCCTATATTCCTTTTGTTAACCAACTGTTTCAATGCACAGAGAAGTTCAAGGAAAGAATTCAAGATAGAAACTCACTACTAACCTGCCCCACAAAGTGTCTTCTTCTTACAGAGCTCCGGCTATAAAGCTTGATGAGAAAAAGGATTTCTTTTTCATTTTGTATAAGTGGAAAAATCATAGTTTCTCCCCACTTTACTCTTCCACTGGAGGCCTTCAGTAAGCGTGTCTTCTTCTTATAAATCAACTCTCCTGAACTAAACATTCCCACCTTCACAAAAAAACCTAAAAAATAAGATATTTGAGATGTAAAATTTTATTTTAAATCCCATATAAAGATATATACCTATATATTGTATTTGGTGTGAAAATATATAAGCCACTTACAAAGACCTGATGAGCTACCGTCATAACAGTAAAAATGCTGCTAGTAAACTTTATCATTTTAATCACGCTTTACAAAGGACGACAGCGACCTCAAATGAACTGAATCTTCCTCTAACCTCAATGCCATTAAAGACTGGAAATTGCAGGCATACATAACAATCAACAGTAGGGGAGTACACACTGAAAAGTATTACACAACAGAGAGGGGCCAACTCTTTGGACAGTGGGAGGGATTTACTTCCCAATTTTATGCAGGTACAACTCTCTGCTTGAGACTCCAGAAGTTAGACATAGGCCTGCTAGAGAAAATCTATTCTTTAAATTGAGATGGAGAGCTTCTAGTAATAGTTGTACGAACTAACCTTCCCATAGATAACAATTATAAACTCTGGGAAAAATATATTAAAAAACAAAACAAAACAAAAAAACCACTGTTCAAGACATTAAAGACTGACAAACGCAGGAAGAAACTGGAGGAGTGTCAAGTCTTAAAAGATGGTAACCGCACTGGCTAACGTTCAGGTTTATGCAGCTTTCCACCTTAGCATCCTCCCCCGTCTGGCGGACACACGGGGCCCACAGCTCAGGCAGAGAGTGCAGTCTGACCAGTTTGAGTCATCATGGGATAGAGCTGGAACTGCCAGGGCAGCAAGAAAGGCAGGAGGGAACTCCCAGAAAGGAGGGGGCTGTAAAGTGAGGACCTAGACGGACCATTAGATTTACAAAATGCAGATCATGGATAACCCCAATTAGCAGTGTTGATTAAAGAAAGACACCTCTTAATGTAATAGACCACATCTGTACTGACATCCTTGTTTCCTACAACTAACCCGATGTAGTCCTGGTAATTTATTCTTTTCATGCCAAGTTGGATTTTATTTGCTTATTTTTATTTTATGATTTTTCCATCTATCTACATAAGTGGTAACAGTCTATAGCTATTTTTTCTATGCACTGTCTTTTCTGTTTTGATATTGAGAATATGCTCACCTCATAAAGTTAGTTTTTCCATCGTTTCTCATGCTTTGGAACAGCTTATATAAAATAGGAATTCAATGTTCCTTGAAAGTTTGGTAGACTCCACCAGTAAAATCATCTTGGCCTGGTGCTTTTATTAGAGGCAATTCTTTAACTACCTACACATGGTTATCATTTTCAGCTGTTCTCCCTCTTCTGGAGTGAATTTCAACAGTTTTTTTTCTCTCCGAAAATCAGTTATTTTATATAGATGTTCAAATGAATTGGTATCGTTTTAAATGGTATTATCTTATTATCGAACCTCTTCTGAATTTGAGATGTTATCCTCTTCCTTGTTCATGTTTTCTTTATTTTTTGTTCAATCCAGCTTACTCCAGGTTTGTCTATTTCGCTGATCTTTTCAAAGAAAAAGCTTTTGGTTTTATTGATTATGTCTTTTGCTGTTGTCTCCATAATTATCAACTTCAACTTTACCTTTAATTCCTTACCTCTACCTTCCCTTGTGTTTGCTGTTGTTTTCCTAGCTTCCTGAACTGAATGCTCAGTTGCATTTATTTTCAGTCTTTGTAGTTATGGTGGACATCCATTGCTTTGGCCTGCCTCCCAATATTCTCTCTTCTTGTAGCAGAATAAAGGAGCACTCTTACCCCACTCTTAGCCCTCCAGGTTCAACTGACCACAAACCCCAGCTCTAGGAACAGCCATGTGAACCAAGCCTACACAACGCAAAGTAGAACCCTTCTTGTGCCCCAAGGCACAGGGAAGGAAAAGTGTTTCAAGGTTTGTGTTTGATATTTTCAGTTTTGTTTTGTTTTTTTAATTAAGTTTCTGGTTAGCAGAACATTCAACGAAGGGCGAACCAGAGAAAGGATAAATTATCTAGGCTGATGAAATATATCAGACCGTCCTCTGGACACTCAACCTATATTAACTAATGAGATCAATAAGGAATATCCATCAAATGGATAAAAACCAAGCGAGCATGCAGATGAATGGATAAAGATGATGTGGTGTGTGCACACACACACACACACACACACAATGGAATATTATGCAGCTATCAAAAATGAAATCTTGCCATTTGCAATGACATGGATGGAAATAGAGGGTATTATGCTAAGCGAAATTAGTCAGTCAGAGAAAGACAAGTATCATATGATCTCACCAATATGAAGAATTTGAGAAACAAGACAGAGGATCATAGGGGAAGGGAGGGAAAAATGAAACAAGACGAAACCAGAGAGGGAGACAAACCATAAGAGACTCTTAATCTCAGGAAACTGAGGGTTGCTGGAGTGGGGGGGGGGTGAGGGATGGGGTGGCTGGGTGATGGACATTGGGGAGGGTATGTGCTATGGTGAGCGCTGTGAACTGTGTAAGACTGATGAACCACAGACCTATACATCTGAAACAAATAACACATTATATGTTAATAAAAAAACAAAACAAGGGGGGCCTGGGTGGCTCAGTCATTAAGCATCTGCCTTCGGCTCAGGTCATGATCTCAGGGTCCTGGGATCAAGCCCTGCATTGGGCTCCCTGTTCTGCGGGAAGCCTGCTTCTCCCTCTCCCACTCCCCCTTGCTTGTGTTCCCTCTCTTGCTGTCTCTCTCTGTCAAAAAATAAAATCTTTAAAAACAAAACAAAACAAGAAACCAAGCGACCATGGATTAAAGTAGGCACAATGGCTAAAATTTGAAATCTAATAAAGTAATTTTAAGTTAAAGGTATTTAAGTTAAATAACAAAAGTATCTAAGATTTTAATGTCCACTATTAAGAAATGTAGGATAAACTACCTTTTAGTAATATTTTCTGAAGATTCCATTTTGAACCACGGATATACTTACTCAAAGTGAGAGGTGTTGAAGAGCTTGGGAGGTACTGTGCCTCGAGAATTTGTAACTGAATTCTGCTATTTACGGCTTGAAAACAAGTCCCCAGTTGAAGTTCTGCATGGCAAACCTGGGTATCAAAAAAGTGCCATTTGAGAATTAAAAATAAGGTTTTGGGGACATTTCAAAAATTCAGAAATAAAGAGCTACAGTTAGAAGTTTTGAAAACACTGCTTTTTATTGACACACAAAGCTATGATCTAAAAGATGGTTAGGATAAATGTCATGAATTCTGTAAATATGAGGTACTCACTTTTCATGGATTCTGAAAATCCAAGTCACACCTACATCCTTGATCCTTCAAAATCAGGGCAGTCAAAAGACAATTCAAATTGAACACAAATTAAATTCCTAAGCAGCTGTACTAAGGAAAATGTCACCAAAATAAACACCAAAAAAGCACACTTCCAAAACACTTAAATGTAGTCACTTGAATTATTTTTAAGAATACACAAACTACAATAAAAAGTTTCCAATATGAAAATCACCATTATTTTTCCTAATTGTAGACATGACAGTAGGTGCTACCCAACTCAGAAAAAGGATTACTACAAGGAACAAATGTGTGGGCTAAGAGCTGAATTACTATGCTGAATGACAGCCAGCCAAAGAAGAAAGTCAGCAAGAAGTGAGCTAGTGAAAGTGATGAGGCAGTAAATAATAAGGAAAAGGTCAAAGAAAACTTGAGGCAAACAATGAAATGAAGGAGATACAGAGAAGGGAAAAGTTAAAATAAATTAAAGTCTTTGCTGGTTAAAAAAAAAAATGCTCTTGTTCTCAGCATTTAAAAAAATAGATTAAAAAGGACATTACTTACTGTTCACAAAACAAGGAAACTATGGATAAAATGTTTCTATTATGGTTTTGTACCCATAATGTGATCATACTTATGAAAATACCTAATGGTGGCAAAAACTTCCCTCAATGTTACACACTCGTAGAGCTCACTCTCACCGAGCAGCATTTGGCAAAGGGTTGGCCATTCCTAACTTGCCAGTGTCATTTTGGAATTCAACTTACTTATTCAACTTACTTATTATGTTCCAGGATATTAATTTAGATCATGAAAAACTATTCAAAGTAGCTGTCAATCTCCCAATCACCAAAAAATTAAAATTCCAATCAATCAGCAGGTATATATTCAGTGCATTTTTAATGGGCACAAAACTGTGGAAGATATAAGATATGATCTCTGGTCCTGAATAATGTATCATTTTTCAAAGAAAAGAAAACTTTCTGAGCCTTCCTAGAATTGTTGTTGAAAGTGACAAGTTAAGCATAATTGGAGGAAACCATGATCTGGTGATGTTGGAGAATATCTCCTTGGCGGGAGCGATATACAGTCGAGCTAAGAGAGCCGGTCCTGGAATCAGTGCTTCTGTTCAAATCCTGGCTCACCAACTACCAGCTGGAGGAAACCAGGCAAGTGCTTCAATGTGTTGGTCTCCACGGTAGGGATAACAAGAGCGGAAAGCTCCTAAGTTTGGTGTGAGCATTAAGTCACCTAACACCACCTCAGCTGTGTGGTTAAGGGTAAATACCAGCTATTTCTGCCTGCGAACCTCTTCCGCATTATTCAACACAGAAATCTGGGTTCTCAAATAAATACTTCCATTACTATTTGTCAAGGTCAACAATTCTGTACCAAGGAAAACATTAGCTCTACACGAAACTTCTGCTGTTTGTGGTGACATAGTCGTCAGTGTGTAAGTCTGGCTCTGTCACTTTCACCATCAGAGTATCAATTTTCCTCCTTGACACAGGAAACAAAGCTTACTATTTTTGCATTAGCCAATAAATGAAACATTCACCCTGAGTAACATAAATTCACCAGTCCAGTATAGCTCTTCTTTCAGGCCATCAATCTTTTTGTATCCCTAGCACCTAGCACACAACAGATACACAAATGTTTGTAAGACCTCTAATACATGAAATAATTTGGTGGAAACTTAGCCATAATCATTTATTCAGATTCTCCAAGGCAGATAAGATTTTAACATCTCAATTCCCCAGAAAATAGCTTTGCTAAGTTATCTTTTGATGTACTCTACTAGTCTTTAAAGTTTTAATATATGAATTATCCACTTGAACAGCGCATTTGTGCCTTCTGTAAAATACGGTTGCAGATTACTGTCTACCAAGCTAATTTCAAAGATGCAGGTGACAAACTCCTGTCAGTTACAAAGCAAATTTGCTATATTTAAACAGAATATAAAAATAATCTAATATAGCATGCTTTCATTCATCATTTATTCTTTCATACCTACCTATGTACCAATACTCAATGCCAAGAATATCACAGGCCCTTACTAAGCACAGTAAAATATGAAGAAAACAGATGGAAGCTTGAGCCTAGTTTTGTTTAAAACAAGTAACTGAATTCTAAGTTGTAATAAATGCTGTACAGAGAACACACTGGAGATGGAGACAGAAAATAATACACAAGAAATACCTATTAAAAATGTCACTTCTTGATCAATTAGAGAAATCTTTTGTTTTTTTTATTTTTTAATCTCTAATTTAATTCCCCTCTAATTCAGTGGTTCTCAAGCCAGGCTGCATCGTAGAATCACCCAGAAAGCTTCTGAAAACTACAGATGCTTCCGGCCTACTCCAGCTCTCCTCGCCCCCTACCCCCACAAAATTCTGATTTAATTGGTTTAGGTGTGGGCATGTAAAGCTCCCCAGGTGATTCACTTAAAGTTATATTAAATATTTTTGAAGGCAGGTAAAATATAAATCCCATATAAACTTAAAGTCACATATAGGTTTGACCTTATAGAAGCTTATGACTGATTTCTATAACTGTTAACCCTGACACAAAACTATAGAACTAAATTATTAGGGATTTCTAAACAATTTAAAGACAGTCTTCAGCTGATTAGTTAAGAGAATTAAAATCAGGTCTCAGAAATCAATATGCAGTACAGATAGATAATCAAGTTCTTTACCAAAACAAACAAACAAACAACACCCCAGCTGTAAGAACCTCCATTTTACCCAATTTATGGACAAATATTTAGCTTACTCATGCACCTTCCTAATCTATTTTAAGGCAATCTCTGAGTTTGGAGTTTATGATTCTTTCTTGCTATTCCTAAATTATCAGCTAACTAACTTCAGGATTATTCTCCCTCAAGTGTGAAACATTTAAATAAAATGTACTAGGAGAAGGTAACCCTAAGGTTATTTTGCAATAGAGAAGGCAAAGGGTCTCTGTTAACCTTTTATCAATTACTTAAAAAGTATTATTTAACAATGACATTATTATTATTATTGCTTCTTGAGAGCCTTCCTGATCCTCTAGTGTATTCTAGTGTTCAAATTACACTCCAACCAAAACTCACCCACAAAATAGTTCTATCACTTACAGAAATTTTTGAAGGTGGCATTATATCCAAAGAGTAATCCATTTCCTGTGTGCTGAGAGTTCTTAGTGATAGTGAGCATTCTCCGATGGTTTTCTTCCTGGGAGTCTGGGTTTGAATCTTAAATACAAGCCTTACAGTTTGTAGGCTTTGGAGTTTAATAGCAAATACAAAAGTTTCCATAAATTCAATAGTCTAAAAAAAACACAAGAAAATAATAAAAAATATATAAATAGAAGGACTGAAAAAAAGATACACCGATACAAAAGAAACGAAGGGCGCCTGGGTGGCTCAGTTGGTTAAGCGACTGCCTTCGGCTCAGGTCATGATCCTGGAGTCCCGGGATCGAGTCCCGCATTGGGCTCCCTGCTCGGCAGGGAGTCTGCTTCTCCCTCTGACCCTCCTCCCTCTCATGCTCTCTGTCTCTCATTCTCTCTCTCTCTCAAATAAATAAATAAATAAATCTTAAAAAAAAAAAAAAAAGAAAAGAAAATAACATTTTATGATCTAGGAAAGGAAGATACAATTTTTTTTACAACAAAAAAAATATTTTTCAATGTAACTTAAAATGACAATGACCATGAATTGTTTTTCCAGAATTTATCCTGAATATTGCCTTTCTTAATTTCACAAATCATCCTTTTAATTACTAAGGAATTCAGGTCAACATCAACACCAAGTTAAGCAGAATATAGCTTTTCTCCTTTTTGAAAATTGGATTGTTTTCCATCTTTGGTTCTGGGGTCTCTTTCCTGCTATTCACCACAATTTTTCAACAGTTAGTAAGTGGTTTAAGAATCTCATGTGTGCTAAGTACCCCAAATCTAATTGCTCACATTAAGAGACATGAATTACTTCTATTCTTTGTCTAATGTTCTTCCCACCTACTTTGGGCTTTGATTTCTTCTTCAGTGATGTTTGCTTCACTCTTTCCAATCTGGAAATCAGTCTTGAAAAGCGCTACCTTCTCTCATAATCATCCACCCCAGGCAAGCAAGTCAGGGTTTTCTGTGCTCAGAGTATTTTCAAATGTTCCTTTCATTACCCCTAATATTTTAAAAGCCTTGGCTTACCATGGGCTAACATCTTCTTGACATTAGACTGATTTTGCTCTACACTTCCTTCTTCCCATGTTTACTGCATTCTTTTGAAAAGGAGCTTTCTTTTGCCTTTTGAAAAGACAAGATATCTGGACAACTAACATCAATATTTTAAATACTGTGCCCACATTTTCACTTTTATTGTAATTGCTTACATCTGTATAGTCAGAATTGTGTTTCTGAGAGCCTCCCAACCACCAAAGCTATCTTTTTCTCTCAGAGTCTTGAGCCACAGGATCACACCAACAATTTAGTATACATAAAATGTTTTTAAACTGAGATGCAATGAGCTTACACCTAATGCAAGTGTGCTGGTCCACTTCACATTTTGCTACAATAGAGGTAAACAAGTTGATAAATAATAACAAATTTTAAGAGTAAGATTCCATGCAAGTTTTAATATGAGAACAAATTATCCCAACTTTTCCTAAGTTAACTTAGTTTTATTTGAAAATCAAAAAGTGATCCTGAATTAAACAGGAAGGATTCATCTTGAATGTCAGCATTATAACCAGAGTTAAGACTTATTTCCATCTTGACTTTCTATAATGCATATTTTCATAAAGTGAGATACTAAGACAGGTTCATCAATTTTGATTACTGCCTTTTCACTTACTAAGAACATTTTTCCATGTCCTTAAAAACTCTTCCTAAACATTATTCTTTATAGCTGCCTAAGTATTCGATCGCACGGTGTTATGGTTTAATTTTGGCCCCAAAAAAGATATGCTGAAGCCCTGATGTCCAGTAACTCAGAAAGTGACCTTATTTGGAAACAGGGTCCTTAAAGATGTAACTGGTGAAGTTAAGGTGAGGTCACAGTGGAGTGAAGACACAGCGACAGATGGAAAATGGCATGTGAAGATGGAAGCACAGAATGAAGTCAAGGAATGCCAGAGATTGCTGACCATTACCAGAAGCTAGGAGAGCAGCATGGAACAGATTCTCCCTCACTGCTGACACCTTGATTTCGGACTTTCTCCAAAACTGTGAGAAAGAAAATTCTGTTGTTCTAAGCCATCCAACTTGTGGTACTTTGTTACAGCAATCCAAAGAAAGTATAATGCCCATGGTATATATACCATGAATTTTCTCAACCATTCCCCTATATAAGACATTTAGATAGTTTCCAGGTATTCCCCTATGAACAAAATTGCCAAGAATACTTTATATATTTTTTACTTGCATTTTAAATTATTTTCATGGAACACATTCTAAGTAGAATTACTATGTAAAGGCGTATAAATATTTTAAGGCTTTGATGTGTTTTGTAAAAATAATTTCCAGAAAGTTCTCTGTTCTAGCGTATCCTACAAATTTTTTCCTAATTTTAATAAGCAAAGAGAGAGCAATGTGTAATTTAAATTTTTATTTCTATAATTACTAGTGAGAGTAAATTTTTTCATGGTTATTAGTTATTTGAATTACCTTATTTTTAAATCATATGTCCTTACAGAAAACACCTTTCATTTGCATGGAAAAACACTAGCCTTTCAACATATATGAGAAGACAAAAATGAAGATGTATTTAAACTAATGTGAAATCTAAAATCTGTAAAACCAAATATAGGATCACAAGTCTTCCGATTATAATAATTGGGAATACTTAAAAGAAATTTATTACAATCATGCAATTACTCTTCAAAATCAAAGTGGGCTAGGAGGAAAGAAGATGAAAATACAGACATTTATTTTCCTTTCATACAAGAAAAGTAGTCTCCTTAGATATTGTTCATTTTGTATATACTTTAGTGATTTAAGATTTTCTTTTTAAATGCATCTTAATATTGGACAATGAAATATCAAGTATTTTTGAGGCACAAAATTGTGTTTAAAAAGCAAGGAATATGTAATTTGCAATTTCCCCAAAATAAAACACTTTCTCATTCCAATTCTTCACATAGTTTAAAGTGACAAATATGAAAAAAAAAAAAAACCACAAAAAGAAATTCAAACACAAAAAGCCACTTACATTAGAGCCCTCCTTTGCTGAAGATTTGAAATGCACGGGTTTGGGCAATGTTAGTGTTCCTTTTATTGAAATAGTAGGAGTGTCTCCACAACTAGAAGGCCAACTTAAATCTCTGCACTAAAAAAATTAAAAATACAATTTGAATTTTACAGAGGACCCTAACAATACAAATATTTGATGTATTTCTTGAGTTAATGACTTAAATAAAAACTATAAAAAGTAAACATTAGTGTACAGAGATCTTTTGTTTCATCTACATTAAAATAATTTGACATTTAATGTTCCAGACATCATATCAATTTCCTTCTTGAGGTTAAAACCACAATTCCATCAGACCTACAGATTTATTTTCTTTAGAGTCTTTTTAAAATATTGTTTTCTACAAAATACCACAGAATCCTAAATTCTAAAGAAGGTATTGTCCTGTTCCACAGAGAGAGTAACAGATGTTTATAATGAAAACATTCAATTTTGTAAGAAAAGCTGATATTAACTAAATTAACTTACCTGCAAAACTGTGATCCAGATCTGCTCTACTGAAGAATTATAAACCACTTTCACATTCAATCTCCCAAAATCTCTTTCATCTCCTGACAGAGTAATTGTATCTAAATTGTAAAAGGACAAGGACATTTGAAAGGCTATGCAATCCTTCTAATCCAATTACGCTTTGATACAATCCAATTTTAAGAGCACAACTGAAAAATACCATTATTATTTTTTTTTCTAAAAAATGGAAATTTGCCACTTTAATAAGACAAAAATCACACTTCAATGTTATTATTGGAGTGCTAGGGAAAGACCTCCTATAAAAAGTACATGGCTTGAAAACTTAACTCAAATATAGTCTGAGACTTAAGTTAAAACTAAGATAAACTTTCCCAAATAACACTGATATGGCTTTAATCCTGGACGCTTCTGGAACTTCCTTCACTAGAATACTTCAAAACAAACAAAAGGCATTTAACTGTTTTGTGTTTTTTTAAAGATGCATTCATGTCTGAACACTAAAAAATGGGCCACCTGATCTGAGTATTCATATGCAGATAACAGATATAACCACCTGGAGGTTTTCTTTTTTACCTTACCATATATTTGCTCAAATTACTATTAGGTAGAAATAATTCACTTCAAAAAAGAATATAAAAAGAAGGCACTTTATTCCTTACCCAGGCTTCTGTTACTGCCCTGGGAATTTTTCCTTGAAGAAGAAGTACTAGGCATGCTGGACCATGAATCATGTCTCTAGAGATAAAAATTGTTCTTAAGTCCGATATCACACATCAAACTTTAAAGATTCTCAAACTTATGCCCCAACACCCACCCTAGTATCAAACTGCATGCTAACCATGTTGAAAGTGTTATTGGTCAGAATGCCCCTCTTTTAGACACTAAAGGGGGAGAAAAGCTTTCTGTGTGTGTTATCAGGAAAATCTTCAATAGCTTACTCAATCACATATGGGGAAAGCCTTTGTTGTTTGGGGTTTGGTTTTATAATAAGGAAAAAGGGGTTACTGCTTATGTTTCCTACTTGAAAGTACCCATAAAAATAAGAATACATTTGGAAGCGTCCTATTACCTAAAAACCTGTTAAGTAGCAGTCATCAAAGTGTGGTCCCTCTGAACCAGCAAGATCAAAATCAGCGGGGAACTTGTTGGTAATATAAACTGAAGCCCCCAGTGCAGAGCTACTGAATTAAAAGCTCTGGGGGTGAGACCGGGCAGCCTGTATTCTAACAAGCTCTCCAACCTATTCTGATACACGTTCAAGAGCTGGTGCTATAAAGAAGTAATTCTGCAAAAAATTAACTCGACTGAGGACTACAAACGATTATTTAGAATACATTTCCATTTTAATAAAATACATGCATATACATGCACATGGAAAAAAGCCGGCAAGTATATGTAACAGTATTTTCATGGTGCTTTTAACCTCAGTTACAGGAATATAGGTGATTTGTCTTTTTACTTTGCTTAACTCTATATTTTCTAATTTTTAATAATAATCACAATTTATTTATACTTTTAAAAGAAACTTTTTAAACATCAAAAAATTATTCTATTTCAAAAACAGGAGGATGCTGTGTTAATATTAATGAATAATTAAAATCCTGTATCTCAATAGAAATACTAATTTTTACTAAGTAGGTAGCTATCTTCAATAAGGAAGGTTAAATCAATAAGCACTTCTAACCATACCATTTTAAATTCCAACTGCCTTCAAGATTGCCTGAGTACCTACCAACTGAGAGATGTAAGATTTTTTTTAAAAAAAGACTGCCTTTTAGTATTCAGCTGAGTGAAAAAATGCACATGGGAAATGCTAAGTGTTTATTCTTCAGCTATTACCACAGATTTATCTACAAAAGATCTACACATGTTGCTTCTAACGTAATTCACACATTCCTCAATTTTTAGCTTGAAAATAAATTATCGTATACAATTAAATTTATATCAATAATTCACCTGCATGAACCACTGAGATGAACTTGTAAGATCAAACATAGACTTGCTTAGTCCAGGGGAACTGGGAAGTTTGCTGGTCCTTAAATCACAAACTATGAAGGGACATGGAAAAATTTCTTTATATTAAAGAAGAATAAACATTGGAATTTTACTTAATCACCATGAACTAAATCTCTATAGGACTGCATCATGAATATTAATGCAAACTACTTAAGAAATAAAGTCTACTAAAGTTTAAATTTTTTTTTCAATTATTTTACTTTTGTTCTAAATAGAAACCAACATAAATCAAACAACACATTTTCACAACCACATCAAATATCAAGCAGGAAAAATTCGTTCTTTTTGCTTACATTACATTTCTCCATTCCATAGGAATACTCTAGTAAGAGAATGTAGGTTTTCTGTGCTAAATGCAATTCATCTACATAATGAGCATTTACTACATTAAAAAAAATACTGAATTCCGTATTTCTAGTTTATATTTCTAGTTTTCCCACCTAAACTAGAAGATTCTTTTTTCTTAAAGATTTTATTTAGTTGACAGAGAGAGAGAGGGAACACAAGTGGGAGAGGGAGAAGCAGACTCCCCACTGAGCAGGGAGCCAAAGTGGGGGCTCAATCCTAGGACCCTGGGATCATGACCTGAGCCAAAGGCAGACAGTTAACCAACTGAGCCACCCAGGCACCCCCCCTTTATTTTTTAATTTTATTTATTTATTTGACAGAGAGAGATAAACTAGAAGATTCTTAAAGAATGGAACTCGGTATATTAACTGTGTATTCTAACACAGTGCTGAAATAAATATTTAAATAAATACTTCTGCCTTGTTTTTAGCACCTCACCATGAATTCAGTTGTTGAGATAGCTATATACATTAAAAACCTAAAACACAGAATTTTGTGAATCAGATATGTATGACAGTCTAAAATTGATACAGTCCTCAAATATTAAACTAAGAAACTTCTATGATCATGTAGGCATTTTGTTTTCTTTGTTTACATCTGTAATCTCATGAGTTTGTAAATTTATAATTTTCACTGACTGGAGCAGGAAAGAAAAAAGCTAAAAAAGGGGCGCCTGGGTGGTTCAATAGTTAAGCGTCTGCCTTCGGCTCAGGTCATGGTCCCGGGGTCCTGGGATCGAGCCCCACATCGGGCTCCCTGCTCCGCGGGAAGCCTGCTTCTCCCTCTCCCACTCCCCCTACTTGTGTTCCTGCTCTTGCTATCTCTCTCTCTGTCAAATAAATAAATAAAATCTTTAAAAAAAAAAAGCTAATAAATATCTGTTGTAGAATTTCTGAATGGATAGATGATATACAAAAAATGAAACTTTTCAAAGAAGGACAAATAAAATAGAATTTGGAACTACCAATACACATAATTAATTAATCCTTCAATTTTTCCATTAAATAGAATACCACAGAGACATCATCATGTTTACCATATCACTTCTGAAGCCTGCTTTTCTCTTTTTTTTTTTTTTGTTTTTGATAAGAATCATTTCTTCCAGGGTCTTAGATTTAACTTGATTTCTACATTTGTTAAAGAGAAACACAAAGAGTAAAAAGAAGAATAAGAAGGTAGCGGGAGGGGAAGAATGAAGCGGGGGAAATCGGAGGGGTAGACGAACCATGAGAGACGATGGACTCAGAAAAACAAACTGAGGGTTCTAGAGGGGAGGGGGGTGGGAGGATGGGTTAGCCTGGTGGTGGGTACTGAGGAGGGCACATTCTGCATGGAGCACTGGGTGTTATGCACAAACAATGAATCATGGAACACATCATCTAAAACTAATGATGTAATGTATGGGGATTAACATAAGAATTAAATAAATAACTAAATAACTAACTAAATAAATAAATAAATAAAAGAGAAAACACACAAAAAAATTTTCATACCTGATCCATACAGTCTCACTGCTTCTGAACGAGGAGGAAGGCGCCGGCTCAAATCGGGTGAAATGTGCTGATAACTAAAGCATGGGTTGTATATATCACAGCTGGGTCCGTGCTGGGATGAACTGGAAAGTTCTACCTTTCGATCTCCAAAAGATGCTCTGGCAGATCCTGAAAGTAAGTCTAAAGTTTTATAACACCCTTTTCTTTTCTTTTCTTTTCTTTTTTTTTAAAGATTTTATTTATTTGTTCATAAGAGACAGAGAGAGAGGCAGAGGGAGAAGCAGGCTCCCCGCCGAGCAGGGAGCCCGATGCGGGACTCGATCCCAGGACCCTGGGATCATGACCTGAGCCGAAGGCAGACACTTAACCATCTGAGCCACCCAGGCCCCCTATAACACCCTTTTCTTGGAGTTATTAGCTAACAGCTGGTGCATCCACGGCAGAGGAAAAAATTTTGTCTCAAGTGACACCAAATCACATGTGTTTGAAATATAAAAAAATAAGCACACATTTATTGAGCTCTGCATGGAATCTTCTGCCAGGGATCAGCCATGAACCCTGCTCTCAAGACAGTCTGGTAAATTTTTAGCATTTTTTTTTTGCCCCATAAACAATTCTGTATTTTGTGATCTGAGTTTCCTTTCATTTTTCTACTTACACAAAGAACAACTTTTAAGTAAAAAGATTATCATTTTTTGATGAAGATGCAGAACATTTATAAAAATTGACCGCATGCTGAGATACACAGAGCAATTCTCATTCTGGGACACACACACAACTGAAATGCGCGCACGTGTGCACCTCGAGACTCGTACAAGAATGTGCATAAGCATCATTATCCAGCATGGCCCCAAATCGGAAAAAGACTCACCCCAGTTCAAATAGCTATGTGTGTAATCCAAGCACAATACATAGGCAGAGGGGTGCCAAGAGGGAGTTATGATGCCAGGGACCTTTGTAAGGACCCTTAAATCATTCAGCACACAAGCGCCACCACAAGTCTGTTCATGGTAACAAGAATACTGTCAGGAGTAGAGCACCAAAGATGACTCACTACCTTTATAGGCTATACCTAAAAAAGAATATTCTGATTTCATTTCTCCTTTACAGAATTCCAATTTTCCCCTCAAACGGTATACAGTGATACCATTTTTAAAGTTCAAGAGGAATTTCTCTCAATTTATAGAACCACAGTGCTATAAAATTAACATAAAGTAACATTTACATTATACCTCTCAAAAGCTCTATTTAAAATTTCAATATTTATGCAAAATGCATTCTCTTAATGGATAGGTATAAAGCAAGCTCAGTAAGATGTTAATGATAGAATCTGTGTGTTACAAAGCAGTAAGCAACGGCTGTAATCAGACCCATCAGTAAATAAGCAATGAAACAAAACACATTTCAAATACCTGACACATAATTTCAGTCATTACTGACAGTGGTCTGCCCTATCTCCCTCTCAAAATTTCCTTGTCAGCCCATCACTACTCACAAGCACATACACATACAGCATGCGCCTGACTTCTAGAGTTAGACACCAAGAACACTTTCTTGACTCTAATAAAGTCATCTTTCTCTCCAATATGATCAAAATCAGATGGCTTTACCACATACTCTTTGAGCCTATAATTTAAGTGTAAACCAATTTCCTCATTCATTCAAATCAAAAAGCAATCTGTGTTCTAGTGATCTAATAAAACAGACAAAAGAAGAACTACCACACATTGCCAGGTAGGTATTTCCTATTTTCTGATTATGAAAATAATACATAAGATACCCTAAATGTTTAAGAATACAGAATTTATTAAATAAATTATGGTACATCTATAGATTTAATATTATGGGGCCATTAAAAAGCAATGAGTATGAAAACATGTTCACAATGTGTGATACGAATAGAACAGACTGCAAAACTGTTTACGTGGTTTAATCCCAATCCTGTTAACAAGTACAAGAGAAAGAGAAAGACCAATGATCAGGGTACACCATAGCCAAGAGCTTTTAAACACTGTTTTTGAGAGACACTGCTGACGTGCAAAACAAGGTGGTGGGCCAAGCACAGGGTTCCTCTTTCCTTGAAGAAGGAAGGAAGGGAGGGAAGTGGGGGAGAGGGAGGGAGGGAGGGAAGGAGGGAAGGAAGGAAGGTCGGTCAATCACTCCTACCAAACCCAAGTCTCCTACAGATAACAACAGTATACTGTAGACCAAAAACAAAATGAACAAAAACCATGAAGGGACTGGAGAGTGAGCAGAAGCAGGGCATATTCAGGACAGCACAGACTCTTGGAAGAAAGGGAATGGCCACTGTTAGCCTAAGCACAAGCCAAAGTTGGCACTGCACAGGGCAGATAGAATGACAAAGGAAAATCCACACTCTTTCTGGCCTAAAGAACCAGATGGCAGAGTTCAGAGCAACCACAGCTGCTAGAAAGTAAGGTGGGAACCTTGGAAAGGAGAAAGCCCGGAATTCTGTGAATAAAGTCTGCTCAAATATCTGGCTGATCCCTGAGCCACACATATGCGGGGCAGACTCCAACTAAGGATACAAAAACCAAGCTGAGACAGAATTTGCAGCATAGCCCAACCAAGTTGATTGCCTGGTTAAAAGAAAGAAAAAAGGAAAAGGAAAAGAAAAAAAAAACAAAACCCTCTCATCTCAGAGTAATATAACAGATTCTAAAGTGTCCACGACACAACATCCAAAACCCAGAATACAATCCAAAATTACTCCATACACAATGAAACATGAAAAGCTGACCCATTCTCCAAAAAAAGACAAACCACAGAATCCAAACCTAAGAGCCTCAGATGTTAGAATTAGCAGATAAAGATACTAAAGCCCAAAGACATAGAAGAAAATAGGCTTACAATAATGCAAAAAAGAAAACGAAATCACAGCAAAGAAACAGAATCTACAAAAAAGAACCAAATGTAAATTCAACAACTGAAAAACACAATGTCTAAAATAAAAATTCACTGGATGGGCCTAACAGCTATATGGAGCTGACAGAGGAAAGAGACAGTGACCTTGAAAATTAATAATATCCAATCTTAAGAAGAGAGGGGGAAAAAACATTGAACAACAACAAGCAAAAGAAGTCTCAGAGGCCCATAAAACAATATAAAAAAGTCCAACATATGTCTAATTGGAATCCCAGAATGAGAAGAAAGGATGGGGCAGAAAAACATATTTGGAAAAATATTCTAGATTTTGATAGGATTTTGGATTACACTGTTACATGCATTTGTCCAAACTCAACAAAAACAAACTTAAAACTGAGGCAGTTCTTTGTGTATAAGGTTTATGTCAAAAGAAGAAAACTGTAAACAGATAGTGAACTCTGGTAAATTACATGTATGCTTAAGTATTTAGAAGGAAGTGTATTAATGTCTGCAATTTACTGTGAAATGTGTTCTCCACCACCCCCAACTCAAAAAGGATTAATAACAGAAAGAGGAATGGATAAATAGATATGTGATTAAGTATGGTAAAATATTAATGATCGATTCTATGTGGTGGATATATGGGTATTCACTGTTGTATTCTTTCAACTTCTCTGTATGTTTGAAATTTTTCATAAAAAACTTTGAGGGGGGGGAAAACATTGTGACAGTGTTTCAATGGACTAAAGCAAATTATTATTATTATTTTTTTTTAAGATTTTATTTATTTATTCATGAGAGACAGAGAGAAACAGAGGGAGAAGCAGGCTCCCAAGGAGCGGGAAGCCCGATGCGGGACTCGATCCCAGGACTCTGGGGTTATGACCTGAGCCGAAAGCAGACGCTTAACCATCTGAGCCACCCAGGCACCCCAAATTATTTTTAACATACAAGAATTACATGTTGTTTCTTCTTCTTATCATTACTCCACTGGCCTCTAACAACATCAGCCAAAATCTACCCAATGAATCTATCTCACTCAAGTGGCTATTTAGACTGGGAAGTTACATATACACTGGAATATTACTCAGTCATAAAAAAAAGAAAAAGAAAAAGAAATCTTACCATTTGCAAGGACGTAGATGGAACTAGAGAGTATTATGCTAAGCGAAATAAGTCAATCAGAGAAAGACAAATACATGATTTTACTCATACGTGGATTTAAGAAACAAAACAGATGAACATAGGGGAAGGGAAGGAAAAATAAAATAAGACGAAATCAGAGAGGGAAACAAACCATAAGAGACTCTTAACCATAGGAAACAAACTGAGGGTTGCTGGAGGGGAGATGGGGGGGGGGGATGGGGTAACTGGGTGATGGACATTAAATACAGCACATGATGTGATGAGCACTGGGTGTTGTATGCAACTGATGAATCACTCCACTCTACCTCTGAAATTAATAATACACTCTATGTTAATTAATTGATTAAAAAAATTTTTTTAAAGGCCACATTTACATACAAATGTGTTGATTGTGGTCAGATTTCATAATGGGACCTTTCAAAAATATTATACATTAAGTTCCTCTACAGAAAAAGCAAAACATAAAAAATAAAAATTTATACATAAAATAATTTTATATCTTTCAAGATACAAAACAGCAAAATCACAGAAACAATAGCATTTAAATGCTATGTGTTGATTCTTAAATCCTGCCGTGTCATTGTTTACCTTCAAGTCCCTCCAGATGTGAAGGAGTTCCTTGTACCCTGGGCTGAACATATGATAGCTTAAACTTGGGCACCACAAATGGTACTTCTTTGCCATCAGATGGTAATTTGGAAAGTAAGTAATCCTCAGTACAGCCAACCTGAGGCTTTACCGAAACAGCAGTCAAAGGAGGGACACAGACAGGTGTATTCTGACTCTCGGAGACTGCTTTAATGTCTCTCTCCCTGGAACCTGCATGTAAAAGAAGAGAAAAGAAAAATCACAAATATGAATGTAGAGTTATATATAATAATCTAAAGTTAGCATGCTTTGGTATTTACGTAATCAAACTGCAGATACAGAAACTACTACTCGTAAATCCTACCAAGCACTTCTGGAATCTACATTAATTCTGTCCAGGCAATATTTGAGAAATTAATATACTATTGCCAAAATATATTAGCTTATCATAATGGTAAAAGCAGTTTTTAAAGAAACTCATTCCCACAAAAGAGTTCACAGATGGAAAACAAGTTTATTTTGTACTTAATTCCACGATGCTTTCGAGTAAAATACTGTCAATAAAGCAATTCTTGTTGTCAGTACTGGTGGTTAACATCAGTCTTAAATATATAAAAGAATTCTGAAAAGAAGCTGAAGGTCTCAAAGTCTACAAAAACCTTCACCTAATCACAAAATAAAATGTACTTTTACCCTAATATAATAGCAACTCTCCCTGTGCTAGCTTCTTTGACCCATTTCATCCCTATCTCAAATGCTATATGATTCCTAAGCTGGTGACTTAGGATGGGGAGGTAAGGGACACCCAGAGTTCATCTTTATGTACAATTAGTATTGTCTGTTGACTTTAGAAATGAAAGTACAACTACTGTGTAGGAATTTATGAAATGTTTTAATGCAAAAAGAAGCCTTCGTACTCAAATATACTAGAAAGCTATGCTCTAGATGAAGGAATACAAGAAAAAACCAGAGAAAAATAAAGTTCCAATCGTAACTCTGAAGAGATGAGGAGACCATGCAATTGAAAGGGAACTCTCCAGGAGTCCTTTATAAATATGGGGTCTTGATGAAATAATGGATCTCTTCTCCATTAGTCTTTCATTTGTGAAAAGGCATTTTTTAATGTACTGTTCATAAACTAGAAATTGTCTTTATTCAAATGAAAACATTTGCCAGAGTATATTGTCCCCAAACACACCCAACACTTTTCTCTCCCTGCCTTTGCCTGTACAATTTCATCCACCTATCATACTCAGGTCCAGTTTTCACCTTTTCTTCCTTCCTTCTTCCGACCCAGAGGCTGAAATCCATTCTAGACTCCTATACCAAATGCCATTCTCTTGGTGGTGATGTCCCAGGGTGTCTCTGGGGTTGAATGTTGAATTTCTCTCTCTCCCACCATGCTCCAGGGTACTTTAATACTTACCTAGTGTGCCTCCTATTTATGTTTCTGTCTCCCCCATGAAGTTAGGAAATACATCTCATTATCTTTGTATTAAAAAATGCCACCCATAAAAAAGACATTAAATACATGTTTGTTGAAGTCAAAAGAAGCCAAACTCACAATTGTGCTCTTCTGTTCCACCATAGAAACATCCTCTACAGCAACTCTTTATAAATTCTGCTGCCATTACATCCAATTTCCAATATTCAGCAATTGATCCAAACTTCCAATTTTAATATTAATCTGTTCGTAGAATAGAAAACAAGTTAACATGATCATGCTTAATGCCATTAGGTATCACTAAATAAATTGTATTATCTGTCTTTCTAAGATGAATGAGGAATACAAAGCAAAAATATTTAGAGGAAAATAGGTTTTTCATCTTATATGTAATTCTGTATGACGTAGTTATACAAAATTACCTTATAAGTTATTAAAATGACATACTCAAAAATCACTAACTGAACAATCCCAATGTTAAATCTGGAAAAAAAAGAAAAATCCCACCCTCAATTTTCTTTTTTGCAAGGTACACCCAAATCAATGCCCAAGCAAAATTTCCTAGAAAATATGGCACTCATAAAAAGTGTGAGAAAGGGGCGCCTGGGTGGCTCAGTTGGTTAAGCGACTGCCTTCGGCTCAGGTCATGATCCTGGAGTCCCGGGATCGAGTCCCGCATCGGGCTCCCTGCTTGGCGGGGAGTCTGCTTCTCCCTCTGACCCTCCCCCCTCTCATGCTCTCTGTCTCTCATTCTCTCACAAAATAAAATAAAATCTTAAAAAAAATAAAATAAAAGTGTGAGAAAAATTTCACTTCCTCCAAATTATTCTTTTGGTAATCCAAAGGTCCTATAATGGGGCCAATAAACAACTTCATACTTTATAAGTTGGTTTAACATTTAGAATTACACTAACAGAAAAATATATCTTAAACACTATATTTACACACACACACAGATTACCAGCTACCTAAACCACATATAACGTGAACTGGAAATAAAGGGAGTCCGCTTTATTTTTTTTTTAAAGATTTTATCTTTTTTAAAGATTTTATTTATTTATTTGAGAGAGAAAATGAGAGAGATAGAGCACTAGAGAGGGGAGGGTCAGAGGGAGAAGCAGACTCCCTGCTGAGCAGAGAGCCCGATGCGGGACTCGATCCAGGGACTCCAGGATCATGACCTGGGCCGAAGGCAGACACTTAACCAACTGAGCCACCCAGGTGCCCTAAAGATTTTATTTTTAAGTAATATCTACACCCAACATGGGGCTTGAATTTACAACCCCAAGATCAAGAGTCACGTGCTATACTGATTGAGGCAGTCAGGCACCCCAGGAGTCTGCTGTAAATTAATCAGGAACATAAAATTGTCTAAGAACTTCACATCCAACTGCCCACTTTGACCTCACTGACTTACTTCCAAATGCACTCTCTTCATTTATGCATACTTCTACTCTGTACATTTTTCATGGGAAATTTCAAATGTTCACAGAAGATGATAAAATGGTGTAAGAAAACCCCTATCATCCAGACTAAACAGTTACCAATTCACAGTGAATCTTAATTCATCTCTGCGTCCCCACTTCTGTTTCTGGGATCAGTAAGTAACAAATCTTCTGACTTTACTTCCTTTGTGTGGGTGTACTGAAATTGCGCCTTCAATCAAAACGACCCCGGGGGTTTCCACTTCCCCAAAATGGGAACTTGGATGATGAGGGAGCTACCTGCCAACCCCGGTAGGTGGCTTGCACCTCCCCCTCCAGCAGGTCATAAGCTGCATATTCTCAATGTAATATACTAGCTCTCGCTTCCAAACACAGTCACCAACAAATTATTTGTCAAAATGCTGGACTTTTGCCCATCTGATGGGAAAGAAATGATATCTCGTGTTGTTTTAATTTGCATCTCTTTCACTGTGAGGCTGGGCACGTTTTCATATAAGGCTAATCTATATTTGTTTCCATGAACTTGCTGTTCATTATCTCTTGCCCATCTTTTTATAAAGTTATTGGTCCTTTTCTGCCTCTGTTTTAGAGTATTTTTATATATTTGAGAGATTAATACATTGTCCATGATGTAAGTGGCAAGCATTCTTCCAGTTTGTCATTGTCTTTTTATGGTATTTTCTACTGAGACAGAGAATGTGTGTATATATAAATATTTGTACACATATATATAGAAACATATGAGTGCTTGGGTACACACACATGTAGTTATACTTACCTATGTTTTCCCTTTGTGCTTCTGGATTTGGAGTCACAAGAAAGTTTTCCCCATACATAGGCCATAAAAGACTTCACTCATGGTTTCTTCTAATACTTCGTATGATGTTACTACTTTCCATACTAACAGCCTGGTATATAATATGAGAAGTAGATCCAATCCTACCTTTCCCAGTTGGCTATTCTGGTATCGAATAAATCACCATTTATTTAAAATTCCATATTTTCTTCAATGATTTTAGAATGCTGTCTTTATTACAGACTAAATTTCTACACACAATTGGGCTTATTTCTGTATTTTCTGTTCTCTTCAATTGGTCTGTCTTTTCCTGTACCACATTTTAAAAACTGTAACAGCTTATAATAATATGCTTTCATATGTAGGAGGACTAGCTTCCCATCCTTACTGCTCTTCAATTTCAAGGTTTTCCTAACTATCCTTGCTTGTCTGTTCTTGCAAATAAATTTCATAATATGTCTAGCCCCAGGAGGAAAAATCTAATGGTACTTTCATTGGGATTCTGTTGTATTTATAAATGATTTTAGAAAAAACCTGCATTCTTAAGATGTTGTGTATGCCTACTCAGAGCATTAAGTCTACGTTTGTATCTTTGGGAGTTTTTACAGTTTTTTTCATATAAATGCAGAACTTTTCTTGTTAAGTGTATGCTTCTCATAAATGGCATCTTTTCTTCCATTGTATCTTGTAACTAGTTTGTTTTAAAAATTTATACATTTTCAGAGTGCCTGGGTGGCTCAGATGGTTGAGCATCCAACTCTTGAGTCCGGCTCAGGTCGTGATCTCAGGGTTGTGAGATTGAGCCCCATGTCGGACTCTGCACTCACAGCAGAGTCTGCTTGTCCCTCTCCCTCTGTTCCTCCCCCACCTCGTGCTCTGTCTAATAAGTATTTTTTAAAAATTTATACATTTTCAAAATCCCTTTTCAGCCCTAGTTTAAAGAATGCATTCCTTGACCACTCAGACCATATTAATTTCTCTCATTTGTAAACATCTAGTGAACTTTAAAAAAAGAATTTTATATTTTTCTTTGTGACACTTGTTCTCTCTCCCCTTCTAGAATATAAACTTTTCAGAAACAGTATTATACTCACTTTCTACTTCACACTCAGCACCCTATATGATGCTGGGAATATAGTAGGAACTCAGCTAATATGTAGTTGATAGAGAAGGGAACAAAGTAGAACAACCAGCTCATATAAAAACTCAACAAACTCATCAAACCACATTTCTGACCCCAGTCAGCCTGCAAATACTTTACATTCATCGTGAGAAGGCTGTGGGAGGATGGTTAAAAATGATTACTACTTCTGGGGAAAAGGTCCTCAAAGTTGATGGCCTTGAGTCATCCAAAATGAACTGGGGACTATGGGGGAGGAAGGCAGCAAAGGAAACAAGTTTATGTGAATAAGAATAAGGCAGACAGAGTTTGCATGGCCAACTAGTAGAGGGCAGAGAGGTGCACAAAGAGAGAACCACAGACATCAGCAGAGGGTCCCACTGCAGTATTCAGCAGAGTACTGATCAGAGCATGCGTGCAAGCAAATTACAAGTCTGGGCAAAGACCACCAGAAAAGATTACAAAAACCATACCAACACTCACCAAGGTTGGTAATAATGCCTGTCCCCACCCACCAAACTGGGAAAACCACACAATTCACAGGATATTGGGTAGAATACTCAGAAGGGTCTTGCTTCCTTGGTGAGGAATAGATAGCCCTGAACACTAGTCTGTTTTCCACCTAACAAATTTAAAAAGCAAGACTCAAAAGGATCAAACCATTTTCAAAAAAACCATGTCCCAAATCAAACAAATGTTATAAAAATCTAAATAATATCCAGCACAAAAAATAAAATTCTAGCATCCAATAAAAAAATTACCAAACATGCAAAAAAAAAATAATAATGAGAAAAATCAATCAATTCTGGGTCCCACCCAGAAATGACACAGACAGTTAAGGATATTAAAACCGTTCTAACTCTATATGTTCAAAAAGTTAAGAAGTGACATAAAAGATACAAAAAATGACCCAACTTCTAAAGATGAAAATTACAATATCTGAAGTGGAAAATACAGTGGCTGGGATTAAAAGCAGATTAGATATTACAAAAGGAAACATTAATGATCTGGAAGGTACAGTTAAAAGAAATTACCCAAGGGGCGCCTGGGTGGCTCAGTCGTTAAGCGTCTGCCTTCAGCTCAGGTCACGATCCCAGGGTCCTGGGATCGAGCCCCACATCGGGCTCCCCGCTCGGCGGGAAGCCTGCTTCTCCCTCTCCCACTCCCCCTGCTTGTGTTTCTGCTCTCTCTCTCTCTCTGTCAAACAAATAAATAAAATCTTTAAAAAAATAATAATAATTAAAAAAAAAAAAAAGAAATTACCCAAAATGAAACAAAGAGCAAAGAAGAATAAAGACAAAAGAGCAATCTGTGACCCACGGGACAATTTCCAGCAGCCTAATACACTCATAATAGAAGTCCATGAAGGAGATGGGGGGAGGAAGAAAAAATATTTAAAGAAATAATACCAAAGTTCTTCAAATCTGATAACTACCAACCCCAGATCTAAGAACCTCAACAAACACTAAGCATAGGAAGTATGAAGAAAACCATGCCAAGACACATCATAATAACATGGCTCAAAGCCAGTGATAAAGAGGAAATCTCAAAAGCAGCTAGAAAAAAGAACTTGTCTTTTATTTCCTTAAATATAGCCCATCATAGTTATTTTATTTTTTTAAGCTTTATTTATTTATTTGGGGGGAGGGAAGAAGGGCAGAGAGAGAGGGAAAGAGAATTTCAAGCAGACTCCCCACTGTGAGCATGGAGCTCACAACCCTGAGATCATGACCTGAGCCAAAATCAAGAGTCGGACGCTCAACTGACTGAGCCACCCAGGCGCGCCCCCCACCATCATACTTATTTTAATAATCTATGACAGGTAATTCCAATATGTAAGCTTTTGTAAGTTTATTTCTATCTGTTGTTTTGGTTGATTCTTATTCAGGTTGTGTTATTTCCTGTGCACTTGGTTATCTTTAACAAATTATTCAGTGACCTTGAAACTTGACTTGTAGAACTCTTTACGGCCAAAGATGAAAATATACTCTCAGAGAATATTTGCATTTGTTTACCGTATCATTTTATTTAAGCAGGTTCCATGCCCAGCATGGAGTCCCACACGGGGCTTGAACTCACGACCCTAAGATCAAGACCTGAGCCGACGCGGCGCCTGGGTGGCTCAGTCATTGAGCGTCTGCCTTCAGCTCAGGTCATGATCCCAGGGTCCTGGGATCGAGCCCCGCATCGGGCTCCCTGCTCTGCGGGAAGCCTGCTTCTCCCTCTCCCACTCCTCCAGCTTGTGTTCCCTCTCTCTCTCTGTCTCTGTCAAATAAATAAATAAAATCTAAAAAAAAAAAAAAAGACCTGAGCCGAAATCAAGAGTCAGACGCTTAACCAACTGAGCCACACAGGCGCCCCTTATGGTATCATTTTAAATTCATACCTTGACATAGAATCTAATTTACAAATGGGCAAATGATGTGCATAGATATTTCTCCAGAGACAGATAAATGGCCAATAAACGCATGAAAAGGTGCTTAACACCATCAGTTATTAGGGAAATGCAAATCAAAACCACAATGAGATACCAATCCACAAACACTTAGGATGGCTATAATCAAAAAGACAGACAAAAACAAGTGTTGGCAAACTGGAACTCTCACAGATTGTTGGTGAGAATGAAAAATGGCTCAGCAGTTCCTCAAAAACTTAACCACAGAATTACCATATGACCCAAGAACTCCACTCCCTAGGTCTCTTATACCTACAAGAATGAAAAATATATAGCCACACAAAAACTTGTACACAAATGTTCATGGCAGCATTATTTATAATAGCCAAAAAGTGGATATGACCCAAATGTCCATCAACTAACAAATGGAAAAACAAAATGTGGTATATCCACACAAGGGAATTTTATTCAGCCATTAAAAAGGAATGAAGGGGCGCCTGGGTGGCTCAGTCGTTAAGGCTCTGCCTTCAGCTCAGGTCATGATTCCAGGGTCCTGGGATCGAGCCCCGCATCAGGCTCCCTGCTTGCCTGGAAGCCTGCTTCTCCCTCTCCCACTCCCCCTGCTTGTGTTCTCTCTCTCGCTGTCTCTCTCTCTGTCAAATAAATAAAATCTTAAAAAAAAAAAAAAAGAATGAAGTACTGATTTGTGTTACAACATAAACAGACCTTGAAAACATTATGCTAAGTGAAAAAGGCAAGACATAAAAGATCACATATTGTATCATTTCGTTCCTATGAAATGCCCAGAATAAGCAAATCCATAGAAACAGAAAGTACATTAGTGACTGCCAGGGGCTGAGGGGAGAGGGAGAAATGAGGAATGACTGCTAAAGGGTACAGGGTTTCCTTCAGGGGTAAATAAAAATGTTCTAGGATTAGCGATGATGGTTGCACAGCTTTGTGAATATATGAAAAACCACTGAAATGCACACTTTAAAAGGGTGAATTTTATAGTATTTGAATTATACATAAAGAAAAATAAGATATTAAAAAAATTAGACCTTGAAATGTTTTTGGACCACCAAGGTGATGTGAACAAGCTCCTACCACCACCCATGGACTGGTGGTTACAATTTCCTAAGGACAGGTTTTCTTCCCCTGTTTTACTTGGCATCAAGGCAACTTTCCTTACAGATCTTTGAAAGAGGTAAAGTGAGTTTTTGTCCTTGACACCACACACCTTTGGGAATCCCAGAATTAAAGGCAGAGAGTCTTTTGTTAGCTTGCCTTGTATTTTAATAAGCCCAGGGCTGACTTCTAACTATGCCTCCAGTCCTGCAAATTCACGAAGTTCTTAATCAAATCTAACCAAGTTGCCCCGGTTTAGCAAATGCCCTCAGAGCAAATAAGACTTATGGATTCCTTTAGTCTCAGATTTTCAGCCTTCTTTTAGATTTTGGCATATTAATTCCTAAGTACCTTTTTAAAAAAGCTTAAATGAGCATTCTTAGCTATTTGCAGTGTGAAGGTTTTTCCAAATATCTTAACTATATTCCCAACATGAAAATTCTATATTTACTTCTCAAGTTAAAATGAACTCTAGGGAGTTAAGACAGGATTTGCAAAAACAAAAGACAGCCTGATACAGTAGCTTCAGTATTATAGGGCACCTGGGTGACTCAATCAGTTAAGCATCCGACTCTCAGTTTTGGCTTAGGTCATGATCTCAGGGCTGTGAGATCAAGCCCCACGTGGGGCTCCATGCTGGGAGTGGAGCCTACTTAAGATTCTCTCTCTCTCTCCCTCTGCCCCTCCCCCCCAAAAAATAAATAATAAAAAAATAAAGTAGTTTCAGTGTTACTTGTGACCTCAGCTGATTACGGCAGATATTTAAGATTAAAAATATATTCCAGGGAAAAGTTTACTTTAGAAAAAAATTAATTTGAAAGGGAGTCTAGTTTTAAAAGAACTATGAGTAGATGACTCGTTCTTCTAGGTATCATGTCTCTTTACCCAACTAAAGTAAATAAGATTGCAGGCAAGGATACACAAAGAGACCAAAGAAAGATTAGTCCAGAAACATATGCACACATATATGGAAGCTTGACATATGATGCTTATAGATCACAGGGAGGAAAACCAGAATATTCAGTAAATGATGCTGGGAAAAACTGATTACCCATATGGAAAAAAAATGAAACTGGATCCCCACCTCACACCACACAAAAATCAACTGCACATGGATTAAAGACATAAATATGAAAGGTAGTATTTTAAAGCTTTCAGAAGAAAATATCAGACTATATCTCTACAACCTCAAGGAAGAGATAGATGTGTTAAACAAGATGCTGAAATCACAAACCGTAAAGGAAAAGGTTGACACATTCAACTACACTATAGAATGTGTCCATCAAAAATGACATAAAGTAAACAAACAAACAAAAAAACACATAAAGTAAAAGACAAAACAAGCCTGGGGAAAAGATATTTGCCATATGCATAATTGATAAGAATAAGTACCATAAATAAATAAATGCAACTTCTGGAAATCAATTTATAAAAGTAAAAAAAAAATAGTCAAAAAACAGATATCTCATACAAGAGGAATTACGGAAGGTTCGACATCATCAGTAATGAAGGAAATGTTAAGTTAAACCACTAATGGAGTACCAATTCTTACCTGCCAGACTGTTGAAAAGAAACAATTCAGATAACTACAAATGGTGTACAAATGTCTCAAATGTTGAGGAAGGGAACAAAGTGAACACTTAACACACTGCCTGTGAAAGTATAAACTGGTACAACCACTTTATAAAACAATTCAGTATTATCTAGCAGAACTGAAGACCCACAACTCTACTCCTAGGCAAAGACACATGGATTAGAATGGCCCTAACAGGTGCGCCTAGGTGGCTCAGTCGGTTGGGCATTTGCCTTCGGCTTGGGTCGTGATCTTGGGGTCCTGGGATAGAGCCCCATGTTGGGCTCTGCGCTCAGCCAGGAGTCTGCTTCTCCCTCTGCCCCTCCCCCCACTCGTGGGTGCTCTCTCTCTCAATGGATAAAATCTTAAAAAAAAAAAGGAAAAAGGAATAGCCATAACAAAACAGCTTTTTTTTTTTTTTAATTTTATTTATTTATTCATGAGAGACAGAGAGAGAGAGAGGGGCAGAGGGAGAAGCAGGCTCCCAAGGAGCAGGGAGCCCGATGCGGGACTTGATCCCAGGACCCTGAGATCATGACCTGAGCCGAAGGCAGACGCTTAACCATCTGAGCCACCCAGGCGCCCAACAAAACAGCTTTTAATGGCAAAAAGTAAAAATTAAATTAAAAAAAAGAAAACTGAAAACACCCCTAAATATCCATTAACAGGGAGATGGATTAACAGTGGTAAAGCAATGGAATGATATAGAGCAATAAAAAGTAAATGAACTATAACACATCAACATCGATGAATCTCATAAATATAATGTATAAAAAAGCCATGGAATAGACAAAACTAAACATTACATTATTTATGAATACAGACTTATGTAGTAAAACTATACAGAAAATCAAGGAGTGTAGAAAGAAAAAGACGCAGAAAGATACAACTAGGGCTTTGAAAATACTGACAATGTATTATCTCTAAAGCATGATATAAGTGGCTTTTATTTGTATTCTCTAAATCTGTGGATGGGTCAAAAGTACTATTTTGTACATATGAAATAATTTCTCATTTAAAAATTAAAGAAATGGGGCGCCTGGGTGGCTCAGATGGTTAAGCATCTGGCTTTGGCTCAGGTCATGATCCCAGGGTCCTGGGATCGAGTCCCGCATCGGGCTCCCTGCCCCTTGGGAGCCTGCTTCTCCCTCTGCCTCTCTCTCTCTCTTTGTCTCTCATGAATAAATAAATAAAATCTTTTAAAAAAATAAAAATAAATAAAATAAAAATTAAAGAAATGTATGGTCATGGTAGCAAATACGAAAAATACTGAAAACTATATGAAGAATATAAAAATTATCAATAATCCCAACACCCTGAGATAACTACAATATTTAGAAGAAAAAATAGGGGCGCCTGGGTGGCTCCGTCAGTTAAGCACCTGCCTTTGACTCAGGTCATGATTTCAGGGTCCTGGGATCAAGCCCCCATGTTGGGCTCCCTGGTCAGTGGGGAATCTGCTTCCACTTCTCCCTCTCCCTCTGCCCATTCCCCTGCTCGTGCTCTCTCTCTCTCAAATAAATAAATAAAATCTCTAAAAAAGAAAAGAAAGGAAAAGAAAAAATATAGTGTGTTTTCTTCCACGATTTTGTTTACTTTTTTTACAGCCTTATTTAAGTACTGACTTCCAGTAAATTGCACGTATTTAAAATGTACAATTTCATGAGTCAAACATATGTATACATTGGTGAAAGCATCTTCACAATCAAGAAAATGAATAACCCACCAACCCCAAAAGTTTCCTCACCCCTCTTTCCGATCCATCCCTCCTAACTTTCCCTTGCCTCATCCTCAAGTAACCACTAATCTGTTTTCTGTTGCTTTCAGCTAGTTTGCATTTTCTAGAATTTTGTCAGGTACAGTTTGAACATAGTTTATGCATATGATTTGCTGTTGTTGATACATTTTTCCAAAATGATTTACCAATTTACACTTCTACCAGCAGAGTACAAGAGTTCCAGTTGCTTTATATCCTCGCCAACACTTGATTATTGGCCTTTTCCATTTTAGCTATTATTTTCATATTCCAAATGTAAATACACATAAAACGTGTCTGAACAAGCAACAACAAAAAAACAAACTTTCAATGATGATTGAAATAAAACCCCTTATAAAGAAATTTTCACCTAAGAGCATTTTCCCTTGAATGCATAATAATAACTGAAGCAAAGCCCCTGACATATGCCTCATGAATTCTGATTTAACCAAAACGTCTGATTTCTACATAAGATATTGAGAAGAATCATAGATAGACAAGAAAGAATCACATGACTTAAAGGTAAGCCGGGAGTATCACAGTACTGGAACTTAGGTGAAATGCCATCTGACACAGTTTGTGAAAGTGTCACTTTACCACTAATAACACCTGAACCCAACAGACCAAAATACCACTATGATAGTGGTCATAATTTGAATGGGGGAAGATGAAAATCTTTCTTATAGTAGTTCTATTCAATATGCTCAGCTACTTGCTCTCAGCTTCTCCTACTTAACCATGAGACAGGAACAACGCTGTGAGATGCACTTTAACATAAAGGTATTATTCTGTTGTCCTTACGTTCTTTCCAAATGGGACTGTAAACTCCCTTCTACCACCCTGTCACCTCTTCTAATCTTTGTTTCTCAAAATAAGGACTCTACTCTCCTTATCTTTATTTCTTCATTCTCTATTTACTCTTCAAATTCATTCATATTTGACTTTCATCCTTATCATTTTGCTTATATTGTGTTTGCTGAGATCAATGACCTCCTATCCTAACTACCAAAGCCAGGACACCCTTAACCAGTTCCTATTTTCCAGATCCCTCTGACTCATTTGAGATAGATTTCTCTCCTGATTAAAACTCTTTCCTCTCCAGGCTCCTATGAACTACTGTCTGCTAGATTTTCCTCCTTCTTTCCTGACTTCTCCTCACTCTCCACGGCTGTCTCTCTACATCACTTAAATGTTGGTGTTTCCCATCCTTGGTCTTCTCTTCTCACTCTACTTATTTGAGTGATTTCTTCCACTCCCACAGGACTAATGACCGCAAACCCACCATGCTTCTAACATTTACAACTCTTGACTACAGAAAATCCCAATACTAACACATCTGCCAACCAAACAGTTCTGCCAGCCGTCCTACAAGAACCTTACTCCTTTTCTCTCAACCTGAATTAATCTGGTTCCTTTTTTTAAAGATTTTATCCACTGAGAGAGAGAGCGCCCATGTGCTCTCTCTCCATGTGTTAGCTTTATTCACGAATACAATGGTAATTCAAGTGGAGCCAATACAAGAGATACTTTTGAAATATTTTTCTTGAAGGGTTTAAAGAAACACAAATTTTTAAGAAGACTTTTTCCTCCAGTTATGAAGGTAACTCACAGCCATTGACAAAAACTACAAAATACAAGAGATAAAAGGTAAATCTCCAATTCCAGCTCTCAAGGGCAAGCAATATTAACATTTCCTTCCAGAAGAAGCAGTTTTTAACCACAATAAAGTTACATATCAAAATATTAAATCAGTAAATAGGGAGTGTTGTTGTTAACTCAATATCTTCCAGGCTACTTTTTACAATATTAATCAGGGAAAAAAAACAAATTCTACTATAAGCTTACCTGGAGTAAGAATCAGAATAATATTCTAAAAACCAAAGCAATCCTTTCACATGCTGTATTTTAAGTATTCTAAAGGAATCCATGTTTTTGGCTTGGCATCTATCTTGCCTATATCTGGACGTCTATCTGGGTGCAATATACCCCACAAATCAGCCATGCCGTTTCCCTTTATTTAAAGGAAGGGACAGCGAAGGAGGAGGAAGAAAAAAAAAAAAATTGGAAGAGACAGAAGCCAAATCTAAAATCAAGCTGAGTGTACAACTCGTGTTTTGCAAAAACCATAGGGAAGTACCATTGTTAACACCCCTTCTCTGCTTCTAAAAGTTTCAGGAACATCACAGATAAAAGATTCTCAGCGAACCTGTTCTTATCCGACTCTCCATCTTTGCCCAGAGCCCCGCCGGACTAGGGTCTCCCCTCCCTGCGGTCGGGGGCTCCCACTGAACAGACTCCGGCAGGGCGGGGGCCCGGTCTCGCGCCCCCCCCCCACGTTACGGCCAACCCCCCGCCCCGCCCACGGTGAACCCGGCCGTCGAGGGGCCCCAAACCTGCCCAGGGCTCCCGAGAGCAGGTGTCGCTGAGGAGACCCGGGAACGGCCCCCGGGGCCCCCCAACGCAGACGATATTTCTGAAGAGTTAAAGGAGATGAAACCCCATACAGAACAGTTCGCCCGGTGCGGCTGGGGGCGAGAAGCTCCTCTGCTGGGGCAGGGGCCGCTCTCGCTCCGCCCCCCGCACTCCGCGCGCCCGACCCGGAGGCCCGAGACAGCTGCGGCGCCAGGCCCGCGCCACGCTGCGCGCCCGGCAGCGCCCCACGGCGCACCTGAGCCCGCGGCCCCCTCGCCGCCAGAGACCTGCCGCCCGGCCGCCGTGCGCGGGGTCTCCACGAGCGGCTCCCCGGGCGCCCCCGCTCCACGCCGCGCTGAGCCGGCGCCGCGTACCTCCGGCCCCGCAGCGGCCACTCCGCCGTGGCCTCCCGCGGGAGCCGGGCCCCGGTCACCTCGCGCGGCCGCGCCCTGAGACCCCGCCTCCGGCCCCTCCGAGTCCGCCCCGCCCCCCCGGAGGTGCGCGCCGAGGGGCGGGGCGGGGCGGGGCGGGGCGGGGCGGGGCGCCCCGCCGATTACCTGAGCGCGCTGGGCTGGCGCCCTCGGCTTCTCCCGTCTCGCCACTCCCAGCCCCTGCTCTGGGCTGCGCCCTCTGGCAAGATCTAACTCGGAGCCAGGCGGAGTTTGGAGTGCGCTGAGGGGTCAGAAGGGAGATTAAAAACGAAGAGAGGCATAGGAGGAAAGTTACTGGCCTGATGAACTTCTTTGTATAGGGAGGATGGAGCGGTCTTTCTTGCCAGAGGGGTGGCTGCACCCTTTTCTTGGAAGCAGAAGAACCTTTTCTAAGCTGCCTTGTATTTGTTACCTAAGAATCAGCCTGCTTCTCTTCACTTTTGTGGCTTTACACCTACTACCACCTTGCCAGCGATAGGTATGTTGGAAGGAATCCTAAAGGCATCTGCTACAGTGCCCTGGCCCCCCATATTTCGCTGGAATCCCTTCTAGCGCCCTGACAAGGAGTGGGATGGCCCTTTTATGCTTCCCGTGCTGGGAATCTCAACACTGTTCTTAGGAAGTTGTTGAGTGACTTCCTAGATGATCTGTTGAATGGCTCAGCTTTTGAATGGCTGATGAGGTATAAATTGAAATTACTCTCCTTGAGGGTCACGACACACTTACAGACCTAAGAACTGTGTTTTACTTGGTATCATCCTGTAGTTCCCAAATTTATTTGACCTGAAGTGTGGCAGGCCAAAATATGCCACTTTGGCATAACGGGTTTTTTTTTTTTTTTTTAAGTTAAAAGCACTTGAGAAACAGCAGATACAAGATCGCTCTGACCTTCCTTTTTCTTCCTGAAAACAGAAGATGAAACTCCCAAACGAAACACATCGTCCCTGTACCAGGAGACAAGAAACATTCTTATCACCAGAGACAGGGAGTCGAGGACAAAGGAAATCAATACACACAAACCTTCCTAGTCACTTCACCATTAACTGCCTCAGCTCAAGCCCCTTTTTCACTATTTACGACCCTTTGTCCAACTTAGTGTGTAAGTGTTCAGCTCTAACTGCTTTTGATCTCCGTTTTCCTACAAGGGCTGCCGTGCAGCATGTAAAACACTGTATGCTTTGCTCTTCTTAATCTGTGTCAATTTAATTCTCAGCCCCAGCCAGAAACCCTAAAAGGGTGGTGGTAACGTTTTGCTTCCCCTACACACCACACAACTGTCTTCTTAAGAAATGCCTGTCGCCATCCTGGGCCATTAATGTTCAGATGCACACAGTTTGATAAACACTACTTAAAAGCCCTCGTACATTCACCTTCGATAATTTCTCTGTGACAAATGTTTGCAAAGTCCTGTACTGTTTACACAAAGCTCTCACATGAGTCATCTCATTGAACTCTCACAATTATGAGGTAACTGTTATTATCCTTGTTTTACAGTTGAAAATACTGAGAGTCAAACAAATAGTGGTTGCCCAAGTATAGAGTCAAGATTGACTCTGGACTTCAGACTCCAAAGCTCTTAAATATATATTATATAAAACATGTGTGTGCACATATATGTATATATACATATATGATGTGCTGTACTTAAAGGTCAAATGAGAAAGCAAATATATATATTTTCTCTGACACTTTGTATTAGAAAAACTCAGTTTTCCACCTGTTGTAGGGGAAAACCCAGTTCTTTCCTCCTGTGTTTGTCTTGCCCCTGTACCTTCTTGACTCCTCATACAAAACACTTTCATTCTGACATTTCTGGTCTCCAACTATGTGAAGGTTTTTCCCCACACCACGCAATTCTCTGCAACACCAGCTAGATGTCCTACAATTCAATTCAATTCTGACATTACTTCCCAGAGAGAGCATCAGATCCCACAGGTGAAGGGCTCAGTCCCATAAGACTGCCTCCCTGCACTGCCCCCCTCCAACATTACATGCCAGCCAAAAGCCCAGGTTATCATCTGTGCTTCTGACCAACCAACTATAGATCAGAGGTTCCAATGACCCCCACCCCCTTCCTTGGGTTCAATTCATTTGTGAGAGCATCTCACAGAAGAACTCAGGGAAATGCTTACTTAATTTTACCAGTTTATCAAAGGATATGATAAAGGATACAGATGAACAGCCAGATGAGGAGATATATAAGGCAAGGTCTGGGAGGGTCCTGAACACAGGAGCTTCTGTCCCCATGGAGTTGGGGTGTATCACCCTTCCAGTGTGGATATCTTTGCCAACCTGGAAGCTCCCCAATCCCTGCACTATTGGGAAGCTTCCTCACATTGGCATGATCACTTACTAACCCCATTTCCAGCCACTCTCCCCTCTTAGGAGGATGGGGTGGGGGGTAGGTAGGAAATTCTGAGTTTCTAATCATGGCTTGGTCTTTCTGGTGACTGGCCCTCATCCAGGATCCCACATAGAGTCACCTCATGAGAACAAAAGATGCTCCTAGTGCTCTTATCGCTTGGAAATTTCCATGAGTTTTAGGAGCGCTCAGCTAGGAACCAGGGGCAGAGATCAATATTTATTTTCTATTATCTCACACCCTTAAATAGAGCCAATCCTTGGCTAGCAACCTCCAGATGCCTGTGTTAGTTCTCAAGGTGAAGGACCTTTACCTATCTTTTACTCTCCTGGGGCACCTGACATCATAGTGCAGGGCACAGAAGTGTCTGTCACTCGAATGTGCTGAATGAACAAAGAATGAGTAAATGTGTGAATGCTCAGTAATACTTATTAAACTAGACTGAGAACTTGGTTCCCTAACTGAACAATCTTAATAACCGCCTCACTGATGGAGGAGTCCCAAGAGAAAGCACTCCCTGAATTGTTCTTAGTTTCAGTCCATCTTCCATCTAAAAAGTCTTTCTTAGAAGAATCCACTCCTATTGACAGAGTTCTTTGAAACAATGAAACCATTCCCTTTGTTTTCCTTGAAATGGGCCTTCTTCCTGTTCTGCTTTCAGAGGCAAAAGGCTACACTGATAGGGATGGAGGATACTGTACACCTTTCTTTGTGTCCTTCCGTTTAAACTCTTCCCATAAAGTGTTGCAACATTCCGAGTGGCTTTTGTGTGTTGATTTTTAATGTTAAATATGTTTTTAATGTTTAATGTCTTTTATTCGTTGGAGCAGATCTGAGGAGAAAAATATAATCGGGTTGATGCAGATAACACTGCTGCTTAGATTTTGCTATCCCTATTCTTTCATTTGATAGAGATAAATCACTTAATCCCTGTCCTAATCCCTTTTCATTCATCCTTCCTTCAATGCAGTTTACAAATGCTTGGTGACTCAGTCCAGCCCTACCTTTTAGCCTCACCTCCCACTACCCCCACCACACATTTTTGACCTTCTGAATTAGTTGCTATTCCCTAAATTGCCAAATTTGCACTTCTGTTCCCCTGACCTCTATTTTATAGGTCATGAGTTGACAAATACATGTTCATTCAGCTGAAGTATCACCTCTTCTGGAAGGTGAAACTTCATAAAACCCATCCCAGAGTGAATTAGGTACTCTACCTCAGCCTTCCCACCACCATGCATCCATATCTCTGTCATGGCCCCTACACAATAATTGTAATTGTTGGCTTCTTTTCCCTCTTCCTACTAAACTCATTCTATGTGAGTTACCAATAGACAGGAATTATGACTTCCCAAGCACCTAGCACAGTACCTGCCACATAGAAGGCCCTCAAGTATTTGTGGAATGAATGAGAAAAGAAAAATCTTTAAAAGAATATGAACTCTTAGAGCACTCATGAAAAAATTTCGCAAATATAAATGGTCATTTGGATAGAAAGGGGTAGCAGACAGATTTTCTGCCCTAGAAAACAGAAGCCTGTACATAGTTATTCATTCGTTCTTTCATGTGCTTATGCAACTAACAATCTTGAGTACCCATGATGTACCAGGAACAGTCCTGAGCACTTGCTTCAGAGGGAAGTGACCTTTCAGCAGAGCCATAAATGCTCACCAAACTTTCATTTTCCTGAACATAAAGCTAAGCTACTTTGTCTATTCCCCCATACATGTGGCCAGTTCTCACTGATGGAATTTGAGCAGAGGTAGAATTTCACTTCTGGGTCTAGGCAATTAAGAACTGGTGAGTCTTTTCCCCACTCTCTCCTTCTTCCCATTCTTTGACTACCTTAGACCATTGCTAAAGCTGAAAATGCAACCAGATGGAAGCCCAGGTCCCTGATTGACTTCAAAGAACAAGGCGCCCCCCACCACCCACTAATCTTGACTGGATTATGGGCGCCTGGGTGGCGCAGTCGTTAAACGTCTGCCTTCGGCTCAGGTCATGATCCCAGGGTCCTGGGATTGAGCCCTGCATCAGGCTCCCTGCTTGGCGAGAAGCCTGCTTCTCCCTCTCCCACTCTCCCTGCTTGTGTTCCCTCTCTCGCGGTGTCTCTCTCTGTTAAAAAATAAATAAAATCTTTAAAAAAAAAATCTTGACTGGATTGTGATGTAAGTGAAAAATAAACTTTATGGTATGAACTACTAACATTTGTGGATTCCCCCCCCCCCCGCAGGTAACTTTATATACCCTGATTAACACAGTCATAAATGATGGCATATAGATTAAGACACTAGAAAATTGTTGTCTCCTGCTCTAGGGATTGCATGGGAGACATGGAACATGAAAATCTATCAAAGGTATTAAGGTCATAGAGACTTTAAGTTTGTCCCAAGTGGACAAATAAATATCTTTATGGATACACAGCTCTCTGTGCTCTCTCTCAGGTGGCCACCAGATCAGAATGTTGACATTTTGGGGCACATGGGTGGCTCAGTCAGTTAAGCATCTGCCTTCGGCTCAGGTCATGATCTCAGGGTCCTGGGATAGAGTTCTGCATCAGGCTCCTTGCTTAGTGGGGAGTCTGCTTCTTCCTCTCCCTCTGCCCCTCCTTCTGCTCATGTGTGTGTGCTCACTCTCGCTCTCTCTCCCTCAAATAAATAAATAAATAAAATCTTTAAAAGAAAAGAATGCTGACATCTTGACCTGAAAGCTAGCATAGAATCAGATTCATCACATCATCTCCATCATCTTTATCAGCCCTTGTGAATCTCTTACATACACTTTGAAGAATTTCCCTGAGTGAGCTGCAGGAGGTCCAGTGTCCCTCAAAGTGGAGTACAGAGTTTACTCTTGGACAGCATGGGTTTGAATTGCACAGATCCATTTATACATGAATTTTTTACAGGACAGCACTGTAAATGTATTCTCTCTCCCTTATGATTTTTAGTAACATTTTTTTCCTCCAGCTTACTTCATTATAAGAATATAGCATATAATATATATAACATACAAAATATGTGTTAATTGACGGTTTATGTTATCAGTAAGGCTTCCAGTCAACAGTAAGCTATTACTAGTTAAGTTCTGGGGGAGTCAAAAGTTATACCCAGATGTTTGACTGCTTAAGGGGCTGGCACCCCTAACCCTGCCTTGTTCAAAGGTCAACTGTTTGTTGAGAGATATAAAATAGGAGTGAGGAGATAAGCTCTGAAGGCTTAGAAGAGAGGTTGTATGCTAATCTTCAGGACACATGCTGAATAAACGGGATTGTTTACAGTGGGGTGAGTTTCTTCTTTTTTCTTTTCCTTCTCCCGTCATCTTCTTTCCCGGGTAACTAGTAGCCACTAAAGCTAAGGTAAAAGTGGGAAAATGGCTGGTCATAGATGCTCCACCAAGAGACCTAACATGATGGAGGCCTCTTTTCTCAGTGCCCTTGCCCCAAAGTCCTTCCCCAACACATGACCATCCTCCTCCTCCAAACCCCGTTAATCAATGAAACTTCATAGCACCAAAGGCTGACGGTTTCATGGAAGCCTAAATGAAAAATATTCAGCCCCTAGGACAAGAGGAATAGCACCAGTGGGATCAAAGGAAGGTTATAAAAGAGGATAAGAAGAAAGAGAAGATTCAGAAAAAAAGAGGATTTTCTACCAATGATAATATCAACTCACCGGGATGGAAAGCTGGTCCAAAGAGGAGAAAGACAGGTGGAGCGCATCATGTGGACCTGCCTCAGGATTCCAGAACAAATGCCCCCAGACTCACTGAATAAAGCAGAAAGACATCTAAATCCCTACTTCCTGTGAACTCTGCGTGGGTTGGAAGAAATGATTCAAACCTGAAGAAAATGCTCTGCATTCTTCTGGACTCCATGTACAGTGGCTTACACTGTGCCAACTTGCTTAAGCTGAAACTACATTTTCCACAATTTCTTTCTCTATATGGTTCTATGTTAGACTGACCAAAAGAAGAATTTGGACAAGATTTGGAAGGTACAAATGAAACAAAGATTTTACTCTTGAAAGATTCCCATGATTACAGTGGCAGAAAAACAGAGATGCTGTCAGGTTCTAGCTTGTCCTTGCTCCCCATGTCTCACTCTTCTTCCTAACCACTGGCCCTGCTGACTACCTGAGTCCCAGGCCCACATCCAAAGCTTGGCTGGGGATCTACAGAGCTGACAGCTGTCCAAAGGCTTTTCCACAGCTCTTCTGTGGATTCTACTTGAGGGGCTAGGTGTGCCCCACTTTCTAGATGCATTCTGAGTTCTGACCCTCAAAGTTCACCTACACCAGGGCTTCTTGGGGGCAGGTTAGACTTTGATCCTTCAATCTCACTTCCAGACCTTTATTTCCCCCGTTTCTCCCACAATTCTGTAAGATCTTATTCTTACATTAGTAATACTCTAATGGTTCTGCTTCCCTAATGGAAGCCCTCTGATTTGCCATGCATGTACTTGGCTGCCCAGTGGGAAGATTACATGGATTGTACCTTTCTTCCCTTCCCCTATGAAAGACAAAGTGCTGGTGTTATATATAGGACTACAAACATTTAGGTAAAATTACACACTGGTAGAGATCTCTCCAAGTGAGGGTAGTTATTTAGTTGTCCTCTGGTATGACTCTACTGTAGTATAGAAAGTGACTCTCTTGGGGCACCTGAGTGGCTCAGTCGTTAAGCATCTGCCTTCGGCTCGGGTCATGGTCCCAGGGTCCTGGGATCGAGCCCCGCATCGGGGTCCCCGCTCCGCGGGAAGCCTGCTTCTCCCTCTCCCACTCCCCCTGCTTGTGTTCCGTCTCTCGCTGTGTCTCTCTCTGTCAAATAAATAAATAAAATCTTAAAAAAAAAAAAAAAGAAACTGACTCTCCACTTTTCAAGCTTAGAAACTTGCTTCCTTTCCCCTTTAGCATTATAAGTTAAACTCTGTTGAAGAAGAAGTCTCAGTCAAGCTCACTAAGGGCTGAGCTAGACAATAGGGTCTATGAATATTAATAGGGCCTATCTCTGAATATAGCATGAGGAATAGAATTGTTGCAGGTCCCAGACATTTCTATCTTATGGTCCAAACACTACACCCTGCAGAAACAACCACATGGGAGGCTGAGTGATCATCAGACGGTTGCTTGGGGTGGGAAGTAGAACCAAAATTAAAGGAGTTAGGAAATACCGAGTGATTAATAGCAGCAAGTTATGATAGCCATCATCAATACCACAGAACAGACTGGCCTGTCACAGTTGCAGACAAGCTGTGTGGATTCACTCACCAAGGGTACAGTCTTACATATACACCTCTTTGTGGTAGATTACAGTCTTGGTCCCAGTTCTTCATCCCTTACTGTACCTATCGTCTTTGCCATGACTTTGAATTTCTTCCACTCAAGGAGTGGAATATATTTCCCTACCCTTTGATTATGGGTTCAGCTATTTGACTTGCTTTGGCTAATAAGGTGATACAGAACCAAGAATGTGAAAGTTCTGAGCTTAGCTGAAGAGGCCTCGCATGTTTCTGCTTACCCTTTTGTGCTTCTGCCAATGCCATGAGGAGATTTTGCCTGAGCCAGCCAGCTGATCCAAGGAGGATGAGAGACATGGAGTGGAGTCATTCTAGATAAGCCCAGACTGGATGAGCTAATCCCCAGCTGACTAGCAGACATATGAGAAATGAGAGATGATTGTCATCTTATGTTGTGGCAAATGGTGACTGTTACACAGCAATAGTTTCTTGACACACCCCCAACCGTGATTTTCTTTTCTTTTTTTTTTTTTTTTAAGATTTTATTTATTTATTTGACAGAGAGAAATAGCGAGAGCAAGAACACAAGCAGGGGGAGTGGGAAAGGGAGAAGCAGGCTTCCCACTGAGCAGGGAGCCCAATGCGGGGCTCCATCCCAGGACCCTGGGATCATGACCTGAGCTGAAGGCAGATGCTCAACGACTGAGCCACCCAGGCGCCCCCCAACCGTAATTTTCTGTGGTGAGGTGGAGGAGGTGCTCCCAGCCCACTGTGGCCCCAGAGTTCCATGCCAGTGTGCCCAGGACGCCCTCTCAAGTCACCAGGGGGCACTAACTGGGCCAACAGTAAGTAAGAGGATTCGGCCCCACACCCTCAATAAAATTCTGTTTGACATTTTCTATCCTTTTGGTCAGACATAAAATCTAAATATCTGACACAACAGGAAAAGAGAAAGATTTCAAAACTCTTCGGAAGACTACGTCTGAAGATTAGTGGTTGTTTACAAACGCAACTCAAACTCAGTATCTGAAATAAAATTTGAAGGCTATCATTTGTGACTTTTGTTTTCATCAGAGTTTTAGGAAAACTCATCCGCCCAGCAAAATCCCCGGGCAGTGTAGGATGCCAAGACTTTCTTTCGTTCTCTTTAAAATTGCTCCAACTCCATAAGGAAAATTCATGAATAAATGTGGTTGGCAGATGAACCACATATGCAAAGATGTATTCTTATGACAATTTCATCTTAATTTGTTAGTTCGAAGCATGCATTGATCTATATATATTAGAGGCATTGGTTGGAAGGGGAGGTGTCCTCAAAATATTTTACAGTCATTTTTTTCTTCAGACATTCCTTCTTTCCCCATGACTCCCTGCCTTTCGCTAGCTTCCTCCTCCACCCTTCTACTTTATGAGGGGATGGATGAAGTTGGGACATTTTTTGAGGAAATGTGGGAAGTCTGCAATCCATTTCCTACTTGATGTGAGCTTCATTTACCAGAAGGAAAAAGAAAAACAACAAGGCAAACACACTTCCAGCAAAACTGGACAGCAGCTCCATGGACTGGGTTTTAAAGAGCTATTGTATCACTCTGTGAGGTGACAACACTCCAGGGATAGGACAGGGTCTGTGAGGCCCAGTGAAGCATACTCTCCCATTCCTAAAAAACATCCCCTCAGGAAACAATTTGGCATTTCCTGCAAAACATGAACTAGCTTGGCAGTCTGGCCAACTCATCACCCCTGTTCATCTCATACCGCATGCCTAATTAATAACAGTAACTAGTCCGAGAACATAGTGAATACAACTTCAATAGGAAAAGGGGGCAGGAGAACAAACAACACCCTTGCCAAATGGATACGCATGCACACATGCCTACACGCTTATACGCATACTTAACATATACATATACTTAACATATAAAGCCACTTAAAAATGTTGAGAAATACAAAATGCCTCAATCAAAACCACTTGGCATTACTGAGAAGAGGGTTAAAAATTACTTCCCTTCTCCCATCCAAATACATTTGGAATGATAATAGCTGCCATTCTCTGCTGACCTATCATATGCCAGGCACTGTGTAATGGTGTGTGTGTATATGTATATATATATATATATTTTTTTTTTTAATTCTTGCGACAACCCTGCAGAGTGGGGATTATTATCTAAACTTTATAAATAAATAACCTTTCTGAGATCACAGGAAGTGATGAAGGAGTCAGGATTTGACCCCGAGGCTTTGTGTGACTCTAAAGGTCAAGCTCCTTTTATTAAATCACAGGCTTGGTCAGCAAACTGGGAAGTCCAGACATAGGAGTTATGTTTATATAAATCCAATTCATTACTTAAGGTCCATTGAAATCGCCATCCCCTCTATGAATTCTTGACTTGTTCTAGACAGAGCTCCAATGGTTACAAGAAACAGAAACCCACTCAAATTAGTTCAAGTAAAAGACAGAACATGGTATTCTGGGCAAGGAGACAAAAGGAACACACTTTTTCAGGAATCTCAACAAATGAGCCCCAGGAAGGACAGGACCCTGGTAGACCCTGGTAGACCAGACACGCCTCGGCCCCACATCTTCCAGAGACTGCTTCTTTCTGCACACCTGCACATCCAAACCCACCTCTTAGAGTCTCTAATCCCTCAGAGCTGCAATCTGCACCCAGTCCCACAGTCTGCCTTGAGGGCAACTCTGCTAGACCTTTGAGCTCAGGGCCCACAACCCAAAGGAAGTAACTGCATGTCCCTTTCCAGATTCCAGCCATCTGATAGGCTCAGCTCAATGTTTCCACACACAAGGCACAGTTTGCTGGCTGGTCTTCCTCAGCTTACAGTTGGGCACCCCTGGGTCAGATGTTGACCTTGGCCCAGTCCAAGGCAGTGGGGAAGGGAGGATCACATGATCTGCTGCTGCACCTTGTGGGCAGGGAAGCACCCTGAAATCCAGTAAGTGCTCAGCTCTTATTCTCCTTTTCTTTACAAGGCTGGCTTATGCACCTGCTTTAGCACTCAACTTTAAGTTGCCTCCTCTTGTTCTCCAAATGCCTTTTATCTTCTAGGCTCCTAGAGAACCACATCTTATCTTTATGTTGCAATGCCTAGGGGAGTGCTAAGAACACAGTGGACACTTAAACATTGTTTGCTTTGTTAGAGTTCATCGTGGGGCAGGACAATGCAGATGACCAAGAAGAATGTCTTCACTCTTTTCCTCGCCCACAGAAAGAGCAACAGAACTAGAAAGAGAATATAAAATGTGATCACAAGTCTTTAACCTCACTGGCTTAGGTGCCTAGTGGAGAAGAAAAAGAATTTGACCCTGAGCACACAGACTATCTAGAGGTCCTTCTAACTCTTATTTAAAGAAGCATCCAGGCCAATAGCTCTCAACTGAGAATTAATGCTTCCATGTAACATATCCTTGCTCTGATTCCATCTGTTTATCACCCATTCAGAGAAGTCTACTAGAATTGAAATAAATGCCTCTTCTGCTATTATAGTGGTAAGTTTGATTCTGCTCCAATTTGCAAAAAGAAAAAGAAAAAAAAGTAAATAGTTTCAAACCTTGGTATTCAATTACTAGTAACAAATCACTGGAAGCCATGCTACAATTGGCATTGTAATTAAAAGCTGTTAATGTGGGACATTCTGCTGCCAAGCGCTGAGATGACGCTAACTGTATCAATGAGGATACTGTCAGCCACAAGTAACAAGAAGACCCAACTGAGGGGCGCCTGGGTGGCTCAGTTGGTTAAGCGACTGCCTTCGGCTCAGGTCGTGATCCTGGAGTCCCGGGATCGAGTCCCGCATTGGGCTCCCTGCTCGGCAGGGAGTCTGCTTCTCCCTCTGACCCTCCCCCCTCTCATGTGCTCTCTCTCATTCTCTCTCTCTCAAATAAATAAATAAAATCTTTAAAAAAAAAAAGAAGACCCAACTGAAATGGTCATAAAAATAAGGAAATGTATTAACTTGTGTGGTGGCTTAAATCATGTTCATAATTCTTTGAAATTCCTCTCATCAAAGGTTGGGCTCTATGTCCTCTCTCCTTTATGTAGGCTAACCAATAGTGACTGGTTGACCAAGAGAGTACTATGGAAATTATGGAATGTGGAAATAAGGAAATAGGACCTAAAAAGCTGTACAATTTCTACTTGGCTGTCTTTGCGTGCTTGCTCTTGCAATCCAGCCACCTTGCTCTAAGGAAGCCACAGCAGTTTGTGGAGAGACCCACAGGGAGAGGCCCACACAAAAAGAACCAAGGGCCAAGACCCTCAGAGCCGATGGAGCCATCTTGGAATTGGATCCTTCAGCCCCTGGTTGAGCTGCCCCAGTCGACACCTAGTGGAGCAAAGGCAGCCTTCCCCACTGAGCCCTGCCCCTATAGCATTCAGAAGCTAAATAATGATAAAATGCTGTTGATTTAAGCCTCTACATCTTGGGTGGGCTAACCGGAAAGGAAGTGTAAAGGTAGGTGGGATTCCAGAGTCATTGCTTTAGCAATCCCATTGTGTATCATTGAATGTTTCCCTTCCTTTTGCTCTGCTCTAGATTATGTAAGCTTTATCCTAAATCAACTTCCCTTATGTTTGTAGAACGGCTTCCAGGGACAATCAGACCTTCTTTCTTCAATTCAGATGACGGGGATAGACTGAATTCCCCCAAACTTCTCTTGGGAGATCAACTTTTCCAGATGCCAGGAAACATCTCTTCCTATCTCTTTGGCCAGAACTCGGTCCCATGCTCATACTTGAATCAGTGACTGGTATAGAGGACGAGATAACATTTTGACTAAACAGGCCTACCCCTTAAGTTGAGATCAACTCCCCAAACCATACTGCTGCTACTTATGGGATAAAATTGATGTTGGGAAAGCCACTTCACTGATTTAAGACTTCCGAAAAGAGGGTCTGGTACATGAGAAAGCCCTCATGTTGTGACAGACCCCAGATATGATAACTAGAAAAAGATTGACAGGATTGGAACTGTCCTGAGTAAGCTACACAAGAACTAGCTTTGTGAAGATCGTCAAGGACTTAAAGTCTACTTTCTAAATCCATTGACTCAGAACCTTTCCTTTGTCCCCTGTCCTGGCATCTCCCACTTTTGTCATCTGTCTCCCGTTATCAGCCATCTGCATATTTATACCTACTCTCTGGCAAAGGTTGGCCCAGCAGGAGAAAAAATGCACTATTCAATTTCTGGTAACTTTATTCCAATTTCCCTCAGAAGAATAACCCCCCTGAATAGGCACATATTGGTGTCACAATTTTTCCTATTTTTGCGGATAAAATAATTAAGGCTTTATGGCTTGAGCAGATTACTTCTTCCTGCATCTATCTATTCAAATGAGGAGTGAAAAGAGTAGTCAGAAGATTGATAACCTTTCCAGCTCCAAGAATCTCTGCGTTCTGCCTCCTCTCCTTTCCAAGATGGCTATAACCATGCCTGAAAATCAATGTCATTTTGTGGCAGTCATGCTCTATGCTCTTCTTTAGAGTCACCATCTCCCTATCTTTAGTTTGCTTTCACTGCTCTGGGCCATCTCCAAATTCTGCCTTCCTTCTTCACTTCCAGGACTAAATGTGACAAGGATTCCTTAACTTTTCTACATGGAGAGTTTCCTGCTCATAGCTATTGGTATTGCGCTGACTCCTTTAAACACAGTACAGTGTTGGGATGGAGTCCAGAAAATATTTAATTTCTCAAAGTTGAATAGGATAATTCTTGGGAAAAAAACACATGTGTGGATTAAATTTAGGGTGCTCAAGGTAGACATCTACTTAGAGTCTGATCATGAGAACCACCCTGTCCTCCACTTCAAATGTGTACTTCTAGGGGTGCCTGGGTGGCTCAGTTGTTAGGCGTCTGCCTTCGGCTCAGGTCGTGATCTTGGGGTCCCAGGATTGAGCCCTGCATCAGGCTCCCTGCTCTGCGGGGAGCCTGCTTCTCCCTCTCCCACTCCCCCCTGCTTATGTTCCCTCTCTCGCTGTGTCTCTGTCAAATAAATAAATAAGATCTTTTCTAAAAAATGTGTACTTCTAGAAGTGGCTACTATATTTTCCCAGGATGTCACCCCTTAGTCAGAGTTCATTGGCTCACGAGAAGGCACCTGAACCAAGGAGTGTCCATCAGAATCTTTCTCTAGAATTTTTTTTTTCCAAACTATAACCAGGAAAGAGCAGTCAGTTCTCTTTTTAGGGATGGAAGAACTTTTGGTGGACATATCTCCAAGGGAGAAGTCAATATACAATAAAATAAAGTAGATACTCTGAGAGAGGTAAATATGGTGTAAGAGGTTCCAAAGGCACAAGACTTTTTGGTTACGTTCATTCCTGAGGGAAGATGCACCCTGTTTTTTCCACTGTTCTAGTACACAAGCCACACTGGGTATAAACCCACAAATTACATCTTTTGTCTAAGTTAACACATGTTTAGTTTCTGTCACTCAAACACAAGACACTTAATGTGAATTCTCAAAAAAAACAGGTCCCTACATGATTCTTTGGAGCTGGGTCTTTGGCTTTTTCATTTGACTGTGATTTACATACATTTTCATTTGCTTTGCATGCTCACCTCTCAGTATTTGTTTAAGGCATAGGGTACTGGAAAAAAACATGGAATTTAGTGGCAGAAGACCTGAGTTTAAATTCTGGCTTTCATACTTTTTTTTGTGGCAATAATAATAGTCTTTGCCCTAGCAACCTCTCATGGTCATTATGATGATCAAAATAAGAAAATGGGAAGGAACAGGTCATATTCATCTTCGCACTCCTAATGTCTACATAAAGGGTGGGACAATGGTGTAGATACTGAACAAATCTTCGATGAGCGAAAGAAAAAATATCAAAGCACAAAGCATTCTGTACACTAAGCACTAATTTAAGTATGAATTAAAATGATTAAGACCATATCACAATAGTGGAGTGTATGTATAAAGATTTACGTTGGCAGGTTAAGTTGATCTTTGGGCTGAATGACAATTTTGTAACTTCCTATAAGCTTCCTATAAACCAGATGTGAAGTGAATGGAACCTGTGTCCAGTACCCCTCTATTCTCTTTGGTTATTCTCCCTCTGTTTGGTCCAGACAGTGTGTCAAAGTCTCTGGTCCTAAGTTCTAAAAGTGGCCAATGCTTTGGAGCTGCTAGATGCTATTGCAGAAACATCAAGATGGTGATAATGGTGAAGAAAGTGGTTATTAAAATGATCTAAGGCCCTTTCACTTATGATAATTAGCACATAAACTTAACTCTCCCTCTGGAGCATCAACACACCTAAGGCTCCTACAAAACTCTCGGGATGGAAATTGCCCATTTGTGACTCCTTTTTCCCTTCCTAAATGCCTATTGCAAAATTATACAAAGAAGACATGAGGATTCAAGAAGCACCGTTACCTGGGGCCATTCAATGTAGGGGCAAACAGATCTATACACTGTATTATAATACAGCAGTGTGGCCACCAATGTTTATAATGATAATACTGAATCAAACTTTAATAGTCAAACTTTAATAGTCTGGCTACCAATACAAGAAAGTGGATAAAAGGGGCGCCTGGGTGGCTCAGTTGATTAAGCGACTGCCTTCAGCTCAGGTCATGATCCTGGGGTCCTGGGATCAAGCCCCACATCAGGCTCCCTGCTCAGCTGGAAGCCTGCTTCTCCCTCTCCCACTCCCCCTACTTGTGTTCCCCCTCACGCTGTCTCTCTCTCTCTCTCTGTCAATTAAATAAATAAATAAAATCTTTAAAAAAAAAAAGTGGATAAAATTTAATTTTTAAAATCCACCAGAATGACTAATACTATTTTAAAGGTTTGGTGCCTCAAAAGGTATATTCCCAATTTTCCGAAACACAGCTCCCAAAATGATTTATTTTCCAGCTATTCAAGAAGGCCTTAGTTTTTGGGTATCATTGCTCATTCAATGGTTCAATAAGTTAGTTGCAGGTACTAGATGCCCATAACTTAAAGCTCCTAACCCTTAACATTGTATACTAGGTGAAAATGAACAACCTCCCAATAGTAAGTATATGCTGTTGGGATAAAAATGCTTTGCCCCACTAACTTTGACTTCTTCCATTTATAAGGGAAAATTTATCTTTGGCCAAATTTCCTACAGCAAAGATTGTTGGGAAGAAAATGCATTCTTGTGGGCTTTAGATATTTTTTTAAATCCCCACCAATAGATCACTAACTTATTGTTAATTGTTTGAAATAAATTATCTCCCACTTTCCTACCTTCATAGATATAGTATTATAAGTGTGCTTTCACCTCTGCTGTACTAATGAACCATACAGAAGAAACTTCCTTGGCATATTGAAGGAGCAGTGAGAGGGCCAGAGCAACTGGAGCAAGAGAAAGAGAGGGAGAAGGGGAAACCAGGGAAGAGGCGCATAGGGCAGGGTTCAGGGTAAAGGAGATTGCATGGGCCATCGTAAAGACTTTTGCTGTTATTCTGAATAGGCTGAGAAGCCATTGGAAGGTTTGGAGTAGAGGAATGACATGCACAGATTTAACTTTTATTTGGATCACTCCAGCTGTTGGGTTGAGAGGGGATGGCAGGGAGCAGGAGCAAAGCTAGAAGCAGAGAGCCTGGCTAGCCAACTCACTATAATGGAGGCATGAGAGGAGGGTGGCTAAGACCAAAGTAACAGCCATGAAGGTGATGGGTGTGAGGGCTGAATGATACAACATGAGCAAAGACATAGCAGAGTGATTGCATAGTCAGTCCCCAGTAGATGAGGGTTAATATCAGTAGGATGGCATTCTGAGCCCCAAGACTCATCAATAAATGGTAGGCTGGTCAAGTGACAGATCCAGCTGCGTGATCACAAGTCAGAGTCAATGTCAGGATTAGAAAAGGAACTTTTTGAACATTTCTACAAAGATCAGCCAAAATGAACTGAAATTGAGTCAAAACTAGAGTTTATGCTTCCCCTCCTTGAACTGTCTGCTTGGATCATTTAAAAAATTACACACACACACACACACACATACGCACACATGAAAAACCTGTGATCAAAAGGGTTGTTGAAATGTTGCAGTTGCCCAGAATCCAGCCTGGCCTTGCAGCACTCATAGATATTAAAAATCATTTCTAGGCTCTTATATTTTTTGGTTTAACAAGCACAAGAGGCCATGAACTCCAATATCTGAAGCAAACGTGTTAAACATCTGGGATCTGGCGTAAGTTTCTCCTGTGGGATGCATTGTTTGTGCAAACTTTTATTGAATAAAAAAAAAAGGACTGAGTTTCAAAATATTCGTGTAACCTAGTAAGAATATTTCTCTGAAACCAGAGTCAAAACACAGAGTTCTTCAAACCATTGAATAAACTTAATTTAAAATCAGGCTAGAAACCAGTTCTTAAAACAGAGAGTGTCTAAATGGAATCAAGCTTACGGATCCCGAGCTCTCACACTAACAAGAAATGGCTCGTCTAAATTAAGTGGATTTTTCCAGGTTAATGGCTGAGGCTCACAACCACTCTCAGAAAGGCATGGCAAGCTCTGTCACTTAAACACAGTTGATCTTGGGCAATTTACTTCACCTCTGGGCTTGGTTTTCCTTATTTCCTATTAAAAATTGGGAAAAAAAAATACTGCCCCACAGGTCTTGGAAATTTGTAAGCATAAAAAAGTAGAATACTAAGGGTGACAGAACTTTTAAAGCTCTCTAAAAGTAGACACATAGAAGAGGAAATATAGAGAGGGAGGAGGAAGAAGTAGAATGTAAGAGATTGTTATTAGAGTATGGGAGAGATCAAACCAGCTGAACAAAGCTCTGAAAGAAGAAAAGCTAAGGGGAGTCTTCTGGAACGTTCCTCAAGGATGGGACAACGTCTCATATTGTCTCCCCAAAGTGCCCAGGGCAGCAACTACTGACTGACAGACGGACAAGTCCTTCTGATTTCTACAACCCAACCCAACCCATTCTAAGGGTGGGTGCAGGTAAATACGCCTACCCCACAGCCTGTCTCTGGCAGGCTGAAGAACAGGAAGTAGAAAAGAAATATGTCTCCCAACAGGGGAATAGGTGTGACTCTTTCAATCCACATCTCCCTTCTGAGAGGGGCTGCCAGTCCTTGCAAAGTATTTTCATGCAGCTGAGCATCAGGAGGGGTTTGGCCTGAATGGTGGGCTGAGGGGCTGAGTTTGAGAGTTGGAGTTGTGCATCATAGGGTAAGATGGATTTGGAGTTTGGGGACTTCACGGGCAGAAGGGATGTGGAGGCAGGTTGAGCATGGAAGAGGGAGCCAATGAAAGAGCAGGGACAGAGAGCTAAAATGTACATTCCTCTCTGTCTCATCTCCCCTCTCAAATTCTCAATAAAGCTGACTACACACCCAAATGAAAATGTTGTTTGTGTTAGCTTCCCATGGGTGCTACAGGAAAGTAAAACAAACTTGGCTGAAAACAACAGAAATTTATTCTCTCACATTTCTGGAGGCTTAAAGTCCAAAATCAGTGTGTCAGCCAAGCCAAGCTCGCTCCCTCTGAAGGCTCTAGAGAAGAATCCTTCCTTGCCCCTTCTAGCTTCTGATGGCTCCGGGAAATCCTGAGTGCTTTTTGGCTTGTGGCCACATCATTCCAGCTCTGCTTCATCTTCACATGGCCTTCTTTCTCTCTGTGTATCTTTATATGTCCTCTATTTTTCCTATAAGAACATTCATCATTGGATCTAGGGCTCACCTTATTCCAGCGACCTCATCTTAACTTGATTAATTACATATCCAAAGACCCTATTTCCAAATAAGTTCACATTTTGATGTTCCATGTGGACATGAATGGAGGGGGGAGGACACTGTTTAATCCGCTAAAGCGTTGTTTCATCTTGTCTTTGTGGAAATCAAGCAAGAGGCAGAGTTTTATGTCAGGGTCAACTTGGCAAGGGACTGGGTTGGTAGTAAAAGGCCTTGTGAACCAAGTGAATTCAAGAGAAGTTCAGTGTTTGGAATCAGAGGTGACTATGAAAATAAAAGCTCCTCCGTCTCCCATGGGAATTTTCAGAAATCAGGAAGGGTTTTGGAATTCCATAGGGCATGGAATGAGGAGTTCAAGGCAATATTACCTAGACCTTGCAGACCAAGGAGACCACAGCTGGCTCTTGCGTTACCAATAAAACAAAGACACCTGTGAAAGGAGAAAACAGAGAAGTGGAAAAGAAGGAAGAACAAAAGCAAAAAAAGGTAGGGAGATGAGGAAGAAAGACAGATGAGTCTTTGAAGGATGACCAAGGAGAAAGAAGCACAAGCTCTTTAGAGTCGGGGTTAAGGATCTAGCATAAGATCTGGTATATAAAAAATACTCAAGATAAGTTTGGGGAAGAAAGAAAAGAAGAGAGGGTGGAAGGAGGGGAGGAGAGAGAAGGGAGGGAGCGAGGGAGGAATGCAGAGAGAGAGGGAGGATGGAGGGAGAGGACTCATGGCAGGTGAAAAGAGCTAGAGCAGGAATCAAGGAACCTACATGCCTGTCTACCACCAGGTCAAGGGGGCTAGTCCATCCCCCAGCCTCACCTCAGATCCTTCATTGTAAACAAAGTAATTGGACCTTGTGACATAATCTCTAAATTGTTTCAGACCTATATGGTCTCTATGGGGCATTATCAATAAAATTCAATAAAACTACCTCCCTGGTACATCCAGAGGGTATTGGAAGACAGGAAGTGTTGCTAGAAACCATATTCCCAGTTTGTAGAAAGTGAAGATGATTCTGGGGCACCAGGGTGGCTCAGCCAGTTAGGTGTCTGACTCTTGATCTCGGCTCAGGTCATGACCTTAGGGTCATGGGATCCAGCCCCGCATCAGGCTCTGCCCTCAGCTGGGAGTCTGCTTGAGATTCTCTCTCTCCCTACCCCTCTTACCACCTCACCCTCCACCCCCCTCTCATGCATGCATGCTCTCTCTCTCGCTCTCTCTCAAATACATAAATCTTAAAAAAAAAAAAAAAAGAAAGTGAAAATGATTTCAAGTCTGAAATGAAATGGAAATTGCTAAGGGTATGCTTAAGCAAATGGGGCCACTCTGGTCCTCCAAATTCTAGGAACTGTTTATAAACTGAGTCGTGGCTCAGGCGAATGGCTTAGATATTTAGAATATTTGAGGTGAAGAAAGGCATGGGCAATTGCTGCTTGCTGGATAAGAGGGAAGAGAAGCACCAAGCATTTCTATGTGCAGCATCTTATTTCTCAAAACAACAAGGAGGTAGCATTATTTCCATTTAACAGATGGGGAAAGTGAAGTTCATAAAACCTCAGCAACTTACTCCAGGTCACAAGCTGGTAAGTGGCAGAATTGGGACCCAAATCCAGCTCTGTTCAACTCCAATCCCAGTGGTCCTCCTGCCTCACCAGACTGACACAATTACACCCAGGTGTCTGAATTTTAGAGAGCAAAATTCCTATAAAGAACCTGAGTGGTGTCCAGCTCAGTTTTCCATCCTCTGGTGTAAAGAAAGCAGACATGGTTTGAATTGAGAGTGATGGTTATCTGGCCAGGGGCCAGAGCAAAGAGTTGTGAGAGCAGGGATTCTTAACAAGGTCAGAGCCAGTAACAGAGGAGAAGCTGGATAAAAATTTGTTGAGGAGTTGTGTAGGAGCACCTGGGTGGCTCAGTTGGTTAAGCGTCTGCCTTCAGCTCAGGTCATGATCTCAGGGTCCTGGGATTGAGCCCCGTGTCAGGCTCTCTGCTCAGCGGGGAGTCTGCATGTTCCTCTGCCCCTCCCCCTGCTCATGTTTGCATTCTCTTTCTCAAAGAAATAAATAAAATCTTTAAAAAAAAAAAAAGTTGAGTAAATACAGGATTCAGGGTTAAAATTTTCTATCAGTCACAAAAGAAGGATCTCAGACTCCAAGAGGCCACGTGACTTGCCCTAGGTCAAGAGAACCTAGAAGAGTTCTCTCTTTTTTCCAGAGAGAGTTGGGAAAAGAACCAAAGATGTCTAGACTTCCAGACTAGAGGTCTTCCCACCACATTACCATAACTCCTTAGGTCAACAGAATTTTTCCTTTTTAATTTTAATTAAATGCAGTATACTTTGGGGGAAAATGAATGCTAACCTCCAACCAAGAACATTTATTTGCCTAATGGGTTGACTAGAAAATGATTCTGCTGCTTCAGGAAGCTACTAGGTGGCATGGTTAGTGCAATTTTCAGTTCTCATGTTACACTATGAGTCACTTTTGTTTATCTTAGCATTCTTTCCTCATATGTGGTATGCGCAGACCATAATCACTGAGGATAGGCACCCCATCACTCACTCAAGGAAGTGACTGACTCTCTGTGAGTGGATGACTAAACATATTTGATCATCGAGGTCAAAGACCAGATCCCCCATCAAGGTCAAAGACTGGATCCTTGGGTTCTCATCCCCAAGGGGCCACCTTCTCCTCATCCCCAGGGCCACTTCTCAGAAGGACCCTCAGAGCTCATCACATTCTCTCTGTCCACACACACACTTCTGACCATCTTCGGAATACCTCCAACTGGATGTCTTACAGTCATTTCAAGTTCTGTCCAAGGTATCCGTGTCATTGAGACCCATGTATTTACTCCACTGTATGTAAATTATACCTCAACAACAAAAAATAAAATAAATAAAATAAAATAAAATAAAGAAGCAGGCTTAAAATGGAATTCATCTTCCCCCACTACCAACACTCCTCCTCCTGAAGTATTTTTTAACCTGGTTCTGGGGATCCCTTAGCCTCCACACCCAATACGTCACCAAGACCTATTGATTCCATCTACTGCAATTCTCTTGAATTTTTCCCCTTTTCCTCCATTTTCTCTTGCCAGTTTCCACGATCACATTCACTCACATGACACTGACCCCCCTACTTTGTGCCAGGCACTGTGCCAGCCCTTCAGTCTATAGTGATGAGCAACACACCATGTCCTGAAGGAGTTTGCAGTTTCCGTGTGGTAATCACAACTTTGGAGATGCAGGTAATGCACAAGGAGCGATTTGCTCTACACAGGAGCAGGGGGTGGGGTGGCAGGGCAGTTGGAGTTTCAGGCATGGAACTGACCTCTGAGGGGAATGTTGACAGATAAACAGGCATCTGCCAGGTGGGTAAAGAGGAGAAATGGCAAGGAGGACAGCTCTAGCAAGAACATCTGGAGAGAATATATAAGCCTTTCAGGTTGGGGGGAGTTTGTTTCTGAACTGATTATAAAAGAGGGGCAGGCGGTGGGAGAAGGAGCCAGAGAAGCAGGCAGGGACCAGACCGTGGAAGGCTGTGTCAACCACGTTCAGGTGTTTGAACCTTAACCTGTGGGCAGAGTGGAAGTCAGTAGAGAGTTTCAAGCAAGAAACTAGTCAGCTTCACTCTAGAAAGATCAGTTTAGAGATAATGATCTCTTATGTGAACAACCGCAACAATTTTCTTGACTTCTGTCTCCCCCATCTCCACATACCATTTCCAAAATGTTCTTCCTAAAAATGAGACCATGTCCCTTCCCTAGTTAAAAAGCAAAACAAAGCAAAATAAAACCCCTACAATAGCTCCCCACAGCAGACAACAGCAATTCCCAAACTCTAAAGAAAATTGTTCCTGGAGATGCTGATAGTTGTTCTAGCAGGGGACACGTATCCCTTGCAAGTAAGTTTGATTAACCTTTATACAAAATTAAACATGTTTCCTTTTTATTGCAGAACTTCTCAGAGCCTTTAATTTTCTTTTCTTTTCTTTTTTTTTTTTTTTAAGTTTTCATCTATTTATTTGAGAGAAGACAGAGAAAGAGAGCACGAGTTGGGGGAGGAGCAGAGGGAAAGGGAGAAGCAGACTTCCCGCTGAGCAGGGAGCCCGACTCAGGGCTCGATCCCAGAACCCTGGGATCATGACCTGAGCCGAAGGCAGATGCTTAACTGACTGAGCCACCCAGGTGCCCCAGAGCCTTTAATTTTCTAATGTCAACTGTGAATCTTTAAAGAGGAGATTCAGATTCCCCAGTTTATTACACAAGTGAACTCTTCCATCTGAGCACTGGCTAGCACCTCCACAGACTAGTGTTCTGTGAAGTGATGGCCTCTACACTAAGTCCAAGCTCAATTAGATGAACAGGGACATAAATAGCCTGGCCTCAACTTCCATCACTCCCTGCCATACACATGTCTCTTCACCCTCTGCTCTGACCACGCTGTCTTCCAGAACCGTTCCCTTCCTATGCTTGAGGAGTTCTTGGTCATTCTTTAAGGCATAGCCGAATATCAACTCCAATGTGAAAAAGTGGTGTATGGGTGGCAGTTACAAGGATATACAAAAGACTAAAAAGACTAAAGGCTGCTATCCATAAAACCACACTGTGTTTCTTAAATTCCACATATGAGTGAAGAAACAAAACAGATGAACATGGGGAAAGGAAGGAAAAATAAGATGAAAACAGAGAGGGAGGCAAACCATAAGAGACTCTTTAAAAAAAAAAAAAGATTTAACACCCAAAGAACAAAGAATCCAATCAAGAAATGGGCAGAAGACATGAACAGACATTTTTCCAAAGAAGACATCCAAATGGCCAACAGACACATGAAAAAGTGCTCAATATTGCTCGGCATCAGGGAAATCCAAATCAAAACCTCAATGAGATACCACCTCGCACCAGTCAGAATGGCTAAAATTAACAAGTCAGGAAACGACAGATGTTGGCGGGGATGCGGAGAAAGGGGAACCCTCCTACACTGTTGGTGGGAATGCAAGCTGGTGCAGCCACTCTGGAAAACTGTATGGAGGTTCCTCAAAAAGTTGAAAATAGAGCTACCATATGATCCAGCAATTGCACTACTGGGTATTTACCCCAAAGATACAAAAGTAGGGATCCAAAGGGGTACGTGCACCCCAGTGTTTATAGCAGCAATGTCCACAATAGCCAAACTATGGAAAGAGCCAAGATGTCCATCGACAGATGAATGGATAAAGAAGTTGTGGTATATATATACAATGGAATATTATGCAGCCATCAAAGGAAGGAGATCTTGCCATTTGCAACGACGTGGATGGAACTGGAGGGTATTATGTTGAGTGAAATAAGTCAAACAGAGAAAGACATGTATCATATGATCTCACTGATATGAGGAATTCTTAATCGCAGGAAACAAACTGAGGGTTGCTGGAGTGGGGGGTGGGGTGGGAGGGATGGGGTGACTGGGTGATAGACACTGGGGAGGGTATGTGCTCTGGTAAGCGCTGTGAATTGTGCAAGACTGTTGAATCTCAGATCTGTACCTCTGAAACAAATAATGCAATATATGTTAAGAAAAAAAAAAAGAAGAAGAAGAAGGTAGCGGGAGGGGAAGAATGAAGCGGGGGAAATCGGAGGGGTAGACGAACCATGAGAGACGATGGACTCTGAAAAATAAACAGGGTTCTAGAGGGGAGGGGGTGGGAGGATGGGTTAGCCTGGTGGTGGGTATTGAGGAGGGCACATTCTGCATGGAGCACTGGGTGTTATGCACAAACAATGAATCATGGAACACTTCATCTAAAATTAATGATGTAATGTATGGGGATTAACATAAGAATAAAAAAAAAGATTTTATTTATTTTATTTGAGAGTGAGAGAACAAGCTGAGGGGAGAGGCAGAGGGAGAGGAGAAGCAAACTCCCCACTGAACAGGAGCCTGACTCAGGGCTCAATCCAAGGACCCTGGGATCATGACCTGAGCCAAAGGCAGACACTTAACTGACTAAACCACCCAGGCGCCCCTAAGAGACTCTTAACCATAGGGAACAAACTGAGGGTTGCTGGAGAGGAGGTGGATGGGGGGATGGGGTAACTGGGTGATGGGCATTAAGGAAGGCATGTGATATAATGAGCACGGGTTGTTGTATGCAACTGATGAATCATGAAATTCTACCTCTGAGACTTAAAAAAAAAACAACAATCAACAAAAAGCCACACCATGTACCATTTTGGAATTGTTTGGGTGAATAATTCTGTAATCTGTGAATCCGTGAAGAGTGCTAGATTATGTTTTACAAAGAAAGGGAAGGGCTGTTGCTAGCACAGAGACCCTGGTCTCTGGAAACTGTGCACTGTCCTGTATTTAAAGGGAGTCTGGTTTTTCCCAGCCTCTCTGCTCCAGATTACATGAAGAATCTAGGCACTGTGTCCAGCCCCTAGATGCCATGATGGACTAGGAACAAAGAGAGGGCTAGATTTTTTTTTAAATGTATTTCTGGGAATGAGTGGGGGTAGCCTGGCCCCTGGACAGGGGGTGTTGGAATGAAGGAAATTGACCCTAGAATGGAGAGACTGGAGATCAGAAGGAACCCTGAGAAGGAATCCTCATGAAGAACAACCACAAGGAAGACCCAGGGTTGGATCACCAGATGAAGATACTTTCTTTTTTGTGCAGGGACAACAGGAGAAGAAGGAGGAGGAGAAGAAGGAGGAGGAGGAGGAGGAAAAGGAGAAGGAGGAGAAGGAGAAGGAGGAGGAGGAGGAGAAGAAGAAGGAGGAGGAGAAGGAGGAGAAGGAGAAGAAGAAGAAGAAGGAGAAGGAGGAGGAGAAGGAGGAGAAGGAGAAGAAGAAGAAGAAGGAGAAGGAGAAAGAAGAAAAAAGGAAGAAGAAGAAGAAGAAGAAGAAGAAGAAGAAGAAGAAAAGCAAGTCCTGGTTCTATTCAGGAAAGGGATGCTCTGAAGCCTGGGGAGAAATTCTGTGTGCTGGGAAGAGAAGACAAGAGGAGCTGGAAGAGCTGTACTTTGCCCCTCAGATCCCACTGTGCTTTCACTGGATGGGTCCTAGCCCTGACCCCCTCCTTCCAACTTGGGATGGAGATCCAATGGTGGGGGTGGAGGGGCAAGTCAGAGAAGGGAAAAGGAGAATGAAGAGAGGACAGGGAAGAAATGGGAAGAGAGAGCAGAGGGGCAAAGAACTCCCTACCCCCCCAACCCCGTGACCCCACTCAGAAGCACAGCAAGCAAGTGGAGTTGAACCTCCGGAGGAAGAATAAGACCACCAGCTCCATGTCCACACTCCACCCCTTCTTTCCCACCTCAGCCTTCAGCAGGTTGTTGAAGAGCTGAGTAAAACCTGGTGAAAATTAAGAATCAGAGCCGCCTTGAGGCAGTTTCCCAAGATGCAAGCACGTAGGGAATGTTTGTGAAGAGCCCAGTATTTATTAGGTGAGTATCAGCAGTATTAACGGGAAGGAGCAACCACCTCTCCTCCCAGGCCTGCCCCATCTAGAGATGTTGCCCCAAATGCGGCAACCTGCTCCTTTTTGGTGGGCCTTATTGTCCCCAGATCCTTATAGTATACCTGGGAGCTCTTCACCACCTACTTGTGTGAAGTCCTGGCTTGTACGATGAAAAAGATGCTGTGGAATTTTTTAAAACCAGTATGGAGGACCCTAAGAAGATAATACATTCCAAAGTCCCAACAGGGAAAAAAGCAGGAGGCCAGGGGGGTCTGGCTCTCCCCAAATATGCATAAATTCTGAGCGGAAAAGATCCTCGTGACTAACCATGATTTTCCTGGAAGAAGTAGATTATGATTTCGATGTGCCTTTGCACATAAAATGTCAACGGGTTACTGGACCTGGCGTGGGTCTGCTTTTCAGAAAGACTGGCAAGATGCTGTGTGGAAATGCCAGGCTTGGGGTGGAAATCTCCATGGGGTATTTTTCAATGCGGAACCAGAAAAAAACAAAACAAACCCAAAACATAAGACTACAGGTTACTGTAGGGCGCCTGGGTGGCTCAGTTGGTTAAGACTACAGGTTACTGTAAAGAGCTATGTTATTTGCAAATGCCCCAGCCTGGTATCACACCCACGATGGTTTTTTTGGTAAACATTTTTAAGAGCAGGGGGATGTTACATGTCACAAATGTAACAGCAATCCAGGCTCCTCTTTATAGATAAATTACAAATGGTTTCGTACAATGAAACACAGAAGAACTCAAGGCACCCGTTTTAGAGTCTTTAAAGTAGAGTTGCTATCTGGTGACACAAGCCAGTTCTGCAACATCAGATGCATCCTGTAGAAGGGTGAATCCAAGAATTAGAAAAAAAGGCTAGGTTGAAACCAGAACAATTTTCCCCAAACAAAAACTACTTTTACATGACATCAAGCCACCCAATGACTCTCTGGCTCTAAATCAGTAATAACTAATTAATTAATCCTGATAAATTAGTGTCATAACTGATGTAGGAAAGAACATCAGGGTTCAAAGCCTATGGCCAAGAAAGAATTCTTGAGACGTCTTTGGTGCAAACGTGTGATTTTATGTAAGCACGTCTTTGGTGCAAAGGTGTGATTTTATGTAAGCACGGGGACAAGACCCGTGGGCAGAAAGCTGCAGCAGGGTCATGAGGAGCGGCCCATTATATACTCAAGTTGGGAGGGGTCTAGGGAGAGGGTAAGCCTCCCAGATATTTTGGAAACAAGATTTCCAGGACCCTGAGGGGGCTTGCTATTGTTAGGAAAGGCCATTTACTACTGTTTAGTAAACCCTCAGTCATGAGACCCTTCAGATGTATATCGCTGGGCCATATGCTTGGAGGTTGATTGCCAACACTTATCTTGGGGGGTTTAGAGATAAAGGAAGTTTCCAAAGGAATTTTTATATGTTAAAGTAGACTTACAGGATCCTTGGGGTGGGGGGGTGGTCAGGCTAGGATTGTCTTTCGCCCTTAGCAGAATATTAACATTGAGGCAGTTGAGTCCCTAGAAGGTCACTCTGCCTGTTTCAAGGACATGTCAGTGGCTGTAGGTAGTAAGGAAATTGAATAATTTTTCTTCTACCTTTGTTTCCCACATCAATAATGACCTTGATGTTTGCATCTATGTACAATTTACCCCTACCTTCATTTTACATTATTGCTCAAGAATATCCCAAATTCTGGGGCTCCTGGAGGGGAGGGTTCAGTCGGTGAAGCATCTGCCTTCAGCTCAGGTCATGATCCCAGGGTCCTGGGTTGGGCTCCCTGCTCAGCGGGGAGCCTACTTCTCTCTCTCTCTCTCTCTCCCCCCTGTCTCTCTTCCTCTGCCCCTCCCCCCGCTAGTGTTTTCTCTCTCTCTCTCTCAAAATAAATAAAATCTTTGAAAAAAGAATAAAAAAGAATATCCCAAATTCCTGAAAAAAAAAAAAAAGTGCTGTTAGTCACTGCCTGTGAACATATAATTCCCCTCTATGAGAAGACACCAATATCGGCAACTTAGTAGATGATTCCCAGGTTGAAACCTGGGTTTATTTCACCCCTGTGGTTTATTTCACTGATGGCTGTAGGCAAAGATTCATAATGAGGAAGCATTAGCAAGTCAAAGATTCTAACTGGAGCTGTCCTCCCAAGAGCTGCCAAAGTGATAATAAATCTTGCCTTTCCGTGCTCCCTTTGTCCTGAAGCCTCTAGGCTTTTTGTTTTCTTTAATCTTTCAGTTGCTCACAGTTTCTAATGAAGACATCAGCCATTTGTTAAATAAAGGCACTAAGAAATTCGAGAACAAGAATATCAATAAGAAGGAAAACTGTGTATTTGTTTGTGGTTGATGAGCATCAGCCAGTTCCAAATTAATGAAGAGCTTTAACAAATGTTTGCTTTTTTTTTTCTTTTCTAGAAAAGGAAACACTGCATTTCAAAGTATAAAGTCTGTTGGGGCACCTGGGTGGCTCAGTTGGTTAAGTGTCTGCCTTTGGCTCAGGTCATGATCCAGGAGGGGCCTGGGGTCCCAGGACTGAGCCTGCATTGGGCTCCCCGCTCAGCAGGCAGTCTGCTTCTCCCTCTGCCCCTCACCCTGCTCGTGCTCTCTCTCAAATTAATAAATAAAATCTTAAAAAACAAAAACAAACAAACAAAAAAGTACAAAGTGTATCGGGTGCCTGGGTGGCTCAGTCAGTTGAGAGTCTGACTCTTGATTTCAGCTCAGGCCATGATCTCAGGGTCTTGAGATCAAGCCGTGGGTCAAGCTCCACAGTCAGCACCTGAGTCGGCTTGAGATTCTCTTTCTTCCGCTCCCCCTGCTCATGCTCTAAGTACGTACGTAAATAAATAAATAACATCTTTAAAAAAAAAAAGTTCTCAAAGTACAAAGTGTATCAAAAAGAAAGAAAATTTTCACCTAACGATTTTGTTTTCTTTCAACTTATTTAATAATTGTAAGCTGAGGCATCTTATACTAAATTTCAAATATGTATCTCTAGATGTTCATAAGAATTTTTAGTTGTATAAAATAGGTATGTCTTAATAATTACGACAATCTAACCAAAATCGTTTTGTTCACACTGCTAAAAGGCACCAATCACATTGTATTTCAATTTTGTCCCGCGGGCTGCATAAACCCTTGGGAAACTATCTTATCCATATACTGTATCTGTCTCGTTCATCTCTCTGAAGCCAGAAACCGGCTGAACCAAAGTTGGGTGGGTGGCTGCTCAACCAAAGCACGTCCCCCTCTAAAGACAAAAACCTGCAAACAGGATTTCATGTGTTGAGAGTGGAGTAGAGAATACCTGCTCCTTTGTCGTGTCATCTCTCTCCGGACTCATGGCTTACCCAGCTGAAGAATTTATGCACATTAAACAGGCCACAAAAATACATTTATAACCACTGCAGATGAAGTAATCAGACCTACTTAAATGTTTTCACCATCTGGAAAAATAACACCCCAAGGGCCAAGACAGTTACCTAAGAAAATTTCTAAGTCCATTACCCAGGCCTGAGAGGCAACAGGTAGGTGGATTCCATGCCAATTAGGAAATGTTATGATTGGCAAACCACTGTGAAACTCTAAAATTGCAGTTTAATGGAAATGCTGGCTGTCATCTCCCAAGTACATTTCAAGGAATCACAAAGCTTTAGCCTGAGAGGCAGCTGAGTGGATGTTTTCATCCATGTTGAACCCAGAAGATTAGGAGGTAACACAAGGACTTTTGCAGGTGTCCCAGCCCGTAATCCGGCGCCCCTTCTACCAAAGAACTTTCATTCTTCAGGACTTGATGAAGCAGTCCAGAGCAGGGCTCATATGACAGGCTCTCGGCCCAGCTCAGGGATGAGGCAAAGCCGACAAGCACGGGCTCCGAGAGCCCAAGTATCTGAGCCCAAGGGAAGACGCAGTCCCATCAGACTCCGGGGAAGCACAGAGACTTCCTGTTGCTTCTCTGTGACTCAGAGAGCAAGCTTATCCCCAACCTTGTGAATAAAAGATTTCCCAAGGGGTGGGGGAACCCAACAGCTTTTCCGGTCCTAGGAGCCTCTATAACGATTTCCCAAATGTTTTGGGTTTGGCCTTACAATACACACTTTGCCCCAGGGCATTTTCCCCTTAATTTTTAGGCCCCAGTGTATTTTAAGGTAAATTGATCCCACATGCTTCTGATTCATTTACACTGAACTCATCAGACCATGTTTGGAAAGAGCCATCTGAGGTCCAAGAAGCCCTTTGAGCCTGCTTTTATGAGTCTCTCCGTGCCTTTTTTTTCTTAGAAGCAGGAAGCCACATTTTGACGTGGACACATAAAAGGCGAGCCCCAGAGACTCGGGTCTGGTTCCAAGTGTGGCACCTCTGAACCGATGGGTCCTCAAATCACCAAGACACAGGCTGCCTTCCTTCCTTTCCTGACATTAAAGGAAACCTTACCCTTGTGCTGGGTTGAGCCAAAGTCGGAAATTCAGAGCTGCCTGGTGCTGAGCTCACGTAAACCATCAGCATTCCGAACTCCACACCGATCCCTGACACCCAAGCCTCCCACACGAGGGGAGCCCCAGGCTCACGACCACCTCCTGCTCTTTTGCTCTGCGGAGAGCTGAGCAGGGGGGCCCCCAGCGCTGGCAAGCCTGTAGGAAACTGTCCTTACTCTTCCAAGCAACGAAGCCGAGGCATTCTGAGCCGTTTGTTGTTGATGTTGTTAGAAACATCCCTTGAAACTGACCGCCCGATGGGAAGTGGCTTGGATGTGCTTCATTTTAGAGAAAGAAGAACCACAGCCAACAGCAAAGTCAGGTGTGTAGGAGTATGGGTGAGAGAAATGCCGTCTGGGCGCAAGGGAGCCAAAGATGCTCTTCCCTCCGCTGAAGACCCAGCTGTGAAGGATCCATGAAACCCCTACTTGCACTGTTGACTCTCTTTGCCCCTGCCTGGGGTTCTGAGTCTTGAAGGAAAGCCAGAGTCCCCGATCAGAAAAAGGATGATGAACCCCGCATATAACCAAAAAGATGCTGAGGGCAAGGTGACCAAGTCAGGGCCATATTTGTCCCCCCTCGCTTTATGGGGTTTATAACAATGCATTCTCAACTCCAGCTATTTACTAGAATTTTTAAAAGTCCCAAAGCCTGGGCCCTACCAAAAACCAACTAAATCAGAATCTCTGGGGGCAAAGCCCAAGAAATCAGGTTTTTTTCTTAAAAGCTCCACGAGTTATCCTACTATGCAGTCAGGGTTGAGGACCACTGATTTAAAGTAACGCGAATACACTTGTGTTCTGGAAGAGTACCTAGAAATAATTTACATGCCAGAGGGATGGTTGTTTTCTAATTGAATGAATAGGATTCAGGCTGATGCTAGCCCCTACCTTCCCCCACCTGCAGCCCTCTGCCCCGCCCCCAACTCGCCTGAGTTCTAAAGAACGATCAAGCTCTCCAGGGAGTGTTTAAGTCAGCGCACAATAAACAGGTTTAAAGAGAACTAGAACCAACCCCGAATGCTGAATCATCTACGATAGTCAAAATGAACCAAACACAAGATCTCTTCAAATATTTAATCAGTTTAGAGACCTCTGCCTTCCAACCCAGTTGGGTAAAAATTCTCAAGAAACACGATCAAGGGGTCCTCGAAGAAAACACTGGGGTAAAATGGAGAGGAGACTGGGTTTGGGAAGTCAGAACATAACATGTGTCTTAAGGCCTTTTTAAGGAATCCTACCACTTAATTTTTTAAAAATACTCAAAATGCACAAGAAAGGATTAAACAGTTATACAAATTTAAGGACAACGAAAACTTCTTTGATGGCCGAAAATGCCACACATGGTTTGGAAATAGACTCTTTAAAAACCCTTAGATCCTGCTGGGGTTTCTTTCCGTAGCCTTCTCTGTGCATACAAGAAGTGAACTAGCTACAGCCAAGGGGCCCGGTGAGCTCTCTGGGGGCCTTGGCAAAGAAGCGATCGGCGAGGGACAGAAAGAAGGCGTGGAAGAGGTGACAGGAAGCTGTTCACAGTCTTTGAACATGGACTCAGACCCCAGCGAGCCTAATCTATTTCCTTCGAAAAATATGAAAAGAAACTGAAGGCCTTGAAAAATCACCGTCGATCTCAGGTCAGGGTGCCAATAATACTTTCCGATAACTGCGTCGTAAGAATTAGGGGAAGCATGTCCTTCAGAGTGACGGGTCTACCATGCTATAGGCAGGCTCAGGACATCGGGCCGACTCCTCGGGAGACGGTCAGCAAGAAAAGCGTAACATCTGTCCCACTTTACTCTCCCTCTCGTTTCTTCTCTTCTCCTGTCCCTTGGTGCTGTTGAGAGGCAGTGTCAGCGGCCCCCCAGCCCAGGGCTCAGAATGGGTACTGGGACACATATATCCGCAGTCGGATCACGGAGCTGCCTCTGAAGTTGATGACGGTGTTGACAGTGATCATTTCCAAGTCCAGCTGGATGTCCCTCGGCCCTTTGATGGGGCGTGTCATCACCAGGGTGGCACTGATGGGACCGGTTTGCTGTGGGCAGATACCAGGGATACCAGTTAGACAAGGCCTGGCCAACGTAAGGAGACAGGTGAGCGGGAGCCCAGAAGTGCTCAAGCAACATGGGAGAAGGTTGGGGAAAGCTGTTGGTTTGGGGGGGTGGGGGGCGGGGGCTCTTGTGCAATCACCAAAGCAGACGGCCAGGTGATCTGGCCTCAGGTGCCTCTGCAGCCCCAATCGGGGCACTCCCCTTACAGCCCTGCAGTCAAACTGGACCCCCTTGGTGCTGCATTCTCCCCTTGGCTTTGCCCACGTCCCACCTGGCTTTTTCCTGCTAACTCTCCAGGGCTGCCCTGAACTGTAATTCCTCAGAGGAGCATTCTCTACTTCCCCCAACCTCATTCAGGTTACCCTGGGACCCTCTGCCACTGCGCCCAGTCTGCCCAGGGTGGAAAGTTCTCATCGCTGTGCATCACCGTCCACACTAACCAGTCTGTGTTGGATGTCTAAGTCCCTGCCAGGCTACGAGCTCTGTAAGAGCCAGGACTGGGATCAGGTTTTTCACCGCTGTCCTCCCCCAGAACCCAGCCTGCTGCCAGGCACACGGTAGGTGCTTAGTAAATCTTATCTTGAATGAAATAATGAGGAACTGATGGAACTAACCGCATGTCATAGGGCTATCACTTCATTGCTCGGGGGGGCTCAGCTCTATAACGACGGTTTGTACCAGATCACCAGTTCTCAAGCAAACAGCCTCCAATGCACCTAGGACGTTTTTTCCTAAACAAACAATTCCAGGGACCCATTCCAAGATTTTCTGCTCTAGTGGATGTTTGGATAATGCTGGGGGAAAGTATAATTTGTTTACAGGCCTCCAGGTGGTTCTGACGTGCAGTCCCTGTGGGAGCTCCCATTAAACACCCTGTGGGTCCTCCAGCCTCACCACCCCGTGACCCTAGTGCTATAGCCCTAATGATTTCTTGTGAGCTCTTCTCCTCCACTGAGTCTTGCTCTAAGACTTCTGAGGAGCTCAGCAGGGAGTCTGCTTCTCTGCCTGCCGCTCCCCCTGCTTGTACATGCTTTCTCTCTCTCTCTGACAAATAAATACATAAAACCTTAAAAGAAAAAAATTGAGAAGTGCTGATCTAGAAGCACAAGACCCAATCTGGGGATGCTGGCTGTCATACTAAAGGTATGTCTCATTATTTCCCTGTTTTCTAAATAAGCAAACCAAGGCCCAGTGAGGTTAAGCCATTACATAGGGTCACCAGCTAGTAGAGGCAGAGCTGCCCAATCCCAGGCCTTTTCCACTGCACACGATTATCAGAAGAGACAGCTGTGTGTTTTTACTTCTTCTCCCTAGCACTGCCCTTCAGGAGAGATGCTCACGGGTCCATGCAGTGGCCAGACAGTGGGCTCCTGGAGAGGACGTAGCGTGAGAGAATAAGGAGATGCCGGGCTATCACTTTCTATAAGCTGCAGAGCCCAGCACAGTGCCCAGAGACTGAAAGCAACAGGCTTGCAAAATCAAGAAGCCTGGCTTGCTGAAAGCCACACCGGGTGTTTTATCTGTCTCCATAAAGGGAGGGCTCCCCACAAAGATCCGACATCCCCAAGAGCTGCCACAAATAGGACAAGGGCGGGGCAGGCGGGTAGGTGCTGGCCAGGTACTGGGACCTCCCCTGTGCACTAGGCTATCAACAGCCTGACACCCATGCAATTTCCTCTTGGCATCCGCCGCCTCTCTTTCCGTCAGCACTGGCGCAATTGGCACCTCCTTACACAGAGGACTTCCTTGTCGACTCCTGCAAAACTTCGGAGCACTGGGCCAGCATTTCAGAAGGGACAACCACACAGGGAAATGCCCATGGCATTTACATATACAAATATCCCACCAGCTTTCACTGTTTGCATGAACGAAGGCCAAGGGCTGAGGACCTTGAGCTGTGGGCGGCCCTCAGGAGGGAGATCTGCAGAGCTCAAGGTCCAGGAGGGGACTGGAACGACTGGGACCTTCCAAGTTGTTCACTTGGGCTTTCCTGATAAAGATCTCCGGAGGATCATTGCCTCTCCCATCTGGAAGGAACCCTAGAGGTCAGCGGGTCTGAGGTCCGCCCGGGGCCAGATCTGCAGCAGCCTGAGGAAGACCTGCCCATAAGCCCATGGGAGGACTCAAGCACCTGACAGGGGAGCCGGGGACAGCTACGTCCACTACTCATTAGGCTTTTGGGGCATAGTCAGGGCATTGATGAAAGAGGCCTCCCGAGAGTCCCTGCTCATTGGGAGGCTTCATGGTCATTGATGCAAAATGATGCTTATGATCCCAGGCGTTTGGCCATGACCTTTCGTACATCTCTTATTTAATCTTCATTACCCTACGATGTAAGTAGGTGAAGTACACTACAGAAAGTCACCAAACTAGCCCATGACACCAGAGTATCTGACCCCCCAAATCCTGCTCTGACCACTACGCTCTGTGATAAGGTCTCAGGACCTCTCAATTTCCTGACCACCCACCGCACGGACTCTACGGAAGAATCACCACCTTACTCTGTAAACGTTGGCCTGGTGGCGTGGCCCCCTCCCCACTGGTGTGGGTTCCTCAGGGACGGAGGCCACATCCTGTTTGTTCCTGGACTCTCAGTGCCTGACTCAAAGCCGCACATGACACACTGCTGAATTTATGTTCGTGCTGGAAGAAGGGATGAGCGAGGCCGACCACAGCGAAAGCAGATTGCAAACTGCTCACCCGACGTGCGTCTTCTTGGCCTTGCTCTCACACACGCTCGGGGCTGTTCTGAATCAACCCACGGGACGGCTCTGTCTGACTCAAGCAAGGAAGTCAGCTTGCCTTGGACCTGCCACCTGATCCACACGTGTCATGGAGGAAACGTGTTTTGGCACAGTCTGAACCCCATGACCGTGCTCCTTCTTCTGGCCCTAATTGTGTCCCCGAGGCACCTGGCCAAGGCCAGTCAGCCACCACAGGCTGCCAACAGTGCTCGTGAAAGGGGCATGTGGGCACGTGCGTGTGTGTGGTTTGCTGTGTGCTTGTAACACACTCCGCGAATCTCAGGGTGGGGAAGCCTGAATGGCCCTCCAGCCCCACCTCCCACACCACGCTCCAGTCCCTCAGCAGCGCTGCCAAGGCTCCAGGGCCCGGGAGCTCACAGCCTCCTGTCAACAGTAGCAGCATCCATCACAGCAAAAACAACGCTATTCGGGGGGCCTGGGGGGCTCAGCCGTTTAAGCGTCTGACTCTTGGTTTCGGCTCAGGTCATGATCTCAGGGTCGTGAGATCAAGCCCCATGTTGGGCTCCAGGCTCAATGTGGAGTCTGCTTGAGATCCTCTCTCCCTCTCCCTCTCTCCCTCTCCCGCTTGGGCTCCTGCGCTCTCTCTCTCAATAAATAAATAAAATCTTTAAAAAAAAGAAACAATGTTATCAATACAAAGTAACTAACACTTATTGAACACTTTCTACTATTACTAGAAGTTAAACTAGACTTTTCTTGTTATCTCAGTTTCTGCCGAATCCCAAAGCTAGAAGAGTAGGGGAAAAGACGCCACATCCTAAAGGGAGGTGTTAGAGAAGGGAGAGATTTTGATACCCGCCTGCCTGGGTGCAAATCCTGCTCAGGTGCTTCCTAGCTGTGAGACCATGGGCAAGTTCCTCAGCCTCTCTGTGCCTCAGTGCTCACATCTGTAAGCTGGGACGGTCGCGCAGGCCCTGTGTCACAGGACTGTTGGAGGGAGGAAGGGAGTGACGTATGGGAGGCGGCTGGCGCGATGGCGGGCCCACGCCGAGCCCTATACAGGATTTGCCGCCACTGTCCTTTGGGTAGTTCCTGTAGCCACGACTTGCGACGCAGTGGCCAGCCCGATCTGTTTCCCTCCCTCTCACCACCATGCTGCATTAAACACGCTTCCCAGCCCCACCTCAAGCCAGGGGGGGTTTCGAGAGAACTGTTCAGGGATGTGGGTCCTCTGGTGTTTAAGAGTGCAGACAGCGGTGCCTGACTCTCCTGGAGAAGTCTACACACGACAGCCCAGATACCCGGAGCCGTGGAGGGGGGGGCAAGGGCTGTTAGGGTCTTGCCAGAAACATATTAGCATACAGGCAAGATACCAGCCCCTGGGACCTTTTCTCATCTCTTCTAACCGGGGCTTCTGAGACTCCCCTGTTTTTAGACCATCCCAGCCCCAGAGGCAAGGACTGGAAGATTCTGCCTGGAGATAGGGAGAGGGAGGTGGAGACCTCAGATACGCTGTCCTCTCACAAGCCCTGGGGGTGGGCGGCTCCCTTCAAAGTGGAGAAGCTTCCATGGGCCTAGAGATCCTCACAGTGCCCCTGGAGGACTGCATGCTGTATTTGTTAGAAATGCAGGTTCCTGGGTAGAGTGGGCTGAATAATGGCCCCCAGAGATCTCAGGCCCTGTAAATAGATCCCCAGAACCTGTAAATATTACCTAATAAGAAAAAGGGATCTCGGGGGTCGCCTGGGTGGCTCAGTTGGTTAAGCGTCTGCGTTCGGCTCAGGTCATGATCCCAGGGTCCTGGGATTGAGCCCCTCATTGGGCTCCCTGCTCGGGGGGAGCCTGCTTCTCCCTCTCCCACTCCCCCTGCTTGTGTTCCCTCTCTCGCTGTCTCTCTCTCTCTCTGTCAAATAAATAAATAAATAAAATCTTTAAAAAAAAAAGAAAAAGAGATGTCGGCCTGTGATTAAGTGAAGGATCTTGGCGCGGGGAGATTATCCTGGATTATCTGGGCAGGCCCTCAATCCAATCACACAGGAGACAGAGAGAGACAGGGAGATTTGATACACACAGAACCAGAGCAGTGTGACCTCAGAGGCAGAGACTAAAGGGACATGGCCACAAGCCAAGAAACGCCGGCCGTGGCCGGAAACTGAAGGAAGCAAGGAAGGTTCTCTCCCCTAGAGCTCTGGAGGGAATCCGGCTCTGGGACAGCTTGGTTTCTGCTCAGTGAACGTGATTTCGGGCTCCTGGCTTCCAGAACGGCGTGAAAATAAATTTCTGTTGTCTTAAGGCACCAAGTTGTGGTAATTTGTCACAGCAACGATAGGAAACTGATACACTAGGCCCCAACCACCGTCTTCTGAAAGAGATTCTCCGGAGAGGAAGCCCGGCAATCCGTTCTTTGGACAAGCGCCCCAATTCACACTGCAATATGAGCAGGGGTCTCCAAAGAGGCGCAGCCACCCCAGGGTGGCAGGCGATGAAGCTCAGTGACGTGGGGGCACAGGATTACGTGTGTGTAATTAACAAAGAGGCGAGTATATTTTAGGACGTGTGTTCTAAAATGTTTTCCTGATATGCCATCCAGTCAAACTTTCTACGATGACAGAAATGTTCTTTATCTGAGCTGTATGAGCAGCCACAGGCGACCACTGAGCACTTGAAATGTGGCTAGTGCCACGGAAGAACCTAATTTTTCATTTCATTTCATTTCAATTCATTTATCCCAAGAGCCCCCATGGTGACTCTGCTGGACAACACAGATGCGCCCACTTCCGTGAGGCAAGCCTTTATATTGGCCAGTTTCTGGAAGTGTGTAGTAGGCAATAAATATTTGTCAAATGAGCGGATGGATAACTGGATATGTGAGTGCCTCCTCCAGGCAGGACGGGAGATTGCATCTTGGCCTGACTTCTCATGATGCAGACGATGAGGATCCGGAAGCTCATAAAAGAGAAGCAGTTTTCACAAAGCCGCCCAGAAAGTCATAAGGTTCAGAACCTCGAAGTCCCGACCCCCACCCACTCCCCTGTTGTCTCTTCACACCCGCCCCTCCTAGCTGCTCTCTGAGCTGTTCCTAGAAGCACGCGCCAGGCTAACAACACAAGCATTGTTAAAGACAGTGACCATCCCCTCTTACCCGCATATAGAATTCTCTGCCCTCGTTCCCAGACTTGATCTGGAAAATGTAATAAGCCCCAGGGTAGCGGGTCGTGGCTTGCATTTGGAAGATGTCAGCAGGAACAGAGCGTCCTGACACCACATCCATATCCCGGTACAGGATGGTAAAGGGCTGGTCTCTGCAGCCAGGATTCTCAGCAGGACACATACAGCGGCTGTTGGGAAGGGAAATCATGCGAGAATGTGGTAAATCCTTTCCAGATGCTCCTTGTACCTACTTCCTCCCTTAAAACACTGAAAAGGAGGCTACCCCATTTTTAACATCTGAATGCTGTAACTGTAGATCCTCTCTGCCCCTGGGTCTTGTCTAAAAACTCACCAGGGTGTAGGTGAGCTCTCTGGGTCCTAGAGAGTGGCCTATTCTGACCAATCAGATATTCCTGCTACTAGAGTATTAGCCTTAGATGTCTGGTTTGCAGGATGCTGGCACATTCTCTCATGCACTTTACATCTGTCGTGTATTTATTTGGCAAAATGCGTCACTGGTCACATCGCCCTTCACTTCCCCAGATATACATACTCATAAAAAAATTCTAAAAGTAAGAAATCAAATGAAATTGACAGGAACTGGGTGGTCCTTGGACATTCTCTGTAGTACTTAGCACGGTCTGTGGAGAACATCACTTCATCTTTTCATTTGATAAACAAGAGCTTAGAATTCACTAAATTCACTATAAGACACAGTGTTAGACACTGGAATTGGAAGGATCAATAAGATCCTGACCTCACACAGTTCATCTTCTAGTAGGAGAAATATATCAGGGACAAAAATATCTCTACTACAAACGGCTAATTTGAAACGCTAGTAACAACATTGTCATAACATGAAACCATTGACTCTCTTTCCCAAGGAAGGCCTGTTGTAGATGCCCCTCGATGTCTCCCTAACCGCTCAGATCTCTCACCTCATCCCTGAGATTCCCCCTAGGGGTCAGAGTTCACAACAGGATGAGGTACGTCTGTAGGTATGTTGCCTCGATGGGCAGAACTGAGAGTCAGCCTTGCCTCGTTTCTGTTGCTCTCCCCAAACTTCTGATCTCTCTTCAAAACATTGGTTGGTTCTATCTCCAAAATACAGTCCAAGTCCAACCACCTTCACCACCCCCTTTATCACAGCCTTGTCGTTCAGGCTACCATCAGGTCTGACCCGGCCCTCTGGGATGGCCTTCTAATAGGTCCCTCCCCCTTCAATCCATTACATGGCAGCCAGAGCGTCCATGGTCAAAAAGCCAGATTCTGTCTCTGCCCTGCTTGAAGATTCTCCAATGACAACCCCTTGCAACGTGAGTAAAAACTAAACACCCACTTCAGCCTGTAAGACCTATGGGGTCTGGCCTCTGTCAATTTCCCTCCAATCACTGCCCACTTCACTCACCAGGCTGCAACAATTGGACCTCCTCCGTTCTCTGAAGACATCAAGCTCTCCACCACCTTGTAGCCTTTGTACATGCTGTCCCCTCTGCTCTTCTACCCTCTGTCAACATCGACTCATTTTCCCATTCCAGCCCAAATGTCACTTCCTGGGAGGAGCTTTCAGACTCCCCAGTCTAGACCAAGTCCAACCTACATTTTCCTTTTATAAATTCCCATTCCTCTGGCTCATAGCACCTATCCCAATCTGTGGTTATGTTTTCATTGATGGGACAATTTGCTTAATGTCTTTCTCCTCCACTATCAGGAGAGCAAAAACCACGGCACCCGGCACAGGTGTTGGCCACGTAACAGGAGCTCGACTAACACCGAATAAAGGAACGTATAAAAATAATTTCCGAAGTTTTGTTTTTTAAGGCCGATCAAAATAGCCGAGCCAAAATGTCCCTGGTGGCCAAATGGCCCCTTAAAATGTCACGCGTCACACAGAAAAGACTGCTTCCTAAATTAAGAAGCTTGGAGGAGGGCCTGATGACGGAGGGCAGCTGAAGAGGATCACAAACAGCTGGGGGAGGTGGCACTGCAGCTAAGATCTGAAAGATGGGGCGGGTCCATCTATGTGGCAGTGGGAGAAATGCCTTCCATATGGTGGAAGTGGGTGCGCGAAAGTCGGGAGGCTGGCCGCTCCAGGGTGTGGGTAAAGGTGAGGGCAAGTCCCATGCAGGTTGGCAGGGGCACAGGACACACGGACAAGGACATGAGCTGGAAGGAGGCGGCTGGCGTCAGAAGGAACAGGTCCTGGAGGCAGGCAGTTTTCAGCTGCATGCCACGGACCTCCCCAGCCACCCTGGCTCAGGGCTGTGCACTGAACTGGGTCAGTCCCTGGCTACAGACAAGGGCAGCCCAGAGGATCCCAGGGAGAACCAGCAAACACGAGCCGAGAGAGCAGCCTGACATTCCTCTCTGCCCCAAAGGACCCTGGAACCAGAAACCAAAGGGTTGCTAGAAGCACAGCTCTTAGCATGGAGGGAAACTGTCTGCAAGGACCAACCCCCCACACCCCGCCCGCCCCTGCTTTGTCCTCTTTTGCCAGTTTTTGTTTGGAGCAGGAAGCACCCTGCTAAGCCACGAATGGCTCTTAGATGCTGCTTTCCTAGAGGACAAGACCGATGTGTCTGATTCATCCCTTTATCTCCAGTGCAAGGAATGGGTGTTGCTCAGGGTAGTCAATGTGTGGCCGGAAGAAGGGAGGGCAGATGTACCTGTGTGTGTGTGTGTGTGTGTGTGTGTATGAGTGTGTGGTAGGCAACAGGCCAGGCAGGGGCACTCTCCTCTACACCACACTGGCAGCCTCCTGACCCAGGCCCCTCACTCCTGTTCCCATTTCTCAAATGACTTACTTATCACTAATCCGCAGATAAGGCTCCTCGCAGCGGATGGGGCCAATGCACTTGAAGGCCCCCTGCAAATTGTAGCAAGTCTGCTGCAGGTTACACGTGTGGTTTCCGTGCTCACACTCGTTGATATCTGAAATGCAGAGAAGAGGCTGAAATAGGACAGCGCTTCCCAGGTGTGGGTGTGTGTGTGGTGGGAGCAGCCTGGGTCTTTGCTGCAGAACTGCATTGTCCAGTTAGTGATAGCTACTGGCCACGGGTGGCTACTGAGCCCTGGAAATGGGGCTAGTGCAAGGTGAGATGTGCTGTAAATGGAAAAGACACACAGATCTTGGCCACACGGTACAAAAAGGAATGCAATAGCTCATCAATAGTTTTTACACGGAGCACATGTTGGGATGATAATATTGTACATGTGTTGCATTAGAAAGATATATTCTTAAAATTAATTTTACCTATTTTTTTTTATTTCTATATGGCTCCTATTGGTAGCTGACTTGATATTTCTATTGCCCAGCACTGCCATGGAGAATTCTTGCTTGGTGTTCAGGTAAGGTAGGTTCAAGGAGCTGAAATGGGTCAGTGGCTCAGCTCCTAGCCTCTCCGCTGGCCCCAGTGGGTGGACCAGGGGCTGGGAATCAACCCAAGCAGCCAGTCTGAAGGAGACCTACACAGGCCTTCATAGCCTGGGATCCTGACCCTTTGGGGGACACACAGTCAGATGTGTGAGTTTCCCTGGCTTCCGCTCTCTAGGGAACCAGTAGAGAAATGCTAACTAGGCTACTCTCCAGGGGCCGTGACAAAGCCTGGACCATGGTCCATGAGTGGGGCCAGGCCACAAGAAGCCTTGGTTGGGTCTGGAGGAGTCCTCTGAGGGGTCGCAGAGATCCGCCTTGGAGGCCGGACAGGCCACCTCTACCTGTGGAGCTCATGACAGAAGCGAGAGTACCCATGTCCTTTCTGAGGCCAAAGTGTGGGTCACAGGACGGGAAGGCCAGTCATCCTGGCCAGAGCCTGCCACTCTGGGAGCCACTGAAACCCACTCATGCCCTCATCCCTGCCACCTTCCCTAGATGAAGACATCCAGGTGACCCCCTAAGCCAGCCCCTCCTCCCACCTCCCCCAGCCAGGCCCCTCTGGACAGCCTTACCTTGGCAGCTTCGGTTGTCATCCAAAAGAATGTATCCAGGGGGACAGGAGCAGAAGTATGTGCCGGGCTGATTCACACACTCGTGTTGGCAGAGGAACTCAGAGAAGCTGCACTCATCCATATCTGGGGGTGACAAGTCACACCTGCTGCTTATAATCAGACTACCTGGGGATGGGAGCTTAGTGGTTTTCTTCTCTAACTCCCACACCCCCCTGACACATATGACGGCACGTTTGTGGCTACAAAGTTGCCATTTTACTTCTTGCACACTCGGGTGACGGGGAGCTCACTACCTATTGAGGAAGCCTACCGACATTTGGACAGCTCTAATTGTTAGCATGTTCTTCCCTATAGGGAGCTGAAATCTGTCTCCATCAAACTTCCCACACGTCTACCTCCGGCGCAGCTACATTATCTACTCATTACAGACTCATTTTGCCCAGTAGGTAAATGTACCTTCCACTTCTAGAGGTGGGATTTGTTTGCCCACTGGAGTTTTCTGGGTGCAGAGCTCTTCTCCAAAACCCAAAAAAAACATTCCCTTGGCCCAGTCTTCTGAAAGGGCAACTTTACCAGTGCCAATGGCCCTCTATTCACCCCAAAGTTGAGAAACAATATTATTTCTAAAGTCACAACTGAAAGGGACATATCCGGGAGGCCAGGGATGTCCATTATATTAAAATGTCTTTGTGTCCAAAAATCTCCTTGAAAGAGAAAACTCTGGAGTGGCCCGGGTTGGGCGAGCGTATCATCCCTGGGTGGCCCGCCGGCCTCAGGAGGTCGCTGGGACCTGGGAAGCTGGAGCTGGGCCACCTTCCAGCTGCAGAGGTGGGGATGTGAAGGAAGAGCCATTGACCATGTTGGCCGTGGCAGCCAATGCAGAGGGCGGTTCCGAAGAGCCAGCTCTTCATTGCACAGAGAGTTTGGCAACAGAGCCCCCGTTTGAGCCTCATTCGAGAGGCGCGCCAAAGAAAACATGTTTTTCTTTCATTTGTTGTTTCCCGAAAACTTGCTTTCCCTAGTTTCCCCATGTGACATGTCCTCGGATTGCTCTTTCACTCACAGACCACTGGTGGCTGGAATCACCCAGGGAGGGTGTCAGCGCAAATAAGGCAGCTTCCCTACCGCTGGCTCATTCTGGGTGTGACATGCCTAACTGCCTCTCCCATCAGAGAAGGAGAAACTCCTTCCCGTCTCTCCCAGGGGTCTCCAGGCAAGGGGTTCAGAGCCAGCGGAACCGCGATGCTGATGTGAAAAGTTAAAACATGCTCAGTGAGGCAAGATATGCTTCTGGCAACTCCTCTCCCCCTCCCCTGGGACCTTGTAGAGTCGCAGGGCTCGGGCCCCAGCCCATCAACAGAGGGTGTCCCCCTTGATCTCGGTCATGTTTGTAGATTCTGGTCCATACCTCCGGTAGAAGCAGTAATATAAACCTGCAGCTCCCAAGTGCTTGCGATGTACCAAGGGCTGGGTTAAATGTTTCAAATCCCTCATTTTTTTTTTTTAAGATTTTTTTTTTTTTAAGATTTTATTCATTTATTTGAGAGAGAGAATGAGATAGAGAGAGAGAGCATGAGAGGGGGGAGGGTCAGAAGGAGAAGCAGACTCCCTGCTGAGCAGGGAGCCCGATGCAGGACTCGATCCCGGGACTCCGGGATCAGGACCTGAGCCGAAGGCAGTCGCTTAACCGACTGAGCCACCCAGGCGCCCCTTTTTTTTAAGATTTTATCTGTAAGTCATTTTAAGTAATCTCTCTACCAATGTAGGGCTCAGACTCACAACCCCGAGATCAAGCGTCGCACCCTCCACCGACTGAGCCAGCCGGGCGCCCCGTGCCTCATCTGATTTAATCCTCGCCTCAGCCCTATGAAGGAAGCGCTATTATTAGCTACGTTTTACAGACGAAAAATTGAGGCTCACAGAGGTTAGGTAGCTTGACTAAGTTCGCAGATAACGAGTGAGCAGCAAACCTGGGATTGGAAGCCAGCCAGCCAGCTTCCAGATCCTACGACGGGTCAGCACAATGCTGTAATGCCTCCCTGAGTGATCATGCTCAGGACTTAAAATCAGTGGATTTGAGGGGTTCCAAGGTTGGGGCATCCCCTAAGTAGGACTGGCTCCAGGGCAGATGGAGAGGGCAGCACCCACCTCCACCTCCTGTTGGGTAGGGAGGGGCCCTAAACGGGCCAGGGGTCACTCTAAGTCTTAGAAACGGGGGCGTCATGGTGAACATGGGGAAGATGGTGATTTCGGATACAGTGCGTCAACTGAAAATCCTTGCCACACCACCAAGGATGTAAACTCTCTGAAAAGCCAGAAGTCTCTCACACTTACACCTAGAAAAAGTCAACTAACATGGAACAACACTTAGGCACACCAGCTTTTTTCATCTTTATGACCACCCTATTGCCTTGGCCAAGGAAAGAGCTAGAATTTGAACCCAGCTCCGTCTGGGTCCAGTCACCCTCCTATACCACCTCTGCAGAAGGTCAATAAACACCTGTGGAGGTGCAGAAACAACTAATTTTGTCTCAACAAATATTTGTGGAGAAACAAATAATCCCATCTCATAATGCTAAACGTTCCCCCTCTTAGGCCCTTGGCCCAGATTCCCCAAGAAGTGCCATGGGAGGAACTGAAATCTCGGAAGAAAGTAGCTTTCCAGGCCTGAAGGTATTTTATTAGTTTCTGGGACTGACATTTAATCCATTTAAAGCTCTCTCTGCAACTGCATTCTTGGGGCTCCGGCTCTCTGGGCCCCAGGGAGAGGTGCTCAGTTGTTCAGAGAACTCTGTCCCCAGAACAACCCAGTCCTCAGTGAGGCTACCAGACAAGTTTCATTCATGACCTGGGTCAGTTCCTGTCACAGTGAAACCCAGGATTAAGAAACTTTCCATTCAGCAGGACAAAAAGATTTTCACGCCTTAGGGTATGGTTTCTTTATTTTGAAAAATACAGTGAAGCATCGTTAATTTGGACTGTGCTAACTCACAGCTGCTCATCATGCCAAAAGTGGACAGAATGGAGTTTACTTTAATCCAGTATTTACAAAAAACAAGGAAAGAAGGGAAGGAAGGAAGAATGGAAGAAAGAATGAGCTGTACATGGCTCTGTGCGGGATGCTACAGGGATTTATATGAGTAAAATGCCATCCCTGTTCTCAAGAGTTTGTAAGAGTTTACAAGTTTCTTGTTACAAGGTTTAATAAGAAAATTATAATAGAGTTCACAAGAAAGCACTGGCAGAGAATCATAGCTTCTTGGTCTTGGAAGGAATTTATAAAAGGTCAACAAAGCCACCATATTATGTTCTCACAAATTATTACGAATTAATTAATGCAATGTTCAATCATTTGTTCACTGCTTTGAGAACTGTTGATTGTATGCATGTTATGTGCCAGTCCTGAAACTAGGCACTGATTATTTGTAGAGATTTTAGAAGTTCACAAAGTATTTTCACTTACCCATATGATCTCACTCATTCAGTACCCCCCCCCCCCAACGCTACCCTGTGAGATACGCTATTATACCAAAGTCATTTCCCTCGACAAGCACTATCTATGCTAGCCCCAGGACTCGTCAGTGCTGGGCAGGCACAGATAATTCAAACCAACTCACAGAATTGGGCAACTCCTTTCCCTCTTCAACCCCAAGTCAGACCCTAAAGGCACCTCTATTGGTTTTTGCATTAAGGGTCAAATGACAAGGGAGGGGACTCTACTCCACCTTTCGGGAAGTGACTCGTCTCTGCTTTGTGTGGCTGTGACCCCACTGGACTGGGAAATGTCCCAAACTGGGGATGTGTCTGGGAAAGGAGAGGAAACACCTGTAAAGGAAGCCCTTGTCCTCCGCCCCTCATCCCTGCACCCCTTGGACAGATGGAAGTCTCCAAATGCCAAAGCCCATTACCACTGCAATGAACACCGTCATCCTCAAGTTCATATCCTGGGTCACAGCGGCAGATGAAAGAGCCATAGGTGTTGACACAGGTTTGCACGCAGGGGTTCTCTGTGGCACACTCGTTCACGTCTAGGGAAAGCAAAAGCACATACATCACTGACCATTCCCACAACAGAACATCCCCACTGACGAGGCAGAAAATGCACTGGCAACAAAATCTACTGGTACCAGGAGACCAGACTCACAGGTGCCAACGTGGATCTTCATCCGGGACCTCTTAGATCTAGAGCTCAGACCCCAGAGTGTTCACCGGAGGGCCAGGGTCTCCATTCACATGTCCCTCCTTGCTCACAAGTTGTTCACAAGTTGGGCAGGGTAGAAACAACTCGTACATACATCCTGTCCATGTGGATACATGTACACAGATACCCCTCCTAATAAGTCCAGTCCCCACAGGATTTCCAGGCAACATCGGCTCTTTCCCATCGTCTGATGCATTCTATCACTGATTAGCTCTTCCCTCACCCCTGCTGACTTTGAATTTTCAGGTAAACAGATAAATAACCATGACCATTCTAATAATAACTCTTTCCTTGCCACACCACCACCAAAATTCCTATGTTGAAGCCCGAACCCCCAACGTGACTGGATTTGGAGATGGGGACTTTGGGAGGTGATTAAGGTAAAATGAGGTCATACAGGTGGTACCCCCCATGATGGGATTAGTGCCCTTATAAGAAGGGACACCAGAGAGCTTGCTGTGGCTCCCTCTGTCTTGTGAGCACATGGTGAGAAGGCAGCCGTCCTCAGGCCAGGAAGGGAGCCCTCATAAACACCCGTCCATGCCGGCATCTTGATCCTGAAATCCTCGCCTCAAGAACTAGGAGAAAATAAATTTCTGTGGTTTAAGCCACTCAATCTGGTATTTTGTCACAGCCACCTGAGCTAAGACAACTACTCATAAGCAATGTCACTCATTATTACAAAAGGATCTCACACTTACCAAATCCTTACAAGGACCACTGCCCCATGTTACAAGTTCAGTGCGTTAGGGAGAGGACCACAAGGCGGCACAGGGAAACTTTTAGATAATGGAGTATTTCATCATCTTGAGTGTGGTGATGGCTGCATGGGGTATACAGACAGCCAAGTGTATGAAATAACGTGCCTTTAAGAGTGCAGTTTATTGGGTGCCTGGGTGGCTCAGTCGTTATGCGTCTGCCTTCGGCTCAGGTCATGGTCCCAGGGTCCTGGGATCGAGCCCCGCATCGGGCTCCCTGCTCTGCGGGAAGCCTGCTTCTCCCTCTCCCACTCCCCTGGCTTGTGTTCCTGCTCTCGCTATGTCTCTCTCTGTCAAATAAATAAATGAAATCTTTAAAAAAAAAAAAAAAAAAGTGCAGTTTATTGTACATCAATGATACATCAATAATCTTAAGGTTGTTTGAAGGTTGGGAGATGTGCCCAAGTCCCCAGGCTACCAAGAGCACAGCTGGAACCGCAACATGAGTCAGGGGTCTTTCCATAATACCTACAAGTCATTTATTCTGCATAGCTCATCGGGATGAGGGAAGGGGGGGAAGGAGCCCCTTTCTCCACTGGCACTGGCTGACCCGTTTTAAGCACACCTTCTCCCAAGCCCCATATGCCAATGACCAAAGTTCCAGCTGAGAGAATTTCTATCCCCTTCAAAGTCCGGGTAAACCTCTTAAGGCTCTGAATAGAGATTTGAGTGTTTTCAGAGTGAAAAGTCTTCAAGGGGAACAGCTTGAGAAGCTTTTCTTCACGGGGAGGGCTAATCCCATGCCCACAAAGCTCCTGCCTCCTTAGAGCTGTCGGGGGGAGTGGGGGAGAGAAACAGGGCTCTGCAGGGAGGGTCCAGCGGGGCACCAGTCTCCCCAACAGAGCTTGGAGGCTCTGCACCCCAGAAGCCAGGAAACGCCGTGGCGGGGGCCTTTGAGTCAAGTGCAGGTAGGACGGAACTGCCGGGCATTAGGGCTGGTGTCCTTGGCTTCTGGCCACACGCTGACACGCCAGGATGAGGGAGCTCGGCTCTTGCTCTCTTGCAGCTCTCAGCTGCCTCTGCAGAACAACAGGTGCCCTGGGACCTCTGCCCCCTGGGATCCACACGGGCCCAAGCGCCCTTCTGAATCGTGTGGTTGCAGGCCACACCCCGCTCCAACCTGCTGGACAGGAAGCCTGGAGCCTTGGTTCTCTCAACTCTGCCACCCCCTGGCTGCATGACTCTGGCCACGTTGCATAATGCTTCTGAGCTTCGATTCCCTCCTCTGCAAAGCAAGGTGACATGCACCTGCCCTACCTATCTCCCCAGGCTACTGCTGGGGTTCAACGAGGTTAACAGACGTGACGATAATTCAAAGAGCACAAAGCACCCTTCCCTGCACGAGGTGTGAGGATTACAAAAGCTCAATGGAGAACGTAGCACCTGTGGCTCCCATGGACCCTGCTGATGCAACATCCCCGTGGCTGGGTGCCCGTGTCCAGGCCTTAGCGTGCTGCTGGACTTGGTACTGCCTGGTGGGTCACCTGCTCCCCTTCACAGGCCTGTCCCCGAGAGGCCTGAAGGACACCGGGGCCTCTGGGCTCTGCTGCGCACGGCTGTTCCTCGCAAGGTTCTGGAAGCACCTTGCCAGCCTCTGGGTGGACGTCTGGGCTGGCACTTCCAACCCCCCGGCCTGGGCACAGAGAAGCCTGCATCTGCCCTACGTCCCTTCTCACAACAGCAAGGGAACCAGGTGCCTGCTCTCTGCTCCAGGGGGACGGAAGGGCCCCTGTTCTACCAGCTCCCTCTACCTCCAGGCCCGGCCTCGGCTCTTAGAAGAAAATGACCTCTCCTGGCAAGAGGAACACAGTCGAGACTTCTTCGAACAATTAGCAGAACCGGCTTTGGAGGAAAGACAAAGAATCCAGGATCAGCCCCTTTAACGCTGATGCCTTCCTGTTTACCCAATGATTTAGATACGATTAAGCTAAGGGAAACATAATATCCTCCAGCTAGCTGGCTCGGAGCCTGCCCGCCAGACCTCAAATGGTGTGACAAGGAAATGGGCCCTGCAGAACCTGGTGGCCGGCTCTAAACAAAGACCTCATTCTGAGTCCCCGGCGCTACCTCCACCCTGGACAGAGCCGCTGCCAGGGGCTGGAGGCCTGGGTGGGGGCCGGGGGTGGGGCGGGCAGGACTTGCACGAATTCCTCGGGCCTTGAGCCCCCATTCACTTCCTGAGCAGAAGAAACCTTCGAATGGAGACTGCAGAAGGCATGCAGCTTGCTTTTCTCGAGTATCAGTATTTAGAGTGCTCATGTAAAACTCAGAAAATGCCTTTGTTTTGGGGCCCGGCTTGGCTCGGTCAGTTGAGCGTCCAACTCTTGGTTTCAGCTCAGGGCATGATCTCAGGGTTGTGAGATCGAGCCCCACGTCAGGCTCCACATCAGGCTCTATGCTGGGCGTGAAGCCTGCTTGAGATCCTCTCTCTCCTCTCCCTCTGCCCCTCCCTCTTCCCCCTGCTCGCTCACTCTCTCTCTCTCTCAAAAAAAAAAAAAAAAAAAAAAAAAAGCCTTTATTTCACTCTGTTTTTGTGGGGAATGCTGACCACCCCTCTTGAGTATCAGGAACTGAACTCAGGCTACAAGACATGCGTGAAAATTTCCGATTAGCCCAGAAAGTCGCCTTGTGGAAGGGAGACACACACAGAGAAGCAAATCCATGAAACCATAAGCCCCAGCTGCCGGATGACTGGGGTTCTCCTCTCGGCAGTACTCAGAGCACTTTTTGAGATGTTTCCCACAGTGACCTGGAGCAGGAGCAGACGCTAACCACGTCAACTGTCAGACTCCGGAGAAGACAGGCTCTCGCATTCCACATTGTGTGCAAGGGCTCATTGGCCTCGCATACCTTGGCAAGACCTTCCATCTTCGTTGAGGGTAAAACCAGGGTTGCAGGTGCAGGAATAGGATCCAGGAACATTCGCACAAAGTTGCTGGCAATAGCCGTAGCGACATTCATCAATGTCTGGAAAGAGAAACGCTAGCAAGGTGAGACATTTTTTCCCGATCACCAGTGCCGCACCCGGCATCATGACCATCCATCGCTTCCAGAGCAGGATCAGGAAGGGAGGGGAAAGAGAAGACAGTACCGACTGAGCGTCAGGGATGGTGATACCCTCCGGAGTCTTAAGGCTCAACCCACTTACAACCCTCCCTGACCCATCTCAGTCCCGTGAGCACCTGCACCTGTCTGGAAAGTTCTAGAAGCAATGTCTGCCTTGACTGGGATATGGGACAAGACAGCCTCCAAGATTTTATCCAACTCCAATACTCAAAGCTAAGATTTATCCAACAAGAGTCCACTCGAAGATTCTGTAGAAACGTCACACGGCCCCGGGAAGGGACAAGTTGGCTTAAAATGTGAGAGGAATCCACAGCCTTGCTCCAACAGGCTCCTCCCCAGCTCTGTTAACAATGATCTGTCTAGCGCTCGGGAACAAGAACAAGTGTAGGCCAGGACAAGCAGGGCAGCACGGCAGTCTGGAGACCTATGATCCAGTAACACAAGGATGCCAGAGTTCGCCTTGGATCTCCTGCTTGCACCAGAGCAGACATAAAACTCCGGATAAACACGCCTCTCCCAAGCCATGGCTGGCCTTTCCCGAGCAAGCAGCTCCGGGGCTGAATGGAGCCTTTTAGCAGAGCTGGGCAATATGCCCTCCCTGCTGACATGTACCAGTCAATGGGGAGCCTGATGTCATTGGGAAAGCACTTCCCAATACTCCAGGTTAATGGGCTGATGGGCAAGAGAATTCACTCCTCTGGGATGGGATGCCTTGAATGGGAAGCCTACAGATGGAGACCCAGTCCTGACCTATACAAGTAACCTGCTGTGACCCGTTGATCCAACTGCAGCTATAACTGGTCCTTATCTTATCCCCACCTCCCCCAGATGTTCCCTCCCCAGTTTCCCAGTTCCTTGGAACCAGAGTCCAGCCAGGGCTCTGGAGACCAGTTCCGATTCTGTCTCTGTCCCTGGTTTCTACCACCCACTGCCAGAAAGGACCCCTTCTCCACCTTAGCCAGTGTTCAGCCCCCTCAGAGGCTGTGCCCTGCCCTTGTGATCCTGTTGTACATCTGAGCAGCTGCCACTTCTAACCTGGCCCACCACACTGCCCACTGAGCGCTCTGCAGCTCCTGCTGGGAAAGCACACTGACTAGTGTGGTCGCTGGTCCTGACCTTTCCCAGCATGCAGCTGGGCACGTCACCGAGGCCAGGGAGGTCTTCACTTCGGATATGAAGCGTGAGCGGGCTGAGCATGTGGCACCACGTTAGGCTTACAGGAGCATCCCTCCCAAAGCTTCAGGCCCCGTGGAAGAGAACAGCCCTCCCAAGGAGAGAAATGTCCCAGTCGCTGGCCCCCCTCACGTGGGGAAGGGTTTCCTGGCCCTAAGGTCTCAAAAATGGAGCCTGTGTCCCGCTCACCTGGTCCTCTCTAGCGCTCCCTTGTGGTGGAAAAAAAACTGGCCTGAGAGAGAGGAGCCAGATTTTTTGTTCAAAATGTTCCCCCTTTTGAGTCTCAGTTTCCAACTCTATAAAAGCTGGATGACATAATATCTAACATCCCTTCCAGCTCCGAGAGCCGACATATTAAGTTCCTGTACAAATAACTCACTCACACTGATCTGCTTATGTTCAAATCCGTGGCGTCAAATTTTCCATAATAGCTGCGGTTGGTTAAAATGCACGGTGACCATCATACTCACAAATGCCCCCATGTGCAGCCAGCTCTCCAGTGCACGCCTGGAAAGAAGAACCAAGCCAAGTCTAGTCTGGCTTATCAGGCCCCAAAGATGCTTCAGACAGGGCTCGAGAGCAGACCGACACTCAAGTCTTAATCAAGGGAGTCTTGGAAAAAAGAACCTTCTTTTTTTTTTTTTGTTTTGTTTCCATGATGTTGTTTGGATTTGTTTCTCCACTCCTCCAGGACTGATTTTCGGGCAAGAGAACAGTGTCTTAGAGAACTTAAACTGGTAAGGCTTTTCCAAGAAAACACAGCATAGAACTCACACCCTAGAAATAGAATTCAAGTGACAGCTAGAGATTGCTATGAATTCATTCTCTTGGCTAAACCAAAACCAGAGGGGAAGAAAGGCAAATAACTCTCCAGTAAAAATAAACGGAGAGATCATATAGCGGATGCCAACTGCAAGGGACAAAATTCTCAATTGGTGATGACTGACTCCTTCAGAGGAAAAAGACCACAAGCTAGTGTGGTGGGTATTGGGAGGAGGTGTTAGAATCTACTGATCCACATTTGAGACTTGGAACATTTCTGTGACTAAGCAAGTGTTCCCTTCTCTTAGTATGATTAGTATGATTTCTAACTAAGATAGGAAGGAAGCAGGTCTAGGCAAAATCAAATAGGAGCCCTTAAAACTTACTTTCAAAAACTCTGATAATGATATTGACATGATGGTCACAACTGATTTGAAGGAGCAGTGCATAGCCTTCCACCTCCCTCCCCTCCCCCCCCAAAGAAAAGCCCACTGCCCTTAGGCCACCCAGTTATGCCCCCATTCCACAATACCCCTGGCGACCATTAACTTCCAAGAGCCTCTGCGAGCCCCAGGGAGCTGTTACCTAAGCACTGGCCTTCCAGAAGCCAATAGCCATCGGTGCAAGAGCAGGTATACCCTCCTTCCGTGTTGATGCAAATCTGCGTAGGGTTGCACTGGTGAGAATCCGTTGCACACTCGTCCACATCTGTAACACAGACATATTCCGGAAAACGTCACCTACATTTATCCAGAGCCCTGGAGCCACCAGGAGTGCGGGCTGCTTGCTTGTCCTTTTGGGAAGGAGGTGATAATGTCTACAGGTTACATCCAAGGAGACGGACACCCCTCCCTGATGGATACCACCAGGAGACACTGACCTTTTTGGAGGGGGCAGACCTAGTCTGCTCCCCAGAAATCCACAAAAGAAAATGGCCAAGAAGAGAACACACATTCTGGGGGAGTCTTCTGAGGTCCCACCCCATCACTTTCTGAAAACAGGTCACCTTGATAATAACCATGACTTGATTTAGAAACACGTTTTGTCTTAGGTGGATTCATGCAGGTGTTAAACAGGGGTCTGTTGTGTACCTGCCCAAGAAACACCTCTGAGAACGTAACAGAAGAAAAATAAACGTCTCCCGCCAAAGGAAGCTAGGAGTGGAGCCACTTGATTGTATCCTTCACGAGAATCGTTCAGCCTGGGGCTCCTGCACCTTCCCGAAGCTTCACGGAGCCCTGCAGCCTTCCTCCCTGCTCCAGAGCTCCTGGGACTGATCTCCTCCTGCCCTCTGCTCAACACTGGGGCTCTCTGCACAGCTGAATGCCCCTGGCCGTCTGTCTGGCAGTGTGTGGGTACCTGTGTCCAAGTCAGCCCCTTCTCCCTAATCAAGAGCTTCAGAGTGTAGAGACCAAGCTATACGCATGGCACATTCCTCAGGACATCGGGTGTACATGCTCAGCTCTCAAAACTATTTCAATGGAAACAAATCCTTCTGCCCTTTCTCCCTGCACTGCACTTGAGAGAGAGTACTTGGCATCCTGTAACAGGACCTCCTGACACCACACACCCTCACTTCCATCTGGAGGAGGAGACTTTCCGTAAACATTCATCTATTAATTCACTGCACGGGATCCATCAAGCGCCCCGGATCCCACGTCAGTGCCTCCCCGCCTTGTCAGCCTCCCTTTCCTATCCGTATTTTAGCAGGGCGCCTGCATCTCGCTCCCCTCGCTCCTGCACTCGGGGAGGCCTCAGCTACATCTTCCTCCTGCCTCCTCCAAAAGGACCACACGCAGTTGGAAACAATATTAAGAGCCACTCACCGAGCACGTGTAGCATGCATATGCTGTGTCCGCAGGTCATGTGTATGTGTTGCGTGCACGTGTACCACGCACGTGTCGTCTGCATGTCGTGTGTGTATGCGGTCTGCCCGTATTGTGTGCACAGGTCATGTGTATATAGCACACGTCACAGATGCCACCATATTTATTCTCACAAACCCTGCCAGGGGGACTCATGACCCCCATCTTACAGATGGGAAAATTGTGCTGATACAGTGAACAAGTACCAAGCCAGGAGCTGAGCCCAGGGCTCCCTGCCTCCCTGACTCCAAACCCCGCTGTGCAGGAATGGCCGAGGTCATATCACCAAGGTGGGCTCAGGTGACACCACCACAGTCCACCCCCCTCCTCCCCTCCCCCCGCGACACGTCAACACTGATGATGCCAATCAATCCCCGCCCCACCCCAAATGATCAGAGGTCTGGGCATTGCAGGAAACCAGCCTTCAGTCCTCTAAATACGCAGCTTCCAAGAACCCAGCTCCAAGGTGGTGGCAGCCTCCGTTCCAACCCGACATGCTGATGACGTGCAGCCTCCGTGGCAAAAACCCAGCCTGTTCTTGGCTACAAGAGCTCCTGCCTCTGCCCTTGGCCTCCATTCCACCCTCAGGGCTGCCCACCCAGCAGAGCCTCCCAGGGGAACCAGAGAATAATGCTTGGCCAGCAGCCACTCAGGCTCCAATCCCTATCGAAGACTATGATCATAAATAATGTCACTCTCGGCCAGCGCATAGTTACATTTTTCTGGCCCGGAGTGATGGATGGCAGCCCTACCCTGGGAACAACAATGCCTCAGGAATTTGCATGCTTTTTCCTGCCTTGAGGGGATTAAAGGGTGAGAGTGACCCAAGGGGAGAAGAGCCATTAGACTTGGTGATAGCAAGTTCCCAAGACTCTGTGTTTGTGTAACTCACACACACAATGTGCCGTCGGACTCCTGCAGAGAGAAACCGACCTCGTGCCAGTGGGCCAGACGGGGCTCCCCAGGGGCGTGCATGCACACGCACACACGCACGTGCAAAACAGTCCAGCCTAGAAACTACATCGTGAAAGTGCATTTTTTGAAACACTCCGCCACTTTTACTGAGTTAAAGAATTAACTCGATTCGACGGCAATTCTGTCGACGTACGTTCAAAACTCTACATTTTCCACTTTCACTCACCGAATGGATTGTCAATATATACATATTTTTTTTGAGAACCCTCTAAGTCCCTGGAGTTTTTTGGAGGGTGTGTCTTACCTTTATATCCTGAGAAACATACCTGGTGTGACGCTGCGTCCATAGTAAATGTTCAGTAATTCTTTGGTGAATGAATGAATTGAACACATGAGCCACAAACATGAATGCCCTTAAGCCCCCCGGACAAGTTTCCACAGCCAGCGTGCTGGCAGGACCGTTTCTGGTGTATGGACTTTAAAGACAACCCACAACCAACCCCCCTGAAAACCACCGTCAGCTTATACACCTGGTGGAGCAGAAACTAGAATGTTCTCACCGCGGGGTTCCACCGGGGCTCACTCAGCACACATCCCAGCTCACAGCTGAATTGCTTACATTAAATACATTCGACTTAAATAACAGAAGGAAAAATACATCAAACCACTCCAAGGACATTCTTTGGCAAAGGGTCCTTTTCTGCATCAATGGAAAAGTACAAGTTACAGCAACCTGAGTAAGTGTCATTATCCCCGTCTGCAAACCACACCTGCTAGTTCCTTTCCCGTGTGATACTTAGGAAGAGTCTCCCAAGAAAGAATGCTCGGTTCATTCAGTCCTTTACTCATGGATTCATTCATCCTTTATGTTCTACTGTGGCTCTGTGTGTGTGCGTGTGCGTGTGTGTCCTATCGAACCTCCAGGCCATTTGGGAGAGCTGGCCTCCAGCAGGGCCCTCCAGCCATGTCGCTCCCAGACAGAGGGTCTCCTTAGAGTCCTCTGCCCCCTCCCTGCCTCACTCCTGGGAGCTGTGGTCCTGGTCAGCTGCCCAGGCACCTGGACGATTCCACCAGAGCATCCGTGGCTCGTCTCTCCCCAGGTGGCACTATGTCCGTCCCCTCTCCACGTGGCCAGCGCCCCAGCAACCAGAGGAGAGAGCTCACTCCCGCCTCCAGAACCTGGTGGTGGATCGAAGCCCCAGCCCTGCACCTGCCCAGGAAGAAACTGTCCTCTGCACTGAGTGGCACAGCTCTGCTGACCTGTGCAGCTTTGTCTGAGCTGTCACCTCTTCCATCAGACGTCCCCAGAGTGGCCTTCGATGGAAACCTTCTCAATCTGAAACAACTGCTTGCTCCGGAAGGTCATCAAGATCAGTCACCTCCTTGCCACCCTCTCAGGAGGCCGCAGGCCGGACTGGGTTCCCAGGCCTCAGGACAGTGGCCCACATATTAGGGATACTTGTTTAGGATTTTCTCACATCCCCGACCTGATGGAAAGCTTCACGTGGGCAGGCGCGCTAAGACAATGTGAATAAAGGATGTCCATCAAGGTCAGTTGGGATCTCACAGTGGCGGCAGATGGAGGAACTGGCCCCAAGACATCAGAAGGCAACTGCCCAACAGCCCAGACAACAAAACAAATGGACTCTTTCAGGCTGACTCGAGAAACACTGCGGGGAGGGACCACAATCTTTGTGTTGGTTCATGGGTTCTTCTATAAAGAGCTCCATCAGCAAGCATAACAGACTAAAGGTACTGTCATAAATCGGTTTGAATATAAACAATATGCATATGCATGCCAGCTCTTTATCATATTTGAATATACATACCATATACAAAGATGCATTTACACGTCCACATTTATTCCTGAGAGTTAAAGGGAAAATACTTAAACGGTTTTCATAGCACACACTCTAATTGAAATTAAAGGTCCTTTAAAAACTAAGACAAGGGCACCTGGGTGGCTCAGTTGGTTAAGCGACTGCCTTCGGCTCAGGTCATGATCCTGGAGTCCGGGGATCAAGTCCCATATTGGGCTCCTTGCTCAGCAGGGGGTCTGCTTCTCCCTCTGACCTTCCCCCCTCTCATGTGTGCTCTCTCTCTCTCTCATTCTCTCTCTCAAATAAATAAAAAAAATCTTAAAAAAAAAAAAACTGTAAGACAAAACAAAACAAAAACAAATGATTCATCCATGCCCACGGGAAGAACATTTCCTAAGCCGTTCTGCCTGCACCAAAGCCTAGGAGGGGAAAAAAAAGACCAAAGGGCCAAGACCTCCCCAGAAAGGGCTAGTGGGTAAAAAAAAAATAACCTCGGGGGCAGGCAGAGCTGGATGTGAATCCAGGCTCCCGCTCTTGATAACTAGGTATCACTGAGCAAGTTCATTAGGCTCCCCGACCCTCCTCAGGTGTTCTGCTAAATAGAGCTAAGTAGAGTTCATAAGTTAACGCGTGCACAGGTCCTATGGCCACTGCCTGGCACACAGTAGGTGCCCAAGAAATTTTAGTTCCCTTCCCCAAGTGAGGTGCTATTTCTAACAGCTGTGAAAGGTAGGGGATGCATGCCCCTGCCTCGGCTGGCTTTGTTCTGGGATTCACCAAAGACACCAAGCTGACAGCACTGGGGCTCAGAGGGCTGTAAGCATGATCAGCTCTATTGTAACCAGAGCCGGGGACTTTTCCCCCTAGAGCGGTAGACACGTGGCAGGAGACTGGGACAGAGTGAAAAAAGATAGGGTAGGTATATTCCTTCATGGGTCCTCAGTTTCCACCTCTGCACTTCGGCATCTAGGGCTCCATTTATGATTCCACAACGGCAGATGTCCAAAAGCCTAGGAGTACGTGTGTCCGACCTGAATTCCAGAGCCAAATGTGATCAACATTTACCCCACCTATGCTCTTCCCTCTTGCCATGTCTTCTGCTCTTCAATACTGTGGATAAGCGAGGGGTCATCCTCGTGAGCCCCTGTGCACAAGCTCAGAGGAATGTCTCTGTTCTTGTGTGAGAACAGCCATCAGCCAAAGGGAAACATTCTCACTGGGTGACACTGGGAGAAAACATCCAAAAGTATTTGGAAGGCAACACCTTTCCAAAGGCCTTTTTTGGAAATGGCAAAATCATTTCCTTGGTAGTAAATTTTTACCCAGTGAAACAACGTGTTTTCCCAGCCCATTTTTGTTCCTTCCTTGCTCAAGCTAATGGGGCTTGATAAGAAAGAAGAAAGTAACAATGGCACATTCCTACGCCTCCAGCTGAAGCCAGTCTCAGGCCTGCTGCTAGGCTGGGTCAATGCCATTTTTCAGCGAGACAAGCCCAGCCAAGGCTGGAAGCTACACAGGACCTACTTCCCAAACACCTGCTTAATTAAAGACCTCAGCGTTTGAGAACTCGCTTGTTGAAATCCCAGGACATCTGCACTCCATGTGTTTTATGGGTCCTGGGCAATAGTCAGGAACCAGATCTTTCTGTGTTTACAACACTTTTCTCAATGCTTGATATTACGCTTAGAATACAAAGCTTGCTCATATTGCACCGCTAAGTAGGCAACAAATATGTGGTCCATTTTTCCAAACAACAACAAAAAAATCCTTTCCTCCTGGATGAAACCAGCTGAAATGCAGGTTCCCACCTCTCTGTGGATTCTGTTTTTCTATCCATAAAGTGAGAGCTTGGAGGAGAGTCCTGGAAGGCCCCTTCTAGCTATGACCTTCTACAGAAACAAACTATGCAGCTAATGGAGAGCACATTGTTTGGTCTTCGGTACTTATTTTCATCAGAGTGCTTGGTAAACATCAGCTGACTTCAGCTGCTTTCAAAATGGGCAGAGAATTGGCCAAGCCCATTCAACTTCTGCCAGTGTATGAATGGTCACTGAAGTTGCTGGGGATGGGGGGGCGAGGAAGGGATGACACATATCTTCCCTCTTGAGTGTCAGGCATCGAATGGTCCCGACAGCAAGGAGCCAAAGCTGCTTATGGCCAGCCTCGACGTGGTATTTTTTTTTTAAAGGGCATGAAGCTTTAATTATTACCATGATCGGAAACCAAGCAAATGTGGAGCTCAAACTAGATTTCCATTTACTGAAATTCGTGCCATCTGTCCATCAACAGAGAAGGATTTTTGAACCTATACAAGCCAGTGGTTCCCAAACCTAGCCACCCAAGAGAATCGCCTGACTCAATCAGAATGTCTGGGGTTGAGGCTTGGAAAGCTGTTTAAAGTCAGCTACATGATTCCAGTGCAAAACCGTATTTGGAACTTGCCATGCCAGACCAATACTTCTCACACTTGCATGTGCATATGAACCAGTGGGGAGCTGGCTAAAATTCAGGGTCTGGTTTGGTAGATTTCTGCATTTCTAACAAGCTCCCGGGCTTGCCAATGCTGCTGGCCCTGGGGCCAAACTTTGTGCAGCAAGGGGCTAGATTCTCGTGAGTGATATTTGGTTCCGTACCCATGCAATCTGCTCAGAGTTTCAGAGGCTGTTCAAGGAGTCCAGGAGAGAACTAAAGTGTTCAAATATCAAGCCGACGATTCCTAACTGGGTATTTCTCTACGATCAAACCCACGGGTTACTATACACTACTAGGATTTTAGAGTCTTACTAAACAAGTTTGCAGCTCAGTCTACACCAGACCAAAGGCTCTCTTGGTATACAGAAACAGCCGTTATTCAATTCCACCCTGCAGTGTTGGAGTGCCTCGGGTGAAAGCATCGTGTACCTTTAGAAGTTCTGGCCCGCTTCAGTTAGCCAGTGGTGTTGGATTTCCTATGAGTAAACTCAGTTTCCCAAACATTAACAAAGTTCTTAGAAATCCTGATTCAAAGTGATGAGAAAATGTGCAAAAGATTCCAATTAGAAAGAAGGACAGTGTCTTTCCTCTGAACGCAGACCATCCCTTTTCCATAAGCATGGTCTAGAAATCTACAGCCCTTGAATCTTACCATCTTCGCTGCGTCTCCCCACAGGCTCCTCCTCCTTGTCCCCTCTGAGCCTATTCCTGCCCCACGTCCTGACTTCCTTGTCACCCTCAGTGCCACGGTCTGTGATCTCCTTGTCCCCGATGCTCTTCTGATACCATGGTTAAGGGCATCACTGTTTCCTAGTATCCCAGGCTAGAAACCCCGGGCATTCTTCAGTCCTTCCCCCAACTCCCTATTCTCACATAATTCTTCTTCTGGAAATCTTGCAAATTCCCCTCTTTCTTTATGTCTCTCCCCAAAGACTCCAAGGCTTCATGGTATTTTCTCTAAATGATTGAAATAACTTTGTTACTAGTCTGCCAGCCTCCAGTCTCTCCCCCTGACGGCAAGCTAAACACAACCTCCAGAACCATCCAAGACACAAAAATGATCATGTGGCTCTACTCCTCAAAATGTTATAGCCCCTCCTTAGAAACGCCATAGCTTTCTTTTGGCACCTCGGCGACCTAGCACATCAAGCCTACTTCCCTACTCCAACATGTGCTAAGCACATCTAGCTTTACAGCCCTTCATATCGTCATTACGTAGTTAGCTGCATATGGCCCATCTCCCTCTACCAAACTGAGAGTTTCTTGAAAACCAGAACTGGGTCTTATTCACATCTGTATCTTAAGCTCCTAACACAGTGCCTGGCATGGTGGAGAGAGTATGGAAATAAATTATATTTGAACGAAGGCACTTCATTCTTGGAGTTTTCTGAAAGCAAGAGGGAAAGTGTGTTAGGCCACAGGGCATTAGAAGAAACCAGTTCAACCATCCATTCCTTTAGAGGCCTGTATCTCATCCCCGTGGGTTGAAGGCTATCTGGCAGACAGCTCCAACTCCAGTAAAGCCTCAAGCCTCAGCCTGTCATGCCTGGGGCTTTATTCCCACCCCAGGCTTTGCCCAGGGCTGATTTGAGCGTGTCCTCAACCTCCAAAGGCTTTGACACGCCATGTGCTTGGCCTGACGGAGTAAGCAATATTTCCTCTTTCCTCCTAGAGAGCTGGATGTCCAGTCAAGGACAAAGTTTATTTTCAACAATCACTAGAAGGAGGAACATCAGAGGAGAGAAAAGCTACACCTTCATTCCGGCCTGAAAATGGGCTTCAATGGGACCTCTGAGAGCACAACCAGGAAATCCAATCCATTTTTCAGGTTCAGGACAAAACCCTCAGCCTGGGGCTGCCTGTGAGAATGCCCAGCTGTGCAAACTCACCCCAAGGAATCAGCCTATCGTCAGCAACACACACTCCCTGCCAGGTGCACTCCCAGAGCCTGATAACGAAATCTTCATGTGTTTTGTTCCCCACACCTGAGTTCAGAAACCCTGCTACCACTTCTGACCCCATCACTAACTAACCAGGGTGCCACTGCATGTCACTGACCTTCTGCATTTGCTTTCTTATCTGTGAAACGGGGCCACTACCACCTGCCCTCCTAGTGCTTGCAGGCCAGTGGGGAAGACTGCCATAGAAAAGAAACAAATGTGTGGAGGGCATTGCAGGGGGCTATGAGAACATAGAACTGGGAATGTCCCAAATCTGGGAGGTGAGGGCAGGTCTTGACACTGAACAATGATGTAGAGGAACGGTTCCTTCACATACACCTAATCTGGAATCCTGGGACAAGGGAGGGAAGTGACAGATGGCTCTTTCAACATAAGAAGTTACAAGCAATAGGCCAGCAGGTGATTAAGAATCGAGATATTTCGGGCGCCTGGGTGGCTCAGTTGGTTAAGCGACTGCCTTCGGCTCAGGTCATGATCCTGGAGTCCCGGGATCGAGTCCTGCATCGGGCTCCCCGCTCAGCGGGGAGTCTGCTTCTCCCTCTGACCCTCCCCTCTCTCATGCTCTCTGTCTCATTCTCTCTCGCAAATAAATAAAATCTTAAAAAAAAAAAAAGAATCTAGATATTTCATCCTGAGAGCAACCTACCATGTCTCCTCTCCCGCCCCCACCCCTCCACCCTGCTCCTGTCTCTAGCAGACAACCCAGCACACCAGAGAATAACTCGTAAGGCTACAGCTCAAGAGAAGGTAAAACCTCAAGGCAAGGAGGAAGAGGGGATAAGCATGGAGAGACCAAAGGGGTTGGGAAGAGGATACTAGGGATGTTGTCTCCTGGCTTGGGGGGGTGCGGGCACATGTCCTGAGAGTCTGGAAGTGAAGGCCCACCCCAAACAGCCCAGGGCTGAAATAGCCGCACCTGCTCCCTACCACCCTTTGGCCTTGGTAAGAGTTAGATTCTATCACTTGAGCCTAAAATAAATATTTGAACTAATTAAACACTTTTCTGAATTGCGTGTTTACCCAGCCCATGGAATAGAAGCTGTCCTTTTATAGCCATTCTTCTCTGGTCCCTAGCAAATCCCTGGATTTCTCCAGTGTGGAAGGCAGGGAGAGGAAGGAGCTGCATGTGGGGCCAACCAACTAACTGACCTGCCAGACCACTCTGGCACCCCCCATAAAAAGTAAAGTGCCCAAGTCCCAGTGGCAATAAAAAGCTAAATAGGATTCATTTAGGCCACATATATTCACCATGAAGCAATACTGCTGTAGGTACTAGGGATTCAAAGATAAATGACACATGGGTCATGTCTGTTTAGTTTAGTAGGGACCAGATAAGGGACCAGAGAATTCCAATTAAATATGGTAAGTGCCATGCTGGAGCAAAGCATGAGGTCACTTCGAGGAGGAACAGACTTCCTGGAGAAGATATTTGGGTGGATCTAGACAGATGATGTGATAGAGGCTGCCACAATTGGATACTGTCCTCCAATATCCATTCTCCCAACTAAAGACTGTATTTTTCAGCTTCCCTTACAGTGAAGTGGGACTATGTGACTAAATTCTGGCCAGTGAAACATAAATAAAAATAATGCATCACAACTTCTGAGTCACACTTTAAAATAATGAGTGTGTGGTCCCCTTGTCACTTCTCTCCTCCCTCTGGCTGGAATGTAGGTGTGATGGTGAGAACCAGGACAGCCATCTTGGATACAGAAGTGAGTATGGAAATAAGCTATATTTCCTCTTTTGCGTTTGGCCAAGCCACTCTACCCGCCCTGAACTACCTGCCTCTGGACTGTACCATGAGGGAAGATTTAAATTCTCTCTTATCTAAACTAGTGTGTTGAAGGTCTTTTTGTTATAGCAGCTTAGCTTGTAACCTAATACAAATGAATAGGAGTTAGCCAAAAGATGGGCTCCCTGTGACCCTGCCCTCCTAAACCTGATGGGTGGATGCACACTGGCCTGGAGTTTCCCTGCGACCCTTCCCTGATAAACCTAAAGGAACTAGAAAAGGGGAAACAAACAAAGTCCAAAGTTAGTAGGAGGAAAGAAATAATGAAGATCAGAGCAGAAAGAAATGGAAGCTAAACAAAAAATAGAAAATATCAATGAAACTAAAACTTGATTCTTTGAAAAGATAAACAAAAGTGATAAAACTTTAGCTAGATTCACTAAGAAAAGAGAGAGGACTCAAATAAATAAAATCAGAAATGAAAGAGAGGAAGTTATAACTGATACCAAAGAAATACAAAAGGCCATAAGAGACTACTATGAAAAATTATATGTCAACAAGTTGGACAACCTAGAAGAAATGGATAAATTCCTAGAAATATGTAATCTTCCAAGACTGAATCATGAAGAAATAGAAAATCTGGATAGACTGAAACTAACAAGGAGATTGAATCAGTAATCCAAAACCTCTTGACAAACAAAAGTCCAAGACCAGATGACTTCACTGGTAAATTCTACCAAACATTCAAAGAAGATTTAATACCTACCCTTCTCAAAATTCTTCCAAAAAATTGAAGAGGAGAGAACACTTCCAAACTCATTTTATGAGGCCAACATTAACCTGATACCAGACCCAGACAAGAACATCACACAAAAAGATTACAGGCCAATATCCCTGATGAACATAGATGCAAAAATTCTCAACAAAATATTAGCAAATTGAATTCAACAATACATTAAAAAGATCATACCCCATGATCACATGGGATTTATTCCAGGGATGCAAAGATGGTTCAACATTTGCAAATTAATCAATGTGATACACCACATTAACAAAATGAAGAACAAACATCATATGGTCATAAAATTCAGCATTCATTATGATAAAAAACTCTCAACAAAGCAGGTATAGAGGGGATGTAACATAATTAACATAGTAAAAGCCATATATGACAAACCCACATATAATATCACACTCAATGGTAAAAATCTTAATGTTTTTCCTCTAAGATCAGGAATAAGACAAGAATGCTCACTCTCACCACTTTTATTCAACATAGTATTGGAGGTCCTAGCCAAAGCAATTAGGCAAGAAAAAGAAATAAAATGCATCCAAATGGCAAAAGAAAAAGTAAAATTGTCACTATTTGCAGACAACATGATTTTATATATAGAAAACCCTAAAGACTCCACCAAAAAAACTGTTAGAACTAATAAACAGGGGTGCCTGGGTGGCTCAGTCAGTTGGGCATTCAACTCTTTTTTTTTTTTTTTTAAGATTTTATTTATTTGAGAGAGAGAGCGAGCACGAGAGAGCACCAGTAGGGGGAAGGGCAGAGGGAGAAGCAGGCTTCCCGCGGAGCAGGGAGCCCGATGCGAGGCTCGATCCCAGGACCCTGGGATCATGACCTGAGCCGAAGGCAGACGCTTAACAACTGAGCCACCCAGGCACCCTGGGCATTCAACTCTTGATTTCAGCTCAGGTCATGATCTGGGGGTTGTGGGATCAAGCCCTACATTGGGTTCCATGCTCAGCATGGAGTATGCTTGAGATTCTCTCTCTCCCTCTCCTTCTGCCCCCCCCCCCCGCTCATATTCTCTCTAAATAAATAAATAAATAAATAAATAAATAAATAAAATCTTTTTTAAAGAAAAGAACTAATAAACAAATTCAGTAAATTTGCAGAACACACTATCAATATACAAAAACCTGTTGCCTTTTTATACACTAACAACAAACTAGCTGAACAAGAAATTAAGAAAACAATCCCACTTTCAATTTCATCAAAAAGAATAAAATAATGGGGAATAAATTTAACCAAGGAGGTAAAAGACCTGTACCCTGAAAACTACAAGACACTAATGAAAGAGACTGAAGAAGGTACAAACAAATGGAAAGATATTCCATTTCATCGACTGGAAGAATTAATATAGTTAAAATTTCCATAACACCCAAAGCAATCTACAGGTTCAATGTAATCCCTATCAAAATCCTAATAGCATTTTTCATAGAAATAGAACAAACAATCCTAAAATTTGTATGGAACCACAGAAGATCCTGAATAGCCAAAGCAATTTTGGAAAGAAGAACAAAGCTGGAGGTATCACAAAGTTAATAGTAATCAAAATGATGTGGTATTGGTATAAAAACAGACATACAGATCAGTGGAACAGAACAGAAAACCCAGAAATAAACTCAATGTATATACGGTCAATTACTTTATGACAAAGGAAGCAAAATATAGAATGGGGGAAGGACAGTCTCTTCAATAAATGGTATGGTGAAAACTAGACAGCCACATGCGAAAGAAAGGAAAGAAAGAAAGAAAGAAAGAAAGAAAGAAAGAAAGAAAGAAAGAAAGAAAGAAAGAAAGAAAGAAAGAAAGAAAGAAAGAGAAAGAAAGGAAAGAAAGAAAGAAAAGAAAGAAAGAAAGAAAGAACAGAAAGGAGAAAGGAAGAGAGAAAGGAAGAAAGAAACTGGACCACTATGTTACACCATACACAAAAATTAAATCAAAATGAACTAAAAACTTGAATATAAGACCAGAAACTACAAAACTCCTGCAAGAAAATATAGACCGTAAGCTTCTTGACATGGTTCTTGGTGATAATTTTTTGGATCTGATTCTAAAGACAATGATAACAAAAGCAAAAATAAACAAATGAGTTATATCAAACAAAAAAGCTTCTACACACAGCAAGGGAAACCATCAATAAAATTTTTAAAAAACTAAAAAAAAACCAGTCTACTGGATAGGAGAAGATATTTGCAAATCATATATCCAATAAGGGGTTAATATCCAAAATACACAAAGAGTTCATATGACTCGATAACAAAAATAAATAAGCAAATAATCTGATTTTTAAATGGGCAGAGGATCTGAATAGACATTTTTCCAAAGAAGATATACAGATGGCCAATGGGCACATGGAAGGATGCTCAACATCACTCATCATCAGGGAAATGCAAATCAAGACCACAATAAGAATGGTTGTTATCAAAAAAACAAGAAATAACAAGTGTTGGTAAGGATGTGGAGAAAAGGGAACCCTGATGCACTGCTTGTGGGAATATAAATTGGTACAGCCACTATGGAAAACGGCATGGAGGTTCTGCAAAAAACTTAAAAAATAGAACTAACATATGATCCAGGTCTACTTCTGGGTATTTATCCATAGAAAAGGAAAACACTAATTTGAAAAGATATTTGCAACCCTCTGTTCATGGCATCATTTTTTACAATAGCCGAGATAGGGAAACCACCCACATGTCCATCAATGAATGAATGAATGGATAAAGAAGTTATAGCAGGGGTCCTGGATGGTTCAGTCGGTTAAGCATCCGACTCTTGATATAAAATAAATAAGTCACGGGGATATAATGTACAGCAATGTGACTCTAGTCAATAATATTGTATTGCACACTATGTAGCTTTAAATGGTGACAGAGGGCAACTAGACTAATCGCAATCATTTCACAGTGTCCCCAAATATCAAATCATTAGATTGTACACCTGAAACAAAGTCAGTGAGGAACAGCATGTACAAAGGCACAGAGGCATGAGAGGTACAGCACGTTCAGAGAGCCAAGAGCAGTTACCATGAGCAGACATACCTGGGTGAGCACCGTGAGTGCAAGGGGAAGGGGGAGTGGATTCCATTTGTAAAAGGGTCACATGCCATGCAAAGGATGCTGGAGGAGGAGGAAATGGGAGAAGGAAGAACTGGAAAGGGGAAAAGAAAAGAAAAAAAGACATAGAGACAATGAGGAGGAAAAATAAAAACACAGCCATCCTCTCTGCATGGGGGTATTTGTATGGGCTCTCAATTGATTCCCCCCCAAAGCCCTAGCCCTTCGCAGTTCTGTAAAACCTAGCATTAAGTTTTATGTTTTGATGAGCTCTCTGAGTTCACTTCAACCAGAGCAACTTGACCTCCATATATTTTTTAAAAAGCACAATAAGGTGAGCCTGAAAAAATGTGGTCCTTGATTCTAAATGGTTGAGTCATGAGTCTGTTCATAAGAGTCTGCCCAGCTGGGTTCTTAATTAATGCTTTTTTGATAAGAGTTAGTAGCAGTCATGAAGGAAATTCTCATAAAGAACAATAAAAACAAATGGCCCCAGGTAACTCCCAGTGACCACCACACGTCTCTGTGCCCCTCTGCCACAGACTTCCTAGAAGTTGTCTGCAATCACTCCTCTACCTCTGCATCTCCCACTCTCTCTCTAACTCACTCCCATCAGACTTCCAGGTGTTTAATCCTACTACAGCCTCTCTTCAAGGTCACCAATGATTTCCACAATGTCAAATCCAATGCTAAGTCTTTATCCTTACTACTTCTCAGTATTCTTTGGCACGGTCAACCTCCCCCTTCTTCTTTAAAGATTTTCTTCATTAGAATTCCATGATCCTCACCCTCTCCTGGTTTGGAAACTTCCCTAAGGTTATCTTGGTAGTCAGTATGGATGGGTCAGGACACAACACAAGCCTTCCTTTTGAGCCCAATCTGCTGTCAACCTTCACACCCTAGCTGACCCGCAGCCTTGCACAGACAAAAGAAGTCAGTAAGTATTTGCTGAACTAAAAAATGCTGCCAATGGCAGAATATTACAACACAAAGGAATTTAGAAATCCTCCAGTCCAATGTTTCTTTACCTTGACTGTACATTTGTATCACCTGGGAAGCTCTAAAATATATTATAGAAGCCCACCCCAGACCAAATAAATCACAACCACTGGAGAGGCTCAAGACAGATTTTAATGTGCAGCTAGATTAACTACTTTTCTAGCCCAATGGTGTGTATTAGAATCACCTTTGAGGCTTGTTTTTAAAAATTCATAGAGATCTTGATTCAAGAGGTCTAGAGAGAGTCCCAGGAATCAGTGTTTTTAATAGGCGTCCCAGCTGATGCTTGTCCAGGTATGCGTACTTGCAGAAACACTGGACTAGTCCAAACACAAGACTGAGCGACTCGAAAGCAGGATCTACATTGTATTTACCTTTGTAGCCCCCTACTCTAAGCACAGTGCCTGGCACAGAATATTCATTCAAAAACTAGTTGCTCACCTCACACTCATTAGGATGGCTGCTATAAAAAGGAAGGAAGGAAGACAGAAAGGAAAAAAGGAAAGGAGGGAGGGAGGAAAAGAAAGTATTGGTGAGAATGTAGAGAATCTGGACCCCTCATGCACTATTAGTGGGAATGTAAAATGGTGCAGACACTGTGCAAAGCAGTATGGTAGCTCCTCGAAAAAATTAAGCATAGAACTACCATATGATCCAGCAATTCCATGTTTGGGTATATATACAAAAGAATTGAGTGGCGCCTGGGTGGCTCAGTCAGTTAAACGCCCAACTCTTGATTTCAACTCAGGTCCTGATCTCAGGGTCATGAGTTCAAGCCTCGAGTAGGGGCCTACTTAAAAGAGAGAAAGGAATTGAAAACAGGGTCTTGAAGAGATGTTTGCACACCCATGTTCACAGCAGCATTATTCACAATAGCCAAGAGGTGGAAGCAACCCAAATGTCCATCGATGAACAGATAAACAAAATGTGGCATATACATACAATGGAATATTATTTGGCCTTAAAAAGGAAAGAAATTCTGACACATGCTCTAACATGGATGAGCCTTGAGGCCATTACAATAAGTGAAAAAAGCCAGTTACAAAAAGACAACTTTTGTATGATTTCACTGATAGGAGGTATCTAGAGTAGTCAAACTCATAGGAACACAAAGTAGAATGGTGGTTGCCAGGGGCTGGGAGGAATGGGAAATGGACAGTCCATGTTTAATGGCTATAGAGTCTCCGTTTTGCAAGATTTAAACGTTCTAGGGATCTGTTTCACAGCAATGTGAATAGACTTAACACTTGAACTGTACACTTAAAAATGTTTAAGATGGGGGCGCCTGGGTGGCTCAGTTGGTTAAGCGAATGCCTTCGGCTCAGGTCATGATCCTGGAGTCCCTGGATCGAGTCCCGCATCGGGCTCCCTGCTCGGCAGGGAATCTGCTTCTCCCTCTGACCCTCCCCCCTCTCATGCTCTCTCTCTCTCTCTCATTCTCTCTCTCAAATAAATAAATAAAATCTTAAAAAAAAAAAAAGTTTAAGATGGTAAATTTCATGTTCTATGCTTTTGCCACAATAGAAAATTTAATACCTGTAAATCAAAGCCTACTTGCTCACTTTAATTTCATTCTAAATTGTATGAATTGTTTCTACCCAAAGGCATAATCGACCTGTGATCTGAAATCAAGTCCCAGTTTAGAAGCCCCCAACAGCCCACATCTGCTCTGTAGCCCCCTTCTCCACAATGGAATGGAGTCTTGAGTTTCCCTGCATGGGAGCAGAGAATCTAGAGAAAGGGACTGGAGTAGGCGAAAGATGGAAGTGTAGAAGAGATGAGGAGGGGGCGCCTGGGTGGCTCAGTTGGTTAAGCGACTGCCTTCGGCTCAGGTCATGATCCTGGAGTCCCGGGATCGAGTCCCGCATCGGGCTCCCTGCTCGGCAGGGAGTCTGCTTCTCCCTCTGACCCTCCCCCCTTTCATGCTCTCTCTCTCTCAGTCTCTCTCTCTCAAATAAATAAATAAAATCTTTTAAAAAAAAAAAAAGAAGAGATGAGGAGGAAGGCAGGGAAGCGGGGAAAAAGACGGCTAGACTGTGACATGGTGCGTCTTGTAGTTTAGTAACTCAGTTCAAAGGATGGCACAGTTTGGTGGGGGATACGGGCTTTGGAGTTAGATCCATTTCAAATCCTGCTGCCCCATTTTTTTTTAGCTGTGTAATTTTAAACAAGCATTTCTCCTGTTTTTCTCTTTGTTTTTAGCTTCTAAAAGCCTTGGTTTCCTGGCTTTCCCCATGGAACATTAACTCCTGGCATTTTGGGAGGATCCTGTGCAACTAAAGCCTTTAAATCAGCACCTGGCATGGAAATGGCCCTCGGTCAAGGTTAATTGTTATAGCTTCATGTCAAGAAGGAGGAGGAGGAAGAAAGGAAAGAGGGAAAGAGTCTACCTCCAAAAGAAGGGGAAAAAGAAGGATCGAAAGGCAGGTTCTAGTCCAGACTCGACTTGCCTTCGAGCAAGTCTTTCTTAGCCTGTTTAGTCCTCTGAAAAGCGAGGTCTGAGGTCTCTTTTATCTGGAAAGGCTGATGAATCTGAATCTTCTATGCTCCAGATGAGTTTCCTATCGTCATCACTGTCTACACCTCTTACCTATGCAGAGCTAAGGAGGCCCTCTGGAGGACGCAAGAGGAAAAGACATAAACATGGCGAGAGATGCCCACAACTTGCCTCTGCATAAAAATGAGGACAGGACTTTGCAGACCCAGACTATCACAAAGTAGGGAGAAAACTCAAGGTAAGGGGGTGACCTGGGTGAGGAAGGGCTTCTTACCTGATGCCACTTAAAAAGTAAAGGGAGGGGCGCCTGGGTGGCTCAGTCGTTAAGCGTCTGCTTTCGGCTCGGGTCATGGTCCCGGGGTCCTGGGATCGAGCCCCGCATTGGGCTCCCTGCTCAGCGGGAAGCCTGCTTCTCCCTCTCCCACTCCCCCTGCTTTTATGAAAGCATGGGGACAAGACCCGTGGGCAGAAAGCTGTCCCCCACTCCCCCAGCTAGTGTTCCCTCTCTCACTGTGTCTCTCTCTGTCAAATAAATAAAATCTTACAAAAAAAAAAAAAGTAAAGGGAGCACAACTGAGTTACCAGCTTTCTAATCAGTCGAGGTCAAGTGTCTATTATAATATATCAACCTATTACAATGGATGGCTATTGTTACAGTATATGAACATTATTTTAATATGTGAATGTTCTTGCAATATATAAATCTTGTTATTATGTATAAACATTGCCATCTTTCCTGAGATTTACTCTGAAATAACAATGTTTTAATATTTCCCTCTATCTCTCTTTCAAGACCTGTTTAATAGGCATCTTCAAAAGGCTTCTCAAAAGCTTAGGAAGACAGAGAAGTTAATGATTCACTCTTTTCTCCTTCATATGCCAAAGTGGTATTTATTCAAAAGGGAGAAAATGTACTCATCAAAACAAGGAATGTTCATCCATTCATTCATTTAACCAATATTCATTGACCAGTGCAGAATGGATATGCATTTTTCATCCTTTGTCTTCAAATGTCCTTTTAGAAACAGAATTCAGATGTTTTTATCTACCTATATTCTCTTAGGCAAGTCCAAGGTACTACCCACCTGTTATTTTAAGGGTTAAAAATGAAGTGGAGATGGTTAGCATATAGAACAACAAGTACACATCAGGAACTCAAACAGCTTCACCACTGACTAGGTTTACGTCCATTTTGCCTATTTACTTTCAGGGATTCAGTTAGGTAAGAATTTCCCCTGAAGATGTCATTTTACATGCATTTCTAGAGAATTACTAGCAGAGAGGAAGTACTTTCCTCCAGGTCACAGGAGAAACAAATGGGAAACCAATTACCTAGTTCTAGGTAATTTAAGACTAGCTCTGATGGGCTCACACTACCGATTTTGCAAGCATCCTCTCACCCACCCACTCAGTGTCTGCTTCCCAGGCCAAAGGAGGAAGGGAGTAAGATAGAAGACAATTTTGGAGGGCCATTAAATTTTTGGTGCTTATTTGCAAGGCTACTTTGGAATATGGAATGGACAAATTGGCTGAGCAGAAAGAGGTAATCCTTTGAATGCGTGGTCACTAGACATTCATTTGTCATTCATTAGATCAGCAAACATTTACCAAACAATTTCTACATTCTTGGCATTATGTTAGGCACTGCGGATACCAGAGTGAATAAATCATATTCCAGACAAATTTTGCAGAATCAGTATCACACAGATCATACTCCCTATTGACAATGCAACTAAGTATAAATCAATGACAAAAAAATAAATAAGCCAACTCCCATAAATGTGTAAAATTTAAAACTCATCACTAAACAAATCATGGATCACAAGAAGTAATCACAATAAACCAGAAAATTCTTAGAACTTAATGGTAATGAAAATGCTACATATCTAAACTTGTAGGACACAGAGAGAAATAGATAGTCCTAAATGCTAATATTAGGAAAGAAGAAAGGTTTAAAATTAGTGGGCTAAGCATCCAGCTTAAGAAGTTGGAAAGGAACAAGAAATCCAAAAAATTAGAAAGAAGAAGGTAACAAACAAAAGAGCAGAAATTAATGATGAAATAAAAAGCAAAAAGTGATCAAAGAAATAGAGGAGGTCAACACAGCCAAAAAGTTGTTTTTTTGAAAATGACTAATAAAATGAATATGACTTAAAAGCATTTTTTTAAAAGAGCACATATTAGGAATGAAAATTGCAACAGAACTACAGATTCAGCAGAGATTCAAAAGATAATACAAAAAATGCCCCCAAAAGATGCAAATTAATCTGAAAACTTAAAAGGACAAATTTTTTTTTTTTTTTAAGATTTTTAATTTATTTATTTGACAGAGAGAGAGAGACAGCGAGAGAGGGAACAGAAGCAGGGGGAGTGGGAGAGGGAGAAGCAGGCTTCCCGCTGAGCAGGGAGCCCAATGCGGGGCTCGATCCCAGGACCCTGAGATCATGACCCGAGCAGAAGGCAGACGCTTAATGACTGAGCCACCCAGGCGCCCCAAAAAGGACAAATTCTTAGAAAAACATAACTTTGCAAAATTGACTTAAGAAGGAATAAAAAGTTCTAACTGTCCCATAACTGTTGAGGAAATTATATCCATAGCTAAAAATCTTCCCATTAAAAAAACAAACAAGCCAAAAAACAAAAACAAGAGACCCTGATGATCTTTTGGCAAATCCCAATAAACTTTCCATGAATAGATCATTCTAGCCTTCCAGAGAATAGAAAGGGAAGAATATCCACTCTACCAAGCTAATATGTTGATACCAAACTCAGTGTCTGATTTCAGCTCTTGATTTCAGCTCAGGTCATGATCTTGGGATCACGGGATTGAGCCCCGCGTGTTGTGCTTTGAGCTCAGCTGGCAGTCTGCAGGAGATTCTCTCTCTCCCTCTCCCTCTGCTCCTCCCCCCACTCACACTCACTAAATAAATAAATAAATAAAATCTTTAGAAAAAAGGAATGTGACAGGCCATTTTAACATATAGACATTGAGGAAAATATCCTAAGCAAAATATTAGTCAAACAAATCCTGCAGTATGTTTTAAGTAAATTATACTATATCGTGACTAAGTTGGTTATCTTAGGCATGAATGAAAGGTGGCTTAATAAAACCTATCAATGTAATTCCCAACATAAGCAGATTTTTTAGCATATAATTATCTCAATAGTTGTAGAAAAAAATCATAAAATTTAACACCCACAAATTTTTTTTTTAAAGAAAGAAAACTCAACAAAACTCATTCTTTTTTTTTTAAACATTTTTTTTTTAAAGACTTTATTTATTTATTTGAGACAGAGAGAATGAGAGAGAGAGAGCACATGAGAGGGGGGAGGGTCAGAGGCAGAAGAGGCCGAGCAGGGAGCCTGATGCGGGACTCGATCTCAGGACTCCAGGATCATGACCTGAGCCGAAGGCAGTCGCTTAACCAACTGAGCCACCCAGGCGCCCCAACAAAACTCATTCTTAATGAGGGGTCATTACACACAGTTCTTATACCATCAGGAAAAAGACAAGGATGCCCACTGTCACACCTATATTTAGCATTATTCTAAAGGTACCAGCCAGTTCAGTAAGACATGAAAAATATATTAAAGGTATAAAAATTAGAGAAGAAACAAAACTCCCATTATTCATAGATAGCATGATTGTCAAAATAACCCGAAAGATTCTACAAAGATTTGGAAATAATAAGAGAATTTCACAATCCATCTGGAAAGAAGTTCAATATTCAAAAATAAATTGCATTTCTATATACTAACAACAAAAGGGAACCCTGAAATTTTTTAAAAGATACCATTCATATAGCAACAAATAATATAAGATTCCTAGGAATGAATCTTGACGAATATGTTCAAGACTTGTTTGGAGAAGATTATAAAACCTTATTAAAAGATATTAAAGGCCTTAAAAAGGGGAGAGATTTGATGTTCAAGGATATAAAGACTCAATAAAGTATAGGTATCATTTCTCTTCAAATTTAGCTAAAGACTCAATAAATTACAACAAAAATCTCAACAGAGTGTTTTTGTTTTTGTTTTTGTTTTAAGGCACTTGGCCCAAGAATGAAGACATTCCTGAATAAGAAAGTGCAGGAACCTATCTTATTAGATAATAAGACTTATTATAAAGCTGTAATAATTAACGCTGAGTAGTATTGGTGCACAAATTGTCAGTGGAAAAGAACAGAGATAACAGAAAAATACAACACAGGTGGGGAACCTGGGTGGCTCAGTCGGTTAAGCATCTGACTTTCGATTTTGGCTCGGGTCATGATCTCAGGGTCATGAGATTGAGACCCGAGACAGGCTCCATGCTGGTGTAGCCTGCTTAAGATTCTCTCTCCCCCTCTCCCTCTGCCCCTCCCCTCCCTAAAAAAAATACAACACAGGTGTGGAGTTGATAGGTAAAACGGGGGCCATTACAAAGTAATGGGGAGAGAAGGAACTATCCAAAAAAAGGTGTTGAGGTAACTAGTCATTGTCCATACAGAGAGAAGTGAAACTGGATCTGTGCTTCTCACCATATACACAAATAAAATCCAAATGGATTCAAGATTTCTATGTGAGAGACCTTAAAACTTTTAAAAGACAATATAAGAAAACATTTATAATCGTAGGGTGGGGAAGGATTTCTCAAACAAGCCCTCACAAAAACACTAACTACAAAAGAAAAGATTAATAAATTTAACTACATTAAAATTGGGAATGTCTGTTGCTCAAAAAACACCATAAAGATAATGAAAAGATAAGCCACAAATTGGGAGAAGATATGTGCAACCTATAAATTGGAAAAGGACTGGTATGTAGATATATAAAGAATTCATACAAATCACAAGTACAAAAAAAAAAGAATTCAATAGAAAATTGAGCAAAAGATAGGATCAATTTCACAAAAGAGGAAACACAAATGGCCAATACATATATTAAAAGATGATTAACAGGGAGACAAATGATAAGAGACTCTTAACTCTAGAAAACAAACAGGGTTGCTGGAGGGGTGGTGGGTGGGGGACGGGGTGACTGGGTGATGGGAATTAAGGAGGGCACATGATGTAATGAGCACTGGGTGTTATACGCAACTCATGAATCACTGAACTCCCTCTAAAACTAATAATACACTATATGTTAATTAATTTAATTTAAATAAAATATTTTAAAAATAAAAATAAAAGATGATTAACCTCATTAGTAGCCTAGGAAAGGCAATTAAGAGCATGAGGAATAAAACATTTTACAACTATAGATTGGCAAAAAATCAGTAAGTCTGTCAATACCAAGTGTTGGTGAGATTGTAGATCAAAAGAAACTCTTCATCACTGCTGATTCGTGTGCAAACTGGTGTAACTAGTTTGAGAAACAATAAAGCATTATTTTATAAAGTTGAAATTTCCATACCTTATGGCACAGCTGTATGGTTCCCAGAAGAATATTCATAACATTATTCTTTGTAATAACAAAAAAACCCCTAAAAACAGCCCAAATGTCTTTTGACAAAAGAGGGAATCAATACATTGTGCTACAGTATGTCCTCACAGCGAAGAAGCAAAACAAAGCAAAAAATAAGCTGCAGCTACACATAACATGGATGGGAATCTTAGAAACATAACGCCAAATGAAACAAACAAGCCTCCGAAGACCTTGGAAGGAAATGCCGGGGGTGATGGTGGAGAAGCCCACAGGTTCTTAGGTTGGGTGCTGGCTTCTCCCATGTGCACAGTTAATAAGCTTCTGGCTTACATATGTCATATAATTTTGTGTATATGGCAAATATTGCATAAATCCTTTCCACAATTCAGCTTGTGGTTTACTAAGACAGACCGACAACAGCTACAATACATTCTGATAAATAATGGACCAATTTTTTTTAAATGCTCTGGAAACAATTAGTCCTATAGATTTTTGTTACGTTTTTATTTAAATTCCAGTTAGTTCACTTACAGTATAATATTAGTTGCAGGTTTACAATATAGTGATTCAACAATTCCAAACACCACTCCGTGCTCATCCCAAGTGCCCCCTTTAATCCCCAACACCTATTTCACCCATCCCCCCACCCACCTGCCTTCTGGGAACCATTTGTTCTCTGGAGTGAAGAGTCTTGGGGGCGCCTGGCTGGCTCAGTCGATGGAGCGTGCAACTCTTGATCTCGGGGTTGTGAGCTCAAGCCCCACATTGGGTATAGAGATTACTTAAAAATAAAATCTTAAAAAAAAAAAAGTCTGTTTCTCGGTTTGCCTCTCTAGTCCTGTAGATTTTATAAGAACTAAGGGCTCGGGGCATCTGGGTGGCTCAGTCGTTAAGCGTCTGCCTTCGGCTCAGGTCATGATCCCAGGGTCCTGGGATCGAGCCCCACGTCTGGCTCCCTGCTCAGCCGGGAGCTTGCTTCTCCCTCTCCCACTCTCCCTGCTTGTGTTCCCTCTCTCGCTGTGTCTCTGTCAAATAAATAAATAAAATCTTAAAAAAAAAAGAACTAAGGGCTCTACTGCATACTAATAATATTAATAATAATATTGTGAGATAAGCAGGGCTGGAGTTGTTATTCTCATTTTACAGAAGAGAAAACGGAGAATCAGAGAGTTTAAGACATTTGTCTAAGATCACACAACTAGTGAGCGGCAAAGCTACGGTCAGACCCAAATATCCTGACCCCGGCCATGAAGTCTTTCTGTGGATGCTTCTCCCTTAAACACTCGTAGGAAAGATTCTAGTCTGTTTCTGATACCTCAGTACTGCATTCCTAACATGATCCTGGTCCATCTTCAGAAAAGCGTTATTCCATTGCTCTTAAGATTTTCTTTTCTCAGTCTTGGGGCAATGGTGCATCCCTGGGCCATTATTCCAGTTTCAAAAGCTCTTGGAAGCTATCCTGCACTTTGTAAGTGACTAATGGGACTTTTTTTTAAAGAGCAAAAGTTAGTAACTCTAATGAAACACATCTTAGGGAATATATGGCTACATCTAGCTACGCATCCTACCTATTGAACACCTTCTAACATCACATGCTCTGTATACATTCTCTCTTCTAATCCTCACAGAGAAACTTCTGACATAAGCATTATCCTCATTTTACAGATAAGAAAGCCAAGGCTGTTCCTAAGATTTACTATAACAAGAGGCCAGGAGATCAAGAAGGACCAACAGCCCTGCACATGTGAGCAGAGGCATTTGGAGGGCATGACCAGCAGGATCACCACGTTAAAGTAAAATGGGATCAGAAACACACAGGTGCTTTGATGTGGGATGATGATGATGCTTATACACGGTAATAATCTACCACTCTGTTTTTTATTTTTTGTTTTTCCTAAGGGCAGGAGGCAAAGGAGAGCAGCACCAAAGATTCAAGCAGGGCACTAGGCATTTCTTGACTCAAGCATCGTAACAGCCTGATGTTTCCATAAAGAGGATTCATGGCATTATCTCCCTAACAACTTTTTTAACGAAAGGGAGAGTTAGTTGTCTCTGAGGGGCGGTGTGTGGGATGGCGTGGACACCTGCATCCCTGAGAACAGGTGGGTGGCACAGATGACCGTTCAAGGCCCCTTCCTTCTCTACTAGTGATCATCCCCTAGTGTCATGGAAGGGTGCCTGGAAAACGGGTGCAGAACCAGCTGGAGAGTGCCTCCTCTGTTATCTGTCACTCTTGGCTCACAACAAACTGATGGGTCTTGTTTCTTCTGTTTCCATGTGGAAGCCAGGCTCCCAGGTACAGCTCTTACCCACTCAACACCCGAACTCCCTTCACGTGGTAACAATCCCACAATTTTCCTCTGAGGAACCCCCTTTCAGTGCATGCGTTCCAGGTGGCTTTCAATCCACTACTGGCTCCTGGGGGGGACTTCCTTGTGACGTGGTAAATCAAAGCCTCCCATGTTGCCGGCCACAGTGATGAACTCAGGGATGGGCACGTGAGCCCCGTTGGCTACCAGAGCCTCACCACATCCTTCTGCTGGAGTTCTAGGGATCGAGCCACTCTCTCTGGGTTCCTAAATGGATAAAACAAAAGCCTGCAGCTGCCGGGGCTATTTCTTGAGAGAGCCTTTTCTGAGAATGAAGAAACCTTTGTATTTGGAGACAGGAGATAAAGAGAGGAAAACACCCAAGTCCATATGATATCACTTGAACCTTTGAATCCCACCATGTCTGAGGCTAATTCTACTCATGGTTTTTTCAGTTATGGAAAAATAAATGATATGGGCATGCAGGTGTGTGTGTACGTGCAGATGTGTGTGTTTTGCTGTTTTATTTTCTTGCTTAAACCACTTTGAGCTGGGTCTCTGTTGCTTGCAACCACAATTAATACACTCGTGTAATCAAACTGCCCTACAGCTTTATTGAACTGCAGAGTCCTGATATTGGCACGGTCAAAAGCTAGAGCACCATGATTCCTTCCTGGAGAATCCATGTCCTCATGGAGAGACAAAGATACCTAAGACATGAGGCTTTGATATGTAGGGAGCACAGACACATTTCTAGTTAAGTCTAAGGTAGATGATGATCAATGCCCCAACAGAGGTACAAGCAGCATTCTGGGAACTCAAGGCAGGCCGGGGAAGAAATTGCAATGGGCTTAGGATGGATGGGGTAGTAGAAGGAATCATGTGCTCAAGCTAGATTTCTGTTTCCTAGAAATCTCTGCAGGACACATCAGTCTAAAGTAGCTCTTCCCAACTACTTCCGTGTCAAGGCACAAAGAAAATTCTAGCAGTGTGTAAGGCACAATGGGGAGAGCAAAGCGACTGGGCCAAGGATTCAGGCATCCCAAGTCCCTGCCAACCATCCCAAAAGCTGAAGGGACCAATCCCCAGGCACACCTACCTCCCAGGAGCCAGGTGGGAAGCCTTACTAGAGGAAAGTAAAAGTGGAAAGTGGGAGAACATGCTTCAGAACAAGTCCTCAAGTGAGTCTGCTCTTATCAAAATGAGTGACCTGCCTTATCTGACAGTACATTCTTCTTCCTCCATACACCATTCTGGAACAAAACGCTTTTAAATTATTAGCATTGTTTTTCGAAATCCCCCTGCCAAAACCCAGCTGTTTCTGCACAGTCAGGCTTTCTAGGGTGTGCGGCTGTGGATTCGTAGGAAGGACCCCTCGCTCTGGGGAAACTGCTGTTGCTTTTTACAGCAGACCCAGACTAGCAGCCAAGAAACAAGGGGACAGAAGGTCACTGGATTGGGGGTGGAGGGAGGAGTCTCCATAGAGCGAGGCCAAAAGAATGCCATTATTCAAGAAATGATTGAAGAGTTTCTTCAAGACTGGCCAAAGGAGTCATTCTCTTTGAACTCTGGGGGTTTAAGAATGCCGAGCACCCAGTCTGCAGATTCCTCTGTTGACCCGTTGTGGTCAAAGATAGAAGGGTGGAAAGAGCTTCTTTTCTTTATAAATCCAGGAGCTTGACTTTGTCGATGAGTGCACAGAATCCAAGGAAAGGCATGTTGCTGTTGTTGTTGTATTAACAGCAACATCTTTCTGTTTATCCAGCACTTATTACCCAATTGTCTTGGACAGCTGACCCATCAGCAAGATCAACAAACATTACTGAACCCGCTCTACATGCAAGACAGGAAGTGAGGAGTATGAGAGAGAGACAAAGATACCTAAGACATGAGGCTTTAATATGTAGGGAGCACAGACACATTTCTAGTTAAGTCTAAGGTAGATGATGATCAATGCCCCAACAGAGGTACAAGCAGCATTCTGGGAACTCAAGGCAGGCTGGGGAAGAAATTGCAATGGGCTTAGGATGGATGGGGTAGTAGAAGGAATCATATATGGGCTGATCATTAAGGACAAGAAAAAAGAATGGCTGGGGCGCCTGGGTGGCTCAGTTGGTTGGGCACCTACCTTTGGCTCAGGTCATGATCCCAGGGTCCTGGGATTGAGCCCCTGCTTCAGGCTCCCTGCTCAGCAGGGAGTCTGCTTGTCCCTATCCCTCTGCCCCTCCCCCCACTCATGCATGCACGTGTGCATGCTCTCTCTCTCAAATAAATTAACAAAATCTTTTAAAAAAAAAAGAAAGGAAAGAAAAGCAAAATGGCATTCCAGTGATCTCTGCCCTCAGAGGGTCTGCTGAAGGAACAGGACTCTGTCATGTTATGGGCCAAACTATATCCCCCCCAAATTCATATGGTGAAGTCAAATTGTGTCCCTCAAGATTCATACACTGAGGGGCTTGGGTGGCTCAGTCATTAAGCGTTTGCCTTCTGCTCAGGTCATGATCCCAGAGTCCTGGGATCCAGCCCCGCATCAGGCTCCCTGCTCCGTGGGAAGCCTGCTTCTCCCTCTCCCACTCCTGCTGCTTGTGTTCCTGCTCTCGCTATCTCTGTCAAATAAATAAATAAAATCTTAAAAAAAATAAAAGATTCATATACCGAAGTCATAACCCCTAGTGCCTCAGCATGTGATTGGATGTGGAGATAGGGTCTTTAAAAAGGTAATTAAATTAAAATGAGATCATGAGATGGGTCTTAATGCACTGTGACTGGTATCCTCATACAAAGGGGGAATTCAGACACAGAGGTACACATAGAGGAAAGCTGACGGGAAGACAGCCTTCTCTAAGCCCAGGAGAGAAGCCTGGAATAGATCTCTCCCTCACAGCCCTCAGGAGGATCCAACACTACCAACACCTCGATCAGACTTGACCCATGTCTAGCCTCCAGAACTGTGAGAAAAGAGATGTCTGTTGTCTAAACACCCCAGTCTGTGGTATTTGCGATGGTCGCCCAAGTACACGCCTACATTTTGTGTGCTTCCCCCTGTCCCTGAACATCTCCCACCCTGGAGACTGCCCCCCAACCTCCCAGAGGGAAGTGGACCACCTTGCCCTCCTCCCTCCCCAAAGTGGTCTCAGGTTCTTGTTGATGAGACCCTATTAGTGTGCATGTGGCTCATTGTGCTTGATTCTAGAACCCCACACACTCTTCATGGTCTGTAGGCCGCAGTGGAATGTGATCCTGGCAAGCCTTCCCTCTTCATGAGAGCTAAAAGCCAAGTTGTACTATCTCCTATTGTCTTAATACTTTCTATTTTATTAACCCCATTGTGGCTTGTCTGCCTGCCAAAGTACCAGGATTTCCTGCCTTTTTACCCCCTGCCCCCTATCTTCAGAAGGAGATAATGCTAGCAGACGAATTTGTTCTACTTACAACTCTTTATGGAGCTTGAATGTGGAAAGGACAGAAATCTATGACTTACAAAGATGGTTAAGTGTGGCGCATCCATGTAGCTGCACTGGGGGCAAATACTTTTGAAACAAGACTCTGGTTAAGGTTGCTGAGGCCTCTGCCATGAGTTCATTTTAAAAAGAGAGTTCATTTTGTGCCCTTACTCACCTTATCCTGACAAGCACTAGCCTGACCAAACTTAGAGTATCAGAGTGAGGGCGCCTGGGTGGCTAAGTCGTTAAGCGTCTGCCTTCAGCTCTGGTCATGATCCCAGGGTCCTGCGATCGAGCCCCACATCGGGCTCCCTACTCAGCGGGAAGCCTGCTTCTCCCTCTCCCACTCCCCCTGCTTGTGTTCCTACTCTCGCTATCTCTCTCTCTGTCAAAGAAATAAATAAAATCTTAAAAAAAAAGAATATCAAAGTGAACACAGGCAACCGAATCAGAGATCCTGTCTTGTTCATTTATTATCCCCAGTATCTCAGCACACACGCCTACCTAAACTAACCTCAGAGATCATCCACCTCTTAAAGGAGATGAAACCCACAGAGAAGTGACCTGCCCAAAGTCACTCAGCTTCCAAACCCAGCCTCTTTCTGCAGCTAAACGCTGTTCCCTGGGATTAGGAATCCAGAGACCTTGGGCTTCATCCCAGCTCTGCAAATGACCTGAGAGGAGATCCTGGGCAAATTCCATCTCATCTCTGGTCTCCCGGTTTCCCAAATGAACCATAAATGTCCCTTCTCTGTGTAGACTTCCTTGACTCCCTGGGCAGAATTAGTTGCACCCATGATATACAATCCAGGATGGCCATGTGGTGGTCTCCACAAGAACTGGGAACCTGCCCCCCACAAACACATCCACACACCCACCCCCAACAAACACACACTCCACTTCCTGTGGGTCCTCGAAAGAGTCCTGCCCCCAACTGGAGGATGAAGTGTCAGCCAGCTGGGCCCAAGCCCACTCTCGGTACTCCCTGGGTCCCAGCAATACCTTCAGGGAGTCTAATAACCACCTCAGATCTCATCTCCAGCTCCCTTTGCCAGAGAAGATCAAATTTTACAGTTAAAACCCAATTCCAATCTGGCAACATCTCAACTTTGTTCTTTTGAAACTAAAGGGGAGGAGGAGGCCTCAGACACTTGAGGGTTCTAAAAGTACCAATTTGGGAATTATGAGAAGTGTTCTGTGCAAATCAGTCATAAAATTTTAATTCACTTACTCAGAAAGTTCCCAAGAGACTCACAGCTGTGGCGCCTTGGCTGGGGCCCATCGTTTGTGAGAACATGGTGCTGACAAGCCCAAGATCAAGGTTTCTTCCCTTTGTGCCAATCAGCTCGTCACAGAAGAAAGCCCTGAGCCACAGTCAGAGCCTGCATTCCCTCACTTAGCCTCACCATGGCTTGCTCTCCTGTAATTTGCCTCAAGACAGAAGAGGGAGGATATATGGGCTTTTCCCCACCTGATGACAGGTGAGCTGAGCATCATAATTTAAGCACAGCCCCAAGAGGGGCAGACTCAGGCACCCACACCTATTTTCAAACAGTTGAAAATAGAATTACCCTATGATCCAGCAATCACACTACTAGGTATTTACCCAAAGAATACAAAATTACAGATTCAAAGGGATACATGTACCTCGATGTTCACAGCAGTATTATCTACAAGAGCCAAATTATGGAAACAGCCCAAGTGTCCATCATGATGAATGGATAAAGCAGATGTGGTATGTATGTATATAATGGAATATTACTCAGCCATAGAAAGGAATGAAATCCTGCAATTTGCAACAACATGGATGGGTCTAGAGAGTATAATGCTAAGCAAAGTCAGTCAGTCAAAGACAAATACCATATGATTTCACTCCTATGTAGAATTTAAGAAACAAAACAAAGAGGGGGGAATAAAGGGGAAGGAGAGGAGGCAAACCAAGAAACGGACTCCTAACTCTAGAGAACAAACTGATGGTTCCCAGAGGGGAGAGGGGTGGGGGAGATGGGGGACATAGGTGATGGAGACTAAGGCCTGCACTTGCTGTGAGGAGCCCCAGGTGATATATGGAAGTGCTGAATCCCTATTTGTACACCTGAAACTAATATTACACTGGATATTAACTAACCGGAATTTAAATTTAAAACAAACAAAACAAAGCGCATCCAGGGCATCTTATGGGAGGAGCGGGGTCTGAAAGTCAGCAAGCCTACACTCTGGTCGGCCTCTCCCACAGACAAAGGAAGGGATACTGGGGACAGTCACAGAGCCTTTCCAAGTATTCTGTGAAACAGGGAAAACAATCCTGAGACTACCTACTGGGCTGTTTGAGGATTCAGTGAGTGACTGGATGGGAAAGCATTTGGAAAATTGAGAGGCAGTGTTCAAGCGGGAATTACCACATTTAAGGGAGTCGATTAAGGATATAACCTCAGGATCCAGCCTCCCACAGCAAGAAGCCAACCTGGTCCCTGGCCAACGCCTGCTCTCTGGAGCTAAGTAAGATCGAGATGGTTCTCTAACAAGGATCTATGTCAGAGGGCTGAGGTGGGGGATTTCCCAGAAAGGCCTGATTGTGAAACTCCTGCATCTTCACCCCACTGGTCAATCTAAGAGGATGCCTGGCTTCATGAGGAGCTCGTGTTTTACTCCAGCTGCTTGCAAACCCTCCCCAGGTGTTACAAAGACACTGCCAGATTTCCCACGGAACAGGCTATCATCACGGTCAGAGCCGAGAATGATATTTCATCGCCATCCCTGGAGGCCCCTTTTCTGGAGGGACTCGGAGAAGGGCTCACCTCCGCCTCCCGCTTGCAGGAAGTCTCCAACCAGGACTCTGAGAACATGGGGGTGATTGCATTAAGAGATGGCCCAGTAATGAGTCCCGCCCCCCCGCCCCCAGAGCTTAGTCTAAATGCAAAATCACTGCCTCGAGAGGAAAGATACTATCTCCAAAATCTACCTGCTTCCAGAAGCTACCCTTCACGTCGTTGTTGTAAGTAAGCCACCCTTTACCTCACGTCATCCGGAGTGGGCAGGGCTGGAGAGAGCCTCAGAGACTGTGGTCCAGGCCTTCTCGTACAGATGGGGAAAATGGAGCCAAGAAAGAGAAGGGATGGAGCTGCCGTCACCCACTGGCCTTGTGGCAGGACTAAGATCAGACGGAGACCCCAGACCACCGGGCCCCTCAACCAAGAAGCTTCTTCAAACAGAAGCCACACCCATTCCCCACTCAAAAACCTGTGTTCACAGAACAAAGCCCAAGCCATTGGCATGGCCTTCAAGGCCCCCACAGTCTAGTTCCTGCCAACTATCTCAGCCTTCTCTCTCCTTCTGTGCCTGCCCCACCCCCAACCCATGTCCACGCTGCATCCACACACTGGGTATCAAGAATAGGCAGGTGACCACCGGGCTCATGACCAAGGCCGTCCCTCACCAGTATTCCTGCCTCTATGTCTCTACCTACACTGTTTCCTCAACCCAGAAAGCCCTTTCCCATCTCCCACGTGAAAATCCTACCCAGTCCTCCGAAGAGTCTCTTAAAGGGCATCACACCCATTCCCAGAGCAGAACTCCTATTCCTTGTGGGCACTCCTCCAGCACCTGGCAATACTGTGCCCACACCTCTTGAACTTGGGCTCACGTAAAGATTCTCATGGGTTATGTACCTCCCCCCCCAACCCCCACTCAGCTGCACTCAGCTGTGAGATCCTGAGGGCAGGGATGGAGTCTTACTCATCTTTACATCCCCTCTGAGCACTTGGCAGTGCCTGACCCAGAGAAGTGCTCAGTGACTATCTGTTTCATCAAAGGAGTGCACAGACGGGCTGCACCTGTCTTTATGGGCGATTTCTCTGACCCCCAGCACGGCCAACCTGCTTTTAATGCTGTCCCATGACACTGGGCGATAATTAACTAGTATGTGTCGGGCTCCCTCTTTCCTAACCCACTGCCATCCCACCCCAACTCCTGGCCGGAGTGCGCACTCCCCAGGGCAGTGATGGTGCCTGACTGACCTTTGGTTGCCCAGCACGGATCCCAGCACATAAATGATACATGAAGGAATAAAGTCCATTAATGATAAAACTAACCTATTTGGACAACTGAGACATAACAGATTTCCCTTGCTCATTTCAATCCTATACATACAATTCACCACGTAAGCTTTTCTGCTTGTTCAACAAATATTTATCAGGTGCTACAAATACAACAAGTTCCTGCTGGATAGAGAGTTGCTAAGTAAATAATCCCAAAGGTCTAAGTATCGTAGTTATGGGGCATGAGCCAGAAGACACAGAACGGGATGCTGTGGTCACTGCTAAGTTTGCCCTGAGTTCATCACTCGCCCTAGTGGTCCCTGTCCCATTCTACTTCATTGTGGTCGCAGGGGCCCCGGTGGAGATGGCCACCCCTCACCCAGCTCAGATGCAGAAAACAGATGACTTGTCTTTCTCCCACTGGGAAGGAAGCAGAGTCGGGTTTTTTGTGTCTTTGCATTGCTTAATATAATCTCCCCCAAATTATTATCTCCTGCTTCCCATGGGAACTGTTGAAGATGCCAATTTCATACTGATTCCGGATGCAAAGTCTGTTCTGTCTGACCTCACTGATTCCTGGGGGATGTGTTGAGACCCGTGAAATATGTGAAAGCTCATAAATCAACTCTGGCTGGCGTTCTGCAAATGTCTTAGTTTGAGGGAAAGTCAGACGGCACTGACAAGTCCCCCGAGCCTTGCTGCTTCCCCAGCCCTGAACCGCCCACTGTCCCCTGGAGTCCGTGGATGCTGGCTGCCTGGGGCAGGGCCCAGCACTGGCTGTCCCCATCTCCCCTCTGGCCCAGCTCCGACGAGCCGGAGGGGAAAGGGAGGTCAGTCCTTGACATCCAGTCTGATGTCTGAGGCCCTCTGGAGGGAAGGAATCCTGTGAATGTCCTCTCCCAGCCAGCCCCCAAGGAGATGGCCTTAAGACCCTTCCCCAAGCATGCTCCTTTGCTTCCAAGACAAGCAGGAGCCTTGGGCTCAAGGGGTGTGCTTGAGTGAGCGATGAGACGTTGAGTTAGGAAATGAGTGAGGGCTCCTTTCTCACTGCTTGGGTTTAACAGCGCACACACTTCCCTTCCCTGCACTCACTCATTCGTTCATTTGTTCATTGGTTCATCCATTCATTCGACAATCATTTATTGAGAGCCCACTCTCCCAGATGCTGTGGATAAACAGTGGATGCTGGGGCCATGCCTGCACCCAAGAAACCTTCCAGCCCCCACCAGACACCCCACCCACGGCCCCAAGCCCCAAGCCCCACATCCTCAGGAGGGCACATGGGCACCTGCTGCCCTCTGCCACACCCCTGGGGGCTGCCTGGGAGCTGTGAGCTTTCTGCCGCCAAGAAGGAGGGCAGCAGGCCTGCTGGGGAAGGTGGTCTGATGAGGGGTCGGCCCAGCCCACCAGCCCTGCCGCAGTCACAGCCTGCCAGCCAGTGTGGTTTGGAGTCGGCCTTTCTGCCCAGGCGTCCATGTGTCCAGGGAAGCCGGCAGCCAAAGAGAGAGGAGAACACACATACTCATGTCACTCCTCCTTGGAGCTCCCAGAGCTGAGAGCGCCCCAGAGAAAGGATCAAAGGCAGCCTGTCTGGCTGAGTGGGGTCAGAGTGGAGAAGGGGAGACGTATCACCAGCCACAATCTGAAAGGCAGTCCCTCTCTGTCTCCCTCCCCTTCCACTGTCCCTCCCCAAACTTCCCCACTTGGGCTAAGCAGCCCCCTCTCCCCCGGTGTGTCCCCCCGTGACCGGGTAAGGATTGGTAAGATGGGCAGCCAACAAAGCCACTGTTCCTTCCTTGAGAGCAGAGGGTGAGGGAGGGACAGCCGTGACTGTTTAGGGGGTGCGCACCTGACTATGGGACACTGCATTCCTTTGCTAAGCTTCAAAACAACCCCACAAGATGCATGTTATTATCCCATCCTGTAGACGGGACCTTCAAAGGGTATAACACCCTGAGCCAGGCAACTGTGCAAGGATAGGATTTGAACCCCAAATGTCTGAATCTACAGCCCATGCTCTTCCCCGCCCCTATTTTACTCACTCCCACTGCTCTTCGGCCTGATGACCTCTCTCTCCAGGTCCTTTGAAAATAAAGATCTCCTTTCTTTCCCTAACAGCGGGTATTATAACTTGAGCCTCTCAGACGATATTTACATGAGGCCGTTGTCAACAACATTAAATGTGATTACTAATGTATTGCTTTAATCACTTTTCTTGTACTCAACGCGCACACACTCTATAAAACGAATACTTCGCAGGGCGCCTGGGTGGCTCAGTTGGTTAAGCCACTGCCTTTGGCTCAAGTCATGATCCTGGAGTCCCGGGATCGAGTCCTGCATCGGGCTCCCTGCTTGGCGGGGGGTCTGCTTCTCCCTCTGACCCTCCCCCTTCTCATGCTCTATCTCATTCTCTCTCTCAAATAAATAAATAAAATCTTAAAAAAAAAACCAAAATGAATACTTTGCATTCCTATGCTATTTTGACTTCTTTATCTCATTTAATCCATTTCTGATAGCATAACAAAGAGCTCCCAAATCACTCTGTTTCTTGCATCATGCTGGGGCGAGGGCAGGAGCCACAGATGCCCTTGCAACACCAGGCACACAAGCAGGTAAGAGCTGCGGAGAATATCTGCGGGAGCTGCCAACCTATGTGAGTGGTGCCATTCTAGAGTTGGCCAGTGGTGTACTCGATTTGCGACACCAGGCACACAAGCAGGTAAGAGCTGCGGAGAATATCTGCGGGAGCTGCCAACCTATGTGAGTGGTGCCATTCTAGAGTTGGCCAGTGGTGTACTCGATCCCCTTCCATCAAAAGGACATTTGAAAAGAAATCTACCAGTAGCCTTGATGACAAAAGAGAAGATGCAATCACCTTCTTCCATCCCAATGCACTTGGAAGCTTCACACCACTATGGAAGCACCACAGGATGCACCTCCCACACGTTTAACACACACACGGCTATGCAGTCCGATCAGCCCTGGCCCCAACAGCTAACGGTGCCCTGCTGCCCTCCAGCAGGCCCTCTCCGGCGAGCTGTTCAGACACCCACCTTGGCCACAACCATCAAGAGCAGAGCTGAATCAACCTGCTGTTGAAAGTTCACACTTCCTCCAACCTCTTGCAACACCACCTGCTTGTCACACAAAACCGGCTAATTCCAGAATGGAACATAATTGAAAGAAACAGGACCAGACCAAGGAACATAAGGTGAGAGCCAAGAAAAATGTGTAGGTCATTGAGAAAATTGCCGTGCTAGGCACTGGGGATGTGCGTACGTCACAAAGGCACCAAGGGCTGGGCGGGTCCCATAGTGGGTGCCCTCCCCACCCCCCACCCCCCACCCCCCACCCCCCGGTGTGGGGGCCGGTCGGCGCACCGCACCTCCTCGCCGCCGCAGGCCAGGGCCAGTTCCCAAAGGCGACTGCAGCTGTAGGTGGGAGGGGCTTCCTTATGCACGGAGGACAGACCCAGTCCTGGCAGATGTCATTGAGCACGTGTGCTGGTTGAAACCCAGAAGTCGAGAAGGGCCACGTCACGGAGCAATCCGGATGAGAACACACGAACGGAAAATCCAGACTGTCTTCCTAAGGATTGGGAAGATTTAGAAAAGCAGAACGTTCTCGAATTGGAGGAGACCCGAGAAGTCATCTCCTCCAGGGAATTTAAGCCTTTGGTGTGCATGCCACAAACCTGTTCTACAGATGGAGGAAGCCCATGGATCCCTTCTCAGAAGAATGCTTTGAATTGCACGAAATTAAATTCACAGGGAGACCAATTATATTGAGAGGCAGTTAAAATATTTTTAAAATAGATGTGTGATGTAGGAATATATAGGCTTCTTCATCAGGGCTGTACATAACAAGATGGGACAGCAGCTTGCTATCGTGGACAGTTCTGAAGTAGCGATTAGTGAGAATGATATTTCAAAATATGCCGAATACTTCAAGACACTTCAGAGGAACTGTTACAGCTGTAACGTGGTGTATTAATAGCTGTGTTTCTCCCGTTAATACTGCCCCAGGGGGCGCCTGGGTGGCTCAGTTGGTTGAGCGACTGCCTTCGGCTCACGTCATGATCCTGGGGTCCCAGGATCGAGTCCCGCATCTGGCTCCCTGCTCAGCGGGGAGTCTGCTTCTCCCTCTGACCCTCCCCCATCTCGTGCTCTCTCTCCCATTCTCTCTCTCAAATGAATAAATAAAATCTTAAAAAAATACTGCCCCAGGGACCGCTGAGGGTCATACAGCTTATTGCCTCCAAAATGGATGACAATGACAAATTTCACTAGAAGTTAATGGGAAAAAACGTGATGATGGAGCCCCTGAATTCTAGCTGCAGACCCCAAATTAAGACCCTTACCGTCCTCCTATCCCCTCTTTTTGCAGAAAGGCCAAGTGACTTTCTTATGCCCCACAGCTAATAAATAGCAAATCTGTTCAGTTATTCTCAATGTCCTCTCTGGTCCCTTTCCCACTCGGTTTGCCTCACTTTAGGTTTTAAAAAAATTGGGGGGGAGGCGGTGTTTTTGTTTTTAAACAAAAATAATACAGCCTTCTAATAGATTCAAACAATATGGGAATTACATTTTAAAAATTAAGTTTTAACATTTATTTTTTTTAAGTTTTTATTTATTTATTTTTTTAGTAATCTCTACCCCCAATGTGGGGCTCAAACTCATGACCTCGAGATCAAGAGTCACATGCTCGGGGCGCCTGGGTGGCTCAGTCGGTTAAGCGTCTGCCTTCGGCTCAGGTCATGATCCCGGGGTCCTGGGATCGAGCCCCGCGTCAGGCTCCCTGCTCAGTGGAGAGTCTGCTTCTCCCTCTCCCTCTGCCTGCCTCTCTGCCTACTTGTGCTCTCTATCTCTGTCAAATAAATAAATAAAAATCTTTAAAAAAAAAAAAAAAAAGAGTCACATGCTCTACGGAGCCAGCCAGGCCCCCTTAACGTTTCTTTAGATGCAGTTCTATCTAAGAATAGACAGATGGACTACAGCCTTGCTTGAAAAGTGTGGTTCTGGGACCAACAGCTTCACATCACTGGGGAGCTTGTGAGGAATTTGGAAGCTCAGGACCCCACTGCAGATCTGCTGAGGCAGAACATGCATTTTCCTGGGAGAAGAGCTGTCTTCATACTTGCTGGAGTCCCTTCTCTGCTGAGGTCTCCTTGGAGACCCCTCATGCCAACCAGTGGCTAGAATCCAACCCTCAACCCTCCAAAAGTCATGCGCTATTAAACCTAATTCCAGGGGAAATAACAAACGCTAATAGAATAACAGGACTAAGGATCTGGAGCAGGAGAATTCCTAACGGAATGATTGGACTTGAAATAATGAAAACAATAATTATAAGAACTAACCTGTTATTAGCCCTTACCACAAGCCAGCCTCCGCGCCAGACCATTTATGCGCATACCTCATTTAATTCTTACAAATATCCCATGGAAGTTGGTACGGTTCCCCCCTCTTTACAGATGGAAACACTGAGGTTCAGAGAGGCTACCTGTCCCAGCCAATGACTGGGAAAGACTTGAAGCAAGATGGGCTGCATGTGGACAAGCTCACTGAGGCCCGGTTCACAAGGACGGCGGAAGCAAACCCAACTGTGGAGCCCCTGACTCGAGCCTGGTCCCATTTCCTCCAGGCCTGCCTGGTCCCAGTGCCCTCAGCAGCCAAAGGAACCGAGTCGCCTGCGCTTCCTGCATTTCCTTCTGGTCTCATCCCTGAGGACGTGGTTACAGCCCAAGCCTTTATAAAAAATAGGGAGAAAAGCCCGCAGGAGCCGCCTCATGGGGGGCTAAGTGAAGTTTCCAGGAGCTCCTGTCCTTGCCTTATCTGCTGGGAATGAATGTCAGGTTGGAATGACTTCTCACCGCTTGTGTCACAGTTTAAATAAACCCAGGCTTTGCTGGCTTCTCGAAGCGTAATCTGACTGAAATCTCACGAGGGAAGGAACTGGGCAACATCCTGAAAAGTCTCCAAGGTGGGTGTGTACCATGCTCAGTTCTCGGTCATTTTAAAGGTTTTAAAGAATGAGGCTTTCAGTACATTTCAGACGCTATGAATCTTTCTACAGGTTGTCATCGCAAGACCCTAGAGTCTTTCCTGATGAACAGTTTCCGTAGCGATACCCCATACAGACACTGGACAAGGTATTTTCCCACACTCTCTGTGAGTTAGACCTTGTTGTGCCCATTTCAGAGATGAGGACACTGAGACCCAAGGCCCACAGCCAGGAAGTGGCCAAACCAGGGTGAGAATCGAGGCCAGTCTGACGTCCAAGTTCCAGCCCTCTCCGCTGCAGAACGCACAGCCTTCCCACCTCTGCCTTCTCTTCACCATCTCGGGGACCCATCACAGGCTACCTAGTATTTCAGCTGCTTCTTTTGTGTCTAATCTCCCTTCCTTGATGGTAACCTCTGGAGAAGAGCCCCATGGCCATGCCCAGACACCCTGCCTCCTCGGTGCCCAGGCCATAGCCTGGCACCAACAGGTGCTCTGTTACCATTAGTTTTCAGCGTCTGCCTTCAGCTCAAGTCATGATCCCAGGGTCCTGGGATCGAGCCCCGCATCGGGCTCCCTCCTCCGCGGGGAGCCTGCTTCTCCCCCTCCCTCTGCTTCTCCCCCTGCTCATGTTCTCTCTCTCTCTCTCTGTATCTCTGTGTCTCGAATGAATAAAAAAAAAAAAAAAAAAAAGACAAATCCCGGGGCCAGAAAAGAGAATAATGGCATTGCTCATAATTTCACAAATGACCAGAAGAGCCCCTGAAGTCCCTGGGCTCTAGTACAAGACTGCTTGCTCAACCGCAGAACATTCCATGAGCATCTGTCACCAGTGGAGTCCCTAAATTTGCCGCTAAGCCAAGTTGATTGGCAAAGCCAGAAGTAAGAATGTCCACCCAGAGAGGTGACAAAGTGAGCCCCAAAGGGGATAAACACACATAAATAACTGGCATCCATATTCAGGGATCTTGGCCGAAGGTGCTGTTCTCCGAAGCAGTGTGCTATGGTAGGAAGGTTCCTGAGTGGGGGTTCAAACCATGGGTGCTCCAGCCCCTCAGCTCAGCTCCCCTTTTCCTGAGCCTTCAGCACCCACACTGTAAACCCCACAGCATCCTGCCTTTTCAGAGTCTTTTGGCCAGCTCAGACCCCTTGATATGTGCTTGATTTTACCTTTTATCTGCATCTTGGGTGCATCCAGGTAGGTAAGACTTCCCTGGAGCAGCCCTTTCCTCCTTGATGACTAACCATGTCCATCTGGCCTTCCATCGCCAGAGAAGCTGGCCACCGATCTCCCAAGGGCCCAGGATCTGGAGGACACATCCTAACCAGCCATGAGTCCTATCGCCCTCATGAGGTAGCTGTAAGGCTGAGCACCCACAAGCCAAGATGCCAGTTTTCTTGATGACACAAAACTTTCTTGGCTCATGGGCTGCAACTCTTGGGTCACTATTCACTCTGTAAGTGTCCCGGGTGACCCCAATTTACATCTAGGGGTTGGGGGACTCAAACCTGAGGCTGAATTTTGTTCCAGAAGGGGCAGGGTCTAGTTGCCTCCAAAGCAGAACCCGAAACAGAGAAGGCGAGAAGGAAACTCAGGGGTACCGGGGACCTGTGCCCTGAGTCTGGCCCTGCCTGGTCTGCAGAGATGAGCCACAGTCTAATTTGGACACAAGGGAGGAAACTGCTTCTTTGAAACTGGGTATAAAACTCAGAAAAAGGAAGCCACGGTGAAAATATATGTCTTGTCTTGTCTTATAGTTCATAAGGAGAAAGCAGGGCAGAAAGAGGACAAAAGAGCAAGGGTGTTACCTATGAAGCAGTCTGCCAAAAAAAATTTCATTTGAATTGGATCAGGTCTCTAGATCTAACTATTACCAGTTTACAGAAAAACAGAAGGCATGAAGGAATATGCTAAATACCACCCCAAAAACGTGATCAGCAAAATCCCAAATGTAAGGAATTCTACAGGACAAACAACACCGCCTCGTCCACAAGAACAGGCAAGAGAAACAAAAAAGATTAAGAGACATTTAAGAGACTTGTCAACAAAATGCAATTTGTAGACCTTATTTGGATCTGATTCTAACAAACCAACAAGAAAAAAAAAAAAAGACCTTTATGACATGATCAGGGAAATTTGAACACCACCTGGATATTTAACGATAAATAGGAATTATTGTTGATTTCTGTAGGTTTGGTAACGGTGTTGGGATTATTTTTTTTTTAAAGGACCTTTATCTCTTAGAGATACATCCTGAAGTATTTAAGGATAAAGTTATATGATGCCTGAGATTTGCTTTAATTAATCCACTGGGGGAGAGTAAAGTTGACAAGCAAGGCTGGGTCTGTGCTGATAATCATAGCAACTGAGTGATAAGTAGGTAGTGTTCATTACGTTCTCTGCTTTTGTCTAGGTTCAGAATTTTACAGGACAAAAATTTTAATTACCAAATAAAAAAAAAAAAGGCAAGAGAAGGCCCTCGTGTTTAATCAGGGCTCCAACACAGACTCTCTCAGAGGCTTTGAACAAACCTTAAACTTGCCAAGCCTCATCCAGAGCCTGAATGGGTTCAAATCCTGACTCATCTTCATTCGCTTCGGCTGGATTTCCTAACCTCTCCAAATGGCTTGGGGGCCTTACCAGTATAATAGGAATAATGATAGTCCTACCACAGCAGGGTTGTCTGAGGAGTAAATGTGTTAATTCACATGTAAATATCCCCCCCCCCCCCCCCCCCCCCCGCAAAGGGGAAGCAGTTTGCTCTTATTACCACTGCCTCATCACTCTTGTTTATTAGTTTCATCTTGATGGGGAGGAGCAGAAGACTCCTTTGGAGAAGCTGTCCTCCCTCCTAGGACACCCAAATTTCAGAAATGTTTCCCAGTTCTTCCCAATCACACACCGCTGGTTCCACGCTTCCTCAAGCTCAGACCAGCATTCTCCTCCTCCAGGTGGTGAGAACCCTGTGCTCACCTCTTCCTCCTTTGTTAACAATGCCCCCTCCTGGTGCCTTCCCCCTCTTCAGCCATCTCTGTGCCTAGCTTCCCTTTGCCTGTTCTCAAGCGCACCTCTCGCATCCTTGTTTCTGGAGGGAAGCAGACTCCCTTCCTGGTCCCTTCTCTTGCCCCTCCCCTGTGACGCCACCTCTTACAATGCCCAGAAGGACCTCTGTACATCAGGAAACCGTGGGGTGCAGGGAAGGGAAGTTAGAAAGAACTCAGAACTTATGAATGCATAATGCTGAACTTTTTGGAAATGGATGGGCCCGGTGCCAGGCCTCGCTAGGGTTCCTTGATTCTATTCTTCTTACAAAAGGGCCATTATGAAGGCTCTGCATCTCCCGTGTGACAGGTTGGGAGCTGTAAAATTGCATGACGTCATGGGGACCAGGAGGTGAATAGGTTTTCCAGCCCCATCCTTCTTCTCAAGAGCCCTGGGATCCTGGAAAGGAGTCTGTGGGAAGGAGGGGGCCACTTCAGGGAGCCGTGCAGCAGCTCCCAGCTGTTCCTCAAAGGGGCCTCTGGGATCACCCCAGACATCAGGCAGAGCACCCTGAGGCCCCCTCTGAAATCCCGGAGTACCCCGATGGGTTATCACACCCTCTTCCTCACTTCCAGTCTTGCACTTGGCGCATCCAGCCCCACAGGACATCCTGGAAGAGGAGCTCCACCCCAATCTCTCCCTTTTTTTTTTTTTAAAGATTATTTATTTATTTGAGAGAGAGATTGAGAGTATGGGTGGGGAGGAGGAGCAGAGGGAGAGGGAAAAGCAGGTTCCCCACTGAGCAAGGAGCCCGATGTGGGCCTCCATCCCAGGACCCTGGGATCATGACTTGAGCTGAAGGCAGACGCTTAACCAACTGAGACACCCAGGCATCCCCCAATCTCTCCTTCTCTTCTCTTCTTCTTTCTTTTGGGGATCATTTTTTTTCTACCAGACAAGAGAGGTCATGTGGCCGAGTTAGGAAGGTAGATACTGGTCATCAGTCCAGTGGCCTCCCATCCTAACCTCTGTCATCGCTAACTTGTTGGAGTCCATGCTCCCTTTCCTAGAAGATAAAGAAGCAGAAGTTCAACTGGTAAAGTCCCTTCCAGTTACGGCGGTCCTGCTGCACATTTTAAGGAAGTACGCTACCTCCTTCTCCACCAAACCGCGTCCGTGGCTTGACTGGGCCCCACACTCTTTGCCTCTGCCCACTCATCTATATTCAGAGTGACTATCAACCAGCTCTCCCCTCCCTCCCTCCCCACCCCTCCTTCTCCCTCTCTCTCTTCCTTCCTCCGTCCCCCACCCCTCTCCCACACATACACACCCCATGTCCCTTGCGACCAGTAAGAATGGAGAAGTTTGGGTCCAGGTGCATCCAATTTCCCCTTGCAGCTCTGAAGGACACTTGTTTGCATACTATTTCCATGTATCCAGATGGAAATGCACACTCATTTGCATGAGCATATACAAGACATTACGAAATAACCAACCCAAGCCTCTCTAAAAGCTCAATACTTCAGAGCCCTGAAATGGGACCAACAAAGATCTCACTAGGTACACCAGTGGTCTCCAGAAATTTTGAGGTATGGGAAGGAAGTATCAGAACTTCAAAGCACATTTATTTTTATCACATCTTCTAAAATGTTCTAGCTTTGAATGTATGTGTTACACTCCTCAAACCATATTACTATAACAGAGTATGTATGTAATTTATAAATATGTATATCATGGGGCTCCAGGCTCAAAAAGATCCTGGATATGGGGTACATGATCAAAAAAGTCTGGAGCCATCATCACTCTAGACCATCTGCCAAAGCTGGAAACAGTCACAAAGGGTTTTGGTCCAACCATCAAAGCAACCAAGGAAGGATCCCAGGTAACCCTCCACCAAGGCCACACTGGCCAACAGACACCAAAGCTCACTAGGGCACCAGTCAAACCACTTGCCAACCCCCTTGGGGCCTCGTGCCACGTGGGGTCTCCTTCCTCCCAGAGGTCTACTCTTGCTGTGAGTTCCCATCAGTGAGGCTCATTTTAGCCAAAAGAACATTGGCACCCACCCAAGGAACCCACTCTCTTTCCAGAACGGTTGGCCGTGGCCTTCAAGACTTCTTTTATTTCAAGAATATACATTCCATTCAAGGGTGAGGAGTGTTGAAGAGAAAGTGCTGGTCCTTTCTAGATCTTCTCTCTGGGATTCACTAAGTTAAACCAGATGCATTTATTATTGAATGGAAAAAATATAAGCTCAGTCTTTAAATAGATAGATGATAGAGAGACAGACAGATGAAAATAAAGAAAAACAAATCGGCTTTCTGGGGGCGCCTGAATGGCTCAGTCGGTTAAGCATCTGCCTTCGGCTCAGGTCATGATCCCAGGGTCCTGGGATGGAGCTCCGCATCGGGCTCTCTGCTCCACGGGAAGCCTGCTTCTCCCTCTCCCACTCCCCCTGCTTGTGTTCCCTCTCTCGCTGTGTCTCTGTCTGTCAAATAAATAAAATCTTTAAAAAACAAAAACAAAAAAACCAAATCGGCTTTCTGGATGAGAACCATGATGTGACAGCAATCTAAGCTACTCTTGGGTGGGAGGGTGATCGGGGACAACAGGCCGCTAAGCGGGAAGGAACTCTGTAGAAAGAAAGTCGTTGCTTCACGGGTCAGGACTTCATCATTGCCGGATTAAGACTTCCCCAGAGCACAGAAGCCTGAGACTCTGGACTACTCACCCACACACTGGTTGCTTTCATCCATCTGATATCCAAAGCGGCAGATGAGAGGCCTCGAAATCGTGGGGTAGTTTGGAGCTGAGAGCGGTGGGGCCGCTGCAGGGTATGGACCTGAGTAGGGGTTCGAGTAGGGGTTCGAGTAAGGCCCTCGGTACACTGGGTTTGTTCGGGGGATGCATAAATACCCGCCGTTTTGGTTAACACACATCATGTCTCCTCGGCAGGCCTCCGGGATGGTCCGGCATTCGTCAATATCTGGAACCCACAGAAAGGATGAGGGTTAGCGGCTCCCTGGCCACACCGTGCATGGTGCCTACTTCAGCCAAGGATCCCAACGCAGTCTGTACCAACATCTGCGCCCAAACACGGAGGGCAGTCCCTGGCTCATCGCTGAAGGGACGCTCAAACGCTGGCTAAACTGAATCCCATTGACCAGCGTCGCCCAAAGATCAGCCATCAGAGACCACATCACAGTGTGAGCCATAGCCCCAAACCCCGTATTATCACCCACATGTGAAACCAAGGAAACACTGCCAATTAACGTAAACAGAAAGTACCAGTAAAAATGAATGTTTAAATATGGAAATAGAGCATTCATCTGTGAGTGTACCATCTAAAAACATCCCAGGTGCTCCCATGTACCCATATGACACTCGGGAACACTGGGAGGGACCTCATAATTATTCCCACTTCTACTCCAAATAACAGCTGGGCAGGGGAGAGAGAGAGTCCCTTGCATCAAGGAAGACAAGGCCTGGCTGAGAGCTAGTTACTTGTGAAGAAAGTGGAGGCTTACTGGCAAGTCAGCTCACACGGTGCCAGCAAACAGGCCCGTGTCCAGCCAGGCTGGTGTTCTGCTTGTTAGGCCTGGAGCGGGGGAGCTGGGTTCCCTAGAAAAATCGGCCTTGCAAGGAGTGGGGGCAGGGGATGCCTGAACTCTGGCTCCAGCACGAGCAGCCCAATGCCTGAGCCCACGCGCTGGGCCCTCTCACCAGTCTTGGGGTCACTCCACGGGGGACGGGAGGCTGGGGGAGACATGCTCACCCCAGCCAGCTCATCCGAGACACGCACACCAACTCCCAGCTCAGGAAAGAGAAACGTTGAGGCTCAGGTGCCCCGTTCTCTAGCGGTAAGCCTGAGACCCTCCAGCAGTCTGGTGGGACAGAAAACAATGGTGGCCACCCTCTCATCTCCTGGCCCATCCTCGTCCCCCAGCACTTCAAATCTAAGTGCCAGCCTAGACTGTCCATGGCAGGGTTTTGTTCCTTAGCACTCGTCACTTTTTGGAACCATCTCTCTCCCCTCTGGTTCTTAGCTGATGTGAGCTCTGGGAAGATACATGATCTGGCTTCGATCAAATATAATCAAAAAGCTAAATACATCCCCGAGGTGGGAGCAAGTGGGGCTGCCTTATTATCTTTCTATATATGCTGTGCTCCATCCACAACAAACTATTCTATACTCTGAACGTCCTTTCCATCCCTGGTCTTTGCTTCTGCGGTTCCTTCCACCAGGAATGCCATTTCTCAGGATCCTACTCATCCTTCAATGCCCAATTCAAATGTGGCCTCAATGAAGACTTTCTTTATTGACTCTCTGTCTAGGTCTACCTCTTCCACTAGATGACGTACTAGGAGAATAGCCCCCAGAGGTCAGTCCTGATCCTCGGAACCTGGGACTGCATCAGGCTACCTGGCGAAGGAGAATGAAAGGAATTAAAGCTGCTAACCAGGTGACCTTGAGATGGGGGTGTAGGAGATTACCTGGGTGGACCCAGTGTAATGACCTAAGTCCTTAAAAGCAGAAGAAGAAGAGGCAAGAAGGGCTGGTCAGAGAGATGTGACAATGGAAAAAGAAGAGATCCAGAGCCCATGAGGGACTTAACTCACAGTGGTGACTCTGAAGATGGTGGTGGGGGGGGGGGCTGGAAGGAACCATGAGGCAAGGAATGAGGAGGCCTCTAGAAACCAGGAAAGCCCTCTACTGACAGCCAGCAAGGACTCAGGACCTTCAGTCCTGCCACCGCAGGAAACGGGATTCTGTGGGAACATAAATTGGTCCCGCCACTACAGAAAATGGTCTGAAGGTCGTCAAAAAATTACAAATAGAACTACCCTATGATCAAGCAATCCCAGTTCCGGGTATTTATCCAAAGGAAATGAAAACAGAATTTCAAAGAGATGTCTGCACTCCTCTGTTCACTGCAGGATCGTTCACAATAGCCAAGACGTGGAAGCCACCTAAGTGTCCGTCAGCAGATGAATGGATAAAGACGTGTTTATATCAGGATACACACACACACACACACACAATGTTTGTACACACATACTCAATGGAATATTATTCATCCAAGAGAAAGAAGGAAATCCTGCCATTTCCAACACCATGGATGGACGTAAGTCACAGAAAAGCAAATACTGTATGATCTCCCTTATATGTGAAATCAAAAAAGCCAAACTCATAAAAATCGTGAGTGAAATGGTGGTTGACAAGGGCTGGGGACTGGGAGAGGCTGATGAAGGGCACAAACTTGCAGTTATAAGTCAAATAAGTGCTGGGGAGCTCATGGGCCTCATGGTGAGGATAGTTAACAGCACTGTACTAGAGACTTGAAAACTGCTAGGAGAGTAGATCTTAAATGTTCTCACCGTAGGAAAAGAAATGTAACTACGTGATGTGAGGGCGGTGTTAAGCAAAGGCTCTGGTGAAGATCATATTGCGATATGTACGTGTATCAAATCAGTAAGTTCGTGCACCTTAAACTCACACAATGTTATGCATCAATCATATCTCAATTTTTCTAAAAAAGAAAGTGAATTCGGGGCGCCTGGGTGGCTCAGGCGTTGGGCGTCTGCCTTCAGCTCAGGTCATGGTCCCGGGGTCCTGGGATCGAGCCCCGCATCGAGCCCCACATCGAGCCCCACATCGGGCTCCCTGCTCGGCTGGAAGCCTGCTTCTCCCTCTCCCACTTCCCCTGCTTGTGTTCCCTCTCTCGCTGTGTCTCTCTCTGTTCTATAAATAAATAAATAAAATATTTAAAAAAAAAAAAAAGAAAGAAAGAAAGTGAATTCTGCCAATAATACCCATGAGCAAGGATTCTCCCCCAGAGCTTCCAGAAAGAAACAAAGCATTGCTGGCACCTTGATGTTAGCCTGGGAAACCCCTAAAGAGCTTCTGGCCTACAAACAATTATAGATAATGATCTATAGATAACTTCTAAGCTGAGCCGTGAGGTACATTTTTGTTGTTTAAACCACGAAGTATGAGGCAATTTGTTACAGCGCCATCAGAACCTAATACAGATGGAGAGCCCCTTGGGGAGACATGGATCAATCCTTGCTCATTTTTGGCCCCTCATGGGGCTGGCCACAAAGCAGGAAATTGGTAACGGGCATTATCGACTTCAGACATTCTGTGGCACTGTTTTCTTCCATAATCCAGGCCAATACAGATGTGATAATATCGAGCAGCAGCTGGGAAAGAAACGGCCCCACCAGCGGTCTGTCACGGAAGGCCCCCCGCCCAGTGCAGGATCCTCGGTGGCCTCGTACCTAAACACTGTCCTGACGAGCGGTCCAGATCGAAGCCGTTAGTACATTGTTGCTGCAGGGAAGGAGAGAGGACAAAGAGGTAAGGTCGCGCTCCTTACTTTTATTTATTTATTTTTTTACTATAAAAGTATTATAAGGACATCACAGAAAGTTCGGGAAATAAAGTAAAGGAAAAAAAGCATCCATAATACCAACACCTGTGCTATAAGGCCTATTTGCCCCCCTTCTTTTTAGTATTTTCTTATAATCATTTTACACTTAGCATTATGCTTTAAACTCCCCCGCACCATTGCATCAAAACCCCCAATATCTGCGGATTTGGGGCTGTTTCCTGCTCTGCTTAAGAAGAGTAGGAATAATCACATCTGATCCGCACGATGATGAGGCACATCCTGTGTTCATCTCTTTCTGGGAGTGGATGTGACTGCTTTCAAGGGCAATCACTCTCTTGCTCTGGGTGCTATTTGACCTCCCCTTCTCAGGGCCCCCTGTGAGTGCCCTGCCCCCTGTGAAGCCCCCTAACCCAACCCTCTAACCTAAAAAGCTACACAGCGATGCAGCCCGTTTTGTAAGAAAAGTAGTATCGGGGAAATCCCCCTATTTCAGTCTCCCCGAGACAATTACACAAAGACGCTTCCAGAAATGGACAGGTCTCAACAGTCTCCGAAGGTTGTGGTCTTCACGTGCAACCTGTGTTTACAACTTTATGGCCTTAGAAAAATGTCATGGGGGCCAAAAGTCCATGGGCCTCTGGGGAAGACCCTGAAGACGGACATTTTATAGGAACAGGCGGAGAAGGAATGTTTGACTTTGGGAACCCCATCCTTGGCCTTCTCTGCGCCTTCCAGGGTTTGGCTTCCCCACGCTGTGGGCTGGTTTTCGGAGAGGATGGATTCAGCCTGCATTCATGGAAGTGGGCTCAGGAGTCTTAGGGCCTTGGGGCAAAAGAAAGGGAGCAAATGAGCCAGGAGGCAGTGCCATAAAGTTCGGGACACTAGGAGACCGGAGTCCAGGCCTGGCTAACCAACTAAGCACCAGGGAGGGTTCTAGTCCACCAGCCTGCCTGGCGTCAACTCCTCCCTAGAGCCACTAGTCACAGCTTCCTATGCTCACCTGTAAAATGGGGGTGACAGCGCTTAGTTCTGGGCAGCTGCAAGGACTGGATGTGTTCATGTATGTGCAGTAAACACAGGACCGGGACACTGTCCTCTCTGGGCCCAGATGTCACCATCCGTCACCATGAGGCTGGATCAAAGGACTCCAAGGGCCCTCCAAGCTCTATGTCTCTGTTACTCTTCCCAAGATCCTTTCTATCCCTAATAGCCTGAATCCATTTCAAAATTCTTACTATGAAGGGAAAAAATATTCCCCCCCCAACCTGTGGCCCCTTCACCCTGCTCCAAGGTGAGGCCTCATTCATGTGTGAGCCAGAGACAGAGAAGCCGCTCTGAGTTTGCAGGAGGGATGTGCCCACATTCTCAAAGGCTGACACGAACGTGGCTTCCTAAGGTCTGGGCGCTGCAGGCCTCTCCCAGGCCCCTGCCGGAGCCTGAATCTCCCACCCCCTGTGCACACTCCTGCCAGGGGGCTCGGCCCAGAGGTGGGACCCGCCTCCTCCGGCCGGGGATGCGTGTCTGCGGGAGACACACAAACCCACGGGGGCCACATGCATGCAGGACACTACCGCCCAGAAGCCCTAGAGCACCTCTGACTTTTTAACATTTACCATAAATCAAGTCCCAAAAGACACAAAGGAGGCAGTGGATCCGATTCAAAGTCTTGGATTGGGAATCAGAACACTCAAGTCCCAGCCCTGCCCTGGGGACAGGATCAACTTCTCTGAGCCTGGCCTTCATCTGGGCGCAGGGCTGGGCTCAGCTTCGGTGAACTGTAAATCCTGGGATTTTAAAATGCATGGCTGGACCCCCTCTCCCTGATTTTTAACACGCTTCTAGGTAAGAAACAAAATTAAAATCCTACCTGTGCATTCCCAGGACTCGGAAGACAGAGAGCCAGAATGGTAACAGTGAGGATCCTGCAGGGAGCAAGAAGTCGAGACATAAATGCCCAAGACAGCTCCAGAATCCAGGGCTGGGGACAGAGATCTCAGGCTGCCCATGTATTTACAATGGGGACTCCACTTTGTGTATATAATTTGGGGGCTGGGGTGCTCCCAAGGTCAAAGCGGACTCCAGATACCCCCAAACATCCCAAACAAAATCATGTCTCTTCTATTAGTTTTATATGTTGGGATAATGTGTTAGATGACATTTTTTTTTTAAATAAAAGGTTTTGCTGCTTCGAAGACAAAATCTAAAACCCACCACTGTGGCGTGACCAATGTATGGACCAGCTGCTTTGTCTTTACTTCTCGCAAAGTTTTGAATATCTTTATTCGGAAATGGTAACAGAGTGAATGAGACCACAGCCTCCTCAAAAGATGAAAGGAAAGTGCCAACATGCAGCATTTGAGTTCTATGGAAGAGAAGTGTCTCGGGAAAGTCTCCTAATCCCAGAGCACGCTTCACATAGGCCCCAATGGCAAAGAGGGGCCAGGGGACCTGGGCAGCCGGGAGAAGAATGGATGCAGAGGGAAATCTTAGAAGGAGGAGTCCAGGAGTCCCGTGGGTCGGGCTGGCTCTCCATTCACAAACCACTGAATCTCTCTGAGCCTGAGACTTCCACCCTTCCTCCCCCGCAAGCTTCTATCCAGTAAAATCATGGTTGCCAATAGGCTTTAAAAACACTGTATAGATACCACCTCACATTCATCCGGATAGCTATAATCGAAAGAGCAGAAAACAGCAAGTGTTAGCAAGGATGTGAAGAAATTGGAGCCCTTGTGCAGGGCTGGTGGGGAGGTACAAGGGGGCAGATGGGTGCCAGCACCCCAGAACATTAAAAATGGATTTACCATATGATCCAGCAACTCCACTCCTGGGGAGACACCCAGAAGAAGTGAAAGTAGGGACGTAAAGAGATATTTGTACACCCATCTTTATAGCAGCATTATTATTCACAATAGCCCAAAGGTGAAAGCAGCCCAAGGGTTCATCAACAGATGAATGGATAAACCAAGTGTGGATCAGAATATATTTCAGCCTTAAAAAGGAAGGAAATTCTGGCATAAGCTACCTCGTGGATGAACCTGGAGGACGTGATACTAAGTGAATTAAAGCAGTCACAAAAGGACAAATACTGTATGAGTCCATTTATATGAGAGACGCAGAACAGTTAAAATCCTAGAGACAAAGAGTAGGATGGTGGGTGATAGGGGCGGAGTGGAAGAAGGAATAGGGAGTCAGTGTTTCACGAAGACGGGAGTTTCAGTTTTGCGAGATGAGAAGAGTTCTAGAGATTGACTGCACAACAACATGAAATGTACTTAACGCTGCTGAACTCTACACTTAAAAATGATTATGATGGTTTAGGGGCACCTGGGGGGCTCAGTCGCTTGAGCGTCTGCCTTCAGCTCAAGTCATGATCCCGGGGTCCTGGTATCGAGTGCTGCATCGGGCTCCCTGCTTCACGGGGAATCTGCTTCTCCCTCTGCTTCTGCCCCTCCCCCGTGCTCATGCTCTTTCTCTCATTCTCTCTCAAATAAATAAATAAAATCTTAAAATAAAGATTTAATTAAGAATTTTTAAAAATGATTACAATGGTTTAGGGGTCCCTGGGTGGCACAGTTGGTTAAGCGTCTGACTCTTGGTTTTGGCTCAGGTCATGATCCCAGGATTGTGGGATTGAGCCTCGAGTTGGGCTCCATGCTCAGTGGGGAGTCTCTCCCTCTCTGCCCCTCCCCCTGCTCACTCTCTTGCTCTCTCTGTAAAATAAATAAATAGGGCGCCTGGGTGGCTCAGTTGGTTAAGCGACTGCCTTCAGCTCAGGTCATGATCCCAGGGTCCTGGGATCAAGCCCCGCATCCGGCTCCCCGCTCAGCGGGAAGCCTGCTTCTCCCTCTTCCACTCCCCCCTGCTTGTGTTCCCTCTTTTGCTGTCTCTCTCTCTCTCTGTCAATTAAATAAATAGAATCTTTAAAATAAATAAATCTTTTAAAAAACTATTACAATGGTTTAAAAAAAATCTATGTAAATGAAGAGCTATTTAGTGCTATTATTGTTCAGTTCAATAGTGATTTATCCGAGCAACTACTACTTGCAAACAAGGACCCTAGACAGAAGAGCAACAAAACTATGACCCAATCGCTGCCCTGGGGAGCTGGCTGGAGAGCCACCTGAATTGATAACGTCGATACACATTGGTAAGGGCACTGAGAGAAATACCCAGTGAGCGCCATGAGAGCCAAGCTGGAGGCAGTTACAGGAAGGTCAGAGAAGACTTCCCAGAGGAGGTGATCTTGAAGACCTCCTACTATCAACATACTCCACTTTATAATCCCTCCCTTCATAAAAAGAATGTTCGATAGATGACAAAGCTGACTCAATCCAGGACACAAGGCTCATCTGAATTAGCAACCCTGGGTAGTTGGAGGGCCCTGGAATTGAGCTGACATCCTCCAGGGAGAACAGAACCGTGACATTGTGCTAGAAGACACAGGCCCACTTCCTTCATCTAGTCCCCGATCAAAAGAGTAAAGACCCTGAGAGTCCACACATTTTCATTTCATCTGAGTGCCTGTGTGAGCCAGGTTCTAGAACGCCAGAGACAGCTCTGACCTTATAAAGTGCAGAGCCAAATCCCAGGGCTTTTTGATATTTGCGACGGCTAGATTTATATCTGGAAGGAATGGGAGAACAATAACACATTTATTTTCCAAGCTGTATATTATGAATTTCAATGTTTTCCTGTTTCTTCACATGCAGTTTCCTTTCGCTTGGTTATAAAACCCTGTCTCGTTTATGTTGGAGACGGAACAGCCGGACTGAACGCAGTGGGTTCCAAGAGCTAGTGGAAAAGGCATGCTAACCCCATTTCTCCCCCGACTCCCCTACTCCCAGTTCCCTTTGGCTGGAGGGCAGCCCTGGGACAGGTCTCCTCGGCAAGGTCCAGCCTGAAGCCCGGCCTCCTGGAAGAACCACAGCTGAGTCCTGGGGGCCAAGTAAGTTTCAGGCCGATGGATCGAGAGGGTTTTCTGAAAGTGCAGGAACCCACGCCCTGCTGCTCTCTCACAGTCTCACGAACAGTTACACCTTGTCACGAAGAACCCCAGAAAACTCTAAAAATAAAGGAACTATAGAAATTCGAGGGGAGACTTGGATGCTCATAACTGGTCCCTGGAACTTTCGAAAACAGGTGGGTCCACCCCATTTTGTGCACCAGCCTACAGTGTAAGGAAAGCCAGAGGGGCCAACGGAGTCTCAGGGCTATCTGTCAGAGAAGTGCCGGTCCCCAATACAGGACCACCCTTGCCCCCCGACACACACACAGTTCATCTGTCTAACGCAGCTACATTTTTAAAAGTTCGCTAAAGACTGCAGATATAATCTGGATAAAGTTCTTTAAGGTTTAAGGATTCCTTGACTGACTGCAGATATAATCTGGATAAAGTTCTTCAAGGTTTAAAGATTCCTTGACTGAAACTGCAATTTCCTTAAAGAAGAGCAAAACGTTTGCTTACATGTATTTCTGTCTGTAGTCCCCACTTTTCATTGGCTTGAAACTTCTGGGTCGCATGCCCTTTGTGAATCCCACACAGACATAGAGCAAATCCAATTTCGGGATGTTCGGCTAGCCCGTCCGCTTGTCCAACAGCCAATGCAGCAAACTGATGGCTAGTGAACTAGTAATTGGTCTCCCAGCTTTAGAAATATATATGTGTATATATATACGTATATATACACGTATATATATATACGTATACATATACTCTAAAGCGACACACAAATTTGCTGCCCTTTCAGAAAAGAAAGAGTGAGCATCAAGCTCTGAGGCTTTTGCAGACTTCTCTCGGGTGCTGTCTTCTGAAGCCGTATTATAAAATACCCACTCCCAAAAGAAGACTTCAAGATGGAAATTACAGAGGCGCAGCTTTTTGTAATTAACAATATCATTGCATCACTAGCCAATGCCTTTTCCAATATCCTGACACAGCCTGAATCCCAGCCATCGCCGTTTTCCACCCATCAGGTTTTCAGTAAGGTTTCCAGACCCTGGAGGAAAAAAGTCTTGAGCGGGGGGGAACCTACCTTTTTAATCCTGGCATGTCCAAGATGTGTGAGCAGGAGCAACAAAGGGGAAAAAGAAAAAGTTGGCTGCGCAGGACCTCGGAGCCGGCCCTGAACTTCGGCTCCCTCTGGGCCCTCGGGGCTCGCCCGTATTTTATTCCAGGGGGACGAGCCAGTCGCGGGGAGGACGAGGGGAGAGCCTGGGTCCTCCGAGCCACTGGAGAGCCCACAGAGAAAGCACCTGGTTTTGCTTAGCCCTTTTCAGTAATTCAGCATTAAACCAATTGGAGGAGGAATTTTAAAAATGAACACTTCATTTTCTAAGTATGTTAAACAATGCAAATGGGGCCTCCGTCTGGACACAGCTGGTTCAGATTACAGCGCTCACCAACTGGCTAGACTCCTCACAACAATCTTGGGGCGCCTGCCAGGACCCAGCGCTCGGCGGGGAGGAGAGCCCCGGCCCGCCGCCCCGCCGGAGCAGCCGCCCTCGCGCTCCCCGCATCTCCACCGCAGGCGATTGGCGGGCAAGTGCAGGGGGGCGGGGGGCGGGGAGGGCCCGTTGACCCTTTACTTCCCACCCAGCGAGGACGGCGCTGCCCGGGCCGACGCGGGCGGCCCGGCCGAGGCGGGGGAGGAGGATCCGGCCGCGGAAGTCGTCGTCCGGAAGACGGACGACCTGAACTCAGGACAGACCCGGCGACCGGGCCCCGAGTCGGAGGACGTAACTGGGGAGCCAGACCCGGGGAAGCAGAGGCTTGGGGGGAGCGACGGAGACTCACGGTTTTCTCGAAGAAGGGGTGGGGAGCACGAGGGGGTGGGGACGAGGAGGAGGAGGGAGCCTGGCTGAGGCTGATTCGAGACATCAAGCCTGTGCAATGCAAACCTTCCCGAGGCCACGCGCCCGCCCCGCCCCGCCCCGCCCCCGTCCCCTGATTCTCGGGGGGCCGCGTTCCTCCTTTAATGGAACGGTGTCCAGTCGCAAATCCCCACGCCGTCCACCTTGCGCGGACTCGGTGTCGTATTATAGATCTCAGTAAAGCCAGAAAAAATTAGAATTTTTTTTTAAAGTGTTCCTTGGCTCGAAAGGGATTTTAACAAGTGAAATGGTGATTTGAAAAGACCAAAAAGGACAGTCGGGGAAAGCAGAATGATGGAGAAGATCCTAAAAGCAGGGCGCCTGCGTGGCTCAGTTGGTTAAGCGACTGCCTTCGGCTCAGGTCATAATCCTGGAGTCCGGGGATCGAGTCCCGGGATCGAGTCCCGCATCGGGCTCCCTGCTCGGCGGGGAGTCTGCTTCTCCCTCTGACCCTCCCCCCTCTCATGCTCTCTCTATCTCATTCTCTCTGTCTCAAATAAATAAATAAAATCTTTAAAAAAAAAAAAAAGAACCTAAAAGCATTATGTTCAGTGTTTCACATTCATTGTATGGGGGGGGGGGTGTTCCAAATTATTTCTTTTTCTTCCTTTCTTTCTGTTTTTAAGCACTGGAACCTTTTCGTGAGATGAAGTCTTACCAAAGACACTATTCTAGAAAAGACCACGGTGGGATTGGCAGTAGTCCGAGCCCCTCCTTCCCCACGTGCATCTTCCCTTGGGCCCATCAACAAAACCTTACCTACAGCTGGAAAGGCCCTGATGCGGTCCTTTCTCCTCACCGTAACTGTGTGCCATAGGAATCAGATCTCTATTTTATTGGTGTGGGATTAAGAGAGGTTAGGTAACTCCCCCCTGGTCACACAGCTGGTCACTGACACAACTGAGACTCCAAAGTCTACATAGTTAGCCTTCTCAAAGGCCATCTTTTTAGTAAGTAAATGAAATCCTACTCTAACAATGCATTTGGGGCACCTGGCTGGCTCAGTCAGAAGAACGTGCTACTCTTAAATTCGGGGTCATAGGTTGGAGCCCCGTGTTGGGTGTAGAGATTACTTAAATACAAATAAAATCGTGTAAAATTATAAAAATAAAAATGCATTCAACAAAAATGTCAGGATACTAATAGTTGTCAAAGCTGATGTCTACTACACTATTCTATTTACTTGGCATATGCTGAAAATTCCCCACAATAAAACATTTTTTTAAATACATTATATTTACAAGGTTGTTCACTGATCCCAATTGCCAAGGTTTATAAACAGCCTTAACATCCATCAGTTGGACACCAATAGGGTTAAATAAAGGAGGGGACTTCCGAAACCGGACTATTGTGCAACCAACAGAAAAAGCTAGACACGTAAGAGTACATACTGGACGAGTCCTTTTATATAATACAGAATTCTGAATGAGGTAGAGACTTCGAGGGGCACTTCTGGATGCTGATAACATTCGAATTAGCAATCTGGGTCCTGGTTACTCAGAGGAGTGTCCACTTAGGATTCATGAAGTCTTATGTATGTTACACTTTATTATTTTTTTAAAAAAGGACTGAACCAGCTCCTTGTGTGCTTAATATTGAAGGATTTCCAGCAGAGTCAAAAGGGTAGAATATTGGTAATTTTACATAGCTCCATAGAATATATTAGTAAGTGTAAAAGCAAGTTGTAGAAGTGTGTAGCGCATGTCACCATTTGAGAAAAATATATACACAACTTCTTGCTTGTGTATGTAAAGAAAAGACATCTCATGAAGGATACATGAGAAACTGTTAGCATAGTTTGTCTCCTGGGAAGGAAACTGGGTAGGCAGCTGGGGAAGAGAAGTGAAAGGAAAATTTGCTCTTCGCTGCTCACCTTTTGGTAAAATTTGAATTTTGTACCATGAGCATGTATTAACTATTCAGAATATGAGGTTACTTTAATTTAACCATATATTAGGGGCGCCTGAGTGACTCAGTTGGTTAGGCGTCCGACTCTTGATCTCGGCTCAAGTCACGATCTCAGGGCCTTGAGATCCAGGCTTTACACTGGACATGGAATCTGCTTAAGATTCTCTCTCTCCTCTCCCTCTGCCCATCCCCCAACCTCTCTCTTTCTCTCTCTCTCTAAAAAAAATAATAAAAATAAACATGTATTCTATTTACGTAGCGCTATTTGGGGAGTAAGAAGAGTTTTAAATGACTAGTCCATGGATCTCACTTATAGTATCAACCTTCTTGAAGGAAAAGGAGGGAGAGAAAATCAATATGCCTGTTTTCTACAAATTGAGCAAATTGAGGATCTTGAAAGCAAAACTGTCCAGGGACCCATCTTGGACCAGAGATTGTTTCCATTTTAAAACTCCAAGGTTGGGATGCCTGGGTGGCTCAGGTCAAGCATCTGCCTTCAACTCAGGTCATGATCCCAGGGTCCTGGGATCGAGTCCCGCATCGGGCTCCTTGTTCAGCAAGGAGCCTGCTTCTCCCTCTGCCTGCCTCTGTCTCTCTCTCTCTGATAAATAAATAAAATCTTTAAAAAAAATAAATAAAACTCCAAGGTTGGAAGAGGGGAAAGACTTGGTCTTTGTCTTGGTTTCGCCATCTCCCTGCTGGATGACCTTGGGTGAATCACTTAACCTCTCTGCCTCTTGGTTTCCTCATCTTCAAAAAGGAGATAATATTTACCTCTCAGGGTTGTTGTGAGAATAAAATAAAAGTTGGTTATCCTCATGATTGTCACTGTGTCCAAATCCTTATCCTATACAATCCCCTCCGAAATATCTTTGATAACTAGCGAATTATGCACTTCCATGGACAAAAGGGAATCCTAACCTCACTAAACAGCCCAGGTCACCATTGAACAGCTCACATTGTTAGAAAGTTCTGCCTTGAGTTGAACCCAAATCGGCTTCCCTATGTGATTCTCCCCTCTGCAGTCCTGGGCTACCACTCCCCCTTCTATGTGGCTACCAGCTTCCTTTTCGTGAAAACAGCTCCCCCTCCTAGCCGTGCTGGTGTCCTCTTCCCCAGGAGGAGCACCCCAGGTTCTTTCAAGGGCTCCTCCTATGTCATGTGACTCTGCCGCTAAATGCTCGGTCTCCTCCTCCGTGGCCGCATCAGCCTTTTGTTCAAACTGACTTGCCATCAACAAAAACAACCCATGGTACACAGGTTGCTAACACCCTCTCCTTCATCCCGTGTTTGGACTGTGAGTCCCCCTTAACGGAGAACAAGGTCATCCACGTGTCCTCTTAAATTGTCATCCATTGTCCAAGATCTTTTCCAACATGAATTTTACTATGTAAACTATGAAGTATCCCTCCCAGCTTTGACACCTACAGGTCTGCTGACTGTGACTTCTTTGACTTTATCAGAGTCATCAATAAAACACTGACTAAGACACAGTCTGGAGTGATGTGCTCTGTCCAGGTTGGCCCCGATCTGCTTCTCTTTCTTCAACGTTTTGGGGCCACTGCTGATTGTCTAACTTGGGGTGTCACCAGCTTCTCCCACTCAGCGTACATGTCCCCATCCACAAAGACTTGATAAGAGGCCTTGTCAGATGTCCTACTAACATCAAAACACACGTTATCTATAGCATTTCCCGATCTAGCAATTCTGTTTTAAAAAAGGGAATGAGGTTTGCTGAGCATGAACTGCTAGGGGACCCTTGCTGGCTTCTTAGGAACCATCACTTCCCTAAGTGTTTTTCCTTTTTTAGTTGCTACATCGAAATCCCAACATCTGCTCCTCCTGCCATCATCAGAATCAAATACAATTACAGCTATGACACAACTTCACAAAATGTACGTGGTAGTGAACATCTAAAAGTTTATCATCTACTGAATGGGACCTTCCTGGCCCAGTGAAGCTCAAGGTCCTCACTGTGCCATGGGTTAGAAGACAGATGGGCTATTTAAAAAAAAAAAAAAAAAAAAAAAGATGATATTCAAATTGGGGGGGATTTCACAAAATTATACATTTAATGATATATTTTAACTATTAATATTAAGTTGTTTAATGTTTTACTGTCTAAAAATAATTACATCACAATGCCTTTCTGAAAGCAAAAGCAAAACAGGGAAGACAATGTTATTGAATGTCTAGATCATGCTAGAATCCACACAAACCCTCTCCTTTGACCACCATAATAACTCTGTAAAATAGGAAGCCCTCCATTCTGCAAATGAAGACAAGACCCAAAGAGATTAGGGCCACGCAGACAATAAACCCAAACAAACAAATTCCAGCCCAAACCAAGCCTATTTGGTGCCAGGTTCCTCATGCTTTCCAGTTACCAAGATTTGCTTTCTCTGACTTGCTGGTACATGGCTGATTCCTTCCTAGCACCCCGCAAACAGTCTAGAACCCCATAGGTCCTCCTATCATTACCTTCTCTCCTTTTCTTAGCATGAATAAAGCCTTTCGCTTCCTATATCATTCAAAGTTGGACCCAAACAATCAGAAAACTAAAATAAGCACCAAGTAAGGTGCTGGGCAGTGGCTCCATGGTTCAGGTCTTCCCAACCTGGGGAGGGGGACCTTCTATTGTTCGGATGCCCCTGTGGCTCCCCCTCTCCTCCTCCTCCCTCTCTCCGGCTCCTCAGTGAGTCCATGGCCAGCCACCTCCTCACCACCTACTCCCACCTTAGCCATCGGACCTCTGTCCATGCCCCACCATTTACCCAAAATGGTACTTCCTGAGTTTTCCAGTAATCTCATGGCCAAATGCATTCCTCCTCCATTCCTAACTGTTCGCCTGTCCCTTTGAAGAATTTGACCATTAATGACCCATCTTCTCCTCTCTTGTGTCTAAGACTTTAAGTTATCCTGGTTTTCCCACTATGACTCTGACTGCATTTTCTCCAGCCCCCTTTTGTTCTCCCTCCACTAACTGAAGGGTCCCCCAAAGTTAGATCCAGACTCTGTACTCTTTCCCATTACCCTCCTGGGCATAGTCACTGGTCCCAGAGCTATTATGGGACTTAGGTCCCATAAACATTCAGTTATGCTGGTGACTCTTGAATAAAGCCCCCTCACCATCCCTGGCTTCTCTCTTGCTCATGTTCAACTCTTCATGGGCTACTTCTCCGAATCCATTTCCTCTCCTGACTTATCAGGCACCACATCAAGGAGATAAGTTCACTCTCTGTGAACTAATAAATAAGTCAAAAGGACTCCATCCTAGTGGTAGTTTATGGTTGGGGTGGTGGTGGTTGTGTTGATTTTTTTTTTTTTTAATAGAAATACCTCAACAGTTACATTTGATGACAGAATGATATGTGTTCTCACATTACACTCTGCAGGATGGTGGTCTAGGGCTACTCGGCAGCTGTATCCCTTTAAGGTATCAGAGATTCGGGCTCCATCTATCTTGCTGCTTGGCAATGTCTAGAGTGTTGACCTCCTTCTACCTGGTCCAAAATGGCACACCACCACCACACTCACATTTCAGGAAGTAGGATAGAAGCTGATAGTAGCACTCAGCTGCAAGAGACGCTAGGAGATGTAGCCTGTGTCCTGAGTGATCACAAACCGACTTACCTAAGAATCTGGAGTTCTCTTACTGGGAACGCAGAGAATGGACACTCGAGGACAAGCAGCTGCTTCCGCCAGAAACCCTAAGGAGCATCAGTTGTGTCTCTACTTTCCTTGCCTGTTTCTATTCCTATAGTAAAGATAGTTCTCCATTGTGGGGCGCCTGGGTGGCTCAGTCAGTTAAGTGTCTGCCTTCGGCTCAGGTAATGATCCCAGGGTCCTGGGATCAAGCCCTGCATCAGGATCCCTGCTCAGCGGGGAGCCTGGTTCTCCCTCCGCCTGCCGCTCCCCCTGCTTGTGCTCTCTCTCTCGCTATGTCTCTCTCTGTCAAATAAATAAATCCTTAAAAAAATAAAGAAAGAAAAGAAAATATTGGTTCTGTTTCTCTGGAGAACCCCGACGAATATAGGACCCTAAGTAAATTTTTAACCTTCTGAGCTCCAGGTTTTCAGCTTATAAAATGGGGGCAAAAGTAACAACATGGTGCTGTAATAAAGATAGTGTTCATAAAGTACCTAGCAGGTGCCAATGCACAGTAGGCCCTTAATAAAGATTTGGAACTTCTCCCCCCACTCTCTATAGTGCAAGTAAGTTTGCATCAGCCAAGGGAGGGCACAAAGAGGTTCCCTCACCAGTCTTGAGAAGGTTTAAAAGGGCATTGCCTGAAGGAGGGGACCTAGTCCTGAAACTTATAAATCATTTACTGTAACCCCTTAATTTTACAAATGTGAAAACAAAAACCCAGAGAGACTCATTTACCTAGGATCAGAGAATTAGGGGCAGAACAGAAATTGAAACCCAGATTTTCAGGGTTTCTTCCCTGATGACTTGGGATCTCTAACTGTACTTTAACCAACTTGTTCAAAGACGTTAGAATTTTCTGCACATGCTTGGAATTCTCAGGAAATTCAGCAAATTGTGAAAACACCTGGGTTTTTCTTATGGATTATTTTCACTGGCCGTGGTTTTAACATACAACCACATGTAAAATATGGGATCTCTACTATAAAAGACTTTAGGCAAGCACACCTTCTGCCACAGGGCCCCAGATTTGCACTCAAGAAAATAGCTAACGGCACTCGTCTATTTGCCATTTCTATTTCATTTTTGTCTCTGTTTTCAGACACTGAATGTGGATTGAGGTTAGGGCAAACTTAATATGGCTTCATGATGGCATGATGTTCAAACTATCTCATTTCCTATTCACAATCCACCTAAGATTAGCAGTTCCCAAATTCCTCAATTAATCAGACCAGTAGAATCAACACCTTCAAAAATTAGAGGGAATGATATTATCTGTCAACTTTGAATTTTGCCAAAATAAAATTAAAAATGTACACGACTATCCTATATGTCATCATATTGCACGAAAGGAAGGACTTTTAACAGCAAACATAGGACAGACCTTGCAAGCCTCTCTATATATCCAGATAGGATAGCAAATTTTTTTTTTTTTTTTAAGTTTATTTGAGAGAGAGGGAGAGAGAGAGTGCGCAAGCAGGGGGAGCAGGAGAGGGAGAAGTGGATTCCCCACTGAGCAGGGAGCCCGATGCTAGACTCGTTCCCAGGATCCTGAGGTCATGACCTGAGCTGAAGGCAGACGCTTAACTGACTGAGCCACCCAGGCGCCCCTGGGATGGCAAATTTTAACAATGCGCCTGGAGAATTTAGGAAGGGAAGCAGCATGCATTATTTGATCATCTCCGTTGTCCTCCAAAAAGTAACAAAATTGACTCCTTACTTGTTACAGTTTTAAGATGCGCTATGTGAAAAAGCTTTCAAAATAAAGAACAAGGAAGAAGGGGCGCCTGGGTGGCTCAGTCAGTTAAGCGTCCACCTCTGGCTCAGGTCATGATCCTGGGGTCCTAGGATTGAGCCCCACTTTGGCTTCCTGCTGAGCCAGGAGTCTGCTTCTCCCTCTCCTTCCGCCTGTTACTTCCCCTGCTCGTGCCCTCTGTCAAATAAATAAATAAAACTTAAAAAAGAAGAGAAAAGGGCACCTGGGTGGCTCAGTTGGTTAAGCGACTGCCTTCGGCTCAGGTCATGATCCTGGAGTCCCGGGATCGAGTCCCACATCGGGCTCCTTGCTCGGCAGGGAGCCTGCTTCTCCCTCTGACCCTCCCCCCTCTCATGCGCTCTCTCTCTTTCTCTCTGTCTCAAATAAATAAATAAAATCTTTAAAAAAAAAAAAAAGAAGAGAAAAAAAGAAGAAGGAAGACGGTAGCTGGCAGTGCATCCATGGGCTCACGATGCTGCTTTCTCTGCTTTCATGAAGTCCAAGTTCAAAATTTTCTCTAATAAAAAGCATCGTTCTTTAGGAAATACGACCCACTGTTAAGATTTGATAAAGCTGGGTATGTGTATGCAAGTGTTTATTCTGTACCCTTTGAACATACTTTAAGTTTTGTCCTTGCCATCCCTGCTTGGAAGTTTTTGTGGGCTACATCCAACATCTGGGCCCACACAGTTTCTTCTGACGCCTTTTTTCCTGAGCCTGGGTCACACCTTCTTCCTTGCCTTACTCACAATTTTTTCTTGAAATCTGGACAATTTGGATGATACTGGAGCAAGTACGATATTCTGATGTAAAAAAACCTGATTCAATTTAAACCGACGAAATCGGTTTCCCCCATGGGAGAGTGCAGCTCCTGGTGTCTCTGCTGTTTTTATATTCTTTTTTTTTTTTTTTAATCCTGTGCTCTGGCTTCCCAGAGGTTGCTCCTGCGTGGCCTTAACGGTCCTCAGAGCCCGAGCCGCTTCCATCCCCGGCCCGTGGCCCCGGGGCGCAGACCGAGAAACGCTCTAAGGCCAGTCCTTCCTTGGCTTTCTCAGTTCAGAGTCTCCCCGCTAAGTTCCCACGGGTCGGCCCCTCGCCCTGTCTGGAATTGCGATCTGAAGACGGGCAGAGTTGACTTTTTGCCACGTTTCCTTCCAAGTTCAGCATTTTTTTTTTTTAAGATTTTATTTATTTATTTGAGAGAGAGAGAGAGAATGAGAGACAGAGAGCATGAGAGGGAGGAGGGTCAGAGGGAGAAGCAGACTCCCCGCCCAGCAGGGAGCCCGATGCGGGACTCGATCCTGGGACTCCAGGATCATGACCTGAGCCGAAGGCAGTCACTTAACCAACTGAGCCACCCAGGCGCCCCAAGTTCAGCACTTTTAACAGACAAAGTCGCAGTTTGTGCATAGTCTACACCGGCCCCCACCATGCAGCCCACCCCCTCGGGCAATAAAGCTGCTGGTTTGCATGATTAGCTTTTGCTAGCTTTTCATGATGGGCTTGGTGCGAGGAAAACTGGGAGGTTTGGGGAGCCCCAGGCAGGAAGGCCTACAGACTCCAGTGGTTCTTAATGGAAGCTCTAGACGTTTTTCAAAAATCAACAATGTTCAGTTTCTTGCCTGTTTCTGGTCAATTACCAGGGCCCCCAAAAGGTTGTTTTTGACCATTTTCGTTTCCTACTTTTTTTTTTTTCTTTCCAGGGAGGGATGGGCTGATACAGCCCATCGTCCCACTGCTATAGCCAGATGTCTCTAAATATCCTTACTGTCTCTTCTTACATGCTTGAAATATCTGACACACACACACACACATTAAAGAATGACAGCAGAAAATTATTTTTCACCAAGTCAAACTAATGGCCCAAGGAGGGGGGTAAATAAAAGTGGAAAGACTTCTAAAAACTGAAGTCTTCATTTCTCCAGTGGCAGTTCTGTGGAGAATTGATTTTCACCCTCTTGAATATTTTTCAGCACAGGAGCTGCAATGGGCAAGGGCAAGCGTGGAGAGAGTAGCCCAGGTTGAGCCCGCACACCTCGGCTGCCTCTGGGAGGAACACATCTGCACGTGGCGTGGTAAATGCTTTAGGGAGACGACTTTGAAATCATTCCAAAAATTCCAAAAGACTACACATTCCATGTAAGTTTTCAAAAATAAAAAATTACCTCATTAGTCTAGAACTTGTGACTCCATCACCGTCACCCTCTTTATTCACGGAGAGTGCCTGAAAATCCCTTTTTTGAAGGGATTAATGTGCTAACTCACAGATGACACCACGGGTTCTTTAGAAACACACCTCAGTGGAAGGAGCTGCGCAGGAAACCTGAAGCAAATATTTAGGACTCTGGTTTCCAAGTCTTTTCTTGAAAGGAAATCGTGTTTCCCTTTCACCGTCTGGGATGGACTGTCCTCTGGGAAGTGTTTGCATTTGCCCTGAGTCAGGAAGGGCTCGAGGTTGATTCCCCATTGCTAAAGTGTCTCACAATACAAGGTCCTTCAACATCTAATTGCCGTGTATTTTATTTTTTTAAAGATTTTATTTTTAAAGTCATCTCTCCACCCAACGTGGGGCTCAAACGCACGACCCCAAGATCAAGAATCGAACGCTCCCCAGACTGAGGCAGCCAGGCATCCCCAAATGCCACATATTTTAGAAAAAATGATGTCGCTTACATTTCTAACAGGCCAAAGATATCTGGGAAACAACCTTACCAAACTCTTGACATTAAGTTCACGGTATTTTCAATCGAGACTTAACTTCTGAGGGTCAGAGGATGCTGGAGCTAAACAGGAGAGGACTCTTGTGAAAACAGCCACAGATGAAAATGATCACAGTTATGGTATCATGATAGAGCAAATCATTCATTTCTTAACCCCAGGAGGGCTGAAAGCCTGATGCACAGAAGAACCAAGGCAGAAAACCAACTAAGGGTTCAAATATTTGCCTTAAGTTTTTATTTATTTACATTCTTGAATTTTTCTTTATCTCCAAAGCAAATACTGTTGTAATTATAATGGATGATTAATTCACTGGATGTATTAATTATGGCAAAGGCATGCTGTAAACCCCTCAGATATATCCTATGTTCACATGACCTAAGTCCCACGGACAGGAAAACTAGGTTCAGGTTCGTAACATTATATACCCCATGATTGCTGGTTAAGGGCAAGAACTGTTTTGCCTCTTATCTGACATTTAATTTGCTAGCTTGCTTCCTTCTAGAGTGCTCAAATCTTGCTCTAAGATGTGCTTAACCACCATTCCCCCTGGCCCCATTTGGCCCCTGCCTGTGAGGCCTCCAAGTGCTTGGTATGTCTCACATTCCTCCAATGATCTGCACACGTCTCTCTCTCCCACTTGACTGGGTTTCTCCTGCCTCAGACCCTCCCCATCCCCTCATTTTTAGCAGATAAACTCCCTGCCAACGTCACCGAATTAAATTCCCACAACTTCCTTCCACCTCAATCCACCCTCCACCTGCCCTCTCTTCCCTCACTCTGGTCCCAAGAAAGGCGGCCTTCCTCTCTCAGGCCAACCCTCCGTGTTCCGCTTTTTTTTTTTTTAAAGATTTTATTTGTCAGAGAGAGAGAAAAGGAGCATGCACGCAAGCGAGCACAAGCAGGGGGAGCGGCAGGCAGAGGGAAAAGCAGGCTCCCCGCCGAGCAAGGAACCCGATGTGGGATTAGATCCCAGGACCGCGGGATTATGACCTGAGCTGAAGGCAGACGCCCAACAACTGAGCCACCCAGGCGTCCCCCGTGTTCTGCTTCTATCAGCTCCCCCTTCTCAGGAACTCTCTGCATGGTCTTCAGCCTCTTGGTCTGGCCTAAGCTGTGTCCTCCCAGGAGCACGCACACAGGCTTCAGCCTCCCAGCCTACCACGACTTTCCCTCCACCCAACTCATCTACTCAAGTCCTCTTTCCCCCTCACAGCCTGATTTCTCAACGAGTTGCCTACAAACACATCTTTACTTGCTCATGACCAACTCAACCCACTTGACAATATGGCTTCTGCTTCCGCCATTCCATGAACACAGCTCAAGCTCAAAGCCAACAACTTCCCAGTCCCTAAATCCAATGGATTCTTCTCAAAACTTATCTTGCCAGGGCAGCAAGCACTTCACACTTTTGACCTCTTCCTGCCTTCTTGAACAACCCTTGGCTTCAGTAACACCCCCACCCCTGACATTCTTACCCACTTTTTGGCAGTAATAATCACAACTTCTAAAATCCGTGTAGAACTATAGGCTTTATAAATAAAGCATTTCCACAAGTGATACATTTATTCATTCAATATTGTGAATGAATATGTTACCTGACCATTTACTATGTGGGGGTTCAAAGATGAAAGAAATCAGTCTCATAGTCAAGGCAATTTTGTTAAAGATCACAGAGAAAGGATCGATCAAAATCAGTACTCCATCTCCCAACTCTAAAAACCATGCTCCTTCCAATACCACCATCACATAAACTGTTAAGAATATTCAAGTTCTACACCTCAGAAAAAAATGGAAGACATAACTGATTATCTTGTTGAAAAACCAAGAGCCCAATGATGCATATTACCTCTGAAAAAAAATTAAAAGGCTGGCTAAAACCTCTCAGATCCTGTTTTCATACAAAATCTTCGGCCTCTATTAAATTGTTCATACTTAACATTTCCAAGGCTCACCCAGCATCCTAACAGCAACATCCGGTGAACACTTGAAGACATTAGCTTCCGTAGTTCAACTGCTGCTATAAACAACATGTGTAAGTCATTTCTCCCCCTTCTAAAGAAAAAGTCAGCAGCTGTTTGCTAAAAAAAATTTTTTATTGTGGATAAAGACATTGCCAACTTACATATATCATTTTTACTTAGAGTATTTTTTTGCCTTGCAGTGCTCCTGAGAAATTCAGAAATGCATTGACTTTAGCTCTATAAAACACAACCCAATATTAAGGTTGGGTTGTAAATTTCCCACATTTAGATATTTCCCTAAAAACCAAAAGACAACTTATCAAGTTTAATTAGAGAAACCTTAATAAGTTAAAAAGTAAAGACGGGCAAATAATCACAAATGTCAGAACATTAAAATACCATTACTTTTTCCATAGGAATATATAAAATAAATATCAGTTATACTTACTTGATATTTACAAAATTAAAGGAAATTTTTGTGGATGGAAGACATTTTAAATACTTTGATATATGAAAAACTTCATTGGTTTTGAAAAATCAGATTCAAATGCTTTAAGTCTGACGCATAATGGCACTCCCCCATTAATTCTTTATCACTCCCCTATCCCTGAAGACAAAGTTTGTTTTCCATCTACTAATTGGATAAGTATTTTGAGTCTTTCCCCCCTTTTTCAATTAACCATTAAAAGGTTAAAATAAACGGGAGGCTTTCTTTGCAGAGGATAGTTAATATTTTAATTGGCTGGTTTTAAGAAAGTCATTCCTTTTTCCCCATGTTTTTGTTATTTTAGTTTTGTTTCCTTTTTTTTTTTTCTTTTAAAAATCGATAATGGCAGGGTCCAAAACTCAACCAACCATGATACAGGATTATATTAAAATCAAATTCAATGGCTGGATGGCTTTTCTACTATATTATAGCAGTTGAAAACCATTAGGAATGTTGTGAAAAACTGGCAGCTAAAGCAAAATTCAACCACAAATTCTAGTAAGTTTAGAGAGAAGTAAACACTAAAAGTACTGTAGTTAAAATATTGCAGTAAAAATACCGTTTGCCATGTCCTATTGCTAAAATAACAATTATATGCTTCATCACTGTATGGTTACTAAGATTCCTTGAGCAGATGGCTCATCTCTGACACAACTTGGTTTCAGAAAAGTAGATGAGTTATGTCTGGTTTAGATCAACACACACTTAGTATGCATACCAGTGAGCTATAGTTTCAACCATGATACAACTGAAACATTAGGTACCACAGCTTGAGGACAAAGTCACATACTTAAATAGCAGCCATGAAAGGTCATGCTGTGATGTTTAGATATGCAGTGCATCCATAACAGCTTTCAAACTTACGGGTGGGGGGATGCTCAAAATGTCCTCAAAGGCCTTTAAAATATGATGATATGCTACTTAAATATGTAGCATGCATCTCCTTTTCAAATTAAAAGATGAAACTTTTTTTGCATGTTCTCTTTCTTCAAAATGAAGGATCATGTGTCTTTTTCTTTCTTTTTTTTTTTTTAACTTAGAAACTTTTATTTCAGATGCTCCACACTGAAATGAAACTTCAATGGCAAGGAGCACATAATTTAGGACGGCCAGTGAAAGCATCTTTGGAAGGATCATATAAAACCTAAAGGTAATAATTTCATAGAGAAATAATAATGGGCAAAACGGACAAGAGGCAGTTTGACAGTTCTAATATAGAACCTGTACAACAACTTCCTTTAAAGTGGACTGAACAAAGAACGGCGATATAAATACATTAGCTCGGGAGACAGGTGAGGTTCTGAGGCAGCGACGTCTCGGCTACTAAACATTTCAGAAAAACGAGCTTTACCCATCCATACATGAAGACTTCTAATCTTCCAATCTAAACACAGTAGACAGTTAATCACAGCAAAATTTACAAACAACCAAATTGAGCCCTGGCCAGGGCCAGGCCTATTTACATATTTGAATTAGTATTATTTTCACCTTTCCTTGTTATACAGATGTTTCTATTTTCAAGGTATACTGAAATTTACAAAATTTGCAAGAAATGTCTTTAAATGTACAACTCCAACGACTAATACAAACACGAACATCCCGATATAATTAAGTTCCAGGTCAAGACTTTTTAGGATGGGTTTGTGAAAAATTAAAGAACTACTCCCTTCCTCTTCAGTTGCAAACACCTGGTGCTGGTGACGTCACTGCCCTCAGTGAGCAGGAGGATGAGAACCGGGGACTCCCGGACCAACGCGTCTCTTCTACCGCTCCGCAGAAAGGGCGGGAGGTATCCCGTTCAGCGATATCGCCAATTGTAGGTACGTAAATGCAGCTGTTCGACTTAACACCTGCCCGAAAGCTGTGTGCACGTGTGTGAGCAAACATTTTTGAGATGATACCTTTAAAAAGATACCTTGGCTCTTAAAACTAAATCATATCTCCACCGTATGTAACTCAACATTAAAAAGGAACAAATCAGGATACATGTAACAACTTGGACAGGTCTCAAGGGAATTATGTTGAGTGAAAAAAGCCAATCCCAAAGGTTACATACTGCACAAGTCCATTTACACAGCCCTCTTGAAGTGACCAAATTACAGAGCTTGAGAGCAGTCAGTGGTTGCCAGAGATTAGGCGATTATAAAATACAACAGGGCAGCTCGAGAGAGCCTTGACGAAACTGTTGGGTATCTGAACTGCACTGTAGTGCTGACCACAGCGATCGACACGTGTGATAAAATTGCATAGAACCAAACACACACACATTCCACGTCCCGACACCTATGATCTCCCAGGCACAACCCTGTTGTTGGCCTGTCTACACAAAGTCCTCTCAAGAGGACTAATGAAAAGAAAAAAAAAAAGGATGACCAATATATGCTTCAGATCAATTGTTTGCACTACACAGATAAGCCACTATTATTTTCTCCTTCTTTTTTGTAAATCTCTTGATTATCTTTAAAAGATGAACCACATGTCTCTAGCTTAAATGAGCTTGAAAATCATAGAAATAAAGAGCTGATATATAGCTACTAGAAATTTTTATCTTTCTTTATATTTTTCTTATTTTTTGTAAATTAAGATGAAAGATCCAATGTTTCTAGCTTAAATTAGGCCAAATCAGAGAAGGAAAAAAGCATATACTACAGCAAACACTTCCTCCTGGGACACCTGCAATTTCTAAAAGCAAAAAGAATATTTTTATTAAGTTTAGAGAATGTACAACTGCAAACAAATACACGACTTTTTCTGAAAGGCCACTTTGTGGTAAAGTACATACATATAGTGTTCATGGTTTCTTTAAAGTGCTACGTATGTTGTCTCTGGCTTGAGAATCACCTATTGCTTTAGAAGGTCTTTCAACACAACTCCAGCGCTGTTGTCAGGGGACACGGGCAAAGGTGTAAATGTGGGCAACACATCCGAGATGGGTTTCAACAGAAGATGCCCAGGCCCCCCAGGCCCAAGTCCAGCTGGGTTAATGAGAGGCACAGCCGCAGAGCGGGGGGCCAAGAATGGATTCACATCTGTTCTTCTACCAGATCTGGATTCTGTGGTATCTAGATGATAAAACACAAGTTAGTTAATCTCCTATATATTATTTAGTTAACACTACACATGTGTTTTAGGTTCCTAGATTTGGCCCCCAAATAAATTTAATTCCTATGCTGCTGGGTTCTGGATCCGCTAAACAGGGTCTATGACATATAAAGGGTAAAAAAAGACAAGACAGGAAGCGAGAGGAATGGGGAAAGAACTGGGGAGGGAGGAATATCTGCATATACAGCTAATACTTTATTAAACACATTAATATTGTTGTTTGATAGCCAAATACCAGTTATATAACTGATGGACTTCATTTACTTTAATAACGGCTTCTCAGAGGGTGTTTTCTATGTTACAATGCAAATTTTCTAACTATTCACCTGAAACATGGAAGGACTTGAGAACTCCTTTTCCCCCAATAATTACGAGGGCCATGAAAAAAACTGGCACCAATTCCACAATAACAATCAAATTTAATATTTATTTACCCAAAGAAAAACAATTTTTTCACATTACATTACCTAATCCTTTTTCAGACATTCAAAGGTTTGAAACAATTCTCCACTAGATTATTTCTCTATCGAGTTATGCTAAAACTAGTTTTTTATTGGAATAGGTATTTGTTAATTCCCTAATGTCCTGGTGGATAGAATTCTGCTTTATTACCCAAGACGGCTAACAACTTCCTGTTAAGAGACAAGCACCACTCAAGCAATGGGAAACTCAAAATAAAAAGAAGCCTCTAACACAAAGAAAGCATTGAGACAAATTCACCCAATCAACTTAACGTCAAGCACCCTGGGTGCCCAAGCTTTACTTCTCCGTGAATGACAACTTTCCAAACTCTGGAAAAGCTTCTGGTGCTCCTTAGTAAGCTCTGACCCTTGTCATACACTTCCAAATCCAGCATTAAAGACTAAGCTTGTCTTTTGTTGTTTTTTAATGTAAACCCTGTACCAGCTCAGAATATCACTGGCTTTTGTCTCTGATCAATCCAAACCAAGCTGGGCACATGTCTTGATAAGTGAAGGCGGGGGGGGGGGGGTGGGGGGGGGGAGAAGGGAAGAAGAGAGGGAAGAAGGGGAAGGGATGGAGGGGGGACAGATGGAGCGAGAAGGGATGGAGACGGAAGGGAGGACAGGGAGCAGGAGACATTGCCATAATGAATCCTGGAATCCACTTGAAGATGCTAGAACCTAATGTAGCAAGAAGAAAGTATGGTTTTGTTTGTTTTTTAAGGATTTTATTTATTTGACAGAGGGAGAGAGAGAGAGTACAAGCGGGGGGAGTGGCAGGCAGAGGGAGAGGGAGCCGCAGGACGCTGGGATCATGACCTGAGCCGAAAGGAAGATGCTTAACCGACTGAGCCACCCAGGCGCCCCAAGAGAAAAGTGTTTCTAGTGCAGTCTGTAGCTGTTAGATAAAGTGAAGACTTTTTATTAAATTTAGGAGCCAAACCTTTTATCCAAACAAATTTTACCATTTCTTTTTATATAAAAGTTCAGGAAAATAGAAGTATTTGGCTAAATTAGACTTCAAAATTTCAAAATATAAATTCTTTAGTATTTTATCCAAATTTAAGTACCTGATGTGATATAAACTTGAGAGTATATAATAACATACACTTTTAAAGTCCAACTAGCAAACATTTTAGTCTGTATTAAAATACGAAGATTTCAGATAAAAGAGAGACTTTCTAATAAACAATCTGTTCATAGTCTAATGGATTATAGTGCAATTTCAACTCAAGAAAATTTACTGCATGCCTGTAATATTGGGACATAAATATAAATAAGGCCCTTTAGACCTAGTGGGATAGAAAACTATACATACAGATTACAGAACCACCAAACCATTTGCTTGTAGGCAGACCTTTTAACATACAAGAATGCTTCAATACATTCTTGGATGTCTAAGCCAGTTTACTAAACCACTCTTAAAATATTACTAACATACCAAGGTTTGGTTATTGAATATTAACACTTAGATGTTCACAGGGAGAAAAACCTTTCTCTAACCATAAACTTTTTTTTTTTTTGAGGGTAATTTGCCATTATATTTTAATTCTTAAGAAATGTCTACGTGGGGTGCGGGGGGCGCCTGGGTGGCTCAGTTGGTTAAGCGACTGCCTTCGGCTCAGGTCATGATCCTGGAGTCCCGGGATCGAGTCCCGCATAGGGCTCCCTGCTTGGCAGGGAGTCTGCTTTCATGCTCTCTGTCTCTCATTCTCTCTGTCTCAAATAAATAAAAAAAGAAATGTCTACATGGGACGCCTGGGTGGCTCAGTCGTTAAGCGTCTGCCTTCGGCTCAGGTCATGATCCCAGGGTCCTGGGATCGAGTCCCACATTGGGCTCCCTGCTCGGCAGGAAGCCTGCTTCTCACTCTCCCACTCCCCCTGCTTGTGTTCCTGCTCTCGCTATCTCTCTGTCAAATAAATAAATACAATCTTGAAGAAAAAAAAAAAAAAAAGTCTACATGTAGGGCGCCTGGGTGGCTCAGTTGGTTAAGCGACTGCCTTCGGCTCAGGTCATGATCCTGGAGTCCCGGGATCGAGTTCCACATCAGGCTTGCTGCTCAGCAGAGTCTGCTTCTCCCTCTGACCCTCCTCCCTCACATGCTCTCTCTATCTCATTCTCTCTCTCACAAATAAATAAAATCTTAAAAAAAAAAAAAAGAAATTAAAAAAAAAGAAATGTCTACATGTAAGTATACTTTCAAAAATTTATCTTAAGGGAAACATTTAAGGATGTGTGCAAAAATTTATCAAGGATGTTCATCACAGCAATATTTATAACAGAGAAACTGAAACAATCTGAATATAAACTACATTTTTAACTCTAATTTAGCAATAAGCACCATTAGTATGAAAGAAAAACAGATGACCAAACAAAGGTTTACTGGTTCACCAGCACTTCCAAGAATAATTCAAAGTGGCTTATGCAGAGAGAAGAATTATTTCAATATACAAAGGAAAAATATTTCATATTGTTTAGGTTAATCTAAGCTAATTAAGTATCGGACTGCTACAGAATATATGAAGCCAAAATCTAATGCTTTGTTGGAATTTTGGAAGAAGTCACTGCACATTTTCAAAAACACTAAAAATTTAGTTAAGATCACGGTAAAACATAATCATAAATTACACATTCAATTTTTTAAATTGTAGAAAAAATAAATATCTGGTTTTACCTTTAAAACTTTCTGGTACATTTGTAACTACTTTTCTCCTTCCTGGTGAATCCAAAGGTTTCATATCATGAACAGAAAGCTTTGGTGGTGGAACAGATGGATGAGATTCTGTTTCTAGAAATTTAACAAAAAGTTCTGAAAAAGACTAAGGAAATAATATTTGGGTTATATATTAGGCAGATATTAAATTATACTTATTACAACCAAAAAAATGTATCAGCTACTCTAATTAAATATCAAAAACTAATCATGCCTTCTGAATCATTTCTTTATAATTAAGCTTTATGAACCATTAAAACTACTAGTGCTTTAGTTACGTTTATCAATTAAAACCTTTAGCAATATAATCAATAATGTTTGATGATAACATTTGTTACAAACCTTAGTCATAATTAGCTACCTGATGACAAATTTCTTGCCATTGATGGCACTTAAGACATCGTCTTAAATCATTTTAGTTCTATTTACATGGACATGAAACACAGCATCAAAAACAAGTATTAAAAGTCATATTTAATCAATGAATATAGCAAAAGCTCACCAGTAATATTATCAGATTAAAATAATGTAGTGTAAACCTTTCCTTTGTTTTTGTAAGATTTTATTTTTAAGTAATCTCTACACCCAACATGGGGCACGAACCCACAACCCCTGCTCCACCGACTGAGTCAGCCAGGCAACCCTAGACCTCTCCTTTAAAATAAATTTCATGCCATCTGATTTAAACTAGGGTATTTTTTATCTTCAACCAGCTCTGGGTATATTGCCTATCCTCAGTTTCTTCTTTATTAAAAAACAAAGTAAAATAAAGAAGCAAACTCCACATAATTCACAGAGCTACTCAGTTTATTTATTTTTAGTTTTTTAGTTTTTATTATTTATTTAAGTAATCTCTACACCCAATGTGGGGCTTGAACTCATGATCCTGAGATCAAGAGTCAATGCTCTTCCAAATGAGCCAGCCAGGTGTCCCGAGCTACTCTATTTATTAATGTTCATTCAGACTACCAGGCACTGTGTTTTCATGTTTATTAACTACTTCTTCCTGCCAAGATGTAAGTTTGTTGAGGGCAGGCACTTGGTCTTCTGGTTTGCTGCTGCATCCCCAAAGTTGAGAACAGTCTGGTACACAGGAGGTGCTCAGTAAGTTAAGTGCTGAATGACCAGGTAGATACAAACATGCATAAAATAAAGCCTCTGTCTTTAAGAATTTCATAATTTAGTAGTAAGACAAATGATGCTGTGCCTATAGCAGCATGATCAAATATAAAAATACTTAATACTTTGAAAAACAAAAGTACTATATAAATAAAAAGCTAAAATAAAACATATATGCAATAAATTTATTTAAACTGGCTTAATGGGGTGCCTGGGTGGTTCAGTCGGTTAAGCATCTGTCTTCAGCTCAGGTCATGATCCCAGGGTCCTGGGACTGAGTCCCATATATCGGGCTCCCTGCTCAGCAAGGAGCCTGCTCCTCCTCTCCCTCTGCCCCTCTCCCTGCTTGTGCTCTCTGTCAAATAAATAAATAAAATCTTTAAAAATAAATAAACAAATAAAATAAAATAAATAAACTGGCTTATTATCTTTAAGCTAATCACCTCTCTGGATCTCAGTTTCCACAACTCCAAAATAAAAGGGCTGTATAATAAAATAGCCTAAACAAGAAATGTGATTTTCACACATGAATGCGAGGCACATCCATCTGACCACTCATATCAGAGCAAGAATAAAATTGGCGCTTACGCTATTAAGCACAGATTGTTGATTTGGTCTCAGAGGCGTGTTGGGGACACTTTTTGATCCTCCTCCAAGCCACCCAGTCATCCACCTGGTAACACCACCCTGATCTCCATGAAGCAACTAAAAGATTATTTTAAAACAGAAAAGTTTTATCAATACAAGAAAAGAAAAAAATAAGAACTATTTTTACTTGATTTCAGATGGTAGCACACTATGCTTTTCAAGTCCAATTCCTAGTAAACGTTTCTTACTGGGAGAGGCTACACATACAATAAAATGTCATCCTAAGCACGATCTCAAATCAGAGTTGAAGCTTGTCATGTCTCAAAACTTAGCATTTTGACAGGAGACGTGACTTATAAGTGACAAAACTAGTATTACACAAGCTGAACAAATCTACCTCTTCATGGTAGTATGAACAGGTCCATTTCCACATTACTGAGAAAAAGGAAAAGCTCTATAATATAGAGTAAAAGAAGACACTTTTATATGATGCCACTATCTGAGTTATAAAAATATTCAGAATGACTTTCCATCGTTCAGTTACCTGCTCCATTTCCTCCCTCTTGATACCCAGGATGCTCCCCATTAATCGTAGCACCTCGTGGCGCTGATGTTTTGGCGTGTGGAAATGTCCAATGAAGAGGTTTCTCATTAGGATTCTGTGAAAATAAAGGCAGAAACAGCTCAGGCTAACTCAAAAGTTATCCCCATATTTAGTGTACCCACACAATAAACACTAAACATATACATATTTATTATACTTTAAAAAGTTACCAAGAAACCACTAAACAACAAAATATTTTGAGGTACTTAAAAAAAAAAAAAAAAAAACCTCTTGACAAGTCTAATCAAAGACATTTCAAACAATCTAAAAATGCATACCTTTTAAAACATCAGTTATTACCCACTTACTTTCTCCAACCAAATCAATCCACTGAGATGGTGCTCAGTGACTCTCAGTGTCTGTCTGGCTTCTGCCTTAAGATACTCCCAATGTCTCCCTCCCCACCTCAAATGGTGAGGACAGCTCTTGTGCTTCACAGGTGTGCATCTACGCCCATGCTCACATTTATTAAAAATTTGCTAATAATATCTAAATCTTTCAAATATTAATGATATGTTACATATATACCTAGGTTTCAGACCTAAAGCACTGAAGCAAGGTATGTTCTTTAAGGACAGGTAGAGAGAGTTCAAAAGAATGCTAAGAATAAAACTTTTTATTTTCTACGTACTTCCTATTATGGTGATGTTTTAACTCTCTTCCACATGGTTTTAAGAAAAAGAGTTTGAGCTGGGAAAAATCCATTGAAAAACCAAGAGAAGTTATTCTACTGACTCCTCATGAAAACGACCTACATCTCATCACCATACAAGAAAAGGCTTTTTAAAAACTTAATCACATATAAACATCTACATGTAGAAGCTCTTTTTACTGTAAAGGTAATCTCCATAAAATACATAAAAGTTAAAAGGCAGAGAGCATACTTGTCCACTTTTCCTTCTGTGCTGTTTACTAAGTTCATCAATTTCTTTTGTACATCATCCAGCATTTCTTGTCGGAGTTCATCTGTTTTAAAACATGTGAATAAAGATAGTCATTAAACTGATTAAAATAGCCTGGATGAATATATAATGAGATTTATAACATCTTTCCTATAAATTTTGAATATGTACACTTATTCTAATTAGTAATATTTAATAACTTCCATCTCTTCTTTGGTTCAGGAACTGGGCTTTCTGGTATAGAAATTACCTGGCAGCCAGACTATGCCTTTATTCACACAGTTTATCCCCAATAAAGTATTTGATTCTTTAACAGAAAATTTAAAAACTGAAAAAGGGTTTTCATTCTCTTCAGAAACTTAATAGCAAAAGATTTTTCATCACTGCTTCCGTGCATAAAACATTTCCAGAGCCACTCTTTAATGGGGGAGAAATGGAAAGGACAATTTTAGATTTTCCTTTTCCATTTTCCTGGCTGGACTCTGGTTTTTGGTGAGCTAGGAAGAGTATTTAATACAACTGAGAGCACAGCTCGGGGTGCAGCTCATAGGACAAAGTATTCTGAGGTATATAGGTTGCAAAACCCAATTCAGATCACTGGTTCTAACCTACTAATCAAAATAACGATAGCTTATGTGACTAATTCAGAAGAATGCTGGACTATTTTATGATTCTTATTTAAATCTGTAAAATCTTGGTGGAACAGCTGGAATCCAAGCAGTGTTACAGGCAAAGTCTAGAATTACAACAGGAGATACCCTGTTCATAAATCCAACTGTGCCACGGGGCCAACAATTCCCAGACGAAGGCACTCTCAGCCAGACCCAGCGAGCTCTGATACCTGTCACCTCAGAAGTGGATAATTTGAGCTGAAGGAGATGCTTACCCAAGCTAGATTACAAGTTTGGTTCTGAAAGAAATGAAGAGATTGCTCTGCAGCAGTGCTCTACTTTTCAAATCAAGAAACACTCCAATCCAAACACTAGACTCCGACCTCTTTCCATAAAACTACTCTGAATTATGCTGCCTTTTCCTGGTGGTAGCTGGATACAAGTCTCCTTGTCAGATATAGGACTCACAAACATTTTCCCCCATTCTGTGGGCTGTCCTTTTGCTTTCTTGATGCTATCTTTGAAGTACAAGAGTTTTTAATTTTGATGAGGGCCAACTTTTTTCTTTTGTTACCTGTGCTTTTAGATTCACATCAAAGGAATCAATGCCTGATTCAACATCACAAAGATTTATTCCTGTGTATTCTTCTAAAAGTTTTATAATTTTAACTCTAAAATGCAGGTCTGTGATCCACTTTGAGTTCATTTTCATGCATGGTGTGAGGTAAGGGATCAATTTCGTTCTTGTGCATGTAGATATCCAGTTGTTCCAGCACCGTATGTTGAAAAAACTATTTTTTTGGCACCCTTGTTGAAAACCAACTGATGAGAAATGTATGGTTTATTTCTGGACTCTCAATTCCTACTAAAGACTTCTGCAGGTATTTTTTCTTCTACCTGAAAAGTTCTTTTCCATCAGGACCGCCTATTAACTCTTATTCACCTTCACATCTAAGTTTGTAGGTCACTTCCTCAAAGTTTTCTCTAAACCCTACAGATTAGGCCAGGTCCATCTGCTTTATGTTTTCAATCTGCCTTGCACAATGCGTAATATTCTTATTTAAAGTACTAAGTGTAGGGGCGCCTGGGTGGCTCTGTTGGTTGAGCGACTGCCTTCAGCTCAGGTCATGATCCCAGGGTCCTGGGATCGAGTCCCGCATCGGGCTCCCTGCTCAGTGGGGAGTCTGCTTCTCCCTCTGACCCTCCCCCCTCTCATGTGCTCTCTCTCTTTCTCTCTCTCTCAAACAAATAAATAAAATCTTTAAAAAAAAAATAAAGTACTAAGTGTATATACAAAAATGTCCAGTTTAATTGTTTGCAATGGCTTGTGGTTCTTCTAAATTGCAAAAATCTAAATTGCAAAATGTAATTCATATAATAGGCTAACTTTACCAAAATAGAGATGGTTGCCATAACCATATTATAAAAGCAAGGTTTGTGTTTGGAAAATCTACTACAAACGTTTCCTTTCCTGTCTTTCCAGTAGGAATTTAAGCTTGGACATTAAGAAAAAAGAGAGAGAGAGAACAAGATTACTATTAAAGTCTGAGTCAGTAAAAGACATTTTAGATTCTTAATGTGCACATAAATACTACGAACACATGGTGCTATTTGGGCCCTTTCTATTACTACATTCTGAATGTAAATAGAATTCTCAACTATTCAGAGGAAGAACAGCAAGTAAATTAGTATCTTGTCGATGTTCTGAATTAACCATCCCACTCATGAACTACAGTAAGAGCCGGAGTAATGATGGGCACAGTCTTCTGTTTCATCCTCCCCCACTACGGAAAGGTAGCAGAGAAAGAGAGGTCAAATTTACCTCCACCTTCCCTTTCTCAGATCTCCATCTACTTTCTTCCAAAATTAATGATTTTTTATATTGATTATATATCAAAATAATAATATTCTGGGCTATATAAAATATTACTAAAATTACCTTCACCTGTATCTTTTTATTTTTAACATGGCTATTAAACATTAGTAAATTATACATGTGGCCTGCATTATATTTTTATTGGACAGCCCTGCTTTGGAGCATAACCAGAATATAACCACTACAGTATACTGTCTCTTATTAAAAAAAGAAAAGGAAGATAAAACTGAATGATCAAAATCTTCAGAGTAAAATTCATAGAGCAAAGAGTTGATTTTGCTCTGATTAAAATTTTAATAAATTAGAAAAATTTAATTTTGCTCTATAAAAAAACAGATCAAGAAATCTCTATTAATAAAGTTCAAATCAAGGGGCGTCTGGGTGACTCCGTCAGTTTAGCATCTTACTCTTGATTTCAGCTCAGGTCATGATCCTGGGGTCCTGGGACTGAGTCCCGCATCCAGCTCTGCACTCAGCAGGGAGTCTGCTTGAGATTCTCTCCCTCTGCCCCTCATCTCTCCTGCCCCGGACCCCCCATTCTCTCTCTCACAAAATAAATAAATCTTTAAAAAAAAAAAATAATAAAGTTCAGGGTGCCTGGGTGGCTCAATGAGTTAAGTGTCTGCTTCTAGCTCAGGGCGTGCTCCCAGGGTCCTGAGCCCTGCATTGGGCTCCCTGCTCAGCGGGGAGCCTGCTTCTCCCTCTCCTGCTCCCACTCTCCCGCCTGTGCTCTCCGTCAAATGAATAAAATCGTAAAATAAACAAACAAACAAATAAATAAATAAAAATAGAGTTCAAGTCAAAGATATCTTCTTGATGAAATTCATTAATATAATTTTGATTAAAATCTCTGTTCTGAAAGGTAGGGTCAAAACAGCCTAACAGCCAAAATTATAGAATAAAAATTTCTTAAACTCATCAGAATACAAGTTAGTCCTAAACTAATGTGATAGAGAACTGATAACCCTGCATATCCTTGCAGGCATACGAGGGCTGTTTCAAGTTCAAGTAGGAGTTTAAACATATTCTGATATTAAAGTCTATGAAGAAACCCTCAGAATTTGGAGGGAGGGCTTGGAAGAATGGTATTAACTAGGAAAGGTTTAGAAAAGAAAGTCAAATACTGACTTCAAAGGTCCCTACAGACTTCTCTTTTTCTCCAGGCACCCTTATTTTCCTCCCATCAGAGATTCTGAATATTTCTCCACAAAAACTGAACACTAATTCAAACCACAATTTGAAATCAGAACTGTATTTATATGGGCAGACAAAATAACGGTTATTCAGAAATGGGTTTTTAGCCAAATATAATATCCCTGTGAAATAATCTAACATGCCAAAATAATTCTTTGGAAGTTAAAAAAAGAAAATAAAAGGCAGGGGGATACGCTTTAAAGTTGAGCAATAAAGCAACTGAGAGTTAGTCTAGTTTAGGGGAAGAGTTACTCTAAATATATGCCATCCTAAAACCTGCCATATCACAGCCTCTTCTCCATAATGCCTAGAGAGGACACTGCGGCCCTCACCACTGATTTAAAATCAAAACTGAACATTAAAATGTACTGACTACAACAAATAAGTCCATCATAACTTTACATTTTATTTGTGATTAGTAACACTGCATTATCATACTGTCTTCAGAGCACATCATAAAATTAAGTCACACTCCTTACAAAGTCATCTGGCTGTTGCATGACTTAGCTCCCTTGGACAACACTCAAGTCAGATTTATTTAACAGTCACCTGACAGAGAAAAGAAAGGTGATTGGAACAGGACTTGAGGGTCAGAAGACCTGCATATGAGTCACAGTCCTTTCACCAGGGCCAGACGCTGTTGCCTATTTTGTAAAATATGCATGCTTAATCTCAAAGGATTTTCAATCTACTGATTAAATGTGACTTTTCTAAACAGTGAAGTGCTATATTAAGCATTAGTACTCACTCATCTGATCTCTTAAAATAACTAAAGAATTCATCTTTTACCCCTAAACAATACCAATAATGTATCATTTCAGTTACTATTAACAATGATAATTTTGCCTCCGTTTTGTCTTGTCCTCTTTACGAAACAAGGAGCCAAGAGAAGGAAGAAAAAATGTTAGAAGATGATTTCATTTATAGATAGGTTGGTAAATAAACTGGGTCTAATGTCTTACTTGCACTAGCTACCTAAAAAATAAATGTGAATCTTAATACATTAAATCCAATATAAGGAAGCTTAGCCTCTTCATTTAATTAAATATAATCAAAGGCTAGAAATTAGATGATCTTTTTATCACAGAATTTCAACTTCTACAAGATCGATTTCTTTATAAACACCAAGTAATACTTTTTAAAGGCATTTTAGGGGCGCCTGGGTGGCTCAGTTGGTTAAGCGACTGCCTTCGGCTCAGGTCATGATCCTGGAGTCCCGGGACCGAGTCCCGCATCGGGCTCCCTGCTCGGCAGGGAGTCTGCTTCTCCCTCTGACCCTCCCCCCCTCTCATGTGCTCTCTCTCATTCTCTCTCTCTCAAATAAATAAATAAAATCTTAAAAAAAAAAAAAGGCATTTTATATTCAACATTTGAAGTTAAGACATACTGGCAACTGCTTTATCTTTTAACTCAATTCTTTTCAACCATATCATAGAATTTTAAGGTCTGAAGTACATGGTGAGTGCTTTCTCATTCCCTAACTGTAATTAATAATTGATGAATGAAAAGTAATTTTTTAAATTCCACTTCCTAGCAATGAACTCACATGAAAAGACATTAATACAATATAAGCTCATTAATTTGAATTTCACTACATCAGAATCTGTGACTCCATTAAAATAGCAACACTGAGGTCTCTTGGATTATTTGTACAATTAGAGTTACTATGTGCATTTACAACAGGTCTTATATAAATATCTTTAATGTAACCAGATCAAATTTATTTTCCCTCTCCCCCTCCTCCCTCAATCCTTTAGTATGAATTCAGATAATTTGTACTGCATTTTTCCATATCGAAACAAAATTTTTTTAAAGACTGAATATTGTGAATCAAATTACATAATTTTAAAAGGTGCACACAGACCAGCCATATCCCAAAAGGGCTGCAATTTTGTCAGAGAAAAGTAAAGCCATTATAATAATTTTGCCACTTACTGAATATCATCACCATTATAGAAAATAATGACAAAAGGCTTTCTAGGCTTATGACTGAACCTCAACTCATTTCTGAAAGCTCCCTGTTGCAAATGGCATGGACTAAATCTGGCCCAAAGAAATGTTTTTTCAGCCCACACAGGGTGTTTTAAATTTGGTATCGCATAAAAAAAAATTGGAATATTTCACATGAAAGTCTACATTTCCCGTGTCTCTTGAAAGATCTGGAGATTTGGCAACACTGGGCCCCACAGGCCTGCATGGCAACAGTCAGATGGAGCCGAGAATTTGCTGTCTCCCTAAGAAACTCTTCAATTCACCACTCTCTCTACTTGGTCCAATTTGTTCTCTTATATAATTTCTTGGGCCCCAGTTTATAATTTATGTTTGTGATCCATACTTATAGTTTCATTTCTCCACATAACAACCCACTTCCACCACCACCTCCCCTTTGGTCATTACCAGTCCACCAGATCCACCAGTTTCCGGATTAAACTGCATAGATTTATATGAATTTCTCCCTCTATCTAGAATGCTGTTTCCCCAACTCCTGCCTGCTTAGCTGTACCTATTTCATAGCTCAAGTGAGGTCAAGTATACCGTTCACTAGCCTTCTCTACCCTTCCATATCACCATCACCAAGTAGAATGAATTGTTCCTCCTTTTGAAACAACTGGTTGCATGTATGTGATTACATGTAACCTTCCCCTTCTTGTCCGACTCTAAGCCTCCTGAAAGCACCAGTCCCCTATATCTCTGTATCTCCAGTGCCTATTTCAGTGCTGGGTACATAGCAAGAAACAATGCATTTTTGATAAGTAAATTAAAGAATGATTGATTTTCCTCTAGGAAAGGAGAATATCTGGGAAGAACAGAACACAGGACAAAAAGAATAAATGATTTATGTTCTGACTCTGTCCATATGAGGGAAAATACACAAAACATAATAACTCAAAACATCCCCATCTCTACATAATTTATTTTTTCCTTTGTACTTTAGAAGAATTAATAAAACACACATTTAAAATATAACTATTAAGGGGGCGCCTGGGTGGCTGTCGTTAAGCGTCTGCCTTCGGCTCAGGTCATGATCCCAGGGTCCTGGGATCAAGCCCCGCATTGGGCTCCCTGCTCCGCGGGAGGCCTGCTTCTCCCTCTCCCACTCCCCCCTGCTTGTGTTCCCTCTCTCGCTGTGTCTCTCTCTGTCAAATAAATAAATAAAATTTAAAAAAATAAAATAAATAAAATATAACTATTAAGTTTAAAATGGCTTAGTTATTCATCTAATTGATGTAAACTTTTTTCTTAACTAAAGTCCTGGCATTGTCTAGTATACCCAGATGTTTATATCATCACAAATAATTTTTTAACCATTTATGGCAATTCAGAAAACTGCATCTGGTATTTCTTATATGTTTCCTCTAAAATCACCACTTCTGCCAAAAACATCTATAAAGAAATCCCTCAAAAGGTTTGGGTAACAAAGCGTCTGGGAATGTATTTGGCCTATGTTCAACAGGACATTATATGTTTTCTTGTATAAATCATGTCCTGGAAAACGGAATGTCTTCATTTAAAATAAAAACTCCACCATCCAGCACCATAAAGGTAGTTCCATGAAAAACATTTTAAACCTCCTTTATATGTGTAGTTTTAAAACATTTTTATGCTTCATATTACACTAGGTTTACCGAGCTTATTTTATATGCTCTTCTAGATTTTCTTTCTTTCTTTTTTTTTTTTTAAAGATTTTATTTATTTGAGAGAGAGAGAATGAGAGACAGAGAGCATGAGAGGGAGGAGGGTCAGAGGGAGAAGCGGACTCCCTGCCGAGCAGGGAGCCCGATGCGGGACTCGATCCCGGGACTCCAGGATCATGACCTGAGCCGAAGGCAGTCGCTTAACCAACTGAGCCACCCAGGCACCCGCTCTTCTAGATTTTCTTCAAAAAAACAAACAAACAAAAACACTGTAAGGAAATTTTCCATTCTCAACTTACAGACTTTTTAAAAAGCAGTCACCAAAACTTCTTTAAAAAAAAATTTTTTTTAAGTGGGCCAAAAACCTTAGCTTCACCAAAGAAGATATACATATGGCAAATTGGCACATGAAAAGATGTTCCACATCATATGTCATCAGGGAACTGCAAATTAAAACGAGCTATCACTGCACACCTACTAGAATGGTGCACTGGAGCTCCGGCACCAGCAAATGCTGGTGGGGATGAGCAACAGGGACTCTCATATGCTGCTGGCAGGGATACAAAATGGGACAGCCACTTTGGAAGGCAGTTTGGCACTTTCTTACAAAACTACCATACGTTCCAGCAATTGCACTCCTTGGTATTTACACCAAGGAGCTGAAAACTTACGTCCACACAAAAACCTGCACATAGATGTTTACAGGAGCTTTACTCATAACTGCCAAAACCTGGAAGCAGCCAAGAAGTCCTTCAGCAGATGAATGGATAAATAAACTGTGGTCCATCCAGATAATGGAATGTTATTCAGCACTACAAAGAAATGAGCTAACAAACTATGAAAAGACATGGTGGAACCGTGAATGCATTATTACAAAGGGAAAGAAGCTACTCTGAAAAAGCTCCATCCTGTCTGATTCCAACTCTATGATGTTTTGGAAAAGACAAAACTATGGAGACAGTAAAAAGATCAGTAGTTTCCAGAGGTGACGGTGCAGAGGGGGTGAGGAAAAAATGAACAGAAGGGACACAGGATTTTTAGGGCAGTGAAAATACTCTGCATGATACTATAATTTTGTAATTGATTATACATTTGCCCAAACCCATAGACTATATAACACCAAGAGTAAACCCTAAGGTAAACTGTGGACTTTGCGTGATGATGATGTATCACTGTAGGTTCATCCTTGGTTAAAAATTAAAAAAAAAAAAAGTACCATTCTGGTAAATGATGTTAGTAACAGGGGGAAGGGGTTATATAGGAAATGTCTGTACCTCCCTCTCAACTTTGTCACAAACCTAAAACTGCTCTAAGAAATCTTAAGAAACTAACAATAAAAAAAAACCAAAAAATCAGTATGGGATCCTTCAAGGCGCAGCTCTGTAGTGGCAGACATACCAAAAGATACTCCCGAAGCTAGAATCTAAATTTGTATTGTTTATGAAAGCTTATTTCTGTGTATCATAAAATAATTGTTATCAAAATGAGAACTATTTTGTGCTATTTCCAATTTTATCCAATCATTTTCATTTAGGCAGGAATTTATCTCAAGGACGATGGTAGAGAACAAGAAGTGAAAGAAGTAAAATGTCAAGTCTGGCCATAAATACAGCAAGATGAGACCTCTTTTAATGGTTCAGCTGTAGTCTAGGTTTCCATAGGTGTGCATTTTCCCATGTATGACAATTCCAAAGAAATTCTGAACTCTGATCAACTCAAAATAGTGAAAGAAAGACTCCTCCTATCTGCTTCACAGAGGACTAGCATCTTAAGTTTGAAAAATCAGTAATACAGGATTGGTGTGTGAAGTGAGTCTTTGGAACCATATTGAACAAAAACACTTTCAGGCAAAATGATAATAATTTCCAGTAGGAAGGAAAGCAGTATTTCTTCTACCAGACACATTATCTATTAAAATATAGCACCTATAGGATCTTAGGGTTTCCTTTTCTTATTATTTCATGGGGAAAGGGGGTCATGCAGGGAAGGGAGACAGAAGTTCTTATATTTTAGGGGTGAAATCTTCCTACTAGTTTAGGGCTCTACTCAAGTTCCTTTCCTCCATGGAATGCCCCTGACACTCAAGAAGATTCTTGGGAGAGGTCAATAAGCATGTCTTGTGACTGCTGCTGTGCACCACTATCTTACGCTGTGAACCTATGCTGGATCTACGCCATGTGTTACTCCCTATCTCACTCACACAGCATCTAGCATGAGGCCAGGTAGCCGGTTCTCATTAATTACTTAATGCCTGATAAGGTATCTTCAGACTTTTCATACAAGGCCTGTAAATACCTGAACCTAGAACCATAGTTCCAAGTACATACACAACTGTGTACTCTAAGAATGAGTGAAATCATCAATGATCTACTGCTTTAATATTGGTGGTGTATGTAATGGCTCCCTTTTCGTATGTTTGACCAGAACGAATCATCTCATCTCTGGTAGCAAGAGCATAACCAAGCATTTTGAATAAAATACCACTTTTAAAGTAAGTTTCCCAATATTGTTTAAATGTTGAAACTGCATATCAACTAATCATCAGTCTACAGATGCTTAGAAATAAAACAATACTTTGCTTCTACAATTTAAGTCTCCATGTACTTTCTTGCAACAAAAGCCAATCTGTCTCTTTCAAAATTGTTTCTCCTGGCAAATATTTTCGCTGTCTGGCCAAGTTTCGCGTTAAAAATAAAATACAGTATTACAACATCAATCAACATTTAAAGTACTTAATGATCTATGAAAGAAAATATACAGTGATTCTTTTGAAACAACCAAGCCAATCAAGGTTTATTTATATTATCAAATCAAGAGTGCAGCTTTGAGAAAATAAAATCACATTTGTGTTTACAGATATAAAAGCAATATTAAGCACTGAAGTAACAAAAGAAAACATCGTTAAGAAGACAAGAATGTAAATGACAAGAATGACTTAAAGACATGACAGAACGGTCTCTTCACTCCCCTTCCTGTCTGTGCGACACTGGCCTCTTGCCCATCCTCCCAAACGCCAGTTGTGGAAGCATAATCAGTTTCCTGCAGCTAATATTTACCCCATAAAACGAGTCCACAGTTTCTATACATTTACACTGAATGGTAATTGTCATTTTTTTATATCAATAGGGACCTCTAAATCTTGTCAGATATAATCTAAATCTGAAATATTCTACTACTGGGGGTTTAACTCAGTGCCTGAACAAGTACTAAGTAGTGCAGGGACTCTGATAATATTTACCAACTACAATAAGTCACAGAATTCTTTATCTTAGCATCATCTACTGGAAATGACTCAGGTAGGTATCTAAAAAGGGATGTGGCCTTAAACATTATATAGCAGCATGCCACAGAGCATCGGGGTGTCACAGGACGACCAATGAGTTGGCTCAGAATACTGTTCACTTCCATTAGTTCACTTCCACTACCCTACGCTATCAATTCTCTGGCTAATTCTTCTCTGGGTTGGCCATGTCTGCAGATAATGCTATAGTTGCTCTGGCATTTTCCCAATAAATACTGCCTCCCCATAAGGGCAACCATATCAACATTTAGGGCACAGTATAAAGGATGCTGCCCTATCTTTAAAGGAGATGGAGATACACAGAACAAAATACAAGTCAGACTATAAATAACCATTTTCCTGACAGGACAAAATAAAGTAACATGGAAACATCATGAGCTTTGGTCAAGGGTAAGAAGATCAGAGCTCAAATATCAGTTTCTTTGACTTATAAAATGAAACTCATATCACCTTCTCTAGAAATGCCTGTGAAGAGTAAATAAGAGAAGACTACATATAACGCAATATATGTTACATAAAACGCCCATGATACTCAATATGTAATCGTTTACTTGCTGCCCATTTCTGGCCCCCCAGGAGATTTAGAGTTCCAAGGCTGGCCAAGTCTGAGAAAGGGCAGGCAGTAATTTGCTCAGAATCAAACTATCTTGAGGACACCTACCTCACATGATGTAGCTTATTGTTTTTTGTAGTTCTAAAAATCTCTCATCTGCTCTCTGCTGTTAAGATTCAGGACAACTTCCTCTGGCTCATCCATTGGTACCCATGCATCAGGGGTTCCTGCTTGTTTGTCTCCTTATTGTCCAAGTCACTGTTTCTGTCATCTGACAGCATCTCTGCTGTACCATCTCCTAATTTTGCCTATTTCTAATTTCTATTTTATGTTAAGTAGCACTTAATTCCTTAATTACGTGCCTTGGCACTTACTGTGCCCAACCCAGATACCCAAAGGTGGTACATTTCTAGGTTCCATGATCACCTTATATCATTACCTACTGAATACAGCTCTAGAATAGCTCAACTTCCAGGGACCTTTAAATCCGAGATTAAACAGAGACATGCAATCTTAGTCAGCTGTTAGATTCAACAAAGCATTATGAACCACCTGATTACTTGAGGCCCAACTGATAATGCTAAGCATAGGCTCACCTTAGGGAATTGGCAAGGCTTATATCTTACCAGCATCACACAATCACATAATGAGTGCCTATATGTAAAGCACCATCTATAATCATAAAGAGCTAGTTATACTCACACATTCATTCCACAAGAAGTTACTCTTGAGAATATTGTCCTACTACATCCCCTGGATGAACACAGAATGAACAGAGAGAAGTCCTAGCCATAAAAAATCAGGTCAGTAAAATCACTTCCCAATGATGGTCAGTAGGGTGACAACCAACACAACTGGATTGCCTCCATATGCAGGAAACTTAACTGGACAGCCAGGGCCAACTTTCGACTCTGGTTTCACTAGGACCATATTAAAATTGAAGCAAGCTGGTCACGGGAGATGGAAATGGAAGTCCCACCCAGTGGAAGTTGGGCTCACTCAACTACATGGACGTCTGGGAAAAGACTACATCTGACTCAACACTAGTGTTGTAGGGGGAAAAAAATGAAAGAAACACCTACTTTGTTTTTTAAGTTCTTCAATTTGTTCTTCCTTTAAATCTAACTGTTCTGTAAGTCTTGATGCTGAATCCAATGCAGCATTTGCTTCATCGAAACGCTCCTGAGGAAGAGAAGTTCATTAAAAAGCAGCATGCAAAAACTATTTCACAAACTACATAGCTGGAAGCCAAAGTCAATCGACCCTCTTCTGTTCAGCTGATGAAGCTGTGCTTCTGTGACCTTGGGCAAGTTCACACAGTAAGTATCAAAGACAGAGCCCATACTTCACAGCACAATACTGTCTCCCTCAGAACTAAATAAAAAAGAGGATGCCACTAAAAGACAATATGGTGACAAAAGTTTTAAAAAGTGACAATAATAAAAGCATAAACACTACAAAAGGCAGATACAAAAAGTCAAGAAATACAACATTCTTTTTAATTTTTGCAAGTCTGATGGGTATAAAATGACATTTCATTACTACTTGATTATTTTTTTATTTCCCTAACTACTAGTGAATTTGAGCATTTTTCCATGTTTACAGGACAGCTAGAGCTGCCTTTCTGTGAAAACTTCTTTGCATACCTTGTCCATTTTTCTATTGAGCTTTCTCTTGTCTGTTTCTGAGCGCACCTTGTAGAGTAGACATGAACGCTTTGTCACCAGCGCTGCAAGTATTATTTGCCAGACTGCATGATACCTTTTGCCATGTAAAAGTATTTAAACACTGTATACAGTTAAACACGTCCTCCTCTGCTTTCACAGCTTCTTGAGTTTTAGTCTTGGTTAGGTTCCTCCTTGCCCCTAGACTCTACATGTACTCTTCCAGATTTTCTGGCAAGGTTTTTTGTTTTGTTTTGAACATTTACATCTTTCAAATAGTGTTTCTCAATGGGTGCGATTCTGGCATTCCTGGCCCCTGCCCACTAGATCCAGTCACTGTAATGAGCAAAAACAGCCCCAGATTTCCAGCACCACTCCCAGGTGAGAATCTGAGCTTTAATAAAATTGGAATTTATTTTTACACATGGTATAAGGTAGGGATCCAATCTTATTTTCTCCCATATAGATAGCCAGCTGTGGCAACATCATTTGTTAGATAATCCATCCTTTTCCCATTAAATTGAAATTAGTTTAGGGTTTCATTTTCAATTCTCAAATATATCCTAGGCTCTATTTCTGGATTCTCCTTCTGTTTGACTAATCTAGTCAATATGCTATTGATTAATGGCTCTATTTTGATAGTTAGTAGGAAGCCACTCCTCACTGTTGGTTCTTTCACACAGTTTTCTTGGCTATTTTAGAGTATTCACCCATGTAAATTTTAGGTCAAATTTTACCATCTTGAATCAAAGTGACCGTTTTTTTTTTTTGATGTGTCATCTTAGATAAGCTATAGCCCCCGGTTATTCAATCAACCATAATCTAGATGTTGCTGTGAAGGTATTTTGCAAATGTAATCAAAGCCCCTAATCAGCTGAATTTAAGGAAGGCATGAATAATCAGAGTGGGCCTGACTGAGTTAGTTAAAAGTCCTCGAAAGCAAGGATGAGCCTTCCCCAAAAAGAGAAAAAATTTCTGCCGGACTGCAACTTCAGCCCCTCCCACAGAGTCGTATATCCTGCTTGTGATTTTCTTTCTTGACCATCTGTGGAGAACAACTTTGGCCCATGCCTGTGATGGGATCTTCCCATTTTGACTACCAACTCCCACAATCACACTGCCAATTCCTTATAATAAATCTCATAGATGTCGATCTATATATGGCATATCAATATGTGCGTGTGCCTGTGTGTGTGTACACACAACACCCCCTCCCTACTGGTTCTGCTTCTCAGGTTGAACCCTAACTGATACACAGAGGGACTGAAACAAAAAATTTTAAATAAAAAATTTAATATTCCAAATCCACAAAATGAAATTTAGTATAAAGGAAATTTAAATAAATCTTCAAATAATTTTTTTTAACCTCACAGCATTTCTATTTAAGAAATTATTAAATCTCAGGGGCTCCTGGGTGGCTCAGTGGGTTAAGCGTCTGCCTTTGGCTCAGGTCATGATCTCAGGGTTCTGGGATCAAGTCCCACATTGGGCTCTCTGCTCAGCAAAGGGCCTGCTCCCTCTTGCTCTGCTTACTTGTGCTCTTTCTCTATCAAATCAATATATAAAATCTTAAAAAAAAATTATTAAAAAATTATTAAATCTCAAAACTACACTAAGACTTTTTCTAAAATTAAGATTTAGACTTAATTATTCTTAATTATTCTTTCTACCATTTGCTTGGGTTTTATTTCACCAATTTTAGCTTTTATTTTTACTAACTCCCTCTTAGTTTCTTCATTTGTTCTCTAAGTATATGTCACATTTTACATTAAAAATAAAGCTACTTTAAAAAGAAGATCTGCACTTCTATTGGTATGACAGACAACATACTCTGGACCCACTAGAAACAACTAAAGGTAGTGGATAAAATATCTTTTTAAACATATTAATGAACTGACCAGAAAGTAAGCATAAATGGTCAATGAACATATTAAAAGATGCTTGATCTTTCAGTCAGACAAATGCAAATTAAAACCATAAGAAAACAGCCCTACCCACTACACCGGCAAAAACTTTAAAAATTCTAATAATGCCAAGTATTGCCAAGGATGCAGACCAAGAACTCTTATGCACCACTGTCAGGAGACATTAGCACTACTGCTATAAAACAACTCGCCATCATCGTATAAAGTTGAAACTGCCCATATAGATCTCAGGACTCAGCAATTCCGATCAAGATACATGCCTGGAGGAAACTCTCGTGCATGTGCACCAGGAGATGTAAACAAGGAAGTTCAGAACCACACCGTTTGTATAGCAGATAATGGCAAGGTCTTTTATCAGTAAAATGGATAAATTATACATTCATGCAATAAATACAGTGGTGAAAATAATAAGCCATGCACACATAACACACAGTAACGCAGCTAAAACTCATGAACATAGTAACCAAGTGAAAAAAGCAAGTTTCAGGAGAATTACTGAATTTACAGAGTTCAAAATTATGCAAAACCATACACTGTATCATTTGGAGATGCAAATACATGTGATAAAACCATAAAGAAAAAACAGGGGGTGCATAAAGACAACATTCTGGACTCATGGTTCTCTATGAAGTGATAAGGGGATAAGAGGGCGCCTAGGTGGCTCAATCGGTTAAGCGTCTGCCTTCGGCGCAGGTCATGATCTCCAAGTCCTGGGATCGAGCCCCACATTGAGCCCCCTGCTCAGCGGGGAGTCTGCTTCTCCCTCTGCCCCTGCCCTCCTGCTCGTGATATCTCACTCCCTCTCTCCCTCTACCTCCCTTTCCCTCCCCCCCCACCCCCATAAATAAAATCTTAAAAAAAAAAACAAAACAGATGAGAAATGGAGGGTACATCAGGACCTCCAAAGGTGACACTCTTCTTCTTAAAATGGGTAGGCAAGTACGAGGGTACCTGCTGTACTGCTATTCTTTTATTTTATATGTATTATCTAAATACTGTTTTGCAGCCACTCAGTATTTAATAAAAATTTCAAAACTTTAAAGGAAACATGTCTTCCTTTATTAGGAATATTAATAGGGCTGAACAGCATATTCACCACTAATGACAGGTAAACAAATATTATTACTTTCCATCAGGTGTCGACAAAGTCTACTTATAACTTAGAAAAGTTCATCCTAAATTTTTTTTTTTTAAAGATTTTATTTATTTATTTATTTGAGAGAGAGAATGAGAGAGAGAGAGCACACGAGAGGGGGGAGGGTCAGAGGGAGAAGCAGACTCCCCGCCGAGCAGGGAGCCCGATGCGGGACTCGATCCCGGGACTCGAGGATCATGACCTGAGCCGAAGGCAGTCGCTTAACCAACTGAGCCACCCAGGCGCCCCATCCTAAATTCTAAAAGCAAGTCACATCTCTTCATGGGGATTCATTTTATTTATATTTTATATATAATTTTTCTACATATGAACTGTAACAAAGAAAGATATTTTAAAGGATTATGCTGCAAAAGAAAAAGATCTAAAGGATAATATACTTTATTTTAATCCATGTGAAATAGGGTGCCCAATATATCTTGTTGAAAAGAGAAAATTATAAAGTTACAAGTGTTAATTTTTTTAGTGGCCCCCAAAATACTCATCTGTGCTAAAGAATTAAAATTTCCCATCATCTCATATTTGTTGTGTCTAAACTATAAGCCACATGGGGAAAGTCCTGAATATCTTGTTCACCATTACATCCCAGCATAGGGTAACAAGTAACCAGAGTATTTACTAAAATTGTTTAGGAAATTATTTCAAGGTAAAGATTCTACAAGCAATTGTTCATGAATAATAATATTTGTAAGAGAAAATTATTTCAACCAACCTGTAATGATATCAGTTTTCCTTCCAGATTTTCTGCCTTTTTCTTCCATTCAGCTACAAGCTGTTTGTGTTTTTCTAGTTCAGCAGAATACATAGCTTTTTCCTCTAAAGAGAAAATAAAGCTACATTACTATTCTGCAATTGTGTGATAAAATTAAATTTTATACCACTTGAAATTTTAAGAATTCAACAGAAACAGTTCAAATGTCTCAACAAGAAAATTACATATGCCTTAGAGCATGTGAGCTGGAATTAAAGAAATTAGTTTTCCTCTGCCTAAATCCTTCTCTACCCTGTTCATCATGCAAACTCTTCCCTCCCTTCAGAACTCCACTCAAATATTTCATCTTTGGTAAAGCCTTCCCTACAGCCATACTACTTTGTACACCTGTCCATTCTAGTAAGTATTACATACAATGGACCTTGAGAATTCTTATTTTAAAATTCAAGATTTCAACCACGAGTAAGCCTGAAGATCGAGATATGTACAAATTCAAAGTTTTGCTTAGGCACAAAAATTATAACCCGTTACTTCATGACCCTCTTATCCCCCCAATCACTTGCCCCCTACTAGCAGTTAGTTCACTGCCAATCATTACTGAGTGTATTAAACAGACAGATGGGTAAAATGAAGGATGTAAAGGAGGTAAATGTGAGGATGGCAGGTAGATGTGAAAAAGCATACTTGGTTATCAGAGTAATACTGCTCTCTGGTCATTGTTACTGTGTCTCCAGAAAAATATTTTCCACCTGGACTAGAAAATGTAGTTACCTCAAGGTATGTGAACAGCTAAGAACAAGTCAATCAGTATTTCAAAGGACAGTAATTACTGATGATTAACTCTCTGAAGTAGATTTAACCTCTGACCAGTATCTCAAAATCTAAGTATTGCTTCTACATGGTCCCCTCTTTATCACATGATCATCCTTCCTATGTTATCCTTATTAACCTTCCCCAACTCTCACCTTCACTGGTCATAATATGATACTAAAACATATCTTTAATAATTCCTGCATATCACATTCTCTAATCTTAACTGTAAAAGGAGTCTACATTAACTTGTTGATGGCAACTTATCTTTCCCTCCTACAAGTGGGTAACCTTTCAAAGATTTCCCCATGCCTATCTGAAAGTAGCACCAAGATAGGCCAGAATTCCCAATAGCCTCAATAATTTTTCTTCATTGAAAGACTGACCATACAACTCACCTTGCTGGAAATGCTCTAGTACCATCTGGAGGTTGGAGAGTGATAGAGCATACTGCTTTACTTGCTCCCGAGAGACAGAAAGCTGCAGTGTGGTTTCATCCCTTTGCTTGGAGACCACATTCAATTGCTCCTGCAGTGACTCTACCTGCAAACTGGCCTGATGGCTTCCAACAAAAAGAATAAAAGTCAGGGGTGCCTGGGTGGCTCAGCTGGTTAAGCATCTGACTTCTGATTTCGGCTCAGGTCATGATCTCAGGGTTTTAAGATTGAGCCCTGCGTCAGGCTCCATGCTAAGCGTGGAGCCTGCTTAAGAGTCTCTCTGCGCCCCCCCCCACCAAAAAAGAAAAAGAATAAAAGTCAAAGTGTTTCTATTACTTTAACAAGATAAAACCACTTCCCTACTTTTTTGTGTGTGTGTATGGAAATACATACATAACATTCACAACGTTGTGCAACCATCACCACCATCCATCTCCAGAACTTCATCCTCCCAAAGGGAAGCTCCACATCCATTAAGCAATAACTCCCCCTTCCCCCAGCAACCACCATTCTACCTTCTGTCTCTATGAATTTGACCTTCCTTACATTTCATTGCATTAAATTCAAGTTAGATTTCAAAGAAACTTTGTTCCCCCTGTTTTGTTAATGCATTCTTCACGTGAAAGTGACTTTGAACAAATGGCAGTCATTTTAAAGATTAAAAGCTGAACTAAACAAGAAACATAAGTATAATAAAAATTTACAAACAGCCTGCAACATTCATGTTTCCAGGCTAAAACGCTAAGATGTAATTTATCATAAAATTGTAAATTGCAAGGACCTTGGAAGTCATTTTGTCCAGCTTCCAACCCTATAGCAATGGATTCTGAAACCTTCTTCGCTTTTGACACTTGCAACTATGGTGAACTCACAACTAATTATCTTTCACTATCATCTTTCTTTTGTTTTAAATACAATAACCCCTATATCTGCCCCAAATAATAAATCAGAAATCCCTTAGAGATTTATTTATCCAGGTTTGTATCACTGATGTACTTCCTTAATGTATAATGATTACAAATAAGATACTGCAATAGCCTTTCCTGGGTTTTTAACATCCAGTTAATAAATTCTTACTCAGGAGCCATCCATTAAAGCTCATTAAGCACAGCGCACTTTGAGGAAACTTTACCCAATAGCGCCCTCTTGTGGGAAGAGCAGTAAATTGATAATCAAGAGACAACTCGCCCTCAAATATCACTGGATTTTATGCAACCTTGCTGGTCAGCACGTCACTGAACGGGTGGTTGCAAGGATGAAATGCACGATGAGGTCACTCGGAAAGTTAACACCAGGTGTTACTACAGTAATAAAGGGCTCAAAACACTGTAATCTGGTTTGTAGATCTGAGTCACTCATTCAAAAATATTACTGAACATTTGGGACGCCTGGGTGGCTCAGTCGGTTAAGCGTCTGCCTTCGGCTCAGGTCATGATCCCAGGGTCCTGGGATCGAGCCCCACGTCGGGCTCCCTGCTCGGCGGGGAGCCTGCTTCTCCCTCTCCCTCTGCCTGCCACTCCCCCTGCCTGTGCTCACTCTGTCAAATAAATGAATAAAATCTTATAAATAAATAAACAAATAAATAAGCATCAATGCCCACTCCCAGTGACCTTGTATTTCACTGGGTGGGAGAAGATGTAAGATGGGTCAACGATTACTTTTGCACCCTAAAGTAAAATGTAAGTGTGCAATCAAAGATTCAAATAAAGCATTACGCAGGTTCAAAAGAAAAACATCACACCAGGGTTTGGTTTTGAATTTGAGGAGCAGGATGCTAACTAAAGCATTCTTTACAGAGGATATGCTGTTTGAAGAAGGTGGGACTAATAGAAAAACTGTTAGGAATCAGGCTTACTCTAAGCAGAAGAATATAAAACGAAAAGGTAGAAGATGGGGTGCTCGGTGATTCATCCACCTCCTGATTTCGGCTCAAGTCATGATCTCAGTCAGGGTCGTGAGATCAAGTCCCACATCGGGCTCTGTGGGGAGTGTGCTGTAGATTTTCTCCCTCCGCCCCCCACCCCTGCTCACGCATGCGCCCCCACATGCTCTCTCTCTCTCTCCCTAATAAATAAATCTTAAAAAGAAAAGAAAAGAAAAAGCAGAGGAAATAGGAAAACAGTATCTCTAGCTAAAGGACTGAGTAAGACAGTTTGGCCGGATGTAGGTGATAACGCAAAATAAGGCTAATGAGGGTGCAGACAGCCCAGAAACTATTTTAATTAGAGAAAATAAGGACCCCAAAATTCGAAGATTATCTAATTTTATTGCCTGAGAATGTTTTGGCATTTCTGCCAATGTGAAACACATACACAAATGATCACTCGTTTTCATTATCATTTTAAACAAGTTTTCTTTCTGAGACTGAAGGTACAATATTCCCTGCAAAGCAGTGGGAGTTCACCTCAGAAATACTGTCTCCACTGGCCTATAATCTCTTTGCAGACAGAGGTAATATCTACTATGTCCTTGTATCTCCCTCAGCATCATACACAGTGAAAAACAGAAAGATGTACATACCACTAATGGAAATATAAACGGACATGATTTTTCTGGAAGATTATTTGGCAGTACATCTCAAAAGTTTTAAAAATGCCCTTTGAACCAGACCTGCCATTTCTGAAAATTGAAGCTAAGGAAATAATTTGTCATCAACACAAAAATACCTATCTTGGGATATCAAGACAGCTTTCTTAGTAATTCTGAAAAGTTGAAACACTTCTAAATGTCCAATAATAAATGACTGGATTAAAGAAGTTATGGAAAATCCAAATAATGGTATGCTATGTAGCCATAAAATGATAATGCAGAAACATGGCTTAACATGTGCTGATACTCATATTATCAAGTATGGAAGCAGATTACAAAATACTATCAACAGTATGACCTTAATTTTGCTTTTAAAAATACATATAATATGGGGTGCCTGGGTGGCTCAGCCAGTTGAGCAACCGACTCGATCTCAGTTCAGGTCTTGATCTCAGGGCTGTGAGTTCAAACCCCGCCTGGGGGCCTACTTAAAAAATATATATATAACATATACATACATATATAAGAAGCATGCAAAGGCACAAAAAAAGGATTATCTCTGGATGGGACTGTGACTTTATGTTCTTTTTGGTTTACGTAATTTTCCTGAAGTACAAAATGGGTTTTTATAATAAAAAGGGAAAAAAAGAAAATACATTATTTTTTAAAAAGTTATTTTTTTAATTTATTTGAGAGAGAGAGCACAAGCAGGGAGAGCAGCAGAGGGAGAGGGAGAAGGAGGCTCCCCGCTGAGCAGGGAGCCTGATGTGGGGCTCAATCCCAGGACCCTGGCACCCCAAGAAAATAGATTTTACTGAGAGAAATAAAATGTTAAAATATATAAGTAAGGAATCAATCATGCCTCCATAATGAAGCCTCCATAAAACCTCACAAGGAGAGGGTCTGGAAAGCTTCCAGGCTGGTGAGCACTGGGAGATGTAGAGAGGGCTGCCTGCTGGGAGGGAGCTGGAAGCTCTGCATCCCTACCCCATGCCTTGCCCTACCTATCTCTTCCATCTGCTGTTCCCTGAGTTAAGGCCTTTTATAATAAACTGGTACTCTAGTAAAAATAAAATAAAAATATAGAAGCAGGGACCTAGTAATTCAAAAGTTCCAACAAACCAAGAGCTAATTCATACTGACTTAGGTCTTTATCTTGTTACTTCCTTTTTTTTTTTTTTTAAAGATTTTATTTATTTGACAGAGAGAAAGACAGCAAGAGCAGGAACACAAGCAGGGGGAGTGGGAGAGGGAGAATCAGGCCTCCCGCAGAGCAGGGAGCCTGATGCAGGGCTCGATCCCAGGACTCTGGGATCATGACCTGAGTTGAAGGCAGACGCTTAACGACTGAGCCACCCAGGTGCCCCTACCTTGCTACTTCCTTTACTCTCTCCCTTCTAATATCCAAACTTTATTCAACCTTAGATCATTTGATCACGAATAAAACCACATATGTCAAATTAGTTCTTTGGGAGCATGACAAAGTCAATTAAAATCCGTCAGGAGAAAAAAAAAAGAAAATGAGAATTTAAGTCTAAACTGTTAAAACAGTGAGAGGCAATTATCTAGGGTGGTAGTTAGTACACTTATAATAAAAAGTAAATAATAATAATAAATAAAATTATTTTTTTAAAAAGGAAAAAAGAAAAGACAGATTCAGAGAGAGCTGTTTGAATGCCAGATCTGGTCAAGAGTTACAGACCCGAACATGAAACACACACATACTCTGCGTCTGACCTTGGGCAGCTTACTAAACCTCTTTACCCTTAGTATCTTCATCTGTCATTTGGAGATAATGAATTTCGTAAGAGTAAACTGAGGTAAGCCAGGAAAAATGCTTACTGATTCTGACACTCAAGAAGTGTTCAACTAATGTGAGTGCTAAAAACAGGGAAAAGTTACCTTGCATTTTCCATTGCATTGGAAGATGAAACTAGCTTTTCCTCCAATACTGTGACTTTCTTTCTCAGTTTGGCCTCTCTATCTTCTGCAGCCAAAGCTTCGCGTGTGTAAGAATCCTCTGATTCTAAAAGATGGTTACGCAATCTCTCTAGCTCCTGGTTTAAGCGTAATTCTTTGTCGCGTAAATGTTGAACCTAGGTAGAGGACACCTCTTTATTTTTCTTCTATAAAATGTTCCCCTTTCCCCTCTACAAGCCACTTTGTTATCAAATCTTTTGCCCATTACTGAAGTATATTAATTATATACTAATTACTCATATTGCAAGATGTATTTATATTAGGAAAAAAGTCTCCAAAAATCAACTTGACTTTTCATCTGGAAGTTTTATTTTGTAAGAGCTCATTCCCTATGGCTATAATGAAAAATGGAATTGTACCAAGTACAAGGCTCTTTGTGACAGACCACTTTTTCAGTAAAAATCTCATTTTTTCATACGTTATGGGTGAGAATTTTTTTTTTAAACTGAAGTGTATTTGACAATATTATACGAGTTTCAAGTATACAACATAGTGATTCAACAACTCTACATGTTACGCTCTGCTCACCACGGTAAGTTTAGTTATCATATCACCATACATTATTATAATTTACTGACTATATTCACTATGATGTATTTTTCAGCCCTTATTTGACTTATTTTAACTAGAAAATTTTACCTCTTAATCCCCTTGACCTATTTTGCCCATCTTCCCTAAACCCCTTCCTGCTAGCAACCACCAGTTTGTTCCCCATGTTTATGATTGTCTTGTTTCACTGTTTTTTTAGATTCCACATAAGTGAAATCACATGGTATTTTCCTCTTTCTGACTTATGTCACTTAGCATAATACACCCTCCAGGTCCATCCATGTTGTTGCAAATAGCAAGATCTCATTCCTTTTTACGGATGAGTAATATTCCATTTATACACCACTTCTTTATTCATTCATCTATCAATGGACGCTTAGGTGGCTTCCCTATCTTAGCTCAGTAAACAGGAGGATGCATGTACCTTTCTGAACTAGTGTTTTCATTTTTGGAGGGTAAATACTCAATAATGGACTACTGGATTATATGGTATTTCTGTGTTTAATTTTTTGAGGAACCTGCATACTGTTTTCTACAGCGATTGCATCAGTGGGAAACTTTTTTTTATACCCAAGATATGCCATGGTTTTCACTTTTGAAAACTGAAATAATATATATCTGGGAGGTGAAGATCCTATAATATAACACATCGGAGGAAGACTGAGAAAAAATCACCTAAGAGAGAAATTAATTTTAATAATTCATTCTAGTTTTCTTAACAATTACTAAGCTTATTGCTTGAATCAGTTTCTTTAGAGTAAAAGCATACCTCATTCTGTAAAGCACTGTTTTCCATTTGTTTCTGTTTCAGGGCCAACATGACCTGGTCTCTCTCCTGTTGAAACTTAACTGTCTTCTCCTGCATTGATTTAACTGCATTTAAAAGCTGATTTAACTCCCCAGTCTTGCCCTTTTGGAAAGAAATAACTTTAGCCTTAAGAAAAACACATTTAAAAAGACACATTTTCTTCATTAAATAATTAATTTTGAGATACAGTTAACCATAACAAGATCATCAAAAACAGAGTCTGAGAAACTGTCAGTCTAGAGAAGCCTAAGGAGACATGACAACTAAATATAATGTATTATCCTGGATGGCATCCTGAACAGAAAAAAGACATTTGGTAATTTTTTTGTAAAAAAAAAAAAAAAAAATTTAAGGAATTTAAAAAAAAGTAGGAACTTCAGTTAATAGTAATATATCAATATTCGTGAATTCGTTGTTACAAGTATAGCATAGTAACCTAAGATGTTAATAAACAAGGGAAACTGGGTGTGAGGCATATGGGAACTCTATTATCTTTTCAACTTTTCAAATAAACTATTCTGGAAGACAAAATTAAAGAATTCTCTCTCTCACTCTCAAATAAAATAAAATCTTTAAAAAAAAAAGGTTTTAATTCAAAAGACACAATCTCTTCAAATTTACCCTATACAACAAAGTGTTCACAGATCCCACAATCAATCAAAAGAGTATGAGAGAGAGTTATGTGTGTGTGCGTTCATTCAGCAGGCCTGCACAACTGTTGCTCAGAAAGTACAAGTCACTGGCAAAGAAAAGATAGGGAAGTCATTTCAACACTTCTGTTTTCTAAAGAAAAATATTAATTGCTACTAAAGTCTTTTTTTCTATTTAAATTAACCTGTTGCTAAAAATGTTTGGAAAGATCTAGTAATTTAGGGGCGAAACCTCCAGGTACCTTTGAGGAAAATTTCATAAAACCCTGAAATGAGTATTTCTGAACGAACAACTTCACATTCCCGTTCAAACATAATTATCTATAAAGTAATCAACCCATTGGAAAATCTTCTCCACCCCAATTTTCCTGTATACAATTCCATCCCCAACATACCTGCTCTTTTTCTTTCAGTAGCTGCTCAAACGCAAGAGCCTTTTCCTTCATTGAATGGCACTCAAACTCTTTTTCTCGAAGCATCATGGAAAACTTTGTATTAGTCTCCTGTAATGCTTGATACTCTGTTTCCTTTTCCCTGGTTGTTTGTACTATTTTTTCATTTTCTTCTTTTAGTTTGCAAATGTCCATTTCTAAAATTAATATCCGCTCCTTCAGGTTGGTTACTGCCTGCCTCAAAAGTTCATTTTCATTCACTTTGTTGGTGAAATTTTCATTTAAAGAAAGCAACTGATCACTTTTGGCTTTGATTAAGAGGTCTTTCTCCTTAAGTGACTTTTGTAAGACATCTTGTTTCTCCTTTAGCTGCTTAATTTCTGAATCCGTCTGTTCCTGTTCTTTTCTTTCTAGCTCCGAGGTGGCAGCAATCGAATCAGACAACCTGTGATTATTTTCCTGGAGCGTTTTAATTGTTGCATCTTTTTCCTGCAGTGACTTTCTTAGCTCTTCTAGCTCCTGTGTAGAAGACTCCCTCGATGTATCGGGCTTAACTGTTCCAAGAGACTCTGCTGGCTGGGAAGGAGGCGATGATCCGGAGGAGAGTTGAGGTGAAATAATATCAAGTTTTCCTAAAAGAAGATCTTTGGTGCTGCAGAGCTGCCCTATGCTGTGCTGAACCTGTGCTAGCTCCTGCCCAAAATTTTTGAGTTTGGTTTCATTCTGCTCATAACTTTGGATCAGGCCAGTGTAGTCCACTTGTAATTTAGAATTATTATCACTGTCAACCAAAACTTGTGCCTGAAGCTGATGGAGTTCCTCCTGAAGCTGGGCGGACTCGTGCTGCATATTCTGGACCGTGGTCATCACCTGCTGTTTCCACTCTTCCATCTTCTTCACTTGTTGTTTTAATTTGTCGCGTTCCTGTAGAAGCTCCTCAAACTGATTGCTGTTAACAGCTCCAACCTCATTCCCAGTGCTGGATGTTTGTAAAACCGTCAATAAGGTCTGGCATTTCTGACTTAATGCATCTATCTCAATGTCTTTTTCTCGAATGATACGTGATAAATTCTGAACAGTTTCTCTAAACATTTCTTGGCCACCACCTTCAGATCTAGTGGACAATTTTTTATTTTCATCTTGCAGCTTCACGAGAGCTGCCTCTTTGGCAGCAACGACATCCATCATTTTGTGGTATTCCGTTTTCAGGTGGCTATTTTCCCTAGTCTTCTCACTCAAAACAGCTAATACCTGTTCTCTCTCCATAGCATAGGCCTGCAGCTGCTGCTGAAGGTAGACAACATCCTGGGTGTAGGAAGCTGAAGAAATTCTAGCGTGAAGAGCTTGTATCTCCAAGTCTTTCTGCTGGATGATCTGAGTGAGTTTACCAACCTCATCTTTGGACAGCTGATCAATCTGTTTCGTTAAAGATATATTCTTTTCATTTAGAAGTTGAATCTCCAATTCTCGTTCTTTTATTCCTTTTACTAATCTCTCAGTTTCGGCTTTAGATAAATCATGTTTTTCACTGCCATTTTCTATGTTAAGGCTCTGTACTTTCGTTTCTTGAAAGATCTCACAATTCTCCGTTTGAACGCCTTGTCTTTCTTCACGCAACTGGGTTTTGATTTGTTCAACTGTTTTTTGCAAATTCTTAATCTCCTCATCTTTCTCTAAGAAGAGTTGGGTATGGGTGACATTCATCTGCTCATGCTGGCACTTAAACTCATCCATTTCCTTCTTCTGTTCCTCTAAAGACTGAAGCAGCTGCATTTTACTCTGGTTTTGATCTTCAATAATCTTCTGATGATGTTTTATTTCCTCCTCAAGATTCCCCTTTATAATATTCAGTTGCAACACCTCAGACTCTAGCTCAGTAACACTGTCAAGGGGTTTGGGCTCCACCACAGGTGCAGCTCGACTCTGCTGCTCCCGGAGCCGCTCCAGTTCTTCTTTTAGATGATTGTTTTCTTCTTTCATGGACCCAAGACTTCTGTCTTTTTCCTCCATGGTTTGCTTCAAAATTTCATTTTTTCTTAAGGCCTCAGTATATTTATCTAATTCCTCCTGAAGCTCTGAACTTCTTTCTTTAAGTTTTTCAATAAAAATTTCCTTCTCACTTATAAGTTGTGTTAAGTGCTTCTGCTCTTCTAAACTAGATGACAAAATTTCCTTGGTTTCTTGATGATGAGTATCCATTTGTTCAATGTTCTTTTTGAGTTCTGCTATTTCAAAGTCTTTCTCTTGACTGAGTTTCATTAAATGCTGCTGTCCCAGCTGTAAAGCAGAGGTGCTCAAATCATGTGCCTTTGACAGTTCTTTAATCGTCTGCTCGTGCTTACTGGCTTCTTCCAACAGCCTCTGTTCAGCCTGACTCAATTCTGCTTCTAACTGTCCTTTTTCCATTTTTAGAGCCTCCACAAGAGTGTTTCTTTCCAGAGAAATCTGATTGCTACCAGCAATGGATTCTTCCAACTGATGTCTTACATCCTCACATGCTAAAACCAACTTTTCATTTTCCATTTTGAGATCAAAAGCAACTTTGTTTAAATTGTCATTCAGCTTTTCTATTTCTGAAAGATTTTGCTTTAAATTTCTGACTTCGGCTTCCCTTTCTTTAAGTAAGTCATCCTTAAAATCACTGCCAGAGTCGCGATTTAGAGACTGAGTTAACTCATCCCTGACTCTAGAAAGCTCTTCCTCATTTTGTTTAATATGTTCCTTAAGTCCACAGTTCTCCTTCTGCATATTTAAATTACTTTCTTGTGATTTATTTAGCTGATCTACTAAATCTTCTACTTTCTCCTCAAGCTTCTGCTTGGCTAAATGCAAATCATTTAGGACAAGTTCACTTTGAACTAACTTCTCTTTCTGCACATCTAGCTCTTTAGTCATGTTCATTTTATCATCTTCAAGTTGATGGACTCTCCTGTTCTCATCATTTAGATCTTTTCTCAGTTCACTAATGATGCTGTCTCCCTCATTTTGTTGTTTTGATAGCTGATCTTTTATCAGAATCATGTGCTGAAAGAAAAATAATTTGTATGGTAACTTTAAGACATTCTCTCATTTTAGTACCTAACAAAAATTTTGTAAAATGTCATAAATAATAGAAGAATAATCCTCAGATACGTCTAATCCTTCTTAAAACAGTACTTTTTAAAAAAATCCCAGTATTTAGGAGCACCTGGGTGGTGCAGTTGGTTAAGCCTCCGACTCTTGGGTTTCGGCTCAGGTCATGATCTCAGGGTCGTGGGATCGAGTCCCACGTCAGGCTCCACGCTCAATGTGGAGTCAGCTTGAGACTCTCCCTTCCTCTGTCCCTTGTCTTGCTCATGTGCACGCCCACACACACTCTCTCTCTCAAATAAATAAATCATTTTTTTAAATCCCATCATTTAATCCCAACAAAATTACTGACATCTTACAGCAAATCAATTTCATTAGAGACTAGAACTTAAAGCCAGAGAAGGTACATGACGTATGTTGCTCATTGCCAACTCTTCAACACTGGGGTAGGAGTCATACAGCCCGTGAGCCAAACCCGGCCAGCCACCTGTTTGTTTTTTTTTTTAAGATTTTTATTTATTTATTGAGAGAGAGAATGATAGAGAGAGAGCATGAGAGGGTGGAGGGTCAAAGGGAGAAGCAGACTCCCTGCTGAGCAGGGAGCCCCGATGCGGGACTCGGTCCTGGGACTCTAGGATCATGACCTGAGCCGAAGGCAGTCGCTTAACTGACTGAGCCACCCAGGCGCCCAGCCACCTGTTTTTGTAGATCAAGTCTTACTAGGCTACAGCCACGCTCATTGTTTACATGTCACAAGAGCGGAACTGAGTACAACTGAGACGACTATATGGCCTGCAGAGCCAAAGAATATTTACTATCTAACCCTTTACAGAAAAAGTTTGTCAACCTCTATGATTAGATTATCAATGAAACAAAATATTAATTAAATCACATGTTTAAATCACACCCATCACTTTCACTTGTTACTCCAGTGTTCAATATACTGAGAAGAGCTCTGGTTTTCACATCGTGTTACCTTTGTAGCTTCTTGGTTCTGTCTGTCCAATTCCTCTAACTCAGCTACAAGTATTTCCTTCTCAGTGAGACTCTGATTAAGTTCCTGCTCCTTTGCCTCCAAAGTCAGTCTTAAGTCGTGTAATGTTGAATTCAAATCCATATCTCTCGCAGCTGTACCTTTAATTACTTCATACTCACTGTTCAATTTTAAAAGTGATAGCTGAAGCTCTTCCTTAAATAATAAAAAGGGGGAAAAACAACATATACTGTCAACTGGAAGAAGACACTGAAAGATTTAAAAAAAAAATTACATATATATAAATATATATATATATATATATAAACAAAACTTGGGAATCTATTCTCAGATGCCTGTGTCGGAAACATGACTGAATAAGACTTCCTCAACGATACATAACATTCAACAATTCGGGGCGCCGGGGTGGCTCAGTCGTTAAGCGTCTGCCTTCGGCTCAGGCCATGATCCCAGGGTCCTGGGATCGAGCCCCACATAGGGCTCCTTGCTCGGCGGGAAGCCTGCTTCTCCCTCTCCCACTCCCCCTGCTTGTGTTCCCTCTCTCGCTGTCTTTCTCTCTGTCAAATAAATAAATAAAATCTTTAAAATAAATAGTAAATAAAAATTCAACAAATCACAGCCTTCACTCGTGCAATTTTATGTGTAGCTTCAAGAAAAACATTTCTGTAACACCAAGACAAGATGGAATGACTGTTAAAGTTCATCCAGCTCCAGCTTCTTTATACAAAAACTTTCCCATTTGGGAGCCTTCCTGATCCCACTCCCACCACTGCTTCCCTTCTGTCTGATGCTTCTCTTGCCCCACATACACTCTTCAAGATGTTCCAAGTCTCCCAGCTCTCTGCACTTCCATTCCCTAATGCCCAGTCACCAACAACCATAAACTAAATAAACATCTATAAAAATCAACATTCATTCACTAATTAGAAAACAAAAGGCTTCTTTTCCCTCATTAAAGGAATTTCCCTTATTACTGGCTCCTGTCAGCACATGAAACTTTTCTTTGACCCAAGAAAGTAGGCTCCTTCCTTCCTTTGCCAACCAACCTGAGCAGAGACTAGGTTCCCCTTGCTCAACTTTTAACAGTCTTAAAGATCTATCTATATATGATTTTTAAACTATATTTTATGTCCTGTTCTACTGGTATTTAATGCTTTTCCTCCAAACTCCAGAAGTGGGACAGTTCTCTATGCTCCAACACTGTTTCAACCTGATTGTGATGTTTGTGATACAAGAGTTTAAAGCCTTCTTTCACCAATAGAGAAATATCAAACTTCTATGGAATCTACTTTAAAGCAAATAAGAATCTTAAATTTCTACAAATAAAGAGACTATACATACCTCACAAACAGACCAGTGAAAACTAGAACATCTGCCTCACGATTCTCATTTTAATTCCAATTCAAAAGTTCATTCTGAACTACAGTTGATGAAAACAGCATTCTCTTATGCCTTTCTAAAGTTATATGCGCGAGGGGACGTGGGTGGGGGGGATGGGGTAACTGGGTGATGGGCATTAAGGAGGGCACGTGATGTGACAGGCACTGGGTGTTATATGCAACTGATGAATTACTGAACCCTACATCTGAAACTAATGACGTACTATGTTGGCTAATTGAATTTAAATTAAAAAAAATAGTTATATGTTCAATCAGGAGAATCACAAGTTTTTTCTCAGGTAGATGTTAAGAACATGCACGGCCTTGCAGGTACGTTTGGCATTCTTAAGGAGTGAGCAGACCCGTTATCAGAGAAAATTAAAGGACAAGTTATGAAGGATTATTTAACATCAAAGAAAGGAGCAACAGCTATCAGGCCTGGCTACAGAATCCAAAAATATCACAGCAAAGTTACAGATCTATCAGATATGCGCAGAGATCTGCAAACTACGAAGTACACCTAGGAGAGTTAGAGAAAGGAGCAGAATGCAAAGGGAGCAGAAAAAAGCAGAGAAAATATAGATAATATAAGAATTAAAAAGTGTAGGAGACACTGGCTTTTAGTAGATAGAAAAGGTGGGGGCAAGGATCCCACAATGCGTACAACAGTGCATAAAACTAAGAAATTTCCATGCTGATAACATCCCTTTGAGAAACACTGCGTATAAGCTCATGTAGAAGGATGCTGAAAATGTGTTAAGGTATACATGAATAGTATGTATGGTATGCTAACTGTTGTATTTTTTTAAAGCTATTTATATAATCATACATACATAAGTGTAGTCTGGAAGGATGGACATACAAGAAACTGGTAAGAAAGACTGCCTTCAGAGGCACCTGCGTGGCTCAGTCGGTTAAGTGTCTGCCTTCAGCTCATGTCATGATTGGGATCGAGACCTGCATCAGGCTCCCTGCTCAGCAGGGAGCCTGCCTGTCCCTCTCCCTCTACCCTTCCCCCTGCTTGTGTGTTCTCTCGCTCACTCTCGCTCTCTCCCCTTTCAAAGAAGTAAATAAAATCTTAAAAATAAAATTTTTAAAAAGACTGTCTTTGGAAAAGAGGCCAACCGAAAGAGGTGCAAAGGATACTCCATTTGTACCATCTAAAGGTTTTCCATATGAATTACTGAATTTGTACATCAGTGAATATGTATTATTTTTTAAAAATTAATTTTTTCAATTGAGTTAAGACATGGGCATATAACTTCATAATACCAGCTTAGAACTATCCTGCATTTAAGCACCTGTCTTAGTCAGGGAATTATCCCCAAATACTATAAACATAAAAATACCTTTCCCCATCCCCAACACTGCATTACAGAACCTTATTCCAACCCTGCTACCAAAATACCCAAGACTCTATCTCTACCACTGAGAACGTATCCCTCTTCATCCCTCACCACTAAGAAATTCCACCACACCAGATACGTTCCAGGACATTCGAGCATTTAGTAGATTCTGTAGGACGCCACTATGGCCACTCCAGACTCTAGAACCACCTGTGTATGTTGCTGCTGTCCGGACTTCATCGGAAACCAAAACAGTCTTTATCTATCTTTTTTGCTCCTACTGTATGCCTACTGGCTGCCTTATCTGTAAATGTGAACTCTGGCCAGCCTCTCATACTTTGAACTTTGCCCAAATACCTCATCCTGGTCTGACAAGCATCAATGACACCAGTTTTATCCTCAGGACTCTCAAGACCTAAACATTCCATTTTGATATAAACTGGCCCTTGGCTGTGACCTGTAATACACACATTTTAATTCTGCCCCCATTTTTACTGTACCTACCTTTTCTTGACTCAGTAAGGACTTCTGTTTTTCTAAAGTTTCAACATGCATTTTAAGTTTCAAATTGTCTTCAGCGAGACTGTTATCCTAAAAAATGTTAAAACAGTATTTTTTCAGATAAATTTCAAGTTTACAAAAAAGTAAGCAAGCTGTACTATTGTGCATTTGTACTCAGCATTTTTCTAGTGATACGTAAAAATTACAGGCATGCAACACTGGACCATCTAAAGCCAGTCACTCATTTTATAAATATTCTTAGAATTTTATATTTCAAAAAATATATAAATACATTTACAAAATAGCCTCTAATCATTAGTAATAGAAGCAACTCTGAATTCCTTCAGAGAAATCAAAATGCATTCCTCACTGTGGTGGAAAATCTGCTTCCACTGTCTATAAACATAATGTCTGTCAAATTAATCTTGAAAGTGATATACTTGCATTTTTAAATTATGTAACTTTTAAAATTATGTCAATTTATGATTCAAAAAGTTTGTTATTAATCAGCAAACATAAAATTACTAAGATGCAAGTTCCTAGGGTAAGTTCATGTGAATTTGTAAAAAACACAAAACAAGCAATTACAATAATCAAAATATTTTTTCTTGATAAATCAAAGCTAAAAGCTTTTTCTCTTTAAAATTAGTTTACCTGGTTTAAATTACTCAGTCTCAAAATTTCATTTTCAGCATCTGTAAAAACAACAATGAATCTGACATTAAAATTCTTCAACTTAATAATTACCTCCTATATTAAACTCAGGAGTAAAACTCAATTAAAGTAAAATTTATTTAGAGGCACAATCAGCAAGCCCAAATGGTTCGTAGTGAAATGCATTTTTGTTGTTTTATATTTCTATTTGACTGTATCAAAGAAATCAAAATATAAATGCCAGTTAGACGCTCCATTAAATGCAGTCCTATGGAACCATAGAAGAAAGAATTATAATTGTACTGCGGATGAGTTATAAGTTATTGCCTTGATAAAAACATTAATAACAATGTTTCAAAATGAGTTGATTGGTTTGTGTAGCAGGAAACAGTAAAGGGACTGAGACTGGGGGGAAGTGGTTAAAGACAAAAATGTATATTTATACCACAACGATAAAATAATCTCTCAATTCTCTAAAGTGACTTAGACATGACAACAGATAAAAAGACCATTCAAGCTGGAATTACAGATAGATCCATATACAGAAGTGGTTCTACGACAAATAAACAAATAAATAAAATCTTTAAAAAAGAAAGAAAGAAAGAAAGAAAAGAAACGGCTATAGATAACCAGGCAAAAGAAATTATGACTGGCTGAAGTTTTTCAGTGGCAATGGAAGTGGGGAAAAGAGGAAGAAGGACTAAGGCAGCAGATTTGTTTTTAAAGCAAATAAACTGGGGTGCCTGGGTGGCTCAGTCATTAAGCGTCTGCCTTCGGCTCAGGTCATGATCCCAGGGTCCTGGGATTGAGCCCCGCATCGGGCTCCCTGCTCTGCGGGAAGCCTGCTTCTCCCTCTCCCACTCCCCCTGCTTGTGTTCCCTCTCTCGCTGTGTCTCTCTCTGTCAAATAAATAAATAAAAATCTTTAAAAAAAAAAAAAAAAAAAAACCGGGGCATCTGGGTGGCTCAGTTGGTCAAGCGACTGCCTTCGGCTCAGGTCATGATCCTGGAGTCCCGGGATTGAGTCCCACGTCGGGCTCCCTGCTCAGCGGGGAGTCTGCCTCTCTCTCTGACCCTCCCCCCTCTCATGCTCTCTATCTCATTCTCTCTCTCAAATAAATAAAATCTTTAAAAAAAAAAACAACCAAATAAATAAAACCTTAAAAAAAAAAAGAAAATAAAGCAAATAAACCCATATGAGTCATCCAATATGCTAAATAAATGGAAAAATGTATTTTGAAAGGAGCAGAGCTACTTGGAAGTCAAATGAGAGAGAAGTCTAGAACCCTAGTGAATGGCCTTCTCTTTGCCTTCATGGCAGCTCCCAGGACTGAGGCCCTTCTAAGAAACCCTAGAGCTCCTCTGGGGTACAATCCTGAAATATTACTGAACCAGAGAAGCTAAGGAAATAGAACTTACAGGACATGCTAGGTGATGACTTCAAATTTTCTGGTAAATCACCAAGGTAAGGAGAGGAAGAGGAGGAGGAGGAGGACACGGTGACTTTGAACCTAACTCTAATTGGAGTTTATAGAGTTGGCCATCCAGGTCAGGAACTCACGATAAACAACTAGCCAAGGGGTGGGGGGAACACAGCACACAAGGGCTAGAAACCTCCAGAGCAGCAATGAAACGGTTCATAAAGTGAGAGTTTATATTGTGAGAAGACAAAAGTGCAAAATAAAATACATCTTCACAGCTAAGAGCTCCCATTACGTGTTCCTGGCATGAATGAACACCGGTGTTTGGCCTATTTCATTTAATAACTTACTTTTTCTAACACAGAACACAGGTAACTAAGTATCATCTTGAGCATGGAAAATGGTGAAGGACCTATGGCTCTTATCACTCTCATGTCTGCTTAGATACAGGACATCATTTCAAAAGGAAATACAGAATTTTGAAAAAGGAAGGCTGCATTCCCTCATCGGAGGGTCTGGAACCTAGAGTTTCGGAAAGTATCTGGTTCTATGCAGACTAACAGAAATAGGCTCATACCTCCTCCCAATAAATAGCTATATATACATTTCTCAGAAATCTACATGGCCTCCTACATCAATGAGTTCCATGTAACTACTTAAAGGATGAGAAAGGGAGGCTGAGAGAAATCCAGCCAACAATGAAGACTTTTTAGTAGAAAATTCCTATTTGTGATCCATTAATTATGGCACTGAATCCAAAACCAAACAATTCTATTCCACTTCTACAGTCAATTACATGAATACTCCACTTCCATAAAGTACTCAGTCTGTCTCTAAAAACTAATATGCAATAAAACACCAGTCATAGGTGAGTTCCAAACCTTTTACACCAGACAGTGCTTGCTGCAGTTTGAGCACTCCCTCTCCCACTGATGTACTCTGTGGAAGGATTCGTTCTTTTTCTATCACAGTATCACTCTGCTTCACAGCCTCGGGCTGCAATTTCCTACATTCCAGTTTCCAGCTTTCACATTCTTCTGTTATTTGTTTGTTTTCAACATTTAGGCGTTCTTGTTCCTTCCTCAAAATCTCCCTGTCATTTTCTGCAGAAGATAATTTTTTATTTATGTCTTTTATTTTATCCTCAAGTTCTTCAATTCTTTTTATAGACGCTACTTTTTCATTTTGTAGATCCTGTATAGTTTTTTGCATCTCATGGATTTTCGAGTGATCAGTTATTACAATTCCTGAGCCACCTAAAACATAAACAGAAAATCAAGGACAGGCAATGTCAACTACCAAGAGATAAGTAGCTTGCTATATATGACCGAGAGATTTAACAGACTTGAGAACTTGAAAAATCTTCAAAGTTAAGACAACAATGAGATATCATTACACTCCAATTAAAATGGCCAAAATTCAGAACACTCACAACACCAAATGCTGGTGAGCATGTGGAGCAATAAGAACTCGCATTCATTGCTGGCGAAATGCAAAATAGAGCCACTTTTGGAAGACAGTTCAGCAGTTTTACACCCTTAACATATGATCAGCAATTGCACTCCCCAGTATTTACTCAAAGGAATTGAAAACTCTTATCCATATGAAAACCTGAACAATGATATTTATAGCAGCTTCATTCATAACTGCCAAACTTGGAAGCAAAGATGTCCTTCAGTAGGTGAATGGATAAACTGTGGTACATCCAGGCAATAGAAAACTATTCAGCATTAAAAAGAACTAAGGTATCAAGCCATGAAAAAACATGGAGGAAACTCAAATGCACATTACTAGGTGAAAGAAATCAATCTGAAAAGGCTACATACTGTATGATTCCAACTATGTGACGTTCTGGACAAGGCAAAACAATAGAGACAGTAAAAAGACTGTGGGGGAGGGTGGGTGGGAGGTGAGAAGGCAGAGCATAAAGGATTTTTAGAACACTGAAACTACTCTGTATATTATAATGATGAATATGTATCATATGTCTGTCCAACCCAGAGAATGTACAACACCAAGAGTGAACTCTAAGGTAAACTACACGCTTTGAGGGATCATGATCTGTCAATGTAGGTTCATCTTTGGTAAAAAATATACCATTCTGATAAGTAATAGTGATAGTGGGGGTGGCTATGCATGTGTAAGGGTAGGGGAAATCTCTGTACTTCCTTCTCAATTTTGTTATGAAAAGAAAGTCTTTTAAAAAGTTAAGTTACCGGGCACCTGGGTGGCTCAGTTGGTTAAGCGACTGCCTTCGGCTCAGGTCATGATCCTGGAGTCCCTGGATCGAGTCCCGCATCGGGCTCCCTGCTCAGCAGGGAGTCTGCTTCTCCCTCTGACCCTCCCCCCTCTCATGTGCTTGCTCTCTCTCATTCTTTCTCTCTCAAATAAATAAATAAAATCTTTAAAAAAAAAAAAAAAAAAAAAAAAAAAAAAAGTTAAGTTACCAAAATAAAGCATTTTTATTTTAGATTTTTTTTAAGTAATCTCTATCCTCAATGTGGGACTAAACTCATGATCCCAAGATTAAGAGTTACACACTCCACTGACTAAGCCAGCCAGGCACCCCCATAATAAAGCATTTTTAAATAAATAGTTGAGGAAAAACATTATTTGAATCAACTACTAAAACAACTATGTATATGAGTTTGAAAGAAAGTGAAAATATTTCTAATCATTTATTACCAAAGTATCATCACCAAACAATGCAAAAAAATCTATATATTGTAACTATTTGCCACAAAGGCAAAAGGACCTTACCATTTCTGCATAATCTTGCAACAGTGATGCCATTGCAAATCTCAGGCAGATGAAAAAACTAGTCATTCACTCATTCTTTAGAACGTAGTCCAAGTTTACATCAGTGTGTTGGTCTTACAGTACTAGGCTTGTCATTTAATTGTCATCTAATCCATTAAGTTAATAAAACGAACAACCTTGGGGTGCCTGGGTGGCTCAGTGCGTTAAGCGGCTGCCTTCGGCTCAGGTCATGATCTCAGGGTCCTGGGATCGAGCCCCGAGTTGGGCTCTCTGCTCAGTGGGGAGCAATGTATGCTTCTCTCTCTGCCCTTCCTTCCCTTGTGTTCTTTCGTTCTCTCAAATAAATAAATAAAATCTTAAAAAAACAAAAACTAACAACCTTGTTGTAACAAGTTCTCCAGTTCTTCAAATCGTTCTTCATAGTCACTTAATTCTTCTCGATGACGACGACTTATTTCTGTCAATTTCTGCTGGTATGCATTTTGTAAAACTGACATTTCATGCTGATGGTCATCGATTTCCTGACTTCGAGTCTGTTTGAGTTCCTTAAAAAATAAAAACAAGGTTAACTACATTTATAATCAATGACATACCTAGCCATTTCATTGTTGTGCAAAAGTCTGTATTAAAAATAATTCTCTGAACATGCTAAGGCTGTAAAGAATTTAAACACAGGCCCCAAATCTGGACAAATCTGAAAAATTCTACTCTTTCCTTTCTTGGGTCTTAAGAACAGTTTTTCTACTTTAATGAGAGAATACCAGCAAGAAAAAAAATGAAACAAAAGTTGAGTAAAAATATCTTGGCTACCCAAGTTAAGACCACCAGTCTCTCTCCTAAGGAATCTGGATCTTGAGCTTAGTCCTTCAAAAAAGGAAATTGTTAGGACCACAAGCAATGTGATAGCTGCACCCAGAAAAGTCTGTCCACTGTGTCCCACTATCTAGATCCCTGATCCTATTCCCATTCCTGTCCTGCCCAAAACCAGAATGCTCAATTCTTCTTTTAATCCTGGGGACAGACTACCCTGGGTCCTTCTAGTAAATCCTCTTCTGCTTTACTTAGCCAGAGGTGGTTTTTGTTGCTTATAACCAAGAATCCTAATCAATAAATTAGCTTCTATTTCCCGAGAAGACAAGTTATTCTTTAATCCTGTGCACTTATTTATGTGCCAGCAGTTGGCAAGCAGCTTCACATTTAAACCTTAAAATGATCCTACAAGGCAGGTATGATGAAATCTACTATACTGATGATAAAACGGAAGCTTGGAAAGATTAAGTAACTTGCTCAAAGTACAACAGCTGGTAAACAGCAGAGTCCAGGATTCAAACACAAGTCTGACTTGGGACCCCACCCATGTTAGTATTATAATAAAAATAAAACCAAAAATGAAAAATTCTACACCTGACGATAATTTTTTTTTTTTAATTTTAAAGAGTTTATTTATTTGAGAGAGAGAGAGGGAGAGAGAGCACATGCCTATGTGCAAGAGAGGACAAGCAGGGTGGGTGGGGGGAGGAGCAGAGAGAGCAGGAGAAGCTGACTCTCCACTGAGCACGGAGCCCAACATGGGGCTCTATCTGGGACCCTGAGATCATGACCTGAGCTGAAGGCAGACACTTAACCAATTGAGCCACCCAGGTGCCCCATATGCCTGACAATAATTTATACACTAAAAACAATTCATTGCCTTATGATACAATTATGTAACTAAGACTTTTCTTGAAATAATAACTGACAAAAAGTAGCAAAATTCCACCATTAAGGGAAAATAATTATTTACAATGAACAGTATTAACATTTCGTCAATATCCTTTAACCCTAAACCCTGAAACTTTAGCAACCTTGGAAATGTTTTAATAAAGACCATTTTGGTGAGCCTCAGTGGTTAATCGTCTGACTCTTGATTTCAGCTCAGGTCATGATCTCAAGATCATGGAATCAAGCCACACGTTGGGCTCTGTGCTCAGTGCGGAGTCTGCTCCGGATTCTCTCTCCCTCTCCCTCCCACTCACTCTCTAATACAAAATCCTTAAAAAAAAAAAAAAAAAAAAGACAACTTTACAAGATGCAATAGCAAGTAGAAACTAATGAAATATAAACTACTTCAAAAAACAAATGTTCAAAACCAAGTGATTTTGGAAAGAGACATTTTATATACCTTGCTGTCATAAAGGATGAAAATACAAAATGGTAAAAAGAAACAATCATAATCTATATAATTAGTTTTATAACAGACTTCTATTAGACTCACACTTTTTTTTTTTTTAAGATTTTTATTCATTTATTAGAGAGAGACAGAGAGAGCACATAAGCAGAGGAAGAAGCAGACTCTGAGCCCCATGCAGGGCTGGATCCCAGGACTGGGATCATGACCTGAGCAGAAGGCAGATGCTTAACCGAAGGAGCCACCAAGGCGCCCCAGACTTGTACTTTTACTTTTAATACGCAAATTTTAGGTGTATAATGCCATTGTTCCAGGGTGCCTGGGTGGCTCAGTTAGTTAAGTGTCTGCCTTCAGCTCAGGTCATGATCCCAGGGTCCTGGGATCGAGCCACACGTTGGTCTCCCTGCTCAATGGGGTGTCTACTTCTCCCTCTCCCCTGGCCCCTCCCCCTGCTCCTTCTCTCTCTTGCTCTCAAATAAATAAACAATAAAATCTTAAGAAAAAATAGTCATGGGACGCCTGGGTGGCTCAGTCATTAAGCATCTGCCTTCAGCTCAGGTCATGATCCCAGGGTCCTGGGATTGAGCCCCACATCAGGCTCCCTGCTCCGCGGGAAGCCTGCTTCTCCTTCTCCCACTCCCCCGCTTGTGTTCCCTCTTCCGCTGTGTCTCTCTGTCAAATAAATAAATAAAATCTTAAAAAAAGAAAAAGAAAAAATAGTCATTGTTCCAACAAGCTCCTTACCTTAATGATACTTTGCAGTTTGCAGATTTCACTTTGATCAGAGTTATTTGATCCTTGTGCTTTAGAAGTCTAGATCAGAAAAACAGAATTAGAAAATAATTGTATTGGCTTTCTTGTAAAAGAGAAAGTCACAAACTAATTTTATTAAAAAATATTTTTCAGGGGCACCTAGGTGGCTCAGTCGGTTGAGCATCTGCCTTCAGCTCAGGTCATGATCCTGGGGTCCTGGGATCGAGCCCTGCATCAGGCTCCCTGCTCAGTGGGGAGTCTGCCTCTCCCTCTCCCTGCTCATTTTCTCTCTCTCTCAAATAAATAAAATCTTTTAAATATATATATCTATATTTTTTTTTTTTGGCGGGGGCATTTCCCAGACAAATTCAGATTAAAGAATGCCAAGCACCTTTTAAAGAACCCAGTCCAATTGTGAGTAATACACAACAAATAAAAGATAATTTTCAAAGGGCGTCCCGGCTGTCAGTTAAGCATCTGACTCTTGATTATGGCTCATCCTAGGCAGTGTTTCCTAAAATGTGTATCAGAATCACCTGAGGAATTTACTTGTTTGAATGCAATTTCCAAGGCTCTAAAATAGGCTATGAAATCCTAATTTCTAATGGTAGGACAGAGAATCTACAATTTTATAGTACTTTAAAAACTACTACACTTTTAGAGATAAGGTGGACAAACTGATCGTTCTAAGATTTATTTTGGATACTGGGAATGTCTAGCAACTTGGGAAGTAAAAAGGTAATTTTAATTGGTAGGGTTTTTCCTTTATGTAACTAGATCGCACTCAAAAAAGAAAATAATTTCTTTACTTATATACTTTTTCTCCACACTGATGAAATGAAATCCAAATGTACAATGTTCCAGTTTCCTTTGGGTCTCATGTTGACTGACATCAATAGTATATAGAATCTGATGTATAAAGTGAAAAGTGTCCCTTGAAAGAAAGTTTATGCCTCAAATAGCAAGGATTTAATTTCTAATGTACAAAAAACAACACAAAAGTTTAACATATTTTATACCAATGATCAGATACATTTTACACATAACTGATAAGAGGAACCTCAGAGAACATCTACGCAAGTAGTTTCAAATCTGGGGTCTTGGAGCCCTGGAGTTGCCATTTAAGAAGCCCCAGGGACTCCAGGGGAAAAGATGCTAGCTCATCCACAGCAACTCCATTTTTATCTCTTTTAAGTCCTGGACTTGTAACTTTTTATTTTAAAACACGGTTCTGTTGCTCTCAATATATATACATATTTTTAAGATTTTATTTCTTTATTTGGCAGAGAGAGAGTATAAGCAGGGGGAGTGACAAGCAGAGGGAGAGGAAGAAGCAGACTCCCCGCTGAGCAAGGAGCCCGATGCAGGACTCGATCCCAGGACCCTGGGATCATGACCTGAGCCAAAGGCAGATGCTTAACCGACTGAGCCACCCAGGCGCCCAGCTCTCAATTTTTTTGAAAATTTCTTCCAAATATTCTATAGAGGGGGAAACAGAGGCTGAGAAAGAAAAATGACCTGACCAAAATCACTCAGAAAAATCACTGGCAGAATTAGAACACAGGTGTTCAATTTCCTAGTCCAGGGTTCTTTCTGATACCAAAAGTTCCACATATAGAACCACTATTTTTCCTCACTAATAGTTTTCAAAGATTCATGATAATTTTACCTACCTGAGCAATATGCCTCCAATGACCAACTTCAGATTCAAGTCTTGAAACTTCATTTGACAACCTGTTTATTTCTTGTTGTGATGAAATTATGTCACCAAAGTCCATGTCATCGTCGTGGAAAGCTGAAGCATGGTGACTGACCCGATAGCTGAAGGGAGAGGATGCAGGGGCTGCCGGTACGCCACCAGCTCCTGAATGTGTGGACTGAGCAGCTGACTGCAGCTTCAGCAGCTGATCCTGCAGTGCGATCTGTCTTGCTTTAAGATGGCTGATCTCTACCTACACATTTATAATCTGTATTTTAGAGAAGGTACTTTAAAATAACCATACTGACGTCTTTATAGACTCATAATGTTAAAAGTTATAATACTTTGTTTAAGATTATCCAATGATGGTAACTCTTTCAGCTGAATCCAAGTCTTCTATAACACCCCAACCAGTACATTTTTATTTAAAAATGAAACATGACTACCAGTTAAAGCAGAGATAATGTTTCAAATAGTACAAAGATCAGAATATCTCACTCATGTCAACTAGAGCAACGAAATTCTCAGTTAAACATGGGCTTAACTATCTTCATGTATCAGGTAGTGCAGACAATTTCCAAGGGTTCTATTTGTATTATCAAAGCATAAGTGATGGGAAAATGAAAGCTGCAGTAGTCTGTGTATTAGAAAGTTTCTTTGGAGCATCTGCTGGAATAGTCTTATGTTACTGATTCTGGCGGAATTTAGGCTTAAAATGCACCAGAATCAGGAGTAACTTTGTAGTGGTCTGTACAATAGCTGGAAGAATGCTTTATTAATCCATTCTTAGATAACAGTGAGCCTGTGGTTATTATTAGCCCTTGAGTCTTAGAAAGAAATCATATAATGAAAGAGGCCTTGGCTTTAGCCTTGGAAAAAGGAGCCAGTGAAAATTTGACTTTACTCAGGGAAAGAACGGTATAAAAATTCTGAGACCCTTAGTGGAGTTTTGACTAAGGGGGGGCAATACTAACTCACTGTCCAAAAGAAATTATGAACATACGGACTTACCACAATGCCATATCCATTCTCAGTGAGAGATTACTCAAAATATAAAAGTGAGTAAGCTAGGGAGAATTGAGATAAGCTTTCTGTAAAATACCTACCCCAAAAGACATGCTGCCACAAAGGAGAATATGATACTGGGAATTAGCCAACAAGTAACAATATTTCTACACATGTAAAGCCAAGCAATTAAACAAAAACCAAACACAATTATGTCAAGTGTCATAACAAACAGGTTTCTCGTACCAAACCCCTTCTCTAAAAAAAAAAATTTATGAGAGAGCACACATTTCATTCATTTGCCCATAACTGACATGAGTTAAATTGCATCTCTGGGGAATATGAACATCATAATGAGGGCAAAAAACAGCAGAACTTAAGTATACTCATATATTATCTTTCATTCTAGTACAAAATACTGAAATCCAAAATTATTTTCAAGTGTAGCTTTAATACAAAGAAAGTTCTCATTATAAAACTGGTATTTATATCAAGTTATCGAGTTAAAAAAATGCAAGCTAATAACAAAGAGGCATTTCTAAACTAAAATGCTTTATTTGCCCCCTAATATCAATAGTTAAGTAGAAAATAAAATGCCAGATTTTCCACAGCAGTGTTTTCAATTAGGATGTAAGCATGAGAATCACCTATAGAGTTTCTGAAAAATACCAATACCAGGGCCCCTTCCCAGTACACCAAAATCAGAATCTCCTGGAGGACATAAATGTGTATATTTTTTTAAAGTATCATGGGTGATTCAGCTGTAAATCCCTGGGTGGGAACTACTGCACTATTGTAATATTTATAAGTCAGTGCTGATCAAAGTGGTCTATGGACTGAAGGTATAAATGTTTACTACCAGTGGGCTTTTACCTTTAACTTGAACTTGTAATTTTCTTTTCTTATATTCATCTTATTTTTGTAGTAATTTATTTTTATTGTATTTTATGAAATCAATTCCCAACAGATTGGAAATTTAAGCTCTTGTTTATATTTATCTTTAACGTGGCTTGCTTTTATTTTTCAACTTAGTATGTTACTGAAAGAACTAAAAATCAGTGCATGTAAATTTTAAAAACTCATATATGGGGATGCCTGGGTGTCTCAAGTCAGTTGAGCATCCAACTCCTGGTTTCGGTTCAGGTCATGATTTCAGGGTCGTGAGTTCGAGCATGGCGTCAGGCTCCATGCTCAGTGCGGAGTCTGCTTGAGATTCTGTCTCTTCCTCTCTGGCTACCCTTCCCTCCCCCACTCTCACACATGCTCTCTCTCTCTAAAATAAATAAATCTTTACACTTGATCTTAGCCAAAATGCCAAGAAGTGATAAAAATAAATAAATCTTTTAAACAAACAAACAAAAAACCAACTCAATTATGAATTTATGGTAGAAATGAATACTTAATCAACAAACTAAAGAAAACCCAAATGATCTGGATAATAAAACAAGGAACAGCTCAATTCCTAAGAGTATTTACTGAATTCCATTTATGTACTACACCCTGAAGATAATTTAACAACAAAATGAAACATGGAGACATAGTCTATATTTTAAGGATTCATTATAGCGTTGTTTAAATTATATAATATCTATTACCAGCATGGCAAAGAAAAGATAAGCCAATTCCAAAATAAACACTTCTAACACTAAAGGGAAAAAATATTTATAGAACAATGTAAGTCAACTTAATATACTTAATATTCTGTTTTTCCATGGAAGTCAAATAAATGCCAATTCAAGATATATGAACACTGGTAGTCAAAATCATTTTTAAAAATGAAATGTCATTAGCAATGATCACACTGAGTCACCATTTTAAGTAAATAGAGGAAAGATTAGGTGTCATAAAATCAGAAATTATAAGCAACAGATGCCTGAAGATACTTTATTGGAAGAGTTTTCCGCTTTTGGAAGTAGGAAGTAAAGGTTAGCTTACAAAATAAATTTAACAGAAAAGCTTAGAGTTCTTGTTAAAACAGTGGTATCAAACTGAGTTGGGAATTACTAACTTCATCACCCTTTCAGTATTTTTATGGATCTGTATATAGCTTGATTTATAACTCTTAAAAACCTTCCTAAAAACATTCCTAGGAAATAAATATGAAGTAACTGTAATAACTTTTACCTCCTTCTGTTGTAGTTGATTTCGATAACTTGTAGATTGCTGCTTTATTTGAAGCTCTGACGCTTCATGCTTCTCTTCTAAATCAGTACAAAGTTTTTTGAGTCTCTCATTCTAGAAACAAAGAAAAAAGTATTTTCAACAAAAAGACTAAAAGTAAAACATGTTAGTAAGTTATGTGCATGGCATCATGAAAAACATATCACTTTATACAGAAAAAGATATAAAATATAAAAGTTCTCAGACAGAATTCTGGCCTTTGAAATATAGCTTTAATTAAAGCTACAACAGTGAGGTGCCTGGGTGGCTCAGTCATTAAGCGTCTGCCTTTGGGTTGGGTCATGATCCCAGGGTTCTGGGATCGAGCCCCGTGTCGGGCTCCCTGCTCCACGGGAAGCCTGCTTCTCCCTCTCCCACTCCCCCTGCTTGTGTTCCCTCTCTCACTGTCTCTCTCTGTCAAATAAATAAAAATCTTAAAAAAAATAAAAATAAAAATAAAAAAAGCTACAAGAGCAATAAGCATGTTTATAGAGATTATGCAAAATTCTGAACCAAAGTAAAAAAAAAGTGTATTGTGTCCAGTTTGATTTTCTGCTAAAAAAAAAGCCAATGATCAATGTTTCCCCCATCTCTGCATATCCAGGGTCTAGCATATAATAGGCAGTATATGTCTGGTTAATGAATAAACTAGATTACACATTTCAACTTGTGTTTTCTTCCCAAACATAACTTTTTAAAAGCAATCTTTTTAAAAAAGACTTCTCGCTGAAGTACCGGTAGGAGGCCAAAGCTTCATATTACCTATCATACCTTCCATACTACCTATCTGCTAGGCTCCTGAGGCACCTCTGAAAAATCCAATTTGAAAACCATACTAGAGATCAGTTCAAAAACTAGTTAGAAATACACAAAATATTCTAATTCAATGAATCTAGATATCACAGTCTTTTGTTTAAGATTTTGGAAAATACATTTTAAAAATTACTTAAAATTTTGGGACACCTGGTGGCTCAGTCAGTTAATCGTCCGACTTGGTTTCAGCTCAGGTCATGATCTCATGGGTCATGGGATCAAGCCCTGTGTTGGGTTCCCTGCTCAGCGGGGAGTCTGCTTGAAAGATTCTCTCCCTCTACCCCTCCCCCCACTCATGCTAGTACGCACGTGCTCTCTCAAATAAATAAATCTTTTAAAAATTTACGTAAATTCTATGTACTCAAATATTAAATTACCTTAACCTATTATCATTCCTTGAGTTTCAATGAATAAGGATATTATGGAGCAAAATAAATGGGCACTAAAGCTTTTTGCAAAAGAATTTACAAATTATCACAGATAACTTAGTAAGGCTAAGAATTCCACTAATATATCTACAAACACAATTTAACAATGAAAACTGAGAGAAAGGTGACAGATGTGGTGGGGGAAAAAGTTCCTGCTAGAAGGTAAAGACTTTTTCACTTTGAGAATATCACCCGTTTTTTTAGAGTCTAGGAATTTCTTACATCAACAGATGTGAAAGTTATGATCCAGAGAGATTATATAAATACACAGAGAAAAATCAAAGGAATAAACATAAACCCTAGTTTGGGAGTCTGCCTCCAGAAATCTAATACAGATTTTGGTTATCTTGAAGAAATAGAAATAAGACCAGGCCCATGCAACTAATTACCTTCTATTCTTCTGGTGGCTTCTGCATAACTTTCTGTGAGCTTTTAACATGAAAAACACCAAACATAACTGAAGCAACACGATATAGTGAAGTCAAAACCCAGTCATAAAAGCCCACTCTAGGCTTTTTCAAATAAAAATAACTAAGGCTATTTGTTGAACTCTGGTTAATAACTAGAACTTGAAAACTTCCAATTTGGCCAATAACTAATTGCTTGTCTGCCCTCACCTCCCTAGCCATGCCAGAGTCACAGTTAACAAAGTACATGAAGGACAGAGTCTCTTCATGTGGCTGATCTATGACATTACTTGTGAGTGGCCATATTTTCTATTATATGGAATATGGAACCAGGATGGCTTGTCTGATGTGAAAGGAAAATGAATAAACACACGTAAAGAACAGAGAAGTAAAAATGAGAGAGACAAACCCTGGTGGTCTGAAGTTTTGCTTGCATCCCCTTTCTAAAATCTGGTTATGATTTCTGCCCATGAAATTCATGAGATTCTCATATCCTTATATTATTCCATCATGCTCAACCCTTGTTATACCAGCAAGGTCTACTGGAACCAACTTTACTTTTTGAGTTTCTTTTTTGAGCAGTCCTAACTATCTGTAAGGACAGATACTTAAGACTTTCATTCTTTCTTAGACGTCTTCTAACAAACAAAGAAAAATTACTGATTTTTTAAATAAAATAAAACTCGGAGCACCTGGCCAGCTCAGTTGGTGGAGCGTGCAACTCGATCTCGAGGTTGTGGGTTCAAGCCCCACACTGGGATCAGAGATTACTTCAAAATAAAATCTTCAAAATAAATAAGTAATAAAATAAAATAAAACTCATTCTATCTTGCAATTACCATAAAGGGTCATTGAGCCCTTTATAAATCTAAGAATATTCACGAGGTTATAATGACCTTGTTTTTCTGTCTTTGAAACATTTTGATATTTTATCATCCTAAAAATTATTTTATCATTATTCACCAATTATTCTCAAGTAGGTTAAAAAAAAGTCTTATATAATAAGAAAACAGAAGCCTGACAGAATCACTCAGAAGAATGACGCAATAGTGAAATAACCAGTTTTCTGACTGCAGTGCCCGAAGTACTATACCACCTTTTAAAAAGGAAAAAGCTAGAGACACCCACCTCAGTAGCGTCTTTTTGGTTTTATTGTTTTTTGCTTTCAGTGAACACATGAAAATTCAGAACTTTTGTTTCCACAAAGAAAAGAAAACTGACAGAGGAAACATTTCAGTTATTAAGACAACTTAGAAGACAAATGTGAAGAGACAGAAAACAGCATTCCAGAGTCTGATGGTTGTGGTGAGCAGGTTGTAGAGGCAAAAATCCCAGCCAAATCTTCAAGTAAAAATACCCTAGAGGAATTTTCTCAAACTCCAAAATTAATGAGTGAACAATATATTTCTAAGAACAAAAAAGAAATGTGGTGTTCTCATCAAGTTAGTCATTCAACAGGAAAAGATTTTACCTCACAATATTTTGTGACAAGGCCCTGAGCCATCCCACTTTGCTAAATGGCTATGTGACGGTATTCTTTTACTATATATGATATTTGAACACCAACATTTACTTGATATAGTTCATATGTGGACAAATGCTGTAGCGAGGTGTGTATACAAAGGTGACTGGGAAGAAAAAGATAACATAAAGTGAAAAAAATTCAGTGGACTGATCATTCTAACTGGTATTTATATGTCTAATTGGTATTTATAAATCTAATTGATATTTATAAATTGGCTTTGTAATTATGGAGCAAAGATGACAGTCATCATCTCTTCAACAAAATCATAAGCCATCAAAGTTTTAAAAAATACTGGTTTTAATGACATGAGAAAAACCAAAGTCATGATCAGCTGAAACCTATTAGAGATGTAACTGAAATCTGGAATCAGTACTTACAAAATAACATGCATTTCAGTTCATGCATAAGAGTTATTAAAAAGCAATTAAATGCAAAGAACACTGTCTATTTTGAGTATATATGTTTTCCTTTTTTTTTTTTTAAGATTATTTATTTATTTATTAGAGAGTGAGCAGGAGAGAAACAGCATGAGAGGGGAGAGGGTCAGAGGGAGAAGCAGGCTCCCCGCTGAGCCAGGAGCCCGATGTGGGACTTGATCCCAGGACCCTGGAATCATGACCTGAGCTGAAGGCAGTCACTTAACCAACTGAGCCACCCAGGCATCCGAGTATATATGTTTTCAAAACCAGAAATATATGGAATAAAAATATGGACTTGCCATAAATAAGTCCTTTTTTAAAAAGATTTTTTATTTATTTTTTTTGAGAGAGAGAATGAGAGAGGACAAGAGCAGGGTGAGGAGCAGAGGGAGAAGCAGACTCCCCACTGATCAGGGAGCCCGATGTGGGGCTTGATCCCGGGACTCCAGGATCATGACCTGAGCCTAAGGCAGCTATTCAACCGATTGAGTCACCCTGGCGCCCCGCCATAAATAAGTTCCTATTAAAAAATTTTTTTTTAAAGATTTTATTTATTTGAGAGAGAGAGAGAATGAGAGAGAGCACATGAGAGGGGGGAGGGTCAGAGGGAGGAGCAGACTCCCCGCCGAGCAGGGAGCCCGATGCGGGACTCGATCCAGGGACTCCAGGATCATGACCTGAGCCAAAGGCAGTCGCCCAACCAACTGTGCCACCCAGGCGCCCCCTATTAAAATTTCTAATAAAGTTTTTCACTATCACTTTATTCCTACTTCTGTAAATTACTTACAAAATGATTTAATATAAAAAAAATTGGGGTCACCTGGGTGGCTCAGTCGTTAAGTGTCTCCTTCGGCTCAGGTCATGATCCCAGGGTCCTGGGATCGAGCCCCGCACTGGGCTCCCTGCTCCGCGGGCAGCCTGCTTCTCTCTCCCACTCCCCCTGCCTGTGTTCCCTCTCTCACTGTGTGTGTCTCTGTCAAATAAATAAAATCTTAAAAAAAATTTAGGAGTTCATTGGATCCAGATGGTAAATGTGATGAGACTTTTTCTTGGTATAGAGGGTTAAATTGAAGAAACCTAACTAATTCAGTCAGCTTCAAATATTAATGTCTGTAAGCAAACCTGATTTCCTCTGGAAAACACAATGCCCTCTGTCTATACTAAAACTTTCTAAATAGGGCTGCCTGGGTGGTTCAGTTGGTTAAGCATCCAACTCTTCGTTTTGGCTCAGGTCATGATCTCAGGGTTGAGGGATCGAGCCCCACAGCTCAGAGCCTGTTTGAGATTCTCTCTCCCTCTCCCTCTGCCCCTCCTCCACTCACACTCTTTCTTTCCCTAAAATAAACAAACAAAATCTAAGACTTTCTAAATAGAATTTTATATTTTTTAGTTTCCTGATGGCTTAATCATAGCTTCACCTTATTCCCTTATTACATAGTCATGTATGGGGTGAGGGTATGAAGTGTTTTTGTGCTGACACACAGCAAGAATCAGTCACCTTAGAAAACAAAGCCCTTGGGAAATCCAACAGTCTCTTTTCTTCTAGCATGTGAGTAGCTCAAGCTACTGTGAATAAGCATCAAATGAGGAAGGTGGCTTTTTTTCATTTGGGGATGCATTATACCAAAAATATTTCTAAACACTAGAATCATGCTTGCATTAACCCCCCATGAGAGATTTGAAGTGAGGTCAACAGGGGGACAGAAGAGTTCTCTCTCCCCTCTCAAGCTCAATAGAGAGCAGACATTCACTAAGCAGGTTCACCCTATTTACTTTTTTCCCCCAAATAAAACACTGGCGAATTTACCTAAATTAATGCCACTACATACATCTCTGCCATTTAATTCTTCTGGATGGGCCTGTACTAATTAATGAGTGCTTTCTCAAGGATTTCTTAGGCAGAGAAAAATTTTCTCTCTCAGCCGTACAAAGAAAGAAGTATTAAGTTCATCTGTCACCGAAGCATCTACTTATTAGGTAATTATACCTAACACCTCAAGTATCACCAAACTGCCATCGAGAATTGAGACAGAATACCATGACAATTCCTCTTGAGAGGTCCCTCTACATCCACCTTAGTAATCTGGGCCAGAGTTCAATAATGCTTGTCAGTAAATATTTTCTGGTATTTTAAATTCAATTTTCTCTGTTTATGGGCTTAGCAAAGAGGAAAACATGCTTACCACAGTCCCCTAAAAATATATTTTAATGAAATATTAAGTGTTCCCTCATTATTCTTATCCACAGGCTAAATTGTTGAGTGTCATTAGTATTTTACAGTAGATCCCATTTTAAATCATTTCATTTTCTTTACAGCTTTCCTTTGAACCCTTCCCAAGTTTTCCTCATCCCCATTAAGTACAATGTCCAGAGGTAGTCACCACGAGGCACTAACAATGGGAAAAAAAAATGGTAAAATTAGTTATACCTATACTCTTCTTTGTGTACAAATATCACTTTTTTTTCATGTTAGCAGATTAAAAAGGTCTAGACTAAATAGAATTGCATTCTTCATATTATACGTCAATAAATGTACTACTGCAATTGAGCACACTGTCAGAACACGGTAATTCCTTGATAAATTGTTGCCACTAGTATTTCTACACTAGGCCATTTTCCAACTTGCAGCATGTAAAAGATGATGGGAATATTAAACAGCAAAGTGGAATAATATGTAAATATATTCTTCATCTAAAAGATGATGATAACACTGAAAAAGAACTGGGATAAAGGGGAAGAAATAAAACTGGCAAGCAGTGCAGTAAAAAGAGAGAACTGAAAAACAGTATAAGTTACTGTCATGCCTTCAAAAAAGAAAAAAAAAATCTTAAGTTCAATAATAGTCTTTAATTTTCCTTACCTCTGATCTTAAGATTGTATGAATGGCTTCAATTTCCTTTCTTCTAGAATTAGGTAATTCTGCTACGAAAGAAACAGCATATACTGAATATATGATCAACACCATGTGAATAAACAGGCATTTTAAAGTACATATATTTCACTGAGCTTTCAACAGAATGGTATGCTGATCTGAGAATAAACTCAGAAGACGTATACCACTTGATTTTTATCACAATTTCCTATTGCCACATATGTGCTTTATCATCATGTAAGTCATTCTTTTTGCCTATCTTTTTTTTTTTTTAAAGATTTTATTTATTTATTTTGTGAGAGAGAGAATGAGAGACAGAGAGCATGAGAGGAAAGAGGGTCAGAGGGAGAAGCAGACTCCCTGCTGAGCAGGGAGCCCGATGCGGGACTCGATCCCGGGACTCCAGGATCATGACCTGAGCCAAAGGCAGTTGCTTCACCAACTGAGCCACCCGGGCGCCCCTATTTTTGCCTATCTTTTGTACCTAGGTAGGACATCTACATTTCCCCCCTGGAAGTGTTCATTAAAATTTTATTATGGAAAATTGAGTTTTACAAATTAAATCTCTCTCTGTGGGCTTAGTTTAATTTTAGACGAAACTTATACAACTGGGGTTTAGGCCCTACTTCTAACTTCTGCTCCCAATCTATCAAATAATAATAACCCCTAAAGAAAGAATAAAAATGCACTAAAAAAACCACTTATGTCAAGTAACATGGGCATTATTTAAAATGGGAATGAGCTCAGTCTGCTCTTGTACATTTTCATTTAAAAAGAGTCAGAGGGTGCCTGGGTAGCTCAGTCATTAAGCATCTGCCTCCTTCGGCTCAGGTCATGATCCCAGGGTCCTGGGATCGAGCCCCATGCCAAGCCCCATGTCGGGCTCCCTGCTCTGCGGGAAGCCTGCTTCTCCCTCTCCCACTTCCCCTGCTGTGTTCCCTCTCTCGCTGTGCCTCCCTCTGTCAAATAAATAAAATCTTTAAAAAAAAATAAAAATAAAAATAAAAATAAAAGGAGAGTCAGAGACAGGGCACCTGGCTGGCTCAGCCAGTGGAGCGTGTGACTCTTGATCTCGGGGTCGTGAGTTCAAGCCCCACATCGGGTGCAGAGTTTACTTAAAAAAAATAATATTAATTTTTGTGGGGCGCCTGGGTGGCTCAGTCATTGGGCGTCTGCCTTCAGCTCAGGTCATGATCCCAGGGTCCTCAGATCGAGCCCTGCATCGGGCTCCCTGCTCCGCGGGAAGCCTGCTCCTCCTTCTCCCACTCCCCCTGCTTGTGTTCCCTCTCTCGCTATGTCTCTGTCAAATAATGAATAAAATCTTTAAAAATAATTTTAAAGGGGCGCCTGGGTGGCTCAGTCGGTTAAGCGACTGCCTTCGGCTCAGGTCATGATCCCGGAGTCCCGGGATCGAGTCCCACATCGGGCTCCCTCCACGGCGGGGAGTCTGCTTCTCCCTCTCATGCTCTCTGTCGCTCATTCTCTCTGTCTCAAATAAATAAATAATAAAAAAAAATCTTTAAAAAAAAACCCAAGAACAAAAAAGAGAGTCAGAGGTCAGCTCTGTCAAAATGGCACTATTGATGCTACCAGAACATCATCATCAGTTAAGATTTTTTTTCTAGGTGCTAGTATTTTTCATTAGTCACAATACTTTAATACCATAGAAATAACTTCTCTGAGGGAAAAAAAAGAACTTCTCTGATTTATAGTTTAAATCAAAAGAAAATACAAGTGACATCCAATAGAGTGACAAACCCACTTTTCTTGTTTTGAAAATCACCAGGTGCAGGTGCTTCTGTGGTTGTTTATACATCTTGCTTGAACTCTGACAGGACTGTCTAACTGCTACTCAGAACAAATTATAATCTAGTCTGTTTAGGAGGGTCATTGCTAGAAGCAGAAATTGTTTCAAAGAGGGATAAAATAGGTTTATGCAGCCCTCCTCTCTTACCTCCTTCCAAAAAAACACACACAAAAAAACCAAAAAACCTGGTCTTTTTAAGAATAAAGGGGCGATACTATGCAGACCAAAAAATTCTTCCTCGCTGAGGGAAAACAAAACAACAGCTACTCTTTATTAATGCTTGCCATCTGCTGGGCATTTTACACTCATGATTTCATTTAATTCTCCCAACCCCATGATAGGTATGATTACATCTATTTAACAGATAAGGAAACTCTGCTTTATAGAGGTTAAGTATTTAAAAATTTGCCAAAGACCCACAATCTATAATGCATGGAAGTGGAATTTCAACCCATGTCTAACTGAAAAGCCCAAGTTCCTAACCCTGAATAAATCAGTACAGTTTTTGTACAAGAGCAACTTTCTGGTATGTACAAATATGTACTTCAAGCTGTACCAACAGTGCTATTTTGAAACTGTTATCTTGTTCACTGCTGGCACAGGGTAGACACTCCATAAATACCTGTTAAATGAATAAATGAACTGTACTCTGACCCTTTCAATGATTTATAAAATCTATTGATTTTATAGATTTTATAGATTGATTAGGTGTTAAGCAAGTCCTATTTTAACAGAAAGGGAAATAATAAGAGCATTAAGCAACTTTGCAGATTTTTAATACTGAGCAATTTTTTTTACTGAGCATCTACTATGTACCAAGGAAGGTGCCAAACACTGGTAATATAAGGATAAAAATATATATATAGTCCCTACCCTGGGCATCAAGAAAAGAGGTAAATTATAACTCAACATGGTAAGTGCTCTCAAAGAGAGATCCACAAGATCACATGCAATCAACTCAGCCTGCCATGGACTGAGAATGGTTTCACCAAGTACCTGGCACGCGAGCAAAGTCAAATAGGAAAAAACTGTTTTCCAAGCAAAGAAGGGTAGAGGAGGAAGTAGAAAAGGAAGGCCTTTCCATGCAGAGGCTTGGAGTTGTGTAGGTACTTCACAAAGTTCCATGTGGCAAAAGCTCTGGGTATAAGCGCTTATGTGTGTGAACATGCATATGTATGGCAATTTGGAGAGAAGAGGAGTTAATAAGAGGTAAGACTAGAAAAGGGAGGTTGACCTCAGATAGGTTTCTGGTCTCCCAAAACTAAGAGGTTTGGATTTTATCCTGTAAGGAACAGAGCTAAAAGATTTTAAAGCACCTATGTTTTAGAAAACTGGCAGCACACAGAAAAAGAAAATGGAAATGGAGTATGGAGAAATGGGTGACAGGATGGGAAGGAGAAAGTGCATGGGAGAGAGAAGGAGGGGGGTCTGAACTAAAGGAAAGGGGTAAAAAAGGAAAGGACGAATATAAGAAACAATTCTGGTATAGAATGAATAAGATTTGGTGACCAACTGGAAACAGGAAATGGAAGAGGCAAAACAAAGGTGACAAAGATTTCTAGTTCAGTAGATTGGGCAGATGATGAAACCATTAAGAATGAGAATACAGAAGTACATTTGACAGGAAGAACAAATGCATTCCACCTTAAGCCTATAGGACAGTCAGGTGGCGGGGGGGGATGCATATTTTCTAGGAATAGCCAACTGTTTTCCCCTACCTAGGCTACAAGGAGAGACTAGTCATTTCCCATGTCATCCAGCTCTTTTCTGTTCTAAATTTCAAGGTCACACGATCCTTTATGGAACACAGGGAGAGAGAATCCCTTTCACTCTCATCCTCAACCTGTCCCACCTGATGCAACTCCCACCCAAGGTAAAATGGATTTCACCAGCTCTTCAATGCTTCTCCTTTCTAAAAAGACAGAAATTCTAAATATACTTTCTTTTTCTCAAACTATCTTTCTCTACTTCAACCCAATAAACTGGAAGTTTCAATTATATCAGGATAAAAAAATTAAACCAGAATGCTAATTAATTTATAAGAAATAAAATTAGCCAAGGAAGTGCTCTCATCCAAAAGACCAGCCCATCGTCTCTGTGGAGGCAGACTTCCATTGAAATTAAAGTACTCTTGGGGCACCTGGGTGGCTCAGTCTTTAAGCATCTGCTTTCGCCTCAGGTCATGATCCCAGGGTCCTGGAATCAAACCCCGCATCGCGCTCCTGCTCGGCGGGAAGCCTGCTTCTCCCTCTCCCACTCCCCCTGCTTGTGTTCCCTCTCTCGCTGTGTCTCTCTCTGTCAAATAAATAAATAAAACCTTAAAAAAAAAAAAAAGAAATTAAAGTACTCTTTAATTAATAAAGAAAGAACTCTTTAGATCTAAATACTACTTGCGGAAAGAAATGTCAAGAAATCAAAATATTAACGTAACTATCGATTACTATGTAACTCTGGGTCACTATTCATTAGTAAAACAAAACAAGGACTTCAAAAATGAGTGAAAGTTGCTAAGGATTGGTAGCGTATCTTGTTTTATTGTCGAAGAATGGGCAATTAGGCACAAAAATACATTTCAGCTGGAACGCTGTGTCACCAGAATAAGCAAAAACATAAATAGGAAAAACTTATAGCCATGTTTAACAATATATTCAAGTCAGAAAGGGCTTAAGATTCACTAAATATTTTAATAAGTTGTTTCAATTGTTACAAAACTCGAAGGAAAAAAGTAACTATGTGTCATGCACAGATACTTTTTAATTGTGTCAGTATAAAAGAAAAGGATCAAAATCAGATCCGCCCCCAAGCTAAAGGCAAAGTAAGCGGTGGGCGTGGAAGAACCAAACAAAAATAAACTACTCCATGTAGGAGCAGTTTCCCTCCACTCTGACATACCCACAGTATTCAATGGGAGAAGAACCAGAACCCTTCCCCGGACCCCAGTGTCTTTCATCAGAGAAAATCTGTTAAGAGGCAAAAGAAGTATAACGAAAAAAGGGAGGACTGACACTCCCGACGGATGTAAGTGGGAACCGATCGGGCGCTCCCAGGGCCCCAGAAAAGCCCTCCCTCCCATCGCTCCAGCTGTTACCTTCCACTTCCTCCGTGCCCTCCATCAACATATCCTTTGTAAAGTTTGAAATCTGGTCAGTGAGGGAAGCCAGGCTGCCTCCGACTTGACCCAGAGACTGGCCCAAGCCGGAGCCGAGGCCCCCAAGCCAGGACGACATCGCTGCGGTTTAGAGAACGATCTGGTCCGCTCCGAGAAAAGCGTCCAGCGTCGTCGGACGATCCCGCCAAATGTCCTCGAGCCGCCGCCTTCACGGGACCAATCCAAATCAAAACACTCAAGATTCGATAACACAATGAGGGGTTCCTAGGCAACGCCGGCTTCGGGGGGCTCCCACTAACCGCCGGACTCTGCCTAGAAACGCAGAGGCCTGACCTGGGACGTTACCAGGGGCCCGCCTCCAGTGCCACTGTCAACCCCGCGAGGCCTCTGCTCATTCCCACGACTTCCCAACGTCCAGGTTGGGCCACTTCTTCCTCTGCTTTAGTGACTTCCCCCAGTTCCGTGGGCAACTCCTGCCAACTCGACGCCAGCCGCCATGACACCCACTCTGAACGCGGCAACGGATCATAGAGAGGCGCCGCGCTGGCGCAGAAGGGCTCTGCGGAGCTGCCGGACGTGTCCTTGGCGCAAGGGAGCATGGGATCGCGGAGGACCGAGAGCGGGCGCCTGGGGCCGCATACCTCCGGCGCAGGGGGCAAGGTCAGCTTCCACGTAGCGCCCCGGCTTTGGCCTCTGAGGGAGTGGTCTCCAGAGCCAGGGGTGACGCGGCGGTCCCCGCCCGCTGCACCTGCCCTTCGGGCAGAGCCCTTCGTCAGTGGGTGCCTCTGGAAGCCGGCGTGGCCCGGGAAGCCCAAGAACCCTCACGGTGTCGGTGAAACCTGAGTGTTTAATTCTGACTGCACGCAGCCAGCGGTGCGAGGGCACTCGGCAGGGTCGCTGCACTGCGCAGCAAGCGGTTTTACTTATCACAGTTACTGTGCTGATTCTGCAACAGCCTGTCGGGCTGCTCTGTGCCCAACACTAACGATGGGAGCTCGGGATACACAGAGAGGATGGGCTGCAAACTCGTGTCCAGGCAGGAGACACACGTTGGTTACTTTCTGTAGTAGTCATTTTTCCTGGTAGCTTTACAGCTCATAGTTGAAACCCTGCCTTCTCTAATATACCAAGAGCTTTGTTCATGAAGCCGGTAAAACACAGACCACCTTTAAAAAAAAAAACTCATTAAAGGACAGCAGGACAACTTACTATGAAGAAGTGCTGTTCTAACAGAAGCTCTCCTATGGTGTTGGTGGCACTAAGTGTGCAAGTGCCCACCCCTCTCACAGTCCTGTTACACGAGTGGGTGCACACAGCAGAGTGTCCTGCCTTGCTTGAGGGGAAGAGAGGTCACGTGACTTACAAGTATGGGGATGCATTACCTGGCCAGAGGACTATCACGTTTTTTGCTTTAAAAAGAATGGGTCTGCAGTCCTTTTAAGCATAGCACTAAATATCCTGGCATCTTTCTCTTTGATTTTGTTTACAAGAGGGGTCACTGCAGATTACACTATTTGTGACTGGAACATTGGGAATGCCTCCACTATTTAGAATCTGATGGCCCCAGGCAATAGCAGCTCTCCCTGAAACCTGAATGCTTTTAAAAGAAAATTGCATCCCATTCTGGAAGTGTTTATTAAATGTTTTATTTGTAAGACATCAGTGCCCAAGGGTTAGATGTGCAGACTCCAGGGCCTGACTGCCTGGAGCTGTTACTTATTAGCTGTACGACCTTCGGTGGGTTACTTAACCTCTCTGTGCATCAGTTTCTTTTTTGTAAAATGGAAAATGATAATAATAGTGTCTACTGGGTGGGGTCGTAAGGAGGATTAAATAGGGTAATATTTTTAAGTGCTTGGAACAGTGCCTGGTACCTGGTGAGTTCTATTTAAGTGTTTGTAAAGTTTCAAAAATGTGGCATACAGATGACCTGCAAGTTGATGTGTCTACCATTATTCTGGGCACTGGGAGTACAGCAGGAGAAAAAAAAACATGTAGTCCCTGGTCTCATGGAGCTTGCATTCTACTGGGAAGGGACAGATGATAAATAAAATGTAATAAATATAGACAAGTAGTGATGACTGCTTGGAGGAAAAAAACACAGGGTCAGGATCATATGGAAAAGATAGGAGAGAGGGCACTTGTAATGTTATAGAAGGTAGTCAGGGAAGGCTTCACTGATAAGGTGATACTTGAACAGATACTTGAAGGAATTAAGAGAATGAGATATGTCAGGGCACCTGGCTGGCTCAGTCGGTAGAGCATGTGACTCTTGATCTCAGGGTTGTGAGTTTAAGCTCCACATTGGGTCTAGAGCTTGCTTAGGGGGAAAAAAAAGTGAGATATGTGGATATATATGGAAAAGAGCAGTACAGGCAGAAAGAAACAGCTGCTGCAAAGGTCCTGAAGCAGGAGGGTCCTTGGCAGGTTAGAGGATTAGCAAAAAGGCTGGGATGGCTGGAGCAGAGTGGGGTGAGGAAGGGTGATTAAGTGATGGGGACAAAAAGAGTGGGAGGGCACAGAGCACATAGGGCCTGGTAGGCCATATTGTAAGGGCTCTGGCTTTTACTGAGTAGGATGGGGCACTATTAGCAGAGGGGAAAACTGCTTTGAACAGAGGAGTCACATAAACGGGACCTAACTGGGTTTCTGGACCATAGTGAAAAGTTTAGCTAGTGTAAATCAAGCTTTTATTGCCTACAGCTGTAAATTCTCTGGAGAGCCATCCTATAAATTCATGTCATGCCATAAAGATACTGCAATTAATGAAGAAAACAAACACAATTACATGCCTTTACATCATTTTTTTTAAAAGATTTTTTTTTAAAGGTTTTATTTATTTATTTGACAGAGAGAGACACAGCGAGAGAGGGAACACAAGCAGGGGGAGTGGGAGAGGGAGAAGCAGGCTCCCCACTGAGCAGGGAGCCCGATGCGGGGTTTGATCCCAGGACCCTGGGATCATGACCTGAGCTGAAGGCAGACGCTTAACGACTGAGCCATCCAGGTGCCCCACATCATTTTTTTTTAAAGATTTTATTTATTTATTTGAGAGAGAGAGAATGAGAGACAGAGAGCATGAGAGGGGGTAGGGTCAGAGGGAGAAGCAGGCTCCCCGCTGTGCGGGGAGCCCGATGCGGGACCCGATCCCGGGACTCCAGGATCATGACCTGAGCCGAAGGCAGTCGCCCAACCGACTGAGCCACCCAGGCGCCCCTTTACATCATTTTTTAAGTAACATAAAAAGCTATGTCCTGAAAGTTCCTTATGGGGTATTTTTTTTTCCTCTGGGATGAACTATGGCCCAAGAGACTTAAAGAATGATTCTGATAAATAACATGATGTTTGGGATATGCTTCAAAGTAATGAGAGCAGAGTAGATGAAACAGGAATTGCCAGGAATTGATCATTGTTGAAGCTGGGTACATAGAGGTCCATTATACTAGTCTTTTACTTTTGCATATATTTGAAATTTTTCATAATAAAAGTTAAAAGACATCCAAGTTTGATGAAGTTTGGGCTGAAGATAACTTCTCCTTTTCCTGCCAAATATCCCTGTAGCTAACATGGATGTTCATTATCACATAATGAGTAGCAAAACCAGCCCTGCACAATCAAACATTTCACATCAGAAAGAGCCCATGAATCTGAGTGGCTCCAGGTAATGCGATCTAGGCTGCCTAGCTGAAATTCTGAACCTAGGATTTTTTTTTTTTTTTTTTTTTTTTTAAGAGAGCCAGCGCACTATGGCAGGGGTGGGGGCAGGGGGCTCAGAGGCAGAGAGAATCTTAAACAGGCTCCATGCCTATCACAGAGCCCGATGTGGGGCTGTCTCATGACCCTGAAATCATAGCCCGGGCTGAAACCAAGAGTTGGACGCTTAAATCACTGAGCCACCCAGGCGCCCCCTGAACCTAGGATTTTTGAAACCTCAATAGCTAGAAACAAAAAGAAGGCAAACAAAAATATTATTGGCTGGAACCTGGTTTCCGTTTCTCAAGTGGTGGGATCATCAATACTTCTCTAGAAAAAACAGTTCCTTTCCTGTGAGAAGACTATCTAAATGGGTTTATTTATGCAAGTGTAAAGCAAAAAAAAAACATTTTGCTTTATTTTTTAAAAGATTTTATTTATTTATTTGACAGAGAAAGAGCGAAAGCAGGAACACAAGCAGGGGGAGTGGGAGGGAGAAGCAGGCTTCCCGCAGAGCAGGGAGCCCGATGCAGGGCTCGATCCCAGGACCCTGGGACCATGACCTGGGCTGAAGGCAGGAGCTTAATGATTGAGCCACCCAGGCGCCCCCATTTTGTTTTAAAGATTTTATTTATTTATCTATTTATTTATTTATCAGAGAGAGGGAGAAAGCACAAGCGGGGGGAGCGGCAGGCAGAGGGAGAAGCAGGCTCTCCGCTGAGCAGGGAGCCTGATGTGGGGCTCGATCCCAGGACCCTGGGATCATGACCTGAGCCGAAGGCAGATGCTTAACCGAATGAGCCACCGAGGTGCCCCTGATGCTCTGAAACATGTTAATAATGCTGTGTTTTGCGATGGGTTGTTCATAGTTTCATTCATTATGCTGGGCATTCAGCCAACGCTTTCAAAAACCATGTCTTTTAGTTCTGCAAATTATTTAAAAGGGTGTTTTGACTTGTTTGTTTTTTATTTGATGAATGCCTCCTCTCTGGGGAATCTGCTATTTTCGGAGACTTTTAATCAGTCCTCTTGATTTCAGTCCACATCTCACCCCCACCTTCCAAGATAGTTGTTGCTTTCGTTTCCTGTTTGCTATTGGGTGTACTTCTCTTCAACACGGTATTCAGCTTCCTCAGCTCTGCTCACTCCCGTACAGACTTTCCATCTTTGCCCAAAATGCTACATCTCACTTCTGCTGTTGCCTCGCTTAGCAGTGGCTAATCATTCCCCAGAGTCTGTTCCCCCCTTCGTGCAAAAACCCTAACTTTTTGCCTGGATGCGTGGTAGAGCAGAAAATGCCAGGGCCCCCTCCTGATGCCTTCATCCCTTTACCACTTTTGTGCACACCTGTTCTTGGGATGCTTTCACTCTCAACAGGTGTTCCTCTCTGGCAGAGGACTGCCTTCAGGCTCCCAGAGCCCACACTGCGTGTGTGCCCAGAAATGCTGAAACAACCTTGTTTAGTAGTATTTAAAATGATGCAGCTCCCCTGCCCACGTTGTAACAGCTCCAAGATGTGAATATACTGTGTCCGGCCAGACCTGTCTGCAGGATTGAGGCTTTGCTTATTGTTACACCCTTGCTTGCCTTCCTTTCCTTATTCCACTTTCTTACCCCACCGTGCCCCTTCCCTTACTTCCTGGAAATACTTTTTATTTTTTTAAGATTTTAGTTATTTGAGAGAAAGAGTGCATGAGTAGGGGTAGGGGCAGAGGGAGTGGGAGAAGCAGACTCTCTGCTGAGCGGAGAGCCCAATGTGGGTCTTGATGTGGGGTTCAATGGGGGGCTCAATCCCAGGACCCTGAGATCATGACCTGAAATGAAGTCAGACGCTTAACTGACCGAGCCACCCAGGTACCCCTGAAAACACGTTTTAAAAAATCATTTTCACAGGAATCCTCATCTTGGGGTCTGCCTCTAGGATGCCCAAGCTAAGACTCATGACCACCCAGAATAAAAACCATTTTACAGGGCACCTGGGTAGCTCAGTCGTTAAGCATCTGCCTTCAGCTCAGGTCATGATCCCGGGGTCTTGGGATCGAGTCCCACATCGGGCTCCCTGCTCGGCGGGAAGCCTGCTTCTCCCTCTCCCACTCCCCCTGCTTGTGTTCCTGCTCTCGCTTTCTCTCTGTCAAATAAATAAAATCTTTTAAAAAAATAAAAATAAAACCATTTTATAGCTGGGAGTGGCCATGTGATTCAGTTCTGGCCCATGTAAATATAAGTGGAAATGGCATATGCAACGTCAAGGAGGTAACCTTAAAGAAAAGGCACATGGGGGCACCTGGCTGGCTCATTCAGTAGAGCATGTGACGTTTGATTTCAGGGTCGTGAATTCGAGCCCCACTTTAGGCTATAGATATTACTTAAAAAAAAAAAAAGGGCGGGCACATGGCCTTCTTCCATCCTCTTTTTGCTTTCTGACTGCTGGGATGCAGATGTAATCATGGGCTCCGCAGCAGCTTTCTTGAACCATGAATTAATCTTAGCAATGAAGCCACCCATGTATGTAAAGCAAGAATTTGCTTTACAGAAAGCAGATTCTTTTAAAGTTTTTTTTTTTAATTTATTTATTTGAGAGAGACACAGAGATATTGATAGAGAGCACTTTCTGGGGAGGAGAGGGAGAATCAGGCTTCCCGCTGAGCAAGGAGCCTGACACGGGGCTTGATCCCAGGACCCTGAGATCATGACCTGAGCCAAAGGCAGACACTTAACCCACTGAGCCACCTAGGCGCCCCCAGAAAGCAGATTATTAAAAAAAAAAAAAATCTTTGTGTGTTGCCCAATCAGCTCTGATTTCCTTAAGATGAGAGAGAAAAAACTTAGAGCTTATAAAGTCATATATTAAGTTTTTCTAGGACAACCAAATCTAAAGGCTGATGTCTAAGTGAAGAGCTATGATATTGTTGCTCATGCTTCTATAATATGATTGTGTCCTGGACGAAAAGGGGCAGAGAGAGACAGAAGGAGTATAACTGGGAGATATCTGGATATTAATCCCTACAGTTGATGATGTGGATTAACAACCAAAATATGCTAAGATTTCAAAACGGAACTATAATCGTCTGATAGTGATGAAAACAATTGCATAGATGTAAGAGGAAGAAAAACAAAATGCACAATTGGGGAGTGGGAGCCTTGCCTGAAATCCTGATCTGAGGAATGTTAAGCAGTGTCTTTAATGCTAAAAATACAGGCAGTTCTTTGGATTGCTTAAGGTGAGCACTGGCATGCTCTTTGTTAGATGTAGTTACTAACCTTTTAAAAGATTATTTTTTCGGGGGCGCCTGGGTGGTTCAGTCAGTTAAGTGTCTGACTCTTGATTTCGGCTCAGGTCATTAACTCAGGGTCGGGGGGAGTGAGCCCCGAGTTGGGCTCCATGCTCAGCTGGGTGTCTGCTTGAGATTCATTCTCTCCCTCTTCCTCTGCCCCTCCCTCTGCTCACGCTCATGCAGGAGGCACGCTCTCTCAAATAAATAAAGCCTTAAAAAAATTTTTTTTAAAGTCGTGGGAATATTCTAGAAAGAAGTGGGGAATATTTTAGAGAATGGAAGCAGATGTCTTGGTATAATAGCAAAAAAATACAATACAAACTTAGCTGTATTTATAAAAGCTTACATAAATTGTCTACATCCTAATTCTGTATTTCTTCACTACCTGGTAGCCTCTTTCAGCCTTCTCTCTGTTCCCCTGAGACAAGCAGCCACCCCTCATCTCAGGGCTGCTGCGCTTGCTGTTTCCTCCTCAGGCAGGTATCATGCCCCTCACCTCTGCACGGCTGCCTCATGATTTTTCAGGTGTCTGTGTGAAGGTCACCTCTGCAGAGGCCTCTCTTGAATCCAGAACAAAACGGCTCTCCCTTTCAATCACACTCCATTACATCACCCTGTTTGTCTTCATATCTCACAGAACAAGCACAGTTCTTTACGTGTTATGAAGTTATGTTCCTTAAAGGTCTCCTCTGCGTAACAGCCAACCAGAATGCAAGCAGCGTGAGAGCACAGTATCTTATTCATGACTGTTTCCAAGGACCCAGAACCATTCCTGGCACATGGGGAGCGCTCAAATGTTTTGTTGAATGAGTGAATGAATGCCACAGTTATTGTGTTTCTCTAGCAGCCCAAGACAGAGGGTGGCGGTGGATTCCCAACACAGAAAGAACGGGAACAATGGTGGGGGAGAACAGGGCACAGTGAAGGGTGGTAGTCCAGTTGAAAGAGTCCTCCCAGCAGGGGATGGCCAACAAACTTCTGGGGCTGGGATACCAAAAGAGAGAAGGGAAGGAGTTGAGGAGAATGTGAGGGAGTACCTGGGGGTGGGAAATACCCGCAAGGAGGCCTGCTAGGACTACAGTGTGTAAAGGGGAAATGTTAAGAGAACAGGTCAGCCTGACCCAAATTACTTAAAAAATGAATTTCTGAGCATTTGGTGACACAGATACAAATGGTTAAAGGGTCCTCAAACATGCAAATCTTCAGGATAAAGAGAACCCTCAAATTCCCTTTTATAAAAGATAAAGTTTTTAGCTAACATAAAACGGGCCTTCGAATCAACTTATATTTCACGGGGCCCACAAGTAGGTGTTGAGATCAGAGCCATTTGGTGGCATCCAAATTCAATGAAATGGTCCTTTTAAGCATTAAGCTATGAGGTTTTGCTAAAAAGATTCATGTAATCAATTTGAAAATTTTGTATTTCAGTATTTGTGCCCAACCGTAATTAAGGATAAAATGGATATACAACCTTCATTATGATTTGAGGACTCTAGAATCCTCGATCAGTCCAAGTGGGTGGATTCCAATTACTACAGTTGGATTCTGGTGTCCAGAGTTGGGTGAGGAAAAAACAGCACTCATCAAAATTGTTACCAACGTGGGGCGCCTGGGTGGCTCAGTGGTTACACGTCTGCCTTCGGCTCAGGTCGTGATCCCGGGGTCCTGGGATCAAGCCCCGCATCGGGCTCCCTGCTCTGCGGGAAGCCTGCTTCTCCCTCTCCCACTCCCCCTGCTTGTGTTCCCTCTCTCCCTGTGTCTCTGTCAAATAAATCTTAAAAAAAAAAAAAAAAAAATGTTACCAATGTGCTTTTTTTTAAGCCCTCAGGCTTAAAAAAAAAAATGGAGCAACTATTTAAAAATCAAATTTCAAGTAAAAATTTGGACTTCGTGTCTCTTAGAAAAAAGAGGAGAGGTTCCAGTAATAATGGGTCCTTGGGCAGCCGTGAGCTGGAATGGAGTTATCAATGCCCCCGCCCTTTTATTCATCACTCCAGCCCATAAAGCAACGCCTCTCAAACTTGAATCTGCATGTGAATTCCCTGGGGGTCTTGTTAAAAATGCAGGTCCTGAGCCAGTAGGTGTGGCCTGAAGCTCTGCATTTCTGAAAAGCTCTCAGGTGGTGCAGAGGCTGCTGGTCTTCCCACCACCCTTCGCGTAGCAAGGCGAGCAATTAACCGTCAATACAAATAAAAACAGAAATAAAAAAGCAAACATTATCTTTATTTAATAATCTTTGATATTTAAAATACAACTCATGGAACATCCACATTAACAATAGAATCCTCAGTGTTCAACAGTGCTTTGGAAGCCTGGCTTTTCTACGGACCAGACAGGAAGGCCTGTGTGTGTAGTAACCGCAACAGAGCTTGGAGGGGGGCACACACAGAGAGGGCTGCAGAGTTGGGTCCTGAGCAAATGGCACTGCCACAGGGCACTGGTGTCATGGCCAAAAGACAATGCTCTTTCAGGTGTTTTTTGTACTTGAATTTCAAATAGTTTATACAGAACAGTAATTTTTACAAAGTTATTTCTAGTAGTCCAGTGTTGTAGAAATTAATTTTTCACATTCAAATGTACATTTTTCTATTTAAAAAAAAAATTTAAAAAGTTCCTGGAGACATTCGCCTTTGCCCTATGCAAGAAACAGGTGAAGTGCTTCCTAAATGAATCAGGAATTTTCACATATATTTCACTATTGCTTCCCATTCCTTGTCTGTGAATCCATAGTTTTAATTAAAATATTTACTGATACACTATTGTGAATTCAACATGCCAATTACTGTAAATTTAGAAATTATGTTACTAGCATTAATTCTTAAAATGTCAGAACATTTTGGGGAAAAAAATAGCAAAGATTTTCTTCAAATTAAAAAAAAATCAAAATTCAAGAATTAACCATGTCAGTCTTTTCATTCATAAAAGTAAAATGGAACAAAATATTTTCCCTAATATAAGACTTTAAAAAAATACAAGCCAGTTCATCTTTTTAGCAAAAGCAGCTGATTCATGAAGGGACCAGGAATAAAGGAAAATTTTTCTTTTGAAAATATGAAAAATTATTGACACTGCTAAAATGATTAGTTGATCCAATCTGTTTTTCTTAATTAAGATCACATATATAATATCTCCATACTTGTTAGGGCCCAGATACAACAAACGATTTACTTTTAGAGTAGTAGTCGTTGGGCTCTCCAGTTGCACATAAAGTTTTAAATAGGAAGTCATCAATATTATTGAGTTCTCCTGAGAATTTAAAAACATCGAGATTTATTTCAACTGGAGATATTTTCATTTCTATCACTGTATTTTGCTTATGCACTGACTCAATCTTCTTTAAATTTGCATGGGACCAAGAGGCCAATGTTAAGACATTTAATAAATCTTGGCACTAGCATGAAACTACTTAAAAAGAGTATCAAACATGCAGACATTCAAAATGTGATTTAGGCTCTGACAGGAATAAAATTTACTTTATTCAACTCAATATTAAAGGAAAAAAACACAGACTATTGGTAGTTTTGCCTATAATGACCTTCAACAAGTGTTGAACTTTTTTCCTTATTAACTTTGGCATGAATAAAGTCTTAATTAAGGAAAATAAAGTTTTAAAGAAGCAAAAAAGCTTAAATATTCTGAACTGTAAATTATTTGACCAAGATCTTAAAAGTTAATAGTTTACCTGCAGCAATCTTTTCAAACAATTTACATTACTGAAATATTTGTATGTGAATTACTCTAAAAAATGTTTGATGGTTTTAGAGCAGAGGTTAACTACTGTTAATTTCTTTTAACTACTGTGAATTTTTAAAACATAAATAACTACTTCTTATATCCATGACATCTCAAAATATGAAAGTGGTGTTTCCAAAACTTGTTTAAACACTAGCATCACCACTGTACGTATTTTATCCTGGTAACACAATTTATACATTAGAAAAATGACACCAACAGTTTAAATATTAAACATTAAGGTGTTCCCAATTGGTAAAACAGAATGGAAATCTTTATATAGAGTTCTTAGCCGGACAGTTATTGTGAATTTCATTGTTTCTAACTTTCTTGCAGGTTGTTTACAGTGAATAACAGTTCCTGATGTGTGAACTATACCTTTGTATAACTAAGTTTTTTGATACTGTAGTTATGAGCATTGGCATCTCTTCATACTGGCCATTCAATTAAGGAATGGAATCTAAATTAAGTTTAAGCCAATCCAAACAAGTTGGCAGTTCTCTAGTCATTCTGGATCTGCCTGCCAAATGCAACATTCGTAAGAAATTAAATAAACACATTCAAATGTATCCAGTGTGTGCTCAGCTCTGCTGTAAAAAAAAAAAACAACAAAAATCCCTAAGTGAAGGTCAACATGACGTATTTCCTTAAGTGCTTTAATAAAGGCGTGTAATATAAGAACTTTATAAACTCTAAGGTTAAAACTTTCAAATGCATATTTCTTTTCTCATTTTTATATTAGGTAACTCATCCATTCAAGTGTATGAAAAGTTTAATGTAATTTTTCAATGGGACAAGGTAAAAACTAATATCCATGGAAAACAGGACAAGCATATTGAGGATAACTACAGAAATGTTCAATCTTAAAATATTTTGGTTTATAAATCTTGAGGGAGCAGTACTAAACTCCAACATCCCTTGCAGTTCTAAAGTTTTAGAACTCTTCTGAAACATTTTCAATTCTCAAAAGAAAACTTTAGATTTTAAAGTGGTCTACTTTTGCAAGGGAAACTTCAGAAAACGTTATTTGGCACAAAATAATGACTAAAAAAAAATCTGTCTCTATCCAAAAAAAAAAAAAAAGCTATTTCATAATCATAAAAGGCATTTTTTCATCTCTTTTCACCTTGGCAATAAATCCTAGGTCAAAAAAATTTCCCTGATAAAATGTGTCCAGCCATACACTGGTCATGGCAACACATCATACTTTAATGTTCTATGTTGTTGGCTGAAATTTCCTAACTTTTAGCTTATGAACAATTCAACATTCCAAACGGCTTCAAAGGGCGTGGAGAATGAGGGATGGGGAATCAGTGACAGAATCCGAAATGTCCATTTCAGAGAGACATAGTTAATTTTCACCAAAATCATACCACTGTATCGACCCAGCAAGAAACTCTCTGTGCATCCCAATTAAAGAATGTTTATCAAAACTAAAGGCTTTCTTATTTACAGACCCATTAAGTACTGTGTGACTTCTGTAATTCTTAAGCTACTTAAACATGATGTGAGTGTCAAAACACAGTATAAATGTAAATGTACTTTTGTTAGTAGATTATTTTCATGTTCCAGAGCATCATCTCTGGCAAGCGATACCTACTACAAGATATGCAGAAGAAGCAGACATCTACGTTCCGTGACTCCACCGTAACCAGAGAGCTCTGGTCACAAGAGAGAATAAAATGAAGCTGCCGCTAAATCGAAAGCCAAATTTTGTCTCTCATACATTCATGGTGGTATTATTTGTTAAGTCTGACACAGAAGGAAACTTGCTTGCATACTGTGCTTCCCCTATTTTTCTCAACTGGAGAAAAGGAAATATCAAGGTGCAGGAGAAAAGGTCTCAGTAGAGCTGTGACAGTCTAACATAATTGAGAAGACATTCATAAAACATCTGGAAAAGGATGTGCTCACACATTTAAAAAAATTCTCATTTATTCTCAAATACTTGTGCAGAGTTGATTTCAGAGTTTCGGAATGCACCAGTATCATGAACTAATGATCCCATCTTAGAGGGCTTAAAAAGCAAAACCTCAAGAAAGATTACCATCTTTCAAAAGAGCTGTAGAAAAGTAAGGAAAACCAAGTATCAAAGAAATTGTGATCAGAGAAATAACATGAGAAAACATCCAAGGGCAAGTTACATAATTGGAGGGAAAGCAGCGAATCCATCTGGAACTGTACTACTATCAACACAGAAAAGAGACACTGTCCTAAATGGTTAACTTGCTTAATGAGAAAGAAAAGCAACTATGAGATGATGGAAAGTGAGTCAAGCAACCCGAACCGAAAGGATGAGAAGAACACGTATGGAAAAAGTTCTGTGGCAAGAGCTAATTAGTTGGTTTGCAAAAAGATCCAAGAAAAATGCCCTAATTTTAGACATGTTAGATATTGCACACTCAAAAAGAAAAAGGAACATTTAGAAAACTATTTTAAATTTCTTTAATTGCTAAATGCCTCTTTGGCTAGTGTTTGGAGGATCACTATGTAGTCCTACAATTGACTCATTTTTCCACTTTCTCATCTTTTTGTTGCAAACCACCTAAAAGTCTTATCTCCTCTGTTGAACATCGTTTGACACGTTACTAAAATGGACCCTCTATGCTGTAACCACACAGAATAATAATGTTGGAAAGTATGAATATCTAAATGATTTGTAAAAGGTATTATTTTTTCCCATCTGTTTTGAAATTATTTCTAACAGTTTCTAAAGACATGGTCACAGCTGCCTGAAGCATGTCTTCTTCACTCATAGCATCTCCTGTTGGGAAAGAAAACAAGCATCTCAGACATTTCTGGAAAATTCTCAAAGTCATCAAAAGGTAAGCTCTTAGAAAATGTATGTTTAACTACTATAGCTTCCTTTTTTGATTTTTAAAACTTACGTAAAGCAACATGCACTCTTTTACAGTTTTGTAAGTTTTGACAAATACACAGAGCTGTATAACTACCATCACCACCCAGATACGGAAATGCTCCACCGCCCCTTTGTGGTCAATCCCCATAATATATTTATTCTGTATTTCAAAACAAGTGCATTATGCCAAGTAAAAGATTTTACTTAGTTGTGCATACATATATGTGTATGTGTGTATATATATATATATATATATACATATATATATATATAAATTGTCAAATTTTGTTTTGAAATAATTTATTTACAGGAAGTTGCAAATATAGTTCAGAGGGACCCTGTGTACATTTCAGCTCAATTTCACAGAAGAGTTAAATCCTAGGTAACTATAGCTTAACCCAAAACTTGGATATTGACATTGGTACAAAGTTGTGTGTAGTTCTATGCTATTTCATCACACATTTAGATCCCTGTAACCAACAGCACCACAATCAGGACGGAGAACTGTTCAAGTATCACAAAGATCTCTTTCCTGCTGTCCCTTTTGACTCACACCCACTTCTCTGCCCCCACTTTTCCTAACTGTGCAGGCAGCCACTAATTTGTTCTCCATCTCTACAAATCTGTCATTTTTATTTTTTATTTTAATTTTTAAAAAAGATTTTATTTATTTGAGAGAGAGAGAGAGAGCACAAGCAGGGGGAGAGGCAGAGGGAGAAGCAGGCTCCCTGCTGAGCAAAGAGCCCGATGCAGGACTTGATCCCAGGACCCAGGGATCATGACCTGAACCGAAGGCAGATGCTTAACCAGCTGAGCCACCCAGGTGCCCCCAAATTTGTCATTTTTAGAATGTTACACAAATATAATCACACTCTAAGAGATCTTTCCTGCACTCAGCATAATGCCCTTGAGACTCATCCAAATTGTTGCATGTATCAAGAGCTCGTTTCTTTTTAGTCCTGAGTAGTATTCCACAGATGTACTACCATTTGTTTAACTGTTCGCCTTCCTATAGGACATTTTGGTTGTTTCCAGACTGAGAAATAAAGTTGCTATGAACATTTGTGTACAAGTTTTTGCATGGACAGGTAAGTTTTCATTTCTCTGGGATAAATGTCCAGGAGTCTAACTGCTGGATTATATGGTTAGTACAAGTTCAGTTTTTAAAGAAATTGACAAACTATTTGCCAGAATGGCTGTAACAGTTGAAATGAAACGTAGAAACCTCACCTCCTTTTACTCTCCCATTTATAATGTAATTGCCTTAAATATTTTCTACATATACACTAAGAACAAAATCAATATTCTAATTCTTCCCTCAATCATCAAATATAATTTAGAAAACTCAAAAGGAGAGGAATATCTATTGTTTACCCATATTTTTACTCTTTCTACTATTCTTTTTTATTTTTTTATTTTTTAAAGATTTTATTTATTTATCTGAGAGAGAGAGAATGGGAGACAGAGAGCATGAGAGGGGGAGGGTCAGAGGGAGAAGCAGACTCCCCACTGAGCAGGGAGCTCGATGTGGGACTCGATCCCGGGACTCCAGGATCATGAACTGAGCTGAAGGCAGTTGCTTAACCAACTGAGCCACCCAGTCACCCCTTCTTTTTTTTCTTTCTGATGTTCCCAGATTAATTCCTTTAGCCATTATTTTAGGATGGGTCCACCGGTGAGAAATTCTAATTTTTCTCTTCATTCCTGAAATTTTCACTGGGAATTCTGGGTTGTTTTTTTCTCCCCCCCCCTTTTTTTAAGATTTTATTTATTTGAGAGGGAGAGAGAGAGAGCACCATCAAGGGGGAGGGGCAGAGGAAGAGAGAGAAGCAGACTCCCCACTAAGTAGGGATCCCGACTCAGGACTCAATCCCACGACTCTGGGATCATGACCTGCGCTGAAGGCAGATGCTTAACCAACTGAGCCACCCAGGTGCCCCTGGGTTGTTTTTTCTTTCCAGCACTTGAAAAATGAAGGGCATCTGGGTGGCTCAGTTGGTTAAGCATCCGACTCTTGATTTTGGCTCAGGTCATGATCTCAGGGTCACAAGACTGAGCCCTGCGTTGGGCTCTGTGCTCAGTGGGGAATCTGCTTGAAGATTCTCTCTCTCTCTCCCCCTCTGCCCCTCCGCCTGCTCGTGCATGCATGCGCGTGCTCTAAAATAAATAAATCTTCAAAAAAAATGTGCCACTTCCTACTGATCTCCGTAATTTCAGATGAGAAATGTGCTGTCATACAAATTGCCATAGGCAAGATGTTTTTAGCTGGTTTTAAGATTTTCCTCTTTTGTTCAGTTTTCAGAAGCTAGACTATGATGTCTTGGCATAAATTTCTTTGGGCTTAACTGTTAAGAGGCTTACTCACCTTCTTAATTCTGTAGTTTATTTAATTTTTTAGGCAGGGAGGGGCAGACAGAGAGGGAGAGAGAGAGAATCTTAAAGTAGGCTTCATGCGCAGTGTGGAACTCGACATGGGGCTTGATCTTACAACCCTGAGATCATGACCTGAGCCAAAATCAAGAGTCGGACGCTTAAACTACTGAGCCACCCAGGTGCCACAATTCTGTAGTTTTAGATCTTTTGCCAAAGCTGGGGATTTTCAGCCATTATGTCTTCAAATATTTTCTCAGCTGCACCCTCCTTCTCATCTCCTGGGATTCCCATGGCACATTAGATCTCCTACTATAGTCCCACAGGTATCAAGGCTTTGTTAATTTTTTCCAGTCTAATTCTCTCTGGTGCTCAGAATGGGTAATTTCTATTGTCTTCAAGTTCACAGAGTCTCTCCTCTGTCCTTCCATTCACCTATTGGATCCATCCACTGCATTTCCAAATTTCAGGTACTGTTATTTTTCAGTTCTAAAATTTCCATTTAGTTCACCTTTATACCTCCTGTTTCTTTCTCGAAGCTATTTCTTCATTTGTTTTAAGCAGTTCGTAATTGCTCAGTTTAGCATTTTTATGATGGCTGCTTTAAAAATCCTTGTGAGATTAATTCTGATATCAGTGTCATTTCGGTGATGGTGTCTATGAACTGTCTTCTCAATTCTCCCTGGCTCTTGGTATGGTAACACTTCTGACCAAATCCTGAACATCTGCAGTGTTGCATGTTACAAGACTATGAGTCTTACTTAAATCTTCTCTTTTAGCAGGCTTCTTCTGACACAGCACCATGGGGGAGATGGATGCTGCCCTGCTGCGGCCAGAGAGGGGGAGCGTGTGTGTGATCATTACTGCCGTGCACTCGTGGGAGTTCTGGCTCCCCACTGTCCTCCACTGCTATCTCCCTGACCGGAAGGGGTAGGAATGCCTCCTTACTGCTTCTCACTGACCTTCTGGGTGTGGTCTTGTTACTGCCTCGGATCAGTAACTCCTGATTCTCCACTGGGCCTCTTTTGAAATCACCCAGGCGGGAAGCCAGAGGGACGCCTCCATATTGTATCGCTGCGTGGAAGTCTAGGCTCCCTATGACCACGGACACCATGGGAAAGGGCCCTTCCTTGTCTCCTGGAGGGAAGCGAAGTCCCAGCTCCCCACTTGGCTTTCTCTGACATCACCCTGGCCAGGGGAAGCAGGAGATACACCTCGTTCCTGCCAGGTGGGGTACCAGTCTACGCTCCTACTTGGCCTGTGCCGACGGGGTGGGGTGACAGTTAAGGCCAGTGTATTTACCTAATTCTGTTTGGCTAGAATAGAGTATTGATTATCTAATTTTACTTGCTAGGTAGTACCTTTTGACTGCATAGAACAGGCTTTACTTTGTCTCTGCTGTGGCTTCTTCAGCACCAAGTTCAGAATATGTGAGACAGGGGCGCCTGGGTGGCTCAGTTGGTTAAGCCACTGCCTTCGGCTCAGGTCATGATCCCGGAGTCCCTGGATCGAGTTCTGCATCGGGCTCCCTGCTCAGCGGGGAGCCTGCTTCTCCCTCTGACCCTCCCCCCTCTCATGCTCTCTCTATCTCATTCTCTCTCTCAAATAAATAAATAAAATCTTTAAAAAAAAAAAAAAAGAATATGTGAGACAAAAAAAAAAAAAAAAAAAAAAATCCAGGCTACACACCACTATGTCATTCCTCTGGTCCTTGAGCCTCCTACACAACCTGTCTTCTTTCTACCTTTCAGATTTTTCTTACATTTGTTTGCTATAAATGTCCACGGTTGTTAGCCGTAAACTGTAGGAGGAATAGGAAAAAGCACCAGTTCATTCTTTTTGTTGTTAAACAGTAAGTAGTCCATTATTTGCAAGTACCACAGTTTGTGCATCCATTCACCCCGAAGGACAACAGTTAGGTAACTTCTAGTTTTTGATAATTACAAATGAAGCTGCTGTAAGCATTCACCTACAAGTTTTTCTGTGAACTTACGTTTTCTTTTTTTCTTGGTTACATACCTAGGAGTGGGGCTACTGAATCACATGGTTAAGTGTACATTTAAGTTTATAAGAAAATACTAAACCGTTTTCCAAAGTTGCTGTTCCATTTTATATGTATGGGTGTCTAGTTGCTCTGATCCTAGACAGCATTTGGTGCTGTCAATTTTATTTTTTTATTAAGCCATTCTTATAATTGGGTGTGTAATGGTATCTCTTTGTATTTTTAATTTGCATTTCCCTAATGATTATCAATTACTGACCATATTTTCATGTGCTTATTTGTCAACCATATGTTTGGTGAAGTATCTATTCTAGCCCTTCACCCACCTGAATTTTCCCCTTTCCGTCTGAGAGTGCTTTACATGGTCTGCTTATAAGGCCTTTGGCCTTTGTCACATACAGTTGTTTTCTTACTCAATTTGTACTACCAATAATTGGCCAAAGTTTAAGACCTATTAAACCAAGGCCTCATAAATAATTCTAGATTGCCTGTTATTTAGACTACACGTGGGTGTTTTAGTTTTCCAGGTGGTAAAATGTATTCATCTTCCACCTACTAATATCCATTATCTCTGAGGAATTTTTGGAGAATGTATTAATTACTGTAAAGTTGCAAGTGTTGTTTGTAATTTTAAAGCAACACATTCACTGAGTGCTCTAGTCTGCTGCTTCTTAATCTAAGGATATTTAGCAGATTACGAATTCATACAAGAGTTTCAGTATAATTAAAGAGGGGAGAAAAAAGCCTGTAAAGCCAAAATCACAGGGAGCCTATGTCCGAGCATGGTCGGAGACGCATACCTGGATCACTGCCTGGTGCTCCTGAACTTGTGGTCGGCCTCTCACTTGGCTGTGAAAGCTGCCCCGGTGGATCCTGTTGCTGCTGCTGCCTGAAACAGTCACAAGTGAATATGCATTAAAAAAACAAACCCTAAGAATAAATATGCCATGAGAGAAAGTATTCACATGGAAAATACAAGGTTCCACAAAACAAGAGTCATTGCCACGAGCTCTACAAAAGAATGCCAGAGCCATCAGCCTGATTTATGTTAAAGGTATCACAGTGTCGATCCTAGGAAACCTAGGTATAAAATCTGAATTATCAGACAAATTAATAGGTAAAGATTTTCACCACAACAGAACACATAAACACAAGCATTTGCTGGTAGCTATTCTTATGCAAATGTGTTGCTTTACAGATCCTTAATATCGTTGGAAGTCACTAAAAATAAGCACCTTTGAGAATATAAAGCCATCCCCATTACCATGCAAGTTAACATGCTCTTTCCATGGCCGGCTCCTCCTTGTCATTCAGCTCTGAGCTTCAGCATGTCCTTGGAGAGACCTTTTCTGACCAGACACCTGCAGCAGCCTCCAGGCACCCTCACTATCTCATCGCTGTTCCCTTTCAATTTCCGGCATCAGCTTATCACCATCTGATATTCTGTGTCTCCCTCTTTTGAGCATCAGCCAACAAGAGCACAAACCTTATCTTGTTTCCCAAGTGCCTAAAACAGTGCCTGTCACATGGTAGACATTCACCAAATACTTGATGAATGAAAGAATTAACTTTTTAAGATGCATGATCAAGCTTCAGTACCATTTATTGCATTAAAATAAATTTTCCCTGTATTTTTTTCAGATGGAAAAACAATCTCAGAAAAATCCACATTTTAAAACTTTTAAACACGATGATTATGATGTAAATATGTAGGACAGTGTCCTTGTATGTAAAAATATACACACTGAAGTACTGAGATGTAATGGGAGATCATGTCTGCACGTTATTCTCAAATCCCTCAGAAATGTCAACAATTGGGGAATCTGGGCAAAGGGTATAAAGGAGTTCTGTGAACTATTTCTGCTTGTACGTAAATTTCAAATTATTTCACATCATACACACATATATGTTGAAAATTAAACAAAACTTACAAACAGTTGATACTCTGAGAAGCCATAGCTTTTAAAAAAAATGCTTGGAAGGATTTTTAAAGGAACCAGTATTTTAAATTTACCAGTAACACTATTAATAGAATAGCACGCTTTTTTCCCCCTGGAATCTCAATCTTCTGTTTTAAATATGAGTACCAAAGAAAACCCAAGTATACTGACATCTCTCTCGGTTTATTCTCAGGCATGCGTGGCTAATGATGCACAAGAGGGCAGGATGCTCCCATCAGCATACCCTGAATCTGAGATGTGCATGAGACAGATAGGCTGTGAGGCAGGAGGAATCTTGGCCCATCCGATCTCTCTCCATGCCCTTTCCCCCTCCAATCAAGACAACATGTCAGAACACAAGAGCATGGTAGGTGAGGCAGTGACCTTAGAGGGATAATCTTTATTCTACTTTAAATTTATGAAAAGTGAGAAGTAAATGAATTGCCAAACTTGAAACAATTTTGACACCTTTCATATTTGATGACAGAGTAAAATGCAACATGTTCCAACAGCAAGTCAGCACCATTCCCGCTGTGGCTTTGAATGTGCCCTCGGAATCATAGAGGCCAGAAAGCTAAAAACAACATCTTAGGTCTCTCAACAGCTAGGATTCTGGTTATCAATTAAGCCCTCGCAGAAATGAGACACAGCCATCCCCCTGCTGCTTTGGCTGTTCTCTGCTGGCAAGTAAAGTCAAGGAGCTGCCTGTCCCAGGATGCTGCTTCCTGGCAGCTGCAGTCGGGGCTAGACTTTGTGTTCCCATGTCTAGGCAACTGTGGTGGCAGCTTCCTGATCCTAGGACCACAGCTAGAGCAGTGTGTTCTTCAACTCCATATCCCAACTCCCCATCATGCCAACTGGGGCAGTGGACGCAGCTCTTCAAACAAGTAGGTCTGTGGAATTCCGGAAGCCTGGCCTACAGACTGCACCTCCAGCTCTTCCTGAGACTGTGTAAGCCCCGAGTTTCTGTACTACTTTCCTGTTTAAAATACCTCTACTAGCTTGTTTCTTTCTTTCTTTTTTAAAAAAAAAGATTTTATTTATTTATTTGCTAGAGAATGTACGTGTGTGCGCACGCGAGGGAGAGAGAGAGAGAGAGAAAGAGAGAGAGCACAGCACGGGGAGCGGCAGGCAGAGGGAGAAGCCGGCTCCCCGCTGAGCAAGGAGCCCGATGTGGGGCTCGATCCGAGGACCCTGGGATCATGACCTGAGCCGAAGGCAGATGCTTAACTGACTGAGCCACCTAGGTGTCCCTACTAGCTTGTTTCTTAAACTGAATCCTGTTATGCCATGCCACTAAGGTGGTGGCTCAAGTGTTAGACAATCAAAAAATCACAGCAATCCAGGACCATAAAGACAATGCCCAGTAATTCCCTCTTTGTTGGGAAACACGTTTTTAGTAACAGAAGAAAAGAATCTGCATCGTTTCAGAGCTACACCTGGAGAAGACATTAAAATATTAAGATATCGGGGCGCCTGGGTGGCTCAGTCGTTAAGCGTCTGCCTTCAGCTGACGTCATGATCCCAGGGTCCTGGGATCGAGTCCCACATCGGGCTCCCTGCTTGGCGGGAAGCCCGCTTCTCCGTCTCCCGCTCCCGCTCCCCCTGCTTGTGTTCCTGCTCTCGCTGTCTCTCTCTGTCAAATAAATAAATAAAATCTTAAAAAAAAAAAAACAACTAAGATATCTGTGGAATACTTTATGGTTTAACAATAGTTTTACACACAATGCCTAATTTGATGCTCAGTTTGTGAGTTTTTAAGGTAGGTTTTATAGTGACATTGCTGATATAGTAAGAGTTTTACTTGGGGTTTTATAATAGGTTTTAATAGGCTTTTTAAATAGGTTTTAAAATGGATTTAGATATTACTACTGGAAAAATATATCTCGGCTGTGAACATATTACTTAACACTCATTCATTAACTATGACTTTGTTGTTGGTTTTTTTTAGGATTTATTTTAGAGAGAGGGAGAGTGCATGCATGCGCGAGTGGGGGCAGGGGCAAAGGGAGAAAGAGGGGAGAGAGAGAAAGGGAGAAGCGGACTCCCTGCTGAGCGGGGAGCCCAACGCAGGGCTGGATCTCACAACCCTGAGATCATGACCTGAGCTGAAGTCAAGAGTTGGACACTTAACCAACTGAGCCACCCAGGCGCCCCCATTAACTGTGACTTTGTAACAGGTAGGTGTTTAAACAGTATTTTTATGCTTGATGCATGAATACTGTGGTTACTACATTAGGCATGAAGCTTTAAATACTGTATAGGAAAAAAAACTATGTGAATGAGTAACAAATAAACCATCTGAATGGAAAAAAACCCTTATTTTGAATTCAAAATTTGTTTGAGTAACAAGTTAGCACCAGGGTCAGTTTGGAGAAGGTCAGAAACAAAGAGTTATAGCTCAGTAACCTTAGGGCCACGTTCCCAAAGACTGAAGCTAGAGAGACAAGGACCTTGTAGTTTTAGTAATCAGGAATTCTAGTGAAAGGCCTCATTGGAAACTAATACTGTTTCTCAGCTCCTTTACTAATGAGTCCTACAAGATTCTGAATGCTAGACAATGCTGAAAAGAAACACCAAGAAGTTAGCTCTTAACGCTTCTCAGCAACATGTGACTCTGTAAAATATTCTCTAGTTCTCCTTAAGTTCCCAGCAGTATTTTCAAGGTCAGACCAGGAGGCAGAGGATGAAGCTGAAGCTAGAAACCATCACCGCACACCTTCCTCCCCAGTCAACTATCCTCCAACCGGGAAAGAGCTGCACTGATGCTCAAACATTTTAAATCCTTTCTACTATAAAGATTAAATTTATTAAAAAGTTCTATATTTTCAATCTGCCTTCCCCCCCAAAAAAAAACTAAAAAAATTTTTTAAATAAAAAAGGGATTTGTTTTTTAAAGTATAAAAAATTTTCTTTTTCTTAGATCTACTTGTGAATTTTGTAGTTTCGCTATAAAGTATGTCTGTTTGGACCAATTTGATCTGGCAAAAAATGGAATGTGAAATAAGCATGATAGAAGTATCATTTGGGAACATTCTGGAAAGCAGTTTAGAAATCTGTACCAAGACCTTAAAAAATGTTTCTGTCCTTTAACCCAAAAATTTCAGAATAATTGGAAGAAATGATAAGAGGTTTGAGGCACAGGGTTAGTACAAAGATTGTTCATTGCACTATTAATTCTAATAGTAAAAATCAAAGGTTCACATATAAATTATGATACATACATTCATTTTATGAAATATCACACAGCCTATTACAAAGACTATTTACTATGATGGGAAAATGGATGTAACTAATACACAACATATGTGTGTCTGTATGACTAGAAGAGAATGTGTCAAAATACTAATGTTCATTATTAAAGGATAGGATTGTTTTCTTTTAATTTTGATATGTCTTAAATTTTCTAGAATATCGGTTTTTATCTAACTAAACAGTTTTAATTTTTTTAAAAAGATTTTATTTTTGGGCGCCTGGGTGGCTCAGTTGGTTAAGCGACTGCCTTCGGCTCGGGTCATGATCCCAGGGTCCTGGGATCGAGTCCCGCATCGGGCTCCCTGCTTGGCGGGGGGCCTGCTTCTCCCTCTCCCACTCCCCCTGCTTGTGTTCCTGCTCTCGCTGTCCCTGTCTCTGTCAAATAAATAAATAAAATCTTTAAAAAAATAAAATAAATAAATAAATAAAAACAAATAAAAAGATTTTATTTTTAAATAATATGTACACCCAATGTGGGGCTCGAACTTAAACTCCAAGATCAAGAGTTGCATGCTCCACTAAGTCAGCCAGGCACCCCTTAAGTTATTTATTTATTTATTTATTTATTAATTAAAGATTTTTATTTATTTATTTGTCAGAGAGAGAGAGAGCATAAGCAGGGGGAGCAGCAGAGGGAGAGGGAGAAGCAGGCTTCTCACTGAGCAAGGAGCCCGATGTGAGACTCGATCCCAGGACTCTGGGATCATGACCTGAGCCAAAGGCAGACGCTTAACGACTGAGCCACCCAGGCGTCCCATCCCTTAAGTTATTTTTTAACACTAACTAGATGTTTGATGATATTGTAGAATTACCAGTAATTATCGTGTGATAATTATTAACATTACAGTGTGGCAATAACACTTCTCTATATTCCAAAAAAGTGAATGAAAGGATACAATAATTTAGATTTGTCACAAAATAATCCCAGCCTGGGAATGGGAGAGGGGAAAGCAGAAGAGATGCGGGGCACAGAAAACCATGACTGGCCATGTGCTGATATTTGTTAAAGCTGGGTAATGTTAGGTAAACAGGGGTTCATTATGCTGGTTTCTCTATTTTTATAGGTATTTGAAGTTTACCATAATTAAAGAACTAAAAAAATTAAAAATCTGAAAGGAAGTGAAGCACTAATAAGTAAGCACTATTTTGAAATTTTATATAATTAAATCCATTAATCTATCACTGAATAAAGACTAGAAATATCTCACATTAAGAGGATGTCAGCTGATCAGAACTTTCCTCCATATACTTCTGAGTTGTGACTTAAAAAAAACAAAACAGAAAACAAGGTAAATATTATCTTCATTACACCATCAAATGTAAAATTCTCCAATATTGTAGATCCCACTAATACTGCCAGCTATGATTTTAAGATGCTTCTCAATTGCAGAGATGTTGAAATGTGAAAATATGTACATCTCAGAATTGAAGAAACACAGGGAAGAGGTCAGATTCAGCCTCGGGCCTTCTGGTTTCTGATCTGGGATCAGAGGATCTGAATATCTATCTAAAGACTACTGTGTAACCTTTAAAATAAAGTTTTATCCTTAAAAAAAGAAAAAGGAAAGACAACTTGTGAATGGTAGTTACTGAAAAGGATGACATTTTTATTTTCTAATTTGAGAGCACTTACATAGTGTAGTTGGGTTTTGGGAGCTGCTGATTCAGATTTATGGTTTGTCCCCACGTCCCTATGCCAACAGGCCTGCAGTAACCCCTGAAGTGGCAATAAGAGGCACTAAGAACAATTAACCACCACCTCTATCTGGGATGGGAGAGTGTTCCCTGACCACAATGCTGTTTTTCCTTTTAACTGACAGAAGAACTTTGCTGGGTTGGTCAGGTAACCAAGAAGCACATCCAGAGGATCATTAGGCATTGTTCTTGCTTTGGTCCAACTCCATTTTCTTTTGATGACTGAAATTTTACTGGGTTTCCTTCACCTTATTTCATATAAACTTAACTGGTATCGAGGCAAAGGTATTCCCTAAAACTCCATATCATTTCAGTTCATTCGCCATAAATTTTTAAAAAAATACACTCAGATGTTCACGGGGTTCAGGCGGTAACCAATCTTTTAAAAGGAGAGAATCCTAAATGAAATAGTTTAAGCCAAAGCTCTATGTGTATAAACTGTAGACAAAACAGACAAAGTACACATTAAATATGCAATTTTAATATTGTACCAACTACCTTACTTTTCAAAGTAGGCTTCTCTTCTCTTCCGGAGCTCTTCTGAAGTAAGATGTGTACCTGATGTCTGTGGAGTATCTTGAGATATACTTCTGGAACTACCTGAAAACAAAAGAAAACAGAACAAAAAACCAATCATTTTATTTACCAATTTAAGCAATGCTATGTTTATACTTATTTGAGCAAATTTTTGAAAGTTTTCTTCTTAAAAATATTGCGCTACTATTCTGTAAATATAAGAAAGGCTCTGAAACGCTCAAGGACAAATCTGACTAAGGCAGTTCAAATATAACCTGTGTCCACACTCATCTGTGATATAGTGGATGTGAGGATGTAAGTCCAACAACCCACCTGGAAGGAAGAGCCATTAATACCACACCTGTGTGCCCTCTTTAACTTACTAGAAATGAATGGGCACTTTCAACTAGAAACAACTTAAAGTGGGTGACCGTAAACCCATTCTCTATATTCCCCTATCCTAAAATAGTTGCATGCTATACCAACTTAAGTGTGTGTCCCTGTTCTCACTTAATAACTGCACCAACCAGAGATCCTGCCCAGATGGTGAAATAAAGCGGGAAGAAAAGTGAAGGACATAAAAATATCTAAAATTATAAAAGCTGTTGTCTGTTAATTATTGGGCTAATCCAGCAGGGCTCTACTAATCAAAAATGGGATTGCACATATGAAGCACTCCAAGGTGTGCCAGGAGGCATGAGAATTCAGGATAAAAAGGATAATCTTCATATTAACGTAACCTCAATTTTATTTAGATATTTAAGAAATTCCATTGAGTAATCTCATTAAGTAAAAGGCAAATTCACATTAATTAGATGAAAACAAAACTGCCAAAGAAAACCATGCATACCTTTCAGTAAGCCTCTTTGAGCTATATCCCTGACAATTCCCTCTGCCTGGATTGCCAAGGGGATACATCTTCATTCTCCTCTGCTACTTGGCTTATGTCACTATCATGTGGGCCCATTGAAGTAGGCTTAAGTTGTTAAGTTGCACAGCCACGAAGTGTTAGACTTTTTAAATATTTTCTGCCCAGGCCTTCTTTTGTATATAACAGCATACATTTGTAAAATAGCTGATCTGGGTAAGGGCCTCCCCACTTTTTGCCCACAAAGATTAAGCTCCATTTATTGTTATGTTAGTACAGTATTATAACCAAATGGAAAAACCAGAATAAAAATATAATTAGTCCTAATATAACTTAGGTTGTAAAAAGTTATTTGTATTATAAGAAAGCTAAAAGAATAGCTAATTGTATGTACATAATTACTGCTTCTACAGAAATTGTCAAAGAACTTCTACCAACAGTACATTAACTTCCAGGGGAAGTAAGAATAATCTGCATCAGTCTTCAACAACAAATGAAGTACACATCCAAATGTCGATACCTTGCATACTGAGCTGAATAGCCCTGCGGAGATCTGCTTCTTCATCTTCCATGTCAATTTCTTGGCGACTTAGTGCCAGAGCCCTCTGCAAATCTTCCTCATCTTCGTCTAACATGGTTGACCCATCATTTGCTTCTAAGACTCGTTCCAGATCTGTTTTCTGGACTCTAAAGAACAAAAACAGATAGTAACTGCAGATCAGTCTTCTATTTTAAATAAAACATAGAGACACTTATAAACGAAAGATTTTTTTTAGTAATTTTTTTAAGATTTTATTTTTAAGTAATCTCTACACCCAACATGGGGCTCGAACTTAGGTTTTGTTTTTTTAAGTAATCTCTACATCCAATGTGGGGTTTGAACTCACAACCCTGCAATCAAGAGTCCCATGCTCTACTGACTGAGCCAGCCAGTTGCCCCCAAAGAGTTTATGTAAGTCAAAAATTACACATTTTCTGGCAGATAATTTAATAATATGAAGATTGTGTTGTGATGTGCATCTAAGCTAATTAAGTAATTCAAAGAGTTGATTCAAGTTTGAACAAAAAAACTTCACTAAAAATAAAAGAGAGCTAAAAAAAAAATCACCAACAATAAAAGGACCACACATCCAATGTAAGCATGAAAATGTAACTCTTGGGGCACCTGGCTGACTTAGTAGAGCATGCAACTCTTGACCTCAGGGTTATGAGTTCAAGCCTCACACTGGATGCAGAGATTACTTAAAAAAACAAAATCTTTAAAAAGAAAAAGAAAGTGCAATTCTTGTAATGAAATACTAACATATACTCCATACTGCAGGCTTAATTTTACCTCTGTTCTTTTAGTTGTGCTAATTCTTCTCCAATGAGTTTTGGTCTATGCATCTGTTGGACCCTGATCATCTGTAAAAGTTGGTCAGCTTCACAATCTGGCAGATCACCCTTAACAACAAATATAGAATAACCTAAAAAAAAGGTAAAAATAAACTAAAACAGCTAGTAAGAGATTAAAAATAGGTTAAAATGATAGTAGATGGAAAGGTAGCACAGTAGAGTGGAAAGAATACAAGCCGAAGAGTGAGAAAGACCTGGGTACAAACAATGTCTCTTACACTTACTGGCAGGGTGATCTAGGACAAACTACTGAAAGTCTCTAAGCCCCACTTTCTTCATCTGTAAGACAGGAATAGCCATCTCATAGAGTGACTGTGAGGAATAAATGAAATAATGTCTACAAAGAGCCCTACCAAAAGAGTGTGTGAAGCAAGGAGACTACTCACTAAATGGTAACAGAGAGGCAGGTAAAGGAGTGGGGAAGAGCAAGGAATGTGGAATCAGATGGCCAGGATTTTGGTCCTAGCTCTTCCAATTCCAAGACTGAGCATGGTCTTTGGTAAATCACTTTACCCAGCTATGTCTTGGTTTATGCAATTGTTAAACTGATGGTACTGGTACCTTCCTCAGAGGGCTGTTGTGAGAATACAATCAGATAATGTGTGTAATAATGTGAAATACAGGTAAAACGAATCATCTGTAGAAACAGCTGCCCTCCCCACCCTGACACACACGCACACACACACAACCTCGTCCTCACTGAAAACAGGAGTTGGGAAACCAACGCTCAAAATCTAGTCAAGGTGTTGCTGATATGGTTCATATTTTGAAAGAATTACACTGATTCAGTGTAATTTTTTATAAATATGATTTAAAGCCAAAGTTTTCCCAGCTAAATACTCCACACAAAAACTGAACATGGGTGGACTATACCTAAGTCATTCTAAACAATATCAGCTTTTCTACCATAAATTTTTCTTAAACTTTGGTACTTATTACTGGATATCCTTTGTGAGCATTAAAAGATAATGAAACAAATGAACAAAGATCAAAAGAACTGTTAATGGAAAAATTCAAAACAGTACATTAATATGTATTTTTTGAACAAGAACATAATGATTAATATACTTTTTAAAAATAAGGACAAAATGTGCTCAGAGTTCAGATGGTCTAGCATGTCTTATGACAGTAAAATTGTTCCCAGATGTTAAAGTAAATGTGTCAGCACCATGGCATTCCATGAAGAGCATCATGAAGAACAGAAACTGTCTTGTTCAGGTGGCACAGTAAATACCTCAGGTTTTATTCAAGATGTTAGCTTTCATACTAAGTATGCTGGGAAGACACTGAAGGATGAAGAGAGCAAGTGCCGTAACATGCATTACATTGTTTAAAAGGCACTCTGGGCTACTTTATCAATATAACGAACAGGAACTAGAGTACAAGAAGAGAGAGCCTGACTAAAACAGAAAACCTGAGGGACAGCATATACTGGGAGAAGAAAAATCAGTCTTTTGCAGACACGTTCAGTTTGAAATGCTTCCTGGACTTCCCAAGTGGAGACGTCAATGTGAGGAGTTTGGTGTTCAGGATAGATGTGTAGGCAGAAGATAAAAGTTTAGGAATTATGGGCATATAGATTTTTTTAGAGATGATATCTAAAATAATGGGACAGCAACAACAACAACAATAATAGGACAGCACATAATCAAGAAATTGTCCAATTTCTTGGGACATTCTGGGTCATTTCAACCACAAGAGATTAGTAAGGGTAAGACCCACAGAAGGAATCTGAAAGAGGCCAACAAGATTTGAGGAAAACCAGAGCACAGTGACCTGGAAGCCAAGTGTGGACAGTATTTCAAGAAGGAAGGACATACTTAGGTACCAAGGTTTAGGCATAAAAGAAAAAACCTACTAGTATATGAAATCAAAGAAATAAAGATACTGTAATCCTAAATATAAATGGGAAAGAACAACATGACAACAAAACCAGTAGCAATAAGCATGCTAGTACCCAGACTGATCTTTCACAGCAACATAAAGGGCAAGAAACATACAAGGTAAGCCTGAAACATCTTGTCTAATGAGAAAGAAAGCCTTCAAAAAGCTACAGTGGTCATTTCAGAAACCTAGGACTCAACTTCAAAAGGCTCCCCTTGGTCCACGTGGGACAATTTGAGTATCAATATGAATAATAATTACAATGGACTGAAACACATGTACTATGTTTTGATGGATTAGTTTACCATGACATACAAGAAAACCCCAACTAACTGGTTACCTTTGGAGGAAGGACACTATAAAACCCAACTCATCCTAAAAAGTGATAAAAGGGAAGAACATGTATCCTGCTTTTCCCATATGAACTCTACTTCAGGGTAACCAAATCACTGATCAAAGCTTACCTGTGTACAAGTATCCAGCTAATATAGCACAATGGGAATCTAACACCACCCTTTTGCAACCCTTAATGAAATAATTGATCTAAGAACTGATCATCAATAGTTGCTCATATCACAAAGAGAGACAACCAGACATCAAGTGCCACACCATCTGTGAAGTGTTCCACTGTCTCCCCACCCTGCCCCCAAATTAACCTGAATCTGATCAAGCCTCAAACTCTAAAGGCCAGTCTGTTGGGTATCCAGGGCTCAGAGGAAAATAAAGATGTAATTGGCAAAATTCAGAGCATGGGAAAGAACAAATGACCCATTTTCTTAAAAAAACAAAAACAAAAACAAAAAACAAGGGAAAAAAAAAGAGAAGAGGAAACCTATAGTTAGACTTCGAAGACATATCAATCAATGCAATTAATGAACCTTACTTCAAACTGGCTAACCTGTGAAAATCCTAAGACACACCAAAGATTGGAGATGTGAACACTTACTGCGTTATCTTATGTTATTAAACATTTTACAGAGAAAATAAGATGCTCAAAATAAGCAGGGGAAAGAAAAGGGTGTAACAAGATCAGCCATGAGATAACTGTTGAAGCTGGGTAAAGGGTACATGAGAATCTATCACATTATTTTCTCTATTTGTTTGAAATTTTCAATGAAAAAGTTTTGTTCTGTTCTACATGAGGGTATAATCAACTATACCCTCAAGTAGTGAGGTCAAATAAAAGGCAGGCTGAGAATTGAATACAAATGTGAAGGTCACTGGTAACCTTGGGAAGAAGGCTTTTTTGGTGAAATGCTGGTTATGACAGTGTGACTGGAATGAGTTCAAGAACAGGAGACAACACGCCAGAGGTGAGTCTAAGGGGAAAATAAAAATGGCAGGCAGCTGGACTTTCCTGGAATCAAAGAGAGGCTTTTTCTTTTTTGGCCAATAGAAATAAAAGGTTTATTTCTCTGCTGATAGGACTAATACAGAAAGGGGGTGAAGTGATCATGCAGGAAAGCAGAAAGGCAAAAGCAAGAGCAAAGATCTCGAGTAGGTAGAGGAGCTGGGATCCCGTCCCAGAGTGAACAGGTTGGTTTTGGTCAGGAGCAGGGGACAATTCACCTACTTTACTCGGCTCAACACACAGGCTGACATACAGACAGCTGACACATTTGCTGGTAGAAAGGGAAGTTCTCTTTTCTTTTCTTTTTCAAGATTTTATTTGTCAGAGAGGGAGAGAGAGCACGCACAAGCAGGGGGAGCAGCAGGCTGAGGGAGCAGGCTCCCCGCTGAGCAGGGAGCCCGATGCGGGACTTGATCCCAGGACCCCGGATCATGACCTGAGCAGAAAGCAGGCGCTCAACCGACTGAGCCACCCAGGTGTCCCAGGAAGTTCTCTTTTAATTGCTTCTGTTTTGTCAATGGAATACAAAGGAAGGCCATAAGCTAGGAGTGAGAGAGAGGGGAGTGGTCAGAGGTTTGAAGAGAGGAACTGGGAAATAAGCATCTTAGAGAGTGACAAGTGAACTTACTACAAAAACACAGTAGGAATGTCAAGTAGCCCTAACGGATCCTTTGAAATTTGTGATCATAAATTTAAAGCAAAACCAGTCATCTGTTTTTTTTATGTTATCTGTAGCCATGTTCAGCTGCTCTGATGCCGGAATGGACAAGCCCAAGATCTGATTTTAACCAGGGCTTGCATTTTGTCATGAAAGTATGACAGAAGGAAGGAAAGAGGAGTTGAGGCATGCATCAGATTGATTATAATGATGGGTTACAGAGATAAGCAGGGGCAGACAGGAAGTAAGGATGGAAAGGGAACGTTTGGGTAGGGTTTATTTTTATTTTTTTAAAAGATTGTATTTATTTATTTATTTGAGAGAGAGAATGAGAGAGAGCATGAGAGGGGGGGGGGTCAAAGGGAGAAGCAGACTCCCTGCTGAGCAGGGAGCCCGACGTGGGACTCGATCCCAGGACTCCAGGATCATGACCTGAGCCGAAGGCAGTCGCCCAACCAACTGAGCCACCCAGGCGTCCCTGGGTAGGGTTTAAAGAATTGTTGGATACAGACAACAGAGAAAATATGGTATAAAAATAGAAGGCGACTGTCAAAGAGTAAAATGCCTGTGATTGGGATTTGATGGTGGTACAGTTATTGGTAATGGCAAGGCAAAAGGGACGAAAATGATCTTTGAAAATAAAAAGTAAGGTACTGAATTGGGTGAATTTTTGATGTAGAAATCACTTAAGAATGATAAAAGGAGTTCAAGTTGAGAGAACAGCGAGTCAGACTAAAAATCTTCTGTGGAAAAGGAGGATCACAGATGAATGCAAAAGAGCAGGAGGGAGAGTTTAGTGTCAGGTGTTTTATTTTAGTTTTTTAATTTTGTGTGTGTGTGTGTGTGTGTGTGAGAGAGAGGTATTTTAAAAGAGCTGGAGTTTTAAGTGAAAGATAGTGGCCTAGGAGGGGCAAGGAGAAGCAAGAAGAATACCCACCCCCCACTCTTAGCCCTTGGGGTCTGTGGGGTCTGGAAGGAAAAAGAGCCATCATTTAGTGGGGCTGCTAAGGAAGCAGCATCCTCAGGTGAGGGCGAAGTGTCAGTGAAAATTCTGCCCGGATGGTGTCATCCAAATCATAGATTAAAGTTCACCAAGATGATTTCACTGCCATAAAAACAGTTATTTTTATACTTAGACCTAATAGAGCTAGTTTTATTTAGCTACTTTGAAAGATAACATTATAAAAATGTCAGTCTTTATTTACCTTCCTGTTGTAATTGAGCCAAGAAAAGTGCAAGGTATGTGTCTGATATTAATTCTGGACCCGTCAAGAGAGAATTCAAGTTGAACCACTGGAAAAAAATTGTAAATATTTAAGTTAATGCACATTATAAGTAATAAGGAAGTTCCATATGTTAAGAATAAACATAACCCATCTAAACTTACTAAGACTATCTAAATATCTAAATACCGAAAACACTGTAAAACCAAGATTTTTTTTAAAGTAATTAAGTATTGTGATTTTTAAGAACTGAAATAGGTGTTGCAGATTTATCAGTATTAAATGCTGATAAATGTTTTAAAATAAAAATGTTTTAAAAATAAAATTTTGCTTTAAGTCATTTTTTTTTTTTTTTTAAAGATTTTTACTTATTCAACAGAGAGAGACACAGTGAGAGAGGGAACACAAGCAGGGGGAGTGGAGAGGGAGAAGCAGGCTTCCCACGGAGCAGGGAGCCCGATGAGGGGCTCAATCCCAGGACTCTGGGATCATGACCTGAGCTGAAGGCAGATGCTTAACGACTGAGCCACCTAGGCACCCCTAAGTCATAAATTTTAAATCTCCCACTCCCAAAAAGAGTACAGAAATTGATAGTACTTTAACGTATCTTTATTGATAGGTGTAATTAAATCTTTTTTCAAGGTATCAGCCCCAAAAAATCCTAATCACATTATACTGAAGAAAAATGAAACTACACAAAATTTTCCCACTGCTGATTAATTTTGGTCAAAAGATTTCAGGGGTGCCTGGGTGGCTCAGTCGGTTAAGCGTCCAACTCTTGGTTTCAGCTCAGGTTATGATCTCAGGGTCATGAGACTGAGGCCCATGCTGGGCTCCAGGCTCAGTGCAGAGTCTGCTCAAGGATTCTCTCTCCCTCTGCCCCTCCCCCTGCTCCTGTGTGCGCTCTCCCTCCCTCTCGCTCTCTTAAATAAATAAAATATAAAAATATTTCAATTGTGAGAAAACTAGACATTCCAGGAAGAGAATTTATAATTTCCAACTGATTTTACAAACATCACTAAGCCACTATCACATGTAATTAAAATAATTTAGTCACTACTTCATAGGACTCCTAATTTAACCCACAAGATACAGAAGTTTCAAAAATTACAGTCAGCATCATGACCAATTGCTTTTCCTTGATTTTGACAGAGATAATGCTTTTCCAGTCATTCATTTCTCCAAAGACAACATGCAGATGGCCAACAGACACATGAAAAGATGCTCAACATCACTCATCACAGAAATGCATATCAAAACTACCATGAGATAGCAGCTGTCAGAATGGCTAAAATCAAAAACACAAGAAACAGCAAGTGTTGGCAAGGATGTGGCGAAAGAGGAACCCTCATGCTCTGCTGGTGGGAATGCAAACTGGTGCAGCCACTGCAGAGAACAGTATGGAGGTTCCTCAGAAAATTAAAAATACAACTACCCTACAATCCAGTAATTCCACTACTGGGTATTTACCCAAAGAATGCCAAAACACTACTTTGAAAAGATATATGCACTTCTATGTTTACTGCACCATTATTTACAATAGCCAAATTATGGAAGCAGCCCAAGTGTCCACCGACAGATGAATAGCTAAAGATAGAAGATACACACACACACCCACACACATACACACAGAGGAATATTACTCAGCCATAAAAAAGAATGAAATCTTGGGGCACCTGGGGGAGCTCAGTGGTTTAAGCCTCCGATTCTTGATTTTGGCTCAGGTCATGATCTGAGGGTCAAGAGATCAAGCCCTGAGTTGGGCTCTGAGCTTAGCTCAGAGTCTGCTTAAGATTCTCTCTCCCTCCCCCTCTCATCCTCCCCCCCAACTCATGCTCTCTCTCTAAATAAATGAATCTTAAAAAAAAAAATGAAATCTTGCCATTTGCCACAACATGGATGGATCTAGAGAGTATAATGCTAAGTGAAATAAGTCAGAGAAAGACAAATAATGTATGATTTCATTCATATGTGGAATTTAAGAAACAGAACAAAGGAACAGAGAAAAAAGAGACAACCCAAAAAAACAGACTCTTAACTACAGAGAACAAATTGATGGTTACCACAGGGGAGGTCGGTGGGGGATGGGTGAAATAGGTGAAGGAGATGAAGAATACACTTATCGTGATGAGCACTAAGTAACCTTCAGACTTGTTGAATCACTACATTGTATACCTGAAACTAATATAACACTGTATGCTAACTATACTGGAATTAAAAACAATACACAGAAAAAAAGAGAAACTTTTCCGGTCATCTTTTTAACTCATACAAAAGAGTGTGTAGTGAAAAATATAACTATAAACAAAAAGATAAATTAGAGCCAAAGGTAAGTCAAAATATAACATTTCTTGTATTTGTCAAAGTAATTTAAAATGTGAAAATTCAGTTTTATTTATATATATATATATATATATATTTTTTTTAAGATTTTATTTATTTATTTGACAGAGAGAGAGATAGTGAGAGCAGGAACACAAGCAGGGGGAGTGGGAGAGTGAGAAGCAGGCTTCCTGCCGAGCAGGGAGCCCGATGTGGGACTCGATCCCAGGACCCTGGGATCATGACCTGAGCCGAAGGCAGACACTTAACGACTGAGCCACCCAGGCACCCTATTTATATATATTTTTAAAAAGGTCTATTTGTTTATTTGAGAGAGAGAGAAAGAGTGTGAGTGGGGGGAGGGGCAGAGGGAGGGAGAATGCTCAAGTGCACTCCTTGCTCAGTGGGCTGGATTTCACAAACCATGAGATCAGACTTGAGCCAAAAGCAAGACTTGGACATTTAATCAACTAAGCCACCCAGGTGCCCTGAAAATTCAATTTTAAAGAACTAAAATTTTTGGGATGTCTGGGCGGCTCAGTCAGTTAAGCGTCTGCCTTTGGTTCAGGTCATGATCCCAGGGTCTTGGGACCGAGTTCCGCATTGAGTTCCTTGCTCAGCGGGGAGCCTGCTTCTCCCTCTGCTTGCCGCTCCCCCTGCTTGTGTGCTCTCTCACTCTCTTTCTCTCTCTGACAAATATGTAAATAAAATCTTAAAAAAAGTAAAGAACTGAAATTTTTAAAACCTCTCAAAATAATGATGTTAAGTTTACATGCAAATCAATATAAAGGGACTTTTGGGACTAAAGTCTTCAGATCTTAAAAACATCCAGTGATTACCTTATACAGAAGAAGTAAGGAATACTTGATCATATATTTTTAAAAAAATATATAAATAAAAGCCAAAGGTTAAATAGTCTTGGCAGCGTCCTGCTGGTCTTTCCTTAGAGGTGATCCCCACTCAGGTCAGCCTCTACTATGCCACGCTGCCTTCCTTGCTCTTTGTAACTCAGGAGGGACCTTTAGAAATAACCATGTCACATGAAGCTGCTTCTAGGTGGTTGACTTATAAGATAATAGTAGGGTTTCTGCTTTCAAGTGATCGCTTATTGATTTAATCCAATGCACTCATTCTTGATTTCATTTTCTTTTTTGCTCTGTATTATTTTTAAAAACAGTTTTACGGGGATGTAACTGACATGCGAGAAATTGCACACATCTAAAATGTCCAATTTGAAGTTTAACATATCCATACACCCATGAAACCATCACCACAACCAAGAGAGTTTCTGGCGCCCCTTATGATCCTCCTCTCTCACTGCTTCTTGCCTTCCTCATCCCCAGGAAACCACTGGTCGATCTGCTTTCTGTCCCAATAATTTGCATTTTCTAGACCTTTATGTAAATGAACTATCTAGTATGTAGTATTTTGTGTCTGGCTTCTTTCACTCAGCTTAATTATTTTTAGATCCATCCGTGTTATTGAACATATCAAGAGTTCATTTCTTTTTATTAGATCATTTATAATAACCCTTTTTCAAAAATTAAAAATTCTAATAAAAGGGACTTTAAATAATTGTTTCAAAAGTGGTACCATGTATACAAAGATCTTTGGTAATTGCTTACAAAAATGACATCTTAGGTACATTTCTTGATCTTAAGAAAGGCTTGTTCAAGACACATTCCATGTTCTTTTTTGAAAGCAAAACAAAACAAAACAAAACAAAGGAAAAAACCCAAAACCAGAAATGACTTCACGTAGATGTATGTATTACATGGCATTTTGGCATGTGAATAATCTTTGATATGCTAAAGCTAACATGATTGAAAACTTTTACTCATGCTGGACGTTGTTTCAGGCTTCATGACACTACTATACGTTAAACACAAATCTATAAAGTCACAGTTAACTGGAAAAACATCTTTATCACATAAAAACCCACTAAAAGTAACCACATGTGTATTGTATTAAATAGAAAGTTTTTCTTATGATATAGTTAAATTGTGCAGTTGACCCTTGAACAATGTGGGGATCGGGGTGCTGACCCGTTCCACAGTTGAAAATCCACATGTAACTTTTGACTCCTCAAAAAACTCAACTACTAATAGCCTACTGGTGACCAGATGCCTTACTGCTAACATGAACAATTAACACATATTTTGTATAATGTATCATATACTGTTTTTTTTTAAGCAGGCTCCACACCCAACATGGGGCTTGAACTCGCAACTCTGACACTAAGAGTTGCATGCTCTATGACCAGCCAGGTGCCCCTTATATATTTATTTTTACAATAAAGCTAGAGAAAAGAAAATGCTACTAAGAAAACCATACAGAAAATACATTTACAGTACTGTAAGAAAAAATCCACATATAAGTGGACCCATGTAGTTCAAACCCATGTTGTTCAAGAGTCAACTCTGTATGGCTGTTATAAATAAATCTATACGGGAAACTGATACTGTCTTTTAAAACTGCAAATCTCTATCAAGATTAAAACCGTACCACACACACACATTACTGGTAAGTTTCTTCATCTTTAAGGTACCAATCCTTTACATTTAAGTGGCAAATGGAGTGCAAAATGAGAAAAAAGGGAAGGTGAGAAATATTACCTGTTTCCCTAATTTTCTAACTGTAAACCAGTGTTCTTTGTAATTGCATATAAATGATCTTTCATTTCTAGAAAAAGAAAAAAAATACATACACAAGTTGAAATAGTAGAGTTCATATTCATTTACTTTATCTACTGGCAAGTATTATAAAAAACATTAGGATTATGCTTATAGTTAAGGATCACTGGTTTTTAAGAAATTACAGAACAGTATAAATCTCTCTGCAGATTAGTGGTGCCAGGCAAAAGTGCTGGCGTCACACAGCATTTAAGGATCAGCTCTGTGCTGTGCTGTTGGACACTGAGGTGTGGGGGAGGCTCAGTGGGCAGATGTGCACGGACATCCCCAAAAGATTTAATAGGAAACCCTGAGGGAATGAAACAGGAAGCATCACAACAGAAACATTCAAAATATACTTTTATCCTTTAAGAAATTATAATTTTAAAAATCAAATTTAGGAAAAGCAAAAAAAAAAAAAGTCTTACATGGGATCGATCCCGAGCCTCTGATACTCCGGACTGTTGAAGAGAATTAGTTCTAAACCCCAAACTTTCAAGGCATTGCTTATAACCTGTTAAAAAAATAGCAACTTTCCATGAGCTAAACCATCAATTCCAAATTTAAGTAGTATAGTCATGTCAGGTGTATAAGCAATTGTACTTTATATATAATTTTCCCCAGAAGGTTATGGTTTTTAAAAAAGTCTGTGTAGGGGCACCTGGGTGGCTCAGTCGTTAAGCGTCTGCCTTCGGCTCAGCTCATGATCCCAGGGTCCTGGGATCGAGCCCCGCATCGGGCTCCCTGCTCAGTGGGAAGCCTGCTTCTCCCTCTCCTACTACCCCTGCTTGTGTTCCCTCTCTCGCTGTGTCTCTCTCTGTCAAAATAAATAAATAAAATCTTTAAAAAAAAAAAAAAAGTCTGTGTATATAGATACACTACTAAATCCATAAAAAAAAAAATAGCATGAAAAGAGCGCTATTTACACTAGGTTTCTGGAACGTTCCCGAGAAGCACACAATTCAAGATAAAACTGCCTCAAAAATCCAGATGTACATTCTATTCAGTGGGTACTATTCTTAAAACTAGTCCAATATAGGGGCGCCTGGGTGGCTCAGTCGTTAAGTGTCTGCTTTCAGCTCAGGTCATGACCACAGGGTCCTGGGATCGAGCCCCACATCGAGCCCCACATCGGGTTCCCTGCTCGGCGGGAACCCTGCTTCTCCCTCTCCCACTCCCCCTGCTTGTGTTCCCTCTCTCGCTGCCTCTCTCTCTGTCAAATAAATAAATAAGTAATCTTTAAAAAACAACAACAAAAAACTAGTCCAATATATATGCATGATAATTTGGCTGCTACAGGTCCTGCTTTAGAAAAGTTATATTCAACTCACTACCTGGGATGTCAGTAGTGACAAAAATTTTGTCTATTAAAAGGAGTTCTTCCTGGGAATTTAAACGGAAGCTTTCAGAATTTAAGCTTCTATTACCCTGAGTTTATAATCTGTAGGGGAAAAAAAAACCCCACAGAAAACAAATCTGATTACTCCAAACTGAGGAAACAAGAGGATTTCTGAGAACTCACTCTCTGCCCTGCAAGGTGGCCAACAAAGCAGGAAGTGAACCAGGTACCAGCACAGACACTGGCGGGTGCTGGGCCTGCCCCGGCCTCTTCCAGCTCTGCGGCAGCCGCGGCGGGCTGAGTCCCCCACGGAGCGCTGGGCGGAAATGCCGCTGCATGAGGAGTCCAGCAGGACAGCACAGGGGAGTGCAACAGAGGTATTTGTAGGAACAGGCTCCTCATGAGAGGTTCTGAAACAACTCTGGACACACCTCCCAGGGGTCAGAAACAGAATGAAAGACCCACAGATAAAAGGATCTCACAAGTACATGTACAATTACCCTCAGAATTCAGGGGGAGATGTAAGTTTCAAACAAAGAAAACAAGCAAAGGCCTTAGACCATAATAAAGGAATCCAATCCTGGTAGGTGGATTTAAATGGTAGGTAGGGAGGTGTTGCATTTTCTCAAATTTATACAAGTAGTAAGTTTGAAATACTGTGACTTATTGGAATTATGGTTATCAGCATCCAAATGTAAATTAAATAGTCTCCTTTCAAAAAGCCCTACTCTAAAAATGAAGGTTCTGGGGCGCTTGGGTAGCTCAGTCGGTTAAGCGTCTGACTCTTGATCTCAACTCAGGTCTTGATCTCAGGGTCGTGAGTTCAAGCCTCGCATTGGGATCCAGGCTGGGCGCAGAGCCTACTTAATAAAATAAAATAAAATAAAATAAAATAAAATAAAATAAAGGTTCTACAATCCTAATTTTCATGTTTATCTCTATAAAAATCTAGTACTCTAGAGTATAATCTTACACTTTTTTTCAGTTTTTTTCCTTGTGCTCTATAGCTCATTTTTTTCTTTTTTTAAGATTTATTTGATAGAGACACCGTGAGAGAGGGAACACAAGCGGGGGGAGTTGGAGAGGGAGAAGCAGGCTTCCCGCGGAGCAGGGAGCCCGATGCGGGGCTCGATCCCAGAACCCTGGGATCAGGACCTGAGCTGAAGGCAGTCACTTAACGACTCAGCCACCCAGGCGCCCCTCTAAGGCTCATTTTAATTTTTTTTAATAATCTTATACTCCTTGACACTATCTATTGGAGGACTTTCTGAAGGTCGTATCATTACAGTGACCATGAAAGGCTGTGAAAAGATATTCACATCAATCATATCCTCAGCTTGAACAGGGCCTGGGACATAAACAACCCTTAGTACACGCTTGTGACTACTTACCTGAATAGAGAAAAAACCACTGTCATCCATATTTCCAGAAGGCTGCTGTTTAATTTAGATAGGTAGTTGAGGTGGGAGTTGAGGGTGGGGAGAGAAGGATAAAAACTGTCATTAGTGTGCATATTTAAAATAACATCTTGTGCGTTCCCATTTATACAGTCAAGAGCACAGTTATAATTAACAAGTCAGAGCCCCATAAGGAAGAATAGTGCATCCTTTTCTAAACAGTACCCACATTTAAAAAAAAAAAAACATGATTTAGTGAGTTTAAAATCAGTACCTGTAAAAATGTGCGATAGTCTTCACTAGTAACTCCTCCTTCTGCCATTCTCATCCTTTCCTCTTCATCTAGCTGATGTGCAATTGAAGATAATTCCACAGGGCTAAAATATTCTCCTTGCAACAGATTATTCAAGCAATGTTGAGCACAAAGTGAGCCTTCTTGCTAATATTTCCAAAAGAAAAAATTCAAATGTGACTCGTTAAACAGATTTGTACAGTAGTTTCCTCTAAAGAGGAATTTAATCATTAACTTAATGCAGCCAAACTGAACCTTTTTGGCTTTAGATAAGCATGATTAACATAAGTGCATGAGTTTTTATTTGTTAACACTTATTTTATAATTTTACCATTAATGAAACTACAATTATTTAGCTATATGATCAAAAACTTAAGAATGATTTATATTAAACAAATATTTTTCTATCAGATATGCCAAATTTCACACTTTACTAGAAATTACTCTATAAAAAATATTAGCACTTCTCATTTTCAGTACCTAAGATACATACATCTTTGGAGGTTCCATGGCAAATGAAACATGCTGAAATGGAATTTTAATCCCTAGAGCATTTGTATTCTTTTAACAAGACAATCTACTCAATCTAAATGCTTACTCAAGGAATTTGAAATCAATGAACAAAAGAATCTCAAGAACTGATACGGGTAAGAAAGATCCCATTTGACGTTAATGAAGACTTGTAGCTAACAAAGCCAAGGTTCTCTTCCGGAAACTCAGCGCAAAATGTATATGTAGTACGGTACAATAAGCAAAACTTCCAAAAACCACCCCTGGAGCTCATTTCCAGACAAGCCAGCAAGGAGAGCTGTATCCAAGCAACCATGGGATCATTGGGATCACCGGCTTCCTATGTGGGGGGTGGAGGGAGTACAATTTCCCATGGGCCCCAAGGTTTTCAAGTGCTCGGCAGCTGGCTCTCACACAACTGGCACCCCAAATCTAAATCCAAGTTGCCTGGCACTGAGCAGTCTGCCTATCACCCTGCTCCCCACAACAATGCCACCTTCCCACACTTGCCTTATAAAAAGGGAGATTCACTGGCAGATGAGATCCCTTCCTGTGAACACAGACCCCTCTGCAGGATGATGGCAGAAGATGAGAACACTTTTCTTCTGCTAACCCTGGCCCTCTAAGTTCTCCTTTTCCCCAGTATCTATGCCTTAATCCAGCCTGTCTTACCTTGTGCAATTTGTTCTGAGCTATGTTACTCAACAGACGATGACCCCAAAGAGCAACACCTGGCAAGACACATATTTTTCCTGATGAGTTAATTTTCTAGGAACAAAATTCAGCTTCTGAAGATGATACAGGGTATATGTATACAACAAATAGGAAGGGAGCACTGAGACAGTCTGAGTGTGAGACAGGGGACCGAGATAAGCTTATCTTCATATTTTGGTACAGAATAAGTAGCCTGAAGCTGAAGACACAATCTCTCTCAAGTCACAGCCACATAGTGAGAGAGAACTTGTCTCTATCTTTTTTCCTTCTACTGTATTCCTGCTGCCAGAAAGCAACTCCCTCTGAATAATACAATGTGAATTGAAGGGACACACAGACATCCTACTAATATTCTACTGAAAAATGGGCAAGACAAATAAGTATTCACAAGAAAATAGCCAAATGGCTAAAAAACACAAAAAGATGCTCCACTTCATTAACCATCAGGGAATGATATATTAAAACCACAATATGTTATTCCTACACACTCTCCAAAATGGCTGAAATGTTGGAGATTAGAGACATTAAAACTATTGTATACTACTGATAGACATGTAAATTAGTACAACCACTCTGGAAAACTATTTGGGGTATCTACTGAAGCTTAACATATACCAACCGTATGATCTAGCAATTCCACTACTAGGCCATAATGCCAACAACTGAAATGTAAATATACATTCATCAAAAAACATCTATAAAAATGTTCATAGAAGCACTGTTCATAATGTTCCCAACCTAAACCACCCAGATGCCCATCACAGTAGACTGGGTAAATTGTGTTATATTCACAAGGGAATACTATATGACAATGAGAATGAATTAACTACAACTACCTGCAACAATATGGATGAATCAATGTTACAGAAGACAGACTCAAGGGGCACCTGGGTGGCTCAGTTGGTTAAGTTTGTCCGACTCTTCATTTCAGCTCAGGTCATGATCTCAGGGTCATGGGATCAAGCCCTACATTCGGCTCCACGCTCAGCAGAGTCTGCTTGAGATTCTCTCTCCCTCTCCCTCTGCCCCTCCCCTTGCTCGCTCTCTCTAAATAAATCTTAAAAAAAAAAAAAAAAAGCAGACTCAAGAGAGTACACATTATATGATTCTATTTACAAAAGCTCAAAAACAGGCAAAACTAAACTCTGATGTTAGAATTCAGGATAGTGATTACCCTTGCAGGGGTGAAGGTACGGCAGAGGGAAAGTATCTGGAAGAGGGCCTAAAGGGAGCTTATAGAATGCAGGTAAATGTTTTGTTACCTGATCTAAGAACTATTTACATGTATTTTCACTTTGTGAGACCTCACTGAGCTGTACTCTGATGATCTGTGTGCCCCTAACATGTGACTGTTACACGTAAAAAAATTCAAATAACTACAAAAAGACCTCTTCTAAGATACAGCTATTTCACATATCAAGAGCTACCTACTATGGTGACCAGACACTGGATTTTCTGGTAACAATTTTAAGGCACATTTTCTGTCCGGCTGTCAGGATACATGCCTCAACTTGGTACTCTCAAACTACTCACATTTAATACATAGATTGAAATTGTGAATCCAACTATTTGTTTAAAAATCTCTCTATAAAAAAGCTTTGAAATACAAAAAGATAAGCACTTAAAATCAAACTTTGTCTAAGTAAAACTGTACTGCTATAGGAAATATCAAGTTCTGTACTTCTAATACAATTTAATGGAAGAAAAGAACAAATTGTTCAGTCCAAATTTAAAATCATTTTTTAAAGTGACAAGATGAATCAAATTCTATATGAACCAAAAAAAATTGTACAAGGGCCCCACCTAAGATTATGCATTCCCTGCGCCCAACTTATCCCCACCCTCCTCTTTCTCACGGAGCTTTAACCAAAGTTGGATAGAAGTTTATCTGTGCCATAGTCAAATTTCAGCAGTATTGAAATTCCATGATTTCAGGCCCAGACTTATTGTGTTGGGATCAGAGGATGAACAAACTGTAGGTTCAGCTTTACCAAGATATTTTATTTTACTTTTTTTAAGATTTCATTTATTTATTTGAGAGAGAGAAAGCACAGGGCAGAGGAAGAGGGAAAAGCAGACTCCCCGCCGAGCAGGGAGCCCCACGCAGGGCTCGATCCCAGGACCCTGAGATGATGACCTGAGCCGAAGGCAGACGCTTAACCAACTGAGCCACCCAGGTGCCCCTACCAAGATACCACAAATGGTAACTGTAACCACATCCTTCCCTCACTGTGCCCAAAGTCTTTAGGACCAACCTGCAACTAGTTCAAATTCCCCGAGATACTACTGATTACAACAAGTTACAACAGAAGCCAGGCATAAACCTAAGGGTGTGTGCTCAGAAATGGTCTAACCTAAAGGACCACACAATCAACCTAGCAGATCTTCATCTCCTCTCAGTGATGGTAAGGTCTCACCCCCTATTATGAGGTTCAGCAAACACAACTGAATAACAATAACCAGCATGTCTATATTGCTGGCCAGGAAGCATTCCAAGTGCTTATAACTGAGGTAGATACTTTATTATCCTCACACCACAGAGGAGGAAACTGGAGCAGAGAGACAGAATAAGTAACTTGCCCAAGATCGTATGGGTAGTAAATGGCAGAGCTGGGATTCAAGGCCAGGCAGAAGTTTCATGTCTGTGACATTACTACTTCCTCAGGGCACTCATTTGGAATTTGGTCATTCCTAAACCTCAAATACCCTAAGACAATTAGAAACCAACAATCACCAAAGGGCAAAGTGAGTATCATAGTCAAAGCTCAGCATCTTTTAAGTATTTTCATTAATTTTAAACACAATCCCAACAAGTCTGATTATCATCCTCAGTTCACATTACATTAAAAATACCAATTGAGATGGCACAGTGACAGTACCAAGAGCAGGCAGCAAGAGAAATGGTAACAAAAATGACAGAAAGCAGATACCAGAACCAAAACAAACACCAAAACACCCAGCAGTTAGTGGCCATTTAGCATTAGGATTTAAGTTAGGGGTTGGCAAACTCTAGCCTATAAGCCAAATACAACCTGCTCCAGTAGCTAAGAATGGTTTTTATGATTTTATTTATTTATTTTTTAAAGATGTTTTTATTTATTTTAGAGATAGCAAGCACGCATGTGAAAGGGGAGCAGGGTTGGAGGGAGAGGGAGAAAGGACCTGAAGCAGACTCCATGCTCAGTATGAAGCCCCATGCAAGGCTGGACCCCACAACCCCTGAGATCATGACCTGAGCTGAAACCAAGAGCCAGATGCTCAATGGACTGAGCTACCCAGGCGCCCTGGTTTTTATGATTTTAGATGGTTGGGTAACACACCCATACACACATACAAACAAGAATACATGAGAGACCATATATAACCTGCAAAGCCTAAAATATTTACAGAAAAATTATTTACTTTAATAAATAGCACCATACACATCTTAGAAGCTCAAGAAACTCTTGAGTCAATAAAATATTTATTGAGCAATTACTATGTGCCAGGCGCTATCTTAGGCACTGGGGACAGATCACCAAACAACTGTTAAGTTTATATTCTAACTTAAAAAAGGACACTCAAAGTGATAACTCTGAAAACGGGGAAACCAACATCCCAAGAGGAAGTAGCTGCAAGGCCTGTTGTAGGCAGGTATCTCTACGTACACAGCTTCCTTAGAACCAAAGCTAGTTCTCCGGCTCTAGCAAAGGTTAAATGTGTGTGGCAGAGGGGAAGGGAGTGTGCTAGAAAATGGCTTATTACGCTAAAACATTCCCAGAATGGACTGTATATGAGATCAACAATGGGCCCTATGGTTACAGGTGCTTTCCATTCTTGAAATATGCCCCCAAAACCTTACCAGCCTCATCTATAAAGTACATTTAAGTTGATGATAAAGGTAAATTGTACTTATTTATTTGAGAGAGAGACACACAGCAAGAGAGGGAACACAAGCAGGGGGAGTGGGAGAGGGAGAAGCAGGCTTCTTGCTGAGCAGGGAGCCCGATGTGGGGCTCGATCCCAGGACCCTGGGATCATGACCTGAGCCAAAGGCAGACGCTTAACAAATGAGCCACCCAGGCGCCCCGGTAAATTGTACTTAAGTATCTTTAAGCCTAGTGACTGATGCTGAAGGTGACTTTTTTTTTTTTTAAAGAATTTATTTGTGAAAGGGAGAGCAGGAGCCCCATGCAGGACTCGCTCCGAGGACTCCGGGATCATGACCCAAGCTGAAGGCAGACGCTCAACCGACCAAGCCACCCAGGCATCCCTGATAGTGACTTTTTTCAGAAAGTACACCTTTATGAGGCTAACACCCAGCTTCTTCTGATCCGGTGGTTCAGTCGTTACCTTCCCTGAAATCTATCCAAATAGAGCCCCATATCTGCCAATCAGTATTTATAAAAACATATTATATGACTCTCAAGAGGTGGTGTGGAAATGTTTAAAGTCTTCCATTTGAAACACCTGGCCCTACACTAAAGCTTTTGAAAAATAGTAATAAAAATACATACATGTAGGGTCTCTGCATCCAGTCTCCTTAGCCAAGCAACTAAATTTCTCTTGTCCAAGATTCATAAATCATGTCAATCAAATCAAAAGATTAGTGATAACTATACCACTGAGTCCTTCCCCACACATAAAAACTGGTCTACTCCAGGGCCACAACGTGTTAAAATGTTTTCTATAAAGAAAAGCATTCCCTTTAACAATTTGCTCAGGTTTATACTGTGCCTCTTTTGTCTTTGATGGCTTTGACTTGTGTTAATTTTTAAATGGATAAGTGATCGTTTACAAGTATTTAACAAAACAAAATCCCTTTGCTCCTACTAAATAATAGCCTCACCAGCAACCCTTTCCAAACATTAAACTATTATGAAACAACGTATCATGTGCCAAAGTTGTCCTGAGGAAGGTATCACTCACACCCAAATAGCTTATGTATGTGAGAAAAGACGAGAGAATTCCTCCACATGCCACAGCATCTTCAAGTGCGTGGTCATCCAAGGATAAAAGACAAACACTAGGCGGACAACAACACAATTATTCCAGTCCACCCCTAATACCTAATAAACGAGCTGGCCTCCTTGTTCGGAAAGACGCAACTACCAAAAGAAATGAAACCTAAACATCCCGTAACAAAAACTCTTGCGACGACTTCCCTATTTAGGGACGCGGAGGATTTCCAACCTCACTTCCCTAAGTGTCAGGCCCTACATGGGACGAGCCAAGGACCCCGCCCTCGGGAGGCTCCTGGACCTAGTGCAGGAAGACAAGAACACAACCCCAGAGATCTAAGTGTATGGGAGGTTCCAATAGAGAATTGAGGAGCCCAGAGAAGGAAAAGTTAATTCTGCCAGGAGTAGGACTGGGGGAGTGGGGTGGAGTTGGGAAGGGTCGAGGGACTTGTCCAAGAGATGACTAGCTAGACACCTAGGGAGAGTGGAGAAGGGACTGGAGAACGAATCCCACGGAAAGTGGAGGGCAAGCGCAGGAGCTAGCTCAGTCGGTGCCACTCCTCTCCCGTGCCCCATGGCGCCCCCGGCCCTGCTTCACTCCCTCCCAGCTCCCCGGCGCCCCCGGCCCGGGACTCCTCGGGCACCCGCCTCCGGGGCACAGGGTGCTGTGGGGGCGTTGGTGAAGCTCCCCTCCCTATGAAGCTCCTCCGCCCGGCGAGACTGGGATGGGGACGACTCGGGCCCCCGCCAGCGCTCCCGGAAGAGGAGATACCGCGCCCCACCGCAGTCACTGCACCGCAGACAGCTCCCCACCGAACGCGGACACTCACTTTCTCGTGGAAGATGGACTCCATGTTTATTTGTCTGGAGCCAACGGCCCCCGCGCCGAACCACCCCCCTCCAGCCCCGCCCCTCGGCCCCACCCCTCCTCCCACCCTGCCCCGCCCCGCCTCGAGTCGCCCCTGCCCACGTGCCTCGTACAGACCAATCATCCCCGAGGATATGAATCACGTGGAACGAAGAGCGAGTGAACGCCAGGGCGGTAAATGCGGGCACACGTGACCTCAGTAGCGGGTCCTCCCATATCCCTTTATCTGGCCGGCTGGGGGTGTTGCAGCGCCACCTACGGTCTGGAGGAACTTCTCTGCTTCCCACCCATTGCTATGGATTTTTAGGCTTTTAAGGGGTCTGGATAAGGAACGCCTGGGTTCTATGTTTTTTTATGTTTTCCACTGTGTACTTTCTGCTTATCATATGTACATATAATTATTTACTATCTTTCTCCTCTTTCCCCACTGAAAGCCTGATTAAGAAAAAGACATCATTGCAACCCCCAACACCTAGCGCTTGTGTAAAAATGTAATTAATATTTACAAAGAGCTTACTGTAGGGTAGGCATTCTTTTTTAACTACTTTGCATATATTAACGAATTTAATACAACAACCTTTGATGTAGGTGTTGTTATGATCCCTATTTTACACATGAGGACACTGATGCACAGGGAGGTTAAGAAAAGAACCGTCTCCAAGGTCAACTAGTGAGTTGCCCTTGCTGGGGTCTAAATCCAGACACATTGTTACTAAGAGTCTGCATTCTGACCCTGAAGAGGAAACATGAGTTGGGCGAACTGAAAAGTCCAGTAAAGTGGGGGAAGGGGTTTGATGAAGCTGGAGGAGTAGGAAAGAAGCAGATTTTGCACCTTGAAATTAGGTTAAGGAAGGTATGCTTTTTAAAAACGGCTGGGGAGTTATATAAAGTTTTTAAAGAAGAGACGCTCAGATTTGCATTTTATAAAGATCACTCTAGTTGCAAAAAAAAGCTGATGCTGTGGAAAGAATCTTGGGAGAGATGATGGTGTTTGGGCAAGAATAATGACCTGCAGTGGAGAGGAGACCATTTTGAGAGATGATTAGTAAGTGGGGAGACTCAACAGAACTTGGTGAGAGTGGAGAGTGAGGGACACAGAAATGTTAGGGATGATGCCTGGGTTTCTGCCCTAGGCAGCCACTGTGGCAGGAATAGTTCACTAAGATAGGGAATACTGGAGGAAGGGGCAAAGTTTGGGGAATACCTATGATACGTAAGACAAGTAATGAGTGGAGGTTATCTATCTATCTATCTATCTATCTATCTATCTATCTATCATCTATCTATGTATCTCTATCTATCTATCTATCTATCTATCTATCTATCTATCTATCTATCTATCTATCTAAATGGTCTGGAGTTCAGGGGCTTGGTTTTTCTGTAGAATGGGGAGTTATTCACAGGAGTGAATAAAATCATCTAGGGGAAAAGGAAGAGATTGAAAAGAGGATCTAGAGTAGAACCCCGAGGGTAGAGAAGGAATAGCCAAGGAGAAGAGAGGAAAAGCAGGAGAGTGAAATTATCAAAGCCCTGAGAAGGGAATGTTTCAAAAATCAGTGTCAGTTGCTGCCAAGAGGTCCAGCAACATAAGGACTTACAAGAGTCCACTAAATTGTGTTGCTATGGAGACCATTGGGGACATTGGTGAGTGCAGGCTCAGACTAACAGAAGGGGCAGCAGGAGGTAAGGAAACGGAGAGTACCAGTGAGGACCAGGTGTTCAAGGGTAGGATTTAGTTACCCTTTTCTGAATGCCCCTGTGTGCACAGTCTACACTCCTGCATTGGGGAAACAGTCCATGCATGTTCTTAAGGAACTGTGGCCTAATTGGGGAAACAAATCATGGTCTCATGAAGTGAAAAAATATGCAAACCATTTTTTCCCAATTTATTTTTAAAGAAAGTGTGTGTGTACAGAAACACGTATCTATTTTTTGTTGTTGTTGTTCGTATACATTACAAATCTCCGGAGGAATATACAGGAAACCCAGAGGTTATGTATGTGTTTGAGATGGGAAGGGAACTAGGCATATAGGAGACAGGGATGGGAAGGAGACTTCTCACAGTATACAGTTTTATTCTTGACTTTTAAACTAATGTATTAGTTATTCAGAAAAAAAAGTGCTTGTATTCATTTCCTATGGCTGCTGCAGCAAATCATCACAAACTTGGTGGCTAAAAACAGAAATTTATTCTCTCACTGTTCTTGAGACCAGAAGTCTGAAACCAAGGTGTCAGCAGGGCCATGCTCGATGGTCACAGGGAGAATCCTTTCCTCACTTCTTCCAGCTTCTAGAGGCTCCTGGCATTAGTTGGCTTGTGGTTGCAGAACTCCAACCTTGGCTTTGGTTTTCATGTGGCCTTTCTCCTTCTGCGCCTTCTAAGTACCAATGGCTGGATTTAGATACTACCCTAATCCAGGGTGATTTCATACTGAGATCTTTAATTAATTACATTGGCGAAGACCCTATCAGTGATAATTAGGGAGTAGTATCATTTTATTGCAATGTTACTTCTCCTAAATTCAGTATGACCTAAAACAAAATGTTTTCTGAGAAGAGGTAGTTGAATACAACAGATGACATGTAAACATACGTGGAACCATGCTTGTGGAACCAACAAGCAAGAAAATGAACAACTTATACCCCAAAGTTTCCTTGTGCCCCCTTGTAATTCTTACCTCTAACCCCTTTCTGCACCTTGCTCCTCCAGGCAACCACTAGTCGGCTTTGTTACTATAGTTTACAGTGTCTAACATTTTATATAAGTGGAACCATAAAGTGTGTGCTGTCTGGCCTCTTTCATCCAGGATAATTAATTTGAAATTCATCAATGTCAGAGCAATAGATCATTCCTTTTTTTAATGTAGTATTCCATTGTATGGATTTAACACAATTTATCTATTTGTTGATATACATTTGGGTTAGCTCTAATTTTTGGCTATTATAAATAAAGCTGCTATGAACATTCATGTAAGTCTTTGTGTGAACATATGCTTTCCTTTATCTTGGACGAATACCTCAGGGTGGAATGGCTGGGTCATATGGGAGGTGTTATTTTCATCTGAAACCACTGAACTGATTTCCAAAGTGGTACAACTCCTGGCAGCTACATTTTACATTCCTGCCAGCAGTGTGTGAGGTCCAGTTGCTCTGTACCCTTGCCAACACCAGGAACAGGATCAATCTTTTGATTTTAAACATTCTAATAGGCGTGTAGTGGTATCTCTTTGTGGCTTAAATTTGCATTTCCCTAATGACTACTGATGTTGGGAGTCTTTTCATGTGCTTTATTTACCATCCTCCTATCTTTTTTTGTGAAGCGTCAATTAAAATCTTTTGCTCAGGGGTGTCTGGGTGGCTCAGTCAGTTAACCTTCAGCTCAGGTCATGATCCCCAGGTCCTGGGATCAGGTCTCCCACTGGGCTCCCTGATCAACAGGGAGCCTGCTTCTCTGTCTCCCACTGCCCCTGCTTGTGTTCTCTGTCAAATGAATAAATAAAATCTTAAAAAAAAAAATTCTTTTGCTCATTTAAAAAATTGGGTTCGGGGGGCACCTGGGTGGCTCAGTCGTTGTGTCTGCCTTCGGCTTGGGTCATGATCCCCGGGTCCTGGGATCAAGTCCCGCATCGGGCTCCCTGCTCAGCAGGAAGCCTGCTTCTCCCTCTCCCATTCCCCCTGCTTGAGTTCCCTCTCTCTCTCTCTGTCAAATAAATAAATAAAATCTTTAAAAAAAAATTGGGTTCGGGCATCTGACTGGCTCGGTTGGAAGAACACTCGACTTGTGCTCAAGGTTGTGAGTTTGAGCCCCACATTGGGTGTAGAGATTACTTAAATAAATGAATAATTTTTAAAATTGGGTTGTATTACTAAGTTATAAGGGTTCTTTACATATTCTAGATAGAAGTTCTTTGTTGTATATTACATTTTGCAAGTATTTCCTCCCAGTTTATGGCTGCATTTTCATTTTCATAAGTGTATTATGAAAAGCAGAAAAATTTTAAAACTAGTTCATACTTTATGTGTTGCATTTAAGAGATCTTTGCCAAACTCAAGGTCACTAAAATTTTCTGTTAGTACCATCCTTCTAAAGCACACAGTTTGAAAAAAAAAAATTCTGAAAAATATCTGAGGAAAAAATTGGCTATACAATTTAATAGTACTATGGTCTAAAATGAGGAAAAGAAAATGAAACACTAATTGTAAATTTAACATCAATACACAATCAAGTACTCAATAATTTATTTTTAAGCTAAGTGTGCCTATTACTTGAAATGTGGAAGACTGCTTCGGCATAAAAAGAATCACACTTCAAATTAAATAATGAATGTGTTTTTATTTCTCTTCTAATTTTTAAAATGTGAACATTCTGTAATTCAGTCACGGGGGCCTTTACTTCCAGGTGACTTCTTCATTGGGTCTCAATTCCCTGTAGAAATTAAAAAGGAAAGAAAGGAAAAAGTACAAATTTAATTTTTATGGGGGGTAGAGAGTCAGAAGAGTATTCAATATTTTATATTTTATATTCTATTTATATTCTATTAAATTCTATATTTTATATTCTATTAAGTTGACCCATTAAAATTTTTATATAGACTCAACATACTCATTCAAGTCTCTCATGCATCCCTTTGATTTCATTTTTCCTGATTAAGGAACTGCAATTTCTTAGTCTGTACGAAAGCGATTATCCTCTCAATGAGTTCATCTGAGGTTTTCTAAACCCCTTCTAATTCATTTTATCTTTCTTAAAATCCTTAACTGTAAACCTCCTCTCCATACTGACTGTGAGTGCTGCTCAAGCCTCTGGTCCCTTGAGCTTCTTCCCACCTCGCTGCATACCCAGTGGCAGACACCCCGTCTTGCTAACTAACTCTCTGCTGCCAAAAGAGCCATCTCCAGAGACACACTGGGACCAGGCAGCGGCCAGCTGCCTTCTGATCACTCACCCACCACGTCTAAAGCTCTCAAGCAGTGTTGCTGTGAATACAGCACCAAGCCACTATTAGTGCCACAGATTTCAGCTATGTTCTGGCTTAAGTAAGATAATATATGATAATATGTGAAAGCTATATTAAAGGCTTTGATGAGCTAGTTTAAAACTTTGTTTCTATATTACAGTGCATCCTGAATGCCAAAAAAAATTCAAACATTTGAAATAGCCTGTTCATAAACTGAAGACTTGCTGGCATTCCAAAATAATCATACAGTTTTGTAGAAGGGTTAAACAACAACTAATGCTGCAAAATAACATAACTTAAATATAAGTCCTCGGGGGAAAATTTACCCCTTCTGTTTATTTTTGGCACATATGATATTAAAAAGGCTTATTTCCAAGAACTGGTTAATTGTTCATTTAAAAAAAGTGTACAAACTAACCTTTTAAACAACAAACTCTTGTTCCGGAAGGCAGACAGCTTTTCATCATTCTTTCTGTCTAGATAACATCCAAGGACAAACCCCATGGGCACAAGTATATGTACCCAGTGGTCACGAACAATCTGAATTACATTCATCCTGAGTGCTAGGAAAAAAAAAAAGATTATCAGAAATATAACTGCTTTTGAAATATCTTGAAAAATTGCATCTGAAGCAGGAGGATAGCCCTGAATATAGGAGATAGATGTTACAAGCATAATAAGCCTCTTCAAATTTGCTTTGGCATCAGAATGTAGTATACAACTTAAAATCTACTTGATGACAATTATACAGGTGACAATGATTAGTATAAAAATTGCACCGCACTAAAATCAATTTATTAACTTCCTTTTTAGCTCCACTAGTGGTCTGATATGGTATAGCACAGAGAAATGGAGAGTATAAAAAATACTAGACTAAAACGTGAAACGTGAGCCCAGCTGTCCACGGGAAGAAACCCCCATTTCACTTTCCCGTCTCCACCGCTCGCAAACCCGGGGTAGGTCCGGACCAACCCTCGCCTAGAGACACCGCCGCCGCCCAGGGCTTCCCTAGAGGTGGACCCTCCCCGCCTGCACAACGGGGACCCGCGGCGTCTCGGCTCATCTTGGACCCCGGAAAATTTTACCTGCAAAGGCTGAATATTTGCACCCTCCAACTATTAATTTAAAACTTTTACATGTGTAAAATATTTTTAGAACCTCTGACAATGCTAAAACAAATGTAATTATACTATTATGCCCAAAGCAGAATTCTTTAGTTAAGATAACATTATTGAAAACTAATTTTTCAATTAGCAGTAGTTGTGACTCAGATAAACCCCATTAGCTACAATACTGCTAATGCACAAAGCTGAAAACTAATTTTTGAAAGGAAATAAAATGAGAGAAATTTTAAAAAACCACTGCATTCAACAATGTCATGGTAGATCTCAATATCAACTCAAAGATTTTACAAAAGATAGGGACAGAAAGGAATTTACTTTTATAGAATAACTACTAGGTACCAGGGCCATCATATAATCTTATACATAACATGAAATAACTATTATTATCCTCATTTTATAGACTAAAAAACAGCTTAACCTAAACAGGTATTAAGTACAGAGCTGGAATCCAAGCTCAGGTTTCCTCCAAAAATCTTTTTCTATTAGATCTCAGTATCTCTCTCAAAGACCTCTTCTCGAATTGATATTTATGGTACTTAAGGGCTTTTAAGTTCTAAGGTTTTCTAAAAGGTAGAGGAGGAGGACTAGAACTAGAAGTCACCATATGGAAAATAAATTTGCCTTAATTAAAAAAGAGTTGAATTGTCAGTTTCTGCAAAAACTTGTACCTAAAGATGAAATCAAAATGTACCTGCCTACGCATGAATCTAAGATGAATAAATCATATACAATGGCTGAGAAGGCATGTGACAACACCCTGGTAAGAGAATACTGCCGACAAAAGTGCTCAGCACTAAACTGTGCTAGGGTTAGGTAGACTGGATTCCTGCCTCTCCTAAGACACTGATTCTCACACTTAACACATTTCAATTCTTTATTTCTCAAACTTCATCACTGTCTAAAGGTACCGGGCAAGAAAATGGACATGAAGTTAACAGTTGCACAATTACTCTATACTCTATATGATAAAGTGTAACATTACATACAGCAGGTTCCAATCTGGAAAACTATGTAACATTAACAAGTTATTTAAAATATGTAACTTACAGTTTAGTCATTAATTAAAGGTTTAGTCTACCGTCTACAGCTGGAATTCTCAAACCTGACTGCGTATCAAAAACATCTGTGGAGCCTTTATCAAAATAGGGACTTTTGGGCGGGGGGTGTAGGCTGGTGGCTGTCAGTTGAGCATCAGGCTCTTGGTTTTGGCCCAGGTTGTGATCTCATGGGTTGTGGGATCGGGCCCCAGGTCAGGCTCCCTACTTGGCAGGGAGTCTGTTTCAAGATTCTCTCCCTCTGCCCCTCTCCCCGTTCATGAGATCGTGCGCTCAAATAAATAAATCTTTAAAACAAACAAAATAGGTACTTTCGGTCCTCCTTCCTTGTGGGACTGGAAAAACCTATAGTTGAAAGAACTTTTTAGATGATTTGATGAAAATAGTTCTTGGGCAACCTTATTTCCTAGAGGATGGCGGCTTTCTTAGCACTATGCCTTCCTTAAGTAACGTTATTTGCATTTAGATACTGAAGCACTCTGTGAATCTGACCAAGTGCCCACCAAGTTAGCCACTTACTTGTTTAATAAACTTGAACCAGTCAAGTATAGGAATAACAATACATGCCTTAATCAACTAATGTAACTTTGAAAGCACAAAACTGCAAAATACTAGACAATGTAGGTCTCTGTAAAAGTCAAGTGGCCATATATTCAGTCACCTGTCCTCACAGGTTCCTCAAATTTCTTAACAGGGGGTCAAGCCTAACCCTCAGCACAGGTGAGTCAGATACTATCTGTATTTTAACCAACAACAAAGTGCTTATTGACTTAGCCCAAGACTGTTCTAAATAAGCCCATGGACACCTGTGGGCTATAAGCCATATTGTTGTTGGCATTCTTCCAACAGGGCAAGTAGCTATTGTCTGGCTCTAGTCTGAGAATCTGAGAAGAGGTGAGACAAACCCCTGAGACTCTGGCTGCACATAGGCTCTTACATACACTCTGTAAGTGAAGACTGATAGATAAAAGGATTCTGTGTATTCAAAATCCAGAGTTGGGCTCAGCCACCATGATTCCATCGCTAACAGGTAAATGACAAATGTTAGTCCATGAGACATTTCATATTACATGTGTATAATCTATTTAATGGACTTCGGAAGCAGTGGCATTGAACGTAATTTGTCCTCTGTATTTCACTGTGAGTGAATGACTGGGGAGAACAAAGATTTATGGACCTAAGAAGTGAGCTACAACGATTTCTTGTAGAATGGATAGGAGGAGGGATATAGACAGGCTCTGGTCATGAGCCCAAGACCACAGGGGGCTTTATCTGATGGGTAAAGGGCAGTGAGGTCCTGGACAGGCTCCAATGAAACAAGCTGAGGTTTGGATAGAGTGACATCCACATGGGTGCCCATGAGGGTACTGCACATTTTTTTTTTTTTTTGAGGGGGCAGAGAGCAAAGGGAGAGGGAGAATCTTAAGCAGGCTCCATGCTCAGCACAGACGTGGAACACCACCTCACGACCCTGAGATCATCACCTGAGCCGCAATCAAGAGTTGGATGCTTAACCTACTGGGCCACCCAGGCACCCCATTAGTGTCTCCTTTATTAAGACTCATGAAAAATCCTTCTTTTACTTCAGAACTGGGACTTGCTATGGTATTCCTAAGAAAAACTAGTTTTTATCTTAGGGACTCAAGGAATCATGTAACTGATCACCTATCCTTTATTACCAACACGGTTCAAATTTTTTGCCTAGCTCTAGAAAGAACTGTTATAGCACTGTCAGGTACGGTTCTTATTGCTTTTCATAATCACTAACTCATGTAATCTTCACAATACTATGTGTGTATTCACTAATGTCCCCAATGTAGTAGGCATATTTTTTTTTTCAGATGAGGAAATCCAGGGGCAATCGACTTGCCTAAGGTCACAGATGCAGTAAGTGGCAGAGTCAGGCAGTCTGACTTCTTGGTCCAAGCTATTTGTGTTTTATTGTCTGTTAGGGTAACTATAGAGATAAACATTTAGACTGACCTCACTCAGCGTTATCTTATTTTTCCCAACATTACTTTTTCTTCAACCAATTTTTCCCGCCTAACTTCTAAAAAGAAAACTGGATCTGGTGTGTATTTTTATGTCAATTCATGTTGTTAAACGTAGATGAATAAATATTTCAAAAATTAAATCCTAATCTCTGATTGGTCTCCACAGCATTTTAGATCGACTTTTTTTTTTGAACAATACATAATCTATGAAAAGCAGGGCTGGATGCACGGAGAAACTGAACTCCTTGAGGTCTGGAACCAACCGTGTCTTAATAACCGAGTACAAATTAAGTATTACGTTTTTAAAAAGTGATTTTTTGTGTGTGGAATGGTCGGCTCAAAAGGGTTTGCGATTTGGAAGAGAAGGTTAGTTTCCAATCCTGGGAGCACCGAGACAGAACGCTGGAACTTGGACGAATCTGGGATGCTCGCGCCTTCCCTCCAGCCTAGGAGCGTGATCCCGGCCTGTCTTCTCTCCGGTCCGGCCAGGGGCAGTCACCGGGTGATCCCCAAAGACGTTTTCCAGTAATGACAGCCTCCCACTACCCTTTCCAAAAGCCGTCAGGTGCGAAACGTGAGCCCACGTGTCCACGGGAAGAAACCCCCATTTCACTTTCCCGTCTCCACCGCTCGCAAACCCGGGGTAGGTCCGCGCCACCCCGCGCCTAGAGACACCGCCGCCGCCGCCGCGGGCTTCCCTAGAGGTGGACCCTCCCCGCCTGCACAACGGGGACCCGCGGCGCCTCGGCTCATCTTGGACCCCGGACCCACCTGCGGCCTTGGTGCCAAAAACGACCCCACGACCAAGGGCAGCGACGACCCAACCACCGGCGCCGGCGGAAGCTGCGGCCTCGGGACCTGCCACTCGCTACGCTCGCTCGAAGAGAGGGGTGGCGCTGGGAAACCAGACCTCTTCTTCCTTTTGCCGTTGGACTCTTCTTGTACTTATTGTAGCTCTCACGCATTATAAATATTTTAAAAATAAGACTTCGGCGCAGGGTGACGAGACTTTAGTCGTAAGCGCCATCTCCTTCCCACAGCTGCGTCCCCCCCCCCGAAGATGGTATCGCCCTGGGCCTTCCCCGCCTCGGAGGCTCGCCTCCACTTTCAAAATGGCGGCCGCCATCGGGGGGCTTCTGCTGGCTGGTCGTCCCGGGTGCCTCTGAGCGAGCATCAGCTTTTCTCGCTCTTGAACCTGGATTCGACTGGGGGTTGGGAAGGGCAGTGGACGGCGTTGGGGGAGGACTGGCGAGGCAAGTGAGGGCGGAGGAAAGGAGCGAGACTTCGGATGGGGGAGGGGGCGTCCTCGGCCCTCAGGGAGACCCTGGCGCCACTTGTCCGGGTGGGCGCTGGGGACGTGCTCCTGGGGTTTCGGTGGCGACTGTCCTGGCCGGGCCTGGCGGAAGTGCTCATCGAGGGAAAGAGACGTGATTTCTCCGTGGGTCTAAAGCTCCCGGTGTTTGTAGCAGTCCGTACGATTCACTCCTGTGTTCTCCTTCCCTCTTTTTGCCGTTTCCCGGTGACCTTTCAGTTTCGGCGCTGGAGGAGTTAATCCGACGCCGGCTTTGGCGCCTTTGGCCCTCGTGGTTGCTGTGTTTTTGGCCGCCTCGCTGGGGGTCTTCCGTGGTCTCGGGTTCAGAGACCACGAGGCTGCCAAGCCCTGGGCACAAAGTAGGCGTTCTTTTTTAGTTAGTCGATTCCCAGGGACCTTTTAAGTTGTTAACCGGCCTCCCGCTCCCCCCCCCGCCCCAGCGCCCCAGCGCCCCAGCCCTCCAGGCTCCCTTTGCCCTCAAGCGCTTCCATCACTGTATTATTACATGCTCTTAAGTAAACGAGGTCAGACGAGCCTTAACCCCGGCAAGTCTGGCCTCCTGTCACCAGCCGAACATGAGTTACCCATTGCGCATCCCCTAAGTTTTTATCTTCTGTCCCCTGTGATTTTTTTTTTAGGAAACCAGTTCTCTTCCCGAACTGACCAGGAAAAGACTTTTTGGTCTTCGTGAGCTCGAGGGCCAACCCAGATTCCTTCGTTTTCCCTTGGATTTTGCCTAGTTCCCTTTCGCTGTCAGCAACATGCAAGGTCATTATTGAGAGAGCGAGTAACTGTGAGAGATAATTGAGATGAAGTAGTATCCGTCAGGAAGGAATTGATGGTCTGGTTCGGGTTCATTCTTTAAGCACACGTGTGTGTTGCTTTGAGTGCTGTGCTTGAATTTGTCGATACAAAGATGATCGCTTTTGCTCTTAGCCTGTACATTCAGCATCCATTCAATAAATATTCTTGGTGCGCAGTTTGTGTTAGGTAAAAAAAAACAACAACCTCCTGAGGCCACCAAAAAAGCTTCATAAAGGAATAAATATTTCAGCTGGGTTTTGAAGGGTCAAAAGGAATTTACAAGGCTCAGGAGAAGGTCATTCCTGGATGCAGAAACTTGAGCAGTTTTGGCATACTGAGGGAGAGTGGGAAGATAAATGTGCTTGCGCATGCAGTGCAAGGGTGGTTGGTGAACGAAGAGGAAGATTGAGAGCAGCTTGTGAAGGACTTTGATTTCCAGCTAAGGAGTTTAGATTTTATTTGTTAGAAGGTGCATACTATGCACAAGGAAAGGGCATGAGTATATTTGTTTTTTTTAGGGTGGTCTCTGACAGCTGTATGGAGGATCAACTTGGAACAGGAAAACTAGATAAGAGGAAATTGTAGTCATTGAGGTAAGGTAATGATTGCCTCAATTGAAGTAGGATAGTGAAGGGTGTAAGAAAGACCTTTCTGAAATGTCAAATAGGATTCAATGGGTGGCTGCAGTTTGGTGGAGGGAGGGTGACTCCAGAGTTTTTGGTCCAGGAAACTATATGGATGATGATACCATTAAAATCAAGCCTAAGATATGTACATAAAAATAGAATGGTGCCAACCTGCACCTTAAGGAGTGGGAGAGCACAATGCTGTACCATACGAAGCATTGATTTTAGAGTCTAGATTTGTGCTATTACAGTAGCCACAAGCTGCATGTAGCTGTTGAACCCTTGAAATTGTGGTTAGATTGAATTGAGATGTGCTGTAAATATAAAATACACACTGGACAAAGACTTGGTATGAAAAACAATGTAAAATATCTCAATAATAATGGCTACGTACTGAAATGATAATATTTTGAATGTGTTGGGCTCAATAAAGTATATTAAAATTAATTTCACCTGTAAAACTTTTCAGTGTGGCTATGAAAAATAAATTTAATTACATTTGTGGCTTGCATTATGTTTTGGTTGGGCAGATTCGATGTAGTCTAGACTAATGATAAAGGAATTCGTATGGAGGTGCCATTTGAGCTAGGCCTTGAGACCGTGGTGAGCAGTGATGTCAGCAGCTTGCTGGTGCCCTCCATTGCCAGTTAAGGCATTCAGGTTTTTGTTTTTTCAAGCAGTGAGAAGCCTTCAGAGATTTCTGAGCAAGGGTTAATATGTGGAGGGGTGTTTCTGAAGATTAATCTGACAGTCATGTTTAGGTTGAGATGAAGGAGGAAAGGCTGGAGGGAGAGAAACAGAAACCCAAATATAAGGTAATGAGGCCTTGCTTTAAGGTACTGGTGGTAGGAGGGGAAAGGGGATGATACACAGGTGAGGCATTTTGAGGGAAAAATAAGCAGGAGTTGGTAACAGACTATTCAAGAAGAAGTAAAGGAAGGAATCAAATGTAGAGTTTCAAGCCTTGGTTACTTAGATAAGGACTAATGAATTCATGTCATACGATTATAAAGTACATCTGAGGCTAGAGGAATTTAATCTCAAAATAGAACCAGCAAAGTTGGAAGGAGGAAGTGGTCTGCTAAATACTCTTCCTTTTTATCTCCTTGCTTTCTGTATCTTATCTAATCAATCAGACCCACCAGCTCATTTTCCTAAAATACGGAATTTCCTGTATTATGTCATCTTACTTAAAAATGGATCTTAAAATGTTTGTTGCCTGAAGAACGAGGTCCAGAGTCCAAGACCTTCCATTATCTGGCCCTTTTCTGTTCAGTACTTTTTTTTCATTTTTTTGCTTATATGAAGGTGTGCTCGGCTGGTTTTTCCACTAAAACTCTGTCAGTTTTTATGTGCCTTTGATCATGTTATTCCCCTGTTTTGAATACCTTTTCTTTTTGTCTCTTTCTACTCAGGTCCTACTAATCCTTAACAAGTAATTTAAGATCCCACCTCTTTTATGCTTCTCAATAACATACGCTAATGTCAGTTTTTAAAATCTTATTTCCTAAACTGCATATTTTAGCTCATGATTATAACCAATTTGGTACATTATTTTTGTCTTTTATTATCCTTTTATTATCTCTGTTTTATGTAAGCTTTAGCTTCCTAAAATTATGACAAGTTTCTTTTTTAAAAAAGGACCATTTATTATACTACTTGCCGCTGCTTGTGATGTTCATCTTAGGGCACGACATAGAAGTTAAACACCGTAATTAGAAGTGACTCTGTTGTACCACATTCATCAGACTCTCATTTCTTTATTTTTTAGATTTATAAAGAACTCTTCCCTTGAATTCATGGTGTTTCATCCTATGTACAACTGAGATATCAGTAAGTAATGAATGTGTCTAATAAAGATACAGCTTTATTATGTTATGAGCAATTGTATTAAAAATATCTTCACCTATTGAAATCTGAGTCTGTGTGCAAAAAGGTTTAACATGAACTCATTTACTTCTGTCTGCAAGATCTTTCGTATTTTCACTTCATAATCTAAAGAAAGGGGAAGTGAAGGTGGATTTGAGTTAAAAAGAGTTTCTCTTAGGCCATTAATATAATTATCGTACAGGAAACTTTTCGGCAGGGAGAATTTTTAGTAGATCCTTTCCAAAATTGTATTTATAAATGATTTTCATCAAATTGGAGAATTAATATCTTTGTATTTCTCATACCTCACAAATAGGAACATACTAAGCCAATATATTTTTAATTTTAACTTGTTTCATCAGTTCTTTACTGAACAACTGCTATGTGTTTAAAACGTGCTAATATAGTAAGGATACAAAAATGGATCAAGCCTGGTCTTACACTCAAGAGAGCTCTCACAAGCAAAGGGAAGTGCATATAAATAGGTAACTGTTAATGGTGCGGTAAGGGCACTAAGCTCATTTGACACGAGCCATACTTCATTCATTTAAGAAGCTTTTATTGACCCTCTACTACGTGTTAGGCACTATGGAGGCATTGGAGGATAACTGTGACCAAAATAGATAAGGTCTATTTTTGCATGGAGTCCATGATCTAGTGCTGGCGTGAGGAGGAGAGATGGGGGTGGGCAAAGCAAGTAAATAAGTAGCAGGTATAGAGAGCAGTATTTTGAGGGAAATGGAGTAATGTTGCAGGATGTAACAGGTAGGGAAGGACTTTAGAGTTGTTAGAAAACCATCTCAGAATAAATTTGAGGCAGGGAAAATATACAAACTAGCTAGAGATCTTAGTGACAATGGAGATGGAAGGAAATTTGAGAAATAGGATGGAGGTAAAAATGCAGCACTTACCGATAGATTGGATGTGGGATACAAAGGAAAGGAAGGACTCAAGGATGATGCCATCAGAGATCAGATGATACTTATGGCTGCGGAACTGGTGAGATTACCTGGAAAGAAAGAAATAAGTCCTACTGAAGAGCACTGCCACATTTAGAGGTTAAAGAAAGAAAGTAACTAGCAAGGGAGATGGGGGAGTGACGAGTTAGATACAAGGAAAACCAGGAGAGGGTTGACACAGAAGCAGAGGGAGGAGAGCATTTCAAGGAGGCCGAACACTTACTTTTACTGAATGTTGCTATGATTTCTGCCAGTTGAGGCCAGAGAAATAAATGCCCATTGGCTTAAATTGCATAGAGGTTGGTCAGTGACCTTGATGAAAGCACTTTTTTTTTAAAGATTTTATGTATTTATTTGACAGAGACACAGCAAGAGAGGGAGCACAAGCAGGGGGAGTGGGAGAGGGAGAAGCAGGCTTCCTGCTGAGCAGGGAGCCCAATGTGGGGCTTGATTCCCAGGACCCTGGGACCATGACCTGAGCTGAAGGCAGACACTTAATGACTGAGCCACCCAGGCGCCCTGGTGAACGCACTTCTGGTGGGCTGGTGGAGGAAGATGCTAGCTTTGGGAGTCTGAATGGGAGGTGAGAAAGTGGAGACACATTTGTGGACAAATATTCTGAGAACTTGCTGTGAAAGGGGAGCATAGAAGTGATGAAGTACTTGCAGGGGATTGTAGGATTAAGAGAGGGTTCTTTTAAATAGGGGAATTCTAGAGGATCTGCGTATGCTAATAGGAATGGTACATCAATGATACATGGATATTGCAGGGAAAAGAGGGAATGACTGAAGAGGTTCAGTCCTCTAGAAGGTAAAAAAATGAGAATAGGATCCAGAGTACTCATGGGGATTGGCCTTGGATGAGAGCAGTGCCATTGATTCCTTGTAATCAGAGACACAATGGTGTTCATGCAGATACATTAATAGAATTGGTATTGGAGAATGGGTTACTGTCTAATGACTTTGTTTTCTAACTGAAAAATGAGGTGAGATGATCAGCTGAGAGTAGGGTGGAGGGAATGGTGCATGATGCTTGAGCAGAGAAAAGGTGATGTGAAATCATATCAGAGATAGTCAACCTACTACAAAAACTCAGATTGATAGGTAGTGCTTAGTGCCTGTTTGACATATGTATATATATTTTTTCCATTTGAGATTTTTGACTTTAAAGAGTAAGTAGCACAGTGGTGGGATTGTTTGTTTGTTTTTTCTCTGGCAACATTCAGTTTCTGGAATAGGCAAAGTGAAGGACTGGAGTCAGTCAGGGTTGGGGTTTTGCCAGGCTGGTACAAGGAAGGACTAGAGCGGCCAGATACTTGATCGTGTTTGCAAGATACTCATGGTGGATTGTGGATCAACAGGAAGGACATGAATGGAGACAGGAGGGGGTGAAAGAGCAGTTGGGGGGTTAGAGATTCGGTGAGGCCGAAGGATGTTCGAGGTGGGATTACTGAGTAAGCAAGGCGGGAGTGAGAGCATGAGACGCCAGAAGGTGAACATTTGGAAATGGTGCAGCTCAGGGGTGATGAGGTTCAGGGCATAACCGTGGTGGTGGGAGGCTGAAGTGAGATGAGGTTATTGGAAGTGAGAAAGGGGACTAGAGTCTGTAGCGGAGTTACTGAGGAAGACCGAAATCAGGTATTAAAGTCCTCAGGGAACGAGGTCCGATTAACCTATGCCAGCAGTGAAGAGGGAAGAGGGAAGGTTCCTAGTGAACTATCTGGGAGGGCCTGGAGTATTTGGAGGAGGAAGGAGAAGATCTGGTTTGGAAGCTGCAGTGAGGAGCAAGGAGCACAGACTTCCTGCTTCGGAGGCACAGGGGGTACAAGGAAGAAACCCTTGAAAAGGCTGCAGGAGAAACAGTTCCTGTGAAGGTTATCAGGCGAAGAAAGAGAACCTTCAGGGAAGAGGTGCAGTTTCGGGTGAGGGTAAGCAGCGTCATTCCAGAGGACATACTGGAAGGACTTGGGAGGGATAGAAAGTAGAGGAGTGGATCCGACTGGCAGATGTGCACATCAGTGATAATGAACAACCCAGGAGTCTTGGGTCTTTGCCTGTGACTGGGGAGAAAAAGGATGGGAAATGTGGTGGGATTGGTTTCCTGACACATTGTCATGAAAGGTGACAGCTTACCTGACTTTGTTGATAGGACCTTGGGTAGCCGGTAAGAGACCATCAGGTATGCGTGACCTCTCCTACTTGCATAGTTGGCCAGGGAAGGCTAATTTACTTCAAGGAGCTAAGATCTGAAATATTGCTGTGGAGCTGTACTTCGCTAATGAATGTTTTTGTAACATCTGTTTAATAGCATGCAATTCTAGGTCTTAAATCCTAATAGATGTGCTCATGTTATATCTCCTTGAAATATACACAGTAGGCATCCCAACATAAATTCCATCAAATATATGTTGAGCACCTACCGTGTGTCAGGTTCTCTTTTAGGAATTGCAAACATGAGATTTTACCTCTGTTTTTTTAGTTGCTTACTTTCCAGCGCAAGCATTTTTAACATCCAACGCCTGAAAAGTATGTGGATTTCTATGTGTTTGTTTTTTGACGACTGAGGGGAGAAGGAACAGTCCACAGCTTTTTATCAGATTCTCAAGGGGGTCTATTTATTTAAGGACCCCTGGTCTAATAGGAGAGAGAGACATGAAAGCTAATCATTGTAATGCAATGAAATCATTGCCATCACAGAGAAAAATAAAGGAAGCACAGATTCACCTTGAAGAATGAGTTCATTAATTATCTATTTATATATTGAGGAACTTGGTAGTCTCTATTCTAGGTAATTTACACATTATTTGAAATCTTCCAGCATCCTTTTTATGTGTATTATATTAAAGATTTATTTATTTATTTTTAAAGATTTTATTTATTTGAGAGAGAGAGAGAGAGAGCAACAGAAATAGAGAAAGCACGAGCAGGGAGGAGAGGGAGAAGCAGGCTCTCCAATGAGCAGGGAGCCCCACATAGGGCTAGATCCAGGACCCTGGAATCATGACCTGAGCCGAAGGCAGACGCTTAACTGACTAAGCCACCCAGGTGCCCCATGAGATTGATTTATTTTAGAGAGGGAGAGTGAGTGTGCACTGGGGGATGGTGAGGGTGGAGTGGAGAGGAGCAGAGGGAAAGTTTTAAGTAGACTTTGCACTGAGCACGGAGCCAGATGCGGAACTCTTATCTCATGACCCTGAGATCCCTACTTGAGTCGAAACCAAGAGTCGGACGCTTAACCAACTATGCCAAGGCGCTCCGTTTTATGTGTGTTATTAATACTCATGTTTATAGGCTGGAATACATAAGTGAGGAAAGGTTAATTAATTGCTTAGAACCACCTAGTAGTAGTTTCAGATCTGAAACTGATTCTAAAGTCTACTGCTTTTCTTTTCTTTTTTTTTTTTTTTAAAGATTTTATTTATTTATTTGACAGAGACACAGCGAGAGGGGGACACAAGCAGGGGGAATGGGAGAGGGAGAAGCAGGCTTCCCGCAGAGCAGGGAGCCTGATGCCAGATGCAGGGCTGGATCCTGAGCCGAAGGCAGACGGCAGACTGAGCCACCCAGGCGCCCCATGTCTACTGCTTTTCATTAAGCCACACTGGGAGCCACTGAAGGACTCATTATAAACAAGAGTACATAAGATCATGTTTGTACTTTGAAATTTAGCAATGATGGAAATAGGTCTTTAAAGTGTTTGCTTTCTGGGGCGCCTGGCGCCTGGGTGGCTCAGTCAGTTGAGTGTCTGCCTTTTAATTCAGGTCATGATCCCGGGGCCCTGGGATGGAGCCCTGCATCGGGCTCCTTGCTCAGCATGGAGTCTGCTTCTCCCTCTGCCCCTCCCCCTGCTCATGCTCTCTCTCTTGCTCTCTCTGAGATATGTTTATGGAATTTCTGCCCACTTGGAAACCTGATGCAATGTTAATTTGTACGTTGTTTGTTAGACTATGATGTATTTTTAATTATGTTTTTATTTCTTTTGAGAAGACTTTTTGGATTGTTTTTGGACCAAAAATGACATCTATTATCAAATTAACTACCCTCTCTGGGGTTCAAGAAGAGTCTGCTCTTTGCTATCTTCTGCAAGTTGATGAGTTTAGATTTCTGTTGGACTGTGGCTGGGATGAGCACTTTTCTATGGATATTATAGATTCCCTGAGGAAGTAAGTTACTTTTCATATTTCTAGACTTTTATTAAATGAACTTCTCTTTTCTACACTGTAATACCATCTTGATGATATACGGTATTTGCTTGCTTTCCTCTATTTTGATTTATAGTAAAAGGCTTAGTTTTACTTACTCCAAAGAGCCAAATAGTGACTGTTTCCATTTGTAAAGTTTTGATTGCATTATAAACTGTTGATTGAAATTCAGTAAAATGTTAAGTGTTACTTGGCTAATGGATCCCAGTAGAGATTTTTTGCACCATAATTTTAGAGAAGAATAATTGTGTAAGAATTTGAAGAGAGGAAAAACCTTCCATGTGAAAAGTCTGCCATCAGATCACATTAGCTTACTTTTTATGTCTTTTGATCCTTCATATTGAGCTTTGGTGCCCAGAATAATGACCATGAGATACAAAAGGATACTAATCTATCAAAGAAAAATTCACTTAATACTTGTAGTATTGTACTAATTATGGAAGGAAAGAGAACTTAAATATTTAAAAACTGAGAACTTTTAGCAAAACATTTTTTTTCTAATTTCTTCTGTCAGTGAGACCATATGCTTTATTAATTGAAGTTTCACTGTAGTGAATATGCTATCAGTCACCATGCTAAAAAGCAGAGGCAAAAATCCATAATAAATATATGGCCATTTAAATATCCTCTCCCTAACAATTTCTGAAATTTCAAGTTGAGTTCTTGAACTTTAATAGTATATGAAACAGCCATTCACAATCAGCTTATGTGTGGTATCTACTGATGCTCTTTTTTCTTTTTTTATGTGCATAGAGATCCTCTGTTTTGTGCAACACATACCATACTTTTGATATCTATGCAGGACGGGGTAGTAATAACTGGTATTGCTAGGTATCATAATTTCAGCTCTTCTGCTCTTTTACCCCAGCCTAGTCTTTACTCTTAAAAACAAGATTGGAGAAATTGAGAAGCCATTTTGATCATGTTCTCCTAGGCATGTTCACCAAATTGATGCAGTACTGTTGTCCCACCCCGACCCTCTTCATCTTGGTGCTCTCCCGTATGCCGTCGGGAAGCTGGGTCTGAACTGTGCTATCTACGCAACCATTCCTGTTTATAAAATGGGACAGATGTTCATGTATGATCTTTACCAGGTAACTCAAGCAATTAAAAACTGCTTTTTACACTCCTGTAGTGATCATGTTTAACCTCTGATTTATGTGCTGCTTTTAGTCTCGACACAATACAGAAGACTTTACACTCTTCACGTTAGATGATGTGGATGCAGCCTTTGATAAAATACAGCAGTTAAAATTCTCTCAGATTGTGAATTTGAAAGGTAAAAAATGATTCCAATAGTAAGTAATTGGACTAAGGGGTTTAACTGATTTTGAAAAGTACAAGGGGAATTTGTAGTAAAAATCATAGGCCCTGTGGTCTGAAAAAGAAAAGATTAGCATGTTCTCATATGGAACGCTGAACTTCTCCCAAGTCATTTGGATTTTAAAACATTCCAGATTAAATACTAACACAATGTTAATAGCTCAAGCCTTTTCACATTTAACTTGGGAATGACTTATTTAGTGTTTACTGTGTATGATGCACAAAGGTAACGTGCCAGATCCTCCTCCTAAGAGTTCACGGTTGAGGGGCTCAGATGACTAAATGTAGTGATTGAAGTCTTGAAGGAAATGCAGTGCCTTGGCAGCATAGTAGAAGATAACTGAATTCTAGAATTGGGTATTAAGAAGTTTATTACTTAATTAGGTCAGGAAGCCCTCTGTTAAGTATAGATTTCTCATCTGTGGAGGGAGATTAAATATGAAGCCTTGCGTTAAAATTGAGAAAATGGTGCCATGGTGGACTCTGACGAGTTGACCAAGAAATAACAATGTCACAACAGTTGGGCTTGTACTTAATTTTTCTATAGGATAAATTTTTTACCATGAGATTTGTATTGTTACTCTGTCAATTTCAGGTTAGCAAAAATGGAAACATTTGATTGTGTGTGTACCGAATAAATATTCAAATTTATTCATTCATATTAAGTAATTTAATAGGGTACTGGCATTTAAATCCAATCTCTATAATATTTCAGTTTATGAACACAGATACGTCTGCAAGAATTCATAACAAAACGACAAGAGAGTTTGTCTACAGTGAGGGAATGGAGTGGCTGGGGGGGCAGAAGAGTGAGACTTGCATTTTCAGTGTTTGCCTTTTTACTTTGGGATTTTGTATCACTGCATATATTAGCTATTAAAAATAGTTTACAAATAAATAAGCTTTCTTTAGGCTTGTAAAAGAAATCTGAGTATTGTCTCTCTCTTATTAACATAGGTAAAGGACATGGCTTGTCTATCACACCTCTGCCAGCTGGTCATATGATAGGTGGAACAATATGGAAAATAGTCAAAGATGGAGAAGAAGAAATTGTGTATGCAGTTGACTTTAACCACAAGAGGGAGATGTAGGTATATCCAGACAAAAGCTAATGGAAATGCAGTTGGTATTGTTTCATTCTTTGGAGGGAAAATTAAACTAAAAAGTTGTTGTTGTTTTTTTTTAACTAGAAATCTAGAACTACTTAAAGGCCTCAAATAGTGAATTTTTTGCATTGTGAGGGGAAACTTTGATATAAGAGATAATGTATTTTACAAACTGACATGTAAGTATCCAGTCTAAAACAGATAACTCTCTGGAGATGTTGCAAAGGAGATTAATTTTTGTACGTAAAATTATATTTTATATGCTATTTGACCTGTTATTTGAAGGACCTTTGTGGGTTTTTTTTTTTTTGTAAAGTTAGTAATTATGATATAACTATATTTAAAGTCAAACTCCTTTTAAAAGGGACACAGTAGTTGTAATTTTAAATACTTTATTTTCTACTCACAGCATTACTATAAAATTGTTTTGGCGTTTAGTTTCATAGAGGCTTCTTTTGTAATTTCTGTACATTAAGTTCATAGTTATTTTGTATGAGATTACAGTAGCCTCAAGATCTTTTGTATCTTCTATTTAGAAGTATATAAGACTAATAAGTTTTAGGCTCTTTTAATCACAGATTAATGAGGAAAGTATGGATATTCGAGTAAATGGTATTCAAACATTTTGGGAAAAAGTCAGTTTGTGGTTTTTCTTGTTTGTTTTTTACCACATAACAAATTTCAGATGGATTAGAATTAAATAGAAAATGAAACCGTATGGGTGAGTCTAATCTCTGATAAGAGTTTGTGAGTGTAAAGGCAGCGGATCAAGTTACAAAGGAAAACTCTTGATAGATTTGATTACATACAGATTCAGAACATCTGAAACAGTAAACTAAAGACCAATAAAATAGGGAAAATATTTGCAGCTTGTTGGCTAAAGGCTTACGTGTATAAGACCAGGTATTAACCAATCAAAAAGATGCCAGTTACAACATGGACAAAAGTTATAAAGTAAAAAACTTTTAAATGGTAGTTCTTTTTAAAATTAAATATCCTTAAAATGATGTTTAAATGGTAGTATTCTTCTAGGAAATAGTGAGTTGCTCATTCTTTCTGGAAAAGGTAGAGCTTTCTGAAAAAGGTTAAATTTTTCTGGAAAGCCATTTAGCAACACTGTGTATTGTAGTAAATAATTTCTAGGAATGTGGCCTAAAGAAACAATCAGAAATGCAATCAAAGTTTTTTGCAAAAATGTTCTTTGAGATTATTTATAATGATGAGAAAAGTAACCTAAACAAAGGGAAGTGATCAGATAAAATACACAGTAAGAGGTTTTTACAATTGTTAAAAAATAGATTTAGAAACCAGTTTTAGTGTCATGGGAGAAAACCAGGGTATAGAACTGAGTATAGAGGCATATACATGAGATACCGGTTTTGTAAAATATATTCACATATATATGCTTAGAAAAGTGTATTTGGGGGCGCCTGAGTGGCTCAGTTGGTTAAGCGACTGCCTTCAGCTCAGGTCATGATCCTGGAGTCCCTGGATCCAGTCCCGCATCGGGCTCCCTTCTCGGCAGGGAGCCTGCTTCTGTCTCTGACCCTCCCCCCTCTCATGTGCTCTCTCTCTCTCATTCTCTCTGTCTCAAATAAATAAATAAAAATCTTTAAAAAAAATAAAAATTAAATAAAAATTAAAAAAAAAAAAAAAAGGTGTATTTGGGGGCGCCTGGGTGGCTCAGTTGGTTAAGCATCTACCTTTGGCTCAGGTCACGATCCCAAGATTCTGGGATCAAGCCCAGCATCGGGCTCCCTGCTCTGCGGGAAGCCTGTTTCTCCCTCTCCCACCCCCTCTGCTTGTGTTCCCTCTCTCGCTGTCTCTCTCTCTGTTAATAAATAAATAAAATCTTAAAAAAAAAAAAAAAAAGAAAAGTGTATTTATGTGCTTAGAAAGATGTATACCAAAATATTATATCGATTTCTCTGAGTGATGGAACTCTGGAAAATCTTAATTTTCCTATTTTTTTTTTTAATGTACTAGATTTCTTATTAATGAGCACCTGTCCTTTTATAGTTAGGGAAGGAAAAATCTTATAAAAGAAAGTTGCTTATTTTTTAGGTGAGATAAGCAGCTGTTTATTTGAAGTGATGTAATACTCCTCTTCTTCAACTTTGTTATAGCCATTTAAATGGATGTTCCCTGGAAATGCTAAGCAGACCCTCCCTGCTTATCACAGATTCCTTTAATGCTACGTATGTGCAACCTCGGAGAAAACAGAGAGACGAGCAGCTTCTGAGTACGTATTACATAGTAATGTCCTCTGTGGAGGTGCATGGTAGTATTAATTACTGTTTCTTCTATTTTGTTTAACACTTTTCTTGTCATGAGAGATTGGTTAACTCTAATTTTTTTTTTTTTTAAGAGAGGGAGATGTGGGGGAGGGGCAGAGGGAGAGAGAGAGAATCTTAAGCAGCCTCACCCCCAGTGTGGAGCCCATGTGGGGCTCAATCTCCCGACCCTGAGATCATGACTTGAGCCAAAATCAAGAGTTGGATGCTTAATTGACTGAGCCACCCAGGTGCCTCTAACTCTAATATTTTTGAAAAAATATTATGTGACCATATCATTATTTTGTACAAAAAGATGCTTTAGTTCATCTGAATTCAGCTTTTATGGGATAGGTGTAGAGATTGACTTCTCCCTGTCATTCAGCACATAGCTAGCTCTATGTGGCATTCACTGATATAGGTCTAGGGAATGCCAGAATATATAAAGAGCTCATAGAAATCTATTAAAAAAGGGCGCCTGGGTGGCTCAGTTAGTTAAGGGTCTGCCTTTGGCATAGGTCATGATCCTGGGGTCCTGGGATTGAGTTCCGCATCAGGCTCCCTGCTTAGCAGGGAGTCTGTTACTTCCTCTCCCCCTGCTGCTCCCCTTGCTTGTGAGCTCATTCTCTCTCTTTCTCTCGCTCTCTTAAATAAATAAAATCTTAAAAAAAAAATCTATTAGAAAAACACATACTCTAAAAGAAAAATGAGCAAAGAAAAAAAAAGAAAAAAAACGAGCAAAGGAGATACATGAGGATGCAAATAGTCCACTGATTTTTGGTGTTGGGAGTCTTACACTCTAATCTAGTAGTCTCAGTTCTAAAGAGGAGCCTCTGGGCCATCCCTGGTTGCTTCTCCTTTGGCTCCAGCTGCTTTACCTTCTTTTTTTATAAGCTACATGGGATTTCAATGGGAAAATTAGATTCTACTTTTAAATATGTTTGAAACCACTGCTTTCATATACCTACTTAAAAAGCAGAGCTTGTGGGATGCCTGGGTGTCTCAGTCGATTGAGCATCTGCCTTCGGCTCAGGTCATGATCCCAGCGTTCTGGGATCGAGTCCTGCATTGGGTTCCTTGCTCAGCAGGGAGCCTGCTTCTCCCTCTGCCTGCCACTCCCCCTGCTTGGGCGCGCGCTCTCGCTCTCTCTGACAAATAAATAAAATCTTTAAAAAAAAAAAAAAAAAGGCAGAGTTTGTGTATTGTGTTGTATTCACTTTAAGAAGGTGTTTAGTTCTTGTGTTTTTTTGTTTGTTTTTGCTAGAGTTTGGTTTTACCAAGTGTTTCCAAGCCAACTTTAATGTAGAGCGAGGAAATCTACTCCTAAAGATACTTTTGTTGGAAGAGGGAATTTGATCTATATTTTATTGTGTAGGCATACATACACACAAAATGTGTACATACAAAATAAAGTATGAATGTGTGTACTTGTGTGTATAAATTTGGGAATCATTTGTAACAAAGTTGTAAATAATTGGCCCCAGTGTACTGTATGAATGTCATTTTTTATGTGGACTGTGGGTGAAGAGGGCTGGGGACCACTGATTTACACTTTTTCAGTGAAAAAAAATTGAGAATTAATGGCATTGTCTTTCATTCCTATGAAGATACATTCACAGAATAAAAAGTAGTTGTAATAACCTGAGTGGAATTTTTAAAATTGTGTACCTGGCCTAATAATTGCTTATTTATAAATTTCAGACTTTATACTGGAGATTAAGTCATCTTTAATTTTGCAGCAAGGTATTGTTATGTTCTCTATGGATTTTACATTCTTGTTTTCTAGCAAATGTCCTGGAAACACTTCGAGGTGATGGAAATGTATTAATAGCAGTGGACACTGCAGGCAGAGTTTTGGAACTTGCTCAACTCCTTGATCAAATCTGGAGAACTAAAGATGCAGGATTGGGTGTCTACTCACTGGCACTCCTGAATAATGTCAGCTATAATGTGGTGGAGTTTTCCAAGTCCCAGGTTTGTTTTCATGATGTCATTTGTAATACAGAAGTTTGCTACAGAAATTGGACTTCCGGAAAACAGTGTTTTAGTTGCCCTTTGGATTTTATTCTTCTGTTGAAGAAGTTGATGGTGATGATGATAATGGTAATGAGCCACTTGTTCTGTGTGTTAACATGGAATATTTCGTTTAGTCCTTCTAGATCCTATGAAGTAGGTTCTGTTTTTGTCCCCATCTTACAGATTGGGCAAGTTGCTTCCCTAACACTTGGTATCACAATCTGTAAAATGGGGACAAAAGTAGAACCTACCTCATAGGATATACATGTTAGAATCCATTTTTCTCTTCTTTCTGAATAAGCTCTTTCCCTTGAAATAGCAATCTTGGGTAAGATATTTATTTAAAACTTATACTCTGCTTTCTCAGTAAGATTTAAGGTGACTTGTAACTGAAATATATGCAAAATTGGATTTTTAGGGATGAACTATGGGGGTGGGAGGATATAATGGGGAACAGAACAGAGAGTAAGCTGCTCATCAGAATGGTACATGTTTAAAGAACCATTGGTGGTAAAGACTTAAAAGAAGACAGACCAGGAACTTCTAGACTTTGTGGAAGACATTGCAGTTATAATCTAGTATTTTCTAATTATGGTCTCCTTTCCCCCTATATTAGGTAGAATGGATGAGTGACAAATTGATGAGATGTTTTGAAGACAAAAGAAATAATCCATTTCAGTTTCGCCATCTCTCTTTATGTCACGGTCTTTCCGACTTGGCTCGGGTACCTAGCCCCAAAGTGGTACTCGCCAGCCAGCCTGACCTGGAATGTGGATTTTCAAGGGATCTCTTCATTCAGTGGTGTCAGGACCCTAAAAACTCAATCATTCTAACTTACAGAACTACTCCTGGGACTTTAGCACGTTTCCTAATTGATAATCCTTCTGAAAAAATTACAGAAATAGAGGTAAGTGCTTATATGTGAACTTTATCTTAAAACTGTTTGGGGGAGGGGCGCCTGGGTGGCTCAGTCGTTAAGTATCTGCCTTCAGCTCAGGTCATGATCCTAGGGTCCTGGAATTGAGCCCCGCAGCAGGCTCCCTGCTCTGCGGGAAACCTGCTTCTCCCTCTCCCACTCCCCCTGCTTGTGTTCCCTCTCCCGCTGTCTCTGTCAAATAAATAAATAAATAAAATCTTTAAAAAAAAAAAAAAAAAACAACAACAAAACTGGGGGACACATGCATGATGTTTATAGAAATCAGGGACCAAAAATGAAATTGTCTCCAGATTTTTACCAGAGTAACAATAGAGAGCCTTTAATAGCACAAACTTCAGAGCTCCTTATTGGAAATGCCCATTCTTTAACCCTTCCATGTTATCCTCTGGAACCATGCCCAGAAGGTGTCACTCACCCTGTATTCTCAAGTGCTCTTTGAAAAGTTCTTTTCATATCCTTTCCCTAATTGAAATCTGTTTTGTAACAATAGTCTTTCCTGTAGGCCTCTCAAGTAGACACTCTTTTTTTCTCTTTCATGCTTCATATACTTTGGGTGGGGTAGATGTCCTTTTTTTGTCCTGCAGGTTTCAAGCCATTTCTCTTCCCTCTCTATGTCATGCCATCAGACTTGACAATACAGTGACCCCTTCTGACATTTACTGATCCCTTGGTCATTCTCTGTCTTTCATTGGTGACTTTAACCCTGGTCCACAGTCTTCCTGTCCACTCACTCAGGACTGCATTCTTGATGACGCTAGTGTCCATATGTGTGATCTGTCCAAGGCCTTGGCCCTCTTAGTTCCTTGACACCTTGTTTCTTAATGATCTTTTCCTCCATTCCACCTTAGCCATCCCTTTCCACAATCATACTGTCTACTCTTATGGTCATACCCTTCACCTTGTTACGGGTTACCCCTGAAGATCTCCATCTCAATTATCCCACTCTGATCTTACAGCTGACTTGCTCTAATACTCTCATGCCAGCAATTCTTTGGTTCCATTGGGACTTTTAATTTGTGTACTATCCATCATTGCTCCAGCTTCTAGTCAGTGGTCCATCATTATTTTACAAATACCTTTAACTCTGTTACTCTCCTGTGCATTATACTCACCTGGCAAAACTTTGAACCATTTGCTTAACTGTTCCTATACCCAAGCAACCTTATGTTACTGGTGTTAAACACGTGTGGACAGGTTGCCTTTCACATTCATGACCTCAAATCTCAGACGGGCACCCAGCACCAGCCCAACATTCTCTAAGATACTCTTTTTCCTACTCTCCAGTTAGGTAGCTTCATACCTTCCTTCTCTTCAAATATCCTACAACTCATTTCAGCCCTCACCCATAGCACATGAACTTGTTTCAAACTTAGCTAAGAAGTAGAAGCAGTCAGACAAGAATCCCCTTATCTTCTCCACACTAAATAGCCAAACTTGTTTCTGTATCCGCATTTGCTGCTCTATCTCTTGTTAACGGGAGCAAAACAAGTAGCCAAGTGACCAGTATGCCAAAAGATCATTTTGCTTAATAACCAACCCATCTCATCTATCAGTTTTCCAAAGCTAGTATCATTAACTGTAAAGTCTGTAGCAATTGATACTGAATGGGCAATTGCCAAAGTTGGGCACAGTTGTGGATGACTTTTTTATTTTTCCTTCCTGGTAGCCATGTTAAGGAATGTTGTTTGTTAGAAGCTGAGTGATAAGTGTACCTTAGTCTTTAACTCTACTTAAGAAAAGCACAAACGTAGTAACTAAAATCTCATATACATTCACTATACATACAGAATTGTTGAGGAAGGATTCAGAGCAAACATACCAAAGTAAAAACTGTCCTTTGGGTTATTTAATAGCTTAGAAACAAGGAGTTTTCTTTAAAAATTAAAAGAGCTCAGGGGTACCTGGGTGGCTCAGTTAGTTAAGCGGCCAGCTTTTGATTTTGACTCAGGTCATAACCTCAGGGTTGTGAGGTTGTGAGATGGAGTCCGGAGTTAGGTTCCTGTGCTCAGCAGGGAGTCTGCTTGAGATTCTCCCTCTCCCTCTGGCTTCCCCCGCCCCCGCCACATGCACACACACACTCTCTCTCTCTGAAATAAATCTTTAAGCAAAAAATTAAAAGAGCTCTTTGAAATACTTGGAATAGTTTCATCAGATATGAAATACTGAATTTGAAAATAATAATTACTAGAAATTCAATTAAGGTTGATAGGCATAGGCCGTTTGAGGAATTAATAAAAAAATATTAAAAGCGGTTTCAGTTTGAAAAAAAATAGAAAAGGACATTTGGAGCTGTAACTTGAAACATTAGGTTTTTGACTTTTTAATAAGTAGTACTAACACTTAGGATTCTTTCCCTTCTCCCCTTGTAGGGGTGTTTCTTCTGTCATTATGCCTTCTCTCCATGGCCTATCAGTTTTTCCCTCTACTTGGTCATATGCAAAACATTGTACTCTTTCTCCTCCCCCTAGTCCCAGACTTACTCTTCTCTGAGTCTTCCTTATCTCAGACAATAGCAGCACTTTCCACAGATTTTTTTCAGCGTCCATTGCCATGTAACATGTGCTGGAAGTGTGCATGTGCAAGTGCACGGTGTGATGCACGTTTACAAACCGAACACATCTGTCTAGCCTGTACCCAGACCAAGACGTATTGGCAGTACCTCATACATCCCCTTCTGGATCCTTCCCCTCCGAGGGAAGCCGCTATCCTGACTTCTCATGCACAGATGGCTATATTATAAATGTTCAAGTGTTTTCAAATAAATGAATTCATTTTAGTAACCTTATAATAACGCACGTGTATATGTGTACTGTGATTATTGAATCCAGTGGTTGCCTCAGGGGTCCCTGAGACCCTTTCAGGGAGTGCCCAAGGTCAAAACTACTTCTGATAGTAATGTTAAGATATTACTTGCCTTTTCGCTTGTGCCTGGATTTAACGTTGCAGAGTCAAAGCAGTGCGAGAGGTGCTGGTCCCTTAGCCTCAATCCAGCGTGGCCCCAGCCAGCAGCAGCCGCTGCACTGTACATGAGCCCATACTCGAAGTTCCAGAAAAGGGCCCGTTTCTCTTAAGGATGTTCTTGACGAAGCAGTAAAAGTTATTTATTAAATCCTTTCATAAAAGGTTTTTAAAAATAATCTGGATGGCAAGATGGGAAGTAGGCGTACAGCACTTGGGTTGCATACTAATACACAATGTTTGTCTCGAAGAAAGCCACTTGTATCATTGAGTTAACTGGCCACTTTTTCCTCGGAACACCATTTTTACTTGAAATAATGACATGGTTGCTCAGACTTGGGTATTCGGCAGATATTCTCTCAAAGATGAGTAAGTTGAGCTTGTCACTCTAAGGAAAACAGTTGATCGCATCTGTTGCCTAAATCTGATAAAATTCAAACTTTGAGGTGAAAATTAGAATTTTGGGAAGCGATGCCCATCACCATGAAATAGACAACTTAAACTTAGAAGGCTTTGCTGATGAGATTGGTGGTGATATTTGCAAATGTGATTTTTAAAATACTGTCAACATTTGTAAGATCTGTGTAACTTGGTGAACCAGTACTTTGCAAATAACCGATGCCTGTAGGTACAAGATAGTGCTCAAAAGAGCCATTCAAAGTGCAAGATAAATCAATATATTTTAACATAACAGTATAAAAAGTTGTTGGTTTCAGATTCCACATTACAACGAATCTTTTAAGAAACCACGTTTTTTTTTTTAAATTTTTTATTTATTTTTTAAAAAGATTTTATTTATTTATTTGTGAGAGAGAGAATGAGAGAGAGCACATGAGAGGGGGGAGGGTCAGAGGGAGAAGCAGACTCCCCACCAAGCAGGGAGCCCGATGCGGGACTCGATCCAGGGACTCCGGGATCATGACCTGAGCCGAAGGCAGTCGCTTAACCAACTGAGCTACCCAGGCGCCCATGAAAGAAACCACCAGTTTTTGAGTTTTAATGTAATACCAAGGAATATTCATGGAAATGCTACTTAAATATTTTTCCCTTTTCCAATTATACATCTGTGTGAGGCTGCATTTTCTTCATATGCTTTAACCAAAACAACATATTGCAGGAGATTGAATTCAGCAGATGTGAGGATCCAGCTGTCTTCTATTGAGCTAGACATTAAAGAGACTTGCAAAAATGTAAAATAATGCCGTGCTTTCCACTATTCTTTGTTTTTGCTTTAGAAAATTTAATTACCTTTTATAAAAATATAATGTTAATATGCAATGATTTTATTTTTTAGTTTACAGATGAATATTTTAAAACTTCCTCATTCTTGATTTCTGATATGGCAGACATTAATAAATGTAATCTACAAAAAAACCAAAAACTATTTGGGGTTCTCAGTAATTTTTAAGAGTCTAAGACAATCCTGAGATCAAAAAGTTGGAGAGATCTACTGATTTAATCATCCCATGTTGATGGATTTTAAAGTTGAGTCTGGTTTTTTACTGTTACACACATTGCTGCAATTGTACTTTTTTCCTAACACTTGTGATTGTTTCCGTAGCATAAATTCCTAGAAGTAGAAATGCTATGTCAAATGACGGGCACATTTTTATGGCAAATTGCCTTCTACCATAGTTACGCTAATTTTCCCATAGATATATAGTAATTAGCATTGCCAATCTAATAGATTTTAAAATGGTATTACAGGGGCACCTGGGTGGCTCAGTTGGTTACACATCTGCTTTCAGCTCAGGTCATGATCCCAGGGTTCTGGGATTGAGCCCCACGTTGAGTTCCCTGCTCAGTGGGGAGTCTGCTTCTCCCTTTCTCATAGCCACCCCCCCAAATAAGTAAATAATAATAAATAAAATCTTATATGGTATTACATTTCAAAAATTTTGCATTTTTCAAAAACCAGCGAAATGGGACCTCTTTTCATAGCTATTAGTTACTTATTTGTCTTATTTTGTAACTTGCTTATATATGGATTTGTCCTTTTTTGATGTGTTGATCATCTTTTTCTTAACTGATTTGGAAGAGCTCTTAGGAAAAAAGAGCTGCTGATAGTCATGTAGTGCTGTAAATAATTTTCTCCGTTCCCTGTAATTTTATGAGATTTTTAAATGTCAAAGAAATGTATTTTTTTTCATGTTGCCGTATTTATTCATCTTTTCCTTTGTGGTTTTTGGGTTTTATGTCCTGTGTAGGCCTCACCTACTCCAAATTATAAAAATACTTACCTGTATTTTCTTTTCCTGATTGGTGATTTTTAACCAGTTTAAATTAAACCCAGCCTAGAAATGTGGCAGCTCAATTTTGGTGCTGATCTAAATAGGATCTGTAATTGCATGTAATGGGAACTTGAATAATTTCAAATTTAAGATGATAAATGCACAGATGTGCTACATCTCACACCCTACCGCCTAACCCCTGATACTGATGCTTCCTTCTGTCTGCTGTTTTTCTCTAGTTGAGGAAACGTGTGAAGCTTGAAGGGAAAGAACTAGAAGAATACTTGGAAAAAGAGAAACTAAAGAAAGAAGCGGCAAAAAAACTTGAGCAGTCAAAAGAGTGAGTTATTTTCAGACAGAAGCTTATATGTAAATTACATATAATTTAAGAACTTACTCCTAAGATACAAAAGTTTATTTGAAAATATTTAAATTTTCTTTGAGAAACAAAACAGATGAACATAGGGGAAGGGAAGGAAAAATAAAATAAGGACAGAGAGAGAGACAAACCATAAGAGACTCTTGACTATAGGGAACAAACTGAAGGTTGCTGAAGGGGAGGTGGTTGCTGAGATGGTATATAACTGGGTGATGGGCATTAAGGAGGGCAGGTGATGGAATGAGCACTGGGTGTTATATATGACTGATGAATCACTAAACTATACCCTGAACCTAATAATACACTATATGTTAACTAACTTGAATTTAAATTAAAAAAAAAATATTTAAATTTTCTGTTGACTTCATTATTTTTGTGAACATTTTTAAATGGTGCTAGAATGCCAAGTTCTTTCAGTGCTAATTTTTTTTGTTTTTAAAAAATCAGTTTTATTTTTTATTTATTTATTTTTTAAAGATTTTATTTATTTATTTGACAGACACAGCGAGAGAGGGAACACAAGCAGGGGGAGTGGGAGAGGGAGAAGCAGGCCTCCCGCGGAGCAGGGAGCCCGATGTGGGGCTTGATCCCAGGACCCTGGGATCATGACCTGAGCCGAAGGCAGATGCTTAACAACTGAGCCACCCAGGCGCCCCTCAATTTTATTTTTTAAAGAGATTTTTAAAAATGACTTATATTGTACACATTTCTAATTTCCTGTTCTTATTCCTCCCTTGTGTGGACATATTGCCACATGGTATCATCCTCCCTTCTCTCTGAAGAAATTCCTTTGATTTTTGTTTCATGGGCTGCATATCAGCAGGCAATACCTCCATCAGATTTTTGGTGTTTTTTCTTTTGTTTGTTTTTTAGTCTGGCAAAGTTCTTCTTATATTTATATTTGAATGATATTTTTCCTGGGAATATGGTTAGCAGTTTACAGACTTCACTGCTTTGTTTCTGGCAGGCAGTCTCAGACAATGCTGTCATTGTTTTCTTTCTTTTTTTTTTTTTTTACTTATTTATTGCTGTCATTGTTTTCTTTGTTCCTTTGTAGTGTGTGTGTGTGTGTGTGTATGTATGTATGTGTTTTCCTCCATTGATTATGATGTACCTTAGTGTGTTGTGTTATTTAAAACATTTTTTTGAGTATGGTTGGCACTTTCAGTGCTAGTATTAATGTGTATTTATTAACTGGCAGTTAATGCTATTTTACAAACTTATCAGTCCAATAAAATTATTACCCTTGAATTAATTCAAAAATAATTTTGTAAATATTAATTCAAAATCTTGTGGGGACTTTATGACCTTTATCTGTTCCACAATCCTTTTAGGGCAGACATAGATTCCAGTGATGAGAGTGATGTTGAGGAAGACATTGACCAGCCGTCAGCTCATAAGACTAAGCATGACCTGATGATGAAAGGTGAAGGTAGTCGTAAAGGAAGCTTCTTCAAACAGGCTAAAAAGTCTTACCCTATGTTTCCTGCCCCAGAAGAAAGAATTAAATGGGATGAATATGGAGAAATTATCAAGTATGTGAACAAAACAAGCTTTTCTTTTCTTCCAGATTAGACTGTGTATTTTGTATATAACTCAGTGTATCATTAGAACTCAATAAATTTGGCATTCATTTCTGATAATACCGTGTACTTTGATAGTTTCTGAGGACCCCACTTTGAAAGATACAGAGGACTTGTATAGTTTAAAAGTACAGTATAAAATAGAAAGATTGAACATCTAAAGAATTAATATTAAAGGGGCACCTGGGTGGCTCAGTCGTTAGGGGTCTGCCTTCGGCTCAGGTCATGATCCCAGGGTCCTGGGATTGAGTCCTGCATCCGGCTCCCTGCTCTGCGGGAAGCCTGCTTCTTCCCCCCCCCCCCAACCCTCCCCCGCTTGTGTTCCCTCTCTCGCTGTGTCTCTCTGTCAAATAAATAAATAAAAATCTTTAAAAAAAAAAAAAGAATTAATATTAAAGGCAAAGTAGCAGTTTTATTACCTAGGTATGTGAAAAGTCTAAAAAGGTGAGCAAGACTTTTTTCCCCCCACTTAAAGAGAGGTAAGGGGGCACCTGGGTGGCTCAGTTGGTCTAGCCTCTGACTCTTGATTTTGGCTCGGGTCATGATCTCAGGGTCCTGGGATTGAGCCCTGCACGGGGCTCCCTGTTAGCAGGGAGTCTGCTAGAGTCTTTCTCCCTCCCTCTTCCCCCCCTGCTTGCTCGCACTCTCTCAAATAAATAAATCTAAAATAGAGAAAGAGGGTAAGGGACATGCACTGGAGAAAGACAGAGGATATGGAGAATTTTTGATGGATGGTGATGTGTGAAGTTTAGGAAATGGGTTACATCTCAAGCAGTGTTACACAGATGTTTAAGTTACAAGAGGAATATGAGATAGCATGGGTGGAACCATGGAAAATCAACAGCTTTCCACCACTATTGGAAAAACAACTGAAATCACACGTTCTAATCTAAGTTTGGAAACCCTGCTACCCTGTGTGAAGATTCTTCAGGGTCCCCGTTGCTTTCCAGGTGACTGTCAGGCGCCTTAGCACAGTGCATGGTGTCTCTCACAACCTGGTTTCTTCCTACTTTGCTGTTAGGTCTCTGTACATTTCTGTCAGGCCGGTGTGCGTGCTCTGCTCTAGCGGTACCAGCCTTCTCAGTGTCTTGCTCGGCTTTTCCACGTCACACCCTTGCACATGTTCATCCCTCGGCTTTGTTCCGTCTTCCCCTCCCAGGTCTCCAGCCTGCTGGATTGGCCCTTACAAACTGCTGGGAGCCTTTCCTGTTTCTTCCTTTCCACCCCAACACAGTCTGGGTCCCTCGCTTGCACTTTCTTTGTTCCTCTGTAATGCCCTCTTGAGCATATAGTGGGTTTTAGGTCATTCGTGGATTTAATTAGGAAAATTGCACTGTCTAAAATAGTAGAGAGGGAAAATAACAATCTAAATAGCATTGGTGAGTTTATTTACCATTCCCCTTAGTTAGTGTCCAATCTGTTGAGCATATGGACAAGTGTTCTTTTGCTTCAGTTTCCTTATCTGAAAAGTGGGGATAAGAATTAAATGAGGTTGTGTTTTTAAGGCCCTTAGCATAGAATCTGACTTGTGGCTCACAGCTCCTAGTAAATGCCCTTTAAGTGGTTGCTACTGCTATTGCAATTATGTGGATTACAGATGGAGAAGTTGGGTTCCAGGGTCTGAGAAGCTACCATAGCAATCTAGGTGTTGGCTAACAGAGGCCTGCATTCCCAGAGAGGAGTGTGAGTGCATTTGGGGTGGGGCATAGACAAATACAGGAGGTGAGAGAGAACATTTTTAAGTTTGTTTTTTAATTTTCTTTTTTTTAAAGATTTATTTATTTATTTTAGAGTGTGGGGAGTGGGGAGGGGCAGAGGGAGAAAGAGGATCTCAAGCAGACTTGGCGCTGAGCATGGGGGCCCAACGCTGGGCTTGATCTCACTACCCTGAGATCATGACCTGAGCCAAAACCAGTAGTCAGTTGTTCAACCAACTGAGCCACCCAGGCGCCCCTGTTTTTTTAATTTAATTTATTTCTTAAAGGATTTTATTTATTTATTTGACAGGGACACAGCGAGAGAGGCAATATAAGCAGGGGGAGCGGGAGAGGAAGAAGCAGGGTTCCCGTGGAGCAGGGAGCTTGATGCGGGGCTCGATCTCAGGACCCTGGTTTCATGACCTGAGCCAAAGGCAGATGCTTAACAACTGAGCCACCCAGGCGCCCCTATATTGGACTTTTTTTTTTTTTTTTTTTTTTAAAGATTTTATTTATTTGACAGTGAGAGATACAGCGAGAGAGGGAACACAAGCAGGGGGAGTGGGAGAGGGAGAAGCAGGCTTCCTGCTGAGCAGGGAGCCCGATGCGGGGCTCGATCCCAGGACCCCGGGATCATGACCTGAGCCGAAGGCAGATGCTTGACTGAGCCACCCAGGCGCCCCGTTGTTTTTTAATTTTAACATACAACTCTCTCTGATACTGGAAGTAAAAATGGGGAGATAGATGCATTCATAATTTGTTGAAATAAAAGCGAAGGCTTTTGAGGGAGCTCATGATTTTGTATCTTAGTCTTGGTGATGTGCCAATGGAGAGTCATATGCTTGCTTTCTATTTCTTTGGAATAACTGGGGCTCTTAAGGAAATCAAAAGAGGTCAGATTTATAAGAATTGGGAGTTGGCAAGAGAAACCACAGAAACTGAGAGAAAGAATGATTGAAACAAATGCAAGGCCAGGTTGTAACAGTATTTATGATAGCCATGAAGATCTTCTAATGGTGTAGGCCTCTTTACGAGCCCACATGGCGTGTTTTAAAGAGCATTCCTCAGTGGTCAGGAAGAGCAGAATATATGCAGTCATTTGGTAATTGATATTATAAAGTTGCATTAGCTTTGCATCAATTGTGTATTCAAATCTGAGATATGTGAGGAGTCTAAAACTTGTGCCATCTACTAGTTACATATATTACATAATATTAGCTTGCTCGTTACTGCTTCTAATTAGAGACTTATCATTTAGACCGGAGGATTTCTTAGTGCCAGAACTTCAGGCAACTGAAGAAGAGAAAAGCAAATTAGAATCTGGCTTGACAAATGGAGATGAACCCATGGATCAGGATTTATCTGATGTTCCTACCAAGTGTATTTCTACGACAGAGTCTATTGAAATAAAGTAAGTGCTTTTTGTTGCATTTTTGAAACTAGATTATAAGATAAAATTTTAAGAACTTGAATTACATAATTTACATTGTTTCAAAAGTGAAATTTCTGAATATCCTCTAGTAAGTTTGTACTTTTAAAATTTAATTTCTTTGTCAATGCAAAGACCTGTGAAGTGTGGTGGCATTTTGTTTTCATTAATGGTATTTAAATGCCAGTGTGATTGAGTTGGTGGTGAGGTGGGGTTTAAACATTAAATTGCACATTTATACGAAGAAACATTCTGGCCTTTTCAGTAAGTCCAGTAGCACGTGAACTTGTGCAGTTCACAAGTTTAATTTTTCTAAGTGTTTTATAAACATACTCCTCGACTTAAACATCTCCAGGGCCCTAATGTCTTAAAAATGTTACTATAACCTGAAGTAGTAAATAAACCTTTTTTCTTTTGGTACAGTTAATAACGCCAGTAAATCATCATTCTGGAATTTTTTTTAAGTCATTAGAGAGCAAAGTGATTTATTTGTCTAGTGCTATCGTTTAGTATATATTTTGGGGTACAGCTGATATCTAAATAATGCATATTAACAGTATCACAAAATTCTCTCTAGAATGGCTGTATATCGATTTATATTTTTGCTAGCAGAATCATCCTGTTTCCCTATCATCCCTGTTTCCCTACCAACATTTGGCATTATCTAACTCTTAACGTCTTCCAGCCTAGTAGGTATAGGGTAACGTATCACTACTGTTTAAATTTGTCTTACTGTGGTTATTAATTTATCTTCTTCAAATGCATGTTACCTTTTTTGTTTTCTGTGAAGTCCATGTGTGTGGCCTTCGTACATTTTTCTCTAGCGGTTGCTGCCTTTTTGTTACTGATTTGCAGGGGTTCATTGTATATTTTGGATATTAGCCCTGGTTGGTTTCAGACAATGCAAATATCCTCTCCCATTCTGTTACTTGTTTATAAGAATTGTCCATGGTCTACTTTGTTTAAAAAAAATCTTTAGTTTTTTTGTAATGAAATAATATTTTCCATTTTCCATTATGGTTGTTGGGATTATATATAAGGAAGTCCCTCCTTGTCCATGGTCACAAACATAATTCGTACATAAATGTGAAAAATCTTCACATTTCTCTTTTATGGCTTCAACTCAACCTGCTGTTGTGTGTGGCATTAGATCAGGATCCAGTTTTATTTTTCTTTATATAGTATGTGAGTTATTTTTTTCTAATAATACCTATTGAATAATCCATAATCCTTCCTGTTCAAATACATATTAACAATATAACATGTGTATTCCTCGAATCCTCATTTTATATATTGTATACATTTCTTTCCTGATGATAAAAGCCATCAATAACATAGTTTTGGAGTTAACTTATCCGAAAAGTAAGCTTGAATAATCCTAATTACAGAGCCAGGGTTACTTACATAGACTACGAAGGACGCTCTGATGGAGATTCCATTAAAAAGATCATTAATCAGATGAAACCACGACAGCTGATCATTGTCCATGGACCACCAGAGGCCAGTCAGGATCTTGCAGAGTGCTGCCGTGCGTTTGGCGGGAAAGATATTAAGGTGTACATGCCAAAGCTACACGAAACGGTTGATGCCACTAGTGAAACTCACATCTACCAGGTGAGTGTGCTGGCATTTGGGCCGTACAGAAATAAATACTTTTTGTTGCAGATGAGGACAGTAGATTAGCAAGACAGTGGTGAATGAGACAGACATGGTCCCCTTGTCTTAGTAGATCTTATGGTCTGTGGGGCTTATAACAAGGAAAGAGCATTTCTCACATTGTTATTACCTCTGATAGAGAAAGTACAGGATGTTGTGAGACCCCAACCCAGATGTGGAGGTTTAGAAAAGATTTCCCAGAGGAAGTGATAACTAATCTGAATCCTAACATGTTTAGATGGATCATCAGGGTGGTATAGAGTGTGTGTGTTTGGGGGAAAGGTATTCCAGGGCAGACGGAACAACATTTGCAAGTGTGTAAAGGTGAGAGGAATGGGGACTAGTCGAGAATTCAGAAGTTTTATAAAAATGCACTGAGGTCAAGGGTCTATTCCTAATTGAAAAAAATGGAAGCAGGTATAAAAAATAGAAATAGCACAGAGGAGAGAATAGATTTTATCTGGAAGGGGGAAGATGGTGTCAGTTAAAGAAGGAGCGATGTCTAGATTTGTTTGGAAAAAATGGGTTGGAATTCACCAGGCAGCAAAGTTATTCTGGGCAGAAAAGAGGAAGCAGCATTCCAAGAATATGGATGTGTGAAATTCATGGTAGTGAAGGAAACAGTAAGTAATTCGGTACTCCTGAAGAGCAGCAACGACTAGAGGATGAGGCTTATCAGTGGTTCTCAACCTTGGCTGCACATGAGAACCATCTGGGGAACTTCGGGGGTGATGGGGGGACTCAGTGCTCTGGATTTAGTCTCACCAGTTGTGTTAGAGTCACTGAAGGTGGGACCCTGGCATTAACATGTATTTTAAGAAATTGCCATGTGATCCCAGTGTGCAGCCAAGGGTTAAGAACCTTTTGGAGAGTAGACAGCGGTCCTAATCTCACAGGTCACTAGGTCATTACCAGTCATGGTGAAGATCAGATGAGTGAAAGATTTTCGAATCTTAATACACATTACCAGCGTTAGGAAATAATAATAACTGGTTATATTTTGTTGTTAATTTATACTCTGGGTTTTGTCTCTCTTCCTCTCTAGGTGAGATTGAAAGATTCACTTGTCAGCTCCCTTCAGTTTTGTAAGGCAAAAGATGCCGAATTAGCTTGGATAGATGGTGTCTTGGACATGAGAGTTTCCAAAGTGGACACAGGAGTTATTTTAGAAGAAGGAGAACTGAAGGATGATGGAGAAGACTCAGAAATGCAAGTGGACGCTCCTTCGGATTCTAGTGTTATAGCACAACAGAAGGCCATGAAGAGTCTGTTTGGGGATGATGAGAAAGAGACAGGTGAAGAAAGCGAGATCATTCCGACCTTGGAGCCCTTACCCCCCCACGAGGTAAAAAAGCACATGCCTCCGGATTTTTCTTTTATGTTTTTAACTCTTTAAAATATGTGTCCTGTGTAGGCTGATTTTGGAGTTCTAGAAAAAGATTACTTAAGATACGGTTGTGTGTGTGCACATACCAGCATGTGTATATATCCTGACGGCAAGGGAATGATAATTTAAAGGAAACGTTTACCAAATATTATAAGATACATTATTGTTTTGTAATTTATTGTTTCAGTATTTAAATTTTGATTGTGAGGATTATATCCTATACCTGCTTCCATTCAGGAGATTTATAGTTTTCTAAGACTGAAACTCTTGTACTCCATTTTTGTATGTTGTCAATTCAGCTGAAATCACTTTTGGTTTTGATACAGTTAGAAATATTTTATTAAGCATAGATATAATTTTAATATAGTATTTTCATGTTCTCAGGAGATACTCTAGTTAGCAAAGATTTCAGGTAATTACAACGACAGTGTTAAAACTGTATGATAAGAGTCCTGCGTGCATGTCGGGGACTCTAGCCTTTCTGTGCAACAGGAGTAGAGAGACAGCTTCTGTCACTGGATTCCCTTCTAGTAATACTCTTGAGATTGGGGGAGGAATAAGAATCTTTTTTTTCCCTCTGTGCTAAAGCTAGTGCTCTTCAAGGCAATTTCCAAGTAGCAGCAATAGGTTGAACCGCTTGTTTTTCTGATTCTAAAACCCTTGGTGTCCATTGCATTTACTCTCAGGGAGAAGGGAAGGTGAAAGTGGGATCAGGGGCGAACTCCCCTCAGAACTAAGTGAAGGACTAGAAAATGAATTTTTTGTTTCAGTTCTGCCTACTGGCACTCTCCTTGACCCCCTCAGGCAAGTGGGTGAGTGAAAAGCATAACATCACCAAATGTCTCTCTGTTACTGTGAGGCATGACTAATAAAATTGGGAAACATTCAGAAAATGTGAAGGGCTTTGTGATGTTAAATAAGGAGGTAAAATTCAGAATAACAACTTGGAATGTGATTTACAGCCTTGATACGATCTGTCAGAGGTCTTCAGGTCTATCTCTAAGATAGAAAGTATCTTAGAGATCATGTGTTACTTGACTTTATTCAGTACAACTGTGTGTCTGGTGTTTTATCTGAAGTTATTCTTTCCCCTTTAACCTTTTCTAAGGTTCCTGGACATCAGTCAGTTTTTATGAATGAACCAAGACTGTCAGACTTCAAACAAGTTCTCTTACGGGAGGGGATTCAAGCTGAATTTGTAGGAGGTGTACTTGTTTGCAACAACCAAGTAGCAGTCCGTAGAGTAAGTATGTTTTTAATAAGGGATGAATTGAACAAATACTTCCTTCTGATGCAATGCCATTTTGAATTCTGTAATTCTTGATTGGTAATTTCACAAACTGAAGACCATAATTTATATTCGTAATGATGAACTTAAAGGCTTATAAAAGTGACTCTCAAAGAAATGATGTATGATTTTATTGTAAAATTTTATTATTTGAATCCTGATATTTACGTGTCTATGTAAAATTCATGATTTGAATGTTATATCCATATTCTGTGCAGAGCAACCCATTTCCAGACCAATCACCAAATAACCTAGTTAATATATCTTGTTTATTATGTCTGCATATTAATGAACAGGAAATGTACTAAAGATTTATTTTTTACTTTTACTTTCTAGACGGAAACTGGACGCATTGGATTAGAAGGCTGCCTTTGTCAAGATTTTTATAGGATAAGAGACCTTTTATATGAACAGTATGCCATTGTGTAAAGGATATGATGTCAAGAAGTATCTGTTTGACTTTTCTAAGAAAAAAGCGTTCTTATTCTAAGCTTTTGCTTTTTTGTTTTGTAACATACAAAAAGAATTGCCAGAAAAATTTAACATGCATTAGATTTTTAAAAAAATGTAAATAGAGTCCATTTTGCTAATGTTCAAATGAGCGTTCTACCTTTTGGCTTTCAGAGTGATAGAGATCCTAACAAGTGCGCAGGCCCGAGTATTGAAGGTGATTGGTTTCCTCTATAGACCCCTTATTCTAGAAGGACGTTTTACTTGAATAAAACAATGCAACTTAGCAAACCAGCTCATGGCCTTAGAGAAACATGTTTGCATGTTGTGAGTTCTTGCAAACGGTTTCTTAACATTTTCTGGAATGAAAAGTGAGAATTATTTAGAAAAGATATGCTATATAAAAAATAACTGGTGGAACAGTTTTTTGAGGCCTATGTGTTTGAAAAACAACAAAAAGAAAACAAAGAGTTTGTGCTCTAACTCTTCTTTTGAATTCTGATAGGCAGTTGTCTTCACATGGGGCATATCTCCTTACCTGTATTTCCCAGTTAGTCAGTCCAGGAAGGTGGTGCACACTTGGTTCAGAAATCAATTTTTATTTCTCCCATTTCTTGTTTTATCAAGATGTTCAGTTTGAATTACAACACCATCATTTGAATACACATAATGCAAAAGAACTCCTTGCCATGTTACAGTCTTAAGGATTCTGTATACATTTTAGCTATCAGCTAGGTTACTTCATTGGAAACTGTTTAGTGCTCTGTTTTTAAGGAAACAAATGTTGAACCTCATATTTTTATAAGATAATAGTATAATTTAATCAAAAGGTGTAAATGTTTTCAACACTTAGGCTTGCTCCCTCCTAAGGTTGCTGAAGCAGTGGATGGATTTTATATACCTAAGTACAAAAATGATACTGAAGTTGGATAAGGTCATCCTTTCTGTGTTCCTGTCTTTGTTGGGGCTGGCAGCCCTGGTATTCTATAAGCCACTTGTGTTTAAGAGTAAAAACTGAACATATGCAATTTTCATTGAACTTAAAAATGAAAATCATGTTGTCCTCTTGTAATCTGTTGATGCTTTTTCAGTGTGTAGCTTGATCATGGCAGTCCTTGATCTTTACTTCTTAAGTAATTAAGCCCTCTTCCTCATACTTAGCATTTTTAGAAGGATCATTCCTGTTTAACTTATATGGATCTATGTACAGTATGGTACTACCCAGTGATATCAGACTAGAATTAATATTCTCTTTCAGAGCTTACAGAGAATTTGTTGTGGATTATAGTGCTAACACAAAGTTACAGTCTTCTGATACCAAAAACCAGAATGCAAAACAACATTACAGAAGGTGACAATAAAGAGTATTTTTTTTTTTTTTGTAGAGCTTTGAAGAAATTTCACTTAAATTCTTGTTACTGAAGAGAGTAAGCCTGGAATCATCCTATTTATATTCCAGGAGAAAGAAAGTCAGCATTTGTTACATGGCTTAAAGCATCTGGTTATACATATTACATTGCAATACTGATACTGAAAAATTATTTCTCGCTTAGCCTTTTGATTGTCTTATGAAAAAGGAATTAAATTTTAAAGTACTTCTTGAAGATGGCGTCATTTCTAAAATGAAGACATTTGTTTAGCGTTAGTTACTTAAGAAAAATACAAATTTAAAAAAGGACTATAAATACATCATGAACTCAGAGGAATTTTCAGATTTTGTTTCGAGGCAAACTAAATACAAGTGGACCATCAGCTGATATGTAGAATAATTTGGTTAAAGAGAAATTTTATTGTAGTATTTGTTACAATGGATTATAAATGTCAAGTATCATTGCAAAGTTTTCTATTTTCATGAACCAGTAGGTGGTCTGAAATAGAAGTGAGGAAATCAGTTTTCTAAGGAGGGCCTTTTTCTAAAAAAATTGAAATTCACATACCATAAAGTTCACTCTTTCAAAGTATATAATTCATCGGCTTTTAGTATATTTAGAGTTGTGCAACCATTACCACTCTCATTCCAGCACATTTTCATCCCCCCAAAAGAAACTCTACATCCATTAGCAGTCACTTCCCATTTTCCCTTCACCCCAGCCCTAGGCAACCATCAGTTTATTTTCTGTCTCTATGGATTTGCCTATTCTGAATATTTCATAAAAATGGAATCATACAATATGTGGCCTTTTGTGTCTGACTTCTTTCGCTTAGTATAATATTTTTGAGATTGATACTGTAGCATGTATCAGCATTCTTTATGTGGTTGAATAATAGTCCATTGTGTGGATACACCACATTTTGTTTATCCATTCTTCAGTTGATGGACATTTGGGTGGTTTCTGCTTTTTGGCTATTATAAATAATGCTGCCCTGAGCATTCCTATATAAGTTTTTCGTGTGGATGTATGTTTTTAGTTTTGGGGGGCATATACCTAAAAGAATTGCTGGATAATACAATAACTCCTTTGAGAAACTGTCAGGTTTCCAAACTTTATTTCTAAACTATTTCCCCCAAAAATGCCTGTACTATTTTTTACATTCCCACCAGCAGGATTCAAGGATTCCAGTTTCTCCACATCCTTGGCAACACTTGTTACCCTGTTTTTTTATTCTAATCATCCTAGTGTGTGTGAAGAGGTATCTCATTGTGGTTTTGATTTGCATTTCCTTCATGACTAATGATGTTGAGCATCTTTTCTGTACTTATTGGCCATTTGTATGTCTTTAGAGAAAGGTCTGTTCAGATTCTCCTGCCCATTTTTTAGTTATCTTTTTTGTTGTTGAGTTATAGTAGTTTTTAAATACACTTGGGATACTTAAATCCTTATCAGATATGTGATCTGCAAACATTTTCTCCCATTCTGTTTGTTTTTCACTGTGTCCTTTGAAGCACGAAAGGTTTTAATTTTGATGAATTAGGATTTAGGTTTTTTTCTTTTGGTTCCATGTGCTATTGGTGTCATATCTTAGAAACCATTGCTTCATCCAAGGTCACAAAGATATATACCTTTTTCCTATGAGTTTTATAGTTTAAACTCTTGAGGTCTTTGAGTCCTTTTGAGTTAATTTTTGTATAAGGTATGAGGCAGAGGTTCAATTTCATTCTTCTGCATGTGGCTATCCAGTTGTCCCAGCATGGTTTGTTGAAAAGACCATTTCCTCATCAAATTTCACCTTTGCTGAAAGTTGCTCATAAATGTATGAGTTTGTTCTTGGACTCTCAGTTCTATCTCATTGATTTATATAATATATCCTTATGCCAATACCACATTGTCTGGACTACTATTAAGTTTGAGATTGGCAAGTGTGAGCCCTCCAACTTTGTTCTTTTTCAAGATTGTTTTGTTTTTTCTGGTTCTCTTTGGATGTCAGTGTGAATTTTAGAATCAGCTTATCAATGTCTGCAGAAAACCTATAGGGGAAAAAAAAAGTAGTTGAAATTTAAATCCTACAGCGTAAGATCTTACAACGTTATGGCCGAGGAAGACTGGAATTCATCTTATTCAATTCACTTATTTTACTGTTGGATGAGTGGGCCTCAGGAAGGGAAGGAATTTGCTTGAGAGCCTCGTAGCTGGTCAGAGTGGGAGTGGGACCCAGTCTTATAGAGCCCCTTCATTCGGTACTAAATGAATGGATCTAGAATCCTTATAGAACCCACTGAACACTAAAATAAGTGAGTTGAACTAGATCAACTCCACAGTCTCTACCCTAACATTATGAGATGTAAGGCTGTAAATTTCAACTACTTTTTGTCTTCTGTGCTGCTGTGCTTTAGTTCCTTAGTTTATGTTCACCTTGGGTAAGCATACTAGTGGTGCGTAATCCGTGCTTGAGACGCTGATTGTTTTGGGGCTGGCTGTTCCTTGCCACCGCCTTCCCCTCTTTTATTCATCCATTCGGTAACTGTAGAATGAACATATAAGTGAAGATGTAGTGGGAACTAGAGAAGGAACATTCGGATCTGCCTACCTGAGCAGGGATCAGGGAGGGGTGTTTTTCTTCTCCTTTTGCTTGTCTCTTACTTTTAACCACCTCAGATGCATCTCTGAGAAAATGCCAAAAATGGCCAAAATAAATAAACCCAGGACTTTGCAGGAAGTGAGAGTATCTTTGTTCTGTCCTCTCTCTCTTCCCCTTTCCTCCCCACCGTGTGCACACACAGCTGTCTTTTTTGGGGGGAGGGGGGTGCCCAGGCCTATTTCATTTTAGTTCTTGAAGTCAAAATACGATTGCAAAGAGCAAAAAAGTGTGGAGAGTTTTAAATTTCTCTTCACTGTAGTTGAAGTATATGTGCCCTTTTTGTGAGGTTGTTAATGGAGTCCATGGATCCTGCTCAAATTTTTGATATCGAATGATAATCTCAAGTGGAGAATGTATGAAGGATTCATACAGGCTTACCACATCATTTTCTGAGGTTTTGTTGATTGTAATGTTCAGTATCCAGCTTATTATATTTCCTTCTTTTCCTCTGAAATTTTTGTTCTTAAGGCACTGCTAAATTGAACATTCACAACTAGTGAAGTCCTAACCCAATCTCTGTGGGAAGCTGTTTTTATTCCAAGGATGCTGCTGTTGTCCTTGTTTTTAATATTCTGGGAGCTCTCATTTCTCTTTAGATTCATTTACCAAGCTTATGAGGAACGTAAATTATTTTAGAAACAACTTGCAGTCTTGACCCAACATGACATTATCCCTTGACTCTAAATGAAGGGCGGGGGGGGGGGGGGAGATTAAAAAAAACCTCTTCTATAGACAGACATTTGCTATCATTGGAGATTTTTTATATTAAACAGTTATTTAACCCCAAACTATAATTTAAAGCAGAATATACCAGAAATCGTAAAGATATTCTAATTTCCAACGTAAGTCATGGTTCAGGTTAAATTTCATATTTAAATATCAAGGGACATAAATCTCTAATGAGATCGTGTAAATCCTTTATCAGTTATGAGAAAAAATTACTTAAATGTACAGGACTCAAATTCTCAAGGTTTTTCCATATCATATGTGTGATTATTTTTTTTCAAGGAGATAAACCATTGCAGGAAGAAAGAAGCATGTTTAATGAAGATTCAGAATATTGCACATTTTTAACTGTTAAGTAGGATTTTATTTTATTTTATTTTAAAGATTTTATTTATTTATTTGAGACAGAGAGAATGAGAGAGAGCATGAGAGGGAGGAGGGTCAGAGGGCGAAGCAGACTCCCTGCCGAGCAGGGAGCCCGATGCGGGACTCGATCCCGGGACTCCAGGATCGTGACCTGAGCCGAAGGCAGTCGCTTAACCAACTGAGCCACCCAGGCGCCCTAATTCTTAACTTATTTTGAAATAATTTTAAACTGATGGAAAATTTACAAGAATAATTTAAAAAATCTTATATATTCCTTGCCTGTTAACATTTTGCCCTATTTACCTTATTCTCTCTCTGTATACGTATTAATTTTTGAATTGATACCAAGTTGCAGTTATGATGTCCCTTTAGCCATAACTACAGTACTTCCATCAAAATCAGGAAACCAGTATTGATAAAATTCTACCATTTAATCCACAGACCCCATTCAAATGCTACCAGTTATTCTAAAAACGTCCTGGGCGCCTGGGTGGCTCAGTTGGTTAAGCGACTGCCTTCGGCTCAGGTCATGATCCTGGAGTCCTGGGATCGAGTCCCGCATCGGGCTCCCTGCTCGGCGGGGAGTCTGCTTCTCCCTCTGACCCTCCTCCCTCTCGTGCTCTCTGTCTCTCATTCTCTCTCTCTCAAATAAATAAATAAATGAAATCTTTAAAAAAAAAAATAAAAAAATAAAAACGTCCTTACGATAATCCTTGCCTTTTTGCTCCAGGGTCTTGTTCACGGTGCTGCATGTGTTCAGTTAGGTTTTTCCCTCCTATTTTCCTCAACCTGGAGCACTTCTTCGGTTTTTCCTTTTTTAACAAAAAATTTTTTAAAGACCTTGATATTTTTGAAGAGTGCTGGCCAGTTACTTTGTAGAATGGCCCTTACATTGGGTTTGTCTGATGCCTCACAGTTAGAATCCGGTTATGAATTTTTGGCAGGAATACGAGAGAAGTGATGCTGTGTTCTCTGTGTTCTATCAGGAGGCGCTCGGTGTCTGTTTTTGCCATTACCAGTGATGTTAATTGTTAATAATTGGTTATGTCTGCAAGGTTTTTCCACTGTGAAGTTAGTATCTTGTACTTAATAATTAATGAGGAATAAGTGTCTTACGGGGAGCTACTATGGGACTATATCAGTATCTGTTTTTGTATAAATTTTTATCCTCTGATTTTAGCATCCATTGATGATTCTTATCTGAATCAGTCATTGCCAAATGCTGGCTTTCTAATTATACTCTTACGTCCACATGTAATTGGCATTCTAGTGTCATACTTTCTCTTCTCCCCCATTTATTTGTTTATTTATAGCAGTATGGAACATGGATTCTGTTTTATAATCTACAAACTATCATGATGGATTGTGAGTCTCCAGTTGCCCTAGGTCTGGCTAGTGGGAGCACGCTCAAGCTGGCTTCTGTGCTCTTTAACATGGTCTCAGGTTTCTTTTTTTCTTTTAATTGTGTGAAAAAACATAACATTAAATCATCTTAACCATTTTTAAGTGTACAGTTCAGAAGTGTTAAGTGTATTCGTGTTATTGTGCAACAGAGCGCTAGAACTTTTTCATCTTGTAACACTGAATCTCCATACCCACTAAGCACTAACCCCCAGGCCCAGCTCCCCGCTCCCAGCCCTTGGTACTTTGTTTTTTACTACTTTTTTTTTGTTTTTTAGCCATAACTACAGTACTTCCATCAGTACTTGTTTTTTACTACCACCTTTCTACTTTGTTTCTGTGATTTTTGACTGCTTTAGATTGTGAGTGGAATCATAGGGTATCTGTCTTTTTTGTGACTAGCTAATTTCACTTAGCATAATGTCCTCAGGGCTCATCCATATTGTAGCATGTGACAGGATTTCCTTCCTTTTCATTTATTTAAATTTTTTCCTTCCTTTTTTAAGGCTGCATTTTTCATTGTGTGGATATACCACATTTTCCTTATCCATTTATCTGTCAGTGGACATTTGGGTTACTTCTACCACTTTATTATGACTCACACTGTGATGAACGTGGATGTGCAACTGTCTCTCGGAGATGCTGCTTTCAGTTCTTTGGGTTATGTATCCAGTGGGGTTGCTGGGTCCTATAGTAATTCTATTCTTAATTCTTTGAGGAACTTCCAGTTGTTTTCCATAATGGCTCCATAATTGCTTTCCCCATGGTTCTTTGAGCACTTTCTTACTTCTAGGCACCACAAGGTGTTTCAGGTTCCATCTTGTGTTATTCCTACCCCGTCCTGGGATCAGATGTTTCTCCAAAGAGTCCTGTTTTGGTTTAGTGGAGAATGGTATTTACTTTTTTTTTTTTAAGAGTCAGAGAGAGAGGTGGGGGTGCGGAGGGAGGCGGTGGGGGAGGGGCAGAGAGAGAGAGAATCTTAAGCAGCCCAACGCAGGGGCTCGATCTCACAACCCTGAGATCATGACCTGAGCCGAAATCAAGAGTCGGTCGTTTAAGCAACGGAGTCACCCAGGTGCCCCGTGGGTAATGGTATTTAGAAAGAAGATCTGGGTGCTCGTGCCATTGTGCTGGCGTTGCTACCAGGTCTTCCGAGCAGAGAGTAGGGAATATATACATCTGTGTGTGCTCCTCATCCATCCATCTCTCTATATTAAAAACTACAAGTGCACCCACATCTCCAATTCCACTCTTCCACAAGGTTTATTCTAGTTTTCCCCCTCTCCATATTCCTATCTCCTCTACCCTATAGTAAAAAATGAGGATCCCGTAATCCTCAATAATTCACTTATTCACTCCCCCTGTGATTAACCAAGGTGACCACGGGGCTGACCGCTTTCCTCCCAGCCCCCTACACTCAGCTGCCGCGACTCGAATGTTCTCCCATTCCCAACCATGGCAGCACCTGCCAAGCAAGCGCCGATGCTGAAGTTTCTACGTCGAATGGGCCTGGAATGGGCCTGTTCGGTCCAGGAAATTGTCTTGGGTATTTTGTTATAATAGTTTCCTTTCTTACTGTCTACTCTAGGTAAGCCAGACAAAGTCATGATTGCTGTGTGTGTGGGTGGGTGGGTGGGGGAGGTGAGTGGAGGAGAACATGAAAGGGAAGTGGGTGGCACCGTAGCCTCGAGGGGGGTAATGGGCACGGCGGGAGGACACCGCCCAGGAGCGGTCGAAATCCAGAACGCCCTATAAGCGAAAGGACGTTAGTGACTAAAGATCTTCAGTTCTGTGTTAATACGATTTTATAACCGTCCTTGCAAAAAAAAAAAAAACCTTTGTGAGTTCATCATTTAGATCATCCACCCCCTTAACTCTTACACTTTGGGAGCGTCGGGACCAAGTTCACTATACTGAGTGCTGGGGGGTTCTTCTATGAAACCGTCAGTTCTTCAATCTTCAGTTATAGGAGGAATCCTATTGTGCCACTGGACAAATGATTCCTCAGTAAGCTCCGGATGGAGTCCAGTTATGTAACAAACGTGGGAGCCTGCATAATAGTTATTAGAACTTATTCCTACCTGTGGGGAAATGGAGTCTATGGCCATAATTATTTCCATTTGAGAGAGATTTGGTTCACCTGATGGGAATAATTGCTCAAGTGTTTGTTTGTTTTTTTTAACAAAAAAATAACTGAGCGCCTAGCAAGAGTAGCTGACACTGAGTATTTTCTCTGTCCCAAATACAGTGCCAAGTACTTTACATGCATTGTCTCATTGAATCATAATGATTGTGAGTGGAATGGGCCCTGTTACTACCCCATTTTACAGATAAGGAAACTGAAGCTTCTGGTCTGTCCACAGTCCTCCAGCTCTCACATATAACAGGCGTTAAACAGTTTGTACTGGTTTTGATATATTAACAAAGTTCTTTAGTTCTGAGCAAAAGAAACTCTCTTGGCTAACTTAGGAAAAAAAAACCCAGAGTTTATTGGGACAAAAACCCCAAGTAGCTCTGGGGATCCAGGCACCTGACCCAACAGTCTTTGAAGTCACCACTAAGGGAATGACTCAGCCACTCACCATACAAAGTCATGAGGGAAATCCATCATCGTCCTGGCATTTGTCACAAGCAGGCTCTATGGCTAGAGATGGGCACACTGGTTGTCAGGCTCACTGAGGTTAGACACTGATAGGGACTCTTCACCATGAAAATCTAGGGCTGTTCCCACAAGGTGGAAGGATGGGTACTGGAAGGCAGAACACAATCCCCACTCTACGAAGATGCTGTAGTTAGGAGCACAGGCTCTGAAGTCAAGGGCTTCAGCCGCCTAGGGCAGCACTTTCTGTGGGGATTGGGCCGGTAAACGTATATCTGAACACTTAAAATACACAGGCACGCCTCCTTTTCTTGTGCTTCGCTTTGTTGCACTTTGCAGTTACTGTGTTTATTTTACACAGTGCAGGTTTGTGGCAACCCTGTGTCGAGCAAGCCTTGGAGCTGGTTTTCCAACAGCATTTTCTCACTTCCTGTCTGTGTCACATTTTAGGTATTCTCCCAGTATTTCAGACTTTTCTATTATTAAATTTGTGATGGTGATCTGCCATCAGTGATCTTTGATATTACCGTTGTAATTCTTTTAGGGCACCATATAGGATGGCGAACTTCATATAGCGTATGTGTGTTTTCCCTGCTCCATCGGCAGGCCATTCCCCCACCTCTCTCCTTGTCTTTGGACTTCGCTATGCCCTGAGACACAACAGTGTTGTAAAAATTAGGCCGGTTAATACCCCTACAGTGGGTTCTTAAGTGCTCAAGTGAAGGAAGAGTCAATGTGTCAAACTTCATCGTCATCTTTTTTTTAAGAAATGGCTACAGCCACCTTGAGCAACCCCCACCCTGGTCAGTCAGCGGCCACCAACACTGAGGCAAGACCCTCCACCAGCAAAAAGGTTACAACTTGTTGAAAGTTTGGGTGATGGTTAGCATTTTTTTAGCAATAAAGTATTTTTAAAATTAAGGTATGTACATTGTTTTTTAGCCATAATGCTATTGCATACTTCATAGACTCCAGTATGGTATAAACATAGCTTTTATAGGCACTGGGAAACCAAAACATTCATTTGACTTGCTTTATTGCAATATTCACTTTATTGTGGTTGTCTAGAGCCAAACCTGCGATGTCTCTGAGCCTGTATGGGAATGGGAATGGTACTCTTTCTAAGGGTGGCATGAGGATCAAATGCTATGAACCATGCAAACACTTGGAGTGTCTGGCACGTAGTAAGCACCTCAGTGTATGCTAACAATTATTTGGTGCTTCTTTCACATATATTGCCTTATTTACTCCATTCTAACCCTAAATGCTCGTTTCACCTGTTTTTACAAATCAGAAGCTGGCTCTGGGGGAGGGAGTTCCTAAATGGCTTATTCAAAGTCACACACCTGATCCATAGTGGATCGGGTTCTTTTACCATGTCACTTGATCTACAAAAAGGTCCTCTAACATTTACCCTTTAGCTTCTAGACAAGAATCCTTTAAAGATATTTCTTAGAGAGCATGCATGCATGAGAGGGGGTTGGGGGAGAGGGGCAGAGGGAGAAGCAGACTCCCTGCTGAGCAGGGAGCTGGACACGAGGCTCCATCCCAGGATTCTGGAATCTTGACCTGAGCCAAAGACAGACACTTAACTGACTAAGCCACCCAGGCGCCCTGATCTAAGACATTTTTATCTTTGGACATTTACTAAGATAATTTAAACGCAGCAAACTTTCTGGTTTGGTCAAAGTGATAATGCATTAATCTAGAGATACTGAATCTTTTCTTGTCTTTGTTGCTGATTTTATGCTATTTCCCATAGAATTACAGAAAACAGGCATCCCTTGGTGAAAAATGAGCATGAAAATCTTGGAACATATTTATTATCCAGGAACGCTTATATATTAATTCCATAACTCTAACACTTACAAGAGAGAGATATGGGGGTTGGGTTAGGATTTAGTCAAGTTGGTTTCTTTTTTTTTTTAATTTATTTTTTTTTAGATTTTATTTATTTATTTGACTGAGAGAGGGAACACAAGCAGGAGGGAGTGGAAGAGGGAAAGCAGGCTTCCCGCGGAGCAGGGAGCCCGATGCGGGGTTTGATCCCAGGACCCTGGGATCATGACCTGAGCTGAAAGCAGATGTGCAACCAACTGAGCCACAAGGTGCCCCTGGGCAAGTGGGTTTCTAACTCTTCCAAAGCTATTTGCAAAGGCTCATCGATGAATATGTGCTAGCCTGAATTAGACTGTCTTCATCCTAACTGGACAGTTTTATAAATTTTCTGGTTGAGGAGCAGGTTCAGAGTAGCAGGTTCAGAAAATTTGCAAATGACCTGCCACTGGAAGAACTAGCTCTTGTATGAGAAGACAGAAAATTGGTACCTACAGGGATCCTGACAATTTGGACTACAGGCAAAATCTGAGAGAGTGGAATTTCACCTGTCTTTCTAAACCAGTGGCATAAATAAATATATAATGGAGAGAGAAAAAAAAACTAGAATTCTAGGTTTAAAAAAAGCATTTTTTTTTTTGTACTATAAACTGAGTAGAAAGATGGATGCCAAAAAGGGTAATGAGTTAGGGCCATAATACTGATAGACTAGTGGACTAATTGCTAATAGACTGTTCAAAATAAAGATGGTGATTCTGCTTCATTCTACTGGTAAGACCCTGTTTAGAGCCCTTCATTCAGTAGACATTCCTTCCCTTTTAACTTTTCTCTGTAATAAGTAATAAATGCATATTATAGAAGATTTAGAGGGTATAGAAAAGACAGAGAAACAGGAAAAAAATCTTTTACTAAATACAGTACTTTTATCATTTTGGCCTCCTTCCATCTTTTTTTAAATGAAATGTTTATGTAATTGATATGTAAGTTTTCCTTGTGCCTTTAGAGAAAATTTCCCCATGTTTATAAATATCTTTTAATGGCTATAAATACTCCATCATATGGCTGTATCATTGTTTGTTTAGCTTTTCCCAATTGTTGGATGGTTTCCAATTTTTCTCTATAATCTGAAATGCAGACAGGTTTATTCATAAAGTCATGCATCATGGTGATATTAATACCCGCATATAATGGCAAAGAGCCACTATTACAAAATACCACATTTTAAGGACAGTAATATCTGAGTTAGGTCCCTAGTAGAGTAACCAGTTTGTTGAATAGCCTCATAACCATAGCAAATGGGCACTAAGGATATAGGCTGGAATATGCAATAGGGCTTACTTTTAGGAAAAGGGTACCTTACAAAGAAACGAGCTGAGGATCCAAGAAGCTGACCATCAGGTAAGTTGCAGATCTTCAGCTTCCCAATGGCAACCCCTGGCTTTAGGTACTCAATGTGCCATAAAGCCTCTTTGAAAAAGAGGAGTTAAGTCTTCAACATTTGGGGCGCCTGGGTGGCTCAGTTGGTTAAGCGACTGCCTTTGGCTCAGGTCATGATCCTGGAGTCCCAGGATCGAGTCCGCATTGGGCTCCCTGCTCAGTGGGGAGTTTGCTTCTCCCTCTGACCCTCTCATGCTCTCTCTATCTCATTCTCTCTCTCAAATAAATAAATAAAATCTTAAAAAAAAAAAAGTTTTCAACATTCGACCCCTAAATAAGAGCATCAGTGCCTATCACCAACCCGCAAACATAATGGGTCCAAGAATTTGCTTCCATTCCAGCATCTTATGTGAGAATCATCTCCTATGTGAATTATGTTTATTTTTTCTTGCTGCCTCCCCCCCCCCCCCTTAACATGGAAGGTAATACTGGTTTCAGGTGTAAAATTTAGTATAATGGTCTCTAGTTCTTTTTTTTTTTCTTTTTTTTTAAGATTTTATTTATTTGAGAGACAGCGTGCAGGCGTGAGCACAAGCGGGGGTGGGGGGCAGAGGGAGAGGGACAAGCAGACTCCCCGCTGAGCAGGGAGCCTGACTCGGGGCTCAAACCCAGGACCCTGAGATCACGACCTGAGCCAAAGTCAGATGCTTAACCGACTGAACCACCCAGGCGCCCCTGTTCTATTTTTACGTTTTCTCTCTCTCAAATTTTGTGAGATCACATTTGACCCTGACCAACCCAAGGGAGCCAGAACACATTTTAAAAAAAGATCTGTTAGAACCATCATTCTCATTACGTTACCACCAGTAATCATCAAAACGGGTTTCGCAGTGGGGAAAAAACAGCTGTTGTGGCAACTGTACAAAACTCACCCACAGACGTCAGCCTCCAGCAGCCATCCCAAGGTGAGTTCATTCCATGACTTCAGTTTCCTAAAAAACGGAGGCCAATATTAGCATATTTAGCTCTCGAGTACTCAGAAAGGATTAACTTCTACTGGCAATCCTACAGCAGTTGACCGAGGGCAACAAATAAATTGCAGTAAGAGAGTATGCTATGCACTATTTAAGGCACCAGGGAGGGAAAGGATCTGTTTCTGTTTAGTTGCTAACCCAGATAGAAGAGGACTTCTAGTGAATGCTTACTACGTATCCCACACTTCCTCACTTTGCATTACTTGTACTGAATCCTCACAGCGCAGTCTCTGCCAGATCGACCACGTCATTCTCCAGGTGTCAACTGCTAGAAATTAAGAGCTGTAGCCAGGATATGCAGCCAGATCTGAGAATTCTTCCAAAGTCCACACTCTTTGACGAGGACAGATTAAAGAGTGACTACCATTGTAGACCTACCCCAGTGCGGCCACAAATAGGTGTTCCGGAAAGAGGAAGGGGTCAGCTGCATGGATTGAATAGAGAACATTCGTGAATGTCAAGATGTTCATAAACCAAGTCTAATTCCTATCTTTCAGAGAAGGGACCCTCCATGCCTCGCTGTCCGTTGTTGAAACTCCAGGATCTGGATATTCCCAGGGTTTCAACTTGCTTTCCTCACTACCATTTCAAAATAGAAGCAGTGGTCACCTTAGTGTGTAATTGGGGATCCTGTGGTGTTTTCCCTGTTGTAAATGCTTTCACAGCATCATGCTGCTTCCCCGTTCCACTTTGGGAGCATTTTTCTGCTACTGGTAGAGCCTTTCCAGGCAGATTTCACATTTTGAAATCTCCACCTTTGAGATAAAGTAGGAAAAAGACTATGGTCAAACGCAAATTCAGAAACCAAGGAAAACCCATGACCTCAGCAAACAGAGATGGACAAGATGATTAGCAGGTCTTTGGAGTTGCTAACTGTAACTTCCATTCTAACTCTCTTTCTGACCATGAAGGCACCAAGAGGTAAGGCAGATAGGGATCCGGACACATGGATTCACTATACCACAGGCACTGGGCTAGGCACTTTATTTTTATTTTTTAAAGATTTATATTAGAGATTGAGAGAGAGAGAGCATGCACACGGGGGAGGGGGCAGAGGGAGAGAGAGAATCTCAAGTAGATTCCCTACTGAACGCAGAGCCTAACACAGGGCTCAATCTCACCCGAGACCATGACCTGAGCCCAATCAAGAGACTGACACTTAACTGACTGAGCTACCCAGGCACCCTTAAAGATTTGTTTGTTTGAGAGAGAGAGAAATTGAAAGAGAGAAAGCACATGAGTGGAAGGGGCAGAGGGAGAGGGAGAGAGGATCTCAAGCAGACTCCATGCTGAGCACGGAGACGGACGAGGGCTCCATCTCATGACCCTGAGCTAACCTGATTGACACTGAACATTCATGGATAGGGAATAGCTAATTACAGTGTAGCCATGCTGTGGAAGAGCTAACACCGTTTTATTTTTATTTATTTATTTATTTAAAAGATTTTATTTATTTATTCATGAGAGACAGAGAGAAACAGAGGGAGAAGCAGGCTCCCAAGGAGCGGGAAGCCCGATGCGGGACTCGATCCCAGGACCCTGGGATCATGACCTGAGCCGAAGGCAGACGCTTAACCATCTGAGCCACCCAGGCACCCGCTAACACCGTTTTAAAAAACAATTTTGATTGAGGGGCTCAGTTGTGATTCTTGGCTTCAGCTCAGGTCATGATCTCACAATTGTGAGATGAAGTGCCCCCCCACCCCCCTCCCATATCCAGCTCCGCACTCACTACGAAGTCTGCTTCAGATTCTCTCTCCCTCTCCCTCTGCTTCTCTCCACCCCACCATGCTCTTTCTCTCTAAAATAAATAAATAAAACCTTAAAAAAATAATTTTGATCGATAGGTTGACACTACATACTGACCTGGAAAGATGCTTGTGTTATATTAAAATGACAATCCATTTCGGAGCAATATAGAAGGTATGATGCCATTTTAGTGAAACTACCTAGACAAATGACGGAGGGAAGCTTCTAACCCAGGTCTACCTTAAAGATGAACTTTTCCCTCAGTGTTTAGTTTATGAATTTTACTAGTGCTTTTATTTTGCCTCGATGAGTAATTAGTCTGAAAGGAGACGTTAACGGATATATCACGTGAAAATTCTCAGCTCCTCTTTCTCAGCAACCCGTGGTGGTGCAGGGTGCAACAGAGCTCTAGAGAGCAGGAGAGGAGGAGGTAGGGAGGGAGACAGAGGAGGGAGGCAGGGAAGCATTCCCCCCACCCCACCCAGCATCACTGCCCTTGGCCTTCATTGCTCTCCCCTTGCCTACCCTGGCCACAAGAGGACCCCTAACTCTGAAGTCTTCATGGAGTAGTACAATCACTGTTCATCTCATTTCCAATATATGATCCTCTGCCCTTTAAAAATCGTAAAGTCTGGACCAGTTCTGATGTTAAATATGGTTTCAAGTGAGATGTTTAAGAACATGTACACTTGGTTCAGCACTCGTGTTTGGGTCTCATCCCCATTTTGGCTGCCCAGAATGGATGACAAGTCTGATGATTGAGAACAGAGGAGAGTCTCGGTGTAGAAAGAACATCAGAGATTTGGAAGGTTTGAAACTGTCACTTTCTATGGGACCTTGGCCAAATCTCTAGTCCTCCCCGATCCTCATTTATCTGTAAAATGGTCCTGGGGTGGGGTGATAAGACCCTCTTTTACATTATGAGTCTATCATCCATGTCAAATATATTGCGGTGCTTAGGGTAGGGCATTCTATTGTTTAGATCCAAAACACTGTGGGGAATAGGTAATATAAAGCAAGACCTGGCAAATGAATGCCTTTCTGGGTCCCAATAGCTCTCATCCTCCGCATGGCCCTCCCCTTCCTCATTACCATTATAACCTAGTGGGTAGAAAACAAATATTACATTAATTCAGCTCACTGCTCTCAGCAAAGAGGAAAACTGCTCACATAATTGTAGCACTTGCAACCAACATTCCTTTGTTGGATGGATTTACTATAGATCTCTTCAAGCCTGAACTGGGGAAAAATCTTTCTTGTACAAATGGCGGTCCCCTGGAGGTATCTTCATATCAAAACTACATTTTGTCCATAATAAGTTGGTTTTATTAGTCATTTTCAATGGTGGTAAACCTAAAGGCTTCAACCTAACATCTAATCTTAAAAAAGGTAATTAGTTGAAGTTATTAAAAACTCACCATCCTATAGATTTTTGAAAATTCTTGCAGGGCTTCAGAAAACTGTAATTCCCCTTTCTTCTGCAAAATAACCTAAGCAAATGAGTTATTCCTTAGAAATAAGAGAAGTCCTATAAAGAGTGATGGAGGTGATAAATCTTTAATGCTCTGGGTAATCTAACTCCCTATTCTCAGCCTGAAGTAGGGGATAGAATCTAAAGAAGACACATTAAAATTTGAGGGAAATGAAATATATTAATTCATCTATATCTATCTATAGAAAAAATTAGTCTCCAAAGAATGAAAAGAGAAATGTAAAAGAGTTTTTTTTTTTTAATTGTGAGGAAGTAAGAAAGGACACCATTGGGAGAAATTACTTTCTAAAAAATACACTGCAAAGCAAGTGAAAGATGCTTTGATTAGAAAAATAACCCTAGGACCAATTCATACCCTATATAATGCTTATGGAATTGCTCCTATCTACTCTTGAACAATCTGTGGCTTCTGGAACAATCTGTGATCAGAAAATTTAGAAATGGGAATGAGTAATGCCTCTACCACACACCGTGTCTTCTCTTAGTCTACTGAATGCTAAACCTCAAGTCACCCCAAAAATGGGTCTAGTGCAAATCAGTAGCAAATTATTATTTTTTTAAGTGGGCTCCACCCGGGGCCTGAACTCATAACCCTGAGATCAAGACCTGAGCTGAGATCAAGAGTCAGACACTTAACAGACTGAGCCCCCCCCAGGCACCCTGCAAATCACTTTTTTATTGCAGGCTGACCATATGCCAATTGTGGAACTGGTCACTCGGGGGGAGAGGAGAAATAAGACTCAGTCCCTGGCATTATTCCTTGAAGGACATCATATATGTTTAAGAACATAGACACAGCAGTCTCTTAAATAGATCAGAACGGACAGATGCCCAAGAGCAGGGAGGCAGACAGAGGGATGGCAGACGTGAGCACCACGGAGCACCTGCTCCTGGCAGGGTAGCCAGGGTAGGGCAGGGCCAACCTCAGAAGGAGAAATGGAGGCTGGGGCCTAGACGGCTTTCCTTTGCCTCCCAGAAAATCGAAAGGAAGGACAGAAGGAGGCCAACCATGGACTTACTGTGTCCCCAGGACTATGTTCTTCCTAAATGAAAGGTGCTGCTTTATGGGGCTGGGGGGGTGGGTGGTTGGTGGTGAGCTAACAGTGTGAAGCTCTGTGGGATAAGGAGAAGCTGACATTTCTGATGGGGCGCAGGGGCTTAGAGCTGAGCAGCAGGGGGCTGGGGTCAGCTCTGCCGCTTGGAGGCATGCCAGTGGACGCACCACCCATGTAAACGGGCCACGGGATCTGGAGGCAGGTCTGGCTCTGGGACCCAGGACCAGGCCTCTCCGCTTCCAGTGTCTCACCGGAATCATGAGCATGGTGAATATGATAGGCTTGCCCAGTTTTTGCCTACCCAGCGAGTCCCCCTTCTGCTAGTAACAACGCCTGGGTTGCCTTTGGAGACCCATCCTTTCTCAGCTCTCGTGTCATTTGCCTGGGAGAGGAATGACCAATGCCCCCAGTCACAGTGATTGGTGCGGGGTTGGGACTGAGACTCAGGCCAGGCTAGAGAGGCCCAGCTCCAGACTTCTGTTGAAACGCTGGTGGGAAAGGACCTTGCTTTCTACTAAGCTGCTAAACTGGTAGGATCTAATCCTGTGGGTGCTGATCATCTTTGCCTCTTTGCCACTTCTTGGGGGGACAGCCTGTCTGAGAAGGACGCCAACACAGAAAAAAGCTAAGGATGGAGGCATAACGGGGGTTGCGGGGGTAGAGATGGAGGCAGGGAGGGGAGGGGGTAAAGCATGCACACGGATGATATTGTTCGAGGCCCTCTGATCCGACCCCTTGAACTTCTTATACGAACCAAAGAATTCCCTTTTTCGGTTTATTTAAGTTAGTTTGAGCTGTTTTTTTTTTTTCTAAAATTAGGAATACAAGAGTTCATACTAAAGTGTGCCTGCCCCATGGGACCAAACGATTGTGAGAGCCACACAAAATGCGTGTTGGCTTTCATTTCCCTCTTAACCTCAGCTCCTCTGATCTGCAAACCACAGACAGTACATTCCCTGCTTACCTGGCAGTGTTATTGGGGGGGATCAAACAGGACAGACAGACAGGTAAGCCCTTTGAAAACCAAAACACCATGCGCCTGTACCAACTAAACTGTGTTTGCAAATCATGATTCTTTGGGGAATTCTAATTAGAGCAGAAATGGTGCCAAGTCAGAGATTTTCCTTTTTTTATTTTCCCCCAAAATACAGCACCAAATTCCTTCAAAATTTTTTTTTCTTTTCTTATAAGAGAAGCACGAAATAGACCCTGTGGGGACACACGTTGAATTTGGGTTTCTAAAGGTTTCTGCCTGGGGCACCTGGGTGGCTCAGTCAGTTAAGCGTCTGTCTTCAGCTCAGGTCATGATCTCAGGGTCCTGGGACCGAGCTCCACATCGGGATCCCTACTCGTCGGGGAGCCTGCTTCTTCCTCTCCCTCTGCTGACCCCAATCTTGTGCTCTCTCTCTCCCTGTGTCAAATAAATAAATAAAATCTTTAAAAAAAAATAAAGGTTTCTGACAGTTATAGGGAAAATGAATTATTGGATGGTGGTAGGGTTTAGTTTGGATTAGAATTTGCTGATGCTTGATCTGGAAAATTCTTTAGACACTGAATGCCAGGAGAGAGACCATCATGGATTACAAACATGAAGGCAGGGGACAAGCAGGACATGGGGAGGTGAGTTGGGCCTCCTCCCTGCTCCCCCCACTCTGCTCTTCTCTCTCCATCTCTGAAGGACACTGGGGAAAACCTGGGCTTTTATGTCAAGCTAGGACATTTCTCTCTAGAGTAAATCTCTGAAGGGAAAGGACAATGCTAGCTGAACTCTCCCCTCCCACCGCTCCAACACAGTCTTCTAAAGATCTTGAGAAGGAATTCGCGACCTCATGCTTCCCATGACAGTGTTAAGGGGCTCACCTGCTCCTTGTCTGTCTTGAATGTTCCAACTACTGCCCTTCAAGTCACAGCCCAGAGAACAAATATGTGGAGAGCCTGGCCTCCGTAAGGGGAAGGCCTCCCACACTAGAAGTTTGCCATGTTCTGGTGGATTCATCCTCTTGAAACTGCAGGCAAGTGCAAGTTTTAGTTCCCTTCAGACTAAACCATAAACTCTAGTCTTGTACTTCTGTTCCTGCTATGCCTGTATGTGCCCAGTTCGTATACACAACTCGAAAAATAAAGCAATTTCCCCTTTTGCCAGTGAAAAGAGTTAAAGTGTCCCCCAAACTAACCAACTAACCAGCCAAAAGCCAATGTTTTTAGCCAACTTGAATATACAAATTTGTAGAGAAATAGTTAAGGGTTTATAATATTCTTTTAAAAAGGATTTGAGAAAGAGAGCATGTGCATGAAGGGGGAGGGGCGGAGGGAGAGAGAGAATCTCAAGCAGACTCCCCGCTGAGCATGGAGCCCACTTTCACAACCCTGAGATCATAACCGGAGCCAAAAGCAATAGTCAGTCGCTCAACCGACTGAGCCAACCAGGCACCCCAATGTGGGGGTGCCTCAAAAATTTAAAAATAGAGCTACCCTATGACCCAGCAATTGCACTACTGGGTATTTACCCCAAAGACACAGATGTAGTGAAAAGAAGGGCCACATGCACCCCAATGTTCATAGCAGCAATGTCCGCAATAGCCAAACTGTGGAAAAAGCCAAGATTCCCTTCAACAGATGAATGGATAAAGAAGATGTGGTCCACATTACAATGGAATATTACTCAGCCATCAGAAAGGACGAATACCCAACTTTTACATCAATATGGATGGAACTGGAAGAGATTATGCTAAGCGAAATAAGTCAAGCAGAGAAAGTCAATTATCATATGGTTTCACTTATTTATGGAACATAAGGAATAGTACGAAGGACATTAGGAGAAGGAAGGGAAAAATGAAGGGGGGAAATCAGAGGGGGAGACGAACCATGAGAGACTATGGACTCCGAGAAACAAACTGAGGGTTCTAGAGGGGAGGGGGTTGGGGGAATGGGTTAGCCTGGTGATGGGTATTAAAGAGGGCACGTACTGCATGGAGCACTGGGTGTTATACGCAAACAATGATTCCTGGAACACTACATCAAAAACTAATGATGTAATGTATGGTGATCAACATAACATAATAAAAAAAAACTAATGGTGTACCATATGGTGATTAACAAAATAAAATAAAATAAATAAATTAAAAAAAGATTTATTTATAAACGTGCCCTCACATATCTAAAGTCACATATTACGTAAAAGGTTATGCTAATTTAGAAATTTGCTTTTCCTTGACTCTCAGGTTTCACGGAGCACGGTATTCGAGCTCTGCTGGGGGTCCCTTGACATCCGCATCTCTGTTCTCTCTCCTCTGAGTCCTCTGAGCGTCCTGCTAGAGATGCAGGTGCTTTTAAAACTGTGCCTGGCACTGTCGTTGGAGACTTGGGGAACAGTTCCTCTTGTGGATACATATTCATGACCTCCACACCATAAGGACTAGCTGCGGTGCCCTTTTTTGGCTTAAAATAACACCAACTTGTTAGAGTTCTGGAGGTCAGAGGTTCCACAGGCTCTCACCAGCCTAAAATCAAAGTGTCAGCAGGGCTGCTTTCCTTCTGGAGGCTAGAGGGGAAAGTCCATTTCCTTCCCTTTTTCGGCTTCTAGAGGCTGCTGCATTCCCGGGCCCGTGGTCCAGGGCGATCCTGTGTCACTGCAGTCTCGGCCTCTGCTGTCATATTCCCTGACCTCCTGCCTCTCTCTTATGAGGACCCTTGGGATGCCCTGGGCCCACCTGGATAATCCAGGATAATCTCCGCTTCTCAGGGTCCTTAATCTCACCTGTGACATCCCATTTGCCATGGAAGGTACCATATTCACAGGCTCCGGGGATTAGGACATGGACATCTTGTGGGGGGGGGGCACTGTTTTGCCCCCCACAGAGAGTGAGTGGAGGGGCTGCAGGACCTCAGAGGAGGCTCTCTGGTTGAGCTCATTCCCCAGCATGATGTTGAATTGGGTCTGAAAGCCCAGGATGGGTGGAGAGAAGCCTCCAGATTACCAGAGCTTGGCGGGGACCCGGCAGGTACCCAGCCTTGCTAAACGAGATGCATTGCTTCTTAGTGGTCCTTAAAAAGTTTTCTCTTTTTTTAAAACAACATCTCAGACCCTTCCCCTTTAACAACTACATCTGTTAAATCTGTGTTAAATGTCTTTGGCTCTTCTTTTGGTTTCTGTCAGGTGATCTTTATAAGCCTCCCAAATTAGCATCAACTGATTATTTTTTCGGGCTGATGTATCTTCTCAAAACAGTATTTTAGCATTCAGAACAAGAAGAGCAGGAATAGATTTTCCTATAACACACTACATTTTGTACGGACCTGGACACAAGGCGACTCCTTCTTTTGTGCGGGAAAGTTTGGGGGGGAATCCTGTCATATATTTGTATGTATATAATAACACCTAAGTCACCAGAACTTAGACCTTCCATGATATTTACTTGACAATCACGAATCTGACGTTTGCTGTATGACAGGTCAAGAGAGCACCAGTGATTATTTATGTGCCAGAAACAAAAAGTTTTCACATGCGCCCCACTCCCCCATGAGAAATGATGCTTTGCTATGGGGGCAGTTTCTGGGTCTGGCAGTTGTGTGCCAATTACGATGGGGGATAGAACTGCAGAATTAAAGGGTAAAGAAAAATGTAGATTGAGTTATTTGCAAGGGCAGAGATCTGTATGCAAGAGAAAAAGGGCAGATCATGAAATGAGAGGGATTGAGACAGGAGAAAGGCCATCGGGCTGAGTAGCTTTTCTTTTCCGTTCTTTCTTCAAAAGTTTTGGAAATTCATGGAAAGAGAAAGGAAAAGAGGGATAGATACAACTTGTATCATACAGGACAAGCAAGAGAGACATGGAATCCCTTTTTGGAATTTTTCAAGAGATTAAGATTTAAATTTTTTAAAAATCATTTTTATTTAAGTAATCTCTATGCCCAATGTGGGGTGCGAACTCACGACCCTGAGATGGAGAGTCACACAGTCTCCTGAGCCAGCCAGCCGCCCCAAGAGATTAAAGATGGTTTTGGGGTTTCTTTTGCACGTGATCGTGCGCTGAGATGGGCCCCACACAGCCGCCCGGGGGTGTTTGTACTTGTAATACCAGGAAACATTCGTAGAGTACCTCACGATTCTCCAAGGGCATTGCTTTTCAGCATCTCATTGCGGATCCTCCTCAGATGTGGCTTCTTCGGGGCAGGGACCACTCAGCTGATAAGTAGGAGGGTTAAGATTTGAGGGGCCTCCACCCTCCTTCTCGTCCCTCACTGGGGCTCTTCCTGCCTTCCATCCTTGCCCTTCCAGCATTGCTTCTTCCCCATGCCCACTGCACAGCGACCAGCCCTCCTGTCTGCCATCCGAGTTCACTGCAATGAGAGGGTCCCCTGCACGAGAACGTCTGCGGCACCATAACCAGCTGCTGATCTCCAGGCAGCTCTGTCTGCAAGGCTGGTCCTCTCTGCATCCTCCCCTTATACACCTTGGGGGATGCGGGGCCCTAGAAGCAGCACGGGGCTTGTCCTCAGAACAGGCCCCTGGAATCACTTGTCCTTCAATCAATTCATCTGTTTTTTAAACCCTCTAGGTCCTGGTGATCAGGTAAAGACCATGACCTACTGAAGTCAGTTTTAAGTAGTGGAACCAGCCTGAGGACCCGAGCCCACCACGATCTCTTCCCCAAACCTCTAGGCACTGACATTGCGCAGGATGTGGGGTCTCTCTGCTCATGCCATCATCCTGTGGCAAGTCTGGTACTGGCCCCTGAGTTACTGGATCTTGAGGGTGGGGTAAGGAACCTGGAGTCAGACTAGGCCTGCATGTGACACAGGGAGCGAGGGGTTGGGGAGCCCCCACAGCCTGACTTTGCTGGTGTAGGGGGGTGGGGGAGCATGGTGGCCTGGGTTCCAGGCTCCGGGCAGCAAGCAGCCAAGGTGTGGGTCTAGCAGAGCTGGCCCAGGATATTGGGGAACCCAAGGGTTTCCAACTGGACAAGCTAGGGAGTCCGAAGCTCAGACTTCCTGTCCTACTTGGTAAGGAGGACTCTTACCCCCGAAGGGGTGATCGAGGTGGGCTCCAGGTAAACAGTCCCCACCTCAGTGAGGCTGTGGCCAAGGCTCACTCTGGCCTAAGAGCCATCCTGGCTACTCTGAGGCTGAACTGGGGAATGTTAGCCCATGGGCTCTGAAGCCAGACTATAAGGTTAGCCTTGGACATTGCTGCCCCTCAGTTTCTCCATCTGTAAATCGGGGCTTCTAATATTATCCACTTTATATTTTTGTGAGGATTAAGTGAGGTTATACACCAAGAACAATGTCTGGTGAATAAGTGTTCAATACACACTAACTATTCATGTTATTTAAAGCATCTGAGTAATTCGGATTTTACCCATTTTATGGGGACTATATAATTTACCCTTAGAAGTCAGTTTGGTTATGTTGGTTCCAGGTCTCTGGGAGGAATATGTTGCCCTGGGACAGTCCTGTGTGTCATCCACATCGACTGTTTCCTTCCTTCCTCATTGAACTCTAATCCTCACCCCCCAGGTGACAATTCTATCTCTTTCCATGTTGTTGCCTTCAAACCCAGTAGGAATCCCAAATGGGTCTTCTCTCCTGCACGTCCCCCACTTTGAATGGTGGCATCGCAAGAAGGAGAGGTTGATGGGTCTGACGGGTCCGTTGGCCCCGCACTCTCTTCTCACAGGTGAGGAAAAGAAGGCCCAGAAAGGGAAGGTGGCTCGCCCAGGCCCCACAGGGAGTGACAGGGTAGGGAGCACTCGGGTCTCCTCATTCCCAGCCAGAACTTGCCAGTCATCTGCAGAATTGGTATTGCTCGTTAGCAGTCCTGGGGGAAGGGGAGGAGGGGAGCAGGGGTGCCTCTGCCCAGGGCTGTGTGGGTGCCTCCCCAGGCGGTTTCTTCCCCCAGTCAGTGCTTATCCTCAGCTAAAGGTGGCCCCCATCCTTTGCAGATGGCAGTTACAGATGAGCCACCACCGGTTGGAAGGCTGCCCTAAGCCTGCTCCCTCCTGCTCTAATTCCCTGCAAATAATCTTCCCAGGCTGGGCTTAGCCTACTTCCCGGGGGCTGGACGGCACATGAGGTAAGCCACTTGGCTTAACAACAGAGTAGCCAGCCTCTGAGCCTGCAGTCTGTCAGCGGCACAAAGCACCTGGAAGAGTGGGTGTCAGTACCCCTGCCCCGCAGGCAGCACATCCCTGGGGTTGGGGTTCGGACGCTGCACCGTGAAGCTCCGTGGGAAGATAATGGCTCTGCTGTGAGCCATTAATCATTGACAAGGTCTGGTCTTGTGCTCCTGGAGCCTGTCCGCCTCATGAGTGAGTCGGCGTTGTTGCAGCCCCGGAGGGGAAGGTCTGCTTAGTGTTCCTGAAACGACAGGTGGAACAGGCTGCTCATCAACATAAAGGCTGACTTGGGGAAGGGGCACTGTGGAGCCCACTTCACCTTGGCTCCGGCACACACGGGTGGAGGCTAGCCTGTGGGCAGGTGGGTGGCTGCTCCAGGTCTCCACGTGGTGGCTGGACCCCCTGCAGCAGAAGAGCTGACTCAGTTTGTCAGAGGCTCGAGGAGCTGCCCATTCATTCAACAAACACGGACAAAGCACCTACTGTGTGCCAGGCACCATTGTCAGCGGCTCACAAATGTTAGTTCTCACTGCAACCCTAGGAAGTGGGTTCCGTTATTGGCCCCAGTTCCTCAGTTTATAGATGGGAAAACTGAGGAGCAGAGAAATTAAGTTACCTGCCAAGGTCACACAGTGAGCAGGTGGGCAGAATGGGGATTTGAACTCCTGTTGTGGCTTCGAAGCCCTCCTGTTCTTCAGCACTGGGCTGTATGGTCCCAGCTAAATGGTGCTCCCCATGCGGCCCTTAGAGATGGCAGAGATGAGGGTGATCTATCCCCCACAGACACAGACTGGAAGAGCAACACTGACTTAGAAGGCACAAAGAGAACAGGGCCACAAGTAAAGTGCATGTGAAACTCCCAGGACTTCAGAGAGACAGCACTGAATTTATTGATTTAATGAATTAAAATATTTTTGTTGAGCTTTATTTGCTCCCTTGTTTATTGTCTGTGTCCCCACGCTATAAATTTCCATAAGCACAGGAACTTTGTCTTGTCATCTCCATATCCCCAGCATTTATAACAGTGCCTGGTACATAGTAAGTTCTCAACATATATTATTTTTTAATAAATGTGGTAAGTTAAAGATGGCCATGAATTCTTTGCTAATTCTCCCACGGAAAGGTGAGTCTAATTCCCCAAACTCTAAATCCAACCTTGCCTTACGGACTTGCTTGACCAACAGAACATGGCAGAGTGGCTTCTGGGATTTCTGAGGCTCAGGCATGAGAGGTCCCACCTGGGTGTTTTGGAACTCTTAGACTGCTCCTTCTCAGAACTGGGGTTTCTTGCTTTGAGCAGCCCAAGGTGTTCCAACCAACAACCCCTGCTGAGCTCCTAGCTGATAGCTCATCAACTGCCGGCCATGATAGGGAACCAAGTAGGACTTCCAGCCCACATGGGCATTCTGTTGACCACAGCTCCAGCCAACATCTGGTTGTAAATACACGAGAGACCCCATGTGAGAACCGCCGGGCTGAGCCCAGTCAACCCCATGGCCCATCAGAGATGTGGCGGTCGGGGGGGTGTTGTGATGTGAGAGGAGAGGGGAGGTGGTGCCATGCCCATGATAAAACCGCATGTATGTTCTGTATGCTCACTTGTGGGAAATCATGGATGTATGTGGGAGCTTGCATAAAGAAGGGATTGAAAGGTAATTATCAAATTGTTAATGGCCATGATCTCAGGTCAGTGATGTCCAGGTGGACCTTCACTCTCTTCTTTACATTTTAATGAATTGTTCAAGTTCTTTACACTGAATATATATTATTTATATAATTACATATAATAAACAAGGTTACCAAGGATAGGGAGGGAGAAAAAAACTCAAGGTTCGTCTACAACACAGTGGATAGCCTTGAAGGTTACTGTGGTTATTCTCTTAAGGTGGGGGCAAGGAAAAGGGCTTAAATTTTCATCACCAGGCTTCTCGTTAGATCCTGGCTCAGGTGAGGTTAAGGGACTTGTCCAATGTTGCAAGGTAGTATGTCAGCCAGGGCACCTATTTGCAACAGAAACCAACTCTAGCTGATTTAAGCAGAAAAGAAATGTATTAAAAGGTCGTTGAGCATCTATTCATGATAAAAAGACACTCAGTGAACTAGGGATAAATGGGAACTTCCTCACTACAATAAAAAACAGCCACAAAACCCTATAGCTACCATCATATTTAACGGCAAGATGCCCCACACTTTCCCCCAAAGACTGGGGGAAAGGCAAGGATGTCTGCTTTCATCACTCCTTCTCAATATCCTAGTCAGTGCAATAAGGCCAGAGAAAGCAACAAAAGGCATAATGATAAGGAAGAAATAAAACTGTAGACAATAGTGTTATCTACATAGAAAACTCCAAAGAATTCACAAAGATGCTATTATCTAGCAAGTGACTTTAGCAAGAATGGAGGGTACAAGGTCAATGTACTAAAAATTAATTCATATATTTGGTTGTATCTTTATATGCCGGCAATACACAAATGGAAATGGAACATTTTTAAAAAGGTACCATTTACCGTAGCACCAAAAACATGAAATACTTTCAGATAAATAATGTGTAAGATATGTGAGCTAAAAACTATAAAACATTGATGAGAAAAATCAAAGAAGGTTTAAATAAATGACATACTGTGTTCATGGATCAAAAGATGCAATGTTGTCAAGATGCCAATTCTCCCTAAACTGATCTCCAGATTCAATGTAATCCTAATCAAAATCCCAGCAGCCTGCTTTGGAGACACTAAAAAGCTGATTTTAATATTTATGTAGAAAAGCAAAGGACCTCAGTTAGCCAAAACAATTTTGATAAAGAAAACAATATTGTAGGACTCATGCTATCAGATTTCAAGATTTACTTTGTAGCTGTAGCAATTAATACAGTGTGGTATTGGTGAAAGGACAGGCACATAGAGCAACAGAACAGAAAACAGAACCCAGATCTAGACCCATACAGAAATTGACTTTTTTACATCGATGTCAAGCAATTCAATGGAGAAAGGATAGTCTTTTCAACAAATGGTGCTATTGGATATCTACATGCAAAAACAAAGAACCAAACCAGACCAAACAAACAAACAAACAGAAAAACCCCACATCCCAAACCCCTCAATCAGACCATATACAAAAGTTAATTTGAAATGGGTTATAAACCTAAATGTCAATGATATAATTATAAGACTTCTAGAAGAAAACAGGAGAAAATCTGATACTTTGGGTTCAGCCATAAAAAGCCTGAATCATAAAAGAAAAAAACTATAAAATGAATTTCATCAAAATTAAAAACTCCTGCTCTTTGAAAGACACTTATGACAATAAAAAGACAGGCAACAGACTGGGAGAAAATGTCTGCAAAACACAAAACTGATAAAGGACCGGTAACCAGAACATATAGAGAGTTCTCAAAACTCAATAATAACCCAATAAAAAAAATCTGCAAAAGATTTGAATAGATACTTCACCAAACAAGATATATAAATGGTAAATAATCACATAAAAAGATGCTCAACAGTATTTCTAATTAAACACATGGGAATTAAAACCATGAGATGCTCCTACACTCATATTAAAAGGGCTCATATTTTAAAAACCTGACAATATCAAATGCTAGTGAAGGGCTCATATTTTAAAGACCTGACAATATCGAATGCTGATGAAAATGTGGAGCAACTGGAACTCTCACACGTTGTTGGAAATGCCAAGTGGTGCAGCCGCTTTGGAGAACAGCTTGACGGTCTCTGATAAAGTTATGCATAGGTTCACCATAGGCCTCAGTAATTCGACTCCTTGGTAGTTACCCAAAATAAATGACCCCCATGTGAACGTTTATAGCAGCTTTTATTCATAATCACCCCAAACAGAAAACAACCCAAATGTCTATCAACTGGTGCATTAAATTCTGACACATTAAATAAATAGGATCTGACTCAGCGGTAAAAGGAGCAAACTATTTGTAATGCAGCAACGTGAAGGACTCTCAAAAGCATTGTGCTAAGTAACAGAAACCAGACTCAAAAGGCAGCATATGGCATGATTCCATTTATATGGCATTCTAGAAAAGGCCAAACTACCAAGAAGGATATCATTGCCAGGGTGTGGAAGCAGGAGGAGGGGGTTGACCACAAGGGGCACATGGGAACATTTGGTATGAAGGAGATGTTCCATATCTTGATTGTGGGCATGGTTATGCCAGTGTATAATTTTGCCAAAATTTATAGAGCTTTACACTTAAAAAGGTTGAACATCACTGTGTATAAAATACACCCCAATACGGGGCACCTGGGTGGCTCAGTCAGTTAAGCATCTGCCTTCAGCTCAGGTCATGATCCTCGGGACCTGGGATGGAGTCCCGCATCGGGCTCCCTGCTCAGCAAGGAGTCTGCGTCTCCCTCTCCCTCTGCCTGCCTGTCTGCCTACTTGTGATCTCTCTCTGTCAAATAAATAAATAAAATCTAAAAACAAATTTAGAAAAAAAAATATACCCCAATACAAATGGCCAAGAGGTACGTGAATATGTGCTCCACATCCCTCATCATCAGGGAAATGCAAATCAAAACCACAGTGTGCTGTCAGTTCACACCTATCAGGATGGCTAGTACGCCAATGACAAGAAATGAAAGTGTGGGTTTGGGGGATGTGGAGGAAAGGAAAGCCTGGTGCCCTGTTGGTGGGAATGTAAATGGGTGCAGCCACAACAAAAAGTATGGAGGTTGTTAAAAAATTAAAAATGCAACCACCATATGATGCACCAATTCCACTTCTAGGTATACATCTCAAGAAGATGAAATTATCTCAAAGAGATATCTGCACCCCCATGTTCATGGCAGCATTATTCGCAGTAGCCAAGACACAGAAACAATGTAAGTGTCCATTAACAGAAGAATGGATAAAGAAATGGGATCTCTCTCTCTCTCTCTCTCTCTCTCTCTCACACACACACACACACACACACGGTATATTACACAGACATAAAAAGGAAATCCTGTCATTTGTGACACTGTGGTTAGACCTCCAACGCATCATGCTAAGTGAAATAAGTCATAAAGAGAAAGACAAATATTGTATAACCTCCCCTACAGGTGGGATCTAAAAACATCAAACTCACAGAAACAGAGAATGGTGGTTAACTAGGGGTGGGGGAAATGGGGAGAGGTTGGTCAAAGGGTACAAACTTTCAGTTCTAAGATGAGTAACTTCCAGGGATCTAATGTACAGCATACAGACTGCTGTTAACAGTATTGTACTGCATCCGTGAACGTTGCTAAGACACTATATAGCTTTCGTGTGCTCACCATACCAACAGCAGCAACCGAATAATTATGTCACGTGCGGGAGGCGTTAACTAATCTCATTGGGATAAACATTTCACAATACATAAGCGTATCAAGTCATCACATTGTACACCTTAAACTTACATGTTATATGTCAATTACATCTCAATTCTCAATAAAGCTGAAAAAGAAATATCTCAGTAAATCTAGAAAAAAAATGTCATTGGGAGGGCCAGAGAACTCTGCAGCCATGAAAAATTCTCAGAGTCCTCCTGGACACTGGGCTTAGCCAGCGACAATGAGTGCCCAGTCAGGAAAATAGAAAGCACCAGGTTTTCAAGCAGAGAGGGACTTAATCTGGGGACTCAGTGATGGACTGTGTGGGGCCTAGGCCATTGGCAGCAAGGGGGATGGGGACTGGGAGCTTCTGGTATTTTCCACTTCTATAGTAGGAGAGAGGATCCACATTTCCAGGTGAAGGAGTCACCATAAAATAAAGGGGTTTGGATTCTAGAGGCCAAAAGGAATGATGAATGTCCACTTTAGCTGGTAAATATGCAAGTTGGGTTTCTAATCCTTACTAGCCAAGGCCAATGTCTTAATTATTACAGGGCAGGTCTGGAGGTGGTAACTAAACGCTGCTCCCAGAATCCAGAACCACTCAGGCTGGAACGGGTTAGAACTGTGGACCCACGACCGCCTGCTGTACTCACACATTCTCCCATCACGTGGGTAGAGAGCTCTGGGCTTCCCCGCGGCTCAGCGGCTCCTCTCAGCCCTGCCCACACTGACGTCCTGTCTGAATCCTGCAGCACCATGTGTGTCTGCTGTCGGGAATGTCATTTTCCAGCTTAGGAGCAGACAGGCCCCAGAGAAGAGGAGGAGGAACAGGACGGGCACCCCCTCCCTGCATTCCCCCAAGGCTGGAGCACTAGGAGCCGGGAGCTTTGAGAAGCATCGGTGTCCAGAAAGAACAGGACAGGGGAGAGGAAAATCAGGGTGGCTTGAGGAAGAAAAGTAGAGGTCCACTTGAGGTTTGGCAACAAAAGCCCTCTCTTTCCCTCTGCCCACTTCCTTTGTTCCCAGAAAAGGTTTGCTCAAGGCCGCCCAGGCTCTCACCTGCCTCTGGACTCAGGCTTTGTTATCTCCTCCAGGCTGCTCCGCACGGTCCTCTTCCCCCTGCGGGGATATCTGGATCTCTTTCTATCTACTTCTTACTGACCCTCTGTACATCCTCAGTCTCAGCCTCAAAACACCCATGCTCCCATCAGATAACAGCTGCAGGCCCTTCTTTTCGAGCAGGGAATAATGCAGCTGAGCGAAATGTGTGGACTCCCTAATTCAAAACCAACCCAGGGCGCCTGGGTGGCTCAGTTGGTTAAGCGACTGCCTTTGGCTCGGGTCATGATTCTGGAGTCCCGGGATCGAGTCCCACATCAGGCTCCCTGCTCAGCGGGGAGTCTGCTTCTCCCTCTGACCCTCCTCCCTCTCATGCTCTCTGTCTCTCATTCTCTCTCTCGCAAATAAATAAAAAAAGAAAACAAAACAAAAAAAACCAACCCAGCCTGAGAGGGCACATCAGGAGAAGGCAAGGCAAGGGGAGCAGAGAGGAAAGAGAAGGAAGACACAGGGAACGTCCTGGATGCACACCCCCCGCAACCATTCTCCATCCCATCGCCCCCAAAGAGGCCAGTATGGCCAGACGGGAGACTTCCCATTCTCCTTCGCTCCAGTCCTGGTCAATGGGACTAATGAGAAGAGGAGTTTGCTGGTGTCTTCCAGGAAACCTTTTCCTCCCCAGTAGAAGGAGATGCATGGGTGGAAATGCTCATCTTCTCCAGCCCGATGTTGTCATGTGTTGTCACGTGTGATGTGGGAACTTTGGCGGCCATTTGGTGGCCACAGGGACAAGCCTCGGACCAAGATATGATGCTGCGGAAGGCTGCACAGAAAGACGAAGAGGAGTCTGGGACCCTGATGGCACTGCTGAGGACATCCCCAACACAGGTGTTCTAAGTATGGGAGATAATGAGGCCCCTTATTGTTGAATCCTCTCGTAGTGAGGTGTTTGGTTTTGACCAGCTGAAAGTATTCTGATGGACATGGAAATAAAGCAGCATTTGCCAGATTCTCCAGTGTGTAAGATCATGTTAGAAGCTTTGTAAGGTAATTACTATATCATCCCCATTTTACATTTGAGGAAACTGAGGCTTATGTGCACAAGGTCACATTTTAAATGCCAGAGGCAGGACTCTAAGCTATTGTGATTTAAAGAAACGTATTGAGGGGTGCCTGGGTGGCTCAGTCAATTAAGCATCTGACTCTTGATTTCGACTCAGGTCATGATCTCAGGGTTGTGAGATCGAGGCCTGCATCAGGCTCCGCACTCAGCATGGAGTCTGCTTGAAGATTCTCTCTCTCCCTCTCCCTCTTCCCCTCCCCCCCTCTAAATAAATAAATAAGATCTTAAAAAAAATTTTTTTTAAATGTATTGAGCACTAACTAGATGTTAGGCACTCTCCTAAGGGCTGGGGATGTGGTGCAAAGAAAACGTAAATTGGGGCTTTCCTGGGGGTTCCATTCCAGTAGAGGAGGGTGGCAGGAAAATGTAAACAGGTAAGCAAGGTATTTTAGATTAGTAATAATTGCTAGAAAGGTAATAGGGTGATATGGTGGCAAGTAATTGGGGTTTCTGGTGCACGTCGCAGGGGGAGGGAACATTTTAGTTAGGGTGATGGGTGAAGGCCTGGTAGAGGAGTCACACTTGAACTAAGCCTTGACAGATGCAAAGAGCTGGCATTGCTGTGTGAAGACCAGGGAAGGGCCTTCCAGGCATATAGAGCAGGAAGTGCAAAGTCCCTGGGGCAGCAAAGAGCTGGGGACGTGGGAGGAACTGAATGGAGGCCACTGACTGGAGCTCAGTGAGGAAGCTGAGGTTGGAGACAGGCAGGAATCACCTCCTGTAGGGCCTTGTAGGCCCTGGTAGTGAGTCCGGGTATCTTTCCAGTTGAGATGAGGTGTCACGGAAAGGCTTTAAACAAGGGATGGCATAATCCCTTTATGGTTTTCTTAGGTCTCTCTGGATGTTTTATGGAAATTGGATTGTAAGGAGTAAGATGGAGGGAGAAGGATCAGTTGGGAGGCCATTGGTGTGGCCCTAGAGAGTGGTGATGGTGGCTTGGAATTAAGGGGTGGCCTGAAGAGGGCTGAATGGATTCTGAGCAGGTTCCCGGCATAAGCAATAGGCCTTACCAATGGATTGTTTGTGCAGGGAGGAGTCAGGGCTGACTCTTAGCGTCAGGGTCAGGGCTTGGGCAACTGGACAGATGGGGCTGTCTCATGCAAGAGAAGGAGGTTGGGGCAAAAATCAAGAGTTCTGTTTTGGAGTCCAGAGCCTGTGTTTTTTTTTCCATCCTACTCCATTGCTTCCTTAAAGTTAATCAATTATGAGCCTTACACTCGGTGTGGGCAAATCTGACCAATGAGGTGGTAACAGGAAGCATGGAAAGATTCCTGGATATAGCAACAGCTCTAAGAAAGCATTTTCTTATCACCTCCAAAGTGCTTATCAAGCCCAAGTTCCACTGTTTGATTACTGAGATCATTAATTAGCTATGTCTTAGGAAGGGCTCCCCCAGCAGCAGGTCCTGAGACAAGAATGTGAGTGCCCGTAGTTTAATTGGGAGGTGATCTCAGGAAGCACAGGCAGGTGAAGACAAGAGGGGAAGGAATTCAGAGAGGGTTTCCTAGCAAGCAGGTCACCAGTGTGGGTGACCGGGGTGTAGTCTTGTTGGGGCCCTCTGAGACAGAGCAGAGAACAAGCATTCAGGATTGTCCCACCCAAGCAGCAAAAAGCTGGGCTCTTTATCCTCCACATTCTTTTCATGGACCGAGGGCACTCCCAAGGGCATCAGCTCTCAGTACATCTGCTCTCCCCTCGAGGCGGGGGGCCTCAGAGAAAGCCCTCGGGTGGAACGTTTCACTTCTTCTAACCCCTTTAGAGTAAGTCTCAAAAACTACTGGGCAATACTATTCGACAATATTTGGGAAATCAATGACTCAATATTGGGCAATAGATAAATGGCGCAAACTGTTGCCATTCACAATAGAGAATTTGAAAACCAGCTCCCTGCTTTCTTCAATGAGAAAGTCTGGCTATAAAAAGTCAGCTGAGGGGCATCTGGGTGACTCAGTTGGTTAAGTGTCTGCCTTCAGCTCAGGTCATGATCTTGGGGTCCTGGGATCAAGCCCTGCATTGTTGAGCTCCCTGCTCAGCAGGAAGCCTGCTTCTCCCTCTCTGCCCCTCTCTCCACTTGTGCTCACTCTCTCTCAAATAAATAAATAAATAAATAAAATCTTTAAAAAAAATTTAAAAAGTCAGTTGATCTAGACAGTGTCCCTAGTGATGAGAATTGATTTACATTCGGGCGCAAGCCCCTTGCCTTCCTGCAGCCCAGCACTTTGAAAGGCACCGTGCTGGACTGTGCGATCCTTGAGGACAGACACCGTGACATGTTCATTTCTGTATCCCCAGCGTCTGGTGCAGTGTCCAGTCCAGAGGGGCATTTGGTGGATCAGAATTGTGCCATTTTGCAGATGTGGAAACAGGGACACGGTGAGGTGGCCTCTCAGTTCTGCTGCTTCACCCCTATAAACCTCAGGGCTCCCTCCTAGCCTGACAGATCCATTTGGGATGAGCTCTCTCCTGGGAGAGTAACACCAGTTGGAATCAAGCCCAGTGTCATTTTCCCCTTTAAGGGATTGCAAATTGGGTTGTGACTATCCCTATGGGGCCGCCACATAGCCAAGGCTCCCCAGCATCCCTGCTTCTGCCTGCACCAGGCTGGTTTCTGTTTCGAGGGCCATGAGTCACTAGGTGGCCACCGCTGAATGCCCTCTTGATGAGGCTGGTGAGGATTGTATGATTTCTCAACAAAATGAGAATGCTCAGGCATGGGGGTGTTGACTTTTGGTGGTTTTCTCTTGACCCCATAATGCTGACAAAGACTCAGAAACTCTTGAGAGTTCCTGATGAAGGGAAACTCTTTGATGATCATCACAGAGACTCGTGCACAGAGTGAGGGCCCAATGGCTAGGCCAGGTTAGGTTATGTTGCAGTGACAACCCCCAAACTTTGTGGTTTAACACAATTAGAGTTTATTCCTTGTCCACGCAACATGTCCAAGGATGTGTCCGCAGAGGGTTCTGCTCACGTGTCCGCCCACGGACTCGGGCTGGCGGAGGCACATCTGGGCATATGCTTGCAAGTCCATTGTAGTGGTGAAGAAAGCGAGCAGCTCACTGGTTCTTAAAGCTTCCTTCCGGAAGGACACATGGCCTTTGGGTTTTACTGGCCAGAGCAACTCATATGATTTTCTTTCTTTCTTTCTTTTTTTAAAGATTTTATTTATTTATTTGAGAGAGAGAATGAGAGAGAGAGCACATGAGAGGGGGGAGGGCCAGAGGGAGAAGCAGACTCCCTGCCGAGCAGGGAGCCCGATGCGGGACTCGATCCCGGGACTCCAGGATCATGACCTGAGCCGAAGGCAGTCGCTTAACCAACTGAGCCACCCAGGCGCCCCTCATATGATTTTCCTAACTGCAGAGGAGGTAGGGACGTGAGATCCTGGAAATCAGGGCCAACATTAATGGGGAATGGCGGCCAATGGCCACCCGAGGTATGCCCTGTTCCAAAGACACTGAAGTTTGCCGACCATTGAGCAGGACAACTTGAAGTATTCCGTGCCTAACTCTGTGAAACTCCCCATTTAAAAAGTCAATCTCAGTCCTTAGGTATGATTGCTAGACTTGTGTTCCTTGTAACTTGCCCAGTATACCACCTGCCCTCCTGCTCCTGGCTTCTGAATTAACATCACAATGATCCCTATGCCCTCTCTTTACCTGGACTATCGGTTGTCAGTCACTGTTCCCTTTAGTACCATGGTCTTTACTGAGTATCAAAGGGCCTTTCTTTGGCACCCACTACTGAGTCCTTCCCCTGGCTTAACCACCACAGGCAGGTCTAGAATCAGTCCCCACCCCCTCCTAGTCCATTCATCCAATTGAACTGGGCCGTGAACATCTCTCTTGAGATGTTTGCATTTTAGATCACACTAAAGCTACATCCAGATACACCATGCATCTACCCATTCCCCGCTCCCCCCCTACTCTTTAACCTCGGGAGGTATAGCTAAACTTTATAGAACACCTGCTTCAGTTTCCCCCCTTCTGCTAGAGCCCAAGTTGTTAAGTTTAAGAACATTTTCTGTTTTTACTTGTGGTGCCCAGCCTGAGCCTCATCCACAGCAGGTGCAGGGTGGGGGTGAGGGACATTTCTGGAATAAGAGGCTGTCAGGACCATGTTGAGCTGGGAGGAGCATCTGCTAGAGACAGCATATCCAGGGTGTCTTGGGTGTAAGTCAGAAAATTGTCAAGGGGAAGCCAAGGTCAAGGCCAGAAAAGACAGTGCCAAGTACAAGAGGCAAAGAGGATAGGAAACCAGGGCCCAAACCAAAGGGTCTTAGCCAGGGGGATCAAGAGTAGGACACAGTGGGGTGCAGGGTAGATGGACAGGGCACAGGCCAAGGCTACAAACAGCCTGAGAGCTCTCAGCCACCTCACTTGCCTCCCTGCTCCCCACACCTTGCAGGCACTTCTAATCCGGTGTCAAAACATTGGCTTAAGATACCAAGAGACAAACAGAAGCTGAAAATCTGTGTGCCCGTGGCTGTGATTTAGCTACCTCAGCAAGTGTGAGGAACCAATGGGCAGAACCGAGACTGAGGAATCCGAAGCTTGTGGGCTGCAGGAGTTGTGCACGGGCCCCCGAGGGGATAAGGACACGGGGATGGAGCCTCTCTGAGCCGCCCCTTGGCCTGGCCCTGCCTGGCTGAGAACTGTTGGAGGAACAGGCAGAGCAGAAGGGAACGGGCCGTGTTACTTCGATGCCCAATGTGAGGCCAGGTGAGGGGCAGCACCCAGCCCCCCGCCGGTAGGTCCCAGAGGAGCTTTGCTCAGTGAAGATGCCCCAGGGGGACAGCACCCTGCGCTTCCTCTGACTGGTGTCAGGGAACATCGCGGGGCGTCACCCCTGGCGTACCCATCTGCACCCTCCCTGAGTGTGCGAGCAAGTATGGCTTCACAGGCAGCAGGTCCCTAAGGGACCACTCATGAGTGTGCAGGAGCCACCTCTTGGGCGCCCTGAGCTGCTGGAGAGGGGGCTCACGCAGGGTGATGGTACAATGTGTGGCATGAACCTCACGCGAGACTGTTCTGATTGGCTGAGAAAATCTCAGGTACCAATGATGTCAAACCTGGAGTCTACAACTTTCCTAAGGAAATGACACCCCCACTAGGCAAACCTCAATCTCTTAAGGTTCTTCTGCAAAACTGTTGTGGTCTTTGGAGTTGGGGAGGCATTGGGGGAGATCTCTGTCTAAAGGATCAAAAGGGTTGCATTGCATCCAACATTGGGGGCTGCATGCCAGAATTCCCCCCCGTTCTGTTTTGTGCTGAGGTCCTGTGGGGTACATCACCAGCACCACGGTACCTCATGCTCTCTGCGAGCCTTCTTCCCTCTGTTTCTTGGAACCATGGAAGAGTGCGGAGGTAATATTCTGTACTGACCCACCGAATTTCCAACTCGCTTCAGATAAGTCCCTGAACCCGGCATCTCAATCCCCTCTGGGAGAATTTGCTGCCTTCAGGGCTTCAGCAAATACAGGCCCCCATCTCCATCAGCAGAAGTGATGTGCCTGCTAAAACGAGGTGATTTTGCACGCATGGATTTTTTTTTTTTTTTTTTTTTTGCTTATGTTGAGCTACATTTTCAGAACCCTGAGAAAAAGCTGCAAGAGACTCTCCGGTCAACTCCATAAACATTATGCCCGAGAGATAATGCCGAGAAACTCCCTCCCACCTCCGCAGACACGGTCTTGTCACATTCTGATGAAGTGAGTTCTGAAGGTGAGATTCTGCTAAGCTCGTACTAAACTGAAAGAGGTTGACTCAGAAGCCGCTTTATCAGAGAGCTGGAAGGAAGCCAGCCTGAGTGGTTGCCAAGGGCTCTGTGCAGAAGTGCTGAATGTGTAAACCGTATCATTGTTTAAAAATGAGCCAACCCAGAAAGTCTGGCTTCCAACAGCTCAGCCTCAAACAGCAGTGGGAAGCAGTCAGGAGAGGCTCGCCTGTGATCGTGCCGCACAGAAGGGGTTCGCTCGTCCTCTCTGTCAGTCCAGCCCCGGGAAGCAGCGGATGGCAGGCAGAGCTCCTGCTGGGGGCTTCTGGAAGCCGGGCGCCCTGGGACGGCAACGCAGGGTGAATGCAGGCCCGAGGGTGTGGGCAGCAGTGAGCCCGAGGCAGGTAAGGAGAGACAAGCCAGGCCAGCAACGAGGGATGACGACTGTGCTTGATGCCTGGACAGAGTCCGCCACACCGCACGCCCGTGGTAAGCATCTGAGGAGCGAAAGCACCCTGCCTTGGACTGGCCAGGAGCGGTCCTGGGCCCCGGGGAGACACCCACGAACAATCAAAGCGGTCGGACGCTGTGGGAGGTGCAGAAGTTGTAGCAGGAAGGGCCAGGACCCGGTTCCCTTCGCACGTCCCTGCTGAGCGAAGACCTGAGGGGCACGAGGGACGAGGCAGGGGCCACTGTGGCCACGGGCAGAGGAGTGACGTGCTCCGACTTCCATGAGGAACCAGCGGGCGGGTGTTGTAAAGAAACAGCAGGTGCGAAGCTCCACGTCCACGGTAGAGACTGCGAGCTGAGGGGAGAGCTGGAGCCCCAAGAGTGAGTGGAGAGGAAGATTCTGGAACTCGGTAACGATGGTCTGTATATTCTGAGGGAAACAGGCCAGGCCGCCGGGGAGGGTACAGAGCATCCAGCACCTTCAGACCGGGGCAGCCAGGATCTGCTGGTGCTGCCTTCAGCCTCCTTGCCCTAAGAGAAGGTTCCAGGTCAGTGGTTCCCTCAAAGATTCCACCCCGAGTCTGGCAGGGACGGCCTGGGCTGCGTAGGACTGCCCCAGACAGCACGCCTGTGGTCCTGAGCCATGCTTCCCGGACGCCGTCAAGCCCCAGGTGCCAGCGTGCCTTGACTTCTGTCTAGTGGGCTGGTCTGTGTCCCCCTCCAGATATACGTCCCAGTCCTAACCTCTAGTACCTCATCACATGACCTTATTTGGAAATAGGGTCACTGCAGATGTAAGGTGATGAGAGGGGCAGGGTGGGCCCTTCATCCAGGATGACTGGTGTCCTTGAAGACGTAAAGAGGAGCTGTGAAGACAGGCACACGGGGAGAGGGCCACGTGACGACAGAGGCAGAGACTGGAAGGACACAGCTGTGAGCCACGGAATGCCACAAGGCCACGGCCACTGCCAGAAGCTGGGAGGGAGCGGGAAGGATTCTATCCAGAGCCTCAGAGACAACATGGCCTCCAGACCCCCTGATTCCCGATTCTAGCTCCCCAGAACCGTGAGAGAAGACGGTTCAAGTTGTTTCAAGTCATCCATGTACGGCTGTTAGAGCAGCCCCAGCAAACGCATGCCCTCGCCCTTCCAGTTCAGGTTCCCGAATAGGCGTTTAGGGTCCGCACTGCGCTGGCTTCCTGACGGGGCTTCTTTCCCTGGGGAGCCTGGCCCTCCCCGGCTCGCTGGGCACGGCCACTGCCTATTGCTGTCTGGCCGGGCGCTGGCCGACTTGAAGGTGGAGTACTCCCCTGAACCGCCAGCAGGCCTCAGGAGGGGGGCTGTTGCCGAGCAGGCCCAGCCCCATGAGCCCACAGACTGAGCACTCAGTAAGCACCTCGCCGGGGCACCTGGGCAGCGCAGTCCGTGAAGCGTCCAGCTCTTGATTTCGGCTCAGGTCATGATCTCAGTGTTGGGAGATCGAGCCCCGTGTCGGGCTCTGTGCTGCGCATGGAGCCTGCTTAAGATTTTCTCTCTCCCTCTGCCCTCTCCCCACCATAAAAACAAAACAAAAAAAGTACTTTGCAAACAAAATTTCCGGGACTTTCAAATTAGTTGGTGTCGTGGGTGGAATGGTTGCCTCCAAAACGATGCTGTCTCTCTATAAGTCCCAGGAGGAGCCTGTGCATGCGACCTCACTTGGGAAGAAGGTCTTTGTAGATGTAGTTAAGGGCCCCGAGGTGCCATCACCCTGGACTAACAGGGTGACCTCTAAATCTGATGGCAAGTGTCCTCATGAGACAGGAGAGGAGACAGAGACACACAGAAGAGAAGACCGCGTGAGAACAGAGGCAGAGATTGGAGGGACGCAACCGTGTGCCAACGAGGCAGGGAACATCGACAGCCAGCTGAAGCTGGAAGAGCGGGGGACCGGGCTTCTTTAGGGCTGTTGGAGGGAGCGCGACCCTGCTGACATCTTGATTTCAGACTTCTGGCCTCCAGAATGTGAGGGACTAAATTCCTGTCGCGTCAGGCCACTCGGTTTTTGGTCAGTTGTTACAGCCGTCCCAGGAAACGAACAGAGCTGGTGACCTTAACCAAAGGTAGAGCCAGCTCTGACGGTGACAGAAGCCACTAAGGAGTGAAGAAAGCCTCTGAGCCGCATTGAGTCATTGGCTGGACTCAATCCTAAGAAGCTCCAGGGTGAACTGGACCTACTGAGCCCAGAGAAGAGAACTCAAGACAGAGAAAGTTATTAGCCAAGGTGGGTGTTTGTGTTCCTTTTGGTCTGGTTGCCATTTGTTTTTTTCCATTTTGTTATTTGTCCGATACCAGTTCGTGCCCGTGATGATAACTTTCTCCCTCTGATGAAGAGGTCCCTGTTGAGAGACATGGCCTAGTTAGGGGCCCATCTCAGGAAGATGTTCCCTTTGCAAAGCCAGTTCCTTTGTCCTCCTGGGTTCCCGTTGGCAGTAGCACGCCCCCCAGCCGCCAGGAGGATGGTTTACTTCAGTTTCCTGGACAGCTGGCTTGGCATGGGTGGCCGAGAGCAGGTCCCTCACCTCTCTGCCCAGCAGCTCTTCCTGGAGACAGCGGAGCGTGGCACCATCTGGCTTCTGAGACGTTTGGAACCAGACAGTTCAGACCAAGGCAGGTCTTCTGCCCCTCGGTTGCCTTCCAGCTGGCCTTGCCAGCCATCCTGCGTCCTCACGGCTCAAGTCAGAACACGAGGGAGTCGAACTTCCTGCCTCTGCATTCCTCACTCACATCTGCTTGCGTGGACTGGTGGTTCTTCTGACCAGATGAAAATACAAGCACGCTACCAAGAAGAGCTGAAGAAACTGAGGATGTGGATTCAGCCTAGAAAGGAGAAGACATGAAGCTGGTGAGTGCAGCCCTGACATGGGGAAGGAGCCTCATAGATTGATTAGGCCTGGCCTGGGAGGCTCCTGACCCAGAGGGGGCAGGTTCACAAGACAGGTTCTCCCTTCATCTGTAAGCACAAACATGCTTATCAGGATGAGATGGTTGTGTATGGAGCGCTTTCCCCCCTTTGGCCAATTTCTGTGATGACTATCCAGCCCATGCCTCTGCTGAAGGAACGGGTCATGATGCTTTCCCAGGCTCTGAACATCTGGCGCTGGATGCCCAGATGCCCGTCACCACCTGACCCACACCAACCAGTGACCAATCAGGTGCTCTCCCTTGAGAATCTGAACTAAGAGATCTAGATTCCTCCACTGGGGTGGGTGCTTGCAGGAGATGCTGTTGGTGCCCTTGCATGTCCCCTCCACCTTCATCTCTACACGCCCGAGGTGGTCTCTTAGGCTCACCTGTGCTCTGCACCTGAGAACTTTAGTCTGTCAGGCGGAGCATGCTTGGCCCATGCACAAGGCAAGCCAGAAATGCCAGAGAGTAAATGCCCCCAGAAGCAGCCCTCGACATGATGAACAGACCCGGTGGATAAACGCTCAGCCTTCCCACCCCTCAGTTAGGATAACTCTGTTTTCCAGGTTTTCCCGGAAAGATTGAGGTTCAGTTGCCTGGGCTGGTAACTTGCTCGATAGTGACTTCTTTCTTTCTTGACTTCTTTCTTCTCTGTCTCAGTTCCTCCCCACCACCCCCAGCTGCCCCATGTTTGTGAGATGCCTCCCAAATAAACTACTTTCCCAGAATCCTTTTGTCAGGGTCTGCTCCTGGAACCACCTGAATGAAGACAGAATTGGATCTACTAGGAGGCTGGAGGCTGTGTCGGGTCCGTCAGCAGCATGAAGCCAAGCCAACAGAAAGATGGTCTGAGAGAAGCTGATGGTGAGGGTCCATGTGGCCTCTGAGAGACTCAGGGGCTAGGAGTCACAAGCCACCTGTGAACTAGAGGGAACAGCTCTGTCCCACACACCACAGTCCCCTTTCCCTATGCAGTAAGGTTTCTGTTCCTCAGAGCCAAAGCCCCAGCAGCACCAGCAACAAAGTTAACTCTATATGACCCACCATGTGCCAGGCACTTTGCTAACCATAACCCCAATGGAGTTGCCAGATTAAGTAGTTAAAAATTCAGGATTTCTGGTGACGTTTGGGACACACTTTTGCCAATCCTATATACTATAAGGCAAGTACTCCTAGCATCATTTCACAGGTGAGGAACGAGAGCAGTTAAGTGACTTATCCAGGGTCACACAGCTGCTAAGGAGGAGGGCGGGGCTGTGCACCCAGGGAGTCTAACTCCACGGCTTGCCCTCTTAGTAGAACCTTGACTGGCTTCCTGTCTCCCAACAGGGAGGCGCACTGTATCTCAAAATAATGAATTCTCTGTCACTTTTTGTTGTTGTCAAGGGGTTGGGGAGCACGGTGGACTGGCATTTTATTCCTGCCTGGGAAATCTTTAAGACAAGAGAGCTGCCTTGGTGGAGCATTTTTAAACAAAGTATATCATATTAATAGTTCCATTCATGGAACTGCATGGGTTTGGTAGATTTCCGCGTGGCACTTCTAGCTTCCACCTCGGTCTCATCAGGTAGCGGGCGACGTATGTGGTTTGACCCAGAGGTTCCCTAGCGGCGTCTCTCTTTTCCTGGTGCACCACTTAACCAACACCTTTCTTTCAAGGACAGGGTGCAGTGCTCGGGCGAAGAAATAAAGTGAGCTCCCCCATGAGTGACTAGGGAAAGCGAGCTGCTGCCAGGCTTGTCTGGTGGAATCTGCCAGCCAGTTGTTGATCTGCCAGCCAGTTGTGCCGATGGTCTGTAGCAAGAGCCTGTGCATCCTGCCAAAGGCTCACAGCCATCAGGCTGCCAGTTGATGGTGTCAGCGGGACATACGGGAGATCGCGGATCAGGTACGGTCGGTGGAGATTAGGTGTCGGAAAATATGTATGGGAAGTAAAGCTGAGCAGCCTTACCCTGGAGCCTATAGAGAGAAGTCAGAGTCTTTTGCTCCAGTGGTTGTCCCTTCTATGGTGTAACTCTGTTTATTCACTGTATTGTTTGGTAATGTTTTTATGTTTTTTCAATATGCCCCGGTCTAGCCATCATGAGCTCAAAAATTTGCATGCATCTTTAATGAAAATGGAAGCACCACATTCCTGTTTCTCAAGAAAGTTGATGATGAACATACACCTAGCACAAAATGTTGTTTCCCAGACACTATGGGGGTGGGAAACAACAAGTCATCCTCCTTGGGCTAGACTATTCCAGTTTTTGAGGAACAGTCAAACGTGAAAATCAGAAGGCACAAATCTGCGGAAGAAGCATCAATGTCCACTGCAAAAGGTAGTGATTCTTTTTAGGAGATGATGCCCAAGGAGGATGACTTACCATACGCAGCTACAAAAAATTACATTCACACACCACTCTGAACCACGACTGTCCGTTCATATCAAATGATTGTCTTTCAAAATTAATCTTGCTCATTTTGGGGGCAAAAAAGATATACACATGGCCAAAAGGTACATGTAAAAGATGCTTAATGTCACTGATCATTAGAGAAATGCAAATCAAAACCACAGTGAGATACTGCTTCATACCCATTAGGATGGCTATTATCAAAAACCAGAAAATAGGGGCGCCTGGGTGGCTCAGTCGGTTAAGTGTCTGACTCTTGGTTTCAGCTCAGGCCTTAATCTCAGGGTCGTGAGTTCAAGCCTTACGTTGTAAACAACAACAACAACAACAAAATGCCCAGAAAATAACAAGTGTTGGCAAGGTTGTAGAGAAATTGGAGCCCTTGTGCATCGTTGATGGGCATATAAAATCATACAGCCCCTTTGGAAAATGGTACGGCAATTCCTCAAAAAAGTCAAACATAGAATTGCCATAGGATCCAGCAATTCCACTTCTGGGGATCAACCCCAAAGAACTGACATCAGGGACTTGAACAGATATTTGGACGTCCATGTTCATGGCAGTGTTATTCGTAATACCCGTAATACAATGCTACATGTGGATGAATCTTGTGGGCATCGTGCTGAGTGAAATTAGCCAGACACGGACAATATTGCATGATTGTATTTACATGCAGTGTCTGGAATAGTTATGTTCATAGAGAAAGAAAGTGGAGTGGTGGTTACCAGAAGCCGGAGGGAGAGAGAGATGAGAATTAGTGTGAGATGATGAAAAAGTTCTGGAGAGTTGCACAACAATGAGAATTTTCTTAATGCCACTGAGCTAGACCCTTGCAAAGGGGCAAAATTGTCATTTTTATGTTATGTGTATTTTACCACAATACAAAATTAATTTTGTTCATTTTTGATTCTAAGTAAGAAGCGGTAACTGTTAATGTGTGGCCTCTGTTGGCAGAAGCATGACTTTGCAAACAGTTAAATGATGCCAATTTGGTATCAGTGTCATCTGAAGTTTTAAGTGGCTCTGACGGAGATTTGATTTTTTTCAACCAATTCATAGCATCCTGCCAAAGGTAAAACATCCAAAATTAGTGTAAACACTACTGTAAATTTAATTAAAATATCTGGCACTGAAGATTAAAATTGTCTTTGTGGTCTCAGAAATATAATACGTTTTGGTGAAACACAGCTTTATGATCAAAATGATGTTTTTATTAAACTTTCAAATAGCAGTGACCTTGGAGTTGGTTGTGATGCACATGTACTTTTTAATTCATTCCGACCAGCTGTGAGGAGCTGCGGTGGTTAAAAATTACAAATATTTGCCTGCAAACTCAGAGTAACCGTGATAAAGCTGATGTATTTAAAAAATACTTTGGCATAGTAACCCATGCTTTCTTTGCTGTGTCATTCATCAGACATGAAAAAGCTTGAGCTTTTGCAGGACTATTTTGTACATCAGCTGGAGTCTTCCAATGGTACCACGTTTTGTTTCATTTTGTTTTCCCTTTTTCCTCTATATTTTTGCCAAAAATCAGTTGGAAATATTAATCAAAATACTCAATGAATGGGACACTAAAATGAACTTCAGCTTTTAAGACATTTTCACAAATTGCAATGATTGAAAGCAAAGCTTGCAAACGGGAAGGCATAGAAACTTCCCTCTAAAAAAGGGAGGGAGGAACTGGGCAAAGTCAAGGATGAGAATGCCCATAGCATAACCTACACCTGTGCTGGGGGGATGTTCAGCTCCAGCCAGATGCTTTGGATGCAGCTTCTCTTTTTAATTGTATACATTTATATTCTATACCAGAATGGAACCGGAAAGGCCGATGATCTAAGTTCGGCAAAATATTCGAAAGAGTTGTAAATAGAGATCTCTTCTCTGATGCTTTTTTATCTTGTATCAGTACTCACCAAAGAAAAGTAATCTGGAAGGAGGCAAAGAGACTGTGCCTGTGAAAATATTTGGGCTGAAATACTACACATTATGATATGAAATACGTTAGAAATGAGGCTATCCTCGGGGCACCTGGGTGGCTCAGCAGGTTGAGCATCTGACTCTTGATTTTAGCGCAGGTCATAATCTCAGGGTCCTGAGATTGAGCCCATGTCAGGCTCCGTGCTCAGTGTGGAGTCTGCTTGGTTTCTCTCTCCCTCTACCGTCTCTCTCCACCCCCCACCCCTGCTTTCTCTCTCTCAAATAAATACATAAAATCTTAAAAAAAAAAAAAAAAGAAATGAGGCTATCCTTCATTTAACAGAGTTTCCTTTGAGCTCACCAGGCATCTCAGCACCTGCAAAGAATATTTTCTCAGTTAAAAATATCATGGTCTACACAGGGGTCTTTTGAAGGTATCAACAGTTTCAAATTTATTAACAAGTAAATGCAACTTTGAAGACAATTTCAGGCTGTTATGAAAATCTAAAAATAATGAGCCCAAACTGGAAAAAATAAAACAAAGCATCTTCTTCAGAAGAATGTGATACGCTATTAGAGTTAGCTACAAAATGGATTCAAGTACTTGACTGTGTACCCACAGTAATTATTCTTCTAATGTTTTTTAAATGTTCACAAAATTAGTATAAATGCTTTTAAAATTTCGCTCAGACATATGTAGATACAGATATATGTCATTTTTATTTTGAGGTTTTTTTTTGTTTTTTTAATTATTATTTTTTTTTTAGAGAGAGAGTGTGAGTGGGGGTGGGGAGGGACAGAGAGAGAGAGCAGGAGAGAGAATCTCAAGCAGGCTCCGTGCCCAGCACACAGCCTGACGAGGGGCTCGATCTCATGACCCTAAGATCTCCACCTGAGCCGAAACCAAGAGTTGGATGCTCAACCGACTGAGCCACACAGGTACCCCGAGAATTTTCTTTTTAAGTATAATTTTGAATAGGACTAGTTTACAGTTCTATAGTTTTATAGGTCCACGAACGTAGTAAAACCCATTTGTAGATCAATAGCTCAATATTTCTATGTAATTTCAATTATTTTTGGTAGCCCCCAAATTCATGGGAGAGAGACCAGTCTGAGAGTTTTTAGTGCTGCTCAGAGGACTATTAGAAAGGCCATGGGGCACCATGGTGACTGTGTGGAGTGCATGGAACACAGGAAAAGCACAGAATATATTGCCCACACCAAGGTATTTGCAATTGCAGAGGCCGGGCAGGAGCCTCTGAAGGGCCCAGAGAAAGGCCCGTTCAAGAAAGGTGTGCAGTAGAATCAGACTCAGAGCTCTTGTGGCTGTTTTCCTCCTGTGCCAATCAAGTAGTAAATCTTCTGCTCCCCTGCCCCCTTTCTGGGCTTTCTTCCATGTTCTCCAACCCATTGGAGGCCAGAAACCAGGAGCTGGAGTTAGCAAACTGGGGAGAAGGAGGGAGGGAGAGAAGAAGGACCACAGCCTGCCTTCCCCAAGGGAGGTGGTGGGACTGGAGGCAGGAGGTGACACAGAAGTCTTACCTTAAAAAGACGTAACTGTTGATTGGCCCTGAGAGTTGAATTTCTGAACTGAGACCATGTTCGCAAAGAAATTTGCTGGAGGACTTTTTGAAACCAAAGAATCGGCAAAAATCAGGGGGCTGAGGAAAAGAAGGAGCCTCGAGAATATCCTAAGTGAAAGAAGCCAGACACAAAGGTCACATTTTGTAGGATTCCATTTAAATGGAATACCCAGAAGAGGTAAATCCATAGGGATAGAAAGTGGACTAGTGTTGCCAGGGGCTGGGGTGCAGGGGGCCGGGGGGAATGGGGAATGACTGCTGATGGGTATGGAGTTTCCTTTTGGGGTGCTGAAAATGTCTTGGAACTAGATGGAAGGGGTGGTTGCACAAGAGAGTGAATGTATGAAACGCCACTGAATTGTTCACTTTAAATGGTTATTGAGTAGGGCGCCTGGGTGGCTCAGTTGGTTAAGTGACTGCCTTCGGCTCAGGTCATGATCCTGGAGTCCTGGGATGGAGTCCCACATCAGGGTCCCTGCTCAGCAGGGAGTCTGCTTCTCCCTCTGACCCTCCTCCCTCTCATGTTCTCTGTCTCTCATTCTCTCTCTCACAAATAAATAAAATCTTAAAAAAAAATTAAATGGTTATTGAGTAATTTTATGTTATGTGAATTTTATCTGAATTAAAAATCCAGGGACTGCCCAAGTGTCCATCCGGGGACAGGAGAAGGATACCCCCTACCGGGAAGGTTTAAAGGACAGTGCCAGAGAAAAAAACTTCAGCAAGGATTGTTCCCCATACATTCTGCATGTAACTAAATGGGGCTGTATGCATCACACATCAACTGAACTCTCCAGGAGACTTCAAGAATTTTCAAGGGCACATTTTGAAGAATTTTCAAGGGCACATTTTGACTCTACTGGAATTTCACTTAATGTGCTGACTTCATTAGCTCCACACCTTCTGAGCAGCACTAAAGCATCCGGCAGGCAAAGGCAAGACAGAAAGAAACACCCTGAACTGTCTCCCTGAGAGCTGAGTCTCATTAACAGGAAAGTCCTAGACCAGGGCGAAGTTCTACAGACTTCGGCTGCTGCAGGCCCTGGGCCACTTTGGACCCAGGACCATGCATCACTCCCTGTAAGTCCTGAGGTCCAGCTCTTTGGTGGGTCCTGAGTTGCCCTTTCTGTGAATTCAGACCTTAAGTCTCCCAATTCCTGAAATGAATTCTGTGCTTAGCAACCAAAGAGGTGGACGGCATGGAGTCTAAGAAGCTTGCTAACTCAGAAAAAGTCTCTTGCTCCACAAGAGAAGTGATTGCAGCTAACAGGCATCCTGGGTGCTTGCATTGGCTATTGTGTGCCCAAGGCATGGTGAATAAATTATTTTTAAAAACTGGCAGGGCACTACTAAATTTTAAGCCTATAAATGTGCATTAAAATCGGAAATGATGCAGTCAGAGAAGCAGGGAAGTAATTAGGATGCAAACCATGCTCTTAATCCAAGAGAGAAGATCACATGATTTCTCCATGTCTCCATCTTCTCTGCAAAATGGAGATCCTTTTGATTTCATTAGGTGGTTGTGAGAATAAAGTGATATGGATACATATCAAAATGCTTTGGAAAGTGCCAGGTGTAACGCAAAATGCAAGGATTTTACCCAAGTTGATGAACAAAGGAGCTCGTTCAGAAACATACCTAGAGGGGGACCTGGGGCTTTCAATATTTAGGGATAAGGTGGGCTGGTGGGTGAACCCACAGCCTGGCCTTGCTGTCTCACCTGGGCTTGGCAGGTCTGTTTGGGCTGCATAGAGATCCCCTGCTCTGAATTTGTCATTTGTTAGAAAGGAGGTAAACGCAAATGAAGAAAGTGAATCACGAACCACTCATTATAATTGTCTTTGTCTTTCAGGATTAATAATTCTAGGTCAAAAATAATACAGTGATTTTAGGGTTTAAAATTTGGATATTAATTAGCGCAAGAAACCAGTTCGGAGTGTTTCTTCTTTGTGTACTTAGCTGGGAAGATTTGTGTTTCAATTGGCTTATTTGGAATTAACATTTTGATCTGTATGCTCCATTCTCTATACCACCTAAGAGGACATTCAATTAAACTCAGTAGATATTTACTGAGCTTCTGGTTTGCTCCCAAGCTGGGGATACTCTGGTGAACAAGACAGGTATCCTCACCCTTGGGTGGCATGTAGGCTTTTGGAGATCAGTGCAGCCTCAGCCCTGGGATTTGAAGGAGATGGGGAGGGGGTGGTGCGGGGCATGGGCTTGAACCTGCAGAAAATCACACCCAACCCGCTTCAGATGTATTCTGGCAGGGATTTCCATGGAATTATCAGCAGCAGAGGTGGGCACCCAGGTATGAAATCATTCCTTTGGATTGCTGCCAACCCCTCTGGTCCTTTAAGGATACCCTGAGTCAAGAGTCTGGTATTTAAACTGACAGCCACTGTTCACATTGGAAGGGCAGACATCTGAAATTAGAATGCCCAAAGATCAGGAAAGCAAAAGATGATATTTGGTGTGTTTTCACAGGGTGGTGTGTATGAACCTACTACACTCATCTGCATGGTGGTTGAAGGATTTTGTTTCTGGAAAAACTGCCAAAACCCCAAACCAATTTTCAGCCTGAGTACTTCCCATGATTTTGCTTCAAATACTGAACAGATGGTCTCCAAGTTGGGTTTTCCTGAGTCTACTACGCACCAGCAGCCTTGCCCAGCTCAGAAATAAGCAGGACTTGCCCAAAAGGACAAGAACCCTGATTTTTAAGAACTTTTAAAGAATTTTATCCCTCCAAGGATCACAAAATACTTGCGACAAGCTGCCCGAAAGTGCAAATTTCTTCAGGGGCTTCCACTACCCCCCTGCCCCCCCCCCCCAAGAAGACTACAGACTGGCTAAACCCACAGATTCTCATCAGGTGTTTCTTCCCCATACAGGTCTGGGAAGCACAGGCTGCAAAGAGGCTGAGGATTTGATTTTGCCATTTGGGGAAGGAGAAGAGGAATCTCCTCTTATGCTTTGTTAGCATTAAGAGGCATAGAATTTCAGGGCTACATGACCCCCCTAGACTCAGACCCATGATTCCTCTTTATTTTCCATCTCCAGAACTTTCTCATCTTTCCCAAACCGGAACTCTGTCCCCATTAAACACCAAGTCCCCATTCCACCTTCCTCCCGGCCCCTGGCAACCACTATTCTTTCTGTCTCTATGATTTTGACTACCCTAGCAACCACATAGAAGTGGAATCACACAGTATTTGTTCTTTTGTGACTGGCTTATTTCACTTAGCGTAACATCCTCAAGGTTCATCCATGCTGTAGCGTATAACAAGATTTCCTTCCGTTTTAAGGCTGCATAATATTCCATTGTCTGTATATACCATGTTTTGTTTATGCCTTCATCCATCAGTGAACATTTGGGTTGTTTCCACTTTTTTGCAAATGCTGCTATGCACGTTCCTGTACAAATATCTGAGTTCCAGCTTTCACTTTTTTCGGGTAGATTTCCAGAGGTGGGATTGCTGGATCACATGGTAATTCTGTATTTAACTTTTTTGAAGAATTGGCAGACTGTTTTCCACACTGACTGTGCCATTTTACATTTCTACCAACAGTGCACAAGGGCTCCAACTTCTCCACATCCTTGCCAACACTTGTTGTTTTCTGTTTTTTTTTTTTTTTTTTTTTTAAGATTTATTTATTTAAGAGAGAGATAGCACGAGTGGGGAAGGGTAGAGGGAGAGGGAGAGAGAATCTCAAGCAGACGCCACGCTGAGCATGGAGCCTGACACGGGGCGCCATCCCAGGACCCTGAGATCATGACCTGAGCTGAAATCAAGAGTTGGACACTCAACTGACTGAGCCACCCAGGCGCCCCACTGTTCTTTTGATAGTAGCCATCCTAATGGGCGTGATGACACCTCTTCTTATATGGAAAAAATGGGTCATAGGAAAGCTGTGCTTATCCAAAGACACTCAGCTGGATGGTGGCAGAGCCAGAATCAGTATCTAGGGGCCCTAGTACTACAACAAGGCTTTATCTCACTTCATTTCTTACAAAGGAGGAAACCGAGGTCCAGAGGTGAAGACACTCATCTCTACTCTTTGGGGTTGTAGGCTTTAGGGAACAACCCACCAAAACTAGCTGTGCTCCACTTGCTGCATCTTGTGGACTGATTGGAGCCTGGCTTCTCAACCCTAGTGTCATGGACTGAACTGTGTCTCCCTTCCCCAGATCCGTATGATGAAGCCCTAATTTCCAATGTGACTGTATTTGGAGATAGGGCCTTTATAGAGGTAATTAAGGTAAAAGAAGGTGACATGGGTGAGCCCTAATTCAGTAGGACTGGTGTCCTTATAAGAGGAAGAAATACCAGGGGTGCCTGGGTGGCTCAGATGGTTAAGCATCTGCCTTCGGCTCAGGTCATGATCCTAGGGTCCTGGGATCGAGCCCCACATTGGGCTCCTGGCTCAGCGAAGAGCCTGCTTCTCCCTCTGCCTCTGCCTCTCTCCCTGCTCATGCTTTCTCTCTCTCTCTCTGTATCTCTGTGTCTCAAATGAATAAATAAAATCTTTAAAAAAAAAAAAAAGAGGAAGAAACACCAGAGTTCTCTCTTTTTCTCTCAGTGCACACACAGAGGAAAGACCCCATAGCGACACAGCAAGAGAGCGGGGGACAGGAAGCAAGACCTCACCAGAAACCAACCCGCCAGCACCTTGACCTTGTACTTTCAGTCTCCAGAACTGTGAGAAAATGGATATCTGCTGTTCAAGCCACCCAGTCTGTGGTATCCTGGTATGATGGCAGCCTGAGCTGACTAACACACCCGGATTCAGAAAGGAAACAGATCGAGAAAAACCCAGAGAGAAGTACCAGGCTCGGTACCAGTGGGTCCCACAATGGGTTGGGCCACGTTAGACTATTTCTGGAATCTTAGAGGCTTTAACCTGATGTCTGAGTAATCTCTTCTTGGCAGAACACAATTTCCTGATGTTGAAAATAAAGGGTTTAATGAAGCCTACTAAAATATAACCAAAGGCTTCCTGGATATCAAATGGCTGTCACCAAAAAGTATTCTGGTGATTTAAAAGTCCTGGACATATGCATATTAGATTTCCCCCAAAGTACACATGGTTTTACCCCCAGTATTGAGCTTCTCTCATTCCATTCTCCGTGATCTCTTGGGAGGTTTTTCTCAGCTATTTCTGAAATCTATGTCAGCTTTTCCCTCCCTGTCTGCCAGATCCCTCTCCAGGCTTCTTATTTCTGTAAGATCTAGTTATACTTCAGATGGTCTTGGCTGTAACGCAAACGGGACCTAGTGAACAATGGGAAGAGGAGGAAAGCCAAGAGCAGCTGTGGATGATGGATAGTCATGGGTGGGGTAGGGAGCAGACTGGTCATCAGGCTTATGGATGGGGCTTGTGCAGGCACCTGGAAGGCCAAGTGGGAGACTGAGGCAGAACCCTAACCAAGTAGTAGGAATGGGCTCAGCATCGTAGAAGTTGCCCAGCGTGATGCACTAGCCTGGTGTGTGCAGACGTAATCTTCTAAGCCACTGACTTCCTCCTTTCTGCCCCTCGCCCTTTGCTGTTTTCTCAGACTCTAGCCCATCCCTCCTGTCCTCACCTTGCCCCACCCATGCAGCCTCTCTGTTTCAGGCGATGTAATCTTTCCTTGCTCTTTCTTGGTTTTGTCTACTCACGGAAAACTCTCAGAGTGGTGTCACAGTCCCAGGACATCTCTCAGCGTGAAGGGCAGGGTCTCAACAAGAATTAGAGGCTGGCTGAGACTCACCTGTATCAGCTTCCCAGAGGGAACTCTGGCACATATCCTCGAGGTTCTGAAGGTTTTCCCTGTTGAGTTAGGAACTGAGTGGCCTGAGAAGTCTAAGAAAGTAGTGAAGTTGGAATTTATACTCAGGAATGAAGATTCTCAACCTAGTGCTCACTCAACTACAGTATTTCTCAGGCTCTAACATACATCTGAATATTTTCAATATGTGGGTGCTGATGTAATAGGTCTGTAGTAGATTCTGATGTGTGGCTTTGAATTCTGCATTTCTAATAAGCTCCCAGGTGATACGGGGGCTGTTCCTAGTTTCCGCCTTTTGAGTGTCAAGGTCCCACAGCATCACGTTCAGGGAGGGACACCTGTGCTGGAATTTCAGCTAGCATGGAAGGCTGGAATATTTTTGAGTGCCATGGGCTTCTAGTCACACCTGGTGGACACCACCCCCTCCTCCCCTGCATCTCATCAGGCTTGGATCTGCAGCACAGAGGCTCGCAAGCTTGTGCATGTATTAGAATCACCTGGAAAGCTTAAAGCCACTGCTAGCTGGGATCCATTCCCAGACTTTCTGATTCACTAGATCTGGGGTGGGGCCCCAGAACTTGCATTTCGAATACGTTTCCAGGTGCTGCTGATGCTGCAGGTCTGGGGACCAGACCTTGAACCCACTGTTGCCGAGTAATGGAAACGGGGGTAGCAGAAGGGCCCTACCACAGAGGGTCAGTCAGTGTTGGGTTTGAGTCTGATTCTGCCCCTTACAGTGTGATGTTGGGTAAGTCACTCCCCTTCTCTGGAATCCAACTTTCCCATCTACAAAACAGGGATAATGCATCTCATTGTGCAGTGTTGCTGAGCAGATGAAAGAGAATGTTTGCAAGTACCTTCGCATGTGTTTGTCCTTAAGAAAGAGTTCCCAGGGGACACCTGGGTGGCTCAGTCTATTAAGTGTCTGCCATTCGCTCAGGTCATGATCCCAGGGTCCTGGGATCAAGTCCTGCATCGGGCTCCCTGCTCAGCGGGGAGCCTGCTTCGCCCTCTGCCTGCAGCTCCCCCTGCTTGTGTTCTCTCTGTGTCTGACAAATAAATCAGTTATAAAAAAAAGTAGAGGGGCGCCTGGGTGGCTCAGTCGGTTAAGCGACTGCCTTCGGCTCAGGTCATGATCCTGGAGTCCCGGGATCGAGTCCCGCATCAGGCTCCCTGCTCGGTGGGGGGTCTGCTTCTCCCTCTGACCCTCCTCCCTCTCATGCTCTATCTCATTCTCTCTCTCAAATAAATAAATAAAATCTTTAAAAAAAAAAAAAGAAGAGTTTCCAGTCTGCATCCGAGAGTCTGCCTGATGCTCTCGCATCAATGAAAAAGTTTTCAGTTGGTCAGCTATTTTAGTTCCTTGACTTACTGTTTTCATGGACTTGAGTAAATTATCCAAATCATTAAAGCACCCCCTCCCCAGGATGCTGTTCAGGAAAGTAAGATCTAGAAGGTCTGTATCTGAAACACCCAGAGCAGGGCTTCTTAAACTTTAATCACTTGGGGAGCTTGTTCAAATGCAGATTTTTATACAGGAGACCTGGGATGGTTCTTAAGAATTTGCATTTCTAACAAGCTCCCCGGTGATTTTGATGTTGCCCGGCTCAGGACCACACTTTGAGTAGCAAGAATTCTAGAACAATTTAACATGCGTATTCCTTGACCCTGCCCAGACTTACACCTACAATTTCTTCAGGTGATCTTTTGGCAAACTGAAGTGTGACAGTTGCTGTCTCCATGATCACCTTAATCTTTTGCCTTTAAAATTTTAGCTATAGCCCAAACAGTAGAAGGTGTCAACATCACACCCCCAACCGTGCACATTTTCATGGGGTTATAAAGAGAAGCGGAGGTGGCTCAGTTCCACTTCTAGTGCATAATAACTAGGTGATGCTGGGCAAATCATTTCATGTTCAGCTCATGTTTTTGAAGTAATCTGCTCGTCTGTAATATGGGAAAAGTAATACAACAGATCACTGTGAGTCTGGATGACCCGCTGGGTCCAAAAGCACCTTGGAAATTGTAGATTTGCAGATGCAAATAACTCTCTTTAAAAGTAGAAAAGCTGGGGCGCTTGGGTGACTCAGTTGGTTAAGCATCTGCTTTCAGCTCAGGTCATGATCCCAGAGTCCTGGGTTTGAGCCCTGCATCAGGCTCCCTGCTCAGCAGAGGTCTGCCTCTCCCTCTCCCTCTGTGCGCATGCTCTCTCTCAAGTAAACAATAAAATCTTTAAAAAAAGTAAAAAAGTCTGGAGCCAAACTTTCTGTATCAACTTATAAAAAACTAATTGTACATGGGTCTTGGCCATATGCATGCTGGGAGGAATGCACAGAACAATGAAAACAGTAAAATATTTTGGTGTTGGTCCTAATTTAATCTAACCATTAATTTATAAAACCTTTGCATCTTGGCCACCTCCAAAGAGGACCAGCTGTGTATGAACATCACTCCCTTAAGAGTTGTTTAAATGGTTAAATGTACATTAGCACCTGCAGCCCCTGGAGAGCAACATGTAACATCAGAGGCCTTCTCCAATTTAAGGGTCAGTAGGGTTTCAAAAGCAAGTGGGTCGTTTGGAACTTAGGCACTTCTTTTACAACACAACCGATGTGAATATTGTCTGAGTTCCTGGGCTATCTTTAGCTTAATATAGCTGAAACTCAATAAAAACTAATAGCAATGATGTGTAAAGAGCATTATGGTTTACAAAGCATTTCTATATCCATAAATTTGAAAACCTCAACTATCCTCTGAGGATGGATTTCACTTCCTGTGCATCGTAAAGATGAGGACGCTGAGGCTCAGAGAGGTTAAGGGAATAAAAATTGTAGAATCAGCAAGAGGGCAAGTGCTTGAATCTGGCCTGCTGCCTTAAAGACTGGTGCATAAGTATGGTCTTCTAGAACAAGTCTCAGTGATCAGAGTTCTAAAGATTCCATCTTGGATTGTCACATATATTCTCGTCTCTGCATCTACAAGATCTGGGGTTTCTCCTTCACCTGCTTAGTCTCCCACCTGCCAGTGGTGGGATTCAGCAGGACGGGGACCAAGTCTGAGAGCTACTTTAGTAGTTTTTGAGGGTTGACTTTTGTTCCTTGGGCTCCTCGTTATGCTTTCTTTAATCCCAAGGGGTCTGTCTCATCTTTAATTGGAAGCAAAGTTTCTGTCTCTAATTTAAACAAGAACATGGGTGAATTCCTTAGGATTCCTTCTGGCTGCTAATGACTAGGATTTGAAATAGTACTGACCTATATATAGATGAAGGACAGGTTTTTTTCAGACCTAAAGTCTGAGGGTCGGTAATACAGCAGTGGTATGGTAGTTTCACAAACTCCTCAGAAATACAGGCTCCTTCTGCCTTTCTCTCCACTATCCTTAGGGGTGGTTTCCATCCTCAACTTCACTTTATGGAGACAATGTGATCACTGTAGCTCCAGCCATCACGCCAGCATTCCAGGTAGATAAAAGGAGGAAGAAGGGACACAAAGTGCATCTCCCAGGTGAGTTAGTGCCTTTAAAGCTGAGTACATTTATACACCCAATAAACTCCATGTTTTGTTTCTAAGGAAGAAGGGAGAAGAGGGACTGGCCTCTGCTTTGTTGGGTTCTAGGTGGGCCAGGAACTGAACAGGGATCAGGGCTAATCTGAACACCTCAGGAACCCATAGAAAGTCTCTGTGGGGAGGTGTTGTGGAATAATGTCCACTGAAGATTCAAATTCCCAGGAGAAAGCCTGATTTTAAGTTTGCCTTAACTGCCCATTGGTGTCCATGGTGGACACCCCATCAGTTATATGGATGGGAGCTGCATCCTTGCCCAAAAGAGAGGATACTGGGTGGAAACAAGTCACATGTGTCTTCCAGTTTTCATTTGTTCTTCCATTTCATTCTCCCTCTTCCAGCCCCAGACACTTCTCAGCAAGGAGAAGTCATGACAGAGTGTGGAATGGAAAAGGAACAGGACTGTTGAGATGAACACACCTGGTTTTCATCATGGTTCTGCCATTTACCAGCTGTGTGACATTGGGCCCATTACTTTACTTGGCCACTGGGCCGTGCCTCCCTTTCCTCAACTGTCAGAATGGGGATAATCCCACATAGCTCCAAGTTGGTTGTGAGGATTAATGTATGAATAATGGAATTCTCATGGTCTTGCTAGTCTTGAGTATGACTAGGGTCCCTTCAACACTGGTAAGCTAAGTTTCACGGATTCTTGGTGACAGGGGAACGCCCACCATCCCCTGCTTCACGTGTTTGTGAAGACATTTGGAGGATGCCCTGCACATGCGCCTACCAAGAAGTCAGCTACCCCTATGCACTGGGGCTGCCCTGCCCCTCTGTCCCTCACTGAGCCCTTTCAAAGCTGAGCTATGGTTTGGAGAAACCATAGGGAAAGCTCTTCTTCCCTCTCAAATGTTACTTTCCAGTGGAGGGATCCCGACTTAGCATTCCCTAAGTCCCTATCTCTCAGAGTTTCCTTGCAGCCTCCTATTTTCCTGAGACCGGATCATGCAGCCACAGGGCAGGGCTGGAGGCAGAGCTGAAGTCAGGCTTCCCAGCTGAGGTTCCTCATTGCCTATCCAGAAACCCATCTTCTCCTTTTTCCTTAGGAAGTAAACAGTGATTTCCAGCTGGGCCCCTTGCCACCTGGATTAAAAGGTAAGGTATCTTGGCCTCCCTTGGAACTCCATATATCCATCTGACCGAGTTCTGGCCAACAGGTTGTAAGCAGAAATGCTGCGGATAGGGAAGGCTGCCTAGAGAACTGACACAGCTGGAAACATGTCCCTTGTTACCCCCTTCCTTCTTTCTTTCAGCCAACCAGCCTGAATTGTGATGGCTGGAGCTGTGACAGCCATCTTGGACCAGGAGGACAGCTTGAGGATGGAAGCTATTTCCCTGAATGGTGGAGAAGAAAGATTGAAGTCTGTGTCCCTAATGACCACAGAATCTCCATGCCAGTATTGGGCCATTGGTTCTGGATCCTTTTGTATGAAAGAAAAATAAACTTGAATCTTGTTTAAGCTATAGTCATTTTAAGGGTTGTTTTTTTCTTACTATATTCAGTGAAAACTAATCCTAATGGACGGTGCCACACTCATGCCAGCTACTTTCCCTTTGTTGGAGTAAATTCCCTCCCAGGAGATCTGTTAGTCTTCAGTGCAAAGAGACTTCTGATGGGGTCTTCCCCACTGATATTCCTGACATGTCCAGGCACATCTGAATCTGCTTAGAATCAAACTGGAACTCTCACCATAAGCAAAGGGCTTGGCACATAGACTATATTCATCACGTTGTATCTATTCTTAGAATACATGGTCTGGCATGGTTCCAGGCACACGGGGTTCAGTAAAAATTAGTGCTCTGTCCTTCCTTTATATACACAGGTGGTCAACTCCTTCCACCTGTTAGGTCTGGACTGAAACAAAGAGGGCTGAGCCAGGGTGGGGAAAATTCTACATAAGTAGTTATGAACAGATTTGTACCTAGAGGTCATTTTCCGGAATGCTGATAAGAAGAAGAGACAAAAAAAAAGTGCATTTCCCAGGCAAGTTGGTGCCTTTGAAGCTGAGTACATTTACACACCCAATAAACTCCATGTTTCATCTCTAAGGAAGAAGGGAGAGGAGGTACTGGCCTCTGCTTTGTTGAGTTCTAGGTGGGCCATGAACTGAACAGGGACCAGGGCTAATCTGAACACCTCAGGAACCCACAGAACATCTCGTTAGGGAGGTGTTGTGGGATAATGTGCACTGAAGATTCAAACTCCCAGGAGAAAGAGAGCCTTTCCCAAAGGGAAAGACAACAAGCTCAGAAGCATTTTCCTTGAGAATGTTGGCTTGGGGAACTTCCCTGAGCCTCCTCTGGGCCTTACTGTCCACACCTTGGCCTCCCTCTTCTGCTGTCTCAGGGCCTCTCCAGAGGCCTTAACTTGAAATTCCAGGAAGGAAAGAGGGTTATAGACTCTGGCTAGCCCACCACTCACTGGCTCATCTGATTGTGTCTGACCCCCAGATTCCTCAGGCGTCTTTGGTGGCAAATAAAATCCAGACTCCTCAGCCCAGCCTGAAGTGAGGAGGGAGGAGGGAGTGGGGGAGCACGGGTGATGGCGACTCCCCAGGCCCTCAATCTCAAGCCAGGAGAAGCCCACTTCTAACATTTTGCAGAGATGTGGAAGGAAGCCATCTCTTGACTTGGCCCATTCCTTCTATTTGTTTGGGAATGTTTTTTATTCTCCTTTGCCTCCGTTCAATTCATTTAACAAGCTGAATCCCTACAACTGGCTGAGATTTGATTTCCTGCTTAAAAAAAAATCAAAACAACAAAAGTCATTCTAACTATCCATGAGTCTAATAATAATGAGAACCTTTGCATCAGCAGTTGCCTGGATTCAGGTCAGCATGGGGTGGAGGTGGGGAGTAGGTAACCCAGGAAACCCGGGGACTATTTGGGACAAGTCAGACCTCAGAGGGCCATAACGGATTGTTGGAACAGATGGTTCAAGCTGGCATGGTGCCCCTGAGATCTCCCAGTCTCAACACGAATCACTGGGTGTATTTAGTCCCCACTGGGTAGATGCCTCTGCTGTATCGTCTTCCTTTGGGGACTGCCCCCCACACGAAGCAGGATAGATTGATGGCAGCTGATTCTCTGAGCTCGGGGTCTTGCCCAGCAGGGTCCTAAGGAAGAATAAATTTCTTAGTCGACCTTACTTTCTCCTCTCTTCAATTTCAGCTCTAAAGTCAATTTCCTTTGTGTTCTCTTCCATGTCATGGCTCACTCTTCAAGGCCCAGGGCACAGTGGTTGTGAGGGGAGGCTGTGGAGCTAGGCTCCGCCACCTGCCGGATGTATGACTTCAAGCAAGTCACTTGCCCTCTCTGACTTCAGTTTCCATATCTGTAAAGTTGGGCTTATTACGGTTCCTCCTTATAGGGCTGTTGTGAGGATTACATGGAATAGTCCATTTGAAGCTCTTAAGAACGTGTCTGGAATACAGTAGGCGCTCAGTAAATGCTAGCTGGGATGATCAGTGGTGATGGGAGTGAGAGACAGCAACAAGCCCATGCTGGGAGCAGATGCTGGTCATGGACAGGTGTACTGGCTGTCCAAATCCCCATGTCCAAATTCCTGTCCGAGCTAAAGGGCGGACCATTGCGTGTTCAACCTTTAGGTTTCTCACGAGTAGAGTACACACGATGGGCCAACCCTACTGACCCCTTTCTGCTGCTGCACAGGGAGCACCAAGAGCCTAGAATCCCCCCTTCTCTGGGGATTCAGGTTCCTCATCGGGAACCAGGACTGACATGTGGGTGTGTGTGTGGGGGGTGGGGCTGGTAGCCCTTGAACAACATGGCCCCGGATGTGACCATGTTTTGAATGTGTAGGTTTGCATTCCGTGGTTTTCGGCTTCCTTTTTTACAAGCAGCTGTAGCTTGCTGTTGTTGCCAGTGTGTTCGCTTCCAACAGCTCCATTCCTTCTCCTTCTAACGTCCTGCTTCCATGAGCTGGGAAAACAGGAGAGCGAAGTTCATTAGAATTTTCTGCACAAGACAAGGCTTTGAATGCAGGCATGGGGGCTGCGCCCCGAGCAGAGCCCCGAGCTGGTTCAGGCTGTGTATTGTGGTAGAGCCAGCAATGGACAAGGAGTTGAACTGGTCTACAAGCCATGGATTCTTTAAAAAGTTTTATTTAAAAAATGATCAGACAGTAACATTTGGCTCTTTTTCCTTCCAGTGTACAGTGCTCTAAATGTTAACACACGTATACATTTCAAGGATTGTTATCATAATTGGGGGACAGAACAGGGCCCCAGGAGACCCCTTTTTATGGCCATCCCTCTCCTCCACCCAGAGGCCCTGGCAGGCACTGACCTGATGGCCACGCATTACAGTTTTGCCTATTTGATAACATCAGGTACATGAAATCGTACAGTCGGTAACTCTTTGAGACTGGCTTCCCTCATTCAGCATGCTGTTTTCGAGATTCATCCAAGTCATCATCGTCAACAGCTCCTTCTTTTTTTTTTTTTTTTATGGCTGAGTAGTATTCCATAGCCTTGATTCTTCACCCCGTGAGGGCCATCTGGGTGTTTCTGGGTTGGGGCTTTCACAAATGAAACAGCTATTAGCATTTGTGTACAGGTTTTCCTGTGAGCCTAATTTTCACTTCTCTAATGTAAATATCCCGGAGTGAGATAGCTGGGTCCTATGGAATGTATATATCTAGCTTTATAAGCAACTGCTAAACCATTTTCCAGAGCAGCTATACTATTTTTGCATCCCCACCAGAAATGTCGCAGTTGCTCTGCATCCTTGGGAGCACTTGGTATTGTCTGTCTCTTTCACTGTAGCTGTCCTAGTGGGTGTGCATTGGTATTTGTGGTTTTGATTTGCATTTTCCTCATGGCTAATGATGTTGAACCATCTTTTGATGCACGTATTTGCTATTCTTACGGCCTCTTTGGTGAAGTGTCCACTCAAGTTCTTTGTCATTTTTAAAAGTTGGTTGTTGCTTTTCTTACTGTTGAGCTTTAAGAGTTCTTTTGTATTTTGTATTCAAGTCCTTTGTTAGATCTGAAGTCCACCAGTGCTTAAGCAAATTACTTAAGCACCTAAGCCTCACCCCTTATTAAATGGGGATAGTACAGTTTTCTCTACCTGCTTCCCAGTGTTGTTCTGAGGCTCAACTGATAAAGGCCAGCGAAACATTGGAAATTGGACAGCGACTGCCATTGCTCTTTTCGTCACCCAGGTTCTTGTATGAACAGTCTGTGGCTAATGGCTGTTTCTTTATTTGCATACTATTATACTCCTTCCACGCAGGTACTTCAGATAAAAAGGTTCAAGATAAAGGGCACTTGAGTGAGGAAATGGCCTCTGCTCTGCCATTGTGGGAGCTCCTCTGTCCACAATCTGCCCAGACTTCAGAAAGCAGCTCCTGCTGGCCATGGGCAGAGCCCTGCTGAGGGTCACACGTCACAACTGAGGATTGAAGAATTTCACACTAGAGAGGCTGTACCTCATTCCCAAGTGAAAGGAGGATTACTGGACCCCATTCTCCAGTTCCCATTGCCTTTTGAGGTAGGTGCCTTGTGATTGAGCCCAAGCTTGGGGTGGTTACGTTGAGACAGTGGTGGCAGAATGTATAGTACCCATATTCTAGTAGTGCTTACCCATGTCCTAGTAATGCTAACTCATAGGCTTGTGGAGCTGACCCATATCCTAGTAAGCAGACATAGTGGTGGCATCCCCACTGTCCATCTCACCCCTCCCACGGAGCCTGGTAGAACTTCAGTTTGAAAAATTAACTTCGGCTCACAGGGTGATCCCGAGGCATTTGGGAATAATCCCATTTACTCTGCTGCTTACTGGGTCTGGAATGGACATGACCTGATTCTGCCAATGAGACACAAGAAGTGATTTGCTGAAGGTCTCTGGGAAAATGTTCTACCTTTTGTGGAGGGATGAGAAGCCAGATCCATTTTCTCTGTCTCTCTGCATGTCAGTCTGTCTGTCTCTCTCCTCCCCCTTTGCTGAGTGCTAGTAGCCATGACCGCAGGGGTGCAGACTTGGAATGAGTTCAGAGCTCGGGATGGGTGAACAGAGATCTGGAAAGAATCTGAGTCCTTGATTCTGTCCTTGAGCACAAAATGGAACAGCCTGAAGCCCACCCTGTCTGGATGTCTTTGTATGCCCTTGCCAATCTTCTCTGGTTCAATTTGGTTTGACTTGGCTCCCCAATTATTTGCAGTCCTAAACACAGTAACTGTTCAAAGCTGTCTCCCTCACCATGCTTAGCAGCCGTCCTCAGTTGGTTAGTTAGACTTCAGAGGTGCAGGGAAGTTCTGGGGTGGAGGACAAAGGAAGATGGGAAAGACAATGACCTCTTTTCTCCTCAATGCCCATCAAGAAGAGTTTGTGGACTGAATCTCAGTGTGTGTTCTGTTTTAACATGGAAGCATTAAAAAGCACCTAAACCATATTAACTCGGGTTAAACCAGGGGGGTGGGGAAGGAGGGTCTGAAATATGGCATGCATTCAAAGGAATGGTTTTATTCTATCCTGAAGTGCACAGTAGCTGGACCAACACTGGGTGGAGGTCCTGCTGGCCTGCTTTAGGGAAGACACAATTAGCATATTGTTGCTATGCCAACACTAATAATTTCTTCGGGGATTTTTCTTCACACATATAGGCATTGTGGCTGAGTCAATAGTATAAGCGAGGTAACAGAAGCAGTGGAGGGGATTTTAACCTATTTCAGGGAACAGATTGTTTTCAAGGACTTGAACACTGGCCATTAGCAGAACAAGGCAGAGCTAATTATGCATTCATTAAAGCAGGCTCAGCCACACCGACCCCGGCGCTGCCCAAATGCTCACAAAGTTTCAACTCCAGGAATCCTGATGGATGGTGCTCCACGGTCCCCGCACTTGGAGTCCGTGCACGGCTTGGACACACGTGTGCAAAGGTGGTTCTGGAGCAAGGCACACGAGATGCTTCGGAAGAAACTTGCTTGTGCCCCGTGTATTATCAGAGGATTTCTCATTGTGGGGAATGTGGCTGCATTGGGGCTTTTTTTTAGTAACCATTGGTTACCAAGGCTGTGTGTGTGTGTGTGTGTGTGTGTGTGGTTGGGGGGTTGTGATCCAATGCCAGCTGGAAAGAATACCGCTTTGTGGAGCGATGGAGATTTCTCACAAGCCCTCAGACCCTGGAAAGGAGACTGGGAGTCCTTACTCTTGACCCTATTCCACTTCTCCTCACTGACCTCTCAGGTTGTTAACCTGAAGCCTCGAGGACAGGAGCAAATGAGGCTGTTTTCCAGAGCAGATAAAGACTCACGCATTTTCAAGAAGACATCCAAAAGGCCAACAGACACATGAAAAAGTGCTCAACATCACTCAGCATCAGGGAAATACAAATGAAAGCCACAATGAGATACCACCTCACAGGGGTCAGAAAGGCTAAAGTTAACAAGTGAGGAAATGACAGATGTTGGCGGGGATGCGGAGAAAGGGGAACCCTCCTACACTGTTGGTGGGAATGCAAGCTGGTGCAGCCACTCTGGAAAACAGTGTGGAGGTTCCTCAAAAAGTTAAAAATAGAGCTACCCTACGACCCAGCAATTGCACTACTGGGTATTTACCCCAAAGATACAAATGTAGTGATCTGAAGGGGCATGTGCACCCCAATGTTTATAGCAGCAATGTCCACAATAGCCAAACTATGGAAAGAGCTTAGATGTCCATCAACAGATGAATGGATGAAGAAGATGTGGTATATCTACACAATGGAATATTATGCAGCCATCAAAAAAAAATGAAATCTTGCCATTTGCAATGACGTGGATGGAACTAGAAGGTATTGTGCTAAGCGAAATAAGTCAATCAGAGAAAGACAAGTATCATATGAGCTCACTGATATGAGGAATTTGAGAAACAAGACAGAGGATCATAGGGGAAGGGAGGGAAAAATGAAACAAGATGAAACCAGAGAGGCAGACAAACCATAAGAGACTCTTAATCTCAGGAAACAAACTGAGGGTTGCTGGAGTAGACAAGGGTGGGAGGGCTGGGGTGGCTGAGTGATGGACATTGGGGAGGGTATGTGCTATGGTGAGCACTGTGAATTGTGTAAAACTGATGAATCACAGACCTGTACCCCTGAACCAAATAATACATTATATGTTAATAAAAATTTTTTTAAAAATAGAATTGCAAAATAGATAGGAGATAAAGTGAAAAAAAAAAAGACTCGCGTTTTAAGAGAAACGCCCATCTAATGTTGGTGCATATTTAAGATGTGGGTTGGGGGGCAGCCCCATTTAATAAATAGGAAATGAGCGTGGGGGAGGGGTGATCCCTCAGCTTGTGCCAAGTGTTAGAAGCATTTCCTTGAGCTACCTGAGATCCAGGGTGCCCTCTTCCTTCCTTCATCAAGTCTGACTTGAGTACCTGCTATTTGCCAGACAGTGTGCAGGATGAATGAAATGCAGAATCTGTCCTGGAGGGGCTCGCGGTGTAATGGGACACACACACACACACACACACGCACACACACATGCACATGACTCTAATGTGTTTTGAGATGTACAAGGAGCAAGGAGCACAGAGGAGGAGTGTTCAAGCTGGAACTGGAAAGTCAAGGAGGTGTCCCAAGCAAAGGAGGGCTAGCAGGCAGCAGGTGCAGAGGCATGGCTGGGGGAGCGGGAGTGGTTTGTCTGGGGACATGGGACCACCCAGCCTGGCTGCGTGGTGTGGGGATGAAGAGCATGGCTCTGCGGGTTACATCTGGCAGGATCATGGGCACTTACCCTCTCTAACTCTGTTTTCTCAGCTGTAAAACAGGCATGATGATCATACTTACTGAGGGTTGGGATGACCGGAGTGAGATCCTGCAGGGGGAGTGCTCAGAACGGTGCCCGGCACGCAGGAAGCATGTCTTTGGGGCATGATGTTTCTGAGGCATGGCTTCTGCTTTAGTTCCTTCTGAAGCCAACACTCCCCTGCCTCTTCCTCAAGGCACTTTGGTCCAGCTGGGTCGGTGAGAAATCTTGGTCATGGACAATACGCTATTTCTAAAAGGTGAGGTTCCACAAGACATTGTGTTGAATTGGAACTATCAAGATAAACTCATAATCTCAGAAAGACATGTTCCCAGGTTGGTCACTATCAAGAGTCAACTCCTTGTAGCCAGATTTTGCTCTTCAATGCTTGTTCATTGCTCACGGAGTCGGGACTTTTTGGAAGGTGGCTGATTCCATGTCTGGGGGTGGGGGTGGGGGGATTAAGATGGAAAGTTTTGGATCATCTTTCTGTTGCCAGAAAAGAAGAATGCTTTCAAGGATGCCAAGGGCATCCCAGAAGTGCTCACCCGAACAGGGTGACAATTTGACCATTTAATAAGGCGATTAATTGGAACACTCATGAAAGGCCAGGAATTCATAATGCTATGCAAATTAGAAAAATTCATCTAACGTACAAAAGGTAGCTGAGTGATTTGAGGAGGATGACTAGTAAGATACAGTTACTTTTTCTTCTAGTCAACAGGGGAGTGTTCATGCATAGAGTACTTTGTTTCTTCCGTAGGGCGGGTGGCTGGTTCTAATGACAGGAGACCGGTGTGTGAGCCTCAGATTCACTCCTGACCCTTCTCTGTTTTGCATGACGCAGAGACCACCTCCTACAGGCTGCATTTCTGGGCTTCTGGCAGGGCCTGGCCAGTGGGAGGGAGGCTGAGGGCAAGGGGAGAGGAGCCGGGGGATCTCTCCCTACTCTTCTCTGTCTCCTGCAGTGCCTAGCCGTGGTTACATCCCCTCCCTACATCACCTCCGTAGTTATAGCTGCTGGACCCACCAGCTTCTTCTGGGGCCCCTAGTCCTCTGGCTACAGTAGCACTTTTTCCTTTTTTTTTTTTTTTTTAAGATTTTATTTATTTATTTGACAGAGAGAGAGAGAGAGAGAGCACAAGCAGGGGGAGTGGGAGGGGGAGAAGCAGGCTCCCCGCTGAGCAGGGAGCCCAATGCTGGGCTCGATCCCAGGACCCTGGGATCATGACCTGAGCCGAAGGTGCCCCTGCACTTTCTCCTTTTTTGTCCCACCACCCCGAAGGTGCCAGCAATTCTTTCTTGCTGCTAATCTCGGTTACCTCACCATCCTCTGTTGGCTTCTTAGCTATAGAACCAATTCCCTTTGATAAATTCCCTCCGTGGAAACTATTGAAATGACCTCTGTTTTCCTGGTTGGTATCCGACAGATTATGTCATTGTTTCTATGTGCATAAGCAGGGAAGAACAAACACCAGGAACTGCGGGTAAACCAAATAATCTCAGAATCAACAGACACAGTAGCAAGGGCAAGAAGGGTTGATGAGCACTGTGGTCACATAAAACCCAGGCAGAGGGGACCCACAGCTGACCGGCACAGGCGGGCACACGCAAGAAGCAGGGAGAAAGAGAGCTCGACAGGATGTTCATCAGATGCTCTCAGGAGAGGAGCTCACTTTGCTGATTCAACCCCTCACCAAGTAGGAGATGAAAGTTTTAGGTGGCCTTATGTTAATTATAATAAAATTTGAATAAAGAACTGTGTAAGTTTCAAATAATATTGTTGCACCAGATCAACACATCCTAATAGGGTAATGGGTTAGATGTCTTAGCCCAGAAACATTTAAAGATAGAAGCAGTTCTGGGAAAAAAAAGCCGAGTATGGCAGATGCCATCTGTGTCCTGTCTGTCTCCCCCAGGGGGGACACATCATTCTCTCACCTGTCTGACTCCAAGCCCTGCAGCTCTTTACCCGAGAGCTGTCTGTGGCCATGGGAGCCTGCTTGGCTCCCCCAGGGCAGCCTGGAGGTGTCCAGCTCCAGGACAGCCCTCAACCAATAACTGCAGGAAACACTGGTTAGATATTCTAGCTCCCCTGCTTCCCACTTGGGGGAACGCTGGGCTATGATCTACACCGTCTCCCATATTTCTGGGCAGGACTGTCCCAGTTGGCTCAGAGTGGTAACCTCCTTGCCAGCACGGCTGCTCTGGATCATTCCCTTTCCAGTCTCACGTCCCCACCTCCTGCCTGCCAGGCGATTCCTAGAATCACCTCCCTAAGAAACTACTTCCGCTCATATCCTTGTCTCTGAGTCTGCTTCTCGGGGAGCCCTGGCTAAGGCACTAGTTTTAAAAATAAACTCATCTGGGATAAGTTTAGATTTTGAGAAAGGTCACAAAGATAATCTGTCAGATACTGAGGCTCTGGGATCCAACCAGTCACAGAGACTTCTCGTACTCAGTTCTAATTGTCGACTTCTTTTTTTCTAAAAAGCTTTAAAGAAGGTATAATTGATTACAAAGAACTGTATATATTTAGTGTGTACAATGTGGTGGGTTTAGAAATATGCCAACAGTTGTGAAACCAATACCACGATCAAGGTAACACACATATCCAACACTTCCCAGAGTGTCTTTATATACCCCCCTTTTGTGTTGTTTGTTTGTTTGTTAAAACATTTAACATAAGATCTACCCTCTTAATACATTTTGAAGAGTGCAATACATATTGTTGACTATAGGCACAATCTCCAGAACTTAATCATCTTCCACGACGGAAACTTTATGCCCAGACACTACCTGATCACTTACCATATGTCAAAACTAAGAGACTGACATTGGTATACTACCAGTAAGTAGACTCCAGACCTTACTCAGATTGTATAAGTTTTTCTACTAATGTCCTTGTCCTGTTCTTAAACTCATCCTGGCGGCCATGTTCCACTCAGCCATCGTGTCTCCTTAGCCTCCCCTGGTCTGCGGCAGCTTTTCTGACTTTCCCTGTTTTGCATCACCTGACATCGTGAGGAGTGCGGTCAGGTATTTTGTGAAATGTCCCTGGGTTTGGATTTGTCAGATGTTTTTCTTGTGGTCAGATGACAATGATGGGTTTGGCGGCAGAATATCTCTCAGGTGAAGTATTCTTCTCATTACATCATCTCAGGGAAGATACCACATTTGAAAACTTAAAAAAAAAATCCATAAAAAAACATATACTTAAAATTCCCAAGTCATCACAAGTAAAAGTTTTTGTTTGGTTGGCTTTTCTTCTTCTTCTTCTTCTTTTTTTAATAAAAAGAGACCCAACCTAGAAGCCTGGGACTCCTGTTGAATCACTTTAAATTGTGTACGTGGGTCCATGTGCCAGCCAAGAATCAATGAGCCAATAGCCCAATTCTGTGTCCTCAGCTTGTCCGAGAAAGTGTTCTCTGTTTTTTGGCAAGTCTTTGGTAAGATGAATGACCCCCCTTGGAAGGGAAAAAGTATTACTGAAACCCTAGGATGATATAAAAGTGCAATAAAGAATAAATAAATGTAGCAATAATCCTGGCAAGGTAATATATCAAGGATAGAATAACGAGTTAAGGCCATGGCTTGTCTGTTTGAGAATGAGCGTCAAGTATGAGCATCGTAGGAAGTTGTACAACCACTGTGCTTCTGAATGTTCTGTCTGCCATGTGAGAGATCTGAGTATCCAAAAGATTCAGATGCACTGTCTGCGACTGCATTTTAAATTGTTTACAGACGTTGAATTCATCATATTTATAATTGAGAAAAAGGGATTTTCTGTGTTCTGTTGATTAGATGTAAGTGAACAAATCAAGCATTAAGGAAAGTCCACACAATTGTGGGGGCTTCTTTCCCCCCCATAGAAAAGCCCCTTGGGTGTTAAATCATCCATCCATCAGTGGATTTGCGGGGGGGACCAACAACAACCCCCTTCCCTCCACACACACCTTTAAAGCTGTTAGCTTCCGGGCCACTGAAGGAAGCAGGCACTCTTGGAGGCTTTGGGCATTTTCACATCTTTCATCTTATTTTATCCTCACAAGAACCTGGTGGTATTATCTTCATTTGACAAATGTGGACACTAACTGTGTAATTTAGAATGCAGTTGACTGCAAGAAAGAGAGTGCTGGACCAAAAAGGACTTCAACAGCAATAGGTTCATTATCTCCTTGAAAAGTAGTCCTGTTAGCTGCAGGGCTGGTTAATTCAGGGGCTCCCTAACACCAGTTCCTGGTTTCTCTGTGATTCTTTCCACTATTCTTCATGGTCACAAAGTGCTTAGGGTGAGGTCATCCTTTAAGTGGTCTACGACCTGGAAGGATCCTCTAGGGACTTCCCATCCCCCTCTGACCACCAGGCAAAGATGAGTTTAAACTACTCAGAACAGAAAGTTGGGTTGCTCCTTCCTGAAGACTGTCATGGGTCCTGAGGCTCTGAGATCCAACTAGTCGCACCTTTTATTGCATGGATGGGAACACTGTGGGTGGGAGGAATTGGGCTCAGGGTCACAACGTGAGGAGACTAGAATTAGGGCCTCTAGCTCCTGGTTCTTGATATGCTATCTTGTTTACTCTACCTGGTCGTTTTGCAGGTGGACACTGACGAAAGTGAGTGTGTACAGAGGCACTTTATTTATTTTTTTAAAGATTTATTTGTTTTAGAGAGAGAGAGTGTGTGCACAGGGGCAGAGGGAGAGGGAGAGAGAGTCTCAAGCAGATTCTGCACCAAGTGCAGAGCCTGACACGGGGCTCGATCTCATGACCCTGAGATCAGGAACTGAGCCAAAACCAAGAGTCGGTCGCTTAACCTACTGAGCCACCCAGTCACCCCTGGAGAGGCACTTTAGAAGCGCGTTTGGAAACATGGACTGTGGAGCTAGGCTGCTGGGTTTGTATCCTGGCTCAGCTACCCATCAGGTAGGTGACCTTGGGCAAGTTACATAATCTCTCTGTCCTCATCTGAAAAGTAACTGGACTGCTTCTTTGGGTTGTTGTAAGGAGTAAATGAGTGAGTGTGCATAAAGGCTTTGGGGCACTTAGCAAACTTCTAAATTATCATTGCACTCCTTACGTGCCCAGCACTGTGCTATATGTTCACATCCATCTAGTCTTTACGACATCTCTATTGTTAACAGACTTAGTTTATAGCTGAGGAAATTAAAGCATAGGAATGTCAAGTGCCTTACACGGGGTCCTGCAGCTGAGGCCATGCTGAGCGTCACACCGACGTCTGGCTGGCTCCAGAAGCCTCAGTGCTCAATCACCTTTCTGTTCTGTCCCCTCCGATCGGTGTTCTGCCTCTTGGTTCCTCTATTTCTGATAAAAGAGGCCAGCGAGGTCAAGGCCCAAGTTCATGGTCACTTAGCTGGTCAGCAAAACAGGAGCCAGGATGCAGGGATGCTCTCTCCACCCCACACTTCCCCTGCAGGGCAGAGGCTCCCGGGTTCCGACAGCAGGCCTTGTCCCAGCCACCCAGACACATGCTTGTCTTTCCTGGGTCAGACCAGAATCTGTCCTGCTTTAATTCATGCCCATCTTCTTTCGCTGACTTCTCTTCTTTTTCTAGTCTATGGGACTCATTAGCTTATAAATCAATGAGCCCTCCCAGCTGCCACCCACCACGGCCTTGTTTGTCTCCATCTGTCCATTTCAGTACCTCTCCTTGAGGATGTGGCCAATGCTTACCTGTGCCACCTTCGTGGACAAGTGGGCCAGGGTTTCTAGGGAATGTCCACTCTTGCACGGTCTCAGCTAAACTTCAGCAGGACCTGGCTTCTCCCTGGGCTCAGCAATGAAGCATCTCCTTCCTGACATCTTCTTTCCTTGTACCTCTCAGACAACTCACCTGCCACTGGACTGGGGAATCCTGTGACCATTGCCAATATGTGAGCTAGGGGTGGGGACACTGTCCTCTGGACCTGTGCTGTCCATTGGGGCAGCAAGTGGTCACGCGTGGCTATTTAAATTGATTGAAAGTAAATAAAACTTAGAATCCAGTTCCTCAGCTGCACCAGCCAAGTTTCCCATGCTCGGTACCCGGAAGCAGCTAGCGCCTTCTATATGGGACTCATTAGTTGAACTTGGGGCAAGCTCAACAATGCCCACACTGCCCCTCTAACGTTCACTTTTTATTTTTATTTTTATTTTTTTTTAAAGATTTTATTTATTTATTTGAGAGAGAGAGAATGAGAGACAGAAAGCATGAGAGGGAGGAGGGTCAGAGGGAGAAGCAGACTCCCCGCCGAGCAGGGAGCCCGATGCGGGACTCGATCCCGGGACTCCAGGATCATGACCTGAGCCGAAGGCAGTCGCTTAACCGACTGAGCCACCCAGGCGCCCCTAACGTTCACTTTTTAAAAAGCTCGTCTCAGGCTCCTTCTGGAAGCTCAGCTAAGGGAGCTGTGTCTACCCATCACTCTCTCCCATCAGCAGCTCAGATAGAAAACGTATTCATCATTGCAAAAAGTTCTACTGGACAGCGCTATCTGTGGTTCTCACGCTCAGAATCGTCTGGAGGACTTGTTAAAACACATAAAGCTGGCCTCACCCCCAGTTTCTGCCTTATAGCTCTGGGGCAGCTTGGAGGATTTTCATTTTTAAGAATTTCCTAGGTGATGTCACAACGACATCCACGCTTTGGTCCAGGTGCCCACTTTGAGAACTTCTGTATTCACCCGCCACTGGGAGAGCCTGCTTCAAAGACTCCATGTGCTTATCCTGAGCTGCTGATGGGAGAGAGTGATGGGTAGACACATCTCCCTCAGCTGAGCTTCCAGAAGGAGCCTGAGACGAGCTTTTTAAAAAGTGAATATTAGCGGGGCAGCGTGGGCATTGCTGAACTTGCCCCAAACCCCCCAACCCAAGGGAGTAATCCTGCGCCCCCATCGATTGCATGGGCTTCATTTCCACTTGTCTGTAACTTCTGAGAAGGAGCGAGCTCGATTCCAAGCCTGACCACTGTCCTTCTCCAACGACCAATACAAAGTGAGGAACCAGTCCAACGTGACCCAAGATGTTGCTCCTTGGTTGCAGCTTTCCCTCCACCTTGAACCTTCCAAGACCTGCTGGCACCCAGTGCCTCCTCTTTTGAAGAGGCAAGGTTGGGTACAGGAAAGAACACTGGATTTGGAGTTAAAAGATTTGGATTCGAGGGGCACCCGCGTGGTTCAGTTGGTTAAGTGGCCGATTCTTCATTTCGGCTCACGTCATGATCTCAGGGTCGTGGGATCGAGTCCCACGTCAGGCTCCATGCTCAGTGTGGAGTCTGCTCGAGATTCTCTCTCTCCTTCTGCCCCTGCCCCGCTCGTGCGCACGCACTCTCTTTCTGTCTAAAATAAATAAGTAAAATCTTTTTTTTTTAAAGAAAAGATTTGAATTTGAGTCCCTGTGTGACCTTGAGCATTGCTCCCTCTGAGCTCAGTCATGGGGACATAATGGCCATCGTAGTTTATAAAGCTGCTTTATGCTCAAGTAATCTACTATATGGATTTTGTTTGTAAATCACAGGGTACTGTCCAAACCTCAGGCCCCACAGCTTGGTGTAAACATTAGAGCACAGGTTATATTCCATCACTTATTGGTTTATATGTACATCTCATGACAGCCTGAGAGTTCCTTGAGGCAGGGCTCCTATTCATCTATTAATCTTTGGGCCCCCTAGTGCTTGACTTGAGGTCCAGCAAATAGTTTCACTAATAATGATTATTATACTCAAACACACAGTACTTATTATGTGTCAAGCACTGTTCTAATATATTAATTCATTTAATTCTTACTGCATTCCCACAAGGTATATATTACTGTTCGGAAATCACACATAATAGATGCTTACTAGGTATTTATCGCATCTAGGGTGGGACTTCTTCAACTTGAACTCGCTTAGGAATTATCGGGGAATCTTGACCTTGTTAAAATGCACCTTCTGATTCAGCATGGTTGGGGTGGGGCCTGGGATTCTGCATTTCCAATAGGCTCTCAGGTGATGCTGCCAGTCAGCAGACCACACTGTGGGTATCAAAGATCTAGATCATTTAATAGGCTGTCAAACAGGAAACATCCAGTCCTTTGCTGGAGTGGAGGCAGGCGCACGACACCCTCTAGAAAAAAAAATGACATGTCTTACTTGGGTAGCAAGAGGATTACAGATCGTCAGGCTAGACATTGTTTGAGAGGATGATGAAGTCAGTCAGCCAAAGCAGCTTTTAAAGTCTCATTGGAACAGTCTGTTCTCGCGGTTTCCAGGAGAGGAGCACTTTCCAACATTAGCCATGGAGTGTTCAGGGGCTGGGGCCACACGTCTGACTTTAACAGGGAGCCCGGCAGCCGCCGTCAGATCTCCTGGAGTCTGCCGTCCAGGGAGGGCCGTGAGATCTTCCCAAGGCAGCCACGGGAACAGGTGGGACCGAGGCCAGTGCTCCCAGGGGGTGGAGGGATGTTCAAGGGCCGTGGGAGGAAGTGTGTGAATGAAACATGGCCTCAGAGTCAAAAGTGGGTTCAAAGCCAGTGTCTTCACTTAGAAGCCGTTCAACCCGTGACAAGTTACTTCTCCGTGGTTCTGTTTTCTTACTGTGCCACAGAGATCCTACTGGGTTTGGCCGGGGCAGCTGAAGCTCCTGGAGGATTTAAAAACAGAGCGACTTTAGTGCCAGGCACTTGTTACATGGGAGATTGCAGCGCTGGGAAGCCAAAGGGGTAAGGTGAGGCAGCGCAGAGATGAGCAGGAAGGCAGCCACGGGCTGGCAGGCCCCAGGGAAGTGACAGTGTTCCTGCCGCCCAGGGGCCGGGTCACCGGGCTGAGGCTGGAACCACAGAGAAATACCCTTGCTTCTCCCTTTCGCCCCACCTTCTGATCTCCCACCACTGTCTCCCTTGGCCCAACCCTCGGCCGGAAGCTTGCTGGGAAAAGCAGCCCACAGGGGTAGCCTGCGTGGCAAATCTGGAAGAGAGCAGGAAAGGGGAGGCGTGGCTCTGAGGGCCAATGGGCTCAGGACCCCAGGCCACAGGTTCGAGGACTTGGTGGAAAGGTCTGCGTGGATGCCCGGAACACAGGGCCACCGCATTAATAAAGCATGGGCCCTTCCCCTCCCCTGGAGACAGCCAGCTTCCGTGGGGCTAACCATGTCTTCCGGGATGACGTTCTGGCTATCAGCAACCTCTCTCTTCCCATCCCTATGTGTGCGGGGTCTCCAGGCTCTGCAATTTAAGCAAATTCTCCGCTGACCTCTCAGGATCCTGCGACATGTAGGAAGGGGTTTCTCAGACCAAAGGACCACGTGGAGCGGGGCAAGCGGCTGAAGCTGATTGCAGGCACGTTAGCAAGGCAGGGCGGGGAGGAGGGCCTGGACAGGCCTGTCTCTGAGTCGTCCATTCGCACATTCACTCCCGCACAAGCAGTTACTGAGGCAGAATCACGCTAGGGGCTAGAAATGCAGGGGGTGTCCTAGTCTGGTGGGTGAAACAGGCCTGCAAATTAAGGTTTTAGTCAGGGCTATCTTGGTTATAAGAAACAGAAACCCATCTAAAAAACTCAAGTGTAAAGGGGTTTTACCGAAAGGGGTGAGGCAATCTGATGGAATGGAAGTTGCACAAGTGTGGCGGGACCTCATGGCAACTGTCCCCATCTTTTCTCTGCCTCTCCCCTCTGTCCTTCCTGAGCCCCCACAAACCAGACCCCACATTGTCCCCGCTCCCCCATAACTTCTGCTCCTGGGTGACTTCTGGCTTCCCTGGATGGCAGCGGACTCAGGCCTTGAGCCCTGATGATGGTACAAATCCAGCCCATTCTCACCGGCAGACCGAGATCACCGGTCTCTGGGTCACATGACTGAGAGAGGCCCTGGCCCTGCCCGGCTGTCTCGAGTCAGACTCCCCAGGTCCCCAGGGAATGGGAGGAGAGTGAGGGCCTTGCAGGCTGCCTTGGGAAGGGCAGCTTCCCTGCACCAAAGTAGCTCCTGTTTCCTGCAAGAAATAATTACAGACCTGGCCTGGGAAGATCAGATACAGAAAAGCATTTAAAATGACAATAGTGACTGTATTATTACATCACACAGTAAAAGCTCTTTTCATACGTTGACCTCTTTGAGGCCTCAAGCCAGCCTCAGAAGTCAGCAGTATCATTATGTCCATCTCCCCATTTTACAGATGAGGAAACTGAGGTGTAAGAGGTTGAATCCGTGGCCTGAGGTCAGACGGGTTGGAGGGGACAGCAGCCCTGTCTCTGGGCCCCGTGCTCGAGGCCTGTGTTTCACTGTTTCCACCCAGACAAGAAGCCCTTTGGTAAGGTCATGTCCAACCCTCAACCTCCAGGAATGCTCTCTCCAAACAAAACCTTCCTTGTGTTAAAGGTTTTCTGGGGTACCACCATCCATCTTCACAACGTTTTCATCTTCCCAAATAGAAATTTTGTGCTCATTAAACATTGCCTTCTCTTAAAAAAAAAAAAAAAGAAGGCTTTATTTTCTAAGAGCAGTTTTAGGTTCATAGCAAAACTGAGGAGAAGGTACAGAGATTTTTGACCCCCTGCCCCCACTCATGCATAGTCTCCCCATTATCAACATCCTCACCAGAGTATTACATTTGTTAGAATTAAATGGGCCAAAGACCTTAAGAGATACCTTAGCAAAGAAGATATACAGATGGCAAATCAGCACATAAGAAGATGCTCCACACCATGTCATCAGGGAAACACAAATAAAAATGATAACAAAGCCAAAACCTGAGCACTGACAACACCAAATGCTGCTGAGTATATGGAGCAACAGGGACTCTCATTCATGGCTGGTGGGAAGGCAAAAGGACACAGCCACTTTGAAGGGTAGGGTGGTAGTTTCTTACAAAACTAAACATATTCTTATCACACAAGCAGCAGTCATGCTCCTTGGTATTCAACCCAAAAGAGTTGAAAAATGTGTCCACGCCAAAACCTGCATACAGATGTTTATGGCAGCTTTATTCATAATTGCTAAGACTTGGAAGCAACCAAGATGTCCTCCAACAGGTGAACAAAGAAACTGGTCCATCCAGACAATAGAACATTATTCAGCACTAAAAATAAATGAGCTATCAAGCCATGAAAAGACATGGAGGAAACTTAGACACATTCGACTAAGTGAACGAAGCCAGTCTTAAAAGGCTACATAAATACGGTCTGACTCCAACTACATGACATTCTGGAAAAGGCAAAACTATGGAGACAGTAATAAGATCAGTGGTTGTGGGGTGGAGGACAGGGGAGATGAATAGGAAAAACACAGAGGATTTTTAGGTCAGTGAGAATTCTCTGTATAAGACTATAACAACTATGTTGTTGACAGAGATTGGTCTGTAGTTTCATTGTAATGTCTTTGTCTGGTTTGGGGTAATGCTGGCCTCATAGAATGAATTGGGAAGTATTCTCTGCTTCTGTCTTCTGGAAGAAACTGTAGAAAATTGGTATAATTTCTTCCTTAAATATTTGGTGGAATTCACCAGTGAACCCATCTGGGCCTGGTGCTTTTTGATGTGGAAGGTTATTAATTATTGATTTGATTTTGTTAATAGATATAGGCCTATTTAGATTGTCTATTTCTTCTTGTGTGAGTTTTAGCAGATTGTGTCTTCCAAGGAATTGGTCTGTTTCATCTGGGTTATCAAATTTATGGGCATAGAGTTGGGTGTTTTTTTTTTGGTATTTATTTATTATCATTTTAATGTTCATGGGATCTGCAGTGGTGTCTTTTCATTTCTGACATTAGTAATTTGTGTCCTCTCTCTTTATTTCTTAGTTAACCTGGATAGAACTTATGATTTTTTTTATTTTTATTTTTATTTTTTTAAAGATTTTATTTATTTATTTGACAGAGAGAGACACAGCAAGAGAGGGTTTGGGAGAGGGAGAAGCAGGCTTCCTGTGGAGCAGGGAGCCCGATGCATGACCTGAGCCGAAGGCAGGAGCTTAACAACTGAGCCACCCAAGTGCCCCTAGAACTTATTGACTTTATAGATCTTTTCAAAGAACCAGCTTTTGTTTTCATTGATTTTTTCTCTACTGACTTCCTATTTTCAACTTCATTGATTTCTGCTCTAATATTTATTATTTATTTTCTTCTGCTTACTTTGAATTTAATTTGTTCTTTTTTTCTAGTTTCCTAAGGTGGAAGCTTAGCAAATAGATTTTACATATTTCTTCTTTTTCTAGTATATTCATTCAATGCTATCTATAAGTTTCCCTCAAAGCCCCACTTTTGCTGTAATCCACAAATTTGTAAGTTGTGTTTCCATTTTATGCATTAAAATATTCAGTTCAAATTATTTTAAAATTTCTCTTTGAGATTTTTTTTCTTTCACACATGTGCTATTTAGAAGTATGTTGGTTTGATCTCCAAAATCTCCAGCTATCTTTGCTATTAATTTTTGGTAACAGAAATTAATTAGAATTAGTTTAATTCCATTGTGGTCTGAGAATAGACTGTATGATTCCTATTCTTTTAAATTTGTTAATGTGTATTTTATGGCCCAGTATGTGGTTTACCTTGGTCAATATTCCATGTGTATTTTGCTGTTGTTGGAAGAAGTAGTCCATAGATGTCCATTATATTCTGTTGATTGATGGTGTTATCAAGTTCAACAATGTCCTTACCGATTTTCTGCCTGCTGAATATTTCTGGCAGAGCAGTATTGAAGTCTCCAACTATGATAGTGGATTCACTGATTTTCCCTTGCAGTTCTATCAGTTTTCATCCTCTGCATTTTGATCCTCTGTTGTTCTGTACATATACATTAAGGATCAAAATGTCTTTTTCTAGAATTGACTCCTTTAACATTACATAATGCCCCTCTTTATCCCTGATAACTTTCCTTGCTTTGAAGTTTTCTCTGTCTGAAATTAATACAGCTACTCCTGCTTTCTTTTGATGAGTGTTAGCAGTGTATATCTTTCACCATCCATTTACTTTTTTGTTTTGTTTTTATTGTTATTATATTATTTTAGCTTTACACTTTGTCATCCATTTACTTTTAATATATATGTGTCTTTATATTTAAAGTGAGTTCTTGTAGACAACTCTAGTTGGGTTTGTTTTTTGATCCACTCTGATAATCTCTGTCTTTTGACTGAAGTATTTAGACTATTGATGTTCAAAGTGATTACAGATATATATTTGTTACTATTTTCTGTTTGTTGTCTTTGTTCTTTGTTCATATTTTTGTCTTCCACTCTTTTTCTGCCATCTGTGGTTTTAATTGAGCATTTCCTATGATTATTCCTATGATTATGTTTCCTCTCCTTTTAAAGCCTATCAGTTGTACTTTTTTTTTTTTTTACTTTTTGTAGTGGGTTGCCCTATACATTTATAACTAATCTCTCTGCTCGTCAGTCTCCACATCTCTCCATGATTCTCCCCACCTTACCCCAGTTATAGCAGGAGGGTCTTGAAGCAGATATAAGTTAAAAATTCTTAAAATGCATTTACAAAGACAAAGCAAAAAGGTCTACCAAAGCTAAATAAACTAAGCAAGAAAACCCCATTAATTTGCCATTTGCTGACTTGACTTTTTTAAAATTGGACAATATTCACATTCCAAGTGCATTCAAAGTGATTACAGATATAGTAGTATTAATCCAAGTTCACATTTCTATAACACTGTACTGCTTCATGGGTAGGAAAATACATTATAGTAACAAAATAATCCTAAATTCTCCCTCTTGTCTTGTATCGTTGCTGTCATTCATTTCACTTATACATAAGCATGCGTAAACATATATATATACATATATATTTATATGCATACATAATTGAATACATTATTGCTATATAATAACTATTGCTAATAATATTTTGAACAAACTGTCATCTGTTAGATCAATTAAGAATATGAAATATACAAGATTTTATTTTACCTTCGATTATTCCTTCTGCAAGGTCTTCCTTTCTTTAGGTAGATACTAATTTCTGACTTACATCATTTTCCTTCTCTCTAAATAACTTCTTTTAACATTTCTTGAAGGCAAGTCTACTGGCAACAAATTCCCTCATTTTTTGTTTGTCTGGGAAAGTCTTTATTTCTCCTTCACTTTTGGAGGATAATTTCTCAGGGTACAGAATTCTAGGTTGGTGGTTTTTTTCTTAATACTTAATATTTCACTTCACTCTCTTCTTACTTGCATGGTTTCTGGGGAGAAAGTCAGGTGTAATGCTCATCTTTTTTCTTCTATAGGTAAGATGCTTTTTTCCTCTGGCTTCTTCCAGGATTTTTTCTTTTTCTTTGATTTTCTGTAGCTTGATGATGATATGCCTAGGTGTAGTTTTTTGGATGTTTATTCTGCCTGGTGCTCTCTGAGCTGTGGTTTTGTGTGTTTGGGGGGAATTTTCATTAATTTGGGGAGATTTTCAGTCATTATTTTTTCAAATATTTCTTCTATTCCCTTCTCTCTTCTCCTTCTTGTCTTCCCATCACATGTATGTTACACCTTTTGTAATTGTCCTACGGTCCTTGGGTCTTTGTTCTGTTTTCTTCAGTCTTTGTTCTCTTTGCTTTTCAGTTTGGGAGCTTTATACTGCATCTTCAAGCTCAGTCACGTTCTTTCTTTCCTCAGCCATGTCCAGGCTATTAATGCACCCAACCAGAGCATTCTTCATTTCTGTTACAGTGTTTTTGATCTCTAGCACTTCTTTTTGTTTCTTTCTTAGAGTTCCTTTCTCAGCAATGGCTCCCTCCCAAGTTGCTGCTTGTGGGTTTCTATTTCGATAAGTTATGGTTCTCTGTATTTATTTATCTGTTGGTCTGTCCAATTTTGGGGGGCTGTGGTTTGCTCTATGACTTCACTTCTCTTATGGATCTTAAAGAGAGTTGACTTGTCATTTTGCTTAGCTTTTTACTTGTTAGGATAGAGTGGTGATGTCACGTTTCCTACAGGCCAGGCCAGAAACCGGAAGTCTCCCTCCTCTCGTTTTAATTGAGCATTTTTAAATATACCACTTTATCTCTGCTTTTCACATATCAGTTATAACTCTTAATTTGTTTTAATGGCTACCCTAGAAGTTACAAAATACATTTTTAAAATGTAAGTCTACTTTCAAATAATACTATACCACTTCACATGTAGTGTGGGTACTTTTCCCTTACCCATCTGCTGTAATCATGCATTACACTGTTACTGTTGTTGCTTTAAACAGAGTTATCTTTTTTTTTTTAAAAGATTTTATTTATTTATTTGACAGAGAAAGATACAGCGAGAGAGGGAACACAAACGGGGAGTGGGAGAGGGAGAAGCAGATTCCCTGCCGAGCAGGGAGCCCAATGCGGGACTCGATCCAGGGACTCCAGGATCATGACCTGAGCCGAAGGCAGTCGCTTAACCAACTGAGCCACCCAGGCGCCCAAACAGAGTTATCTTTTACATCACTTAAGAATGAGAAAAAATAGGCTCCCTGCTCAGCGGGAGGCCTGCTTCTCCCTCTCCCACTCCCCCGCTTGTGTTCCCTCTCTCACTGTGTCTCTTGCTGTCAAATAAATAAATAAAAAATCTTAAAAGAAATGAGAAAAAATAAAAAGATTGTATTTTACCTTCATTTATCCCTTCTCTGATGTTCTCCCTTTCTTTATGTAAATTAAGTTTCTGACCTTTATCATATTCTTTCTGCCTGTAGAACTTCTTTTATCATTTTTTTTTTTCAGGGCAAGTCTGCTGGTGATGAATTCCCCCCATTTTCGTTTATTTGAGAAAAGCTTTCTATCTTTTTCACCTGTGAACAATAATTTCACTGGATGTGGAATTCTGGGTTGCTGAGTTTTTTCTTTGAACATTTTAAATATTTCACTGCATTCTCTTCCTGCTTGCTTTCTTTATGTTAAGAACTCTGCTGTAATTCTTATCTTTGTTCCTCTATAGGCAAGGTATGTTCCCTCCTCTGGCTTCTTTCAATATTCTTCTTCTATTTGGGTTTTCTGTAGTCTGAATATGATGAGCCCAGGTGTGAGGTTATTTTGTTTGTTTTGGTATTTATTCTGCGTGGTGTTCTCTGAGCTTCCTAGATCTGTGCTTTGGAAACTTTTGGCCATTGATACTTCAAATGTTCCTTCTCCATTTTCTCTTTCTTGTCCTCTGGTATTCCAGTTATGCATATGCTACACCTTTTCATGTGGTCCCACAGTGCTTGGATGTTCGTTCTGTTTTTGTCATGCTTTTTCCCCTGTGCATTTCAGCTGGGATATTTCTATTGACCTATCTCCATGCTCACTGATTCTATCCTTGGCCATGGTTAGTCTTCGGATAAGCTCATAGAAGGCATTCTTCATTCTGTTGTAATGTTTCTGATTTCCCACCTTTCCTTTTTAATCCTTTTTAGAGTTTCCATTTCTCTGCTCACATTATCCATATGTTCTTGTATATTGTCTACTCTTCCCACTAGAGTCCTCAACATATCAATCATATTAGTTTTAATTCTCTGCCTGATATCCAACATGGGTGTCATATCTGAGTCTGGTTCTAATGATCGCTTTGTCTCTTCGATTTTCTTTTGCCTTTTGTCATGCTTTGTAATTTCCTGTTGAAAGTCAGATACGTGTTGAGTAATAGGAACCCATAAATGAAAATACTGAGCCACACACCTGATCTAGACTAGATTCTTGGTTGAATCAATGGGTCTATTTGGCTCTAAATCATTAATTGCTACTGGTTTAGTTGGGTGGTGACCCAAAGAATTTGGCTTTGCCTCTCTCAAACATAGAGTTAGAATCACAATTTAGCTCTCCTCACCCCAGCGGCTCAGCTATGAATGTTGCAATAGGTAAATTTCTTAAAAATAAATGAAGGGTACCTTCCAGGTACCCCAGATGCTTTAAGCAGCACCCAATGACATATTTAAGTATAGGGTCTGCCGGAACCACCACCCTCTCTTGAGAAAATAACCTCCCTAATTGCACGCTGACCCAAGATACATTCTCCCAAGTAAATAATACTCTGTTCAGAAGCATCCTAATTAGGTATTTACCTCAGAGATTGCAATGGCTTCACACTTCTCTCCAGGGAAAGTATTAAGCATATCAGGGCTGACATGACTGAAAAACAAACCAGCGTCAAGAAAATAAACCCTATTAATGATTTTCCATGAGATGGCAGAGGGCCAGGGCTCTGGGGAGGAAGCTGCTGGCCAACCGTGGAGTCAGGCAGCCTCCCTGCCTGAATGGAGGCAGCCCCTTTGGAGACAGCTCGGGGGGGAGGGCGCTGAGAGGCAGCCCGTCCTTGTCCTGCCTCCCCAGAGTCAGGAGTTGGGGCTGTGCAGGGAAGGCCTTTTGTCCACTCACAGACTGCTGAAACAAGAGCCGGCGTGTGAGCTGGGGCTCAGTCATTAGGAATCGTGTGTTAGATGAGACGGAAAGGGGTCCTCCTCTCTGTTCCCTTCTCTTGCTTCTCATGTTCCTGGGTCACCTGCAACCCCTGGGGGAGCCAGGGTGCCTCTGACAGCCTTGTCTGCCCACTCTCCTTCTGTCTTGTCCCTCTTGCTTCCTCTGTCTTTCACTTCTCCTGAACTCATCTCATGCTCCCTGCCTCTCCCTCCTTCCCTTTCCTTTCTTCCTTTCCATCTCAACAACTCCCTTTTCTGTTTTCCTTTTCTCTTCCTTCTTCCCTCTTCTTCCTCCCTCTTTTCCATCTCTCTGTGCCTCCTCCGGAACTCTAGGAAGTCTGGCCGGCCCTCACCAACCCCCCAGCAGATGTGCCCTGGCTGTGGTGCTCCCAGGGCAGGCCCTCTGGTGCTCAGAACACCAACCTCAGCCTCCCACCAGGACCTGACAGGAGATACCCCTCCAACCTCATTCTCTTCTTGCAGGCACCACCCACTGGGCCTCAGGATCGTAAAGTCTCATGGGCTGAAGTGCTGACACACTGTGAGGAATGCAGAGCCTGCCCTGGAGAGCCCTGGGGCGATTTCTCAGCACGTTGGATCCAACCACAGTCAGTGAAGAAGGCCCAGAGCACTTGGGGCCTCTTCTCGTCCGGGCTTATTCTCAGTGGCCCAAAGGTTATGCCCTTTTGTGTTCATCCTCAGAGCCCTTGTCTTCCAGCACCGAGGGGCTTCATCAGCACGGGCAGATTCAAAGGCACCTCAGAGACTGTCCATTCTGGAATTTGTAACTTGGGGTTTATGACTGGGAGGCTTTTATTAGTCAGCTGGGGCTGCCAGAGCAGAGCACTGAAGCCAACAGACAGCTATTTTCTCACAGTCCTGGAGGCTGGAAGTCCAAGATCAAGGTGTCACCAGGGTTGGCTTCCTCAGAGGCCCCTCTCCTTGGCTTGCAGATGGCCATCTTCTCCCTGGGTCTTTACGTGGTCTTCCTTCGGGGTGGGGGTGGGTCCTACTCTCTCCTCATAAGGACACCAGCCATATTGGATTAGGGCCCACCCCAGTGACCTCATTTTAACTTCCTCTTTAAAGACCCTGACTCCAAATGCAATCACTTTCTGAGGTACCAGGAGTTAGGACTTAAACATACGAATCTGGGGGGACACAACTCAGCCTGTAATAAAGTTTGTGGATAAAATCAGGGGGAAATAGAAAGGGAAAAACTGCATTTTTATTTTTACTAACTTACTGAAATGTAGCGTTTCCTTCCTACATCACAAATGTGCGCAATAAACCACACATGCATTAACAGCACCTGTGATGTTGTGACTGATAAAAATCACAAATATTTTCACATCAAATTATGGTTCTCACAGATACCCTGAAATACTGTCTGTGCTCATAACCACTTTGAAATTGCAGTTGTTATGCCCACTGCTGGGGGACTTACTCTTTACTCTACCTATTAAGAGGTACATACGGTACTACATAACAAAATTGGTTTTCTCAATATGTTGATAATTTTATGACAATATAATTGGTTTCCCTTGTATATTTGATTTTATTTTATACACTTCAAACATTATTCTTACAGGATGTCTATAAGCCTCACCAACTACCAAAGGGACCGATTTCAAAACTTCACTTTTACATGGGAGGAAAATGGAGCTCAGAGAGGACAATTCACTTGTCCATAGTCACACAGCAAGTTAGTGGAAGGGCTGGGGCTGGAGCACAGGTCTCATGATCCCTGGTGCATTGTTTGGTCCACTCTGCCCTATTTGCTAGCTGTTCTCCCCTGATGAAGACCGGTATAAAATCCTTAGCCATGATAAGAATTTTCCAAACACCTGCAGATTATGAGTATACGCCATATATTCCTCAGATGTGTGACCTTCAGGGGCACCCTTCCCTTTAATAGCCAACTAGCCTCATCCCCTTTCTGAGGGATGGAAGGAAGGCCAGCTTTAACTGCTTCCCCTATCAACGTATTAGGGAGGTCTCAGGGATGCATGTGGTTTCCACAAATGGGTACCTGTTTTCTCTGATCGCACCATCTAGGAGGGCACCCAACTCATCCTGGTTTGTCTGGAACTTTCCCAGTGCTAGCACCGAAAGTCCCATGACCTGGGATGCACCCCCCCACTCCGCGCTAGCAGGGGTGTTTGGCCACCCCACCCCACAGCCAGTTACTTCATCCCTTGGGGCATCTCTCACCATCTCATTTATTGGCCTATCCAGGCTGCTCTTTGCCCAGCCTGTGTGGTTCTCCAAAGTCCAGCAAAAACCAGGCTATCTCCTGCTTTTCTGTTTCTCTGAAAGACTTAGGAATTATATTGTAGGAAAGAGAGTAACCTAATATCTGAGAGGGGATCTCAGGGCCCCAGGCCATAGGCTCATTCTCTTTCCTTGGCCCCCAACCTACTGCTGCTTGGTGTGGGTCAGTGTGTGACCTGTGGTGCTGAGGGTCACCCCCCTTTCCCCATCAGGAGCCCCTGACCATGACCCTTTGCCCTCTGCTCTCTTGGGGATCAGACAGCTAACGTCCTTCCCACTTCCCAGTCAATATCCTGATCTTTCTCAAAGGTGCTTCTCTGGTGTGAGGATCAGTTCCAACATTATTACACAGCACAGCTCAGCTTCTAATTCTCACTCTCCCCAGCTTGGCTTCACCTCTGCACAGTGAGAACATTCATTGATGTGGTTTTCTCAAAATGATCAAAGCTTCCTTCCCTCCATTCCTGGAGCAAGGCAGCATTAAAAGAGCAATTTGCCCTGGTCCCGACCCCGGGGGCAGTAGAAGATATATTTGCGTTATTGCTGCAAGCATTCTTTTATTCATTCAAGATGGATTTATTGAGACCTACAATGTGCTGGGCACCGAGCTGGGATGTGTAGACACAAAGAGGAACAAGATCTTAAGACTGGTTTTCTGCTAGTAAGCGAGGTAGACCATTACTAGCGACCATCCTATGACATGGCCAGGGTTATATGGTGCAATCTAGCAGGTGCTGGGTGAACCAACCAAGGATGAGGTAGGTTCCATCCTGGTGATGGGCTGGAGGGCGGGGAAGAGAAGGTGCAGTGTCCTGACTCTCAAAAGGTGGGTCTATCAGCAGCATCACCTGGGAATTTGTTGGAAATGCAAATTGGCAGCCCAACCCCCACCTCCTGAATCAGAATCTCTGGGGCTGGGGCTCAGGCACCTGCATGCTAAGTAGGCCTGCAGAGAAATTTAGAACAACTGAAGTTCTCCAGCCAGTGGCACAGTGGATGCTGGGGTGCCCTCTCCAATACCCTTTACAGGTCAGCGCAAGCATCCCCGAGCTGCCCCCTTCTCTGGAGAATTGCCCTCTGCCAGGAAGTCGCCTCAGCCAGGAGGTTACCTCCATCCCCACCCCCACAGATTGCAGCCAATGACTGATGGAGCCACAGAGAGCTGCTGTCTTTGCCTCAGGTCTGTGCGTGTAGCAAGCTCCGGGGTGGGGGATGGGCGGGGTGCGGGGCATGATGCACAGCTTTGCATATGTTCAGACTGAAGCTCGTCCCCAGCTAAATCCACACTCTTGCTCAGCTTGGACCCTCCCTTATCCTTCTTTCCTCCTGCCCTTTCCCGTAAATCACTTGAACAAGAAACCCTGTCTCAGGCTCTGCTTCTAGGCACCAAAGTCAAAGGCTTCACTGAGGAAGGAAGCTTGAAGGAGGAACATCCAGGCGGAGGGAACAGAATGTGCAAAGGCATGGAGATGTAACCCAGCTCCACAGGGTTGCTTACCCATCCGGTTATTTCATATGGGTGGAATGCGGGGTACCTGGGAGGCAAAATCTGAAAACTTTCCAAGTCCTGCAAGGGAGTATCTGTATCCCGGGGCAGCGAGATGCCCCTGAGAGGTAAGGTAGGATGGGGTGCGAGTTGATTTGCATTTTGGACAAATCACTCTGGCAACAGTGGAGAGATGGCTTGGAGACCAGACCATTTAGGTGGAGATTTCAGCAGTCCCATCCTAAATGGTGAGGGCCACACCTAAGGAGCTGAGGGAGGAGGGTCAAGAGGAGATCCACTGGTAAGAGGTACAGAAGGTAGAGGCACATCTGCTGGGTGTGGTCATCAGCCACTGTGGTCCTTTCAGTGCCATGGGCAGAAAGGTGCAGGGGACACCAGTGGCTGGGAGGTGGGGGATGGGGTGAGGAAGGGTAGAAGGGTGTATAGAAACAGCTCTGTGAAGCCTGGCTGAGGTGGGACAGAGACAGGCAGGCACAGGCGCCCCTCTGGAGCATGTCATGGTCAGATAGGACAGCTGGCCATAGCTGGCTTCAGGCTGGGCTTCCAAGCGAAGCAGAGCCACCTGGACGCAGGAGATTCTAAAGGTGACCTTAACCTCATGCACCTCGCTTGAACTGTCTGAGTTACCTGCCTGAGCAGAGGGTGAAGACACAGAGAAGTTACATGTATTATCACACATTCTCAACCTCACACCTCAGCCAGGCATCAGCAGATCAGTTTGTATGTACCTGGACAGAAGGGCGATAATTTAATACAGGTGACATTATTTGAACATGCATTTTTCACTGGTGGAGATGCAAGTACATTCTCCAAGGTAGTTTTTAGCAATGCTTTAAAGAGATGATCTAATCAATCACTTCGGATTCCCCTGCTGCTTATTGGAGCCATCGATCATGATGAATTCTCTCGGTGTTAATGGGCATCATCAGTGCTTCCATAGGATTCTCCCTGCACCTCAGCTTTAAATAACAAGATTGTTATTTTTGATTCCCCCCTCCCCCTACTGCTTCATGTCTGGGAGACCCTCACCTTGAAAGCACTTCTCCCTCTGGTTCACCCAAAGAAAGTCAATTTGCCCCAGATTTGGGGACTGGAACTAAGCCAAGATGCCTTTACATAGACGATTTAGGGGTTGGGCTTAATTGTAGATGTTCTAATGTCTTTGCAAAGGTTGCAACACGTCCCTCCTGGTGTTAAATATTTATCTTCTTCCCAAGGCCAGAATTAGCTATGTGCTTGGGCTTCCCCGGGGATCTGGCAAGTTGCTGGGGCTCCCAAGGAGCTCCATGTGGCTGTAGTGCTGGGAAGCATGGTGATCTGTGAGGTGGTCCTCCTTCAGTTGTGAAGACGATATAAAATAGTACCCAGCTATTACCTCCCAGTGATTATTCTATTTGACCAAGAAAATTTGAATCAGAAGAGCATGTGTCCCATATCGGTCCCCTAAAGCAAGCGTTCCCTGAGGACCAGTGAGATTAATGGGCTCAAGAGAATGGCAAGGACTGAAGGAGTGAATGAATGAGTGGAGGAGATCACACGGGCCATAGGATGGGGTGCAGGATGCACACTCTCAGCCTGGCAGAGTCTAGTTTCAGCCTCCAGCACCATAGTTTTGTCTAGCCAGCCTTGACTCTGATCTTGGGTTCAAAAACTTCTCCCCAACGACCCTCCCTGTCAGCCCATCTTTATTGCTAGCCTGGTCTCTGTCGTTTCTGGTTTTGGCTCATCCCCCACCCCCAGGAGTAATGGGGTGCAGCATGTCTGTGCAGGGGGGCAGGGAGAATGGGACCCAGGGCTCATATGGACCCCTCGCATCATCTTTGGATCAAGAGAAGAAAGAAGCCATAATGTGGACAAGAGGGCTTTGGGATGACAGTATTTGTCAAGTTCCCTCATTTGTGTGATCCCCAACCCTCACTGCCACTTCCAAGGGAAGAGTGTGGGTTGAGTGAGTGAAAGAGTGAGAGAATGAATGGACCTTAACTGCACCTTTCTTCTTCTCCATGTCATCGGACCATCACTCTCTTGGCTTGGAATGCTCTCTGCGTGCCTCATTCTCCATCTCCTCCCTCACCATCTTGGAGACTAGCTCAAATGTCACTTGTACATGTCCCTCTTTTGATCTTTCTGAAAGACAAACATGACACTGTCACCTCTGAATTTAGAACCTTTAAATGCCTCCTCAAATCCATTCAGCAAATACTGAACTGGTGCAAACATTGCAATATGTTTCCCAGTACTTGGGACGTAGCTGGGTACCAGGCAAGACTGTGGCTAAAGTTGGTCTCCTCATGGAATGTGCATTCTAGTACCGGAGAGAGCCCTTGGACGAGAAAAAATAAACCAGAAGTTTCCAGATGGTAGTGTTCGGAGCAGATAATCTTGGGATGGCAGATGGGAGGCCCACATTAAGTGCTCTTTGTAGCCACACTCATCCTCTTCACCTTTGCTGCCTGTTTCTGTCTCTGAATCTCTCTCTCTCTCTGACATACACAGCTCCAGCTTTCTCAGGTCACAGGAAGCTAGAAGAAGCATCTGGGTCATTGGTTTATGACAACATGAAATGGAACTTCCATGGGGCATGCCAGAGATGTTAGTTTAGGGGAGAGGAAAGGCCTTGATCAAGGGAACTCAGGAAGGGAATATTTGTCCAGGGTCTACTGAAGAAAGGCAATAGGGTCCAGGGGTAACCTTGCCTCCCCTTCAGCCTCTGTCTTCCCCTCCACTCCTTTCAGATCAGAGTCTGTACAGAGATGGCAGTTGGTGAGCCTTGGGGAAAAAAATTGTTTTTCCCTGTTCTATGAGCCAGAAGAGCTGGGTTCTAGTCCTACCTCTGCCCAGGCAATCTCAGGAAAACTCCTTTGTGGGCCCTGATTTCCTCATCCCTGAGATGACAAGGTGGCCCCTTCCAGCTCTGAGTTTGAGCAGGCATCTCACTTCCCTGAAGCTCAGTCACTGCTCCTCAGCAGCTCCCTCACAGGGGTCAGCACCAAAAAGTAGCTTGTGATTTGAAAAACCTTGGCAGGGGGCATTTGTTCAGTTAAGACTTTCAGAGGCTCTGTTATGTCTTGTGACACCTGCCTTCTCCATCGACTTTCTTCTGTTCCTGGTAATCAAGAGGAGGGTAGAATTCCAAAATAAGAAAAGCAGAGATGCAGAACAAACCTGCAGGTCTCTGCTGGGATGGTCATTAGGGTGAACGCTAGGTATTTCCACCAGGATTGTATCTCCTGCCCCTTGGGTGGTTGGATGGGGCCATGTGATCACTGATGGCCAGTAACTTGTGAGTGGAAGTGATGCACCTCACTTGCAGGCCAGAGCATTTAGGTCACAGTTGAAACCCTTCAGAGCTCTTGACAGTATTGGAGAAAGAATCTGCTCTGTCAGTCTGGGTCTCTGAATGACCAAGTTCAGCAGAGCCTCCAGCTGACCCTAGATAGATGAACAACATAAGAGAGAAATAGCCATTGTTACCTTAGGTCACTGAGATTTGAGGTTTCTTTGTTACTACGTCATAACACCCCGTGTCCTGACTATTACACAAACCCAGATTCTGTTAAGATCAGTGGAGAACATGGTTGCTTTGCCCTGAGCAACTTTCATTTCCCTTCCCCAGTCAGCCCTTTCTGAGTCAGCTGGACATGAAAGCAGCCAAGGAAGGAACAAAAAGAGCTTGATCTCTCGGGGATGAGTGTGAAGGCTTTCCCCAACTTGTTATTTTACCTGCCAGGAAAAAAAAAGAAAATATCCATTAGGAAATTATCTTTAAGAGCCCCATGTGAGGGCAGAGAACTTTCCTCATTGTTTGCAGTAATGTTGGTAGATGACATGCTTTACTATGAATACTATCAAGAGGGGTTATTATCGTAGTCCAACTCACTGTTTGCCTCAGACTTTTATTACCAGGGAAAGCTAAGTACATGCATAGGAATTTTAATGTCTAACCAAGACCCCACAGATGATTTCAAAAACAAAACAAAACAAAACAAAACCAATTGTATGGACTTAGGAAGAAATTTTAGCAGAAAATTTCCCGATAAGAAAACTCTACTACTAGAAAATTTTCATATACCATCGTAGTGGCTCATTATCCCTAAAGCAGAATTTGGGGTGTGTTCAGTATAGGACCCACTGGTACTTCACTTGGCAAGCAGTGTCAAGACAGTCATAATTTCAATTTCAATTTCAATTTATATTAATTAAGATTAAATATAATGAAAAGTTTAGTTGCTCAGTTGCGCTAGCCACATTTCAAATGCCACTCAGATATAGAACAGTTCCCTAGCTGCAGAAAGTTCTATGGACAGCACTAGATAGCAGTAGTTTTCAAATTCCTTGCTAAAAGGAAATCTTGTGAGAAGGTCCCCTGTGTGAAACAGATCCAGAGAGATGTTCTGAGTCCCACCTGTCCTCCATCTCTCCTGACAGTCTCTCAGGAGGCTATAAGGAACCCCGCAGAGCAGTTTGAGAACCACTCAGCCTATATGCGCTCTTCCCCACCCGCAAATGGCCTCCCCGTCCCCAACACAGTGAGTTTCCTCTCCCTAACATGCCCTTCCCTCTGCTCTGCCTGTTTAATCATGTTAACCATCCTCTAAGACCCAGTTGGTAGGCCACGAAGCAGATCCCACTCAAAAGTGGGGTTAGTCACTCTCTGTATTCTTTACCGGTGCATCAGCTGCCTTGAATTGGGCCTGTCTCCCCAACTACGAGGACAGGGACCAGATCCTGGCATCGTTGTTTCCATGGCACACGACAATCCTTGGGGGATGTTAGTGGAGTGGATGAACACAAGTGTGGCGGGACCTTGCAATGGGCCTGTCTCCCCAATTGGACTGTGGGGCCGGGGTGCTATCTCGTTTTCTCAAGAAAGCAAACTCACATTGACCCACTGTGTAAGCACAATTGGGTCCTGTTTCTCAGATCTGTCTCCAGTGCTGGTGGGCAAGGATACTGTGGCTGGGCAGGGCCTGGAGCTTAGCAGGAGCTCAGCTCATTCTTCCCTCTTACATATACTTGTCAGGCGCCTACTGCATGCATGGGAGCAGTGAGAACTGGGGACAGAGCCCTGGTAAAGCCACATAATCCTTTGCCCTCATAAAGTTCAAGCCCTAACTCTCAGCATGACTATATGTGGAAATGGAGCTTTTAGGAAATAATGAAGGTCAAATGAGGTCATACAGATGAGGTCCTCATTTGATAAAATTGGTGGCCTTATAAGAAGAGGGGGAGAGAGGGAGAGATCGCACAGATAAGCACACAGCAAGAAGACGGCCATCTGCAAGCCAAGACGGTTCTCACCAGAACCCAACCAGGGTGGCACCCTGATCTCAGACGTCCAGCCGCTGGAACTGTGAGAAATAAATGTCTGTTCCTTGAGCCCCCATCTGTGGCATTTGCTATGGCAGTCTGAGTAGACTAAGACACCTCTGTAGGGACTTTGGCTTTTACTCTGAGATGGGGGCCATGGAGGTTTTCGGTAAGTGGCGTGGACTGACCTCTGCTCTAGAGGGATTCATCTGGTTTCTGTGCTCAGAACAGAGGGGATGAGGGGACAGGTGGAAACAGAGAGACCTGAGGGAGGGCTATTGCAAACATCAGGCAAAATCCATATGGCAGGATACCATTCAGCAGTAAAAAATACTGCTGATACCTGCCACAACATGGAAGAACCTCAAAAACATTCTTCCCTCCCACAAACATGCGTTAGGCACCTACTGCGTGCATGGCCGTAGTTAGTACTGGGGACGGAGTCCTGGCAAAGAGAAAGAAAACCAGCCACAAAGACCACATGTTGTATGATTCCATTTATATGAAATGTCCAGAAAAGACATGACGAAAATGTCCCCAAACAAAATTATGGTGATGGTTGCATAACCATAAATTTACTGAAAATCATTGGTTTGGACCAGGGCAGTAGTGGGGGGGTGGGGTGGTGAGAAGCAATCAGATGCTCTTCTGTGGGTGCGGCAAATGGGATTTGCTGACATATTGGCCATGGGATGGGAGAGAAAGGGGAGCCCAAGATTGATCTCCATGCTAATACTCATAGCACTTACCTGTTGCAGACCCGGGTCCAAGCCTCTTGCAAATATTAACTCCTTTAATCCCCATAAAAATCCTATGAGTTAAAAACTATTTTCTTCATCTTTTTTTTTTAAAGATTTTATTTATTTTTTTATGTGAGAGAGAGAGAGGGCGCATGAGCAGGGGGGAGGGACAGAGGGAGAGGGAGAAGCAGACTCCCTGCTGAGCAGGGAGCCTAACTCAGGACTCCATCCAAGGACCCCAGTACCATGACTTGAGCCGAAGGCAGATGCTTAACTGACCGAGCCATCCAGGAGCGTCCCTATTTTCCCCATCTCACAAATGAAAAGACTGAGTCACAGGAAGGTAAAGCACCTTGCCCACGGTCACATATTTAGGGCGACTCCAAGGATCTAGATGAGCGGAGTTGACATGTACTAAGATGAGACAAAGCGGTTAGAGCAGCTGATTTGTGGGATAAAAGATCGGAAGGGCAGTGTGGACACGTCAAAGCTGAGAGGCCCCCCTGGCTGTGTGCAGTGAGCCATGGCATGATCAGCTCCAGAGTTTACAGGAGGGGTCTGGGGTACAGACATAAATTTAGAGTCGTCAGTGCATCCATGGTATTTAAAGCCCTGAGTCTCAGCCGAGGAGTGAGTGTAGACAAAGAGGAGAAGGGGTCCCGGAGTCCCCTACCATTTAGAGGTTGTTGAGATGAGAAATGAACAAGAGGTTGGGGGACCAAGTGGCCGGTGGGGCGGGAGGAAACCCAGCAGAGGGTGGTTCCTGGGCAGCAGGGGGTGAGTGTCTCGAGGGACCGGGAGGTGGCTGTGGTAAAGGCTGCTGACAGGTCACACCAGGTGAGATCAAAAAGCCAGAGCACTAGGAGGCCGAGGCCCCGGCTCCTGCTGGCACAGAGCTGAGCAGAGCCCCTACACCAGTGTTCCTGGTCATTGCATGAGCTGACACAGGGAGGCTAGGTGGCCTCCGAGACAGAGGGACCCGAGCACTCTGAACCCTATGGAGGTTTAGGCCCAGGCAAACATGAGATATGCCAGGGTGGCCCCTCTCCAAGGTCATATTTAGGGGACACCACCTATCCTAGGAGCACTCTTCTTCCTTCCAAACCAACAGAGGAAAGCAAGGATTCTGAACTTGCCTGCGACCTTGGCACCGAGGTGACAGGGTCGGAGGGGAAGGATCAGTGAAGCGGCTGGTCAAGGAGCCAGATGAAGACCATCTCCCGAACTGTGCTGTGGGAGAAAGTGTCTGTGGGTGTATGAGGATGAAAGAAGCTGGAACATCGGGGCTCAGCTTGCTTTGCTGCAGGACTCCCTTGCCTAATCATAAAACAAAAGGCATTTTTTACTTAGAAAGGCAATTCTGAGCTGTCCCAGCCCGATGGGATCCCGTGGGTTGGGTCAGAGCCCTATGCGGCGAGGAACGAGATGCCAGGGGTGGTGGTGGGCTCTCTGTGGGGAGTCTGCCCATCACGGGGCACCGGGTTTTCTGCCCCACCCTCGGGACAAACAAGAGGTGAGGACAGAAATTCCAGTTTCCAGACATGAGTCAGCACACCTGGTGATTCTAAGAACTCCAGGCGATGACGAAGTCTCCCTTTAGCCAGGCAGATGGAGCCTCAACACGGAGATTTGGGTAATTAGTGTAATTTGGGTAATTAATTGGCCTGATTTGGTCTCATCTGGACTCCACAGTTCTCCCTAACATTGGAGATACAATTAGAGGTTGTACATGTTTCCCTATTGACCCGCTTGACGGAGACTCCTTCTGAGTATCCCTGACAGGGTGTGAATGACTTCATCCGGCTGATAGAGTGAAATGCAGCGTCTGTCCTTTCCGCCCTGTGGTTGGTGTGTGGAGAACGGCCGACCGGAGACCGGCTCCTGGCAATCCCAAGGCAATTTATATGGGGGCCGGCAGTCAGGCTAGACAGTCTTCAAGATCCCATCTGTATGAGTCGGCCAGGGCGGCCAAAACAAAGAGCCACAGACTGGGTGGCTCCCACAACAAAGATGGATTGTGTCACGGTCCTGGAGACCAGAAATCTGAGATCAAGGTGTTGGCAGGGCTGCTTTTTTGTGGGGCCCTTCTTCTTGGCTTCTAGATGGCCTCCTTCCCCCTGTGTCCTCACATGGTCATCCCTCTGCACCTGTGTCCTAATCTCCTCTTCTTAGGACTATATGACAACAGTCATATCAGATCAGGGCCTACCCTAATGACCTCATTTAACTTAATTCCCACTCTAAAGACCCTGTCTCCAAATACAACCACGTTTTCTGAGGCCCTGGGAGTCAGGAGTTCAACACAAATCAGTCCACCACCTCATCCAATCCCGAGATTCAAAGATTCTGGGTCCCCCTCTTTTGCTAACTCCCCACGAACTGAGGTGCAACATTCCCTCTCTGGGCCTGTTTTCGCCTCTGCTCTGCCTCCCTCAATCGGGAGGCACAAAGCAGTTCATGGACAAGAAAGTGCTTTGTCAAGTCCACAGCACTGGTCCTCGGAGGGACAGCACCACCCCTAGGGAGCACTTTGGAAATCTGTGGCTGTGTGCTTTGGGTTGTCACAATAGTTAGGGGACCTCATTGCATATAGTGGGCAGGATCCAGGGAGAAGTCCTGCTTCATGAGGGACGGTCCCATAGCATGAACTCTCCTCTGTGCCTTCATGTACATGAAAAACAACCACCCATCATCGTCCAAACCTAGCACCGAATTCTATGGTACATATAAACACAAAGTATTGCTTTTTTTTTTTTCTCAAAGTTTAAATGTATGCTTTTTATGGGAATGCATTGCCAGGCAAAGTGAGGGAGGGTTGTGCCTTATTTGGTTCAGAACTTTATCAAAAATTGTTCTCCACTTCAGAAAACTCACATTTTCTACAACACGCATTTAGCCAACGAATCTCTAACGCAACTCTATTCGTGGTGCTTGAGTCATTGATACAATGTCCCTATGCCAGGTTTTGCATATGCGTCGCTGTCTCATCCGTTCTAGTTAGAGACGCAGGTGTCTACCTCATTATGTCTCCTAGGATAGCCATGAAATATATTATCCTACTTTACTGTTCTTCTATCCTGTGTATCACAGACAGGGCATTATGTATTTTCTGGAAATTATGAGTTGAGGGGTTATCTTATCTCCAAAATTCACTTAAAGATTTTAAAGGGAGTACAAAATATTCTTAAATGGGGGGCTATTACACAGGGGTTGAGAAATTCTGCTTTAAGGCACGGCGTGGGTGCTAACTTTAGCTGGGCTGGTCAGCAGTGACAGCCTTGGGGGTTTTGCATTTCTTTTTTAAGATTTTATTTATTTATTTGAGAGAGAGCAAACGAGAGAGAGCAGGAGCAGGGTGGAGGTGCGGGGAGGGGCAGAGGGAGGAGAAGCCGACTCCCCGCTGAACAGGGAGCCCCACACAGGGCTCGATCCCAGGACCCCAAGATCATGACCTGAGCCGAATCCAAGAGTCAGACGCTTAACCGAATGAGCCACCCAGGCGCCCCGGGATGGGGGGGTTCCCCATTTCTTCAGCCTCCTGGCATAGCTGCACCTGACATGATGACTCCCCCAGGGTGACCCCATGTCAGTGGGGCACCCTCAGAAGGAAGGTGCTTCTTTGCTTTTCTCATTTCTCCTGCCTCCAACACCAGCAAGGCACTGGGGTCTGTGTTGGCCACCACTCCTTACTTTTGACAACAGGGCTGGTCCCCCCAAGGCCCCTGGATGTCTGTCACCCTGGCACGGGGGGCCTGGGCGAGAGACAGAGCACGGCTGGAAGAGCAGCTCCTCTGAGCCGGCGACCTGTGCCGAGCAGCGGGCAGCAGTCTGAGAAGCCGGGTCACCTGGAGGCCCCGGGCTGGGGCCAAACCGTGGAGCTGTGTTGTCACCGGCGACGTCACTGGGCGGACTGGGGCCCCCCACACGGTCGGCGCCCTGGGGCAGGCCAGGTGCTGCCCTCTGCCACTTGTTTGTGTTCCAGCTTTGCTCCCGGCCTGGGTGCCAGTCCCTCCCCAGGCTTGGGGCCTCGGGCTTCATTAGTGGAACAGCACACACATGAGGTCTGTCTCCCCGGGGACAGCCACCGTCCCCCGGGCGCTGCCGATGAGCAGGCAGCTTCTGCCCCTGCCTCTCCCCCCGACCCCGCTTGCTTTTCCTGGTCTCACTGCTGCAGGTGGCACGGCAGGTCCACCAGAGGGAGGCCTCCTGGGCGCCACACCAGAGGCGGTCCTGCGGGCACCCCCGCCCCCCCCTGGAGCGCCCGCTCTGAATTTCTTGGGCCTCTGTGACAATCCGTTCTCCGCCCCCTCCTCTTCCAGGTCATTCCCCACAGGCCTCCAGCTGAGAATCGCCAAGCAGAAGCCGTGCCCCTTCCTGGACGTGCACCCCGTCCACTCAGCAGGGTCTCAGCTCTTACTGAGACACACTCCTTGACTGTGTCCACCACCTGCATTGGTGCTCATCAAAATGCAGCTTTCTGGGCCGCCTTGGCCCTAGAAAAAGCCCAATTTCTGCGCCTGTGGCCCCGGAATCTGTATTTTAATATGAGCTCCCTTGGTGACTCTCCTGTCCCTTAAATTTGGGCAACCCTGACCTACAGAATAAAGCCTAAATGTCTTTATGGCCCCGACAGCTTTCACAACTGGGCTCTGGCCTACCTATGTAGCCTCATTTTCCACAGCTGGACTCACATCGAACTGTGACTATGCAATAAATATCTATGGGACGGGTACAAGGATGGATGGATAAATAGTTGGATGGATAGGTGAATAGGGGAATAAATAGGTAAGTGGATGAGTGGATGGAGGAATGAATGACTCAGTAAGTGGAGGGAGCCAACTTAGAAATACTTAGATCAATCCATCAATCAATCTCTATGGAACCTCTTCTATACAAGTATTGTGCTGGGTAGAGGAGAGGAGGGCTAAAGGAAAAATGAGCTGCTTCCAGAGAAGTAGATATAATCTTTGTCTGAATGTTTCAAATACGCTGGACCCACACCCATGAAAACAGACGCCTCTTTCTCTAGATCTGATATTTATTGACACCTGTCACACCCAACATCATGGGCTCTGTCCCCTCCCAGTTCCTCTACTTACACGTGCTCGTCCTTCTGCCTAGAAGAACTCTCCCTCGTTTTCCCCCTTGCAAACTCATATATATCTTTTTTTTTTTAAGATTGATTTATTTATTTGGCAGAGAGGGAGAGAGAGAGCACAAGCAGGGGGAGGAGCAGAGGGAGAGGGAGAAGCAGGCTCCCGCTGAGCAGAGAGCCCCACCTGGGGCTTGATCCCAGGACCCGGGATCACGATCTGAGCCAAAGGCAGACACTTAAGCCTGAGCCACCCAGGTGCCCCTCATACACATCTTTTAAGACAAGGTCAAACAGCACCTCTTCTGGAAGCCTTCTCTGATTCCCTCCTGGTGAGATATATTTCTACAGCACAGGGTCAGACCACGATCATAGCCCACACCTCACCTTGTCCTGTCCTCTTCCTTTTAACCTCACCTGGTAACCCCGCCTGCACCCCACATCATCAAACCCCGGGGGGGGGGGCAGGGACAGTGTCTTACTTATCTTTAAAACCCCAGCAACCAAAACTATTCCTGGTACCTTTGCTCAGGAAACATTTATGTAACCTTAAGTGGTCTCTTGGACACCAATTTCCCATCTCTTCTTAATTAGGGTTCTGCCTTCGGCTGCTGGGCTTCATTTAAACCTTGGTCATTAAAAAGCTGTTCCTCTGTTTCCTCTGCATGGTTCATATTTAGCCAAAGAGATTTATTTCTCCAATAAACCCCACTCTCCAGACAGCCGCATTCATCTGCTCCTCCTACTGAGGAAAGAAAGGAAGTCACCTAGAACTCTGGCGCTGGTGAAAGCAGAAAAAATGACCAGAGAAACTTGTTTAAACCTCACTGCCACTTGTTGATCAAGGTCACTTCCCCGGCATTTGCCTCCTTTGTTTGCAGGGTTCAATAAGATTCTTTGGCAGGGGCGAACGTCAAAATTATTTTCTTTTTTCTATTAACTGCTTTAATTGTTTAATATGAAAAAAAGGAACACGCAGGTTTATGTTCCAAGAGGGCGGCTGACCCATCAGGAACTGCAGAGATGACAGGTGTGGTTGTTAGCAAACCCAATAGGCTCCGAGCTCCAACTTCAGAAATGCAGGTCAGGGATGCGTCCCAGTTCTTGGTGACCCAAGACCACTGGAGAATTTCTGCCCGACACTGTAAATTCAGGTATGAATTCAGTCTTAAGAGGTGGGATGGAGACCCAGCTGATTTTTCTGTTTTCCTGGTTAGGAATTTTATACATCTGAGGATTCTTGCTACCAAACTTCTTTCAGCCCAACTGATCTGGTGGAGAGGCTACTATATTCTCTGCCAACTTAGCTCCCATAGAATTCAGGGGTTTGGGGGGAGGGGAGGATGCCAAATACTAAGTGGGCTGTCCAGGCACTGAGTCGGACACAAACAATATAGCCTTGCTCCTAGGACTCTGAAATGCAAGGTGAAGGACGAACTTTGTAAGTCACCTTGTCCAATCCCTCCTTTCCATGCTTGAATTCCCTTTGTGACTTTCCCAGCAAATGATGATTCTCTAGCCCCCATACAATCACTTCCAGTGCCAGGGAACTCATTACCTCTCTGGCAGCCCGTTCCATTTTCTGACCGGTCTGCTAGCCAGCTTGTTCGTATGTTAAGCGGACATCCGTGTCTCTGTAACTTCTAGGGGTGATGGCCTGCTTGTAGAGAAAGTGTTCAAAGCTTCACGGTTCCCCCTGTTCAAGCTAATCATCCCTGGTTCCCTTATACTACTTCTGTAGGGGGTTGGGGACCTACATTATTTTTACCTGTTTCCCACACAGTGGAGGTTTTCTGACAATGAGCCGTTTGGGCAGAGCTCCTCAGTGCCATAGTTCACTTGCTTCTCCCCAGGATGGCACGTGACCCCAAGTGGTGGCAGTCACCACCTCAGGACTTGGCATAGTGCTGGGCACATAGGGGTATGCAACAAATATTTATTAGATGGATCCAAGGATGGGTGGATAAATAGTTGGCTGGATGGGTGAGTGGGTGAATAAATGAACAGGAAAGTGGATGAATGAATTAATGAACGACTCAGTTAAGTGGAGGGAGCCAACTTAGAAATATTTAGATCAATCAATTAACATGTATGGAACCTCTTCTATACCAGTATTGTGCTGGGTAGAAGAGAGGGGTGCTAGGGGCCGAATGAACTGTTTACAGAGGAGTAGATACATTTGTGTCTCAATGTTTGAAATAAACTGGACTCAAAACCCATGAAAACAGCCTCCTCCTCTAGATCTGATATTTATTCACACCTGTCATATAGCAAGTCACCAGCAGCAAAACTTGGTTCCCAGAAATTCCATCCTATGATTCGGGATTGAGAAAGTTAGAGCTAGAAGGGGTATTAGTGATCAATTGGTTGAGCCCTGTCTTTTACAGGGGACATGGAAATGGAAGTGTCCCCCCACAAAGTCACTACAGGAAGGTAATGCAAGCACCAACTCTGGATCTCCCAGACTAGCACCTCTTTCCAGGATTTATTCTCTGTTCATGTGTCTTATTCCACATTTCATATGGATTTGCTCCAAAATGTCTGCTTTGCATTGACCTTGCAGACCTGGCTGGTTTTGGATTCCATAGACATCATTTGTTCATTCATTCATTCGTCACTCAGTCACTCTCCAGCCAGCCATACTTGGGGAATATTTATTATGTATCAAGCCCTGTGCTAGGCTTTGAGGGTAGATGAATGAGACAGGGTCCCTACCGTGGGAGAATCTAGCAGGGGAGAAGGACCTATAAATAAACAAAAGGCAATGTACTCAAGCTATAAATTGGGAGTGAGTGTCGAGAGGAAGAACTAGCTATTTCTGCTTGGGACACAGAGAGAGCCCCCCAGGCTTGATAACAACGAATGGGTCTTGAAAGATCAGTAGGAGTTTGCTGATGGATAGGTAGGGGTAGGCATTTGAAGCAGAGAAAAGCCACTTGCTAAGGCAAGAAGCTTGGAAAGACCCAGCATCAGCTATAGCCCAGGGTAGGAGAAGCAGTATGGAAGGCAGCAACACAGGTGGACTAAAACCACTACTCCAAAGGGTCTCCTAGGACCCAAGGAGTGGCACAGAATGGCCTTAGCCATACCATGATGCTTTGTTCTTGTGTCCTGATGAAATGCTGATCAGCAACAGCTTGAAAAGTGAGTTCATTAGAGGGCGAATTCTTTCAAAAACCTCATCATAACTTAGCAGTTAGGGAGTGAATTAAAAGTCTTCTAACTAGTTGTGGCAAGTGCAATGTTTTTGCAGAAATTATTTAGACTTTTTTGGCTTTCACTTTGACCATTGGTATTAAGGATAAACAATGCTCCGAGCGTATATTATAAATAACTTTGAAGTTAGTCTCCTTAGTTTTTATGCAAGGCTCACAACAATCTCTGTTGGAAGCCTGTACAGAGTGGAAGAAAGATACATGTGATTTAAATTTAAAGATGAGCCAGATATGACCTGTGATCAATTTTCAGTGGCTGTTGTGCACTTGGGTTGCAGAGACATTAAGGAAAGCTTGTAAACTACGTAACAGAGCACTTAAAAATCTAATAAATAAGAAATACAATGCCACTGTCAGAAGCCTTGATGGAGGTCAGAAGGAGCCCGAGAAGTAATTTGTGCAATAAATCCTGTGAATTCCCATTACTTTTTTTTCCCTTCAGACAGGCTAAAAATAGAAGCCCCAAATAAATATATATCAGAGGTAGAAAAGAGAAAATGGTGATTTGGAATGAGCTGCTGGATAGCCTACGCTGACAATACAGAAATTAGAATCAGAGATTACAAGCATGGGGAATACCACCATGTTTTTCAGGGAGCCATATTTGATTTGACAAAACTTCTAAAGAGTCAGTTGGGGGAAAATGTCACTGTGCCCCTTAGAAACAAATCAAAGTGAACAAGGCAAAGACCCAGAGAAGTATAAATTTATTCCCTACTTGGCTGAAGTCTCCTGGACATTCCATGTGTGACTTCTTCTTTATGATCATTAATGACCATGACTGAAGGCATCTCGGTTCTGATGTCTCAAACCATCTGGCTTCCCCTCCCATCATACAACTCTTTTTTTGATGACCACTAATGACCTTCTTGTTGGTGAGGCCAAAGGATACTTGTTTTATTGTATCCCCTGCTACATGTGGCTCTGTTATTGGCCCCTCCTTTCTTGAAATGTGCCTCTCTTAGCTTTCAAGATACCCATATCTTATGTTTTTCTTCCTACTTCTCATTCCCACATTCTCAGCATCTTTTGCTGGTTCCTTTTTTCCACTTGTACTCGAACACTGATATGTGCTGTCCCTCACTCTCTTCTCTTTCCACACCCTCGGAGAAACTTGGAGACCCCCAAATTTGCGTCTTTGCCCAACACATGTCTTAACTTCATGTTTTCAAAGTCTTTCTAGGTCTGTGCTATTCAATAGAGTCGCTGCTAGCCACATGTGGCTATTCAAATTCAAAATCTTAAAATAAAATAAAATTTAACATTTGGTTCTTCATTCACATAAGCCACATTTTAAGGGCTTGAGAGTTGCATGTGGATACTGTGTTGGACAGCATAACTATAGAACATTGCATCACCGTAGAAAGTTCTATTGGACAGCACTGTGCTAGTAATTGCCACCTGAATATTCCACAAGCACCTCAAACTCATCATGCCTCAAACATATTATCAGAAGACTGTTGGTGTGGATGGAAAAGGGTGTCAGAGAAATAAGGGAGGGGGAAAAACATCCTTTCACTTGTAAGTAATGTAAAATGCATCTCAAGAGGCTTAAATAATAAAGGGAGTTTATTGAGCTGTGTAACTAAATGGTGCAAAAGAAGGATAAATTTTGCATGAGGCTTGATCCAGCCTAAGGACCATCTCTCTACTCTACCATCCATAGCTCTGACTTCATCCAAAGGTAGCACCACTTTGTGGACACAAGGTGGCTGCCAGCAACTCCCAAAGTCAAAACCTACCTCCCTCCTGTCCAAAGGGGGATAGAAGACCTTTGTCTTAGCATTTTCAGTGCAAGTCTTGAGATCCACTCTGCTTGGACGAACCTAGGCCATAGGCCATTTCTGCTCCCGAACCAATCACTATGGCCAAGGACACAGAAAGCATTAACTGGCTCCATGCCATGGTCCATCTTTGGAGCCCAAATCATTTGGGATAAGATTGTCCTGACTCACAAGGGTCCTCAGGCAGGGATTGGAAGCTGTAGGGAAGAGAGAAGGGGAACATGGATGCAGAGAAGGGGAGACACCTGCAGATGTGTGATAGAAGAGGGAAAGCATGATTTTAGAAGGAGATTGAAAAGTGGAGTTTACATTGAATTACCATTCTTTTCAAGTTTTAGAATCAGGACATAGGTACTTGGGGTTGATTGGAAGGAAGGAGGAGGACCATACTTCTTTCATGTGACTCACTGTTGACCCGGGATAGAACAGCATACCTTCTATCCTGTGTGTTTCTTTCTTTCTTTTTTTTTTTTTAAAGACTTTATTTATTTATTTGAGAGAGAGAGCGAGCACGAGCAGGGAAGGGCAGAAGGTAGAGGGACAAGCAGACTTCCCGATAAGCAGGGAGCCCAAAGCAGGGCTCAACCCCAGGACCCTGGGATCATGACTTGAGCTGAAGGCAGACGCTTAACCGACTGAGCCACCCAAGCACCCCCATCCTGTGTGTTTCTTAAGGAGAGTTTTTACTTTGCAGCTGCAGAAATGATGATGTTTTCTGGGAGGGGTCAGAGGATTAGAAAATGGGGTTGTTTTTTCAAAGCCCAAAACACAGTGGGGAGAATATGTATTGTCCATTTACTGTGATGTATTTTTTTTTTTTTTCTCAAGAAGGGAAAAAATACAAAGAATGAGGGGAGGGGCTAGAAGCAGACCGAGATAACACAAGTGAATACAGTACCATACATCTCCTTTCAGACTGGCCAAAGGTAAAACTGCTTCTTTAATGGCACAAGAAATCAATATGTGTCCAAACTAGAATAGGCAGCTTTTCTATAATTTTGACATTGCTTTATTTGTTTGCCAGGGATCCATATCACCTATAAGGAAGGCAAAATGTTCTTGAAAGTTTGGGCAGAATTGTACTTCATTTCATGGAACAGAAGTTAATAAAGTCATGCCTTTCCAGCAAGTGTGAATTAAGACGCAAACTGCTTTCTCATAACTACATATAAGTAACATCTTAAGTGTGGACTGACAGCAGTCACACAAACTCCATTAACACTTTATTCAGGGAGCCTTATAAACCCCCTCTAACCTCAAATATATTGCCACACCTGGAGGATCTCCAATGGAAGGTTTTCACTTTTGCTTAAGTAATGTGGTACTGGAAAAAAATGTGACCAGAGCATGTTGAAATTCCCTTCTTGCACAAGTGCAGAAAAATATTTTTTTCCTGACTTAAGGTTTTTTTTTTCCCCCTTGCTTAAGGTTATTTTTTTTTTCAAAGCCAAAGCACTTGAAATGTGTCCACTGTGGGAAGCCCTCCTGATAATTATTTATGAAACTCAGAGGTGGCGGATGAGGGGGCAGCCACCTGCTATGGGTTCCATTGTGTTCCCCCCAAAAGATATGTTGAAGCCCAAAACCCAGTACCTGGGAGTGGGACATTATTTGTAAATAAGACCTTTGCAGATGGCAAGTTGAGATGAGGTCATACCAACTTGTGGTCGGCCGTAACCCAAAGACTGGTGTCTTTATGAAGAAGAGATCATTTGGACACAGAGACAGAGACAGAGAAAAAAACATATGATGGCAGAGGCAGAGATGCAGGGGGTGCAGGGCAAGCTGAGGAAGGCCAAGGATTGTCTGTAAGCTATGAGAAGGCAAGGCAGGATTCTTCCCTAGACCCTTCAGATGGCACATGGCCCTGCCAACACTTAGATCTTGGCCTCCAAAACCACAAGTGAAAGAATACATTTTTGTTGTCTTAAGCCACCCGGTTTGTGGTACTTTGTTGTGGAAGTCCAAGCAAACTCATCCAGCCACCATGAGAAAAGGCCTCAGAGCAACACCCAGATCCTTTCCCTCCCTGGCTGGTTAGAGAAACACAGGTCCTAAGTTGCCACACTGACTCAGAGCAACTCACCAATATCCCACATTCCTGCTAAGACACCTGCCAGAGTCACTGTGACACTTTTCTGATCCTCAACCTTGAAAACCCCCTAACCTTCCGAGTTACATCTCCCCAGCCCCACAGCACAACTTAGAAAAGGGGAGAGATCTAAATGGAAGAGCAATACAGGAAGAGCAAAATCTGGTTTTCTGGGTGTGAATTAACTCCTGAGCCCAAGAAATTTCGCATGCTCTGGCCGAAGAGCCACGAGACCTGCTTCTGAATTTCTAATTACTAGGGCATTGGATGAGGCACTTAAGCCCAGTAAACCTTAGGCCCCTCATCTGTAAAATGGGTCTATAATTCTCACCCTGCCAACTTCCTAGGGTTTTTTGGGAATCGGATGAGAGTGAATGTGAGTGAACCAGTCTGAAATGGAAATTGCATACCCATCTAAGGCCTTGATATGCCCCGGTGGGCGGGGGGGGGGGGGGCGCAAAAAACTTAGCGAGGGAGGAGGTGGGTGTGGGAGGCTCCTGAGAGTTAATACCAGTGGGGTTCTAGAGCGGAGCTCAAACCCAAGGGATCTGCTCAAGAGCAAGTGGCAAAGCCAAAGAGCTATAATCAGGATTTGGGTTTCTAAAACCAAATGTTCTGTCTTCTCTCTGAAACACCTCCTCCCACTCCAATGCGCCCAGTGCATTTTCTTCTCTAAATTATTTTTATAATTTAGGAAATGTCTGTCTCACTTCTCCCCCTCTTAATTCTGGTCCCCCTCTCTGTCTTCCTTTTTTTCTCATCCTCTTTCTCTCTCTCTCAAACCACATCTTTCTTTTGAAAAGTTTCTAGTAGAGTGAATACAGTGTTCTCAGCTCTCTGGGTATAAAGAGCTCACTATGCACTTCAACAGAAATTATCTCCTTTGAAGAATCCCTTCTTTAATCTCCTCCAAGGCAGGTTTTTGTGGTGTTAGAACAAAATGACACAATACTCCTCAAACTAAAAGCCTTATTAAGTAGCATTCAGAAAATCTTGCAACTTCCTCTTCTTACCTTCCTTATAATTGGAGACTTAATGAATTGGGTGAGCTTAAATGATTTTTTGATAGCATTTGGTTATTAGGACTAATAGAATATTCCAGAACAACTGTCTCGACTTTTGGGAGGGGCAATTATTATCTTTAACATTATGATGTTGAAAGAAAAATACATCTCAGTTGAGTTAAAACATTGGTCTATATAATGCGTGTCTCAGTGGGGTTGGAACCAACATGAACCTGAGCCAACAGCCGTTCATGGCAGATAAGGTCACAGCAGGTGACCCCAACCCGGGAGAGCATCTCTTTCCTCTGAGGTTTCTTGTGATGCAATGAAAAGCTTGATTGTTTCGGGGGGACCTGTTTCAAGACCTGATTATAGGTGTGGAGGAGAGACAACTGGATTAGATCTTGTTCTGTCATCTTACCATGGAGATAATAACCACCATCCCGGACTGGAAACCCTTCCATCCCTCACTAACTGTGGGACTTCAGAAAAGCGGTGAGGAGGGTCACTGGGTTCTCAGCTGGGGAAGTAAGCACAGTAATTCCTGCCTTCACCTGCATCATCCACTTGCAGTCCAAGCCATGGCTGCCTACCGTGCTGTGATTTCTCAGACCAGAAAGGTGAGAACAAAACAAAGCTTGGCCTGATGAGCACACACCTTACTCCTGTCCAATTGTGCTTCTTTTCTAAGGGCAGAGGAAACAGGGGGCCCTGTGCCTGGCTCTGCAAAGTTTCAGGACATTTGTCCCCGGCAACTGAGATTCCTGCTCTGGGGTTTTGACCTGACCTTCCCTGCAGGGGTGGGAGGAACATTCCTGCAGCCGTCGCTCTCCTTCATTGGCACCCTGATCCGTGGAGCCAGCAGGGGCAGAAGCAGCGGGGACACAGTGGCCCTGGGAAGATTTAGGGGGACTATTTTGTAGGCAGCCTTCAGAAGGAGAATGAGGCATCTTCACTCCTGCCAACTCCTGCCTCCACCCATACCCCTGAGGGCAACATTCCAGCAAAAGGGAAAACCCTTTTCCTCCATGGGCAGCTCTTGGTCCAGCCTCCTGGGGCACATGCAAATCACCTGTGCCCATCCCCTTCCCCACGCGGTTCTAGACGGTGGGTTCCATTGCAAAATTCCTACATACAAGACAAGGCATATCTCTCGGTCACAGTGGAACCTGTTCAAGGAGCAAGAGCTGAGCCTGGGCTTCAGCATCCGGGAAATAGGTTTCCTGAGAGCTCCTCAGTCAGAGGATGCAGCTGGTTCTTCCAGATGTCCAAAACATGGGCAGCACTGGTGGTATAGTGGTGAGCAGAGCTGCCTTCCAGATGCCCAAGACAGGAGCCTGGGAGTCATCCCAACACCGCTCTCCTCCCCCTCTGCTCTGGGCCTCGCAATCAGTCAGCAACCCTGCTCACTTCATCTCTGAAATTTCTTCCAAGTCCACACACCGGCGTCCGGCCCCATTGTCAGGCCTCAGTCCATACCCACCTCCTTGGTCTGACATTCCTTCCTGGAATCTGCCCCTCTTCAGTCCCTCTCTCCATGCAGGCCACCCGGTGGTCCCTTTAAAAGCCGGATCTGACCATGTCACTGGCCTCCTCATGCAGAGTCCCCCAGGAGCCTGTTATTGTCTCCAGGACAACAGTCGAATGTCATGGTCTAACTCCCAAACCCTCGAGGTCCTGGCCGCAGCTGGCTTCGCCAGGAGCCCATTAGTCATTATCCCTCACCTTCTCTGGCCCTGATCCTGTCGGTCCTCAATTCAGGGGTGCGCCTTATTTTTAACATGTGGAATGTTTCCGAAATTCTGATGGGTTTGAAATTGACATATATACTTACTGTTTTGGTCGCCTCCCCAGAGAACTTGTTGATAAATCAATGGTGTTTTATATAACCAATAATGTATTCGATCAGAGGAGTCACCGTGGCAAGTGGCGGAATCAAAAATCAGTTTGGTGAGTGAGGCAAGAAAGATGTAGTCTGGAATTTGGACTTTATCTAGTGCAGCCCCCTGAGAAGGACGGGAAAAGTCAAATTGATGTTTTGATGTTAGGATAGGAGAGAGAACCAGCCCTTAGAAATAGAAGTCTCTAGGGACGTCTATGTTGCTCAGTCAGTTAAGCATCCAACTCTTGATTTCAGCTCAGGTCATGATCCCAGGGTCATGATCTCAGGGTCTTGAGATTGAGACCCGCCTTGAACTGTGCTTTGGGATCTGCATTGGACATGGAGCCTGCTTAAGATTCTCTCCCTCTCCCTCTGCCCCTCCCTCCCCTCCATGTGCATGCTCTCTCTCTAAAAAAAAAAAAAGCAGAACTCTCTAAAAGACATTTTGCAGATGGATGTTAAAGTAATTGTCTATTAATGTACAGTTAGTGCAAAGCAAGGAGAGGGGGCAAACTTTTTCTGTAAAGGGCCAGATGTAAATGCTTCAGGCTGTGCAGGCCACTCTGTCACAACTACGCAATACAGCCAATGAGTGGTATGGAGGCAGCCATGGACAATCTGTAAATGAATGGGTGTGGCTGTGTTCTAATAAAACTTTATTTATAAAAACAAGCGGCTTTCCAATAAATTCAAAAGTATTTTGATAACCCTTTATTTATAAAAGATATGGCCTCTGGGTTGCTCTTTGCCAGCCCCTGGGTACGGCAAAGTGATACCCAACGTTTTTGTAACCAGAATTCTGGAGAAGCTAGAATCTCGGACTTGTACAGTGGGTCTCAGTCAAGGTTTTCAACTGAAGTATTGAAGCCAAAGAGCCCATTCATAAAGGAATGAGTGAGATGAGGGAACTAACCGGGGATATTGAGCGCCCCCCGCCCCCCCACCCCCGCCCAGGGACACACAACAGTTGGAAGCCATCACCACCCCAGCGCCTGAAGGGACAAGGGGAGAGAATGGTGTTCCTGGAGCCCAGATGTGAACAGTGGCCCTGGGGTAGGAGCCACCTGGCCAAAGCGGTAGCCATGGCCACCATGGAGACTGCACCCAAATCAAGAAGAGAGGGAGGAGGGGAAAAATACCCTGACCGTTCTCTTTCTCCCTATGGTTTGTTTTTTCCAGAGTTGATATTTACCCAATTGCCATCCTCCCTGCCGTTTTGCTTTTGGTGGTTCTTCTGCCTCCAGGTACTTATGTATCTCAAATTAATGAATATCTTTAAGCTACTCCTGAAAAGTTGTTTCATAACCCTGCCTTAATAATCAAGTGCAATGTCCAGTCTTTTCTACCCAGCTAGCAGTCCCCCAACCTAAACCTCACATTTAATTCGTACTTATATCCTCTTGCTTTAACATTCACGGATGCCAGACACACTTTTGGGTACATAGTGGATCACTTGAAGGTAATTAAGACCCAAGGAACTCAAAATCTAGAAGAGATAGACCGCTAACTAGCCAGAAGAGGGATTCACACATGCTACATGTGAGGTCTGAGCCAAGGGCCATGAGAATACAGAGGAAGGAAGGCTTAGTTCCATCTGGTCCAAGGGAAGGCTTTGCCTTGGGGGTCACATTTGAATTGGATCTTGAAGGATGGAGTAGGGGTTTTCTAGGAAGGGGAAACAGCTTGAGCAGAGGCACAGAGCAGAAAGTGGTATGTTCTGGAAGACGGGACTCGGGGGGGCGGAGCAGAGATGACGGAGTGAACTCAGTGCCTGGTGAGATTAGCAAGGCAGGTGGCACTGGGCCCTGAAGGGCCCCCGCATACCCTGCTGAGACAATTGAGTCTGAGTCCGAAGACACAGCAGACTGACTACAGACAAATGACAATCGGTCTCCAGACCTTGAATACTCAACTTTCACCTTAAAATTAAAAAAAAATATATTTTTCTCTAGAACCCAGTTCTCTTCCCTTCTCTGCTCTGACATTTACCTCAACTGTCAGCTTCAGCTTTGTCTCAGAAATAGACCTTGCCCTCACAGTCCCCTGTTCTGTTCATCTGCTTTTTTTCAACAAAAACTGTTCTTCCAAACAGTTAAATGTGAATTTTGGATCTCATTTATCAATTTCCATTTATTACCAACTGTGGTTGAAAGATTTGCATGATGAGAAGTGGGAAGACGAAATTTTCTTCTCCTTGGAGAAATAATTTGTGCACCTGCCATTTAGAAATTATTCCAAGTTCATGCTTCATGAGAAAAGTTACAAATTGCTCCCTGGAATGGAGCTAATACACCCATCCACAAGCGACCTCACTTGCGTCTGGGTGTGTTATTAACTGGAACACCTTCTCGGTGTGGCCTCGGGGAAGCGAATGAGGAGTCATGGATCAAGGCCACTGTTAGGGCATTTATTCATTCACTTATTAAATATTTATCCACAACTGATTAGGTACGCTGCCCTGGGCAAGATGTGCTAGGAGGTATACTCAACTGTATCGAAAACTCAAGTCTTCTCATACTGGAAGGTAAGCTCCCTGGAGCAGGAACTTGGCCCACCTGATTCACTGATCTGTTGCCAGCCCAAAGTGGTGGCTGATCAATATTTAGTGAGTGAATGAATAAAGGAACGAAAGCATGTATGTTCTTACGGAAAGAATACTAGATGCCTGGGTCTGAATCCTAGAACCTGATTACGAGCAAGCCAGTTTCTTTATCTATAAAAATGACTTGTTTGACCTATGAAAAGTGACAGCGTTGATCCTAATGCTATTGAATACATATCATGTCCCCACCTACCCTTCTGAATGGGAGAAGCCAATTGAACAAAATATTACAAACATCATGGTTTCTAAAAAGCCATCATCCCCTCTATGGACCCCAGATAATACTAACTGATCCTGGAAACAGAGAAAATTGAGAATCCAGCAGAATAGAGACAGTAAAATAAAGAATGAGTAACTGCTTCCCCCCCCCCCCTTGTTGGCATGGTTTTCAAGAGCCAGGGGAAGAACAGATTCCAGCTCTGCCACAGATGTACGATGCCCGCTGATGGAACTTTCTCTAGCCCCCTCGTTACACAATCAGCAAAGTGAGGTGATCAGCAGAGAGCCAGCCTCACCACCCCCACTCCCCTTTGCTTTTTGGTCAAGTGAGTCCTGATGGTCAGCAAGCCTGCTCTTCCCGGGCAGTTATAACAGTTCAGATAATAGGCCCACAGACGTCAGCCCTGCATTTATCCGCTCACAATGGCTCAGTTCTGCACTGCAGCAGTATTCGAAGCCCACTTTGAAACAAACGCGCCTTGAAACGCAGGCGACGGTGCCCCTCCACCCCCACCTCTACTGGGGACTTGAAAAGACACCTCAGCGAAACCAAGCCCGGCTGTCACGCGAAGGGGGTTTTCCTGAGCACAAGCCGGAAGCCCGCAGAATCTGAATCCATCAACTCACACGCCAGGTGAGTTTCGGATTCAGGGGCAGAGCGTGGATGCCCCGTCCTGCCTGTCCGAGGAGCTCCAGCCGATGTGGCTTCTCCCCGACTTGGTCACAAATGGGAGGCGGACGAGGTGACGCGGCCTGAGATGTTTCCCGCTCTCCTGTTCAGAATCCTCTTCCTGACCATCTTCCTTCATGCCCCAAGGGTCCCACTCCCAGGAGGCACTGGGTTCCCACACCTTCGACCTCGATAATAGAAGTAGTATCGTGCCCAGCATCCTATCAACATCGTCATCGGCTGTGCCTTTGACGAGTATGTGCAGTTCCAAGGGGCTTTCGCGGGGCGCCTGCGTGGCTCAGTTCGTTGAGCAGCTGACTTTTGATTTTGGCTCAGGTTGTGAGATCGAGCCCCGCGTCAGGATCTGCACTCGAGGAGTCTGCTTGAGATTCTCTCCTTCTGCCCTTCCCCCCTCCAAAAAAAGTAAATAAAATCTTAAAGCACAAACAAGGGGCTTTTGCTATTTTGTTATTTGACCCTAGTGATACCCAAGAATTGCAGTGATTTCGCACCGGTAAGGCTGCTCTGAACCACACTTGAAGAACGGTGAGGCAGGAAGATGAACGTGGTCTCTGATGCGTTTTTGGAGCAGGGCTGCCCCACCAGCCTAGACCGGTCATACGACGAAAGAAGAGAGAAATAAATCTCTGTCTTACGGTTGCCAGGTTTAGCAAGTTAAAATATAGACTGCTCAGTTAAATTTGAATTTCAGAGAATCAACAAATAATTTCAAATACAGCATGAGATATATTTACATGACAACACAATTTGTTGTTTATCTCATATCCAAATTTAACTGGGTGTCCTGTATTTTATTGGGCAAGCTGGCTCTTCGTTCTAAATGTTAGGTCAGTGTAGTTTGGAGGTTTCTTTGGCCCTGCAGATTAGCCTTCCCCGTCGCTCACACGACACCATGGACAGGGGCTGAGTGCTGGCTCTCACGGGGGAGAGGGTTCCCCGAGCGTTGCACCTGCTCTGGGGTCCCCATTGTGGTCGTGCTTCTTGTTCTTGTCTGTCCTGGGCCCCACTTCTTATCATTGGGCTTGTGCTTTCCTCTCTGTACCCACATTTTGCTCTGGGAACTGCCTGGAAGTTCAGTCTCTGACAGAACTGGGGTCATGGTCGTCCCTTAGCACCCGTTCCCGGGGTGTTGAGGACCTCGCCCAAGCTCCGATTCTTTCTCCTTGTTATTGCTTACACCGTTATCTCCCTTCAGTCAGTGAACATCCTGAGGGCAGAAACTGTGTTTTTTTAGTCTCTGGCTCTTCAGGGCCAGCCAAGGCCTAGAATAGAATGAGTAGACAGCATTTGTTTAAGCGCAAAAGACTGGATTTTGTGCCTCCCACACCCGCAAATTCATACATTGAAACCTAATCCCCAATGTGAGGGGACTGGGAGGTGATTAAGTTATGAGGGAGGAGGCTTCACGGATGGGATTAGCGCCCTTATAAAAGGGACCCCAGCGAGCTCCCTTGCCCCTTCCACTGTGTGAGGACACGGCAGTTAGATGGACATCTCACCAGACACCGCATCTGTCGGCACCTTGACCTTGCACTTCCCAGCCTCCAAACATGACAAATAAATTCTGTTGTTCAGAAGCCACTTAGTGTATGGTCATTCTTTTAAGTTTTATTTATTTTTTTTTTAAGTCATCTCTACACCCAACACGGGGCTCAAACTCACGACCCCGAGATCAAGAGTCCCTGGCTCTTCCAATGGAGGCCACCAGGCACCCCGGTGTGCAGTGTTTTTATTAGAGCTGCTCAAATGGACTGAGACATTAAGTCGGCAGATGCCACCCAGGGCCAAATAGGTCTCCTGCTGGCACGCTGAGCTCCCGGTTTACCAGGACAGGGGACCTGACCTGGGCTTGTGTTCGGACTCCAGGAGCAGGTGGAATTACACTGTCATGCCCCCGACACAGCCAGCTTATGCCGAGCTGGGAGGTTGCCAGGGAGAACGGGGCAAGGAGCAAGGAGCCCCCTTTGAGGAAAAGAACCCAAACCCCTGACCCTCCCTTTTGGGGGGGTGACTCCGCTCAGGTGGCCAGAGTGGTAGGTGGCCTCTGCCATCGAATTCTCCAGGAGGGTCGGTGAGGACAGTATCAACACGTTGACCCTTGACAAGGGCCAGAGGCCGGAGGGTAACAGGAGTTCAAGCTCTACACGACAACCGTCCCAGTCAAATTGTAGAGGGTTGGTGCCCAAGGCGAGTGGTTGTCGAGGTGGCTTTGCAGGACCAGAACACTGGGAGCTGAGGCCGGGTCTGCGGTAACTCGGCAGGCAGAGCATCCCTCCTGACTCCCTGAGGAGCTACGGTGAGCTGGGTGGCACTTGCCACAGCCTGGCGACAGGCAGAAAGCCCTCGCTGGCCCCAGCAGCGCTGTGGGCTCTGTCTGCCTTGAGGGGCTGCCTGGGTTTATGGGCATCAGATGAGGACAGCTAGGGCTGGGTCTCAGGCTTGGGTACCTAGAGGCACCTCTGAGGGATTCCTGAGCCTAGCAGGGCAGGGGCCCAGGGCAAAAGCCTGGGCATGTTGTCAAGTTGGCATGTTGGCACGTCTTCCCAAGTTGGCATGGAGAGGTATGAGCTACGCTCTGGCCGTTGCTGTGCACGGATGCTTTCTTGCATCCCGGAGCCTGCCCGTGACCCGATTTTTTCTTTTCGGTTCTCTGAAGTTGGGTACTGCTTATCTGATGGGACTTCGGGGAACCTCACCTCGGACGTGGGGGGCCGGCCGCCGTGACCTGGGAGGGGGAGCTGCTCTTCTTCTTCCAACCAGCAGAACGTCTGCCATCAGCCTCTCTTCTGCCCACCCGGGGTGTCTGTGGCTCGCCTGGCCACAAGTCCCCCATGCTGGCCGGCTGGGGCACCTGTCGGCACCAGCCAGGAACAGGGGCCCTGCTGCCCGCCTCCTCTGCCCCCTGGCATCGTGCCAAATGTTCTCTGTACCTCCTCCCATTTCCATCCTGTTGTTTATTCTATTCATGTGGTTACATGGATTTGCCTCAAAAAGATTTTCAGGTAAATTTGTTTTCCAGCCCTCACCAAAACCCTGTGAGGTACTGAGTATTCGTTCTGTTTTAAAGACGGTGAACTGCAGCTTAGAGAGGGGCCATCACGTGGCTAGTGGGAGCAGCTAATAGCCGGACTGATGACAACACAGGTCGTTCTGACTCCAGGTCAAAGTCCCCCCCCCCCCCGCCCATTAGAGACTGAGCAGCTATGACGCATTTGATACATATAAAAGAACATATTCAATGTATATGTAGGTTGTAAAGCATAACAATAAAGTGTCCCTCTGTGAAGGCACCCCTGGGGCTCTCCATGGGCCACACTGCTTCCAGATGAACTCGGCAGGATCCCGCCAGGAGCCACGCTGAGCCCAGAGCTTTCCAGGCTTCTGTCCTGTGACTCTCACCGCCCCTGGGGGCGCGGGGGCGAGCCCTACCTCCTCGGTGTACAGATGGAGAAACTGAGGTGCTGGGGCTTTTCCAACTAGGCCCAGGCCCCCTGCCAGGATAGAGCCCAGGCTTCCACACCTGGCTGCTTGTCACACCCTCTGGGGACATTTTTAAATGTAGATCCCTGAGCTTTATCCCTGACCTTGTAGTTCGGAATTTCCAGAGCGGTGGCCCAGGAAGGCATTTTTTCCCCCCAAGTCTCCAGGCGCCTCTGATGCAGCTGGCCCACAGCCCGGGCTGGGGGACTAACGTTCTCCGGCACCTTGGTCGGGAGTGGGGGACCGAGCTGCAGAGCTGCAGACACACCTGCTTGGCTTTGCCTGCTCAGGATGCTCAGTGACCTGCAGCCCATGGGAGGGCCTCGGGGACCCTCCTGAAACGAACACACAAACCTTTGCCCCAGACAAAGGGCACTCTTTCCCGAAGCCTTTCCTTATCACAGACCATCTAGGTTACCTAATAAATGAGCATGGAGGGTTCCTAATGTTTGGTGTTTATAAGGTAAAAGGAGCCCATCGCTAGCATTTACTGAGGCCTCTAATTCCTCATTCTACTAAGGAGTCTGGCTGTCACCCAGCTCTTGGCAACAGAAATGGCTGGGAATCCTGCAACTTCAGGGGAGGCTACGCACTGCCACCGTCCTGTCGGCGCTGCCTCGAGTTGGCCGTGCTTTCCAGCTTCACCAGTATCCATGGAGCTGGGGGTAGGCTGTGTGGTTAACCCTGCAGTGTGCAGCGATGCCCATTTGCAGCACCTGTTTGGGGAGTCTACAGCTGTCCAATAACTAGATGTTAATATTTCAGATGTTATCATTCATTTGCAAATCCCCCACATCCCCGGCGCGAAGGCAGGTGTGTGTGTCCCCTCTGGCTCCCTCCCATGCGCTTGGATGGTGGTGTGGCCTGTTAGCACACGGTTCCTTTCCCACTGGAAATCAGGACGGGTCGCGGCAGGTGGACCACGGTATCTTTTATCCAAGAGGGTCCTCCGTCGACGAAGTTTGCAAGCCACTGGCTTAGAGGCACCAGCTCTTAGGGCTGAAAGGAATCCTGGCCCCCGAATCAGGGAGCCTCAGAATTGGCTACGGTTTCTTTAACAAACTAGACCCAAGAGGTAGTTGCTTCCAATTTCAAAGACAGTGGCTGCCCGCCCGCGAACATGGTATTTAATTTACAGCAGCCCAAGAGCGTAGCTTGTGCGTGTTAATATTGGATTATTTCTCTTCATAGTTAGCTGCCTCCTCACTTCACCATTTCCATGGCAACCCTTCTCAAACACCACTTCGTACTCTGAATACACAATGTAAACAATCTGCAGTTGAACATTTCCCGATTTAGGGGTTTGGAGCTAAAGCCAGCAGGCCTGCCATTAGGGATAAAGGTGAGACTCCCTCTGATCCCAGGAAGCCACGAGGAGCTGGCCGGGACTCATCCATCACTTAGAGCTGAGGGACTGGAGGCTCACTGCAAGTGCTCCCCCGCATGCTCATGGAAGACACCGTTGGTCCATCCGGCTTCTTCCCCTCAAGCCTACTCTTGCTCTGCTCCTTTGCAGCACGACGCTCTGGGAAGTCACCACCAGTTGATCAGAAATGGCGTGTACGACCAAGTTCAGTTGCCATTCCAGCAGAACCGATACTTGATCCGGTACCGCAAAAGGAATGACATGAGTGTGGGTCACTCGTGGGTTCCAGAAGCCAGGAGATCCAAGCACTAAGAAGACAAAGCTGGAGGAAGGCGACTTGGTGAGCATCATCCGCATGCCAGACACGACGGAGGTTAGTGCTCCCATATGCATGACCTTGTCGCACCTTCGACACCTCACCAAATCCCCATAGAGAGGGGAGTCAGGGGTGGGCTCAAGTCCAGACAAAAATCAAACCAAGGGGCAGAGCCAGATGGAGAATGTTAGAGAGACACTAAGGGTGGACAGAGCCAGAGGCATCAGTCAGAACAAGTCCATAAGGTGCTCCAGGGAATGGATGGGGGGAAGCAAGTTCCAGGGATGAACCTAAATGACAACAGTGGAGCCCAAGCCCCGTGCTGGGAGCTGAGTGCGGCGGCAGGGGGGAATGCAAGTTTGGGAGAACGGCCGGTGCACCCCGGGGCTATGTTGGGAGTGCGGGTGGTGTCCGCAGCTCACTCTCGAGGGCTTTGGGGCATGTGGCATAAGAGAGGGGCTCCTACAAGATGTTCAGAGCTCAGTGGATGGTGACAGAGCTTTAAGGAAAGACCAGCCCCATTGTTCAGAGCCAGGAAACTGAGGCATGAGGAGATGAAGTGACACTTTCAGAGCCACCCAACCTGTGAGGCTCATGTGAGACTGGGGTACAGGTCTGCAGACCCCCAAACCCTGCTCATTGTCTTATGGATCACTGCCTCATCGCAGATCTTCCTCTTCCGGTTCAGTCATAAAAACTAGGCGGGAGGGGACAGCACGGACAGTAACTGGGGTGTAGAGTCTGAGGAGAAGTACAGTGGGCAGGCAGAAGTGGGGGGGGGTAGTGGAGGGACCCTGAGGAGGCAGGAGCCTGGCCAGGAAGCCGTCTTTTCTCCAGGGATCTCGTGCCAGGGCCAGAGTGATTGTCCAGAGCTGCCTGACCTGGGACTTCTGCAGTTGGTCGCGACAGTCTCTGTGCCTCTCATTTTGAGAATTGCCTCCTCTTGGCTTGCTGGCTGCAAGGGTGGTCCCTGAGGCAGCCCAAACTGACACCTCTGCCTCAGGGAAAGTCACTGATCCATCCAGGCGGGGGTGCCTGGAGTAAAGGGACACCTCCCAGAGGGCCACCATCGACAGGTGCTTCTGGGGCCTCCACGGGCTCCATGTTCAGGCAGCTCCATTGGAGGAGTTGTCTTTACTCAAGAAAACAGGGACACAACCTGCTGTCCAGCGAACAGCCCAGAACTCCAGGGAAGCCATTGATATTTTCTTTTTATCAAAGGAGTTATTTTTATTTCCAGTCTCTGCCCACACATAGTAATGCATACATTTTCTACATAGTTATAAGCATGACAAGGAGGATTATTGGTTCGTTTGTTTGTTTTTTAAATAGAAAAAGCGCAGACCTTTTTCTGTCAACTTCGTAGCAACCCTTAGCATCTTTTGATTTCTGCGCGAATGAATCACATGATTGCTGTGTCTTTAGCAATGAACCAGAGGACGATCCTGACGTCAGGAAGATGAAGAGAGGCTCAGATGGCATGTTTGGGAAAATGCCACCGGTGGGTGTCCTATGGGGGTAGGCTGCTAAGGGTCAGGATTTTGGGAAGTGATAGGGGAGGGCTCCCCATTTAGCTGCCAAGCAGGCTTTGGAGAAGTAGGGGGCGGAGGGGGGATGCAGTCCATCATTTGTAGGTTTTAAACAAGCAAACAGAAAGGGAGGCTCATTCCTAGCACAGTTGGTGCAGAGTTTCTGCCTTTCCAGCCACATCCCAGGGGCCCAGAGCAGCTCCACTCAGCCCTGAGCTCTTCCTTTGAATTTGCTTTCACTGGTTACCAAGGTGTGCTCTGGGGGTGGGGGGTTGCCTGCTGTCTGTTCTCCTAGGGATGGCCCATCAGGTTCCCCTGGTGACGCTAGAAGGGTCACCAGATCTGTAAGAGTGCCCCTGAGAGCCAGGGCTGGCCTCCAGGTCCCATTCTGCAGCCTGTGCTGAGCTTGTCCTGCTTGGGGCCCTTGTAGCAGGCTCTCAGAATATTACCATGGAGCAAATCCACACACACTTCTGGGCTCTGGGCTATAAATCTGGGGCCTTGACAATGCCCATCTCTGTGACGCCCTCTCCTCCCCACCCCCAGTGACTTGGACATCGTTGTTCTGCCTCCTGCTGCAGTCTTCTCAGAGGAAAGAGGGGGCTGAGAACCGTACCATGCCTCCTGTCCTTAGAGGAGTCCTCTTTACTACGGCAATTTGCCACATGGAAAGAGCCACAAGCCAGGAGACCAAGGCCTGGCTCCACTGACTCACTGTGACCCTGGGAAGGTCATGCCCCTTTTCTGGGCCTCAGTCTTCCCATCTGTAAAATGCAGGGATTAGGCTACATCAGTATTCCTCAAAACACCAGTTCTATGGGAACGTACCCAGGGATAGGAGCAAAAAGGGTTCCAGGGCCACGTAAGTTTGGGAAATGTTGGATTCGGCAAAATGAAAGATGCCCCATTGTTGCAGATCTTCTCAGAGCCTTTAAAATACCTTGTAGATTTCCAAAAGGGGATTGTAGCATAAGGAATTTTTGAAATTTATTTGAATGTCAAACATCTCAATCTTTTTAGCGTGAGCATTAGAATTCTCTTTCTCTCCTTGGAGAGGCAAGGAGAAATTGATCTTCACTTCTTTGAGCATCCACGGCTGTTTGGTCTTTCAGTTTTTTTCTAAACTACAAATAGTCCTGGTAAGGTCTTGGGAGTAGGATGAGGGTCACCTTAAGAGTTCTTGAGAGTCCTTAGAAGAAGGGTTTGGGGGAAGGGTTCCAGTCCTCCAGAATTTGTATTCAAATTCCCATGTGTATAGTTTGTACACTTTCCCAGGGGGGCAGGTGGGGGACATAGGGTCTGTAGCATTCTGTGAATTTTCAAAGGCATCTGTACCCCAAAGATGGTGACTCACTGCCTTTAGAATCTTACCTTGGTAGAAAGGAAGTTGGACTATGTAGGAGTTTGGATGTGAAACAAACTAGGTGGGACTTGGCTATCTTACTGGGAGTCAGGGCAGTGGGAACAGGGAACAGAAATGACAGGGAAGTGGGTAGAGGATGGGGACAAGGAGAGAGATAAGCAGCATCTCCATCCTGGGCAGGCCCTGGCACCCCCAACTTCTTCCCTGGTCCCTCTGTGAGTGCTCCTGAAACTCATCCCCTGGTTCTTAGGTATGCAACTTGGCTGCTGAATATTCATGTTTGTGGCAGGGAGAAAATTACTGCTGTCTCAGAAAACTCCATCTCTTACAGGTCAACAGGGCTCCATTTATAAAATTGTTGCTTGAGGGCACCAATGTCCTGAGAGTATGTGTGTCTTCAAGGCCAGGCACTTTCTCTCACTTCCTCAGAGACACTAGGGCCTCTATCTTGGACTCTTTCCACGCAAACCCGAGGGGGATGTGAGAAGCTGAGAAATGGTTGCAGGAAACCACCTCCTCATTACAGAAGCGCAGCCTGCACAGACGTATGTGCCAAGGCAGTGGGGCATTCTTGAGGTGACCAAGAGAATGTTCTGGTCCTGGAACCAAGACCCAGAGGCGTGAAGTCTGGATCCACAGAGGGAGCCTGTGAAGAGTTCATTCAGAAGCTGAGTTCTAAAGTTCACCATTCTGGCCCGCTGTTGTCTTTTGATCACTGGCCTTTGAAACAGAATACTAATCATAAGTTTATACATTATTATTTACAGGCAGCCTGAGGGATTAGAATTCTCTAGGCTCGAAGGGCCCCATGACCGCTCACATGCATGACCCAGTGGAAGGTGGTTTCGGTGGTTGTCAGAGGGGAGAGCAGAACTGTGTGTTGGTCACAAAAGCTCTTTTCTTTCCTTTCTTGGATATCTTCTGAAGTATCTGCATGTCCCTACCCAAAATATCTCCACCCTGCAGGTAAGAATTTGCTAGAGCGTTTGCTTTCAGAACCTGGTTAAAAGGGGGAAGGAGAATGGAGAGGCCCCAAAGCTAGCTAACAACATTCTTCAGAAATCCTTTAAATTAATTTAAAACGCTGAGTCATACAGACCCATCAGCATTGCATAACAGCCATTAAAGTATTAGTATTACTTTGGGGGGCCCTTTATTATGCAACACAGTGGTAAATCTCCTCTGGGCCTTTTTTTTTTTTTTTTTTTTAATTCCCCAAAAGACTTGCAGAATTTATTTTCAAATGGGTTGAGTCTGTTGTTCCGGCCTCCTATTCAGCCTTTTGCCTCAAAGTAAGGGTCGTGGTCCATGTGAAAGTTAGTATCTAACATTAAACCCTGCTTGATAGTTTAAAAACATTTTGAGCCATGTACAAAAAGAGAACCACCAATCCATTCACTTAACGAGTGTTTACTGACGGCTTATACATGCGGGAGAGTAAGCTCTGCACCTGAAACTCAGCTTCGGCCTTTGTCTTTTCTGGGTCTCCGTTTCCTCACGGGTAAAAGGGGACCTGGGATAGGAAGGCTCATTCTTGAGGCAGGACGGTTAAGAGCAGGGATCCGGGACCCAGACTGCCTGCCTCTGAATCCCAGCTTTGTCAATTAGGAGCTGTGTGACTCTGGCAAGTTACTTAACCACTCAGAACCCTTGGACTCCTTCACCTGAAAACGGGAAGAGGATAATGGTATTTACCTCCCAGAGTTGTTGGCAGGATTAAATGAGTCAATAGATACAATGTACTTGGAACACTGCCTGGCCCAGACCAAGGGTATGTGAATATGATACATTGTTAGGATTGTGTTTGTTGAGTCCCCGACCAGATGACTGCTTGTGCATGGCCCAGACTATTTGCCACGTCACTTCCTCTTCTCCCTGGGCACACAGTTGGACTTCATGTCCAGCCTCCCTTGCAGCCGTGGCCACGTGGCTGAGTTCTAACCCATAGGATGTGGGGGCAGTTGGGAGTCGCCACGTCCAGGTCTGACCTATGAAAACCTTCCACTTGGGACTCTCCATGTCTTTCCCCCACTGCTGTCTCAGTGCAGACCAGCTTGCCGCCCACCAACCCCCTCCCTGCCCCCCAGAAGCCATGTGCTGAAGATGGCACGGCCACGAGATGGAAGGGACCGTGATTCCTGGCCAACCACATGGAGAAGGGCTGCCTGGCCCCATACCCAATTTAGATGTCATTTGAGTGAAAAATAAACTTCAGAAGTGCTAAGCCAGTGCGATCTAGGGGAAGCTGAGTTACTATAGCAAGGCCCTGGGCTGGGTTTGGAATGTGATGAAGACCTAGATGTCTTTCCTCAGGGGCTGAGCCTCATTGTGACTATTCAGTTGTTTGACTCCGAGTTTCTGATGTTATCTGGGTAACCGAACCAAAGGACGTCCAGTTCTCTGGCTGGGGACAAGAGCTTGCATGTCCAGCAAGTCCTGGCCTTGTATCTGGCAAGTTCCCTGCAGACAGCTGCCCTGGCTGGCCGCCTGGGCTCACTACTCTTGCTTTCTGGACCATGCATTTCTCCTCAGACGCCACAGGGAGCTCCTCCCATCCGCCGGGTGGTACACCATTTCAGTCCTTGGCTCTTGGTCTTCTCCCGTCTTTCCAGCCATGGGAATTAGCAGGAATGTTTGTACAGGAGCCCCCAAAGTGGGCAAAGTGAAACTTTCCCTCATTAAAGCCCCAAAGCACAGGCTAGAAGGATGCTCACCATGCGAAATTGGCATCTGGTTGGGGGGGGGGGGGGGTGGCTTGCGGAAATGCACCTGGATAGGAGATGCACCTGTCCCAGTGGCATTTAGTGATTCCCCGTGTGGCAGATCTGCACTCCCTTGGATGAAAATCTCTGGCACTCTATCTGTCCTTCTCTCTCAGCACTTGTCGTCTTACTTCTGGCATAATTATCATTTCTTCCCGTGTATTCAGTCCCTCCCAGAGATGCAGAGAGGCTTGAGCCATTAGAGAGAAATGAAAAAATGTGAAAATAGGGCACATTCCCAGGAAAACAAAAACCCACGCTGCTCTTGCCTTTGGCTGTGCAGTACGCTGATTATAAAGGAAAATCTGGCTTTTGTGCAATGTCATGGCTCCTACCGAGCATGGAGAGACGAATCCAACAGCAGAAAATTAGCAACGGTCTAAACTGGGGGCACCTTTTGAGCCATGACCCTTGCCAAATAGCCCTTCCCACTGCCCCTCGTGGCGAGCCCTCCCCCCTCTACTCTCAGACTGACAAGAGCTGAGTGACCATAGGGGCAATGAGTAGAGGGCACTCAGTAATCCACACCCTGGGGAGGAGGCTTGGATCTGTGACTTACTACCTGGGGCATCTTGGACAAGTCCCTTATTCTCCTGAGTCCCCGTTCCCCATCGGTGGTGGAGGCCTATAGCTGTCCACTGAAATCCCCCCTCTACTCCCACCATCACAGAATTGTCCTGGGCACATGCTGCCCAGACAAGCATTTTCTAGCTTCCCTGGGTTAGGTGTGGTGCTACGACTAAGCTTCCACCAACAGAATATGAGAAGTGAGTGATACAGCCTGGGGCTTACAACACTGGGCTCTCCTCCTCCTTCCTGTTGGCTGCAACCAGGACCGGTGGTGAATCAGCTTCAACCATGTAGCTGACGATCATGCCCTAGGGGATGGCTGAGCCACAAGGTGGCAAGAGCCTGGGTGGTGATGAGGTGCCGAGCCACCTTACCAACCTGGACTGCTCTATGTGGACTCTTGTTTAAAGAAACACTTGTCTTTTAAGTCATGCTAGTGCTGGATTTCCTTGACACAGTAGCTTACCTTGCACTCAAACTGATGTATTGTTCAGAGGCTTGTGGCGTGGTAAGATATTTAAGTCTGAAGTGATATACAGTTAGGTGCTCAGTAAACGTTTTCTGAGTGGTAAACAAAGCAATTTGGTTATTTTCATATTTAAATCCAAGGACTCTGGGCACCTTGGTTTGGGTCATGATCCCAGGGTCCTGGGATTGAGCCCCGTGTCGGGCTCCCTGCTCAGTTGGGAACCTGCTTCTCCTTCTCCTCCCTGCTTATGCTCTCTCTCTCTCTCTCGATCTCTGTCTCTCAAATAAATAAATAAAATCTTAAAAAAAAATAAATCCAAGGACTCTGAGAAGCAGGCTTGCAAAGCATGGAGCAGCTACATGGGTTGATTTTAGGAGACCCCGGGTCTGGTCTAGGTAAGCGTCTTTCCTCCTTCAATCAGCCTGCACTGGGAGTCCCCCCACCATTAGTCAGTAACCGGGAGATGACCCAGGCAGAACACAGCGCCACGACACGTAGCCTTCTGTCTCTACTTATAACTAAATTATCCAACAGGCTAGTTAGTATGCCCATCAGGATGAGTCACTGTGGCATGCTGTCGTGGGTGAAGGGTCTGGCTAACGGGCCAAAGACCCGATTCAGATCCTGGCTGTACCTCTAACTCCTTGTGCGAGCTTGAGCAGGCCGATTCAGTGTGAGGGACTCTAAAAATGGGGATGTTAATTCTTGTTCTGCCTCCTCCTTGGGGCTATTATGGGGGTCAAAAGATGCAGCAATGGTGAAAACACCATATATGACAGATGCCAGTAGGAGCAACACAATGGGCTGAGTCACACATGCCAAGTGTGGGCCAGGTATGTGCTCCCTTCCTTCCATGAGCATTTATTGAGCACCTACTACATCCAGGTCGTGAGCATGGTAGATGTGGTTCCTGTCCCCACAGAGCTTAGAGCCTGGGGAAAACTATACACAAGGAAATAGGTCATCATAATATGGCCTGATGAGTTATTTGATAGAAATACAAGGCACCATAAAAACACAGAAGAGGGGGGTGCTTAACTCAGACTTCAGTGGTCCTGCAAGTCTTCTCAGAAGTAATGATATCTTCCTCAAGATTGGAAGCAAAAGAGTTAACCAGGTGTCTTAGTTCAGGCTGCTCTAACAACAATACCATAGAACGAGTGCTTTATAAACAACAGACATTTATTTCTCACAGTTCTGGAGGCTGGAATGTCCAGGATCCTGGTGCTGGCAGATTTTGTGTCTGGTGAGGTCCACTGCCAAGTTCCTAGACAGCCATCTTCTTGTTGTGTCCCCCACATGGCAGAAGACGAGAGGGAGCTCGCTGAGCCCCTTTTATAAGGGCACTGATCCTACCAGTAAGGCCCCACCCTCATGATCACCTCTCAAAGGTCCCACCTCCAAATGGTATCACATATGCATTTTGGGGGAACACAAACATTCAGTCCATAGTGCCAGGTGAAGGGGGCTTTGGAGGTAGGAGGGCATGTTCCAGAAAGATGGGACAAGGGTCACCCCTGAAGAACAAGAAAGGAATTCTGAATGGCTGGAGCCTGGAGTGAAAAGAAAGGAATGATGAAGGATGGGGTGCAAGGGGCCATGAGGGTCTGGAGCAGGGTTCACCACACTGGCTGTCACTTGGATAAAATACCAATGTCCGGTGCTCACCCCCCAGAGGCTGAAAAGTTCCCCAGGTGAATCAAATGTGCAGCCCATGTGGAAAGCCCTGATTAGATCATGCAGGATCCTATGTCAAGCTAAAGAGCTGGAAGTCTGTGCTGAGAGCAACAGGGAGTCTCTGAGGGTTTCATGGAAGAAAGGGACATAATCGGATTTTCCTTCTTTGGCAAGATTACTCTAGCTGCCCAGTGGAGACAGGAATGTGATGGACAGGCTGGCCTTCGAAATATGGTTAAGAAGTCCGCTGTAGGGATCAAGAGAGGCACAGAGCCCGTGGTGTCCACTGCGATGGCAAGATGTAGACCCATCTGAGGTCCTAGTGGTGACAGACCGGGGCGGGAGAGGAAGAGGTAGGAGGACCAGGATGAAGCCCAGATTTTTGATTTGACCAATCTGAACACACAAGCCTACATTCCTGAGAAGGCTCCAGCTCCGGACTTCTAAGTCAACAGCAGAGGGCAAATCGTGCCATCCAGAGAACTGATGAGCTCTCCGGGGGAAGAGAGGAAAGAGTGAGAAAGACAAGCCCAGCACAGAAGCCCAGAGGGCTGGGGGAAGAGCTGGTCAGAGAAGGAAGAGAAAACCCAAAAGCACGTGCCATCCAGAAAGTTACGGATGTGACTACTGGTAGAAAGGTGCATTCAAGCATGTCAAATCCTACTGAGATGTAGCCACAAGTCGCTGGTGACCTTGACAATGAAGATGAATGGAAACTTAGGGTGGTGCGAAAGGGATCATGAGAGCAGGCGCCACCCAATAGGGGCAATGACTATTCTTTATCTTCTTCACATTATAGCCAAAATGTGTTGATTTATTCATTCCCTAAATATTTATGAAGCACCTAATGTGCTGGGCACTGTGTTCAGAGCTGCGGATAAGACAGCAAGTCCTTGAGGCCCTTGGTCGCCAGCAGGAGATGGATACTCTCACTCATATCACAGGCTGTGTCATGGAGATGCACGTCAGCGGCTTTGCAACACTCGGAGCCCATTCTACCAGGGAGTGGGGAGGGGCGGGTAGGAAAGTTCCTAACAAGCCCAGGAGAGGAACGTGAGTTCTGCCTTGGGGTTGTCACTGGGGCCATCCACTGAAGAAGTTCAGATCTCAGCCAGCAGGGGAAGAATGGCACTCCAGGACCTCCTGGTGGTTTGGTGGGACCCTGGGACTGGCTTTGGCCAATGAGTGGTAGGTAGCGGTGAGCATGTCCCTTCCAGGCCAGCGTGCATACTCCCTTGCCAGTGCCAGTGTCAGATCCTCCAGAGGTCTCTCTCTGGCATGGCGAGCGGCCAGGTTTCAGACTGCGGCTGCTCCCAGGTACCTGAGTAGCTGCCCCCAAGACAGCATTCAGGGGAAGAAAAACTGTTTTCCCTTTGTCCATCTTAGGTTCCTTGGCTGGAGGTCTATAAATTAGATCAACGAAAGACAGATTAACAAGAGAAAGACAAACAGAAATTTATGAACATGTGCATCGTGCATACACACAGGAGCTCTCAGTAATGAGTAACTCAAAGGAGTGATTAGAACTTCAGCTTGTATCACATCTGAACAAAAGAACAATACATTTTTGGCAAAGGGACAAGACAAAGGAAAAAAGACTTTGAGCTTCTAGGGGTGGCAAATTGTGGGAAGGCAAATATATGGGGACCTAGTGGTAGATAAGGGCTAGTTTTAGCAAAATTAGTTAGATAGATCCCTCTGGCGCTGTCTCTGGGCTGATAAGGATCTAGAGCTGTCACCCGTGATTAATGTCTGCCCTTCCTGGTGGGGGTGGGGGTGGGGGGGAACACCTTTAAAAATTTATGTCCTGCTTTTACATAAATAGGGGAAGGGCAGAGGGTTTTTCATGTATCTGCTTCTTCCCATTTGCCTTCAGCTTAAAATAATCCTTATGCCAAAGTGGCATATTTGGGGATTGCGTATTTTGCCACCCAGAAGCAAACTTTTTGTGATTTGTTATAGTCACCATGGCATAACCTAGCCCAGTGGTTCTCAAAGTGGGGTCCCTGGACCAGCAGCCTGAGTTTCACCTGGGAACTTGCTGGAAATACAAATTATTGAGCACCACCTCGAACTTACTGAACCTCACTCCCTGGGGTGGGGCTCAGACCTGTGAGTTTTAATACACCTTCCAGGAGATTCTGAGGCATGCTCAGCATTGAGAACCACTGCCCTAGCTGGTGCTGACTGCCTACAGCCATCTGAAAAGCAGAGCAAGAGGAATTAGAATTTATAGAGAAGGTCATTCCAGTAAACTTGAAAAAACCAAGTAAGAAGAATTAAATGGTGAGGTTCTTCCTGTCACAGGAAAAAATTTTTAAGAAAAAAAAAAGATATCGTATCTATCCCCAGACTGAGTCTTCCTACTAAAATGGCCAAAACTATTTGGCCTTGTGGAGAGTCTCCAACTATGTCTCATCAGAAGAAAGCAGCATCATGGAGGGGATACTCCGAATCCAGCGGCACTGAAGCCAGACCGAGGGCCTGAGATAAACCCAGAAATGCATTTCCCATTTGTCCCCATGGCCTTGCTGACTTAGAAAATGCTCCTGGGGTGCCTGGGTGGCTCAGTTGGTTAAGCGACTGCCTTCGGCTCAGGTCATGATCCTGGAGTCCCGGGATCGAGTCCCATATCGGGCTCCTTGCTCAGCAGGGGGGTCTGCTTCTCCCTCTGACCCTCCCCCCTCTCATGTGCTCTCTCTCTCATTCTCTCTCTCAAATAAATAAATAAAATCTTAAAAAAAAAAAAAGAAAATGCTCCTGAATGCTTTGAATCTGAAAGGTGCATAAAACCCAATTCTCTCTTCTGCAGGGTGAGTCCTTAGAGATGGAGTGGAGGCTATTTGGTAATGGGCACTATTTAAATGAAGCAAAAAGTACAATTCAAACGAATTGCTTTTTAAACTGTCAAAGAAGAATCCATTTGTGCATGTGAAATTATTCCAAGGGTTCTAACTATTAACTGAAAGCAGGTGGAAGCGGTCAAAGAAAACAAATGTGCTATAAAAGAGCCGGCTAAACGTTTAAAGGCAGACACCTGATCACTCCTTTGGCCTGTTTCGGATTCAAAAATTTGTTTTAAAAAGCCCTAGGTGGGCTCCACGGATGGAAGTTTTAAGAAATTTTTAAATCCTAGTAAGCGGATGCCATTTTGTTTCTTGGACTTGTTTTAATCAATGTGACCCGAAGGCTGTCTTATGGATAGGACAACAGCATATTAACATTTTAACTTTTTCTTTTGGCTTCCATTCGATGCCAAAGGCTCTTGGCTGGCTTTCCAAATGATGCATTTCACACATTCTTGGGTTTTCTATTTGCTATTGATAAATGCATCCGTGTACAGCCAAGTCAATGAGAAGAAAATTCTTCAATAGTATGAAAAGTGCCTTTTTATCCCTGGCAGGCAGGATTGGTAAGTCACCCATATGGAGCAGAAGCCTTAATGGTATGTGAGGCATCTCTGTAGGCCACAGGGAGCCCTGCGCTGTTCTATAGGAGACCAACAGTGGCCTTTTCCATTTCATTTCCTCTAGGGGTTTCCACTGCAATTAGTCTTGTGTTCATGCCTTCAGTGTCTTGTAGGCACTGAAATAGGGCTGCTGAAAAATAGTGAGCCTTCTTCCTTTCCTGGCCCTCTAAGTACCTCTTACTTGTGCTCCTATGCCAGACTAACAAACACAATTATCTGTGCTTAGACCAAGAGGAATCGTGTAGATGGTGACCAGCTCAGGGCACGGGGACAGGCTCAAATGGGCCATGCTTCTCACACTTGGATGTGCACACAAATCTCCAGGAGGTATTGTGAAAAAATGCACGTTCAGACTCAATAGATCTGGGCTGGTGCCTTGGAGCCTACATTTCTTGCAAGTTCCCAGGCAGTGCTCATGCTCTGGTGGACCACATATTGAGTAGTGAGGGAATAATGCAGGTTCTGCATAAGTGACTTTTAGAACTGACCTATTAAATATAGGTGTAGCCGAGGGTCTGGCTCCCCTTTGATTTAGGGTTCCTTGAAAGCAGGGACTAGATCTTACACTTTTTTTTTTTTTTGGTTGTTTTGTTTTGTCCTCTGGCTGGCACTTGGCACAGGTCCCTGCACACGGTGGGTGTGTATTTATTTAATTAAACAGATCTGGCTTTGTTCCAAAAAGGATTTTAAGTGGATTTAACCCCTAGCGGGTCCTAAGCTAGGTAGGTGCGTGCTGAACTGGCCAGGGAGGGAAGTCAGTTCCGAGGTGCATTCACAAACCCTCTGGGCTGAGGCCCTTCCTCCGCAGGGCCCCACCGCTTGCTTGCACCTCGATGCCACTCCAGCAGCTCTTCTCAAATTCTCCCTCCTGGTTTACACTAGAGAGTCGATCAGAGACAAGGAGGAAAACAAAACCAGACCAAACCAGAGAGCCCTACGAAGCGGTAAGGCTGCAGAACATCAAAAGCTCAACTCAGGGCGGCAAGGCCACGGAACTCTGGGGTTTCTCCCACTGCCTGATCTGGAGCATTTCGCAGGTCGGCACTGCGCCCCAGCCGCCGGCTCCCCCGCCCGCCCCGAGAGCCCTGCAGGAGCGGTCCCGGCGGGCGCGGGCGCCTGTTGGCTTGGTGCAAGCCTGTTTGTTAGCTCCGCTCGAGCAATTAATCTTCTCGTGCATCTCCCACCCCGGGTGGGGTGGGGAGAGCGGGGGGGGGGGGGCTCGGGTCGCCTCGGGGGTCGTGGGGAGCCTGCACAGGAGCGGCCGTGCGACAGAAACCCTGTTCCAAGAGTCCCTGCGTTGCCAGAACCCGTTCCTCTCTGCAGCGGCCTCGGAGGGAAGAGAAGGGATGGTTTCGGCTCCAGAGGGGAGGGAGGGGGGCGATTATATTGGTCAGTAGTTGAGCCTCACGGGGGAAGGGAGGAGCGCACGGGCGAGTGCGCCCTCGGGGAGGAGTACACGTGCTGAGGAGGGGGGTGAGAGGCGGGCGGGAGGGGAGGAGAAGGGAGGCGAGAGCCGCGGGCGGGAGGCGCCACGGCCTCGCAGACGCAGGCGCCGGCAGCCGGAGAGAAAGTTCCCGGGGAGAGCTCACCCCCGGGAGGGCTGACGTCGAGGCCGTTCGCCGCGAGGGTCGCAGGTCCCGGGGGGCCCCAGCCTGCCTTCTCCCCGCGCGCGCGCGCTGGGCCGCCCGGGCTTGGGCTCGCCGGGAAGCAGGGGAGCGGTGCTGTTGGGCGGCCGCCGCCAAACTTGGAGGGGGAGAAGGCTGCGAGTGGGAGCGGCGGCGCGGGGCGCGGGGGCGCACTGAGTGCTCCCCGCGGGCGCCCCCGGGCACTGCTGCCGGGGCTGCGGCCGGGCGAGCGCGCGGAGGCTGAGCGGGCAGGTAGCGGCTCCAGCGCCGGGACTGCGCCAGCCCTACGAGCCAGGGCCGCCAGCGCCACCGTGCCGGCGTCGCCTCCTCGCCCCGGAGCCATGGTGCGCGGAGCGCGCACGCCGCGCGCGGGACTCTGAGCTCCGGCTGCGCCGCGCGCCCTCACCTCCCTTCTCCCGGCCTCCCCGCCGACCTTGCCCGCGGGCCATGAAGCTTTGGCCGGGAGCCTCTCGCCTCTGAGCTTCGCGTCGCTCCGCCACAGATCGCGCTCCGGCCGCCGAAGCTCCCCATCCGCTCCCAGGGACGGCACCCGGGCGCTCCAGGATGGCCCTCCGCGGGTGCCTCCGGCCGCGCAAAGTTCGCAGGAGGCGAGAGATGCTGCCGCAGCAAGTTGGCTTCGTGTGCGCGGTGCTGGCCGTGGTGTGCTGTGCCTCCGGCCTCTTTGGCAGCCTGGGTAGGTGCCGGTGCGGGCCCGCCCCGGGGGTTGAGGGGCTCGGGCTGGGAAGCCGCCGGGTAGCTCCGAGATGTCTCCCCTTCCTTCCCCGTCAGCTTGGTCCCTGGGGTTCATCCAGCCCCGTCCCCTCCCCACCGGGCAGGTAGAGCGCACCCAGGAGGGCTGACATCGACGCTTTGAGCTGTGGCGCTCGTTTCCCTGAGCTGCGCGCGGCCCCTGGGGGCTCAGGACGCGGCTGCAGGTCTGTGTTACCAAGATGAAAGCCTGAACATCGGGCCCGTCCGTGCCAGAGTTCTGTCCCCAGAGTGCGTGGGGGAACGCGCGGCGCAGAGGCGGGGTGCAGGTGTGAATTCTCTTAGCCTGGGGCGGACCAAGCTGAGTGGTCCGCTTTCCAGTTTTGCGGACCCAAGACGGTTGTGCTCCGCGTTTCTCGAAAACCCAGATACGGAGGCTGGGAACTGAGTCTCAGCCCTCCCGTCGCCCCTTGCCGAAGGAGTGCCCTGGGTGTCCTGGCGCATCCTATCCAAACCCTAAAAACGTCGAGGGCAGCCCCCTTAGGAGGTTGCTGCCAGGTTTCAGCATCGCTTAACTTCTCTTCATCCCCACGGCAGGAGAGCCCTGGTGTCTGGAACCACAATTCACACTTCTTCATCCAAGACTGAGGGATTTGGGAGTTGCTTAGGATATGCAGATTTGAGGTGGAGAGAGAAAGAAACTTAGAAAAAAAATCTGGGGTGGAATGGGGGATGTGAGCCCATGTGGAATTTTCAGAAGCCATTCACTTGGCTAATACTCCCATTTTTAGTTGGACACGGTGGGCCTTTTACTTCTTCACATTAAAAAAAAAAAAAACCAAAGAAATGCAGGTGATTTAGCAATCTGGACATGGAGATAAAACAGGGGGTGCCTTCTGAGCAATTAGACCATCTAGAGCGGTTTATAGTGGTAGGTAAAAATCAGGTGGGACTTGATTAAAGACTTAAAAAACTGCTTTTCAAGACCCCAACTTGTGATTTGAGGATAGAAGGTCAAAACATGGCTCTTTCCAACAGAAACCCAGAAAGGTTATTTGAACATCTTAACCTGATGCTTTGCAATTGGTCAAGTCAGTGTATTTTTCCCCCTCAGTTACACACCAGAAATAACAAAGTACTTAGAGGCTCTTCGGTGTCAGCATTATAGAAGAGGTATTATTACCCAGCTGAGGCAGTGTGCACATGAGGAGAGGTAAATGAATACTCTGAAGCTCTTAAAGTGAGAATCGTTCATATTTGCTGGATCAGGAATTACCTTTAGGAGTTTAACTGTGTGGTCACTGGCCTCCACACCACTACTCTCCCTTGTTACTCTGTCGCCCTCGGACCAGCAGAATTAGCATCTGTACTAACAATCACCTGTTAGTACAGAATCCCAAGGCCCAGCCCAGACCTACTGAAACAGAATCTGTATTTCGACGAGGTCCCCAGGTGATTTCTGTGCACATTCAAGGCTGAGAAGCTCCGGGCCAGACCCCCTCAACCTTCTCCACCTATCTGCTGACCTAATAGCCATTTGCAGTTCCCCTGGGGGCAGGGACACCTGTCTAAATCCTTGTTGCACCTGTGAGGGGCCGAGCCCTCTTGGCCAAGGTCAGATCATGGGCTGACGCATCTGGGACTAGAAACAATGGACCAGATCTAGGAAACAGATTACTGTGTGTGAAGCAGGTGATATTGTGCTTCCAATCATTGTATTACTCCCAACAGGTGGCTCTAAATAGTCACACAGGGCTGTTGCTGGTGTAGCCAGAGGCAGACATGTAAGGTCATTGGAAGAATGGAGGCACCATATTGACCTAATGGTGTTTGTGACTTATTTTCCAATACAGGGCATAAAACAGCTGCTGTTAGCAAGCATGTTCTACCAGACACATGGAGACATAGAAGGCTGATGGCACCTGTGAACGGGACTCAGACAGCTAGGAATTGCACAGATCCTGGTAAGAAATCAATCTCCCCCTTGCCTCAAGGCATTTGGCCTGGAGATGGTGCTTCTGTAGACATTACAGCCAGAGCTGAGAAAGGTGATTTGATGAACCCAGTGGGAAAGGGTAGCTGTAAGGTGTAGACAGGTAACGTGCAGGCATTAATCGGTTGTGCTGCTAAGCAACTCAAGTACTTTCTTTACCCAGCAACGGGAAAGGTCACATTGGAGAGTTTTGAAATTTCCTTTTTTGTTCTCACAATGCTCCTAAAGGCTCCGTGTTTCCCCCTGCTGTCTTGATTGTGCTCGCCTGGGTGTCTTTGTTTTCGTTCCCTTTTGCTCACGGTATCCATCTGACGGACCTCAAGGGGCAGCAAGACTGCTCTGGCAGGTGGCACTTTGGGATGACCCGCCCACCAGGGTCGCAACACGCCAGGGCACCTGCAGGGGTAGGACACTCTGGAGTGCTGGGGTCCTCTCTCTACAGTGGGAGTTCCCAGGGTACGGTGCTGGCTCGGAGGGGATGGATTCTTCTTGCTGTGGGAGGTGGTCTTGCTGTTCCCTTTCAGAATTCTCTAGGGGGTCGGAGGCTGTAGGGACCCAGAGATGACCTCTTATCTGTCCTGCCAGGGGCAGGTTTTCCTTAAATGGGTGAAGAAGATTCTCCGGAGTGTGCCAGCAAGCGGTGAGGCAAATGGAAGCTGCCCAGGCCTCAGGGCAGTCCTGGGCCAGAACTCTGTCTCCAACAGAGTCTTTGTGGGAAAGATCCAGTGGGATGAAGCATTCAAAAGCCCGCTGAGACCTTTGAGGTCTTACTGCAGATGGGTGCCACTTGGCTCTTCCACCGCATTGCCCGGCAAGTCACAGCATCTTTGGGGGTCTGTTTTCCCACCTGTGAAATGGGCAGAATTGTACTTCCTGTTCTGGGGTTGTTGGGGGAAATCTGTTAAGGCCCTGGCTGGGGCTGGGTGTAAATGGGAATGGAAACCCAGGTTTTGATGGCATTCTTCCTCACTTGTGTTCATAGGCAGGTCTTCTCTGCATTCTATAGGTCAGGAGATCTCTAGGGGAAGACATGAGTTGCTCAGAGTCATAAATCTTGTTAAGTGGTGAAGCATTGGAACCTCAGCTTGTGTGATTAAAATATATGTTTGGTTCTCTGGGCATAAGGAGGTCAGGGCTGTCTCTCAAAGCCTGTCTGCTCCACCATCAACCCCCCTTCCCTCAGGATGCCTTCTGAGAAGGCCTTGTGGGACATGGAGGGTAGGTGAGTCCAGGCTTGTAGAGAAGCTGCCGGGATTCCCTTTGAACTTGGACCATCCATTCCTGAGAGATTCCTGGTGAGTCACTCTGTCTGCGATGGTGCTCATCCCGTCATTTAACATCCCTCAGACCTCTCTCATTACCAGAAGCAGTGGAGGCATGGACTGGACTGACAGGTGGCCTGTGTAAGGCCAGAGGTTAACACTGGGGTCCATGTCCTCCAGGGACCCGAGACACGAGGATCGGCACCAGCTGCAGGGGCCGGGGATGCTTTGCTACTCTGGGTAAAGAATCCAGGGTAGTGCAGCTTTGGTTTCTTCCTCGCTGGTGCCCTCACTTTGGGCAGGCTCTGCCCTCCTCCTGTAACTTCTGTCACCTGTAGTCTGGCCACATCGGCGTAGACAGGGCCCTGTTTCTTGGGATAGAGTCTCATGTGCTCCCGCATTGTCCCGTATCTTCAGTGTACTTTCTCATCCAAAATTATCTGACTGACTGTGGAGCAATCAGTCCTATTTGGCAGGAAGACCTGGCCTTGTCCCCCTTATGGAGAGGGAAATGAAGGGAAATCAGCATTATCTTTAGCAATAATGAACCCTTAGATTATGCTTCTTTTTTAAAAATTTTTAAAGATTATTCATTAGAGATCGTGAGAGAGCATAAGCAGAGGGAAGGGCAGAATCCCCACGAAGCAGGGAACCAGACGAGGGGCTTGATCCCAGGACCCTGAGGTCACGACCTGAGCCGAAGGCAGACCCTTAACCGACTGAACCACGCAGTCGCCCCTGGGTTATGCTTTTTGTTAACTGTTTCTGGGATAGGGCCCTGCGTGTAGGAAGGACTCCATGAAGTTTGGTCGAATGATGGAATGAAAGTGCATTTCAACTATGAAGCACTTTTATCCTTTCAGTGTTTTTGCAAAGATGAGGAACGGGGCAGGGCTCAGAAGCTTAGTGACTCCCCAAGACCTCTTGGCAGGCAGGTGCATCCCTGGTTCACCTGGGCCCAGATCCCATGGCTTCCCCACTCCATCGCACCTGCCCTAGCTTTCCTTCCCGCCCAGGCGGGGCTGAGACCCGACTTCCCTTCCAGCCACCTGGGCCCTGGGCCCCCTTTCCAGTTCACAAGCATGTACACAGCATGCACTTGCTGTTGTCTCTCCTACCCTGTGGTGGGCACGTGGCGGCGGTGGGTTGGGGAGGGCGTGGTATAAGCAAGCATGAGAGACAGCCCTTGTCATCAAGTAGCTTACGGTTGTGGAGAAGACCAGCTCCCGACACAGGGAAAACTCGGTGAGGAAGAAGGACGGCAGAGGTCTTGTAGTCAGCAGCCCCAGGGGGCCACTTTCAGGGGGCTCAGAGGAGGGTGACTGGGTCTGATGCGGTGTGTGGAGTCTTGTGGTCTAGATGAGGAAGGCCTCGATGGCAAAGACAGGAAACTTCCCCAGACTGGGTTTAGCGGAAAAAGGGAAATTTATTGGGCCAGTCACTGAACGCGTGAGATCAAAGGTTAAGTGTCATGACTCAGTTTCCCTCTGTCTCTGGACTCCGAAGTCCTCCAGTGTGGGAAGGTGGTTACCACGGCCCCAGCTTTCTGGCCTCCCAGACCGCAGCACGTGTGCCCCAATGTCTGCCATCCTTCCGTGGGAGTTCTGAAGTCCTATGGGCTTGGGGCACATGGCCCCCTCAGCTGCTTGCGGGGCCGGGGGAGGGCTGGGTGTGGGCTGGCTTAGACCTGAGTCTCAGGCTCTGCTTCTGGAATGCTGCTTCGGTAAAGGTGGACCAGAGTTTCCTCCCACTTAGAGTTTCGGGGTGTGACGGAGGGTGGCACCCGCTGGCTGCCCTCTTCCCTCCACGGGTAAAGGAGTTGCCTGGGAAGAACCATACGGGGGTTTCTTGCATCCTCTGAGGCTTCTGCTCTGCATCCATTCCACCAGTCCTGGTCTACTAGGTGAGGTCTTCTAGGGACGTGGGAAGATGGAGCTTTAAGAATTTCCTGCTGTGTCAGAGTATCCCGAGCTAAAGCACCCGCATCCCCCACCCCAGTCAGCATTCAACAGGTCAGTTCATGTTTTTGTAAGAACATCTTTGTTGGGGGGGGGGGGGGAATGGGTCTTATTTTCTGTAGCCTCTGAGTGTTCCTTCTCCCCTGTGAGAGGAATAGCTTCTCCTGTGGAAAAGCTTCAGGGCACCCTGCTCTAGTCGTTCCTGAAGACTTGGTGTGGAAAATGGGCTCTTGGCTCTGCCTGGGGTCACTTCCCCAGGTCTTGCTGGTGTTCTCATCCCATGGTGTGTGTTGTGCTTAAGTGCGTCCCCCATCACGTTACCCTATATTTTTATGACCTGTATCACCATCTAAAGTAACCTACTTGTCATCCGTTCCTCTTGAGGGCTCCCTTGCTCACTGCCCTGTGTCCAGAAGAGTGATCCCTAACCCTGCCCTCATCTTGCAGTCAGGGAAGAGCTTCTGAAATGCCCAAGACCCAGCCCTGGAGTGGCTGCCGTCACGGGTCTGGGGATGGGACCCAGGAAGCAATATTTTTTAAGAGCTCCCAGGTGAGTCCGAGATGAAGCCAGGGGTGGTGCTCTCTGGGCGAGAGTCCTGCTGTCCGGGGTGGTTGGCATCACCAGGCAGCTTTCTGGGAATGCAGAGTGTCAGGCCCACCCCAGGCCTTCTGCATCAGAATCTGCATCCTAACCAGATCCTGGGGCAATGTGCATGCACCCCACAGGCAGAGAAGAACTGGGCTAGGACGCTGCCTGACCCTTCAGAGGAGTCCAGTAAATATTTGGATGTTGAATGAAGGCTAAGACATGGTGTAACACAGAGATTTTCTTGAAAACCAGTTTGGTGTCGTTTTTGAATGTAGAGAAATTATATATAAAAAAAAAAATCTTCATCTTTGACTACTGAGGTCTGGGGGGAAGTCATTAATTTATCCTCCCCCCCGAGATCTGGGCCTCTAGGACCTAGATTTTTATTTCATGGTCTGTGAAGAGCAAGCACTACAAAAGAGAAGTGGGTCCCTCCACATAAAATGCATGAAATAGTGAGAGGCTGCGACTTTGAGTCTTCTGGACTCTGTCTTAGCTCAGGCTGTCATAACAAAATATCGGAGACGGGGTGCCTTAATTTAATTGACAGACCCGTATTTCTCACCGTTCTGGAGGCTGGGAGGGTCCAGGGATGGTTCCTGGTTTGCAGATGGCCACCCCACGTCACTGTGGGCTCACTGGGTAGAGAGAGAGAATCTGGGCTCTGGGCTCTCTTCCTCTTCTCCCATCCAAGTACTAACCAGGCCCAATCCTGCTTTCTCCCTCTCCTCGTGAGGGCACGAATCCCATCATGGGGAGACCCCATCCTCATGACCCCCTCCAAATTACCTCCCAGAGGCCGCACCTCCAGGTCCCACCACCTTAGGAGAGGAGGGATTCAACACAGGAATCTGGGGAGACGCAGACCTTCAGGAACCAAAGAGTTTCTGCACATTTGCTTTTTAAACCCAGCGTCTGCTTCAGTTTTTCCTTCTGGGATAGTAAAGGGGGTGATAATCGCATCCACCTCAGAGGGTTGTTAGAAATAAATGAGTTAATACCCAGGAAGCACTTAACACACATGCTCAGATGTGAGCTTCTGTTTTCATTATTTTTTTTTCTTATCTGCTTACCCCAGACATGATACAAGGCCTACGAATCACAGGTACTGGAAAACTCTTTGTTACTTGAATTTTATGAGGACAAGGTAAGAAGTAAGCATCTTGCCAAACGTTGTTTTTTGTTTTTTGTTTTTCCTCCTGGAAACAAATTTTTGGTTTTGTTTTTTAATATTTTGAGGATTTGGGATGTTGGAGGATGGCCCACCTTACAGAACATGCCTCTACATCAAAAAACTGTCAGGTTTTTTTTTTTTTTTCTCTCGACAGTGAGGCATTACTTTACAGGTTGGCTGTCAAACTGGGGTGGGTATGCCTCCCCCTCTTCCCACACCTCTTCATTTGGGTTCCCAACATCCTGTGCCCATGTTCAAAAAAGAGAGGGGAGCTTTGCCCCCCTGTTGATGTTGGAGGGATTTGCTTTGTCATGTTTGGTTTTCTGCTTTTCACATACGCCTTTTGAAATGCCCACTGGCTGTATGTCTGTCTTTGCTCAGGCTGCCGTGACAGAATTCCATAGCCCGGGCGGCGTAAACAGCAGAAATACCTCTTCTCACGGTTCTGGAGGCTGGGAGTCTAAGGTCAGAGCGCCCGCCTGATCAGGTTCTGATGAGAACTCTCCCTGGCTTGTGGATTGCCCTCATTTTGCTGTGTCGTCCTGTTCCAGGAGGGAGAGCTAGTGAGAGCCAGCTCTCTGGGGTCCCTTCCCGTAAGGCCTCTGATCCCATCAGACCAGAGGGCTCCCCCCGCCCCATGAGCTGGTCTAACCCAGATCCCCTCCCAAAGGCTCCATCTTGAAATAGCATTTCTTCGGGGCTTAGGGCTTCAGCATAGGCATTTAGGGAGGACACAGACTTTCCATGTCCCTAGAAGGAAGGCTGGGAAGAGAGGGCTGCCGGGGTGAGGGGGTGCTTGAGAGCGATCTGTGGACGGAGGTGGTTCCTAGCCTTTCAGGAGAGCAGAGGAGTGGATGTGGGCGCTAGATGGAGCATCTTCTGTGGCTGGCTCACCTTTCGTTCTGTACCAGGGCTGATGCGCGGCCACAGTGGGAGGGGAGGGGAGGGGAGAGGTGGAGGCGGCCGGGTGGGCCCGCACACAGGAGTTGGTGTGGAGGCTGGGCTGGGAGGAGATGAGGTCACTGAGCAGGTGGGCACCGCGGTGGGTCTCCATAGGCGCCCCTTTGTGGGGAGCAGAGGTGCAGAAAGCATGAGAAAGCAGGGGTAGGAGGAGCGGACCTAGAGCTGCGAAAAGTACATCAGGATGTGGGTGTGGAGGTGCGGCGCTCCCAGGGACATGAGGCAGCGTCTGGATTCTGAACGGGTGTCTGTTCGAATGCTGCCTCAGCAGGCTCAGGAGATAAGTGGCACATCTCAAGTTTTGAAGTCGTTACGTAAAAGCAAACCCCGACTCGGAGAAGCAAGAATTGAACTCCCTACTGTGGGCAGCGAGCTCACAGTCTAGTTACGGTCCTGGTGGGGGGGGGGGCAGGGAGAGGAGTTCCAGCCCTGGGAGGGCATTTTCTGGGTGGGGCAACCCCAGAGAGGCAGGTGGCTTCTTGAGGAAAGTGTCACCAACCACCTTGGGACGGTGATAGGCTCGCAAAAGGAGGCCAGCCTGATGACAAATGGAGCCCAAGGAAGATGGCAGCCCGTCATCTGTGTGATTGCTCTTTGCTTTTTGGGGGCTTGGGGGCAGGGATGTTCTATGGGGGATTGAGTGGCTTAGGGACCAAAGATCTGGGTTCTAGTATTGGCTCTGTCTCCAGCAGCCAGAAAAGGCTCCTGTCCCAGCAAGCACCAGCCCTTTCTTGGAGAAGACAGTTGGACATGGTGAAGGGAGATGCCTGGGTGTGAGTCCCAGCTCACCCTGCTGGCCAGCTGTGTGACCTTGGGCCAGTTAGAGAAGCTCTCTAAGCTTCAGGTTTTCTCTTTTGTCAATTGAGGATAGCAGCAGTTCCTACCTGCCTCACCTGCAGGACTGAAAGCATATGACGTGTGGAGGTATGAAGTATGTAAGGTGTACCGAGCACACGAGGACTGGCGTCGTCGTCGTCATGATCGTGGCTACCACCAGCATACCCCGTACTGGGTGCTATGCTAAGTGCTTTCCCTGCATTAACTTACTTGCTGCTCCTAACAGCCCTTTAGGCGTGTGCTATTAGTATCCTCATTTTGCAGATGAGGACAGGAGACCCAGAGAGATTAAGGAACGAGCCCAAGGTCACCTGGCCAGCAAGAAGCAAGGCCAGGTGTGTGTGTGTGTGTGTGTGTGTTTAAGTAACAGACTACATTTTGGAGCAGTTTTAGGTTTACAGAAAAATTGAGTGGAAAATAGAATTCCTATATGAATCCTTCCCCCCGCCCCCAGCTTGCCCTGTCTTATGTTAATATGGTACATTTGTTACAACTGATGAGCCAGTATTGATATTATTATTAACTAACGTCCCTAGTTTACATCAGAATTCACTCTGTGTTGTACTTTCGATGAGTTTTGATAAATGTACAGTGACCTGTAGCTACCCTTATAATATCCTACAGAATAGTTTCACTGCCCTAAATATTCCCTGTGGAGCCTTTTAATTTGGATGGCCTGAATTGTGAGCCTATAGACTTCTCCAAAATTATCAATGGATGGGTGGAAAGAGACAATTTGGAGATGAGGCCTCCTGTTGTAACTTCTCATCTCTGTCACTGTCTGGGTACCCCACCACCTGGGTACACCTCTGAGAAATGGGACTGCCTGTTCATTGCAATAGCAAACACCTGGGTGGGCCCTGCTTCTTGGTATGTTTCTTTTTTTTTTTTTTTAAAGATTTTTATTTATTTATTTAACAGAGAGATAGCGAGAGCAGGAACACAAGCAGGGGGAGTGGGAGAGGGAGAAGCAGGCTTCCTGCCAAGCAGGGAGCCCGATGCGGGACTCGATCCCAGGACCCTGGGATCATAACCTGAGCTGAAGGCAGACGCTTAACGACTGAGCCACCCAGGCGCCCTCTTGGTATGTTTCTAATACTGATTTGTTTGCAATCAAAGCTTTCTCCTCCCTACTTTTATTGCGAAATAATTGATATATATCACTGTGTAAGTTTAAGGCTTCAGTATGATGGTTTGATTTGCATATATTGTGAAATGATTACCATAGTATGTTCAGCTAGCATCCATTTTCTATAGATAAAAAAAAAAAAGAAGTTTCTCCTTAGGATGAGACTGCATAGGATTGACGCTCTTCCCAGCTTTCCCATATATCATGCCGCAGTGTTTGCTATAGTCATCCTGTTGTACGCTCCACCCCTAGAACTTAATTCTCTTATAACTGGAAGTTTGTACTTTTTGGTCCCCTGCCTCTGATATTCGCTGCCCCCACCCTCCACTTCTGGTAACCACAAGTCTGGTCTCTTTTTCTGTGAGTTGGGTTGTCTCCTCCCCCCCACCTATTAGTGAGATCATGCAATATTTGACTATTCGACTTATTTCACTTAGCGCAATGCCTTCAAGGTCCATCGATATTATCACAAATGATAGGATTTCCTCCTTTTTTTGTGGCCGAATAGTATTCTGTTGTATATATTCCATGGATACCTATAGATGCAACTTCTTTATCCATCCAGCCATGGATGGACGCTTAGGTTGTTTCCATGTCTAGGCTATTGTGAATAGCGCTGCTATGAACGTGGGAGTGCAAATATCTTTTCGAGTTAGTGTTTTCATTTCCTTTGGCTATATTCCCAGAAGTGGGATTGCTGGATCAGACAGTATGGGTCCTCCGTACTGTTTTCCACAGTGGCTGCACCAGTTTGCATTCTCACCAACAATCCCCTGGGTTCCCTTTCTCCACATGCTCGCGGATACTTGTTACCTCTTGTCTTTTGGATACTAGCCATTCTAACAGGTGTGAGATGGTCTCTCACCGTAGTTTTAATTTGTGTTTCCCTAATGACTAGTGATGTTGATCATCTTGTCATGTATTTGTTGGCCTTTCATTTATCTTCTTTGTAGAAATGTCTTTTCAGGTCCTTTGCCCATTTTTTCATTGGATTATTATTATTTTTTTTTTTTTGCTGTTGTCTGAGTTCTTTATGTATTTTGGATAGTAACCCATTATTAGCTATATAGTGTGTAAATACTTTTTTTCCATTCTGTAGGTTGTCCTTTCACTTTGTTGATGGCTTCTTTTGTTGTACAGAAGCTGTTTAATTTGATGTAGTCCCTCTCGTTTATATTTGCTTTTGTTGCTTGTGCTTTAGGTGTCGTATCCGAAAAATCATTGCCAAGACCCATGTATAGGAGCTTTACTCCTGTGTTTTTTTCTGGGAATTTCATGGTTTCACATCTAATTTTTAAGTTCTTAATCCATTCTGAGTTAATTTTTCTGAGTGGTGGAAGATTGAGGTCCAGTTTTATCTGTTTACATACGAATATCCAATTATTCCAGCACTTATTGAAGTGCTTTTTTTTATTGAAGACACTCTTTTCCCCATCAAGTATTTTTTTTTTTTAAGATTTTATTTATTTATTAGAGCTCTGTTAGAGAGAGAGAGAGAGTACATGCACGAGAGCAGGAGCAGGGGGAGAGGGAGAAGCAGACTCCCTGCTGAACAGGGAGCCCAACGTGGGCTTGATCCCAGCACCCTGAGATCATGACCTGAGCTGAAGGCAGATGCTTAAATGACTGAGCCACCCATCGAGTATTCTTGGCTGCCTTGTCAAAGGCTAGTTGACTGCACATATGTGGTTTGCTTCTGCACTTGCAGTTCTGTTCCATTGGTCTATTTGTTTCTGCGCAGTACCATACTGTTTTGATGACTATAGCTTCATAGTGTAGCTTGAAATCAGAAAGCGGTGCTGCCTCCCACTTTATTCTTCTTTCTCAGGACTTCTTTGGCTATTAAGTTTTTTTTTCACCCCCTTATCCAACTATTGGGGCCATCTGCTAGCAGTCTCTCCTCCCTACTGGGCCATCTGCTACCCACTGACTTCCAGATTCTCCGCTGTTGACGCCATGCGGGCCTCCCGCAATCCAGAGCACGCCCACTCGGCTTCCTCTTGAACTCTGAGAAACGTTCCTCCTTGAGTTAAAAATGGAAATCATTAAGCATTGCCATGTGTTGCCTTGGGCGGAAGAGAGATAGTCCTTCAACTCAACAGAAAAGGTTTAAAAAAAAGTTTTTTTTTTTTATTAAACATGGTCTGTTATTGAAGAGGACATTGGAGCATAGCATTTTACTAAAAAAATAAGAGACTGTGCTGGAACAGTTTACAAAAGTATCTCCTGAAAGGACAATGGATGTGTCCCTTGGGAAAGGAACAGAAGTCACTGTGTGGTTGAGAAGCGAAGGTACTCCCTGCTCCGTGGGTCGTCCCCGCCCAGACGGGGCAGCACAACGACTCCGCTTGCGGGCCTGCAGCGCCCTTTGCTCGCTCAGCACAGTGCAGGGCTTCAGCCCTGGGTCTCCTGGTAATCGCCCGAGAAATCCAATGCAACATGCACTTCTGAGTGTCTACACGTTCTGCACCCTGCTGGGCTCTGAAGCTGGGAGGGACCCAGGGCCCTGTTGTCAGGGAGTGTGCAGCAGAATTTGGGGGGGTGGGCAGGCTGGGGGAGCTTAGATAACACAGAGCCACCTGTAGCAGTTACCTTGGGGCAGGGGGTGGGAAGAGGGGGAAAAAGTGCCCTGGTTCAGGGGAAGGGCGCCCTCCCCGGAGGTGACCTCTGATCCCAGCCTCAAAGGGGGAGAAGGTGGCAGTGGGAGGACATTCTAAGCAGAGGCCCGGTGTCTGGGAGATGGCCGATTCATGTCTGTACCTGGAGCCGTGCTTGCTAGCAACCGCTGCGTCTTGCTCACTGGCTATCCAAGGGGAGAGCGCGAACAAACACCTCCCAAGATTACCATGCAGAATAGTAAGTAATTAGGCTTTGGGGATTTAGCAGGAGTCAGTGCTCAGCCAGGGCCGGGGCTGAATCAGATTACTTTTTTTTTTTTTTAAAGCAGAAGGAGGGGGGGCACCTGGGTGGCTCAGTCGATTGAGCATCTGCCTTCGGCTCAGGTCATGATCCCAGGGTCCTGGGATCGAGTCCCACATCGGGCTCTCTGCTCTGTGGGGAGCCTGCTTCTCCCTCTCCTCCCCACTTGTGCTCTCTATCTCACTATCTCTGTCTCTCTCCTTCAAATAAATAAAAAAAATCTAAAAAAAATAAATAAAAAAAAGGCAGAAGGAGGGGGGCTGGGAAATGTACCGGGGCCCCAGGTGAAGTTGGCAGACTGGTTCCCAGTGGCCCCGCTGAGCTGCAGGTAGGGCAGGCACCCAGTTCCCGGATTGTGCCGGGCTCCATGATGGCTCAGGACAGACGGCAGCCATACTCATGGAGCTATCTGCCAGTCTTTCCCCGCTAGCCTGTGCGCTGCTAGAGGGCAGGGCTGTGTCCCCGGCATCGTTGGCTCTTGGGCTGAGGCTGGAGTCTGGTGTAATTTCAGCTTGCAGCAAATGATGTCTGGAGGGACAGACCCCGCCCCCTACCTGTGGGGGGCCTGTTCCCCACAACAGTGGCTGCTGTCTCCCTGGCTATCCCTTCTAGCCTGATGCCGTGGGACAGATCAGAACGTGCAGCCAGGAGGGATTAAGGGTTAAGAACGTGGACTCTGGAGCCAAACTGCCAGGTTTCCAGGCCTGTGTGTGTCCTTCCTAGTTAGGCGAACTTGAACTAGTTTCTTTGCCTGTGTGTTCTAACCTCAGGGAAGGGGCAGGCTTTGTTTTGTTCACTGATGTAGCCCAAGCTCTAGAACAGTGGCCGTGTGTGGGTGTGTGTGTATGTGTGCTCGTGTGTGCACGAGGCCATACAATACCACTACGTGTGTTGTTAATCTACGTAAACTGCTCACGAGAGTGCCTGGCACAGAGAAAGTGCTATACAAATTTTTGCTGCTGAAATTACCTCTGAAAAATAACTTGCACTGAACTATAACTTTACAGGATAGATTTTTAGAACCGACCTGTGACGAAGGATTGAGGGTGAATTTTGTAAATGCAGTACTTGCTTTATTTCTGGTTTTTTTTTTTTTAATTAAAGATTTTATTTATTTGTCAGAGAGCACAAGCAGGGGGGAGCGGCAGGCAGAGGGAGAAGTAGGCTCCCCACTGAGCAGGGAGCCCGATGCGGGGCTCGATCCCAGGACCCTGGGATCATGACCTGAGCCGAAGGCAGACGCTTAACCGACTGAGCCATGCAGGCGTCCCAGCACTTGCTTTATTTCAAGTTAAAAATGAACATCTGGACTTATGTTTGCTTGTTGTTAATTCTTTGAGGACAAGAAGCTGTTGACTTTGCATGGCTGATGCTGAGAGGCTGCCCAGCCTGTGAAGGCTGCAGCGGGCCTCCCCGAGTGTATTCTAAATCTGGTCCCCCCTGTTGGTGATGGGGGACGTGATGCATGAGGCATTAGGAGACCAGTTTGCGTTCTGGCCCTGATACAACCTGGGCGTGTTTTGCATAAGCCACTTTGCTACGGGAGCCTTCGTGTCCTGCCCGTGAGATGGGCAGCAGGGGCATGCTCTTGATTCCGTCAGCTTTTCAGGATTCGGCTGTGCGAGTATCATTTACCACCTTGGGCACAACTGTGCCGGATGCTTGACCCTTTGAAGAGTGTTCCTTCCTTGTGGAATGGAGAACATCAGTTATTCAGGGGTTTTTGGCGTGGATCCATAAAACCACAAATAGGATTTGGTGAAAGTATTGTGTTTGTCTTGGGTGAGGCAAAGGGCCTGTTGGTGGAGGGTCTGGCCGGAATGGGAAGATGGAGATCATTTTGATCGTCCCCATACCTAGCAGCTTGTGGGACGCCACCATCGCTTTCTCTCATTTCACGCTAGAAATGGCTCCCTGGATCCTATTATACATGCTAACTTCAGGGACCAGCTTTTTAGTTGGGCCGATCTCACATCAGCTGGACCAGCTCTTTACCTAAGGCAAAAATAATTACATGTATGAAAAAATTATGTAGGCCTCCTGAGGGCAGCTGCTCAGAGCTCAGGTCAGAAGTCATCCTTGGCTTTAATATCTGGTGGCTGAGTGAGTGCTGACCGAGCATCCCTGTGTGCTGGGCCCGTGGGGAAATTAAACCCAACCTAGATGTGCAGCCTGCCTCCAGGGAGCTTCCATTCTCGTTGAGAGGATCAAAATCCGCAAAGCTACCCTGTAATACAGGAGGGGAGTGCTGGAATCCGTAAGAACAGAGGAGGGACAGGAAGTCCTGAATGCCAGGATCAAGAACACCGCCACATCAAGGGGTCACTGAGGATGGGCAAGTCGGCTTTTGAAGGATAATCACGGCATTGACATTTGGGTAGCCCTGGTCTCCGTGCCTTCCATGCACTGCCCCCCTTGCTGGCCCTCATAACAGGCCTAGGGGGGTGGGTACCCATTTTACAGAAGATGTGAGTAGCAGGGATTTGAACTCGGGCAGCCTGGCCCCAGAGCCTGTTACTCTTTAGGGAAAGAAGATGCAGGGTCCCCTGGCTGTGGGACAAGTAGGTGCCGGGTAAGGTTGGGGCACAGGTGTGTGGGCAGCTATGGGAGGCGAGTCATCCTGTAGTGAGTGCGTGTGGGACCATGAGGCTTAACCACTCGAAGGCCTTTCCTTATGCTCCTGTAAGCAGTGGGGGCCGGTGTTTCTGAGCAGCTGTGTTTTAGGAAGATGATTGCTGACAATGTGGGGGGCATAGCTTCAACTGAGCTATAGGTTAAGGTTGTTGGCATTATGCTTGATAAGTTTTGGGGACCCCTCCCCTGTGAAGACAGAACAATTGGGGGTATTGCTCCAATATTAGGCAAGATGTAGGCAAGAGTATTAGGCTTGTTGGGGAGGTCGAGGAATAGTTGGGGAGGCAGAGTCTACGGATCTCAGCAGATGTTGGGTTTGCAAGCAGAAAGGTGGGAGTCCGCTCTGCTCACAGATGCAGCTGGATGGTCCCCGGTACAGGGGTGCAGATGGGGGCACAGGAAGCCCTCCTTCCTTCTTTAGATTCGGACCCCTCTCTTGGGGACCCTCGTCCAAAAACAGCCTTGTACTGAGCACAGTGACTGGTTTGTGTCCTGTATTTGATTATTCCTAAGTACACCTCTGACACTCCTGGGACATCTTTGGGTAGGGCACTGGTTGGATGTTGGCCCTGGGGAGAGAGCTCCTGTCCTCGATGAGCCCCCAGGTTAGGAGGAGAAGGTAGACTTATAATCGCCACGTGTGACCTGGAATGACCTGGGAATGCCCAGCATGGCTGCAAGGCATCACGAAGCATGGAGCATTTGAGCCATGCTTTGACGCAAGTGGGTATTTGCTAGACAGATGGGAGCATTCGACGTTCCTGGTGGTGGATATGGTGATGCAGAAATAGGGTGGTAGGAGAGAACCTGGCCAGAGCAGGGAGGAGGGGGGCATGTTCAGTTGGCCTTAGGTTTGGGTCCTTGAGGGGACATCATGGGCCCTGTGGTGGCATCGTGCCAAGCCAGAGGTGCATGGCTCCGGTGTCTGGACCCCCTCTGACTCATGTAGGGTTTTAGGAGTAGGAAGGCTTAGTAACTGCTCACCCTTCTTTTCACCCAGGCGCAAGGATTCTGGGCACCTGCTGGGCAGGGCACTGAGGGGATGCGAAGGTGTGCCTAATGCCCTCAGGGAGCAGGGCTGAGAGGAGCATGGGCCACTACAGTCCCCATGCTCCTTCTGCACATTGCCTTGATGGGTGTTGGGACACCCAGTTTATGATGCTCTATATCAGCGTGGCTCAATCCCAGTAGAACTCCGTGGGGGCTTTTACTGTAAGCAAACAAAACCACAGGGAAGAGTTTATAAAACGCAGTGTGATCCGTACCTATGAAAGGGAAGGCTCTGGGGTCCTCTCTCTTGGGGACAACTGCCACTCAGGGCCTCATCCTGGTTCCCTTTTCTGTCTCTCTCCAACCCCTCTGATGAGCGGGAAGAGGGGAGTTGCGTGCTCGAGCTGAAAGAGGATTCCTGTCACCACGTGGGCACCTGGCCCAGTGGCCGCAGCCCAGCCTCCTGGCACGTCCTGGTGGCCTTTGTGCCTCACCTTATTTGGTGATGAACACTGGGGCCCCGAGGACCACTAACGTGCATGTGCTGTGCCCCCCGTGCCGAGGGAGCCTCCCCATGGTGGCTGCTGAGGGCGTGGACGCGGTGCTGGGTCCTGCACGGCAGGAAGGGTGGAAAGAGCCAGAAGTCATCCCCGCGCCAAGCCGATGGGTGGTCTGCAGCCTACAGAAACCCAGTACCGAAAGGGGTGGAAATGTCCCCAGGGGCCCGAAGGAGTATTGATAAAGGCGATTAATGGAGTAGATAGAATGATTTACAAGTGAAGATTAGGGAAGCTAAGTGGCTCTGGCCAATTAGCTAAGCCTCCACGAAAGAGCGCTGTGGGAAGGGGCTCCAGGGTGGTTTTGCAGTGATTCACCGGGTGGCAAGAGGCTGCACCTAGGGAATCCGCAGACCAGCGAGGGGAAGAACGGGGGCAGCTCGCCTCCCCTAAGTGCCTCTTAAAGGAAACCTTGGCTCCTCTGACAGCCTCCCCAGGAAAACGCAGGGGGGTGGGGTGGGGGTAATCCCATGGCCTGGAGTATTTAGATTGGGCAGCGGGCTGGAGAGTGAGACCCCCGCACGGCTGCAGGGTGGCCTGACTGTGCTCTTGCGTCTTTTCTCTCTTGTTTCTGGGTAATTCTGTGGGCCACGGAAAGGGCAAGCCCTTGAAAGCATTGCTTTTGAAATCATTTAAATCGTGCTTGTTTTTCCTGAGCTGGCAAAAAGCCCACTGTAGTGTGGTGTGACTAAGTGACTTGTGGGCTTTGGGTGACCCAAATGCATTAGCAGGAAGAAAGGAAAGGGGGAGGGGTGCAGACCATGTGCCCCAGGGGGGTGTTGCTGCTGCTTTGGCAGCCCCATCCCCCCAGGCTCCAAGCTCACAATGGATGCTTAGAGTCCCACAGTCCAGTCGGAGGGGATGGAGAGGAAGGGGAAGGCAGCAGGTTTTGAGCTGCGGCTTCTGCATCTCTCCTGTGCCCAGGAGCACCTGGGGGCCTGGTCAGCATGCCAAGGCAGGGGGAGGTCTGCCGTGTGGCCCGAGGCTGTGCATTTCTGACCAGCTTCGGGGTGAGGTCAGTGCTGCTTCTCTGGAGACCACACTCGGAGCAGTGAGAGCCAGGAGTCTGCCCGCGACCCGGCTTTGGGTCCCAGCCCTGCCAGTGAGCCGTGTGACCTCGGGCAGGTCTCTTGGCCTCTCTGAGCCTCTGCTTTCCCCATCAGCGAAATGGGGGTCCAGGACTTACCTGGCAGGGCTCTTGGCAGAAATAAGAAACTGTGCCTGTTGGCCACTTTGCTTGCTGCCGTGACAGGTGCATGGCCAGAGCCCGGTGATGCGAGGCTCGTGCTCAGAGCTTGCTCCGGCATTCCCCACACGGCTTCGAGGGGCCCTGGTCCGCAGCTGGTCTGCCCCCTCTCTCCGTCTGCTGCTCAAGAAAACTTCCATGACCAAAGAAGTCTGGGGAAGACTTGTAAAGTCTGCCTCTGGTGAGGATGGACTGGGCTGCAGCAGCATGTTCAAGATTCTGGAATATTCTGTAGTAAAGAACCCTTTAGGCTTACAAGCATTCTATGGCGGGAAAATGCACAGAACATAAAAGTTACAGTTTTAACCATTTAAAAGTTAAATGCCACCGTAGTTGGGTGGCGCTAAATACATTCACACTGTTATGCAACCTTCATCACCATCCATCTCTAGAACTTTATCTTCCCAAATTGAAATTCCGTACCCATTAAATAATGACTTCCTGTTTTCTCCTCTCCCTAGCCCCTGGCAACCACCCTCCTCCTTTCTGTCTCTGATTCCCACTACCCCAGGTACCTCGTTATAAGCACAGTCGCATGGCATCTGCTCTGTTGTGACTGGCTTGTTTCACTTAGCATAATGTCCTCACGGTTCACCTCTGTTGTAGCACGTGTCAGAATTTCATTCCTGTTTAAGGCCAAGTAATACTTCATTTGATGTATATACCATATCGTGTTTATCCATTCATCAATGGACACTTGATCGTTTCCACATTTTTACTATAGTAAATAATGTTGCTATGAACATGGGTGTGCGAGGATCTGAGTTTTAAACTCTTTAAACCCAGCAGTTCCCAAATATTGGGCGTGGGTGTGTGTGGATGGAGAAATGCTCAACAATCCAGCCCAGTACCCCCACTCTTGTATGTTACAGTATAAGGAGAACTCTCAGGTCTGTAGCTGAGGGGTTCAGTCCTGGCTGTGCTTTAGACTCACCTGAGAAGTTAAAAAATTTTTTTTACCCATGGCTGGGCTCCACCCTGGACCAAATTAATCAGATTCGGTAAGGCTGGGACTTATTCTCAAATCTTTAAGGTGATGTTAAGGAGCAGCTGGAGTAGGGAGCCACGCAGGGCTTCACTCCCAGCTGCGGTGCGTCCCCGGGACAAGAACCAAGCCCAGGCAAGCCCCACGACCTCTTCCTCACCCAGATCAGGCTCCTCCACTGGAATTCCTACCATGGGCCTGCAGGGCATAGGGTGGTGAGAACGGTGTGTCCAGGAGCAAGGGCATGACCTTGTGGTTAGCAGCCCCTTGGCCTCAGGCTCCCGTAAATCCAGCCCATGTTGACAAGTGTCCATTGTCCACCTCTGCTCGGTAGCTGACGAAGGTCCTGTCTTCTGGGAGCAAACCCAATCAGGAGGCAGGCCCACACGTGCATGAAATCACCTTCGATGGCCCTGCATGCCCCAAACTCGGACTTGCCTGAGAACGGTACGCAGAATAAAGGCAGATCAGATGGAGCATTTCTGATTTTGAGGTTTTATTTACAGAGGGCATTAAGAGCACCACATTCAAATATTTCTCATCCAGGGAGATCACACCCGTTGATTCTCCTTGTCCCTTGGAGATCGAGAGAGGGAGTTTCTGGCCTTGAGGTTATCAGGCAGATGGCCTGGTTTGTAAACGCTGCGCCTCCCTGAGACTGGGATTTGTCTCTGCAGGACTTGACCTCGGGAACTACTGTTTAGTGGCCTGCTGTCCCTGTTTAATTTCCAGGGCTTGGCCATCTCGATTGCCCGGTCTCACTTGGGTCTGATGTGCAGTCATGTGGAGCAAAGACTTAGAGACATTGACATTATTATTATTTTAAGCATATTATGGGCCTGGGCAAACAAGCCACAAGTCCATTTATACTCCAGTTTCAGTCTTCAATCTGGCTTGCTCCTCTCCTTCCAGGAAAGTACGATGTGGCGCTTTGCTTGATAGGGTTTGTCGTGGCTCATCTGTTCATTCACCTCTTTCTGTTCTAGAATTGTATCTTAGGAGTAGTCTTTGGATGCAATCCCAAGTCTTAAATTGTAGTACCCGGCCGTCTTTTTCCGGGGGTAGTTGGCAGACAAGGTAGAAAGCAGTTTGCAGATGTATCAGAAATTCACTGTCACTCCATTTCATCGAGTGATCATGATTCAGAGTTAAGCTAATCCTTGAGGCCAGATTTTTCCCCCAGCTTCCTCCCCCCGCCCCCCAGCCTCTCAGACTGATTGGGTTTTCCACTCCCACCTCCGCTGCCTCTGGGCTTGGAGTCTGCTCCGGCTCTCTGCTCATTCATTTATTTACCCATTTGTTCATTTATCCAAGAAATTGAAGAACCTCTGATGTGGGAAGCACTCTGGCAAGTGTAGACGAATCAAACAGGGCTCACCCTAATACAGTGCGGGAGGAAGGAGGCACCATGAATCCAAATATCAGTGGATTGTCATGAGGAAAGAACTCTTTCTGCCAAAAAAAAAACCCCCCAAAAACAAAACAAAACCCAAAAAACCAAAAACCCTCTAAAGCCAAACGGGAATCCAGCTCTCCGTAAACTCACTCACTGAGGATACACTGCTTCATGCCTACTCTGTGCAGAACAGCCCGGTTCAAAAGACTGAAGCCACTTCCAAGGATCCTAAATTATCCAACAGGGAAGGTTGTGAACTGTCAAGAACTGAAATGCCCTCTGGGGCTTGAGGGACATTCACATCTCCTTGCATTCAGGGGCTCAGGGCTCAGAGAAGCAACAGGTGTTTCCTTCTGGGTCTTCACAGAGGATTGGCCTTGAAGATATTAACAGCCTTTGACCCCCTGGATGGAGGGACCACATGGACTGAGGCTTCCAGGCAGGGCATTCTGTAATGGCTTATGTGACTGCATTGACCTACCACTAGACCTTCCTGAAGAGGTAGGGGCGTGACTTGCACGATAGGGTGTTCAGTCCATTGGCGTTGGACATGGACACTTGACTTGCTTTGGCCAAGGGCGCATGAGCAGACGTGGCTTAGAGCGTGTCTGAGCAGAAGCATTAAAGCCATGTGTGTTTCTTCCATCTCTTCCCACCCCCCCACTTTCCCATGAGGATGGAGTGTCCTGGATGGGACTCATCCTTCTGCTTGGATTCTAGAATGGGAAGACATGAGAAGCCAACCCGTGGCCACCAATATGCGATGTGAATAAGAGCTGAGGGTGTGTCGTGTGCCGCTGATGTTCTGGGCATTGTTCATGACGGTAACATTACCCACAGTTGGCTAGTGAAGGCTGATGGATATAGTCTCAGCAGGAGAATAGTGTGGTTCGCTCCTGAGTTGTGTTCAGTGAAGGAGATTGGGGGAAGGGAGATCATCTCAGAATCAGATGACAGCAGGCTTCTGTCCAGCTAAGAAGTTTGGGTTTCTCACAAGGTGGTGGAGTTGGGGAAGGCTTCTGAGCCAAGGATTGATCCAGTGAGGCTCGTGCTTTGGGAAGGAGGACTCCAGCCTCGGGGTGGAGGATGGAGTTGGTTCTGGGGTGATATTTGACCCTGTTTAGGGTGCGCACACAGGGAGAGGGGGGCAGTGTCCGTGGAGAGAGGGTCCAGTTTCAGAGAGCAGGTCGTGGTCCCGCGAAGACGCACGTGGCTGTTGCCTGAAGGTGAATGAGGGAGGCAGGCAGAGGGACTGGGGTCTTGCCGGGGAGGGGGCTCTGCCTTGTTAGGCCCTCCACAAGCTAGGAGAACCGGGCTGAGTGAACGTGGGTCTAACGTCTGGCCAGTGTCCTGTGCGGTCTGTTTCCAAAATGCTGAGCTTGGCTGTGTCACCGTGAGATTTCCAGCGGGACGTGCCAGGCGTTGGGTGGACTTCGGGTTCTCTCTCCTGGCTTGGAGATGCCCTGAAGTCCCGCGACTACCCACACTGTGGTGCAGACGGGATGTGAAGGTTTGATGGCACCTGACTGAGGAATCAGACAGCATGCTGGGGGCCGGGGTCTAGTCAGGGTGCACTGGACCCCAGGGCAAGCTTCAGGACGGCCCCGTGAGCGGCCCTGCTCCATTCATTGACTCCTTAATCATTCATTCAGCAAAGCGGTTAAGAGGGCAGACTCTGGAGCTGGACTGCCTGGGTTTGAATCCTAGCTCCGCTGCTTCCTGGCAGTGACCTTGGGCAAGTTACTTATTAACGCTCTGTGCCTCAGTTTCCCCATCTGTAGGACGGTGCTGACAACCCTGAGGCGAGTAGTCTTCACGAGCAGTGTGTTAGCAGAAGTCGAGCAGCAGGAACAGGATTTGATACGTAACCAGGGCTGCCGCAGCGGTGGGCATGAAGCACCTGCTACGTACGTGCCCCGCACTGGGCATACGGCAGGGAACAAAAAGGCCCTGCCCTCGCAGAGTTTCCTTTGGTGCTGGAGGCAGAAAATAAATTTGTAAGTGGAGTGTGAGGTAACAAATACCATGAGGAAAAAGAAATGAGGATAGGAGGGTAGTGACCAGGAGAGGTTTGGGGATCCAAGATAGAGCCCAGGGAAGGCCTCTTAGGGGATGAGTCCCGCATGTGGTGAGGGGAGGGCCTGGGGAGCTTTCTGCCAGAGGAGAGGAAGTACTGGGAGCTGTGTTTCTGGCCAAGGGAAGAGGAAGTGCAAAGGGCCTGAGGAGGCTGTTTCTGAGGCAGCAAGGGGGCTAGTTCTGGCTGGAACAGAGGGCACTCATTGAATATTTCCCCTTTTGTAAGGAAATTGAAGCTTTCTGAGTCTATTACTAGTTGCGATTTTAGAGCCAATGGGATAGAAAGTCATGCAGGAATAGGAAGGTCTGTTGTTCGCCAAACTTACACTGTTTTTGGCACCTCACTTTTTCCATCTATAAAATGGGGCTTGTCCTCCCTGCCTGTCTGGATGGTTGTGAGGAGCACCCGAGGCCGTGTGTCCCCTGTCTCTGCAGACAGGAGATGCTCAGCAAACATTAATTATGGGAGAGCATGATCCGAGGGCAAAGATGGAAGAAGGCTCTCTGGAATATAATATGTTGGGCTGAGGTCATGAGGGAGCGATGGATCATCGTTGTGACCATCTACTTAAAAAAATTAAAAAGGTCTTACGTTCAGGATCTTACTCATATTGTAGTAATGGCTGCTTGCAGGGGTAATTTTCCTTGTGAAAGAGGAAAATGAGTGTGACATCGTGAATTGGCATTGAACAAGGGCTGGGGTTTTTTACTTTGGTTGCTCATTAGAGTCACCTGGGGAGATTTAAAACCCCTCCTGCTAAGGCCAGACCCCAGACAAGTTAAGTCGGAATCTCTGGGTGTGGACCTAGCCTGGGGAGGATTTTAAGGTTCCCCCAGTGATTTGAATGTGCAGCCACCGTTAAAAACGATTGAGCTGGGTTGGGCGGGGATGTGGCCTCCCCGGCTCTGGAAGATTCTGGAAGGGAGACTCGGGGGCCCCTGTGGTTTGGGATTGGGGTGGGGGGGTGGAGGGTGGTGTCGAAATAAGAATGAGCTCAAGAGTCAGGGTCCCACCAAGCTTCTTCCTTCGTAATCCCCACTGCCAGTATGGTTCATTTATGTGGCTGGACATCACTTTATGTTTAACCTTCTAAACATTTTATAAAAAATGAGAATGCTTTACAATGGACTTTATCAATCTCCTATTTCTTCCTCTTTGGGAACCAGTATAGTGATAGGAACTTATGGGGTGCATTCCTGATCCCATTTAGTGTCCCACACTGGGCTGTTCCTGCCTCATTCATGCTGGGATGCTTGGGGTCTTTTGAGGACCCAAAAGCACCAGGACCCCAGTGTATCACTTTGTGGCATAAGACCTCACTGATGACAGAGGCAGAGTTGGGGACACCAAAGTTTCAACTAAACTAGCAGCCAGGAAGGGATGATTTGTCTCATTAGGTAGTGACATCCTTGGTGTTTACCTTGTTTCCTTCATTGCTTTGGCCGCCAGGAAACTTAAAAGTATTTTATGCTCACTTGTCTTGGATTCCCTTAACATTTTTTTTTTTTTTTTTTTAACATCATGATCTCTTCTGTCTTTACCATTACTTCTGTGTCCTGTTACTTTGCTCTCAGCCTTTCACTCTGGTCTCAAGCCTTTCTGGGAGGAGTTGGGTTATAAAAATAGTTTTGTCTTTGTTTTTTGTTGTTGTTGTGGTTTTTTTTTTTTTGAAGAAAATGATAATACAAAATACAAATTTTATTTTGTGATATAAAATATATACACCAGATAAAATGCAAAGAACTAGACTAAAATATCCAAAGTGTCACAACTGTGAAAATTCTTATAAAGATGAGGAAACAAATTTCATCCAACTTAATTTTCTCCAAAGTAACATGGTTTTCTAATGAAAAATAGCATTTAGTTTCTTGTATATGGCTTTTCTTTCATTACACTCATTCCCTTTTTCTGTTTAATTGAAGTAGAGTTGACATACAGTGTTACGTTGGTTTTAGGTGTACAGAAAGCACTTTTAAAGAAATTGATGGGGGCGCCTGGGTGGCTCAGTCGTTAAGCGTCTGCCTTCGGCTCAGGTCATGATCCCAGGGTCCTGGGATCGAGCCCCACATCGGGCTCCCTGCTCCGCGGGAAGCCTGCTTCTCCCTCTCCCACTCCCCCTGCTTGTGTTCCCTCTCTCTCTCTGTCTCTCTCTCTGTCAAATAAATAAATAAAATCTTAAAAAAAAAATTGATGTAAATATTGACCATTTGGGGCATCACCCTGGTCACTGAGACCTGGCTGGGAAAGAGTTGTTCTCATTAAGTTCAAAGGAGTAGTTGGGGTTTTAGAGCTTCTTTTGTGACCCTGCCATCCTCACAGATGAGGACCTGGTCCCAAAGGGGAGGGCTTGCTCAGGAGGTGACATGATGGAGGGAGCTGGGCACTCAGTTATCAGATGCACTGGAATTTCAATCCTCGCTTCTCCACTTACTGTTACATTAGGCAGGCTTTAACCCCCTTGAGCCTCTGTTTCCTTACTTATGAGGTGCAGACCATCCTAGCTTTGCAGGTTCGTTGTGTGGATTGGTTGAGCTAAGGTGTAAAAAGCAGTTGGCATGGTGCCTAGCACTTAAAAACTCTGAGAGGGTAGCATTTTTAGCATGATTATTGCTCTAAGTCAGGGGCAGCTGATTGTTAATGAAAAGGGCCAGATAGGAAATATTTTAGGCTTTGCTGGCATACGGTGTCTGAGGTCAACTCTGCTGTTATGGGGGGAAAGCTAAGGAGTGTGTGGGGCTGTGTTGCAATAAAACTTTATTAACCCCCCTTACCAGCCCCCTGCTTGCTGACCCCTGCTCTGGGGCACAAAGCCCGTGGGTGGTTTCCTGATTCCCAGCCCCGGGACCCCAGAACTGGACACATGAGAAATGGAGACTGCTCAGTAATTAGTTTTCTGTTGTCTGTGGCTAGTTTTCTGGGTTAACTTTTTCCCTAAGATTCATACTAAGGCAGAGTTTCATCTTGAGAACTCCAACAGGCTCAGCATGCCTGTGTATTTTCTCTGGGCCTCATCTGCTGTATGTGAGGAAAATCTTTCAGAAGCTCAGTGTTCTAAGGGCCCCCTTTGGTGAAGGCTTTTGGCGTCCAGGGCCCCCAAAGTGTGGAGCCAGGCCCCTGTGAATTTGGGAGCAGTGATGACTGAGAATGTCACATGGAAGTGACAACCTCAACTCAGGAAGGAGCCCAAACTTTGCAGAGAGGTTAGCTGCTGACCGAGGCTTCTGATCTGGAGTTCCCAACTCTCAGGGGGCCAGCAAATCCTGCTGCAGGCTCCAGAAGGCTCATGCAGTGAACCATCACGAAACAAGCGGGAAAGAATAGGGACACCCCCAATTCCAAGTAAGAAGACTGATAGAGCGATTGCTGTGAATCCCTCACTGCCAAATTTCAATGTCCTGAATAATAAAAGTGACTGGAAGATTTTTTTTTTTATAGAGGTCATATTCTTTTTTAGTTTTTTTTTTTTAAACTATTTGAGGACTATAGAGTCTCCTGCAGCTGTAAGAAACAGTACAGGGGGCGCCTGGGTGGCTCAGTTGGTTAAGCGACTGCCTTCGGCTCAGGTCATGATCCTGGAGTCCCGGGATCGAGTCCCGCATCGGGCTCCCTGCTCGGCGGGGAGTCTGCTTCTCCCTCATCCTCCCCCATCTTATGCTCTCTCTCTCTGTCTCATTCTCTCTCTCAAATAAATAAACTCTTAAAAAAAAAAAAAAGAAAGAAAGAAACAGTACAGGGAGCTTCCTTGTACCCTTTACCTTGTTTTTTCCCTAATGGAAATATTTTGAGAAACTGTATCACAGCCGGGAAATTGACATGGATACAGTCAAGCTAGAGAGCGTTTCTGTCCCCACAAGAATCCCTCATGTTGCTGCAGGGCGTTTTAAAATACAAGCTTTTGAGGGGCAGCTGGGTGGCTCAGTTGGTTGGGCGACTGCCTTCGGCTGAGGTCATGTTGCTGGAGTCCCGGGATCGAGTCCCGCAGTAGGCTCCCTGATCAGCAGGGAGTCTGCTTCTCCCTCTGACCCTCCCCCCTCTCATGCTGTCTCTCTCTCAAAAACAAAAACAAAAAAAATCAAGCTTTTGTTGAATTTAAAAGCATTCAAATAGGGTGGCATACCAGTCATTGTTTTAATGACTTGCCTTTTCAAATAATCTCTGTGGCCGAGAGGCTTATTTCCAAAGGCAGAATGTTTCCTTTCTGAATTGTGGATGAAGGAACCGTGTCATCGATTGTCTTTCTAGGAGGCAGTCCTCAAGGTTTCGAGGATGTGCCACTGCATGGGTCCCACAGGGTAGCCACTCACCACTCAACCCAGCAGACGTTTGACCAAAAGGGATCATTTAGGGCTCATCGTGGGTGGAAACTTGTCCAGGCTCAGAATAATGCATTTATGAATGGTAGCTGCAGGCTCATGGATGCATTGGACCCTATTAAAGTCTCTGTATCTAGAAAGACAACATAGAGTAGTAGCTGGTGAACTGATCCCACCGGTTTCATTACGTGCAGTCCTTTGTGGGAGCTAACAGTGGTGGATGGGAGCCAGCCGCTCCTTAGCACTCTTGCAGGTTATAACCAGGTTATAAAAAAAGCAACGTTAATACGTTCTGCCACGTGTCTAACCTTCAGTAAGTGGAATGAAGTCCCAGCACTCTCGTTTTGAGTATTCTGAGCACAACTTGCAGGAAGGATTGGCTCAAGGTAGAATCGATAACATTCAAGTGTCAGGATTCAGTCAACTTTATGGTCAGGATCAGACAGCCAGAAACCAGCCATGCCAGTGGCCAGACTCGGGACCACTTGGGGATCAAGTGTTGGCACCATCCCTAAGGACACAGGATACAGGCTTCTCTTCCTAGTCACCCGGGGTGGGGGTGAGAATGACCCCTGGGATCCCTCATCTTTTCCACTCCTCTCAAAGGCTATCGAGTTCATCAGGGAGGGTCCATTTCCAGCTCCCAGTGTACTAATTACGGGGTCATTAAGTTACCAGCAAACCTGACTCATTATGCAGATTAGCAGAGTCCCTGATGTTGATGGGAAACAGAAGCAGCTGATGGATTTTGGAATTTTGCCAATCATCATGTTAACTTAAGGCACCTGCAGTAGGAATTCAGGTTTTGGCAACTGACCTGCCCTAGAGCTTAGCTGAAACCACACACACTCATGCACCCATCACGCTGTCCATGTGAAGCTCAGGGTGAGTTATAGGCATCCTAGAAGTGGTTAGCCCGATATGCTGGGCTCCAGAATGCCGGTCTCTAACACTTAGGCATTGTGCGACTCTGGGATTTTTTTTTTTTTTTTTTTTTAACTGTTCTGTTTCCCCATCCATGGAATGGGGATAATAGGACCTACCTCAGGGGGGTGCTGTTTGAGTTCAATAAATGTTAGCTGCTCTTGTTAAGTGGGGAAAATAGACATGACTCTCAGCTTTCTTCTGCCTCCATTGGAAGGAGTAAGACAGGAGTCCTTTAGAGTCCTCCTTAGATGCTCTTTCTCTTCTTGGAAAGTTATAGGCTTCCTTTTAGTTGAAGGTGGGGTAAGAATGGCAGGTTAGGTAAGTGGAAAGGAGGAAGGTGACTCCCATGTAAGTCTCTGCTACTTGGTCAGTACTGTTGCAGGTGGCAAAGAGTAAGAGTCTTGACCCCCTAGGGAAGCTGAGGGTCTATAGGGAAGTTTGACCTTGAATGAGCCAACAGTGAGATGAGCTATAAAAAAGTGCAAGAGGCAATCAGAGCCTAGATGGGGGTTCAACCTAATAAGAGAAAGCTACCCCAAAGTAGGGATATTCAACTTGAGACACACTAGACAAGTAGGAGTTACCCTGGGGCAGAGTGACAGAAGAGGAGAATGGCAGGTACGAAGGCTCTGGTATGTTAGAGTAACACAGCTCTAATTGGAGTGTTTGGAGTAGAGTGATGGGGGAAGGAGGTGGGAGGTGAGGCCGTAAGGTTGCAGGGACTACGACAAGCAGGACCTTATGGGCCAGGGGACTGAATTTGGACTCTGATGGAGGGCTCTCCCCTTCTAGGGCTTTTCATTGCCATTGGCAGAGATCCTGATTTCAGAAGATGGTGTCAGATGTATAGCAGCTTCATTTTGCTGATGAATTGAGGCCCAGGAGGTTAAGTACTTTGGAAGCCAGAGAGCTGTCCCAAGACTCATTCATTCCCTGGGCCTTGATTCTCCATTTGCCAAAGAAGAGGTTGTTGCTGTTGCCTGAGGTGCATTCCAGCTCAGTTAGAGTGAGTTAGACTTGCAAGGGGACTTGGGGGAGGGGTGGGGCTGGTGAGACCAAGGTACCTGTTGGAAATTGAGGCTGCCTGCTAAGTAAAAATGAAATCTACACTTTGGAAATGCTATCAGTGATCCGTGGAAGTAAGTCCCTATCTTAGCCTTTTCGGGCTGCTGTAACAGAATATAAGCAAAGGAAATTTCTTTCTCACAGTTGCAGATGCTGGAGGCAAGCTCAAGTGCCAGTCTGGGGAGGTTCTGCTTCCGGATTGCAGACTGCTGACTTTTTATTGTGTCCTCACATGGTGGAAAGAGGGCAAGAGAGCGCTCTGGGGACCCTTTTATAAGGGCAAGAATCTCCTTTGTGTGGGCTCCCCCCTCATGACTTAATCACCTCCCAAATGTCCCACCTCTTAATACCATCGCACTGGGTTAAGATTTCAACATCTGAATTGGGAGGTAGGGGCTGAACATTTAGCCCGTAACAGTCCTGTTTGAGAATGTGATTCCGGAGAGGTTGGGAAATTCTGAATTAGAATCCCTCAAAATTCTGATTAGGATATCCTGATGGTGCTTTTTAAGATGACCTGGCAAAGTAACTTCGGTTCAGTATAGGGAATTTTTTAAAATTTAGTCGTTGAGGAAATAATATAATTCATGTGATTCAAAATCAAAAAGCACAAAAGAGGATATAATAAAAATTCTCCCTCCCAGCTCTGTCCAATAGTAACCCAAATCCCTTCCCCAAAGGCACCCCATTACCAGGTGTTGCCGTGTGTATCCCAGAGCATGGGGCTGTGATAACTCCCAGATCTCACTCAGTTGTTAGCATAGCATACACACCATTGTGTACCTTTCCTTGCTATTGAAGGCCAACCCAGATCATCAGTAACCTCTTTCTTCCCATAGTATCTATTGTAGGATGGGCTGCGATCTATCTAACTGGCTCCCTACCACCTGCCCACATAGACTGTCGAAGCAGAAGGAGGCAGAAGCAATGTTGTGAAGAGTAGCTTAACGAGTAGAGTTCCTGGGCCAGAGTATATGTGAATTTGTGATTTTGATAAACGGTGCCGAATGGCCTTCCATTGAGCTTTGTATCAGTTGACGGCCTCTGTCCCACAAGCCAGGGATGAAACATCCTATGGTGTTATGAGACCTGTGCTTGCCAGCGTGGAGGGAGAGTCCTACTGTCTCAATGGAGTTTTTGCTTCTGTTTCACTCCCGAGTGAGGTTGAGCACCTTTTCCTGTTTGATACCTTTGTGTCCCCTCGCTGCTCGCTGTTGCTCACGTGCTTTCTGTGCAGACATTGGATCTTGCGGAGCCCTCACAAATGGGATTGTTGCCCTTATAAGTGGGTCCCCGGGGAGCTCTCCTGCACACTCCTTGGGCTGTGTTGTCGGAAAGAGAATTGTCACCATCAGGTTTCCTGAAAAATAAGCTTAGAGAAGCTCAGGATGACAGGACCTGGTCCAGCATAGCTGGAGGGGGTTCTTGAGTGCTAAGTTTTCTGAGGGCGCCATGACCCTAGAGCGGATCAGAGCTCCAATTCCACCTGTCTCGCCTGTGTCTATCATAACCTTCACACGAGTCTTCCACACAGCTGGCCCAGAGAGGGCGGCCACGCCGATGGGCCTGCACAGCACTGGAGTTAACCAGCCCCTGATAGAAAATGAACCAAATCACCTCCTGGTTTTCCCTGCCCCTGCCAGGGAGCTTGGTCCTAGGGACCTGGCTGTCAGAAACCCAAGGCCGGGTCTCCCGCCTTAGCGAGCTCACCTGCCCCTGGCAAACTCCACCATGAATCCTACTCTGCATTATCCTGACCTTCACTTCCTTCAGATTATTCATTTGTTTGTTGTCTATTAGCACATCTGCAATGTAGCAGCTACCTTTGTAGTTTGGGGACCCAGGAGAGGTTACAAGGGACAAATGCCTGCCCTCGCGGAGTTTGCAATCTGGTGGGGAGGAAACGGGCACAATAAAGAAGCAAAGCATATAAAGCTAGAATAGAATTTCTCACACCTGAGTGTGTACACAAATCTTCTGGGGCGCCTTATGACTCTGATCCAGTGGGTCTGGGGTGGGGCCTGGGATCCTGCATTTCTCCCAGGCTCCCAGGGCCTGCTGCTGCTATTGGTCCCCAGGCCACACTTGGAGTAGCAAGGCTCTAGAAGGTGCTAGTGGCAATTGGGGGAAAAGAACAGGTAAGGGGACCCCCCCTAGGTGCTGTTGGGGATGAGGCAGTTGGCATATCCTATAGACTGCCAAGTCACGGCCTCATCGAGAACATGGTATGTGAGGCATCTATGGAAAGGAGGCAGGGGGCAGGCTGGCAGACACGGAGGGGGCAGCCAGCACATAGGCTGCAGGGGGGGCATGGCTGGTCCTGGGAACAGCAAGGAGGCGGGCATGGCTGGGGTATGGTAGCAGGGAGTTGGAGTTGTAGATATGGGAGAGAGGGCAGATGGGACAGAGGGTCTGGTGAGCCATGGATGACACATGAAGGGACACTTTATTTGGCTACTGACAACAGTCTGCTGGGGGCGCTCACTCTCAGGTGGAAGCAGGGGTTGGAGAGATTTGACCACTTGCTGACAGCTAGCCCTACGTCGGGGTCCTCGGACTCCAGGTTTCATACAAGCAGATGCTGACCTGCAGGGTGTAGGAACTTCTTCAGTCCCTGCAGAAATTGGTCTGGTATCTTAAAATACCTCTTTGCCCAAATGCTAGGAACCAGGACCGTGCTGGGAAGGGGTAAATCAGGTTTGCTGGGCCTGGGAGCCCTGCCTGCCCCAGGTTAAGGGGCATCTGGCCACGCCCAGTTCCCATGCTTTGGAGGATCTATCTCCATTCTGTAGCCGGAGGTCACCCAAAGCAGTTATGAGTGACACTGGCCATATGAGCCGGCCAGGTGAGATATTGTGAGTGTGGCAGGTGGCAGGAAGTCTTTCCACTTGTGGGTCCATGTGGAGCTCACCCTCTCCCATCCTCTGACTGGCAGGCGTCACGTAAGCTTGGGGGTGTGCACATGCTATGGAAAGTAGGAGGGGTTAACCCGCACTGTATCCTTGCCTTGCCCACGCTTAGCCCAAACAGGAAACATGGAGCTCTGATGGACTTAATGTGACCTTTTCCGTGCTTGTCTGTCTTCAACACCAGAATGCGCAGATCTCTATGCCTCTAACAGCCTCTGCAAACTGTTACAGGATAATAAAGCTTCATGGTAAGAACACAGGCTCTGAAGCCAGAACAGCTGAATGGGTAGCCCAGATCCGTTACTTACTAGCTGTGTTACCTTGGGTGAGCCATTTGACCTCTCTGTGTCTCTTCATTCCTCCAACAGTGATGTGGGGGTGGCAGTGTCTGGGTTGTGGGGATTATAGGAATTAATAGAATAGAATTAATAGAATGCACATGATGTGGCACAGTGCCAGGAACATAGGATATGCTCAGGAAATTATCACAGCACGGGCCGTGTCCTCCTCCTTGACGAAGCTTCGGTGGGTCCCAGGATATGGGATAAAGTCCAGACTCTGCAGCAGGGCACATTTCAGTTCCCTCTGGGATCGGGCTCCTCTCCCCTCATGTCCATTGCCTCCCTGATAACCCTGGTGTGCTGGTCACTGTCACACACGTTATAGCTACTTGTCCTTGATTGAACACAAAGCCAAAAAACAGCACCTCTCAACTCCCGCAGTACAGAGAACGCACTCAGTCTGTGAACCTACAGAGGCCATCTGAGGTTGATTGAGTGTCTCCGGTAACTGGAGGTGGGGCATTTCTTTGTGTTGGGGCTGAGTGGCGTTTCCTTTGTATTTTACTCTATCTTATGTCTAGCTCTGGTGAGTGTTCATTGGATAATTACATTCTCCCTTCAGTACTGGAAGTACACTTCTCTGTCTGAGACTCACTAGGGCTGTCTCCTCAACAAAGGTTAACCGAATGTTACAGCCTTGGAAGGGTAAGAAGATGATCATCTCCGGTAGGACTTGGCACCATTGAACTCCAGGGAGAAGTTCTTCTAAACTCAATAAAGATCCGTCCAGAAAACTTGGTTGTAAGAAGGAATTGGAAATCCTGGTGTAAAGCCAGAAATTCGTCAGCTCGATTAAATTTCATTTAGGAAACAAGGAAGAATCCATGTTGCATTTCAGGCCTCTAAGAGATGTCCACTTTCTGAGGGGTGTTATTCACCACACCCAAAAGGTGGAAGCTGCCCAAGTGTCCTTCGGTGGATGAATGGGTTAAATGTGGTACATGCATCCAAGGGAATATTATTCAGCCCCCAAAAGGAAGGCCGTTCTGACAAATGCGTCAGCATGGATGAACCTTGAGGACAGTAAGCCAGTCACAAAAACACAGTTGCTGTATGATTCCACTTGTATCTGTTACATAGAATAGTCCAATTCATAAGCACAAGAGAAGAATGGTGGGTGCCAGGGGCTAGAGGGGAGGAGGGATGGGAAGTTGTGTGTAGTGGGGACAGAGTTTGAGTCTTGCAAGGTGCAAAGTGTTCTGGAGATGGACGGTGCAGATGGCCATGCAACACTGTGAATGTACGTCATCCACTGAACTGAACACTTGAAGCTGGTGAACATGGTGGATCCTTATGTCCTGTGTATTTTACAGCAACAAGAAACATTTTTGTGAAGGATAGGTGTTGCGTTTGGAAATGGTGACAAGGGAAGGCCGTTTGCTTCAACCCGTCTTAGGGAATGAAATAAATGGAGAAGTCTCCTATGGAGAGTTCCTTAAAGCCCCAAACGAAGTTCGGCGAGTGTGTGTTTTCAGTAAGATACCTTCTAAGAATCTGCTCCTGGAAGGCCTGCTATTTGAGGCTGCTTTGGCAAAAAGTGTGGAGTGGGGAGAGAAATTAAAGTTGGTTCTTTTCTACTCAAAATTCTCTTCTTCCTAAAATTACTTGTTTCTGTTCTGCGTGGAGGGGACATAAGGTGGAACTACTGTGTAGGAACTGGGGAGGGGGCGGGAAGTGTGTTCAGATTGGCCCGTTAAGTGCTTTCAACTGGGATAGGTCCCCCCCCCCCTTTTTTTGCCTTCATCTAAAGGGCAAATGATGACAACCCCTTTTGAAACATGTTTATTTTTAATTAAGTTGGCCCTTAGCAGTGATACAACGCTTGGGGTTTCTGCTGTTTGGGATCACATGCTGAAATCTCATCACATAGAACAGTATATTGGTTGGTCCACACATGTTCGAGAGGTGCTGGGAGGCTGGCATGCGGGAGGGGTGCGTGACTTATCTTAGTGTGGGGAGCTCCAGGCTCCACTATCCACTGGCCTCTGGACGCTTCTCCTGGGATGTTCAGTAGGCCCCTCCAAGTTGACATGATGCACACAGATTCTTGATGTCCTCCTGCACCCCTCCCCATGCCTGCCTCCAGTCTTACCTTCCTAGTGCCATCACCAGCTGTCTAGGTACTCAAGCCTGTACACTGCCTATCTGACCCACTTACCTCCAAAACCTATCCTGACTCTCTCCCTTTCCCTGTCTCCATTGTGATCTCCCCAGTTCTGGCCACCATCCTCTTTGATGTAGTCCAGGGTGATGATCTAGTGTAGGAAGCTAAAAACTTAGAGCGCTTGTCCGGTCTCATCTAGCCTAGGGTTCTAGTCTGTTCTAGCCTTAGCCTAGCCTTGGAAGAGTCTGGCCTCCTCTATCCTCACCTGTTGGGCTCCTCTAGAGCAGTGGAAGGGCACCTTACTGAGCACTCTGCTTTTCCTCTCCCCAATGGTCCACTGCAAATACAACTAGGATGCTTTAAGACCTTCTTAAAACAATCCAATATTACCACAAGCAGAAATGTGCATAAAACAAAAATGTAAGTGTAACAAATAAAATGGAGATCCTTGTAAAGATCACTCAGGTCAAGCAATGGAGCATTACCAGGACCCCGAGAAACTCCCCAGCATGCTTTCTGCCAACCATACCCTTTCATCTCCAGTAACTACCAACCTGACCTACATGTAATCACTGTCTTATATTTCCCAAGTAGGTAAAACCAGTTAATTTTGTCTTTTTAAAAAAACCCTTTATATTAAGGAAGTTATACTAAAATGTAGTTTTGTCCCTGTGTTCCTTATAGCTCTAGTTCATTGTTAATATCTTACACAATGGGATACTAAACAGTTGATTTGTTTGCAGTTGTTAGATCTTTGGGTTGTTTCCTGTATGGGGCTAATACCAATAATGTTCTTAAATACAACTTTGTTCATGTTGCCTGGTACATATGGTTATCCTTGTTTCTGGGGTAGTTTCTAGAAATACCTAGAAATAGAATTACTGGACCATATGGCCAAGTGATTTTCCTGGGCATTCATATCCATTTATTATCCCTGGTATTTATTTTCCTGGTGGTATCTGTGAGTTCGGGTTGCTCCATATCCTTGTCAATGCTTAGTATTTGTGGCCTTTGTTAGCTAGAGCCTTTTGGGGGGGGGGGTGTGGTGGTATCTCCTTGGGGTTATACTTCTCTGATTTGAGACTGATTTTCATCAGTCTGATGGCTACTTGGTATCCTCTGTGTGAAGTGCCCGTTTACATCTTTTTACTCATTTTTCTATAGGTGCTCTGCCTTACTGATTTGTAGAAGTTGTCTGTGTATTTTGGATCTGAGTTCTTTGGTTTTTGCTACAAATATCCCCCAGTCTGTGTCTTGCCATCTTTCTGTTAAGTGTGTCTTTTGATAAAAAGAGGTCAAATTTTAATAGAGCCAAACGTGTCAGTGTATATAGTTAATATTCCTTGTGTTTTGTTAAAGGTTGATTTCCCTGCCTCAAGGTCATAGAGATATTCTTCTACTTTATCTCCTCAAAGCTCTATGGTTTTTCATTTCACATTCAAATTTGTAAATTGCCTGGTGTTGATTTCTGTGACTGTTTTAAGAGAGGAATCCAATGCCACCTTTTCTGGTAGATAAACTCAATTGTCCTATTAATGTAGGGTGATTTTTACACCTTTTTCAATGTAAATCATGCCATGTTACTTCCTCCGCCTTTTATTAGTCATATTAAACCTTCAAGTGGCTTCCAAGCCCCTTATCTCTTTGTCACCCCATTCTGTAGCCATCTTGGCTTTAGTTCTGTTTTTCAATCGGGCCAAGCTCATTCCTGCCTCAGGGCCTTTGCACTTGCTAGTCTCATTCCTTTTCCCAGAGTTTTACCTGGTTGTTTCCTTTGTATCTTTAATATCATTATCACCCTCTCAGAATGCCTTCTCTGCTTACACTATAGATTCCCCCAACCCATTACTCTCTCTTATATTAAAAGTATTGGTCACTATGTTAATTTTATTCTTTAATTTCTTTATCCCCCTCCCCATTAGAATATTTGAATGCCAAGATTATTTGACTTGTCCTCTGCTGTGTTCCTGGTCTCAAAACAAAGCCCAGGCAGATACTTATTCATTGTTGAATGATTGGGTAAATCAGAATTTTGTGAAATGAGAAATTCTGTGAAAAATGACCACTGAATGCCGTAAAGGGCTTTTGCAAGTTGAAAAGGTTGTTGATGTGTGTTGTGAGGATTTTCTTTATTTAAAAACACATATGTTGTGCTTAGATTTAGTAGGCACTATTCTGAATTGCTTACAAAATATGAACTCATTTAAATTTTTAAAAATAATGCAATTATGCAATTTCATTATAGCGACACATTGAATATAAAAACAATCATCTCTTCCTCTTTATTGGCTAAATCATACCATTATTCTGTTATTCAGAAAGTGGAATCCAGCCCTTTGAAGTAGGTATTCTTGTCCCCGTGTTGCAGATGAGGAAAACGAGGAAGAGACTGTTAAACACCCAAGATCCTCTGACTAGGATGTTGAGGGGCTGGGATTCAAACCCAGGCAGGATCCATGGGAAATGGTAGATACAGTGGAAATGTAACCAAGGAAGAGTGTGAAGGGAGTAAGTTCCAGGATCTCTCCAGAGACTTGCAGGGGTCCTTGGTAAACAGCATAGTTTACTGTAGCATCCTCCAAGGTGTTCCATGGCATTATAAACCCTGAAGATGAGCCGGTGGTAAAGGACATTGGGAAATATGTATCTTGTTGTTGGTTTTTTAAAAATATTTATTTATTTGAAAGAGCGAGAGCAAGGGCACGTGGAGAGGGGCAGAGGGGGGGAGAAACTTTAGCAGACTCCGTGCTGAGCTTGGAGCCTAAGGTGGGGCTCGATCTCACAACCCTTGAGATCATGCCTGACTGGGGCCCAAACCAAGAGTTGGATGCTTAACCGACTGTGCCACCCAGGGGCCCTGGAAAATGTGTATCTTTTGTCCTTTGGAGAGTCACAGCCCACTTTCACGTGGTAGAAAGAAATTCTGCAGCAGGAACTATTCTGTTGAACCCACCATCTATAAGCACAGCCCCCCTCCTCCATCAGTATAATGATAAACAGATCTGTGTTGTCACAAATGGTAAGATTTCATTCTTCTTTTATGGCTAAGTAATATTCCATTGTATATATACTACATTTTCTTATCCATTCATCCATCGATGAAGACTAGTTGTCTCCATGTCTTGGCTATTGTAAATAATGCTGCAGTGAGCTTGGGGGTGCTGATACCTTTTAAAATTTGTGTTTTTATTTTCTCTACATAAATACCCAGAAGTGGAATTGCTGGATTATATGGTAGTTTTATTTTTGATTGTTTAAGAACCTCCATATTCTTATCCAGAGTGGTTGCACCAATATATAGTGCGTGAGGGTTCTCTTTTCTCTGTATCCTTGCCAGCACTTATTTCTTGTCTTTTTGATACTAGCCATTCTCATTGATGGGAGGTGGTATCTCACTGTGGTTTTGATTTGCATTTCCCTGATGATGAGTGATGTTGAGCATCTTTTCATGTGTCTGTTGGCCATCTGTTGTCTTCTTTGGAAAATTGTCTTTTCAGGTCCTCTGCCCATTTTTTATTCGGATTTTTTTAATTTTTATTTTTTGCTATTGAGCTGTATGAATTCTTTATATAATTTGGATATTAACCCCTAATCAGATAGATGATTTGCAAATACTTTCTCCCATTTACTAGGCTGCCTTTTCATTTTGTTGATGGTTTCCTTTGCTGTGTAAAAGCTTTTTAGTTTGATATAGTCCCACTTGTTTTTGCTTTTGTTGCCTTTGCTTTTGGTGTCCGATCCAAAAAGTCATCCCCAAAACCCATGCCAAGGAGCTTACCACCTATGTTTTCTTGTAGGAGTTTCATGGTTTCAGGTAATAAATTCAGGTCTTTCATTTTGAATTAATTTTTGTGTATGATGTAAGACAGTGGTCTAGCTTCATTCTTTTGCATGTGGCCATCCGGTTTTCCCGACACCATTCATTGAAGACAATGTCCTTTCCCCATTGGCTCCTTTGTCATAAATTAATTGGCCATATGCATGGGTTTATTTCTGGGCTCTCTGTTCTATTCAGTTGATCTGTGTGTCTGTTTTTATGCCAAAGATTGCTTTGTATAATTGCATTATGTCCTGAAAAGTGACTACACCATTAAGTACACTAAACTATTGACTTAAGTTGTTAGATTTCTAGGTGGTTTCTAACATTTGCTGTCCTAAATAAAGTGTGGAGATGAATGTCTTCTGCGAAAATGCTTTTAAAAAATATTTACAATTGTTCCTTAAGATACTTTCCTGAAAACAGAATTACTTGGGCTGAGTACACACATTTTTAAGACTTTGATCTCTCAAACTGCTTTCCACAAGATGCCAGTTTGCCATCTGCAGGATATAAAATTCTTTGTTTTTAAACAAACTTCGGTGACCCCTTATTAATTAGAAAATTCTATTACAAGGTGACTAATTGGTGCTATGAATGTTTTATATCCTTACCATTAAACTGGTTTCCCATGTGTCAAAGTAAGACCGTTATTGTTCAAGAACCATTCTCGGCGTGCCTGGGTGGCTCAGTCGGTTAAGCGGCCAATTCTTGATTTCAGCTCAGGTCATGGTCTCAGGGTTGTGAGATCAAGCCCCGCACCCTGTGGGGAGTCTGTTTGAGATTCTTTCCCTCCCTCCCCACCCCCCCCGCCCCTCTGCCCACGCCCCAACCCCGCTCCCATGTGCATTCTCCCTTGCCCTCAAATAAATAAATCTAAAAAAAAAGTTATTTCTCATTTCAAGTTTTGTAACTTCTCTTTTCTGTAAAGTAAATAACTGATCTATTTGTTCCTTATCTGTCTGGCGATTTTGTGCTTCTACAACAAACGTGTATTGTGTACTTAAACAGATTTCAGAAAGGCCTGACCAGATGCTGAGATTCAGCATGGCTGCTGGGGGAGGGTGGTTGGCTCAGGGTGGGAGCACGTAAGAGCTGGACCATTGGTGTGGGGGCGTACGCCTTCCATGCCAAGCCCAGTCCATCTGAGAACCCCCAAAAGGGTCTGTACATAGCTGCTTCTGCTCACAGTTGAGCTGATAAGGATAGGAGTTTATTTGTTCCAAGGCCTTTACTTTTTAATAGTGTCTTGAGGACCCCTGCCCCCAAACCAATACCCTGACACATGTAAATCATACCCATCATTTTATCCTCGCTGAAGCCCTGTGAGGGAGAAAATTATCCCTGTCACCATTCACGGATAAAGCGATGCCCCACTGGACAGGTGAGAAGTGGCTTACGGATACGGAGAAGTTGAGTGCTCACTTTCTGGACTATCCATTACCTCCCCTAGATCAATGACCTTTCAAGGACGCCCGTCCTTTGATCTGTATGATCCCGGCACACTGCCCATCCATCCGGTTCACGCCGTCTCCCACAGTGACCAGCTAGTGAGTGGCAAGCTTGGCCCCTGGCTCCGCTGCCCCTCCCTTGGCACCTACCATGCTCCCAGGTCACCATGGAGCTCTTGGTTTCTGTGGCCCAAAGGTCGCCAGTGCCTGACGCAGCCGCACGGTGTCCTCTTGCATTTCAGAGGACCAGCCATTCTGCGTGTAAAAGTAATTAGAATAAAGCAGTCAAGGCTTTTCAGTACACATTTGAAGTGAAAGGGAACATTTTCGTCTTATAAAAAGACATGGTGTTGCCATGCTCCCGGCAAGCGCCGGCCTCAGCTTTCAGGTAGGAGGTGTCGGGATGGAAAAAGCCACAAGTGTTCATGGCCAAAATCTGCCCATGGCTGTTGAGTAGCTCAGGTTTTCCTACAGTTGGCATCATTCCCCACACGTTTCTCATCTTGGGGATGTTGACGGATTATGTAATGGAACATTTTTTGCTGAAGATAGCATTTGAAACTGCAAAAATGTTCCCTGCACTAGCTAAAAAAAAATATATATATATATATATATATATAAAACAACACAACCTTCGACTGCAGGCATTCTCCTTGGAAAATGTCACAGGGGTAGAGGAGCAGAGCTGGGGAGGCGGGGCTTGGGAAGGTAGAAGGGGGCACCATGTAATTTTCTTAAAACCTTGAGATCTCAGCTGCATGAATTTCTGGCTGTGAGGTCACTTTGTAAAAATAAAGCAAGTGGAGGTTGAATCAGAAAAGAAGGGAGGGGGAGACTTTTCAGAGGCAAGGGGAGCACAGTTAGATTCATTCAGTCAACAAGTTTAGTCTTTGCTAGGTGCTAGGGTCAGTGATATGCTCAAACAAAGCCCTTGTCCTCATGATGCTACAATCTTGCATGCAGGGGGAGAGAAATCCCGGATGAATATGGTGTTTGGTGGGAAAATGAAGCAGGATGATAACTATGGGGGGGGGGCGGGGGAGTCAGAGTGACACTTGAGTGGGGGTGGGCTTTGCTCAATATTTTTTTTTTTTTTAAAGATTTTATTTATTCATTCATGAGAGACAGAGAGAGAGAGAGACAGAGGAAGAAGCAGGCTCCCAAGGAGCAGGGAGCCCGATGCGGGACTCGATCCCAGGACCCTGGGATCATGACCTGAGCTGAAGGCAGACGCTTAACCATCTGAGCCACCCAGGCGCCCGCTTTGCTCAATATTAACTTGAGGTTTCCATGGGTCCTCCAAGTAGGAACAGGTGCCCAGCTGGTGATTGGACATGGAGCCAAGAGAAATGTGGGCTGGGTGGAGGATCTTCGGGAGGGAGCGGGGAGGCATGTATGGGGGAGGGGGGGCGCATGTGTTGGGGCAGGCAAAGACTGGAGCCTTGGGAAGCCTCTTCTGGGGGAAGGAGAACCCTGTGTAATTGCTGGCTCACAGGTGCTCAGGAAACATTGGTTGAAGTGATGAGTGCTGGTAATGGCCTAGAACACGGGGAAGTTAGAGCAGGTGTGGTTCCCTGAATGCGATTTGGGCACAAGGCTGGCACTTTCCTGTCCTTGCTTGGTTGGGCTAAAATAGAAACCCCGGGGCCTCAGCTTCCCTGTCCAACCCCAGCCGGTGGGTGGTGTGTCTAGCCTCAGGGGCCTCTGGGTTCACCAGACTGTCCCTCGGGCCCAGCAGGTGGAATGGACTCCCTCGAAATGTAGTTAGCGGGTCAGTGAGCCAATAAATGCCTGCAGCCGCTACACGAGCGGGCACCCACAAAAAGGCCTTGGGGGGGCTCCTGGTGGAGGTGGCTTCTGGCTTCCAGGTAGATGGAAGTTTCATCTTAAAAATCAGGAAGCTGTTTTCTAAAGTTGTCCAGGCTGTTACCGTGGCAAGCCCCGTGCCGCACGGGCATCTGCTCAAAAACTTGTGTGAGTGTGGAGTAAATGTGCAGAGAGAGGCAGCGGCTGCAGGCCGCATGCGCAATGCCACGATACTCGGTCGGCAACCATTAGATACCTACTGTATGCCCGGTCGGCAACCATTAGATACCTACTGTATACCCACCCGATGCTGCCCTCGGGGTGCCTTGCTCTGCAAGGAGCACCCAAGAAGAAGCCGTCAGCCTAGCCGAATTTCTCTTGGCCAAGCTAATGAAACTTGGAGTGGGTTGGTTTTTAAAAACGAATAACAAAGAGGAAGGGAGAAGGAAAAATGAGGAAGGGAAAATTTAGGTTTTTTAGTCCTTCGCCGTTCTCGCTCTGGGGCGGGTGCCGCACGGTGATGCGAGGAGCGTGAATCAGACGGCTCAGGTCCGTCTGCGCCTGGAGGACAAGCCTGTCTCCATCTGAGTCCCCGCGGTAGCGGTGACAGGGCATGAAGACCGAGCAGACCAGCTCGGGGCTGAGCACGAAGTCGGGGCGTCGGGAGCTCCCTGCCGGCAGTGGATGCAGATATCTGGTCTGGAAGTGGTTCTATGCGTGCACGTCATCTGAAGGCTGATCTGTTTGCCCTGGTCAGTCGGCCCCCGGCTGGTGGCCTGTGGTTGCTGCTTGACTGGTGGCCTGCCCCCCCCGGCAGAATGCAAGACACTGGATGACTTCACGTCATGTTAATGGCACAGACTGAGAGGCCGTCATTCGCGTGTCCACGGTCCTGCCCTTCTGAGAGCTCCCCTTGTCCATGTCCCTCCTTTGATGAAAGTCTTCAGAATTCTGCATGGCCCTTAGGATGAAGAAGAAACTTCTCAGCCTGGCATCTGGGGGCCCTGGTTCCATTGCTTCACCCGTGTGGGGTTATGGCCACCTGAACCCTGATGGTGTCACCCTCGGATGCTTCCGTGTCACCCTGTAATTTCTCCTCTTCTGTGCAGAGTCCTCCAACCTCATTTGTCAACATCCACCTTAAATTGCTCCCCGGCAACACTCCCGATGCCCTTGGGCAGAGTTAGTTACTCTTTCTGTTTATTTCACTACTGTTTTCATGACATAATTATAATTATTAATGTGTCACATAGCTGCCTTTCTGGACACATTGTGAACTCCTCTGCTCCCTGCCCAGCCCCCATGCGGTGGTTGGCATGTGGCAGTCCCAAACTTTCACAGAATGGACTGGATCCATGAGCTTCATGGGTACCTCCTTAGGTGACCCCCCCCCTCCCCGGGGCAGAGCTCTATGCTAGGCTCTTGGGGCCACAGAGGGGTGGGAAGGACAAGGAGAAGTGGTAGGGCAGGGCTACAAAGGAAGGAGGGTGGGATCACTGCCCTTGGGGAGGAAAAAGGGAGAGGCAGGGAAAGCAAGAATAGTTATCTGTAAACACATGGCAGGAAACAGGTGTATATGCGGAACACCTGCGATGGCTTAGGGAGGAGACAGCATGATGGTGACACTGGAGCACACAGCCCGAGGGAGAATGGCCTTCTCCTCACTCCCAGAGCCACCCCCCCGCCATCCCTGGAGGCTGGAACTGGGGAAGGTTGGAAGGACTCAAATGTGCATTTGCTGTTCCCTTGACCAGGCATGCTTTTCCCTGGTCTTCGTACAGCTGCTTCCTCCTCAAGTCTCTTGTCCCTGATCACCTAGAAGAACTCAGAGCCTCTCCATCTGTCCCCTCCGAATGACAAATTGGTGACCAAGACGGTCGTGGCTCCTGCTTGAGTGTATCCAGAATCTCAAACGTTATCTGGCGGGTGCTCAGTAAATGTATGTTGGACAAAGTGCATCTCCTGCCCTCCTCCCCCAGTGGGGCCAGGCAGCCCACTCATGTGCCCTATGGGGCCCTTTTTTCCTGCCTTGCTCTTGCCCTCCCCTGTGCCTGATCCTTCTAGGTTTGCCTATGTGGCCCACACAAAGCCTCCTGTATACCCCCTGGTCTGAACTGGGGACTGCTTTCCTTGGCACAGTCAGGCCGCTGAGCATGGCCTAAGTCGTGGTCTGCCCACTGTCTATCACAACCCCTGTGTTTGAGGCCCCGAGGTCGAGGACCACTGCCGGCGTTCACTGGCGCTCATGGGGGAGAGGTTTGTGTGGATCTCAGTTCACCTCACCAGGCTGTCGGAGTGTTGATGATAGTGGGTCTGTAGATCAGGCAGATCTTAAAGCATCTACTGTGATTCTGGGCTTGCTACCATCCTTATGATCCTCATTGGGAGCAAGCTTCTGCATAGGCTTGTAGCTCACACTCAAAGACTTCGTGTCTGGATGGGCCAACCCAGGAGGACTTGGGTCGGTGCTCCCCACTCCCCTGAGCACTGGCATTTATGGGGATGAACAGTAGCCTGTCGGTACGGGTTTGTGCTTCTCCCCCACTCCTAGACTGTTCCCCTGTGCCCCCCTATTTAGTGTATCTTATGGTGTGATGTGCTGGTGACCTTCTCCTTCCCACCGTGGGACTATAGCTGCTCAGCCCTGTGCTCCCAGGGCCTGAAGCTCAGAAGGAACACTCTGTAAAGAGTTGAGCCAGCCTCACTTCCCTGGGTCTCACAGTTCCCTGGGCTGGGAGGTGTTGTGATGTGAGGCCCCCAGGCAGGTTGGAGAGGATTATGATATAGCTCATATTCATTGGTCCCTTGCCATGTGTCGGCCACTGTTCTTAGAATTTCAGATCTGTTAACTATTTTTATTTTTCAGCTTTATTGTATTGTAAAACTCACCCATTTTGAGTGCACGGTTTGAGAACTTTGGTAATTGTGTGTGGTAATTGTGGAACCACGCTATGCTCCAGAGGGAGCAGTTTCCTTCCCCCCACCTCTGAAATTTCCTCATGCTGTCTGTTCAGTCTCTCCCTGACCCCTACCCTGTCCCAGGCAATCCCTGATCTGCTTGCTGTCACTAAAATTTTCCTTTTTCTAGAATTTCAGGTAAATGAAATGCTATAGTATGTAGCCTTCCTCTTTGATTTCCTTTATTTAGCATGAAGTTTTAAAGATCCACCACTGATGACGTGTGCCTGACTCTTTTTTTTTTTCCTTTAAAGATTTTAAGATTTATTTAGAGAGCACAAGCAGAGGGAGAGAGAATTCTCAAGCCAACTCCCCACTGAGCGCAGAGCCTGACCCGGGGCTTGATCCCGGGACCCTGAGATCCTGAACTGAGCCAAAACCAAGAGTAGGAGGACGCTGAACCGACTGAGCCCCCCAGGCACCCCTGTGCCTTCCTTCCCATTGCTGAACGGTATTCCACGGTGTGGATGTACCACATTCATTAATCTCTGCGCCAGTCAGTGGAGATCAGGGTTGTTTCCAGTACAAACTCTTCTTGCAACAAGACCGTGAGGAATCTGGAACAGAGAGCGAGAAACTTGGCCAAGGTCACACATGGTGAGCGGCAGAGGTGGGACTGGAACCAGGAAGTCTGGTGTCAGAGCCCGTGCTCAAACCAGTAGGCCATGTTGCTGTTCACCTAGTGTCTACCGTAGCCCAGGGACTCCCAGTCCTAACTTTGGCTTGAGAGCTTCCTGCGTGTCGGGCACTGTTGCAAACCCTTCACATGCATAAACTGGGTTGCTTGGCCCAGGCTTTTGTGGGATGGACACCCCGATATTCCCGTTTAGCAAGTGAGGAGGTGGAGGCCCTGAGAAGTTAGGTAGTTAACGCAAAGTCTGACTGAAGTGGGGAGGGAGGCCAGGCCCACTCTTCCTTCTGGATATGCTGCCCTGGAGGCGGGCCGCCTTGACCTGGGAGTACTTGATCCTGGGGCCAGGCCTCCGGGAAGGGGGCAGCAGAGTGTGCAGGGGGCACAGTCCTGCTGGCGCACACAGACCTCTCTGGTGGGCAGGCGGCCACAGGATGATGGGTTTGCCCGCAGATGCTCAGGATAAGCCGCTCTGGTCCCGGCCAGAGGGACGAGGTCATGGCCGCCTTGTTCAGGTGGGAGCAGGTGCAGAAACAGGGATAACCTTGTGCCTCTAGCAGAAGGTGTGTCAACTAGTGTGAGGTTTATGGGGCCACCCTGTGACTTCAGCCCTCAAGGTGGAATCTCCTTGGCCTGAACAGTGCCCTCCCCTTTGCATGTCGTCAGCTGGGGTTTGGAGCTTAGACATGAAAAAACAGGCCAGCCAGCCTCAGGACAAAGACAGGCTTGCTTGGATGACAGAGTTCATCTGGTGAACTTTGTGGAGCTGGAGGGCACTTTCTAGGAGCCTGTCTCTACGTCACTCACCACCTCCAGTCCCTGTCCCCACAGACTCAGTTCAAATGTAAGGATGTCCCCTCCACAGACACACCTCTGTGTGCCCATTGCTGCCACTCCTGTGAAAAACAAAACTTGAACTGGAAGAAGGCCACAGGCACTGTTTTCTTTTAAACTTGTCTGATCTAAGGCCGCGTGGGTGGCTCTGTCAGTTAAGCGCCCGACTCCTGGTTTTGGCTCAGGTCATGATCTCAGGGTTGGGAGATCGAGCCCCACATTGGGCTCAGCACTGGGCATGGAGTCTGCTTAAGGTTCTTTCTCCCTCTGCCCCCCATTCTCTCTCTCAAAAAAAAAACACGCCCCCCCCCCAAAAAAACCCCAAAACAAAAGAAACTGAAACTTTGTCTGATTTCAGACTTGTGTTTAGGTGACAGTGGGCGAGTCAGGGGTGAAGATCCCCAAAGCCAGAGTTGCTATTTACATTCCTTTTATTTCTTTAGTATCTAAATATGAAAACTCTTAAACAGTTAAGTAGGGGCACCTGGGTGGCTCAGTCGATGAAGCATCTGCCTTCGGCTCAGGTCATGATCTCATGGTCCTGGGATTGAACCCTGTGTTGGGCTCCTTGCTTAGCAAGGAGTCTACTTCTCTCTCTCCCTCTGTGCTCGCTCTCTCGCTCTCTCTCAAGTAAATAAATAAAATAAAATAAAAACAGTTAAGCATAACAGGTATGACTCCTCTGTTGGCTGGATTAAGAGGATCGTGGTGATAATAAATCTCACTTTATATTTTCCTGTGAGCTTGCAGAAGCATTATCTTTTTAGGTTTTTAGAACAACCTTGGAGTAGATAGGGAAGGGGTGATTAATTCCACTTCTTTTTCAACCCAAGGCTCAGAGAGCCTGAGAACTTGCCCAGGGTCACACAGCTGGTGAGCAGCATGCTGGGACTAGACTGAGACCTCTTGTTCTGGGTTCGGTGTCTTCTTGGCCACTCTCCAAAAACCCCCTGCCTGACTTTGGTTGAGGAATGAACTTTCCATTTGGCTTTGAGGTGACACATTCCCAGGAGTGGGGTGAGGGATGTCCAGGGTGGATGTCCAGGGTCCCCTCCAGGAAATGTGGGAGGAGTCCTCACATGTCGCCTCAACGCCTTCTGATGCAGCCAGAAGAAAGGACAAGGCACACCAGGCCTTGCTAAGTCAGAGGCTGGGAGGTCTGTCCTTCGACCCTGATTATGAGAAAGCCAGAGTACAACCGAGTGTTTCCGTCTTCACTCTGCTGTCTGTGGCTCGAGATGGGGATTCATACATCCAGGAGCTACTGAGTGCTTGCTGGGTGCTGGGTGCTGTTCTAACACGTGTTCACTCCTAGACTCCTCCCAACAAGCCAGAAAACCAAGGTGGAGCAAGGTCAAGTTTGCCCAGTCAGGCCAGAGCTGGGCTTCAGACCCCTATGCCATGATCAGAAGAACAGAACGGGATTTTGGTAGACCCCAGCTGGGTTTGGACAATGATACGATTTGAGGTAGCAAGCTGAGTGCTCTGCCTCAGAAATGAACAAGAGTGAAGAGTTATCCACAGCAGGAAGGTGACTCTCGAAGAAGAAATAGCAAGAAAGAGAGCACGGCGAGCCGCTCAGGGAGAGGTGGCCCATCCTGCAGAGAATGTTCGGAGGTTCAGAGTGGCAGTACGATGTTCCGTGTTGTGGCGTTTGTAATGCCAAGCCTTCAGTCACAGGCCGCCCATGAGGGCCTTGAGGGCTGGGGCGCTTTTGGGGATGAGAAAACAGAGGAGGTGACATCACAGCGCAGGGAAAGTGGAGATGGGCTGGGATTAGCTGCCTGTGAGTTGCATTGGAGAGAAACCGAAGCCCTTGGAGAGCTGTCTGTGTATTCTTGAAAAAGTTAAACACATAATTCTCATACAAATAGACAGCAAGCTTGTGTCAAAGACTTATTTTAACTCTTGAATGAGGGAACCTGCAGCATGATGAAGCTCGCCCCAGGAAAGAGCCAGGAGACCTCTCTTATTAGTGAAATGATACTGGAATCGGATTCCTTCCTGAGTGAGATCCGAAACTTGCCAACATTCTACAGGGCAATGAAGCCGCCACTTTTGGGATTGTCTCTTATACCAAGACAGAAATGAGTGGCGATTGACAAGTTAACCACTAGCTTGACAAAGTCTGGGCGACAATGAGGAGGGAATTATCAACGCAATCTTCCCAGGGGAGTCACATGACCCTTTGCTGGGCAGGTTCTATGATGCTCCCGTGTGATTTGGGGAGGACAGCCAACATCCACCTGCCTTTCTTTGGAGTTCTGGAAGGTGGTTTTCCCTGTGTCTTTGGAGACCTCTGGGGAGAAGTTCCTCTGAATTTCCTACAGTAGAGGGTTTGGGGACTCTACCTGTTACTTAAATATTGAAGGATGCAGGCTCACCATTGAAGGTGGTGGATTGAAAAATGCACATTGCCTTGGCTCCTTGCCATTATGAGTTCACCAAAAAGGTTTTTGGAAAAGCTAAAAAATTCGGAAAGATGAGAAAGAGAAAATGAGTATTTTGGAAGCTGGAAAACAGAAGTGTGAGCAGTAAGTAAGTTGTCTTGCAAGCTGGTGGGATGTGCCACCAAGAACAGGAGGGTTGGGGGTGGTCAAGGAAGCAGTTTGGTGCCCACCCCCCGACCCCCCCACCCAATTTAGCAGAGCCAGACTACTCTGTCCTGACTATGGCAGAAAATGAGAATTTACTCTTTGGAAAGCATGACACCGGGTCCTTGGAGAAGAGGGATTAGGAGGAGGTTTGTGTGCTGGATGGAGACCCACAGCTGTCCTCCCCCACTCAGCTTTCCAAAAGCTGGTGGCCTATTCTGTACCCACTCGGAGGAGACTGGAAAGTTCTTCCCTGGAAACTCTGATCACCCTGAGAGGAAGCATCTAAAGACTCTGACCTCTATTTTTTCCACATCTTTGCCAGCACTTGTTGTTTCTTGTGTTTTTGATTTTAGCCATTCTGACAGGTGTGAGGTGATAATCTCCTTGTGGTTTTAATTTGCATTTCCCTGATGATGAGCGATGTTGAGCATCTTTTCATGTGTCTGTTGGCCATCTGGATGTCTGCTTTGGAAAAATGTCTATTCAGGTCCTTTGCCTATTTTGTAATGGACTTATTTTTTTTGGTGTTGTATAAGTTGTCTGTATATTTTGGATATTAATCCCTTCTTGGATATATCATTTGCAAATATCTTCTCCCATTCAGTAGGTTGCCTTTTTGTTTTGTTGATGGTTTCCTTTGCTGTGCAAAAGCTTTTTATCTTGGTGTAGTCCCAAAGAAAATGAAAACACTAATTTGAAAAGACGTATGCACCCATTTACAATGGAGCATTATTTACAATAGCTAAGATATGGAAGCAACCTAAGTGTCCGTCGATAGATGAATGGATAAGATGTGTATATACAATGGAATATTACTCAGAGTAGCCATCAAAAAGAATGAAATCTTGCCATTTGCAACAACATGGACAGAGCTAGAGAGTACAATGCTAAGTGAAATAAGTCAGAGAAAGACAAATACCCTATGATTTCACTCATATGTAAAATTTAACAAATGAACCAACAAAGAAAAAAGACAAAAAACCAAACTCTTAAATACAGAGAACAAATGGGTGGCTGCCAGAGGGGAGAGGGGTGGGTGGAATGGGTGAAATTGATAAAGGGGATTAAAAGTACATTTACTTTGAGGAGCACTGAGAAAAATAAAGAATTGCTGAATCATATTGTACAGCTGAAACTAATATCACATTGTTAATTATACTTGAATTAAAAAATCACCTAAATACAAAAACAAATAAATAAAGACCCTGACCTCCAGAGGTTCCCCACGGAAACAGCCCGATAACCCTATAATTGAGGCCCTCAGTCAGGCAATGCTTCATGCTTCTCACATGAGCCCAGGCAGCCAAGAGTCACCCAACATCTCAGGAGAGCCTTGACTTTGCAAACCAGACAGAAGAAAAGCAATTTGGAGGGAACCACGTATGTAGGGAAGGAGCCAGCCTATGTTCCCTGGATGAAAGTAGACTTTGCATTACATGTGTCATTTTCTTCCCAAGATGTTGAGTGTTGATACAAACATGAGGAAACCAGTGAATCCACGTGGGGAGTGGTGTATAAGAAACTGATGTGGAGACTTCAAAGATGTGAATGAGGGGCGCCTGGGTGGCTCAGATGGTTAAGCGTCTGCCTTCGGCTCAGGTCATGATCTCAGGGTCCTGGGATCGAGTCCCGCATTGGGCTCCCTGCTCCTTGGGAGCCTGCTTCTCCCTCTGCCTTTCTCTCTCGCTCTGTCTCTCATGAATAAAAAAAAAAAAAAATCTTAAAAAAAAAAAAAGATGTGAATGAGAAGAAGAAAAAAGTTGGTCCTCCCCTGGAGCAAATTAGCTATGACCACCATATGAAGTGGTGGGATCCAGAACTGGAAAAAATATGTATTTGCAGAACACATTTTGGGGACAGCTGTAGAAATCCAAATATAAGCCATATGTGAGATAATGTTCTATCAAAAGATGAAATTCCCTGATAGTCATAATGGTGTTGTGGGTAGGAGCAGGGTTTCTCGACTTTGGTACTGTTGATGTTTTAGGCCAGATAATTATTTATGGTGGAGGCTGACCCATGCTTTGTAGGATGCTTAGCAGCACCCACCAGACCCCAGTAGCTCCCCCTCAAGCTTTGACACCCCAAAGCATCTCCAGACATTGTCAAATATCTCTTTGGTGTGGGAGGGGCTAACATTGCCCTTGGTGAGACCCACTGGAGTGGAGGAGAATATTCTTGTTCTAAGGGAAAAGGTATGGAAGTATTTAGGGCAGAATTTTATGATCTCAGCAATTTACTTTTAAATAGTTTAGCAAAACAAATGTGTGATACAGAGAAAGTGAATATGGCAAGTATTAACTGGTCAGTAGGTGTAAAGGGTATGTGGGCCTTCATTGTATGTTTCATTTTATTGAAGTATAGTTGACAATGTTAGTTTCAAGTGTACAGCATCAGGATTCCATAGTTCTGTACACTGTGCAGTGCTCATCACAATAAGTGTTGTTACCATCTGCCATCCTATAAAGCTATTACATTATTATTGACTATATTTCCTGTGCTGTACTTTATATCCTTGTGACTTATTTTATAATTGGAAGTTTGTACCTCTTAATCCCCTTCACCTGTTTTATTCATTCTCCCCATACACCCTGCAACCATCAGTTCTTTGAATTTATGAGACTGTTTGTTGTTTGTTTGATCATTTGATTTTTTTTTTTAAGATTTTATTTATTTATTTGACAGAGACACAGCAAGAGAGGGAACACAAGCAGGGGGAGTGGGAGAGGGAGAAGCAGGCTTCCCGCCGAGCAGGGAGCCCGATGCGGGGCTCGATCCCAGGGCCCTGGGATCCTGACCTGAGCCGAAGGCAGACGCTTAACGATTGAGCCACCCAGGTGCCCCTGATCATTTGATTTTTAGATTCCACATATAAGCGAAACCATGTCTCTCTCTGACATATTTTATTTAGCACTTACCCTCTAGGTCCATCCATGTTGTTCTGAATGGCAAGGTTACATTTTTTTATGGCTGAGTAATATTTTTTTGTTTGTATGTACCACATCTTTATCCATTCATCTATTGGTGGGCACTTAGGTTGTTTCATATCTTGGCTATAGCAAATAATGCTGCAGTAAACATAGGGGTGCCTATATCTTTCCAAATTAGAGTTCTTGTTTACTTTGAGTAAATACCCAGTACTGGAATTACTAAATCATATGGTATTTCTATTTTTAATATTTTGAGGAACCTCCATAGTGGCTATACCAACTTACATTCCTACCAATACCGCATAAAGGTTCTTTTTTCTCTACATCCTTGCTCACACTTACTATTTCTTGTCTTTTTGATATTAACCATCCTGACCGGTATGAGGTGATATCTCATTGTTGTTTTGATTTGCATTTGATTGATATTAAGCATCTTTCCATGTATCTGTTGAATATCTCTAAGTCTTCACTGGAAAAATGTCTATTCAATTTCTCTGTCATTTTTAAATTGGATTATTTGAGGTTATTTGGTGTCGAGTCATGTGAGTTCTTTATATATTTTGGATATTAGCCCCTTATCAGTTACATCATTTGCAAATATCTTCTCCCATTTAGTAGGTTGCCTTTACATTTTGTTGACTGTTTCTTTCACCATGTAAAAGCTTTTTATTTTTTTTATTTTTATTTTTTTTTAAGATTCTATTTATTTATTTGAGACAGAATGAGAGAGAGAGAGCACATGAGAGGGGGGAGGGTCAGAGGGAGAAGCAGACTCCCCGCCGAGCAGGGAGCCAGATGCGGGACTCGATCCAGGGACTCCAGGATCATGACCTGAGCCGAAGGCAGTCGCCCAACCAACTGAGCCACCCAGGCGCCCTCACCATGTAAAAGCTTTTTAGTTTGATGTAGTCCCAGTAGTTTGTTTTTGCTTTTGTTTCCCTTGTCTGAGGAGACAGATCTAGAAAAAAGTTGCTAAGGTTTATGTCTAAGAGATTACTGTATATGTTTGCTTCTAGGAGTTTTATGGTTTCAGGTCTTGCATCTAAATCTTGAATTGATATTGAGTTTATATTTCTGTATGGTGTAAAAAGTGGTCCAGTTTCATTCTTTTGCATGTTGCTTGTCCCGATTGCATATTCTTGTCTCCTTTGTCATAAATTAATTGACCATGTATGTGTGGATTTATTTCTGGGCTATTTATTCTGTTCTATTGATCTATGTATCTATTTTTGTGCCATACCATACTGTTTTGATTACTATAGCTTTGTAGCATTGCTTTAAATCTTGAATTGTTATAACTTTGTTCTTTTTAAAATTGCTTTGGCTATTTGGGGTATTTTGTGGTTCTATACAAATTTTAGGATTGTTCTATTTCTGTGAAAAATGCTATTGTGATTTTGATAGGAATCGCATTGAATACGTAGATTGCTTTGGGTAGCATAGATGCTTTCACAACATTCTTCTAGTCCATGAGCATGGTATATCTTTCCACATTTTTGTATGGTCTTGAGTTTTTTTCATCAGTGTCTTATAGTTTTAAGAGTTAAATTTATGGGGCACCTGGGTGGCTCAGTTGTTGGGCGTCTGCCTTCAGCTCAGGTCACGATCTGGGATCGAGCCCCGCATTGGGCTCCCTGCTAGGCAGGAAGCCTGCCTCTCTCTCTTTCACTTCCTCTGCTTGTGTTCCCTCTCTCGCTATGTCTCTTTGTCAAATAAATAAAATCTTTTAAAAAAAGTTAAATTTATTCCTTGATTGAATTTATTCTTAGGTATTTTATTCTTTTTATTCTTGATGCAGTTTGGGATTTTTAAATGTTTTCTTTTTGTTCATTATTAGCATATGGAAATACAATAGATTTTTGTATCCTGCAACTTTACTGAATTCATATATTCTAATAGTTTTTTGGTGGGGTCCTCAGAGTTTTCTATATATAGTATCATGTCATCTGCAAACGGTGACAGGTTTACTTCTTTACCAATTTAGATGCCTTTTTCTTGTGTGATTGCTGTGGTTAGGACTTGCAGTACTATGTTGAATAAAAGTGGCAAGAGTGGACATTCTTGTCTTGTTCCTGATCTTAAAGGAAAGCTTTTAGTTTAACAATGAGTATGATGTTAGCTGTGGGTTTATCATATATAGCCTTCATTTATGTTGAGGTATGTTCCCTCTAAACCACGTTGAGTTTTTATCGTGAATGGATGTTAAATTTTGTCAAATGCTTTTTCTGCATCAGTTGAGATCATATAGTTTTTAACCTTCATTTTGTTAATGTGTATCACATTGATTAATTGTGGATATTAAGCCATCCTTGCATCCCTGGAATAAATCCCACGTGATCATGGTAAATGATTCTTTTAATGTGTTGTTGAAAATGATTTGCCAAAATTTTGTTGAGGATTTTTCCAACTACGTTCATTAGAGATATTGGCCTGTACTTTTTTTTGTTTTTGTTTTTGTGGGGTCTTTGGATGTGGTATCAGGATGATGCTGGCCCTTGTAGAATGACTTTGGAAGTTTTCCTTTCTCTTGTATTTTTTGAATAGTTTGACAAGGATAGATATTAAATGTTCAGTAAAATTCACCTGTGAATCCATCTGGTCCTGGACGTCTGTTTGTTGGGAATTTTTCAGTTACCAATTCAACTTCGTTACTAGTAATTGATCTGTTCAGAGTTCCTACTTTTTCCTGATTTAGTCTTTGAAGATTGTATGTTTCTAGGAATTTACCCATGTCTTCTAGCTTATCCACTTTGTTGGCATATAATTTTTTCGTAGTAGTCTCTTGTCATCCTCTCTGGTTCTGTGGTACCGATTGTTACTTCTCTTTCATTTCTCATATTATTTGAGACCTTTTTTCTTGATGAGTCTGGCTAAAGGTTCATTAATGTTTGTCTTTTTGGAGAACCAATTCTTTTCATTGATCTTTTCTATTTTATTTTTAGTGTCTTTAATTTATTTCTACACCAATATTTACTATTTCTTCCATGACTTTGGACTTCTTTTTTTCTTGTTCCTTTACGTGTATGTTTAGATTGTGGATTTGAGATTTTTCTTGTTTCTTGGGGTGGGCCTGCATTGCTATAAACTTCTCTCTTGGAACTGCTTTTGCTGGCATCCCAAAGATTTTGAACTATTGTTTCCATTTTTACTTCTCTCCAGGTAATTTTTAATTTCCTCTTTGATTTTTGTTGTTGTTGTTGACCCATTGATTTCTTAGCATGTTGTTTAGCCTCCACATGTTTGTGCTTTTCCCAGTTTTTTACTTGTAATTGATTTCTAATTTCACACCGTTGTGGTCAGAAAAGATACCTGACACAGTTAAATCTCCTTAAATTTATTGAAACTTGTTTTGTGGCCTAACGTGTGATCTATCTTGGAGAATGTTCTATCATTGTATTCTTTAAACTTCTCTTTGGATTTGATAAGTCTGAAAGTAAGTTAATATTAAAAAAGTTTACAAAAGAGAACCCATAGATTTGCATACAGGAGAGGTAAAGAACTCAGAAAATGGTTAAAAGAGAAAATTGAGAACGTCTCCCAGATATAGAACAAAAAGAAATTTAAGAAGATGCCTGAATCTGCCACAAATTAGCTGTGTGACTTTGGGAAAGTGTCTTGACCTCTGTGGATTTCAGTTTCTTTGCTGGGAGGAAGGAGCTCATAATTTCTGTCCTGCCTACCACACAAATATAAAAGGCAATTCCTATCCTTGCAATTATATGAATTTCTCTGACTCTCTGAGATACACCTGTTTTTCTGTGAATGGTGTTCATGTACTAATTCCTCTGATTGCATTCATTCACTCATTTATTTGAGAAACATTATTTGAAAATACTTCTATGAGTAAAATGTGATTTTCTTATAAACAAAAAACAAAAAATAACAGAGAATGAGATCAGAAGGTCAAACATCAGAATAATATTCTAGAAAGAGGGGACAAGGAAGTGGGGGCAGAAATCATTAAAAATTTAATTCAAGAGCACTTCTTGGAACTGAATTTCCAAATGAAAAGTACATTTAGGTCTTCAGCAGAAGGGATGAAAAGGGCCTCACTAAGGCTTGTCATTGTGAACTTGTCCCTGGTGTTGAGAAAAACGTCTAAAAGTTTCCAAACGAGGAAGAAAGAGGTCACATACAAAGGACCGAGACCTAGAGCAGCTTCTGACTTTTTGCCAACAGCACTGGACACTGGAAGGCCACAGAAGAATGCCCTGGAAATCCTGAAAGTTATTCTGGCCTGGAATTCTCTACCCTACAGAGCGTCTAATCAAACTTGAAGGCAGAATAAAGACATTTTCAGACCCGCAAGGTCTCTTCTGTGTCTCCGTCTCCATGGATTTGCACACACACACTCTGAACTCAGGCTGCGTCTCATGAAGTGTACATTTCAGGGGTCGTGGCCACTTCCCACCCCAGACCATCACCGTCCGTGGCTGCGTGAATCCTGAGTAGAGAGAGCAGTTCTAGAATCTGAGGATCTGGGGTACAAGGATGACATGGAGGGACACACGGGCAATGGTGTGTTTATATAAATAAAAACATCATAATAAAATAACAGTTCCAGCCTGTGGCAGCCAGGGTAGGCTCTCAGGGTTCTGAGCAGCATCTTGACGTGGGGGCAGGAATTGGGGTGTGTGTAGAGGTGTGCTGGCGTGAATCCGTATTGGGGTGAGGGGAGAGTCGTCACAGGGAGAGGTGTCCTCCGTATATGCAGGTTTCCTGTCAGCCCCTGTGACAGTCTCAGAGTATGCACATCTCACTAGACAAACCCACCTCCCACCGCTGAGTAAATGAGAACAGCAGAGTTCCGGGAGCCCATGACCTGGCTGGCTCTGACCTTGAGCAGCCAACTGCCCACAGGTGTTTGTGACCAACAGCCTGAGGTTGACCCAGGAGAATGAGGAGTGCACAGGGTCCACGGTGCTCAGTCCCGGGGTCATGGGGGGTGGGGGGCAGCCAATGGGCGGGGACTCCTTTTAGGAACTGTAAGACCTGTGCACATCAGGGCGGCAAGCATGCACACCTGGCTCTATTTGAGACTTCCCAGGGCTGAGCTGGGATGGAATGGCATCCTATAATCAGGTGTCCTGGAGTCTGTGATTTGCAGCTAAAGCCTGCCCAGGCTTCCGGAATCGGAGGATCTGGCTCCCTCCCTTGTACCTTCATCAAGCTCTTGGCCTTTCTGAACTTGTTTTTCCCATCTGTAGAGTGGGGATGATGTTGATTTCCAGGTTTCAGAGATGTGGGGAAACATTGCCCATCACATCACATTTGCACCTGGTAAAGCCCTAGGGAAGAGAGGGGGTCATGGTAGTTTTTAAGAAAAATAGACACTTGGCAGAGAATGAGCTGCTGGGCAGAGAAGCACCTTGCCCGGGTCCATAGTGAGCTAGAGTGAGTGGAGAGGGTACCCAGGGTGCTCTGGCCTCCATCCAGGGGTCTGTGTCCCCCCCGCCTACACCTTGTCTCACTCGCCTCTCAGGTAAGCTCTGCAGTCACTTACCAAATATCCTGAGTGTGCGTGTGCTTAGGCTCTATGATAGTTATTCTTTCTCTCATTCTTTTATACATATCAGAAAAATGCACCACTGAGAACAAGGTTGGGGAGAGATCTGTCTCCATATCGGGTGGACTTTTAGGCTGGGGACAGTGAACTCTGTAAAGAACACCCTTCACTTAGCTCTGTGTTTGTATGTGTTTAACCATGTTTAGCCTTTTTTATTTTTTTAAGATTTTATTTATTAGAGAGAGAGAAGGACAGAGATAGCGAGAGAGAGAGCACGAGCAGGGAGGAGAGGGAGAAGCAGGCTCCCCACGGGGAGCAGGGAGCCCAATGCAGGGCTCCATCCCAGGACCCTGGGATCACAACCTGAGCTGAAGGCAGATGTTCAACCAACTGACCCACTCAGGTGCCCCAACCTTATTTTTAAAAAATATTTTTTATGCAAAATTTCAAAAATATGTAAAATCAGAGATAATAGTATAATCCCCAACATATCCATCACTCAGATTCATGGCCAGTCCAGGAGGTTTTGTCAATGCCCCTTCCTTTCACCTCTTCCTATAGCATTATTTTGAAGCAAATTCCTTATATGAGGTATCACTCATAAATAATTCAGCATGTATCTCTAAGAGATTTTTTTAAAAATGACATAACCACCATTATTGTGCCTGAGAAATGATCTGATTTTATTCTTTGTTCACACTAGACCTGGGTCTCTGGTGCCTCCACTAGGAAGAAAAGGCCCCAGACAAAATGCAGCGAGTAGCCCAGAAAGTTCTTTGCCTTTGTTCTTCCCTGGGTGCAGGTCCTGAAGATGGAAGAGTGGTTTCAGGGACGGTCACAAATGTTTTTGACCGTGCGTGACTTTGACCCCAACTTTCTCGAGCCAGGCAGGGCCACGGTGCCACTCTCAGCGCAGGGCTTACACCCAGAAAGCCAGGGGGGAGCTCTGGTGTCAGTGGAGTCTCTCCTGGGGTGGGGGGGGAGCACCACACGCCATTCCCTTCCAGTGGAGCAGGTGGTGTGGTTCCCGCTGAACAGAGAAGACGGAGGCTCAGAGGCTCGTCAGGTAGTGAGTGACCATCCAGGATCAAACCCATGACCATCTTGGAGAACGTGATTCTGTCTTGGGTTTCTTGGAAGGTGTGTCAAATCACAAGCTCATCTCCATAGACAGAAGCTTTTTCGTGCAGGCATCTTCCCACGCCCAAGGCTGCTACTCTCACAGGTACGTGCCTGTGGGTTCGGCACCAAGGACCTTGTTCTCAGTTTGCAGAGGGCTCAGGCATTCCGGAGAGAAGTGTCTCCTGCAACAATCCCCTAGCTCTGCCTTCTCTTCCTTGATTCTGCAACACTGGCTCTGGCCGCATTTTCTCATTATGCTCAGCATTTGAGGGTTGAGTCTGAATTTTAAATTTGTGCTCTCAATATATCGAGCCTTAAAAAACAGGACATTTCAGCATCCTATTACCCAGAGTTAGGGGACCTTTAAACATTGGATGCAATGTTTTGCAATTTGCTGGCTTGCCCTATTTTTGTTAATAGATCTTTAATTCTCTTTAAACATTTGCTCCTATCTTTTGGTTTTATTAAATTTTGAAATGTACATGTGTTTTGAAGTCCTCTGGGTAACAAAATGTCAACAGATTATAGAGTACATTTTTTTTCGTTGCCTCCCAGCTCGTAGAGTCCTAACAACCCAAATCTGATTAGAAATGAGGTTACAACCCGCCACCCTAACCCAGATCTTCCGAGAATAAGGCCACCGAAATGAGAGAAATTAAACCAATGATCGCGTTCCCCTCAAAGAGTTAAAACTTTTTACCAAAGTCCTTCCTGGGGATTGGATTTCGTAGGATGAAATGTCCTTCAGCCCCGTACTGCCATCAGTCTGCTGAGCACTAGAATAAGGTGCATTCATGTTCGATCAAGAGAAAGTTTGGGTGATGCCAATTCGAAGCCCCTAGGGTGGCTGTGATTAAAAAAAAAAAAAAGTGTTGGTGAAGATGCAGAACAACTGAAACCCTCGTACGCTACTGGTGGGAATCCAAAATGGTGTAGCTGCTGTGGAAAACAGTTCGGAGGATCCTAAGTAAGGCGAACCTAGAACTACCATGTAACCCAGTAGCTGCCCAATGTCATTGAACACAAGTGCTGAAACAGAAACTCATCCATGAATATTCATAACAATACTCTTCATAAAGGCCAGAAGGTGGAAACCACCAGAATGCTCATGCCCTCACGAACGGGTGAACAGGTTGTGGTATGTCCGTACAGTGAAGTGTTACTCAACCATAAAGAGGAACCAAGGACCATGCTGTGCCACAAAGGAACCTGGAAAATGTGATGCCAAGTGAGAGAAGCCCCATATTGTAGGATTCCATTATGTGGAATGTCCATGATAGGCAAAACCATAGACAGTCGGCTGGTGGTTGTCAAAGGCTGTGTGGAGTAGCTGGTTAATGGGTAAGGAGTTTTATTTGGGGATGAAGAAACCGTTTTTGCAACTAGACGGGCAGGGGAAGGGGGGGTTGACAACCTTGTGAATGTGCGAAGGCCAGCAAAGTGTGTACTTTAAAATAGCTAAATTTATGTCCTGTGTTTCACTCCATTTGAAGAGAGTGAGACAGTTTGGCTTCTTGGAACATACTTACTATTGTTCTACTTGGCGTGAGACCAAGTAAGTAAGGGAGGATCTGTAAGTGGGGTGGTTCAAGCTGCAGCCTGGAGCAGTGGATTAGAGAACGGGCTCTGGAGGGAGATGGGTGCGGGCTCAAATCCTGACTTCTCCATGCTGTGTGATGTCAGGTAAGTTAGTTAACCTCTCTGAGCCTTATTTCCCTTCTCTGTTAAATAGAGCTGCCGTAGTGCCTACGTCACAGGGTCACCGAGGAGACCGAGCTCTTAATCTTAAGGTCAGCCATGAACGGGTTCAAGCTGCCAGCTGGGCATACCCCTTCTCCGAACTCTAGTTTCCTCCTCTACTGAAGAGTGAGCACCCTGCCTGGCACATCCTGTCACAGGGGTGACGAGATTGCAGGCGGGAGTGCGCTCGGGCAACCCCCCGTCTCTGTCCATGATCTCAGGCCATACAGGCTCTTGGCACTTAGAAGGCAGATGGTTTTCCTTTCCTCTGTGTTCTGTCGATGCGCAGGGCATCAGGAGGCTGGGCTGGAGCTGACCAAGGCCCTGGAAGCCCATTGCCAGGTGTGGGGCGGGACCATACGTGTCCAGCTCCCACTGCGAGGTGGCAGACATACTCCGTCCCCACTGGGCATGTGAGTTTCCCAGGCGGGGCGTAGCCTCTGAGAGCACCAGGATCAGCCAGTTAAACCTGCTTTGGCTCAGGTGCTGGGGGGTCTGGGGATTCCTGGGATCAAAATCTATGTATCTGGTCCCTACCTGCCTCCCAGGGGACTTGTGGCAAGCTCTGAGACCTTCCTGGTTTCAGGGGCCCTTACTGGCATCTGGGGAGCAGAGACAGCCTGCAATGCCCAGGAAGCTCTGTAGACCAAGAACAAACCGGCCCAGGACGTCAGCCATGCAGAGAAGACCCCTCTGCTAAGGGACCTGTCAGAAGGGCGGGTTTATAATGCCCTGAGAAGGGGACCATTCCTGCCTGCCTTTGGCACCTCGTGAAGTATCAACAGCCGTGGAGGCATCTCCCCACTTCATACATGAAGAAAGTAAGATCCAGGAGGCTCTTGTCCAGGGCCCACAACTGCCAAAGATGTGAACTTGGGTCTCACTCCAGAATCTGTATCCTTAACTGCCTATCAGTAAAACAGGACAACAGAACATGTCTAGGCTGCCTTATGAAGGCCAAATGGGACCAAGTATGTTTTATTTGGATAAACCAACATTACTCAGTGCCTCTTCTTGCCTGGGAGCCATGTGCCATGGTCCTTGCTCACAAGGCACCTAGAATATAGTGGGCAAGGGGGCAGACCTCCAAACAGAGAAATTAAGTCCACTTTTCTAAGGATTAAGAGTTGGAGAAGCGTGTACCCAAACCGAGAAGGTGCTGCCCGAGCTGAGCACAAAGATAAGAAAGTGGCAGTCAGTAGGGAGAAGACCGACAGGAAGGGTGTCCCAAGTCCATGAAAGAGCGTGAACGCAGGGGTGAGGTTGTCAAGCTGTGTAGAGCTGTTGCAGGGGGTGGGACTGGACACTTAGCTGACCTGGGAGGCCCACGGTGACAGGAGAGCAGTGTGGCTCTGGAGGACGAGGGAGTGTGTGTGTGGCACGTGCGTGCACTTGGACCTTATCCTGAGGGTGAGGTGGGGAGCGACAGGGCAGGGTCCGTTCTGGATCAAGCATTCAGGCTGCTGTGTGCAGACGGACCTGGAGGAGCAAAGGGCCAGGCAGTCAGGTTGCTTTAAGTCATGAGGTGGGGCTGGACAGTGGGGTGCCGGGGCCGTGGGAGATGGATTAGAGGCAGGAGGTAAATTCGTAGCTGGTCTGCCTTCTGGAAGAGGAGAAGGGAGGGGGCCTGTGGGTATCCCAGCTCTCTAGCCTGGGGGAAGGGGAATGTTCTTATCCTACTCACAAGGGAGGAGAGGTGGGGGAGAGGTTTGAGTTTGAGCTGCTGGGAGACCGGCGGGGGGATCCGCCCAACACACAGTTGAGTATGCTCTTGGGGGCGTGGGTACCCGCAGCCTGGCAGCTTGCCCGCACCGTTGTTTGGGATTCCTCCCTTATTGGGAGCCTTAGTTGATTTTTTTTTTTTCCATTGTTCTGTCAAATTACATGGAATGAGCAGATAAGTGATTACCTGGTTCACCCATTCAACCATCAGTGAACATTTAGGTTGTTTGGAGCTATTAGGAATAAAGCTGCAGTGAGCATCTGATAGTTGCCTTTTGGGAGACATGGGCTTTCATTTTTGTTGCATACAAAGGGGTAGAATTACTGGGTCCTGGGAATGTGTTTGGACGTTTTCGTAGCTATGGCTGGATAGTTTTCCATTCTACCACTTTACATGGCCTCCAGGAAGTACAGGGGTTCTCGGTACTTCATGTCTCGACCAACATTTCAATTCTAGTTCTCGTGAATTTCACCTGCATCCCTGGAGATAAATGGTTCTGAGCACTTTCTTATGTTAAACACATAATGGCTGTTTAGATATCCTTTTCTCCCCTCTCCCCCCATGATGTGTCTTTGTCCAGTTTTCTATTAGATTCTTTTTCTGATTATATCCGAAGAAGTCCTTTTGGTAGGGGCTGTATTCTGTTTTCACTCTTACTGATGTCTTTTGAATGGAAGTTTTTGATTTTAATGAATTGTAGTAATGACAGCAATGAAATAAACGTCATTATTAAAAATGGAGCGAAGTGGTATCTTGGAGAGAGGATGCCTAATACTGCAGCTAGTGTGATTTTTAAGGGAATTGAAAGTTGTCTGATTTCATGAGTGGAGAAGGGAAACAGCTGGGATGGATCTTGAGTCTGAGAACTTCTATTGGGCAGGTCCCCAGTTCTTAGTCTATAAAAGGGGGGGGGCTTTCGGCCTGGCCTCCTGGGGTGTTCACAGGGCCCAGTGAGTTCACTTGGGCGAGAAGTCTCCAAAGAGGGATGTCCACACTATTCTCAGAGGTTCTGCTCAGAGCCTGAAGGCAGAGGGGAGGCCCCAAACCCATCTCCTCCCTGCTGTGGGGGCGGGCCTGGGGGACAGGGGCATGGTGGGGACTGCTAGAATCATCTAGAAGGGAGTGGATCAGGCCTGAGTCTGGGTCAGGTTGGGGAAACTGGGACACCCATGCTCTCTCCTCTTTCCTAGGGTCTCCCCCTTCTCACCTGTTCCCATCCAAGGCCTGAGAGCCCTTGCCTGGTGGCAGAGGCCCTCTGGAGGGAGGACACTTCCAGAATGCCCTGGCTGCCATCTTGGTAGCTGCCTAGTTGGACGGGGCTCGGAGCTCGTTCCCACAGGCTAGCAGCCATGCTCGAAACCCACGTTCCTACTACACAACGCCATTTCCCACCACGTCCGCATCACATGCTATGCTCCGACCACACTGACCTTTCTGTTCTGGGAACATTTTGCCACTTCCTGCCTGTGCCCAAACCAGCCCATCAGCTGAAGATTCTTCCCCCTGTCTGCACATCCTCAAGCCTTCTGCTCTCTGTCTCCCCTGTATGGTGGCCTTTTCCCCACCCCCACCTTTGCCCGGCCCCGTGTATTCCCTGAAGCTCTCCCTGGAAGCCGGGTCACATGGCACTACCTGGGTCGGGTTCCCCCTTGGTCCCACCAGCAAATGCTGGAGGGCGTGGACCTCACTCCCCTTTGCTGCGTCCCTACAGCCTGAAATTGTGCCCGGCATGGGATGGGAGCTCACAGACCCCGAAGGCAGGGGGACAGAGACACTTGCCAAGAAGTGGGTCCTCTGCGACTGAAGGTGGAACAGGTTGGCAGCCACAGGGAGCTCGGAGCGAATTCCGCAGCCAGAGGTCAGGGCGCCTTACTTTCTACCACTGCCCTCTGTCCTCTTTTGCAAGAGGTCTTGGAGGGGAGTTTTAAGCTCTTAAGGGCCAGGTTGAGTTTCCTAGGAAGTGGCCAACCATGCTTGCTTCTCCTCCACAATTCCTGGGCCTTGGTCAGTTGTAGAGGAGGGGGGCCAGCCCTTGGTCACATTTCCTGGCCCCGGGTAGGAATCTGCCCTGAGAAGCCTGCTTCTAAGGCCCCCTCTCTCTCCCAACGCCCCTTGGAGTCACATGTGGCCATAGAGGCCTCAGTCCCCTGAGGGCCTCGAGCAGTGCAAGATGGCCCTCTGCTAGGGGCAGGATGGGTGTCGGTGGCCAAGTGACGTTCAGGCGTCTGGGCAGACGTTGTCAGCAGCCTGGGTCCCGGTAATCTGCAGTTTTGTTTTCTGTGCCCTGCCCCGCACTGGTGGGGCCTCTCTGGACAAGTCAGAGCAGGAGGCGCTGCTTTGTTAAAAGCCTGGGCCACCTTGGTGACCACCGTGGAGTTGCTGCTTGGGCGGGGGCGGGAAACTCCGCTTTTGAGGCAGGTGCAACTCATCAGCCCCGGAAGGAACTTGGGGCTCCTGCCCAGGGTCGCAGGACAGCCAGAAGGTAGCCTGCAGGCTGGGCTGTTCAGTGCGGCACCAGGCTGGGTGCAGAGATCTGGTGGGCAGGACAGAGACCCCAGGGCGGGGGTGGGGGGGGCGGTGTCAGGGGCTCAGGGTCATGTCTGGGGGCTGAGAGGTGAGCCGGTGGCCAGAGAGGTGGCCCTTCTCGATCTCAGTGTCTCCTGTGTAGAAGGGAGTGGCTCCTTTCTCTGGGGCCTGATGAGGGGGTTCAGTGAAAAATTGCAGCCCTGGGGTGGGTGAGGCAAGAGGGAGGGTGGCCGCATGAAGGAGACGGCAGAGATGCCCCCTGAGCCTTGAAACATGCTCTGATGGGCACGTGAAGAATTTTCAGTTGGGGCGTCCGGTGCACTTCAGTTCTTGGATTATTTCATAATGTGATTTTGCTCTGTTTTTACCCTTTTAGGCCAGTGATTCTCAAACAGGCCTGCATATTGGAATCAACGTAAAGAACTGCCCAGGTGCCCCCTCCTCCTCTCCCAACATGAAGATATACTCATCTGGGAGGTGGCCTGGGCACCCGGATTTTTAAAACTCCCCAACTGAGTCTAAGGCCGAGAGCCCCTGTTAGGCAGCCCCATGTATTCTGTAGGTCACCTCCTCTCAGAAATCCATATGAAACCCAGCATAGGTTATTGGAAAATGCGCATAAGTTCTTAAAAATTTTTGCCTTGTTACATCAATTTAGATCTGCTGGATCCCCAGGCCTCACATGTGGGAAGCACCCATCAAGTGCTTCCTGAACGTAAATGGGGTTGAATGTGCATCTTTGGCATTTGTAAGCCCCTCCAGCAGAGGCCGGAGGTCTGTGCGTCCCTTTGAGGCCTCTCACAAGGCCTGATACTGGAAGAGAGGCAGAAGTGTGCTGGTATAGAAATCTATCCATCGCCGTGTTACGGGGTAAGCCTCTCAGTAGACCAGTCTATTTTCGGATTTGGTCCAGGTTATTCCACGGGGAAGAAGAAATGAGGTTAAGTTACAAAACAGCCATGCACCATTTTGATTTGGGGTCCTGTACATCTACTATAACAATATGTGAAGAGATAGGCCAAAATTTGAATGGTAGTCTCTGGGTTGAAGGATGGCCAGGCGTTTCATTTTCTTCTTTATGGTGGATTCATAGTTTGAAAATTTCTTATAGTGAACACGTATTTTCCTGTAGCCAGAAATAACTAAATTTTAAAGGGGAGATTTGTATTTTTCAATGCTTCTGGTACAGTCGTTTAAACACTCTGATGTGCGATAGATAGGTAGGTAAGTGGGTGGGTGGGTGGATGGATGGATGGATGGATAGGTGATAGAAAGAGAGAGAAAGGAAAAGAAAAGAAAACCAAACCAAACCAAATCTTCTGGTTCCAAAGCCAGCTCCACAACTTGCTAGCTCTAGCTTAGGCAAATTAACCTCTCCCATCTGTTACTACTACTAAGGTACCAGGCGAGGCTCTCTTAGCTCCACTATCTCCCGTAACCCTTTCATCCCCCGAACAACCTAGGAGGTAGACAGAAGCAGAAACCAAGGGAAGCAAAGCATAACTTGCCATCGATTGTTGTCATAGCAGGTATGGGACGCAAGTTCAAGCTACCTCCTCAGGAGGTCATGCACAGACCCTATGGGGAAACAAAGGAATCGGTCAGTCCTGGAGCAATTCTTAGAGAATCCTGTGCCCTCCAAGTGGCTCTGGGGTTTCTTGGTGCTGTGACTCCGAGGGTCCTGCCTTGGGCGCTCTGCCCTCCAGTGGCAGACGCGGGAAGTGCGTCTCTTTCAGGCCACTGAGCCTCTGGACGGGGTACAAAGAGCACTGGGTTCAATCAGAAAGTCTCTTCATTCACTAGCAGTGAGAGGCCAGTGGTTCAGGTCTCAGCCATGGTTTCCTGACACCTCTGCCTTAGACCTGTCCCCCCCCCATCCCACCCCACGCACCTTGTCAGGACTGTTGCAGTAGTCTGCCTGCCCTCCTCCCTCCCACAAGCCATCACAGTTATCTGGATAACCAGCAGATAGGTCTTGTCACTCTCACCTGTAAAGACCCTGTGGGTCCTCGTGGCAGGGGGAGAGACCTCATGTTTACTGAAGGTCTGGCCTGAGCTGGAAGCTTGCCATGTGAGACCCTCTGTCTGCCCCTCCCGCCCCGTTTGCTAACCTCATTCTTTACCCCCTCTCCTGCGCACCCCTTGCGTTGACCCTGGGGAGCACCAAGGCAAGTGGGACTTGGTTATGGAAGTGACACGGGGGCCAGGACGTAGGACGGAAGGTCCGGAGTGTAGGAGACTTTGCACACGCCATCCCCCTCCTGGAATGCCCTTCTTCGCTGTCTCCAGACACCCACCCTCCCGTACAGCCTTGGGGGCACAGACCCACCTCCCCTTTTCTGCAGCATTGCCTGTCGGTGCTCCAGTCGGCAGGAATTGCTTTCTCCTCTCCTGTGACCACTCTGCTGAAATCCCCGCAGGCTACGTGGGTCCTGCCCCATACTCTGTGTTTCCCGCCTGGCCTCCCCTGCCAGACCCCGGGAGCCACCCCCTGGGCAGAGGCCCTATCAGCCCCGGGAGGCGCTCTCCCACCCCAGCAAGGTGCCCCACACACAACGGGCTGCAGTGTTTGTGAATAAGTAAAGGGGGTGCCAAAGATGAAGACCACTTCCCAGGCACCCAGATGTCTGGTGTCTGTGCCCCTGGGGGCCTCCTGCTGCACCCTCTTCACCCATGCACAGGTCTCCGGCACGGCCCGGAGCTGTGCCTGGCGGGCCCCTGCTCACAACTGCAGGCGAGCAGGTGGGGAGCAGCTCCGAAATGTAAGCCAGAGGTAGTCAGGAGCAACCCACTTAATGACTCCAGCTTGACTCTAGTGAGATATGAACTGAGTCAACGCCAAACAAAATGAATTTTTGATTACCACTTGGGCATTGTGAATATTTCTGTCTGACTCGCCCGGTGTTCTGTTGGGTTTTTTTTTTTTGCCCCCAACTCAAGCATGAAATATACCCTGCGGTTCCTCAGAAGAGCCTGGCTGGCAGGCAGGGCCCTTGGGGTAAAGGAATGTTGGAAATTATCGGCATAAGAAAGGAAATGACAGACCTCTGCAGGCGGAGGTTTTAGCCCCTCTCCTGTAATTAAAATTTACTTCGTATTTCAGGGCTGCATTTATCAAGCCTGGAGGGAGGATTGTATACCATAGCATGATCGCGTTTTAGAGCTGGTGTGTTTTTCAGGGAAATGTGATGGAGAGGGGGTTTTCGGGTCAATTCTGATTTTTAAAAATGTCATCAGCATGTGCATCGGGGGTTCTGTGCCTGTGCTGGGGAGGGGGTTGTGGTATGGGAAGGTGATATAAAGTTAAACTGGGTGAGAAGCCTGCCTTTAAGCAGACAGCTGTAAATTAGGTAGAGGGACAAGTCGAATGGTTTCAGGGCTCTGGAAAAGGGCAGCTAGTTCAGCGCCCCAGCAAGTCAATCCCGGGTGGCTTCATGGAGGAGGTGGTGTTCTAGGCAGGCCTTGGGAGACAATGAGGCTTTAAATATGAGTTACCTGGGGTTGGAGAAGGGCAGCCCAGGAGGAGGGATCATGTGAACAAAGGCTCAGATACCAGGGAGCCCGTAGGTGGGCCAGAGTGCGACCGAGGAAGGAGGAGAGGACAAGCCTGGGGAAGGAATTTGGGGGTCAAGTGGTTGAGTTCTGACAGCCACTCTCATAGCGATGGCTGCCCTTGGCGTGGAAGAGCTATTACTGGGGGGGGCATTTTTCCATTGTTGGGGGGCTATGGGGACAGCAGTAGACATGAACCCGCCAACTGGGGCGTGGCAGGTGACCATTCCTCCTCCTCAAGCTCAGAAGGCAGTTTATGGGGGTTGGTTACTAAGCATCCCATTAACAGGATGCAAAAAAAAAAAAAAAAAGGCATCTGGCTCTGTGTATCTCTGTCCCCCAACCCCTGTGTTATATTTGAAGCCTGATTCCAACTGAGGAGCATAGGAGAGGGGCTTTTAAGCTTTAAACCGCGGCCGGATTCCGGCCCTTGCTGGCGGTAGCTGTGTGATTTCAGGACTTAGCCTCCCTGAGCCTCTGTCCCCCATCTGTGATGTAACGGGACGGTGTAGTTGGGATAGCTCCTAAGTGCTAAGGCGTTCTGAGCAATAAAGGAAGCATCATGCCACACTGAGAACCATGCCTGACAAACAGCAAGTGCTTAATAAGTGCAGGCTGCCACTGCTCTGCTCCAGCCACTGCCTGATTTCTCCTGCCTGGTTTGATGAGCGTGCGATCAAACTCTTAGCATCTCTGCTAAGACTCACCGCGCCTTCCAGCTCACAGGCACTGTGTCTTATAAAATCCCCGGAGGGGTCTGCCAGGTAGTTTCCTGTTGCCAAACGGGAGACTGAGCTCAGCGGGGGGTGACGTGGTCACGGTTACACAGCCCCATTTAGATGTACGTCCCAGGCTTCTAACGATGGCTGGGCTTCCCAGGCTCCTCAGGGATGGGTCCTTATCGCTGGTTCCAGGTGAGCTGATACCGCACGCTCTGGATGTGGATCTGTCTCCTGGTTAGGCTAAGCTGGGATGTCTCAAGGTTGGTGCCTGCCCATCCCGTGTCCCTTTCTCCCAGTCCTCCATGCTCTTCTTGAATTTGCTGTCCCACCTCCCTGGATGCCTGGGGAGAGGTGAGGGGGCTGGGTATCCGCCTTTGCAATACGACAGGTGAGCAGTTATGGAGGAAGAGGAGCTTCCAGATGGCTGGGCTCTGGGTGCTGGGATCCCACGTCCCCCATGGCTTCGTGGCAGCTACCCATCTGGTGAGGGTGCTGGACCCTGCACAGATTTGGGGGCACGGGCATCTAAAAGACCTATGGGATCCCTCAAAAGGGGAATTTTCAGACTCTAACTCTCCATTCTTAGAAGCTTAAAAGTAGATGTGTTTCTCAAAACAGTTTCCTCTTTCCCTTCCAGTAGATGTTTCTAGCCTGGCAGGAAGGCATGTTTTGGGAGGCAAGCTGACTGCCTAGGTAATGCTCTGCATGGACTGTTGTGACAAACACCAGTGAGTGGCTTTGGGAAGAGACAGGCCTGGGCTCAACTCCTATCATCTTGGCAAGTCACCTAAGCTCTCTGTGCCTCAGTTTTCTCAGCTGTGAAATGGGATCATAACAGACATACCTCCCCAGGTCACTGTGCAGATTAAACAAATGCACATAAAACACTTCTCCCTTCTGCAAATTCCCTGAGTGCCTAAAACCAACAGGACACTTGGGGTCCAATTGCAAGCAAGCAAGACTGCCCCCAGAGTCTACTTTCTTGGGGGACAGGATAGCTTTTAGCACAAAGCTCTCAAGTGATACACGGTACCTGCTGTTAACCAGAATTAGTATTATTTAAAGCCAACCTCATTCTCCCCTCACCTCCACCCCCCGCCACCCTACCCCAAGAAAGGCAGTTAAACCAGGAAAGAAAAGAATGTAGTCCCCAGCAACATGGCCCATCCTACTGGAGAGTTTGTTAGATATTTCCATTAATCCCTGTTAAACATATAAGCAGATTATCTGAGCAGAACCAGGATTTTGGTGCAGAATGATTTGCCTGTCCTTGGCCTGGGCTGCTGATGCTGCCCTTGAGGCTCTGTCTGTTCCTTGTGTTGAAATTCCAGGTAGTCTGGGGAGAAGAGCCATGGGCAGGGGGAGGGGGCTTCTAGAGCTCTAAAAATGTGTTCTCGAAGATGTTGTGAGTACAAATGTGCTTCCACCTTGACATTCAAGAGGCTCCTGCAGCAAACCTTGCTCTCACGCCTGCCCCCTCTCCCGCCCAGACCCACCTCCGCCAGCCTCCCACCGTCCTCCAGGGTCGAAGGGAGGAAATGGGACAGCAGGAGCTGAGGGGCTCCAGGGGCAGCCGGGCAGGGGTGGAGTGGGTTGATAGGCCTCGGGAGAGGAACGTTTTTATCACCGATGTTTAAAATTGCTGGCCAAGGGACGCCTGGGTGGCTCAGTCTGTTAAGCATCTGCCTTCGGCTCAGGTCATGATCGCAGGGTCCTGGGAATTTTTGATAACTTTAATTTTTAATTAAAAATTTTTTTTATTATGTTCAATTAGCCAACATATAGTACATCATTAGTATTTGATGTAGTGTTCAGGGTCCTGGGATTGAGTTCCCCCATCGGGCTCCCTGCTCAGCGGGGAGTCTGCTTCTCCCTCTGCCCCCCCCAACCCCCGTTTGTGTGTGCATGCGTGCACGCGTGCTCTCGCTCTCTGACAAATCTTTTAAAAAAGTTGCCAGTGTGAACCACGAGTAGTGCAACGTCCATGATTTTTTATCTTGGGAAATACATCTAACATAAAATTTACCATTTTGACCATTTTTCAGTGCACAGTTCAGTGGTGTTAAATACATTCACATTGCTGTGCACCTGCTACCACCTCCCATTTCCAGAATGTGCTCATCTTCCCAGACTGAAACTCCATCCCCCGTAAACACTAACTGCCCATCCCCCTGACCCCAGCCGCCGGCAACCACCATTCTCCTTCCAGTCTGAGTTTGAGGACTCCAGATACCTCATGGAAGCGGGATCACAGTCTGTGTCTTTTGGGGACTGGTTCTATTTCCCTGAGCATGGCGTCCTCAAGGTCAGGGTTCATCTGTGTCCTAGCAGGCATCAGTCCGTCGTCCCTTCCCCAGGCTGAATGGCGTTCCGCTGTGTGCGTCCACCGCATCGTGTTTACCCATTCATTCATAGGTGGACACGTGGGGGGCTTCCCTCTTGGCTGTTGTGAGTCGTGCTGCCTTGGACAGGGGGGTGCAATATCTGCTCGAGTCCCTGCTTTCTGTTCTTTTGGGTATCTGCCCAGAAGTGAAATTGCAGGATCCAACAGTTAACACCATGTTTAATTTTTTTGAGGAGCTGCCATACTATTTTTATTTATTTATTTATTTTTAAGATTATTTATTTATTTGACAGAGAGCGAGAGAGGGAACACATTTTAAATGTTCCATGGGGATTTGGAAAGAATGTGTAGTTTTTGTGTCTTGGCTAGCTTATTAATTATTTGTGATTCAAATTTTCTATAATATTATAGGTCTTGACTGCTTGACCTGCCAAGTTTTGAGAAGTATGAGTCTCCCATTATGACTGTGGGTTTGATGATTCTCCTTCTATTCCTAAATTTTGGGGGGTTATATATATATTTTGATCACTATTGTTTGGTATAAATAGTTCTTGGTGATTTTATCTTTTTTATATTGTATTTTTATTTTATTTTTAAAGATTTTATTTATTTATTTGACAGAGACAGAGATAACCAGAGCAGGAACACAAGCAGGGGGAGTGGGAGAGGGGGAAGCAGGCTTCCCGCCGAGCGGGGAGCCCGATGCGGGGCTCGATCCCAGGACCCTGGAATCATGACCTGAGCCGAAGGCAGACGCTTAACGACTGAGCCACCCAGGCACCCCTGCTGTACTATTTTTAAACTGTGTAGACCATGCACCCCTTTATTGCCTGCACCGGAGGCTGACATGCCCAGCCGCTCCCCCCGCCCCACCTTGGTGCCCCATTCCTGTACCATTTTCCTCTGTTGTTGCCTGATGAAGCCTTGAGAGAGACCTCAGAAGGACTTGTGTGTGTGACATTTAGGTCTGGAGGTTGTCCCCGTCACGGGAGCTGGGCTTCCCCCGGACTCACTAGCGTGGTCTGTGGTTCGGTGGCTGCTGGCACCCAGGCAGGGTTCCCCGCTATGTCCTCTGGGATTCTTTAAAGCTCCTGAGGGCCGGTTTCCAATTTTCTTTTCATGTGGAGAAGGCCCACCGGCATTGATTGGGGACACCTATCCTTAGGGCTGGGCTTTGGCTGGTGATTCAGGTTGCCCCTCCCGCTTGTAGTGGTGGGCAGGGATGGGGTGCTTCCCCTCCCCTTCTAGTACCGAGGAAAAGGGAACATCATAGGGGTCCTTGTCCATCTGCTCGTGGGGAGTGGCTGGTCCCAGATCTAGGTGATGGTTCTGGAGCTCGTACTGTCCACCTGAGGAATGTCAAGGTTGGCGATGTGCAGGTATCTGGGGCCAAGTTTCAGACCCCATGGTGGACCCCAGACCCAAACTGGGGCCCAGGAGCCTCCCTGCCTGCCTCTGGTCAGCCTGTACCTGGAGCAGAGAACGCCTCTGGGCTCTCAGGGACTCTAGCCAGATTTTCTACTGAGTTTGCTTTAAAAAGGCAACTTATTTTAGATCTGTGCGCTAGAACATTTACGGTAGAAGTCCTGTGCTAACTGGGATCTTCTTCACAATAACCCTGGTGGGGAGCTGGGGAAGCGGCAGGGTTGGTGGGGGCAGGGGATGAGACCACGTCGCCCTGAGGAGCACTGGGTAGTTGTTGAGGTGGGGAGCTGGCTGCGTGAGCACCCACCGTACTGTTCTCTCTATTCCTATGTCCCTGTGACCTTTCCCATATTACAAGTTCAGAAAAATCCTGACTTTTTTCCCCACCCCACTCCTGGAGGAAAACCTTTCTTGAGCACTCCTTACGCTTGGACGTTTCCCCTGTGTTCTCTTATGAAACGTTCAACACAAGTGCAGTGGGTACTGGGAGCCCCATTTTAGAGGCAAACGGAGGTGCTTTGACATTTCACCAGGTGAGCGGCTTAGCTGGGATCTGAACCAGGTCTGGTTCCCAAATGTTGTCCTGCCCCCGGACCTGCTGCCCTGGAACGGAGATCCCGGTCCTGCCTCACCAGCCGGGGGTCTGCCCCTGGAAACCCAGCACCCGCGTGAGGGTGGGGGACCCCTGGTCCTCTCCCTGTGGCTTGGCCTTCTCCCTCTCCTATCCCCAGAAAGTCCTGCCGGCAAGGACCTAGAGATTGGCATTCGGAAGGGCAGGAGGGGTGATGACTTAGCCCAGGTCCCTCAGCTGCTTGTTGGAGGCACCCCACCCCTGTGCCCCTGGCTGCTGCCTCCCCAGAAGCCTCCCTGCCCCAGGGGCACACAGCCTCATTAGCACACGTTCATTTCCCGTGTCTTCCCTGGGCTCCTGCACCTTGCTGCTCAAACCTCCCCTTGCCCCTGGGCTCCTGCTTCGGGCCGCAAGTTGCAGTCCCAAGCATCTGTGCAGCTTGTTTGTTTGGTTTCTTAACTCCCTCTTCTGCTCTGTTGTTCTGAGGCCAGCTGGTCCCTCTGCAGAAGTATTTTGGTATTTTATTCCCTCCCATTCCCTCTGCAGAATCTCGCATCACCTCTGCTTCCCTTGGGCCCGTGTCTCCCCAGCCAGGTGTCCCCACTGCTGTCCCCGCTGGTCTCCAAGCCCAGGTTGGCAGTGCCCCCCACCCCGCGCGCCCACCAAAGGGAGTGCATTTCTCTCGGTCCCGCCAAGGCATGCCCACGCCATCTCGCCCGTGGCAGCCTTCCCCCGAGCGGAGAGGACACGGTGCTGTCAGATAGGACCTGGTTCCCGGCCTCCCACTCGGTCTCATCAGCTTGTCAGCCTTCATTACATTGAAGATATTTTTAAATACCTTTTGCCTTCATTTTAACCCCTCCCCTGGTTAAAACATGGTTCTTCTTCCAGTTAATTTTTCCCCTCAGATCTGACAGTGTATTTTCTGGAAATGTTTTCTGAACCTTTATTTCTTCGCCACTGTAAATTTAAGAACAGTTACAGAAATAATAAAACCTCCTCCATGGCTGTACCCTGTACCCTGCCCCTGACTGGGCCGGGGTGTCCTCTGTGAGCCCCAGGAGGCTTTAATGTGCTGGGCTGTGGTCCTGGCTGGTGGAGCATCTTCTCTGTGGTCATTCAGAGACCTGGGCTCCTTCCATCCATGGCTCTGTCTCACTAGGGCTCAGATTCTTACACATTCATCCAGCAGGTGGGAAAAGAAAAGCATGTGATAAATGCACCTGATGCTTGACGACCGTGGTCTGGGAGGGCCCGCATTACTTCCACCAGAGAGGGCTGGTCGCATGCCCTCCCTAGTGCAGGGGAGCCTGGGAGGGGTCCTTGGCTGGACAGTTACTTCTCAGCGACTACCCCGCTCCAGAAGAGAGAGCCACAGTCTTTGGAGGATAGCTAGCCAAGTCTGCCAGACATGGGAGCAGAATGCGAAGTGGGAAGGAGGAGTGGGGAGTTGGAAGAGACCCTTGTCGTTCCCGTTTTTAGGTTCACTAAAAAAGTGCCAAGTCTTGCACCTAGTTTGATCTTCAGGGTTTATATCCCCGCTCAACCCTTGTGCCCTGTAATCAGGAGCCAGGGTCTCGGTGGGGATCATTACCATCTGCAGTGCTGGTTTCCCCAAAGTCTGGCTTGGGGACGCCTTACCACATTGCTCCTGGGAGTAAGCTCTATGTGGACAGTCTGTCTGAATCCCCCAAGTGCCTGGAACGGTATCTTGTACTTGGTAGGTGTAATTGATTGTGGTGGCCATCTTCAGAAAACCGTATCTCCTGTCCCATGGGCTCTTCTGCCGTGTGACCTTGCCACTTACTGACCAAGTTCCCTCCTCTTGAATCCGGGCTGACCTTAATGACTTTCTTGACCAGCAGAAAGTAGCAGAAGAGACATTCTGGACTTTTGAGACCAGATCATAAGAGGCCTTGCAGCTTTTATCTGCGTCTCCTGGGACTCTCTTGTCCGGGCTCTTGCATGATCACCTGCCATGTTCTGAGAAGCCCAAGCAACACTAGAGGTGCTCCACTTCCCATCCCCAGCTAGGCTCCCAGCAAACTGCCCATGTCAACTGCCAGCCATGTATGTGAGGGTGTTACTATGGGCATCCAGGCCTATTGAGCCTTCAGAGGACAGTAGTTTCAGCCAACATCTGGCTGCAGCTGCATGAGAGACCCCAAGTGAGAACACCTCTTCCCTGACCCCAGCACTGCATCCCATCCCCTGCCTGCTCTTCCATGGAGCCCCCAGTCCAGACTTGAGCCATGGCTGCCAGCTCTGTTGCATATGGGACACTCAGGCGGCTCCATCCCCCTTCCCAGCGCCCTGTCAATTTGTCAACATGATTCTAGAGGCAAGGCAGGATTTCTGGATTTAGGGATGAGTATATAGAAAGCGAACCCATCAGGATCTGAAAAACACATTGGGTGGTTATCTTCTCAAAGTTTTAGAACCCTGGAAGAAGAGACATTAGCAGACGGTTTTCCTTTTCTCCCATGTCCCCAGATTTTGTCTTGGTTGATTTCATTCTGATGTCCCCTCTGCCTGCCACTTCCCTTCTGGACCCCTGGGCCAGTTTTCCATCCTCACTAACAACACCTTGGTTTATGTATCAGGGCACCGGCTTTCCTCTCTGGGCTGTGGCTGGAAGTGGCCTTGTTTCCAACGAATGCTCCGCAGGGAAATATTCAGGGTTCGGTGGTTGGTTATGTACCCTACTGGCTAGCAGGGGCTCACTTTGAGGACCACCCACCGAAGGGCACCTTGGAACGGGAACAGGAATCTCAGCGACAGAATTGCAGAGCTCTGAGTTGGGGGCAAAAGAGTAAGAGGGAGAAACGATCAGTTAGGATTGATTTTCCTTTTCCATCAGAATCTACACTATCAGGGAGCAGCTCCCCCTCTGGAGGTTTCTAAGGAACAGTTGATGTTTGGAGGTCCAGGTATCTCCTGCAGCACTGAGGGTGTGGGGGAGTGCCCCCCACTCCGTGGATGCCCCTGTGGATGCCTGTCCCCCCGCCCGCATGGATGCCCGCTATCTGAAATAGAGGTTGGGTCAGGCACCAATGGTCATTGCTTCCAGTTCCATTCAAGACAGAATGGAATAATGCCATAACCTCTCATTTTCTCTCATCATTCCCGTGTTTTGATGTTTCTCATTTCTAGATGTTTTTCTTGGTTTGGGAGAATCCATTTGCAAGGATTTTCAAATGCAGAAATGCAGACTTCTGCAAGCAATTAAAAATGGCCATCCAGATGGAAAATTACTACCGTTGTAATATTATTGTTTTTACCATAATATAAATTTTGTTCAAAACAGTCATAAGGCAGGGGCGCCTGGGTGGTTCAGTCATTAAACGTCTGCCTTCGGCTCAGGTCATGATCCCAGGGTCCTGGGATCCAGCCCCACGTCGGGCTCCCTGCTTAGTGGGCAGCCTGCTTCTCCCTCTCCCAATCCCCCTGCTTGTGTTCCCTCTCTCGCTGTGTCTCTCTCTGTCAAGTAAATAAATAAAAGCTTAAAAAAAAAGTCATAAAGGAGACTGGAATCAGGTGATGTTATTTCAGTGGGGATTCAGATTGTTCCTCCTGTAACTTTTAAAATGATTCTGAACCATAGGTAGCTACTTAATACACACATCATGCAGGATGTCACCAGCACCATTTACGTGATCTCTGTGAATGGTGTTCTATTTTAAATGATGGGTAGAGTGGGAAAGAAAGTAAATCCTACTCCATCAGTCCAGGTCCTTCTGCTTCAGGGCAAGCTTCCTGACTCCCCTCCCCCAAAGTATGGTACCGATTAAGAGATGCCGTGGGACTTGAACTTATAATGACCTTCCCACTCAAAAGCCAGACAGCAGGAATGAAAAGGGATGCAGGTAAGTGGGGAAGTGTCTGAGTGGCCTCCAGGATGGATAATAGTTATGAACTTGACCCCACATAGGCATATAGATTGTTATCCTGTTCATTTTATTTTTATTTATTCTTTTTTTTTTTTTTTTTAGAGACCGTGAGCAGGGGGGAGGGGCAGAAGGAGAAGGAGAGAGAGAATACTAAGCAGGCTCCACACGTGGAGCCTGATGTGTGGGGCTCAGTCCCACAGCCCTGAGGTCATGACCTGAGCCAAAATCAAGAGTCGGATGCCTAACTGACTGAGCCACCCAGGTGCCCCAGTATCCTGTTCTCTTTAGAAGTGGTAAGAAAACAGGAACCCATCATTTTTGCCTAATTTTTACAGCCCACTGTTTTTGCCTCCCTTGAAGGCAGGGGGCTCTGGTGTCTGGGATAAAGGGTTAATCTTGGCTGCCCTCAATTTCATGAGAGGAAGCCAAGCCCCGTTGCCCCTTGACAAATCAGTGATGCAAAAGGTCTCTTGAGATCAGCAATTCTCAGAGCAGGATCTGCCACTTGACTGGAAGAGTTAGGGACCCTCCTGAAAGGCCAGGATTAAAAAAAAAAAAAAAATCCTCTCTGGTTCTTCTGGGCAATGATGTATCTACGACTAGCTCCAAAACCTTCCATGTGCAGAAATGGCAAAGGGTTACTTATCACCTGAGCTCGCTCTTAAGGATTTCTGTGATAAGGCTGTATTTGTAAACTAAAATTAGTGAATTTCTAGAGTTTGAGGGCCCTAATTCAGGATTCTGTGTGAAGCTTGGATTCCACTCCGCAAAGGCCGATAGCGCCCAGTTCCTACAAACATGTGTATGCGTGGAGAGTTGGAATTCCTTTGCCTTAAAGGAAGTGTGCTTTAGGAGTTTGCTTTCTGTTCATTGTCTTGAGATGGTCTCATTTTTTAATTGCTGCTCTTCTTTTCATCTCTAAGTCGATCGCTGTTGGTTTGGCTTCATCGCCAGTTTAGTTTGGTGTGGGTTGTTGGCATCACAGGGGAAGGTCAACCCCATTTGCATATTTTGGCTTGTCATTTGCCAGTATTTAGACTGAGATGTGTACACTTTTTAAACATTTTTAAAATTTTTAATTGAAGGATAGTTGACCTGTAACATGAGTTTCAGGTGGACCATGTTGTGAATCGACAGTTCTATACATTACAGTATGGGAAGTGGGGATAGGTGAAGTAGGGGGAGTCTGAAGCACTCCTTTCCATCTTCGTGGGCCATGATGCAGAAAGATACAAAGTGAACGGTGTGGGCACTGGTGCTCCTGATCAGACTGGGGAGCCGCGATCGGCACAGAGAGGAACGGAGTCCAAACCAGGAATGTGACTCTCTGCATCATTCAGCAGCTCTGTGTTGTATTTGAAGATAGGCCCCCAGTTTCCTCATTATGTTTACTTCCGGGGCATCCATAGCTCTTTGTCTGTGATGGGGCGGGTTTTATACACAGCGAGCATGCTTTGGCATTCCGCTTCATTATCTTCTCTGTTGTGTTCTGTGTCTCTTTGGTGCTCAGAATTCTTGCTTGGTGGTGCAGTGGTCCGTTGAGTCATGATGCCATGCTGACTGATGGCCTGGGGCATTTGAAGGGCTTTCTGAATCTGTCATCACTCCCTCTGCTTGTGGCACCTCCCACTCCTATATACACCCCCTCTTGATACCAGTGTGGCCGTGAGACTTGGGGACATGCCGTAATAATGGGCTTATAAGGCACAAAGTGCCAACACTGTGCTGCGCCAGGGACTCTGACAGGGACAAGCCCCTGGTTCTTGGCACTAACAGAATTTTCTCTTCATCCGGTAGGAAATTGGAGGTGTAAAACCTACGTGTTCTTAATGATCTCCAAGTTTTGATGGATTCTGTATAGAGTTTTCTATAGAGAAGCATCATGGGGACAAGAGACATGCTACGGCCGTTTTTCTGTTGGCATTTCATACCAGCAGTTGCTCTGAGGCCGGAGGATGGTGTGAAATCTATCACAATGGATAATCCCAAATTTGCATTTGGAATGCAGCGGTATCTTTTCTCCAAATCCCATGGAAAACTAGCCTCCCTGCGTGCCCAGCTCCTTCTGCTCTTGCCTGGTTCTCCCGGCCGGGTGGCATTGGGAGGAGTCCCTGAGTCACCATGTGGAGCAGCCATCTGTGACTGAGTGATCACGGTCTGGAGCTATTTGGGTGTCTGGCTTTGGCTTGAAAAGGAGTCTGTGATGAGCCCAGTGCTGCTTCCTTCCAGCGCAGTGTTCTTTCCCCTGTTCCAGAAGGAGGAAAGAGCTTTTTGTGTGAGGATAGTTGCCCCCACCTGGTGGCGGAGGGGGGTGCTCTGTCTGCACTCTTTTTTTTTTTTTTTTAAGATTTTATTTATTTATTTTTTTAAAGATTTTATTCTCTCTGTCTGCACTCTTAGTGTGCAGGGAGGGGCGCATGAGCAGAAGGGCAGAGGTCCAAATGGCCAGAGATTGTGCATGGGGCAGTGATCAGGCTAGAGTCCCAAGGAGAATGGCTGGCAAGGTTGAAATCGTCCAGAGCCAAGTTCTGTAAGGAATGAAGGATGCTTCTGGAAGTTCTGTTTGTGATTATCTAATGTGGTAAGTTGGGATTTAATAGAACTAGTAGAGAGGCTTTTCCTACCTATATCCTTTTCCTCACCCTAAAAATAGAAACAAGTGATATATTTAGGATCCACAGAATAAGTTGGATTTGACTTCGAAGTGGTCCTGAATCAGAAAACTTGATTCAGGTCAGCGGGACCCAAGCTTGACCCCTCACTCAGTATGTCCTTTTTGAGAATAAGCCATATAATCCAAATAGGGGCCCACGGGGCCAAACCCTGAACAAGGGACTGCCTTTGTGCCTCCTCTGTCCCATCCTCCACCCCCACCCCAGGCCCTGGCTTGGGGCTAGACCCCGAGGAGGATGGGCCATTGCTATCATCCGTTTTGGGTCTACACACACCCAGTGTGGTCTCATTTCAGGTGTTGTGTGTGTGTGTGTGTGTTGTGTCCCTGGAGTGTGTTCACTTAAGTTGGTTGAAACCTGCAGATGGGCCATTGTGGTTGGTAAATCGGCAGGTGGCAACCATTTGGCAGCAGATGGGCAGTTGGGTGCCACACTTAGAATGGCCTCATTCCGGGGACAGTGGGGACCACTGAGGGTCTCTGAAGAATGGCCTGGCACAGCCTCCGCGGGGCTAAGAAGGGGTGACGGTGGCAGCAGGCATCCACACAGAGCGTCATGGGAGTGGGCGGGACGTGTGTGACCCGTTCTGAAGGAAGGGCTGGTAAAGCTGTCCGAGCCGGGCAGGAGGCAAGGGAAAGAATGCAAAGTGAGCTCACCTCCGGGACCCAATTTTATGGACCCCTCCTCCTCCTTCCTGAAGCTTTCCAGTCCTCAGAGTAAAAGCCTATTAGCCTCAGCCCCTGGCTTCTCAGGGCCCCCAACCAGTCTGGGCTGCTAGGATAGGTTCCTTTACATCCTTGCCCCCGTGGGTTCAAACATACCCCTCCCCACACAAGCCAAAGTGGAAGGAGGAATTAGCACACAGTGCCTAGAATCACCCCTGAGAGAAGGCTGCTCTAGGTGGAGGAGCCCCATAAGGGACACTTGCCTCCCTCCCCACTGCCCCCACTTCCTTACATAGTTCCGCCTCTTTCCCAAGGTGAAACCCCCTCGGTCAAGGACCATGTCCATGTGAGTCTGACAACACGACTCCGTACTTGTGCGGTGTTTGAGGATCATCAGGTGGCCTACTTCAGGAGGATTCCAGCAAGATTTAGGACCTTAATCAATAATCTTAACCACCTAATCCTGCTCAGCCCTGTTAGATGACATTTAAATGTTGGCACTCTTATGAAATACCTGGGGAGAGCCCTGCTAAATTATTCAGACCTTAATTGATCTTAAAATGCATTTTCAGTAGGATACAGAGTTTCAGAAAATAGCATGCTGTTGATTTCATGCACACCGAGTTAAGAATGTCCCTCCGTGGGGTCCAAATTGCCATAAACTTGCTTATGCAGCTGGGGCTCACCTTGGCTTTGACACCTGCTAGATAGGGGTCAAGGTTTCCCGTTTGGCATGATGAATACAAACAGTTCAGATTAGCAGCTTCCAGAGCTGATGTTTCTTTTCTCCTAGAAAGGGTACAACAAATATGTCTTGAAGAAATTAGGAAAAGGCCATTGGATTTTCACAAAATTTGGATGGAAAATAACTTGATGTCACTGTTACTTTTCACAGGCAAGGTACTACCTAAGAACAAAACCAATATTTATTTCCTGGCTTTGGCTTTTAAATGCTGCCCTGTGTTTCCACTGAAATCATTTTATTGCCTTACTGGGAGCGGCTGTGAAATCTGGAAGCATCCTCAGTTACTTCTGTCCCCCTTTCCCTTCAGTGAGCTATTGGGCTGGAACTCAGCTGGCTACCGGGGCTTTGCAGTGTGACGGAGCTAATCATTGCCTCCTCTGGTACCCTCCAGCGTATTCTCCCAGTGAGAGTTTTTATCACATTGGTTAATTAAGACAATTACAGTAAAATTTATGAATTGCAAAGGTAGTTAGACAAGAGAGGTGGCCTACAAAAGCTTTGCAGAGAAGAATTTGCCTCATCTGAGCTTTGGAGGATGAGGGGCACGGGTGGTGGAAGGTGGGCGGGGTGCAATTTTAAATAAAATACTAGTATTTTGGAACTGGTGGTGCTTTGTTAATGATCTGTAATTATGATACCTACATAAACTGGGAAAACCCTGAAGATGTTGGCTTACAGTTGGGGGGGGGGGGAAGCACACCCTGTGTGTCCACCACCAGAGGACAGGCATACCAGGGGAGGGAAGGTTCCTCGGAGCTTGACAAGGAAGCGCTGGCCATAGTGACCTTCTCTAGGCCATGCAGGACTGCACTTTCTTCTACTACCAAGCTCCGCTTGGAATCCTGGTTCATTAGGGGCATCCCGCCCCCTCCCCCCCGACTCTGGGCAAGTAGTGACCAATATATAACAGAGCACACAATCAGCTGTTATAATTAGCTGTAATGATATGAAGCTAACTCTCTTCACTCCCTCTGATAGGCCTAAAAGCAACCTAAGAACATGGGGTCCCCTGCTGTCTGTCTTTTCCTGCTTATTCCTCTGGGCATTGGTGTTTAGTGCGAGGTACACACTTTGCAAATACCTTTTGCTTTTGCCAGTACTCTCGATACCTGACATACAAATACGTTTGAAAGGTTATTGATGAAAGGAAGGGAGCGAATCTCAAATCTCATTGGTACTTTGGCCAGTCCCCACTTGGGAGGTGAAACTGAGAAATGGGAATGAAAACCTGGGTGGAAATGATTGTTTTGAATGTATCTCCATCTCATAGAGAGGGAGGAGCTCCTACAAGGCACCCAGCCACTGGCAGGCCTTGCTCCTCCACCAGCAGTGCAGGGGGGAAACAAGAGAAAATTCTGTGGCCTCAATCCTTGGTCTCATAAGGAAGAGTCAGAACACAACAGTATTGTGTTTTCCTCTAAAAGTAAAAGAGAAATATGGACGCATATATTGAAATTCATCTAGGCCTATTGCCTGATTTCCTTCATGATGGGCTCATAAAAGTGATGGGATATATGGTTCCATAACATTTAAGCACTTTATAGTTTGCTGATTGTGGTCCTCAGATAACATTCATCAACTTACACTCTTGTTTCAAGGGACAAGGGCAAAGCTGAACAAGATTAATGTTCGCTAGAATAAGTAAACCATATGTCAAAAGCAAGACATAACATTGGTTACCCTGGCTTCTAAAAATACCTCCACGAGGCAGGCAGAATTATTGAGTGCTAAATGTAATCATAATTTAGTATGGCCACTCCCTAATTGTGATGGTCCTGACATATACTGAGTTTTATATTCATGGTCTAAACTTTTTCCTTGTCCAGGGGTATCTCTTTGGTGACAACCCCAAAGAGTGTCCCTGATCCTTCACATCTCCTAGCAGGGTCTCTGTCCTGTGATCTAAAATCTCAACCAGACAATGTAGAGGGATGCTTGAAAAATCAGAAAATGTGAATCTTGGGCTCCTGGGTGGCTCAGTTGGTTAAGCGACTGCCTTCGGCTCAGATCATGATCCTGGAGTCCCAGGATCGAGTCCCGCATCGGGCTCCCTGCTCAGCAGGGAGTCTGCTTCTCCCTCTGACCCTCCTCCCTCTCCTGCCCTCTGTATCTCATTCTCTCTCTCTCAAATAAATCAATAAAATCTTTAAAAAAAAAAAAAAGAAAATGTGAATCTTTTGGAGGCTAGTTGGGATAACGATCACAAAAGTAACAGAGAAACCCTCAAATCTCAGTAGCTTCACCCAGTACAAGTTCACTTTTGATTCCCACCACAAGCCAGTGTGTATGTTCAGCAGGGAAGCTGCCCAACTGGTGACCCAGGGACCCAGGCTCCTTCCTGCTCTGCCGCCATCAGCAGGTAGCCCCTGGGGGCCCCGTGAAAGGTGACGGAGGGTCGGGAAGACATACCTGTTTCTGAAGCTCTTTGGGGAAGAAGGGACACATGGCCCTTGTGGCCTGGCTAAGGAAGTCCTCTGGTGGGCAGCTATTTCTCTACAACAGGAGCTGCTCTGTCCTGGGAAGGAAGCAGAATCTTTTGGAAGCCCCCTGCTGTCTCGGTCAGCAGGCAGGTGTGAGAAGTTAGCCCTTCTCCTCCCCCAACCGCCCCCCGCCCCCCAGTGAGTTGGTTCAAAACAGCAGACTATGGAAAGCCCAAAGAGTACTGGCCGGGGTTTGAGGTTTTGGAACCTGGACCTTATACATCAGGGAGAATTGCCCCCAGTTGTTCTGGATGCGATGAGGGCCGGCCTTTAGCCACATTTCGAAGGAGCCATCTTCTCTCATCTCTTCCTCCTTTTTTCTACATCCTTCTAATGCTCTTCTCTGCAGACTCTGCTAAAAATTTCCATTTGGGCACCACACCCCTACCCCCTCCACATATGCTCTGTTCCTACATTACGTACCTAGGTTCTCTTTCAGCCAAACTACTCATTCCTTCAGTGCTGCTTGATGCTTAGTATTGAGAGGTAAACCTGCTGGGGCTAATTTATACTACTGTGTAGTTGACTGACAGCTCCTTTTCTCTGAAATAATTGCATTTTTTAAAAAAAGATGTTTGAATAAGCTTTGATCTCTAGGTTTGCCAGAGCCTCGGTTCAGTGACTGTTAGAAAAGAGCAAGTTGTGTAAATTTAAACAGAAGTAAACAAAAACCCAGTCCTGTCTCCGGTGCTGTGTCCTGTGCTTGTCCTCCTTGAGAAGCGAGGAATATAGTGTAGCAGTGAAGTGCTAACTCTCTGGGTACAAACCCCTGCTTTGTCACTTGCTGTGTGACTGTGGGCAAGTTACATAACCTCTCTGTGCCCTAAAATCAGCTGTTTGTTGCAGAAGTTTCTGCAATAACCCAGGCATGGTATGGGTCCAGCCAGGCAGGCCGGGTAGATCAGTTAGCCCTTCACTTAGAGGTCGGATCCCCTCCAGAGAAATAACAGGATTTAAGAATAGGGCTTAGGAACTGTGTTTATAGCAGAGAGGTAAGTCTGAACATTCAGTCGGAAGCTTTTCCATCAACTCTTGAGTGGCAAGATGGAGAGCCAGGAGTTTTTAGCACGGGCCTCACCCCAGTTTGCAGGCAATCAGAATCAGCCGATGCACGGGGATTGTATGTACATGCCTGTTGGGGTGGCCGGCTTGTTCCTAGCGTGGATTCAGCTAGAAACGATTTCGTATGAACCAAAGTGCTGAATTGTCATGGGACACTCCTGTGGTTTGTGTGTGTGTGTCTTTCACATCTGCCAGGGGGGATGAGTCTGGATGGAATTAAAAAAAGGGGGTGACTAAATCGACCTGGGATTCGAATCTGTTCTTGTATCTGTTGTGGTTCCATTGAGTCTTCTGGGTTTATTTGTTTAAGGAAGTGGCTTGCCTCATTATTTACTTGATTTCCAGAATAGCAAGCCGTAAGTGCCTGTGTGTTGGAAACATAGGTTGCGGATGAGCACAGGCGGGTGGGGAAGGTCAGGGGAGCTGGGGCCTGGAACGGGGCTAAAGCTCTCTGGATCTCTGCAAAGGTGTGAGTTTGTGTTACCTTGGAAGCCTTTGTTTTAAGATGGTGGCTATGAGAAGTGAGCCAAGGTGGAAAAACCCTAGGCTCTGGAGCCAGGCCCATCTAGCTCAGGATGAGCTTTGGCTTTCCTGCTTATGGGCGGGATGGCTTCAGACAAGTCCTTAGCCTTCCTGGGCCTCAGTCTTCTCATCTGCCAGATGGGGGCAATGAGACCTCCCCTTCAGGTGGTAATTAGGAATTAAGATCATGACTAACAAAGGTTGGTTCCTTTACTTCTCTGCTGGTGTTAATCACGATTTGTTTTCCTCTTCCTAGTCCCGAAGCAGGTCAAGATATGCCTGTTCTATGGGTAGCTCTCTTGCGGGAAAATTTAGTTAGCATAGATGTATGCATGCCTTTTCCTCAGTGTGAGAGGGCAGGGAACTTTGATTCCAGTATCTGTGAATTACAAGTCACTATTGTCAGGACTGAACAGACAGATAAGGGGCTGGAGTTTTCTGAGAGACAAGAAGCGGTAGGTAAAGAAATTCTGGCCCTAGAGCCATCTGGCTGAGTCTTGGGGTGAAGGGGGGTGAGTCGGGCTTTGACTGGGGTTGCTGCAGGCAGAGGTGGGGCTGGGTCAGGACGGCTTGTGGAGAAGAGCGCCTCGTCCAATGCTGGGTAGAGGCAGGTCCCCTGGGCCCTTCCCATCTCAGTGATTCAGCTGCTCTGGGTCATTATGACTTGGAGAGGTCCAGCAAGCTGACGTCAGCAGCTCCAGGAGGAGGCGATGCTGAACAACAGGATGGAGGAATGGACCTGGAGGTGGGGAGTGGGGTGGAGGGGTTGCTGGCTCGCTCTCCCAGCCAGCCTGTTTTGTGCAGAGCCAGACAAAGCTGGAGGCCGTTTGCGGCTGTGAGGCACAGATATGGTGGAGGAGCAAGGGATGGGAGATGGAAATGCATTCAGTGCTCTTAGAGGGAGCACACGGTTGCCGCCAACATTCATCTTTTTTGTTTGAGAGTGCCTTGGTTTTAGAACTTTTTATTGAAGGATAACATACATCCAGGAAAGTGCACTTCATAGATTTTCACAAACCGAACATACCCACGTCACCAACAACTTTGATCAAGACAGACTATTACCAGCCCCAGATAGGCCCCCTGATCCCCTTCCAGTCATCCCACCCCCTCCCCCCAAAAGGGAACCCCTCTCCTGACTTGTGACAGCACGGGTTCGTTTTATAAGGGCAGCTTTTTAAAGGAAAAATTCCATGGACACCCACTAGAAAGTGTCCTTTTTTGGTATCGCTGACTGCGTGGACTAGCGAACGTGGACTGAACCCTCACTGTCCGCTGGGTCTCTTCCACACCTTTACATACATCCTATCCCTCTGTCCTCTGGATGAGTCTGAGAGGTAGGGGCTAATACTATGCCTGGTTTGCAAATAGGAAACCGAGACATTGCAAGGATAAGAACCTTGCTTGCCAAAGCCAAGCCACCAGTAAGGGGTGGAGCAAGAATTTGAAAGCAGTGAAGGTCCTTGCCATGCGCCTCTGCGGGAGGTGGGGGCGCATGTCATCTGGACATAGTGGGCTATATGCTGAGAAAACAGTGTCAAGTGATTGTGAGTTTAGTACTTCGATTTGGAAAATATTAGGCATGCAACAGCAAGTATCCACACGCTCCTGCTGGCGCACGTGGGAGGCGTGTTCATCCCGCGTTCACTTGTGGGTTTATAAACGCCTCTTAGACAAACTCTGAGTTGTCCCCTCTGCCGGAGAAGCACTTCTCTGGTCCAGCTCTCTCATGTACAGCTGAGGGAATTGGGTCCCAGAGGGTGGAACTGACTTGCCGAAGGTCATGCATTCGATGAGTGTCAGGACTGGGACTCTGTGTAGGCTCACTGTACAGTGCTCTTTTGTTTCCTCCCTGCCATCCCCGTTAATCAGCTTCTCCACACACGTATTTCATGGACATTCATAGTTGAGTATTCTGGAGCCTCTGCAGGGGGGTAGGGGGGCACAGGCCTGGCTTCCCCAGCTGTCCACCCATGTCCCCACCTCTGGCCTTGGGATCGGTGTTGAGTTGCTTCACAGAGCTCTAGGCACCCATGTTCCCTCCTTGCCCGGTGAGCTGCTACTCACAGCCAACATTCTCCATGCCCAGCTGGAGGCCTGCCCCTTTCCTGAGACCGGGTAATTCCCTTCTTTCATATAGGCGCTTACCCGGCATGCATTTAGAGCTGGCGCCCCCTGAGCCTCTTCTCTCCCAGCTGGGCCTGTCTTGGTTGGTTGTATGAGGTAGAACCAGGTCCCTGAAGCTCATGGGTTCTCTGAACCCTCAGCCCGTGGAGAAGGAAAAGAAATCCACACGGCCTGCTGACGTTTCTTCTCAGAGTTTCCGCTGGCTCAGTGTATCTGGTGCCCTGGGATTGTGTGCCTTCATTCTTACACCAGCAACTATTGAGCGCCTACTGTGTATAAAGGCACGTCTAGTGATAAATACAACAGATGCAAGTGCTTTGGATAAGGTCACTTGTCAATCCTCTCAGGCACTTTGTCACACACGATTCCAAGATCAAGACCTCTGCCCTCTGGGGTTTCATTCTAACAGCAGCGAGATGTTTTAGGACTTTGGCTACAAGTGACCAAAACCCAGCCTGGACTGGCATGATTGGCTCCTGAACTGGGAGGTCTGAGCTAGCTTTAGGTATGGCTGGGTCTAGGGCTCCGTCAGTGACAGCAGGATTGACTCCTTCCATGGTGGCTTCCTTCACAGCAAATCTCTCTACATGGAGTCCCTGGGAAGTCCTGGCCTGCATTTTTACCACTTTCAGGTTCAGCAGAAAGAAAGCCTTTCCTTTTCCCAAATTCCTGAGAGTGACTCTCATGGGACCATTCTCTTATCTCTGAACCAACCCTTCGGCCCTGGGGTAGAACCAGCCCCACTCAAATCTTAGGGACAAGAACAAGGGAGGGGACGGTCCCCCAGGGAGAACCAGGCGAACAACAGATGTCATCTTGATCAGCTGCCCCAGTACTCTGAGTAACCGACTCTGGTATGACCGGGCAGTCTCTGAGATCGGCTGATCAGCATTTGGGCCAGACACTTCTGTCCTCTTGGGCCTGGATGTGTGGCCACAGCCACAAGCCTTTCTGACCCATGCCGTCCCCATGTTGTCACCCATCTAGATTGATGGCATCATAGTGCTCTCCCATCACTCTAGCCGGACATCGTAGGTGCCCCTCAGCCCTCCACACTGCAGCCCAGGCTGTCCCTCTCTTGCCATCCCCTTGTTACCCCAACAGCTTCTGCTTGAGGTCCCTGTCGCTCCCCACCCCCTGAGTGATGTTTCTAAAACACGAATCGGCAAACCACGGCCCATGGGCCAAATCCAGCTCATCGCCTATTTGTAGGTGGCCCACAAGCTTAAAATGGCGTCTACATTTTTAATGGCTGGAGAAAAAGTACAAATAATAATAGTTTGGGGTATATGAAAATTACGTGATATTCAAATTTCAGTGAACATAAATAAAGTTTTATTGGAACACAGCCATGCTCATTTGTTTGTGTATCATGTACGGTGGTTTCTGCTCCATGGCAGCAGAGTTGAGTAGTTGCAACACAGACCATATGGCCCACAAAGCCGAAAATATATACTATCTGGCCCTGTACAGAAATCAGTTTGCCAGTTTTTGGTTTAAAATACTCTAATCCTTGTCATTCCTGAGCTTATGAAATCTAGTATTCCCTGGTGTTGTTGAGACACAGCTAGGTTCCCATCCCGGCACTCCAGGTCCTGTGATCTGGTTCAACCCCATGTCCCAGTATCTCTTCCCATTGTCACTTCCCTCACCTTCCGGAACACCTGGGTCCCGATGGCACAGAATTCCCAGCCTCCTGGGCTCCCTCCCCCTTCCCGCCTCAGCAACCAAGTTCATTCCTTAGCCTAGAAAGCCTCTCTCCCCTTTCCTGGGGCGTCCATGGAAATCCTCCAGAGTTCAGCTCTCCCGCCTCGGGCTCTTCCCTGAGTCACCTTTTCTGAGTTAGAGTTCGTTGTTCCTTCTTCTGTGTTCCACTGAAGCTCTGTTTAAACTCCTCCCCGTGGCATTTGTCACATTACAGCCACCATCGACTCCCCGTCTGTGCTCTGCCTTATCCTTACCCCCTTGCAGCCCCTAGCGCAAATCCTCCTGGGGGATGGCACACACGCTCTGCCCTGGTCCAAAGGATTCGAAAGGCAGAATCTGGGCTGGGAGCAGTTTCTGTTCCAGGGACAGACCCCCTAGCTGCACTGGAACCCACACGTAGGAGCACCGCAGCTGAGAGAATAAAAGTACTCCGCGGTAGGAGAATGAGCAGCGAGGTTCATTCTGTACCATCCATGGGTAGAAATAGGCAAGAGATGTGCCACTATTTAAAAGTGTGGATTTGAGTTGACTTAATGAGACTAGAAAGAGAAGGTGGGGCAAGGGGGAAGGGGTGAGATTCAGAGCTTTCTGGCATGTTCTTGCTGCCCAGTTTGGGCGGGGAGTTTTGGGAGTGGGGAGGACCTGTGATTTAGCAGCATGGGAGCTGGTATAGATGCCATGTGTGAGAGGCAGAGAGTGGGCAGCTCTTAATGACAAGGAGACAGAGTGAGGCAGGCGTCTGCGTTCAGTGGACAAAGGTAGCAGCTACCACTTTTTTTTTTTAACTGAAGTAGAGTTGACACACAACGTTATATTAGCTTCAGGGGTATGACATAGTGATTCAGCGATTCTGTGCGTAACTCTCTGCGTTTGGCTGTGCTCACAAGGGCAGCTCCCATCTGCCACCATACAAGGCCGTGACAGTACCTCCATCCACGTTCCCTGTGCTGTGCTTTCATCCCTGTGGCTTATTCACTTCCACGACTCGAAGCCCGTACCCCCCAATCCCCTTCACCCATCCCCCTACCACCTTCCCCTCTGGCAACCACCGGATCTCTGTATTTATCTGCTTTTTGTTTGTTCCTTTGTTTTGTTTTTAGATTCCACTGACAAGTGAAATCATATAGCATTTGTCTTTCTGGGTCTGACTCATTTCACTTAGCATCATACCTTCTGGAATGTGGTCTGGGAACTTCTGTTACCCATCTGTGACAGGAGCGGAACAGAGTGAAAATAAGCATTTGAACACTTTTAAGCAATTTAACATTGTGACAGCCGAGTACGTGGTCATTTTTCTAGGGACTCCTTTTTCTACCATTTACAAGAGGGTCAGTCAAATAAAGCAACGAGGTTTTTTTTTTTTACCACAGAAAGTACAGGAAGTGGTCATCTGGGGAAGTGGTTATCAGCTGGGGGAGATAGTGTCTCTCCAGTTACCCTGCCTAGGTGACCTCTGGAGACATTTTTGGTTGGCAAAACTGGGGGCAGGGGTGCTCCTGGCATCTAATGGGTAGAGGCCAGGGATGCTGAACACCCTACAATGTGCAAGACAGCCCCCCTAAACAAAGAATTCTATAGCCCCACGGCCAGTAGTGTCCAGGTTGAAAAACACTAACCTAGGGAAGAAAATCAGTAAAAATGGGGGGGCTGCTGGCATTTTTCTAGATACGTCTTCTGAGGCAAGGGAAACAAAAGCAAAAATAAATTATTGGAACTACATCAAAATAAAAAGCTTTTGCACAGTGAAGGAAACCACCAATAAAATGAAAACACAACCTGTGGAATGGGAGAAGATACTTGCCAATGGTATATCCAATAAAGGGTTAATATGCAACATTTATAAAGAACTTATATAATTCAACACCAAAAAAACCCAAATAATCCAATTAAAAATGGGTAGGCAACCTAAATAGACATTTTTTTCCGAAGACATATAGATGGCCAACAGACACGCGAAAAGATGCTCAACATCACTCATCATCAGGGAAATGCAACTCAAACCCACAGTGAGATCTCACCTCACACCTGTCAGAATGGCTAGCAAGACAGAACTAGCGTTGGCGAGGATGAGGAGAAAAAGGAACCCTCGTGCGCTGTGGGTGGGAATGCAAACTGGTGTAGCCACTGTGAAGACAGTGTGGGGGTCCCTCAAAAAATTAAAAACAGAATTACCATATGATCTAGTAATTCCACTACTGGGTATCTACTCCCCAAAAACAAAAACGCTAATGTGTCAGAGAATATTCTCTGCTCCTGCAGAATTCACCGTGTGCTGGGATTTTGTCGCCCATAGGCCCTTGGTAGGACGTTTATTCATCACGTGCTGTGACTGACCTTCTGAAAAGCGCACAGGAGGTTGCTGATCAGACTCCCCTTGAAAGGTGATGCTCACCTCGTGTGGAGACAAGTTCATTGGCTGCTTCCCAGATAACACAGCTCTGTGGAGATGGCATTCCTCAGAATTCTCCTGAGGAAGGGCTGGAGTCCACTTTGCCCCTTGCCATCTCGTAAGTTGTTCCCCTCCCTGACCGTCTCCAGAGCCCGAGCTGAAGCACTCCTCGGCGCTCCTCTTCCTGCAAACAGGCTGCATACATTCCCAGTTCTGGCCCACCATCTAGAGAGGCTTCTTCCCATGTTGGGTGGTCAACCTGGAAGCTCAAGTCCCTGCCTTTCATCCTGTGGCCCAGCCTGGGCTTGCGATGGCGAGAGATGCAGTTGAGGACTGTGTGGATTCTAAATTCGAAGCCTTGAACTCTATGGAGATGTAGAGAAATCCTGCCATCCTTTCTGGGAAATGGAAGTGCTGTGTGTATGTGTGTGTGTGTGTGTGTGTGTGTGTCTGTCTGTCTGTCTGTGGCAGGGCATGGCAGGTGAGAAGTGAAGAAGCTCAGTGACTTGCGTAGCGTCACCATGTCTAGCTTTTCAACCTAGACACAAGATGTGGTAAAAGTCTGCAGTGTTGGGCAGGTAAGCGGAGGAAGAGAGGGGCTGGCGGGAAAGCGAACCCTTGTTTCCCTGGATTAAGGATTTGCTTCCTTCCTGCCTCGTGCGGGGCCCTCTACAGCAAGGGGACTCAACACGTGTGACACTGAGCTGAGAAACGATCATGGTCCATGGCTCTGATGACCTTAGCTCTCCTCTTACTGAGGAGGAAACTGAGGTCAGGTCTGTCAAAGTTAGTGGCTGCATGAACTGAGGCCAGTGCTGAACTTTCTGGGCTCCCAGTGCAGAGCACATTGTCCGATTGTTTACTGCCTCCTGAACCTTGATTTGTGTTGATGTTTTGAAGAGGGAGGGATGGGCCTGGGAAAACATCAAAGGAGAGATTTTTCTTTTGTGATTCGGAGGAGTCTCTCATTCAAGCTAAGAGCTTCCTCAAACCTCAGTGTTTTGTGGAAACTAAGGAGCTAAGTAATTTTCCACAAGCTCACAAAAGAAAGCCAAGAATAAAATTCAGACCCTAGTGACTCTTTATTGGAAATGTTTTGACAGAAGCCAAGGATGAGAATAAGCACAGAGCCTAGAAGGAATTAGGCAGACGTTTTTGTTCTGAGATCTTAGGAAAGTGGGGCTGTATGGCCAAAGCATACCTACTAGTCATTCAACCACTGTTTAGTTAAGCACCTACTATGTGAGACCCACCTGGAAGTACATGAGATGTCCAGTTCCTTCCTTTCTCCCTGTAATTTTGCTTTCCCCTCTCACTTGAACTATAGCAACTAGATGGTCTCATTAGAAGTGTAACAAATAATCCAGGTGAGAAATGGGCAGAAGACATGAGTAGATACTTTTCCAAAGAAGACAGCAGATGGCCAACAGACACGTGAAGAGATGCTCAGCATCACTCATCATCATCAGGGAAATGCAAATCAAAACCACAGTGAGATACCACCTCACACCGGTCAGAGTGGCTAAAATCAACAACTCAGGAAACAACAGATGTTGGCGAGGATGTGGAGAAAGGGGAGCACTTTTGCACTGTTGGGGGGAATGCAGCTGGTGCAGCCAGTGTGGAAAACAGTATGGAGGTTCCTCAAAAATTTAAAAATATCACTACCCTACGACCCAGCATTTGCACTACTAGGTATTTATCCTAAGGATACAGAAATGCACCCTAAGGATACAACATTGCACCCCAATGTTTATAGCAACAATGTCCACAATAGCCAAAATATGGAAAAAGCCCACATGTCCAAGAAGATGTGATACACATACACACACACTGGAATGTTACTCAGCCATCAAAAAGAGGGAAATCTTGCCATTTGCAACGACACGGACAGAACTAGAGGGTATTATGCTAAGCGAAATAAGGAAGTCAGAGAAAGACAAATACCGTATAATTTCACTCATATGTGGAATTTAAGAAACAAAACAGATGAACATAGGGGAAGGGAAAGAAAAGTAAGATAAACTGAGAAGGAGGCAAATCATAAGAGACTCTTAAATATAGAGAACACCCTGAGGGTTGATGGGTGGGGAATGGGCTAAATGGGTGACAGGCATTAAGGAGGGCACTTGTTGGGATGAACCCTGGGTGTTGTATGTAAGTGACAAATCACTAAATTCTACCCCTGAAACCAGTACTACACTATATGTTAACTAACTTGAATTAAAGAAGGAAAAAGAAGTGTAAATGTTTACACGGAGCACACATTTCCTCAGCCAGTGCTCGCTGGGGGACTGCCTTCGATGCCTCTCTCAGGAAAGGAGAAGCCATTCTGTTCTCTCTGGGAGGATCTCACTGTGCCTTACCAAACAGGACTGATGAACTCAGTGCCTGTCTGCTGAATTCTGGCCTGATACTTCTTGCCTTGAGGCCACTTGGGAGAGAGACAGGATTGTGCCAAAGAGAAAGATGGCCAAACAGGGAACCCCAGGGATTGGGGTGGGGAGACAGGGTAAGAGTGCTGAGGGGGTGACCCTGACCCACAGCGGTAGGTTATGAAATGGTGAGAGTAGCCTGGCAGGTCCCTCTGTGAACTCTATGTGCTCGTCCCTCTGTCGCCTGGGCTCTCACTTCTCCTTCATCTAGGGGACAGGAATGGCTCCTTATTCTCTACTTCCCAAGCCCAGTTGGCCAAGGTCCAGTGTATCAGTCAGAATTATCCAGAGAAAAAGAACCAATAAGAGGCATGTGTACACACACACCCATAAAGGGATTGATGTCATGGAAATAGTTCGTGTGAGTACAGGGACTGGCAAGTCTGAAATCTATAAGATGGCCAGGCGGGCTGGAAACTCTCAAGGCAAGAGCTGATGTATCAGTCTTGAGGCAGAATTTTTCTCTAAAGGCCTTCAACTGATTAGATGACACCCACTGATGTGCTTAAGGGCAATCTCCTTTACTTAAAGTCAGTTGAAGGTAGATGTTAAGCACATTCACAAAATATCTTCATGGCAGTACTTAGATTTGTGTTTGATTAAATGACTGGGCACTATAGCCTAGCCAAGTTGCCAAAATTAACCATTCCATCCCTCATACAGCTCTGCGGTGACCTCAGGACCAGGTAGAGGTAAAGGGAGGGCCATTGCAACCTTCCTCCAGGTCCATTTCTGGTTAGTGGGGACTGTGGACCACTCACTCTTGGCAAGTCATCCATCCTTGCCTAGATCAGAGTGTCCTTGGTGGGAGGTACTCCAGCATCTACCTTTCCCTAGGAACTATTCACTTAACCTCATTGAACTTGACCTCATTGAACCTCATTGAAGCTGACAAGGATAAGGATGTACCGAGTGTCCATGTTGGAAATGATGGAGGTCTTTCCTGGCATGTCAGCACAGATTAATTTGAACTCTCTTGGCTAATTGGTATTAATTTTTACTCCAGGTCACTGAACTCCTAATGAGCAGAGTGGCCATGAAATTTATCATCCAGAGTAGGACACTTTCGAGAGTGAAGGGGCACTGTTAATCATTCTGGACAGCAGATGTGAATCAGGATGGTCCTGGGAAAATCAGAGCATATAATAGACTTCATTGTGGCCATTGCTGCATCTTCTTAAGAGCTCTTTCACGGGGAGTTATTTTCTGTGCCTGTGTTCCGTAGAGCAAGAGTTAATCAACTCAACAATATGAGCGCTGTCGTGGGTTGGATTGTGTTCCCCCAAAAGACAGGTTGAGGTCCTAATCCCTGGTATCTCTGAATGTGACCTTATTTGGAAATAGGGTCTTTGCATAATTAGGAGGAAGTCACGTTGGGGTGGGGTGGGGAGGGGACCATCCAAGAGAAAGCCATTTAGGATTCCTCCACCTGCTGCATCCACTGGATTCGTTTTGGTGTATTTCTTTTCAGTTCTTTTCTTTGGCTTATTTATTCGTAGCTGCAAACAAACCACCTGCGATTTTGTGTGTGTTTTCATTAATGATTAGATTTATTTCCACATCCAAGGTTTTTTTTTTTTTTTTTGAATGACAACTTGACCTAAAATGTGCCACAAGGGCAGGGGCTTTGCCTGTCTTGTTCATGGCTATATTCCCAGGACACAGAACAGTGCTGGGACATGGTAGGTGCCAGTAAACATTTCTAGAAGGACTGGAGCAATGTGTCACAACCATAGAACCATTTCCCTATTACTGGATGATGAGTGACTTACAGTTTTTCGCGGTAATGGACTCTTCACTTCTCTGGTTTTCCCCTTATATGTTGAGTGGCACACTTAGAACACAAACCAAATGATGAGTTGTGTCAAAGAGAAGAAACCTTTTCTGGCTCTTGCTATATAGTCAAGTGCTGTTTAGAGCTGAATTACCCACGTATCAGTCTTGGCTCTGATGCTTGCTTTGTGTCCTTGGGCAACTTCCTTAACCTTTCTGTGCCCTAGTTTGCCCATCTGTAAAATGGGACTAATGATATTTCACAGGCTCATTGTAAGGATTAAACAGAACACTATGTGTAAGGTACTTAGAGTGCTTGGTATACAGTAGGCCCTGTATATGTCTGCTATTTAGGGTTTATACATAAAACATCATGCTAACAAAAAGTTACATCTCTGTTCCCAAGTAGAAATAATCACTGTCCTTTTGATAAATTCAGTGCCTCTCTGTGGTGTCCCCTGGTGAGCAGCTCAGAGTTTGATTGTTTTACAGTGATCAAGAACCTTGGTTACTGATTCACTGGAGGTATATAGTGTGCATTCTTGGTCCCGTCCTGTAGCTGGATGCCGTCTGGTAGAGGTGGGGACAGGACCGGGATGAACAAATTGACCCCACGGCACACCAAGAGCACTCAACGCTAGGGTGGGAGAAATAGACACATAGACACAACCAGTGGCCATTGGAATCATGGAAATCAATGAAGGCCAACCCAATGAGAACACATCCCCGATGTTGACTCAGTTTACCACAGCAAGGGAGCCCGCTACCATCGCTTGTCTTTGGCAGAGACGCAAAGGCAGGTAGGGGAGGAGAGAAGATTCATAGCAAGAACGGGAGACTTGGGGTGGGCCCCGGTGGGAGAGGATTGGTGTGGGAAGCTAGCGGCAGGCTGACTGGAAGCAGGGCATGTCACGCCATTGGTTTGGGGAGTATATTTGTTTCCTAGGCCTGTTGTAACAAATGACCACAAACTGGGTGACTTAAAACAACAAATTTTTCTCTCCTGGTTCCAGAAGCTAGAAGTCTGAGATCAAGGGTATCAGGGTTGGTGCCTCCTGGAGGCTCCGAGGAGACTCTGTTTGCTGTCCCCGCTCTGGCTTCTGGTGGGCGCCAGCGATCCTTGCCGTTCCCCGGCTTGTAGACCCATCACTGCAGTCTCTGAGGTCATTATCGCAAGCCTTCGTGGTGTCTCCGTGTGTCCTGTCCTCTTATAAGGACGTCAGTCAGTGGACTGAGGGACCTCCCTAATCCAGTATGACCTCATTTTAATTTAAATAATTACATCTGCAAAGACCTTAGGTTATAGACAAAATGATGTCCCCCCCCACACACCCGCCACCCCCTACTCCATATGTTGAAGCCCTAACCCCAGTGTGACAGTATTTGGATACAGCACCTTGGTAGGTAAGTCAGCCTAAATGAGGTTATAGGTGGGGCTCTAATCCAATGGGACCAGCCCTTAGAAGCAGGCAGGATAGCAGAGCTCAGTCTCTGCACACACACAGGAGGCCACGTGAGGACTCGGCGCGAAGACTGCTGTTCCCAAGCCAGGAAGAGGGGCCTCACCAGACACCAACCCTTTGGGCAATTTGATCTTGGGCACCCAGCCTCTGGAACTGCGAGAAAACAAATTTCTGTTGTTTAAGCTCCCTTGTCTGTGGTATTTTGTTGTGGCAGCCCTAGCAGGCTCATGTACCTAATTTCTTTTTTTTTTTTTTTAACTTAAAATCAATTTAATTAACATACAGTGTATTATTAGTTTCAGAGGTAGAGGTCAGTGATTCATCCGTTGCATATAACACCCATTGCTCATCATATCATGCGTCCTCCTTAATGCCTGTCACGCAGTTACCCCAGCCCCCACCTCCCTCCTTTCCAGTACCCCTCAGTTTGTTTCCTGTGGTTAAGAGTCTCTTATGGTTTGTCTCCCTCTCTGACTTTGTTTCTTAAATTCCACATATGAGTCAGATCATATGGTATTTGTCTTTCTCTGACTGATTTGTTTCACTTAGCATAAGACACTCTAGTTCCATCCACGTCATTGCAGATGGAAAGATTTCGTTCTTTTCGATGGATGAGTAGTATCCCATTGTGTGTATATATATGTATCACATCATCTTTATCCATTCATCTAATTTCTAAATAAGTTTCTTGGTGGACATGGGTTTTATTCAGCCCATTATACGGAGCATATTTAGCTTTCTCTGGCTGGTCTTGAGTTGGAAGTGGGGACAAGCTGTAGGGAAGCTGGCCCTCACTGACCAAGCTCTGACCATGTGGGCCAGTTGTGATTGGGCTTCCTGGGCTTCCGGATGCATGGGTCAGAGTTCTGTTGTCCTGTATGGTGTGGCCATTGTCCATTTGTCCATTTGGGTTATTAATTCTATTGCTAAGTAGCTGTGATGCTGAGTAAAAGCACTTGATGTCTCTGCACTTCAGTGTCCTTTTCTCCCCTTTAAAATGGGGGGTTAAGTGGTTCTCATGGACAGGAAAAAGATGTTCAGCATCAGGCCAGGGAGGGAGGTGGAGATGGCAGTGTTGGCTTAGAGGATGTCGCCCCTATGATTTTGATAAGCCCATGCCCTGTCCTGGGTGCAGGACCACTGGGCCAGGTAGCATCTGGAGCCTCTTCCAGCCCTAAAATCCCACAGTGGTTGCTCCTGGAGAGAGCAGTCCTACTGCTGGATCTTCCAATCATATCTTTGTTTTTCATGGTGCTTAATCTCTTTTGGAATGTGCTGGGAAAAAAAAAAAAAAAGATAGGATTTTTAAACTCCTTTTCATGCTGGTTAGGCCAATGATTTAATTATTTTTGCTCCTGGTTGAGACATGAGGGTGATGGTATAAAACCTAGACATTCCAGCTATTGCCCATGAAAGGTATAAAACTCTTCGCGAAGTTATTTTAAACCATAGAATTGGGGGGGGAAATCACGATTTTTTTTTTTTGCTTTTGGTTTCTGGCACTCGGGTGGTTTCTAAAACACATAAGTTGAAATGATGGAAGTTTGAAGCTATTTAAATTACTTCCCCAGCCTTACAGTCTAGCTTACATCGTTTCAGAATAAACGTCAGGGCTCAGAACGTGGGGCTATTTTTAACCGAGGTAGAAAGCAGAGAGAGAAAGAATGGCGTGTTTTGAGGCAATTTTTTTTTTCTGTTTTGAAAAATTCACTTCACAGTTTATATTCCATAAAGAGAGTCAACTAATTGAAAGGTTGAAGAAAGATCAGCGTTAATGGAGGCACATCTCTGTCAAACCCTTTCCTTCTGGGAAAGGTCACGGCTCAGCATCCAGGCAGCACCTTGGAAGGCCAGAGCTGAGGAAGCAGGGCCGGCCAGCCTGTCTCTTGGGCATCCTTTGGGCAGAGCTCGTTCTAGTGGGTTTGTGTCCAAAGGGAGGTCGAAGGCCAAATACTCATTCACTCCACAGATGTTTCCTGAACACCCACCTGGTGCCAGAACCCGGCAGCTCACAGGCTCGAGCAGAGCCAGCATGAGAGGGCAGGTGGCAGGCGACAGGAGGAGACGAGAGATGGGGGGCCACCCCGGGCCGGTGGGCATTTATCCTCAGCGCAGCTGGGAACCGTTGAAGGATTTCAAGCCCTCGGCGCCTGTGGAGGAGTTGGTCTGGCTGCGTGCGGAGCACGGAAGGGGGCAGATAGAGAGAGGACACGAGCTGGGGAGGCAGGCGGAGCGGGAGAGGTGGGTAGGCGCAAGCCGCGTGGGCAGTGAGATTGCCCGGACCCCGTGGAGCGCTGGCTGAAGGCGGGCAGAGGGTAGCGGTCAGCGTTCCCTGCAGGAAATAGAAGCCCTTCTCCGCATTTTAAACAGAAAGGAATTTAACTCAGGGAACGATGTGCTTACGAAATTGTAAGAAGGGCTAAAGGAACAGGAGCTGGAAATGGGAAGATCAAATTCAAAGACAACCTTGGGAGGAATAAGGAAGAGGGTGCTGTTGCCAGGAGAGCCTCTCTACACTTGCATCTCTGGAACCTGGGCTGCTGGAGGAAGAACCCCTCTGCCCTTGTCCTCCCTCCCAGTCGCCTAGGTTGGCAGAACCTACTTCTTATGCAGAACCCCAGCTTCAAGATTGTCCAGACTCCACAGAACAAGGAACAGAGCTGATACGTGTGACCGTGCAGTGCACAGCCTTGTGCACTATACTAGTGTCCCTGATGGGAAGGCTCGTGGAAGAAAGTTAAATTGGAAGCTGGGTGCCAGTTGGCCCTGTCCACCCATCACAGAGCGTGGGGGAGGAGGAGGGACCAACACCAGGGACCAACACTGGGATTTCTTTCATGCGGACCAACATGGATGGTGGGCCACTCACTGGGGACAGGTTTTAGGTACTTCTAGGACGGCGAAGGTGTGACGTTCAGTTGGTACCTGGGTGTATTAGGTCTTGAGCTCAGGAAAGATTGGGATTTGGGAGAAGTCTGCAGAGATTAGGGAGTCAAAGCCAAGATCACGTGGGGAAGGTGCGTAGATGGAGAGAGAAGAGGGCTCAGGGAAGAGCTCTGAGAACCACAGTATTCGGGGTTCCATGAGGGAGGGGCCCCTAAAGGCCACTGGGCAAGTGAGGAGAATGGGGGAGTCAAGCTAAGTGAGAACATCAAGTGGAGGTGGGATCACACAGCTATGTGGGTGAATCCTAATGCATTTTGTCAAGTGAAAGAAGCCAGACCAAAGGGGGCAAAAGAGACCAGAAGGCAAGGCTGCATATTGAATGATTCCATTGATATGACGTCTGGGAAAGGCAAACTGTAGGGAAAGGAAACACACCAGTGGTGGCCAGGAGTTGGGGTGCAGAGTGGGGATGATTACAAAAAGTCAGCACAAGGGAATTTTTGAGACGCTGGAACTCTGCTGTCTCAGGATGTGATGGGTGGATCTCAAGACCCATGCCCCCAAAGAATGAATTCTATATGTAACGTGGTTCAATGGGTGGGTGGATAGATCGATCATTCATTCATTCATTCACTCATTCATTCATGTGTTCCTACATCCATAAATGGGAAGTGGCCAGTTTTATTAAATGTTTCAGGTAGGTTGAGGAAGAGGAGTGACAAGTTTTCCCGGAGCCATGAAGTAATGGACAAGACCTCTGCTCTGCATGGGTAGGCCATGGACTATCAGCAGAATTGGCCCATGGCATGCATGTGCAGTCCTCTTTTCAAGAGCACAACTTCTTGCCCTGGCCCTTAGAGCTTCAGGAATACAGAGCCTGTCCTTGTGTAAAGGAGACATTGGTCCCGATTTGTACCTGTTAGGGGTAAAATGCTCTAAAGAGCCTGGTATTTATTGGGTTCCCGCCTGGGTCCTCCTCTCCTCACTTGTGCCAAACCTGTGATGGTAGGCAAATCTAGCTTCTCAGATCCTCCATTTCCTCATCAAGAAAACAGGGCTGTGGGACCAATGTGGCAGACCGATATGGCAGACGGGAGGGCTTTGAAAAGTTTGCAACGCAGCCTTTAACCTCGATGTGGGTGCCCCTCTCTCCATGGGCTTGCTGCTCACGCCCCCTCGGGTCAGTAACCCGCCTGGCTTGTTTCACTCCCCACCATCCCTGCAAGCTTCTCACTGTCTCTCAGTCATTTGTTTATTTGTCCTACTGCCCCCAGCCCCTTATGGGCACATCTGCTAGACTCATAGTTAATGCTTATGCCTGGCGCACAGTGATGCTCAAGAAATGTGTATCGATCTGTACGCTTTCAGGATCAGGGTACTTGCCATCTTGATATCCTGCTGCTTTCTGAATAACTTTGGCTTTCTCTGAAAGTCAAGTCACCCTCCAAGATGAGGAGCGGCCAAGCCCACGGATGCCTCAGGATCCCGTCTGCTCTTTCCCAGAAGGTCCGACACCTATTAGCAAATACTTGTTGAACAAATTAATACATTTTGAAAAGGAGCAGCAATGTTGGCAGAAGTACAAAGCCTTGAAAGGGCAACAGTGACTCAGGGGTTCTGAAATACGATCGCATCATCCATGTAAGTTTGTCAACAAAAAAGGTCAAGTGTGCCTGGGGGTCTTGTTTATAGGGTGTTAGCCGGGTAGCTGATGGTGGGGAGGGGGGTTGCAGATGCTTTTGTCCCCAGGGGCCTTACAGTTTCCCCTCTGATGTTCAGGAAGGCACCTGGTGGGAAAGACCCCCCCACACACACACACATACAGTTCCCACCTGCCCTGCATACAGTGGAGGTGGGGGGAAAGGAGGGAGGCCGACATCTGAGGTGTAAGGAGAGGGGTGTGTTCAGAACCACAAGTAATGGAGAAGCCAGTCCTGGGCACCAAAGTCCAAAGGAAAGAATCCTAAAAGGGAAGTGGGCAGAGGCTGCTGGGTCTTTGGCAGCTTTCCCTCCCCTCCTCTTCCCCAGGCTCTCCCCACCCCCATCCCCCAGTGTCAGGGTGCTGGGATCATCCTTGGTTTCCCAGCTCGGCTCCACCTGCAGACACATCCCTTCCCTTTCCCCACACCCACCCCTGCCAGATTTCTGTAGCTTAAAGGCTTAGGCGTGACCTCAAAAGCCGCGTGTGCCTGCCCCCTTGATTCCTCCCTCCTCCCTGGTGGGGATTTCAGCAGACGGGATGGCTCGGCCCCTCACAGATGTGCAAGCATTGTGCCTTGAACATGGCCCAGGGGCTCCTGATCCCAGCAAGCCCAGGAGGAGAGTTTTTCTCAGGAAGCCGGGATTAAGCGGCCCCAGCATCCAGATCCTGATGTGGCTGGTCTGATCTCATTTGCCCTCCCCTGCTCGTCCCCTCTAAGCTGGTTTTGCCTTCCCTTCTGCTTTCGCAAACCCAAGCCTCATCCCCTGGAGCAATGGTGACAGCCTTGTGTCAAAGATAGAGTCTGGAAGTTAACCATCCTGTGTGACAGCCACCTAACTGGGGCTGAGTGCTGTGCGTCGTTTAACCCTTACAGCAGCCTCGGGGGGGGCGGGGGGTAGGCTCTGCAGTGATCCCCACTTAGAAGTGAGGGAACAGCCCCTGAGGTGTTAAGCGACTTGCGAAGGTCCTGCGAGTCCAGAAGACTTGGGTGGGTACAGAGGGCAGTGGGTCATGAGCCGCGATAGCTCAGCTGATTACTCTGTCTTGGCTGGCAAAATTAAGTCCTGGATGGCGTGCCCTCCCCGCCGCCACCCTCTGGGTTCTATGCAGGGTTGCAGAGCAAGCAAGGTGTTGTGGCTGAACCAGTAGAAGCCTGTCCCTACCAAGGACAAAGCCGTTTATAATCCCTATCTCCCCCCTGCTGGAGCCCAGTGATACGTCTTCAGAGCAGAAAGGCACATTACTTTATTCTAATTTTCAAAGAATTCCCAGGATTGAATAAATCACCGGCTCTCAGCACACTGGCTCAGAGAATCAGGAACGGTCTCGAATTTTCAGGGCAGAAACGTCTATCGATCTGCCTTGAAATACCCCAGACTGTTGAATTTGTTCTGGAAAAACAAGACCCCGGCCACAGGAATGCCGAACCTCCCCCTTTAAAATGACCATCTCTGAGCCGACAGGCCTGGAAGCAGACCCTCTCCCTTGAAATGACCCAGCAGCGGTTCTATGAAAGAATTTTGATTACAGGGGGGAAAAAAAAGTGAAAGAATCCATATTTCATTAAAGGTTGCTTGTTCTAAAGTGGGAACATTTTCTGGTTGTCTGGGGAGCTGATGTTTTCTAGGTCTTGCGGGAGAGTCTGGTCTTAAAAAACAAGATTTTCCACATAAGGGAGAAATCATCACTTTCAGAGCTTAAGACCAAATTGTATTAACAGAGAAAAGGATTTTTTTGCCCTGGAAGTTTCTTTGCGAGCATTTATGCAGCACCTACCATGAAGCTGGTGTCATTCTAGGGGCTTAAGCGGTTTATGAGGGTAATGAGAGCATTCTGATAGGATGAGAAGATACAGATGGGTATTTTTATTTGTATTTTACCATTTTTTAGTTCAACTGACTGTTACAGTGTTTTGGGCACCCGCTGTGTGCCAGGCCTGGTGAAGGCACAGAGGATGTAATACAGGGCAGTGTGGATCCCCACCTTCCAGAAGCTTCCAGTCTAGCTGATGGGATGAAGATGTGGGGCTGTGGGAGCGTCCAACTGGGGACTTGCAGAAATGACCTTCACAAAGTACTCCTCCATCACTCATCTCGAATTGGGGAGTGGAGTGAGAAGGCATTGTTCCTTCATTGCCTGTGAACTTTGAGGCCCAAGAAGTTGCTCAGATCCCTCGGGAGTGTCAAGGGTGATACCCCCAAAGCTGAGTGTTTGATTCCTAATACAGAAAGCCCTGCACATCACAGGGCCATCCATCGTCCAGGATGATGAGAGCCCATAACAGGAGTGGTGGGTGGTAACAGCCCAATAGGGGCCTTCCTGGGGCCAAAGGAGGGACTGTGACATGGTACTCGATGACCCAAGATGGCGGAATGCTGGTGGTGGCACACTTGGTGCCTGAGGGATCCAGCGGATAAGGGGACGGGGACCAGTGCTCTCAGCCCTCATTCCCTACCTTGCTGCGTCTCAGCCTGGGGCCCGGCTCTAAAACTCACCTGGAGCCTCACTCCCATTGGTGGTGTTCCCTATGTGTGTGGTTCCACGGGAGTGCACCCAGCTGGGGGACAAGAGTTTTTCCTCCTCGTGCCAACACTGCCATCCCCAACACGGCCGATGTCACTTGACCTCTTTGGGGATCTTGGCTTCCCCGTCTGGAGTGACAGATCCATCATGGGCAGGAGGAGAGGTTGAGAGGAGGGGCCGGTGGGCCTGGGAGAAGCTGAAAGTGCTTTGCCGGAGAACACCTGTCCCTGAGCTCTGGGGGATACACAGGGGTCCAGAAATGACTCCGGTGTGAGGGGATGAGCCTGCTTCTCAATTCTGACCTCGCAGTGGCAAGGGAATCCTATCCCAGAATCCTAGGAGGGCACGTTTGAAATTCACCACAGGCTGGAAATGCTTTAAAAAGTAAGGCATATTATTAGTCAGTCTCACCATTTTGCTGATGATGAAACTGAGGTACACCGAGGTTAAGGAACTGTCCTTGTAGACACGGCTGCAAACATTCGAGGCAGGATCTGAACCTCGTGGCAGTGTGACTGCAGAGAACCTGCCCTCCTGAGTGGGACTGACCGTCTCCAGCCTCAACCGGACTGTCGACAGGGACTGCGTTTGTAATAGATCCAAGTAGGCACTGAAGCCACTTGGGACTCCCAACTCTCTGCTGGGAACGTGATCAGAATCCTTTGACAAAGTGAGGAACCATCCCCTGATTTCTCTCTTGGGTGTATTTTGACATTTTTTTACTTTTTTTTTTTTCCTCCAGTAACATCTTTATTGAGGTAGAATTCACATACCATACAATTCACCTATTTAAGGTTTATAACTGGGCGGCTCTTAGCATGTTCATAGTTGTGCAAACATCACCACAATTTTAGAACGATTTCATGAACCCCGAAAGAAACCCTGCACCCTTTAACTGTTATCCCCCAAACCATCCTGCCTTCCAGCCCTAGGCAACCACTAATCTACCTCTATCTCTCTAGATTTGCCTCTTCTGGAATTTTATATTAATGGAATCTTACAATATGTGGCCCTGCGTGACGGGTTCCTCTCAGCATCGTGTTTTCCTTCACAAGGGTTCCTCCGTGTTGTAGCATGTGTCCGTGTTTTGTCTTTGTGTGGCCAAATATTCCCTTGTATGGCTAGACCACGTTTTATTTATCCACTCATTCATTGGTGGATGTTTGGGTTGTTTCCATATTTTGGCGCTTATGAATAACACTGCCATGAACATCCCTGTGCAAGCTTTGTGTGGACATGTTCTCACTTCTCTTGGGCGGATACTTGGGATTAGACTTGCTGTGTCATGTGGTAACTAGATGTTTAACCCTTTGAGGAACTGCCAGACTGTCTTTCCACAGCATCTGTGCCCCCCCACCCCCACCCCCCGGCCAGTTGTGAGGACTCCAACCTCTCTATGCCCTTGCTAATATTTGTTATTATTTCTCTCTGCCATCCTAGTGGGTAGGAAGTGTTTCGATACTTTAAGAAAAATTGCAAGGGATACGTTAAATTTGATCAACCCCAAGTTTCTAGAACGTCTGTGGATAATCCAGTACTCGGCGATGTTTTCCGGACAGCTTGGGCGTGCCGTGGGCTCCGGAGTGGTAGCTGGCCGGCCCCCTCCCAGGGAAGTCCAAAGCCTAGCAAGTTCTACAGTCCACAGGGGACTCACGCTGCCGGTGGGGCCATCACGAGGCCCATTGACAACTCACACCCTGCCGTGTCCTCTTGTCTTCCAGCGATTCACGAGTTCCCCTCAGACCTGTTCTCCAACAAGGAGCGACAACACGGAGCCGTCCTGCTGCATATCCTCGGTGTAAGTGGCCCGGGTGGGATGGGCTGTTCCTACACCACATACAGGTGAAGTGTGTCTGCAGAGCCCGGCTGAGCCGGAGTGTGTCAACGATGTCCCATCCTCGTAAGACGGTACCTGGGAGAACAGGCGCTAGACCCGTTTTAACCGCCCAAAACCCAGAATCTTAAAGATGTCGGGTGACTGGCTCTGTGTTGCACAGCAAGTGACCTCAAGAGCCAAGACAGGACTTCAAGTCTTCCTGGGCCCCATTTTCTGCTTTCATAAAAAGGGAGTGACAGCATCTTTCCCAGATGTGTGAACAGGTGTGAATGTGTGAGTAAAGTGCACCAGATGTTGCAAAACATGTAAGAAGTGCTCTGTGCGTGCTTGCTGTCATGATTCCCATGATCCCCCACCCCCATCCCAAATCTCACCACCTTGACATAACTATAGTTTAAAACTTTGGTGCACTCCTTCTCAAATTTCCCTGTCTTCAGATGAGCCTTGGTGGACAAAAGGTGGAATTCAAATACCAATTCAAAAAGAAATAGCGGGTCCAAACCTAAATTATAGGCAAAAGTTGCTCTTCTCTGTCAGCAGTAAGCAAAGTGCAGCCTGAAGTCATTGCTGGTGTTTGTAAATAAAGTTTTATTGGAACACGGCCGTCCCCATCATTTCTGTGTTCTCTGCGGCTGCTTTTGTGCTTCAGTCCCAAAGTAGTTGTAACGCAGTGATGTGGTCCACAGAGCCAAAAATATTTACCGTCTGTCCCTTTGCAGAAAAAGTTTGCCAGCCCTATTGTGTGGCGTGGAGAAACGAAAGTGCTCGCGATTTGCTTTTCTACTTGGGACACGGCAAATTTTCCTCTAATTAGGTTCCCCAACCACCCAGCACCATTTGCTTCTATAAGCCCCACCAAGGATTAGTCTTTGCAAGAGATAATTCAGAAAGCGAAAGCTAGGATTCTCGCAGAGATAGTAGCCCCCTGAGAATGAGTGAGTGAGTGAAGTTTTAATTAACAGGATAAACCATTAATGAAAATGAAGGTTGTAGGCAAATATTGAGTGACAGGCCTGTGTATTTCCGTAATAGAGTTGTTATCTTCCTAGCTCCTCTGGCTTTCCCACGCCCTCCTCTTTCACGAAGAGGGTGTGGGTTTGGCGAATTAATCCCATAGTTCTGGTGCTCTGCTTTGGGAAAGTCTTGGCGTTGCTTGACTTTCCCAAGACAAAACCTTTTCTCCTGAACCTGAGAACACCTCAGGAATTTTGCCAGAGCCCTTTAGAGCTGACATTAGCCAAACGATGCCTAGAGGGCCAAATCTAGCCCACCTCCTGATGTTATAAATAAAGTTTTATTGGAACGCAGCCACACCCCCTCCATGTTCTCTTCTATGGCTGTGGAGTCATTGTGGCAGAGACCTTGTGACCTGTCAAGACTGAAACATTTACTATCTGACCATTCCAGAGAAACTTTGCTGACCCCTTCTTTAAGAGCAAGAAAAGGCTCAAGCTTTGGAGCCTTTTTTTTTTTTTTAAGATTTTATTTATTTATTTGACAGAGAGAGACACAGCGAGAGCAGGAACACCAGCAGGGGGAGCGGGAGAGGGAGAAGCAGGCTTCCCGCCAAGCAGGGAGCCCGATGTGGGGCTCGATCCCAGGACCCTGGGACCATGACCTGAGCCGAAGGCAGACACTTAACGACTGAGCCACCCAGGCACCCAAGATTTTACTTATTTATTTGACAGAGACACAGCAAGAGAGGGAACACAAGCAGGGGGAGTGGGAGAGGGAGAAGCAGGCTTCCCGCAGAGCAAGGAGCCCGATGCGGGGCTCGATCCCAGGACCCTGGGATCATGACCTGAGCCGAAGGCAGACGCTTAACGACTGAGCCACCCAGGCGCCCCTGGAGCCATTTTTGTCTGCAGTGCTAGGAAGCGTCTCAGTTGCCCTGCCAGAGCAGTGTGGAACCGTCTTGACCTCCTTTTCTCTCAAGTGTTTCCAAGGCCATGAAGAGAGCTACGGCCTCCCTTTGCCTGGAAGATGATGTTGGGGGAGCTTCTGGGGGTGTGAATTCAAGTCTGTATCCTGAGATTTTTATAGCAGGATCTCTCTCCCCTCGTTCTCTCTCCTTCACCCATAACCCCTAGTATTTGTTTCTTTTTGCTCCCCCCCGCCAAAAGGTAGTGAGTCAGATCCAGGGACAGCCGTGCCTCGACTGCAGTAGACACCTGCCTTAGAGGCCTTGGCCACAGCTGATACATCTTCCAGTTTATTTAATCACAATTCATTAGTGTGCTACTCCAACCACCTCACAATTGTTTTTGCTGAAGCAGCCCAGCCCTTCCCATTTTTGTGAGCGGAGCATCCATATCACTTTGTCTTTGAAGAAAGAAATGCTTCCCTCGGCATTTAGCACACAAAGTCCCATCTGTCCATGGGCTCTGGGCCTGGCCCGTCCCTCCAACCTCATATCCTCTATTTTCCACTTCAGTCTCACTCTGGTCTACCTGCATTAGTCACCTTGCTATTCCTCAAGGGCATCAAGCACACTCCTACCTCAGGACCTTTGCACTGGCCTTTCCCCAACAGTTACACGTTATTTGCCTATTTGCCCCACTAAGGTCAGTTACAGGATGCAGAGGCATTTCCTGGCAGGTTAACCATGGATCCCTGATGCCCATAGGATGAGCTCAGTGAAACCATGTTGGATGAACAGGACAGGGAGGGGTTCTGTATATAAAACCATTTGAAAACTACTGATCTGTTCTTACTCTGTCATCAGATAGATGAAGAGACTGAGCCCTGGAGATGTGACTTATCCAAAGTCACATGGCAAATCAGTCCTAGAATCAGCAGTAGAATCTGGACTCTTCGTTCCATGAACCTCCATGTGTGAATGGCTTGTGTATTTTAACCTTTGCCAACATTAGGTAGTATTCCAGAAATTGCTGGCTCTCCAGCTGCCATTCATTCCAGAAGGAGGTGGCCGGGTGGTAAGAAGGAAATGGTGCCTTCACTAAAAATGAAGGGGGAAGATCAGGCTTGTTCTCATTTTAAACTCTTAAAATGGTGATTCTAAATGCTTTCCTTCTTAGCCCTGAGTGTTAGATCTGGCCTTTCAAGAGCAGACTCTGGTGCCGGGGAGAGAGCTGGTGCTTTACAAAGAGAGGAAGGAGCCCAAGACCACGTGGCCTGAGCTCTCATCCCCTTTGCTGCCCAGCACGTTATTTCCCTTCCCTGGGACTCAGTTTCCCCGTCTGCTTGTGAGGGGATTGAGGGAGCAAGTCTCTCTGGTGTTGGAATTTTCCTCTGTGTCTCTCTCCATGCATCTAGCCTCTGCCTTGGCCAGGTGATGGCTGCCCGGTTCAGGGCACGACAGCTGGCCGGCCGTGCCTCCTCGGCAGCAGGTGCCTTCGCTGACGATCTCCCCCATTTCCTCCTCAGGCTCTGTACATGTTCTACGCCTTGGCCATAGTCTGCGATGACTTTTTTGTTCCGTCTCTAGAGAAGATCTGTGAGGTATGTAGAGGGGACTTGGGATCCCACAGCAAAGCCGGGCAGGGAGGCAGGGGACCTGGGGCGACCCAGGACATAGGACACGTCAGGGCCAGACTGAGAAGGACCAAGCAGGGAGCAGTCTGGTGGTGATTGGCCACACGCTTAGTGTGGCCACGGCAAAGCCTGGCTTTGAAAGCCCTAGAGTAGAGTTGGCAGAGGGTGTCCTCTCCCCGATTTGGCAGAAGAAAGGCTCCTGGTGGGCAGTCAGCACCCAGAACCTCTGGCTTCCCGAAGCAGCAGGTGGCAGGTACAGGTGGGGATCTGTGTCTTGGAGGAGGGTGCCGAGGCTGAGCAGGGAATACCCTTTGGTCCAATGTTTGCAGGCTGACATTTTCTCCTTCTAATTGTTTTGTGAACTTTTGACTTTCTTGTCTTCTCTCTCCTCACATGCAAGACTCCAGTGCTGGGGCGCTTGGCTGGCTCAGTTGGTAGAGCATGTAACTCTTGATCTTGGGGTTGTGGGTTCGAGCCCCACGTTGAGTGTAGAGATTACTTAAAAATAAAATCTTAAAAAAAAAAAAAAAAAAAAAGGCTCCAGTGTGTCTCTCTGCTCTGCCTTACCTTTGGCTTCTAACCAAGGAAGGAAAACTACTTCTGTTTCCAGCACCTACTATGTGCAGATGGCTCTGGGCTTTGGCACACTTTGTCCCCTTGAAATCTCTCAGCTGTTTGAGGCCATGTTGTTGTTGTGACATCTGCAGCCAGAGACAGAGCTGGTTAGGACAGGTGCTTCCATGCTGCTAAGCACAGAAGAGGGACTTTTTGACCTGGGCCTCCTGAAGAGTGAGGGATGTGACAGAGGTGTGCAAAGGCCTTCCCCTCCCCCTGTCTCTCTTTGCTCACCTCTCCACCTCTCACCGGCTCAGACCGAACGGTGGGTCAATGAGTAAGTTGAGCCGGCCAAAGAGCGTAAGGAGAGAATCAGGAAATGTCCTCTGGGGATGGGCGACCAATGCACAGGACAGTGCCCAGTGGAAGTGCGCCTCCAGGTTACCTGTCTCTGTAAGGACACAGACGTGAGCGAGGGGATTTTCCTGGATCTATGGGCAAATCCCCTAGAAGGGGCTCAGTGAGAGCCATCAAAGGACTGAAGAGCCTAAAGGAGGGATGCAGTGTCTCTGTTGGGGAGAAGCCTAGGAGGGCTTCATGGAGGAAGTGGCATTTGGTCCAAGGTTGCGCAGTGGTGAGGATTTCTCCAAGCAGAGAGGGCAGGGAAGGGTGTTCCAGGAGGAAGGAGTAGCCCAGGCAAAGACAGAACAGGATGTAGCATGGTTTGTATTGTGCTAGAAGATACTAGAGATGCTTTGATGGCAGATCATCTTCTGTGGAACCCTCTCCTGGTTGATGAGGTTAGGGTGGTCAGGCTTCTGCCCTGGGGGGTCAGTGCTTGACAGAAGTCCAGAGCTCCGACCCCTCTGAGGGACCCCTTCCTATAGCAAGGTCAGCAGGGAGGTTGTGCTAACCCCAGGCTGCCCAGGGTACTTTGGAAGGTGGATGCAGGAGGAGACCGAGCCCTGCCCAGACACCTTCTGAGCACCACAGAGAAGGTGTCTTCAGGTTGGTGTTCAGGGAGATCCAGAATCTTTGTGGTTTCTCCCAACATCCAAAGCCCCCGGCACCATGTTCTTGATCAGAGGATTGGCCTCTGTGGCTGGAGCACGGCCTTGCCAAGCAGAGTGTGTCTTGACAGAGCTCCAGCCCTACCTCATGCTGCCTCATCCCCTGAGAGAGGATGTCTGGGTCTTCGTCTCCGTGAGCAGCTGTGCATTGGGTCTGCCATGGAGAAAGCCTTCTGGAATGCAAGGGCCAGACTGTGCATCTGGGACCTCCAGGTTCCTGGAGAAGTCTGCGTGGTACCCAGGGTCTGCGTGGGCCCTGGAGGTGGCTCCTTGCTGAGCACCACTGCGTACCAGACTCTGTGTTAGGTGCTGGCAACCCAAGGCCGAAAAAAAGGCCAACCTGTCCTCATCGTCTGGTGGGGAAGGCAAGGGCATAATCCTCGGACCCTCATTGGGTGATCTGCGCTTCGTTAATTGGAGGACCAGACTCTTTCACCTGTCCCAGGGGACAGGTGGCTCTGGGTGTACCCCTAGAGAGGAGACCTCATTTAGGGGCTTGGAGAGTGAGCAGAAACTGACAGGGGAGGGGGACAGGGGACTCCGGGTGGGGTGGCCGACAGAGTAGCGGGAGGTGTGGGCTCGGGGTGCCAGGAGGTGACGCGGCCCGCTCAGGCCACAGCAGTTTCCCCACGCTTTCTGGGGCCGCAGGAGTGTCCGCTGAGTGTGTCCGCTGTCCCCACCTCCCAGCCTGAGTGTCTGTGGTCACTTCCGTTTCAGAAGCTCCATCTGAGCGAAGACGTCGCCGGAGCCACCTTCATGGCTGCAGGAAGCTCGACGCCCGAGCTGTTTGCCTCCGTTATTGGTAAGAAATCCCACCGGCCAGGGACCCAGGGTCTAGACCCCCCCCTCACCTGACCAGTGAGGGCATTTGTCAGCTCGGAGCCTCTGTTTTCTCAACTGTAGAACGGGAGAGCTGGGGAGACAGAAGGTAGCGGTTCCCTGGGGCATGTGGTGGAGTGAAGAGTGGGTGGGGAGAGGGTTCCTTTTGGGGGTGATAAGAATGTTCTAAAAGGGCGCCTGGGTGGCTCAGTTGGTTAAGCGTCTGCCTTCGGCTCAGGTCATGATCCCAGGGTCCTGGGATCGCGCCCCGCATCGGGCTCCCTCCTTGGGGGGGAAGCCTGCTTCTCCCTCTCCCCTCCCCCTTCTTGTGCGCGCTCTCGCTCTCACTCTCTCTCTCAAATAAATAAATAAAATCTTAAAAAAAAAAAAAGAATGTTCTAAAATTAGATTGCGGTGACGGTTGCACAATTCTGGGACTATACCAAAAAACTGGATTATATACTTCAAGTGGGTGAGTTTTATGGCATGTGAATTATATCTCGATAAAGCTATTAAAAAAAAAACGGGGAGTGGAGTAGCTGGTCCCCAGGACACTGTCTCCTCTCTGGTTTTGCCGTCCCCCTCAGCCCCACAGGCACTGTGGTGGTAAGAACAACTCCCTCCATCCATGGGGCTGGTGACACAGACCTCACAGCAGCCTGGGTCGGGGGCAGGGCAGGCCCAGGAGGATTTCCACCTTTCCCGTTCCAGGCGTGTTCATCACCCACGGAGACGTTGGAGTTGGAACCATCGTGGGCTCTGCTGTGTTCAACATCTTGTGCATAATTGGCGTTTGTGGATTATTCGCGGGGCAGGTCAGTGGTTTGTCTCCCTTCGTAGAGTGATCTAAGGGACAGCAGTGGGGGAACCCAGGGCCGCCCCTTAGATGCGCCCTCGACTGAATGAGGCTGAGCAAGTCAGCTTCCTCTTCCGAGCCCAGGTCCTCATGGGTACAAGTGGCGTCTGACGTTCCTTCCACATCCCGCACCAGTGGATCTGAGGGCAGGACAGTGTCGGCTCTGCTGTCCGGGCCGAGGGTGAGCGTTCACTCAGTAGCAGTAGATCTTTGAGAAGCACCTCCTATAACCCTGACCCTGAGCTAGATTCTGGAAATATCTGAGGCCTGCCTTTGGCCTCCTTAGCAAGGAGCATGAAGCTGACCTGTTGCTGATACCCCATCAGCATCTTCCTGGTCGTCAGGGCTGTGGGGACATTAGACTCACCCTCAGAGAGTGAGACTCATGAGTAGGCCCTACCTGGCCAAGGGAGGTAGAGGTGTGTGGCTAGTTTACCACCAGAAACTTCCAGCATCAGGGGGAAAGCAAGTACTTCTGGCCTCTGCCTTGACCTTGGGCTTCTGCTGTGAGATATGAGATGTTACCTTGAAGGAGCTTGGCCATCACGTACAAACATTCTGTACTTTTGTTCTGTTCCCCAAATATAGTGAAGAACACTGGGCGGCCTTGAGCAGCCAGGAAAGATTTGTTTCTGGTGGCACAGTTAGGAGGAGCTCCATGGGCACATACCTGCACCTGCAGGGCTCAGGGGGTGGCGAGAAAGCCACTCCCTGCACCAACCCCCCCGCCCCAGTCTCCCCAACCAGCAGCAGCTGACAGCCCTTTGCTTGGCAGGTGGTCCGTCTGACGTGGTGGGCTGTGTGCCGAGACTCCGTGTACTACACCCTCTCTGTCATCGTGCTCATTGCTGTGAGTTACCCCCTGCCCATGTGCGGGCACAGGACCCCTGCCTGTCTCTGTCCCCAGCGCCATAATTGATTCATCCCCTTGCCACCGTGCCTCCCCTGCCTGAAAACCTCATACCTGACACCCTGATTATGGAGCAAATCCAGGGACCACCTTGAATTCAAAAAGGCCTTGGAAACGTCAAAGCATGTGTCACATGGTCCGAGCGGTTAAGTTCAAGCACTTTGCTCCTCAGGGGCCCTCAGAGCCTCACTTAGAGCCCGATGCCTGAGAATCAGAGTTTCTGGGTTCACCGCTTACTGCAGAGCAGGAGAGAGGCTGGTTAGAGGCAGGCATTGTGGGCACCTGGGAGAACAGGAGAAAGGCAGAAGAGCTGGAACAGAGATTTCTAGGGTCTGTTAGTATGGGGGGGAAGAGGGGGATTATCCCTGTGGTCCCCCGAGGGCTAGGGTGACATCATGGCACACGACATTGAAGCATATGACGCAGGCTACTGCCGAGGAGTGTGCCATCCACAGGGGAGCCATTTCAACTGAAGTGGTGGCATGAGGGCAGATGCACATGGTGTGCCCAGATTTTCTGGAATGTGCCCCAGAGAGACTGTTCTCAACCTTACAAGATCTAGAGCCAACTGTATAGGGCAGTCCCATCCCTTGTATGAATTCTCTATTGCTGTGTAACAAATTTCCCCCAAACTCAGCAGCCTAAACCAGCAAGTATTTCTTGCTCTTGTTGTCTATGGATCAGAATCTGGGGGTGACTTACCTGCGTCCTCTGCTTCAGGGCTTCTCACAGATGTTGGCCAGGGTATACAACTCCCCTGGGAGAGGATCCGCTTTGGGGATCCCTGGTGGGGCTGCAGATATGCCTCCTCCAATCCTTCCTGGCCAGCCGCTCCTCAGTACAGCGCTCACCACGCTAACTGGCTTTCCTCAGAGCAAGGGTGAGAAGGTGCCAGGGTGGAAGTGAGTCTGTAACCTAATCTAGGAGGTGATAACCCATCACTTTTGCCATATTCTGTTTGTTAGAAGCCAGTCCCTAGGTCCAGGCTGTAGATACAGGTGCAGTGGCATGCATGTCAGGCAGAGGGTTACTGGGACCATTTGAGACAACTGGGACCCCTGCCTACCACAATCCTGAAAACGAAAGTTACAGATAAAATAATTCACCTGTACACGGTTTCAAAAAAAAAAAAAAAAAAAAAAAGAATCAATATGATGCCCAAACTATCAAAGACAAAAGTCATTTATAATAAAAGAATACATCTTTCAGTGTGTAAATGTTTTGGCAAGAAGATGCTAGAACCCCGGATGATGTAACCCATTGCCCCATATGGAAAAATCTCTGAGCCTGAAATCTACCTGCACAGACTGAAGGCCGGGTGCGGGGTGGGCACCTTGGACCCCGTGAGTGGTGCCGACATTGATGACATGATTTTCCAAAATTATGAATGACCCCGGATAAACCGCTAGGCAGAGCCAAGTCCCCCTGCCCCTCCATTTGCATGATAGCTACCTCACTGGAGAATTACATATTTATTAAAACTGTGTAAAAGTACTTTGATTTGTACAGTAGAGTTAAGTTTTGGGCTCAGGTCTCCCTCCTCCCCGCTGCCCCACCACTTGCCTAAATATTTAGCCAGACATTTAAATAAGATGTGTGCCACATGTGGGAAAACCTTCTGATAGACGTATTTCACATGTTCTAGCTTGGTCAGCACCTGGCCAGCACCCTGCCTCTAAATGCCAGTAGCCCTCCACTGGGCTGTATAAACTAAAAACATCCCCCTCAAATGTCCTCACGTTCCCCACGGCGGGCACTGGGCACCTCTCTGTTGAGTGGTACTTCCCCCAGAGCCTGGAGTTTGGGGAGCCTCACGGTGATGCCCAGCCAAGATGACCCCTCTCAGAAATGGCCTCCCCATGGCAGCTCCCACGTGTGCTGCCCGCCATGACAGCCAGGAAAGGGGCACCGTGGGTCCCCTGGCTTCTCCTCGCATCCTATGCAGGGCCCCTTGGTCTCCAAGATCAGTTGGTGGGTGTAGCCTTCTACCTTCCTGTCCACACTGGGCCTGGCTGGTGGTGCTCCCAGGACTCCTCCCCTGGACCACAGGGGCATCATTCACCTGTGTCTGTGCCCAAGATTCTGGGTGGGGTTGTGGGGCAAGGACTGTGCCCTCTGCAGAAACTGTGCATCCCCACCATCAGCCCGGGGCTCTCTTCAAATAGTACAAGTGGGTCCTTTGCCCTTAGAATCTCCAAAGAGGTTACTCTCTATTTAAAGAAAATAATATCCCTTGGAGCACCTGGGTGGCTCAGTCAGTTAAGCATCTGCCTTCAGATCAGATCATGATCCCAGGGTCCTGAGATCGAGCCTTGAGTTGGACTCCCTGCTCAGTGGGCAGTCTGCTTCTCCTTCTGCCCCTCCCCCCTGCTCATGCTCTAACTCTCTCTCAAATAAATAAAATCTTAAAAAAAAAAAAAAATCCCTTCCCTCCCATATACACGAGTACCATAGATAGGTAGGTACCGTAGGGAGACAAACAGATGGGTGTCTTTCAGTTTTTAAGAGTGTTGATTTCAGCAAGTCTGTGCGTCTGCCAGGCTGGCCCCATCCGTGACCTGGAGCGTAATGAAGCATGGGCCATTTCTCTTGGAAGGCCCACGCTAACCTGGAGCCACACACGGTCGCATCTGCTGGGATGGGTTTCGACTAAGGAGAGGTCACCTGCCACTGAGAAACCCAGAAATGGAGAGAGGAGCCCAGCTTTGTGTAAAAATAACAAGGCACTGTGTGTGAGCTCTGAGTGCTTAAGGGTCTGTGTGTGTTCTTTTGGAATAAATATGTCCCCCACCCTTTGTTTCTTTTGCCTTCCAGTTCATATATGATGAAGAAATTGTGTGGTAAGTTTTAAACGTTTGTTTCTTGTTCCTTTTTTGGTCCTATCCTTCCTCTTTGGGTTCGTTGAAACTTTTTTGAGATTATTTTTACAAACATGAGCTTGTGCACTTGTGAAAGTAAAAAGCATCATTCTAAGCAGTCGCACCTTTATCCTTTCAAAGTGACAAAGATTGTTTCCCTCAGTGTTCCTGCTCTACCAAATAACAAAGTATATTATAAAGCTAGAATAATGAAAACGGTATGGCATTTTTCCACTGGGATAAACGTAGGCCAAAATGGACTGTGGAATCAAGAACCCAGTCACGGGCCCATTTCTTGGCCGGGGGATATGACAGGTGTCACGACAGGCAGTGAGTTAGGGAGAGGGTCTCAGATACTGCTGGAGAAACTAGGGGTCTATACAGAACAAAATAACGTCAGATCCCTTCCTCACACCTTATACAAGAAGAGAATCCAGATGAATTAAAGATCTCACTTTGGGGCGCCTGGGTGGCTCAGTTGGTTAAGTATCTGCCTTCAGCTCAGGTCATGATCTCAGGGTCCTGGGATCAAGTCCCGTGTTGGGCTCCCTACTCAGTGGGGAGTCTCTTCTCTCTCTCCCTCTTCCCTGCACTTGTGCTTGCTCGCTCGCTCTCTCTCTCTCAAATAAAATCTTTTTAAAAAGCACTAAAGCTTTCACTGTAAAAAGCAAAGTTAAACAGAATAAAATGTCAGGACTCACCTTTATAACCTCGAGATAGGAAATGATTCCTTAATTAAGATACATAAAGCAGAAACTTGAAAGGGAAGATGGGTGTATTCACTGTATATGTGTATCCTACATCCATAGACCATAGAAATGTTCTCTTCATGACAGTGATTCCGAGTCCGCATCCCATCGGTGTCTATTTGTGGGAATGTGCTCAGGAGGCCTTGCTGAGCAGCCAGGTGCTATGGGCCCAGAGAAACTTGTTTTCACACCCCGCTCCCTGGCCCCTAACCCACCATGTGAGCCAGGCAGCCTCTCCTCATCAGGGGTCTCCTTTGCCTAGGTGGAGTGGGGGTGGCGGTAGCGGGGTCATCTACAAGTCTCTCTGTAGCTCTGCTGGGCTGCAGCTTCTGTCAGCAGAGGGAGAGTTCCTGAAACAACCGTAGCTCGTGCCTGGCACATAGTAGGCCTTCAGCACACGTTTGTCAGATGACCAGACAAATTAAGCTGGGTAGCTCCTCAGAGGCTTGTGGTCTGAGCTGCAAAGATCCTGGCCGCATGGGGGGTTGGGCGCCTCATCTGCTGGATAGCTGGATGTGCATCCAGGAAGGCCCCCGCCCCGCCCTGCCCCAGTGCTCAGCTCTGCAGGCTCCTGTGCTGGCCCCTTTCTCCAGACAGTTCTTTGGGCCCTTTCCCACCTGTACCCACAGCCTTTTTGGTCCCAGGCCAGAATCTCGGGTGAGCTTACAGGTCTCTTAGGACCAATTTGGTATGACTCCAGGTCACTCCCCACTGTGGATCCTTGGATGGGGTGGTCCTGGTCCCTCTGTTTTCTAGGTACCTGTGGGAATGCTGCCTGAGCCCTGCAGATCCCCTGTCTCTGAGAAGAACCCACCCTTACCTTCTCTGTCCCCAAGAGAGCTTCACATGGCAGCTGGCCACAGGCTGGGGGGCCTCCCCTACATGCCTGGCGCGGGGGCCGGGGAGGGTCAAAGGACCTCCTGCCCTGTTCCCTGCTGCCTAGCTGTCAGTCCCAGGCCCCAGGCACCCCTAGCCCTAACCACAGTCTCCGTTCTCTCTTTGAGGTGGGAAGGACTGGTGCTCATCATCTTGTATGCGTTTTACATTCTGATCATGAAGTAAGTAGCTTTTTTCTCTTCTCCCGCTGGGCAGTCTGATGCCTCGTTCCGCTTCCTGCTCTAGCCTTTTGCTAGAGCCCAGACAAAATTGATGACAGACCAGCTGTCATCTATTCCAGCCAGTTCCGGTTCTCTGGAGGGTACCCGCTGGGGTGCTCAGACACTGTTTGGGGGGTGCTGTCCGGACCAGAGGAGACAGGGCTGGTGGGTGGAGGGTAAGGATGCTGCAAGACAGATGGCAAGCAAGACCTCTTTCCCCGTGGCTCCTCCCTGCCCTGGGTGACCGCTCTTTCTCACTGGCGCTGTAACTCTCCCGATCATGTAATACTGCTCTTCTTAAAGAGCCAGGCTGCCTCACTTCTGTGCCAGGCTTCGTACAATGCCACCTGCAGGGGGCGTCACTCAGGAAGGAAGGTGCAGATGGTGGGTCAGGGATGTGCACCCAAGCGGCAATTCCAAAACTGCCTGGGTGAGCGTGATCTCAAAAGAGCCCGTGAGGAATATTATTCAGCCCTAAAAAGGGAAGGGACTTCTGTCGTGTGCTACAACAGGGATGAGCCCTGCAAGCATGCGAAGTGAAAGGAGCCAGTCGCAAAAGGACAAAGATAGTATGATTCCACTTAGGCAGGGTAGCCAGGAGAGTCCAATCCATAGAGATAGTAAGTTAGAGATTACCAGGGGGCCTGGGGGAGGGGCCGATCACTGGTTAATTGATGAATGGGCACACAGAATTGTTCTCGATGCTGCAACCCGACAGAAATTATGCTGATGGTCACCCGACATGTTCTGGAACTGTGATTAATGCCAGTGAATTAGACACTTAAAAATGAAAAAGAGTTAAAATAGCAAACTTTATGTCCCCCCAATTTTTCCACAATAAAAAAAAAAACACCCCCTTGAGCTGAGTCCTCTTCAGGTTTTGTCTTCTTGTCCACATCCCCAGAAAGAGGTAAAAGCAACACTGAGTTTGAGGAGACTCTGAAGCCCCACATTAATATCAAATGTTTATAGTATTTTGTGAAAATGGGTGATCACCTGTCCAAGGGCAGGAGGCTTGTCCTCCCGTGAACCGCTTGCTCTCTTTCAGTGAGGCGGGCGGCCTGGGGTCAAAGCTGGAGACGGTATCTTTTCTGGGGGGTGGGGGGTGTGCCTGGCTAGGAGGGGTGCAGGCATGGCCCGCCGGGCAGCCCATGGGGGCAGGACCTGCAGCTGTGGGAGGGAGGACCAGCCTGGTGACACCTCTTTGGAGCCTGCCCTTGACGCTGGCCTGAACTTCCTTTATGAGGACAGGCTTGGGACGGGCATAAGTAGGCATGGGTCGTGTTCTTGGACCAGAGGTTCCTTGTGCCACCCCCCCCCCCCCCCCCGCCACACGATGTTCTCGGGGTCCTGTTAGGGGACTGTCAGCTCCACGGGCCACTCCCAGGGGCTTCCGCCTGTGTGTGCATGGGCTGGGGGGTGGGGATACCTGCCCACTGCGGCCAGGTGTCTCCCAAAGCTCTGACCTCCGGCCTTCACTTGCAGGTACAATGTGAAGATGCAGGCCTTTTTCACCATCAAACAAAAGGCCGTTGCCAATGGCAACACGGTCAACAGTGAGCTGGAGGATGGTAATGATTACTGTGAGAGCAGTTCTGATGACCCCTCCATGCCATTGCTGGGGCAAGGTAAGGCTGAGCAGACAGGAGCCGCCCCAACCACGTCACTGAAACTGCTCTCCCCTTCTTGTTCCTGCCCACGCCACCCCCCAAAATTGTCCCTCTCTTACCTTTGGCCCCTGAGGAGAGGTGGCTCAGATTTGCATTTGCATAGAAGGGAGAAGAACCAAGAGTCAACAGTCACGCCCTGGGGACTTTTCCCCAAGCCTCCCGAGGAAGGCTCCAGGCCTGCTGGGCTCAGAGCCCTCCGAATCGCAGTGAGTTACCTCTCTGACCCTTGTAAAAGGCCAATGGCAGGAGGCTGAGGACTTGGGGTGACAGAGCAGGCGCAGGTCTCCCTGTGATTTCTCACACACCGGGCCCAGCTCTGGCGGAGAACTCCGTTCTGGAGAGACCTCTGGCTTGTCACCCAGAGGAATGGCAAAGCCCAGGAGGGCAGCCACGGAGCTGAGCAGGAATGCCCAGACTGGCCCCCGAGAGCCCTGCTTGGGAGCCCTGGCCCAGGGGCTGCAGCCTTGTGTCCTCGGCTTCTCTTTGGCCCCCTTGCCTGGGGTTTTGGGCCTGCAGAGCGAGTGCGTGTTGTCTCTGCAGAGGTCCCCCGATCCGCTAGGCCAGACCAGCTGCTGCTTTGGAAACCGCATCTTAATCCCTCCAGTTACTCAGTGATTCCCGGTGTGGGGGCGGGGCGGGGGGAGCTGCCAGCAAGAGGGGCACGTTTCTGTTCTTCCCCACCCAAGCCCCCAGGGAGTGTTAGGGCCGGAATAGGTTCTTGTACTGAGGGTTGAGGAAAAACAGATGCGGCTGTTCCTAATTCCTCTTCAGCAGCAGACAGGTGGATGGGCCACGTGAGGGTCTTTCTCCCATGCTCCCCGTGGCCCTGGGCGAGCCAGGTCCTCTTTCAGGCGACCTGAACTCCTTCATGGTGTCTGGGACAGCCCAGGTGGTCTCAGGGGCCTGGGACGTGTGAGGGCTGAAATCTGTCCTCCTTGGCCCCTCACAGAATAAACTTGCCTGACGTCCAGGGGATGGAGCCCCTACCCTGATCCACCCCTCACACCCCTCACCCTGGGGTAGGGCCTCCATCCCCTGGACGTCAGGCAAGTTTATTTGGTCCCATCTTAGGGACCCCCCTTCACAGGTGCTTGAGGGAGGAATGAATCTCTCCTTACAGAAAGAAGAAACCCACTGGGGTGGGGGGTGGGGGGGTACCAGTGTCGTCATGGTTACGGCCCGGCTGCCAGACGCCGGTCCCTGATGGTCAGAGGAGAGAGGCCTGTAGAGCCTGGGGCTGTATCCATGTGTCCTGTTGCCAAAATGCCGAGCAGCCTACCCCAGGGGAGAGCCCGTTTCCAGGACAACCTCCTCAGAGGGGAGGGATGGATGTGGCTGCTGGTTTGCGTTTTAGCTCCACAGATTAACAGTGGCCCCGAGGTCCCAACCGCACATCCCCACACACAGTGTCTCAGGACAGGGGCTGAGTCCTGCCCAGTCTTGTACCCAGAGATTAGTGCTCTGGGGCCCTCAGGACCTTCACGGCAAAGAAGGTCATTCCTCAGGTGCCCCAAGAGCTACCTACCACCTGTGTGGCCGATGGAGGAGGCCCCTCCCTAGGGTCCCATGGGAAGCATCCCTTACTCGCCTACAGCTGCGTGGGTAGTGGCCTCATGCGGGACCTCTCCTACAGCTCTGTCCTGGTGCTGGCTCCACAACTTGGTACCCAGGACAGTAGGACCTCCCGCACAGGTCTCTTATTTTCCCCCGGATATCTAAGTCCAGGAAAATTTCTAGAAAATTAGAAGATTAGACACAAGGCTGCCCAACCTCCCCCCGACCCAAACACAGGAAAAGGAGGAAGATAGGCCTCCCTCCAAGTTTTATCAGGGAGAAGGCATTTAGATAAAGGCCAAGGAGAAAAAGATCTGGCGGGGGCAGGCTGCAGGACTGGAAGTGGAGAGGTAGGAGTCCCAGAGATGCGGCTTTCAGGATTTTATAGCCCTGGCTGGTGGAGGGCCCTGTGTGTAAGTCACCGCAAAGCGCTGTCCCCCCAGAAATAGACTGAGGAAGGAGCTCCCAGGAACCCTGCAGGGACTGAGAAGGGGGCCTCGGCAGTTTGCCTCTCCTAGCGGTGATGTTGTCACGAATCTTTCCAATACAGAGCTCCCCTCCCTGCTCCTCGGCCTGCAGGCGGGTCCCCATCTTCCCACCCACCCGAGGAAGCCCAAGATTGTAGCTGGTGGATTCTGTCAAGAACCCAACGTACACACACAGCTCTGGCTTTGCCTGTTCCCAGTTTCGGTGTTTCCCCGTGTCAGATCAAAATTTTCAACCTGGCCTCTTCACAGGTGTTTGGCCTTGTTACTACCACTCTTGTAAAATGCCTTTATGTACTTAAATGTTCTTTAAAGGTCATGCGGTTCTTTTTACCAAATCCTCTCAGGCCAATTTTTTGTTGTTGTTGTTGTTGTTTTGAGGGTGGGAAGGAATAATATCCTCCAGCTTTGTTCAGATGTTTGGGTTTTTCTAAAAGTCTTAGAAATTTTTCACATCACACTTGAGTTCTGCTCAAGGAAGCAGAGCACAGTACCCCAAGAAAAGGTCCCCGGGGCAGAGGAGGAGGGCGCCCCCCCGCCCCGTTTCCCACCGCTGTGGGGAGTCCAGCTTCTCTTTGCTGGTTGCACACAGCCTGACAGCCCGGGCTACTGGGGCTAACGGCTAGGCTCACCGTGGACCTTTCCAGGCTGCCTTGGCCCTGGATCCAGCTTTGGCTTCGAGCAGGGACTCGAGCACTGAAGCCCCCAGTAGCAGGAACCCCTCTACTAACTTCTCCTTCAAATAAGCCCCTGGCATCTTGGCCACCATCAAGAATACTGCCCCAAACTCTCGGCGTCCACCGCACGCTAATCACCTCTGGCAAATCTCTGTCGGCCTTTGTCTCCTTAACTCTTCTCTTCTAAACTGTAAGTAATCTGCTTTCGTCCAAGCGATAACCCATGCATTACGGAAACAAACCAACCAGGGCCTCCGCGCACGCCTCCTTGGAGGTTAGCGTCTGTCCCCGACAGATGCATGGGCCTCCTGGCTTCCTTTCTAACCACCACGCCTCCTGTCTGCTGAGCCTTGCTGCCTGTTTGGTGAGGGTGTGCGTGTCTGGTGTGCATTTGTTCGTGTTGGTGCCATTAACTCTCACGAGGGTGTGCGCTTGGCCACTCCTGCCCGGAAAGGCTGCTCACCCGGAGCTGGTGACCAGGGCAGAGGGACGGGCCTATCTGCTTTGACAGCCTCCCCGGAGGGGAAGACTCCACCTGCTTCTGTGTGCTGTGTTCCTGAGTGGTTCCATTCCTGGTCTCCCCAGGGCTCTGGAGTTAGATGTCAGATCCCCCGAGGATGCCCACCCTGAGCGAGTCTGTGAAGGTGGCGAGGAAGAGGCCTGAGGCCTGGAGACATTTACTCTTCAGCCTCAAGGGCGGGGGGCAGGAGGCGGCGGGGAGCAAAGGGTGAGAGAGAGTCCCCTTCCTGCTGGAGGGTGTGTGTTTTATCAGAGACACTGGATTTGGCCAGCAGCCCTCAGCAAGTAGGCTCTCCCCCTTGGGTCTCTCTTGCCTCGTCCAGCACCTGTGAGCCTCATCTTCACCCTCACTGCCTGCCTCGGGGAGAGCACAGTTAGACACGTCCTTCTCTGCCAGGTGGAGATGGTTGTTCAAACAGAGCAGGTAGCCTGGTGGGAAGCTGAGAGCCAGTCCTCTCTGGTGCTTCCTAGCATTTTCCATCCTGGAGAGTCCTTGTCAACATCCAAAGTTTTATCTGAGCCTCTGTCAACAGAGGGAAAGAAAGGTCCCCTCGCAGTCATGGGCTGGGAGGTGGCAGGGACCCTGTCTTAATTGTAGCTGGGCTTCCCAGTGAGGCGCAGATGAGGAACTGAGAGACCTTAGTCAAGATGGGCCCCCAAAAGAGGGGGCATCACCTGGCGTAGGGGCTAGACATGGAGCGCCTGCTCGTGAGTGGTCCGGTAGCATGGGACCCCGGGGCCTCGGCTAACACTCCCCATTGGCAGGCAGTCCCCTTGGGCTCAGCCAGGCTCCCCAGCAGTGGCCAAGATCACAGCCCCAGGAGGTCTGCAGCATGAGGGGAAGTCAGCTGGCCCAGCGCTGGGGTGTCGTCCCCAGGAGATCTCGGCACTAATCATGGCTTTGTGCTCAATATAGTGAAGGAGGAGCCTCAGTACAGCAAAAACCCAGTGGTGATGGTGGACGAGGTCATGAGCTCCAGCCCTCCCAAGTTCAGCTTCCCGGAGGCGGGCTTACGCATCATGATCACCAATAAGTTTGGGCCCAGGACCCGACTGCGGATGGCTAGCAGGATCATAATTAATGAGGTCAGTTTGCGTCAAGGGCACTGAGAGCGAGTGGCCTCGGACGTGTTGCTGCACTTTGAGAACGCTTGTTGTTGGGTCACCAGGAAGTCCTCGGCCGGGCTGGCCTTTATTGCCGTCCCTGCTTACGGAAGGAGGCCCAAACGTTACCGCGGGCAACACACGATCCGATCCAGAGGTGTGTTACAAGGCAGGGAGCAATCGAATACGATTTCTAAGATGTGCCACTAAGACTTTTGTCAGGCACTAAAGGAAAGCTAATTGGAGAAAGGCCAGTTGGAAGTACAGGTTGTTTCTTTCAAGTGTTATTGAGGACCAAAAAAAAGATGAGCACACACCTGTTCTCTATGGATAGAACAACTCTAGGAGAAAACCAAGAAGGCTGGCAGAGGTCACTTACCCTTGGGGACTTTTCCTTTTCACTCTGCACCCTCCTGCTCTGCTTGAAGTTTGTGCCCTCTTACTCATTTTGGGGGAAAAAAAAAATCTGTTTTAATGTTATTTCATGTCCAGACAGTTTAGCAAAGATGCCCAGGCTCTAATTGTTAGGGTTAGGGTTAGCTTTCTTCCAGTCTTTGCCACATATGTGCATATCGGAGTTTTAAGTCCTTATTCTCACACCCAGGTAGTTCTCAGCTTGAAACCTTAATAACTAATAATCCATAGTTAGCACGTCAGAGGTATGGAGAAATGACATCGCCCAAGGCTTAAAAGTTCTGCAATGTGAACATTTCTGCTTTCGTACATAATACGCCCTCCCTGTGGAAGGTGTAGTAAGAAGGAGAAACATTGCAAATTTGCATCATTCTGAATCCTTTTGACCCTAGTCAGTAAAATAGGAATCAGTGAAATTTTACTGAATCCTAGTTATTTTTCATGAGCATGATAATTATGCCCATTGAGTGGGGGTGGGGACAACTCTGAAGGATTTGGGTTTGTAGTATCTTTTTCATGCCATATGCACTAGGGAAATAATGGGGGTTTTGATGAACCGGTAAAATATTGATTGTCATGCCCCCAGATGTTTTAAGCTGCTGGGAAAACCTTGTTTCCGCCCACCACCCCCACCCCCAGGCTGGGATTGAGTGCCCTGGCAGGTAGCATGGGATCCAGAGAGGCCAGGCTCAGAAGAGGACATTGAGTTTTAATCTCACTTTAGCCACTAACTCGCTTAATCTTCCTGGGCCTCAGTTTCTCTGAGAATGTTTGGCAGGATGCTTATAGCTCTAAAAATTTCAGTGACACACAACTGATAAGCTATGCGTGGAGGCTAAGCCATATCTTGGGGTAAATTCATCAGGGAATGGGAGTGGGAGGAGGAAAAAAAAAACCCAAATGCCCAGTTTCAAAGTTTTTTCTTAAGACCCTGGGTCTCGTTAGAATGTTCAGTCATTTTAATTCCAAAATGTTAGAGATGTTTGCAAAGCTGCAATTAAGCCATGGTAGATTCTAGCGCTTACGGGACAGATGCTCTCGTTCATTCATCGGAGAGGACAGAGCAGCTGAGAGGGGGTTTGTAGAGGGTGGGTGCATGGGGGGAGGGCGTGTGAGGGGTTTTCCTTCACTCCAAGGCTACACCTGGCTGTCCTCACCGAGAGCCACTGCAGTGAGTTGCCGAGGGGCACAAAATTTCACCAACCCTCAGTTTCCATGCATCTCACTCCTGGGTGCTGGTCATTTTGAGCTGGTCTGTCCAGCTGCTGAGGGCGGGGCAGGTGCGGGATGTTTTACCTGTGGTACAGCCTTAATCCTCTTAAGGACCTTCTGAAGCAGATGATGAGATTTCCAATTTATCAGAGAGGCAAAGTAATTTTCCCAAAGCCGCACAGCTAATATGAGGGCAGAACAGGAATTCCCACCCAAATCTGAGTCTAGACTGCAAAAGTGGGACTGTGTAGATTATCAGAGGTCAGTTAGTCTACCTCCTCAGGCCCTTCTTTCTGTATCTTTATTCCCTCTATAATGTTCAGCCCCTGCTTGAGTTGTTTTTAATTGCCTCTTCCAAGTGACAACCCTTTGAACATCACCACTCCCTGATTTTCTCCTTGAACTTAAACATCCTTAGAACCTCCCACCCTCCCTGCTGTAACATGGTTCCAGTCCTCCCCATTTTCCAGCTTATCTCTCTCAGCACGTGGATCCATCACCACCTTTGTGTTGTAATCTATGCCTCTCTTAATACAACCTCAGGTAACTTTAGATATTTTTCCAGGTACAATTCTCTGTTGATTCCTATTAAGCTAGAATCATAACCTCTTCCCATTGCTGCCATTCATGTTGCCATTAAGTCATGCCTCCCTCCATACGATTCTGTCCTTGTACAACTAGGTTTGTTTGTTTAACTACAGGGATGACCTGTCATTTAATACTACTTGGGTTTGCTACTCGAGTAGCAAAATATTATGCCTCCACATCTGAACTTGAGTCTCAGACATAGATCTCTTGCTCTTTTTGGTAGGCTAAGTGTTGTGAACACACTTGTAAAAAAAGGAATTTTAAAAATTTTCACCCTACCCTAGACTTCATGATTTAGGAGTCCCTGCCTAAAACCAACATGAAGGCGGTTAAATGGTCAGTTCCCCTTTTTTTATTTTTTTAAGAAAAATAACGTATCTATTTTAATAATGATGTTAATGATAATAATGTCTTGGGATGCATTCACGCACTCTTAGTCTCCTGGTGAAGAATCAGGAGGGGTCTATATTTGTTCATTGTGTGACAGTCCTTACCCCCAAGGCCTAACTCAGACTGATCCACAGGCTTTTATAATTGGAACCAGATGAATGGGAGCTGGGCAAAGGCAAAGGAAAGTGGAAACCTGTGGATTTCTTGAAATATGGCCTCTGCCTTTCCCTGGTTTCTAGAAGCCCATGGATTTGGTGAGAAGGGTCAGCTTCTGCGTGGGCAGAAAGGAGGCAGCCTTTGTCGCTACAAGATAGGGCCAGGAAGGGGACAGGTTAGTTCAGGGCACACCCATTAGACATGGCAAAGCCCTGGGACAGCAGAGGTCATCCCAGTGGCCAGCAACCCAGTGAGGTGCTCAGCATCGCTAGTTGGCAGGGAAATGCAAACAGAGCCACAATTAGATACCATCACCACCCACCAGAATGGTTCAAATTAGGAGGACTGCCAGGGTAAAGCATTGACGAGAACGGGACACAAAGGAAATTCTAATCCATTGCCGATACGAGTGTGAAGTGGTTCAACGTGCACCTACTGAATGACCTAGAAATTCCACTCCTAAATACCCAAAAGAAATGAGCGCATTTGTCCAGAAAAAGACCTGTGCACAAATGTTCATAGCAGCATTCTTCATGAGAACCAGAGAAGGGAAACCACACAATGCGTTGGTGGTCATTCATACAATGGAATACTCGACAGCCATGAAAAATAGCTAGCTACCAGGTTGTGCAACTCTATGAATGCGTTTTACAGATATTGAGTGAAAGAAGCCACACATAGCATAATACATATTATATTTATACAAAGTTCAAGTTCAGGAAAAACGAATTGATGTTTATAAAAGTCAGAATAGCAGTTACCTTGGTTACCTCTAGAGAGAAGGGGCATATAAACCAGGGAGGTGCCTGAGGGAATCTTCTGAGGGGCAGGAAATGTTCTACATCTTGATACAGCACATCATTGAGCTATATGCCTCATTTAAGTGTATTTTTTGCACAATAGATGTGAAAAAAATTAAACATTCAAAAAATGATGCAGGACGTTTCCTGTGACTATCTTCAGGCAGCTTATAAATGTCAAGGATCTGGAATGGTCACTGTCATCCAGAGTCATGGGCTGGGTGGTCTGGTTGGCAGGCACTGACCAATCCCCAAAGGCTTCCCGGTATCAGTCTACCTGGAGACGAGCAAACTGAGATGGAGTCAAAGGTTCTTGGGCCATTTCTCAGGGAGACTGATCTCCAGGGATGGTTCTAGAAGCCTTTCAGGGCTATGCCCCGGTAAGGAACAAAGCCCCCGTGTGACACTTTGTCACATGTCTTGGCGTCTGACTTGCCTCCCGTCCACACAGCGGCAGAGACTGATCAACTCGGCTAACGGTGTCAACAGCAAGCCACTTCAAAACGGGAGACACGAAAACATCGAGAATGGGAATGTTCCCATGGAAAACCCCGAAGACCCTCAGCGGGAGCAGGAACAACAACCCCAGCCGCCACCCCCACCCCCAGAGCCGGAGCCAGTCGAGTCTGCCTTCCTGTCCCCCTTCTCCATGCCCGGTGAGTTCTGGGGGTGCAGGGCCCTCGGGCTGAGCTGAGGTCTTCAGGACAGAGACCTGGACCCAGGAGGGCCTGGGGAGGCTGGTGCGAAGGGTCGATGTTAGGTCACCAGAATGCCTTGGAGGCACTTGATAAATACGTCCTAAGTAGCAAGCTGTGGATTAGAGCCGTGGTCAGATGCAGGCATGCCCCATGTGGGGGAGCCTGCACACCAGAGAGCAGGCCAGCTGGAGACATGGGGACCAGTAACCCCTAGTGATTGCACTTAAATGCCCAGGGCAACTGGTCTTTCTTTTGCAGTAAGAAAAAGCAACCACCACTGTTAATTTTATGGACCTGGTTAGACTCTCCAACCAGACATTCGCCGACAGGATATTCTAAGGCCACAAATTACCCATAGACAGTTACACCTTCTACATTTGACAACATCTCCTACCCGTACGTAAGCCCTCAGCTCCTTCCATCTCACTGGAGTGTGACCTCTGCAGCCTAGTGTCCTCTGACTGCTGGCTTCTTGCTGACCTCAACTTCTGCTCTTCTTCTCATGCCCTCTTCTCCAGCCACACTGGCCCCTTCACTGTCCTTAGAACACACCAGGTATGCCCTGCCTCAGGACCTTTGCACTTGCCTGTCGCTGGAATGCACCTTCCCCAATGGTCCACATGGCTCACTCCCTCCCCTGCTTCAGGTCCCTGCTTAAATGTCACCTTCTCAGGGTGGCCATCCCTGACTACCCTGTTTGAAATATTTTATGTATTTTTTTCTCTTGTGTGTCTCCCCCATCTAAAATGTCACCTCCACAAAGGGCAGGGATCTTTGTCTATTTCGCTTCTGCCTGACACACGGTAGGTGATTAGCAGGTATCTGTCCAGTGAGTTCACATGCGAGAGGAATCCCAGACACCTGCAGTGTACCCTCCTCTTTAACCAACTTTCTGTGTGGGCCTTTGAGTCCTAGGTGGGAGAGAAAGGCCTCAGTCTCAGAGTTTTTGTCTTGGTGTCCTGCCATCTGGACAGGCCCCAGAATTCCAGGATTTTCAAGTCCAGAACTTGATGTTTTTCTGAAAAGAATTCTGTGTTTAACATCAGGCTCACAGAGCACGTAATTTAAGAGATGGCTCTGCGGGGAGAGAGGCTGTCCAGTCCCTCATCCCCATGCTGCCCCCAAGTAGACGGTGGGGGGCCTACCCAGGCTGGAATACTCTGCCACCATGGTTCATCCTGAAAATATGGGCTCCATTGGAGATCACACAGCTACCTCAGAGTTCCCAGATGAGAGTCTCCAGGGCCTGCCGATCACAGCTACCTGGCTCTTCCCCAAATTCAGGGTCTGGTTCTAAAACGTGGACATTTCAAAGACCGGCACAGGACGTGGGAATCAGAATTTTCCAACCTTCTCTGGGTGATTCCTGGGAACTCGCCAGGTCAGGAATTGCTGATCCCTTCTTTCACATGAAGGGCAGACCAGGCAAGTGAATTTTTTCCCTTCACTAAGGTCACAGAGGGACCCAGGCCTGGGGTTCAGGCCACCCCCTCAAGGTCCATCCGACACGTCAGCACACCTGTTGGAAGGCTCTGGGGAGCAGAGATCATGCTCAGGTAGCTTGACTTGTGGGGTAAAGGTCACACTGTACTGGGGTGGGAGCTTGGCCCCCGGGGCCAGGCCTGGGCCACTGAAAGAAGGGGTGTTCTTCTCCAGATCCTGGGAATCTGTATCAGATGACCTATTTGGATACACTGGGGGAGAGATGATATCTATGCAGTGGGATCCCGGGAGGGCGGTGTGTCCCCCACCAGAGCAGAACCTGCTCCAAGTCTGAAGAGCCGGGACGGGGCCCTGCCCTGCCTAGCATTTTTCAATACTGTGTTCATGAGCGGTCCAAACACAGGCCCGGAGTCCGGAACCCCGGGCCCCCCCCCACAGCCGTGCATCGTAACTCCAGCAGCCCACTTCCTCTCCCGTGTGCACTCAGGGCGAGCATGGGGACTCGGGGCGGCAGGCACGCCAGGGGTTTCGGTTCCTCAGGGGCCGGAGCCCAGATGCAGCGGGGGCTGGGATGTGGAGGGAGAGGCCGGCCGTGGCCCCGCCAAGCTTTCCGGGGAGGAGGTACCGTGCCGTGAGTTGTCTTCTCTAGTCCCAGAAGGTGGGTGGCAGAGTCCCCACTTTGCGGATGTGGGCCCTGATGGGGCCCCAGCTGCCACCCTCCACCGGCCACTTCATGTGGATCCTTGTGCGGGCGTTGCCCGCTGTCCAGGGCTCGGCCAGAAACCAAAGAAGGGAGATGCCCTTCTTGGCAGCGGCCGTTCAGGCAGCCATGTGTAAGGACCACTCGCCTCTGCGTTTCCTCAAAACCTTGAGTTTGGCAGGACTGGGTGGGGTGGACCCCAAGGCTTGCCGTCCCTCCCTTGGTTTTGTCCCGGGACCTAGCGCTTCTCAGAGAAGTGGCCATGGGAAATGGGATCTAGCTCCCTGCAGGACTCTGTCTGGATGGCTCAGCCCCCTGGGGGGGTCCGGAGGGGAGCAGCTTCAGAACGCTGCTATCTTGCCAGGGCTGGGCCCGGGCAGCTTGCAGGCTCTGTGGACCCCTACCTGGCAGGCCCCAGCTTCCTGCTGCAGTTAGTCACCTTCCTCCTCCAGGCGGAGGCTCCAGGACGTTCCCCAGGGCTCAGCTCAGATCGGAGCCATATGCTGGGAGCTTCCGCCCCGTGCTTGCCTCCTCTTGCCCTCAGGAACAGGCCGGGCTTCCTGCGTCCCTGTGCAAAGCTCCTTCTCCCTTTGTGTCTCTGCGGATGTGTGTCCAGGTGTTGCCCTTGGAAACCACGAGTTACTTCCTGCACCGCTTCCTCTGCCCTCCCCTTGCCTCCTTTGAGGAGTGGGGTGTGGAAAGGGAGCCATGTGGTTGCTGCCCGTTTAGGTGTGTACGGTGGCCACAGAAAAGCGAGGCCGGTGTGGGCAGAAGTTTATAGGAACCTGGACGGTGGGACGCAGCGCCTGGGAGGGTCTGACTCCTGACCCTGGACCACCCACTCTCGCTCACCTTTTCTTTTCAGTTCCTCTCTGGTGGTGGCCTCACAGTGATCTGGGGCTGGCCGGTGGCCCCGAGGATGCTTTAGGGGCAGAGGGAGCTAGCTATCCCCTAAGCTGGGCCCAAGAAGGAGTCACCAGGGGCGAGGAAAGTGGTAGCAGGGGTGGGGATGGGAGGAGGGCAGGAGCCATTCCTCTGGGCGGCTTGGAACCAGCCTCGCTGCAGTGGCAGGATGAATCGGGGCCTGCTGGTTCTATGCACGATTCTTCTGTGTAGTCGGGAGCAGCCTGGGAGGCAGGCTCTGGAGTCCAGAAGTCCTGTGTTCAAGTTTTGGTTCTCACAGGCAGGTAGCACTGGGAAAGCTGCTTCACGTCCCTAAGCCTGTTCCTCAGCCAGAGAATGAGGGCAATGGGGCTTATGCCCCAGGCTCGCTCTAAGTAGTGAATAAGGTGCTTAGCCACTGTCTCTGGGCACTGACTGATGCATAGTAGGTGTGCAGAAAATGCTAATTTGGATTATGTGCTTGAATCACGTGGTTTCTGTTATATCCAGCTTTTCACATCTTTCCCTGTTTGGACTACATGCTGTGTTCTAGAAGGGTCACAGGTGCCAGGATCCCTGGAGGCCTGGAGCCATGGTCATCCTGAGTGTCAGGGAGCACCTGCTGTGCGCCAGGTGCCCAGCTCTGGGCACTTTGCAGATAAGATCAGTCTTTTAATTTTTTTTTTTTTAATTATTTATTTGACAGAGAGAGAGAGAGACAGCGAGAGAGGGAACACAAGCAGGGGGAGTGGGAGAGGGAGAAGCAGGCTTCCCACAGAGCAGAGAGCCCGATGCGGGGCTCGATCCCAGGACCCTGGGATCATGACCCGAGCCAAAGGCAGACGCTTAACGACTGAGCCACCCAGGCGCCCCCAGATAAGATCAGTCTCTTCAGTAAATATTTGGGTAGGAGACCACTGTGGGCTTTGGGTATGCAGGTGGGAACAGGACAGCCGTGGTCCCTGTCCTTTGAGAGCTTGCAGGTGTGCTGGGTAAATCCAAGCAGTTAACTACTGGATGCATCTTATGCATCATCTTCCTTTACTACACGGTGGACAGGTAGAGGAGGTGGCCCCAGCTTGGGGCCCCTGGGCTCTGCCACCCACATGCGGGATCACGGGGCTTGTAGACTAGAGCCCAGGGACATTTCAGCAGCAGCCTGTCCCTGGTGCCCACCTGGCCTGCTGCTGGATTCACATTGACATCCACTGCAGCCTGCTCTTCCCACTCTGGGCCGTGGAGGCTGGTGATTAGGCTTCCCCAGGCCAGCTGTTGGCTGGGGGAAGAGGAAGAAGAGAGAAGCTTTTTCTCCCATGGAAACTGTGGTCTGTAACCCCAGGGAACTGCTCTGAAGTTACCAGCTGGTGACCCTGAGTCCCAGCCTGTCTGGGGAAAGCCCATAATAATGCCGGCTGTTTGTGGTTGACTTGTGGTCTGGGAGGGCCCACCAGCCCAGGGGGCCAATGGGACTCCTCTCTTCTGATACTGGGATGCTGGCCTTCATGTCTGCCACTGTTGTAGGCCTGGGGACTTGCTGTAGGTCAGGCCTGGAGTGAAAAGTCAGGAACCCTTCCAGGGCTCTTGGGGGGTTTCCAGGTGCTATGCCCTGTTCTAAGAGCTTTTTCTTTCATTGAATCCTCCCATGAGGTGGGGACGATGATCTCCATTTTGCAGAGAAGGAAAGAGAGGCCAGAGAAGTTAAGCCAGCCGTGCAGTCACCCAGCATCTAGGTGGAGAGGAGCGTTCCCGCCTGGGCAGCCCCTGCTCACCACTGTGCCGTCCTGCCTCAGTACTGAGCATTTTATTTATTCTCACAGCTTCCTTGAGATTAGGCATCATCTTTATTCCATTTTGCAGAGGGAAACTGAGGCCCTGAGAGGCTGGGTGACTTCCCGAATCACACGGCCATTAAGTGGGGGGAGCTGCTCTTCCATCCTGTGCCTCCTGAGCTGTGAACACCATCCCAGGCTGGTCCGCTGGGGAGCAGAGTCCCGGACCGTGAGCCCCCAGGCTGTCCTAGAGCCGGCAGATGACCTCAGATATATATGTATCCGGGATCTATGAGGCCAAGCAGCTCCTGTTAATGGAGAGACTGGGATGAATGTGCATTTCTCAAAGTCTAGGCCCTTGGAGGTGCTTGAACAGTCACAGGAGGTAAAACTTACCGAGCACCTCCTATGGCCCAGGCAGGGGGCTTTGCACGTAGTCACCCATTGAGTCTACATGACAACCCTAGAAGGTGGGTGCCGTGCTCTCCATTTCCCGTGTGAGGAAACTGAGGCACAGAGAGATGTAGTTGCCAAGGTCATCCAGGAGGAAGGAGGCAGAGCTGGGATTTGCACCCTGGTGTTCTGACGCCAGACATGCTTAGGGGCCAGCACTGGGGTCCAACCAGTGGATTGCCAAATAATGTGTCTGTGGGGCATAAACTGTTGGGGACCTCACATGTCCTCCTCAGGCCTTGGATGGCACGGCTCTACCTTCTCTTCCTTTATTAGAATAAAACTCAGCACAGGCAATCTGGAGATTTGGGGATGTTTTTAGGGTTTACTCTCCCCACCCCAGCCCATCTTCACCACTTCTGCGTGGCACTCGAGCGAGCTGTCCCAGGTGGGACAAGAGGGTTCTGTTTAGCCTCTTTAAACCCTGGCGGGGGGGGGGGGGGGCAGTGCACTGGAGAAATAGAGCTCTAGAAACCCGTGGGCACATTCTCACCTTGGAGCCCCGCAGCACCGTGAACATGGCGGAGAAACCAGGGGCCATGGGCTCACGTACATGTGACAGTCCGGGCACAGTGCCTGGCTGTTCCAGGCCCCCAGAGACACGTGGCTCTTCACGGTGGAAAGCCTCTCGTTCTTGCCTCCATCTCCGGAGCCGCCAGAGAAATTGTCTCATAAGTCAAAGTCAGGATTTCAAAGGAGTGTCCTTGCCCTTGCTGTGGAGCGCCGAGCTGTCGGCTCACAGCCCCATCAGAACAAACTCTGGTGGAGCGTTTTTTGTTTTTTTGTTTTGTTTTTAATGTAACAACTTTTTTTTTTAATTTTTTTATTTTTTTTTGAGATTTTATTTATTTATTTGAGAGAGAGAGAAAGCATGAGGTGGGGAGGGTCAGAGGGAGAAGCAGACTCCTCGCTGAGCAAGGAGCCCGACGCGGGACTCGATCCCGGGACTCCAGGATCATGACCTGAGCCGAAGGCAGTCACTTAACCAACGGAGCCACCCAGGCGCCCACAACTTTTTATTTTTTTTAAAAATTTTAACTCCAGTATAATTAGCATGTGGTGTTCTATTCATTTCCGGTGTGCAATCTAGTGATTCAGCATTCCACACATTGCTCATCGTGCTAAGTGTACTGTTCATCCCCTGTAACAGCTTTGCAGATATAGATTTCACTTACCCTAATATTCACACCTTTAAAGTATACAGTTGAGTGGGGTTTAGTAGATTCACAAAGCTGTGCAAACATCACTACAATCAACTTGAGACTATTTTCACCACCCCTCCCCCTTAGCAATTTATCCCCATCCCCACCACCACCCCCACCCCCCCGCCCACCTCCTGGCAACCACTACTCTGTCTCTTTGGATTTATCTGTTCTGGACATTTCATAGGAGTGGAATCATGCCGTAGGTGGCCTTTTGTGACTGGCTGCTTTTCCTCAGTGTGATTTCAAGGTTTATCCATGTGGGAGCCCATGTCGGCACCTCGTTCTTTTGTATGGCTGAATACTCCCTCGTATGGATACACCACCTTTATCCATCTGTTGCTAGACATTTGGGTTATTTTCACTTTCTGGCTATGGGTGGCTTATAAAAACATAATAGAGCATAGTGGAGAAAGAAGCTCAATTTTTTTCTAATCTAAGTGGAAGCAATTTTCCTCCAGGTCCCTGAGGTATGTGATAAACGGTATCTGAATACTAGGATCGGAAGGGATCGTAGGAATTGAAGACCTGCTGCTGCCTCCTATGAAGTGGGAAACCGAGTCCCAGAGAGGGGCATGGGCTTCCCCAAGGGGCAGTTTTGACCAGAAAGAGCCAAACATCCAGGCCATTTGCCCCGGATGCTGTTCCATGGTGTTCCTGCAGTCAGGCCAGCGTGGTGCACGCTGGGAGGGCGGGGGTGAGGGGACCTGGACCCATCATGTGCTGGGGTCCCGAAGCCTCTTCCCATGCCAGCAACGCAAAGCCCACACAAGCTCCCACAAGATAAAGGGGGACTTTTTTTTAAAAAAAGTAAGGATATAGGGGTGTGTTATGGATTCCCAGAGCACAGAAACAGCTAGAGTCGTCCAGGGCCGGGATTCAGGGTCTCTGTGGATGTCAGGACTCTTCCTGGTCCTTGTCTTCATTTCTCCATGTATGCCTGTCAGACTGGCTGTTGTAGATTCGGTCAGTCCTCACTGCAGACTGTGGCCTCACATGGACTCCAGAATGGTCCATGACCGTTCCAACCCCCCCTAACTTAGCTTGCTGGTGCTGTATCTGAATTCCAGAATCTGGAAAGAGAGAGAGAGAATGCCGTCGGCCCAGAGGCCAGGTGTCCGCCCCTGGTCAGTTCGCTCTGCTCGCCAATATGGCTTTGGTGGCCCCTAAGAAGGTGGCTCTGGGGGAAGAGGGTCTGCGCACATGCATGCCTGCATCCCTCGTGGGACCTGTGACTGCCGCCTCTAGGGTTATCAGGAGATGCTGGGTGTAGCCCATCTCAGACGCAGGAAAAAGAAAATGCAGAGATGTAGGTGCCTTATGTGATCATGGGAAGGACATCTTAGCCTGGTCACCAGCAGTGACCCCAGAGCCTCCCCCACCGAAACTGCACCCACTGCCGCCACACCAGAACTGGGGCAGTGGGAGCCAGGATACCACAGATCTGTGAGTTCAAGATCTTCCCATCAGAGCTGTGATCCAGGGACCAAGAGGCCGTTGCCAAGCTGTGTCTCAACTCCCAGAGCAGCACAAACGGGGCACTGGGATGGTGGCCAGGCCTCTGGACAGTCCCTGACATCCACTCAGCTAGTGCTTGGGCTCAGACCCCCTGCGGCAAATCCCAATATCCCAGAGCCCTGCTTGCCGGGAGCGCATCTAGAGCAGCCGAAAGGCAGCCTGGCCCCACCTCGATTCTTCTCAAATTAGGGAGGCTCTTTTGAGTCCAGACCTGGAGCTGCAAGGGAGTCTGGGAGACACCTCTGCAGACACCGGAGGGAGGTTGGAATGGGAGCTGAGGGCCGGCTCAGCACGTCCATGTCCATGAGAACCTTCGGGCAACATGGAGAAAAACAATAAAACCAACCTTTACTGATGACTCAGACCGGACCTGGTAAGGGACCCGTGTGGCTCTGCCTCAGGGAGACCAAAGAGAGGCAGGCCCCAACCCATAGCTTCATCAGGCACCTGCCCCAGCCCCAGCACTGTACCTAGCACCTTATATTAGGTACTTGGGGTACTGCACAGCAGCCCTGCTGGGTGGCTGGTGTAGGTCCCCATTTCCCAAATGAGCACACTGGGGCTCAGATGAGTATGTGCCATGGCTGGGGCAGGTCTGCCCAGCTCCGAAGTGCTGTCCTTTGGTGTCACTGTTGACTTTGGCCAAGAGGGCCCTCTGCTAAGCTGGCGTGTCGGCTCTAGGATGCCAGGGACAGCAGGAAGGAAGGGGAGGGAGGAGGCCAGCTGCTGGGTCTGTGTGGTTTTCAGACACCAGGAATGTGGGAACCCAGGAACCCAGCCACCCCGCCCTGTCATTGTAGGGTTTGCGGAATGTTTAAGGCCAGAGGGCACGCCAGCGGTGGTGGGGGGTGGGGGGGTGGGGGGGCAGTGAGCGTTCTTGACTTTCTCGGTGTTTCTGGGATTAACGGTCTCTAATTTCATGCTCCCTGGGGACTCCAAATTCAGACAAAGCCTTCAGAGGCTGGGCAATGAGCTTTGTACTTTCTGCTTTTCTCTGTTCTCCCCACAGTTCCTGGAAGTGGGTGAGGGGCAGCAGTTCCCTACCATCCCACAGAGGAGGCCGTGGAGGCTCAGAGAGGCTGACCGTCCACCCACTGCCACATAGTGGAGAGTGATGGGGGACAGAACAGCTCTCTCTGCTGGATGCCCTGAGATCCCTGAAGTGGGGTGCAGAGCTGACTAACTTGGGGTCTTTAGAACAAGGGCATTGATGCACCAACCTCAGATGACTTTCTAGCTCTGGGACCCATTTACATCCAGTCCCAGAGTTGGTCGTGGAGCATCCACAGAGCTCAATAGGGGCCATGGGCTCATTCCCAGAACTGGGATGGGGTCTCAGGGATCTGCGCCAGTCAGGGGAGCTCAGCCCCACCCCTTCTCTGTGGCCTGGGAGATCCTGGTCTGCGGGTTGGATCTGTGCCCTCTTCCCCATGAGGGCAGCTGCTTCTGTCGGGGAGCAGGAACAGGGTCCTAGTGGCCAAACCATGTTTCCTGACTGTGCCAGTGTCGGGGGGAGACCAAGCCAAGGCCTCTCCCTTGGAGAAGGCCTCCCAAAGACCTCATGAGCCCCTCAGGCCTCTACTCTGGACTGCCAGATACATCTCTCTGGGCCTTGAGTCCCTGTGTGCCCAGCCCTGCCTGCATCCTCATGTCAGCCTTCAGCAGGGCCTGCCTCTGACTTTGCTGAAGCTTAGTATGTACTTTCTCATCCTCCCTTCCATTCTTCCCCTCCCTCCCAGCCTCAGCCTGGCCACTCAGCATGATTGTAGTCCTGACCTCATCTGCTTCCTGTGGGGTCTCTGCTCGCCCCCTCTAGTGCCCTCAGGATCAAACCCCACCCTCCAGAGTTCAGGATGGGGTCCTTAAGAGGCTTTGGTGTTGGACTTCTGGGTCTGACAGTTCCTAGCTGTGTGACCTTGGGCACAGGGCCTTATCTCTCTGAGATTGTTCTCTGTAAAACCACCCAACCCAGTGCTTGACAATAGTACCTGTTAATGTGGTTGTTAACATCAACAATAGGTAAAATTTAGTGTTTACTCTGCACAAGGTGTTATTATAGACACATCATGTGTGTTGGCTCATTTTCAGTTTTATTTCAGTTCGTGTGAGGCAGGAACCATTGTGCTTCCCATTTTATAGATGAGAAAACAGATACAGAGAGGCTCCATACTTTCCCAAGTTCACACAGGTAGCATATGCCGCAGCTGGGGTTTGAATCTGGCAATCTAGGCACAGTTAACCGTGGAGCTGCTGTGCCTCTCGGAAAGCAATCCATTTCATGGTAAGTCTAAATTTAAGGATAAAACAAAAATGTATTAAAACCCAAAAATTATTCTGAAGTTCGTTTGCCCCAAGGAATAAGAAAACTTTAATGGCTCCCTTTCTCAAGAAGAATTTTCTGTTTAGATCACAGCCATAAGCTAAGGGTAGGAAGCTCTAGTTGGACAGTTGACACTTCTGCTGGCTGGCGCGTAGCAAAAGGACATCCACGGGCCTTGAAATCACGGGACTCAGAGGGCAGGCAAGCAATACAGCTCAGGGTTGTAGGTGTAGGACTCAGGATTTTTAAACTTTGAAGACCTGCATTCAATTCCTGGCACTACCTCTCAATTTCTGAGATGTTTAAGTCCCTGAATTTCACCAAACCTCAGTTTCTTTACCTATGAAATAGGGAAAATGTCCCCTAAAAGTTGACATGAAGAACAAAGAGAATGTGAAAATCACCTCCAAGGTGTGAGGCGTGACACAAATGTTGGGTAATGGTGAGGTAGTCCGTCATCAATCCCCCCCTTGACAAGGCTCCATGTTCCCCTGCATTCCTCACTCCCCCACCCCGTCCCCGCCTCTCTACAAAGGCCAGCCTGGAGGCTCTGTCTCTAATTTTCTGTGAGATTTGGCACAGTTCATTAACCTTCATGGAACTCTTTTTTTCCTCTTTATAAAACTCATGGAGTTAACCAAATGAAACTTATGCCAGGAATGCAGTGTTGGTTCATCGTATGAAAAACAATACACCACGTTGTTAATAAAACCACATGATCATCTCAGTAGAGAAAAAGCACCTAACAAAATCCAACACTGTTTCTGGATGAAAAACCCCAGAACAAACTTGGGAATAGAAGCAGACTTCCTTAACCTGATAAAGGGCATCTACAGCTAACATCGTACTTCATGGTAAAAGACTGAAAGCTTTCCCCTTCAGACCAGGAACATGACAAAGATGTCACTCTCACCACTTCTATTCAACATTGTGCTGGAGGCTCTCGGCAGGACAAACAGGCAAGAAAAAATAAAAAGCATCCAGATTGGAAAGAAATATAAAACTATTCATAGATAACATGATCTTGCAAATAGAAAATCCTAAGGAATCCACAAAAAATTGTTAAGACTAAACTTGCAGGATACAAGAGCAATGTACAAATTTCAGTTATATTTTGGTATATTAGTAATTAACCTGAAAATGAAATTAAAACCATTTCATTTATAATAACATCAAACAGAATAAACTACTTAGGAATAACTTGAACAAAGGTAGTGCAAGACGTGCACACTGAACACTACAAAATATTATTGAGAGAGATTAAAGATCTAAATGGAAAGACATCCAATGTTTATGGATAGGGAGACATCAAGGTCTTTTAAATGACACAAGTCCCCAAATTAATCTTCAGATTCAGAGCAATCAAAATCACCACTAGCTTTTTTTTTTTTTTTTTTTTGCAAGAGATTGATGGGCTAATCCTAAAATTCATATAGGGAGAATGTGGGAGGCCCCAAATAACCAAAACAATCTTGAGAAAGAACAGAGATGAAGGACTCACACTTCCTGATTTTAAAACCTACTACAAAGATGTAATCAAGACTTGTACTGGCAATAAGGACAGTAGTATAGATCAGTGGAATAGAATTGAGAGTCTTGAAATACACCCATACACTTAAAGTCAAGTAATTTTTGACAAGGGTGCCAAGACCATTTGATGGGGAAAGAAGAGTCTTTTCAAGACATGGTGCTAGAAAGATGATCGCCACATTAAAAAAAAAAAAATCCCAAACTCACACTATATACAAAAGATAATTCAATACAAGACACAGACCTAAATGTAATAGCTAAAAATGCAAAACTCTTAGAGGAAAACAAGTGTCCATATTCATGACTTTGGGTTAGACCATGGAGTCTTAAATATAACAAAATCATAAGTAGCTGAAGGAAAGCATAAATTGCACGTCATCAAAACTTAAAACTTTTGTGATTTATAGGACACCGAATGTGAGAAGACAACTCCTAGAATGGAATGAAACATTTGTAAATCGTATTTCTGGTAAGGATCTAGTATCCTGAATATATACAGAACCCTTAGAACTCAACACTGGAAAGACAACCTAATTTTAAAAATGGGTAGAGGATTTGAATAGACCATTCTCTAAAGAAGATATACAAATAGTAAGTCCATGTTAGAAGATGCTTAACATTATTAGTCATCAGGGAAATGCAAATCAAAACCGCAATGAGATACCACTTCACTAGAATGGCTAGATTCAAAAAGAGACAGCAATGTGTTGGTGAGGATTTGGACCCATTGGAACCGTCAAACGCTGCTGTTAGAAATGTAAAATGGTATGCCTCTTGGGAAACAGTCTATCAGTTCCCCCAAGAGTTAAACGTAGAGTCACTATATGGTGCAGCAATTCCACCCCTAGTTGTATGCCCAGGAGGAATGAAAACCTATGTCTACACAAAAACTTGCGCGTGAATATTCATCGCATCAATCATGGTAGCCAAGAAGTAGCAACAATCCAAATATCAATCGAGTGATGAACGGGGAAGCAAACTGGTGTATCCATACAATTGAATGTTATTCATCCATACAAAGGAAGGAAATACTGCTGTGTGCTGCATGCAACGTGGATGAAATTTAAAAACATGTAAGTGAAAGGCAGACACAGAAGCCTACGACTATGATTCCATTTATATGGAATGTCCAAAATAGGTCAGTCTGGTAGAGACAGATTAGTGGTTACCAGAATTTGAGAGAGGAGGGGAATGGGGAATGATTGCTTATGGGTACAAGTTTTCTTTTGGAGGTGGTGAGAAGCATGTGGGAATTACATAGTGGTGATTGGCTACACAGCTTTGTAACATATGAAAACCCACTAATTATACACTTAAATGGGTGAATTTTTAATGTTAATTGTATCTCAATTGCTTTTAAATATAGAGCTGATCAGAAGTGGTGGTACCCAGAGTGTGGTCCCAGCACAGCAGCACGTAGGAACTTGTTAGAAATGGAAATTCTTGGGCCCCTATTCCAGACCTGCCAAACTATTAAATCTGGGGGGGACAGGAGTATCTAATGAGCTCCCCAGGGAATTCAGATTTAAACTCACGGTTGAGGACCACTGGCCTAGAGCTACAATCCCTAGATCTTGTAGATGCCCCTCATTCCAGGGTTCATGAATATCTCGATCATGCAGTGACAAAGCCCTGCACACCACAAGTTAACCACTCCCTTAGTTGGAGTGCCTAGTACGCCATCCAAATAAATCTGTTGAAGTTTTTCATCAACAACTGCATCCGTTCTTAATTTTTACTTCCAGTATGATTAGCCATCTGTTTTGTTACAGTTTATTTTAAAGATTTTTTTCACATAATTGTAATTTTCTACTTCAGAAGGAAAACCTGAGAGCTTAGTGACACAAACGACTGAAGCCCTTCTTTCACTTGTGTTTGTACATCAGTCAGAGTCCATGAGGAGCATCTCTCAGATGTCCCTGACATTGAACTTGAGGGAAAAGCAGTGAGGGCCCTCAGGGACTCCTGGTGGAGGTGGTAGGGGAGATATCCCTAGGTATAGACACTGTCCCATTACCCCTGTCGCTACCCGCCCCAAACTCATTTCACCCATGAATTAGTCCAGACTCTCTCTTTTTGAGAGAGAGGGCATGTGCATGTGGGGGGTGGGGGGAGGGGCAGGGAACAGAGGGAGAGGAAGAGAGAATCTTAAGCAGGCTCCACACCCAGCTTGGAGCCTGACACAGGGCTCAATCCCATGACCCTGAGATCATGACCTGAGCTAAAATCAAGAGTCAGACGCTCAACCGACTGAGCCACCTAGGTGCCCCAGTCCATACTCTTAATGTTAGAGAAACCCAATTCAGGCTGATTTAAGCCAAAAAGCCCACTGTGGCAAGTTCACTGGGAGAATCTACCTTCAGGCAGAGTTGAACATTGGGCTCAGATGGTTACAGAATACTGTCCGTCTGTGCTTTCCCTGGGTTGGCTTTATCCTTGGGCAGCTTGCAGAGATGGCCACCAGCCACCAGCCATCTGGGCTGACATCCCATTGGGTTAATTCAGTGCACAGGTGGTACCTCTGAGTTAAGGATTGCATTCAGCTGCATGTAACAGAAAATTCAAGTGACAGAACCTTTGCCTCAAGGAATTTTTGTTACCTAACAAGAAGCCCTGAGTCTTGCAGCTCTGTCCTATCACCAGTTTCCATTTCTATTCCTCCATCCTTAGTGGCTGGCTTTTGTCTTCAAGGTTGCCAGTTGGTCCTGGAGCTCCAGGGTGCCCATGTCCCACCCAGGAACAAGGAGGAAGACAAAGGGCAGGAGACACATGTCACTAAAGCTTGTCTCTTTTTAAAGATTTCATTTATTTGAGAGAGCAAGAGAGGGGGCATGAGCAGGGGGTGGGGGGGGCAGTGGGGATGGAGAAGAAGAAGCAGATTCCCCGCTGAGCAGGGAGCCCAACAAGGGGCTCAATCCGGGGCGCCTGGGTGGCTCAGTTGGTTAAGCGACTGCCTTCGGCTCAGGTCATGATCCTGGAGTCCCGGGATCGAGTCCCGCATCGGGCTCCCTGCTCGGCAGGGAGTCTGCTTCTCCCTCTGGCCCTTCCCCCTCTCATATGCTCTCTCTCATTCTCTCTCTCTCAAATAAATAAATAAAATCTTTAAAAAAAAAAAAAGGGGGGGGAGGGCTCAATCCTAGGACCCAAGGATCGTGATCTGAGTCACCCAGGCGCTCCGAAAGCTTGTTTCTTATCACAAAAATATTCACTTTCCTGGAAGCTCCACCATACAGACTTCCAAATAGATCTCTTTGTTACAGCTGTGACCTCTCCTACCTGCAAGGAAGCCTAGAAAATTAAGATTTTTAGCTGGAAAATGACTCTCGCAAGCAAAATAGGGTTCCTCTAATAAGAAAGGGACAATGGATATTAGAGGCAGATATTCCTGGCAAAATCCCCAGGGTTGACTCTCTAGTCATGTGCCCAGCCCCAAACCTGTGTAAACCTCCTAGTGGCAAGGGTGTTGTCTTATTCACTGTTGGATTCCCAGTACCTAGAATAGTGCCAAGTCCAGAGAATGCACACGCCACGTATTTATGGGATGCGTGATTAGCCACGCTTGACTCACACCCGAAGAGCTAGGAGGTAGAGTCAGCCCTCCAAACCACGTGAGCTGATGTGGGATGGAGGGTTGGCTCCCTAAAGGAACATTAGCTTGCTGTTACCAGTAGAGGAATGGATGCTGGCCAGATAAGAACAGTGCATGCCCAGTACAACCCAGAAGTGCTCAGACTTGCCAATTTTTAGATATCACGCAAACTACTCATCCAGGAGCACAAACTAACCAATGCAAACTAACCAATCCAGATCCCAGTACTCTAAACCACCTCCTCTGTCTGCCTCTCCCACTCCAGGAGGCGGTATTCCTCTGCCCCCCATCCCCCCAGGGTCAAGTACCAGATAACTAGAGATGGCCTCTAGCCCCCAGAGCCTGCTAAAATTATTCAAACTAGCCAATCCAAAGCCTTCTTACTCTGCCTTGTCTTTTCACGTGGAAATCTCAATAAAGGCTCCTGCCCATGCTTTCCTCCTGCTCCTCCTGCCTCCTGACCAACCCAGGTGCTTCTTCCTGTGACTCAGCATGGCATACCTTGCCTCCTGTTTCTAGGGATCTGTGAATATGAAAACTTTTTTCATGACGATTATTTTTGTCTGCGCGTCTTAACCATACCTGATTAAAACCAATGCTAGGTGCATTTTACAGCACACTAGATGTGGGTTTGGTAAGATAATATGTATTTGGGAATAGCCTCAGACCTTGAATCTTGGTAGGACTCAGGAATCTGTTAGCAATTCCGCCCCCCCCCCCCCGCCCCCCGCCGCCGCCGCCCCGCCAAGGTGATGTGGATGATCAGCAAGAACTGAAAACCAATGATCTAGTCTCATCCTCTCACTTCGCAGATGTGAACGCTGGGGGCCAGGCTGGTGGACATGTCAGGAGACCACATCCTGGGGCAGGAGGTTGTGTGGTGAGCACAGAATTAAAACAAGGTGTGAGATGCTTCCAGCCAGGAAGAAAAGCCCCTCCTACAGCAGGGTGGTTCCTGTCTTCTTAACTCTATTGCTTAGGACCCTTTGGTTGCAAGTAACAAGTGAGCTAGAGCTCACCTGAGCAAGAAAGGGAATTTTATGAGAAAGGTACATAGGTGTTTCCTGGATCTGGTGCAGGTGGGTCTCAGGACCAAGCAGAGCCAGGAAACACAGGATCGGGCCGGCCCCTCTCTCCCTGTCCTCTTCCTTGTCCCTGTGTAAGCCCTTGCCCCTCAGCCTTGCTTCCTCTGCCTGTCCTATCCTCACTTCACAATTCCACCATGCACACTGTCGTCGGTCCCAAGTTCAATGTCCTGGGAAACAAACTGTGATAACGGAGTGTGATTGGAACTACCCTTGGGCCAGTCACAGGCAGGAGCACAAACATGGCTGGCAGAAAATAGCCCCCCTGATTGGGATCGCTGCCAGAGTTGTCCCAGAAATCTCAATCCGAACTCCTGTGCCCAGCAGGGCCTGGGATGGTGGTTCCAGGACATTGGCACCTCCTTTCCCCAGGCAGTTGTGACTGCGTTCTCTGTTTCTACTCCAGTAACAAATCCTCGTGATGTGTTCTGTTCTCTTGGAGAAGTTCAGGAAATTTCTCATTTCATTGGCATGATCTAGAGAAATCCTCTCCAGGGAAAAGGCTTTCAAATGGGAATTCTCACGTCTGCTATGTGAGATTTTAAAAATTCGTTTTTATTTCTGATGGTGTTTTTCCTATTCTTGTCCCTATGTCCTGGGTGGTCCTTGGCCTCCCGTTCATTTCACACGTACTGGGGCTCTGCTGAGAGCACAAGCGTGTAAGGATCTAGCAGGTCCCTGCCTGTGGGCAGCTCAAACTCTGGCTTCAAAACTCATCCCAGTGACTGTGTCACCCAAGCCAACATAGAGAGCCGTGGTCTCCCTAAAATATCCAGAACTGGCTCCGGATTAGTAGTTCCAATAATAATGGTGAGGGGTGCACTGACCGATACTGTCTTGTTCCCAAGCCCCCAGTTTGCTATTATCACCCCCATTCTAAAGTAAGAAAAAGGTTTGGGGGACTGCTTGCCCTGTGATCCGTAGCTGATGAGTTACCCAGTGGGATTTGACCCCCATGTCAGATGCCAGAGCTTTGCCCACTGCCTGTCTTGTCTCTGGCCTTTAGTTATTGCACTTCATACCCAGCAGTCAGGGAACAAAACAGTAAATAAAGTGCTGAATTACACAGTGCAAGCCGTTAGCAAATAGGACAGCGTGTCACCTCCTGCTAATCGTATGCTCCAGACGAGTACAGAAGGCACCCAAAGCTGTTACCAGCTGTTTTTGCACCCTGTCCTGGAAAAGTGTAGATGGGGGATTCGGGCAGTGAGGCCCTAGGTCAGCTTCGCTAGTTTCAATAGCTCACAAATATCCTTAAAAGTCAAAGCAGCTACAGAAGAAAGAGATCACCATGGACTGAGTTAATGAGGAAAGGCTTTCCAGAAGCGTCAGAACAATGGGGGAGGCTGCAGATAGAGGGTGGGGGGTTCAGGGGGGAGGAGTGGGGGGCATAGCATGAGCCCCGTGGAAGTTTTCCACATATGACCATGATGTGTAGCAACAACTATTTCACACACAAGTATCTATAAAAGGGAAACAGAAGTCTCGTAGAATAATATTTAACTCTTACTATATACCCTAACACTATTATTTACTTCTTTTAAAGAATATGCTAGTTGCCATTCACTTAATTGCTCTCACAGTCCATTAATGGATCGCCTCCAACAGTTGAACAACGCAGCAGAACAGGTCTGATGGAGCATTGTTTTATAGAAAACAATGGTGGGCCCTGAGGCTTGCCGGCTGGGTGGGGCCGGCTCAGGGTAGATGTCCAAACCAGATGTGAAACCCATACCAGGCAAAAACAACACAATTTCGTGTCTGTGAAAATAAGAAAATGATCTTCGTGCTGTGGCGTTTGTATATATCTCCAAAGATGCTCCCGGGCACTTAAATGTTCAGGGTTACAATTCCCCGAAGTGGATTCTTCCCGCATATATGGAGTTTTAGGTCAGTTGTGGAGAGGCCCTGCGGCCTAGATGGATGGGGGTGTGGGCTGACAAGGGAAGAGCCGGGAATTTTGGACAATCCAATCAGGCAGGAAACCTCTCTGCTCTTTTTGCAAGGATTACAAGGCACAGAAATGTATGTAGAGAAAGAACTGGGAAGGCAGATGTCTTTCTGATGAAGTTTCTAGGATGAATATGTGAATGGATTTGCCAATTTTTGAGCTAACCATAGTCTGTTGGTTCATTATTATAAGCAGGCTGGGTGTTTTTTTCTTAGTAAATATGCTTTTAATGATTTAGGAAGATTCAAGCCCAGATGTACAGAGCTAACACAGCTCCTGCCAGCCTACTTTGCAGTTTTTTTATTGAGACATAATTCATTTTATCATGAAATTCACCCTCATGAAGTATCTAGTTCAGTGGTTTTTAGTGTATTCACAAAGTTGTTCAACCATTATTATATAATTCCAGAACGTTTTTTTTTTAAGATTTATTTTTTTAGAGAGTGCACATGCGTGCACAAGTGGGCGGGGCAGAGGGAGAGACGATCCCAAACAGACTCCATGCTGAGCGCAGAGCCTGACGCAGGGCTCAATCTCACAACCCTGAGTGAGATCACGACCTGAACTGAAACCAAGAGTCAGATGCTTAACCGACTGTACCACCCAGGCTCCCAATTCCAGAAAATTTTCATTTCTCCGCCCCAAAAACCCCACATCCATGAACAATCACTCCCACCCCCCCAACTATTGATTTTTCTGTCTCTGTTGGATTTGCCTATTCTAGACATTTCATATAAACAGAATCACATAACGTGGCCTTTTGTGTCTGGTCTCATTCATTTTGCAAGTTTTCTAGGTTCATCCATGTTGTAGCATGGGTGGGTACTTCATTCCTTTTTATGGATGAATAACATTACATTGTGTTTATATGCTGCATTTTGTTCATTCATTGATGGATGTTTGGGTTGTTTCTACTTTTTGGCTATTATAAGTAATGCTGATATGAGCATTTGAGTACAAATTTTTGTGTGGGCATATTGAGGAACTGCCAAACTATTTTCCAAGAGGCTGCATGCGCCATTTTACATTCCCACCAGCAGTGTATGAGGGTCTGCATTTTCCCATATCTTTGCCCATATTATTATCTGCCTTTTTTGGTATAGTCATACTTGTGGGTACAAAGTAGTTTTATTTGCCATTTCTTAATGACTAAAGATGTTGAGCTCCTTTTCACATACTAATTGGCTATTTTTATATTTTCTCTGGAGAACCATCTATTCAAATCCTATGCCTATTTTTCAGATTGGGATTTTTTTTATTGTCGAATGATGAGTTCTTTACATATTCTGCAAACTAGACCTTTATGTGATTTCCAAATATTTTCTCCTATCGTGTGGATTGTCTTTCACTTCCTTGACAGTGTCCTTTGCAGCTCAAAACTTTTAAATTTTGGTAAAACCCAGTGTATCTATTTTTTTCTTTTGTTTGTGTTTTTTGGTGTCTTTTAAGAAACCGTTGCCTGATCCAGTGTCATGAAGAGCTGTGCCTTCATGTTCATCTAAATGTTATAGTTTCACCTCATATTTAGATCTTTAATATGTTGAGTTAATTTTTGTATGTGGTGTGAGGGAGGGGTCTAATTTCATTCTTTTGCATGTGGATAGGTTGTCCCAGAACCATTTGTTAAAAAAGACTGTCCTTTTCCTATTGAATAGTCTTGACACCCTTTTTAAATATCAATTCATCTTAAATGGATGAGTTTATTTCTGGACTCAAAATCCTCCTCCACTGATTTATAAATCCTTATGCCAGTAGCATACTCTCTTGATTGCTTGTAGCTTTGTATTAAATTCTAAAATCAGGGCATGTAAGTCCTCCAACTTTGTTGTTCTTCCAGGATTAGTTTGGCTATTCTGGGTCTCTTGCATTTCCATATAACTATTAGAAACAGCTGGTCAATTTCTATTAAAAAAAAAAGGTCAGCTAGGATTTAACAGGGATTGCATTGAGTCTGTAGATCAGTTTTGGGGGAGCATTTCCATTTTAATATTAAATCTTCTGATCCAAGTACAGAATAGCTTTCCATTTATTTAAGGCTTTTTAAATTTCCTTCAATGTTTGTTTGGTAGTTTTCGGCATATAAATCTTATACATCTTTTGTTACATTTATTCCTAAGGGTTGTTTTTGTTTTGTTTTGTTTTGTTGGCTGCTATCGTAAATGGAACTGGTTTTCTTAATTTCATTTTTGGATTGTTCATTGTCAGCATGTAGAAATACAACCTTATTTTGTATATTGATCTTCTTATCTTGCAACTTGGCTAAATTGATTTACTGTAATAGTTTTTTGTGTGTATGTGGACTTTTTACAACGTTCTCTCTACAAGAGAGATCATGCCATATACAAATAGGGATAGTTTTACTTTCTCTTTCCAAGCTGAATGACTTCTTTTTCTTGCCTAGTGTTCCTGGCTAACGCAGTACCATATTGAATAGAAATGATCAGAGCAGACATCCTCATCATGTTGAAAGCTTTCAGTCTTCCGCCATTAACTGTGATGTTAGCGGTGAGGGTTTTATAGATGCCCTTTATCAGGATGAAGAAATTCTCTTCTCTTCCTAGTTTGCTGAGTGTTTTGAAAAGGTGTTGAATTTTGTTAAATGCCTGTCTTTTTCTTTTTGCCTCAGTGGACATGATTATGCAGGGTTTTTTTCCCCCTTATTCTATTGACATGGTATACTGGATGGTTTAAATTTCATATTTGAACCAAGCCTGCATTCCTGGGATAAATCCCACTTGGTCATGGTACATAATCCTTTTTATATGTTCGCTGGATTCAGTTTGCCAGAATTTTGTTAAAGATTTTTGCATCTATATTCATAAGGGATATTGGTCTGTGTTTCTTTTCTCTTGGTGTCTGGCTTTGCTACCAGGATAATTCTGGCTTCATGGAGTGAATGGGGAGCTGTTCCTTTCTGTTCTACCTTTTGGAAGAGTTGTGAAGGATTCATGCTAAATCTTTTTTAAACATTTGGTAGACATCTGGTCCTGGCCTTACTTTAAGGAAAGTTTTTCTGTTTGTTTATTTTGTTTGTTTGTTTTTTTACTATGTCAATCTCTTGTTATAAGTCTTACTGGATTTTTTTTTTCTTTTTTAGTCAGGTTTGGTATCTTTATCTTTGTAGGATGTTGTCTGTTTCATCTAGGTTATGTAATTTGTTGGCACACTATTGTTCATAGTATTTCTTTAATAATTCTTTTTATTTCTGTGAGGCACGTAACTGTCATCCTCTTTCATTCCTGATTTTAGTAATTTGAGTCTTCTTTTTTTTTTTCATGGTCAGTCTAGTTAACAGTTTGTCAATTTCATTGATCTTTTATTTTTTTAAAGATTTTATGTATTGAGGGAGAGAGAGAGAAAACAAGTGGGGGGGAGAGGGAGAGGCAGGCTCCCCACCGAGCAGGGAGCATGATGGGGGACTCAGTCCCAGGACCCTGACATCATGACCTGAGCCAAAGGCAGACGCTTAACCAACTGAGCCACCCAGGCACCCCTCATTGATCTTTTTAAAGAACCAACTTTTATTTTCATTGATTTTCTTTTTTTAAAAAATTCTATTTTATTCCACTTTAATCTAGATTATTTCTTTTCTGGGGCTTACTTTGCTCTTTTCTTTTTTTTTTTTTTTGTCTTAAGGAGGAAGATTAGGTCATTGATTTAAGCTCTTTCTTCTTTTTTAGTATGGTCATTTATAGCTATAAATGTCTAAGCACTGTTTTTCCTGCATCCCATAAGTTCTGGTATGTTGTGTTTTCATTTTCATTCATTTCAAAGTATTTTCTAATTTCCCTTGTGATTTCTTTTTTGACCTATTGGTTATTTAGGAGCATGTTCTTTAATTTCTGCATATTTGTGAACTTCTAGTTTTCCTTCTGTTACTGATTTCTAAGTTTTTTCCATTGCAGAGTGGTTGTAGGACATACTTCATGTGACTTAAATCCTTCTAAATGTATCAATGCTTGTTTTTATGACCTGAGGTGTTGTTTATCCTGAAGAATGTTTTATGTGAGCTTGAGAATAATGTATATCCTTCTTGAATGTATATGTTAATGTTTTTCATCAGATTTGGGAACTTTCTGAATGTGAGTTCTTCGGGTATTTTTCCTGCATTTTTTTCCCTTTTTCTTTCTGTTTCTGAAACTAGATCATCTCAGCTGGCCTATCCTCAAGGTCATTGATTGATTTCTTCTTCCTGCTTAAATCTGCTGTTGAGCCCCAACAGTGAATTTCTCAGTTATTTTACTTTTCAACTCCAGAATTTCTCTTGGTTCTTTTTTATGGTTTTTACTTCTTTATTGATAGTCTCTGGTGAGAAATCATTCTCTCCTCTTTAGTTTTTTTAGACATTTTGTGAATATGTTTAAAACAGCTAATATAAAGTCTTTGTCTAGGGGCACCTGGCTGGCTTGGTCAGAAGAGCGTGCTACTCTTGATCTTGGGGTCATGAGTTTGAGCCCCACGCTGGGTGTAGTAGAGATTACTAAAATGAATGAATAAATGAGTAAATAAGTAAATAAACAAACTTTAAAATAATAATAAAAAGTAGGGCGCCTGGGTGGCTCAGTTGGTAAAGCGACTGCCTTCGGCTCAGGTCATGATCCTGGAGTTCCTGGATCGAGTCCCGCATCGGGCTCCCTGCTCGGCGGGGAGTCTGCTTCTCCCTCTGACCTTCCCCCCTCTCATGTGCTTGCTCTCTCTCATTCTCTCTCTCTCAAATAAATAAATAAAATCTTTAAAAATAATGATAATAATAAAAAGTAAAGTCTTTGTCTAGTAAATCCAATGTCTGTAATTCCTCAGAGGTAGTTTAGACTGATTTTTTTTTTCCTGTGTATGGACCATACTTTCTTCTTTCTTTGCATGTCTCATAATTTGATGTTATTGTTGGAAACTGGCCATTTAAAATAATATAGTTTGACAATGCTAGAAATCATATTCTTCTCCCTTCCCAGGGCTGCTTGTCACTGCTATTTATTGCTGTTGTTTGTTTAGTCACTGTTTTCAGGTAATTCTGTAAAATTTGTCTTCTTCATTGTGTGTGGACACGGAAATATCTGCTAGGTTCTCTTAAGGTCATCTAATGATTGCACAGAGATTTCCTTAGATGCCTAGACCAAGTAAGTCTTCCAGTCTTTGCCGTTAAGTTCTGTGTGTGTTTGGGGACACACCTTCAACACTGAGGCAGATAGTTCACAAATCTACCTTAGTTTTTACTTTCTTACTTGCTCAGAGCCTCAACATTAGGCAGAGGTGAAAGCTTAGGGCATCCTCAAATCTTTACTGAGCATGCAAATATCAGCGGGCACAGCCCTATGCATACTCATGGTCTTTTAGATTCCCAAATATGTGGGAGCTTTGCAAAGCCCTCTATAGATATCCCATTCCCCAGTTTTGCCTTTTAAGCTGTTTGGCCAGTTCATTGTTTGTCTCAACTGTTACCCAACCACCTTGGACAGTGTGATGTTGAACAGTTGCCTCTGATTGTTTTCAACAAATGCCCCAAGGAAAATGCTATTCACACTGGCTGAGCTCTGATTCAGGAAAAATAAAGACAGCCTTGAAAGTGGGATCTTCCAGAAAACCACCAGAGAGGTCAAATAAAGCCAGTTCTCTGAGAATGGACTTGGAAGAAGCTTCAGCCCTGCCCCCTGTGGTGGATGCCAGGATGCTGGCTCTCAAGGCGACTCCAGAGCTGGTGGAAGGGACTGGAAAATAAAGCAAGTTAAAACTCCACAAAGCTCACTGTTCTCAATGAGATCCTGCCAATTTTCTTAAGGAAACTCTGCTGGAATTACTACATGCCTTTGGTTAATTTCCAAAGTTCTGAAAAAGGCTGATTCTGACCATTTTTGCCCGTGTTCTCATTGCTTTGTGGAGGAGAGAATCCTCAGAAGTCCGTCCTCCATGATTTCATTGGCGTGGCCAACAAGCTAATTTTGAGCCTGCATGTGCCCACCGTACTCAGTGGCTAATTAAGGACACTATGCTTGCACCCAGTGGCTTAGTGAGGCCACTTTTCCGTGGTTGAATTGTTTGTGGATTCTGTTGGTAGGGGCCAGTGGGGTCACGCCTGCCAGCCAGACACTGAGTATTTTAGTCTTGTATCTACAACAAGCAGAGTATATGACCTTGGAACAAAGGAGCTGAGATTTCCAGAGTACTAACTATATGCCACAGTGTGTGCTGGGTCTTTTTTGTACATTATATCATGTCATTCTTGCAACAACCAAGAAAGAAAATGTTTCCGTTTAATGGATGAAGAAACTACTAAAACACAAAGTGATAGGCAGGTAGACTAGTAGGTGTGTAACCTGGTATATGTTTCTCTCCTCCCCCTTCTGGCTCCACCCCATCCCACTGCAGAGGCAAGAGGGGACAAAGCCAAGTGGGTGTTCACCTGGCCACTCATCTTCCTCCTGTGCATCACCATCCCCAACTGCAGCAAGCCCCGCTGGGAGAAATACTTCATGGTCACCTTCATCACCGCCACGCTGTGGATCGCTGTCTTCTCCTACCTAATGGTGTGGCTGGTGAGTGGCGGAAGCGGGGGTGGGCCGTACAGACAGCCCCTGCCCAGCACCTGCTGGAGGTGGGAGAGCTGGGTTCAAGAGCGACCTCAGACACGGTGGTGCCACCTTGAGCAAGTCGCCTCCCTTTGCAGACGTTGGCTTATTTCTCAGTAGAAGGGGGTTTCAGCAGAGGTGCCTGGGGCTGTGCTTGGCACCAGGGATACCCGGATAGACACAGCATGGCACTGACGTTCAAGGCAAGCGTGGGAGCAGGAGAAGAGATTCTGAGATCCGCTGCTCAGGTGCGATGGGAAAAGGAATATGGCGGGAAGATCTCTGGAGAGCTAGTGCCTAGTCCCCCTTCCTTTCCAGGGCCCCTGGGGGAAGGTGAGGGAGACAAGTCAGTGGGAGAGGAACACAAGGCAGTCTTTTCTGTAACCCCTACCAATAAACTCATTTGGTCCTCATAACAACCCAGTGGGATAGGGGTTTTTATTTTGCCCATTTTACAGATGAGGAAACTGAGGCATCCAGATTGAGTAATTGGCCCAGTTGCACAATTATCAACTATTATACGATTAGTTACATAATCAGTAAATTCTAGAGTTGGGCTCCTGAGTCCATGATCTCAATGACTATCCCGAAATGCCCCTCAATTTCTTATGGAGTTTTCAGATGCCATTTGGACTGAAGTTTTGCAGGCAGAGAGGCTTTGGCATAGCTCTTTGTAAGCACCTCTGACCACGCGTGACAGCTCCCTGTACAAACCTTTCATTGGCTGTGGGTGGGGGGCGGTAAGCAGGAGCCCCTTTCCCCGTTGCTCCGTGTACCACCCTGTGGGGAGGGGAGGGCTGTGGGGTCACATGGAAATGCATTTGAATCCTAGATCTCCCACTTACCAGCCGTGAAACTCGGCAGGTGACTCAGCTTCCATGAGCCACGGTCACCCCCTCTGCAGAAGGGGGACGACCGTCCCCATCTCACAAGTTCATGGGGAGGATGGAGTTCTCTGCTCAGGCTTTGTGGTTCGAGTTGGCAGCATGTCTGATCGATCGTAACTATCGATAGCAACTGTTTTCACCATGAGATACAGCCAGGGCTGCGTCCATGCTTTGTCCAGACAAAGGTTAAAATCCTCATAGATGCCGGTGTGTGTGTGTGTGTGTGTGTGTGTGTGTTGGGGTGTGGGAAGAGTTGAAAACAGCTACTATCCAAACCCCCAAGTAGAGGATAATCAAGGATCACGAAAACGATGCCTTATGCGAATTGCCCTTGTAAATGGACATTTTTCAGAGAAGGTTAACACCAGCCCATCTTTATATTTGATAGAAGGATCCAGGGAATTCTCTTACTGAAGTACATTCCCAAAACAACACTGTAAGGGAAAAAAAGTATTGCATGACATCTGAGGAGTAGGTATGAGAATTAGGAAAGATCAAATTAATGAATGGGTGAAACTTTCTCTTCTCCAGTTACTGGAAACAACAGTATTATGAAATCAGCTCTGCTCATTCGCTGTGAGGCCAGATGTTTAACGACACTCACATCCCCATGACCTCGAGTCAGCCCACCTGCACTTCTTAAAGTAGAGAGAGTCTGGAAGTAGCTTGCCTGGGGTCACAGGAACTGCTTGGCTGGGGCACCCTTACCTGTGGCTTTGAACTTCAGCCCGCCTCAGTTTGGGGGAAATGGAATGACCCTGATGGTAGAAATTGGTCAAGACGATAGCACCCCATGTTAGCCTTCATTTGGGGCCATGAGCTTGCTTTCCTTGTGACCTGATGGGGGCCGCCAGGGAGCAATGGCATCTCATCTGCCCACCCCTTACTCTTACCACCTTTTATATCTCTCACCCCTAAGGCTTCAGGGAAAACAATTCTTGAATGTCAGTGTGAAGGGAGGGACCTTGGAAAGGGATCGTCCTGCCCAGCACCCTTGCACCACTGGGGAGACTGAAGGCCAGAGGGGGGCCACGACTTCCACAAGGTTGCACAGATAGCCCCAGAGCTCTGGACTCAGTTCTGCTCCCCTATCGGAAGCCTGAGTATCAGGTGGGCTCAGAGGGCCCAGGGCTAGAGTCCGGGGCAATGCCACACACAGGCGGCATCTCTAGTCTGAAGCACCCTGGATGGTGTGTGCACGCACGCACACACACACACACACACACACAAGACCTTCCTTCTGTTCTTCCATCCTTCAGCTTCTTAGCCACGTAGTTCAGTGATTTAAGGGGGGGAATGGAGGCATCCCCCATAATGCCAAAATAACCCAGGCTCCTGTATTGACGACGTCTGGCATCCCCCAAAGAAAGCCTGTCAGCCACGGCCTGGTTGTACTTGTGGAGATCTCGTTCATGGCCAAGGTAGACTGAACATTGCTGGATCAATGGTTCAGTTTTGCCCTCCTCGGTGTCTGAAAGAGAAGGGAAACATACATCTGTGAACATCTTGCACAGGCCAGGCACTGTCATCTCACATTTTCTCACTTAATCTTTATTAGCAAGCCCATTTTGCAGATGAGGAAACTGAGGCTCAGAGAAGCAAACCAGCTTCTCCTAAATCACACAACCATTCGCTAGGATTGGAGCCATCAGTCGAGATGCGAACAACCGTAAGAGGTGCCACGGTTCCCATTGTAGAGATGGGAGGGAGGGCAAGCCAGAGCTAATGGGGTTACCCAAATGCTTCTAGGGCTTTCCATCTGGCTCCTGCTCAGGGCGCCAGCCATCTCTCGAGTGTCAGGAATTTCTCAGTAGAGTGTGTGACTGCATCAGGATCCTTTGATCCGAAAGTTCTATTTCTTGGAGCTTTTCCTAAGAAGGCAGTAAGATAAGGACCCAAAGATGTACACACAAGGTGCATGATATTGAGGTAGGAACATGGCCTTTAAAGTCAGTAAGACCTGGCCCAGAATCCCTGCTCCACCGCTCACCAGCTTCTTGCCCACAGGCAATGCTGCATAACCTCTCTGAGCCTCAGTTTCCCTGGGCGTAAAATAACTGTAACCACAGTGCCCCCTCACCAGTGGGTGGTGATAATAGAGTACCTGAGACTGTATACGCAACATACCTGGGAAAGCACCTGGTATACAGTATGTGCTCAATACACGTTATATGCTGTGAGGTCGTAGGAGCAAAGAAAGAGACCACCTCACTGTCCGATGGTGAGGGATTGGCTAGAACCATTCAGCCACGCCATGAAATCTATGGGGGGCCACCATAGGTCCAACCCAGCATGGACCCCCACACATCGGTTTGAAATAGTATCAAAGATGATGACACGAGGTGGAAGGGTATCCACAGCGTCTAACACACACACACACACACATACACACACCCCCACCCACCCACCCACCCACCAAAAAGAAGGTCAAGGATATATTCTAAAGCAAGAGTTTTCAAGTGTGGTTCCCAGACCAGTAGCCACCTGGGAACTGGGTAGGAACGTAAACTCTCGGGCTTCACCCCAGGCCTCCTGAATCAGAAACATGGGGGGCGGGGGGAGCAGTCTGCATTGTAACCAGCCCGCCAGAGGCTTTTCCACGGGCTCGAGTTTGAGAACCATGGGCTGACAGAAAAGGCTAATAGTGGTCGTCTGTGGGTCTTGTTTTTATTTTCCTTCAGTTTCTAAATGTTTTAAAACAGCAAATAGAACAGCAGTCCTACGTTCCAGTTAGAAGCACTGGGAATAAGCAAAGGTCCTGGGTATTCCTCCCGGAGTTCATGTCCCCCCGCCCCCCCGACTCTTCTGCAGGTGACAATTATTGGATACACGCTTGGGATCCCCGATGTCATCATGGGCATCACTTTCCTGGCAGCGGGCACGAGTGTTCCAGACTGCATGGCCAGCTTAATCGTGGCGAGACAAGGTAAGGGTGGTGCCCCTCCAGCTGTGAGCATCACCGGGCAGGCCCCCCTGTCCCTACTGGGGTTAGAGTTCATGGCCCTTCTGACCAGTAGCTGTTCCATCCTGCTATGGAGCCGGCTGATGAGGGGAAAGCATCATGCATCCGAGTCCATCCATGGAGAGAGAATACGACAGCCATAAACACCTCCATCCAGATCTCTAGAACCATTTGCTTCTGCAGACTTGGATCAAAGGAACTTGTTCTGAAATCACCAGTCTGGCATTAAACAGAGCTGAAGCCCTGACTTCTTACAGCAAATACAATAGTAACAAGAAGTCTTCGGGTCCCAGGAAGGCAAAGGGAGAGGGGTATCGTGTACCTCCAACTGTTTTCCTATTCTTAAAATTCTAGAACATGGATACGGGTTTGGTTACTTGGTTGGTTGGTTAGTGGTTTTTCTTTGGGGCTCACTACCTGACACGGGTTAAGCAAGGTAAGGAGTACCTGTATGCTCTTTAATGCAGAACAAAAGCCCCATAAAGGGCTGACCTTTATTGATTGTGGTGTGTGTGCTGGTGAGGCCAAAACCCAGCATGAACCCCCACACATTGTCCTCCACAGATGAAAGTGTGAAAGTATGGGGGGCGGGGCGCTGGGGGCCAATAATAGAATGACACCTCAGAGGAGACAGAAAAGAAGTGCCCAAGGGGAAAGTGGGCTCTGGCAGGCAGGAAGTGACATTTTATTCCTCCCAAGTTAGGAGAAAAGGGTTGACTGAGGGGGTCAGTCGGTCCTGAGAAGACCTGAGATGAGGGGAGAGAAGTGTGGGAGTGTGGTTGACATAGGCCGGAGGCTTGTGGACAGTGGGGACAGTGGGGACAGCAACTGAGGGGAACGAGGTTTAATTGAGTGACCTCTGAAGTGAGTATATTCACTTCCTAGGCCTGTCATAACCAAAACACCACAACGGGGTGGCTTAAAAGAAGAGACTGGTAGTTGCACAGTTCTGGATGCTAGAAGTCCAAAATTGAGGTGGCAGCCAGGCCACACTCCCTCCAAAGGCTGTAGGGAAGGGTCTGTTCCAGGCCTCTCCCTGCAGCTTCTGGGGGTGGCCGGGCGGATGGCTTAGGGCTGCGTCACTGTCGTCTCTGCCTCTGTCGGCACGTGGTGTTCATCCCTCTGCGTGTGTCCGTGTCCAAACTTCCCTCTCCTTATGAGGACACCCGTCATTGCATCGGGGCCCATCCTAATTCAGTATGACCTCATTTTAATTTGATCACATCTGCAAAGACCCTATTTGCAAATAAAGCCCCAGGCACAGGTGCCGGGAGGACACGAGCTGCGGGGAGGGCACTGTTCAACCCGGTGCAGTGAGGACTAGGAGAGCCACCGAGCGTCGAGGGCCTGGCTGATGTTCAGTGGCGTCAGCTTGGCCAAGTGGGACTCAGGCATACCCAGCTCCAGTGACACACACGTGAGAGATGACAAGTTCACCCAGAGCTGGGGTTGCCGGGTGGATGCAGGGAAGGTCAAGGGGTAAGAGAATGTGCTGTTGAAACAACCAACCCTGGAGTCCAGGCTGGTTGGGGGCTGGAGTCATGATGCTGGAAGGTGAAGGCCTGGGCGGTGAGGTCAAGAAAGGGCTCTGTAGGAACCTGGGCTAGGTGGGGTTCTGAGGGAGGACATCCTATCAGGGTGACTCCTGTGGAACGCGGAGGGCACAGAAAGTGAGCGAGGGCAAGGCGCAGGTGGAGTGTATCATCATGAAAGTGACACCAGGGTCACTGGCCGAGGATCCAGCAGACATGGTTAAAGCATGGACACTTTCTTCGTGGCAAAGGGTCCAGAAACCTCTGCTCAGAATCCATTGCACAAGCAGACCATGCCACGTGCTCTAACGTGGAGATCCTGCATCCTAGGCTCCCGAAGGCTCGCAGCTCCACGTGTGGTCCAGGCTGGCGGCGGCAGCAGCAGCTTGACCAGGGAGCTTGTAAGAAATGCAGAATCTCAGGCCGCCTCGGTGGCTCAGTGGGTTAAGCATCCGACTCTTGGTTTCGGCTCAGGTCATGGTTGTGAGATTGAGCCCCACGTTGGGCTCTGTGCTGAGCTGAACGTGGAGCCTGCTTCAGAGTCTCTCTCCCCCTGTGCCCCTCCCCACCCCCTGCTCTTGCTCTCTCTCCCCCCAAAATTAATTAATGAATTGATTAATTTAAAAAAAGAAATGCAGAATCTCGGGCCCGCCCCAGACCCACCGCCAGGCCCCCAAGTGAGTCCTACGCTCGTGAAGTTTGAGAAGGTTGCCCTAAGTTTCCTTGATAGGCAGCACTGGCGCAGGGTGGGAAGTCTGCCAAATCTGAGACCCCCTCCTCCTCTCCTCTCAAACTCGGGCGTCCGCGTACCTCCTGACCCATCGAGCGGGTGCTGCATCCTCACCAGAGGCGAGTAGCTGGCCCAAAACCGCTGTCGCACGTCCCTGCGTTGTTCCAGAGACTGAGACGCTGGGAAGCTGATGCCCCGGGAGTCAGCGCCCCAACACCACCACCAAGATTTTAAAGGCACCCAGCATGGTGCCGAGACAGGGAGGAAGAACGTGAGGTCCCTGAGGGAGGCACTGGGTCCTGGAGGTCCGCAGGTGACAGCAACAGGGCAGGAGGAGGGGGTAGCCCAGTGTCCCCCCACGGGGCCGGTGCTCAGACGGACGCGAGCCGGCTGTCCGGGTGCAGGGCCGAGCGGCTGCAAGCTTCTCAGGGACCCAAGCCGTCTTAGGGCTGCAGACATTCGTGTTCCAAGCTCGTTCGTTGCATGCACACTTGCATTTGTGCCGGGTTCTGACGGTCATGTCAGGTGAAAGCTAGGTGGCCCCGTTAGAGCAGATGGCAGGCAGCCGGAGTCTTATCTGTACGTTTGTTTTCTAACTTTTAATACCCCTCGAGCTGTTAAGTCCTTTGATTGTGTGGCTAGCATGATCCCAGCCAGCTGGGCAGGAAGCAAAGGATGATGGCGAGGCCCCTAGCCTCTTAAGATGCTTCTAGTCTAGTTGGGAGAAAAGAGTTTACCCTGCAGAAGCCTCCAGGGCATGAGACCCGATGCCTTATCCTCTGAGCGCAGGTCATGGGGCCATCACCTGGGCTCTGTGAAGGATGCTGGACCACTCACAAACTGTGTGACTTCGAGCGTGCCCCCAAGCCTTGGTTCCGTCATATGCCATGAGGACAATGCCCCCTCCCTCCCAGGATAACTGGGAGGATTCAATAAGGTGACACACATAGTGGGTCCTCAGAGCACATAGTGGGTCCTTGGGGAACATCAGGGGACCGACCCAGCAGGAGAAATGATAAAGGGCCCTATATTCGTTTCCCAGGGCTGCCATAACAAAGCACCACAAAGAACAGAAATGTATGGTCTCAGGGTTCTGGAGGCTAGAAGCCCAAGGTCAAGGTATTGGCAGAGTTGGTTCTTCCTGAGGGCCGTAAGGGAGAATCTGTTCCAGGCCTCTCTCGCTGGCTTGTAAATGGCCATCTTCATGTTCCCTCTCTGCTGTGTCCAGGTATCCCCTTTTGTAAGAACACCAGTCAGATTAGGGTCTACCCCAATGACTCTTTTTAAGTTGATGATCCTATAAAGATCCTATCTTCAAATGCCACATTCTGAGCTATTGGAGGTTAGGACTCTAACACAGGAATCTCAAGGGTCATCATTCAGCCCCTAGGAGGCCCCTTAGACTTCATGGAGTGGATTTAGACCTCATAAGAATTTTCTGAAATGTGGGATCCATGAAGAAGGAATTCCTTTCTGAAGAATAGTGCTACTAGGACACAAATAGGGGTTTCCAGCAACCTAATCTTGGTGAATGACACGTGTCAATTGTCTGCTCTAGGCCTTGGTGACATGGCGGTCTCAAACACCATAGGAAGCAATGTATTTGACATCCTAGTGGGACTCGGCATACCGTGGGGCCTGCAGACCATGGTTATTAACTATGGGTCCACGGTAAGTTCCTCCCACTGCCTTGTAAGCCTTATAAGTCTGGCGTGGACGCCAGACACGAGCACTTGATGGGGACAGATGGTGGCATTGGCCCTGTTCCAGCAGAGAGCCCCAGGTGACACACTGCCCCCCCCATGGCACCCTGGCACCCACTTTCCATGAAGACCTCTGGAACAGCCTGAGGGGCACCTGCAGGAGGAAGCCCCCATGTGCAGCCACCCCACACCTCAGCCCACGGACACGTGTGTCCCCTCCTCATCGGTTCCTTCCCAAGCAGAGTGGAGACTTAAATCCACGGTTAGCTGACCCTCCCGCACTACAGGCTCACCGTGAACACCCTATCCTATGCTTTCCAGAAGGAATACACGACGGTGCCCTGGGCTCTCAGAACAGGGCCCCGAGCAGCCCCGAGATTCAGGGCGTGTGTGTTTGTTTTTCCAGGTGAAGATCAACAGCCGGGGTCTGGTCTATTCCGTGGTGTTGTTGCTGGGCTCTGTCGCTCTCACTGTGAGTCTTCCGGTTCTGGAATTGTCCTTCATTCCATCTGATCCTGCATCGTTACTTGCAATGTCTCTGAAACCCATCTCTCTTCCCTCTGGCAGCGAGGGATGACACTGAGAAAACACAGATTCACAGAGCCCTCCAGACGCAGTTTGCACCCAGAACGTTGGCACCCCCCCCCCACTACATTTTTCCCCGAGTGACTAAGAAGTCACCAGAGCAAGTGAACTGCATCCCGGTCTCCCCACTGCCCCATCCGTCTCCCCTCACTACTGCCAGGAGGAGAGAAGTTTCCCCCAGCCTAGCCAAGCTGACAGAGGGGGGACATGACTGTCAGGCCTCAGGACTGGCACGTGAGTAATGCTGAGGTCGCCTTACTCCACGCGCCCGGGCTTGAGCTACACACTGTACCTCTGCTTATTTTATTCAATCCTTACAGCCACGTGATGATGCTGTTCCCATTTGGCAGAAGAAATCGAGGCCAAGGGGTTGAGTACCTTGCCCAAGGTCACAGGGGTAGGAAATGGGAAAGCTGGGATTTGAACCCAGATCGGTCTGTCTCTATAGAACCCATGGCCTTGCTCTGATGGGGTAACTGTGATCCAGCCCTTAGGAAGTCTCCATTCAGAGATAAGAAAGAAAGGCATGAAGTGCGGGAGAGTCTAGAAGGAATGTAGAATGAGGATGTGTTACAAACACACACACACACACGTGCACACACGCACACACATACCACCCGCCCCCCCCACCCCTGAAGTTAGCCAGGCTGTGAGCCAATAGATGCATTAGAAGTTTTGCCTAAGAGGGCTGAGGATGCCAAGTTCTGCAGCAAAGAGGACTCCGAGAAGGTCCCTGATTGTCACGAGAGAAGGTTCCCTGATTGTCGCGAGAGAAGGTCTGGGCAGGGAGGAGGCCCTTGGTGCCGGGCTGGGCCTTGAGGACACTCAGGTCCCCAGGAAGTGGTGTGCCAGCTCGAGGTGGGCCGTCCCACGGGGGCAGCTGCCATGTGTCCCTGGAGCCTGTGGGCCTGGGTCAAGGGCAAGACCGGACCACGGATGTGCCTTGCAGTGACACTCTGCCCTTGCCCACATTTTGGAGAAAGTTCTGGGGTCCGTAGCGTGTGTCTAGTTTTCCAGGGAAAATGCCTGGACAACTGCATTCATTCCTCTGCCCCCCCACCCCCACCCCCGGGCCCATCCTTGCGCTCTGTCCCTCCAGGTCCTCGGCATCCATCTCAACAAGTGGAGACTTGACCGGAAGCTGGGCGTCTGCGTGCTGGCCCTCTACGCTGTCTTCTTGTGCTTCTCCATCATGATCGAGTTTAACGTCTTCACCTTCGTCAACTTGCCCATGTGCCAAGAAGACAATTAAAGCCCAGGCGCTGCACCCCCTCTCCCCGCAGCCCCGGGAGCTGTTCTGGACTCTCCGGCGCCGGTGTCCTCGCTCTCTCCCCTGCCCCACCGCCAGTCTCTCCTGCCTCGGTGGTCACCTTCTGCTCTTCCACACGCTGGAAGGAAGGGCCGTCGTGCTCGTCGTCTGGTCACGAGCCGGGCCGCTGGGCGGTGGCCTCCTCCTCCTCGGAGCTCTGCCCTCCCCACGCAAGGCAAGACTGAGGGGCCGCTGCCGAGCCGCCTGGCAGCCCCCTGAGCTGGCAGCCACAGGGGTGCGGCGGGCCCCTCTCCTCTCTCAGACACTGTAGTGAGGACTTCCATGTGCAATGTGTCTCTCTGTCGCCTCGGGAGTGAGGCGGCCAGGAGAACGGGAGGTCCCCTGGGACAAGTGCAAAACGGGAATGTCGCTCTCAAGTGTCACCTCTGGGCCGGAGGGTGTGAGTCCCTCAGGCCGCATGTGCGCCTCCGACCTCGGCTAGGAGCACTCACAGTTTGGAGGGGACAAGGCCTCACCCTGCTGAGCGTTTGGAGGGGGCCCCCCAAGGGCAAACACTCCACCCCTTTCTCTGGAAAAATCGGAAGACTTGAAAGCGTCTCACAGCCAAAAGGAGAAACACACGTGAACTTCCTTGTCACTTGTATTGAGGCATTCAGAGAACAAGCGATGAAATATTAAAAATAAAATGTCCTGTAGATCATCATACTTGAAAAAATAGCATTCCATACAAAAAGGCCATGCTGAGGACCAAAAAAGGTAACACTCCATGGAAAACGAACCCTATGTGTATCGTGTTGCGCTGACACCAGGACGTTCGGTTTGGAATATAGAAAAGCACGAAAGACTAACATCTACCTGGGTGCTAATTCAGAGACGCGGCGGAGATGGTAGTTTGCGGCCCTACAGTCCAGACCTTCTGTGTGATGAGGCACAACGTCCATGTGGGGTTGTCGTCCCTTTGTTAAGTGCTCTCCTCTCATAAGCCACCCTGTTGCAAGACCCGATTGTCTCTATGCCCAGCAAATTTCATAGCCTGCTGAACTGGAACGAGTGAGCCACACGTAAGGGGTAAAAACGAGAAGAGAGATTTCCTGGGGGGGGAAAAAATTGCTCTCTGTTCCCGGGAGGCAAGTATGAAAACCATAACTTGGCATTTTGTAGAGCTAAGTTTCTTGAGCCTTAGAGTTGGCTGCCCGTGAAGGGCCAAGGATGAGAGGCGGAGTCACAAAGAGAAAAAAAATACTAAACAATTTTCACCTGCTTCGTACCTCTCAGATCTGTATTAAAAAGATTTATGAACAAACCATCCGTGGTTTCTAAAAAGAAAGCACAATTCGCTTTATATAGAGGGGGTTTTTTCTTATTTTTTTAATATTTCTATTGCAAAAGTCTATCGGATTTGATGCACTTTTAATAACTGGGGTATTCTGCCTAGAAGAATGTGTGGGAACTGGCCCAGATAGGGTGAGGAAAGAAGGGTTTTAGTGATTCACCAATAATCAGTCATGGGTGATGAGCTGAAATACAATAGCTAACTCCCTCCTGAAACCCAAAGGTTGTGACCTGAGGTAGACTTCGTGGCTGTGCTTGCTAAGGCCTCCTGAATTTCAAAGGAGGAAGTGCTCGCGTCTGTGTCCTTTCAGCGAGCGTGAGCCTAAGACAGGAGGGAACTCGGTCCCCAGGCTTCTGTTCTGGATCCGCATCAGTGTCAGCAGCTACGCCACACCAAGGTTCCTCTTTTGTTTCTCTACCTAGATTGGGTTCAGTGGTCTTCAAGTTGAGGGCAAAGGTGATTTTCCTAAGAAATTAGCTAAGTGGGAGGCCAGTGGGATTGTTGGTATAAACTTGACAAGCGCAGGAGTTCAGAGCCCCAGGACCTCTCAGCATAGCTCACCGTGTCCCTTTGGTCTTAACGGCCTCATCTGGGCTTCAAAGTGTGTCCATCTCCATCTCAGTTCTCAGAATTGCCCTTTGATGTCCATAGGGGTGATTCTCCCCGTTTAACAGAAAATGTAGTCTTGGGAGAGGTCGGGTGACTCTAGGCAGTCAGTAAGTAGCAGAACACTACTCATCACCCCTCCCTGGGCGGCCAGTGGGTTGGCCATCCTTGGTGGGGGGTGGGCGGAGGCCTAGCCTCACCCTTGTGGTTGGTTCTCACTGTTTAAGTTAAAACTTCGGCAAATATTTAATTGACTCCCGGTGCCCCAGCTCAGATCCTAATAGCTGTCCCTATCTGGTGCCCCTGTTTTTTTTCCTGGTAAAGACCAAAAGATATTTTTATCTACAAGGCACAGGCCACGTGGCCCCCAGTGATGTCCGTGCTGGATTCACTTCTCTGAATCCTTGCGTAGCTTCTAGAGAACACATCCTAATTACCTGCCTCTTCCTCAGGAGAGTCCATCTGAGAGGATACAGTATCCTACAGTGGCAGTTTGAGACGAAAAAGATAATAGTGTTTCTATTCTAGTACCTAGAGCACTCCTGCTGGCTAATTCTCTCTTGACTGTAATGTGCCAATGTAACTTCCTTAAAGGATCTGTGTATTTATTGTATCTAGGAAACTATATATACATTATAGGTGAATAATTCTCTTTTTTAACTATTTTTCCATCACCAGTTTAAAGAATTGCTTGTTAATTAGGCCTTCACTTTAAAATAATGCTTTTATCACTACACAGGATTACGTCCTTTATTTTATTCCCAAAGCTAATTAGCACGAGGTAATTACTCTGCTTCAGAAATAGGCAATACAAAAAAATAAATTCAGCTCTTCTAACTGGGAGCAGGAAAGAAAAAGATGAACTATGGCACTGAGATGGAAAATGTCTGTAGAATCCGGAGCAGGTGGTTCCCGTCAGTTTCTAGTTTGGAATTTGCCCTTACCAGCTCAAGCACAGACAGGGTTGTTAGGTGTGTGGTGTCTGAAAGCCTGACCCTGGAGGAAGGTTCTGAGTCAGCTGGGCGGAAGACTAATGGTGAAGGGCACCGCGGGCAGGGCAGGGCAGAGTCATCATCCTTCCCGTAACCTGCAGTCTGCTGGTCTCTGAATCTCGCCCGCGTGCACAGACCTCGCTGCTCGTCGCCCCTCCCCACACACACACCTGTTAGGGCTACGTCTTGCTTCTGCCTGTTGATCCCCTGCTTTTACAGACCCAAGCAGCTGATAAGGCAGAACCCTCCCAGAGCCAGGTTAAACCAGGTCGGGGGGCATGCCCATCACTCTAGGGCAGTCCGACAGACCCCAACCAAAGAACCCCTCCTGGGCTGCCCAGGGGTCTAGGTCCCCAAGGAAGAAACTGCCCCCTCGGATGAAGAATCACAAGCCTGACATGTTTGTCCTGCCAGAGTCCTGGGGCCCCTCCCTCTCCTGAAGGTGGGGGTGGACAGAGGTGAGATGGCCTGGGAGAGGGTCAGTTCTGTACCCCCCGGGGCAGGACGGAAGTGGGGGAGAACCCCAGCACCAGCGGCTGAAGCTGCTTCCGTGCCCTGCCCTCCTTCCCCCGGCATGAGATGGGCCAGTGGGGTCCAGGTGCGGGAACAGTGTAGGTGCTCCCTGCCGCGTGTGGGGACTTTCTCCTGTGGCTCAGCAGGAGGGAAGCAGAGATGCCGCAGCTGGGCTGGTGCTCCCCAGTGGGGGTGGTGCTCTGACGGGGCCATGGCCCTGACCCTGAGTGGGCACTGAGGGTGGGGGGTGGTCCCTTCTCTTCCACCGCACCCCCCTTTCCTTCCCTCACGGGCCATGTTCCTCCTTGATTGGAAAAGATGACTGGGCTGCGTATGTGACAGGCTCTCAACAAGAGCTTGTTGCTTAAATAAACCAGGAACTTGCCTGTTAGGCTGAAAATCTTCAGGAGATTGTTTCCCACGCGCCGTGACTTAAATGTTCCCAAGTCTAATGCCCTCTGAACGTGATCTCTGTGTGTCTTTCTCCCCTTGGGGCAGTTAGCAGAGGTGTCCAGGGCACCTGAGATGGTTCACGTCTTGGCAGCTTTGTTGCCACATTGTGCTCATAGAAACTTCCAGAAATTTTTTAAAATGCTCTCTGGGCACCTCTTGGGTGGCAGGAAATCTGTCATCTCCCTCCACCCCCCGGCACACACACACCCAAAGTGCTGCCTCCCTGACCCCTGCCCGCTCTATGTGGGTTCACCCAGAGTGTCTGGACACCCCCACCAGGTGTGGACAAGTACATTCTGGCTCTTCCGGTTGCTGCAGCTGATCGCCTGAGCCCCTCAAGTCTCCCTCCGGACCTTCTCAAAGCACAGAGAAGGGGCCCCTCCAGCACTGGGTAAACCTTCCCACTGCATCAGTCATGCAGGCAGTAGAACGAGGGGGTCTTTCCATGGATCCATCCCTACAAGGCAGAGAACTGTAGAAAACGTTCCCCAAAGGGCACAGACCACAGGGGCACAGATTTTTAAAAGACATTTAGGTTGTTGTATTTGCTTCTCAATGAGGAATAGCAGACTGGGAGACTAGCTATGTGTCAGGCCATCCCTCAAGCCTAGTAGCCGAAGGGAGACCATCCAGCCTGTCACAATGCTGCCCAAACTCGAGGAACCGGGTGTCCACGTAAAATCGGGAGAAGAGGCGCATTTTCCCCATCCTGCCACCTGGGTAGAGCTGCTTTTTCCATTGCAACAAGGAAGCCAGCTGGCTGGTATTAAAGTTTTGATATTTTAGGGAGTTGTTTTTTTTTTAATTCTAATTTTTCAATGACAAATAGTATCCTGGTTCCATTTGTCTCTGCTAAATCTTCACACACTGCCAGGGGCTGGTGGTCCTGCTTTGTGTCATCTTTTATCTTCATGTTTCCAGGGTTTTCCCTCACCTCGTACAGGTGTGTGCATGTCCAGGGCTCAGGAGCTGGTTCCTCCACAAGATTCGAAGCAGCAGCTGAAAACATGGTCCCTTCTAGTCTGAGGAAATGTCTGGGGTCTGAATACCCCCGAGACAGACCTGGGGGCGATGGGGGGCAGCTCTGAGAGCTGAAAATGCCCACTGCATCCCCGTGATGGTCAAGCCCTTGGTTGTGTAGCTTTATCCATTATTAGATTTGTGGGTCTGGGATTGGTTGCTCCTTGGTTAAAAGCCTGATGGCAAATTTGGACATAATCCACACCTATTCCCACTGTTGCCAGAATTTCAACAGTTGCTTTTTATGCAACATGTTGGTTGGGACTTTTCCATGGTCAAGGCCAATAAAACCCTTAATCCTGGAGAAGGTATGTACCCTCCCTACCCCATCACTGGAAAACAATTTTTTTAAGCTATCGAGAGAAAGTATGGGCAGTTTGGGGTTTCGAGTTGTGTGGTCTGGTACGATCAGCCTTTGTGCATAAAAGGAGGGTCCCAGACAACAGCACCCTCCCTGCTCCCACCCCAGAATTCCCAAGATAGAAATTCCCAATTATCCAGATGGACTGTCTCCTTTAACAGAAGGAACAAGGCCTTCCTCACACTGAAAATGACTGGGGTGTGAGCCAGGCAGCTCCGTTTTTCCAAATCAAATGTTCTAGGGGGTTCTTTTTTTTTTTTCTGGCCAGTGGGGCATCCCTGTCCTCACCTCCAGAGGTGCCCTTCTGAGCTGTAGAACGCTTCCTGGGACTTCCTAGACATGGCTTAGACCACGGATTTTGGGGGACCCAGCAGACAGAGCTGTGGCTGAGCCTCTGGGGGCCAGCTCTTGAGGAACTTCTTCAGGGAGCTGCTAATCTGGGCGGCTGGATGTCCAATTCAGAGCAAGGTGCCTTCTGCATGTGTCTCCTGGCCATCAGCTGCCAGCCAGGAGTAGTTGCTGGGTGAACACAAAGAGAGCCTTGATGACCTGGAGAGGCGAGAGTGCTGCCCACCAGAGGGGCCAGGCCGGTGGGCAGGGGAGGACCTGCCAAGAAAAGGGCCAAGCGAGGAGAGAGGCTGGGCACATCCCAGATGCCCAAGAGGCAGGCTGGGTATAGTTTCCGCAGGACCATGGGATTTCCCTGGGGTCCGGCCATGACCTACCAAACAGCAGGTAGATAGAATCAGGGGCTCTCGTGTCCAGGAAGAACCCCCTTAAAAACGATCAAAACCAAGAACTTCTGGGGCTCTTATATGTCACTTGAGTCCCCCTGCCCCCAAGACATTTCTGGCATGTTGGACTGAACACCACCATCCTTGTTCATTCTAACAAAGCAGGAGCAATGAGTTGAAAAGTTGTAAATAATATATTTATCTCACTATTTTTTCAATAACTGTGACCTCCCGCACTGTGAATGCTCTGTGATATGAGATTCTAGGTTTAATAAAATTGTCATTAAATTTGAATGAATTGATGCTGTTTGTTCCTAAACACTGGCATGAGTTTATTGTGAAGAAAACATCTAGAGTAAATATGAACTAAATCTTTATAAGAAATCTAGCAGTCAGTATTGTAATGCAATATATCAAAATCTGTACACCGTCAATAAAATCAATGAGCTCAAGTTGACTTTCCCGATACAGAGCTTCCATTCACGTTTTAATAGGCACATACGCATTTGTATTTTTTGGAAGGATTACTTACACTGGAATCCCAGCCTTACTTAAAACCATTTCTGTTTGCATATCGAGAGAAAATAAACTCCAAAAAGGATGAGGGATGGAGCTGTTTAATTATAATGTTTGGTAATGAATAAAAACAAGGCAGAAATGTTGTGACTTATCTTGACTAGCATGCGTGAGTCCAGAATGTCCCCAACCATTCCCTACCTCATCAGCAAGGCCAGCTTCATGGGCAGGGGACCCACACAGTCACCAAGGGCCTCACACTTAGAAGGGCCCCGGGCTTGGTTGTCACCACTTTGGATTTCTTCATGATCGTTTTTGAAAAAGGGGTCCCATGTTCTCATTTTTGCACTGGGCCCTGCAAATTTTTTTTTGATTATTTATTTAGATTCAATTAGCCAACATATAGTACATCATTAGTTGCAGATGTAGTGTTCAGTAATTTATTATGTAGCTGGTCCTACTCATCTGGGAATAGGTTAGACCAGCAGCTCCTGTGTTATGAGAAATTGAGATTAGGAGACGAGATCCTGGTTAATTCCTTCCTTCTACAAGTTTCCTGAGACCCAGAAACAGAATATACATATTTATGGCAATAGGATGGATAATGTTACGCCTCCGTCTGCTTTTTCATTGCATTTTTCTGTTTACTGTGCTTTAGAAATTAACACGACAAATTAAAATTTAAAAACATGTTTTAAAAATCTTTCCCATAGGGCGCCTGGGTGGCTCAGTCGGTTAAGCGACTGCCTTCGGCTCAGGTCATGATCCTGGAGTCCCGGGATCGAGTCCCACATCGGGCTCCCTGCTCGGCAGGGAGTCTGCTTCTCCCTCTGACCCTCCTCCCTCCCATGCTCTCTGTCTCAAATAAATAAAAAAAATCTTTAAAAAAAAAAAAAATCTTTCCCACAGGTAGAAATTCTACTTTAAAAGAGAGACAGAAGCCCCTTTTGTTTTAACTCTTTTCCTGTTGGAAGTTGATCCAGGAGTGTCTTGGTAATTCCAGTCCAATAATGTCAGTAGGTCCTGCAGCCACGGGCCCTTGTTTCTGAGCATCTCAGCGTCCCTCAGCCCATCTGGCGCCGCATGACTGAGAAAGCCAGTGAAACACGGGCTGCTGTTGCCTCCATGTCACAGATGGGGTATCGCGGTACAGAGAGCACGCTTGCTGGGCACGGGGACTCAGCTACTCCCCACGAGAGCTGCCTTCGAAGCCAAGTCCCCATTCACTGCCCGAAGCTGCCCATACCAGACCAGGTAGCAGGTGTTGGGCCACATCTGTCCCTTCCTGGGGGCCCGCCTCCTAGTTGATTTCACAACTCAGGCTCTGTCAACTTGCTTTTGATGTTTTCTAGAAGTTGCTGCAGGCAATTCCAAGCTCACCGTGGGCCTGGTGCAAGTGGCCTCATGGTCCACCAATGTGGCCTTTGCTAGCTGGTGTCCACCAGGCAGTGCAGAGGGGAGGAGTAAATTCTGATCTCTCTCCGTCCCCCCAAAACACACTCTCTTCTGAGACTCTGCTTCCCCTCACTACCTCTGAGGTCTCACGCCCCACTCTCTGCCCTGGGTGTGTCATCAGACCACGATACCCCTGGGCTGTCGTTCTCCTCAATCATTGTGCAGGTTTGAACGCTGTGGATTTTGAACGCTTCCTAAAAACAAACTCACTCCTTTGGTTCTCCACATCTTTATTTCTGCATCTCTTCTCCTGACTTCTCCTCCACCTGCTCCTTAGATGAAGGTGTTTGCCTGCTTTCCATTCTGGAGCCTCTCTCTCTTCTGTCGAGTGGTTCTCGATCCTGGCTGTCCATTGGAGTCATCTTAGGAGCTTTAAAACACACAGCTGCCCAGGGCCCCACCCCAGAGGTGATCGAGCTGGCCCGGCCAGCCGGGTTTTAAAAGCCCCCAGGTGATTCTAATGTGCAACCAAGGTCAGGCACCATTGATCCAGCTCAGCCTTCCTGCGTCTGCAGCGAGGATAAGCCCCTTCACAGCTGTCCCCCAGAGCTCCAGCCCCGGGATGCTCAGTCCCTCCAGAGCCCCTCACCTGCACTTCTAACCTCCTGTTGGACTCTTCAGCCTCCCCAGTGCCTCAAAGTCAGCAGGATCAAAAATAACCCAATTTTTAAAAGTGGGCAAGTGTTCACAGCCCCTTTATTAAAAATAGCCAAAAACCTGAAATGGCTCAAATGTCCATCAACAGGTGGATGGAATAAAGGAGAATAATGCATAAAGGAAGAAATGCTGAGATTCTCAATAGCAGGGGAAAAAGAACCTTAAGCAAATACTGAACTCCAGGAAATGATACGCAGGCTAAAGAGTTGGGGGGTGAAGGGTCCCGATGGCTACACCTTACTTCAAAGCACACCGAAAGCTTAAGATGGATGCACGGTGGCTGATGTGTGTTAAAGCAAGTTCGGTCAAGGGCTCATGGTAGGAGGTCAGTGGTGGGTATGTGCATGTTCACTGTACACTTTTTTGGACTTTTCTGTATATTTGGAATTTTTCATAATAAAATGTTAGGAGAAAAAAGCCAAGGTCCTCCTGCCACCCCAATCGCTTTCCTGCTCTGCTCATCTCAGAGGTAGTACCAGCTCACAAACACCCCCAGTGCTGGACACAGTGATCAGGCTTCTCATTGCCTCCCTTGCAGTCCATCTTTTTTGCAACGTCTCACTCCCCTGCTCCAGCCATCATGGGCCCTGGTCACACCTTCCAGTTGGTCCCCGAGCCTCTGCTCTCCCTCTCTTCCCAACCCAGCCTCCATGCAGCAGCCAGAGGGATCTTCTAAAGCAGGAATCAGGTTTGTCCCTGTCCTGCTTGGAAACATTCAGTGACTCCCAGTTGCCTCAGTGGGCCCCTTCAGACCCTCCACGACCATCATCATCTCCCCCTTTATCTGCCTGTCCTCGTGCTGTTTCCTCTGCTCGAAAGAGTTCCCCCAGCCCTTGTCCTGCAGCGGGGGAACCTTCACTTCTGCCTTCAAGGCCTTCCTAGACAATTACACATTTGGAATTTTCTAGAATAGTCTCAATTTGAGATATACTCACCCACGGCCCCCACCAACCACAGAAGGGCACCAAGTTGGGGCTGTCTAACCTACATCTCTCAGATGGGCCCTTGAAGCGAGAAAGAGCACAGTTTGTCCCTCATTGATTGATTCAACAGATACGTGTTGAAGGGCTGCTCTGTGCCAAGCATCAAGCCAACTGCTGGTGGCGGAGATGGAAGGCCCACCTCCCACCCATGCAAGGAACCCCCAAGTTCTGGGAGGGAGTGAGCTCAGGGGGACGGAGCCCAGAGGAGGGCTACCCAATCATACTGGCAGGCAGGGAAGACAGAACTCAAGTTGCAGCTCATGGACGAGGGGAGTCAGGAGTGGTGATGGCAAATAGACGCACAAGGCATGAGCCACGCATAAGGGAACACATTTAAATCACGCCAGATAGTTCTGATTTGAAAAGAGGCGATGAAGAAGGAAAAAATATGACTTGGAGATATTCAAACATGTCCAAGTAACTCAAGCTGGAAAACGCATGGGGCCCGTGGAAGACAGAACAATGCCCCCCACAAAGAAGTCCACTTCCCAGTGCCTGGAATCCGTGCATCTGGCACCTTACGTGGCACAGGGGACTTTGCAGAGGTGATGAACGAGGGTCCTGAGATGGGACACTCTCCTGGACTGTCCAGTGGCCCTGATGTATTCGCTAGGAGCCTCATCAGAGGGAGGCAGGAGGCTCAGAGGGAAGTAGGAATGTGGTGATAGAAGCAGAGATCAGGGGGCGCCTGGGTGGCTCAGTTGGTTAAGCGACTGCCTTCGGCTCAGGTCATGATCCTGGAGTCCCGGGATCGAGTCCCGCATTGGGCTCCCTGCTCAGCAGAGAGTCTGCTTCTCCCTCTGACCCTCCTCCCTCTCGTGCTCTCTGTCTCTCATTCTCTCTCAAATAAATAAATAAAATCTTTAAAAAAAAGAAGAAGAAGAAGAAGAAGCAGAGGTCAGAGGGATGTGGGGCCACGAGCCAGGGAATTCTAGCAGCCTCCAGAAGCTGAAAAAGACAGGACACAGTTTCCCCTCGGACCTTCAGAAGAAAAATCGGGCTTGATTTTAGCCCATTGAGACCCATTTTGGATTTCTGACCTCCAGGACCGCGGGCTAATACACCTGAGGAGCTCGAAGCCACTAAGCTTGCAGTCATTTGTTCAGCAGCCACAGGAAACCCGTGCCGAGCCCGAGTGACATAAGGAGGGGGAGGTCAAGGGAGGCAGAGTCTGCCAGGGCCCCTGGGGGTCAGGCAGTGGGGAGCCACTGAAGGCTGCCCAACAGGACAGAGGCTGCTTTGCTTTCCAGTCTCTGAACGCTCTCTCTGCAGATGGAGAAGCTCTGGCCCAGGCTGTGATGGCAAGGCTAGAACAGGAGCCATCGGCCAGGAGTCTGAAGCCCAGAGAAGAAGTGAGGGACACCGGCGGAGGTGGCGGGGGCGTGGGGGGGTTGGCTAAGCGCAGGTGCTCGACGCTCACTGAGTGATCTGTGGGCTCATGTCACCCGCAGGCCCCCGGAGCTGATTATCAAGAGAAGGGAGAAAGTCGGAGAGCCGGTGGGAGTGAGGGACGTTGGCTAAGTGACTTGACCTCTCAGACAACCACCCCCTCCTCTGCCACACCGGGGGGCGGGGACGGTAAAGCCGATCACACAGGGCTACTGAGCCCACTGTGGGAGATGGCGGGTCCCACCCCGCACCCAGGCCTCCAATCTAGCCACCACCCAGGAAAGACAGCTGGGAGTGCAGGTGGGACAGACACCTTGCTCGGCTCGGGGAACCCGCCATCCAGAGCTGCTCCCCCACGGCTCTCTCTCCGGGAGGACACATGCTTGACCTCTTGAAGGTGGAGCATGGGCTTGGGAGCGCTGAGGATTTGGGGGACTTCAGTTAGGACTTCAAGAACCAAGCCTGTAGGGCAGGAATGACGGTTTCTCCCACAGTGGGGAGATGACCTGCTTGTCTTGAGACTCAGCCCTGGGACCCGGGAGCGGCAGGAAGAGAAGGACAGGGAGAGAGAGGTGGGGTGGGAGGGCATCAAGCTGCTTTCTTGGGGAATCTCTGCCCGGTGAGGGAAAGCACCTGAGATAAAATCTTTGGGGAGCCAAGAGGGCCAAGGGCTTTTGTGACGGCCCCTCTCTGGCCGAGCTTTGGTCAGGCTCCTCTGAATTCTCTTCTCTGTGAGGCCCTGACCTTTGGGGCTCCATGTTTGTCTCCATGTTGTCCAACTTTAGGAGGAATCCTGCCAAGTCAGTCTGGCCAGAACCTCACATCCTCCACACTGGTCACCGTCCGCCGGTGAGCGGGCTCCTTGCCCCAAGCAACCCCAGGTGATGTTGACTACCCTGGCCTGCCTTCCGCAAGAGCCCTTTTAGGTCAGTCTAGCCAGAATCCCCCATCCTCCTGATGTGTCCTCTCAGTAATTTTCCACCCACAGACCCCACCCTGCCCCTTGGATATAAATCCCCATGTTTTCTTGCTGTTCTCGGACTCAAGCCCAATCTCTCTCTCCTACTGCAGTGATCCCCGCACCCGTGGCGATGACCCTCCTTGAATAAAGTCTGCCTTGTTCTTTAGCAAGTGTCATGAATAATTTTTTCTTTAAAGCTTGCCAAAAAAAAAAAAAAAAAAGCTTGCCGCACTCCACCCTTGGGGCCCCTGGGAGGAGGAGGCCCTGTGCACCATGGTGCGAGGCAGCCGGGCCAGCCCTCAGGGTCCAGAGAGGCTGCTCCCCACGCACGGGACCCGGAGTGCCTTCTGCGGGGCTGCTGACCGCAAGCAGCCCTGCACGTGGCGCTGACCCGGGCATCTAGGCCAGGGACAGAGGCTGCGGGGTCCGAATGCCGCTGAGGCTCCCTGTGAGGCTGAGCCAGCCAGAGTGCCGGGACCAAGCTGGACCATCCGGCGTGGCATGAAAGCCCCGTGTCCTGGGAAACCCATCAGGCTGTGGCAAACTATGGTATTGGTCACCTGTGCAGTCGTGGAGCCCATGCTTAGAGGGTCCCACACATAGAAGGTTCTTCCGCTTGCTTTCATGTCCTTCTGTTGCTGCCTTGAAATCGGCAATACTTTTTGAGCAAGGGATCACACATTTTCTTTTTTTAAATAATTATTTATTTATTTATTTATTTGAGAGAGAGAATGAAATAGAGCATGAGAGGGGGAGGGTCAGAGGGAGAAGCAGACTCCCTGCTGAGCAGGGAGCCCGATGTGGGACTCGATCTCGGGACTCCAGGATCATGACCTGAGCCGAAGGCAGTCGCCTAACCAACTGAGCCACCCAGGCACCCGGGATCACACATTTTCATTTTGCAGAAATCACGTAGCCTGCCCTGCCCTGGCCCAAGATCCCTGTGCGGACCGCACCCTGCAGGGTCAGCATCTGAGGCTTCCGCGGACGAGACCCCCAGGGAGCGTGGATGCTACTCCTTCCTCTCTGGTCCCCAACACTGTCTAAGGCAGCATTAATTACTGGCAGCTGGGGTGCCTGGGTGGCTCAGTCGGTTAAGTGACTGCCTTCAGCTCAGGTCATGATCCTGGAGTCCCGGGATCGAGTCCCACATCGGGCTCCCTACTCGGCAGGGAGTCTGCTTCTCCCTCTGACCTTCCCCCTCTCATGTGCTCTCTCTCTCTCTCTCATTCTCGCTCTCTCAAATAAATAAATAAAATCTTTAAAAAAAAAATTACTGGCAGCTGAATTGAACCCAAAGTTCCCCAAACACACCTCTTGGCACCCCTGTCGGGCTGGGCCCAAGATGGAACGCGCTGCAGAGCCCACGGAGCCCAGCATCTGTTCTGCTTTTATATAAAACCAATAAAGGGGAAAAAAAAATACACCAATGGAGGGAAACTGACATTTTTCACAAGCCTTCTAAACAGACACTGTCAGCCACCTTCCATATCATCCCCACAAGCAGAGGTGAGATACATATGCCTCCACCCAGCTTTTAGAAGAGGAACCTTGGGCCCAGAGAGGCTAAGAAACTTGTCCAAGGTCACACAGCAGGCAAGATGGAGCTGACCCAGGAATCACGCTGTGTGGTTTGAAGCACCCAGAGCGTCATCATGTCCCCCCCCCACCCCCAGGCACCCTCACAGCAACTCTTCAAGGAAGTGAGTCCGTGTTTGGGAAGTGCCAGGAGACTCCGGCTAAGTGCCTACAACTCTGTGGACTCTCACCTGTGGACTCTCACCTGGGAAGTGCCCCCAGGCTGGGACGGGAAGACCAGGGTTGGGTCAGATTGCCTTTCAAACTGCCCAGCCTGTTGCCACCCCATGATTTTAAATGAACCACCCTGGATTTTCTCACAAGGAAGAAGGCTTGAGGACACCACACTTGAGTTTCGGAGGAAGTGAGTACCCCTAAAGGGAGAAGTGAGATAGAAATAAATCACGGCCTTTCTGCCGAGTAGTTAAGGAACATCATTTTTGGCCAAGCGCACTATACAAAGAAGCGTAAGATATGGTCCTTGTCCGCGAGAGACAAAAGACAAACGAGGAGGATTAGTAATTATCAACAATTACAACACTCCTCGAAGATGGGCATTTAAGCTTGCTTTGGCAGTAACTCATTTTTCCCTCATCACTGTCTTGAGAGGTAAATAGGGTCCTCCCTCCAGGTCTTTACTCACACAGTCACCCACCCTGAGATGCCCTTCCTTTATTTCTACCTGTTGAAATCCTACTCCAGAAGAATGCCAAAGACCAGTGGCTTGAACAGGGTAGGATTTTATTCTCTCTCACGTAGAAGAAGACAAAGGTGCTCAGTCCAGACTGGTGTAGCACTCCACGGTGGCGGTAAACCCAGCCTCCTCTATGTTTGCCCTGTCTTCCTTAGCATATAGCCTCGTAGTACAAAATGGCTGCCTACCTTCATCTTGCCTGCAACCTCATGAGAGATCCCGAGTCAGACCCAACCAGGTAAGCTGCTCCAGAGTTCCTGAGTCATGCAAACTATAAGATTATTAAAAACAAACAAAAAAAGTGCTTATTGTGTTTAAGGTTGTTAAATTTGGGGTAATTTTGTATACATTAATGGATAGGTAATATACTCCCTACACAGGTTTTGTCTCATTTATTCAACTGTCCTAAACCCCTAGTCTGGGCACACGTACATGAATCCCACATGGTTAAAGATTGCCTCCCGGAACACGAAGAGTTCCCAGGAGAGGGGGCAAAAATCATGTTATACGTGTCCTTGCCCTTGGAGCTCTCTCCTCTCCTTGACGCACAGGGTCGCAGTACCTGGCACACAGTAAGATCTCCGCTTCCCAGAGAACAGCCTCAGCCTCCTGGCTTGCCTTCTGGTAGATGAGCCAACTCAGATTTGATGAACTGCTAACGTTCTATCATCTGGCCTCTTGTCAAAAATGTGGATTTGTTTCCCAGAAGTCACTGTTTTAAAGCCTTTCCATTCCTGCACTCCAGGTGCTGCCAAGAGGGACATGATAACAAGGCAAGTGAGTCTCCCCGGAGCCAACTGCCTTCCCCCTGCCTGCAGCCATGTGCAGGCTGAGTCCTTCCAGACCCACCAAGAGCCACCTCCTCCTCAAGGCCTCCCTGGTCATCCATCCCTCGGCGGGAGGGAGCAAAGAAGATGATCTTGAAAAATGATTCCCTCGTGCAGAATCTTTAGGAACTGTATTGTTAGAGCAAGTTGAACGATACCTATAATCCATGGCCTTGTTCTCTTACATAATAAAACGTGTAATGCTCTACTATAAATTCCGCATAGCCAATTGATTCTCACAGAATGTTTTCACTAATTTCTGCCAAACTCTTGTATCTCTAACCAACCTATGGTTGCAACTGATCAACAATAGGAATGCTGTAAATTATCACATTTTTGCTTACACTAGTACGTACAACCAAAGCGAAACAATAAGGACATAGGTCAGAACTTTACTCATTTATCAATGACATGAATAACTTCCCTGCAGAATCGAACAATGGCTTGAAAAACGGGAAGAATATTTGCTTAATTTTTTGTGCTTTTCACAACATAATAACTAAAGATATGACATGCTTTTTAAAACAGCTTTTTTGAAGTATAACTGACATACAATAACGGTGCATATTTAAAGTGTATAATCCAGGGCCGCCTGAGTGGCTCGGTCGTTAAGCGTCTGCCTTCAGCTCAGGTCATGATCCCAGGGTCCTGGGATCCTGCGTTGGGCTCCCTGCTCAACAGGAAGCCCGCTTCTCCCTCTCCCACTCCCCCTGCTTGTATTCCCTCTCTCACTGTGTCTCTCTCTGTCAAATAAATAAATAAAATCTTAAAAAAAAAAAGTGTATAATCTGATGTTTTTATATATGTAAATATCCATGAAACATCCACCACAATCAACATAATGAATATATCAATCAACCCCAAATGTTTCTTCATACATGGTCTTGTTTTTCTGGTCATTTCTATACAGATGTTGTGGACCCTATTGGTTATCTACCCAACATCCATTCTCTCCTTCCTTCTCAATAGAACCTCAACTTTGATCAAGTTTCAACTCCTTCCCACCATGATGTGGGGGATGGTCACCTCCAAGACCAGGACCAAGTGTGGATCTTAATTCAGCCAATCAGTGCATGACATTCTCTAGGTGACTGGGGCCTAAGATGACCAATCACACTACATGGACTTCTGTTCTAGGCTTAGGAGAGAGGCTTTTCCCTTTTTCTGCAGGATAGACCTAGAGAGCACGATCCCGACTGCCACTGAAAGCTGTCTTGGAACCATAGGAGAACCAGCCTAAGGATGAAGTCAATGCCGAGGAGTTCAAAGCAGAGAAAGGGACCAAACCTGAGTGACTGATGGCAACGTTGCATCCCTGACTGTTTTGCACATGGAGCTGCCTATAGTATGTAGCTTCTAAAATGGCCTCAAAGATCCCTGCCTTCTGGTCTTCACACCTTCGTTGAATCCCCTCCCCTCAAGTATAGGCAGGACCTGTACCTTTCTTTCTAATAGAATAGATCCAAAATGATGGGATGCCACTTCCATGATTAAGTTATATAAGGCTGTGATTTCCATCTTGCCAGCATATTTGCTGTATTGTCTTCTCGGCTTCACACGTTTGATAAATCAAAGATCATGTTCACTGTCACAGGACACTGAAGATGGCTTCCAGCCAACAGCTGGCAAGGAACTGAGGCCCCTCAAGGAACTGAACCTGGCCAACAGCCATCTGAGTTTGGAAGCAGATCTTGCCCTAGTCGAGCCTTCAGATGAGACCCCAGCCCAGGCCAACAACTCGGGTGCAGCCTTGTGAGACCCTGAGGCAGAGCCAACCATCAAAATTGTATGGAGACTCCCAACCCATAGAGTCTGTGAGATAATAAATGTGTGGTGTTTTAAGCTGCTACACTTAGGGGTCATGTGTTACACAGCAAGATACCTGATGTGCATCCCTAACTCTACGCTTCAAGTCATATGAGACAATCCATTTCCTTTGTGCTCGATCCACTTAGATTCAGAGTTTTCTGTCACTTAAACCCAAGAGCATCTCTCTGTGGCATGCCTCATCCCACAGAGTGAAAAGTCCTCCAGCACGGGACTTCCACGACCTCCCAGTACCTCACTGGTATCATCACTGTGTAGACCATATGAATTAAGGGCATTCTAGGCCCCGGTTTTTAGCTCATCTTCCAACAGCACGAAGCAGGGATAGATAATCCTCACAATGGCACAGAACTCAGAAATGGAGAAGCTTTTCTCCCTGGTAGCAAGTGGTTTTCATTTAGCCAATGAGGGCTTGTTAAGTGCCTACTGTTTGCAGGGGCCTCCACTGGATATTGGTGGGGCAGGGTGTAGAACAAAAATTTTTTTTTTAAAGATTTTATTTATTTATTTGAGAGAGACAATGAGATAGAGAGAGCATAAGAGGGGGGAGGGTCAGAGGGAGAAGCAGACTCCCTGCTGAGCAGGGAGCCCGATGCGGGACTCAATCCCGGGACTCCAGGATCATGACCTGGGCTGAAGGCAGTCGCTTAACCAACTGAGCCACCCAGGTGCCCGTAGAACAAAATTTTAAAAGAAGGTGTCCTCTCCGCTCCCAAGGAGTCTGTGCTCACACTAGGGATAATTGAAGCATGAGAACATCAGAGTGTCTAGAAATATGTAAGAGCTGGTGAAGAGGGCACTTCAGCTGGGAGCAGACAGGCCTTGGGGGCAGATCTTGGAGTCAGATGAACAAAGGCAGCTGGTTGTCTGGGCGGGAGAAGGGTTCCCTGAGGAAGATCTTAGAAGCCTCTAGTTTCTGCCTCAGGGATGAATGGGGCTGGCTGAGTGGGAGTGGGATACTGGACAAGAAGCTACCTCAATCATCCATGCTGAGGGCTGCTTTAAAAACTTTGGCGGGGGAGGGGCGCCTGGGTGGCTCAGTTGTTGGGCGTCTGCCTTTGCACAGGTCGTGATCCCAAGGTCCTGGGATCGAGCCCCGAATCGGGCTCCCTGCTCTGCCAGAAGCCTGCTTCTCCTCTCCCACTCCCCCTGTTTGTGTTCCCTCTCTCGTTGTCTCTTTCTCTCTCTGTCAAATAAATAAGTAAAATATTTTTTAAAAATAAAATAAAAGCTTTTTGGGGTGTCTCATGAGCACCCTCTCTCTGAAGAGACCAGTCACGAAGATAGCCAGCATGGTCTCAGGTGAGACACCCAGAACATGTCTGTCAGGGCCCATCCTTTCCAGAACGTGGGGAATCGCTGAGCGCCCCTGGGTTTCCCGAAGCATATCTCCACTCTCCACCTGTGGCAGCTGCATCTTCCTGGCACATGGCGCCTCAGAGGAGACAGACGGAAGATCCCAAACCAGCCCCATAAGGTGATGGGGCCCCCAGAAGTGTTTCTTTAGCCAGTACGAGGTTCTAGAAGTCTGAAACGGTCCTAGAGAATTCCCGATTTCCAGTATTTATTTTTTTTTAACTGTAAGATCTTGTGTGCCCGGGCCCTCGTTCCTGCTGAGCAGTCATGGTGAGAACTGAGAAGAGGCTCCTTCTCTCTCCAGAGCCTGGTTCCCCGGTCACCCCAGCCCCTGCCCAGCCAGTGCAGTTTTCTTCTGGCTGACCCCTGAGGATACAGATTGATTTTGCAAGAATAAAGTGTTTTCTCCCCCCCCCCTTCTTTTAAAAGATTTCTCCAAAGTAACGGGGAATGAGATGAGAGGGTTTGTTAGGGGTCAGAGGATGGAAAAGTCCACAGAAAGAGCCGTTTTCTGTATTTATTTTTGCAAAACAAAATATCCCAAATAGCCACTATTTCATTCTATGTCACCAATTTTACCAGTCCAGAGTTCAGGCAGGGCCTGCCTAGTGATCCTCCCGTTCCATAGGACATTGACCGAGGTCACTGAATGGTGTTCAGCTGGCAGATGGGCTGGTCTGGAGAATCCAAAACGGCTTTGCTCTCATGTCTGGTGTCTTGGCTGATTTGCCAGGGTTCACAGCCAGAGGCTGAGTAGGATTTGAACCAGTTTGTCTGATTCCCTGGCTTTGCCCTCCTGTCCCTGTTCCTGTCCCCAGCCCTTCTCCACGCTCCAGCAGGCTGATCCATAGGGACCCCACACCCACAGGGACTGGCCAATGGACTCCCAAGCCCTCAGGCTTTGGCAATTGAGGCCCCCACCCCCCACCCCACCACAGGAGATTGGAGCCGGGGGAAAAGACTCAGAGCATTTATTTTCCTGGCTGTCTCCCTCAAGGTCGCTGTGAGCTGGCTGCATCCCTGGACTGAAGGTCCCTGCTCCTCTCCCCTGGCAGTCTTTCTACAGGACAGGACTCTCTGCTTCTGGGTCTAGTAACCACCCCTTCTCCCCATCTTTGGGCTGAGGAAGGTGATGGCACCCTCCCTTGTATTTCCTCACCTACAAATTCATTAAACCCTCCTCAAATGATCCTAATCAGATGTGCCATTTTGTTTCTGGTGAGATTTGACTGATACAGTAAAGACCTTGGTCATGGTACAAATAATAACTAATACTTACTGAGCATCTACCATATGCGAGGCTCTGTTCTAAGCCCCTTACCTACATGAGCTCATACAACACTCACAGCAACCCTATGAGGCACTATTTTTTTTAAAAAAAGATTTTATTTATTTATTTGAGAGAGAGAGCGAGAGAGCACAAGCAGAGGGGAGGAGCAGAGGTAAAGGGAGAAGCAGGCTCCCCACTGGGCAGGGAGCCCAACGCAGGGCTTGATCCCAGGACCCCAGGATCATGACCTGAGCTGAAGACAGACGCTTCACTGACTGAGCCACGCAGGCGCCCCTGAGGTAGGCACTATTATTCTCCCATCTCATAGAAGAAGAAACTGAAGCACAGAGAGGCAAAGTAGTTTGCCTAAGGTCACACAGCCTCTAAGTGACAGAGCTAAGATTTGAACCCTGGCAGCCTGACTCAAGCCCCTGCTCTCATCAACTACTCTAGATAGAAGGAGAATTTCTGTGGAAATAACACACTCTATTTCCTCAAAGTCTCTTATCCAACTCAGAGCAAGTTTTGGGGAAGTTTTGAAAAGCAAGACTTTTTCTTCACTAATAGTTCCCAGAAACTCTCGCAAGCCTTGAAGTTGACCTCTTGTTGGTGACCTTTCCCTGAAAATTCCCACGGTGCTCCTTGGGACTGAGTCTATTTGCCCTCACCTATGTGGAGTGAGGAGGAGGCTGAGGAGCTGTTGGAGGTGAGAGCCACCCCATGAGGACCCCAGAGATGCAAATCAGCCTCATATGTTTTGGGGCAATAAGTTGAGGATTTACCTGTTCATTCCTATAGCCCTGCCACAACTGAACATCTTCCAGGCCGTGAGGAGTGAAGACGGAGGAGGGGCTGTAGTCATGGAGAGCCTGGAATCTTGGCGTGAGGACTAACAGAAGCCTGACTCCAATTATGTTTTTCAAAAAGGAAGGGAAAATAAAAAGGACTGTATTTGTTCATGCAACGGAGATGTTTAAAGGTGCAGCTGGCTTTAAACACATCAGAATCTGGACCGCAAAGGATGTCACTAGGGCCTGGTCTCCCCCCACAGTGCTTGTCTCCATCCTGGCTTTCTTCCTGAGTACCACTTTGCCACATGGTGGCCCAGATGGCTATTGTGCTACCCCAAGTTTATACTGTCCTAGCTCAGCCAGTTTCGGTGAGGGGGAGACTGCCTGCTTCCCCTGACCGTGCCAACAAAAAGTCCCAGGGAGGAATTTTATTGGCCCAACTCGGGTCATGTGTTCATCCATGAACCAATCACTGTGCCTGGTGAGAGTAGGACTCTGATTGGCTAGACTAGAATATGTATTATTGGCCCAACGTGGGTCATGTGTTCATCCATGAACCAATCACTGTGCCTGGTGAGAGTAGGGCTCTGATTGGCTAGACTGGAATATGTATTATTGGCCCAATGTGGGTCATGTGTTCATCCATGAACCAATCACTGTGCCTGGTGAGAGTAGGGCTCTGATTGGCTAGACTAGAATATGTGTTCCCTCTCAAATGGGGGTGGAAAGTTGTCAGCTCCACCTGAACCCAACGTTGAGGAGTAGCTTCTTGAAGGGAAACCAGGTACTGGGGTACTAATGAACAAACAGAGGCTAGGGGAGGGGGGAGGAGCCTGCGGGCCCAAACAGCAGCGGATATGCACTCCCCAGCAGGAGTCCTGAGATCCGTGTCCACGGAGAGGAGTAGGGGGCTGGTGTAAGGACTTGGGTGAGTCAAAGGGAGACCCAGGAAGGGCAAATTTGGCAGAGGCCGCAACTAATGGATGCTGCTCAGATTTCTGGAATCTTGGCAACTTCCTTTTCAATCAGTTACTAGCCACAGGCGCAGGGTGGGACCTCATCTGGTGTCTACCTGAAGAATTCTGTCTTCACAGAGCAGGTGAGCAACAGGCCTTGTGGGGCCTCTGTGGGGATGTGGTGAGAACCTTGGGGCTGGTCCCATGGAACCCAGGCTTTGAGGGGCTCGTCCTGTTTCTCAGCAGTGGCCCAGGAAGCTGAGGGAAGCCTTTATTTTGGCGGGGGGGTGGGAGGGGGGGTATGGAAGAGCAGGGTGACTCGCAGTCCAAATCAGCATGGTAGGGTCTGAAGGATTGTTCTAGGTGTGATATTTGCATAGCCCTCTCCCCTGGGGCCCAGGGAGGCCTGGGAGTAGCCCCCAGGCTTGTTTTAGCAACAACAAATGACTAAAAATGGTGCCTGGAGTGGGTGCCCATTTGCACTCATCACTTCTACAGATGACCAAGCTGAGGCACTAGGAAGTGGTTTGCCTGGAGCTACCCAGCTGGAAGGTCCTAGGGTTGGACTTGAACACAGGTCTGCCCTCAAAGCTCAGGTTTTCAAACAGGAGCTACAGTCCTATCCAGGGAGAGGTGGAAAAGATTCTCATCCGGGAAGGAGACAGTGGAGCCTCGGGAGGAGAGGAAAGTTCAGCGGGAGCATGGTTCTGCTCTAATGAGGGAGGCCTGCAGGGATCTGGGCAGAGGAGGAAGTGATATGGCTAGAACAGTCAGCATGGCCTCCCGGAGGCTGTATTTTAAAAATAAAATAACAGTTTAATTGAGATAGAAGTCACATACCATACAATTCACCCGCTTCAAGTGTATAATTCACTGGTTTTTAGTTTGACCACAAAATTGTGCAACCATCACCATAGTCGATATTAGAACATTTTCTTCACGGCCCCCCTCCCAAAAGACCCGTGTAGACACTAGCAGTCATTCCCCCCTCCAAACCTTTGGCAACCACCAGTTGACTTTCTTTCTCTATGGATTTGCCGATTCTGGACATTTTATATAAATGGAATCCCACAGTATGTGGTCCTGTGAAGGATAGCAGGGTTCTTGTCTCTTGGAGTCGAAGAATGAATCTCAGGGACACAAAAGGGTGAAGTGAAGTGAAAGTTTATTAGGTGAAGGTGAGAACAGAAAGGACAGAAAAAAGCTCTCTAGAGTGAGAGGGGTCCCCAACGGGTTGCCCCTGGGGGCTTTTCTTGGCAGTCTTCTGATGAGAACTGACCAGGAAGCTTGTGGCCTTGAGATTCTGGTGCCATCTTAGGTTGAGCAAAGATTATTGATGACATCCTTAATGGCTCACTGCTCGGAGGTCTGGTCATTTTCTGTGATTACAATGTAGCTGCCCCAAAATATACTCCCTAACATGCAGGGCCAGGTGGTCTGGTTTGTTCCCTTTATCTCTGGTTTTGTCTGCCTCAGCATTTCCCCACATTTGGGGTTTCTGTGAGCCTGGTCCCATAGCCCCCTGCAGTGAGCCCAGTCAGAGGAGTCAGGAGCCTCCTCTCTCTCTCCCTGCCTACACCTTAACCCTTTCCTTACTCAGTACTCTGGAACTGGCTTCTTCTGGGGAGGATCTTTGCCAGGTTCATCCACGTATCAGTACTGAATTCCTTTTTATGGCCTACTAATATGCCATGGCACGGATAGACCATGTTTTGTTTTACCCACTCATCAGCTGATGGGCGGTTAGACTGTTTCCGCTTTTTCATTGACATGAACAATACTGCCATGAACATTCACGCACGAGCTTCCGTGAGAACACATGTGTTTGTTTCCATGGAACTGCTGTATCATATGGTAACTCTAGGTTTCACCTTTTGAGGAACAGCCAGACGGATTTCCAAAGTGGCTGCACCATCTTAAGTTCCCACCAGGAGGCTGCACTTAGTTTCCTGCATAGAGCTTCTTTCCTCTCTAATTTCTGCCAGGCTGATTTGGTGGAAATGTCAGGAAAGGTGGGGAGGGAGGCATGAGGGGAGCAGCAGGGCAGAGGCATGGAGGGCAAAGAGTCTTCTTGATGCTTGTACCCAGAGCCCTGGGCCTCAGTCCTGTCTGCACGCAGCTTGCGGTGTGGCCTCGGGCGAGTCTCGTCCTCTCTTTACGGCTCAGTTTCCTTACCTGTAGAATGAGGGCGTTAGACCAGTGGGTCTCAACTGGGGACATCTGGCAAAGGCTGGAGACATTTTTGGTTGTTACAGTGGACAGGTGATGCTCCAGATATCCAGTGCGTGGAGGTCAGGGATGCTGCCAAACATCTTACTATGCACAGGGCGGCCCCCATAACAAAGAATTACCTGGGCCCAAATGTCGATAGTGCGCGGGGGTCTGCGGGATCCTGGGGAGAAGCCCTGCCTGCATGAGACAGAGGTGGCCCTGTAAGGTCCACCAGTCCTGTGCAGTCACTGTGAAATGCTCTGAGGGCAGTTAGGGTTCAGGAGGCATTTGTGAGTGCCCAGGCACTTAGAAGAGAGGCCTCCTGTCGCACAGGACTTGCTGTGGCTGTCGTATCTGTGTGAGCTCACTGGCTTTCCCACTCTGATCCCAGGTAGGTGTGGTACCCAGGACAGGTGAATTGCATGCCTGGCTTGATAGATGAGCAGACTACCTTGTGAAGTAGTGAGTTCACCGTCAGTGGAGGCATCCAACAGGAAGCTCCGTGGTCACCTGTCAGGGAGGTGGAGGAGGCGACCCGCCTCTGGTCCGGGGCTGCCCCGGAGCGAGTGTCAGGCTCCTGCAGGCGGGAGGCAAGGCTGTGGCTCCCTGCGGGGCGACAGAGGGCTCCGCGCCCAGAGCCCTTGGCTGCCCCACCTGCCGGTCGGCGGCCGAGCAGGCTGCAGCCGGCAGCGCCTTCCTTCCCACGCGACGCTTCGCCCTGTCGGAGACTTCTCCCGAAGTTTCCCTCCCGGCGCTCCGGGAGCCGCCCGGGCCGCAGCCCCAGCGCGAGGAGGCGGCTTCACGCCGCTGGACGCCCGCCGCCAGGCCCGGCCCCGGGGGGGCGCGGCCGCCGGCTTCCGTGTGGCCCAGGGGGGCTCCGGGCCGGCCGCCGCCGCCGCCAGGCTTCTGACAAAACCCCCTTGACCACCAAGGCCAGCCTCTTCCTGAAAGCCCCGCTCGCTCCGATACAGGAAGTGGAAGCGAGCAAGCGCCCGAGAGCGCGGCGGCGGCGGCGGCGGCGGCGGCGGCTTCCCACTCGGCGCGGGGCTGGCGGCGGCGCCCGGCCGGGCCCTTCCCGAGGGCCAGCGCCAGGGCCATGCGGGCGCCCGGGCCACGGCGGCCCGCGCCGCCTGGCGCCTGAGCCCCTGCGTCCACCGTCCCGGAGCTGCCGGCGGCATGATCCGACGGGCCGGAGCGCCCGCGCGCGGGGACCCCGCGGGGTAAGTCCGGGGCGGGCGCCCCTCCGCTTCCCCGCCCCCGGGAGTGCTCGCAGCTCCGGGAGCGGCCCCCCGGCCAACCCGGCCTCGGGGCGTCGGGTGAGACCGAGCGCCTCCCCAAGGCCGGGCTCCCGTTCTGCGCGGACCGGGGCCGCGCTGGTGGCTGCAGGACCCGGGGACTTGGCTAAACTTTGAAGCGCAGACGTCACTGCTCCCTGGAAAGGACAGCCGGCACGCTCGGCGGCTAGGCGGCCAGGCGGGCGGGTGCTGGAAGGGCGTCTCTACCTGTCAGAGCCGGGGCGGAGGGACTGCGTGGACGTGGCCCCTTTCCCGGGCTCCTGTCCCGCCTGAACTGCAGAAGCGACCGCTTGGGGTCCGGATCCCGTCGGCCTCCCGCACCCGCCGCTCCGCCTGCGCCCCCGCGCGCGTCCTGGGACGCTGAAGCCCAGCCGGGCGTGGGGTGGGGGACCGGGGTCCCCGTAACTTCGGGTGCTCGCCGCCAGGCAGCTGACCGGTCCGCCTAGACCGCGGACCCACCGGGATCCCCTCCCCTGTCCCTCAGGCGGGTCCGGGGTCGGTGATCTTTGGACCGGCCTTTGTCGAGCCTGGTGCTTGGGGAGGGTCCAGGGCGCACGGGCTGCGCGGGGCTCTGCGGGATCCCGGGGAGAGGGCGCACAGCTTGGCGTGCGTGAAGCTGAACTTCTTTTTGGGAAGTTTGGGAACTGGCTTTCAGGAGCGGTCTCTGGTGCCTCGTTTTAGGTCCCCCTCCTCCACCTAAGAACCCGAAGCTGCTTCTGGACATTGCTAAGGGCTGCGGTCTGGGGAGAAGGTTCCCTCGCCCTGCCCTGCCCAGCCCGGCGGGCGTCCCGGGGAAACTTTAGGGGGTACAAGAGGCTCCAATTCCGGAGGCAGATTCTTGGGAAAGCCTCTTAGAACCTTCTGGGTGCCGAGGTTTATGGGCGCCCCCACCCCCACCCCCAGAGCTGCCATTTCTGGCTTTTTGGTCTAAAAATCCCGGGCCTACTTCTGCGATGGACACCCAGCTGCTGCCTGGCCTAGCTTCATGACCTCAGCTCCCAGGGCCTCAGTTCTCTACTCTGTAAAGCAAGAGGAATGGGCTGATCTTGTGCAGTCCTGGATTGGGGGACAGCTGGAGGTGACCGGTTCGCACTCTGGTGGGAAGGGTGGCATGGAGGGCCCTTAAACTCTACTGCATCTGAATGCCTCCCTCCTCCCTCTTCTCCCATCGCTGCCCCTCCCCGGAAATTCTGCCTGGATGCTTTCCCTTGGAAATGACCTCTGCAAAGACAAATGTCATCCGGTGGGAAGAATTGGAAATTATGTTGGGGAAGGGGCCCCTTAGGGGCAAGTGTCTACCACATCCAGTATTGCAGGGAGGAGCTAGGAGGAGTTTCCCAGGGAGGAAGGGGAGGTGGGGGGCCAGGGTCCTGACCTCTCCAGCTTCCCTTTCCCCACCCCCCCACCCCCCAGGAATGACCTTGCCTCGCCCACTTCCTCTTGCCTTTCTTTGTTCACTACTGGGTCAGTTACTTAAGCTCTCGATGCCTCAGTTTACTTATCTATAAAATGAAGATGAGTAATAGTAACTGCCCTCACACAGTCGTTTTAAGGATTAAATGAGATAATGCATAAAGAGTTTTGCACATTGGAGCGCCTGGGTGGCTCATTTGGTTGAGCATCTGCTTCTTGATTTTGGCCCAGGTCCTGATCTCAGGGTCCCAGGATGGAGCCCTGGGTCAGCCCTGCCTGGGGCTCCCCGCTGAGTGGGGAGTCTGCTTGAGATTCTTTCCCTTTGCTCCTCCCCCTGCTTGTGCATTCTCTTGCTCTCTCTCTAAAAATAAATAAATCTTAAAAAAAAAAAAAAAAGTTTTGCACATTTGCCTATAAACTCTTAATAGTTGTTTTTGATAATAGTAGTTATCTCTGTTTACTAGCTATTTAGCCTTGGACAAGAGACCTGGCCTTTGCCTCATTCATAAATTGGGGATAATAATAACACCCGCTTCATAGGATTGCTATGAGGTTTGAATGAGTTACTATTTAAGCAGCTGCCTATGGGCAGCTAAGGGTTAACACACCAGCTCAGGCCTGCTTAGAACAGTGAGGGCACATTCTAAGGAATATTGGTTTGTTGCTAAAAACACTTTATTTAAGAGGACCTTTTGTGTTGGAAGGGTTCCTAAATAGTATCTCACTGAACCTTGGGCCTGGTACAGGAATCCCTTTGACAACATTCCTGGAAGGTACTTGCATACCTCCCGGGACAGGGAACTTGCCACCACTGTGGCAGTCCTTCTAACAGGCACATACCTAAGCAAGAAATTCCTGAACTTGAGTCGCGGTCTGCCTCCCACTAACTGCTACCATATGAGACCCTGTTCTCCCCTCGGGAGCCCCGTCCTTCTTGACTCTCCAGTCCTATAAGGCAGTTCTCAGGTGCACCCCCACACATCCCCTGTTCCCTGGGCTGCACCTCCACCTGTGTTTCAGCCCAAAGATGATGAGGAGTAGTCATTTAAGACTCCTCACCCCCAGGCCACCCCCAGACCCTGCTGACCACTCAGGGCTGAGATCTGAGTCCTAGGCTGAGGATTCTTCTTTCCGCTTGGCTTCCAAAAGCCCCCTCCTTCTCACTGGCCGGAGATGACGTTCAGACAGCCAGGGGAATGCCTGCTACCCTCATCCCCCTGGGAGCTAGGATGGTGTCACTTGGGTGTCAGCCCCCTGGAAGAGGAGTGTGAGGATCTTGGCAGCTAAGCTCTATCTACTTCTTGTTGAAAATGTCAGCCGGGGAGAAAGAAAAGGCAGACAGGCTGCCCAGTATCCTCAGTGCATATACTTTTTCTCCTTCTGTTCGACAAATAGTGTCTGCATTGGGAGGAGGGGGGCAGCATTAAAGCAAGCCCCTGCCTGCTTGCAGCTGATGTTCTCAGAAGAAACAGAAAATCAGGGTAAGGGGTGTGGGGACCCCAGAGGGGCTGTTCTGGAGCAGGTGGTCCGGGAAGGCTACTCCAAGGAGGTGGCATTTGGGAGAGGCCCGGGGGAAGTGGGAGAGTAAGGCAAGTCCCTGGGGGATGCTGCTGGCATGTCGGGAACCTCGAGGCCCGGGAACCTGGAGTGTGGATATGAGGACAGAAGGTGGTCTGGTGGGGTAATGGCTTTGCAGAGTGCTGGGGGCCACAGGTGGGGTTTGCACAGATGGGCCTTATTGCAGACAGACTGTAGGGGGAACAGAGTCAGGGAAACTGCAGGGAAGGAAGCTCTTCTGTAGGCAGGAGAGAGGGCTGTGGGCTGGGCAGCTGGGCAGTGAGGGAAGAAGCCGGAGCCGCAGGATCTGCTGATGAATTGGAGGTGAGGTGCGAGCGGGAGAGGCGTTGAGGATATCTCTGGCGAAGCTGTGACCTGCCGAGAGGCCAGGTGTCAAATTGTGCAGGGGTCACTGAGGACGTGGACACTCAGAGCCCACACTTTTATATGTCCAGTAAATTGAGAGTCTGCTTAAGATTTTATTTGAAAAAGGATTCCACTCTTGGATCTAATCCAATCCCCTAATTTGACAAGGGAAAAGAGTCCCAGAAAGAGGAAGTGACTTAGCCAAGGTCTTAGGAGCTGGAGGTGGGGCTGGGCCTAGAAATCGGGTCTCCTGAGCCTTGAGCCTGCAAGGGGCTGCCTGGGCCAAGCCCCGGAGAGCCCTGGATTTCTGCCTCATGACTGACATAATGCAGGGGTCCTGCTGAACCCCTTGAGAGTCCCTCAGGCACTCTAGGCTCTAAGACTGGAGGTTCTTCTAGGCTGGGGCCTACCCAGAGCAGTGATGGATTCAGGGTTCCAGATCCCAGCTTCAGCTCTGCTCACTGACCTGGGCTTCCTTGTTTCCTTGCTTTCAGGGGCTAAGCTCCCAGGTGATCCTTGCTGGCGCTCAGCTGGGAAACCCACTCCCTTCTAGACACTAAAAGAGGCTCAAGCCTGCCCTTCTGGGCCCTGAGAAGCCCCAGTGCACCAGCTAGGAAGCATGTAGGGGGTGGGGGCTCAGGGTCTGCTTGGGACAGGGGGGTGCCCGCACATTTGTCCCCGAGACCCCCCTTCTCATCTCCCCTACCACGTGACAGGACCCATCCTGGGCCTGGGTCCCTGTGTAGTGATCTTTACTGAAGTTGAAAACATTGAAAGCTGAAATTCTTCATTAAAATGAAGACACCTGCATTTTAATCCAGGAGATAAGAAATAAAAGATGGAGACCCACCCAAAACTAGGTATGATATTTGAAGGGGAGACCCACCCCGGTCCCCTCACTGCAGTCTCAGGCCTCCCTGGAGCTCCATTTTATAGACAGGCATCTGAGCTGGCCTGCAGTGACTCCCAGCCAAGGAGCCAGAGCGGAGAGAAGGGAGGGATGTTGATAGACGGCCACAAACTCTGTCCTTCCCATCCCATCACAGATTCCATCTGTCCCTTGAGTGAGGGTCGTCCCCAGTTCGTGCCATCCAGGCAATGACAAATGAGCAGACCTGTGTAGGCAGCATTGAAGAGGGAGGCCAGGTTTGAAGAGGAGAAGTGTCTGAGCAAAGCTTAGAGGTGGGAAAGTTTAGGGGGGGCTCTCTGTGGGGAGGCTCTACCCCTCGGTTATCAGAACAGGGGAGGTAAGTCTTGACTGGGAGACAAGGGAAACGACCTGGCGTAGGAAGGGGGCCCATCCCCAGGGCCTGGGTTGCTCTAGGGGTTTGAAGCACCTGTATGCCCAGAAAGAGCCCTAACCTGGGGGAAGCGACTCAGAATAGTCCCAGACTTCCTGTTTGCCCCCAGCTGTCTGCCCCCATTCAGGAGTCACCTTCAGAAGGGAGTGAGGGCCCAGGAGTCATCTTGTCCTTGGCAAGTTGGCTTAGAGACAGTGAGTGCTCTGGTGGCCAGCTCTAGAACTTTTGGCTCTACAACTATTACCCAGTGACTTTTCTAAACTGTATATCTCCCCTTGATCTCATCCTACCGCCCAATGGTTCTTGCTGCTAGAGACTGAAGACAGCCACCCAGCCACGCTGAGGTCCCTAGGCTGGGTGGGGAAAACAACATGACACCCATAATGCCTAATCACCATTAGATGCCAAGGACTCCCTGTCCTCCATACCCCATTCCAGTCCTGCATGAAGCCAATGCACAGCTTATACTTTTTCTGTCCTCCCTGACATGGACAGCTACCATAGCCTCCTGCCTTTGCCCACAAAGTTTCGTCCTGCTGGGATGCTGCCACTTCCTCCATGAAGCCTTCCAGCCACACAGCTCTTGGACATTTCTCCTTTTTGAATACTCAAAACACTTTTTGCATGAACTACTTATCTGCCTAGCAAGACACCAAAACCCCTTTGATGTCACATCTTCTTGTTTCGATTACAGACTTCCAAATAAAAGGGATTACATCTTTTACTTCCAGATCTTTCTGTCCTGCACAGAGCTGGCACTCCATAAATGCTCGGGGACACTGATATACTGAACAGGATTCTAAAACTTGCCTTGCAGCCTTCTCTTTTGTGTCCTGAAGCACCTGACCTTCTGGAACTATTTGTTAAGGCAGTGCAGAGCTCAGAGTGGGGCCCAGGACTGGGAGGTCAGGAGCCCAACTCCCCTTCTGCAGCAGGTGGTGACCCCCTGAGGCCACCAGTTTGGAACAAGATTGTAGGGACCCTGTGTAGCCCCCAATCTCTTTATCTTATCCTCCTCAGCTGGGCTCCCCTAATTCTAGCTGCATTCCCTTGCTTCCAGAGGAGAGAGGGCGGGAGAAGCTGAAGCCAGCTCTGGATCACCAATAGATACTGCATCCTCAGCAAAAAGGCTGGAGTTAGCTGGGTGTACAGGTTTTGGGGGCCCCAGGCTGGGTCACTGGGTCCCAGGTGCAGGTCTGTGGTCCATGGAGAAACTAGGAAAATCGGGTTGTGGTGGTGGTGGTATGTCTGTGTGTGTGTGTGTGTGTGTGTATCAGCCAAGATTGCCAAACCATCTCTTCCTGGGCAGAACTGTCTTTTATTCTGAGATTAGGGTTTGTTTGTTTGTTTTTGCCACATAAAGCCTCCTTTCTTCTATGAAATGACAGGGTAAATTAATGGTGATTGTTAGTCTTTCATGTCTTTACGGCAAAATAAAAGATTGCGGAAGGAAAGGCTGAGCAGTGCTGCTCGAGTCGTTTCAGTGGGATTTATCCCTTTTGTGCCCCCTTCACGCCCACTCCCGCCCCACCACGCCTGGCAGTCAGAGAGTCGAGCTAATTGTATTGTCCTCTGCTGATCTGGAAGATGCTTGGGGGCTTGCACGCTGCCAGACGTCGGTGGGGCTGGCGGATGTCTCTAGGGTCCCGTCCCTGTGGTGATTTGGGAGCATACTCTAGGAGGCAAGTCTCTAACTCTCTCTGGGCACCGTTTTCCCCGTCTGAGAAATGAACCCAGTGATCTCTAGGTCCCTGCTTGGTCCGATGTTCAGGGATTGCCCGAATACTAGCTGAAAGACAGCAGAAGCTGGCGGGATTGATGTGCCAGCTGGAGATAACTAGCCTTTCTTCCTTCTAACGGCTGGAAGGCAGCCTGTGGAACATTCTAGAACATATGCGTACACTTTCATACGAAACAAAGACCCAGAAAGGAGACTTCTGGGTCATCACCCTGACCCAAGTGCCTGGAAGGAAATGCTTTTTCACTCCTGTGGGTTTATTTTTGAAAAGCCATTTTTAAAAAAGTGCATCGGTTTTGGAAGCCCACTTTGGGGCTGGGCCCCTGGTCTCCTGGTAGGACTTGCTGGCTGGACGGTGGGTCGGACAGGTCACGTTGGGGTGGCGTCTCTGAGCGTGACTGGATTCGTGAGGTGGCGCCGGCTCTCACCATTTTGTGTACGAGCTGAGGCAATGCTGAGGGGGTCGCAGGCAGCCTCATGTCACAGAGCTCCTGGTGGGAAGGCTGTCCTGTCAGGGGTTGAGAGGGATGAGGCCCTGAGAGAGGGGGCTCCCCGCGGGGCAGGCCGGATAGCAGGCCCAGTGCTGCCCTGAGGTGGCCAGCCCGTCCCTGTGCGGGCGGGGCTGCAGGTGACAACAGTGTGCCTCCCCTGCACCCCCCACCCCCACACAGTGGTAGACAGTGAACCCAGGCCCTTCCCTCCGTCAGCGGGGCCTGGAAGGAGGAAAAAGCGCTCGGTGGGTACAGAGGAACCCTCCCCTCTGCCTAAGTGTCCATAGGGCAGTGGGGGCCGGGGGGGGCCTTACTAACTCCGTACCTGTGTGGCTGTCAGCCTCTGCCTCTGACAGAAGAATCTGGAAGCCACCATCATGGCCGCCGCCGCCGGCTTTCCCCACCTGCTGCCTCAGGCCCATCTCCTGTCCGCGGCCGGTGGAGCTTGAGGAGGCTGCCCCAGTGGCTAAAACAGCTCTGGTGGTCGAAACTTCTGGCGGTCAGAAGCAACTCTGGCGGTCAGCAGAGCTCCTTGCCCCCATCTTGCCGGTAATTCCTGGGAGCGCTCCTACCCCAGTCTGTACTTGTTTGAAGGAACGAACCAGCCTGCTGTGAAATGTCAGTTCCCTTTCAAAAGAAACGGCCTAGAGAGCGGTTGTGGTCAAGGCCTGTTGCTGGTATGTGCTCTGCGGCAGCGACACACACTCAGGCCACATCCTAGGGGCCAAGGGCACCAGCCCCGGGGCCGGGCCCCGCTGCACCCTCCGTCCTGGTACCAGGCAGAGAGACGGTTCCCCCAGAGCCTGGCTCCACCCACAAAGCTGGAGCCCAGGGGAGGTAAAGATTCTAGGAGAGGGGGGCCAGGGTGGGGATCTTTGAGCCAAACGGTGAGAGGCTGCCCTGGAGGGGGCCGTCCTAGGGGGCACTTCCCCCCCATGAAGGTGGCCCCCATTTCCTCACTGACTCTGGGATCTTTGTCAAAGCCACGAAATTTGTATCCCTAATTAAGAGATGAGACCTGAGCTGTCAACACCAACCCAACTCCTTGATTGACATTTGAGAGGAGACACCAGGGCTGATGAAAAAGCCTGTTTTCTCAAGATGGACAGAGGAGAGAGGGGGGATGGAGAGGGACAGCCCGGGAGGAGGAAAGGGGACCACATCGGTGCAGAGAAGCCTTCTCCTTCCGCACAGGTGTCCCAGAGCTAAATTATTCCCTGGGTCCATAAGTGTAAAATAAAGAAATAAAGGACTCTGCATCTGAAATTCACAATCTGATGATCTCTGGCTAAAGGAGCAAGCTGTCAAGAAGGAACTCACCAGGGACCTTTCTCTCCAGCCTCCAAGTCTCCAGCTTCCTTAATCTCAATCGATATCAGATGGATACTGTAAATTTCTCTAGGGATATTGCAATTCAAAGCAAGGATTTAGCTTTCTGCAGATGGCATCTGATGATAGCATTTATTCATTTACTATGCTTGCTTCTTTCTGTTCTTGACATTTTTGACAGTGCATCCATCTAAAATATATTCAGAGATTCTTTTCTAGACTAATATCTTCTTTATCCATCCTTACCCATCTATCCATCCATTCATCCATCCATACACTCATCCACACCTCCTCCCATCCATCCACCCATCCTCCCATCCATCCTCCTATCCACCCACCCATCCTCCCATCCATCCTCCTATCCACCCACCCATCCTCCACCCATCAATCCATCCATGCATCTACCCATCCTCCCATTCATCCTACCATCCTTACACTCATCCATCCATCCACCCATCCATCCATCTATCCATCATCCATCCATCCAGCCTTCCATCCATCCATCCTCCCATCCAAACACTAGTCCATTCACCCATCCATCTATCTACCCATCCATTCATCTATCCATCTATCCATTTACTGAACATTTGTTGGACATCTAAGAGTTTCCAGTTTATTAGGGAAAATAAGAGAAATATGCACGTAATTAAATCACAGGGCACTATATAAAATCATGCCTGTGTTCTACGACACCTGGCTTATGGTGAGCAGGAAGGACTCTCTGGCAGAGGTGGCATCTGGATTGAGTCTTGAAGGATGAGTAGGATTTTAACAGCGGAAATCAGGCATATGCAGAGAAGGGCATCCCAGATCGAAGAAAAGCACAAAGCAGGAAGGTAGGGAAGGACAAATGGCGTGGGGGAGCCCTCAAGAGCCTCCTCTGGGGGCAGGGAGGAAGAGTTCTGTGTGTAATGAACCTAGAGAGGGACTTGGGTCTGCTTGGCAACAGTTGGAAGAGTTTGGATTTAACCACGGTGGTGAAGACCACAGGTCTGTTCCCCTACTTAGAGCAGGACAATCCTGTACCTGCCAGGACACCTTTCTCCTTCTTCTCCGCCATGTGGAGCAGGGAGGGATCCATGCCTCCTAGGGTTGTTGTCGCCATTACATGAGAGGATGTTGGGTCTAGCTGTTCGGGCTGAGATTAGTTGGGAGCTGTTACCCGTATGTGTATGGTGGGTGTGGGCAGTGCACACTTGTGCACTGTTGATTTCCGTCCAAGGCTTATTATACACCTGAAAAAAGGCACACACGGACACACAAAAATAGCAACATTTAAAGCATCAAACATTTTTCTCTCTTTGAAGCTACACCCAGTCTGAGCGCGTGTTTACTGAATTTGGGTCTGTGGGCACAGTTTGATCTGCATGTATGTGTTAGTCCGTGTGCCTCTTTTTTTACTGCGTGTTTCCTATACGAATTTTTGTATGCCGTGCTGTGGCCATACGTCACACACATATCATCTTGGATGGCCTCAGCATATTATCACCATTTTAATGGTTGGAGTTGACATGTGTCAACTTCTTTCTAATCCCCTCTGTTTTATTTTTATTTTATTTTATTTTATTTTATTTTAAAGATTTTATTTATTTATTTGACAGAGAGAGACACAGCGAGAGAGGGAATACAAGCAGGGGGAGTAGAAGAGGGAGAAGCAGGCTTCCCGCTGAGCAGGGAGCCCGATGCGGGGCTCGATCCCAGGACCCTGGGATCATGACCTGAGCCGAAGGCAGACGCTTAACGACTAAGCCACCCAGGCACCCCAAATCCCCTCTGTTTTAAATGAAGCTCCTGAAAATTTCTGTGGGTCTAGGATTGGAGGACCATTTCCTTGAGAAGTATCACCATCCTGGAGTACTTGAATTCAAGGGTAAAGCAGAGCCTGTTGATTGGCCCCTGAATTTTAATTGGGTGAAAATTTTAGCTGAACACTTCCCAGTTTCCCTGAAGCTACATGTGGCCATGTGATTAAGTTCAAGATGGTGAAATTTGAGTGGGGAGTGTAATTTGCTTGCAGATGTCCTTAAAGAGAAGGGGCATGCCTTTCTCTCCTTTCCTCTTTCCTGTTGGCCAGAATGCAGATGTGATGGTTGGAGTTGAAGCAGGCATCTTGGACTCTGAGGTGAATTTGAGACTAGAGGTTCCTCGACATGTTGGAGCATCATCCCACCCCTGGACTACTTACTCAGACTTTTATATGATGGAGGAATACATATCTATCTTATTTAAATCACTGTTATTTTAGATTTTCAGACACAGACAAATTTAATCCTAACTAACATAAAAAGTTTTCTTTCTTGTCACATAGTACCCAGATTATGTCAACAATAATAAAGCTGCTCTGCAGGGCTGCCTGCAGGTCTTCATTCCTAATGGAAGTTGGAAGGAGGAAGAGGAGGAGAGAGAAAAGGCAGTTTTGTGTCGACCAAGGCTCTTATTTCAAAGACTAGATTGCAAATACTGTCTTCCTCTTGGGTGTTTGTGAGTTTTAGATTTCACCAGAAGCTGCATTATTCTGGTTTGAGTTCTGACTCCCAAATTCTGGGCCTTGATGGAGGCTAAACTTAGCTGAGCAACTGTGTCTCTTCTTTCAGCCTCAGTTTCCCCATCCCTGCCATAGACAGAGAACTCTCGTAGGTTGACCCTCTCTGGGCTGACCCTCTATAGCTCTTTCTGAAATGGAGTCTCCTGTCACCCCAGCACCAGAAAGCCCGGGCCCAGTCTGAGCAGTGCCTCTGTCCTTGCTGGCCACCACCATCCATTCATCCATCCATCCACTGCCTCTTTTTTCCTAAATATTTATTTATTCACTGTAGAGAGAGAGAGTACTCAAGCAGGGAGACAGGCAGAGGGAGAGGGAGACAAGCAGACTCCGGGCTGAGCAGGGAGCCTAACGTAAGGCTCAATCCCAGGACCCTGAGATCATGACCCGAGCCAAAATCAAGAGTCAGACATTTAACCAACTGAGCCACCCAGGCAACCCCCACCCCTTTTTTTTAAGTAGGCTCCACACCCAGCCAGTGTGGAGCTCTGAGATCTCGTGACCCTGAGATCAAGACCTGAGCCAAGATCAAAAGTCAGACACCACCCAGGGAGCTCCTCCCCTCCCCCGCTGCCACTGCCTCTTTATTGAGCACTTCCTGGGCACCACGATGGGTTTGTGCTGAACACTGGCCACTGGAGGTCTTGAATGATCACCTTACCTCTCTGCCTGGCCTAGGGAGAGGTTTGTCCTGAAATGCCCGGGTTTTGATTTCCCCTCCCCAGAATAGCACAGGCGTATTTGGAGCCTATAAGAGCCTGCTCTGAGCTGACCTGCACAGCCCAGGATTGCCCATTCAGGGCTGCCTTGACAGGCTGAGCAAGTGTCCCTGGAAAGGGTTTGAAAGATAGTCAGGGGTCTTCTTCTTACAGGCCAAAGCAGCCCCCATCCTTGGCTCTAGCATCATCAGCTGTCAGAGCTCAGGGTTGCTCTTGAGGCCCCCAGTCCAGCCCCTGCTTACAGATGAGTCTACAGCAGAGAGAGGGGAATTGATTGTCCTGAGGTCTCGCAGCTGGACCCAAGCTCTTTCCAAGGCCCTGTGAAGGTGCCTGGGCCATTCTTTGGCGTGAGGCATCGGAGATGGGGGCAGGGGGGACTGGCACATCAGTCTTCACGGAATGCCTCTCCCTCCAGCCTCTGGAAAATGTGAGCTCTTTCCTGCCTCGGAGACTAAGCACACAGGCCCCACCTCCACCTCCTGCAAAAAGCCTTCCTGGCTGTCTAGCCTCCAGGGCTGTTGCATACAGTTGTGCAGGTTGTTCACTGCACAGAGGCACCTGAGAGAGAAACCAGAGGGGGCTAAAATTTCATTCTCTTGCCATGCCATGTATGATGTCAAGCAGTGAAGGGGGAGGGAGTGGTGGTGAAGGGTTGCCTGCATTCATGGGGAGGAAGGACACCAAGTTCTAATGTACACAGAGGAACCGCACGGGCTAGCAGGGACCCTGGACAGCAGTAGACCCGTCAGCACCCTCAAAGCCTTGCTCCTTGTGCCCGGCACAGTGTACTCTTTGTCCGTGGCCCCAGCAAGCTCCCCAGGGCAGAAAGAGGGATTCCTCTTGTCCTGTGTCATTGTCGGCCCAGCACTCTGCTGGCCAGTGCTCAACTCCCAGAACACGCATGCTGAGCAAGAGTTGGGAGGGCTGGGGAGGAGTGTCCAGCTCAGGGCTTGGGAGAGGTTTGTTGAGTGAATATATGGCAGGTTAATGCCAAGGAGAGAGGTGAGGGGAGGTTGACCAGGACAGAGGGCATCTGGGAGAAGGAAGGGGGCCACCAGGAGGCCTGCAGCTTAGGCTTTTTGCAGGAGGTGGAGGTGGGGCCTGTGTGCTTAGTCTCCGAGGCAGGAAAGAGCTCACATTTTCCAGAGGCTGGAGGGAGAGGCATTCCGTGAAGACTGATGTGCCAGTCCCCCCTGCCCCCATCTCCGATGCCTCACGCCAAAGAATGGCCCAGGCACCTTCACAGGGCCTTGGAAAGAGCTTGGGTCCAGCTGCGAGACCTCAGGACAATCAATTCCCCTCTCTCTGCTGTAGACTCATCTGTAAGCAGGGGCTGGACTGGGGGCCTCAAGAGCAACCCTGAGCTCTGACAGCTGACGATGATGCTAGAGCCAAGGATGGGGGCTGCTTTGGCCTGTAAAAAGAAGACCCCTGACTATCTTTCAAACCCTTTCCAGGGACACTTGCTCAGCCTGTCAAGGCAGCCCACCCACTCAATCCCAGTGGGGACCAGTAGAATAAGGGGGTGACTGGACAAGCCATTGGGGCCCCCTCTGGGTAGGAGGCCCTAAGAGCAAAGGCTGGGGCTGGAGAAACCGGGGGCCCACAGGCACACCCGGCCTAGCCCCTGACCCCACCTCTGCAGGGCCAGGGCCTGCACTGGGCCCTTCGACGCCCACCCAGCACAGGGTCCTGGAGCGCAGCGCTGGCCCAGCAGTGGCCCAACGGCTCGTCCTTGCCACAAGGACCCTCTGTCTTGTGGGGACACGGGAGGGACATGCAGTGCTGTGCCTATAGGATGCGGGATGTTTGCCTGGAGTGCTGGGGTCCCCACTGGCTGAGGGGTGTCCTGCTCAGATGAGGGGGTGTCTGGGAGAGCTTTCCTGAGGAAGGCAGAGCCACGCTGAGCGATGTCTGGGAGTTTCCCAGGTAAACGTGGGGAGGGAACCAGTATGGCCATGTTGGGGGGCGCTGCGGGCTCAGCGTGCCTGCCTTTTGCACTCTGCACGGTTGGAGGATGGGCTGTGCAGGAGAGGGGACCAGACAGCAGAGGCCCTTAGGCTGTATCCTGAAGGCCATGGAGATGGAGACGGGTGTGTTCCCCATTTTAAAAACTGAGCCATGTATTCATGTCCCAGGGCTGCTGTAACAAAGTAGAGCCAACTAGGGGGTTTAAAGCAAGAGAAATTTATTCTCTCACAATTCTGGAAGCCAGGAGTCTGACATCCAGGTGGCAGCAGGGCCACGCTCCCTCTGAGACTGGGTAGACCCCCTCTTGCTCTCCCCATTTTCTGGGGGCCCGAGGCAGTCCCGTTGAGTCTCTGGGCTTGTAACCTGTGCTCCAGGCTCGGCTTCCTGGTGTCACGGCCATCTGCTCCCTGTGTGTCTGTCTCTGTCTAGTCTCTTCTTACAAGGAGACCGGTCCCACTGGATTCGGACCCATCCTGCTCCAGGATGACCTCATCTCAACTCATTACATCTCCAACAACCTTCTTTCCAAATAAGGTCACGTTCGGAGGTACGGGCAGTTAGGACTTCAGCATATCTTTTGGGGGGACATAGTTCAATCTGTAACAAGCTAGAATTTACGTAGGGTAAAATTCACCTTCTTTTGTGTTCATTTCCATACATTTTGGCCCACGTAGTGTGCCACCACAACCAAGATATGGAACGGGCTGTCGCTGTCCAAAATTCCTCTGTGTCCTTTTGTAGTCAGCCTGCCCTCCCTCCGTCCCCCCAGTCCTGGCAGTCACTCATTTCTTCTGGGTCCTTACGGTTCTGCCTTTTCGAGAATGTCATATGCACACTGCCTTGTGAGTCTGGCTTCTTTCACTTAGCTGAATGCATCTGCGGTCCGGCCGTGGCTGCATCTCAGTACTGTGTTCATTTTTATTGCTGAGAGGATCTCGTTGTTTTGGACGTGTCACCGTTGGTTTATCCGCTCACCCACGGCAGCACATTTGGGTCGTTGCGGTTTTTGGCGATTGCACAAAAAGCCACTGCCAGCATTTGCATGAAGGGTATAGGTTTGGGGTAGGGAACTCAGTGGGCCAGCTTGAGTTCGGGATGCCGCCTGAGGAAGGACATGGGGTGGGGGAACAGCATGTGGGGAGGCCAAAGGAGGTGGCGGCCGGGGTCTAGGCCAGCAGTGATGGTGGCCTGGACAAGTGTCTTGGCACCGGGGCTGGGGAGAAGTGGGCCCACTGGAAGGTAGAGTGCACGGGGCCCGGTGGGGGGGCCCTGGGGGGGAACCATGCCAGTGTGGAGGCCCGTCCTCCGCCCCCCACCCCAGGGGGAGGGTGGCTGTTGAAGCTCAGCGCGGCAGTGTGGACCTGGGTTGCTGACAGTGGACCACTACGGTGTAACGGGTAGGCGTGTGGACGCTGGCGCTCACTGTCAGGATTCCCGTTCTCCCCTCCGCCTGTTTCCTCGTCTGTAGAACAGGGATACGAGTAGTTCCCAGTTCACCGAGCCATTGTCGTATTATGTGACTTATTACCTGTAAGGAGCTTGAACAGAGTGATGCATAGTAGGTGTGCACGAAACCCGAACCATGGTCAGTAGCCGGCTCCGCACCCTCTCGTCTATTCCACTCATCCCTTTGGCCACAAGCCAGCCTGTGGTACCTCTTATGGCTCTGTGGGGCCGTGGATGACAGTCATCTGGGCCCGGTCCCAGGTCTGCCCTGACTTGCTGGGAGAACCTGAGCTGCCTCCTTTACCTCTCTGGTCATTGTTGCCTCCCCTCACACCGTGTGGAGGGACGAAGCCCTGCCATGTGCCCGGCTCTGTGCAGAATGGCGTGCGGCAAGGTGGCCACACACAGAATGAACTTCGTAAGGACGTGCAGGTGAGGGACGCCTGGGCGGCTCTGTCGGTGAAGCCTCTGACTCTTGATTTCAGCTCAGGTCGTGATCTCAGGGTCGTCAGATCAAGCCCTGTGCAGAGTCCGACACAGGGCGTGGAGCCTGCTTAAGGTTCTCTCTCTCCCCCTGCTTCTCCCTGCTTCTTCTCTTTAAAAAAAAAAAAAAAAGGACATGCAGGTGACCTGCTCATGACAGTCTGTGGGGAGGCCCAGGTGAGTGACTCTCAGGGCACCCTCAGGTTTGGGGACTGGAGGAGGCTCCCCTGTAGTTGCCACAAATCTCATCCTCCTGTTGTCCTCCCAAATCCATCCTCCCCCCCTGACAAGAACGACCCAGGTGTCACCCGCAGCGGCCACCCCGGTTGGAGGTGAGCAAGTGCCTGGCTTGGGCTCCACAGGGAGAGGTGTGGCAGGTCGTTTTTCAGACACCACAGCAGCTCCCGAAGTCTGTTGGAGAGCCTGGCTCTGAGACCAGGGTTCATGTCCCAGTCATGTTTGGTGCTGGCCTAACGAAGGAACATTTACAGTCAATCCTCAGGACTCACAGATCCCCTATTTGCACGTTCTTCTACTTGCTAAAATTATTCGTAACCCCCAAATGGTAGCACCTCAGAAGTCATTTGCAGACATGCTTGGAATGGTGAAAAACTGGGACCCTCTGACACGCGCATTCCCACCTGAGGCCAGATAAGGCTAGACGCTGCCTTCTTGTTTCAGTTCTTATCCTTCAAACAAGGGCCCTTGTCGTGGTCTGTTGAGTGCCATGGTTTTCACATTTTTAATGCATTTTGTTGGTGATTTCACTGTTTACAGTGTCCCCTGACCACAGAGCTGAAGTGCTTTCTAGCGCTCCTAAATGCAAGAACACTGTGATGGCCTTGCAAGAAAATGTGTGTGTTAGAGAAGCTTCATTCAGACGAGGTATATGCGCTATTGGCTGTGAGTTCAATATCCATGCTTCGAGAATATATATTAAGTAAAGTGTCTTTAAAAAGAAAGGCACATAAGGAAGGTTATGTATTGACCAGTTGACGAAAATGTTGTGACTAGCAGCTCACAGGAACCTCACCTAACCCTGTTTCCCCTGGACGCAGTGGTTCAGTATTCGCTAACTCAGTGCTCACGGTGACTTACAGAACATAACAACCACAAAAAATGAGAACTGATTGTATCTACATCATGTAGGTAAATTGGCCCCAGGTCTCTCCCCTGCACCCTCTGCACTTCCGCTGCTGGCAGCTCATTCCTCTGGATTAACAAGTTGCCCTTTTTATATATGGTCCCTCCTTCAAATGCACAAATCCTTGGGATAGGCACTATCCTGAAATTCAAGACTTGGAAGGTTTCCAAGAAGGGGAGTGGTCAGCGCTAGGATGCCATATCCTGTGATTGTAATAGAAAGTTCTACGGGGCGCCTGGGTGGCTCAGTCAGTTGGGCGTCAGACTCTTGGTTTCGGCTCAGGTCATGATCTCGGGGTTGTGAGATCCAGTCCCATGTTGGGCTCTGTGCTTAGTGGGGAGTCTGCTGGAGATCCTCTCTCTCCCTCTGCCCCTTCCCCCACTCATGCATGCGTGCTCTCTCTCTCTCTCTCTCTCTCTCTCTCAAATAAATCAATCTTGAAAAAAAAGAAATCTTTGCAGGGAGCAGCATATCAATCAAGGCAAATAAAAGCGAGGATTCTTGGCACTCATAGGTGTGTCCCTAATAATTACAGCAGTTATGTCTGGAGGGTTTACATCAGGCCCCTTTCCTGAGAGCTTTTTTTGAGTTCATTATCACAGCCCCAGGAGGCTGGGATTACAGTGCCCAGTTTACAGGGAGGCATAACAAGTGATTCAGTCAGAGCTCTCAGCAATCAGTGGAAGAGCCCAGACCTGGATCCAGCATCGTCTCAGTCCAGAGCCACCGTCCTGAGCCCCCGAGCTCCCTGCATCCCAAGGTTCCGGGACCTTGCTGCCTCTCCTAGAGCCAGGTGTGCCTGGATCCCGGAAGGAATGCTGTGGACACCCGCCCCCCGAGCCTTCTGAGCCCCTTCCCTGATCTGGCCCTGTCCGGATGGGCGAGCCTGGTCCCACCTGCTAGTGTCTCCCTTGTCATCCTCTGGCAAAGTCCCACCCTGGAACCCCTGGCCCTGGAGTCACAGGGAGACAGTCTAACCAGGGTGGGTTGGCGTGTGCCTGTCAGGCCTCAGGATGGCTCCCTATAGCTCCTTACTCTGTGCACCCCAATACCTCCCCACAGCCCCCGAAGTTAATGAGCCCGCTTCCTGGGCTTTCTCCAGCCCCCCGCTCTGGAAAACTCAGCGCTAGTGACTTCCCTCATGCTAAGGCGTCAGGGACTGAGCACACTGTAAAATCTGACGAGGACAGGTGGGCATCGCTGCTTGCAGAGAACAAAAGCCTAAATATTAAGATGCGCGCCCGGAAGGTGGGATTTCAGGCAGGGAGTGCGGCATCCCGTTTGTATTTCAAGGTAGGGGCCCGGGCCCAGGAGACAGCAGCTGCCGAGAAGCACCAGGACGAGTGAGGCTGGCTTGTTCACATGACTCGCTTACCCCCCGTACAGGAAATGTGGTCACAACAACTGTTGGGTGGGTTACAGGGTGACTCAGTGTCACCAGGGGTGGAAGGAACGTGAGACTGAAGTAGTTTCCTGCAAGGTGCTGTCAGGGCCGGTTGTCCACAGCCTGCAGCCTCACCCTGCTCTCACCAGTGCCTGAGGGGAGGCGGCCATCAGCACTGTATTTGGTCGCAGGGCCCTGGGTCGGCTCCGTGCCCGACTCCACCTCCAGTTTAGAATGGGGCTCACTTTGTCAAAGCACATCCCCACACCGTCTGGTCATGGTTCACCCTTCTGGCAACCCCCTGAAGTAGTGGGGTGGGGGGTAGTATTCTTCTACTTATTTCACTACTGAGAGAACTGAGGCCCAGAGAAGGAGGGAGACTTGTCCAAGGACACACAGCAAGCCTGTAGGAGAGGCTAGAATAGACCCCGGCTCCCTTTCCCCAACAAAGCATTTTCTGCACCACTCAGGTGTCCAGGATGAGTAATGTCACCGGTAACCATTTACTGAGCCCTTGTTAAGCTCCAGATGAAGTAGTCTATCTTGCCCTCCCAGGGTCAGTGCTGTTCTCGCTCTCATATTACGGACATTGAAAGGCCAGGCTCAGGAGGCCCCTGGGTGGCTCAGTCGGTTAAGCGACTGCCTTCGGCTCAGGTCATGATCCTGGAGTCCCAGGATCGAGTCCCACATTGGGCTCCCTGCTCAGCGGGGAGTCTGTTTCTCCCTCTGACCCTCCCCCGCTCATGCTCTCTCTCTCTCTCTCATTCTCTCTTTCTCTCTCAAATAAATAAAATCTTAAAAAAAGAAAGAAAGAAAGAAAGGCCAGGCTCAGAGTGGAATTTGGTCAGGCCGAGAAAAGAGAAATCCCAGCAGAGATCCAGCAGGAGGGGCCTGAAGGCACAGAGGTCCCTTGTCTCTCCTTCTAGGTTGAGTCATGTCCACCATGGGCTGCTGATCTTCCCCCTTGCCTCTCCCTCCCTGGCCCAGTGTCAAGTTGGGGAAGGGAGCACCGCATGCTCCTTCCTTTTTCCCCCAGATGTTGGGGAACCACTGAGTAAGCAGGAGGCAGGGCCAGAGGCCAGGGTCACGGTGGGACACGTGGGCCACCATGCATTGCGGGTGCTCCTAGAGATAAGGAGGCTGGCAGGGGCAAAGGACGCAGCCTTCTTAGAGCTGTCTGAGCCCTGTTTTCCGAGCTGGGTCTGCCCGTAGGAAGGACAAGGCAGCAGAAAGGTGGGCAAGGACTCTGGGAGTTTTGTAGAAGCTCAGGAAAGGGGTGGTGGGCTGGGATCCGTGAGCAAAACCGGACCTGCAGCCAGCCCCCTAGAGAAGGGGCCCTTAAACACTGGAACAGGTGACCAAGAGCAGAATCTTCCTCTTGAAGAGCTTTCTGAACAGGGTAATGGCAAATGGTATTAACTCAACATGCATATAATTTTCCTTTTTATCTTTTTTCTTTCTTCTTTCTAATTAAAAACAAATCCCCCACGTAGTACACAAATTCACACACACTGAAAAGATTTAAACAGTATTAAAAGTCTAGACCTGTGTTGTCTAATACATTAGCCACTAGCCACATAGAGCTGTTTTACAAATTAAATCAATTAAAATGAAGTAACATGGGCACCTGGTGGTGCAGTGGGTTGGGCATCCGACTGTTGGTTTCAGCTCAGGCCATGATCTCAGCGTTGTGAGATCAAGCCCCAACACATCAGGCTCCGTGCTCAGCGTGGAGTCAGCTAGGGCCTCTCTCTCCCTCTCTCTCTGCCCCTCCCCCGGTGCTCGCTCGCTCTCTCTCTCTCTCTCTCTCTCTTTCTCTCTCTCTCTCCAAAATAGATAAATAAATCTTTTTTTTTTTTAAGATTTTATTTATTTATTTGACAGAGACAGCGAGAGAGGGAACACAAGCAGGGGGAGTGGGAGAGGGAGAAGCAGGCTTCCCGCGGAGCAGGGAGCCCGATGCGGGGCTCGATCCCAGGACCCTAGGACCATGACCTGAGCCAAAGGCAGACACTTAACGACTGAGCCACCCAGGTGCCTGACAAATAAATCTTTAAAAAAATAAATTTAAAAAAATAAAATGAAATAACAGTCTCACCAGCCATACTTCAAGTCCCCCATAGCCACAGGCAGCTAATGGGGACCACACTGGATAGGGCAGGCATAGAACATTTCCATCATCATCCACCATTCTTGGGGGCAGCACTGACCACACCATAAGCTGGGAGAACTCTCCTGGCTGGAAAATCATTTTTGGAATCCGGTTGGTTCCTTTGGACCTGTTTTGTGTTACGTATGTTGGGGTATCCACCTTTCCTCCCACAAAATTCCATCTGGCCTGCCCAGCTCCTGGGCCCTGTGGGTATGTGGATGTTATCTCCCATGTTTTCCAGATGGGAAGAAGGCAAGAGGGCCACAGGTACGGGGAGGGTGGGGTCAGGTCTGTCCCTAGGAACAGAAGCCCTTCCCCTTGGTTTGTCCCGGGTGGCTGAGTTGCGACCAGGCAGGGACCGCAGTGATCTATCCGAGTCCCCGCCTGTGGTGCCATATCATCTGTGACAGGGAGACACAGATGAGCAGATGGTCTCCGGGAAGACTTGCTCCTAGGCATCCATTCCTCCATTTTTATCATGCCCCTGAAGTGTTCACTTATTGTCTTCTCATTTTCATAAGAGAGTACAGTCAAGGGTAAAGAAGGAGAAAGAAGTCACTTAATTTCAGGATTAACAACTACTGTTGGACCAGTTCACACTCGCGCCGACAGAGCAGAAGGGCTCTGGTTCTCCCACATCCTCCCGGGCGCTCAGTAATGCAGGTCTTCTTCGTGATAGCTGTTCCTGTGGGCTCTTGGAGTTGTCATTCCAGATTCCTAGATTCTTCATGCTGTTGAGAATCTTCATGCACTTGTTGACCATTGGGAAGTCCTCTGTGTGAAGTTCAAGTGTCTTGCTCATTTTTCTATCTGCTTCTATTTGTCTTGCCTCTTCCTTATTGATATGCAGGAGTTCTGTGCTTAAGCTGGGTATCAGCCTGTTGTTGGTTATGCGAGTTACCAGTATCTTCTCCCACTGAGGACTTGACTTTACTCTCTTAATGGCATCTTGATGAACAGAAAGTCTTCATTTTAATGCAATCCAATGTATCCATTTTTTTTAAGGTCAGTGTGTGTGTACTGGTTAAGAAGTCTCTCTCTTCCATCAGATTATGAAGATATTCTTTATTTTCTTCTAGAAGCTTTTTGTTTTGCTTTCCACATTTAGGTCAGGACAGAGTCTCCCTGGAACTGATTTTTGTATGCTATGAAGAAGAGTCAAGTTTCTTTTTTCTGCCCATGTGGATACCCTGTTGTCTCAGCACATTTTGTTGCAAAGACTGCCCTTTCCTCAATGTCCTACTGTGACCGGGCATAAATCAAGGGACTATGTGTGTGTCGGTCTGTTTCTGCACTCTTCTAGTCCGCCGACCTACATGTCTATCCTGCACCAATACCACACCATCTTAATCACTGTAGCTTTAGAATAAGTCTTGGTACCTGGCAAACAAAATCCTACCCCGTTCTTCAAGTGTGTCAGGGATAACCTTGGCCCTTAGCATCTCTGCGTGCCTTTTCATGGGACACCTTTGGGAATCTAACTGGAATTGCATTGATTCTTTAGATCAGTGTGTGTAGAATTCATACCTTGGCATTCCATGGACAAGATCTGTCCTTCCATCTGTTCTCATCTTATATGTTTATGATGTTTACTGTTTCATGTTATAAGCAGGAATCTGGAGGGGTTTGGCAGAATGGGTTAAGAACGTGGACTATAGATTCAGAAACCATCAGGGTTCAAATCCCAGCTCTGCCGCTTACTAATTCCATAGTTTTAGTGAATGGCTTAACTTCTGTGCCTCAGTTTTCCCCCTCTGTAAAATGGGAATGATAACCAGAGTGATCTCACAGGGTTATTTTAAAGGATTGATGTAGTTAATATAGAGCAATGCCTGGTGCATAGACATCTCTGGAAACATTATTAGTTTATTTTTGAGTATGTAATACATTCACAGGATTCAAAATAAAAGTATATTTTTAAAAAGATGTATAGTGAAAAATTCTTACCACCTTTATTCCCTGTGTGCCTGTTCCCACCCTTGCCCAACTAGTTACTGGTTTTTCCTATCTTCTTCCAGAGTTTCTTTATTCAAATACAAATAATCTTTTTTTTTCCAACAAAGGAGCATGATAAATGTATAGTTCTGCATTTGCTTTTATCATTTAACCACATATCCTGGAAACCTTTCCATATCAGTATACAGAGGGCCTCTCCATTCTTTTTTTAACCATTGCCTGATATCCATCTATTTACGTCACCCCTTTACGATGGATGTTTAGATTGTTTCCAGTCTTTTCCCAGTTGCGGACAATGCTGTAGTGAACCCAGGGAGTATCTTTGTCTATTCATTATTTTGCACACGTGCAACTATATCTTTATAGATATATGATTCCAGGGATTGTATTAGATTGAATATGTAAAATTGCTTTCAGAGGCACCTGGGTGGCTCAGTCGGAGGGCTTGTATTAGATTGAATACCTAAAATTGCTTTCAGAGGCACCTGGGTGGCTCAGTCGGTTAAGTGTCTGCCTTCAGCTCAGGTCATGATCCCAGGGTCCTGGGATCGAGTCCCACATGGGGCTCCCTGCTCTCCCTCTACCCTTCCCCCCTGCTCATGATCTCTCTCTCTCTCAAATAAATAAATATTTATGGGGAGTCTGCTTCTCCCTCTACCCTTCCCCCCTGCTCATGATCTCTCTCTCTCTCTCAAATAAATAAATAAAATCTTTTTTAAAAATTGCTTTCTTTGTAGGTCAAAGATAATTGGATATTGCCAACAGTACTAATCTTTCCTCAATCATGCAGTCGTTAACAAAATTTCATCGAGCACCTATTCTGTGCTGAGCCTGGGCACACAGCAGTAGATATGACCCGCCCTGGAACACAGAGTGAGGGGAGGGGAGGAGACGGGCAGTGACAAGCGGTATTATTCGCCATTTGATTCCACCTTTTGATGTCTGTAAGTCACGTTGCAGTAAACATCTCTGTCCATGGAGCTTTATCATACTTTTTCTTAAAGATTTTTAAAAATTTATTAATTTGAGAGAGTGGGTGTGAGAGAGCACAAGCAGGGGGAGCGGCAGAGGGGGAGAGAGAAGCAGGCTCCCTGCTGCGCAGGGAGCCCAATACAGGGCTCGATCCCAGGATCCTGGGAACAGAACCTGAGCCGAAGGCCAGCGCTTAACTGACCGAGCCACCCAGGTGCCCTTCTCATACTTTTAAAATATCTCTTTGAGATAGATTCTAGAAGGGAAATGACCTACAATGCACCATCTTAGCCAAAACAAGAAAGCGGTGTTCTCTAGATCTGCTTGTACAGAACCGCACTCAGTTCAACATCTAAAATCCCCTTAATGAGAACTTTTCTTTTTGAAAGTTACAAATTGTTTTAATTATTTTTTGAACAGGTGATATAGTCACATGGTTCAAATTCAAAAGGTACAGAAAGGTATGCAGTGAAGCACCTCCCTCCCACCCCCAGCCTCCCAGTCCCTCACCCAGGGCACCACCACATCCCTCTCCTGTGTCTTTACAGAGGTGGCCTCAGCCCATCTCAACATACATATGTCACAGATGCCCACTGGCCTTGGTGACCTGGGTTCTTGTGTCCCCCCTGCCTCCAGCTTCAGTCCCAGGCAGGAAGTTTGTCCCCCAAGTCCTGTCTTCACCAGTAGCCATCTCCATGTTCAGTGAAGTTTCTAAGAATTTTTGGAGGGGAGGGAGGGAAATGTCAGCTGCTCTTTCACTTTGTATGATTATTTTTGTAATCATTATTATGATGAGTCTAGAATTTTGTCTGGTCCATAGTAGATGCTCAGTAAATGCTCACTGGATAAATGAATGGATGCTACTAACATCAATGAATGTTTGCTGTATTCTGGGCACTATCCTAAACTCTTTACAGGAATCTCGTAATGTAGTAATGCTTATATTTCCGATCTTAAGCGTAAGAAAATTGAGGCAGAGAGAGATTTAGTCACTTGTCAAGTTCACCAAGTGGGATTCTAATCCAGGCTGTCTTGTTCCCTGAGCCCATGCTTAAACCACTAGTCAACACAGCCCTTGTTGTCACTCAAAACCTACTGCACACAGCACTGTGGAAAGAATTGGTCTTACCATCCGTGAGCTGGGTCCTGATGGGAGTGGACAGTCCTAGCCTCAGACTGGTGTGGGGGGAGGCTGTCAGCAAGGCCAGGAGGCTGAGTCAGCTTCGGCTGGGTTCCAGGGGCTGGCTGGGATAAGGAAAGGGGCTGGGACCTGTGAGCCAGAGGAAGTTACAGAGGGAGGGTGGAAGAACTTGACCCAGGTTCCCAGGAGGCTGTGGGTGCCCAAGGCTCTCAAGAGCACAGATGGGCCAGGGCCAAAGGCCAAGCATTGGGAAGCTCTGAGCCAGCAGTCAGAGCCTCTGAGAAACAGGGTCCAGGGGCAGGCCTGGTAGTGGGAGCAGCCAGCCGAGGGGCATGGAAGCCAGGTGCCTCCTGTGGGCTCCACCAGGGCCCAGGAGGGGCTCGGTCTGAGCAGGTGGAAGCCCTCGGGATCAGCGGAGAAGCCAGCAGGCAGCCTGGGAGGCAGGCCTGGGAGCTTGGTGGTGCCTGACACACACCAGGCGATAGAGGTCTGCAGCGCACACAGGTGTGGAAAGTTCGAAGGCCTTTGACCTGCTAGTCCCCTTGATGTGGGCTGTGACGTGTGAACTCAGACAGCCTGACCCGTTCTCTGCACTTCCGGGGTCCGGAAGACCTGCTTAAGCTGACTTCCCCTCTGAATGGCTGTGGGCAGGGGCCCACAGAGCCTCATCCCAGCTTCCCTGGGGCTAACCCGCCAAGGGTCCCCCTGTGACGGCCATGGTCAGCCTGGAGCCGTGTTTTGGGTCCCGGGTGCCCCAAGGGCTGTGCCAAAGGGGGAAATCAGGCAGCAGCTGCGGCTCAGCTTCCACCCATCGAGGAAAAAGCCTCTGGCAGAAAGGAAGCCACAGAGAAGCTGGGCTGGCCGCCTGCTTTTTCTCAGGCTGTCTGCTGGGGCAGAGCCAGCCCGGCTAAGAGAAGCCTTCCAGTGGCATCTAGCCAAGGGTCAGTTGAGTCCAGAATCATGGAATGCATAGTGCTGGAAGGAACCTTAGTCCCCGGCCTGATCCATGTCAGTAAATGCACAGCCCAGCTGCTGCGTGTCTCCAGTACAGAGCCCATGGCAGACATCATAGTAGATTCCAGCATTCTTTCTCTGCTGAGCCTTCAGCCTCCCAGTCTAGGCAGCTGCTGCCGGTCGACTGGCTTCGTGTGGACGTCCAACCTCCTTGCCATCCCAGACCTAGCTCAGCCTTCTCATTTGACTGAAGGGGCTGCTGAGCCTAGAGAGGGGAAGTGAGTTTCCCAAGGTCACATAGTTATCAACAGAAGGAGAATGTGGCCTCCTGAGTGTGAGCTCAGTGCCACTTCCTTCATATCATACCTGTTCTCCTGATGAATACGGCATTTGTCATGTCACTATTCATCTCATAAACTTGTTATCTCCCTTCATTTCCACAATGTGATCCCAACCTCAGAACACACAAAAAAAATTTCCCACCATTTCCCCAGAGTGTTGCATAGGTAGCTGGAGAAAAGCGGATGCTGTCTCGGGTCACGTTAATAGAATAGAATATCTAGATTGTGGGAAGTGATGGTTATGCTTCTTTCTTTGCTGCTCAGGGCACACCTAGGGAATCATTTCCCTGTTTGAGACTCTACATTTCAAAAATACAAAGACAGAGGAGACTCAGCATGCCCCACCAGAAGGATAAAAAAACAGTGTAATGAGGGGGGCTCAAAACCGCTCTGTAATTTACAGTCAATTGATTTTCAACAAGGGTGCCATGAAAATTCAAAAGAATAATCTTTTAACAAATGGTGCTGGGACAAGAAGATATCCAAATGTTAAAAAAGGAGGTTAGACCCCTACCTCACTGCAAACACAAAAATTAATTAAAAATGGAACAAAGACCTAAGTGTAAGAGGTGAAACTATAAAACTCTTAGAAGACAAATTCATGATCTTGTATTAGGTCATGGTTTCTTAAATATGAAACCAAAAGTACAAGCAACAAAAGAGAAAACAGATAAATTGGACTTCACCAAAATTAAAAACTTTCATGTTTCAAAGGATACCTTCAGCTTTTCACCAAGAACATGAAAGATGGTCACAGAATGGAAGAAAATATTTGCAAATCATATATCTTATAAGGGACTTGTATCAAGCATATATAAAGAACTTAAACTCAATAAGAAAAAGACAACCTATTTCTAAAACAGGCAAAGGATCTGAAGACATGTTACTCTAAAGAATATATAGAGAGAGTCAATAATTTAAAGATGCTCAACCTAATTATACATCAGGGAAATGCAAATCAAAACCACAACCAGATAACCACTTCACACCCATTAGGATGGCTATAAAATAAAGACAGGCAATAACAAGTGTTGATGAGCATTTGGAGAGATGGAGACCCTCATAGGCTGCCAGTGGGAATGTAAACTGGTGTAGCCATTTTGAAAAATAGCCTGGCAGTTCTTCAAGATGCTAAATATAGAATGGCCCTATGTCCCGGCAATTTCTTTCCTAGATATACAAGAGAATTGAAAACAATGTCCATACAAAAACTTGCGCATGAGAATTAACAGCAATACTCATGATGACCAAAAAATGGAAACAACCCAAGTGTCCATCAGCTGGTGGATAAGTAAAATGTGTGCCCATGCGATGGAATATTATGTGCCAAGAAAAAAGAAATGAAGTACTCATACACCCTTTGAGCTGTGATAATATGGTTGAGCCTTAGAAATTATGCCAAGTGGGGAAAAAAAACCAAAAACAGAGACAAACAAGAAAACAGACTCTTAACTGTAGAGAACAAACAGAAGTTTACCAGCAGGGAGCTGGGTGGGGGGATGGGTGAGAGAGGTGATGGGGATTGGGAGTATGCTTATCTTGATGAGCACTGAGTGATCTAAGGAGTTGTTGAATCGCTCTATTGTACACCGGAAACTAATATTACACTGTATGTTAACTACACGGGAATTAAAAAATACATATATGCCAAGTGAAAGAAACCAAATCTAAAAGACCACCTATGGTCTGATTCCATATATGGAATATCCAGAAGGTGAATCTATAAAGACAGAAAGTAAATTAGTGTTTGCCACCAGCTGGGGTATTGGGAGGAAATAATTGATGGCATTATGGGTACGGGATTCCTTTTGGTGTGATGAAAATATCCTAAAATTGTACTGATAGCTGCATGATTCTGTGATTGTATTAAAAACCGTTGAATTGTATACGTTAAAATGTTACTGAAAAACAAATCACTCCATATGCAAATTCACGGAGACAGTGTGTGTAACTCACCCAGCTCAGTGCCCGCCAATGGGGGAAGCAGCTGATAATGTTACCTTGGGGTGGCCTTGTGGAGGAGTGGGGCTGTTCATCCCAGAGAGGAGAAGACGTGGGGGAGGGGCTGTGCCAGCCCCCTGCCTACAGCTGAAGAGCTCTATGGGGGCGGGGTGAGTTGTCCCCAAGGCCCTGTACAGTATGGAGAAAGCAACAAGAGAGAAGACTTCCGAGGAACACGTTTCATCTCAAAAGAAGTTGAGAATTGCTTCTCAGAATGGGTTGCCCGGGGAGGTCGTGAGTGCCCTGTCATTAGAGGTCTTCAAAGAGATAGAGCAGTTCTGTCCTGGGGATGCTACAGAGAGAACTCCAGTGTCAGGGACCATCGGAGGTAGAGGGCAGTGGCTTGGAAGCTCACAAAGGCCTCTGGGTAACTCTTCAGGAACTCTGCGGGCGGCTTGTTACCAGCAATGGCAGTACTTCCACCTCGGAAATCGCTCCCTGCACACCCGGACGTCTCCCGCGTGGTCCCCAAACGCCCCATCCCCTCTAGGAGTGACCACCTGTTAGGTGTTAGCTGCGGCTGGAGTCTTTCCTGATGCTGTCCCGTGTGATCCTCACACCACCGTTAGGTAGCTGGTCTCATCTTCCTGATTACAGAGGGGGGCACTGAGGCTCAGCCGTGCGAGTGGCTTGGCTTTGCTCAGCCAGAGTGTCGTTCCTGCTGGCATCAGCTGCTTCTCCTGGCCTAAGTCCTGTGGCTGCCAGAGAAATGCCCCAATGACCTCTGGCTTCTTCTCTAGTGACCCTGGGGCAGCTGTCAGAGGATTTCCCCAAAAGTCTCCTGGGGCCTGATTCTTTGGACCAACTGGTGGACGCCCAGGCTGGGCTTATCTTCATTGCCTTTCAGCACTGGCCCTCAGGCTCCAGAATTGACTTTAAAACACCAAAAAATAGGGCGCCTGGGTGGCTCAGTTGGGTAAGCGACTGCCTTCAGCTCAGGTCATGATCCTGGAGTCCCGGGATCGAGTCCCACATCGGGCTCCCTGCTCGGCAGGGAGTCTGCTTCTCCCTCTGACCCTCACCCCTCTCCTGCTCTCTCTCTCTATCTCATTCTCTCTCTCAAATAAATAAATAAAATCTTTAAAAAAAAAACACCAAAAAATATACATATAAATATATAATCAAAAAAAGCTGGAGTGTCCCATATAAATTGCTCTGGCAGAAGGAATAGGCTTAGGTGCCTGGAGACCTCCCACCCCATATCTCCTCAGCTTATGACAGGTGCTGGGATCTTGGGGGAAGGGGTGTGGGAGTTTTGTGTATTTTTTAATTATTTCAAGCACACAGAAATCTAGGGAAAAACATAACAACGCCATGAGTACCCATAATTGAGTTTTGTTAAATCCTATCATTTTGCCGTATTGCTTCAGAGCTCCTAAGAGTAAATCAGTGGTTACAGAGCAGGCTGAAGCCACCTTCACACCCCTCCCTGGTCCCATTGCCTCCCGCTTCCCCGGGCAGTAACCGTCACCCAGGAGCTGGTGTGTGTGCAGTTAGTATGTTTTTACACCTAATTGTTTCCATTCTCTCTGTAATTTGCTTATTGCACCCCACATCAGGTTTGTAGAATTTTAAAACTTTTACTGTAATTTCAGACTCCCGGAAAAGTTACAGGATGAGTACAGCGAAGTCCTGTATGTACACTCTTCACCCAGAGTCACCGATTATTAACGTTTTGTCACATCTCTCTCATTTTTTTTCCTGAACCTTCTGAGAGCACGTTGCAGACACTGTGCCTCTTTACCCCCATATATTTTAGTGGGTGTTTCGCAAATAAAGGGATATTCTCTTACCTAACCTCAGCATGGGGACCCAAATTGGGGAATGAACAGGATTTTGATATTAAGTAGCCTTGGGTCCTGCCTTTTAGCAGCTGTGTGATAGTCCAGGGTGGCTGGGATCACAACCCATGCAACCGTTCTCTTATGGATGGACATGGGTCATTCCCATGTCCTGATCACTGCCAACGCCATGTAGTTCCATCGTCCTTGTCTCCTTGTGCCCATGTGCATCCTGGGAGGGGCTGCTGGGCCTGGGCTGCAGCATCCCTGTCTCTCGTAGATTTTAACATTTTCAGAGCAGGAGCACCTGTCCTCATTCTCGGCGGTGCTTTACCCTCTCGGTGCTCCGGTGGCTTTTAGGGGGCTGAACCATGGTTTCTTGCTTATCTCGAGCCATCTCTCGCATTGCTGCCATAGCAACAGGTGTCCCTGGGAGAAAGAAGGTGTGACCTCATACGTGGTTACCCCCGCTAGAATAAAGACCTATTTGAAGTGTCACCATGTTCCAGGTGCTGCTTGATGCACATTAAGCATGTGCAGGTGTTACCAGCTCCATTGCACGGATAAGAAGACTGAGGCCCATAGGGGTTCAATACCTTGCCCTTGGTCACTTGGCCAGGGCGCGGCAGGGGCTGGGACAGAGACTGACTGAGCCCTAGTTCTTCACTCTTGCACTGTGCAGGGTGTATGAAATGTCTGCTGACCCTCTAACTGTGAGTCTGTAGAGAGAGGGCACCGGTGAGAGGTTGATGTCCCTTCCTGCAATGACTCCCACCTCCCACACACCTGTCCTTGTGTTTCCAGTCCCTTGCTGTCTGTGCAGGAGTCATTTCCCCGATGAGCAGTCTGCACGGAGGACAAGGAAAGGGATGGGGTGTTGGGAGCAACAATGAGCAACTGTCCTGTCTCACCCTGGAGTGTTGAGGCATGGCTGGTTCTCAGGGCCACCAGAGTCACAGACAGGGAAACTCCCCTCCAGGAACTCTAGACAATCCTGTCCCAGCTGGAGAAATAGGGGCTACTTCAAAAGGGAGGAAGGGGGCTTTGGACTTTGGAAGTTTAGGGTGGGTGCTGGAATCTGCTCAGCAATTCAATTATGGCTTTTAGAGGTTAACTCTTAACGAGTCCCATGATAATCATCGTGCACAGAGTGCCCTCTTCATACCACATACCTGCCCACCTCGTCTTTGCTCCCAAGAGAAATCCTCTCAGCTGGTGGTACTTGCTCCCTATTTTACAGAAGAAGAAACTAGAGGTCATAGTGGTTGGATAAGGTGTCCAAGCCCCAGCCGCGAGTATGTGCAAAACCGGGATACGAGCCTGGCTTGGAAGATCCCCAAAGCCAACAGCTCTCTATCTCTCTGTATTCGTTTATGTGACAAACAGGGTTATTTTCACACATTATTTAAGATGGGTTTTAATCATATAAGTAATGGTTAATCAGTATAAAGAATTGAAACAAATCCCATGAACTTCTCTGTCTTTAATGATGTCTTACGTAACCTTCTGAAAGTTATTTCTATGTATATTTTTATATGTGTCTGTGTCTGTTTGTATATATTCCAGATGATATAACAAACATTATTTTTTTTTTTAAGATTTTATTTATTTATTTGACAGAGAGACACAGCGAGAGAGGGAACACAAGCAGGGGGAGTGGGAGAGGGAGAAGCAGGCTCCCCACTGAGCAGGGAGCCCGATGCAGGGCTCGATCCCAGGACCCTGGGATCATGACCTGAGCTGAAGGCAGATGCTTAACGACTGAGCCACCCAGGTGCCCCGATATAACAAACATTATTGAACACGCTTTCTTTGCTGTGTACTACAAGGATACAGATATATGGGAACATTTTTAAATTTCTTCACGAGCTCGAAGAGGATAGTGGTTTGAAGCAAAACTCTGAAGCCAAATTGCCTGGGGTTTGAAACCCAGCTCTGCCATTTAATGGCTGTGTGACCTTGGGTGAGCTTTTTGGACTCTCTGTGCCTCCGTGTCCTCATCTTTACATGGGACTCTTTGATGTCGGGCATTCATTTCCCAAGACTGTGGTGTTTTACCAAGACCTTGCAGCTTGAAACAACGGGCATTTATCCTCTCACCTTTCTGGAGGCCGGAAGTCTAACATCAAGGTGTCGGCAGAGATGGTTCCATCTGCAGGCTCTGGGGGAGAATCCATTCCATCCTCTCTCCTAGGTTCTAGTGGTGGCCGTGGGCTCTTGGCGCTCCTTGGCTTGAGATGTTCTAATCCAGTCTCTTCCTCTGCCATCGCGTGGCCTGCCAGCATCTCTCCATGGCTTTCCTTCTGCTTATAAGGACACCTGCCACTAGATTTAGGGCCCATCTTCAATCCAGGATGATCTCATCCTTAACTTATTTACATCTACAAAGATCCTCTTTTCAATAAGGTCACATTTTTAGGACACAGTGCAACCCAGGCATATAGGTGTGAGGTCGGCCGAGTTAGGGGACTGTGTGGAGTACTTAGAACAGACCCACATGTGGTCATGCTGTGGGCTCCTTGTCCATCAAACAGGCAGGCTGCTGCCCTGCATTCCCAGGGCCCCTTCCCATCCGGCCTCCCGCGTCGCCTGTGTGCCCACGCACCAGGTACAGAGTGATCGGGCCAGCCCATGATTTCTACCCCTGGAGCCACATCTGGTCCCTGCAGGCCTGAGAGCCCCTGAGGGCGGGGACCACAGCTTTCCATCTTGATAGACCTGCTTGGTCTTGAAGCTGTTTGGGGTTGGGATCATGGGTGGGACCAAGGTGGCCTTTTGCCGGTCCTCTCTCTCCATCCCATATTCCTCTCGAGTTCTGGCTAAGTCAGTTCCCCTCACAAGGAGGCATAACTGGAACTTCCCGAGCTGCGGGAGCCCTTGTGAGCTGGGAAACATCCATGCTTTCCTTCCAAATGGGCAGTGGCGAGCCATGCCCCACACCCCAAGCTGTCACCCTCCCCGCTCTGACCCCACACTCGGGTAGCCCCCTGGGGCAGCCTCTCTGCCCCAGAGCAGAGCTTTCCTCTTTGCACCTGTGACGAGGACACACACACCAGGCCAGGGGATTGCGGACGCACCAGTTCACTCCTCCTCCAGGGAGCTGGTAAGAAAGTGCCCCTAGATGAACCCGGTTGCTGCGTCCAGGCTGGGTCCCTGCAGCTCAGGGGAAGGGTCTTCCCGAGTGTCTGACCACACCGCCCCTGGGGGGCTCAGCCTGGTGTCCAAGGACAGCTGCCCTGAGTGGAGCTCTCCTCCCCACCAGCGAGCAGGAGGAAACTGGCCGTGAACAATTTCTCTTTCCCGCGGAGTTGCTCTAAAGTTTCTGAGGCTCATTACTTTTCGCTAACGGTCCCATTCATTACCCCAGGTTCCCGCGGCTGCCTTTGCGGGGCCTTCAGCTGGAGTTTGGCTGCTGAGGGGGAGGACATGGATGTCTGGGTCCCCTGCTCTGCCAGCAGATGCCAGTTTGAGAAGGAGCAGCTGAGGCTGGGGGAGATTTGGGCCTTGCTCCGAGTCACGGGAGCACAAGAGCCCTGAAGGGACAAAGTGACAAGGGTGCCTGCTATGACCAGGCCAAAGAAGGGCCATGGGGCCAGACCCTCTGATGCCTGAGTCCCTGCTGACATTGGGCCTTGGGTCACTTGAGCTGTCTGGGCGCCCACTTGGGACTGCACAATGCCCGTGCCGATGATGGATCTTGGGGCTGGGCTGTAGGGCATAAGCATAATGGCAGAGGGAGATATACCCAGAGCCGACACCGTGTCAGGCCTTGTTTCCTGCTGTGATTACTGCTATGGAACCGCCTGGCCACAGCCGCTCTAACTGCCGGGGACTGTCGCTGAGCCCACACAGCACTTGAACTTGCGAGTTACCTCTGGGGCCAGATGTTTTCTTGGGTACCAGCCAAGTGCAACACACAGACATCTACCCGGTCGCTCTTATCAAGTGTGCTAAGTCCTAAAATCAAGGCTATGAAGTGGAAAAATTGTAATGCGAAGAATCGCAACTGGAGGGTTGGAATGATAGAAAAACAATAGTTAATGTTTATGAGTTGTGCGAAGCACTCAACCCACCTCTCTGTCTCACTATTAGGTAAGGGTTATTCTTACCTTTTTACAGACAGTTAAACTGAAGCCCAGACAAGTAACGTAACTGGCCAGAGGTCACACAACCTAGGTTCGAAACCAGGGCTTCTAATACAGCAGACAGGCTTCTTCCGGATGGGTCTTAAGGGATGGGGAGAACTTTATCCCCAACACTGTACTATAAAAGATTTTTTTTTAAGATTTTTATTTATTTATTTGAGAGAGAGAATGAGATAGAGAGAGCATGAGAGGGGGGAGGGTCAGAGGGAGAAGCAGACTCCCTGCTGAGCAGGGAGCACAATGCGGGACTCGATCCCGGGACTCCAGGATCATGACCTGAGCCGAAGGCAGTCCCTTAACCAACTAAGCCACCCAGGCGCCCTGTACTATAAAAGATTTTAAACGTGCAGAAGAGACGAAAGAATTTTGCAGGGAACACCTTTTTTTTTTTTTTTTTTTTTTTACGATTTTATTTATTTGTCAGAGAGAGAGCATACGCAGGGGAAGTGGCAGGCAGAAGGAGAAGCAGGGTCCTCGCTGAGCAAGGAGCCTGATGCGGGACTCGATCCCAGGACCCTGGGATCATGACCTGAGCCAAAGGCAGACGCTTAACCGACTGAGCCACCTAGGCATCCCCATCTTACTTTTTTTAATGCATTTCAAAGACAGTTTTGGGCACCCCCGAATATGTTAGTATATGTATCATTAACTAGAGTTCAGTGTTTATTTATTGTTCTTTTTTATTGTTTTGCTGTAAAATTTCCAGATGATAAAATGTAAATACACGTATCTCAGTGTACCACTTGAACTTCATACAAATGGGTTCAGACGGTATGTATTTTTGTGCACCTGGCTTCTTTCAGCACGTTTCTGGGCTCATCCATGTGGTTGTGTGGATCAGCACTTCCTATTGTATTGGGTGATACACTGCTTCAGCTGTTCATTCTCCCATTGATGGACACCTGGACCAGTTGCAGGCTATCATGAGTAAAACTGCGAAGAATATTCACGTACAGGTCTTTGTGTGGACATTCACTTTCATCTCTCTTGGGTAGATAGGTACCCGGGACTGGGATGGCTGGGTCATATGATAGGTGTATGTTTAGATTTATAAAAAACTGCCTTTTTCCAAAGTGATGGTACCAATTTACATTCTCTCCAGTAACTCGGGAGAGTTCTGGTTCCTTCCCACCCTCACCAACATGTGATGTTGTCAGGCTTTTTATTTTTTATTTATTTTTTTTTTAAAGGTTTATTTATTTATTAGAGGGGAAGAGAGAGCGAGGGAGGGAGGGAAAGAGAGAAAGAATCTCCAGCAGACTCCCCACTGAGCGTGGAGCCTGATGCAGGGCTTGATTTAACAACCATGAGATCATGACCTGAGCTGAAATCAAGAGTCGGACACTTAACTGACTGAATCACCCAGGCACCTCTAGAGCTTACTTTATTTATTTATTTAAAAAAAATTTTTTTAAAGATTTTATTTATTTGAGAGAGAGAGAATGAGAGACAGAGAGCATGAGAGGGAGGAGGGTCAGAGGGAGAAGCAGACCCCCTGCTGAGCAGGGAGCCCGATGCGGGACTCGATCCCGGGACTCCAGGATCATGACCTGAGCCAAAGGCAGTCGCTTAACCAACTGAGCCACCCGGGCGCCCATGTTGTCAGTCTTTTTAATTTTAGCCTAGAAATTCTAGTGGTTGTGTCATGATATTTCACTGTGGCTTTAATTTGCATTTCCCTAATGACTGATGATGTCGAGTAGTCTTTCACCTGCTTATTGGCCATTCAGATGTCGTCTTGGAGGTATTTTCAAATCTTTTGCCCATTTTTAAGAACGAACTTGCTTGTTCTCCGTTAGATGTATGCTTTGCAAATATTTTCTCCCCGCCTGTGGTTTGAGTATTCCTTGTCTTCATGAAGTGTTTTGATGGCACAATTTAAATTTGGTACGTTTAATTTATCCATCTTTCCTTTTATGGTTCTTGCTTTCTGGTCCAATCCACTAAACTTTGGCCTGCCCATTGGAGAAAATGTTGGTACCAGGGAACCTGTAGGAATCACAGGTGGATAGAGCAGGCTGAGCCTCAGGAGCACCAGGTGGGGAAATGCAAGTTTTGCTGAGGGGATGGAGGGCAGCCCTTTGTCGGGGAGTTTACATTGCAGGGTGGGGCTCAGAAAGTGAATGCATTCAATAAGGAGACTGGATTGGATCCTTTAGGCAGTGGGAGCCATTGAAGGGTTAAGAGCAGGAAGGGACATGATCATAAGGGAGAGATGTCATGGTCCCTCTGACACTGGAGCCTGGAAGGAGTTTCTCCTCGGTCAAGTTGTCCTCAGGACGCAGGTGGGACTTCCAGGGAACTGGGGCCAGGGAGCGGCTTCATCTCTATGGATCTTTGAAGACTCTCTGTGGGCCCAGAAGCAACCCAGGTCCCATGAGGTCTTAGTGGGCCCATTTCTTGCTGAGGAAGCTTGCATGTTGGTGTGGCCTAGTTACTAACCAGCAGCCCAGGGAAGGCATTCATATACATGGACTTAGAGTCAACTCTGCCAGTGGTTCCAGCATCCTTATGTGGACCCCCACACTGCCCCCTCTGACCTCCCCACGCCCCAACCCCCTAGGCCCAGCACCTGCCAGCCCCCAGGCTTCCTCGAGGTTTCTCTGAGTCAGGTGGCTCAAAGGCCTTTGCTCTTTCCCAAATATCTGCATCCTTGTTATAGCTCAGCACGACCTGACACACTCTAGGTCACTCAGTCACCTTGTCTGTCATCTGGCTCCTCTCCTAGAGATGAGTTTTGTTGTTTTTGTTTGGTTTTGTTTGTTTTTTACTCTTGTTCTTTGCTCTAACCCAGTTCCTGGAACAACATCTGGAGCTTGCAGGCCCTCAGAAAAATATCCATAGTACAAGTGAGTGGGAGACAGACCCCTCCTTTCTCCCAGAGCCTCTTTGTTTGATAATGGCTTTGGTTCTAAGGAGAAGATAAGGACATTTGTCCCCAAAGCCCAGGCCCTGCCTAGGGGCACCCAATAAATGGAGGAATCTTCCAGGCCACCCCTGGCCCATTGCACAGATGAGAAAACAGACTTGGAGGGAAAGGACTCGCCAAGGCCTAAGCCTAGTTGGTGGCAGAGAGAAAATGGGAGCTCTCACTCCCAGCCTCCATGAGAGCCCTAATCTGCCCCTGGGGAAAGGTCCCCGGCCAAGTGAGGAGGTTTAAAGATGATCGGGAAGCCTTTTGGTGCCAGAAGATAGTTTTATGTTTCCAAGGGTGGGGGTTAGAGGAAACTAACAGGCCCCAGGGTGCTTCTTTTCTGGGTAATTCTGGCCTCCAGCCTCTTAAGTTCTTTCCCCCGGAGGAGATGCTATGACCGTGTACTTCAGGGCCTGGGAAGAGCTTGCGGCAGTATCAGCTGGGCTGCCCTGGACTTGAACTCCAAGTGAGGCCCACTGAGCCCCCGTTCCACAGCCTGTGGACATCCATGGGGCCGCCATACTGCCCCTCCCGGCCCCACAGTGCCTGCAGCTGCCTCAGACATTCCTGTTGTCCTGGTGACCGGGCACACTTTTCAGTGTGGACCCGGCGGGGAAATCCACAAGTATCCGTGCACACACAACATCCGTGAGAAGGAAGGCTTCTCGGAGGATTCGGGATTGGGGCGTCAGGAGGGACTTTTAGCCAGGACCCAGTCCTTCCCTTCAGGAATTGCTGTTCCCTCCTCAGGACTTTTGGGTCTTGCAGGCCTCTTACCCCTTCTCCCCTACCACCCGGTTCCACTCTCCTGTGCCTTTAACGGGGCTCATCCCGGCCTCGTTCTCCCCCCACTCCCCAGCAGCTCCTTACAGCAACTGCTAGCCAGGGACACAGGCAAAAGAGAGGCAGCAGCCACATCTTCCTACCTGTGTAACTACCTCTCTCTGTCTGATGCAGGTTCTCACCCCTGCAGATACCCTGAGAGATTTAGTTCCTCGGAATCAAAACTGACCTGCCAGTGTGTGCAGGGGGTCCAGTGGAGTGAGCATTTTGGGGGAGGGTCCGAGATCTCTTAAACTGGACCTCTTTTTGGGTTTTTGCTCTTTCTCAGGCCTGTGACTGTCCTCTTTCCCCCTCCCTGACTGTTACGTCCTTAACCCGGGGGGGGGGGGCGGGGGGGGAGGGACAGAGAGTATTGACTGGGAGGGGACACGAGGGAGCCTTCTGGAAATGTCTGTATCAGCACAATAGAAATACAATGCAAGCCACAAATGTAGTTTTAAATTTTCTAGTAGCCACATTAAAAAAGTAAAGAAATAGGTGAAATTAATTTTAATAATGTTTTATTTAACCCAATATACTCAATCTACTATCATTTCATCATATAATCAATGTAAAATATTATTAATGAGCTCTTTTACAGTCTTTTTTTTTGCGTATCAAGACTTCAGATCTTGTGCGTATTTTACCCTCACAGCAGGTCTCAATTCCGTCAACTCACTTTTAAGAGCTCAGTACCCCCATGTGGCTAGTGGTTACGTTATTGGCCAGCCCATCTCTTTCGGGGTGGTAGTTGCGTGGGTATAGACAAATATAAAAATCTGTCTAGATGTATACTAACGACTTGTACGTTTCACTGTAAGTTACACTTCAATTTGAAAGTTTTTTTGTTTGTTTGTTTGTTTGTTTGTTTGTTTGTTTTAAGATTTTATTTATTTGCGAGAGAGAGAATGAGAGACAGCATGAGAGGGAGGAGGGTCAGAGGGAGAAGCAGACTCCCTGCCGAGCAGGGAGCCCGATGCGGGACTCGATCCCGGGACTCCAGGATCATGACCTGAGCCGAAGGCAGTCGCTTAACCAACTGAGCCACCCAGGCGCCCCTCAATTTGAAAGTTTTTTAAAAACCCTCTGCAGAGCTCTGCTCCGACGCCCCATGTGTTTCCCTTGGGGAACCTGGGTTGGAATTAGCTACTTCTATTGCATGGTGCTCCCGTTATATTTATCCCAATCTTCTGCTTCAGCTGGTTGCTTCTGTGTCGATCCAACTCATTTTCTTATAAGCACCCTAAGGTGAAGATCATGGTTTGTTTATTTTTTAATTCCCCAGAGGACTGCTGGGTTCATCGATGCTAAACCATCGATGGTTTCATTGAATCTGCATCTGTTATACACAGTTCTGTGGGCTGGCTGCAGGAGGGGCTGATCATTTGATTCTGTTCTCAGTCCTATTCCAGATGTTGGCAAAGGAGAGGGAGAGGAAGAGGAGGAGGAGGATGGCGTCGGGCCTTGTCCGCCGGTCGCCCCGAAGAATTGCCTTCTCCAGCGGGGCATCAGTGTCCTGGAGAAGCTCATCAAGACGTGCCCTGTGTGGCTGCAGCTCAGTCTGGGCCGGGCGGAGGCAGCCAGGATCCTGCTGCAGGAGGCGGCTGGGGTAAGTTGGGGTCTCTTTGCCTTGTGGCCGATGGTGGGCGGACACAGCTGCAAGGAGCTGCCGGGCTCCCACCTAAGCAGCTGGCCTCTGCTTTCCTTTCTTGGGCTGGTCAGCTTTTCGACTGGGGTGTTTTTTCCAGAACAAAGGAGTGAGAGACTGGCGGGACATCTGGTTCCTGCTTTGGAGAGCAGGTGTCCCCCCTGGAGAACAGGGGACTGTGTGGCTGGCGTGGGCTGTGTGGGCACTGGGGCACTGAAGAGGCAGGACTCACACTTGGAGAAGTCAGCCACGCATCTGGGACCAGAGGGGATCAGAGCTGGAGGTACCTGAGAAATCATATCACACCCCCTTAGTTGACGTATGAGAAGCAGGGGCTGTGGGATGGAGGCAAAAGCTTTTCTGCAGCCAGGCTCTGTGAGTTGAGCCAAGGGGCTTAGATTTTTCTGAGGCTCACTTTTCTCACTTTGAAGTGGGGCCGTTAGTGAAGGTACTCTGGTCCAGGTAGTATGAGCATCACAGGGGAAGGAAGATAGGTAGATAGCAAAATGTGAGTCAGAACCCATCAAATGCCACCCACCCCACGCGTTTTTCTCTTACACGCCACTTCCTTTTTAAAAAACATTGAGTTTGTTTAATTATAAAAGTGGCAAACATGTGTAGTCACTGTAAAAAAAAAAAAAAAAAAATCAAGCTGGACAGAAGTGAAGAGTCTTCTCAAAGCTTTTGCCACCTGTTCTCTTTCCCCTCACCTCCTTCCCAGAAGTCTTTTTTCGGTTTTGTTTGTTATTGAGGTGAAAGTCACATCACAGAAAATGAGCCGTTTTCAAGCACACTATTTAGTCTGTTCACAGAAGCAGCACCGCTGTCTGCTTCCAAAACATTTCATCACCCCGACATAAAGCCCCGCATCCATTAAAGCAGCCGGGCCTTCTTCCCCTGGCCCCGGCAGTCACCAGTCCGCTGCGGAAACCGTGTTTGCTCCAAGCGCATGGTCTGTCTCTGCAGGCATTATCCTCAGAGTCCCCCGGTGACAGCAGCTGGGGTCCGTCAAGCACTATGTCCCAGGCACTCACCGAGGGCATGCACGCGAATCAGCACGTGTGTGCTCACGGCAGCCCTCTGACGTGGGCATTGCAATCAGGCCCATGTTACAGAAGAGGTAAACTGAGATGCAAAGAAGCTGAGTGACCTCCCCCAGGTGACTCAGGGAACAAGGGCTGGAATTTGAACCCAGGCAGTCTGGCTGCTCCCGGGCTATGTCGTATCTGCATGTGCAAAGGGAATCCTACCTTTCAGCCGCTGGGCTCACCTTCAGTGCGGTAGGTCGTGCTGTGGGTGCTGCATCTGGGGAAGAGTCCAAGCTCCACATACATGGGGCTCAGGACGAGATAAAAATCCATCAAGTAAGCAGTTGTACCTGAAAATTGGAATTACTGGAACTTATGGGCCCTCCAACAAAGTTCCAACCTCCCCTTGCCACAGAGCCCCTACCAGGGGGAGTGGGGACCATAGAGGCCGGACAGCCCAGCAGAATCCTGCCGAGACCAAGGGGGGGTCTCCTCTGGGTTATGGTGGCAGGCACCCTGCGGCCCAGGCCAGCCCCACTGCAGCACCAGGGGCAGCCCGGGAGTCTGCAGATCCCTCTAGAGGGGGGAGCTGGGAGGGGGCTCCAGGGGCAGTCAGGTTGACTGTCGTCCTCAAGAAAACAAGCTCTGTTGTTTCGTCCCTCCCCACCAAAAGGTTTTCTATTTTGAAAATAATATCGGGGACTTACGCCAGCGAGTGTCCCAGTCAACCTTCCCAACATGTCCAGTCAACCAAAGAATCACCCACTTCCCTGTTAGCTTCTGAGGGGACTTCCCACCCTTCCTGGGGGGATGCGGCTCAAAAATAGGCCCAAGTGCAAGGTTTGGATGCTGAGGGATGGCCATTTTCTGGGCCTTTCTTGGTCACTAGGGGAGATGTGTCCTGGGCATGGACGTAGATGCGGGTGGACAAGACAGTAAGGACCCTTCGTGGGAGAGGCAAGTGCATCTCCAGGGCAGGCTGGGCCAGCCGAAGTCCTGACTGCTCTGCCCCCAGGGGTCAGCCCTGTCTTCAAAAAGTTTAAGATAAGCCCAAATCAAAATAACAAGAGTGGCTCTATGTGAAGATTGCTTCTTGATGCGGGGCTCTGTACTAGCATTAATGCCAAGCCCTATATGATGTCATCTCATTGAATCCTTGTGATAATCCTGGGTGGCCTCTGAATCTGCCATTATCCCCAATTTACAGATAAGGAAACTGAGGCTAAGAGGAGTGCCCTAGTTTGGGCTTCCCCAGAAGCAGACCCCAAGACAAGGATTTGAGTTCAAGTGGTTAATTTGAGAGGTGATGCCAGGGAAGCCGGCAGGGGAAATAAGACAGGGAAGGGAGGCAGCTAATAAAAGGTATGTGATCATGCAAGTTACCACAGGCTGCAAGGGGAGCTGGATCCTGCTGGATCCTGCTGGAGCATTCTGTGAACCAGTGTGGAACACATATCTCAAGGCCATCCCACCCAAGAAACTAGCAAGCTCCTTGTCCACTGACTCCTGAGAGCCATTGGTTCAAGGCTGTGGGGTGTGAGGATCTGTCTTCCAGTACCTCCTCTCTGCCCTGAGGATGAGAAGATCTGGCTGTGGCCAGAAAGAGATGTCGAGCTCTGGGGTGATACGGGCAGACCTCCTGGAGGAGGCAGATGCTGAGCTGGGTCTTGCAGGATGGATGGGCAGGACTGGGATGGGGGAGCAGAGAGGGTCTGTTGGAGAATTGGTGGGTCTCCGAGCCAGCGCTGAAGACAACAGAATTGGAGCAGATGCGCCTTCTCTTGCCTTCCCTGCCCCCTCCCTCTCTGCCTTGATCCCTGACTCTTCACATCTGTATTTTCAAGCAGAAGCAAAGCCCGAAGTGCATGCTGTGATAAGAACAATTGGCCAACTTTTACCCAGGGTTGTTCTTTGCACAGTCTTATCTATCCCCACCATGATTTCTGTCAGGTGGTTGGTATTATTAGTGCCCTTATTTCCCCACTGAAGAAGTAAAGGTGAGGAGAGGCTCACTCACTTGCCTGAGGCCACACAACTAGTGAGAACAGAGTCTACGGGGTGTGACCTTCAGCTGGGTAACTTCATCCCAGCACTGAAACTCAGCCAGCGCAATGCTTTCCTCATTTTTAAAGCTGCAGACACAGGCTCCTGGGTGGCTCAGTCGGTCAAGTGTCTGCCTTCAGCTCAGGTCATGATCCCAGGGTCCTGGGATCGAGCCCCGAATCGGGCTCCTTGCTCTGCGGGGAGTCTGCTTCTCCCTCTGTGCCTCCCCCTGCTCATGCACTCTCTCTCTCTCCCAAATACATAAATAAAATCTTTTTTTTTTTAAGTACTTTAAAAAATGGGGGAAAAAATGGTGCAGACACCACAGGTGGGCCCCAGGCTGTGAGAGCTCGAAGGGTCTTCAGAGATCGCCTGGACCCCACCTCTCCTGATGAGGAGGATGCTTCCTCCTGTCCAGAGGCGAATGGTCAGGAGACCAGGCATCTGGCTCCTTTGCCCACCCCCCAATATCTCTGTGATCTTGACCGTGCCCCACCTCCTCCACCCCTCCCCATCTCCCCTCTCTGCAGTCTGCTTCTCTGATAAGGTATTGGGAACATACTGGCCCATTTTTGATTTGTGTGTATCCAGAAACAAGGCAATCAAAAAGCCGCCTTTATTCATTCTTCACCCAAATGGTGCTTTTTTTTTTTTTAAGTTTAATTTTAGAAATTTTAGATTTACAGAAGAGTTGCAAAAACAGTATGGGGAGTTCCTGAATACTCCTCACCCAGTTTCTGCTACTGTTAACATCTAACACTGGTAGGATACATTTGTCACAATTAATGAAGCAAGTTTGATACATTCATATGAACTAAAGCCCCTAGGCTTTACCTAATGTCCATTTTCTGTTGCAGCATTTCAGGCAGGGCGCCATCTTACATTTAGTCATTGTGTCTCCTCAGGCTCCTCTAGGCTGTGAGAGTTTTTCAGACTTTCTTTGTTTCTGATGTGGCCTTGACAGGTTTGAGGAATATAGGTATTTTAAGGTATTCGGTAGGGGGTCCCTCTTTTGGGATTTATCTGATGGTTAGACTAGGGTTATGAGTTTGGGGGCGGAAGACACAGAAGTAAAGTGCCTCTCTCATCACATCATGTCAGAAGTACCTACTATCAACATGACTTATCACTTACTATCCGTGTTTACCTGGATCACCTGGCCGAGGTGCTTGTCAGCTTTCCCCTCTGTAAAGTGAACCTTTCCTCCCCTTATGCTGCCCTCTTTGGAGGGAAGTCACTACGCACAGCCCATCATCAGGAAGTTCCTTGACTATCTACATAAGAGTTCTTCTGCACAAGAGACGTAGTCTCATCTTCACTCATTTATTTATTACATCATTTACTTGTAGCAATATGGACTTGTGGATATTGCCTTTCTGCTTTGGGTTATAATCAATACTACTTTAATGATTCTGTTGCTCAGATTGTTCCAGCTTTGGCCATCGGGAGCTCCTTCAGTTGGTTCCCGTGTCCCTTTGACATACGGCCACCATTGCATGTGTATGTGTGTGTTTGGTTTTTGGAGTGCTTCCTTACTTCCTGACACCGCATTCTCCAGGATTGTCTTGTATATTCCTTGTCCCAATCCTAGAATCAGCCATTTCTCCAAGGAGCTCTGGTCCCTTTTATTAGAGAATAATATTAGGAAGCAAGATCTGGGTGTTATGTGTGTTTGTTGCTACTGGTTTGGAGTACGGAGTGCCACGGCCTGGAGGACAACAGATAGTTTTTAATGAGAGAAATCTCTCGTAAGATTGCTTTTTGTAGTGGGGGGTTAGCTCAAGAGTCGGAGTAGCCTGTGTGGTGATACGGACCAGCTGTGTAGGTGGTTCAAGGCACCTTCCCCAGGTGTGAGCCCAAGGAATGCCAATTCCATTCAAGATTCGTTTGGAAAAGCATCAGTGCAGCCCCTCTCTTGTCCCTTCCGGGGCAAGGAAAGAAGCACGGTCAACAGTTCCCACAGGTCTGTTGTGCCTTAAGCGCCCTCTCTCATCTTTCCAACAGCCCTGTAGAACAGGGGGCAGGCTTCCTATTTTATAAGTGAGCAAAGTCAGCTCTGATGGTAAGGAGCCTGCCCGTGTAATCGGCTGCTAAATGCCGAAGTGTGACTTGAACTTACCAACTGACTGCCTTCAAAGGCTTTAAAAATGTCTCGGCCTCATTCCCAGAAATGCTGATTTTTTTTTTTTTTTTTTTTTTTTTTTTTGGGAGTAGAGCTCAGGCATCAGCATGTTTTAAAAAGCTCCCTAGGGGGGCACCTGCGTGGCTCAGTCGTTAAGCATCTGCCTTCGGCTCAGGTCATGATCCCTGGGATAGAGCCCCGCATCGGGCTCCCTGCTCAGCAGGGAGCCTGCTTCTCCCTCTCCCACTCCCCCTGCTTGTGTTCCCTCTCTCGCTGTGTCTCTATCAAATAAATAAGTAAAATCTAAAAAAAAACCCAAAAAACTCCCTAGGTAATTGAGAAACTCCCCTCCGTGCCAGGCTACCACTTCAGTAGAAGTAATGGGAAAGGTGGGCCACATGTGTCCAGAGTGGGCTCTGGCCACTGACCCACTGGACCACCGGCCTCCAGAGGCCAGGCAGCCCCCGAACTTCTGGCCTCTGGGAAGAACCAGCCACTTCTGTGACTGCTCCGATGGGCATGATTGGAAAGTTTCCCCCAAGCAGCTGGAAAATAGTCCTAAAATAACCAAAGTAGAAAAGCAGACAGCTCTGGAGTGTCCAGGCCAAAAATGGATAGTAGCAGTAAAATCATTATGGTGTATTGGGCTTTGGGTTATTATATATTTATTTGGAGAGGAGGAGGGGCATGCGGAGGCTGCATAATTCTCTCCCTGAGCGTATTCTGTCCCAGCTGTTATGGAAATCAGTTTGTCTTTCCAAAAACCCACTCTGGCTAAGGGTAGGCAGGGCGAGGTTCCTACAGCCGGCTCTTCCAACCTCGTGGACTGCAGTCATTTCCCTGGGAAACTCAGTGCCAGCCTCTCAGGATCTGGGAAAGACCCCAGGATGCTGCTCTGGGAGAGTATCTTCGAGAAGAAAGGAGTCCTGGGACCCTTCAGCCCCTCACTAGACTGGAAAAGCCAGCTCAGAGAGGGGTAGTGACTTGCCAAAGGACACAGCAAACCAGGGGCAGAACTAGGAGGGCCACCAAGTGTCCTGCCTTTCAGCCCTGCACTCTGATGGCTACCCCACAGCTGTTTTGGGGGTGGGGACAGGAGAATCCTAGCTCTTCAAAGAAAACTGGACCCCCAGAGTGGGCATGGCCCAGTCAGTTTGTACAATTGCGGGAAGAGGGTTCTTCTGCTTTCTGAGAGTTTCTAATGCAGGGCACTGGGGAAGCTGACAAAAGCGGGGGCGGGGGGGGAGATGCGGGGAAGAGGGAATAGAAGGAGTGGGATGACTCAGATGTCGGCTCAACAAGGCACCAGACTGTGTTGTTCCCATAGAGGGGAGAGGCTGAGTGAGGACACTGGGGCACAGCAAGGTTTGTTGGTAGCCTGGTTAATCGGGGAAGACTTTTAGGAGCAGTGGGGGAGGGTGGGGGAATAACTGAACTGTTCCACTCCTTATCACCCTGGGTAGCCCCTGCAGGGGGACAAAAAAGGCCCCCACGGCTGCACTTGTCACCTCCTGGTCCCTCTCTCCCCACCTTGAGCTTAACCCTTCACTCTACACGGAGGCCTGAAGTCTGGAGCTGCTAATGAGGATATCTGTCCTTATCCTGGGTGCCTGGTGTCTCACCGTGCTTCCTTTCTGACTCATGGAGCCGTCCATGAACTGCTGAAGATAGGAATGCTACCTTCTTGCAGGAGGGGGTTCTGTGCCATTTGTCCTCAGGACTCGAGGCAGGTAGAGGAGCACTGGGGAGGGGAGGCACCATATACCGAGGCTTATTATGTAGCCGACATTCTGCTGAAGGCACCTGCGCAGGTCTTTTAATAATCACTCGAGGCAGGAGCGCCTGGGTGGCTCAGTCGTTAAGCGTCTGCCTTCGGCTCAGGTCATGGTCCCAGGGTCCTGGGATCAAGCCCCGCATCGGGCTCCCTGCTTGGCGGGAAGCCTGCTTCTCCCTCTCCCGCTCCCCCTGCTTGTATTCCCTCTCTCGCTGTGTCTCTCTGTGTCAAATAAATAAATAAAATCTTTAAAAAAAATAATCATTCGAGGCAACTGGGTCAGCTGGGAATGCTTTCAGCTTCAAGTAACAACAAACCCAGCCTATGGTAGCTTCAGCCATAAAGCCACTAGTGTTCATCTAATGAGAAATCTGGACGTTGGGGTCCAGGGTTAGTTTAGCAGCTAAGTGATATCCTGAGAACCCAGGGTGTTTTCACCTTTCTGTTCCCCATCTTCAAGGCGTTGGCTTTTTGGCCTCTGATTTGTCACTTAATGGTGACAAAATGGCTGCTGCAGCCCCAGCCATATCACTCATTCAAAGGCGAGAGGTCACAGGCAAAAGGCTTTCTTCTCCTAGCAGGCTTTTGGTCAGGAAACAAATATTTTTTTTAGATGCAATTTTGGTCACCCCCTAACTGCAAGGGAGGCTGGGAAAGGGGGTGAATGGCAAAAAGGAGCAGAATAACCATGACTGGCTTTTGACCAAATCCTCCTGCGGCAGGATACATTGCATCCAGAATTGGAGTCAGTTGGCAAGAAAGGGAAAAGACTAGTTCTTGGGGAGCTGATAGCGACTGTCCCTGGCAAAAACTATTACGAGCACATTTTCCAGAGGAAGAAGCAGCCCCAGAGAGACCACACAGCTCAGAGTAGCCAAGCTAGGGACTGAACTCAGACCATCTGACTCCAGAGCCTGCAGGCCAAAGTCGTACATGGAAGGGCCCCAAGGCCCACTGCTCTGAGCATTCCCCTTTCCCTCTCTTTCTGTTGCTCCTCCCCCCATACTTTTCCCATCTGTACAATGGGTAAAATACTCCAAGCCCCAGGCTGAGAGTTGGTGCAAAGTATCTAAAACATCTAGCCTGATGCCTGGCATAGAACGCATGCTCAGTTGACACTCATGGGTGGGTTGGGTTGGAGGATGTGACCTGCAATGGTCACAACCGTGACCTGAAGGTCATTGACTTTGCGTTCTTGTCCTGGTTCTGCCACTAACGACTGACATGGCCTCAGGAGGTCTCTGTCATCTCTGGATCTTGGTTCCTCTGGCTGGAGAGTGGGGAGCTGGGCACATCACTGGCTTTCAAACTCCCCCCGCCCCGAGCTCTGGAGACCCGCCCACAGCACCTCCTAGAAGGAAGAGAGGAGCAGGTACCCAAAGGATGGGGCCCATGTCCATACACCCAGTGGCTCTATCATTAGTGACTGTTACAGAGCAAATCACTTCAAACTTCAGTGGCTTAAAACGGTCACCATTTGATTTGCTCACGATTCTGTGGGTTAGCAGTTTGGGCTGGGTTCTGCTGAGCAGTTCTGCTGGTCTCACCTGGGGTCCGCCATGCAGCCGCAGTAAGCCGGCAGCTCGGCTGGGGCTGGCTGGCCTGAGGTGGGCCCACTCACTCGGCTGGTGCGGGCTGCTGGCTGGGCCACGTGATTCCAGCAGACTCACTCCGGGGTCCTCACGTGACAGCTATGGTCCCAAAGGGTGAGCGTGGAAGCTGACCTGCCTCTTACAGCCTAGGCTCAGAACCCCACAGTGCCCTATGTGCTGCATTCTTTTGGTCAAAGCAAGTCCCACGGCTACCCTTTCCAGGCGTGGGGAAATTTGATGCGAGAAGCTGCAAGGAATTTGTGGCCATTTTTAATCTACCACACAGGAGAATGGTCCGTGAGTCTCTTCTTCCTATCTCCCCCTCTGGAAAAAGATACATAGTAATCATCTTGCTAATAATTACTTATTTATCAAATGAGATTATGCATATAAAAATCTTAGCATGTGGTTTAGTGCTCAGTAAATGAGAGCAGTCTACTCCAATAATAAAGATTGTAAGTACTTTTTATTAAGTGCACACTCGGTGTCAGGCATTTGACGTACACAGTCAGCAATTCTCACAGCAACCCTGAAAGATGGATATTATCATTCTCACACTCACATGAAGAGATTGAGACCCGGAGGACTAAAGGCAGCTTGTCCGTGGATCCACAGCTAGTGCATAGTGGAGCTGGGATTTGGGTCCCCCTGCATCTCTCAAAAGCTAGCTGCCGGGTGTAGAAAGAGAAGCAAAGGGGGCTTGAAGAATTTGCACATGGAACCCCCAAGGGTGTTGGAGCAAGAGCGCTGGGTGGCCCATCCAGCCCTTCAGCCTCCTGTGCACTCATCTGCAACCACCATTGTGGACAGACCCTCCTTAGGGGATAGGCCAAGGCCACCCCGAGGTGGAGCATAGGAGATTCCCCATGACCTAGAAAGCCAGGGGTCACTATGCATTATTCCTCGCTTTGCTACACACAACACTGCGTCTGGGGTGCTGTCTGGGGATCTTTCCCAAAAGAGACCCTGTGACTAGCTGAGCAGCTAAGCCTCCCCAAAGGGGAACATGGAACAGACTCTCTTGTTCCAAAAGACAGTGGCCCAGGCAGACCCTTGTCTGTGTCCCCCTCCCTCCTGGCTAACTAGGCAGGAAGGGTCAGAGGTCTCCTCCAGCTTCCCTCCCCAACCTGCCCCCACTAGCTCACAACCTCTCCCACCACCCCCCCATCTTCCCCCAGTGCCTTATCTTGGCTTTTCAGATAAGAGCCCCAGGACTTGGCCATGGTAGAAGGAAGTGCTACGTGAGGCTTTGTGGCCGTGCAGAAAGGGTGCGTGTTGGGCATTCAGCATTGGGGACTGGTCAGAACCCAGCCTGGGGGACTTTCCACCCCTGTCCACACCCCTACCCCCCAATGAGTAGATGACACAGACATGACAGCAATAAAGAAGCGAGGTGCTCCCGGTGACACCTGGGTCTGCATCCTGCTTTGGCGCTTCCCATCGGCATGGCCCTGGGTGTGTTAGGCCTCTCTATGGCCTGAGTCTTCCCCCGTCAAGGACAGATAGTAAGTCCCTACCTCACGGGGCTGCGGTGAGGAGTGAGTGGGGCCAAATGTAAGGAAGGAGTGCGGCCAGAGCACAGGTGGGAGCCACTGTTCCAGCCTCCAGCTCCTTAGCATCAGCTGAACCACTCTCCCAAGGAGATCCCTCCTGGTTCTTTTTCACAATTAACACGAATAGCAGACTGATCCCCAGTTCGCTAGGGAGCCTGAGACCGGGAGACTGAAGAACAAACCCCAGCTGTGGGAGGGCGGGGGGCAAACGGAGAGTGAATCCTCAGGGAGCATCAGTGGAGACCCGATTATCCCACTGGGGGCTTTCCTGTGCGACCCCAGGATTTCCAACACGGAGAGGCGGGGCTGTGGTTGGGTTCTTGTGTCTGCTGGGTGTTCTGGTGTTGTTATCCCCATTGACAGATCAGAACACTGAGGCTCAGGGAAATCACAGAATTACCCAGGGCCATGGAGCTCATGACTGGCTGCTTGGGGCCCTGGGGGAGCCCAAGAAAGATACAGATTGTGACAGACTGACTCTCCTCCCAGCTGGAGCAGTTCCTGTCTTCTCTTTCTCTCGGTGAGGGTGGAACACAACACCGATGTGTCAGCAGAGTGAAGAAATCTAGAAATAAGTGCGTGCTGGGTATGCAAGAGCCAATTAGCTTGCAGAGCAGCATCAAGGAGGCCCCCGGCTGAGGCCAGCAACCATGCTTGGTCATCGCAGTCAACCTAGGGAGAGATCAGTGCAGTTCAAAAGAGTCAAGGAAGAAGGCCAGGCCGGCAGAGTAAGAAAGAAATCTACGTTGGACTGTGGCCCTGGCCCTTTGTAGGTCTCTCTCTCTCTCTTTTTCTCACTCTCTGACAGAGTCCATCCTTCTCATAAGCATCCTTCTCATCTTCGATTCTCTTCTATTTTATTTTGAAAAAATAAAAATAGTGGGTGGCATCTGCACCCATGGGTCATGACCCACGGCTTGAGCAACACAGGCCCTCCTTCCTGTGCCGTTCCTGACACTCGAGGTCGAGACAGAGGCAGCTCGGCTACGTGCATGGCCTCTGAACAAGGGACCTACTGGGCAGGTGTCCCCACACATAGGCACCACATGTGTAAAGGGTGTGCTTTCCCTGCAAAGACAGACACCCCCCCCCAGTTTGGTTTCAGTTTGGGGCACCAGCCTCAGCTCCCACCCCAGCTCAGGATTAAGGATCCGGGTTTGCGCTGTCGGCCTTCCTAGGGGCACCACCAGCTGCAGCTCAGGCCTCCTGTCCCAGAGTTCCAGGTGGGAGGCCCTGGGACAGCCCAGCGTTCACTCAATCCATACTCACCCCCCCCGCCCGCCCACACACACACACTCACTCACTCTGCTCCGACAACAATTCTCCGACTCCAGTGGGGTGTCCCACAATTCAACCCCATTCTGACACTACCTGGAGTAAGTGCAGGCCCCAGAAGTTAAAGGTCAGGGTCCCCAACAAGGCTGCCCGGACTTCAGGTGCCAGACGGAAGTGAGGTCCCCAGGCTACCCACACTCACACTTCTAACTTGGCTGCAAACACGACCCCCATTCAGGATTGACAATTTGCTAGAATAACTCGGGGAACTTCCTGAAAGCACTATTTCTGTTGACCCTTTCATTCTAAAGGGCTCAACTCAAGAGCAGCCAATGACAGGGACAAAGAGGGGTGAGGTCTGGGGTGGGAAGGGGCAAACAGCGCCCACACCCTCCCCTGGCAGATTCTGGGCACGTCTGTGTTTTCACCAACGAGGAAGCTCCAATGGAGTCTGAGTGCCCAGGGCTTCCAGTGAGTTTTATCTCACAGACGTGATGGACTAACCTGTTGGCCATCCCAGCTCCAGCTCCTCTCCCCAGCGGAGGAGGTCCAGGTGGGCCTGCGAGTTCCAACCCTCTATTCTCCTGGCTGGCTTTTCTGTGGCCAGACCTTCCTTTGATACCAGGGGCCCACCATGAGTCACCTGTTAGTGTGAACTCAGGTATGGTCAGAAGCAGCTCATTATGAATAATAAAAGACACTTATCACCCAGGAAATTCCAAAGGTTTTTGAAGCTCTGTGCCAGGAACCGGGGACAAAGACCAGATCTAGTTGTTATTATACTACACTCACCCACCCCCATGCACAGACTCACCCTCACGTTCCCTCACACACAGCTGGTTCCCACCGGCCTAGGGGGCAGAAGGCAGCTTGACCTTGGACCCCTGAAGGAGAGGCCAGCCAGCTCCAGCCCAGGTACTTGGGGCCTGAATGGGAGAGGCTTAGACTCCAGGGTTGGGGGGAGAGTAGAGGTGAGCATACATGCTGGGGTGTGAGTTGAAAATCAACATGACTCCCCATGCCTTAGAGCTTTACTAAGTGCGGATGCAGGACCACTACCCATATCAGAATCCCCCGATTCTGGGCCCTACCCACCCAACAGCATCCCACGGCTGGGGCACGGGAACCTGCCTGTTAAACACCCCTGCCAAACTCTGTGTCTATGACACAGAATTCTTTGGGAAGCATTGATGTAGTTGGACCTCCTCTGTGGGCATATGAGAAATGGAGATTCAGGAGCCAGGGGACATGGGCCAGGTGACACATGGCTCTCGGGGCAGAATCCCCAGATCTCCGGAGGAATGCTTGACTCCCCGACACTGCCTCCTTGTTTCTGGAACGTTCTGGATGACTTCCATCCCATTGTTGTCCTTCTAACCTTCACCCAAATCTTTGATTCATGGAGTTGCCCCCCTTCTTCCATTGCAGACGTTCCTGGTCCGTCGGGACAGCGGCTTAAAGCACCTGGTGCTCTGTGTCCACTTCCCTTCCCTCAACGAGGGCTCGTCCGAGGTGCTCGAATACACCGTTAAAGAAGAAAAATCGAGTAAGTACCTGTCTTCCTGTGCTGGCCCCGACCACACAGCAGCAGCAGCAGAAGATGCTATGCCATGCAGCCACAGACACTCCCGGCAGGCCAGAGGGGTTAAAATTAGAAGAAGCGGGGAGCTTTCAATCCCCCGAAGTTATTTGGCCAGATCTGTTGTGAACTCAGTTTATCAGCCAAGTCAGTATGAGCTTCCGCTCACGCATGTCATGGCGTGGTGGCTTTGCTTCCTCGTGGTCTCTGTGAAGTTTCTTCTTATCAGCTCAGGCTGGAGAAAAGGAAGAAAAGGAGAGGAACTGTCTGGGTCCCTGGTCCTAGAGACAGCTCAGCACACACGCAAACCGTGATCTTGGACAAGTCACTCCACCTCCCTGAGCCTGTTTCCTCATCTGTCAAATGCACATAGTAGTCACTGTTCTGCCTGAGTCACAGGGCCTTTGTGAGGGTCAAACAGGAAAGCACTTTGGAAGCCAGAAATCCCGTGTGTGCACAGGGTTGCCAGGAGCAGGCCTGGGCCCCGGTGGGAAAATGTTTGGGGGCCTCCGATCAAGGGCAGGTTTGTACTGATATGCAATGAAAAGATCCGGGCCTCTTAGGGGTATTAAAGTATTAAGCTCCAAAAAGCCTAGAAGTTAGAAGAATCTATAGAACATTCCAGACGTCAGCTTAGGTTTTCTTATAAATCCATGGGGTTATGGGAAGTTTTTTACCCTTAGTTAGAAGCAGAGTGAAAAGAGTTAAAGAAGATGATAAAATATGTATTAAGTATTTCATAAATATTATATATTCATATCACATATAAATACAATAAATACTTTGGCGATATTTATTAAATATTTTGGACTAGTTGTTTCTCAGGAAGCACTTGGCTCAACACTGGGAGGATGCACAGAAGAGTAAGCCCTGGCCTCAAGGGTCTCCCAGTCTAGCTGGGGGGACATGATGGGGTGGGAGAGACACAGACATCAGTACTTGCTGTGCAGTGTGACAAGTGTGACTGCAGAAGGACCCCTGGCTGAGGGACACAGGGGATGCCGACCACAGCGGGAAGGATTCCAAGAGGGCCTCAAAGAGGAGGGAATACAGGCTGGGTCCCGCAGGGTGGGTATTCGTTCAGTGAAAAGTGAATCTTCTAGCTCCAGAGGTGGACGAGAAAGTGAAAGCAGAAACAGGTTGCTTTTCTTGCTATAAGGGGGCCTTGCCATAGAGACCCTGATTCATTGTGTGTTCAGCACAGAGTTGCCGAGTGCCACCCCTGTGTCAGGAGCTGCTCCACCGTTGGGGACACAACCCCTGCCCCTCTGAGCTCACATTCAGGTGGAGGGAGGAGACAATAAAAAAGTAACAATACAGGGTGACCTTGAGATGAAGAATCGCGCTGTGCAGAACGTGGAAGTGGGACGATTAGCTAGTTGCCACAATAATAACAAAAATTGTCATGGATTAAGCCCAGAAAAGGCTAGTGCCCTGCTCCTGTGCAAGATTCCTCATCAGTGGGAAGGGCTCTTCCAGGGACCCTGGCCGACAGTGGCTCTGCGGCTGAGCAGGTGGACTCCGGGCTCCCAGGGTGGGCTCCAGCCAAGAGGAGGCCGGAAGCTTGTGGGAGGGTCTTACCAAGGTCTTGTCCAGGAAGTGGGTGTGTCACCTGTGCTTGCATTCCATTGGCTAAAACTCGGTCATATGACCACACCCAACTGCAAGGGAGACTGGGAAATGTGGTCCAGGCCTGTGCACAGGCAGAAGCAGAGGACCTGGATCCCGGTGAACTGTTGCGAGTCTGTAAGGCGGTAGAGTATGTGGGGTTGTTACTTTAGACAGCAAACCTCAGTGATCCCTGACCTGCAGTGTCCAGCAGGGAAGAAAATGTAGGTATCTCAAAGAAGAAGGAGGGTCATAGTTTTCCCAAACCAATATACAGCGCCCTCTAATGACTGCAGAAGGGTGAGGTTGTTTGGGGCGCCTAGTGCTCTCCAAGAACCTGGGCCCTTTCTCAGACGTTCTCAGCAGGTGCCTGGGGGATACACAGACCCCTGGGTGCAAGTTTGGCCATCAACCAGGTTCAAAGACCTGCCTGCCCAGGCCCTACTTACCTACAGTCCCTTTAGAAACCTGAGGGCCAGTTGTGCTCGTGAATTTCAACACCAGCCTCTGGCAAGTAGCTAAAGGTAAGCAGTGGTGATTGCTGAGCATGCATCCACAGATGCTCTAGAAGTGCAAGGAGGGAGCTTTGTTCAAGGGCAGGCTGATAGGGGAGGCTTCCCGGAGGAAAAGGGAACCAAGCTGGACTGACAGAACGTGTGGAAGATGTGCTTTTCTCCTTTGCCCCACGCTTCTGTCCCACTTCCCCATCCTAGACTCCAGGGCAATCACTTCTAGGTCTTTCCAACCCAAATACACCCCCTGGCCTTTCGGGACTTGGTCAGAAAGGATGCACAAGTCCTACCCAGTGGAACCAGGATTTCGTGTTTGGTTGCAGTGCGTCATTTCCAATTAGGAGCCCAGGGGACAACCCAGGGCACCTGGTCATGGAGGCAGCTTACTTCCCCCGTGCATATCTTCCTCCCAGGACCATGTGGTAGAATCTCATTTCCCACTTTTGATTAATTAATTAATTAATTAATTATATTGTAAAGATTTCTATTTATTTATTTGAGAGAGAGAGAGTGAGACAGAGAGAGCACGAGCTGGATGAGGGGCAGAGGGAGAAGGAGACTCCCTGCTGAGCAGGGAGCCGGATGCAGGACTCCATCCAAGGATTCCAGGATCATGACCCAAGCTGAAGGCAGGCTTAACTGACTGAGCCACCCACAGGTGCCCCTCCCACTTTTAAACTTTTAAACATTCAGTGCTCAACTTGCTGAAAAGACCATCAAAACTCAAACCAAAATTGCTTGATGTAATGTAACTCTTTCAATCACGATTCGTGTCTATTCCCTGTGACTACACAGATGTTCTCTATAAGTTTGCATGTGTTTTATTTTGCTCTTTCTTTATATTATTCCACTGCTCCCCAAACCTCAGACCCCTGAACCCGGACAACATCAAGAAAGTACCAGGTAATGTGTTTCTTTTTCCATGTTGATTCGCTGCTCTGACCTGTTTGCTCCCTCTTCCTCATTCCATACCTTCCTCCTTCACATGGTGATTGAGCACAGACTGTGGAAGCCACACTGCCTGTGTTTGAATCCCAGCTCTCCCTTTTACCACCTGTGTCACCTCTCTAGGCCTTACTTAACTTCTCCAGGCCTCTATGATACAGAGGATAATGGTGTCTCTCCCTTATGGTGCTTGAAGGAGTTAGTGTGTCTAAGTACTTAGGACAGGGACACCTCGGTGGCTCAGTGGTTAAGCGTCTGCCTTCAGGTCAGGTCATGATCTCAGGGTCCTGGGACTTCTCCCTCTCCCTCTACCGCCCCCTCCTGCTCATGCTCACTCTCTCTATCTCAAATAAATAAATAAAATATTTTTTAAAAACAATGAAGTACTTAGGACAGTACCTGGAGCACAACAGAGGGTTATAATTATGTTTTTATTATTATTATTATAATTATTATTATACTATTATTAATCCTTCTGCAAGATGAAGCCAAAAGGAAGAGTGGAATGAGCCTACACAGAGGGTTCCAGGCTCTGGGTAAATCCCAACCGCCGTGTGCACCCGTCTTGTAGACCCTTATGTGAAGAGGGAGCCACCAGCCTTCTGAGTCCCCTGTGGCTGTGGTGGCCACAGTGGGGGTTAGCCTGAGAGGAAGTGGGCAAGGGGAAGGCCCAGGCCTGGACCTGGGGCCTTTTGTTGGGATTCCCCCACACTCGGGCGAAGGAGGGAGACAAGGGAATCCCCCGAATGTGGGTGGTCAGCCTCATCTGTGGCCCTGCTCTGTTTGCTTTCAACCAGAAAGGCTCACTTCAGCCCCTTCTGTGCTTCTGTGTGCTTGGATGGTCCTCTGGTTCCTTGTTGAGAGTTTCTTTGCCAAACACCAAACCGGTAGCTGGGGCTACTGGTGCTGTGGGGACAAACAGTCCTGAACTGCAGTGCTGTCCTCTGTTCGGCTGGGGGACCGCAGGGCGGGGCAGCCAACCCTTTGAATGAGCGTCACCAGCTGCTACATCCTCAGCCCTCCTCTTGCTGCACGGAGGAGAAAAGACGGCTTTGCAGGGTCTGGGTCGCCACTTAGCTTCACAGGGACCCTCAGAGGTCAGATGTTTGTGTGTGGCAGGTGGGGGCGGAGAGCCAGCAGAAGAGGCCCTGGGGTAGGGGACCCAGGGGACAAAGGAGCAGGGCATAGGATGGATGGAGGCTAGGCCAGCTGCCCCTTTATGGCCAAAGTTAACCACCCGGCAGAGGGGACGCGAGCTACTTTTTCATTCATCTGCACCCTTGAAGATGGTGACATGGACACAGTCACGTGATGGCATTTTCTCTGCTGGCTGCTAAAAAGAAAGAAAGAAAGAAAACCAGTTGGCCCCATCTCCAGAAGGGGAACCATCAGACAGTGACACATAATGTGGTGTGGCCCCTGCAGAAAGTGACTGCCTGGCACTCGGCCCCCACCGTCTTCCCTGCCTACTCCCTGCCACCCCGGCTGACCCCCTGGCTTTAGAAAAGCTGGCCTGCCGAGCTCAGTTGCTCTTTCTTCTTGCCCTGAGCAGCTCTCTCAGTTTGAGGTCTGAGGTTTTAGGCCAGGTAGCTGAAGCTGATAGATGCACTTGTGATTAGGAGCGGAGCCCACCTCATGGGTAAATGTGGTGGGTGTCATGCTAATTGGTGCTGATGGTTATCACCACTGGACCGGGGGAACTGTTACACCAAGGAGGAGAGATATTCTAGATGAGTTTTCCTGGGCAGCAGAGATCCATATGTATGGGCAGGTCAGAATGTCACCCAGAATGCCTTTGAGGTCCACACAGGAGATTTGCATTGCTGCTCCTGGGTTTGGGCCACAGTGTATTTATTAAGTCCATAAAAAGGTAAGGAACAGTTATTACTAGCCTCGAGGTCAGAGCGAACAAGACAAGCTCTTGCTATTTTAGCAGGGAGGCGGTGCTGGGTTGTGGTGAGTCTCACACGCTGGTCAAAGCAACCCTCTTTTGAGAGCATGTGCTTTGGGAAGGCAGATAGTCCTACAGCGTTCTTCTGTCTCTGTCACCTTGCGACATCAGACAAGCGACTTATCTGTGCATCGGTTTTGTGCAAGACGGGAACACCTGCAGCACCACTGCTGGAGGATAGAAGAGCTAATACAGGCAGGGACAGGGGACAGTATTGCCTGGTGCGTGGGAAGCACTCAACAGCGTCGTGACTGTGTTACCATGATTTATAATAAGAAATATATGTTTGGGGGCGCCTGGGTGGCTCAGTTGGTTAAGCGACTGCCTTCGGCTCAGGTCATGATCCTGGAGTCCCGGGATCGAGTCCCGCATCGGGCTCCCTGCTCGGCAGGGAGTCTGCTTCTCCCTCTGACCCTTCCTCCTCTCATGTGCTCTCTGTCTCTCTCATTCTCTCTGTCTCAAATAAATGAATAAAATCTTTAAAAAAAAAAAAAAAGAAATATATGTTTGGTCTCCATTCCAGTTCCGGGCACAGAGCTCCCCAAACCCTTGGAATTTCCTAAGCAGTAGGAGCCATAAAGGTGTCTCGATACTCATGACAAACCCCTTTGAACCATACCAGACTCCATACAAGGACGGCGGGGGGTGGGGGGGGGCTGGTTGCCCAGGGAACCAACCACATGACTCGAGGGTTGGACCTTTCAATCCCACACCCTGGACTCCAGGGAGCCGGGAAGGGCTGGAGGGTGAACCAACCTCCAAGGTCAATCATACCCACATCACATACTGAAGCCACCACAAAACCCCAAAGGATGGGTTTCAGAGGGCTTTGGGGTTGGTAAGCATGTAGAGGTTGAGGGAGAGTAGGATGCTCAGAGAGGGTGGGGAAGCTCCCCTCCCCTTCCCCGTCCCCTGCCCTGGGCAACCCCTTCCATCTATATCATTTTATAAGAAACTGGTGACCTAGTATGTAAGACCTTTCTCTGGATTCTGTGAGTTGCTCTGGCAAACTCATTGAGCACAAGAAGGGAGTCATCAGAACATCCCACCTCTCCCTGTTGGGTCACCAGCGCAGGTGACCACCGGAGTTGCAATTGGCATCTGCAGGGGCAGGGGCAGGGGGCTATCCTGTGGGGCCGAGCCGTTAACCTGCGAGGTCCACACTACCTGCAGGTGGATGGTGCCAGGATGGGGGTGGATTGTATGGCTGCCCAGCTGGTGGAGGAGAATTGCTTGGTGTTGTTGGGGAAAAGACGCATTGGGACCGAGATTTGGAGTAACTTCCTAACATCATCATGTTGTCTCCTGGACCGAGATTTGGAGTAACTTCCTAACATCATCATGTTGTCTCCTGGACGTGGGGATAGCTTTTCTGGGGAAAACCTATCCCCACGTCCGCGTGGAAGAAGCATTCAGGAAAGACCAGCAGTTATAATTCGCTATGGGGATTGAGTAACACCAACTTACACCTCAAAACCATTGTTTCCTGCAATGCCTCGCTCCCAGAGAACTCTGCTAACAAGCTGATTCATTCTTATTGAGCAGTGGTTGTTACCCAGGGAGATTTGGGCTAAAAGCTAACCACAGTTTGTTTCTTTCTGGTTTCAGCCATTCCCTTTTTGGCCTCCAGAATTGGGGTTGGCCCAGGAAAAAAAATACACCGTCGGATAATTTAACTCCAAGAACTTTATTGTAAAACTCAGGTGAACTAACTTTCTCTCTTTCTCTTTCTTTCTTTCTTTCTTTCTTTCTTTCTTTCTTTCTTTCTTTCTTTCTTTCTTTCTCTTCTTTCTTTATTTCTTCCTTTCTCTTAATGCATTTTTTAAAAATGTTAATTCCAGTATAGTCCACATACAGTGTTATGTTAGTCTCAGGTGTACAATATAGTGATTCAGCAATTCTATACATAACTCAGTGCTCATCACAGTAAGTGTCCTCTTCATCCCCTTCGCCTAGTTCGCCCGCCCCCACCCCAGTGTATTTTGAATCATGGTGGTGCATATAGTTTTTAGCCTCCCTTTATTTATTTAAGCAGTTTATTATGAGCTTTCTCTGAGTTATTAAACATTTTGACAACTTTGCAACCAACGGAATATGTGCCAATTGGTTCTGAAGGAAGACACTTACGATGGGCTCTATAAGTCATGGCTCCTGACGTTGGATCCATAGGGCAGACAGATGGATACACACACACACACACACACACACACACCTCACCAGAAGTGCAAGCCAGACTGTCATAAGTGCTCGAATGTTAAGTGTGTGCTTTGGGGGCATCAAAGTTGATGACTTTTGACTGAAGGAGATCATCCAGACCTCCTTGGGCCGTGGAGGTTGGGAAATCATTGAGAACAAGAAACAGGACAAGTCCTCTTTACCAGAGACCACAGGATGCATCGGGCTCGGAGGCAGGAAGGAGAATCGGTGGGGGGTGCGGGGGGGGGGGGTGCTGTGTTGGGTGTGAGGTGGTGGGGAACCAGATCAAAGATGAGGCTGGGAAGGTGGGATTCGGTTGGGTCACCGAGGGCCTTGACCACCTCCAGGAGTCAGGGACTTCGTTTGCAGTGTCCGGGGAAGGCTGACGGGACTTGGAGCAGGAGGTGCTCTGGCGAGACTGGTGCTTTTGAAGGTTGCTGGCTGTTTTTGGTGAGGATGGGACTGTCCGCCCTGCCAGGAGCATCCCCGAGCAGGAGGAGGGAGGGCTTGGGAGACCTGCCTGAGGGAAGGGTCTCGGTGGTGGGGGATCTGGGACAGGCCCGCGAGGCCAAGAAAAGGGGAAGGGGGGGAGGCCTTTTCAGTGGGTGAGGCTTCGAGGAGGTGGGGGTGCTGTACCACCTCTCTGGGACGCGGGAACACAGGGACTGCCAGGAGTTTGTTTTGCCCTGAGCAAGTAGGACACAGGGGAAGTTTTGACAAAGATGGGAGAAAGATCTAGAACACAGGGCATTGGCGGCAAGAGAAGGGGAAGATGCGGGAAATGGGTTTGTGGGGGTGAGGGTCCCATGCCAGCGGCAGGCCTGAGTGGGTGGCCTGTGTGTCCAGGGACCGCCACCTTCAGGGGCAGCTTCCAAAAATATGTCTAAGGGAAAACAGTCCAACTCAAGTGTTTCAGAGAGCCAGGGGCCTCTGTGCAGCCCTCCCTCTTTTAGGGGTGACTACAGAAGTGTCAGGGGTCAGGCAGGGTCCAGGCCCCGGTGTCTCGGGCTTTCCGTCACTGGAGAGCAGGAGGTGTGGATTATCTTAGCTCAACATTTGCGTCTGGGGCTTCCGCCGTCCTTTTGAGCTGTTTCTGCCTCCCTCTGCCACCTTCCATGACGACTTGCTGTCTGGAAACTCTCTAGCCAATAAACAGATTTATACTAACATGTGAAAGACTTAACAGCACCGTAAAGTATGCAATGAGGGTGCGCATCGCAGTTCTCAAGAGGAATAAAAGCAATAGCACTGATGCGACAGTGGGGGAGGGTCAGGCATCAGCCAGCAAGGAGTGGCCGTTCGTTTGTCCCAGCTGCCCTGAAATAGCAGGGGAGGAGGCACCCACCTGTTCGGACTGTCCACATTCTCCCCAGGCCCACCGCTCACCAGGGGCCTCTACTTGGGTAGACGGTGAAGTTTCCCAGTGTGCCCTTGCCTGATCTTGCCTATTGGGGGCAATTTCCCCCAGGTTATCACAGTGTGGAGCCCCCTCAGAAGAGCACTAATCCCTGCACCCCCATCTGGAACCGCCCCGCCCTCTACTCTCCCCCCTCCCTTGTACTCACCAGGTTCAGCCCTCTCTGCCTATGCTTGGGTGCTCTCCCCATTCCTCCAGGCCTTCATTGTCTGTTCCATGTTTTCCTATCTCCTTTCCACCCAGCCACCCCCCCACCCCGCTGCCTGGAAGCTTCCAGGCTGTGATACAGTATCTGTGGTCCCCAGAGCCTGGCATGGGGCAAGGCTATAGCAAGTGTTCAGCAAACACGGGGCCATTGATCAACTGCTTTATAACACCTTACGCTTGAATAGACAGATGGCTTGGTCCCAGGAGGACTGGGAGGCTGGGCTTTGGAACCCAGTGGTCCCAGATTCAAATCCTACCCCTGTGCTTTCATCAGCTGTGAAGTCTTGGCAATGCTGCTCAATACTCGGCCTCACTAAGCCTGGGTTTTCTCTACTGTGAAATGGGTTCACAGTGATGGTGAACCAGAACTATGCACAGGAGGTGCCCACAAAAAGTTAACTGCCCTCCCCCTTCCCTGACTGCCTGCCCTCCCCGTTGGCCTGGGTCTTAGGGTTAGAAAATCTGGATTTGTGTTCCATTCTCCCACTTAACTAGCTCTGTGAACTGAAGCAAGATGTTTGACTCCTGGGCCTCACTTTCAACCACAAATGGAGTGAACTGTGCCTCTAAGGAAATTGTTATGAGGAACAGATAAGAAAACATATGTGAACATACCTAACACCAGGCAGGAATGCAAGAGGGACTGTCCATCTGTCCATCCATTCATTCATGTATGTATGTAGCTAGCATCTACTGAGGGTCATCATAAGGCCAGATTCTGCTTTTTTTTTTTTTTAAAGATTTTATATATTTATTTGAGAGAGAGAGAGCATGAGCAGGGGAAAAGGGAGAAGCAGACTCCCCACTGAGCAGGGAGCCCGATGCGGGGCTCGATCGCAGGACCCTGGGATCATGACCTGAGCCGAAGGCAGACGCTTAACGACTGAGCCACCCAGGCGCCCCAGATTCTGCTCTTAAAAGGATCACTGGGGAAGCTGATTCGTTGGGGCAAGAGTGGAAGAAACAAAGCAAAGTACTTCTGCAAGTGCTTTGTGGCTCTCCCAGCGACCCAGTGCAGAGGCTTGGCTTGCTCTGGAAGGTTTATCCCATGTTCAGGACTTATAAGGAGATACTCCTATAAGCTTTGGGGTTTTCTCCTGAAAGAGAAAGCCAGTCGCTACCTCTGAACACCTCTGGAGCACCTCCTAGATTTGCTTTCCTCTGCAAGTTCTCAGGCGTCTTCACCCCTAGGAAGAGGGAGCAGCTAAAGGGCCAGTGTGAGCCTGTGCAAAGCCATGGGTGGGTGTCATTGAACCAGGATCTAATCTGGCTCCCCCAGTAACTTGCTGTGTGACCTTAAGCAAGTCACTCAGTGCCTCTGGGACTGCTAGGAGAAGGGACCCCTCACCTCACCTGGCATGAGATGGATACGAAATACCTTGGAAGGGCAGAGCCCCACGTAGAGAGGAGGTGCTGTTCTTTATTTGCCTGACCCCAGACGTCCCGAGCACCTGGATTATAAAGCCTCGCCACAGCTGAGGAAGATACGTGCCGCTCAGTGTCCAAGCAGCCGGGCAGGCCTCTTGGGAAGCCACGTGATTATGCCTGTCCCACCAACTTCTTCTTTCTGCCCAAACTATTTAAGGAAGAAGTCAGAGGTGGGACCTTCTGGAAAGTTCTATAGAAATGGACTGGTGTCTTCCGTGGCTCTTTGTGTCCATCTCCCTTTATCTGTCGAGAATCAACAAATCATTTGCACTGCTTTCATCAGCAGTCCTGATCCTATCGAGTATGTTTTGTTGTGCTTTTTGTTTGTCTTGGTCTTGGTTTTCACAGTGGAAACTTTTAAGGAACTTGCCCCAGCACAACTTCCCCTGCTGGAATGTTCTTTAATATAGTCATTGTTCCCAGTCCAAGACTGCCCTGAGCAGCCCCCAGGTGAGACCCAGTTCCCCAATAATGAGGCCCTACCCAAGAAATCTCATATAGCTGTTAGCCCCCAGTTATTAGGGACAGCATGTGCCGGGCACCGTACCAGACTCACTGTGTGCCAGTCACTGCATCAGCTTTCATAGAAGTTGTTTCTCTTGGGGGGTGCAGTCATCTAAGCCTGCGATTCTTGGTTTCATGATGTCAGGGTCCTGGGATCGAGCCCCACATCGGGCTCCATGCTCAGTGTGGAGTCTGCTTGAGATTCTCTCTCTCCCTCTGCCTCTGCCCCTCCCAGTCATGTCATCTCTCTCTCTCTCTCTCTCTCTCTCAAATCAATAAATAAAATCTTTTTTTTTTTTTTAAGAGAGAAATTGTTCCTCTTGCCTTCCCCACAGCCCTAGGAAGCAGATGCTGGGACCCTCGTTTTGCAGCTGAGGAAATTGTGCCCAAGGATGGAGCTGGGGTTGGGCCTAGGCTGTCAACTCCAAGTTCACGGTACCTTCACCTGGGCCAGGTTGTTTCTTGTCTTGTCTCCCATGGTCCTCAGGCCTGTGGCTCTCCAAGTCAGGGGAAGTTGGAGGAGAAGAAGGGAGGAGCAGACAATCATCAAGTATACTTAGGAACTTTGGAGTGACCCTCCAAATCTGAGGCCTGAGCTAAGTTATATCCAAGCGCTCCATGTTCATTGCACAGACCCAGAGCCTACAGAAAGGGAGCAGACGGGGAGTAGGTGGTTTTCAGCAAGGACAGCTGTGCTGAGGATGGGGTCAGTGGGTCACGTGAGTCCCAGGCCTTTTGATGGTTCTGCCTCCTAATGACCATCAGACAGTGGCTTTGGCGTGCGGGAGCCAGCTCGTTCCAGCTCGTGAGACCAGGGCGCTCACATCTCTTCCCAGCTCGGCGCTTGAAACCAGCGTGGTAGGAGTATTTACGTTATGGAAGCTGGCAAAGGCTGTGAAATCGAGGTTTCTGCCTGGGGGGCTGATGGTTACACGTTTACCATACCCTCTCCATATGGTCTCCAGGTGGTACCTCCAGGTGGTCTCTCCAGTATGGTGGTCTCAGGGCTATCAGATTTCTTTACATGGAAATCCAGGGTTCCCAGAGCCCAACAGAAGCTGCCAGTTCTCTTAAAAGCTACATATGGAACTGGCAGAGTGTCCCTACTGCCTTACTCTATTGGCCAAAGCAGTCCCAGGCCAGCCCAGATTCAAGGGGAGCCGCACGCTGAGGCTCAGCTTCCAAAACCATAAAATGGGGACTCCAGTGCCTCCCTTCCAGAACCACTGGGAGCTGACATGTATGTATGCACATGTCTTGCCAACTAAAGCTTGATGTGTGTGCCTGTAGATATGAAGTGTGTATTTACGTGTAACCGCTTACAATGCTTACATGAAGAGCTGTGTCTTTTTTTAAAAAGGCGGGTGCATGTGTGCTGGACATTTGCAGAAACAGGCGATGCATCCGGGTGGACACTACAGGTGTGACACGGATTCCCAGAGAAACCGCATGGATAATGGGAGTCGGTCAGCTGGTCACGGGATAGCGTTTGAAATCATGAGGTACCTTCTAGTGGGAGCCTGAGAGCTTCCTTCTTACAGGAGTCAGGGTCCCCAGGACCGAAGTCCCATCAGTCCATGGTTTTCTTGGCTGTAGTAGAAAGAGCCGACAGACAAGCAGACCTGGATTTGAAGCCTGTCGCTCACTACCTGGTTGAACTTGGACAGGCCCCGGAGCCCGTTTGAGCTCCGTTTCCTCATCTGTAACATATGGGTTTGGGGGGCGCCTGAGAGAGGGGCCTGTGGGGGCTTGGACCACGTAGCTGTGCGCTGGGTTGGTGTTGGTTCTGCTCTCTCATGCTCCCTCACAACTCCATTTTCACTGTGCAGTCTTAGGACTCCAGGGGACCCCTGGTGTGCAGAATGTGGTTCAGCAGCTGGTACAAGAAGCTCCCTCTCTGCCGCCCAACCTAGAATGTTCTCCATGTGCCTCTTCCTCTACTGAGTGGGGACACAAAATATTTACTGAGGAAGAGACTACAGATGTAAGACACCGATAGAAATCATTTGTGGAGCTTTTTATGTGAATTAACTCATTTAATGTGCAGATCAACCCTAGGATAGAAACACTACCCTGTGGCAGATTCAAGATGGCGGTACTTTCTTTGACCCTCTTCCCATCAAGGGCTACAGCTGCTCCCCTTGAATCTGGGCTGGCCCGGGATGGCTTCAGCCAACAGAGTAAAGCAGTAGGGGCACTCTGCCAGTTCCATATGTAGCTTTTAAGAGAACTGGCAGCTTCTGTTGGGCTCTGGGAACCCTGGATTGCCATGTAAGAAATCTGATGACCCTGAGACCACCATACTGGAGAGACCACCTGGAGACCATATGGAGAAGGAGCAAGGCCCAAGAGGGCCCAGCTGAGCTTAGCCTTTCAGCTGCTCCTGCCAAGGCACTGGCAGGAGTGAAGGCTTCTGGATCCTCTGGGCCAGGACAGTCCCCAGCTGCGTGCCAGTGACCTAGTCAGTGCCATGAGGAGCAGAAGAATCTCCCAGCAGATTTCTGCCCAAATTCCTGACCCATAAAACCATGAGCTACACAAAGATGGTTGTTTTAAGCCAGCAAATTTTGCAAGCAGTTTGTTATACAGCCACAGATAACCAGGACAGGTATGATCTTCATTTTACAGATGAAGAAACTGAGGCACAGAGAGGCTAAGTGGCTAGCTTGAGGTCATGCATTAGTAAGTGGTGGGTCCAGGGTTTAAACCCAGTAGCCTGGCTCCCTAGCACGTGTTCTTCACACTAGGCTGTACTGCTCTTGAGTTGAAAACATGGTTCTGCTCTCAAGGAAACTTCTACCTACTCTGGGGTGCAAAGATCATGCACACTACATAATTAGAGAATTATAGAAGGCATGCACTTACTCATCTACTCGATTTAAGGACACGGGGCCATAGGGATACACAGACGATGTTATTAAGAAGGTGTTAGGATTTTACTGCAATTAGGAAAGATCCCCAACACTGGAGGGTGAGTGAAACCCCATGGGGATGCCTCCGAGGAGTGAGGACATGTGAGTGAGTCCTGTTGGGTGAGAGAGGAAGATCACGGGAGGCAGCAAGAAGTACGAGCAAGGACATGGAGTCGCAGGATGCGGACCATTGACCAGAGCCAATCCCAGGGCAGTGTGCACCCAGGTCTTGATGTTTGGCCTTTATCTAGAAGGCCATGGGGAAGAACCTCTGACAGAGGGACATTAAGAATGGGGGGGACAGGGTGCCTGGGTGGCTCAGTTGGTTAAGCAACTGCCTTTGGCTCAGGTCATGATCCTGGAGTCCCGGGATCGAGTCCCACATCAGGCTCCCTGCTCAGCAGGGAGTCTGCTTCTCCCTCTGACCCTCCTCCCTCTCATGCTCTCTGTCTCTCATTGTCTCTCTCGCAAATTAAAAAAAAAAGAACGGGGGGGACATGCTCTCATGGGCCTTTTAAACAGAAGCCCCTTGGGGCACCTGACTGGCTCAGTTAGTAGAGCATGTGACTCTTGATCTTGGGGTTGTGGGTTCAAGCCCCACAGTGGGTATAGAGATTACTTAAAAATAAAATCTTTAGATAGATAGACAGACAGACAGATGCTCCTCACTGCTGGAGGGCAGTGTGGAGGCTGGAGTGCAGGGGAGACCCCCCAGGATGACGACCAGAGGGGACTTGGCTTGATCCAGGGGCAGCACGGTGGGGCCTGCACCCAGCTCCTACAGCAGGTGTAGAAGGAGGAGGCATAGAGATACTTAGGAGGAGGACTGACATCACAGGTTGGCAGAAATGGCTGAGAAGGAAAAGGGGCCGGTAGGCACCCGGTGTTAGGGATCTGTGGCAGCGTCACCCAAGGTCCAGGGCAAGAGTGGTTGGTGGGGGTGACAGCAAGGGACACGGGGAGCCACCGTGCCTGGGACAAAGAAGCCCATCGCCATCACCCCAGTGGCTGGAACAGTGCCTGGCACATAGTCGCTGCTCAGCAAATATTTGCTGAATGAAAATGGAATAAACCCATGGGTCCAGGACTCAGGAGGGAGGGCAGAGCCCAAGGTAGAGCTTTGAGAGTCTCTGGAGCATGAGATGGTAACTCTGCAGGCTCCCTCTGTTTTGGTCAAGGTGCCCGTTTCCATCTCTGTTCTTACTGGGCTGTAGAATTGCCAGCTGGGAGCTAAGGGAGAATCTGAATGAGATGTCGGGCTGGAGGAGCGTAAGGCTAGAGGAACTGCCTGAGAATTTGGAACCCTGATCCCTGGGAGGTCATAGGAACTTCCCTGTGTCAGCAGAGACTCTTCTCTGTGCCGCAAGTGTGTCCCCTGTCCTGAGCAGGGGCATTTATGGTGATTCAGGAGGGCACCCGGCCCTATGTCTCTGGAGGGCTGCGAGGTCTATAAAAACACCCCTTTCTTCCACTCCCACATTCAGAACCAGCGAGGAGCTAGAGAAAAGGTAAGAACACCCACTTGCCCACTGATGGACTGATTTGGGGATGTAGTTTGACCTACAGCCACAATCCAGTGCCGTATCACCCCCACTGAATTTGCTCCCCAGAACTGTAGGCCTCCCCCTGGCAAGGGCTGAGGCTGCCCGGGACACTTCCCCCAGGGACAGCAGAGAAGTAAGTGACATCCTGAGCCCTGGGCTGGGTATTTGCAAGCCGGTATTCACTCGAAGCATCTGGAAGCGAGTGAAATGTCAGTTGCCCTGAGACTGGTCCCTAGTTCTTGAGTCCATGATTCAGTTTGTGGCAGTGCTGGTGAAGAGGATAGGGGGGTGATTCCTGTGATTCAGAGTCCCAGGGGGCACTCCTGTCTTCCATTCCGCTGCACTGCGAGCACGGATGTCGGGCCCCCGGCAGCACGCTAGGTGCAGGCATCCACAGCGCCCCTGGGCTCCTGCCAGTCGTTCCGGGAGCACGGACTGCCTCTCCCTCTGCAGCCCGATTTCTGAAACTCGGCACACTTGACATTTGGAGCCGATCATTCTTTGCTGGGGGCGCTGTCCCATGCTCTGTGGGGGGTTGAGCAGCATCCCTGGCCTCCCCCGCTAGATGTCTGAAGTACCACCTCCCCACCCTCGGGATGTGCCAACCTGAGGTACCTCCACACATTGCCAAACGTGCCCTGGGGGACAAATTTGCTCCCGCTTGAGAACACTGCTTCTGGCTCTGCCATCCCATGGGGGGGCCATGAGCCACACGTGGCTGTGGAACACGTGAGAGGTGGCCAGTTTGAATTGAGATGGGCTGTCAGTTAAAATTCACGCAAGATTTTGGGGACTCCTGGGTGGCCCAGTCGGTGAAGCGTCTGCCTTCGGCTCAGTTCATGATCCCAGGGTCCTTGCTCAGCGGGGAGCCTGCTTCTCCCTCTCTGCTCGCCCTGCTTGTACTCTCTCAAAAATAAAAAATAAGAAGAAGAAAAATAAAATTCACACGAGATTTTGAGTAGTATGAAAAAAAAAAAAGTAAAATAGCCCACCAGTAATTTTTTATATTTATGGTTTGTCGAACTGATAATATTTTAGATATTTTGTGTTAAATAGAATATAGTATTAGGATTCGTGTGATCTGATTCTGTTTACCATCTCTAATGTGACTGGGGGAAACTTTAAAATTGCACATGTCGTGTGCATTGGTCTGGAGAACCAACGGGTGTGTGCTGTGTGAGAGCATGGACTGCAGAGTCACATCCTGGTATCGTTTCCTCGCTCTGGGACCTCTGACAAGCCACCGAACCTCTCTGGGCCTCCCCGCTTCCATAAGTGGTGGTCACTTTTCTTCTGGAGCTTAGATGAAAGTTTGCAGACTCAGGGGTAAGATCCTGAAGTCGAAGCTGGTTGTTTTCTGAGCTGGCTTGTTTCTTGATGGGTCCTTCTCCTGAACTCGGGACTGTTCTCACCAGCAGGGTGGTGCCGTGGGCCACCTCCTTTTCTTCCAAGCCTTTCTTCTTGATGGGGACCGTCAAAGACACCTCCTTGTTCCTGAGTGTGAGCAGAGGAACAGGCCATGGCTTTTCCAGACTTGCAGCTCATTCTCCGGGGGAGTAATTAGACCCCCTGATGGCGGACAGCCGTGCCTCTGCTCCACTCTCCTCCACCCACCCCTCCCTGCCCCTTCTCCCCAAACACCTCCCTGTCTGCTTACTCTGTAGTCTCCCCTGACACTTGGCAGTTCACTCATCTGTCTAATGTCTCCCCTTCTGTTTTGGCATCTGAACCTACACATAGTTTCCAGGCAAAGTCCCATCTGCGTTGTGACAGTTGGGCGATATTCCTTTCCCCAGACTTAAAGCCTCATCCACACAGTTGCTAAATTTGGAAGAGCACCCTCCAAGAAAAGGAATCTTTCATTCCAGCTTGGACAGCGTCATTACAGCGGATGCAGCTGGGGCTCAGAGGGAGTGCTCTTCACAAAGCCTGCTAATTGTGTCCTATCATCCCGGCAAGGACCTGGCTCTGGGGCGGCGAGAAGAAGGGACACCTGACTCCCGCCCTCCCGGGAGCTTCATTCTGGGCTGGAGTCGGGCCTGGGAACATAGCAGGATGTGGTGGAATGATGCTCTCTGGCGGAGTGTGAACCCAGAGCCGGGGCCACCGGGAGGGAGGCCGTAGTTGCTCCTGGGAAGGCTTCCCCCAGGGTGACATGGGGCCTGCCTGGTGATTGGGGGGTGGGGATCTGTGGCCCGTGGGAAGGTGTCTCTGCTAGCTGACTTACTTAAAGCAGGGACACATTGAGTGCATTCCAGTAGGAAGTACTGGGATGCCCTCCGTCCATCCCACGCCACCTCTCTGGAACAAAAGGTGCCTCATATACCAGGTTCCCAGGCTGCTGGCACCTCGTCGTGACTGTGGCCTGTGGGCCACTTGTTTAACCTCCCTGAGCCTCAGTTTTCTTGCCTATAAAAGGAGGATAATGGAGTTTGTCCAAGGCTGGCATGCAGTCGGCACCTAATAAATGGTAGATAATATTATTATTACTATTACTATTATTATTATTATTGAAACCTTGAAAACAATACCCTTCCATTATTAATCAGGAGGCTCAAAGCCTGTGCTGGGAATTTGGGAGAAAGGGGCAGAATGACAGTAATCAGAATCAAAACCTAGATTCCAGAGAGCACCACAGTTAAACTCTGGAAAGCACCCAAATTAATCTCTCTCACAGCATGATGACATACCTTCTCTGGACCTCAGTTTCCCCATCGAAGCAATGAGGAAGTTTGGACCAGTGTCATCTCTAAGGGCCCTTCCATTCTGGCTTTCAGTGGTTCCCCATCCACTAGGAGGAACATTTGGGTAGGTCAGGTCTCTAAGCAAATTTGGGGTGTGGTATAGAACTCAGTAAAAGAACATTGCTGTACTTTTTTCATCTTAAAATTCTTAAGATGAAATCAAGAGGAAATTGCTCTTTATGCCAACCGCAACCAGCAAAGATGGCCATGACTCATAACCAGGGCTGCCATGGACCGTTGCATAGCTTGTGCACTGCCCAAAAGTGCTTCATTGGTGAATTGAATGGGAGTTGAAGTCTAGCTGGTGTTCTGCTTGTCAAGTTGCGCAGTTTAGTGCAGGGCTGCAGCTACCTAAAAGAGGAGACACCTCTCTGCTCCCTTGCGAGATCCTATAGTGGGGCATTAGGAGCATTTGGAAGCAGCCCTCTGCTTGGACCCCTGACCATGGCTGGCAGGCCCTCCTGCTCCTTTCCCTGTCAGCCTCCCTGCAGCTCATACGCTCCCCCTGCGGGCCTGTGGTTGATGGAGGAGATGTGTGGGGGCAGCTAAGGGAGGATGATCTTACACTGAGAAACTTCGGGGCTAGGGGGGCTGGGGGTTTTACAGAGGGAGGCTCAAGCAGGCTGGTAAATAGACAGTGAAGGGGCTCCAGGCCAGCCAGTGAGCCAGAAACCAAGGTGTCCACCCTGGACCACCCCGGCCAGCCAAGGAAAGAGAAAGGGATCTGTCTCCAGCACATTTTCAAATTGTCGTCCTCTCCCAGGTCCCCGCCCTCCCTCCACAGACCTTCAGACTCTGTGTTATCTGTGGTGCAGGGGCTGTGGGGCACCAACCTCTGCACGAGAAGCCAGAGGGCCAAGGAGGGCCTCAGGTATCTCATGCTCACTTGACAGAGAAAGCAAGTCTCTGAGAGAGAGGGCTTTGGACTCTGGGCACGTGGCCGCTGGAACCAGGAGCCCGTGCCTGGCCGGTACTGTCCACGTTTGGGCTTTGCCTGGAGCAGGACGGAGAGTTTGCACCACCTCGTACTCCAGTCCTTGTATGGTCAGGCAACAGGGCTGCCCAGAGAGCACAGGAGATCTGCTGCCCAGCAGGAGATTGTTTGTTCTATCTCCTGGCAGCTTCTCCTTCTGCTGGATCCAGCCATTCCTGAAGCCCTAGTCTAGCAGCATCCTTCCTTCAGGCAGGGAGTGGGCTCTTCTCCCATTTCACAGGGGAGGCAGCTGCATTGCAGCATCGTCTGGAAGCAGGGGGTTGCCAGAGCTGGGCCTGGAACCACGGGGTCCCCCAGACTGAGAAATTGCTATTTCCCCCCACTTTCAGCCCCGGGAACAGGGGAGATCATTTTCATCCACTGCAGCAAATTGGGCCTTTGGACAGAAAACAGTCCTCTTCCCGCCTCAGCTGCAACCGGGCCAGGTGGGGGTTCCCATGGCAACCGGACTGGGGCCAGGCCACCAGAAGGCTACTGTGACCTCCCAAGAGGGGAAGGAGCTGAGAGGGGTGGGAGGCCCCTGGACAGGTGGGCCCGGCTGCACCTGCCAGGCCTGCAGCTGACACCCTCCTGCTGCCCAGCTGTGAACCACTCCCCAGCCTCTTGGCACAGTGGCTTTTTATTCTCAGGGTCTGCACCCCTGGCCTTTCCTGTTGGGGACCCAGTTTGACGATCTAGTGTGCCTTTTAGGAAGCAGGATGAGAATCCATTAGGATCAGTCTTCCAGCCCATTCTAGGTGATAGGTTTCAGGGAAGGTTGGCTTAGCAGTGTCACATAAGGCTTGGGAGGAGGGCCACTTCCTGGCTTCCCCCCCGGCCGGAAGTGATGGCCTTTTCTCTCCAAGGGTGAGCCCTGGGAGAGGTCTGTGACTCTGCCTCTCCTGCCAACCCAGGGTCCTTCCTGCCTTCCTCTGGGGACACTTTCCTCCTGGGGAAGTTCTCATCCATCCAATGCTCATTCCATAAACACGCATATTGAGGCCTTGCCACATGCAAGGTTTTCTCTTAGGTAAAATCAACTACACCTCGCCCATCCCCACCCAACCAAACTTTGAATCATCAAAAGAGAATGAGCTGGTTGTTTGAATCTCTATCCTTCAGCAGGATGTCCTAGATAGGTCCTGTGGCCAGACCATTGGCAAATTCCCTGTCACCCTTCTACCTGTGAGGCTTCCTCTCAATTTCTATATCCGTCTACCCTTTTTATCAAGATGATGAGCACAATAGGGCGCCTGGGTGGCTCAGTTGGTTAAGCGACTGCCTTCGGCTCAGGTCATGATCCTGGAGTCCCTGGATCGAGTCCCGCATCGGGCTCCCTGCTCGGCAGGGGGTCTGCTTCTCCCTCTGACCCTCTTCCCTCTCGTGCTCTCTGTCTCTCATTCTCTCTCTCTCAAATAAATAAATAAAATCTTAAAAAAAGATGATGAGCACAATAAATATTTGTCAATAAATGAATACGTAATGAAAATGTCCTAGCTAAAGAGGGACTCTGATCGAGCCCTTCAAAACAAAAGAGCAAACAACCTGATTTAAAAATGGGCCAAGGACGTAAGGAGGTACTTCTCCAAAGAAGTTCCACAAAAGGCTAGTAAGCCCAAGGAGAGAGACTAGCATCACCAATCATCAGGGAAATGCAAATCAAAACCACAATGAGATACCACTTCATCCTCACTAGGATGGCTGTAATCAAAAAGGACTGGCAAAGGGATGGAGAAATTGGAAGTCTCGTATGTTGCCAGTGGAATGTAAAATGGTGCAGTCACTTGGGAAAATAGTCGGCAGTTTCTTCCAACATACGTAGTTACTGCATGACCCTGAACTCCACTTCTAAGTCTGGACTCAATAGAAATGAAAATGTATGTCTGCACAAGAACTCGTACATACATGTTCATGGCAGCATTACTTGTGGTAGCCACAAAGTGGAGACAGCCCAAACACCCATCCGTGATGAATGGATAAACAAAATGTGGTCCATCCAAACAATAGATTATCCAGCCATAAAGAGGAATGAAGCATTGACCCATCCTACCACATGGACAAGCCTTGAAAACGTTGTGCTAGGTGAAAAAAGCCAGACGCAAGGGACCACACACTGTATAATTCCACTTACATGAAATGTCTAGAAGAGGCAAATCCATAAAGACAGATACCTAGATTAGCGGTTGCCAGGAGCCACGGGGAAGGGAGGAGTGGAGAGTGACCACTGGTGGGTCCAGGGTCTCTTTTCTGGGGTAATGAAAATGTTCTAAAATTGATTGTGGTGATGGTTGCACAACTCTTTAAATGCCCTAAGACTGTTGAATTGTGCGCTTCCAATTGGCAAATTGTATGGTATGTGAATGATCTCTTAATAAAGCAGTTAAAAAAAAAAAAAACCCTCAACGTTAAAAAAAAAACCTGTCCAATTAGAAAATGGGCCAAAGACGTGAATAGACATTTCACCAAAGAGGATATACAGATAGCAAATAATCACACAAAAGGATGTTTCGTGTCCTTTTGAAATTCAAAGTGAAACGGCAGTGAGATCTCATTCTACACCATTCGGAACGGCTAAAATAAAAAACGGTGAAAACACCAAGCTGGCAAGCATGGGGAGAAACTGGGTCACTCCCACATTGCTGGCGGGAATGTAAAATGGTACACTCAGGAAAATAGTTTGGCAGTTCCTTTGAAACGTGATGATGGACTTAACCATATTCCCAGCAATTGTTCTCTTGGGAACCCTAGGGAAAGGAAAATGCACTTTCACATAGAAACTTGTACGCACATGTCCACAGCAGTTTTGTGCATAATAACTAAAAACTGGAGGGGTGCCAGGGTGGCTCTATGCATTTGTCTTCGGCTCAGGTCATGATCTGGGGGTCCTGGAATTGAGTCGGGGCTCCGTGCTCAGCGGGGAGTCTGCTTCTCCCTCTCCTTTTGCCCCTCCCCCCAACTCATGCTCATGCACTCTCTCTCTCTGTCAAATAAATAAAGTCTTTTTTTCCTTTTTTTTTTAAAGATTTTATTTATTTATTTGACAGAGAGAGCGAGAGAGGGAACACAAGCGGGGGAGTGGGAGAGGGAGAAGCAGGCTTCCCGCCGAGCAGGGAGCCCGATGCGGGGCTCGATCCCAGGACCCTGGGATCATGACCTGAGCCGAAGGCAGACGCTTAATGACTGAGCCATCCAGGTGCCCCTAAATAAATAAAATCTTTAAAAAAAAAGTAACTAAAAACTGGAAACTGCCAAGAAGCCCTTTAGTGGGTGAATGGCCAAGCAAACTGGTCCGCCCGACCCAAAGAATAGTACTCAGCCGTGAAAAGGATCAGGCTATTGATTCACTCAGCAATTTGGAGGACCCTAGAGGAAATTATGCTAGGAAAAAGCCAATCTCAAATGAATGGAATTTCTTAAAAAAAAAAAAAAAATCTTCTGCTAGTTTTCTGGTCTTGGTGACTATTTCACTTTGATGTTGAGGTTGTAAATGCTAGAGGCCGGGCCGGCGTGCGTGGACCCCGCATCTCTATCCTGTCCCATCTTGATGGTGAGTGGTTAGGTAAAATATTTCCTTTTCTCTAGGCAGAAGTGGTGTCCGGTCGTTGTCACCTATTGTCACCTCCAGATGTGCCAGGTGTGACTGACGGGGACCCCTTCTCCTGTCTTACCCTTTGAGGGAGAAACGCATTAGACGGGTCTGGCATGTGCCCACCGAGGCTGCAGCTGAGGACCCCGGAGACCGTACACAGTGGAGGGCTCGCTGCTGGCGCTTGTCCAAGGTGACCAGCTGGAACCAGCATCTTTGTTGAGAGGGGGCCCCCTGGCTGGGCTCCCGGCCACCAGCTGCTGCCAAGGGCACAGCACCTGCCAGGCATTCCTGAGGCTCTTTCTGAAGCTGGCTTCGCAGGGGAAGGGGCAGCGTGGTCCCCTTGGTGGTGGATGGCACAGGGGCTTGTCGGCTGTGCCCGGTCTCTAAAGTGGTCTCAGCTGAGAGGACACTGGCAACCCATCAGCTTTAGAGAAAAATTTACCGAGACTTTTGGAAGATTAGCGAAAAATGTAGAGACGCTTTAGAGTTTCTCTGCTTTCTGAAGTCATATATGCTCATTATAAAAATCCCAGATAAACATACTATAGGCAGGGAAATTCAGTCCACTCTTGGTGTATGGGTTTCTCTTTTTTTTAAATAATGGCTTTATTGAGAGGTATTTATATAATATATTCAATATCCTACAATTCACCCACTTAGGATGCAAAAACCCACCAGTGGCTTTTGGTGCGTTCACAGTGGCCCATCCCTCACCATAGTAGGTCCGAGAACATTTCATCACCTCAAAAAAGAAGCCCCATCCTGCACAATGCGAATGTACTTAATGCTACTGAATTAAGTTGAAACGTAGAAACTTGTACGCACATGTCCACAGCAGTTTTGTGGCTTTTTAAGGGGGAGTGGCTTTTTAAGATGGTTAAAAAGCTAAATTATATGTTTTTTATAGTTTAACACAATAAAAAAGCAGAAACCCATACCTTTAATATCATCTCCCTATCTCCCCCCAAAGCCCCAGTGCTAAGCACCACTAACCTACTTTTGTCTCCGTAAATGTGGTCCACTCTTGATCCCGGCCCCAGAGGGCTGGGTCACCTGTCCTTTTTGGGGTCCTCATGTGTGCCTGGCACAGGGTTGGGTGCGGTGCTGGGGACAGGGAAAGTGAGACCTGTTCCTGCTCCCAGTGGGCCCACAGTCTCACAGCCTCAGATCACAAGGTGAGCACCCAGACGGCGTTTCCCTGCTGGGAAAATGTGTGCTCTCTTGAGCACCTCCTGTGTGCAGCTTTCCCAGGGGAGAAGTCGGAATACTCGGGAAAGGCTCTGGGGCGGAAGGTGGATCCTAAAGGCAGTGAAGGTCAAAGAGGGGGTCCTCGTCCATGGGGAAAGAGCACGAGCAAACACCTGGAGGGTGGAATGTGGACTGCGTTGACAGGGACAAAGTGAGGAAAATGCCCCCCCTCCAAGGGACAAATTTTCTATTGAGGAGCCATAATAATGCCAAGCCAAAGCTACATGCCTACCTCACGCCATGACTGGCTTACTTGTTTTTTTGGTTTTTTTAAGAATTTATTTATTTGTCAGAGAGAGAGGGAACACAAGCAGGGGGAGTGGCAGGCAGAGGGAGAAGCAGACTCCCCGCTGAGCAGGGAGCCCAATGCGGGGGCTCGATCCCACACCCCTGGGATCATGACCTGAGCTGAAGGCAGACGCTTAACCAACTGAGCCACCCAGGCGCCCCGTGGCTTACTTGTTTAAAGTTAGGGTTTGGTAATCCTGTATCCTCGCTGGCTGAGCGTGCTGTGCACCTTCTAGCAGCTCCAGCGGATGAGTATTGCTTATGAGCGGGCACGTGAGTTTCCTAGGGCCGCTGTGACAAAGGGCCAAAAGGCTGGGGGGCCAAAAACAACACACATCGATTCTCTGGCCCTTGTGGAGGCCAGAAATCTGAAATCGAGGTGTGGGCGGGGTTGGTTCTTTCTGCAGATCAGGGAGAATCCGTTCCACGCCTCTCTCCCAGCTGCCGGGGACAACCTCACTCCAGTCTCTGCCTGCGTCTTTCCTTGGCTTCTCCTCTCTGTGTGTTTGTGTCCCACGTCTTTACGTGTTTTTATAAGGACACCATTCATGGGATGTAGGGTTCACCCCAATCCAGTCTGACTGCACGTTCACTCGATGACCTCTGCAAAGACCCTGTTTCCAAATGAGGTCACATCATCAGTGTATGTATAGCGTGGAGGGATGTGGCAGGCGCCTGGGGCTGGGGCAGAAGAGGTCAGGTTCTAAAGAAACAAACAAGAGCTTTCATCATTGCTCATGACTTTACAGATCCGCAAGTTTAACAGTAAAAAGGTGACTGGGCCACTATGTCTAGACCCTGGGCCCTAGGCCACAAAAAGGAATGAGCTCTGGTGCCTGCACCCCATTTGCAGACCAGCAAGGGGACAGTTGGTAAACTGAGTTTAAAGGAGGTATGGCTTTACATAAAGTGCCTGGGGCACAGAAGGGGGAGTGGCTGACTTTATCTTAAAGGTTTCAGGTGTGCACTGCAAAGGTCAGAAAAGTCCCCATGGCAAGCGAAAGTGGCTTTTTTTTTTTCCTTAAAGATTATTTATTTATTTATTTATTTGACAGAGACAGACTGAGAGAGGGAACACAAGCAGAGGGGGAGCTGGAGAGGGAGAAGCAGGCTCCCTGCTTAGGGAGCCCGATGTGGGACTCGATCCCAGGACCCTGGGATCATGACCTGAGCCGAAGGCAGACGCTTAACGACTGAGCCACCCAGGTGCCCCGAAAGCGGCTAACTATTGAGCACGGCCTCCCAGTGTGCTAGGCTTGGCTTCCTGCATGCATCACCACTAACCCTGCCTTGAGGGATCCCACTTTATAGATGGAGCTCTCTCTACCTCTAGAGGCTACAGGATGTCTTTTTGGCCCCAGGCTCCCTTGGCCCACTTTCTTGAAAGAGTCAGTGAGGCACCAAATGCCAGCACTAGGTGGCGCTGTGGGCCGCCCCACCGCTATTCATTCGCAGAGGGTGCTAATTCCTTGAACTGATGTTTCTGACTTTTCCAAGTACCACTGGTCCTGTAATCGACGAAACTCCCTTTTAAAGTGTTTATATCTACCCTAATGGGAAACCATTACATCTTTGCCATAAATAGATGATGAATGTGAACTTCTTTTTAAAAATCATGTTAACTGGGGTGCCTGGGTGGCTCAGTCGTTAAGCGTCTGCCTTCGGCTCAGGTCCTGATCCCAGGGTCCTGGGATCAAGCCCCACATCGGGCTCCCTGCTCGGTGGGAAGCCTGCTTCTCCCTCTCCCACTCCCCCGCTTGTGTTCCCCTCTTGCTATGTATCTCTCTGTCAAAAAAAAAAAAAAAAAAATCATGTTAACTGTTGAGCACAGTGTAGTATGTTGAAAGAAGGCAAATATAAAAATAAAGCGATTGGAACAAAACATGTTGGTTCGTGTATGCCCATCTCGCAGATCACCGATGCAGTGAAATACTGTCCTGGGCTCTGAAAGCAGAACAGCCTGCTGTCAACTAGATACAGGCGTGTTTAGGGTGGGAAAGGCTACTTCCTTCTGCAGGGGGAGGAACTGAGCTCATGGTTGGAGCCATGCCTGGGACCCAGGTCCTGCCTTCCCTTCCCCCACACGGATGCGAGAAGAACCTTAGGAAATTGGAACTGAAGTGTGACACCCTCAGTTTCTCAGTGGCTCCGATGCCTAAGAGAGTTCACTGTGCGCGTCCCCAGCACAGGGAGCCTCACCTATTGGGCATATGGAACCCTGGGATGACAGGAGTCATGAGGGTGGGTGGCAGCCAAGATGGGCAGCGGACCTCAACCAAACCGCTTAGCTTCTCTGGGCCCCTTGCCCTGAGGGTCCAAAGCAGGGTGTGGTGTGGTACCATGTTCCCCTTTCAGGCACAGTCCAGCACCCTACCCCTCCAAGGAGCCATATCCACCATGGGATGAGATCTTGGGCAAATGTGTTGATCCCTCTTTGTTGTGAGAGCTGGAAAATATCGGGGTCACCCTCACTCTTGGGTTACCCATGCAGCCAAATCAAGTAAGGTTCTAATAGGCCCAAGGGTTCTTGGGTGAAGAGCCAGTGGCCCTGGGCCGGCATCCCCGCATCTCCTGGAGGCCAAGACAGATCTGGGCAACTTGCCTCCTGCTGGTCCCTCACAGCTCCTCGTCAGGCCGAGATGACCCCGATCCATTAAATGTTTAATTCTGCTTTTACAATCTGGAGTCTTCTGTGTCATTTTGCCCCAAATGATGACTGTATATTAAAGATAACACCAGCTGCTATAATAATCCCCCGGGATCTCAGTGGATTAACACCATAGAAGTTCAGTCCCCACTTCCCTTCAGTCTGATTGGCAGCCCATGTGTAGGGGGCTTTGGGATGCCAAGACCCACCATGAAGATGGCAGGCACAGCCCCCACCCGCAGAGAGCCTCCTTCTGTCTGGCAGGGACACTCATCCAAGGCTTTTGTCATCTCTCCCCAGTATTGTACCTGGAAGGCTCAGTTCTTGTGTTTGAGGACATCTTCAGACTGATTGCATTCTACTGTGTCAGTAGGTGAGTACACCTGGCCCCATGGAAGGGCATCGGGGTGCAACAGATGTTCCTGCACCCTTGGATGGGGGCGAGGGCAGGGGCCCCCAGAGGGAAAGGTGCAGCCCAGAGGATGCAGAGAGAGGGGACGGTCCCTGGCTTTGCCCTGGTAACCATGAGGGGAGGTGTGCGCTCTGAGGCTATCTTGGTCTGGCCATGCAGGGCCCCTCCCTCATCACCACCTGCCCCCCACCCCTGCTCTCACTGCCCCTCACCCCAGCTTCCAGGACAGCTGGGGACCGAGCCGACCTGACCTGCCCTGTTGCAGGCAGATGGCACTTCCTGTGGGGACAACAGGAAGGGCTGATACCCCTCAGCGGGACAGAGCCTGTGATTCTTAAGTCGCTGCTGGGTGGGGTGGGTGACTGGTCGCCACCCTCAGAGCCACTCTGTTTACTCAGAATGGTTTCAGGTCAACAGGAACGTAAAAATACACCCTGGTGCCATAATGGCTTAAACTGCAGGGCCTTGATGAGGGCTGGACGGGGTGTCTCGGGGTTCAGGGCTCCAGGCCCACGTCTTCATGCTCCAGAGAGACCCATCCTTCCTGCCGCTCAGTGAAAACCGTGCTCATCCCAGAACAGCCCTCCCACCTAGCGGGACCCTCCTGGGCTTGGACGGGCTGGAAGGGTGATGCTGGGAACAGCAGCTGCTAGCCGCTGACGCCTGTCGAGGGCTCGCAGGTACCCAGCGCTGTGCTATCCATTACCTTCATAAATCTTGCAAAAGTTCCAATTTCACAGATGAGGAAGCTGAGACTAAGAGAAGGAACTTGCTCAGGTTGTGCAGCTGGCCAATGATGGGGTAGAGATTCAAAGTACGTAAAGCTCCCAGGTCCGTGAGCTTTGCTACGACCGCCCCACTGTGTGCCTCCCACGATAATTGGATGACGTAGCATGTTCCTCCGGGCCTGCGAGGCAAAGCAGCCGAGAGGCCCCCAGGGCTGTGGTGTCCTGCAACATGCGAAGCTCTCAGGCAGACAGGCCCGTTCCTGCTCTTAGAGGTTCCTATCTCAGGAGGGGTGCCCAGCGTAGCGCTTGGCACACGCCAGGTGCTTTAAATGAATAAATGAATGATGACAGGGGCGCCCGGGTGGCTCAGTCGTTAAGCGTCTGCCTTCAGCTCAGGTCATGGTCCCAGGTTCCTGGGATTGAGCCCCGCATTGGGCTCCATGCTCCGCGGGAAGCCTGCTTCTCCCTCTCCCACTCCCCCTGCTTGTACTCCCTCTCTCGCTGTGTCTCTCTCTGTCAAATAAATAAATCTTTAAAAAAAAAAATTGAATGATGACATAATTGCAGAGCCCACAACTTGAGCTCGCTACCTAATCTCTCTGAGGCTCAACTTCCTCTTCTGTGAAATGGAAATAATACCCGTTAGACAGGTGCTGGGGAAAGAGAGGATAAAGAAGCAGCATGCTGCCCACCAGCCAGAAGGTGTCCTAGTTCCGTTTCCATGGGGGGTAGTGACTTTGTCTGTCCAGGGAGATCTGGAGCCATACTCACCAAGCTCACACCGTCACCTCCCAATCTTTCCGCCTCTGGAGGCTATTTCTCTACGTTCCAGAGAAGCAGGTACCTGTTTGCCCGCCCTCGATTGCTCAGGGAACCCACGAGGAGATCACAGGGCACAGAGCCCATGTGTTTGGGTGTCAACATGTTATATTTGGTGTCAGTGCCAATGCCATCTGTCAGGGGTGAGGTGCCGTGGGAGGAAGAACCCCAGGCTAGGAGCTGGAGACGGTTACCTGGCTGTCAGCTGGCCTCTCCTGCCTGTGGTTACCTCACTTGTCAAAGGGATGGTAGCCAAGAAGGAACAACACAGCTCCAGAGCGCTCATTGGAGGCATGCCTCCCCCCCCACCCCCTACCCCCCACCCCCGGCTCAGGAAGATACAGGTCCTGCTTCAGGGTGCTCACCCTAATGCTCCAGGCTGGATGGTAGTCCGGTGTGAGGACTAGAGGGGCTTCCCAGACCAGACAGGGTCCCATAGTCGCCCAGGGAGCTGGTTAAAAATACAGATTCCTGCCCGTGCCCCCCCACCCCTGAGACTCTGATTCAGCAGCTCGGGGGTGGTGCACAGTAATAGCCCCTTAGCCGGGACACTCTTAGGGGCAAGAGTTGAGAGGACTTGCCCCCAAAGAGAGAGCAGCGGAGAGGAAGGGGGAGCAGGATGGGCCAGGGAGAGAAGCCCAGAAAGGGTGTGATTGCAGGAGGCATCCCAGCCTCAGCAGGGTCCCTGGGGGCTTTCAGGAGCATAAGAGAGACCTCGGGGTCATTAAAGCCAACGAGGCTGGGCTCTTGTACCCCCAAGCCGGCCAGCCAGCCAGCTCCCACGGCAGAGGCATTTGAGGCTCTCCCTAGGGCCAGTGGGACAGGCAGTGAGGCTCCAGCATGCCAGAACAAGCCACTGAGGCCCTCAGGAGCAAGCCCGGCTGAGGCCGGGCTGTGGGTGGGCAGAGCCGGTAAGAGGCATCCAGGGTCCGGATAGGGCAGCGGCGGTGACTGCAAAAATCAGCTCTCCCTGACCCGACGTCTGTGCTGAGTCTGGCTTGGTCTGCGCTCTGCCCACCGAGTCCTTTCTAGCCCCTACCACGGCCTTGCGGGGCAGGTGTTCTCATCTGGAGACCCACTTCAGGGGCTGATGCCCCTGCCCCCAGGTTGTGCTAGGGGTTGGACACGAAGATCCTTGCAAGGGGCTTGCCGGAGGGCCTGGCATGAAGTAAGCACTCCAATAGCCATCACGTGTGTTCTTACAGACAAGGAAACTGAGGCTGGGGGTGTCTCCAGCTCGGGTCGCACAGCTAAGTTCTCAGTCGATTTGAACCCAAGCTTGTCTGGACTCCAGAGCCCCGGCTGCTTCTTCCCAGCCCCCTGTACAGGCCTGGGGCTAAGACGATGCACGTGCTGTTCCCATGCAGCCCTCCCCTTCCATGTATGGGAGGCTCTGGGCCTTCTTGTGGAAGAGGTGCCATCGGAAGCCAGGCACGGAAGGGCAGGAAGAGAACTCTAGGTAGAGGAAAGAGCACTTAGTGGCGGGAAGCTCGGGCATGGCAGCACGGGGAGAACCAGACACATGGGCAGGGATGAGAGAGGAGGCCTTGAATGCCATGCCCAGGAGCTGTGGGGACATCGTTCCTCAGCTACTATTAGCCGCACTGCTGCTCCCTGTCCGTGTGCACTGTAACAGAGCTGCATGGTTGCAGCAGGGGGTGGAATCAAGCAAGACAAGGGGAGAGGGGAGACAAGCCCGGGGCCACAGCAGCCATGCCGGCACTATGAGGAGGCCTCTGCCTCAGCAGTGGCTGGAGGAACTAAGAGGGGTGGGGACAGCCACTGCAGAGAGGAGTGGGGGAACAGAGGAGCCAGGGAGATGCTGGGGCTGCTTTCCTCAGCAACAGAGGCATGAACGCACTTGATCATTTCTTGAACACTTAGTAAGCACCAGGCACTCTACTAAGCCCCTTAGAAAGATTGTGAGGACAAATCCTCAGCACACCCAGGGGTCAGGAATTAGTAGCCTTGTGAACTGGGGGCCATTAGCCTCCGGGTGGGGTCGCTGAGCCCTCAGGGGAAGAGAGAACGAGCATTAACTAGAGAGTATCATTGGTATGTGGTGTTTTTCAATCCTGGGTAAAAGCCAATTAGTGAGTGGAGTATAACACAAAACTATATTTGGTTTGGTCTTTGTCCCCATTCCTGACACAAAGCTCCTAAAACCCCCTTGGGATTTCCTGAGTGTTGGGGGGGTTGTTAGTCATAATGAGCTACCTGAGTTAGTGCCAGAATGGACACAGGCAGGGCCCCTAGGCACCCTCGGGAGGGGCTGGTCACAGGGAGACCCGGTGTTTAGAGGGCTGGAACTTTCAGCCCCACCCACCGACCTCCCGCTGGGTGAACACATTGAGGTGCGGGGTGAAGGGGGGGCATGGCGCACCCAGAGAGGCATGCAAACTACCTTGCCTACGCGCCTCTTCACACTGACTCCTGAGGCGTGTCCTTTATAATAAACCGGTAGATGTAAGGAAGGTGTTCCCCTGAGTTTTGTGCACCATTCTGGCAAACAGTTAAATGTGAGGAGGGGTCCGTGGGGGAAGTAGGGGTGGGCTGGGACTTGCAGCAGGCATCTGAAGGGGGGACGGAGTCCCGAGCCTGTGGGGTCTGCACTCACTCTAGGTAGGTAGCACCAGAACTGAATGAACTTGTGGGACACCCTGTTGGTGTGCGGAGAATCGGAGAATTGACGGTTAGTGTTAGAAAACACCCTGGAGGGGGTCATAACGTCAGTCTAATGGATCATGATGGCGCTCCTTTTTTTTTTTTAAGATTTTATTTATTTATTTGAGGGGGGTGGGAGCGAGAGCAAGCTTACACAGAGGGGAAGGGGCAGAGGGAGAGAATACCCAAGCAGACGCCACACTGAGCACGGAGCCCAACACGGGGCTCAATCTCACGACCCATGAGATCAGGACCTGAGCCGAAACCAAGAGTGGGATGCTTAACCGACTGAGCCATGCAGGCGCCCCATGACTGCTTTCCTTTTAAATGAAAATTTTTATTAAACTGGTAAATATCAGAATGTGTCTCATGTAACTTGGAATAAGTCTTGTTTTGTGGAATAAGTCTTGTTTTGCTAAACTCTTGCTTTAGTTATGTGTATGAGTGTGTGTGAGAGAGTATGTATGTGTTTCTTACTGGCAGTCATGGTCAAAAAGGTTCGAAAAACACTGGCTAGAACAGAGGCCTCTAGGGAGGGGCATCTCCCACCCCGGGAGGTACACAAGCCCACTCACCAGCATGTGGGGGGGCAAATGTTAGAGCATTCATTCTTATTCCATTGGAGCAATATTCCATTTTACAAATTTCTGTTTTTGTGAATGTTTTTTAATGGACTTAATTGTCCATAACATAAGAAAAATAGAAGAATGAGAATATATTATATATATTCTCATATTCATGAGAATATATATGTATGTATGTATATGAGAATATAAATATGAGAATACACACACGCACACACACACCTGGAGAGATCCTTAATTTTTATTGTTATCGATAGCCCTTGCTTTCGGGGCTGTGATTCCCATCCCAGGCTGTGTCCATCAGGATCCCCCTGAGAGCTGGTGAAAAATATGGATTCCTGGCCCACCCCCAGACCCAACCCTGGGAACCTACGTGCATAGTTCTGGGGATCTGCATTTTTAGCAGCTCCCCCATGGGATTCTGATCCGGAATTAATTAAGTGATACAAAGGTATTGATGCCTACCGATAGGGTTGTTGCGATATAGTAATAGCTGATTACTGTATATCAGGGTGCTTGGGTGGCGCAGTCGGTTGAGTGTCCAACTCTGGATTTCAGTTCAGATTATGATCTCAGGGTCCTGGGATCGAGCCCCGAGTTGGGGCTCCCTGCTCAGCAGTCTGCTTCTCCCTCTGCCCCTCCCCGCCTAAAATAAATAAAGCTTTAAAAATGTGACATAAGGCCTGCAAACACCCAGCCCAGTACCTGGGCACATACTGGTTGCCCAGCAAACACCCCCTCCTGTGGGTACTTTCCCTTGGATCGGAAGAGGCGGCCCCTGGATGAAGTGGTGAATTGGATGATGCGGCAGGGAGCAGGGACAGATGAAATCCTTGAACATAACTGGGTCATGGAGAAGGAGGAGGTCCCTGGTGCAGCCTCAAAGGCTCTGTAGAATCTAAGTAGATGTCGTCAGAAGGGATGAGCTCCGTCCGAGGTGGGAATGAGCAAGGCACACGCACTATAGGAAAATGAGCATGCTGTCTGGGGAGGCAGCCGGGAGGCCCCTGAGGGCAAGGGAAGGGTCTAAGGGGGCAGAAGGGAGGAGCTGGCGGGAGAGGCAGAGCAGGGGCCAGGCCCGGGAAGGCGCTGGATACAGCAGTCCCGGCCGGAACCAGTCCCCAGCCAGCCCTGCAGCAGCGTCTTGACCAGCGCACGGAGCAGGTGGCGGAGGGGGTGTGGGGGATGGTCCTGGTGGCTAGGGGTGGGCAGCAGAGGAGCTGAGTGACCCTACTGCCCATGGCAACATACACAGAGACCCAGGAGCCACTGGAAACCCAGCCGGCAGGCCAGACAGCCAACCAGGTAAACTGAGGCAACACGGGACTAAATCATACCATCCTGCAAAGTTAGAGATTGAGGTAGTGGTGGCCTGAGGTGGGATGAGTGCTGAGGGCGCAGTCTGGGTCTGGGCCTGACCAGCCTGGAAGGGCCGACTGGTAGCCTTCCCTGGGGAAGTCTGACTGTGTGCTTGTCCGGGAAGTCTGACGGTGCACTCCCTGCCCGGCTCAGTGTGGAGTAGCAATGTGGAGCAGGCAGGAAGGGCCCTCTACCCAGAATGGCACCTTTAGAGGAAGCTACCTAGGGTAGCTACCTAGGCTTCCCGAGGGCCAGGAAAACCAGGGGCCAGGGAGAAGAGTCTCCCATTTCTGTGGGTCCCTCAGTGCTGGCCCAGAACTAGATCTGACTGGTTGCTCCCTCAGCCACAGGGCTCAGCCCCTCAGCCCCAGAGAAGTTTCCAGTCTGCCTGGAGACCCCAGCAGCCAGCAGGATTGCAGGGGCCAGGGAATGGACACACGGGTCCCTCTCCCCGACATGACCTCCGGCCTTTGCTGTCTCCACAGAGATTTGCTGCCCTTCACGCTAAGGCTGCCCCAGGCCATCCTTGAGGCCAGCAGCTTCACAGACCTCGAGACCATCTCCAACCTGGGCCTGGGTAAGTCCCCTCCGAGATTCAGGGGAGGGGCCAGGGCTTTAGGACGTGGGGCCTCAGGACTGCTGACCAGCAGGGGCAGCCCCTCGGGCTGAGTCCCAGCTCCTGCGGGACCACCGTCTCCCTCCCCAGGCTGCCGAGCCCCTGTAGCCCGGAGATGCTCCCAGTTTTCAAAGGGGCACGTTTTACAGCCACCCAGAAGGTCTGACGCACAGCCTCGAGGGGTCTGGAGGAACCGGGGGCCGGTCAGGGCCAGCACAGGCTGACCTAATGCAGGGCCGAGGCTCTGGGAAAGGCTGAGCGGAACCCCCAGGTCTTTGTCCGCTGACCAGAGCCGGGCACCAGCACGACCCCAGCCCTGGCTCCAGTCCCACCCTCGTCAGAAGGAAAAGCAACAGGAACATGACTGTGAACTGGATATGGGATGAGGGATGGGTTAGTAACTCACGCAGCCCCAGTGACCTCTCCCCTGAGGTCTAAAGTGGCATAATGATACTTTTGGTGCTTCGTACTTGCTTGGCATTGTCTTTGTGTCATCCTCGTGTCCCCATTTTCAATATACAAAATCACGTCTGAGCACAGCTGAGAAGCGTGTCCAGGGTGGGCCAGATCTGCGCCGAGGGCTTTCTGACACCAAGCAGGGCCTCCCCGCTGCCCCTCGGCTACACCTCACAACCTTCTCTGTTGTTTTGCAGAGGTCAGGGGCCAGTTTGAAGCCAAGTCAGCCGGGAACTTGAGATGCATGGGCTCCGTCTGGGAAGGGGTCTGGGGAGGTTTACTTCTGACGGGAGGGGTCTGTTTGCCTCAGCCCTTGGCCCCGCCATGGGGTTCAGGCAGTGTTGTGTGCTGGTCTCAGCCCATCAATGCCCGATGTTGTGGTTGGACTGGCCCTCGTGGTTCTTATGACGTTTGCAAGATGGCCTACGTTTGCAACAAGCGTCAGGAGACTTTGAAAAAATAAAGTTTTATTGCTCACACGACCTGGAAACTACACAGCCCCCCTGGGGCCTCACGGTAAGGTCGCGGGGAGAAAGCGCAAGTATAGTTCTGGAATGTGGGTGAGATCCAGAGCCGTCGGCCAAGACAGAATTCTTGAGACGCCTTTGGTGCAAAAAAGTGGTTTTATTAAAGCACGGGGACAGGATCCTTGGGCAGAAGGGGCTGCCGCACTGGGGATATGAGGAGTGACTAATCATATACTTGAGAGTTGGGGGAGGTCAGGACACAGGGAGGCGTCCCAAAGGATTTTCATATGCTAAAGTAGACTCTCAGGATCCTGGGGGCCCGGCTATTGTCAAGCTAACGTGGTTTTTCCTTCTAGTAAGGAACTAACATTAAACAGTTGGGAGTTTCCAGGAGGCATGTCACGCTCTGCCTATCTCAGGCAGTGGGCTGCAGGTCATAAAGAAATTAATTTTGTTTCCTTTCCCTTCTGCCTCAGTTTCCCACATCACTCATGGAAGGGAGAGGGAGGTTAGGGCTCCAGGAAATTGAGTCTATGGGTCTCTGGAAGTTAGGCTACTGATAGGAATGCATTTTCCTTGTAAATCAGTAAGGCATTGGTAAACTGAGGGAGACTCCTGTCCTGCAGGACTGTGATCTCGACCCGTGAACCATTTGTTTCTCCCTTCCCTTAGTCTTAGGGCAGCTGGGAGGGCCTGAGGATTGTCTCACGTATCCCACCTGGGAGTGCAGGGGTGGGAGGGGGTTGCAGGGTGTCAGCTTGTGTTTTGTCCTCAGCTGCTTTCTGCTCCCTCATCGTGCGGGCCTGGGGTTCTGCTTTTATTGGGGCTGACAGTGGGGACCTAGGGTTTCGGAGGCTCACTCTCAGTTGGTGAACTGAAAACAAGGGAGGGGAATTTAATATGCCGGAAGAGAGGAAAACAACAACAACAACAACAACAAGTGGCCCAAATGGTCAGTTAATCTAAACCTACCAAGATCTCTAAAGCAGAGGAGCTTTGGTGGAGGAAGGCAGCCTGCCGTAATCTAGTCTTGGGACTAGCAACATGTTTATTCAAGATAATGAAGGATGCCTCTTCCATCAAAGCTTAAGTCACTTGCATAACAAAAAGAAAAAAAAAACTGGGAGGGATTATACTACAGGCAGGTGTCCCTGGACTGACCTTCACCTATAGCACTGATAGGAAATACGCAAAGGCAAAGAAAATATGCCCAGGGTCCCCGAACACACTAGGCATTGTGCCCTGCGCATCTCTCATTGTTCCAGACGAGGCGTTCTCCTGACAAAGAACTGAAACCCCCTCGAACTAGCATAGATAAAAGGGGACTTCGTGAAGGGACACTGGGGAATCTCCAAGAAACAGGGCAAAAGGTCAGCCGGGCTTTGTGGGTAGCAACGGCCGCCCGCCCCCCCCACTGCCGGCCCCGCTCCCCTCCGCCCCCACCCTCCCGGCTCTAAAGCCAGCCCCACCCCACCCGCTGACCTTGCCCTTGGAATAAGTTGTGAAGCTTATGTGTCTATCAGTAGTGTCTGCAATTTACTTTTTCTGGCATTCTACTCACTTTTTACAAAACGAGCAGAATGTAATAAATATCCAAATCATTGCAAAGCCTGGGTGCTCGGGCAGGGATGATGTTGCTGAAACAGAGATATTTCTTTGCAGGGTTAGCACCATGTGATAACCCAGAGGGGTTGCTCATGGCTCATGAGCGGACCTCAGAAGGTCCAGATTTGGCCCTGGGGAGCCAGTGTTCCAGGGGGCACTCTATAGAGGTATCATCTTGGGGCCATAAAACTAACACAGGGAGCAATCCAGCACGAAATTACATGCAGTTAGTTGATTCTAAGTGCAAGAGGAACGTAGAGAAAGCGATGGTAAATAAGGGTTAGATTTGCAGAGGGTCTCAGATGCATTGGAGGTATATATACGCTTAATATGTTTAAAACATGTTTGGAGAAAGCACCTGTTCTGCAGCTGTAGCCAGTTTGCATGGAATTTGCTTTTTCCTTTACATTCTACAATGAGAATTTTCCTAGTTATTAAACACCCACCGACAACCCAAGTGTGAATGACAACTCAAGGGTCCAACTGCCCGTCCTTGGGATGCCACAAAAATACATGTTCACTAAACTCATTGGACTTTCAAGCTGTTTCCATGGCATCTGGAATACTTGGCTGCATTTACTCATCCCCTCTCTGTCCCTTCCGCTAACCCGGGGCTCCCCAAGCGTGAAACCTTCATCACCTTGGCCCTCCGAGCCCACAGTCTAGTACCTGGCCCGGCCCTGGCCCTCAAGGATTGTAGGAGCGGACACCCGGCAAGAGGCATCCCCGGCCGAGTTGCAGGACGCTGCCGGGCCAGTGACACGTCCGCCTCGGTCTGGGGACAGCGCAGAGGCAGGGAAGACACGGCTGCTCTGGGCGTCTCCGGCAGCTGAGCCGAGGCTTGGCGTGATGCCCGTGGGCCCGGGCGTCCCCCGCTTTGCCAACCACTAGCATTGCATGACTGGGTTCCGCTTCTCCCCTGGCCTTGGCATACTGCAGGCTGCAGAGAAAGTTACCTACTTCCCCCTTTTTTTTTTTAAGCATAAAGGCCCGCACTGCCACTGTGGTTCCCTGACAGGTCCCCAGATCCTAGGATGCAGCTCCTCGGTCCCAGCTTCCCCCACCCCTCAGAGTGGCATTGGCTTTGAGGCTGTGCCTGCCAGAACATAACCACCAGGCTTATCTTAGGGGCCGGGGAGCAGTTCCTAGTCACCCAGGCCCCGGGCCATTGCTCTGAACCCCATTGTTTGTGCTGGTCCTGCCAGAAGCCACATGCAAGCGATGGAAAACGTGTTCTTTTTCTTTTCTGTACATGATGGCCCCACCTTGCTATCCTGAGGCAGGCTGTGGGGCTGGCTGGAGCTCCTCGGCCCTCTTTTTGCCCTCCTCCTCCCATTTTTTTGTCTCTTCTTGCCTGTAGCCATCCTTCCCTGGTTCAGGTCATACCCACGTTACCATCAAAATGACCCTTGCCTAAGTGTCCCTGCTCAGAACTCCACCTGACTGTCCACTCTGGTGAAGCTCATGCACTCGTGTGAGCCAAGGGGCTGAGCTCCTGCTCTGGGCCAGAATGCCTTAGGTTCTGCAAATACTTAGATGAATGAAGCATTGTTGTGCCTTATGGAAGCTCACAGCCTGGAAGGGGTGGGAGGGAGTCAGACAAAACCCAAGAATTCCAGTCCCAGGGCTAGTCACGTGGGTCAGGGTGTGCCCCAGAGCTGGGGGAACTCAGAGGAGTATACGGGAGGTCTGAATGTGTCAGCAAGGCTCCACCAAACGGTAACATTTGACCTGGGTTGTGAGAGATAGTAAGAGTTTGCCAGGTCGAGAGGGTAGGAAAAGGAGTCTAAGCAGAGGGAACAGCATTAGCCAAGACCTTAAGGTGGGACAGCCCCATGACATGTTCAGGAAGGAATGAGTAGGTAACTACTCAGTAGGTGAAGCTGGAAAAGATGTGCAGGACCAGATCCCACAGGCCTCGAATGCCAGGCTAAAAGGTTGGCAGTGATTTGACTCTGAACAAAGAGCAACCAAGGGTCTACTCTGTGCGCAGCATCACGAGGAGGAGACTGGATGGGGGTGTGGGCAGGCTAAGGCCAGGGTCTAAGTGAGCAATGAGAATGTCCAGGCGTAGGTGGGCAGTTCCTCTCATCATCTGCCCCATGACTTCATCTTTACCCTAAAGAAGGTTTTAAGAGAACTTGGAGATGAGCATCAGGGGCCTCGGCTCACACATGGGGCTGCTGCCAGTCCACCTTTGAGTCAGACTGGCTTCTCCTTGCTGGGAATACTTCCAAGGAGACAACTTGGTACTGGTCCTGTGTAGACAGGGCAGATGGTGCTTCAGGTGCTTACTCCTTGGGCCCAGAACATCTGTGTGCTTGGTGTGAAGCACCTGGGAGAGTGGATCAGTCATGGAGAGGTCAGTAGCTGCCCCAGAGAGCAAAGTGCAGGGCCCGGACAATCTGAAAAACAGTCTGCTCTGGACGTGAGAGAGCCCAGAGGCTCCCCTCCCACGCCAGGCTCTGCACGTCCACAAGCAGGGGCTGTGAGGCACGCAGAGCTTTGCGAATTTGGAACAGTTCACGTGAAAGTTTGTCATCCTTGTTACTATGGAAACAACTGGCCAGCTGCCCCAGGCTGCCCCACACAGGGGCTCTGCCCAGGACAGGGCTGAACGGTGGCCCCACTCTCCTTCCCTGGAGGGGCACACACTGCGGAGTGGGGGAGGGGATGCACACACTCACTTTCAGTCAGTGTCCCAGCAGCCCCGTCGTCCTGGATTACACCCCGCTCCCCGTGACTGAAGTTGCCACCCCTGGCCAGCAAGGTGGAAAAGGCCCCCATCTCTGGGGGTCGACCATCTTGTGATGTTCCCTTTCTTTCAACGTCTAGAGCCTATGGTGTTCTTACAACATCCCCAGTTCTGGGGCGCACACCACGCTGTCACTCCGACCCTGGGAAAGCAACTCGGATGGGAAGTGTTGCAAGTTCCTATGAAGGAAGACACAGAACCTGGGGGCTGAGCACACAGGTTTTAGAACCGGGTTCAAATCCCGGTTCCTCCACTCGCCAACCTGTGACCTTGGGCAGGTTGTTTAATCTGTCTGGGTCTCTAATCTTCATGTCCTCTGGGGACAATACTAGGATTTACACCAAAGGCCTGTGGTCAGGGGTCGATGAGATGACCCATGTAAAGCAAGTTGCCCACACAGTCAGAATCCAATGCGTGTTTGTTCCTGACATTATTTTTGGCAGTTTTCTTAGTGGCGAATCCCTCCCAGAAGTAAGGAGCTCAGGATGAGAGGCTGGAGGCCTGGCCCCATGGTTAACAAGGGACCCTGCACTATCAGTCTCTAAAATTAACAAGCTGAGGAGACTGGTGTCCCTGCTGCTCTCTAGGAGGAACTGCTGGAGTGAGCCCAGGGTGGCCTATACACCATCTAAAATGATTCACAAGGGCGCCTGGGTGGCTCAGTCGATTAAGCATCTGCCTTCGGCTCAGGTCATGATCCCAGGGTCCTGGGATCGAGTCCTGCATCGGGCTCCTTGCACGGCAGGGAGCCTGCTTCTCCCTCTCCCTCTGCCAACCACTCTGCCTACTTGTGATCTCTCTCTCTGTCAAATAAATAAATACAATCTTTAAAAAAGAAAAAGAAAAAAGAAATGATTCGCAAAAACTTTTCGCCCTTTTTGGAGGATCCTGAGCTGCCATCAGCTCCTCAATAGTACTTGGTACCCAGAGGTCAGGAGCTCAAGAATTCCTGAGCTAGCCAACGACCTGTGCCCTTTCAGCTGGAATGTCCCATGGCCCTTACCCAGAACAAGCCTGGCACTGACCAAGCTTGTCTGGAGAGGGACAGGCCTGCATTGGTGGCCACAGCCGTGGGCTCTCTGTGAGGGATGGGTCAGGAGAAAGGTCTGTGCTAGAACCGAGAGCCAACAGTGCAGGGTCCTCCTACCCCACTTTCTGACCCACCCCCCTTTACCACACACACACACACACACACACACACACACGGGAGGCATGGGACATTTGCCTGTTTTAACATAGAGATTGACAGTCCAGGGCATTCTGCAGTGGGGCTGGTGTTCCCCATTTGGATGGTCAGGTCTGAGCTCACCGGCCACATGCATACTTCGTTCCTCCCCCACACAGCCACCGTGGTGGCCAAAACAGGTCCAAAGCACCTTTCCCTGTGGGGATCCCCATTCTAGAGATGACCAGAGACGGAGGCCTGGAAAGGTCAAGTCACCTGCCCCAGGGCACCCAGCCGATCAGCTGCAGAACCCCTTGCCTTCTGTCCCCCCAACACGTGACTGCCAGCCCCCCCAAGCCATCGGTGCCCTTCTGATGAGCTCTCATGTGCCAAGGGGCAGAGCTAGAGCTGACCCTGTCACCACGGGTCCCAGCCCCACCCCCGCAGAGCCCCAGACGATCAAACGGGGCTTCCCCTCTCCAGGCAGGAAGTGGTGGGAGAGGTTTAAAGCAGCCTGAGAGGGGAAATAACCCTCAGAGCAGTGAAGCAAACGCTGGTCACAGCCCTGCCCCCACCCCTCCCACAATCACCAGCCCCACCCCCACCCCCCCCACCCTGCCGGGCAGGCAGCAGGGAACCTGGTTTGGGGACTGATCAGCCTCTTCCTCTCTTGTCTCTACAGGCTTCTGGGACTCCTCACTGAACCCCCGGCGAGGTGGTGGGAGCCCCACGGAGCCCCCAAGAGACCCAGCCCCGGGAGCACCCCCAGCCTCCAGCCTCAGGTCCAGCGCCCATTACGAGAACTGCTCGTGTGAAATTGAGCTGTCCATAGGAAATGACCGCCTGTGGTTTGTGAATCCAATTTTCATCGAGGACTGTGGCGGCAGTGCACTGCCTGCCGACCAGCCACCCCCTGGAAGCTGCCCCTCGCGCCTGCTGCCTCCCACCTCCTTTGCTACCTCACCCACCTCCAAGTGGGCCCCTCGCCGCCCAGCACCCCCTCCCCCGGCACCCCTGCTCCAACCCTCTGGCCCGCTCCGGCCTCCTCCACCCCCCTCTCCTGTTCTGGCCTGTCCTTTGCCCAGTACCCGCCCAGTGGCTGCTCCCCTGCCTCCAGAGGTCCTTCCTCCCACACCCCCGGTGTCCGCCCCCCGTCTAGCACCCCATGCCCCAGGCCCCCCCGACCATCCAAGCCAGCCACCCATGGCAGCCTGTGAGAGGCTTTCACAGCCCACAGGCCTGGGCCCCCTCAGGGAGGAAGAGATGAAGTCAGGGGCATTTCCTGGCCCCTTGCCACAGACCCCTGCCCCTCCAGTCCCAGGGAAGAAGAACTTCCCTGCTGCTCCTCCCAGACGCCGCATCTCTGAGAAGGTCTCCCTGGAGGACCAGAGCGCAGGGAAAGTGGACAGGGGGATGGCCGCAGAGGGGGACCAGCTAGGTCTTTCCAGGGCATCCCCGCTCAGCCTGCCTCCCCAGGGGACCTCAGACAGTCCTGGGGACAGGCCTCAGAGGACAACAGAACAAGGTCAGGAAGCAGCGGCCAAAGCCAGTGAGCCGGGCAGCCTGCCAGAGCCGCCGAGGAAGATCCGACAACCCCCAATCCCGCCCCCCAGGAGGAAACGGATCTCCCAACAGCTGGCCTCAGGCCTTCCAAGCCCCTTGGAGAGCACCGAGTCGTCCACGAAGGAGGGAGCCCCCGAGAAACCCACGCCCGGTCCACCCAGAGAAGGCCAGAGCCCTGCCTCCCAAGCCAGGCCCCAGAGCCCGCACGCCCCGTCCAGCACCCGGCCCCAGAGCACGGCAGAGTTCAAGGGCTCCCTGGCCTCCCTCTCGGACAGCTTGGGAGTGCCCGCCTCGGCCACAGACCAGGACTCCTACTCAACCAGCAGCACAGAAGAGGAGCTGGAACAGCTGAGCGGCCCTGGGGGGAAGAAGAAGTCCTCGGTGATCCTGGGCAAGGCGCGCCACCGTCTGAGCTTCGTGAGCTTCACCAATGTCTTCCACGCGCTCCTCTCCAACAACCGCAAGCTGTCCAAGAGGGTGGTGGAACTGGCGCAGGACAAGGCCTCGTACTTCGGCAACCTGGTGCAGGACTACAAGGTGTACAGTTTGGAGATGATGGTGCGCCAGACCTCCAGCACAGAGATGCTGCAGGAGATCCGCACCATGATGACCCAGCTCAAGAGCTACCTGCTGCAGAGCACCGAGCTCAAGGCCCTGGTGGACCCTGCCCTGCACACCGAGGACGAGCTGGGTCAGTCTGGGGCCCGGGGGGGAGGGGGGAGGGGCTGGGAGTGGGCAGGAGGGAGGGGTGATTTCCAGAAGTGGAAATCCCCCTTTCCCACGAACTGAACCCCTCTGCTGTGCGGCCACTTACTTCCAAGTTCGTCCCTGGGCCAGTTAGATGGTGGAGGAACCTCAACCCCAGGCGAGGCCGGCTGGACCTCCCCGACCCCTCCTGCCCAGGATGCTACTGATTCCATTAGGGAGACACTTCGCAGGGAGCAATTAGAGGTAAAAGAAATACCAACCACCGTGCGTGGTTGCGGAGGGCCGGAGCGGTCTCTGCAGCTCCTGGGGCTCTCAGAGATGCAGGCCCCCCGGAGGGCACAGGCTGCAGCCCCCTCCCTTTGGAGATGAGGAAACAGGACCTGTCAGGGGGAAGGACTTGGCCAAGGTCACGGAGCCAGAGGCACTGGGGACACTAACCACGAGTCCCTGCCTTCGGGTCGCCGCACCTCTCGCTGCAGAGGCTCTGAGGGCAGTGGGGTCAGGCTATGGGCCTGGAAGGATGGGTGGGGGTGGGCTGAGGCAGACGAGGGCATCCACATGTCCTCCTGTTGCAGAGGCTGGAGAAACCAAGGGGAAGAAGGAGGCGGTAGGATGAGGACCTGGGACAGGGAGGGCCGGCACCAAACCCGGACGTGGGCCAAGCCCAGGCCTGCGTGGCAGGGGAACGTTATCTGGATCTCTACTGAGACTCAACCACGGGAGCATGGGCCCCCCCTTACCCCCCCAGGGATAGGGCAGCTCAGGTGTCCCTATAGGGACAGCACTTGTGCCCTGCCCTGGGGATGGAATAGAGCCAAAAAAACTTCCCAAGAACATTTCCCTACTGTCAACCAAAGTGGACAAGTATCACCATGGTGTCAGGTAGACATGGGTTCACATTCTTGTTCATGCCCACCTAGCTGAGGCCCACACCTGAGTTAGTCCATCTGTAAAGTGGGGATAATGGCATGTGGGTTGCAGAGTTGCCGTGTGATTGAAGCCGACTAAATCCCGTTCCACTAGCCGATCGGGATGCCTCTCAGATAAGATGACATCTGAACAACGAAGGAAGAGGTCATGTATATAGCTGTGGAGTGACTTCTCCAGGCAACGGGAATAGCAGGTGCAAAGGCCCTGCGGCAGGAACAGAGCAGCAAGGAGGCCAGGGTGGCTGGAGCAGCATGAACACAGGGGAGCAGGCAAGGTGATAAGTGAAAACAGACTACAAGGGGGGGCCTTATAAGCCATGGGGAAGACTCTGGCTTCTACTGTGCATGAGATGGGAGCCACTGGAGAATTCTGGGCACATTGGATTATGAATGTCATGGTCAAACATGCCATAACAGGATTATGCTGGTTGGGGTGCTGAGAATAGATGAAAAGGGGCCAGGGCAAGAGACCTCTCATATAACTCAAGGAAAAGATGATGGCAGCCCAGGTCAAGGTGGTGGCCGTGGAAGTGGTGAGAAGGCAGATTGTGGATATACTGTATTCTTGAGCCTCGAGGCAAGTGGATTTGAGAATTCAGAGAGAGACATCAAGAATCATTCTACCAAACATTTACTGGGCACCCGGGCCCTGCATGTACAACTGTGCAGGTTGTATACTGCACAAACACCATGTAAATAGTGCCCTTTGAAGTTATGCATTGGTAGGCAGCCCTGTGAGGCTTTCATCAGTTCCAGGCCCTGTGAAAAGCATTAGGACGCAATGTTTCAGTCCCAGAGGGCTCCTGTACCCGTGTCTTTGTGCGTTGCTTTCTGCTGAATGTACTGCAGGGCCTCCTGTGTCAGAACTACGAGGTGTAGCTACTGGGGCACTGAGTATATCCTTCCGGGGACCGGGAGATGGGGACAACCACACTGTTGGACACCGAAGCTGGGTGCCTGGGTTCCTCACCCTCCCACTCTTGCCGCCCTACAGAAGCCATTGTGGAGTCGGCCTTGTACAAGTGTGTGTTAAAGCCCTTGAAAGAAGCCATCAATTCATGCCTGCATGAGATCCACAGCAAGGATGGCTCGCTGCAGCAGCTCAAGGAGAACCAGCTGGTGATCCTGGCCACCACCACCACGGACCTGGGTGTGACTACCAGCGTGCCGGAGGTGCCCGTCATGGAGAAGATCCTGCAGAAGTTCACCAGCATGCACAAGGCCTACTCGCCCGAGAAGAAGATCGCCATCCTGCTCAAGACCTGTAAGCTCATCTACGACTCCATGGCCCTCGGCAACCCAGGTAGGCGGGCAGCCGGAGGAGGCTGGGCTAGGGGCTCTCTCTAGGAACAGCAATATCGAATGGGCCTGTGACCCCTCCCCAGCAAGGACTCCGGAGCCCCTGGAAGGCACTAGAGAAGGCTTTCCAGGTTCCGAGGCCTGTTGGGGCAGGACGGGGCATGGTGGGGTGGAATTCCTGCGCACCTCTCTGGGGTTACCTGGGGATCAGGTGAAGGGCCGTGATTAGCTTCCACACTGGAGGAAGGCCAAGCACATTGCGCGGTCGTGTTGATTCGGAGAAGGTTCTCTATTAGTGTCTGAGGGCTGGTGTAATAAAGTACCCCAAAGCAGGTGTTTGGAACAACACACATCGATAGTCTGACACTTCTGGAGGCTGGAAGTGGGAGATCAAGGTGTCACAGGGTCATAATCCCTCAGACGGCTCGAGGGAAGGCCTCTCTCCCAGCTTCTGGGAGTTCCTTGGCTTGTGGCAACACCAGGGCATTCTCCCTGTGTGTGTCTGTGTCCAAACTTCCCCATTTTTTGAGGCCATCAGGTATATTGAATTAGGAACCCCCTCCCTACTTCAGTATGACCTCATCTTAACTGATAACATCTGCAATGACCCTATTTCCAAATAAGGTCACATTCCCAGGCACCGAGGGTTCGGACTTCAACTTATGAATTTCAGAGGCAAACACTTCAACGCGTAACAGCCACTCCAGCTCCGGTCAAATCTGTCCGCATTTATTGTTGCTCCCCTGTAGGTGTGGCAGTGATGCTGATCCGGGCAGGCACGCCTGAGCTTGTCTGCGCCTGAGCTTGCCTGGGCTGGCTCGCGGGGCCGCGGCCGGAGGGGCTTATTTGGAGGCAGGCTGGGCTAGGAGGGCCTTGCTCGTATGTTGGGTGGTTGCCTGGCAGTTGACTGGCCAGGAATGCGGGCTACAGGGCCACATGTTTCTCTTTCTCCAGCAGGTTAGCCTGGGCCTGTACCCATGGTTGGGGTCCAAGAGGGCAAGTGAAGCCCGGAAGGCCTCCTCAGGCCTGGGTTTGACTTGGCACAATGACACTCGGACATATTTCACTGGCGTTTTTACTCACAAGACCAGCCCAGATTCAAGGGGCAAGAAACTAACCTTGCTTGATGGGAAGAGCTGCGAATTAACATCGCAAGGGGCACCGATGTAGGGAAGGGAATCACTGGGACCGTTGATAATCCATTTACCACAGGGCTCCTCTAGGCAGACAAGAACAGGCCTGACTGCCCCATGGTGCACACCTTAGTGAACAGAATGGTGGCTGGATTTCATGCCCCGATCACCTCTTCCGCCGGATGCCCTTGTTTGGTGAGCAACCTGTGTGACTGTACATGGCAGCGATGGCAATGGAGAGTGGAAGGATTGTGACGTCTGTTGCCACACAGACTTGGGTTTCAGTTCCTGATCTATCACTATCTGTGTGACCTCGAATGATTTACTTAACCCCTTAAAGGTCAGTTTCCTCACCTAAAGAAGCTGTTTACAAAGGGGACAGTCAGACCCCTAATGGTTCAGAAGCCATACTAGTCACTTGTGAGTATTAGAAGCAACGTATGTAAAACGTCAACCTCAATGCAAGTACATGGCAGGCCCAACCAATGCTGGCTGTTTTAGGCAAGGGATTCTGTCCATCTGACCTGGAGAAGAGCAGGCCCGTCTGACCATAGGCCAGGAAAAAGCAATTGAGGGATGGTGCAAGGCCCCCTCCCCCAGGAAAGCTCCCTCACAGGCCTGGTACTGGCCACAGTTCCAGGTTGGAGTCACTCTTTTGGGTTAAGCTGACCTGCATCCGATTGCAGTCTTAGAAGGAGCATTGTTCCCTGAAAGCAGATCCCATGTTAAGTTAGAACTTCCCAATCACCGTTTAGCAGAATGTTGGAAATGGATTGGGAGAGAGAGCCTTGTAGGGGAGATGGGGTGGGGAAGTGGAGATTTCGTTATCATGGGGCGGATGTAAGGCTTTGTGACCTAGGGTCTTATGCCATCTGGACCCCAGAGAGCCGTCCAGCATGTGAACTCCACTGCCAAGTATATTCCTTAAAAACCCCTAAGAAAGTAAGATGAGGGGCCTCAAGCAGCCTGCAGAACCCCAAGCTCTTACGACACACTCAGTCCCAGGGGTGTGGAGCCCTGGGGCAACATCCGGCATGCCTCCCAGCAGCAGCGGGAAGCTCAAGGTTAAGACACTATGGTGGTGTGGCAAAGGGCTGGCCAGGACCTTTCCAGACCTTCTGAGAGCGAGAGGCAAGCCAGATCTGCAGCAGCTGGGTGGGGGGAGCTCGGGACGTCCTGCACAGTGCAGTGAGGGAGCAGCTAGATCGAGCCAGACAAGAGACAGAACCCCGAGAGACCCTTTGCTGCAAGCAGCCTCAGAGAGACATCAAACGGGCTGGCCGGGGACCTCAGAGGGATGTGGAAGGGAAAGATCCAGGTTTCCTTCCCAGCTATGTGACTGTATTCTGGTTACTTAGGTGCGGGGAGCCTCAGTTTCCCCCTTAAATGGGCACAGCCATGCCCACCTTATGGAGCTATTGTGAGATTTAATTGAGTCTGCAAATTTGCATCTAGCCCAGCGGCTGGTACTTAATCTGGACACTTACCTTCCCTATCTGAACTTCTAACTGGGGGAATCTTTTCTTCTGGGGCCATGCCGGGCCAAGGGCTCCACGGACCCTGAGGCATTATCACGGAGACAGTTTGGGGCCTAAAAGGACAATTCCATTCTCAGTAAGTCCTAGTTTACTCAGAAGCCTTGGGCTTCATGCAATTCTTTTTTTTTTTTTTTTTTAATTTATTTGTTTGAGAGAGAGAGGGATAGAGATTGTGTGTGTGAGTGAGGGCAGGGGCAAAGGGAAAAGGAGAGAGAATCTCAAGCAGACTCCACACTGAGCACAGAGCCCAACACGGGGCTTGATCCCAGGACCGTAAACCAAAACCAGGAGTCAAGATGCTTAACCGACTGAGCCACCCAGGCGCCCCTGCAGTTCTTTTAAACACCCAGTCCCTTGGCAGTGACTTCAAACACCATGATTCTTGCTGATGGTGAATTGACTTATTAAAAACTTAGCAGAAAGCAGGGAATAGGGGAGGGAATGGCTCATTTTGAGGGAGAGGAAAGGAAGGCAAGGCAGTCCTAGAGCGGATGTGCACAAGCGAAGACCAGGAAAGAACAGAGATGAACAAGGGGGCTCCGTTTCCCTGTCCTTGCAGGAGGGAGGGAGGCTGGACTCTCTCTGCTGATTCAGAAGGCAGCCCAGAAATTCAGGCTGGGGCCAGGGCTCAGTGGGAAGATTCCCCACTGGGAACAGATGGGTGTCTCATCAAGGGACACTGTGTTCCCCTCCCACTGCTGGGGGAGCACTGGACTGTGAGTCCAAGGGCTTCCCATCTCACTGCTGCCATGAGCAGGCTGGGGATGCCCAACTCAGAGCCTCAACTTCTTCACCTGTGAGGAAGCAGCTTTGGCCAAGAAGAGCAGGGGCCTTGGGGCTCCTTCACAGACCGGGGCTTGAACCTCAGCTTCAGTGCTGTAGCCTTGGACATGAATCTCACGGGCCTCCGCAGGTGTGTAAAATGGGGATAAGACCTGCTCATCAGGAGGTGCGAGAGCACATAGAAAACATCTGGTCGGTGGAGGCCCCCAGGAGGTGTGAATCTCCTCCACCTTGGTTTTCTCAAAATGGGCCTGGGAATGCCTCTCAGGGATGTTTCGAGGATCAGATGCAACCAAAATGTGTGTGAGTGTCTAACATGTGAGCATGCGGGATCGGCTGCCTCCCCACCACTCAGCGGTTTCCATGCTGGGTTCCCAGAGGTACCCCTGGGGCCACCATAGGGACACAACACAGGCTGGGCCACACCCCTGCCTGTCCCTGTTTGACACATGGAATTCCACATGGGATTTTGTTTGAAATAACCCATTCTGCTGCTAAATATTTTAGCTTTTAATTAATTAATTGAGGGAGGGGGTAGGGAGGGGCATAGGCAGTGGGAGAGAGAGAGAATCTAAAGCAGGCACCACACCCAGCGTGGAACCCAGCACAGGGCTCCATCTCACGACCCCGAGATCACGACCAGAGCCGAAACTAAGAGTTGGATGCTTAACCGACGGAGCCACCCAGGCGTGCCCGTAAATGAATATTTTAGCTTTTAAACCTTCCATTTAGAAATAATTTCAGACTTCACAAACTTGAAGAATAGAAATACTGCATTAAAATAGGAACATCTACATACCCTATGTGGATTGCTAATATCTTGTTTCATTTGCTTTATCATTTACACACTCTATGCATACATAATGTTTTTTTCCTGAATTGTCTGAGGGTGCATGACATGCATCTGGGTTCTTTACCCCTAAACACTTTTCTAAGAATAGGGATATTCTCTTGCATAACCACAGGAACGTTGTCCACTTGGTAAGTTGACGTTGATACGATATTTTTACCCAAGCCGCCATCTGTATTCCAGGCTGTCACTGGAGATAATAAGGGTCTTGCTGGTGTTTTCCTCCTCCCGTTCGAGAAACAGGCGTGGGTCAGGTGTTGCAATTAGTTGTCAGGTGTCTTTTACTTCCTTTAATCTGAAACATTTCCACGGCTTTTTTTTTTTTTTTAAGATTTTATTTATTTATTTGACAGAGAGAGACACAGCGAGAGAGGGAACACAAGCAGAGGGGGTGGGAGAGGGAGAAGCAGGCTCCCCGCGGAGCAGGGAGCCCGATGCGGGGCTCGATCCCAGGACCCTGGGACCGTGACCTGAGCCGAAGGCAGACGCTTTACAACTGAGCCCCCCAGGCGCCCGCACGGCTTTTGTTTTTTATGACGTTGCTATCTTGAAGGAATACAGGTTTCCCTCCCCACCGCCCACCTTTGGTTCTTTTTGATGAAAGTTCCTCATTTTGTGTTTGTCAGATGTTTCCGTGTGATTAGTTTGAGGTTATGCATTTTCAGCCTGATCCCGACTGACTCTTTTATTTATTTATTTGAGACAGAGAGAATGAGAGACAGAGAGCATGAGAGGGAGGAGGGTCAGAGGGAGAAGCAGACTCCCTGCCGAGCAGGGAGCCCGATGCGGGACTCGATCCCGGGACTCCAGGATCATGACCTGAGCCGAAGGCACCGACTGACTCAAATTCTCTTCTGACTTTGACGTTCGGCGATCTCAGGGCCAGGTCCTCTACCCCAGGCCTTCAGCTCACACCTCCCTTCTGCCAGACGCTTCCAGTGACTTGCTGCTCAAAGTGTGGTCCGCAGACCAGCAGGCCTGGGAGCTATCCGCGCCCCCGTGGAGAGGCAGAACTCGGGCTTGGGTCCTGCCTCCCTCTACCACTGACCCACCTAAAGCAGAAAACAGCCCTTCCCTCCCACTCCCACCCCCACGAGCCCCCTTCTTTCCAGGGAAGATGCTCCACCTGCATGCCTCTGAGCCATTACGTGACGCTGGCGAAAGCAGCCTGTGGTGTCCCCGTGGCCTAGCTGCTGGCAAGCCCTGCTGGAGCACTAAGCAAAGCACTCAGCTCGGAGACCCAGGCCTGAGTTCACTGGCTGGGCCGTCTTTCCCCGAAGGGCGGATGCTCTCTGTGCCCAGGAGACAAAAGGATTTCCTCCCTCCAAGGCCTATGCTTTGATGACTGTACCCAGTTCTCAGGGTTCCTGAAGCCCCATTGGGTGCCCTCCTCCACGGTAGCAGGTTTAGGGGCCTGTGTCAGGCAGTGCGGGTGTTTGTGGGTGTTTGCGGAGACATGTGGCTTTGGGGGAGCTTGGCCCTCCCTCCTGCAGCAAGGAGCAGACAGGCTTGGTTGCTCACGGACTTCATGAGGCTTGGGGAGAGCAGTCAGAACTTCTAGAATCGTTTCTCCCACTGCTTTCACAGACAAGTCATTCCCACGTTCTCAGTGTCCAAGAGCAGACGTTCAGGGCTGGCCCTGCTGTTGGGGAGAAATAGAGTCAAGCCCGGGAACCCCTCCCGAAAGTGCAAGAGGGAAGAAGGAAGGAGGAGTGTGGCGGGTACACATGTGGGGTTCTTTCTAAAAGAACATAAAGAACCTTCTTTTGATAAAGGGCAGGCAATGGGAGGAGGACAGTGAGGGCCAACGGGCTGCCTTTATTCTGTGCCTTCGAGAGTTGGTGTAAACACCATGATGCTACACTTGACGAGAGGGAACCTGGCTCCTGACTCGGGAGAGAGGGGGCCCAGCAGGCAGGTGGTTAGATTGAGGGCCAGATTGGTGGGCTCAGGGTCCTGGGCCCCCTGGGGTTCCTGGCCATTCACCTCCCTGGCAGACTCCACAGAGCCAGCTGGGAATCTGCTTGTGGTTCAGGTGGGGGCAGAGGCTGGGAGTTGAATGGGTGGAGGATGGACCCCGAGGGGCCTGAGACACTGACCAGGGGTCAGGAGGACGGAGAGGGAAGTCAGGCTGTTGGTTTTTTTAAAAATCTGTGTTAAAAAAGTCTAACCTGATTGCTGATAACAGAAGTCACTAATGTTTATTGTTGAAAAAGACAATTAGTATTTTGGTGGATTTCTTTCTGCTCTTTTTGAAATAGCTATAGATAAGTAGGTAAGGAGATAATTAGTTAAGGAAAATACTTGCTGCTCTAACAGATAAACCCTGCAGTCTCATCCAGTAAAAGTTTGCTTCTCACTCATGTCAGTCTAGTCAAACGCAGGAGTGTGGGGGTGGGCCTGGGCTCTGCTCCATATAGTCATTCAGGGATCCAGGCTGAGGGAGGCTTTGTAAATCCTCCTGGGCATTGACATCCAGGTGACAGAGAGAGAGAGAACATAAGGGCCAGGCCTGGAAGCAAAGCATAATCTTGCCCTTTTTTTTTCTTTTTAATATTTATTTATTTATTTGAGAGAGAGAAAGAGAGAACATGTGCAGAGGGAGGGATAGAGGGAGAGGGAGGGAGAATCCCAAGCAGAGCCCAACATGGGGCTCGATCTCACTAGCCTGAGATCATGACCTGAGATCATGAGCCAAAATCAGGAGTCAAGACACTTAACTGACTGAGCCAGCCAGGCACCCTGCATAATCTTGCTTTTATACCCCACACCCAAAATAGGGTTCAGGGCCTCTGAGATGTCGTGCTCTGAGGATGAGGAGACCCGTTACCCTCCTGTCTCGAATCAGGCCGTGTCGGACATTTCTCACATGCCAGGAGCCCGGCAGACACCATGTTCATCTCTTTCCATCTGTCTTGTCACTGAATCCTCCCAACCACTTAACGAGGTGTGGATGCTATTGTCCCCATTGTATAGTCAAGGAAACTGAGGTTCAGCGAGATCGGGCAGCACACGCAGGGTCATACCCGAGCCGGGGAGTGGTATAGAGCTGGGACTTGGATCCAGGTACTGGGCTGAACCCCTGTGCTGTCCTGCCTCCCTGGGGCATCCGGGGGCAGAGCTGACCTCAGGGAAGTCAGACCCAAGTCACAGGCAGCCTCATGCCTTTTCCAGCCAGGCTGGGACTTTTGGCTGCAGGGCTCCAAGCCCACGGCCCATGGGGCTGGACTGGCTTGTAGGCTGAGCTCCCCAAAGAGGAACCTGGGGAGCTGGAGTGATTTCCTCCGGGATGCGGTGTTGCTCAAAGCAGAACTGACGCTCGGGCAGCATCTGCAGACAGCCCAAATGACCCAAGAGGGTAGCTCTGGGGGGCTCTGTGGGTGGATGGCTGGCTTCTCACTTCATGTCAGCCACAAACTGCAAGTGGGGTGCTCCACCCAATCGTCGCTGCTCCGTGGGCTCCAGCCCTTCCAACCGCACTGCCAGGAGGTCAGACCAGACCAGTGGGTTGCAATCTGGTTGCAGAGAGCTCTCTAGAGGCCACAAGCCTAGCTGGGGGCCATTTTCAGGCCAGCCCTGCTGCCCCCACTGGGAATCAACCAGAGAAGCCAAGTTCTGTAAAAAATACCCCCGCATGAAAGGCTCGAGCTGGAAACCTACATTGAAAACCTCCTGTTATCGATGCTCTCGACTTCCTCCCATCCTGTGTTTCTAGCGAATAAATGCATTCATTCAACAGTCCCGACTAACCTTTCTGGACAACAGGGATGTCAACAGGAAAATCCAGTCCCTGTTATTTTGTTGTTGTTGTTTTTTAAATTTTATTTATTTGTCAGAGAGAGAGAGAGAGCACAAGCAGGGGGAGTGGCCGGCAGAGGGAGAAGCAGGCTCCCCGCTGAGCAAGGAGCCCGATGTGGGGCTCGATCCCAGGACCCTGGGATCATGACCTGAGCCAAAGGCAGATGCTTAACTGACTGAGCCACCCAGGCGTCCCCCAAGTCCCTGTTTGTTTGTTTTTTTTTTAAGATTTTATTTATTTATTTGAGAGAGAGAGAGAATGAGAGACAGAGAGCATGAGAGGGAAGAGGGTCAGAGAGAGAAGCAGACTCCCTGCCGAGCAGGGAGCCCGATGCGGGACTCGATCCTGGGACTCCAGGATCATGACCTGAGCCGAAGGCAGTCGCTTAACCAACTGAGCCACCCAGGTGCCCCCCCCAAGTCCCTCTTTTTAAGATGGTCACAATTTGAGTGGGAACACAGAGCGAAGCAAGTGTCAGTCATGCAGGGTGACAAATGATATCCACAAATTCACTTAGCAGATACATTTATTAAACACCAACTGCTTGCCGGGCATTGGGGAAGGACTGCATAGGAATGGTGCACATGAGGGGGGCCCGTGCCCTCACAAAGCTTTCATTCTGGTGAAGACAGGCAGGTAATAAATCAGAAGACAGAAGTTTAAACTATGTCATCAGATGCTGAAACCTGCTAGCAGGCGGGCTGAATCAGACCAGGTGAAGAGGCTGGGGGGTATCAGAGGAGCTCTCCGTTCTGTGTTGGGAGGTCTGGGGAGGCCCCTCTGAGTTAATGGAGAGTATTTGTTTTTCCATTATGCAGTGACAGGGCAGGGGAAACCCATCATGAGGGCACTAACCTGATTGGTGGGAAGTGGGGGGTCTTCGGTTAATACATCCTGGAGGAAGGAAGCGGCTCTAAGTGGGAATCCCAGAGGAGGATAAGAACCAAAGCACACCGCAGTCATGAGCCTTGTCTGCCCCAGGACTGTTGCATCAGCCGCCGCTTTCAATAAGAGCCCAATCAATAGATTTGGAGGGGCAATTACAGTAAGAGGACACACCTTTCCTCTATCTAGATCAGGAGTCTGCAAACTACGGCCTGTGGGCCAACTCTGGCCCCCGCACCTTGATTTTGTAAATAAACTCATTGAAACAGCCTCATCCACTCACTTATACGGTGTGCGTTGCTGCTTTTGTTACAACCGCCACGTTGAGTAGTTGGGATGGAGATGGAGTGGCCCGCAAAAAAAAAACAAAAAAAACCCACTACTACTTAGCCCTTTCCAGAAACATATGCCAACTCCTCTTTTTAGGTAATTCTTCCTAGATGACAAAACCTAATTTTTTTTTTTTAAGATTTTATTTATTTATTTATTTGAGACAGAGAGAATGAGAGACAGAGAGCATGAGAGAGGGGAGGGTCAGAGGGAGAAGCAGACTCCCCGCCGAGCAGGGAGCCCGATGCGGGACTCGATCCCGGGACTCCAGGATCATGACCTGAGCCGAAGGCAGTCACTTAACCAACTGAGCCACCCAGGCGCCCCAAAACCTAATTTTTAATCCAGCCGCTCACTTGATGCTCACCACAACCCCGCGGGATGCTCTGAGTGAGTTTTATTATTACTCCCAGTTTTCAGATGAGACCACTGAGGCTCAGAGTGAGTGGCCCCAGATCACGAAGCTGGCAGAGTTGGGGGCCTCCTAATGCAGTGCTCCTCGCAGCCCGCGTGACCACAGCGAGCACGTTCAGCTCATTTTTTTTTATCAGAACTCTCCTCCAAAACCTGCCCACCAATGAAAGAGGCATAAGGCGCCCGGCCAGCTCTTGAAAGTGTGATCGGCGCCCCCCGCATGCCTCCAGATGGAAAACAGATGCAATTCTGGCCAAAAAGAAAGCAGGACGTGTCGGCTACAGCCCCGTAGGGCTTTTGGAGCATGGCCTGACGGACATGGTCTCTGGTCCATGCGAGCCAGGCGTTCCGAGCCCAGGACAGTCGTTTTGGGACTGTGCCTCCGCATCGCAGTGGCCCTGCCTGGTGCCTGCTGTCCACAGGGCTGAGCTCATGCCTCGGGCTGCCGGCTTCACGGGAAGGAGAATGCGGCCCTCACTCCCCCTGGAATATCAGGGAGGAGCCAGTGCATTGCAAAAATGCTTGAAGCTTCTGTTTGTCCGGAAGTCGCTATCAGGTCAGAGAGCCCGTGAGCCCATGCGGACATTTCTCACCTACATCAGGGAGGAGAGACCCAGATTCTCATCACACCTCCACTACTGGGACTCCAGCTGCGGGGCTTTGAGGAAATTTCTCTGGACCTCTGTTTGCTCGCGGTGAGATGGGGTTTGGTGAATCCAAGGCCGTTGGTGTGCTGAGTCCGGTGGTCGTGTCACGAGAGCTAATCGTGTGCTTCTCTCCCCCTCCATGTTCATGCTGGTAGCTTGAAATGGGCCACTGTGGAAATATTTAGACCATAGGCATTGGCAAGCCCTGCAAATCAGAGCTTATTTTTTCCTTCGGAGAGCCAGTTGTTGGGCATTTCCCAGCACACCACTGTCCAAGACCCACAGTGGATCCTAGTCTCCTTGACCATGGCCCCAGCCCCAGGCAAGACAGAGTGGATGCCAGGGGGAACACACGCGTGGCTCAGTTCAGTCCGTTGTTAATGTCTTAACATCCCAAGCCCTGTGCTGGGGACTAGAAAGGCAGTGATGTGGCAGAGGCTCAGAGAGGTTAAGCGACTTGCCTGAGCTCACCCAGCCTCCGTCCCTGCCCTCGGGGTGCTCACAGTCCAAGGAAAAGGGCTCTCAACTAGTCAAGGTGTTTGGAAGCTGGAGCCAGAAGTGTCCAGCTGTGCCTGTGGATGTGGGAGAGGGCAAGGAGAAGTTTGTAAGGGAAAGTTGGGGCGGGAGGGGGGGATGTCCCCGGCAGAGGGAACTACGTGTGCAAAGACACAAGGATTGAAAGTACCTTTGGAGTTCAGGGAAAGGCCCATGATTCAGCACGGAGGAAAGTTATGTGGGAAGGTGATGAAGGCAGAATGTCGTTCTGAGTTGGAAGTTGGAAAGTAGAGTGTAGAATAAGCACCAGTAGCAACGGCAGCCCAGGAGGGCTTCGTGGAGGAGGTGGAACATGAAGGAAGAATGTTGAAGTACCAGGAACATGGGATCCTGGGTAAGAAAAAGTCGGATTCAAGTCCTGGTTCACCGCATCCTAGCCATGTGACCTTAGGCAAGTAGCTTACCTTCCCTGGGGCTCACTTCCCTCATCTGGGCACAATGAATCTAATCCACCCTACAGAGTTGTTTTAGGAATTCACTGATAAAATGTTTATAAAATATGCTTTGCATTTTTAGAGTGTCCCACAAATGTTGGTGCTGGATGGGAGATGGAAGGCTCAGGCCTGTGGAAGGCAAGGAGAAGCCATGCCAGCCAGGTGACTGTGGCCAATCCCAAAGGCCTGGAAGGCAGGTGACCCATTCTGAGGCCATTGACTAGATGGTGTGGCTGGAAGAGGGTAGAGTCAATCATGTTGGACAGGTGTTTATGGGTGCAACTGGGGAAGGCCTTAAACATCAGGCGAAGAGGTCTGGACTTGATTCTCTAAGCAGTGGGGAGCCATTGAGGGTTCTTGAGAAACAACATGATCAGAGTCGTACTCCCAGGAGATGAGTTAGTGGACAGAATGGATCAAAGGACAGAGACCCTGCTGGGAGGACAGGCTTAGGGGAGTAGGGCTGGAAAAAGCCAAGGGTGAGGGCAGGAAGCAGTCAGAAGGCAGACTCCCCTGGGGCTCTGGCCTGCCTGGCCACAGGGAACAGAGAGCCCCAGAGGAAGGGACTACTTCCAGGCCTTGCATCCTGGGACTGGGGGCGGGGGCTCCTTGACAGAATTGGGAAGGTTCCCAGCAAGGGCTGGTTTCTAGGAAACAATGAAACACTTGGCTTGGGCCTGGTGTGGGAAGGACTCGAGGGTCTCTGTAGAGATCCACCGGAGCCGGGGAACCGTGGTGGGAGCTCAGCTTCCTGCTCACCTTTGCTGTGCCCTGCCACTGTGTACTGCAGGGACAAAGAGGGGATGTTCACGGGTAGTTGGAGGGACAGTCGTGGGACCACGGGAGCCCAGCAGTGAGGTAGCTGAACAGAATGTGTGCAAACCAAGGAGATGGGCCCAAAGCCCTTCCTGAACGTCGGCCAGGATTCTCAGGAAGAGCATGGGGAGAAGAAGGAATGACTGTGCATCCCCACGAGGCACACAGCCACAGTCCAGAGGGCCTCTGAGTCCCAAACCTAGGGCCAGAGCTGGACCCTCCTTCTTGCTGAAAGTCAGTGTCCCCTCCAGCAGAGCTTCTTGCCCTTGGAACTGTAGACATCTGGGGCTGAATACATCTTTAGGATGGAGGGCTGTCCCAGGCATTGTAGGCTGCTCAGCAGCATCCCTGGCCTTGGGGCCCGTAACACCCCTGTTCTAATGTGACAACCGAACAGCGACTCCAGACACGGCCCAGTGACCCCTGAAGGGCAACACCGCACTGTTAGCTTGCCTGATTGTATTCCTTGGTGAGTTATTAACACAACAGCAAGAAGAAATTGGTGTTCTAGAGGCCTAGTGAAATTCAGTGAGCTCTCAGCCAGCGCATGAGTTATAGGCTTACTCCGAAAGGCACGGGACTATGTCCCATCAGTTCTCAACGCATAACTCCAACAAGAGAAGAATCTCCTGTGGGCCAGGATTCTAATAATTAAATTATCAACATGAAGAACAACTCTCGGCACAAAATCTTGCCCCGAGAACCCTTAATTTGTGTCTCAGGCTTATAAAGGTTTGGGGCAAAGCTTTCTTTTTTTAAAACAGACTCATTTGGTGCAGGGTAGGGACAGGAACCTTGAAACAAATAAGCAGAGAGCCTCAGAACACAGAACTGGCATGGAAAATATGGATGTTTTTTAGCAGGCATTTTCCGTGGGAGCATGTGGGAGCAGTCTGGGTGAATCTTCATATAGAATTCTCACCAAAATCCCACAGCATGTCACGTGATCTGTGTCACATCATGCATGACTAGAAATACGGGCTCAGAGAGGTAAAGCGATTAGCCCCAGGTCACACAGCTGGTAAGAAGTGCGCCGAGGCTCATGCTCGGGGTCTGACGCTGCTTTTCAGGGCTGTGTGTTACCAACCCCTCCAGCCTGTTTATTTCACAATGGAAAAACTGAGGCCACTTGAGAAAGCAGAACAGAGATGTCGGTAATAGCTCCCTTTTCCATAGCCCTTCACAGGGACGGAATGCGTTTGTACTTTCTCATCTTATTCTCTTGAAAACCCTGAAAGGCCATCAGGGTTGGTGTTGCTGGCCCCATTTTGCAGATGTAGGAGCTGAGTGCGGCCAGGAAGCAGGCCACGAGGCACACTGTTCTCTGGGAAACCAAGCAAGGATGAGTTGTGAGCAGAAGGGGCACCCCTTGAACAGACATGATCGGAGGCCCCCGCGGTGCCAGCAGCTGTATGGGGGTGGACCACGGAGGACGCAGGAGGAGGGGCTGGCCTGGCCTGTGCTGGAGAGGCGTGGACACGTGGAACCCACTGAAGTGGTGCTCGATCGCACCCCTCAGGGGTGACCCAGCGCCCCGTGAGGGTGCCTACCTGTCCGGGCTCAGGCAGCAAGACCAAATGCCACTGGAGGAGCTGCTAAATTCAACATGGAGCTCGCCCACTCCTTTCAAAACCTCTTTCACACTGTTTCTCTTACTTGCATTGTTCTGGTCCTCACCAGAATCCAGAAAACTCAGATCTTATTACCTGGGCACGTAACACCCAAAGAATAGGGTGGTTAGTAAGAGGGTTTAAGTGAATGAGTGAATGAATGTATGGATGGATGAATGGATGGATGAATGAATGAATGAATGAATGAGTGAGGGAATGAATGAGTGAGTGAATGAACGATCAGGTGGGCCATGGCCAAGCCGTTCTGACCACTCACTGGGAGCACTTTCCACTGGGTTTTGCACCTCACATTCTGTAGACGTTAGGACACAGCCCAGACTGCTCTTCACACATGCTCCCACCAGTGATCTACACAAAACGGAGTTGATTCTTCTCTTAGGTACCTGCAGCCTGGTGTGACTTCAATCCTCTCTTGTCCCTTCATCGTCCTCAGGGCTTTTTCCTCTGCATGGGCAAAACAACGCCTAGTTCACATAATAGTTACAAGGACTGGAGGAGAGCCTGCAGGATGAGCTATAAAATTCGCGCTTCTATGCCGGAAGCGCTTCCCCCTGAGCGGCATCTCGAGGCAAAGCAATGAAAATCGTGAAGTCAACTTAATCCCCCACGTGTGCCAAAGGAACTTGCCGATGGTGTCCCCCTCATGAAGCCATAGGGGAAATGTCTCTATTAGCCCTAAGCATTAGAGAAATGACTTGGTGCCCCTGAGAAACTGGTGTGTTTTCTTCTCGCAGACAATGAGAAGGATGTAACTGATTGTTTTCCTCTTCACTTTGGCCACCGGGAAACTCAAGGCCAAGTTTGTGGCCCTAAAGGCACAGTCACCTCCAGCTGAGTTTGGGGACCCCGTTTGGCCATTCCCCACCATGCAAAGCTGCTCAGCCAAGCTTTCCTTCCCCCCAGTGCACTCAGAGGCATGCCAAGATGTCAACTGAGGGACTCCAGGGGATTCTGTCCTTGTAGGAATTCTTCCCTTCCATGGCGAGCCTTTGACTTTATGTTGCCAGTCAGTCAGTCTCCAGAGCCAGCCCAGAGCCACACTGGGAAGGCATCTCTTAGGCTCACCGGCCACCCTCCTCTCTTCCCCAAGGCATCTATGACCGTCAGAATGCTCTAAGCCATGTGAACGTCTCCTACAAAAGCAGAAATGATGGGTTATTCCTTTTTTTTTTTTTTAAGTATTTATTTATTTGAGAGAAAGAGAACACAAGCAGGAGGCGGGGAGAGGGAGAAGCAGGCTCCCCACTGAGCCCACGTGGGGCTCCATCCCAGGACCCCGGGACCATGACCTGAGCTGAAGGCAGATACTTCACCGACTGAGCCACCCAGGTGCCCTGTGATGGGTTATTCCTTTCAGAGGTATTTACATTTTAAAAGAACCCCTCAGGAAAGGGCCCTGCTTAACCCAATAGAGTGAAGGTTGAATGGTAGAATTTCCAACCACATAGTACTGGTTGAGGGAGGGCTTTCTGTTTTGCAGGTGGAGAGGGAGATGTGTGGTTAAAGGGACAGGGAAACTTCCCAGAATACATCACTATTAGAAAGACAGCTGTTTCGGGGCACCTGGATGGCTCAGTTGGTTAAGCGACTGCCTTCGGCTCAGCTCATGATCCCAGGGTCCTGGGATCGAGTCCCACATCGGGCTCCCGGCTCGGCGGGAAGCCTGCTTCTCCCTTTCCCACTCCCCCTGCTTGTGTTCCCTCTCTCGCTGTCTCTCTCTCTGTCAAATAAATAAATAAACTCTTTAAAAAAAAAAAAAGAAAGAAAGACAACTGTTTCTGGGTGGCTCCGTGAATCAGTGTGATGTGAACTTGACTGTCAAATAAGCAGCAAGGAGGGGCAGGGGCGCCTGGCTGGCTCAGTTGCTGGAGCGTGCGAGGCTTGATCTCAGGGTTTTGAGTTCGAGCCCCGCATTGGGTGTAGAGATCACTTAAAAATAAAATCTTTAAAAAAAAAAAAAAAGTAGCAAGGGGCATTGAGGGGAAAGAGCTGGGGAAGAGGGGGGGGGTTGGCTCCTGCCCACTCCAGGGGAGGGTGTCTCTCTTGGTTCCTTCTTCCTAAACCTGGACCGTGTCTCATACCTTCCTGAGAGGGCTGATCCCAGGTCTCCCCTGTCCTGAGTCACGAGAAAGTGGCAAGGTTCCTCTTACAGCAGTGACCATCCCCCACCCAGCAAACCACTGTGCTCTTCCCCGGGGCAGGGAACTGAGAACCTCATGCTCACCATCCTCTGTATCCTTTCTCCTCCCAGGGAAGCCCTACGGGGCAGACGACTTCTTGCCCGTGCTCATGTACGTGCTGGCCCGAAGCAACCTCACAGAGATGCTCCTCAACGTGGAATACATGATGGAGCTCATGGACCCTGCCCTGCAGCTGGGGGAGGGTGAGTCACCAGCCCGGGCCTGGCTCTGGGCCACTGGGGCCCGATGCATGCCACTGGCCTCAGCCACACCCGGGGCACACTGCATAGCCCAATAAGCACTTCCTGGATTGCCAGATTCCACTGAGCCCTGCGGACAAGACTCAGGGTCCGACGTAGGCCCCGTTCTGGGGGGGGGCTCATGGACTAGAAGGGGAGCTGGGCCAATAGAGAGACCCTGTCACCACTGCTTGACAAATGTTGGAATGATGAGAAGCCCAGAGCGGATGGGAGCACATTGCCCAGGCTGTGCAGTTAGGGAAGGCTTCCAGGAGGAGGTGACCCCCAAGCTGAGCATTGAAGGATGGCTAGGAGCCAGCCAGTTCAAGAAGTGGGAAAGGCATTACTTCACAGAGGGAACAGCACAAAAGATAAGGCTGGCGCAGTGGGCAGATGTATGGGAAGGAGTCTAAGCAAGGAATAATGATCCATTCTTAGACAGGGGTGGTCCTGGGAACTGTCAGCCCCCTGCTCGGTCAGCCCTGGCCAGGTCCCCTGTCAGCAAGAGAAGCTTGATACTATGGACAAGGAGCACTGCTCTCACCAATAGGATGATGACAGAGGTGTGGTTTGCTCCACCCCAGTCAGTTTCCCTTCCCCTTTCGTCCTTCCCACCACTTCCCCCCACCCACTTAGCCTTGGCCATGCCTCCACTGAGAATCCCTGAGCTACGGCCCCCCCCAGATCTCAGCCCCGAGGAGGCCCCGAGTTGTCCTCTGAGATGTCAGCCCCAAAGGACGGAGTGAGACTCTCAGGGCTCGAGTGTCCCCTTTGGGCCTTGTGGTTCTTGAGATAAGCTGGTCTTCTTTGCATCTGTTTGCATTTTTAGCATGTATCAGTCTCTGGGGTGATAGTGTGACGAGGCTGGTTCTGTGAGTTCTTGGAAACTGAGGGGAGAGTGTAAAGCCTTGAAGTTTGTTGCCACATAGAACTCTGTCTGGGCTCTGGGACCTCTGGAACTATTTTTTTCTCCTCGTTAGTTAAAAATTTTCTGCAGCTAGAACAACTTGTCTTCCAGAGAATGTAGGAAATCAGTGGAAGCCAGGCTTCCTTCAGCAGTTATTATCTGCTGCCCAGGGTATCCATCCATCCATCCATCCATCTCCACCCATGCATCGCCCATCCACCCATCTATCTCTCCATCCATCCATCCATCCATCAAGCCACCTATCCATCCACTCACTCACCCACCCATCCATCCATCTGCCCGTATACCTACCCACCCACCCATCCATCCACCCTTTCAACCATCCATCCATCCATCCATCCATCCATCCATCCATCCATCCACCTATCCACCCACTCACCCACCCAGCCAGCCATCCATCTACCATATATCCATCCACCCACCCATTCATCTATCCATTCAGTAGCTACTCAGTGAGTCCCTACTGTGTCCCAGGCACTTGGGCTACAATGCAGGACAAGGCAGGCGAGGCTTATATTCTCATGAGAATGAATGAATGCTTCATTCTGAACCCCACACTTTGGAGCCTCTACCTCAGGCCTTCCTGAGCCTTCCTCCTTGATTTATCCAGCCCTGAGCATGCACATGAAAGCACCACAAGGCTGAAGGGGTGGGCAGAGGCCTCCAGACAACAGTGATCTGTCTCCCACAGTCTAAGGGGAAAAAATAGAAGGGAATGGGAGGCAAGGAGGGTCAGGGGGCTGTGAGCAGAATTGGCTTCCTGCCCCAAATCCTGAGCACCCTATTTCCTAGGACTAGCCCCTGAGTAGTGTAGCAGCCTGCCCAGAGCTCTCAGCAGGAATATTAGCTGTTGTCGTCTGGCTACCATACACGTAACCTCTAAAGGGCAAAACCTTTATGTGTCAGAAATTATCATAATAGAATAAGATAGTAACAGTAAACCAGAGAAAAGTGTTCTACAAACTAGCACACCAAAAATTAATAGCCTGAATATGTAAAAAGTTCTTATAAGTCAATAAGAAAAGCACTTAGACTCAGTAGTTACCTGGGAAAAGGCCATATACTCATTCATTCAACAGAGATTGCCTGAGCTTCTAATTTATGCCAGGTGACAACAGGTGTCCTTTCTTGTGAAACTTTATTCCAGTTGGTGGAGAGAGGATGTCAGACTTTAAATAAGTTAAACATATAAGCAAATGAAAATATTTCACATCTGATGGATGTTGAGAAGAAATGAAGTAGGCTAATGGGATAGCGCAGTGGGGCAGGACATGGCTCAGACAACCATGGAAGGCCCAGAGCACAGAGCAAAGAGTGCCTTCTCTTTACTTTTTTCCTGATTTTTCAAATTTTCCACAGTGGGCACTGCTGCCGATCTCCCTGGGAAGAAATCACTAACAAATCCTGTTAAGGGACTGTCCTCAACCCCCATAGGTTGTTGTAGGGTCTTAGAGACAATGTCCACAAAAGCCCTTTGAGGGGTGGAGCGAGACCATGGGGCTCTGCCATGGGCCTGGCTGGCTTGTTCCCAGCGGTGGTCTGTCACATCCTGGCCACGGTGACTCCTACTCCATCCTCAGCCTGAATTCTTGTGGCCAAATGGGGCTCCGGGCCAGGTACAGTGATGAGCAGGGACAGGGCAGGGACATCCTTGGCCCAACTACCCTCTCCTTATGGACCTGCACTCCCCACCCCCATCCTGCCATGGCCTCCCAGGATCTTCTTCCTGTCCCTGAAGCCTACACAGGGTTTGCGTGGGAAAGCCGAGGTCCTTCAGGCAGGAGTGCTGGTCTAGTCTGGCCTATGTTGAGCATTTTTGAGACAAGCCAAGTACAAGTAAATATGTAAAGGTCTTAGCTCACAGTTTCTGAGCCAGGGCTGCCTGAATACCCTGCAGCCTCTTTCAAACTCAAGGAGTCAGCCTCTGGCCCCATGGGAAGATTTCTAAGGAATCCACGAGGTGTTTGCTGGGAGTAAAGATGCGGGCAGGGCAGTATCTTGCAAGGCACTGCACATGGCCCCTCCCCACAGCCCTGCCCCCTCCTCCCCCCCCCCCCCCCCCGCCACAGCGGTGACAGACGCTGCCCATGGCAGCTCTGAGGGCCAGAGGACATACTTTATATCATGGAGCACAAACCAGGAGGCCTCCCTGCACCTCTCTCTGTTCCTACCCTGAGAGCCAAAGTGGGAAGTCACAGCACCCAGAACAGGCCCAGCCTCACAGGTGTTGGCCCCCCAGTAGTGAGAGGACGTGGGGGTCTCTAGCTTCGGCAGGGGCTTCCACCCGTCAAGTCTGACAGCTAGCAGATCTCCATCTAGAAGTATCTGGGCTTAGGGGCAGAAGGACAGAGCACAAGGTACAGCGGGGCGGGGGGTGGGGGGGAGACAATGTTCCTGAGTTTCCCAGCTTTGCCTCCTGTCCTAGGAGGCTGGTGGCACACAGGGTGCTCCATCCCCAAAGCACCTGAGGCTCGGTTAAGAAGAAGAGTCTGCCTGCCTTTGGTGCTCTGAGATGCTCAGAGATGCCTGGGGCAAGGGCCGGCCCTCGGGGAGTCCTCACTCAAGAGAACTTCAGTTGCTCCATTCTAACAGAACTAACACAGGTGTAATAAGAAGAGCGGTTTGCAGGCAGAATTTCCATCCCGGTGCTGCCTCCAGTTGGCTGGAGACCTTGGACAAGTCACTTAACTTCTCTGGCTTGGGAAAGTGCATGTGCTGGGCTAGATTTGAGGTTTTCAAGCTGACTGGGCGCTCCAGCATTCTGCATTCGACAGTCTGATTCTGTGCCCTCTGAGACCTTCATGTTCTTTCAGCTGGTTCCGAGTGCTGCTAATTTGGTAAAAGACCAGTGATCGGGTCCCACTTTGTTTGCAATGGGCTTATCAGGCATGGAAGATCAGGGACTTCCTAGAAGAAGTAGAGGGGGCCTGAAGGCTGGGCAGATGGGACCCAGGCCCCCTTCTAGCCTCTCTCTGCAGCTCCCACCACTCTGGGCAATTAAAAGCTAGACGGGGAGACCCAGGCAGCTCTGGGCACCTGGCTGGAGCCGGCTCAAAATCCAAACCTCTCCTAGAAGCACCCTCCTGCACATCTTTGCCCATGTCCCTTCTGCACCCTAACTGATGGCTGGCCATGCTGTACAAATATCTTAATAGGGGTCTTGAGTTTTCTTCATCAAAGGACAACACTCTCCCCAAAGGGAACTACCAGCTCCCAAACTCATGGTGGGAGGGTTCGCCTGCCACCTAGTGGTCCTGGCAGGTACTGCATGGCATGATGGCCCCCCCCCCCCCCAAGTCAAAGGGAAGTTGGCTCAAAGAGGGTGAGATTCCCAGCCCCCCGCCACCCCGGGGCATCTTTCTGTCTTAGGTCACCTAACCACCTGCGTTACTCACACCTTACTAAGCCCTGCACTTGACAGTATTCATCTTATTTACTTTTCACAACATCCTCAGAAAAGCAAATGAGGAAACAGGCAGAGAGAGGACGGTAACTCCCCCGAGATCCCAGGGCTGGCTGCTGAAGGACACAGACTCCAAAACTGAACGCTCTCGGTCAGCCCGTGCACTGCCCTCAGCTCCTCCATCAGCAGCCCGGGAGACTTGATCACGGCTGGGACACAGGGCCTGGGAGGCACGCCAGCCGGACGAGAGGGACTCTCGGGACCGCCAGGGAGGGCGGCGCCAGGGAAGGGTTCCTGGCACAGCTAGCTTTAAGCTCCACTGGAAAGGGAGACACATGAGTGGTTTAGAAGCTGGCTCTTCTCCAATAAGGGATACCAACCCAAGTTCTATGTCAGCTTTGACATGAGCATCACACCCTCCCCAGCCAGGCTGTGAGCTTCTTTCCATATCGGTGTGAAATTTGTAGGCATATGGAGGCAGCGTCATCCAATCTAACAGGAATGCTTGGGGCTGCAGATAACTCGCGATGTAACTAATAATGGTTTAAAAGTGAGTGGGGATGCCAGGGTGGCTCAGTCATTAAGCGTCTGCCTTCAGCTCAGGTCATGATCTCAGGGGTCCTGGGATCGAGCCTCGCATCGGGCTCCCTGCTCTGCGGCGAGTCTGCTTCTCCCTCTGCCTCTGTGATCTCCCTCGTTCTCACTCTCTTTCAAATAAATAAATAAAAATCTTAAGAAAAGAAAAGAAGACCTAGGAGAAGCAACTGATGATAATGGCAGTTTTTAGCCCTGTCATCAGGAAATCCCAGACCCATCTCTTTCCATTGTTCTGTAGGATGTGAGCCTCTGTCTTTGTGCTGGTCACCTCTGATCTGCAGACAGCGGCTGTGCCTCGGGGCTCACCTCCGTGTTCCAGGCAGGAGGAAGGAGGACAGGCAAAAACCCAAGGCTATTAGCAACCCTTTCAGAAGCCTTTCCTTGAAGGTCCCCCCACCACCACAGATTTCCACTTGCATCTAAGTAGCCAGAATGGGGTCTCCTGCCCTCCGAGCTGCAGGAGAGTCTGGGAAGTGAGCATTTTTAGTTAACTGTTCCTTCCCCCCAAAAGTCAAGTTCAGTTATTCAGAAAAAAAAAGAGGAGATGGGATTTGCACAGGTCACTAGGAGAATCAGCTTCATGTCAGAAATCCTTGTCCTGGGGGTGCCTGCAGGGCTGTTGGTTAAGCGTCCAACTCTTGATTTTGGCTCAGGTCATGATGTCAGGGTCCTGAGATCAGACTCCTCATCAGGCTCCACGCAGAGTCTCCTTGTCCCTCTCCCTCCCCCCTACTCTCTAGCAAATAAATAAATAAATAAATAACCTCTCCCTCCCCCCTACTCTCCAGCAAATAAATAAATAAATAAATAAATAAATAAATAAATAAATAAATAAATAAAACAAAACAAAACAAAAAACCAAGAGGAGAAATCCTTGTCCCAGCCCCTAAAGGGCTCGGGAGGGAGGCCCAGGGAAGAGCTGTACCCTCCATCTCTCTAAAGTGACAAGGCTCGGGGTGCCTGGGTGGCTCAGTCGTTAAGTGTCTGCCTTCAGCTCAGGTCATGATCCCAGGGTCCTGGGATCGAGCCCCACATCGGGCTCCCTGCTCCGCCGGAAGCCTGCTCCTCCCTCCCCCACTCCCTCTACTTGTGTCCCCTCTCTCGCTGTCTCTCTCTCTGTCAAATAAATAAATAAAATCTTTAAAAAAAAAAATTTTTTTTAATAAATAAATAAATAAAGTGACAAGGCTCAATGAGGTCAGTGCTTCACTAACATTTTAACTCAAACCCCTAGCAAGCTAAGAAGAGTGAACTTGTAAGCATCTGTGCAAATGATTGTCTTTTATCTTAAAACCTCATGTAAATTTTGCAGTCCAAGTCTCTGAACGGTTAAATTACCTTAGGAAACACATGTGAATTAACGTAAGTAAAAAAGGAGTGGAGAAATGAAGAATTTGAATTTTTTATTTCTCTTAAATCTTTAAAAATCGTGTGTAAAAGTATTAACCATAACTAACATTTTTCTACAACTTTTGAAAAGTACTTTTTAGACTAGAACATATGTGTGTGTCTGTCTGTCTATATACACACACACATATCACTCTGAGATGAGAAGTCTCCTAGCCACCCCTTTCCCCCACGCTAAAGACATCCACGATTATCAGTTTCTCATGTGACCTTTAAATTTTAAAACAGGGGCGCCTGGGTGGCTCAGTCAGTTAAGCCTCTGCTTTCAGCTCAGGTCACAATCCCAGGACCTGGGATCAAGCCCCCCCGCATAGGGCTCCCTGCTCAGCGGGGAGCCTGCTTCTCCCTCTTCTCCCTGCTCCTCCCCACTCGTGTGCTCGCTCACCTCCCTCCCTTGTGCTCTCTGTCACTATCTTTGTCTCTCTCTCTCTCTCAAATAAATGAATTTAAAAATCTTTTAAAAAAATAAATTTTAAGGCGTTCCAAAACTTATTTGAAAAATAAGTTCCAGGGGCACCTGGGTGGCTCAGTCGTTAAGCATCTGCATTCGGCTCAGGTCATGATCCCGGGGTCCTGGGATCGAGCCCCGCATCGGGCTCCCTGCTCAGCGGGGAGTCTGCTTCTCCCTCTCCCACTCCCCCCTGCTTGTGTTCCCTCTCTCACTGTGTCTCTCTCTGTCAAATAAATAAAATCTTAAAAAAAAAAAAAAAAAAAGAAAAAGAAGTTCCATCCTGAAGGGGAGCCAAAGACCATCTTTGGGGCGGGGGGGGGGGTGCTGGACTTGAGGAAGTTTGCGAATGTGCAGGTGACCGAGGGGCAGGTGTGCCCTGGGCAGCGGCGGTGGGTGGAGCCTGGAGAAGGGGGCGGGGCGAGGAGGTCCCAGCTCAGCTTCCACTCCCTGGTCTCCGCAGGGTCCTACTACCTGACCACCACCTACGGGGCCCTGGAGCACATCAAGAACTACGACAAGATCACGGTGACCCGGCAGCTGAGCATGGAGGTGCAGGACTCCATCCACCGCTGGGAGCGCCGGCGCACGCTCAACAAGGCCCGGGCCTCGCGCTCCTCCGTGCAGGTGACGCCTGGGACGCGGGCTGGCGGAGCGGGAGGGGGCCGCCAGTCCCGTGGCCCCCCAGCTCAGTGAGCCTGACGCCGGCTGGTTGGGGGGGACAGGGCTTTAGAAAAGTATCACAGACACATTGGGTATTTGAGTTGAGCAGACAAGACCGGATTTGGGGGGGGATGATAATTTAATCCCACATTCCTTAGTGCCCACTATGCCTGGAGATGTGGACCTAGTCTTGCCAGTTCCCCTTTGCGGAGCCCGTGAGCTGACCTACAGCCTTGCCCCTTTTGTCCCTGGACAAATGCAGCAGCTGCCAGCGTCCCCTGCCCCTCCAATCCAGCCACCATTCGCCCCACCTCTCCCTAGACACACTCAGTATTCAAGCCATGCGTGGCTGGACTCCTGCCTCCTACCCTCTCATCATCCCCCACACCCCTACACTGCATCCCGTCAAGCTACCCCAGTTCCCCGAACATGCTGAGCTCAAGTCCCTGGTGTTCAGCCTCCGCCCGTGCTGCTCAATCTCTTCTTCACTGGCTGCCACTGCCCATTCTCAGTTGGTCTGACAGACCCTCTGAGAAGCCTTCTTCGAACCATTTCCCCGGACCTGTCCCCCACTCCCTGCGGCCCAGGTTAGATGCCCTCCTCTGTGCTTCTTGCTGCTGCTTCCCCCATTATAGCACATATCTAACCATATCATGACTGTCTAAGTATGGAGCCATTGCTCTGGAAGGGAGGGCCTGTGGCTCACATGTCCCAGGGGCCCCACACCCAGGGCCTGGGACAGAGTGGGATTGGGCTGTGTGCAGAATGGAGAGAATTAAAACATCAAGCCAGGCAGCAACCCAGAGTTGGAAATAGCTCTTCAGTCTCACTCCCTTGGCACCCAGAACACACTGGACCTGAACCCCACTCCTGGCTTTCAGGATGGTCCCTCTGTAACAGACAGAACCCAGGTCTGGGAGGCAAAAGGCTGAAGGTCTGGACCCAGCTCTGTACTAGCTTGCTCTGTGACCCTGAGCTGTCCCTGCCCCTCTCTGGAACTCAGTTTTCCTATCAGCATAGGTCGACTGGGGACCAGATGAGCTGCCTCCCCAATACATGTTCTAGGCTACCAAGATGATGCCCCCCTCCTCTACTCAGTGGTGTCTTGATAATGTTAGTAACTGGCTCTCTGGGGAGAAAAAAAGCAGCTCCGATCTCCTGTCAATTTCCATGGTGTAAATACTCCCACCATGACCAATTTCAAGCTACTAACTTGGCATCACTGAACTTGAGATTGGGAAGAGATGTACACAGTTGGCTTTCTCAAGCTGGTTATGAGCCAGCATAAGTTGGGAGGAGCAGGCTCCAGCCCACCACCGCTGCCCATCCCCTCCTGGGACACGTGTCCCTCCACCGACTCTGACAATATGGGCACTCTTGATCCAAGCCTGACCACGGGACTCCTCACTTCTTGCTTCTACTTTGTAGGTTCCCAGTGCTAAGCCAGGCAGGGCATCGGGGTCGCTCACTGGGGAGATAAAGCTTAGGAGAGAGGCCCGGGATGGGGGGCGAGGAACCCCCTCAGCTATCTCTGGAGTCGGGGGGCACCACCCCTCTGCTTCCTCCCAGCGCCTCATATGCACTCACCACTCTGTAGCCATAATTATAATCACTCTTTTTTTAAAAAGATTTTATTTATTTATTAGAGAGAGAACACGAGCAGGGAGAGGGGCAGAGGGAGAGGGAGAAGCAGACTCCCCGCTGAGCAGGGAGCCCTACGTGGGGCTCGATCCCAGGACCCTGAGATCGTGACCTGAGTGGAAGGCAGGCGCCCCTAATTATAATCACTCTTAAGCGGCGGTCGTGTCGGACAGCTGTGCTGTTACCAGCCTTCCACAAGGGGGCAGCCCCGCACACACGGCCTCCTGCCTGCCCTCAGGGGCCCCGGGGACGGGAGCTAGTCTGCTTCCGCGCAGCCAAGGTGCAAGGGCTGGTGTTATCCTAGTTTACAGTGGAGAAAGTGGAGGCTCAGGGAGGTCAAGGTCACACGGTGGGAGCAGATTCAAAGCCAGGCAGGAACTGGAGGGCCCATCCTTCCACCATACGGCCCTCCCTCTGGGGCTGGTGGAAGCCGGTGTAGGTGCTGTTCAGGTTTGTGCGTGTGCTCCCAGCCCCAGCCCCGCAGGCAGGGCCTCACCCTTGTCCGCCTAGCTGCTGCGGTGCCCCTCTCCATCCGTCCGAAACCCGCCTTCAGGCCCAGCTCCCCTGCCCCTTTCACTAAGCCTCCCGCCCCTCCTGCCCCCCTGCTCCTCGGAGCCCCCAGCCCCATCCCCAGATTTCTCCAGCCCTAGTTCCGCCAGCCTTAGCAGCCCCAGCTGCACCGTGGGCCGCTCGGCCTGGGGTCTGCGCATTCGATTTTCTTTATGCAGCTTCGGTGCCCCAGCGCTGGGCCTGGGGTGGGGGTGCCGGGGGACCGTGGGGAGGAATTGTTGAGAAGTGGGTGACGGAGGAATACTGGCGGCGAGGCCGCCGACTGGCCACCAGGGGGCGCGCTCGCTCCTCGTTGCCGAGAACCCCGCCGACTCACCCCGCAAGGTCGGCCCTCTGAGAGGTGAGGCTCAGAGACCGAAGCACCCCGGCCTGGGTCACACAGCCGGGTCAGCCGCAGGGGCCCCGACTGCCCACCCCACGACCGCTCCTGCCGTCCCCTGTGTGCCTAGAGAAGAGCCCAGGGCCCAGACAGGGCAATGGGCTCGTCCAAGGCCACTGCGCTCCCCCCCCCCCCCCGGTGCCCGCTCGCAGGGTCGGGGTCCCGCTGGGCCCCGCGGTGACGCCAGCCCCCTCCGCCTCGCCCCGCAGGACTTCATCTGCGTGTCGTACCTGGAGCCCGATCACCAGTCGCGGACGCTGGCGTCGCGGGCCGACACGCCGGCCGAGGCGCTGTGCGCGCAGTGCGCCGACAAGTTCGAGGTGCCGCGGCCCCAGGAGCACCGGCTGTTCGTGCTGGTGGACGGGCGCTGCTTCCAGTTGGCCGACGAGGCGCTGCCGCACCGCATCAAGGGCTACCTGCTGCGGAGCGAGCCCAAGCGCGACTTCCACTTCGTGTACCGGCCCCTGGACGGCGGCGGGGGCAGCGGGGGCCCGCCCTGCCTCGTGGTGCGGGAGCCCAACTTCCTGTGAGGCCCGGGCGCCCCCCGGCCCCTCGGGGGGCCGCATGTCAAGACTGGCCGGCGCGCGAAGCCGAGAAGCGGGCCGACGGGGCTCCCGCTCCTCGCCCCCCCCCCCCCGCAAGCCTGCAGGAGCCCCCCATCTGAGCGCGCGCGCACACACACACACAGTCCCAAGGTGGGTGGGATGGAGGGCATGCCCCCGTGTCACACTTGCTTGCAACATCCTGAGTGTGCCTAGGCCAAGCGGGCAGAACAATCAGGGCAGAACACTCGAGAAGAGAATATGAAGCATGCAGGCGCAGCGTCCTTCATGAAGGAGAGTGAGAGCACCCAGAGGCCAAGTTCTTCGTTAGACAGAAAGGGAAATGAGGCTCAGAGAGGGAAGGGACTCTCCCACCAGCTGCAGCAAACAGAGCCCCGGCCTGGCCCCTGTTCCCTCACAGCCCTGCAGGCCGGTCCTTCCGCCCCACCCCCCTGCCCCCCACTCCTCCCTGTTTCACGGGAAGGGCTCCTTTCCCCAGGACTGTCCTTCGGAGGAGCGGCCTGGCCACATCTGCCCACACCCCTCCCCCCATGGAGCTGGGGTGTTTTGGACCCTCCCAGCATCTCAGGAGCATCTCAGGGTGTGTATTGAGGAGACAAGCCCCCCCATCCCGACAGGGGAGACTGCCCTCAGCTACCAGTGCCCACAATCATCCACCCTCCCCCGCAGTTTCTGAGCCCCTCCTACACCAGGACCACCCAGCAAGGCCAGCTCCGCACCTGCATGGACAAGCCCAGCTCCAGCCACCGGAGAACACTGACGGAGCCCTCTCCCTGGTGGACACACCCCGGGGCTGTGGCAATGGGACAAGAGATGCTGTGTGGGGAGAATTTAATAAAAGCTCTTTTAAAAATGTCCTCTGTTTTCCTCAAGGGCCTAGAGCTCTGCTCAGCCAGCCAGACCCCGCATTAATGCCTAAGTCCCTTCCCAGGTGGGGCTCAGAAGACCGGCCCCCCTCCTTTCTGCTGAGGGCCCTGTCCTTTGACAGAATCTGCAGGGTACCATCAGCCACTCAGCTCGCATGGTCCTGGCCCCGGTCTGCCCCTCAGCCTGCTCAGCTACTGCCTCCCCACCGCCCTTGGTTCCGTCCTTCCCGCCGCTGTATCCTTTCAAGCATGCTCTCACACCTTCCTGCTTCTGCTGCTTATCCCAGGAATACCGTTCCCCGTAGTCATTGCCTGGTCTGACTCCTATTCATCCTTCAAAGCCTGTCTGCTCCGGGAAGCCTTCTCTGACTTCCTCGGCCGGCCAGGCAGTGCCTGTACACATTCCCACATGTCCTCACAAAGAGACATCTCATCGAATGGCAGTTGTCTGTTGATACTTCTGCTTTGTCCTCCAGATTTGGACTATTCATGTCTGTGTCCTCAGCATTGACTAAAAACACGTATTTGTCAAGTGCCTGTTAAATGTCAGCCCTCTTCTAGGCCCCGGGAAACAGCAGAGAACAACACAAAGTTCAAATGGAGCCCCAGTGAATGGCGATGAGCAGTGTGCCCAGGGCAGGGCGGCTGGGCTTTCCTGAATGAAGCCCCTGGCCATCAACCAGCCCATCCAGCCAGTCAGCAAACAGCTGTTGTCTCTAGCTCCAGGCCAGTCCTCTGTGAGATGCGGCCAGCCGGCAGCAGGACTTCCCAGGCCGCGGGTTGCTGTAGGTAGGCCAACACCCAGAAACTGAGGGGAGCCAGCCATGACTGCAGGCTCCCCTCCCCTCCCCCCACCCCACCTGGGCTTCCAGTGCTCCCCATAGCCCTGAGCTGAGCTTGCTATGCAGTCTGGTACCCCCAGCCATAAGGTAAGCAAGTGCCCACTGCCTCCCGCAAGGCCTGAGACAGATGGGGAAAGTCAGAGGGGGCCTTTTGCCCAAGTGGGGCCCCCAATTTGGGGCAGGTTTGGGATCCAGACGGTGGATTGGGCCCCAGCCCAGCCCTGGGGTCCCATGTCTGGCTCCCAGGAAGTCGGCAGAAGCAGCCAGAGGGTTGATCAGCACAGATACGTGTGTGTGTGTGTGTGTGTGTGTCTCGGGCCCATGTCCAGCTCCCAGGAAGTGGGCAGAAGCTGCCAGAGGGCTGATCAGCACATATACGTGTGTGTGTATGTGTGTGTGTGTCTCGGGCCCATGTCCAGCTCCCAGGAAGTGGGCAGAAGCTGCCAGAGGGCTGATCAGCACATATACGTGTGTGTGTATGTGTGTGTGTGTGTGTGTGTGTCTCGGGCCCATGTCCAGCTCCCAGGAAGTGGGCAGAAGCTGCCAGAGGGCTGATCAGCACATATACGTGTGTGTGTGTGTATGTGTGTGTGTGTGTGTCTCGGGCCTACCATCCTCAGGCCAGTGCAGGGATCCACCCAGCAGAGGCCAGAAGGCAGGAGGGTTGGGGCTACCTGCTTCACCCCCCGCCCCTTGTCTGGATGTTTCTGCCCCTGGGGAGGTGTGACAGGACAGCACACCCAGGGCCACAAAACAGGGTATCACACATGCTGAGCCCTGGGGGGTAGGGGGGGACCTGCGACTGGTGATCCATTTCCCTGCATTATTTTCTTTAATCAGCAAAACAGTCCCCAGATGAAAACATGGAGGCTCAGAGAAAGGGGGTGTATTAGCCTGCTAGGGCTGCCCTCACGAAATACCATAGACTGGGAGGGGGGGCGGGGGGGCTTAAAGAATAAAGTTATTTCCTCACAGTTCTACAGGCTGGAAGTCTGAGATGGAGGTGTCGGTGGGTTTGGTTTCTTCTGGGCTCACAGAGGGCTGCCTCTCGCTGTGTCCTCATCTGACTTTTTTCCCTCTGCCTGAGCACCCCAGTGTCTCTGCTTATAAGGACACCAGGCCTACTAGATCAGGGCCCCACCCTCCTGACCTCATTTAGCCTTAATCCCCTCCTTAAAGGCCCCGTCTCCAGATAGTCCCATTCTGAGATACTAGGGGTTAGGGCTTCAACATAGGAACTTCGGGGGACACGATTCAGCTCATAACGGGGCAGGGGGGGGGACTCACCCAAGGTTATGCACCAGTTAGAGGCCAGAGTGAGGCTTGAACTCAGGGCTGACCGACACCAAAAGCTAAGGCTCTTTTTTCCCATCCCCCACAGCATCCCAGTTGACCTGTTGTGTAGAAAACCAGAGTCAGCTAAGCCTTGCCTAGTTGGCCCCAGCTCTGGGCGAACTTGCCAGAGGCAGCCAGCCGCAGTGAGCATCACAGGGCTGGCCAGGCAGACAGGCCCAAGATGGGGCTGAACCGGCCTGGCTTCTCCGTGGGCCCTGAGCAAGGGGTCAGGAGTCCAGAGCTGGGCAACCGTGCGTATGTGCGTGTCTGAGAGTGACAGGGACAAAGGCTGTGACATATGACAGGGGCTCATCTGTGTCCCCTCCCTGGCGTTTGTCCCCCCTCCCCTTGGCAGGCTGGTTCCCTCTGCCCTCCGTTTGCAAGCCTTCGGCCTGAGGCTGGAGCTGCAGCTGGCAGGGCTGAGATGAGGGAAGCCACCAGCTTTCCGCAGAGAGACTGGGTCATGCCCTGGCCCTTCTGCTCCTCCATCCCCGTGGTCTGCCAGTCCTGCCCATCAAGAAAAATCTCAAACGGGCCCTGAAGACGTCTGGCCCGTGGTGGCCTCCCAACACCTTAATGCGGGGAACCCACTTTGCCCTCGCTATGCGCACCTTTCTGCTGGGGGCACAGGGGACAGGCCTGGAGAGGGAGGAGAGACAGGGAGAGGAGAGGAGCGCCGTCTGGGGGCAGCAGCGACACCCCCGCCCGTCCCCGCTCGCAGACCTAGAGCCACCCCGCGGGGCAGACCCAGGGTGTGGTGGGAGGGCTGCACGCACCGGGAGATGCGGTCACTGGCCATGCACTTCGGATTCCGGGACCCGAGGCGCCCCCTGCTCGGCGGTGTCATCCTGGCTGGGGGACGTGGGGAGCAGCTGTGGCAGGAAGCAGGTCCTTCCTCCGCAGGAAGGCTACGTGGAGCAGGGCTCTGGGGGGAGAAGGGCCAACTCAGAGCAAAGGCTCCCCCTCGTCCCCAGCTGGGACGCACTTTGCGGGGAACATTCTTTTCCGAGGAAGGCTCTCCAGGAATCAACTCTTTCAGCCCATGCCCATCCCCTAAGCCAGAGGGGACCTCTGACGTCTGTGTGGCTTTCAAGTCAGAAAACCTGCTCCGCAATCGGGCGGGAGGAACCTCAGTAGCAGGCGCGAGACCTGCGCTCCAGACCAGCTGGGAGCCCTAGGCAAGTCCCGGAACATCTCGGCCTCCCTCTCCCTGCTCTTAAAATGAGTATTTCTACCCCGATTTCCCAGGCTTGTTGCAGGAACCATGCCAACTCTTGGATGGGGACAGGTAGGGGAAGCCTCAGATCTTCTTGAAAAGGTAAATAAATTCAGGGCTTGCACGTTTGGGCCGGGAGGTCGCTCACTGCCAAGGTTGCACGGCCAAGGTGATAAGTGGACTGAAATCCAACCTGGGCTCCCCTCGTCAAGGCTGCTCCCTGGCACGGGACCGTGTCCACCCAGAAGAAGGGGCACCTTTTCCAAATCTGTATGAAGGCATTCTACAGTCTAGAGGGAGTACAGGTGAGGTCAGATCTGGGGGTTGCTGAGCCACGTGCCGATTTTCAGCTTAGTGTGAGCAGCGTGGCAACAACAGTAGGCCAAGGGGGCTGTGGGGCTTGAGGGAGCGGAGGGTAAGCCACTTGGATGAAGCAAGGAGGGCACCCTGGAGCCAGGATGTCTGAGCTGGGTCTTGAAGGGTAAGGCGTTGGCCAAGACCAGAAGGGAATAGAACACCTGCAAGACCTCGGGGAGACAGCCCATGGGCCCTTGCGTTTCTGCATGCCTGGTGAACATCACAGCTTTTACTCTAGACTATCTGAAAAGCCTTAGAAGATACAGTTTCTCCCTCCCGGGAAGAGGGCCAATTTTTTTTCTTCCTGACCAGAATAAGGAAATAATCTCTCTCACCTTAGAAGATAGTGTCTCCCTTCAGGGCAAAAGTTGGGCAGGTTTGCTAGCATCCTCTTTGAAAAGATCCGGATTTTCCTAGGCTTGAGGTTCCTTGGCCGAGCCCCCAGCCCAGGGTGTGCCCAGGATCCACCTGGGCCCGCCTCCACCTCCCCCTCCGGGCACATGATGGATAGGGAGACCCCCCAAGCAAATGTGAGGCTCATGCATCCCGAGGGCTTTGTCTCTGTCCCGGGGGGTCTCAGATCTCCTGCCAGCGCCCATGAAACTGTGGTAGGTGACCTTGTTAGCCTGCGAGTGGGGTAAAAATCTTAGGCCCTGGCAGTTCTTGACAAGGAGGTTAAAGAAAGTGAGAAGTCTCAGAAAAATGAAATAGAAGTGTGCAGGGTAACGGGTCATTTCAAGGTGGCTTGAAGAGTTAGTCTGAGCAAGGAGAAGTGAGAGAGGAGGCCGGGCCAAGCCCTGAATAGTCCTGGTTGGCAGCTCAAGGAGTCTGGAAAGTCTCCACGCAACGTGGAACGGAACTGGAGGGGGCTGGGCTGGAGGCAGGGGGACTATGAAGCTGCCGCAGCGACCTGGGAGAGAGGAGGTGAGGTCTGAACTGGGAGGGTTCAGGGATGGGCAGGGGAACCCTGAGAAGCATTGAGGGGGTAGAGGCAGCAGGATATGGTGGAGGGTGTGAAGGGATTTTCGTCTTGAACACGGTGCTGGAGGGACGTGCCATCCACTGAGATCGAGGGGCACGCGGGCTTGAGGGGGACCAGACTGCCTCAGCTTCGACAGAGCACAGTGGGATGAAGCCCATTAGATGTGTTTACATCCATGAGTTCAAAATGATCTTTATTTTTTTTAAAGATTTTATTTATTTATTGGACAGAGAGAGCACAAGCAGGGGGAGCAGCAGAGGGAGAGGGAGAAGCAGACTCCCCGCTGAGCAGGGAGCCGGATGCGGGACTCGATTCCAGGACCCCGGGATCATGACCTGAGCCAAAGGCAGAGGCTTCACCGACTGAGCCACCCAGGCTCCTCCAAAATGATCTTTAGAAAGCTTCCTGGGTCACCTTCTACCAATTCAAAAACCAGGTAAATAAGAGGACAGAGGGAGTCTTTTTCCTGCCTTTCCCACATGAGCTATGCCAAGGGGATAGCAGGCAAGGGGAAGTGACTCCTTCTGAAGTTGTTGCAGCTAATAAATGAGAACAGCTAGAATTAGAATTTCACCAGTTTGCAGCCCCTCGAATTCATGGATCCAGGCATTGAGCATCAACAAGTACTATCAGAAAGGAGCAAAACTCAGCCAGCCCACCTCCTGAGCAGAGAGCACAGCCCACTTCCAACCTTGCAGAGAGGGGCCCATCCGAGTTCGCTGGAGCCTCTGGCCCCAGCTGCTGATCTGTAGGAGCCCCCACGGTGGGGGGGACGGAGAGGAATGTGCTGACCGGCACCATCGTGTGCAGTCAGCAAAACCCAGACTGAGAAACTCCACGGGTCAACAGCCCCGGCTCTTCAATAGAAATCGGAAAGAAAAGAGATGGGGAGGAAACCTGTAGGTTAAAGGAGCTGAAAAGACATTACTGTTTTTTAAAAAAATTATTTAAATTCAATTTAAAAAACGTAGCATATTAGTTTCAGAGGTAGAGGTCAGGGATTCATCAGTTGCACATAACAGCCAGTGCTCATCCTATCACGTGTCCTCCTTAATGCCTGTCACCAGGGTACCCCATCCCCTCACCTCCCTCCCCTCCAGCAACCCTCAGTTTGTTCTCTGTAGTCAAGTCTCTTATGGTTTGTCTCCCTCTCTGATTTCGTCTTACTTTTCCCTCCCTTACCCTATGTTCCTGTTGTGTTTCTTAACTTCCACATATGAGTGAAATCATGGTATTTGTCTTTCTCTGACATTTCATTTAGCAAAATACCCTCTAGTTCCAACCACGTCATTGCAAATGGCAAGATTTCAATTTTTTGATGGCTGAGTTAATATTCCATTGTATATATATACCACATCTTCTTTATCCATTCATCTGTCGATGGACATCTGGGCTCTTCTCATAGTTTGGCTATTGTGGACATTGCTGCTATAAACATTGGGGTGCAGGTGCCCCTTCAGATCACTATGGTTGTATCCTTTGGATAAATACTTAGTAGTGCAGTTGCTGGGTCGTAGGGTAGCTCTATTTTTAACTTTTTGAGGAACCTCCACACTGTTTTCCAGAGTGGCTGCACCAGCTTGCATTCCCACCAACCTTGTAGGAGGGTTCCCCTTTCTCCACATCCTCGCCAACACCTGCTGTTTCCTGGGTTCATTTTAGTCCTTCTGACAGGTGTGAGGTGGTATCTCATTGTGGTTTTGATTTGTATTTCCCTGATGCCAAGTGATTTTGAGCATTTTTTCATGTGAAAGACATTACCATTTTTGTTAAGAACCAGTGTCTAGGGATGCACATGTGATAAAGCCACAAAGAACACAGGCAGAGTGGGTATGGGGACGGAGGGAGAGGGGCAAGGCTGTGATTGGGACGGAGGAGGGGTTCCTGGTGGCTGGTGTGGTTAGTTTTAGGTGTCAAAGTGCAGTGAGCCATGGTGCCGATATCTGGTTGATTCCTCTGGATGTTGTTGTGAAGGTGTTCTTTGGATGGGATTAACATGGAAATTGGTGGACTTTGAGTAAAGCAGGTCATCCTCCATAACGTGGGTGGGCCCCATCCAATCAGTTGAAGGCCTGCGTAGAGCCAAGCCTGAGCTCCTCGGAACAAGAAGGAATTCTACCAGCAAACTGCTTCTGTACTTGAACTGTAATTCCCCCCAACCCAGGTCTCCAGTCTGCAGACTTTGGACTTAACTAAGCCTCCACAGTCATGTGAGTCAATTCTTGAAGATAAATCTCTCCAAATATATATAGGTACACACATGCTATTGGGTCTGTTTCTGCAGAGAACCTTGACCTAATACAGCTGGTAAAGTTCTAGTTCTTGACTTTGGGGATAGTTACAAGGATGTTCACCTTATAATTCACTAAGCAACATGTATGTTTTGCATGGTTTTCTGTTTTTATAATGAAAAGGTAAAAAAGTAAAGTATCATTTGCATATAGGTATGTTAATGTAGAAAAAGGGGGTTCTTGATGAATACCATATTGATATTCAGGATTTACGGGGAGAAGAGATGTGCACGTTTTGCTCTGAATATTTCTGTGTTGTGACTTTGTGCGAGAGCACGTCTGTACATTTTGGATAGAATTACAGAAAAAAAAATGCTGGTCCAAGTTGTGACACACATGGAAAGATCAACCTGATTAGAAATTGAACAGAAGAGGACTTAATAGGAGGGACAGAGAACCCACTTCCACTGGGGGCCTGCTGGAACCACGGGACGAGAAGAAAAGCCAGGGCACTGTGACTTAGGAAATTGTCATTTATTTGAGAAACAAAACACAGCTGCTCTTAACTTTTAGAACCATGAATATTCAAGCTTCTGTATTTATTAAACAGATAAGTATACTTTCATTCTACAGAGAGGACCCAGAGAAGCAGGATCACAAGGGTCATTAACAATTCGTAAGAACAGAGGCCCAGAGCTTTTTGCCACCGTACCTGGAGGCCTCCTGAAAGGCTTCCTTTCACAATTCTCCTTTTCAGTGCCTGCTTTTCTTTGATCATCAGCCAGCCCTCAGGTTCGCCCATCATTGAACATTAGTGATAACACACAGTAGGCTTCTTGTACTTGTCACCTAAAACCCTAGAGCTCCCCCAAGTCTCTAGGACAAGTAAGCGTTCTTTTCCCTGAAGTCATGCGATCAGCCAGAAGGCCCACCTCACTGAGAAAGGATAATCTGTGATGAAGAGTGGACCCACTAGAAACCAAAGTACCAGCTGGAATTTGTCACAGACCATAACCCTACTGGCCGGTGTCCCAACTTCTAGTCCTTAACTCCAAACGTCAAAGGCATCGATCGCTGCTAAAGACACGTTTCACGACGTAAAGACAGGCGGTCATCAGGGCGAGCGCTTAGGTGGTGTGACCTGCTTTCTCTGTCACTATCTATCTATCTAAACAGCATCGGGCTCTATGGCTTATTTTTTAAAAACAGCATCACTGAAACGAAAGGAGCAAACCACATAATTCCACTTAACGTGTGCAATTCGGTGGCTTTTTGTGTATTCAGAGTTGTGCAAGCATTGCCACAATCCGGTTCAGAACACTTTCAATCACCGCCGAAGATCTGCATGGCCCTCAGCAATCACTGCTTCCCCGTTTCCCACTCTCACCACTGCCTGGCGCCCCTCAGCTACTCTCCGTCTCTACAGACTGGCTTATTCCAGACATTAGCTGTAAACGGGATCCTAGAATGCATGGTCTCCGGTGACTGGTGACTTGGCTCAATGTCCTAACAGGCATCAGCACTTCGTTCCTTGTATTTCTCTAGGATACTCCACTGCATGGATGTAGCTCGTGTTACTGACACGTCTTTAGCCCCTTGTGAGTCCGTTCCCATGTGGGGCACTGGGCCGAGGGAAACAGCCAGCCAGGCAGCCTCTGCCCCCCAGGAGCTGAGACACCCCCCACCCCGACCCAGGAAAGGCAGACCCTGACACTAGCCATGACGGATGCAAAACAATGCAGACACATGGGGGAGAGGACTTTCCATGGGGTGGGGGGGGGGACAAAAGGAAGCTGAAGAAGGTACAAGGGCAAGTGGCACTTCAGACACATCCTGAGAATCTATCCCATGAAGGGAAAGGCACTCTGGGGGTGAGAGGACCAGCAGGTCGCAAAGGCACAGGAGGGTGAAAAGTCCAGGAGCAGAGGAGCAAGAAGCAGGGGTGGGGGCGGGGGGACTGCTGTGGGCAGGAGCATCAGGTGCCAAATCAGGGGCCTGAAGTTAATGCTCAGGTTCAGCGATAAATCTTTATTTTTTTTTTTTAAGCCTTGCCCATTGTTGATAAATAAGATACAAAAACAATCATAGTATTTCTTAAAAATAGTTCTCCATTTGGGGCTTCCATCCCTCCCTCCTCGATAAAGGTTCCAGCTTCCAATTCCTCAGAACCCCTCACTGTCCGCGGAAGCCCCTCGTCAGCTTCTTGCTCCTGGAAAACGAATGAGCCCAAAAACCTCCTCAAAAAGCAAATATTACCTTTCTCAACACTGAGCTTTACCCAGGCCAATGTGTAGTTTTATTCGAGTGGCACACAGGACCTGCAGGAGGCTGGGGGAGGAGGGAAGGGCCCTGGAGGGTGGGCGGCCCGGGGGGGGCCCGACCGCACCCCCCGGCAGCGCCCGGAGCCCCTGGGGGCGGCCCCCGCCGGCTCCCCATCGTGCGACTGGGATGAGCACACACTGTGAGGGACAGTGTTCACACGTGGCAAAGCATCAGGAAGGCGTGTTTCAGTAGTACTTAAGGCAAACCTTGTCCATGGCCAACTGTATTCTGTAAGAAGCAGGAACAAGAAGTTGGTGAACCGCGTCCCATCTGAAGAAATGACCCCAAACCTAATCCAACCCAGAACAGGTGGTCGTTGAGGGCAGACCCGCCCAACGGGGATCACGGAGGCTGCGTCCAGTCTGAATGCGTCCACCGCGAGAGGGAGCCGCTGGTGGGAGGAATGCTGTCCGGGGGCAGAAAGGGCTAGAAATGCCGCTCCCGCCCGCCTGCAAAAGGACCCCGGGCCCGCAGGCCGCGTGCACGTTTACCTGTCAATCGGATAAGGCTGCTCACAAAGGTTGACCAGCACGTACAAGTGTCTCAGAGCGTGCTCGTACTAGGGGCGAACAATCAGAAGGACACAGTCAGACATCTCACCACACCAACCACTCTTGACTCGGGAATATCCTACTTTCATGGTTACGGGGGTAAAGCACCTTGACCTGTGGTTCTTGACTTTCTTTGGCTCAGGGACTCCCCCTCCCTACCTTTCAGTAACCTGGTGAGATTTATGGGCTCCCTCCTGTGAAAAAGGCCCCTCCGCCTGGGGGCTGGCAAGCCTCCTAGAGCATGTGGCTGCCAGCTCAGGCCTCCTGACTGAGGGCCCACCGTGACCCTGCTCCCCTCTCTTACCTAGGACTCCCCCCAACCTTGCCCACCTGGCTTTTGGCTCTGGGAACCCCATGCTGGGAGGGACACAGGGAGGAGAGAGGATGGGAAGTGGATGCCAAGCCAGATGGCCCCAGGCAAAGACTGAGAGAACCCAGAATGTTTATCTTGCAAACCCTCCAGGGGAATATGAGAACTCTCAGTGGGAAGAAGGAAGAGATCCACTTTGTGTGATTCCAGAGGGCTAAAGAGTTAACACCGGAAGACAAAGCATTGATTAAATATGGGGGACATTTTTTATTTTCACCTAAGAAAAGCATTTTCCTTACAAAGTTAAATAAAAGAAAAAATACAGTCGAGAGCTTCCAAATATTGGAGAGCCACCTCCAAAGTGCCCAGTACCCCATCTTTGGAAGTACTCAAGCACGACCAGACCACGGCCCGATAGAGCTTTCTACGGTGATGGAAATGTTCTATCAAATTCTCCAATTCAGTAGCCGATGGCCATGTGTGGCTACTGAACACCTGAAATGTGGATTCAAGCAGCCCTTCGAGGCGAGTAACTACAGTACGGAAGAGCACAGCTCTAAAGCAGAAGCTGGCAAACTTCTGAGAAGGGCCAGACAGGAAATATTTTTGGCTCTGCGGGCTGCATGCACTACTCGATTCTGCTAGAGTGGGAAAGCGGCCATAGAAACTACGCCACAATTAGAGCATGGCTGGGTTCCGATGAAACGATTTCTAAAAACAGGCTGTGGGCAGGATCGGGCCTGGGGGCCAGTCTGCTGACCCCTTCCCTAGAAGGCTCCCGGCATCACACGGCGCTGACCACAGACACCGTCCGACCTGACTTCCTACCAGGGCCTGACTTCAACAGTAAATCCTGGGGAGGGGTAGAAGAGACCGGGGTGAGGGATGGCGTGTGGCAGGGCAGTTGAGTCATGACCGGTAAGCTCCTACCCACCGGACAACTGAGTGTGTCTGGGGCCAGGATTCATGGTCCGTGAGTCTGGCTGACCCTCCTCCTCTTGTCCCCATCCAAGGCCTCTGAATGAGTGCGCGGTTTTCGGAGCCTAATGGAACCTTCTACGAGGCCGGGCACGTGTGATTTCCAGCGGCTGGTATTAATTTAGCTCTGGGGGTTTAAGACGCAGGGAGGGGCTCCGTGGGCCCGGGGAAGGCGGCGTGCGGAGGCCAGTGGCCCCGGGCCCCGGCCTTACCGTGGAGGAGTGCCAGCTGAAGCAGTGTGAGCGGAAGTGCGACACGGCTGCCTGGTAGCAGGCGTGCGCGCTGAGCTCGGCTCTCCTGGACAGGAGCCCCTCCGCCTCGGCATCCGAGCTCGCGAGCAAGGAGACCATCTTCTGCACGGACTTCTGGATGACGTGCCTCGCCTGTGGAGACGCGCATCTTCTCAAAATATACCTTATTTCAGGCAGCCTCTCTCGGAACCCTGGATCAGTCAGAAGCTCGTTCAAAGTGATCTCTTCACGGGCTTCTAACCCAGTGTGTTAAAACAGATGCCAACAGGGGCGCCTGGGCGGCTCAGTCGTTAAGCATCTGCCTTCGGCTCAGGTCATGGTCCCAGGGTCCTGGGATCGAGCCCCCGCGTCAGGCTCCTTGCTCGGCAGGGAGCCTGCTTCTCCCTCTGCCTCTGTCCCTCCCCTGCTCGTGCTCGCTTGCTTGTTCACTCTCTCAAATAAATAAAATCTTTCAAAATATAAAATAAGATAAAATAGATGCCAACAGAGGCATCCTGCAGGAGGCAAGAGAGGTGCGGGAGAGACTTTTCTAACAGCCAGAAACCTTTAGAAATAGCCTGCCTTTTCGGGGTCTTCTGACACGGTGGAAACATTTAAATCTAACCACCTGAAGAGCAGCCCTGGCCCACTCTGAGAACAGGGGTGGGTGTAGAAATTGAGCTCCAAAGTAGATTGCTGTCCCCTGACTGGTGCTGTGTGTTCACGGGCACCTTTGCCTATCTATTCCAGAAACCACCAGAAAGAGGGGCACAGAGGGGGGCATCGTTTCCTTCCCAAACGATGAGTGAAAAAATACCCCACTACAAAATGGGTTCACTATTGTTATTTCTAAATCAGTTAATATTTTTAAAATCTCACTGTCATTTCTAATGCAGCACATTTCACCATAACGCCACATAAACAAAAGTGCTTTGGAATCAAAATTTTAGTAGGAATATGAAGAGGTCCCCGACTAACAGACTCACAAGTATGAGGACCTCTGTATTATACTAAGACCAGCAAAAAATATAATACCAGACGTGGGGCACCAACTGCCAGGATTATTAGAGACAGGAATTTAAACCGGATCACAGAGATGTGTTATCTTTCCTAGCAAACGCAGCTGAATGCTCCCAAAAGCCCGAGTGCTGTGCTGGTGAGGCTGACGAGTCACCACAGAGCGGGCTCCGCTGAAGGAGACCGCCTCCGCCCGGCAGCCCACCGACTGCTCGCTCTCCGGGTGCTTCTAGATGCACAGCAAGAACTGGAAACGAGACTCTGCCAGTTCCAAACAATCGGATGAGCTACTGAAAACAAACTCAGTAATCGTAAAAGATCGCTCAAACATTTTAAGGGAGAATTTTAGGCTATGACTATGATTTCCTAAGGCCGCAGAAACTTTGTGCGTTGCATTTTTTTTTTTTAAACCATGATTAGCTAGTAACTCACCAAGCGGCAATATTAAAATGTTTCCTAAGCAACCAGGTATGAAAGAGGGCAACGCCCACATGCCACGACTTGCTGGCAGGATACAGGCGAGAGACGGCCCCCAGTCCTCTGGTGCCTGCTACCAAAGAGGTCAAGGTCAGCTGACTAATGGAGAACGAAGAGAGCCACTGCTCTGCTCACTGCTTCTCTGTTACACGGAGCACAAAGGCTAGTCCCCTTTCCCACAGACTCCCACGTGGCAGGAAGAGGGGTGGCCCCGGAGTGCTGTCACCTAGCTCCGAGCGGTGCTGGGTAACCGCCAGCAGGCAGAGACCAGGGCCACGCACGTGGCCCGGTGAGGCTGGGGGCAGTCGTGGGAAACGGTTCCTTGGACCGCTACTTACGTCCAGATGCCTTTGGATCTGCTCCACCAATTTCCTGGACTCCTGCAGATCATTGGTGCTCATCAGCTTCCTTTTCAGGATGGCGAGGGGCACCTCAGGGCTTGGGGTGAGGTCAAGGTGTTTGACCGGAGGCAGGGAGATAGGAGAGCTGGCCTTGTGTTTCATACCCTGAAACTGCATCACTTTCATGGTGGAGATGGACTGAGGAGAGAAGGAGAGAGCCAGACTGAGTTGCAGACGTGCCAAATGTGTCCTGGGTCCTGCCTCTCCGTGCGAAGCTCACAGTGCACACCACGTGGTTTCAGGACCACCGAAGGGCCACGGGCGCAGCCTGGAAACATGCACCTGGCCCTCAGTAGAGGGCAAGAAAACACATCCAAGCACCTGAAATCCACCAACGATGAACTTTGAAAATACCTGGCTTCCTTTGCAGGAGAACCACTAATTCTGTCACCTCCGGAAGGCAATCACCGCTCCCCAGTCACGCAGAGCTTGGACCAGGGTTGTTTCAGCCAGGGGCGACCCTGGGTCGTGCTGCCCTACCCGTGCTCACCTGCCGGGCCCCAGCGCCTGGGAGCAGGAAGGCGCAAAGCACAGCTTAGAGTTGCGGTCAGGGTCCACTGAGCGGGACACAGAGCTAAAGCCACAGTGGGGCTGGCTGACGGTCAGGGCCAACAGGCACGTCAGCCAGGCTTTGTCTGCCCGCGCTGGTCACTCCAGACTGGACCCCAATCGGAAGGAAAGAAATGCTACAAGCGATCCTGTTCTTAAACCACACAACAATTGGGGCACCTGGGTGGCTCAGTCCATTGAGTGTCTGCCTTCGGCTCAGGTCATTATTCCCCGAGTCCTGGCATCGAGCCCCGCATCGGACTCCCGGCTCAGCGGGGAGTCTGCTTCTCCCTCGGACCCTCCCCCCTCTTATGCTCCCTCTCTCTCTCTCTCAAATAAATAAAATCTAAAAAAAAAAATGAATGAACCAACCAACAATAATCAAAAAGTTCTAAAACAAAAAATAAAATACACACAAATATAGAGCAACATGTAATGTTTGGAAAAGATCCATCATAGCTCGTCAACCAAGACCAGGAACAGCCAGTGCGGAAGAAATCACAAGGCGCACAGGAAGCCCAGGGCAAAGAGCTGCGGCCAGGTGCTCTCTCCCACTTCAGTTCCACCCCCCCACCCGCCCCCACGCAGCCAGGGCCGTGCCACCTCTGATCCTGCCTCCTCCGAGTCACCTTTCCCTCGCCTTCTCTCTGCTCCCTGCTCCCCCACCACCACTCAAGAGGCCTGGCCAGGCCCGTGGCATCCTGAGGGCACGTCTCATGGCCTGTGCCTGCCCTGCTGGTTCCCAGGCTCCAGTCCACACTCTGCCCTTGAAGAGCTGGAGGGTTGACTGGCTCACAAGGGTCTTCTAGAAGGACAATGCTTGCATCCAAGGAACCGATTTCAGCCGCTGAGAGCTCAGATGGTGGCAAGCCGCCTGGGGAATGGCGTTTGGTCACAGGGACAGGTGCACAAACCACCTCCTCTGCACATCATAAGGGTTAGCCCCTGCCCCCCATGGTGACACATGAGGCCCAAGCCTTCAGCAGCTACCTGCTGTGACCTCTGTCCAAACAGCCCTGATAAACTTACCCATTTAACCACCTAGGTCCCTTCTGAACAGAGTTGGCGGGTGGGGTGGAAGTCCCTAAATTCTAGCCCAAAGGTAAAGGTAACCCATGTGCCAGGCCTGCTCAGGGTTTCTGATGCACGACCTTCTTTAATTGCATGCTAAAGCTCTGACCAAGGAGGAAATGGAGATTTAGAGAAGCAGCTTGTCCCAAACCTCACAACTGTGCGAGAGTGAAGCTGGCAAGGTCTGATTCCAGAGCCCGGGCATAGTGCCCAGGATGCAGAGCCACCCCCCTCTCTTCACCGAGAGACGCACGTTCCCAGAGAGTCGGCCTGGGGCTCTGCCATCAGCGGGAGCGGGGGGCTGCCCTCCTCACCTTGTTCCCGTACTGCATGACGTGGCTGGTGTTGGTATGTGACTTCACCAGCTGGTACTGCTTGTGCAGGGTCTCTTTGGTCAAATCCTCCTGCAGAGAGGAAAACATGGAAGTCCTCTGACCATCAGAGCTGACGGCTGGGCCTCAGCAGTGCAGCCGGACCCCTGAGGGCTCACCACATCTGAGTCCTCCATCCAGTTGACGCTGTACCAGTCCCCCAGGTACGTGGATCTCTTCTCGTCATAGTAACAGGCGTAGGATGACTCCGTTGGGTTGGCAGCGGTGGTCGCATAAACTAGTAGGGATGCAAGACACCTTGCCATCACGCTCTGTTCCCCACTGTGGGAACTGTGGGTGGGTCCCACCTGCAGGTGAGCCTTTCCCTCTTCCCTAGGGCAATCAAAGCTACCAGCACGGGGAGGGCACGGGGGCACAACTGTACCCAGCCCTGTGAATTTGGTTACAGTAACTGTCTAAAATTAAACGTGGAAGAAAGAGAAGCTGGTTGATAGACACTTTCTGCAGTAATACGCAAGCACACATGCTCAGTAGGATGCCAAGCTATTTTAGAATAACACGGAGAGATTTTAATAGCTCTGGAAACTCAAAGAACATGTACCTAATTTCATTTCCAGAGGAAGTTACCATCCATCGCAAGGGTTAGGCCCTGCCCCTGCCCCCCGGTTTGTGTACTGAACGAACACTTTGAACATACATAATAGCTACCATTTTCTATCTAACTACCATGGACTCCGAATCGTGCTGAGCAAATGTTAGCACTTAAAATGCACCACTCCCCACAGACAGGCACTGTCTTTAGCCCCATTACACAGATGGGGATAATGGAGGGTCCAAGAGGGTATTGCCCATGATCGGACAGCCAGCAAGCAATGCATCGCAAAGGACCGAAGCTGGTCCAAAGACCACGTGACCTTGCACTTAAGTAGCTTCACCAAAACCTGGAAGAGGGCCACGAGGCTCCCATCAGATTCTTTACTCCTGGACCACTAATATTGAAAGGAAGTCCAGAGCTGCCCACAGATAAGCCCTCTCCCCCACTTTTGTGCACGAGGCTGCCCTATGCCCCTACTTATATAGACCACTTGGTTCTTCCCGTTGGCAGAATCGGAGAATGACCAACTGTGCCGCCAAGCAACCTGCTCACCCAGCCTGGCTCGGAGGCCAGTGCTCCCACCACCTACCGTTGATGTCGGCGGGCAGGTGCCTCATCATGGACCCAGACTCACAGGCTTCAATGTAGAAGACCATCTGTGAGGCAAACGAGACAGGCGACCTCACACCCTGGCCAGGCACAGACCGCACAGGGACGTCAGTCTGGCTCTGGCCACTCTCCCCACCCATTCTTAAGGATCTTTGACTCTTGCTTCTGGGGGAGATCTCTGCTGGGAAGGCTACAGAAGCTGCTGTCATACAAACCAGAAGGACTCCAATCTATTCATCGCTAACAGACTAAAATGGTCTATCAGTTGACATGATGCAGGGCAAATGGTGCCACAGATAATGCTAAGGAGAACTGCTCCACCGTCCAACACAAGGAGACAGTGCGGCAGGCCAATCTGTACATTTCTATCCCGGACGTGCTCAGGCCATTCAGTGTGTATAAAGGCTGCCAAGGCGGGGGGTGGGGGGCTGGAGGGTGGGGGGGGTAAGGGCCAAAGTGAAATAAGATGGTGGTATTTTCCTCCCAGTGGCTCCCATACTGGAGTCAATGCTAAGAACAGTGGTCCTCAAACTGTGGTCCCTAGATCATTAGCGTCGGTGTCCACTCAGAAAGGCGAATTCTCAAGCCTCTCCCCGGGCCTCTGAGTCAAACTCTGGAGGTGGGGTCCACACCCTGTTTTAACAAGAGCTCTAGTGATTCTGAGCTCACTAATAGCTAATGCCCTAGAATCACTAAAGGTGAATCCTGGAAAACCAGCGGGCAAGACTGATCACAAGGACACTCTCCAGAAACAGCCATTTGGAGTTGGGGGTGGTCATGGGGTGGTAGGCTCTGCATCTCCCACCTTCCTCACACTCCTCCCTGCCAGGCCACCCCAAGTGCTGACGTTACCTTTTGGTACATCTTGTGTTCATACATGTAACGGATGGTCTCATTCAGGTCCTTCACGTGAAGCTGCAAGGGAAGAATATCGACATTCGGACCAACATATCAAGAGAAACCATTTGCTAGATAACACGCTAATAAAGCCCTAATGCTGCTTTGTAAATTCTTAGTTATCGGCCCTTAGAAAGAATCACGGTAACCAGGAGCATTATCCCAAAGTGGCGCCTCATGTGTTTTATTCAAATATTTAAAAGGGGGAAGAGAATGAGCCTTCTCATTCATAACTTTGTCTGGAGCATTCAGAGGCTGCGTTCTATTACTGCATCTAGTGCCACGTACCCAAGTCTGGAGACAGTTTACTGAGGCCGGGATATGAAGAGAAATGTAGGCAAAACCTGAGATGCTTCTGGATAGATTTCAAGCTGCTAAGCGTGGCCCCTACACTCGCCTGCCACACACAGAAACCAACCCTGGTAGAACATTAGAAATACACATCACAGGCCGAATATCAACACCAAGCTTTTGTTTGCCACTCTCCTACTTTGTCCTCACAATGTTAAGAAAAATGGGCGCCTGGATGGCGCAGTCGGTTAAGCATCTGCCTTTGGCTCAGGTCGTGATCCCAGGGTCCTGGGATCGAGTCCCGCATCGGGCTCCCTGCAAGGGAGCTGGGAGCTTGCTTCTCTCTCTGCCTCTGCCTGCCACTCCCCCTGCTTGTGCTTGTGCTCTCTCTCTGTCAAATACATAAATAATGTTAAAAAAAAACAAAAAAACACAAAAAACAATGGGAAGGAAAACTCACATCGTCATTCGGAAACACCAGTATACCAGCAGCTCCGTGATCGGTGAAGTAAACGAACACGTGATCCCTGGGGCCGCTGCCGAGAGAGGGTGACAGGCAAGGGGAGTCAAAGTTGACCAGTTCCTATTCCCATTTCCATTTCTCTCAAAAGCTGCTGGAAGAAGAGGCTCAAGGACGACAGTCTCCCAACCAGACACAAAGAGGAACACAGGACCTGCTGTCAGCTCTTGCTCTCCGCTCCCGCTGAGGGTTACCCTGAGCCACAAGGCACACTGAGAGCTTCAAAGCTATGAACTATGGCCAGGGAGGAGGGGACATCTGCTGGGTAGCTGGTCATATGGACCAGGTGTGATGCAAATAGTGGGGTCCTCTGGTAATCGGGCCTCACGTCGGCAGCCACCCTCTCCAACCAGATCTCCCCCAAATGAGGAAGGAAGCCAGGACACACAGAGGAACGTAGTCCTTCAGCTCAGACTTCTTCCCTTCCGGGCCCCTCAGCCTGCACACCTGCCCACACGCCTCCTCACGCCTGCCCCTGCCCTCTAGCCGCAGAGGAACGGCGTCACTTGCCAAGCATCTGAGACGGTCTGCAGTATCGCTAACCCACATCGCTAACCCACAGCCAGCGGCAAGCAGTGGGCTGGTTTTCCCCAGCCCGAAGGTTCGCGCTGTGCGTGTGAATGCGCTCCTCTCCCCACTGGGCTGACGTTGAACACGGCAACCTGACCGGCTCCAGCCTGACCGGCTGCGGGGCTCCGTGCCTGTCTCGGTGCAGCCCGCCGGCGGTGGAACATACCAGCACGAGGATCCGTGGACAGCAAAAAAGCAGTGGGTTTAAGTGACAGGGAACATTTCATTAACAATAATGAGGGACCCCTGGCTCCTCGGGTGAGTTCGGGACAGAAACGGGCTCCCCAAAATAGCCACCAGCTCTGCGCAGCCCGTCTGAAGTCAGGATGAAGCTCCTGGCTCTGTCACTTCTCAGCAGGGAACAGGCCAAGAGTAAAGAGCACCACTGTTTCGGGTGCCAAGTCATTCAGGAAAGTGTGTCAGCCATAAAACTGCCATTACCTCTTCAAGACCTTTCCAGATCCTTTGCCCTTCACCGCTTCCTCATCGCCTCTCAACACGGCAAGGAAATTTTGTGGCGTGACATCCTGCAAAGAATTGGAAGTCAAAATGAGACGCAGCTGTCGTTCCAAATCCGAGGATTTGCGGAGTCCGTAGCAGAACTGGGCCAGCGGTCCACACGTCTTCAAGGCTCCAAGTTTAACAGCAAAGACTTTGGAACCAAGTAAGACCCAAAGCAAGGCCAGTGTTTCTGGGGCCTGTGCATGACCCCTTGTCAAATATTGTCTTGCCTTTGGCTGATGGCAACTAGCAAGCCTGCCATTCCTTTCTGACCATTACGAAGTCCATGTGGGGAAACCCAAGGGTGCTGGAAGGTAGGGACAAACAGCAGAGGAAGAGTGAAGCCCCACAGAGGCACAGCAGAGAGGGAGGAGAAGCATCAGCCCTGGGCCTCCCTTTGCGTTCAATATGCTGCCTACAAGGTCAAATCCCAAGGACACTTGATGTCCTTAAAGATTAAAGATAACATTGGGGGCACCTGGGTGGCTCAGTTGTTAAGCGTCTGCCTTTGGCTCAGACCATGATCTCAGGGTCCTGGGGTCAAGTCCCGCGTCAGGCTCCTTGCTCAGCGGGGAGCCTGCTTCTCCCTCTCCTTCTGCCACTCCCCCTGCTTATGCTCTCTCTCCCTGTCAAATAAATAAAATCTTAAAAAAAAAAAAAGATAACATTGATGTCTGATCATTTAAAAAAAGCAAAACAGAAAAGTATAAAGGGCGGGGGGGAATCACCAAAAATTCTACCACCTAAGATTCCAGACATTTCCTTGTCTCACTATATAAAAATAATTTCATAAAAATTGGATCATCGATATTACACGTATGATGCGTTCAATTTAAGTGTACTTGAATTTAAAAGAAACTGAAAGAATTGCTGAATTTCAGATAAATGCTTCTTTACCACCAGGAATATTAGTTCCTACACGACCTCTCTGAAATCAGGAAAGAGACTATGGTGTAAACCACAAGGCATTACAGGGTTTTTAAAAAATGTGTTAATTGATACAGCTTGAATCGACTGGGAGGGATATAATTTGGAAGTGATAAACAATAATAACAATTAATGAAAAATGATCTCAGCGAAATCCAGGGATGCTCTGCACCAGGGCCAGTGCTAAGAAAATTGATTTTCAAAAAAAAAGCACAGATCTATAATTGGATTAGCACCAAGACCTCAAGAAAATCGGGTTTTACTGAAGGAAATCTATTATCAGGCTTAATGTATAAGAAGACTAGAAACTAAAAATCAGTAGACTACAACTTATTTCTAACTTTTTTCCCCGTTTTTTTCCCTTGGCTTTCTTACAAAACTCTCAGAAATTACTCCTCAAGCACGAATCTTACTAGAAACATGAAGCAATGACCAGAGACCAGTCTAGTGAGGTTCTGACCCTGGAAATGCAAGAATGAGGGGAGAGCCATCCCTGGAATGGAAACAGACCATGCTGCCTCCAGCCCCGCACCCCTCACCTCGCCGGTGTAGTCCTTCAGGACCCCCGCGTACACGTCCGAGCCATTGGGTCTGTTGATCACAATTCCTGGTGTGGGGTTGCTGAAAACCAAAGGACACCTCTGAAGCATGCAGTGTGACATGCCTCTGAAATCTGTCTTCAAAAACATGCCCCCGTTATGTACACAAGTAATAAGCGACTGTGTTTGCCAAAGACGTGTCTCATCTCCCGCACGGTCACCCATGTGCCAGGGGCTCTAGAGCTGGGGGGTCTCAGGCAGCCCACAGGCCTCGAGTTCTCGGCGGGAGCGGTTAAGGGCGGTCCCGGAAACTGAGGACAGGTGTGCCTGGCCTCCTGTGGGAACCATAAAGCATCCTGGGGGCAAGATCTGAGCAAAAGACCTCCCAGAGCAAAACTACTTACAGAGAAAGCCAGGACAAAAGACAAGACTTTGATACGAGAGCTAGGCGTGAAAGCTCAGAAGGGATTATGAGGTGATCATGGAATCACCCCTCTTTGGCTCCAGCAGTGAAAAACAAGGAGTGGAGAGACTCACACCAGTAAAGTGTAGTAGCCACAACCTGCTGCCCCCGATTTCCTTAAGAAATCAGAGAAGCAGCGAACCATGAGAGACGACGGACTCTGAAAAACAAACAGGGTTCTAGAGGGGAGGGGGGTGGGAGGATGGGTTAGCCTGGTGGTGGGTATTGAGGAGGGCACATTCTGCATGGAGCACTGGGTGTTGTGCACAAACAATGAATCATGGAACACTTCATCTAGAACTAATGATGTAATGCATGGGGATTAACATAAGAATAAAAAAAAAAAAGAAATCAGAGAAGCAGGCGTGAGAGAACTGGTTGTAAAACTGAATTCAACAAATAATAAAAGCAAATAAGCGCAGAAAGAAGGGTCGTTGGACCTAAGCTACAGAGAAGAGTCTCCCAGGCGCGGGGCCACAGAGGCAACCCCCCCCTGCCGCCGCCCGCCGGTTCGGAGGTCAGGAACAAGCACTGCAGAACTCAGTGGTGAGTTCTCCAAGCCCAGAAGCAACTTACACTTTAAACTCTTCCAAAGCACCGGCCCCAAACACCCTTCAGCACTCAACTCCTATGCCACCGCCACTGGCAAGGTGCCCCGAGCTATGTTCCAAGTTCTACATGAAGCAGCCCTGTGGGATTTCGTCTGCGAGTCTTTTTACGTTCTAAGGTCTGCATTCTAACACGAATTCTGAAGATCCCTGTGAGTCTGTATGCATTTAAAAAAAATATATCCTTGGGGGCACCTGGGTGGCTCAGTCGGTTAAGCGTCCGACTCTTGGTTTTGGCTCAGGTCATGCTCTCAGGGTCCTGGGATCGAGCCGAGTCAGGCTCCACGCTCAGTGGGGAGTCTGCTTGAGATTCTCTCCCTCTGCCCCCCCACCGCCCCCACTCATGCATGCGCACTCTCTCTCTAAAAGAAATAATCTTTAAAAAAAATATATCCTGGGGGCGCCTGGGTGGCTCAGATGGTTAAGCGTCTGCCTTCGGCTTAGGTCATGATCCCGGAGTCCCTGGATCGAGCCCCGCATCAGGCTCCTGGCTCAGCGGGGAGCCTGCTTCTCCCTCTCCCTCTGCCTCTCCCTTTCTCCCTGCTCATGCTGTCTCTCTCTCTCTGTGTCTCTGTGTCTCAAATGAATAAATAAAATCTTAAAAAAAAAATATATATATATATATATATATATATCTCCTGAATTCACCACCACCAGTCCAAAACGCTGCCTACTTACTCTTCAGAGCTGGCTATGTCATCATACATCATCACAATGATCTGTTCATCAGGAATCCCGTTTCGGTGAACAATCTGGTAGGCGTGGCATGCATCCGCCTGGGAGAAATGATTTTGTCAAGGGTTAGATGTTGCCCAGAAGGAGGCCAATTTTGGAGTTCTAAGGAGCAACACATTCTTTCTCATGGAAGACATGCTTTGAATCATTCCCTATGGGCCAGGTATTTAAATTGTTTTAAAACACATACATTAGTATTTTTTCAACTCAGAGTTTTAAAAACTCCCCACCCCGCCCATTACCCAAACTCTCATTCATCCGGCAGTTGGTGTGGATGTAGACTATACTCAGACATGCACACACACACAGCACCACCACTTGGGTGACCAGGGCCTTAAAAGGTCCTGGATAATTTATTTCCCTTTTCCACAGCATATAAAAGTCTCCTGAAAGCACTGAGTTGGGTCCCAAGAACAGAATGATGAACTGCAGATTCAAAGCTTACTTCTGTATCAAACAGGATTTTTCTGATTCGAATAACTTTGGCTGCCAAAGCTGCTGTTGAGTGAAAACTCGGAAGTTCAGCTCAGGAATTGAAAGGAGGAATGTACTAATGTACTCTTTAGTTTAAAAAAATAACAATCACCACAAGGGTGACAATATTAGGGATGAATCTCAAGCAGACTCCCCACTGAGCGTGGAGCCTGACTCAGGGCTCGATCCCAGGACCCTGAGAGCATGACCTGAGCATGACATTACATTGTTAATGTAACTCCTTGTCCATAAAAGGGTGAAGACATTCTTCGCTTCCTTTTTCAGATGACACGCGGTGTACTCCAGGACATGGGAATCATTTGAGGACAAAAGGAAAAATATCCCCCAATTTTCTGCTTCTGTTTAATGATGTCTTTCAAGAACAAAGACATAAGGGGCGCCTGGGTGGCTCAGTCGGTTAAGTGTCCGACTCTGGATTTTGACTCAGGTCATGATCTCAGGGTCGTGAGATGTGGCTCCATGCTCAGCGCAGTCTGCTTGAGATTCTCTCTCCCTCTCCCCCTGCCTCTCCCTCTGCTTGTGTGCTCTCTAAAATAAATAAGTAAATCTTAAAAAAAAAAAAAAAAAAAAGAACAAAGACATAAACAAACATGAAGAGAATAATGAGCCCAGCTATCTATCTCTCTAAGGAAGAGAGTTTTAGGAACTGGACCTTCTACACCCATTACATCCTACACATCACCTAACACGGCAGTAAAGCACATCAAGCATTAAAGCCAGGCAACACACATGGACTTCACAGCCATAAGGGGTGATACTAGGCAGTTACTGAATGTTGGGTGGGTGAGTCCAGGGTCCGACACTCAGGAGCTGCTGGATGAGTGGATGACTGAATAAATAATAAAAACTCATGCATGTGTCAACTTCCTAGAACTTGTCAGACACTGGGCCGGGACTTTCTCCGCATTATCTCATCTGATTCTCACAGCAACCCCACATGGTCAAGGTAATGATCCCCACTTTATAGATAAGGAACCTGCAGCTTAGTGAGGTGAGGTGACCGGCCCGAATCACGCAGCTCAGAGTGACATATCTCCGGCACTGTGACTCCAGAACTTGACACGGCTTCACGCGGGGGCCACAGAGAAATCATGAAAGTCAGAGAAGCCTGGGGAGAGGGAGCAGCTGAAAATCTAAAGAAGTCATTTTAAAATAATTACTAAGTATTTCACATACACACAAATTGTTAGAAAGTTTAAATCTCCATTTCCGTGGAATAATGAGAACCCTCAACACCAACTGTGGTAGGAAAGGAAACAGCCCCCAAAGATGTCCACATCCTAATCCCCAGAGCCTGTGACTAGGTTACGCCACGTGACAAAGGGGAATTAAGCCAGTGGATGGATTTAAGATGGCTCATCGGCTGTCCCTAAAATAGGGAGGTTATCCTGGATTATTCTCCTGGATAGTCTCCTGGATTATGACGGATGGGCCCCACGTGATCACAGGGGTCCTTGCATGTGGCAGAAGGAGGAGTTGGCGTCACAGGGATTCGATGTAAGAAAAGACTCAACTGTCTGCTGGCTTTGAACACGGCGGAAGGGGCCATGGGCCAAAGAATGAGGACAGCCTCTGAAAGTCGGAAGAGGTAAGAACATGGCACCTCCTCTACCCCAGAAAGAAACACAGCCTTTCTGACACCTGCTTTAATATGGAAGACCCATTTCAGATTTCTCACCTCCGGAGCTGTAACATAATAAATGTGTTAAGCCAAGAAGCTTGCAGTGATTTGTTACAGCAACAATAGGAAACTAATCCAATGACGGAAGTTTACTGGGATTAGCACTACACTCGGGAAAACAGCTTCCCATTATCCAATCAAGCTGAAGCTCATCCCCGCCGACCCAGTGATTCCGCTCCTAGCGGAACCCTAGAGCAACTAATTCATGCGCAGTAGAGGATTACTCACAGCAAAAAACAAAACAAAACAAAAACAAACAAAAAACAACAAGAAATAACCCGAAGGACCATCAATAGCTGGAAAATTAAACTCATGTGCTCATATAATGGGATACCGTAAAGCTCACAGAAGTGGATGGAGGAATGAATGAAATACAATCCATGTTTCAAAACAGATGAATCTCAGGAACATAATGAGAAAAAGAGTAAGTCGCAGAAAAATACATTCAATATGATTACAGTTATATAAAGGCCAAAACAGGCTAAGGTAAACATTATGTTGTTTACAGTTAAACACTCATATGGTGAAACCATAAAGCAAAGCAATGACTGACAAAATTTAGGCCCTCACCCTCTGGAGGGAAGGGAGGGGGACTGGATCAGATAGGGGATAAGGCCTTAGTCATTCATATTCTTTTTTTGTTTTTTAGTCTGACACAGGAATTCATTTTATTATGAACTTGCACACACATTATATACACAGTTCTTTGCTTTGTTTTTCATTAAAAAAAAAAAAATCAAACCAATATGTCAGACTTCACCTACCCTTATGACGAAAGCGGAAGTGAGCAGGCACACCCACCCACTCCCCATGGTAACAAGTCATCCTGTTACTGATTTGGCAGAAGCCACATTCATTTAAAAAAAATAAAAACACGTAAGAATATATCTAATAAAAGTGTAAGGCTTGTACACTGAAAATTCGAAAATGTTGCAAAGGTAAATTAAAGAAGATTCAAATGAATGAGAGACACCTCATATTCGTGGATCAGAAGACTTAATTACTATTAAAATTAAAAAAATATGTATCGTGCTCGCTTCGGCAGCACATCTACTAAAATTGGAACGATACAGAGAAGATTAGCATGGCCCCTGCACAAGGATGACACGCAAATTCGTGAAGCGTTCCATATTTAAAAAAAAAAAAAAAAATGTATCAGCAGGCTTTTTTGCAGAAGTGGACGAGATGATCCTAAACATACAGGAAACTGCAAAAATCCCAGAATAGCCAAAGGCAGTTTGAAAAAGTTGAAGGACTTTCACTTCCTTTCATATATTGAATGCATTATATACTGTATTCCTAAAATAAAGTAAGCTAGAGAAAAGAAAACATTATTAAGAAAATTGTAAGGAAAATATATTTACAGTGTTGTACTCTATTTACTGAAAAAGATCCGCATATAAATGGACCTGCACAATTCAAACCCATGTTGTTCAAGGGTCACCTGTACATTGGGGAAAGAACAATCTTTTCAACAAATGGTGCTGGGACCATTTGGAAATCCACATAAGAAGATGAACTTGGGTCTTCATTTCACACCATTTACAAAAATTAAACCAAAATGCATCACAGACTTAAATGTAAGGGCTAATACAATAAGACTCTGGAAGGTAACTGAGAAAATCTTCAGGACCTTGAGTTATAACTGCCAAAGATGTTGAAGATATGACACCAAAAGCATGGTTTATAAAAGAAAAATATTAATACACTGGACATCAGCAAAATTAAAAACCTGAATGCTTCAAAAGACACCATTAAGAAAATGAAAAGACAAGTAACAGAGTAAGAGAAAACATTTGCAAAACATGTACTGAGAGAATCTGTATCTAGAATGTGCAGAGAACTATAATACCCCAATATGTCGATCAACCCAATCAAAAAGATTTTGAACAACATTTCATCTAAGGTACACAAATGGCTAAAAAGCACATACGATGCTCAATATCATTAATTATTAGGGAGATGTCAATTAAAACCATAAGACACCAATTCACAGCTAGACAGACAATAACAAGTGTTGGCAAGGACGTGAGAACGAGGAACCTCCTCCACTCACTGCTTGTGCGAATGTAAAATGGTGCAGCCATTTTGGGAAGCAGTTTAACAGCTTCTTAAAAGTCTAAACATAAAGTTACCATGAGACCCAGCAATTCTATTCTTTCTGCCCAAGAGAAACAACATTTATCCGAACGAAGATTTACAGAAAAATGTTCTTAGCAACATTATTCATAATAGGCAAAAAATGTAAACAACCCAAATGTCCATCAATTGGTAAATGGACAGATGAAATGTGGTCCATACATACTATTTAATATTCCTTGCCAATAAAAAGGAACAAAGTACTGACACGCTACGACACCGATAAACGTCAAAAACATTGTATTAACAGAAACAGAAGACTACATGCCAAATGGCTCCATTTATGTGAAATGTTCAGAAATGGCAAATCAGAGATGGAAGGTATATTTTTAGTGGTTGCCTGGCGCTGGGGGTGGGGGGCTGCAAAGGGGCTGGAAGGATCTAACTGGGTAGACGGAAGTGTTCTAAAACTGATTTATGGCGCTCTTTGCACAACTTGGTAAATTTACTAAGAAATCATTGAGTTGTACACTTGAAATGGGTGAATTACATAAGCCATGTAAAATATGCTTCGGTAAGGCTATATATTTTAGAAAGAGCAGGTTCAGTGCGTCCTGTGTTGGCGCTCTCCTCCACTATCTGGACTCCTCACAACCTTGACAGGCACATGCTTTTATCTCCGTGTTGAAAATGGGGACAAACTCGGGAAGGGCTCAGAGATTCCGACACGGGTCTCTTGACCCCGACCACGCCTTGTGCCCTCTTCCACAAGCAGCACTCTCAAAGTCAGGTCATGGTTCTCCCCTGGGTCCGTGGAGGTACTTGAGGTAGCCTCTAACTCTGTGACCTCAAAGGGGTTCTTTGTTAGACTCAATTCTATTCACTGGCACTCAAAACAAGTAAGAGTAGGGTTAAACCAAGTCAAATACTTCAGAAACAGTGTTAAAGGTCCCTTGAATTACTTCTCTTGAACACATCTGGCCGATACGTATTTCCTCGTTACAAGGGAAAAGTCGAGAGGCAGCATGGGAAGAGGGTGTTGAGCAAGACTACAAAGAAGGCAAAGCCCTCTGGACGAGGGAACAGACGCTGCTGTGAGTCAGCTTGTTTCACAGCCGGCGCTAGGCGCTCGGACGGGCGTGCGGAAGCATCCCGTGACCCCCTGATGTCAGCCACTGTCCGACCCTGTCTTCTGCTGCCTTCACCTCAGGCCCACCATCAGCTAAATGAGGACAACCGCCTGGGACCCAAGCTTAAATTCAATCGCCACACTCGGGTCACGGTCACCGTAAAGGGGCCCACTTTCCAGCCAGGTAAGGATCTGAGAAGGGGGCCTCACGGTCTGCTCACAGACAGATACACACGTATTATCACTTCCTGGCGCGTGCTGAGCACTGTGAGGCGAGGCAGGGGTTCTCTGTAGAGCTGCCTCCCTGAGCCCACCACCAACTCAAATGTTCCACAGGAGAATCAAAGGTTTAAAGTGAGATGGGGCGGGGGAGAGAGACACAGAAAGCAGTGGTTGCATGGGGCTGGGAGAGGAGCAGGGACTGACTGCAAACAGGCACTAGGGAACTTTCTAGAATGATGGAGGTATCCTAAAACTGGACTGTGGCAATGCTTGCAAAACAGCATAAATTTACTCAAACTCACAGAGTTTGACACAGTTATCACAGGTGAATTGTAGGACATGTGAATGTATGCCTCCATAAAGCTGTTTTTAAAAAGTGCTGACTGCACACACTTTTTAAAAATCTATAAAATGAAAGGTGGTCTTCCAGAAATGTGATGACTCTGCCACTTGGCTCTCCATCACATCTGTTCCCCCAATTCTAACAAGTGCGGGTTTCTAGGCTTCTCCCTCTCCACCTCAACTGAAACCCACTTCTCCTCCTCTGGGTCCCCAGGACGGTATTCTTAAAGCTTCCAGAATGAGGTGGCGGCCCCCTCTCTCTCCAGACCGGGCGGGGGGGGGGGGCATCAGCATCCTGCAGCTCCCACCCCTGCCAACACACGGCAAAGAACCTTCTCCTTGGGAACCCTACTGCTAGCCACGGCCTCAAACCCTCCCAACCCCCAGCTTCCCAGTGACCCCTGGCTCACATGTGCCACTCCTCCCCATTCCTGTCACCCCCAAAGACCCCGTGTGACAGTGAACTTCACCAGCCATCTACTTCAGCAGCTGCCCCTGCTGCTCCACCTTAGCTCTTCCTTCTCCACATGCTCAGACCTCTGTCCTGAAAGTAACCCTCCTCCAACCCCAGTTCCTCCTCTGGCAGCCTGGGGACAAGCCTGTCCCCAGATGCTGCTTGCACTTTGGGACCTCTCCCTCTTTCCTCTGCCCTGGCCACTGCAGGAAGCTGCCCTCCCAAGGCCTTGCCCCGCACCACCTCCCCCCCACCCCAGGACACTGGATGCAAAGCATCCACCAGCCGAGCCTCAGACCAACCCCCATCGCGGTCATCCATTAATCCCAGCCAAAGATGGAAAACAGAGAAACCCAATCTGATCAAGACAAAACATGATTTAAGTAACTATCCTAGGGCACCTGGGTGGCTCAGCAAATTAAGCGTCTGACTCCTGCTTTCCACTCAGGTCATGATCTCAGGGTCCTGGGATCAAGCCCCGTGGTAGGCTCCACGCTCAGCTGGGAGTTAGCTTTAGATTCTCTCTCCTCGCCCTCTGCCCCTCCCCCTACTCATGCACACGGGCAGGCACACGTGCACGCTCACTCTCTGTCTCAAATAAATAAATCTTTTTTTTTTTTAAAGATTTTATTTATTTGACAGAGAGAGACAGCGAGAGCAGGAACACAAGCAGGGGGAGTGGGAGAGGGAGAAGCAGGCTCCCCGCAGAGCAGGGAGCCCGATGCGGGACTCGATCTCAGGACCCTGGGATCGTGACCTGAGCTGAAGGCAGACACTTAACGACTGAGCCACCCAGGCGCCCTCAAATAAATAAATCTTAAAAATAAATAAACAAATAACCATCATCGAGCAGAGAACAAAGCACTCAGCAGCAATTTAAATCGTGCCTGGTGGGGACACCTGGGTGGCTCAGTCGGTTAAACGCCTGCCTTCAGCTCGGGCCGTGATCCCAGGGTCCTGGGATCGAGTCCTGCATCAGGCTCCCTGCTCAGCGGGGAGCCTGCTTCTCCCTCTGCCTGCCGCTCCCCATTTGTGCCGTCTCTCTCTCTCTCACAAATAAACAGAATGTTAAAACAACAACAAACAACAAATTGAAAAGCCCAAACATTAAAAAAAAATAAAAATAAATAAATAAAAAATTAATTGTGCCCGGTGTACCTCTCCTCCCTGAACAAAAGAAATTTGTGATAATGAGTGATGTTAATCCAAGGAAAAGGTAAACCTCCATAAAAACCTAAGTTAAGGTTCTACGAGCAAAGTTCTTTCCAATGCTCTTTTAATGATTAGCCTCCAAAGTCAAGAAAGGAAAGGTTGGCAGCAGCTAAGAACAGAAGCAGTCAGCGGTGCCACGGGCCAAGGCCAGCGATGACTCAGCACACGCAGTTCCTCCGCGCGGAGGCTGGGATGAGTACTTCATTCTTATTCCGGGATGATTATTTCACTCTAGGGCCACTTCTTTTGCCTTGCTTCCCTTCAATCGATTTTGATATTATTTCACCCGGGGAAACTAGCAACACTTCAAAAAAAAAGGTTTTCTGGGAGCAAAGGGTAACTGGAGTCCTATACTTAATAATGTTTAATCAATAAATAATATTTTTTTAAAGTCGGTTGTGTACAAACCAACGCAGCTGCTGACTCAACCTGTTCACTCTCGGTGACCTGTATTTAATACCTTATCTTCTGAACTCGTGGTTAGAGAGGGAGGAGAAAATCGAGAGATGATCAGCTATGTACTCAGCTTGCTCCTCTGTAAACGGGTCAGGTCTGTGGGTAAGTATTACACAGTAAAGGGACCGTTTTGCCACGACAACAACTTTTCAATTAAGTCAAATCTCTTGTTCAGCTAACGAACATGAAATAGGTCATTCAACAATCATCCCATTTTAGAGCTGGTAGCGAGTTCTTCTAAACCAACCCCCTACTTAACAAGTGTGGAAACCACCAGCCAGGAGGGAAACACGCAAGGCGGTGCTGTCACGTGGACTCCAGGCCTGCGCTGTCCCATACGGCGGCCTCCGGCCACACGTGGCAACTGCACACTCCAAGTGTGGCCAGTCCAAACCGAATGCATCGTGAATGCAAATGCACACCCGATCTTGATTTGGGGTTTTTTTTAAAGATTTTATTTATTTATTTGACAGAAAGAGAGCACAAGCAGGGGGAGTGGCAGGGAGAGGGAGAAGCAGGCTCCCCGCTGAGCAGGGAGCCCGATGCGGGACTCGATCCCAGGACCCCGGGAGGACCCCGGGATCATGACCTGAGCCGAAGGCAGTCGCTTAACCAACTGAGCCACCCAGGCGCCCCCAATCTTGATGATTTAGTGAAAACAAAAACATAAAGGATCTCATCATTAACTCTGTATTGATTACAGTGAAATGATGATAGCTTGCCTACACTGGGATAAACAAGATCCAGCAAAGTTAATTTCATCTGATACTTTTTACTTAAAAAAAAAGTGTGGCTAGGGGGCACCTGGGCAGCTCAGTGGGTTAAGGGTAAGACTTTTGATTTCGGCTCAGGTCATGATCTCAGGGTCGTGGGATTGAGCCCTGCACTGGGCTCCACACTTAGTAGGGAGTCTGCTTGGGATTCTCTCTCTCCCTTTCCCTCTGCCCCTCCCCACTGTGTACTCTCTCTCTCTAAATAATAAATAAATTCTTAAAAAAAAAGAAACAAAGATGCCTCATGTGATGCTAGTACCAGAGCCCTGGGCCTCAGTCCTGTCTGCACACAGCTTGCGGTGCGGCCAGGGCCAGCCTCCTCCTGTATTTACGGCTCAGTTTCCTTACCTGTAGAATGAGGGCGTTAGGCCAGTGGGTCTCAACTGGGGACATCTGGCAAAGGCTGGAGACATTTTTGGTTGTTACAGTGGGCAGGTGATGCTCCAGATATCTAGTGCGTGGAGGTCAGGGATGCTGCCAAACATCTTACTATGCACAGGGCGGCCCCCATAACAAAGAATTACCTGGGCCCAAATGCCGATAGCACCAAGGCTGAGGAACCCTGTGTGAGACTGAGGTGCCTCCATAGGGCCATTCTGAGGAACTGCCAGACTGTTTTTCAAAGTGGCCGTGCCATTTCATGATCTCCGCATTTCTCCACATCCCTGCCCCTCGCATACTTTTGCCAGCCTTCAGGAGTGTGAATGGCTTTTTACAAAGTCTGTTCTATGGACAATGCCCTGGATTGTTTACAGAATACCAGGGTCATAAAGAAAAGCATTAGCCATTGTCTTACCTGGTGCCTATAATTGTACCAGCCGTTGGAACCTGCGACAATCACCACCCAGTGCCTGCCCCCATCCTCGGGATCACCCACAGGAACAGCACCGACCCCCGGGACCACGCTGAGCAACACGGCTACTTGCCAAATCATTCCAAGCCTCAGAGTCCAGCGGCAGAAATCTGGGAAGAAAAAAGCAGAGTTGAGCAAAAAAGGAATGACAGAAACAGAATACTGTTGGCCCCTAAGATTATAATCACAGCCCACGGGTCAAAAAGATAAGGCCATTTAGTTATCAGATGGAACAGCCTAAGGATAAAAATGATGACAGAGCACAAGTTTATCTTTGGCTCTGCAGCCCCTTTCCCTAGGGGGGAGAAGAATCCACCCAGCTCTCTCTCACTACAGGTTGAAGTTAAGGGTATAAAGCAAAGAATACTGGCAACAGTCTTTGGGCAACCTTAAAAGGTGTTTTTTTTTTTAAGAGATTTTATTTATTTATGAGAGAGAGAGAGAGAGGCAGAGGCAGAGGGAGAAGCAGGCTCCCCGCGGAGCAGGGAGCCCAATGCGGGACTGATCCCAGGACCCTGGGATCGTGATCTGAGCTGAAGGCAGACGCTTAACTGACTGAGCCACCCAGGCGTCCCATCCTTAAAAGGTTTTAACAAGTTTTTGTCACAGCTTGGAATACAGCAGATAAAACTCACCAACAAAATTCACCATATTGGAAAAACGTCTACCACACTGTATGAAATGTTTGCAAGAAAAGAATATACATGTAATGTGTGCATACAGAATGTGGAAGGCAGACATAAAAATTTAACAGTAGTTATTGGTTGGTGGTAGGTGGAATTCAGGATGATTTCTTCCTATTTTTTTTTACCACCATTAACAGATATTACTTACACAATAAAGTGTATAAAAATTCTATGTGTGTCCAATATAAATACTGAGGGGCGATTCCATGGTTGTAAGCGAGTTATCTGGATGCGCTCTAGGCAAACAGTGGCAGCCCAAGTTAATGTCTTTGTACATTTGTAACCCATCTACACGTAGTTAACACGGCAGGCAGAGCACAAGTTTTATTCCTTGTTTTACAGGAACGGGAGGTTAAAGCAAGAGAAGCTAACTTGTCCGATATCCAGTTAGCCAGCTCTGGTCAGAGACCCATGTCTTCTGAATTCTCAGCTCGGTCTTTCTGCTGCATGGTCCTACACTGAGACTTCATTCCTAATGAAGCACATGCCCAACTGTATACTCCGCTGCCCAAACGTCCCAAGTTTTAAAGCACAAAGGCAGTCCTCAGGCCGCGTCCTGGCCTCCTTGCATCGCTCACATCAGACCCTGCCCCGCATCCTGAATATGTTATTCTAAAAAAAACAGCCTTCCTGTGACAGATGCTAGGCCTGTCACATTAAGAGGAAAAACAGTCTCTGAGATGTAGGGACTCAGCAGAACAAAGTCCACGAGGCTGACCTCAGACTCTTCTGTCATTTGTCAAACAGTGCTCACTCACTCACTGGCTTATTCATTCACACAGCCAGCCAGAGGCTCCTGCCGGAAAACACGCTGGATGCTCTGAACGCAGTAGGGACAGGATAGGGACAGGACGAAGCCTCTGTCCTCAGCGGGCACACAGCCAGCTAAGGGATGAACCTCCTGTAAGCTTAAGAAACCATCCTTAGCATCCTGTGCCTAATACTGCTCCAACTCAAAATGGACTGAGCAGTGGGTTTCCCCCCAAAGGTGAGGGAACAGGAAGCCCTGAATCTGATAAAAGTTTAAAAACCTAAAAGCGCCTTAGGCCAGTGCTTCTCCAAACCGACTGTGACCTCCATCCTCTGGGGATGCAATTCTGATCCAGTAGGTCTGGGCTGGGCCTGAGACTCTGCATTTCCAACAGGCTACAGGCGATGCCCAGCACTCAACTTTGATGTAGCAGGGCTCTCCATTAACCTTGGCGGGCTCTTGTTCACCTCTGGTCCAAAGCCCCACGAGCCAACACTACTCCTTACCTGCCTCCGATACCCCCTTTAGGAACGCAACTCTTTTTTTAAAATTTTTATTTTAAGTAGGCTCCACGCCCAATGTGGGGCTTGAACTCACGACCCTGACATCAAGAGTCACATGCTCCACTGAGCCAGACAGGTGCCCCACCCAGGAACTCATTTCTTACTGTATAATATATACCCACATTTCTTTGGCGTCACTGCAAGACTGCCCATGGATGAACGGGTAACTACAATAAGGTACCCTAGGTTTGTTCTTAAGCTTATTCTGAAATGGCCATGCTTTTTGTTTGTTGTGTTTTGTTTTTTAGTACAGTACAGGACAGATGAGGTCAGGGAACAGACGAAGGCAGTGGACTGCCCAGGCCACCCCGGTGCCAGAACCAGCTGGCCTTAATTAACGTGTTAACGTGCACCTGAGGACGCTCTCCCAAGTCCTCCTGATGTGACCGGGGCTCACCGTAGGACTCGGAGGTAACAGCAGGGGCAACAGTGACTACAGAGGTGACCCCACCAGCAGCTCTTTGATTCTGAGCTCACCGGCGGCCTCCTGACGGCACTTGAACCTCCCTGGGAAGCCTTCCCCTGGGGCGGCAGTTGGCACACTTTTTCTCTAAAGGGCTGGACGGTAAATATTTTACCCTGCAGATCACACCATCTCCCTTACGACTGTTGGCTCTGCCGCTGTACTGTGAAAGCAGCCGGAGACCACAGGTAAACCAGTGGGTGGGGCCAGGACAGGTGGTCTCTTTGGCCCGCCCTAGGGCGCGAGAATATGCCTTCAGCCCACGCGACCAGTAAAGCCTGGCTGATTCTTATCTTCCATCAGCAATCATTATACGGGCTCCCTGGTTTACATACCAGTCTCTGAGTTTGGTTCATGTGACTGAATCATGAAGAGGCTCATTACTGGGGAGGCCCTGCCATGTGACTTTCCCCCTTCCTACTTAGGGACAAAAAGAATACATAAAACACCAGAATCACAAAGCTGGCCTGACCGTGAACCACGGAAAGGACACCACCAGCCTAACTGCCTAAATGGGCAAACACCACAGCAGGTACTGAAAAAGCACCGCCAGGTTATTTTTACAAATTCAAATTCATCTGTCATTCTTCTACTAATATGCTAGCATGCTACCCCTCAGTGAGGAAAAGTGCCTATTAAAACACAAATGATACTTTCAGTTAACGTCTGGCAATGGTTCCTGTCTATCACCTTTTTTTTCTTATAAACACAGAGTACGGTTCCTTGAACAGAATGGCAAGTAAAAAGCCTCACAGTATGACACTGATTGCAAAATGTCACTTAAAAAACACATATGTTAAGGGGTGCCTGGGGGGCTCAGTTAAGCATCCAACTCCTGATCTCAGTTCAGGTCTTGATCTCGTGAGTTCGAGCCCCGTGTTGGGCTCCACGCTGGGTGTGAAGCCCGCTCAAAATAAATGAAATTTAAAAAACACATATGTTAATACCATTTGGGGAAACATTGGGGCCTGGGGTAAAGCTGAGATGTGAAAGTAATACAATCTTTCCACTGCCCTCAGCAAGAACATGTCTCAAAGCAAGCAGCCTCACCCAGCCATTTCCTGATCAGCAATATTCTTGGCAAAGTCAAAGCCTCAAAACAAAATCACAATCTTGCAACATAACATACCTTTGATTCTTGTTCTATCAAAGAGAAAAGTTCAGGAAGACAAAGTAAGTGATTCCTGCTGAGCTAGCTCTTCGGGATAGCTATTTCTGCAGTCTCCCCACCCATCCATCCAACATCCAACAAACACAGCCTGAGCACCCACTAGGTGCTCACAGGCACCCAACAGGGAACCAAATGACAGAACCCTTCACTGAGCTGACATTCCAGCGGGAAGAGACACACCATTTAAATCCACACATTGTCAGAGGGGATGAGTGTTAAGGAAAAATATAAGGCAGGAGGAGTCGTCCAGTAGGAGTGGGAGGCATCATTTTTCAAAATGGAAAGACTTGAAGGAGACGAGGAAGCCCACCCATCTCTAACAGCAAAATGCTGGAAGCAATATACATGGTCATCGACAGAGGGCTGTCTAGCTAAATCAGTTATGGTACACCCTTATGATGGGACACTGTGGAGCCTTTAAGAAGAGCAAGGTGGATCTCGATGTGCCGAGAGTGGAAAGATCTCCAAGGGGACTGTAAAGTATGTATGCCGAGTCTGCTAACCATTTGTGGGGAGAAAATGACAGACAGGTGTGACCCTAACCAGGGGAGAAAAGGTGTCCCCCACAGCAACGCGTGTTGATATGCTGCACGGGTTTCTGCAATAAGCCATGCAATGTATGCTTCACACAATCCTCACAGAAGCCAGTGAGCCAGCCTCATCGCTCTGTTCACGGAGCTGAGAAAAGAGAGTCTGGGCAGAGAGAAATGTGCTGGTAACTGCTGGGGCTGACACACAGAAATGTTCCAGAGACTGCTTTTTCTACTACACCCCCTCGCTTGTCACAAAAAGAGTTGTTCATGTGAAGGTCTGCGAGACCAGGTAACCAAAAGTGGGCACACAACACGCCCCACTCAGGGCCCAAACCCTTCCTCCAGCAGGTCACCCCCCCACCCCCCAACCAGGCTCTTTGCCACCCTACTATTTTAAGGCACTTGTGTGCAATGTGTATAAAGAGCTCTCCTCTTAGAAGAGCCCTTCAAAGGAAAACCTGAACCACACAAGTCAAGATCAACGGCCAACCCTTTACGAATGAATTTTGCCAGCCTCCAATGACAAGTCCTCTGCTGTTCCCATTGGTCCTGCATCCCTCTCAGGCTACAGGGCTACACAAGGTCAGTAATTCCATTAAAGGACTCCACTTGACTTAAAGAAGTATGCTAGCAAGTGAGGTTCAATTCATTTGAGAGGTTTGGGACAGAATGCCCATTCTAGATAAACTGTCACCAGCAATACAAGTAATGAGGCCCCAATCACAGGACTATCAAAGTCAAGTTCAAACCAAGGTCTGACACCAAAGCCTATATCTTAACTACCATCAGGTGTGAACTCTCACTGCCAGTCCTGATTTGCTACTGGTTCTGGGTTGGGAACAGGGATCCATCAAAGCCGAGCAAAGCAGCTAGCTAGAAAATGACATCTGAAGAGAGCCTTCCAAACCTGAAGGTCTTTGATCCTGCTCTTTACTCTCCAGGGGCTTACAATAAGATCAACATAAGTGGACCCTGACTGACCACATGCAAGAGAGACAAGGAGAGATGATAAGGACCCCTCCTTGACCCAACTGAGTCAAGCTCCTCTGAGCCCCCATCTCAAGTAGGTCTTGGCCTGCTAAGTTCAGTTTACCAAGAATCCCATGAGAATTGCCCACCTTTGATATCTAATCAAGGTCCCTTGTAATTTTCCATCCACTGACCCTCTCAGCCTGCCCATAAATCCCAACTATCCTTGCTGTATTCGGAGTTGAACTCAGATCTACACTGAAGTATCTGTCCCTAATATAATGGCTGGAATAAAACCTGTCTTGCTGTTTTTAACAAGGGTCTAGTGCAATTTCTCTAACACAGGACACACAGCTAAGTCAGGGGAGACCCTTCCCTCTCTGGGCCTTAATTGTCTGTGCAATGGGATGGTAGAACTGAATTATTAAGGGCAGATTCAGTTCTCAAACCTTTTAACTTCCTGTTTTACGACTGAGATTAAAACAAAATCCAGGGGCGCCTGGGTGGCTCAGTCAGTTAAGCCTTTGCCTTCGGCTCAAGTCATGATCCCAGGGTCCTGGGATCGAGTCCCGCATCCAGTTCCCTGCTCAGCGGGGAATCTGCTTCTCTCTCTACCCCCCCGCCCATGCGCATTCTCTTTCTCACAAAAATAAATTTTAAAAAATTTAAAAAAAAAAAAGGAAAAACAAAATCCAACTAGCTCTTATCGCAAATGAAAACTATTTTATTAAGGTTAATCAATATTTTTCCTACAGGGAAAATTTCTGATTCAGTGGCAAACTGGATTCTAGATTATAGCATGTCCTTTAAGGTACCTAATTTTGACTCTATGCAATTTTTTTCTTTACATCTCTGTAAACTGGGTAACAGCAATGCAAACAATTCTTATCTAAAGACATACAAATGAATTCTGTAAAGCGGAGGCTGGGTTGATTTCCGGTTGTAGAAAGAAGCCAGTTTTGCCTGCCATTTGCCCATTCATTTCATTATTTCTGACCCTGGAGTCTCCTTTGATCTGGCTGCAACCATCACACTACATTTCCTCATTATAAGTTAAATGTAATCTTTAGTACTTGCTCACTTTTATACCTGTATCGAGTGATGGCTTTACCTTTTTTAAAAATTATCTTTTGGGCGCCTGGGTGGCTCAGTCAGTTAAGCACTGACTCTTAGTTTCAACTCAAGTCATGATCTCATGGGTCATGGGATTAAGCCCTGGGGTTGGGCTCCACACTCAGCGGGGAGTCTACTTGAAGAGTCTCTCCTCTGCCCCTCCCCCTCACTCTTTCTTAAATAAATAAATCTTTTTACAATTATCTTTTAACATTACAAAAAGTATAAGTAACTAAATCATTTTTCCAAATAGACACAATCGATAAACACTTTTAAAATCTCCTAATGGTTAGAAGAATTTTGGAATCTAGCAAAGTAAAATTTGCCCAGTGGTAAACAGCTTTTCCACATTTTTATTTTCAGTTATCTGACACTTGAATCCCTTTTACCACAATTACTATTTTTGAAACCTGGTTTCAATGTAGTTTGTAATATTTTCCCACAATGACTGAATGACTTTTCTAGCTAGATGTGAATTCTTAAGCTAAATTTTGTTATAAGTTATTCAAGAAATTGAAAGGTAAACATCAAATTATAGAAATGTACTAAGTACAATGTAAAACACCTGTTACCTATCATCGAGCCCATGAACTGTTAATATTTTGCAAATCTGAGAACTCTCTCCCCATAAAACAAATACAATATTAGATGAAATTCCTTCCCATGCCCCGTCCCATTCTCCCCACCACCAGAAAATAACCATGATCATAAGTTAACATTTCTTGGGCGCCTGGGTGGCTCAGCCGGTTAAGCGACTGCCTTCGGCTCAGGTCATGATCCTGGAGTCCCGGGATCGAGTCCCACATCGGGCTCCCTGCTCGGCAGGGAGTCTGCTTCTCCCTCTGACCCTCCTCCTTCTCATGCTCTCTGTCTCTCATTCTCTCTTGCAAATAAATAAATAAAATCTTTAAAAAAAAAAAAAAAAAAAATAAGTTAACATTTCTTTTTCTTTCTTTCTTTTCTTTTTTTTTTTTTTTTTGGTGCAAAAAGGTGATTTTATTAAAGCATGGGGACAGGACCCATGGGCAGAAAGAGCTGCATAAGTTAGCATTTCTCTTCATTCACTTTATTATACTTTTAAAACATATATGTCCACTTTATAAACATTTCCTTCTAAGGGACATTTAGGCAGTTTCAAAAATTTATCATTATAAATAACGTTGCAGTAAACATCCTAATACTCCTCTCCTCACAAACAAATGTCTCTGTTTCTCTAGGCTACTTTCTAGAAGTGGAACCACTTGATCCTAAGATATACACACTCATTGTTTTAAAAGATTTTATTTGACAGACAGAGAGCACAGGCAGGGGGAGCGGCAGGCAGAGGGAAAGGGAGAAGCAGGCTCCCCGCTGAGCAGGGAGCCTGATGTGGGGCTCGATCCCAGGACCCTGGGATCATGACCTGAGCCAAAGGCAGAAGCTTAACTGACTGAGCCACCCAGGCGCCCCTATACATACCCATTTTGCTAGTAGCTATATAGTTCTATGATACACTTCTACCAGTAGTGAATCTTTTCCTCAAATACCTATCATCTCTTAATAGTATGGAACTTACAATTCATAACCTGATGGATATAAAGTGACCTAATTATGGGTTCAATTTGCATTTCCTGGATTACAAGAGAATTTGAGTCTTCTCATATGCTTAACCATTCAGATTTCAACACCTCAATACATGTGACAATTACCCCCATCATAATCTGGGATTTGAATTATGGTCTACAAAGCAACTTCTGCAGTTAAAAAAAAAAAAAAGTGCTGGGCAGTTCCTCAAAAGATAGTCATAGGTCAGAAAAACAGTATTCACTTCAATATACTTTTACTGAACAATACTAGGTATGGTGTATATTATCTCCCTAACAGTTCAAAATTTTTTCTCCTCTCTTCTCCTTTCCCACCGCAACGTCTTTAAAATCCTTTAAAAGGCTCAGCAATTCTCCTGGGAATTACTGCAGGTGCTCCCTACTGGGACCTCTCTCCAATACTTTTCCACACTACACAACTACCTAAGATACACATCTACTAAATTCAGCTTTCCGGGGGCATCTGGGTGGCTCAGTCGGTTAAGCGTCTGCCTTCCGCTCAGGTCCTAATCTCAGGGTCCTGGGACTGAGCCCCGAGTCGGGCTCCCTGCTCAGTGGGGAGACTGCTTCTCCCTCTGCAGCCTCCACCCCTGCTCATGCTCTCTCTCTCTCTCAAGTAAATAAATAAAAATATTTTTAAAAAAATAAATGCAGCTTCCCAAGCTTTCAGGACAAAATCTAAATTTCCTACAGCAGCACAGAAGGCCCTGCAAGATGCACCACTCTATTCTTATGAAAGAGAGCTCATGAAATTCACCACCCACATGAAATCCCTTGTTCCAACCAGGCTCCAAGACCGTGGTCCAAAATCAGTGGCTCTTTCCATGCCTTCACCATGCTGTTTTCCAGGTGAAACATTCTTCTCCATCACACTAGCTCCTCCCATCCCTCAAACTCCATTCAGGCGCTTCTCTGCAAAGTTCTACCTCTTCCCACAAATAAGGATTAGATGCTTCCAACAGGGTTAGATGCTGCCCCTGCGCAAACCTGTAACTGGAATGATTCTCTATAGACTGTCTCTCCCCTTTAAAAAAACCCCAGCTCAGTAAGTAAGGCTCAATGAACATTTGTTAACGAATGGAACCCTACAGTAAAAAAGCTGAGCTCCTCCACTCTCTACGTACCACAGGGCAAGTCTCAAACTCCGGGCATTTATTTTCATCTATAAAATGAAGCCCATGATACAAAGTTCCTTCTTCCAGGCCCCAGATTCTACAATTCTTGGCATGGAATAACCCATGTACATCTAACCTCCCCTCTAATAGTTAAGGGGCAGGGGGCCTAATCAAACTTTCACTTTCACGCTTTAAGTGAATCACCCTGTGAGTCCCACCAGCTCAAGCCTCTGAGAACTAGAGCATCCCTAACTTCTCAGAAGGGATCTTTTTACACGTTTGGGTACTTCTGCTGTTGTAGTTACCTGCTTTTCCCCTTGGCTACGGAGGACTGAGTGGAAATGGGTGCAATCCTACACATTACAAGCACCTAGAGCCTGAACTGCTCCTAGGTTGTGAAGGTCGGAACCAAGCGCCAGACCCTGCCCGGCACGCCCTGGCGGTGGGACCTTAGCCAATACCCTCTCCCCGCGCCCGTCTCCCCTGCGCGCGGAGGAAGCGCCTGGGCTTCCAGCCCGAGCTCGCGCCAACAGAAGAGAGCCCCCAGCAGCCCACGACCACCCCTCGGGAGGGCGGGCTGAGAGGTCGCAGCATTTCCCTTGGGATTCACCGTTTCCCGGAATGCTCTTTCGCAGGGTGAGAAGCGGCTTACTCAGGGCCGCGGGAGCTGAAAACCCCGCCGGTGAGGCCCAGAGCCGCGGCACACAGGCAGCCCTGGCCCGGACCCCCGGCTGGGGCTCGCGGTTACCTGTGGCGGAAGACCGCGGCGGCGGCGCGAGGCGGCAGGACCGTGGGAACTCGTCGCGACGCGCAGCCTCAAACGCGCCTCCTCGTGATGTCCGCCCTGCAGTGATTGCGGAGCCTCCCCTGGCTCCAGGCCTTAATGGCCTAGGGCGCTGCGTTGATTGGTGGAACTTCGGGGCGGGCATCTGCAAAAGCCAATGGGAGAACGAGCAAGGCGGGGCCGGCGAGCCAGAGGGCCTACAAGTCCCAGCATGCAAGAGCCAGAGCTTCTGGGCCCACAGCCCTGCGGACCCTGGGAGCCGCTTGAGCAATGAAATGCGGGTGAGGGGGCCCGGGGTACGTGGGGCTTGCCTGGAAACGCAGCAATTCCAGAAGTGTCCACCGAAGGATCAAAATCAGCGCGCGGGGCACTTTAACCCACTGGTTTCCGAACTTGTAGCACTTTGGAATCATCTAGGGAAACTTCAAAAATCCCGATGTCCCTGTGTCGGTGAGTTCCTTGGTCTGCACGTGTTCTGGGTCTTGGAATCTTTAAGGATCCCCCGGTGATCGAATGTGCAGGTCCATTTAATCCTCGAGACAACCTTATGAGAAATACGCACTCTTATTGTGGTCCCTGCTTTACAGTTAGGACGACTGAGGGAGAGTCAGCCGTGGAAAGTAAATTAATCTTCGGAAGACCGCATTAGCTCTGAAGTGGCGGGGCCAGAACCCACACCCAGGCAGTCTATCTAGTTCAGAATCCTGTCCTCTTCATCCCTATGCAATGCTATTTTTCAAATGTTTGGTATTATTATCTCACAGGGAAATGGGGAAACTATACGTATCTGTGCCGTGGGGTAGAGCACAGTAAATTGAACTGAGTGCAATTGATGTGAGAGAATTAAGTGCCGTCCTGCCCAAGCACATCAAGTGTAAGATGTAAGGGCTGCATTCACAGGTTGTCTCACTTGATCTTCTTTTATAATCTTTCTTTTTTTTTTTTTTTTTTTTACAGTAGGTCAAGCGAGAGCATACTGCCCTGAGCCTGCTCCCTATTTTTGTAAATAACGTCTGTGAGAACACAGCCATGCCCACGGGTTTTGGTATTATCTCTCGCTGTTTTTACCAACAAGGCAGAGTTGAGTAGTTATACAAGAGACAAGATTTTGGCCCACAAAATCGAAAATATTTACTGTCTGACCATTTACACAAAGAAGTTGCCAACCCTGAGTTAAGTTCTTCTCCACACTCTTAGCTGGGAGGTGACCATAGTCTTATTCAGACCCACCTCTGTCCAAGTCCATAGCGAAGTCTCATGACCAGTATACTTTCACAGTCTTCCTCAGTGGGGAGTGGTAGGAGTTCATTCAACCATTTATTCAAGAACACATTTAGTGGATGTCCCTTATGTGCCAAGTGCAGCTGATTATTGAGAGAAATTGGATTCCTTTTTTTTTTTTAAGAGAGAGAAGAGAGAGCCAGCGGGGGGAGGCAGTGTTGGAGGGGCAGAGGGCAAGGGAGAGAGAGAATCTCAAGCAGGCTCCACGCTCAGTGCAGAGCCCCAAATGGGGCTTAGTCTCCCAACCCTGAGATCATGACCTGAGCTGAAATCAAGAGTCGGACACTTAACCGACAGAGCCACCCAGGTGTCCCGAGAGAAGTGGGATTCTGTTCTTTCCCTTGGGAATTCACTGTCTAATAAGAGAGGAACAGGGTGTCCTTAACCACTTCCTCAATTCACCCAGAATAAATGGTGGCCTTTGGTTGGGTTTTCACAGGTGAAATGGAACAGAAGTGGTGGCCTGATGCCAGGCATGTTTAGGCAAATGAGGTCCAGGGATAGCCCCCTCAGACTCCCTCAGCAGCACGGTGAGCTGAGAGCTGAGAGTATGGGACAAGAGAAGGCGGCTGAAAAATAAGGACCGGTGGGTGGCTGGGAGTTGGCAGGGAGTTCCCGTGGTAATGGTCAGGAGAGCCTCAGAAGAGACTCAGGAGAGCCTCAGAAGAGACTCCTATGAAGTCCCAGACCCCTGCTCCTTCTCCTTAGTTCAGAAGAGACTGCACTTGTAGGCCAGCCACAAGGAGGAGGCTGAGATGAGAGGGGCTTGGAGGGAGAAGTGGGTGCACATGGTGGGCTCTGCCATCAAGCTACCTGGATTCCGATCCCAGCTCCAGCACGTACAAGCTGTGGGACCTGAGCAAGTTACTTAATTTCTCAGTGCCTGTGTTTCCTCAACTGTAAAATAGAACAGCACCTACTTCTCTCGGTAAATTGAATGAAACACACTGCTTAGCATCTAGTAAGTGCCCCATGAATAGCAGCTACCTGCAGGGCTAAGAGCATGATGAGAAAAGGAAGATAGGAATCTCTGACCTTGGGCACTGCTGTGCTCTGAGACTACACACAGAATGGAATGGCGGCATGGTGTGGGAAGGGCAGCACCAGTGGGGGGGCCAGGAGCCAAGGCACCAGAAAAAACCCCAGGGCGGCAGGAGGGTGGCAGGCTCCCTGTAAACATATAGGCATGAGGACAGCCCCCCCCCCTCAAATGTCCCCAGTGAAATTCTCACCAGGAAAGTCACAGTGTGGGGCTCAGAGGTTAGTGAGGCTCAAGCCAGATACAAATCTGTGATACCACAAGACTGTGGCAGATAACCCAACCACCAGAGATAAGAGCCCTGAGGAGCCATTTCAGATTCCGTCTTTTTCTATCTAATGGCGAGAGACTAAGTGAGAGGTTCAGATCATAAAGCAATAAGCGCTGGAGAGAGTAGGAAAAGAAATTGATTAAGTTTAGAGCAGGTTTCTGCACCTCAGGATGACTGACATTTGGAGGCTGGGTAGTTTTTTGTTGCGTGAAGGAAGTTGGGGGGCTGTCCTGCACCTCATAGGACATCTAGTGGCATCAGCGTCCCTGGGGGGCTACCCACCTGATGCCAGGAGCTCCCTTCCCTCAAGTTGTGACAATCAAAAATGTCCCCAGACATTGCCAAAAGCCTTCTGGGGGAAGGAGGGGCAAAATCTGCATGCACACCCCGCCCCCCCTTCCATGGTGAGAACCACTGGTTCTCAGGACTCAACATTCATTCATTCATTCATTCATTCATTCATTCATTCTGTTTGATAATGATGGTCAAAGGCATGGACTCTCTCCAGACGTCCTGGATTTTGACTCCATCTCTGACACTTCCTGGCTGTGGGGTCCTGGACACTGTCTTCACTCATCTGTGTTTCATAGGGTTGTTGTAAAGTTCAAACGAATTGATATATAATGAACGAACTCAGAACAGATTCTGGTCAGGTGTCAGCTATTTCTCGAGTGCATGGGAAGTGCTAGGCACTAACCCGAGCCCTGAGGATCCCTGCAGTCAACTGTTCCCACCACAGACACACTAACCTTTTGTATGAAAATATTTCAACTGCAATATGTAATATTCTTGATCTAAATAAAGGGGTAAACTGAGGCAAGCTCAAAAAGGAGGAGTTTATTTGGGAAGAGCAGAGGAATTGCAATTTGAGATAAGCAGACTGTTGCAAGCTACAGGCGAGCGCATTGAGGGTTTGGGGTAGGTTGTATTTGTGGGCAGGGAATGTAAAGAGAGGAACGTTCAGCCAGAAGTCAATTAGACTCAAACACACATGGAGACCAGCTTTGAAAATGAAGGGGTCCAGGACAGGCCCCCAGATTGTGCCACTTTGGCACGTGGATTGTCTTGAGCTGAAAGCACTGTGGGCCCAAGAGAAACTTTTATCCCTCCCTTAACAATGCAGAAGAATCTAAATTAAGGGCCTTTCCCCAAATAAGAGTTATTAACAGAGATAAATTTCATCTGAGTGACCCAACTGCATGGTAGGGCAAACATCTAATAACCAAACATCAGCTCCTCTTCTCACCCTGTGAAGTGCATTCCTTTCCTATGAAGTCCCAGACCCCTGCCCCTTCTCCTTAGTTCAGGATGACATATATACCTCATTTTACCTGTCTTTGCAGTGCCCATGTCTGTGTGGATTCCCCATACGTACATCATTAAATTTGATTTTCTCCTGTTAACCGGTCTCATGTCAATTTGATTCTTAGTCCAGCTAGAAAGATCTTTGAGGGGACCAGAATTCTTGCTCCCTGACATAGTAAAATACATATAACATAAAATTTGCCACTTAAACCATGTTTACATGTACAGTTTAGTAGCATTAATCATGTTCACATTATTGTGCAACGAATCTACTTCTAAAACTTTTCATCATCTTAAAAATCATTCCGTCCTTCCTCGAATAAACTCCTACCTGGCTAACATCAGCTGACTCCTGCTTATTCCCATGACCTCACTTCCTGTCACAAGACTCACTCGCTCCAGCCCTCGTGGCCTTCTTGTCTGCCTATGCAAGTCCCTCTTCCTGGCACATCCTTCCTCTTCCAGTCACGCAGCTCCTGAGAGATGACATCCTGGCACGATATGGCACGATAAAGATTGCTGTGGTCCTAAACTCGGGAGGGGAGGGGCACCATCTCTTCCTGGTTGTTTTTGAAGGATTTCCAAGCAATCAATAAGCATTTATTTATTAACAGGTAGGCAGTATTCTTAGAATGGCCCCCCAAGAACCCTCACGCATGTATAATCTCCTCCTCCTGCAGGATGGGTGAAACGTCTGAATAGGATATATTAAAGTGGTAACAGCAGGCCCAAAATAGAGTATCAGATCTAGCGAGAGGCATGTGAGCCTTCTCCAGAGGTCTGGTGAGGACTCAGTAAATGCCAGGCAATGATAGAGGAGGAAGAGGTTCTAAGGTAATCAGAAACAGGTCTAAAGTCAAGGACTAGGGCGCCTGGGTGGCTCAGTTGGTTAAGCGGCTGCCTTCGCCTCGGGGTCGTGATCCCAGAGTCCTAGGAGGGAGCCTGCTTCTCCCTTTCCCTCTGCCCACCCCCCTTGTGCTCTCTCTCTCTCATTCTCCCTCTCTCTCAAATAAATAAAATCTTTAAAAAATAATAAAGTCAAGGACCTCAGAATCCCAATTTTTAAATGTCTTTTTCCCCTTTAGCATTAAAGCTTTCATGTTTTCTTAACCCTCACTCAAGACCTGTTAGCAGACTATTATTTTATCACTTAGTTCTCAATAAAGGATTAATTAATAACATCTATGCAGTAGGGCTATTACTATTCCCATTTTACAGATGAAAAAAATGAAGGCTCAGAGAAATTAAATAGGCGGCCCAAAGTTCGGAAGGGAAATAAACCCAGAGAGCAGGGCTCAAGAATCAAGCTGAGCTGGGACTTTTCTCCCCCAGGTTTGCTGTCAAGGTTGTGTTTCATTACCTGGTGGGGTATGCTTTTCAGAAGGACCAAGGCAGAAATTCTGACTGGCCTTAATACAGTTGGTTCCTAAGTAGAAGACACTGTGAATTGTATAAATGAGCAGGGGTGTGTGTGTGTGTGTGTGTGTGTATAATTACAAGGCTTATGGCAAAATCTGTGGCCCACCCAAAGGAAACCCACACTTTTTCAGATTCATTTCTGGCCACATTGTATGTCACCACCACTGTTCTCTCTTCTTTTACTTTTAATTCTCCTCCACCCCCAAAGTTACTCTTTTAATGTAAAAATGGGTGCCTGGGAAGAAAAGACTTGATTTTGTAAAGTCAGGTTCCGGTGCAATGCTGTGTATCTCAGGCGCTTGCCATGAATGTGGAAAAAATATGTAAAGGCGTCTTGTTTGTGGCAGGCAACACTGTGGACAATGAATTACATGACCCTTTTAAGATGACCTTCCATCAGAATATCCTAGGAAGACAGGGATGTCCCTAGGAATTGTCATAGATTAGTTTCCTAGAAGCAAAGCCTGAGAGACGATTCTTGTGCTAATAAGCTGTAGAGGGCACACTCTGGGGACAAACCTGGAGGAGAGTGTAGGATGGGGACAGGGCAAAGGAAGAGGCTCTGCAAAGATGTGGGTTCAGGAAGAAGCAGACCTCAGCCTGATCCCATCAAGAACCCTGAAGCACAACTGTACCATAGAGGTTTTTCTACCCAGAGGCAAGAGGACTAGAGCTGTTCATTCCCACATCAGCCAGTCATTGGCCATGAAAAGGGTGACTTCCCAGGCCTCTCCTGGCAGGGGACATCTTCCCTCAGCCAATGGCAGAGTGGGAACGGAGCAGGGCACCAAGAGTTACCCACTACACTGGGACCATCACAACTTACGTGTGATACTAAAGTCAGGTATGTATAATAGTTTGCTGGTTGTACTGTTATGTTTGTTTATTTGCTTTTAATAGACTTTATTTTTTTAGAGCAGTTTTAGGTTCACAGCAAAATTGAGCAGAAAGTACAGAGAGTCTCTATATATGTCCCCTATCCCCCACGTGCGCACGGCCTCCCCAACTATCCACATCTTGGTCCGTTTATTACAATCAATGACCTTACGCTCATACATCATCATCACCCAAAGTGCACAGTCCACATTGGGCTTCACTTTTGGTGTTGTACCTTCTACGGATTTTGACAAATGTATAATGACATGTATCCACCATTTTAGTATCAAACAGAATAGTTTCACTGCCCTAAAAATCCTCTGTACTCTGCCTATTCATCCCTTCCCTCCTCTAACCCCTGGCAACCACTGATCTTTTTACTGTCTCTATAACAGTTTCGCCTTTTCCAGAATGTCATATAGTTGGGATCCTCTGGTATGTAGCCCTTTCACACTTCCGGCTGCTTCTTTTTTTTTTTTTTTTTTTTTTAAGTAATCTCTACACCCAACGTGGGGCTCGAACTCACGACCCCCAGATCAAGAGTCACACACACTCCACCAACTGAGCCAGCTGGGCACCCCAGAATGGCTTCTTTCACTTAGTGCTATGCATTTACGTTTCTTCCATGTCTTTTCACGGTTTGATAGCTCATTTCTTTTTAGTGCTGAATACTGTTCCATGGCCTGGATGGACCACAGTTAGTTTATCCATTCATCTACTCAAGGACATATTGGTTGTCTCCAGGTTTGGCAGTTATGAACAAAGTTGCTGTAAACATCCATGTGCAGATTTCACGCAGCGGTAATATCAAGGAGTGCAATTGCTGCATCCTATGGCAGGAGTGTGTTTAGTTTTGAAAGAAAGTGCCACGGTGTCTTCCAAAGTGGCTGTACCTGTTCCATCCTGCATCCTCCCCAGCAATGAACGAGCGTTCTCTCCTACCTCCTCACAAGCACGTGGTGTCGTCAGTGTTTGTGCTTTAGGCCATTCTAACAGGCGTGTATCGGTATCTCATTGTTGTTCTAATTTACAATTCCCTAGTGACACATGATATTGAACATCTTTTTTATATGTTTATATACCATCCCTGTATCTCCTTTGGTGAGGTGTCTGTCCAGGTCTTTTAACCATTTTTTTAAAGATTTTATTTTTAAGTAATCTCCACACCCTTCAGGCTCGAACCCACAGCCCTGAGATTAAGAGTCGCATGCCCCACCCACTGAGCCAGCCAGGCGCCCCTTGACCATTCTTTTCTTAATTGTGCTGTTCATTTTCTCATTGCTGAGAAAATGATGTGAAGAGTTCTTTGTGTATTCTGGATAAGTCCTTTATCAAATATGTCTTTTGCACATATTTTCTCCCAGTCTATGGCTTGTCTTTTCATTCTCTTGATTTATTTATATTTTTTAAAAGTGTTTTGCTCAACACGGATGAACCTTGAAAACACTATGGTAAGTGAAAGGAGCCAATTACAGAAGGCCATATTGCCTCATTCCATTTATATGAAATGTCCACTAGGCATATCATAGAGTTAGAAAACAGTGGTTGCCAGGGGCTGGGAGAAAATGGGGAGTGACCATTAACATGTAGTTTTCTTTTGGGAGATGGTTCTAAAATTAAATATTGGTGATGGAGGCACAACTATGAAATACTAAAAGCCACTTTACACTTTAAAAGAGTGATTTTTGTGCTATATAAATTATAATAAAATTGTTACTTTTTTAAAGTTTGTGCTATAGAGCTAAGAGGTGTACAAATTTTATTTTATTTTTTTTTAAAGATTTTATTTATTTATTTGAGAGAGCAAGAGAGAGCATGAGCCGGGGTGGGGGAAGGGCAGAGGCAGAGGGAGGGGCAGACTCCCTGCCCCCAAGCAAGGAGCCAGTCACAGGGCTTGATCCAGGGATCATGACCTGAGCGGAAGGCAGAGGTTAACCAGCTGAGCCACCCAGCTACCCCGGTATACAAATTTTAGCTGAATATTTTCCATAGACATTTTTAATAAAAAATTGGGTTTCAGGTCAGAATAGGACTTCCATATTTACATAACTTCAGTATCACTCTCCATCTCATTAATGCTCCCTGTATTTTATGCATCCTTCAAAACTGCCTCCAGTCCTTTCTGGAACAAGACTGGGTGTAAATAAAAAGACAAAGACAGAAATATCTGATTCACCTTTACGTTCCCCAAGTGCCTTGACCCTTGGGAGTCCGGAGATTTTCACAGGTGCCTTTGCAGTATATTTTCAGAAGCAAGAGAGAAACTGAGAATGTCACGTTGGGGTCCATCCCCAGGGGTTACAAGTCACATGTCGCACTCTGCTGCGCGTCTTGGGGAAGTGCCCTCCGTTACCAGCACACACAGTCAACATCTCCTTTGGGCCAGTAAGCACTTCTTAGTCATTTGGCAGATGCACTTGAGGACCTTTGACTGCCATGTGATGCTGTGGACTGGTCTGGGTCAGGTGACTTACTCAGATGAATCCACCCAGTGGAGCCAAGCATTTCCTTTAAACTGTGTCCTTGGCAAAGCCGCTCAACATGTTGACCTGCCCAGAATGTCATACCTCACTGTGTGCTGATGGGCAGATTGGCAAAGAGTTCTTAGGCTTCCGGAATCAAAAGGCCCCTGGTGGGGGATGCAGTAAGAGTGGAAACAAACGAAGGACCCAGAAGCTGGCTAGGCAACATTGCACAGGGTGCTCCACCGCCATAGCCCTTCAATACCTTCTTTTTTTTTTTAAAGATTTTATTTATTTATTCATGAGAGACAGAGAGAGAGAGAGAGAGGCAGAGGGAGAAGCAAGCTCCCAAGGAGCAGGAAGCCCGATGTGGGACTCGATCCCAGGACCCTGGGATCATGACCTGAGCCGAAGGCAGATGCTTAACCATCTGAGCCACCCAGGTGCCCCCGCCCTTCAATACCTTCTTATCTTGAAAATGAGAGAGTTGAATTCAATGATCCCTCAGACCTCTTCCTACTTTAACAGATGAGCTGGTCCAGGGCTTCCCAAACTCTTGGATTTCACAGATCAGCACAGTTTTTACAAACATTCAAGAATTGACACAGGGTGTTAGGGGCGCCTGGGTGGCTCAGTTGGTTAAGCGGCAGACTCTCGATTTCCGCTTAGATCATGTGATCTCAGGGTCCTGGGATCAAGCCCCGTGTTGGGCTCCATGCTCAGCGGGGAGTCGGTTTGGGGCTTCTCTCTCTCTCCCTCTGCCCCTCCCCTTGCTCATGCACTTTCTCTCTCTAAAATAAATAAATCTTAAAAAAAAAAGAAGAATTGACACGGTGTTTACTTTTTACTTTACAAGGAAGGGTAATGAAAAACTATTATTATTACTGCCATTTTCGATCACATCATTTTCAGAAAGGAAAGATACATTAACTTAAAAAAGTAGGGAAAAAATCATCTCAGGATGAAAGACAGTCCTTGTTAAGAAAAGAGACTTCAGCATAAGTACTGTATACTGGTTCTGTCTTCCTCATTAAAAAAAAAAACAGCTTTATTGAGATATAATCTGCATATCAAACCTTTTTTTTTTTTTTTAAATAGGCTCCACAATGGGCATGGAGTCTAACACCGGGCTTGAACTCGCAACCCTGAGATCAAGAGTGAGGCACTTAACCAACTGAGCCACCCAGGCGCCCCTCAATTCATTCAAGTGCACAATTCCATAATTTATAGCAAATGTATAGAGTTGTGCAACCATCCCCACAATCTAATTTTAGAACATTTCCATCACCCCCAAAAGATCCCTTATGCTCATTTGCAGTCACTCCCCATTCCCACCCACACTCCCAGGTCTGGGTGTGTCCTTATGTGGTAAGAAACTTTGCAGACATGATTAAGGATCTTCAGATGAGGAAATTATTTTGGATTATCAAAGTGGGCCCGATGTAATCACAGAGTCATTGTAAAGGAAAAGGGGAGATAAAAGAAAGTGTCAGGTGATGCAGCATGAGAAAGACTCGTCTGGCGCTGGCTATTGAAGATGGGGGGAGGCCATGAGTCAGGGAGTGAAGGCAGCCTCTGGAAAAGGCAAGGAGTTGCCTCCTAGGGCCTCCAGAAGGAATATAATCCTGCCAATACCTTGATTTTAAACCAGTGAGACCCATTTTGGACTCCTGACCTTCAGAACTATCAGAGAATAAGTTTTTGTTATTTTCAACGGTCACGTTAATGGTACAGCAGCCATAGGAAACCAACACACTGGATCGTAAGGTAATCCTAGCTTCACTTTCATGTTACAGACTCATTTAGGGACACATTGGTGGATGGGCTTAAGAGCACAATTTGCCAGGTGTAATGGTTCAAATCCAGCTCTACTACTTATTGTATGCCATCTTGAGTAAGTTCTTCAAGGTTGTGCATTCCTCAGCTGCTCCATCTATAAAATCGAGTTAATAAAAATACCACCCTTGCATTCTGTTATGAGGATTAAATGAATTAGTTGAGTGGGACTTAGTATAACATCTGGCATGTGGGAAGCACTACACAGAATAATTTACTCTTATCATTACTCACGTGGTCTTCCCCAAACCAAGTAAATAATAATAACCTGTCCTAGAGGTGAAATGAAAAATCTACTTAAACCTTTCAAAAGATGTTTTCTTCCTCCCAGCAAGCCAATTAAAATCTCTAAGTTCTTTTTAAAAATTTTTTTTAAAGATTTTATTTATTTGAGAGAGAGAGAGAGAAAGAGAGAGCACAAGCAGGGGGAGAGGCAGAGGAAGAAGCTGAGCAGGAAGCCTGACTTGGGGCTCAATCCCAGGACCATGAGATTATGCCCTGAGCCAAAGGCAGAGCAACTGAGCCACCAAAGCACCCTAAAATTTCCAAGTTCTTAAGACCAAGTTTGCCCTAGAGCTCAAGCTAAAGGCTTCAAGAAAGTCCCCTCCTTAGAGAATTATCTTTGAGAAGAATGCTTTGCCCAAGCTCCTAGCTGTGGAAGACGTTGGAGCTCCAAAAAGCTCTTGGCAGTTCTAGTCCCTTCCAGCACATCTGGCTCAGAAATCACTGCTTCGTCCATGGACAGCAATGTGTTATGTGTTTTAATCCAGTCCCTCAAAACATTCTTAAGCACCTAGCAAATGTTGGCTGAATACCAAATAAATAAATGAATGGGAGCTGACCAGAAGAGACCTCTGGTTCAAACTTCTGGTGATCTTCTTTCCAGAATAGATGAAGACCCTTTTTTGCCCTTGGGTATAAAATTTTGGAACTGGAATAACTTTGGAGGTGATATGGCCCAGGACCCTGGTTTTGCAAATAAAGGAACTGGGATACTGAAGGAAACATGACACCTAAGAGTATGCGGCAAGTTGGCCACCAAGCAAGACTTGAACACGGCTCTTCTGTTTTTCAGCCCAGATGCCTCTCTAGATGTTGCGACAGGTGAAAGAGTAAGACTGGACTAAATGGGCTGATCTCAGGTCATGCCCTCAAAATGACTTGCCGAATCAAGTTCCCAGTATCACCTTGTTTCATTTTCTTATACTTCCTCTCCCAACTAAAGCTTCTTTTTTAATTTTAGGGTTCATTAATCAAAGAAATGCTATCAGTATTATCTCTTTTCACATCGTCTATCTTCAGCCCTCAGTGAGCATGAAAAGACATTGGCAAAAGCCACTGTTATCTTTGGCAGATTTGGAAGAACCCATGACTTCCCCAAACCAGGGCTGAATTGCATAAATAGTAAGGCTGGCTTGTGATGTTCAGCAGAACACAGAGACAATAATTAACGTGAATTCAAAAAATAAAACTAGTTAACAGGAGGCCAGAGTTCCTCTTTTTCCTTCTTTCTCTACAGTAAAGCACTTGGTTAAATGAGAAACTGCTGACTGAGCAGCTAAAAAAATCAAAACAGGAAGCAGTAAATGGCTAACAAAGCACTGTATTTAAGAAGAAGACCTCAGACACCTTCATGTATTCATAGATGAGTGGACAGGCCCTGACTCAATGAAAAGTTATGCAGAGTACACGAATACACTCAAAGCTCATTCTCTTAAGGAGACTTTATGAGAATAAACTCCTGGGGCCCCTTACTTTCCCTTATATCATTCAGGGAAGGAGTAACTTTATCACATGTATAGATTCATGTAACCACCACCACAATCAAAATTTCAAGATACAGAACTATCTCATCAACACAAAAGAACTCTTGAAAACATAATCTTGGGGGCGCCTGGGTGGCTCAGTCGGTTAAGCGGCTGCCTTTGGCTCAGGTCATGATCCTGGAGTCCCAGGATCGAGTCCCGCATCGGGCTCCCTGCTCAGCAGGGAGTCTGCTTCTCCCTCTGACCCTCCCCTCTCTCATGCTCTCTGTCTCATTCTCTCTCTCAAATAAATAAATAAAATCTTAAAAAAAAAAAAAAAAAAGAAAACATAATCTTGGAGCACCAAGGTGGCTCAGGCGGTTAAGCATCCAACTCTTATTTCGGCTCAGGTCATGATCTCAGGGCTGTGGAATCAAGCACCACATTGGGCTCCACACTGAGTGTGGAGCCTGCTTAAGGTTCTCTCTTTTACTCTCCTTTTGCCCCCTCCCCCGCTCACACTTTCTCTCTCTCTCAAGAAAAAAAATAAAAGCATAATCTTAGCACTATTATCACCCTAAATGAATAATTCCTTAATATCACCAAAATCCAGCCATTGTTCAAATTTCCCATTATTTCTTTTTCTTTTTGTTTGTTTGAAACAATATCCAAGTAAGATCCATACATAGATACATATGAATCTGTAGGTCTCTCTATCTCTGTCTCTCCTTCTTGTTTTTGTCATAGTTTCTGATTTTTATTTTCAAATGTGTTTGTTGAGGGAAGCAATTTGTCCTATAGAGTCTCTCATTTTGGATTTTGCTGATTATATCTCTATGGTGTTAACATGTTCCTCCCTGAAGGCTTAATAAGATTCAGATTCTAATTTTTGAGGAGAATATTTCTTCAGGAAGCACCTCATGCCTGGTTACCTCTCTCTTTTTTAAGTAACAGCTTTATTTTTTTAAAAAGATTTTATTTATTTATTTATTTATTTATTTATTTATTTATTTATTTATTTATGAGAGCACAAGCAGGGAGAGTGGCAGGCAGAGGGAGAAGCAGGCTCCCCACTCAGCAAGGAGCCTGATGCGGGACTCAATCCCAGGACCCTGGGGTCATGACCTGAGCCAAAGGTGAGCGCTTAACCAACTGAGCCACCCAGACGTCTCAAGTAACAGCTTTATTGATATAAATTCACATACAATAAATTCACTCTTTGAAACATATGCAATTCTGTGGTTTTTACCATATTCACAAAGTTGTGCAACCAACACCCCACTATTTAATTCCAGAATTAGATAGAATTCCATTACCCTAGAAAGAAATCGCATACCCATTGGCAGTCACTCCCCAATCTCTTCCACCTCCACCCCCTGCAAACACTAATCTACTTCCTGTCACTATGTTTGCCTACTCTGTACATTTCACATACAGTTGACCCTTGAACAATGCAGGGTCTGGGGGGGCTGGCCTCCCATGCAGTTGAAACTCCATGTATAAGTTTTAACGCCCCCAAAACTTAACTACTAATAGACTTCTCTTGACTGGAAGCCTTACTGATAACATAAAGAGTCGATTAAATATTTAGTATGTTATATGTATTATATATTATATTCTTGTAAAGTAAGCTAGAAAAAAGAAAACATTATTAAGAAAATCATAAGGGAGGGAAAATACATTTATAGTATTGTGCTGTATTTATATAAAAAAAAAAATCTGTGTGTAAGTGGACCTGCACCATTCAAACCTGTGTTGATCAAGGGTCAGCTGTAAGGAATCATGCAATATGTGTTCTTTTGTATCTGGATTTTTTTAAAATTTTATTTATTTATTAGAGAGAGAGAGAGTAAGAGCAGGGGGAGCAGCAGAGGGAGAGGGCTGAGCGTGGAGGCCAACTCGGGGCTTGATCCCACGACCCCAAGGTCACAACCTGAGCTGAAATCAAGAGTTAGATGCCACACCGACTGAGCCATCCAGGTGCCCCTTGTGTCCGGATTTTTTTTTCAAGATTTTATTTATTTATTTGACAGAGAGAGAGTGCACAAGCAGGGGGAGTGGCAGGCAGAGGGAGAAGCAGGCTTCCTGCTGAGAAGGAGCCTGATGTGGGACTCGATGCCAGGACCCTGGGATCATGACCTGAGCCGAAGGCAACTGCTTAACCAACTGAGCCACCCAGGCACCCGTGTCCGGATTTTTTAAGCACTTAGCAGAATGTTTTCAAGGTTCATCTGCATTGTAGCTTGTATCAATACTTCATTCCTTGTTATGGCTGAATAATATTCCATTGTATGAATATGACACATTCTTTTAAAGATTTATTTATTTATTTATTTATTTATTTATTTATTTATTTATTTATTTATTTATTTATTTATTTGACAGAGAGAGAGAGGGAGAGAGCACAAGCAGGAGCAGGAGAGGGAGAAGCAGGCTCCTCACCGAGCCGGGAGCTCGACACGGGCCTCAATACCAGGACCCTGGGATCACGACCCAAGCCGAAGGGAGACACTTAACAACTGAGCCACCCAGGTGCCCCAAGATGCCACATTTTAAATCCGTTCAGCAGTTGATGGATATTCTGGTTGTTTCCACTTGTTTATTATGAATAGTACTGCTATAAACAGTCGCGTACAAGTTTTTGTGTGGACATATTTTTTCATGACTCTTGGGTATACACTAAGGAGTAGAATTTCTGGGTCATTACTAAAATCTGTTTAAGTTTTCTTGCAACTCTTTTTGTTCTTAGGGTATATATGAGAATGTGCAGTCAAATTATCTTGTTTTAAAGTCACTTGAAATAGTTTCCGTTTGTGTGGTAATGCCACAACTCAATACACAGATGTTATTTCATTTTTTATTTTGATTTAAGGGATTTCTTTTTTAAATTTTTTTATATTTATGTGAGATATTCATATGGGCTCCCCATGTTCCTTCTTTGTTCAGTTCCCTAATAGTCCAGCTGAAAATTGATTGGGCAGGTCCAGACGAGGAAGACAACCAGGTTTGGAGGTGCCTCAGCAGCAGTTAGAACCCAGACAGGTAAGAGGCCCAGCAGGTCAGCGACCTGGCAGTTGGGGTCTCAGAAAGGAAGGTGGCCGAGTTGGCCAGTGACACAGCAGAGCTAGGAGATTAGTTACATGAAGTGGGATTGGGCAAATACATAAATATATTGAGGATAATGGATAATGGGAGGCGGATTTCTCAATGTCAGGGGAGAGAGTTCCAAAACTTTTTTTTTTTCTTTTTAAGATTTTATTTATTTATTTGACACACAAAGAGTGAGAGGGAGAGCACAAGCAGGGGGAATGGCAGGTAGAGGGAGAGGGAGAAGCAGGCTCCTCCAGGAGCAGGGAGCCTGATGCAGGGCTCGATCCCAGGACCCTGGGATCATGACCCGAGCCAAAGGCATATGCTTAACTGACAGAGCCACCCAGGTGCCCGGGAGTTCCAAATCTTATAAGGGAGAAATCTAGAACAAACCTGTGATGTTGGATTGGCATTGGAGGTATTGCTGAACTCCTGTTCCTCAAAATAAAAGATAGCTATAGAAATAGACAGCAAGTAACAATGAACAAACCCTGCACTCAGACCTTGGTTTCTAAATGCCATTTTTTTTTTCTAGCCAAGTGAACAAGGGACCTTTGGAGAAGTTACTGATTCTAGGAATGAGGCACAGGAAGTATACAATAAATCTGAAACATGCTGTGGTATCAGAAATCAAGGAGGTGTTCTCATGAGGGTGACATGCCAGTGGGACAAAGAAGCCAGATTCTAGGACAATTTGAACATCACCATAGTTAGTGGGAGTGACAGATGGTGCTCCATTGAATGACACAGGAATCCATGAGTCTACATTGATATCCACAAATGAACGGATGAGTGAGGAGAAAGAAAAGCACTTCCTGCAGTGGAATGTTACCTAATAAATGTGAGAGGAGTGATGGAATCGTAAAATCATCATTTGGCAGTCATTAATTCAGGCATGAAACATCGATGGATGCTAAATTCAGCAGGTGAACCTTGGATGAGAAACAGGGATGGCAGGCTTCTCACTGTGTTCCTACTTGGTGGGGAGGGGAGAGCTCTCTGGTATCTTCTCCTAACAGGGGACTAACCCTATTTAACAGGGCCCCACTCTTATGACTTCACTTAACTACCTTCCTATAGGCTCTATCTCTAAATTCGGTCACATTGGAGGTCAGGGCTTCAATATATGAACTCATGGGGGCACACGATTCAGTTCTGTTGGGGAGCAAGAATTCCTGTCTCCTACAAGGTCCTTCTAGCTAAGCTAAGAATCCACTTGACTTGAGAAATGGACAGGAGAAAATCAAATTTAATTTCATATGTATGGGGAATCCACACAGACATGGGAATTCCGAAGATGGTCAGGCAAAATGAGGTCTGTATGTCCATCCTGAAGGAAGAAGAAAAGGGCAGGGGTCTGGAGCTTCAAGGGAAGGAATGCACCTCATGAGGCAGTAAAAAAAAAGCAGACATTAGGTAATTAGATGTTTGCCCTCCCATACACATAGGTCATTCCGATAACATTTATCTCTGGTAATAACCTTTATTCTTGGAAAGGCCTTTAATTTAGATTCTTCTATTTAACTGAGGGAGGGAGAAAGTTTCACCTGAGTCCACCGAATCCCAGCATCTCAGAGCTGGAAGGGACTGAGGGCAAACACATTTAACTCCTTTGGGATTCTTCTGAGCTATCTCTTGATGGGGTGTGGGGAATGATTGGGTGGGGCTCTGCTTAACCCTCTTCCCCACTCCTAACCTCTTCATCCACAATCCTCAATCAGGACTGCTCCACTGTGACACATTTTATATATGGGGCATAGACATAAGATTTCCTTTAAAGAAAGAATTCTATGCATAACTATCACTCACATAATGTTAAAAACTACTAATGACCCATTTTACAGATGAAGAAATTGAGGAGGCCCTGAGAGATCAAGGGAGCTGTCCATGACGCCAAAGCAAGGCGCAAAATGCTATTTGTTGATGCCCAGGCATGGGCTGTTTCCAGGACACATAGCCTCTTTTCTACCCAGCCTCACGGCCAATATGGGGTCATATGGGGGCTAGGGACCTCTCAGCAAGGACAAAGACGGGCTAAGGAGTGGCATGGATGGGGGCCTAGGAGGTTTCATCAGGGGCTCGGAGCAGTATAGCATTCCAGATGACATGGAAAACACAGAATTGGTCTGCCCCATCCGGAGGAACTTCCAAACAAGTATGGGAATATGAGTTCCTGTGCATCATTCAGGGTCAGTTCATGGAAAGATTGCATGCTGTGCTCCATAAACAAAAGGATACAGCAATACCCCTTTTGCCTGTCAATCCAGATAGAATATACAGACATACAGACACACATATGTATATTGTAAGTAGTCAGTGCCTCCTACTGCTGGAAGATAAAAATGCACAAATTTCACTCTTCAGATCTGTTCAACCAGGAAGTACAACCACAGAACCCAAGAGCTGAAGGAACATGGAATCTTCAAATGAGGGTCACAAAATTCCTAAGGGATGCCTACACCAGCTGGGCAGGTGATGGAAATGAGGAATATAATTTGATTCCAAGAGGCAGGACCACAAGGACATGGGGAATACATTCAGCCTCCTAGGGTATTCCAAGTTTAAAAAAAAATTAAAGTTATTTATTTTCAAAAAATAATAGATTCTCATGGTACAGAATGCAAAGGGTACATACAGAAGAGGATTCATTGAAGAATAGACCTCCCTCTCACCCCTGATACCCAATCATGTTTCCTCCCAGGAGGCTAAGAAAGTGCCCCTCAAGAGATAGACTCTACCCATAAATGATATTTTAAACAAATGATAACATACATGAACACCATTTTTTTTCAGCTTAACATCGATTGTTCAGATGTTGGAGTTCATTTCCTATCTCTACATAAGAGCTTCTGTGATTTTTTTTAAACAGCTGCATGACATTCCATTGGTTGAATGTACCAAGATGTTTAGATCAATGAACATTTAACTCATTTCCAGTATTTGCTATTATATAAGCAACACTGTAGTTAATAACTTTTATATGTCATTTTGCCTATGTGTAAGCGTAGCTGTAGTATAATTTCCTAAAAGTGAAATTGCCTTCTTAAAGAGAGTGTGTATTTTTTAATTGTTTTAATTAAGATAGAACATAGATACAAAAAAATTAATAAATGTTAAGTATATGCTTAATGAAATTTTACATATGTATCCATACCTCCTATCAACACCAAACTCAAGATGTAGAACATTATGAGCACCCTAGGAGCCTCCACTGTGACCACTTCTAGTCAACATCTGCCCCCCTCCACCAAGGTAACTACAATTATTTAACTTCTATAATCATAGTTTAGCTGTATGTGTCCTTCACCTTCATGTAAATGGAATTGTAAGTATGTAGTCTTTTGAACTGGCTTCTTTTAACTCAACACTATGGCTTTAACTCAGTTGTGTCTGATTCACCCACGTTGTTGCATGTAGTTACAGTCTCTTAGTTTTCATTGTACTGGCTTTTTGCCCAGTTATAGACCAGACCTGTAACTGAACCAACGTGAGTTCATTCTTTGGTGAGTCCCAGATACACCAGGTGGAGTGGTCATACAAAGTAAACTTCACTTGCAGCAAATAAGGAGGTCACAGGGAATAGTTTCCAAAGCCGTGACTCCCTGAGAGGTGAATGGGTACCTCTTGTTTAGGATTAGGATAAACATTTAGTTAGGGAAGCCTTGTCATCGTATGTAGAGATGAGCATAAGGTCGTGCATGCGCCTTAAGAAAACATGCCTATATACACATTGTATGTTATGTAAATGGGTCTGAGGCTCCTCCTTGGGTGGAGATTTTAGTATTATAAGGAGGTAAAGGTAATTGTAGGTCATTCCAGGGGTCACTAGATGGTCCATCCGCATAGGTGTGAGTGAGTCAGTGGTTTAGCTCAAAAGCTCTGGGTGGTCTGGGCCAGCCAGAGGTCTTGTCAAATAGTCACTATCACCTGAGGGGTGTTTCAGGTTTCACTGCCTGAGTTTAGAGGTAAGCTGGAAAGAAGAGCTTAAGGGAAAATGTAAGACAAAGGGAAGTGAATACAAGCAGGTGGGCATTCAGGTCAGGTCTTGGGGGCTAGCTGGTGACAGGCCTATATTTAGTTTTAATAGATCCCGATTTTCCAAAGTGGTTCTACCACTTACACTCTTGTCAGAAATGCCTGTGAGTTTTAGCAGCTTCGAGAATTCATCAGTACTTGGTATTTTCTTTTTTCTTTTTTTTTAAAGATTTTATTTATTTATTTGAGACAGAGCGAGAGAGAGGGAGCACGAGCTGGAGGGGCAGAGGTGGAGGGAGAAGCAGACTCCCCACTGAGCAGAGACCGCCCCCCCGCAATGCGGAGGATGTGGGGCTCGATCCCAGGACCCTGGGATCATGACCTGAGCCTAGGGCAGATATTTAACCTACTGAGACACCCAGGCACCCCAGTACTTTGTATTTACCATCCTTTTACACTTTAACCATTCTGGCGGATGTATAAAGGTATTTCATTGTGATTTTAATTTGCATTTCTCTGATGACTAATAGCTTTCTCATGTGCTTTTGACCAATTATATATTTTCTCTTGTGAAGTGCTTATTTATTAGTCCATTTTTGTTAGGTTGATTGCCCTTCTTTATTTATTTGTAAAAGAGCTTTACCTACTATGGATACAAACCCTTTTCAAATATTTGTATTGTAAATATCTTCTCACAATCTTTGGCTAACTTTTCACTCTCAATTTTTTTTTCCTTTATGGAAAGCAATCCTTAATTTTAACAAAGCCCAAATTATCGATCTTTTCTTTCATAGTTAATATTTTGTGTGTGTCTTGTAAAAGGTTTTTTTGTCTACTTCAAGGTCATAGAGATGTTCTCCTGTTTTCTTGTAGAAGCTTTATTATTTTCCATTTCACATTTTGATCTGTGATCCTTTTGGAACTGATTTTATGTATGGTGTAAGTAGGAGTGTCTTAGTCCATTTGGGCTGCTATAACAAAAATACCAAAGATTGGGTGGTTTATAAATAACAGAAATTGGGGCGCCTGAGTGGCTCAGTCAGTTAAGCATCTGCCTTCGGCTCGGGTCATGATCTCAGCGTCCTGGGATTGAGCCCAGCGTCGAGCTCCCTGCTCAGTGGGGAGTCTGCTTCTCCCTGGCCCCCTTCCCCCACTTGCTCTCTCTGTCTCTCTCTCAAAGAAATAAATAAAATCTTTAAAAATAAATAAATAAATAAATAAATAAATAAATAACAGAAATTTATTACTGATGGTACTGAAGCCTGGAAAGTCTAAGATCAAAGCACTAGCAGATTCAGTGTCTGGTGAGAACCTGCTCCTGGTTCATAGACAGCTGTCTTCTCACTATAACCTTAATGGTGGAAGGGGCAGGGGATCTCTCTGGGGACTGTTTTATAAGGTCAATAATCCCATTTATGAGGGCTTTACCCTTAAGGCCATAATCACCTCTTAAAGGCCCCAACCCCAAATACCATCACATTAGGGATTAGAATTTCAATATATGAATTTTGGGGGTACCCAAACATTCAGTCTATAGCAAGGGGGTAAGATTCATTTTTTTCCCATGTGGATATCAAACTCAGCAAGGGGCTTGTACATTTTAAATTTTGATATACTTTCTACATTGCCCCCCATAGAGGTTGTATCAATTTACATTTCTATTAATAATACATAAGAATGTCTATTTCTCCACACTTTTTTTTTAAGATTTTGGTTTTTTATTTGAGATAGAATGAGAGAGAGAGAGCAAGCACAAGAAGGGGGGAGGGTCAGAGGGAGAAGCAGACTCCCCACTAAGTGGAGAGCCTGATGCGGGACTCCATCCTGGGTCTCCATCCTGGGATTACGGGATCATGACCTGAGCCGAAGGCAGACACTTAACCAACTGAGCCACCCAAGTGCCCCTATTTCTCCACACTCTTGCCAACACAATATGAGTGTATGTTTGTGGGTTTTTAAAATTAAACATTTGGCTGTGGTCAAAACAAAACAAATAAAACAAAAGCAATTAATTGAGATCGCAAATTTATGACCACTAATCCTGGTTCAACTATTCATTTCATAAATGAGGCCTAGGAAGTGGGGCGGTTTGCCCAAGTTCACAGAGCTAGGAACTAGAACTATGATCAGAACCAAGGTTTTCTTACTTTCAGCCTAAATATATTCTAGTTCATTATAGTCTTTTTTTTTTTTTCTGATAAAATTGAGGGTCAGAGAGATTAAGGCACTTGAAACTAATTGACAGCCAAATAAGAATCCAGATCATCCAATTTCTGCCTTTTTACCATGCTGTCTCAATTCATTGTACATTATCATTCATTCATTACTCAATATGGCAGAGCATCTGCCCATGCCTTGTACTTTCCTAAGCTCTGCTAATAGAGCCACGACAAGAAAGATAGTCCCTGTCTTCCTTCATGTAATCACACTTATGTAAATGCTATGAAGAAGCAGCATAGGGTGGAAGAAAGAGTATAACAGCTGTGTGATGCCAGTCAAGTGGGATGCTAGTCAAGTGGGAGACACAGAAGAGGAGTCACTCCCCACATGGATCTTACATTTTTACTGCTGGGGGAGGCAAATACTCTGATATGTTAGTGTAACCAGTTTATTAGGAAGTCCCAACTCACTGGGGGCACCAACAGGAAATAATTCCATTTCTTCCATTAATTCTCTTCAACTCTACTTTTGATTTGTAGGAGATCCATTTTTTTCCTTTGAATGATAGTTTCCTTGAGATGATCTGTCTGATTCTATAACTTTCAGCCACTTTCAGTTATTAGAACAGACTTGTCCTGGTATTTCACATTCAGCTCTGTTTAATTCTTCACTTAGATTCGAGTTACCATCTGGTATCATTCCCTGCAGGTTGCAGGATTTCCTTGAATATTTATTATATATTATATTTATTATTATATATTATTTATTTCTCATAAGGCAGATCTACTAACCACAAATTCTCTCAGTGTCTGTTTCTCTGGGAATGTCTTTATCTTGATTTCATTTCTGAGGGATCATTCTATTAGAGAATTCTTGTTTGACAGCTTTTCTCTCCTTCAGCACTTTCAATATGCCATTCCACTGCCTTCTCTCTTCCACTGCCATCTCCATTATTCCTGACGTGACATCAGCTTTTATTCTTGTGCCCTGTGTGTGATGAGTCATTCAGAAGTCAAGCAGTTTACAAGACTGCCCTGTCTTTTATTCTACTGGGTTTTCTAGTGTCTCCTCTGTATCTGTGTAAGGCTTCATGTTGAGACAGGATGAGTAGATGACTAGGGCTCTCTCGAGAGTCTCCTGAGTTTACACAGCCTTGCACACAACCTCCCAGACCACCAAAGTATGTGGGAGCTTATCAAAGTCCATTATAATAACTGTCTCATTGAGCAGGGATCTCCCTGCTAAACTTCTAGGAAGCCTTCTCGTCGGTTGTTGACCCAACCAATATGGCAACCTCGGGCAGCTGCAATGTTGGCATTCCAAACGGAGGCTTCCCCTCGGTCATGAGGATTTTCTGGCTCCGCTCCAAATCAAGTCACCTTCTCAGGCAGCAAAGCTGCTGGTTTCCCAGCTGTCCCAGCCCTGGTAGGACAATTTCCGTGAAACTGGAGGGGGAGATTGGGAATTGCTCTGGGATAAAATGTCATATACTCTCATTGTTCCTACTCAAAGCTTAGTAACTTTTCTTGAATAAATGCTTCTCTTTTTTTGGGAGGTGGGGTTTCCTTTTTTTATTTAAATTCAATTAATTAACATTTAGTGTATTAGTTTCAGAGGTAGAGTTCAGTGATTCATCAGTTGCATAGAACACCCAGTGCTCATTACATCACATGCCCTCCTTAATGCCCATCACCCAGTTACCCCATCCCCCCCTCCCCCCTCCCCCCATCCCCCTCCCCTCCAGCAACCATCAGTTTGTTTCCTATGCTTAAGAGTCTCTTATGGTTTGCCTCCCTCTCTGATTTCATCTTGTTTTATTTTTCCCGGGTTTGTTTCTTTTACTAACCAGAATCATGCTGTATGATTGTTCTTTTTTTTTAAATTGTGTTTTAAAGATTTTTATTTATTTGAGAGAGAGGGAAAGAGAGCACAAGCAGAGGGAAGAGGCAGAGGGAGAAGGAGGCCTCCCACTGAGCAGGGAGCCTGACGCAGGGCTCGATCCCAAGACCCTGAGATCATGACCTGAGTCGAAGGCAGACACTTAATGACTGAGCCACCCAGGCACCCCGAATAAATGCTTCTTAATTGGTGTTATGCCTGGGATCAACTCCAGGGAGTTGAAATGGTTTTTTTTTTAATCACAATTTTGTCCAGTCTCATCGTTGCTATTTGGGGAGAGGATTTGCTGAGTTCCTCACTCTGCCATTCCAAAAGTCATAATACAGCCCGGTTTGTTTAAAATCGTATTCTTTTTTTTTTTTTTTTTAAGGTTTTATTATTTGTCTGAGAGAGAAAGAGAGAGAGACAGCACAAGCAGGGGGAGCGGCAGGCAGAGGGAAGAAGCAGGCTCCCCACTGAGCAGGGAGCTTGATGTGGGACTCGATCCCAGGACCCTGGGTTCATGACCTGAGCCAGAAGCAGATGCTTAACTGACTGAGCCACCCAGGCATCCCTAAAATTTTATTCTTAAGCTCTATTCAAAGTTCTCCCCCCTGGCCCCTGGAGCAGACTATTGGTTGCACTAGAGACAGAGTGGAGGCTGGATTCTCCATCTGGTCCTCACATACCTTCTCTCTTTTTTGAGGAGTTAATTCCTCTGGTGGCATGAGGACAGGGAGGAAGGGAAAAGAAAAAAGTACATTTTCTTACCTATTGGACAAGGTTGTAGCCTCTGTCTCTTGGCTCTGCTGTTTCTCTGGCTAATCCAGCCTGGCCCCAGTGACTTCAGGGTGGCAGATCTCTATATGCTGACTCTCTTAGGGAGTATATGTGAAAATTCTGGAAACATTCTTTTGGGGGCCTGCCCACTGCTAATATATTTGACATGGAGCTTCGGCTCTGCTTCAGCTTCTTTCATCCTCACCCCTTCAGTGGTTAAGAGCATTGTCTCTGTAGCCACACTAACCTGGTTTGAATCCCAGATGTACTGCTTACATGCTGCATGCCCATGCAGCTGCACCCTAGCTGACTCTAAGCTAAGGTGGGTGATGGTCTGGGGAGGTCAGAGAAAAGACCCAGAGACAGTGATTGAGACGTAGGTTTACTGGGATAACTTATGTATGGGGAGTCCAGGAGCCACTGACCAGACAAAGCATCCACTGCTGGGATCTACATGCAGCGAGTTTTATATCATAGCAACTTAACTTAGCAATTATCAGTGGCCCTTTCCCTCTTTGCACAACCAGTGTTACCGAGGAGATTGAGGCCTGCCACCTGGACACTCTTCGTTACAAGGGAGACACTCTGGGTTGGCTGCCCCCAGGTCCTGAACTTGAACACTGAACAACACATTCTACTGCACATTCTGCTTGATAGGAATATAGTCAGAGGACAAGATCTCTACATTTTCAAGATAGTGATAAACATGGGCATTCAGGGTATGCTTGCACAAACTAGCTATCCAGTGTGTACCATACAGTGACCATGGGAAAGTAACTAAACCTCTCTGAATCTCAGTGTCTTCACCTGTAAAATGGGGGGGGGGGGGGGATGTATTAATCATATTTCATTAGGTAAGGCTGTGTAAGATACAGTCCCAAATCTCAGTGGCATCTAAAAGCAAAGATTTATTTTTCACTCCTGTGACCTGCTAGATGTGGGCTGCTTTGCATTTCTTTTTCCTTCCAGGACCCAGGGGGTGGGAGCAGCCCTATCTGGACTAGCCATTCTCATGAGAGAGGAAGAAGATCAAGAAAGCTGATGGAAATACAGAATAGCTCTTAACACTTGCTCAGATGTGGTGGAAGGTCTTCTGTTCCCATTCCACGGCCAGAGCAAGTCACATGGTCAAGCTTGACGTCAGTGAGGCTGGAAAGGACACTCCTATAGGAGGCATTGCAATCGCCTGGCAACAGGTAGTGATGTATAATCCTTAACAGGAAGAGCTACTTACTGGTTGGGAACAAGACCACCTATCACAGGATAATAACAGCACCTTCCTTACAGTTGCTGTAAGAATGAAATGAGGTGAAGCACGCCCAGTGTGTGACAGTTGTCTGCACTTAATAAGGGCTCAACAACTATTAGATAGTATTGTTATTACTTCCTGCTGCTGCTGAAAGTTTTCCCATTCACTAAACTGGGCTAAAACCTGACTTGAGAAGAGAAAAAGGAGTTCTAATCACTCCCAATATTCAATTGGAGAAAATAAAACACTGAGTCTAAGGGCGCAGGCTTTGGAGTAATGTGGACTCCTCACGAAGACAGATGATCTTAGACAAGTTACTTAACCTCCCTGAGCATTAGTTTCATCAACCTGAAAATGGGGATCCCTGGGACTATGTTGTGGGCTTGCCATCAGAGCCAAATTAGCCTGATCCTGTGCACCATAGTAGGAGCTGAGTATTTTAATTACTGATGTGGATTTTAGACTAATTTCCAAATATTCAATGAACTGTATGCATAACATAACTACAGTATTGCTGGATAGAAAGCCCCTTTACAGGTCTTTTCCATCTTTTGGGTCTCAGCTCAAGTGTCCCCTCCTCAGAGAGACCTTCCCTGATCACACCATTTTTAAAGTGCTTCCCCCACCTCTTAAAATCGACTCCTTCCATCACTGGTTTATTTAATATCTGTCTCTGCCACTAGAAAGGAAGCTCCGTGAAATCAGGGATCTTGTTTTCTGTATTCCCATCTCCCTGGGTCCTCAGCATTCTCATCCGTAAAACTGGCAGGCGAAGGAGGAAGAGGGAGAGGTGAAGGCTGTCGGGTCCACTTGGGTCTCACGCCCCGCCCAACACTGACCTCCAATTCCTTGGGGGCGGGGCACCGCCTCTGTCACCCTAGCTGGCGGCAGCGGGGTCCCGCCCCCTGGTGGGCGTGGCCTACAGTGTTGTGCAGGCCGCCTCCACGGGAAGAGAGCTACGTCAACACGCACCAGGCGGAAGAAGGGCGTGGCCAGGAGCGAGGCCCCCGCAGCCGCCGGCGCCGCCGCCTGAGTCGCCTCCAGGTGGCTGCTGTTGGTCCGGGCCGCTCAGGCAACTCGAAAGCCACTCTGTTTTGGGGTCCTCGCCGCCCTTCCACGTCTCCCGGAAGAGTAGCGGGGCCGCGGCGGGGCGGGGGCCACGTTTACTCTGCCGGGCCCTATCGCCGCGGGCTGCTGAGGTGGGGGGCGGCCCAGGAGGGCGACAAGACGGCGGTGCAGCCGCTCTGGAGTCCTCAGGTGAGGCGGTAGCGTGAGCCCTGTGGGCCGGACGGGTCCGTGTGGTGTGTTAACGGCCTTAGGCGAGGGGCTGGCCTCCCCTCCGCGGAGACTCTGGCCCCTCCCCTTTGGGGGAGCTGAGAGAGGGGGAGGGGAGCCCCCCCGGGACCTCAGCAGGTGTTGTTTAGTGCCCTCTGCTCTCCTCCTTTCTCCCTCCCCAGCCTGGTTTGGCCGCTCCTCCCGCTCCAGAGGCTCTGCGAGGGGGGTGGGGAGCGAAGTGGGGGTCTGTAACTCGGCTACCTGGGGCCCACCGGCTGACCCCAGCCTCTCTTCCTCTGTGTTGACACTTGGCCTTCGAAGCAGGTCCTGCCACTGCTGTCGGGGACCCCTCCCCATGCCACGCACTGTCACCCTCTCTTCACCGCCGTGTGGGCCATTTCCTGGGAGCAGTGCTTGAGAAATTACTTGAGGGCACTGTACCTCTGAAGTCCGCTGGAGTTTGTCACTGGAGCCAGTGCCAAGGCTCCATGTTTGTATTTAAATTGGGTAATCGATATTAAGGCACGGAGTTTTGTTTTAATAATACTTTACATCTGTAGGGAGTTTTATATGTTACAGATCATTGCACCTCCATTTTCATTTGATGACACATAAACTGTGAAATACACAGCCATGTAATAGTCCCATTTTGTAAGGAGCAGGTTTAGAGGATGAATTTCTTTATGAGGTTATTCAGATCCTGAGAGGCTAGATGGGAAAGGCAGGGGTTAAAAAAAAAGTGGGTTTGGCTGACTTAGATTTGAGTTGCTCAGCTGCCATCTAAACTTGGGGATCTTTCTAAATCTTTTCCCCATTTGTGGAAAATAAGATATTACTACGAACCACATAATGTGGTTGTGAAAATTATGTGTGATAAAGGTAATGAGACAGAAGAAAACCATATAAAACATGAAGGGTTGTGAGGGAAAAGCATAGCATATGAACAGAGAATGATCAAACCTAATCTAGATGGAAAGAAAGAGAGCTATGTTTTGGGGCTGATGATATCGTACACTTCTGTATCTATAAGGACTAATTACTTCATCATTCTTATTCATTCTGGCACACCATAAGTACTTAGGTCTATTTATCAGATGAATGGCTATGCAGTCATTTTTTTTAAAATTCTGAACTTAGGGCGCCTGGGTGGCTCACTTGGTTAAGCAACTGCCTTCGGCTCAGGTCATGATCCCGGAGTCCCGGGATCGAGTCCCACATCGGGCTCCCTACTCGGCAGGGAGTCTGCTTCTCCCTCTAACCCTACTCCCTCTTGCGCTCTCTCTCTCTCTCAAATAAATAAATAAAATCTTTAAAAAAAAAAAAAAATTCTGAACTTAGCCAATGTGCACATAGTGGGTACTGAGTATTTAAATTATTGTAGGTGTACTTTACATAGATTATATATGTGCACACCTAAATTATCCATAATTGTGCTGCATTTTAACATGAAGATGGATTTAGTATCAGAAGTTTCAAGTTTTAGCACCTTGAAGCAAACTCCAGGGAATTGTTTTTATTTGGCTGTACTGCAATTTTGCCATATTGATGATTTGCTATTTGAATGTTTTTGCTATGGTAACATTTGCCTTTTGTTGAAATAGGAGTTATAACAGTAGTGATAGGTGTAATTATTATGCTAATAGCAACTACTAAAATGAGTGTCTACTGTGTGTCAGGCATTTTGCAAAGAGTTTTTTATATATATTATTTCATCTTTAAACTGTCCTATAATGTAAATACATTTATTTTTCTCATTTTCTAGATAAAGCTTCTCACTTTCAGTGAAGTAGTTTGCTCAAGGTTACAGTTAGTAAGAGGCAGGGTTAGGCTTTCAGTCCAGGACCTCACTGGTCTTAACTGCTATGCTCTGCTGTTCGGCCATACTGATCCCTTTATGTCCTTTTTACAGGTTCACCAATAGGATTATTCTGCTACCATCATGTCTTGGTTTGCTGATCTTGCTGGAAAGGCAGAAGATCTTTTAAATCGAGTTGATCAAGGGGCTGCAACAGCTCTCAGTAGAAAAGAGAACAGCAGCAACATCACATATAACAAAAATGCTGACTATCCTGAACTTCAGCAAAATACGGATTTGACTTATCAGACTGGATCCAAAGCTACATATATTTCCTCAGCAGCTGATAACATAGGAAATCAGAAAGCCACTATCTTAGCTGGCACTGCAAATGTAAAAGTAGGATCTAGGACATCAGCGGAGGCTTCCCATCCTGTTGAAAACGCATCTGTTCCTAGGCCTTCATCCCAGTTTGTTCGAAGAAAAAAGTCAGAACCGGATGATGAGCTGCTGTTTGACTTTCTTAACAGTTCACAGAAGGAACCCACTGGGAGGGTGGAAATCAAAAAAGAAAGGAGCAAGACACCTGTCCTTCAGGGTTCTCGGACAGCAGGTGTCAGTTCTGTGAACACCAGCATAACCGCCGTCAAAACCATTGAGGAAAATCCTTCTGGGAGCCAAAGCGATGGTAGTTAATCGGCCCTCTGCTTCTTTTAGAGTTAAGCAAATTGGATGTGTTATCCTAGTCTAAACGTTTTGGTAGTGTTTCCCATCCTCTCTTTTGTTACCTTTCCCCACTGGTGTAAAGGCAGTCTCTGAAACATGTGGTATAAACCAGGGAGACGATGTGGCATGCTATTAGTCAGTATACAGTTATAATAGGGACCTTTAAATGCTGTCTGTTGGGTAACTTTACCCAGCCTAGCATCTAAGAAGTTCTGTCCAGAATGGTTTTCTGAGATATTTTAAAATAAAAAAGGACAGTTTTGAAATCGGAAAGAAAACAGTTTAGTTTGGGATTTGGGACTATCTCATTTCATTTCTTTCTGGGATTATAAAATAGGAGGCTGTACTTTACATATATTCTGGATTGTGAGAATTTTTTTGTGTGTGTTTTTCTTCCCCCTTGCATCCCTCAGAAGTAAAGCTGAGAGACCGAACTTGAATCCAAGTTGAAGGGTTGAAGGCATTGACCTGGTGGTGAAGTAACAGTTTAGAATTCTGGTATTCAATTGTTTAATTTGCCGTGAAATTACCTCTACGTGTATATCTTCTCACCCGCAAAAATGAGGTTAACATGGTAATGTGGCTAATTCAAGTACCTACTAACCATTTTAAAGCTTTTATTTATTTATTTGTCAGAGAGAGAGAGAGAGAGCATGAGCAGGGGGGAACAGCAGGCAGATGCTAGATGCTCCCTGCTGAGCAAGGAGCCCGACGCAGGACTCGATCCCAGGACCCTAGGATCATGACCTGGGCTGAAGGCAGATGCTTAACCAGTTGAGCCACCCAGGCGTCCCCTTACTAACCATTTTATCTTTTTTTTTTTTTTTTTTAAGATTTTATTTATTTGACAGAGCACAAGCAGAGGGAGAGAGAGGGAGAAACAGGTTCCCTGCTGAGCAAGGAGCCCGATGTGGGACTCGATCCCAGGACCCTGGGATCATGACCTGGGCCGAAGGCAGCCGCTTAACCGACTGAGCCACCCAGGCGTCCCCTTACTAACCATTTTAAAGTAACAATGTACATGATAGGTTCTTGCAGAGATTCTTTATAAAGTTGATGATTAATGGAAGCTTGTTGTTTTCTTAAATGTTACAGCTTCTCCCACAGTCTTGGCTGTTGGTGAATAAAAATATGTCTTGTATCTTCGAGATAAAGTGGTAAAGAGACAAGTGTTTGGGGTATTTAAGACCAGATCATGCAGTAGCTGTTGACTATGTACACATACTCCTCAGTTTCTCTCAACAGGGTCTGGTGGGTGAGACAGACATGTAAACAGATAATTTACATATAGTATATTAGTATATAGTATAGTAAGTATAGCGATTGAGATATGTTTAGAGTATTGTGGAGGCACTAAGGAGAAAGTAATTGTCTAAGGTATTCAGGTAAGGATTCATAGGGGGTCTGTAATTTGAGCTGGGTCTTAAAAAAAGAGTAGAAATTTTCCGGGTGAAAAAGAAAAGGGTTTGGAGACAGCATTCAATGCAGAGATTCTTTAAAAGTTTGGTAGAGTGTCCTGGGAACAGTGCATATGAGATGGACAGCAGTGAAGAAAATGAAACTAGCAAAGAAAGTTGGGAGCTGCCTTTGTATGCCTCTGTTTACATATTTAAACCTATTATTTGTAAACATCATTCTTTCTTAAAGAGTGGTCCCTGAACAACCTGCATTGAAAGTACTTGTGTGATTAATAAAAAATGAATCATTGAGTGCCTCCCCAGACTTCTTGAATCAGGTTTTTCTGGGGAAGGAGCCATGGCATGTTATTTTTTGTTGTTCTCCAAGTGATTGCTAGGCCTTTGTAAGTGTCAGTGACCCAGTAATGTGATGCTAATAGAGGTCTTTCAAAGAAAGTTGACAGTATTTTCTACTTTTAGGGAAAACTACTTAGATTTAATTGTAAAGGATGGATCAAAGGAAACCTGGTTGACAGGGAAATGAGTTAGAACCAGTTAATACATGGGAGTTATAATGATTAAGTTTTGTTTCTCTAGGGCAAGGTTTCTCAGTCTTGGGACTATTGACATTTTGGGTGGAATAAATCTTTGTTGTAGGAGGCTGTCCTGTCCTTTGTAGGATGTTCAGCAGCATCCCTGGCCTCTTAACCCATTGGATGCCAGTGACATCCCCAATTGTGACAACTAAAAATGTTTTTCTTTATTGCCAAATGTCCCTTGGGGAGCAAAATCACCCTAGGTTGAGAACCAGTGCCCGAGGATGCCTAGAAATGTCTTTAAATGGAATTGCTGAGTTGTAGGGTGTGACGGTGTTCAAGTACACTAGTTTTCTGAAGAGGTTGTACCAATTTATACTTGACCAACTGTGGTTAATATTCCTTTTGCTCTGCATTCTCACCAAGGTTGGATATTTTCAAAAACTTTTTATGTTTTGTTAATCAGGTGTGGAAAAGTTTGTTATATTTTACTTTTCTCATTACTAATGAGGTTGAGCATCTTTTCAAATATTTAACTATTCAGGTTTCATCTTCTGGGAAGTGCCTGTTCAGTCTTTTGATTAATTTTTTCCAATGGATCATTTGTCTTTTTCCTTACTGATTTATAGATATTCTTTATGTATTCCGGATGGTAACTCTTTCTACACCTCCTCCAGTTTTACCTTGGTTTTTCCCCCCACCTCTCTCTACGGTGTCTCAATAGAGTTCTTAATGTAGATGAATTTATCGATCTTTTCTTGATGGTATGTTTCCTTGTGTCTTAGAAAAATTTTCCCTATCCTAAGATCATTAGGATATTTTCCTATATTATCCTCTAAGGGTTTTATAGTTTTACCTGTCATATCTATATGGTTATTTAAATTTTTGGTTTTTTTAATGAATGGTGTGAGGTAGGCATCTCGTTCCATTTTTTCCCATGTGGGAAAATCTTTCCACCCCATTTCCCCAACTACCACTGTTCTGATTTTTTTCACCTAGTTTTTGTCCTAAAACTTCATTTAAATGGAATCATGTAGTATGTGTACTCTCTTATCTTCAGGTAAGGATTCACAGAGGGTCTGTAATTTGAGCTGGGTCTTAAAGAATGAGTAGAAGTTTTCCAAGTGAAAAAGAAGAGGGTTGGAAATCTGTTATCTCAGCATCTAGCATCATTCATTGAAAATATTTCCTTTTCCGGGCACCTGGGTGGCTTAGTAGTTAAGCATCTACCTTCGACTCGGGTCATGATCCCAGAATCCTGGGATCCAGCCCCGCATTGGGCTCCATGCTAGACGGAAAGCCTGCTTCTCCCTCTCTCGCTCCCCTTGCTTGTGTTCCTTCTCTCGCTGTGTCTCTCTCTGTCAAATAAATAATTAAAATCTTTAAAAAAAAGAAGAAAAAGAAAATATTTCCTTTTCCCTATCAATCTGCAATATCACCCCTGGCATATTATCAAGCATCCATCTATACATCGCTCTGTTTCTGGGCACTTAATTCTGTTTCATTGGGTGGTTTTTGTGCCAATGCCACACTATCTTAATTAATGTAGTTTTATAGTGTTTTGATATCTCCTAGAGCAATTTCTCCTACCTGGTCCTTCAAGAATGTTTTGGCTATTCTTGGAATTTTTTTTTTTTTGTACATCCATATTCATTTTAGAATTTGCTTGCCAAGTTTCACAAAAATTCTGTTGGTCTTTTTATTGGGAGTCCATTGCTTCTATATGGACAGTTAGTTGAGTGAGAATCAGCGTCTTTACAATACTGAGGTTTTACCCATTCTAACATGGTATAATCTCAATTCAGTTTTTAAATGTCTTTCATTAAGATTTTATTATTTTCTCCATGAAGGTCTTGCATACTTTTTATCAGATTATATTTTTTTGAAACTTATAGATGGTATCTTTTTTATTTTATTTTTTTATTTTTTATTTTTTATTTTTTTTTAAGATTTTATTTATTTATTCATGACAGACAGAGAGAGAGAGAGAGAGAGAAACAGAGGGAGAAGCAGGCTCCCAAGGAGCAGGGAGCCTGCTGCAGGACTCAATCCCAGGACCCTGGGATCATGACCTGAGCTGAAGGCAGACGCTTAACCATCTGAGCCACCAGGCGCCCCAATGGTATCTTTTTTAAATTTTTGCTTTCTTTTTTTTTTTTAAGATTTTTTATTTATTTATTTGACAGAGAGAGAGAGCACAAGTAGGGAGAGCGGCAGGCAGAGGGAAAGGGAGAAGCAGGCTCTCTGCTGAGCAGGGAGCCCGATGAGGGGCTTGATCCCAGGACCCTGGGATCATGACCTGAGCCGAAGGCAGCCACTTAACCAACTGAGCCACCCGGGTGCCCCATAAATTTTTGCTTTCTTTTGACACACAGCAACCTACATAGCTCTTAATCTTGATATTTTTCTGTACATTCATTTAGATTTTCAACAGTACAGTATCTGTGGATAATGACAATTTGGTTTCTTAACCCTTTTATCTTTTTAAAAAAATCTTTTCTTTGCCTCACTGCATTGGCTTGGACGGAAAACCAATTTTGTATCTTTGTCTTAAATAGAAGGCTTCAACTGTTTCACCAAACAGTGTTTGTTAGGTTTTTCACAGGTACTTTTTATCAGGTGAATATTTCTATATATATCTAGTTTCAGTTTTTCTGTTGAATTTTAGCAGCATTTTTTTCCTGTTATGTATGAAATATCGTATTTTTTTATATGATTTTTGTTCTTTAGTATTAATATGGTATACAAATCAATTGACTTTTTATAACCTAAAACCAAACTTAACTTTCAGTTTGCTGATGTTCTGGTTAGGATTTTTGCATTTGTTTCATAAGCAAGATTGATCTGTAATATTGTTAGGTTTTGGTATTACAGTTATGTTAGCCTTATAAAATGATTTGCAAAGTGCTCCCTCCTTTTCTGTTGTCTTAATTATTTGATGTAAGATTATTTATTCCCTGATTGTTTGCTGGAACTCACTGGTAAAACCATCAGGGTCTGGGTTATTTATTTATTTATTTTTTAAGATTTTATTTATTTATTTATTTGAGAGAGCGCGAGTGAGAGAGAGCACAAGCTGGCAGGGAGAGGCAGAGGGAGAGGGACAAGCAGAGTCCCCACTGAGAGGGAGCCCAACGTGGGGCTAGATTCCGGGACCCAGGGATGATGACCCAAGCTGAAGGCAGACAGCCACCCTGGGCCCTTGGGGTATTCTTAATGGAAGATTTTAACTATTGATTGCATTGACTTTCCATTTCCTCTCTTTTTGGTGAGTTACATTTTTTCCTAAGAATTTGTCTATTCTATGTACACTTTGGGGGATTATATTTATTTCACTTAATTTCAGGAAGTAATGAAAGTGTCACAGCTGAAACAAGCCCATTTGGACCCTAATCATTCATATTAACCCTGCAGAAACTAAAGCTTGATCACAGATACTACCAGAAAAATATCAGTATCTGGCACTGTGCTAAATGCCTTTTTTTCAAATAGTGTTAATGAAGTATAACTGACATAATAAATTATACATACTTAAGTATACAATTTGGTAGGTTTCAACGTAGTATACATTTAAAAATTCATTGGCATAATGTTAATGATATGTCCCTCTGAATACCATTTTAATTCTCTCTAGCAAGTTTCTTTTCTATTTTGTTAATTTCTGGTCTTTATTGTTAATTTCCGCTTTGGGGTTTATTCTGCTGTTTTTATAGCCTTTAAGGTGGATAGAAAACTCATTAATTTTCTTACTTTCATTTTTAATGTAAATATTAAAGACTATAGATGTCCTTCTAAATACTACTTTATTGGATATATACTTTATTTCTTTTGAAAAATTTTTGTTTTGGAAATTTCAAACATATCAAAGTAGATTTTGATGACTCCCTCCAATATTACCTGTCTGGCTGTATTAATCAACACTTATGGCCATTCTTGTTTTATTTATACCTCCCATTTTCCATCCCTCCTTTACCTCTACCCTCCACAGAATTATTTTGCAGCAAATCACAGATCTCATATCATTTCTTCTAGAAATATTTCATTTTATTACCCTAAAAAAATGCAAGCTTTATTTTTTTTTAAAGATTTTATTTATTTGAGAGAGAGACAGGGAGAGTACAAGCAGGGGGAGGGGCAGAGGGAGAGGGACTGGCAGACTCCCCCGCTAAGCTGAGAGCCCAAGCTTGATCCCAGGACCCTGAGGTCATGACCTGACCCGAAGTCAGTTGCTTAACCACCTGAGCCACCCGGGTGCCCCAAAATGCAAGCTTTAGAAACACTCATACCATCATCACCCTAAAAATGTAATAATTCCTTAGTATCATCTAGTGCCTAGTCATTATTCAAATTTCCATTTCTCATAATTTTTTCTGTATGTTGAAATGCACAAACCTTAGCTATACAGATAAATGGCTATACCTGTGTAACCCACACTTTTATGATAACACTTCTTTCCCTCACATCCCTTTCCAGTTAATCTTTCCATCCCATTTCCCCAATTACCACTGCTCTGATTTTTTTCACCTTAGTTTTTGTCCTAAAGTTTCATATAAATGGAATCATGTAGTATGTACACTCTCTTATCTGACTTCTTTTACTCACCATGTTAGTGAGATTCATCCATGTTATTGGGTATATCAATAGTTCTTTTTTATTTTGTAGTATTCTACTGGAGATACACCACAATTTATCCATTCTCTTTTATGGACAGTGGATTGTTTCCAGTTTTGGGTTATTGTGAATAAAGCTGCTATGAACATTTTTGTACTTGTCTGTTTGTGGGGAAATGTTTTCGTTTCTCTTGGAAATGAAAACCTGGGAAGGGAATCACTAGGCAAAATGGTAGGTGCATATTTAATTTCATAAGAGACTGCGGAAACCTTTTCCCACAGTGGTTATACCATTTTGTACTCCCACCAATAATCTATGAGAGCTCTGGTTGCTCCACGTCTTTGTCTGCATTTGGTGTTGTCCTTTTAATTTTAGCCATTCTAGCAGGTGTGTATTGGTTCTCATTGTGGTTTTAATTTGCATTTCCTTGATCACTGAAGATGTTGAGAACCTTTTCATAAGATTATTGATCATTTGTTTATCTTCCTTTGTGAAGTGTCAACTCTTTTGCCCATACAGTTACTTAGTGCATTTTATCATTTAGATACAGTTCACTTTTTAGCACATACCTAATTTTTTTTAGAGTAAGTAAAAAATGCATTTGGGCGGACACCTGGGTGGCTCAGTTGGTGAAGCGTCTGCCTTCAGCTCAGGTCATGATCCTGGGATCAAGCCCCACGTTGGGCTTTCTGCTCAGCGGAGCCTGCTTCTTCCTTTCCCTCTGCCTGCCACTCCACCCTGCTTGTGCTCTCTCTCTCTCTGCCAAATAAATAAATAAAATCTTCTAAAAAATGCATTTGGATCACATTTAGTCCAAAAACAAGATGAATCTGAATTTATGAGTCTCTCTCTCTTTGTATAAGGCATTTTAGATTCCAGTTTGGTATGTAACAAATGGCTCTGACCTATTATTACTCTTTTGCCTTGAAACCCACAGCTGTTCTTTTGTGCCTTTCTAGTATTTTCACTGTTGAGACTTTCATCTTTTTTTAAGAAAATGCTTTGGAGACAAAGGGGGACTGAAACCCTTTTTACCTAATCCCAACTGCTTAGATTATCTCTTGATTTTCTTCTTTCCAAAACTGTATTCTTGTGTCTATCCTTTACCACCATCCATTCAGTATATCCAAATTTTGAGATCCTTAGAGATCTATAGCCTCCCATGTAGGAGAATGAAATTTTATCAGAAGGAAATCTCTTGAGAATTTAAGTTTACTTTTTTATGATATTTTAGCTATAGCAGTCAACTTGAGCCAAAAGGCATTCTACCAAAGTAAGCAGCTAATGTGTATGTAGTGAGTGTTCCAGTGTAACAAAAATGTTTTCCTTTTTTTATAGTAACGTCTAATAATTCAGATTCTGGCCATGAAGTTCAAGAGGATTCTTCAAAGGAAAATGTATCATCAAGTGCTGCCTGTGCTGACCACAACCCAACACCTACTCACGATGGCAAATCACATGAACTGTCTAATCTTCGATTGGAGAATCAACTGTTGAGGAATGAAGTTCAGTCTTTAAATCAAGAAATGGCCTCATTACTTCAAAGATCCAAGGAAACTCAAGAAGGTAGAGTCTTATTTAAGTTGTGGAGGATTAGGAATTTAACATTTCAAAAATAAACTGAAAACTTGAGGACATCGGAACTTAACAAAACACAAGACTTACAAAATCGTGTTTTCATAGAAATACAGGGCCCAGATTTAGAAATAGAACCAGTCATCCTCCTACCAGTCTGAAACAGAACATTGCCTTTGTTTGGTCATTCCCTAGGAGTCATGAAATTTAAGAACTTAGTAATTTAAGAAATTTAAGAACCTTAGTAGTCATCTGGTTCATTTGCTCTCTTCTGAACCTTCAGGGGGAACTGTTCATGAACCAAAGGTGGGATTAAACAAAGGAGTGGATACCAGTAGACAAGGTCACAGTATTGTATTGCTCCAGGAGATGTAAAGTGACCACGGAATTCAGTTTGAATAATACACTCTCGAAATATGCAGTGAAGTGTCCCTAGAGTAGAAAACTCTTAGATTCCTCAGAAATGGGTAATTTAAAAGTAAATACTCTCATGAATGAGGTGATGGAGGAATATGTTAGTCTTAATGTACGTGTGGGCTGAGGGAAAACAAAAGGGAGAAGAGAAGTCTCTGCCTTGGTTCCTGGCAGTGATTAGAAAGGAGGGCGGGGACAGTGGGAAAAGTTTTGCCAAGATATGGATGGAGGCCCAGAAGAGTGAAAGAGGAAGAAAGTTTAGGGCTTGTTGGACTGACTTCAGAAAAAGCTTTGCTTTACCAGACTAATAAAGACCTAGAAATAGAGCTTTTCCTGAGACCCTGTAGAGTTTGCTTCAATTTAAAAAAAAAAAAAAAAATTTTTTTTTTTTTTTGGCCTGCAAACTGCTGTTATAGATATGTGAGGGTGTGGAAATCTGCACTGCATTGCTCTTTCTGCACCAATGTCCTAGGTTTAAAAAATAAAATCTTTTTGCTACAGTAATCAAGAGAAACCTATAGGTTTTGATTTTGTTTGTTTTGGTCTTATACCAGGGTGTACACCATCTACCCTTGATTTGTATTTGCATTCTTCCTGTCTCCAGCAGAGCTCAACAAATCCACTGATTTCTTGAGTGTTCTGAACTCTGCTGTATACTGGGGTGGGCTCCCAAATGCTTTATGATAGGTCTCAAAAAGTTTTTTTTGTAGGGAGCAGCTGGCATCGTGCCCTTTCCAACCTATTAACTGTGATGTAGATGTGAATGTTGGCCGTGAGATATGGGTATCCCATTTGAAGCAAATGATTTGAAGATATTTGTAAGCTCTTAATTTTGGCAGAAATTACTACAGGGATACAGAGGAGAGTCTCTGTGTGCTCTGAGAAAAGTGTGTCTGCTTGAAGAGAGAAATCTCTTTTTTTTTTAAGAATTAACCAAAGCAAGAGCAAGAGTTGAAAAGTGGAATGTCGACCATTCAAAGAGTGATCGAATAACCCGAGAGCTGCGAGCCCAAGTAGATGACCTGACTGCAGCGGTGGATGCCAAGGACTCGCAGCTGGCTGTGCTGAAAGTGAGGCTGCAGGAGGCCGACCAGCTCCTGACCACACGCACCGAAGCCCTGGAAGCCTTGCAGACTGAGAAATCACGGTAGCTCATCCTAGTGATCATGAGAAAGGGAACTAGAAAGATTCTTTCCCATGCAAGTAATGATAAATACTGTGGTGGTGTATACTACCTTATGAAAACTTAGCTTTTGAAATTTAGAGGGGGCAAATTTATCTTTCGGTACTGTTGTAAATGTGTGCGATTAAAAGTTGATTTATTATTTGAACCTTGAGATGCATTGTTAGCAAATTCTGAATTTAAAAATATTTGAAGAATATAGTGTCCTTAATTTTTTGACATATAATGATGTGTGTGCTTATATTTGGATGCCTAAAAATATAGGTTACATTCCATTAAAAGGCAAAAAGATTTCTTTAAGGATATTTTAGTCAAACCATCTTTTTTTTTTTTTTTTTAATTTTAGAGAGAGAGGGGTGGGGGAAGGGGCACAGGGAGAGAGAGAATCTCAAGCAGACTGTGCTGAACGTGGAGCCCAACAGGGGGCTTGATATCAGGACCCCGAGATCACGACCTGAGCTGAAACCAGGAGTCAGATGCCTAACTGACCGCACCACCTAAGCACCCCAGTCAAATCATCTATTTTGTGCTGTCAAGCCGATGCTTTAAAAATTATTCCACCTTGTACACTGTGGAAATAAGTCTTTTCAAGTGATGTCTTTTCTTTTAGAATAATGCAGGATCACAGCGAAGGTAGCAGCCTGCAGAACCAAGCTTTGCAAACTCTTCAGGAGAGACTGCATGAGGCGGACACCGCCCGGAAGAGAGAGCAGGAGAGCTGTAAACAAATGCAGGTTAGAAAGGAAGAATGCCTTTATGCTGTTTGATAACATTTACTCTTTAAGAAAATTCTGCAGTGCATTTCAGAAAAATCTGTTTCTGTCACAGAAACCAAGTATTTGAAAATTTAGCTTGATTCTTGCTGAATTTACTTAATCTTATGTATTGGGATACAATTAAAATAAATGTCAACATCCTCTATGATCAACAAGGCATTGACCAGAAATGTGGGGGCTTTTCTTCTGAGATGGTATTTGAAGGGACGATGCACAGGTTGGACAATGGTCCTAGAGAGGAGGGGTGTTATACTTATAAAAGGGGAGCAGCCCCTCAGCACCCCTTAAAAAAAGGAATACAATTAAAATAGAATATTCAGTAGAGATAGATATTTCTTTATTTAATTTTGTTTTTCAACCAACGTTACCATTATTTGATGAAAAGCTGATTTGGGTCCTCTTTCTTAAAATTAGATGGTGCTGAGAAACTTTCGAATAAAACACTGCCAAATGAGGGAAAAAATTGATGTGGGGCATCTTGTTTATTTTTTTATTTAAGCTTTTTCTGATTCTAGTTCAATCTGATTGATTTATTTCCAGAGGAAATTGTACGTAAAATGTAGAGTTTTACACTTAAATGAATTTTTTTGCATCTAGTTCAGTGATTCTCAGCCCTGTCTATACATTAGAATCACTTGTGTAGCTTTTAATATTTTCTGATGCCAGGTCTCTACTCCCAGGGAGTCGGATCCCATGGTGTGAGGTAGGGCATAAGCAGTGGTGTTTGAGTTTTATAAGATTTACATGTATCTATTAGCCAGTGAGGTTGAAAACCACTGGTTCAGATTATCTTTTCAACAGGTGAAAATAGTTGAGCCCTGAAAGTAACTATCAGTTAATGTGGACTTTTTGAAAATCTTATGAATGTATTTTATTTAACACAGTATATCCAAAGTACTGTCATTTTGGGGCACCTGAGTGGCTCAGTCACTTAAGCATCTGACTCGATCTCAGCTTACGTCTTGATCTTAGGGTTATGAGTTCAAGCTCCGCATTGGGCTCCTAAAAACAACAACAAAATCAAAGTACTATCATTTCAACATATAGTTAATAATAAAAATCATTAATGAGATATTTTACATTCTTTTTTGCAAACTGATACTTTAAAATATATTTTATACTTAATTCAGTCATAAATTTGCTTATGTAATACTTGATCTATATTTAGATTTCATAAAATTTAGAGGTAAAAAAATAATTCACATGCCCAGTTGTTCTAAACATACTCAGAAGTTTTCTACTGACAGTTCCTCAAAAAGTTAGGTATAGAGTTACCATATGGCCTAGCAGCTCTGTCCTAGGTGTATACCCAAGGGAATTGAAAATATTTGTCCACACAGAAAATTGTACACAAATGTTCATAGCAGCATTATTCACAATAGCCCCAAACTGGAACTAATACAAATATCCATCAGTTGCTGAATGGATAAACAAAGTGTGGTATATGCCTACAAGGAGATAGCATTCAGCCATAAAAAGGAATGAAGTACTGATTCGTGCTACAACATGGATGAACCTGTAAGACATTATGCTAAGTGAAAGAAGGCAGACACTAAAGGCCACATATTATATGATGTCACTTACATGAAATGTCCAGAATAGTTAGATCTATAGAGAAAGTAGATTAATCATTGCCAGGGGCTAGGAGGAAGGGAGAAGTGGGTAGAGGATCTCCCTTTGGGCTGAAAATGTACCTGATATTAGGTAGTGGTAATGGTTGTACAGCTAACTCTGTGAATACACTGAAAACCACTGAATTGTACACTGTAAAAGGGTGAATTCTATAGTATGTGAATTATATCCCAATGAATCTATTAATTGAATTAAGTGGGTTTTTTTGAAAGATTTTATTTATTTATTTGACAGAGACACAGCGAGAGAGGGAACAGAAGCAGGGGGAGTGGGAGAGGGAGAAGCAGGCTTCCCACTGAGCAGGGAGCCCGATGTGGGGCTCGATCCCAGGACCCTGGGATCATGACCTGAACCGAAGGCAGACGCTTAATGACTGAGCCACCCAGGCACCCCTGAATTAAGTATTTTTATGTTTAATTAAAGCTAATTAACAGAAAAATTAGCTAAAGTTAGTAAACAGAAAAATTCAATTCTTGTTGCATTAGGCACATTTCACATGCTTGGTAGACATTAGCATAGTCCTCTTGCTCTTTTTATTCAAAGCAGGAGTTAATATTGGGTCAAAGGTTTGTGGCTTTAGTTATTGGTGTGTGAACTTTTGCTTTTGGACTTTTGCCTCACCTTCTGAGTGTTCTGGTGATGGGAACTTTTGAGAATAAAGCAAAATATAAATAATTCTCAGAACTAGTTAGGCTAGTAAGTGATAGGCATGTGTTTTTCTAGAGTGTGCTTTGGAAGTTTCTTAAGCTAAAAAATTATATTGAATAGTTCATTAGAAAATTTGAAATAAAGGGAAAATGTTAGTCATGCTATTAAAAAAGATGTAGCTGTTTACTTATCTCTGTGGTTTGCCTTTTTTTTTTTTTAAGATTTATTTTATTTATTTGAGAGAGACTTAAGCAGACTCCGTGCTGAGCACAGAGCCTGACATGCGGCTTGAGCTCCTGACCCTGAGATTGTGACCTGAGCTGAAACCGAGAGTCAGACACTTAACCGACTGAGCCACCCAGGTGCCCCTTTATTTGCTTTCTGATAGACTTTCTGTTTTATTCATTAATCAGCTAGTATCAGGCTGACCAGATTCACCTTGGAAATTTCTTAAACAGATTTCCATTTCCAAGCATAGTCTTGGAAATTCCAATTCAGTAAGCCTGGGGACAGCTTTGGGTGGCTGTATTTGTTTAAAACTCCTTAATTGGGGCACCTGGGTGGCTCAGTCGGTTAAGCGTCTGCCTTCGGCTCAGGTCATGATCTCAGGGTCCTCGGACTGAGCCCTGCATCAGGCTCTCTGCTCAGCAAGGAGTCTGCTGCTCCCTCTCACTCTCCCTCTGTGCTCTCTTCCTCTCAAAATAAATAAAATCCTTAAAAAAAAATAAAAAATAAACTCTTAATTGATTCTGATGCATTGCCATATTTGGGAGCCAACAGCCTTAGATTCCCTATTCTTCAGTTCCTAACAAATGAAGTGTTTGGTTTGTTTTGTTTTGGTTTTTAACCTCCCTGTTATGTTGTTGGGCTGAGCTAAAAAAAAAAAAAAATCCCATAAGACATCTGATTGGATGGTTGTAAAATATATTTCAGAGGAAATGATGTAAAGATGATATAAAAATTTGTCACAGAGTGAGTTTGCTGCACGCCTTAATAAAATGGAAGAGGAACGTCAGAATTTGGCAGAAGCAGTCACTCTGGTGGAAAGAAAATATGCGGAGGAGAAGAAGAGAGTTGATGAGCTACAGCAGCAAATTAAAGTGTACAAGTCCAACTTGGAGTCCTCTAAGCAGGAATTAATTGACTACAAGCAAAAAGCTACTAGAATACTCCAAGTAAGCATGAAATGTCTTTTGGATGTTAAGATTTGCCAGGTGGGAGACACTTTTCGACTCCATATAGATCTGCGAGAGGATTTGTTCGTGTTTGGCTGGGTTGGCTTGCTTCAGGTGCCTTCCTGCACTTAGAGATATTACAAAAGTCCGAAATGTCCCTTGTTCCTGCCATTTTTCTTTCTTTTTATTTAAAATTCATTCTGCCACAGCCTAGCTCAGGTCTTCAGCTGTCACCTTAAGCACGGCACCATCGACGTTTGTCGTTAAGCAGCCACTTTATTCTTCCTGGCTGGTCCCCCGTTGAGTTTTTCAGAACAGCTGGTCTCGGCCTCAGCCAGCTTCCCCCGTGTCATCTCATGTAGTCTTGGGCTTCTCTGTCCTTTGCCTCCTGAGGGAAAGGTATCCTTTCATCTTTCCCTAGGAGGGTTCCTCTTCGCTGTATGTAAGCTCTTCCTCCTGAGTCTGAGTCTGTCCTCTCTCTGTTTCTTCCACTCTGCCTCCTTTTTGTGGCTCAGCCTACTCAAGAGCATATGGTTGCTGGGTGGAAGATCAAAAACTAGATCTTGGAACTCCTGCTTAGGGAAAAAACAATCCTTTGTCTTTTTTGACCACTTGGATCCATTTCCCTGTTCTTTCTTTCAATATCAGACTTAATAGAATTCTTGTAAATATGCCATCCTTATTTTAGAGCTGTTAACTCTAACTCCTTCGTATCATTTCTGTCCCTGATACATTTCTGAAATTGTCTTCCCAGACATCTTTAATGACCTGAATATGTATTTTCTTCCTTTTCTTAATATCCATCCACTTTGATGTGGATAGAGCATCGGACACCATTAGCCCTTCTACCCTCTTAAACTCCTGCCTCCGGTGCTACTCGAGCTGCCCTCTCTCTGCGTCTTCTTTCACTGCTCCAGAGTCTCCGGAGACAAAGAGTTCTCTCAAATTCAGTCCCAAGACCTCTCTCACTCCTTACCTGGCGTTATCATATACTCACTCTGCTTCTGTCTGTCACCTCGATGTGACTCCAGCGTGTCTCCCAGCCTAACTTCCTGACCCCGGTTTCTGAGTGCCTGCCAGGCTTCTCTGTGTGGGATTCCCCATCGCTCACACCAGCTTCTCCTTCATTCTCTAATTTTGGTAAATATTATACCTCCTTCCCAGGCAGTAGAGCTTGAACCACGATGACGTTTTGACTCCACCTTTTTCCTTTATCTCCTGCCTCCTGTTGCGTGTGAGCACTATTTTGATTCTACTTTCATGAGACAGCATACCCATCTCCTCCAAACTGTTCTGATTACTTTTGCTGTGTCACTCTAATTTATTATTGAGCACCTAACTATTCTAATGAGGCATTATGATAGATGCTGGGGGGGTGTTTTCTTTCTGAAAAGAGCGTTCAGTTAGCAGAAAGACACTGAGGTAATCGACGTGATGAAGTTATTGATGCAGTAAGCCCTTAAAATCTGCCAGGGAATGTCAGGAATGACTGGAGATGCTGTATAAAGAGGAACTTGAAGGATGAGTAGGAGGGCTTGTGGTAGGGAAGAGATTTCAGATAGAACAGCTGTGCCAGAGCAAAGGGGGTCTGCGGGAGCACAGCATCTTTAGTGGATGGCAGCTGGTTCCCTGCCGCTGGAGCATGAAGGGTTAGGGACTAAAAGCGGGGAGAGAAAACTCAATGACAGGCAAAAGCCAGACCATGGAGGGCCTCGCATCCTGTGCAGAGGAGTTTTGATTTCTATCTCCTAGGTAGTGGTAAGGATGAGAGGTGAGAGACTGAGCAGCGTGAGGACTTGCGGTGAAGAGGAGAGTTGGCACTGGGTCAGGCCCTTAGGCGGTGCTCAGTAAATTGCTGCGGACGTTGATGGGTGAGGATAGGATGGTGAGAGGGTAAAGAGAGTATCGGAATTAATGGTGTGAAGTAATGAGGACCTGGTCTAATTTGTGGCAGTGAGGGTGACAGATGGGACAGCTAAGAGACGTGTAGGAGGTGGGATGTGTGACACTTGGGGTTTCAACTGGAGGAAGGGGAACTGCAGGCAGACCTTAGGAGGACTCCGGTTTTCTGGGTTCAGATGTAAGCGATACGCCCTGGGTAGTGCAGCAGAGACACAGGAAAGACATCCGGCTAGCACTGATGGACACTAGGACAAGTGACAAAGAGTTTGCAGAATTTGACTGCACCGAGTGACACCAAGGTGAAAGTTTTAGGAAGGCAGGGGCGCCTGGGTGGCTCAGTCGTTAAGCGTCTGCCTTCGGCTCAGGTCATGGTCCCAGGGTCCTGGGATCGAGCCCCGCATCGGGCTCCCTGCTCCGCGGGAAGCCTGCTTCGCCCTCTCCCACTCCCCCTGCTTGTGTTCCTGCTCTCACTATGTCTCTCTCTGTCAAATAAATAAATAAAATCTTTAAAAAAAAAAAAAAAAAGTTTTAGGAAGGCAATCAGAAGTAGAGGCCTGAAGCTCAGCCCATGGGTCTGGGCATTAGCCATGTGGGAGCAGAGAGAGAGAATTATGTGTGTTACAGAAAATATGAAACATGCAGAGAAGTTTAACGAAGTCACCCATAATCCTACCACATGAGAAGAAAAACTATTTTTGATGGAGGAGAGTGCCTCTCAGATATTCATATTGAAGGTGAAAGAGCTGATAGTCCTTACTGCTGGCCTAGAATTATATAGCACTTCTTAAACTGGTCTTCCCACATCGAATCTCTTCTCCCAACTCATCCTTTCCATTGGGGGTCACAAACTTTTTCTGTAAAGGGCCAAATAGTACATATGGTAGGCTTTGCAGGTTCTATGTGGTCTCCATCGCATACTCTTTGTCTTTATTTTTTTTATCATCTAAACATGTAAAAATCATGCTTAGCTTGTGGGCTCTACACAAATAGGCCACAGGCCAGATCTGGCCCATCAGCCATAGTTGGTGAACATCTGCTTTATACCACTGCCACATTAACCCTCCTTAAATGCATCTGTGCTCATATCACTTCCCTGTCTACTTTTTTAGTTGTTTGTTTTCGCCCACTAGGATAAAAGTCAAACATTTTAGCCTGGTATCTGAAGCCCCCCCCCACAGACTGGTCCTAACATACTGTCCGAGCGCATCTCAACAGTACTTTCTTACACGCCCTAATGCTTTTGCATTTTTATGCTTTGTCCTGTTTTCTCCACACCTGTTAAAATCCGAGCCATTTTTCAGGATCAGCATAACTGCTGCTTTCAGGTAAAGCCTTCTCTTCCCCAGTAAGTGGCTTCTCTTTGGAACTCTGCAAGTAATCTTAGCAGATGCCTCTCTCAACTTGTTTATTGCCCTCTTGTAACTTCCCTCCAGTTTGTAAGGCGGAGGGTACTATCTCAAATGAGAGACCTCTTCATTGCATGGGACTCGGAGCATAATGCCAAACCCATTGTAGGTGCTCTGTAAATATTTGCTGAGTAGCATATGATGGAGATAAAAAGCATGAGAAAGGATGAGAAGAAAATACGAGGGAAATCTTGTTAATAACAAGTTTTCAACAGTAACATAGTCTTGGATACTAAAATCCAAGGCTGGTTTACAGCAAGGCCCTGCTGCGTTCTTATCCCAATGTGGACTTTCTTTGATGGAGAACATAATTGGACCATTTCCGTAGTGGCTTAGTTGGTGTAAGATTGATGCTATTCAGTGTACAAGTTAATCTCTGTTTTGCTTAAAGATATTTCTTTTTTTATAATAGTCCAAAGAAAAATTGATTAACAGCTTAAAGGAAGGATCTGGTTTTGAAGGCCTCGATAGCAGTACTGCTAACAGCATGGAGCTGGAAGAACTTCGGCACGAAAAGGAGATGCAAAAGGAGGAAATACAGAAGCTCCTGGGCCAGATACATCAGCTGAGATCCGAATTACAGGTAAGATTCGGTATGGCTGTGCTGCACGACCAGCCACTGACCCCGGCGATTGGCAGGCGAGCGGCGGTGGAGTCTGTATTTTGGGGGCAGGGTGTTAGTGGTCACCATGCAGCAGTGCGTCTAAGGCGATTGGTTTCCTGTCTGTCGACGGACTGTGAAGTCCTGGCAATAACAGGCATGTAGCTAACTAGATGCACTAGTTAAATTCTTACCCTGTGCCTGCCATGTGCCAGGCCTCTTGTAGGCTTGGAGTTACAGCAAGGAACCAGACAGAATCTTCACATTTATGGATCTTATAACAATCCAGTGGTTAAAACACAAATGAGATTTGGGCTTGTCTATAAAACTGGGATGTTTTCTGATACTGGAATGGACACAGGGACAGTCCCTTAATTATAGTTTCACAAATAATCTTATGATTTATAGTTTATGTGTAATTGCAGTTTTTAATCCAAAAGTAAGTTGGACCTTTTGTTTAGATTAAACATGGAGTCTTTGACGTAAATATCATAGGAGGAGTCTCTGAGAACGAGAGAAGGTAAAATGCAGGCTGACAACCCTTCTTTAAAAGAAAAAAAAACGTGTTAACTCAGCAAATTATTGGTTTGTAAGATGTGCATGACCTATAAAGGAAAGTATGGAAGTTGTAAGGTAGGGTTTCTTGTCTGGAGTATGGGCTTGAATATCAGATATGGAGAGAAGTCCGTCTTTGGCACTTAGTAGATGTGTTACCTGCACGAGATACTTCATCTCACTGAGCCTTAGTTTTCTCATCTGTAAAGTGGAGATAAACACAGGTTTTCTTGAGGATAAGGGATATGCATCGAAGGGCCAAGCATTGTTCCTAACATGCATTAGGCCCTCAACAAATAGTAGCTAATGTTACTTCTGGATTTCTTTCTTACTGGTAAAGTAGAAGAGCTGGTCCTCAAGGCTGTCATCCTTATAATCTGTATGGTTGGATTTTTTTTTTCCTATAATTAATTTTGAATGCCAAAGAATTCAGTCCTGTGAACTTAGAAACTGAATACATGCTAATCCTGTTCATACCTTGTCTTATTCATCTGTGTATTTGGGGTGAGATTATAAAAAATATGACTTGTTTTATTTAATTTCCTTACCCCAGCATCATTGATGACATTGACCATTTCTCAAGAAGCTTATAAAATCTACAGTAAGGATTATAGTGTATCTAGCAAAATGGGAGAATTGTTAATGACTATAATAGCTAAGCACTTAACTTGCCAGGCATTGCACTAACCTCTCAGCATACAGTCTTCCATTTATTCCCTACTGTTAATCCTCTAAGGGAGATGGTATGTTCTCATTTTACAGTTTGAAGAAATTCAGTCACAGAGAAGGAAAGTAGTTTCCTATAACTATAGTGAAGTAGCAGTCAGGATTAGAACCTTAGTCTGTCTGATTTCCAGAACATGTGTTTTGTTTTTGTTTGTTTTTTTTCCAGAACATGTGTTCTTAACCACTGCTCATACTGTCTGCCTCTCAAGAATTTGTCTAATTAAGTCAAATTGATGACAGAGATTAGTTTACCTACTGCTAACCCCAAAAACTCAAGGATAGGGGAAAATCATTCTACTTATTGCTGCTTTCCTCTAAATCCACAAAGTTGTGACTATATAGACTATCACACTGGTATTATTATCTGGAGTATCATTAATTTTTAGTTCTTTCAAACCGTATATGAAATGCCAGAGTTTGTGTAGATGAATATAAAACAGTGTACCAAAAGATAAAAAGCAAATTAAGATGCTGTTTTAATCTCTTGTAGTACTGTATGGATGGACACATGGTTAACCCATACAGGGGGTAAATATAGAAATCTAGAGTCATGTTCTTTGCTACTAGTAGATTCCACAGGAAATCTAGAAGGTGGTTTTTTGAAGAAATGAGAGTAATGACACTAAGTGAAGCAGTAAGAAATAAAGATATAAAAACAGGTAATGGTAATAAAGCTTTAAAAATGAAATAATAGGCTAACCTCAGGTGATATGAGAGAGAAGTTATATTCCTACTTGACACACACACACAAAAACTAACTATAACCTGCAATTCCAGGGGCCATCTTTTTGATGTTATGTTTCTGTTCCTTTGGAAATTGTTAGCTTTTGGATAGAGCTATAATCTCCCAATGAGCCGCTGTTGACTCATACTCCTTCAACCATATGGTTCATGCGCCGTGGCGGCTACGGTGTCCTGTCCGTGTCTCTCACCATTTGCCGTATCATACAGTGAAGCATCTGTTTATGTGCTCCTTTCAGGCTGAGACCATGTCTCACTCGTCTTTTTCCCTCTAGTGCCTCCTGAGCCCAGTTCATGGCGCACAGTGATTACTTGATTAATGCTGAAATGAACAGTTAATGATTGCTTTCACATATAAGGCTCATCGTTTTAGGATATGGAGGCACAGCAGGTTAGTGAAGCAGAATCAGCAAGAGAACAGTTACAAGATCTGCAAGACCAAATAGCTGGGCAGAAAGCATCTAAACAGGAACTGGAGGCAGAATTGGAGCGACAGAAGCAGGTAAAGATTTTATTTATTTATTTATTTTTAAATATTTTATTTACTTGAGAGAAAGAGCGATCATGCACACGAGTGAGAGAGCATGAGCGGGGAGAGGGGCAGAGGGAGAGGGAGAAGCAGACTCCCCACTGAGCAGGGAGCCCGATGTGGGGCTCAATCTCAGGACTCTGGGACCATGACCAGACGCTTAACCAACTGAGCCACCCAGGCACCTTGTGGGTAAAAATTTTAGTTGGATGATTACCAAGGAAGATGCTTTGCTGGCAGTCCTATGAGGAGACTCTCCAGTGAAGCAACTTACTGAAATTCTTACAGAATGGGTGTGGAGTGGTGATGATAAATGGGACCTTCTAGTTCCCTCCTGTCTTGTTACTACCTACCCCCCTCACTGTTTATTTCACAGGTTAAAAATAGAGCCACAGGATGGCTATGAGACTTGCCTAACCTCACACAGTTAACTAGAGAATAGAATAGAACCCGGATGCCTGTCCCAGAGTTCTTTCTACTATCTTGTCTGTGTTTTATTATATCTCTTTGTCACAGTGTGTATGTATGGAAAACTTAAAAACATCCGTTGATTTTCACATTTTATTACATTTGTACTTTCTAGGGACAACAGTAATATTTTTTAATAGAAATATTAAATACAACATTAGTGCTGTAATTAGACTGCTCTTTCTGTTTGAGGAGAAATATTTATAGACTGTTCTTACAAATCATGTTTAAAATTACATTTCTTTGTTCAGTTAGCAGTTGTCTGCTCCCCAAACCAAATTAGTTTACCTTAGTATACTTACATAATAGTTTTCTTATTAAAACAGTTAACCATGCTTACATCCACATTCTCAGAACAAGATGCTGCATCTTATGTTAATAACATCTGTAACTTATTGAATAATGACACTGTTATAGGCACTTAGTATACATGATCTTATTTTATCCTCACAATAAAATCTGTATTCTCTTCATTTTGCAGAAAACTATTTTATAATGATCAGTGTATCACTTAATGACATTTTTAGCTTTGTGTATTTATATTCTTAAGATCTTTTTTATTAGGATTTATCATTTCTGAAACTGATCTGTTATCAGAAATGTTTGTTTTTAGTACGAAGGTACGACTTACATCTGTTTCCTGAGTGGTAGGAAAAACGATTGAGTAGCCACCTGCAGAATACATCATAAGCTGTCTTAGATAATTTAGTTATAAAATTGGCTGTCCTTCCAGAAATTGCATTTTAATTTATTCCAGGAGCTATTATATATTGAAAGGCAAAAATTTGATGTTCTTGATAGTGAGATAATTTTCATTTTATTATGGCAGATAGACTTCCCACATCTGTTGCCAGTGCCTGTTTTTAAAATGAGTCCAGTAGAGGCGAGTGCAGCTGAATGTAGCTCTAGGCTATTTATTTAGTCATCAGATGTTCTAGGTGCAAGTGCTTAGTCTTGGGATTAAATAGTCCTGTAGTGCTCTTTATTAATTTAAATAATTTCAACCTTAAATTTGGTGCTAGCCTGGAGATTTAAAAGAAATCATGCGGACCTTTTTGAAAATTGCGGTTCTCCTACCCTAATTACTGCCTCATTTTCTCTGTTCTCACTTATCTCAGTTTTTTTCATCTGTGAAGTGAACAGGTTGAACTAAATGTTCTAAAGTAGTCTAGCAGTTTGATCCTGTCTTCTGTTTACTTCTTCATACAGCTCCCTTTACTTACTTAATCTGCACAGTTAAGCATAATGCTTTTTTTTTTTTTTAAGATTTTATTTATTTATTTGACAGAGAGAGACACAGCGAGAGAGGGAACACAAGCAGGGGGAGTGGAAGAGGGAGAAGCGGGCTTCCTGCTGAGCAGGGAGCCCGATGCGGGGCTCCATCCTAAGACCCTGGGATCATGACCTGAGCCGAAGGCAGACACTTAACCGACTGGGCGCCCCAAGCATAATGCTTTTGAAGATTCTTAGTTAACTAATTATTCTTTCTTCCCTGGCATGTGCTTTGCTCTTAAATTCCAACTGACACCGACTCATCCATTGTACAAACCAGCAGCAGGTTTGTGTAGTTGTTAGTGAACCCGGAGGTATTTCTTTTTTCCTCTTTTATCTATGATAGAACAAAACAGGTTCACGATACTGCCTGATAGAAATAAGCACATGAAGAGCTGCTCAGCACCATTAATTGTTAGAAAAATGCAAATTGAAACCACAGGGAGATATCAGGACGTCCCCATGGAATAGCTACACTTAATGAGACTGACGATACCAAATGTTGGGAAGGATGTGGAAGAACTGGACCTCTCTCATATTGCCGTGGGAATGCAAAACGGTGCAGGGATATGAAACCAGTTCAGAAAACAATTTGGCAAGTTTTTCCCTTTAAGTTAGACATAACACTTATGTGATCCAGCAGTTCTATCGCTACATATCTACCCAAGAAAAATGAAGACCTCTGACCATGGAAAGACTTGACACATCATGCTGGAGTATTGTTCATCAGACCCTTCCAAGTCTGTTCACTTGTTCATTCAGTATAGATGCGGCACGTGTTGGCTGAGTGCCTCATGTGTGTCAGGAACTGTTGTAGGTGCTGGGGATGAAATGGGGAACACTGATTTCGCTTCTGTTTATTCATGTCTCACTTTGTAGGAGTTCCACTACATAGAAGAAGATCTATATCGAACAAAGAACACATTGCAAAGCAGGATTAAAGATCGAGAAGAAGAAATTCAAAAACTTAGGAATCAGGTATGAATGAGTGTTCACAACTTGGGAAAAGATACCATTGCAAAGCTAATTTTTTTTAAAGGATATAGAAAGACCTTTTCCCATATTTTCAACGGAGTTCTGCTGTTACAACAGTGAGATGTTACTTTCAATCTGATACAGAATTTTCATCTAATGCCATTTTAGTCTGTGTTTGCTGTATTCTATGGCTTCTTCATCTAGAAGTGTCTTCTAGCCAGAGCCATCCGAGGACACGTGACTTACCCCAAAATTTCATACGTTTGGTTGTGCTGATTGCCAGTTTCATAATTATCGTTTCTCTTTCCTAAGAAAAATCCAATGATAAATCTTCCTATTAACAATTGATAGGTCTTTCATAAAGGCACCAAGACTTCTTTTTAACTCTGAAAATGTAAAACATGAGAAAGAACATGTGCCCACCACCCAGATTTACCAATGCTTATCATTAATTGTGACAAAATCATGCATCCACTTACCCTGTAACTCTAGCTTGTCCTTTTCTCCCTTATGTTCACATTGTCCTTTATTCCTTATATTTATTGACTTACTAAATAATGAGCTCATTGATCATTTAAATAATTTACATAAAAATTGAGTCTTCATTTTTTAGTTAGTTGCTGACTTAGTTTGAACATAAAAAGTCAAATAATTTTAGTTTTTAAGTTGTCAAACTTCATAGTAGTCCATAATTTAAAATATTTTAATTTTTGTAAGAGTTGGGAACATCTGATTTCAGTGTTCCATTCTTCCCTCACCTACCTTTGTGAAGTGCTTTTAAGTGGTAACATGACTTGTTAGCAGAAAGTCAAAAGAAAGGACCATAAACCACCAATTGGTTTAATCCTTTTACATTCCTTATTTATTAAATGTTTTTTGAGTGCCTACTAAGCGTAAGATATTGTGCTATTTTTGTTACTTAAGAATTAATCTTAGAGGGATATTTCTTAAAGATTTTTTTATCTAAGAACAGAGGAAAACCTTTGTCTCATAAAAGGAAGTTGATTTATACAATTTTAAAAAGAGATCAGCATCTTCATACATTGCCAAAAACAATAACAACCCATAAACGAGTGGCCAAATACGAATGTAAGTTGGTGCTCAAAATCATCAGTCATCAGGGGAAGCAAATTAAAACCTCAGGGGGATATACCACTCTACTGATACTCACTAGAATGGAATAGTATCCCTGAACATCATGTACAGAGAGGTGTAGCAATTTGTCCAATGTCAGATAGCTAGAAAACTGCTGAGCAGAGGTGAAAACCTCAGTTTGTGGCCTTTGCACTGTGCCGCAGCTGCTGAGTTATGGAGGGTTTTGAATCCCGGTCCAGAAGTTCACACTGTCTGTGGATCGATGCTTTCAAATATCTTTGACCATGATGCCACAGTAAGAAGTAAAGTATACCTTGTGTCTCGATACTCACATGTACTTAGAAATTCAACACTAAACAAAAGTTTCACAGAACAGTACTCTTACATACTATGTGCTGTGTACTCTCTGTCCTATTCTGTTCTGTCACTATTTTAAAATGTGGATTGTGACCTACCAAATTGATTTTGTGGCCCGTTAATACAGTTTGAAAATCTTTTCTGTAGACAGTGAGTTTTGAGAAATTGAATGATGCTACACTTTATTTACATGTGGGGATGTAGATTCTATGTTGTATGACTTTTACTTTATGTAATAATTTTATGAACACTTTGCCTTTCAGCTTACTAACAAAACTTTAAGCAACAGTAGTCAGTCCGAGTTAGAAAACCGACTCCATCAGCTAACAGAGACTCTCATCCAGAAGCAGACCATGCTGGAGAGTCTCAGCACAGAGAAGAACTCTCTGGTCTTCCAGCTGGAGCGCCTCGAGCAGCAGGTGAACTCTGCCAGTGGAAGTAGCAACAATGGGTCTTCCATTAATATGTCTGGAGTTGATAATGGCGAAGGTAACAAAAAAAGGATTTGAAAAGAACATTGCATTGCCTTAATTTCCAACCTTGCTAATTCAGACATGACTTTGAAAAGTTACAGAAAGACCATTTTTATTTGAAAAGAAGCTCCATCCAGCAAAGCACTGCTTTTCTCCTGATGTGAGGCCTGAGCCATGCACTGTTTGACATGATCTTTAGCAAACGGGACAGTGGACTCCAAGTATGGGACTTGGAGAAGGGAGACCTGAGGAACAGTGATCATAATGAAATACGTAGGACATTGAACAAGATATTGATGACAAGGCAGATAATTTGGCAGAAAGGGGCTTTGGGGGAAACTTAAAGGAAGATTTGTTTTAAAAATCTTCTAGTCCGTAATTATGAATATTAAAGTTAATAGTCACATAAGTATATCCATGCTCTATAATTTCAATAGAGAAATCTGTAGATTCCCAAAATACATAATCAAGAAAAATGTTAGATTTCAGTATAAGCTTCAGCAGATCAGGTATTTAATCTTAGAGCTTCATAAAGTCTACAAAGTAGTCATTCAGCAAATCTCTCAGTTCTTTGGCTTTAAATTAAAAGTTTTTTTAAGGGTTGCCTGGGTGGCTCAGTCAGCTAAGCATCTGCCTTTAGCTCAGGTCATGATCTCAGTCCTGGGATCGAGCCCCTCGTTGGTCTCCCTGCTCAGCGGGGAGCCTGCTTCTCCCTCTCCTTCTGCCACTCCCCCTACTTGGCTCTCTCTCTCTGTCAAATAAATAAATAAAATCTTTTTAAAAAAATAAATAGAAGTTTTTTTAAATTTTTTAAAAACTTATTATTTTATATATATATTTTTTGATAAAATGGTTGCTGTCAAAAGAAATCTCAAAAATATAATAAAATCATCCAAATAATCTGTTCCCCTCAGATAACATTTTGGAATATCTCCTTTTAGACTTTTTTCCTATATATGTTTATATGTTTTATTGGTTTTTAACTTTTCATATAAATCAATTTTTTTTTTTTAAAGATTTATTTATATATTAGAGGGGAAGAGAGAGAGAGGGAGGGAGGGAAAGAAAGAGAATCTCCAGCAGACTCCCCACTGAGCGTGGAGCCCAATGCAGGGCTTGATCTAACAACCATGAGATCATGACCTGAGCTGAAATCAAGAGTCGGACACTTAACTGACTGAATCACCCAGGCACCTCTAGAGCTTACTTACTTTATTTATTTATTTATTTATTTATTTAAAAAAATTTTTTTTAAGATTTTATTTATTTGCGAGAGAGAGAATGAGAGAGAGCATGAGAGGGAGGAGAGTCAGAGGGAGAAGCAGACTCCCTGCTGAGCAGGGAGCCCGATGTGGGACTCGATCCCAGGATTTCAGGATCATGACCTGAGCCGAAGGCAGTCCCTTAACCAACTGAGCCACCCAGGCGCCCTCTAGAGCTTACTTTAAAAAACAAAAACAAAAAAATTCTGGTCTGTGACAAAATAGTCCAGAAAAAGATCCTAATTAATATATAAGAATTAAACATATAATAATCTGTCAGAAATCAGTGAATCATTATGGTGCTAGACTAGCTGGTGAGCTGGGGGGAATTTGTGTAAAGTTAAACCTTCATTTCACTTGCACACAAAATTAATCCTGTCAGATTGAAGAATTAAATATTAAATCGAAACATGGAAAAACTAGAAGAAAATTATGGTATTTCTGATTAGAGAAATGTTCAGTCTCACTAGTAATCACACACACCAAAGAAGGCAAAATAAAGCACTTTATTAAAGTCCCAAATGAGGTAAGGTGATGGTAAACTAGAAGGAGGTCTGCAGGAAGAGTTTCCAGGCAAAGAGAAGAGCAGGTGCAAAGGCCCAGGGGTAGGAGCAGTGCTGGCATGTTGCAGGAACAGCAAGGAGGCCAGTGCAGCTGGAGAAGACTGAGTGAGGGGGGAGAGTAGTCAAAGGGGAATTCAGAGAACTTGGAAGAGACTGTTTTGGCCTGTGTACGGACTTTTACTCTGAATGAAGTAGGAAGCCATTGAAGGATCTGGAGAGGGGTGACTGACTGCATTTTAGCAAGATGCCTCTGGCTGTTGTGTCCAGAATAGACTGCAGAGAGCTGAGTGGAGGCAGGGGACCAGAGAGGAGCCATCATATTAATGTGTGTGAGGGATGGTGGCAGCTAAAACCCGATTGGGGTTTGCAGGGGTTTATTTTAAAGGAGAGCGGGTAGATTGGTTGTGCAGTTTGAGAGAAAGAAAGGAGTCAAGGGTTTTGGCCGGAGCTGATGGAACAATGTTGTCATGTACTGAGATGGGGAAAATGGCAGGGTGAGTAGGTTGGCAGGGAGGGCAGGAAGTCAGAATCATGGTTTTGGGCACCTGAGCTTCAGGTGATGTTAGACATCCAGATGGAAACAAAACAGACGATTAGATGAGTCTGGAGTTGGTGGTCCAGGCTGGAGATACAAAGCTGGGAGTCATCAGCATTGTAGAAAGGGTGTCTGGCCTCACTCTTGCTAGCACAGGAAGAAAGTGCTCATTAATATTGACTCTTGGCAACACTTGGTATTTGTAAACTTCAATTTTTGCTAATTTCATGGGGAAATGATTTTTTTAGTTTTTTAATTTTTATTTTTGTGGATATGGAAGTTTAAATATATAACAAATTTATCTGTCTTTTCTTTATGGCTGCGTCTTCTTTGTGTAATGCTTAGAAAGTTGGCCTTGAGAATTTCTTCCATTTATAATACAATAATATATTCAACTATAATTTTGTTAGGACATTGCTTTTGGTGTTTGTACATTAATTCATTATTTTCTTGTTTAAACAGGCACACGGCTCCGAAATGTTCCTGTTCTTTTTAATGATACAGAAACAAATCTGGCAGGAATGTATGGAAAAGTCCGAAAAGCTGCTAGTTCAATTGACCAGTTTAGGTAAGCAAGGGCAGTAATGATGAGTGAGGGATTTGTCAGCTGTTTTTGTACCATTTGCTGGTGGCTTCAGTCACAGTGAGTCCCTTCAGACAGAGCTGATATTTAGAGTGATATTTCCCTATTTCCTCTCACGATATTTCAATCTCATGAGATGCTCTATGTGGTCGGCCAGTGCTTGTGTCTCACTGAAGATGATTAACCCTGATCATTTCTCTTCTTTTTTTTTAAAATTTTTTATTGTTATGTTAATCATAGTACATTACATCATTAGTTTTTGATGTCATGTTCCATGATTCATTGTTTGTGCATAACACCCAGTGCTCCATGCAGAATATGCCCTCTTTAATACCCATCACCAGGCCAACCCATCCGCCCCACCCCCCTCCCCTCTAGAACCCTCAGTTTGTTTCTCAGAGTCCATCATCTCTCATGGTTCGTTTCCCTCTCTGATTTCCCCCGCTTCGTTCTTCCCCTCCTGCTATCTTCTTTTTTTTTTTCTTAACATATAAGGCATTATTTGTTTCAGAGGTACAGATCTGTGATTCAACAGTCTTGCACAATTCACAGCGCTCACCATAGCACATACCCTCCCCAGTGTCTATCACCCAGTCACCCCATCCCTCCCACCCCCTACCACTGCAGCAACCCTCAGTTTGTTTCCTGAGATTAAGAATTCCTCATATCAGTGAGGTCATATGATACATGTCTTTCTCTGATTGACTTATTTCGCTCAACATAATACCTTCCAGTTCCATCCACATTGTTGCAAATGACAAGATCTCATTCCTTTTGATGGCTGCATAATATTCCATTGTATATATATATACACCACATCTTCTTTATCCATTCATCTGTCGATGGACATCTTGGCTCTTTCCACGGTTTGGCTATTGTGGACATTGCTGCTATAAACATCGGGGTGCACGTACCTCTTTGAATTCCTACATTTGTATCTTTGAGGTAAATACCCAGTAGTGCAATTGCTGGATCTTATGGTAGCTCTATTTTCAACTTTTTGAGGAACCTCCATACTGTTTTCCAGAGTGGTTACACCAGCTTGCATTCCCACCAACAGTGTAGGAGGGTTCCCCTTTCTCTGCATCCCCACCAACATCTGTCATTGCTTGATTTGTTAATTTTAGCCATTCTGACTGGTGTGAGGTGGTATCTCATTGAGCTTTTGATTTGGATTTCCCTGGTGCCGAGTGATGTTGAATACTTTTTCATGTGTCTGTTGGCCATTTGGATGTCTTCTTTGGAAAAATGTCTGTTCATGTCTTCTGCCCATTTCTTGATTGGATTATTCTTTGGGTGTTGAATTTGATAAGGTCTTTATAGATTTTGGGTACTAGCCCTTTATTTGATATGTCATTTGCAAATATCTTCTCCCATTCTGTCGGTTGTCTTTTGGTTTTGTTGACTGTTTCTTTTGCTGTGCAAAAGCTTTTTATCTTGATGAAGTCCCAATAGTTCATTTTTGCCCTTGCTTCCCTTGCCTTTGGCGATGTTTCTAGGAAGAAGTTGCTACGGCTGAGGTCGAAGAGGTTGCTGCCTGTGTTCTCCTTTAGGATGTTGATGGACTCCTGTCTCACATTTAGGTCTTTCAACCATTTTGAGTCTATTTTTGTGTGTGGTGTAAGGAAATGGTTCAGTTTCATTCTTCTACATGTGGCTGTCCAATTTTCCCAACACCATTTGTTGAAGAGACTGTCTTTTTTCCATTGGACATTCTTTCCTGCTTTGTCAAAGGTTAGTTGACCATAGAGTTGAGGGTCCATTTCTGGGCTCTCTATTCTGTTACATTGATCTTTGTGTCTGTTTTTGTACCAGTACCATACTGTCTTGATGATTACAGCTTTGTAATAGAGTTTGAAGTCCAGAATTGTGAGGCCACCCAGCTTTGCTTTTCTTTTTCAACATTCCTCTGGCTATGCGGGGTCTTTTCTGGTTCCATACAAATTTTAGGATTATTTGTTCCATTTCTTTGAAAAAATTGGATGGTATTTTGATGGGGATTGCATTGAATGTGTAGATTGCTGTAGGTAGCATTGACATCTTCACAGTATTTGTTCTTCCAGTCCATGAGCATGGAACGTTTTTCCATTTCTTTGTGTCTTCCTCAATTTCTTTCATGGGTATTTTATAGTTTTCTGAGTACAGATCCTTTGCCTCTTTGGTTAGATTTATTCCTAGGTATCTTATGGTTTTGGGTGCAATTGTAAATGGGATCGACTCCTTAATTTCTCTTTCTTCTGTCTTGTTGTTGGTGTATAGGAATGCCACTGATTTCTATGCATTGATTTTATATCCTGCCACTTTACTGAATTCCTGTATGAGTTCTAGCAGTTTTGGGGTGGAGTCTTTTGGGTTTTCCACATACAGTATCATATCATCTGCAAAGAGTGAGAGTTTGACTTCTTCTTTGCCGATTTGGATGCCTTTTATTTCTTTTTGTTGTCTGATTGCTGTGGCTAGGACTTCTAATACTATGTTGAATAGCAGTGGTGATAGTGGATATCCCTGCCGCGTTCCTGACCTTAGGCGGAAAGCTCTCAGTTTTTCCCCATTGAGAATGATATTCGCTGTAGGTTTTTCATAGATGGCTTTTATGATATTGAGGTATGTACCCTCTATCCCTGTACTCTGAAGAGTTCTGATCAAGTAAGGATGCTGTACTTTGTCAGATGCTTTTTCTGCATCTGTTGAGAGGATCATATGATTCTTGTTCTTTCTTTTGTTAATGTATTGTATCACATTGATTGATTTGTGGATGTTGAACCAACCTTGCAGCCCAGGGATAAATTCCACTTGGTCGTGGTGAATAATCCTTTTAATGTACTGTTGGATCCTATTGGCTAGTATTTTGGTGAGAATTTTTGCATCCATGTTCATCAAGGATATTGGTCTGTCATTTTCCTTTTTGATGGGGTCTTTGTCTGGTTTTGGGATCAAGGTAATGGTGGTCTCATAAAACGAGTTTGGAAGTTTTCCTTCTATTTCTATTTTTTGGAACAGTTTCAGAAGAATAGGTATTAATTCTTCTTTAAATGTTTGGTAGAATTCCCCTGGGAAGCCATCTGGCCCTGAGCTTTGTTTTTTGGGAGATTTTTGATGACTGCTTCAATTTCCTTAGTGGTTATAGGTCTGTTCAGGTTTTCTATTTCTTCCTGGTTCAGTTTTGGTAGTTGATACATCTCTAGGAATGCATCCATTTCTTCCAGGTTATCTCATTTGCTGGCATAGAGTTGCTCATAGTATGTTCTTATAATTGTTTGTATTTCTTTGGTGTTGGTCGTGATCTCTCCTCTTTCATTCATGATTTTGTTGATTTGGGTCATTTCTCTTTTCTTTTTGATAAGTCTGGCCAAGGGTTTATCAATCTTGTTAATTCTTTCAAAGAACCAGCTCCTAGTTTTGTTGATCTGTTCTACTGTTCTTTTGGTTTCTATTTCATTGATTTCTGCTCTGATCTTTATTATTTCTCCTCTCCTGCTGGGTTAAGGCTTTATTTGCTGTTTTTTCTCTAGCTCCTTTAGGTGTAGGGTTAGGTTGTGTATTTGAGACCTTTCTTGTTTCTTGAGAAAGGCTTGTATTGCTATATACTTTCCTCTTAGAACTGCCTTTGCTGCATCCCAGAGATTTTGAACAGTTGTGTTTTCATTTTCATTAGTTTCCATGAATTTTTAAAAATTCTTTAATTTCCTGGTTGACCCGTTCATTCTTTAGTAGGATGCTCTTTAGCCTCCATGTATTTGAGTTCTTTCTGACATTCCTCTTGTGATTGAGTTCTAGTTTCAAAGCATTGTGGTCTGAAAATATGCAGGGAATAATCCCAGTCTTTTGGTAAAGGTTGAGACCTGATTTGTGACCTAGGATGTGATCTATTCTGGAGAATGTTCCATGGGCATTAGAGGAGAATGTGTAATCTGTTGCTTTGGGATGGAATGTTCTGAATATGTCTGTGAAGTCCATTTGGTCCAGTGTGTCATTTAAAGTATTTCCTTGTTGATCTTTTGCTTAAATGGTCTGTCCATTTCAGTGAGGGGGGTGTTAAAGTCCCCCACTATTATTGTATTGTTGTCGATGTGTTTCTTTGCTTTTGTTATTAATTGCCTTATATAATTGGCTGCTCCCATGTTAGGGGCATAGATATTTACAATGGTTAGATCTTCTTGTTGGATAGACCCTTTAAATAGGATATAGTGTCCTTCCTCATCTCTTATTACAGTCTTTGGTTTAAAATCTACTTTGTCTGATATAAGGATTGCCACCCCAGCTTTCTTTTGGTGTCCATTAGCATGGTAAATGGTTTTCCACCCCCTCACTTTCAATCTGGGGGTGTCTTTGGGTCTAAAATGAGTCTCTTGCAGACAGCATATCGATGGGTCTTGTTTTTTAATCCAATCTGATAGCCTGTGTCTTTTGATTGGGGCATTTAGCCCATTTACATTCAGGGTAACTACTGAAAGATACGAATTTAGTGCCATTGTATTGCCTGTAAGGTGACTGTTACTGTATATTGTCTGTGTTCCTTTCTGGTCTATGTTGCTTTTAGGCTCTCTTTGCTTAGAGGACCCCTTTCAATATGTCTTGTAGGGCTGGTTTTGTGTTTGCAGATTCCTTTAGTTTTTGTTTGTCCTGGAAGCTTTTTATCTCTCCTTCTATTTTCAATGATAGCCTAGCTGGATGTAGTATTCTTGGCTGCATATTTTTCTCATTTAGTGCTCTGAATATATCATGCCAGTCCTTTCTGGCCTTCCAGGTCTCTGTGGATAGGTCTGTTGCCAATCTAATATTTCCATTGTAGGTTACATATCTCTTCTCCTGAGCTGCTTTCAGGATTTTCTTTGTCTCTGTGACCCGTAAGTTTTACTATTAGATGTTGGGATGTTGACCTATTTTTACTGATTTTGAGAGGGGTTCTCTGTGCCTTCTGGATTTTGATGCCTGTTTCCTTCCCCAGATTAGGGAAGTTCTCTGCTATAATTTGCTCCAATATACCTTCTGACCCTCTCTCTCTTTCTTCTTCTTCTGGGATCCCAATTATTCTAATGTTGTTTCGTCTTATGGTATCGCTTATCTCTCGAATTCTGCCCTCGTGATCCAGTAGTTTATCTCTCTTTTTCTCAGCTTCTTTATTTTCCATCATTTGGTCTTCTGTATCACTGATTCTCTCTTCTGCCTCATTTATCCTAGCAGTCAGCACCCCCATTTTTTATTGCACCTCATTAATAGCCTTTTTGATTTTGACTTGGTTAGATTTTAGTTTTTATTTTTCCAGAAAGGGTTTCTCTAATAACTTCCATGCTTTTTTCAAGCCCAGCTAGTATCTTTAAAATCATGATTCTGAACTCTAGGTCTGACATCGTACTTATGTCCGTATTGAGTAGGTCCCTGGCAGTTGGTACTGCCTCTTGTTCTTTTTGTTGAGGTGATTTTTTCCGTCTTGTCATTTTGTCCAGAGGAGACTAGATGAATGAGAGAACAAAATGCTAACAGGCTAACAACATCCCCAGAAAATATACTCTAAACAAATCAGAAAGACCTGAAGCTGGGGGGGAAAGAAAGAAAAAAGAAAAAGAAAAAGATAAAAACAAACAAAAACAGAACAAAACAAAAAACAGAATATGATCAAATATGATCAGGCTGGTACATAGATCAGTGCCACACACTAGATTATGGGTGTATTTTGGTCTGTTAGAAGAAAGTGCCTCCCAAAATTTTAAAGAAAGAAAAACTTACATATGTACAAAAATAAGGGTTGATACGATGAAGGGATGGAATATGACTGTAAAGATGAAAATTATAAAAAATTATATAAAAGGAATTGGTAAGATAAGTTGTTTGAAAAAAGAAAAAGGATTAAAAAAAAAAAATGTGATCAGGCAGGAGACTAGAACAAAGCCATACACTAGAGATTTAGGGTATATTTTGATCTGTTAGAAGAAACTGTATCTCAAAATTTTAAAGAGAGAACAACTTATATATATATATGCCAAAAATAAGGCTAACTACTATGAAGGGATAGAATATGACTCTAACAATGAAAAATAAAAATGTTTTTTTAGAAAAGGGATTGAGAGGGTGCGCCTGGGTGGCTCAGTTGGTTAAGCAACTGCCTTCGGCTCAGGTCATGATCCCAGAGTCCTGGGATCAAGTCCCATATCGGGCTCCCTGCTTGGTGGGGAGTCTGCTTCTCCCTCTCACCCTACCCCCTCTTGTGCTCTCTCTGTCTCTCTCTGTCTCAAATAAATAAAATAAAATCTTTAAAAAAAAAAAGGGATTGATAAGATGTTGGTTGAAAAAGGGAAAAAGAAAAATTCAAAAAAAAATAAATAAATAACTTTGAAAGACTAAAGAATCATGGTAAAAAAGCCATGAATTCTAATGTGCAGTATTCCCCTAGCGCTGGAGTTCTGTTCTCATTGATCGGTAAACTTGGTCTTGGCTGGCTGTTCTTGCTGATCTTCTGGGGGAGGGGCCTGTTGCCGCGGTTCCCAAATGTCTTTGCTGGAGGCGGAATTTCCCCGCCCTTGCCGGTCCAGGCTAAGTAATCTGTTCGGGTTTGCTCTCGGGAGCTTTTGTTCTCTGCGAGCTTTCCGTACAGCTTTGGAGGCCGAGAGTGAAAATGGCGGTCCTCCCAATCTCCACCTCGGAGGAGCCGAGAACTCAGGGCCCCACTCCTCAGTGAGCCCCCAGAGAAAAGCAGTCAGTCACTCCCGTCTCCCCGGTCTCCGGCCGCACTCCGTGCTCACCCAGCCTGTGACTGCGCGTTTCTATCTCTGGCACCCGACCCCGTGTGGAATCTCCAAACCCAGCAGATCCCTGTGGTGTGCTCCCACGCCGCTCTTCCTGGGGGAGGAAGGGGAGTCTCCCCGGATCTGCCACTTGTTGGGTCCCTGCTGGAGGAGCAGTGGCCCGACTGTGCCGTGGATCACGGCTTATGGCCACCCCGAGCTGAGAGCCCGCGCCTCGGCTCCATCTCTGCAGCCGGCTTCCCCACTCCGATACCTGGGAGCTCTGCCACACTCAGGCACCCCCGGTCTTTCTGTGACCCCGAGGGTCCTGAGCCCACACTGTCCTGCGAGGGTTCCACCCCCCGCTTAGTCACTGGAGTGACGTGCCTCAGTGGAGCCGACTTCTAAAAGTTCCGATTTTGTGCTCCGCGGCTCTGTCACTTGCCAGAAGCGGCCGACGGAGGCCCCCTCCCCCACCATCTATTCTCCTGAATATCGCCTCAGATTCACTTCTCCACACGTCCTACCTTCCAGAAAGTGGTCGCTTTTCTGTTCAGAGAGTTGTTGCTCTTCTTTTCTTCGATCTCCTATTGAGTTTGTAGGTGTTCAGAATGGTTTGATCCCTATCCAGCTGAATTCCTGGGACCAGACGAAATCCAGGTCTCCTACTCTTCCGCCGTCTTGCTCCCTAACCACATTTCTCTTCTTTCTATAGTAAACTCTTACAAATTTCAGTGAGAAAACCTCTATCTCATGTAAATACATCCATTGGAATATTTTCTTTCATTACTTTATCATGTGATGACAATAAAAGATGCCAATATGTACAAGTAAACAGTATTCGTTTTAATATATACTTTATATATACTATGTAAGTAATGTATCATTTGTATACATGTTATTGTATATGTGTAACTTCTTTACACTAGCAGATATGCACCTTATGAAGAAAATGTTTTAACAGTATATGTTTGCCTTGATAAACTTCATGTTTAAATAATCCACTAAACTCTTTTGCTTCTTAGTGTTTATAATTAAACACAATTATAATGAATTGTTGCAAAATAGAGCAGTCTTTTCTTTTTGTGTCAGAATAGAGCTGTGATGTTAAAAATCAAGAGGATGATTTGCTTAGGTTCTTGAGGCCATGGACCAAAGATGCCATAGTCGTTATGTCCAGATTATTAAGCACATTTATTTCAACTATTCATTTATTCAACCTATATTATAATTTTTAGAGAAACTAGATACAAGGCATTATTCTGATGGCAGTGAAAGAAGCAGAAAGGCCTAGAAGAAAGGTGTGTTTTGCCTGTGTGTGTATCTATCTTGACTGGGAAAAAATGTTGCAAAGAGGCATGAGTAGTCAGGTCTGGACTTCATGTTCTTCCCACATTTACTTTAGTTAAGTGTTTACTTGAGTTTCTGTAGTTCTCAGCCTTTTCGAAGATGTGTCGGTGCACCAGCTTCCAGATTAGCTATTGCAAGTTTGTTAACCAAACAGACTCTTTTTCCTATTCATGTGTTGACGCTTGCCTTCTCTTTCTTCTAACTTTTTTGGTCTCTAAAAGAAAAATTATTTAGAGTTTGCCTCCTATAGTTGTAGCTGAAGAATTAAGGGAAATAGATTGTATTTAACAGTCAAGCCACAAACAGTAGAGAAAGTATTTACTGTGATGTTTCCATATGGTTATTTTAAGTAGTCATTTAACAATCTACTGTAAAATGATTTTTCTTTTATGGTGGCCACATAAATAGTTTAAATGAGAGAAATGCTAAAAAGCATCATTAGCTGTGACCACAGGAAGATGTGCTTTGAGTGTAACTGTTTTCTCTCCTCCCCCCCTCCTCACCTCCATTTGCACAGCATCCGCCTGGGAATTTTTCTCCGGAGATACCCCATAGCACGAGTTTTTGTAATTATATATATGGTAAGTAAACTTATTTGAAAAAATAATGCTACAGTTGATTTTTAACAAGTTTTTTTCAGCTGCTGATCATTTTGACTAAAAGTCCAGTAATTAGTTTTGAAAGAAAATAGAACTCGTTTCTGGTCATTAAAACTTTTTTTCTCAAGGATGCAAGTAGAGTTATAGTTATTACATCTAAAATATAAATTGCTCAAAGGCTTGTCCTACAATAAATTTACCTGGAATGCAGTTTAATAGTTCCCTCCACTTCTGAGCCCCTCTAATGACAAAAATATGGTGCAAAACAATTGATTTCATTTTTATGTTGATGTAAAGTTTCTTTGATTATTTTTTTATTATTTTTGTTTGTTTTGCTTTATATTCTGAAAGGATCTCAAGGCTGATTTTCATTCTTTCCAATTTCTTAGCTCTAATACAATGGTCACCATGGTTTGGGATACTGTTTCATGTGTCCTTTGACCCTAAAAAGTCTTCTAACTGTTCTGAGTGAGGACATCTAGTTGAGTTAAGACAAGCAGTCTTCCTGAAAAAGAAAAAAGCTTACTTAGAAAGAAATTTCTATGTGATCCACTAGAGGGAAGAGTTACTCCTTCAAATAAAAAGTTTTTTAAGAAGTGAGGGATGGAGAGAGGAAAAGAAACAAATGGAACAGCATCAAGAAGGTTTTAGAATAGGCGCCACACAGGTGGATTCCCGGTGTTGGAGATGATAACAAACACCTGTGCCATGTGTCATACTCAGCGCTGTCGTGAGGGAGCTAGGGCACGTTCCTCACTGTAGGTCCTGTGCTAGACCCTAAATCAGCCTCTGAAGCCTGACACATTATTCCTGTCAGGAATGTCTTCCCATCTCCTCTTCACCAAATCATGGCTAAACCCTTTTGCAAAAACACTCACCATGACTCTGTTCTAAAAAGCCTTTGCAACCAACTTCATGTATATCTAGCAATTTTAATCCTGGCATCTACTCTGCATTGTAATCACCTGATTGGTTATTTATGTGTACCCATGCATATTATGAATGTGCTAACGACTTTGATAATTCTCAACTGAGAATTGTGTAGGTATCCAAACCGTTACCCTCCATTGCACTTAGCTCGTTTGTTTGCATGTTTGTTTCTTCATTATTTATCCAGTAAACAGGTACTGGGCCCTTGCAAGGTTGCAGAGACCCAGTGCTAACCACAGGACTGCAAAGACAAGACATGGTTCCCGCCCCCAGGGTACGACACAGTGGGCCTTTGGTGAAGGTTGATTTATTGGCTAATCTGTAAATTGTTTTCTCTTTCTTTAGGCTTTGCTTCACCTCTGGGTCATGATTGTTCTATTGACTTACACACCAGAAATGCACCATGACCAACCACATGGCAAATGAACTGAGCCCAGTTACTTCAGTGATTGGTTGTCTTTTTTCAGACTTGGGATCTGCAAAAGGACCCATTGGCTGAAATTGCTGAGAATGGTGCACAAGGTTATTTCATCACTACAACCTTTTAACTCGTTAAGTTATTATACAAGTGCTCTGCTACCTAAATCTTCCTCTCATTGCCTTCAAATGGTAAGAGTTTCTAAAACAGACAGACAATAATTTAATAAGCTCAGCTCTGCTTTTTCTGAAGTCAGAGGTTCAGTGTATATTTGTACACACATAGACCTGCTGGGTTTGTTCACCTCTGTACAGACCATCCTATTTTAGGTGACACGCATTATGGGTTATAATCAGGGAAACTAATTGTATTTAGTGATACAAATAAAATGTTTTCTTTTTGATAATTCAGTCTGCTTTTGTATTTTCATATATTTAGCTTTGCAAATATGGATTTACTTCTTACATGTTAAAGACTTGATTGGTATAAGTTTTCGTATAAACATAAATAAAATTTACTGTGCATTTTTCTTTTTTATTTTATTTTATTTTATTTATTTTTTAAAGATTTTATTTATTTATTTGACAGAGACGAGGAGAGAGGGAACACAAGTAGGGGGAGTGGGAGAGGGAGAAGCAGGCTTCCCGCCAAGCGGGGAGCCCGATGTGGGGCTCGATCCCAGGACCCCAGGATCATGACCTGAGCCGAAGGCAGACGCTTAACGACTGAGCCACCCAGGCGCCCGCATTTTTCTTTTTTAAAGTAATAGTTTCTCATCCCCATTAAATAGGACCTTTCCAAACGAACTGTAGTGAGTAGAGCAGAAATCAGCAGTGGCGTCACGTGTAAGTGATTCCTGGTGCTTTGCCCCTGCTCCGTTGTATGCACCTCTCCCTCCCATCCCCACCGTACCAGCTTCCTCTGCTTCTTACACACCCATTCACTGTCCTCCTCTTCTCCTTTTCTCTAGCCTGTACCTTGGGTTAGCTCAAGACAACCCTGCTTGTCGCATTTAGGAATGAAATCTGTTTTATCAACCTTTGCACTTTTAAGACACTCCGTGCAAAGACATTGCAGAGTTATTCTCTAAAAAGAGACATTTTCTTTGCTTTAATTCAGTATAATGTCTCTTTTGGCTTTCCTTTTCCTCCACATGTCGGAATTCTTATTTTGTCCTCTGATTACTGGTGGTCTTTCTTCACGTGTGATTAATACATGTAGTTCTTGGGCAGGGGTGTAGTTCTTCGTATCAGGAATGTTGTTGAAAACGTCTGCTGGTGCCCAACTGAAAACCTGACCAGAGTTTCTGTTCTTAATGACATCTGTACTGTGACTTCAACTGACCTATACATTCTTCAAAAGTTTTGATACCCTAGGAAATGTATATGTTTCTTATTTTTCATCAGAAAATGAAGTTTTGAAGGTCATCTGATGTAGGCTTGAGCTTTTTCTCAACTTAGCGTGAATGAAAAAGGCAGAAATGCCACATCAGCTAAAAGTAGAGATGAGAGATTGGGGGTAGAGACGCATTATTCAGTCTGCGGGTTTATGTCACCGTTCTTAACTCGGGTGCGATGGCCTGTCAGAGTGGAGCTGTGAGGCCAGGGTTGATCTCAAACAGGATAAAGTAAAAGTTTAGTCTTACTGATATCTTTTAAAGGTGATTTTTCCTCTCTTCTAATTTGGAAAAATTCCTGGAAAATGATTAAAACCAGGTTACGTAACTTAAAATGGAAAACAGCACATGCTTCATCGTCGTGTCCTGCCAGACTTCCCATCTCTGTGTGTCCTCCTGGCTTTTGTAGGGATGCCTCTAAATCTTTTTTCAGTCTTTGCACTTTCTTGGCTTTGGAAATAGTTTGACAAAGTGTTTCCAAGATTATTTTTCTAAAGTTACTTTTTAACTGAGTTTCAGTTTCAGTATTCTTAGCCACTAACAACTGGGGAATTTTAAAAAGTGTTCCCTTTCATTTATCCTCAGCACGAAACCTTGACCTAATTAAAAGGATTGCATGAGAGCCAATCGTTTTCCTTTTCTATCCAGTGTATTCATTTAAAGACGTTATATATATATATACATATATATAATACATAGAGTGTATAATATACATACATTATATATATGTATGTTAACATATATTATCAGAACTCTTATACTGCTTTGTATTTATAGCTATCAGTTAGAAAATAAGATTGTTTTATTATTATAAGAATATTTCTCTTTCTCTAAACTTTGTGCTTACCAAAAGCTATCATTTCGGTTGCTACAAAACAAAACCATCAAAGGAAAAGCATGGGTTTTGTAAACACATGTTAAACGGCCTGTTTGGTGGAGGAGGGGATAGGCTGTCTGGAGCTGGGCAGTCCAGCCTCAGCTTAAGAAGCCTTAAGAATCCAACTCACCCTGTGGAGGCAAAAACCCAAACTACTCGAATATGCCTCACTGGGTGCTAGCTGTCTGTGGCAAGAGGCCGGCTGTATTGGAAAAGGCCCGTATGGGCACCTTGGTAGGATGGAAGTAGAAGGAAAGAACTGTTAAAGCCAAAGAGCATAGTCAGGGACTGACGGCCTAAGGCAGGCTCTTTAGGCTGTGATTGGTCAGAGGAAAGAAATGATTGAGGAAAAATGTCTTAGTAGTTATGCTGAACATGTTTAACTAGTACTCCTATTAACTCTTTCCTGAGTGAGAAGAACACAGAGTAAATGAACTTCACACTTCTAAGACTCAAACACACAAGACCTCAAAATAAGTAAGTTTTTTTTTTTTTATAAGAACATGTCAGCGTCAAGTGTGTTACCTTCAAAGCCTTATTCATAGAAGATATCTCAAAGAAAAAAGTGAGTGCTCAAGTTTTATTTTAAGCTATAATCAGGCTACAAAGTAATTCAAATTATGAGTGCCTTGTGTGCTAATCCCTTCTAGGAACTGGGAGTAGCAGGGACCAAGTCTCTGCCCTGGTGGGAAGGCAGACCAAACATATGCATAACATGACCCTTGATAATAAATGCTGGGAAGAACAATGTAAAGGTACAGAGAGAGGTAGGGGAGGGGACCGGGGAGTCCTCTGCAGAAGTGACCCCAGCACAGGGCCTGAGTGCAGGGGTGGGCCGTGCGCAACCCAGTGGGCTTCCTGGGCATAGCTTACATAAGGGCAAAGCCTCTGGAATGGAAGCAGGCTTGGTGAGGCCAAGGAGGCCAACGTGGCTGGAGCAGAATGAGGGAAGAGAGAGCAGTGCGGTCAGTGTGGTAGCGACCTATAGCCCGAGGTAAGGACTTGGAATGTGAAATCCTTTTGTTTCTCCTTAGTAACCGCCTCTGACCTTGAACCACCAATTCCTTTAAATTTCTTTTCTAAATTTTAAAACTTCAAAAAATCTGTATTTAAAAATCCACAGGCTACAATTGCTCCACACGCAAATGATGAACAGTATAGATTTCATTTTGTTGCAGTGAAGACAGGCTGAACCCAAGGCGGGTGACTACATTGTCCTATGTAGTTACGAAGAATACCAGATCAATGAACTTGTGCATTCCCCCACAACTTCTCGGTCTCCACGTTCACTGTTAACTCCTCATGTTTGTTCAAGCCAAGAACAAACAAAAATGAAACGAAATCCAAGAGTACAGCTGAAGACAAACGTGTCCCAGGTTTGACTGACCAAGCGCAGGAGGACTCACTTCCTGGCCCCACCGCTGTCGCACAGTCAGACCTCAGAAACCCCAATGTCTTTGGACATCTCTGATCCCCAGACGGCAAGGACTGCCCTTTTTTATCCACTGTTGTATCCTCGGTGCCCAGACCAATTCCTGGCCCATCACTGGCCTCGAGTTGATGTTCACTGAACTTCACTGGCTGCATCAGGCAGAGCACCAAGCTCCTGCACATTTCCTCTAGTGCTTCGAGACCTTCGCTCAGCATCTGTCCCGTTCGTGCGGTGCGTCTGGTTCCTAAAACCAGACCAAAAACGAGCAACTAACTAGCTGGGTACGTTGACAGTGCTGAGAGCTCAGACTGGGCAGGTTGCCAGGGTTTCCCCAAAAGGAGAAAGGCCGTAAGTATTTACAATAACAAAACCAAAAGGTGACCCGAGGATACTGCTGCTTTAATCATCAGGGAAATTTCAGTCATGCCTAATGGACTTTCCCAAAAGACAGTGGAGAAGACTTCTGAAAGCAGAAAGATACTCAGGTTCAATTTTTGGAAGTTCGGCAAAGCAACAGCTGCATATAATTAGGTTTGTTCCTCATACCAAATTTCCCTCTCTTCCCCACTGGACCTCTCCCCTCTAGGAGTGATGCTTAGGCGAAGTTTGCATAAAGTAGTAAGGTTGGTGCGTGCACACTTTTCAGCCACTAGCAATTTGCTTGAACTCACAAATATGGTGTAAGTCAATTGAATTCAAGAATTAATTAAAACCTTAAATGGAATCACAGCTAGAACATGCTCTCTAACGGGCCGATATCACCAGCAAGGGGGTGAAAATTGGTTCTTAGGAGGGCAAAAACACTGTTTTCATATGTAAAGCCCGGGTGTACGTGCCGTGAATACCAGGAGACCTGGCACTGAGATTTCATGGAGGGGAGTGACGAGGACAGAAAAGGCTGGGAGACACTGGGCTGGACCATAAGGCAGAGACCCAGCTCCCGCCCTCATGGAGCCTGCACCCCAACAAGGGAAACTGATGCACATCGGAGCCATGAATGGTCTGGTCCTCACCACCTCTGAGCTTCAAGCCCCATCACACATCTTACTCTGCACTCCGGTCTCTTGGACCGTTTCAGTCCGATCCTCCCCAATTATTCACGGCCCCTTCCCTTGAGAGGATTTTACTTTCTGTCCCGCCGATGTCAGCCCTGGCCATAAACTGACTTCTTTGGCTGGTGAAATGTGAGTGGAGGGGATATGTGTCATCCCAAAGCAAGAGCTTTGAGCATCATCTTGTGGTTTGCCCCTCGTTCCTCTGCCGTGAGCCCAGCATGTCCCCGATAGGTGCTGCTCTTTCAGCCTAGGTCCTGGAATGATGACATGGAGCACAGTCAGACGTGGAGTGTGTCCACAGGGGACATGTAGCTTAAATGAGCAGTAAGTCTTCGCTTCTGTGGGACCCTGAGACTTGGGAGGTTGGTTGTTGGGGAACATAACCTAGTGATGGCTGACATGTACCCACCAATGCACCATGCCTCCTCTCCACCTCCAGACCTCCCCTCTGCTTACGACACTTGCCTTCTTACCCCCGTCCCTCCTGCCGTCAGTTTAAATGCCACTTTATCTACGAAGTCTAAACACCTCCCTGGGCGCCTGGGTGGCTCAGTTGGTTAAGCGACTGCCTTCGGCTCAGGTCATGATCCTGGAGTCCGGGATCGAGTCCCGCATTGGGCTCCCTGCTCAGCAGGGAGTCTGCTTCTCCCTCGGACCCTCCCCCCTCTCATGTACTCGCTCTCTCTCACTCTCTCTCTCAAATAAATAAAGAAAATCTTTAAAAAAAATAAAAATTAAAAAAAAAGAAATACTTCCCTCCCTCTCCCTCCCAAAGAAGAAAAGAGATGGATGCTGGGTGCCTATAGTGGGCAGGATAATGGCCCCCCAAAGATGTCCATGTCCTAATCCCTGGAACTTGTGAATACGTTACGGTAAAAGGGACACTGCAGACTCAAGTAGGTTAAGGATCGTGACACGGGGATTATCCTAAATTATGCAGCAATCTTACATCGGTCCTTAGAAGATGGGAGGAGAAGGCAGAAGAGTCGGAAGGAGATGTGGTGGCAGAAGCAGAAGTCAGAGGGGTTCAGTTGCTGGCTTTGCAGATGGGAAGGGGCCGTGAGCTGAGGAAGCAAGCGACCTCTCCAAGCCGGAGAAGCAAGGAAACGGAATCTCCCCTTGAGCCTGCACAGAGCAACGCAGCTCTGCCAAGGCCTTGATATTAGCCCAGTGAGACCCCTTTCAGACTCCTGACCTCCAGAACTGTAAAAAGTCATTTGTATGTTTTAAGCCACTACGTTTGTGGTCATTTGTCACAGTGGCAACAGACATCCATGGTGTCCCCCCAGTTACGAGCTCCCATAGCACACCGCAGGCCCCACTCATCACACTGTGCAGAACGGAGCTGCCTCTTCACTTTCCGTCGCTCCAGCTGGACTCCACGCTTGATACACCTGTCTTGTGTCAGTGGTGTCTTCAGAGCCTCGGAGGGTGCGTAGGACACAGGAGGAACAGTGATGTGTGACAACGAAGAAATACAAAGCTAAGAATTGGATGCTGCTACTTTCCGGCTTGCTTACCTGGCTGTGGCCAAGCCACTAAACAACTCTGACTTCAGTTCCCACATCTTTAAGAATGGAGACACGGGAAAGAATCATACGGAATTTCCCCATAGGTAAAAAGAGCATTTCCTAAGTTGAAGATGTATTCAAATGTTAGTTTTTTTGGTTGGGTGGTGTGTTTATTTTAAAGTTGGGATGGACTGAGAAAGTGGGAAACAACCCTGCCGACAACCAGTTGACCATGTTTCCTAGAGCAAGATGGTGACAAGGCCATTCTTGGGAGCACAAAAATGACTAAACCTCCCCTCTTCGACAAGCACTGTTCCTCTCTGAGCCATTGCTGCTCTGAGCAGTTGGCTATCTGATAGAAGGTCCTCCATATTCAATTCTCTCATTCTACCTGCAAGCAAATGAGTTCGGAGACCTGTCAAGGTCCTCCCAAGTAGTTACAAACATGAGATCAAATAGAATCTTTTGCTTGTTTGTTTTCATACAGCCATGGGGTTAAACTCGTTGGTCACTGAACATGCCCCCTTACCAAATCTGTCTGGTATCGAGTCTTCCATTTCCCGTCTTGGCTAGAACCTTCCAAGAGCTTTTAGTCGCTGGAGAAAACCTGCCGTATTTTTTCAAATAACACTTAGTCCTGGGGCTAAGCCAGATATGTTCTGATGAGAGTTAATTGTTCTTCATCAGCATGAAAGGAAGCAGGTGTGTGTTCCCTGCTGCCATCTGATTTATTTCCCGCAGCTCCAGGAGCAGACATTCCATCAGCCACGCAAGCAGGAAATTGCCTTTCTGCAAAAGGTAAACAAAGAGGGTTTGTGTTATTTTTAACTGTAAAATTGGACCTAAAAACCATTCAAATCACTTGGGCTTTTTCCCCGGATCATTAGAATAATATTCCTTTAATAGTGAGAAACAGAAGACTATAAAGAAGAAAATATCATTTATCCATAGGCCCATCACTCCAAACTAATAAGTCTTCACATTTTGGCCTGTTTCCTTCCAGTCTTTCCCCCCACCCCTTGTGTATATGCAGAAAGATCCAGAAGTGGAGAAAGAGTGGGTATAGTTGAAATCATTGTTTTCAATGAATCCATGCTCATTGCAAAAACTCCAAGCACCAATGTATACAGAACATTCTGGTGTCCTTTCAGCACCTCCCCATCCAGCCCCTTTCCAGTGACAACCACTGTGAAATTAGGAAGAAATGGGTTAATACACATGATGCTTTAGTACTCATAAATAGTAAATAACTGTTTAATGGCGTGTGGCACTTGTTAAGTGGATTCTCCTCACCCCCTTTGTGGCAGACAAACCCTAAGCTTATCTCCAGTGATTTCTCACCTCCTGCTGCCTATGGTTTTGGGTCATTCTTTCCTCACAAGTGCATGTGGGACTCATGACTTGCTTCTAACCAATAGAATATGGCAAAGGTGATGGGATGTCAGCCTTGTGATTATATTACATTATATAAGAGTCTGTCTTAGCAGACTGGATTCACCTTGTTGGTGATGAAATGAGTGGCTGTGGCTGTTGAGGAAGCCCACAGGTGACTGTGGGCAATGTCCAGCCAACAGCCAGCAAAAACCCAGGGCCCCCAGTCGTACAACCTCAAGGAAATGAATTCTGACAACAAGCTGAAGGAGATTGGAAGTACATTCTTCCCCCAGGCAAGTCTCCAGATGAGACCATAACCCTGGCCAACATCTCAACTGTAGCTTTGTAAGACCCAGAAGAGAGCACCCCACTGAACTGTGCCCAGACTCCTAACCCACAGCAATTGTGAGACAATGAGCGTGTGTTGTTTCAAGCCACTAGACTTGTGGTAATTGGTTATATTGAGATAGAAAGCTAGTACGCTTTTCTATGCATTTCCATACTGTAGTGGTCGGGACTCCTTAGGTTCAAGCAACAGACACGAGCTCTATCTGGTATAAGCAACAAGGAAATTGACAGGTTCACCTAACTTCAGGCACGTTTAAATCCAGGTATTCCGACACTGTAAACTGGTATCTTTTTCCTTCCTTCTTAGTTCTTCTTCAGTGTCAGCTTGATTCACAGGAAGCTACTCCCCAAACAAAGATGACAACACATCCCATCAGCTGGACAACCTCTGTGGAAAAGAGTACTCCTTTTACCATATAGGTCCAGCAAAAGCCCTGGGGTTGATGTCCATTGGCTCTGGTTGGACTAACTGAAGACGTGCCCACCGATCCCCAGGGACAGATGGATGTGGTTCATAGGCCCACATCCAAACCTCATGAACCAAGAGAGGGAGGGGTAAGCTCCAAAAGTAAATAAGGGTGCTGCTAGTTGAAGCAGGTGGAATGGAAGCTGAATGATAAAAGTAATGACCGTTCACCGTGGGTACCTGCCTACTTGTATATGTACATGTCTATGCAACTTTATATAATACTTTGATGTCCCAACGGTTCTAACAATATTGTCATAAATACCTGCCATGCAATTTTTGCCAATGTTGCTAAAAATCAGCACAGAAAATATTAAACTCACAGGTAAATTGAAGAAGTAACACAATGAATATCCACATGCCCTTCACCAAGATCCCCTCATGGTTAACACTTTGTCCCACCTGTTACCTGGTTTTGTTCTGAATGACAAAGTAAATTGCAGACCTCATGACCCTTCATCCCAGGATATCTCAGCTGGGATTCAGGAAGAAAGTGTCCTATTTAACAATACCATTAACACATCCAAGAAACGTAACATTGTGCAAAGATATTCCCTAATATCCAGTTCCTGTTCACATTTTTCTGAGTCCAGAAAATGTTCTTTGTAAGCTGTTTTGTAAGTTTTTTTCTGATCCAGGATCCAATCCAAGATTGCACGAGATTAACCTATCTCTTCAATCCCTTTAATCTAAAACAGCTCTCCCCTCCCCTTCATTTGTCCTTTGTGCACTGATTACATATATATATATATATATATATATATATATATATATATATATATATATATATATATATATATATATATATATTTGGTTTTGGTGCACTGATATTTTGAAGAGTATGGGCCAGTTACCTTTAATATGGATTTGTCTATTTCCTCATGATCGGATTCAGGTTTAATATTTTGGGGAAGAATACTACATAGGTGGTGTTATGTCATTCAGGAGGCACGCCATGTTGGTGATGCTATATTTGATCACTTGGTTAAAACGGTTCCTCTCCATCATAAAGACATATTTCCCCCCTTTTTTGGTAACAAATGTTTTCTGAGGTGGTACCTTGAGAGCATGGAAATGTCCTATTCCCCAACAGTGGTTTTTAAACATACTGACAATCCTAGTCTGAATTTTTGTATTGGTAATTGCAAAATGGTGATTTTTCTCAATCTGTCATCCTTTTTCTACCATTGTTAGCTGGCCATTTTATTTCCCTCCACTTCTCTTTTTTAATTTGATCACTATATACTTATGGATTCTTTTAGTTTTTCATTAAATTGGTATTTAAATTGTCCCAGACTTGGCTGGCGGGAGCCCCTTTCAGCCAGCTCCCATGTCCTGTCCACCTGTCCCCATTCATTTTGGAACACTTCTTTGCTTTGTGACACACCAAGATATGCCAATCTAACCTGGAACTTTCCCTGCCCTGGATCTGGAATCAGCCATTTCTGCAAAAATCCCCTTGGTTCTTTTCAATGGATAGGATTTAGAAACAACAATCTCAACATTAGGATCTTCCATAACAATTTTTTAAATTGCTAACCACCATTTTAAATTGCTTCATTATATTTCCACTGTGTGGTTGGACTACAACTTAATCATTCTATTCATTCAGGGTGTTTTGGAGAGAAAGAATCCTTTCACCACTCAAAATAACAGTGATGGAAAGCTCTGTGTGTGTGTATATATTTGAGTTGAGAATGAGTGGCTGAGAATATATCCTAGCGTGGAATTAACGAGGTAAAAGGGTAGAGACACTTTTCAGACTCTCTCTGCAAATTGGCTGATTGCTCTCCAGAGAGTGTCAGCTTACCCACCCACCAGAAGAGAATCCAATTCCTGGTGCACGCTCACCAGCAGTGTTAGAATAAAAAAGACAGATGGGGTACCTGGGTGGCTCAGTCAGTTAAGCATCTGCTTTCGGCTCAGGTCATGATCCCAGGGTCCTGGGATCAAACCCCGCGTCATGCTCTACACTAAGTGCTGAGTCTGCTTGTCCCTCTCCCTCTGCTCTTCCTCTCTCTCTATTTCAAATAAAAACAAATCTTTAAAAAAAAAAAAAAAAGGAGAGAGAACAGTTCTAGAAGTCCAACAGAGAGCACGGTATCTCATTGGTTGAGCATTTGTTTCTTTGATTATTGGTCGGGTTGAGTATAGTCAGAAAGAACATTTTTCATATTTATTATTTGAATGTGTTTTATAAAACCAGGTCATGTTAGCAGGAAGACTCAGCAAAAGAGCAACCAAGTGAATGCTATTGATGTTCTTGTCATGTTGCAAAAGGCAGGGCAGGGAATCACGAATCACTGGGCCCAGTTTTTACAATCAAAGTGGCTTTGAAGGAAAAGCGACAAGCTAGTGAGGTGTGGCTCTAAAGGAAGAAGGCTGAGGACACCACGACAGTCCCCAGGCGCCATGCCCCATGCTAAGGGAGAGATGTGAGTATCATTTAGTCCTTATAACCGCCCAACAGGTAGGCACCATTGGTGGAAAGGACAAGTAACCTGACCAAGGTCGCATGGCCGCGAGTAATGGAGCCGGGACAGGAACCAGGCAGTCGGGGCTCAGGGCCACCCCGTTACCCACCATTCCATTGCCTTCCCACCATGACACCGGGAACGTGAGGCCTGGGTGTGCGGCCATGCGTGCGTCACACTCTCTACTTTAGGTTTCAGCTACTTCAGCTTTTTGTTTTATTTATTTATTTTTTAAGATTTTATTTATTTGAGAGAGAGAGAGCATGTGAGAGAGAAAGACAGGGAGAACACACGAACAGAGGGAGGGGAAGAGGAAGAGGGAGAGGGAGAAGCAGACTCCCCGCTGAGCAGGGACCCTGATGTGGGGCTCGATCCCAGGACCCCGGGATCATGACCTGAGCCGAAGGCAGACGCTTCACCGACTGAGCCACCCAGGCGCCCCAGCTTTTTGTTTTCTTAACAAACGAATGTGGGACTAAGATGAAACAATGCTTGGGATTCCTTTGGAGAAAGAAAAAACACGACACAAGTTCAAAGTTAGAATAAAAAATGTGATTACGACCATTCCTCCAACCATTCCTCCAGTGAGTCGTGGAAATGTTTGAGCTTGCAACTCAGACCTGGCTCTGCCAATTGCCGGGCAAGTCATCGGGACTCTCTGAGCCTCTGTCTCCTCATCCATCAAGTGCAGCCCCAGCTTCCACAGCGACTGCAGGGATTATTAGATGAGTGTGCAACGGCGTCTGGTTCTGCCTGGCAAACGGCCAGCACTGGATAACTGCAAGCCCTTCCTCAGTATCTCTGCCTGTTCCCTGGGAAAATCCCGGAGGTCTGGAAGGAAGACTTGGAGTAGCTTTGCCAGGCCACCTGATGGGAAGAGGGCATCTCTGCAAGCTCTCTTTCCCTGCTCATCCTATGTGGATTGCTCTTGCCTGCCAAGGCTTAATTAAATCCTGGAGCAGCAAGCACAGATAATTAACGGTGAGGCTCGCTAGGCGTGACTTTGGTTAATGTCTATGACTGTGGAAGATTCTAGTCACAGGCAATTAGTATTAACGTGTAATTAGGATGCTCAGTTGGCAGGAAGTGGGTGAGCAGCTTGCCTGTTCGGGCAGCAGATGGAGGGCTGGGGCTTGCCCAGGCATAGTGGGCCGGATGTAGGCCAGACAGGGACAGGAGTCCTGCGAGGGGTTGTGGCCCAGCCGCCCTGAGCACGTGGAGGCCACATGGCAGCTCGAGCCCTGAGCGGCTCTGCCTTTAGATGGCAACTTTCAGCTCAGGGAGTCAATATCAGAGGCCTGGATGGGGCATATTTCAACTCTGAATTACAATAAAATGGAAAAGCAGATTATTAAAATTGTTACATTATATTTATTTAAGTTCTAAATAGGTAATACATTCATGTGGTTCTACCTTCAAAACGCATGAAAAGACAAACTGGAAATTTTCCTTCCCCCCCCACCCCCGGACTCCCATCTGCTGAGTCCCCCACCTGTCCCCACCCAAGGGTAGACAAGGAACTGCTGTCACCAGTTTTTGTGGGGCCTTTCCAGAAGTTGAGTTCTGCACATGCAAGCAAATCCAAATATGCACTCTGTCGTCTCCCACTTTAAAAAAAAAAAACAAAAAACAGGGTGCCTGGGTGGCTCAGATTGTTAAGAGTCTGCCTTCGGCTCAGGTCATGATCCCGGGGTCCTGGGATCGAGTCCCACATCTGGCTCCTTGCTCAGCAGGAAGCCGGCTTCTCCCTCTCCCACTCCCCCTGCTTGTGTTGTCTCTCTCTCTGTCAAATAAATAAATAAAATCTTTAAAAAAAAACAAAAAACAAAAAACACAAATGTTAGCATATACATGTTGACCTTTAAACAACACGGGTTTGAATTGTGCAGGTCCACTTATACATGGATTTTTTTCGATAAATACAGTACTGCAAATGTGTTTTCTTTATTATTTTCTTAATAACATCTAGGTTACTTTATTATAAGAATACAGTATATAATACATGTAACATCCAAAATGTGTGTTAATTGTTCATTATCAGCAAGGCTTCTGGTCAACAGTAGGCTATTAGTAGTTAGGTTTTTGAGGAGTCAAAAGTCATACATGCAGGGCGCCTGGGTGGCTCAGTCATTAAGCGTCTGCCTTCGGCTCAGGTCATGATCCCGGGGTCCTGGGATCGAGCCCCACATCGGGCTCCCTGACCAGCGGGAAGCCTGCCTCTCCCTCTCCCACTCCCCCTGCTTGTGTTCCCTCTCTCGCTGTGTCCCTCTCTGTCAAATAAATAAATAAAATCTTAAAAAAAAAAAAAAAAGTCATACATGCATTCTTGACCGCATGGGGGGCGGGGTCAGCTTCCCTAATCCCCGTGTTGTTCAAGGGTCACGTGCACTGTTTTAATTCTTGCCTTTCGTTCCCCCCAAATAATAAAGTGTTTCTTTAGGGCACTGAAACTATTCTGGATCATACTATCATGATGGAGGCATGTCATTTTACATTTGTCCAAACCACAGAGTGGACACCACCCAGAGTGAATCCTAATGTAAACTCTGGGCTTCGGGTTTGGATCCGCCAGTGTAGGTTCATCAACTGTAACCAGCACACCACTCTGCGGAGGTGTTGACGGTGGGGGTGGCTGTGCATGTGGGGGGAGGGCGTCTGTGGGAAATCTCTGTATCTTTGGCTCAATTTTGCTTTGAACCTAAAATTGCTCTAAAAAATAAAGTCTAAAAAAATAATAAAAATAAAAAATAAGTCTAGGGCGCCTGGGTGGCTCAGTCAGTTAAGCGTCTGCCTTCAGCTCAGGTCACGATCCCAGGGTCCTGGGATCGAGCCCCGCATCGGGCTCCCTACTCAGCTGGGAGTCTGCTTCTCCCTCTACCTCTCCCCTCTACTTGTGCCCTCTCTCTCTCAAATAAATGAATAAAATCTTTTAAAAAAATAAAATCTATTAAAAACAAATTTTTTAACTTCCTCATTTTTTCAACAACTGCATGGAATCTCACTGGACAGCTGTGTCTCCATTTCTTTAGCCAGTCACCTGCTAGTGGGCCCTTAGGTCACTTCCAATCTTCTGCTATTACAAACAATGCCCCAGGGAAGGACACTAAGGGGAGGACAAATATCACAGGGGGTGTGCTGTAGGGTTGTAGTAGTTGGTGACCAGGTTAAATGCTGTTACAAAGAGACCTTGGATGACAGGACAGAATCCCACCATCCCCTTGGCCACTGTCCTGTGCTGGGTTTCCAGGAGGGAGAAAGAGAGAAAGCCCAGGGCAAACAGGGCTTTTAAACAGCCAAGAGCGGAAGTTGTGTGGGTCACTTCTGGGCCCATTGCAATGGAGACCCCAGTCATGGCCCCAGCTGGCTGCAGGAAAGATATCTAGCTGGAAGCTTACCCAGGAAGAAGGGGGCACGGAACTGGGAAGACAGCCAGCAGTCGGTTCCCAGGGAAATCTCCAGACTTGGACATGCCGGACCAAAGGGTAGAGACAAGAAAAGAACGAATTCTTGGTAAAGTGTGTTTGTGAGACAAACATCTCTTGAAACATGAGCTCAAATAAAAGTCATGACCTGAGGCGCCTGGGTGGCTCAGTCATTTAAACGTCTGCCTTCGGCTCAGGTCATGATCCCAGGATCTAGGGATCAAGTCCCGCATCGGGCTCCTTGCTCAGCGGGGACCCTGCTCCTCCCTCTGCCGCCCGCTCCCCCTGCTTGTGCTCTCTCTCTCTCTCTCTGACAGATACATAAATAAAATCTTAAGAAAAAAAAAAAAAGGAAGTCATGACCTTTGGGAGCCACTGACCAGATGATCCCTTTGGGGCTCTTAAAAGAAATTTAAAACAAAAACAGAAAAGAGCAAGTATTGGGCGCCTGGGTGGCTCAGTTGGTTAAGCGACTGCCTTCAGCTCAGGTCATGATCCCAGGGTCCTGGGATCGAGTCCCGCATCGGGCTCCCTGCTCGGCGGGGAGCCTGCTTCTCCCTCTCCCACTCCCCCTGCTTGTGTTCCCTCTCTCGCTGTGTCTCTCTCTGTCAAATAAATAAATAAAATCTTAAAAAAAAAAAAAGAAAGAAAGAAAAGAGCAAGTATTGACAAGGATGTGGAGAAATCAGAAGGATTAACACAGTTGCTGGGAATGTAACCGGTGTAATCACTATGGCAAACAGGATGGAAGTTCCTCCAGAAATTAAAAATCTGATCCAGCAGTCCCACTTCTGGGCATGTACCCGAAAGAATTAAAAGCAGGGACTCAAACAGATATTGTTCATATGTTCATTGCTATTTATTCGTAGCAGCATTATTCACAATAGCTAAGAGGTAGAGTCCACCCAAATGTCCGTCGTCGAATGAATGGATAAGCAAAATGCCCTGTATCCATATACAAGGGAATATTATCCAGCCTTAAAAAGGAACAACATGAATGAATCTTGAGGACGTGATGCTAAGTGAAATAAGCCAGTCACCAAATCAAATACTGTGTGATTCCACTTCTATGTGGTGTCCAAGATAATCAAACTCATAGAGACAGAGAGTAGAATGGTAGTTTCCAGGGGCTAAGGGGCAGGAGGAATGGGGAGCTGTTGTTCAGTGGGTAGAGTTTTAGATCTGCAAGATGAAAAGGTTCTGGAGATTTTCTCACAACAATGGACATATACTTAACACTATTGAACTGTACACTTAAAAATTAAGATGGTGGGTACCTGGGTGGCTCAGTTGGTTAAGCGACTGCCTTCAGCTCAGGTCATGATCCCGGAGTCCTGGGATCGAGCTTCACTTCGGGCTCCCTGCTCAGCAGGGAGTCTGCTTCTCCCTCTCACCCTACCCCCTCTTGTGCTCTCGCTCTCTCTCTCTGTTTCAAATAAATAAAATAAAATCTTTAAAAAAAAATAAAGGTGGTAAATTTTATGTTTTTTTAAGATTTTATTTTTAAGTAATCTCTACACCCAACGTGGGGCTCAGACTTCCAACTCCGATTTCAAGAGTCACAAGCCCCACCGACAGAGCCAACCAGGTGCCCCAAATTTTATGGGTTTTTTAATCACAATAAAAATGCACTAAAAAAAAAAGAAGGAAATCTCTGGGATATCTTAAAGATATTCAAACTCTGACTTAGCAACTCCACTTTTAGCAAGTGGGGGGCAAACCTATACAATTATTTAAGCACCAACAGCTCAAGATAGACTTATTAACATCAGCACAAAATTGAAAACCATCACAAGTTGAGACACAGAGGCATGATTAAGAAATTGTGACACCCGCAGTCGAGGGAAAATACTGCAGACTCTTCAAACAATGCGCAAGAAGAGATGCCTGTAGACCACTTGCAACGTGAGAGAGCTAAATTATAATTAGTGGGGGAAAAGAGGAATAAAAATGTTATGTACCATGCACCCTCCCCCTCCCCACAGGGGAGAAACCAGGGGCCACCCGAGAGGTCCAATGACTTGCCTCAAGTCACAGCCCCCATCCCACCTCCTTGCGACTGGGATTTGGGAATACTGATACACTGTGAGGTTTGGATGGAGTAATTTCTGTAACCTTGACCCTTTTTCCAGAGAGATCCTGTATCCAAGGGCCCTGAGATGAAAGCAACTTTTTTTCCAGTTTGTATTTACTGTTTTATTTATTTTTAAGATTAAAAAAAAAAAAGGATTTGGGGCACTTGGGTGGCTCAGTTGGTTAAGCCACTGCCTTCGGCTCAGGTCATGATCCTGGAGTCCCGGGATTGAGTCCCGCATCGGGCTCCCTGCTTGGCGGGGAGTCTGCTTCTCCCTCTGACCCTCCTCCCTCTCATGCTCTCTGTCTCTCATTGTCTCTCTCGCAAATAAATAAATAAAATCTTAAAAAAAAATTTTTTTTTTAAAAAGGATTTTATTTACTTAGGAGAGAGAGAATGCGTGCACGTGAGCAGCAGGGAGGGGCAGAGGGAGAGGGAGAAGCAGACTCCTGCTGAGCAGGGATCCTGGTTTAACTCTGGGCTGGATCCCAGGAGCCCGGGATCATGACCTGAACCAAAGGCAGACGCTTAACTGACTGAGCCACCCAGGCACCCCTCACCTCACAATTTTATTTTATTTTATTTTTTTTTTTTATTTATTTTTATTTATTTTTTAAGATTTTTATTTATTTATTTGACAGAGATAGAGAGCACAAGTAGGCAGAGAGGCAGGCAGAGGGAGAGGGAGAAGCAGACTCTCCACTGAGCAGGGAGCCTGACGCAGGGCTCGATCCCAGGACCCTGGGATCATGACCTGAGCCGAAGGCAGACGCCTAACCGACTGAGCCACCCAGGCACCCCTATTTTTATTTTTTTTAAAGATTTTATTTATTTATTTGACAGAGAGATAGAGAAAGAGAACAAGTAGGCAGAGAGACAGGCAGAGGGAAAGGGAGAAGCAGGCTCCCAACTGAGCAGGGAGCCCAATGCAGAACTCAATCCCAGGACCTGGAGATCATGACCTGAGCCGAAGGCAGACGCTTAACCAACTGAGCCACCCAGGCACCCTGTATTTACTGTTTTAAATAATTGTATTTATTGTTCGGAATAAGTCACAATTGTTTTTAAATAATTACATGTATTGTTTTAAATAATTTATGGAAAACTGATCAATGTTCAATGTAGAACATTTAGACCGTACAGACAGAAGAAAATGAAGATCACCTATATTCACCCCACCTAGAAATACCGTTATGGACATTTTGAAAGTACATCTTCTGGCCCCTTTTACTACAGCTATTAATTCATTCACTAAACTCTGACTACTGCTTACTGGGTGTTGGGCATGGTCCCAGGCACAGGGAATATGATAAATACGACTTGATTCCTGACCTCAAGGAGCTTTACATGGAGACACACACCCATACGCTCACACACTCACACTTACACACACACACTCAGGGTTTGGTTTGGTTTTGACTGTTACTCAACATAATGATCACACTGAACATAATATCTTGGAACCTTTTCTCCCCCCTTAACGTATTCTGAACACCTCTCCACGTGATTACATAGTGTTTCACAGGATCATCTAAGTGACTACACAGCTTTCCATTCTGTGAATGTACATTGTTTGCTTCACCAACCGATTGTTGAACACTTAAGGCTTCAGTAAAAATCTTTGTAATTTGATCTTCATACACATCTATGCTTATGTTTGGGGGCTTACTGCCTGGAAGCAGAAGGTCTGGGTCAAAAGTTGTTATCTTTCTTGCTTAATCCTCCAGGTTACATATGCTGGTTTGCTCTCCCTAGGGCAGGACAAGAGTTTCCATGTCCCCACTCCCTGCAGCACTGAGCATTGTGAGCTTTTTTTTTTTTTTCCGTAAAAAAAAAAAACAAAAACTTTTTGATATACAGGCTTTCCCCCCCCGCTATCTGAAAGTGGAGCGTGGCTATGCAACCTTCTGTAAGTCGAAATGGCGTAAAGCAGAGAAACAATTACCAAAAAATTAATTGTTTGAGGCTCTGCGATCAGCACGGAGTCTGCTTGGAATTCTCTCTCTTTCTCTAAAATAAATAAATAAATCTTTTTTTTTTTTATCAGCAATTTAGCCTTAATACAATACTATGTTCTAAATCATATTCAAAATTTACCTATCATTTCAATATCATCCTCCACAGTAGTGTGTGCCCCCCAACCCCCACGCCAGGATCCAAACGCAGGACTACACGGTGTGTTTTGCTAGTTTGACAGGCCCTAATGATATCCTGTCGTGATTTTCATCTCTTTGCTTTCTGGCAAAGCTGAGTGTTTCTGCCCGTGCTCATTGTTCACTTGGGTATCTCCTCTCGTGTACCACCCGCTGCCCCCATCTCTTGTGCCCGTCGGGGCGTCCCCCTCTCTCATGGATTTAGAGCAGCAGAACCTTAGGAAATAGACATGATCTTTCACAAGCAGACCCTGGCCTGGAAAAAGGGGTGACCTGCTGCCTCCTGGCCCCTCCTTGCCCACCCCCCCCCCGCCACCCTGTCAGCCTTTCGGCCAGGGCTTTGAAATAGTACAGTTGTCTGATCCAAGCAAGGACACTCCATCCATCCTTTCAAACTCTGCGGAGGACGAACATGATTCCTGTTTGAGTTTGGGTTTGACATTTCCTGCGGGATCTGACCCTCAGCCAGCCCTGGCTCTGTTTCCGAGAGGCCACCTGCTGAGTGTCAGTGGCCCCATGGCCGCTATGGATCAGTGCCTGCTGCAGCGGGTTCCTGGTTCCCCGGGGGGGGGGGGGGGGGGGGGCGCGAACCCAGGGGAAGGGCTTGTGTGCAATGGAAAGCCCCCAGGGCTTGCTGCCGGGCCGGACCCACCTTGGGCTTCTCCCTCCAAACCTGTCAAGCCCCTTAACGCAGCCGAGACTGTTTCCATGCCGCAGAGCCAGCAAGGGCTGAGTCTCATAGCCGCTGAGACACCAACAGGGGGACCACAGCCAATGCCGCCGTGACACTTACCCTTGTGTCATTTTGTGTGTGGATTTTATCCATCAGTCCTCACTCTTCTGTGCGCTCATAAAAAGGAAACTGTAGGAAAAAGAAACGTCTTCAATATGCAGGGTCTGACTCTAAATCACAAATATTTTTTTCCTTCTCTTGGGTCTTAATGTTTCCTAATGAGGGAAAATTTAAATACGTAAAGTTAGAGGATATAGGATAATGAACCACCGGGTAGTTATTGTTATATCTGGGCTCCGCACCCCTCCCGCATTAGTACAGAATAGACTTCCAACATCCTACAATGTCTTTTATAAACACGTAAGTTTGTGTTTACAGAAGATGAGGTCCCTCTGTTTCTCACATCATCCTAATATCACACCTAAAACATAACAATGATCTCTTAATATCATGAAAATGTCTAGTCAATGTTTAAATGCTCTTTTTTTTTCCTATAGCTGGTTTGTTCAAATCAGGCCCCAAAGGAGGTGGACACTTTGCATTGGGCCGATGTGTCTTTAAGTCCCTATATCAGGCCTCCCTCTGTCTCCCCCTTGCAATTCATTTGGGGAAGAAACTGGGTCATTTGTCCTGCAGAGGTTCTGCATTTTGCATTTATCTGATTGCATTTTTGGACTGTCATCTTGTGTTCCTCCTTCTCCTGTATTTCCCGCAAACTGGGGATTAGACCTAGAGGTGTTTTGACGACTGAAGACAGGCTGTATTCAAGATGCCTCTCTCTGTCCCTATGAATTGCCCTTGAAGAGGGTTTGGAAAGGGTTTGAAATGATGAAAGAGATTGGGACAATACAACCCAAATCTGTTCCTCACCTGCCACCGGGTAGGCAGTTTGGGGTGGGACCCGGGCCTCTCTGGGCCTCAGCAGGGGAGCCAGACCTAGGGTCTCAGGCCTCCTCTGCAGTCCTGACTTTCTGGAATCAGGTAGCAAGGCCACAGGAGGGGGCATCTCTGGTTGGCAGTGAGGAGCTCGGCCCCTGCTCCAACCTGGGAACTGAAGGCAGCTTGTTCCCCTGGTACTGGGACACTCCTGCTCCCCACACAGCCACTGTCAGACCCTGCACGGGACAGCCAGGGGTGGGGGCTGGGAAGCTGGCCCCGTTTGCAGATTTCTGATGCTGATTAGATCTGCCTGTCTCCTGGTCACGTCCACTGGAACGTGTGTCCCCAAGGCCCCCAGGGGATGCTGGCTCCTTGCTTTGATAACTCCAGAGACAGTGATACAGGGTTTTTCTTCCTTTTCTTCCTTTCTTCTCTCCGCCTACCTCCTCTCATCTCTCTGTTCTCTTTCCCCTTGTCCTAGCGCAATACTCAATCTCAGTGCGCTAGGGGGAGCTGCTATTTAACAGAACCTACAGGGATGGTCGGCACAGGCAAGAGCCGCCATCAGGCCCGTAGGGAAGGACTGGGTTACAGCAGAACTGCATAAAGCAAGACCCACTGCCATGCAGCCAGAACACAGACAGGGGTCCGGAGGTCTGGGTTCAAGTCCTGCTTGGCCACCACCAGCTGCAGATGAGCTCCTTCTCTCCCCTGGCATCCGGGGGTTAGACACATGCTCCTAAATCCCCATCCTGTCACGTATCTGCGGTGGAAAGGGGAAAATTGCCCTCCCTCTCTGAGCTTCCCTCACCAGCGCCACGGGGTTAAATAAGATAGTGCTTTTAGCACAGAGCCCAATGCAGAGTAAACACTCAATAGTATTATTATTTATAAAGATAAGGTCAGCCCAGGGAACTGCGCTTTCCCTCTCAGGTCTGAGAGATCAAAGAAGAAATCTTCATCAAATAAATTGGTAAACATGGTTACATGCAAACAAATAACTCGCTCTCGGAAATGACTTGTGAGTGTATTGGTTTTATGGCAAATGCATTTTGCGGATTGGATGGAGCTGAAGATCTTGAGATGGGGAGATCATCTGCTGTGATTGGGACAGGCCCAGTGTAATCACAAGGGTCTTTATAAGGGGAAGAGGAAGGCAAGAGAGTCAGGGTGAGAAAAGCAATGTGAAAACACCAGTGGGAATGATACGGCCAAGAGCCAAGGAACCCCGGGTGGCCTCTGGAAGCTGGAACTCGGGAAGGAGAGGGATGATCTCTCAAGCTTGGCTGCTCTGGGAACATGGCCACAGCCCCACCAACACCTTGATTTTAGCCCAGTGAGACTCCCGAGTACTTCGGAGCTCCCAGACCGGTCAGATAATACATTGGCGTTGATTGAAGCCAGGGAGCTTAGGGCAGTTTGTTACAGCAACAAGGAAACTAATAAAGACCTAGGATGGAGGAGAAACATTAAGATGGTGGGGAAAAAAGAAGAAATTCTGTGCCCAAATGACAAGGGAGTTCCTCTGAATTTCCTACGTCCAGATTCCTATCATCTGAGAGGAAAATTTCTATCTCATTTAAGACATTATTTTTCTGGCCACTTTAATTCATAAGCTTCATACTTGATACAGTGACTGAGATCACTTTATTTTAATCTTGATTTTCATGGGAATTCCTCGAGTGTTCCATCATAAAAGTTGAGATGCTTACTCTTTATCATGTTAAGGCAATCTCCTTACAGATTTAATTTTTAGAGATTCTAAAATAAAGGCTTGAACTTCACTGAAGGCTTTTGGAGTATCTACTGGAATAATTGTATGCTTTTTCTTGCATGATTTATATAATACTTGCTACACTTTATTGGAAGATTTCCATCATTAGGATAAATCCCACTTGGTTATGTCGTATTACTCTCTTAATATACAGTTGAATCCTAACTGCTGAGAAAGGTAGACATTTATTCCAGACATCCATGTGCTCAACTGAAAATCAGGAGTCTATTAAGGGAGAGGGAGTGAATGAGTATAGTTTTGTCTGTATTCATGACCTGTCTATAGTTTTTGCTCTGTCTACCTTAGATGTTATCCAGGGTTTTGTTGGCTTTGTAAAATAAATTATGTAGCTTTCTATATTTTCCTATGTCCCCCAAAAGTATCTATGTTCTTTGGGATTATTTGTCCTTTGACAGTTTGAAAGAATTCATCCATTAAGACATCTGAGATGAAAACCTTTTTGTTATAACTTTGCCAGTTCTTTTCTTGGCCATTGGTTCACTCGGTTTTGGATTTCTTGAGTGAAAAGAATTGGGCGTGGAGCACTGAATTTGGCTTTTATCACTTACTGGCTGTGTCTGTTCATTCATTCATTCATTCATTTACTCATTCATTCACTCCACAACTGCCCATTAACACAAACTAATGCCAAGCAGTACGCTGAGCATTGAAGATGAAATGGTGAACAAGACAGACAGGGTCCCTGTCTTCAAGGCCCTCACATCCTCCAGGAGGAGAGAGACCGAAAACAGGCAAAGAAACAAGAAAATGAAACAAAAGCGGTGTTTTGTAGGGCTGAGACAGTGAATATGGAGAAAGACTCCCTCTGGATGGGTGGTTGAGGATGGCTTCTGGGGCAGACATTGTGGCCAGATGCTCTCAGCTCCCATCAGCCGGTTCTGTGGCCCGTCCTCCACCTCCGCTCTGCTTCTCAGGCTTCATGCAGACAGCCCTCCCTCAGGTTCTTCAGAGAAATTTTTCTCGGCCATTGGAGCAGGAAGTATCTGGGGTTTAGGTCCTTCCCGCAGGGGCTGGGGGCTCCTGGCCACTGACTGAAGTGCAGGAATACAAGAGCCCAGACCCCTCGCTTGGAGTCAAGGAAACTCCAAGCTGTAATTAACTCTCCAGGACTCCCAGGTGAGGGGTTGGGGGGATCAGACCAGAGATCACACACTTGTTTGGCACATCCCCTTTGCCTGTCCTGCTTCCCTGACTCCCTTCAGTCTTGCTTCCCCATGCCGGCACTTCCTTAATCAATCCCTCACCCATGTCTCCCCACTCAGGGTTTGGCATTACATGAAGCTGACCTAGGACAACCTCTATGAGAGGATAATCCTGAAGCTGACACCTAAAATGTGAGAAGTGGCCAGTTATGAGAAGAGTTAGAGAGGGCCAGGGCAAGGGGTTGGGTTTGGGGGAAGAGGGGAAAAGAGCATATGCAAAGACCCTGAGGTAGAAAGCTTGCTAAATCTGAAAGTGCATATTTCGTTTAGGAAATGGTGAGTGGGTCCATCAGGTGGGAGGGAAGACAAGGCAGGGTTGAACAGTGAAGGGTTTTGAATGTTGGACCAACGTCCTTATATTTTATCCTGCAGGGAGTGGGCGTCGAGGAAGGATTCTGTGCAGAGGAAGGGCAGGATGAGGGCTGTGCGCTATGCTGTGAACCAAGGAGCTGAGTTCCAGAGTAAATCTGACAAAAAGGCAGATTCGGTGCCTCCCTGGTCACTGACACTTCTCCACCATTTGAGGCTCCAGAGCTGAGGTGGATGATGGGAGTCACTGGGGTTTTCGGCAGGGGAGAGATTTGGCCAGATCTGCTCTTTAGAAAGACCTCTCAGGCAGTGATGTGGCGGAGAAATAGAGGACATCAAGATTGGGGACTGAGTGCTCATAGGGGTGGGGCGGGGCCACAGTGACCCTGGCACAAAGTTATATGGGCTTGAACTTAGTGGCTGAGGGGTGGGGAGGGAGCCAGCTGCAGTGATTAGAAGATAAAATGGAAGACGATCAGGAGGCTGAGTCTTAGAATGGAAAAATGTGTAATTAACAAAAGCAATCTGTGAAGATACGGTTGTGAAGAAATGATTCAAGTTCAGGACTTGAACCCGGGTGAGGGAGTTCACCTCTCTGGGCTTTCAGAGGGCCCGGGGGACCCTCGGGAGGAAGAGATGAGGAAGGAGACTTGCCCACATTCCCACTCTCTCATCTCTTCAAGAAGAAGGCGCTGACCCAGGAAGATCCCCGAAGCTGCCTTTCAGCGCTAGGGACATTCTATAGTTTGTGTCACCCTGCAGACCGGGGAGCTGAGAGCCCGAAAGCCCCGTGTTTGAAGAAGTGTGCTTTCCAAGTAAGCAGAGCACGATTGCAGGCGAAGGCGTTAAGTGGTTTCTGAATGGCTGCAGCGTGATTAAATTCACCACTTAACCAAATTGCTTTCTATTGCTTGATCGGATGCAATTGTAAGGAGATACAGGGGTTTAATGTGAAAAGCTTGGCTGGCCTGTATGACTAATAAATTATCTGTTCCCTCCCACTGTGGAGCCTCCTGCCTGCTGGCACCCAGCCTGCTGTCCTGCCCCCTGACTGTTCCCTGGGCGGAGCTCACTGATGTCATGGGTCACCGTGAATTGAAGATGGCCAGCATGGTGTCCTCACTGCATGAGGCCTTGGCCCTGGCATTTCCCCCATTAGCATTTTCTCCCCACAGCTGACAATGGTCAGGCTAGTCTCAAGAAAGAGATAGCATGGGGGTGGTGAAAAGAACACTCAAAGCTTGGGTGCTGGGGCCAGCTCCCTGACTTACCAGTGAGAGACCTCCAGTGAGATACTTATTCACAGACAGAGCTCCAGATTCTAAGTACTGACACATACCAAGAGCTCTGCTGGGTGCTTTCCCACACTCTTTCTACTCCCCCTTCCTCAAGGCTGTCAACAGCTCCAGGAGAGGAGATGTTTTGTTGATCTCTGTGTCCCCAACTGCAAACCTCGGGCCAGGCGCATGGCAGACCCTTAGGAGATGAATCTGTGTGGACTGATGGATGTATGGAAGGATGAACAGTTGGGAAAAGGAGTGGATTTTGGATGAATGCTTTGGGAAATGGGTGAATAAAAGTATGGAGGATAAGTAGATGCAGGGAAGGATGGATGAGCTCGAGATGGAAAGAAAAAAGGACGAACAGATACAGAATGAAAGGATGTGTGGATAATGGACAGAAAGATGAGTGATGGTTGAAAGGATAGATGGATGGACGGAAGAATGTATAGATGGAGAGAAGGAAGAAAAATGGACAAAAGGATGAGTGATGTTTGCAAGGATGGGTGGATGGAGGGATGAATGGAGGGGTGGAAGGATGCAGGGATTGAATGACGGGTGGATGCCTTGCTGACTCTGCTCCTTACAGGGAGGTGCCAGTGTCTGAGAGGTTAACCCAAACTGTTTTGTCCAAAGCCATCCAATAATGAGCCTGGAAGTGACTCAGGATTCCAAAACATAAGTATCTCTCATCTTTCACCTGTAAAGTAATGAGTCAGACTAGCTGATCTCTAAGGTCTTCATTTCAGTTCCTGCCCTCTGGGATGTTAATTCTTTTTTCTTTTTCTTTCTTTCTGTTTTTTTAAAGAAAGAGAGAGAGCATGTGCGCTCACACAGGGGTGGGGGGGGTAGGAGGGGCAGAGGGAGAGGGAAAAAGAATCCTAAGCAGGCTCCACGCCCAGAGCCCCACACAGGGCTCAATCTCACGACCCTGAGATCATGACTTGAGCCAAAATCAAGAGTCAAATGCTTAACTGAATGAGCCACCCAGGCGCCCCTGTGATGTTAATTCTTAAGAGTGAGGGGAAAATGACAGTCATCAATATTTATAGTTTAGAGAACATTCACTTACAAACATCATTTCATATTATCATGTTGGACTGGGGTGACCACTGATGAGCTGTCTGTACTTCTGCTTCCTCATCCAAAAGATTATTCATTCAATCACATTTGTAAGGAGCCTACTGTGTGCTGTGTCCAGTTCTAGGCACCAAAGATGCAGAAGGGAGCAGAAACTCCAACCCTTTACCTTCGTGAAGCTAATATTCTAATGGAGGGAGATGGCAATATATAAATAGGTGAGTAAGCTATAAAGTGTGACAGCTGTGGTCAGTGCTATGGAGAACAGTGATGCAGGGAAGGGGTGGGGAGGGCTTCAGTATTAAGGGTGACCAGGAAAGGCCTCACTAAGAAGGTAATATTTGAGTCAGACCTAAAGAGGTGAAGGAATGAGCGGGTGGGTATCTGGGAACATTGTATTCCAGGCAGAAGGAGATATAAGTGCAAATTCTGTGATCAGGAGTGAACCTGACATGTTTGGGGAGCTGTATGGAGGCAGCAAGGAAAGTCTAGAAGGATGAGGTCAGAGAAGTAATGGGGGTGGGGGAGGCACAGATCACACAGCACTTTGAAGGCCATTGTGAGGACCTCAGCTTTGAAAGAAATAAGAGGTCATTGAAAGGTTTTGCAGAGAGAAATGACATGATCTGAGTTAAGTTTTAAGAGAATCACTTTGGTTGTTGGGTTGAGAATAGACAGGAAGGTTTAAGGACTATAGTGGGAGGAAGGGTCACAATGCAAGAGCTGGGGATGCCTTGAGTCAGAGTGGCTGTGGAGAAGGTAAGACATCGTGGCTGGATTCTAAATATGTTCTGAAGGTAGAGCCAATGGGATTCTGGCAAGTGGATGTAGGTGAGAGAAGGGGAGACAAAGAAGTCAAGGTGGATGGACGGAGGATGGGATTGAGGGAGGGTTTTGTATTTTTTTTTTTTTTGAGGTTTTGTTTTCAAGATGGGAGAAATTATGTTCATATATTAAAAGGAACAATGCAATCATTATCCATCCTACCACCCACTCTCCTACTCACCCGTGCACTCACATACTCACCCACCATCCAACCATCCACCTACCAACCATCCATCCACCCACTCATCCATCAGTCCATCCACTCACCTACCCACTCATCCACCCATCCATCCACCCATCCATCCACCCATCCATCCATCCATCCATCCATCCATCCATCCATCCATCCTCCCTCCCTTGCACCAACCTGTCCATCCCACCAGCACTTCGTGAGGGTCCCCATGTGCTAACCCAGAGCTGGGACCTGGGATAGAAAAGCCATCTGACCTCAAGGGCTCACAAGCTAATAATAGGACTCAGATAAGTCAATATCAGTAATGGTGGCATAGTGAAAGTATTGTCACCGGGAATGTACAAATAAGTATGAGAGCAAACAATATGGAATGCCTAGAGAATTTAGGAAGGCTTCCTAGGGGACGTTGGTATCTGGGCTGGGTCTTAAAGGAAAAATAGGAGTGTTTGCCTTGTAGACAAAGGAAGGGTGGCCCATGGCAAGGGCGGGAGGAATCTTAGGCAAAGGCAAAGATGCATGGAAGTGGGGAGAGCTTGCACTGGAACCACGTTTATAGGACCTGCATCCCTTCTTTGCAGACGGGAGGAGGCCAGGGAAAGCTATTGACAAGAGGGTGACATGATCAAGCATAGCTTTTAAGAAGAGGGGACCGTTGGGGCACCTGGGTGGCTCAGTCGGTTAAGCGACTGCCTTCGGCTCAGGTCATGATCCTGGAGTCCCAGGATCGAGTCCCATATCAGGTTCCCTGCTCTGCGGGGAGTCTGCTTCTCCCTCTGACCCTCCCGCCTCTCATGCTCTCTCTCTCTCTCATTCTCTCTAATAAATAAAATAAAATATTAAAAAAAAAAGAGGGGACGGCCTGGAGGATGGGCTCAGGTGTAGAGAGGAGGGCGTGGTCTGTGTCCAGGAGGTGTTTGAAGCCGTGGTCATGAATGAGAACATCTGGAAGGATGTAAAGGGTGGAGCTAAGAGGGAGTCTGAGGGGACACCAGCCTGGAGAGAGGGTGAGAAAGAGGAGTGGTCACAGGAGGTGGGCCCCTCTGCTGCCCTTGCCCCTGGTCCGGCTGGTCTCAGCCTGATGTCTACGCTCTGCCTCTCCCTCCTTCACAGCGAGGGCATACGATCTTCCCCACCTCCTAGAACCTAGAAGGCACCTGGTGCAGCCACCCCCATCACAGGGGGACCCCTCCTCATCATCCAGCTTCCACCTGAGCAGCCCCAGAGACCAGAGAGGGGAGCTCACTACTTGGGAGGACTCTTGTTGCCCCCGGAGAAGTGTGGGTCTCCTTCCTTCTTCCTGCTCTCCTGCTGGGCCCCTGCTTGGCCCCTGGCTCCCAGAGTTGGAATTCTCTATTTGAAGAAGAAATGATATCCGTGTTTTTGCAAATTGAAAAAGTAACCCACGCTTTTTAAATTTTTTAAATCAAATAATACAGAAAGATAGAAAAATTAAAATTACTTACAATCCTATTCCCCAGAGAAAATCATTGTTTACATTTTGCTGTGTGTCCTTCCCAGAATGCTTTCACTGATGGGCACATGTGTCCCATCACACTTTTTTGTTCAATGGAAATGGCAATACACCACACCCTGTTCTGGAACCAGCTCGCTATTTCTCCCTTACACTGTGAGAATATTCCCCTGTTGGCGCACCAACATCCCCGTCACTGCTTTTTATTAGTTGAAGAATATTCAGTGGTGAGAAGGGGCTTTAACTGAATCACACCCCTCTGACAGACATTTAAGTTCAGCCCCTCCGAAACACTTTTCTTATTATAAATGATGCTCTGTGTACATCCGTATTCATAAATCTCTGAGCAATAAAATTGCACTGTTTGAACTTGTGGGTTAATACGGCCCTCTGGTTCACGTCATGAAGGAAATTGATTTTTATTTTCAAAGTCAATGGCGATAAAATGAACAATGGTTGCCAGGCAACCTGTGAGCGGGGAATCAGTGGAGGCCAGAGCAAACAGCAGCCTCCACCCCACCCCGGGGAGCCCAGAGCCGCTCAGGCCCTGGGTCTAGGTAACAAGCCTCGCCCAACCCCCCCGCTGTCCCCAAAGACCCCAGCCCGAGCAACACCCCCACCCCAACCTGTTCTGAGGACAGAGCCCCCCCGGTTTCCTCCAGCCCAACCTCCTGTCCTGACTGCCCAGAGAAATGGAAACCAAGGACTCAGCCTTTTTAGGATTCCCTTCCAAAGCTACTCCAGGCCGTCAGCAAGCATTTGCTAGAAAGGTCCGCTGCGCCAGGCTGTAATGGGCAGGGCAGCAGAGATGCATAGAGTAGCCCATGTCCCAGCCTGAGGTGAATCTCACGCATTCTTGAGCAAGAGGCTTAGGAATTTGAGAGTGTTACCCTGTACAGTTTATCTATAATGTATACAGGACCCGTTCCAACTAGTACTAGGGTATCAAGAGGACAGGTATGTGGAAGATCAGAATCTCTGAGGGGCAGGTGGAGTTTGAAAAAGGCCCCAACCCGCCCTCCTCCACCCCACAGCCTGGGAATTTGGTACAGCTTCCCCAGGGAGAAGCTTGCCTTCCACCAGGAGGAGACATTGAAGGGTTTTGAGCAGGGGAAAAGCAGAAAGAAAAAAAAAATCTGTAATTTAGCACCTGTCCCTCCACAAAGTAGAAGGACTGTTGGTGGGCCGGGAGCCCTGGCACCCACTGGGGAGAGGGACTCGAGGGCCTGCATGGGCTCTGGAGGGGCATAGGAAAGAGCAGAGAGACCCAGGAGGCTGCAGAGGTGGACTGGGCAGCACGTGGTGGGATGGGGGGCACTGAGGGAGGAGACAAGGACCCCCCCAACCCTGCAGCCCCTGGGTGTGCACAGGAGAGGGGAGGAAGCCCGTCAGCAGAATGCCTTCACTGAGTTCCCATCCTGCCCTCCCTGCTATGTAGGATTCAAACTCCCCGTCCTTCTCACGGACATAAGCGTAACAACCATCCGTATAAGGAAATCACCTAGGTGTCAGGCGTGTGTGGGGACTTTCACACACATCTTCTCATTTAACTAGAAGCAAGCACTACTACTATCCCCATTTTACAGATGCAGAAACTGAGGATCAGACTATGCATTTCTGCTGACCACGAACATCTGCCCACCAGTGTCAAAGCCAAGTTTTGAACCTGTCTGCTCTACAGTCCCTATTCCCTCCTACACCACTTTTTTTTTTTTTTAAACAGTCCTGGGTCCTTCACCTTTGTTGGTAAGAGTAGCTCTGGGTTAGAAAGAGTGACTTTGGCCCATGTCCCATCACATGTGACTCCAACCTCACCCCTCTGGTTGGACACCTGTCATCACTCATGACACCTCTGCCAGAGAAGAAAATCAAAGAACTCGCCGCCGTTACAGTAATACTCCCTCGATGGCATCACCAAGCCTTCTGCACACAGGAATGCAGAAGAGAAGCAGATGAGCCATCGGTGTGGTGTGGTTTGGGCTGGTGGGCCTGAGCGTGTCTCTTCTCAGGGTCCTGATGACCCCTAGCTCTGGGGGAGGATCCCCAGAGCTAGGAGTTGAGGGAACCCCCCCATGGCAGTTACTTCCCTCTGGATGAGACTGACTCATGCAGAGTAGGGTGGCTGAAACTTTCTCTCCTGGATGGCAGGGCTGCTAGGAAGGTGCCCTAGGCACAGCCACAGGTGGCCCAGTTCTGCACCCTTCAAGGTAGCTCCCCCAAATCCTTGCCTCCCAGCATTCACACCCTTGTGTAGTCCTCCCTATGCTACCTAAGGCTGACCTCGGTGGCCAATAGGATATTGCAGAAGTGACAGGGAGGGAGTTCTGAGGTCAGGTCATAAAAGATATTATCGACCTGGCATGGTATTGGATCATTCTCTCTGGGGGAAGCCAGCTACTGTGTCATGAAGACACTCAAACAGCCCTATGGAGAAGCCCATGGAGTAAGGCACTGAAGCCTCTTGCCAACAGCCAGGACCAATCTTCCACTAATGTGAGTGAGCCACCTCGGAGGGGCCCCTCCACCCCATTTGAGCCTTTGGAGGAGGCTGCAACCCTGGTCCACATCTTGCCTGCAACCTCACAAGAGTGCCTGAGCCAAAACCATGCAGCTAATATTCAGATTTCCTCACCCTCAGGAATTGTGAGATAATAAACATTTATGATTGTTTTAAGCCTCCCTACATTTCAAGGTAATTAGTTATACAGTTATAAATAACTAATACTAACAAAATACACCCAGGAAAACTAGGGTAGCGTGAGGACTATAAGTGCCTGAGTGATTCTGGAAAAATCTTTAAAACAAGCAAAGCTCTCGCATTATGACTCAAGAATGACACCCAAGAGACATCAGGCTTAGGGAATGTATTAGTGAGAATCCTGCTACGAAAGACAGAAACTTAACTCGTGAGCTGAAGCAAATGAAAAAAATCTAAGGGAGGACTTAGCCTATAATTAGGTCATGTGACTTGGAAGGATGGGGTGGAGTTGGCTGTTGGCATGGGACGATTGGGGTTTACATAATCCCAGGCTCCCAAAAGTGCAGAATCATGAGTCAGGGGGGTGCACAGGGGAGAGGAGCTGAGAGTCAGCAGGACCGGGGTCTCCCGCATCCTCTGGACTCTGAATAGGAAGGAATGTTGGTGCCAGAGATGCATCTGCGGGGTCAGGAGAGCAGAGGGGCCCAACATACCTGTGGGGCTGTCCTCCCCCATCCCTCATACCTCAGTGTCCTCCAGCTTCCATCCTCCTCCACCCCCCACTTGACTTTAGCATCAATATCTTGTGAGTGCTCATCCGGCTCCTCTGGACATCCCCACCTGGCAGGGCCACTGGCCCGTACCTCGCTGTGGCCAACACTGCCCTCATTTTATCCCAAGCCTTTTCCATTGCAGCAATAGGCAGCACCATCCACTCAGTCACCTGACTCTGAATCCTATTTCATCCCCCAATCCTCCCTACCCCTCCCAACAATCCTATCCATACCCTGACCCCCAACAAGCCCCCAGATCCTCTACGACTCTCCGTTTCACCACCTCCACCCTGCTCCAAGCCATCATCCCTTCTCTCCAGATTATGGTAACGGGCTCCCAAGTGATCTGCCTGCTACCAGTCTTCCCTCCTCTGCCTGGCACCCAGCATTCTGCCCCCTCCTACTTCTATTCCGCCACTGGGCTAGGGCTGTGCACTCCAACGGAAATTTAATTTCTCAATCTCATCTGCCAGCTGAACTCCCCTTTATTCTTTAGATCTCTGCTCAAGTGTCACCTCCTCCAAGAAGTCCTCCTGGATGCTCCAGAGCTAATAATACCCTCCACGGTACTTCGCTGAACCTTCCACACACAGATTTGCAGTGCAGCTGTAAATATAGTCTCCTGAGTCAGAAATAGGATCCCAGCCCCAACACTCACCAGCTGTAAGATCTTAGGCAAAGCAGAACCACACTCTCTGCATCTATAAATTGCAGATAATTCCTACCTCGGTGCTAGTGGGAGGGTCAAATGGGATTAAGTCTGTGGACATGATGAATTCCATCCTGACTCGGGATCCATCTTATGGATGGGCCCTTCAAGACCATTCAGTGGAGGATAGCAGGCAGGCCGTGGGTGGGGAGTGAGGCTGGCACAGAATGGCAGGGTTGGGGGAGGCAACGGACATTTGCAGAGCAAATGCCAGGCACCAGGCTAGACTCTTTATCTATCTATAGTACCTCACTTAATCTTTGCAACAAGCGGTATTACTGGCAACATTTTTACACATTTAGAAAGTAAAATTCAGGAAGTGTCAGACAGCTATGAGGGATAGGGGCAGGATCTGAACATCATGCCCGCCAGACTGCAAAGCCTTTTGGCCCTAGCACACTGATTCTATGGAGATCCAGCTGGAGGGTCCTAGGCTTGGAACCATGTCTCCAGTCCCCAGCAGGGGAGTAAAGCAAGGGCTTGGTTAGCCCGACCCATCCTGGACTATCCCGTCTCTTGTGTGGGTGATAGACTTCTAGTAATACAACCATAGATGGCTTGGCTTTGGAGTTTCCTCCTCCCAGTTGTGGAATCAGTCCAGTATTGCTTACCTGTAGGTCAAAGCAGGAAAATCTTCCCCTAGCCTGAGCGCACACTCCATGTCCTACCTTGAATTTATCTTATAATTGCAGCGAGTCCTACTTCACCCCCACCTCCTGCTGGTGTCAACATAAGGATTGCCGCAGCCAACAGCTCAGAGCTCATCGAGCTGGATGAAGGGTATGGAATGGGATGGGGGAGTTGTTCCTTTTCTGGGGATAAATTCCTTTTGTTCTCTGCTCAGCCCAGCTCAGCATCCACCCACTTCCAGCCTCTCCGGCTAATTAATCACCCACTTTCCGTCGGCCCTGATTAGATGCATCTAAGCTGCCACCCTGAGCAGCAGGAAGTCTGACTCGGACTCCAATTAGAGAGGAAGTGGCTGATTCAGGGCAGAGGAGGGAGGGATGAACAGGGCTGTTGGCCGTGGAGAGGCAGAGAGGAATCAGTGGCTTCCCTGGAACTTTCAGCCTTCGGAAGCCACACCGGACTTTAATCATTCAGTAAACATTGAATGTACCACTTCTGCTCTCACCATGGCAGTGAACAAGACAGACAAGGTACCTGCCTGTCCGTATGAGGTTGACATTCTAGATAAACAGACAACATTGTACTGTAATGGTAATGGCCATGATGGAAGATGACGTCTCCCCCATCCTCCCTGCTAGAGTCTCATGGAGTTTTGAGGCCAGCTCTCTCCTGCCCTCTGACTTTTCCCCTGCAGGCACAGGCCCCCATCCTTCCCTCTTCCACCCTCCGGAGGCACATTCCTGATCCTGGCATGCCACCTACTGAGCACAGTGCTGGCCTGGCTCGGGACTGTTGGCTATTTTCTTTTACAGAAAAGGAAACTGAGTCGCTCAGTAAGAGGGTGATGAAGCTGGGGATAGAAACCAGGTCTCCAGACCCCTGGTCCCAGAGTTCTTGACACTGCAGGTGGTGAGGGGGTGGGGCCACCAGCCCAAAGCGAAGCTCTGTTTGGCTGACCCACCAGGAGCCATGCGGGGATCCGGCGGCTCACACACCGTGAACACACAGGCTGGGTCCCCAGAAAGTGTCTTCTTTGGATTGTTCATACCAGAGAGCTAAGCATTTATGGGATGGCTGGGAGTCAGGGACGAGGGGCCTGGAATTTCTCATTTGGAGAGTTGGGTGGGAATTGACAAATTCAGACGTCTGCTGGTGAAATGGATTCTCTCTAATGTGAAAACCCCCAAATGCAAAACAGACATGACAGGAGCTGTTCTGTTTGAAGGAGGAAGACAGGGAGCACTGCCACCATCCACCAGCCCCAACTCTCAACATTTCTGTGGGCGCAGGGGCTCTGCAGAAGAGCTTCTGAGCTGCTGACCTCATCCCATCTCTTCTCAGTATAAAAGGGGAACCCGGGGCCAGGTGGCAGATTAGGAACAGAACCTTTAAGGGGCTCACTTGAGATTGGCCAAGGGGAATAGAATGGAAGTGGCCACCTCTTTGGCCACACTGCCTTCCTTCCAGAAGTGGGGAAATGAGTAGAGGCCTCTACCGGGGACAAGAGTTGCCTGGACGGAGAGGAAGTGTCTGGGTTCCAGGCCCCCAGCTCTGCCATCAGTGCCCTTGGGGCGTGGTCATGTCAGTCCGGATGAGCTAGGTCATGCTGCAGTAGCAAGTATCCTCAAAATCTCTGGCTCGAAACTACCAAAGTTTATTTCACACACACACACATACGCACATGCACGCACATAATCCATTTCCAGTCTGGGTTCCTCCAGGGTCACTGTCCCCCATGAGGTGACTCCATAATCAAGCTGCTTGAATCTTCAGGCACTCCCTTCTCAACACATGGCTTCAGGGTTGGCCAGAGCAGGGAAGGAAACAGGGAATCTCTGGTTCTGAACTGCTTTCATCCAGAGGTAAAACACATCATTTCTGCTCCCTGCTCCCATTTCATTGAGCAAAGAAAGTCACACGGTCACACTTAATCCAAGAGCAGGGCTGGTATCATCAGAGGATGATGGTGTATATCCAGAATGGTGCGCCCTACAAATGCCAACCATGTTTCCAAATCGGCCAAGTCGGCGAAGTGATACCTACATTATTCCTTCACTCCTTCATTTACGTGTCCAACCCACCAGCAGTGATGTAGGATCAGAATCGGGTCTCCTAGCTCCTAAGCCAGGACTTGGCCTTCCTGCTCATGCCCTCCACCAGCCTGGCTCACATTTTGGTCTAAGTTTGGCTTCTCTGTCAAGCAGAGCCTGAGACAAGGACTTGGGTGCAGAAGGTTTACTTGGTGGTGAGCCCAAGGGGCCACAGTGAGAGAGCAAGAGAGCAAGACAAGGAAGCAGGGAATGCCAGCCATATGTGCATTAGTGAGTCAGTCACGAGCATGGGCAACTGGGGCTCCATCCCGCCAGGGACCCCCTGAGGAATGGTGTCAAATGCACCTTGGAACCGTCCTACATGACGGGAGGCTAGAGCACGTAGCCACTGACTGCTGTCCCCCACTGATGGAGGGCGGTTCCTGGAGAAATGAGTTTCCCACAGTTCACCGGGGACAGGGCTGCAGCTGCTGTCTGATGGGGACAGAGGGACTGAGGACACCAGTAGCATCCACCATTGATGCTAAAGGAAGAGCCATCGGCACAAACAGCCCTCCACAAACGGAGGCGAGCACGTCTCGGGATGGCTGCTGAGCTATTTTCTTCTAACCTCCTTTCCCGATCTGGAAGGAGGTAACTCCTCCACAGGGAGACAATGAGGGAAAACAACAGCACTGTGGTGCCAACTGACTCGGGAGCGGGAACAGGAAGGCGGGCAGCCAGAGGTACCAGGGAGGCGGGCTCCTCACGGGCATGGGAAGCCTGGAAAGTGTGACGCAGAAACAGGTCTCTTAGAGCAGCACCTGTGGTCAGCCTGTCCAGGACTTTTGGGAGAGAGAGAAGACACCACGCCTGTCTTTAAAGCCTCCAGTCTCTCCAAGAACTTTCCATGGCAAGAGGCAATTGGGTGCAGAGGCAATAGTCCCAGCCTTGGAAGCAGATGCTCTGAGTTCAGGTCTCGGCACCACCATTCACTGCACATGGGCCAAGGTTGACATAGACACCAGAACACTGTTGGTGCTGCGCCCAGAGCAGCAGTAGGGGTTGTCTGTGACCCTTACCTCGCCAGAGCGAGGCTCAGCGGCCACCATACCTAAACTCAGAGGTAAGTTCTTGGTCTTGCCCTGCAAAGCACTGGACCCCAGACTTGGAGAAGGGCCCTCCTAGTCCAAAGTTCCTCCGATCCCATATTTCTGGAAGAAACCCAAAAGCAGCTCTCCAGCTGGGGACACCCATAGAAAGACCTCTACTCTCTCAATATGGCCCCATGAGCATATGAAGGAACAGGATAAAAGCAGGCAGATGGAGTGACCACATGACCAGGACGTGTCCCTGGAAAAGAGCAGAAGGTTTGTAGGGTATCCAAAGGAGCCAGGGAGTGAAAGTCAGGGCCAAAGGGCCCTTAGGCTGATCTTGCCTTTCCCATCAAGGTGATCTGTGGGGTTCCTTTGGAGTCTGTGACATTATGGTCAACAAGGTCTGAGAGGTCAGTGAAGGCTGGAGAGTTAGGGCAGGCTTCGGAAGGGAGCTGACCCCTGGGGGTGGACAGGTGGTGGGGAAAGACCTTCTTGTCCCCAGGGCATAGTGATACTATAACAGATGGATCTAGCCCACCCTTACTTCAGCGGTGAGGACCTTCCTGCTCCATCCCCTAACTTCTACTACCTCTGGATGAGAAATGGGCTCTCGTGGCTCCCTGTCCTGCTCAAATCCCATGACATCCCCATGTGGCCCAGCTCCTACCTTCCGTATGAGGGAAGGGGTGTGCTGGGTGTGGGTAGAGGCCGGGACGGGGAGCGGGGGAAGGAGTTTCATGTCCACCCCCAAAGTTTCTCAGAGATCTCCTCCTATCCTAAGAGCCACGGGGCAAGGCCCGCACACCTCGATTCTGAGTGTTTAGAGCCACTAGCCTGTGCCTCGGAGGCAGCCTGTGGGCCCGTGCTTATTTTCATGGAGCTGCATACAAAAGGCACAAGGATGTGAAGATTGATGCTAGAATCCGGGACCTCGGAGAAGAAGAGGTGGCTTGCCCTGGGGGAGGGTCTTAACTCTCAGATCTGGTTATATTCGGATCACCCAGAAATCCTACAATAACATATCTGCCCAATGCCATTCTTACTGGGCAAGATCCTTACCCTTTCTGTCGTCTCCTCATCCTGTACAGGGGATCGTAACAGTGCCTTCCTCATCGGGCTGTTGTGGGGGAAATGAATTAATACATGTGAAGTGCTGAAACTAATATAACGCTAACTCTATTGGAATTAAAATAAAATAAAATACATCATCCCATCCTCATCTCTAATGAAAAAAAAAATACATGTGAAGTACTTAGAACAGTGCCTAGCATGTGAGAAAGGCTCAGGGAGGGCTAGTGATTTTCGGTGGCGGTTGCTATGATTATTATTAACTCATTTGTTCAGGCATAGAACCTTACAGGTATTCGGTTAGTGCTGAATGAATGACTGAAATCAATGCAAGTGGATAAAAGGTTGGAAGGAGTTGACATCAAAGATTGAAATAGGCACTCGATTTGGTCTAATTAGTTATTATGATCTGGTATCCATGGAAACTGCTGAATGGCAAGGCTCAGATGAGGCAGTTTTCCTCTGCACTGAGTACACAAAGGTCCACGTGGCACTTTGCAACCCACAAGGAGGGCAGGTTCCTCACCCCCATTGTTCATCTCCCCCCTCACCAGGCACTGAACTCTTCCAAGCAGGGCCCATGACATGAGGGTGCTCAGAAACCAGTGTCGACGTGGTGGCTGGGACACAAGATCTCATGCATTTTGCTAAAGGAACAGATGAATGAACGTTGTCTGATTGGCTCAGAAAATGGCAGGACTGGGCCTTTATTAAAGAACCTCAGAGCCTCCCCACCCCCGGCCGGGGCTGGGGAAAGCAGGAGTTAATGATCACCTCTTAGGGGTGCCTGGGTGGCTCAGTCGTTAAGCGTCTGCCTTCGGCTCAGGTCGTGATCCTTGGGTCCTGGGATCGAGCCCCGTATCGAGCCCCGCATCGAGCTCCGCATCGGGCTCTCTGCTCGGCGGGAACCTGCTTCTCCCTCTCCTGCTCCCCCTGCTTGTGTTCCCTCTCTCGCTGTGTCTCTCTCTGTCAAATAAATAAAATCTTTTAAAAAAATGATCACCTCTTAGATCGGACTAGATTAGATGCTAGGATGATTAACACTGTTCACTGAAACAGAATTGGGCCCTGTTCAAATTCAAGTTCAAAGTGATGAAGAGCTTGGATTTGGGGGTCCATCAAACCTGGGGGGAGATATCAGCCCAGCCACTCCCTAGCTTTGTGAACTTAGGCAAGTTACTTAATTTCTCTGGAACTCAGTTTCAGCCCCTATTAATTGAGCCTGATGATATTTACCTTGCAGGGCTGTTGTACAATAAAAGTGGTCCAATGTGTATATAGCCATTTGCCCCTGGGAAGGGAGCCACGCCATCTCATCAAAGATTCTAGGGAGTGGGGAGGATAGCAGCCCTCTCCTCTCCTAGGGGCATCAAAGCACCAGTGGTGTAAGTGATGGGAGAGTTTGTAAACTGTAGTGTGCGGTGCGCATACCCGAGGTCATGAAGACGGGCAGAGAGCACCCGAAACTGGACCCTTGCCAGGGCCACTCTCCCAGCCTCCTCCTGTCCCAGGAGGGCAGAAGTCAGAGAAGGGAAGACCCCAGAAACCCAGTTGCAAACTTCATCCACAAGGCCATAAACTTGAGAGTCAGAGCTCGAGGGCCAGCAATGCCTCTTTCTACTTTCTGTGACCTTGGGCAAGGGACAATCTAGAGAGGTCTCGATGTCCTTGTTGGGGATGTGGTGGGACAGTAAATATTTCATGGGCTCGTTGTGGGGATTAAATGGGATCAAGCCTGTGAGGTGCTCAGGCCAGTGCCTGGGACGCAGTAAGCTCTCCACAAATGTGTCCTCCCGAATTTCTCTACAACCTCAGGCTCCCACTCTCGAGGGCCAGGAACTCCTTCTTTCTCAGCTGTCCTATCTTGTTGTGCACAGTATGAGGAGAAAATAAACCAGAATGACAGCAAGGGAGGGGGAAGCACGGTGACCCAGCCTTACGGGACAAGCTATTATTGCGTGAGGCAGGGACCACTGTTACCCCCATTTCACAGGTGGGATCACTGAAGCCCGGCAAACACCAGGCTTTGCGTCCAGGTCTGTCCATGCACAAAGCTGATGCTAGTTCAGCTCTTTCAGGATCCCTCTCCGGCTCTGACCCCAAGCACTGTGTGGGTCCTCAGGGTCAGGGGAGAACACAGGGACAGAAACCAAATGGGTGCTTGGCCCAGCCTGGCAACCCCATCCCCACCTCCACCCCTGACACCTACCCACCCCCATCCCTTCCACCCCGGGGCACTCTCCTGGGCTGCGGGGCCCTGTCAGCCTCTCCAGGATACTGAAACAGCGACAGGAATCACCAGCCTGGCCTGTGTCCTTCTCTGCCACCGATAACAGCGTCATTAAGTAACTGCATTTGTCCCTTATCACACGCTCCCCTTTATTACTTCCCTGGGGAGATGCTGTAACCATGGCCTCTCTCTGCAAATTAAGCCAGTCTCCTGGCTGCAAGCGCAAGCCAAGCCAAGGGACAGCTATCAGGGGAGGAGCGTGGTGGGGAGGGGAGATTATATCTTCAGGTGGCAGGGACACACTGTCCCTCGGCTCAGGGCATGCTAAACCAGGAGCACAGCCAGTGCCCCGCAGAAAAAGCACTGGATCTGGAAGAGGAAGGGGGGCCAGAGGGAGGTGTCCATCCCGGACTTGCTGCATGACCTCAGTCCCAGCATTTAACCTCTCTGGGTCCCAGGCTCTTCACTGGGCTCCTCCTGTCAGATGAGGACAATAACTCTTGCCCCCATGAAAATCAAGCCAGCTTGGGACTGGAAGACATCCACAGCTCCATGTAGTCTCCATGTGTTCTGTACTCTTATGGCAGCTTCTTTTTAAAAAACAGTTTTATTGACATACATTTACACATATTTAGAATATACGATCTGGTGAGTTTTGACATATGCATACACCCATGATGCCATCCGCACAATGAAGATAGTGACCACATCCATCACCTCCCCAAATTTCCTCTTGACCCTTTGTGATCTGCCCTCCCCCTCATCTCCTTCATGTTCCCTCCTCCCCAATCCAGAAAATCACTAATCTGCCTTCTGTCACTATAGATTCATTTGCATGCCCTAGAATTTTATATAAATGAAATTATATAGCATGTACTCTTTTTGTCTGGCTTCTCTTTTGAGATTCATCCATCCATATTGTTGGTATGACAATAGTTTATTTCTTTTTATTGCTAAGTCATAGCCCTTGATATGGATACAGTACAACTCTTCTATTCATTTATCTGTTGGTAGATATTTGGGTTGTTTCCAGTTTGGGGCTATTACAAATAAAGCTGCTATGAATATTCACATACAAGTGTTGAATGCTTTCATTTCTCTGGAGTAAATACCTAGAAGTGGATTGGCTGGATAATATGGTAGGTTTACGTTTAATTTTCGAAAAAACTGACAAGTTTTTTCCAAAGTAATTGTATCATTTTACATTCCCAGCAGCCATGTATGAGTTCAAGTTCCTCCACCTTGTCACAAACACTTGGTACCATTAGTCTTTCTAATCTTAGACATTCTAGTAGGTGTGTGGTGATATCTCATTGCATAGTGACCTCTGCTCAGAGAAGCACCTAGGCTCCCAGGCCCCCTGTCCAGCATCAGGGTTTCTTTCTCAGTTAGGAGGCAAGGCAGGGCTTGGAGACCCCTGAAGTTCTCTGTGTGCATCATTTGTTCTCCCTTTCTGCTATCAGAGAGGCTGTGGGGGACACAAGGTGACATCCCAAGGACATTTGCAGCCTGTGATTCTGGGACAAATGCATTTGAGCCTCAGCTATCACCTCTGGTAAACATTCTGTAGCTTCTCAGTATCATTGTCCTGTGTCCCCTTTGGCATTTAATATTTATTAGCATTCAATGCCTCAAGAATAAGATCTCTAGGGTTGAGGTGGTTAAGTAGAGATGGTCCAGACCTGAGAGAGCATCGTGTAACCACTGTCCTGAACCACTTCTCCTGGAGACAAGAGCCAAGAGGACTGGGAGCGGAGGTGCTTGGCTTCTTCAGATGCCCTTATCAGGGGTATGACAGCAGCTGAAGGCCTCTGAGACCCTCACTCTAAGTTGGGAGGTTCTCTGGTTTGGAGGCCTAAACAGTAGGCGCTTTTTTTGTCTCTAAAACCTCCTATGTAGGCACAGATCTTCTCTGGAAGAGCTAGCACGCACAGAATAAAGTGCATCATTTACATTAGGGTCCAAATCCTTCTCACCACATGATTTCCACCAGAGGAAGCTGAGATATTGTTGAAGTCACTTCAATATAAGAACAGAAGACTGGGTGTTTTGGATGTCCTTCTAAGATGGTATCATTGGAAGAGCGTTCATATTATTCTTAGCAATGGGAAGTGAGTCCACCCACAAAAAACTGTCTTTTGGGTTTGATGTGGGAAATGTCCTAGATCATCTTGTTTATTTTAAAGGGCTTGAGAAGAAGGGTTCACAGAGATGTGAGAGACAGGGCCAGTGACTCAGGAGCCATCATTTCAACAAAGAAAGGTATCTCTCATATAATCAATTCCAACCCCCTCATCACTTCAACTATTTGTAAAGGAAAAAAATTGAGGTCCAGATAGGTGAATTGACCTGCCCAAGGTCAGTGAGTACGAGGTAGAGCTGAAACAATGTCTCTAAAAGGAAGCAAAAAGGTGGGAGTGCATTAGCTCCCATGAATAATGAGCATCCTTAATCTTAAAAGTATAATTTTGAGAGACTTGATGCAGTAGACACATGACTCCCCCACCCTCCATCTTCTCAGACGTAGAAAGCATCTAACCGTTAGAAATAAGGTAAAATGCCATGAGATAAATCAACTTCATCGATTGATAAACACAACCATGATTCCAATTATTTTGTAATGATATAAAAAGTTTAAGTAAGCTTGAAAAAAAAAAAAAAAGATCTTTCAGCTATGACCCCTAGGACATGTTGGACAAGTTCTCTAACCAGCATCCTGGGATTTCTGGTGGGAGGTGATGATTCAGGACCATGGACAGCAGCACTTGCCCTTACCATCTGTGCCTCTGAGCTTGGTTGGCACTGCCTCCCGTCCACAGCGGTCAAGTAAACCAGAGAGTTTGTGAAACATCATTTGAATTCACCTGCCTGTACATGAGGATCCAGGGTGAATACTATTCACAGTGCAACACACACAGATATGGGGTCCGGGAAGCACCTATCTCCCCAAATGTCTCCCCGACCAGTCTTCTACTTTGTCAGAAATTCTGCCAGCTTCCTCATGCTTAGGTTAAGCTATTTTCACCTCCATGAAAAAACATAGATCTTGTTCCTATGAATGCAGGGTTCGGGATGGTTTGAAGCAATGTTCTTCCTCAAAAGCCTTGAAATCTAGTTGAGCAGACAGAATATTTACATTAAGGTTAATGCCCAGGATAATATTTGATAATGGTCAAGCACTCTTGCTGATTATATAGGCTAAAAGATCTCTGTGGATAGAGATCTGGGTGGGTGGGGCTGGTCAAAAACACTTCCTGGGGTGAAAGGCATTGAGTGGAGTTGATCTGAGCCTTAAAGGCGGGGGAAGACCAAGAGGCAAGAAAAAGCATTCTTGGAAAGGGTATGTATAAAACAGGTATGGAGACAACAGTATGCATGACACCTATATATGACACAGGGGAGGTGGGCAGGTGTCAGGACTGTTGTGGCTGAAGCAGTCAGCGGTAGGGGGAGGGGAGTGGAATAAGAGAGAAAAACCAAAGAAATATGAAGGGGCCATTCTGAGAGTGTGAATTCCTCACTTTTCTGGAAGGTGAAACTGTGGCAGAACCTCATATTTTTGTCGTAGTTCCTTTTCCCCCTTTTCCCCTCAACTCTGTGTGTGCTTGGTACCTGTCACCCTACTGGCATGGATCCCACCCCACCCCCCATACTGCAGAGTAAATGGCCGAGAAAGCCCAATGCCTGGCACCTCCTGCTGGGGGTGAAGGCGGAGGGAGCAGAGCTTTGACCTCAAGGATGGAGCACTGATAATGGAATTCAGATGGGGAAGGAAGAGAAGTCTCCTTGTGCAGGTGAACGAAGCTGAGGACACCAGTCAGCACCTGGAGCATCTTAGGTCTTGGTAAGGAGGAAGGTCCATAATTAAGCCCCATGTGGCCCAGGATTCCCTGGGCTCCTGCAGGATGGGAAGGCACGAGGAGAAACGGTTCTGCCCAGTCTCTGAGCTGGGTAAGAGAACAGCCTGTTCTCTAGGGGAGAAGGCTGCTCAGCCAACTGAGCCATGCATTTGGAGAAGGTAAGAAACTCACGTGCTGCCTTGCAGGATCCACACATGTAGGATCTCCCTCTTTATCCCTCTAGGCCAGAGCTCCCCGAAAGACACCTTGGCCTGTGCCCCTGACGGGTCATGTGTCTGAGGGTGGGGGGATCAGCTCACTACCTGCCTCCCTGTGGAAGCAGAATCAGCATGCCCTCAGGTCTCCAGGGCACCCTACACACATACAACAATATCCCTTTTCCAGGGTTCAACTTTGTAGGACCCTAGACACAGGTGTGGGGAGCTCCACTGCCCTGGACATAGGAGATACTCAATCTTTTCCTGAAGGAAAAGCACATCCTAAAGTTTCCAGGATAACAAGTAGGTGCTGACATCGACTTGGCACTCACTTTAGGTCAGGCCCTGTGTGAAAACACCTGACAAAAAACTCCATGAACCCTCACAAGAGCCCTAGGAAGTAGGTATTACCAACATCACCATTTTACAGATGGGAAAACTGAGACTCCCCCGGAAGTTGAGCTTCCCAGCCCTGATGATGCTGAGGCTTCGGTCAGCCAGTCAGCTGCAACATGAAACCACACAAACAAGTGCTTCACCAGAGGACAGAGCCTGAGGGAGGAGAGGGAAGGGAGGGAGCTCTGACGGCCACCTGGGACATGGGAGGGATGGTCACACATGCTGAGCGCCCAGGAACTGTGCTGGGCTTTCTGTCCTTTTATCAGCGCCCCTGAGCTGCCCCAGCCATAATAAGTGCTGACAACAGTTGGCAAATGAATTCTCTCAGTTAACTTATGGAAATTGCACGGATTATTTTTGGTCATTTAATAAACTAAGAAACAAGCTCAGAAAGGTTAAGTGCCTGTTGCAAGGTGACACAGCGGTACAGGGTAAAGTCAGGATCGGAGCCCAGGTCTTCTTGGTGTGAAGGGCAGCTCCTCCAACCAGCCTAAGCTGCTTCTCCCAGCTGGTGAGAGGCGAGGGGCTCTGGGGACAAGGATCACCCTGAAATCACCTGATGACTCTTCCCTGGAAGCCCCTGAAAGCCAGGCTTTTGGGGGCTGGGAGGGTGCCTGGGCAAGGGGTCTCATCTCCCTCTGAGTCCTGGCTACCTGGCCCCATCCTAGAAGCCCCACTGTGTTGCTTTGACCCTGTTATTAGGGCAGGGGTGCCTTCCACCTCCTGTCTTCCCCAATGCCTTGGCCAAGCAGTCAGACCAGCCCCTGTCCTCTCCTTTGCCCTGGGCTTCACCCTCAGCCTTCTCTCCCCCCAAAGCCTAGTTCCCAATGCCCTGGTCTGCTCGGCATGGCCTTGGAGCTTGCACATAGCTAAGTAATTCTTGCAGAGCACCTTTTCTGTGGAGCCTCTGCAGGCCCACCTCCTTGGTGATGTCCCTCTTGGATACAGTAGTTCCTGACCCCAGGGTGTCTCCCTAGAAGACATCGTGCTCAGGAGTGTGGCACCCCTGTGGGACTCCTGTGGCAAGATGGCCCTGGGAAGGAGGTGGACCACAGTGAAGACCTCTTGCATCTGAGTTTGGCCAGGCCTGGTCCTTCTTTCCATCCTGCTGTGCCTCATGCTCCGAGTGAGCTAGACTCGGCGTCCAGGCTTGGTGCCCACACACCCTCCCTTCACCTCTCCCACCACCTCCCGGGCTGGGGCCCACCGAGGCCTTCATCCACACACTAAGGCCTGTAAACCGCTTTATTAGATTAAAACAAACATCTGCCAAAGAAGAAAAGCAATACCTTAATTGGAGGCCCCTGGGGATGTTTGCAGAGACAGATGGGAGAGGATCTAATGAAATCACCTCGTACTGGCCTCTGCGCAGACCTTGCAGATAAAACAACATTGCCCAGCAACAGGGCTTTGCCACCTGGAGGCCTGATAAGGGGCTTGGAGGAGCTGTGTGTTTAGAAAATGTGATTTTGTAAGCAGGGCCGAGGGTGTGTTGACTCTGCTGTCCAGTGCCCTGGGCACCCCCATCAGATAAGCAGCTGCCACTTTCCCGGAGGTACAGGCAGAAAGCTGCTCCCAAGGACCCCCTGTCAGGGACTTCCCAAATGGAGATGTCCTGAGCACTAGCCAGAGGAGCAGCCGGTCCCTCCCGGGGAGCTGGTGCTCATCAACAGGGACGTGTCTGGCCACCATGGGCAAGTGATGGGGATGGCTTTCTCTTCTCCTCCGCCTGGCTCAGAAGCATGTCTGCAGGGCCCCTGGGAAGGAGTGGGGTGTTGGGGCTGCTGGGAGCTAGCTAGGTTTGATGCCCACAACTATACAATGCCCTTGAGCATCCCACCACCTCCTATGTTCTCCCAGCGACTCCTGTTTTCCTCAAAGTAAAGACCAAAGTCTTCACCAAGTCCCACAAGGCCCTGTGTCATCTGGCAATATCATCTCATTCCCAACTACCCTCTGCTTACTCACTCTCTTTCAGCCACCTTGGCTTTTTTGATCTGCCTCAGACCTGTCCGGTATACTCCTGCCCCAGGGCCTTGCACTGGCTGTTCATTCACCTGGAATGTTCTTCTCCCAGATATTCAGTGGCTCTCTCCCTCAACCCCTTCAAATCCTTACTCAAGTTATCACATCACTGAGGCCTACCCTGACCACCTGTTTGCTGAGGCCACACCCTCGCACCCTACTACTCCCAAGCCCCTTACCCTTCTCTGCTCCCCCTTTTTTCCCACAGCATCAGCACCTTCTAACCTACTATATAATGTACTTGTTTATTACGGCGTATTGTTTGTTGCTCCCAAGCCTAGAGTGCAAGCTCCAAGAAGGCAAGGGTCTTTCCTGTTTTCTTCACTGGCATGTTCTGAGCACTGACAACAGAACCTGGAATGCAGGAGGCACTCAATAAACGTCGGATGGAGGAATGTCTTGCCTTCCCAATGCCTCCCCCTGACAAGTCTGGTGGAACTGGTAGGAAAGAGGCTGGGTCCAGAGACGCCAGAATATGCCTGCACGGGGTAACTGAGCCCCCCTGGGAAAGGCCTGGGGCAGCCATCCCCCTACAGCCCCACTACAGGGGACCGCCAGAGGAAAGCAGCCTTGTCCAGGAACCCAAGGCTGGGTACCAGGAGAGCTTGGCTCCCACATAGCCCTCCCGTGCGACTCGGGACAAGCCACCGTTCATCTCTGAGTCTCAAATTCCTCTTTTGTCGACAATATTAGTATTTACCCTCTTCATCTAAAATCAGTAAACTGCCACATTATGGCTTTTCACACTATAGCCTGAGGTCAGATTCTAACTCTGCCATTGATTAAGCTGTGTGGTGTTAGGCAGTTTAGGCAACCTCTCTGAACCTCTGCCTCCCAATCTATTGATGAGGATAATGATAGCAAATGTGTCACACCTCTGTGAAGGGTAAAACAGTCAATATATGCCAAAGGGTCCACTACTATGGTTCAGATTTAATTTATACTCTTTGAGCACAGCTGTGCCCTGTGTCCTCAGAGCCAGGTTTCAGGTGGGGACACTGAGGCACAGAGTGGAAAAGTGGCTAGCCAGGGTCACTCAGCAAGTCAATGGTAGCTCCAGGGTACTCTATGTCTCATTGACCCTGGAGCCCGGGCCTCTCCCCACCTCCTCATTCCATTGCTGCAGTGATTTCCCCAACCCGGTGGATTCTGGCCTTGGCCCATCCTCACCATTTGGGCCTCACCTGGCCAGAGGCCCTGACATGGCCTAGAATTGCCAAGACACTTCCCAACTAGGACAGGAATCTAAAGAGCCACCTCGCAAATTAACGCAGAGAAGGATCAAGCCCCAGAACCAGACATGGAGGAAAATCTATCAAGGCCCAGGAAGGGGCGAGGCTTGGAAGGCACTGAGCTCCATGTGGCTTAGGACCAAGGACCATAGAGAGATCTGGATGCTGTCACCACCCACACCCCAGACAGAGCCAGTGGGGGCCAGCTTCTTGGCTTGGGTTCCCTGAATCAAGGATGTGAGAACACATGGTTTATCAGGAATCCCTGGTTGGGGGTGGGGGGAGGAATATGGGATGGAAGGAGGAGGGGAGAGGAGGAAAGATGAAGTTAATAAAGTGTGGGAGATTAAGCCAGACACCGCTATGAGAACAGAGCTTAATTCCTCAGGGAGCCACAGGGAAATGGTACCAGAAACCTCTCCTCAGAATGATCCCACCCAGGGATGAGGAAGTGGGGGTATTTCTAAATGAACATCTGACACTGGGTGGCAGAGGACAAACCCCTGAGCTTTCGGCTTCTGGTGAATGTGAGCAGAGAAGCCTTCGGAGTTTCTGTTAAAAGGCTTTGGGTAGATCCTGGCAGCAGGAGGGGTGGGAGGTGGGCCAGGACCATGAAAGGTCCCAGAGACACAGGCAGAACTCAGGCCGTGCCTCCTAGTTGGACGCGGCTCGCTTGGGAAGCGACCAGGGGCTCCGGCCAGCTCTGAGCCTGCAGCCCCTGGTGGGCACAGATGGGGCCTCCTCTGGGGTCTGTCTCGGTATCAGCACTCCGGGGAGCCACATGTCCGTGTGAACCACCTTTAGCGTCCTGGGAGAGCAGCTCTGGGGGAGGCTCTGGTGGCCCTCCCTGGTGTGCACCCCCAGCAGGACTCCTATTGTCCCGGCTTAATGCCTGGAGTGCTCCCACGTATGCCAGCTGCATGGACAGCCTCTGTCCACGGTGAGACCGGGACACTGTTCTGTCCCCTGCTCTCCACCCTTCAGGCTAGCAGACAGCCTTCTGCAGCCAACACCATCACACATTAGTGGGCAGAGAGAGTGCTTTTTAAAAAAATTGTGGTAAAATATACATAACCTAAATTTACCATTTCAAGCATTTTTTAGCATATAGCTCAGAGGTATTAAGTACATTGTTGTGCAAAGATCACCACCATCCATCCCCAGAACCTTTTCATCTTCCCCAGCAGAAATGCTGGTCCCATTAAGCAACAACTCCCCATTCACCCCTCCCCACTCCTCCTGGAAACCACCATTCTGTTTTTTGTCTCTGTGCATTTGACCAAAGAGTGATTTTTTTTTTAAAGCGTTGATAAGCACTGGGTGTTATATGTAACTGATGAATAAGTGAACTCTACATCTGAAATTAATGACGAACTATATGTTGGCTAACTAAATTTAAATTAAAAAAAATAATAATAAAAAATAAAAAGCATTTCAGCATGGTTTACACTGTCCAAATCTACCTTCTCCACTCTTCCCTCTCTGCCCCCACCCCCAGATTGGCCCTTTCTCTCTGGAGTCAGGGGTACTATTTTGGCTACCAGTCCCATACCTCTGTCATCCGTTTCTGCATTCCTTTGGCATTCGCTGGAGCAGTGGAAACTTTCGGTTAGAATCAGAGAACCAGTTCTGGCTCTTACAACTTGCTGTGTGACCTTGGGTAAGTCCCTTGCAATCTCTGAACCTCACGAATGGTACTAGATTCTTGGCTACACCGGTGTCATTCACTGAGTTTCTTACAGACTGGGAAATTGATCATTCTAAGGCAGTTTTTCAAACAACTCCCCATTAACCAGGAGATTTCTACCCCCATGATAACATCCTGAAGGGCTGGCATCCTTTATAAAGCCTGTAGTTTGAATGAATTTGTGGGGGTTTTTTTTAAGATTTTTTTTTTTTTAAGATTTTATTTATTTGTTTGACAGAGAGACACAGCCAGAGAGGGAACACACAAGTAAGGGAAGTGGGAGAGGTAGAAGCAGGCTTCCTGCAGAGCAGGGAGCCCGACGCGGGGCTCGATCCCAGGACTCCAGGATCATGACCAGAGCCAAAGGCAGGTGCTTAATGACTAAGCCACCCAGGCGCCCCTTTTTAAAAAAGATTTAATTAATTAATTAATATATATATATAGAGAGAGAGAGAGAGTGGGGGAAGGGAAGAGGGAGAGAGAATCCTAAGCAGACTCCATGCTGAGCACAGAGCCTGACCCTGGGCTCAATCTCATGACCCTGAGATCATGACCTGAGCCGAAATCAAGAGTCGGACGCTCAGTGAGCCACCCAGGTACCCCAGTTTGAATGAATTTGAACAGTGTTGTCTGGGTTATGGAAACAAATAGTGCCTGGCATTGACCAGTCCCTTTCCTTTGACATAGTGACAAGAGGGTCTGTAAATACACCTGGCCACGCTCACCCTGGTGTTGCTGTTTATTGTCAGAAGTGCTCACTGCCCTCACAGGACATTTCCTTGTTTCAGTTGGGGTTCGGCTGCAGTAAACAGAATGTTAAATGGCTTACACGATCGTTGGGAGAACTGAAGAAGTTGACCGTAGAGGATCAACTTTGGTCAGCTGTTTCCGGAAACAGCTTGCAAAGCCACACCTCAGAACTGAGCTGCCTTCGGTACTGCAGCTCCTGCCAGGATCAGGAAACTGCCTGCCAACAGGGACGCCGTCACCAGACCCACCCACCTCTCCCATGTCCACATTGGCAACATGATTGCTCTGCACCTTCTCTCTCTCCACACATGACTCCAACTCCAGTTCCTGTGCAAGTACCTCTGATTAGTGGAATCAAAATCACTTCCAGGTCCTTAGCTGCAAGGCAGTCTGGGAAATGTAGTTTTTCACTTTCCTACTTCTGCCCACCAGAAAGAGGGTTGGGATGGATGTTGAGCAATCTAATCCACGCTGTCTTCAAAAGGGAAAGACTTCCTGACTCTGTTCTGCCCCTCACTTCCTCCTCTCAGTGAGCTGCAGCTCCCACCACCCACAGCACAATGCTTCACCCGACATATAACACCAAGACACTGTACAGACACATCTTGTTTTATTGTGCTCTGCGTTATTGCACTTCTGCAGATACTGCATATTTTACAGATTGAAGCTTTGTGGCAAACCTACAATGTCAAGCAAGTCTACTGACACAATTTTTCAGCAACATTGGCTCACTTCACGTCTCTGTGTCACTTTTTGGTAATTCTTGCAATATTTCAAGCTTTTCCATTATTATTATATTTGTTATGGTCATCTGTGATCAGTATCTTTGGTGTTTCTATAGTAAATGTTTGGGGGCACCACAAACCACACCCACACAAGATGGCAAACTGGGTGCATAAATGCTGTGTGTTCTACTGCTCCTCTGACCAGCCATTCCCCCATCTCTCTCCCTCTCCTCAGGCCTCCCTATTCTTTGAGATGCACAACAATATTGAAACTAATTGCTAACCAATAGCCAATTACAAACCCTACAATGGCCTCTAAGTGTTCAAGTGAAAGGAAGCATTGCACGTGACTCACTTTAAATCAAAAGCTAGAAATGATTAAGCTCAGTGAGGAAGTCACGTCAAAAGCTGAGATAGGGGCGCCTGGGTGGCTCAGTTGGTTAAGCGACTGCCTTCGGCTCAGGTCATGATCCTGGAGTCCTGGGATCGAGTCCCGCATCGGGCTCCCTGCTCGGCAGGGAGTCTGCTTCTCCCTCTGACCCTCCTCCCTCTCATGCTCTCTGTCTCTCATTCTCTCTGTCTCAAATAAATAAATAAAATCTTAAAAAAAAAAAAAAAAAGCTGAGATAGACCAAAGCTAGGTCTCTTGTGCCAAACAGCCAAGTTAGAAGTGCAAAGGAAAAGTTATTGAAGGAAATTAAAAGTGTTACTTCAGTGAACACATGAATGATGAGACAGCAAAATCCGTCTGTTGCTGATATGGAGAAAGTTTTAGTGGTCTGGGTGGAAGATCAAAGGAACCACAACATTCCTTTTAGCCAAAGCCTGATCCACAGCAAGGCCCTAACTCTCTTCAATTCTGTGAAGTCTCAGAGAGGTGAGGCAGTTACAGAAGAAAAGTCTGAAGCTAGCAGAGGTTGGTTCATGAGGTTTAAGGAAAGAAGCCATCTCTATAACATAAAAGTACAAGGGGAAGCAGCAAGTGCTAATGTAGAAGCTGCAGCAAGTTATCCAGAAGATCTAGCTATAATAATTAATGAGGGTGGCTACACTAAACAACAGATTTTCTTTTTTTTTTTTTTTAAGATTTTATTTATTTATTCATGAGAGACAGAGAGAGAGAGAAGCAGAGGGAGAGGCAGGCTCCCAAGGAGCAGGGAGCCCGATGCGGGACTCGATCCCAGGACCCTGGGATCATGACCTGAGCCGAAGGCAGACGCTTAACCATCTGAGCCACCCAGGCGCCCCTAAACAACAGATTTTCAATGTAGATGAAACAGCCTTTACTGGAAGAAGATGACATCTGGGGCTTTCATAGCTAGATAAGAGAAGTCAATTGCTGGCTTCAAAGCTTCAAAAGACAGGCTGACTCTTGTTAAGGGCTAACGCAACAGATGACTTTAAGCTGAAGTCAATGTTTACGTACCATTCCAAAAATCACAGGGCCCTTAAGAATCATGCTAAATCTGCTCTGCTTATGCTTTATAAATGGAACAGCAAAGCCTAGGAGACAGCACATCTCTTTACAACAAGGTGTTACTGAATATTTTAAGCCTATTGTTGAGACTCACTGCTCAGGAAAAAAAAAAGTTGTTGTTGTTTTCAAAATATTACTGCTCATTGGCAATGCACCTGGTCACCCACAGCTCTGATGGAGGTGTGCAATGAGATGAATGTTGTTTTCATGCCTGCTAACATAACATCTATTCTGTAGCCCAGGGATCAAGGAGTAATTTTGACTTTCAAGTCTTATTATTTAAGAAATACATGACAGAAGGCTAGAGTTGCCATAGATAGGGATTCCACTGATGGATTGGTGCAAAGTAAATTGAAAACCTTCCAGAAGGGATTCACCATTCGAGATGCCATTAAGAACATTCATGATTCACCAGAAGAGATCAAAATATCAACATTCACAGGAGTTTGGAAAAAGTGGATTCCAAATTTCACGGATGATTTTGAGGGGTTCAAGACCTCAGTGGAGGAAGAAACTGCAGATGTGACAGGAAGATCAAGAGAATTAGAATTAAAAGTGGAACTTGACTTACTTCAATCTCATGATAAAACTGTAACGGATGAGGAGTTGATTCTTACAGAAGAGTAAAGAAAGTAATTTTTAAAAGTTTATTTATTTTTTAGAAATCTCTACACCCAACATGGGGCTCAAACTTACAACCCAGAGATCAAGAGTGGCATGCTTCTCCAACTGAGCCAGCCAGGTGCCCAAGAAAGTGATTTTTTTGCAATGGAATGTACTCCTGGTGAAGAGGCTGTGAAGATTGTTGAAATGACAACAACAGATTTAGAATATTACGTAAATTTAGTTGATAAAGCAACGGCAGGGTTTGAGAGGATTGAATCCAATTTTGAAAGTTCTACTGTGGGTAAAATGCTACCAGACAGCATCACATGCTACAGAGAAATTATTCCTGAAAGGAAGAGTCAATAGATGATACAAACTTCACTCTTATTTTAAGAAATCACCCCAGCCACCCCAACCTTCAGCAACCACTACCTTAATCAGTCATAGGCATCGACATCAAGGCAAGACCCTCCACTGCTTGCTGAAAGCTCAGATGATGGTCAGCACTTTTTAGCAATGAAGTATTTTTTAATTAAGTTATATACATGGGTTTTTTGTTTTTTTTTTTTTTTTTTAGACAGAATGCTATGGAACACTTAACAGACTACAGTATAGTGCAAGCATGGCTTTCATATGCACTGGAAAACCAAAAACTTCATTGACTCACTTTATTGTAGTGGTCTGGAACTGAACCACAATAGCTCCAAGGTATGCCTGTATGTACTTAGCTATAACCAAAACACATTTTATGCATGAATCAAAATTTGGCATCAGATCTGGGAAACTGTCAAGGGGAACCAGTGAGCAGTGAGTATGTGCCCAAACCATTGGAGCTCAAACATGATTCTAAGATGGGCTGCTAAGCCCACCTTTGGAGCATATCATATTCTTCTGATTCCCTCTTCCTGCATAATTAATGAAGAGTTAACCACATCTTGGTTTTCTGTCCCAGGCCTTTGCATTTCAGTAGGAGTAAGTCACAGTAAGAACATTTGTCTGGGGGAAAAAATAAGGACCTGACCATGAGTACTGGAGGAGAGGTATTTGTTATAACCAGAGGCAGCTCCAGAATGTCAAGATAAAAGGAGCTCAGGGGCAGTGACCTGATTAGAAGTGGGGGCTAGGAACTTGTCCAAAGCTGAATATACAAAGCAAGGACATGACTTTGATGGAGATTGTATGTATACCCTTACAGCAATAAAAAATAGGCTTTCTCCGAGCTTCATCCACTTAAAGTTGCAAAAACATCTATTGTCTTTCTCAAACAATGAGAAGTCCAAGAAAACCTGAAGGTAATATATATATATATTTTTTGGTGGGGGTTGCTGATGGGGAGTTGTTAAAATAGGCTAGTAGAAGGTTGGGGCCTGGGAAGGGGAGCAGAGAGTGACAAGAGACAGATGGCTGGCCCCCAGACTCTACCATTTCCTAGCTGTGTGACCTTGAGTCACTCCATGTCTCTGAGCTTTGGCCTCTGCATATGACAAAGAGAGATACTGATAATTAAGCCACAAGTTTATTGTAGAGATGAAATGAAATAACACATATAAAGCCCTGTAGCAGATGTCGGTGTCCCACCTATGTCCCCTCGGGCCACCTTGGAGGTTACCTGTAGACAGGCTTACTTCTCTTACAGAACTCCATCTGTAAGCAAGTATAATAATGGCACCTACTTCATAGGGCTGTTAATGTGAACTGTTAGGACAGTGCCTGGTTCTTAGCAAGTTTTCTACAAGGGTTAGTTTGTGTCGTCATCCCCCTGGGTTGTGTAGTACAGCATATTAATTGTCCTCCAGTATTCCCTCTTCTTTTAGTAATCAGAACCACTCCCAATGGCTCCCCAGCCTCCCTTTCAACAAGGTATGTCCATGTGCCTAAGGTCTAGCCAATGGGGTTGTGAGAAGTGATCAGGCAAGTTCTGTATCATATCCTTACAAAGAAGCTGCTTGGCCTCCATCTACCCTTTGCCCCCTTTGCCACGGTAGAGAGATATTGGGAACTGAAGTAGCTACCTTGGTATCAAAGACGGAAATCTCACATTGAGAATGGCAGAACCACACCACTGTGTACTTCTGGGCTATTGTATGTGAGAGAAACGAGATCCCATTTTACTCCACTGTATTTTAGGGTCCTTTTTTTTCCAGCAGCGTATCCTTACCTAACTAATCCAGCCCAAAGCCCAAAGATGAGATCAAGGGATGGGAGTTTTTTCCTTCTTTAATTCTTCGTTGTGCCTATCACATATCCGGCACTAGGCCAGGAACTGCCATCACAGATGAGCAGGATGCAGACCAAACACCATGGAGCTCAAAGTGCAATGAGATGGAAGGATCTAAAGACAAAAATTTCAGCCTTCTGTGGTAAGTGTTGTGGAGGTAGAGAGGAGGGAGAAATTACTTCAGGTCCTAAAAGGTAAGGAAGAGTTTGTCAGGCCATAGAGGAGGGAGGGGGATGGTAATTGGGAGGCATTCCAGGGAGAGCTAACAGTATGTGAGAAATCATGAGACAGGGGGAATCATGGGCATTTGGGCAAAACAAGCTCTAGGCCCAACTTTACCATTCACTTGGTAGGTTCACTTTAACATTTGGGGTCTCCTTTTCCAAATCTGCAAAGTAGGATCAAAACTTCCATTCGGGCCACCTGGGTGGCTCAGCCAGTTAAGCGTATCTGCCTTCGGCTCAGGTCAAGATCCCGGGGTCCTGGGATCGAGTCCCACATAGGGCTCCCTGCTTAGCAGGGAGTCTGCTTCTCCCTGTCCCTCTCTGCCTTTTCCCCCACTTGTGCTCTTGCTCGCTCTCTCTCAAATAAATAAATAAAATCTTAAAACAAACAAACAAACAAACAACACTTCTGTTCTACTTTAGGCCTCAGGGTATGTGTATACAATTGTTCTTTAAAATAGCAAGAACAGAAACAAAAACAAACAAACAAGCAAACCAGGAAATCTATCTGTACATTAGTCAAACAAATTGGGGCACGCAATAGATTGTGGTGGACGGCTATACTCAGTCTGTATGATTGGACTCTGGAGAGGAATCTGCCGCCCATTCAGGGTGACCCCACATCAGAAGGGCCTGGTGCATGTAATCTGTCAATGCTCAGCTGAGGTCTTTTGCTGGGAACTGCTCTTTACCAAGGGAGCCACCTCAACGAAGACTATAGAATACTGTATATACTTTAAAATCACTGATGCTTATCGCTGGGGGGTGCCAGTATGGCGTTTTCCTGCATTTCTGTGCATTTTCCAAGTTTTTGAGATGGACTGTATGTTACTATTCAGCTATATTTTCTAGGTCCCTTTCACCCTATCTCCTTGCTACTCCTTGAACGTGCCAGACACATTCTCTCCACCAGACATTTGCACTTGCCATTCCCTCTACCTGGAGCCCTCTGCCCCTGGACGTATGCAACCTCCTTCCTCATCACCTCCAGATCTTTGCTTAAACATCACCTCCTTGGTCAAGACTTCTCAGACCCACCCCATTTAAAACATAGCCCTGCCCCTCCCAACACACCCACCCCCCTTCCCTGCTTCATTTTTGTTCATAGCGCTTGTCCCCACCTGACAACTGTGTATTTCACCTCTTTACTTATTCATCGCCTGTCTTCACCCTTTAGAATGTAAACTCCATAAGAATCAGACCTTTGTCTGTTTGTTCACTGCTGTATCCTCAGCACCTAGCATAGCTGAGTGCTGTTCTAAGATGTTCTAAGCACATAGTAGGTGCTAAACAAATAGTGGCTGAATGAAAGAATAAATACATGAAAAGGATCATTTCAGTGTCCTCTGAGCTCCTGTCAGGTCTTCCTTTGGGGGCAGGAGTGGGCACAGGGTGGGGCAGGAAGTAGGGAATAGCAGGAGCAGATGTGGGGAGAGCGTCGCAGGAAGAAGGAGGCTTTGGACAATGCCAACTGGTGCCAAACTCTAGCCCAGATATCAGGTTTACTATGACACTGGGGTCAGGTGGCAAAGGGCTTCCAATGTGTCAACCAGGTTGGGAGCAGCAATGTGGCCCCACGGCAGAGGGACACAAACCAAGAAACCAACCTGACAAACAAAACACCCAGATGTTGAGAACACTCAAAGAGACGTGAGACACAGTGGGTTACCAGTAGCAAGAAGGTGATCCTACGAGACTGAACTAGGGCTAATGAGTCCAAGTTACAACTCCTATTTTGGGTTGATACCAAGAGCTGTCCCCCATTCCTGCCTCGCCCCACCCCCACTCCCATGAGAGCTGTCCAACAAGGGCCAGAGCCCAGGATGCACTCATTCATCCCTGGCTTGGCCTTTCTGTCAGTACCTTCAACAGTTCTCTATTAAATGTGTTTACTCTGCCAGCTGCCGAACTCAGCGCTGTGAAAGCAATGGTGACCAAACATTTTCAAATAAATACATACATACACCATTATAAATTGTGAAGGCACAAAAGTGGGTTGTCAGAGAGAGGAAGGCCTTCCTCAAACAGGGGGTCGGGAGGCCTCTCTAGGACTCCCGAGATATTTGAGGGAGCCCTGAGCGGTGAGCAAGCCTCCAGACTCTTATCAGGGGAGGGGCGTCCCCGCAGAGGGAACCTCAGGAGCATGAAGTGGCGCTCTAGAGCTGGTCGGGACCTCAGTGTACATGGGAGGAACACGCGGCCCAGAGACTGGGAAAGATTTGCCCACAGACAGCAAGTCGGTGGAACCTTCGAGGGGTGGAGGGTCAGCCGAGGCCCCTTGCCACCTCCTGGAAGCCAGATAACCGCCTCGCAGCCAGACCCAAGAGCGGTGAGAGGCGGAGACCAGAAGCGAGAGGCGTGAGACTAAGGGCGGAGCGAGCTGCGGCCGGACCCCAGAGGGGTGGGGAAAAGGGGGCAGGGGCGGTCCCGATGACGTCATTTCCGGGGCCGGGGGTTTATAAATTCCTGCAGTACCAGAGCCCAGTGAAGAGAGGCTGGTGGGTGGACAGACAGACGGACGCAGCCTGGAAAGCTGAGACCTCCGCCCCCAATCCGCGCCAGCGCCGCCACAACCCGCCCCCAGGCCGCCCGTCCAGCCAGCCCTCGCCAGGGTGCCTGCCGTGCCCGGCCCCAGACCGCCAGCTGCTCGGCGCCTCGGGATCGCCATGCGCTCCGCCGCTGTCCTGGCGCTTCTGTTGTGCGCCGGGCAAGGTGAGCGAGCGCGGGGTCTCGTGGGAGAGAGTCCTCGGCGCCCCTGCCTGCCCTGAGGTCCAGGCCCCGCGCAGCGCCGCGCGCCCCTCGTCCCTCGTCCGTCCCCTCCCGCGCGGCGAGTTTTCAGCACCGCGGACAGCACCTCAGCCTCCCTGCTGACCCCGAACCCGCAGACCGGACTCTTTGGGCCTGACTTCTGACCCCGCGGGGCAGGACCCTCTGGCGCCCCCACCCCATATCTGGGCTCGACATCTCGACTGCATCTGGGCTAGTTCTGGCCCCGTGCTATGGCTGGCCAAGGTCACTGGGGGAGATGGGAGAACCCTTGCTGGCTCCCACTCTAGCCTCTCTTTCTCTTCTCTCCTCTTGCTCTCCCCATCTTTCCGCCCTTGGCTTCTATCTCTCCGTATCATCTCTCACAATCCTCCTCCTCCTCCTCGTCTCTTTCCCCACACCTCTGGGGTCTCTCTTCCTCTCCCCGCTTCCTTCTCCACCCCAATCCCACTCAGTCGCTGGCCTTGTTTTCATAGCACTAGCCTTCAGCTCCCCGCCCCGCCCCCCCAGCAGGAGCTCTCCCAAAGGGAAGCGTTAGGGAGCTCAGTGCAGCCTCTGGGGACCATCTCCGTGGGGGCAGCCGCCAGGGAAGGGAAACAAAATCAACCCCAGCATCTCATTGGGTGGGGGCAGTTTTGAGGGGGGGCACTGGGGTGAATGGGCCCCCTATAAACCCAAGCCAGGGAAGGACTGCGCTCGCCCCTCAGAGCAGAGGAGTCACCTCAGCACTCTTTTTCTTCCCAGTCATTGCCCTTCCTGTGAACAGCCCTATGAATAAAGGAGACACGGAGGTAAGAAGGGGTACGGGGATGCCCCGGGATGGTGGGTAGGAGGCTCCAGTGGACACCTCACAGCCAGGTTTTGGGTAGCTGCAGGAGTGAGTCTGGCATAAAGCCAAGAGCCAGCACTGCGGCTGCTGAGCCTGGGGACAGCTTGCGAAAGAAGATATCAAAGATTGCTAGATTTCCCTGCCATCCTGCTGTGGGGACTTCCCCAGCTCCCTCCGAGCTGGGTATGCTGCCGATGGGGCCTGTGCCTTAGCTACTGGGCCAAGGTGTCAGGCTATAGCCTTGAACGCGCCAAATCTGGCAGGCCCAGGCTGAGCTGCTGGGGGGTGCTTCCTGTGGTTGTGGGTTGTGGCTGCCACAGATCTGCAAGGACGGTCTTCACTTCTCTGGCTCTGGCCTCCCTCTTTGATCTTCCCCCTCCTCCCAAGGCTCTGCTAGCAACCCCCGCCCCCTAGGCACTCGAGCCCTCGATCTCCCAAAGGGTCACAATGAAAACACTCTTGATCACGGCTTCTATACCCAGGGTCCTGGCCATTTGGGGCTGATGGTGGATGTCCCTCAGGAAAGGGCCTTAGGAGATACTAGTGGGGGGCTCTGCAGCCAGCGAGACACTCTCTATTGGGTGTATACTTGGAATTCATTCATGTCTGGGCTGGGGCTGTTTTTCCAGTCTCTGGTGCTTGCAGATACCCCCACTTGCGACCCAGAGAAATTTCTACCCGTCACCTTCTCAGGAGCTGTTTTCTTCCATTCTGAAGAGGCTATGGTTCAACCCAAAACATCAAAGCAATTCCAACCTCTGTTTGCTCAATTATATTTCCTGTGTTTTACTTGCAGACAAGCCTGTATAGAAGTCTCTACCGCTCTTATACTGTTCGGTCTTAGTAAAATTCCTTAACTTCTCTGAGCTTCCCCTCTTCCCATCTACAGTATTTCCCTTGAGGGAAGTTGTGAGAGTAGGAATCATAGATGTAAGGCACCTGGCAAATAGCAGGTCCTCAGTTAATGGGCACCTTAGGGTGCTTATTATTATCCATAATAAGGAGCTCTGAAGGGAAACCCTAAGGTGCCCATTAACTGAGGACCTGCTATTTGCCAGGTGCCTTACATCTATGATTTATCCATATCCAGTTCCTCTCTCCCAAAATCTGTCCTCATGGACTGGTGGTTATCTGACATTCCCAGTGTAAGGTCCATGGATGCAGGGAGATGCAGGGTACAGGCTGCAGGGTTCTTCTTACCAGATCCTTTATGGGAGACACTTCGGTCCCCATACTCTACCCGGCAGCCAGGGTCGGGAGCACCATAACGTCTGGTGAAGACATAAATGTTCCATCCTACGATGCTGTGACTACTGTAGAGCCTGTTTGCCAGTTTGCCATCCTGAGTTTTTGGATGGGTTGCTTTGGCATCCCATCGACGCGGCCTGCCACCCCCTCAGTCCCCACCAGCATTGCCTGGTGCATGTCTGACACCTCCCGATTTCCTGTCCTGCTCTAGCAGCTGAAGCTGGTTGGAAGCTGTGAATCCCTCCCTTGGTGTGTGTGGCACTTCGCGCTTTGTAGAGTGTTTTCCCATCTGTTTCTGATCACCCTGGGAGGGGAGTTGGGAAAGTCTTCTCGCTCTCATTGTACAAATGAGCAAATTGAGGCTCAGAGAGGTCAAGTCATGTGTCCAAGGTCACTCAGCTAGGATACTGCACTGCAGTTGGCACGACCTTCAAAGATCCATTTATCAGCTGCCTGGTTATCCACAGCACCTTGCTGGGCACTGGACAAAACTTTCAGAGATCTGACTTCTGTTGGCCTGGGATGGATACCCAGATGTAGCTGATGTGTGCCCACATCCAGCCACAGGATTCATCCCATGGGGAAACACAGCCAAACCGTGAGGCTGTCACTCCCTGCATGTGACAACATCATGGGTTTTGGGAGACAGTGATCCAAGTCCTGTTTTCAGGCAGGGTAGAGCCAGGGAAGGTCTTTGTTCTCTGGGCCGTCCAGAAATACTTCCTGGAGATAGTTGACTTTGGGGGCATCTGTAAGACTAAAGTACTCCTGCAAGACATACCTTAACGCCCAGGAGTGGCTCACCCATCTTTAGAGAACCACTTGGTACCTGGTACCAGGTACTCACCCCCACCATGTCCCACCTTAGAGGGGCAGCTGCTGGCCAGATGATTAGAGCACCTGGCATGTGGTAAATACCATTCTATGATCGCTATTATTGTCTGGCTAAGAATGCAGAGCTGTGCCCCTGAGACAGGAATCCATGGGCTTCTGAAGACAAAAGCAAATGCCCCTATATTCTCATTAGAAATTTGCCCTGGAGTCTCGGGGGCTGAGCCCCATACACAAGCCAAGCCCAACCTGCCCCCACTCTCTCCCTAGGTGATGAAGTGCATCGTGGAGGTCATCTCTGACACGCTCTCCAAGCCCAGCCCCATGCCTGTCAGCCAGGAGTGTTTCGAGACACTCCGAGGAGGTACGGGCTCTGCTGGTCGGCTGGGGGGGGGGGGGGGCGCGGCTACTGTCTGTGGGGCCGGGAGGTGAGGATATGGGTGTGTGGCTTTGCGCAGAATCCAGTGATCAAGCACCTGCCCTGGCCAGGTCTGGGCTAGTGTCAGGGAGGTAGAGAGATGAGGGGGTCACAGCCCCGTGCTCCTGGAGCTTACAGACTAGCAGACGGAACAGATAGGAACACAGTTAACTAGAATTCTGGGCAGGATGAACCCAGGGCTGGAACAGCAAGCCACCTTGTCCACCCTGTGGACAGAGATGTTGTGTTGCTATATCCCCAGAGCCCAGGAAAGCTGCCGGTACCTGGCAGACAATCTATAGGCTTGTGATGACTAAAGGAGCGTCGTAGGTGGGCATGGCAAGGACAAAGTGTTTCCAACCAAGCAGTCAAGCTTTGCCTAGCTGTTGGAGGGCTCCACCATGAGCACTGGGGTTGGACTTTCAGAGAAAAGTTGAAAATCAATAGAAAAAATCAAGAAAAGGGTAGTCCAGGTGGAGTAGACCCTTGAGCAGACACGGAGATGGGAAAATGTGGGGCAGAGACACCCCTCCCTCTCCGGAGGGCCTGCCATCTCTCAGGTGAGGTCTGGGGGCCAGGCCGGCGGCTGACTTTCTGAGGCTGTAGGAAGCGTCGGCTCCTTGGGAAAGAGGCCACCTCCAAAGTGGTATCTCAAGACCTGATCTTGCAGCTGCTACCCAGGTTTTGAGTTTCCAAAATAAATTCCTTGTGCTCAGCTGAAAATATTGATGGTAATCTCTTTCTCGGCTCTTCTCTGGAAACCACCCATAATGACTCTCCTTCACTGCAGATGAGCGGATCCTCTCAATCCTGCGACATCAGAATTTGCTGAAAGAGCTCCAAGACCTTGCTCTCCAAGGTATTTTCCAGTCCCTGAATAGGAATCTGGGTAAATTCCAGTAATTGAGAGAAAACCAGGGTGGAAGTTTGTGCAAGGTCCTAGTTCTCTCTGATTTGGTTATTTCCTTGCAATTATAGAAAGGTGGGCTCCTCCCTGCCACCTGGTCCAATTTGTCATTGATACAGCTAAATAGATTAAGGCCCAGAGAGGTTGAGTGACTTGTCCAAGGTCACACAGTAAGTTAAGGACATGCTAAGACCAGATGCAGCTCGCCTAATACCCCGCCATCTCTAGCGATCAGTCATTTAGGTGGAGGCACTTTTAAGACTAGGTTGCAGAGAGGATCTCTTTCTTCTGTTAACTGAAGAGCAAACTGGTCTCCAGGAGAGAGGAGGAGCCCCTTTCCCCTTGTGAGCTTCTTCTCAAGGGGTAGATGGGGGAAGCAAGGTCTTGCTTGCCCCCAAAACACAGACCAGACTTTCAGCATGTTTTAGAATAAAATAGGTCTTTTTCTAAGAGATTAAGAAAATCCACTGATACTCTTGGGAATGGAGTGACTTTGTGAGGTAGTGAGCTCCTTGTCACTGAGGATATTCAAACAGAGCCTGGACAGGAGTCTGGGATGGAGTGTTAGGCTGATGTCATCCCACAGATGCCCACCCCCAGATTCCTTCGTGGATTCATGGGAGGCACAGAGACAGACTCCCTGGGGAGTTGGAAAAAAATGGGTTCTGGCCCTGCATACGCCCCACGCTGATGCCCTGTGGGAAGCGGCTGCTTATCTGGGGGCAGGCCCCTGGCCCTGGGCCTCTCCCTGGGCACGGGCCCTCCGCCAGGAATCGCACATCGGCTTCCCAAGGAAGTGAGGGCCTGTCTTCAGGGCTGGGCTTCAGTCTTGGGTGGGGTGGGGTGGGAGGCACAAAAGCTGCTCCAGCTCGGGGGCGCCCCCACTCTGAGGCCCTTGGACAGACCAGGCCACCTGTGAGAATGGGTGCTGGGAGTGTGAGGTGCGTGCCTGGCACAGAGTGGGTGCTGGCTGGGCCCATGACTATCACTGCCTGTCTTATTCATTTCATCTTCGTTGACCCTGGTGGGGTTTTTTTTAGCTAAACATTAAATATTTTATTGCAATATGATAATTTAAAAATTACATATTGAATGACTAATGTATTACATTTAAATAATTAAATACAGTGTCAACAGAGACTGTTATAGGAGGATGTGTCCTGAAATGTCCGCATACACACAGATGCGTGTGTATCCGTTAGGAGCAGTTTTCAATACGCGACCATATTACTGTTTTCTATTAAAAGAGGACGGGACATAGCTATGTGTCTGTCTGTCCGTCCACCCACCCAGCCATCTGTCCACTCCCTCTTCTGCACTCTCAGAGCGACTTCTGCATACATCTGTCTTAGCGCTTCCCAAGCAGCACCCCTGTCCTGTGGGTGAGCACCCTCAGCTCGGAGAGCTTGGGTTACCCAAGATCACATAGTGAAGAATGACCAGGAGGTGTGAGCCGAGGTCTGCTTGGGGTCAAGTCCGGGCAGGTGCCGCCGCGGCAGGTGCCTCTAGCCACCCCAGAAATTCCCAGCGTGGGGAAAACCGCAGCAGCGTCTGCAGAGTTGGCCTGGCTGAGAGGCCATCGTCTGGAACCAGGCACGGATGGGGACAGTCCGGGGAGGTAGCAGCAGTCCGGGGCCAGTGCAGGGAGAGGGATGCATGGATCACAGCAGCAGGTGGAGCTCAGGTACCTGCTGGACCTTCTCCCAAAGAGACTTACGGGGTCCAGGGGAGCAGGGCTTGCCTGGTTCAAGGTCCCCCATGAGGGGACAGATGAGCAGTCACTGTGATCTCCTGCTGCAGGGTCCCCCTAGCTACCAGCCAGGTGCAGAGGGCCCCCACTCTCTGCTCCCACCCCTGGGACCCTCTGCTGCGAGTCTCTGTTGCTGTCCAAGGCAGCAGATAAGGCTTGTTTGCATTTCCCAGGTGAGAAACGTGAGCATGGAGAGGTGCGGTGGCTGCCTGATGGGCCCCAGCTGGGAGAGGGCAGGGGCAGCCAGCAACCCCCCCCGCAACCTGGAGCTCTTGCCCCCTTCGATGTCTTGTTCAGCAGGCTTGGAACATGACGTGCCCAGTTTACAGATAAGGAAATGGAGGCCTTCACGCTCACAAATATGCCAGGGTTGGGCTTGGCCAAATAGGACTTTCTCTCCTTTCCCTCCCTCCCTCCCTCCCTCCCTCCCTCCCTCCCTCCCTCCCTCCCTTCCTTCCTTCCTTCCTTTCCTTCCTTCCTTCCTTCTTCCCCCCCCCACCCCTTTTCTCATACCAGGTGCCAAGGAGAGGGCACATCAGAAGAAACACAGCAGTTTTGAGGATGGACTCTCAGACGCTCTTGAGAAGCAGAATGACCAGGCGGAGCTGAAAGGTCAGTGCCGGCCAGTCTAGCCAGAGGCTGGGGAGCGAGGAGATAAGTAGTTACAAGATCAAAGATTCCTAGGGGTCAAGGAGCCCCTCCTTTAGGCACTGTAAGGTACCTAGCTATCATTTCGATCTTCCCTGTACAAATGGGGAAACTGAGGCCCAGAGAGATTTAAGTACCTTGTCCAAGATAAGCAGCATAACTAGAGATGGGAATCTGGGTCTGTCTCACTACAGAGCCCTAGGGTGGTCCTGCCTACCCACCGCAGGGGCTCACACTCGGGGCAGGTTCAACGCTGGATCTTCCCAGAGGCCACTGCAGCAGGAACCCCCCACCCCCACCACGCAGCACCTGTCCTCCTGGGATTTGGTGGTGCCTCAGCCGAGTCTTGTTGTAGGAAGATCCCGGAAGAATAGGTCTCAAATACTAAATGAACCTGGATCATCTTTCTTGAAGCCAGAGAGCTTCTAAAGGTCAAAGAGATCATGGCTTAGGTCAAGGGGATGCCCTAGTACTCATCCCCCTGCCTGGAAACAGCCACGAACTGCCCCCGCAGGGCCTGCTATTTGCGTGTGGAAGGTGGGTGGATAGGCCAGCTTCTAGGATCAGGGATCTCAGTGGACTTCCATCTGGGGCACCTGGAAGCTTTAATGGGAGAGGTAGCTATGCGTCAGCACAAAGAGCACCCTGTACTTGGCATTTGGAGACTTGGATTCAAGGCCCTGCTGCTTACAGGCTGTGAGCATGGACAGGTCACCTGACCTGCCCGAGGGTCAGGGAGAGCTTCTGTAGACAGGATGGGAACACTCTCACCCGGGGTCCTGGACAAACGGTGGAATGTACTAGACAGCACTTGGTCCAACAGTCCTCATTCTAGGGTCGGGAGGGATTTTTACTGTGAAAAGGCAGCCACCAGAAAATGCTTTTTAATGAAACCGTACAAATAGGAATTGAGCACTTCCACAGGACACTCAAGCCCCACGTGGAGGAGAGAATGAAGTTGCAGTAATGGTGCCTCTTACACAGAGAGGTTAAGGTGCCTGCCCAAGCTCACACAGCAATTCAGCTGATGTCCTAATTTTCGATTCTGAGGTCACTTTCAAGGTGTTTTATTTTGTTTTTTTTAAATCACTTCCTGCTTTAAGAAGTAGAATCCCAAAGAAAGAAACATAAGCCAGTTGTGCTCAGGTCAAACCCAGACACAGAGCAGGTGACACTAATTCTATCATGAGTATCATGGGCCAGACTGGATGGAAGCCTAAAGATACAATGACCAAGTTCTGAAATCGGGCTCTCAGGAGACCCCGTGTGCAGCCTGGTCCTCAGGACCTGACTGTTGTTTCCACAGAGGTGACGGGCGAGGCGTCCCCCAAGGATGCTGCGGAGAAAAGAGAGGATTCTAAAGACACAGAGAAGGGTGGAGACACAGATGGAGCCAGGCCCCAGGCCTCCCCGGAGCCTGGCCAGGGGTCAAAGGTCGAGGAGGACAGCCAGGCCCCGGGGGAGCAGGAGGTCGCCAACACCGACCCCCCAGACAACCTTCCCAGCCAGAAACACCCAGGCCCACAGGCCGAGGAGGACAGCAAGAGCCTCCCCCAGGGCCTGGCGGACAGAGAGAAGGGCGTGGGTGCGGAGCGAGGGCAGCAGGCCAAGCGAGAAGAGGAGGAGGAAGAGGAGGAGGCCACAGAGGCTGGAGAGAAGGCTGTCCTTGAAGAAGAAAGCCCCACCGAGGCATTTAACCCCCACCCAAGCCTTGGTTACAAGGAGATCCAGAGGAGTGAGAGTACGTATGATGTCTGCCACCTTAACAAGTGTGTCCGGGAAAGGGGGAGGGTGGGAAGGAGGACCACATCCACAGTTGCATCCCACCTTCACAACAACCCTGCAAGGTAGGTATTGTCTCCATTTTCCAGATGGAAAAACTGAGGCTCAGAGAGGTTAAGTAATCTGCCCAAGGTCACACAGCTAATTTGTAGTAAAAGCTGAGATTCCAACCCGGGTTTGTCTGACTCCAAAACCCTGCATCTCCCACTATTCCTCATAGCCCCTCCCCTCCAACCCAGGAGACCGAGAGGGGCTTTGCAGGGTGGGTGGGCTTCAGGAACGGAGGGACGACGGCATGACAGGTGCAAACAGGCTGGTCTGGGGACAGTCTCAGCTTCACCCAGGGTTTAGGAGAGCCCCTGGCTCCTCATGAGGGCCTTGTCAGGGTCTTTCCTCCCTCCCCAGCTGGGTGGTTCCTGGGTCAGGGGCTTCTTGGGGAGAGAGGGCCCACAGAAGAGACAGGCTCCGGCCAACCCACCCCTCTGAGCTTGGAGGGTCTTGCAAAGCACGCTATCAAGATGGCTTTTTCCTCCAAGTGGAATCATGGACCCTAAGTGTGGTCTGTGGTCACAGCGATGGCCACAGAGAGGCTCCAGGGAGTGGCAGGGACCAGGAAAGCGGTGGTCCCTCCTTCATTCTCCCGCTCTTGTCCCAGTTCCTCCAGGTTGGTCCGAGGCTCTGGCTGTGGATGGAGCCGGGAAGACTGGGGCTGAGGAGGCTCAGCCCCCCGAGGGGAAGGGCGAGCGGGAGCACTCCCGGCAGGAGGAGGAGGAGATAGCCGAGGCCCCTCAAGGCCCCTTCCGGGACGGGAAGAACAGGGAGCTAGAGCCAGAACAGGAGGAGGAACAGCTCTCCAAGGAGTGGGAGGAGGCCAAGCGATGGAGCAGGATGGACCAGCTGGCCAAGGAGCTGACGGCCAAGCAGCGGCTGGAGGGGGAGGACGAGGAGGATGACCCTGACCGCTCCATGAAGCTCTCCTTCCGGGCCCGGGCCTACGACTTCAGGGGCCCTGGGCTGCAGCTGCGCCGAGGCTGGAGGCCGTCCTCCCGGGAGGACAGCGTGGAGGCGGGCCTGCCCCTCCAGGTGCGCGGCTACCCCGAGGAGAGGAAGGAGGAGGAGGGCAGCGCCAACCGCAGACCAGAGGTTGGTATGGGGCGGGTGCCGGCCCCAGGCCAGGCCTCCAGGATGTGGGCCCAGCTAGACGTGCAGCCCTGCCCCCATCGAGGGCACACAGTCCGATCCCGAGGGTCTGAGACCGGAGAAGCACACAGACGGGGGTGCTCTCGGGAGCAGGGCAGAGCTGGGGCAGGGGCAGGGGCAAGGGCGGGTCAGGGCAGGGGGGTGAGCGCAGCCTGGCTCACAGGCAGGCAGGAGAGGGAAATGTTCAGAACAGGTCATGGGAGCAGGAGAGGTAGGGAAGCCGATCCCTGGGGTCTCCGGGTCTCTGTCCCGGAGGTGATAGGCTCTGCAGGTTTGGGGGTGGAGCAAGAATGGAGCTGTGGACAGAGGGAGCTTGGAAAGGAAAGGACCTGGCAGGGTATGGTCTTGGGGGGGCGTCCCACTGGCCCTGAGAGCCACGAGGGCCTGGGAGGAGGGGTTGTGAAAGAACAGGTGGCGTCCTGGGAAGCCCCAGGGAGCAGGTTGATCCAGCAGCATCCTATCCTGGCCTCCAGGCACACCCTCCTCCTAGGTTCAGACCCGGCCTCCCCCACCTGGGGCAGGGTCAGGACCAGCGGGACCTCGGTGCCTGGTGGTGAGTGGGTGAGGGAGGCACAGATGCACCAGAAGACCTGGGTTCTGCCTCTTCCTAGCTGTGTGACCTTGGGTGGGTTTCTGCCCTCCTCTGAGCCTCTTTGTTTCCCCCAATTGAGAAATAGGGGTAAAGAGTCCTTTCTGCTTACCTTATTATTATGGTCAGAACACACGTGACCTTTCCAAAACCTGGCCATGTCCAGGGATACTTGGTTAGCTCAGTGGGGTGCTGGGACATAGCCCCAGAGGTGAGGAGGTGAAAGTTGGGGTCCCTGGGAGGCAGGCTGGCAACAGCACCTTGGAGCTGGAGGAGGCCTTAGGGGTCTGTGGTCCAGGCCTCAGTGCCCAGATAGGAATCAGGGCCCCGCGGGGGCTGGGACCTCTCCATGGCCCCGGTGCTCTCTGCCCACCCAGAGAAGGATGTGGCCCCTTCCTCGGGTCCCAACCCTCCCTCCACGCTGGGACCAGTTCTTGGAAGCCTGAAAGGAAAAAGACTCCTGGGCAGCTGGAGCTAGGAGAGGTCATCTGTCAATGTCCCCAGGAGACCGCCCTCCAGCCCTAGCTTTGGACCAGGACAAGCCCGGGCACCTTTGATCACCCCCTCCCCCACCCACAGAGGCTGGAGAGAGCAAGGTGCCCTGAGGTGTCTGCAGCTTCCGTTCTCCACGGGCAGAGGGAGCCTGGACTGCAGGGCAGAGGAATGCGGGCCCCAGAGTCATGTGGACAGGACAGGGCAGGGGCCTCCTCCACCCAGCCCGAGGGTCTTCTCAGAAATGCTCCAGCATCACAGAATTCATGCCCCCGGGGCTACTCCAAGACAGAAGGCTCTAGGGCCCCTATTTCCATGACAACCACGTCTGTCTGTTCCAAGTGGCCCCAATGGGTGTCCTCCGGCACCTGGCATCCAGCAGGGACCCCGCAAAGACCACCCTCCCCAGGTCAAGACCGTGTGTGGGGGCATGGCCTTCCCTGACTCCTGCTGAGTCCCAGGGCATGGGCTTGTGGACATCAGTCCTGGCTCGGGGGGTCCTGGAAGCTTCCTGAGGCTGGGGCACAGAGCAGGACTCCCAGAAGGGTCCTCTGCCCTGAACCACCCTGGCAGCCAGAGCTGGGCCCCCCCTATGATGAGGACTAAGGAGCCAGGCCCAGCCCTCAGCAGGGAGAGGCAGGGCAGCTCTCACCCCCTCAAGCCTGTGCCAAAGGCCCACGGCCCCTCAGGCAAGGAAGACTGTCCTCGCCCTCGGGGCCACTGTCACGGTCCAGGCCTTGGGAGAGGGGCCTGGGAGGAGCACTGGAGGGCAATGAGGCTTCGTTTTCCACGTGTCTGCCCAGAGCCGTTCAGGAGGAGGCGGGTCTGGATCTGAGGCCACCAGGGGTGGAGTGGGTTCAGGTCCCCTGGTCCCCCTCCATTTCTTTTTTTTTTTTAAAGATTATTTATTTATTTGACAGAGAGAGACATAGCGAGAGCAGGAACACAAGCAGGGGGAATGGGAGACGGAGAAGCAGGCTTCTTGCCGAGCAGGGAGCCCGATGTGGGACTCGATCCCAGGACCCTGGGATCATGACCTGAGCCGAAGGCAGACGCTTAACGACTGAGCCACCCAGGCGCCCTCCCCCTCCATTTCTTGCACACAGTAACCCTCAGTAATCCCAGCAGGGCAGCGTCTCTGTCCCCATGGTATGAATGAAGGCCCTAAGGCTCAGAAAGGCAAAGCCACCTGAGACCACACAGCTAGCCAGCGGCACAACCAGTCTGGCAGACTGCACCGTCCACACGGCCGGCCCAGTCCCTGCAGGAGCCTTGATGTTCCTTCCTAGGACCAGGAGCTGGAGAGCCTGTCGGCCATCGAGGCGGAGCTGGAGAAGGTGGCCCACCAGCTGCAGGCGCTGCGGCGGGGCTGACACGCCGGCCGGCCCCCTCAGCCAGGGCCCCGAGGCAGCCAGTGGTCCTGGCTCTGTTGTCCCCTTTGCAGGCCCTGGCCAGACGGCCCGGGCGCTGCTTCTGAGAGGCTGCTCCTAGCCTGCCCAAGCCCAGGCCACCCTGTCGCCCCCTTGCTCCTTTCCTCCTGCTCTTGACTCCTGCCCTCGTGCGCCCCTCTGCAGGGCGGACCACCCCCCAGACTTTAAATGGTAATCTTTTTTCTCTGGACACAGGCAGCTTTCTAGAAGTTTCCTTTCCACCGTCAGAGCCATTGGGCACAACTGCAATAACTTCTGACCTTTTGGTGAAAGCTGAGAACTCCTGACTGTAATATATTCTGTACAAAATTTATCTAAGGAAAAATAAATCTGCTCTGGGCTTTCTGGTTTCTTTGGATGTCTCCCCCCTTGACTTAGAGTGGGGTGGGGTGGGGTGGGTTCGGGCAAAGGGACAAGGGGAAGTTTATTTCCCTGGGGCAACTCCTTTCTGGGCTACTTTTTAGTCATGGAACTCAGGGTAAGTGACTTTGCATCTCTGGACATCAATTTCTTCATCTGGAAAATGGGGAGAATACGTATTATTTCCATCATCAGATGATGAGGAGGATTCGAAGGGCCCGAGCAGCCTGGACCATAAAACCATTATGATGATGATACGAGTCCTTTGAAGGAAGGGTCCTGGCAGGTCTAGGCCTCGCCTATGAGGCTGGTGACGGGCTGCCCACCGTCACTAACCCTCCCGAGGCACGGAGGAACGCCCTCCAAAGCTGGTGCCGTAAGGCGTTTATTTCTTCACGTTTCAAGGGTGCAGTCCATCCGTGACAATTACAGAAATACACACAACACCAAACTGTATTCCACGAGGCGGTCAGATACCAAAACATCCGCTACCATGACTAGTTAACAGAGAACATGGGGTCACCTTGTCCCCGAAATAACCCATCCCAAAGATGGCCACCTGTGGTGTCATAATCATGCGGAACACAGGGGTGCCTGGGGGGCTCAGTCGTTAAGCGTCTGCCTTCGGCTCAGGTCATGATCCCAGGGTCCTGGGATCGAGCCCTGCATCGGGCTCCCTGCTCGGCGGGGAGCCTGCTTCTCCTTCTCCCCCTGCTTGTGCGCTCCCTCTCTCTCTGTCTCTGAAAAATAAAATCTTTAAATAAAATCACGCAGAACACAAAGCCCAATTGAAAGAGCCAATGGACGTTTCCTGGCTTTTCCAGAAGCAGTGATTTTTATATACAGTCTGCGTACGCATAGAAACAGTGTGTGCTTGGAGGTACACAATCAAGTACACGGCAGCTTGGGGGTCTGGTTAATGTTGTCGCCCGTGTGTGAACGGGGTCAGAGCATCAGCACTGAACTAGAACCACCAGACTTTGGGTAAAGTCACCATGGGAGAAGCTTTTTGAGGGAAAACAGATGTCGAAGAGGTGTGATCCCACAGACAGCCCTGGAGGAAGAGGTCAGCCAGGCTGTGGGGGACGAGACAGCCCTTCCGAGCCGTCGGGTCACGGATAAGCCTGGAAGTAAAGGGGAAATGCAACCGTTTCTGGAAAAGGCCCCTGGCGGTGTGGGCGGGGCAGGGTGGTCAGAACCAGAAGGAAGAGTGCCCAGGTCCAACCGCGCTGTCCTGTGAACAGTCTGTTTGGGGGGCAGGGGGAGTCGCTCCGAGATCACATTGGCGACGCTGCGCAGAGAGAAGGGGCAGAGGCCCAGGCCCTTCCTCGTGGAGGGCAGGACCAGCGGGAGCATCGCGGGTCTGGGGCCTTGGCCACATCACGTCAGACTCGGGCAGGGCAGGGCAGGGCAGGGCAGGGCAGGGCAGAGCGAGGCGTGCGGCATCAGGGCGTGGCCAGGCTGGCCGAGGAGGAAGGTCAAGGATCGGGGCACTTCTCTGCCCTGCGGTAAGCCACGCGGAGGGGCTGTCGCCTTCAGGACAGCCAGCATGCAGCGCAAGGTCTCTGTAGCTCCGGGCCAGGGCCCGTGGAGGACGAGGGGCTGTCAGGGATGCCACCGGATGATCACTTTCTAGGGCACAGAGGAGAGGCCGATGCAGACCCCAGGGTCACGAGTGAAGCCATTCGTCAGCTGTGTGGCCGGTGTGAGTGCCCGGGCCGAGGACAAGCTTCTAGATTAGGACGAGGACACGCCGTCTCCCTCGGTCTCAGAGTGGCCACGTGGCAGGCAACGGCTGCGTATCCCCGCTGGCTGGAAAGCTCGTTTCTGGTGGGCCTTCAACCTTCCATGAGGCCCGCCGGGCAGGCTTCTGGGTAGAGAGGAACTCTTTCAAAGTTGTTCTCTCCGTTATTGATGGAGGCCCACTGAAAGGATGCACCGGAGAACCCCCTGGGGTTCCAGCTGGGTCTGCCTCCTCCCAGTGATGCAGGACGGCTTCAGGCCCCGCCCACCATGTGCAGCAAACCAAGACACCTCGGTGAATGCCAACGGCAAGGGCGCTACCCCGGGACACTCCCCCGGGGCCCTCTGGAAGAGGTTAGCTACCAAGAGCCTGCACTCAGTCGGGGCCTAATGTCTCTGGCATCACAGCGCTCTAGAATCAAAGCATCTGGAAGCAGAACTGAGCCCCAGGCCTCTGCTCCAGGCTGCCCAGGGCAGAGATCTTGCAAGTGACCCTCTGGACCTACCCAGGGCCTCAGCCAAAATGCTCCTGGAGCCCTTGACATCAGGAGTGCCTCCAGCAGCCCTGGCTGCTGACCGCCACCCAGACAGGTGCCGCAGGGCCGCGGACCCCACCATGCCCACCACCCGGCAAACAGACGCTTGGGATTAGTCCTAACTGCCCTCCTGATTCTAGTGGGGCCATGGGGCCAGCTCCAAGCGATACACATGCACACCGCGGCAGACCCCGCCCTGGGGCCCTGACCCAGGGGTGGCAGCAGCAAGCCTCGGGGAAGGGGCTGCTAAGGCGGGTGCATTTCGGTGGGCCCTTCCCTGATGCAGACACCGCAGGGCCTGAGGGGAAATGAACTCTATGAGCGCCCCGGGATCCAGTGCCGTCGGTGTGCACCCAGCCAACACCGGAGTGGAGGTCGCTGGCTGGTGCCTCCTCCCCACCGATGGCCCCTCTCGTCTCTGCTCCTGAAACCCCTCGATCAGAATGGCCAGTGTTTGCTGGGTGGTGATCACCAGCCGGGCCAGGAGTGGCCTGCTTGCTCCCACACTGGGCCTTCCCTCTCCCTGCACCTGCTGCTCCCAGGTCTTTAAGAGGCGAAAACCACCCCTGCTCGGTTTTGGCTCCCAGAGGCAGTAGTCACCCTGCTTGCCACCTGCATCGAGGCCAGTGGGGAACTGTTACTGGACCTGTGGGCCCTGGACCTGAGCACGTGTGACCCTGGGGGTGGACCTAAGTTACACAGGAACACGGTATGGCCAGGAGCCCCAGCCCAGCATCGGGGGTCACCCGCACCCTCCCCCCACCCGTTCTTGAGGCAGATCGGGATCGGAATTTCATTAACAGACCAGAACGACACAAGCTTTCAGCAACATTTGTAAGCACGTGTGAAATGTAGTTTGATTTCAGTAGTTTATTTTGGAGACAAAGCAGTGCAAGAGGCCAGCCGCGCTTTCCTGCTTCCCCGGGGCTCAGGGTTGGACTAGGAAAGGCGCCGTACAGACATTATAATCGGGGTTCAACACTCAAGTCGTGTAAACGCGGTTAGTCAGTGGGCCCTCGGGTTCCAGGACAGCCGGGCAGTTCCAATGGCACCAGCCCTCACCCCAGGCCCAGCCCTGCTCGATGGCGGCCACCACCCAGCCCTTCCTTTCCGGAAGGTGGGCGACCCCCACGCCCCCGCTGAGCCAGGACTGAAGTTCCCTCCGAGCACCCAGGTCAGCAGCCTCTCTGGGGCCACCCTCACTGGACCTTGCAGGGCAGCCCAGAGGCCCTTCCCGCTTTCTCAAAGTGAACGGATATCTGAAGACACAAGATCATGCTCAGGGGGTCCTATGCATCAAACCCAGGTTCACCTCGTCCCAGGGCTGACAAAGCCTCTCGCTGGCCCCCTTCTCTGTGGAGGGGCAGGTGGGCTGCCCGCTGCACTGTGGGAACGGACCGATCGGCTGGTGGGATCTGTTGCCATCAGGGGCCGGGGTGACGCTCATGGAGGAGGGGGTAACGGCTTCCTCCCCTCTGGGGATCAGCTCCCTTCACACTTGGCTGGCTTAGTGCTTAGGGCTTACAGTGAGTATGGGAGAAGGGTGGAGCGGGCCCGCTGGGCGGGTGTGAAAAGACGTGAAGCGTACAGGCAGCCGCCCCCTCCCGGGGAAGAGGGCCCCCGAGCGCCTCGATGCCAAGCGGAGGCGCAGCAGGTTGACTTCTCAGAGAAGCAGGCTGCACCGCAGGGGCTCGGGCATCAAGCCTGCCCTTCAGAGTGCTCTGGGCTCAACCACTCATCAGAGATGAGGACACAGAGGCCCAGCAACTCCGGGGGTGATTTGTCCAAAGTCACGGCACAAATCCTTGGCACAGGCGGGATCAGCCCGGGGGCTCCCAACCAGGCAGTCTCCTCCTGGGTCCTGGGGAGCAGCGCCTGGCCAGGGAGGGAGGCCCCCCTGCAGGGCTGCACGGGACCCAGGCTGAAGGGCCTGGTGGACCCCAGGGAGCTGGACGTGGAAAGGGGAAGCCAACTCAAGGCCTTCCTTCTTCCCTTTTGTGGGCAGGCAACAGGTGGCCCACAGCCCAGACCCCCCGCGTGGAATCCCCCAAGGAAACAGTGGGTGCACCTCTCACTCCCTCTGGCTCTTGCTCTTGGGAGGGACAGCTGCACACCTGGTTGGGGCTCTAGGCCCCGTTCTGCACAAGGCTGTGGAAGCGGCCAGTCGGAGGGTGACAGCGAGGGGGCCCGGCCCAGGTGCAGAGGGCTTGGAGAAAAGAGAGAGAGAAGGAACCCCTCACTCGCTCTGCTCAGCCGCCAAAAGCCTGCCCCCCTCTGGGGTCCCCGAGGCCTGATCCACAGCAGCCATCGAGACGAACAGACGTGGATGTGCACACACACTCACACACTCGCTCACACACACACACACACACACACCACCTCACATTCAGAACTAGTGTTGAAGACACAGCAAGTGTAAACCCAGTGAAGACATCTGCACAGCAGGTATCAGGCGGGATGTCCATCTGCCCCGAGGCTGGACCACTTAGGGTTCTTTTCCATCTCCCCCTCCACCACCCCTTATTTCAATCATGACATCAGAAAATCAGGTTAAAAATTAAAAAAGAAGAAGAAGAAGGAGAAGAAGAAGAAGACGAAAAAGGAGAATCAGATCGCTGGGAATTCTTAGTAGGAGCGTCACTGCTGGGAGGGGCTGACCCAGCAGGTGCACCCTGCGGCCCGCGCCGCCCTCTGGGTCCCGGGCTCCATGGCTACTGGGAGGAGGCCTTCGTGGCCAGCGAGGCCACGCAGTGCTGCTGGAAGCTGGGGGACACGGCGGCGGTGCAGCCGAGTCTCTGGTGCGGGAGCTTGGTGGTGCCGCCTGGGCCCACGCCGCCCGCGTCGGCCTCCGACGTCCAGGGGGGGTCCGGGCCCATCATGCTGCTGCAGCAGCCGGGGCCGGCGCTGCACGTCCGCTCGCCCGCCAGGCTGCCCGCCTGCTCCGCCAGGAGCCTGCTGTGCCTCAGGGGGGCCACGTCCCCCGCGGCTGCCGTGGCCGTGCTCTGGCCCTGCAGGACTGTGGCCACGTGGTTCAGGAGGTCTGTGAAGAACTCGGTGACGCCCTCGTAGCCTGCGGGTGGGAAAGACAGACAGCACGGGGCGCTGAGCCAGGCTGCGGTGGAGACGGGCTGCAGGCGCGGGGCAGAGCGGGGCGCAGGCTGACCACAGGGCTCGCAGAACTCGAGGAGGGCACGCTCAGGATTTCGAGAAAACCGAGGCTCAGTAAATAAGGGGACACACATCGAAGCCACCAAGCCTAGACTCAAAGTTGGGTGCGGGCGGCCCCAAAGGGCTAGTCCTTGAATTCAGCTGTCCCGAGGGTGTGAGAAGCGGTCACGCCCGGGACAGGCAGACGCCCTGCACCCTGTCCCTCTCACGCACAGCTTCAGTGTCTCGGGAACTCACCCACCCAGTGTGCTAAGATGCACGTGGGGAAGAGGAATGGCAGGGCGGGGCAGGGCGGGGCCAAAGGCCCACTCCTCACGTTCTCAATCACAAACAGCCCTCTACTCCACGTGGCCCAGCCTCAGCTTCCTCCTGTGTAAACTGAGAGGTCTCGGTTTGGAGGCTGCTGTGGGCACGCCCGAGGGGATGCGGGATCGACAGTGGCCGCTCCTGGAACAGAGCCTGCTGCCTCCTCACCCCCAAAATACCCGCGGGGAGGCCCTCTGTACCACGTGCTCGGAGCATCAAAGCCAAAGGACGGAGACTGGGTGTCCCCAGTGGGGCACTGCACCCCCACACCCGTGCCTCTAACAGAGCGGGGCCTGGGGCTGCCCACAGCCCACATTTATTTCCTAACACAGATACGAAGGCAAATGTCAGCAAACACGTCCTCGGGAGCTACCCACCGAGCCGTTTGTCATCTGGGGCAAGGATTCCGCTGACTCCCAAAAAACTGCTTTGGTAGAAATTCAATATGAGTGGGCGCCCTCCCCCCACGCTGAACCACCCTGGAGGCCGGAGGGCTGGGCACACAGCTCCAAGACCAGGACAGAGAGCGTGTGCCCGCCCCGGGAGGGGCTCCAGGCACTGCCGACCGCCCGCACGAACGTGGCCTCCATCAGCAACGTGAGGCCGGTGCTCAGAGGGTGCCAGGACCCTCGCACGTCCTCCAGGAGGGCCCTCCCAGCTGCCAGCACAGCCTGGCTGGGAATGAGCCTCAGAAGTGAGCAGGGCGCAGCCCCTGTCACAGGAGAGCCCATGCGGGGCCAGGCGGCAGGGGCGGCCTCATTTGTCCACAATCTTACTTGCCCGGCAAACAACAGCTATGGCTTTGAGGCGCCCGAGGCTGAGAGGGGGGAGCAGAAGTGCCCACAGCAACGGGTAAAACAGCTGATGAGCACCAATGTCATTCTTCACAACGCTGTCCCCATTTTGCAGATGAGGAGACAGAGGCACAGAGAGTTAAGTGACGGGCCCCATGGACAGGGGAACTGACATGGGCCCGTCAGTGAGCGTGTGGACACCCACAGCCGCTGTTCACCAGGCTCAGGAAGTGCCGGCCTCCAGGCCTCTTCACAGCCGCTGGGGAGGGGGACCCACGGATTCGCCTCGTTTTACGGAGGACACAAGGCTCCCAAGTGACAGAGCCAGGACCTCAATCGGCGCTTTGGTGCCACCTGTGCCTTGACGATCCTGTGGTCCTGGGCGGCCCGCCGAGGCCTGGGGGAGGCCAGGGAGGATGGGCAGGGAGGCGCAGGTGCGCTGCTGGGATCCCGGGATAGAGATGCAGGCAGAGGGCGGAGGGCTGGAGAACAGTCAGGCTGTTCCCTCAGCGACCACTCTGCGGTCCCCAGAAGAGGCCCAAGGCAGGGCATGTGCGCTTCCTGGGGTAGTATGGAGACCCGAGGCTGAACTGGAGGCTAGCGGACGCCCCTGAGGTCAGCCTGACCTGGCTAAAAGCCACACAGCCGGCGCCCCGATGCCTGGGGAGGGCAGACAGAGCGTGAACGAGCGCTGCGGGCCCCAGCTCGGGGCCGGGCACTGTGCCAACGTCCCCGCCTCTGTCTCTGCACGGTGGGAAGCTCTGTCCCCACGGGCAGAAGTGTCCACCCCCGTGGCTTGTCCCGTCACAGCCTGGAAGGGCAGGCCGGGATCTGAACCCTGGCCTTCGGCTGAGAGGCAGGAAGCCTTGTGGTCAGGAGGGCATGGTGCCGCTCCCAGCTCCACCACGTGGTAGCCACAGGACCGGGCTAGTCAGCCAGCCACGTCCCCTCGGCTGAAGGGAGATCTTAACAGCCCACTGCACGCTGGGCTGTGGTGTCGACAAAAGCGGGGAAAGGGCTCTCAGAGCAGGCCTGCTGTGCGGCCAAGAGCTGCGGCTCTTACTACTTCCTGAGCCTGGCATGCAGCCCCCTCGACGGGGACGCTACTGCCCACCCAGGGCCCGACGTGGCCTCCCCTGGCACGCACTCCTCAGGACGGGCCCACGAGTGCTTGCCAACCAAGCCGGGAGAGCCCAGGGAGCAGCCGTCTCCTGGGGAGACGCTCCCAGCGGCGTGCTCCCTCAGGCAGTCTCTGCTGGGCTCGGCCTCAGCCCTCCGGCTGCCTCAGACCCCACCTCCATGCCTGGCCCCACCTGGGCGGCCCTTCTCTGGGCTCCTCTGGGTAGAAGCCCCTCCGCCCACATTGGCTCACAGTCCCTGTCCCTCCTCTGAGCACCCAGGATGCCCTCGTGATGCCCAGCCCAAACTGCACAGGCTGGGAGGGGGCCGGCTCAGGACCTTGCACAAAGCCAAAGCTCAAGTGCAGAGCTCCATGCTCTCACCATCTCCCATCTCCATCTTTCTAGAACTTCTACCCTGACAGCCCTACATTACCCCCTCCTTGTCCCACCAATCCTCACGCTTGGCCACCGCTAACCATGTCCTCCCTGCTTTAGATCCTCTCATTTATTTTCATTGTTTCCCCTGACACGCCCTGGATTCCCTTGGTCTCTCTCATTCCGTCACTTACTCATCAAAACCCCACCTCTGCCAACACCCAGGTCCTCCATGCAGGCTACACCCAGGGTGACTGGAGAAACACAGGCCATTGTCCCAACACTGGCCTCAGTGCCTCACTCTTACCTAGCTCAGAGTGAAACTCCACGTTCTCACCACGCCTCTGGCCTCCTTGTCCCAGCCCTTCCCAGAGGCCTTAGGAGGTAGCTCCTTCCCTTCCTCTGAGCCGTGGATCACGCCGCACCCGCGTGTCTGGACCAGCTGGGACACACAGTAGGCCCTCAAGACTGAATGGCAGAAAGAGCCGGTGGTGTCCTCCCAGCCTCGGTTTCCGTGGCTGTGACTTGCGATGGTGGCTGGGCCTAGCTGCATGCTGAGTCAAGGGACACACGTCAAGCACCCAGCCCGATGCCCAGGAGCTGCTCAGCCTGTGGTCGCACTCCATGCCCCATGCAAAAGGCCTTACCCTGCGCCCTGCACACACCCTCTGAGCACTCCATACATGCCACGCTTGGGCTCCCCCACAAGATGCTAATCTCCTTGAGGGTAGGAACCATTTCCTGAGCGTTTTTACACCCACTGAGCAGTGACACCGACTTAACCTCCAGTGCAGCTACTTAATAAAGCTGAAAGTCAAAGCCAGCTGGGAGGGGGGGACGAGCCAGGCTCGGGGCACTCCCACGCAAAGCGGGCTCATTCCACCAACGCCAACTGGGGACGTCATGGCCATCATCCCTGCAGGCTAACGGTCCCACTGAGGGTTCGCTGGGTGCTATCTCCCACCGAGCCCCTTGCTGCGTTGAGACGAGTGGAGCACGGCAGAGCCAGGCTGTGGCAGCAGCCCTGAGGGCCCTGGGACATGCGTCCTGCTCAGGGCTCTGGCAGACAGCAAGAAGCCAGCGCCGCAGCAACAGGGAGCTGGCTGGGTCCAAGGCCTGTCCCCAGCACCACAGCTCAGGGCCCAGGCCGGAGCACGGCCCAGCCGCCAACCTGTCCTGCGACCTGGGATAATTTCTCCCTCCCTAGGAGACTCGGTTCCCCACAGGTAAGCTGTGGAGGGTGTACTTGCTCCGGAATACTTTCAGCTCGTTAAATCCAGAAGGACCCAACAGATTAGCTGAGGTTTGGCCAACAAAGGCTAATGCTGCCGGCACGGGGTCAGGTGAGGAAGGTGAAGGGGATTTAGTGCGGGCCCACTAAGCGCCCTGTGCTCTCCCTGGCTGGATGCACCGACCTCGTTTGCCAACTTCACCCCACACTATAAACCCATTTTGCAGGCGGCGCTGAGGCCTAGCAGGACTGCACTAACCCCAGGGAGGTAGGGAGCTGGTCAACCCGACCCGCCTGCCCCATCACCCAAGGACACTGGTCTACAGACCGACGAAGGGGGTTCCTGGCTCCAACGCTCACCTGGGAAGGCGTTGATGTCGATGACCGCGTGCTGCCCGGTCTGGTTGTTGATGATGATGTCAATCCCGAAGAGTGACACACCCAGCGCCTGCCGAAGGGCCCGGGACAGCTCCCGGATGACCTCGTCGCTCGGCCGCTCGAACACGCCCTCGATCTTGTCCAGCTGTGTGCACACACACACACAGACACACAAACGGAAGTCAAGTCAGGCCATGGGTGGGGAGGTGCAACACCATACCACACACAGAGACCCTGCTCAGGTGCCCCAAAGCCTGGCCTTCCCCTCTGGAAGGGGGCAGGACAGACCCCTGGAGGGCAGCACTCACACGGCCACTCCCCAAGTCCCACCAGCTTCTGGGCAGGTACTAAGTGTCTAGTCCCTGTAACAACCCAGAAGGACGGCCCCACACTGCTGGTCTCCCGCTCTAGTCCCAGCCAGCCTGGGACAGGCACACGGACTCAAACTTGGCCCCTGGAAGGGCCGCCGAGGAAGGGGAACCTCGGGAAGGATTGCGGATCGGGGGATAGGGATTTGAATCCTAACAGTGACTTTCTACTAGCTCTGGGGTCCTAGGGAAAAGTACTCAGCCTCACTGTGCCTCAGTTTGCTCATGTGCAAAACAGGACCAACGAGGCCTCTCTCCTCTGCTGGTCACTGACGTGATGGGAACAGTATCGGCCTGGTCGGAAGGAGGTGCTACACCTGCATTTAGGGCAGGGAGGGCCCTGTGTTGCCTCTGAGTCTGTCAGGGGGAGGTTACAGGAGGTGCCCCATAAATACTGGACTCCTGAGTCCGGGGGGCCTTGGGGCTCAGAAGCCAAATGGGAAGAAGGGTGGTCGACCCATCAGAAATAAAAGTGAAGCTGGGTCAAAAACTGACACACAGAATTACCATGTGACCAGCAATTCCTCTCCTGGGTATGTACCCAACAGACTGAGAACAAGTACTATGCCAACGTTCACAGCAGTACTCGCAACAGCTAAAGGTGGAAACAACCCAAATGTCCATCAACACACGGACAGACACACAAACTGTGCTTTCCACAGGATGAAACGTTATTCGGCTACACAATGGCACAGAGTGGGTGAACCCTCAAAACATCAGGCCAAGCGTAAGAAGCCAAACACGATGGTCACGCACGCTGTATAACACTGCTCATATGAAAGGTCCAGAACAGACAAGTTCATCGAGACGAAAAGCAGATGCGTGGTCACCAGGGGTTGAGAGGAAGAGGTTGCCAAGGGGTGACTGCTTAATGGGTACAGAGTTTTCTTCCGAGGTCGTGAAAATGTTTTGGAACATGATAGAAGGGGGTGATTGCACAAGGTGAACAGACTGAACGTCACTGAACTATTCACTTGAGAATGGCTATATTGTATCTTATGTGACTATCACTCAATCAAAAAAATAAAAATAAAGCTAAGTCAGGAGGGCTGAGGACAGAGCCCTGGGCACAAATGGCCCTTCCCCCAGCACAGGTAGCTAGAACGGCCGCTGGGGAACCTGCAGACACATACAGAGCAAGGAGCCCACACCAGGGCACCATCAGCAGCCCGCTGTGAAAGCCACGCCCGCGGGCTCTGCGCAGTTGGCAGGGCCCCCGAGCCCACGACCCTGCTGCCTCGGCGTCCTAGCAGAGGAAACACCTCGTAAGGGGCAGTCCCGGCCTGGCTGGGACAAGCCCTTGTCGCTGAGCACCTGCCCAAGCCCGGACCCGCCTCGAGGTCACTCTCGCCAGTCAGAGGCTCAAGCCGGCACGGCAGCTCGGCCACTGGACCTGTGGCCCGGGGTCCTCCCCAAGTCAGAGAGAGCCAGGCAGACGCCTTGGCACAGCCCACTCGCCCCTGCAGGCCCTGAGGCATCATGTACACTTCTGGGCCTTGTTTTCTCGCTCCAAGAAATGGGGTGATAAAATCACGTGCACCGCAGGACGTAGGAGCCAAGAGGCTTGCACCCAGGCGTGCTGGTGAAGGGGACTGACTCCAGCTGCTGTATTATCACCAAGTCTCCTAACACACTGCTCAGAAAAGCACCTTCTCAGCTCAGCTAAGGCATCTCAGAAATCCTTCTGAAGGTGTTCGATGATCTTAAACTAAATAGCCATCCTAGGACAAGGTAAAGGCACAGAGATCCTGCCCCTGGGTTGTGAACATGAAGACAATGACGATGCTCTGGGAAATGGGGAGGCGATGGAGGAGGTCACTAACTCCCCGAATACCCTGACCAGCCTGCGGGGCAGGAGGGGGAAAGAGAGGCTCAGTGAGGCAATGTGACTCCCAGGCCACACATCTGAAGCCTGGTGGAGCTCGGGGCTGAGGCCACCTAGTCTCGTCAGGGTCCACACTCTTCACCACTACCCTAGGATAGCAGGGTGTGGGGGCCTGCAAGTCAGGTGTGGGAGTGGGGTTCGCCTTCAGCGGCCTCCAGAGGGGGAGGAAGGCGGGGCTTCAAGGCCAGGCCAGGAGGCCCCGATGGGGACTGGAGGAACCCCTGGTGGGAGGGAGGAAGGCAGGAGGGGCTTACGTCTCCCACAGAAAAGGGCATGGCTGAGCGCACTTCTCTTGTTCTGTTTTTTTAAAGAGTTTATTTATTTGACAGAGAGAGACACAGCGAGAGAGGGAACAGAAGCAGGGGGAGTGGGAGAGGGAGAGCAGGCTTCCCGCCGAGCAGAGAGCCCGATGCGGGGCTCGATCCCAGGACCCTGGGATCATGACCTGAGCCGAAGGCAGACGCTTAACGACTGAGCCACCCAGGCGCCACCTCTCTTGTCTTGTTTTACGGGGTGTCAGTTCTGGGGGCTTCCTGAAGGGCAGTCAGGAGCTGAAGGGAAGGAGGAAATGAGGGCGGACCCTACAGGTGGAGAGGAGGCCCAGAACTCTCTCGAAGCTTCTCAGCTTTCCTATTTCACAGATGAAGCACCAGGCTGAGCCGCAGACAGGTGATTATCTAAGAAGATTACCTGGGACCCTCTGGCATCAGTGAACAGCCCTAGGGGCTGCTAGAGCGACACAGGGACTGGCAGGGGCAGTGTCCCGGGAAGTCTGTGGAATGCCCCCCTGCCCCCCCACAAGGTCACCAGCCAAACAAGGTCTGCAACCCTCTCAGGGAAGAAGCCCTGTGGAACTGGGTCTAAAGTCTCTGAAGGTTAGAAGACCAGCACCCCTTTGCTTGCACGAAACAGCTTTTTGTATCTTACGTGCTGCACACAGCCAGGCGCTGAAAGATTCTGGCTTAAAATCTGGTTGTTCTCAGGGTGCCTGGGTGGCTCAGTCATTAAGCGTCTACCTTCAGTTCAGGTCATGATCCCAGGGTCCTGGGATCGAGCCCCGCATCGGGCTCCCTGCTCCGCGGGAAGTCTGCTTCTCCCTCTCCTACTCCCCCTGCTTGTGTTCCCTCTCTCGCTATGTTTCTCTGTGTCAAATAAATAAAATCTTTAAAAAAAAAAAAAAATCTGGTTGTTTTCCAAGCTTCCCTGACCACAGCACTTGTTCTGGGGAACGTCTCTCAACATCTTGAGGGACACTGGTGCTCCCTCCCAGTCCCAGGCCACGCCTGTGCTCTGTCAAACCCTCAGCACACAGCTGGCTCCTCAGAGGAACCAGACACGAGAAATGAACAGACGGCCCGGGGGGGTGGGAGGGTGGGCAGGAGGTGATAGGCAAGTGCATGCCCCCAGTACAGGAAGGGGGGAGTAAGGCCCAGGGGCAGGGGCCTAAAGTGGATGCTGTTGGTGAGAACAGCCTAGGACAAGGAGGAGGACACAGGCAAATCCTCCCAGATTAGCCAGCACGGCCATGACTCAGGAGACGCAGCCCAGGGCTCCAAGGTCAGGGGAAGGGGCAGAGGAGACCGCCGGCCCGCTGGACTTGAGAGGGACGGCAGAAGCTGCCCTGTGACAATTTCTAACTCTCTGCTCTGGGCAAACCCTGCTCTGCCAGTACCAGTGAGGGAAGAAGTCCTAAATTCCCAAGAGACCCAGCTTTGGCATCAGACCAATCTGGGGTCATGGGCCAGCATGGCCCCTGAGTGAAGAGCCCTGTGAGTCTGGAGAAGTCACTCAACCTTGCTGAACATGAGCCTCCCCAGTCCGGAAAACAGAACTGTGTGCCCTGCTCCCGCAAGGGCGAGTCGGGGCCCAGGCGTGATGCCGCGAGGCGTCTAGGATGGTGCCTGTCACACAGCAACGTTCCCGGAACCCGCCCCAAGCCTGCCTACCCCGTGGGCCACCCCCGCGGAGGTACCAGCCAGCCCTTAACAAACGCTACTGGATTCACGCAGACGTGGAAAGAGAAAGGAAGACGGACGTGCTGTTGCCTCCCACCCCTTTTTTTTAAATCAGGAAAAACGCAGATTAGCAAGCAGGTCTGCAAATTCCTCGTGACTTGGGAGGAGGGTGGGGAGATCCTCACTCTGGGAGAAGAGTTAGAAAATCTTCCCTCGGGAGTAAGCTAATGCTCTGCTAGAGCTCAGCCCTGGGCCCCACCGCGAGCAGCACCCGCATACCCAGGGTCGGGAGGGAAGGCCACTATGGCAGGAGGAACATACCGCGGTCAGGACCGATGAGGACTCCGGCTTCGACACGTTGTGGCTATTGAAGAAGATGGACTCCCGGTCTGAAAAAGCAAAGACAGGAAGGAGCCGGAGTTAGCTCAAGGCAGAGAAGGTGACTCCACCAACCGACACCAGGGGGCAGCACCACTCCAGCCACAGTCTCCGCAGCCTTACGGTTCGGCATCCAGTAGCAGCCAACCTGGGGCCCCAGTGAGCCGGGCACCCCCACGCCAAGGAGACACGGCACCATGACCGGAAACATGTCCACTGAGGGCTCCCATTTCCCATACAAAAATAATTGCCTTAATGAGCCTACCTCTGCTACCATCTTATAGGATCCTATCTGGTTTTCCCCAACACCCAAGGCCCCATTCCAAAGTGTGTCTAGTGTGTCTTATGGACATGGCACTAGAAAAGGGGCTAAGAGGATGTCGTGGTGGCTGAGTGAGTGGGAAACGCAGTGTACCGGAGTATCAAAGGCCCGAAGTCAAGAGGTCCGGTGAATGCTATTTAATCCAGTATTTTCAGCCCCTCCCAGTATGTGACCATGGAACTCCTTTTCAGCATAGCACTTGAGAAATGCCCAAGCAGCCACCTGGCACATGAGTGTTTAGAATACAAAGGGCTCTGCTGTTTCCTAAATACATAGGGGAAAAAATAGGAAATCGGAACATGGGCTTTTATAGGATCCATCCAAGAAAAGTATACAGAACAATTTGTCTGGCTTTGGAAGCTGGCACAGCCCCCCTGAAACACCTTCCACCTCCTCCCACACCATACTTCCTGATCCATGTCTGCCTCCCACCATACCCTCAATCCCATTGGGGCACCACCCAGATGGGCAGACCGATCCCAAGAATAATGAGAGCAATAAGCAGCTGGTTTGTCTATCCATCCCATGGAGTGAGGTTGGTCGGTCACACGTTCTCAAGCACTTGGAAGCATGGGCACAAGAATGCAAGAATCACAAAACCGCGAGCTTCACCACCCCATGCCCCCCACCAAGAATGACATGGAGATATCCTGGGCCATGAGCCCCTACGTGGCCCTGGCAGCCTCTGCTTCAGTCCCTCCAGGATGGGGCATCATGGCTCCCGTTCCCAGGACACACTGCTCATCTCTGGGACCCAGGCCCCTAAGTGCAGGATAGGAAGGGCCTTGGTTGAGCACCATGGTGTGGAGGGGCCAGGCCGCAGGGGGCACCTGCTCTGATCGCCAAGGACCCCCACCAGCTCCAGGATTACGGTGCCGCAACAATCATGCATGAGAAAGTGATTCGGGCGGAGGCCAAGCAGGCAGGTGCTGAGATGTACCTGGCGTCCTTCCCGCTAAGGGGGCACACAGGCCCCTTGCCGCCCCGGTGTACCCGACAGTCCTCCCGCCGCTCCGACCAGAGCCAGTCCAGACGGGGGGCACGAGAGACGGTCCTGGGGAGGAGCCTGGGGAAAATAAACACCCTGCAGGACTTGCGCCAGGCAGCCCCACCAATCTCTACTCCTGGGCGCTGACAGCCAAAAAGAGTGAGCCTTGAGGGGTGGCAAGGCCGGCGGGCCAGAGGACAGAGTGGGGATCGGGCAGCTGGAGTGGGGGATTCTGGCCCTCTGTAGGCACTGCCCACCTTGGCCCAACCCCACCAAACTCAGGGTGCCTCCCACCCACCCCGAGGGTCCCCAAGGGTGGCAAAGCAAGCCTTGGTAAAGGGTGGTAAAGGGCCATGCAGAGCAGGCAGACACAGCCAAGTTCAGGGAGGCTGGGAAGCCTGCAGGAGCCACAAGGCAACACCATGGGTGTTTATGCCAGGAAGGCAAGAAGCTGGGCACTCAGAAGGGCACAGCCAACACCTGCTGAACTGGACAGATCATGTCACCCAAGAGCTCCCTGCGGCAGGAAGACCAAGTCACACACGTGGACCATTTCGAAGGAGACCGCTTCTCCTCCCGGCTAACTCTGACCCGAGGGCTCTGGCCAGAGGACTGGTGAGCACTGGCGGTGGGGGAGGGGGAGCCATCCTCTGCTCACATCCTACGTGTGTCTGGCTTGAGCAGGGGCCACAGGGCGTGTGGGCAGCTTCCAGCCACTCCCCGACCCCGGAGACCGGGAAGCCGAGACGGGTCAGAATGGGTCACACATCCTTTGATGCCAACTCCTCGGGGAGCTTTAAGAGACCCAGTCCCTCTAAAGATGAAGCTGGCTAGGCCCTGGCACCCTAATCACAGGAGCACTCTGGATCTGGGGCCCCAGGCATCCCCCATGTCCACAGCGGTCCTGAGACACACAGCCTGAGTGAAGAAGCCCCACCAACACCCTGCGGGGGCGGGAGAGCAATGAAGGGAATAGGGGTGCCGTGGCCCCCAATTTACAGATGAGAAAGAAGAGAGTCCATGACCAGCTTAATACCCCAATACTGCAGTAACTCAGTAGTCAGGAGAAGCGGCCACTCACTCTTCTGCTCCGTCTGCCTCATCTCCACGCAGGTCTCGGGGCCGGGGAAACAGGTCACAGCACTGCAGACGGGGGCCCAGATGCTCTGCCAGGTCCCATACGTGTATCCGCCGCACAGAGGGGCGGCCCTGGCTGCCCTGTCCAAGGGGCTCCCTCAGCCAGTGGCAGCCCCGGACCCCACTGCTTCCTCTGGAGCCCTTCATCTATGCCATGATGCATCTTTTTATTATTTCTTTGCACATGGGCGCTCTCTCCCATAGAATGCGAGCACACGGGGGCAGGGTGCTTGGCTGACTATCTCGTTCCCTCCCGGATCAGTACCTGGCACAGGGCTGGGCAGCTTCAAGGAGATGCGGCATCTACGGAGAGGCTGCAGGTGGCAGGTCAGCAAACCAGAGCCGGGAGGCCAAATCCGGCCTATCACCTGCATTTGTACATACAGTTTTATGGGACCACAGCATGCCCAGCTGCTTCTACACTGTCTACAGCTGCTTTCATGCTCCAAGGGCAGAGGTACATAATTACGACAGAGCTGGATATTCTCACTATCTGGCCTTTTGCAGAAAAAGTCTGCCGAGCCCAGCTCTATGTGCTAAGTGATGCCGTTCTTTTATGGACCCCAAGGGAAAAAGGCCCAGAAAGGAGAGGAGAATAAAGGCACTAGTCCTCACAGTCAAGAAACAGAAGTAAATCCACCGAACAAAAGGGGGAGCGGAGAAACGTGCCCATCTGGATCCTGGCCCTGGGGAGAGAGAGGGGAGCCATCTCCCCAGCTGTGAACGAAAGGCAGAGAATGTGTGCTCCTGGTGGCTGGCGCAGGATACCACCAACCCTCTCAGTAAGAACCTGACTTCCATTCCAGCCAAGGCAAGCGCGAGATGCCACCGGCCCTAGGACACACCTGACTTCAGAGATGCCATCCAGTAAACACGAAAAATGGCCCTGAGAATCAACAGAGCACGGCAGTTAAGGAGGGAAGGCTAGTGTCCCTGGCTGCCCTCCCCGAGGTCCTGAAGAATCCCACTCAAGAGCCACAGCTCCCTGCATGGACAGGGGAAGCTGCAGGCCTGCCGTGCTAGACGAGAACCAGAAAGCCAGGGTGGGGGCTAGAAAGAGCCCAGAGCCCCCAAAGCCCCCCTGCTCAATTGGTCCAGCTTAAAGGACCACTGTCGATTTATGCTTCTGATCCGGAAAGCACACACGTATCAAGAGAACAAAGCCCACGCCAGCTCCCTGGCATGATGCCCCAAAGGCTGCAGACATGAAACCAGCTTTGGGGATGGATGGACGAACACGCTGAAAGTTAGGTCAGCTTATCTGAGCACAATAAACATTTCGGCATTAGCTCTGTGTGCTTATCTACTCATTGATTTGGCCCCAGCTGACATTTTATGGAAAACCGGCAAGCTGGAAATGGTCAGAAGACACACAGACATGGAGCCCGCACCCTCAAGACACAGGACAGAGAGTCCACACCCTGCTGCGAAAGGCTCCTGGTGCTGAGACAGAAGCTGGCCCAGCACTTTGCAACCAGGAGGAAAAGGAGAAAAAAAAAGAATACTTTTTGTCTCCAAAGGAAGAAAACCTGGTGATAAATTCCTTTTACAGGCAGAAGAATTTTGGTAAAGGAAAAAAAAAAAGAAAAGAAAAGAAAGGGAGCTACATAAGGTATACCACTCTTAATTTAACACATTTTCCAAAGACTTAAAACATAGTATTTTTTAAAAATCAGGAAAATAATAGAGGATTCTTTTTTTTTTTAAAGTCTCTTGGGGAGCCTGGGTGGCTCAGTTGGTTAAGCGTCCGACTCTTAATCTCCACTCACGTCTTGATCACAAGATTGTGAGTTCAAGCCCCAAGCTGGGCTCCATGCTGGGCATACAGCCTACTCTTCCAGTCCATAATCTGTAAGAATGCCTCTTGCTGGTATCCAGTCACACACAAAAAGACGACCCCCCCTCACCCCAGTCCGTGGTCCTCTCACCCCTAGATCATTCCATCATCCCAGTGTGCTGGGGCTGGGACCAGGGTGACAATGGGGATGTCCCAAACCCTGACACTGCAGCCTCGAGTCCTGGGGCCCCACACCCGACGAGGAGGCTGCCTGCACCCAGAAAGGAAGTGAAAAATCGATGCACATTTCCAAAGTATCTGCTCTCTGTGTTCTGTTAATGGGAAGAAAAAAGCCGTCCAGGGAAGAACAGCTGAGAGAGGAAGACAAGAACAGCTGAACTTCATTCGAGAAGTGGCTTAAAGCCACCAGGAGCGGATGGTGACAGGCAATCCCAGCAGGGGAGACTTTTTAAGAAGACACATCTGTTTGCTCAGATGGAGACAGAACAGCCCGGTATTTCAATACATCTGGTGATGGCTGGGTTCCCTTGCAGAGATAAATGTACGGCGTGTTTGAGCAAACCACATGAGGACAATCAAATATCCTCCAAGGGGTCCTCTCAGAAAGCTCTGCTTATTTCAAAGACGCTGTTACTCTGTGCCAAAGGTTTCTGGAACTTGCCTTAGAGATGCCTTCAGAACCCCCAGACATTCTTTTGAGCAGCCCCAACACGAGCAAATCCTTATCTTAGTGTCTGTTTTTGAAAGGGCCAAGGGCCACCTGGTGTCAGGAGAGCAGCTAAAAAAAAGTTGAGTTTGTGGAGCCCCTCAGCCTCCAATGACAGCAGCATCCTGCAGATACCGCCACCCTGTGACACCTGAGGGATACCCGGGATCCGAAACACTCGGACTCAGTCCTCACCCCTGCAAAGAGGGGGCCTGGTGGGGGTGACTGCCCACATGTACCTGGCGGAGGTCCCACAGCTAGGAAGCGCCATGAACCTGCAGGACTTCGAACGGAGCGCAGAGCCACCTCAGTGGCTGCAGAAGCGGCTAGTAACTCAGTGTTTCCCCATTTGGAAAAAGGGGACCTGATAAAGCAGTCAGCACTCTGGCCCTCAAAATACGAGGGGCCCTTTCCCAAACTCACTTCCCTGAAGGGCCCATCATCCATTCTAGCATGTTCCTCATGAGTCTCATTTCTGTGTGGGGCCCCAGGAAGCATCCTGGTATTTCAGATGGATGGAGACCCTACAATGACCTGGTGGGATGGGGTTTCACCTTGTTCTCCGAGACCTCCCCACCTACTGCATGCAACTCCTTCAACCTTCAGATCAGCCCATCCCCGCCACCCCCCCACAAAGTAACACAGGGTGGCAGTGGAAATGCTGTAGGACCGACGGCTGATGCCTGTCCCAGCTGGGCCCCCGAGACGGCAGAAGGCTTGGTTACCTGACGTGCCCGCAGAGAAGTTCTTCAGCGAGGGCCTCTGGACGACAGTGTAGGATTCGCCCACCACAAACACCTTGTACAGGACGGCGTTGTGGTTGATGAAGTTCTGGACCACACAGGGTGGCTGGATGGCACTCAGGCCCTCCTGGTTGAACACGATGGCCATCTGTGGGGACAGGGGGCCAAGGGCTGTCAGAGTCCACTACCTACTCAGTCTTAGACACAGGGGCACGTCACCAGTCCAGAGCTCTGCTACCAAGGACCATCGCTGTGAACCGAGGACTCTCCATGAAAAATCTCAAGCCAGGGTGAGTGGAGTGAGACTTGAGAAGAACACCTGGGGATCAATTCACTCCTACTCTGGGGGCTTAGAAATCCTGCAACATCAGGCTCTCCCTGTAGGGTTGAGCTGGCTGTGCACTGCACAACTCCTCTATTCACACTGTGATCCAGGAAATAGGACCCCCAGTTGTATACTACGCATTCTTTATGACCTCCTTAGAGGTTTCTCCACAAAGATCCAGGTGAGGCAGGAAGTGGAAGGCAACGGATCGGGAGTTGGGAGGCCTTGAGTCAAAATCCGTATGTGGACAAAGGCTGCCTCTGGTTGCCCACTCACGACATGCCCAGCCCTGTTCCGACCGCTTTATGTGAGTCACCTGGTGCTGTCCTCACAATGCACCTCTGAGGGGGGCACTATTCTCATGCACCTTTTACAGACAAGGAAACTGAGGCCCTAAAAAGCTCAGTGGCTTGTTGGAAAGTGACAGAGCCCAGGATGGGACTGAGTCTGCCCAGCACGCAGCCTTGGCCTCTGACACGCAGAGTAAGCTACACGGAGGCTTGAGGGACAGGAACATGCTGCTCCCAGTCCCTGACTGTCTGAGGACAAAGGTCCCCCCTGGAAGGATCTGGTAGGCCACTAAAGCAGGGAGAGCAGAAGGGCAGCTGGAGAAAAATCTCTGCTTGGGCCGTCAGCTGCCGGTCTGGGGCCACGGCTAATCCCTTGCAGCCCACAGGCCCCAGGAAGGAGCCACCAGATGCCCAGGACTCGGGGCAGGAATGTCGGAGCCTGGACAGCTGGCTGCCTGCGCCGGCTGCCGCCCCTGGCATCCACGGTCGTAGAGCACCACCCCAACGTTCCTGGTGCTTAGCCGCACGGGGCAGAAGCAGAGAAGCAGGCCACGCAGGGAAACAGACCGTGCACGCACTGCATGTACGTGTGTGTGTGCACGCGCCACAGGGACCGTCCCCTTAGCCTTCTGCCGAGGAAGGGAAAGAACACAGGGGGCTCTGGAGCCAGACACGGGTTTAAGTCCTAGCTCCAGCGCCCAGCCACCAGAGTGCGGGGGGGGAACTTGCTCCATTTTCCCCACTTATAAAACAGCAGCAGTAACTACCACAGGATAGCTTCAGAGGTGCTTTGGGCTTCTGGCTCAGGGGTTCAACTCAGAAGCGGGGGTTGGTAATTTCACTCTAAGCAAATCAGTGTGCTTGCCCTGGTTTAAAAACCAAACAAAAACCCAGGCAGCTCTGTGAACACACAATGAAAAGGGAGTAGTTTGGCCAAACTAGTTGGGTTTCACTGAGCTTGGGGCTGGGGGACTCAGAGAGACCTCAGTAGAGGTGAGGACCCTAATCAGAAAGCCTCACTTTGCTGTCTAAAACCAATCATGTCCATAGAGCTGTCCTCTATCCTCGCTGCACTCAACATCCCCAGGCACCCCTAGAATAGGTGAGGAGCCCTGCCCCCCAACCTCCAGACTCATGCTGTGGGGGGCGCCCCACCCGAGGGGGCAGCCCTGTGACGTGAAAGCCTCCCAGGAGGCAGGCGGCCTGCGGCACACACCAACTCCCTGGGAGCCTCCAGGTTCCAACCCTGGAGGCTCCGTTCCCAACCGCCCGCTCAGGAGAAGAGGAGCCCCTCCCTGGCACAGCACACTGTGGGTCGGGAGAGACAGGGATGCACATGTGTACATTTTGGAGCCAGATTCCAACAGCTAGACTACGGGATGAAAGCCTCCCCGGAACACAGCGACCCCAGACGTGAGGGTCGAGACTCCTGCCAAGGAGGGAGCTCACTTGGATCCGAACACCCCCACCGTTCTGCAGTGACCTGGCAGGCTCCATACCTGGTTCCCTCACAGCGCACCCAACGCTTTCTGCGCCAGGCCCCACAGCAGCACGGGCAGCAAGCCCCTCCTCCTCCTCAACCACCATCACATCCCCACTTCCAAGTGCGGACAGACACTCAGAGAGGTTGGGGGATCTGCCCAAAGTCACACAGTTGGCAGTGCACAGAGCCAGACCTGCTCCCAGGTCTGTATGAGTCCAGAACTCTCTCACGGAGAGAAGCGGTTACTCTCCTGCAGGCTGAGCTTTTCTGCATCAGGAGGGTCTAACCACGCTAATAGTGACTAGAGCCACCCTGCCAGTCAGAGAAGCGCAAGGCGCTGACCCACAGAGGGACCGGGTACTAGTGAACAGGGCAGGTGGGAGGTTGGCGGGCAGGTGCTGTGGGGGCAGTGAGAGCATCTTTCCAGCTCACAGCACGCAGAGGGGCCCGGTGCAGGGCCCGGCATAGAGCGGGCGCCCAGGGAGTGACTGACAAGCCAGAGGTCGTAAAGCCGGACAGGTCAAACTGCAGTAGGATCTGCAAGGGCTCAGAGGGGGCAGGCAGACCCCTGGCACACGCCTCCCACCCTTGGCGACAGGCCAGGCATGGGCAGAGGCTGGCGACAGTGTGCAGAGCCACAAGCAGGGGCAAGACAGGGAGCGGGAGCAGCAGGGGTGGGATCTAGCACACAGACTCTTGCGGGCTCCCAGAGGGACACTGTGAGCTGGAAAGACAGGGGCACGGGGGGAGGAAGTGGGGGAAGAGGGCAGTCAAAGTTTCTGCTTACCTCGTGAGAGTTGGTGCCATGAGCCACTCTGGTTTTGCAAACTATGGAGCAGGGAGAGAAAAGCAGAGAGAAATCAGTGAGGTGACTTCCCCACAGAGCCTGATCTGGCAGACATGGGGAGAAATTCCTGAAACTCCTGCAGCCCGTGGGGATAAGGGGCAGTGGGGAGCTAGGGAGACAGGCTGGCTCAACGGTGGCCAGCATCCGCACTCAGGGTGGTCTGGACAGACGCTGCCGGGCCAGCAGAAGAGCACCTCCAGCCCACACCACCTGAAGACCCATCTCCACTGTGCAGGCGGGAGCGGGACGCGGGGCTCAGTCCTCCCTGGCAGCCAAGGCCCTCGTGTGTCCCGGGGAGCCACAGACAGGCCCCCACCACCATCCGGCCCATGGCCTGCCGGGCCTGCCGAGCCTGCCCAGCGGGGCCCGGGGCGGTACGCACTGAAGGGGAACGCCAGGCCGTTCTGCTCCAGGAGCCTCATAGTGTCGTCTCCACTCAGGCTCGTGAGCTCCATGAAGGGTGGTGAGCAGATCCTGTCATCTGTGGACAGAGAAGAAGCCCACGTCAGCAGGCCGCCCGCTAGCCCCCAGGCCCACTTTCCTGTGACAGACCCACCTCCCCGGGGCCTCCCTCGGCACCCCTGCTCTCCTGAGTGGACACCCCAGCTCCGCGAGGGCGCAAGCGTGCGCACAGACACCAACAGTAACAGCGGGGTGGTCTTTAATTACGTTTTGTGTTAACATTTCTGTAATTACAGAACCAACGTACGATAAGCATAAAACTTGAAGACCAAAGAAAAGAACCACATGCGCTCACAGATACGACTACTACTGCAACCAAGCCTAGAGGCACGTGCACATGTACGCGCACAGAACTCCACAACCGGATACTGTCTGGGAACCCAAATGCTCACTCAGTAAACTATGAACATTATCTGGTTCAATAAAGCCTTCTCCTACCACACGCCTTACTGGCTTCACGGTAACTGCAGGAGTGACGCTGTGGGGTTAGCTCCGGCCGCGCGTCTAGCACTGTGCTATGGGCTTTGCGTGCACCTCTGAAGTCTGCAGAAAAATCGTATGAGAAGGAAGCCGAGGCTGGGGGGACACCTCTCATCAGCCACTGCCTGCTGGTGTGGCCTCCTGACTCCTTCCCTCCCTCCCTCCCTCCCTCCCTCTCTCAAGCACGCTCAAGGCCCTTCTCCAGCCTCCTGCAGACACACTCTGACCCTGGCCCTGCCCCGCTGCCAACACCTTCTCACACCCTGGCTTGCCTGAGTCCCCGGTTTCAGAGGGGCGCCCATCCAGTGGGTTCTCGGTACATCTGGTTTTTCTGAAAAGCTCTGGGAGCTGAGTCTGCTCTGGTTGTCGGAATGCTCCTGGTGCCAGGCACCGAGTTAGGGCAGCAAAACAGATGATCTGTGGGATAACCAAATGTATTCTGATGCTCCCTACCGTTTGCTAAATTACATTACTGGCTTGTTATTACTGCTTCTTGTCTAGGCCCCTTCTCAGATCAGACCAGCAGCTCCTCAGGAGGTGGGACCACCCTGTACTTCTGAGCATAGGGACAGGGAAAGGTCAGTGTTGGTAAGGTGCCCTCCTCCCCCAAACCTTGGAAAACAAACCAAAAAGTAAAGAAGCAAAGTGGCCTGTCTCCAGGAACTTTGAGCTACTTGGCTGGCTAGAAGGTCAGTACATTAAACCAAGGTAAGATCCAGCCTCATACAGCTCATAAAAATGAATGCCAAGAATTACACAGGGCATATTAAAAGTGTTTTTATCTCTCTCCCCACCCACCTGTAAAATCCAAACTCCATATAGGCGCAGAAGTGTTGGCAGATTTCAGGGGTTGCAGGGCTTCTTGGGGACCACAAGAGGGTGGTTTGGGGACAGTGTTTGCTGAGCCCTGGCAAACGGTGCTACAGGCCCTCCAAACAGAGCATTCATTTAATCCTCAAACTGCTATGACAGTGTCTCTGTGGACAGAGGCCAAAACAGGCCCCAACAAGCAGTCTGCCGAAAGTCACATGACGGTCAATGACAGAGGCAGGATGAGGAGCCAGGTTAAAGGGGAGGCCAGGAAAAGAGAAGTCAGGAAAGTCGGGGTAGGGAGCTGGGGCTACGTGTTGGCTCTCAGCCGTAAGTCACTATCTAGACAAGGCCCCATTCCTGCCCCGCCCCCAAGCCTGGACTCAGAGCCCAGGCGGGGAAGCTTGTTGCTGCGAACACACAGCCCCTGCAGCCCAGACCTGACCGAATGTGACACGCAAGGCCTGAACAAACTGGAGGGTCCTGCAGCAGACAGGTGCTCACCTGTGCCTCAGGCGTGGCCCATCCCTTCCCAAAGGAAGGTTCAGAGACAACTGGAGCCCAACAGGCCACTTCCCGTGACAGCTTCCGGACTCTCCATGAGCAGACGTTTCAGAACAGGTGCATCAGCCTGGCCCTACATTAGCCTTGCAATGCCCCCATCAGTGACCCCTCCCACCCTAGCCCACCCACGCTTTCACATGTCACCAATCATAGCCAAGTGTTCCGTAAACTGCACTTGATATGTGCCAGACAACACCGTCTACAAAGCAATTCAAGCCCCCTCACAAGAGCCCCATGAGAAAGTAGTCACTCCCAGTTTACAGGCGACATCCCCTGCCCAGAGTTACACAGTGAGTATGTGGTGTAGCTGGGGAAGCTCAGACCTGGGAAGCTAGCTCCCTAGCAGAGAAAGTGCTCACTTCATATTAGCAGGATAAAGGACAAAGCTTTTACTGAGATGATCATCTCCAGAAGACTCAGAAAAAGCATTGGGCAAAACCCAATGTCCTTCAGGATAAAGACACACAACAAACCAGGAATAGAAGGGAACTTCTTCAATCTGATTAAAGAGCATCTACAAAAACCACAGAAACATTCTACGTTGGGGTGAAAGACTGGATGCTTTCCCCTTAAGACTAGGAACAAGACAAGGATGTCTGTTCTTGCCACTTCTATTCAACACCGTAGTAGAGGTTCTAGCCAGGGTAATTAGGAGAGAGAATGAAATAAAAAGCCTCCAGACAGGAAAGAGGATGTAAAACTGCTTCTCTATGCAGGTGATGTGATCCTGTTTACAGAAAATCCCAAGGAATCCACACACACAAAAACCCAAAACCTATTAAGATAAATAAGTTCAGTAAGACTGCAAAAGAAAAGATCAATATACACACACAATAAAACAATTATATTTCTATATGTTAGCAAAGAATAATCTGAATATGAAATTAAGAAAATAATTCTACTTACAGTAGCATTAAAAAATAAAAACACTTAAGAAATAAATTTAACCAAAGACTTAAATGCTGAAAACTATAAAATGTGGCTGAAAAACATTCAAGAAGATCTCAATAAATAGGACATCCCATGCTCATGAATAAGACATTTAATATATGAAGCTGGCAACACTCCCACAGTTATCTATGGATTCAGCGCAATCCCCATCAAAATCCCGGCTTTCTTTTAGTGGGAACTGACAAGCTAATCCTTAAATTCATGTAAAAATGCAAGGGACCCAGGAGAGCCAATCTTGAAATCTTGAAAAAGCACAAAGTTGGAAGACTCACACTTCCCAATTTAAGAACTTACTACAAAGCTACAGTAATCATGCAGTATGGTAGTGGTACAAGAACAGACCTACAGATCAATGGAATACAACTGAGAGACCAGAAATAGACCCATCCATCTGGAGTCAACGGACTGTCCACCAGGGTGCCAATATAATTCAAGTGGAGCGGGGAAACGACAGTCTTTTCAACAAATGGTGGTAGGAAAACTAGATATCCATGTGTGAAATAATGAAGCTGGAATCCTACCTCACACCATACACAAGAATTGATTCAAAATGGATCATGATCTAAATATAAGATCTATAACAGTGAAACTCTTAGAGGACAACATGGGTGTAAATCTTCATGACCTTGAGTCACGTAATGGTTTCTTAGATACTAAAAGTACAAGAAACCAAAGTAAAAATAGGTAAATCTGATATCATCAAAATTAAAAACTTTTGTGCTTCAGAGGACATTATCAAGAAAGTGAAAAGACAACCCACAGAATGGGGAAAAATATTTGCAAATCATACATCTGATAAGAGTCTAGTATCCAAACCATATAAAGAACTATTAACAAGCAATAAAAAGACAACCCAAATTTAAAATGGGCAAAGGATTTGGGTTTTTTTTTAAGATACTATTTATTTATTTGTCAGAGGCAGAGAGAGCGAGAGAGAGCAAGCGAGCACAAGCAGGGGGAGAGGCAGGCTCCCTGCTGAGCAAGGAGTCTGATGAGGGACTCGATCCCAGGACCCGGAATCATGACCTGAGCCGAAGGCAGACGCTTAACTGACTGAGCCACCCAGGCATCCCTGGGCAAAGGATTTGAATAGACAGTTCTCCAAATAAGACCTACAAATGGCCCAAGTGCGTGTGAAAAGATGCTCAACATCATTAGCCATCGGGGAAATGCACATCAAAACCACAACGAGGTATTATTTCATACCTACTGAGATGGCTATGATCAAAAAGACAAAAGTGCTGTCATTGCTGGTGGGGAAGTAAAATGGTGCCGCTGCTTTGGGAAAGAATCTGGCAGTTCCTCAAACAGTTAAATATAGAGTTACAATACAACCTAGTAATTCCACTCCTCGATATAAAACCAAAGGGATGGAAACACACGCCCACACAAAAACCTGCCCAGCAATGTCCATGGCAGCATTATTTGTAAGAGCCCAAAAGTGGCAACAACCCAAATGTCCATCCCCTGATGAGTGGATAAACAAAGTGTGATATGCCCATTCAACAGAGTCTTCTTCAGCCAGAAAAAGGAATGAGACACGCTATAACATGACCTTGACAACAGAACGCTTAGCGAAGCTAAGGAAGCCAGTCACAAAAGCCACATAGTATGACTTCATTTATATGAAATGTCCAGAATAGGCAAAGCCAGAGAAACAGAAAAGAGACTGGTTGCCAGGGGCGAGGGGACAGGGGGACGGGGACAGACTACAGACGAGTTTCTTTCTTTCTGGGGTGATGAAAATATTCTGGACTTAGACAGTGGTGTTGGTTGAGCAATCTGGGGAATACATTCAAAGCTACTGAATTGACTGTATGTGTACTTAAAAAAGGTGGATTTTATGGCATGTGAATTTTATCAACTTAAAAAAAAAAGAAAGAAAGAAAAATCCCCCAGCAGTACCAACAGCTGTCATCCCTCAAGTGCTGGCTCTCTGCGGACACTGGGTTGAACAAATGCTTCATGTACGGTGTCTCTTTCAAGCCTGCAGAGTCCTGTTGCTTGTCCCTACGCCCGTCCAGGGTGGACTCGGACAAGGACAAGGTGAGTGCTCCCCCCAGAGATGCTTGGGGTCCAGGTAAGAAGCAGAGATGAGACATTTCCAATGAATGGGCCACATCTAGCATTAGGCCAGACAACCCCACCTTTCTGAAATCCCAGGTTTTGGTTAAGAAGCAGGGCCCAACACGGAACTAAGGTGGCGAAGAACCAAGTGCACCAAGGAAGAGGGGCACATGCACACTGTCACTGTCTTGCTCCTTCCTCCTAACCTGGAGCCTGCTGACCACACCCTGAGAAGAAGGCCCGACTGGCTGCCTACCCCCACTCTCACTCCGGAGGAGGGGCCGGGACGGAGACTGGCCCCGTCGCACCCAGGAAGGGCCCACAGTTGAAGCTCAGTCACCCCCAAGAGGCCAGCACTGGGTGAAGGTGGTCCCGGGCCTGCACGGCAGAGGCAGGAAGGGACCCCTGTCCCTCACCAGGCCACGGCTGCTCCGTGCCCCAGGCCTGCCCCACTCTGGACCATGATGTCTTAACTTCTTGACCCACTTTCTGACTACTTGGAGCCAAAACCATCCTGCCGGTCTGTGAAATCACAATAAATTAGAAACGACTCCTGTTCCTATTTTGGTTTCAATAACCATTCACCACCAATGGCAAAAAAAAATGTGTTGAGGCTCTGCTAAATGCTAGGAGCTAGAGACACAGCCTGCCCTCACGGAGCTTACGTTCCCAAACAAGAAACCAGACTGACAAGTAGAACGTAGAGCTAGAAGGGAGTGAGGTCAGGGAGCGGCTCGAGGGACAAAGACAAGGGAAAGTGAGCGGGCGGCCAAGGCGATGCATGTGGGGTCAGCGCGCTCCCAGCAGAGGGAACAGACCATGCAAAGGCTCTGCGTAGGGACGTGCTGCGGCCTCTGCACAACCCAGCCCCAGCCTCTGGGAGGAGGACGCGGACATCCATCTAGCTCTCAGACACTGAGGCCTCCTGGCTGGTGGGAGGGCCGGGGAAGGAACCTGGTCCCCGTGACAAGAGCCAGCGCCCTGGTGGCAGCAGACGTGCCAGCCCCACCACACAAGGGATGGCGGCAGCGCAGGCGCGCCCATGGGAAACTCTCAACATCGCCAGCAGCTTTCCCCCCGAAGAGAGACAGAGTGAAGACTCTTTCTCTAAGTCAGCACTGGGAGCCCGGGGAGCTATTTATGGTTCCCAGAAAAAGCCTACTGTTGCTTATTTATCTATCATCTTTATTTCTGGATGGGAGTTGGAAAGACGCTTTTTTTAGTCGGATGGTGGGTTATGTTCTGTGAAGAGCTGAAAACTTAGCCCCTGGGAAACTGAAACCCCGGCCCCGTCTTCCCTCTGGGCTGCTCTCATCACAGAATGGGAAGCTGGGGGCCCTCAGAGATGAGCAAGTCCCAACCATACGTCCACATGTCCAGAGAGGGAAGCGGAAGAGTTCACGGCCACAGGCAAGTTACTGGCAGGTGAAGGGGGAGAACCCAGGTGTCTCGAGTCACACTGCCCCCACTCTGCCGAGTGGTCATGCCCTTATCTGACTAGAGGCAGCTGCTGGAGAGCTCCCCAGAAGATAAAAGACCAACGACGAACAGGTGGATAAAAGAAAAGGTACAGCTAGGAGTGGGGTACAAAGAGAGATGGCACTTTGAAGCCTGACTTTGAACCTGTGATAAATTACTTATCAGCTGTATCCTTTGGCAAGTGACCAAACTCTGCTGGGCCTTACTTTCCCCGTCTGTAAAATGGGAGCGATGTCTCCCTGAAGGGTAGTCAGGAGGCCTGGTACATAACAGGTAGCCCACAGTGGCCAGGCTGGCTGGGGACACCCACGGGGGAGCAGGCAGACGCTGCATCGCGGCCACTGGTCACATCTAACTTCCTGGGGTGTGTCGGGGGCCAGGCCCCATCCGTGGCACCGGCAGAGCAGGCCGTCCTCGTGGCTGTGAGAGATGCCCGGGCAGGGCACTGGTAAGGGGAGGGCGCGGGAGCAGCTGTACCAGGACCCTGCCTCAGTTCCCCTCTCTTGAACAGGTTTAATTTCTTCACCCAGAGAGTATCTGATGAAAAGATGACCCATGGGCAGGGGCAGTCCCCAGGGACATGCAGGGCTGGAATGCTCTGAAGCCTCTGTGATGGGCAGGGCCCCAGGAGCGAACAACACCCAGGAGTCAGGGCTGGGCAGAGGCTAGAAGAGGCAGAAGACAGACCAGGGAGGGGATCCAGGAGGCTGTGCAGCTGGACGACATCATGGGAATGTGCAGGAGAAGCACGTATTACATCTGCCGGTTCGTCTCCCCCCCTAGAACATCAGTTCCATGAGGGCAGGAGGAAGATTCTGGGTTTTGTTCACAGCTGTAGGCCAGTGCCTAGAACACTGCCTGGCACACAGCAGGTCCCCAACAAACACCTGCTGAGTGCATGATCTGACCCGTTGAGTGAAGGGGTCCACAGTGCCTAACACAGAAGGCTGGCTCTTCGGGCATCTGGGCCCCATCTGAACAGATGCAGGGCATGTGGTCAGCGTGTCTGGGCGCGAAGGACCCCGTTCCAGGCCTCGCCTGCCACGCAGGCCTCGCACCACCACGTGGTCACACCCCTCCGCCCCGGACCTCGTTCCACTCAAAAACAAGAAAGCAGTCACATACGACCCTGCTCGGCCTGGCCTTTCTTTCTGAAGGACTTCGCCAGCACAGGCATCCTCTTCGCCTACTTTGGTACGATCGTGACTGGACTCGCCACTGGAATCCCAGCCTTACTGAACACCCGCCGGCAGCATCTTCCCAAGATTCTGCGTATCCCGGTTACCCGCCCGGTGACATTTCCCTGGAGTCAGGCATTTACATTCGTGCCAATTCTTCTCCGTCACACTGGGCTTCGATGACCGCCCCTCGTGTGTAAGGCTTTGTGCGTGTGGCAAATCATGTCCACGTCAAATTCCCAGAAGTGACTTCTGGGTCCGCAGGAATCGACGTTTCTAGGGTTCTTGCCGGTGTCACACTGTTTCCCGAAAGGACAGCAGGATGTCGCTGAGGCACCTGCACTGGACGGTCCTGACCGTGCCTTCTCAGCCCTGGGCAGTCGCACGTTCAGAAACTTGGGCAGTCCTCTCAGGAAGGAAGACAATGGGTGCCACAGGGAACAACCCCATCGCTGCAATACGGTCCCTCTGGGGCCAGCGGGCCACCTGCAACAGTGAGGGAGGCATGAAGACAGCGAGGCTGGCGTGGGGAGTCACTACCAGCAAAAGCTCTGGACCGGGACCTGGAGACCAGTGTGGGATTCCGACAGCTCCGCTGGGCCCTGGGCTCCTGACCGGCAGAATGGGGAGTCCTACTGAGCCAGCCCTGTCGACAAGCTGGCATTGCAGGGAGAACTGAGGACAAGCAAAAAGTGCCATGGGGCCTGCACAAGGCCAAATAAAGAAGCCAGGCCCTCGGGGCAGCAAGGCCCTGTCACGACCACTGCCATCCATTCACACCCTCCTCACTCAGCAAGGGAGGCTCCGGGCCCAGGTGTCACCATGAGCCAGGCAGTGGCACAGGGCCCTTGGCTGCGCCCCGCTCCAGACGGGGACAGAAGCAGAGACCCCGTGCATGCTGGAGGCAAGGCCAGGAGAGAGCGTGTGACTCAGAGTACCAGCCAGCGGACCGGGGCGCCCCAGCATGTGGCTCTGCATCCTGGGAAGACCGGAGGGTCCACGGGAGGAGGCCATGCCGGTGGACGCTGGTGACGCAGGAAGGCGCCGCCCGCACACACCCTCTCGCCTTAGCCAGAGCAGCCGCGCGGACGCGGGTCCGCCTTTCCGGCAGGGTGCAGGCTCCATGAGGGCAGGGACCTTCTCCATCGCGTTCAGGGCCCAGCCCCCAACAAATGAGCAGATGAGGGAACGAAGCAGACCCTGGCCTGGGCTCCCACTGCTCCTGCCCGAGATAAGTGGCCTCTGTCAAATCGCAGTTCCCACAGAGCCTGCAGCATCTCCGCCAGGTGCCCCGCACGCCAGCCCCAGCTGCGGCCACCCGGAGCTGGGCTCTGTCCTGCCTGCCTGGGCCACTCGCCACTCCCAGGGGCTGTCCCGAGCAGGAAACGGTGTGACGCAGGAGTGTGAGTGACAGAGCAGGCACGGGACAAGACGCAGAGGCAGCAGGTCAGGTTCCCACTCAGTCTTCCGAGAGCTGGGGGAACACCAATGCCCGGAGATCTCCGGCCAGGAGCCTCGCACGTGCTGGTCCCTCGGCCCACCGAGCCCTTCCTTCTAGCCCCTTCTTGGCCTGATGAACTCCCGCCTGTCCTCCAAGCCTTGTCAGGCCACCTTCCTGCTCTGGGAGGCTCCCCTGAACACCCCTTCCTGCGCATCCAGGAAAAGGTCCCTTCTGCTGGCTCACCGTGTCTTGGTGGCTGAGGATGTGGCAGCCTCTGCCTCGACTGGGTGCCCCTGGAGGGTCTGCAGGGGACACAGGCTACCTGGGTTTGAATCCCAGCCCCACCTCATGCGAGCTGTGTGGCTCTGGCCGAGTAACCTCACCTCTCTGCCTCAGTGTCCTCACTGGAAAATGAGGACGACACTATCTACCACACAGGGCTGTCCCCCTGCCCGCACATTCAGAAAACGTATTTTAAGTCACGAAATGGCCCTTAAATACAGAATATACGTTCATACTTTTTAACAGTTGCATCAGACCTTTTTTATTTAACAAGAAATAAACTGGCTGATACAGCTAAATCCCAGATCACCAAGTGCAGTGGGGTGTGTTGGGGAAGGAGAGGCTGGTCAACTGCCAAATACATACCCCAAACATGTCCACCATGACACCCAGGGCCAGGGGAGTCATGGAAGACTGCCTGGAGGTGGCAGCCACCACAAATGGCAGCCCAGAAAGCAAAATGCGGTAGCAATAATGAGCATCAACTCTGCAGCCAAGAGCCAGCCCGGTCCCTGCAACCATGCCAGGCCACTGATCCTCTCTGATCCTTTCTCTCACCTGTAAAACGGGACAGCAATGCCGCCCACCTCCCAGAGCTATTAAGGAGACTTGGTGAGGCCATATGCATGAAGGGCATTTGGAAACACTTGAGAACCAGAGTTAGCCCTGTTTCTGCGGACATACTACCCTCCTGCCTCCTCAGGGCACCTCTGCAAGCCCCATCCCTCTGGGAGGGGAGGCTCCAATACCCACCTGCCCACCAGGAGCTCCGCCCCAGGATTTGGGCAGCTGCAGCGGCCTCAGCCAGTCCTCCTGGGACACCGACCGAACAAATGCTGTGGCCCAGCACTGGGGCTTCTCCCAGCTGCCTGACTACATGCTGCTGGAGTCTGGGAATCCAGGAACCTCCTTCTTGGTAGCCTCACCCCATAACCATCTTCTTCCCACCACATCCGCTCTACCCACAAACCACGGATTTCTGGTGCCTTGCCCACCTTATTCACCAATTAATCCAAACCACACACCGGTATTAGATCCTGGGTCATCTTTCTAAAGCACCCACCTACATAGTGAGGCCGCTCTCAGCTCAAGAATTGTCCATGGCTGACTCAAGTCAAAGTCCAAAGCCCTTCCAGGCTTCTGCAACCTGACCCTGCTTAACTTCCTGTTCCGGGCTGGACTGTGTTCCCTCCAAATTCACATGCTGAAGCCCCAACCCCCAAATCCTTAGGATGTGACTGTATCTGGAGACAGAGCCTTTAAATAGGTGATTAGGTTAAAATGAGGTCCGAGGGGCAGGCCCTGATACAATCTGACCGGTGTCCTTCTGAGAAGAGATAAGGACCCAGACACGGACAGAGGGAAGAGCACGCAAGGACCCAGGGACACGGCAGCCATCTGCAAGCCGAGGAGACAGGCCTCCGAAGAAACCAGCCCTGCGGACACCTTGATCCTGGACTTCCAGCCTCCAGAACCATGAACACTTACCAGCAGTAAATGTCGGTTGTTAAGCCAGGTCTGTGGTGCTTTGCTGCAGCTCCAGCAAACTATGCGCCTCCCAACTCCTCCCGGAATACAGAACCCAAGATCCTTCCCAGCCAAACCCTGGCTCCACACGGAGGTCTCACCATCCCCCCCCGCCCCCCCGCCACAAATCTGGGAACGCCCCTCCTCCTACCACTCGGCAATAACCTCTAAGCTCTCCAGAACAAGGGGTCTTGCGCCGCCGCTGCCTCCTCCTAGCAGCACCCCACCCAGAACCTTCCACCGGCAGTCATGCTTGTGGCAGCACCCTCTCTCTCCTGCCCTGCTACCTTGTCTGACCACTCCTCTCTCAGACCCTGTTAAACTTCCACATGTTTGGGTTCTGACTCAGCCAGCAGGCAGTATGTTCCTTGGGGTCGGGATCCGGACCCCCCCAGTCCGGCACTGCCCAGAGGCGGCAGGCGGCAGTAAGAAACACCTCTCCGGCAAGCGCGTGCGTGTGGGATGAGCTGGGAGACAGAATACAAGTGAGCTGTGAGCACTGGAAACAACAGAGAAGGGGGAGCTCGGGCCAACACAGGGAAAGGGGGTGGCCCGCAACTCCCCAACCAGCCGCCACGTGGCGCTGGTCTGGCACAGCCCTGAAGACCGGCGTCGCACTGGAACGGGTAAAGCCCTGAGAGCCTGGCCTGCCAGCCTGCAGAGCCAGTGTTCATGACTCATGTAGCGTCAGACTGTCCAAAGTCACCTTCCCTCTGCCATTAAGCTGTTAGGGGCCAGGGGCCACGTGCTCCTGAGTCCCAGACAGGGAAAGATGTTCCGAGCGTTCTGGGTAAATCAAGTTTCAGCCTGACAGCAGCTGTGAAGGGAACCCAAATGGCTCTTTGGCTCATGATGATGGCAGCCACCCTGTAATGTGGAACCGTCCAGTCATGGGCATGTGGGGGTGGGAAAGCCACCTCAGGCCCGGGCCAGGACACCTGGAAGGGCCCAGAAGACAGGCCCGCGGATGAGAGGAAATGGAAGTGGGAACTGGTTTCTGATCTGGAGCCGGGCCTGGGCCTGCGCCTGCGGAGGGCATTCCCCATCCTCGGCCTGACACCCTGCTCCCGCTGTCCAGAGCATAATGTCCCGTCCACCTGGCCCGGCCAGGAAGGGCTCCAGCACTGTCTTAGCAACCTGCGCGTGCCCTCCCCACAGCAGTGCTCAGTCCTCACCTCCTTGCTCTCCTGGGCGAGTCCTCTCACAGGACAGCCTCACTGCCCAGGTCTCCAACCACCCCGCCACCCCTCCACCAGTGAGTCAGAATCTATTCTTCCTTGTTGCCGACTCCCTCCAGTTGTACCTATGAACCGTCCCTTGCTCTGTCCCCTCTGTCCCTGAACACCTACTTCCATAGTTCATTCTGCATTCCATTTATGGCAGGTGACTCACTTCTCCCTGCAGCCCAAGGGCCCCTTGGATTTGTTGGGGGGATTTGTGTTGGGCTTCAAAGGGGTGGAAACAGTTGGACACCAGTGACATCATCGTTATCTTCAGACCCATTCACAGCCTCAGATGAGATTAAACTAAAATAGTATGTTTTGTTTTGTTTAAGACCGTCGCAGCGCTCAAAGCCAGCGTGCCCTGGGGATGTGGGGACCGGGGAGCCGGACTCATGGAAACCACCTGGGAATCTGCCAGGGCTTCAGGTCGGCCCCAGGAGAAGCAGCTCCTCACCCTCATGACTCCCTGGAGGCTACGGGTATAGGCAGTCGTGGACCAAGTGCCTGGGTTCCAATCCCAAGTCCACGGTCTCATCCTGGGCCACTTCTCCATGACTCAGTTTCCACATCAGCAAGATGGGGATAACACCAGCAGTGACCACACACAGGACCACTGTGAGGACTGAATAAGCCACTGTGAGTCACCATGCTGGGACCGTGTGCGGTATGCAATGAGAAGCATGAGATATGGCTTCGCTGCGATCACTGGTCAAAGTGGGGTCTGCTCCCCTTACTCACTGAGGTCCAGCCAACAGCCTGGGGGCCCATTTTGAACCTACGATGGGTCTAGGGGCTCCTCAGGAGCTAGGACTGTCTCATGACTCCTAAGCATAGGACACAGGTGCCCTTTTCAGGCACCCCCTCTGGGATGAGAAGGAAGGAGGGCCCCACTCATACGGCTCAGGCACTGAGGAGCTCAAGTGGAGCCAGGGGGCAATCAAGGCTGACAGGGAGCGGCTCACAGGAAACCAGGTTCCTGAAAGGCAGCCCGGGGCAAGCCCTCCCCAGGTAGGACTGGGTGCCACTCATCTATGCAGTTTACCCAGAGCAGCTGAGGGAAAGAAGGGCCTGACATCTCAAAGAGCCAGTGAGTGTGAGGAAGGCCAGCCAGGGCTCCTTCTACCCAGGTTCCTGACCACACAAACCAGGCAGGGACCGGGAGGCCAATGGGCACAGGGCCAGGCCTGGATGATATTCCTCCCCAGAATGCCCCTGAGGGGAGAGGAGGGGAGAGGAGGGGAGAGGAGAGGAGGGCAGGGGAGGGGATGGGAGGGAGGGAGGGGAAGTGAGAGGAGAAGTGGTACTTCCTAAGAGTGGATGGGCCTCACGCTGTCTCCTGACTGCTCACACAGAGCAGAGGGTGAGGCAGGGGTGAGGGAAAGTTTGGCAGGTGGAGGCCCTGCCGATACATCCCACCACACCCCACTCCCAAACTCTGGACAAAACAGGCTTCACTCGGGGCGCCTGGGTGGCTCAGTTGGTTAAGCGACTGCCTTCGGCTCAGGTCATGATCCTGGAGTCCCGGGATCGAGTCCTGCATCGGGCTCCCTGCTCAGCAGGGAGTCTGCTTCTCCTTCTGACCCTCCCCCCCTCATGCTCTCTCTCTATCTCATTCTCTCTCTCAAATAAATAAATAACATCTTAAAAAAAAAAACAAAAAAAAACAGGCTTCACTCAGTCTCTCAAACAAGCTCCCAACTCTGGGCTCATGCCCCACTGGCATCCAATCGCCCCTGATGGGACTGGGGGACCGCCTTGCTCACCTCGGTACACACGGGGCCCGTCCTAGAGCTGAGAACACAGCAGGCCTGCACGGGCTACGCTCTCTGGAAAGCCGTGCAGGCTGACAACATGGCTCCTTCCACGAAGAGGTGGACCCAGGCACGCACACACAGCCCTATGCCAGGAGCACCGCCAACACCTGCCGGTCTCAACTCATGGCTAGATTCTTCTAGAATGGGTGGATTACTACAGCCCCCTCCACTGTGCATGGAAGGACACCAAGGCCCTGGGAGGTTAAGCTCTGTCCTCCAGGCCAAAAGCCTGTGGGTGGGAGCGCGGGCTTCCACACAGGCCACCTGGTTCCACAGCCATGCCTTCACCACGAGGCTGAACTGCCTCACGACAGCCTGTGAGGTGAAACCTCACTCCCACTGAAGGACTCTGGGCCCAGAGGGAGCTGCAGAAGGTTCCCACTCCCATCGCAGACACCAGGAGACAAGAGGCATCAAGCTGCCTGTGCTTCCCCAACACGGTGTGGCCAGACACTCCAGGCTGCCTGGGTACGTGTGACCTTGAGGAAGTTCCTTCACTTCTCTGTGCCTTAGTTTCCTGGCCTCTAAAATGGGGATGAGAACAGTCCTCAGTCCTGTCCATGGAGCCGCTGCCAGCATCGAACGAGCTAAGATACAAACCGCAACAGACACTGGTACGTAGTAGGTGCCACGCGGCAGACTCCACCATGTCCTCGACCACCACGACCGGCATCATTATTTGAAGGTCTACCATGTTAAAAAGTCGGTCACCTTAGTGAGTCCAGCACTGCTCTGCGTGGCCCAACAAGGCCCCCGGGGGCACAGGAAGAAAAGAGAGTGGACGTGGAAGAGTGACAAGCTTGCATTTTCCTGCCCAGAGGTAGTGCTCTTGACACCAAGCACTAAAGGACATGGAGCCTTCTTGTCCACCTGTCCACTGGGACAGAACCGGGACTCTTCAAGCAGATCAGCAGCCACCATCCAGGCCATCCCCCAGAGGGCCACCACTCTACTCTCGGCAGCATGCATGGCCCCGAGGCAGCATCCTCGGGCTCAGAACACAAGGTCAGATCTGAGCTGCCGGTCCCCAGCAGGGCCGGAGAAACAGCGACGTCAGCAACGGGCCGAGAAAACATGACAGAGACGAAATGTTCGCGGGCCTGATGGTGTTCCCGGCCATGGTCAGAGCCCTCTGAGGCCACACAGTGAAAACGCTCTTCTCCAAAGGCGGGGGGCGGGGGGCGGGGTGCCGCAGCTCTGACGGGGGTCCCTGACTTCAGCTTGTTCTCAGAGACAGAAGGTGGAGGGCACATTTCACCAGTGGCTGCAGCCCCTACCCTGCCTCCTGGAGGCTCCGAGGGGCCCGATGGCCTTGCTGCAGCTGCCTCCACCCTGCCAGGACCTTGACCCTCATGCTCTCTGGCTACAGGTGAGCTGTTGGGGTGGAAGTGGGGGGACAAACACTGGAAGATGTGGAATCAGCCCGAATTTGAGGCAGGGGGTTGCTTGTGGGCAGGGACAGAGGGAAAGAAAGGCCACAATTCAGACATTCCCTGGTCTGACTCTGCCCCGGTTGGCTGGATGACCGTTTCCTCCCATCGGACTGAGCTAATGACCTGTCTCCTCTCCAGGGCCCAGAGCACCGTTTGCTCTCGGGTCGCTCCAAAAGGCCAGGAACAGAGGAGCCAGACACGGGCCCGGGCAGCAACACGGACATTCCTGAGCCCGGTTCCAGCTGATGAAAACGGCTGCTGGCCACGGGGATTAACTCTAGGGTGGCTGTGTCCAGTGATGAGCGGCCCCTGCCGGACCAAGGCAGGCCCTCACTGACCCCGCTCAGCTCCAACTCCCAAAATGCAGCCAAAGCCTCTTTTGTTTTCAAGAGGGTTCAAAAGTAACATTTAAAGTGCTCTCTCTGTCAGGACATATTCTAAAAGCAGAACAGAAAACATCAGCTTGGCCCTAATGCAAAGATGGAGCCTTCCATCGATGAAACGGCCCGTATTTTAAACAAGGAGACAACTTCCTTAATCCAAAAGGGGCTCTAACTAATCAACAAGAAAAAGACCAACAATCCAACAGAAAAAGGGGCAAATGACAGGAAGAGATTCATACACAGAAAAAATGCAAGGGGCCAATAAGCGCATGAAGAGATACTCCATCTGGCCGAGGACGGAAGACATGCAAATTAAGATAGGTGTCATTTCCCTGGCAGATGGGCACAGAGGAGTGAAATTTGCTCAAACTTTCTAAAGAACAAGCCAGCAGTACCTGCCCATGTGAGAAATGTTTATAAAAATCTCTGAGAAATTCCACTTCTAGGGATTAATTTTACAGAAATATGCAAAGATCTATGCTTACTACAACCCAGCTTACAAAAACAATTAAACCGGAATGACCTTATGAGCTCAGTATAATCGAGTGAACTATGACTCTTTCAATCACGTGCTGAAATATTTTGTTGCCACCAAAAAGAGCCAAGCATACCTCTCTCCCTCTTCTTTGATGGGCCATGGAAAAAAGGCAAGACAGGGGCGCCTGGGTGGCTCAGTTGGTTAAGCGACTGCCTTCGGCTCAGGTCATGATCCTGGAGTCCCGGGATCGAGTCCCGCATTGGGCTCCCTGCTCGGCAGGGAGTCTGCTTCTCCCTCTGACCCTCCTCCCTCTCATGCTCTCTGTTTCTCATTCTCTCTCTCTCAAATAAATAAATAAAATCTTAAAAAAAAAAAAAGGCAAGACAGATACTAAGTTAGGGAAAAGACAAGTTTTATGAGAACACATGTAATATGATCCTGTTTCTATTTTTTTAAGTATATTTGTACATGTATGTATATGTACACGTACATGTACATCTAGAAAGATGGATTCCACACTGCTAAAAGCAGCTGCCTCTGGGACAAGGTCAGATCTGTGCACAGTAGGAGGTGAGCAGCACCCAGTCTGGGAATTCCTAAAGTGTGTTGGATGGAGCAAGCCTCTCACCAGAAGCTCTACAAAGAGGAAGCAGAGGACCTATGACCGATAAGGTGGAAAAAGTCAAATACTGCCATATTCCATTGATTCTAAGACATGTGATTTTTCATTTTCCATCTCTGAGGTTGAGATGTGTCTCATCATTGATGATGTATCACAATTTAATTAGCACTTTTCCCCTTATTAGTGGGATATAAACTACCAGTGTGTCTTCCCATCAGGGATAAAATTCAGTACCCTCTAGAAGACTCAAGATTCACATTAGCATGCTAAAGGCTCTGAGAAGTTCTGCAGCAGAGAACATTCTCCAACACGATCCCCCTTTCTTTTTCCTTCTTAACTCTCATCTTTGCCTTTCCCTTTACTTACAAATGAGATGATGGTAGGGCATAGTGAAGTGCCCTCCTAAGGACGTCTGCAAAAGTCCAGGTTTGAAGAGGGGCACGCTTACTTTTTAAAAATTCAATACAATGACCATTTGGCAAATACCACCATAGCAACTCTTGTTATCAAGAACCATCAATGGATGCTAAAACACCAGGCAAAGTATGATGAGAAACAGCGTATCTGCAAAGGATCGCCTTAAAAGATAATTGCCAATTACAAAGAGAAAAATAGAAATGAACAATGGAGAAATGGGACAGCCTTCCAACCAAATGACAGATAGAACCCATATCCAGGTCATGCCCTCCTGAGACACAGGACGTGCAAAGGAGGGAAAAGCATTGCCGGTGTGACGTTCCTCCCCAAAATGAGTAATGCCAAACTAATCCAGGAACACTGGGGAACATCCCAGAAGCCCAAACTGAGGCAGGGCCCTTCCAAAGTGTCATGGTCATGAGAGAGAAACAGCCTGAAGCCCTGTCCTGGATGCGAGGAGGCCACAGAGGAGGACAACCAGAAGGAGGGTCACAATGGGGAAGCTGGGGACATTGTTAATGATAGTACCGCTACTGATGTGAATTCTCTGGTTCGGAGAACTGTATCATGGTCACGGGAAACATTACCTCAAGATGCAGCCGTGGGAAGGGTATAAGGGAACTCTGTGGACGAATTTTTCCAACTGTTTTGGTCAATCTAAAATTATGCAAAAATAAGTAACTACACTAAAAACTGTAGAACAGGAACTTTACTATTAAACTATAATTGAGATGAAAAAGCCACTAAGGATAGGACAAAAGCCCTGCATGTGCTACATGAGGGGTCACCCTGAAGATTCTCATTTGGGGAAATAAACCCAGATGATGCATTTACAAATGTGGGGCTGGGTGTTCAGGGAGGATGGACGGGGAGGGGAGCACTGCCCTGGAGGGGCCTAGTCTCATGGGGGTCACGAGGTCCACAATCCAGGAGGCCAGCACAAATCCAGCACTAAACAAGTGCAGGAACCCAAGACTGGTAGGGTCACGACACTCAGGGTGTGGTCTGAAACACACAATGCAGGGTCACCTGGGAAAATTACCATCTTCAGAATATTTATACCTTAAATGCACAACCACGTTTAATCCTTACAACCACCGTATGAGGAAAGTGCTATCATTATCCCCCCTACAGTTAAATAACTCGCCTAAATACACGCAGTGAGGGGTCAGGACAGCACCTGAACCCAGGCAGTGTGACTTGTAATGCTTCTGGGAAGATTGCTGCAGAGGTGCGGGTCCTGTGGAAAGAGCACTGAACTGAGAATCAGAAGGCATCGAGGGGTACTGGGTCAGTCCTACCGCCTCTCTGGGCTCCTCTCCTCATCTTTAAAGATACAGAGAAGCTTCGGAGGCACTGAGAGCTCAAGATCTCTTTCAGCTGGAAAGACACTAAGTGGGCCTTAAATTCACACTGAAGTGTAAATGCCTAGTGTCTGACACTTTCTGATCAACCTGACCAACAAGTATGTTTTCTCTGTCCCAGAGAAGAGCCGTTGAGATTTCTTACATGGGACCTGGGAGACTCTCAGTGTGACGGGGGAAGTGGGGGACAGGCTCCTGGGAGTCTCAAGTCTGGAGGCATTGGTCATCACAGCAAGAGGAAAGAAACTCCAGAAAAGAGAGGTAGGGTCTCAAGAGAAACATTGTCTGACTCACCAACTGACCCAGGAGCAGCCCTGCAGTATTTGCAGGGAAGAAAGGACTGGCCTGGAGGAGCCATCAGAGCCTGGTGGGGTCACTCAGGAGGGGTGGAGGGGTGAGTCTGCGGGTCAGGAGGAAACAGGGCTTCCCAGCAGGGTCTGTGGGCCAGCAGACGAGCAAGGAGCCTGGTAGCTCGTGCAGAGACACTGAGCTAGATGGAGCTAGAGGGAGGCACCTGTGGATGGAGGAGCTGCTCCTGTCTTGCTGCTTGGAAGGCCCAGTGAGAAGCTCTGAGTGCAAACAGGAAAGTTCTTTCCAAGGATGGACCTGAGTCTCCTTGGGAGGGGGGGAGGAGGGGGGCTGCAACCAGTTACCATGAGAGCTCACTTCATTCCCTCAATCTCTCCCTGGAGCCTCCAGTCCTGTGTCCTGGGCCGTGGCCAAGGAAGTGAGGAATTTGGCAGAGGACTGCCAAAGAGAAAGGGTCAGCACCAACATGGAGGGGGCGTCCCTATCGGGCATGCCATGGCAGCATGAAGGCAAGGTGGGGGTGGGGAGCCGGGCGCCGGCCTGCTGTCGTTCAGTCAGAACATCCCAGCTTTGGGACGCTGGCTTCCAGCATAACTCTAGGAAACGAGGAGGAGCAAGGGGACACTTGCACCCTCCCCCTGGAGGGAGTCACTGCATCTCCCTATCTCTGACCTGGCAGGACTAGTCTGTGGGCCTCAGCACTAGGAGGCCTGCACCCTGAGAACTCTAAGGCAAAAGCTGAGTCTGCGTCTCCAAGGAAGAGGGGCTACTGCCCTCTGGGCACCGCCCTCAGCCTTCTGGAATGCAGTAGTATGTCAGGATGGCAGCTGCTGAAGAGCAGGCTGGGGTCTGCTCGTTCCCCAAGGTACCACTCATCTCCCGCCCCAGGGAGGCCAGAGCAGAGAGATGCCAAGGAACCAGCTCTCTGGCTGAAAGAGAATGAGCAGGCCTAGGCCTGTGGGGGTCAGGTTGACGGGGCCGGCAGTGAGCAGATGGGAGCCTATGGGACGGCATCCCTGTGCTCTGGGCTCTTCAGTCTCTACTGTGAGTCTGACTGGCAGGGCCAAACACTCTCGGGATTCGTTGGTCCCTGGGAGGGCAACGCAGAACCTCACCTCAGAAGGGGACCTCTGAGGGCAGAGGATGAGTGGGTAGGGAGGTGGGTGGAGAAGAGAGAGACGCAGAGTCCCTACAGGACAGGGTGTCTGCACAGCAGCAGGGGGAGCCCTGGCCCCAGGCCCATGCAGCGGGTATGGCCTCTGACCTGGAGTCAGGGACAGGAGCAGACCCCACCCAGGGTCAGCAGAGGGCACGAAGATGGGTGGGATTCGGAGAATTTATGGCAAAACGCATCTGGTATAGAAAGGAGGCTCAATTTTGGAGTCAACTCAGAGCTCGACGTGAAGACTTGGCAGCTCTGAAACCTTCACCTCTCTCAAGCGCCACTTTCTGGTTTGAAACTGGGGAAGAGCACAGCTGTGCTAGGAGGATTCACCGCAAGGAGAGGTGGGGCTGCTCACCCAGGGCCAGGCCTGGTCCTGAGTATTATCCCCACAGCTCCCCGCGGAAGGGCATCTAGCTCCTCTTGGCAGGTGACACAAAAGGGAGGTTCACCAGGGCAGAGCCGGGGTTCAGGCCCAGATGCCCCCTGATGCTGGGAACGTGCCTACCTCAGCCTGGCCCCCAGATGGTGCTCAACCCACCATCCTGCTCTGCAGCCCAGCCCCCCCTCCGCCTCCATCCGAACACAGGGTCTCTACGTGGGAGCTGAGCACCCACCCAAAGTCCCCATCCCCATCACAGCTTGTAGAGGCTGTGCTGCTCGCACGGCCACCTGCTCTAGGAGTTGGTCTGGGCCTGGCCTGACGCCCTGTCCCCTTGGCCTCAGCACGGTGGGTTGGGCTGGCTGACACTCAAAGGAGACACAGGCAGGCAGGCACCACGAGGCCTTCCTAGAAGCCCACTCGATAGATATGAAGCATTTTCTTGGCGGGCTGATCCAAAACTCTGGCCTCCTGCACAAAATCAGGCTGGAAGCTGGCTGCCTTGGGAGCAACAGTCCTCGGGGTGCATTCACTCCGGTCCCCCTTGTCCTCCACGACTCCAGGCCCTGCTACCCACTCCCAGCTTCTGCCACACGCCTCCCACCTAGAACCCGGGCACCCAGCAGGACCAAGGAGAGGGACCTGACCACCTGTGACACTGAATTCTGGGCCACACCCACTGCCACAAATAGGGCCAGACCTGCTGTACACCGCCCCCCACGGAGGTGATGGCAACCCCCCGGGGACAGATGAGCCGACTACTCGGAGAGGCCCGGTGACCGCCCAGGCCGAACGAGGGGCGCTGAGCCCAGGTCTGTCAGCACCAAGGCCTGTTCTTGTCCACGACCCTGCACGGCCGCTCTCAAACGGAGCAGACAGGATTCCCGTTTCCTCAGTAACTTCAGGGGGCAGGGACTCCCCGGCACTAGCAGCAGAGCTGCTGATTCTCTGCGGTGCGGACCCCCAGGGACCTTCTGTGGTCAGTGTCATCTCCTGAACACCAGAGGGCACCCCAGAGTGCCATGAGCGGGCACACTTGCCCCCAGGCAGCAGAGCCCTGCTCTACAACCATCCGGGCTTCGGGCTTCGGCCTCACTCGGTCCCTGCTGTCAGGGACGGTGGGGGTGGAGGCAGGACACCCACACCAGCTAAGAGCACAGACAGACAGCGCTGGGTTCAAATCCCAGCTCTGCCCCCTAAGTAGCTCTGCGGCCTGAAGGGACAAGCTCGTGCACTTCAGTGTGGAACCTTTCTCACGGGTCACGGTGCGGAAGAAATCAGCTCACACGTGTACTGTGCTCCCAACAGTGCCTTGCAGTAGGTGCTCCCCCGGGGCCCACCTGCGTGCTGACAAAGCAAGCTCAGACAGGAGAGTGACCTGCTCAGGCCACACGACGCAGGGGACTCAGGCAGGTCTGCGGCCCAAGCCTTGACTGCAAGCCCCCTCCCGGCCTCTCCTTTCCCGCCCACAGGCCTGTGCCATGCACCAAAGAGGGACAACCACTACCCCCCAGCTCCACCACAGCCCTCCCACCCCGCAGTCCTCGCCCGATGGAGGCTCTGTGGGGAATTAGTCCTCCAGGCTCTGAGGAATGTTCCTTTCTCTTCACTTGCTGTCTAGACTACTCCGTTTTTCAATCCGGCTTCCCAGCAGCCTCCAAGATGAGCCCTAATTAAATTCCCATAAAACCACAGGCAGAAATGCTCCCATCCGTGGTGTGTACTTCCCTCCCCAGGGAGGCCTGGTGTCCCGATGGCTATCTGTCACCTCCAGAGCACCTGTCACCCACCTCTGTCATCGGCTCTGAAGGGTCTCTTGAGCCCTCTGTCCTGTGGCCTGATGCCCTCCATCAGCCACTGCCCACCCCCACCCCCCGGGCCAAGAAGACCAGCCTGTGTCCTCCAGCCACAGTACAGTTTCTCTTGAACTCTTGGCCAGTTCAGGAGCCAGCTACAACCTTGCCCAGAATCGCTCAGCCTGGGGTGGCAGAGCCAGGCCTTTGTTTCGGGGCTTCCATCTCAAAATCTTGGCCCTGTACAGCGAAGCAGGTGGCAGGGAGAGAAAAGGCCTGCAGATGCGTGCTCGGCAATCACGACTTGTTGACCCAGCCTCCCCTGCCCCCACCCCAAGACCGTACCAACTGTACCAGGCAATGTTCCATTTCTGGGAGGTTCCTGCCCTTGGTTTACACTGGATCCAGGTTCAGTGGCATCTGTGCCTCTGGCTAAGGGGTGTGGGTGCAGCCCCGCCCAGAAACAGTCATCTATTAGAGAACCCTGTGGCCCAGAACGCTCTGGGCGGGGGTCACTCTGCAAGCCTAGTGACCTCACGCTGCTTTGAGCTGCTCTGTGGAAGAACTTACTGCTAACGTCACAGGCTGAGGCCACAGCCCCCAGCCAGCTGGAGGAGGAAAGGTCATTCCAAGAGTCATTCACCCATGGATTCCCCAGGTAGCAACCCACTTCTCAGAAGGTGAGACGGCAGACAACTAGCTCTCCCTCGAAACTCATTCTCCCCTTTCTTCCAGTGAAAAAGCTCCCAAATTTTAGCTGGGCACATGGCTGCCCAGAATAGAGCCCACATTTCCCAACTCCCTTACAGCTCAGTATGGAACTCGGTCCTGGCCAATGATGTGTGGACAGAGCACCATGTTGTGGCTTTCAGAGCTTTTCCTTAAAAGATAACTAGGGCTACCTCCCCTTGCTTCCTTTTCCTCAGCTCCTCCTGACCCTTATGTCTAGACCCTGGATGTGATGGCTGGAGTTTCAGCAGCACCACCGTGGACCAGGAGGCTCACATCACAGAATGATCAGCTGGAAGAAGTCTGGGTCCTTCCTCTGGGCTTTTCTGAGAGAAATGAGGTTCTATCTCATTTAAGCCACTGTTATTTCAGGTCTCTGTTGCTACAGCAACTTGAGTGGGGGGTCCCTGAGGCAGAGAAAAAATCCTGCCTCCCTCCAGGCTCTGAACCAGAAAAGGATGAATGTTGGGAGCATGGAACCAAGATGGTGCCGAGGTACTCAGATGGGGAGCTGGGGGCTCCAGGCAGCAGCCCTCACCTGTTTCCACAGCTGACGCTCTGCATGGAGACAGCGTGCACCCCTGCTCCAAATGCTCCGCCGCTATTCCTGGAAGACCCCCACCCCCACCGCAGAGCAGGGAGCCCCGGGCACATCCCCGCAGCAGCCGCCTAGGCTCTCTTGAGGCAGGCAGAGCCCCCTTGGCATGAAAGACAGTGAGTGACGCCCTGAGGTCTCCAGCAAGCCCCTTCCTTCAACGCGAAAGCAGTGTCACTTGGACTGCTCTAATTGTCTGGGGAACTTACAGGGTAATTATGGCCATTTACAGCATGCTTAACAGGGCTGCCTCCAGGAATAGCAGAAGTGGGGCGGAGGAGTGCTGGGGATGTGGGGATGTGCCTCCCAGAGAAGGTTCTCTGCATCTTCAGGGAGGAGCAGCCCCGGCTCTGGGAGGCTGGAAGGTGAGAGCCAGCACTGCTCCCATAAGAACAGCTGTGGGGGTGGGGAGGGGGTCAGGAAAAGGCTCCAGGAAATCCCAGCTTCTGCCCACCCTCCTGGAAGAATACCAGCGCAGCTCGGTGTGCACGATAAGGAAAATCCAGGGCGCAGCGGTCACGGCCCACCCACAGAACAATTCCTGCTGGCCTAGGCCCAAGCCTGCCATTAGGGTTCTACAGTCAACACGTTCCTGCCCAGCATGGAGGGGGCTTCCCCACCCCCCATCCCCATCCTGCAGGCAACTCCTGAGCTGAGGACACCTGAGTTTGAGGTTTCTTGAACCCAGCAGAGTGGAGGCTGATTCTCTCCCCACTGGGGGTCGGTCACCAGCCCCTCACACGTGTGGCTCAGTGTGGGTGACCCTTACAACAGAATATAGGTAATGGCCATTAGAACCTGTCTCCAGGCCATGTCTGCACTGATCTAAAATGTATGCTCATGTCCTCACTCACCAGCTCACACTCCTTCAGTGGGTGGAAGTGCCCAACTGCACAAGGCATTCCAAGTGCCCCACACTGACCCAATGGTCTGTGAGGCATGCACAAGCACCCCACGCCACAGCCATGTCCCACTTTGCTCATGCCACTGTCCTGTCTGGGAGGCCCAGGCTGCCACCGCAGTCTTGCCCACCAGGGACAGTCCTGTTTCCTGTGCACACTGCAGTCCGATCCGTCACCGGTCCCCCGCTCCCCGACTGTACACACTCACACTCCAGGCCCCCGCTCCTCCTTGCCCGCAGCCCTGATTCTCTACCAATGAAAACTGAGAGAGACCCCAAGATCAGTCCCTTCCATCATAATGGGAGATGTGCCAGCAGCTGCCATTCCCAGGGGACATCATGAGCCAGGATCCATGCTAAGTGCTCATCAGATGTCATCCCGGTTATCTCAACTGCAGGCCCGGTGGACAAACCACTTATTGTCAACATCTGAACAGAGAACAGGCAAAGCTAGGTCAAGGGACTTGGCCAAGGCTACATGGCAGCAAGAGCCCAGATTCAGATATGACCTCAGTCTGTCTCCCCGCAAAGCCTGCACTCTTTGCTCTGAAAAAACTCTCCCAGCGGTGTCCTCCCTGACCCCATCAGTACGTATCACTCTTCTTGTGGACTTGAGGACACGAGACATGGCTGCTGACCTGCAACTCCTCCCACGACTCGGCCCTTCTTATCAGGATCGGATTCATCTCCTGTCCCGTCACACACAGTTGGTGTCCAATGCACACAACTCCTGGGAAGGGGTGGATTTCCTTTCCAGAACCAAAGTTTAGCCAGAACATCCCTACAGAGATCTTCCTTCTCATCTGAAGGTTCTAGTCGGACCCGGGGAAGGAATGCAAAGGGAAGGGAAGTTGACATCATCACTGACCATTCCAGGCCCAAGGGGGAAAGGATGCTGGCATGCTGAAAAGGCCTGCCGTCTGGGGGCCACCCAGGAAGGTCACGCTTCATGCCACCTGCTGAACGCCAGGCACCCTCAGAAACAGGCCTCGAGACCCCTTCCAGGACAGCCAGGTCCAACACCCAGCTCTTCCATAGGGTATGTTCCTTAGAGAAGCAAGGAATCGCCAACTCTCCTGGCCAAGGTCCATGCCGCCAGGTGCTTACTAGATGCAGGGCCCTCTGGCCGCGGACACGTAAGTTAAGCTTAGGGGCTACGAGCTGACAGCCCAAGTCGGGGAGACCCGGTGGGATGCTGCCTCTGTTACGCACAGGCTGTGCGATGTCGGCCCATCTGCTAGCCTCTCAGTCTCCCCTACTGTCTGCAAAACAGGGAAGACACCCACTTCTATGGGCACCGGAAGAGAGAAGGCAAGGAGAAGGCTTAACCTTGCAAACAGGCTGCCTCTGGTCTGGTGAGCCAAACTCTTCCCACCGGTCCCACCACCACACGAAACAAGGGCAGGCCAAGCACCCCCCAGGTCAAGGGCCAGGGTAGGCCACACTCATGGTCTGGATGGCAGGAGTGGGGGCTGCCTCTCCCGCTCCTTAGGTGGATCTTCACACGGCCCCAGGACACAGGCAAAGCACTTCTCCTCAGAATTAAACAACTCTCAGCAGGGACACGCCTGGGCCAGGCAAAGAGAACTAGGTTACTGTTAACATGAATCTTTCCCAAAAAGCCCTTCTCAGGGCGCCTGGGTGGCTCAGACGGTTAAGCGTCTGCCTTCGGCTCAGGTCATGATCCCAGCGTCCTGGGATCGAGTCCCGCATCGGGCTCCCTGCTCCTTGGGAGCCTGCTTCTCCCTCTGCTTCTCTCTCTCTGTCTCTCATGAATAAATAAATAAAATATTAAAAAAAAAAAAAAAAAAAAAAAAGCCCTTCTCACATAAACAAACACCTTGGGAAGGCAGTCCAACTCCTCTGGAGCGGCCCGGCCCAGGAAGGTGGGCAGAAAGAGTCCTCAGAGACAAGGGGATGTTGCTGGCTGGAAAAGCGCCTGCAGCTAAGCGGGAGGCTCCCGCCCTCGGGAACAGAGCGTACCCCACGAGGTCCAGCCGCCACGTCACACATCTCCATGTGTTTGATTAAAGGCCCTTCAATCTCCTTGCCCAGTTACGTAACTCCCCTTCCCTGCCCACTGCTCCGCTATTCTACACACTCTCCTGCTCTCGAACCGCTGTGTTGTCGGGACACTTCATCACTCTGTGGGCTCAAGACAACAAAACAAAACCGTCTTGAAGTGCTTGCAGACGCTCTGTCTCCCAAAGAGCACCCTGGGGCTTTTATTTCCTAACTCTGCTGGGCAGAGGAGGAGAGAAAAAGGCCCTCCCCAAAATGTGTGCCCCCGGGGAATTCAACCCCTTCCTGCCCCAAAGGGTTTAAAAAAGATCAGACACCCCGTCCTCCCCCTTCCCCGCCATGCAACGACCACCCTGTCCCTGTGGAGGTGGGCCACCTGCCATGGGGGCCAAGCCACGTGTGTCCGTACCTTTCATGAAGGCCTCGATCTTCCGGATGAGCTCATAGGACTTGGAGCGGTCGAGCAGGGTCCTGATGGCAGGAAGGGGGTCCAGGACAATGGTCTCAGGGTGCGCATCGATATATTCCTGAAAGGAAAACACACCTCTTCCGGTTGGAGGCGGGAGGCTGAGGCAGAAACGAGGTTTCCGCAAGATTCCATCCCACGCACCCTCACGGCATCCACCCCCCTCCCCTCCCTCCCTCCACCAACCCTGACTTCGGACTGGGGCTTCACACTGGCTGGGGAGGATCACGTGACGCTGGTTAGACCAATCAGCACCTTCCACCCTGGCCACTGGCTCCAGAAGAGGGCACGTGACCCGAGTCGGTCCAATCAGACGCAGGCTCAGAGCTCTTGCCCGGGATGCTGGGACAAGACCATTCTCTCCCACATTGAGGGGCCCGGGCAGCTGGCAGCAGTCACCCTGAGATCTGAAGGAGAAGCCTGACAAAGCTAAAACTGAGAAAGGGAGGCCAGAGTGAGAAAACAGAGCTGACAAAAGGAGCGCAAGCAGGTTCCGGTCAGCTTGTTTGGCCCCCGGATAGAGCCTCGACTGAAACCAGCCTGCTGCCCGTATGGATGACACTCGAGGAGAGTGGCCCAGCACCCTGCACGGATAAGGATTGTGGGGCAGGGCCAGCGAGAGCGGAACCAATGCTGGGATTCAGGAGAGGGAGGGTAGAAGGCAGGATGAGAAACCAGCCCTGAGGTACCCCTGCAACATGCTTCTTCACCTCCCACTAGCTTCCGGGTAGACTGCGAACATGCAAGCAGGGCTGTGACCGAATCAGCCTTTAAGGAAGTTAGGATCTCCTTGGGGAAATAACGCTAAGGCACATGAGGAACGAGAAACTACCGTCTCTAACAAAATTCAACAAGAGACTGGGCAAAATGTCTCCAGGAAAGGAACACAAGGATCCCGGCCCTGCCACTTGGCACCTCTGTGACTACGGGAGCCCAAGCCACATCAGTGGGCCAGAGCAGCTCAGCAGGCAGATGCAGTAAATGGGACCCTCCGCCTGGCCCCCGAACACTGATTCTAAGAACAAAAATATGGAATTCTGGAGTAACAAGAGAGGGGCTCAGACAACCAGCTGTTGTTATTGTGAGCTGAATTGTGTCCTCAACAGATCTGTTCAAGCCCTAAGCCCTGGTGCTTGTGAGTGTGACCTTATTTGGAAATAGTGTCTTTACAGATGGAAGCAAACTAAAATGAGCCCACACGGGATTAGGATGGACCCTAATCCATTGACTGGTATCTTTAAGATGGGGGAAATCTGGACAGAGACACACAGGGAGAAGGCCATCTGAAGACAGAGACAGTGATTAATGTCATGCCTGCCGAGGACCACTGGCCACCGCCAGAAGGCAGGAAAGCAGCATGGGCCAGATTCTCTCTCGGTGCCTCCAGAAGGAACCAACCCTGCAGACACCTTGACTTCAGACGTCTAGCCTCCTTAACTGTGAGAGGAAAAAAAATCCCTGTTGTTTTAAGCCACCCAGTTTCTGGTGCTTTGTCAAGACCACCCCAGGGAATGAATACACCAGCTTAATTCATCCCCCTGCCCACCCAGTCTACAAGATCAGTCTGCAAGGTCAGCAAAGGCCAAGAAAAAAGCCACAATGCTTCTTTTCAAATCAGCCTTATCAACAAAAAAGAAAGCGCCATTTGGAATTACTCTTTTTTCCGGTGAACCTATTTTGGTTCCTAGTAATCATTTTTAAGAGCTCTCAACACAAAGCAGAGATTTATATCTCCTCCTCCTGTGAAATGTGCTCCCCCCTTGTGTTTCATACCAGAGTATCTGGTTATGGGCTCATTTGTATCTTTTTCTTTGAATGTTTAAAAAAACTTCTCTGTCCCTAATGGGTGGACAGTACATGCCCATGGGGAGCCCTTCTTCCCATCCTCACACCCATGAACTCTGTGGGGCCAACACACTCTTGGCCCCTCTCCCTGCACACCCATCCTATAGATACAAACACAGAAGAGAAGCCACCTTCCTCCTCCTCCCGAGAGAGGCAGCCATCAGCAAGTCAGCTCAGTTCCTGGCCCACTTCCCTGCTTATACAGAACAAGCCTGGCAGCTGATGTGGGCGAGTCCACGTTTGCCACCCACTGGAGCCGTGAAGACAAGCTGAGAAGTGTCTTTAAGGAAGGTTTATCCAAAACTGCCTTCACGCCAGGGGCCATGCCCAGCTCTACTCTCTCCAGCCTCAGCCTCGTGTAAGTGCCTACATCTCTCCATGGCAGGCTCCCCATCAGCAACTATCCCCTGTCAACACTGTTCCTTTGACCCAGGTCTACACTGCCTCAAGAGTAGGTCATTCATGAGACACCAAGATTCCTGCATACATATGAAATCATATTACTGTCTTCATGTTAAAAGGTCATCCACACAACAAACTACACATCATTCACAGTGCTCAGGGCATCGTGCAGAGTACTAAAGACACACGAATAAATGAAAGTTTTCTAGGCTTTGCCCTACTGGATCTATAATCCTGGCCAATGAATTCATGTTCTGGGTTATGACCTGAAAGTACTGAACTGTCCCCACACCCCCTGTTCCTCCCCTACCCCAACATGCCAGGAAGCAACCTGGTACAGAGGGAAAATGAGGGCCCAGGACTCAAGAAACCCAGGTTCCCACTGTTACCACCTTCCAGGGTCACCCTGGGCAGGCCACTCGGCTTCTCTGGGCGTCAGTTCCCTCATCTGTGACTTAAAAGCCTAAACTGGAAAAACAGAGGACTGGTGATTACGGAGGCAGGCTTCGGGGCCACACATGGGGGCTGTTTTAGAACTAGATGGACAGCCACCTGCTGGAGGCATGACAGAGAACGCTTGCTGCCTTCCTTCTGGAAGGAGGCAGTATCAGGGATGCAGGCTTCGATGGGCTGGCCCAGGTCTCCCCAGCAAGTGCGTCCCCTCAAGTCCAGACATACTCCTTCCTCCCCCTCGAAAATCCCGCCCCCCCCTCCCCCCCACCCAGTCCCAAGAAGAGTATCTGAGTAGTTGCTGGATCTGGTTCCACTTTTATGCGTTAGGGCAGTGACCTTTAAAGAGAGAACTCCAAATCATTAAGACATGAATTTAAGCCAAACTCATGAGGGAAAGAAGTTAGAAAAAACCAAGGGGGAAAATATCTGACAAGCAGGCGCCAACAAGCTTTTGACCCAGGATGAAAGCATCAGTATTAACAGAAGAATTATTCCTAAACATGATCTCTTTCGGGACAAGGACAGAGAGGGCAAAGAAAGAGTTTTTCCAATCACCCCGCTATCCACAAGTGGATTTCCTTCCAAGCCTTTCAGCTTATCTATTGTACCACAGGCCTCATGCATTTTTCACAAGACTCTTAGAATTACCAAACAAATTGCTGGAAGGGTGAGCGCCCTGTACCATTTTATCACCACTCAGAAGAAGAAAGGCCCAAACGGTCTCCATGGCAAATGGTAAACACATGTTCCTTTAGAGCGCCTGCCGCATAACACCTACAAAGGGAGCCTGGACCTTAACAAGGGGGAGCCCGGCTTGAAGCAGACTGAAAAGGGGGGAGAGCAGAGACAGACAGCCCTGGTCAGAGGGCCAGGAGGAGGGCTAGAGAACACAGACTATTGAGGGGATGAAGGGGAAGAGGCCAGCCAGGTGCCCCCCCCCCCCCCGCCCCACTCCCAGGCCCAAGGGATGATGATGCCAAAAGGGACGCTGAGCCCTCTCTGCTGGGCTGGGGGAAGTCAACGTTTCCCCACTGAGAATGTGAGCCAAATGAGAGGACCAGGATAGGATGAACCCCACAGATCCCATTTCCTCTGCAGTTCCATTTATGGACAGGAAATGAGCAGGGAGACACAAGAGTTTGCTCTTATCTAACAGAAAATGCAGGCAGAAGTCCCAAGTTCAAATCCTGCCTCTTCCACTTACCCTATGTCTATGAAAAAGAAACTGCAGTTTATCTCTGAGATTCTGTTTCCTCGTATGCAAAATGTGCATTTTTTCCTCCAAAGACTCACCTAATCTGAGAGAGAGCGCGCACGCGCGCACATGCATGCATGCACACAGTAGGGACAGAGGCAGAGGGTAAGGGAGAAAGAGAATCTCAAGCAGACTCCCCGCTGAGCACGGAGCCTGACCCGGGGGGCTCCATCCCCTGACCCTGAGATCATGACCTGAGCCCAAATCAAGAGTTGGACACTTAAACTGACTGAGCCACCCAGGCACCCCTGCATTTTATTTCATTTTTTTAAGGATTTTATTTATTTATTTGACAGAGAGACAGTGAGAGAGGGAACACAAGCAGGGGGAGCAGGAAAGGGAGAAGCAGGCTTCCCGCCGAGCAGGGAGCCCGACGTGGGGCTCGATCCCAGGACTCTGGGATCATGACCTGAGCCAAAGGCAGACGAGCTTAACGACTGAGCCCCCCAAGTGCCCCAAGGCACCCCTGCATTTTAAATAAAACCTATCTCAGGGAGCTGCTGTGGGCAACAAGACCCGGACATGAAAGGAGTTGGTTGACAGAAAAACAAAGAGGATTCTCATGATTGGACAACATGTGGATTCTCGGCACCAAATGTGACCCAAGGTCTCTGAGCTCATCCTGCCGTGCCCCATGCAGCAGACTGCGGGGCAGGCCAGCCCTGCACCTGCGGCGAGCAAAAGGGCTCTTCTGGCCGGGATCACCCCTCCTGTCGACGCCCAGAGCACCGCACAATCCCCTAGCCGGCGGCAGGCCAGGCTGTAGGGCGCACCCCTCTGTGGACAGGTCCTGGCAGAGCCCACAGTGCCAGCCAGCTCCTTCCGGGGGTAGCGAGAAGTGCCTGTGCCCAATTCCCGCCCCCTCAGTTCTCCGAGGTCGTGGACGTTCTGGCCCACTCCCCCAAAACACTGCAGGCCCCTTTTTAGAAATGGGTTATTCATTTTTTAGAGCTGCATATTGAAATGATTTACAGATTAAATACGACGCGTGGAATTTGCCTCAAAGTAACCAGGCACGGGGGATGGTGAGAGAAGGAGGTGAGGCAGAGCGAAAACGAGAGTGGTCATAAGTCGCTAACTCGTGAAGCTGGGTGGCGGTACGGGGGAGGGTGTTGCAGCATTCTCTCAGGTATTTTTAAATTTCTGTAACAAAATAATTGGGGACAGAATGGAGGGAAGGGGTGAAGTAACCAGGTCCTCCCTTCCTTCAACCGCACACACCCCTGGTTGTGCCAGAGCCCGATTCAAACACCAACACTATCTTTCCAGAAGGAGTAAGAGGCAGCCAGCCAGATGGGAAACACAGTGAGAGATTAATTATGGAAAAGATAATAAATAAAAATAATCATCACCGTAATTTTTAAGTAATAGCAGCCACCATTTACCTAGGACCGGCTGGGCTACATGCACACTGCTGAGAAAATATTCCTTATTTTAAGCACTTCTTTTTTTTTATTTTTTATTCTTATGTTAATCCCCATACATTACATCATTAGTTTTAGATGTAGTGTTCCATAATTCATTGTTTGTGCATAACACCCAGTGCTCCATGCAGAATGTGCCCTCCTCAATACCCACCACCAGGCTAACCCATCCTCCCACCCCCCTCCCCTCCAGAACCCTGTTTGTTTTTCAGAGTCCATCGTCTCTCATGGTTTGTCTACCCCTCCGATTTCCCCCGCTTCATTCTTCCCCTCCCGCTACCTTCTTCTTCTTCTTCTTTTTTTTTTTTTCTTAACATATATTGCATTATTTGTTTCAGAGGTACAGATCTGAGATTCAATAGTCTTGCACAATTCACAGCGCTTACCAGAGCACATACCCTCCCCAGTGTCTATCACCCAGTCACCCCATCCCTCCACCCCACCCCCCACTCCAACAACCCTCAGTTTGATTCCTGCGATTAAGAATTCCTCATATCAGTGAGATCATATGATACATGTCTTTCTCTTTTTGACTTATTTCACTCAACATAATACCCTCCAGTTCCATCCACGTCGTTGCAAATGGCAAGATCTCATTCCTTTTGATGGCTGCATAATATTCCATTGTATATATATACCACCTCTTCTTTATCCATTCATCTGTCGATGGACATCTTGGCTCTTTCCACAGTTTGGCTATTGTGGACATTGCTGCTATAAACATCGGGGTGCACGTACCCCTTCGGATCCCTACTTTTGTATCTTTGGGGTAAATACCCAGTAGTGCAATTGCTGGATCATATGGTAGCTCTATTTTCAATTAAGCACTTTTTTTAAGCATGTTTTAAGCATGTCCTTTAATATAAAAATCCTATGAGGTGAAGCCTCAAACTATAGAACTCTTAGAAGAAAGCACTGGTGTACATCTTCATGGCCTTGAATCAAGACAGTGGTTTCTTAGATATGATACCAAAAGAAAAAAAGAAAAAAGAAACTATATCCTTGACATTAAGGAGCTTCTGTGAGTCAAGGACACCACCCGCCTCAGACCTGGCGCAGAGCCTCACCTCATGGCACCCATGACCCAGCCGCTAAAAGGCCACCAGCCAGGCACAGCCTAACCTCTAACCTCCATGGCAGGGTTGGGCAACTCAGGCCCACTGGACAGTTCCTGCAATCTGCCCTGTCGGGGTGGGGGACCTGGGATAGAAGCAGCAACACCACACGGAGCACTGGAAGCGCCTTCTCCTCTCTAGGCCTCTTCCTCCTCTGTAAGGTGAAGGCCAATCCTGTGAAAAGGTTACATGCACGGGGGCCGGAGGCGTCGAGACCTGGGGTAGAATCCTGCCTGCCCCCCTGTGATTCCGCCTCCAAGAGCCTCAGTCCTCATCTGTTAACTGGACACTGGCACAGCTCCTACCTCACAGGGTGTTTTAAAAGAAACAGATTTATTGAGATAAATTTCAGATACCATGCAACTTACCCACTTAAAGCTTACAATCCGGGCGCCTGGGTGGCTCAGTTGGTTAAGCGACTGCTTTCGGCTCAGGTCATGATCCTGGAGTCCCTGGATCGAGTCCCGCATCGGGCTCCCTGCTCGGCAGGGAGTCTGCTTCTCCCTCTGACCCTCCCCCCTCTCATGTGCTCTCTCTCTCATTCTCTCTCTCTCAAATAAATAAAAAATCTTTAAAAAAAAAAAAAAAAGCTTACAATCCAAGGATTTAATATGTTGACAGAGTTGTGCAACCATCGGCACAGTTAATTTTAGGACATTTTCATCACCTCAAAAAGAAAAAAAAAAAAAATCTCATACCATTTAGCTATTAGCTTCAATTCACCCATTCCCTCCAGCCCCTGGAAATCACTTTTTGTCTCTACAGACTTGCCTATTCTGGACACTTCATATAAATGGAATCAAATGCGGTCCTTTGGGACTGCCTTCTTTCACTTAGCATAACGTTTTCAAGGATCATCCATGCTGTGACACGTGGCTGAATAATATTCTACTGTGTGGATATACCGGATTTGTTTATCTGCTCATCAGGTGCTGGGCATCTGGTTTGTTTTCAGCTTGGGGTTACTACGAATAACGCTACTATGAACATTTGTATACAGGTTTTTGTGTGGACTAATGTTTTCATTTCTCTTGGATCATACACCAGATATTCTTAGGGTAAGAATGCAAAAGATCACAAAACTTCTCAGCTGCTCAAGCGTGGATGTTTTAGGTAGCAATCACAGCAATCCACCACGGTATACAAAATAAACCATTTTTCTGGTTTTCAAAAGCTACAATCATACAAAATGCTAGATGTGACTCTCAAAGCAATCTCTGTGGTCTATAGAGTAAACAACTATATTTTTATTCCCATTTTATAGATGAAAAAACCGAGTCTCTGAGAGGCAAACTGACCGGCTCAAGGTCATACAACCAGCTGGGGCTTTGCGAGGATTCAAAACCACCCATTGCAACGTCAACCCCAAGGCCTCTGCAGCACACCCTGTCACCTACACCAAGTCACGTGGCTAAAGTGCTTTTTAAGTCCCAGAAAAGTCTAAGGACCCATTTCGAACCCAAGTGCTGGACAACCTGTGCACAACTCAGTTGGGCGGGTCTAGAACAGGAAAGAGAGGACCAAAGCCTGGGGCCAGCAGTGGGGGGTTGAGAGTGAAGAGGCTGGGAGCTGCCCAGACCTCCCGTGGACCAAGCAGTCTCTACCGGGTCTCTGGGAGGCCGGATATCTGAACGAAGGCTTCCTGAGTATTTGCACTTACAGAGAAATCTTAGTGAGCACTGCGGTGAGAATGAGCCCCGCCTATGTTCTGGGACTCTCCATCTCCAGGGAGGTGGGACAGGAAGTGGCATGGTGAAGGCCAAAAGGAGTCACATGCAGGGCTGGGTGAGCTAAGTGCCAGGCTCCCCTGCCAAGCATTCTGCACGTTAACCTGAAGGCTGGAGGGAGAGGCAGAGAAGCTTTCTAGGAGGAGAACCAGAGGACTGAAGTAAGTTCCAGAAAAACCCTGCTGGCCAGGAGTGGTGTGAGAGGACCAGGCTGGAAGCCATTCATGGAACAGGGATTTGAGAGCATTCAACTTGTTGGAGAAAGTTCATCTTCTAGTTTGGTAACCAGCCTCGTTCCTTCCAGAGTCCCTGTTCCCTACCCCCCACCCCCAGGAAGAGGTCATGTGAGAGGATGGCAGGTCCTCACTGGGAGTTGAAAGAGAAAGAAGGGACAGGGCAGGTCGGGCAAAGGCAGGGAAGGAGTGGGGAGCCCATGAGTGGCTCTAGGAAGCAGCTCTGCTCTACTGTCTGATCTGGTTGCAGATACGCGGTGTACCTGGCTTGCAAAATTCATGAAGCCGCTCGCTTATATGTAGTTTTCTGTGTGTGTGTTCTCTTCAACGTATTTAAAAAAAAAAAAAAAAAAAAAAGAGGAAGAAAGAACAAAGGCACTGGACTACACAAACAGTAAGGACCTGCTCCCGTCCCCGCTCTGCAGTGTGGCCTGCCTTGCACTTATCCTCTCTGGGACTCTAGCCTCCTATGTAGATCAAGGATGGAAAAGGGGGTGCCATCCACTACACTTCCCCAGGGCCGCAGCAGCCATCACTTGGGGATCGTGACAAACTTTGGTGCTAACCCCAATGGGATTCAGAATCCTGACCATCACTTGGTTCCAGAAGTTAGATAAGCATGGGCATTCAAGGCGAGCCCCACACACCAGGCACAGAACAAACACACCAGGCTGATTCCTAAGACCCCAGCAGTCAGAGTGTGTGTGTTTCCATTAGTGCTTAGTCACCAAACAAATGCTGGCAAAGACCAGACATTTCTTCCCTGGGGCTGTCAAAAATTACTCACCGGGCTTTTATGGGAAAAGAGGTAACCTTGGGCTTACTCAGCATAATCTCCCTCCTTCTGACTCTTCCTGAGAGCACAACCCAAGCCCAGCCCTTCCAGCTGATGGCCACAAAGGCTGGCCTTTCAACTCCCTCCTTCCACACCAAGTGGTGGGTGAAAGACAGGAAGCTTCCAGTTCCTAAAGTCTTAACACTGTGATGGAGGTCCTGGCAAGATGCCAGAAGGAGTTATTATTAATAATTACAGCAATAATGGTGATGATACCAGCTAACTTTTCCTGAATGCTCACCAAGTACTGGACAGTGTTGTACACACTTTCAGGAACGGACACACTTATTCCTCAAAACAACCCTATGCAGTAGGTCCTATTAGCAGCCCCCTTTGACAGATAGAGAAACTAAAGCTAAGCACCTCAGGACCTGGCCCAGGCTCTCCCAGTGAGGAAGGGGCCAAGATGGCATCTGACCCAAGCCATCTGGTTCCAGAGCCCTGTAGTCAGCAAAACAAGGCATGGGGAGCCCTGGCTAAAGGAAAAGCATCTCAATTTTAGCGACAGCCAGAATTCCTCCTGTGCATTCTCTTAAAATGTATGTGAAAGAAAGAAAACTAGGTCTTTCTCATGGTCAGCCAACCCCAGCCTAGACCATGAAGCACACAGCACTTGGTGCCAGCACAAGGTAAGGCACCCAAGAAAAAATGGCAATGGAGCTTTTGCAAGTTCCTTTCCCAGAAGCAGAGTCACAGACAGTCAGACCTTGCAAGACCTAAGGTCTCTTAGTCCAGCCAGTCTTTTCAGAAAGGAGAAAGAAGTAGAAACTAGCCGGAGGTCACATGGTGAAGGGGCAGAAATGAGACCATGACCTCATCTGCTCCTTCTACCACCCCAGGGTCCGCCCTGGTTCATTCTACTCCCAAAGGTCCCAAGGAGCGACCACGGTGGGCCAGAGTCTCTGCTTCTGTTCCCGACCCTGGATCGAGACAAACTAACAACAACCAGAAGGAGCCACTCTTAGGAGAGTAAAGAAACGACATGACCAGATGCAAGAGCCCACAATGGCCTCTGGGATGAAGATCCACACAGCACCGAGGGAAGGATATGTGCAGGATTTTCAGGGCCGGCACGTGCTCGGCGCACAGGATGCCTGCAACGGACACCTGCTGAGTGAAGGAGTGGGACCAGCGGGAAGAGGACTAGTAGATGAAATGGTGTCACAGGCAATCATACCTTCCACGGTATGCTTCTGCAGAAAGTGAAACCCATTCCTGGGAGATCAGCTCCACATGAGGATGAGGTCATGAGCCATGCTGAGCAAAGCTTTCTGGGGAGGACAACTAATGAATCCTCTGGGCAGATTACTGAAGCCATGAAATCAACCACTGTTCATGGACATGAAATCAACTGAAGCCAGGGCCAAATGTCCCCCAGGCAAAGCCTTCCTGGCACCACCCAAAATACCTGTCTGTTCATTACACCTTACAGAAAACCACAGACCACAGAGAGTCCCGAGGAATTCATGCTAGACCCAGGTGTCTTGGTGCAACAGAATGTGCCAGGCAGCCTACCATGGCCCTAGCTAAACCAAAGCACCCATGGCTACTCAAGAATCACAGGCCAGGCATCTGAAGAGGTAGCCAGGTCTGGCACAGGACTGGGGCTAGAGATTCATGCAGCTAAACCTTGGGCCAAGGGAAGGTTGTAGCAGCATCCAATACATACCAGGGGCAAGACTGCCAAGTCCAGCCACACAGGATGCCATTCACAAAGTCTGCCACTGAGCTGTGCGGTACACAACCTATGTAACAGTCCCCGACCATCAGCCAAGGCCTATGCCTTCCAATCACTGGCTGACCACCTCTTTCCGCCCAGCAGCACCTGGCCGATCGCAATTCCAGCACAAGGACCCTAAGACACTGTGAAAGTTAAGGCAAAGGCAGTCAAGAAATTTGGGTTCAAGTCCTAACACTGCCATTAATTTCATGCATACTTCTGAAAGCCACTTAAATCATTTGTATCTCGGTTTTCTCACCTATAAAACAAGTAGGTTGGAATAACGCATTTTTATAACATCTTTCTGATTTTTTAAGTCCTAGGATTCTTGGATTCTGTGAAGCGATAAATGAATGAAAAAACCTCGTAGGGCCCTGGAGTCCAGGGCCTGCTGCCCTCAAGCATATGCACAGTGCAGTGACTGCAGAATCCAGTCTCGTTAGGATGGCAACATGCATGCCTACAACAGGAGAGGGAAGAGACTGAGCAGGCCAGGCACACGAACGACAGGCGGCCGATGGCTCCATGTCAGGGGCAGACATCAGTTCGCTAGCTCAAGCAAGACCACACATACCCGGACCGCCTCTCGGCGGAGCAGTTGCTACGATGACTCCCCAGTTCTCACTGACTCAGCCCTGGTATGTGGAGGGCACCTCCTCACCTGCCACATCCCTAGCTCTTCTAAAATGGCTCCTTGGGGAGAGCTGGGCTTCCATGTCCTCAGCCACCTTGGTCTTAATCAACCCTCATCTGTATTCTGGAGAGATTGTCAGTGTCTGAGCACTCAGCCTGAGGCCTCCCAGAAAGCATGAGGCCAGGCAGGGAGGGAGCCCCTGAAAGTGTGCGCACAGGCACGTGCATGTGTGTATGTGTGTGTGTGTGCGTATGTGTGCATGTACCAGAGTGGAGGCTCTGCAACTTCAGGCGGCCACAGTCCGCCCATCCCCACGGGGGCTCCTAAATGCAGAGATGTAGGGAGTGATCATGTTGCCGTATGGGAACGCGCAGGGGTGCGGGTTGGGGCACTAATCTAGCCATGGGGGGAGGGGAGCAGAAGGGGAAGAGAGAGGGTTTCCGGAGGCCCGTGTGGCTGAGCCACCAAGGGTCACCGGCATGGGCCACGAGGAGAACAGGCATTCCAGGCAGAGGGGACAGCACAAGCAAAGGCGGGGCGGGGGGGGGGGGGGGGTCGGCATGACCGGGCAGACATAGGTCTCAAAGAGGAGCTGACGTAAGGCAGAAAGCAGGGCAGACAGCTGGAGACACGGCAGCCAGGGAGTCTGGACGTGATCCTAAAGCAACAGGGTCCCGAGCCGAGGAGTGGCGGGGCCGGCTTTGAGTTTTGCAGTGACCCGTCTACTGGCATGCGAGGCCCAGGGGCTGAACTTGGAAGGGACAAGCCTGAGCAGCGTGTCTGACATGGAGCTGGCATTAAGAGACATGGGTGCCAGACTCTGCCATTCGGGACGGACCGAGATACTGCATGACCTCTGGCATGATTTGGCAGAGCCACCGAAAGGAAACTGATGCGCTCTGCCCCTCAGCCTAGTTGCTCTTCAGACCTGTTATTTAAACCCATGAGCTCAGGCTGGGGTAGTCAGGCCCTGACAGCACAGGGACTTCAGAAGAGAAGGGCAAGGTGTGAACACATGAGCACCAGACAGAAGCGAGGTGGCCTGGGGTCAAGGTCCAGACAGGCCGCGTGAGCCTGCCACAGACACTGCCCTCGCCAGGGCCCTGAGTACCAGCAGCAAACACAATGGGATGAGGGGACCGCTAGGGATGCACCCCCCGATATTCTAGAACTCCAGGCCAAATCAAACCGATGAGAAGAAGCATCTCCAAAAGTGATGGAACACGGACCACCTAGGGGTCGGTGAGAGTTTAACTGGTTCAACTTTATGGGAAGACACTGGGCACCAGCCCAAATCAACAATACATAAACTCAGCATTTCTATTTCCAGGTATTTATTCCACAGAATCCCCTCCGTGTGCACACAGACACGTGTATAAGGGCATTTCATCACTAAGGCATGTTCCAGAAACATCAACAGAGAGCTGGTTAAGGAAGGATTTAAGGTCAGTTAATGGAATACCATGTAGCCATTAAACAGAATGGGGTAGCCCGAAGGGCTGATGTGAAATCATTTTCAAGATCTACTGTCGGAACAATGGCTTTGTGTGGGGGGAAGGAAGACCACCTTTGTTCACATACACAGCAGCCTCTGGAAAGGCTCAGGGCCCCGGGGAACCGATGGCTGTGCCCAAGATGGGAAGTGGCTGGCTGGGCAGCAGAGGTCGGGGGAGACTCTGACATTACCAAAACCAGTCAGTCAGGACCACTGAGCACCATGCACAGATGACATGGGGAAAGCCAGGCCTAAGGAATCCACCCGAATCACGGGCCACGAGATGACGGTGATTCGCTGTCCCAGATGGGGCACGAGGTGGGAGAAACACTGGAGCATTCATGAAGGGCACACCAAGCTTCCACGGAGCAGAACACCAGCAATAACCACCCCCACCCCATCCCTGCTGATGAACAGAACAGTCACAGAACAAGGGGTTCGAATGGGACAAGGAGAAGTCGGAGGACCCAGGCTCCAGCCTCCGGAATGAGTTGTACAGACTCATACCACTGATGGGGCACGGGGGACCCCCTTTCCAGATGAGGGGAGGTGCTAAGACAGTGCCTGTGTGGGGTAGGCTGGGCCTGAACTCCCCAAAGACAGCAGGTTCTCCCGGGCGTGCGACTCCACAGGCCCGCCTCAGTGTCCCTGATGGGCACCCCCATCTGGAAGCCAGATGCCCCCCATGACTGTCGGTCCACCTGGGTCACCTTCCCAGATGGTCTCATGTCATGTGCCTTGCTCAGCCACCCAGCGAGCAGCCTGAGTACGACAGTGTGGTCCTGTGGGTGAGAAACTGTTGTTCACAGAGCAGACAGAAAAGTCCACGAAGAAATGGGCTCCCGCCAAAACATAACCCCAAATGCTGAGGAAGAAAGGGCTGGAAGTAAACAGAATGCTCTGTTATTTAAGATGGCAAATGCCTCCTCCCCGCCTTTCCCAGGCCCCCCGTGGAAAACAATCCCTCCCTGTCCCCAGCCTGCAGCACCAAACTTGTAAGCACTCTCCATCTCCCGTCAGCAGGAGGCTGGCACGGTGCCCGGCCAGACTGTTCACCTGACGAATGTCACATGCCCTATCACAGAGCCACGGCCCTACTCAGGTCCTCTGGAGCCGGTAAAAGGCCCTGTGGGGCTGGGTGCTGGTCAGAATGCATCCCCTCGCCGGCCGACGCTAAACCAGGACAGACTAGCATCTCCGTTCAGGGATCCCTGTGGGGGCCGGAGGGGGTCCCAGCAGTCACCTGGCCCAGCCGTCAGAGCTGGGCAGCTGAGCAATATGAGGACCAGACAGTGGCTGCCTGGTCCCCGGTCACACAGCAGTCAGGCCCCGCACTCCTTAAGCACCTGTCTTAACACCCCTGTGCGCCCCTGCCACACGCGGGCCCCCACGGGCACTCCCCCTTCATGCAAGCACCCCCATACATGCACAGGATGCTCGAGTGAGCTGTGGAGCTGAGCTGCCCCTGCCCTCGGGCCACTTCCCAGGATCAGGCCAGAGGCCTGCTCGGCCTGCCTCACCCGCCCACCCTCACCCAGCCCTCCAGCCAGAGTTGAACTCTCAGTTCCCAGAACAAGCCGAGGCCTCCCCAGAGCCCGCAGGCTCCCCGGGGCTTTGCTGGGTGTGCAAGTGTTACTCACAGAATTCAGGGTGCCCACACTGCTCTCAGTGGGCGGGGGCGGGGGGGGGGGTTGGGGGTGGAAGAGGAGTCATCGGGAACCAGGGCAGGGTTTGCGGTACCAAGGGCCGCTCTAGCCAGAGATGCCTGGGCCCCTCACCTCTGCACGCAGCGCCCCAGCCGCAACCCCCGGCCTTCCTAGCTTCTAGCACAGGATCCAGCTGCCATACCACACACGCACCACACATGCACTACACGCCCTGGCAGTGACCCCTGGTGCTGAAGACGATGGACTTCCCAGGGCACTCTTCAACCCTGCTCTAACCCGCAGCCATCAGGCATGCTCAGTTCCTACAATCCACCCAGCCCCACCCCCACTGCCTTATTCAGGATCCTCGGACCTCTGTGCCTGTCCTGCTAAAGGACGCTGCCCCCTGGCCCACTGCACGATCTCCCCTCCATCAACAGGCCTTTTAGGCCTCAGCTCAAATGTCAACTCCTCAGAGAGGCTCAGGATGAGGTGATAAGAACTTCCCTGTTAATCAAAAGCCTTGATATTTCTTCTTTCTAGAATTTACCGTAACTAGAGACTGTGTTACTTTCTCCTCTACTTGCTTGTGTTTTGTGTGCATTCCCTCCCTCCCTCCCCCCACAGCTCCCCACACACAAATACAATTGTGCAGGGGCAGGGGCTGAGTCCACCTGATCTGGCTTATTGATTATTGTATCCAGCGTGTTTGAAGATTCCTGGCACACAGTAAGTGCTCAATTAAGACTTGCTGAATGAATGACATAATAATAGATCCTGGATGACTGATCTTCGAGATCAATGAACAGACTAAGGGACACGGGCCAGGTCAGGGGCTGGAAGCCAGTGGGTGTGGGAAGTGAGAGGTCTGAGACAGTGGACGCAGACCCGAGCAGCATGGGCTGTGCAAGGAGGGGCTCAGGGAAGTCCTCGTGCCTCAGAGGACCGAGGTCATCAGAGGCCAGCTTGGCTGGTCAGTGGCTTTGTGACTGACCACACGAAGGCGAAGGAAACCACAATGGCTTTATCGTGAGCATGCAGCCCACGTAGCAAGTCAGGAAGTCATGGCCCCAAAACAGGCCAGGGGGAGAACAGACAAAGGTGGCTTTTCTGTTGCAGGTGTTATTGAAATAAGAGCCCATGAGACTTCAGACCTCCTGGTCTGAGATCCCAATGACCAAAACCCAGCTACTGTACCCCATGAGGCCTCCGTATCCACGCTTTTAAAACAGGAGGGGCTTCACTTACCAATGGAAGCCGTCAGAGCCACTGTGCCCAGAGAAAGACAGGGGTCTCAACCAGGGCAAATTTGTCCCCCCACCCCCAGGAGCCATTCAGCAATGTCTGGAGGCGTTTTTGGTTGTCACGATTGGGGGTGGCGTCACCGGCATTAGCAGGTGGAAGCCAGGGATGTTGCTGAACATTGTACAATGCACAGGACAGCCCCACGATACAGAATCATCCGGCCCAGCACGTCAACAGTGCAGGAAGCTAAGGAATCCTGAAATCGTGTGCATGAAAGTTCTTTCTTCAATCTTGGAAAACTGGATTATTAATAATGTTAGTATTTCTAAAACCCAACCCCTGTGCCATAAAACCCTGACTGTCCACACACAGCAGTGTGCTGGGTCAGAGCTCAGGCTTCCAGGGCAGCCGGCTCCTCCCCCCACACCACCCAGGGCTGTGCGAAGTTCAGCTCTGCGGGGGGCTGGAAACAGGGTCATAAAGTCGTGGGCCTGCCTGGGGGACCCGTCTTCCTCTTGCCGCAGGAAAGGCCCTGCAGACGGCCGATGGCACTCAATGGCACCAACCTCCCCTCGGGAGAAAGAATGATTCACCACCACCGCCTGATCTGGGCACACAATGGGCAGATTGTGCAGCCATCTCCACCACCGGGGGAGTGGCCTTATCAGCCGGGACAGGAGTCATGAAGAGGCTGACCTCATGGCCTCCCCAGGACAGGACCTGTCCTCTGAGGCCAGGGTCACCAGCAAGGCCCAGTTCTGCCTCCCCTGGCATCTGCTGGCTGCTGTGCGGCCCCAGCTGCGTCAGAGGCAATCCCAGATGGTGACCTCTTCCCTCAGGCGGCCCTGAACCGCTGCCCGCCCCCCAAGGGTCCGTCAGCTGCCAGCCAAAGCCGCTCTGAAGCATACTTGCAAGAGCGTGAGCTACAGTCCTGCCTCCATCGTGTTCTAACTGAGCAACCCCAGGCGAGTGCCTTAACTTCCTTGGGCCTGTTTCCTTACCTGAAAAATGGGGAAGTAATTCCATTTTCCCAGGGACTGACATCAGCACAAACTGAGATAAGAGATGTGGAGTGCCCAAAGCACAGGAGGCCGGCTCGGACTTGCTCGGGAAAGCGGTGGCCTCGTGCAGGGCTCCATGGAGACCACCCAAATCCCTCGCTGGCACCACCAGCCAGGAAGGCCACATGCCACTGAGCTCTGCTCCCACACAGAAACTCACTGGATTTTTGTTAGGTTTAGATGTTATCTCCCAAATCAGGTTAGAAGGCCCAGAACAACAAAATCCATGTTTCTTCTGCTTCCACTCCATCCCTCCAGCGTGTGGCACAGAGCCCCTGGCTGGCGGCCGCCCAGTAAACATCTGAGATGGACAGGGGTTGAGCCAACGCAGCTATGAAATCATTTCTGAGCCCCAGGGCTTGGGGGCAGAGCGGAGCCGTGGTCCCAGGGGTGATCACTGCTGCTCACGGCAACCGCCTTTTGGGCTGGGACGCCTCAGCTCTCAATGCCCCCATCCCACCCTGCCATCTGGCACATTCCCGGGGTGGCAGGCGGGGCCCCTGAGGCCCCGGCGGGGTGGCCAGTGAGAGGCGGAGCCAGGCACAGTCCCTAAGTCCCCTGACCTCCACCCAGCCCTGCCTCCAAAGTCAGTGCGCATTTCCGCTCCTGGCACAGAGGACACCTGAAATTTGGGGACATTTCCAGAATCACCACCTCGCTGACTACAATCATGACCGAGAACTCTTAGGTCAGCCGTGACGAGTAGTGCTAATCACAGAAAATAAGAGCCAGGGTGGCTTCATGGGGTTCTCTTCCTTCTGCCACGATGACATGTCTGCAGCCACCCTGTCACCCCAGCTCCCAGACGTTCAGTGGGGCCCAGCCAAGCCTCCAATGATGGGGGCCGCAGGGTAGAAATAAGCCTGTGCAGGGCTGGAGGAGCCGCTTGTTACTGGAGCGAGGCCGAGCCCGACCTGACAGACTGGAACAGGAGGGGCATGGAAAGCTGTCCCCTCCGATGTCAGAGGAAACCGGAGTCCGCTGCTAGACTGGGAGGCAGGGGCAGGTCACACACGGGCCAGGGCCAGCAGAGGCCCCGCCTCGGCTCCAGGATCGACAAGCCCACGTGCCCAGTGCTCTGAGCGCCAGGCACAGTTAGCACACTCGGTCCTCCCGCAGCCCTGGGAGGCAGGGACGCCGACTACTCCTATTTTATAGATAAGGGAACTGAAGCACAGCAGAAATGAAAAGACATTCCCCAAGGCCAGCCAGAGAGAAGTGGTGGGGAGAGTTCTGGACCTGGGCAACAGGATCTGACGTCAGTGTCCCTAACCACTGTGCTCTGGGAGACGAGACCAAAGGAGAAAGAAGGCAAATCCGCGGGCTCCAGACCTTTACACGTGAGGTATAAGGACGGCTGCGGGGAAGATACACAAATGACCAATATGCACACAAAGAGCTGCCTGACATCATCGGCCATCAGGGAAATCTAAATCTAAACCCCAACGTGCCACTTCACACCCACTAGGATAGCTAAAATCAAAGTCAGCTTAAGTGCTGGCGAGGATGTCGAGACACTGAAACCTTTATGCACTGCTGGTGGGGATGCAAAACAGGGCCACACGAGGAAAACCAGGCTGGTAGTTCCGCAACCACGGAAACAGTACCACGTGACCCAGCAGTGGCCCCGCTCCTGTGTGTATTCCCACAAGAAATGAAAATGTGTACATAAAAGCTTATAGCCGTGTTCTTTTTTCTTTTTTTTTAAGGGGGGGGCGCCTGGGGTGGCTTAGTCGGCTAAGCGTCTGCCTTTGGCTCAGGTCACGGGATCGAGCCCTAGGTCGGGCTCCCCACTCAGTGAGGAGTCTGCTTCTCCCTCTCCCTCTGCCCCTCCCCCTGCTCATGCTCTCCATCTCTCTCTGAAATAAATAAAATCTTAAAAAAAAAAGGGGGGGAGAGAGAGAGAGGCAGAGGGAGAGACAGAATCTTAAGTGGACTCCATGCCTAGCATGGAGCCCGACACAGGGCTCAATCTCACAACCGTGAGATCATGACCTGAGTGGAAATCAAGTCAGACACTTCACCGACTGAGCCACCCAGGCGCCCCAGCAGTGTTATTCTTGATAGTCAGAACATGGAAACAACCCATCACCTGATGACCGGACACACAATGTGGTGTATCTAAATGGAACTTGATTCAGCCATCGAAAGGAAGGAAACGCCAAATCACACTACGACACGGATGAGCCTTGAAAACCTTATGCTAAGTGAAAGAGAGAAGTCACAGCAGTCAAGTATTATATGATTCCATTCATATGAAAGTCTAGAATAGGGAAAGCTATAGAGACAGAAAGTGGTAGTTGCTAGGGCCAGCAAGGGAGAGGATAGTTAAAGATTCGGGTTTTTTGGGGGCAATGACAAAAATGTCCTAAAATGGACTGCATGGATCTATGAATACACTAAAACACATCAGACTGTATACTTTAAATCAGTGAATGGTATGGTCTGTGAATTAGATCTCAGTAAGCCTGTTTTTCAAGCTTAAGGGGTGGAGGATGAGGAGCCAGAGTACCGAAGGTTGATTCACAAAGCTGTTTCCTTTCAGGTAAAACCAATGTGCAAAGTGTGCATTCTCTGCCTGCATCCACGAGGTGAGGAAGGAGCTCCCTTCCTAGATGCATTTCATACAATCAGATGGCTGGCCGGGACCCAACACGTGAGCATGGGCCTATGGGTGCCTGTCACAGCTGAAGGATCCCAGGGGCACTGGGATGAGGACGGGGGAACTGCTGAGCCCCCAGGGGCAGGAGCTCTCTCTTCACTGCAGAAATTGCCAGGCTCCGATGACTATGGTGTCCTCACTACTCAGAGTTCATCTTGCCTTGGCACCGGCCCCCTCCTAAGCAGGGCTTCTCTCATGCCAGTGAAATCTGATCTTATCGTCCTCACCTCTGGCCTGCAGGATAAAGTCCAAGCTCCACAGCCTGGCAAGAAAAAGCCCTCTTTCTCCAACCTGTTCATCCAGCAGTTCCCCAGCCCTCGGAGGCATCCCTACACACAGCACCATCTGCCTCATGAACCCTCCTCCCTGTGTCCTGCTTCGAAATGCCGCCCCCCCCCCCTGCCCGGAGCCATTTGCTCCCTCCTCTGACCCACCAGGGCATCCTGCACCGAGCCAGCACCGACAATGCTCCTTCCCTTCACAAACACATGGGCACAATTCCTACGTAGCAGGAATCATGTGCGGCAATGGGGAGCCCCAGTGAGCTTGATGAGGATGTGACCCCCGCCCCCGTGCGGCTAACCCCCAGATGGACAGACAGACAGAAGGAACCGCTAGAGCATCATGCACTTCCCAACAGAGGAAAGGAAAAGCAGGATGGTGGGTGTATCCTTAGAGAGATCACCAGGGAGGCCTCCCTGAGAGAGGGGCACCTGAGCTGAGATCTGGGGGTGAAGATCTCCCCAAGCACGAGGACAGCTGGGGCAAAGGCACTGAGGTGGGCAAGAAGGCAGAGCTTGAGGGACAGGTGGGCCAAGGTGAGGATGTGGGGGGAGAGGCCACGGCCAGATCACACAGGTCTCAAAGGTCTGGTTCAAGACTGAATGAAGTCTTTGTTATCGCTACAAAGAGAAGGCACAGAATGGTCTGATGCCAGGACATGTAGTGATCAGGTCTGCGTTTGCCCTAACTCATCACTCGGGGCTGTGGGGGCAGTTCCTGGTTTCCTCATCGGCCTCCCCTCCAGACTAGGCCTCCCTCCAGACCTAGTGTTTGTGGAACATTTAACAATCTTCCAGCTAATCAAGATAGGGGAAGAGGGGTCAGTTTAGACTCAAACCCCCTTCTTCCAAGCTCCTTCAGGGAAAGGCCCAGGAAGATCCTCTTAGACGGCTCCGCATGCCCCATAGAACACAATCACTGTAGCCCTTCTGGGCGATTCTGAGGCTGGAAGGGGCCGCAGGAGGAGGACTGCCCCTGGCCACTCCACACAGGTTACCCTGGGTGCCACAGTGAGAAGGGTCTCCTTGCTCCCCTGGGGAAACAGGTCGAGAGGCCAGAGCACCCCTGCACATGGGGACAGGGACCCTCCCAACACCCCAGGCCCACTCGCCCCCAGGGACAGGGCCCCCCAGGTCTGTTCAGTGATAGACGACTCTCGGACAGAGCCACGGCGGCACCAGGCTGCTGGCTCTACATGAACCCTGGTGCAGAAAAACAACTGAATCATCCTGATGATTCTCCAAGCAAAGCTCTCTTGGGGCCAATATTTAAAAAAAAGGAAAAAAAAAAAGGCTTGGGGGGGGTGGTTTCTATGGCACCAGCTTTAGTGATCTGCTATGAACCCCAGGCCTACACCCTCCAACCTGTCCTCAAAGGCAGCCAGGAAAAAAGCATAACCTCTCAGCTCAGAGAATTCCTTTCCATCCCAGGCTAGAGCTTCATGGAAGCATCCCAGGGACAGAATGCTTTAGGGCTGTCAGGAAGATCTCAGAGACACCTCTTCCTCAGCTCACTTCTCCTGGGACCTGAGTACAGCATCCGGAGAAGGCCCTTCAAGATGAGCCCCTTCTGGGCCAAACCATCTTACTCTGTTTGCTTATTCACAACAAATGGCAGAAAAGCCAGCTTTGCAAACCCAAGCCCCAGGCTCAGATTCCCTGCTACTGACCCTGTGCTCCCTACCCACCCAAGCCAATGTCTCCTTGTGAAAGTCTTGCATGAATATTAAAACAAGAAACTGAAAATAAGTGGCATGACCAAGGTCAAGTGCCAGTGTATCTGGTCCGGCTCTGAACCCTACAGCAGAGCGGGTGACCAGGTCAGCGCTGAGAGTGGAAGAGGATGGCCCGAGTGTAGCCAAGTGGGCCTCTCCCCTGGCCCTCACCCGGTGTCCCTCGGTCCTTCTCTTCGCCAGCCCCCGCCTGTCTCCTCTCTTCCTGGGGCCTCTGGAAAGCTCAGCCTGTCACCCTTTTCCCCAAAGGATTGTTCCCTTCCAAAGGAGGAAACGTCCCGGCCTTATCAGATATCCGGCTTCATGCTTGAGCACAGAGTGCAGGGAAAATTTATCCCAAAAATACCAAGGCTGGAAGGTTACACTGAGGTCACCTCAGTCATCTGAGGGCCGGCCAAATGTGCATGTCCTGGCAGGGACAGACTCCAGGGACCCAGTCAAGACTTCCCTGGGAAATGCCCGTGGTGGCTGAAACCCTGAAGCCACACGTCCCCATAGCCCCCCTGCCATGTTCTCTCACCGTAACCTTGTCTTCTACCAAGACTGGAACACGGGGACCCAGTTCTCCTTCCCTGTTCAGCCACCACCTGCCCTGGGCTGTGGGCGCTGTGTGTGTTTACGGGAGGTGAGGGATGGGAGCCCCCCCAGGGCACTGGGGCTGCCTGGGGGTTACTGCCCTTGATGCAGGAGAACAGCAGAAACACGGTAATGCAGCGGCGCTGAAGTCCTAGCAGCAGGAGCCGAGTGTCTGCACACTCAGCAAACATTAGGGACCTCTACATACACGGACATTTACTTCTCTCAGCAACCTGACCGTCCTAAGGACTACAGGGACTATCAACATCCCCATTTTACAGAAGAGAAAACTAAGGCTCACGGAGGTCACACGATCGAAGCGGCTTTGACCTTCTACTGAGCACTGCAAGAAGCACTTCATAGGCATGGCGTCGTGTGTGCTGACCAACGTTGTACAGGGTTTCCTGGTCCTGATACCATTTTACAAATAAGAAAACGGAGTCTCAGCGAGGTCACAGAGGAGCCTGAACGCGCCTTTCCCATGGCCTCCAGGCCTACGAAAGCGCGAAGGACTTCGGGCCACGGGCAAGGCAAAGGCCCTGGAGGACACGACATGGGGAGAGCACCTACCCCCCGCCCCAGGCACGGGGGCCACCAGAAGGGCCACGAGCAGGCCAAAACTGCTTCTGGACTGCATTGCACACAGTAAGTGGGACTCCATGGCAGAGCTAGCCAAGGAGGGGGAAAGAGCTGTGGGCAAGCAAGCAAGGGAGGCTGAGGTCACGACCCCGGACACATGGGGGAAAGAAAATGCTGTCAGCGGGAGGGCTACTGTGTGGCCAAGGAGGCTAAGGAGAGTCCCCTTTGTGCAGATACAGAAGGACAGGACATCAAATCTCCAATTATCACACGCTGAAAAGCGCACTCAAGCATCCCCTCCCACCAGGGAGGCCCTCCGTGTTGGCTACATTTTCACTGATAATATGACTTTGTTTTTCATGGGGATGAATCATGTTCTTGTCTACAACAGAGAAAACACAGGGCAAGTCAGTAGGGGCAAAGGCAGCACCTCCCAAAGTGGTGGGTGGGTCACTGAGGGGTCAAGACCGTGGGGTGGGGGCGGTGGGGGATGGGGCAGGGATGAGGGAACAGCCAAGCCAACTCAGTCCGTGCTCAGAGACAAGCACACAGGGGTCCAAGCAATGAGCACAGAGAGGGGGTTCTCCACCAAGGCAGGACTCGGGGAGCTGGTAAGGCCGTTCTACTCCAACAGCCCCGAGGGGTCCCTCTCTCAACACAAGACAGGAGGGTCCCAGCCCTGGTGCCAACTCGGAACCAGTGACCGTGAGTGTGTGTGTTGCAGGCGTGGAGGCCGAATCTGGACACGACAGCACTCTGATCAGCAGAGCACGTCTACACAGGCAGGGAGCAGCGGGCCTGCCCACCACGCCCTGGCTGGATCCCATTTGACACCCGAGGAGACCGAGGCCCTGGCGGGGAAGTGCCGACCCACAAACAAGCCCAGGTCTTGGGAGTAGCACAGCCACGACACCAGACTACACGGCAAGACAGCTGCTACAGCTCTTGAAACATGCAGGGCCGTTCTCGGGCCCTCCCTCCTCACCGTCCTCGCTCACCTGGAACCTGTGCACCAGCTCCAGGGACCGGCTGTCGTTCTGGTCGGCTTCGAGGATGACATCGGTCAGCTTGTGGATGATGACGTCCAGCGGGCCCTGTTCCTCCATCGGCCGGCTAAGGTTCAGCTGGCGGGGCGGGGGGAGACACGGAGAGAAAGAACAACTTCAGCACCGGAGCCCGCTCCTTCGCTGTCTCCCCCGCCCCACCCCTGCACATCCCTGCAACACTGGGACAGGGGGCAGAAGGAAGGTTGGCGCTCATGGGAAATAGAAATGGGAAGAAGGGCACAAACCCACTAAGATTCCAGAACGCCTCCAGGGCAGGCCCTGAGTCTGCATTTCTGTCCCTGAGCCCCATGCCACCCCCGTATACAGAAGACGCACACGTGGAACCAAGGCATCTACCGGTTAGGCGAGCGTCACCATGAAATCACCGTACGGAGAAAACATTAACTGGACATGCGCCATCTGCTCAATGACCTCGGTTTTTCAGGTCGGGAAACCAGGGCTCTGCACGTTGAAGCCAAATGACTGAAGTCACACGGCCAGGTCTAAACTGAGACCTAGGCAGCTACTCTTCCCACAAAACGACACAGTCTCAGCAGAGCTGTGATCTTCACGCACCTGAGAGGCATGGCTCTGAGTGACGGGCAGTTCGCACTTCACACTGAAATCAGGGCTGATCACAGCCACCAGGAGGGAGTGCAGGGCAGCCTGGGCCCCGCCAGGCCTTGCTGGCCCTACTCCGCGGGTGGCTCTGTTTATTTTTTCAAGAACACGGGGGTTAAGAAGATTGCGTCCCAAGAGAGCCAGGGCTGCCCAGCTGACAGACCGTCGGCATCATCTGACCCCAAGACAGGAGCACCTGCAACAGCCGGGCAGCCTGACACCATGCTTCCTGACCCGCCAGATGTCTGCCGCCCGGCACACGGCCACCACCACCTGCAAGGCCAGTCCCCCGGAGGCAGCGGCGCCAGCCCGGCACCTGGCTGACCCCCCGGATGGCCTCAGCAAAGGCCCGAGAGAGCCACCAGCCCCACCCCCACGCGCATCCCTGCGTAAGTGTGGCTCCCTCCAGGATTCCAGGCTGACTGTTTCCAAGTTGCTAGTAAAGAAATCACAAAGACAGCTACGAATGTCCACTCTGGTTAGGCATCACGCTAGAAGCTAAGCTTTTATTTTCCAACCACATGATGAGAAGTGATTTTACAAATGAGGAGGGTGGGGAATATGGACTTCTGGACACCCCCCCCCCCCCCACCGGATCTGACAGTGAGAAAGTGGCGGCGCTCAGATGCAGATCTGAAGCCGGGCTTGCCGTCCAGTGCTCCCGCCCCTCTGGGCCCTGCGAGGCTGCGCTCTGGAGCCACGACCACCTGGCCGCCCTGTCCTCTGGCTTCCGGCCAAGCGGACAATGGAGGCACACAGGAAAATGGGAGAGGGGGGAGAGAGCCGTCGGGGTGTCCGTTCCCACCGTCCTCACACCCCCGCCGTATTTCTGGCAGCAGACACAGCCCCCATCAGGCACGCAGCCCCTCTCCCAAGACCTCCGCTGTTTCATGGCTCCCATACCATCTCCACCCCCCGCCCCCATCCCCTCGGGCCTGGGGTGGTGACAGCTTGCCACGCTGTGGGGGCTGCACCACATTCCGCTGGCTGCTTTGACCCAGCTCACACCTTGTCATCTTCTCTTAGTTAAACTCTTATCTAGTCAAATCTTCCGAAAGTACCAGCTCTTTCCAGGTGGTATCCTTAACTCGTTTTTTGTTTTGTTTTGTTTTGTTTTTGCCTGCCAGAAAAGATGTTAAGGGATTTCCCCTATTAAAAAAAAAAACAACAAAATCCCATGGACCTCACAATACTACTGAAGGAGCTTCTTCCCACCCCATGGTGACGAGCCTGTATATAACTCAAAACAAAAGTCAGACTAGCTGGGCGCCTGGGTGGCTCAGTTGGTTGGGCGACTGCCTTCAGCTCAGGTCATGATCCTGGAGTCCCCGGATCGAGTCCCGCATCGGGCTCCCTGCTCGGCGGGGAGTCTCCTTCTCCCTCTGACCCTCCCCACTCTCATGCTCTCTCTATCTCATTCTCTCTCTCAAATAAATAAATAAAATCTTTAAAAAATTAAAAAAAAAAAAAGTCAGACTAGCTGAGAAGATGGCCATTCCTTCTAGGGCTCCCAGATGGGGAAGCAAAGCAGCACTCGCCGTCCTCACAGCAAGGCCAGGAGCTGAGGGTGACATTCCCACTGTCACAGACCAGGACACCATGAGCCCAGAGAAGAGAAATCACCGGGCAAGGCCTTGTGGTTGGGAAGCGGTCCAGCTGGGGCCTGGATGGAGGCCCAACAGCAACACCTGCGGGCTGAGCCTGCAGCCGAGCTGCCAGGTGTCCTGGGCCTGTGCAGCAGCCTGGCTCCTCAGCCCCCCTGGGCCTGTTTCCCCTTCGATAGACACAGGAACTTGTGAGGACCCTTCTGGGTCTGCCTGGGGGGTTCGGTATTATGTTCCCATCCACACCCACTTCCCAGGAAAACAAAACAAAACAAGAAACAGAATTTGAAGGAAGGGGAGCAAAGCCAGTGGGAGGTGGTAACCTGGGCAAAGAAGAGCAAATTCTCAGAAGATGCCACAGACACAAACCCACTTCGGCTGTAACCCGTGGCGCCACCACGACGGGAACCACAAACAAGAGGCCCATCTTTTCAGACTGAGGCAGCTAGAAACGGCAGAGAACTGGGTCACATGCATGAAGCTCCATCCCCAGCAGCACACACATCTCCAGAGAGAAGCTGCCAGGTCTCCTGTGCAGCATGAGGGGACAGAAACATGTCCCAGTGGGCGTGGGGAAAGGAGATGCCCCTGGCTCATCCCGGCCTGGCACCAGCCTCGGGCCTACAGACCTGACAAGCACGGGCTGTTTGGAAAACAAGCTCTCCGCGTTCCCAGCCGCTCCACTGAAGGTAAACAGTTGAGTTCTGGAAGCCAGCCACCTCCCTTTGTATATTTTCCAAGCATTTTTATGCCAGTAAAACCCTTTCACGAGAACAGCAACTTGGGACACACATCAGGCCTGGTCTGGTCCTGGCTTGGCTCTCACTGCAGCATCTTTGCTGAGACCTGACTGGAGTTGCTGCTGGCTCCAGAAGGCTCTCCAGCACGGCTTCTCCTCAAGTGGCCAGATAAGCCACATTCACCCTGAAGGGTCTATCCTCCTGCAAAGACCTCAAGGGGACTTGAGTCTCTCCCTGCTGGCTGGGAAGGAGAAGGTGGGCCCTCTGGGGCTGCCACCCAGGAGGGGAGCTCAGGCAGGGTCTAGGCACACCGTGGGAGAGTAGGTCAGCTCCCAAGAACCAGGACACTGCAGAGGAGGGGACCCTGGTGGGCCAGACTTCGTTTCCCATCTGTGAAACGTGGGGAAGGGAGCTCGGACGGAAGGGACCTCGTTTCAACTGTCATTTTGTTTTTCTGACCACATTCTGCCTCCAGAGGAAAGGGAACTTTCCCAGGGACTTGTTCCATTCTGCGGAAGGGATCTGATTTGTCCCTCAGCCAGTAACAAGGATGTCTCAATGAAAGGGCCATCCACTGTGGCCAGAGGAGGCCTGTGGGTGCCATGCTTCCAAGTCACGCCATCCTGCAAGGCCAAGGCTGGACGCTGTTCTGCTCAGAGCTCAGGATTCGGAGGAAACAAGGGCCCACTGTTTCCCTCAGCAACTACCACAGAGGCTGACTGGAGGTGGGGGGAGTGCCGGGGGGAGCTGGGACAAAGGCCTGCAAACCCCAATGGCCGGAACGTCACCTCTGACTTCTGCAGCAAGCAACCCAATCACGCCCAGCCCAGTATCCCAGGTGAGCTAGTCTCTAACTATCTCCACCACCCCCACCACCCGGTTGGGGGAGGAAGACGGGCATGGCAGACACCTGGAAACCCCGTCGCAGCTCAGCTGCCCTGCGCTGGGCAGGTGATGTTAATTGCTCTGTGCCTCAATTTCCCCATCCATAAAATCAGGATGTTCCTATTCCTGACACCTTACTGGGCCGTTTCGGTGGATTAGAACATTGCACTTACAGATGTGACACAGGGTTGATGGACAGCAGACTCAGTGGTAACACCCCCCTGAGGGCTTAGATAGCGTCCCGCCGCTAGGCTTGCTCATTCATTCATTCATTCGACAAGCGTTCTCTGGGCACCTCCTGGGTGCCAGGCAGAGCGAGCCCCTGTGCTCCCTTCTGGGGGCTCTCCGTCAGTAATAGGAGTGTCCCGGCGCACTGTGGAAGCGGACCCAAAGTGAACACTGCAGACCAACTAGAAGGGAAAACAGGGAAGGAAGGTGTAATGCAGGCAGTAGGGGCGGCTGCAGAAATCATCTGCGTTCAATTCTCTACTTGTACTTGGCAATTGCAGATGCCTCGGGGGCCACGGGGCTGCCACCTCCACAGAAAGAACTTGTCCAACAGCACTGACCCCGGACGGGCCCCCTGGGAGGGGAGGCCTAGGACCACCCCTCTCTCATGCTGCATCTACAGGCTAGAAACAGGGGATCCTAGAGGACCAGGCACCTCCCACGACCAGAGTTGTGCTATGGTGTGAACACCTAATAAATCTGGAGTGTGTTAAGGCAAAATTTGGAGGTTGTAGGCTTGAGCAGTTAGCCTACCCTAAGACGGTCCCCAAGGACAGAGAGTGTATGGAGTAGAGGGAGGAGGAGGAGGACACCCCAACAGAGGGTTCCAGACAGCCCCCAACTTCTACACGTGCTTCCTGACAGGATCCAGAAGCAGGCAGATATGGAAAAAATGTAAAGCCATCTCTGGAGCTCATCAGGGAGCGGGGGGGCCTGGGAGAATGGGCTCCCACCCCATGCTGGGGCTGCTCATCCTGTCTGGATGCAAGATGCAAGGTGTTCTGTGACCGCAGAACTGTGGGCCCCTGAAAACAACCTATACCTCTCTGACCGGCCAGACAGGCTGCAAATGGGGGCTGAGCAGGAGTCAGCTAGGCTTAAGGACCATCCTCCTGGAACCCTAGCTTCAAGGCAAGAAGACGCCTTGTCCTATGGCTATAGTACAGCTCTTGCACACCCACCCTGAGCCAGGCCCTGTCCTTTTTTCCCCCCCAAAGATTTATTTTAGAGAGAGGGAGAGAGAGAGAGCGCAAGGCAGGAGGGGCAGAGGGAGAGGGAGAATCTCAAGCAGACTCCCCGCTGAGCGTGGAGCTCTAAGCACTTTATGCACGCTAGCTCATATAGTTCTTCCAACAGCCTGAGATCGAGACCCACGATAGGCACAGAGGTTAAATAACACACCGACGTCTCGCAGCTCATACAGCCAACTCTTCACCGTTCCCAGGCCACAGCACGACTGTGAAATCAGCCCGTGGGGACTCCCTGGCTGTGGGCACAGTGTCCTGTTCTAATGAGGACAGCCTGGTGGGCCTCCAGATGGGAGCTGGTCACCAGGAAGACCAAGCCACCATCAGAAGTTGGGAACTTTCAACCCATCTCCTGTCCTCCAGCAAGGAGAGAGGGACTGGGAAACTGAGTTAATGCTCGATCATGCCAACACGATGAAGACTCCATAAAAATCCCAAAGGTGCAGGGCTCGGGGAGGTGCTGAAGAGTAGTGCGCTCCACTCTTCTCCAGGGAGCTTGGCATCCCTTCCATCTGGATGTTCAACTGGATCCTTCATCATATCCTTTTATAGTAAGCCAGCAAACAGGAAGTAAATCGTTCTGAGTTCTCTGAGCCGCTCTAGCAAATCAATCAAACACGAGAAGGGGCTCCTGGGACCCTCAGATTGAGAGCCAACTGGCTGGTCAGGAGCACAGGTGACAAGCTGGACTTGAGAGTGGCATCTGAAGGGGGGGGGCTGTCTTGTGGGACCGAGCCCTTTGCCTGTAGGATCTGATACTACCTCCAGGCAGACGCGGTCAGAACTGGGTTACAGCCCAGGACACCCAACTAGGGTTACAGTCCTGCTCAGTCTGGGGGGGAATCTCCCACACAGCTGGTGTTAGAAGTGTTCTGAGTGTGAGGTAAGTGTGACGGTAAAGGACAAAGGCAGGAGGTGCGTTTTTCCTACTCGATAGTGCACTCCATAAATGTCAGCAATGATCTTTTCCTATTCTTACGATTCACATTCTTACTGACCAGTGGAAATCTCCCTGCCTTTCTGTCAAGCAGGGCTCAGTACAAGCCAGAATTTGAATCTTGCAAAGCTAGGTCACCTGTACTGACTCACATAAGACCCCTCAAGGTGTCTACTGCCACGATGAAATTTACTGTCGTTGCTAATAATGATTGACATACATTTATAAAGTCCTTACTTTGGGCCACATACTATGCTCACAAGAGCTTACTGCACAAGGTAGAGCTGAGGACACTGAGTCACAGAGAGGTTAAGTCACGGGCCCAGAGTCACAGAGTTACAGGTGCCTGGGACCCGGGTCTCCCTCCTGCCCAAGCCAGACAATTAACCTCTAAACCAAAAGGTGTCCTGGGTGCCTGGCACTTTCCTCCCATTCCCTTCTCCCCTAATTCACTCCTGCAGAGTGGTATGTTTTCAGCAGGGACTTCAGATGGGAGTTACTAGATGAAAAGTTTGGTCTCAACCAGGGTCCAGACAAAACAGCCTGGATGAAAGGCGAGTGGGCTCCAGTCAGCTTGATTCCTCTGTGCTCTCCACAGATCTGGGCATCTGGGACAGAACTACCACATCTTCGACGTTTAAAGGCTTGCCACGCTGGAGCAGGCCTCTGCTGAAGAAAGTCGGGTCTGGTGCCTCATGATCAGACTTCAAAAGGGAGCCTGGCCTTGGAGGATGCAGCACCAGCCAAGGTCTTTTCAGCAGGGTTGGTTCCAAAAGACAACTCGGGGCAGCGGACTGAAGGCTTTTCCCTGGCAAGAGCAACTCTCACTCCCCAAGGAGCTCAAAGTGGCCCTCAGAGAGGTCAGAAGCTGGAGGTCACCTGCAGCTGACCACCAAGATCGACAGGCTGGGCCGAGGACAGTGACAGTCACCGCAGGAGACCCTGGCCCAGGATGGGGAGCGAGACGACTGTCACCAACACTCCCTGACCCGATTCCCCAATTTCTCAGTAACTGGTTTCCAATTACTGGGTAATCAAAAACAGCAATCTGGTTAAAGCCGAAGAGTGAACAACCTTTTTCCCCCAGAAGATGAGGGGCCAAGTTCACAAAATGGTATCAATGACAAATGGACCTTAGAGTTCCAAAGGTCTGGGCATTTGTAAGCTGGCCTTATTTCTTCCTTTTTTTTTTTTTTTTTTAAAGATTTTACTTATTTGTCAGAGAGAGAGAGAGCATGCACAAGCATGGCAGGCAGAGGGAGAAGCAGGCTCCCAAATGAGCAGGGAGCCCGATGCAGGACCCGATCCCAGGACCCTGGAATCGCGACCGAGCCGAAGGCAGACGCTTAACCGACTGCGCCACCCAGGTGTCCCAAGCTGACTTTATTTCAAAGAGCCAAAGAACTTACACCCACTCAGCAAGCATGGCTCCTGGAGGAAAGGGCTGACCCCCAGGTTCTTAGAAGCTAAGAAAACCCTGGCCCTCGTCCACTGCTGGGGAGCCAGGTTCAAGAGACTGAAAAGATAAACACAACCGTGCCCTTTGACCCAGTAAGCCAACCCCTGGGATGCGGGCCTAAGAAAAAAATCAACAAGTGAAAAATCACTCCTGGCCCAGGGAGATTCGCTGAGGCCCCATCGACAAAAGGCACGGGACACAGAATACACGTCCCCAGAAGGGGGCCTGGCTTGGCAACAACAGACACCCCCACACCAGAAGACACTGAAGAATCACTGGGCGGAGGAGGCCTAGCGAGACCAGCGTGGGTGGGTGTCCCAACCACGTGAACCCACTCCGCTGTGGACGAAGCTGGACAGGAAACACAACCCCGAACGTGAGAGGATCCTGGGCTCGGAGGAGTCACTGTGGGTAGAGCAGCCCATCCGGACACACGGCGGGACCTTTTCCGGTTGCCCTGCGACTGGGCGCAGTCACGTGACTGGTTCCGGCCAATGAGCTGTGAGCCGGTGACACACCCCCTCCCCCTCCCCCCCGCCCCACCCCGGCCGCCTCCGCCTCCTGGTACGGCGTTCACCTGCAAGTGCCAGGGTCTCCCGAACACTGTCTACGCTGGCACAGGATGGGCAGCGCTCAAGGTGGAGCCTTGGGTCTCTGAGCAATTATGAACAGAAGCCCCGGCAGACCTCCCCAGACACGCGGCATGAATGAGACGCAACAACCCCCTCTTAGGCTGCGAAGATTTGGGGTTGTTTGTTAACACAGCACGCCCTAGTCCTAACTGTGCACCCCACAGGTTTCTCTTTTCCCATTTGTTCAAACAAAAGGACAGTGGAAGGGAAGGGGAAGGGGAGCAAAGTTAAGGAAGGCAAATGGTAACTGACAGGTAACTCACAGGGTTGAGACTGGGCTTTTGTTGGGCTTTTTTTTTTTTAAGTTATAATTCAGTATTTGGATAAAATAGGACAACAGGGATTTATCCTGTAAGGGGGAAGACTGAATGTCCAATCCTCTCGGATAGGAAGGCAGAAACCTCGAATGGAGCCACACCATGAAGTGGCTGCTCTCCAGCACTCCCCAGAAGAGCCCCGAAATCTGCCCGATGAGTCCCTCGACCCTGTGTGGCTCAGCTAAATGGGCTGCTTCCAACGTGCTATGGTTCAGTGACAAGTGCTGGCGGGAGTCAGGGCAGTGGAAACCAAACCCTCCCACTAGGTGCCGGGCACTAGCCTGGTCCTGCCCTGAGGGGAAAACACAAACCACAGGCTGGCGAAAAAGAAAGAAAACAGCATGAAAAGGGCTGGCAGTTCTGGGCCCATGGGAAGAAGAGTCAGAGTTCATGTTAACAAAGGCTGACTGCAGAGAGAGTCGGGATGGGGGGGATGCCCCCACTTAATTCTCTGTCCCCACGCCAGAGGAGGAAACCCAGAGTCCTGCCCTTAGCACACCCTGCTCCCCTGCGGGCCAATTCTCTTCCTGAGCTTCCACAAGCACAGAGGCAGGCAGAAGGGCGCAAAGAGCAGGGCAGAGTCTCCAGCCCAGGGAGGGCACTTCCCTCACCTCCCTCAGCCTGCTTCCTCACCTGCACAGTGAGGGTGAAGAGCCATCCTTCCTAAAATCATCACCAGCACGCAACGAGGGGGCAGGCACCGGCTCCCTGTGTGAACGGAGCCGCACACACGGCACGGATGTCAGCAGTTAGGATTTTCCACCTTAGGTGAGGCTCAATCTTCACTAGCTTCAAGTTAAGCCTCTCTCTACCAGCACGCTCCTAATAATCACCACCACCAGGACCCTTAGCATATCCCAGGCACTGTGCTAAGCACATCCCATATCCATATCACCTAAAGATGTCCCTAGGAAGCAGGGGAGGCTGTTACCACTTGACAGATGAGGCAAGGAACGTTCTAGGGGACAACACAACCTGACAGAGGCTGTCTAAGCAGTAAGCCAGTGGGGGAGACAGGTCTCTGCCCCCCAGTCCCTGTGGCTCCAGGACAGGTGTTCCTAAGCCCTCTGCTTTCCTTAGGAAATGGAGGGGCCAGAGAGACCTCTTTCCTCGCTCGAGGTGACAGCAGGGGGCTGCAGCGTGTCTAAGACAAGGTCTGCGGGGCTGCTGCCACCCACCAGGACTGGAGGCAGGACTGTCCACCTGGGGTCATGGCAGGCACAGGGTTCCCAGCGCGGTCTTGCCCACAGCTCCAACAAGGGCAAGATAAATATGGGAGTTCATATATGAAAACAGTGGCATTTGAAAACAGGGGATAAAAGATGGATTATTAATAAATGTCAGTGGGATAATTCAGAATCCATCTGGAAATATATATATATATATATATGGAGATGCACACCCTCCTGTCTTCCAACAAAATAAATTCTAGGTGGAGCAAAGACGTAATGATAAAAATTGAAAACAGAAATACTTGGAGGAACCACGAGTTAATTTAAAAAAATAATTGGGGGCGTGAAGAATCAAAAAAAAAAAAGCAAACAATATATTCTGACTCGTAGAAAAGTAGAGATTGCCTCTGTGGCAAAAGCACTTCAAGTCAAGTAAAAAGGGCAACAGAGTGAGGCTGTTAAGCAGGTGTCAGCAGCGTGCCGTGGGTGCCTTCACTCCTGCCAGGCAGGGGTGCTGGCCTCAGGCCCCTTGGCTCAGGAGCCTCCGCGGAGCTGACAGTGGCATGCTGCGTTGGCAGCAAGCAGGACGGAAAAATCCAGAATCCAGACCCTTGACAAGCTCAACGGTGCCTCCACTATTTTCATATATTAACCCCCACATTTACTTTGCCCATTTCGGATTCTCCGTTAATTTGTGTGGTCTCACGCGGATACCGCAATGGCCTGGCTTTCTTTTGTGTTCCCCCCACACACATTATTTTAATTACAGTAGCTGTATGATATAGTTGCGTACCTAGAAAAGCTAGTCCCCCTCATTATTCTGCTTTTCTCAGAATTTTCCTGAGAGTCATGCTCATTTATTTTTTTTCTACATGCCTTCTAGAATAGAACTGGGACCGGGGGCAAGTTACGTTGACGGGCAATTTAGGGGAAACTCGTGGTTTGATGTCGAGTCTTCCTACCGAGAAGAACACACGGCATGCTGTATTTGCAGCTCACATCACAAATGTCTAGTTTTTTCATATCTAATAAGCCCCAACAAATTGCTAAGAAGGAAACACTACAGAAATAAAAATGAACAAAAGAAATATTCAGACATGAGTATAAAAAAGTAAATAAAAACAGCTCCGAAGTGCATAAATGGGAGAAAATGCTAAACATCACACAGGAGACAAAAGCAAATTACAACTGCATTAAGATACCATGTTCTGCCCACCAGATTGGCTAAAAGTCTGAGAAATTGACAATACACCCTGTTGACTGGGGTGTGGGGCAACAGGGACTCTAACCCTAGGGAGGGGGGAGTGCAAATTTGAATCATCTCAACAGGAAGCAAGTTGGCAGTATCGGTCTCAACTGTAAGTCACACATTCTCTGGTCAGCAGGTTAGATTCTAGGAACTCATCCCAAGTGAAGTGCAAGGTCAGGCAATGCTACTGTATTTGCTAGGCATGGCTGCATGGGCGGGGGGGGAGGGGAATGGAGGAGAGGGAAAGGAGGAAGGAGGAAGAGGAGGAAGGAGGAAGAGGAGGAGGGAGAAGGAGACAAAAGTCCATCAGGGGGACAGACCTAGGCACCTGTAAAACCACACAGCCATAAAAAAGAATGGGGAGCATTTTCTGTACTGAGAGAGAGAAATCTCCAAGAAGGTACAGATCACCAAGTACAGAGCGTTACGTATGGGGAGAAGATCGACGTGCACACTGCTTGTACATGAGAGTGTATCTTAGGAAGGTCACCAGAAGCTGGTCAAAGTGGCACGCTCCAGAGAGAAGAACCAAGGGGCTCTATGGGGACCAGTGTGTGCTCCTTTTCATTTCCCACCAATGAGACGTATTACTCATACAATGTTTTAAATGACCAGGTGAGGGGCGCCTGGGTGGCTCAGTTGGTTAAGCGACTGCCTTCGGCTCAGGTCATGATCCTGGAGTCCCTGGATCGAGTCCCGCATCGGGCTCCCTGCTCAGCGGGGAGTCTACTTCTCCCTCTGACCCTCCTCCCTCTCATACTCTCTGTCTCTTGTTCTCTCTCTCTCAAATAAATAAATAAAATCTTTAAAAATAAATAAATAAAAATAAATAAATGACCAGGTGAGCAGTACATATAAAGAGCATGTGTTTGGAGTCAGACCTGAATCTAAATCCAGTCGATATGTAACATACACTGAGCACCTACTGTGTGCCAGACATTGCTGTAAGCGCTTTACAGGAATTATCCCCACAACTACGTGGGAGGTAAGACAATTATTATTCCCATTATACAGATGAAGACCCCAAGGCTTAGAGAAAGTGAACAACACGCCCCGTTCACATAGCTAATCAGGGAGGAGCGGGGATGCACAACCAGGGACACAGATGAGCAAGACAACTGGAGAACAAGACTCCAGTGACTAAAACTCCAGACGCCCAGGACACGGGCACTTCAACGAAGTACACGTGGACAACCACGGGCACATGCACTCTCATTACTAGTTACCCGGATCTTGAGGCACACACACGAGCGCCCAGTAAGCAGTGGGATCGCCAACTGAAAAGGGCGATGGTTTCCACTGCTGTCCTCCTGGTCCCATCCCCAACTCCCACACAGAAATCGCTCATTCTAAGTTGAGTCCACCTAATCAGCCTGGTCTGGTCAAGAGCAGCAAGGGGTTCACTGAAAAATTCTCCCGGGTCACAGTGCAGGTGTCAAAGACAAAGGAATCCTGGCCCTATTCTCCCTAACCACTGGCCAGAGGTGCTGGTGCTCTGTCACCCAGACAGCAGTGGAGAAGAAGGAGCTGTTCTGGCCTTTCCATAATCAGAGGACATTAATGGGAAACTGCAGCCCCATGGTCCCAGGCAGCCAGGCTAAGACAGTTCAAATCTCTAACTTCATCCATGTCACTAGAGACAAGGACTCTGGGAGGAGAGTCATGTGATAAAGGGAACCCAGAGTCTTGAGCTGGAGCCTGGAGAAACCATCATCCTCCATCAGAATGTGACACAAGCAGGAAATAGAACCTGCACTGTGTTAAACCTCTGAGATATCGGGGATGTTTGTTATAGCGGCTTAGCTTAGCCTATGCTGACAAACACAGACAGCCACGAAAATCTCTGCCCAGGGCATCTGTCACTGTGTGCCCAACGCCAGGTCTCTAGTACTGGAAACAAGTGGAGGAAGGCAGGCAGCTGTGGACAGAGCCTGGGCCTTCAGTCAGTGATCCCCAATCTCTGAGCCTCTGTTTCCTCATCTGTAAAATGGAGCCAATGACACCTGCCTCCAGCATTTGACAAGACAGTGCTGGTAAAGCCCGGCACCATGCCAGGCCCACAGCAGGCCTTCTAGCAAGCAAGATTCCCATGAGCAGGCCATTGGCTCTCCCTTCCTGGAGATGTCTCTACTCTCGGTGCCCCCAGACCCTCATCAGTCAGTATTTACTGGGTCCTCTACCATCGATGCCAACCAGTACCTGCCATTCAGGTTCAGAATGGACTTTCCTGAACACTCTGGTTCCCAAGCATGATGCTTACACCGCTGATGAGCTGCAGAAAAAGAGTTCTCTACGGCCTGTGCATCCTTGCTGAGGTCAGGAACTGTGTCCTGTTCCTCCCTGTGATCCCCACATGGCCCAGCACAAGGCCTGGCTTTGTCAGGAGCCACAAACATTGCACTGAATTGAATCCCCGAGGCTGAAGACTCATAGCATCCATCCACACACCCAGCCATTCACACAACGTTTATTGAGCACTTATAGAACCACCCCTCTAACCGTGTTCTTAGCCAAGCCAATAGGCCACATCCTCTGGGATGATAGACCCACAGACAGGCTTCAGCTCACCTCATCTGACAGTCCCCCAAAGCTAAAAGCCTGAGCTGCCATGAGGCAGAGGTCTCCATCTGAGCTCCAACCCAAATGATTTCAAATGCCAACCCTCCGCCCGCCAGCAGCGCACCCCCACCCACCCCCAACTGCGCTCTCCCTGCACTTCCTACAGAGAATTTTAGATTAAGTACTACTGACCGACCTGGATCCCAACCTCCATACCAGACGGTAAACTTGAGGTTGGTGCCCAATGCCATGTGGCATCCTCCTGACCCACCAAAGCCTCACACACACACAGCATGCTCGGCACCTGTGGTGACAGAGGTGAAAAGAGCACCCCGCGGGCTACCAGGGTGAGTATCTGCATTCAGCAGAAATGACGGGAAAATGCAAAAATAAAATGAGGTGAGATGTGTCCCATTTGACAAATTTTCAAAACACCAAGAATGCAATAATAGCCATCCTCGCTTCTGCTCTTTCAGATGTAAATAAAACAGAAACCGCTACCAGTTCACGAATCATATATAAAAGACCATCCTTTATTCAGTTCTTGTTTTCTTGAAACCTCGGTTTGTGTGGGTGGTAAATGGGGACAAGAGTGCCTGCTTCACAGGGCCGTGTTTTCATCCATGCACTCATTCACCCATGCATGCGTACTTTCATTCATTCCTGCTGAGTGAATACTTTGTGCCTGGCGTGGCCCAAGCACTGAAGACATAGTGGTAGACAAGATGGCCAAGTCCCTGTTCTCAGGATCTCATACTCTAGTGGGGGGAGATGGACAATAAACGTACATACATACATATAAAATAACCCCAGGTGTCCATCAAGCATTACATCGATAAAAGCAGTGTAAAGAGCATGATGGGAAGGGTAGGGGTCCTAACCAGAAAAGGCCTGTTAAGGGTTCAGCTGTCTTCCCCAAGAGCGTTCTATTGAAGTCATATCCCCCAGTATCTCAGAACATGACCTTATTTGGCACGGGGTCATCGCAGATGCAGTTAGTTAAGATGAGGGCATACTGGGGTAGGGAGGGCCCCTCATCTACTATGACTAGTGTCCTTACAAAAAGGGGAAATGTGGACACAGGCATGCACTCAAAGAAAATGTCATGTGAGAATGAAGCTGAAGGTCACAGTGATGCATCTACAACCCAAAGAATACCAAAGACAGCCAGCAAAACCAGACACTGGGTTGGGGAGAGGCGTGGAACGCATTCTCCCTCTCGGCCTCAGAAGGAACCAACTCTGCCCACACCTGGTCTCAACTTCTGGCCTCCAGAACTTCGGGACAATGCATTTGTTGTGCAGGCCCCAGGCTGTGGAAATTTGTTACAGCAGCCCAAGGAAATAACGCAAGGCTCCCTAAGGAAGCACTGTCTGAGCAGAGACCGGAACAAGAAGAGCCCAGGAAAGATCTGAGGGAAGGGAGTTCCCAGGAAGTAGGAGAGCCAGTGTGGGACCCCGAGCAGAGGCTGCATCGAGTGGGTCTCAGGGCAAGGGGGACAAGGAGAAGCGACAGCTTGTGCAGAGCCTCCAAGGGCCAGATCAAGAGTTGGGAATGTGTTCCCAGGGGGAGGGGAAGCCCTGCAGGGCGCTGGGCAGGGAGCTGTGCTCTGGGCTCCCTTTGGAGAGACCACTCTGGAAATTAACACACGAGAGGCATCAACATACCGCCTAGGACATGTCATAAGCACTAATACTTGGCACTCGGTTGCTGTCACTTTTATGGCCCCCGCAGAACAAGAGGCTTATAGGTAAGACCTTCAAACTCTAGGATGCTTCGAAGGGTCCCTCATCTCTAACCTGTGGGCCCAGTCTTTAGCATGAGGGCCCTGGACCCCACTGAGGCCTCGGGTCTGGCTTCCAAGAGCTCCTGGCATGAGAAGAGCCGCCTACCCCTCGCTGGGAACCCCACTTCACGTCCCAAACCATGCTCCCTTCTTCTCCACCCGACCCTGGCTCACAGCCCGGGCTGTTTTTTTCTGCTGACAACGGAAAACACATCTCAATGTATCCTTTATCTCCATGTTCCTCCCAGAATGGCAACTGGTGGCTCAGGCCACAAACGGCTAAGCATTCTCTGAGCCAAAAATACTCTCTGTGCACCCCTTTAACAATAAGGCACGAAAACTTTGAGTCAAACTCCTACAAAGCCTGCAGAGATTATATTTTAAGCCCCAAAGCAGTACTCTTTCTATATTCACTTATTTCCAGTCCAAAAAGACCATTCCTTGAGGCAGTTTCCAAACTGGCATTTGATGTAATATTAATGAAGGGATTTTTAAAAAAATTAAACACATTCCTTGAAAAAGAGAAGCCCGGGACTCAAAATCGCTTGGAAAGGTGCTGGCATGGGTCAAGTTAAACAAGCGTTTTTAGCACAGGACTTCATGGGTACTTAAAAATGCCCGTGTGAGCTGGAGAGAGACACATGGGGATCCCGAACTCACTTGGGAAAATTCTCAAGAATAATGCCAGGTCACAGAAATTTAGAAACCTGACTGAATCATCACGGGAGAGCCTAGAAACCGCATATGACGCACCCTGGCTCTGCAATGGGAGGAAATCCCCGGGGATCACACACATACCAGCAGCGAGGGGGCAGCCTGATGCCCTTGACTATCTTCTGCTTAGTGAGGTCCTGGAGTGGCACATGAGGACCTCGGTGAGCTGCAAGGGCTCATGGAGGGAAGACAGTGATGCACTCTATGGCTCTGGGCAGCTGCTTGTAAGCTCAGCTTTTAAGCTCAGGTCAACAGGTGACAACAGCCAGGACAGCTCATGCCCTTGTCTGCAGGGTGAGCCTGGGCCTTCTGCAAAGGGCCTGAGGGCTTTCCTCTTACTTTGGGAACAGCTGCTCAGGACCCACGCAGGAGGCCAAGACACAGAGGTGCCCAGAGGAGACTCAGAGTGAAAGCAGAGATGTGAAAAGGCCCAGGGGTCACGTGTGAAAGGTGCGGCTTCCTAGAGCAGGGCGGCGGGGCGAAACCAGGCACGGGCTTTTCCAGGGTCTACAGATAAAATCAGCAAATGCAGACTTGTGTCACAGACTCTGCGCCAATTCTGCCTGTATTACTACAGTCCTATAGGTAAGAGGGGGACTCCTGGGCCATCCGAACCAAGCCCGAGGGATGGGGGGACAGGGTCAAGGAAGGCTTCCTGGTAAGCTAACTGCGTTAACACAGGTGCACCTTGAGTGGCTCAAAGGAACAGCCATTGTACCAACCGGCAGGGTTACCTCGCCCAGTGTAGCTACTTCCTTTCCTCTTCCACAGGCCTTTATCAATGTCCCATGTCAGCCGCAGACCCCCTCCGCCCCCTCCGGCATCCCCCAGCACTTTCCCTGGGCCAGGCCCCATGCTGGGTCCAGACACGAGAACCAGGGCCAGCAAGGAGAAAACAGACCAGTAGTCCACAACCAGGGACCACCAACCGGAGGTGGCCAGGGCAGGAGTGCAGGATGTGTGAGGGACTAGGGAGCCAAGGGCAGAGGGAGTCCCTCCTGCTGCGGGAACAGAAAGAGGGTAAGCTCTGTCAGGGAAGAGGCCATGTCAGAGCCCGCTCCTGAGTATGGAGCGTTGATTGGCGTCAGGCCAGACAAGAGGTGGGAGCCTGCCAGGACAGAGGAGAGTGGCTTGAAAGAGGGTCACACAGATTCCCTGGGCCTCGGGAGCCAGAGAAGGTTTGTGATGGGAGAGAAGAGCCCGGTGTGTGTGTAGCAGGGTAAGTCCAGGGCACAGGAGGGCTCCCAGGCAGAGCACAGGGGTAAACGGAAATGTCTAGAGCCACGGCAGTAATGGGCGGGTGTGGGGTGGCACGAATATACAGTGGCTGAGTGGAAGGGATGGGTGCATACGCAGGACAGATGCCCACCAAGGGGTGGGGAGAGAGTGTTGGCCAGCAGCCTTTCCCCGAAGCCAAGACTGGGGAGCAAAGAGTGGGCTCTGACACCAAAGTGTGAGCCTCCTACGGCAGTCTAGTATTCTCCTGGCAAGTCCCTCCTAACCCCTGACCCAGCACCTTCCTCCCAGGTGCCCTCCCTCAGCATCCCACCCCAGCAGGCCCCCATGAGCTGACTGATTTAGGAAGCAGCTTCCCCCTCAACGTACAGGGGCCTGCAGCAACCAGCGGTTCCCATGGCAACCACTCCTCCCTCTCTGCAGAAGAGGAAGACACAGGAAAACCCACGTCAACCAAGGGCAAAGCCTCTGGGTTTACCAGAACGCCAAGAGGCTCCTGAGTTCCTTGCTTCTGACGCAAGAAGATAACTCTTCTTCCCTCTGGGGAATCCCACAGGCCTCGTCAGAAGGTGACTCCAGTCCCTCTACCTAGTTATGCCTTTACTCATTGTGTGCTTTTCCAGAACTTCCCACCAGGAAAGGAACCAGGAGGTGGGCTCTACCACAGCTCCAACGGTCCTGGGTTGGGATGATCTGTCTGCTACACCGCCCCCCTCGGAGGGCAGGACGCACCCCAGTCACCTGGGTACTCCTGAGACCTGGAACCCGTACGGGGTGGGAACATGGCGAATGTCTGTGGCTGGCCGAATGGACGCCCGGTGACCCACCAAGCAAGGGTCAAGGCAGAAACTGAGACGAGAACCGCGAGAGCGAAGCCACTGAGGGTGGAGAGGACATGTCATGCCTGCAGCACAGAAAGTGACATGGCCCCTATGTGTCTTCACCGTGGGGCGCAGGCTTCCGTGGTTCCCTCCACGTCCACGAACTGGCCCCCTCCTGCCACCCCCTCCCCTCTCCGGCCGCAGCGCCTCCACAGGCCTCCCCCCGCACCGCTTCCCCACCCCCCCCAGGCAGGGCTGATTTCTCTGGGCACCCACACTATGGTGAGCACACCCCTCTCTCTGGTCCTCGCTCTCCCCACTGGGCTCTGTTGTCTCCCAGGACAGGGCCTTGCTCTCCCCTGCTCACCATCCCCTCCAAAGCAAACAGCGCCGCTCGACTGCTGAGGGTCTCTGGGACCCTGGTCACACCGCTTCACGGTCATTCACTCAACACATGCAAACCAAGCACTCATGGTGTAGCTAACCCCAGGCGGGCGCAGGTGCGGCTGCCATCGGGCCAGTGAGGCAGAGGAGGATGGGGCTCTTCCAGAAGGACCGAAAAGAATACAGTGGGGGCTCAAAGGAAAGTGCGCGGTGATTCGAGTGGGGGTCAGGACGTCGACTCAGAGGAGGTGGCTGGTGAGCTGAGCGGAGGACAGAGGGCCCGCGGCCCTCAGGTGTCACCTGCCAGCACACAGCAAGCAGGCCCACGTCAGCGCCACAAACGCAGTGCTATGGAAACTGTGTGTCTCGAAGCCAGGGGGGAGCGGGGGGTCAGCAAATGGCCAAACAGGCAGCAGTGCCTGGGAAGCGAGGCTGAGAGAGCAGGACCGTCAGGAGGCGGGGGGGGGGGGGGGGGGGGGGGGGACAGGGCAGCAGAAACGGGCATGGCTCTTCCTGACAGGCGGAAGCAGCGGTCTGCTGGGCCCTCCCGACGTGTCCAGGGCAGCAATAACCTCAGGCTGGCTGGTAACAGGGGCCCCGGCAGCACTCACTCCATCTGTCCAACCCTCCTCGGTACAAGCAGACAGCACAGCCAAGAGTCCACCAAGCCCGGGTCGGCCTGGGAACTGAAGGTCCGGAGCCTGAGCATCCACAAAGGTCCATAAAGGTCTGAGGCCTGCAGCCGTGGGCGGTGGGCCTGGGTATTCCAGACAAAACTTGGCGGGAAGGGGTATGGGGTGCCTGGTGGCTCCCCCCTTCCCAGCCCTGACTCAAGCACTCTGATGACTAATTCATGAGTTTCTTTTTTTTTTTTTAAGATTTTATTTATTTATTTGACAGAGAGATAGACAGAAGAGCACAAGCAGAGGGAATGGCAGAGGGAGAGGGAGAAGCAGGCTCTGCACTGAGCAGGGAACCTGATGCGGGACTCGATCCCAGGACCCTGAGATCACGACCTGAGCCGAAGGCAGACGCTTAACCATCTGAGCCACCCAGGCACCCTAATTCATGAGTTTCTTATTCCCAAAAAGCATCCTTAGAGAGGAGAGAAACAGGTGGGGGGCGGCGGTGGTTCACCAAGGCCAGGGAAACAGGCGTGGTCAGTGAAAGCCCCCCACCCAAGGGGCTCACAGTCTGCAATCAGGCCCGACAACCAGACGGATGCCGTCCACATCCTACTGGGAGAGGAGAGCTCCCAGCAGCGCGGAGCCCTGTCCCAGGATGCCCGCAAAGGGATACGGAACTGACACGTCCAAAGGGTGCACGGTCAAGGCCACAGTGGATAGCCTGTGACCGGATGAGAAAACCTGCAATGTCTCATTGAGGTTTAAGATAAAATCAAAGACACCGAGAGAACAAACAGAACTGTGACAAGCACCTCAATATGCATGACTTCCTCTAAGACACTGGCAGGGCAGGCGGCCCATCTGACCTGCAGGCCCTTGCTGTCTGCGGAACCCCCACCCACCCATCCCCCACAGCTAGCTCCCCCACAGGCCTGGCCAGCTGTCGGCACCGCCACCTGCCTCTCCCAGCCAGCTCCGGCAGTTACTTCTCTCCCCGAGGCCCTGGAACACTGACCCTATTCTCTAGGCTCCGGGATCACGACCAAAAACACGGGCTGCCCTCTCTCCCATCATCTCCATTCCAGGGGCAGGGGGAGGACATGTCTCCAAGAACCGGGAAATGCTACGAAAAAATCCCCCCAGCACAGAGAGAGGAGGTGCAGCTTCGCAGGGAGGAGGAGGGCCTACCTGCCAGGGAGTGTCACCTCCACTGCAGGGCAACTGGGAAAACCACAGTGCACAGCCTCCTGCCAGCAATGACCCGGCTGTCCCCCCCACCCCCACCCTCTCAACACTGCTCCTTTGTTCCTGGGCAGTGGCCCCACTCGCCAGGGCTGGTTCTCCAACAAGGCCACTCCCTGGGGGGCTCCCTACCCTGGGGCATAGCCCAGCAAAGTCAGTCCCAGTCCCTGGGGCCCCCAGGAAGCCCCTGACCAGAGCAAACCTCCCTGTCAAACCCTGACCCCAAGGCAAAGCCACCTCTGCGTCCCCTGTGTGTCCGGGCAGCACTGACAGGAAGAGAGGACAGAGCTTCCTCACCTCAGAGGTCAAAGCCCACCTGCTTGTTTTAAGGCAGGGGGGGATTGGGGGGAAGGGGTCCTGCCTTCCTTCCAAAGACATGACCAAGGGTCAAATTCATACCAACATCTAACAAAAATTAAATTTTTGGTAAGGACTGTATTAAAGGTATTTCGAGGGGTGCCTGGGTGGCTCAGTCGGTTAAGCATCTGCCTTCAGCTCAGATCATGATCTCAGGGTCCCAGGACTGAGCCCAGTTCAGCAGAGCCTGCTTCTCCCTCGCCTGCTGCTCCCCCTGCTTGTGTGTGTCCTCTCTCTCTCTCTGTCAAATAAATAAATAAATAAAATCTTTGAGAAAAGCGGGGGGGGGGGGTATTTCGAGAGGCACCTGGGCGGCGCAGTTGGTTAAGCGTCTGACTCTTGATTTCGGCTCAGGTTGTGAGATCGAGCCCTAAGTGAGGCTCCACACTGGGCATGGAGCTGCTTAAGATTTTCTCTCTCCCCCTCTCCCTCTGCCCCTCCCCACCGCATGCACACGTGCGCTCACTCTCAAATAAATAAATAAATCTTTTTAAAAAATAATAAAATACAACAAATAAAGGCATTTTGAGAAACATGAAGGTCGCGTCTCACTGTCAGAAGGAAATGGTAGCCACAGCGAAGGCCTAGCCAGGATTCCCGTTCCAGGCTTCAACCCCAGGACGGAGCAGCGTGAACAGCAGAACCACCTGCACATTCCGTCCCCGCTTCACAAAGGGGAGCCAGGCCTGTGACCCAAGGAGACCCAGCTAGAGATCACAGGGCTGGGACACAAACCTGGATTCCAGAAGGTGCGGTCTGAGAGTCCCTCACAGAGCAGTGCCACGGGGCACCCCAGAAAACCCCAAATGGGACACGGAGCTCACCCGGGAGCTCAGATTCTAGAGCGTCCCAGAGTGGAGACGGTGAAAATCCAGCAGGATGGGAAGATGCCAGATGTGGCTATAACGTACGTAATGCAGCTTAAAAAAAAATCCTGATCATGTTATCAAAGGCTCATTGCAGGAGATGTTTAAATTCCAAGTTACTTATTCACACGAGACAATTCTTCCTCCATCTCCGAGATAACCATCAGTATTTTGCTATACATCCCTCCAATTTGGGTATATTTTGTCCCAAATTGGGATCATAACACATAAACAGATTCGGATCCAACTTTTTAATTAAACATGATATAAAGAATATTCTCCTGTGAAATTACATATTCTTCTAACACAATACCATTTCAAGATCGATAAAAAATTAAAAGTCAAAAACATAATTTATTTCATTACCTCCCTACATTCATCACTTGGTTGTTTCTAATTGTACAATCATAAACAACAGCAGAAAAGGATGAAGTTGCACCCCATCTCTTCTTTGCAACAGGAAGAATGGGGGTACATGTTTAAACCTGAACAACCATTTTTCTGAAAACAAACAGGTCAGCTCCAAGCAACTACCTAAAAAATGCATTTAGGGGAAAACCTCACTTTCTAGTCATGCCGGAAAATAAGATGTTCAATAACAATTCCTGAGACTTGGGACCTTCTTCTTGCTCAATTCTCCTCTGCAGCCCCCAAAATAAGACATACGCATGTTTTGGAATGAGTTCGCTGTGTTACTACCCCTGATCCACGGACACCAGCAGCCACTGTGGCGTCTTCCCGCAGTCAGGTCTCATGGAGACACTGCCAAATTGAAGCCCACCGACTCCCCTTGTCCTCCCAAGGGAAGCCCAGAGCTCCCGGGTGCCTGGCCTCGCAGCCGGATCTGGCCCCAACCTGCCTTGGGCTCCCCTCCCCCCACTTCACTCCATGCACCTGCCAGCCAAGCAAGACTATCGCTCGCTGCTTCCCAGAAACGCCCTGCACCCCCCACCTCCTTGTTTCAAACAGGCTCTCCTGGATCGACTTCTACGGGAATCCTCCTCCTCCACTCTGTGCCTGGGCCTCTGTGAGCCTAAGCTGCGTGATGTCAGACCCGCAGACCCTGCTGTGGGCAAGAGGAGGCACCAACCCTTCAAGGGTCACTGTGACGTCATTCCTGACAGACGGCAGCCTCCTGAGTACCCTCCGCGCCCTCCCAGCTCGGCACCCCCACCCCTCTGGCCGGCCGTGCGACGGGGCCTGCAATGCCAGGCCTGCATTAACTGCACTTATCCCGGCTTGGCGGTTGCAATACACAACGTCCAGGGGTGGAGGGGGGAACGCAGGGCACTTTCACTTCCCCTCCAGGACCTCCTCCCCCAGCGCTGGCCCCACCCCGCAGGGACTCTTCCTCCGGTGCCCTGCTCTGCAGACCTGCCCACTCTCCATCCGACTCCCTGGAGAAGGTCCCAGGACACGCTGGTGTCCCCCGAGCCTGACCATGCTGGGAGCTACCTCACCCCCAGGGCGGGCCAATGACGAACACCCAGTGCATCTTCTATATTCATGCAACGTTTTATTCCTTTTGGGTAAAACTGTCTTAATTTTAAAAACTCCATATTCACATGTCTGGCAGGCTCTTCATCCTCATCATCTCCCTGGGAGAAGAGACAGGTGATTTCACAACCATTCTACAGATCAGAGAAGACTCGGAGGGTGTGTATGAGGGTAGAGAGGAGCAGCCTGGACCCATCCCAGGGGCCTCCCAAAACAAGGGTCGCCTCCCGCTGCGACAGCAGGGCCTGTGCACAGGGTCTTGGCCACGGCCCTGAGGCAGAAGGATGTGGGGGAGGGGCACAGGTCTTTGCCATCATGCCAAGCCTCACTTCACTCTACCAATGGTAGAATGAGGTCCAAGTCCCCAACCAGAGCACACAGGGTCCTCTGCCACACCGCCCTGCCCACCACTCTTGCCCGGACACCCTCACAAACATGGTAACAGGCTGCTCCCCCCAAAGGCCAACACTGGCTCAGGCCTGTCCCCCCTCTCCCTGGCCTACCTGGTGAGCTCTCAGTGCTCTCTGAAGGGGCTATTCAAACGCTCCGTCCACAGAAGCACACCTGCGCATCCCAGTCCACCTGGGGCACTGCCATTCTCTCTCCCCCAACCCCGTGTCCCCGGGCGTGGTCATGTGGGGATGTGGGAACTGCTGGGGAGGCAGGGGGACCGGCTAGAAAGTCCTATCCCACGCCTGGATGGCCTTGGGAACAGGGTGAGTTACTTACCCTCACCGAGGCCGTCTCCTCAGACCCTTCACAGGGGGTCATAGAGATTAAACAAGACAGCGACTCCCCAAGCCCAGGGCAGAAGCTCCTTAAACACACCTCTTCTCCCCCACCCCCATACAGAGCTGGGGTCTTGCACAGCTGCCACGAACCTGGCCCCCCACGGGAGTGTTCCGTGCCCACCTTGGGTTTCCCTACCTCCTCATCTGCAGGACCCAGGGCAGGCCAGCCACTCACCAACAATCCCCAGCACTTCGCACCGGCTGAGCAGGGTACGCTCACTTTACTGAGAGATGACGATGGGCCAGGCATGTCCTCAACCCTTTACTCCTCACAAAGACCCTATCAGGCGAGCACCACTGTCATTTACAATTCACCGATGAGGAAAGAGATCCAACGAGGCTGCAAGGCCAGAGCCAGGCTGGCCTGGCAAGTGGCACAGGTGGGATCTGAATGAAGTGGGATGACCCATTCAATTATGTTGTGAATGAGTGAATGAATGAATGAACGAATAAAGCAATCCTTGTAACTGGATTTTGTGTTCTCTCATCACACACACTTTGCCCAAACCTTATCCACAACCTCCTCCTCCCTCCAGGACTTTTATCCCACAAAGTTCCTCTCGAATCTCCCTCCCCGCCCAAGAAGTCCTCCCTGACCCTTCCCTGCAGGCAGAGGTGGCCATCCTCTTCTCCCTCCCTGCTCTCAGCACGTGTTACTCTGAGTCCCAAAGACCAACGGGCTCTGTGAGCACAGAATTAACCAGGGGCTGACATGAGCAGAAAGGAGCCCTGCTAAAAGGCCACTATGCAGCTCAGAAACCTCAGGAAACTAAGAGAGCCACACCCAGAAAGGGTACCTCAGTGGGAGAGACTGCACCCAGAAACACAAGGCGAGTGGGCCCTGCAGCAGGCAGACGAGGACTCGCTGCACAGCCCAAACCCAAGCACACAGCACGCACCATCCCAGCAGGCACCCACCTCCACAAATGAGCCTTCGTGAGAGTGCTCCCTGTCCCTGCCTCCCAAACGCTAAAGCCAGGCGGTGTGTCGGGCTGCCAGGTTCCCAGGCACGTGCCCACGCCCAGCATGTGCCCGTGTCCATATGCAGGACGGGAGAGAGCAAGGAAGGCCCTGTCTGCCTGGCTTCCGATGACCCAGATGGAAGAGAATTCCCCAGATGTCAACTGGGAGGAGGTTCAGATGCTGGGAATCCCCAAAACACAGCAAAGCTCTATGGTGGCCTCGTGCTGACCCTCTCGGACCAAGAGCTCTTGGTAGCAAAGACCCCATCTCACCCAGCCTGTATCCCCCACAGCCCCTAATGACTACAGGCCACCTTATGCAAAGACAGCAGCTACGGCAACTGCCTGTCACACCCCTGCCATGGGCAGTCACCTGCGTATCTCAGCTCAGCCTTCAGGACACCCACCACAGCGGGGGCACCAAGTGCATTACTCTAGGGTAAGGAAATTAACCTTCTATGGCAGGAATAACTGAAATGCCCTGGATCCCACAATAACAGGTCCAAGGTTCGAACACAGGTCTAACAAACTTGAAACACGTGTTTTTCCTACTCTGCTGCCTGATACTAGAATATTATATTCTAACAAATGTTCGCTGAATGTATGATAGCCATATATAAACAGAACGTGTTGCTAAGAACGAACATGAGTCCGTCCCTTTCTCCGAAGCCAGGTAGCTTCGATCCGGGTGCTTGGGTGGGCCTTGGTGCTGGGTGTTCTGGAAAACACCTGGTTCTTTCTTCAGGTCACCAAAAGCCCCTTGGCACAGAGCCATTTGGCAAAAGGGTTTGTTTGAGGCTGCGATCTTCCCTGTTTTGAGGATGCTGCTGGAACAGCCTCACCAGGGACAGGGCTAGAAACCGGGCCAGGGTTGAAGTGGGTCCTAACGGGGCTTTGAAGGAAAGTTCTGAAAGTCGGCCTGTGCACTGTCTGCCTTTCCAGGGGAACGGGGGCTTGTGGGGTGACCCAGGTCCTTGCTGCACAATGCTGGGGGGCTCAGGAACAGAGGGAGTGCTGATGGACAGAGAAAGGGACAGGGGCCTCAGACAAGAAGAAAATTGAAGTTCTAACCCCTATGCCTACACACTGACTTGAAGTCCAAACCCTTGTTCACATAGCCACTGCCAGGATAAGAAAACCAGGCTGCCCACCAAGGCCCACCCTCTGAGCAAAGTCTTAGAAACTTCTTGGCATTGGCACAAAATACTGACCCAGGTGGGTTCACGGCACACACAACGGTGAAGCTGGGGCTCTGCGAGGTAAACTGACTTGCCCGAGATCACACAGCTCGAGAGGCCAGGATTCAGAGCCACCCTCGCGTGCGCAAAGAGGCCAGGGGAGAGGCCTGAGGGAGGCAAAGAACAAGGTAGGCCAGGTGGATTTCTAAAGGCAAGAACACTGGTAGAGGGGGGCGCCTGGGTGGCTCAGTCGGTTAAGCAACTGCCTTCAGCTCAGGTCATGATCCTGGAGTCCCTGGATCGAGTCCCACATCGGGCTCCCTGCTCGCTGGGGAGCCTGCTTCTCCCTCTGACCCTCCCCCCTCTCATGAGCTCTCTCTCCCTCTCTCATTCTGTCTCAAATAAATAAATAAAATCTTTAAAAAATATATATTAAAAAAAAAAAAAAAAAGAACACCGGTAGAGGGCAAAAGCCCGCATGCTCTCTGGGGTCACCGAAAGAAAAGAATGCACGCATGGGTCAAGCCACTGACCATACTCTCCTTCAGGGCTATTACCAAGAAGAAATTCCACGTGGCCCTGTCAAGCAGGGGAAATGCCAACCTGGGCCCACACTAGCCAGGCAGCCCCACCCCACCCAGCCCTACCTTCCCCGGAAGAACAAAGTGCAACAGTCAGGAATGTGAGCCCAGGCCTCGGCCAGCCCCCGCCTGGCTGGGAGGAGGCCAATTCTTATCTGTGGCCTGATAAAAGCCAGACCCGATTACAGAGATCCTTCGGCCCTGGGGCTGGGAGTGCTGTTATCAGGTGCCTGTTACTGCAGCACATCCGGGCTCTTGGGGGTCATGCCCAAACCACAGTCTCTTCTTGACTTGTCCGAGCAGGCCTGGCATCCTGCCCAGAGCCCTACAGGGAGCTGCCCCGCCGCCCGCCCTGGCCCTTCCCACACCACACTCCCCCATCCACCCGAGAGTCCCACTCACACCTTTCCTCAGCTCTGGTTTTCACTTAGTTCCTGAGACATTTACTGCCTCAAAGTCCACTCGTCAGGTACCACTCTCACCGTGAGTTCTGAGAACCCTCTTCTCATCCCCGTAGCCCTCTATTCCCACCATGCTAGCATCTGGCTTTGGGCTTGTCAACAGCAAGCCTCTCACCTCTGCCCCATTATCCAGAGAGGCCAGAGCCAGAGGCAGCAAGAAAATTCTAGGTGGGAGGGGTCCGGGAGGAAATGGAGTTGCGCAGACGAAATGTAAATAAGGCAGAAGCTGTGGGGTAACAGGCAGAGGCAGGGACTGTGGGCAAGTGGTTTAAACACTAGCCACTAACCCAAAGGAAAGGAGGTGAGAGTCCTGTGTGGGTCAAGTGAGTCACCTGCAGGCCAGATACTGTCCAAGTCACCCGTCTGTGACCTGGTCCTCCCTGCTCTGCGCAGATGGTGAAGCTGAGGCCCGGCCACAAGGAAGGTGACCATGACAAAGGTCACATTGGTAATTACTGAACAAGGCCAAAACAGAATTTAGCCCAAAGCCCAGAGCGGTGCTAATTAACCACCTTCATGCACCTGCTGAGCTGTGGCCCTGGTGAGGGACAGGGCAGATGGGAACTCTGAGACTGGGATGACCCACAGGGTCCTCCAGATAGAGGACCTGAGGGCTGGGATTGATTCATGTGGAATAACTAACCAATGCTGACCACCCCCCAACCCCATGCAGATCTCAGATCCTGCAGGAGGGAGGGATGGTGGCCCAGGGGACACCAGTACTGCAAGGTGGTAAGAGGGGTGTATGGTCTGCATACAAGCCCTATGGGGGGCGGGGAGGACCGCCTCAAGCACCCAGGCTGGTTGAGGAGAAAGAAGCAAGAAAATCCAATGGCACTATGACCCCCTGGGTCCAACTCCAGGGACCCCAGCCAGGGCAGGCACCAGGGCTCCAGGGCCAGGACCCATCTGACTATGGAGACAGGGAGGTCGACGGAAGGGCACTGAATGGCTCCCACCCTAAGATGTACCCTAAAAAACCAGAACCCTGAATTCACAGCCCATGCCATATGGCCTTTCAGACTAAAGTCTGTATCTGCAGTCCCAGGTCTGGTGATCCCTCATATGCACAGCATTCCTGGACCAAATCAAACCTTCCAGCCTGGCCTCTTGGAAATAAGCAGGGAGGCTGGTGGTTCCTCTCTGGGCAGACCCTCAGGTTCCTCTGTCCTTGCCTGCTGGGATCCACCTGCTGCACAGTTCCTCAAGGGCCTGGGCCACCGAGCTAGTGGGAAACCGCGGGCGCCAGGCCAGTGCAGCCTTCTAACTCAGCAACTCAAGGACCCCAGAGGGCATTACAGCAGGCCAGAGGCTCCGTGCCTCCCAGGAACAAAGGCCCTTCGATGGAAGGGGGGTGGGAGGGAGGCATGGGGGGTGGGAGGGAGGCACCGAGGCAGAGGGAAGGAGGCAGGGTGCCTAGCTGAAAGGTACTACAGGTCTTAAAAGCCAATTAAAGACCCCGGTTTATATGCAAATCAGAGAACTGATTAACAAGGACCAGACATTAGAATTAAACGATCTCTTTACCATTTTTAAACTCTCTAATCCAGACCTTTTACTTCTTCAGAACTAATTTCAGAGTCCAGTCTCTAGCCTGAGCGAAACCTAATCCTACCCTGGGCTAGAAGTGCCGCAAGTACCCATCCTGAAACTGCTCTCCTCCCCCGCTCAAACCCGTCCAGGGCTCCCCACGGCCCTGGCACAAGCACCCACACTCACAGCTCACAGCTCTGGGGGGACTGGTCCCCCCCTCCATCCCCCCTCCCCAGTCCTTGAAATCTGACCCAAGCCCTCGGCCTGCACACACAGAGCCCTCTCTGACCCCCTCCCTGCCATCTCCTTGTGAACACCCGTGTGTGGGCTACAGCGAGCCCCAGTCCTCTGTCTTCACTCTCCGAGCATCTGGACCTCACCTTCGGGGCCAACCAGAGGCTCCACTTAGAGACTTTCTGTGGCCTGTGCTCAGAGACTCAGACACGCACAAGCTTGCTGACAGGAAATTGTGTACAGGAAAGCGGCAGCCAGTAAGCAGACCGGGGCCAGTCTCATTTTCTGTTTTGTAGAGGAGGAAACCGAGCCTCGGGGAAGGAGCGCTAACCCCGGGCCCCAGGGTGATGGCACCAGACCCATGCCGGGTCTGCCCAGCTCACACTTCCTCTCCCTCGTGTCCCCTCGTGTGCTCTAGATAAAAGAAAACTCTGAACCGTGCTCCTGTCATTAAAGAGATAAGGCCAGCATACAGGAAGTGGGGAAACGGCTGGACACAATTTAGTGCTCGAGGCTCCCAGTGCCCTGGGGCTTCGGGACCTCCGGGGGGAGGGCACGGGAAGGAGGGGCCGGCCCAACGGACCTCGGGCAAAGATCGCCAACAAATCTATCTCCAAACGAGTGGTCAGCTGGAAAGCAAGGGACAAAATGGGTATTCTTCCATTTCTCCAGAGACCGAACACTCCAACCATCCTCTTCCTGCCCCCGTGACATGACCAACCACAACAAGTTGCCAGCAAACCACCACCCATGTCTCTGACAGCCTTGCATCCATCTGCGGCCTGCCCCAAGCTAGTCCCCTTGGAGAACCTTCCACTCCCACTCTTCAGCCATGCAATGCCCGGGGGTTGACCCCTACTCACTCCCGGGGTGGGCATGCAACTCACAACAGGGCAATGAGGACATCACGTCACCCGGAACCAAGTGACTGGTTGGAGGACAGGTGCTCTGGGTTGAACTGTGTCCCCCTCCCAAGACAGGCTGAGGCCCCTACTCCCATACCTGTGACTGTGACCTTATTTGAAATGGCGGTCTTTGCAGAAGTCGTCAAGTTGAGATGAGCCCATTAGGGAGGGCCCTGTACCAATAAGACTGGTGTTCCTCTAAGAAGAGGAAACTGCCTGGGGAGGACCGAGATGCACAGAGAGAGCAAGGCCCTGGGAAGATGGGGGCAGAGACCACAGTGACACTGTCACAAATCAAGGAACTCCTGGAGCCTCCAGAAGCTGGAAGAGGCGAGGAAGGATCAGCAGGAGCATGGCATTGCCAACCCTTGAGTTCCAACTCTTAGCCTCCAGAGCAGAGAATAAATTTCTGTTTTCATTTGTTATGGTAGCCCCAGGAACTAATATGAGAGTCATGTAACTCGAGCCAGACCAATGAGAACCAACAGCACCAGCCAGCCCCGGGGACTTTGGCCAGAACTTGGGGCAAGAGGAGAGCCATCCTTGCATCCCGTGAGGTTGCCATGCTGATGGGATGGTGCTGCCCGCCATCATTTTCTCACAACTTGGCAAACCTGCCCCAATACAACCTACACACGGCAGGCTGGGAAGTGAAACAATATTCCTGATGACATAAATTTGAGTCCCTGATGGCCTGAAACCTGCCACACTTCACCTCTGGACTTTTTGAGACATACGTGCTAATGAATTCTATTTATTCGTATTTCATTAAGTCTTTGCTTTCATGATAAAAATCTGTTGCCTACAACCTGAACAGCCTTTAAGTTTTATCACACATGGGGTACAATTTCATTTTGTCCAAAGGAACATGGTCCCCAACAGTCAGTGTGGGTGCCTACACTCCCAACACGAGTGGTAACAACACTCAAGCATTGGCGTCCTTGTCTTTGGCACATGCCTTCAGCCTTCAAAGTTTCGTTTTGTGATGGCCAGTCCTTATCCCAAAGGTGCAATGGATTTTTGATAACAAACCAATCAGCCAAGCTCAGAATAATCAGTGAAGATATGTCTGAACTTAAGAAATGCTGACTGAAAATGGCTTACATATAAGGACAGAAAGTCTGGAGGGAGGTGGGCCTCCGATGTTTCAACAGCTCTATGTCAGCAAGAACCCAGGCTCTTTTCAAGTTTTTATTCTGCCATGCTTACTATGGTAGATTTCTGTCCTCATTCCTGTCACCTCGTGGTCACAAAACAGCTGAAGGAGCTCCAGGTACCCTATCCCCAGACGTATCTGGAAGGCAGGGAAAGGGCACAAGAGCCACATAGCTGCCCTTCTGAAAAGGAAATACTACTCTTTCTCCTTATATCTTACGGGTCAGAACTGCCAGATACGGGTGCCCCTGGCTGTCAAGGAGGCTTGGGATGCGAGTCTCTGGCAAAGAGAACTGTGTGTCCACGACAGGCCTAGGTCAACCCCCAATGACACTGGGAGCAAAACAGGGACTATGTGCAAGACAGAGAGTGAGAAGTGCTGAGAGGGCAACTCTGCAGACAGTAAAGATATTAAATGAGGGAGGAGTCCCTGTGCACCACTGCAAAGTCCTAAAAAAACACGTCTGTGGCTTTTAATTTGACCTTAGGGCAAAGTCAATAAATACCTAAGAATCACTGATCAAGGGCTCCCCACGGGCTGAGTTCCTTGCTAAGTACCCTTCCTTGCCCTCGAGGGCCTCACAGGTAAGAGTGAAAGAGAGCTGTCACCCTGAAAGCATGAGGAGCCCAGAGAGAGGGCAAGGAGCCCGGGCCTGGAGCAGAGGCAGCCGGAGGAGGGAGGAGACCAAGGGGAGGTCTGGGAATGCTTCCCCAGCAAGGACACCTGACTGGGTGTGCCCAGGCGGGTTACAAAGGGCATGTGTGCAGAGGCACAGAGATGGGGGCAGCTGGGGGTTCGCTGATGTTTGACTTGGGGAGCGGCAGGAGGTGAGGTAGCCAGGCTGGTGGTGCACAACCCGGAAGAGCACCGTAAAGCAGGCTCAAGGCTCAGACTTATACCTAAAGACAACGGAAAGCAGGGGAGGGACTCGGGTATTCTCGATGCAAGACTATTCCACAAGGCGAGGGGTGGGCCAAGAGGCAGAGATGCCAGCTAGGGCTGGCAATCCTGGGGAAGGGGCGGTTACAGGGGACCTGGGAGAGGAAACTGATGAGCTGTGGATGACTTGGGGCAGGGGGACGGCGGCATCTGGGCAGGCTGCCTGGGTGGGAGGCGGAACCTTCAACATGGCCCAAGACAGCAGGAGAGGATGCGGTTTAGAAAGGAAAATGAGTCAAACTGCAGACCATGGAGCCTCCAGACCGAGGTGTTTCCCCAAGACTGTAGGCCTGCAGGGGTGAGTGGAAGATGAAACCTCCCTGCTGGGAAGTGCACCAGCTTGGCTTCACCCAAGTGCAAAAGGCCGTGTGAGGAACAGCCTTCCCGGGGCAAAGCAAGGCCAGCGGGCAGCAGGCTGAAGAAGAGCTTCTGACTGCCTTAAGTCGAAGCAACGTGCTCTGTCTGGTCTGCAAGAGTTGACACAAGGAGGGCTGGTCTGCACTCAGGGCCCGCCCAAGGCACACGTTAAAGAAAGCCCAGTGGTTATGCTGGTTTTCCCGTCTGTGTGTGCTGCCAGCCTGTAAAAGGAGAACTCAGCTTGCATGGGTAAAAGCCTTGTCTTCCAAGAGCCCCAAGTGGGAGGACCCCAGCCCTCTGATCTTGACCACAACCATGCAGTGGGGGTGGGAGGCAGGTACTTCATTCCCGCTCGCCCTATAAACCGCCAGGTCCCAGTCCTGCACAAGGAGGCCCTTCACTCTTGAGCACCATGCATTCCAGATGGTGCTCCAGGAGCCCCGAAAGGCAACTTGGGCCCGCCCTGTCTGCCACGAGAGAAAGGAACAAAGGCTGACACCAGGGGTCAGGGGTGGCAAGTGGGTATCTCCCACAGCTGGCCTTTGAAAGCACCCCATCTGCGCCACAAGATCCCACCTGGCCCCCGCTTCTCTTCGCACGAGTAACATTTCTTCTCCCACCACCCACCAGAGAGGTGGCAAATCAAAGTCCTGGGTGGTGAGAAGTGTGGCAAGCAGACTTCCTGAAAGATGGGGTCAGGTGAGGGCCCGTTAGAGACCCAGGGAGCCACCTGACCCGGCGGCCACAGAGCCCGCTACGACCGGCAGTGTCCAGTAGGTGGCGGAGCATCGAGGTCTTGAGAGGAAGTGAGTCCTGGGGACCTGTCAGTAGAAATGAGACCAAGAGCAGGTCTCATCGTATCTGTGCAGATGACAATGCTGCGCTCTTTGAGGATCGTGCCCAGAAGGTGCCGAAAGAGATTCAAAGTCTACCAAAGCCAGAATCTGTCTTCCACCCTGGAAGCTCCTCGAGGACTGGGCCAGTTTTGTTCTCAACTACATCCCCCCCACCGCCCCCCATGCTCAGCACAGGGCCCAGCCGGCCCGGCACGCAAACGAATGAATGAAGAAGGCCTGATGAGCGGTCCAGGAATCAGCCCAGCCAGTGTGCCAGCCTCCACTCCCAAGGGCTCCCTGCAGCCCCACAGCGCTCTGCATACTCGTCACCTCAGTGACCGAGGCCCCGGTTCCAGGGCCCCGGGCTCCTGCCTCCTCCTGGCTCTGTCCCCCACACACACACCAGTGGTTTTCAAACACCCCTGAACTCCAATGTCCTGCCTGAAATGAATCTTAACACGGAGACCCCCAAATCAAAAACAGATTAAAGTTGCTGCTATAACTGAAGGAAATCCATTGTGCGTGGGGATCAGCAACAGCCCCCTGGAAAAGCAGGCACACCCTCCTCAAGGAACCCCTGGGTTCCTCAAAGAGCCCAGTTTGGAAACTGCTGTGCTACCCCCTTGCCAACCCTAATCCAATGAGCTTAAAAGCCCTGTGCCTCACAACTCCCTAGGCGTGGGAAACGGGAAAAAGCAGGTGCAGCAGGAGCCTTCCCAGCTGAAAGGGGAGTACCTCCCCAGTCCCCACCATGTCACCGATCCGGGGTGGTCACCTCCCCGGTCCCCGCCATGTCACTGATCCGGGGTGGTCACCTCCCCGGTGCCCGCCATGTCACCGATCCGGGGTGCTCACCTCCCCGGTCCACGCCATGTCACCGATCCGGGGTGCTCACCTCCCCTGTCCCCTCCATGTCACCGATCCGGGGTGGTCACCTCCCCGGTCCCCGCCATGTCACTGATCCGGGGTGCTCACCTCCCCGGTGCCCGCCATGTCACCGATCCGGGGTGCTCACCTCCCCGGTCCATGCCATGTCACCGATCCGGGGTGCTCACCTCCCCGGTCCACGCCATGTCACCGATCCGGGGTGCTCACCTCCCCTGTCCCCTCCATGTCACCGATCCGGGGTGGTCACCTCCCCGGTCCCCGCCATGTCACCGATCCGGGGTGGTCACCTCCCCGGTCCCTGCCATGTCACTGATCCGGGGTGCTCACCTCCCCGGTGCCCGCCATGTCACCGATCCGGGGTGCTCACCTCCCCGGTCCACGCCATGTCACCGATCCGGGGTGCTCACCTCCCCTGTCCCCTCCATGTCACCGATCCGGGGTGCTCACCTCCCCTGTCCCCTCCATGTCACCGATACGGGGTGGTCACCTCCCCAGTCCCCACCATGTCACAGATCTGGGATGGTCACCTCCACACCTTTTGGGAGGAATGTCAAGAACGATCACTCATTTCAAGAACAACTCCGTTATAAGAAATTCGAGCGCATCCCACCCCTGAGAGCGCAGCACCTTCCTCTCGGTCTGGGGCTTCACCTGGAGGCGAGCAGAAGGCTGAGAGAGCAGAAAGCACCCTGGGCTCAAATCTCAGCCCTGCCCTGCCAATTAGCAGCTTGGTGACCCTTTCAGATGTCTCCACATCTAAAAGGCAGGACAACTAGTCATCCCCACAGCTCATGGAACTGTCTTGGGTTTAGATGAGGGATTTTTTTTCAAGTGCTTTATAAAGCACTCCCAAATGTTAGCTGTATCCTTGTGATTGTATTAACAGGCTACTAGAGGCTCAAGCAGAACAGACTAGTTTCTACCGAAGGTCTTCTCTACCTGATCCTGGGCTCTGTACAGGCTCCACGTCTTGATGCCAGGCCTGGCTGACACCCCCATCCAGGGAGGCCGGTCTGGACTGTCCTTACCCCAGGGGGCCCTGTCTGTCCTGCTGGGAATGCTAACGAGACCCCACAGGCTGCCTGAGTGGCTCCATGGGCTGGACGTTCCTCAGGTCTCCCAGCTGGTGACCAACCCACCCCACTCCCCTGGCCCACCCTGCATTCAGTGTAATACCTGCCAGTACCACCACCCTCTCCCCAAACCTAGGATCCCCGAGGGACCCGTGGCTGAAGCACGTGGGCTGGGGCACAGAGGAAATGTACACTACCTTCCACCCCAGATTCAGTCCCTACTCTGAGAGCGGGCAGTGCATCTAGGAAAAGCCCCAGGCAGATTCCCCCAGACGCCCCGGAGGACTCAGAAAGAGTCTCAGTGGCTTTCTGGGTGAGGCACATCTGGCCCCACGACATCTTTTCCCACCACTGCTTAAAGCCAGGGGTTCTGAGATGAGGGTCCCCAGGCCAGCAGCCTCAACATCCCCAGGAAACGTGCCGGAGACACACATTCCCCGTCCCCTCAGCCTCACTGGTTCAGAGACTCGAGTGAAGCCTCACCAGCTGGATGAAGACACCCTCCTGAGGATTCTGGGGACACTTAAGCCTTGCATCCAATGAGCCTCACCTGGCCGTGTATCAGTCACCAGGAGCTTTCGCATCCGCCAATGCTCAGGACTCACCCCAGAGATCTTGATTCGATTAATGCTGCCCCAGCAGTGATTTTAAGTATTTAAAAAAAATATATGAGGAACGCAAAGGATTTTCAGGGCAGTGAAGTTAGACAAGACCATATGGTCTATGATACTAGAATAGGACACTAAAAGGAATACATGTCATTACACATTTGTTAAAACCCACAGGAACTGACAACACCAAGAGTGAAGGCCCATGTAAACTACGGACTCTGGGTGACTATGATGTGGCAGGTTCATCCCTCCGGCGGGGGGTGCTGGTGGGGAAGGCCGTGGGGTTGGAGGGCTGTCAATACACAGCCCCACAAGCTCCCAGGCCACTGTAATCCCACAGTCGGTGGAACCCAGGCTGATGCTCGGAAGGGAGGCAGGACAGCCAGGTTTCAGAGTCCACAGGTCACAGGTAAGACCACACAGGTCACCAACCATCAGAGAAGATGCCAGAAGGAGGGAAGTCATACTCATGACTGAAGGAGGGAGAGGAGTGCGGAAGGAAGTGGGGAAGGGCTCATTCATTCCATCTCTGCTTTTAACATCGTCCTTCCCAGCATCTGCCTTGACCCCTCCCTCTGGTGCAGTCAGTGCGTCACAGGCTGGTCTGAGGGTCATTGCACCACCTGGAGTAAACCCAAGTTCCCACTTTCTAGCAGGGGAACCTGAGCATGTCACCTGCATGTCCCCGCTTTGACCCCAGCTTCCCCCTCTGTAACAGAGGGCATTAAGATGCTGGAATGGCAATACAGTGCTCAGCACAAACACACAGTGAACACAGGTTGTTATAACCTGGCCAGTATGGACTGGAGCCCACGTCTACTCCACAGAAAAGAGCATCCAGATGTTCTCACCTCCTGCCTGCACCACCTCTCTGGCTAGGAGACCAGAGTTAGAGAACAGAACACAAGAGTGAATCCTCTCCCTCCCCATCTACATTTCCAAAGACAGACTGGACGCACTGGGACAGAAACCCCCTTCATTCCACAAACGCTCCCAGAGCGCCTGCTCCGGCCAGAGGCGGGGACAGGGCACACCTGCATTCCTCTGCATACAGGGAGACTCCAGTCCCAGGAAGGGCGAGGAGGATGTTGCTGGGGCTACTGGCTTCCTGCCAGGGAGGTTCCTCCTTGGAGGCTCTATCGTCAGTGGCGAGGGGAGCGTCAGGAGGAGGGACCCTCAGTCCCGACAGGCCCTGCTGCTTGAGAACCAATGCTCTAGAGGGAACCCAAGGGTACATATTACAGAAAATGGCACACCCGGGGCGCCTGGGTGGCTCAGTTGGTTAAGCATCTGCCTTCAGCTCAGGTCATAATCCCAGGGTCCTGGGATTGAGCCCCACATCGGGATCTCTGCTCAGCGGGGAGTCTGCTTCTCCCTCTCCCTCTGTGTCTCTCCCCGCTCGTGCGCGCGCTCTCTCTCTCTAATAAATAAAATCTTAAAAAAAAAAAAAGAAAAGAAAAAGAAAAAGAAAACTTCACATCCCTTGCCTCCTGTGGCTTTTTTGCCTTTTATGTTTTATAAGCATTTAATGTTGTCTAATATACGATAAATACCAAAGTGTGTATCATGAGTGAGCAGCTTGAATATTCAAATTGACCCCCAAGATCAAGGCTCAGAAGGGAACCCTGCAGGCCCCAGAAGGATCTGTCGTGTCCCCCACCCAGTACCCTGTCCCCAAAGCTAACCACAGTCTGCCTTCTTTCCCACAGAGTAGTTCTCGTGTTCAAGAACTTCACTGAAATGGGATCGCGCGTCCAGCGCTCCTCTGGGTCAGCTTCCTGGGCTGCACGCTCTATGGGACCAGTGTGGTGGCCGCTGGCTCATCTCACTGCTATAGAGAATTACAACACGCACGTATAACACAGTACGTGTCCGTTCTACCGCTGATGGACATTTCCACATTGAGGCTATCGTGCCTACTGCCACTTTGAACATCCCGTGCCTGTCTCTTGGTGGACGTAAGCACTCCTTTCACTTGGGTGTATATACCCAGGGCAGAATGGTGGGGTCAAAAGGTAGCATGCTCCGCTTCAAGATGCTTGAAAAACACCTGCAGGCCAGCCGAGCTTCTGCATTCTCTCCAGCACACAGGAGCTTGGGGGACCTCTCAGCTGTCCCCTTGGCCCCTTCCTCCCACGGGTGCCTTCCCAAAGCCCAAGACTCCCCTCCTTCATCCCCATCCAGTCCCGAGCCCCAGCTGCTTGACCAGAGACTGGCCCCCTCCCCCCGCCCCGCAATTCCTGTCATTCCTGCTGCACAATATCCCTTCCCCGGGATGGAACGTAAAGGCTCCTGGGAAAAGTCCAGGCTAAGTCTTGGCTCTGTGAAAGCCAGCTGACGGGAGCAGCATTGTTGAGTGCCAGCTGCAGGCTAAGCCCCCAGAAGTCAGGCAAGGCAGTCAGAGCACCAGCCAGCCCACGGTCGGGAGAGAGAGCCGGGGGCGCAGAGCAAACAGCCCCATGAGGCTGGGGCAGGTGAGGCCTCTGGGCCACAGGGCAGCTCCAGCAAAGCTGGACCTGACCCGGAGCAGGGCAAGCAGAGAGGGCCTCACAGAAAGATGTCTCAGGGGCTGTCTCTTGCTCGGGCAATGTCTCTAATTCCCCAGGGAGAGAAGGCTAGGGCGGGCAGCGCAAGCAGAGACCAACATGTGCCGAGCAGAGGGGCGGGCTGGATATGGAGGGGTGGAAGGGAGATGCCCACTCCTGGCCAGGACAGAGGGGAGTGAGGGAGAGGAGTCAGAAAGATCACAGGGTAGGATGGTGGCAGGGACAAAAAACCACCAGGCCCAGGCCTCTGAGCTCTGTCCTAAGGGTGATGGAGCCCCGGAGGTGTCCCAGAGAAGTCACCTGATGGCAATGTGCTGGACACGGGCAAGAAGGCACCTGCCATCTTCCTGAACTGCAGGCTCTGACCGGGCAGATTCGGGGGAGTGCGCACCTCCCCTGCAGCGCAGTTCCCACTGGTTCCCAGACACACTTGGAGGAGCAAGGGCGTGGGGGGGACAGAAATGGAGACCGAAGCCGAGCATCCCCCTGCCCCACCCCGAGGGAAGAGGGACCGACCGGCGGGGATGAGGTCAAGGTGGGATGGAATCCAGAGTCTTAAACATCTTGCCTGGCCCAAGGCTGGCCCTTGGTGTGGCAGCCACAGCTCTCCTTCACACGGCCAGCCCGTTCCAGAACCTTCCATGCTGCTTCAGAACATGGCTTCTCCTCTAGAGCCTCAGACCCCAGCGTCACCATGGCAACAACTGCAAACACAAGAGCCCAGGCCTCAGGGCCATAAACAACCCTGACAGATTCAATAAATATAGATGTACTACAGCAATTTGTGGGGAATTTATGAGAAATTAAAAATTCAGCTTGGACAATAAACAACCCATTTCAGAATTTGCCCCACTTAAAGTTAAATAAACTGCATGTGAGCATTTTTCGAGCATGATGTTTCAGGGCTGAGAACTGGGCCTTGCCAGGAACACCTCCTGAGGCCCCAAAGCCGGGTGCTGCTTCGGAGAGCCCGTCCGCACGTCTGCTGACCTCGGAAGGCACTTTACAGTTTACAAAGCACCTGCATTCACCCACCTGCTGCCTGCTGAGACAGCGGGGCAAGTTCGAGTAACACCATCATGATGATGAGCCTTGAAGCGCGAAGAGCCTGAAGCACCGTGACTTGCTCAAGGTCACCCAGAGCTGGTCAAGGTCAGAGACGGGACACAAACTTGGGCCAGCCTAACTCCAGAAACACTGTGCACGTACAGACAGCCATGTGTGCGTTCGCCACAACACACAGACTGCACCCGAGTGAGGTCTGATGTGGGGAGCTGGCTGAACTCTCTAGAAATCTGCCTTCCTTACACAGCATCCAACAAATCCTTGCAGGCACACACCACCCAGGGGGCAGGCGGGCTCAGATCCCTGAGGCAACTCCACCAGGCTGTCTTCAAGAGGAAAGACTAAGAAATAAGCAGAAAGAGATGGAGAGAACGTATCCCTGCTTCTTGCGAAGTCAGAGATTACAGGAGGGGAGAGTGAGAGAGGACACCAGAGAGCCCATCAGGGGCCTCAGCTTGTTTCATGGAGAAGGAACCAGAACCCGGCCCAGCTGCATGACAGGCAGTGAGCCCAGGGCTCCTGCTGCCCGGGCCCTGAGGTCCCCAGAACCAGCCACCTTGACTGAATGAATGCCCTCTCCTGCCACGAGTGCATACATCTTGGGAGCGCCTGCATGTGCCCTCCTGGTCACTCTCTCCAGGCTTGCTGTCTCCATGACCCGAGTTTCTAGTTCAGCAATCCACAAATCGCCTCAAGAGGTCACAAACAGGTGGGGGAGACTCACCAGCTCTGGGCATGCTGTGCTGACAGGAGCCCTCCCCAGCTCCCGCTCCCAGGTCGGGGCAGAGGCCCACCCTCCTCCTGATACTCTGATGTGGCCCTCGGGTTCTCTGTCTCCCAGGGCCACAGGCACCAAGGTGGTTGGAGACAGGGTTATCTTAGTGGTCCCAGGGGGCAACAGAGGGCCTGCTGCCAAGGGCCCGAGTGAACCCCCAGGGACAGAAAGCATGAAGGGACGAGCCCCTAGTCCCAGTCCTACAAGGCTCTGCCCTCTCAATCACAACTAACTGGACCACAGAAAATGGGCCTGTAGCCTAATGGCCACAGAGGCATCTGGGAGGGGGAGATAGGAACCTCAGAGCTGGGGGGGGAGGGTCATGTTAGAGCCTAGCAGGGACGGAGGACCCTGAGTCCCCCTCCCAACAGCCTAGGGATAGCACCTCTGGGCCACAGGACCCAATGCTGCTCTGCCCTGAGGTCCACCAAATCACAAAGCAGGGGAGAGCAGGGCGCGGGCCACTCCTTGCTGACCCTCCTCATGCTCCACCCTACTCCAGGCCTGGAGGCTGACCTCTGAGGACCCCCAAGACCCTGGACTTCCAGCTACATCAGGAGATCAGAGGGCAGGCAAACAGCGGGGCTGGGGGATTTAGCCCTCCACTCTCTGCTGGGGCAGGGGCTTCAGCTCCGCAGGACGACAGCCTCCCTGGGACAGGCCCTCGCCCCACCGGCCCTAGGAGTGCTAATGGCGCCCCACAGCTAGGCTCCAGGAGCCTCTCCAGCCCCCTCCGCTCCCTTCATCCTGCCCATGCCTCTGCAAGGAGTCCCCACACTGAAGTCACTTCACTGGGGCCACGTAGAGGGAGTTCAACAGGGACACGTCTAGATCACCAAACATCATAGGGTCAGAACCATGGGAACAAACCTGAGTCAGAGAGACGAGTGTGGAATGGGCGCAGAGCGGGCAGGGTGTGAACCTTCTCACCAGCGGTGAGGGCAGGCTGGAGGGGTTGAAGGCTGGAAGAGGTGAGCATCGGCACGGGGGGGCAGCGGACAGAGCTTGGGAATGGGGGTGACCCTACTCTGCTGCAATAAGCCCTTGCAAGATATTGAGGGCTGGGTCCATGGCAGCCTTGGAGAAGTCAGCGGGGGCACAGTACGTTTTTATGGGAAACTAGGAAGGCTGGGTCAGCATCAGGGCAGGGGTGGGGAGGGTGGAGGGAGGAGACAGAGCCCAGGCCATGGGGATCAGGCCCAGCTGGGTTCAAAGACCACAGCAGTTAGCACTTGCTGGCTCTGTGATCTCCAATGCATCCTTATGCAAGTGACACAGCTGAGCCTCAATTTCCCCATCTGAATTATAAAGAGATCCCACCTCACAGAGTAATTGTGAGAACTCATCAGATAAAAGTAAAACCATCCAAGAAAGACAGGAACCCAGGCTCTAGCTCGAGGTCATGTGGTCAGAATTCACTGGGACAGTGACCCATATATCCACACTGGAAATTCTTCTCCAAAGTCTGGGCTGGGCCCATTCCATCAGGGAAGCACTAGAGGGATTAACTCAGGGCTGCACCCCACTCCCCCATCCCAAAGGGAAGCAGACATGCAAGCGGTGTTTGCTATTCTTTTCAAACGCTCCCTTTCCAGTCCTCAGTTCCCTGAATACAAACTGGCAGCTAGTCATGGATCACTGGACATGGATTTTGTGCCAAGTTCTGGAGTAAGTGCTTTGACTATCTCAATTAGTCTTCTCGACCTTAGGGGTAGGTAATGGACAACCCCCTTCCAGGAGAGGAGGCTAAGGCCAAGGGCTACATAACTAGCCCATGGCCACCAATAATTGTGTGGAAAAGGCTGGTCCCTTGACCACTGTGTGATGTTTGCTACCTCTGAGGGAGGTGGATTGGGGTGGGGGTAGCTCCCCTGCTCTCAACAATCTGCTATAGTCAGAATTTCCCCTGGGCTAGCAAGCTGCATATATGTGCAAAGAAGAGAAAAGCACCTGCAAGCAGGAGGGGTCCCAGAGAGGGATGCAGCCCCACAGGGCAGGCAGCCCAGCCCGGGGAGCAGCCTGCAGCCCAGCTGTGCTAGGAAGAAGCAGGACTGGGGACCACCCAGGGGCCAGCCACCTCCCCACCAGCACATACTCTCTCCCTTTCCCTGGGTCAGGAAACATGCAAGGCAAAATGCCCATGGGCAGGGCTGCAGCTGGGCCCCAGGCCCGAGCCACAGTGGGCACAGAGGGGGGTCTGGGGCATGAATGAGAAAGAAGGGGGCAGGGGAATGCCTGGGTGGTGCAGTCGGTTAAGTGGCCGACTCTTGGTTTCAGCTCAGGTCCTGATCTCAGGGTTGTGAGATCAAGCCCCGCATCGGGCTCTACACTCAGCAATAAATAAATCCAGGAAGGAAGGAAGGAAGAAAGGGAGGGAGGAGGGAGAAGGTACATAGGAGGGAAACAGACGCTGCGTAAGTACCTGGGTACATTCAAAAATCCAGAAGGAGAAACTCCAAAACAATTGTGTATTACCACAGTTCTCCATAATGGTTGTGTTTTTTTCCCCCAGAAGTACACATTACTTTTACAAACTGCAAAAACAATAAATATGATTTATTACTTATACAGCCCAAGAAACAATCGCAGACTTGCCCCAGTGATGTCGGAACCAGATGTTCATGACGATGCTGTTAACAGTGACAAGCCAGAACCCCCACCAACATCCACCAAGGGAATTCACTAACTCTGGTTACAGGGAGAATATTATGCGGCCACTAAGAAAACAAGCCTAAGTAGAACACTGTAGAAAAGGAGAAAAACTAACAATATGGTGAGTGTGTTTGTGGGGAACAGATTACAAAAGGACTACAATTTTGTTTAAAATACATAAATACACCTTCTGCTTCTACACACAGAGAAAAAGCTCAAAGGACGTTCATGAAGTGCGGCTGATGGTTATCTCTAGACTACCAACTGCCCCAGAGGTCCTCTGCACCTTTTGAAGGACATCTTCAAACCCCTTCTGCAGGGCCAGACAATCCCACAGGCCAGAGGGGGACAGAGGCACAGCTCGGGTTGCAGCTGTCTGGGTGGCAGAATGGCCAAGTAACGGCCCAGCCAGAATTCCCTGGGCTGTGCTGCGGACAGACTGGTTCATGGTCAAGGCCAAGGTCTGTCCTCATCACACCCCGCGACTGTGTCCCCTTCTCCTGAGGATACGCTGGCTGGGCAGAGGCCCTCGTCCCCCTCAAACAACAGCACCGGAGCCTCAGACAGAAAAATAAGGAGGCTGAGGCCCAGAGCTGGCTTGGGGACACCCAGGGCCAATCAAAGTGCGAGCCCAAAACCGGTCAGCCCAGAATAGCCAATCAGCACGCAACCTCATCAGGCCCTGGGCTCAGGGGAGGACCGGGCCTCTTGTTATTAAGCTCCATCTAGTGTGCCCCCTAGCCCCCCCACTGTGCAGCTCTCCTCTCTCTCCCCCATGTCAGGCTCCCCGCCCCCCAGGCCACACTCCTAGGCCATTAGCTCAGTCCCAAAGGCATCCTTTCCCATCCAGGTTTTTGATGATCCTGTCAAAACACTGTAAATAACTTATTTCCACTTGGCAGGGCTTGCAGCAAAAATATCGTCCAGGCAGGGAGAAGCCAGTGAGCCAGGGGCGGCCTCCATGCCAGGAAACCCCCACTCCTCCTGCCCAGGGATCCATGGGCCCTCACCCACCAAGGATGGGAGAGACTCAGGGTTGGCGCCAAACTTCTGCCCAATTAGACAGGGGGATGGGCTTCCTAAGACCCCTGGAATCATCCCAGGAACAAGAAAACCAGGGAGCTGCTGAGCGGTCCTTACTACCCCACAACCCCGCACACCACCCTAAGCCCCCTCTGCTATCCTCAAGCTACTCACGCACCCCCTAAGGAGGGCCTTCTCCCCTAACGTCACCCCATCTCATTCATCAGTCTTGTCACCATCTGGCAGCTGAGCCTCAGAGAAGTTCTGCCACTTGCCCAGAGCTGCACGGCCACAAAGGGGCAGAGCGGCCGTCGGCCGACTCTCCGTCCAGGCAGGCAGCCTCCAGAACACCAAAGGCACTGGCTTTGCCCCGGCCTGCCCCAGAACCCCCAGCTCTGCTGCTCACTTGCGAGGTGCTGCGAGGCAAAGACACTCCACGTGCGTGAACCTCAGTGCTCTCCCCACGGCATGTGGGGGCGCTGACAGTGGCACCCAGCAAGCAAGGTGCAAATAGGTCACTGTCGCCCACTGGGCTGGTTGGCAGAAGCCCAGCCCAAAGACACTAAAGCATTCTGAAATTAGTATGTGGGCATCTCAGAGCTCGGAAGTGACCTTACTGATTACTGCCCAGATGCCCAGGATCCCCACGTTCCCCCAGGACCCCTGATCAACCCCCACCCCCCTGGACCGCTGAGCGCCTCCCAAGTGGCTTCTGCAAAGTGATGAGTGTGCCCTACTGCACCCTGGGACACAGGGCCTGAGCCGTGATCTCCTTATAGGGTGTGTGCTCTAGGGCCATGACAGAAAGTTCGGAAGGAGAAATACCAGCGGCCCTGTTGCAAAACAGGCCTGTGTAGACAGGGAGCAAGGGGCCCAGAGCAACCAGGTCCCTGAAAGGGCTACCCCGCCTGCCACTTATACAGAACATCAGAGACCTCGGCGGGGGGGGGGGGGGGGGGGCTGTGGTGATGCCCCTGGGCGTTTTCGAGGTTGGGGGCGGGTTGAAGCGGGGAGAGAAAGAGCCAAGTTCCAGCCCCGGACTCACAAAATGTGGGGGAAAACCCGTGACATCTCAGCTGTGCACAGTTCTCCCGGGACCTCCCCCCAGCCAAGGCTGAGCTAGCACGCCCAGTATGGGGGGCAGGGGCCTTATGATGCCTTCACCCCGTGGTGGCTGGACTCGGACATACAGGAAGAGGAAGGAAGGAACTGAGCCTGTGCCCTCGAATGCACCCCGGGCAGGGCAGACTCTGCTCTGATCCCAGACAGCCCCACCAACCAGGCTGCACGTGCCCCCACACAGAGGAGAGGGCCACGGGCCACCAGAGCCAGGAGGAGACCCCCTGCTGGTCCACAGCAGCAACACCGTCCCTATCAGCCCCTCTCTAAGCGAACCGGGTGGACCTGACTGACATGGTCACGTTTTGGGCTGCTTTCCTTGGGATAACAAACCGAACAAGAAAGATTCTTTGGGGCGCCTGGTGGCTCAGTCGTTAAGCGTCTGCCTTCGGCTCAGGTCATGATCCCAGAGTCCTGGGATCGAGCCCCGCTTCGGGCTCCCTGCTCAGCTTCCTGCTTCTCCCTCTCCCACTCCCCCTGCTTGTGTTCCCTCTCTCGCTGTCTGTCAAATAAATAAATAAAATCTAAAAAAAAAAAGGTTCTTTTATTTTGGCTCATCTACCTATCCAGTCACCCAACGACACTCATTTAGCTCATTTAGACTCCTACTGATTTCCACGGGCCCCAAAGGATGACGTCAACGACGATGGCACCAGTAAATAATCAGGAGACAGCTCCTTCTGAGAATGTGCTGTGCGCCAGGCCCTGTCCTGCTCTTCAGCTGCATCACGTCCCTGTCACAACCCCGAGGCTGGCCCCATTATTACTGCCAGTTTGTAGATGAGGCAACTGAGGCTCACGGGGGGTAAGTGCCGAGCCCGAGTGTGCTGGACATGGCTGGCTGCAGCGCAACACCCATTCTCCTCTTTAGTAACAGAACCGCGAATTCATGTGAGGGGACAGCATGCCCAGCAGAAAGACCGCACTTCCCAGCCTGCAGGCCGCCAGGCACTGGAACACTCGACTCTGACCAAGGCCAGCAGAGGCAGCAGTATAACGTGGGACTTCTAAGGAGGTCACCTAATGAGAACAGACTCAGGCGTGAGGCGGGGGTGCCTTGCTCCCGTACTGTCTTCCTATGACCTGGGATATAATCACAACGGCCGGAGCTCCAGCAGCCACTTTCAGCAAGGAGGTCAGCTTAAACCCAGAAGACAGTGTGGCACAGACAGAGAAAAAAGGGCTCTTTACAATTTTTATGGAGCCCCCATGCCAGCCCTATGCTAGCCTGCATCCATCTTCTTTGGTACAGAGAGAAGTAAAGATTTTATTTAGGCCACGGTTATTTCCAATCTGCTACTGGCAGCTGGATGCCAATCCAGATGGCTCCACAAGGAAGCTGCGGGTGAAGGGGTGTTGGGAGAATGGGAGCTGGCCAGAGATCCCCCCCAAATACAATATCCTTGCATGAGACTCATGGAGAATGTGCTCAGGCCGCCACCCTCCTGCTTGTCTTATAATTCTCTGTTTTCATCCACATCGAGACGTTGAGTTCCTATTTGTGATGCTGACAAGGTTCTTCAACAGGAAGGAAGGTTCAATCCTCTCCATGGCTCTTACTCCCCGTCCTGAGGACTTTAGAGTTGTTCTTCTCTGTGACAGTGAATCCCACTTCCCTGCACGCACCGGCCACCAGCAAGCTCAGAACTACCCTGGCGAGCCCTCACAGCCACGGGCCCGACAGTCAATACTATACCACCCTCTGCTCCTTGCCTTGATTTACTTCTTCTATGGTACTAACTTTTCCTTTGGGGAAAGACAGAGAGTGCAAAGCATACAGAACGCTAAAAGTCAACCTCCTTGTCTATAAATTAACAATAGCAACTTGTTCTTCTCTGAGAGTAGTTAAAATGGCAAATTATCTCATAAGTTAGCACTTCATAGGAACAAGGAAAACTCTCCAGCTCATGTATACTTTCTGACCTTTCAAAATGGTGCTCTATGAGAGGCGCCCGGCTGGCTCATTCAGAAGAGCGTTCGACTCTTGGGGCGCCTGGGTGGCTCTTGATCTCGGGGTCATAAGTTCAAGCCCCATGTTGGCTGTGATTATCACTTAAATAAATAAATAAATAAACTTGAAAAACAAAATGGTGCTACACGATAAATCTCCCTGTTGCTGAAAAAGAAACATCAAGATCTCTCAGCCGGCCTCTGCCGTTATGCATCATCAAGCACGGATTAAGAAACTTCTACAATAGGGATGCCTGGGTGGCTCAGTCATTAAGCGTTTGCTTTCAGCTCAGGTCATGATCTCAGGGTCGTGGGACTGAGTCCCGCATCAGGCTCCCTGCTCAGTGGGGAGCCTGCTTCTCCCTCTGCCTGCAATTCCCCCTGCTTGTGCTCTCTCTCTTTCTGACAAATAAATAAATAAAATCTTAAAAAAAAAAAAAAAAAAAAAAACCCTCCACAATATACAAATATGTTCTTACTGTATTTCCTTGGTTCAAAGGCATGATCAGTCAGAATCACCATATCAAATGTTCATTAAAAGGTTGTAAGTAGGTATTAGAGAACCAAACGAGAAAAATCTCATAATTTGTATGTATAGGCATACAAAACCAATGGAGAAGGTCATAGTGATTACTTCTAGAGAAGAAAATGATAGATAACTTTGTCAATTCATATATTTCTGTAAATATTTAATTATTTTCCATTGATTTCTAAAGAATTCTTGAAAAGGTGCATCTCTATAAGCCAGAACGCTAGGCTTGCACGGCCTCCAGAAGAACAAGGTGTGGTCCATGGGTCTAAGGAGTTTCCAGAGAAGGGGGAAAAGCCCCCACGGTCCAAGATTACACCATGACATGGGAGCTTCTGTGCCTAGGAGGTGGGCTCACGGGGTATGTGGGGGCCCACATGAGAGAGGGACTCTCTGGGCCTGGGGCATCCAAGAAGGCTTTGCAGAGCTAGTGGCCGTGAGCTTGCTCAGACAGATAGTAAGTGTCGGCAATGGATCAGGAGGGGCGTGGTGGGCTGCCGGGAGAGGGTGTGCGGAGGACCAGGCCTCGCCACAGGGACACTGGGACTCTGCATGGGGTGCTTTGAGGTGCACTTGAGGAAGTGGCCGGGGCTGGGTTCCCTGGAGTGGAAAGCAACTGCCAAGGGCTTCAAGAATCCCTCCAAGGAACAGGTCTTCACCTTGTTCCCCCGGGGCTGCAGCCGAGCTGGGACAAGATGGGGCTTGTCTGGGAAAGAGCACTCTGGCAGCTCAGCAGCAGACAGGCAGGCGGGCCCAGGAGAGAGCTCAAGACACCGCAGGAAAGGAGCTACAAGGAAGCGCTGGTTTCAGAATGATGCTGAACCAGGAGCGGGGCACGGAGGTCACACAGGGACTGTGGTGCCAGCCTGCTGGGTTTTCTCTGCCCATGCTAGCTGAGGGACTGGGGCGAGCTCTCTTTCAGTTTCCTCATCTGTAAAGTGGGGATAACACAAGTTTATCCGTTCAATCGCGCTAATAATAGTACTAACAGTCCCTCATTGTTGTGGGGCTTAAATGAGTTAACACGGGAGGGGTGCCTGGGAGGCTCAGTCGCTGGGCCTCTGCCTTCAGCTCAGGTCATGATCCCAGGGTCCTGGTATCCAGCCCCGCATCGGGCTCCCTGCTCCATGGGAAGCCTGCTTCTCCCTCTCCCACTCCCCCTGCTTGTGTTTCCTCTCTCGCTGTGTCTCTCTCTGTCAAATAAATAAAATCTTTAAAAATAAATAAATAAATGAGTTAACTCGGGAAAGTGCTTACGGAAGTTCCCAAACCACAGCAAGCCTGGGCTCTTTGATCCCCTCCCCTGCCCCACTGTAGCAACTCAGGAGGTGCCCGCACCAATGGTTTCCTCCTCCCCCCAGGTCCAGGGGCCTCAAGGACCTGCCCCAGCGTGGTCCTCCCTCACCTCCCTCACCTCCGGGAGGCCACAGACTAGTACAGCGCAGGGGGCGGTCACGGTAACCTCGGTAACCTCGAGGCAGTGTGGCACCCCCACACTGACTTCTAGCAGGGAGCCACGCAAGGCATTTACAATGCAGTAAACCACCACTGAGTCCGCTGTGGGGCCTGCGCAGAGCCGCAAACCTTCTCCAAAAGCCACAGGGCTCCGCACACCGTAAGATCTTGGTGGCTCAGACTCAATAACGTCACTTCTAGAAGGCGACCCAAAGACAGAACCCAGCATGTCAACAGACACTCATGGCAGCACTGTAAGGAGCATCAAGCCAGAAACCACGAGAACCCGAGGCTCTGGAGCAGAGACACAGTTACAGAGCTGGGGACAGCCTGGCGGCGGAAAACGGACACCACCCCGGGAACGGTCAGTTCAAGGCAATGAAACAGCACAAGTACATGCTCGTCCATCCCCCAAATGCAGGTCACAGAACCTACAGACACAGAAACGCCCAACCCAGATTCACATGATAAGTAACAAATAGCATATTTCAGGTAAAGGTACGAGAAAAGACGAAAATAACTTTCCGATGATTATCTCTGCACTTTGACCTTTTTTAAAGCTATATACAGAAGAATGAAACTCAACCATTCTCTTACACCATACACAAAGATAAACTCAAAATGGATGAAAGACCTCAATGTGAGACAGGAATTCATCAAAATCCTAGAGGAGAACATAGGCAGTAACCTCTTCAACATCAGCCACAGCAACTTCTTTCAAGACACGTCTCCAAAGGCAAGGGGAACAAAAGTGAAAATGAACTTTTGGGACTTGATCAAAATAAAAAGCTTCTGCACAGCAAAGGAAACAGTCAACAAAACAAAGAGGCAATTCACAGAATGGGAGAAGATATTTGCAAATGACACTACAGATGAAGGGCTGGTATCCAAGATCTACAAAGAATTTCTCAAACTCAACACCCAAAAAACAAATAATCAAGTCAAAAAATGGGCAGAAGACATGGACACTTCTCCAAAGACATACAAATGGCTAACAGACACAGGAAAAAATGTTCATCATCATTAGCCATCAGGGAAATTCAAATCAAAACCACATTGAAACACCACCTTACACCAGTTTTAGAATGGCAAAAATTAACAAGGCAGGAAACAACAAATGTTGGAGAGGTTGTGGAGAAAGGGGAACCCTCTTACACTGTTGGTGGGAACGCAAGCTGGTACAGCCACTCTGGAAAACAGTGTGGAGGTTCCTCAAAAAGTTAAAAATAGAGCTACCCTATGACCCAGCAATTGCACTACTGGGTATTTACCCCAAAGATAAAGATGTAGTGAAAAGAAGGGCCACATGCACCCCAATGTTCACAGCAGCAATGTCCACAATAGCCAAATGTGGAAGGAGCAGAGATGCCCTTCAGATAAAGAAGATGTGGTCCATATATACAATGGAATATTACTCAGCCATCAGAAAGGATGAACACCCATCATTTGCATCGACATGGATGGCACTGGAGGGGATTATGCTAAATGAAATAAATCAAGCAGAGAAAGTCAATTATCATATGGTTTCACTTATATGTGGAACATAAGGAATAACATGGAGGACATTAGAAGAAGGAAGGGAAAAATGAAGGGGGGAAATCAGAGGGAGAGACAAACCATGAGAGACTACAGACTCCGGGAAACAAACTGAGGGTTTTAGAGGGGAGGGGGGTTGGGGGATGGGGTAGCCCGGTGATGGGTATTAAGGAGCGCACGTATTGCAATGAGCACTGGGTGTTATACGCAAACAATGAATCATAGATCACTACATCAAAAACTAATGAAGTACTGTATGGTGACTAACATAATAAAAAATAAATATTTATTCGCGCGCGAGAGAGAGACAGAGCACAAGCAGGGGGAGGTGCAGAAGGGGAGAGAAAGAGAGAGTCTCAATCAGACTCTGTGCTATGTGTGGAGCCCGATGTGGTGCTCAATCTCACGACCCTGAGATCACGACCTGAACTGAAACCAAGAGTCAGACGCTTAACCGACTGCGCCACCAGATGCCCCTGGGCTTTCATTTTTAAGCCTGTCCTTCTCTCCCAAGATTTCAAAAAATGAGCACACATTACTTAATGAGAATAAGAATAAGAGTAATCAAGAAATTTTTTTAGTTGTGGTTTGTTTTTTTAACCAACACAGACACTCAGGGCTTGCCCTGTCCTGTGGGGACAGCTCAGTCCTTAATTCGATCACCCAGCGATCGGAGCATACAGCGGGGCCAGGCCCTGCACTCCCCAGAGACAAGAAAGTTCTGGTCCGAAGGAGACCTCAACTCACAGCTCCCGCTGGGCACAGAGGGGGTCTGCTGGGACAGCAGGGAAGGTGTCACGTCTAACAGCACAAATGAAAACACGACAGTGGGGAGGGCAATGCCAGCTTGTTAGCCAATGACTCAAGCTGCCTGGTAGTCTGTGAGGTGGAGCTGAAGGCAGAGCCTGCTCCTTGTGCACCCAGGGCCCTCCTGTCAATCCCCCCGTCTCGCCCAGTCAGCACCCCCCAAGAGGTGTCCCCCCAACTGCGCTGGCACGGTGCGCCCAGCTGCACTGGGGATCGGGCTTCAGCAGCTCTGGGCTGGGCGCTCTGACCAGCTCCGGACCACGCCCAGGGCAACGTGGCCGTGCCCACGGCCGGCGGACCACACTTTGAGTAGCAACACCCCAGATGACTTCACCTCCAAGCAGCCTCAAAACAGACAGCGACTTTCAAGGCAGAATCTTTGCTTCTGGCTCCTCCGGTTGCCCTTTCCCTCCCTATTCCCCCAAACTCCCCCTCCCATCTCTTTGCTTTCACATGAAGTATGGGGAGGGGACCAGGGAGGAGGGGGCCAGGGAGCTGGAGCCCAGCCTCAGCATACAGAGAGGCCTGGGTCCCACCAAGACACACTAGTGCCCAGCTTCCCTGGAAGGGGTGCTTTCTGTTTTAAGGACAAGCTCAAGTTGACTCAGCGAGTTGAAGGCTGGGGAGAGAACACCCCAGAACAGAGACTCACAGGCCTCTGAAGCCACAGGACTACCCCGACGTCAGAGACTGTTTCTATTTGCAACAGCGAGCCTAAAAAGCTCAAGAATAAAAATAAACCTGACAGAACGGAAACCACTCAGCATAGACAGGGGCGGCACTCAGCAGCTCATGAACATTTTCCCACGTTGTCCTCCCAGAGGCCATCGCTCCTGAATGGCTCCTGAAAACATCTGAGGAGAGCAGACCCTGATTTATAGAAGGCTCCCCTCACCCCATGGTGGCATTATTGGAAAAAACACTCACATAAATTTGTCTAACACTGTCACACAACATACCTTAAGTAAATGACTGAGAATGAAGATAATTTCCAATGTTTTGAAGAAAAAAAAATACAAACACCTACATTTCAAATGGTAAAAAAACAAAATCTATCTTTAAAAAGCAATTAGGGGCACCTGGGTGGCTCAAGTCAGTGGAACCGCTGACTCTTGATCTCATCTCAGGTCTTGATCTCAGGGTCATCAGTTCAAGCCCCGCATTGGGCTCCACGCTGGGCATGGAGCCTACTTTTAAAAAAATTAATGAATAAAAAATAAATTAAAAAGAACTTCAGCTCAAATCCACAATAGTTAGGAACCGCAAAGTATTACTTGGATGGAGTGGGGTGGGGTAGGGCAAATAGACCACATTCTTTTTTTTTTTTTTAAGATTTATTTATTTGAGAGAGGGTAAGCATGAGTGGGTGGGGAGGGGCAGAGGGAGAGGGAGACTCCCAAGCTGACTCCACGTTGCCAGGACCCTGAGATCATGACCTGAGCTGAAACCAAGAGTCGGATGCTTAACCGACTGCACCACCCAGCGCCCCAGACCACATTCTTTACACCAGGCGACGTATTTTTCTAAGCAGCACTGTCTCACGTATAGCCGTACCCCACCTCCCCCCATAAACAAAGGGTGAGCGACAATAAACCCGTATTCCTTAAGCTTCTATCAGGTGTCTTCAGTCCTGTGTGGTTAAGTGTCCTCTCATTTTAAAGACGATGGAAATGGGATCACACAGTCAGAAAACAGACTAATGGGAACTCGAACCCAGGTCTCTGGGCTCCATGGGGTGGGGGTCAAGCACAGCCAGGAACAACCTGGATCCCAATAATGGACCCCAATGACCCTGGAAATGTCCTGTACAGAGTCAGTTTCCCAATCCCATGCCACCCTGCCTGGAGGTGCGGGGGCCTGCTGTCAGAGGTCAGGGTCAGTGCCACACTCCGGAGCCTTCAGAAGCCCTGCCCACGAGGAGGTGGCTGGACAGTTGCCATCGGCCCCCCTGCTGCAGGATGTCAGGCCCCCCAATAAATACCAGAGCAGCCCACGTTCCCGCAGCCCCTGACACTTGGCTCCAAAGCGCTGGGCAGAGGCAGCAGACGAAAGGCAGGCGTTCACAGGGGTCCACCCCTCCTGGGCCCCAATCACCTGGAAATAAAATCTAGGGAGGGTTGGTGGCAGAGGGAACCCAGCTGGGGATTAACCATTGGGCACCTTTAACTGTGTACCTTTTAAAACAATTTCTGGACCACTGAAAACATTACCCAAGTAACAAATACATTTTTTAAAGCCCAACAGAGACTTGAGCATCCATGAGCCTTGGTAAGAAGCACACGACTCGGCCCATGGGCTCGCTCTCTGGCTTTAAGTGAGGAAGCCCACTGGCTCTGAACTCACGTTGCCTGGATTCAAGGCACCTGCGTGAACCAGCCCTCCCTCCCCGGGCTGCAACCCCCCGGGCCCCACTGCACGAAATAAGTGAGAAGTCAGGGAAGTGACCCCTCCCTCCCCCTCCCCGCCACCTACCCATGCCTTACCCCCTGCCTCCCCCTGCCTTCCACTACTGCATTAATTCCAGCCAGACCCCTCACCACCACCACCACCCCCCCAGGCCATGGCCCCAGGCTCCTTCCAGAAGACCCAGCTCTCCACCCTCTGGCCCAGCCTTATGTAATCATCCCCCATGTGCCCTCCTGTGGGATCTTCTGCCATGGCCTCTAACTGGGGCACACCCCCTCTCCCACACAGAAGCCCCTCAATGCCCTCCAAACCAACGCCCCGTGAACAGCTCACGGGCTCTCTTTAGGTCTGGCCCTGCTGCCCTCTCCAACCTGGCCACTTGCCAACTCCTTCAGGGCCAAGGCCCCAGTGCTTCCAAACCACTCCCAGTCAACAGACCCCCTTGCCCAGCTTCTGGGTCCTTCCCATCTGTGCTCCCTGCCTGCAATGACATTCAAGTCCCCCACTCCCCACCCGCACCTGGCCCAGCGTATCCTGTATCAAGAGGCATCAACCTCCCTACAAGGCCTTCCTCACCCTCTGCCCACCCCCACTTTAGCTGTCCCCTCCTGTGTCCTCTCAGGCCCCCAGCACAGAACAGACAAGCCCCAGAGCGCCCCGGGGCTCGCCCATGAGCTCAGGGACAGTCCCCACGGCAGCCCCCACCCAGATGCCCAGCACCCATCCTCCAGCTCTTGCCATCCTTCCATCTCTTTCTCAGTTTTTCCCTTTCTGCTTGATGCTCTCCACCCAACCTCCTTTCCCGAATGGCTTGCCCGGGAAGCAGAGCAAATATGTATACGAGGCACTCCAACATCCCAAACAAGCAACATTCTGGAGAAACCCGGAGCAAAGGCCTGCTGCCGGCCCTGCGCTCTTCTGCAAGCTGGGGAACCTCCTTTCCGTCCTCGCCCGCCTGAGAAACAGCAGCTGCTCCAGAGACGGGCTTTCATCATGTCTGAATTCTCAAGGAATTTGGAAGGAGGACGGCCCATCTCTGCTGGGTAGCTGTACCTCCCACACTTCGGCTTGCTCCTTTGCATTCTAAAATACAACTCCAGCCCCTTCTCCTACAGCCGGTCCTCTCCTTCTCCTCCTGCGCTCTGCAAACACCTGGTGGAAAGCCCCAGGACGTGTGAGGCAGAGGGAAGGATGCAAAACACCACTTCCTGAGGCTGGAGGTCGCAGGACAACAGAATGTGCTGTTCTCGCCTGATCTCCTTCCATCAAATTCAGGGCTGCCCTAGCAAGCGGCGGTGGGGTCCAGGGACAGAGAACCTCCCAGGCTTCCCTCTCAAGCCCTCCCCACAGAGCAGGTCAGAGCGGGGAAAACGCTCCCCAGGTGACACCGTCCTGCAGGGCTGATGCGAGCTTCCTGCTCGGCCCTCAGCAGAGCCCAAGGCCACAGATGACCCAAGTGGCCAAGACATGTTTGCTCCCAACAAAGGCTCCCTGGGTGGAGGGACAGTGGTAGCTGTACCATGGCTAGCACTTGGTCCTTTCTAGCACCTCTGTGTTGCAGGAGCAGAAGCAGAATGGCCTGGGGAGCAGGCAAAGCCCTGGTCGGGACTGTGGGCTTGAACCTGCCTCTTGGCCTGGCTCTGTCAGGACGAGGCTTATAGCCACCAGCCAGGCTCACCCTGCCTCCTTGGGGAAGCCTTCCTGACTGAACAATCTCTTCCAGACTGCCGACAGCGGAAGGCACCGGGCTTTGGTCCCTGTGAGTCCCCCACACCTGGGGCCTGGCACTCAGCAGGCCCCCAGGAAAGATCTGCTTGCTGAGTGCTGCTGCAGAGAGAGCCGGGTCTTCCCAACCTGCTGGCCACCAGGGGCCTCCTCAATGGCCAAGCAAGGCCTGAGATGGTGGGTCAGGGGCCTGTGCGCCCAGCATCCTCCCTACAATAACACCAAGGAAGAAACTGAGGCAAAGGGCTACCTGCGACCATCAGTCACCACAGGCAGCCCCTCAGGACGAAGGGGATGGGGGGCACCTTGTCCCATAGTGCGCTCCGCTCTCCCCTCGTCTTCCTGCCTGAGCCCCAACATTAAACAGAAGGCACGACTTCCACTCCTCCCGGCCTCCTGGACTCGGGGCTTCCCAGACTACATGAGCAGGGAGAACAGCAGGTTCTCCATATCAGAGCATCACCTGGCCTCACAGAGCCCGGTTAGGGGAGGCCGGTCGACCTGCAGACAGGCCCAGCACCTCAGTGGATGCACAGGCCGGGAGTCTGAGTGGCCCAGCCCGGGGGGGGGGCCTTTGGATGGCCTGGAAGCCAGGCCACTGCCCCCTCCAAGATGGTACCTGCTTCAGAGCCCAGTTCTGAGAAGTCAGTGGGGTAATGTTCAAAAGCAGTGGCCTTCACACGAAAGCCCCCAGAATAAATGTTTAAAACTATGTATCTATTTGTACATTTGCAAGCTGACATCTAAAATTTCTCATGGTTAAGTTTAAATACTTGTAGAGGATGTAATTTCCAACATATTATAAATATTAACATTTCAAAATAAAACTGTTACTGTTTCTCTTTTAAATGGATCCAATGGAATCTAAATACCATCACGATTTGAGATCCACCATCATCCATCCTAAAATTACAGAATCCGGTTCTTCCTAAACACTTGGAAATTTAGAAAAGTTCCTTTTGCATCCTCAAATTCCAATTTCCAAACCACATCCCTCAGTGTATTTCATGTGTAAAGGCCTTTTACTGATTAGTATTAACACTACGAGGCAAAAAAAAGTAAGTATATAAATGCTTTAATTTTTTTAATTTCATGTGACCATAAAGCTCTGTCAGAAATTTTCTTCTGGACTGAATTATTATTACAGTTACTATTAGTACATAATTGATCCCTATGACAGAAACATTACAAACTGTACAAAGAATAAACATAAAACATTAAACCTTATTAGAAACACATCTCAGGGGTGCCTGGGTGGCTCAGATGGTTAGGCGTCTGCCTTCGGCTCAGGTCATGATCCCAGCGTCCTGGGATCGAGTCCCACATCGGGCTCCCTGCTCCTTGGGAGCCTGCTTCTCCCTCTGCCTCTCTCTCTGTCTCTCATGAATAAATAAATAAAATCTTTAAAAAAAAAAAAAAAAGAAACACATCTCAGTAGAGAGACGAACAAGAATTTTTAAGAAGTATTTCATGTATCCACAGATGAAGACAGAGCTTATTGTCAATTGTATTTTTCAATTCTTATAGACCCAAGTGCTGAGACCACTTCCTCAAACAAATAAAAAGATGGAAAAAGATTTACATAGCAAATTCTCTGAGTTCCTTTAAAATGACATGCCGGGCGCCTGGGTGGCTCAGTCATTAAGCGTCTGCCTTCGGCTCAGGTCATGATCCCAGGGTCCTGGGATCGAGTCCCGCATCGGGCTCCCTGCTCCGCCGGGAAGCCTGCTTCTCCCTCTCCCACTCCCCCTGCTTGTGTTCCCTCTCTCACTGTGTCTCTCTCTGTCAAATAAATAAATAAAATCTTTAAAAAATAAAAAAAATAAAATGACATGCCAAGAGTTACAGTAATCGTTATCCAAAATCATTTTTAATGTTCTATCAGCTGACAACTGAATCAGGTCCTTTTGCAATGTTGCTGCAAGAAAAGAACTGGAGAAACCTTACCTGCCCCGAGATCACAGTGACCAGCCGCAAGGCCTCGGCAGGTTTGATGCCCCAGGGTCACGTCTGCTGTGAACAATGTAAGGAACAAGCCTCCCGTGTGCCAGGCATGGCGCCTGCCAACTGCTTTACCCAAATTAACTCAATTAGGCCTCACGTGATCCCAGGGGACAGGCACAACTATTATCCCCATTTTACAGATGGGGAGACTGAGGCCCCGGGTGGTTAGGCAACTGGCCCGAGGTCACACAGCCAGAAAGGTGAGCCCAGGTGGTCCTGCCCGTCACTGCTCTGTGGAGACGGGAGGAGGACCGCTTTGGAAAGGATGCCAGGAAGGAGGGTTTACAAGCTCCTTCCCGAGCACGTGTGCCGCGGGAACGAGCACGTGAAGGAGTTGCGGAGCTGCAAGACTTGCTTTCTGAAATGTGCTCCCACCCTCCCTTGGAGAGCTTACCCACAGATGCTTCTCGCAAGCACACGGTGTTGGTGCCTCGCACACCACCGTCCCCAGTAGACGTTAACACTCACGTTGTTACGACCACCATTCACTAGCAGCAGCAGAACTAACGCCGCCGACCGCGGTCCCGACGCAAGGACACCGCACGATCTTACCAGCATTTTACCCTCTTGGTTCCTGACCCTGGGCCCCAATATCCTTTTTTTAAATAGTAGCCAGAGCCCAGGGGCGCCTGGTTGAGTGAGTCTTGGCTTAGGCTCAGGTCATGATCTCAGGGTCCTGAGATCGAACCCAGCCCTGGACGCTGCGCTCAGCAGGGGGTCTGCTTGAAGATTCTCTCCCTCTGCCCCTCCCCCGCTCACTCTCTCGTGAGCTCTGTCTCTCCGCCTCTCTAAAATAAATAAATAAATCTTTAAAAAAAAAAAAATAGTAGCCAAAGCCCAGGTGATAAGAGGCCTGGAAACATTTAGTAAATGGAACACTGAGTAAAACTAATGTGCGAAAGAGCCCCGGTTAGCAGAAAAACCATGGGCTCTGGAGACACACTGACCCACAATCAAACCCCGAGGCTGCCACTTACCAGCCAAGTTCCCCAAGGGCCATCCTGAGCCTCCGTTTCCTCATCTCTAAAACACTACTCCTGTCACCAGCTGGCTGCACAAAAAGGGACAATACCAATGGGGCAATGGACCCAAGAAAACAAGAAAGACCGGCGTTGGCTGACGGCACGCTCACTCCCCCCTTCCTGCCCCCCCGTCGGTCACCGACACCTCGCGTGTGGCAAGCACCCATCCCCGGCATCCAGCAGCCCACAGGGGCCTGGCTGATTCTGAAAAACCAGCCAAGGGTCTCGGCTTCCAAATTTTGCAAAGAGTCCTTCTCTGCATCTTGAAATTCCAAGTTCTCCAAACACTGGGGGGAACGCCAGGAGGAGGTGTAGAAAGAGGCGTCACGGTGGGTTTTATTTTTAGGTACTGGTGTGGAAAGCGTCCAGTTTGGCTTCTCTCTGGTCCCCAGCCACCAGTTCCTCCCCAAAGTCATTACCAAAGTGAACAGCAGACACATCAAGGAAGATTTTGCAACTCTTCTTCTGCCTGGTAAATTCTAGAACAATGGTTCCAAGCCTCCCGTTCCACCCTGGACTAAGTGGATTAGAGGTTTTAGTCTAAATCTTCCCAGGAAGCCATGTAAAGCAAACCCACTGCCCCCCAGGTTGCCCTCACATCCTGAAACTCCAGGGCCCTCTCCCCGCCCCTCCCCTCCCACCTGCGGCAGGGGTAGGAGCATCCCACAGTAGGAGTCTGGGGTCTTCCAGGACAGGAATCAGGTATTGGGGGAAGGGCACATTTCTTCCCCTTTTAAGTAATGTGTTTGCTGGTGAGCACACGAGTTCACTTCCTCTAAAAACTGCTCCCCACAGAAATTTCTGTGCGATCCCTGACAAGCGCTGTAGCTAACCTCAGGGAAGGCTTAGAATCCTCCTGGCAGCCACTACCAATCCATCAGAAATGGCCCCGAAAGCACATCTTAGCCATTCCTGAAATCTGACTTCTCCCTTTTAATATCTAAGAAATTTAGGTCCACAGGAAAACTCAGTGCAGATCACGCAACTCTGCAGAGCCAAAATGAGCCTGGATGAAAAATCGACAGTCGATGAGGAGCTTCCAGAAACTACCTCCTCCCCGGAAACCAACCTCAGCCTCCAGGTCACAAGTTCAACCCGCTACAAGGAGGGAGACCAGAGGAAGAATTCATTCAGCAGCCCTCCACCAAGGCTTCCAGACAGGAAACCCAGTCCCACCCCAGCAACACTCCCCACGGCTGCTGTCAAAGTGTGTACATCTATTTTGGGGCAAGAAAGCCCACCCCAGGCCCTGGGAGGGCTTCTCTCTCCATCCATCCTTCCTTCTCCAGCCAATGAGCACCTGACCCAAGTCTGCCCCAGGGTGAGGCAGCACGGGGATCAGGAGCGCCCCCTGCACTGACCCTGTCCACTCTCCAGAAGCCAGGTGCCCATAGGGGAGATCAGATGTGGCCGGACTGACAGCAGGGAGGGGACGCACCTGACCTAGGAGTCCTGGGGAGAAGGGCGGGGGGAAAGGGTCGTCTTGGAGATGATACCACTTACAAGCATGGTCCGAGAAAGGAGAGGGCTTACCCCCAGAGGGCCAAGCAGCCAAGGCAGGGGCCCGGGGGGCTCGTGCTTCCCTGGCAGAGACGGAGGGCAGACACAGACAAACCATGGGGGGCAATAGGACCCCAGATGCCTGGCTGGGGGGCCAGGCTCCCCCACCCTGCCTACCCCCACCCCCAGCCAGAGCCCCAGCTCTCCCCCACGGATGAAGAAACTGCAACTCCACAAACCCCGGAGACCACCAACCACAACCCATGCCCTGCCAGGGCAGAGATCACGGAGAATCCACAGGGGGAGAAGTTAAACATGAGAAGTGAGTGAAGGCGCTCAAGAGCCCAGACTCTTGGGGGAAAGGAGGAAAGGGGAGCCCTAAAAGGCCCACCCACACGAAAAACGGCGAGGGTGTGGTCTGTACTCACCTGCACCACTTCTATCCCTCGCTTCCTGTGGAGAGAAACAGAGGAAACACAGGTTACTCAAGCAGTCAGGAAGCATCCTTCCAGAACACTCACTGCAGCCAGCTGAAAGCATGGGAGAGCCTGCGGCTGCATCCCTCAAGCACAGTCCCCACAACAGCCCCATTAGCAGAGGGAAGGTTTGTGAACTCCTGGTCAGTCCTCAAGGCCACCTCTTGGCAGAGAGAGAGAGTCGTTTCCCAGAGGAACTTGGCTGTCGTTCTACAAAGACCCCAAGTTTGCTGGTTTTCCTCACAGCCAGCTGTCTCCCTCTCCAATCTCAGGGGCAGCCCTTCCTGGGCACAGCTCCACCAAGGATGCTCCCCTCCACCGCATTTACCACCAATGGTCTGACCTTCCCTCCTTGACTCCACCACCTCCCATGGCTCCCGATTTTCTCTGCTATCTGGTCTAATACCTTGGTCTGGCCTCCCAGGTCTGCCTCAATCCATCCACTCTCCCATGTTGCAGGAGGCCCCTGCTCGGCTCAGTTAGTGCAATCCTGGCCATCTCTAGCCCCCACTGATGCCCTATGCATCCTCTGAGGCTGGTTCAACCACCACAGGCCTCACCAATATTGCTGCCAGCCTGCCTCCTCCACCTCTCACCCACAATCCCATGGCCACTGTTCTCCCACACGTACGCCCTAACTCACCCCACCCCACTACACACAGGGTCAGGGTCTCTGAGGAATGCCCAAAGGCCCCCTGCAACTCACCCACCTTTACCTCCCCCACCCCAAGCATCTGGGCACACGGGCTGTGTCACTTCTCCAAGCCTTGGTCCATACTTTCCATCCCAGCCTTTTGGATGTGGCTCAGACAGAAGCTCTCCGAGGAAGCCTCCCCCGACCCACAACACCCTCGCCCCACCCACCTACCCAGAGCCAAAATACTCCCAAGAACCTGGGACCACCACCATCCCGGCCCTTCATTCCAGAGTCCTGCTGGGCTGTCTCCTGGGGCAGGATGCTGGGGCAGGCACAGGGGTCTGTGTGGAATGCCGATGGCATGCCCATGGCCATGCCCGTGTGCATTTTCCTGGGAAGAAAGGCCGGGGCCCCCCCACAGGTGCTCAGAGGAGGCTGTGACCAGGCAAGGCTGGAAATGAGAGCAGCGACTATGGCAGGTTCGATGACTGTGTGTACTGTGTGCCTACTTACGGCGGCCGCCTGGCATACAGACACCCCCTAAACGCAAATACATAAACACTCAGCTCAGGGTCCTGTGCCCAGCCTGGCCTAGCACTCAGGGGCACACCAAATGCAACAGACATCGCTCAGGCCCTGGAGGGGCTCACGGTCTAGGGGAGGAGGTGGGCACAAAGCCCCCTGGGCACCATCACCATCCCCTCACACAACACAGCGGAGGTGACGCCTGCCAATCCTACATTTGTTGGTTAGCTCATCCAAGCGTTTCCTGACACCTCCTGAGAGCCGGCACCCAGCAGAACCTCGAAAGGAAGCCGCTACAAGAGACAGCAAGACAGACCGGTTCACACTGTGGGATACGCTGAGCCAGCCTTCCCCTCAACCCCCAACACCTCAACACAGCCCCGGACCCCGAGGAACCCAATCTGAAAACCACAGTGGCTGATGCTTTCAGGGGTCCCACCATCACTCAGCTTCTCCACAGCTCCAGAACAGTTCCAGAATGATGGCTAATATCCATTGGCTTCCCTGACGTCATGAGGGGAGAGACTGGGCACAGAGCACAGCCCTGGGCCACCAGCACCCACAGCAGGGATACCTCAGAGCCTCGGCCCCACTCCCAGATTGTCCTGCTCCACCTGAGCACTGGTGACAGTGACCGGCCCATGGCTACTTGACTCGTGCCTGGGACTAACCAGGTTGGGTTCAGAGGGACTCCTCACTTTGTCCCTGGCCCTGCTCCAGGACAGAAATCTTGAACAGCTGAGGGAACAGCTCCTTGGGAAGTCCCCAAGGACAAGACTTGGGGCCGCACCACAGGAAGGACAGACGGCACTGAAGGGGACAGCAGGCGCGTATGGACGTGACCCGCACTAGGCGGACAGGGCCTCCACTGGGCTGTCGCCAGGCCCTGGGTTGTCCCTTTGAGTTAATCCTCACGGCATCCCGATTATTCCGGCGTGTGGCTCTCATCTCCTTCCGAGGCCGACTGCGGTCACTTCCAATCCGCCCACATCTGACACCGTCCCAGTCAGCTTGCCCTCCCCCAGTCCTAAAAAACAAACAGGACTCCAACTTTGAAAACACAAGAGACCCGTAACATAAAAGAAACAACAAGTTCATCTTGAGAACAGGCAGGCTGAAAATCTTAAGTGGGACTGAGCTCCCAGGAGCCAGACCAGCTCCTCTGTAGCTCAGAGCTCCAAGAACAGGATCTATCTCGACTCTGGCAGAAAAGAGGGGGGCTCCCCTTTCAGCCCACATCAGGCCACACAGGAGACACCCCCTCAGCCAGGGCAGCTAAGGTGCACTGGGTGCTCTCGCCCGCTGATGCCTTCCTCAGCCCCAGCAGGAAGGGGCAGTGATGACCCGTTACTCGGATGAGCAAGCAGAGGCTGGGCAGCCTCAGGATGGGCTGCCCCACGGCAGGGCCTGCAGGGGAGGCACAGAAGACGGCCAGCCTGGTCTCTGCGCCGCAGGGCCTCGGTGTAAGGGGGGAGCGGGGAGCGAGGAGCGAGGAGGGGGGCAGGCAGGAAGTCATAGGCCCCATAGTGGAGGGACCCCACGCGCACCACTGCAGCCCACTCTGCAAAGGAGAATGTAAACCTGCCGGGGCTTCATTCCTTCCTCTGAAACTCCTGTGGGACCAACAGACCAACAAAAAGAATGAGGAAGCCCTCCATGCGCCCAGAAGGCTTTGTCTACGTGAAAATGCAAGGTGCAAAGCTCTGTGTGCTGAGTTAAGAACGGCTTGGGTTAAGAACAACATCCAGCACAAGAACGTGGGCTCGCACACACACAGAATGAATCTGAAAGTACAAGAAAGAATGAAAGAATATGGTGTAGGGTGGCCTCTGGTCAAGGGCAAGGGCAGCTGGAGGGAGGAGTGAGAAGACTTCCGTTTCACTGTACATTCTCATGCTGGAGCGTTGTGCCCAGTGCACCCAGCAACATATTCTCAAACACTAGGAACATTTTTTTTTTTTTAATTATCTTTTAAATAACAGGTAAAACTCCAGCTGCCACCATGCCCAGGGCTTGGCATAAAATAAATGCCTGATAAAGGCATGAATCAATCAATCAATCAATAACGTGAAGTAGGGGCGCCTGGGTGGCTCAGTCGGTTAAGCATCTGCCTTCGGCTCAGGTCATGATCCCGGGGTCCTGGGATTGAGCCCCGCATCGGGCTCCCTGCTTAGCGGGAAGGCTGCTTCTCCCTCTCCCTGCCGCTCCCCCTGCTTGTGCTTCCGCGCTCTCTCTCTCTGTCAAATAAATAAATAAAATCTTTAAAACTATATATATATTTTTAAAAATAACATCAAGTAGAAGAGTTCAGGATTTATCTAGAAAAGCTTCCAAGTCCTGCTCATAGAGGAGCTGAAACCAGGCCCACTCTGGGAGCATGAGACTGCCGTACAGGGAGCGTTCAGGCCCGATTCTAAGCACACCTAACTATTCAAGTATCTGGCAAACAGACCGGGAGGGCATGCACCGCCTGTCAGCTGTGGCCACAGCAGGAAAGACATGGGTGGCTTTTTTCCTTGACATTTCCTTGTATTTTCTAGTTTCCTACAATAAGCATAGATATTACGCCCCAAATGATAGAAAAAGTAACAATAAAAGTTAAAGTGAAATTATTAAAGAAGTTTACTTCAACCCTGCACCTGGAGAAAACTTGTACAGGCTCTAAAACTGTTGCTTTCTTGATAAATACTGATTAATAAGTTTTGGACAGAGAACCACCCCGCGGCTTATAATTATAAACCTGTTTTTCCGAAAGCTATATCGCTGTAAAGGGAAGATCTGTTTTGTAAAAGGACTCCTCCTCGCCAGAAGTCCAAGGAATTTAAAATGCTCATTTTCGAAGCAAACTATCCTTTCAGGGCAGGAGGGGGAGCAGTCAGAGAAGGCTTCAGGGAGGAGGCGGCGTCGGCCATTTCAATGAAGGGGAACCACTGACAGACACTCAGGAGGAGAGGTTAAAGAGGAACAACATGAGGAGCGCTCCCTTCCCAAAAGGTGCCTGCGGGTGTGGGAGCATAAGCTCCATGGAGGGGGGTGCGCAGGGGCAATGAGAAGGGGCCAGAAGATGCAGGCAGGCCGGAGAGGCCTGGAATGTCACAGGGCAGCCTGGCCTTTACCCTGTGGGCCAGCGGATCCCAAATACCAGGGTGGACGACTAAGAATCCCCACTGGAGCTTGTCAAAGACCCCAATTCAAGGCCTGGTCCTGCAGACTCTGATTCAGGACGTCTGGGGGCAGAGCCTGGGAGGCACGCGGGGCTCTGCCAAGCCCCCGGGTGTTGTTCTGGAGCAGCCAGGCATGGGAGCAAGGGGCAGCTTGTGCTCGAGGAGCAGCAGGACCAGACGGGGGTGGGAGGGCTCATCCAGGGCAGCCCTTCCAGGTCTTGGGACAGGAGTCAGGGACACAGGAGAACTGGAACAGCTGAGCTGCTCCCAGGCCAGCACCAGCAGAGGACGGAAGATGGCTAACCCTTCCATTTTATCACCCGTGGTCGTACCAGGAGGGGATCAGAAACTGAGAACTGAGCTGAGCAGACAGTTCAGGGCTAGGGAAATACAATCGAGGGAGACATGTGAACGTGGAAGAGGCAGGTGTGTCCCTAAGAGGAGACCCTGGAACCAGACCCAACCGCACCTCGTGCCTTGGTTTCCCCATCTGTCAAGTGAGGAGAGTCCTGGAACCCACCCCACAGGGCTGCTGGGGCCCACACTGGGAACGTGGGCTTCTGTTGCTTTGCTCTGTCCTGCCTTCCTGCCTTCCAGAACTGCCCCTCCTTGATCCCACATGATGCTGATGGGCATGCAAACAACGGAGGGGCTGCACCCTCTCCAGGGGCGACACGTGGCCTTGCCCCCCGCAGGATCCAGGACAGGTCCTGGGGGACTGTCCACAGCACAGAGAGCATGTGGCCAGGAGCGTCAGCACTCCGTGGCCTGTCTGTGGCCAGACTTATAAGGAAGAGGCCGCAGCAGGAGAAAAAGCCGGCACTCTGTTGCTGGAGCTCAAGCCCTCCATCCGGCCGGCCTGGAGCCTGTCCTCTCCGGACCTGCAGTCGCAGGTATTTGCTGAAGCCACTTTACACGGGAGTTTCTGTCACCGACCACTGTCACGCTGATGACAGCAGGTGCTCAGTAAGTGACAGCGGCCACCACTTCCTGAAGATGACCGGCGTGGGAGGAGAGGAGACGACAAAGGAGTCCAATGAAGAGGATCAAAAGCAGGAGGAGTAGAAGGTCCATGAAGCCAGGGAGGCAGAGCACCACGAGGAAGATGCGTCCACGAGCCCGCACCAAAAGGAGGCCACTGTGTGTGGCATCAGGAGGGCCGACACGGGACACTTAGGGAGAACGACCCCCAACAAGAAGCGGGCCTGCCTCACTGCAGAGCAGGGCCCTGTGGAAACCTGCAGCAGGCCCGGGCCCGGGGCTCGGCTTCCACATCTGTTGAGTGGGCGTGACCCTTCTGGCCCAACAGGACCTTCCGGGGCAGGTGTCAGACCTGAGGCCTGCAGACAAGTAAAGCAAGGGAGAGAGGGTGACGCTGAGACACAGAGGTCCCCTCTGACCATCGAGGAGAGAAAAGTCCGGTGGCGGCTACAGAGAGAGCAGAGTGGCAATGAAATAATTAAGCTTGTCCGGAAAAGGGGGCCGTTGGGTTCATCAAGAACTGCTTTCTTGCAATCTGCAAGGCCACGGTCAAGTGCCTCCTGCCCAGTCACAGCAGAGGCTGGCCACAGGGGGCAAGCCGCCACTGAAAGCAGGCCTACAGGATACCGCAGCTGCAGAGGGAGGCCGGGCCTCCCTGGAGCCATTTCACAGCAGAGGGAATCAACCCGGAAACGCAGGCTCCCTCCCACCAAGAGGGGAGGAGAAAGAACCTGCACCTGCACCCAGAGCTGAAAACCACTTAGAGACGGGAAGTGTGTAATTATGCAAGTGGAAAGCCAGGCACGCGCTTGTCCAGGCCCGGTCTGGTAACTGCCAGATTTCAGGAGCCCCGAATAATAAGGCCCTTTAGCACCCACGAGGCCTGCAGGCAACCTCCCCACCTCTGGCCTCCTGCCCCTCCCCGCCCTGCAGAGGGTAGGCCCTTCGGAGGGCCTCCCGAGGCCTCGGGGTTCCCTGAAGACACAGCTTGGCCTCCTCCCTCACCCAGGTATGCAGACGGACAGACTCCCCACTGCCTCGACTGCCACCCCAACGTCACCACCTAACTCACACTCGAGGTCAGCTCCCTAGGAACCCTCCTTGGCTCCCAACTTCCTCAGAGCCGCCGAGCGCCAGCACCGAGCATGGGCAGAGAGGCTGCCTGGCTCCGTGTCGCTGCCCCCACCCTACTCGGCAAAGAGCACTGTGGTAGACAGCATTAACAGTGGCCCCGGATCCTGGCAGCTCTGCCGGGCACTCCCCTGCCCCGCCCGCCTCCCCCAGCCCAGGTTCAGCAGGGCCCCACGGCTTGCTTTGGCCAATGAAATGTGCACAGAGTGACCCAGGTCATTTCCAAGTTCAAGTTCTCAACTTCCACCCCCAGCTCTGCAGCCAGTCCTCCGGGACATCAGCCACCACCATGGGAGCAGGAGGACACAGATGGCCCCCCAAAGCTGGGCCAGACCCACTCCTGAAAAGAAATCTGGCGGGGTGGCCACAAAGCCAGGCCGGGAACCAGAAGGACACCGTTCAGAGGCCCTTCAGCTCATGGTAGTTCTCAAAGGGGGCACTTTTTGCTTCCAGGGGACAGTTAGCAACACCTGCAGACATTTTTGACTGCCACCTGAGGGGAAGTGCTCCTGGTGTCCTGAAGGTAGAGGCCCTACAATGCACAGCCCCCTAAAACAAAGGACTCTCTGGCCTAAACTGTCCACGCCACCAAGGCTGAGAAACGCCAGGGTGTGGAGACCAGCGCTGAGCCACCGGACTATGAACAAGCTATAAATAAATGTGTTGCTGCAAACCTCCTGGGGTTGTTTGTTTTTGCAGCCTATCCTGCCTGATAAACGCCCCTCGAAGAAACATGGCTGCTGGCCTCTGTCTACATCCCCAAATTCTAAGCACAACCCCTGGACCACGGCATGTGGGGGTGCAGCATAAAGGTGTTGGGGAAAGGTGGAGCCAGTCCCTCCTCTCATGAAACCCTCCCAGGAGGGACCCCATTTTCTAAAAACACCTGGGCCTGTCCTACCTCTGTGCCTTTGCACAAACTGTTCCCTCTCTGCCTGCCATGTCCTTCCTCCCCTGGCAAACTCCTGCTCAACCATCAGGAACTGCTCGATCATCAGGAACAGCTCGAACATCATACTAGCTGAAGGCTGTTGCCCTGCCCCTTCCCCAGAGCAAAAAGGATGGCTCTGAGACCGAAGACTGCCCTGTGCCGGGTTTTGGACCCTGGGCCCCTGAGGCCAGGGGCTGGGATGTCAGCGCCCCGTGCCCACCGCAGACCCTGCACCTGGCAGGTGCTCTGCAGGCTCTTCCTGAATGAACGCCCCAGCCTCCCAGTGCCAGGGCTCCCACCCTGAGCCATCCCTGCCTGTCTGCTTCTTCTGCAGCCTGCTTCACCTACCGATGGTTTCACAACTTGGATTTCCCTCTTACTCACAATGCCAGAAACCAAAGTGGCCCAATATAAAGGCAACATACAAACAGAATTTTAAAGGCAGTACAAACATTTGAACTGTTTGGACAGCTCCAGGAAAGAACCAGATAAACTGGAAGCTGCCATATGACCATATGTCTTTTTGGGGGGGGGAGGGCCTTTCCCCTGATTGGACAGTCACCAACTCTCATCACTGAAGACCTTCCCCCAGACCAGGTGCCCCAGCTGGAGGAGGTGGGCAGGCCGCAGGTTCCTCACAGGGCAGACGCAGAAGCCTGAGTCAGCATGTTCCTTCAGACCCAGAACAAGCCCACCGGATCCCTGGAAGCAGCTTTCCCTCGTGAACCCAGGAGGTGGGTGAGGGGTAGGGCTAGTGACTCACCTCCCCAGCACCTCCTGGAGCAAAGCAGAGACGCCAGGGCCGCCAGGGGCCAAGGCACCTTTAAAACCCCCACACCTCAACTTTCAGGGTAGGGAAACTGAGGCAGAGGTGGGCTGGAGATTACCCAAGGGAGTGTTCTGCTGCATCCAAAGTGTCACCACTTCAGACTGGAAATCACCCCAACTTTTCATCTGAAAACAAATATTGAGATTCCCTCAATGTCACTTGATACGTTCCCCCTTTTTGATATAAAAATTCTCTGCAATTCCTTATCAGTCTTTACTAACCCCTTGCAGGTGCTATAATTTTTCTTTCTCCTAATAGGGGTGGGCCTTAAACTGCAGGGGCTGGGGCGGGGGGGATGTTATTAGACCCCCAGGGGCTGCAGGAAGGGCTGGTTCCAGCAAATCCACCCAGTGGTCAGCCTGGCCTGCCTCAGGGCTACTGACTCTTCACAGCAGTTTCTCATTCCTAAGAAAGCAAAGTCAGTTTAACATCAACCTAAGGAACAAAGTAATAAGCTACATCAGGAGGAGAGAGGCATTCCGCGCTGACATTTTCCTCCTTGGGAGCCACTGGGGGAGGGAGAAGCCTGCCCAAGGAGGTCGGAATGTCTTTAGCACCTATCCTCCAGGGACCACACACCCTTAGAATAACCACATAAACGTGTCCTGAGGCTGCATCTGGGAAGGCGACACTCTTAAAGGCTGTGTTCCAGTGGAGCTTAAACATCTCTACCCACCCAGATCCTGCTGCTAACACTCCCTTGCAATTGAAAGCTCCCTTCCGGCCGGATTCCAAGACCATGAGAAGGGTTCTTTGAGCCCCTGCAGTTTGGCGGAGGGAATAGTCTCTGCCCTGTTGCTGGGCCGCCCACCACCGGAGCGCAGAGCTCCCCATATGATTGTCGTCAGACATTTGCTGGGCTTTCTCTTTTCAGCTCTGGGCTAGCCTGGGAGCAGAGGGGTCCCCCAAGCCACAAGCCCTGCCTAGAGACGTTGGTGGCCACAGGGCCCCCTGAATATGCCCTTTGGAATCCTGAGGGTCCTCAGGGGCTGAGCTCTGGCCTCCTCCTTGGTGACTATGGAGGCTCCTAACGAACCTCTGGACAAATCCTAATCTGCCCCCGGCCCACATGTGGGCACTTTGAGGGGGTGTCCGAGATTCGCAGGATGCAGAAGCGGTAAGAGCCTTAGTGTTCGGGTAGACAGAATAATGCCCTCCGCCCCCTGCCAGGTGTGCTCAGGACCTGTGAGTACGCTACCTCACCTGGAGGAGGGGCTTTGCAGATGTGCTTAAGGTTAAGGGTCTGGAGGGAGGAGAGCATCCTGGATCACTTAGGTGGGTCCAGTGTAATCACACTGGTCCTTAGAAGAGGGAGACAGGAGGGTCAGAAGGAGATGTGACAATGAAGCAGAGGTCAAAGTCATGTGGCCCCAACAAGCCAAGGGATGCAGGCGGCCTCAGCAGCTGGGCAAGGCAAAGGCACGCTTTCTCCCAACAGCCTCCAGAAGGAAAACTCAGCCCTGCTGATGCATTTTAGATTCCTGACCTCCAGAGCTGTAGGAGAAGACATTTGTGTTGGGTACAGCGGCTGAGTCTGCAGTCATTTGTTACAAGAGCAATAGGAAATGAATATAGTGTTCATACATGCTGCCTCTCCTCCGGGCTGGTCTCCGGGAGGGACTGGGTCATGATCAGAGCCAGGCATCAACTCCCAACCCTTCATCGGTGGATAAGGCCGTACCTGACTGACCTCTTGGACTTGGAACACCGCTGCCATCCTGTAAATAGCCCCGGGGTTGGGGAAATTTTTGAATAAGTGCTTCGGGGTTTAAGTTTTCTGAGTTTGGGGGTGGGGGGAACCTCACCTTTCCTTTGATGTGGTAGAGGGGCCCGGGGAATCCCCACACCCAGAAGCCCTGGCTTTGACAGCCTCCCTCCTGGTCACCCTCAGGGCTCAGCTCAAACAGCAACCTTTAGTAACTTTCCCACCACCCTCCCCCCCGCCACCTCCCAGGATCCAAAGGGCATAACCAAACACCTACACAGGGATCCCTGATGGGGAGAGGCGTCCTAGGTCTGGGCGGTGGAGACCTACGGCCCCAGACCTAGAAGCCTTGGGTCTAAGCTGGGGGGAAGGAGGGGTGAATATTCCTGACCCTTGGGTCCACCTTAAGGGCCATGAGAGATGCCCAGACCAGCCAGGCCTTCCCACTGTTCACTCCACGGCCACCTGGCTCCACTGAAGGCCAAGTCCCTCAGACTCTGCCAAGTGACTGAGCAGCAACAGACACTCCCCAAAGAGAGGCATTTGGAGCCTGAGCCCAGCACGAGGCACACCGAAGCCCACAGGGGCCTGCTGGGCCCCCATTTACAGGTCCGGGGGTGCTAAGTCCCAGATACACTGAGCACCCAACTCCAGAAATGGGCAGTGCCTTCATCTGGTGCTGCTGGGACCCTTAAATTTAGGGAAGATTCCAAAGCCCTGGCACACCCAAACAAATGATTGGCAACATCAGTCATTCCTGGGCCCCCTCACTCCCCACTTGGGCCTGTTCTCCCTGAGCCACGGAGAGAGGGTAAGGGAGGAGACGGGGGCCCGAGGGGGTGTCATTTCAAAGACTGCATTAGGGGGTATGACGGTCCTGCTTCTTCAAGTGAGGAAATTCACAGAGAAACTCATCTAAATAGAAGCTGGACAGAGCAAGACAAATCCTGCACAGTGTCACCTACATGGGAAATCTAAAAAAAAAAGTCAAGCTCATAGGAACAGAGAGTAAAACGGTGGTTGCCAGGGGCTGGGGGGCAGGAGGAAAGGGGGGAGGCCGGCAAAAGGGACAAACTTTCAGTCACAAGATCAGTAAGGTCCGAGGATCTAACGTGTAACACAGTGACCACAGCTGACAAGGCTGTGTCGTATGACCGGAGTCTGCCTCTTCCCACCAACACCAACAAAAACAGGTAAATACGTGAGGTAACGGATGTGTTCATTAACAACAGTGTGACAATCACTTCACAGATCACACATATATCAAATCATCACATCGTCACACTCTCAGTACAATTTTATTTTTCAGTTATACCTCAATAAAATTGGAAAAACTATACATGTATTTATAAAAAAAAGAAACTTGCCCCAAAACTCAAACCAAGTAAGCCACAGTGGAACCATAAAGTCACATCTGTCAGCAATGACCATGCTCGTCCCGTGGCCTGGGGGGCGGTGGGGAAGGGGGGGTCCAGTGGGTCTGGGGGTGAGGCTTCTGGGATTTCTGGAGAAGCAACTGTGCTGGACCCAGCTGCCACTCTGCCCCCACCGAGCCAACTGCCCCAACCCTGAGCTGATGCCTCTCCTCCACACTTGACCCCGAGGCGGCCGGGGGAGGCCTGCGGGTGAAAGAGCCAGAAGGCATTTCTAGAGGCCCTGCCGTCCCGAGACCATGTGCAGTGGGGACTGGCCACGCCACAGGTCACCTGTTTCTCCCTTCTCCACAGGGCTGACAGCTCCTTTGACTACAGCGTCACTTGGAATCCGTACTTTCCAAGCAGAAGGGCCACGGAAGCAGAGTCCAGCTCGGTCACAGGGGGAGCTGCGGGCTCCCCACGGCAGGCAGCTGGTGACTGGCCCATGACCACAGAGGCCAAACACCCGCCATCAGGGTGCGGAGACTGGTACGTGGGAAGGTGGGGGGGCTAATGTCCTAGGAAGGTTCCGAATCCGCCAACAAGAGAGAGCAGTTGGCCAGGTCGCTGGAGTCCAGGAAATCAAAGGCGCTTCGAAAACAGGCCAGCCTGGCCTCGGAGGGCCCAGGGCCTGCTGCCAGTGACAGGCACACGCCCCGACCTCCTTCTTTGCTTGGGCTCCTGCCCTCCCGGGCTCTGCAGCTGCAAGCCATGGCAACGGGCCCCAAGCATCTCGAGAAATCCCTCAGACACCCCCACACAAGGTGTCACAGCAGCCCCAACCTAAAGCCAAGAAGTGGAATGCCAAAAAGAGGAGGCCCTGATTCCTCAGAAGGGAGAAGCTTGAGTGCAGGCCAAGGGCAGCCGCCCCACCCTGAGAGACATCCAATCCACTTCCCTGACCAGATGTTTTTCTGCTGGACAGCTCTCCAGGAATGACCCTCATTGCCAGGATAAGAACTCAAGACAGAGAGGAATGAACCCAGTTAGCAGGGGGCAGACAGAAGGGGCTTATTTTATTTTATTTTAATGTTGCCAGGCGTTTTCTTAAACTAAATTCCTCCTGATGACTTGCTTTCGCACAAACTGCCTTTCTGTCCAAAGGATTCTTTTTATTCATTCACTTGTTTCATGCATACTTCCTGAGCACCTACTATGTGCCCCATACAGTTTCACTACTGGGGACACAACAGTAGAAAGGATGCCTGTCCCGAAGGAACTTCGAGCAGAAAGGAGAGCGTGAACATGCAAACCACTGAAATAAATATAACAACATGTGACATGCTCTGAAACAAACATTCAAGGGCCTGAGGCAGGGAAGGTAAGTCAGTGCTGAGATCTAAAGGCCAAGAGGCCAGTGGTGTGTTGGGGGTGGGATGAGCCTGCCAGGAAGCAGGAACCGCATCATGTGCAAAGGTCCTGAGGTAGATAAGAGTTTCGAGCAGCTGAAGAACTGAAAAAAGATCACAGTGCGGTGAGAGGCAGAGAGAGAGGCAGGAGGCATGTCTTGGGGCCCTGAAGGGCTGTTCTTATGCCATTTGGTGACCTGGACCAAGAAATTCTTTTTGCTTAAACTCATCTGAACCGGGTCTTCTGTCACTCGCACCCACAAGAATCCTGGCTTCCACAACGTCCAAACCACGGCATCATACTCCATCACCTTCTGCACCCACCTGTGCCTCAAACTTGACGGCAAGCGCCACCACCCACCCTGCAGCTCCAGCCCAGCATCACCCCCCCCCATCCCCCAACAGTCGCCACAGAAAGCTTTCACTGGGACCTCTCGGCAGCCAAGGGCTGGGGGTCCCTCTCCCAGGGAGGTGGCCCACCGCATGCTGGAAGGAGAGGCAGGAAGAGAAAAGCAGACGGCCTCTCGGCTGTGGGAAAAAAAGAACCCCCAATAACACTGGCTGCCTGATTGCATATAATTATGAAGGAAAATGCTCTTTCAAATTAGCTTCCCAAATGCGGATATAATTTCAAGTGTCCCTTGCAGTGTGATTACAGCATCAGCCAGACAAATGTTTTATCGTCAGCTCAGATCATTCAGGCCCCTGCAGGCAAAAACTACGGAAGCCAACAAAGGCGCCAGCGCAGAGCCAGCCAGCTCCCAGAGCAGCGTGCGTCCAGCTGCCCGGTGCTTCCAGTGCCCGCCCAGGAAGCCCGGCACAGGACCAGCCCGGCCCCTCCACCTCCAGCGCGGGACCCGGCCCAGGAAGGCAGGAAGGCACTTCCCTCTCCTCTTTCTTTCTGCATCTTCAGGGTCTGGGACATTCGGACCCAAGTCCTGAGAGCAGCCCACGAATCATAACCAGGACAGCTTCACTTGCTGTAAGCCTCCTATGGCCAAGCGCGGCACTCTGTGCCTCAGTTTCCCCATCTGTAACTGGGCAGGATGGTGGTAACTTATGACATGAGGAGTGAATGACACCTGGCACACATTGGGCCACCAGTCAAAGTCACCACAACCCTTCACCTCCTCCTCCCCGTTTAACCCTCAGAAGAGCACGGACGGTTCTGAGCATGTGGACCGGAAGCTCGGAAAGCCACAGACTCTGGCCTCCATTTCTCCCCTCTCCCACCAGGGGGTGCCCCCTGATAACTCGGGGGCCTCTACTGCAAGAGGTCCCCCCATTTTACACACAAAGGAACCAAGGCCAGGACAGAGGGACTTGGGGTCGTGGTAAAGTCAGGAGGAGGTCAACTGTCACCAGGCACTCGTGGACGAGCCCAGCACTAGCAGATACGGGGCGCCATTCACCAGCGTCCCCAATCTGCACCAGCACCCAAGAAGAGAAAGGGCTATCACAGCCCCATTCCAAAGATGAGAAAACCGAGGTTTGGGGAAGTTTGGACAGGTTCAGGGTCTCCAACAAGGGCACGGGAGAGCCATGGTGTTCCATCCGGGCCTCCTTTCTGGCAGGCAGAAAACCGGCCACCCTGAGCGCCCACGAGCACACGGCCACCAGGGCTGGTCAGTGTATGAGAACTGTGAGGGGCAACCGAAGCAGGCCAAACCCATGCCCGGGGAGCAAGAAAGCCAGACTGGGAGCCAGACCCGAGCCCTGAAAGTGACTGCCCCTAGGGGACATCTGGCAATGCCTGGAGACACTGCTGGTTGTCACAACTAGGGGAGGAATGGCACCCTAAGGGTGGAGGCCAGGGTGCTGCTGAATATCCTACAATGGCCAGGACAGCCCCTAACAAGAGAGAAGGATCCAGCCCCAATATGCAAACAGCCCCCAGCTGAGGAGCCCTGAGCTACAGTCCTCTGTGAACAAGCATGGGGATCTGCCTGGACACATGGTCAGTTCAAAAACCCAAAACTTTCAAATAAATAAATATGCATGTGTGCACGCACAGATGCATCTATGGAAACGTGGGTATATGCATACACACGTGCTTGTCTGCATGTGCTAGAATATCCTGGAAGGATCAAAAACAAGGAGCAGTTCTGGGGGGCAGCCAGGGGGTAAGGAGCACGGCTAGGACAAGATCCTTTTCAGCGTAAGTCCTTTCTTGCCTTTGGATTTGAATCAGGTGACCGTACTGTCCATTTCAACACATTTACGTTCTCTCAGAACTAATAAAATAACACTTCCCTCCACGTGCAGTCTCCCTCAACCACCCAGCCTCACTGTTTTGAAAGCCTCTGGGGCACAATAACCAAGGTCAGTCACCCCAAAACATCTCGCTGACAACTGTAACTAGACCCTTGATTCAGATGCCCACAGAGGCAGAGAGTCAAACTCCATGCCCCCCCACACACGCCCCTCCACACAATCCCCACCCCACCTCCCCCACAAAGCTGGGCCTCTGGCAGCTCTGACCTAGGCACAGCTGATGGCAGAGCCCATGGGGTGACCTAGCCCAAGCTGGGCATGCTATGGTCCTGGCCCATGCCAACCGGGCCAGCCAAATTTCCATCCCATTACAACCAACCTCCAGCAGAAGGGAGCGTATGCTCACGGGCCTGGGCCCCGCCAAGCCACGGCACCAGCAGACTCCAGAGGGGCAGGGAGCCAGGAATTTAGCAGAAGGGCTGGAAGGCACGCTCACACTGCTTCGGCTAAACTCCTAAGCCCCGGGCACTAAGTCAGCCACTCCTCATGCCAAGGACACCTGCCTCCCAAGACCCGCCCCCCTCATGTTAACTACGTCCCCCAAAGGAACATCTCACTAGGGCCTGGCGGACGCCCAGCCAGCCTTTCTTTCTTTTTTTTAAGACTTATTTATTTAGGGGCGCCTGGGTGGCTCAGTTGGTTAAGCGACTGCCTTCGGCTCAGGTCATGATCCTGGAGTCCTGGGATCGAGTCCCGCATCGGGCTCCCTGCTCAGCAGGGAATCTGCTTCTCCCTCTGACCCTCCTCCCTCTCATGCTCTCTGTATCTCATTCTCTCTGTCTCAAATAAATAAATAAAATCTTTAAAAAAAAAAAAAAGACTTATTTATTTATTTGAGTAAGAGAGCGTGCGCACCCAAGTAGGAGGGGCAGAGAGAATCTCAAGCAGACTCCGCACTGAGCATAGGGCCCAACGTGGGGCCCAATCCCAGGACTCTGAGATCACAACCCGAGCCAAAAGCAAGAGTCGGAAGCCCAACCGACTGAGCCACACAGGCACCCAGAGGTAGAGAGTCTTAACGAAGCTGATTCTGTGCTGAGCATGGAGCCCGACGTGGGGCTTGATCCCATGACCCCGAGATCAGGACCTGAGTCGAAACCAAGAGTTGATGCTTAATCAACTGCGCCCCACCCAGGGGCCCCCCAGCTAGCCTCCTGGCAGTTGTTCGGTCCTCACAGCGAGCCTCACCCTCCTCAACCAGCCCTGGCCCGTGCAACTCCGTACCATCTGCCCCCCCACCCCAAGAATGACCACTCCTTAAAGCATGACTTTGTGCTCTTCCACGACCCACAGTCATGCACGTATGAACTCAAAGCCCATTTCCTGACTCAGTAGGCAGATAAACCACCCAACTCTGTGGGGGTGCCCACGCCACATTACAGAGAAGCTTCACATAAGATGGGCCTCCCCATTCCAGAGCCCTGAGGACAGAGCTGGGCACCAGGGGCCGCCCTGCAGAGCCCAGCCCCTGTAGCCCTCCTCAGTGACCCCCTCTGTGGTCCCCACACTACCCTGGGTGATCGTGATGGGGCCCCTTTCCCAGTGAGGAACCTGAGTGCACTGCACATCCCAAATCCTACCTGACCTCCTCTAGCCCACCGCCTAACCTGCACTTCCATCCCCAAGCCCACTTCCCCACACAAGCAGGCGTGGGCCTCACCCCTCCTTCCTTCTCCCAGGCCCGCACCCACGGAGGCAGCAGGTTTTCTAAACCAGGGCTTCTTAGATGTGAATGTGCAAATGCACACGCACCCTTGGGGTCCCTGCTGGAATGCTGGTTCTGAGCACTGGGTGGGTGGAGATTCTGCAGTTCTCACAAGCTCCCTCCACGCCAAGGCCACCCGCCCTGGACCACAGCCTGAGGAGCAAGGTCCTAGCAAGTCCTCATGGCTGGCCAGCAGCCCAGTCCCTCCCCACCGCCTGGTCAACCACAGCAGGCTCCCGCCTACAGCCCACAGCCCCGGTCTCGTCCTCTCTCGTCTGTCCTCCACAGTGTTCCACATCAGCCTGGGCCCGCGCTGCCCACACGCCTGCTCTGGCCCCCACAGCCTTCGAGACAGGGCCCAGGTACACAGTGAAGGCTTCCGGCACCCTGTGCCACCTGGCCTTGACTTGGGCCTCATCTCCGTGCCGAGCTCCAGACAGACTGAACTTCTGGCTCCGGGTCGCTCCTTGCAGCGTCCTGCACCGACCCCAGGAGGGAGGGCCCGGGGGGTCACCCCAGCCCTTCTACCTGAGGGACCCAGCAGAGTTTGTTCAGCCTCCGGTCTCCTCATCCGTTCAATGCCGGGATGAGCACACCCGAGGACGTGGGGGTCCCCTCCTGCCTCCTCCCGGCCCGGAATGGTCCTGTGGTGGGAGGAAACCGCCGGGGCAGGGGGTCGAGGGAGACACAGGAAGGTAGCTGCTCTGTGGGAGAATGAGAAAGAAAGTCAACAAGAAGCAGGGCTGTGTCTCTGCCAAGTCTGCTCTGGAAACTCATCTGTGCCCACAGCTCAGAGGAGGCTCAGAGGGGACATCCCCCCACCCCCGCACACCACCCCCACGGCTAAGTCAACAGGAGGCTGTCAGCCAGACTCAGCCTCAAGGAGCAGGTTTAAAAGCCACCATTTTATCAAGTGCTTGCCTTGTGCTAAGTGCTATTCACGGACCTCCTGTCCCCCGAAAGCAGCCGAGTGACGTGGGGCCTGTCATCATCCCCCACTGAGGCGTACAGACTGCAATGACCTCCCAGTGGGGCAGCATGGTTCCAAGCCAGGGGGCCACGTCTGGGCTCCAGGCTCCTAACTACTCGGCGTGGGTGCAGTCCACGCCTGCCCCTTGCAGAGTGGACAAGACCTGCCACAGTCACAGGGACAATCAGCAGATGCTCCTTCCTTGACACCCCATCTTGCTGCTTTCTAGATGCTCTCAGACCAGGCTTCCAGGGGCCCCCTCAGCCCCCATGTGCCTCCCAGCCTGACATGCCCACAGTCCCTGTTTGAGGACCCCCGGCCTCACAGTGTCACACCTTCGCATGCGCCGGCTCACTACCTGAACTTTAAACCCACGCACATCTGCCCAGGGAGCTCCTCCTGACCCTCAAAGAGGCTGGGGGAGGGGGGGTTCACCCCCACGTGACGCCCTCCTCAGTCTTTCCAGACACACAAAGCTGCCCCCTCCACCATTCCTTGAGCAAAGCTTCAAGGCTTCCCTATGCCCGTGCTGCCCACCCAGCTGAGCTCCCAGGGCGTGGGGGTGTCTGTGTTCTAGGACCTAGACCCACAGGACCCCCTGAGTAACGCTACCACTACAACGATAATACCACCCGCCCACCGTTTCACAAGGAGCCACAGCGGGCTGTTTCCAGTATTTATAAATAAATACACGTGGCAGGCAGCGAACTACAGGGCTTTACACTCATTATTTCAACAGACACACCAACTGTGAAGGTTAGGTGCGTGTGTATCCTACAGATGTAGAAACTGAGGCACGGAGAATCTCAGTAACTGGCCCCAAACCACAGAGCTGGATGGTGACAAGAGCAAGGCCCATCCTTCCATGACCAGCCTGGGCACCCTGGCCAGCAGCTAGAGGGGAGACAGCCTGGCTGTCACTGATCTGAGGGCTGAGCACAGCCCCAGGGACAGGGGGAGCGCTGCTTTGCATTTGACATTTAACATCTTCATACAGACAGCCTGTGCACCTGAGCATGTAACTCTGGCCATCTACCCCATCGCTAGTGAACACAGCCCAAAGCTCTTTAAAGGATCATCCATGTTCATTGACGGTTTTGTGCAATCATTTGATGGGAGCCTTTGCCCTCCCCCGTCATGTAAAACTTTACACACCATGGCCTGGAAAAGCTCTGAAGAGTCTGGCCCCTGCCTGCCTCTCTATTGCTCCCTCCCTCACATCTCCAGCCGCGCCCTCCTCCCTGCTGTTCCACAGACACACCAAAGCCCTTGCTCAAAAGCACCCCAGGGCCTTTGCACTTGCTGTCCCCCCCTACCTGAGAGGCTCTGGCCCAGACTTTCAGATACCTGCTTTCTAACCAGTCAGGCCACAGCCCCAAGTGCCTCCTTTGAAAAGGCCTTCCGTGACCACCCTGAGGACAGTCACCCATGCTCTTCACAGCCCTGCTAAAATTACCCCCTTTAACTTACCGGCTGACATGTTTGTCACAGGCCCTCCCCACCCCTTTTCTCCCCAAAGACTAAAGCTGCAAGGACGTGTCCATCCTGGCCACCACAGGTCCCTCACGAGGGCTGGCATGGCATGGAGGGATGTTAACAGACGCCTGTGAACACACTCTCTACTGGGGGGGACGCAGGAGGTGTCCCGGTGGAAACACACAGAAGCAGACCAACAACAGAAAACTGGGCCTGGAAGCAACTAAGAAGTGCTATACACCCACCAGCTCAGGAGGGAGTGATGCCCAGATTCATGCTAGTTTCCCCACTGAACACCCCAAGGCCTCTCCCAGTTGGAACAGTCTAGGATCTGGGGGCTCCTCTGTTCTTTCTCTTTTTCCAGCTAAAGAAAATGAAGTTCAGTGAGGGGGGTTGCCACAGAGGTAACACCAGGCTACAAACGGGGACCAAAACTCACCACCCCATACACTGCGATCACACCTGCCGGCTCCCCCCACCCTGCTCCACCCCCATCAGTCACCCACGTGAGCCTCCTCTCCTTAAGTGGACACCAAGTTCCTGGAGGACCAGGCCAGAGAGCATCTAGCTGGAGCTGGGCACAGAGCGGGGTACTCAGAAATGCTTTCTGAACAATGGATGGGCATTCATCCCTTAGGGAGTCCACACAGGAATGAGCACCCTGGGGTCTCCCGAGGTGGACCTTAGCTTTTCCACCCTCTCCATGCCCAGCACAGCACCCTCTGAGCCCTGGTGGGGACCAAAGAAGGAGGGGTCTGTGAGGTGCCTGGCGGGCGCACAGGGCCAGACCACACACTCTTATGTGCAGAAATGTTCCCAATTCTTGACCCTGCTCCGTGTCGGTGCCCTTCGCAATGACCTTACTGCTCCAATCAAGAGGTCACATTTACTGAGGCGCCTGGGTGGCTCAGTCGTTAAGCATCTGCCTTCGGCTCGGGTCACGATCCCGGGGTTCTGGGATCAAGCCCCACGATGGGCTCCCTGCTCCGCAGGAACCCTGCTCCTCCCTCTCCCACTCCCCCTGCTTGTGTTCCTGCTCTCCCTGTCTCTCTCTATCAAATAAATAAAATCTTTAAAAAAAAAGTCTTCTCTGAGATGCTAATAGATCAAACGCACCCCGCCAAGGTAAACAAAGATAAAATGTGTTTTGAATTTCACAGGATGCATTGCTCCCCAAACTTACGTGACCACAGAATTCTTTAGTGGATTACCTTGTAAGAAATCCCGTTCTGAAGAAGGCTTGTATATTGTCTTTCCCGAAAATCTATACCACAAGCATCAAACAAGAAAATTTTATCTGAGATCCCTAGAACCTTTACTTCAGAAAATCTGCAGCATTCTTTATATTGTGGCGTGTATCGTTACGGGTATTTTCCTAGGAATAGGTTCTACAGCTTTCATCTGAATCTCAAAGGTATCAGTGACCTCCAAGAAAGGAGAAGCAGCCCTGTCCTCCAGAAACAGGTGATTTAGGTGAAGGACTCTGTATTTCCTTCAATAAGTTCCATTTATTACCTTTTTTAAGATGTATTTATTTATTCATTTATTTGAGAGAGAAAGAGAGAGAGAATACAAGCAAAGGCAGAGGGAGAGGGAGAAGACTCCCCACTGAGCAGGGAGCCCGACATGGGGCTCAATCCCAGGACCTGGAGATCATGACCTGAGCCGAAGGCAGACGCTTAACCATCTGAGCCACCCAGGCACCCCTCCATTTATTACTTAAAAAAAAAAAAAAGAGGTGAAGTTCATTTTCTTTTTTTTTTTTTTAAGATTTTATTTATTTGAGAGAGAGAGAATGAGAGACAGAGAGTATGAGAGGGAGGAGGGTCAGAGGGAGAAGCAGACTCCCTGCCGAGCAGGGAGCCCGATGCGGGACTCGATCCCAGGACTCCAGGATCATAACCTGAGCCGAAGGCAGTCGCTTAACCAACTGAGCCACCCAGGCGCCCGAAGTTCATTTTCACTCCTTGAGTCTGGGCTGGCTCTGTGCCTTGTTTTGGCCAACAAATGTGGTAGAAAGATCTGGCCTCCAGAGGCCTGGGACGTGCCCACTATGTCTTGGAATCCTGCCTCCTGGACCAGAACACGGCGAGGCAGTGTGCAGGAGGAAGAACACACGTGGCACGGTCATCCCCACTGCCCTGGGCGACCACAGGCCACTCCCCAGAAGCAGAGACCCTAACCGACCCGCAGCTGACGGCACGGCCATCAGACCCACAAGGGAGCCTAACCTGAACTGCCTGCCCACCCATGGATGAGCCAAACCAATGGGTATTACTCAAAGCCACTACCTTCGGATGGTATGTGACTCAACGGTAACTGATCCAACTCCCCCTTACACATAATGGATCAGAAAAGGAAGGAAGACATTTATATTCACAAAGATGGGGGTGCCTGGGTGGCTCAGTCTGGTAAGTGACCGACTCTTGGTTTTGGCTCAGGTTGTGATTTCAGGGTCATGAGATTGAGCCCAGCATCAGGCTACGCACCTAGCACAGAGCCTGCCTGGGATTCTCTCTCCCGCTCCGTCTCCCTCTGCCCCTCCCCACTGCTTGCTCACGCACTCTCTCTCTCTAAAATAAATAAATCTTTCAAAAAATATATTCACAAAGATATCCAAGGTAGCATTATCTACACCAACAAGGAAAGTGGAAATAATCTAAATATCTGATAACAAGATTACAGCTCACTGTGTTACCACACGGATGTCCAACAGAAAAAACTATTCCATCCTGATTAAAAACAATCATGCTCTGTCATACTTTATTTTCAGTTGTGATAACAGCACTAGGTTTATGTTTTAAAGGCTATGCTCGGGCGCCTGGGTGGCTCAGTTGGTTAAGCGACTGCCTTCGGCTCAGGTCATGATCCTGGAGTCCCGGGATCGAGTCCCACATCGGGCTCCCTGCTCGGCGGGGAGTCTGCTTCTCCCTCTGATCCTCCCCCTCTCATGCTCTCTGTCTCCCATTCTCTCTCTCAGATAAATAAATAAAAAAATCTTAAAAAAAAAAAAAAAGGCTATGCTCAAATATTTACAAGTGAAATCATATGTCTGGAGTTTGCCTCGAAATAATATGGGGGAAATAAAAAGCAAGATTAGCCATCAGTCAATAATGGTTAACACTTAGTACTGAGATGGAGAGGGGTGTTCATTTCTTTATTCTTTCTTTTGTATATGTTGGAAATTTTCATAATAAAAGCTCCTAGAAAGTACATTTTAGGAAGATCATTCTTGAAGTCTGTGTAGAAACAAAGAATCTGTTTTCACTACAGTGCTATGTGCAGAATGCAGAAACACAACGCCACGTACACAATGATTCCAAGTCCGTGACTGTTACATACAAAACACAAAGCAGGGGGCGCCTGGGTGGCTAAGTCATTAGGCATCTGCCTTCGGCTCAGGTCATGATCCCAGGGTCCTGGGATCAATCCCCGCATCGGGCTCCCTGCTTGGCGGGAAGCCTGCTTCTCCCTCTCCCACTCCCCCTGCTTGTGTTCCCTCTCTCGCTGTGTCTCTCTCTGGCAAATATATAAATAAAATCTTTATTAAAAAAAACACAAAGTGGGAAAGACATAGGATGGGGGGCTGGAGGGACCATTTGTCTCTTCAAATTTTGTTCTCATAATGTTAAATTGTCTTCACAGAGCACAATAAATTTCAGGGGAAAGGATGACATACATCCTTTCACTTCCTTCAGCTGGGACTCCGCATGAAGGAGACACTGGCTGATGGGAGGCCCTCCCAGAAGCGTGTGGGGCTGGGAAGGTGGGTGGACTCTGCTGGAAACCACAGGAGGCAGCTGAGGAAGCTGTGGAGAGGACCCTCAGCTGCCCTCAAGGGCCCCAGCCCCCCACCCCAGCTGGCCAGAAGGCAGGGAAGAGTGCAAGGTTGGGGACTATCAACCAAGATCTGTCCTTCCAATTTAAGGGATCACACCAGCAGCCCCTTCCTTTGACCAGTTTTGAGATCAGAAACGACACTCAGCTCTCTAAAATTCATCTTGAGACAGAAGAAATTAAAAAAAAAAAAAAAAGATGATTTGGGGAAGAGGATAAATTACAGTCGGATCCCCCACTATGTGCTAGAAACCACCACCACCAATTCAGCCATTCTCTCTCTGATCCCCCGATCTGCCCCACAATTGCGTGTCGATGTTCCCATTTTACAGATGAGGAAAGGGAGACCCCTCACCTGCCCAAAGTCAGTCATGCCCCGGGCGCGGGGACTGGGTTCAGAAGCCAGCTAGTGACAGCACACCCGTCACCTCCCTCCCCAAGCAGCACCCACACTGGGGCCACATATAGGAGGGGTAGGACGTAGAGGGGCCAAACCAGGCTGAGGCCCCTCCCGGCCTCAGACAGATGGCAGCTGGTATCGTACAACCCCCAGCAAGAGAGATGCTACGGACAAAATATCTGTGCCCCCCCCAAAATTCGTATGGCAGCCCCAACCCCTAATGTGATGGTATCAGGAGGAGACTGGGCTTAGAGGAGCCTAGAAGGGCAGAGCCTCACAATGGGGTGAATGCCCTTAGATGAGGGCACTCTGCGTCTCTCCCCTCCATGTGCAGAGACAGGGAGAAGGCAGGCGCCGACAACCAGGAAGAAAGCTCTCCCCAGAACTGGACTGCCAGCCTCCGGAACCATGAGGAATAAACGCCTGGTGTTCAGGCTACCAGGTCTGCAGCATTTGTTACAGCAGCCCGAGCCGCCTAAGATAAGGAAGACCGTAAACTGCAAGCCCTGGGCGCAAGCCCAGAACCCCAAAGAGAGGCTGCTGAGGGGCCCTGCGGCAGAGCAGGTGCGGTGCGGGGACAGACTCAGCTCTGCGCTGCAGCAAATGAAAAACAAAGTTACAGGTAGGAGAAGCCTAAGTAATGGCCATCGCTGGTGTGGAAACGGAAGTGGAGGGCCGGGTGCGTGCACGCGCCTGTGTGCACATGCGTGTCTGCACGTATGGGCGCGTACACACGGGCGTGTCAGACCCAGCACACGCCCAGGAGGAGGCCAGAACGTGGCTGCCTCCAGGGATCAGGGTCAAAAGTAAGGAGAATAACTAGGATTTCACTTTTGATCACGTATGCCAGGTTTTAAGGAAAGGCTTCTTTAGTGTTCACAAGTCAGATAGGAATCTACCCAAGAGAAATTCTGCCATTTCAAGCCGACAAGTCAGCAAACTTCTTGAACCTGGTTTCAAGGGCTCTGTTTTCATCAGCTGATAAACTGAAATGACCCCTCCTCGAGGCCTCCCGTAACAGACCCAAAGAACTTCCCTGCGGTTCTCCGCTGTCCAGCATGACAGCTCAGGTCCAAACGGCAGTCTCCCCAGCTGAAGCGAAAGCAGGGGGTCACAAATTCATTTCCCAGGGCTCTGAGAGAGGGGCTCACATAGGAGTCCAATGAAGGGCCCACAACTAAATAGCAGAACCAGACTTCAGCTCCCTGACCCAGGTTCCAGCCACCCCCGCACAATCCCAAGAAGCTCCCGGGGGGCTAGCGAAGATCAGGCCAGCCCTGCTTGCTGTCCACGGCAGGCACAGCAAAGCGGAGTGCCCAGGACCACCCTCCCTCCCACCGCTTTCCCCTCGTACTACCTCTATCTATTCGGCTCAGGAGGCCAAGCCACTAAAAAGAACCACTGGCCTCTGAGAATTCTGGAACAGGGCAACAGCTCTGGGCTGGGCAGCCCCTGGCTTCTCAACAGTCCCCACTTCCTCCCTGGTTCCAGAAAAGAACCATGAGGGACCTCAAGCCCTAACTGGGCCCCATCACCCTGAGCCTTTCTCCCAGCCTCCAGCCTACCCCTTTTGCCAGGGGCCCTCAGGACTGGGGCCCTGAGGTGTGCAAGCCTGGGTGCCGGCACTCACCATTCACTTCCTCCCCCTTCCAGGTGGAACTCGTACCGGTGGGTCCTCCTGCAGCTCCCACCGGGCCTGCTCAGGGGCAGAAGGGCCAGGACGTCAGCTCAGTGCCCTGCACCCACGCTCCCCACCGTAGGACGGACTGAGCTCCCCTCCACCTCCACAACCCCAATCAGAGAGTTCACAGCTGCGATATCCTCCAGGCTCCTGGCCTGGAAAGGAAAGACACCTTCTGAACATTTCCTCGCGCACAAGACAAGGCCATCAGTAATAGTTTACGTAACATGGGGCTGTTTCACCCCAAAACACTGTCCAACGCCAACATTCTGCACAGCATAGCAGGGCAGGGAGGACGTCAGCCTTCACCCTGGACTCCCGGCAGCCTTTCCCCAAGGCCCCATCAAGCTCCATCCCTCAAGGCAGAATTACATAAGCCCTTTCTCCAGGACGCCCAGCGTCAGACCCCTGGGCCCAGGGCCCTCAGAATCTATCCGTGTCCAGCTGGCTGTGGGTTTAGCTGAAGAGAAAGACGGAGCCAGGGGCCCAGCCTTCAGCTCTGACTTATGGGGGTGCTCTTCACTCCCCTCTCAGGAGCAGTGCCCTGGCCCAGGAGACCGTGTGTGAACCCTCAGGCTGACAGAAAGCAGCCCCCATCCTCACCCCAGCAGGCCCGGGAACCCAGAACCAGGGAGTGCCCTTGCCCACTCCCCCGACTGCCCAACGGCCATCACAGTCTGTTCAGCGAGCAGTCCCCAACTTCCTGTGCAGGGTCCGCCCTGCCCACACCCAGACCGTGTGGTAGGGAAGGGAGCCCTCCCTGGCTCCAACAACGCACTGGCTCAGGCTCACCAATCAGGGCCAATCAGAACTAATCCTCGGTCCCTTGGGACCTGCACCTGAGTTGGAGGGAGGCCCTGGAGCCAACGTACCCAGGTCTGAATCCCAGCTCTACCACCTGCTAGCTGTGTGACCTTGGCAAGGTGCCCAACCCCTCTGTGCCCCCATTTCCCCTGACAGGAGACAGGGGTACTACAAGCCCACAGCCTGTGAGGGCTTGCAGCGCAGATCACATGAGAGAGCACGCGAGGAACCGGCACACTGCCTGGCTCGGGATAAAGGTCAGTGTGAGGTCTCACCTGGAGCCACACGGCCTGGGAATGGAGCCAGCATGAGAGAGGCCAGGTCCTGGGACATCATCAGAGCCCCTGAAGCCAGAACTCTGCATGGAGATCCCACTTACAGAGCCCCGTCATTACTGATCCCGGTCGGCACTGAGGTTTCTGGAGGAACCGATAACATCCCTGTGACTTGTAGGAATCAGCCATACAATCGACATTCTGCTCAGATCATTAACTTCATCCTGACACTGTCAACTGTGATTGACAGAGAGAGAGAGGACGAGATGACGCAACTGCCAGGGTACCCTCCAGCAACGGGGACAGATTTGCAGGCACAGGTCTCACTCTCAGGGGAGTCCCCCGTCCGCTGCTGGTACAGGGGCACCCACAGAACTGCCTACGTCCCATATGGCTGCCTCTGGGAAGGAGAGGCCTATCCACGCCCCTACCCTTCCCAGGGGAGCTTCTGGAATCCAAAGAGCTGGTCCTTCAGCACTTCCAGCAAGGCTAGAGGAAAGATGGGAAAGACCACAGGGGTGGCTGGCCCAGATGGCCCTGAACTCACCCTCGCACATGGCTCCCTGGAGGCCAAAGGCGGGCTGAGGAAGAGGGGGCATGTGTGGGCTCTGGAGCTGAGGCCTGAGCCCAGCCAGCCACACGGCCACGTGCACCAACCTGCCAGGCCGGCACTCTGAGCTGTAATGTAAATCCTCATCTGCAAAGACCCCTTGTAGCTCAAAGGTTCTGGAAAATTACTCCTTCAAGATGCTGAACCTCTGGGGGCGCCTGGGTGGCTCAGATGGTTAAGCGTCTGCCTTCGGCTCCAGTCATGATCTCAGGGTCCTGGGATCGAGCCCCGCATCGGGCTCCCTGCTTGGCGGGGAGCCTGCTTCTCCCTCTCCCTCTACTGTTCTCCCTGCTTGTGCTCTCTCGCTCTCTCCGTCAAATAAATAAATAAAATCTTTAAAAAAAAAAAAAAAAAAGATGCTGAACCTCTGTACCTCACCAGAGGACCTTTACTCTGCTGTCCCCTGTAGGTAGACACGACGGGTCTGATTACAGGTGAGGGGAGTGAGGGACAGCCCCCTTTTCCTTCAAAGATGGTCTCTGGCCCGGAGAAAGGAGGGGGAAGTCTGCATGCTGAGCACCTCCCGTGCACAGGCATGAGGCCGACCCTTAACAAGCAGGAAATCGAGGCCCAGAGCGGGGCCGAAACACACCTGGGGCCGCTCATCCAGTAAGAGGCCAAACCAGGGTTCAAATCCCACCACCAACCAAAACACACGTTGTCCCCGGACGTCACCCGGAAGCACAGCCAGCCTCCCCAGCTGGGCGGCTATCAACTGAGTCAGCACAGAGTCTCCGGGCGCTGGGCAAGCGGGCCTTCCGAACAAAACTGAAAGGGAAAAGGAGAAAAGCTGATAACCCAGGGCTCTGAGGACGAGCCGCTGGAAAACGGCATCAACCAAAAAGGAAAGCCAACCTCCCATCTTCTGGATCGTTTGCCGAAAGCAACAACAAACACCTGGCTTCATGCAGACGGCTGTTCAAATCCTACCCCGGGGAGCGACCAGCTAGGAACCCCGGGAAGGCTCCCGGGCCCCTCCTTTGAGCCTCTGTGTCGGTATATGTACTGAGAGCCTTAACAGAGCAGCTGGTACTTCGGGGCTGAGCGGCTCCCCATCACTGAAGATCTCGGGCAGAGGCCGGTGTGCACCTCTGGAGGACCCAACAGCGCCCCCCAAAACCCAGGGGCAGCCAGGCGGAAGCACCCTCCTCCCCACAGGGGCACTTCCCAGTTTATGGACGGGCCTCCGCGAGGCCCAGCGGCTCCAGCCTGGACCTTCCTCCCCCGCGCAGTGAGGAACCAGGCACCCGAACCTCCCTCAGCACAGCCCCCCAGTTTGGCTGCGCCTCAGTCAAGGTGCAGTCCGAAGGGCCTGGGGGGCAGATTCCTCAGGAAGCACAACTCCTTCCCGCCCGGGGCCCCAATGCCCTGCCCACACCTGCTCACAGAGAGGCAGGAACAGGCCCTCTGAGGGAATGGTCAGACCTCCCTTTCTTTTCAAGGACCCCGCAACACATCTTTAGAAAAAGACTGAAGAATAAAATAAAATCTTTTCAGAAGAAAATATTAAAGAAAATAAACTTTAGTGTCAACGAGGCCAGGTTCAAATCCAAGCTGCCCCTCTATTAGCTCTACAATGTGGGGCTACATCTTCTTTCTGGGCCTTCATTTGCCCATCTGTAAGATGGGTGAGGTGCAGGGGCACCTGGGTGGCTCAGTCGTTAAGCGTCTGCCTTCGGCTCAGGTCGTGATCCCAGGGTCCTGGGATCGAGTCCCGCATCGGGCTCCCTGCTCAGCAAGAAGCCTGCTTCTCCCTCTCCCATTCCCCCTGCTTGTGTTCCCTCTCTCGCTGTGTCTCTCTCTCTGTCAAATAAATAAATAAAAAATCTTTAAAAGAAAAAAAAAAAAAGATGGGTGAGGTGCAGGGGCGCCTGGGCGGCTCAGTCATTAAGCATCAGCCTTCAGCTCAGGTCATGATCCCAGGGTCCTGGGATGGAGCCCCACATTGGGCTCCCTGCTCAGCGAGAAGCCTGCTTCTCCCTCTCCTTCTGCCTGCCTCCCCCCTACTCATGCTCTCTCTGTGTCAAATGAATAAATAAAATCTTAAAAAAAAAAAAAAGATGGGTTAGGTGCAAAGGGGAAATTCCATCCGAAGGGAAACCAATGGGGAGGGGGCGGGGGCGCCTGGCTGGCTCAGGCGGTAGAGCGTTAAGACTCTTTCTTTCTTTCCTTTTTTTTTTTTTTAAAGATTTTATTTATTTATTTGCGAGAGAGAATGAGAGACAGAGAGCACGAGAGGGAGGAGGGTCAGAGGAAGAAGCAGACTCCCCGCTGAGCAGGGAGCCCGATGCGGGACTCGATCCCAGGACTCCAGGATCATGACCTGAGCCGAAGGCAGTCACTTAACCAACTGAGCCACCCAGGCGCCCTTTAAAGATTTTATTTATTTATTTGAGACAGAGAGAATGAGAGAGAGCACATGAGAGGGGGGAGGGTCAGAGGGAGAAGCAGACTCCCTGCCGAGCAGGGAGCCGGATGCGGGACTCGATCCAGGGACTCCAGGATCATGACCTGAGCCGAAGGCAGTCGCTTAACCAACTGAGCCACCCAGGCGCCCCTAGAGCGTTAAGACTCTTGATCTCAGGGTTGTGAGTTCAAGCTCCACGTTGGGGGAGAGAGTACTTTAAAAAATAAATAAATAAAATTTTAAAAAAATTTAAATAAAAAATAAGAGACCAGAGAGGAAACCAACAGTCCCACAGCACTGAATATTCCTCACAAAAACACCCAGGATCCTAAAGAGGGCAGGAGCCAGTCCTTCCAGGATGGGTACCTGGGACTCACACACACCACCTCCCACATGCCAACATACTCCTTCTCTCCTCTCCAAGGGTCCCTCACAGCCCTGGGAGGACAGAAGAGAACCCCGCACAACCTGTACTCCCTGTACCACCCTCCCCTCTTAGGGGCACAGCCCAGCAAACATTCCCTAGAAGGGCTGGGGCTGTCCCTGGGGACAGAGGGGACTCTGCAGGGCTCACGGCTCTATGGGTCCCTACAACCCAAGACCGGCCAGCCTGCAGGAAGCACTCAATAAATACATGTCCTGTGGCTGCTTGAAGCAATGAATGGGGTGCTTTTCTAAAAGAAGATGGCTGAGCCCACCCCAGACATTCTGGCGGGGGTGGGGGGGAAGGCAGCCCAGGAACCGGCATGAGCAGCCCACGGTGGGGCCCAGATGTTTCCTCACCTCCACACCCCAGCCCTCCGTTGCTGGATGGAAATAGGGTGGAAGGCAGAAATGAAAGCCAAACCCTCTGCACCCACCTACCCCCACCCCCGGGCCCTCTCCAGAAGCAGTGAGCGGGGAGGAAGGCGGCATGTCCTCGTCACTGACGCTGCAGAACCCCCACACCAGAAGAGGATCAGGAAGGGAGGCAGGGAGGCTACCTGTCAGCCCCAGGCTGGGGGCTCCCACCGGAATACGTCAGAGGCCGCAGGCCCCAGCTTGAACAGGCAGGAGGGCCAGGGCGGTGGCCTCCTGGGGAGAAGGGGGGAATCCATCATTCCTGATGCACCTGCCATGCTCACTAGCCCGAGGCGGCTGTATCAGGCCCACCTGACAGAGGCGCGGAGGCTCCGGGACACTTGTCCAGTCACCTACAGCTAGTTGGGCAAGTCTTGCGCTCCAAGTTCACTGCCCTCCCCGCCGCCAACTGACCCTCTGGGCCCAGTAACCGTCCACAGAGAATGCTCAGAAAAGAACACCCTGATTCGCTTCTGAAATGGTTATCAAGCCAACCGTCCCCGGATGCTACGTTCAAGATGGAGGCGAAGGCCACCAGGCAGGGTAGACACAGCATGGTTTCAGGAGTCAACTAGCCACCAGGGTGACTCCCAGCTCTGCCACTCGCAGCTGGGTGACCAGGCAGGTCGCGTCGCCTCTCCCCGGGCCTCAGCGTTCCCATCTGGCACACGGAGACACGCCTCCCACCTGGGAGGGCATATTTCCTGACCCATGGTAGGTTCTTGCTCCGCTCTGACGTGAGCCACCGATTTGGGGATGGGGGTGGGGGACCATCACCACAGCCTTCCAGAAGCATGGAGGGCCGCATGGACGAGCCCCAAGTCCCAGCTTCATGGCTCAGGCTCCAAGACCTCTGACGCGAAGCCAACAGGTGTGCGGAGGAAATTGCAAAGTGGAGCCTCGCGGGCTAGGCCGCCGCCCCCATTCCCAGCCCTGGCTGACGACCCGTGTGACATCCCCAGGATGTGATATCCCCAGGACTGTCTCCTGTGCAAAAACGAGTTCCTGTCCAGCCTCAGGACCCACCTGTAAGCCACTGCAAGCCAGTAGCCAGAGGCAAGAAAAGAGGAGAGAGGATTGCCCAACCTGAGCAACCTGAGCTCCCAGGACAGACTGGCCTGGGAACCTTTACATCCGGATGCCCTCCTGGAGAGGCCCCGACCCCCAGGGACCACTTCTCGCCTGTTAAACTCGGCATTAAAGATGCCTGACAGTTCTGGGGTGAGGCCCTAGTAACATACTTTGGGAAAGGACAGTTTGCAAACACTGGCCTGGAGGAAGGTAAAGGTCTGTTAAAAAGAGGAAGCTGGGGTGGCTTCCCTCCCCCACCCCTAGACCCCACCTGGAGGCCTCACCTGAGATTTGGGAAAGGGCAAAGGTCAGCTGGCCTAGGGCCTACCCCCCAGGGCTGTAGGATCCCCACCCTCCCCCACCTGCAAGGCTCACAAGGGCTCCTTCCTGAACACAAAGGCTAGACTGGGCCAGACCAGAAGGGAGCATGTAGCCTCCAGGCCCCGGCCCCCAGGGCCCCCAGAGCATGGCTGCAGCCTCAGGTGCGAGACCCAGCCACCCACCTGGCCCCCCATCACACTGCCAGCGAACAAAGATACCAAGGACACTCTACTGCCTTCTTTGACCACCTGTCTAAAGTGGAAACCAGCCAGCCCCTCCCTAAACAGCTGCCCACGGTCCACACGGAACCCAGGGCTACAAAAGAGGCAGGCCAGGGCATGTGGCTTCTCAGCAGCAGACAACGCCCACCCTGTAGCTCATTCGGCTCCCAGAAGAAACGGCTCTCAGCCTCTTTGGTTAAATGTCACCTCCGCAGAGAGGCCTCCTCTGACCACATGGTGCTTAAGTGGCTGCAGCCACCCTGCCACGGCTCTCCCCTGTTCACAGGCTTCCCGGCACTAACTACACCGTGCGGCATTTAAGTGCGTCTGTGTGCTAACTGAACCCCAGCAGGCATGTGGGTGCCTGAGGACAGGGACCGGCCTGCAGCACGGGCCGGCCGGGTGCCTGCTCAGGATATGCTAAGTGGAAAAAAGAATGAAGGAATGAAGCCCAGGGGCCCCAACCTGGCCTGGACTTGACCCCCCCCCCATCTCTCCCCACCCCACGGTTTCCTTCCGGGCCCAGAGCACTCCAGAGCCACGAGCAGCTTTTGGCTGAGCCACAGGGATGTGGAAAAAGCTTCCAAAACCCACCAGTCAGTTCCTCCCTCCACTAAGAGATACTCTTTTGGGCTCCTACTACGCATGCTGTCGGAGGCCCTGGTTTCAGCAGTGAACACAACTGCAGGTCTCCACCTCCCACCTCTGTAAAACGGCTCTCAAAGACAATGAGCAATGAGCTCAAGTCCAGAGAGAGAGAACACACCTGCTAGGGGCTGAAGATTCTGAGAGAGAGGGAAATCACAGGCACCTCTCAGAAGCTGTCTGGGAGGGACCTCCACCTGACTGTGTGTCCTGAGTCCACCTCCAGGGGCATTCGATGGCTTAGCAGCAGGCTCTGCCAGGGGGCTGACCCACAGGGTGGGGTAGTTTCTGGCCACCCAGGGTGGGCCAGGGACTTCCTCATGGGAGCGATTCTCAAATCCCCACAGGCAGTGACAGATCCACCCTCTGAGCCCTAAAAGCAGGGGAAGGGGAGGGAACAGTCCTGGGAAGCTGTCACAATCCCCAGCCTGGCCCCATGACGGGCCTACAGAAACCAGCCCGTGAGGCCCAGCTGGGGAAGTGCGGGCCACAGGGCAGCCGCTCTCTGAGGGAGGCCTGCAGCAGGCAAGACAAAGCAGCAGGCAAACGGGGAATGGCCTGGCTGCTCTAAGAGGCACCCTGGTGGTACCTCTGGAGGAGGGGGGGGCACACTGGTCTCGGAGCAACTGGTCTTGGAGCAAACGAGCCCCCCGCCACATCTCGCTGTGTGACCTTGGAGAAGCCACACACCCCCGGCTCCGCCACCAGGCCTGGGTCTCCCTGATGGAAGTCCATCCCACATTCTCCCCCAAGCAAGGCCGCACATGCCCAGGCCAGCTTCCTGAGGGCCGGTGGAGGGGGGAAGGCTGGGGGACGCCTGATGCATGCAGGAAGGGGAAGGGGCAGGTGTGCAGCTCCTGAATGATGACGAATCTTACTTTTTAAAAAGGAGGTACCGGGGGGCGCCTGGGTGGCTCAGTCGTTATGCGTCTGCCTTCGGCTCAGGTCATGATCCCAGCGTCCTGGGATCGAGCCCCGCATCGGGCTCCCTGCTCCACGGGAGGCCTGCTTCTCCCTCTCCTACTCCCCCTGCTTGTGTTCCCTCTCTCGCTATCTCTCTTTCTCTGTCAAATAAATAAATAAAATCTTTAAAAAAAAAAAAAAAAAGGAGGTACCAGGGCGCCTGGGTGGCTCAGTCGTTAAGTGTCTGCCTTCGGCTCAGGTCATGATCCCAGGGTCCTGGGATCGAGCCCCGCATCGGGCTCCCTGCTCCGCGGGAAGCCTGCTTCTCCCTCTCCCACTCCCCCTGCTTGTGTTCCCTCTCTCTCTGTGTCTCTCTCTGTCAAATAAATAAATAAAAAATCTTTAAAAAAATAAAAATAAAAAGGAGGTACCAGGGGCACCTGGGTGGCTCAGTAGGTTAAGCATCAGCCTTTGGCTCATGTCATGATCCCAGGGTCCTGGGATCAAGCCCCGCATCGGGCTCCCTGCTCTGCAGGGAGCCTGCCTCTCCCTCTCCCTCTGCCTGCCGCTCTGCCTACTTGTGCTCTCTCTTTAAAAAAAAATAAAATAAAAAGGAGGTACCAGAACATTCCTTGAAAAAGCTAGCTTACCAGCTGAATTCACAATAGGAGTGGGAACAGAAACCCTATTTACTTGCGACTGTTCAGGACTTGCACTCGTGAGGCCCTTCACTTAAGCCTTTGCCGAACGCCCCAAGCCTGCCAACCCACACGGGAGACATGGTCAGCAGAGGCAGGACGGCCTGGTGGTTAGGAATGGAGGTGCCAGCCTGGCGCCCAGGAGAGCCCAGCTCTACACCGGTCCCTGCCTGATGCAGTCAGCCCCACAACGTGAATCAATCTCACCGTCCAAAGAGAAATGCAAATCTACACTCCCATCCCACCCATGCGTGTGGCCAAGGTCAAAACCGTCCGCCACGGGGCTGCGCTGGGGAGGGTGCGGGTCACAGGCCCTCCCCTTCGCTGTCACTTGTGAGGAGCGCCATCTCTTTGCAAGCGGCTTCAGAGCTCCCCAGAAAAAGTAAACCGCTGGTGCCCTTTGACCCAGCACTCCCTCATCGAGCCACGACTCCCAGGCCATGGGGCAGGGCACTCGCTGTCCCGCTGTCTACACCGGGCGGCAGAGGCCAACCAGCGGGGAGAAATGCTTCTGTCGTGAGGAGAGCGGGACCACTGAGCCAGTAAAGAAATGAGGCAAGTGACAGGGATCTGCCTCCCGATAAGGCAGAGATGTGCTATTTCTCTAAGACGCGGGGTTCCACGAAATGAGCCGCAGCCAGAACACGCGTGTGCCCATCTGCACAGCACACCGCAGAGAGAGGCTGCCAGGGGCCGTGGCCCCTGGGGGACGGGAACTCGGGAGCAAGGAAACAGACTGGGGCGCCTGGGTGGCTCAGTCGTTAAGCATCTGCCTTTGGCTTGAGTCGTGATCCCAGGGTCCTGGGATGGAACCCACATCGGGCTCCCTGCTCCGCGGGAAGCCTGCTTCTCCCTCTCCCACTCCCCCTGCTTGTGTTCCCTCTCTCGCTGTGTCTCTCTGTCAAATAAATAAATAAAATCTTTATTAAAAAAAAAGAAGGAAACGGACTTTTTAGTGCAGTCTTCTGCTATTTTTTTAACGTCTGCATGTAGTAAGCATTCACAAAGATAAAGGAAACAATAGAAGTTAATAATAATCAAAACACAATTGCTCCTGAAGACTCAGCATTTTCGGGAAACCCAGCACAAACTCCTCTTGAATCTGCAAACTTTAAAAAAGAAACGGAAGGCCCATCGTGTGTTAACAGATGATTTTCTCAAGTTCTCATGTGTTAAACAGGCGAGGCCTCCCGGGGCCAGTACGAAAGAGCAGGACCGTCCCTGCGCCTTGGCTGGGTCTGACGTCCCCACAAAGCCCACACCCGGCAGGGTGGCCGGGCAGCACCCATCGTGGAACTCGGGGTCCCTCACAAACGGCCCAGACCAAGAACACCGGATCTACAAATGCCAAAGATCCTGGAGTGGGGAGGCACCCGTGGGCACCCACTCAGGGCCCGCCGGCCACCAGAGCGCCAGCCGGGGCAAGCACCGTGGACAGAGGCGCAGGCGCGCACACGCCCAGCGTCCTGACTCCTCTCGTGCACTCAACCCCGAGCTTGTCAATGGCAAACATCCTCACTTTGCCTAGGGGAAACTGAGGCACAGAGGGCCCAGGGTCCCATAGGTGGTCTGTTGTGGAGCCAGGCTGGGGACCAACAGACGGCACTGTGCAGATGGACTGCTTCTCCCGCTGGAAGTCCAGCTTTCTCCCTTGGAGGCAGGGAGAAGCGTTTCTTTGCAAGGCTGAGTTAGACAGTCTCGGGGACACTGGGGCAAAGAACACACAGTCAGTCCCTCTCCCACCCCTACACCCCCAAAATGGGGCTCACCCAGACATTAAGACAGAGAGCAATACCAACCCACAGACCAGCATCACTTCATCCTGGAAAAGAGGCTCCTTCCTCTCCTTAAGAATCTCCCGTAGGAATTCCCAGCCCAGAATGCTAAGCCATCCCGGCAGAAAGGGACCTTCTAGACACCCCCTTTTAAAGGAAGGAATGTAGGATGAGGAGAGGGGAGGGCTGATGGCACCCAAGCCCCCCCCCCCCCCCCGGCAGGCTTCCCAGGCCGGGTCACTGTGAACGCCACACTCCCAGCTCCACGTGGGCAGGGGCTCCACCCTGCTGCCCTGGACTGGCTTGCCTCTCAGGCCAAGCCTCCAGAAGGTGTTCGGTAAACCTGAGGCTCAGGACTCCCGGCCCAATTCCATCTGAGGGAACTGGTGGGAAAGTCCACGACAAGATCGTGGTCTGAGATTGCTCCATAAACACATTTCCTGCAGGCCTCGTCAGTCCTGCTGGCCGGCAAGGTTCTCTAGGACGAGAACCTCACAGACGTTCTGCTTTTGGAGGCTTTGGAAGCCCCAGCCTAACCTGGGCAGAGAAGAGACTTAACAAGGAAGCCATGTCCTCCAGTGAAGAGGCCTCGGGACTGGGCCCGGGAAAGCTGATGGGCTGTGAGGGTCTCTTCCTCCCACGCCCCATGCCTCAGTGTCCCCAGCCCTCTGTCCCTGGACTGCTGGAGGCATGAAGTGAGACGAGGTGCCCGAAAGGACCGCATGACAAAGGCAGCTAACATAACAGTAAAGATGGACAGAGAGCCACCCATATCTTCCACCGAGATGCTTCAGGAAGCCCCGTGACTTTCCACCACCTCCCCCAGCACAGGTTCAGCTGCAGGACAGAAAAGGGTGAAAGGCGGAAGAAATGGAGAAGAAGACGGCAAACACTAACAGAGGGAACGGGGTGGTGGGGGCAGCCAGCATTTCCACACAAGACACTGTGGAGAACTTAAAAAATTAAAAATTTAAAACCTCCCCAACATTTCCAGCCACCAGCTTGCTTTCTTTGCTTCCCCTGGGAAGTCCCTCCTGGGCATCTTGAAAAAGGCACAAGGAGAGGGCGTGAGGGAACTGCGAGGCTGCCCAGTACTAGCAGAAGGGCAGGGAGGATGGTGGAGAAAAACAGAACACAAGCAGAGCCTCGTCCGCATCCCTGTCCCCCCCTCACCGAGGGGGACGACAGGATCAAATGGTGCCACTAAAACAAGCTGAGTCAAAGGCCCATCTGTTGACTAGTCAGAGAAGGCCGTCCTATCAAGATGCCCCAGGGGTGTGAAGGGTGGGACCTCATGCCTACCAGACATATAGCCTGGCAGGCCCACGTGCCAACCCCCTACCGCCGTGAAAAACGTGCAATGCCCTCTGGCAGAACAAGGCATTACACACTTGCTAAGGGCACGACTCAGCTTTGCAAGGAAAAGTGTCTCCAGGGGCGTCTGGATGGCTCAGCTGGTTGAGCGTCTGCCTTCGGCTCGGGTCATGATCCCAGGGTCCTGGGATCGAGCCCTGCGTAGGGCTCCCTGCTAAGTGGAGAGCCTGCTTCTCCCTCTGCCTCTCCCTCTGCCCTCCCCGCCACTCGTGCTCATGCTCTCTCTCTCTCTCTCTCTTGCTCGCTCTTGCCCTATCTCAAATTAAGAAAGAAAAACTAAAAAAAAAGAAAAATGTCCCCAGGACAACAGGGCAGCAGCTGGACCCCTGTGAAGGTAAGAGCGTGCCCAGGTAGAAAGGGCTTTCTGTGGGGGTCTCCGGGTCACCAGGTTGGGCCCGTTCTGTAAGTTCAACAAAAGGAACAGAAGTATGGAACCTGCCCCTCTCATGCCTGTCTCCCCATCCGCACAACAAAGGAGCTGGATGACATGATCCCCAACATCCCTTCCTGCTCTAAGATTTTTACAAGGCCTGACATTCAACTAAACAACTCATCTGGTCTATTCAGGCCATCCTTTCTAGCGCTGACACTGCCCTAAACATTCAGAGCAGAGCTTCATATCATTTTCAAACATTTCTGGACTTTCTCATCAGAGAAAGTCACGGGCAATCAATCATCCAACAAAACAGGAGCGTTACATCCCCAGATTGTGAACGTCGAAAACAGGACAATGTCACCTCGTGGGCCACTAAAAATCACACCAACATTCGTACCAAACACAAGAACAGCAAAGGGCCCTGGCCATCCTGTCAAGGGAGCTTTCTGCACCCAGTCTAGAAATGTGGCCACCAGGGGGCGCTGCCCTGAAAGTAATAAAAGAAGAAAAACTCTTTCTTGGTGTTTTCTTTTCCTTAAGCTTAAGCAACAAAATATCTAGAGCTTCTCTAATGAAAACACAAGTGGGGCTTCCTGAGGTTCTAGAATGGCCCAGATGCTTTCTGTCTTCTCTTTGAGGCCAATGTTCTGGCCAGAAGTAGGTATCTAGACTGAGGGCAACAACCTTTTCCGAGAAATTAACCCTCCATGCCTGATTTTCCCCAGAATGGCTGACTTTAGGGCTTGCCATGAACGCCCCTCCAGCCCCGCTTAAAGGCAGGGGGAGTCCATGTGGAGGGAGAGGCAATCTGCAAGTCCAGCAGCAGGACCCAGCCCCGAGTCTGGGCTGGAACTGTTTTGCAAGAGGCTCCTAATTAACGAGCAAAACATACCAGCCAGATGACAAGCATGCTTTAGCTGCAGACACGGGATGACACAAATACAGACAGACCTTAGTAGAGAAGGGTGCAAGGTATTAACTGGGATTTCCCAGGACTCAGATGACTGCAGGAGGAGCTCGGGGACCTCACACCAGCATGGGACTTCAAAGATATGTGAAAGGGGCTTCTCCACATGTCTCCTGTGTCTAGGGCACTTTTTCCGTAAGTGTGTGTGTCTATCTGCAGTGCCACGTTCAAGCATCCTTTTTTAAGGTTCTGAAGTCCTCGGACCCATTTTCAAAGTTCTAGCTGTGAGTTCCTCCTGATTTCCCGATCTCCTTCTGAATTCCCAGGCTGCTTGGCGTGCCCTACCGACCATGAAAAAAAAAGCCTGCTTTCTCCTGAGGAAGCCAGCCTGAGAAATGGCAGCCACACTCCATCCCCAGGCCAAAGGATGCAGAGCCAGGAGCTGTTTCATATAAGGTGTGCCCCTCTGGCTGCAGAGAGAACAGCCCCTGGAGGGTCTGCCCAGGGCAAAGGAGCAACAGGCCCTCGGGATAGGCACGAGGGGCACAGAGATGCCACAGGCCGGCAGGTGACCAGCTCAGACCCACCACTTGCTCCGCACCAGGAGATAAGGAAACCCAGCTGTTCAATTCTGCAACATGTCTGGGGACCCAACAGGGACAAAAGTGCAAGTAGAACACATTTTCAAGAATCAAATCTACCAAGAGGAGACACTGCAAAACAAAAGGATTCCACCTAGACTTTGCAAAAGGCTTGGGGAGCCAGATTCTCTCAAGCTTTCCGTTAAGAACAGGATTCACCTAACAGCTTCCCAGAGGTAAAGCCACAGTTGAACAGCAAGGTGAGGTATACCTGACCCAAGACTGGATGCTTCCATAACAGACTAGGAATGTGATCTTATTAAAACACCATGAATCTCCTCCATTGAGCACCAGCATGGGGGGGGGGGGAGGTACTGGGAGTGGGGGCGTCAGAAGAAAGCCATTCTACACCGCATATATTTATCCCACCTCCTCTGCACCAGCCACTCCCTAGCGGTGGGACCCCAGGCGGGGGGGAGGGGGGAGCCCACCTCTCTGCAGATCGCTCCCCCTTCTCAGACACGTGGCCCAGAATCACCACCCGGGTCAATTCTCGAGGCTGGTGCGAGGCTCTAATGAGACAGCAAATCACCGCATACGTGCCAAGTATTGCTACTCGCCGCACTCAGGCTTAACCCGGTGACATGCGACGACAGCTTCAAGGGCTGCACACGCGGGGCATACAGTAGGTGGTCCGCAAACATACAAACAGCGGCACCCTTCTCCACGAAGGGAACGAAGGCAGAAAAACACTCCAGTCCAAAAGTGCCCTCCAGCCAGAGGCAGACAGCGTGGACTCCCCGACTTCCCAGGTCCCTCTGCCACCTTTAGCAGCGCCCCCAACGCGCTCTGGGCAGCGGGGGGCTTCCCCGCCGGGGGTCACAGTGCACCTGAGAGCCCCAGTCCATGCCACACCGCCCATCCCAGCCGCCGCTCCCCTCGAACACAGCCGGCGGCCACCACAACCACCTGGCCGCTCGAGCTCAAGGTCCCCGCGCACCGCTCCTTCCCGAACGCTCCAACCTCCCAAAGCAGCCGCTGAGGTTGCACCGGGCTCGGGCCGGGGCGGGGGGGGGGTCCCCGGGCGCCGGGGCCCCGTCCCTCCTTACCTGCACAGCTCGGCGAAGGCCTGGAAATTCAGCTTTTTGATTTTCTTCTCGCTCAGCCAGTAGCCAACTCTCTTCCCTTTCAGAAAGGTCTGCATCTTCCTCCTCGGGCGGGGAGCTCGGGGCCGGAGGAAATCGCCCACAGGCCGAGCGTGGCGGCCCGGCGCGCGCCGCGGGCGTGCGGGCACCTCCTCCGGCGGCGGGGACGCGGAACGGGGCTCTGGGCGCGCAGTCCTGCCGGGAGGGGCGGGCCGGGGCGGGCGCCCGGGCGGAGGGAGCGGCGCTCAGCGCGGCGTGCCACTGGCTGCCGCCGCCGCCCACGCCCCCGCCGCCCGCGGGGCTCGCCGGCGCGCCGGATCGCCAGCGCCGGGCCGGGGCCGCAGCGGGCCCAGGAGCCCAGGGGCCTAGCCGCACGCCCCCCGGCGGCCGCGGCGGCGCAGGCCCGGCCCCCCCCCGCCACCCCCGCGCCCCTCGAGGCTCCTCCTCCCCGCCCTACCGCCCTACCGCCCGCGCCCGCGGGCCCAGACTCCGAGCCCGGGCGGCGCGGTCCGCCGCCGCGAGCAGGGCGCGTGCCCTTCCCCGCGCGCTCGGACCCCGGCGGGGCGCACGCGGCCGCCCAAGTCCCCCCACCCCGCCCCGGCCCGCCTTCCTCACCCGCCGCCGCCACCGCCTCCTCGTTCTCGTCCCCGCGCGCAGCCCGCGCACCCGCCGAACCCGGCCCCGCCGCCGCCGCCGCCGCGCTGACCCGGCCGGCCGGCCCGCTGGACCCCGCCGGGGCGGAGGAAGCGCCGCAGCGCCGGCCGCTAGGGGGCAGCGTCGCTCGCCGCCTCTTAAAGGCGCCGCGCCCTCCCGGCCTGGCTGTTTTGCGGTTTGTTTGCGTCGGGCCTCAGGCGGGTGAGCTCCGGGACGGAGGGCGCGGGACTGGGTGTAGGGTGGCCATTGCCAAGGGGTTGTTGCTTTTTAAAGGGGCAAGAGGAGTCATGCTGTGGGCGTTTTCTGCCTGTCCTCTGGGAGTTTCTTAAATCAAAAGCATCTCTGTCCCCCCAGCAGTGTTCAGCGCCCCCCACCCTGGGTAATTCAGTGGAACTGCAGCGGGGGGCGGATACGGACATTCAATGAGATCATCTCTCTTCCCTTGAGGAGACAGACCCCTCGCCAGGACGGGGGGGGGGGGGGGGTGCTCCCTGGGGTGGTGACCTGAACACCCAGGGTCTTCTCAGACTTAGGATGTTGATTCCTTCTCTGGGCTCCCTTCAACTGAGTGGGGACGGGGCGGGAACTAGAAGCATCTACAATGAGGGTGGAACACTCCCAGGAGACCCATTGCTTTCGGAGTGCAAGCCGGCCGTAGCCTCAGTGCCTTTGATTCACTAAACCCAGCCCTGCCCTGCCCTGCCCTGCCCTGCCCTGCCCTGCCCCATGGGGCAGTTGGGGAGCATCCAGCCTTCAAAGAGCTCCGGGTTTGGGAGGAGAAGACCTCTCTCCTCAGGCTCAGGCAGGAAAAAATGAATGAGGGGGCGGGGCTCAAAAGTTTCAGGGGAGACATTTAAGCTGGCCTTGGAAAATAAGGAAGATTTTGGTAGGCCTAAGAAGGGAGAATAGCTAGAACCGAGGTAGGGAGAAAGAACCAAGTTGTTAGGAATGGCAGACTCTCCTTGACCAAACTTGGGCTCATGCTTTAAGGCCCAGACCTAGGGGCCTGCCTTCTTCCCCTAGTTACAAGCCCCCCCACCCCTCTTCCGGCTGGTCTTCCAAGTTGCAACTAGGAGAGGCTTGTCCACATTGGGACTTGGGGAGTGATTACACGTGATCACTACCTGCACCGCTCACCTCGCCCGCGCACTTGCTGTGTGGCCTTGCAGTCCACTGAGCCTCTCTGGGCCTCCAGGACTCCATCTTACGTCAAGAGAGAAAACCTGGTTCATGAGAGCACTTGAAACTGCAACAGTGCAGTGGCTGTGAGGCCTAAAAGGTGTGATGTTGTGGGGTGTGGGGAGACGGAGACATGCTGAAAGACCTGGCCTGGGGGTCCTGGTTCAGCTCCCCTCAGCTTGGGCAAGGGGCCCACGCTCCCCACCATAGCCCTCCGAGCTTCAAGCTGGGGAAAGTCAGGCTTGCCTTTAAGACTGCGATGAGGATGAGAACAGGGCAATGGGCTGGTCCTCAGCAGGCCTTCAGAAATCGTGCTTGCTACTGACTCATTCAAGGATTCAACTTGAGGCCCAGTTAAGAGCCCATAGGTACATAATGGCTTTTTACAAACTCTAGCTCTGTGATTTGCCCCAAAAGTTAAGAGCCACTAATTGGTCCATCTTGCTTTCTTATTCATGAAAAAGTGGGCCCAGAGAGGGAAAGGGATTTGCCCAAGGTCACTGAGCAAGTAAGTGGGAAAGCTGGGCCCAGCAATGCAGGGCCAAGGAGCCTCCCCCCTCACCTCGGCTCACCGTCCTTCTGGAGGTAGGAGGGTGAGGGGGACAGGTTCTGAGAAGTGGATCACTGCCAGAGGTGTAGCCGGATCCTCCCTATGCACTGGTGGGACCAGGGATCCACCCACATTTCTCTGGACCTCTGGGCAGGCGCTGGCCTCAATCCTCCTCTCCATTAAGAATGGGAACTTCTGTGGTTTTTATCTGTTTTAAGTTCTTGGTCATCCCATGGAAGTGTGGGGCTCTAGGGCTAGAACCATCCTGCAGAGCTGTCCCACTTGGACCAAAGGAGTGAACCATTTCGCCTATCCCATTCCAGCCCAATCGATCAGTCTTTGGATGTGAGCTGACCCCAGGGAGGGGCATGACCTTGGGGCAAATATTTCTCAATTTACTACTTCCTCCACCCCTTTGAGTAACCACAAAGCCTATCAAACCTTCCCTCCTTGTCTGTCTCCTGTAGTCCCAGCTAGTCCGTTCTCCACTCTTCAGCCAGAGCAGGATTCAGAAAGCAAATCCACTGTACTTGGAATAAAGCCAAAAGTCCTTGACAAGACTACTGCCTCCCAGCCTCATCTCCCACCGAGTGCCCCTCACCCTGCCCCCACCAGCCTAGCCTCTGTGATGCCTGCTGTCCCTAGGGCCCATTTTCAGTCCATTTTTCTGGTATGTTCTTCCCTCTTTTTGCTTATTAACTCATCCACCAGCTCCCAGCCCAGGGGTCCCTTGCTGGCATCTCAACCATCTAGTTCCCTACACCTTCAATGACCAGGATGCTAATCACACTTGGACTCACTTGACTAATGTTTGTCCACCACTAACTGTGAGCCCCTCGAGGGCAGGAACTGTGTTTTTGTCTTCTCGCCACTGTATGCATCTGATAACACAATAGTATATCCTACTGGCTGAGAGTCTGGGTTCTGTTTGGATTCAGATGAAGACAAATTGCTTCTAACAGTGCCCTGCGCAGAAGTGCTCACAAAAGTGATCAGATAGGGGCGCCTGGGTGTCTCAGTCAGTTAAGCGGCTGATCCAAAGCTCCAGTCATGATCCCAGGGTCCTGGGATCGAACCCCACGTGGGGCTCCCCGCTCAGTGTCTGCTTCTCCCTCTGCCTCTCGCCCTGTTCATGTGCACGCTCTTTCTCTCAGATTAAAAAAAAAAAAAAAAAGTGATAGGATAAATTAACATCAGGTTAGTCCCCCCAGGCGGTCCCTGACCTCTCTTGAGGTAAGAGGCAAAAGTGGGAAAACTCCAGAACCGGAACCTAGAGACATCTACATTCTCCCTGGTAGGCAGATGGACCATTAAGGGATTAAATGGTCTATTGTGTGTCCATGGCCTGCGGCCATCTGGGAGAGGATTATTCCAGAGCTCAAAGACGAGCTGCAGTAGAGGGAGGGCCTTGGGGAGGAAGGGCACTGCCAAGGGGTAGAAGTTGGCCACCTGAGAAGCCCCCCTCATCCCAGTCCTTTCTCCTGGGGGAGACGCAGGCTTTGGGAAGTGAGACAATGAAGTGATTTGAGACTTCAGATCTAGGATATGGCTGATGCATTGAGCAATCTTCTTAACCTCTCTGAGCCTGGTGTACCTCACCTGAGAACCATACGATGGTATCTATTAGTAGGAGAGTGGTTAAAGTCCTGCTCATACCCATTCTGCACCGGTTTGGCACAAGTAATTAAATACGCTAGTTCAAGACGCAGCCAGCGTGGTGTGATCATTTATTATCTATGACTGTGGGCAAATTAATAAATCTGAGCCTCAGTTTTATAATCTATTAAATGGGAAACCAAAGATAAATAATTTAAAAATTAAAAAAAGGGTGCCTGGGTGGCTCAGTTGGTTAAGCGTTGACTGGGTTCAGGTCAGGATCTCAGTGTTGTGAGATCAAGCCCCCTCTCTGGCTCGGTGCTCAGCGGGGAGTCTGCTTGAGATTCTCTCCCTCTGCCCCTCCGCCCCATACATGCGTGCTGGAGCTCTCTCTTTCTCTCTCATAAATAAAATCTTTAAAAATAAAATAAATGGGAGTGACGAGTTCGACCCCCACCTTGGGTGTGGAGCCTACTTAATTAAAATCATCATCGTCATGAAATAGAATTATATCAGTTCATTCATTCATTCACTAAATATTTATTAAGCACCTACTGTGTGTCAGGTGCTATTCTAGACACTAGGGACACCAGAGTGATAAAAACTGCAAAATCTCTATCCTCACAGAGCTTATATTCTCCTGAGGTGGACAAAGAATATACAAAATAAGTAAATACATTGTGTAGTACATTGCGTAAGTGATGCATGCTACAGACAAACAATAAGGCATGCTCAGGGAGACAGGAAGTGGTGGGTTCTGATCTTAATTGAGTGGCCATGCCGCTGGAAGGCAATCCTTGAGCAAAAATGTGACAAAGGTGAGCAGCCACATGGTGCAGATGTCTGGGGTAAGGGCTCTCAGGTAGAGGAACAGCAAATGCCCTAACATAGGCTCAGGCCTGGGTGTTGACAAGGGACAGTCGGGAGGCCAGTCTGGCTGGAGCAAAATGAGCAAAGGAGGGGGTAAGAGGAAAACCCAGAGAGAGACCAGCCAGATCATGCAGGGCTCCCGGGCCATACCGTGTGGGCCATCTACTCCAAACAAGACAGGATTCCTTGAAGGAGCACAGGACCTTGTCTGGTTCCCCCAGGACGCTGCTGTGTGGGGCAGTAAGGATGGCAGGGAGAGAGACCAGTTAAGATTCATTTGCCGGGGGCGCCTGGGTGGCTCAGATGGTTAAGCGTCTGCCTTCGGCTCAGGTCATGATCCCAGGGTCCTGGGATCGAGTCCCACATCGGGCTCCCGGCTCAGCGGGGAGCCTGCTTCTCCCTCTGACCCTTGCCCCTCTCATGCTGTTTCTCTCTCGCTCTCTAAAAAATGAATAAAATCTTTAAAAAAAAAAAAAAAAAGATTCATTTGCCGGGCGCTTGGGTGGCTCAGTCGTTAAGCGTCTGACTTCAGCTCAGGTCGTGATCCCAGGGTCCTGGGATCGAGTCCCACACTGGGCTCCCTGCTCAGCGAGGAGCCTGCTTCTCCCTCTCCCTCTGCTGCTCCCCCCTGCTTGTGCTCGCTCTCTGTCAAATAAATAAATAAAATCTTAAAAAAAAAAAAATTTCATTTGCAATACTCTGGGCAGGGAAGGATGGTGGCTCAGACCCGGGTGGTAGCAGTGGAGGTGGTAAGGAGTGGTCACTTTCCAGATATCGCTTGAAGGAAGAGTCAGTGGGATTTGCTGGGAAGTGGGATATAGGGTTGAGCACAAGAGAGAAATTAAGGATGTCTGCGGTTTCTGGCCTGGGCACCTGGAAAACAAATGGAGCTGCCAACAATTGAAATGGGGAAGACAGCAAGAGGCGAGGGTTTGGGGATTACGTCAGGAGTCCTGTTTTGAACAGCTTAGGTTTGAGACATCTGTCTGACATCTGAGGGACGTCAAGTAGGCCAGTTGATAAGGTTCAGGGGCATGACTCAAGCTAGAGATATAAAATCAGGAGTTGTCAGCACAGAAATGGTACTGAAAACCATGAGCCTGGGTGAGGTCAGCAAGGGTGTGAGTGTAGGTAGAGAAAAGTTCAAGGGTGGGCCTCAGGGGTATGACAGTGTTCAGAGGTCAGGGAGGAGCCAGCAAAAAAAGCTGAAGAGACAGGAGGAAAACCAGGAGAGTCCTGGCCCCTGGGAGCCACGTGAGAGATGTGCCCCAGGAGGAAAGAGCATCAGCAGGTGGCACAATGGAAAGACGGTTGGTGGCCTTGGACCTGACAGTGGGAGATCACTGGTGGCCTTCATACAACTAAGTATGGAAGAGTCTCTCAGATATGTTAAGTCAAAAACAAAACGAAACAAGCATAATTCAGTATAGATGGTAGACCACCACCGAGTACAACACTATGGGACCACACATTCATATGTTTGTTTGTGTGGACAGAGAATGTCTTGCTTCTGGAGGTGCACAAGAAACCATTAACAGTGGTTGCCTTTGGGGAGAGGAACTGGGAGAACGAGGTCCCTGCCGTGAGAGAGGTCTCGTATGACATTGCATATTTGTTCGGCAGTCAAAGTATTTTTCATCAAACATGTATTACTTTTCCAATTAAAAAATAGTTACAGGGGCGCCTGGGTGGCTCAGTTGGTTAAGTGACTGCCTTCAGCTCAGGTCATGGTTCCAGGGTCCTCGGCAGGAAGCCTGCTTCTCCCTCTCCCACTCCCCCTGCTTGTGTTCCCTCTCTCACTGTCTCTCTCTCTCTCTCTCTCTCTCTCTCTCGCTGTTAAGTAAATAAATAAAATCTCTTAAAAAATAAATAAAAAATAGTTACAAAAAGGAAAATCACATGACTATGATGAAATGAGAAAATATATAAAGGGCTGGCACACAGCAGATTTCCAATAAATCTCCATTCCCTGTTGAAAATAAATGTCCTCCTGTGGGTTGGCTTGACCTTCACCAAGCTGAAAATGAATCAGAATTATCTTCCAGTATGCCTCTTTTTTAAAATAACATTTTATAATAGAACCACATTAGCATTAGCATACTTTAAAACATAAAATATGGGGCGCCTGGGTGGCTCAGTCAGTTAAGTGACTCGACCTCAGCTCAGGTCTTGATCTCAGGGTTGTGAGTTCAAGCCCCACATTGGGCTCCACGCTGGGTGGGAAGCCTACTTTAAAAAAAATTAGAAAATAAATTAAAAATAAATAAATAAAATTTTACATTTTTAAAAATAAATAAAACATGAAAAACAATTCCTTACAGTCATCTAAAACTGGATCCATATTTAAATGCCCCTAATTGTCTCTCAAAGTTTCCTTTACAACTGGTTTGTCCAAACCAGGATCCAAACTGAGACCTCACATCGCCTTTGGTTGTGATGTCTCCTGATCTCTTCTGACCTTGACCGGTTCACCTTGTGAGAGAGACTAGGTTGATTGTCCTGTGGGAAGGGCCAACCTTCTGGATTTGTCTGCATCTTCCCTCACGGTGTCCTATTCTCTGTGAGATGTATACATACTGTTGTGTGTATCAAGAATTTCCCCCGGGGCCCCTGGGTGGCTCAGTCAGTTAAGCGTCTGCCTTTGGCTCAGGTCATGAACCCAGGGTCCTGGGATCGAGCCCCGCATCAGGCTCCCTGCTCAGTGGGGAGTCTGCTTCTCCCTCTCCCTCTACCGGCAGCTCCCAGGCTTGTGTGCTCTCTCTCTCTCTCTCTGTGTCAAATAAATAAATAAAAATCTTAAAAAAAAAAAAGAATTTCCCCCCTTATTGTCTTATTTCGTTGGGTGAATATGCCACAATTTTGCTGTCCATTCCCTTGCTGACACACTTTTTTTTTTAGGGAGAGAGCGTGTGCGCGCACACCCACGGGGTGGTGGTGACAGGGCAGATGGAGAGGGTGAAGGAGAATCTCAAGCAGACTCCACACCTAGCACAGAACCCGACACGGGGCTCGAGCTCACGACCCTGAGATCAGGACCTGAGTCGAAATCAAGTCTTACCCTTAACTGACTGCGCCACCCAGGCACCCCAATGACACACCTCCTTTGATTTGAACACCAACTGATAATTTTGCCTGAATCCATGATTTCCTCAGAGGTTGCAAAACAGATCAAACTCTTCAGTCAGTTTGTCATCCCCCAGAAAAGTGGGGTAGGAGAGACGGAAAGTGACATTGCAGGTCTAGTGGGAGGGAGCCGATGCAAGTCAAGAGATGGTCGTTGAGAGGAGACGCAGCAGCTGAGCCCCTGAGCGTGGTCTGCAGAGAGCTCCTCGGTACTTTGCATGCAGGACTTCTGCACCCCTCCTGCAAGGAAGGGAGTGTGGGTTTCCCCTTACAGCGAAGGAGGGCGTCAAGGGCGAAATGCCCCGCTGAGGTCACACGATGATGGCGGAGGGGCGGCCTGAACCCCACGCTGGGCTTTTCCTGCCCTTCTCTGTTACTGTGGCAAGTGGCAAAAGAAGGGTGGAGGGCAGGAAACTTCTTTTCAAGACCTCCAGAGGAAAGAAGGAAGGAAATACAGAAACAAGGCTGTGTAATCCCATTTCGAAATGCAGCTAGCTGCGACCACGCGCCATTAATCCAGGCGCATACACCGAGGCCTCGGGAGAAAAGCTAGCAGGCGGCTCTGCAGGCCAAGCAAAGCCAAGCTCCGAGGACAGCCAGGCCAGAGCCTCCTTGGCCCATGCTAGCTCTCGGTGCAAACCATTAGATTCGGACCCAAAGCCAAAGTGGTAAAAAAAAAAAAAAAAAAAAAAAGCAGTGACCCCAGGCCTATGCGTGGAGATTTATCTCCATGAAAGCCCCCTAATATGATATCTGTTCTCCTTCCAAGGCCTGGGAAATGTCCCTCTGCAAACCATCAGTCCCGTCCACGCCAGGCGTTCAGTGACATTCCTTTAGTCCTCTGTGGCACTTAGAAAACATAGCTATTGACTAACTATATTAAGAAATGCCATCCACAGCCTACCCTTGGCAGCCCCGTGAGCCCCAGTGACGTCCACTCTCTGGGGTCATGGGGAAAGAGGCCCCTGGTGGCCTCTCGAGTCCTAAATTGCTTTTCCTGGCACAGTCCCGCGCTCTGGGCTCTGCCAGACAGGGAACTGCAGAGGGACCTTGCTTTACCAGAAACCTAAATTAAAAAAGAGAAAAAGGAAAAAAAGAGAGAGAGAGAAAAACAAGGTCACAGCCCATGTACCTCAACGGTTGGTGCTTTACCAGCACCCCATCCATCTGCATTAAAAATGGGATTCCATCTCCAGCGTTATTTCTCAAACATCACTTTCAAGCACACGTCAGTTGCAGAAAAGGAAGCATTACCCACACATGACACAAGAGCCGCATGCTTCTCCAGCTTGAATGAGCACAAGAATCCCTTGGAATCTCCTGGAAGCTCCAGTGGTCCTTGAAGATCCAGTGGGCCTGGGGGTGGGGGCTGGGACCCTGCCTTTCTAGCAAGCGCTCAGCTGCTGCTGCAGCTGATCCATGGGTAAACTTGACCAGTGAGATACTAGCAACTGCAATAGAACACGAATTCCGTGGTTCCCTGGCTGCACATTGGAATGACTGAGGAGCTTCCGAAAACACATACCTCTGTCTGCGCCCCACCCCAGACCAACGGGTCAGAATTCTTCTGCGGTGGGAGAGTTGAACTCAAAAAATAAACGAGAGCGGCCTCTTGCATGTACCAGTGATGATTATGTGCAATGAAATGAAGACTGCAATTCTCAAGATCGTCTGCTCCTGAGATCAACGTAAAGAAATACAAGAAACGAAACAGCTCACAGATACTTGGACGCATGTGGGGATTGAGAACTATTGCACTCTACCAGCACATGGGGAGAAATGAGTCATAAAACCATCATTGTCATCATCATTTATAATCAGCTACCCAGTATTCTTTACAGTTAAAAAAAAATAAGTGCACTTATCATGACGCATACTGAGTAATGTAGAGAATTGTTCAATCACTGTATTGTATACCTGAAACTGGTGTATTAAACGCTGGAATTAAAATAAAAAACTTGTTCTTAAAAGATTTTATTTACTTGAGAGATAGCTTGAGAAACGGAGAACACGAGAGGAGTGAGGGGCAGAGAGAGAAGCAGACTCCCCACGGACCAGGGAGCCCGATGCGGGGCTCAATCTTGGGACTCCGGGATCATGACCTGAGCCGAAGGCAGACACCTAACCGACTGAGCCACCCAGGCGCCCCAAAATAAAAAGCCTAATAAAATTTTTTTTTTCCTAATTTTAAATAGACAAAGTGCTGGAAGGAAAAAAATAAAAGTAAAAAAAAGAAATAGCTGCCAAGCATGAATTTATAAGGCTCTGACCGAATACAGGCAACGTCACATTCAGTCCTCCTAAAGATGATTCTGTAGGAGCGTGGCTGAGGCCACACAGCCAAGTCCTCCCATTTGACACCTGAGGACACAGGGGCTGAGAGGCTAAACGATAAGGACAGAATAAGTGGCTGGGGAGGCTAGAACTGACCCCTGAGTCCACACTATATACTGGGAGCCAGGAAGCTAGAGCCTGGCCAAACCCTTCTCACCGCTGGTCTTGGTATAGCCCAGCAGCTAAGAATGGTTCTCCCCTTTTTTTTTTTAATTTTTTTTTTTTTAAGATTTTATTTATTTGAGAGAGAGAGAATGAGAGACAGAGAGCATGAGAGAAAGGAGGGTCAGAGGGAGAAGCAGACTCCCTGCTGAGCAGGGAGCCCGATGTGGGACTCAATCCCGGGCCTCCAGGATCATGACCTGAGCCGAAGGCAGTCGCCCAACCAACTGAGCCACCCAGGCGCCCCCCCCCTTTATTTTTTTTAAGATTTTATTTACCGGGGCCCCTGAGTGGCTCAGTCATTAGGCGTCTGCCTTCGGCTCAGGTCGTGATCCCAGGGTCCTGGGATTGAGCCCCACGTCTGGCTCCCTGCTCCGCGGGAAGCCTGCTTCTCCCTCTCCCACTCCCCCTGCTTGTGTTCCCTCTCTCACTTTCTCTCTGTCAAAAAATAAATAAAATCTTTAAAAAAAAAAAAAAGATTTTATTTATTTATTTATTTGAGAGAGAAAGAGTGAGCAGGGGGAGGGGCAGAGGGTGAGAATCCCAAGCGGACTCCACGCTCAGCACTGAGCCTGATGTGGGGCTTGATCGCACGGCTCTGAGATGGTGACCTGAGCCAAAATCAAGAGCCGGATGTTTAACCGACTGAGCCACCCGGGCACCCCTGGTTCTCCCATTTTTAAACGGTTAGGGGAGGGAAAAATCCAAAGAAGAAGAATTCGTGACATGTGAAAACTATGCAAAATCGGGATTTCAGTGTCCACAAATCAAGTTTTCTTGGCACACCGCGCCCATTCTTTTCTGTCTTGTCTACGGCCGCGGTTCCTGCTGTAATTACAGAGCTGAGTCATTGCCACGGACCCGGACAGCCTGCAGCGCCGAAAATGTTTACATCTGGCCCTTGCCAGAAAAGGTTTGCCGACCCCTGCTCTAAATGGTCACGTTGTTTGTCAATTCTCCACTTTTCTTTTTTTTTACACTTAAATGACTCCTGTTTTTCCCCTCAAACTATGCGACATCGGACCGTGTATAAAGTCGCTTTTATAGAGTTGTTGAACAGTAAATCAGCCGGTTGCTTGTCCAAGATTTCTGGTGGCTCGACGCAAGTCCATGAATGAACACGAACGTGCTGACGGGAGAGGCAAAAGGAAGCCTCACCTTTCTCGTGTCTCTCTATGGGGCAAATGTGAGTCCTCCGGAGGCTACGTTAGGCCAGGTCTGAAGAAAGCAAGCTACTGACTAAGAAAAGTAAAATGACAAACTAAAGAGGGCGAGGAACCCTCCGCTAACTCCACGGGATATAGGAAACATTCATGTAGCAAACAAACATCTCTTGAGGCCAATCACACTCTCTGGAGAATCAGAGGGAAGAGACACAGCCTTTGGCCTCAAGAAGCTCATGACCTACTGTGAAAATCGGGTAAGGACGTAGGGAGCTTTATGGGCACATGAGGAGAGGGTATCCTGGAAAGCATCCTGAGGAGGTGAGTCTAGCTTGGCTAATTAGCAGGTGCTACATTGGAGCGCTGGGCTGTAACACCCCCCAGGGTAGGCTTTGTGTGTTTCTCAACTCCAGATTCCAACTGCTCTGTTGCAGGCCTGGGCCTGGTACCTAAGAGGCATTTATTAAATATTATTTTGAGTTTAGCAGAAGGGAGGGAGGATAGGTGAGAGAAAGACAGTGTAGGCCTCTGTGGGATGACCTTGGGTAGATTCTGGATTCCACGTGGCTACCTGGGAAGAAAGGAAGGACTGGAGAAGACTTTCCAGTGTGGTTTTGTTTGTTAATAATAAAATTAATACACACTCCCAGTAAAGGATTTTGAAAAAAAGAGACCATGGGAGCAAAACCAGTCACAGTTAGCATGGATTTCCCCTGCAGCATCTTCTCTAGAAACAAGTAACAAGTTTTATTTTAATGGTTTATCTCGTGTTCTCCCCATTCATTAAGCATCCTCTTTGTTGGGGGGCGCCTGGGTGGTGCAGTCGGTTAAGCTTTGGACTCTCGGTTTTGGCTCAGGTCCTGATCTCAGGGTCATGAGATCGAGCCCAGCATCGGCTCTGGGATGAGTGTGGATCCTGCTTGCGTTTCTCTCGCCCCCTCCCCCTGCTCGTGCTTGCTCTCCCTCTCTCTCTCAAATAAATAAATAAATCTTCCAAAAAACAATCCTTTTTGTTGGAACAGCCTTAATAATCACTAGTTTTAATGACCTACCATTCTGCCTAGTGATTAGGCCACCAACTCACTTAACTAGTCCCCTGATATTGGACACCAGAGTTATCCCCCAGTTTCCAGTCTTATTGCAGGGGCTAAGCAAGCAATTCGCTTAAGGACAGCACCACCACGAATGCGTTAGCAATGCTTAGAGATCATGCTGGGTGTCTCCATCCCTAAAGCGCTGTCCTTGGAAATGACTCCTCAGAGGGGAATAACGGGTCAAACTCCTTCAGCAGCAAAAAGTCAAAGGAATTTCCAAAGGCTAATGCTGATTTGGGCTTCCCGGGAAGCTTTTAAAATGGTGATTCTTGTTCAGAGCGGCCCTTTCAGGGTCTGTTTTTTTCTAGTGCAAATGCGGCCGCGTCTTCATATGTAAATGAACCGTGTACAGAAGCCCTGAATTACCAGGAAGGTCCTTTTTGACAAGTGCTCACGTGCTTTAAAGACACTGTTTAGCCCCTGGTTGTTTACCGTATTTATTTACAGGCAGCCCCCAAGGTTATCAGATTGAACAAATTAAGATACAGGAAGCGCAGGAGCGCCTGGGTGGCTCAATCGGTTAAGCATCTGCCTTCGGCTCAGGTCATGATCCCAGGGTTCTGGGATTGAGCCCCATATCGGGCTCCCTGCTCAGCGGGAAGCCTGCTTCTCCCTCTCCCATTCCCCCTCTTTGTGTTCCCTCTCTCGCCGTCTTTCTGTCAAAAAAATAAATAAAAATCACTAAAAGAAAAAAATACAGGAAGCCCAGTTACATTTGAATCTCCAATACACAGTGAATAAATTTTTTTAGTATAAGTATGTCCCAAATAGGTTGCAGGATATACTTATACTTTTATTTCATTTATTTATGTTTGAATGTATGCATGCATGTATGTGTGTATATAGGCTCCACGCCCAGCATGAAGCTCAGTGCGGGGCTTGAACTCATGACCCTAAGACCAAGATCTGAGCTGAAATCAAGAGTCAGATGCTTACCCGACTGAGCCACCCAGGCATCCCAGGATATAGTTACACTTTTTTTAAATTTGGTTTTTGTAGAAGATTCCAATTTTCCTGGGCCTCCTGTAGTTTATCTAGCAACCCTACCCTGAAGCGCCCCCATTCAATCTTTGAAGGCACCTCAGTGTGAATGTGACCTTTATCTGCCACCTGTTGTTAGTCCCTCCTCTGCTCCTGGGAGTGGGACTGTCCGTGCAGATTGGATTCCAAGGGCATAATCCCTGATGTCATATTCGCGAAGCTGGGCAAGCAAGGCCTAGAAGAGCTGGTTTGTTTGTTTTGTTGGGTAAAGATTTTGCCAGCTTACATTAGTGGGTAAAGATTTGTTTTCTCTCAGGAGAGTCAGAAATATCCAGACAGTGCTGGGTCCAGAGGGGTTGGTGGGAGAGGGTCAGAGCAGCTTCTTTCCTGTCATCCCTGAGGAAAAGCCCCTCAAGGATTTTAAAGGCCCAGCGGAGAGAGAGGAAAAGCACTTAGCCTTAAGACGCAGACCATGGGGCCCCTGGGGAGAGGTCGATCTGAGAGAGATGTCAGGGACCATCTCCCCAAAGTGTTGGAGTGGAAGGCCCCTAAGGACCTTCCCTGCTGGAAGCCCTCTGGACATGTCTCCTCCTCACCCAGAACGCTCTCCTCCAGCAGGGCAGCCCATTTTTACATCCACACCCTGGCTTCCAGAAAGCGCTTGTGTCTCTCATGCCCAACCTCCAGCTCCCTCGGGTGGACTCAGCAGTTTTTATCTTCTAACCTAAGACTGGGAACACTCTGAGGAGCCTCCTCTCTGCCTTCTGCAATGTGAACCTTGACCTTTCTCCTAGACTCTGACTGTTGGTCAGGAGCTCAAGGTATCCGTGGGACTCGTGGAAACCCAGCCCATCTCCACTGCCCTCTGAGCCACCGTAAAGAGAGAAGCCAGCCATCCCGCCCGCAGCCCACCTCCCCTCTGGTCTTCCATCTCCAGGCCAGAAGAGCCCCATTGCCTCCCACGGGGTGCTACCTCCTGAGCCAGTTCCAGACCCCCTGAGCCCCGCTAGGCTCCCCTGGACGCCTCAGGGCAGAGTTGAATTCCCTTTTCTTCAAGTAGACAGCAACATGTCTGTGTATGTGGCCGCCGGTCCGTAGCTTCCATGATTGGCTCTACACTCACTTCCCAGATAAGGAGGCTGAGGCCAAGTGGCCTGCCCAGCGTCACATGGCAAGTTGGTGGCAAGTTGACGCTTTGAACCCGGGTCTCTGGGTCCTGAGCCAGACTTTCTACTCTGTGCTGCCCCCAGTGTTTCAAGAGGGGCGGATATAGCCCTTTGACTCCACGTGTGGACAGGGAGTGCCTGGCATTCAAAGCCCAGGCCTCACGCTTGGTTGGGGGAGGGGCACTGAGAACATGTGCCAGCCTCTCTACTGAGTCTCAGTTTCCCCGTCTGTAAGATGGGGATAACTATAGCACCTCATTCAAGGGATTTCCTGGAAGATTAAAAGAGATGATCCTTACCTTGACCAATGCCAGGTATGTGATTAGCATCTACTGAATATCACTAACTGTTATTATTCTAAGACTTGCTTAAAATACGATTTGAGCCAAGAAAGGGATGGTGTGGTCACTTGGTTAAAAATCTCAATGTTGGGGTACCTGGGTGGCACAGCCGGTTAAGCGTCTGCCTCTTGGTTTCAGCTCAGGTCATGATCTCAGGGTCGTGAGATTGAGCCTCAAGGCAGGCTCCACGCTCAGCAGGGAGTCTGCTTAAGACTGTCTCTCCCTCTGCCCCTCCCCTACCGCTCTCTAAATTAATCAATTAGTTAAATCTTTAAAAACAAAAACAAAAAATCTCAATGTTGTACAAAGTTGGGGGTTGGATGTGAGTCAACTTTTAACTTTCAAATCTTGTATCCTCTTTTTTTTTTTTTTTTTTAAAGATTTTATTTATGGGGCGCCTGGGTGGCTCAGTTGGTTAAGCGTCTGCCTTCGGCTCAGGTCATGATCCTGGAGTCCCGGGATCGAGTCCCACATCGGGCTCCCTGCTCAGCAGGGAGTCTGCTTCTCCCTCTGACCCTCCTCCCTCTCATGCTCTCTGTCTCTCATTGTCTCTCTCGCAAATAAATAAAATCTTAAAAAAAAAAAAAAGATTTTATTTATTTATTTGACAGAGACAGAGACAGCGAGAGCAGGAACACAACACACACACACACACACACACACACAGTAGTCTACAAGATCAGGGAAGGGTGGATGCCAAGAAAAATAAAACGGAGGCCCAGCGACGGTTCTCTCTGGACAATAGCGACACCTAGTGGACATATTGAAATGTCCGGGGTTGTCCCATTGGGGAAACTCAATAGGCGTTTAGGGGCCTGTGTCGGGGACATCAGACGTTCTAGGATGCACAAGACAGATCAAAGGATGAAGCGTTGAAGACTAACCCCCTTCGTGCAACTCTAGAATGTCCCAACAGACAGCCATGTAGGTGAAAAGCCTTCTTAAAATATACCTATAATATGAGCCTGGACCTAACTTGGTTTTATAATTAAGCACAAAGTATTTTGTACACAGAGTTATCACTCACTGCATCTTCAGGAATTCAAGAACTATGTATACAGAGGGAAAGTTATACTTTGTTTTGCTTGGGACTCCACCAAGAGTTGGTTACTGTTTTAGGAAATCACATCCCTGTGGAATTTGAGTCAACATATCACCTCTGTCACTGCCATATTTATAATACCTCTAGGTATAAAAGCAGACTGCTGCCAGAACATTTCTGTGTTAAAATACATATGAAATTATTAAATACTAACTTTCTTTTATTTCTCTTTTAAATTATGTATAAGTATAAATTAAATATATCTTATTGATTTTGTTTAAAAGTATGGTCTTTAAGGAGATTTCATTATCTGTGAATTTATTTCATGCTGTGAATGTTATAAAAGGAGCGTTTGGGGGGGTGCCTGGGTGGCTCAGTCGTTAAGCGTCTGCCTTCGGCTCAGGTCATGGTCCCAGGGTCCTGGGATCGAGCCCCGCATAGGGCTTCCTGCTCTGCGGGAAGCCTGCTTCTCCCTCTCCCACTCCCCCTGCTTGTGTTCCTGCTCTCGCTGTCTCTCTCTCTGTCAAATATATAAATAAAATCTTAAAAAAAAAAAAAAAGGAGCATTTGGGCAAATGAGCAAATGAGCAGAGGGCCTGCCGGAGGAAGAAAGGAACCACAAGCATATCTGGGGAACAGTGTTCCGGGCAGAAGGAATAGTAAGTGTGAAGACACCAGAGTTGAAGGAGAGAGGAACACCCATCGAAGGGTCCCTGGAAAGGGAACCTGGATGTCTCAGTTGGAAGAGTGTGCAACTCTTGATCTCAGGGTTGTGAGTTCAAGTCCCACACTGGGTATAGAGATGACTTAGAAATAAAATCTTGAAAAAAAAAAAGAAAAGAGAGGGAAAGAAGGTAAGTAAGGAGGCCTGGAAGACCTTGTCAACCATGGCAGAGACCAAAGAGTCTGGTCCTGCCCATTGGTCAGCACTGAGGATTCAGGATTGAGTTGGCACGACCGCATGTCCCAGGCGCCAGGACCACGCAGGGGAGAGATATAATCTGATTCCCACCCACCCTTCTTATTTAAGCTCACTGCAGTTGCCCAATGGGGAGAAGGTAGGAAGGTTCTGTTTGGTCCAGCCATGACAGTACTTTGGGTTAGAGGAGGAGGAGGTGAGAGGTGGTCAGAATTGTGATGTATTTTGACAGTAAAACCCACAGGATTTGCTGATGAAAGTGTGATTTAAGAAAACAAACAAGGGGCGCCTGGATGGCTCAGTCGGTGGAACGGCTGCCTTCGGCTCAGGGTCGTGATGCCGGGGTCCTGGGATGGGCCCTGTGTGGGGCTCCCTGTTCGGTGGGGAGTCTGCTTCTCCCTCTCCCTCTGCCCCTCCTCCCTGCTCATGCTCTCCCTCTCTCTCCCTCCCTCTCTCTCTCAAATAAATACACGAAATCTTTAAAAAAAATAATTAAAAAATTTTAAAAATAAAATAATTTTAAAAACACACAGTAGTCCAGGACTTTCCCTTCAAAGAAACTGGTTAGTGTATTTTTAAGTAGCGACATAGGTTTAGGGGCATGGGAGGTGTTTTATTATTTTTTAATTATTATTTATAATAAATAAATATATAAATATAATATTTTATCTCCTAATTAATTATTAATTATATAATATTATATATTATTATTTTACTATAAATATTATATATATTATATGTATATAATATAACATATGAATATCCCTTGTGGGTTAACCAGCTGGTTATTATTATATTATTATATATGATAATATTATATATTATTATTATATTATTATTATGCTTTATAACTTTATAATATTACTTATAATATTATGCTTTATAACTTACATATGTATGATACTTTTTTCATGTGTTAAATATCACATAATACCACTTTCTGTAATTTTTAAATTATTTTTTTACATTTTACATTTTTATATTTGTTTATTTATTTATAAATAAGGGCCGAAGCAGGACAGGAGAGCTGGTTGGGCAGGGTTCAAGCCTCAGTATTCTCATCTGTGAAATGGGGACCATACCAGTGCTTCCCCTAATATCGTTGTGAGGACTAAAAGACATAATATATGCATAATCCTTCAGCACAACGCTTGGTACAGAAACTTGTTTAGTTCTTGTAGTTGTAATTGAGAATGGAGTCAGAGGGTGAGAAGGGGGTTAGCTGGAGACTCTCAAAGAACAGCTATTTGAGCATCAAGCTCCCTCGTAGGGAAAGAACCCCCAACCCAGGGCTAGCGCTGGAGAAGCATCCAGGTTTTGTGCCTCCAGCGTCCTCTTGCAAAGGTGCCCTTTAAAAAAAAATTATTTTATTATCTTAAAAAATTTTATTTATCTTAAAAAATAAGATTTTTATTTATTTGACAGAGAGAGAAAGAGCACACAAGCAGGGGAAGCGGCAGGCAGAGGGAGAGGGAGAAGCAGGCTCCCCCACTGAACAGGGAGCCCGATGTGGGGCTCGATCCCAGGACCTGGGGATCATGACCTGAGCTGAAGGCAGCCGCTTTACCGACTGAGCCACCCAGGCACCCAAAGGTGCCCTTTTAATTAGTGTTTTTCTCTCCAAACAGAAGGCAAATCCAATCCCAGCTTCCCATAGCGCAGGGATGAGGGGAAATGTTTTCTCCAGGAGGCCAGTTCGTTCTGTACCTATAAGCAAACTAAATGGGAGGCCAAACTGTAACAAGGAGGCTATTTGATCAGCAGGGGGAAAGGAAAGGGAATGATATTAAAATATGCATCCAGGGGCGCCTGGGTGGCTCAGTTAGTTAAGCGACGGCCTTCGGCTCAGGTCATGATCCTGGAGTCCTGGGATCGAGTCCCGCATCGGGCTCCCTGCTCAGCTGTGCCTGCAGCTGCACCCCGATTTCATGATTAGAACTTGGGTGTCAGAACACACTTGTCATCCTCAGTCACCTGTGTAGGCATTCCTAAGACAACAGTAGGTGCTTCCTCGTGGAAACTCCTGGGATAGCAAAAGACTCAAAAATAAATAAACTGGAGAGGCGCTGAAGGTGAGGAAATCGAGCTGTGCTTGGTGGAAAGCGGGGGCACACAGGATGTGGGAGCCAGGAAGGGCCTCAGAGAAAAGGAGAGATTTGTCCATGCATCTCCTGAAACCAGATGCAAATGTATGTGTGTCTGCATGTTTGTTTCCTCTGGGGTGAAGGTTCTCGATCTTTATCAGATTCCCTGGGGCACTGACCACTCGTGGGGCAGAGACTCTGGGCTATAGGTTGAGGAGGCAGAGGGCTGGGGATGGGGTGGGGATGGGGCAGGGGTGGGGTGGGCAGGGGAGGAGAGGGCAGGAAAGAGCCTGGAGATGCAAGGAGGGCGGGGGGCCACCACTGGATGGCCAGCCTGCCATGCTAAGGAACTCGAAGGCAATAAGCACTTATTGCCTAGGTGGGGTGTCTGATCTACCCCTGGTCTGGGTCATGGAACTCTGAGTTCTGGATTGTCTCGTGATGTCTCCTAGGCACCCTGAGTACATAGAGAACTAGCTTCTCACAAACACCAGGGGAGGCTTCTCACAGGAGATGCACTGGGTCTCAGATCAGACTGGGAGCAGGAACTGGCATGCTTTTGCAACAGGGGCTAGCCTTCCTCTTGCTCTTCATTCTCCTTTCTCTGCATTCTTCTCTCCCCATGTGGCAGATTGGCTTTCTCTGCTCCCCAGTCCATGTGGCAAAGAATTGCTCTTTGCCAACAGTTTCCCGTTTTCAGGCCCCTCGTGACTGAAAGTAGCCAGACTGAAGCTTGACCTCTCCTGGTCCCAGTTTCAAAGTCCCTGGAGATGGAGTCCATTGGTCAACCTTGGGTCAGGTGCTCGGCCCTGGTCCAGTCAGCTGTGAGGAGGAGCCAGGCTGGCCTTATACCAACATGGCGACCAGCCCTCAGACGCTGCCACGGGGTGTTAGGGAAGGAGAAGTAACCAGAGAAAAAGGAAGTGAGCTCCGAGCAACCAGCTACTTAGGTGTCTTGACCAGTAGAAAATGGAGGAAATTCCTCATATAATGGTTCATGCTCTCTCCTCTGGTCTTTTGAACTAACCATCTGGATAGCCACTAATTCATTCATTTATTCATTCATTCATGCTTTCAGCATTAATTTGACATTTAAAAAAATATTTTATTTATTTATTTATTTGAGAGAGAGCATGAAGCAGAAGGAGAGGGACTCCCTGCTGAGCAAGGAGCCCCATGCAGGACTTGATCCCAGGACCCCAGGACCATGACCTGAGCTGAAAGCAGATGCTTAACCCACTGAGCCACCCAGGTGCCCTAATTTGACATTTATTGAATAAATATATCAGACCAGACCTGAGGCTAAAAATAAAAGGAAAAATGGATACAATTTAATCACTGCCCTCAAACAAACAAACAAAGTTTACAATCTGGGAGTGAGACAAAGCACCCATAACACAACATGGGAAAAGCTTGGCAAGAAGTATGTACAAAGTGTGGACCGCCTGGGGACCGAGACCGGGAGCTGTGGCTGCCAGCCTGCAAGGTGGCTGAGCGGTCCTGCCTCCTGGTCCTCACACCCCTGCGTTGTTCCCTCTCTCGCCGCACCAGGCTTGGTCTGTGTGGCCAACAGAATAAAGTAGAGGTGGTGATAGGAAACATCTGAGATTAGGTTATGAAAGACCGTGCTTTCCACCCTGGGTATCCTGTGTCTTGCTCTCTTGGGTCACTTGCTCTGAAGGAAGCCACCTGCCCTGTCAGGAGCTGCCCTGCAGGAAAGGTCCACGCGGCCAAGAACTGAAGCCTACTGCCAAGAGCCATGTCGCTGAGCTTGGAAGAGGAGCCTCCTGCCCTAGTCAGTCCTTTAGAGGAGATCGCAGCCCTGGCCAACAGCTCGACCGCAGCCTCGTAAGAGACCCCGAGCCAGAACAAGCCAGCTGAGCTAATCTCAGATTCCTGACCCTCCCAAGCGAGGTGGCGGAGGCGGGGTGGAGATAACACATAGTTGTTGTCTTCAGTGCAAAATTTCAGGGTACTTTGTTGCAGAGAAATAAACCGCTGACACAGGAGGTGATATTTGAGACAGATCTTAAAGAATGAATTCACCAAGCAGAAACAAAGAAAGGCCAACAAAGCAAGTCATTCTGACAATGCCACTGGCAAAGTTATGGGCAAGACAGCGCAGGGCACCAATGGCAACTGGTGCGGCCAGAACTTGGGAAGACTGGGAGCAGCCAGTATGCAGCTGGAAGGATGGGCTGGGCGGGAGAAGGGCAGTGGCTGCCATCCTCAATGTGGGCAGTGCCTTCAAACCTTTCTTAGCATCAGGAGCCCCTTCAAAGAAAATCTTGTGCAAGAGGCCAGCTGTAAGAAAAGATAAAACAGAGTTCCTCGGCTTGGAGGTAGGTAGGGCGGGAGGGGGAGCAGAAGAGGGTCCTGCTCCTCCACCCCCTCCCTATTTGCTTCTGTACACGGGGGCCAGTTCTGGAAGGATATACAGGACCCTGGGTAGAGTAGCAGCCTCCAGGCAGAGGGACCAGGTGGCTGAATGGATGGGGAGGAGAATCTTTTTTTACTATCTTTTCTTTCGCATTTTTTGAATTCTCAGTTGCGCTATGACTTATTCAGAGAAGTAAAAGAGAAGTTAAATAAATAAATAAATAAATAAATAAATAAATAAATAAATAAATAAAAGCAACAACAACGGCAGCAACATGACCTTAGGTGGAAAACTCGGGAGTTTTAGGCAGGGCAGTTCCAGGGTCAGGATCACACTGCAGAAAGGTCCCTCTGGCTGCCCCGAGTGGAGACTAGGTAGGAGTGGGAGGTGCCCAGTTGATCCAGAAACCACATGAAAGGTGCTAGGGGTGTGAACCGGGGCCCAGGGGAGAGCATGCGCTCCAGGGACGCAGATGAGGTGGGAACGGCCAAAACCCTTAGATCCACTGCGTCCGTGCAACAGACGCTTACTGAGCATGCGCTGGGTGTGGACCGGCAGGAGCGTGCGCAGTGGGGCTCCATCCCGGGTCCACCATTCAGGCTCTGTGACCTTGGGGAGGTAATGTGACCTCTCCAAGCCTCAGCTTTCTCATCTGTCAAACAGGATTACTAATACTACTTATATCTTATTAAGCATGTTTTGCCCTTTATTATAAAATGTTCAAATGTACAGAAAAGTAGAAAGAGCAGTCTAGTGAACACCCATATACCATGACCTACATTTAACAATGTTTAACTTTTTGCCATATTTGCTTCATTTAGTTGTCATTGTTATTGAATTATCTAAAGCACAGACATTGTAGGGGCGCCTGGGTGGCTCAGTCGTTAAACGTCTGCCTTCGGCTCAGGTCATGATCCCAGGGTCCTGGGATCGAGCCCCGCATCGGGCTCCCTGCTCTGCGGGAAGCCTGCTTCTCCCTCTCCCACTCCCCCTGTTTGTGTTCCCTCTCTCGCTGTGTCTCTCTCTGTCAAATAAATAAATAAAATCTTTAAAAAAAAATAAAATAAAATAAAGCACAGACATTGTAGAATTTCACCCCTAAATGATTCATTATGCTAAAAAAATGATATTTTCCCCCTACAGTAACCACATATTATTTTCATACCTCACAGAAGTAAAAAATAATTCCTTTTTGCCAACTAATCCCCAGTTCACGTTCAGATTTGCCTAAAGGTCTCCAAAGTGTCTTTTACTATGACTTTTTCCAAACTGGGCTCCAGTCAAGGTCAATCCATTGTTCTCAGAGGGTGTTCGCTGTAAGGATGAAATGAATCAATAAAGCACTTAGTTCCTTGGTATGGTGAGTGTTGTGTGCGCGGTAACTCCTCTTACTAGGTTATTGGGGGCTGAATGAGAACTAACCCCATTTAGGCCCAGGACTCATGGAGCTACAGATGCATGGTATCACAGTGGGATTGACGAGGCCGGCAAGAAAAGCCGGCCTGAGGCCCAGGACCCGATGGCCTAGGAGAGAGCCTCTGACCTGGGCCTCTGGGTAAGTCCTGACTGTCCTCTAGAAGGTGATTGGCTCAGGATAGTGTTTCCCCAGGGAAAGGGAGAGGGTCTACCTGGTGGAAAGCTTGTAATGAAGAAGGAACCTCCAGGCTGCTTCTACCTGGGGTCCCAGACTGCTGGGTAGACTGGGCACTTGGTAGACTCAGATGTGGAGGGTGTTTGGCCCCCTGGGAAGGCTCAGCATCCCAGAGCTATCAGGCAAACAGGCCTCCTGGTGCTGTGGAGTAGAGAGGGCCCTTCCTGCCTTGGACATTAGGGTGGGAGGGGCCTGAGCTTTGCTCCAGGGACAACCCATGACTGAAAAGGACTGGCTGGCCCCAGCTCTGGTCTCCCACACCAGTTTACACAGAACTGGTTTTCCAAGCAGTCGGTGTGGCAGGCAAGAGTTGGGGTCAGGTCTCCTCTTCTCCCCTCTGAGGGTCTGTCCTGGATGGAGGAGGGGGAGATCATAAACTCCCTGCCGTCTGTCGAAGTTTCACCTAATGGGGCCTTCACTCCCCTGCTGTCCCCCACCCCCACCCCAAGTTGCGTGGCTTATCCCATAGCGCGGGGAGTCTGGGGGGGCCTCTGGGGACGCTGAAACTTAGAATCTTTGCAGGGAAGACCAGAAGTGAACAAGTAACTGCAAGGTGGTGTTTTTGAAGAAATTGAGCAGGATATTCTGGAAGGGGATCAGGAAAGGCCATCTGAAGAGGTGGGGAATCCAGACGTAGAACCAGAACCGTAGAAGGAGGAGCAGGACTCAGCCAGGCCAAGGGGGTGCAGGTGCGAAAGAGCCGTGGGGAAAAGAGTGCGTGGGAAGCCCTGAAGCCAGAAAGAGCTCACTGTGCCTGGGGGACTAGAACAAGGCCCGCACCCTGCAGCATTTAGAGCCAGCCAGATCACTAAGCATTTATGGAGCACCAAGTATATACCGGACGTGCACTCCTATTGTTTGGGCTATTCTGCCCCTTCCCTTCTTTTCAGGCAATTGTGCCTCCTTCCTTCCTGCCCTTGCCAAGTGGTTACCATAGGAACAACCCTGTTGCCGCGATTGGACCACACCCCTCTGGCCACAGTTGATTGGACAAGAGGGGAGCACCTCATCGAGGCTGGGCCAATCAGAGTCTCCACCCCTGGAGTCAAGGGAGTGGGACGGGGTGAGTGTTGGGGCTCTGGGCTCCCTGCCGGCCAAGTTCCGGAGATGCTGGTAGCCAGGTTTTTAGCCTAGGGGTCCACGAAACCCCGAAAGACACTTTTGCACAGAGGAGGCGAGAATGAGGCAGCGGGAAGAGAGGAGGAACCGCGAGAGAGCCTGGTTCCTGTTCTTCCGAGACGTAGCCGCACCCCCCGCCTGGGGCTCCTTGAAACAAAGCCCTCTTTTTGCTTAAATTGCATCCAGTGGGTTTCTAGCTTTCTCAAGAAAACAAGCCCTGGCCAGTGTCTTACCAAGTTCTAGGGCTTTCCAGATGCGTAAATACGGCAGGGTCTCAGCCCTGAAGGTCATAAAACAGTAGGAGAGACAGACATATACACTAAACATTAACTACAGGGCGGTAAGTGCTATAATAAAAATTTATTCGAGGCAGGGAGGTTGTGCAGAGATAAATTAAGATAACAGATGTAAAAGCATTTTGAAAACAAAAACGTGGTGTGTACGTCCCCTATAATCATACTTAGGGAATTCAACTACATTTCAACTTTTAGTTTAATCAAGAACACAGCCAGAGCGTTGCTGTTGTACAAGGCAGATGCTGGTGTTATCTGGCAATGAGTAAGTTATCCAGGATCTCATGCTTTTACTTCCTCCTTCGTGTTTGGTTAGTGGATGGATAAATAACATTACAATGTCCCAAATTGGGACATTGGGAAGCATTTGTAGTTTCTGGCCTTCCTGCTATGTCACAGTTCTCCACCTTTTCTGTCCTGCCTACATCAACCTCTCCTTGACTTCATGAAATTACCAGGTTGCTGACTCAGCTAAAATAAAACCTTGCAAGTGAATCACCGATGGAGAAGTTTTGCTCATAGATATGCCATTGCTCTATTAACCACAGATGGTGACATTATGTCTGGAAGGAAGGTGTGACTTCTGCTTAAATAATCCTTAAAATCATCCTGTCCAAGGATGCTTCGAATGTTCTAACAGTTTATGAAAGGGCGATGACACTGTCTTGTGAAATGCCTTCCCTCCACCCTCATCATGGACAGAGACACCTCTTTATTCCTACTGAATTTCTGATGGCAGAGATAACAGCACTCGCGTAGCTTAATGGCACGGTGGTGGAGAGGAACAAAGCAGGCTTTGGTGTTAATTTGATCCAGGTTCAAATCCCACTTCCACAAACTGCCAGCTGTGGAGTCTTGGGCAAATTAATTAACCTCTCTGAGCCTCAGCTTCCTTGTCTGTTGCAGGAAGGAAAGACACTAATGAGATCAGCTCTGGGGTGTCCAGGTAGATAACCAACCCAGGTAGGACTCCTAAGGTTTACATGAGAGGCGGTTAAATATAACCCACTATGAAAGGGAACTAAAGGGGCGCCTGGGTGGCTCAGTCTGTTAGGCGTCTGCCTTCGGCTCAGGTCATGGTCCCAGGGTCCTGGGATGGAGCCCCGCATTGGGCTCCCTGCTCTGCGGGAAGCTTCCTTTTCCCTCTCCCACTCCTCCTGCTTGTGTTCCCTCTCTCGCTGTGTCTTTCTTTGTCAAATAAATAAATAAAAATCTAAAAAAAAAAAAGAAATGGAACTAAAAAACTGCTTGTTTAGAGACACCTGGCTGGCTCGGTTGGAAGAGCATGTAACTCTTGATCTCAGGATCGTGAGTTTGAGCCCCTCATTGGTGTAGATTACTTGAGTAAATAAATAAACTTAAAAAAATGGCTTCTTTCTTTTAGGATATCCTGGAGTGAATTGGGTTTTCTGGGAGGGCAGGGCTTCCTTTCCAGCAGAGCTGATCTACTCCTAGGAATCAGAACCTGATCCATCACATTTAATGACAATGATGGGTTTTTTTTCTTTTCTTTCTTTTTTTTTTAAGATTTTATTTATTTGAGAGAGAGCGAGAGCACGTGCAACAGCATGAGGGGAAGGGTGGAGCAGAGGGTGAGGGAGAGAGAGGGACAAGTAAACTCTATGCTGAGCACAGAGCCCAAAGCAGGGCTGATCCCAGGACCCTGAGATCAGGACCTGAGCCCCTGAAATCAGAACCTGAGCCAAAACCAAGAGTCAGACGCTTAGCTGAGTGACCCACCCAGGCGCCCAGACAATGATGGGTCTCTAGACTTGTATCATTTGCAACTCAGTAAGTCAAGAATAATTTTCCCATGAGAGTAACTCTAAGTTGGGGGCTTGATCCTCAGAGCCCAAATTCTACAACCATTGTAGTGTCATGCTTCCACTGAACTTTTAAACAACTTTTGTCTTTTTATTTTTATTACTGAAGTATAATTGACATCATCCTTTAATTTTTTTTTTTTTAGATTTTATTTTTTTAAGTAATTTCTACACCCAAGGTGGAGCTCAAATTTACAACCCCAAGGTCAAGAGTCACACGCTCCACCCACTGAGCCGGCCAGGTGCCCAGAACATTTGCTCTCTGCACCGCCGCTATTAGTTTGCAAAGCGCTCACACAGAAACGAATAGGTAGAGCTATGTCACAGTGACTGTCCTTCGTCGTAGCACTTCATCTCAACTGACCTTTCCATGAAGGTCATGACAACAATGATGTGTTTTTCAGCCTTGACACTGCCAAGAACACTTGAACTCAGAAGTTCCAGCACACCTAGGGCGCCTGGGTGGCTCAGTTGGGTAAGTGACTGCTTTCGGCTCAGGTCATGATCCTGGAGTCCCAGGATCGAGTCCCGCGTCGGGCTCCCTGCTCAGCAGGGAGTCTGCCTCTCTCTCTGACCCTCCCCCGTCTCATGGGCTCTCTCTCAAATAAATAAATAAAATCTTAAAAAAAAAAAAAAAAGAAGTTCCAGCACACCTAACAACACTGCTGCCTACTCAGGATACCTACGTATTTGGGTTTTTCTGCTAAAGCAGCACCACCCTGTGGCAACTTCATGAACGGCGTACAAGCCCTGGTCCCACCAGTTCTGAAATTAAGGGATTCTTTTTTTGTTATTTATTTATTTATTTTTAAAAGATTTTATTTATTTATTTGAGAGAGAGAGAGCACATGAGAGGGGGGAGGGTCAGAGGGAGAAGCAGACTCCCTGCCGAGCAGGGAGCCCGATGCGGGACTCGATCCCGGGACTCCAGGATCATGACCTGAGCCGAAGGCAGTCGCTTAACCAACGGAGCCACCCAGGCGCCTTTTTTTTTTTTTTTAAGATTTTATTTATTTATTTGAGAGAGAGAGCACGAGAGAGGGGAGGGTCAGAGGGAGAAGCAGGGCCCCCCATCCCCCCCGCTGAGCAGGGAGCCCGATGCGGGACTTGTGTTCCTGCTCTCGCTATCTCTCTCTCTGTGTCAAATAAATAAATAAAATCTTAAAAAAAAATTGGGGTCTGTAGGTACATTCCTGGGGAGGAGGTCTATGAGTTTTACCAAAAGTTTTGAATGTTGTGTTTTCATTTTGGGGTCATCTGGATGACCACTCCAGAACCAAGGGCCACCTCACGATTTTATTTATTTATTTATTTTTTAAAAATTTTACTTATTTATTTACAGAGAGAGAGCACGAGGAGGGGCAGAGGAAGAGGGAGAAGCAGACTCCTGCTGAGCAGGGATCCTTGGTTTTAACTCTGGGCTGGATCCTGGTTTAACTCTGGGCTGGATCCCAGGAGCCCGGGATCATGACCTGAACCAAAGGCAGACGCTTAACTGACTGAGCCACCCAGGCACCCCTCACCTCACAATTTTAAAACGTGATTTTCCATTCAGACAAGGTCATGTTCACGGCAGATGAATCAGTGTACAGCATCATTGAAGGCAAACATCTCACCAGAGTTCAAATAGAGAAAGATGGCAAGAGAAGCGTGTCGTTCTATGAAACAATGAATTATGCAGCTCTAATCTCCTTCCCATCCAATGTACTAGCAGTAAGGGTTATAAATAAACCATAAAGAAATTTCATTAAATATTATGAAATATATTCTGTATTATATTTTGTGTTGGTTTGGTTTGATTTTGTTTTTAATAGTTTTTTTTTAAATATTTTATTTATTTGACAGAGAGGGAACACAAGCAGGGGGAGAGGGAGAGGGAGAAGCAGGCTTCCCGCCGAGCAGGGAGCCCAATGTGGGACTCGATCCCGGGACTCCGGGATCATGACCTGAGCCGAAGGCAGACGCTTAACGACTGAGCCACCCAGGCGCCCTGATTTTGTTTTTAAATAGGCTGTCTGCCCAACACAGGGCTAGAACTCAAAACCCTAAGATCAAGAGTTGCATGCTCTACCAACTGAGCCAGCCAGGTGCCCTCTGTATTATATTTTGGGGTTACACGATTAAATGGATTGGCTCGTTAAAATAATGACTAGGTGGTTAAAATGGAATTTATTACTTAAAACAAAACAAAAATCAACAGCGATAATGTCAGTGATTCAAATAATGGTCCATTATCCAAAACAAAACTCAAATTGAAATTACATCTTTCCGGGGCGCCTGGGTGGCTCAGTTGTTAAGCGTCTGCCTTCGGCTTGGGTCATGATCCCAAAGGCCTGGGATCGAGCCCCGCATCGGGCTCCCTGCTCAGCGGGAAGCCTGTTTCTCCCTCTCCCACTCCCCCTCCTTGTGTTCCTGCTCTTGCTATCTCTCTCTGTCAAATAAATAAATAAAATCTTTAAAAAGAAAAAAAAAGAAAAAAGAAAATACATCTTTCCCCCGTTAAACCCCGCATGGGTGATTCACAGTGATTCAGTTCTAGTAAATCAGCATCCATCACTTTGATTTAATGTTGTTCATTTAACGTTTATGACTTTTTGTTTGCAGTTTTAAGTTTATTTTAGTTTAAAGCGGAGGCAGCATATGAACGTTTTAAATATGGAAATACCAGTTTTGTTGAAAATGTCTTCATTTTCATCCCTGCCTTGGAAGGATTCAATACAATTTAAGAAGGGGGACTCCCCCTGACCTCCAAGCATATACCCCAGGGCAAATATTTCCAAATATTTCCCTCCTCTTTCCAGTGGTAGATAAAGAATGAGTTCTTCCAGCCCTCTGGGCAAGGGAAACCAGTTTTTCAATGGGTAATGATTTAGTGTCTAGTTTTATTGGCCCATCAGGGTCTACCAGGAAAGAAAAGAGAGCGGGGCTTTTGTACATAGGGATTAAGAGAGAAGGGCTGCATGTGAGGCGCTATCCAGAGCCCAGGGGCTCTGCTGGAATTTCCCCGCTTCTGCAGGAAAACTCTGGGTACAGATTCCTCTGTCATCTGCATGCAGGACAGAGTCAGATTCTTACCAGGGACCGCCCAGCAGAGACAACACCCAGAGATGCCACAAGCTGGAGGTCCCTAACCTGGGACCGTGATCGGAGATGACCCAGGCACCAATCAGCCCCATCGGGAAAACACACCGGAAGAGGGGGCACCGCCCAGCCATTGCTGGTATATTGTGAGGACACCATAGAGCAGGTCCAGAGGGGCTGCAGGAATCCAGAGGCTGCTGCCAAGACAGCACAGACAAGAGCATCAGGCAGCAGCAAAGATGTCGCTTCTCCCTTCCTCCCTGACAGTCCTCTCGATGGGCTGGATCTGTCAGAAAGTCAGCCGGCCCAGGATACTGGAGTATGGTTTTCAGAGTCCCCGCGCCAGAGCAGGAAGATGGGGGTGGGGAGGTACTGAGAGACACGGGGCCAGTGATCACCAAGCCACACTTAAAGCCAGACAGGAGTTCATGTCCTGCATCTCATTCAAGACCCTTAGCTGCAAGCCACAGAAGCTGACTGACCAACTGAAGCTGCAGAGGAATTTACCAAAGGCTGTTGGGTATCTCACAGAACTGGCCTGAGAAATGAGATTAGAAGTTGGCCCAGAACCAGACCAGAAAGGACACTGTTGTCATATGGCATCTGATGTTGCTGCCATAGTGTGATAGATTCTGTGATTTTTCCAGGAGGGATTCCTTCTCTCCTCTTCCATCTCAAGCCTCCCTGTCCCGATGACCACGGGCTTGGCACGTGACCTGCCCTGACCCATGGAATTTGGGGGAAATGACTGCGTGCCCTTTCTGAGCAGAGTTCCTGCCCTGCTCTCCTGCCATCTTGCATGAGGAAAGCATCCTCCAGGGGCCTGTGGCTCCTCCCGCCCCAGCTCTGCAAAGTTGTGAAGCACATTTGAACTCCACCTGTGGGAGTCCAATCGAAACCAGCCAAGCCGCAGTCTAGAACATCCTGCCCACGGAACTGTGAGGGACAAACACCTTTGCTGTTGTAAGTCACTGAGATTTTGGGGGTATTCTTTTTTACCATGGTAGAAGCTGACAAACGCACATGACCATCTAGAAGAATCTCTCCTCCCCTGCTTTTTTTTGGTAAAAAAGCTCTAGCTCTGGATAGATTCCTATGCAGGGGGGGTCCCACTGGCCAAGCCCAGGTCACACACCTGCACAGTACCTGACAGCGGGGGACAAGGACAATGCTTATGAGGAGTTTTCATTTCCTATAAAGTAGCTGGGGGGCACCTGGGTGGCTCAGTCGTTAAGCGTCTGCCTTCGGCTCAGGTCATGATCCGGCTCCCTGTTCTGTGGGAAGCCTGCTTCTCCCTCTTCCACTTCCCCTGCTTGTGTTCCCTCTCTCGCTGACTCGCTCTGTCAAATAAATAAAATATTAAAAAAAAAAAAAAAAGTAGGTGGGCTCTGTAACATCTGCATTTCTACCTGACTCAGGGTGGGCACACTGGGTTGAACAGGGTTTCCAAGAATTCATATCCCCCCCTGGACACCCAGAATGTGACCTTCTTTGGAATAGGACCTTTGCAACGTAATTGGCTAGGATAAGGTCATATTGGATTAGGGTGGGCCCTAACCCAGAGACAGGTGTTTCGATAAGAAGGGAAAACCGAGGGGCGCCTGGGCGGCTCAGTGGGTTGAACGCCCAACTCCTGGTTTCGGCTCAGGTCATGATCTCAGGGTCATGGGATTGAGTCCCGAGTTGGGCTCTGAGCTTAGTTCAGAGTCTGCTTCAGATTCTCTCTCCCTCTCCCTCTGCTTCTCCTCCCGCTTGTGCTCTCTCTATAAATAAGTAAATAAATAAAATCTTAAAAAAAAAAAAAAGGAAGAAAAATAGAAAACTGAGACCCAGAGACACACACGGGGCAGGCCGCGTGATGATGGAGGCAGAGGTTGGAGCGATACATCGATAAGCCCAGGAACACCAAGGAGCTGGAATATCTTGCTAACACCAGAAACTGGAAGAGAGGCGTGACACAGATCCTTCCCTGGAGACTTCCGAGAGGGCACGGCCCTGCTGACACCTTGATTTTGCACTTTGAGCCTACAGAATTGTGAGAGAACGCATTTCTGTTGTGTGGCACTTTGTAACAAGGGCTCCAGAAACTAATACAGTGAGCAGACCCTCAAATATCAGAAGGAGGTATGGGAGCCCCCTCTCCTACTCCAACAAAAAAAGAAACATTTCCTTTCCCCATACATGTTTCAGTCATATTCTGAAACAATCATTCAAGGGGAGGATCCCTGGATGTTTCTTCCATAGAAGCGGTTTGTATGGGAACGTAAGGAAGCACAGGGACGCCGTCCCCTGGGCACTGGAGCCCCTGCAGAAGGAATTTGGTATTTTGCGTCTCTGCCTTCTCTTGGATTGCATTTGATCCAAAAATAACTTTGCCTGGATAGGGCTACTCAAGATCCTTGGGTGAAAAACAGACGCCTCTTCAAGAAGTCTGCATGTCAGAGTAAAAGGGCTATGTGGGGACAGAAATGTCTGGGGCTGGAGTTTGATATCTGAGCAAGACCTAGCTGATTATGTTAGACCCGTGAGTCACCCCCACACATCTTTCTATCAGAGAATAGTGCGCTCTACTTGATTCTCTCAAAGCCATTTTGGAACAATGTAGGGAATATAAATATGTTTCTTATGTGTCTTCTCAAAACGGAGATTGAACAAGGCAATGGCATGAGGAAAAGGGAGGGGCCACGTCAGCTAAGAGACTCCAGAGACACCAAGAGTCATGTGTGGTCCTTGTTGGGATCCGATTCCCATATATCAACTGTGAGAAAAAAATTTTTTTAAAGATTTTATTTATTTATTTATTTGAGAGAGAGTGGGGGAGGGGAGAGAGGGGGAAAGAATCTCAGGCAGACTCTATGCTAAGTGTGGAGCCCAACACAGGGCTCGATCTCATGACCCTGAGATCATGGACCTGAGCTGAAACCAAGAGTCGGACGCTCAACAGACTGAGCCACCCAGGTGCCCCTGTGAGAAGATGTATTTGAGATAATCAGGGAAATTTGAAAATGAACTGGATATTAGATGATCAAATCATTATTGACAACTTTATCAGATGTGATATTGGCATTATAAGAAAACAGCTATTTTATTTAAAAAAATTTTTTTTAATGTTTTATTTATTCATGAGAGTCAGAGAGAGAGAGGCAGAGGTAGAGGGAGAAGCAGGCTCCCCGCCTAGCAGGGAGCCCGATGCGGGACTCGATCCCAGGACCCCGGGATCATGACCTGAGCCGAAGGCAGACGCCTAACCATCTGAGCCACCCAGGCGCCCCTATTTTTAAAAATTTTTTTAAAGCTTTTATTTACCTACTTGAGAGAGAGAGAGCACAGAGGGAGAGGGAGAAGCAGACTCCCTGCTGAGCAGGGAGCCCAACGCGGGGCTGGATCCCAGGACCCTGGGATCATGACCTGAGCCGAAGGCAGACGCTTAACGACTGAGCCACCCAGGCGCCCCAGAAAATAGCTGTTTTAAAAGAGGTACAAAGTGGCAAAATGGCTTAATGTTTGGGATATGCTTAAAAAGCATGAAAATGGGTAGACTCGAATTTTGACCATCGAATTTAAGTAAGAGGTGTGATTTCTAGCGTTCTGTCATCTCACCCGTAGTATGAGTCTATTTGGAAAACAAGCAAATAAATATTGTAACAAACAGAAGAAGTAATAAAGCTATCTGTAAAAATATTTAAAAACCAGTGGAGAGACATTTGGCTAAACACTGTATATTAAGCACACATGTTTATATCTATTTCCACTTGAAACCCACCCAAAATGACAGTCAAGGACTAAAACAAGTGTAAGCCTTCCAGAACAAGGAGGAGGGGGGTGCATCCACTGCCAAGAAGTGTGCCTCAGTCCACTCATGCAGTGGAGCAAAGTATCGCAGACCGGGTGCTTATAAAGAGCAGACCTTTATTTCTCACAGTCTGGAGGCTGGAAGTCCGAGGTCAGAGTTCCAGCATGGTCGGATGAGGGCTTTCTTCCACATCGCAAACTTCTAGCTGTGTCCTCACCTGGCAGAGGGGCCAGGGAGCTCTCTGGGGCCTCTCCTATAAGGGCCCTCATCCCATTCATGACGCTCCACCCTCCAGACCTAAATCACCTCCGCAAAGTCCCACCTCCTAACGCCATCACCCTTGGGCCTTAGCATATCAACATTCAGACCACAGCAAGATGCCAACACATTTTTGGACCATGGACAAGTTCAAGCATACCTCGCTTTTTTTTTTTTTAAAGATTTATTTATTTGAGAGAGCGAGAATGAGAGAGAGAGAGAGTACATGAGAGGGCGGAGGGTTAGAGAGAGAAGCAGGCTCCTCGCCGAGCAGGGAGCCCGATGTGGGACTCGATCCCGGGACTCCAGGATCATGACCTGAGCCGAAGGCAGTCGCTTAACCAACTGAGCCACCCAGGCGCCCCAAGCATACCTCGCTTTATTGCGCTTATACTTCGTCGTACTTTGCAGATACTGCCTTTTTTCATTTTCATTTTAATTTTTTTACCGACTGAAGGTCTGTGGCAACCCTGTGTCAAGCAAGTCTATTGGCGCCCTTTTCCCGACAGTATTGTCCCACTTCAGGTCTCTGTAACATCTTGGTAGTTCTTGCAGTATTTCAAACTTTCACTTATTATTATATTTTTTTGGGCAGTTGTGATGACTTGCTGAAAACTCAGATGGTGGTTAGCATTTTTTAGCAATGAAGTCTTTTTAAATTATGTGCTTTTTTTAGGCATCATGCTTTTGCACACTTCATAGACTACAGTCTCGTGTAAACGTAACTTACATGCACTGGGAAACCAAAAATGGCACTTGGCGCGCTTGATTGCGGTACTCCCTCTATTGCAATGGTCCGGAACTGAACGTACAATGTCAATGCCGGTATTGAAGGAGTAGTACTGACCTGGGAGAGCAGTGGAAGCCTACACCATAAGGCCCTGCAGAGGGGGGCCAACTGAAAGCAAATCTTTACCCCGCATGGACCTTCCAAAAGGTATTAAACAGAAGCACACAAGGTCAGGACAGAGGACTGGAAACAAAGGGCATACTGGTTGAATAATGGCCCACAGACATGTCAAGTCCTCGTTTCCTGCACCTGTGAATGTTACCCATGAAAGGATCTTTGCAGATGCGATAAAGCTAAGGATCTTGTGATGGGGAGACTATCCTGGCTTATCCAGGTGGGCCCTAAATGCTCTGACAAGTGTCCCTTATAAAAGGAAGGGGGGCGCCTGGGTGGCTCAGTTGGTTAAGCGACTGCCTTCGGCTCAGGTCATGATCCTGGAGTCCCGGGATCGAGTCCCGCATCGGGCTCCCTGCTCGGCAGGGAGTCTGCTTCTCCCTCTGACCCTCCCCCCTCTCATGTGCTCTCTCTCTCAAATAAATCAATAAAATCTTTTAAAAAAATAAATAAATAAATAAAAGGAAGGGGAGGGGGTTTGACACTGACATGGAGGAAAAGACCACGTGAAGAGGGGGGCAGAGAGAGATTTAAAGATGGTGGCCTTAAAGATCGGCCCGATGTGACCACAAGCCAAGACACAAGCCGAGGAGGCAAGGTGAGGATTCTTCCTGAGATCCTGCTGACACTTTGATTTGGGAACTGTGTAACTGACTGTGGACTCCTGGCTTCCAGATTTGTGGGAGAATACATTTCTGTTGTTTTAAGTCACCATGTTTGTGGTAATTTGTTATCGGGGCACAGGAAGCTACTCAGAGTTTGCCAGATGAAAGGAATAAGACACCTGGGGCCCCATCCCACCCTGTGCTGCTCACCTTGGCAGGAGATGGGGGGTTTATTCTCTGGACGAGTTTAATTTGAACCACAGATGCTCCTGATTCAGGGATGCCAGACCCAGTGTGGGGTGCAGGTGAAGCTCCTGACTGAAAACCACGAGAGTGACAAGGGTCTGCATTCCAAACAGGGAGACCCAGGGCCTCTGTGTCCCACCTCGTTCCTGGAAAGCAAGGAGATAAAGGATTGTTCCCCTTGAGCAGGAGGTAAAGGATGATTCCCTGGAGAAAACGAATAGCCTGAGAGAGGAGACCTCCAGGTCCTGACATTTGGGGATCCCCCAACCAAAAAGCTACCTGCTGTCCCACCACCAGCCCCAGCCATGAACACAGCACTTACAGTTGGCTGTTTAGTGCCCTGCTCTAAGAAGAGAATTGACAGCCGAGGAGCATCACGCACTTGAGAACCCACCACACCATTTTCTCAGACTCATTTGAAAAAAGCTTTCAACATGAAAGACGGAAGAAAAAAGAAAAGGGAAATTTGGGTGCAGGGCTACCCATAGATGGGACATAAAGGTATGAAATACAGCCCTCTGTGGGCTGCCACCCAGTGAGGGCTCAGGACAGCTGGCCCAGTTGCCTCACTCAAGGGGTGGATCTCTTTGGAGGAAACAATAACATGGCAGGGAAGACTAGAAAACTAAAAAATAAACTAAAAATTGAACAACGGCAACAACAAAACTGGAATAAATATCCCAAGAGCAGTAATAAAGGACAATCAGCCATTGAAACAGAATGCATTTTCCAATTCTTTTTTTTTTAAGATTTTTTTATTTATTTGAGAGAGAGAGAGCAAGAGAGAGAGCACGAGAGGGGGGAGGGTCCGAGGGAGAAGCAGACTCCCTGCTGAGCAGGGAGCCTGATGCGGGACTCCAGGATCATGACCTGAGCTGAAGGCAGTCGCTTAACCAACTGAGCCACCCAGGTGCCCTGCATTTTCTAATTCTATATCTATCCCATTGCATGTGCACTTTGCACAGCGGGCCTGAACAGGGATTGCTGCTCTTTTATTAAATCTGGGTCGGGGAGGGGCCGTGTGCCTGCCCAACCGGTAACCGGAGAATACGGCACAAATGATGCTCTAGGACTTCTGGGGCCAGGTCATAAAAAGGATACAGCCTCTGCCTGACTCTTGGGATCCTTGCCCTTGGAACCCAGCCACAATCGTTGTGAGGAAGCCCAGGCTACATGGAAAATCCTGCGTTCTGGCAGACAGCGTCCCCCAGCTAGGTCCTGGGCTGACCCGGCCGTCCGCAGCCAGGCAAATGAAAGCCCAGACTTCAGACGATGGTAGCCCCTGCCTTTGGGGGTCTTCAAACTGAGGCTCCAGACACCATGCAATAGGGACCAGAGATCCCCACCAAGCCCTGTCTGAATTCCTGACCCGAAGAAACTGGGAGAGACAATAAGTGATTAAATGAATAGACATGAAATAATCACGCAGTATGAACGAGCTGGAGGAAAGTAAGGCTCCAACCACAAAGGCTGGAAGAGGGAGCTGAGGCCACCGGCTTCATGCTCCGGCCCTGATTCCTTCTCATGCTCTCCTGGTGCAAATGTGCCTGCACGGTTCGTTTGCATCTCGGCCATTGATGGATCTGCGCCCTAAACTGGGGCGGAGCCATGGGGAAGAGAATCTACAGTGAAACCGGGGCTAGTGCTGGAAGAAGACAGAATGGGCCCTGGAGAGAAAAGCAAGTGTCTAATTCAGACATTCTGGGGAATGTGCACATTTCTTAAAACGTGTTTTTTTTAAGTTATTTATTTTAAATAACGTCTCCACCCAACATGGGGCTTGAACTCACAACCCCAAGATCAGGAGTCAGTTGCTCTTCTGACTGAGCTAGCTAGGCGCCCCGAATGTGCATGTTTCTTTAGTTGTGCTGGTCTCAGTTAAACTCAAATGGGAATCAGTCCCTTGGAGACAAAACTTGTCTTCTGAGTGTCCCAAGCTGGGCCATTCTCCTGGAGTAAGATGAATCCCCTCCAGCTGGCTAGGACTGGCGTATCTGCTCCCTGCCGAGAAGCTGCCTCACCCCTGCTTTGCCTAATGCATTATAAATTACTAATTAAAAAAGATAAGAGAATAATGTTTGCCTCTTGGAATTTATCCCATGATTTTTTTTTTAAGATTAATTATTTATTTGACAGAGAGAGACACAGCGAGAGAGGGAACACAAGCAGAGGGAGTGGGAGAGGGAGAAGCAGGCTTCCTGCGGGGCAGGGAGCCCGATGCGGAGCTCGATGCGGAGCTCGATGCGGAGCTCGATGCGGAGCTCGATCCCAGGATCCCGGGATCATGACCTGAGCGGAAGGCAGACGCTTAATGACTGAGCCACCCAGGCGCCCCAAAGGAATGCACATTTAAAAGCTTTCGTTGCATCTTGAAGGCATAGTGTCTGAGAAGTCAGAAACTGGTGGGTACAAGGGAAATCTCCCCACTCCCGGGAGGATGGGAGTGTCAGGGCCCCTGTGGGTTATTGCTTCTGCTAAAAGGCCACTCAAATGGAGGGAGCCAAGATCAGAAGGGAATTGGAAACTGAGAAGCAGCTGGGCATTTACTGCTTGGAGTAGAGAGTTTGCAGAGGCAGTTACGCCTGTGCTCCAGAAAGGCCGAATGTATGCTGGTTCTAAAACCCGAGAGGGCCTGTGGCAGCCCATAGAATGGACAGGGAAGAATCCCGTGTTTATTACTCTGATTCATGACCAAGTTAAGTTAGGGACAAGGAAGGTAACGGAGGATTTTTTTCTTCTTTTAGCCTGGATCTCATAGAGGAATTTTACCATTTAAAGGTAAAATATAAAGTAGAAGTAACAAACGTATTGGGCGTTTGGGGTGGCTCAATCAGTTAAGTGTCTGCCTTAGACTCAGGTCCTAATCTTGGGAGCGTGGGATGGAGCCCCGCCTCAGGCTCCCTGCTGGGTGGGGAGTCTGCTTCTCCCTCTGCCTCTGCCTCTGCCTCTGTCTCTGCCCTGCCCCGCCCCTACCCCACGCTTACCCTCACCCCTGCTTCCCCCCACCCCAGCTCATGCTCGCTCTCTCAAAATAAAAATAAATAAATAAAATCTTTAAAAAAAAAAGTATAAACTTGGTCTGTGTGTCTGTAAAGAAAAATAACAAGAGCTGTTGCAGGCGCCTCCTGGAATTCACACCCTTGTGTTACCTCCTGCCCTCGAGTACCAGCTGGGATTGGGAGCTTGTTTCTAATGGACAGAATACTACGGAAGGGATGCGGTGTCCCTTTTGAGATAAGATTATAAAAAGACTGTGGCTTCCATCTTGGGGTCTTCTCTCACTCCCTTTTGGGCGGCTTGCTTCCAGTAGAAATCAGCTGCTGTGTCATGAGACGCCCCGTGGAGAGGCCCCCCTCCCCGTGAGCTTGGAAGGTCTCCCAGGAGCCAGCCACAGCCCTGGCCAAGGCCAACACCTCTGCTGCAGTCAGTGAGGGGGCCAGAACCTCCCAGTGAAGTTGTTCCCGGACTCTTGATCCACAGAAACTTGGGGACAGCAACTGAGCTTTGGGGGTAGCTTTTGTGTGGAAGCAGGGAACACATACAATATAGCTGCTTATCGAGGACCTGCCCCGCAGCAGATATGGTTGCCGGCATGTTGCGTTAATAATTCATTTGGTCTTCACTGTGACCCTGTGAGTAAGTGCCATGCTTACTCTCACTTTCATCTGAAGACACTGAAGCCCCCCGCTCCCCTCCACCGGCCGAAGGATTAAGAAACTCGCCCAAAGTCACAGAGTTAGGAGATGGTGAAGCTGGTATGGGAGCCTTGTTCACATCAATAAAGTTTGAAAAACAGCTGCTCACATTTCACAGGATAGAATTGCATTATCTGGGGGCGCCTGGGTGGCTCAGTCGGTTAAGTGTCTGCCTTCAGCTCAGGTCATGATCTTGGGTCCCGGGATCGAGTCCCGTGTTGGGCTCCCTGCTTCTCCCTCTTTCTCTGCCCTGCCCCCCGCACTCATGCTCTCTCTCTCTCAAATAAATAAAATCTTTAATAAAAAAAGTAAGGCACATCAGAGCATTGCTAATTAGTTATGAAATATTACCTTCCAAGTGTGAAACACCATGTTGGGCTTATGTGGGATATAATATACCTTGATATCAAGGGGAACATAGAATCTAGTTGGGGAGCTAGAAAGCACATTCATCAAAAGATATTCTGATAATATTTGAGAACACACGTTAAGTGACATATATTAGGGTATGTTAAGAATTTAGGGTCAGTTTTTAAATTAAGGATATTCAAACACAGATAACTAGAAGACCTTTTGAGTCACACAGTTTTAGAGCTAAAGAGGACCATAGATTTTATAGGTAAGTAAACTGAAATCCGAGAGGAATTTAATGCTTATACTAGCAGGTCATAGAGAAGCCAGAAGTAGGCTCAGGTTTGGGTCCAAGTTTGGGCCCTGCCACTAACTAGCTGTGTGTGTGTTTTAATTTTTAAAAATTTTTAAAAATGTATTTATTTATTTGAGCGGGGCATGGGGGGAGGGAGAGCATGAGTGGGGGGAGGGGTAGAGGGAGAGGGAAAGAGAGAGAAGCAGACTCCCTGGACACAAAGCTCAATCCCAGCTAGGACTCTGAGATCATGACCTGAGCCAAAGTCAGACATTTAACCAACTGAGCCACCTAGGCGCCCCAGCTGTGTGTTCTTGAGCAAGTCACTTACCCCTGAGCCTCGCTTGCCTCATCTGCGATATTCTATCATCTCAGACCCCAGCTTTCTGACCCCCAACCTATCTCTCAGAATGATGCCTTACAACCCTACTTTACACTGAATTATTTAATATATTGGTCCAGTTTCTATGGTAACCGAAAATTAACATCTCTAAAAGCAGAGTTAGCTTTGCTAGCAGCAGGGGCAGGATAGTATATGGGAAACCCTCTGAAGCTAAAGAGTACTTTCGACCCACATGTCATTCTCTTTAAAATAAGTTGAATTCTAGGGGCGCCTGGGTGGCTCAGTCGGTTAAGCATCTGCCTTCGGATCAGGTCATGATCCCAGGGTCCTGGGATGGAGCCCAGCATAGGACTCCCTGCTCAGTGGGGAGCCTGTTTCTCCCTCTCCTTCTGCCTGCCTGTCTGCCTACTTGTGATCTCTCTCTCTCTCTGTCAAATAAATAAATAAAATCTTTAAAAAAAAAAAGTTGAATTATAAAACCACCTAGTTTCCAATTTTATGAAATGTTCTGGGCGCCTGGGTGGCTCAGATGGTTGGGCGTCTGCCCTCGGCTCAGGTCGTGATCCCGGGGTCCTGGGATCGAGTCCCGCATCAGGCTCCCTGCTCCTTGGGAGACTGCTTCTCCCTCTACCTCTCTCTCTCTCTGTCTCTCATGAATAAATAAATAAAATCTTAAAAAAAAAAAAATCAAATTCCTCTTTAAAAAAAAAGAAATGTTCTGGCTGGAAGTGAAATGGAATCATTAAGGATGTTCTCAGTTACATAGACAGATCAGTCCATTTGCCTAGGCCAGGACTCTCAGGCTAATTAGAAGATTCTAGAAGTGTCATGGACTAGAGAGGAGGTCACTTCCCAGATGGGTACTTAAATATTTTTTCCACATAAAGGCTTGAGAAATTTTCCAGTCTTTGAGGGGGGCAAATGTGACGCCACTTATGTAAGAAATAATCCCTTTCTGTTTGGGCCTGTCCATAGGCTACTCTGAGTGCTTACTGCCACCTGGTGGTGTTTAAATGAATAACCATTTCTAGGAAGGGTGGGCACTCCAGTTATTCACTCCCTAGTGATTTATTTCACTGGTTGGCATGCCAGGTCATTTGTTATTTGCTTGTGCATGTATATATATGTGTGTGTGTATGTAAGTATCTGTGTATGTATTTAAATCAACATTTTATTTATTTTTTAAGATTATTTAAGTAATCGCTATATCAAGCGTCACATACTCTTCCAACTGAGCCAGCCAGGCGCCTCTTGATGAACACTTTATTTTAGAATAGTTGAGACTTACAGAAAAGTTACAAAGATAGTACAGAGAGCTCCTACAGAGTCACCTAGTTTCCCCTTATCGTTAACATCTTCCATTACCACGGTACATTTGTCACCTCCAAGAAACCAACATTGATAGATTACTATTCACTAAACTCCAGACTATTTTTGGATTTTACTTTTCCACTAAAGTCCTTTATCTGTTCCAAAAGCCCCTCCTGGATACCACATTCCATTTTGCTACCATGATTCCTTAGTCTCCTCTGGTCTGTACAGTTTCTCTGTCTTTCCTTATCCTTCATGATCTTGACAGCTTTGAGGAGTGTTGGTCAGGTATTTTGTAGAATGTCCTTCAATTTGGGTTTATCTGGTATTTTTTTTTAAGATTATTTATTTATTTGACAGAGAGAGTGAGAGAGCTCAAGCAGGGGGAGTGGCAGAGGGAGGGGGGAAACAGACTCCTCACCAAGCAGAGAGCCCAATGCGGGACCTGAACCCAGGACCCTGAGGTCATGACCTGAGCTGAAGGCAGATGCTTAACCGACTGAGCCACCCAGGCGCCCCTATCTGGTATTTTTCTCATTAGACAGGGCTATGCATTCTCTGACATTAACCTTGATGTTAACTAGCCAAGCTAGTACTTGCCAGGTTTCTCTGTGGAAAAGTTATTATTTCTCCCTTTTGTTACTCTGTTCCTAAATTCAGCCCACACTTGAGGGGGAGGAAGGAATAAACTCCACCTCCAGAGGGCAAAGCACACACATGGATGATTTGAAATTCTTGCATAAGGAAAACCTGACTCTCCTCCCACATTTATTTATTCACTCATGTGTTTATATCAGCATGAACTTGTGGGTATTTATTTGATACTTTGGGTTACAAACCAATGCTATGCTATTTGTTTTGTTCAAATTGCAGCTTTCACCAGTGGGAGCTCTTTCAGGCTGGATCCTGTTTTCCCTTTGACATTTCACCTCCTTCTGTTTTTTTGAGCACTTCCTTTGTATATTTTTCATTTATTTTTTAAAAAAGATTTTATATATTTTGACAGAGACACAGCGAGAGAGGGAACACAAGCAGGGGGAGTGGAAGAGGGAGAAGCAAGCTTCCTGCAGAGCGGGGAGCCAGATGCGGGGCTTGATCCCAGGACCCCGGGATCATGACCTGAGCCGAAGGCAGATGCTTAACGGCTGAGCCACCCAGGCGCCCTATTTTTCATTTAAAGAACACTTTTAGGGGCATCTGGCGGGCTCAGTCAGCAGATCATGCGACTCTTGATCTCAGGGTCGTGAGTTCAAGCCTCACATTGGGCGTAGGGCTTACTTAAAAAAAAAGAAAAAGAAAGAAAATACTTGTAGGAAGCAAAAGAAAACGAAAATACCTTTTTTTTTTTTAAGATTTTTATTTATTTGACAGAGAGAGAGTGAGTGAGAGAGAGAGAGCACAAGCAGGGGGAGAGGGAGAAGCAGGCTTCCCGCCAAGCAGGGAGCCCACATGGGGCTTGATCCCAGGACCCCTGGATCAGAACCTGAGCCGAAGGCAGACGATTAACTGACTGAGCCACCCAGGCACCCCCAAAATGAAAATATCTTTACAATCCCATTATCCTGACACAACTAGTGAGCATTTTCATGTTTTGTTGTTCACGTTTTTGAAACACAGCTTTTAAAGGACATGTTTTTACTACTTCCCATGGTTTCATAAACATAACTGCCATTTTTGACAATTATGTAGTGTTTACTGGATGTGTAAGTCAGAGCACCTTAAGAAAAGCTCTCTGAAGTCAGACTATGTGCCCTTGGCCCGGCACGGAATCTGAGCCTGAAGCTTCTCCTCTGTAAAATGGGGAAATGATGGTGTGTCTTACAGGTTTCTGTGAGACTTTAACCAGGTGGCCTAGACAAGGACTCTGGAAATAGATGGCCTGAGTATAAATCCTGACCGTGCCACTTCTTGGCTGGGAAAGTCCGGGCATGTTGCTTAACTTCTCCGTGCCTCAGTTTGATCCAGGAAATGGGGAAGCAAATGGGGGAAACAGAAGGCCTTACCTCTCAGTATTGTTTGACTCAATGTATTCAGTGGTGCCCATAGCAAGTGTTTGGTATCAGCTGTTATTATGAACTCTGGACAGACCTCCATGGCAGGCATTATAACCTAAATATGTGTGTGTGTGTGTGTGTGTGTGTGTGTGTACCCTCCAGCTCAGTGCTTCACACACAGGAGAGGTTCGATGTGCATGTGCACACAGTGTCTGCTCACTAGCAAGATGCAGGTAAACCACTTCCCACTACTAAGGTAACAAAGTACCTTGTACATACCAACAAGATCAGAGTTACACCTTTGAATGTATCTATGCCATCTAGTATTTAGCTTCTTTTTCCTTGCCGTATTGAGGTATAACTGACAAGTAAAAATTACATGTATTTAAGGTGTATAATGTGATGGCTTGATCTGTATTTAGCTTCCCATGGTGGGAGGACTTCATAAAGAATGAAACCATGACATTTAGTCTTAACAGAAACACTTTACTATGCCTCTGAATCTAAACCAATGATGTATATCTTGAATTTGGTCCTTTGGGATGTTTTTATCAAAGAGGAAGACTTTATCCTACTTTTCAGCAATTTTCAAACTTTCTTCATGCTGAGTTTTTTTAGGGACCAAGTCACTAACCCATGCCCACCGTCCTGGCTGCCCCTGGGTCTTATAGGTTCTCATACTCCCCACTTCTCATGTCTAGTTGGCAGTAATGATTCAGAATAAAGTACTCTACACTAATGCATACAAGACATATATGAAATGTGGTTAACATCTGCCGTGTTTCCCTTGTGAGGCTGTTGGGTGCACATACCCTTATGATTGTTTCTCTTTCTTGGCAATATTAAGAATATGGGCCTTGCAGTAGGGCAGAGGACAGAATTCTGGACCCGCCACTTACTAGTTGTTTTGCCTTGGGCAAGTTTTTTTATTTTTTTAAGATTTTATTTATTTATTTGCCAGAGAGAGAGCGAACTTGCACAAGCAGGGGGAGCTGCAGGCAGAGGGAGGAGCAGGCTCCCTGCTGAGCAAGGAGCCCAAAGTGGGACTCGATCCCAGGACCCTGGGGTCATGACCTGAGCGGAAGGCAGACGTTTAACTGACTGAGCCACCCAGGCGCCCGTTGGACAAGTACTTTTTAACCTTTCTGTGCCCATTTCTACAATGAGAAACTGGGTTTTCCTATATTGCAGGATTTTTATGAGGATTCAATGAGAAAATACATGGGGAAACTTTAATTTAGTCCAGTCTGTCATGGAGAAGCATACAACCTTTATTTCTTCCCTTTCACTCTCCAAATTCGACACACTGATGCATTTGGACCTACTCTTTGCACTAATTTGTGCTCCATCTTGTTTCCTTCCCTCCTACATCAGTCAAAGGTCCCTCCAGCAATCTCACTTAGAAAACTACTCCCTAGGGGCACCTGGATGGCTCAGTCAGTTGAGCATCTGACTCTTGGTTTCGGCTCAGGTCATGATTTCAGGGTTGTGGGGTCTAGCCCCACATCGGGCTCTGTGCTCAGTGCAGTGACTGCTTAAGATTCTCTTCTCTCCCTCTGCCTCTCCCCCTGCTCATGCTTGCTCTTTCTCTCAAATAAATAAATCTTAAAAAAAAGAAAAGAAAAGAAAAGAAAAAGGAAGCTACTCTCTATCCCCTGGGCACTAAGAGGAAAATATCCAAGGGACTAAGATTGTGTAACCTCAGTGTTTTTCAGATTTATGCTTTTGGAACCCTTTGTTCAAATGAAACCTTTCTTGGAATCTTGATATAAATAAAACAGATTTTAAAAAGGTCATTGTATTAGCATTCCTTTACTTTATAAGTTCACATAGATCATTTTATAACACCTATTAAAATGTGTTCTGATGGCACATATCAGAAACCCCGGGTTAGAGGTGATAGCTGCAAACTTACCAACCTCAGCATTTGATCCTGCCTCATTTTGACTGCGCAGAATCAGTAAAATTGTGATTCAGACAGAAAATAACTTAGTATCTTAACCACCGCTCCTATCTTCATAATAAATGTAGGGCAATACACACCTAAGAACTATCTATGACACATCATCACGTCCGACCTGCTACCCTTGCACCTGTTATCACATAAGCTGACATTTCTCAGAGCACCATATGTATGTAGCGATAGACCCTCTGTACAATTTTGTATGATAAGTTCACAGTAGTAAATCTAAATACATAAATACTAGTGCAGAAGAACTACATCCTTCCTAGTCTAGGACACATTTGGAAGACATTAAATAGCACAGAAATGATGAAGGATTTAGACAGAAAACTGTACAGAATGAGCTCCTCGGCAGCACAAGGAAGGGACTGATTAATGTCTATCACGAGTACACTGACTGTTCTTCTACCTTCATGCTCTGCTTCCTGGTTGCCTAAGATTCAGGAGAAATGCCCTTCTAATCCTGCCTGGAGAAGGGCCTCCTCCTCCTCCTCCGCTGCCTCTTCGTCCTTTATCAGCGCCAGTAGCTGCAATAAGCCAGGGGCTGGGCCATCCTGTGGCACAGCAAGCTTCCTGCGAAGGGTTCTGTGGACTGCTCCAGCCAAGATTTGGTCTAGGCGGGCCTGATTCACAACATCTTTCTCAACTGCTCCTCTCTCTACCAGTTTCTGTAATAAAGGCTCCAACCTCAGCACGTAAGCAGACAATTTCTCTCCATCCTTCTGATAAGTGGTCAGATACTTGATCTGCAATTCCCTAGGATTATCAATAACCCCAAATACCTGCTCAAGAGCCTGCAGGCATTCAGCGACTGTAATGAAGGGATTGTTTCTCTTGAGGACACGAATAACATCAAATGCTGGGCCCCTAAGGCTCTCTAGCAAGCGTCTTCTTTTCTCTGCATCTGGCACCTGCCATGTCTTCATCATCTAAGTAGTATGAAACAGCCAGGATTCAAATTCTTCTTCTCCTGGTTCTGGAGGGTCACTGCCTGAGAACACTCTCAGTTTTCTGTATCTCAGGTACCGCAGGGCGGGCCGAAGAGCCTCCTCTAATGCCTGCGCCAACACAGGGGCCTGTATTTCTGGGATCGTGTCCTGTCCTAGGTCAAAAGGGTCGTTTCCGTATCCAAGAGCTCTGGTCAACTCCCCCAACGTTGTGCCCTCTCCCTCTAAGAATTCATTTAATCTGCTTAAAAATTCATTATTCAGGTCTGGGGGCTTAAAGATCACTCTCCGGACACCCCTTTTCCGGGTATCTCCTTAGGGACTAGAGCACGAGTCGTCTCCTCCGTCAGCCCTACTAAGGCTACATTCCTGCTCTCATCCCGCCGGCACATCCTCCCGAGCAGTCTGTACCCGCCCATCGGCGCCAAACCAGCCCGCAGAGCCTCCTCGGTTCCTGCCACAGTGCAGGTCGGGGGGATGCCGGCAACCAACAGCGCTTTCCGAGGGCTCACATCCATCCCCCCGCACCAGGCTTCTAAGAGCCTCGGCGTCATGGTGCCCCAAACAACAGATTTAAATTCTAATGCGGCCGGGGCACCGATGCCGCCGCAATGCACGGCGTTTCTCCGCGGCACCCCGGGTGAGTGCCGTCAGCGTCCCGACCGGAGGCCTGCAGGGACAAAGCAGTCGGGTTAGCGGCAGGTGTCTGTGACCCCGGCCCCGAGAGGCCCCGCGGCGCCGGGCGACCTTCCGGCCGGCCCCACTGCGACAAGCGGCCGTCTCACCCTCTCCGCGGCCCCGCGCGCCCCTCGCCGCTATCCAGTCGTCCGCGCCCGCGTCCCTCTCCTGCACCCGGAGCCACCAGGGGATGGCGGCCCGCGCCGTCCCCGCGCTGCTGTCCGCGGCGAGGCACCGGGGCCCAGGCCGAGGGGCTCCGAGGATGCCCGGACCGCCACCCACGTGAAGGGACGCGCCGGGCCCCGCGCCGCCGCAGCCCCCGCCCCCGCCCCCGCCGGAGCGGTGCCGGGCGCGCGCCGGGAGACGGCCTGCCGTCACGACGGGGCGGAGCGCGCGCGCTTCCGGCTCGAGCCGGAAGTCCCGACTGTGGCAGCTTCCGGGACGGCGGGCGGGCGGGCCAAACGGGACAGGAAGGTGAGATCCGGGAGCTGCCCGTCTCTGCAGGCTCGGCCGGTGGCCGCTGCCCGGCACTGGGCTCCCGGCGCTGCGAGGCGGAGAGGCCCGGGCCCGGCGCCGCCCGCGCAGCCCTGGTCGGGCCGCCGGCGCTGCAGCGCGGCGGGGGGCGGGGCCGGCTGCCGGGGAGCCTCCCGGCCCCGCCGGGTGACACTGGCTGGGGCTCCGGCCGCAGCCACAGGGCCCGGGCCGTCGCGTGACTGGCCGCAGTCACGCTGTGCTTAATCACAATTAGCTTGTGCTCCAGGCTGGCCGCGCTCCCATTTCTCCCAGCCGGTGACCCCGGGGATTTCTCTTATGGTGGCTTTCTCTGAAATGCCCAAACCACCCGAGTATTCAGAACTGAGTGACTCTTTAACGCTTGCCGTGGGAACAGGAAGATTTTCGGGACCACTGTAAGTGTTTAAGAGTTACTGTCTTAACGTGGGGGCTCCGACATTGCTTTGACTTGTAGAATCGAGTGTTCACGTCCGAAACAGTAGTGTTAAGTCAGAAACTATTTGAACTATAAAGGTGAAGTGTTTCTTAGGAAACCAGTTTAATTCCAGTTTCTCAAGGGAAGGTGTGCTGGACCTACTTAAGCCGGATATAGTGATTTATTTATTCTGTGGGATTCACATAAAAAGCACTCTCAATATATACTGAAACTTTACTTTCTCATAACTATTACAGAAAACAAGCTGTGCGTTGTTTACATTTCTTAGTAAATGCAAATTTAATTATTTCAAGCCTGAGATGCATTAATGGGGAATCATTGCCATGACAGCATTACTAGACCCTAACTTTTTTTTTTTTCCTTAATTTGAAGGCACAGAGCATGGAGAATGATGAACTTCCGTCAGAGGATGGGATGGATTGGAGTGGGATTGTATTTGTTAGCAAGTGCAGGAGCATTTTACTATGTTTTTGAAATCAATGAGACTTACAACAGGCTGGCCTTGGAACACATTCAGCAGCACCCGGAAGAGCCCCTTGAAGGAACCACATGGACACACTCCTTGAAAGCTCGTTTACTCTCCCTGCCTTTTTGGTTTTGGACAGTTATTTTTCTGATACCTTATTTACAGATGTTTTTGTTCCTTTATTCTTGTACAAGAGCTGACCCCAAAACGGTGGGCTACTGTATTATCCCCATATGCTTGGCAGTTATTTGCAATCGCCACCAGGCATTTGTCAAGGCTTCTAATCAGATCAGCAGACTACAACTGATTGACACCTAAAATCAGTCACCATTTTTTCCTTACAGTTACAAAACTGCCAGTACTATATGGAGCCTGATCACAAGACTGCAGTTTGTTCACAGATCTCAGGAAGTTGTGGTGGGGCAGAGGCTTTCTAAAAAGTGTGACTAGGGGGCTATCTTTATCTGAATAATAATGAATTTTTAAGTGAAGCCTGAGATACAGTACTACAAAATCATGTTGATGACTTCAGATTTTGGAAGTAAAATCGTGTCTGTTATTTGCATTCTTTAGAAACTTGAATAAGTACCTGAACTATTTTTATTCTACTGTGCAACATAGTGATGATTCAGAAATTTTTCCTTTGGGGAAAAAAATGAATATGAACATTTCCATTGTGCTTAATGTAAAAAGGTCCAAACATGGTCATAAAATTTAAATTTTATACAATTACTTGGCTTGCTTTAAAATTCTTCAAACTAAAACACCAGTTCAACCTGTTGTAACTAAGCCAACTATGCTTGCTTGCTTGCTATCAGTTCGTGAGAAATTGGTATAAAATTCCTGAGGTGATGGCTATCTTGATAAGCAAAGTCTGTGCTTCCTTTTGGTGATGCTGCTGGGATTATCAGCGTTATTACCGCTACTAGTTTTTAAAAAATTACTTGGGAAGAAACTAAATGTTTGAAAGTTGAGAAATCTTACACACAGACGATGGAAACGAGGTGTTCAGTGAAAATATTTAGTCTGGTCCCTGTCAGATGTGTGACACCCCTCTAAAATCCTACCAAGTCGTCATCCTGATTTTCTTTTCTGGCCTAAGGTCCAGCCTTCAGGTCTTCAGGCAACAGGTGAATTGCATGAAGATGTGATCTTTGTACTTCCTCCTTTGCATTTGTACTTACTACCTCATGTCTGGTACCAATACAAATAACTAAAACATGGAAATATCAGATTTTAGGATTTTTTTTCCTTTTTTTCTGGGTGGGATCAAGATGTATTTTTATACAGTTGTGCCATTAATACCAAGGACATTACACTGATAGATTTTAATAATAACCATAACCTTTTTTGGTGCTTATTCTGTTGGGCTCTGTTCTAAGAGGTTTACATGAATTAACTCATTTAATCCTCTCAACAACCCTAAGAAAACAATTATCTAGATTTTACAGATAAAGCCCCTGAGATAGAGAAGTTAAATAACTTGGGGTGCCTGGGTGGCTCAGTTGGTTAAGCGACTGCCTTCGGCTCAGGTCATGATCCTGGAGTCCAGGATCGAGTCCCGCATTGGGCTCCCTGCTCGGCCGGGAGTCTGCTTCTCCCTCTGACCCTCCTCCCTCTCGGGCTCTCTGTCTCTCATTCTCTCTCGCAAATAAATAAATAAAATCTTTAAAAAAAAAAAAAGAAGTTAAAAAACTTGCCTGTTAAGGTCACACAGCTGGTAAGCAGCAGAGCGAGAGGTATGACCAGGCATCGGATGCCTTTGTTCCTAACCACTGACCTGTAGTGCTTCTCCCAAATGATGTGTTTCCCGGGATTGTCTGCCTAGCCATGCCACAGAATGGAAAGGGCATTATTGAAAGGTTGTTCTCAATTCGTATGAGCTATTGAAAATCTAAAAGTGTTCTAACAACCTCAGCGTTCAAGTCTGATCTGACTGGAATGGAAGGCTGAACATTCCACAGCAAGCGTTGCTTGAAAGATAGAGCTGGTACCTTTGTAACTCACAAGCAGCATGATCGGATCCTTGTCCAGGTAATCAATCTCACTTTCCCTTTGCTTCTTCCAGAGGTCTGGTGACTGAAATGATAGAGCTTTTGCTACAATACACTGACTCTCCAAAGTAGGCAGCAGTCTGAAATACCCGTTTCTGTGAGGGTCAGATAACCAAATCACTTGGCATCTCTTGAGTACTTGACTAATAGTATGCACGCTACAGTCACTGTTCTCTGAGTGATTTCCGTCTTTCTTCACAGCAGGCCTAGGAGGCAGGTACGTGTTGGTACTAGTGCCATTTTACAGAAGAGGAAGCACAGGAATTCATAACTGGCCCGTGGTCACACAGCAAGGACGTGGAAAAGTCAGGATTTGAACTCAGGATGTCTGGCTTCAGATCTCCAGCTCTATCACCTCGTTACACTGCTTTTCAGAAGAAAGGATAATAGGAGGAAAATCATTGAGCAGTTTGATTTGATTTCGTCTTGAGGCAGTGGTAGTTTGAAAATGATTTAAGAAAAGTACTTCAATTTTTTTCATTTTATAAATGCTTGAGATAATGCAAGGTTTGTGAGTTTATCACTTGTCTTATAAAGTAGTAATTCCTTTTTATTGAAGTAGACTATCTTTTATATTTCAAATTCTAGTATTTGGGGATTTGGTAAGTATTCGGTCCATCTCTATCTTTCAAGACTAGATTGCCTTGGTAGTAGAAATACTAAAATAGAGTGGGAGTAATTCAGTACTTCCAAATGTAATTACTAAGTTTCAGATTGTAGGGTTAATGTTTTTTGATTATTTAGGAATTAATTACCCAAGCTGTGAATTATTCCTATTTGTCTATGGCTATTTAATAGTTCAAAGCACTCTTTGTAGAGGGAAGGGTGAAATTAATCTAGATCTGTTAGATTGAGGGGGAGGTTAAGCTGATGGAGAGGAAACCTGTGTATTATATCAAGTTATTTCATATTTACATCACAGTACAGTAAGCAGTGAGTACAGGATTAGATAAATGGCAAATATAGGAAGCGCTTCAGGGATTGTAGGGAAAGGACAAGTATCGTAGTATTCATAACTCGTCAATAATACCTGCTTCCAGAAATGAGAAAGACAGAGTTAATATCCCCTAATTGCTTTATTCCCCCCCCCCCCCGTTGCTTAATAAGTCACCTTATTTGCAACCACATCTGAAAGGAAGTAAAACCTGTTGTGTGTTTTTCATGGAAATATGCCAGATATTTTATTTTTTTGAAAGTGCCAGGATAGAGAATAGATAATTAAATCCGAGAAACATCTAATTCATGGAGCTTTAGTCACCATGTAACTTTTCTAGTTTTAAAGATGCTACCAGTTTTTTTTGATGGGCCCAGTCTCACCACCCTGAGATCAGGACCTGAGCTAAAATCAAGAGTCAGATGCTCCCCTGACTGAGCCCCCCACGTGCCCCTAAATGCTATCAGTTTTAAAGTAAAAAATGTGATTTCCTAAGTTTAGAATTTGAATCTATTTCAAAGCTTTTATAATTAATTAAAAAAAACCTTTTCGTTGGGGAGGTGGAATCATCAGAACATTTCTATGGCAGTAACCACACCCATAAACTAATTAGACTGGGATGTCTGTTCACCACGGGTAGTGTTACAGTTTTTATTAAGATTATCTAGTGTTGATTTCCTTCTTGATGGATTTAACAATCTCAGTCTCCAAAATAGAAAGCTTTACTACAATACTGCATGACTCATTTTGTATCAAGTGTGTGCCATCGCTTAATCTTAATTCTCTAACCTACTTATAAAGTTCCAGAAAATTCTAGACCATGATTGGGAATCCTGCATTAGTATTTTTGTTTTGGTCTAAGACAGTGAATAGGTTTTGTATATTAGAGCTGTATATTAGAATCATCCAAAGAAATAAACAAGAAACAAAGCAAAACTCCTCACATAAACAATGCCGAGGTCCCTGCCCAGTTTTGTCACTCTTGGGGAGAGGAGAAGAGGCAGCTGTGTTTTTAGAGCTCTTCACATGATTGTATTGGAATCATTCGTGGAGAATCACTGGACCATGGGTTTGTACGCACCATAAAGACTCAACTGTCCGTCATCTTAGTTGTATCTGTCTTTGGAGCAGTTTCAACAAATACTTTGCAGCAAGTTCACCCCAGCTATTTGAATTGTAAATCTTTAAAGAGCTGTCTCTATTGTCTTTAAAAATTTCAAGGCTTAAATAGACTCTATTGCTACAAGTTGGGGCTATACAGAGCTGGGCCTTATAAACTGATACATGTGGTCCCGGGATGTCACCATGGAGAAATCAAGAAGTCATGATTGTAGAAGAGGTCACTGTAACTGAAGGCCATGATCCAAGGGAGGCCAGCTAGGAATTCAGCAGACATGATCAGGACAAACAGAGCATGGTCAGGTCACAAGGTGAGGGAGAGGACAGTGCCTTCACTCCTGCTTCCTGTAGCTCTCCAAATGTGACAAGACCCAGCCCCATGGCTGGAAAAACAAAGCAGGAGGTGAGTCCAAAGGTGATGTCCATGGTCCTGAGCTATTCCTATGGTAGCTTGAGATGATCTGGGCAAGCAGCACCGGGAACCCTACACTGGGCCTATCAGGCCCTCCACTCCAGGGGCAGTGTCAGCATGGACATGACCATACAGAGTAGACTGTAGGCGGCTGCCTGCCGGAGCCCAAGTTCAGGAACAAGGTGTATTTTCTGGTCCTAGTTCCTCTCCTCCAGATTATTCTGAACACACTTGTATCAGGGTTTTTTCTCCCACTCTACCAAAACTGCTCTCTTGTCAAGAGGTCACTGGTCACTTACACATAACTAAACCCAATGGTCAAGACTCAGCCCTTAAATTACTCATTAGCAGTTTTTGACACACCCCTTGCCTTGAGATACTTTCTTCAGCTGGTTTCTGGATCAGTACTGCCCAATAGAGCTTTAGTGATGATGGAAATACTTTGTATCTATCTTTACTGTCCAAATCAGTAGCCATTAGCCACATGAAATGAGCCCTTGAGATGTGGCTAGTGTGACAGGAACTGAATTTTAAATTTTAATTAGTTCAAATAGCCACATGTGGCTAGCAGCTACCAGATTTTACCCCAGTTCTAGACACTTCCCTGGTTTGCCTTCTTCCTCATCAACTTCTCCTGTTTCCATTGCTGGTTCCTCCCTGGGGCTCTGCCGTTTCTGAATGTTGACATCCCCCAGTTCTCATTTCTATACTTTCTCCCCTTGGTCATCCTATCCTGGTTCATGGCTTTAAGTGCCCAAATTTATATTACTACCCTGCATATCTCCTGAGCTCCAGACTTGGATATTCAACTGCCTATTTGGCATTTACTAAGATGTCTTACCAGGCATCTGAGATTTAACTTGTCCAAAACCAAGCTCCTCATCTCTCTACCCACCAAAATCTGCTCAAGGCCCCTGTAAGTCTATCAAAAAGTGCCAAGAGATTCTTTTAAAATGTTATTCTCTCAAAAACCCTCCTATAGCTTCCCTACTGAGAATAAAACTCAAAGTTCTTAACATGGCTTACAAAGTCCTAAATAAGTGCTCTTGACCATTTTCTTCATTTTCTACTATTCTCTCCACCCCTCATTCCACTCTAGCCACACTGATTTTCCTGCTGATTCTAGAATATGCCAGAAAAACCTGTTTCAGGGCTTATGCACTCAGTGTACCTTCTGTCTGGATGCTCAGACCTGGCCTGCTCTTATCACCATCTTCAGACCTTTGCTCAATTTTCAGCTTTGTAAGGCTGCCTCTGACCAGCCTATTTAAAATTTAGCATCCTCCTTCCCTGTTTTTCTCCACAGCACTCAACATCACACGACATGTTACACATTTTGTCAGAATCTAAACTCCATTGTGAGGGCAGGGATTTTGTCTGTTCACTGTTGTATACCCTGTGCCTAGAACAGTAGGTGCCTGGGCACACAGTAGGTGCTCATAATTTTTTATTGCATGAGTGATTTTTACTGCCACTGATTTTTACTACCTCCTTCATTAGACTGCAAAACAATCTAGTTTGCTCTCCAGAGAAAATAAAGGTTAAAGTTAACATTTTCTACTAAGTGCGAAGTCTAATCTGTAACATGTTTGAGATAAGTTTAGTGGTTAAGCTTTCTCAGGTTTCAGCATGTAGTGATACATTCTTTCTGAGGCCAAGATTTAAAATGAGTCCATTCATTTTTGCCAACGGTTATGATGTTGGTTGTCTTGGGATGTTCCTTATTCATGCAGAAAAAAACATAAACCACACTCACAAACAAGGTGTGAAGGGGTGATTGGAGCCTTGAGCAATTCTCAAATTACAGTCATTAAGATAACAGTTTCCTAAACCACCTAACATATGCATCAAGTGTCATGCCAATCTCTTAGAGCTACAGCACATAATTGCAGTACTCTGGAGTTTACTGGTCCTGTAAATCGCTCATTTAAAGTGGTACTATGGGGGCGCCTGGGCGGCTCAGTCGTTAAGCATCTGCCTTCGGCTCAGGTCATGATCCCAAGGTCCTGGGATCGAGCCCCACATCAGGCTCCCTGTTCAGCAGGGAGCCTGCTTCTCCCTCTCCCACTCCCCCTACTTGTGTTCCCTCTCTTGCTGTCTCTCTCTCTGTCAAATAAATAAATAAATAAATAATCTTAAAAAAAGAAAAGTCGTAATGTGTTTTTAGAAGTTAGTTCTATCTTCAGCAGAATTTTTGGCACTGGTGTAAATTTCTGTTTTTCTTTTTGCATTGGAGTAAATTTCTATTTAAAACTGTACCCCAATGGCCTTGTTGCTGCCCCAATGTGAGCTGCTACTTTTTAAAAGATTTAAATAGAAGCTTACATTCTAGCATTCATTGTTCCCTGGGCCATGTCTTTAAATAGAGCAATTCTGATCCCAAAGGTCACCTGAGAACTGGAATACTTACGGCAACACTGTGAAATTCATATTATGCTTTGCGAATGATGCACTGGCTAGAGGGCATCTTTTTCAAGGTTAAAGCTAGGCACATCAGTTTTAGAAACACCTCCCCCTCCACTTTTTTTTTTTTTTTTTTTTTACAGCGTCCTACCTCACCTTAGCACAGTTTCCTAACCTCTTTAGAGGTCATGTTCTGCTCCCTTTTCTGACAAAGTAGTAGTCAGATGGGAAATGCGGATTTTTAAAAAAAGATTATTTATTTATTTGAGAGAGTGAGCGAGCATGTGCACAAGTGGGGGGAGGGGCAGAGGGAGTGGGAGAATCTCAAGCAGACTCTGCACTGAGCATGAAGCCCTACGCAGGGCTCATCCCACAACCCTGAGATCATGACCTGAGCCGAAATCAAGAGTCAGGTGTTCAACCGACTGAGCTACCCAGGCACCCTGATTCTTGTTTTTTTTTTAAAGATTTTATTTATTCATTTGAGGGAGAGAATGGGAGAGAGAGCAGGAGAGGGGGGAGGGTCAGAGGGAGAAGCAGACTCCCTGCTCAGCAGGGAGCCCTGTGTGGGGCTTGATCCCGGGACTCCAGGATCATGACCTGAGCCGAAGGCAGTCGCTTAACCAACTGGGCCACCCAGGCGCCCCTGATTCTTGTTTTTTAAGATGGGGAGAAGAAGAGAGAAAATCTTAAGCAGGCTCCATGCCCAGCCCAGAGCCCGACTTGGGGCTCAATCTTACGATTCTGAGATCATGACCTGAGCCAGAATCAAGAGTCAGACACTTAACTGACTGAGCCACCTAGGCACTCCCCCCCCTTTTTTTTTTTTTTTTTAAGATTTTTATTTATTTTTTGACAGAGATAGAGACAGCAAGAGAGGGAACACAAGCAGGGGGGAGTGGGAGAGGGAGAAGCTGACTCCCGGCTGAGCAGGGAGCCTGATGTGGGACCTAGGATCATGACCTGAGCCTAAGACAGACGCTTAACAACTGAACCACCCAGGTGCCCCTAAAGCATAACTTTTTAAAATTAAAAATTGAGGTGCCTGCCTGGATCAGTCAGAGCATGTGACTCTTGATCTCCGGGTCATGAGTTTAAGCCCCATGTTGGGTATAAAGCTTACTTTATTTATTTTTAAAGATTTTATTTGACACAGAGAGACACAGCGAGAGAGGGAACACAAGCAGGGGGAGTGGGAGAGGGAGAAGCAGGCTTCCCGCAGAGCAGGGAGCCCGATGCAGGGCTCGATACCAGGATCCTGGGATCATGACCTGAGCTGAAGGCAGATGCTTAACGACTGAGCCACCCAAGCGCCCCTAAAGCTTACTTTAAAAAAAAAAATTGAGTTTCAATAACTTTTGAGGAACAGTAACTTTGTCTGTATTTGTGTAGAAAAATATACGTTTTGGGCGCCTGGGTGGCTCAGTTGGTTAAGCGACTGCTTTCGGCTCAGGTCATGATCCTGGAGTCCCGGGATCGAGTCCCGCATCGGGCTACCTGTTCAGCAGGGAGTCTGCTTCTCCCTCTCCCCCTTCTTGTGCTCTCTCTCTCTCTCACTCTCAAATAAATAAATAAAATCTTAAAAAGAAAAAAAAAGAAAAATATACGTTTTTTAAAAATGCAAAGGAGAACAAGAGTGTACAGTGAAAAATCTTATTCCCAACCCAACTCCTGCTCAGCAGCGTTCTATCCTTTTAGATACCACGTGTATCTAGCCAATATTCTCCAACAGTAGCATTCTACACACTGTTCTGTATCTTGCTAGTTTTCATTTAACAATATATCCTAGAGATTGGTCTTTAACATATAGAACTACACTTTGGTCTTTTTAAATGACTGCGTAAAATCAGTGTATTAATATTCTATTTTTATTTAATTGACTAGGGTCTTAAGAATGGACATTTAGGTTCTCTTTTTATTTAATTAACTAGGGTCTACAAATGAACATTTATGAAGGAGACAGTATTAGAGTTAGAATCAGTATTAAAATTAAGGAAAAGATCAATCAAACCTATATAACCCAGACCTCAAAACACTGGACCACAAAGCGCAAATATCTTGAAATTTCTTCTTTATAAATACATTTACTAAACAAAGAAGGAAACAAAATATTCAGGAGCAAAGCTCAGTTATTGCTTTAAAAATATGAACTATTTTAGGGGCACCTGGATGACTTAGAAGATCATGTGACTACTGAATTCAGGGTCATGAGTTTGAGCCCCCTGTTTATGTGGAGGTTACTAAAAAAATAATAAGCTTTTTTAAAAAAAGATTTTATTTATTTTTTAAAAAGATTTATTTATTTGACAGAGAGAGACAGTGAGAGAGGGAACGCAGGGGGAGGGGAGAGGGAGAAGCAGGCTTCCCGCGGAGCAGGGAGCCTGATGCAAGGCTCAATCCCAGGACTCTGGGATTATGACCTGAGCAGAGGGCAGACACTTAACGACTGAGCCACCCAGGCGCCCCTTAAGATTTTATTTATTTATTTGACAAAGAGAGTACAAGCAGGGGGCAGAGGAAAGGGAGAAGCAGGCTCCCCGCTGAGCAGGGACCCCCGACATCGGGCTCAATCCCAGGACCCTGGGATTATGACCTGAGCCAAAGGCAGACACTTAACTGACTGAGCCACCCAGGCGCCCCCAAATAATAAACTTTAAAAAAGAAAAATATTAAAAAATACATGAACTATTTTAACTATGCTGGTAAGTTGTTTTTTAAAAGACTGAAGAAAAAGATTACTATAAGTCAATAACTGAGTCGAGGTGCCAACATTAGAGACATTATCACAAACTAAACAAGGAAATTTCTGACTATTAATAAAACATTTTCTAGGGGCGCCTGGGTGGCTCAGTCGATTAAGCGTCTGCCTTCAGCTCAGGTCATGATCCTGGAGTCCCGGGATCAAGCCCCACACAGGGCTCCCTGCTGAGCAGGGAGTCTGCTTCTCCCTCTGCCCCTTACCCCCCTCGTGCTCTCTCTTGCCCTGTCTCTCAAATAAATAAAATCTTTAAAAAAACCCAAAACAACAACACCAAAAAACCAAAACATTTTCTAGTTGCTATTTTTTTTTCTATTTGGTATTGCTTTGATTACAAAAATGCACTTAAGTGGAAGGCTGATGTTCCAAGTAAAACAATACTTTAAAGATACAAAAAGGTATCTAAACTCAGTTTCCTTAACAGCACGTACTTTGTAAGCTATAGATTTCAGGATGTAACTGGGGAAGTATTATGATAATCTTTTTTTTTTTTTGTAATTTTTTAAAGCGTATGTGTACAACCCAGCTCTGCCAATTGTTAGCTCAAATTCAGGGCAAACACCCATTTTAAGATTCATCTCAGAAATAAATCATATAATCTGTAAGGTTACTTCTAACTCTAAAATTCCGTAACTATTTGTATTTCCTTAGATGCATGCGACTTGATTTCTTTGCATTTTAGCTATGTAAATCAATCAGGAAACATGCATAGTAAATAAATGTCTTGGTCCCACTGACAAGCAGAAAGGAACACACACACATTTTAGGAATATATATGTATTTTAAAGGATTCAATAGTACTTCAGTAAGCAAAATCAAAGCATGGATACAGGATGAGAAGAAATACCTTAAGTTATAGTCAACACAGATTAAGTTACTTAAAGACTTAAGTTTGGGTTTATATACATAACATGTTACAGCATAAAAGCACACCCAACTTGTTCTCTTAAGGTACAAGTTAAATATATATTTGTTGAGTGGTATCATCTCTGGGGGTCTATATATTGGTTGTGAGTGGAGATTCCAGGTTTCCTTGGGTCTCTCTCAAGGGCTCATCTCCCTCCTTCAGTACTTCTCTTCCCGTTTTCCTTCTTACACAGAACTGCCATTCTTAAATTTAATATCCAATTTTCACCACTTGCTCATGTCACATGGTTCCTTGAAATGTTATTGTCCAAGAACTGACATGTATTTTTTATAACAAGCAGAAGCCAAAAGATGTAGACATCACACAATTTATTTATTTATTTTATTTTAAAGATTTTACTTATTTGACAGAGAGAGACACAGCAAGAGAGGGAACACAAGCAGAGGGAGTGCGAGAGGGAGAAGCAGGCTTCCCACAGAACAGGGAGCCCAACACGGGGCTCAATCCCAGGACCCTGGGATCATGACCCAAGCCGAAGGCAGACGCTTAACCACTGAGCCACCCAGGCGCCCCGACATCACACAATTCAATGGTTATTTAAAAAGTAGAAAACAATAAAACTGAAAAAACTGAGGGTTAGCCTCAGTGGGGGGATGGGTTAGCCTGGTGATGCGTATTAAAGAGGGCACGTTCTGCATGGAGCACTGGGTGTTATGCACAAACAATGAATCATGGAACACTACATCTAAAACTAATGATGTAATGTATGGTGGTTAACATAACAATAAAAAATTTTTAAAAAAAGAAAACAATAAAAATTCAGTTGCCAACTTAGAGGATTTTATACATCAAGTGTTCTATTTTATTTCTATGGTCTGAAATTTATTTCTCACTCAAGAAAACAGATTCATTTCTAAACATTTATTTTATCTTTCTTTGCTGGAAACAGAAGAAACATTTTTTTCTTTGACAAAATTGTCCTAGAACAAAACAAATGCTTTTCCAAATAGAGCACAAGTCTTTCCTAAATGTCACTGTGTGATAATTCAGATATAGTAGCAGTCTTTAAAGTTTCATAAAAGCGACTGTTAAGATGGCGATTTGGGCTGTTTTGCAGATGATCCATCTGAGTTAGTTCTATCATCAGTGTTATTTTCATCTTCTGCATCATCTTCATCATCACCTTTTAAAATAAATATTTGTTGTATGACAATATGTTCAGTGGTTCAAAGAAATAAGATTGCTAAAATGGTTGATAATGAGATCATTTCAATTTTAAGGATTAATAAAATCATGCATACAACAGACTCAAAGTATGTATGGTTAAAAAGATTTCAAGAATTTTGGTGTTTAAAATCTTTTTTTTTTTTTTTTAAGACTTTATTTATTTATTTGACAGAGAGAAACACAGCGAGAGAGGGAACACAAGCAGGGGGAGTGGGAGAGGGAGAAGCAGGCTCCCCGCTGAGCAGAGAGCCCGATGTGGGGCTCGATCCCAGGACCCTGGGATCATGACCTGAGCCGAAGGCAGACGCTTAACGACTGAGCCACCCAAGCGCCCCTTGGTGTTTAAAATCTTATCACTTTTTTTGAGATATAATTCATAGACCATAAAATTCACTCTACAATTTATTGATTTGTAGTATACTCCCTAGGTTGAGCAACTGTCACTACTATTTAATTCTAGAACATTTTCATCATCCCGGAAAGAAATCTCACACCCATTAACAATCACTTTCCATTCCCCTTAGCCCTTGGCCACCTCTAATCCACTTTCCATCTCCATAGATTCGTCTATTCTCGACATTTCATATAACTGGAATCATAATATATGTGGCCTTTTTGTCTGCCTTCCTTCACTCAACATGTTTTTAAGGTTCATTCATGTTGTAGTGTTTATTGGTACTTCATTCCTTTTTATTGTTGAATAATATTCCATTGATGGATACACCATATTTTATTTATCCACTCATCAGGTGATGGACTTCTGTGCTGTTTCCACTTTTTAGCGATTATAAAATAGTGCTGCTATGAAAATTCACGAATAAGTTTTTATGTGAACATATGTTTCCAGTTCTCTTTGGAGAACTAGGAATGGAATGAGGAGATCCTAGGAGTGGAATTCCTGGGTCATACGATAACTTTATGTTTAACTTTTTGAGGAGCTGCCGAACCGTTTTCCAAAGAAGGTATATCATTTCATATTTCCACCAGCAATGTATGAGGGCTCAATTTCTTCACATTCTAGCTAACACTTGTTATTGTTCTTTCTGATTATAGTCATCCTAGCGAGCATGAAGTGGTATTTTATTGTGGTTTTCACTAGCATTTTTCTTTTTTTCTTTTTAAAGATTTATTTATTTATTTATTTGACAGAGAGAGACATAGCGAGAGCAGGAACACAAGCAGGGGGAGTGGGAGAGGGAGAAGCAGGCTTCCCGCTGAGCAGGGAGCCTGATGTGGGACTCGATCCCAGGACCCTGGGATCATGACCTGAGCCGAAGGCAGACGCTTAACGACTGAGACACCCAGGCGCCCCATTAGCATTTTTCTGATGGCCAATGATGCTGAATATTTTTTCATGAGCTTACTGACCATTTCATGAGCTTACTGAGTATCTCTTCATGAGCTTACTGGAGAAATGTCTATTCAAATCCTTTGCACATTTGATAACTGGATTACTTGTAATCCAATTTCAGCACTTAGTACTTTTTAGAGTTCTATCACTTTTCTTTAGTAATTGTTGTAATTTTTAAATTTTGTACATTTGTTGAGATAGAACTCATATAACACAAAATGCACCATTTCAATCTCATTACTTTTAACAAAGGAAATTCAAACCTAAGCTTTATGGGGTCGTCATTTAATATACACAAAGATGTCCTCCAATACAAAGATATTACTGACCTGCCATTCAGAGAATAGGTGTCAGTTATTTTTCCAAAAAGTAATGATATTTTAAGAAATGGCTCTAGCTATACTCATCCTTATTCCAATGATAACACTTTCAACAGATTAGAGAAGTATTTCTGGAGCCAAGAAACAGGACTTCACTTTGAACGTATGTGGCAACACCCAATTAACATATTCATGGAACCAATCTATTGTCTGAACTCAGAGTAATGGTCTGAGTTTACATTATCTGGAACTATCAAGATGTAAACAAGATGGGGGAAAAAAAAAAGGTACAGTACCATTTAAGCCCCTCTTCAAAGGAGTTAAGTCCTGACTCCAATATTTAATTCTTAGGTTCTTCAGCTCAGGGCAGAAAATGTACCTACCTCTTTTTGTATTCACTTGAGTTTCATATTTCTCCTTTCAAACTGTACCTTCTAAAATGGGATATGGGAAAGGAGTCCCTGGGAGTTAGGACTCCTTAAACTGAAATCTTCAGAACCTATTCGGCGATAGATGGCAATCTTCCTAACATGTCTGTAATGTCAACCCTGGTAATACTCCATTTTCATCCTTCAACCCCCCCCAGCTCAAAAGTCATGCCCCCTCTCTGAAGCCTTCCCGGGTCCTCTGAGTTTGCAATAATTACAGAGGGCCCTGAGGTCGTACTTCCAGTCTGTAATAAGTGTTGGCTTGTCTAACCCCCAACAGCCTGAGAGTTCCACAAGGCCAGGACCTGAGCGGCATTCACCTCATTCTTTCTCAAGAGCACAGCCCAGTGCCTGGCACAGAGTACTAGGCATTCAGCACGTTTTTTGTGATATAAATGGAAAGACAGTCGTGAAAACGCTTAAGTAGAAGTAGCCCAGATAATACGGCGGTAAGTGCCAACAATTTTTAGCTGGATTCTTCTTCCCCCCGAGGCTTTCTCCAAGTCGGCCCCCCTACCCGGGCTCCCCTGCCCCGCCCTCCTGTCGCTCCAGCACTTTCTCAGGGCTCACCGTCCATGGCCTCTTCTGGAGTCGCCACGTCCCAGTCTTGCGCTTCCTGCTGTACCAGGGGGTCGAAGAGCTCGGTCACCAACTCTCTCATCTGGGCCACACCAGACAACAGGCCCTCGAAAGGGTCCGCGTCGCTCGGCGCCTCACAGGGCGCCCGCAGCTGCTGCTGCTGCCCATCCACCCCGAAGTACTCGGCAAACAACTCCATGACGACCGCTGAGCTTCAACGGCGAGCGACAGGGAAGGGCCACCCGGAAGCGGAAGTCAGCACGCGGCGGGCGCAGGCGCGTGCAGGCCGGCGCAGGCGGGAGGAGGGAGAGGAGTGACTTCCGTTTGTCGGAAGTCGCTCCTCCTCCTTCCTTCTTTTCCCTTCTTTGGGATTGGTTCTTAGCACTGGGCCCCGCCTCCTCCGGCCACGCCTCTCGCAGCCGCTTTTCCCGCCTCCGCCGGGCCGAGCCGCGGTCCCGCTGACAGTTGAGGATGGCTGGGGCGGAGGGGTCCGCTGGACGGCAGTCGGAGCTGGAGCCCGTGGTATCGTTGGTCGACGTTCTAGAGGAGGACGAGGAGCTGGAGAACGAGGCGTGCGCCGTACTGGGCGGCAGCGACTCCGAGAAGTGCTCCTACTCGCAGGTGGGCGCGCGGCCCGGGCCTCGCCTGCCCCGGGCTCCCGCCGAACCTCGGGTTCCCGACCTGACTTGCCCTATTCCCGCCTGCGCGGCCCGGCTCCCCCGTGGTGGTCCGGGGCCGCCGTTCGTGGTAGGCTTCCCCGTCCCAGGCCCAGCTGCCCTTAAACCTCAGCCTCCTGGGTCCTCCTTCTTAGCCTGTAGCCAGCAGGGCCCCCCTCCTTCCTCGGTCTTCCTTCGTCCGGTCTCTCAGGATTCTCCAGGCTTTGGCCCTGGGGCCCCTGCTCTTTCCTTCCTCTCCCGTCTCTCCTCGGAGCCTCGGCTGCTTTTCAGAAACTGTCCCCGTGACCTCTCAGATACCGACATCTTTGTCCTTACTTTTCCCATCCTAAGAGTGTTTATTAGGAACCTAATGGGAGAGCCAAAGCAGAGTTAAAGGAGAGAGATCTGGGTTTGAAAATCTCCCCCTGGGCTGGGTTCCTTGACAGCTAATCCTCTACAATGTAGTCTGACAAGTGCTAGCTTGTAGTTTTTTTGGCGAGACGAAGCAAGTAGTGTCTATCTGCAGTCGTCCCCCCCCCCCCGCCCCGCCCCCCGTGGGAATAGACCGGAACCACGACAGCAGGTGGCACTGGCAAAGGAAGGGAGGAGAAGAGAGGATTTGCTTGAAGGGTAAATTTGGCATTTGGAAGACGTTATGAATCAGGATTTGAGGGGGGCGTTGTAGTGTTTGGTGACTCATCCTGTATTTCTAGATACAAAAATGGAGCAAGTTGGGTAGAAGGAATACAGGATGAGAATTGGTAGGAAGAAGAAGGTCACCTAGACTCTGGGGGATGCGCGGAACACTGGGGGATGAGGCGAGAGACTTGGGGCCATTATGTGGTGCGGACTGAGCTCATAATACCAGTTGTCATCGTTGACCGGTTGAGTTTACCCTGCACAGTGGTTAGACTGTTGAATTAACCTGGTATCTGCAGATAGTCCCAGATGTTGGCCGGTATTTTAAAACCTTTGGTCACCACTAAAACAACTTTTTCTCTGCTTTCCTTTTTAAAAAAAAAAAAGTGTGTGTAAGCTTTTCTTGAAATGTAGTTAGCTTTATAAAACGGACTTCCTAAAAATTTTCTTTTTACTGTAGTTAACTGCGTGGAAAATCACACAAGTCATGTCTATGGCTTGGCGAAAAAAGTGAACATATGTATGTACCTACTACCTGCCCCCCCATCAAGAAATTGAACATTATGGGGCGCCTGAGTGGCTCAGTTGGTTAAGCGACTGCCTTCAGCTCAGGTCATGATCCTGGAGTCCCGGGATCGAGTCCCGCATCGGGCTCTCTGCTCGGCGGGGAGTCTGCTTCTCCCTCTGACCCTCCCCCCTCTCATGTGCTCTCTCTCATTCTCTCTCTCAAATAAATAAATAAAATCTTTAAAAAAAAAAAAAAGAAATTGAACATTATGGCATCCCAGAAGCTTCTCTGTCTCCCTCCTTTCTAGAGGAGGGTAACCACTGTCAAGATTTCTAAGTTTTGCCTGTTTTTCCTTCAACTTTTAATTTTGAAAAATTTTAAATCTACAGATAAGTTGAAAGAATAATATTGTGAACACCTGTGTACCTCTTGCAGGTATTCATTTTTTGCCGCATTTGTTTTATCTCTCTTCTCTATATAATACACTTTACTCCCCTGAATCATTTGAAAATAAGTTGCAGACATCATGAAGCTCTAAATATTTCAGCATGCATCTCCTAAAATCAAAAGGATTCTTTTTTTTTTTAAAGATTTTATTTATTTATTTGAGAGAGACAATGAGATAGAGAGAGCATGAGAGGGGGGAGGGTCAGAGGGAGAAGCAGACTCCCCGCCGAGCAGGGAGCCCGATGCGGGACTCGATCCCGGGACTCCAGGATCATGACCTGAGCTGAAGGCAGTCGCTTAACCAACTGAGCCACCCAGGTGCCCCAAAAGGATTCTTTTAATGCATTGATTTTTCTCTTTGGTGGAGTCACAAGTATTTTCCAAAATTGTAAGTGTGATATTGCTAACGTAAACCTATACCCATTCTCCTATATTTTCATGTGTTAAAATGTTGATGCAGCCCAGCTTATTCTTATTTTCAGCTGACTGGGAATTTAAAACTATCATTTTAAGAAAAAATTGTATGAAAATGAGCACTACTATAGGACATATATAGTGATTTGAAGCATGCAGTGGTGTTTTGGTATTCTCCTGTGTAATTATTCTCTCTTTCCCTTTTGGGGCTGTCTTTTAGGGCTCAGTAAAGAGACAAGCACTATACGCCTGTAGTACTTGCACCCCAGAGGGAGAAGAACCAGCAGGAATTTGCCTAGCTTGCAGTTATGAATGTCATGGAAGTCATAAACTATTTGAGCTATACACAAAAAGGTAAAGACAGTCAGGGATTGGCACTGAATGCTTTTTAAATGTTTGGATTCTTGCCCACCTGCACCGTTTTTCTATTTAAAGTAGTTGTGCACTGGTAAAAATGTAATTGTTTTCTATAATATAATTGGAGAGAACAGTTTTTCCAGGGGCCTTTTAAAATAAAATTATTGTATAAACTCAAACTAGTCATCCTTCTCTGCCATTATTTACTTGTGTGTTTGTGTATGTGTGATATAAATATTTGTCTCTGTGCATGTTAATTTTCAGAATTAGTAAATATTTTATTGTTATGTGCTTGGAGAAATTTCAGGTTGGTTACATGAATAGCAACCAAGGCCACTTTTTACATCCTAGAAACCAATTGAAAGGGAAGGGGCTGTGATACTAATTTAAAGAGTAACTCATTAGATTTAAAAGAAAAATTAAAATCGGCTCTTCCTCATTTTTTCCAGAAACTTTCGTTGTGATTGTGGAAACAGCAAGTTTAAAAATTTGGAATGCAAATTATTTCCTGTAAGTAGGCACTGTAACTAAAAATGCATTGAAAATAGCTGAGATTGATATTTGCCAGAGTGGATAAATACTATACATGTTCCAAAAAAGAAGTTCTTATGCTTATTCTTTGCAAGTAGGCAAATCAGTATTAGACTGCATTCTTTTTTTTTTTTTTTTTTAAGATTTTATTTATTTATTTGATAGAGAGAGACTCAGCGAGAGAGGGAACACAAGCAGGGGAATGGGAGAGGGAGAAGCAGGCTTGCCGCTGAGCAGGGAGCCTGATGTGGGGCTCGATCCTAAGACCCTAGGATCGTGACCTGAGCTGAAGGCAGACACTTAACGACTGAGCCACCCAGGCGCCCCTGGACTGTATTCTATTTTTTTATTTTGTTGGAAAACTAACCTGTTCAGAGCCTACATTACAGATTGTAATTAATCTGAAAGATTTTGGTGGGAATGTTCTTTAAAGTAATTCAGGTTTGATTATGTTGGTTGTGCTCATGGTTTAAGGCTTTTAAAGCAAATGGTATGACTTTAAAAACAATAAAAAACTTGTTAGGGGTGCCTGGGTGGCTCAGTCGTTAAGTGTCTGCCTTCGGCTCAGGTCATGATCCCAGGGTCCTGGGATCGAGCCCCACATCGGGCTCCCTGACCAGCGGGAAGCCTGCCTCTCCCTCTCCCACTCCCCCTGCTTGTGTTCCCTCTCTCGCTGTGTCTTTCTCTGTCAAATAAATAAATAAAATCTTAAAAAAAATAAAAATAAAAATAAAAACAATAAAAAACTTGGTAGTGAATGTGAGCTAGATGAACACAGGAGTTTTTCACTGCTTTTTGGCTAATAACTGTAGTTACACAGTAACGTTTACTGAAGTAACCGAAATTAAGTAGAAAGTAGGGGATTTTACATTGTTCAGCCATAATTGCTATTTCCCTCCTTTGAAGGTTATTTTTAGACAATTTCCTTGCCTGCTTTTTACCTTCTTGTAACCTGGGAGCTTTGGCAATCACAGCTGGGCATTAAGAAGTACTTCGAAATTCTAGGCCAATGTTCATTTACATAGGTCGATCATTAATATTTATAATTAACTTTTATCAGCATTTTGTTATGGACATATTTGGTTTCCCCCAATTACTACAGAGAAGGTACAAAAAAATTAATTTTATTTATTCTCTGTATCCTAAAAAAAGTATCCTTTTAATAGGAGTGAATTCTTTTTCTTTGAACTTTGAAAGTTAGAGACCAACTTTTGGGGAGGAAGATATTTAATGTAGAAATTGAATGCATTGACTTCATGCAACAGGAAATTTATGATATTTATATTTCATTATATTCATGTTATTTATTATATCTTACTATATTACACTGATGATGTATTATGAATATGTCATATATATGATATTTGTATGAAATTTATGATAATTTATACTTTCATGATGCCTGAGATTATAGTTAAAATTAGACCATATTATATATTGAAATTAATCTCTTTCAGGACAAAGCAAAGATAAATTCTGGCAATAAATACAATGACAACTTTTTTGGATTGTACTGCATTTGTAAGAGACCTTATCCTGATCCTGATGATGAGGTAAGAGAATTGGAGGTTGATTGGAGGTTAATACCTCTAGCCTTCACTCCTTGGCCTGTTGTCCAGTCTGGATCTCTGTAGCTGTTCAGAGGGGATTTGGGGATTATGAGAGGATTCTAGGTTTATCCTTTCTTAGGAGTCTGGGCTGGAGCTGTAACTGGTACAGATCTCGACTATTCTCAGTCTACACCATGAGAGTGAAATATTGGACAGGACTTTCTCCAGGCCAGCACCTTCTTCCTTCCTCTCTCTCGTTGCCTGCATGCTCCACTCCTCCAAACACTGTCCAAAAAGTGACCTTCAACTTCTTGCTTCCCTGAAAGAAAAGAAATGGGGTGTACAGACTGAATCCTCTTAAAGATTTCAATATTTACAAAATTTTTAAACATTTAAAAAAATTTTTTTTAAGTATACACAATTTAAAAAGAGCTTTTCTTCTTCCTCACTTCATCTTCTTCCTAGATATAACCACTGTTAACACTTTTGGGGGATATGTTTTCAGACCTCTTTCTGTGCGCATGTAAGTGGATGTGTGCTTCAGTTTGTAGTTTCCTTTTAACGAAAGTGAAAATTCAGTACTTTCACTTCTGCAGCTCTTCTCACTTATCACAGACGTCTTTGCATGCAAAACAGCACAAATCCAAATCCACCTGGTTCCAACAGCAGCCCAGTATTCATAATGTGACATGCTGTAAGTTAGTTACCTAAATGTTCTGTCGCAGATTGGTGGTGTCTCATTTTTCAGTATTGTAAAGAAAGTGCAGTGAACATCCTTATACAGTAATATGACCGAGTATAGTCCTGCAGGTATTTATGGATACCCAGAGGTAGAACCAGTGAGACATAGGATATTTACATTTACAGTTGCGATCATGTCTGCCAAAAGAGTTCAGTCACAGACAGTAGGAGATAGTGTGTTTTTCCCCATATTCTTGTCAGGCCTGCATATTAGCTGCCTTTTTAAATTTTGCCATCTTGATAGATGAAGAGCAGTATCTTTTAAAAATTTCCTTTCCCTGATCATGAGTAAGATTATGCATCTTTCATGAGTTTATTGGACATATTTAATAACCTATCTGAATTGACCTTTCATATTCTTGGCTCATATTTTGACTGGCTTTTGTTTGTGTATTTACTGATAGGAAGGAGTGCTTTTATGTTTAGAAAAATTAGGCTTCTGCCTTCTTCCTTGCTTTCTAGTTGTCTTGGAACTGTAATTATTGAACCAAATTATGTAGAGGAACAAGTTGAAAATATCTTTGCGTTAACAAAGATAAAACCTTAAAACTGGATATTTTAAGGTATGGGCTAAGGTGTTATAACACTGTTAAAAGACAAAAATGAGATGCTGAATAAATTGATCAAGGCAGAGAAAGAATAAAACTGCTACATATATATATTTTATATGTGTGTGTGTATAGGTCTATATGTGGGCATATATAAAGATATATATGCTTTTTTCCCCTTTAAGAAGTTATAATAGGGAAAATACAGAACAACATTGGGATATTAATCAGTAGATATGAAAGCCTGGGAATGAAAGGAAAACCATGCCAAAAACAGTCTATGCCCTTTGGTATATCGTTTTCCTGGGGCCAGAATTTAAGTACTTAATTATTTAACTAATTCAAGTTAGGGAAGTTTTGCTGTCCATATTATCAAAAGGCTGTTTATGGTACTTACTTTTCAGTTTAAGTAAAACGAAGGGGTTGAAGAATGTGGGCTTGCCACATTCTACATTGGTCAATTCATCTTAACCTCCCTGGGCCTTAGTTTATGGACAAAATGAGAAGCTGTTACTTACAAAGTTTTGTGAGAGTCAGATGCCAAGTAACGGAAGTGAATGAGCTTTGATGGTTGCTTCCATAGTGCTCACCTCAATGTAAGCCTTCTGCAGACGGGTTCCTGGAGAGTGAGCTTCTCTGGCCCTGTGACCCGCTATTTCTCCCTGTCCCCTTGACTATTGGCACGTGGATAGCAGTCTCACAGAATTGGTAGATAATTATTTAGTATCTGGTTCTACTGTTTGCCAGATTTACTTCTGTGTCCCAGAATTCGCTGTAATCATTAACATGCCAACTGCTTTTCCGTGTTAGATTCCGGATGAGATGATCCAGTGTGTAGTCTGTGAAGACTGGTTCCACGGGAGGGTAAGGAAAGCTTTTACCTTTTAAAGCCACTGTCTTCACAAAAAGAGAAAAGATCTTTTCTTTTTGAATTGTGTTATATTTTACCTTATAATTACTCTTCCAAAAAGAAACCATAAAGATACGATCAGTGTTCTTTTGCAATATTTGTTGATTACATAATGAGCATCTTGGACAGCTTGGAGACCACAAGAAAGATACTCGGTTTCCTGTATTTGCAGCATCTTGGTGCCATTCCCCCCGAGAGTGGCGACTTCCAGGAGATGGTGTGCCAGGCGTGTATGAAGCGCTGCTCCTTCCTGTGGGCTTATGCTGCGCGGCTGGCAGGTATGGGTCCCTCGTGGTGGGGTGCTAAGACCTGGGCTCCTGACATTTCTGTGTTCAGTCCAGAATTTTTGGCAGCTGTTTTTCTTTTTAAGTTAAATTCAGTTAATTAACTTATAGTGTATTATTAGTTTCAGAGGTGGAGGTCAGTGATTCATCAGTCTTATATAACACCCAGTGCTCATTCCATCACGTGCCCTCCTTAATGCCCATCACCTGGTTACCCATCCCCCCAACCCCCTCCCCTCCAGCAACCCTCAGTTTGTTTCCTATGGTTAAGAGTCTTTTAGCGAGGGCGCCTGGGTGGCTCAGTTGGTTAAGCGACTGCCTTCTGCTCAGGTCATGATCCCAGGGTCCTGGGATCGAGCCCCGCATTGGGCTCCCTGCTCAGTGGGGAGCCTACTTCTCCCTCTGCCTGCCGCGGCCCCCTGCTTGTGCTCTCTGACAAATAAATAAAATCTTTAATTAAAAAAAGAAAAAAAAAAGGGCGCCTGGGTGGCTCAGTTGGTTAAGCGACTGCCTTCGGCTCAGGTCATGATCCTGGAGTCCCGGGATCGAGTCCCGCATCGGGCTCCCTGCTCGGCGGGGAGTCTGCTTCTCCCTCTGACCCTCCTCCCTCTCGTGCTCTCTGTCTCTCATTCTCTCTCTCGCAAATAAATAAAAAAAAAATCTTAAAAAAAAAAAAAAAGAGTCTTTTAGCGACTGTTTTTAACGGGACTCAGGTATAGAAAAAGTGTGAGATACCTTCCTTCTCCACAAGGTGCTTATAGATCGGTTGGGAGACAAACAAGAACAAATTTGTACTTAAATAGCATGACACAGAGCCTGGATGAGACCAGAATTAGGGAAAATGGAGGAGGAAGTTTTTGAATCAGACTTTGAAAGATAAATAGAACCAAAATAAGTTGTTCTTAAATAGTAAAATGTTCCCTAAAGGTGAGAAGGGCAAGACATTATGAGGTCAGAGCAGCAGACACTATGAGTAACTGCCACTCAAAAAATAAATTAAGTAACACATTTACATTACCAGTAAAATTTAGTTCATGACCTGAACTGAAACCAAAAGTCAGAAGCTTACCCGACTGAGCCACCCAGGCACCCCTCTTCTCTTTTTAACATTATTTCTGCCTCTATATCCATTCTTTTTCATTTCTTCCTCTCGTAAAGAAAAGCTGGTTGTTTTTTTCAAAACTACCCTACCACCTGTGTTTGCAGTTAAACCTCTTCCCACTGCTTCTTGCTTCCTGAGGTGTCCCACCTCTTTTTACCATCTGCAATGTTTTTCTTTTTCCTTTATATATAAAGTGCTTAAGTAGTGATTGACATTTTAATTTGTTATTTTAATTTATTTATTTTTAAAGATTTTATTTATTTGGGAGAGAGGGACAGAGATCGCGAGAGAGAGCACGAGTGGGAAGGAGAGGGAGAAGTAGGCTCCCCGCTGAGCAGGGAGCCAGATGAGGGGCTCAATCCCAGAACCCTGGGATCATGACCTGAGCCAAAGGCAGACAGTTAACTGACTGAGCCACCCAGGTGCCCCAAAGATGTATTTATATAAGTAATCTCTATGCCTAGTGCGGGGCTTGAACTCATGACCATAAGATCTAGTTGCATGCTCTTCCAACTGAGCCAGTCAGGTTGCCTGTGATTGACATTTTTAAATGAACTGTTCAGGGGTGCCTGGGTGGCTCAGTCATTAAGCGTCTGCCTTTGGCTCAGGTCATGATCCCGGGGTCCTGGGATCGAGCCCCACATCAGGCTCCCTGATCAGCGGGGAGCCTACTTCTCCCTCTCCCACTCCCCCTGCTTGTGTTCCCTCTCTCGCTGTGTCTCTCTGTCAAATAAATAAATAAAATCTTTAAAAAAAAAAAAAGAACTGTTCAATTACTTTGAACTCTGGATTAGGCAGGCATAACCTAAAAAAGAGTTGATAATTCCCTTCTGTTTATTCCAGAGGTTAAGGTTGACATTCTCTTTTTCCAGATTCTGAAATATTTTTTAATCAGACTAAGTGATTTCACTGTTTAATAGACCCCTGGATATGTGTGTGTTTCTGTTCATTGAACCCACAGTAACCAAAGTATCTGCAGAGGATGACGGGTTGGTGCTGAATGTTGATGGAATAGGTGATCAGGAAGTCATCAAACCTGAAAATGGAGATCATCAAGATAGTACCCTCAAAGAGGATGTTCCAGAACCTGGACAGGATGCTGTCAAGGAAGTTAAAGTGGAGCAGACTAATGAACCATGTACCAGCTCTAGTTCTGAATCTGATCTCCAGGTAACATAAGAAGTATGAGCCATAAAAGAAAGTAAGCTTAAGTAAAATTAATGCTGGAAGCTCCGTAGCTTTGGATTTCAGCTGTACCCTTTGCATAAAGAAATTCCTTTCTACAGTCTGAGCTCTGAAAACTGTGATAGTGTAAAAAACACACTTCAAAATTTAATTTTATTTCAGACAGCGTTTAAAAATCAACATCTCAACCTGGAATCACAGGCTGGCTGCAGACTTCAAGAGTTTAATGCTCAGCAGTTTCTAAAGAAAGACACTGCCACCTATTGGCCCGTGAACTGGCGCAGCAAGTTATGTGCCTGCAGAGATTGTATGGTGAGTTCTTGGTCAGGGTCACCGTTACTGTGTTTATTCTGGACCGATGCCTCAGATGGGGCCGTCTGGAAAATATATTGGGGAAAGTGAGGCTAGGACTGTAGAGAACTCTCAAATATTTTATATTAAGGAAATTTATGAAATGCTACTTGCAGTCTGACTGCTTGCAGAAGAAATTCAGAATTACGTAGTACTTTCTATTTACTTATCTTCATTTTGGTGGAAAATAGAAATGTCATAGAATTTGCTTGGAAATAAAAATTGCCTGAAGGTTACAGTGAGTCCGTGGTTTTTAAACAAAGATCTATTTAGACCATGCAATACCTACTGGGAAGTTGGGAGGTTCCTAAAAGAGATTTGGGTAAGAAGACTAAATCACTCAAGCGGTTCTGTACCAAAGGCTCAGGTTTTCTGGCAGTTAATTTAAAAACATTAAATAAATTTTTAGGTGATTCTCATGAAGTTGACTTTCTGAGAAGGACATACAGTTCTAATGGGAAACCGGTTTTATTTTTTGAAGAAAATGTATGGCGAGCTAGATGTCCTGTTCCTGACAGATGAATATGACACAGTTCTGGCTTATGAAAACAAGGGCAAGGTCGACCAGGCAGCCGACAGGAGAGACCCTTTAATGGACACCCTTAACAGCATGGACAGAGTCCAGCAAGTGGAACTTATTTGCGGTAAATGCTGGTTGAACAAAAATTGACGAAGTTCATAAGATTTCCTTCACTCTTAAAATATGTATAGGGAGGACCACTAATACCTGTTGTTTTCATTTAATACAAACAAAGTTTAAAATTGGATTTACAAAGTAGCCTTCAATTACACTTGCCTAATTGTAGTGTTGCCGGGTGTTTAACCATTGTTACCAGGGTCAGAGTTACGTGCTAGAATCGTTACGTGCTTGAGAAACCTTGACGTGTGCTGTTTTGATTCATGGTAGATGTATGAATAAAGAGTAATAGAAAATCGATATCTTTTTCCATCCATTGAAATAGTTTTCATTGAACATTATGGGTCCTCTTTTTGACAGTCGTTCAGGTTGCTCCAGGAAACCACCAGAGGGGAGAATATCCCTAAGCCCTTCATGGCAGGCCTTTACAGATTTTCCCCCAGCATGCCCAGCTGACTTTGGTCATTTCCATCCCAGCCGGTCTCTGCTCGATGCCACCACCTTGGTGGCGTGATCATTTCTGTCTTTTATTTTTAACTGTTTGATGAATTTCCTTTGCCTCTATTAGACTAAAAGCCTTTTGAGGATGGAGGCTGCATCTGAAAGATTTTTGTAGGCCTCAGGGTGCCTCATATATAATAGAAACTATTAAGTGAGTGAATGAGTTTTAAAACTTAATGTTTGACAAGTCCAAGATTATTTCAACTACTAGGATTCCAGAGAGATAGGAAGCCCTTTAAAAAATTCTTAGCTAATCTTTTTGGGCCTGAGGATTTTTTTTTTTTTTTGAGTTTTTTGTTGTTGTTGTTGTTGTTTGTTTTTTAAAGAAGTAGGGTGCTAGTTATCAAAATGAAAGAACTTGGGAGAAATTGGCAACACGTTTCTTTTTTTTTTTTTTTAATTAAGTTATTTATTTTAGAGAGAGAGAGTATGAGCAGGAGGGGTAGAGGGAGAGGGAGAGAGAATCTCAAGCGGACTCTGTGCTGAACGCAGAGCCTGATGCGGGGCTCGATCCCAGGACCCTGAGATCATGACCTGAGCCTGAAACCAAGAGTTGGACCCTTAACCGACTATGCCACCCAGGCGCCCATGGGAGCAAGTTTCTATGCATGCTTCGAGAAAAGTTTAAATTATTAATCTACTCAAGTGTTAGTGGGAAAGAAGTACTTTGTTTCTAAAAGCAAATGACTTGTCTAAAGTTTACTACCTTTTTTGTTGTTTTGATTTAGAATACAATGACTTGAAGACTGAACTTAAAGACTATCTCAAGAGATTTGCTGATGAAGGCACGGTATGTTGAGTTAAAGAACTTTAATCGTAGCCCTGGATGTTCTGAATAAACTATTTTCTTGGATGAAGAAATGACCGTGTATCTTAAACTGGATACTTGGGTGGTGAATGCAGGCAGAACTAAGGGAAATCAGTGAGAGGTGGGGAAAGAAGGGCCTGGCCATGCTGGGAGTCCTTTTCAGCCCTGCCTCGGAGGGAATGAGGGACGGAGCGGCCACACACAGTCTGGAGAGAGTTCGAATAGCTGAGGAGCAGGCCAGGACGTCAACCATCCTGATTCTGCCCATCCTGACATTCAAGCAGAGATCCTTGGAGGAGGAAGGAGAAATGATCAGGCAAGGAAAAACTAATGCCAGACCCCTCTTTTTGGATTTTGGATTCTATAGTTTAGAATAAAAGAACTTCAGAATTGGGGCTAGAACATTTTTCTTGCTAGTAAGAGAGACTATATACTTTTAAGGGTGACACTGATTCTAAAATGTGTAATATTTAAAATAGTCTTCCAGATGAATTTACAAATACTTCCTAGCTCTTTACTGTTCATACATTTGTGACAGAATGGTTTTCTGAAATACGTTTTCTATCCTCCACAGGCAGATATAAAACAAAATTTAACTTTTTTGTTGGCCTAAGACTGTCCTTATGGACGGTTTGCTCTGCTGTGTCCAGACACAGAAATCAAGTCAGGTGTGTTTCTGGCCACTGCTGAGGAAGTGTGCTGAGACTTGCTCTCTTGGGAGGAGTCTTTGCCAGCCTGCTAGAGACCACTTTCTCCTCACTCTTAAAAGTGGCAAGAACTTGGAGCTCCTGCATATCTGGACAGGGTCACAGTGCTGCTTTTCTGCAAAATGAGTTGTAAAGTCAGAAGTTAAAAGTTTTCTATGTAGTAGTATTCTCATTTCGTAGAGAATGTTCTTCATTCTCAGCCTCCTGCCTCTCAGCAGCACTTTAACTACAGTTATTCCTGTTCCTCTGGTTAACGTAGACTCACACTTCTCTCTTGCTAGAACTGAGAATGTTCATGGGGCTCCTAGGTGGCTCAGTCGGTTAAGCATCTGACTCTTGGTGCAAGTCTTAATCTCAGGGTCATGAGTTTGGGCTCCACGTTGGGCTCCATGCTGGTTATGGAGCCTATTTAAAAAAAAAACAAAAACAATGAAGAACGTTCACAGTTGTAACTATTTTAACCTTGGAACTTTTTTTATTTATTATTTATAGTTAACACACTATAATATAATATAATATTATATTAGTTTCAGGTGTCTCTTAACCTCTGCACTGTTAATGGACATTTGAGGTCTTTCAAACGTGTCAAAGCGTGTGTGTTCATGAGTCTCATCTTGTCCCTTCTGCTCTTGTGCGGTTTGTGGTCACAAGGCTCTTTATTGATTTTATTACACACACTTGAAATCACGTAAAAGAAAGAACAAGGAATTTTATTCGAAGTCTTCACCTGTAGCCTCAACATACGGAGCTTTGTCATCACTAGGACCGCTTTTTATGAGTCTAACATTTTTTTATCTGATGTGATGATTTAAAAAGACAGAAAATATTTTTTATTGTTTGTTCCATGACATTAGTAACTAGATCTTTACAAGAACAAGTAAGAACCTTAAAAAAAAACCAAACGAATAAGAACCTTAAGCTGCAGTAAGGTTAATCTGCTTTGGTTGTATTTGTACAGATAAGAAGTTCTAGATGTTCTCAGATGAGGAACTGCCTTTCATTTTATGTTTGTGTCTAAGTATAAAAGAAAGAACACTTAGGAACTACAAAATGTATGAGAAAAACCAATAAAATGATTTATTATTGATCCCCAGTATTTATTCTTTAGCATTTTTACTCTGCATGTTGGCTGTGACCATTTGAGGGTCTAGAAGCTTAAAATTGCACACTCTATTTTCGTGCTGTTAGGTCACCTCTCCCAACATCCTTGCAGGAAAATTTCTTTTATTGCCTTTCGGTGTTTAGTATTGGTGATCCACCGTAGGGACAGTTCCTTCAAATTGGAATTTCCAAGTGTCCTATATGTTAGCATTTTGTAAGGGTGAATTTCCAAGCCATTCAGCAAATACAATAGAGCTTTGAGTTTCAGCGTCTCGAGTGGATTAGCCACGCAGATCTTGCATCTGTTATGGGTTCTGATTCTTCACTGGTTGACCAGCTGTTTCACCCTTGGTGCTTGTGAAGCTGGTGTATCAGTTACTAGTCTGTGTTGTTCTTCCCTTTAGAGGACTAATAAGTATCTTACCTTACCCCAAGGAAGTCCTCCAAGTTGGCATGGCTGTGTACGTTAGCAGCACTTACCCTTGGGGAGAGAGGCGGAGGGTTTCACTTTATACGCAAGGATTTATCCACTTTCTTACCTTCTCCCCCTCTCTCCCTCTTGCTTACCTGCATTCCCCAGGCTTTCTTTCTCTCTTTCTCTTTCCCTCCCTCTCCCTACCCCACCGTCATTCCTTCATAACAATATGTTACCTTTGTAATTAAAAAGTAAATTCACAAACCTGTCTGTTTTGATGGACTTCAGGGGGCAGTTAGGTTAGATCAGCTGGAGGTCAGATCAGCTGGCTAGACATTCTTGGGGTGAGCAGGGACTCCTTCCAGGTGGTCCCACTTTACTTTTTCATCCATATTGTCCCTTTGTCTTATTTTCTTATTTCTAACATTTTACTTTGCTAATATCATAAACACCTCTGTATGATGCTCTAATCCTTTTTCCAATGAAATGCAAGATAAATTTCTCCTTGCATAAAATGGATATTCCATTTACTAAGCGTAGTGCTTCTTTATTTTTGGCCAATTATTCTTTTTATGTGTAGCACACATTTCTAATTTTGGACTCATGAAGAGGGCAGAGTATTTTTTTGGTAAAGAAGAAAACACAAATCTCAAGGCAAAACAGACTTTGTTTTCTTTGGGCACTCACACAGAGCTCAAGGACATTCCCAAGAGACAGCTGTGGTCACAAGAGAGGGCAGTGGGCTTGGGGGACCTTTGGGTGCTCAGTGTATGCTGACTCTGCCCCTTTCTTTTCAACAAATGGTTTGTGGTTTGGTTTGGTTTTTTTAAGATTTTTATTTATTTGAGAGAGAGAGAGAGAGCACGAGCGGGGGGAGGGACAGAGGGAGAAGCAGGGTCCCCGCTGAGCAGGGAACCCAACGTGGGGCTCGATCCCAGGACCCTGAGATCATGACCTGAGCCGAAGGCAGACGCTTCAGCGACTGAGCCCCCCAGGCACCAGCAACTGATGTTTATTAAGAACTTACTTAAGGCAGTATTCTTAATAAGAGGCGGTGTTTTATCGGCATCACGTCTGATCTGGTCTGGTCTTCCAACGACGCCGTTAGATAGGTGCTGCTTTTATCTCATTTCGTGGGAGGAAGCCCAAGTGGGCCCTGCTCTGCTCTTCTTCTTGGCTGTGTGGCCCCGAGCAGGCCCGCGGCTGTGAGACGGAGGCTGTAATCAGTTCCACATTGAAGGCGTTCTCACCAGCCGCCTCGCTTGCCTCGTTTGTGCAGATCATGACCAGTTATCGCTGTTCCGGAGCGCAGAGCCCCTTCCTAATGTGTGCTTCTCACCAACAGGTTGTGAAGAGAGAGGACATCCAGCAGTTCTTTGAAGAGTTTCAGTCAAAGAAGAGAAGACGAGTGGACGGCATGCCGTACTACTGTAGCTAGACGGAGGATGGCGCCTTGTCTCGGCCCGGCCTCCGCAGAGGCCGCTTACTGTGCCAGGAATAAAAGGGGCGCATCGCACACCTGGTCCTGTTCTGGCCTCTCCTTGGAGACGCCTCCCCTCCGGCCTTGAGCTTCCTTTCCTCCTCAGCCACAGTAGCCACAGTATGGATGCTCATTTCACAACCCGCACCCTCCGACTCCGCAGACCGCAGGCCTGCCACCCGACTACCAAATAACCCGCAGGGTGTTTGCCTCGAGGTTTTAAGCAGTTTGATTTGGTTTTGAGAAAGTAAACTAGTTTCTTTGCTAATGATTTGTTCTTTAACCCCTGAACGTGTCTCCCATGGCACAGAGCTGCTGTGTCCCGGGCCCTGCTCTGCGGGGCGTGGCAGGAGCCTTCCTCCTGCCCGCCAGAACCCCCCCTAGGTCGCTCACCCCTCTGATCATGGTGCCTTGGGTCGGCGCTTCCTCAGGCCTGGTCTGCCTCTTCTCCCACATCCCTGCTTTCTCCAGTGTGGTCAGCGCGCAGCGGCGTCTCGAAACTTGCTTCTTCTGGGCCCAGCCTCCAGTGGAGCCAAGGGCCGATGGTTTTCTGGGCTGGATGTCTGTCGTAGGCAGGGAGGCTGGCCAGTGGCAGGATCGAGGAAGCCAACCTTTGTTAGGACTTTTACTAATAAATTGCAAGTGAAACTTCGTTCACAGTTCTCCTGGCATCCTAGAACTTCAGTACTGTAGTGCTCGCGGGGCTTCCTGGACGAAGTCCCTCCGCCTAGAAAACAGACCGGGTACTACCCTGTGAAATCTGGCTGGTTTACAAAGTCCTCTGGATTTCTTTATATTATCAGGGATATTCGTAAGCATATAGTAAAAACGGACCTATTTTGATACGGTTCTGTTATGAGAGTTTTCTTAGACCCCAGTAAATTATTATTTCCCCCTTCAAATCTGTGTTGAAGAAGAAAGATACTGGTTTAGCTTACTTGTAGCGAGCAGGGCAGTGAGTGCCCTGTTCCGGAAGAGGCAGGCGGTGTGTTAGAGATTCCAAAGGAGGCCCGAGGCTGCACGAATGACGAGCTTTATGTAAATAAAAGTTAACGTCCACAGCTGGTTCTCTAAGGACCATGAGATCTGCTTTTGAAGAACCTTGTGGACGGTTGTATAAAACCCCATATTTGAGGGGAAGTCCTTTCAGTTGGTATGAAATCTCTTGATGGCCCCCCGTCGATGTGGAAAATACCCCTTTAATGAACACAGAGCCCTTGGTTGCTCTCCCTCGGGAGCGACACAGTCACTGCCCACCATAGATGACACGCTTTAAGGTATGGGACTCTAAGCATCGGAGGCTTTGGGGCCACAGGGTTGCATTCCTTTCCCTGTGTGGGTCCAGTGGCGGCCAGTACCAGCCCCTGGATGAGATGAACTCGGCCCAGAGACCAGCAGGGCCTCAAACGGTCCAAGCCCTGGTTTTCCGCACCAAGCCTCTTAATTCCAGGTCCCCGCCAGGAGTGCCGTGTGGAGCTAGAAGGGCCTGTGGCCGCAGGAGATGCTTGCGCGCCCTGAGCTGGTCCCTGTAGAGAGGCTAGGGTGCCAAGCTCGGGGCATCTCTGAGATGGTGAACAGGCCCCAGCTTGGGAGCTCTCGTCCGAGTCTGAGGACTTCTGCTCGCCCCGTGCAGGCTTGCGCCAGGCCTTGCGGTGGCCTGCAGGGTACCAGCTTCCCCGGCGTCGGCTCGAACTGCCACAAGGTTCCGGGCTCCCAGGACCGGTCAGGGCCGCGCCTCGGAGGCTGCGCGGACCCAGGCAGCACAAAGTACACGTCTCCCAGGGCAGAAGGGCTCCTCTAGAAAGGTACTGATCCTTCTTTTACATTAACCAGAAAACCTCTTTTTTTTTTTTAACCTATGTTCACAACCAGTTTTCTTATTGACCGCACGGACTGTCTCTTCTTGGGGAGACGGATTTTGGCCAACATGTGGCAGTTGACATAAATGCATGTTTTATGCAAAACAAGAATATGGGATTAGTTGCTTTTAAGGAACTTGGCCATCGTATGTGCGTTTTTGTAGAATTGTTACTGGACTTACAATGATATACTTCAATCAGGTTTCTGTAAAATTTAAATAAAACCAGTTCAACAAAATGGTGGCTTTACAGGTTGTTTTTCATCCTATTTATATGTGCACAGCCCCGCGCGCCCCCCTGTCTTATAACAACACAGGTTATAAGAGAAATGAATATAATGGGAGTATTCTAGCAGCCGTTCCTGCCCTGGAGTCCTGCTCAAGCAGAGGGACTGGTTAACTTCTCTTCTGCTGTTCTAGGAGATGTGGCCTGATCTGAGGTCCACCAGCGGGGCCCCTGCACCCACCCTGGCTTTGCAACCCCTCCTGCAAGGGAGGGTCTGTGATTCCCACTGGGGCCTCGACGAGCAGGGGAACAAAGAAAAGGGCTTGGGTTGTGACCGATGGCAATGTGTTCAGGGACTGCTCCGTGTGGAAGGAGAGAGGCCAGGAGCCCACGGTCTGGGGAAAAGTTGGGGTCGCTATTATTTCAAAAGTAAACATGAAAACAAAGCTAAAAGCCAACGTAGAGGCCCATCTTTGGCCTCATCCCAGCTCTTGCCGCCGTGGGAATTATCCAGACATGTGGTCATCAGCATGGCACGCTAAGCTCAGGTGAATGAAGTGCTGTCTACAGCCCCGAAGCTGCCCACAAGTCTGAAGACTCAGGCTTCTATCATCCTCAATGCCAGGAAAGCTGCAGTTCTCCCAGCTCCCGGAGTAAAGGACCTTGGTGGGGCGGGAGGAAATTGAGAGCCATCCAAGTACTGCAGGGCCTTGGCCGTGACCTAGTTGGGCTTCCCAGTGAAGAGGAGTGTGGTCTGGGAAACGTGGGAAGTACAGGAAACCAACCCAGTTCCCAGGGGCCAGTGAGGCTGTCTCCCAGTCAGGTCACCTCGAAGTGGCTGCTGGAGGCATGCCTTGGCCTGAGGAGGCAGGCAGCATTTGGCCCTGGGCCAAAGCCAGATGTACCTCACTTGCCCCCCTCCCCCCCAAACCACTGGGCATCAGATAGTGTGTGTCCCCTGCTTACAACCACAGGATCCCTAGATTGGAAGGGACCTGAGAAGTCACCCAGCCTCCCCTTCTGTCAGGACAGGAGGCTCTCCCTCAAGGATGAGCCTCACAGGCGACCTGTGCTGGTCTTGGCCACTTGGCTCCCATGTCTCCATGTTGTTGGGGGCAGTGCCCCAACTTTCAGTGAGCTCCCTGCCCCGCCACTTCCCTGCCATGTGATTTGAGGGGCACTGACCATGCTGCTCCCGGCCGCCGGCTTCTATCTTGTGAGCACCGGAAGGGTCAGCCTTTGGAGGGAGTCGACACCGTGGAAGGCAAAGGGAAGAGAAAGATTCGGTGATTCTGACATCGAGCCACTGGATTAAGCCTTGCCTGAAGCTTGTGCCGCCGGCAGACTTTTCTGCAGCAGAGAACACTTCCATGGTTCACTTGGAGCGACAGAATGCTCGCTGCCTCACAAGGCACCCATCCCCTTCCTCCCAGTCCTTGATGTATTTTCCTGAACACAAAGGCCAGTTGCTGCTTCTGGACTTTTCCATTGGCCTCCCATCCTCATCTTCGGTCTTCTCCCAGGGATTTCTCTAGCTGGAGCAGGAGAGCTGTTCACGGCGCTCTCGGGCACCTGGCCTGGCAGCTCTGCCCTGACTGCCCCACCTGGAGCCTCCCACCTGGGTTTCTCCTCAGTCTTTCCTCCTGTGTGGGGCCCGTGGCTCATGGTACTCTGTTTCCCCCACTCACGTCTCAGCCTCCTGGCTTCCCTCTCTTGCCTCTGCCTCGGGCCTGAAGGCTCCTCAATGCAGCTCACCTGCAGTTAGATTGAAAGGGTTTACAACTGTGTTGGGGTTCTCTGGAGAAACGGAACACACATTCATATATACGACATGTATTACCCTATATATATCATAAGGAATTGGCTCACACAATTATGGAGGCTGAGCAGTCCTGCGATCTGCTGTCTGTCAGCTGCAGACCCAGTAAAGCTGGTGTTGTAGTTCCAGTCCAAGCCGGAAAACCCAAGAACCGAGGGGAGCCCGTGATGCAACCAGCCGCCAAGAGCTGACGGACTCTCCCAGTTCAGGAGAAGAACCGTGTTCCAGCTCAGATGGTCAGGCGGAGAGTCCATTTTCCCTTTGTCCGCCTTTTTGTTCTATTCAGAACCTCAGCAGAGGGGACTGTACCCGTACCCCACTGCTGTACTCGGGGAGGGCCACCTGCTGTACTTGGTCCCTCCATTCTCATGCTCACCTCATCTGGGAGATGTCTTGAGAGCCAGGCATCTGGGCGCCCCATGGCCAAGTTGACACAAAATTAACCATCCTAACAACCCATCTAGTTTGTCTCACTCCGCCCCACGCCCTGTTTGTGGAGTAAGGGAGGCCTCTGGGGTCTGCAGGGTCCTGGGGGCCCGTGGCCTGGGCTCTGCCGCCTGTCCCGTTCGCTCTTGCCCCAGGGCACAACTCTTCCCATTGTCAGAGGCCTGCTGGGGGCCACAGGTGGGGGGGGGGGGCAGGCACGTCAGGTGTGTGGCGAAGGTTCTCTAGGCTCCCTCAGGAGAGCGCCACCCCAGTCAGCAGGCCTGCAGCTCTGAGTAAAATGGCAGCAACTGGGAAAATAAGGAGCTACTTTGGAATGACACATGCACCTTCTCCGCAGGTTTATTTACAAAAGCTGCAGAGTCAGAAGTTGCTCATCTCGTTCCATGGGTTGGACCAAGAGACCTGAGACGCTCTTCACTGTTGCACGTTGTCCTGACCTTAGCTCGGGCAGCGGTGATCTATTTGGGATTTGTTTGTTTAATATCCGCCCTCCTCACTAAACCATAAATCCTGTGAGTCAGGGACTGCCTTTCCAGCTCATTAATAAAGTGCTGGAGGCTGGCCCAATGCCTGGCCCTCCGCCTGACCGTCCACGAGGCTGGACAGGAGCTCCATCGTGACACAGACGGGCATGCTTGCAAGCGTCTGGCAGCGCTGAGCTCGGCCATGAGCTGGAAGCTTCTGTGAACGTGATCGAGCTGGAAGCTTCTGTGAACGTGATCTCACTTCACTCTCATATTCTCATAAGAATATGAGATGTAGGAACTGAGGCTCCGAGAAGCAGAAGGTCCACGGCTGGTCCAGGTGACCCGGGATCAAAGGCAGGCCTGACCCCGGGCCTGCTCGGTCCACTGCTCCTGCCTGGCCGCGCTGAAGCGGGCCGCCTGGGACCAGTGGAACATTCCAGGCAGAAATGCAGGAAGGTGCTGATGGGCCTTTGTCTCAATCACAGGATGCCACGTTTTGTCCTGGGGTATGACACTGACCCTTTTCTCGGTTTGGTTTTGGTAAATTGGCTTAGACTCACCCAACAGAACTGGACTCGCTTCTGGGGCCTAAACCAGTCCGGGGAGGTTTCTCTAAACCCTCCGGGAAACCTGACTCCAGCTCAGCCTCCCGAGGCGAGAGGCGGGAATGGAAGGTGGCCCAGATAGAGCTCGTGGAGCCTTGGCCCTGTGATGGTGTGACAGGGGAGAGGGGGGAGGGCCAGGGCCCGCCAGGCAGAGCGAAGCAGGTGAGGCGGGGCTGACCACTCATGGGGATGTCCTCTTGGTGGCTGGAAAGCCCACGTGTGGCCCGTGGGCCCATCGTCCAGCCTGTGGTGCAGGACGCCCGCCGCCCGTGGACAGCCCTTCCTGGCGGCCCAGGCTGCGGGGAGGCGGGGAACAGGCCCTGGGTTCCCGCTGGCCGGGGAGCGGGGGGACGGCAGGCAGCTGAGTGGGAAAGAGGCCTGAGGGGAGTGAGACCTGCCACTCACCAGGGCAGCGTCCTTGCCAGGGGGTGAGGCTCCCGTGAGAGTCCGGGGCTAGGGCAGAGGGGGGCGCTCCAGCAGGAGGCTGGACAGACCCGCCAGGATCTCCCTGGGGGCACCGGCCTCCGAGCCTCGGGCTCCCCGTTGGCCAAACTGGGGTCACGAGGTGCCTCCCCGGGCTGAGGCGACACTTAGGGGCCTGGTGCAGACGGTGATGGTTAATGGTTAACCAAGTGGTAACCATCACTACTACATAGTGGCCGTGAGGAGACAAGGTAGAGGAGCAGAGCCGAGCCTAAGGTCACTCGGTGGGAGCGAGGCAGGACCCTTGCTGTGGATTTGATTCAGTGAGGTTTTTGTTTTTAAGATTTTATTTATTTATTTGAGAGAGAGAGGCGTGTTGGGCTCTTGAGAGAGGATTGGCCAGACTTAGCTGCTGGCAGGCCCCCAGCTGCAGGGCAAACAAGCAGGGTCCCTCCTGCTCGGCTGGCTTGCCCCATTGACGGAGAACGTTCCAGAGTTTCTGCCCTCTTTGGGTAGCTGTTTCCCAAGCAAGAGGAAGGAGAGCAGAGACGGGCCCGTAGGCAGAGTCTTGCCTGCCTGTTTCCTAACACCAACGCCCAGCAGTTGAGCGTGCTCCCAAGGGCCCTGCCCACCCCCATTTATTGCCGTGAAGGTAGCTGGGGGGGCCAGGCCAGGTGTGGTGGGTGGGGGGCAGGCGGCTGTGGCCGGGGAGGGCGGGGAGCAGACCCCTGGAAGCCCAGGGAGGAGGGCGGGCTGCAGCTGGAGGATGCGGGCCTGGCAGATGCGGCTGAAAGGTCAGAGACACTTGGGCGACTAAGTGCAGTGTGAGGAGGTGATGCCCAGAGGAGGTGAGAGCATCACTGACCAAGTGAGGGCCGTTAGGAGACAGGAAAGGGTGGACTCCGGAGCCCAGGCGGCAGGAGGGCCAGGCCACCTCCTGGCACCAGAGGGGCAGGGGATGTGGGTGGGGTGTTGGTCCAAGGCCAAAGCTGAGGGAGTGTCCATGTGAAGGCATCTGGCCCGCAAGGCCAAGGAGCAAGCAGGGAGCTGGAGGGTGGCCCGGCGGGAAGGTGGGAGGGGGAGAAGGTAGGAGGGCGGCCCTGGGCAGAGCAGCCGAGGGCTGACTCACAGGGCTGGGCAAGCCGAGCCTAGAGCCTGGGGACCGTGGGGACTGTGGCTGTGTGATTGTCTTCAGTTGTCCCCCGAGGCTGGGTCCAGGCGCCGGAGATCACGTGTCCATTGTTTATGGCTGGAGTTTGGCCAGGAGGATGGGGCTGGCAAGGTGCACAAGGGGAGGAGGTGGGCGCCTGGGGGAGGTTGGGCCGCCCAGGAGTGGAGAGGAAGGAGGTCAGAGGCCAGAGTTCCAGAACAGGCATAGGAGGGGCATCTAGGGGGACCTGGACAGGGGAGAGGGCGGCCCGGGAGCAGGAAGTGAGGTGAGGATTTCAAAGGCGAGCCCTTCTGGAGACAAGGGGAAGGTGTGTCGTGGTGTGGGTGGCAGAAACGGAAGAGCAGGTGGCTGGACTCGGTGAGGACGTGGATGGACAGCACAGTGGCGAGGCTGAACCAAGGCCTCAGGCCATGAAAGGAATGTCCGTGGTGACGGGCGCCGGGGTGGGAGTGGGACAGGCAGGTGGTGGGAGGCGCTACCGAGGGAGACCGCCACGCACCACCCGTCCTGACCCTCAGTCCATGGAAAGTGCTGCAAGGAGCCCATTCTTGGGAGCAGGCTGCAGGGTGTCGGGAGAGCTGGGACCCCGCTGAGGTGGAAGAGGAGTAGGAGGGTGTCGGGGCGGGGGGGTGGCAGCAGACCACCACAGGCAGGCTGTCCTGCGGCTGGGGTCAGGGATTCCGTGGGAGCCAGATGGGCTGGATGGCGGAGGGTCCTGAGGGCTGTGGAAGGTCTCGGCAGGGTGGGGAACACAGGTCTGGGCAGCCCTGGGGCGGTGGGAAGTGGGGGGCACTCTGGTCTCTCAGGGGTTTGGGTGCATCTGTTGGAATATGCAGAAATGGGAAGAACAACTGCTTTTAGTTCAGGCACAGAAGGTGGGGAGATATTTATGGTAGATCCAAGAGAAGATTCTGGATACGGGAGGATATTTATGTAGCTAATAGTGTAAGGGTGAAGGGTTTCAGGAGGAGTGTGCACAAGGAAGCAGCTGCCCACAGCGCCTCACAGCAGCCCTTGCTCTGAGAATGGCAACAAGATTTTGGCTCACGGTGCCTTGAGGATTAGGAGGAAAAGTCACAAACCCACCATCAGAGCTCAACAAGTAAACTGCTGTCACGCCACTTAAGGATGGGGACCCTGAGGGTTAGTGCTTAGCCCCCCGGTCCTTCAGGCCTGGCCGTGCCCTGGTTGGCACCCTGGTGACGGTCCTCACTAGGCAGGCCCTCCTTGGGAACACGAGTCCTTCCTCCCTCGGGTTTCCTGGCTTTGGCTTCCTCACTCCCTCCGAAGCCCGGCCACCATCCAGCAGATTCCCCAAAGTTGAGAGACAAGTGATGCTCGCCCCCAGATCCGAGGCTCTCCCCCACCGGGGAGACCTCAGAAGAGGACATCTTCACCCCGGCGCTGGTGCAAAGCTCAGGGCTGACATCTGTGGAAATGTGCATGGCTATGTGGACCAGCCAGCTCTGGGGCAGGTGCGGGGGGCGGGGGGTTCAGAGACTGAAAGGGGTCCATGGGCCAGAAATATGCAGATGGAGGGACATGTCAGGAGGTCACTGAAGTGAGGCCCATGACAAATCCCGATGTCATTATCAATGTCACGCATACAGCTGCGTTTGGAGTGGGGACAGTGCAAGTTTAGCAGGTGACAGAGGGGGCAGAACAATGCAGCTCACTTCCATCCTTTCTGTCAAAGGGAGCACCCTTCAAACCCAGACGAGCTGAGCAAACGTGACAGGGAGGATCTGGGGACCCTGAGGGTCACTTCTGCGGAAGCAGCATGCTACTGTCCTTCTGTACAGGAAGACCAAATACTAGAAAGGAGCAAATGTCTCCGTTCATCTGCCCTGGTACCGTTAAGTGGGGGATGGTAGGTTCTGGTAAATGGGACAGGGCACCTTCACCTGTGTTCCCTCGAGGATTCTAAGATGAACTACTGAACACTCGCAGAAAGCCGATGGATTAGGAGTGGGGTGTTTTAAGAACAAATGCTGCTGAGCCGGCCTCCTTTCCACGTTGATGGGGTCAGCAGTTCTCGAGTGGGGGGTACGCCCCAGCCAGCCTGCACCCGTGTCACAAGCGGAGATGAAGAGACGGGGCGGCTGGTGGAGAGGACAGCACCAGCTTTGGCAGTGTCCCAGGCCCCCCACAGCTCATGGCCCCTCCGGCCCCGTCCCCTGCACCCCTCCCCCGGCCGGAGCCACTCAGGCCTGTCTCCGTGCGCGTCTGAGTCTCACCTCCATCTGCCCGGCCTCTCTCCGCGGCTCGCCGCCACGCCACCCTTGCCAGCCTCACTGGCCTCCGTGCTGCCAGCCCAGAGCATCTTTTGGGCCTGATCTTCCCGAATCTCTGAGCAGCAACCACTGGGTTAGCTTTTGAGGAGGGGCGGAATTGGTCCCTAATCTCTTACTTGTAATTAACTTGAAAAGGTAATACGTGCACGTACCTTGAGAATTCAACCAGGATGAAACGTGTACAATTAAGCCCCCGCTGGATGACGGTGCCCCTCGAGGCCGTCCTGGGAACATTCGCACAGGTCCTTGCAGACATTTTCAGGTCTATGTGAGTGTATTGCAGACCTCCTGTGTCTTCTCCATGAGTGGGAGCATACGTATGCGTGGTTTTGTGTTTCACTTCTTTCACTTCCTATATTCTGAAGATCATATTCCTTGCTTTTTAAGGGGTGGCCTTCGGGGAGCCCCACACTGCTGCTTTCCTTCTACCTGGTAGGCCGCCTTGGCCAGAGGCTCCCTCTAGCTGAACTGTAAAGGTTGGAGTTCCTCCAAGTTCATTGGGCCTCCTTTTCATGTCAAACCTTCCCCCAAAGCCACGCTATCTACTCCCGAGGCTGTCCACGTCAGCCACCTATGTGGCCAACTCCCACCTAGCACCCCCAGCTTGGACACCCAAGCTCCTAGCTCGCACCCCACTGCCACATGCACACGGCCACCATGCAACTGCCGTCTCTCTGCTGACCTAGCTTCTCCTGCTCTCCCCGCACCCAGCAGGGGCTGGTTCCTGTAGCGGTCACGCCATATTCAGAATCACGTTCAGCAGCCTCCTCCTCGTCTTCTGTTGGCTGTCTGGGCTCTTCTCGGGAAGGCCGCACCAGCCTCCTGCCCGGTCTCCTGATCCGCCGCAGCTCCTCTGCAGTCCGGGAACGTGGAACACACACATCTGCTTACAACTCTGGCGGCTTCCCGCTGCCGCTAGGATCAAAACTGGCAGCCCGCCCTATGAGGGCCCGACGGCCCTCTCACTCCGCCAGGAGCTTGTTTCCTCCGTGCGTCTTCCTGGAAACCCTCCCCCGACACGCCCTCCCCCTGCCCTGCGGTTCTCACTTTCCCTTGACCTGCACTCTCACTCCGAAGGTCCCTTCCACATGAAGTCTTCCCCATCCCGGGGCCAGTTAGATCCCCAGCCTCACCTCTGTAATAATCCAGTGTCTTTTATTCCTCGACAGCCTACAACCGTTATGGGGCAGGGCTGTGTCTCGTTCATTACTGTCACCTCAGGACTGAGCAGTTAGAAGTTACTCATTGCATGAATACATGTTTGCGGAACAAATAAATGCCACGCTTGTGCCCGCCTCCACCCCCTGCACATTATGCTCCCCCTGCCTGGGTCACCGTCCTCTCTGGGGTGCAGTATGTTTCCATGGTTGAGAACTCCAGCTCTGGAGTCACCCCATCTGGGTTTAAGCCTCTGCTCTACCTACCTATTGGGTGTGCGACCTTGGACAAGTTACTTGCTATCTCTGTGCTTTGGTTTTCTCATGGCACTAATAATAGTATGTAATTCACAGAGGATTAAAGGAAATGCTATCTAATTCATTGATTAAAGGAAAAAAAATAAAGTGCCTGACATTGAATCCGGCATATATTTCTTCCCTCATTCATTCCTGGGCCATGTCAAGCTGGTCTTCCCCTCACCCATGATAACCTCCTACTGCTCTGTACTGCTTTGTTTCTAGGACAAAAGTCATTTCTGGTGAGTCCAGAGTTTCTGAGAATAGGTATCCTGTTGGCTCTGTCTGCTGGGAAGAGCGGACCCAAGAAATATTCCTCAGTGCACCGAGGAAAGGTAAAGCCTGACATGGCTGAGGAGCTGGCCGGCACCCACCATTCCATGGGCCATCTGCAAGTACAGGAATGAACATTGACTTACTCAATTTTTCTTTTTTAGGTTTTTAAGAAGCTCACCTACAAAAAAAACCCTTAGCTTTTATCTCGAGAGTCCACACAGTTAAACCTAAGATGATTACAAAATACAGAGAATCGCCTTAGTGAGACATGAAGGGGGAAAGGCTAGAATGGAACTTATTAGTGAAATGATTAAAAAAAAAAAAAAAAGATACTGATTTTACAGCAACTGAAAAGATGGAAATTAGAAAACTTTCTATTTTGCATGTTTTTTCAGAAACCTAGACTAGATCATGACTCCCTTACCCTTTCAAATTGAAAAATATGAATGAGCCCGAGTTGGAAGGAGGAAGAGCTCAGACACATGGAGACCTGTGAGTCTTAGGGAGCATCTGGGTTTCTCATGGCCCGACCACAGCACCTGGCACCCTCCAGGTGTGGGTCCACATGGGTGGGACGCTGAACTTCTTTTGGAGACCCCTGTGCAAGTAACTCTCAGGTAAAATTTGTAAACCGAAATCTCTCAGAAGTGTCCCAGTAAAATAATAGAAGAGAATGAACTAGATTTAGATGAAAATGTGGTATTTTCAAGAAAACCATAATAATTTTAAAGAGCCCCCGGTTAACTGAAATCCTGGAAACAGAGAGGAAGTTCACCTAGAAAGCCTCCCAAATCTACCCTTAGTGGAGTACAATCGCTTCTGTAATTGAGGACTGTGTGCTCTAGGGCTCAAACAGACTGTATCCAACTCAGCAGGTTCTATACAAGCCATTTATTTGAAATGCCAACTATATGTAGGATAAAGTCAGTGCTACATGCTTATCAGTAACAGTAGAAAAATAGAACCAGTGGAAACCTTTGTACAACCGTAATGATACTCAAAAGAGAAATGTATCATTTTACAATGCTTCACACAGACGAATTCAAGTTTGGAGGTACCTAAATAAAAATACTATATATTTCTTTAAAAAACACTATGTACAATTGAAGCGTAAACAAGTTTTACAAAGTACTGGTTATGCAGGTTGTAGAAAACACTTGCATAGGACATGGAATCAGTTTAAGAAAAATTTCTGAGCCTTTAGCATTGAAGGCACTTGACTTTACACCGGTAACAGCACGACCACAAGGACTGCAGTGATGCAGAGGGTGCCGCCTCTCTGACCGACAGATGTGGTACACGAACAGCAAGGGGGTTCAGGGAGCGTTATCTTCCAGCCACCCCATCTGAGAGCAGGATTCCATACCACCTGCCCATGGAACCCAGATACACAGTCACGCGTAGGTACACCATGAAGCTTCCAGAGCTTATCTTGTCTCTTAGAACCCACGTAAACACACAGACACGAGAGGTTATTTTCAAGACACACACTTGCAAGTAATCTTTCTATTATAATATTCAGAACGTGGAAGATTGACACACGGTCTGAGGGTTTTCTAGAGGAAAAAAAGAAATCCAAAGACTTGCTGATTAAACAATTATATAACAGCTATTGCAATCTACAGGACAAAAAGACAACTTAACATTTCATAAAACATTGTTCATACAACAGTGTTAATGGAAAATAGTAAAAATACTTTTTAGTGTGTGACGGTAACTCGTTTTTAGTAAGGTTATGTGTGAGGAGGTTTGAAAGTAAACCACTTAGTAGACAAAGTAAACCATTGCAGAACCGGGAACAGCACCCATCACTGCTGCTTTAATAGTAACTTTCAACTGAAAGTTGAAAGTCAACCAAAAAAAAAAAAAAAAAAAAAAAAAGTCAAATAAACATTTCCCTTTGAGTTCATTCCTAAGGTAAAAACACGAATGCCTCAGAATTGCAAAACAAGTGTCTTACAAGTGTTTCATGAAACACGTTTCCCCCTGAAAGGTGGATTACACATTATGAAAATACCTATTTTGCTGAGTAGTTACTGAGAAGTGTTCCCGCTTCCCCGGCAGAGACCGGCGCGCGGCCCCCGCCGCCCCGGTCACGCTCTGCAGCATCACCCACGTTCACGTGCACAAGGGCTGCCTGCTACCAGAACGTCAACAACCAGTCAAGAGAAAACCCAACAATAGGTGGCAACTGTAGTAATAAGAGTTGTTGAGGACGCAAAACCAAGAATTAGGTAAAGTTTCATAGACAGCTCTACAAAAAGACTCAAATATAAAGAACCTGTTAAAAATCCTTAAAATCCAACTGGTTCTGGAAACGCCAGGAGAGCTTAGGTCTAGGGGCGTGTGCCTATAAGGACCTAATGGGGCAGGGGAGGAAGGCTGTGGTGCATGGAAAACTGAAACAGCTGCTTTCCACTGGTAATTTTTGCCTTTCATGCTGCTATTTCTTCTTGAGTCACAGGTGACTTGGAACTTATCCATCAAAATCACAAAACTAAAACAAAAATATAAGGAGAGAACCAACAGCATCTTGAAGAAACATGGGTCTTCTCTTCCCGCTCGAGGAGCTAAATGGTAGTTCTCTAAACCGCAATATGGCGGGCACTGAAGGTGGCGATTGTCTGACGGCCTGATTGTCCGTGGCCTCGAGAGGAGATCTGGTATTTTGAGATTTGGTTCTCATGAAATTTCTAAACCAAGTGAAATGCCAGGTCCTGTGGCCTAAAGTTTATATTATACATACTTTTTTTTCCTAAGAGCAATCTTAACTCAGACTTCACATTTATTTTAGTACAGCATTAACAGAATTTTAATGCCAAGTAAGCGTTGCAGAAGATTGGAGAGGTGGGCTCAAGAGCCAGAGGCACACAGCTATGCAACCTACCTTAGCCACCATCCTTCACAAGATACATCAGATGTCCACAGACGCCTGCCCTAGCATACACAAGCTGCACCTGCTTACCTTCTGCAAGTCCCACCAGTCCACAGTCCCACTGATTAAAGCAAGTCCCTCTCTATACACAGTTTAGTCAGATCAGCTACTAAATTATTAAAAGCAAACTTCATAAATTAAAGTAGGAACAGTGGCCACTTATTTTTATGTTTGGGGGATATGAAAGAATATTTAATAAGTTTTCAGGAAAATGAATGGTGTGACATCAAACAGCTCTTGTCTAACATTTTAAAAAATACAGGTCAGAGATGAGAAAGCTCTTCCCCACCCAAATTAGCTCTACTCACTCTTCTTTGCAGTACCAGCACAGTACAGTCTGAATTCAGAAGAGAAATTTAAAACTATATCAAAATAATTCATGTCGATACATGTATATAAATACACATTAAGGAATATGATGGAATTAACAATTTTGTTTCTGAAGAGAGACAGACTGAAATAGGCTTCAAAAGACACCATCATCTATTACAGTCAAACCTCCTAAAAATGAGCATAGAGTCCTATGTTTTTCTATCTTTAAAACAAGGAGCCTCCAAGGCGATGCTAGCCAACCTCCCAGGGGACGAGCGTGCGCTCCGGGAGGCGCGAGGCTGAGCACGCACCACCACCAGCATCGACGACCACGCGAGTAGTAGCTAACGAGGCAGGCAGAACGCGGGGCAGCGCTGTGCCGGTGAACGCAGATAGACTGACATGCTCCCCGTCTTTGAGACTACCTACTGTTAGGATTTTTTAAAATGTCAGATTATTCCTGAGTGTATATCCACAGGGTAAAGTAGGAAAGACTGTTAAGAGAAACTACAGCTTCGGGAGAAATCAGAGTTGTTGACGCCCAATAGAAACCTATTTACTTAAAAGTGCATGTAATTCATTTATATGGTAGCTTGTAAAGGCTCCCTAGCCCTGCATAGTTTTAGAGTGAGTGTGAGTGATTCATAGTTTTATATATATATACATACGTAGAAAAGAGGCTCCCAGACATCCTTCCCATGAGGGAATGTTCGGCAAGTCCCTTTCTTCTAAGTGCTACGGCTGTGTACGTGTATGTGTTTGTAAAAATACAAAGTGAATGCTCAAATAATGTTGAAGTGATTTAAAAACTCAAATACTAATATATTTACATTGGAGAGTAAGAAAAAAAACAGTCCTTAGCTCACACATTGCCCTTCAAAGGGAGAGGATCTTAAAAGATCCCATGTGCTCAGTGGTTCAGTAAAATCCCAAACCAGCGTCCCCAGTGGAGTTCAAGTAGGACATGTAGTGTTTCACTGGAAAAAAAAAAAAAAGGTTTCTTTTTTGGTGACAAAGCATTATGCATCCTTCAACAACTTTTTTAGGACACCAAAATTCAGACAAACTTTGAAAAACATTTAAAAGAAAACATAGGCTTACAAACACCAAATGACATCCGTAAGACTGAAGCCCTTTTGTTTTTTTTCCCACAGAGAGCAAGAAAACTGAAGGCAGCAGCAGTCATTTCCCGTCTCGGCTGGAGAGTCGGCGCTCAGAACCCGAAATCCCGTCGGGCAACCCTTAAGTTACTTCGCTATTTCCGCTGCCTTAGGATTCCAAGAAATCCAAGGTCTTGAGAACCTCATCTAGCGCTAGGCTAATGCGCACGACCAGCATCAGCGGGGATTCTGACGGCGCCCACACGGTGAACAACACTACAGCTTCAGCCCGGGCACAAAAGGCTTTGCTCCTTTCGGTTCTTTACTGAACCAGAAAACGTCAGGATCCTGACTGGACTCCCGCTGGAGAAATGAAGACCAGCTCCCAAGACTTGTTAAGGAAGAATGATATTAGACTTAATGGAGATCGAGCAGGAAGATTTCTGAACTAAAACAATTACCAAAGAGAGAGGAGCATTTTGATGTGCTGTTCTTTGGAATTTCTATAATTAAAAAATAAGCACAGAACTATTTCATAAGAAAATACATCTTAGTGTGCAGTCCAATGCACGTGGAAACTGGTAGATGAAAGGTAAAATGCAAAAAAGTATGAAAATACGGTTCCTTTAAATGTGGCAATAAAGTTTGACATACTGATAAAAAATCAATACAGATAAAATAAATGTACAAGTGCAAAAAAATTCCATCATTTGTAAAGAGGAAAAAAAAAGTGCCAGCTTGCTTGCTCTTAAAAATGCTTCCCCACACAACTGTTCAAACACAAAACAGACAGATGCAGCATTCAAAAGACCCTCGTAGCATGCCACGTCTCATAAACATGTATATACAAAAACTAGAATAAAATAACGTGAGACTGAGTTAGCTGGCATCGATAAACTGGTCTCTAAGTTGTCGGGTTACATCATAAAATGGGATGTTTCACATCTCAGGCACAGACGACTTGGAGGTTGCTCTCAGAGGGCAGACTTTTTGTAGAGGAAGTCTGGCTTGCTTGGTGACCTCCTTCCCCTGCTTATTGAATCTTCCCTTTCTAAATCGGTATTTCGCTGAGCTCCGTGGCCCAGGGACTCGCTGTCCACCAGTCTCCTATTGGATCGCTCTTCCGGAACTTCAGAGCCGCATGCAGGATGTGGGGGTCTGTTGGGAGTCAGCCCAAAAGTCAAGTCAGTTTCTACTGCTGTTCGTCCCCTGACGTGGGCTGGACCACTGCCAACATTTTCTGGGGCTGCCAAAGGAAAGTCTGACCGCTGGGGTGGCTGCTCAACAACATCAAGGTGGATTGGCTCATTCTTTTGTCTGTGAAGATGCCCGTCAGGGGAAAGTGGATATTCTCTCCTAGCTTCTTCCTGCTTTTTCGGAGAGGTCTGGCTAGGTAGGTAGGCTGACTTTAAGCCACTTGGTGATGCCTTATTGTGGCTATATAAATCAGGACCAAAATATCCACCTTGCGAAGGGGAAGGGGTGCGTCGGCCAGAAGCAGGCGTAGAAGGTCTGCAAGCAGCATTTGAGAAGTCATAGAAATCCGGATATTCCTGCTGATTTTCTCGAGCATCTGCTTTTTGCTCTAGTGTGTGTTTCTTTCGAGATGTGTGCGTATGCCTCTGTGGAATACATGACAGATGCTGGGGAGGCCCTGGTCCTACTTCAGAAACGGACTGGCTTAGCTCTGTGTCTACAGCCAGTTCTGGAAGCCTCCTGTCCTTAAGTGACAGTGTGGAAACACCCATGGCGATGTCTGGCATTAGATCATTTAGCACAGGTTGTGTATACTGCCAAGAGAAAGAAGAAAAGGGAGGGTTAAAAGAAAAAGGCCCACGACTCCCTCTTTGTACCAATGATGTTCACTGGTTTTGCTTCCTCATTATAAAAGTGATACATGCTTATTTTTAAGAATGATAACACTATAAGGGCGCCTGGGTGTCTCAGTCAGTTAAGTGTCTGACTTTTGATTTTGGCTCAGGTCATGATCTCAGGGTCGTGGGATCGAGCCTCATGTCGGGCTCAGCGTGGAGCCTGCTTGTCTCTCTCCCTCTGCCTCTTCCCCTCCCGCCCCCGTGCTTGCTCACGTGCTCTCTAAAATAAATACATTTTAAAAATCTAAAAAAAAGATTACAACATAGAAAATCATAAAGGCCACAAAAACAAAACAAAAAAACCCCACTAATCTTCCCTACTGCGATAACCACTGTTAACATTTTGAGGTGTTTTTTTTTTTTTTTCTCTGCTCATATATTATTTTTCACAAAATGTAGTACATATATAAGTCTGTCACTAAATTTTGAGGTTACTATTTAAATGACAGCATAATATTGCACTGTATTGATGAATCATGGCTTATTTAGCCATTCTCCCACTGCTGACATTAAGGTTGTTTCCAATTTCTCTTTATTATAATCAAGACTACAGTGGGGCACCTGGAATGTATAACTCTTGATCTCAGGGTTGTGAGTTGAAGCCCCGCGGTGGGTGCAGAGATTACTTAAAAATAAAATCTTAAAAAAAAAAAAAAAAAAGACTGCAATGAACATACAAATAAATTACCTTTAAAGGGAATTTTATTTAAAATCCAAAGTAGTAGAACTTTTGAAATTGTGGAACTGAGGGCAAGGCCAAAAGGATGGAAATTTGGCCTATCAAACACTACCAATCCCTATTGTTTCTTCTTTTTTAGGGGCTTGGGGGGACAGCAGGGAGAGTAGGTAGAAGGGTATAAGGTAAGGAAGGATCGTAATTTGACCCAAGGTGTACACTAGTCCAATGTCCAGAAAGTCATATTTTAATAAAGATTCCCTGAACTAATATATGTATCTTTTGTTTTTCTATTGAAAACCACTGACGGACAACGTGTGACTGAGCAGGAAGGTTCAAAAATCACTACTGTTTTTTTTTTCCCCAAAGGTATTATATAAACAGAAATTCAACCTCCAATACAATGCAAATCGACCAGGAATTATTGCTTAGTTTACTAGGTCCTGACGCTAGCTACTGTGACCCCCAGGCAAATGTGCGCTCTGATGGAACAGGCTGCCAGGCCGAAGGACTGATTATCTGTCCATTTTCTGAGCTGGGAGTCTTTCACCACATGGCTCCCGACAGTATACACAGCTATAAATAACTTCCCCTTCCCGGCCCATCAAAGCATTTGGTGGAAGAGTAGATTCTATAGAAATGAGGGCAGCTTCTAGACATGTGCTTGAATGGAACATCACTAAACTGGTAACATCCACTGGCACCGCCCAGTAACGTGACCCCCTCCGAGTACCCGCAATGAACACGAAGACAAGGAAGGTACCAACTAGCCCCGACGCACACGCCGTCTCTCCCCCCACGCTCCCACTCTGCTCCATTATCCTTCTCTCTCTTTTCCACAGCCCTGCAGTCTAAGCCCTCAGCTTGTCGATAACACCCCTGGGCATTGCTGAGTCCCAGCAGGGATCCTGGGGTCAGGGAAATTGCTTCTAATATTCCAGGAACATTTAATTTCAGGTAAATCAGCGAAGTGCTAACTTACCACTGGTTTCTCACATGCTACTGCTGCCGAAGGGGGGGCGGCGGCGGCGGCGGCGGCGGCCACGGTCTGTCTCCCCGGTCCTGTGGTGGTGGTGCAATCAGGTGCTGCAGCTCTAACACCTGGCAAGTAGACTGGAGCGGGGCCGGCTTTAGGGGCCGTTCTGGAGTGAAACAGCGAATGATTACAGGGATAGGAGAACGAACGTGAAGGGTGCTGGCTGGGAGGTCTTTGTTTCCAGCCTGCTTTGAGCTGGTTATGGATTGGGGTAGCTGGGGGGTGGTATGGAGGTGGTGGGGGGGGCAAGGGTGGATGGAAGGCCACAAAAGAGTCCAGATCTGTAAACATGGTTTCTGCAGTGGGGGTACTGTTAACACGACATCTCCCGGACTGTCTCATTGTCAAGAGTGGACTTTCATCCCCAAAACGTTCATCCGGAAAGAACTTGTGAGGATTCTAAGAAAGATTTAAACAAACAAACAAAAAGGACATTTATTAGCAAATTTCCTAGATAGAAATTTACAGGTTGAGAGCATTAAGTGAGATCCTGAGAAAACCACATTCAGCAAGAGTATAAGGCACAACATATTCCTCGAGGCCAGAAGCCCAAGAAAAAATTACCTTAATAACAGCACAAAAGGATACAGTGGAGGCTCTGCAGCCTAAGATATGGCTATCAAGGAGAGCTGCTTAACTAAATATTCCAGCAATCAGATCAGTTATCTCTTGCAAGATCACGTGATAATGCAAAAGCAGGAAATAAAACCTAACTCAAACGTGTCTTTGCTGAGAAAATAAAATTAAGTACCAAAGGAAGAAAAGGCATACAAGTGAGGATCCTCCTAGAATTTTCTGACAACATCTCCACTCTGCCTGAAATAACTATAAAATGCTAATCTTTACCTGTTATGTATGACTCAGTTTGATTAGTATTTTGATAAACATTATATAAGAATATTTAATTTATAAAACTTTTATACATCTTAAGATATCAAATTAAGATACAATTTAGAATGGCAAAAGGAAAAGAAATGAATAGATAACAAGACTCTATTTCAGGGATGGAAACCACGGCAAAAAATGAAAATCAAGAACGGCCTGCTGCCCTGTAAACACCACAACCACATTCCCTTTGAAGACTCAGGCTAAACAAGTCTGGAGTCAGGGGCAAAAAAAATCCAATCACTTGACCAGACAAAATAAAATTTTATTTTAGGCTCTGATTTCGCGACTGTGAACAGACCACTTTACACGTTTTCCTTCATCGCAAAACCGATGATACTGCTCTGGTACTTGGTAAGAAATGAGTTTTTTCCCTGCTCGTTAAAGAAAAAACAAAAAAGCACTCATTCCTTGATTCTCAAGCTTATAGGATTTTTAACTTCCTGCAAAAAATTTCTTATTATCTGGAGGAGGGGAGAGGAAGAAAAGGGGCATCTGGCAGATCTGTTAAGTCTGGTAGTAGGCCACAACCTGAAATCTAGAGACCCAAAGAGGGACAGAGAGCAGTGGAGGGTCAGAATTTTCTACTTCCTCTTTCACCTTCGATGGGGATGCACACCATGAACTTTTAGCAGGCCTATTAGGCACAAGAGACACAGCTGCTTACACACGGCACCTCTTATCTTCACAACATCCACTCTACTGCTATGGAAACTGACACTCGGAGTGGTTATGTGGTTGGCTCAAACTAACTAACTGATAAGCAGCAGAGCCAAGATATAAATTCAGCTCTCCCTCCAGAGCCTGTGCGCTCCATCCACCCTACATACGGTCTCTACAGAGGGCGGGGCGGGGGGATGGGTGCCTTGGACAGGACAGGACTTCCAGGCTATCACAGTCCCTCGAGGCAGCGAAAGGGAATGCGCTAAGAAACAGACGCACGCCGTGAGGGCTCCTTGAGAGGTCTGAAATAACTTCTGCACAATGATCAAGTCTCCCTATTGCACCTAGTCGAATGCCATCCCCACCTGCAAGAGCTCTGCAGCAGCGTCCGCGAGACCAAACTCTCTTAACACTCGAATTTGAATTTCGTAGCTGACCGTGGCGCCTTCCCCACAGTTGAGTGCGTAGGCTCTCTGCACCTGCTCAGTGTGCCGGAGTTCCTGCAGACGTCTGACCATGTCTTTCATAATGAGGAGACGAGGAACTGAAAAAAGAAAGGGTTGGTTCACAAAAGATCGGAGCTGCATGCAAGACCACCCACTGAGCACAAGAAAGAAAGCATGTGTTCTGCATTAGAATCTTCTTATACATTTGTTGATAGCATTTTAATTTCCTGGAAACATAGTAATTTATATGCTGCCTAGAGGAGGGGAATCTGAGTCTGGAAAAAGAGAAAACCAGGCAGTTAAGAAAGTAGAGTGAAGGCACGTGTCTCGAGCAGAAGGACCAGGCATGTGTCAAATGGGCAGGTGACAGCATGGCATGAGCAATGGGCATCACTAGTAGCTTAGGGTTCAGAGGTACAAGCAGGAAGAGTAGGAAGAGAGAAGGCGAGAAAGATGGGTAGCAGATCATGAATGACCCTGCATGTCACGGTAAGAACTACAGGGAGTCGCTTGTACAGGGGAATGACAGGATCAGAGGAGAGCGGTGAGGCAGTAAGCGTACTCTGAGAGCAGGGTAAAGCAGGGGATGGCAAACTACAGCCTGGAGGCTGAATCAAGCCTGCCACCTGGTTTGTAAATATAGTTTTACTGACACACAGTTACACCAACTTGTTTAGGTAGTGTCTCTGGTGCTTCTGATGGTAGAGTTAAGTAGCTGCGATGGGGACTGCAGAGCCAACAAAGCCTAAAATATCTACCAAATGGCCCTTCTGGAAAATGTCTGCTGAGCCCTGGTGTAAAGGCCAGAATGGGAGTTAGGTTAGAGGCAGGAACACCAGTTAGGAACCTGGACTAAGGCTGTAGCAGGGGGCTGGGGAATTGGGGACACCGTCTATAAATATCTAAGAGACAAACTGACTAGACTGGCCATGGCTATTATTTCTGGGGAAAGGGGAGCTATCATTTACTGAATGTTTACTTTGTGCCAGGCGAACTCCTAAGCATCTTACTCATGGTACTTCCTCAAATCTTCGTAACAACCCTAGAAAGGAGATATTATAACCATTTCGCAGACAAGGAAATTAATGCTCAGGGAAGTAGTTATCTTGTCAAAAGTCACACAAATAAAGTGGCAGAGCCAGGATATGAGCCTTATTGGCATCTTCTCCAATAAAGCTATAGGGCCTTCCTTAGGGTGAGGTGAGCAAGGAAGAGGGAAGAATCAGGTAACACCAGAATAGGACCAGGTCTTGTTAAATAAGACAACAAACACAAGTCTTATTTTTCTGAACATACTTAATTGTGAACATCTCTGGGCTTTTTAGGTTCAGTTTTAAGATTAAATTATGCTGCTATTCAATTGTATTAACTCAAGCTGATAAAACCAGGCTAATGACCATAGCTTCAATATCTGCACAAATCAGCTATAGTAGTATTTCTTTTCCTACTGTTGTATACTTTTTATTTATTTATTTATTTTTTAAAGATTTTATTTATTTATTTGACAGAGAGAGACACAGCGAGAGAGGGAACACAAGCAGGGGGAGTGGGAGAGGGAGAAGCAGGCTTCCCGCGGAGCAGGGAGCCGGATGTGGGGTTCGATCCCAGGACCTTGGGATCATGACCTGAGCCGAAGGCAGACGCTCAACGACTGAGCCAGCCAGGCGCCCCCTGCTGTATACTTTTCAAATAAATGATTGTCAATATTTTGCCCACAGTGGCTAAATGTGATAAGGCCAACAACTGATCAGACATCAGTCCCAGAGTAAAATGTATGTGTTCAATTAATAGTTCCTTTATTCTTTTATTTGTCCTTTATTGAAAAAGACATTTATAAGCAGAAAACGAACAGTGCCATTTCTACTAATGCTACAGTCTGCTGATGTTTTTGAATCCTGTGGTGGTAATTGGTAAATTGGTAAATTTCTATAAAATTTCTGACCCCCAGATCACTGTGGATTTTACCTCAAAACCTGACACTAGCATCCTTTGGTTAAAATCAACATTAACTGATGCTCAGAAATTTTTGGACATAACAGTTATATCTCTAACTAAGGTCAAGGAAAAAATTTCCTCAAAGTCATGACAGAAGCCTGCGCTACAACAGAATTCACAGAGCAGATCCTGGGGCGCTGGATGGATCTCTAGGAAACCAACAGTGATTGCATTTGGGAGACATGTCTAGATTGGAAGATACAAGTTTATAACTCTCCTCAGAGTCTTATGTGAGCATGCTTTATGGTGATGAAAAATCTGAATTCCTTTGAACTAGTGGTTCCCAACAGCAAGCGATTTTGCCCCACAGAGCACATTTAGCAATGTCTAGAAACATAAAAATGTTTCCAAAAGGTTGTCACAAAGGCGTGCGTGCGTGCGGTGCGCATGCGTGTGTGCACATGCTATTGGGCACCTCGTGGGTATGGGCCCAGGATGCTGCTGAACACCCTTCGGTGCACAGGACGGCCCCTCCAACAAGGAATTGTGTCAAGACCACCAAGGTTGGGAAACCCAGGGCTAACTGGAAAACCTGTACACACTGGAGAATAAAATATGAAACAAAAAACCCTAGCTTAGTAAGTACTAATTCTTTAACGAGAACAATGCAGAATGGGCACTGGAAAGTGGAGAGAATTAGCACATACAAAAGGCTACACAAATGATCAGATTATTCATTTAATATAAATGCCCGACAGAAGGCTACCGTCTCACCTGGAATTTCATTGGCTACGACTGAAGGAGGGCTTGACTGGTGACTGCTGATCTGCTGGTGGCTCATCATGTGACAGCACTGTGGCACGGCGGTGTTGACCATGTAAAGTGTGTCTGGCACGTTGGACATTCTAACCATTCGCAAACGCACAAGATCTGTTTGCTCCACCATCATCTCATCCAGCACTGACTGAAATAATGATTCAGTATTAAGAGAATCTGTCAACTCATCTCTGTAAATCACGTTTGGAGAAAGATTATAGCCTTCATCATATAAAAAAGGAATTTATTGTTTTCAGTGCATGAAGCTTAAAATTAATAGTAAAACGAGAAAGAACCCCTAAGAATCTTTCTGTATCATCTTGGAAAAGAAATAATTATCTTCTGATTGTTTGCTTTTAATTAAAGTATTCGAAATTTGAATGTATAAAATTAGTCAGAAGGAAATTATACCTAAAGTTACTATAAAAACAATCTATACATGAGCTAAATATCAGATCCAACAACAAATGCTCAAAATACAAAATACTGAAGATTGATTTTAAATTCAACAGACCTACATATAAACCCAATTGTTAATTTAGTTTCAGATGAATCTCAACAGACTACAGAATGGCCAAAACGATGTATAAACCCTTCCACATTTCCTGGGGGCAATTATCTATTTAAGTGTGGGTTCAGCCATCAGGAAACAGGGAAGTCCCAGGAGGACTATCTGATTAGCTCCCGCTGCCCCATTCTGAGACAGAGCAGAATGCAGGATCATTTATTACAGACCTTTTCTTTTATCACCAGACACAACCTTTGGTAAAGGCCTCTGCTACTTGCGTGCTGTTAAGCACTGAACTTATTTCCGAAAAACCAGACCCAACCATTTTACTTTTTTCCTATTTTAGATTATTTAAAGTGCCAACCACTCAATAAGAGGTAGATTATTGACCTACTCAATAAAATTAACTTCTCACAAATCCTTTCGCATATCTTAAGCTAGGAGCTCTGACAATCAAAATGAGAAAAAAAAATTAAGGTAACTTAATTCTATAACGAAACACAATGTGTTGCCTGTTAATTTGTTTCACAAAGCTTAATTAAGGGTGATTTCTGACTTTCAAAGAGTGTCAGTCAGTTCCTCAAAAGGCCATCCCAAAGTTCTAATGGCCAAATACAGCTAATAAACATCACAGTATTCCATTTTCACATTACCATATTTTCTTGGAATTCTTCATATTATAATACACAATTTACTTAATAAGCCTGAAATTTTATCTTAGTTTTGTGCACTTATTCTCAAACTAAACATAATTTCCAACAGTCAGCCATTACAGAAACACATTATAAGAAACCATGTCATTTCTTTAGTTTAAGAAAGACAAAATGTGTGCAATTTTCTTTCAGAACATTTTTCCCATCTTGAAGATCACAAAATACTATCATTTCAGTAAAATTTATTTTTTTCCAAATTAACAATTTGCAACACAACTAAGATGAGAAAAATGTAAAATGCAATTCAACATGACCTAAGTTATAAAAATACGCTTGATAATTAAACATTTCAGAAAACTATTCCCGTGAATAGTTGAACTAGAGTTTACTTTCATTTTCCCTATTACTGGATATTTAAGCGATTTCTAAATGTTTACAGTACCACAATGAGTATCTTTGCGCTAGTTCATAAAATGTACTCTAATATCTTAAAATGATTTTCATTACCTTCGCTTCCTCCACATAGGGAGAGAAGAGTCGAGGACGAACATATATTCCAGCATTTTTTTGCCGTAACCAGGCATTTGATTTTCCACCTTCTGTTGTAGGAAGCATATCTGATGGAGGAGTACTAATCAAGCCTCTTTTCATCTTGAAAAAAAATTATTTTTAGATGAACTATAAAGATTTGTGTAGACCTAGAATACTATTAAGATAAAAAATAATTACACCTATAAATCATGAAAATTTAGGAATATATGTGAAATTTCAAAATACTCTAAATGTTTAAGAATATTTAAAGGATTCAGCAATAAAAAGGTACTATAATGTACCACTTTTCTCTATACAGGGGAATGATGCTTTTATTTTTATTTTTTTTAAGTTTTTATTTATTTATTTGACAGAGAGAGACACAGCGAGAGAGGGGACACAAGCAGGGGGAGTGGGAGAGGGAGCAGCAGGCTTCCTGCCAAGCAGGGACCCTGATGTGGGGCTCGATCCCAGGACCCTGGGATCATGACCTGAGCCAAAGGCAGACACTTAACGACTGAGCCACCTAGGTGCCCCCGGAATGACGCTTTTATTTATTTATTTATTTAAAGATTTTATTTATTTATTTATTTGAGAGAGAGAGAGAGAAAGAAACAGCATAAGAGGGGAGAGGGTCAGAGGGAGAAGGAGGCTCCCCGCTGATCCGGGAGCCCAATGTGGGACTTGATCCCAGGACTCCGGGATCATGACCTGAGTGGAAAGCAGTTGCTCAACCAACTGAGCCACCATTTTAAAATGATGCTTTTAAAACAAGAGCTATAGTAATTAAAAATACAGTGAGTTGGATTAGCTTTCAGAACTTTTAATAAAAACCAATTTCTATTTTTTTTCCCTTACTCATTTAGAAACGGATTCCATCCCCACCCCATCCACCTCAAGACAAAGCAAGAACATCTTCTTGGGCCTATATCTAGAGTACAAGGATGCAGGCAGTCTGCCTGGTGGTTAGGGACAGGAGCTCTAGGGGAGGCAGACTGGACACAGATCACTAAGTCCCCATTTAATAGCCATGTGAGCATGGACATGTCCTTTCATCTGGACCTCACTTTAAGGGCTCCCAGATGACCCTGGAGACGGGACTCTGCATGACTAACTAAATGTGGTGGCCTTGTTTCCTCGTCTATGCTAGGAGAAAATAAATCAAGTTACCTATAGCTCATTAAGGTGGCTGTGAGGATTAATGATGGTAATACAGGTAATGCACTCAGCACAGTGCTCAGCACGCACTAAGAGTGTTTTATGCTTAACAGCTATTATTAGCAAACTTTCACTGGGGACTTCTGGGCAAAGCACGGAATTAAGAAGAGAGATATGTAATTTTTCTAAGTCTACTAAACCAAAGTTCTAAATTATCTTTCTAAACCAAAATCAGGGCTCACAAACCTTGGTTTGTGTCCCAGGTTTTTTTTTTAAAGACTTATTAGAGAGAGAGAGAGATCTCATGCGCGTGTGCACAAGTGGGGGAGGCAGAGGGAGAGGGAGAAGAGACTCCCCGTTGAGCAGGGAGCCTGAAGCGGGGCTCCATCCTAGGACGCTGGGATCATGACTTGAGCTGAAGGCAGACGCTTAATGGACTGAGCCACCTAGACGCCCCTGTGTCCCAGGTTTTTTTAAAAAAGATTTTATTTATTTATTTATTTATTTTTAAAGATTTTATTTATTTATTTGAGACAGAGAGCATGAGAGGGAGGAGGGTCAGAGGGAGAAGCAGACTCCCTGCCGAGCAGGGAGCCCGATGAGGGACTTGATCCCGGGACTCCAGGATCATGACCTGAGCCGAAGGCAGTCGCTTAACCAACTGAGCCACCCAGGCGCCCCCTTATTTATTTATTTGAGAGAGATCAATAGCGAGAGAGAGCACGAGTGGGGGGGAAGGGTACGGGCAGAAGGAGTAGACTCCCCATTGAGCAGGGAGCCCAACACAAGGCTCAATTCCAGGACCCCAGGATCATAATCTGAGCCGAAGGCAGATGCTTAACTGACTGAGCCACCCAGGTGTCCCCCAGGTTTTAAATAAAACCAAGTACTGTAAAAAAACAAACAAAACCAGAATCACACATTGTTTTGTGTCAAATATTACTCTTGTTAAATATAATAAATGTCTATTTGCTGCATTAGTTAAAATTGTTTTTAAGATTTTATTTGAGAGAGAGAGAGAGAGATTATGAGCAGGGGGGAGGGGTAGAGGGAGAAGCAGACTCCCAGCTGAGCAGGGAGCCCAATGTGGAACTCGATCCCAGGACCCTGGGATCATGACCTGAGCTGAAGGCAGATGCTTAACCCACTAAGCCACCCAGGAGCCCAGTTAAAATTGTTTTTAATTAATAAAATACAGCATTATACAGCATTAGATAGTATTTAGAAAACAGAGAAAAACTCATAACTCTAATCTACTCAACTGTAATAATACTTATATATTTCCTGCCAGTCTTTTTTTTTTTTTAAAGGTTATTTTTTTTTTCTTTTTAAGATTTTATTTATTTGCGAGAGAGACAATGAGAGACAGAGAGCATGAGAGGGAGGAGGGTCAGAGGGAGAAGCAGACTCCCTGCTGAGCAGGAAGCCTGATGCGGGACTCGATCCTGGGACTCCAGGATCATGACCTGAGCCGAAGGCAGTCGCTTAACCAACTGAGCCACCCAGGCGCCCTCCTGCCAGTCTTTTTCAAATGGATCTTTACATAATTGAATTCTAGAATACATAAAAACACATTATTTTGTATCCTTCTTTCTGAAATTATATTCCATCATTAGCATTTTTCATGTTGCTATATTAGTCTCTATAACCACTGTTCAAGGCAGCAAAATATTCTGTTGAGTAGTTGTCCTATAGTTTACTTTTATTTTTTCTGTTATTGGACATTTGAGCAGTTTCCAAATATTTAAGGACAATGCTACTAATGTATCAGTTATACTTCCCCTATGGGATGGTAATATTATTTCAAAAAATACTGACTTAATAGGTGAAAAAAATAGTAACTTATGGCTTTATTTTGCCTTCTTTGGTGTGTGTGATTACTAGTGAGACTGAACATTTTTTTCTAATCATAATTATCATAAATATTTCATTATTTTCTTCTACTTTTTCCATGTTTCAATTTAATATTTAATTCTGCAATCTAACAGGGATTAATTTTGTGTGCAAGTGAAATGAAGGTTTAACTTTATTTTTTTTATTTTTTTAAGATTTTATTTATTTGCGAGAGAGAGAGAATGAGAGACAGAGAGCATGAGAGGGAGGAGGGTCAGAGGGAGAAGCAGACTCCCCGCTGAGCAGGGAGCCTGATGTGGGACTCAATCCCAGGACTCCAGGATCATGACCTGAGCCAAAGGCAGTCGCTTAACCAACTGAGCCATCCAGGCGCCCGAAGGTTTAACTTTACACGAACTCCCCCAGCACACCAGCTAGTCTAGCACCACAATGATTCACTGATATCTGATAGATTATTATATGTTTAATTGTTAAATATTAATGAGGATCTTTTTCTGGGCTATTTTGTCTTTTCTGTTTTGCTAGCATCTCAAGTTAGAGGGTTTTTTTTTTTGTTTCTGTTTTTGTTTTTTAAAGTAAGCTCTAGGCCCAACATGGGGCTTGAACTCATGACCCTGAGATCAAGAGTTGCATGCTTTACCAACTGAGCCAGACAGGCACCCCTAAAAATATATTTTAAATTCTGGAAGAGTTAGCCCTCCTTCATTATGTGCTCTTTAGAGAACTTAAAAAAAATTCTTATCAAACAAACAAATGAACATTGGCAGGGGGGAGGGAGGAAAACCAAGAAACAGAATCTTAACTACAGAGGACAAACTGATGGTTACCAGAAGGGAGGTGGGAGGGGGGGATGGGTGAAATAGGTGATGGGGATTAAGAAATGCACTTGTTGTGATGACCACTGGGTGTTGTATGTAAGTGAAGAATCATGAAATTCCTCACCTGAAATGAGTATTACACTGTATGTTAACTAACGAGAATTTCAACAAAAACTTCAAAAGAAAATAAACAAATAAATAAAACACTTGTATGCAATGAAACAAAATTCTTATCATTTTTTTCCAGATGACTTATGTTCCTGAGCAGTTGAAAACACTATCATGATGTCTGTAAGCATTGCATTAAAGTTATAAACCAACATGTGAAGAAGTAATATTTATAATATTTATTTTTCATATCCATTAATTCAAGCAATTCTGTTAGTTAAAAATTTCACTTTAAAAAAACTATGTAAGTAATATGACCAGCTCCATTACTTTTTAACTGAAATACGATCATAAGATTCAGTCATCCTTTTCACATTGAACCAATCTCCTTCTCTTCTCCCTGATTTATTGCTGTGTAAAAGTCTCCAGAAGTAATCTCTACCCTTTCCTTTGTGAGTAAGATCTACTTGATCTACACTGATAAATGGCTAAAGTACCTCCCCCTAGCCTATCTTCTTGCAAAAGTCAGACTGCTATACCCACTCAACTCTCATTCACCAAACATTTGTGCCAGTGGTCAACACGGGGGACACAATACGGTACAAAACACACGTCTGTTTCTGTCCTCAAGGACTTTACAGTTTCACCATACTCTATTAGTAGAAATTAAGTACAATGATTAAAAAAAAAAAAAAAGATAAACCTGTACATTTTGGTGCATTTTCTTTTCATGAAAGAAAATGAAGAAAGGAACTTACCGCATCACTTAGGACTTCACTGTTTATAGGTAAGATGTGTTCAATTCGCACAAACGGTAGGAGAGAAGAAAGGATCTCTCTAAGCTCTTCAATGTCTAGGTCTCGTCTTTTTACGCCTCTTCTGTTCACACTATGGGCAGTGCCACTCAGTAAGTTTGGCTCTATGAGACAGAAAATGACAAGTCTCCAACCAAATCCAAATTTTCAAACTTTTTTTCTCCAGTACATTTTCGGTAACATGCTTTATACTTAAGTGCATCTGCTCTAAAAAGGATTATAAATCATTTTTGTGTCTTAAGTTTACTTAATAGAGATGTTCTTTGACAAAGACAAAGCATGATATCAACAGGATAGCTTCTTTTGATTGTTCTGCATTTTAAAAAATAAATAATTCTTTTCCACATACTAACTCAAAGGAGAAAAGATGACAATCTATTAAAATCTAGTTTGACCAAGGGCTTTTTCTTAAGCTTTCTCACTGCTGTGACCAGTCTTTACTACAATTAAGGGCATTATAGGGCAAGTGGCATTTCTGGTCACTGTGGGTTATCAGTATACTCACTAGGCTACCATGTTTACCAGCAACTTAACAAGATATTAATTACCTGGTATCTAAAGCAGCAAAACTCAATGTGCACTGTATTTAACTTTGATTTTTATGATAGTCTCCTAAATTTCCATAATACGGGAATGTTACTGCATAAAAGTGAACACTTTAATCTCTCACATGCCATATATTCCCACTGTTCAGGGCAGAGAGTAAAGGTTTTCTTCATTAGGGATCAATGAAAGGAGAAGATCTGAAGTACATATAAGCTTTTAACACTGAGTGGAAAAGAGAAATTACTAAAATTTTGGGAATCTTTAATCATGTCTATAATCTAGGGGCTATATTTTTTTTTCTTAAAAAAAAATAAGATCTTTAAATTTCCAAATATAAGTGCTGTATTTTTTGCAAACAGGTATTTCCCTTAAATCACGTGATAGACACATGGATAGAGAGATAAGAAATAATTGTTTTTTGAGAAGCTAAGCTTTTCCTGGCATCATTCAAGATAAAATTGTTGCAAGATGTGGAAAAGGGTTTTCTTCCTTGCCTTGCTATGATTTGGCTTCATCCTTATACAAAGCACGTTTTTCAAAAAAAAAAAAAAAGTTTTTTTGTTTTTTTTTTTAAGATTTTATTTATTTACTTGACAGAGACACAGCGAGAGAAGGAACACAGCAGAGGGAGTGGGAGAGGGAGAAGCAGGCTTCCCAATGAGCAGAAAGCCCGATGTGGGGCTCGATCCCAGGACCCTGGGATCATGACCTGAGCCAAAGGCAGACACTTAACCAACTGAGCCACCCAGGTGCCCCACCCCGCAAATTTTTCCCTTAAAGTAGTGGCATCGTGTTTTCAAATGATATCTTACATAAAACTCCCAAATATGTAACAGGTAATGGCAGAATCTTTTTATTTTTTTATTTATATTTTTTTAAGTGTTTTTTTTTTTTTTCTTCTTTATTCATTTGAGACAGAGAGATACAGAGAGAGAGAGCATGAGCAGGGGGAGGTGCAGAGGGAGAGAGAGAAACAGGCTCTCCGCTGAGCAGGGAGGTGGATGTGGGACTCGATCCCAGGACCCTGGGATCACGACCTGAGCCGAAGGCAGAGGCTTAACCACCTGAGCCACCCAGGCACCCGGCAGAATCTTATATATGAAGGTGACTGAAAGGTGCAGCCTGGCGTGCTTAGGTTCCTTCTCATCCCTGTGCAAGAGCCTTCCGTTCTAACCCCATTGGAAAACTACTATTTTAAGGGAAATCTTACCAAGGATGCTCATTATCAGCCCAAGATAAATATGACATTTCATCATTACCAACCTTACATCAATGAACAAGCCTATGGCCTATGATTATGTAGCATTATATACAATTAATTCTTGTTGTTTGGAGTAGCCCTATTCTATAAGGTCAGTGTAAACAATCAGCAAATACTGAACCATTGCTTCTAAGGGAAACACAGGGTTAGGTTCCTGTGAGCCTCTGGTGCCAACAATTTTATCAGCCGATGAAGACATAACCTTGTTTTATGTGTGTTTCTGTTTAAAGACACCTTATTACTATATATTGTTGATTCATGAACACTGCACTCATAGCCAAAAGCACTGTCACTCATGCCTGAATGAAGCTTATTTAACTCTTAGTTTCTCTATAAGGGACATCACAGCCTTCCTGTGCTTGGAAACATCATACAGCACTAAAAGTTACAATGGGAGGCCAGTTTGATCAGTAAGATCACCAAAAAACCCCCATAAAATATGAAAAACATGCACTTGAATAGACTGAAAAGGACACTTGTTTGCAGTATGAGAACTGATATAAGAAGCCAGAGTGTCACCCTGCTCCACCTGAAGCTGGGAACATGTACATGAGGGGACTCAAATTTTTTGTCACTCTGAGCACGTCTGCAATTGACCATGAAAGTGCCATGGGTACTGATTTTGGGGGTTAGAAGTAAATTTTAGCAGGTAGGTGAATTTGCAAATACAGAATCTGCAAATAAGGATAGATGGTATACTGGCCTTTCAGAAAGTCCCAAATTAATAGGAGTGGCTTTAATATTAAAAACAATTCACATCTGAGAACTGCTAAAAGGCTTTTTTTGTCAGCCATAGAGAAATAAATTAGTAGGAGAAACTAAAGGTTTTGAAAGGCAGGTGTAGCTTGAAATTTTTATGTATTCTGAAATGTGACAAAAACTGTAAATGCACTAAAAATTTATCATTGACTTGAACACTTTAAATAGGTGAGCTTCATGGTATGTAAAATATATCTAAGAAAGCCATCAAAATATGACATGAAAGGGAAATCTGTATTTAATTTTACTAATTAAAATGTTTTGAATAAATGTTTTGCTTTGGGCTTGCTATATAGAGGAATACAACATTCTATAAAGGGAGGAGCATGCATACGATGCTTCCACCTCTTCTGCACTATCCCCAGTTGGAAGCCATTAAAAGCACTATTTTGCCTTTACCTTCCACAAAATTGAAAAATAAACAAATACGCTTTTTATGGGGGGGATAGCCATATTTTTTAATTGAGGTAAAATTCACATAACATAAACCTCACTATTTTAACCATTTTAAAATGTACATTTCAGTGTCTTTTAGTATATTTAAAATGTTCTACACATGTCACCACTATCTAATTCCTAAACATTTCCATCAACAATATGCTTTAAATGAAAATCATTAAATGAAAAATTTCATTCTAATACTTCTATAAATCAGTAAACATATATTATTAAGCATATAGATAACATTAAAAGTACCCTTTTAAAGTTGTAAAATAAAATTTTCTGGCGTATTTATTTCTACCAAAGTATACCCTTCTCCACTAAAGGATTTTACGGATTGTGAAAATTTCTATTTTCACCAGGCAATAGTGGCTATTGTCAAGACTGACGCACAGCATGCCTCCGGATAAAAAACTTACAGTATAAGCTAATTTTGTGAGCTTACCTCTGTCAGCTATTCTTTTCATCAACTGATGCTCACCCCATTTAATCAGATATTTAAGGATATCTTGTTCACTTGCCTAGAATAAAAAATGGTTTACATTTATTTTAGTGAAATTAGACAAATGGCGAATTTCATTAATGACTTTTCCTAGGTCATAATGTACATACAGGGTGCAAGTTAACGCCTTTCCCTCTCTACCGGCTGTGTGAAAAGTTCCACTAAAGCTGCAGTCCACCAGCCGCAAATGCATGACTGCTTTGCATGTGTCCAGTAACCTATCTCTTGGCTCCAACGAAATTTTTTATTCTTGTTTTCATCTTTGTTTTTTCTTTATCCTATTCTCTTCATCTATTTTAAACTTATTTTATTCTACTATATGGTCTCTATACAGCTGCCTTAAATTCTTCTTGGGACAAGGGAGAGTAAATAGATCAAAGTAAAAGTATACAGATACCTGGTGATTACTATCTTCTGCAGGAACAGAAAACCCAGGTACAGCAACTTGTTTTGGCAGAGACTACACTCTGCACAATGTATGCTACTGACTGGTGAAGGGCCCTTCCAGCAGTCTGTGAAATGGCAAGGTGCCCCTCTTTCTTTGTTCTTTACTGAAAATCTTAGAGCAAATCTAGGCTGCTCTCCAAGGTTTTTACTTTCTAAATAGAAATGCAAAGCTTTCTAAAGACAATAATCTGAGAGAACTGACAAATCCTAACCTCCATAATGCACGCAGTCTGGATCAGGACAATGAAACGAGGTTAATGAATAGAGATCCTAAATAAATCAAATCCAATTACGACAACATTTGTACTGCAATCAAAGCACAGATGCTAAGTGGATTATTAACTCTTCACTGAATCTCTCACTGGGATGGAAACATTTTATTATTTTCCTAGTACAAATATAAAGAAATAGGTAATGGCTCAATGGATTTATGTTTTTGTAACATTAAAACTGTTTGTATAGTTTTCTGCATAAAATTCATACAACCAATTCCAAAAAAATTAAACTTGAACATATGTTACTTGAAAGTATTTTTTGCAATATTTTAAATCTATTGTTAGTTTAAATTACCAAATTAGATTGACATATAACTCAATGACAGAAGAATTTGCTAAAAACTACTTCTGATTACAAATAAGTCGTTGAAAACATTATTATATTTTGGTAAGACACATACACTGAGTTTTCATAAGCATTTGAGTAGATCAGAAATTGAATACTACTCGTAACTTTGTGCTGCTTAAGCTGCTGTCTACAGTCTATCTGATACTCCACCAAAACCAAGAAATTGTTATAGTGAATTAATGGAAGCCAAGAAAATCACTGTTGGGATATGCTTCTGACCTTGCCTACTGCCTCAACCCCTTTGGTGCAGTTGGCTGGGTCCGGGGCTTGTTCACAATGTTGAGTCATAGCAGCAGGTGCATGAAAGGCCAGAGAGCCAGGCTTTTCCTGTACAAATTTGAAGAGGGCATCCCTGGGTAGGCTGATCTCTCTAGATGGGAGAATAATAGAGTGTAGGTGGATTTCCTGGTGCACACATGGATGACAATGAGTTTGAGAGGTGTATAAATGATTACCTGTAGGTAGTCAGACTGGATAGCAGTGAGCAGATGGTCTTTGCTGAGTTCATAAAAAACATCCGAAGTCATGACCTGGGAAAATTCCTCACAGAGGAAATGTAAAGCTTGTCGGTGCACCCACTTAGAGCCATATGGATGAGAGCTCCACTTGAGGATGGCAATTAAGGTATCTAATGAAATGCTCTCAGCAATGATATCCTCACAGCCTAAAAGAGAAGGCAAATACTTCTTAAGATTAGTCATAAATAGTACTTAGGGAACATTAGCATGTTAGACACTACTTAAAAGTAGCAATAGTAAAAAAGAACAAGGAGATAAATAAAATTTCGTGGAAATCACCAAGACTTGGTGGGATGGGTTAACAATAGGTAACAACAGACTATGACATCTATAGGAAACCCGCTGTTCAGTAGAGACAGATCCATAGAAAGAGGCAGAGAATCTTCACAATTGTACAAGAAAGTAGGTATCTGTGCAAATCCAACAATTTGAGTAAGACACTAGTGGAGAGCCCTGGACTGCAAGGGAGAAAAGAGAAGGTAGAAAGGACACAGTTGTGGGAACTGGCCAGTCAGAGAAAGGCCAAAGCTGGGAAACACAGTTCATGACATACTGGATGACATGATCATAACCGGCTGAACAGATGGGTGAAAATGAAGGTGAAATAGAACCAGGAAATTTAGAAAGTTCTGTATCTCAGTGAAAGAAAATCAACTGCACAGAAGAGGACAGGAGAGCTACCTTAACCACAACCTATGTAACAGTGACACCTGGGCACCTGAGCTGAACAGATGCAAACCATGACATGGCTGCTGTAGGGCTGAAGCAAGCTCAGGCTTTTAAGATTCAAGCACAGAGTCCTGTGTCGCACTGCTGTCCTGTGGGGTGCTGTGTTCTGCTCTGGGCCCTGTGTTTTAGATGGGGCACTGACAAAATGCCAGGATTCTCAGAGGAGGGCAAAAGAACAGGAGAGAGTTTGAGGCCTGTCACAGGAGAAAAGCTCCGAGCAACCAAGATTACTTGGCTTATATAAGAGAAACCTGAGGGGAGACAAAGGTGCTATGTTTAAATGTCTGACAGACCTTCTTGAGGCAGAGGAGAAATGACTGACTTCCCTGTTGTTCCAAGGGCAGGTCCTGGATGTTAAATGGATGTTGAAAGAAGGGGGATTTTGCCTCAATATTAAGAAATTTCTAACAATTAGATTTGTTCTCCTCTTGTCCCTCAAAAAAAAGGATCCTAGAAAAATACAGGAGCGAAGCCTGGCTCATCACATAAGGGATAGGGTACCAAGAACCCCTATGTTGGATACGGAGCTGACGTCAGATAGCATCCAAGCTGCTTCCACCACAAAGATAAAATCACTTTTAGAAAAGCGGTAACAGAGTATCAGTGTGACAGTAATTTAATCTAAACATTAAAGATTAATTTACTTAATCTCAACATTAACCTGAGATCCTGATAAGGAACACTGAGACCACCACAATGGAATCTGTGTGTAAACAACACCCAAAGAAGTGAATATGCACTGATGAGGAGTGAGAAAAATGGAAAACTGTAAACCGTTCTCATGATTTTATGGTGAGCTTTGCATGCCAGGGGCCAGAGGAAGACCTGTGTCATTCTGCTGCTTGAAAGCAGGCCCTGGACTAGAGGTGAGGAGAATGAGTCAATCTGACAGGAGAGGCAATCTGATAGAGGTGTTTGGGCACGAAGCAGGGGAAGTTAGAGAAAAAGTGGTTATTCAAAAGGATGTTTCACAATCCTACGAAACCAGGATACTGGCAGAGGGAAAGGAGAATTAATTACATCATATATATATATATATATATATTTTTTTTTTTTTTTTTTAAGATTTTATTTATTTAAGAGAGAGAGAGCATGAGAAGGGGGAGGGTCAGAGAGAGAAGCAGACTCCCTGCCGAGCAAGGAGCCTGATGTGGGACTCGATCCCAGGTCTCCAGGATCATGACCTGAGCCGAAGGCAGTTGCTTAACCAACTGAGCCACCCAGGCACCCAACAACATCATATATTTAAACTCCTGAGAAGTTTTCAAAGAAGTGAGACGTGATAGGAAAATGTGGGCTTTGCAATCAAGACAGACTGGACTTGAAATCCCACTTTGGCCACTTAGAAGCAAAATCATTTTGGACAAATCCTTAGCCTCTTTGAGCTTGAAATGTTCTCATTTGTAAAACTGGATTTATACTCCTAACTCAGGGTTGTTATGAGATATAAATGAGACTGTACCCTTGACACTCTTCATTTGTTCAAACATTTTGCAGTACCTACTTACCAAGCGGTGTGAATACAACACTCTTTTTACCATGCCCTTTCTTGGGTGGTATCATCTAACCCCCAAGGCCTTAACTCCCAAAGCATCCTCATGACTTTCTTTTCTTTTTTTTTTTTTTTAAGATCTTATTTATTTATTTGACAGAGAGAGACACAGCGAGAGAGGGAACACAAGCAGGGGGAGTGGGAGAGGGAGAAGCAGGCTTCCGGCGGAGCAGGGAGCCTGACGCGCGGGGCTCGATCCCAGGACCCTGGAGATCATGACCCAAGCCGAAGGCAGACGCTTAATGACTGAGGCACCCAGGCGCCCCCCTCATGATTTTCAAGTCTATATACAGTTCCAGGGTGCCTGGTTGGCTTAGTCAGAAGAGCACGTGACTCTTGATCTTGGGTTATGAGTTCGAGCCTCACCTGGGGTATAGAAGATTACTTAAATAAACTTAAACAAAAATGTCTACATACAAGGTGCCTGGGTGGCTCAGTCGTTAAGCGTCTGCCTTCGGCTCAGGCCATGATTCCAGGGTCCTGGGATCGAGCCCCACATCGGGCTCCCTGCTCCGCGGGAAGCCTGCTTCTCCCTCTCCCTCTCCCCCTGCTTGTGTTCCCTCTCTCGCTGTCTCTGTCAAATAAATAAATAAAATCTTAAAAAAAAAAAGTCTACATACAGTTCCAACCCAGAGCTCTCTCCTGACTCCCAGACTCATTCCTTTAACTTCCCACTGAAGAATTCCACAGGGATATTCTGCAGACCTCTTAAAGGCAAATCAATTCATTTTCCTCTGGGAAACCTAGTACACCATCCCCCCCCCCCCCCCCCACCGGCCTCCTTAATCCTTGCTTTAGAGAGAGATACCTCTTCCTCCCAAAGCCAGAAATTTTAGTCCTAATAGTGATTCTTTCTCCTGAAGGCCACATCCAATCACCATCAAATGCTGTTCATTCTATTCTTGTTTTAAATACATCCCCTCCACTGAATCTCTACCACCTCCCCATTTCAGAATCTGATACTTTCTAAACCCCGCATCACTGAAATAGCCTCAAAAAGTTCCCATCTTTCTCCCTTCCAATCTGTTCTCCATACTGTTGCCAGATGATCTTTTAAAATGTAAATCAGATTATATATGTAACAAATTATTCAATAGCTTGCAAATAACTTCAAGATAAAATCCAAACTACATATTCTTGACGGTCTGGCCACTGCCAACTTCTCCAGCCCCATTCCTGTTCATATTCTACACTGCATTCATTATAGCATTTCCTAGAGTTCCACCAAACTCTCACCTCCAGGTCTTTGCATACGTTGTTCCATTTTTCTGAAATGCTCTTAATTCTCCTTCTTAACTCATCCACATTTTTTAGACTTAGCTTAGACGCTGCCTCTTTCAAAACCCCACATTGATCTACCCTACCCTACCCCAAGCCTAGGTCAGGTGTTCCTCCTACCTAAAAATGCTGCCCTAGTTCTCTCTATATAATAGCACTAAATTCTCATACTATCTTGTATTTCTTAAATATCAGTCTGAAGCCTCTACCAGACTGAGAGCTCCTTTGGGGTAGAGGCCCCACCTTATGTCATTCTACAATGTCTGACATTTAGTAGCTAATCAATTAAAAGCAAACATAATAGCTAATACTTTCGAAACTTATTACGTGCCAAGTCCGTACCTGACTTAGAATATTTAATTTCAGCACTCCTATTCAAAGAAGGTGGTATGATTATTCCCATTTTGCAGATGAGAAAACTAAGATTCACAAAGATTAATGAGCTTGCTCAGTCTTACCGCTAGGGAGAAGACAAGCTGTATTTAACTAAACATAGCCTTCCCCTCCCACCAGAAAATCTTCCCCTTTTTTATGCCTCTAAACTTAGGTCTTACATGAATCAACGCTCATCAGAACTTCACTTATAACCACTCCTCTTATGAACAGGAAAGCACCTTATAAATATATCAAACATGGTGATATTAACTCACAAATGTGAAAGGAAGGCAATTAGGCAAAAAATTAGAATGCTGAAAGTATATTTTAAGAAGAGATTTATCTAATATTGTCAAATGTAATACTTTCATATTACAGTAAAGGATTTCAATTAGTGGTAATTTGCCTTTTGTCAAGGTTATTGATAATGGAATGAAAATGTAAACACAGCAACAAGGCTGAAGGGGTGCTGGCAGGGAAAGGCCAGCAAGCAAAATGCAAAAAGGCTTCATACAATGCCATTTCCTTGGTAAATTCTGGACCAGTCTTGTTGGTCCAAAACATTACCAGCACATTATCGAAGATGGTTGGATTCCGGCTGACAAAGTGATACTAGGCCAAACCCCATAAGACCAATGTATAAAGGTCCACTTATGTGCAGTGTAGGTGTTTACTTCTAGTGAGCAGAATGCCATGTTCATAAACTATCTTGGGTCAAGAAACAGTTGTGTTTGCTTCTTTTTAAATTTATAATCTGTCATGGATCAATACTTTAGTAGAAACCAGTAAAAACACTGCTTGAATATTGTGACGATGTCAAACTGCCAGGAAGTTTCTAAATGCTTACTCTCAATAACCGTACTTCCCTCACTACAGACACGCTTTGAGGAGCACTGCTGTCTAGAATCCCTTCCCTTCCCCTGTGCCAGTTTCAGGGTGTATGATGGTCAAATTGGTTTCCTCCCATTTGCTACTAATTAACTCTCAGAAGGAACGCTTTTTTCCTCTTCTGTTTCCCTACAGAGTTTATGGACTCTGTTTCCTAACTAGAGATAAAATGATATCCTTTTCTTTAAAGACGACGAAGTTCATAGACAGAATGACTATCTTTTTAATTTTTATCCTGTATTTATTTTTTTTAAGTAGGCTCCATGCCCAGGGTGCAGCCCAACGCGGGGCCCGAACTCATGACCCTGAGATCAAGACCTGAGCTGAGACCAAGAGTCAGATGTTTAACACCGGACTGGGTCACCCAGGTGCCCCTCCTTTATCTTTTTTAAACTAGAAATATAGAGTGTAAGAGTATTATTCAAATATGGCCGATCATTGTACATATTTACCAACACCAGCCCTCTGATACCACCCCACCCATGGGCAGAGTATACATCCCCACCCCAAGACTTTGGGACTGGCCATGAGATCTGCTTTGACCAATGAAATGTTAGTGGATACGAAGTGACAAAAAGCTTCAAAAGCACTTTTTGGGAACTGGGCTTGCCCTCTTGCCTTCTGCCACTGCCATGGTAAGGACATACTGTGGCTGGCTTGTCGATCCTACGGGGAGAATGAGCAGCAGCAGGAACAGAGCCACCCGGCCCTGCTAAACCACAGTGGCAGTCAGAACGACCCCAGCTGCTGCGAACTTCAATCTGTAATTTTACTGGGGGACCTGGAAATCTGTGGGAAATACATATTCATGTCATATGCCACTGAGATGGAAATCTGGTTGTTACACAGCAATGGTTGACTAATACACTGTTTACCTTTTTTGGATGAACTTAAAAGCCTCTATCAATTTCCTTGTAACAGAAAAACTCATCTGTAGCCAAGACCTGGAATGGCTCATAGGTGCCAGGCATTCTGCTCAGGCAGCAGACTTCCAGTGATGCGGTTGTGAGGCTGGCAGATGAAATATGAAGTTAACTTCTTAGGATTTTTTTCCCTGAAAACTGCATTTTACAGACCCCTTGCTTACTTGATTAATCCCTTCTTCTATTCTTTTTTACCAGAATATTTTCTTTCTGGTATGTAATATTTGCAAAAAGGCCTTTTTAAAAATTTGAGATACAAAGAAGTAAAACAAGTTGACATTTAGTAATACAAATGATTGTTCCTGCTGCATGCTGAACAGGAACACTTTCTCCCTCTTCATGCTCCTGTGGTAACTATAAAATAAGCTTCAGTGTCGACAGATTTCCTGAAAACACGGTCAGGATCTGTCTTTATTGCCACTCTCACACTTGTACCACCAGCACCAGTGGGAAACCTTTTCACTGGCTCATGTCCATCAGAAAAGGTAAAAGCAACTTCTAGATTCTGTTTCATATTGGGGCTGAGGTGGGAAAAGGAAGAACACAGGCAAGGGGAAAGAAGCGGAGAACCAGTGGAGGGCGATCACAGCTCGTTATGCAGCACAGACGGAATAGTAAGTTCAGAGGAAGGCTGGCCTTAGAGCAGGCACGGTGCCTCTTCAGCAGCATCAGTTAGAAACAGAAGTAAGACTTCAAGTGCAAATAGGCTTGAGAAAAAAGTTGCTTCAGTTCTTTCCAACTAACCTGTATGGAACGGATTCCAGTTCCCAAGGAAAGGCATCATGAAATGAGAGGGAAGTGTGGGCAGTCGAAAGCGCGTATGGGGCTTTGAATTCTGGCAGTTACATCACTACCTCTTGACTCTCGCCCTTAGCGCCCCGTGCCAGATCAAAGCGCACCCCGTGATTCTCATTTCCTCACAGGGAGGATGAAATAATCCCATCAGAGTTCTGAGGATTATGTTAAATAACATCAGGGAGCCAGTGTGTTCATCAACATTACCCTTTTTCTAGGCTAGAAATCTTAAATCAGCTATGGCGACTCCACCTCCTTTGACATACATATAGAACTAATCGATGCGTCCTACTGATTCTTCCTTCAAGATGCTTTTATTTATTTTTTTTATTCTTATGTTAATCCCCATACATTACATCATTAGTTTTAGATGAAGTGTTCCATGATTCATTGTTTGTGCACAACACCCAGTGCTCCATGCAGAATGTGCCCTCCTCAATACCCACCACCAGGCTAACCCATCCTCCCACCCCCCTCCCCTCTAGAACCCTGTTTGTTTTTCAGAGTCCATCGTCTCTCATGGTTCGTCTACCCCTCCGATTTCCCCCGCTTCATTCTTCCCCTCCCGCTACCTTCTTCTTCCTCTTTTTTTTTTTTCAAGATGCTCTTTGATTAGCCTATTTTCCATTCCCAGGAATGCGACCTCTGTCTGAATCCTTCATACCTCACATATCAAATACTGAAAAGCTTCCTGCTGTCTCCCTCCGTCCGTCTTCTAATCCATACTGAGCACACCACGAGAAAGGTTTTCCACCATTGTCCCTGCATCTTCTCTATTTTATTTTATTTTTAAAGATTTATTTATTTATTTATTTGACAGAGAGAGCAGGAACACAAGCAGGGGGAGTGGGAGAGGGAGAAGCAGGCTTCCCCCCGAGCAGGGAGCCCGATGCGGGACTCGATCCGGGACCCTGAAATCATGACCTGAGCCAAAGGCAGACACTTAACAACTGATCCACCCAGGGGCCCCTGCATCTTCTCTATTTTAAACAGGCAACCAGAATTCCAGAGCCAAAGCAGAAAATGATAGTTAGACATGTAAGGGTTCGAAGAAGTCAGTCTGTGCTGCAGCGTTTTTAACTGCCAGTCCTTGGACTCTGCAACTTGTGAGAGCTGGTTGGATAAATACTCCTTTCCGCTCCGCCTCAGGAGGACCAGTCTGAAGACCCAACAGAGCTCTTCAGAGGGTCCTGGCAGGGTTGAAACCCTGGCGCCTCCAGTGGCGACTAGCCCAACACCGCTCTTCTGCTTTCCTTCCTCCCCTATCTCACTCTTCCCGGGCTTGCGTGCCTGTTCAGGGGATTACTTACCAAATAAGCCACCTGCAAGCAAGCCTTTGTTTTAGGCTGCCTCAGCACAGGTTGTGGGGGGATGGGATGAGACACCCATACAACGAGAGGAAGAGAAGTGGCCCTAGAAAACAAGATTCTCCAGTGAGATTCTGGAACTAGGTCACTCACTGAAGAAATGACAAAAAGGACCCTGGTTCCTAATGGTAAGTGGGGTGGTGGTGACTCCTGCATGCAGCAGCATGAAAATACTATGGTTTTTCTCTAAGTGAAGTACTAATTTAGTAGTAGAGGTGGCACCTGAATGGAATGGGAACATTAGGAACCAGGAGGACCTAAAATTGGCTGGCTTTAGCTAACTGCTTTCCAAGTCATGAAAAAAGGAAACAACAGGCTCAGGTTAGCCACCCCTCAGTCTACACATTCTGTCAGTCAGAAGACTTTCAGGTTGGTGTTTTAAAAAAATCCTTATTTCCTGCAGCTGCAGAACTGCCAAAACTCAAGCTCCAGATTTAATTTTAAAGATATGAGACCTCAAAGACTTGAATGCAAAGCCTCAACAAATCTTCTATGATCAAATCTGGGTCCAAATAGAAATAGCTGGTGTCAGAAATCTGGAATGGGGCTATTTGGGTGGATGAGCGAGGAATGTCAAACCCCAAGATTTGTCTGAACTTTCTGGGTTGGGAGACACAGCTCTCCTAACTCCCTGTAGAGGACAGCAGCCTCCTCCTACCAGGAGACCCTGCAGGTGCCTGCAAAAAAAATGTTTGTCCTCTTTAAGACCTGCCTCTGCCTCTGCTCACTAGCTCCAAACCAATAATGAGGAGCTAATCACTCATGATCACAGTCTGAGCAAGAAAATACAGTTTCTGTTCTTGCGGGGGGCGGGGGAGGGAGGAGAATGTACACATCCAAGAACTGCAAGACCTGGCGATACTGACCGGCACGGTCTAGAAGACCATTTGTGGGAGTGGATCTTGAGAGTGCTGGACCAGGATGCTAGGTCTGTGGCGATATAATACATCAGGAGCAGGAAGGTGTTTGTCTGGAATTCAAGGGATTCACCAGGGCATCTTTTGTTGCTTCTCTGCCCAGTGATAACAGAGACTGGGCAACTGTAGCAACCAAGGATATTTTAGTATATGTGCTGCCAAAGCGAGCACTAGCAACCAAGGATAAAGCAACTCAGAGCTCAGACACCTCTGGGATGAAGGTCTGGGTCAGCCCACCTGCAGGCTACCCAGACCTGCTGAAATACGGGCAAAGGAAAATGAAAACTTAGGTTGGGGGACAGAAGAGGGAGATTGTGCTAATCTGTACAGTTCCATCTTGCTTAAGCCTAGAACTGTTTCCCACAATCTCCGTTCCTATATGGTTCCAAGCAAAGCTGGTCAAAAGCAGAAATGTGGGAGATTGGGAGGGCAGAAGTACGAGCATTACTCTCTAAAAGTCACCACAACCAGATATGGTAACAGGCAGACACAGAGGTGCCTGTGGGTGCTAGTTTGTCTTTGCTCTCCCCTGCTCCAAGTCCAGTTCTCCGTCCCAACTGCAGCCCCTGCAGTGGCAACACTGGCCCCAGGTCACCAAAAGATGCTTGGCCGAAGAGCCACTCTTCACATGCTCCCGTACCCTGTGCAGCCTCCTGTCAGTGGCTCAGTGTGCCTGTCCTCTCAGGTTGACTGGCTGGTAGCTCCTCTGCATTCTACTTCTCTCCCATTCACACCTTCCCTTCCCCAGCTTTCCCTGCAGTGGTATGAGGCTCAAACCCTAGAAGAATTCCCTTCTCCCATAAGTCAGAGTTGCTTTGCTTCCCTCAATTGAACTCTGAGTGATGGAGTTTTGATAAGAATATCAATTATAGCCTCCAGCCAGTTGCAACAGCTGGTACTGCGACTAACTGCACCATCTTTCCTGAATTGAGTCTTTTGTAGAGGTGTGGCTGGTTATCACCCTGAAGGCTCTGTGATCTAAATTATTGTTTTCTCCTCGTTAAGTTAAATCACATCAAATTGTTGATATTAAACCATTTTGACCTGTGAAAATAACCTCAGAAGATTAAATAATGTATTAGTTTTCTACTGCTATGTAACAAATTACCACAACAGGTTAAAACAAATCATCTCTTATTTTCTGTGAATCAGGAATCTGGGCACAGGTCACGTGGACCCTCTGTCAGGGTTTCATAAGGTTGTAAATCAGGTGTCAACTGGCTTGCCATCTCATCTGAAGAAGTGGGAAGTTCTGGGGAAGAATTTGCTTCCAAGCTCATTCAGATTGTTGGCAGAAATCCCTTCCTTGTGGTTGTCTGACTACGGGCCCAGCTTCCTGTGGCTATTGGCGGGGGGTTCACAAGCAGCTTTTAGAGGCTGCCTGAAGGTCCTGCCATGTGGTCTGCTCAACAGGCCTTCTCATGACAGAGTAGCTTACTTCTTCAAAGCCGGTGAGGGAGGAAGTCTCTCGTGCCAGTCTATTAAGATGGAATCTTCTCTAAATATAATCACAGGAATGATGTCCCATCCCTGCCATATTGTATTGGTTAGAAACAAGACAGATGCTGTGCTCACGCTTAAGCGAGTATAAATATCAGAAGATGGGGATCATTAGGGGTCATCTTAGGGTCTTCTTGTCACAGTAAGTTTATGACCATTCTAGTAATACCACTTCTGACATACCGAGCAATCCAAATCATTTTAGTCTGTCCTGAGTGCTCCTTTCTTTGATCTACTTCAGCTGTCTTTTCTCAGAACATGTCTAACTTTACCACTTCTCTGAAGCGGGTAAGAAAAACTGCAATCAATATTTTAGGTAAAGGTGCATTATAATTTGGCCAAAAAAAGAAAAAAAGGTCAATTAACAAGGGAGTCAAGAATATTCAATGGGAAAAAGACTGTTCCTTCAGTAAATGGCACTGGGAAAACTGGATATCCATATGCAAAGGAATGAAACTGGACCCCTATCTTACACCACTCACAAAAACTAACTCAAGATGGATTAAGGACTTAAATGTAAGACCGAAACCATGAACTCCTAGAAGAAAGCATAGGAATAAAACTCCTTGACATGGGTCTTGGTAATGACTTTTTGGATATGACACCTAAAGCACAAGCAACAAAATTAAATAAGTGGGACTACATCAAACTAAAAAGCTTCTGCACAGCAAAAGAAACAGTCAACAAAATTAAAAGGCAACTTACAGAATGAGAGAAAATATCTGCAAACCATATATCTGATAGGGGGTTAATATCCAAAATATGTAAGAAATTCCTACAACTCAACAGCAAACGAGCTGATTAAAAAGTGGGCAGAGAGGGGCACCTGGGTGGCTCAGTCGGTTAAGCATCTGCTTTTGGCTCAAGTCATGATTCCAGGAGTCGAGCTCCCTGCTCAGCCAGGAGCCTGCTTCTCCCTCTCCCTGCCACTCCCCCTGCTCATGCACACGTGCTCTGTGTGTCAAATAAATAAAGTCTTTAAAAAAAAAAAAGTGGGCAGAAGTCTTGAATAGACATTTTTCCAAAGAAGACACACAAATGGCCAAAAAGTACATGAAAAGGTACCCAAATCACTCATCATCAGGGAAATGCAAACCAAAACCACAGTGTACCACCTCACACTTGGCAGAATGGCTGTTACAAAAAAGACAAGAGTTAACAAATGCCAGCAAGGGTGTGAAGACCCTGGTGCCCTGTTGGTGGGAATACAAGTTGGTGCAGACACTACAGAGAACAACATGAAGGTTCCTCAAAAAATTAAAGGAACTACCACAGATTCAGCAATCCCACTTCTAGGAATGTATCTGAGGATGATGAAATCACTCTCTCGAAGAGATGTCTGCACTCCGAAGTTCACTGCAGCATTACTTACAATAGTCAAGATGTGGAAACAGATGAGTAAAGAAAATGTGGTGTGTGTGTGTGTGTATATATGTGTGTGTGTGTATATATATGTGTGTGTGTGTGTGTATATATATATATATATATATATATATATAAAATGGAGTATTATTCAGCTATAAAAAAGGAAAGCCTGCCATTTGGAACAACATGGATGAACCCTGAAGGCATCATGCTAAGTGAAATAAGTCAGAGAAAGACAAATACTGTATGACCTCACTTACACGTGGAATCTAAAAATGTCAAACTCACAGAAAGAGAAAATAGAATGGTGGTTTCTAGGGGCTGATGGGTGAAGAAATGGGGAGAGGCTGGTCAAAGGGTACAAACTTCCAGTTATAAGATGAGTAAGGTCCAGAGTTCTAATGTGCAGCATGGTGACTACCGTTAATATCGTATTGTATGCTTGAAAGTTGCTTTGAGAGTACAGCTAAGTGTTCTGACCACCACCACAACAAACTATGTGAGGTAAAGGATGCACAAACCAACCTTATTGTGGTAAACATTTTATAGTATATACATGTATCAAATCATTACATTGTGCACCTTAAACTTACCACAATGCTATATGTCAATTATGTCTCGATAACGTGGTTGGGGGGGTGATAAAAGAAAAGAAATCTAGATTAAAATCTATTTTCACTGCAAAAAAAAGGAAAAGTAAGTTGAGTTTTTCTGGGTTTTATTTCTCATACTCTTTTGGTTAATGCTCAGAATTTGGTTATTTCTGTTGGGTAGATATTAAAAATAACTTCTATACATAATATAGAGCAGAGTCTTAAAGTACAACATATTTATCTACATTGAAGGATATCTTTCAAGTTTCTGTCCCTTTTAATAGGGGGACTCTTACAAGTTTCTTGCAATAACTAAATGCCAGAGGGCATTAGTAATATTATAGATCTATTCCAAATATCTTTTTATGTTTCCTTTCAATATATTAAAAAAAATTTTTTTTTAAGATTATTTGAGAGAGAGACAGCGAGAGAGGGAACACAAGCAGGGGGACCGGGAGAGGGAGCTGCAGGCTTCCCGCAGAGCAGGGAGACCGATGTGGGGCTCAGCTCGATCCCAGGACCCTGGGATCATGACCTGAGCCGAAGGCAGACGCTTAACTGACTGAGCCACCCTGGCATCCCTCCTTTCAATGTATTTTAAAAGTTATGTACTTAGACTATCTCTGGATGGATTTACATAAAATTGGTAACATTGGATGCTTCTGTGAAGGGAAACTGAGTGGTGGGGGCCAAAAAGTTGGGAGCGCAGGAGACTCTTCGCGGAGTACTCTTTGTACTGTTTGAATTCTGTTCCATCTGAATATATTATCTATTCAAAAAAATCAAATAAAAAACAAACAAAAACCATCAGGCTATGGAAGTTTCCAGGAGTTCCTTCCCCCAGTGCCAATATAAAATCAATCACTGACCACAGAATCCAAGCAAATATTAGAAAGGAAATGAGAAGGTTCTCTGCTTTGAGAACATTACTCCCCTCTGATGGGAGAGAGGCAATCACTGAGATTCACGCTGCTTGTGTGTGAAAACGTACCCTGACTGCTTGTATTCTTTATTCTGATAGCTTTTGCCAAGCTGTATGAAAAGGACAGAAAAGATAGGAAAGAAGTTACTGTAGTAACTTGGTAATAAAGGAGGCGGCTAAAGTACACAGATAATTATAAAAGATTAAAGATTTCTCTAAGCAATGGAAGGAAAAAGACAAGACTAAGAACAAGAACACTTAAGATACTTATTTGAATATATATTTATATTGCTTTAATGTTTACTCTATAAAATAATGTTTGGTATGGCATTTTTAATATTTAGGCTTCAGTGTTTTTTGGTGTAAGTGAAAACAGCATGATGAAAGGGAAAAGCCTTCACAGGGATGTTCTCTAAACACAGACACCCTATACAAGCCCCTGCTATACTAGAATGCAGAGGATCAAATTCTGGAGCCTACAGGACACCCGAACTCCTTGAAATTGAACACATATTCTTATGTGTGGGCATCTGACTAGAAGAGAGATGCAAGATACACTATCAGAGTCAGACTGACCAGAGACCCAACCCCAATTCCCTTTAACTATGTGATGTGTGAAATTTTGTCTGTTTCCTCATCTGAAAATGTTCCCTAATCCTCAAAAATCTACCTCTTACTATAATTAAGTTTCCTCACACACCATTATACTGGTGTATTCTAATTCAGAAGCAAGCACAGGGTCTGTGGGGAGTGGGAGAGGGTAGGAGGACAGCAGAGTCTCAAGAGAGCAGAGCAAGTCAAAGATTATAAAGAGAACAGAAATGCTGACAACCCAAGTGTACTGTGTACTTTCCACTCACACGTCACTTATTAAAATGTTAAATAAAAACAATTCTAGGGGTGCCTGGGTGGCTCAGTTGGTTAAGCAACCGACTCTTGATTTCAGTTCAGGTCATGTCAGGGTCCTGAGAGCGAGCCCCCTGTCCAGGTCCGCCCTCAGCGCAGAGTCTACTTGTCCCTCTCCCTCCCCAAAACAATTCTAGAAGTCTCAGTATGTGAACAACTCAGAGGTTCACATACCTTTAACAAAAAACAAAAAATACCCATTTACATCTATACTTTATTTACTATCCTTAAACCATTTTCTCACTGTGACAAAATAGTAAATTAGTATCCTTAATTCTGTTATAATAATAAGAAAAACCCAAAGGTTTGGGGGTAGAGCCATGTTATGATTTTCAGAAAACTTTTTGATATTTACTGGTTATCTCTTAAATATGATTGTGTCTCCCTTCAAAACAATGTACCTCACAGATAATTTCTTCCCATCCCTCTTCCCCCATGATGGGAAAGCATAGCCCTGCAGTTAGAAAGACTCGGATTCAAGTTTTGGCCCTAACACTTTCTAGCTGAACCCCAGGTAACAGTATTTTCAAGCATCAGTTTACCTATAAAATGGAGAGAATACTTACCATAGATGATGCAAGTTAGGAGCTTAGCAACAGTGCCTGGCAAAAAGCAGGTGCTGAAAAATTCTACTAAATAAATGAATAAATATAGTAAGAAACTTCAAAAAAGAATTAGCAGTTTTTGATGAGTAATTTATAGATTGTATCTGCTTAAAGGATGTATGTATTAAAAAAAACCCCCACTATTTCTGGAACATTTCTCATGATGTCTACGTGCTGATTATGGTCTCAGCCAAAGAGATCTTGTAATCAGGCCATATTACTTGCTGTGCCCAGGATAAAGCCCAATGTCTCTGCACAGTATATCAAGTTCTTTTTTTTTTTTTTTTTAAAGATTTTATTTATTTATTTGACAGAGAGAGAAAGAGAGAGAGAGAGCACATGAGAGGGAGGAGGGTCAGAGGGAGAAGCAGACTCCCTGCTGAGCAGGGAGCCCGATGCGGGACTCGAGGATCATGACCTGAGCCGAAGGCAGTCGCTCAACCAAGCTGAAGGCAGTCGCTCAACCAACCGAGCCACCCAGGCGCCCAGTATATCAAGTTCTTTACTGCACAGCCCTACTGGTCTCTGGAGCCTCGTTTCTCACCACACCCCTCTTATCTCTGAAACCCCTATCCTAACCCCAAGTGCCTGGCTCTTATTTATCTCTGGGTTTTTCTACCTGTGTTCCTCTCCCTCCCCTCCTCCTGCCTCACCTTTATCTCTAATCTTTACTTAACTCCCATTCATTCTCCAGGTCGCAGCTTTTCTGGGAAGCTCCTGATACTGTCTCCCTTCCCTAATTCTCTATATTGAGGTCTGCGGCTCCTCCTCTTCCGGTGTGCTCCCCTACCATCCAGTGCTTTGCTCTACTAAGACATTTACACTGTAACTGCCTATTGGTACTTAGCACTAGATGATCTTACTCATTACTTCAATCTCAGGGTCTGGCATACAGTAAGTGCTAAATGAATATAAGTATACGAGTCATAGTGCTAATTCTATACCGAGGTCTATCTGAATCGACAGGTTATATTCTTCCTTCTCCTCCATAATGTCCTATTTTCACCTTTATTTGCTGAGAACTCAGGCAGCTGCCATTCTCTCAGGTTTACAGACCTATTATGATGATCAGATTTACAACACTGTATCCATCCACTTCTATTTAACTTAGTATATCTAAAAACCTGACATCAAAATATAGAAGTGGGGCTCCCTACCAATGAAGACTTTAGATACTTAATATTTTTACTGCTTACACTTATATACAAAAAAAAATATCAATCTGAAAGTTAAGATGATGCATTAGAATAACAAAGAGACTATTTAATCACAGTTTAGCTTAGAAACTTTTCTGAACCTCTCATAATTAGATACAAGCCTAGATATAAAAGGTTTAGAGAACGAATGTGATGCCTACGTATCTTCTAAAAGTATTTTGGTGAATCAGTCTCAAAATTCAGCATTCCTCTTTAATAAATGTAAGCCTCCATTAGGAAGAAACACACTGACAGTGGAAACTGTATTAAAATCAACCCATTTTGGAAAAGGCCTAACACTATTATGGTTGAAGAGGAATATGGTTAGAAACAAAGACGTATAAGTGTGCAAACTGTGTTTTCGGCACAACTTTCAGATGTGTAGATATTTCACCTTCAAATGCCATGGCATGTAAAGCATGTATCAGAAGCTTTATAGACATGTCAATGCTGAGTAAGAGGTATACAAAAATGTTACCTAAACAGAGCTCAAAGCTATTTATTTTTTATGCTGAGCGAAATAAGTCAAAAAGAGAAAGACACGTATCATATGACCTCACTGATATGAGGAATTCTTAATCGCAGGAAACAAACTGAGGGTTGCTGGAGTGGGGGGTGGGGTGGGAGGGATGGGGTGGCTGGGTGATAGACACTGGGGAGGGTATGTGCTCTGGTAAGCGCTGTGAATTGTGCGAGACTGTTGAATCTCAGATCTGTACCTCTGAAACAAATAATGCAATATATGTTAAGAAAAAAAAAAAGAAGATAGCAGGAGGGGAGGAATGAAGGGGGGGAAATCGGAGGGGGAGACGAACCATGAGAGACGATGGACTCTGAAAAACTGAGGGTTCTCGAGGGGAGGGGGGTGGGAGGATGGGTTAGCCTGGTGATGGGTATTTAGGAGGGCATGTTCTGCATGGAGCACTGGGTGTTACGCACAAACAATAAATCATGGAACACTACATCTAAAACTAATGATGTAATGTATGGTGATTAACATAACAATAAAAAATTTTTAAAAAAGTTTTTAAAAGATTTTTATTTATTTGAGAAAGAGAGCGAGCACAGGCAGGGGGGAGTAGCAGAGGGAGAAACAGACTCCCTGCTGAGCAGGGAGCCTGATGCGGGACTTGATCCAAGGACCCTTGGGATCAGGACCTGAGCTGAAGGCAGACGCTTAACTGACTGAGTCACCCAGGCGCCCTACTTGTTTATTTTTATTTTTATTTTTTTTTTTTTAAAGATTTTTATTTATTTATTCATGAGAGACAGAGAGAGAGAGGCAGAGGGAGAAGCAGGCTCCCAAGAAGCAGAGAGCCCGATGCGGGACTCGATCCCAGGACCCTGGGATCATGACCTGAGCCGAAGGCAGACGCTTAACCATCTGAGCCACCCAGGCGCCCCCTACTTGTTTATTTTTAAAGACTTCATTTATTTATTTGAGAGACAGAGAGTTAGAATGTGGGTGAGAGGGAGAGAATCTGAAGCAGACTCCGCACTGAGCACAGAGCCCAATGTGGGGCTCGATCCCACACCTGGGAGATCATGACCTGAGGCGAAACCAAGACTGGACACCTAACCAACTGAGCCACCCAGGCACCCCTCAAAGTCTTCTAATAAATCAAAGTCATTCCCTTCGTGGAGACATATTGAGTAAGGCTAGCCCATGTTAATTTGTAATAGAAACTGTTATTTTTTTTCACCTAAATATATGAAAAAATAGTTGGAGGCAAGAACTTTCTGGTCAGTTACATACACTCCAAACTCAGATTCAGTCTTTAGGAGTTATTTATAAAAAGGTACCATTTGTTAGCAGTGTTTTCCATTGGGAAGTGAGACTGAAGGGTTCTTAAACACCTTTTGTATTATTTGTATTATCTGAATATCCAAACATCAGTACATCTCTTATATTTTTAGAAACAAAACAAAGGGGTGCCTGGATGGCTCAATTGGTTAAGCATCTGCCTTCACTCAGGTCATGGTCTCCAGGTCCTGGGATTGAGCCCCGCGTCAGGCTTTCTGCTCAGCGGGAAGTATGCTTCTCTCTCTCCCTCCCTCCCTCTGGCCCTCTCCATTGCTAGCTCTAATAAATAAAATCTTAAAAAAAAAGAAACAAAACAAAAAATGTAATTATTAAAATAAAGTAACTCTACATATTGACATAATTTTTGCAAAGCTTAAGTGTGAAAAAGGCAAAATGATAATATGTATAGTATGGTACTATTTATGCTACAACATAACAAGATATGCATGTGAAATACACACACACATTCACATACATATAAAGTAGATGTGATTAGAAGTGGCTTCAGGGAAGAAACAATGCAAGTATTTTTACCTGCATCTCTAATAACAGGAAGAGCATCTCTATAATAGGAAGAACAACAGTAGCTACCATACCAGTTACCATAAAGATTAAGTGAGGTATTCCACACAGTAACAGCTAAATAACGTCATTACTAATCTATCTTAATTCTTGGAATAGTTTCTTCCAGCCACTTTCAAAACCAGAAGGAGACGAACACCTGTGTGTGGTCAAAGTCCCTTCTACTCTAGACATTTTAGAAAATAAGTGTAATATTTGGTTTTAAGGCAAAAACTTCAATTCTGTATCTCAATATTGTATTTGTACAATGCTGAGGTTCTTCTATCATTTTCCTTCCTCAATCACTAATGTCTTCCCCCAAATAACCTGCAGCTTGGATTGCATTAGTTTGTACTTCTTGGCAATAGAAGGTGTAAGAGTAGTCAAAATTTAACTATGGCAGAGTCAGAAAAACAAAAATAAGTTGGGGCTTTAGGAAAAGGCAACAATTAGGCGACTTCTCTTAGTGTTTCTATGAGAAAAAGTGACTACAATCGAATCAAAGTGGAGTGGGAGTTTACACCAGACAGCTTACCACCATGGGAAAACTCTATGGACCATTTTTTATGGTCTTGTTTTGACAACCAATGTTCAATGTTCTCTGCAATTGTAATCCTATGTATCATAGCTGAAAAAAGTCTGAATCTGGTAATTTCTTTAGACTTTGGAAACTTGGAACCGTGCTGTCAAATGATGTGTAAGAAAAATAACTCAATTCTTATCTTTAGAAACTGTCTACCGGGGCACCTGGGTGGCTCAGTCGTTAAGCGTCCGCTTTCAGCTCGGGTCATGATCCCAGGGTCCTGGGATCGAGTCCCACGTCAGGCTCCCTGCTCGGCAGGGAGTCTGCTTCTCCCTCTGACCCTCCCCCCTCTCATGTGCTCTCTCTCTCTCTCTCTCTCAAATAAATAAATTAAAAAAAAAAAAGAAACCAAGACACATATGCACCCTCTACTCAAAGCCATGTTACAGCAAAAGGGTCAAAGAACATGCCCTTCAGGGGCACCTGGGTGGCTCAGTCCTTAAGCGTCTGCCTTCGGCTCAGGTCATGGTCCCAGGGTCCTGGGATCGAGCCCCACATCGGGCTCCCTGCTCTGCAGGAAGCCTGCTTCTCCCTCTCCCGCTCCCCCTGCTTGTGTTCCCTCTCTTGCTGTGTCTCTCTCTGTCAAATAAATAAATAAAATCTTAAAAAAAAAAAAAAAAAACTGTCTACCAAAGAGTTAATGTAATTCAGTTTTTAGAAAGATTTTATTTGAGAGTGAGCAAACGAGAGAGAGAGAGAGAGACAAGACTCCCCACTGAGCAGGGAGCCCAACTAGGCTGATCCCAGGACCCCAGGATCATGACCTGAGTTGAAGGCAGATGCTTAACCAACTGAGCCACCCAGGCGCCCCTGTAATTCAGCTTTAAAAACGTTTGTTAAGGCCCTCCCAAATGCAAGCCAGGCATAGAGCTTGGTGCCCACACTTCTGTGAAGAGAAAGGAATAAGCTCATCTGAGGAACCCAGGAAGAATTTATATGGTGAGTATGTGGCCGAGCCAGGATTGGAGCACAGATCTGACCCCAGACTTCATATTTATAAAATACCATTAAATTTGGGTACCGTTATTATCTGTGAACCTGAGCAAATCTCCAAGCTCCACAGGGTTGTTGTGAAGATGAAACGAAAGACATATATGTAGGGTGCCCATCATGAAGCTAGGAACATAGTGACATTCAAACATGGTTCCTTTTAGTTCTCTTCTCCCTGGTATTGCATCTTGCATAGCAATGGTGTTCAAAAAAATGCTAATCTGAAATCAAGTCTCTCTCTACTTCAGAATACATTGCATTGGGCAACATCATTGCAGATGCTTTCCAATATCCTCATGGTGTTCAGAGTTCAGTATACTCTTTAAATAATAAAAGCTCAGCTCTTTCTTGTCCCTATGTTGTTCAAAGTTTTGTGTCCATATCCTAATGACCTGACTACAGCATTTCATCTTTTGACTGATTATATTAGTGTCTACAAAGTTCTAATTAAATCTCTCAAATCTTGACTATAATAAACACATAATTTGTGTTGGGGAAGAAAACCAAACCAAAACAAGCAAGTCTTCCTGTTTCATCATTTCCCTCAACTGTGGTATTCTTGGGATTTTAGTATGACAGAGAAAAGATTTTGCATATTATTGAGAAAGGGTTCTAATTGTCCTCAGATTAAACTTTTTGGCTTCAAAAGATTGACAATCTTCCCTGGCTTCCAAGAATATGTTAAATTCAACTGATACCTATTACATATCAATGGACAACAAAAGAAAGAGTTGATGTGACTTTATTTGAAACTTAAAACTGAGTTTAATGGTATGGAATTATATACCATTTTGACCACCTCTAAACTTATTTTTAAAAACAATGCTTCATATTTATCTTCTAGATTGAGATTGAGCATCTTAATTTTATTTGCAACTTCAACGGTTAAGCATTTATTACACACACCCCCTTTTAAAAAGAAAAAGTTACTCAGTTTTCATAGGTATTAAAGATAACTCAAAATATGTAACGCATTGATTCTACCTGAAACTAATAATACAGTATATATTAATTAAATTGAATTAAAAAAATTTTTTTAAATGTAACTAAGAGTATATACTAAGAGCAAAGTAGTGTGCTAGGTTCTTTGGGTGATTCAAGATGATGAAGATTTTCACCTTGTCTTTAGAGAGTATAGCACACTAGTTGATAGAGGAAATGAGACAGGTACATAGGTAATTTCAAAATAAGTTAGATGTAAGAACCTAAAAGAAAAGTAAAAGAAGTGTTTTAGAAGTTTGCAGGAAGTAGAAAATACTTTTAATTTGGAATGTGTAAGACAAAACAAAGGAAATAGCATGTAAATTTAGCCTTAAAGAGTATGGTAGAACTTGGACATTTAGTGGTGAAAGGCAAAGATATTCTAAGACCAAAGAAAAGTGTGAGCAGAGGATCAGAGGTGGAGAGTTTGCAGTCTGTATGAAAAATGGTTTAAGTTCTAAAATAAAAAATGCAGTAAAATATTACACTTTAGAGCTCTACTCATAATTTTTTTTTTTTTAAGATTTTATTTCTTTACTTGAGAGAAAGAGAGGGAGAGAGTGAGCATGAGTGGCGTGAGAGGCAGGCTCTTTGCTGAGCGGAGAGCCCGATGTGGGGCTTGATCCCTGGACTCTGCGATCCTGACCTGAGGTGAAGGCAGATGCCCAACCGACTGAGCCACCCAGGCACCCCTCTACTCGTAATTTTGAGTAAAGAATTTCTTAAACGTTAAGTGTCATTATGATTAGAGATGTGTAACTTGAGAGTCATCTGAACTGCTATTCCTGAAACTGAGATTAATTCTTCATCTCTGTTGTATAGGTAACCGAAATCTACATTTTTACTCTTAACTGTTGTTGATAATGGTCTTTAACTTAGCTCCATTATTCTCTAGGAAGTATTGTCCGACTAATTTGCTAAAGAGGAAACAATTACAGATAGAAGCATATTGAACTGCCAGTTCAACTGAACTGAGACAGAAGAAGAATGTCAACACAGAGACAGTGGAGAGGATGGAAGAGGGAGGAAGGGCTTAGTGAGTCGGAACAGTTAGTCTTTACTACTTTGCATTTGTTTTGAATCACACACTCTTGAAATCTGACCAAGTTGCTAAGGGAAAATTAGGTCATAGCTTTCAGTTGTTTCTCTGTTAGATTTCGAACCCAATAAAATATAACCACATGCATTATGACTAAAAATATGGGCAATGCATTATAGAGTCCACTTTGGAACTAGTGTTATAAATACTTTTCATATTCCATAGATTGAAAAATACATTTTTGATCAAGATGAAAAAATAAAATCTGTGGTTTAAAGTGTACTACTGTAAAATGCCCTGACCTGGGATATACACATAGATATTGGTGCTAATCCTGAGCTATTTTGTTCTGAGGTCAAGAGTACTTATAACAAGGAAATGTAAGTTCTTAGGGTAGGCCCAAGGTTGTTAAAATTCATGAGAAAACCTACAGTTCTCCTAAAGAGTGGATTTTTACTCAAAGAATTAGAAATCAATACATATTCTCACCATGGTACTCACATTTTCAGAGGTGTTTACACAGTGTAGTGTATGCTAAAATCATCGTGAAAATCAGTGCTCAAACACCTGATCTTTCTTTTGAGGCTCTTCTAATCTAGCCACCTATTTTGGAATTACGTACACTGGTCTTTTTACTATAGGTACTGTTACCACCCAGGTTTCCCAGCTGTAACCACAGAAGACAACTCTAGTTGGCTTAATTAAAGAGAAAAGGGATTTATCTGAAAGGATACTGTTAGCCCACAGTTCCTGAGAAAGTTGAAGACCAGACTCAGAAAACAAACAAGAGCAGAGGAAGGCTGCAGAGTGAGCATTGCGTCAGGAAGAGAGCCAGTGGGTACCCCAGGCTGCCCACGGCCTGTGACCACCACAGCTCCAGCTCTGTGTACAGGCAATGGATGCCATCAGTCGCATCACCGCCACTGACCTCTCTGCTTTACCGCTAGATGTTGCTGCTCCTACCCTGCTTATACAAAGAATTCTCTACAACCCTTGCTATTCTGTTCTATCAGCTCCCATTCAAAAAGCCCAGGTCATGTGCTTAAACATTAACCACTGAGAAGACTGAGAAAGCAAGTATTTGACCTCTTAGGTTTTTACACTGGGGGGTGGCTTCTGCCCTCCATCAAGACCTGTACCGTGAGGAATTTCTCAAAACTAGGAAGAAGGTCGTGATGCTGACAGCCAAAAAAGTCAAATAACTGACACAGGAACACTCACCGACTCAGGAAAGAATGGCTTACTCAGTACAAAGCCCTCTGTTCTCTGGCTAAGTGCTCTGAAGCAAAGTTTGAGTGGTGACCTACCCAGGCCCTTGCCCCCCCAGTTTTTAAATGTCTTAACGGGGCCCACATTTCCCTCTTACTCCTGCCCAAGTGGTTCAGCACAAATCAGCTCACGGCTGAGACTCCTCAGAGCTGATGCTTCAATCACTAGTCTGCTATTTTGTTGTTACAACTGGGCCACAGTGTCCTCCCACCTTCATCCCTGGAAAGTGGTTCTCATACTGCTCCCCTCTCTCACCATGCCCACATTTCTGGGCTTGGGGTCAGAAGAGCTGGTACGAGTCACAACCTTATTCACAATCTCAGGAGAAGGCTAGTTACTCATCTCTGAGCCCCACCATACTCACAGGTTGTCAGGGAGACCAAATGAGAGAAAGTAAAAGCCCTTTGTAACCTAAAATGATAAGCATGATCTTACTAGTTAACATTATTGATAGATATGACAAATCCCCCAGTTCTTCAGGATTACGGCCTATCCTATCTAGGTCTCTCTGGTTCTTCTGAGCACTGATGTCATATCTTTATTGTACTAAAAAATTAATTTTGTAATCAAAGCAGTATATGTTCATGATCTAAAAGGTCTTGTAGCTAGTAGTAATAAAAAGCTTATTCTAAAGACAAAACCATCTGCCCTATGTCTTTCCTACTCCCAGTTCTGCTCCCCATAGGCACCTCCTCTCAATTTTTTAGTTGTTTCTTCTGGTATTTACCTCTCTGTATTATAATTTTTATTAAATCAATATTCAGTGTTCATATTTAAATACTGCTTATTGTGAGCCAAGTGGCATACCAGAGTTATATTTTCTTCCATATGTAATTTTAAATTTTTCTCGGAGCTATTATTTTCTTCTTTTCCCACTTCTTTTTCTTTTTTTTAAATTTTATTTTATGTTATGTTAATCACCACACATTACATCATTAGTTTTTGATGTAGTGTTCCATGATTCATTGTTTGCGTATAACACCCAGTGCTCCATTCAATACGTGCCCTCTTTAATACCCATCACCAGGCTACACCCCCCTCCCCTCTAGAACCCTCAAGTTTGTTTCTCAGAGTCCACAGTCTCTCATGGTTCGTCTCCCCCTCTGATTCCCCCCCTTCATTTTTCCCTTCCTACTATCTTTTTTTTTTTTTTTTAAGATTTTATTTATTTATTTGACAGAGAGAGAGACAAGGAGAGAGGGAACACAAGCAGGGGGAGTGGGAGAGGGAGAAGCAGGCTTCCCGCCGAGTGGGGAGCCCGCTTTTTTTTTTTTTTTAAACATATAATGTATTATTTGTTTCAGAGGTATAGGTCTGTGATTCATCAGTCTTAACACAGTTCACAGCGCCACTTCCTTCATTTTCTATAAATCTACTGTTAAGTCTTCATAAAAGCACCAAAAGACCCATGAAATCTCTTTCAATGTCCCTTGTCATTTAATGTTCCTAGAGCCTTTCACCCTCCTGGTCCAGTCTAGACGTGATGTCTGCTAGACCTACTATATAGCCAGTACTTAGGATTTCCCTTTCTTATTTCCTGTGTTTGACGCCATTTCCTGGGTCCCACACTTCTTTGTTCTTGGTTCACTTCATCATTTAGTGGAATACATCCTTCCTCAGGAGGGGTGCAAGGGAGATCAGTTCTTTGAGGCAAGACTGAAAAAAATGGCTTTATCTAGCCTTACACTTGATTGACAGTTTGGCTAAATACAGAATTTTGTGTTGAAAATAATTTTCCATCAGCTTTTCAAAGGCACTGTGCCACTGTATCACAGCTTTCGGCTGCTGCTACTGAAAAGCTCAGTACTATTCAGAGTCCGGTTTCTTTGTATGGAACCGAATGTTTTCCTCTCTGTAACATTTTAGAATCTTCTCTTTTTCCCTAGAGAAAGGGATAAAACTTTTTTTTTAAAAGTAGGCTTGAACTCACAACCCCAAAATCAAGACTCAAGCTGAGATCAAGAGTCGGATGCTTAACCAACCGAGCCACCCGGGCACCCCGGGATAAGACTTTTTAATACAGAAATTCCTTTAGCTTTAGCAGTATTTCTTATATTACTCCTCAGATACTGGCTTCTCTTCCATTTTCTCTGGTATGTTTCTAAAACCACCACTTGTTAAATTGTTATACCTTCTGGACCAATACTATAGTTTTCTTATTTGTCTCCACTGTTGTCCAGCTCTTTGTTATTTGTTTTAAAGGTTTCTTCAATTTCACCTTTCAATCCTTCTATTATATTTTTAATTTCTGCTATCTTATTTCCAAGAGTTCCTGTCTTTACTCTTACAGTATCCTATTTACATCTCATTGATTCAACAGAGCACTCTCTTACGTAAGGGTATTTTACTTCTGTTGTTTTCCTCTGCTTTCTTCATGGTTTCTGCTAATACTTTGTTCTGACCTCTGTCTCAATTTGGAAGCTTTCTTCAAAAGTCCACTGAGCCTTAGACGGGTTTTCGTATTTATGAATGAAGCACTAAACTGCTGTGTGGAAGCTCTGTTGCAAAAGTAGGACTGCTGACTACAGTCTTCTCTGTAGAAAAACGAAGGCAAACTGGTTTTTTCACCATGTTAACTCCTGAGCATAACTTCATCATGGAACTCCACAACATTGGTCTCCATCAGTCTATATTCTCTTGGGCTGTTCACCATTTCTAGAGCTCTAATTTTTTATCTTGTATCTGCCTGGCTTAGACTAGAGCAGGGGAACGGGAGTGATTTTGCCATTTACTTTGTAGGCTTTGACATAAATTCAGATTTCAACCTTGTGCTTTACCCCACACCCCCACCCACCCTTTTCATAGCTATTTCCAGATTTGAAATCTCTCTAGTTTGATTTCTTTAGAAAATAAATCTTAAGGTTTCTTGTGTTTGGTTGGGGGCGGGGGGTAGAGAAGGGAATTGAAGGGGCAGGTTAGGATTTGCCAAGTGGCACAAGTGATACTTATGTAAAGAACAAACAGATGGACCACTGAAACAAAATGGAAAAAGTACCAACCCAAAATACTTGGGAACTTAGAAAAAAAGGTAGCACAAATAAGAGGAGAATATGGATTAATAGAGGGTACTCAGAAAACCAGCTCACTATATGGAGTAAAACAAAACCCAATTCCTTTCTGACACCACCTATAAAGGTGAATTCCACGGTGGGGGGAAGGGTTGATCCATTCAGTAGTCAAGACTTAAAATCAAATCTCTCTTTTCCATTTGCAACACTTACCTCTTCTTCCCAGAGTACTAAGTACCCCCTGTGAATTGCCTCTCTTATCCTCAGTAGCCCCCTTTATAGGCTCTAGAGTTACAGACTGTTCCTCTGTTTTAAGTCAGTGATCAGTCCTTATCTGCTTTTCAGCTTCCAAAAATTTCAGTATCCTTTCTCCACTCTTGTTTTCTTCTTGGGTATCTTTGTCCTTGAGGGTTTATATTTGTTTTATTCCTTTACTATACCATTAGGGCTTTGGAAGAGCCAGAAATAAACTTATGTTTAATCTGTGTAGGAAATCAAGTGAAATTAAAGCTCATCCTAAAATGCCAGGCCAGTACCCCATTACCTATTAATTGACCTCCCTAATAGTGACTGCCTACTTGTCTGAATAAAACGCATTCTCAGTGTAGGCCAGGAAGCTGCCCTTTTATCCAAACCACTCTGGCTGTCTGCCTATACCGCCTCTTTTTACGATGCTCTTGAAACTATTAGATCATCTCTCCATCTTGAAGGACGTATTTAGTCTCAAGGTCCCAGCCTCCCTTGACAGAATTTGTTTCTTTTTAAAACTGGGCTTTAACTTTTGAAGTTAAATCTAATTAGGAATAAAAAGTAACAGTCATTAATTCAGAATCATTTACTGAATGCCCACTATGTCCCAGGCACAGGGGACACAAAGATGAGAACAATAAGGTCCTACCCTCAAGCTGCCCAACAGACTAGTCTCACAGCGTTGCTTAACTACAAGTTAAGCCCTTGTCTGAATCATAGAACAAAGATGATTTTGGTGACTATTTTCTTAATTCTCTCCAAAATGGTACATAACTATTACTATGCTGGATGCATCAGAGAGATGCTAATTCATTATACACAATATGATGCCTCAGAGTATTACAGGCTTAATCTGCTTGTAGAACTCCTGCTGAGAAAAACCAATTGTAGAATGACAAATAGCCAGATATTTACAATAGTTTGATAAGTGGCATGTATCATCTCACTAATGATAAAATTATAAGAAAATTTTAAAACTGGTAATAGTAAAAATCTGCAAAATATAGTTAGTATTAGGTTTAATCAATAGTTATAAAATTATTTTTCTGAATGTAAATAGTTTTTTTTTCTTTTTATTAAAGATTTTATTTATTTGTCAGAAAGAGAGAAAGAGAGAGAGCACACAAGCAGGGGGAGTGGCAGGCAGAGGGAGAGGCAGGCTCCCTGCTGAGCAAGGAGCCTGATGCAAGATTCAAACCCAGGACCCTGGGATCATGACCTGGACCAAAAGCAGACAATTAACCAACTGAGCCACCCAGATGTACGCCCCCCTTTTTTTCTTAGATTTTATTTATTAAAAGTTAGTTTTAGAAAAGAACGTGGTAGTGAATGAAATATGTTCTGATGATTATCATTTAATGGCTAATATTTATTGAATGCTAACTATGTATCAGGCGCCAGTCAGATCACTTAACATATATTATTTCCTTTAATCCTCATAATCCTACTTTACAAGGTTACTATTTTTATTTTATAAATGAGAAAATAGAAGCTTAGAAAGGTGACTTGCTCTGAGGTCAAGCACATTAAAACATGGTAGTGAAGGATTCAAATCCATCTGTCTGGTTCGAGTCTGAGCTCTTAAACTTCATGGTATAAAATTACTCTCCCAGTGACCAAATATTCTCCTTCCCAAAGAAATGGGGTAAAAATTATGCTGAAGGTATGGTCTGTTATAAACACTAATATGTACAGTATCATAGGCATGGGGGAAAAATAAGGCCTACATGGAGTGCAAAAATAAAAACATCAAATAACCTAAACTCTGTATTTTGAATAATGAAAGGAAACAGAGAGCCATGTACACCCAGGTTTAAGGAATATATATATACACATATATATTACAGTAACCAAGACTAAGGTAATACAAGGAGTGTTATATCTTTAAATGTACTTAAAAAAATACAATTTCTAGCTAAATGATAAAAAAAAGTATTTAAACTCACTTAACATAAAAGAACTCTAGATCAAGTATTACCTAAGAGCTAAGAGCTGGCTCACAATTTTACTTTTCACTCAAAACTTGAAACAACAAACCCCCAAAGAACTGTATTAGGGGATGCTTTCCCATTTTTTAAAAACAGCAAAGTGGGGTGCCTGGGTGGCTCAGTCGGTTAAACGTCTGTCTTCGGCTGGGGTCATGATCCCAGCGTCCCACGACTGAGCCCCACATCGGGCTCCCTGCTCAGCCGCAAGTTTGCTCCTCCCACTGGCCCTCACCCCACTCGTGCTCTCTTCTCTCAATCACTCTCTCTATCAAATAAATAAAATCTTTAAAAAAAACCCCAGCAAAGTGTATACAGTACACTTTGGTTTATTATTTAAACATGTCAAAAAACAAAACCAATTTGAGAAAACAGAGGTTATTACACATTTTGGGCAATGTCACAACCTTCAAATTTTTCTGTAGAGGCATTTTCTGACAAATTTGGTTTTACAGAATAAAACAGTGGTAGGTCAAGCTGCTAGGTTATTTTTGATAACATTATTTTCCTGTAGTCTGACATCAAAATAGCCTACTATTATTAATGTAATGTTGTTTTAAACTGATAAAAATATTTTAACATTTTAATTGTGGTAACAAAACTAAATTCGTACTATTACTAAAAAGATAATGGTAAAGTAAGATTTCAAAAGATCCTTTATGTAACAGAAATCTCAACTTTTTTCACTCAGGTTTATTAGTGCCTTCTTTTGTATAATTCCTCTCATGTAATTTATTTCTTATTGTTATTAAGCTGGGGCTTTATTTTATTTCTCAAAGTCCTATTAATTTGCTGATTGAGACATACAACACACATTTTTATTTTCAAGTTAGAAAAATGCGTGTAGCTTTCATTATTCCTTAGTTCATTAAATTCCTGTCTTTTGACCCAGCCATTAACCTTTTCTTTTAATTGGCAACTTCTAATGTTCTTTCAGCAAATACTCATTAGCTAAATTTCTCAAGTAATTTCATGTCATATAGCTTTCTTTTTTTTTTTATAAATATTTTATTTATTTGAGAGAGAGAGAGAGAGAGCGAGAGCAGAAACACAAGCAGGGGGAATGAGAGAGGGAGAAGCAGGCCTCCCGCCGAGCAGGGAGCCTGATGTGGGGCTGGATCCCAGGACCCTGGGATCATGACCTGAGCCGAAGGCATACACCCAACCCCAACGACTGAGCCACCCATGTGCCCCAGCTTGTTTTCTTTTAAAATACAGCCACTGAAAGCAAAGAATGCATTCTTTCAAGACCACAAATTCCTTTTGTTCCATGTGGAAGGTCTCTTTCCAGCTCTGAAATGTTAACATTCTAATGTTTACCAATAGATAGATAATTCTTTTAATGTTACCTTCATGTATTCATTTGCCTATAACCCCAAAAATGTGCCTTCCTGACCTAAAAGTTTTAGTTTATATTAAATGAAGAAGGCTCCTGAGTCTAGCACTGACCGTGCCTTACACACTGTAGGCTGTTGCTGGATATACAAGTTGAGTTTGAAAAGAAGATACAGAATACTTAAAAATTTAAATCAGGGGCGACTGGGTGGCTCAGTTGTTAAGTGTCTGCCTTCGGCTCAGGTCATGATCCTGGGGTCCTGGGATCGAGCCCCGCACCGGAATCCCTGCTTCTCCCTCTCCCGCTCCCCCTGCTTGTGTTCTCTCTCTTGTTGTGTCTCTGTCAAATAAATAAATAAAATCTTAAAATAAATAAATAAAAATAAAAATTTAAATCAGAAACTCTGCCTAATTCTTTGATTCAAATAAACTTGTATCCAAATGTGACTATTTTCATTTTTGGAATGAATTTTCATTCTTTTTCTAAACATTCAAGCATCAATAAGTTAATGAGTATAAAAATGAGACTAAGTTACCCCAGGAGTCCTAGATCAAGAATAACCATGACATCTGGGGAACGAGGCTAGTTCAAAGCTTGGGCGCAGACAGGGTGCAGGTGGTAGTTATATATTCCCACACGTATCATCTTACATTAGGGAATTAAGAGCCTCACATCTCATCTATTGCTCTTAGTCACTAGTTTTGAATGCTTGGTTTTAGTACTAAATGAACACCCACATTAATGCTGACCCTCAATTCTTTCTCAGATTCCTTAACTACATACTCAAAATAACTGACCCAGGCACATCCCAAACAGTGAAATCATATTGAACATACTGGCTGTGTTCTGAATTTGGAAGACAAATATGTAATTCGAGAAATCAAAATTAAAAACCAGAATTTCATACCTTGTGCAAGCATGTTAAATTCCAAGAACAGTGCTATGTGGTAAAGTTCCATGGCTTCTTCTGCCCTGGTCATGCTTGGCTTCCCTGCGACGAGAGCCTGAACTTCACTGAGACTCCCCACCGAGGGGCTACAGTGCAAAACAGAGAGGTCCACCGCATCAGTATACATACAGTGTAATATAACTTTCGCATATTTTTTTGGTATAATGGATTCATCTAATATAATTCTTGTGGGAGTCCTCAAAGTTCGGTCTGTGATTTCTTCACCAGTCCGTATCCTCCTTTGTAATAAATTCCGAAAAAATGGGGACCGTGCTGAAATAATAGCCTTGTGAGCTTTGAGCTCTTCATCTAAACAGTTCTGATTTCCACCAAAAGCTTCAACCAGTTCAGAGTCTGAAGAAAAACTAAGGACGACATCATAATAACACATGTAATCAAAAAGTCCACGCATATCTACATCAAGGGAATTCGGTGTTCCAAATTCTTCACTAAGCTGAACGAGGATATCAACATTTTGAAACCTTGAGTCCTCCATTCCAAACTCTCCTGTATAAAGGTAGTGTAGCAAAGCAGAAAACATGGGCATGTCTATACCAGCTGTATTGATGTCCATAACAATCTCTGCCCCATACTCCGGTGAGGAAGAAAGCAGTGTTTTAAAGAACGGACACCTTGCTGCCAAAATGGCCCGATGAACAGGAAAACAAGTTTCTTGAAATATTAAGTCTACATCGGTACAATACTTGTACTCATAAAGATCGGCCATATCTTTCTGCAATGTCCGAGCTTCTGGTCTAGCCAAACTGGCTTGTAGAGAAAGCTCCTTTAAGGCTGAAGTTCCCTCATATTCCTCCACTAAAGCATTAACATCTCTAACATCCCACCCAGAGAGGAGTTCTCGCATCTGCTTGGCGTGATCGGCAGACCTATTAGATTTTCGACGCTTAATAAACTTCTTTTTGAGGGTGGCAAGGCCAGAGGTTCTCTTTTTTTTGTCTTGTGGTTTCTCATGGCCATGGTCAAGGCTATATAATTTTGATTCACAACCATAGCCTTGCTGAGAATAGGATGATGTCCCTAAGAAGGAAATCAAACAAATGAAAATTTGTTTCTTTGTTCTTAACATTCATTTTCAATGTTCACTTTAACACATATTTCATGCTAAAAATTTTTACAGATATTCTTGAACCATTCAAATAAAATTAACTTTTATTTCTATGAAGGAAGTTATAAAAAGTTAAGTTTACTTCTATATTAAATAAGGAATAGAGACTAACAGAGTAGATTATTATTTACTTGACAAAATCTTTTTGGTTCTCTGGCTATCAAAAACCAAGTTATCACAGATTTTAATCAAGGATTTTTAGGAAATGAGAGTTAAGCAGATTTGTAAATTAAGAATACTACTTGTATGTAAACGTGAAATTTTTTTTTCTTCTTCTTAACTATACCAAGGCTGCTTTGCACTGGGGAAAATAAATGGACCAGGATGCAAGAAGCTTGTATTCCACTATTTTTACACCAATGGAGAGACTGCCAGGTTTCTGAGGGCAACTGGCAATTATGGTTAAGACATCAAAGATTGAAAGTGCTATAGCAGCTTGGTCAGGATAAAAATCATACAAGATAGATTTACATTTGTGGGGAAAAAACCTAGATGTTGCAGAATTATTATCTATAATAACTTTTTCACAGTTCAATTCTCTTTTCAGCCAAAAAGACCACTGAAAACACAATTCTATTTATACCCACAAAAGAAAATGAAAGTAGAAAAACTGAAAGTTACCTATAAAAGTCTGTTGGGCTTGAGAATTTCCCCCTACCCTCGGGGAACATGAATGAGGATAGTTAGATGCATTAGCACCCATTTTCTTCAGTCACTCAGGCATTCCATCTGCTGGTTCTTCAGAGTATAATCCCAGAGGCCTTTACGAACTTTCAACCCTGGATCCAGCAGCCTCTTTTCATCCATTTCTTGGTATGAAACAAAAATAATTTTATTCATTTTTTCAAATGTATTTCAAATTGCACAGTAAAAAAAAAAAAAAGCAAGCTAGTGAAAACTGCTTTTATTTGCAAATGACATGCTGTCAAATTCACATGTAGAAATTTCGGAAAATGTAAACAAATAGTTAAACTTGAATTATGAATCAGTGGTAGCTGCAATTTTGAGCCATAAAATGTACCAATTATATACTTTCTAAGGCAGTGAAAAGTAACAAATCAGACTAATTTAAATATATAATTATGGAAAGAGTATTTCAAATTACAAGGAAAAGTATTTAGAGACTAAAAAATTTTTCAATTTTTTTTTCTTACTCCTTTAGAGGCAACCATCAGTTATTATAATCTAACATTCTAAGCAATTTGTAAACATTGAAGAGGTTGGTGGGAGGGATGGGATGGCTGGGTGATGGACACTTGGGGAGGGTATGCACTATGGTGAGCGCTGTGAATTGTGTAAGACCGATGAATCACAGACCTGTACCCCGAAACAAATAATACATTATATGTTAATTAAAAAAATGTGGGGAAAAAACCACACTGAGGAGGTTGATACTAGAGGTGGTCCTCCTCATGAAGCCCTGAAATAAAAATACTGCCTTCTATTACCTGATATTATGACTTAACATGGACAGGGCAGTACCAGTAAGAGATAATTTTAACAATTACAGAATAAATTCCACACCATGGAGCCCTAACTCTCAGAGCTGCCGGCAGAAGATATATGCACAAAGAGAAGACACTCTAAGATTAGAGAAGAGGGTAATAGGAATACTGTATCTGTTTGGCATCTGGATATATAAAATTTATCTGACTAAAAGGGATAATGGTTTAAGAGAAAACACTATTTTTTTTTTTAAAGATTTTATTTATTTATTTGACAGAGAGAGATACAGCAAGAGAGGGAACACAAGCAGGGGGAGAGGGAGAAGCAGGCTTCCCGCAGAGTAGGGAGCCCGATGCAATACGGGGCTCAATCCCAGGACCCTGGGATCATGCCCCAAGCCGAAGGCAGACGCTTAAGGACTGAGCCACCTAGGTGCCCCGAGAAAACACAATTTAAAATCTATTACTGGAATTGTTACAAAACCAACCAGGAGGTAATCTAGCCTCATAATGAAGGATGAAGTGTTTTAACAAATAATAAACACACACACCCCAAATCACAAAAAATATGCTAGAAAACAGAACGGTGTCAAGATTCTTGGAATTTATTTTCATCTCTGTTACTGACACAGCATAACCTTAGGAATTCAAGTTTAAGAAAATCACTGTTAACATCTGTGCTTCCTTCAATCTTTTTCCATTAAATACATGCGAATTTAAGCATAGAATGATCTACCTATAATGTTCAAGACTGGGAAACCTTCTACAAACTGGATAATATGCCAAGTGACAGTAACTTCAAATCACACACTCACATAAGCAAATTTCTTAGTTGAAATTCACCTACCTACCAAGGAAAACACAGCATGTTAGACTTTTTACTCCGGGTGCCTGCTACTGAAGTCAGAGAAAGGCTATGGGTAGACAGGGATTTGACAGTGCATTCTGTAAGAACTACCCCGCAAGGAACCCAAAGAGTTTAATATACTATTTTGTAAACATTAAACGGTCAAGAAAATTACTTCCTCCAGGAAAGTTAGTTTTTTTAAAGTTTGGTGCTTAATGTAAGTAAATTCAGTTTTTTCTATTCTTAAATACTAGAAATGTACAAAAGGCTGCTTTTTTGGGTAATTTTGAACACTGTCAATTTAAAAAAGATTTTTATCATTGAAGTATAGTTGACATTAAATGTCAATTCTTATAAAATGGAAATTAAATCTGCCTGTGTTAATTTCAGTTCAAACTTAAGAAACAGTAAGTCTAATAAATCTTAGTTTTCAAATTGAGCTCCTTAAAAGCTTTAAGGTTCTATCAGGTACTTTCAGTGGTTCTTTAGAAAAAACTAGGGTCCTAGAAGCCAAGTTTGTGGCCTCATTTACAGGTCAAATCCTTTTCTCTCACTGAAGATTTGTAGATAAAACACAAAAACAGGGGTGCCTGGGTGGCTCAGTCGTTAAAGCGTCTGCCTTCGGCTCAGGTCATGATCCCAGCGTCCTGGGATCGAGCCCCGCATCGGGCTCCCTGCTCAGCAGGAAGACTGCTTCTCCCTCCTCTACTCCCCCTGCTTGTATTCCCTCTCTCCCTCTCTCTTTCTCTGTCAAATAAAAAAACAAAACAAAACACAAAAACAGCACAGAGAATTCTTTTTCAAATTTGAAATATATTAAGAAGAATGCAGATAAAAATGAAAGTCTTTACCAAAATGAGAGAAAAAAAGATTAAAAAGATGAGCTTTGAATCTGGAAGTAATGGATGGTAAAAAGTGCTGGTAAAATGTCCCCCTTATGGTAGGTCTCTTCTCATTTCCTTCTTTACTCATTCTTGAAGTTACATATTGCTTCATTTGTTTTGTTTGCTTTTAATTTTTTTTTTTTTTTTTTTTTTGAGAGAGAGTGTGCAGGCAAGCAGGCGGAAGGAGAGAATCTCCAACAGACTCCCTGCTGAGCATGGAGCCCAACGTGGGGCTTGATCTCATGACCGTGAGATCATGACCTGAGCTGAAATCAAGGATAGAACACTTAACCGACTGAGCCAACCAGGTGCCCCCGTTTGCTTTTAAATTTTTAAGACTGCAGAGCAAACTCACTAACACAGCACAAAGTATACTGCTGAAACAAAACAAGAATGGTGCCATGTTTCCAGATGAAGAAAAATCAGGGTCCACAGTAGTGGACAGAGTTCCTACTCTGTCACATTGTAACGAAGTGTGCACATACACATAGGAGAATCATTTTCATCTGAAAATTCTGCAGGATTGGTAGGGACACTGTTACCCTGGTCCATCTGAAATTTAAACCTTGTCAAAAATGTCTTTTTTTCTTTTTCCTTTCTTTTTTCAAAAAGCTCAATTTTATGGTGAGCATAATTAGATATTCTAAAGCAAACATACAAAGGTTACAAAACATCATCAGCCCCACTGGAGACACAAGACCACCTAGCAAGCACTAGGGAAGTCACAGGCTGAGATAAAGATGCTTGGCCAACTGCCACTGTAATTAGCACCACAGGGACAGCTGGGGTCTCACCCTGGAGAGGTGACTTGAAATAAAATGTCTTTGGGACTTAGGGACAGAGTCTCTTCCTGGTAGCTCCTATTTAATGGGAATCCCCTTCAAGATGAACTAATTTGGGCAACATTCATATTTTCTACTGGAGCTCTAATACTAAAATAAACATAGGTCTTGGAAAGACTTAGTGGGAGAGATTTTTCAGGATCAGATATAACCCTTAAGTCCACCCTGTGTCCCCTGTTTCAAATCCTGGGGTAATCCTGACTGTGCAGTTATAGTACTAAAACCCTATTTCTCAAAATTCTCAGGGAACACTTTTATTTATTAAGTAACCAAAACCCTATGCCATATGGAACACAGTATTATGTTATTTAGTTCTTAATCTAACCCACTGCCTTTAGATGCTGGAAATGAGAATAAGTCACAGTTAAAACTCTCAGAGATGTTTTCATTCTAGACAAGCTCTGTCTGTCTCCTACATAAAACAGGATGAAATCCAATTTTTGGATGATATGGCAGGAAAGGAAAGGAAAAAAGAGGGCCCACAGGATGCAAATGGCCCTATAAAGCGGATCTTTTTCTAGAATCAACATTCTGGGGGAGTTCCCCTCTGTTAATAGTCTATATGACCAATCTCAATCAAATGATCTAACTGGCTTAAAACAAGCTTCAGTGATTGCAGCGACCCAACTGAAGGGGAAAAATGATACTGAAGGTAACAGAATTAACAATCCCATGAGAATATTTTTAGAAAAAAAATCAACCTCTCTGCCTTCCAAAAAACCCTAGACTAGCATTTCCAAACAGTTTTCCCAAAGATTGGAAAATGCAGGATTGAACAAAAACTGATAGGTCTCTTTACATATAGAATGTTTTAGCATCTTTAAAGTGCTAAGGTGCATTATGAACCTCCAGGAGGAAGTATTCAGCGTGATCTAAAGGAGCCCCTTTGCCCTACAGAACATTAAAGGAATGTGCTTGTAATGATACACTTTGGACAACCTTGACCTTTGCCATAAAAACACTTTTTACTGCTTTACACACTAGAGAACAATGGGCATCAAGTGACCTGGGATAGAGTACATCCGTCACTAATGTACCACTTACATGGGATAAGTCACATTTAACTTCTATGAATCTCTGAAACTGAGATGTATGGGTCTCAGCATCTGTAAAATAAAAAAGTTGATCTAGAGTACCTACAATTCATTGAAGTTTTATGACTTATTGGTTTGGGAAATGAGGACGGGGAAGGGAATTATTTCTATATTAAATCTTAGTGTACAGAGGGGGGAAAAAGGCAATTGGATTTTGGGTTTTAAACACATGTTTTCTCCTTAGTCTGATTATTAGCTATGGTTATAGAAGGACAGGAATGTGGGGGCACATGTGAATATGAAAAACAATTCATAATGAAAGAGAAATGCAAACTTCACTCCTGTCAAATCTAAGGTGACCATATAATGTACTATCACACCAGAATGCTTGAGGGTGAAAAGGGGTACAAACCAGATGGGATGCCAGAACATATACAGCCTGGGTCTAGTGGGGCCAAGTGGGATGAATGGCCACCCCTAGAGCCAAATCTCACACTTCCAGAGCTAGAAATAAGACACCGTTTAAAAAGAAAACAAACAAAAACCAAAAACTTCCTAAAACTTAAGTTAGAATAGTAAGACTTATGTAGACCTCATTCCCCAAGCATATTTTACCTAACATAACAACTCACATTTATTGAGGTTTTACTATGTTCCAGACTCTGTTCTCAGAACTTCGCATGTAATAACCCATATAATCCCCCCAGTAACTTTTTACTAATGAGGCTTAGAGGTTAATAATTTGCCCAAGATTAAGTGAAAGAACCAGGATTACTTTGTAAATCTTCAATTCTATCCCTGGATACATTTTAAGAACAACAAAACAAAAGGGGTGCCTGGGTGGCTCAGTCGTTAAGCGTCTGCCTTCGGCTAAGGTCATGGTCCCAGGGTCCTGGGATCGAGCCCCGCATTGGGCTCCCTGCTCAGCAGGAAGCCTGCCTCTCCCTCTCCCACTCCCCCTGCTTTTGTTCCTCTCTCGCTGTGTCTCTCTCTCTCTCTGTCAAATAAATAAATAAAATCTTAAAAAAAGAAAAAGAAAAAACAAAAGGTAACTGTGGACAGTTAAGTCAGAAGCAGAGTCAGCAGTAGACCCTTGTTGTTTGAAGATCTCTTCAAAAAGGGGAGACCAGGTTCCGAAAGCCACAACTAGGCTTATATGTGTCCTCTGGGGCCATCTAACAGAGGCAGATGACCTCCACAAACCCCACTCCTTCCAGTGACAAAGAACAACAGTGTTTATAGCAGCAGCTTATTAAAGAAAGGCAAAATTTTGTTCCACTGAACATATTTATTAAGGCAGAGAAGCCAGAGTGATGGAGCTAGAAAGGGCCTTCAATTTTCTTTTGGTCAACCTTGTTTTTGAAATTATAACCTCATGGAATGGGAGAAAATACATGCATATCATACACTGATAAGAGATTAATATCCACAATACACAGAGAATTCCTACAACTCAACAACCAAAAAAACAAACCGATTAAAAAATGGGAAAAGGTCTTACATAGACATTTCTCCAAAGAAGATATATAGATTGCCAAATAAGCACATGAAAACACATCACTAATCATCAGGGAAATGCAAATCAAAATCACAATGAGATACCACCTCACCACTCCTATTAGGATGGCAATTATCAATAAAAGAGAAAATAAGTGTTGGCAAGGATGCAGAAATTGGAACTTTTGTGTACACTTGATGGGAATACACAATGGAAATGGCCACTGTGAAAAACAGTATGGAAGTTCCTAAAAAAATTAAAATCAGGGGCGCCTGGGTGGCTCAGTTGGTTAAGCGTCTGCCTTTGGCTCGGGTCATGATCCCAGGGTCCTGGGATCGAGCCCCGCGTCGGGCTCCCTGCTCCGCGGGAAGCCTGCTTCTCCCTCTCCCACTCCCCCTGCTTGTGTTCCCTCTCTCGCTGTGTCTCTCTCTGTCAAATAAATAAATAAAATCTTTAAAAAAAAAAAAAATTAAAATCAGATTTACCATGATATAACAGTTTCACTTCTGGCTATACACCCAAAAGAACTAAAAGCAGGGTTTCAAGACATGTACACTGATGTTCAGAGTAGCATTATTCCCAGTAGCTAAAATGTGGAAGCAACCCAAAAGTCCATCAACAAATGGATGAATAAGCAAAATGTGGCATATACATATGATGGAGTATTATTCAGCAGATGAATAAGCAAAGTGTGGTATGTACATACAATGGGATATTATTCAGCTTTAAATTAAAAAGGAAGGGAATTCTGATAAACGCTTCAACACAGAAGAACCTTGAAGACATTATGCTAAGTGAAGTAAGTCAGTTAAAGAAGACAGATATTGTATGATTCCCTTTATATGAGGCATTCAGAGTAGTCAAAATCATAGAGACATAAGTAGAATGATAGTTGTCAGGGGCTGGAAGGAGGGAGAATATGGGGAGTCAGTGTTTAATGGGTATAGAGTTTCAGCTGGGGAAGATGAAAGAGTTCTGAAGACAGATGGTACAATACGAATATATGTGATACCACTGAACGTACAATTAAAAATGGTCAGGATAGTAAATTTTATACATATATGTATTATATGTTTTACGTATTCTACCACAATTAAAAAAAAAAGAATTACAAGCATTGCCATCAAAAAACTATTGTCATCAAAAAACATGTATTTTTGAAGCTTTATGGCTAAGGTTCAGAACTGACTTATCTAAAGAAATTTCTTTTCCAGGTAAAGTAAAATAGATTCGTTATTATTGTATTTCTTTTCAAACATCAGAGAATTCATTTGAAAAAAATTAAGACAGGCAAAATCTTTCCATTTCAGGAATGTTTCATTGTATCAACCATTAATAAAATATATACAAATATTTCAATGTCAAATGAAATGAACAGTATTTCATAAAATTATAATATTTGCCAGAAATAATGTAGTACACTTTAATTTTTATATTTAGAAAAAATATTATTTGCACTCTTTTAATTTACACATTTCTGATTTTAAATTGTATCATGAAAAATTCTAAAAATATACAAAAGGTAATAGTATACTGAGCCCTCAAGCCTGTATCACTCAGATCCCAGAATTATCCAAATTGTTTTGGCTTATATTTATTTATTTTTTTAAAAAGATTTTATTTATTTATTTATTTATTTGACAGAGAGGGACACAGCAAGAGAGGGAACACAAGCAGGGGGAGTGGGAGAGGGAGAAGCAGGCTTCCCCCTGAGCAGGGAGCCTGATGCAGGGCTCGATCCCAGGATCCTGGGATCATGACCTGAGCCGAAGGCAGACACTTAACGACTGAGCCACCCGGGCACCCCTGGCTTATATTTAAATGCTTAAACTTGATGTATAAGGCTTACAGCTGGAATTGAAATGTTTGTTAAAAGCTTCTTATAGAAATAAAAATCTGAGGAGATACATGTACATTATGATTATAATTATCCTAACTATTGGCTACCATCAGCCAGCCAGTCTTTTTTTATTTTTTTATTTTATTTATGTATTTGACAGAGACAGACACAGCAAGAGAGGGAGCATAAGCAGGGGTATGGGAGAGGGAGAAGCAGGCTCTCCGCTGAGCAAGGAGCCCAATGCGGGGCTCGATCCCAGGACCCTAGGATCATGACCTGAGGCGAAGGCAGATGCTTAATGACTGAGCCACCTAAGCACCCCTCAGCCAGCCAGTCTTAAGCAGTGTACATGAATTAATCCTTTAAATTTCTCAATCATGTGAGCTGTAAGTCTAATTTTTTTATTTTTATTTTTTTTAAAGATTTTATTTATTCATTCGACAGAGAGGGAACACAAGCGGGGATGCGGGAGAGGGAGAAGCAGGCTTCCCGCCGAGCAGGGAGCCTGATGTGGGGCTCGATCCCAGGACCCTGGGATCATGACCTGAGCCGAAGGCAGACGCTTAACCGACTGAGCCACTCAGGCGCCCCTGTAGGTCTAATTATTATTCCCACTTTGCACAGGAAAAACTGGGAGGTTAGCAAAATGAGGCATGGAAGGCTTAGTTACTTACCCAATGTCACAGAGCTAATAAGTTGCAGAACCAGGCTTGGCATTCAGGCTCTTGTATCTATGAACGATGTTATCTTTGCAAATTTTTTTCCCCTAAATGTTTGGAGGAAAAATTTCCAGAGCAGACAAATATAGTTCCATTCCAGAAATGGGAAGTGAGTACACACCTGACAGTGTTACTTTTGGCGCTTAAAAGGCTCTCTCATATAAAGCAAAAAATGACTTAACTGAAAGGGTAGCTTATGAAATCAGAGCAAAAGTGCCTTTCTGAATATTTACAGCTAGACTGCGTGTTCCTTGATGGCAGGACGACACTTGTTTATGCTTGATCAACCATGCACCCACCCATCCAATTCTGAGCACCTGCTGTGTTCAAGGCACTTTGATAGGCCCTGGGAATATAGCAGTGATTACACACTGAATAGGAGGATTTCTCATGAAATTAAAAGAAGGACTACTGTTCTGGCTTCCTAGTTTAGAGCCAGACCTTTAAGAATTAATAGGAGTGCATCAAGTAAAAAATGAAAGGTCATTCAAGGTAGAAAAAAAGGGATGAATAAAGGGGAAGAACTCCAGTCCCAGTCAGGGTCCACTCCCAGTTCTCACAGCCCCGTACCTCTATTATCTGCTAATACCGCAGCATAATTACATTTCCACCAAACTGTACGCTTCCCAAGGGTATGCACTCAGATGCTTTATCTTCTTTACCATCCACCACAGAATACAAAGTAGACACAACATTCGAGTGAATAAATGTTAACTATTATCATGAACATTGATAAATAATGTGTCTAAGGCCTAAGAAGTACATATGTTAAGTGTAGGGGCAGGAGTTCGATCAAAAAGCCTCAAATTCCACACTGAAGTGTTGAGCCTTTATTCAGAACACAGTGGGGGAACTACTGGAACAAAGCACAGAATAGTAGGAGGGAAGCACACTTACATTTGTTTTAAAAGATTACTGAAGGCAGAAGATACTCAATGCAGGAAGACTTATTAGAGCATTTTTGCTATAGTCCTGAAAGTGTTAATAAGGATCTGACTTTCCTAATCCCTAAAATGAGGACGCTATCCCCTACTTCACATTAAGAATTAAATAGGATAATATGGGCTGACAGTGGAAAGCAGAAGTAACCCATCACAGGGTTTTCATGAGAAGCCTCGTCTTGTGCCAGGTCCGACCTGGCCTGAATGAGATACATCTTAGAGATGCTGAGGTATTCTGAAATACTCAGTTTCTAGACATTTAAAGCTGAGGCCAATTCCTGGAAAGAGGTGAGTAAAGGACCCATGTGGCAGCACCGTGAAGATGTGAACAAGCATCTTACTCTGCAACCTTTACCTCAGAGCTCCTATTCAAAATGCTTCATCCAGACCTAAAAACCTCAGAATAAGAGCCTCCTAAATGGAAAAATGGGAACACAGGGCTGAAAAGGTTTGGAAGCCTGACTCTCAGCTCCTGGGCTTTTGCTTATCCCATTTGTCTGGGCCTCTGGCAGGAATAACTGAGACCTGGTGGGGCAGCCTGGGCCAGAATAGTGACCTCCACAGCAACCACAGAAGGAGATGCGTGGCCCCAGGCATCCCTGACACCCAAGGCTTTGCTGCCTTCTCCTAGCAGCTATATCCCCCAAACTGAGGTAGCTCTCAAAGGAATGAGAAAAATTTTCTCCAATAGCTAGGAAAAAGGGCCTGTAAGCCAAGGGTGGAAATGATTATGAGGCCCTCCACCACAGATTACAGAACTGCCCAATCAACTGTCTTATAAGATAATGGTGCCATTGGAACTTTTGTGTTCATGACAGGAAGACTAGTTTTGAGCCAAGCACACAATAATTGAGTGAATAAATAAAATCGCTGTTCTAATCGGGGACAACTGTTTTTACTGTTAGCTTAGTGGTGTATAAAAAAGTAGCTCTGAATGATTCAGAGAAGGAAATGAGAAATCTGAGTCTAGATTTGAGTTTATAAAGGATTTGCAGAGAGAAATAGAGCTGAAACCAGACAATATATTCGAAGCAACTGAATTTAAAGAAAAAAACACAGAATTTCTCATAATCTCCATTCAAAGCCAAAAACTCACATTTTTTGAAAACCAACTTATGAAAATGTTAAACAAAAAAAATACAAGGACGTATTTCTTGTTCATGAGTTTCTGTGGGCTCCAGTGGTGCTGTTGGGAGATATGAAAACATGCTGAGTGAGCTTGACAGTAAGCCTGCACATGGGAGAAGAATATAAAACAAAACAGAAATGAGTACACTCAAAGGTATCCTCATCCAAGGCAGTCTTCTTAAGGACATCAAATTCCAAACTACTGGATCATCAAGGAAATAGTCATGTGAACAGTCCCATGAATTATTCAAGTTGTTATAAATGGGAAGATAATAATAGTTCAGAAGTTATCAATAATTCTGTACTAAAATTTTATTTTTCCTCAAATGGCTCAGACTAAGAGAGTCCAAATAAATATGGGAGAAAACCCCATTACTTTAAATTTTCAGTGAAAAGGGGTAGAAAGCTATTTATAATGGGGCATTAATAAGGGCCACTCCATTCTGAAACTTACAGAATCTTTGTTGGCATGACAAATGAAGAGTGTTCCTCCTAAATTTCTTCTGAAGTCCATAGTTAGAAAGAATCTTGTATACAGAGGTGCCAGTAAAAGAAGTGGGTTTGATGATGAACAAGTTTTGAGAAATGTAAGCTAGGAAGGACTCTATCTAGTAGGAGAGACACCAACAAGGCCTCTTAGGTAAAACAAGAAGTAGAAAATTAGACAAAACTCTTAGCCTCATAACGATTAGTAGAGGCCTTTCTTAGAACTATGATAAAACTTTTTCCTATCTCCTTCCTCAACCCCACTGCTCATCCTGTGCTACCCACCTACTGTAGCAGAAACACAGGAAGAGGATACTGCAGTCCAGATATTAAGACTGAAAAAGATATTCTAGGTCCTGTTTATGCAATGTAAGTCTGCATGTTAAAACACTATTTTGCATTTGTTTAGGATATCTGTAATAAAAAATTAAGATAAACCCTATGAAGTCCTTATCATAGAACATAGCACAAAATTGGTGAGGGGATGATGGAAAGAAAGAAGGGAATGATGATGATGTCTCTATCTTGCATGACTGGGTGGTTAGCAATGCTGTGAACCAAGAGAAAACACAGGACATGCAATCTGTGGGTGGACTGGGAATAATAAGGATAATGGGTTTGAGGTTCCAGAGAGACATACCAAGGAAGAAGTATTATAAACAGCGCATACGTAAAGGAAGAAGTCTAAAAACAAGAGTTTCCTAATACTAATATTTTCAGCTCTAGAGGTAACATTCAAATATGTATTACAATATGGCATTCTCTTGATATAATTCATTTACTTTTTTTTAAAAAGATTTATTTCAGAGACAGAGTGTGGGAGAGAGGAGGAAAGGGAGAGAGAGAATCTCAAGCAGATGCCCCACTGAATGCAGAGCCCAACACGGGGCTCGATCTCACAACCCTGAGATCATGACCTAAGCAGAAATCAAAAGTCGGACGCTTAACTCACTGAGCCACCCAGGTGCCCCATAATTTATTTACTTCTGAGGATATGATTTATAAATGTCCTATCGATGTTTGCAAAGATAGAGTCTAAGAAGTGACACTGTTCTTTTTTTTTAAAGTAAGCTCTACACCCAACGTGGGGCTTCAGCTCATAACCCTATGAGCAAGAGTCACATACTCTACCAACTGAGTCAGCCAGGTGCCCTGACACTGTTCATTTTTTGAAGCCTAAAGCCATTTCTGGCATAACTGCATTACTGCATAGTGCCTGGTCAAACAAGGGTGATATTGAAGCTCTCTTCCAATTCTTAACATGTCTGAGTCCATGTGTTCTCCTAACAGTACCTGAGTAACTCTCATATATGCTATCAATAAGATATACTGGATATGAAAGCATTTTATTAACTACAATTTTTAGACATCACTTCTTGAAACAGATTCTCTTTATCAGTTGTTTCATTTCTGCCTTCTCTGAACAAAGATAATTTCCTTTGGGTTCACCGAGCCAAGAAAATTATACCTTAGAGGAAGAGGATATGTCTTCCATGTGGTAATCATTATTGGAATGAATGTCTTGTCAGCAGTAATATTTTGCCAGCATCTTTCACCCCACAAATGAAGAGATATATGATATTTTCTAGAATCATTAACAGAATATACAAATAAATTTCCCTAACATTTTTTCCATCTTAAGTTTTCCCTTACTTTTCTTTCTAAAGAGATTATCTTAAACCAATCCATTTCTTTATATGGGTACTAGGTACTGGTTGAGATATACAGGTCTTCATTTGACTCCTGAGTCATTTCCTTAAAAAGCATTTCCTGCCCCTACCTCGGGGCCTGCTATTCCCTATGCCTGAAACACTTTTCCCACAAAGTCCTCACATGGCTCACTCTCTCATTTTATTCAGATCTTTTTTCAAGTGCCATGCCCTCAAAGAGGCTTTCCCTAATCATCCTCTAAAAAATAACATGCCTTGGGGCGCTTGGGTGGCTCAGTCATTAAGCGTCTGCCTTTGGCTCAGGTCGTGATCCCAGGGCCCTGGGATCGAGCCCCACATCGGGTTCCCTGCTTCGCGGGAACCCTGCTTCTCCCTCTCCCACTCCCCCTGCTTGTGTTCCCTCTCTCGCTGTCTGTCAAATAAATAAATAAAATCTTAAAAAAAAAAAAAAATCAACATGCCATTTTATCCCATCATTCTCTATCCCCTTTCTTCAGTTTATTTTTCTCTACAGTGCTTTTCAGCATTTGAAATTATATACCTGTTTCTTATTAACAGTCTCACAATACAACGTAAGCTCCAGGAGAGCCAGAACTTCATGTATTCAACATTAAATCCTCAGCACATGGAACAGTGCCTGACAAATATGAGGTATTGAGTTGAAAACTCCTGAATGAAATCAGTTTTTTAAAAAATAAACATTACAGGTCGCCTGGGTGGCTCAGTTGGTTAAGCGTCTGCCTCCCATTCAGGTCATGATCCCAGGGTCTTGGGGTTGAGCCCTGCATCGTTGTCGGGCTCCCTGCTCAGCAGGAAGTCTGCTTCTCCCTCTGCCCCTCACCCCGCTTTCATGCTCTCTCTCTCAAATAAATAAAATCTTAAAAAAAAAAAAAATGTTACATAAGGAAAGACTTGTTTTTAATTATTCTTTAAGCTTTTCAATCCAAAAACTGTTTCTCAGGATCCACTGGATATAGTCTAAGCCTCACAGAAGAGTGTGATTTAAAAACTGCACTAGTATTTGGGAGGAAAAAATTTTTCCGAAAAAAAAAAAAGAAAGACACCTGAATCACAGTATACATACAGCCTTAAATATGACACTCTGTTGAGATGTTTCAAAATACATAAACAATAAAGTAATCATTTAAAAAAACCACACTGATTCCTCAAAAAATTAAACACAGAATTACCATATGATCCAGCAATTTCACTTCTGGCTATTAAAAAAATGAAAACGGACTCAAACAGCTACTTGTATTCCCATCTTCATAGCAACATTATTCATAATAGCCAAAAGGTGGAAGCAAACTAAGTGTCCATTAGACAGATAAATGGATGAACAAAATGGTACATAACATATAATTCAGCCTTTAAAAGGAAGGAAATTCTGATACAACAATGTGAATGTACTTAAAGCCACAGAACTGTACACTTAAAGCTGGTTAAAATGGTAAATGTTATTATATATATATATATATATACACACACATATATACATATTTTAATGTTACATATATTTTTAACCACAATTTTTTAAAAAGATTTTATTTATTTATTTGAGATAGAGAGCACAAGCAGGGGGAGAGGGAGAAGCAGACTCCCCGATGAACACAGAGCCCGACATGGGGCTCGATCTCGGGACCCTGGGATCATGACCTGAGCCGAAGGCAGACGCCTAACAGACTGAGCCACCCAGGCGCCCCTTTTAACCACAACTAAAAAAAGGTAAGTGGGAAAAATCTCCATTAAAACAGACAGAAAAGCAATGTCTTTCCTTTCTTTATATTCTTTTAATGACTATAGTGGGAGTGTCTTATAAGAGGACCATATAGTTTACAAAGTGCTTTTCACACAGTAATTCATTTTATTCTCATATCAAGTCTTCAACGTAGACAGGACAGGCTTCATTCTCTGATCCCTGAATGAGGCAGGGAAGGCAGAAAGGTGAAGCGACTTACCCAAAGTAAAATATACTGTAAAATGGCAAAGCCAAAACTAGATCCTAGGCATTCTGATCTCGAATTTACTGTTTTGTCTCAACAAGAAAGCATCTCAAGTCTTCAGTCCTATACCAACCTTTCCAAAGAGAACAGCCATGTCTTCCTTAAACTTCTCTATGTTCTTATTACTCAAGTCTTAAATTGTTACAAAGTTTCTATTTCATTACTCAATTAAGATTAAACAATAGATCTTAAATTAATCTCCAGTGCTCTGCACTGTTGGTGAACAATAACAAGTATCAACCACCTCTAGTGACTATGCTTCTATTTTCTTCTCTATTTTCCTTCCTATTACTTGTTTTTTCCTCCTTTGCAGAAGATACTTTTGCAATTTCTGTAATAAAGAAAAACCCTGAGCAGAAGGCAGATGCTTAACCGACTGAGCCACCCAGGTGCCCCCAACCATCTCTTTAAAGAAGCTCTAATTTCTTTCAGAGGGAAATGGTATTTAGAAACCACAATCTGGGTGCTATGGGAGCTAAGTGCCTTTTTAGTACACAGAGATAGGTAATTTTATACACACATAGCTATATAAGCATGTACATAGATACAAACAAATACATGAGTTTATACTGATGCTTCCAACTCATTTCAGATTTGTAGGGTTTTTACTTAATCTCATTGATCCTTCATCTGTTTCTCCTTTCTTACATGCCAAAACCCTATTCTCAATGCTGCCTACATAACTATTCATTTATTTTATCTCACAGTATACATGTAACAGCTGAGAATTATAATGTCAGTACTATCTACCATCAACAATATGATAAAGAAAATCATTTTATGTTTATTTTTTGCAATTTTTTCTACCCTTAGGATATTACCCAACTCAAGATATCCTACAAATTACCATGTATGTCAGTCACTTGGAGTAGTTTACTCTGTGTATCACTACCTGGAAGACACTTGCTAAGTTTTATGTTACTTTTGATTTTTAGGCATTGCATTTTTAACTTAATTGTGACATAATTCTGTAAAATATTTAGATGGGTTTAAAGTCAAAACCACAAAACAAGATATATTCAAAGACTAGATGCTCTCCCTGTCTACTCTAAGTTCACCCCTCCTCCCTGCCCCATAGGTAACTTCCCCACCCCCACCCCCCAAATATAAAAGTTCTTGGTCAGACTTGAAAACACTCTAAAACAGGTCCTTGGCAACCTCCAAATTATTCTTGATGACCCTGATATCCTTCTGGCCATAATCTTGGGACCAGATGGGCATATAAAAAGTTACCTTTACTAATACTTCTATATAATACCCCAAATTCCCTCTTTTTTGGCTACTATCCAATGGCTCCCTAATAGAAGCAATAATGAAATTAGCTAGTAACTTCCTTCTCCTATCTCTCTACTTCAGCATCTAATTTTAGGTAATATATGTCTAATTACAGTTAAACCTATGAGGCAATTAGTGGGTTTATTCTACTTTTTATATATTCTCCCCACATTTTTAATAATTAAACTTTATCTACAGAATTAAACTATTGAGTGTTACACACTATACTGTCTTTCAATCTTAGTCCCACATTAAAAAATATATTTAATGTCCATTACCAGTTTAAAAGTGTTCTTCAGAATACAGGTCCACAATCCCTTATCAGGTAGAAACCTCTGGAGCTAGATATGTTCTAAAGTGCAGACTTTTTCCCTCCTCTTTCTTTCTTCTCTAAGAAAGTAATATGATATGTGGATTATTTACTGTAATTATGTAAATCCTCCTAGTTAGGTTTAGCATAGCACCCCATAATCTAACAAATTAACATTTTGCAGTACAGTATATTAAATATTTAAACTAGGCTATGATAGTTTAGATGCCAAATGAATCCAGGTCATATAAGTGTTTGCCATCAAATGAGTCTCCCTAAAAAATGATTTTCAGAACTTTTGGAAATTCAAATTATAAATAAAAGAGTGTGGACCTGTAGCGAGTAGCTCAAGATCACGTAATAAAAATAGTATTTCCCCTACCCCACCACCAAAAAAGTCAAGTCAGAAAACATTTTTATGTATATTAAATGAAGATATCTTTTTTGGTATGGCTGACATATATATTAAATTTCAGGTGTACAACATAGTGAGTTGACAATTCTGTACATTACCCAATGTTCACCATGATTAGTTACCATGAAGATATCTTTTAAAATGGTATTTTTCTATAAAATTCCATGGTATTACTGCAAACAGAGATTATTTGTTAGAATTTTGCTTAGGAGAATCTTATTAAGCCCATGTGGGCTTTTTCTAATATAACCTATTGTAATTCAACACAGCTGTCAGTCCCCTGCTGATACTTTTATTTCCTATTAAAAATGCATTCTTAAAAGAATATAAAAGTACATCACATTCCACTAATCTATGCAGCATTCTTTTAAGTGTAACCATTAGAATTTTTAAACTAGAAATTGAGGGAAAGAATGCAAAGAAATGAGGAGATGAGCCTGGTTCTTAGAACTCTGGCTCTACTACAGAGAGTCATAGCTTAACTTTAGGGTGGGAGGTACCTGTGTTTTTGATAATAAAATGAAACTATATATTCTCAGTTTCATAACTAGTTTCTAGTTATGAAATACTTCTTAAATAAAATGCCTACTTTATAAATGTATATCTCACATGGTCTGAAATTTGTTATCTCTTAGCTGTTTAAATGATTTTAAAAAGATAATCTCTGAGGAGTCATGAACAACCTAGGAATAGTCACTATGGAAGTCTCATAGATCATCATTCTAAATAGGTTAAGAAAATCTAAACCAGTAAAAGAATCATTAAAAGAGATATTCAATTATTAAAAATAATTTTTAAGCATAGCTATAGTCGTCTCCCCTTATCCATGGGTTCACCTTCCACAGTGTGTGCTGCCAGAAGGTAAACAGTAGCTTAATGCTGTGTCACAATGCCTATGGTCACTCACCTCACTTCATCTCATCACACAGGCATTTATTTTATCATCTCACATCATCACAAGAAGGGTTAGCACAGTACAGTAAGATATTATGAGAGGGAGGGACCACATTCACATAACTTTTATTACATTATATTGTTAAAACTGTTCTATTATTATTGTTGTTGATCACTTCTTGGCCTTTTGGCCAAGAAGTATTGTTCATCTCTTAGTGTGCCTAATTTATAAATTAAACTTCATCCCAGGTATGTATATATATAGGAAAAAACTTAGCATATATATGGTTCAGTTCTATCTGCACTTTCAGACATCCACTAAGGGTCTGGGAACATATCCCCTGTGGACAAGGTGGACGGGGGGAGCCTATTGTAACTACAAATTACTATGGTGAAGTTAATTTATTTGACTCAAGCCAACAAATGGTGAAGTATACTGAGACAGGAATTTTAACTCTCCTTTCCCATCCTTCCTCTTCTGTCAGACTTTATTGCTGAAGCATGTGACAGAACTATGACTCTGTAATTAAGGCTATAATGAGATTTCTCTGTCATAAGCTATTACTAATATTTGCTACAATTCATCTAGTTCTGCCACAAAGCTTTTTTTGCTTACCAGAAAATTCTCATGTATAGTCTCAAGCAAGCAAGAAATATTTTGGGAAAGTCTGAAGACAAGAATAATTAGGTCTTATGAAGCACATTATGAAATTTTTCTCTAAAGAACACTTCACAAATAAATCCAAGATAAAACAGACCTGAATATACTTTCAAAATATTGGTAAAAAATACACATATTATACTTGAAGTTCTGGAATTCAAGTCTCCTAAAGAAGGAAGGAAGGAAGGAAATTGCACAGTAACAACACAATTCATTATTGCTCCTTCCAGGACTCCAACATTAGTAAGACTTTTCATAAAATTTAAGGGACTGTGGCCCGAGGAGACTGTCAACCTTTTTATCTAAGTGCACATTTTTAGAAAATAATTAAGGGCAAGCAAAGAACACTTTGTATATCTAGTCTAACTGAATTCTCCATTTCCCTTTAGTTTAAAGACAGTAACATACCTCATGTTTATTTAAAAATTATTTACAAAACCCTTTTTCATGTTATTATTTCAAACTAACAACTCATTGCTGAGTATCTATAATGTAGCAGACACTGTGCTCCATCCTGTAGGCTTTGGCTCAAAGTACAGGGAGTTATGTGGAGGAGTCAAACATACAAGCAAGTGGGGGATTACAGTAGAGTGCAACAGGGCTGGAAGAGTGGGCCAAAGTACTAAGTGAGTGAGTGTACGACTACTGGTAAAGGTCATATTTGAACTGGGTCTTGAAGAACAAACATGACTGCATGAATAAGGAGATTTTTGATGGCAAATAACTCCAAAGAAACGGCTTCAACAATAAGGAATTTATCTGTCAGGTGGAGAAATCCCATGGAAGGGAAAGCCCCAGGCCCCAGTACAGTATGTCTAAAATGATGTTATCATGGACCTACGTTCATTTTCTCTGATCTACCATCTTCCAGGCATGCTTCATTATCCCTTGTGGTCACAAGACAGCTGCCAGTGGCAACTGGGGTCATCTATTCTCTTGTTTATATACAATAAGGGAAAAAGTCCTCTCCCCCAGAAACAGAATGTCTCCTTCCCTTCAATCTGACTGGGACAAATAACAGTTTACAGGGAAATGCCCTGAGCTGACTGGCCTGGAGTAATCAAAATCTACCCCTGGAGTTGGTGATGAATCATCTTCTCAGAGTCTCCTGGATAACAAAGAGAAAGAACTCCAAGCACTGGGATAAACACATGAAAAACAGAAGCACAGGAAACAAGAAACAGCTTGGTATGGCTGGAGTGATGGGAAATCTAAGGTTGGACATGGTCTACAAACTCTCGTGAGTTTGGACTTTATCCTATAAGCAATGAGAAGTTAACACAGGTTTTTTAAGTAGAGAAATAACATGCCTGAATTTTTAAAGAAACAAATGTGGTAGCAATATAGAGAATAGAGAAGGAACGGAAGAGTGGAAGAACAAATGACAGAGACGTTGGTAGGCTGTTCAATAAACAGTTCACTGGTAAGAAAGTGGTGACAGGAAGGGGAAGAATTGAATAGCAAACACAGGATGGCAAAACTGCTTTGTAAAACATTGTATATTTCTATGAAAATCACACACACAGGAGGAAAATTAAGCCCCATACAGGTTAAATGGCTTGCTTAAAATCACAAATCTATAAGCAGTAGTCAGAATCTGAACAGAGGTTTGATTCTCAGCCCAATGTTCTATCTAAAAACTCCCAACAATGCTCAAAAAACGTTTTTGAATCCTGTGATGTAAAGGATGCTCTAGTGATTCCTATTTATTCCAACCTTAACATATTGTTCACTACATGGATTCAATATCAATTTACTTAGCAGTACATTATACATTTTTGAAGTTTCTATGTTATTTGAGATAGTGAGGATGTTGTGAAAACTCAATTTGTAATGTCAAATTTACAGACTGTCAAAGGATTCTAAAAACCACTGCAGTTTGCATTAAAAGAATTTTGAATTTGTTTTGCAAATAAACTAGGTACTGAATATTTGAAATGCATTATAAATCTGGAGCCAACAGGCACCTGAAAAGTTTCTTCTAAGTTATGCCTCCCTTTGAAATTTTGGATTCTGATAACCAACTTCCACTATCATCAATTTGAAAGATGTTGCCTCACTTTTAAAGACACTTGTTTTAGAAAAAGTCACTTGCTTGTTTCTTTTTACAGTGGTGAAGTCTGATTTTGTTTGGTTTCCAATGTATCGAGACTGGATTAACAGGGAAGATGGTTTAAAATAAAAATAAATGTTTTCCATTAAAAAATTATAAGCAAAAATACAGTTTTTAGCTTATTGGCTTAAATCTTAAGTCTGCTTCTGAACTCAATGAATAACTATAGGGAGCACCTGTGTGCCTGGCACTATACTATGTTAGATGCTGGGAATACAGCTGTGAACAAATCATACTATAGTTATTCAGGCATATATTTGTATGATTATTTTGATTAGTGTCAGTCTTCCCTACTGAATTAACTACAGTACTATTTTTCTTCAGCCAAAACATGACTGCAAATGTACACAGATGATGCCTAAAACATCAACTGGGCATTAACATGTTATTTTGCTGATGACAGCAGAATTTTCTCTGTCACCAGGCTAGAGACACTCTCAGCACCCACAACTGAGTTTTTTTCTCCTTCATAAAAACATACCTGCTAAAACACTCAGCTAATCAGGAATATAAGGAAACTATTTCAACATAATAAAGGAAAACCCACGGCTATCATCATACTGAATGGTCACAGATTGAAAGTTTTTCCTCTAAGATCAGGACAAGACAAGGATGTATATTTTCACCACCTGTATTCAATATAGTTATGGAAGTCCTAGCCAGAACAATTAGGCAGGAAAAAGAAATAAAACGCATTCTAATTGGAAGGAAGAAGTAAAATTATTTTTGTTCAAAGACATTATCTTATGTGTAGAAAATTCCAGATTACATACACACACACACAAACACACATCTGTTAGAATAAATGCTTTCAGTAAAGCTGCAGGATAAAAAGTTAACACACAAAAATGAGCTGTGTGCATTAACAATGAATAATCCAAAAAGGAAATTAAGAGATCAATCCTGTTTGTGATAGTATCAAAAAAATAAAATACTCAGGAATAAACTTAACCAAGTAGATGAAAGATTTTTACACTGAAAACCACAAAATGTTCTGGGAAGAAATTAAAGATACAAATAAATTGAAAGATATTTGGTGTTTATGGACTGTAAGACCTAATATGTCAATAGTGCTTCAATCTATAAATTCAATGCAATCCCTATTAAAAAAATCCCAATGGCTTTTTTTTTTTTTTCTTCCCCGCAAAAACTGAAAAATCCACCCTGGAATTCATTTGGAATCTCAAAGGACCACAAACAGCCAAAACAATCTTGATTTAGAACAACGTTGGAGGTCTCACACTTCCAGATTTCAAAAATTACTATAAAGCTACAGTAATCAAAACAATGTGATACTGGCATAAAGACAGACTCACAGACCTACAGAATAGAGAGTTCAGAAATAAACCCTTGCATGGTATAATCAAGTCATTTTCAGTAAGGATGCCAAAACCATTCAATGGAAAAACACAGTCTTTTCAACAAATGGTGCTGGGAAAACTGGGTATCTGCATGCAAGGACCTAAACGTAAGTTTTTTAGGGGGAAAGCTTCATAACTTTGGATTCGGCAATGATTTCTTGGATATAACACCAAAACATAAGCAACAACAACAGAAAAACTATGTAAGTTGGACTTCACCAAAATGCATCAAAGGCCACTCAACAGAGTGAAAAGGTATGCGTGGAATGGCAGATATATTTGCAAATCCTATATCTGATAAGGGATTGATATCCAGAATATATAAAGAATTCCTACAACTCAACAAAAAAGCAAACAACTAGATTAAAAATGGTAAAAGAACTTAATAGCAGGGTGTCTGGGTGGCTCAGCTGGTTAAGCGTCTGCATCTGGCTCAGTTCATCAACCCAGGGTCCTGGGATCCAGCCCTGCATTAGGCTCCCTGCTTGGCGGGGAGCCTGCTTCTCCCTCTCCCTCTGCCGCTCCGCCTGCTTGTGCTCTCCCACTCTGTCAAATAAATAAATAAATCTTAAAAAAAAAAAAAAGAACTTAATAGGTATTTTTTTTTTGAAAGTAGAAAATTTAGTAAGACTGTTACAATATGGCATGAGACATCAAATAATTAATGGTTACTGAGTATTTGAAGAACCTGGAAAATATGCTGCCCTCAGTCACCAGTAATCAGATCCTTGAAGTGTTTGTTTGTTTAATCATTTCATGTATTTGTGCAAGTCCTGTGCACAATGAAGTGACCAAGACACACAACAGTCCAAACGCTTCATGAATTTGCATGTCTTCCTTGTGCAGGAGCCATGCTAATCTCTGTATCATTCCAATTTTAGTATATGTGCTGCCGAAACAAGCACAATAGATATTTCTCCAAGGAACATATACAAAAGGCTGATAAGCACAAGAAGAGATCATTAAACATTAGGGAAATACAAATCAAAACTAAAATGGGGGCACCTGGCTGGTTCAGTTGGTGGAGCATGTGACTCGTGGTCGTACTTGTGAGTTTGAGCCCCATGTTGAGTGTAGAAATTATTTAAAAAAAACCACAATAATGATAAACTACTTTACACCCATTTGAATGGCTATTACCAAAATAACAGAAAACAACAAGTGTTGGTGAGAATGTGGAGAAATTGGAGCCTTTGTGCATTGCTGGTGGGAATGTAAAATTTGGGGGGTATATACCCCAAAGAAATGAAAGCACAGACTCAAACAGACATTTGTACACTCATATTCATAGCAACATTATTCATAACAGCCAAAAGGTGGAAGCAAACCAAGTATCCACTGACAGATAAATGAACAAAAATGGATGTACATACATACAATGAAATAGTATTCAGCCTTAAGAATGAAGGAAATTCTGACAGATGCTACAACATGAATGAACCTTAAAAACATCATGCCAGTCACAAAAGGATAAATACTGTATGATTCCACTTACATGAGGTACCTAGAGTAGTCAAATTTATACAGACAAAAAGTAGATAATGGTTGCCAGGGGGTTGGGGGTAAGGGAAATGGGGAGTTAGTATTTAACAGGTATAGAGTTTCAGGGGGGAGAAATGAAGAGTTCTGGGGATGGGAGGTGGTGATGGTTGCACAACAATGTGGATGTACTTAATGCCACAGAACTATACACTTAAAACTGGTTAAAATGTCAAATTTTATGTTTATGTACATTTTACCACAATAAAAACAAAAACAACACCTGCCATGCATCCTTCCTACGGACTCTATCCTAGCCTAGGTTCTCATCTCTTCCTATTTAGGTAACTGCAACAGCTACTGTCATTGCTGGTTCATTCCATTCTCTCCTCATTCGAACTCAACCTGTAGATCACTCACAGGTTCATCTTGCTGGTTTGTCATACTAATATCTGGCTTCCAACCTTACAAAGGCTCCCATATCTTGCCCAAGAAGATGAAAATCCAAATCTCCTCGGGGTGCCTGGATGGCTCAGTCATTAAGCGTCGGCCTTGAGCTCAGGTCATGATCCCAGAGTCCTGGGATCGAGCCCCACACTGGGCTCCCTGCTCAGCAGGAAGCCTGCTTCTCCCTCTCCCAGTCCCCCTGCTTGTGTTCCCTCTCTTGCTGTGTCTCTCTCTGTCAAATAAATAAATAAAATCTTAAAAAAAAAAAAAAAAAAAGGAAATCCAAATCTCCTCAATCTAGTACTCAAACCTTTCGAGATATCCTTCCAACTGTGCGATTTTTTTTCCTTTTAGTTTCCCAAATCCAGCTGCCAGCTCATCCTAATTTCCCTCCATTCCCCTCCCCCAAAGCTAATCTCCACATCATATTCTCGCTTTTCCCTCACAGAGTAACTGCTCCAGTATCTCTGTAAATCTAAACCCTCATAGGCTAGCTCAAGTCCCAAGTGTTCCAGGAAGTTCTTTAGACTCCTGAGGCCTCACTCATCTCCCTCTAACCAGAACACCTACAGTATTCTTTGTATTAATAGAATGTACTAGATTGTCTCCTAGACTCATAAGGGTACATCTTATCTTTCCTGAGGGCAAAGTCTATATATTACACTTCTTTTTTTTCTCCTCTCACAACTAATATAATGCAAAACGCAAAGCAGATTTTCAATAATCACCAGGGTAACTGAACACAAGGTACAACTTTGATATGTGCGTTTCACTGACTAGAACATGATTAGAATCATTTGACATTATTGCATTTCTGAAGGTTAACCTGTGACACACAACAAAGAAAACTGCTGTAATTCACTAAGAAAATACATGGAAACTAGGCGGTATAACCTAGCAAACACGGGTGTTTTAAATCTTAAAATCAGAGTCTCATACAAAACTTGTTTAAATGCTGGTACTGGGGCACAGAACAGTAGAATAGTTAGGCTTTGTGGGACAGAATATTGACTTACGTATGGGTTTTACTGAATGCATGCAAGAATGAGCCATGCCTATAACTGGGTGAAAATATAGTTATAGGCCTATGAAAACTCAAAATGAAATGTCAGTTTTATTAAATTCAGTTTAGGGAAAACCGTCTCATCAGTTACTTGTGGTAACTGAGGGTAGCTGTCAGAATGAGAGTGAGGCGCTTTCTCATTTCTGCTTTCAACTTTACCGCACAAAGACCTAGGGATGGGAACCAGTATTGGTGAAGAATGCCATCAGTGAGGAGTAACAGGCTCAGGAGTGTAGTGAGAAGAGCTCTCTAAATGGGGGCGTAGGGAGGCCCAGATCCTAGTTTTGGCCCAATCCCCAGCCAGTTGTAGGACCCACAGCAAGTCACTCATCTCCCTGGGCCTAGTTTCTCAGCTTTAAAACAAGTCATACCAGATCTCTAAAGGTTTTTCTGACTCCAAAATTCCAGGACAAGTTTAATCACAGCTTCTATTCACATGTATGACTCTTGCTATTTCAAATCTTTCTTCCACATTGCCGGAAGAAAGTAATGTATTTCAACAATCTAAAAGAAATAGATGCCATTCAGAGACAAAAGATTCGGTTAGTTGAAAAAAAACTAAGTAATTCTGTAAAAATGCCTATTTTCTCATGACAATAAGATGTTTTGGCAGAAGGAACATCTCTCTGGTAAAGATAACCAAGACTGCTTCTGTAAATTAGGCCTAATCCAGAGTATTATCTGTGCTGGTATGTGAAGGGGTGCTATTGTAGTTCAAAGCAGAAACAACACTCGCCAGAGCTTCTCCAAAAAGACGGTGAGAAAGTTCTCATCCTCGGGGTAAGGCTAGTAAACAGCTGTGCAAATAATAAGGCACTGAAAACGCACGCTTTCAGCCCTTCCAGTACTCCAAGCACAGACTCCTTTATCAAACACCAGGTATTGTCTTCCTCCCAACCTGTCAAAACGCAATTCCAGTTTGATCCCGGAACAGTAACTTACCCGGACGATCTAACTTCTCTCCTCCCCGGGCGCAGCCGTCCGCAGGCCTGTTCCCTCCCCTATTCCTGCCGGCCGCTCTCACGCCCACCCCGGGGCGGTCGCAGCCCCGCAGCCGGGTAAAACGCGTCCGAATCTGGGGAGCGGTTTCCCGGCGTCCTGGGAGCGGCGGGTCCCGCCCCTTGGAACCCGGAGCCGGCCAGGCCGCCGTCGCGGCCACCTCGGGCTGCTCTCCCCGCCCCGAGCGCCACACCTCGCGCCTCTGCCCCCGGGACGACGGCGCACAGCCCAGTCTGCCCCTGGGAGCGCACGGGCACCGGTCAGTTCGCCGCCGCCGCCGCCGCCGCCGCCTCAGCCCCAGACCCACGACTGCCCTCCCCCGCCGGCGGCCTGGCGCCCCCCGCGGCGGCCCAGCCCCAGCCCGGCGCCCCCACCTCCTAGGCACAGCCCCTTCCTTGCCGGGACGCCCCGCGCGACGCCGGGCACAGCCTCGGCTCCCAGCCTCAGAGACACCGAGGGACACTCACCCCGGAGGTTCCTCCCGCCGCTGCTGCTGCTGCCGCCGCTGGGGCCGCGGCCGTCGCCCCCGCCGCCGCCACCAGCACCGCCGTCCGCACCGGCGCCAGCACCCCCGGCCATCCTCCTCCTGCCGCCGCCGCCGCCGCCGCCGCCGCCCTCTCCGCTCCTGTCAGTGGTTCAGGCTCCGGGGCTGCTCCAGGTTCCCCTCGCCGCCATTTTGACTCCTAGAGGGAGCAGGAGGGGCTCGGCTCGGCGCGGCCCTGGGGCGCCTGCGCGGCGCTGCGGAGCCGGCCCTAGCTCCCGCCCGCCCCCGCCCCCGCCGTCGCCGCCGCGCCTGCGGTCACGTGGGCTCGCGCGCCGGGCCGGGCCGGGCCGGAGAGGCGGGTCGTGGGCCCGGGCAGCGGTCGAAGCCGAGTGCGCGCGCATTATTTCTTCTCCACGCTGGGGAGCGCAGCGCGGGACGTCCGGAGTTTGAAGCGCGTTGCGGCATCCTGCTTCCTTCGGGGAATTGTGACAAATCATTAAATGTGTCAGAACGGAATTATAATAACTACGTTACTGGACGATCAGTTCTACCCAATTCATGCTGCCATTTGGCGGCCGGCATCCTGATCGATCGCACATCTTGCATTGTCAGAGAAGGCAGCGCTTCCGCGGAAAACTCCTTTCTGACAATCTCGGCGTTTCGGCGGCTTCTAGGCAGTTTATCTTCACCTCTGTCTGCGTGGTGCTTTTATAGGCAGCACCTTGCTACTTGCCATAGCAGGTTTAAAAAAAAAATCTCAAAGACACGGAAAAGTTTTCCTCAACAAAATGTCTCCGTAAATGAGGGACAAGAATTGATGAAAGCGCATGATCTCTGCTTGGATGAGCCAAATCGCCCTTCCCTGGATGCCCCTTGTCTGGGAGTTTGCAATAATTCCAGCGATGCCATGACAAAAACACCTGGTATTTATTAAACACCTTGTAGTGCTTAAAACACCGTTAAATACATGGCTTCGTTTGAACACCAAGCCACCCTTTGAAGTAGTCGGGACAGGTATTACGGTTACAGTCGTTTTACAGCTAAGAAATAGTCTCGGAAATCCTCAGTGGTCTGCCCTGCGGCACACACGCAGCATTAATAAGTAGGCGTGAGCAAGCCCAGACTAGAAGTCCAGACATTCTGACCCTGGTCGCCAGGCACATCACCCCTCACAGTTCTCAGGTAGGGCTTAGAAATACCCGATGTATTTGTCCTCTGGGAATTTATTTAAAATCCTCTTGAAAGTATTTTCATTTTCAGTCCCCACCCACCCTTTGAGAAACAAGTTTTCCAAGTCACAGCGAGTCTTTCTGTTGTTCTCAAACCACCTCTAGGCTTACAAGAATAAGAGCAATTTCTCATTTTGTCATGTTTTTCATCATCTCTTGGTCCTTTATTATTTTATCCAAGCATTTCATATGTGGTTGGAGAATTTGGGTTTTTCGGTTTTTTTTTTTTTTTTGGCATCCTTCCAACCTTTATCCAAAAATGTAAAAAGTGTTAAAAATGTGTAATCCTGAGCTTCAGATGCTGGCTTTCAACCTCATAGCAAATGGGGGGAGAGGGTCAGAATAGAAGTTCAGGGTTCCTCCCACTCCCGGAGAAAAGGGAAGCGCCAGGCATGGTATAGGATTAGAAGAACACTAGGGTGCTATGGAGAATGGGGCCCCCTTCGCTTCTGAGGGCCCCCCCAACCCTCCTCTTCAATGAAGAAGACCCATTTAAAATTACTGAAACTTGCACAGGAATCTGGTCCAAAGCGTATGTGGCAGGCAGCTAGCTGACCAAAGAGGAATTAGGGCTTGTCCCCATTTCTTGGCAGGCAAAATGGGGTGCAACTCAGCTTCCACCTCCTCACTCCCCTCTTCTTTGCTCTCTTCCTCAGAAACGTCATTGCTAACAGCAATAATCTGGTGCTGCCGGGTGATCCACACAGGACCAGAATCAGACATCAGAAGGCAGGTTACAGGTGGTTGGAGCTGAAAGTCAACCAAACTGAGCATGAGTTGGCAGGACAACTTGAGGTTGGTCACAGGGACTGCAGTCTCCCAGTGGTCATGGTTCCAGGCCACGAGTTCTGTCTACCACATCACACTTATTTTTGGCCTGCTCCATGAAGCAAAGCATGGTCAAAGCCAACACGTGCCCCACATTATCTTCTTCTTTAACTTTAAAGGTGAAAGAGCAAGTATGGCTAGAGAGCTCATCACCAAAGAAAAAATGGAGCGGGGACCTGCAGACCCTTGACATACCCTGCCTGACTCTGGAACAATAAGGGGGGGGCTGTGTTGCAAGGTAGTTCCCATTCATTTATCTTTGTCTTAATCAACTAAGTATTGCATTAACTGAAAAAGTTGTTACATGCAAACTAAAAATTCTATTGTCCATACCCCTTCTTGATAATTCATTAAAAAAGATCCGTCCCCATCATTACACTTTCTCACTTATTCCTGACCCTCCTTACTTGACTTTGGTTCTGTTTCCTAGACACAATTTAAAAAACAAAATTAAAACAAACCAACAACAATAGAAATCTAAAATTCTATCAAAGGCTTTTTGGTTTTGTTTTTAAGGGAGATGGGCAGAGGGAGAGGGAGAGAGAGAATCTCAAGCAAGCTCCACAGCCAGCACGGAGCAGAGGCAGGGCTGGATCTCACCACCCAGAGATAATGGTCTGAGCCGAAATCAAGAGTCAGATGCTTAACCGACTGAGCCACCCAGGCGCCCCTATCAAAGGCGTTTTGAAACACTAAGTAAGGTCTGCTGTTCTACCTTGTCCTTTTGTCCATCTGCACATTCAGAGAACTCTAGTAGACCAGTTGGGTATTATTCGCCCTCACAAAATCCAAGCATAAGTGTTCCATGATGTTTTCCACCCTTTAATTCATCCACCTTGTGGTCTCTTATCATACCACTTAGCTACACTTTCAAGATACTGAAGCAACTCAGTTTACACATCCATCAGAGTTTAGATGTGTCTAGTTTTAGTCCAACACATTTTTTAAAGCCTCCAGTACCATGTGCCAAGCACAGTGCCCATGCTCAGGCTAAAAAAATAAGTGATTCTTTGCCCTTGAGGAGTTTAGAGTCTAAACAGGAAGACAGACTGGGGGAAAAATGGCTAGTGCTAAGATAATATTCAGTAGTGGTGAACAGAATGGGTCCTAGAGTCATACAGATCTAGGTGGACATCTGACAAACCAGGCCAATCAAAGTTGTTTCTGAAAATTTCTGCCAGGCTATCCTAGGATATGTTTCCTCTTAATCTATATCTCTGGGATTATGACTTTAGAGGACAATGTAGATTTTCTTCTTCAGCTCTGAGGAGAAAGCCAAGAGCAGTAGGAATGAACACCACAAGCAGAAACAGAGAGCTTATAGAAGGGGAAGCCATGACATCATTTGAACATTGGGGCATGGCTGTGCCCTAAACAAATCCACCCTTGGTTTTCTTGTGTTGATGAGCCATTAAGTTGCCCTTACTTCCCCCCTTTTAAAATCTTAAACTGGTTGGGAGTGGGTAAAAACAGTGGGATTCTGTCACTTGGAATCAAGAGACCTGAATTTGTGTTCTGTTCCTCCTGCTCCCTCCATCAGCAAATGGTACCCCATCCACCCGATCCACCTGGACACCTATGCTGAAAACCTGAGTCATTCCTTTCATTAACTGTGTATACCGTTTTCTGCTACTCCATTCTGTTCCTTCCTTTTTCTATCATACATAACCATCCACTGAAATCCCTCCCTAGGCTCCTTTCTGGAATACAGTATGGAAGCTATGTTTTTTGTGTGTTTTTTGAGAGAGTGAGAAAGAGCAAACAAGTGAGGGGAGGTACAAGGGAGAAGAAGAGAGAGAATTCTAAGCAGGCTCCATGCTCAGTGTAGAGCCTGACTCGGGGCTCAATCTCATGACCCTGATATCATGACCTGAGCTGAAATCAAGAGTTGGAAACTTAACAGACTGAGCCACCCAGGCGCCCCAGGAAGCTGGGTTTTTGAAATCATGATAAAAAGGAAAATTCTATTTCTCCTTATGCTTTGCATGTAATGATTCTGTTTCCAAGTGTTTTTCTGAATCTCCTGGAGTCTAAAATATTAAGTGAAATGAAAACACATGTGTCAAAGTGCCCAGAAGAATGACTGATACCTTGAAAGATGTGAAAGATGTCTTGCCTATCCCAGGAAGAAAGAAACATTCTTATCATCAGACAGAGAGTTTGAGAGTCAAAGATTAGGGGAAATGTATACAAACAAATCCTGTTCAACTAAGCCTTATCTTCCTAGTCACTTTACAATTAACCGCTCTGACTCAAGATACTTTGTATTGTCCTATTTTCTCTATTTACTACTCTTTGTCCAGCTTAGTATATAGGTGTTTTGCTCCAACTGCTTCTTTGGGTCTTCACTCTCCTATGGCAATTCCCATGTACATGCAAAAATCGGTATGCCTTTCTCTTGTTAATCTGTTTATATTGATTTAATTCTCAGTCCCAGCCAGTCCCATCTCTAATGAGATAGAGGTAAATTTTTGCCTCCCCTACACATGAATGCAACCACATTTAAAATACGAACTTCAGTTCATTAAGTACACAATAAGGAGAGTGAAAAGACAAACCACCTGATAGGAAAAGATATTTGCAATACATAAAAACAAAAAAGGCTTATATCCAAAATACATAAAGAATTCCTACAATTCGATAAGAAAGCATCCCAATAAAAAAATGGACCAAAGATTTGAACCTGTGAGGAATCCAACCAAATGACACAAACGAAAAGGTGTTCAATCATGTTAGTACAAAGGAAATACAACTTAGAGCTGCAATAAGATAAAATTACTGACTCATCAGATTGGTAAAAATTAAAAAAAAAAAAAAGACAATTTCAGAAAGTCCTGATGAGGATGTAGGTTAATAGGAACTATGTACACTTCTGGTGAGACTGAGAATAGGAAGAACCATTTTTTTTTTTTTTAAAGATTTTATTTATCTGACAGAGAGATAGAGAGAGAAAGCACAAGTAGGCAGAATGGCAGGCAGAAGGAGAGGGAGAAGCAGGCTCTCCGCTGAGCAGGGAGCTGGACGTGGGGCTCGATCCCAGGACCCCAGGATCATGACCTGAGCTGAAGGCAGACGCTTAACCGACTGAGCCACCCAGGTGCCCCGAGGAAGAACCATTTTTTAAAAAAATTTATCTGTTTATTTGAGGGAAAGAGTGGGGGCGAGGGGCAGAGGGTGAGGGAGAGAGAAACCGAAGCAGACTCTGGGCTGAGTGTGGAGCCCAGTGCGGGGCTTGATCTCACAACCCTGAGATCACAACCTGAGTCGAAACCAAGAGTCGGACGCTTAACTGAGTGTACCACCCAGGCACCGTTAGGAAGAACCATTTATAAAAGCAGTTTGGCGTTAGGCAGGAAAGATGAAAATTGGCTTGTTCTATGGCTCAGCAATTCTAACATTGGGTATATAGAGAAACTTATGCCCATGTATACACAAGAGCTATGAACAAGAAGGTTCATAGCAGCATTGATTATATGAATCAAAAACTGATAACAATTTATTTATTTATTTATTTATTTTAAAGATTTTATTTATTTATTTGACAGAGACAGAGACAGCGAGAGCAGGAACACAAGCAGGGGGAGTGGGAGAGGGAGAAGCAGGCTTCCCGCCGAGCCGGGAGCCCGATGTGGGACTCGATCCCAGGACCCTGGGATCATGACCTGAGCCGAAGGCAGTCGCTCAACCAACTGAGCCACCCAGGCGCCCAAAAACTGATAACAATTTAAATATCCATAAATAGGAGCAGGGATAAAAATGTAGTATGTTAATGCATTACATGAAATTAAGCTATAAAAAACATGGATGAATCTTACAAACATGATGTTAAGCCAAAGAAGCAAGACACAGGAGTGATCACACAAGATAATGCCATGTATTGTATTATTGTATTCCATTCTTTCTAAGATACATTTTTTAACAATGCTGACATTTGTTGACCAAATTTCAATTGATGACTTCTTAGTACTGGGTCCTGATATAGTTAAGATATTTTCTTTTTTCTCAGTGAGACATTAAATAATGGCATCTTAAATTCTATAAAATTAAAAAACAGGCAAAGCTTGGGGCACCTGGCTGGCTCAGTTGGAAGAGCAAGTGACTCTTGATCTTGGGGTCGTGAGTTCAAGCCCTATGTTGGGTGTAGCGATTACTTAAATAAATAAACCTGAAAAAATTAAAAAATAAAACTTAACATTGTGTTTTAAAAAGAACAGGTGAAGCTAAACCATTTGGTTTAGAGATATATAAACCCTAAACTATATGGAAAAGCAAGGGTGAGTAATGGTGATAGAATCTCAAATATTGAAGATGCTATGGAATATTCTGAAGGTCTAATTGGCAAGGATACAGCCAATCCTTAATCCTTTGGATGGTTATATTTCCCTCACGAAACCTAGAGATGGAATTCACCTCAGTTTACTCAGCATCCTACTTCAGGGTGCATTCTCACACATTGTCATGGTCTCACATCCATTTCCCACCTTCCTTTTTCTTCATAACGTCCTTATTTTTCCCAATCAAGTGTTCTGAGTGGGATCAATCCATGCTTTATACCTGGTTGCCTGATTTAAAATTTTCAGCAAAAGCTATTCCCCTGACTTTAAAAATTAGGTCAGGAGAATCCGGATAAGGAACCCCCTCAAGAACCAGGATGTGGTGAAATGTTTGCTAGGACTTCTGGAAGAGAATATCTCTTCTTCCACAGAAGATGCTGGAAGAGTCTTCCCTTCTTCCACTGAATATGACTAAAAAAGTATATAGCCCCAGGAGCTCTTTGCAACCATCTTGCTCCCTGAGGGAAGCCTGTCTTAAGGTAATATTAACTTGTACCTTAAGAAAAACTAACATCCTTGTGATATCATTAGAGATACTTAAGCAGGCTTTACCTGAAACTAGTCCTACTTCTGGCCTTGGCAATTATGCGAGCCAATTTTACTATTAGTTTTTCTGTAACATTCATTCAAAGTCATCTCAACTGAAACGTGTATTATTTCATTTAATCTCCATATCAACATTCTAAGAGAACTATTATTATACCAATTTTGTCTGAGACTTTGCAGCTAGTAAATGATAGTGCTCAGGTCTGACCTTTGATCTTTTGGCTTCGACTGCCAATGTTTCTCCATCTAGCATAACAGAAATCCACTGAAGAATTTCTGCGTGTGGTTCAGGAGAGGAAGAGGAACGTCAAATTTAAAAACGAAAAGGTGATAGAAGAAAACTAAAAAAGCGTTCATCACATGTAATTTTTTTTTTTAAAAAGAACAGAGCAGTTCTTTCTCAGGGTTCTTTGTAATAATGGATGGAGGCTTTTGTTGGATCTCTCATTAGCATTATGCTGGCAATTCAAAAGTATGTTACTGATGCTACCAATTGCATAACACTGAATGTTTCCCCCACCTTTGCAACTCTTCTGCTTTTGCTGCTTGTTTATTTGAGTTTCTCTGTCTTTAAGGTCATGCAGTTGTAAAGACAGACACAAATAGACCCGGAGAAACGCACTGCATTTTGCAAAGACCTTTGGTCCTTGAATAGCAATTAAAGGTGTTTTTCTAGAAGGTAGAGAAGTCAAGATGTTTGGACCTAAGGTAGTACAGTCTTAATTCATTATATATACTTTTCTAGAACCCTAACACCAGTTTGTTTAGAGCATGAACATTTATAAAAATCACATTAAAAAGAAGTCAGTGGGCGAGTGTGCCTTTCTTATTCATTGTATACACAGAGCTCAAAAATCAAAAAGCCTGATCTCCAGGCTACAGCTCTAATTAGGCCCTTTTATACAATTGCAGCAGGAAGGTGCCATATTGTAGGTCACTGAGAATATATTGAATTCAGGGCCCACTAAGCCCTTTATTGAAAATTGTAGAGGTTGGAGTTAACAGTGTCAGTCTTTTGTGACTTGGAGAAATTAAACGGAGGAAGGTTGTTTGTCCCTGTAATTTGAGAAGCTAAAAGTGCCACCTCCTGGGGTAGGGGTAGGCAGCAAGGAGCTTAATTGTGTTGTGGCTGAATTTGGAGTCAGATTTACTGACACTGTCAAAAGTAATTTAAAGGTTTTTTGTCACAGAGGAAGACCTAAAATGCTTAATTCTCACATCAACAGCATTCTGGTCTAAACTTTTAAGATTGGGAGTGTTCAGCCAGAGTTGTCTCTTATCCAGCTTGTTCTTAGCTTACTTCAGCATCATTTGTTACCTCTTTTTAATTAAGAAAAGAGGGGAGAAACCTGAAGAAAAAAAAGACTTGACTAATACTGTTTTTTAAAAAAAGATTTTTTTTTTTTTAAGATTTTATTTATTCATTTGACAGAGAGAGACAGAGTGAGAGGGGGACACAAGCAGGGGGAATGGGAGAGAGAGAAGCAGGCTTCCCGAGGAGCAGGGAGCCTGATGCGGGGCTTGATCCCTGAGCCGAAGGCAGATGCTTAATGACTGAGCCACCCAAGCGCCCCATAAAGAAGATTTTTTTTTTTTTAAAGATTTTATTTATTTGACAGAGAAAGAGAGCAAGCACAAGTAAGGGGGAGCAGCAGAGGCAGAGGGAGAAGCAGACTCCTGGCTGATTAGGGAGCCCAACGTGGACCCTGAGATCATGGCCTGAGCTGAAGACAGACGTTCAACCAACTGAGCCATCCAGGCGTCCCCTTGACTAATATGATCTTGATTAAGACCCATTTGGTTGCAAGCGATAGAAATCCAGCTCCCTCTAGTTTAAGCCAAAAACAGGATTCATCATAAAGAAAATAAAGAGTGGCCCAAAATTCAAGGACAAGATACTCCTCCTAGCTTTAGGAACAGTCAGAACCAGGGATTCGAGTATGGTCTGAATGTTCCTTCTGGCCCTTATCTCTGCTTCTTTCAGTGGCTGGCCTTCATTATTAACTCACCATGGAAGGGCTTTCTCCACAGGTAGAAACAAAAACAAAAACAAAACATGGCTCCTAAGTTAGACCATCTGTTGCCTAAAACAGTCTTGAGCTCCAGCCTGCTGGTCCCAAGCATAACATCCCTGGAGAAGGGCTCTTCGGCCTGGCATTTGTCAGGAACCCAGCTTTAAACTTAGGCCAGGAAAAGGGGCAAGGCTGTACTAAATAAGCTCTTATGGGATTCATTATGTAACCAAGTGTTCAAACTATGGGGATTTAGGAGTCCCCAGACGCTTTTAGGGGTCTCGCAATGTCAAAATTATTTTCATTAAGAACGATTAAACAAAAATTACTTTTATTTATTTATTTATTTTAAAAAAGATTTTATTTATTTATTTGACAGAGATAGAGAGACAGTGAGAGAGGGAACACAAGCAGGGGGAGTGGGAGAGGGAGAAGCAGGCTTCCCGCGGAGCAGGGAGCCTGATGCGGGGCTCAATCCCAGGACCCTGAGATCATGACCTGAGCCGAAGGCAGACACTTAACAACTGAGCCACCCAGGCGCCCCCCAAAATTACTTGTATAATGATACTAAGATATTTGGCTTTTTCACTCATTCTCTGAAGAGTGTACAGGGGAATTTCCCAGAGGCTGCATGACATGGGATATCAGAATAGATTGAATGCAAAAGCAGATGGGAGAATTCAGGTGGCCTAATCTTCTATCAAGTCGGACATTAAAGAGATTTTAAAAAGTAAAAGAATGACACTCTTCTCGCTATTGTCAACGCAAACTGAACAAACCTTTTATAATTTCCAAAAAAAAAAAACAAAAACCCTAAAAAAAGGAAGAGAGTTTTATTTGAGCCCAAGTGAGGATAGCTTCCCAGGATACATAATCTTCACAAGTAAGAGAATGCTCCAGGGAAGGGATGTTTAATACAGGGTTATATATGTTTTTTTGTTACATCAAGAGTTACAAGTCATCGGGATGAAGGACATTTCAGAAAATTATAAACTTTATCTTATGCTTTCAGTTTGTGCAAGGTTATAGGCTTTGGAGGGATGGAAAGGGAACTTAGGGAGATTTTTACTCTTTAGCTTGAATTGTTTCTTTTAGGTTATTTGCTAACAAAGCACATGTATAATGTTTGCTTGGGGCAGAAATGGAGCTCATGCTTTGAAGTCATTCTGACCTTGGTAAAAATTAAAGTGTAGTTTCCCTGGGGTCCCAGGAGCAGCGCCCACAAAACATGAAAAGTTGAAGATTTCCCTTAACACTATATTTTTTTAAGATTTTATTTATTTATGTGAGAGAGAGAGTGAGAGCGAGAGAGCAGAAGCAGGGGGAGCAGCAGAGGGAGAGGGAGAAGCAGATTCCCCGCTGAGCAGGGAGCCTGATGCGGGACTCGATCCCAGGACCCCAGGATCATGACCTGAGCTGAAGGCAGATACTTAAGCCATCCAGGAGCCCAAGAATCCTCAGTAATTTTTTTTAAAGATTTTATTTTATTTATTTATTTGAGAGAGAGAGAGCACAAGAGGGGGTAGGATCAGAGGGAGAAGCCTACTCTCCGCTGAGCAGGGAGCCCGATGTGGGACTCGATCGCGGGACTCTGGGATCATGACCTAAGCCTAAGGCAGTCGCTTAACCAACTGAGCCACCCAGGTGCCCAAACCTCAGTAATTTTTAAGGTGATCCTGAGATTAGCAAGTTTGTGAACCATGAATGTATCCATGGCAACTTCCTTGATTTTTTTCTAAGCCTCAGTTTCTTTATCTGTAAATGGGGATAATAACAATGCCTACCTCATAGAGGTATTGGAGAATGAAGACAGTTAGTACTTATAAAGTGCTTAGAGCAGTGCTGTAGAAGGGTTAAATCATCATAATAATAATAACCGCCACCACCATGTGGATGGGGGAGGGGCAGTTCTTGGAAAAGAGAGGCTCGCAGACTATGTGAGATGTCAACAACATTGGAACCAAAAGATAACCTTTCAGAGAAGATCATACGAAAGTATCAAGGATCCTGTGTTAAGGCAGATACTACACAAAAAAAGTGCAAGGGTAGAAATGATCTCATTACTTGGGCTCTATGTCTTGATTCAGTAATTTGAGTTTTTCCAACAATGATGTGATAGCTGAGTCTAAGTGTCAGGGTTCCAACTTTCCCCATGTGGCTTCTCTTTAAGTCTTTGGGTATTTGCTGTCCCCTAACCTACAACTGGCCCTTCCCTGTTAGTGATACACGGATGAGTATGAATGCCCACTCTGCGACACTTTAGGTGCCAAAGGCACAGTTAATCCTCTTGGCGTTCCTGAATGGTAGGCATTATTAACTTAATTTCACAAGGGAGGAATCTGAGGCTGAGAGAGAATGTGAGTGGCCCAGTGTGACACAGTTAAAAAAAGAACAGAGCCAGGAGTTAAACCTGGATTTGTCTGACCATGGAGTCCAAACATCTTCCCAGTATTCCATCTCATCTGCTATCTAGAGAGAGGGAAAGAAAGTCATTAATGAGAAATAAACTCTTCTATTTCACAGAAATGAAAGGTTTAATTACACCTTTCCTCTTTTTTTTTAAAGATTTTTATTTATTTATTGAGAGAGAGAGAGCGAGAGCACGAGAGGGAGGAGGGTCAGAGAGAGAAGCAGACGCCCTGCTGAGCAGGGAGCCTGATGCGGGACTCGATCCCGGGACTCCAGGATCATGACCTGAGCTGAAGGCAGTTGCCCAACCAACTGAGCCACCCAGGCACCCCTTCCCTCTTTTTTAAATTGAGATTTAATTTACAGCATTGTATAAGATTAAGGTGTACAGTGTGTTGATTTGATGCATTTATATACCACAGTATGATCACCACCGTAGCTTTAGCTAACACCTCTATCACATCGCATAATGATTGTTTCTTTTTTATGGTGAGACCATTTAGTCTTTTAGCAGTTTCGAAGTATGGAATACAATATTGTTGACTGTAATCACCGTGCTGTGCATTAGATCTCTTGAACTTATTCATCTTTTAGTTGCAAGCTTGTACCTTTGTCAGCATCTCCCCATTTTCCCTACCCCCAGCCCCTGGTCACCCCCATTTTACCCTCTGTTTCCACAAATTCAGCTTTTTTAGATTCTAAGTGTAAGTGCTATCATACAGTATCTGTCTTTCTTTGTTTGCTTATCTCACTAAGCAAACCTTCTCCAGCTCTATCCATGTTGTGGCGAATGGCAGGATTTCCTTCTTTCTCATGGCTGAATAATAATCCACTGTGTACACACATGCATGTGTGTGCATGCATGTGTGTGTGTGTATGTGCATATATGTATCACAACTTCTTTATCCATTCATCCTTTGACAGACAATAGATTAGGTTGTTTCCATATATATATTTTTTAATAACCCTGGGCATTTTTAAAAAGCTTCTATTTATTTGAGAGAGAGAGAGAGGCAGCGTGTGCACGAGAGAAGGGGAGGGGCAGAGGGAAAGCAGACTCCCCACTGAGAGGGAGCACGAGATCATGGCCTAAGCCAAAGGCAGATGCCTAACTGACTGAGCCACCCAGATGCCCCTTGTTTCCATATTTTGCTTATTGTAAATAATGCTTCAATAGTGCAGATACCTCTTTAAATTCCTGTTTTCATTTCCTTTGGGTAAATACCCAGAAGTAGGATTGTTGAATCATGTGGTAGTTGTATTTTTAAGTTTTTCAGGAACCTCCATACTGTTTTCCATGGTGGCTGAACCAATTCACATTCCCACCACCAGTGCACAGGGGTTCCCTTTCTCCACATCCTCACCAACACTTACTTTCTTTTGTCTTGATGATAGCTATTTTAACAGGTGTGAGGAGATATCTCATTGTGTGTTTTTTTTTTTAAAGATTTTATTTTTAAATATATTCAACATGGGCCTCCAACTTACAACCCCCAGATCAAGAGTCACATGCTCTACCGATTGAGTCAGCCAGGTGCCTCTCATTGTGGTTTCGATTTGCATTTCCCAATGATTAGTGAGATTCGGCATCTTTTTATGTATCTTCTTCTTTTCTAATATATGCATTTAATGCCAAAAATTCTCCCTGAGTATTGCTTTAGCTGCATCCCACAAAGTTTGATGTGTTGTGTTTTAATTTTCATTCAGTTGAAAATATTTTCTAATTTCCCTTGTGATTTCTTCTTTCACAATGGGTTACTTGGAAGTATGCTGTTTAATTTTCAAACACTTGTGGATTTTTTCAGATACCTTTCTGGTTGTGATTTCTAATTTAATTCTATTGCAGTCAAAGAATATACTGTGTCTGAATCCAATCCTTTTAAAATATTGTGACTTGTTTTATGGCATTGAATATGTTCTATCTTGGAAAATATTGCATGTACACTTGAAAAGAATGTGTGCTTGAGTATGGTTAAGTGGAGTGTTCTATAAATGTCAATTACCTCAATGTGATGGTGGTGTTCACGTCTTCCATAACCTCACTGATTTTTGTCTATTTGTTTTATCAGTTATTGAAAGAAGAGTTTTGAATTCTCCAACTATTTTATGTATGTATGTATGTATTTAAAAGTAAGCTCTATGTCCAATGTGGGGCTTGAACTCATGACCCCGAGATCAAGAGTTGCCTGGTCTACCTACTGAGCCAGCCTGGGGTCCCACCAACTATATTTTTAGATTTGTTTATTTTTCCTTTTGGTTCCTTCAGTTTTTTTCTTCAAGTATTTTGAAGCATTGTTATTAGTGCATACACATTTAGGAGTTTGACATCCTCTTATGAATTGTTCTCCCTTCATCTGTGCTGATATTCCTTGCTCTGATACTTACTTTTTCTGACAGGATAGCCACTCCAGTTTTCTCTAATTACTATTTGCATGCAATATCTCTTCCCATCATTGTCCTTTTAGTCTACCTATATCTACATCTTTAAAGTGGGTTTCTTTTAGACAGTTTATAGTTGGATCTTTTAAAAAAAATCTAATGTGACATTTTTTGCTTTTTATGACTTATATTTATTTATGTTTAATATAAATGGTCTAAACACATGTACCTTTTATAGTCATCAAACAGGTGGTCCAGGCTCAGATAAGTCAATTGAGACCTAGAATTTGTTACCCAAAAACAATTTCAAAATTACAAGTTTTCCATTTCAATTTTTCAGATATCCTAAAGGGGACTCATAGACTATAGCAGTTCTTTCTCAAAATTCTCCTTCATTTTTATTTCTGTGTTACTCACAAAGTGTAACTGTTCACACTCCTTTCTTTTCAACTCTTCAGAAGATAGCTCCCAACAGTATCTTCAAAAGGGTATTTCTGCCACCCCTCTTGGAGGGTGAAAGAGAGAAAGAAGTTGAATAGGCAAAACTGGAGTCCTCTTTGGTCCGTAGAAGGAGAGACACATCTGGGAACAATTATACATTAATACATTTTGTCCATTTGTGTTCTCCCATAGTTAATCTCATGGCTGCAAAGAGATACCCAATGTTTAAGTTTCCCACCATGCGTTCATTCCCTCTTTTCACAATCCAGTACCTCCCTTGCCTATTTTGTCAGCCTCTACTGTGTGGGAGAGGGTATAATTCCTCTCAGCATTTAATCCTCCACTCTCTCCAGACAGTGTCTTTGGTAGGGAAAGGAAAAGAGAGCACAGAGGTGTGAGCATTCAACAAATGTTTACTGGGTATCCACTATGTGTGAGGTACTCTTTGGAGTGCTTTCTGGTAAGCAAATCAGACAGAACTCCTGCCCTCATAACACTCACCTCTTAGCGAAAGAGACACACGATGAACAAACAAAATGTATAAATTTAGATGGTGCTTATGGGCCATGAAGAAAATCAAGCAGAGAAGGGGAAAGAGAGCAGCTGAGAGCAAGGTGAGGGCTGTTTTTTGCAGGTAGTCCAAGGACTTAGTGATGTAAGGGAGGGAGCTGTGAGGATGTGTTGGGGAGATTTTCCAGGCAGGGACCAGCAAGCAAGACAGAAAAACCTAGGTAGTTTCAAGAGGCCAGTGTGGATTGGGCATGATCAACAAAGGGGAAAGTGGAGACAGGGAAATGAGGTTAGGGAGGTGGCCAGGCACTTTTCTGTGGGACCTGAATTGATAATTCTAGAGCAGAGCTGTCCAAGAGAAATGTGTGAGCTCTATCTGTAATTTTAAACTTTCTAGTAGCCATGTTAAAAGAACTAAAAAGAAATGGATATAATTAATATTTATAGTGTATTTTAAACCAAATATGTCTAAAATTTTATCATATCAAATATCTAATCAATATAAAATTTTTACTAATGAGATATCTTGCATTCTTTTTTCTTACTAAATGAAATGAACTGAATGCTTGTATTCCCCTCCCCCAAATTCATATGTTGAAATCCTGACTCTTTTTTTTTTTAAAGATTTTATGTATTTATTTGAGAGAGAGAGAATGAGAGACAGAGAGCATGAGAGGGAGGAGGGTCAGAGGGAGAAGCAGACTCCCTGCCAAGCAGGGAGCCCGATGCGGGACTCGATCCTGGGACTCCAGGATCATGACCTGAGCCGAAGGCAGTCGCTTAACCAACTGAGCCACCCAGGCGCCCCGAAATCCTGACTCTTAATGAGATGGTATTTGGAGGTAGGGCCTCTGGGTGGTGATTAGCTTATGAGGGTGGAGCCCTCACGAATGGGATTCATGCCGTTATAGAAGAGATCCCAGAGAGCTCCCGTGGCCCTTCTGCCCTGTGTGGACACAGTCTGACAGCTGTCCATGAACCAGGAAGTGAGCTTTCACCAGACACCAAATCTGCCTATGCCTTAATACTGGACTTCCCAGCCTCTAGGACTGTGAGGAAGGAATGTTTGTTACTTAAGCCCCCAGTCTGCAGTACTTTGTTATAGCAGCCTGAACAGACTAAGGCACTAAATTTTTATACTTGGCAGTTACAGTCACAATTCAATTTGGATGCTAGTTTTCATCCAAAATACTTCATCTATATTTAGATTTCATAAAATGTATAGCTGCAACAGTAGATTGAAATACCCAAGTTGTTCCCAATATTGAAGTTCTCTAATAACTGAACCAGGTATCAAGTTTTCAAATTCAAATTAAATAATACCAAAATTCTGTTCTTCAGTGGTATTTGCCACATTCCAAGGGCTCAGAAGCCACAGAAGGCTAGTAGATATTATATTGGATAGCACATGTGGTTAGTGGGTATCAGTTACTGCAATGACCTCTCACTCCGTATTTGTCCACAGAGCATCCAGGGTGATCTCTGAAAAATGGAAATCAGTTCACATTGCCCCTGCTTAGAGCTTCTAGTGGCTTCCTATGACATTTAGTAAATCCCAATGACTCAAGTGGGGCATTCATTTTGAGGCAGATGAAGAGCTCCCATTTTTACCCATCCTTCTTCCTGAAATCCCATTATAATGATAGTAAAGAAGTACAAGAGGAAATCAATCCATGAGTGAAATGAGAGGTGGAGGAGCAGGGCTATATTAGCAAATCAAGTTTTGGTGAATTTCTCTAAGATGGAAGGTAAATGTGATTTTAATCTTTGGTAAAGCAGTGAAGAAAGAGGCACAGCTCTGAGCACACAAGAAGCTTCAGGGGACAAGAGAGATGTCTTCCATTTAAATGATCCCAGCTACTTAAATGATTGGCTACAAAAATCTGGAGTGGGAAGAAAGGCACAAATTTAAGGTAACTGATGGAAAACAGTGAGTGGAAAGGATGTGTGGGTCAGCTGCTCCTCTTCTCCTCTCTCAACTTTGTGCATATTTTGGCAGTGTTTGTCTTAGGTGGTGGCTAGAGAAGTCTTCTTAAGAAACCAAGTCATGTCCCGGGATGGCAGTAGTTGGGAAGCCCAGAGTAGAACCTTACTCACTTTGGCATGGGGATGAGAGAGGGAAGTCTTCCTGCCTATCAGCTGACATATTCAGCCTGCACATACAGATCATGTAATCAGCATTTTCATTCTGGAAAGAGATTGGTGATAGAAAAGTACCCCGGTAATTAATCTGGCTTCTCATATTCAAAAGCCCCAAAGGACAATTGAGGGCCGTAAGATAGTTGCACAAAACCAGCAGGGCAAAATGAATAATAATTCACCCTAGGAGAAACATAAATAGTTCAGGGAATAGCAATGAACTTTTTAAAAAGTTCAAATTAATATTCTCAGAGAAATTTGAGGAGGCAGTGCATCTATAAAATATAAATAGATGACACTTAAAAAAGAAAACAAACCTATATGGGGTGCCTGGCTGGCTCAGTCAGAAGAGCATGTGACTCTTGATCTCAGGGTCATGAGTTTGAGCCCCACACTGGGTGTAGAGATTACTCAAAATAAAATCTTAAAAAAAAGCCCCAAATAATTAAGTGTTAGAAATATAATTCTAAAATGGAAAGCTCAACAAAAAGCCTAGAGGAAAGAGTCAAGGGAATCTCTCAGAATATAGAACAAGAGGACAAAAAGAAAAGTTGAAAGACAGAGAGGACTAACAAAGGAGAGCCAACATACATCTAATAGGAGTTTCAGATTGAGAGTAGAGAAAAAGTAGATCTCTCAGAGCTAAAGAAAGATCCACATCCTCAAACAGGAAGGTCTCATCCTGTGCTAATCCATATGAATGATAGCCATATCTTGGAGAAACTTCACAAATCCAAAGACAAAAGACTCCTAAAAAGATTCCAAAAAGAAAAAAAAAAAATCAGAGGTTGAGAATCAGCATGACACTTCTTAACAGTTACACTATATACTAGAACACAAGGGAATAATGACTTTAAAATTTCTGAGGGACAGGGCGCCTGGGTGGCTCAGATGGTTAAGCGTCTGCCTTCAGCTCAGGTCATGATCCCAGGGTCCTGGGATCGAGTCCCTCATCGGGCTTCCCGCTCCTTGGGAGCCTGCTTCTCCCTCTGCCTCTCTCTCTCTCTCTTTCTCTGTCTCTCATGAATAAATAAATAAAATCTTAAAAAAAAAAATTTCTGAGGGACAATGATTTTGAGTCTAGAATTCTATAGCCAGCCAAATTAGCATTTAAGTGGGGCAGCAAAATATTCTTTTTTTTTTTTTTTACTTCCACTACTTACTTTTCCTTTTTTTTTTTTAAACTCAGTCCTTCCAAGGACTGAGGAAATTTATTACTCACGGACCACTCCTAAAAGAGCTGCTTAAGGATGTACTACAGGAAAATGAAATAGGAATCAAAGGAAGAGGAAGATAATCAAGTTGCAGGAGAGCGGCAATCAAAGGAAATCCTAGAATGCAATAAGCTTAAAAAGGAAATGGTGTGAAGCAACCGGATTCTCTTAGAGAGTAGATCAAAGTTTATTACAGTATTACATAAAAAAAACCACAATATATTCCGTTTTTCCTTCAAGAGCCACAAGTGTAGTGGCATCACCTTCTCCACTGGGTCCACACTATTTGATATTGCCATGAATATTTTTTATATTATCAACACACTAGAGATAATTATTTTTTGGGTTTCTTTTTTAAGATTTTATTTATTTATTTGACAGAGACAGAGATAGCAAGAGCAGGAACACAAGCAGGGGGAGTGGGAGAGGGAGAAGCAGGCTTCCCGCCGAGCAGGGAGCCCGATGCGGGGCTCGATCCCAGGACCCTGGGATCATGACCTGAGCCGAAGGCAGATGCCTAACGACTGAGCCAGCCAGGCGCACCCCCTTCTTTGGTTTTTAATGTAGAGAATTAATTTATAGACAATGTATGGAAAACTTGATTAACATTAGAGAACAGAATATAAATGTTATAAACTCTGCCAGTGAGAAGTAAGGCCCTTTGAGAGGTGTGAGTGGAGAGGACAGAAAGACAAAGGGAAGTAAGTGAAGGGTGTTGAGTCTTTCGCCTTACCCAACAGAAAGATAAGAGATACTGTGTGTGGGGTTGGGGAGCTGGGCAGGGCAAGTAGGGGCGAGGGGAGTTTGGGAAGGGTAAGACACTGAGCCCAGGAGCAGAGGGATGAGGGGTAACTGGGCTGGGATGTTCAGTGAGGCCGGCAAGGAACGGCAGGCAACGTGTGCGAAAGTGGGGGAGAGCAAAAGAGGCTGAGCGGAAGTAGGGGAGGTATGGGCGGAGCATAGCAGGTTATTGAGAGGAAGGGGCGGGGCGGGGGCGGAGATGAGCAGGGGGAGGGGAGCTGACGCCTTCTGCGTCCAGGGCGCCTGCGCAAACTAGTCGTCTGCTAGCTCGCGCCATCGTGCCTCGTCGTGCCTCGCCTCGCCTCGCTTCGCCTCGCGCGTGCTGTCCTGTCGGCCTCGCCTCGCTTCGCTTCGCCTCAGCGGAAGCCATGCCCCGCCTGCTCGTTCTTTGTGTGGTTCCCCGCCGCCGCGTGATCCCGATGGGACTGCAACCCGGCCGCCGCCTGACCCGCTTGGAGCTCCGCCGCCGCCAGCGCCCCAAGTTGTCCGTGGTGAGTGGGGGCCCACGCCTCAGGGCGGCGCGGAGCGGGGCGGGGTGGGCGGGGGGGAAGGGCGCGCGGCTGAGGCGGGAGCTCCTCGACGGGCGGGAACAGGGTGGGGGCCCGCGCCTCGTGTGGTGGCGTCGGTGCCGGGCGGCCTTTGAGGGTCCGGCGGGGCTGCCTCCGGGGCGCGAAGGGCGAGGGCAGAGCCGTCGCCAACCCCACACGGTGCCTGCCGCCCTCGAACGCCCTCTTCGGGGCCGACGCCTGTTACCTGCCCTCCGACGGGGGGATTCCCGGGCAGCACCTGGGTTCCAGGGTTCAGAGGTCGCAACTGGGGGGCCGTTAGGAGAAAGGCGTTGTCTTCCAAAAATCGAGGTTGGGTCATCTGGGAAAGGCAGTCCTGCTTCTCAGGCTCCGTCAGGCCGCGTGACGAGGACGACGGCCCAACTTCCTCGGAAGGTCGACACGGATCTGGTTAGGCAGCCAGTGGCCGGTCCAGCGAGCCGCACGCACTGACATCGCTCTCCGTCTTCTCTCCCAGGACAGCGTCGTTGGGCTCGTGGTGCTGTTGGTGACCTTCTTAGTACCGTGTGGTTTTGCGCTGAGACACCTGCGCGGGTTCAGAATGAGAGTAGGTGCCGGAAGATGCAGAGCAGTTATTAACATCCGACGAGTTTTAAATGAGTAACAGTGCTTAGTTGGGGTGATGACGCAACCATTGTGGGTATTCAGTTTCATATCCGTTTGTGTATGGTACCTGTTTTGCACTTTTTTGGTCCAGTGCGTTACATGAAGATGAGTTTGTGTAGTCATTTAAAAACGTTAAATAAAGTTGAAACATTCATGCACGGTATGTGATCACAGATCATTTTTTCAACGTCGTGAAAGCCGAGGAGAATTTCATGATGAAAAATAGAATAATGAGGGATGCCTGCTGGGTGGCTCAGTCGGTTAAGTCTGCCTGCGGGTCAGGTCATGATCCCAGGGTCCTGGGATGGAGTCCTGCATTGGGCTCCTTGCTCAGTGGGGAGCCTGCATCTCTCTCTGCCTGCCTCTTTCTCTCTCTGACAAATAAAATATTAAAAAAGAATAATGAGAACAGCAGTGAGAGGTCAGACTTAGTGATGGAGATCATGTCATCAAGTGTATTTTATGGGAGTGAATGCGTATATCTAGTAACATCGACGTTAAAAGGTTAGATACATAGCAGTAAGGTAATACAAGTTTAGTTAAGTGATTCTTCTTACTATTTTTATGTTCCATTGATACTGCCCCTTATAGTAATGAGATCCAGACTTCAGTTTTCACTGTGGAAATACAACTTTTTATTAATTTGTCTTAAATTTGCCTCTACATTCAGGGATTTAGTAAGTGTCTTTGTACCTCTCATTTATTGATTTTATTATTTTCTACAAGTTGCCTTTCAAGTTTGAAGAATTACATATACCTTTGTTTGAATTTTATTTTATTTATTTTTAAAGTAGGCTCCATGCCCATCGTGGAACCCAGCGCAGGGCTTGAACTCACGAACCTGCAATCAAGACCTGAGATGACATCAAGAGTTAGATGCTTAACTGACTGAGCCACCCAGGGACCCCATACCTTTGTTTGAATTTAGGTCACTTTGCCAATTATGGTGACTGTGGGCAACAGACCTAAACGCTGAGCCTGTTTCCTTATCTATATGATAGGAACTTAAAATTGCTCTCTTGAAGGAATGTTGTGCAGGAATAAAACACTGAACAAAGATAAAACACTTCCCAGGATAGTACCTGAAACAGCAATCAATAGACGTTAAGAGAATATGTGTTTTACTAATATTCAGCAAGTGTCATATTTGAGTGATATGCCAGGTATTGTCTAAGGTCAGTGAACTGAAAATAGATCTCTGCCTTTGTAGGGCATGGAAGACTTGCATTTTAATTACTTCACTATTGTATTTGCACTTTGAAATTTATATTGGTGTGTTAGGTTTCTCCAGAGAAACTGAGCCAATTTTTGTGTTTATATATAGAGGAAGAGAGGGGGAGATTGATTGATTGATTGATTGATTGATTTTAAGGAATTGGCTCACAATTGTGGATGCTGGCAAGTTCAGAATCTGCAAGGTTGAGAGTCTCTGGCAAGTTAGAGACTCAGGAAAGAGTTGCAGTTTGAGTCTGAAGTCAGTCAGCTGGTGGAATTAAACTCTCAGGAGAAGTCAGTATTTTTCTTAAGGCCTTCAATTGCTTGGATATGGCTTACTAACATTATAAGGGCAATCGGCTTTAGTCAGAGTCTACTGATCTAAATGTTAATCCTGTCCAAAAATTACCTTCACAGAAACATCTAGAATAGCATTTGACTGAATGTCTGGGTACTGCAGCCTACCTAAGTTGACAGAAAATTAAACATTCACAATAGGTAAAATAATTTTTCAGAGGGAAACCATGAAAAGGGTTTGATACTTTTAAAATTTAAAGGTATGAGTACAGTAGCTGATTGAAATCTTATCCATTTAAGATTCACCTTCTCAGGCGCCTGGGTGGCTCAGTTCATTGGGCTCCCGACTTGATTTTGGCTCTGGTCATGATCTCAGGGTTGTGAGATAGGGCCCTGCATTGGGCTATGCGCTCAATGGGGAGTTTGCTTGGGATTCTCTCTCTCCCTCTCTCTGCCCTCTTCCCCATGGGCGCATGCACGCTCTCTCTCAAATAAGTAAAAAAAAAAAATCTTAAAAAGATTTGGGCGCCTGGGTGGCTCAGTTGGTTAAGCGACTGCCTTCGGCTCAGGTCATGTTCCTGGAGTCCTGGGATCGAGTTCTGCATCGGGCTCCCTGCTCGGCGGGGAGTCTGCTGCTCCCTCTAACCCTCCCCCCTCTCATGTGCTCTCTCTCTCTCTCATTCTCTCTCTCAAATAAATAAATAAAATCTTTAAAAAAAAAAAAAAAGATTTACCTTCTCTGTTCACTGATGCAAATCCGCTCTTAGACCCTTTAAAGAACTCTGGCCCATCAGGACACAGACTCAATATTTTGGTTTCTTGTATTCACCAAGACCGTGTTCCTGCTGCCCATTTTGAAACTTTTTCTTCTCTGACTCTGATGACTTTATGCTTAAGCTTCTGATGCCTTCCTCTATGTGTTCCAGCTAATGACAGAAGACTGGTTTACCTTTGTCCTGGCTAGGGAAGACTATTGAATTATAGGAGTCTTTTCCATAGAACTTAAGCACCAAATTTCTGAACCATTTATTTGACATCATTCTCATGGAATAATGCTGTGTTGGGAGGTGGTAGCTCATTTTGATGAGTGAGCTCTATTGCCCTGTCATGTTACTTAACTTTCAGTGCATAAATGTGTCACATTAAAAGTACAGTTGATTCGGGCGCCTGGGTGGCTCAGTTGGTTAAGCAACTGCCTTCGTCTCAGGTCATGATCCTGGAGTCCCAGGATTGAGTCCCGCATCGGGCTCCCTGCTCGGCAGGGAGTCTGCTTCGCCCTCTGACCCTCCTCCCTCTCATGCTCTCTGTCTCTCATTCTCTCTCTCTCAAATAAAAAAAAAAAAGTACAGTTGATTCTTATTACTTGGGGTAGTTGTGTTCTGTAAAGTCACCATGAACACTGAATTGGTGAATACTGAACCATTGTTCCTAGGAGAAATACCAGGTTATGTTCCTGTGAGCCTCTGGTCACAACATTTTTGTAAGTCTATCAATATATAACCTTGTTTTATGTTTGTTTCTGTTAAAAGATACCTTATTTAATATGTATTACTGATTCGTGATTTATAAGCATTGTACTCATGGACAATAGCACTGTAACTCATGTCTGAATGAAACATATCTAATACATGTATTTTTCCTGTAAGACCCATTACCATATTTTTGTGATTAGGAACTTTAGATAGCACTTAAACATTGTGTATGGGGCCCATTTTAAATAGTGAAATCACCAACACAAAATACAAAAACGTAAAAAAACACCAGATAAGCCATGGGAAAGACTTGTTTACAGTATTACAGAATGAGAACTGAAACAAGAAGGCAGAGCTTTGCATTGTTTGACCTCAACATTGCATGATTCAAATTTTTTGCCACTCTGCATGTATATGAGATGTGAAAGTGTTGCCTTCATTTTGGATTTGAAAATAATTTTAGTGAGTAGGGGAATTTGCAGACATGGAATCTACAAATAATGAGGATTAAGTTTTATTCTTAGAGGAGGTCTTGCTCTCATTTATGAAACATCTTGGGAATTCTTATTTTGAAAATTTAAGAATTTGCAGGGTGTTCTTTTGGGAAAAAATAAGTCCGGAGAAGAAACCTCATCCCTTGGGGTTGGATTTTTGAGGAATAACTTAAAAAATGTGAGTATGGCTTTGGGGAATAAATGAAGTAGTGCAATTCTTGGCTTAAAATGAGATTTGATAATAAAGTAATTATCTGGTGAAACTGCCAGAGGGAAACTACAAAAAGATTATAAAATATTTTGATAATGATGTCATTGGTGGATTAGAACTTTCACTATCCATTTCCCAGATGAGTACTTTATTGGCTAACATTCACTTGGCATCTGATAAACCGTTAATTCATTAGTGGGTATATATACTGCCTATCTGTCTCATATCCACAGCCAGATTTAAAATTCCTTGAGGAAAGGTGAGGTATGATAATGTTTTTAATCCTTAGGTATAGCATTGTGGGTAAGTCAAAATATTTGCTTTGATCAGAAGACTGAAATTTCTCCTTCCTGTAAACAGGTATGTAATGAGCTTCTAATATGTATTCTCTACATAGGAGTAGGGATAGTTCCTATCCTATTGTTTTTCCAGCACTTAGCTTGATGTCTGGCACGTATTCTGAGCTTTGTTTTGTTTGTTTTTGTTTGAATATACCAAATGAGTGGTTAAGGTGCTGGTAAGACAAATAGAATTCATCTCACTGGCCAAATTCATCTTTTCTAGTAATGGCTGGCTGTAGTGCTGTGTTGAGGAAGATCATAAAAGAAATGGAATAACTTTAATCAGTATAAATAAAATGTACCATCTATATTGACCCAGCATATCAATTTTTCCTTGATAACTTTTGGCAAAGAAATTTACAGAAATTGTAAATTAAGGTCCTTAGGTAAGGACTTACAAATTGTATAATATATTTATAAGCATAATGAACACAGTAAGTATGATAAACAATATTTGTGGTAAATATTCTTAGATTCTTGGAAGGTTGATAGTTATGAAATCTTTCTATTTGGAAGGATAAGGAGTGAGTTATTTTTCAATATAGGAAAACCATTTTCTGTAGAAAGTTCCATTTATTTTTAAAGTTCTGTTGCTATGGCAAGTCGCTAAATTTGGGTAAATCACTTAACTTCTGGAATTCTGTTTCCTTTTCTGTAAAATGAACAGGTTGACCTAGACCAGTGATTTTTAACTTTTTGCTTTATTCAAATTGATATATCATTGAAATATTTTGCAACTTACCATGTGAACAGGGCATTTTGATTTTTTTTTAAATAGTAACCTGAGTTAGTAAGAATTAAATTTCATAAGTCAGGTATTATTGTATTTAAAAGTACTTAAGATTTAATAATAAGTATATAAAATGATCCCATTTATAATTTATGAATAAACATGTATGTACAATATGATACTTGGGTAGGCCCTTCAATGGGGAAAATCACTTCTCTATTGTCATCTACATTTTGTCAGCCTTCACTCTTCTCAGCTTTATCACTACATTGTTCCCACCACACCTTTACTTGGCATCACTTAGACTTCTACTCGATTCTCCTCCACCAGGACCTTGCTGTTTTTTTTTTAACTTCTCCATCGACCTTGTCCACTTTCATTTAAGTGTTTTATTGCCAATACCTTTAGCTTATTTGCCCTTTTATTTTTTGTCCATGTGCCCTCCAAAATACAAACCATGAGTAAATCTCAGTCCCTCAAATTTTGGCTTGGGCCAGTGCTGCCTAGGAGATCACAGAATCAGACTATTAGTGCTATTAGAAATCCACTGTTTCTAAACTAATAACCCCCAATGCTTATTAAAATTCTTTTCTCTTTTCCTTTACTTTTCATTGTAGTGGCTAATTTAAATCTTGTGTATCTTGGCTTTTTATTCTATTAGCTCTCTAACCCAATCTTAGCAGACTACCTCATTTTTCTTTCTTTCATTATTTTATTTTATTATTTTACTTATTTTTTATTTTATTATTTAGGGTGCCTGGGTGGCTCAGTTGGTTAAGTGACTGCTTTCGGCTCAGATCATGATCCTGGAGTCCTGGGATCGAGTCGTGCATTGGGCTCCCTGCTCAGCGGGGAGTCTGCTTCTCCCTCTGACCCTCCCCCCTCTCGTGCTCTTTCTCATTCTCCCTCTCTCAAATAAATAAAATCTTTTAAAAAAATAAAGATTTTATTTGTCAGAGAGAGAGAGTACAAGCAGGGGGAGCAGCAGGCAGTATCAATGGATGATCCAAAGTCATCAGTGATTTTGTCAATAAATCTAGTAGTTTTTAGCCCTTACCTTTTTCTAATACTTGATATTATTTACTCCGTTTTTGAAATATAGGTATACCTCAGAGATATTAAGGGTTTGGTTCCAGACCATCACAATAAAGTGAGTCAAATGAATTTTCTGATTTCGCAGCTCATATGAAAGTTATGTTTACACTTCACTGTAGTTTATTAAATGTTCAATAGTATTACATCTTAAAAAACAATGTTAAATACCTTAATGTAAAAAATATTGCAAAATAAAGGTAACTATCACCTCAGCTTTCAGCAAGTCAAAATCTTTTTGTTGGTGAGGAGGGTCTTGCCTCAGTGTTGATGGTTGCTGACCAGGGTGCCAGTTGCTGAAGTTGGGAGTGGCTGTGGCAAGTTCTAAAGTAAGACAACAATGGGGTTTGCCCCACTGATTGGCTCTTCCTTTCATGATTTCTCTATAGCATGTGATGCTTTTTGATAGCATTATACTCACAGTAGAACTTCTTTCAAAACTGGAGTTACGCTTCTCTAACACTGCCATTGTTTTATCCATTAAATTTATGTAATATTTTAAACATTTTTGTTGCTTGTTTTAATGATCTTCACAGCATCTTCACCAGGAGTAGATTCCATCTCAAGAAGCCACTTTCTTTGTCAATCCGTAAGAAGCAACTCCTCAGCTGTTAAAACTTTAATCATGAGGTTGCAGCAATTCAGTCACATCTTCAGGCTCCACTTTTAATTCTAGTTCTCTTGCTGTTTCCACCACATCTTCAATTTCTTCCTTCACTGAAGTCTTGAACTCCTCACAGTCATCCATAAGGGTTGGAATCAACTTCTTCCAAACTCCTGTGAATGTTGGCATTTTGGCCTCTTCCAGTGAATCATGAATGTTCTTAATGGCATCTAGAATAGTGAATCCTTTCCAGGTTTTCAATTTACTTTGCCTAGAGTTGTCAGAGGAATCACTGTCTATGGCAGCTGCAGCCATCATGTATTTCTTAAATAATAAGACTTGAAAGTTGAAATTATTCCTTGATCCATGGGCTACAGAATGGATATTATATTAGCAGGTATGAAAACAGCATCCATGTCCTTGTACACCTCCATCAGAGCTGTGGGTGACCAGGTGCATTGCCAATGAGCAGTAATATTTTGAAAGGAATTTTTTTTTTTTTTTTCTGAGCAGTAATTCTTAACAGTGGGCTTAAAATAGTAAACCATGTTGTAAACAGATGCGCTTTCATTCAGGCTTTGTTTATAGAGCACAGGCAGAGTAGGCTTGGGACAGAAAGCCAAGATGTGTTTAACTCTCTATTAATTATGGAGTAAGAGGGAATCAGAAGAATATGGTATGGTCTGAAGGTGAGCTTAGCTCCAAGGGACCAGTAATTCTCAACCTACTCACTGCTCACTGGTTCCCCTTAATGATTTCCCAGATCTGGTGCCAGATTTTGATTCATGCACACAATTTGTTTTGATTATAGCTAAGTGTTCAAGCATACCTTGGAGATAATTGTGGGTTTGGATCCAGACCACTGCAATAAAGCAAGTCAAATTTTTTGGTTTCCCAGTGCATGTAAAAGTTACATTTACATTACAGTTTTTTAAGTGTGCCATAGCATTATGTCTAAAAATACAATGTAGGGGCGCCTGGGTGGTTCAGTCGTTAAGTGTCTGCCTTCGGCTCGGGTCATGGTCCCAGGGTCCTGGGATCGAGCCCCACATCGGGCTCCCTGCTTGGCGGGAGGCCTGCTTCTCCCTCCCCCGCTCCCCCTGCTTGTGTTCCCTCTCTCGCTGTTTCTCTGTCAAATAAATAAATAAAATGTTAAAAAAATAAAAATACAATGTTAATACCTTAATTAAAAGATATGCTATTGCTAAAAAATGCTAACTATTGTTGCCCTTGGGTGGTGCAGTCGATTAAGCATCCGTCTGTTGGTTTCAGCTCAGGTTGTGTTCTCAGGGTTGTGAGATCGAGCCCAGCATCAGGCTTTGCTCTCAGCGCAGAGTCTGCTTAAGACCCTCTCTACTACTTCCTCTGTCCCTACACCCTGCAAGCTTGCACGTGCGCTCTCACTCACTCTCTCTCAAATAGATAAATCTTTAAGAAAAATGCTAACCATCATTTTGAGCTTTCAGTGAGTCCTAATCTTTCTGCTGGTGGAGGGTCTTGCTTCAATGTCAGTGGCTGCTGTAGTGGTTACTGAAGGTTGATGTGGCTGTGGCAATATCTTAAAATAAGACAACAGTGAAGTTTGCCTCATTTATGGACTCTTTCTTTCACAAATGGTTTCTTTGTAGCATGCAATGAGTAATAATAATACTTTGAAATATTACCAAGCAGTAGATCTCAACAATGGGCTTAAAATATTCAGTAAACCGTCTTGTAAATAAATGTGCTGTTATCCAGGCTTTGTTGATCCATTTATAGAATAGAGCACAGGCAGAGTAGATTTAGAATAATTCTTAAGTGCCCTGGGATTTTAAGAATGGTAAATGAGCAGTGGCTTCAATAAAGTCTCCGGCTCCATTAGTCCCTAACAAGAGAAGAGTCAGCCTGTCCTTTGAAGGCTTTTTTTTTTTTTTTAAATTTAAATTCAAGTTAGTTAACATATATAGTATTGGTTTCAGGAGTAGAATTTAGTGATTCATCACTTACATATAACACCCACTGCTCATCCCAACAAGTGCCCTCCTTAATTCCTATCACCCATTAAGCCCATCTTCCAAGCCGCCTCCCCTCCTGCAACCCTCAGTCTGTTCTCTACAGTTAAGAGTCTCTTAAGATTTGCCTCCCTCTCTGTTTTTATGTTATTTTTCCTTCCCTTCCTCTATGTTCATCTGTTTTGTTTCTTAAATTTCACATATGAATGTAATCATATAATATTTGTCTTTCTCTGACTGACTTATTTCTCTTAGCATAATAACCTCTAATTCCATCCACATTGTTGCAAATGGCAAGATTTCATTCTTTTGATGGCTGAGTAATATTCCATTGTATATATATTCTACACCTTCTTTATCCATTCATCTGTTGATTGACATTTGGGCTCTTTCCATAAATTGGCTATTGTTGATAGTGCTGCTATAAACATCGGGGTGCATGTACCCCTTTGAATCTGTATTTTTATATCCTTTGGGTAAATATCTAGTAGTGTAATTGTTGAGTCATAGGGTAGTATTATTTTTCACTTTTTGAGGAACCTCCATACTGTTTCCCAGAGTGGCTGCACCAGTTTTCATTCCCACCAATAGTGTAAGAGGGTTCCCCTTTCTCTACATCCTAACTAACATCTGTCATGTCCTGTGTTGATAATTTTAACCATCCTGACTGGTGTGAGGTGGTGTCTTACTATGATTTTGATTCGTATTTCCCTGATGAGTGATGTTGAGCATCTTTTCATGTCTGTTAGCCATCTGGATGTCCTCTTTGGAAAAATGTCTATTCATGTCTTCTTCATATTGCTTAACTGGATTATTTGGTTTTGGGGTGTTGAGTTTGATAAATTCTTTATAGATTTTGGATACTAACCTTTTATCAGACATGTCATTTACAAATATCTTCTCCTTTTCCATTGGTTGCCTTATAGTTTTGTTGATTGTTTCCTTCCCTGTGCAAAAGCTTTTTATCTTGATGAAATCCCAGTAGTTCATTTTTGCTTTTGTTTCCCTTGCCTCTGGAGACATGTCTAGCAAGAAGTTGCTAGGGCCAAGGTCAAAGAGGTTGCTGCCTGTGTTCTCCCCCAGGATTTTGATGGTTTCCTGTCTCACATTTAGGTCTTTCATCCATTTTGATTTTATTTTTGCGTTGGTGTAAGAAAGTGGTCCTTTTTTTTTTTTTTTAAGATTTTGTTTATTTGAGAGAACGAGTAAGGGGAGGGACCGAGGGAGAGGGAGAAGCAGACTCCCTGCTGAGTAGGGAGCCCCAATGTGGGCTTAATCCCAGGACCCTCAAATCACGACCTGAGCTGAAGGCAGCCACTTAACCAGTTGAGCCACCCAGGTGCCCCCAAAGTGGTCCAGTTTCATCCTGCATATTGCTGCCTAGTTATCTCAACACCATTTGTTGAAGAGACTCTCTTTTTTCCATTGGATATTCTTTCCTGCTTTGTCGAAGATTAGTTGACCATATAGTTGTGGGTCCATTTCTGTGTCCTCTATTCATCCATTAATCTGTGTATCTGTTTTTGTGCCAGTACCATACTGTCTTGATGATTACAGCTTTGTAATACAGCTTGAAGTTTGGGATTTTGATGTGTCCCACCTTGCTTTTCTTTATCAACATTACTTTGGCTATTACTTTGGTCTTTTCTGGTTCCACACAAATTTTAGGATTGCTTGGTCTAGTTCTGTGAAAAATGCTGGTGTTATTTTGATCAGGATTGCATTGAATGTGTAAATTGCTTTGGAGTAGTATAGACATCTTAACAATATTTGTTCTTCCAATCCATAAGCATGGAATGTTTTTCTATTTCTTTATGTCTTCTTCAGTTTCTTTCATAAGTGTTCTATAGTTTTCAGTGTACAGATCTTTTACCCTTTTGTTTAGGTTTATTCCTAGGTATCTTATGATTTTTGATGCAATTGTAAAGGGGATCGATTACCTGATTTCTCTTTCTGCTACTTCATTATTGGTATATAGAAATACAACAGATTTCTGTATGTTGATTTTATATCCTGCAGCTTTGCTGAACTCATGTATTAATTGTAGCAATTTTTTGGTGGAGTCTCAGTTTTTCTACATAGAGTATCATGTTGTCTGTGAAGAGGGAAAGTTTAACTTCTTCCTTGCTGATTTGGATGCCTTTTATTTCTTTTTTTGTCTGATTGCTGAGGCTAGGACTTCCAGCACTATGCTGAACAACAGTGTTGAGAGTTGACATCTCTGTTGTGTTCCTCATCTTAGGGGCAAAGCTCTGTTTCCCCATTGAGGATGATACTAGCTGTGGATCTTTCATATATGACTTTTATGATGTTGAGGTATGTTCCTTCTACCCCTACTTTCTTGAGGGTTTTTATCAAGAAGGGATGTTGTATTTTGTCAAATGCTTTTTCTGCATCTATTGAGAGGATCATATGGTTCTTATTCTCTTATTAATGTGATGTATCACATTACAATGTATCACATTACATCACATTACATTCAATTACATTGATTGAACCAATCCTGCAGCCCAGGAATAAATCCCACTTGATCATGGTGAATAATACTGTTGGATTTGATTAGCTTGTATCTTGTTGAGACATCCATGTTCATCAGGGATATTGGTCCATAATTCTCCTTTTTAGCGGGGTTTTGTCTGGTTTTGGAATCAAGATAATGGTGGCCTTGTAAAATGAGTGGAAGTTTTCCTTCTATTTCTGTTTTTTGGAACAGCTTCAGAAGAATAGGTATTCTTTATTTTTTTTTTAAAGATTTATTTTTTTATTTGAGAGAGAGTGTGTGCACACACAGAGGGAAGGGGCAGAGGGAGAGGGAGAGAAATCCTCAAGCAGATTCCCCACTGAGCTCAGAGCCTGATGTAGGGCTTGATCCCAGGACCCTGACATCATGACCTGAGCCGAAATTAAGAGTTGGATGCTCATTGGATATTCTTTCCTGCTTTGTCGAAGATTAGTTGACCATATAGTTGTGGGTCCATGACTGAGCCACCCAGGGACCCTGATATTAATTCTGCTTTAAATGTTTGGTAGAATTCCCCTGGGAAGACATCTGGCCCTGGACTCCTTTTGTTGGGAGATTTTTGATTACTGATTCAATTTCTTTCCTTGTTATGGGTCTGTTCACATTTTCTCTCTCTTCCTGTTTCAGATTTGGTAGTTTATGTGTTTGTAGGAATTTATCCATTTCTTCCAGATTGCCCAATTTGTTGGCATATAACTGCTCATAATATTCTCTTAAAATTGTATTTCTCTGGTGTTGGTTGTGATCTCCCCTCTTTCATTCGTGATTTTATTTATTTGGGTACTTTCTCTCTTTTTTTTTTGATAAGTCTGGCTAGGGGTTTATCAATTTTGTTAATTCTTTCAAAGAACTAGCTCCTAGTTTCGTTGATCTGTTCTACAGTTTTTTGATTTCTATATCATTTACTTCTGCTCTAATCTTATTTCCCTTCCTCTGCAGGTTTTAGGCTTTATTTGTTGTTCTTTTTCTAGCTCCATTAGGTGTAAGGTTAGGTTGTGTAATTGAGACTTTTCTTGCTTCTTGAGGAAGACCTGTATTGCTAAATACTCCCCTTTTATGACTGCCTTTGTTGCATCCCAAAGGTTCAGAACTGTCGTGTTTTCATTTTCATTTGTTACCATGTATTTTTTAATTTCTTCTTTAATTTTGTAGGGTGTAGGGTGTTCTTTAACCTCCATGTATTTGTGGTCTTTCCAAATTTTTTCTTGTGGTTATCTTCAATTTTCATAGTGTTGTGGTCTGAAAATCTGCATGGTATGATCTCAATCTTTTTTTTTTTTTTTAAAGATTTTATCTATTTATTTGACAGAGAGAGACACAGCGAGAGAGGGAACACAAGCAGGGGGAGCGGGAGAGGGAGAAGCAGGCTTCCCGCAGGGCAGGGAGCTGGATGCGGGGCTCGATCCCAGGACTCTGGGATCACGACCTAGGCGAAGGCTGAGCCACCCAGGTGCCCCTGATCTCAATCTTTTGGTACTGGTTGAGGCCTCATTTGTGACCCAGGATGTGATCTCTTCTGGAGAATGTTCCATGTGTACTTGAAAAGAATGTGTAGTCTGCTGCTTTAGGATGAAATACTCTGAATATATCTGTTAAGTCCATGTGGTCCAGTGTGTCATTCAAAGCCATTGTTTCCTTGTTGATCTGCTTAGATGATCTGTCCATTGCTGTGAGTGGGGTGTTAAAGTCCCCTACTATTATGGTATTATTATCATGAGTTTCTTTAAGTGTGTTATTAATTGATTTATCTATTTGGCTGCTCCCAAGTTGGGGGCATAAATATTTACAGTTGTTAGACCTTCTTGTTGGATAGACTCCTTAGTTATGATATAGTGCCCTTCTTCATCTCTTATTAGTATTTGGTTTAAAATCTAGTTTGTCTGATATAAGTATGGCCACTCCAGCTTTCTTTTGATATCCATTAACATGATAGATGGTTCTCCACCCCCTCACTTTCAATCTGGAGGTGTCTTTGGGTCTAAAATGAATCTCTTGTAAGCAGCATATTGATGGGTCTTTTTTTTTTTTTTTAACCCATTCTGATACCCCTGTGTCTTTTGTTTAGAGCATTTAGTCCATTTCCATTGAGAGTAATTATTGATAGATATGAATTTAGTGCCATTGTATTACCTATAAAGTCACTGTTCCTGTAGATATCTCTGTTCCTTTCTAGTCTTTGTTGCTTTTGGTCTCTTTCCTATTCAGAGGGTCCCCTTTAATATTTACTGCAGAACTGGTTTAGTGTTCACGAACTCCTTTAGTTTTTGTTTGTTTTGGAAACTCTTTATTTCTCCTTCTATTCTGAATGACAGTCTTGCTGGATATAGTATTCTTGGCTGCATATTTTTCCTATTCAGCATGTTGAATATGTCATAACACTTTCTTCTGACCTGCCAAGTTTCTGTGGAGGTCTGCTGCTAAGCTTATGTGTCTACCCTTGTAGGTTAAGGATCTTTTGTCCCTAGCTGCTTTCAGGGTTCTCTCTTTATCTTTGTATTTTGCCAAGTTTCACTATGATATGTCTTGGTGTTGACCTGTTTTTGTTGATTTTGAGGGGTGTTCTCTGTGCCTCTTGGGCTTGAATGTCTGTTTCCTTCCCCATATTAGGGAAGTTCTCAGCTAAAATTTGTTCAAATAAACCTTCTGCCCCTTTTTTCCTGCTCTTCTTCTGGGACTGCTATGATATGGGTATTATTGTGCTTTGTGGAATCACTGAGTTCCCTAAGTCTATATTCGTGATCTAATAGTCTTTCCCTCTTCTTTTCAGCTTATTTTCCATAATTTTATCTTCTGCATCATCTATTAGATCCTCTAATTCTTCCATCCTTTTTGTGATTACATCTAGTTGGTTTTGCACCTTGATTATACAATCTTTTATATTGGCCTGACTAGTTTTTAGGTCTTTTATCTCTGCAGCCAGGGTTTCTCTGTTGTCTTCTATGTTTCTTTCAAGCACAGCTAGTATTCTCATGACTGTTGTTCTAAATTCTTTTTCAGATATATTGCGTATATTTGTTTTGAGAAAATCCCTGGCTCTGATTTCTTCTTGATCTTACCTTTGGGGAGATTTCCTCTGTTTTGTCATTGTGTCTAAGTTTCTGTCTTTTGTGTGTTTTCAAAGGTTGCTATATTGCCTGCTCCTGAGAGTAATAATACAACTATATTAAGAAAGGGTCATATACTGTCCAGGGCCTTGCGCTTTAGGAAGTGTTTCTGGTGTGTGCTGTGTGCACTCTGTTATGTTTTGGCTACTCTTTCCCACAGGTCAGTCCTCTGCAGAGTTCCTCTTTGCTTGCAGTGGGGAGTGTTTGGACCTTTCCCTAGGTGTGCTTCTGTTTGTTTAAGATAAGTCTGATTTAAAAAAAAAAAAAAGCCTGATCCAAGAAAAAAGGGACAGAAAAAGCAAAGAAACAAACAACAGAACCACTGTAATAAGCCTGATGACAAAGAAAAAGAAAGAAGGGGGGGAAGCCTGATTAAAAAAATGATAAAACAAACAAAACAAGCAACAAACAAAAAACTATAAGCCTGATTCCAAAAAAAAAGAAAAATAAATTTAATTTAATAAAATGAAAAAAATAAAGAAAAAGAAAGCCTGGTCCTATTCCCACCAGAACGGAAGCTGACACTTGGAGCACTCTGTGATCAGTAGACTTGGTACATGCTGGGGGCCTGTGCTGGTCTTCTGAGGGAGACAGGCCTGCTGCACTGACTCACAGTCAGACTGCCCTTGTAAAGATGCCCCTGTGGGGTGTAGGGGGGTGGGGTTTGGTGTAAGTGACTCCAGCTGCTTCTGGAGGCTCTGTGTTTCTCTCTGAAGTCTAACTGTGCTTGTGGGCAGGGGGATGGAAGATGGCATCACCTTGCCCTCTTTTCCTAGGGAGGGAAACGTGCCACCACCACTGTTCAGGAGGCCCTCACAGAAAAGAACTATCTCCCCTACTGTGTCCCAGGCTTTCATCAGATCCCTACCCTCAACCTGTCTATGCCTGGGCCATCAGCATGCCCAGTGCCACAGTTCTCCTGTGTTTTATCTCTGGCCAGTGGCTGGGGTTCAAAACCCTGAATCTTAAAGGACCCAGCAATGTGTGGACCCACTTCCCAACCCTGGAGAGCTTTGCAGTACTGTGCCCAGTACCATTTTGTCCCAGAAAAGCAGTCACATGCCTGCACAGGTGCCAGGAGTCTCTGGTGAAGCACAATGAAAAGCTGTGACCAGGTTATCTGCCCTCTGCATGTGCTTCTGTTCCCTGCTTTGAATGGACACTCAATGGAGACCAGTGTGCCTTTCGTCCTTGGAGAGACAATATACCCTCTTCCAAATGTCCTCCAGGAAGGGTAACATTCTACAGGATGACCCAAGGAATCCCCACCCCATGGCATCTTGCACAAACCTTACGCACTGCTCTCTCCCTGACTTCTCTCTGTGAAAAGGGCTCTGCAGCGGCACAGCTTTTCTCTCCCCTAATTCATGTCTCCAAACCTCACATCTGCCATGTTTTCTCCCTCCATTTGTGCAGATTGTTTTCTTAATCCTCAGATAGATTTCCTAGTTGTTCAAAATAATTTGACGTTGATCTAGTGTGTTTGAGGGACAAGGCAAGCACAGGGTCTCTCTACTACTCTGCCATCTTAACTCCTCCCCTGTCCTTTGAAGCTTTGGAAGCTATGAAAGTTCTAGATGGCATCTTCTCCAATAGAAGGCTGTTTAGTTTACCTTGAAAATCTTGTTTAGGGGAGCCACCTTCATAAATTATTTTAGCTAGATCTTTGGGAGAACTTGCTGCAGCTTCTCTATCAGCACTTGTTATTTCACCTTGCACTTTTATGTTATGGAGACAGTTTCTTTTCTTAAACTTCATGAACCAACTGCTGCTCATTTCAGACTTTTCTCCTGCAGCTTCCTCACCTCTCTCAGCCTTTATAGAATTGAAGAGAGTTAGGGCCTTGCTTTGGATTAGGCTTTGGCTTAAAGGAATGTCGTGGCTGCTTTGATGTTCTATCTAGACCACTAAAACTTTCTCCATATCAGCAATAAGGCTGTTTCGCTTTCTCATTTTTCGTGTATTTATTGAAGTAGCACTTTTAATTTTCTTCAAAAACTTTTCCTTTGCATTTGTAACTTTGCTAACTGGCGCAAGAGGACTAGCTTTGGTCTATCTCAGCTTTCAACATGCCTTCCACACTAAGCTTAATAATTTCTAGCTTTTGATATGAAGTGAGAGATATGTGACTCTTCCTTTCACTTGAACACTTAGAGCCCATTGTAGGGTTATTAATTGGCCCAATTTAAATATTGTTGTGTGTCAGAAAATAGGCCCACGTGGAGGAAGAGAAATGAGGGGAACAGCCCATCAGTGGAGCAGTCAGACAGACACATTTATCGATTAAGTTTGCCATCTTGTATGGGTATGGTTCATGGTACCCCCAAACAATTTCAAGAGTAACATCAAAGATCACTGATCACAGATGACCATAACAAATGGAGTAATCATGAAAAGCTTTGAAATATTGTGAGAATTACCAAAATGTGACACAGAAACATGAAGTGAAAATCTATTGGAACAATGATGCTGATAGACTTACTTGATGCAGGGTTGCTGCAAATCTCCACTTTGTAAAAAGCACAGTCTCTGTGAAAGCATAGTAACTCGAAGTACAATAAAATGAGGTATGCCTGTAATCTCTTCAGTGGTATCATATACTTAGATATCACACACTTTACTTACCTCCCATTAATTTTTTTTTAAGATTTTATTTATTTATTTGAGAGAGAGAGAATGAGAGAGAGCACATGAGAGGGGGGAGGGTCAGAGGGAGAAGCAGACTCCCTGCCGAGCAGGGACCCCGATGCGGGACTCGATCCCAGGACTCCAGGATCATGACCTGAGCCGAAGGCAGTCGTTTAACCAACTGAGCCACCCAGGCGCCCACCTCCCATTAATTTGATTGTTCTTTTTTTAATTGAAATATAATTGACATATAACATTATATTAGTTTTAGGTGTATAACATGATTTGATATTTGGAAACATTATGACATCATCACTACAGTAAGTCTCGTTGCCATCCGTCACCATACAGAGTCATAACATTTTTTTTCTTATGATGAGAACTTTGAAAATCTACTTTCTTAGCAACTTTCAAATATGCAACAATACAATATTATTGACTGTGGTCGCCATGCTATACATTATATCCCCAAGGCTATTTATAATTGGAATTTTGTACCTCTTTTTTTTTTTTTTTAAAGATTTTATTTATTTATTTGAGAGAGAGCATAAGTGGAGGTGGGGAGGGGCAGAGGGAAAGGGAGAAGCAGACTCAGGGAACCTGATGTTGGGCTCGATCCTAGGACTCTAGGATCATGACCTGAGCCGAAGGCAGACACTTAACTGACTGAGCCACCTAGGGGCACCTGGAATTTTGTACCTCTTGGTCCCCTTCATACATCCCTGCAACCACCAATCTGTTTTCTGTATTTGTGAATCTTGTTTTGTTTCATTTGTTTTCATAATCTACATATAAGTGAAATCAAACAGTATTTGGTTTTGTCTGACTTATTTCACTTACCATAATACCTTCAAACTCTCAAAGTCTATCCATGTTGTCACACACAAATGGCAATTTCATTGTTTTTTAATGACTGAGTAGTATTGCATTGTATATATATATATATATATTATGTATGTACGTATACCACATCTCATATGTGTATATACTACATCTTCCTTATTCATCCATCAGCACTTATGTTGTTTCTCTATCTATGCAGCTATTGTAAATAATGCTACAATAAACATAGGGGTGCAAATTTACCATTGCATGTCTTGAAGTAGTGTCTTCCTTTTCCTCAGATAAGTGCCCACAAGTGGAATTGCTGGATCATATGGTATTTCTATTTTTATTTTTAAAAAAATTTTGAAAAGATTTTATTTATGGGGTACCTGGGTGGCTCAGTCGTTAAGCGTAAATAAATAAAACCTTAAAAAAAAAGATTTTATTTATTTATTTAGAGAGAGAGTGCATGCATGAGCAGGGGGAGATGCAGAAGGAGAGGGATAGAGTATCCCAGACAGACTCCCCACTGAGCATGGAGCCCCATGTGGGGCTCAATCTCACAACTCTGAGATCATGACCTGAGCTGACATGAAGAGTCAGTTGCTTAACCGATGGAGTCACCCAGGTGCCCTGATAGTTCTATTTTTAACTTTTTGAGGAACCTCCATGCTGTTTTCATAGTGGCTACATCAATTTACATACCACCAATAGTGCATGAGTGTTCCCGTTTCTCCACATCCTCCCAACACCTTTTACTTCTTGTCTTTTTGATAATAGCTATTCTGACAGGTATGAGGAGATAGCTCACTGTGGCTTTGATTTGCTTCTCATTGTGGCTTTGATTTGCTTCTCCCTGATGATGAGTGATGTTAGGAGTCCTTTCATGTACCTGTTGGCCATCTGTATGTCTTCTTTGGAAAAATGTTCATTCAGGTTCTCCACCCATTGTTTAAATTAGATTTTTTGTTGTTGTTGTTATTGAGTTATATGAGTTCTTTATATATTTTGGATATTAACCCTTTATTGGATATATTGTTTGCAATTATCTTCTCCCATTTGGTCGGTAGGCTTTTCATTTTCCTGACGGTTTACTTTGTGCAGAAGCTTTTTAGTTTGATATAGTCCCACTTGTGTGTTTTTGCTTTTGCTGACTTGTCTTTGGAGCCATGTCCAAAAAGTCATCACCAAGACCAATATTAAGGAGTTCATTGCCTATATTTTCTTTAGCAGTTTAGGAGTTTTATGGTTTCAGGTCTTACATTAAAATCTAATCCATTTTGAGTTGATTTTTTTGTATGCTCTAAGGTAGTGGTCTAATTTCATTCTTTTGTGTGTGGCAGTCCAGTTTTCCCAATACCATTTATTGAAAAAACTCCTTTCTCCATTGTATATTCTTGCTTTCTTTGTCTTTAGTTAATTGGTCATATATGCATGGATTTATTTCTGGGATCTTTATTCTGTTCCATTGATCTATATGTTTGTTCTTATGCCAATAACACAGTGTTTCGATTACCATAGCTTTATAATAAAGTTTGAAATCAGGGAACACGATTCCTCTAACTTTGTTATCCTTTTTCAAGATTGCTTTGACTATTTGAGATCTCTTGTGGCTCAATCCAAATTTTAGGATTGTTCTATTTCTGTAGAAAGTGCCATTGAAATTTTGATAGGGACTGCATTGAAAGTAGAGATTGCTTTGGGTAGAATGGGCATTTTGATAATATTAATCCTTCCAATCCATGGGAAAGGAATACCTTTCCATTTATTTATGTCTTCAGTTTCTTTCATCAATGTCCTACAGTTTTCAGTGTACAGGTCTTTTGCCTCCTTTGTTAAATTTATTCCTAGGTACTTTATTCTTTTTAATGCAGTTATAAATAGGATTATTCTTAATTTCTCTTTCTGATAGTTCATTGTTAGTATGTACAAATACAACAGATTTTGTATGTTGATTTTATATCCTGTAACTTTACTGAATACGTTTATTCTAATAGTTTTTTGTGTGTGGAACCTTAAGGGTTTTCGATACATAAAATCATGTGTCTGCAAATAGTAACAGTTTTGCTTTTTCTTTTCAATTTTGAATGCCTCATATTTTTTCCTTGCCTAATTGGTCTGATTAGGACTTCCAATATTACGTCAAATAAAAGTTTGATTGTTCTGTTAGTCTTAGCCTCCCTTCCCCTCTGTTTAAAATTTCTTCTGTCTATATATTCTCATCCCTTTGGTGACTTAATTACTATCTACTTGTTGATTACTCCCAAATCAATCTTTCTATCCTAGATCTTTCTCTTGAAATCCAGAGTTACATCTTTTGGCCCAGCATTTCCTCTTGGATATTGCATAGATATTTCACATTAAAAATATTAAACCTGAAATCTTTCTCCCCTCACATCTGCTCTTCCTGTATGCATTCATTCATTCATTTATTAAGTATTGGAACAACTCCTGTATACCACTCTACACTGTATTAAGTACTGGATATATACTAGGAATGAAATAGATAACATCATTGCCTTAATTTAGTTCAGAGGGGGATACAGACAAGCATGTAAATTTAAGTATATAATCACAAATAAGATATGAAGAATAGCCAGGGGACGACCTAAAAGAAGTTGGGGGAGGGGGAGTCATTGAAGATATGTTTGCTAGAATGATATATAATTTGAGACCTAAAAGATAAAGAGGTGGAGAGGAAATTATAATTTTATACAGAAGGAACATCATAAAGGAGACCCTGTGTGGCCAAGATCTTGACATTTTATAGAACTAAAGAAAGCTATGTAACTAAGTGTTGTAGGTAGGAGACAAGGTGGTTGTGAGAAGATGATTTGGGGTAGGTGGGAGCCAAATCATAGCTGGTCTTATAGATCATGTTATAAATTTTAACATTTTTATTATATGTACAAGAGAGCTATTTAAGGGTTTTGAACACGAAAGTGATAAGATCTGGTTTTAGGAATATAGAGCAAGTAATTTAAGCTTATTAAAGTTAATGTAATGAGACATGAATCATGTTTGCCTTGAATCTCAAAAGTAAGATACCATGGTTTTTATTTCAGAAGCCTATGCCGGAAATAAACATAGGAACTGTCCTTGATGGTCTTTTTCTTACTATAGCCCTAGTCTCATAATGTCTTACTGATTTTACATTTTTAACTTATCTTACACGGACCACTTCTTTTCACCCAGCTTCAGCTTCCCCTCTTAACATCTCTTAACTGTCCTCCTAAACTGTGCTGTAGTTATATTCAAATACTTATGTTTTCATGCCCCTACCCTACCAATACATGAGTTTTCAGATTGCCTCCAGTCTTGACACAGATAACTACAATCTCTAAAATGCTTTCTTCCTTCTTCTACTCTTTACCTCTCCAATTCCCACTTTGGCTTAGAAAATTACTCACTTCTATTCCTCTCACAAGTCTCAAATTTAATATGCCCTTTGGGAAACTTGTCTAGCCTCCATGTTCCTGTAACATCCTCAGCTTACTCTTAAAACAGGTGTAATCTGTTCAAGAACCTGTTCACTTCTGGCCCACTCTTTCTTGTAGGTTGCAGTTCTTTGAGGTCCCAACCCAAATCAAGGGAGGTTCACCCATTTGCTTGATTCCCTCCTTTCCTTTGTGCTTCCTCTGTACCCCTCTTCCTCTTCTGCTCTCTACCTTGGTTGATTCTGGATTCTAGTTTCTATCTCCCTACTCCTGAGAGGCTGTCAAAAGCACTTCTTCCAGAATTGGCAAATGCAGGGCTTACCTCTCTTAACTTCTGTATTTCTCAGTTTTGGGCTTGCTAAGTCTTCAGAGTCTTCAATATCTTCAAATTTTTTGTTCCATTTGTCTAGTTGCTCAGAAATATTGGTATGACTTAACCTATGCTGCCATTTCCAGAAGTAGAGGCCCTAGTATATATTTTTTCAGTATATAACTATGTGATCTAATTTTCCAGATTTTGACATTTATTAATCTGTTTGTAAAACTATGGTTAAAGTAAGTGAAAAGTGCTCTCCATATAAAGAGAATGGGGAGTTCAAAATTATCTAAATTCAGTTTTTTGAAAGTTTTAATTGAGGTATAACACATAATGTGAAAGTTGTAAGTATATACCTCAATGAATTTCACAAAGTTAATATAGCCATGTAACCAGCACTCAGACAGAGAAACAGATTACCAAGTTCCAAGAAGCCATTTTTGTTCCCCCTTCTAATCATTAGGCTCCTAAAGATAATGCCTATCCCAACGTCTAATAGCATAAATTAGTTTTGTCTGTTTCAACTTTATATAAATGGAATAATACAGAACACACTATATTACCTCTGTCTTCATTAACTCAGTGTTATGTATGTGAAATTTATCCATGTTGTCACTTAGGCTTTATCTTAATAGATTTATTGTAGGTGGAAGAAGATTAGATAAAGAAGGTGGACTCGGCACGTATGTTCCAACTGCAAATAAATCTGTAGAAAGACACAACTCAGTAATCACAATAGATGGATGTTTTTGTAGTAGGGAATTCCAGGCTCAGTTTCAACATACACAAGGAGTGGGAGGGGAAAAAAAGCATAGAAATTTTCAAGTAGAGAAGTGATCAGGCCAGCAAGTTTCACCAAATACTTGAGAAAAATCAACACCATGAAAAAGAATTACCAACTTTAAGAAATAGAAAAACTAAAACTGAAAAACTCAATACAGCAAGCAGAGAAAGATTCTAGAACAACTATATTCTTATAGATTTGAGAATGTTGCATCCTTGACTATGAAACAGATCTTGGATATTAAACCTGTGATTGTTAAGATGAAGAACAATATCTGGGCTAAATAACAGAGTGACACAAAGTACAAAATAGCTGTAAGAGCAAGCTGTGAAATTCTTTGAGAACATAGAAGAAAGGTCATGGGATTAGAAATGGTAAGAAAAAAGCACATGGAATATAGATTCAGGAATTCAGTATCTGTCTGATAGGAATTCCAGATAGAATAGAGAAAATGGAAGGGAGGAAATAAAGGAATCAAAGAAGAAAATTTTCCCAGAGCTTGAAAGGACAAAATCTTCACATTACAACAATGCACCAAGTGCAAGTAGAATAAATTATGAAATGCTTACACCTAAATACATTATGGTGAAATCTGAGAAGACAAAGAAAGGATAAAGAGAGTTTTCTATAAAGCTTTCAAACAGAAGAAAAAAAAAGGCATCTACAAAGAATCAGATCTCTTATTGTAACAGTCTTTGAGGTAATGAAACAACACTTTTAAAGATAGGCAAAATAAGTTTTTAACTGATTAGAATACTATATCTCACCCTCAAAACATTTAAGTGGGAGGGAAAAATAAAGATATTTTTTAGATGTACAAGACCTCAAAGTTTACCACTTGGGGTATTTCAGTTGGGTTGTGGGTTGTAGAAAATGATCCTTTCCTTTCTTGCTCATGCAAAGATCTTTTTTTAAGTTTCTAATTTAATTAATTAAGGATACACATGATGTTACGAATGAGGTTGCACAGAGCAGATCAGATGGAATATATCTTAGTGCATCATTTCATGGCCCTCAGGTTCTTAATGGGATGTGCAGCTGTTGGAGATGATATCCAGGCAGAAAAAGGTTCTGTTGGATCTAGGGAAACTCAAGCCTTCGTGTTTTTGACCATTTATTCTTGAGGTTGAGGTCACCAGTCAGAAATAATGTATGTGCTTCCATTAGTGGGAACAAATATTTGGCTGTCTTGATTTTTAACCAAAAGACAGTATTACCAACACTTATCCTCCTCCGGGAAAAGGAAGCAGTGGTGTCTGTCCAATGTTCCCGAGCCTCTTATTTCATAGAAATTTTCTTTTTTCACAGCCCTGTCCTCTTGACTCTTACTTGGTGGCTTTCATACTGATTTTGATTTGAAGACTATCATAAATCCGTTTCTCTACATTTCTCCTGCAAATGAATCCAAGGAAAAGGAAGAGATGGGTAGATGAAATAGTATTGAAAAAGACCAAACAAAATAGTTAAGTCTAAGCAATAGTTGATTTGTAAAGAATTTAGTAATCTGGAACTGGACTCTCAGATGATCCCCTCAGATAGTAGGGTATGTATTGGAGTAATGGTGGATGGTGACCAGTGGAGAAGCCTATAGATATTGACAGAGATATGTTGGCCATGGGGCTGATATTTAAATGAAAATGTGTTTCTTCAAAATTTACGGATAGTTATAATAAGAATAAAAATAGTCTATTTTTCAAATTTCTAGTGGAAAAAATGGAAAAGAAAATCTGAATAAAGGCAGGAAAGTGAAAACAGCAAAAATAAAGAATTGTGAATTAGAAAAATGACATAAGAGGGCAGGAATAACTTTTAAAATGTTAGTAGTTTCAAGTGTGTTGACTCCCTGTGTTAGTTCCTGGGCAGTGGTAAGGGCAGGCAGACCAATCTAAGCAACAGGCTACACAATTTGTCCTCGTCAGCTCTTATTCAGGGCAGCAGGAGAGTGACCATTTTGTCTTTCTCTAGTCCATGATTTCTCCTAGGGATGGGAATAATGAAAATAGAGAAGCCAATATGAACATGATAGCTACAATGTCCTGATCAGAGTCAATGTGAGAAGCAGTAGGGACATAGCATCCCTGTGAAACAGGCTTAGATTTACATATTTATGCAAAATCCAAAACTCCTTCCTTCCTTTCTTCCTGTCTAATACTTTCTCAGAGTGATTCTACTGCAGCACATTCTCTGGAACCACTTTAAGCCCATTTTTCAGTTTTGTTCATTTTGCAGTCATAAATGAGTTAGATATTGCTTTTTCATTATATCTGCGTTTTTCTTTGATTATTTTTTATTTGTATTTGGGTTTGGCTCGAGGATAAGTATTTCTGATACACTGAGACTCTTTTAATTTTACTAGCAATCAAAAATTTAATCAATTTTTTCTATTAGAGTATTCATATTGTTTTTTTTTTAAGAAAGAATTTATTTATGTATTTGACAGAGAAACAGCGAGAGAGGGAATACAAGCAGGGGGAGTGGGAGAGGGAGAAGCAGGCTCTCCACTGGGCAGGAAGCCTGATGTGGGGCTCGATCCCAGGACCCTGGGATCGTGACCTGAGCCAAAGGCAGACTCTTAATGAGTGAGCCACCCAGGCACCCCCATACTGGTTTTTTAAAAAATCCACCTATATTACTAGAGACACAACCCCCAAAAAATTGAAAGTAAAGGGCTTGTTCTTACGTGAAAGACGAGAATGCCTACTCTGCTTTTCTTCAACATTGTACTGGAAGTGCTAGTCAGTGCAAGAAGGTAAGAAAAGGAATACATATTAAAATGAAGAAATAAACTGTCACTATTTGCAGATAGTTGTGTACAGGAATATCCAAAAGCATGTACAAGTAAATTATTAGCATTAATAAATAAGCTCAGCAAGGTGTGGGATAGAAGATCATTAAGCAAAAATCAATCAATTGTAATTCTGTGGATCAGCCAGAAAAGTTGTAAAATGAAATAAAAAAGCAACCTTCACAGTAGTATAAAAAAATGAATACACTGGGAATAGATCAATGAAAAGATGTATAATGTCTTTATACAGAAAAGTTTACATTCTTTAAAGAAATTAAAGAAGACCTAAATAGATTTATACCTTGTTCATAGATTGGAAGACACAATATCCTAAGGACGTCAGATTATCTTCAAATTATCTTCTCAAATTATCTGTAGATTCAAAACAATCCCAAACAGAATCTCAAAAGTGTGTGTGTATATGTGTATGTGTACTTGACCAGCTGATTCCAAAGTTTATATGGAAGTACAAAGATGAAGAACAGCTGAAACACTTGAAGAAAAGCAGCAAGATGGGATGACTCAAAATATCAAGATCTTTTTTTTGTAAAGCCACAGTAATTGTGACTGTGTTATGTGCACAAGACTGTAATTTGCACAAGCGGAGTTCAGAAATAGAGCCATTGATGGGGCGTCTGTGTGGCTCAGTTGGTTAAGTGGCTGCCTTCGGCTCAGGTGTTGTTCCTAGGGTCCTGGGATTGAGCCCCGCGTTGGGCTCCCTGCTCAGTGGAGAGCCTGTTTCTCCCTCTCCCTCTGCCTGCAGCGCTGCCTACTTGTGCTCTCTATCTCTCTGTCAAATAAGTAAATAAAAATCTTAAAAAAAAAAAAAAAGAAATAGAGTCATTAATATATAGACACTTGATGAGGCAAAGGTGCCACAACATTGCAGTGCATAGCAGTGGATTAAGGATAGTCTTTTTAGGGGCGCCTGGGTGGCTCAGTCATTGGGTGTCTGCCTTCGGCTCAGGTCATGATCCCGGGGTCCTGGGATCGAGCCCTGCGTCGGGCTCCCTGCTCAGCGGGAAGCCTGCTTCTCCCTCTCCCACTCCCCCTGCTTGTGTTCCCTCTCTCGCTGTGTCTCTCTCTGTCAAATAAATAAATAAAATCTTTAAAAAAAAAAAGGATAGTCTCTTTAATAATTTCTGTGGACAGGTATACACCCATATATATATGTAAGAAAGAAACTTCTACGTCATACCACAGCCAAAAATCAATTCCATATGGGTCATAGATATGACTATGCATAGCAAAACAACAAAGCTTATAAGATAAAATAGAAGAATATCATAATGACTCTGAGGTACAGAACAATTTTTTTTTTTATTTTAGAGAGAGAGCGTGCATGAGAGAGCACACGAATCGGGGGAGGGGCAAAGGGAGAGAATATCCAAGCCGACTCCCACAGAGCATGGAGCCCAACCCAGGCTTGATCTCATGACCCTGAAATCATGACCTGAGCTGAAACTAAGAGTAGGACACTTAACCAACTGAGTCACACTGAGATAGAGAAAAATTTTAAAAAACAGAATTAAGGGGTACCTGGGTGGCTCAGTTGGTTAAGCATCTGCCTTGGGCTCAGGTCATGATCCCAGGGTCCTGGGATCAAGCCCTGCATTGGGTTCCCTGCTTAGCGTGAGTCTGCTTCTCCCTCTCCCTCTCCCTCTTCCTCTGTGTGCACGACCTCTCTCTCCCTCTCTCTCAAGTAAATAAATAAATCTTAAAAAAAAAACAATTAAAAAACACTAGCAGTATATGAAAAGGTTGACACATTTGACACTAAAATGAAAATCTTCTCTTCATTAAAAGACAAACTGAAGAGAGTGCAAAAGTAGGCCACAAAGTGGTAGAAATTATTTGCAACATGTATAACCAACAAAGGGCTTGCGTGTAGATGATGTTAATACCCCTACACATTGATAGGAAAAGAAAATCTATAAAAAATGATCAAGGATTTGCATAGGAACGTCACAGGACATCGAAGTGTCCAACAAACATGAAGAAATGTTCAGTGTGCAACTCGTTAGTGACTAGAGAATTGCAAATTAAAAGAGAAACTGCTACACGATTACTTGAATGGCTTAAATTTAAAAAAAACTTCACTTCTAGGAAGAGCAAGGACATGGAACCACAAGAGTGGGTGGAAGTGTAAATTGGTACAACCATTTGGAAAACAGTTCAGTGTGTAGTAAAGATGAAGATGAGGCAGTCCTGTGACCGGCAATTTCACATTTAGGTATGTACCCAACCGAAATATATCTACATATGTATTGGGAGACCTGAGGCTTAATGTACATAGTATCATTATTTATATTAGTTTCAAATGTAAATAACTCAAACATCTATCACCAAGAATTGAGAAATAAGGTTTTAGTATATTTGCACAATGGAATACTATACAGTAATGAAAATTAACAAAAGACAGTTACATTCAACAACAAGGAAGCATTTCAGAAACAATGTTGAGGGATAGAGGCAAGACCAAAAGAATATGTACTTTCCGCATTTATATAAGGTTAAAATTCAAGCAAAAAGAAAATATCATGGGCGCCTGAGTGGCTCAGATGGTTAAGCATCTGCCTTCGGCTCAGGTCATGATCTCAGGGTCCTGGGATTGAGTCCCGCATTGGGCTTCCTGCTCCTTGGGAGCCTGCTTCTCCCTCTGCCTCTCTCTCTCTCTGTCTCTCATGAATAAATAAATAAAAAAAAATATCATGATTAGGGATACATACTTAATGGGAAAGGTACAGGGTGATTAAAAAAGAATTGAACATTTTCAAAACTTACTACACAATAACTATATTATGTATATGGATATGCAGCATGCACCAAACTGTAGATTTTTTTCTCCTGTGTCTAAATATACACATAATGAGTCTTGAATCCATTCTTTTTTTTACAGAGAACATAGTGACAGGGATCCCATATTCAAACAAGGTAAGGAAGTTATTTTTTCCCCATAGGCACAAGAAGTCTCTAAAAACCTAATTTTTCACCTCATTTCCATCACATGGTCTAGTGGTTCCTTAATAATCATCTTCTGTAAGAAAATGAATAAATAAAAAAAATAATAATCATCTTCCATGGATCAGGATTGGGTGTTCTATTTGAAACATTGAATGTGGATGCGTGGCCATTCAAATTTCTCGGGATACACTGAGAACTTTGTGTTTGTATCACCTAATACTGACATCCTTGAAGAAAGGAAGCACTGCATCATGGCCACCATTTCATCATTGGTGATAGGCTACAGAGAGTTTGGGCTAAATTAGACCTCAGAATTGATATGTATCATGGGAATAATTTTGAAGATTAGTAAAAGTATAAAGATATTGTGATAATTCTTTAAAATTTAGTTTTGACTTTATGTTCAGATATTTTTATTTAGTGACTAAATAAATTTTTGATAAATTTCTGTTATTTTAAAATCATCCTTATATCTCCTTACAAGGAGAAACATGAAGGTAATTACTCCAAAAGTTAGGTAATTGTTATTTTTGAGGCTGAGGGAGGGTTCTAATTGGGAAGGGCCTGTTAGATGCTTTTTTAATGTTGGCAATATCCTGTTTCTTGACCTGGTTGGTGATTACATGGGTGTTTGCTTATGTAACAATTCATTAAGCTGTGCACTGTGTTTTACATACTTTCCTGTATGTGCATTTAAAAAAAAAATTATTTATTTATGTATTTATTTATTTATTTATTTATTTATTTGACAGAGCACAAGCTGTGGGAGTGGCAGAGGGAGAGGGAGAAGCAAACTCCCCACTAAGCAGGGAGCCCGATGTAGGGCTCAATCCCAGGACCCTGGGATCATGACTTGAGCTGAAGACAGATGTTTAGCTGACTGAGCCACCCAAGTGCCCCTGTATGTGCATTTTTTTTCACAATATAAATGGCATTAAAGAACTTGGGAGGAAGGGGCGCCTGGGTGGCTCAGTCGTTAAGTGTCTGCCTTCGGCTCAGGTCATGGTCCCAGGGTCCTGGGATCGAGCCCCTCATCGGGCTCTCTGCTCCGCGGGAAGCCTGCTTCTCCCTCTCCCACTCCCCCTGCTTGTTTCCTCTCTCGCTGTGTCTCTCTCTCTGTCAAATAAATAAGTAAAATCTTAAAAAAACAAACAAACAAACAAAAAGAACTTGGGAGGAAATAATTGTAGTTTATGTGTTTTATAAGTATCTTCTTAAAGATGACAATGTTAGAATGATCCTCTAGACCTTTGGTGAATTTGATTTATTAGAATTCGTTTCATCAAAGATAAAGAGATAGTATGGTTGGTATTCTTGAAATACGAGCATTCTTTGAAGGAAGATAGATAATAAGTAGCATACCAGTTTGTGATCAGATACCTACATATCCAGTAGCAGAGAGAGACTTCGATATTCCGGAGAATGAGGAGCAGAAGCTATTTCACATAGTAAGATTCAGTAAATGTTTCTTGGGCTACCCCTAGGACTCAGTCATTAAATAGGGCTCTTTTTCAGGAACTGGTCCTTACCCTTGATGACTTCAGTGAATATTTTGAGAATAAAGGTTACAGTTCTGCATAATTAACATAGGGAATAAGATTCCCTTCTTTATCAAAGTAAGCCAAATGACATGGGTTTATTTCCAGAATTTTTACCTGTCAAGAATAATTTTGAGATAAAGACATTAAAACATTACTTAAATATGCTTGCCATTTTTCTAGGTGAAATTACATTTCAGGAGAACAATCATGTAAACCCTGCATGTATAAACTCTTTTAGGTAAGGGCACCTGGCTGGCTCAGTTGGTAGAGCATGTGACTCTTGATCTCGAGATTGTAAGTTCAGGCCCCACGTTGGCTGTAGAGATTACTTAGAAATAAAATCTTAAAAAAAAAAAAACCTTCTAGGTAGACTTCAGAGAATCTTTTATTTTAGCATTTTCTTTAGAATCTTATTACAGAAACAATTAAATTGAACCAATTTTTTTTAAAGATTTTATTTATTTATTTGACAGAGAGAATGAGAGAGAGAGCACATGAGAGGGGGGAGAGTCAGAGGGAGAAGCAGGCTCCCTGCCGAGCAGGGAGCCCGATGTGGGACTCGATCCAGGGACTCCAGGATCATGACCTGAGCCGAAGGCAGTCGCTTAACCATCTGAGCCACCCAGGTGCCCTAAATTGAACCAATTTTTAAAAGCCACATCATTATTAGAAATTCAAGAATTCTTTTTCTTTTCGTTGTGTGATTGGTTAGTTCCTCCCTAGAAAATATTTATACTTTGCCTGGCTTTCCCCCCATTCTTCAGTTTTCTTTAAAGTTCAGTTCTTGGTCCTCTGCTAAATCCTATGCTATTTCACTTCGGGAGCTGTTGTTATCCCTTTATTTCAACCATCACTTTTATGATGATAATTTTTAGGCTCTACCTCCCATTCAAACTCCAGTCCAATTTTTTTTTAGATTTCTTTGGGATGTGTGAATGTTCCATTCCACCATTACTTCAAGCTAAATGTCTTCTAAACAGAATTCTTGGAACCCATGACTAACTTCTTTCAAACCTCCAGCTTCCACCAATAGTTCTACTAGGCTAAAAAGAGAAACGAAGGCTATTTGGCTGTGAAATCTATTATCTCGTTGATCATCAGGTTTGATTAACCTTTGCTAGCTAGGTGGTTATCTCCACTGAAGTTTCACACACCCTGGAATAATAAGTAATAATAACGATACTTAATAGGTGTTATTTGTATTAACTCATTTTATCCTTATATCAACACAGATTGATGATTGTTGGTTTACTCAACTGCATTTTAAGTCATATAGGAGAAAAAAGAGTTGCAAACAGAAAATGCAGTTTTGCTGCCCTTTATATTTATCTATGTAATTACCTTGACAGTACTGTATTCCTTCTTGTGGATTTGAGTACCTTCATTTCCTTTTCAAGGACTCTCTTTAATATTTCTTTTTGGGATGATCTGCTAGTGATGAATTCTCTAGGTTTTAATTTATTTTTTAATATCTTCATTTCATTTTCATTTTTTAAAAAAGATTGTATTTATTTGGGGCACCTGGGCCTCAGTCAGTTAAGCATCTGCCTTCAGCTCAGGTCATGATCTCAGGGTCCTAGGATTGAGCCCTGTGCCTGCTCAGCAGGGAGCCTGCTTCTCCCTCTCTCTCTGCCCCTCCCCCTGCTTGTGCACTCTCTCTCTCTCCCTGAAATAAATACAACCTTTAAAAAAAGATTGTATTTATTTATTTGAGAGAGAGACTGAGAGTGAGCATAAGCCAGGGGAGGGGCAGAGGTAGAGGGATAAGCAGACTCCCCACCACAGGGCTCCATCCCAGGATCTTGAGATCATAACCTGAGCCAAAGTCAGAAGCTTAATTGACTGAGTCACCAAGGCACCCCTTGCCTTCATTTTTGAAGATAGCTTTTCTAGATATAGACTTTTGGTTGACAGGGCTTTTTTTTTTTCTTTCAGTACTTTGAATATATCATCCCACTGTTTCTGGTATACATGGTTTCTGAGAAATCAGCTGTTAATATTATTGACGCTCACATATAAATGATGAGTTGCTTTTCTCTTGCTACTTTCAAGATTCTGTTTATCTTTGGCTTTTGATAGTGTGACTGTGAGGTATATGTCTAGGTGTGGATCTTTCTGAATTCATCCCACTAGGCATTTGTTTAATTTCTTGGATGTGCAGGTTCATATTTTACATCCTATTTGGGAAGTTTTCATCCATTATTTCTTCAAATATTTCTGTATCTTTCTCTATTCTCTCTTTGAGACTTCCATTATGCATATGTTGGTATGCTCAATGATATCCCACATGTCTCTGAGGCAGTGTTCAATTTTTAAAATTCCTTTTTTTGTTGTTCCCCATAAGGGACACTCTTAATTGAGCTGTCTTCAACCTACCTGATGTTTTTCTTCTGTCTGTTTAAATTTTTCTTGAGACTGTCTAGTGAATTTTTCATTTGTTACTGTCATTTTCTTTTTTTAAAAAAAGATTTTAGTTATTTATTTAGAGAGAGCACATGAGCAGGGGGAGGGGCAGTGGGAGAGGGAGAGAAAAAAAATCTCAAGCAGATTCCCTGCTGAGAGTGGAGCCCAACGGGGTGGGGGTGGGGGGTCGGGGGTGGGTAGGATGCTAGATCTCACGACCCTGAGATCAGAACCTGAGCTGAAATCAAGAGTCAGACGTAACCAAATGAGCCACCCAGGCGCCCCTATTACTGTCATTTTCAACTCCAAAATTTCTCTTTGGCTCTTTAAAAGTTTTTCTTTTTATTGCTATTTTCTAATTAGTGAGATATTTTTCTTATACTTTCCTTTAGTCCTGTAGATGTTTCCTTAGTTCTTTGAACATATTTAAAATAGCTGATTTAAGTCTTTGTCCAGACATTGGGCTTTCTCAGGGCCAGTTTCTATTGGTTGCTTTTTTTGTTTCTTGTGTATAAGGTCATATATTCTTGTTTCTTGGCCTGTGTCATAGTTATTTTGTTGTCGAAAACTGGACATTTAAAATAACATAATATAGTAACTCTGGAAATCAGATTTTTCTTCTTTTCCAAGGTTTGTTTTTGTTACTGTTTGATATAGCTTGTTTAGCTAATGAGTTTTCTTGGTTAATTATGTAAAGTCTGTATTCTTCGTTGTGTGTCGCCACTTAAGTCTCTGGTTAGCTTAGTGGTCAGCTAATTACTGGATGGAGATTTAGCTGTTTGGAACCAATAAGTCTCCCAGTCTTTGCTGGGATGTGTGTGTGTGTGTGTGTGTGTGTGTGTGTGTGTGTTGGGTGTATACTTTTAACTCTCAGCCAGGCAGTTGAAAACTCTATCTTAGCCTTCACTTCTTATATAATGTTTTATGGTCAGCCAGAGATTAGAGATTAGGGCCTTTTCAGGTATTTCCTGAGCATGTGCAGACCTGTGGGTATATGCACAGACCTATATGTATGGATGGTCTTCTAGATTCTTAGGAATAGGTTGGAGCTTTTCAGAGCCCCTACAACACTTCATTCTCCATCTTTTCCTTTTAAGCTTTTTGGGTAGTCTGTTGTTTGCCCCAAATCTTATACACCCCTTCAGGCAGCTGTGAAGTTAAACAATTGCCAGAGATTGTTTTCGATGAATGCTTCAGGAAAAGTCTTTTTGAATTTGCACTTGGGTAAGCTCCAAGTCATGTCAGAAAACCTTGTAAGTGCGATCTTCCAGGAAACCATCAGGATAAAATAATGAAAATCCTCTTTGAATTGGGCTTTGAAGAAACCCCAAGCTGATTCTGCCCCACCCAGTGGCTGCCAGCTGCTATTTTCACGGCAATTGCAGTCTGTAGTTTTCAAGGCAAGTGGAGGATGGGATCAGGGGAGGTTAAGATGCCATAAAGCTCTGTTCTTACTGAGACTCAGGCTTTTTTGTCTGTTTTGTTTTTGTTTTTAAATGCTGCCTGGATTTAGTTAATTTCCAGAGTTTAGAAAATGATCCCGACCATTTCTGCTAGTTTTCTTGTTTTCATGGAGAAGAATTTTCAGAAGTCCTTACTCCCTCTTTTCACTGACGTCTTCTCTATAACTATGAAGAACTTAGCTGCTCTGTTTTATATGATGTGGGTATATAGAAGCATAAGATACATATTTTTTCATGCCATGGGAATCTTGTGATTTGGTCCTATCTACCGGATTGGGATAAATGAGTTAGGTGGGATGTTGCCCCAGGCACAAGATTGAGTGTAACCAGGGGGCTTTAGTAAGCCAAAGGAATTCAAGGTGACGCATCCAGGATAGTGAAGCAGCAACATTATGGGGAAGAGCCACAGTTGGGGCCTAGATTATAATATTGCACATAAATTTGGAAGGGCACATAAGTTTTACACATAAACTTGGAAATGTGGGCAGAAATAGAAGAACATCTCCCGTTATTGGTAGTGCCTAATCACATAAGCAGGCCCAGTGATTAGTTTAAGTCTGAGACATTGAGTAGCAGACTGGATTAGAGAGCTCTATGTACCTGATGGTCATTGCATGTTCCTGGGGTAGTGTGGTATAAGTATTGTGGCTTATAGGAGTTGCACCAGGTTAGTAGTTCAGTTGTCAAGGCAAAACCATAACAAAACATTGAATAATGCCAAGATAGCTTAGGATTTCCTAAATTTTTTAGTCTATAAATGTTGAAGGGTTTTAGAGGAGAGGGAAATCAATAATAGTTGCAGTAGTCAGGAGGGTCTTCATGTAGGAGTGAAAACTGCTCTTTGAATAACAGGGTTTGGATAGGCAAGAAGTTAAAGAATTGCTTCATGTACCCACAGACATAAAGGTAGAAATTAATATGAAATGGAAGGTGCATGTTGGGGTAGACATGGGAACTCATTTTGGGTTACATCAAATTTCTTAGTGAAATAGTATTGGAGAATAAGAAAATTTTAAAATAGGAAATTGTCCAGAACAGCATGATGAAAGGCTACTAGGGAATCAAAAAGGAATATGTGAAATGATTGCTAGGCCCTATTCAAATTAGACAACATGAATTAATGGTAGGTCTGTTCTGTACAGTAATTTTTTTTGCTATTTTTTTCTATTCATGTCTTATAATTTTTGAGGAAAAAAGAGCCCTAATTTTATTAGACACTTAATATATGCCAAGCACCATCCTAAGCACTTTACATGTGTATTTCATTCAATCCTCACATTTTACCTTTTGAGGTAGTCATCATTACCCATTTTATTTTATTTTTATTTTTTAAAGATTTTATTTATTTAAGAGAGAGAATGAGAGAGAGAGAGAGAGAGAGCATGAGAGGGGGGAGGGTCAGAGGAAGAAGCAGACTCCCCACCCGAGCAGGGATCCCAATGTGGAACTCGATCCCGGGACTCCAGGATCATGACCTGAGCCAAAGGCAGTCGCTTAACCGACTGAGCCACTCAAGCGCCCCACCCATTTTATAGATATAAGGAATTTGGTGTGTTAGTGTGGCCCCTTTGCTTCATGGAACCAAGATTTATCACAAGTAGTGGAAGTTTTATTGTGGGGGCAATCCAGATGTTGGTTGGGGTCTTTCTTTGTAGTAGAGATCTGGTTAAATTGGCCAAATTAACCTTTTTTGGGTACTTACTTGCCCTTTTTTTCATGTTTTATCATGCTTCTCTCAGGTTCTACCCCTACAGCTCTGACATTATATTAGTTTTACCTCATATTGTCCTGAACATAAAGCCCAGACTCTTCTTTCCACAGAATATCTGCTTGCACCAAGACTTTTACTTTTTAGCTAACTTTATTGAAGATTCAGGGGAGCACAGAAAGGAGTCAGATCAAGCACTGGACTGACTTTTTTTTTGGACAGATTTCTATCATTTTTCTGTTTCCACCTTTTTCTTCTCTTTTCCCTCTCTTTATCATGAATAACAGGAAAATTCCTTTATCCATGGCAGAATAGTTCTCTCCACACCCAAATCTATAAGACTTTCTTTTCCCAAGCACTTGTCAGAGTATTTAGACTAGAATAATACAATTGACCTCCTAAGGGGAATTGTAGCTCCACTTTTTAGTATAAAATATAATAATATATTATGTCATGTTAATCATTTAGTATAATAATATAATAATATTTGCATACCTATAAGAAGATATGCAAATATTATATTAAATAAAGGAAATGTGCGTGTGTGTGTGTGTGTGTGTAGGAAACAGGAATTTTAGTTAATGATTGTCTGGGAAAAGCTAAATTACTAGGCCTCAGGAAGAATGGGAACCATGACAAACTGAGATAGAGCCTGGAATGAGATGGTCATTCATAATTCTTGAGAGTTTTAGGGGCCTTAGAAGCAGAGTCTGTGGGTCTTTGTGTGGTGGTCTCTCATTGACCTATCTCAGGGATCCCTACTTGCCTATGTTTGTATCTGTGCTTTTTACTTTCCATGACTTACTTGCTAATCTTTTAAACTTTTTTACCTTCCTGCGAGGGGGAATCTTTTTGGAAGGAATGTCTTAAACTCTTTCAGCAGAGGCTCTTTTGGGTCAATATACCTAAGAAGCTTCTGGTGTATCAGGCATGGTATTTGACAGATTTAGTACTTAGAGAAATTTAATATGCCCAAGGTCAAGCAGTGGCAGAGCTAGCATTTGAATGATAATTTTTCTTAAAGGTTATATTTTTTTTACTGTTCTTGTGGGTAAGCCTTTTTTAAGATTTGATTTGGGTATGTAAATGACCCATCCCTGGAACTAACAGTAAGTAGATGGTATAAGTATATAGAATAAGTTAGCTGATAAGTGCCATATGAATAGCACAGGCAGAGCATTCTGGGAGTTCAGATGAAAGAGAATTTTTTTCTGAGTGAATGCTGAGGATTTATGGCTAAAATAAGCAACTGAACAGTAGAGTTAGGCTTTTTAATATGTAGGAATGTACAGAAAAGAATTCCAGGCAAAGGGAATGACATGAATAAAGGCTTAATGATGAGAAGTAAAAAGGATCAATTTGACTGTAGGATAAGGTACTGGAATCTATGGTACATATTACTTTAAGATGATTAGTCTGGGAGCAGCATGAAGAATGGATTAGAGTGGAGTGAGATTAACATTAGGGGAACTACTAAGGAAGAAGTTTCAATGATTCAGATGTGAGATCAAGAAGAAATAGATTAGTGTTATGGCAAAAAATATGGCAAGAAAGAATTGAACTCAGGGATGATTCTGAAAGAGAAATTATGTGACTTAAAGCCTGTATTAGTCTGCTAATAGTATAGAATACCATAGACTGGATGGCTTTAACAATAGGAATTTATTTCTCATAGTTCTGGAGGCTGGAAAATCCAAGATCAAGGTGCTGGGAAACTTAGTTCCCTGATGAGAGTGGCTGGAGATAGCCACTTTCTCATTGTGTCCTCACATGTGAGAGAGAGAAAGAGAGAGTGAAAGAGAGCAAGCTCTGGTCTGTTTCTTCCTGTTATTATAAGAACACTAATATTATCATGAAAGCCCCACCTGCATGGCTTCATCTAATCCTAATTACCTCCCAGAGGCTCCACTTCCCAGTGCCATCACATTGGGGGTTATTCATTTAACATATGAATTTTAGTGGAGACACCATTCAGTCCATAGCAAAGCCTAATTAGAGTATATGGATGAGGTATAGTGGAGAATAAGATAACATTGAGATTTCAAGTCTAGATAACAGTGAGAATAATGGCCCCATTACAATAAATAAAATCTGGAAGAGGTATTGATGGGGGTAGAAAAATAATGTGTGGTTTATGTATTTTGAATTTAAGGTACTAATGGAACATCCAGATATAACTATCAAATAGTTAAAAATATGAGCTTGAATCTTGGCAGATTGGCTGGGGAAAAAGAAAGAGAGATTTGAGGATATTCACTAGTTGTAGTTGAAGCATGAGAGTAGATGATATAGCCGAAGGAGGGAGAGATTTAGAGGATAGGTAAGAATTCCAAGGCTGATGCTTTGAGAAATGACTCCCATTGGTGGGGGGTGGGCAGGATGCAGAAGATGAAGGAGTCAATGGAGAAGTAGTCAGATTCTACTTGGCCAACATGGTAGTATATTTATGATTTGGGTCTTAACTTATAGTAATAATAGATAAAACATGGCTGAGCTCAAAACAAGATGAATAACAGTTTGTACTGGAAACAACTGAAATACAAATTTGTGAGTAGAGTTGATGTCACAAGGCTGCTGGACTCCAGGCTGAAAGCAGGCAATGGCACATTGCCTGCTCTTGCAGGGTAATGGGAGTTAAAGTGTTTCATGTAACACAGGAACTAGAACTACACTGCTTGAAGTCTCCTGCTTTTCCTGGCCATACTCCACTTCAAGAAGAGTCTGGGAAAACTGTTGGCTCCTGCTTGGGATACATACAGCTTAGAGCACACTGTAAGCATAGAGATTCAGGAAAATACTGATATAGCCTTGAGACTTGGACTGAATCAAAACTGCCCAATCACTTGTTGCTGGATTTGTGATACCTCTATTTAATAACCTTATCTGCTGGTATAAGAGCTGGTTCAGGACTGGCTGTCCAGGGAGTCCAGGTAGAAACAAAGTACATTTTGCTAGATAGGAAGGGTTGAACACAGAGGAAAAGAGAAAGATAAATAAAAATAAGAACAAAAGCCTCTTACATAAGATGCACTGAAACAGAGATTCCACAAATAAATCTAATGACAGGAAACATGGCCAAGAAAAAATTATAAGATGAATTCAATATAAATAAAATTATTTTTTATGGAACAAGCTGTCAAAAACCTTAAAACAAGTGTGTGTAGGATTAAATGAAAGACTAAAATTCATAGAGAGGAAAAAATTATGAACAAAAATCAAACATACATGAAATGAGAACAGGTGGATATGAATAATACAATTGAATGAAAATGAAAGTTTACATCATTGAAATTAAAATCTCAATTGTTGGGACACACACCAGATTGGACACAAAAAGAATCAGTGAATTAAAAGATAATTCTGAGGAATTCACTCAGAATGCAGCATGAGAGGTAAAAACATAAGGAATATGAACAAAAAATTAGGAGATATGGATAGAATGAGAGGTTATGAAACATCAAATAGAAGTTTCACAACAAGGGGGTGCCTGGATGGCTCAGTTGGTTGAGTGTCCAGCTCTTGGTTTCGGCTCAGGTCATGATCTCGGGGTTCTGGGATGGAGCCCCGTGTTGGGCTCCATCCTCAGCAGGGAATCTGCTTGAGGATTCTATCCCTCTCCCTCTGCTCCTCCCCCTGCTCACTCTCTCTCTCTCTAAAATGGGTAAATAAATCTTAAAAAAAAAAGAAGTTCCACAACAAGAAAAGGGAAGAGGCAGTAGAGAAGAAATATTTAAGAGAAAATGGCAGACAGTTTTCCAGAATTAAAAAAATCTAATGACTTCTCAAATAGAAAGTGTACTCTCAATACCAAACAGAATGAAATAAATTTGCATGTAGACACATCATAGAGGATCTGCAGAACACTGATGATCAAAATAATGTCTTAAATGCTGCCAAGAGGGAAAAATCGATTATTTAATAAAAGGCAGTTAGAGTGACAGCAAATTTCTCATCAATAGAGGATCCCAGAAAGCAAAGAAATAATATCTTCAAAATATTGAGAGGAAAATGAATCTTATACCCAGCTAAATACACATGAGAGAGTGGGTCAAAAGAGAAATACTTCAGTCTACAGAAATTCTCTAGCTACATACTTAAAAAAAATAAAGACTGTATGCCAGTGGGGTGCCTGGGTGGTTCCGGTTGTTAAGCATCTGATTCTTTTTTTTTTTTTTTTAAGATTTTATTTATTTATTTGACAGAGAGAGAGAGCGAGAGCAGGAACACAAGCAGGGGGAGTGGGAGAGGGAGAAGCAGGCTTCCTGCTGAGCAGGGAGCCCGATGTGGGGCTTGATCCCAGGACTCTGGGATCATGACCTGAGCCGAAGGCAGACACCTAACAACTGAGCCACCCAGGTGCCCCATAAGCATCTGATTCTTGATTTCAGTTCAGGTCATGATCTCAGGGTCATGAGATCAAGTCCCCTGTTGGGTGTTGGGCTCCGTGCTCAGCCCAGAGTCTGCTTGGCCCCCTCACCCCTCTTCCTGCTCTCTCTCTCTCATGCTCTCTTTCTCTTTCTCTCTCAAATAAATAATTTTATTTTATTATTTTTTTAAAAAGATTATTTATTTATTTGTTTGACAGAGAGACAGCGAGAGAGGGAACACAAGCAGGCTTCCCGCTGAGCCGGGAGCCTATTATGGGGCTCGATCCCAGGACCCTGGGATCATGACCTGAGCCAAAGGCAGACGCTTCACCGACTGAGCCACCCAGGCATCCCAAATAAATAAATCTTAAAACAAAAATGTACTTCAGTAAGAAAGAAAAGTGAGGGGCATCTGAGTGGCTCAGTCGGTTAAGTGTTCTGCTTTGTGTTCATTTTGAAGGATATTTCTGTTGGATATAGAATACTGCACTGAGAGTTTACTTCTTCCTTTCAGTACTTTAAAGACGTGATTCATTATTTTCTGATCTCCATAATTTCTAATTAGAGATTAGTGGCTAATAGCATTGATATTTTCCTGTATGCAATTGTCATTTTTCTCTGGTTGCTTCCAACATTTCATTTTTTTTTTTTTTAAAGATTTTATTTATTTGACAGAGAGAGACACAGCGAGAGAGGGAACACAAGCAGGGGGAGTGGGGGAGGGAGGAGCAGGCGTCCCGCGGAGCAGAGAGCCTGATGTGGGGCTCGATCCCAGGACGCTGGGATCATGACCTGAGCTGAAGGCAGACGCTTAATGACTGAGCCACCCAGGTGCCCCAACATTTCATTTTTATCTTTGGTTTTTGTCAGTTGGAATCTGATGTGCCTAGATATGATTTTCTTTGTATTTCTCTTGCTTAGATGTTCGAAAGTCTTCCTGAATCTGTAAATTTTATTTCACCGAATTGGGGATTTTTTTTTCAGCCATTCTTTATTTTTTTTAATTAAAGATTTTATTTATTTATTTGAGAAAGTGTGAGAGAGAGAGAGAGAGAGAGAGCGCATTCGAGTGAGCAGGGTGGAGGGGCAGAGGGAGAAGCAGACTCCCTGTTGAGCAGGGAGCCTGACATGGAACTCCATTCCAGGACCCTGAGATCATGACTTGAGCTAAAGGCAGATACTTAACCAACTGAGCCACCCAGGGGCCCCCAGCCATTATTTCTTTAAGTGTTTTTTTTTTTTCTGCCTGTTCTCTATCCTTTCCTTTTATGACTAATATCACACATATGTTAGACATTTTGCCATTGACTCAAAGGTTCCAAGGCTCTGTTTTGTTCCATCTTTCTCCTCTCTCTGTTCTTTTTTTTTTTCTTAAAGATTTTATTTATTTATGGGTGCCTGGGTGGCTCAGATGGTTAAGCGTCTGCCTTCGGCTCAGGTCATGATCCCAGGGTCCCGGGATCGAGTCCCACATCGGGCTCCCTGCTCAGCGGGGAGCCTGCTTCTCCCTCTGCCTCTCTCTCTCTCTCTGTCTCTTATGAATAAATAAATAAAATATTTAAAAAAAGATTTTATTTATTTATTTGAGAGAGAGAATGAGAGAGAGAGAGCACATGAGAGGGGGAAGGGTCAGAGAGAGAAGCAGACTCCTCGCTGAGCAGGGAGCCCGACATGGGACTCGATCCTGGGACTCCAGGATCATGACCTGAGCCGAAGGTAGTTGCTCAACCAACTGAGCCACCAAGGCGCCCTCTCTCTGTTCTTCATACTGGATAATTTCCAGAGATTTATATTCAAGTTTACTGACTATTGCATCTATTTTCTGCCACCAAGCCCACCCAGTGAAATTTTATTTTGAAATACCATATTTTTATGTTCTAAAATTTCCAGCTGGCTCTTTAAAAAAAAAAACAAAACAAACAACTTTCTATTTCTCTGCCGGCATTCCTATCTTTTCACTCATTATGAGCATATTTTCTTTTACCTCACTGAGCAGAATTAGGCTTTCAAATCTTTGTTTGCTAATTCTAACTCTGGATCTTGTTTTTTCTGTTGTCTTTTTTTCTTAAGAAAATATCCTATTTCTTTATGTATCAAATAAGTTTGAATTTTATTCTGGACACTGTGAATGTTAGGTTGTGAAGACTCTATTGTGTTATTTTCCTCTAAAAGTTGTTGTTTTTTTGTTTTAGTAGATAATTTAAATAGACTTAAACTACAAACTAACTCTTGGGTGGCAGCTTAAATCTGAGTGTAGTTCTTTCATCCCCAGTTGTACTGTTGTTGTGTGCACACAGTCCTGCACGTGTATGGTTCGGGGATAAGCTGGAGATTTGGACAGAGAGACATAAGTTACATTTCCTCCTCTCTGGCTCTCTCTAGCGGTTCCCCTTTCCATTTCCAGTAGTTATGGTTGTTTTAAACTATGTGCTTTGGTAATTCAGACCAAAAATATCTGTGAGCAAGCTATTGGAATTTTAACCACCCTGTGTTGCACAAACTAAAGCCTTCATCCCTCAGGCTAAAAGCCATAAAGTATGGAAACCCATATTCTTGTGCCATTCACTTCTTCCAAGTGTTAACACCTCTCCAGAATCTATCTGCTTTTGGTTAGTCCCCAATTGCTCCAGGTAGGTTATGTTTTATTTTGTTTGTTTTTGTATTTTATTCGGTATGTATAGTTGTTACCTTTGGGAGGAGTCCAGGAGTCATTTATTTGACCATACTGGAAGTGGAACAAGGAGGGAGTATATATTGACACAATCATTTTAGTAAGCAATTTGGCAATAATGAAGTAAAAGTTGAAGTTGAGATATCCTAGAGCAATTTTTGCACATATACACATGTATAAGAATGATCACTGCAATTTTTTTTTGGTAATAGGAAAAAATTGCAAATAACCCACATGTTCATCAATAAGACAGGCGGTAAATAAATTGTGGGATACTTATAAAATGAAATGCTATACAGTAGTAAAGATGAATAAATTAGTGTTGTATATACTAAAGAGATTAAGTCCAAATGTGATGTTGACTAAAAAGTTTAAGAATCAAAAAGATACGTGTGGTATAGTATTTATTATATAAAGTTAAAAAATATGTGAAATAATACATATTGTTTGGAATACATATTATAGTGTGTCAGTAATTACCCTATGCAAAATTTTACCCTATCCAAAATTCCAATCTCTTTCCACATTTCCTATCTCTTTTCCTGGTTTAGTATTTTTTTTCTTTTATGTAATTATCAGTATTTAATGTAGTATATGTTTTACTCATTTAATTTTTTTTTTGTTTGTCTTCTCTACTAGACTATTAGCTCCATAAAGTCAGAGATTGGTGTTTCTTTGTTCACTATAGTATCCCTAGGGATATATATAATAGGTACTCAATAAGTATTTGCTGAATGAATAAATGAATAGAATAAATATATGAAGGTCTGATTAACCACAAATTTAGGTAAATTTTATGGGGTCTTCTCATGAATCTAAAATGTTTTATTTCTTAAAAATAAAGTATCTAGGGCGCCTGGGTGGCTCAGTCGTTAAGCGTCTGCCTTCGGCTCAGGTCATGATCCCAGGGTCCTGGGATCGAGTCCCGCATCGGGCTCCCTGCTCAGCAAGAAGCCTGCTTCTCCCTCTCCCATTCTCCCTGCTTGTGTTCCTGCTCTCACTAAAAAAAAAAAAAAATAAAAAATAAAGTATCTAATGAAAATACAACAAAATATTAAGATCTGATGCCACTGGGTGGTGGCAAAATTAGTGGTTATGATATTTTTTTTATATTTTTATGTGGGAAATACTTCATTAAACGAAAGAGCACTAAAGGTTTGGGGAAGACTTTTCAGAGCTTTGTAGCATAGAACTTAAGGGAAGAGGGAGTTTTAAAAATGAATAGGAAGATATTTGAAATGCTGGAATTAGTCACCAAGAGATAAGGTAATTGTAATACACTATTAGGAAATTATTAGTGACTATTGAAAGAAACTGTTTCAGCAAGGACTTGCTAATAGGTGGGATGTTGAGGACATAGAGGCAGTAGGTGGAGAAATGGAGATCACTTATTCAGTATTAAGACAAGTACAGCTTTTCCAGGATTCATGTTTGTGAGCAGAATGGAAGAATCCATTGAAAAGATAGAGACTTAAAAAGCTGGAAAGAAAGGACATTCATGGGAACACTTTTAATTAGAGGTATAGTTTTAGAAGAAAAGGGCATTTCACTTGGTAATGACTCCTTTTGCAATAGAATAAAAGAAAGGTTGACACAGGTATTTCCTCCCAAGTTCTTTTTTAAAGATTTTATTTATTTATTTGACAGAGAGAGACCACGGGAGAGGGAACACAAGCAGCGGGAGTGGGAGAGGGAGAAGCAGGCTCCCCACTGAGCAAGGGAGCCCGATGCAGGGCTCGATCCCAGGACCCTGGGATCATGACCTGAGCTGAAGGCAGACGCTTAATGACTGAGCCACCCAGGCGCCCCAGATTTATTTATTTATTTGAGAGAGAGAGAAGGAGAATGGAGGTGGGCAGAGGGAGAGGGAGAGAGAGAATCCCAAGCAGACCCCCCCTGCACTCCCCACCCATGATCAAGGAGCCCATGTGGGTCTTGATCTCAGGAACAGAGCTGAAATCAAGAGTCAGATGCTCAATTGACTGAGCTACCAAGGCACCTCTGAGCTTTCTTTTAATCACACAGAGTATTTGACATCTTCAGAGATTTATGTTATATTCATATTTTCTTTGAGAATGATTCCAACTTTTTACTCCAGATTAACTCTTCAGCATCATTCTGTACATCATCACTCTTTACATCATCACTTATCTTTGACTGAAGAATGAACATTCTCTTTTGGGAATGAACAATGGTATAGGATGATCAGCCTGGGTAGGCAGACCAACCTGTCAATCAGTGAGGTGACTTAATCCAGTTGTGTATACACCCTAAAGAGCTAAATCACTAACATTTTATGAACATTTTTGCCAATATTATGAAGCTTGGCCACTTTGTGTATCATAATGGGCAGTTTCCTTGCTGTCTGAAGACTTTTTTAGGTCATTCATAAACATATTTTCTTGATATGTGGTCACATTTTTTTAATTGTCAAAGATTTCTTTTGAATGTGTTGTACATATCATATACAATTTAACATCCTTTCCCTAAAATAAAGATCATTATTTATTTATTTTTTTTTTTTAAGTTTTATTTAAGTCATCTCTACTCCCACTATGGGGCTTGAACTCAGGACTCCCAGATTAAGAGTCACATACTCTTCCTGACTGAGCCAGCCAGGCGCCCCAAGGATTATTTTTTTTTGGTGAGATGGAAAAACATTGATTTAGTCACCACAGTTTTTAGTAATAAAAATAATTGGTCAACTCTTAACAGTATTATTTCCATAGCTTTTGCAAAATCAACTTGCTTTGATCATTGCTCATTAGCTTTCACAAACTATTTAGGTTATTTGAATTAAGAGTGGTCATAACGGTTGGCAAATGTACAGTACTTTAGTTTTAAAAGGACTTTTGCACCCACGATACCATTTGATCTGTCCAATAATTCTTTAAGTGACAAAGCAGGTTTTATTATCATTTTACAGATGAAGAACCCGAGGCTCAGGGAGATTAAAAGATTGGTCCTAAAATAAGTAGTAGAACTGGGTCTTGAGTCTGGTTCTTCCTGACTCCCAAGTCCAGGCTCAGAACGTCCCTCCACTCTGTAGTTGATTCTTTTAAGCATCTTTCTATTAATATGCATGATGCCCCTTTCCATTGGCTTCATTTGGTTTTTCAGCAGAGGGGCTTCCTCACGTTTCTGTTTCCATCCTGGGTGGTTGCAAGAGAGCATAGCTGGCTTCCTTCTTGTCTCCAGTCTTTCATTTTTCTTTTCTGTGGCTCCCTCCAGCTTCACCATCCGTGGAAATCTCCTCCTTCCCTAGCCCTAACTTCTAAAGTCTTCTCCCAGCCTCCAGGCATTGGGACCTCCCATCCTAATCATCTGCAGGAGAGCCCATTAGAGAGGGGAGGCGGAGGGCACGGACCGCAGCACGCCGGGAAGCCATGCTGAGGGTTACTTCTGCATTTCCTTCCTCGCGGTCCTCAGGAGCGTCCTCGCCGCCCTCCGGCCCCGGGTGTCTCCAGCCCGCCCCGGATCCGCCTCCCCCTCCTTCCTCCGGGAGGTTGAGACCAAGCGTGGGACGCACCTGTGTCCCTCTCCGGTCGCCCCGTTGAGGCACCGGGGGCTGCTCCCGGAACAGGATTTACAGGCCCAGAAAACGCCAATGGGAGATCCAAATGGTCGGGGACTCCGGCACTTTAAGAGGCTTTTCTCTGGGAAACACCCGTCTCCTCCGAGCGCCTTATGAATGGAAATACTCCTCCCCCGGTCGAGCCCATTTTCCCATTTCACCAGGAGCCGCAGCTTGCTCTCTCCTTTCGGTCTCCCCGCCCACATCAGCGCGGGCAGCTCCAGGAGGGGACGGACAGGAAGCCTTTGGCCGCCTATTAAATCCCACCCATTTCTCCGGGGGCGATTTCCTAACCTTCCGGGACCGAATTCTGCAATTTGATGTGCGTTTTGTCCGAATGGTAGCGACACGGGCCTAAGGGAGGGGGAAAGCGAGGGGGTGGGGGGTGGGGGGTATGCGCTCTTTTCCTCGCAACATCGCTGGCGGAGCGAGGGAGCTCACACGACACAGATTTTGGGGCAAAGCCTTTCCATCTGGACAGCACCATGTCCACCAAAGCGGAGCAGTGTAAGTAGCAGCCGGCCCGGCGTTCCGGCCCGGCCTCCGGCTGGGAGCTATTGCAGTTGCGGCGTTTGCGGCTGCCGGGAGACCTTGGCATCGTGCTGGTGCGGGGGTGGGGGCTGAGGTTGGGGCGGGTGGGGGGGTGGGGGGCGGAAGAGAAGGTGGGGGAGGGTGGACGTTAATGGCAACGCGGCGCTGTCCCCGGTGCTGAAAAATAATGCGGAAGATTGTGGTGGGGTTTCGCAAGACTGAAAGACCCTGCGAAATAAAATTAAAATGGGGTCATTCTCGGGAAAAAGAGGCCTCATATCTTTCAGATAAACATTTCAGTATCTCTTGTTGGAGTGGGGGAAGGGGGGCAGCGGCAAATCAGGGGCGGGGAACTGTCAGTGCCACCAAAGCTGCCTGGCCTTCTGAGCATGCCCAGTTCTAGGTGCTGGAGCCATAGGGGAGTTTGAGTCTGCAGTTTCCACTTGGGGTTGGAGAGGCAAGAAAGGGGCAAGAGGGAGGGAGCCGGGAGTCAGGCAGAATTCTGGACCAGTGTGAGGAAAATCAACTCCGGAATACCTACACTAATGCAAAAACTAAACACAACCTTAGGTTAAAGCAAGAGTTGGTGCTTTGCATGAAGGTGAAAGGGGCTCTGGGAAAATGATCTAATTATTTTTCCAAAGAGGTTTCCTTTGTAGGGCAGCTCACACAAACTATAACAAGTAGCAGGAGGATTTTAGTTGTCCTAGGAATGATTGACTGTGTGTTTGGTTGGAAACAACCTGCTAACTCTTTGTGGACAGGAAGTTTCTAATATGCTTCCTATAACCTCTCTTATTGTAGTGCGCATTTGTAGGCCGTTGGTATGTACTTGGTAGGTTGATTAATGTGAGTAGGTTGATTAATGTGAAACCTTTTCCTGAGTGTTCTTGAAGGATTCAGGAACTTAAACTTATGTTTGTAAATAAAATATGTTTTTATTAAGCAGTGAGTTTGAATTTTTAACAAAGATACCAAAACTTGTTCATCTAATTGACTCTTGTTTCTTTCAAAGACGTACATAGTTATGTTGATAATGCTGTCCTTGTCATTACTTAAAAGTCTTTGTAATTCTTCTTTGGAATGGCTCTTAAAGCCATTTTGTGAGACACCCAAAACAGTAGTCTCATTATTTGGGGCAGTATGTTGTATATGATATGTATAAGCAGTGTGTGTCACTTATTCACCAGATAGAGGAAATGAACTGAAGGCTCATAGAATTCCCAGATTGATGGTTCATTAGAGATTGTCTGTGCCCACCCACCATCCAGTGCTTGTGCCTCCTTACAATGTTATTTTTGGAATCTGGAACACCGGAGTTTGAATCCTAGTTCTGCCATTTACTGTTTGACCTTGAGCAAGATAATCGACTTCTCTAAACTTTATTTCCTCATCTGTAAACCTGGGGTAATAGTGCAGATGGGGTTGTTGTGATTATAAAGGAGGGAATACACACAAAAGATTGAGTAGTGAGCCTAGCCCATAGCAAGTATTCAATAAATGATAGTTATTTCCCTCTTAATACTCTATCTCTTCTAAATAGTTAGAAAGTTCTTTTGTGATTTTTTTGGGCCTTTTTCAAAAGTTAAATCTAAACCTCAAAGATAGATTTTGCTTCTACAGAGCTTTCAGAAAAATTGAATGCATTATATTCTGAGTAATGGTAACATAGTTGGAATCCATGTGAACTTCCCTCTTGAGGATATCACACCCTTGAAGGTTTTATTATAGTGTGTTGTTAAAAAAACCACCACCTGTCATTTAATTTTATAGTTACGTATTATGTAACTTCAGGTTAAAACCAGTGAGTATTACTGTATTTATTCTGTGTTTTCTCTTCCTTGCTATATTTTGAGGTGCACTGGATGGTTTGTCTTGCTCTTTCCTAGGCAGTTATTGCCAGGATGAATAAAGTCTACAAGTGGACTTGGTTATGTAGTGCAGGTAGTGTGTAGTGAAGAAGCTATTTTAGAATTGTTTGTAAAACAGATTTTTTTTTTCCTCTGTAGATGATGGAAAGGACACCAGATTTGAAGCTAAAACATGTGGATTTGAGTTTTGGATGCCTTTCTGATTAATTGTGTGACACTGGGCAATTAACTTAATATTTTTGTGCCTCAGAGTGTCCATCTATGAAATAAAGAATAATAATACTAGCTGTTTTTGTTTAATCCTAAGTGTTGTGGAGGGCAAAAGAGGTAAATGGAAGTAGGCTGTGAGAAGGATAAGGATGCTTTGAGTGTTTTTAGGTGTCTTTATTTAAAGAGTGAGGGGAGGTTAAGAATTTCTTTTTTTTCCTCTCTTACATGCACTAACATGAATGGATTGTCACTCTAGTGCACATTATATAACTGAAAATAGAGCAAAGACATGAAAAGATGCATGGTTGACGTTCATGAAGGGTGAATGGTTTTTAATAAAGAGAAGTAGCAGATCTGGGATATTTTATCTTTGGACTTGGTAGGAATATGATTAGGAGGAAGGAGAAAGAGAAGGGAAGGCCACGAGATTTTTCTGCTACTGGATGTGAAGACCACCAGAATAGGAGAGAACTAGAAATTTCATTTATCCTCTGCATTCAGGAGTATGCACAATACCACTTCCCTAAGGACCAAGGGGGGAGAATTAGGTTTAATATAATGTCAAAATATTATTTCTATTATACTTCTTCCTGAGGCCTCTTGATGTAGGTAAAGGTTTCACTGGTGCAGGAAGTGGACATAGTTTGGTTGAACCAGCAAGAGGAAGCACTTGCATTTCAACCCAAACAGATTACGTGATTTACCTTTGAAATGTCAAGTATCACAGATATGTGAAAAATGATTTTATTTTTAATGCAATAAGTAGTAATGATGAAAGAGAGGCTAGTTTTAGCTAAGATATAGTTTGGAGCTGTTTTTATACATTCAATCTGTTTCCTGTGTTAGGTGCAGAACATCATAACAGAAGGTGACAGCTTCCTAGCAATTTCTTAGGCGATTGCACAGAGCTAAAACTTTTTTCCTCCAAATGTTACAAAGTTCACTGTAGTGAAAATGTTTTTATAGCTGATACAGAATCTGAAATGATAAGAATAAGAATTTGTCATTCTTTTATTTGGGGTTTTAAGGAGTCCACCTCCTCTCCCTTCCTCTGTCTTCTAAGAGTTAAAATTGAATAATCCGGAGTACTTTCGATGGGCTCTTTCAAAAGAAGCTTGCTTTTAATAACAGCAGAAGTTAAGAGTTGGGGTTCTAGAATCAGACTGCTGCCTAGGTATGAATGCTGGCTCTGCTTTTTGCAATTTCTGTGACCTTGGACAAGTTAACTCAACCTCTCTAAGCCTTGACTGCATTACCTATAAAATGGGGATAGTCCTAACTGTGAAGATTAAATGAGACGATCCATGAAAAGTGCTTTGCACAGAATTCTGGCACATAATGGGGAGTTAATAAATGTTAGCTGCTATTATCATCATTATCAAGTATAAAATCTTGTGCTTGCTGCTAAAATGAGGATAATTATAAATTTGGATCTAGACCCCCAGAGTGTAGCAGAAAAAAAAAAGTAACCATGATATTACTTAAATGGGACATGGGCCATTGGACTATTTTTTATTCTCCTTTCCTTGTCTCTGAGTCTCCTCTACAGCCATCAGCCTAACCCATTTTAGGTACGAAGGAATTTCTGCGTGGCAGTTCCTTGACTTGGTATATCTAGCAAGGCATTGGCTAATCACCGAAACAGAACATTTCTAAATCATGACGAGCCTATCCATCACCTTTTGTATTATGATAACAGTGTAGCAGTTGATAAACACAAATCACTTATATATATCCATCAAAATGTTTGTCAAATTTAGAAGTTAACCTCAAAGTTGAGTATAATTAGCTCAAAATAACTATATATTATAGAAATGTGAATATATGCTATTTTTAATGCATTTATTCTATTCAACATCTTTATCTCAGTAGCTAAAAATCCTTTTGATTATATGAAGAACAAACACTTTTTTTTTTTTAAAGATTTTATTTATTTATTTGACAGAGAGAGACACAGCGAGAGAGGGAACACAAGCAGGGGGAGTGGCAGAGGGAGAAGCAGGCTTCCCGCCGAGCAGGGAGCCCAATGTGGGGCTCGATCCCAGGACCCTGGGACCATGACCTGAGCTGAAGGCAGACGCTTAACGACTGAGCCACCCAGGCGCCCCAAGAACAAACACTTTTAAGAGTAGAAATCATTAGCACTATGATTTGAAGTTGAACTTGGTTCTTTTCCATGCATCTTTAAGGGCCATGTTTAGAGAAATCGATAAGGAGTTCTACAAAAAAATGTTTATGCACATTATGTTATTATATATATAATATCACTATATAACTAATATAATAAAAAAGCACTTTGAGTAGCACTGCAACCTGCAGTCATTTAGAAATCTTGGCACAACAACATTGCTAACTTCTTATATAGGAAAACTAGTTTTATTCATATATGCAAAAATTGGAGTAGACTATTAACCATATTTGTGGTAGCAAAAAGAACACATGGTTTTAGCTCTTATGTGATTTCTCTGCATCATTTGACAGTAGTTGCCACATTTTTTATTTAAACTCTCCTTTTCTTCTCTCTTTTCTGGCTGTTCCTACTCAGATTTTTTCCCATACAGCTACTTTCTTCTCCTTACCCTTTATGAACCGGAGTCATTCATGAGTTGACCTCCCCCCTTTTTAAAATTGCACAGATTCCTGATTTCATTCACTTTCATGGTATCAGTTATCACCTCTATGTGGATGGCACCCAAATACAATTTTCTAGTCTAAACATGTCTCTTGAACGAAAGCCTCTATCTCTATCTAGGTATCCTGTAGGCATCTCAAACCCAAACCCATTGTCTCCTGCCCCAAGCTTGTACTCCTTTATATATTACTCATTTTAATGAATAGCACCACCACCTACCCATTCACCCAAGTCAAAAAATTGGGAGTCTTCTTAAACTTCTCCTACTGTTACTACTATTCAACAAATCACTAACCCTTGTTGATTCTAGCCCATGCAACTAAATTGCTGCCCAACTCCTTGATCTAGTTATATTGGATTTTTTTTCTTAGTTCCTCCGATGTACAATGTGTTTTTTGCCTGAAATACTTTCTTTTCCTCCATGCCCTCTTCATTACCTTTCTTTTATTCAATATTTAGCTTGGAAGCCCTGCCTGATTGCCAGTCTTCCCTTGTGTGCTCCACTCATGTGCTCACACTGTATTGAATAATTTGTTTTCTTGTCCGGTGTCCTCATTTACTTTGTGTTTAGACTGTATTATGTTCATCTCTGTGTCTCCAGTGTGCAAACACCATCGTCTAGTGCACAGTGTATATGCAAAAAAACTGTTTCTTGAAAGTAAAAATGATTGAGGGTGAATTAAATGTCTTTTATAAAGAAGGATTACATATCCAGTTTTTGGATATCATTAATTTGAAGATTTCACATTTTTGTTAATGTGAAATTCTGCATTAATACAATATGAACATAAACTGTATAGAATGCATGCTTTCTATATGGATTTATGAGTAAATAAAAATTGAGTAAATAAAAATATACTTTAAAAGTATATAAAACATTTGCTAAATCAAATTTTATAGTATTTATATAACAAGTTACCCTTTTTCTGAACATTAATTGTGTTTTGTTTCTCAGCTAAAATTTTCTGTTACTATATTCAGAATAATAATTATGATTCCTAATTTGTAGATAATCTTGGCACACAGCCAACTATTTTTCTTATGAAAAAGTAACAATACATTTGAAGTGAGGGACTCTTTATGCTGTAATTTGATGTGGAGCCTTTGATATTACATCTGTTCAAGTTTTATGTATTGATTACTCAACCAATAAGTAGGCTTTAAGTTGGGATTTTCATTTTGTAGTATTATGTTACAAACTCACATTTACTGCTTATATTCTGAAAAGATATGGATAGCTGTGTGTAAATGGGCACATATATTGGCTTAGAAATGAAATGTTTATTGCACCAAGAAGTACATTAAGCCAAATGTATCCTTATCAATAAGCTTGCTTTCTATAGTGGAAAACTCAACCATTCTATTTAGAATTTTTAGCTTTTTTCAATTCATATGTTATATTTCTGTCTTGTTTTTCTCTTCTTTTGTGGTACCAAGCAATCTGTATTTCATCAACTTGTCCATTCACTTATTCAGCAAATATTTATTGGGTGTTTACAATGTGTCAGGCTCTGTAGTAGGCTCTGGAGGAGCTGACGTTTAAGTACTGAGATGTAGATACTCTATTATCAGCTTTCCTTTGATATGCTGTCTAGGTCCCTAAAGACAATAGGAAATTGAAGTGAATTTGTTATGACTTATTCATAGAAAGCCAATACTTGCTCCTTGTGATCATTAGCTTTTTTTTTTTTTCCTTACTGAAGGCTAAAATTTTTGTAGAGAATCTTGTTAAAATCCCCCTCCCCCACTCAACGTTGTTCTTATTTTCCAGGTTTTTCTGGTTATTCTTTTCATTCTTCCAAATTAATTTTATATTCAAGTTATATATCTCCATAAAAAAATTAAAAAATTAAAAAATAACTTACTTAGGGAGAAAATCTTTAGGATATTGAATCTTACTAGCTAAGAACATGGTATATTTCCATTTGTTCAAGTCTTTTCATGCCTTTTCAGGGGTCCTTTTAGAATTTTTTGTTAAGCTTATGTTTAGTATTTTATCTTTTTTTTTTTTCTATCATAATTGGGGTCTATCTTCCATCTTTTTATTTTTTTACATGAAAGCTACTGACTTTTGTATGCCAATTTTATAACCTTACTTTACTAAATTTCTTTCTGTAGTGGCTTACCATTTATTTTTGGGGTTTTCAAGATATATAATTATATAATCTGCAAATAAGAAATAATTTTATCCTTTCTTTTTATCCAATTCTTTCATCTCAGATTGCTTTCTCTTTTCTAATTGCATTGGTGAATATCTCCAACACCATGTTAAATTTGGCAAAGTGAGTATTCTTGCTTTGTTTTTCATTTTAGTAGGAGAGCCTCTAGTACTTAATCTATTAAGTAAGGTATTATTTGGGGCTGAGGTAATATATTAAGGAAGTATCCATCAATTTCTCTGTTATTGAGTCTTTAAAAAAAATCCAACTGGTGGGGGTGCCTGGGTGGCTCAGTCAGTTAAGTGGCTACCTTCGGCTCAGGTCATGATCCCAGGGTCCTAGGATTGAGCCCCACATCGGGCTCCCTGCTCAGTGGGGAGTCTGTTTCTCCCTCTCCCTCTGCTTCATGCTCTCTCTCTCTGTGTCAAATAAATAAATAAAATCTTAAAAAAAAAAAATCCGACTGGTGCTGAATTTTCTATATCTATGGAAACCATATGATTTCTCTTAATTTTATTAATATGCTGAGTTGGATTTTGTCATATTTAATAATTTTTGCATTGATATTCATGAGTTAGATTGGTCCACAGTTTTTTTAAAATTATCTATCATCTATCTATCCATCCATCCATCCATCCATCCATCCATCCATCCATCCATCCGTCCATCCATCCATCTATGTAGGGGGCAGGGGTTGAGTGTAGTTCTAGTCAGGACCCAAGAACAATGTTATATTCACTATGGAAAATGAGTTTGGAAGTTTTCCTTCTTTTTTATGCTCTGGAGTGATTAAAGTAACACTGTGGTTGTTTGATCTTTAAGTTTGCTCAAGTTCCCCTGTGAAACTGTCTGGCATGGTACTCTTTTGTAGTGGAACTCTTTAACTTCTTTCTGTATTTCTTCTATGACCCTTGTTCTGTTTAGAATGTCTGTTTCTACTGGGGTCAGTTTTGGTAAGTTATATTTCTCTAAAACATTATTCATTTGATTTAAGTTTTCAATTATGCAAGAGTCTTTTAGAACCTTAAACATTTTCTCTATTTTGACTTTCTTGTCATTGCTAATATTGTGCTTTTAATGCTTTGTATTTATGTTTTCTCACCCCCCGCCCACCCCCACCTCCTTTTTTCTTGATTGAGTGAGTTAGCAGTTTGTCCATTGTTGATTTTTTTTCTAAGTAACTAGTTTTTGGATTTATGTATTGATTCTGGTTTTTTTTGGTTTCTAAATTAATTTCTACCACTTATGATTAATTCTCCTTTTTCTTGATTTCTTTGTTTTATTTTGGTGTTCCCTAGACAGCTTTTTGAGTTGGGTGTTTATTTATTTTAATATTTTTGATATAGGCATGTTATGCAATCTATTTTTCTTTGACGCTTCCTTTAGCTGTAGCTTACGGATTCTGATAATGTTAGGCATTTGTTATTATTGTCAAGAAATTCTGCAGTTTAATTTTGTATTTTGCCTTTGATCGAAGAGTTGTTTAAAAGTGGAAGGAAATTTTTTTTTCTTTTTAATTTTGTTATTGATTTCTGTTTTTATTGCATTATAATCTGAGGATGACATTTGCATTATTTCTATTCTTTGGAACATACTGAGGTTTTCTCTGTGGCCTAAGATTTCATCAGTTTTTGTGAGTGTTCTATGTGTACTTGAAAAGAAGTTGTAATCTCTATTTCTGGGATTCAGAGTTTGATATGGATCTACCTTATTTATGTTGTTTAGGTCTTCTGTACCTTTATTAATTTTTAGTCTGCCTGATCTTGGATTGTGAGAGGTATGTTAAAGTCCATTATTAATGTGTTTTTGTCTATTTCTCCTTGCGTCTCCTGTAGGTTGCTGGTTAATGAAGGCTATTGCTGTGTTATTGGGTACATAAATATCAGTAACTGTAATATCTTCATTGTGAATTATAGGCTTAAGCATTATAAAGTGTCCTTCTTTATATATTTTAATGCTCTTGGGTCTCAATTACACCCTGTCGGATACCAAGATTATGAACCCTGTTTCCTTTTTATTTGTGTTTGCCTGATATATCTTTCTCCATCCTTTTATTTTTAACTCTTTTGAATCTCTTTGTTTTAGGTGTGTCTCTTGTGTTCTGCATAGTGTTGGATTTTGCTTTATTAGCCAATCTGAAAATCCTTTTCTTTCAGTAGGTGAGTTAAGCCCATTTACATCTATTGATGTTATTAATATGCTTGGCCTCAGTTCTATCATATTGTTTTATTTTTATGTCTTTTGTATCTATGCTTTTTCATCATGCAGTGGGTTTTATCTGCTTGTTTGTTTCATTGGTTAACTTTTTACTAATACCTTTATATACCATTAGTCCATTTTTTGGTGGGGGGTACTTATTGGTTACCTACATTAAACAACACTGAAGTTATCTGGTAACCTCTTCTTCTCCCTTACTCCTTCTACCCCATGATCTGATCTAAAGTAATATTCTTTTATTTCCAATTAATGTCTATTAGACAATCATATCCATTTGCATTCCTTATCCCCACCCCAACTGTTGATAATTATACTATATCTACTGTATTCTCTCCTTTATAACCATAGTTTAGCTTTGTTCTACAGGTATATTTATATCTACTGACCACCACTGATTATTACGTTACTCTCAGTCTTTTTAATTGTCTGAATGTCCTTTTCTAATAGATTCTTTATGAAGGGCTCACAGAATCAATGTACCCCAAAGTTTGGCAAGTTTATAGTAGTTTGTTTGCAGCTTTGTACTTAGAGATCAGTTTGGTTAGATATAAAATCCTTGACTCATATTTCCCTACCTTGAGTATTTTAAATTTGTGATACTGTTTTTTTGCGGGGGAGGTGGGCATTAAGAATTGTTGAAAAGTCTGGTGACAGTCTTTTTTCTTTCCCTTATGAGTGCCTTAGCCTTTTTGGCTGGTTGCCCAAGGTTTTTTTATTTTCCTTTAAAGTAGGTGTAACTTTAATATGATTCAGTGTTGGCCATGCTGAAATGATTGTGGTGTATCTTTTCAATATGTAATTTCAAGATTTTTTTTGAATTTTAGGAAAGTGTTCTGGTATAGTTTTAGTATTTATTTTGTTCTATTGTTTGACATTCTTTGTGGTCCCTATCGTATTTTTTTTTTTTTTGCTTATCTTCTATATGGATCACTTTCTGTTGAATATTTTTAAAATCTCTTTCTTCATTTCTTTTGAGTTTTTTAAGAGTCACCCATACAGTACACTTTCATTACTCTGTAAGTGAACCAGCCCATTCATGGTGATTCTGCATGTATATAGAAATATATTTATTTAACCCTTATTTTGAAATGTCAAATATAAATAAAAATTGAAACTATTCAGTTGAGTATTATCTTATTTCTCATAAATTCAAACTTATTCATTATAAGTAAGTACAGGCATCTGACTATGTCATTATAGTCTTCTAGTGTAAACATGCCCAAGTACCTACATATTGGAATACATGTTATTTTGTTCTTTTTGTTTTTCATGGAAATAATTATATATAAAAATATTCACCCATTTTCAAGGCATAGTTTAATGAACTTTGCTAAGTATATACAATAGTGTAACCACCACCCTAACCAGGATAAAGAACAGTCCCCTTATCTTAAAAAGATTCCTTGTGTACCTTTGCTCTTTTTTTTTAATTGAATTTTAGTTGACACACAATGTTACATTAGTTTTAGGTATACAACATAGTGATTTCACAAGTTTGTATGTTATGCTGTGCTCACCACAAGTTTCACTACCATCTGTCACCATATAATGCTATTACAGTACCAATGACTATATTCCCCATGCTGTACATTTTATTCCCCTGACTTATTCATACCATAAATGGAAGCCTATATCTCCTACTTCCCTTCACTCATTTTGCTCATCTCCCCCATTCCCCTCCCTTCTGACAACCAACAGTTTGTTCTCTGTATCAAAGGTCTATTTGTGCTTTTTCTTTGTTTATTCGTTTGTTTTGATTTAAAAATTCCATATATTAGTGAAATCATATGGTATTTTTCTTTCTCAGTCTGACTTATTTCATTTACCATAATACCCTCTAGGTCCATCCATGATGTCACAGATGACAGGACCTCATCCTTTTATATGGCTGAGTAATATTCCATTACATATATATACCATATCTTCTTTATCCTTTCTTCTGTTGATGGACACTTGGGCTGCTTCCATATATTGGCTATTGTAAATAATGCTGCAAAAATACAGGGGTGAATATATCTTTTCGAATTAGTGTTTTTGTTTTCTTTGGGTAAATACTCAGTAGTGGAATTACTGGATCATATGATATTTCTATTTTTGATTTTTGAGGAATTTCTGGTACTGTTCTCCACAGTGGCTGCACCAATTTATCTGTACCTTTGCTTTTGATCCCCTTCCTCTATGCCTGGTCCCAGGCAGACACTGATCTGCTTTCTCTTGCTGTAGTGCTGGGTTTTCTAGAATGTATATAAATGGAATAATTCAGAACATAGTCTTCTGTTTGACTTCTTTTATTTAGCATAATGTTTTTGAGGTTAATTCCTGTATATGTTAATATTTTGCTCCTTTTTATTGCTCTGTGGTAGTCCATGTTATGCATATAATATTTGGGTTATTTTCAGGTTTTGGCCATTACAAATTATGCTGCTAAAAGTACTTGCATACTTATATTCATGGGGGCATATTTTTTATTTCTCTAGAGTGAATATATAGGAGTAGAAATTCTTGACAGTATGGTAAATGAATATTTAATGTTATAAGATATTGCCATATTGTTTTTCAAAGTGGCTGTAACATTTTGCTTTCCCACCAGTAACGTAGGCGGGAGTTCCAGTTGTCCCACATCCTCACCAACACTTGGTATTGATTTGGTATTAACTTCAGTTGTTTTAGTCGGTGAATGTAGTGGTATCTTACTGTGGTCTTAATTAGCATTTATCTGAGGACTAGTGATATTGAATATCTTTTTATGGGCTTTTGGCCATTTGTATATCTTCTCTTTCAGCCTTTTGTCACCTTTTATTAGATTTTTGGTCTTTTTATTGAGTTGTAGGAGTTGTTTATATATTCTATATACAAGCTCTTTGTCTTGAAAAATTTTGCTTCCAGTTTATGCCTTACCTTTGTGTGTTCTTAACTATGGCTTTTGAGAAGAGAAACCTTCAAATCATGAAGTCCATTTTATCAGGTTTTTTTTTCTTTTACCATTTGTGCTTTTGGTATCATGTTTAAGAAATGTTGGCCTCATCTAATGACACAAAGGTTTTCTCCTAGAAATATAATAGTTTAATTTCTAACATTTAGGTCTGTGAACATTTTGAGTCAATCCTTATGTTTGGAAAGTGGTAAGGTTTGAGGTTCATTATTTCCATATATAATATCCAGTTCTAGCACCTTTGTTGTAAAAAACTATCTTGTCTCCATTGACTTATGTTGGTACCTTTGTTGAAAATCAACCAATCATATATGATTGGCTCTATTTCTAGACTTCATTCTGTTTATTCATTTATATGTCTATCCTTATGCCAGTGGCATACTCTCTTTATTACTGTAAGTTTATAGCAAGGCTTGAAGTCAAGTAGTATAAGTCTTCTAAGTTTATTCTTATTTTTGCAAAGTATTTTAGTTATTTTAGGTCCTTTTCTTTCTATATAACTCTAAAAACCAGCATGTCATTTTTTTCTTAAGAAACTTATTTGGATTTTGGCCTGTAGATCAGTTTGAGGAGGATTAGTATTTTAGCAACACTGGGTTTTCTGATCCTTGGAATGATATGTATGTGCACTTATTTAGGTGTTGTTTAATTTCCCTTTGTAATGTCTTGGCAATTGTCACATTATTCATTAAATTTATTCCTCAGTATTTTTGTGGAGTTTCTAATTATTTGGTGTTAGTACAGAGAAACACAGCTAATTTTTCCATGTTGATCTTATATTCTGCACCGCTGCAATGCTCATTACTTATAAGGCTAGTAACTTTTTTGGGAGGGTTACTTAAGATTTTCAACACACACCATTATGCTTTTTATTTCTTCTTATTGCCTTATTGCACTGGTTAGGACCTCCAGAACAATGTAAATGAAAGTTATGTGAGTAGACATCTTTGCTTTGTTATTGGTCTTAGGTAGAAAGCTTTGAGCCTTTCACAATATTAAACCAACCTTGCATTCCTGAAATAAATCACATCTGGTCATTATGTATATCTTTAAAAAATGTTGTTGTATTCCACTTGCTAATATTTTGTTAAGGGTTTTTCTATCTATGTTCATTATAGATACTGGTCTATAGTTTTCTTGTAGTATTTTCATCTGGTTTTGAAATCAGATTAAAATTGTCCTCATAAAATGAGTTGGGAAGTGTTCCCCTTTTCCGTATTTTCTGAAAGAGTTTGTATAGAATTGATATTCATTTTTCCTTAAATTTTTCACAAAACCCACGACTGAAGCCACTGGGCCTGAAAGGTGTTTTTCTTTCCTCTTTTTGTGGGAAAGTTTCAATTTTAAATTCAATTTAATTGATTTGCAGGTGTTCAAGTTTTTTGTAATTGTTGTTTTAATTTCTTCTTTATAGTTTTGTTCTTTGTGTCTCTCAAGGAATATGTCTATTTTGTCCATTTGTCAGATTTGTCCAGTGGTCGGTTTATTGGCATAAAGTTATTTGTAACAATCCCTTTTATGCCTTTATCCTTTTTTATATCTGTCTTTCATTTCTAATATTGGCAATTTATATCTCTGTTTTTTTTTCTTGACTTGTGTGATTAGAGGTTTATCAGTTTTATTGATCTTTTCAAAGAACCATCATTCAGCTTTATTTTCTCTAATGTTTTTCTATTTTCTATTTTATTGATTTCTGCACTTATCTATACAGTTTCTTTCCTTTGGTTCGCTTTGGATTTAATTTGCTCTTTTTCTAGTTTCTTAGAGTGAAAGCTTATTGACTTGAGACCTTTCTGCTGTTCCTACATAGGCATGTAAAGCCACAGATTTCCTTGTATACCTTACTTTAGCTGCATTCCACAAATTATGAGAGGTTGTATTTTCATAATTGCTGGTTCAAAATATTCTCTAATTTATATTGTAATTTTTCTTTGACCCCCCCAAGTTTCTTTAGTATTGTGTTAATTTCCAAATATTTGGGCTTTTTCCTGGTTATCTTATTTATTGTTTTTGAGTTCTAACTTAATTCCATTTTTGTCAGAGAACATAATCTATATGATTTCCATCTTTTGGCATTAATCGAGACTTGTTTTATGGTCCAAAATGTGGTCTATACTGTAAATAGTCCATATGTACTTGAGAAGAATGAATATTCTGCAATTGTTGAGTGATGTGTTCAAATCTTTGCCCTTGCTGTTTGTCTCTTTTTTGTCAGTTGCTGATAAAAGCATATTGCAGTTTTTAACTATGATTATGAAATCGTCTATTTTTTCCCTTTAAATCTGTCAATTTTTGCTTCATGTATTTTGAAGCTCTGTTAATTGGGTTTGTACTTATTTATGATTGTTATGTGTTCTTGTTGAATCTTCTATTTTATCATTATGAAGTGTTTTCTTTATTCTTGTTAATTATTTTGTTTTGAAATCTATTTATCTGATCTTAATAATGCTACTCCAGCCTACTTTTGTTTACTGTTTGTGTGGCATATATTTCCCATTCCTTTCCCAGTCTTTAAAAATTTTCCATTCGCTTCTTAGGTATTGTCTTTCACATTTTTTTTATAAAGATTTAAAAAAATTTTTTTTAAAGATTTTATTTATTTATTTGACAGAGAGAGACACAGCGAGAGAGGGAACACAAGCAGGGGGAGTGGGAGAGGGAAAAGCAAGCTTCCCACCAAGCAGGGAGCCTGATGTGGGACTCGATCCCAGGACCCTGGGGTCATGACCTGAGCCGAAGGCAGACGCTTAACGACTGAGCCACCCAGGCGCCCTGTGTCTTTCACATTTTTAAGTAAAAGTTGTCCTAGCGATTAGAATGCACATCCTGGGGGTGTCTGGCCAGCTCAGTGGGTGGAGCGTATGACTCTTGATCTCCAGGTTGTAAGTTTAAGCCCCATGTTGTGTGTAGAGATTACTTAAAGATAAAATCTTAAAAAAAAAGTTTAAATGTACATCCTTAATTTTTCACAGTTAACATACGGTTACGTACATTACTTAATATATAGAAATCTTGCAACCTTAGGGGCCTCATATCATTATTTTATAGTTATTATATGTAATACATCTACATATGTTATATACCCCATAAGGCAATGTTATGATTTTACTTTTAAAGTTCTTTGGTTAATAAAGAAATTAAGAAGAAAAAGAAAATACACTTTTTTGTATTTGCCACAGATTTGCTATGTCCGATGCTCTTCATTGTTTTCTGAAGATTCAGGCTTCTATTTGGTATCATTTCTCTTCAGCCCCAAAACTTCCTGTAGCCTTTTCTGTAGTACAAGTTTGCTTGTGACCAAATTTCTTAGATTTCTTTCATCTGAAAATGTCTTTATTTTGCCTTCATTCTTGAATATTATTTTTACTGAATATAAAATTCTGATTTGACAGGTTTTTTTCTTTAAGTACTTTAAGGATAATATTTCATCTGGCCTTCATGTTTCAGAGGGGAATTTAGCCATCAATCCCAACAGGTCTATATTATATATGTAATATATTGTTTTTCTCTTGCTGCTTTCAAGATACATTGTTTATCTTTGGCTTTCAACAGTTTGAATATCATATGGGTTTCTTATTGGCAAGGGAAATCTTTGGCTGTTATTTCTTCATATATTTTTTCTGTTGCATTCTTTCTGTCCTCTCCTTCCAATTACACATCCATAATTTTATTGTGTAATATTATCTAGTAGGTCTCTGAGGCTCTGTTCATTTTTCCCTATAGTCTTTTATTTTTCTTTTATTTTCTCTGTTCTTTAACCTTGAGGACTGTCTGATGGTCTATTTTCAAGTTCACGTACTCTCCTTTGTCATGTCCATTTGGCTGTGAAGTCTAGCCAGTGAATTTTTTTATTTCAGAAATTGTATTTTTCATTTCTAGGATTTATCTTGTTCTTTTTTTTATTATTTTTATTTTTCTGCTGAGACTTCTTATTTCTCTGATGAGAGTTTCATGCACTGAAAGCACGTTTTGTTTTACTGTTTCTAGGATAGTTATAAAGCAGTTGCATATACCTTGCCTGTTAGTTCCAACATCTGTTTCATTTCATGATGAAGCTAGACTGATTTTCTTCTCAGAATGTGTTTCATTTTCTTGGTTCTTCGTACACTGGATAATTTTGGATTGTATCCTGGACATTATAAATGTTCAGTTGTGGGTACTTTGGATTCTGTCATTTCCCACTGATGAATGGTGTTTTCTTTATTTTAGTGGGTCGTTTTCTTGGCTGGGCTTGGACTGCAGACTGTTGCATATGCTTAACTTCTTACTCTGTTCGGGTCTTTTGCCTTTGAGTAGGCTGCTTTGAGTCTGCTTTGTATTTGTGTGTTTCAGGTGTCCGTCAGGGAGGTGAATATTCAGAGTTTGCAGGTCCCCCGTCCAGCTCTTTGTCTGGTGCGGCTCCCCTTCTTGCTTTACCACGATGCATGGTTTACTAGCATTTCTTTTCTTCTCTGGTTCCCCAGGTCAGAAAGATCGTGGGTTTTCTGTGTCTGCTTTCACCACTGTGCATGCTGCATGGACTGCACTTAGCCCCAGGCTAAAAGCCATGGCGATGGGAACTTACTGGTTTAGCTGCCTGTCTTCTCTTCTTGGCAGCTGGTAATCCCTAGCAGACTGTCTGAGTCTGTCCATTCTCCTGTACTTTCAGGCAGTTTTCTTTTTTTTTTTTTTTCATTATGTCTAAGCTTTGTAGTTGTTTTCTGTGAGAGGAAGAGGGATTGTTGATGGAGGTTTATTTTCTCATAACCCAAAGCTGCTTCATTTCTTTTTAATTTTTAAGAATCTCTCCTTTCCGTGTTTTATTTTTTATGCATTATCCATTGTACTTATTTATTCCTATGTTTCTACTGGTTTAGTCTTCATTTTAAAACTCTTTTTGGGGGTGCCTGGGTGGCTCAGTTGGTTAAGCATCCAACTCTTGATTTTGGCTCAGGTCATGATCTCTCAGGGTTCAGAGATTGAGCCCCTCGTGAGACTCCATGCTCAGCGGGGAGTCTGCTTCTCTCCCTCTCTTTCCCTTTGCCCCTACCCCAGATAGTGCACGCGCTCTCTCTCTTAAATATAAATAACTAAATCTTAAAAAAAACACACATAAAAAAATCTTTTATTTTTAGTTCTCTCCAGAGATCTTTCACCTTTTTCAAAATCTTTCTTTTCTCTAATCACCTAATTTCAGTGTGTTCAATAACACAGTTCAATTTCCTTTAGCTTATTTTGAAATATTAGGTTACGGTTTTCATCTCTTCGTGCATATGTCTCTGGTCCTTATTCTCTTTTCCTATGATAAATTCATATGGGATTTTTTGTTGCTCATTTTTTAAGCAAAGTGAGTTTTCCTATAATTTCAGGAGGGAGAGGAGGGGTCAGGATAAATTTAGGGCTCCTCTTCTTTTGTTTTGCTTTTGCAAAGTGATAACAAAATATCCTCATGTACTTTCTGAAAACTGTTTTGCTTGGTTCCCATCCCCACTTTTATTTGGACTTTCTTTTTCTTTTGTATTTCTGCATCTTATATCCTTACACTGTTCAGTTGGAATTCTATTCCCAGCAGTTTCTTCTGAGCACAGGGCTTTATCTTGAGGGTAGCCTTAGCTTGTTAGTTTTTAGAGCTGAGACTCTGCTCCATCATCACCATCAGATCTTATTACCTGAAGAACACCCTCCTTGCCTTGACTTCGGTTTTCAGATTGGGCCACCACAGTTTCTAGTGAGTATCTGTGGACAATTTGGGAATTCTCTTGTCCAGAGGACCATCAGAGGTTCCTTTGGGGTCTTCCAGCATGGATGCTGATACCATCTGGGCATGTAGCTGTCAGAATTGGTTCATGCGGCCACCTTGCTACCTAATTTTGTTGTAGATATTGTCAGCCAGTCTGTGGGTTTGTCATCCTCATTGATCTGCCTGTTTTTAATGGAGAGACTTAGGTTGATTCAAAAACAGTGGACTGTCATTGCACTTTTCCCAGAATCTTCCTCTTTTAGCATACTTAACCTGATTTTTTAAAAAGATTTTATTTATTTATTTTGAGAGAGAGAGAGAGAGCGAGCATGCACACAAGTGGGAGGAGGGGCAGAGGCCAAGGGAAAGAGAGAATCTCAAGCAGATGACACACCCAGCACGGAGCCTGATGTGGGGCTCGATCCCACAACTGGGAGCCGAAATCAAGAGCTGGACACTTAACCAACTGAGCCACCCAGGTGCCCCAACTGACTTTTTTTTTTTTAATCCTATTTTCTGGTATTTAAAATCCATTCCTTGAATAAATGATTGCTGCTTTTAAGAACCAGGCTGTGACTGTTCATCCACTCTCTATGCCTGTGTCAAAATGAAGTTTCAAGAGCCCCTTTACTCTTTCTTTTTTCTTGTTGCCATTAAGAGATGACCAAAACCTGTAAATATGGGAATGTCCAAATCAGTGGCAATATTGTGCTTTCCTTTTACCACTGGGTTTGTGTTTGCTCTTCAATTTTTTGAAATTAAATAATATAATGTTTATATACACTATACACATGTTCAGGGGATAAAATTATAACGAAAGCCAAGAGACTGACTAACAGAAGAGTTAGAAAAGTATTGACCTCTATGATGAGTGAGGGGGATGAAATTAGAGCTGGATCAGGTAAGATACAGGGAATGTACTGCCTTTTAATCTGGATGGTAGGTACATGGGTAGGTATTATTCATTTGAAATCATATGCAGAACTCTGCGCCCTCTCTCATATCATGAAGATAAACCAAACAGAGTGTCTGGGACACAGTATAAATTTGGTATCCTTGAAAGCCCCTCCTGGGGACATCACTGAGCAAGGTCAGGAGAGAGTCCAAGGAAAGCAGGGCTCACCACAGTTGGAGCTTTTGGTGGATATGGCAGTGTGTGCCAAGTACTGGACTTTTGGCAAAAATACGATGAGGGAGTGGGTTACTCTGTATTTTTTATAAGATCAACATGATCTCTCTCTAGCTCTTAGAAGTAGGTTGAGGAAGAACATGTCTTTGGGAGCAAAATGAGTGTCCTTAGCTGTTTCAGGAGACTGTGGAAGAGAATAGGAACTTTATTGACTCAAGAACAAAGAGAATCTGGGCTACAGTCTCTCAGGCATTCTTCTTTGGGTCAAAAAACCAGTATATTGGCTGTGGGGCTCTTGGTGATTACATCTTTCAGCAGTCGGTCTCTTGAACGACATATAGTGCTTTCATACTGACTGACGGCCCTCTGTGCTCATGCACAACCGGGTCTTTCCCAGGAGAAAAGATGCATGGGAAATACATTTTTTGAAACCATGAATGTCTAAACATGCTTTATTGTTGATTTATAGTTTTCCTGAGTATAGAATTCTACTTTGCAAATATTTTTTTCAGAGTTTTAAAGGCACTGCTTCATTATTTGTCTTGCTTCCAGTATTGTTTTTGAGAAATCCAAAGCCCTTCTGATTTCTGATGTAAATTAAAAAAAATATCTTTAAAAGTCTGTAGGATATTTCCTCTGTCACCAGTTTCTGACATTTCACTATGATATGCCTTGTTATGAGTCTATTTTTATTTATTGTGATGGGTCTTTTTAATCTGCCATTTTCTAAAATTTTCTTAACTAATTTTGTTAATGATTTTTTTTAAAGATTTTATTTATTTATTTGAGAGAGAGAATGAGATAGAGCACATCAGAGGAGGGAGGGTCAGAGGGAGAAGCAGACTCCCCGCTGAGCAGGGAGCCCGATGCGGAACTCGATCCTGGTACTCCAGGATCATGATCTGAGCCGAAGGCAGTCGCTTAACCAACTGAGCCACCCAGGCGCCCCTTGTTAATGATTTTAAACCCATCCGGCTTTGCTATTGCCTTTTTCTGGAACTCCTTTATTCTGATGTTGGATCTCCTGGATTGATCATTTTTCTCTTAATTTGTCAGTTTCTGCTGCACTTTGGGAAAATTTTCTCAACTCTATCTTTTAGCCCTCTGTTAATTATTATTAATTTCCTAGATTGTGTTTTTTAATTTATAAGAGCTCTGTTTTGTTCTGTTCTGTGTATTTTTTTTTTATAACACCTCAACATTCATTCATGGGTATAGTCTCTCATCTTTCGATAGTAATAACAGTTTTTTTTTTTATTTAAGTTTTTCTTCTTTGAGCCACCTGGGTGGCTTCAGTGGGTTAAGCATCTTCCTTTGGCTCAGGTCATGATTCCAGGGTCCTGGGATCGAGCCCCGCATCTGCCTCCACGCTCAGCAGGGAGTCTGCTTGTCCCTCTCCCTCTGTTCCCCATCCCTGCTTGTGCTCTCTTTCTTTCTCAAATAAATAAATAAATACATAAATAAATCTTTAAAAAATAGTCTTAAAGCTTTTCTTTTTCTACATAGACTCTTTTTCTCCAAGTTGATTTTTCTGTTCCTTCTGGCCTGTCTTCCATGTTAGATGCTTGGGCATTCTTTGCTATTTGCTCGTGGTTAAGAGTTGGGGCTACGAAGCTAACCTGTGCATGTCAGTGAGCCATTTATTGGGGAGCCCCTCATATCACAGTCTATCTTTAGGTCTTTCCTCTTTGATTGGTCAGATTCACAGAAGGGAGGAGAAAAAAAAGAGGTGAGGGTCTGACTGCTAGGTATTGGGGGGCAGGGGTTGGTTTGGTTCCGTGTTCTGTATTCACACTTCATATAGCCACCATACTTCCTTAGTATAGGTCAGTTACTCGGTCTTCAGCCAGGTTTAGTTTCTTCCATTCCAGAGGCCCTCTGGTGTAAATTCTCTTTAGATAATACACTTCAGATCTGCTGAGCTGGGGAGAGGTACTCAGAGATGAGGTAGGGGAGAAAATGTAGGGACCCAAGTGCTTCTTAAATAGCCTTCAGCCAATCCCTCTTGTTATAGCTCCCACTCCTGCCCCACACCTCTAGCACCTGAGCCATCTGGTACTGCCAGTTTTGTGCCTTTTGGGAATTCTGAGATGCACATCATTGGTTCTCAGCTTTGCCTGCTGCTGGCCTGGGATTCTGCTAAGTCAATTGTTATTTGTCTACTGGCTTTCAAGCTTCCAGAATTATGTTGCTGTGTGTCTTGTTGCCTATTGTCCCTTTCTTCTTGTCTTTAAAAAATCCTTTTAGGGGCACTTGGATGGTGCAGTTGGTTAAGCGTCTGACTCTTGGTTTCAGCTCAGGTTATGCATGATCTCAGGGTGGTGAGATTAAGCCCCGTGTCAGGCTCTGTGCTCAGTGCCAAGTCTGCCTCAGGATTCTCCCTCTCTCCCTCTGCCTCTGCCCCCCACCCCCTGCTTGCTCTCTCTCTCTTATAAATAAATAAATCTTAAAAAAAATCCTTTTACTGTAGTTTGGTGGCATTCCAGGTGTTATGAGTTGGATGTTGTGTTCACTTTGTGGTCTTAACCCAGAAACTTTCTCCCACTTTTTCATGTCCAGCATCTTCTCATTCTTATGTCTTAACTTGCCTATAATCTCTTCTGAGAAGAGTACTTCCCAAACCACCCTATGTAAAGAAAGCTTTCCTGTCGCCTTGTTTTCTATTGTGGCTCCTTGTATGTTTCTTTCTTTTTTTTTTCTCTTCTTGTGTGTTTCTTTATAGATGTTTGGAACAATTTTTTGCTCTCCTGATTTTTTTTTTAAAGATTTTATTTATTTATTTGAGAGAGAGAGAATGAGAGACAGAAAGCATGAGAGGGAGGAGGGTCAGAGGGAGAAGCAGACTCCCTGCTGAGCAGGGAGCCCGATGCGGGACTCGATCCCGGGACTCCAGGATCATGACCTGAGCCGAAGGCAGTCGCTTAACCGACTGAGCCACCCAGGCGCCCCTGCCCTCCTGATTTATCTTTCATACTTTACCATAAGATTTATGAGATCAGGGGCTGTAGCTGTCTCATGTACTGTGAGATCCCCAGTATTTGGCACATCATTGACCCCCCAAGGAATATTTGCTGAATGAGTGAAGGAACAAATTATATATAGACTGCATGATTTAAAAAAATTGATAATAAATTCTTCATTTTTTTCATATGTAGAAGAAAGAAGGGCAGGGGGAATAAAGTAGCACCTACCTTATAGACTTGTGAGGTTTACAAGAGTTAAAAGGCTAAGATGCTTGAACAGTGCCTGGCACGTAGTAAATACTAAAGAAGTGTTATAATTTTAAGAGTTTTAAAAAGAGTCTCTGAAGAGTTATGATTTTATATTTAATTGTTGCTCAGTTTTAGTCAAGTTAGAGAAAATGTTGTGTGATGGACTGGATTATTCTTGAGTATTGTGTCATATATTCTGAGTCATAGCCTGTATGAATTTTAACTCCCGATTGGTCATGAATCTCAGCTTGGACTTTGGTGCTGTCACAGAAGACAAGGTACTTTAAGAGGAAAGCAGGATCCCAGATATTTCCGAGTTTACCCCACATAACCAGACATTTACATTTCAAGACAGTGCTGTGTATAATTCATCATCTTATTTAGGCAATTCTGAGATATCTGTATCTTCTTAGGCAGTATAATTTATTTTCAGTGTAATCATTTTCTTTTGAAATGGAGCCATGTTGATTGGAGAGATGGTTGATAATTCAGATATGTCTTGAGTATTGCACTTACATGTAGAAACTTAAAGAATGATTCATAGTCATCAGCCTCTGTATATCTCTGAAATTATTTAATTTCTACCAAATAGCTCCTCAGTTCCTGAAAAATCTATGATTATAGAGAGCTCAGTACAGTTTAGCAGTGAGAGATTAAAACATTCTCTAGTTTTCATCTGCCAAATCTATGTTTGGATTTATACTTCCTTGAACAAATCGGTAATACTCCTGATCCTCCCCGCCCTCATTCTGGCAGTTTCAAGTACAGTCTTCGGATGTCTTGTCACACCAGAAGGAAGGTACAAGTTTGTGAGTCACTCTTTGGATCGGGTGGGAGGTACTTAAAATTTGGCCTCTTAAGTTCTTCAGTTTTGAAATCTTGATCTGAGAGGAGGTTGTCCAATAAACTTTTAAGAACAAACTTTTGTAATCTAACTTGATTGGCATTAAAATAGGGCTCCATATTCCATGTCAAACCATTGCTAACATCCACGGAACACTCAGTGTGAAGAAACTTCACTGCCCTTACCATTTTCCCCATCACACCATGAAGTTGGACTTTCATGGTTTCTAGAACAAGCTCCTGACCGGTAGAAACTGGAACAGCAGTATTCTCTTTTGACTCAAATAAATTGTTTCCCCCCCTTTTTTTACTACAAATGTCCTATTTCTGGCAAATGAAATATTTTCATGTAAGACTTTTTCCAAATGGGGAAAAAAAAAAAGACTTTCTCCAGTTGGCAAGTGGTTAGGTCTCACTAACTCGTGCATGAAAGCATTAGATGATTTTATGTATCTATTTTTTTAAATGTGCTAAAAAATATATGGTGGGCCACAACTAGTTCAGTTGTTTCTCTTTATAGGTGACATGCCAGAAAGTGGCTTTATCATTTATCTACTATGTGACCTTGGGCAAGTTACTTAACCTCTCCAGAGCCTTGGTTTTCTCATCAGTAATATGGGAATAATAATAATAATAATATAACTATTATTTTTGTGTTTATGTCACAAAGTAAACACTCAGAATTTAGAATTATTATTGAGATTATTGTGACCCATGGGATGAGGATTATATCTTTTTTATTTTTTATTTATCCACACCTCAAAGTGCCTGGCACACAGTGGGTGTTAAATCAATATCTGATAAACAAGTGAGAATACTGATACCTTTTCCTTCCCCTTTGCTGCTTAACTTTTACTTGATGTCTAAAATTCCCTACAACTCCTGGCGTACTGTTTCTTACAAGTTAGCTGCTCAAAAATGTAACTGAATAATGTCTGTGGAAATGCTCTGAAAAGTGTAAATGGCTATGCTAAAGGTAATTGATGATGATAATGTGATGATCTACAATGTAATGATGTTGATGGTGTTGGCATCACTTGCCAAAGAATGGGAGTGTTTTTCACTGATCTCCCCTGTCTGCTGAAAGATCCAGGTAAAGTTTGCCACCTGGAACCAAAACCGACTGAAGTACATATATGTAAGTATGTGAATACTTGGACAAATAGACAATGAAATTTGTGACATTTGACATCTTTTTGCTTTTGAGGGGATATTTGACTGTTTTAGCTCTCTAAATAGGTATATCCTTTCCATCACCCTTCGTTTGTATCTTTATGACGTTTTGCTTTCAGTTGAAGAGTATGACCTTCCTCAAAGAAGAAAGATCTTTCTTTTATCAAGGATTTGTGAAGAACTCTGGTTTCTCACTAGACCTCCCAAACAGTTGTTCTGCCCACATCTCCATTTTGGGGAATGTCTTTATTATTAGCTAGATTTAATTTTTATTCTTTAGAAAATATAAGTCTCTGAATATAAAACTGGATTTTAATACCAAATGTAGTAATAGGTTATGTGTGTGTGTTTGTGTGTGGTTATGCTTGATTTTTTGATGAAAGATCACTGCTGTGTTTTCTTTATTCCACCGGTTATTCCATTTTAAGGTTCACAGTAGTGGTTGGACTGGGAAAGGGAAAGGAGAAGGATCACACATGTAACTGCTAATTACTGTAGTGATTTATTTTCTGTTATGTGCCAGTCATTGTGATAAGTAGTTTATTTATGTAATATTTAAAAATCCTTATAGCAACCCTGTGAGATAGATACCATTATCCCCATTTTATAGGTTAGGAAATTGAGGCTCAGAGAAGTTCATTACTTTACCTGAGTTTTCATAGATAGTAAGTAGAAGAGCCCAAATTAAAATGACAGCTGGGTTTTAGTTTTAGTTGACCCTAATTTTCTATATGTTTTAAACTCTTGGTTCCTCTATCTTTCTATATGTAACGTAGAACTTTTTTTCTGTGTGGAAAAACTCCAGTTGTTGGGGGTGAAGTGAGGAAGAGGGTTGAGTTGACTTTTGTAGCTGTAGAAAATTACAGATGTATAATGAATTAATTAATGAAAGGCTTGGAGGAGCTGGGATGTGGGGCAGAAATGGAATACAGAGACCACAGGCCCATATTCTCTGTGTTCTCAAGCCTTCCTTAGGAGCCTGGTGACTGCACAGTGAAGTTGTGATACCAGAAGGGAATGAGGAAGGGGTGCAGATGCAATTTATGAAATGTCTTTCGCAAATCTTGTTTGGCTTCTGATATTAAGGGATTTATTTGTTAATTTTATTGGATGTGATAGTAGTATTGTGATTATAAGTGTCTTTTTAGTTGGCAATTATACTTAAGTATTTATAAGTGGAATGATCTGATGAATAAACAGATATGATAGTGAAGTTTAGTGTTGGGTACATGGCTTCATTTTATTTTTCTCTCTACTTGTATGTGTTTAAAATTTTGATAGTAAAAAGTAAACAAAAAGACCAAAACCCAACCTCCAACAGCTCCATGTAAAAATAAAGGATAGACAGAAGTTAGATACTAATGAGGACTTTTAAATGTGATGGGCTAAATTTAGGCTCAGTGGGCAGTAGACAAGACTCCAAATTCTAGTATGTTGGTATAGCCTTATCTTACAACCAAAGTTCTCTCAGTTTGAATCTTTACCAGTATCACAGGTTCAAATTATGTCTTCAAATGGGGTAGCCTGGGCACCGCTGCCCTTGGGAGTTCTCCGTGGTCCTTATGCAGCAGAGGAAGGGAATCTAACTCATTCTGAATAGAATGGGCCCTGTATATTTTCCAGTTCTCCTCCTAAAGTAATTTTTCCCAATTATCCTTCCTAAGGGTGTGCCTGTATGAAGGGTGTTTCACTCTCTTGCACCTAGAGTTACATAGTACTAATCTCCAGTTGAAACTGACTCAGAGGCTGAGGACTATTTATATTTCTCGGTCCTGACTCTGTTCCTTGAGCTGGCCAGGTGAGAGCAGGGCATGTATTGTCCCATGATTGTAAGATCATGCCTGGTTTTTCATGCAGTTAATTCTTTAGAGTGGGGCTCTCTGTCTATCCTTCTCACTCTTGGAATAAGTATTCTTTTATGCTCTCTCTGTCTTTGTAGACACAAGCCCATCCTCAGTCCTTCAGTCAGCTTTCTTTTTCTTAAAACTTATTTTATTTTTATTTTATTTTATTTATTTATTTGACAGGGAGAGACACAGTGAGAGAGGGAACACAAGCAGGGGGAGTGGGAGAGGAAGAAGCAGGCCTCCCACCGAGCAGGGATCCCGATGTGGGGCTCGATCCCAGGACCCTGGGATCGTGACCTGAGCCAAAGGCAGACACTTAATGACTGAGCCACCCAGGTGCCCCCTTCAGTCACCTTTCAGCCAGACCCCCAAATGGCTAGTGGTGGAACTGGGACTTTGGAAGAAAGTGATACAGTAGTTCTTGTGATACAAATTGTCCTTTTTATAAGAAATAGGAAGAAGAGGGGGAGGGAATTAGTATCATAACCAAGATCCAAAACTAGTCTATGAAAGGAGTATAAATTCTAAACAGCTTTGCTGTACCAAGAATCATGTGATACATGAATTCATTCATTCATTCTCATTCATCAGACATTTATTTAGAACCAGACACTTACTAAATTCTGGATATGTAAAAATAAAAGAGACAGCTTCTGATCCCCAGGACCTGACAGCCTAGTGAAGGAGACTGTGAGTGAGTTAATGACTATAGCATATAGTGGTGACTGCTATGATAGAGGGAAGCCCTGTGTTTTAGGAAAGCACAAAGGAGATGCATCTTGTGGTAGGGTGGGTTAGTTATCTACAGTGGAAGTGGTTATAGCTGAACTTTGAAGAATTATTAGGAGTTGGCCAAACAGTCAAGTATGGATTGCATTCTTGTAGAGAGACTAGTGTGCAAAACCATGGAAGGGTAAGGGCATTATGAATTGGGGTTTTTGCAAGTCATTATGGCTGAAGTGTGATACATATGGAAAAGACAGATGAAGCTTGACAGATGAGCAGGGATCTGTTCATGTTGGACTCTTCTAGCTAATTGTTTGGATTTCAACCAGCAGGAAATGAGGAAGGTTTGCATTTTAGAAAGATGACTCTGGAAGATCATGTGAAAAAGGGACCGTAAGGATTTCAGTCTGGATGTCAGAGCAATAATCTAGGAGATTTTGCAGGCTTAAATTAAGGTGATGTCAGTGTAGTTGGAGCAGAGAGTAGATTTTATTTAGAGATGATTTATAGATAGAACCATATGGACCAACAAGTAGAATCTTCTGGACCTGGGAGACACAAAAATGGTGAATTAAGACATGCAAGATGAATAAGAAGGATATCTGATTCCTTACTGATACTCTAATCAAGAGAAGAAATGAAAAAGGCACAGACATAATTTTTAACTTTAACCATTGTGGTAAATATTTACAGTATTCCAAATTTGTAAAGTATGTCCAGGCCTCTTTATGTATGTCTGTCATTTCTCAGTGAAGGCTTAGCTGAAAAGAAGATGAATTGTTTCAAAGGGAGCAATGACAGCAAACCCATAAAGTGTTGCACTTTATGTAGTGGAAGAAGAAACCAATAAAAAATAAGATGGGATTAGGGGGTGTGCTTTCAGATCTAGGATAGTAATCACCAGCTTTTGTAATGAATGTGGGGCAAGTATTATTTTAATTTCTTGTTTGGCAAAACCAGAACAGAACAAATCAAAACAAACAAGAGCCCCTGATGCTCAGAGATATTAAATGATTTGCTTGAGGTCACACCTAGGTGTAGGTGGGAACTGACGCTGTGTTCCAGGGCTCTCCGCAGGACATTGTGATAGCTCCGTGACGGGTGCCCACAGTGTTTAGGGTCCAAGTGAAAAGGAAAATGAGCGGCCTGTTTGAAGAAAAAAATGAGTCAATTCTGCAAATGATAATGAAGAACCTTTAAAAATTTTTGGAATATATTAAGGGAAATGATTATTTGGAGTTCTATTGAATGAGAGACGGGAGGAAAAAGAAATCATGAGGGGCTCCTGGGTGGCTCAGTTGGTTGGGCGACTGCCTTCAGCTCAGGTCATGATCCTGGAGTCCCAGGATCGAGTCTCGCTTCGGGCTCCCTGCTCAGCGGGGAGTCTGCTTCTCCCTCTGCCCCTCCCCCTCTCATGTGCACTCTCTCTCATCCTCTCTCTCTCAAATAAATAAATAAATCTTTTCAAAAAAAGAAATCATGAAAAAATTTCTGCATTATTTACATTTTACACAAACACATTCTATCTAGAAATGACTTATTGGTAGTTGACATTTAAACATAGTTGACATTTAAACTTTTAATCCATTTTAACCACTGTGTTAAGGATGACCATCTGCTATGCACCTAGCATTGTGACAAATTCTAAGGGAATTTGAAATGATATTTAACACAGTTGTATCCTCAAAGTTCTTTTTTCTTTTGTATCCTCAAAGTTCTTAAGGTATTGTTAGGGTTACTAAGTTTGCAGACATGAAACTAATTTAGAACCATCTGGAACAGTTTATTATCAGTGACAAATTTATATAATGAAGTGACAGAATTTTTGAGGCAGATAGTGCTCTGACCAGTCAGAAAAGGGAGTGGTGATAATGGCTGGAGTCAAGCAGAAGGCTTCATGAATGGTGTGACTCTGAAGATGGGCCTTGAAGGATTATAGAGATTTGATTTTTCAAGGAGAAAACTCTGGGACCAGTGAGGTAAACAAGTTCTGTTTTGTGTGTTTTTTTTTTAAAACACATTTAGGTTAATATTTCATCTGTTCACTGTAGTGTTCCTTAATGAAATACTAGGCATAGCACAGTCATCAAACAGTGAAATAGGGGCAGTATTAATATTTCATGCTACACCATAAAATTAAATATTATTAAGCTAGTAAAAGTAATTAAAGAAGACTGGGGCCCAGTGGAGAAGCCTGGCTTATAGCCAGTGAAACTAACTGGTCTACCACTTACTAGCTTGTGCTTTTGGTCGAGTCAATTACTCTTGAGCTTTGGTTTATTCAGTGATAAAAACCACTCCAAAAGGTTATGGTGAAGATCAAAAATAATATGTATGGAGCACCTGATGAATAGTGGACATTCAGTAAACGTTGTTCATTATTATTCATATGTACATGACTGGTGTATAAAGAGAAACAGTCTTTCTGAAGGGAAGTGCCTCTGTTCCTACCAACAGCTTTTTAAAATTATTTATTTATTTATTTTTAAAAGATTTTATTTATTTATTTGAGGAGAGAGCGAAAGTGAGAGAGATCACAGAAGGAGAGGGAGAAGCAGGCTCGCCTCTGAGTGGAGAGCCTGATGTGGGGCCTGATCCCAGGACCCTGGGATTATGACTTAAGCCGAAGGCAAACACTCAACTGACTGAGCCACCCAGGCGCCCCGAACAGCTTTAAAAAAATTATTTATTTGAGAGAGAGAGAGTGTGAGCGAGCATGACTGGGAGGGAGAGAGAATCTCAAGCAGAATCTGTGCTGCTGAGCATGGAGCCTGATTCAGAGCTTGATCTCACCACCCGGAGATCAGGACTTGAGCTGAAACCAAGAGTCGGGTGCTTAACTGACTGCGCCACCCAGGCAACCCCCCTATCAAACACTTCACAATGAGTATTTCTTGTTTGACTCAGCAACTCTGTGACTAAAAATGTATTCTGAGGAAATAGCTAAAGATTTGTACACGTGTTTGAAAGGATATTCTGTACAACATTGACTAGAAGAGTGAAAATAACCCCAAATCTCACAGATAGATGATCGGTGAAAAAAATTACAATTTACTTACATAAATAAAATGTACATACATTAAAACGATCATGTAGAAATGTATTTCTGATATGGAAAGCGAGGAAAGCAGATTCTATAACTATATACAGTCTAATCCCATTTTGTAAATGTGTATTTGTGCAGAGAAAATTTCCTATAAGGATAAACACCAAAATGTTAACCATAGTTCTGAGTAGTGGGTCTTTAGATAATTTTTATTTTTTTCCATTGGACTTACCTGAATTTTTTACTTTTATGATAATAAGCATAGACTGATACAAATTTAAAAATAGGAATGGGTCGCTATTAAAAATACTTAGTGACATAGGAAAATGCTTAAGATTTAAAGAAAAAATGATTTAAAACTAATATATGATCCCAGTTTTGTTAAAGTATTTTTATATCCCTGCCTAAAATGAATGACCAAATTTTGCTTTTGTGGCTCTTTCTCTCAACATGTAGCAAAGCTTCTAGGAAATGGTGGGGATGGGATGTAGTGAAACATCAGAGCAGAGATTAGACGCATGTATGCCTGGATAAATTTCATCACTTTCTCAGACTCCTTTTCATGTTTTCTTTATTTTCATCACAGCTTTAACAGTTGGCCTTTTGGCTATTTTTATAAAGAAATAAAGTTTGATCAGTGGGAAAAGCCACTGTCCCCCTCCCTCCCTTCTTTCCTTTCATCCTTTCTAGGACCTAGCAACTTCAACATCCACTGGGCACTTGGGGGTATATAATGCAGAACAAGAGACATAGTTCTTGGAGCCTACTATCCACTTGGGAGAGACAGTAAAACATCACCCAAATGAGTATTAAAAGTTGTGCTAACTACTGTGGAAGAAAAAAGAATAGGGTGTTATGACGGAGCAAAATGAGGGTGGAGGAAAGGGAATCCATTTAGACAGGGAAGTCAGCAAAGACCTCCATGAGGAAGCGATAGTTTAAGTCAGCCTTGAAGTAGAAGTAGGAGTTAGCCAGATAAACGTAGAGGGAAAAGCATTCTAGGAAGAGGACAAGCACATATAAAGGTTTTTAGGCAAAAAAGTAGCTTTGACCAGTTCAGAAAACTGGGGCAAGAACCGATATGTCTGGCTCTTAAGGTATGACATGAAGTTGGAAAGTAGGCAGGGACCTGGTATAATATGTTAAGGATTTTGGATTTTGTTCTGAGGGCAATGGGCAGCCATTGAAGGATTTGCATGCAGTAGCTTATATTTTGGAAAGGTCTCTTTGACTGTTCTGAGGGGAAGGAACTGGAGAGAGGCAAGAGAGAACTAGGGAGATGAGTAAGGAGGCTTTCACAATTGATCGGGAGATGATGGTGCCCAGTAATGATAGTGAAGATAGAGAACAGAAAACAGATTGGAGGTATGTTCTGGTGGTAGCATTGACAGGACTTAGTGACAGGTTGGGTTGAGGGTGTGAGGAGAGGGAAGAGGAGCTGTCAAGGATGATTTTCAGAATACTTTATTGGAGTGACTTGGTAGATTGCATAGATGGTGGGGTTGGTTTTTTGAGGGGTAAGGGATGAGATAAGAGTTCAGTGTGGAGCATGTTTACCTTACTAAGGGGAGACATTGAATAGATGAGGTCTGTTACTCAGAAGAGCTACCCGTCTGGGATGGAGATACACACTTAAGAGTCGTTGGCATGGATTGTGCTGCAGGCACTATGGATGGATGAGATTGGCTGTGGAGAGAATCTGGAGAGAGAGAGGAACAGAGAGTCTAGGACTGAGCCTTGAGGGATTCTGACATTAAACATCAAGCAATGCTCCCTGAAAGGATGCAGTGGAGCAGTGAGGGGGAAGACTAGGAGAATGTGGGGTTGCTGGGAAGCCAGTGGGGGTGAGTGTCAAGGAGGAAGGGATTGGCTGTATGGAATGTGTTGAAAGGCCTAGTAAAATGATGACTGGAAAGTGCCCATTGGATTTGGCAACATGGAGGCTCCATATGATGGCGGGAGAAGGGGATTCAGTGCAGTGGTGGAGGTGCATGACTGACTGGAGTGAGTAGAAGAATTAGAAGTGACGGAGAATGAGAGTGTACACAACTCATTATAATCTTGGCTCTGAAGAGAGAGGCCAGTGCTGGAGGGGAATGTCAAGGGAGAGGTTTTTGTTTCCTTTTAACAAGGGACACTCTAGAGTTTATTTGAATGCTTATGGACATGACTTAGTAGGAGGGAGAGCACTAGTGGTCCCATTGATGAAGTTTAATTGGAAAAGGAAAGAAGGAGATGCGCGTAGGCTTTGCTGTCTGCTCTGTGTTGAGTATGTACTAGGTACTATGCTAAGTGGTTGGCACAGGGACTTAATATTCACAATATTCAGTACTGCGAATTGGTTGGTATGATTATCCCTATTTTACAGTTGAGGAAACGGGGGTTAAGTAGAGGTAGAGCCAAAGTCTTGATCCAGAACTGTTTGATTTCAGAGCTTGGACTCAGCTCTGACTTACACTCTTGGAGGATTTCCTTTGTGGTGATGTATTAGTCAGTTTGCTAGGGCTGCCATCACAGAGCCCCACAAACTAGGTGGCAAAAACAACAGGAATTAATTTTCTCGCTGTCCTGGAGGCCAGAAGTCCAAGACCAAGGTGTCAGCATGTTTGGTTGCTCCTGAGGCCTGCCTCCTTGGCCTGCCGATGGCCACCTTCTCCCTGTCCTCACATGGCCTTTTCTTTGTGTACACGGATCCCTGGTGTCTCTCCTGTATCCTAATGTCTTCTTATAAGGGCACCAGTCACACTGGATTAGAGTCTATTCTAAGGGTCTTAATTTTGACTTAGTCACCACTTTAAAGGCCTTAGGTTTTGACATTAAGCCTTCAACATATGATTTTGGGGGTGGGGGCCACAACGCAGTCCATAACAGTCCATAACAAAGTGTAAGGAAAATAGTGGGTATGGGGGAGTTTTGGAAAATATGGAGAGGGATGAAACAGTGATTGGAGAGGGTAAAAGAAGGAGCTTACTAGAGAAAGGTAGTCTGGGGGTCAGTTGAGCTTGGAGATCGTTTGCTTATATCTCAATTATCTGAGCTTCTGCAGCAATATTCAGGTATATTGTTGAGTAAAGAATAAGACCTCTGTGCTGCAGTGAGGCTGCTGGTTGCTCACATGAGCTTAGCAACCAGCCAAATGACCATTTTGTGTGTGTGTGTACAAAGTTGAAAGGTAAATGAGTTCTATTCACATCCTCAGCACAATTACAAATTACTGTATGTCAGGGACCTTTCTGGATGTTCTCCAGTAGTTGAAAACATGAAAGTTAAATAAATCTACCACTGCTAAGATTTTGTTGCATTCGCCAGTGTAAAAATTAGCTTGAGCATTTTTCCAACTGGTTCTGGAAGTTGTCTTTCATGATTACTCGTCACTATCTTTTTTCTTCTTTCTCTCTTCCCTGTTTCCATCTTCACTAGTCAGTTATTTATTGACCATCTCCTAGATGTCTGGCATAGGAATAAAAAAAGTCAGCAATCTAGTGTGGGAGACAGAGATGTATATATGCAGGACCCCCCTCCCCCCAGTGATAAGGGGTATTATCAAAGTGATAATTCATTTGTTCATTTATCCTGCAAATATATCAAGTACCTACCAAGTGCCAGGCAGTGTGTTAGGCTTGGGATAGAGACAGGAGTCAGATATAGTTTCTGCCTTCAAGAAACTGACAACCTGCTATAGCAAACAAACAGGTAAGTAAATAAAGACAATGCAATGTGACATTTGTAAAATATTAAGAGGTCTCAAAGTAGGGAGTGATTCTTATCTCTGCTCTCCCTTGCATGTTTGGATACCTGTTGAAAGGAGCCACTGCTGCATTTTAACAAAAGGAACTTTAAAAAGAATATTCATTCATTTCACACACAGTTTTGAATGCTTGTCATTGTTGTGTAGTGACAGTTTTGTAGCTCTTGAATTATGAGCAAGCATTGAGTTTGGGATCTATGGCTTTTTTCTTCACATGAGTTTATTGTCCACAGCCTGTACCATCAACACCTTTTTTAGGTGGTGGAATGATTAATGGTATTCCTGAAATACTTGACAGAAATCTGCTGAATATTAAAGCTGGAGGAAAGTCATAGTAACAAAGCATTACTGTGATGGTGGGTGAGCAGAAAGCATGTGCTGTTTAGCACAGATCTCAAATATCTGGGACTTAATATGGGGACCCCCGTCATATGATTTTTAAAAAGGTGGTGAACAGCGCGGAGATCAAAAACACTGAGAAGAAAATGGGTTTTTATAAATTATGTCATTGAAACAGTTTCAAGTATCACTTCTTTTTACCTTATCTCAGGAAAAAAGTTATTTACAACCAAATACTTTTGGGGTTCGTTGAGACAATGGATATAAACTTGTTGCTTTCTTCAGAGGTGATGTGCTATACAAACTTAAGGTATTATTATCTGGAATCTAGCCTTATTTTTGTGGGGAAGTGCTAACCATATTATGGAAATAGTGCAGGGAGTAGGAGGGAGAAAAGGTAGATTTGATCAATGGTATATGTGGGATATAGAATCAATGATTAACCTAGTAACAGCTGGGAATTGAATTGCTTTGATATCAAGCAGCGAACACCCGCTATCTTCATATTGACTTCATCTGAGAGTCGTATTCTAGAGTATGTCACAGTGGAAGGAGCAGGATGGGGACGAGGGTGTAAGTTCTGATCTAGCTCTGCCATTTACAACCTATGTGCCTCATTTTCCCCATCTTTAAAATGAAATGGTTTTGGGAAAAGGCCCCTAAGGTCCCTCCAGTTTTGATATTTCATCATTCTGTGATTCTACGTCCCACACCTGTCAAAAGCATTTGACTTTTCTTAAGTTGCTTATGCCAGGATTTCAGTTAGAATGCATCCAGGAGCTTGTTTCCATGGGCTGTTGGGAACAGCAAGATCTTGCTTCTCCAGGACTTGATATGTCTTCTGTTAACTGCTGACAGTGAGCCATACCACCTAAAAGGCTCCCTTGTAGCCGTAAAGATTGAAAGGACAAAATGGACAGTATTGAGAGCTCTGTGGAAGAGGAGACCTGAGAGACGGTGATCATCATGGCCCCTTGGGATTTGCAAAGAGGAGTGACTAGAACTGGGCCATTCACTGCAGCCAGGTCAAAGGTCAGGTCAGGAATGTGGACAATGCTGGTGACTCCAGGTAGGTCTAGGAGGTTAAACAAGCCCATTTAGTCCCTCCTGAATCTTGAAGATCTGAGCAGCCATGCTCAGAAAAGCTATTAGGAAGTCTCCTAATTTCTGAAACTCCTTGGAAGAAAAATGTGACATGCATTTTTTATATTTTTATTACCACCCAATCATTATATTCTTACTTAATACTCACCAAGTTACTCTCCTCTTAACATATTCTCACAGTTCAAACATTCATTAAATATGCTACATGCTTTTATGATCACTGATTGAGTTAAAAATCTGGTTTTGACTGATGCCATTGTGCAAGAGATTCTCTGTATTTTAGGATTTTTGGAGTGTTGTTGAAAGACCTTTGAGTTTTCTTCTTCAGTTTTAGTTCAGCAATCTTAAATATAATTCTCTGGTGGCAGAGATTTAGATCTATTATTATATTGCTAATAATAAGCTAACTGGGGGGTGATTATAAAATGATTTGGAGTACTGCCTTTCTTAGTGATAAAAAAAAGTAATAGATAATTTGTGAATAGGATATTAAGCCAGATAACTAAAAAAGTTTTGTGTGCTTAATACAATGATAAGAAATTAAAGGTCTTTTAAATGGTTTCTATCATGGAATTCCAGTAAAAATTTAACATATTTTCCATAAAATATTAATTAAATTCCTGTATCTAATCATTAAAAAAATTCAACAAACTGTGTACCTAATACATATTACAAGATGATTTTTCTTTTTTTTTTTTTTGTTTTGTTTTGCTTTTATCTAGTTGCTTCCAAGATCCGGTACTTACAGGAATATCATAACCGGGTTCTTCACAACATTTATCCTGTACCTTCAGGGACAGATATTGCAAACACCCTGAAATACTTTTCTCAGACCTTGTTAAGGTAAGCTTTAAAATATCCTGTACTTCGGAAGAATTATTAGGTAGTACTGCTGAATTGATTGGGACCTAAACTTTTACCGAACTCAAAAGTTTTGAAGGGCCTTCTGTTTTCTTGTGCTCTGCCAGAAGAGTCTGGACTCAGGTTCTCTGGGTGTATACAGCAGATCAGATCACAGACCTAACTGGAAAAAAAAATGGGTTGCATGGCTACAGTCTGCTTTCCCTCATTTTACATCTTCTCAAGAGATTTGTACAATGATAAAAGGTTCTGTGTGTGGCACTAACATAGAGTGGAGTGGGAAGGAGAATTTACGTTGCTAAAATTAAGAATAGGAGACAGTCTTCAAGAAAATCAGAATTAAGTAGCGTTTTAGGTTCATCTGTAGTATTTCCTATTTCTTGAAGTACGATCTATGGAAATAACCATCTGCGCCACTTCAAGCGTTCAACATGCTTGACAATTGATGTGGACACTCTGTGCGGGACAAGGATAGGGAAACACATCCTGGCCGCTTTGACTGTGACACAGAGATGGGAGGCAACTATCTCCTTCACAGTTCTCATTAGGAAAAACAAGTGGATGGAGGGGAGCCACTCAGGTGTTTGGGAAATCACTGCTAAGAAGGGAGGGGAGCACTTCCCTTTCCATTAAATTCTAAGGCTCGGTCTCTCCGTTAGCGACCATGATCTTCACGCTCCAGATCTGATTTTTGGAAACACAAAAATTGACTTGCTACTGTTTCTTAGTAGCATTTTTGTGAGATAAGGATTCAGGACAGAACACCAGTGGGGAATGAGGGGCGTGGCCCTGGTGGTCCTGGAGGTCCCAGTGGACTGAGGCTCAGCTTTGCAGAAAGAAGCTTCATGCCATCAAGTCAGCTACCGATCTTCTGCAGCCCTGCTCTTTGTTCTTCTTATTCTTTGGAATACTTTGTCTTCTTTAAAACCCTTGGTGTCCCTGTTCTCTTTTAAAGGGATTCTGTTTATCAGATTCATGGATTTCATACTTGCCCACTAAGTCGAGGACCTTGTTAGGGGCGATTTCTCTTTTCAAATTGCAGGGGAAAGCATTTGTTCAGTTTTCATAGTGATAATCTGCTTAAGTGTATACACCAAGCATCTGACTCTGCTCTTTTGAATTCTCCTTTTTGTCATTGAGGTCAGGGTTTTCAATGGCAGGTGCTTTCTTTTATCACAAATTCTGGGAGTTTGCAAAGTGAGAGCCATTTTTTAGTAGGAAGCAAAGTCTGAATTCGCTTTGCAAAGAAATTGAGGTTCCCATTGGCACTTTGAAGCCTGCTGCTTAAGTCTTTGTCATTGTGTCAGAAGGTTGGGAAATTTGGGATACTGAAGTCATGTTTGCAAGACATGAAGTTTCCATTTTCTTGAGTGATGGATCTTTGGATATGATCATGGGTGATAACATTTTAATGGTAACACTGATGTTAAGGTAGTTTGTTCAAGTAGCTGTTGGAGAAGATTCTATGCAATTGAGCCGAGTCCATTTTCAAAGGGAGACCGCATCAGCAACTACTCCTAATGTAATAGTAACAAAATAGCTGCCATTATCATCATTATCATAGCCATAGTGTGTGATAATACCAGTAATTATAGGTGTTAAGCATTGTCCTAAGTGCTTTACATGTCATCTCATATAATCCCTTATAATAATTCTATGAAATGAGTGTAGTCTTACGCCCATTTTACAAATAATGAAACTAAAGCATAGAGTGGTTTAATAAACTGCTCAAAGGTACATATCTAGTAAGTGTTGGAACCAGCATTGGACCCTGGTGGTCCTCATCCACAGAACACACACTCAATAATTACACGACACTGCCTCTCCCTAGTACTACTAGTTATCATGGGATAGAGACACTTCTCTTCATAAAAACTTGGGTTTGGCCTTTGGGAATATCAGCATCCATTCTGAGTCCATAGCCTAGTTTCGGCTGTCCTTGAGATTAAGGGAGGAAAGGAAGTGCTTCCTGCAAAGACTTGCCAACTTTTTGGAAGTTAAATTGAGCTATACTTAAAGTGATGTGGACAGTATTTCAATTCCCAGATGTTTTAGCTCTTTTTCTCACTTAGCAATTTGTTGTGGATAGCAGCAGGTCAGAGCAGAGTTGACAGCCTATAGGACACACTCACATGTAGTGGGAGGAAGAGTGAAAACCCTAAGCAGGGTAACATGTCATGGGTTGGACTTTAGTACTTATAGGTTCAACTCTTGGGCTGAACCCAATGCAGTTTCTTTCTTCTCTTTGCCTACCTCAGCATTAACAACAACAACGAAAAAAAAAAAACTCAAAACTCTTTCATTTCTTTTGCTTACTGGAAATATAGAACTTAAAACTCTTGTCCCGCATATTGGACCAAGTTATGATAGACTACTTTCACTGGTGGTATATATATCCATGCCAGTCATATTTATATTTCTTCATTTTATTTACACTATTAGTTCAAGACAAATGAGATGGTCTGGGTATTTGGTGTGGTAAGATTTTCTACTCACTAACAAGATAGGTTCCCTTTGCATTTTTGACGATTTTACATTCGGAAACACTTCTAGCCTTCAGAATCCAGATTCTTGAAAAGAAACAGGAAGAAAGAATTAGAGATGAATTCTCACAGAGTAACTCTCTGTCTTTCTGTGGATATTCTCAAGGAAGTCAGAATTATTATTATTTTGATTAAAATCTGTAACCCGAAGTACCAGCTGCTTCATTTGAGTCAGGATTGCATTTTTAGAGTAATAGTCCTGTGGTTTTCATGCATGGCACATAACTCTTACTGATTTCAATAGAGTTTTGTACATATTCCCAAAGGCAGAGATTAGCCTAGGTGTTTAACTTCAATTAATTTAATGCACAGGAGAGGAGAGATTATGTTACCATAATTGATTGTATCAGCATTGAATAGTCCATATATGTCTACTTAGCTCTTAATTAGACTCACATTAAAGTTCATGGGGTTTAGTTAGGAGAAGGTGAGTCCTGTGCGTTATTCATCTTACTAACCCTTGAGCCTAGAGCAGAGTTTGGTCCTCAGAAGAGGATCAACAAATGTTTGCTGAACTGAGTTGACTTTCGTCCAAATTTCATCCATTGCAGCAATCCCTCTAGAGCATTTACTTCATCTACCAGTGACCTGGCATACCGGGTAAAATTCTGAGTGCTGAGTTGTACTCATTTTCATTTAGCAGGGACCTAAGTATGGGAACAGACACACAGTTTACACACAACTTCAGAGTTTAGTTTTTTGTTTGCTTTTATTATTAGAAGGACCTATGAAGATCGTCTAATTTAATCCCCCCTCACTACAGAGGAGTCTGTCCATTTTACATTGGAAACATTCTGGGGCCATATTTAAAATCTAAGGTCTTTTTTTTTTTTTTTTTAAAGATTTTATTTATTTGAGAGAGAGAGAGAATGAGAGAGAGAGAACACATGAGAGGGGATAGGGTCAGAGGACGAAGCAGACTCCCTGCCGAGCAGGGAGCCCGATGCGGGACTCGATCCAGGGACTCCAGGATCATGACCCGAGCCGAAGGCAGTCGCTTAACCAACTGAGCCACCCAGGTGCCCCTCTAAGGTCTTTTTTTTAAGGATCTTGTCTCTTACCTGGCAGAATATTTAAAGTTTCCAATCTTTCTATGTCATATGGTCTTTTGGAATTCCTTCCCCCAGATCTCTCTGCTGGTGCCATTCAAGCTGCTAGCACATAAAATCTTTTTAAAAATCATTAAGTTTGGGGAAAGCTACTTGTCGCTAACTCTTTAGAAAATGTTTGATATGTTTTGAAAAGGGATTCTAGTCTCAGTTCAAAAATCTTAATTGAAGTGTAATTTTTAAATGCTTAGGAAGAAAACATAGACCTTCCAATTACTGATTTGAGGTCCACAGAGTAGCTTTAGAGCATAGCATGGTCAAGTAAATTTTGCTGACAGTAGAGAGATTCAACTCAAATGTCAAAATTCATAATCTTATAAAAAGTTTATTGATGTATTAATTTTCTGTGCTATAAATACCTCAGGGCAACTTCTCATCTTTCTCCATACCCACAGGGGTCTTCTTCTCTTGGTTCCTCTTGATGTTGGAAGTAAATGTTTGATATAAAGAGGATCTCAGGAGGGAAAAGGAAAGGTGAAAAGTTGGTTGCTGGGTCAAACTCTTCTGAGCAGGGCATTCTTCGTATTCTTTTTGGTTGGCTGTACAGATCTCTGGGGAAGAACTTTAGTTGGGGTAGATGGTTTTATCATTCCCAAGTTAGACAGTTTGGTTGGGGAAATAAGGTTTTTTTTTCTGAATAAACTTCACAAAACATCATAAAATCACAATGCATTGTACATTGATTCATGAGCCCTTCTTTAGTTTTTCCACAAATGAAAACATTTCCTTACATTGAAACATGAATGGTAATTTAAAACTGGTTTCATGGATAACTCATCTTCAGCCATTTTTTTCTCAACTTCACCTACTTATTAAATCTAGAGGCAGTGAGAGAGAAGTTTTACTGTTTCAATGCTGACATTCTCCCTCCCTGCATGTATGAACTTGTTGCTGCTATCATTTGGGAACCCCATGTATACAGGAAGGGAAAAATACCAAAACAGAGTCTCCAAAGTTTATTTGACTAGTGTCTGTTAAATTATATCAAACTTTGGAACAATACTTAAGTATACTTGAAAAAATAATAATGTGCTATATTTCCCCCACCAAGGAAAAATCTGATGACAGAACTGTACTTAATTTAAAGGACAGCATTAATATATGATATATAGCTGATTTTATTCTTTAAGGCAAATGTTGTTTTTCTATATCACTTCTATAAGATCCGCATCTTGTAATTTTGAAATGATGCTGGTAGTAGGCTAACTTAGGGCTGAAGTTTGGGAAATAATATTTCTGACTTACATCTGTTGTGATTCTAAAGGAATTTTCAGTGGGATAGAATCCTACAGGATTAAAACAGATTTTCGGTGACTGGGCTTATCAAGAATATAACATTTAAAGGTGGTACTTTTAGGAGTAATCAAGTTATATGAGGAAAGTATAAAGTCTGATGGAAAATCTGATGGTACTGGAATGTTGATATTATCCCATTGTAAATCATAAGCTTACTTTAAGTTAAATACATCACACACAAAACAAGGTAAATTTAATCCCTTTAAAAGTAAAAAAAAAATTACACTAAATCTTAAGTTATTTCTTGCTAAGAAGTATTACATGACTATTCTGAAATTATCTTTATTATTATTAATTGTTTTTCCCTGGACATTGGGTAACAGAAGACAAAGGAAATCGAGGTAAATTAGGCACATGGAAAATAAAAAGCATGTAGTCATTTTTCTTACATTTGTAACATATTTTGCACTAAGAGTAAATAGAAATAAATGTAAATTTGAAATAGCAAGCATGCTTGACACTAACCAATTCTTCACACCACTGTGCAATGGTAAATGTAATACCATTAACTAAGAACTTAGTAATGTTTGATGCACAGAGTTAAGTGTAAAACGAGGTTATTTTTATGTAATGAAACATTTATAAATTGTTATCTATTTTGATTAACATGTAAGTGTACTATATAAAAGCACTTTGTAAGTGCAGCAGATACTATCATTATAATGTATAGCTGTTGTCTTTAATGATAAATAGTATAACCTAACTTAAAAAACCTAAATATCTGGCCAAAGCAGTCATTTCTTCTATTTTTAAATTAACAACTCTTCTGCTTTATCGCTTTTACTAAAAGGTTTTCATTTAAAAAGGAAGGCTAAACGAAAGCCAGTTTATTTCTAGAGTTTATTTTTATTCCCATTAAACTTTTTTTTAACTTTCTAAATTATCTTTCCTTTAGTGTTTAGTGAGTTTTGTTGAATAATAACGTAAGTAGCAGCAGTAATATATGAGATCTTATTGTATGATGTGCAGCTATATGACAGATACTGCTTGCCTAGTCTTTAGAATTTTGAAAGTAACTATTTAATAAACCACTGTTTGTATTCGTAGAATAAAATGTTTCCTCCCCAACATGCAAAATTAAAAAAAAAAAACACACATAAATAACCATTATCATTAGTTCACAAACATAATGCTACGGACCATCTACTATATATTATTTTATAGCTTTTCCAATGTAGTTTAGTTAACATTTTAGAAATATGTATTATTTCTAAATTCATATGCCTGTTTAAACTTCATTATCTCAAATGATACTGACAGAATGTCATGAAACAGTATCATAATATACATATAGACATTATTTTGATGCAATAAACATGTGATTTTTAAGACTTTCTTAATAAACACACATGTTTATTCTTTGCTAAAACATGTTTCTGCAAGTGCCATACCTATATTTTGCAGGTTTTTACTTACCCGGTTAAGACAGTCTTGCTGAAAACTTCCTTTGCTTTGAAATCTCGTTTTAATTAGTAATAGAAGCCCTAACTCATTAAATGAAGCCACTGGTTTTCCTTCGAGGAAACCTCTCCTTCACCAAATTGATAAACTGTAAAACATGGGTTTGGCACTGAAACATGCATTTTTATATTTTTGCTCCTTACTAACCAGATAACACATGAGATGCAATGCAACTTCCACAAAAGAAACCTTGCGTTATTGGTTATCTCTGAGCATGAAGCTATGCGACCCATACTCAATTTGTAGACACTGCTGGTGTAGCAATTGCATCTTATGTGGGATATATCTGGAGTTTTATTATTTGTTTTAGAGTGTCATTTCAATGTAATGTGCTGTTCTTTGTGTCTTTGTTGTCTCTTTTTTTTCCTTGTCCCCCCAACAGCATTTTGTCCCGCACAGGGAAGAAGGAAAACCAAGATGTCTCCAATTTGACAGTGCCCATGACCATGTGTCTTTTTCCTGTGCCATTCCCACTCACCCCATCTCTAAGACCGCAGGTCAGTTCCATCAACCCTACTGTTACTCGCTCCCTCCTTTACAGCGTCCTGCGAGATGCTCCCTCTGAACGCGGCCTGCAAAGTCGTGATGCTCACTTGTCAGACTACCCTTCTTTGGACTATCAAGGCCTCTACGTGACTTTGGTGACTCTCCTGGATCTAGTTCCTTTACTACAGCATGGCCAACACGGTGAGCACTTAATCAGAACCTTTGAGAATGTCCATGTATGTTTATGGATGCTGGAGACTTGCTATTGGAGTAAATTGCTTGAAAGATCTTTGTGTGGTTAAAGCCTTTCTTACACAGAAACTTAAATATGATGTTTCCCATCCTGTCATTTTTTTGTTGTTGTTTTTGTTCTTTTATGGCCAGAGGGATGTTATCCAGGTGGACCTACATTTGGGGGGAATGGGCTGGAGAGAGGAGTCAGGCTCTGACGGAAATTGACCTCTTTTCTCCTGATCTGCTTGTCATGGAGAGTCTTGAAATTATGACCTGTGGGCTAAGATTTAGAAACTTGCCCCCCCCCCCCCCACCATGAAATATAAGAAGTGGAGTCCAAAGAGCAGGTCAAATCCACTGACTAATTCTGTGATGGGGGGGGGGGGGTGCAAATCACAGAATCTCAGTGGGACTTATTTTTCCTGTCTTTTAAACACAGGATATTCGATAAGGAGAAATCTCTAAGAATTCTTCCAAATTTCACTAACCATCGATAGTTATTACAAAATGTTGGCCATTGGTAGAGTGTGTAGTGATGCTCTAAGCTGTATATGGTATCTACTATACAGTATTAGTAGTGCTTCTATTAAGAGCATGCTTCTTTTCTTAATGCTTTCCCTTTTTACAGTGTGTTTTAGTCAATTTCATTATCTTACTTGCTTACCAGATTCTTCTAACCCATAAAAAGGAGTACAATAATATCATAATGTCTCTTGCTTAACTATCATTATTATATTTTTGAGAATCACATGGAAAACCCATGCAATAAGAGAAGGGATTTTTGCAGAGAATGAATGTTTAAAACATCAGTTGTTTTAACTTTAAAGCACTGATAATTTGGTGTCTGGAAATACAATAACCAAAGATTCACTGTGTAGAAAAATTGGAATTTGGGAAGTGGGTGGGTCATGGCGGTTATTTTACCTTTGAGTTGGGGCTAACTCTTGTAAGAGAATACTTAATGCTTTATTTAGTAAGATGTGTTCCTAATGAAAAAATTAAAAAGAAATCTACTTTCATAAAAATAATGAAATAATGATTATTGAATTTGTTTCTTCTTATATTTACAGTTCTGTATTGTAGTAAATATTAAAAAATGTACAGATTTGTAAATTTGCCTGTTGTATCATTTTGTAGCTGTTTAAGCCTGGTCACTTTTACTGGGATTCCATCCCCACTCAGAACTTAAAGGAGACGACTCTTTGAACATAAGACTGGCAGAGCCTACCGTGGTGGTGGTGGTGGTGGGCTCGTCAGTACTTTTCCTTTATGACAACCAGTCCTGAGGTTACTGTAGACCTGCCTGGTCCTGGGATGGGCCACTGTGTGAGAGCCCCTGGGTTAAGATAAAAGTATTCAGTTTGGTAACTCCCAACCCATTTAACTTCGATTAATATGTTAAATTATGACGATTTCAGAGGGCATGATTTATATATTTGCTTTTTAAAAAAAATTTTATTTTATTGCGTTATGTTAATTACCATACGTTATATCATTAGTTTTTGATGTAGTGTTCCACGATTCATTGTTTGCGTATAACACCCAGTGCTCCATTCAATATGTGCCCTCTTTAATACCCATCACCAGGCTAACCCATCCCCCACCCCCCTCCCTTCTAGAACCCTGTTTGTTTCTCAGAGTCCATAGTCTCTCATGGTTCATCTCCCCCTCCGATTTCCCCCCTCTTCATTTTTCCCTTCCTACTATCTTCTTTTTTTTTTTTAACATAAAGGATTTGTATATTTGCTTTTATACCCACAACTATGTTGCGACTTTACTCTTCACTGTTCTCTATACTCTGTGTTCTTGTTCTGCATAACAGAGCTTAGAAGAGAGGAAAAACCTCACTAGACTATCCCTTAGGGGTTAAAAAGCAGTACAGCAGTGTTTCTCAACCACATCAGAATCCCTGAGGGAGCTTGAACATGGAATTAATTCTGGGTCCCAACCTGGGATTTAGGAACAAGAATCACTGAGGGGTGTGTCCCAAGGATTGAGATTTTCAGTGAACTCTCTGGGTGATTCTTTTGTATCCTGAGTTTGAGAACCACTGCCCTAGGGCTAGAGGCTCTGTCCTGGGGGGGGGGGGGGCAGTGCGGAGCACTGGCGAGAGCTGCATTCTTGTCACAGTTCAGGTACCACCTGTCAGGTGATCTTGGGCAATCACTTTCCTTCTCCGGGCCTTGGTTTCTTCATTTGAAAAACATTCCAGGTTGGCTCTCAGGCCCCTTTCAGCACTAATGTTCTGTAACGAGACTGCGGTGCAGCTGAGGTGTCTTTGATGCACAGCCTCAGTTCATTCTTGGTAAAACACCTGTGAATTTTACGTCTCATCAACTTGAGCCCAAGGTTGACTGACCCTCACTCCCCAGGGTGCCCTGTGGCCTCATCCTGTCTGTTGTCAGTCGATGTGCTTGTTGAGATGGCATATTAATTCTAATCAGAAATAACATCAGGCATCAGAATTGCACGAAGAAGGTAAAGCTGCTGCAAAACCAACAAATCTAGTAATTTTCTTTTAGAATGGATAGGAAGGTGATCAAAGTCTTCATTGCCAAGTCTTGACCGATAACCCATCTCCTGGGAGGTCCAGAAATATCAAACGATATATTCAGTACAATGGGATTTGGTATACATGCATTCTAAAGCTAACTAGTTATGCTTTTTTTTTTTTTTGTGAATGTCCTCTATTTTTACTCCTTGTGCAGGTAATAATAGTAACATTATTCATATTAATAATAATGGCTAATATTTGTGAAGCACACATTATGTGCTGTGTTAAAGCACTCTATATTAATCTCATTTAAGCCTCCTAACAGTCCTTCTAGAAGTGAGGTAGGTACTGTTCTTATCCCCATTTAAAAGTGTTGGTGGGAAGATTATCATTAGGTGGCACATCCTTCCGTGATAATTCGTAACAAAATGCACAGGGTCACAGAGCATCATTTACAGCTTCCTTTCGGCTGCTATGCTGGAAGACACACGTTACCCCATTGCCCAAGACTCCAGATATAGGAAGATTGTGTTTTGGTTGATGGAGCAGAGATAGCCTGGTTTCATTTCCAGTCTTGCCCTCGACTTTTCTAAAACTTCCAGTGGGAAAAAATTTAATGGCTTTGTGCCACAGTTATCTTGTGTAAAATGTAATGGAGGTAAGAATGCTAGAGGATATTTCAGGATTCATGATCACATGGAAAGTGCCTTTAGTTTTTGAAAGCCAGGAATAATATGAATACCAAGTATTACTGAAGATTGATAAAGGGGTGAGGAAAAGCTCATGAAATAGGTATTTATCTTTCTTAATGCAGTCATTCATCAGCCAGTTATTGAACAAACCCTGTGTATGTACTTTACAGAGCATTGTGTTTCAGAGGTCTTGATAGGAAGGGAGCAATAGTTGGTTATAATTTAAGCCAGTTTGTAAGATCTTAAAATGTAGAATTAGCATATTTTGTTAAGTGGCAAAATATTCAGTGACTGATTACTCATTTTTGTTTTGTAGATCTTGGACAGTCGATATTTTATACAACTACATGTTTGCTACCCTTTCTCAATGATGATATTCTGAGTACTTTGCCCTACACGATGATATCAACATTGGCTACCTTTCCTCCATTTCTGCACAAGGATATTATTGAATATCTTAGCACATCTTTTCTACCAATGGCTATATGTAAGTTCAATCTTACCTAATACTAGATTCTTTTAATGCATTGTATGAATGGAAATTGCTTTTGCTGTTTTAGGCTGTAGATTTTCAAGATTATAATGGAATCACTTGCTGGTATCCAGGTGCTATGATTTAAATTGTCATTTCAGCATGATTATTATGGTGAGAATCAAAGAAATGAATGATGATTATACCTTGGAATTGTTTTATTTGCATAATTTGGTCTTACAGAAGAGGAAGAAAACATATCAAGTCACAGTCTCTATTACTTACATCGAAATTATGGGATTTTTTGTCACTTAAGAAAAAAAGGTAGAGAGAGTGTTGCCTCAAGTATAGAAATTCTCATCTTTTGCATCTGAAGGCAGAAAAGTGTGATAGGAAGAGGAACAAACTGAGTGAGGATATACAGATCCCAGTTTCAGTTCTGCTCCATCCATAAATGAGCTGTGTGGTGTCAGGCATCTCACATGGGTGACACCTCATCTGTGGAATGATGCCGGCATTAGCTTCCCCTCACAGGGATGTTGTGATGATGAAGTGAGTCAAAATTTATGAAAACACTTTGAAAGAAGCGAAGGCTTGCAACCCATGTACTAGGGTTTTGTTACAAATGTCAAGCTGATTTGAATTCTGTTTCACTTTTATAGACTTAAGTCTTACAGGCTTTCTGGACATGAGCAAAGAGAAAAAACAGGTTGGGTCGTGGTCTTTGTGACCAAAATCCTTCTAAAGTATTTTTTAAAGAAATCGATTATGAATCCCTCTATGTTTCAGTGGGTAACCCGAAAAGATGGTGGATTTAGGAGTCAAACAGATCTAGATTCACATCAACAGCTCTGCTACCAAACCAGCTGTGTGGCCCTAGGCAAGTTACCCAACAGTTCTGTTTCTTCCCTGTAAAATGAGAATAATAATCCTAGCTGCCTGGGTGGTTGGAGACCTGAGCTGATTCACCGGAAGCACAGCACCAGGTGTTGACCAAGTGTTAGTTTACGTCTCTCTTTCCCTCAACTCTTGTTCCTTTTAAACACCTTTATTGGTCACATTCCATTCCTAGTGATCATTTCTCACCATTTTAATTTTATGTCCTTCTGATCTTATTTAAGTTGTCGCTTATTGCTATGGAATAATAATTGGTAAACATATGTACCTTTAAGCTCCATTACTTGCTTTACAGTTAAGCTTAATTTTAGCTCTGGAATTGTAATTTTCATGTCTTTTCAGCAGAGTCTGACTGCTACCTAAATTATATAGCGATTCAAAAGAATTAGCAGACTGATTATATGGTTCAAGTAATAGAATATTTGATTATTCTTTTTTTGTTCTGTGTAACCTGACAAGCACTTTGTTTATGGATATGGATCTCAGAATTGTATAGTTGTGTTCACTGTTAAATCTAGGCATAGGAATCCTTGTTTTTATTTATTTATTTATTTATTTATTCATTCATTCATTTATTTAATTGTTAGTCACCATACAGTACATCATTAGTTTTTGATGTAGAGTTCCATGATTCATTAAAGAATTACAGGTGAGGTGCATCTTTGTCATCATAAATCTAATTCACTGTACCCTCCTTCTTAGGAATAAGTTAATAGTTTAGGGAGAGGCGTTGAATATATCAGGCCCCTGCAGTATGCCTCACACTGATCAAGCATTGTGATAGCTGGTTAGTTGTTTCTTCATTCTTTTTTTTTTTAGTATTTTTAATTTATTTTTTGACAGAAAGAGACAAAGCGGGAGAGGGAACACAGGCAGGGGGAGTGGGAGAGGGAGAAGCAGGCTTCCCGTGGAGCAGGGAGCCCAATGCGGGGCTTGATCCCAGGACCCTGAGATCACGACCCGAGCCAAAGGCAGACGCTTAACGACTGAGCCACCTAGGCACCCCTGTTTCTTCATCCTTAATCCTCATTAATTGCTACTTAATTAGAAGCACGGACCCCCAAAACATGCCTTATAGTCACATTAGAATCCTTATTACAACATTTGTGTGAATTTTAATACTTAATTAGTAGAGTGACTTGGTGCTCATTTAAATTATGAACAAGCTGTTTATGTCTCTGGGACTCCGTTGTTTTGTCAGCTGTAAAGGGGGGTTTGGAAAGCATGTTCCATCTCGAAGATTATTTCTGGCTTACTAACTCTAGGTGAAAAAACATCAATCTTATTTTATGTAAGAGGCACATATCTTCCTCTAACCCAGTTGTTGATCTAGTTCATTTATCTTGTCGCTCTGGTTTCAGTTTCTTTTTTGTTTTTTTAAGGTTTTATTTATTTGAGAGAGAGAGAGCACAGAGGGGGGGGAGGGTCAGAGGGAGAAGCAGACTCCCCGCTGAGCAGGGAGCCCGATGCAGGACTTGATCCCGGGACTCCAGGATCCTGGTCTGAGCCGAAGGCAGTCACTTAACCAACTGAACCACCCAGGCGCCCTGGTTTCAGTTTCTTACTCCCGACTTCCGCTTCTTGTCATCATGCCCGTGGGTTGGGGAGTAGCCAGTTTTTGTCACCTTTAAATCTCTGAAAGTAAATGGTAGTAATACCCTTTAAAGGCACATTCTATTAAATGATTCAGGTGTTTCTTTTGTATTTGCTTTTTTGCAAAGACACAGACCCAAAAGAGAGGGGAGTGGGTTCCAGATTAATCACGTGAAAACGAACAGATGTGAGAATGTGTCTGTTGCCTGCATCCATGTTGTTTCTGTCTTTGGAAGTTGCTTCAGTGTCTAGAAATTCTGACCCAAACGAGAGAGAGGGGAGCATTTAACTTCTTCCAGGATGTTTTTATTTCAGGACCGAGAGGTTAGGATGAAGGAGGTTGCTTTTTCCGAGTACTTGACAAAAGTCGTCAAGACAAGAAGGCTTTTCTCTCCTTGGTGTGGTGTTCACAAGGTCAAATGTAAAATGTGGACAGTTTTTCAGGTGTTAAATGTTTGTATCATTAAGAACCTAGAATATGAAGCTCTGAGCTCTGAAGTGGATCAAATGAAGCATCCCAGCTCTGTCAGTGTAAGGGCTCTGCATGTTTATCACTTACACCTGTCCCATCATTGTTGTCAATAAACCAAGTACCATACCTTTATTTTAAATAACTCCTTTTGAGGTGCTGCAGAGAAAACTGGAATTTATTATCAAAATTTCCTTTGACATAACCTTTGCTTTTTAACTCCTTCTGTAAAGATATACTTCTTTGTATTCCAAGTGTGTGCAATAGGCTTTGTTTATATAAAAAAAAATACATATATGAAAGGATTACTAAGAATTGAAAAAATCATTAGCATTTCACCATGGAAACCTCTTTTTTTCCCATAAGGGATTTGTGATTTGTGGACCAAATTAAAATATGGATGTTGGGCAGATGATAGAGATTTTGGCAGAGAAGAGAAAAGCTGATCCCAAATTAACAGTAATTGATGTAGGCTGTATTATTTCAGTGATATCAGTGAGCAATGATATCAGTAAAAGACCCTTCTAGTGTATCTTGGTAGCCTAGACTGTGCAGTCTCATGCAACTTAAATTTCCTCAAAAAGTCACTCGCCCTTAGGAAAAATAAAGGTTCATTCAGATCTTTGCCCTGGACTTCAAAGCAATCCTGTGGTTTAATTGAATATCTGGTTCTAGACCACTAGCCCTGTATCATTTTTGTTCTACTACTACTACAATAGAGGATGCGTGTGATGTCTCTATGATCCTCCAAAAACTAATAAATATATAGGAAAAAAGACAGAACCCAACACAACGTATTGATGACATTTTAATAGTCTTCTATATATGAAACCTGTTTTATTAGATAATGATCCTTTTTATAAAGTAGGTCGTATTATACTGTAAGAACTTTATTTTATCAGTGGAAATGTTTGGGAATAGAAATAGAAGAGCTGAATTGTTTAGTCCTTCGATTCCTGGCAGCTCTCTTAACCTCATCAAACTTCAGTTTCCTTAGCTGTAGAATTGTGAATAATCATGATCTCCCCTGCCTACACCCCATGTTTGTTGTGAAGACCATGAGATAACATACAGGAATGGCTTTTGGATATTGTATCACGTTAGACAAATGTATAACAGACCAAACCTGTAGACATATGATAGACGTGTCAAATCCCACTGCAACTAATTCCAATATTCTGCTCATATTCACATGTTGTCCTGAAGTTTTATTGTCTTAAATATTGCTGGAGAAAAGGGGCCAGCCTCTGGGGCTTGGGATTTTTTTCCCCTAGAGTTTGTTGTATAATAAACAATAATGGCTATAATAGGCTTTGATCTCATAGAATCTGACAGAACACCTCTGCATTTTCTTTTAAACTAATCTTTTCACCCATCGTGGGTCTCGAACTTATAACCCCGAGATCAAGAGTTGCATGCTCTGCCAACTGAGCCAGCCAGGTTGCCCCCACCTCTGCGTTGTTGATGGGCCATCTTATCTCTGTGATTTTCATTTATCTAGCAGTCTGCACATCTTTTAATGCTGCACTGACTTTCGGGTCATGGTGTCTCAGTCTTCCCATTATGTTGAACTGATATGCCCTTCTGAAGGCACAGGTATCTTGTGCTCAAACCCTTTCTCATGGAACACAAATACCTCTGCTTACACCAACAAAACACTTGCTAATGTGGGCAGTGCAATCTGGCAAAGCACAGGAAATGGTTTTGTTGTATGGCACCAGAATGTGTTTCTTCTTCCCAGATGACTCTCTTACCTTTACCCCTTACAAAAGTATAAGGGTAGTAGGGTTTACTTAAATATATTCCAATTCAGACTACTCCTTACCGCCACCTCTCACCCAGACCTGTCCAGTAGTTCTGAACTGGTCTCCCTGCTTCTACTCTTAGCAACCCTACAGTTGTTCTCCACCCAGCAGCCAGAGCTAAGCTCCGAACATGTAAACCAGACCACGTCACTTCCTTCATCACATTCCGTCACTCTGACCAATCAAATTCAACATCCTTCCCTAGCCCCCAAGGCCCTCTGTGCTCTGGCCACTGCTGTGACCTTATTACTTCATTACCACCTCTTCAGTGTTCACTCCGTGCAGTCCGCATTGGCCATTCTGCAATTCCGTAAAGACATGAGGATTTTCCTCTGTCTCAGTAGGCCTTCTCCCAAATGGTCCTATCATTCTTCCTCACTCTCTTTAGGTCTCAGCTCAAATGTCTTATCTTTCGAGATGCCCTTCCTTACCCTCAAGCTAAAACAGGACCTTCCATCGCTTTCTACCTATCCCTTTGCCCTGCTTTGTATTTCTTCACGGTTGTTTGCCTGTTCCTCTATTTTTTTTAAATTTTATTTATTTTAAAGATTTTATTTATTTATTTGACAGAGAGAGACACAGCGAGAGAGGGAACACAAGCAGGGGGAGTGGGAGAGGGAGAAGCAGGCTTCCCACAGAGCAGGGAGCCCGATGCGGGGCTCGATCCCAGGACCCTGGGATCATGACCTGAGCTGAAGGCAGACGCTTAATGACTGAGCCACCCAGGCGCCCCTTGCCTGTTCCTCTAGAACGGCATTGTCCATAGAACTTTCTGCAATGATGGAAATGTTTTATAAATTTCTTTGCTGTCTAATACACTAGCCACACAGGGCACCTGAGCACTTGAAATGTATCTAATGAGACTGAAGAACTGACTTTGTAATTTTTTTTTTTTTAAAAGATTTTATTTATTTATTTGAGAGAGAGAGAATGAGAGACAGAGAGCATGAGAGGGAGGAGGGTCAGAGGGAGAAGCAGACTCCCTGCCGAGCAGAGAGCCCGATGTGGGACTCGATCCCGGGACTCCAGGATCATGACCTGAGCCGAAGGCAGTTGCTTAACCAACTGAGCCACCCAGGCGCCCCTGACTTTGTAATTTAATTGAACTTTAATTCACTTAAATTTAAATAGCCACATGTGGCTAGTGGCTACCATATTGGATGGCATAGCTTGAGCATTTAAGCTCCATAAGGACAAACGCTTGCCTGTCTTGTTTATGGCTGTCTCTAGACACAATGCCTGGTACGTAGGAGGTATGGAAAAAATACTCTTTGAATTTTTAAATGAATTTTGAATGAATAAGTCACTAGAGCATTGCCTATGAAGTCAAGTGACTTGGGCTGTAGTCCTAATAATTAAGTTGGTGCTCTCATGCAGATAGTCTGATTCCTCTTTATAAAATGGCTTTCCCCATATATTTATTTATTTTTTATTTATTTATTTATTTGAGAGAGAGACAGTCCAAGCGGTGGTGGGGTGGGGGGAAGGGAGAGGGAGGGAGAGAGAGAATCTTAAGCAGCTCCACACCCAGCATGGAGCCTGACACGGGCTGGATCTCACAACCCTGAGATCATGACCTGAGTGAAATCAGGAGTTGGACATGTAATTGACTGAGTCACCCAGGCGCCCCTACTTATTTATTTCTTTTGGTGAGAATCATATAAGAGCTATACATGATAGTGCATTAGGAACTATAAAATGCAGAAACAGATAGAGGAAAGGGATGCTGGTAATACTTATTCTGGTGGTGTCGGGAGAATCAGGAAATAGGTCTTAAAACTTGTAATTGTATTTCCTGAGCACAATATTAAGTGTGAGATTTTCTTATTTTGATTAATTCTCTTCTTCCTTCCATTGTATGTAGCTTTGGCTTTATATGCCCTCATGGGGACAAGCTGCACATCTGTTTACATCATGCATGCCTTTTTACCAAGATTCAATAAATGATGTGTGCCTATGCACGTTTATTAATTAGGATTGCAGTGATTTTATTCAGTCTGTTAGAAGGCTAAGCACTGCAGGCACTGTCTGTTTATAGAGGTGCTGGAGCCAGTTTCCTAGGGCTTGAGCCAGGGGAATGCTTTTGGCTGTGTGGTTGACCACACTTGAGGGAGAGCATGGATTTGTAGGGGTAAAAGGGACAGCCAAAGGTCACTGAGCCATTTGGGCTCTTCTCCAAATAGACCTCACCTAAATCATTGAGACATTTTGGGCATCTCTCCCATTTTTAAAGGCCTCCAGGCACAGGGATTCTCAGGCTCCCTTTATAGTTTTTATTTTTATTTTTAGAAATGTTTATTATTAAAAAGTTTCAGATGAATTTCAACAAAGGTGAAAACCCTTGTCCCAAGAGGACCGTATATATGTATATATATATAATTATTTAAATATATGTAATTATTTTTCCTCCAGTATATCAGAGACAAGACTTTCCTTCCCCACCCCCCACTCCCCCTTAAACAAAGGGCAAAGGGCCATGCAGTTTGCCCTCCCACACCTGGATATCTTTCTTATTTCCCCTCTGGTAATGCTCCTGCCACCAGGCTCAGGGCCCACCTGCGTCAACACCACTTGATGTGGGGCGCCTGGGTGGCTCAGTCGGTTAAGCGGCTGCCTTCGGCTCAGGTCATGATTCCAGGGTCCTGGGATCGAGCCCTGCGTGGGGCTCTCAGCTCAGCAGGGAGGCAGCCTGCTTCTTCCTCTGCCGCTCCCCCCTGCTTCTGCTCTCTCTCTCTCTCTCTCTCTGTGTCAAATAAATTAAAAAACAAAACAAAATAAAAAAAAAACCCCAACCACTTGATGTGCTTGTTAAAGCTTTTCTGCTTCCAAACTGACAGAGTTAGATTCTAGATATGAGCCCCAAAGCTGAATTTGAACAAGCTCCCTGGCTGAAGTCTGAGAGCAACTGCATCTTGTTCTTTAGGATTTGGCTCAAAGTTCTCTTTCCTTGATTAATCACACTTGACTGACCATCTTTACCATCTAAGAGCATTGACCTGATCTGCATATCTTTGTATAATTGTTAATACTCATTTATATTGCACAGCCAAACTAGTTTATCTACCTGACTCTCGCCTGCTTGGTGGGGTAGAAGCAGCCCAGCTGCAAGTGATTAATAAATGCAAATTCAGGTAAATGGAACCTGAATAAAACTAATGATACCTCTGTTTTAGTTTTTTGCTTGCTTATTTCTGTTGTAGTGCTCAAAGTCTTTCATGCAAAGAAAAGAATAGAATCATGTTAAAGTTTCTGTTTTCCCTATGTTATTATATGACAAATCTTATATTCATGTTTTAATGGTTCTTTCATACATGTGTTTTATTTTAAGTTGCCTTATTCTTTATGGATGGAGGTGAGATATTATTTCCATGTACTGCACTTTAATGTAAAATAAAATAAAATAAAGCAGATTTGTGGGTCATCTGCTTTTTTGTTGTTGCCCACATTAGTGGTTTTCTCCATTGTGTGTAGGACATTGAGAGTTGGCTAATGGAGGGTGTCATACTCACGGGACACCGTTCTGTTCATGCTTTCTTGACAATTTGTCATACAAGCCTAACTATAAGGAGAGGTTTCTCCTACTTCTGCAATTATCCCTGAGAAAAGGAATTCATTTTATATTTGAGTAATTTTAAAGCTTCTCCCATGTGAACCCTGTCTCAATTACTGGTTAGAATAATAAAGTACTCTTTGGAGACAACAACTTTTTGGGAGTATGATCTTGAATGACCTCCATCGGTGCTTGTTTTGAATGCTACTTGGAGTTACCTGATATGCCACTAAAAAGGAGAGAGAAAGAAATATAATATAGTGTTGGATATCATTGTAAACAAGCCACTTAAGGATGTCTTAAAAGCAGGATGTAAGTGGTTATCATGTGGAGACCATGGATACACAGCTGTAAGATGAGTTTGGAAGAAACCAGCTTGCTTTGTAACTGAATACTTGTGGCACAGGATAAAATGTTCAGTGACAGTGTTATTCACAGATTCAAAAAGTGCTTTCTTTCAAACAACTCGGTTGGATATGGAGATGGTAAGCTCTGGAAAGCTAAAAAAGTTATTCTCATGGTGATGGAGATGCTGCTGATGACTTACATGTGAAGGTTTGAATAAAACTTCCGTGATCTGTGAGAGTTGAAAATAATTTTTAAGTTAATATATAATTTTTTTTATAATAATGTGATTTGAAATTTGTGTGTCCCCATTATAAGCAGACTATTATTTCATCTGCATCTCTAAAAGTTAACACATTCGAGTTAGGTTCAAAATAAATAAACCTTTTATTTTTACTTTTTTAAAAATTTAATTTAATTTTATTATGTTATTTAGGTTAGTCACCGTACAGTCATCATTAGTTTTTGATGTAGTGTTCCATGATTCATTGTTTTCCTATTTTTACTTTTATTGGGATAACCTTCGACATGCCTTTAGGGCACATGGAAGATTTTGTTTTTCGTTTCTTTTCCACCTAGGTATAAACATCTTGGGAGCAGAGATCACATCTAAGTACATCTCTGATAAAGCCATTACTTCACCTCTGGCACTGTTTCTGCTTCTTGTAGATTCTCACGAAATGCTTGCCGTTGATGATGATAGTTGTGGCATTTCAGTGCTAGGCCAGATTTTTGTGGTTTTATTTGTGCAAAACATCCATTGAATTGGTTGAGACTTTTTAAGAAAAGTATCTTCCCAGCTCTCACACTATATGCAAAATAAGAATTATATATATAGATTAATTGTATCTAATGAAATAATGTTTTGTTTCAGTGGGTTCTTCAAGGAGAGAAGGCGTTCCTGCCCACGTTAATCTGTCTGCATCATCCATGCTAATGATTGCAATGCAATACACATCCAACCCAGGTCAGTGGAAATTCCAGTGGCTTGATTAATTTCAAAAACAATTGTTAAAGAAGATAGGAAGTGAGTAGGCTAGAAATTCTCATGTGAGAAGAACTCTCTTGGTGGATAGACCAAAGGAGATGTGTTACGAGACAGACTTTTGAGTTGAAATAACTTCCCCTTGTCTTTGTTATTAGCAGTAATCTTGCTGGCTAGTGATATTTTTAGAATGTTTGGGGACACAATTTTAGGACATTGATTAGAAATTTGAGTACAAGTGTATAGGAATAAGTTAAATTAGAACTATAAAAATCACTGTGATTCTTTTTTAAAATATTTTATTTATTTATTTGACAGAGACATAGCGAGAGAGGGAACACAAGCAGGGGGAGTAGGAGAGGAAGAAGCAGGCTTCCCCGCAGAGCAGGGAGCCGGATGTGGGGCTCGATCCCAGGGTCCTGGGATCAGGACCTGAGCCGAAGGCAGACGCTTAACGACTGAGCCACCCAGGCGCCCCCCCTTTTTTTTTAAAATATTTTATTTATTTATTTGACAGAGACATAGCAAGAGAGGGAACACAAGCAGGGGGAGTAGGAGAGGAAGAAGCAAAAATCACTGTGATTCTAATGACTAAAGATAACCACTGTTAATATTTTGTGAATTTGCTACTCTAATGTCACACAGGGATCCTTGAGCATAATTTTTTTACTATGTTTCTGATTATTTCCTTAGAATAAATTCATAAAAGAGGGATTAATGAATTAAGGGACTTGAAAAAATTTTAGTAGTGTCACTAATTATATATGAGAGTACATTGCAACCTGTCATCCAGTACTGTAAAATTTGTATTCTGTTAGACAGACAAAAAATAATATCTTACTGTTTTGACTTGTATTTCTTCAGTAAGTAGTGATTTGGACAGGTTTCGTTTCCGTTCATCAGTATAATTACATATGAACTGTAGGAAACTGACCTTAGCATCACATGCTAAGATGTGAACTCAGTTTTAATTTTCATTTATTGTTGATTTGGAAAGTGAACAAATTTGGTGGCACTGTTTTCAGCCTTCTACTTAATTACATTATAAATAATAATTAAGTGTTTGACATAGGGTGAGGGAAAAATGTTTCATTTTTTAAAAAAGATTATTTGAGAGAGAGAGTGAGAGTAGTGAGAGTAAGAGGGTAGGAGGGACAGACGGAGAGGGAGAGAGAATCTCAAGCAGACTCTGTGCTGAACGCAGAGCCCAAGGCAGGGCTTGATCCCACGACCCCGAGATCATGACCTGAGCCGAAACCAAGAGTCTGAGCCACTCAGGCACCCCAGAAAGAATGTTTCATGTTTAAATCTTAATGCTTTTTCGTTTGGAGTGTTACTCTTTAAATATGAAATGCCTTGAGTAATTGAGTCATTGTATGAGTAATTCAAAGATATAATTTTTGGAAGTTCTATCTCCTATCTCACTCTGACTTAGAGGACCCTCAAAACGTCATTTATATTTCTTATATATTATATTTCCAAAACACCCTTCATTTGGAGTCTAGTAAGTTGAAGTCTCCTCCTGAGGCTTTGGTCCTATAGTTTCTACATTGGGAGGCAGTAAAGCAGGGGGCCTAAAATCATGTGCTTTGAGGTTAGAGGTCTGTGGGTTCATGTCTGAGCTCACCCAGAAAATTGCCAGTTAGTGTTAATGTTGTTTTTAGGAAGTTTTTCAACTTCCCTAAGATCAAGTTTCCTCATTTCTGAAGTGGGAATAACTATTCCTATAGTGCCTTAAAATGTCATGAGCATTTGATGAGTTCGGTGTATGTCAAGTGCTTGCCTCGCATAGGGACGGGCACATTGTAAATGCTCAATAAAGAACAATGCAAATTGCTATAATCTGCCATTTTCTTCTTGGAATTGAGTGTTTCGCTGGGAACCACTATGATCAGACTGCGTTACTTCTGTTATTTCCAAATCTGTATCTTCATCTGTTCATGGAGAATGTTTGTAGCCAGCTCTTCGATGCTATAAATGACATTTGGGACCCACAACTAGTGTTGTGTTGTGGGAAAGTGTCAAGAGTGAGGTGATACCCACCAGGGGGCTCTCAGGGACCCAGTGGTAGAGCTCCATTTTGTTTGAATTTTTATGGGGAGGCAGCAAGTAGCATCTTGGTCCTTGTTTGTAGTCCATGGCATATCAAGGGTGGTGCACAGACCTTGTTCAACTGTTCACGGCTCTGAGCTAGACATTGTGAAAACCACCCATAAGCGTAAGGCATAGTGCTTGCTATGGAGCTTATGTCTATTTGGAAGTATTAGGCATATTCACATAAATCTTTAATTTACAATGTAAGGTAGTATGTGAAAAGTACAAAATAAATAACTATAGGTAGTATTAATTCATCAGAGGGAGAGAACTCTATGGATTGAAATGATCAGGGAAATCTTTGTGCCCCTTGAGCAAAGTATAGGTCTTAAAATATGGATAACGTTTTGATTGATAGGGTAAATGGGGGGGGCAATCTGGGAGGGCAAGCAGTTTACACAAAGGGACTCTCCAGGTCTGTTCATGGGGCAGTCAGGGGACTGCTCTGATCTGGGTTTGTGTGACAGACATATGGAGAAAGAGAAAGTGGCCTGGAACATCTGTACTTGAGAACTCACTGATGGCTTAAGAAGAAAATTCCAATTCTAGAGGACTATTTATATATTCAATAAATAGTCACTGAATAACTAGTCTGTGCCAGACACTGGAGACATCCTGGTTAGCAAAACAGAACTGACCTCTGCCCTTGCCTCATGAAACTTATATGGTAGTGGTGGGAGAAGACATGAATTAAAGAATTATAAAAGCAGATGTGGCTCAGTCAGTTAAGCGTCTGACTCTTGATTTCAGCTCAGGTCATGATCTCAGGGTCATGAGATCAAGCCCCGCATCCGGCTCCTTGCTGAGCATGGAGCCTGTTTAAGATTCTCTCTTTCCCTCTTCCCCTTCCCCCCACCTCTTTCTCCCTCTCTGGGAAAAAAAAAAAAAAAGAATAGCAAATGTAAAGTTTCAGCTGTGACGAGCTCTTGGAAAGATGTACTTTTGTATAATGAGCCCCTATAAAAGGGGATTTCCTTTTATTGAAGAGGTCAGAGAGGGCTTCTCTGGGGAAGTAACCTTTGCTCTGAGGACTGAAGGATGAGTAGCATTAACAAGGCTACAGGGCGTGGGGGATTCAGGTAGAAGAATCTCATGTGTCAGAGGGAAGCCTGGCAAGCAGGTGGGACTGAGAGATTGGTATAGCTGGAGCTCAGAGTGAGGGCTGCCTCATGGGAGGTGAGACTGGGGGCATCTGTGGGCCAGAACATGCAGGATGTATGGGCTCTGTTTGGGAGTCCGGTGTTTATCTGAGTCTAATGGGAAGGCACTGGAGGACTTTGGGTGGTTATGTGTATGTCACCCCGACTGCACTTGAGAATGGATTACAAATAGTGGATGAAGATTGACCCAGGAGGAGCCGTGCCATTTGTCTGGGCATGTAAAAAAGGCAGGGGCAATTGAGACTGTGCAAAGTATGTAGAAAGTAAAATTGATGGGATTTGATGACTTATCAGATATGGGGAATTTTTGGCTTGCAAAACTGAATGCGTGGTGGTTCTATTCATTGAGAAAGGAGACACTGGAAGAAGAAAACCAGGCTTCTGAGGGATGCTTATGAATCTGTTTTGGGTGTCGTATTCGAGGTGCCTCTGAGACATTTAAGAGGAGATAACATACCTTGGACTAATACAGAGTTCCATGTCAATTTTATCTCAATCGAATTGGGAAAAAACCTCACGCATAATCTCAATAATAATTCTATGTGTCCAAAACACAAAAATGCAAATAAATCAGCTTCCTTAAAAAAAAAAAAAAGGCAGTGATGATTAGGAAGTTGTATTATGAGCCCGGAACTCAGTATAGAGCTCTGGGCTAGAGGTGATGAACTTTGAACTCTGAACCTACACATAAGTGTCCAATGGCCTTATTAAATTGCATATAGATGGTACCTGAAGTTGTATATGAGTGTGAGATTGCTTAGGAGAGAGCATAGAATGAAAAGTGGAGTGAACTTATGATCAGGCTTTCAGGAACTCCAATGGATCATGGTCCAGTGGAAGAGGATGAGCTTGCCAAGGTGGCAGAGAGGTTGTATCTGTTAGGATGTGTTTGGCTGACTAACAGAAGTTTTGAACTATACGAACGTTTGTTGTTTACTTTGTTTACTTAGTAGGAAGTCTTACAGATACAGTATCAGGGGCCTGAGATGGCGCCATTGTGTTTCTCTTGGACTTCCCCTCAGGTTTGCAAGATGGCTGCCACAGTGGGGGTTATTTTATTCTTACCCAGTCACATCCACAAACAGGTAACAGGATCAATCAGGGTAATTAGAGGAAGGTCTCCTGTTGTGGCTCTTTTATCACAGAGAAGAAATATTTCAGAAGCCCCCCTTCTCAGCAGATTCTCTCTTAGGTCTTACTGGCCAGAACTGAGTCACATGGCCATTCCTAGTTCCATAGGGGTCTGAGGAAGTATCTTGCTTTGTAGTCTGTGCATTGGGGGATGGACAAGGAAGAAAGGGTTGTTGATAGCAGTTGAATAGCAACAACAGTGTCTGCCACAAGTAATGGGAGAGTGTTAGTCATGAAGTTGAAGGAAGAGAGTGTTTTGAAAAGGAGACAGGAGTCTGCAGCACTGAATGCTGCTGAAGGTCAAGTAGAAGGCAGACTGAAGTATGTCCATTGAGCTGAATGACATAGAGGTCATCAGTGACTAAAGTGAAACCTGCTTCAGGGCTATGACAGGGTTGGATGACAGATTCAGGAAGATCTAAAACAGGTGTCTAGGGACGCCTGGGTGGCTCAGTCGGTTAAGCGGCTGCCTTTGGCTCAGGTCATGACCCCAGTATCCTGGGATCGAGTCCCACATCGGGTTCCTTGCTCAGCAGGGAGCCTGCTTCTCCTTCTCTCTCCCTCTGTTTGTGCTCTCTCTGTCAAATAAATAAAATCTTAAAAAAAACACAAAAACCAGGTGTCTAACTAGGTGGAGATATCTTTTTTCCCCAAGTAAACATGGGCAAATGAAAGAAGCTTGCTGTTTCGTAGCTTCTAAGAATTCCTCAATGAGGTGGACTTGGTGCCTGAGTGATGAAAGACTCCCGTGCTAATCCATCAGTCTTTCATTTGCTATCTGTCCAAACTTGAGCAAGATAGGAAACTAAGCTAAGTAAGTTTCTTCACTGCAACATGGTGGTTATGAGATAATATGTATAAGGCTCTTAGCACAATACCTGACACATAATGAACACTCAATAAATATTGCTATTAGGCATTTTTTTTTCCTGTGTAGTTCTTGATTATGTTGATGTAAGTTTATATTATATAATTATTATTACTAGGGATTGTCCTTAATATTTCTTTTGTTAAAAAGATGAAGGATCTTAGTAAAAAGCTTGATAAAGTCCAGGGCTTACATGATTTTTGAGATGTTGAATACTATAAGGAAATAAGTAATTTTTAATTTTATTGACAATTTTTATTATTAAAAAATTTTATTATTGAAGTATAGTTGACATAAATTATATTAGTTTCAGGTGTATGAGTTAGTGATTTGACAATTCTGTACATTATTCAGTGCTCACCGTAATAAGTGTGGTCGCCATCTGTTACCATACAGTATTATTACCATATTATTGACTGTATTCTCTATGCTGTACTTTTCATCTCCGTGACTTACTTATTTTATAACTGGAAGTTTCTGCCTCTTAATCCACTTCACCTGTTTTGCCCATCCTCCCATCCACCTCCCCTCTGCCAACCACTAGTTTGTTCTCTGTATTTATGAGTCTGTTTCTGTTTGTTTGTTTTGATTTTTTGATTCCACATGTAAATGAAATCATAAGGTATTTGTCTTTCCCTGTCTGACTTATTTCACTTAGTATAATATCCTCTGGGTCTATCCATGTTGTCACAAATGGCAAGATTACATTCTTTTTTATGGCTGAGTAATGTTCCACTGTATATATTATATACCACCTTTTCTTTATCCATTCAGCTATTGATGGACACATAGATTGCTTCCATACTTTGGCTATTGTAAATACTGTTGCAATAAACATAGGGTTACACATATCTTTTTGAATTAGTGTTTTTGTTTTCTTTGGGTAAATACCCATAGTGGAATTACTGGATTATATGGTATTTTTCTATTTTTAATTTTTTGAGGAAACTCCATATTATTTTCCACAGGGGTTGTACCAATTTACATTCTTGCCGACAGTACAGAAGTGTTCCTTTTTCTCTACATTCTTTTTTTTTTTAAAGATTTTATTCATTTATTTGTCAGAGAGAGAAAGAGAGAGAGAGCACAAGCAGGGGGAGTGGCAGGCAGAGGGAGAAGCAGGCTCCCTGCTAAGCAAGGAGCCTGAAGTGGGACTCAATCCCAGGACCCTGGATCACAACCTGAGCCAAAGGCAGACGCTTAACCAACTGAGCCACCCAGGTGTCCCTTTCTCTACATTCTTAACAACACTTGTCATTTCCTGTCTTTTTGACACTAACCATTCTGACTGATAAGACGTCGTATCTCATTGTGGTTTTGATTTGCATTTCCCTGATGATTAGTGCTGTTGAGCATCTTTTCATGTGTCTGTTGGCCGTTTGTATGTCTGTTCAGGTCCTCTGTCCATATTTTAATCAGATTATTTGTTTTTTTGGCGTTGAATTGTGTAAATTCTTTATATATTCTGGATATTAACTCCTTATCAGATATATTACTTGCAAATATCTTCTCCTATTTGGTAGGTTGTCTTTTTGTTTTGTTGATGGTTTCCTTCACTGTGCAAAAGCTTTTTATTTTGGTGTGGTCTCAATTGTTTATTTTTGCTTTTGTTTTCTTCCCCTGAGGAGACCTTTCCATAAATGTGTGGCACAGGCCCATGTCCAAGAGATGACTGCTTATGTTTTCTTTTAAAAGTTTTATGGTTTTGGGTCTCACATTTAATCCATTTTGAGTTTATTCTTATGTATGGGTAAAGATAGTGGTCCAGTTTCATTCTTTCGGAAATCAGTCACTTCTAATTTAATGATTAGATAAAAAGTCTTACTAATATATTATTATATCTCAAAGGATATTTTATTTGACGTTTATAATTTGTGTTCAAATTATATTTTCTTCCTTATAGTGTATCATTGTCAATTATTGGAATGCCTCATGAAATATAAGCAAGAAGTCTGGAAAGTAAGTTTTGGGCCAAATTTAACTCATAGGCACAAACCCAATTTATATAATGGAGTGAAAATATTTTCAATATTAAAACAGGTCAAATTTATTGATGTCTTTTTATTTTGGTGTGGCAGGACCTGGAATTGTTTCCTTCCTGGTTAATTTATCATTTAAAGCAGAAATGATACTTGAAGAACACAGTGGCCTGACAGAAAAAGTAATTGGATAGCTCTTATTCTTAGAGTTTAGCAAATACTGTATTACATGGCAATTTTATTTCATTTGAAATGTTGATCGAGAACCTATCTTCTTTCAAATAGGAGATGTGGATTGTTAAGAAATGGGTTTTAGGAAAATATTTGAAAAATGTAGTGTTTCGCAAACTGGTTCATGCTATTCTAAAGTCTTCCTTTAACATTATCCTGGAGTAGGGAAGAATTTGCTAAAAGACAGTGTAGTTTTGATCTTTACCTGGAAGGGAAGGGAGGTGCTTATTTACAGGACCCATAAATAAATAATAAAAAATGGTATTTTAATATGATCTCATCTGTGAAGCACACCTGGATGATGAGATGCCGGGGCGGGGGTGGGGGTGGGGAAGGAACCACCCAACCCTTCTATTGGATTTTGCACTGCTTTGGTAATGTTGAATGAACTATTTTCATCTTTATTTGATGATGCTAAGTCAAAGTATGCTTCCTGCTTCCTCTAGGATCTTTTGTATGTGATAGCCTACGGGCCTTCACAGGTGAAACCTCCAGCTGTGCAAATGTTGTTCCATTACTGGCCCAATTTAAAGCCTCCTGGGGCAATAAGTGAATACAGGGGCTTGCAGTACACAGGTAAGGAGGGAATAACCCTGTCATGCCCCATTTTTATTTCTCTTGTGCCACATTTACCTCACCAATTTATTATTATTTTTTAGAATCTGGCTGGATTATATTTATATGCCTTTAGATACTGTCATTAACCCTTTCTGAAACTGGGTGGTATAAATTACATGAATGAAATTGATTTCAAGAGCCTCTATGGCACCATAGCAAATTGCCCAAGTCTCAGTCTCACTCGCGTTACGCCTGGACTGGGGTTCTAACAATGGCTAACCTCAATCAGATGTGTGAACAGCGGGTGTTGCTGCAGATTTGCCCACCATTGGGCAAAACCCCAACTGGCTAATTCTGCTTGGATAAGAAGACTTGCATATTTGACATTACCAGTTCGTATGCTAAATAAAAATTAAGTGACCCTTCCTGTCTAGTTGGACAGGAAGAGTCAACAATCAGTGAATATTTGTATAACTAATAACTAAGAAATAGACATTGAATTCGAATGTAAAGGCTTATACTTACCAAAAAACAAACAAGCGTCAGGTCCTATGTGTTGTTTATGTTTACATATTGTAAAATCAAAGAAGGAACCTATGGCTAACGGAGTTTCTGATGCCCCTGACTACCCTCTTCCCCCACTTTGTTGTCTATATATTTTTATGAAAATAGGCGAAGGGGAAATTTTGGCAAGGTTAGCTTTTATTTGAGTTATTGTGAGATTCTGCACTGATGCTCTGAGAATCTCCTTTCTTGGTATTACTTGTCTTTCCAAAGGTGATTTGAGGTGGTTCAAAGGGGATTTAATTTAATTCAGGTGTCTGATTTATGTTTCTGACTAAAGCCAAATGTTAGAGATATTAACACCTGTTTTTTGGGCTTTACTGGTCTTTGATGGGCTTATTCTAAATTCAGAACAAATAATATTGGCTTTAGTGGTAGCAATAATGTTAATTAAAACAATGAAGGTAAATAGTACCTTTTTAAAAAATGGAAATTGGTATCATTGGCATTTTAAATCATGGATAGTAGGGAATGCTTAAGTGTTGCTAAGTGGAAATTTGTAAAAACAGGCAAAAAGTTGGAAGATTAATAAAATAGATGAAATGAATAAAATATTCAACTTCTCAGTAGATCCCTAAAATAAGCGTTTACATGATATATGAATTGGGAACTGGTATCAAATGAAATTTACTTACTTGATAAATATTTGAAGAGTTTCTTTTATGAGCCAGGCACTATTTCTTGATGATATAAGAACCGATTCAGAACCAGACCCCATGGAGCTTAATGCAATTTGGAGATGGAAATTGAGTCACTTATTCAACAAATATTTATGAAGTGTCTACTATTAGCCAGGTGTTATTCTAGCCACTGAGTGGTAAAGCAATGAAAAAAAGCAGACCCAAATCACTAATATCTTGGCACATACATTCCAGTTTTCTGGAAAAGACCAGGAAACCATTTTATAGTGTAGTAAGTACTAAGGTAGAACAAATACAGAGAGCTGTGGAAATATGCAGCAGGGTCCTCTGAACTCCCCTGATGGTGGGCAGGTTTGGGGAGGATTAAGTTGTCAAGGAAGGTTCTCAAGTGAGTGAAAGGTAAGCCGATACCTGAAAGATAATGCACACTCTAGATGTCAAAGGGAGAGTGAATCATGAGTGGATAAAATGTAGATTTGAGGCAGAAGGAATAGCATGGGTTCAGACTTGGAGGCCAGAGATAGCATGATCCTATTTAAGAACTGGAAAATGTTATGTGTAGCCAGACAATGGAGTGACAGGAGGAGAGCAGCTAGAGATAAGCAGAAAGCCTGGCAGGGCCTGTGAAGGAGTTGGGATTTTATCCTAACAGCAAAGGGAAACCACAGACAGGTTTTAAAGGGAGAAACCAACACAATGAGATTTGTCTGTTCAGAATATCCCAGAAGCCTCACAAACTGACAGTGGCTTCCGTTTACTCCCGTGACAGTACCCTCTGGGAAGAGCCAGCTGAACCTCTCTCCCCAGAATAGCTCAGTCTATGCCTACTAAGATCAGAGCGACTCTTTCTTCTTCTCTTGGCCTACTTGAACAAGATGTCTCTGTCTACTGGCATCCATCCTTCTGTCCATTCCTGTGATCATACCTCCACCCACTTCCATTCTTTCAACCGTGTGGCATTATGTGCCTGCTACCTGCCAGGTACTGTCCAAGGTCCTGGGGAAGCAACTCTCTTGGAACCCCCATTTTAGTGGACCATGGCATTCTGTACAGGAAACAAGAGATCATTGGAAAAAATCAATCGTTCTGGTCCATATATTACTATTTATCTAGCACTGGCTGTTTGTCAGACATTGTTCTAGTTGCTTCTATCTCACTTAATATTTTAGCCTTTTCCCAATTGAGCACAGTTATGGACCAAGCATCCTATTGGGTTTTATAGACATTTTCTCAGTCCTCAAAAAAATCTTGAGAGGTAGGTTTTCTTGTTTTAATGTTACAGGTGATGAGTGGGACACAGAATTTGAGTGACATCCCTAAATTCACACAGATAATAAAGGAACACAGCTTGAATTTGAACTTAGATTATCTTCATTGAAAACCCACATTTTCCTGTTCTAACAGTATGACATCACTTCTGTCAATTCAGTTCTTTAGTTAAACTTTAGCTGGAGCATTAGAAATTTTCTACAATGTCTGCCACAATGAAATATGCACTGAAGGGTATCATCAGTATTTAGATGTCACTCCAACTCTAAATATACATTATTCTTAATGATAAAAATTATATGGATACAGAATTTTATGGGCTTGGAAACTCAAAGATAAAATACTTTCTTAGGGACCAGCAACTTTTATATACTTTCTGAGTGATTTATTTCTTTTTTAAAAAGTAAAGTTAATTTTTTAAAAGGAAACTTTGCTTTTAGAAAAATTATAGAAATATATAATAAGGAAAAAAGTACTGCTACCCAGAAATGACCAGTGTTAACATTTTGGTATATTTCTCTCTAGTTTTTTTGATGCATATTTTAAAACAAAATGAGTTCATATTATATATAATTATACAAGGTTTCCATCCCAAGCTTCTATTGTGTCATTTTTAAAATACAGAAAAGTTTAAAGAATAATACTATGAACACACTTATAGCCATGTAGATTTAATAATTGTTAGTAATTGACCATTAGTTTACCTGTACATGTATGTGTATATAAGTTATTTGTTGCTTTTTAAGCATAGTAACATAGGAATAATTAGAGCTTATATGAAGATCAAACACTGAGGATTTGGTAATCTACAGTATTTGCCTCTTTTGGGCTTATTGCTATTTATCAAGAACAAAAACTACTTAAGTTATTTTGGTCATTAAGTATGAGCCTTAAAGATGCAAAAATTACAGGAAGTTTCTTGGCAATGGAAATAGCCATTATGTTGTTCTATAAAGCTCTGCTTCTGTTGGGGGAGAAAGAAATTATTTAGCCTTTTTTTGGTGACTGTGTCTCAACTAGTAAATAATTTAGATCAGCACCAGTTGTTGTGTAGTTTCTATCTGAACTATGGACCAAAAGATGTGGCACAAGATACATTTCAAAGACAGTTTGTTGCAAACGTAAAGAATAACTAAAGATAAGCACTACAAGGTTAGACTTTGGTCTAGGCTACCAGATATCTAACTTTATATTAGTACCATTGGATTCTTGAGTTGTATACACGCACCAGAAGTTCTACCTTTTATGTTGTAACTTCTCCATTACTGAGTTCTTGTCTTTTTGTTATTTTATCTCCACAAGCTTTAAAAAGTGTTTTAAACCTTTTATATTTGTACTTTATACACATGTGGAAAAACACACAAATTACGGGGAACATCCTCCACCATATTTACCACCGTGATTACCTTCTCCTTCTATCCCAAAAGTAACCACTAAATTGACTTGCAACATCAAAGATTAGTTTTGCCTGTTGTTGAATTGTATATAAATGGAATCATATATTATTTATTTGTGTGTTTGTGCATGTGCGTGTGTGCATGTGTGTGTGTGTGTGTGTGATTTGTCTATGGGTTGAGCATAACCGTGTTTCATTCATTTTTATTGCTATATACGTATTCTACAAAATGAATGTACCTCAGTGTATGTATTGATTTTACTATTAATGGATATTTGGGTTCCTGCTTTTTGGCTATTACAAGTAATTCTGCTGTGAACATCCTTCTGTATATCTTTTGGTGCATGCATGCACACATTTCTGTTAGATATATGCTGAGGGTGGGATTGTTGGATCAGAGGGTATGCATGTATCTAATTTTTTTCATCTCCCCCTCGCCTGCATATATCTGATTTTGTTTGCAAACAGTTTTCCAAAAAGGGTTGTACTAATTTATACTCCCATTACCAGTATATGAGAGTTCTTTTTGTCTATATTCCACATTTTGGGCAATACTTTATTTTTTCAGAATTTTAGCCATTTTCAAGGGATGTAGAAGTATTTTACTGTGTTTATAATTTGCATTTCCCTGATTACTAATGAAGTTGGGCAATTTTTCATATATTTATTGACTATTTGGGTATCTTTATATAGTCTTTGTCAATAACATATGTTGCAAAATATATTTTCTTATTTTTTTTACTCTGTAAATGATGACTTTTGATTAGCTGAAGTTCTTATTTTAATGTAATCAAATTAGCAATCTTTTTCTTTATATCCTATCTAAGAAAATCTTTCCCAATACCAAAGTTATGATATTATTCTTTGTTATCTTCTAGAATATTTGTTTTTTACCTTGTACATTTAGATGTATCTAAAATTAATTTTTCTGTCTGGTGTGAGGTAAGGGTCAATTTTTTTTCTTGTGGATAATCAGTAGACTCAACATCATTTATTGAAAAGATTGCCCTTTTCTTACTGCTCTATAGTACCATTTTTGTCATAAATCAAGTGTCTATTTAAGGATGGTTCTCTTTCTGGATTCTTTACTTAGTTTAATTGGTATCTTTTTCCTTTTCCCAAAACCACACTGTCTGAATTAATGTAGTTTAATAATAAAACTTTATATCCTTCATTGAGAGTCTTTCTACCTTGTTGTAATTGCTGTTCTCTTCATTGTCTCTCCCTGCTTCCTCTTCCTGTTCTTTCTCCTCCTCCTTATTTTCTTCTTCCTCTTTCACAATTATTCCTAGCTATTTGCTAAATTAAACACACACAAACACACACCTAAACTATTAGAATTTTTACGGAGATTGCCTTGAATCTATAGATCAGTTTGGGGAACTGACATCGTTATAATATTGAATCTTCCAGTCCATGTGCTAGAAGTATATCTCATTTATTTAGGCTTTCTTTAGTTTCCTTCAGTGCTGCTTTATAGTTTTCTGTATAGATGACTTGCCTATATCTCATGTAGTGTGTTCCTAGGTATTTATTTTTTGATGTAATTGTCAATGATGTATCTTTGAAAAATTACTTATTCTAACTCTTCATTGCTAGTATGTAGACATGCAATTAATTCTTGTATATTGATCTTGTATCCAGCAACCTTGCTAAATCACTTTTTAATTCTAATAATTTATTTGAAGTTTAAAAAAAATTTCATGTGTGCAATTATATTATTGCTGAATAATAGCGGTTTAATGTCTCCTCTTCAGTCCTTAAGTCTTTTATGTCTATTGACTTACTGTACTGGCTAAAACCTGCTGTGCTATGCTGAGTTTTAAGTTCCTTCATGGTTTCTTCTTTGACCCATTTAGAAGGATGATGATTAATTTCTAAACATATGGTGATTTTCCTTGTGAAGTTTTGTTTTGATTCATAGCTTGATGTCTCTGTGACCAGACAACATACTTTGAATTATTTCATTCCTTTAACACTTTTTACACTTTCTTTAGGGTTGAGCCTGTGGTCATTTTTTAATGTTCTGTGTACTTAAAAAAAACCTTTGTATTTGGCAGTTGTTTGATACTGTGTTCTATATATGTAAAATAAAATTTCTTAATTGTGTAATTCAGATCTTCTATATCTTTATGTATTTTTGTCTTTTTCTTCTATTGGTTACCAAGAATAGAATTTAAACATCTCCTACTATGATTGTGGATTTGTGTATTCCTCCCTGTAGTTCTATCAGTATTTGCTGTATAAATTTGAAGACTGCATACAAATTTACAATGCAACATCTTTCTGGTGAATTGAAACTTTTACCATTATGAAATGCATGTTTTTATCTCTAGTAATGTTTATTTGTGTTAAAATCTACTTTGTCTTAGACTAATATAGATATGCCAGCTTTCATGAGTGTTTGCATAGTTTAACTGTCCACCCTTTTATTTTCAACTATTTTATATTCTTATATTTTCATGTGTGTTGTAAGCAGCATGCAGTTCTATATTTTAAACTCAATTTTTATGATTTTTGCCTTTTATTTGGAGCACTTAGTTCATATCTGTCTATCTATCTAATTACTGGCATATTTGATTTTAAATCCACCATTTTTCTATTTGCTTTTTATTTCTCCTGCCTCTTTTGTGTTCCATTTTTTCTCTCTTTTTTGCCTCTTTTGCACTGAATGAGCATATTTAAGTATTCTGTCTTACTGAGTTACTCAGTCTTCTGTATTCTCTTAATCTTACCCTAGAGATTATATCAGGCATTCTTGACTTATCAATGTCTAGTATAAAATAGTACTTTTACCCTTTCCTGTAAAATGATAGAAGACTTTAACATTTTTTTGCCCCCTCCAAACTTCCATGCTATGCTTTTATGCTCTTTCTATTTTTTATAATTTTAAAACATGTAATTATTGTTCTTTGAAGTCATTATTCACTCAATTTTCTTTTTTCTGGTGCTTTTTTTCTTTTTATATTTCTAAGCTCCCATCTGGGCTTTATTTATTTTTTCCTTAATAATAACCTTTCTATATTTCCTTTAGTGCCCTTCTACGGGATAAATTTTCTCAGTGTTTTTGAAATATCTTTGTTTTGACTTGATTTTTTAAAGCTATTTTCTCAGTATATAGAATTCTATGAGAGTGATTTTATTTTCACACTTTGGAGGTATTTCATGATCTTTTCATTTTCATTGATTCTTTTGAGAAGTCAGCTATTATTGTTGCTCTTTTGAAAGTAAACTGCCTTTTTTTTTTTTTAAAGATTTTATTTATTTATTTGACAGAAAGAGAGAGAGAGAGAGTGAGCGCACAAGCAGGGGGAGCACCAGAGGGAGAGAGAGAAGCAGGCTTTCCACTGAGCAGGGAGCCCGATGTGGGGCTCGATCCCAGGACCCTGGGATCATGACCTGAGCCGAAGGCAGACGCTTAACTGACTGAGCCACCCAGGTGCCCCAAACTGCCTTTCTTTATTTTGAAAAATTTTCTTTTTTTCTAATTGGTTGAAATTTTGAAGAAAAAATCTTTTTCCAGTTTTATTGAGAAATAATTGATGTATCACTGTATAAGTTTAAGGGCATACAGCATGATGATTTGATTTACATATATTGCGATTATCATGACAGCTTCAGCTAACATCCAGCATGTCATATAGATACAATATAAAGAAAAGAAAGAGGAAAAGAAAAAAATTTATCCTTGTGATGAGAATGCTTAGGATTTACTCTCTTAACAACTTTCCTATATATCATATGGCTGTGTTAACTGTAGTCATCATGTTGTACATCACATCCCTAGTACTTATTTGTCTTATAACTGAAAATTTATACCTTTTGACCACCCTCCTCTAATTCCCCCTTCCCCCACCTTTCACCTCTGGTAACCACATCTGATCTCTTTTTCTATGAGGTTTTTTTTTTTAAAGTAAAATCATACAGTATTTGTCTTTCTCTGTCTGACCTATTTCATTTAGCATAATGCGTTCAAGGTCCATCCATGTTGTTGTAAATGATAGGATTTCCTCATTTTTCATGGCTAAATAATATTCCATCATGTATGCATATCACAACTTCTTTATTCATTCATCCATGATATACACTTAAGTTGTTTCCATGTCTTGGCTATTGTAAATAATGAAATTAAAGTTGTTTCCATGTCTTGGCTATTGTAAATAATGCTGCAATAAACATGGGGGATGCAGCTATCTTTTTGCGTTAGTGCTTTCATTTCCTTTGGATATATTCCCAGAGGTGGAATTGCTGGATCATATGGTGGTAGTTTTATTTTAGTTTTTCAAGGTTACTCCATATTGTTTTCCTTAATGGCTGTACCAATTTACAGTCCCCCCAACAGTGTACAAGGAATACCTTTTTTCCACATCCATACTAGCATTTGTTTTCTCTTGTCTGTTTGATCATGGCCATTCTAACAGGTGTGAGATGAGATAATTTGCATTTCCCCAATGACTAGTGATGTTGAACAAATTTTCATGTGCCTGTTGGCCTTTTGTATATCTGCTTTTAAAAAATGTCTATTCAGCTATTCAAGTCCTTTGCCCATTTTAAAAATTGGGTTATTTGTGTTTTTGCTATTGAGTTCTGTGAACTTTTTATGTATTTTGGATATTAATCCCTTATCAGATATATGGTTTGTAAGTAAATATTTTTTCCATTCTGTAGGTTGTTTTTTTGCTTTGTTGTTTCTTTTGCTGTACAGAAGCTTTTTAGTTTGATGTAGTCCCACTTTTTTTATTTTTTATTTTGTTGTTTATGCTTTAGGTGTTGTATCCAAAACGTCATTACCAAGACCCATGTCAAGGAGCTTTATTCCTGTGTCTTCTAATAAGAGTTTCATGGTTTCAGATCTTACATTTAAGTCCTTGATAAATTTTGAGTTAATTTTTTGTGAGTGGTATAAGATAATGGTTCAGTTTCATTCTTTTATATGTGAATATCAAATTATACTAGCACCATTTATCGAAGAAACTGTCTTTTATCCATTGAAGTATTCTTGACCCCTTGTCAAATATTTACTTGGCTATATATGCTTCAGTTTATTTCTTGGCTTTTGATTCTGTTTCATTGGTCTATTTGTCTGTTTCTATACAATACCATACTGTTTTGTGTATTATAGCATTATAGTATAGTTTGAAATCAGGGAGTGTGATGCCTTTTGTTTTGTTCTCCTTTCTTAGGATTTCTTTGGTTATTTGGGGTCTTTTATGGTTCCATATACATTTTAGGACTGTTTTTTCTACTTCTGTAGAAAATGCCATTGGAATCTTAATAGGGGTTGCATTGAATCTATAGATGGCTTTTGGTAGTATTGACATTTTAATAATATTAATTCTTCTACTCTATGAACATGCAATACCTTTCTATTTATTTGTGTCTTTGATTTCTTTCATTAATGTCTTGCAGTTTTCAGGATAGAGATTTTTTGCTTCTCTGATTAAATTTATTTTATTGTTTTTGATGCTACTGTAGATGGGATCAATGTTTTTATTTCTTTTTCAGAAAATTCATTGTTAGTGTATAGAAATGCTACTGATTTTTGTGTGTTAATTTTGTATCCTGCAACTTTATTGAATCATTGATTAGATCTAACAGATTTTTGGTTACGTCTTTAGGATTTTCTGTATAAAATCATGTTATCTGCAAATAGAGATAATTTTACCTCTTCCTTTCCAATTCTCATACCTTTTATTTCTTTTTCTTGCCTGACTGCTCTAGCTAGGACTTCTAGTACTGAGTTTAATAGGAGTGGTGAGAATGGGCACTCTTGTCTTGTTCCTGATCTTAGAGGAAAGGATTTTAACCTTTGATTGTTGAATATGTGGTTAACTATAGGCTTGTCATATATGGCCTTTAGTATGTTGAGATATGTTCCTTGTATGCCTTGTTTGAATTTTTATCATGAATAGATGCTGAATTTTGTCAAGAACTTTTTCTGTGCCTATTGAAATGAATATATGATTCTTTTCTTTCATTCTATTAATGTGACATATTACACTAATTGATTTGCATATGTTGAGTGATTCTTGTATCCCAGGGACAAATCCCAATCAATCATGGTAAATAATACTTTTATGTGGTGCTGAATTTGGTTTGCTAGTATTTTACTGAGAATTTTTGCATCTATATTAATCAAGGATATTGGCCTGTAGTTTTCTTTTCTAATAGTGTCTTTTTCTGGTTTTGGCATCAGGATCATGCTGGCATCATAAAATGAGTTTGGGAGTGTTCCAACCTCTTTGATTTTTTGGAAGTGTTTGAGAAGGATTGTTGTTTTCTTTTTTAAGTGTTTGGTAAAAGTCATCAATGAAGCTATTTGGTTCTGGGCTTTTGTTCATTGGGAGGTTTTTGATTACTGATTCAATCTCCTTACTAGTAATCAGTCTATTCAGATTTTCTATTTCTTTCTGATTGAGTCTTGGTAAGTTGTATGTTTCTAAAAATTATTCCATTTCTTCTAGGTTGTCCAGTTTGTTTGCATATGGTTGTTCACAGTAGCCTCTTATGCTCCTTTTTATTTCTGTGGTATCAGTTGTAATGTCTCCTTTTTCACTTATAATTTTGTTGATTTGGGCCTTCCCTCTTTTTTCCTTTGGTTAGTATAGCTAAGGATTTGCCGATTTTGTTTATCTTTTCAAAGAAGCAATTCTTAGTTGGGTTAATCTTTTTTATTGGTTTTCTGTTCTTTATTTCACTTATTCTGCTCTACTCTTAATTATTTCCTTTCTTCTGCTGACTTTGGGCTCATTTTGTTCTTTTTTTTTTTTTTTTAAAGATTTTATTTATTTATTCATGAGAGACAGAGAGAGAGAGAGGCAGAGGGAGAAGCAGGCTCCCAAGGAGCAGAGAGCCCGATGCGGAACTCGATCCCAGGACCCTGGGATCATGACCTGAGCCAAAGGCAGACACTTAACCATCTGAGCCACCCAGGTGCCCGGGCTCATTTTGTTCTTTTTAGTTCCTTATGGTGTGGAGTTAGGTTGTTTATTTGGGATTTTTCTTGCTTCTTAATATAGTCATTTATTGCTATGAATTTCCCTCTTTGAACTGCTTTTACCACATCCCATAGGTATGTTTCCATTTTTGTTTATCTCGGGAAACTTTTTTATTTCATCTTTAATTTCTTCTGTGATCCATTGGTTGTTCAAGAGATTGTTGTTTAATTTCTATGTGTTTGTGAATTTTCCAGTTTTCTTCTTTTTATTGACTTCTAGTTTCATGCCATTGTGGTTAGAGGAGATATGTGGTATGATTTCAGTCTTCTTGAATTTGCTAAGACTTGTTTTGTGGTCTATCTGTATATGTGTGCCCTACATATATGGTCTATCTTAGAAAATGTTCCACGTGTGCTTGAGAAGAATGTGTATTATGCTGTTGTTGGATAGAATGTTCTGTTTATGTTTATCATGTTCATTTGGTCTGTAGTGTTCAAATCTGCTGTTTGTTTATTGATTCTGTCTGGGTGATCTGTCCATTGCTGAGAGTAGGTTTTCTTTATTTTTTGATTTTTCAGCAGCTTTACTATGATATATCTAGTTGTGATATTTATGTTTGTCTTTTTGGGGGATTCATAGGACTTCATGGCTTGATGTCTCGAGTTTTGGGAAATTGCCAGGCATTATCTCTCTTTTGTTAGTGATAATAGTACTTTATTAAGGCATATTTTACATATAGCAAGATGCACAGGTATCAAGTATATGCCTGGATCAATTTTGACAAATGTATAATGCTCATTTAATCAATCATCACCCAGATAAAGATAATAGCATGTTTCCATCACCCCCAGAAAGTAATAGCATGACTCTTTCTAATCAGTGCTCTCTCTTCCACCTTGATGTAGTCACTGCTCCTGTTTATATATATTTCCTATATTCGTATAATTCAGGGATTCATATAAGTAGAGATCAAAGTATGTTTGTGTCTGATCAAAGATTTTGCATCTGACTTTTTCACTCACAGAATGTTACTCAGATTAATCTATGTCATTGAGGATATTAGTAGTTCTTTTAATTGCTAAGTAAGTATTCCACTCCATGAATATACCAGCTTTTTTTTTTTTTTCAACTCTGATATTCATGTACATTGGGTTTGTTTCAAGTTTATGGCCAATATATATGAAGCTGCTATGAACATTTTATACAAACCTTGTGTGGGCATATGCATTCATTTCTCTTGGGTATATACCTAGAAGTGTAATTGCTGGGTCATAGGGTTTATAAGAAAATTCTAAATAGCTCTGTAAAGTGTTTATGCCATTTTACATTTCATGCAATAATGTATGAAAGTTTCAGTTGCTATACACCCTTGCTAACACTTGCAACTCTCAGTGTTTTGAATTTTAGCTATTCTGGTGGGTGTGTATCTCATTGTAGTTTTAATTTGCATTTCCTGGATGATTGATGTTGAGTAGCTCTTCAAATTCTTCTTGGTCATTCAGATATCTTATTTTATGAAGTACCTGATGAAATCTTTTACATAGGCATTAATTAGATTGTTTGCCTTTTTTAAAAAATTTAAATTCAATTAGCCAACATATAGTACATCATTAGTTTTTGGTGTAGTGTTCAATGATTCATTAATTGCATATAACACCCAGTGCTCATCAGATCGTGCCCTCCTTCATGCCCATCACCCAATTACCCCATCCCCCCACCTCCCTCCCTTCTGCAACCCTTAGTTTGTTTCCTAGAGTCAAAGTCTCTCATGGTTTGTTTCCCTCTCTGATTTCTTCCCTCAGTTTTCCCTCCCTTCCCTTATGGTCCTCTGCACTATTCCTTATATTCCACATATGAGTGAAACCAAATGAGAATTGTCTTTCTCTGATTGACTTATTTCACTTAGTATAATACCCCTCAGTTCCATCCATGTCAATGTAAATGGTAGGTATTCATCCTTTCTGATGGCTGAGTAATATTCCATTGTATATATGAACCACATCTTCTTTATCCATTCGTCTGTTGAAGGACATCTTGGCTTCTTCCACACTTTGGCTATTATGGACATTGCTGCTATGAACATTGGGGTGCATGTGCCCCTTCTTTTCACTACATCTGTATCTCTGGGGTAAATACCGAGTAGTGCAATTGCTGGGTCACAGATAGCTGCATTTTAAACTTCTTGATTATTGTTTTACAGTTGTTTTTATGTAGTCTGGTAGGAGTCATTTGTTAGATTTATATATTACAAATATTTTCTTTCAATATAGGATTGCTGTTTTACTTTCCTAACAGTCTTTTGATGAGCATGAGTTTTTAATTTTGATAAACTAAAATTTATTATTTTTTCATTTATGGTTAGTGCCTTTTATGTCCTAAGAAATATTTGCCTTCTCCAAGATAGTCTTCCTTGTTTTCTTTTGGAAGCTTTATAGTTTAGCTCCCACATTTAAGTGTTTAGTTTAATTTTTGTGTGTGGTAGGTATGGCTCATTTATTTATTTATGGTTTGTTCCAGCACCCTTTGTTGAAAAGTTTATCCTCTGACTTGCATTGGCCTCTTGGTCAAATATATGTGAGCATATTTCTGGACTGTATGTTGTTTCATTGATCTGAATACCAGTACAAATATCTTAAATACTTTGGCTTTATAGTCTTAAAGCCAGATAGTACAAGTCTCTGATGGGTTTTCTTTGCCTAGTTTAGGTCTAATGCATTTCCATATAAACTTCAGTATCAGGCTTCATTTCTACAAAAATAATTCTGCTGGGATTTGATCTGGATTGTGTTAAATCTATGGTTCCATTTGGAAATGATTGATATTATAAAAATATTGTTTTCTAATCCATGAACATGATATATCTCTTCATTATATAGGTCTTTTAAAATTTCTCTCAGCAGTGTTCTGTTGTTTTCAGTATAACATTTTTGTATTTCTTTTGTTAAATTGGTTCGTAGATATTTGATTTTTTTTGATGCTGTTGTAAATGGCATTATTTAAAAATTTAATTTCCAATTGTTTATTGACAGTATGCAGATATTTATTTGTTTTTCGCATATCCATGTTTAGCCCATGATTTTGCTAAATTCAGTTAGACTAGTAGTTTGTTGATTCCTTGGATTTTCTATATAAACAATGGTGTCATCTGTAGATAAAGACAAATTGCTACTTTCTTTCCAATTTTTATACCTTTATCGTTGTTTGTTTACTTGTTTGTTTCATTGCCTAGGACTTTCAGAACAATGCTGAATAGAAGTGGTGTAAAAATGACCACCATTGTGTTGTTCCTGACTTTAGGGAATATTTCACCATTAAGTGGTCTTTAGCTTTAGGGTTTTGAGGATATCCTTTATGGTCAGTTTGGGAACGTTTTGGTTTCATTTCCAATTGACTGAGAGCTTTTATCCTGAATAGATGTTAAACTTTTTCAGATACTTGGATAAAATAAAACAACAACAGATGAGAAAACAATAAAAGTTATGTATTTCATTGTTTTCTGCCCTTTACTGTTTTCCTCCTTTTCTTTTCTTGAGTTTAATTTTCTCTCCTTTCCCCCCTAGGTTCTTGAAGTGAAGGCTTAGATTGTTGACTTTCAGAACTAAAATTTTTTCTAATTATCCATTTTTTTCCTTCAGATTTTTATTTTAATTCTAGTTAGTTAACATATAGTGTAATATTGATTTCAGGAGTAGAATTTAGTGATACATCACTTACATATAACACCTAGTGCTCATCATAACAAGTGCCCTCCTTAATCCCTATTACCCATTTAGCCCATCCCCCACCCACCTCCCTCCGTCAACCCTCAGCTTGTTCTCTATCATTAAGAGTCTCATGGTTTGCTTCCCTCTCTCTTTTTTTCCTCCCCATATGTTCATCTGTTTTGTTTCTTAAATTCCACATATGAGTGAAATTGTATGGTATTTGTCTTTCTCTGACTTATTTCACTTAGCATAATACACTCTAGCTCCATCCATGTTGTTGCAAATGGCAAGATTTCATTCATTTTGATGGCTGAGTAATATTACACACACACACACACACACACACACACCACACCACACCTTCTTTATCCATTCATCTGTTGATGGGCATTTGGACTCTTTCCATAAATTGGCTATTGTTGATAATGCTACTGTCAACATTGGGGTGCATGTACCCCTTTGAATCTGTATTTTTATATCCTTTGGGTAACTATCTAGTAGTGTAATTGCTGAGTCATAGGGTAGTATTATTTTTAACTTTTTGTGGAACCTCCATACTGTTTCCTAGAGTGGCTGCACCAGTTTGCATTCCCACCAACAGTGTAAGAGGGTTCCCCTTTCTCCACATCCTTGCTAACATCTGTCATTTCCTGTGTTGATAATTTTAACCATTCTGACCAGTGTGAGGTGGTATCTCATTGTGGTTTTGATTTGTGTTTCCCTGATGATGAGTGATGTTGAGCATCTTTTCATGTCTGTTAGCCTTCTGGATGTCCTCTTTGGAAAAACGTCTATTCATGTCTTCTTCCCATTTCTTAACTGGATTATTTGGCTTTGGGGTGTTGAGTTTGATAAATTCTTTATAGATTTTGGATACTAACCATTTATCAGCTAAGTCATTTGCAAATATCTTCTCCCTTTCCATCAGTTGCCTTTTAGTTTTGTTGATTGTTTCCTTCCCTGTGCAGAAGCTTTTTATCTTGATGAGTCCCAATAGTTTGTTTTTGCTTTGGTTTCCCTTGCCTCTGGAGACATGTCTAGCAAGAAGTTGCTAGGGCAAGGTCAGAGAGGTTGCTGCCTGTGTTCTCCAGGATTTTGACCGTTTCCTGTTTCACATTTAGGTCTTCCATCCATTTGGATTTTATTTTTGTGTTGGTGTAAGAAAGTGGTCCAGTTTCATTCTTCTACATGTTGCCGTCCAGTTTTCCCAACACCATTTGTTGAAGAGACCGTCTTTTTTCCATTGGATATTCTTTCCTGCTCTGTTGAAGATTAGTTGACCATATAGCTGTGGGTCCATTTATGGGTTTTCTATTCTGTTCCATTGATCTATGTGTCTGTTTTTGTGCCAGTACTATACTGTCTTGATGACTACAGCTTTGTAACATAGCTTGACGTCTGGAATTGTGATGTCTCCAGCTTTGCTATTCTTTTTTAAAATTACTTTGGCTATTCAGGGTCTTTTCTGGTTCCATACAAATCTTAGGATTGTTTGTTCTAGCTCTGTGAAAAACGCTAGTGGTAATTAATCCATTTAAGGTTACCAGTTTCCCTCTAAGCTCTACATTAGCTGTATCCCATGAATTTTGATTTGTTGTGTTTTCACTCTCATTCATTTAAAAATATTAAAAAATTTTTAGTGCTAGATCTTTGCCTGTGTTATTTAGGAGAATGTTGTTTAATTTCCAAATATTTGGGTTCTAGTAATTTTTTGTTTTGATTTCTACTGTAATTCATTGTAATCAGTGAATTTTTTAATACTATAAGGATGTCATACCATTTTTTTCTGATAATGCAACAAATTATCAGACAGAAATTTGACACTATTCTTGTGATTTTATCCCTAAATGTAATATGATATTTTTTTCTCTGCCTCTTTTAAAGATTTTCTCCTTATTTTTGGCATTTAGTAGTATTAATGTAGTTTCATTATGATCTGCTTAAATGTAGTGGTCTTTGTATTTATTCTGCTTGAGGTTTGTCAAGCTTCTTGAATTTGTGGTTTTATGTTCGTCATCAGTGTTGGAAAAATGTTGGGTGTTATCCTTTCCAGGTATTTATTCTGCCCCTTTCTTCTCCTCTCCTCTTGGGATTTAAAACAAAATATTTGTTATTGTTTCAGAGGTCTCAGGTACTCATCTCCCACCTATGTATTTTTGGGAAAAAAAAAGTTTATCTGTGCTTTAGTTGGGTTTATATTAACCTGTCTTTAGGTTTACTAATCCTTTCTTCTGCTGTGTCCAATATTTTTTTAAAAGTCTATTTAATTATATATATGTATATTTCTGTTTGTTTGTTTATTTTTGTTTTTTGTATCCCTCTTTCTGGAACTCCAGTGACATATATGGTAGACCTTTCTTCCGTGTATCCTATGAATAATTTTTGTATTCTCCTCCCCCATTTCATCTTTCTGTGCTTCATGCTGAATCTTTTGTTTCCAAATTATCTTCCTTTTCACTAATTCTGTAACCTCCCAATTGTATTCTTAGTTTTGTTAATTGTATTTTTAAGCTCTAGAAATTCCATTTAGTGCTTTAAAAAAGAAATCCCAGTTCCTTTATGATATCTTCTAACTTGTCTTTTACTTTATAGAACATATTAGGCATAGTTATTTTAAAGTTTGTTTCTGATAATTCAATTTTCTGAATCTCTGGAAATTCTGATTTTATTGTCATTTCTTTTGTTTACTTGTCTTGTATGTATATATATTTTTAATTATGTGCAAGACAATACATAAAAAACTGTAGAGCTTATTTGAGGGTTAGAATGTTATATTTCTTTAGATAGGGTTTGCTTTTGCCTCTGGAAATTTTGAGGCTATGGACATTAGTAATCCAGGTCACCTTAATGCACCTCAAAAAAATGTATGGTCCATTCTTGAGATGATTTGAGGCTGGTCTCGGGCCCTTTGAGGGTTGGTCTGATTCTGGTTCCCTTTACTCTATGGTATGGCCTTTTGGGACCTCTGCCCACAATCTAGGGAGATTTTTAGGTATCCCATTCCTTGATTGTCCCCAAATTTCAATTTTTGTTCTCCTACTTCAAAGAGTTTGTTGAAGTCTGCTCATCTTGTGGAATTGACCGATAGAGAAATAGACAAAGGAAGAAGCATGGCCTTAAATGCCAATTTCACCTTTTGATGATTCTCCCATTCTGTTCTCGGTTTTTGTTTGTTTGTTTGGTTTTGCTTTTAATTTTGTCCAGTTTTCTAATTGTTCTCACTAAGACAATCAGCTTGAATTAATTTTTCTGTCATTTTTTTGGAAATGGAACCTAAACTCATTCTGTAATATTTTCAAGAGTGGAATGTCAGTCATATATATTTTTTGAGGTCAGCTATATAAGAATATCTTTCTATTTCTTCACACATGAGAGAAAACTGCTTCACTGTGAAAAATATGTAAATATTGCTTCATTGTTTTCTGGCATTTAGAATTATAGAAGACAAATCTTAGACCAGTGTTATTTGTCTATTATAGAAATCCTTTTGGTTGCTCTTAATTCTTGGAGATTTACTTATTAAAAAAACTTTTCTTATATATATATATATATATATATTTTAAGGATTTACTTATTTATTTGAGAGAGAGAGAGAGAAGGGGCAGAGGGAGTGGGAGAGAGAATCTCAAGCAGACTTCACGCTAAGGAAGGGGCCCAACTCAGGGCCCGATCTCACGACCCTGAGGTCATGACCTGAGCTGAAGCCAAGCATTGGAGGCTCAATCGACTGCACCACCCAAGTGCCCCTTTCTTATATATTTTTTATATATGAGTATCTTTTTATTGACTTTTGCCTATAATATTAAGAGTGTTTTCAATCCGGAAATTCAGGTCCTTTTTCAATCTTTTAAAGGAAATTTCTCATTAATGAAATTTTAAATTATTGCTTTTTTCAAATTGTTTTGGTATGTTCCTCAGGAATATCTACAATTCATAGGTTAGATTTTCATTTTCTGTGCTATGTAGCTATTCTAACCACTATTTTCCATATTTTTATCTTGTATGTTCTTAGCTTCTCAGTTTGGTTTACTGTATAACTTACTTGACTTTTACCCCAAATCAGCTCTATTTATTGCTTTGAATTAGGTTTCTAATTTTTCTCTTTTATTTTTAGTTTAATTATACTTAACATATCTCTGTCCAAATTCATTTTTATCTCATTATTTTTTTTTTAAAGATTTTATTTATTTATTTGAGAGAGAGAGAGGATGAGAGAGAGCACATGAGAGGGGGGAGGGCCAGAGGGAGAAGCAGACTCCCTGCCGAGCAGGGAGCCCGATGCGGGACTCGATCCAGGGACTCCAGGATCATGACCTGAGCCGAAGGCAGTCACTTAACCAACTGAGCCATCCAGGCACCCCATTTTTATCTCATTCTGTTAGCTTCCCATCTCACCATGAATTTCTATGACTTTCTACTCCTGTTTTTATAGAGGCTATGTGTTCTCGCATCAAGTTGCAGATGCTATAACACCTATTTTGATTCATAGACTAGATAGTTTTCAGACATGTTTTCTCACAGGCATCAGTATGATATTCTTTCCTTTGAAGTATCTATTTGGTTGGCCCTTTGTTTTTTTCTTTTTAAAATCAATTTTGCTGGTCCTCTTAGTGGCCAAATGAGTCTGAACCATACCCCATAGTGATGCTGTCCTGGACCATGTAGCAGTCAGGTGAGTCTGAACCAGAATTGAAGTCCCATCAGTGGGGACCATCTTGTACCCGGCTTCCATCTCTTCATCCTGAGGGTGCAGAGGTCTGAGCCAGGCCAGGAGTGTTGGGCCTCTTTGACCAGATGCACATGTGTGTTCACCTAAGGGAACCTCATCTGTGTGAATGAGGCTGTGGCCAGGCGACTGGGCCACTGGCCACCCCTGCAGTATCAACTAGATTGTTGTGTGGCCTGATTGCTATGTTCATTCCTTATATGTGCAAAGACTTGAGCCAGGCTGCATGGGTTCCATCCTGGCTCCAGCATGACCTTGTCAAGTTACTTAAGCGTTCTATGCTGGATCTGTGACCTTTGAGGATATGGCCATGGACTTAACTCTGGAAGAGTGGCAGCAGCTTGATTCTGCTTAGAGGACTGTCTTCAGGGACATGATGCTAGAAAAAGATAGGAACCACACATCAGTGGGATGCCCTGTTTCCATGTCAGATGTGATCTTCAAATTGGAGCCAGGAGAAGAGCTGTGGATGATGGCAGAAGGAACACCACCTCCAGGCTAGTCTAGGAGATGACTGGGGAATTGCTAATCAAATAGGAATACACCAAGTATATAAGGAGAGACTTCAGAATCAAGTGAACTGCATCTATGATAAAACACCTACTGAGCAGAAAGGCTATGGATACGAAGGTTTTGCAAACATATTTCATCTCATCTCATTTGCAAACATATTTTATCCCATCAAGACAAAAAACTCCATAAGCATGTCTTAGGTGGAAGGAGTTTAAAAAACTTAGATTTACTTAATTTAGAAGAAAGAACCTTTATGAACTTAGTGGAGATGAAAAATCATTCAGTTATAATTAATTTCAAATAAAGCATGACAAAATTCATACAGGTAAGAAAACCTATGAATGTGGGAATGTGTTTAGTCAGAAGTCCTATCTGATTGGACACCAGAATGTCCATCCAGGAGTCGGAATGTAATGAGTGTGGGAAAGTCCTTACTGATAATAATCCTCTACTAGACACATGAGATCTCATTCAGGTGAGAGACACTATGAATGCAAATTCTGCCAGAAAGCCTTTAGTAGAAAAATGTGCCTCATTATACACCAGAGAATTCAAACTAGAGAGAAACTCTATGAAAGTGAAAATGCCTTCAGTAGTAGTTTTTATCTTAATCAGCATGAGAAAAGTGCGTACTGGTAATAAACCCTATAAATATAATGAATGTGGGAAGCTGTCCTGTCTGTGGTGGGTTGTTACAGCAGCCCTGACAGACTAAGACATCATTACTGCATATAAACTTCAAATCATAAATTACTTTGGCAAGAAGAATTCTGAAATCTTTTTCTCTTCTGAACTTGTGTCAGTTAGGATTCCTTTGTGTTGGAAATGACACAATATTTAAAACTGATTTAACAAAAGGAAGTTTATTGGTACATATCACGGGAAAGTCCAGTATAGCTACTTAAAAGGAAGAAAAAGAGATAATTTGACAACTTGTGAAAAGACTCAATATTGAGTCTTCTGATCCATGAACATGGAGTATCTAACCATTTATTTAGGCCTTGTTTAATTTCTCTCAGCAATGCTTGCTAGTTTTCAGTGTATAGGTCTTATAGATATTTTGTTAAAGATATTTGTAGATACTTTACGGGTTTGGATGCTATTGTAAAGAGTATTTAAAAATTTAATATTCTACTTGTTTATTGCCATTACATAAAAATATAATTGATATTTAAAAAATTATTTTATTATGTTATGTTAATCACCATACATTACATCATTAGTTTTTGATGTAGCGTTCCATGATTCATTGTTTGCATATAACACCCAGTGCTCCATTCAGTACATGCCCTCTTTAATACCCATCACCAGGCTAACCCATCCCCTCATCCCCCCTCCCCTCTAGAACCCACAGTTTGTTTCTCAGAGTCCATAGTCTTTCATGGTTCATCTCCCCCTCCAATTCCCCCCACTTCATTTCTCCCTTCCTAGTATCTTCTTCTTCTTTTTTTTTTTTTTTAACATATAATGTATTATTTGTTTCAGAGGTACAGGTTTGTGATTCAACAGTCTTACACAATTCACAGCGCTCACCATGTGCTATGGTGAGTGCTGAAAATGTAATTGATTTTTGTATTTTGACTTTATATCCAGTGACCTTGCTAAACTCACTTATTAGTTTTTGTAGCTTATTTGTAAGTTTCTTAAGATATTCTGTGTACATGATTATACTCTCTTGCAAATAAATATAATTAAAATTTTTTCTTTTTCCTTACTAATTTGTATGTCTTCCTAATTTGCCTGCCTGCCTTCTTTCCTCCCTCCCTCTCTCCCTTCTTTTCTTCTTTCCTACCTATCCTCCTTCTTTTCTCTCTTTCCTTTTCTCATTGCAGTGGTTCATATTTCCAGTTCAGTGTTGAATAGGAGTGCTACAAGTGGATATCTTTGTTTTCTCCCCTAGTCTCTAGGGGGCATGTATTCAGACTTTCAGCATTAAATCTGATGTTGGTTTTAGGCTTTCCACAGATGCTTTTTATCAGAGTGGGGAAGTTCCTCTCTATTCTTAGTTTACTGAGAGTTTTTATCATGAGTGAATGTCAATTTTAGTCAAATACATTTTCTTCTATTAAGATGATCATATGACTTCTTTCCTTTATTTTGTTAATATGGTAAATTACATTGCTTTGCTTTGCATTGTGAATTCAACCTTATATTACCTGGGCTAAGTTCCATATTGTCAGCTTTATTATGTTGCCAGATTCAGTTTGCTAGTTTTTGTTAAGTTTTCTTGCTCCTACACTTATGAGGGACATTGACCTAGTTTTCTTTTATTATAATTGTCATCTGGTTTTGTTTACAGAATGATGCTGACCTCATAAAATGAGTTGGGAAGAATTTCCTCCTGTTCTATTTTCTGAAAGAGTTTTTGTAGAATTTGTATTATTTATTCCTTAAATAATTAATAGAATTCACTGGTGAATCCATATGGACTTGGGGTTTTCTCTTTAGGAAGGTTTCACATTATCAATTCAATTTAATGTTATGGGGCGTTTAAGTTTTCAACTTTTTATTCAGTCATATTTATAATTTTGTAATCTGTTTTTTGAGGAATAAACGATTTATGCATTTTGTCTAACTTGCCAAATTTATTGGCATATCTATAGGATCTGTGGTGATGCCCTACCTTTCACTCTTGATACTGGTAATTTGTTTTTTTCTCTGTTTTTTTTTTTTTTTTAATTCATCAGGCTAGCTAGGTGGCTTATCAATTTTATTGGACTTTCCAAAGATCCAGCACTTGGTTTTATGATTTTTCTCTATTGGTTTCTTGTTTTCAGTTTCATTGATTTCTGCTTCTGTCTTTATTATTCCTTCTATTAACATTGAGTTTAACATGTTCTTTTTCTGTCTTACTAAGATAGAAGCATAAATTGTTTATTTTGGACTTTTTATATTATCTAATTTAATAATTTAAAGCCATAAATTTATCTTTAAGCATTGTTTAGTTTCATCCCACAAATTTGATATGCTGTGCTTTCATTGTATTTCAATACAGAATATTTTCTAATATTCCTTATGATTTTTCCTTTGATTTGTGGGTTGTTTAGGAGTGTGTTTGTTTAAGTGCACAAATATTTTTTATTTTCAAGATACTTTTTATTCATTTCTAGTTTAATTTCACTGTGGTCAGGCAATGTACTCTATGATTTCATTCCATCTAAATTTTTGAACCTTATTTTATGGACCAGAATATTGTCTCAAGACTGAGAGGATTGATGAAATTTACAACACTAATTATGGATTTATTTCTCTTTCAGTTCTGTCAGTTTTGCTTCATTTAATTTGAAACTCTATCATTAGATGCGCACATATTTATGATTGATATGTCATTTTGATGAATTGACTCATCATGAAATATTCTTCTTTATTATTGGTAATATTCTTTGTTCTGGAGTCTACTTGTCTCATATTTATGTAGACACTCCAGCTTTCTTGTAATTAGCATTATATTAGTGTGGTGTAACTTTTTCTGTTTACTCTTTTAAAAAATATTTATTTATTTGAGTAATCTCTACACCCAGTGTGGGGCTCACAACCACAAGATCAAGAGTTGTATGCTTTTCTGACTGAGCCAGCCAGGCGCCCCTCTGTTTACTTTTAACTTATCTATCTTTATATTTCAAGTGTGTTTCTCAAAGCAGCCTATATTTTGGTAATGGTTTTTGAAAAAGTTAAATCCTTTTTAACAATCTCTGCCTTTTAGACCATTTACATGCCATGTAATTATTGTTTAGGCCATTTACATTTAATGTAATTACAGATATGGTTGGGCTTACGTCTCTCATCTTACACTTGTTTTCTATTTGTCCCAATTATTCCTTGTTCATTTCTTTTTATTACCTTGTCTTCTTTTTGGTTAATTGTTTTTAGTATTCCATTTTATCTCTGTATTGAATTATTAGCTATACCATTTTAAGAAGAATTGCTCTAGGGGCGCCTGGGTGGCTCAGTTGGTTAAGCAACTGCCTTCGGCTCAGGTCATGATCCTGGAGTCCCGGGATCGAGTCCCGCATCGGGCTCCCTGCTCGGCAGGGAGTCTGCTTCTCCCTCTGACCCTCCTCCCTCTCATGCTCTCTGTATCTCATTCTCTCTGTCTCAAATAAATAAATAAAATCTTAAAAAAAAAAAAAAAAAAGAAGAATTGCTCTAGGGTTTACAATATGTACCTTTAACTTCACAGTCTACCTTCAAATAATATTATACTAGTTTACATGTAATATAAGAACCCCGTGCATTTTCATTTCCTCCCTCCCATCCTTTTTTGTTCTTGTTATCAAATATTGACTTCTATATATATTATTAGTCTCACAATACATGGCTGTTCTTGTTTTAAACAGAAAATCATTTTTAACAATACGTAAATATAGGTAGAAAGTCTTTTGTGGTTATTCACATGTGCATAACTACCATGTGCAGAACTTTATGCCTTTGTGTAGGTTCTAGCTTCCATCTGATATCATTTTCCTTCAGCCTTCCTTCAACATTTCTTGTTGTGGAGCTCAGCTGGCAATGAATTCTCTTATCTTGTGTTTGTCTTCAAATAGTCTTTTATTTCATATTCATTTTTGAAGGATATTTTCACTGGGTATAGAATTATAGGTTGACAGTTTTTTTCTTTCAGCCTATTAAAGATGTCGTTCCATTGTCTTCTGGCTTGCATTGTTTGTGACGAGAAATCAGCGATCATTCTTATCTTTGTTCCCCTGTAAGTAATGTGTCTTTTTTTCCTGGTTGCTTTTAAGATTTTCTCTTTATCATGGTTTTTCATCAATTTGATTATGATGAGTTTTAGTGTGATTTTCTTTGCTTTTATTTTGCCTAAGATTCATTGAGCTTCTTGGATCTGTGGGCTTATAGTTTTTAATCAAATTTGATAAATTTTGTCATTGTTTTTTCAAATATCTCCCTCCTCCCCCTTTCGCTCCTTTTGGACTTTTAACCAGATGTGCTTTATACTGCCTAATATTTTCCCACAGCTCACTGAAGCTCTGTTTGTTTTTCTTCCAGTACTTCAGTTTTAGTAGTTTCTGCTGTTACGTCTTCTAATTCACTGATCTTTCCCTATGCATTGTCTAATCTGCTGTTAAGCCCATTCAGTGAATTTTCCATGTTCTATATCATATTTTTAATTTTAGAAATCCCATTTGGTTCTTTTATCTTTCATCTCTATTCTCATTGTGTAATGTTTTCTTTGAATATAATAGCTGTTTTTAAGTCCTTGTTTGCTAATCACCTCATCTCTATAATTTCTGGGTTTATTTCTATTGGTCAGTTTTTTTTTTTTCCTGATTATGGGTAACATTTTCCTCCTTTTTCAAATATCGAATAATTTTTTACTGGATGCTGGACTTCATGAGTATTACATTATTGAGTATCTGGATTTTGTTGTCTTCCATTATAGTGTTTCAGGGTTTGTTTTGGCCGTCAAGTTACTGGTAGATCACCTTGACCCTTTTAGGGCTTGATCTTATCCTTTGTTAGGGTGAGCCTGGAATAGCCTTTTCCCTAATGTTAGTTTAGCCCTACTGCTAAGGTATGACTTCCTAGAGTCTCTACTGAATGTCCCAGGTTTTCACTGAGTTCCCTTCACTCTGGTTGGTTGGATCTTGAATATCTCTCAGGCCTGTATGAAATGTAGGAATTATTCTGCTTACAGATCCTCCATAGTTGTTCTCTATGCAGCCTATGGAATTTTGTCTTATACATGTTCTGCTTATTATAAAGCCAAAGACCTAAAAGGATTCTTAGATTTCTGGAGCTCTTTCTTTGCATAACTCCCTCTTCTTTGGTATACTACCCAGCAAATATAAGCCACCTTGCCTCTTTAAACTCCAGTTTTTGTCCCCTCAATTCAGTGAAACCACCCTACTGTGCTTATCTTTCTCCTTCCACATCCAAGATCTGGAAATTGCTTCCAGGAAGAAAGCCAGGGTGATTATAGGATTGACTGTATTGTTTCTCTTCTCTCAAGGATCATTGTCCTACAGTACATAGTCCAATTTCTGAAAACAGTTGTTTTGTATATATTTTCCAGTTTTCTAGTTGTTTATGATGGGAGGGCAAGTCTAATACCAGTTACCTTGTTGTAGTTGGAAGCAGATTTATTGTCTGCCATATTTTTACATTATATATATTTTTTGTTTTTATTTTTAAATGAAGGGAGCTCTATTGTGACTATATTTGCCATATGGTAAGATATGTAGATTGATCCTATATCTGAATCAATTGTAGTGATTTTCCCAATTACAAATACCTGTTCTCTACCCTTAAAGATTTTGATTTGGCAGATTTAACATGAGTTTCAGGTATCATATTTTTGAAATCTTGACAAGTGATTTTTTGATACATAAGAAAAGCTAAGAACCCTTCTTCTGGTAAGTTTAAATCTAGTGTGGCTTTAGTGAACTTATGAGGTATCCTACAATCTATTCTTAACTCAGTGACATTCTGTAAAAATGAAATAAAATATTAGAGGACTAGGACCTCCTGGATATCCCCATCATCTACATATAAAGCATTAATTTCTGGCAAAGCAGGAGACTTTAGAGCCCTGATCAAGAGCTATGGCTGTTGTACATTCTTATTTCCTTGTGCCTTTGCCATAGCAGTTGTTATATATCTTGAATATTACTTCTATCTATAAGTGTCAAGACTTCTTAATATTTATAAAGTGATCTGCAAATATTCTCATAATACAGGGATTCAGTAATGGTTAGCAGATTTTGTCTTGTGTGCCAACTCTGTTTTATTAGTGGTAACTTTCTGGAGCTCTGTGTTGAGAAGGATTCTAAGGTCAGTTCTGGACTCAGCAGGAAGGAATGCTCTTATGGATTAGTGATATCTGTCATGAGTTTGGAATTGGAGGAAAGAGACTCATGTCCCATGTATTTGCAATTCCTATACTGGTTAAAGGCAGTCTTTTTTTCTAGGTTTCTCTAATTACACAAGAAAACTTGTTGCTACTCTCTATATTCATCTTGACTTTTCCACATATAGGAAACATTTTATAGTTATGGAATGCCTGTATTCAAATTATTTCTTCATTTATCCATTCCTTACTGATTTCTCTAAAAATATAATCTCTAAAAATTCTCTCTAAAATACATAATCTCTAAAAATATAATCAATATGATAGTGTGTTTTTAGAGTAGTGGTTTTTGGTCTGTACTTCTCGTCTTCTTTTAAAATAAATTGACCCATTGTGTATTTTTTAAAGTCAATGGCTCTATTGGCCTTATTTTCCTAAATTTCAAATCAGACACATAATCTTATATGTGGTCTAACCATAGGCTAAAAGATTTGAAGTTCGAACACCCCTGGACAGAAAACTTTATATGGCCTAGGATATTAATAATAAATGTTTTTGAATTATAATTGGACATATAACTAAGTAAGAATATCCTCTCATTTGCAAATTCTAGTATATTAGGCCAGTCATAGTCCTATAAGATTAGAATTTGGCAATTTAGAAAATTTTCCTACTTTCAAACATGTAATTTTATTGCATTTTTAAATGATGGAGTATTGTTAGCTAAGTGCTTTGGACTACTGAATCATCTAAATGAGGATAATTACTTGTGTGACTTTTATTCTGATCTATCCCAGATCCCTTGGTCTTATCCTCATTCTGTGTGCATACTATGTTAAGGAGAGGGTATTAGCAAATTAGCAGAGGTTAGTCTGTGGGTCACAGTCTGTGGTGTGAGAGATATATTTCATTTGGGCAAGAAATTCATCTTTCCAGTCTCCACATTTGATGAGAATGGGACGGGACATAGAATAGTGGCAGTTACCTTACCATTCATTTCAGTTATTATGAGTTTGAAATACTTCTTGGATCCAGAAATCTAGGATGTTCAGCTTAGTATGTACTACAATGAAAAGAGCACTGTTGAGAACCAAGAGATAGAGGTTCTTGTCTCAGCTTGTCATTTACTAACTCTGTGACCATAATGAGCTACTTAACCTTTGTAACTTTCACTTACTCATATATGAAATGAGATTAATAATCTGCTGTACCTATTCTGCAGAGTTGTTGGCAGGATGAAGTGAAACCATAGATATGTAAAAACGTTGCACAACTTTCTAATAGTATATCATTGCAAGGTAATATTATGGTACTGTGTATGCCACCTTATACTAGCTTGTCTCTGCCCGTGGGAAAATAGATGGAGCTGTGATATCTTTGTTCAATTTTTAAATTTGTCATAGATTTAAAAAATGATTATCTTAGGAAGCCTGATGATGGTTCTACTTAGGAAGAAGAAACCTAGTGTAATATCTGCTACACTTTTAGTAGGGCACTAATAACTTCAATGAGGAGTATTCATCAGCTATTCTTGCTTTACAGCTTGGAATCCAATCCACTGCCAGCACATTGAATGCCACAACGCAATTAACAAGCCAGCTGTGAAGGTACTGTTTTATTAGACCTGGTGCCATATTGTATTGTCAGTGGTCAGGAACAAATTGCTGAATGTAATGGAGAAGATTGCATCGTTCTCTGTAAAGCAGAGGCCTGTGCTCTGTAGTAAACTCAAGGACCTCCATGTTCAATCTGATTGTACTTTGGTGGATTGGTTCAGGACAGAGAAATGAATAGTGGTGACTGAAGGTTTGGCTGTGAGTTCATGGTCAAGTGCTGTGTAGCAATGAGAATTATCAGAATAATCCTGGTAAAACACGTAGTCCTTACTTGGCTTCTATCTGAGTTAATAAACTCAGGGAAATGTACTTTGCCTCTGTTTCACTCATTTCAGATTATGAGTGTTTAGTATATGACTGCGAAATCAAGAGTCATATGACCCAAATAGATAAAATTGTTAAGTCTTGGCTGAGATCACAGATAATCACTTAACCAAGATGACTGAGAGGTAGTTGGGCAGCGAACACATGGAAAGGTATGTTAGAGGTAAGGGAACAGTGGTTTAGAGAGGCCAAGACACTTTCCTAAGTCAGAACCAGGTACCTTGACTCTCAGCCTTATTCTTTTTCTACCATCACAAATTTCCCTGTCTTGTTACAACCCTGAATTTTTAAATTTGAATGTTAAGAAAAATGATCACACCTTTTAACAAAATTACTTATGGTATATTTGTTGGATACAATACTTGGCTGGAGAGACCTGTGCCTGGATTTGCAAAGATTAATTTTTTATACTGTGAAGAGTGAGAGTTATGCCAAGTCATTAGAGTTCACAGATACTTTTTAGAACCTAGTGTCCTGGGAGTTTGCCTCCCTTCTTCTATAGACAGGAAGACTACCAAATACCAAAGATTACCAAATAACAGATACATAATAGTATCATTTTATAGAAACAGAGTAGAAGAGGTAAAATGAGATATAAGAAATATAAATATAAATCCCAAAATGTGTTTCATATACCAGAAATGTCAGAGGAGTGCCAATAATAACATTGTCATCCAGATGTATCTTACTAGCAGAGGACCTTTTTGTATTATTATGTTTCATCTCTGCTTTTGATAAAGGCAAATTGAATGAATTTATGTTGAGAAAGAGCAAGTGAGGGTAACCCACCAGTGGAGGCAGAGTCTCACCCATTCAGCTATGAGCACCCCTCCTCTGAACTTCCACAGACATTTGGGATTCAAAGGTACTTTTCTTTGGTGCGAGGACATTTTGAGCTATACACATGTTGCGTTCATATATTATCCATGGTTTTTAGCTTAATTCTTCAGGTGGTGAGAATTGTGCAGCTCTCTTACTTTAGTTTCTTTATCTGTCCTTTCCTCTTTCTGCTTATGTTACAATGCCCTCTTTTGGTTCACTCAGACATCAGCAGAAAAGGGAGGTACTTTTTGTTTGATTTTTCCACTTATTTTATTTTATTTTTTTTTTAAAGATTTTATTTATTTATTTGACACAGAGAGAGAAAGCACAAGTAAGCAGAGAGGCAGGCAGAGAGAGAGGGAGAAGCAGGCTCTCCACCGAGCAGGAGCCGGACGTGGGGCTCGATCCCAGGACCCTGGGATCATGACCCGAGCCGAAAGCAGCCGCTTAACCGACTGAGCCACCCAGGCGCCCCTTTTTTCTTTGATCTTATGTCAGGCTGCATTCTCAGGAGTCCTCTGACTTCATGATTAGTAATGATTTTTGGTTTTCCACTCCCAAAAGTCATCACAAATTAGATTTTCTCCCTCTCTTCTAGGCAAACAGCTTAGTCCACCCCTCTGACTGGGCTTTGCTCTGCTTATAGGCCGTTCCCTGTAGCCAGTCCTGCAGGACAGGCCAAACCATCCTACTTTCTGTCTCATTTTTAGGTGAGGTGAAATTCACAATAACGTAAGTTTAATCATTTTAAAGTGAATGATTCAATGGCATTTAGCATATTCACAATGCTGTGCGACCACCACCTCTATCTAGTTCCTAAACATTTTTATTAGCACCCCCACAAATTTTATTTTCTGAACTCCAGCGTTCCTAAAGAGTTTTCTTTTGTATTTTTACTCTGCTTCCCTGGAAAGGTAACATTCTTGTTAGTGCTTCCTGTGCTGGGCCTGTTTTTGCAGAACAACAGATCTGGCTCAGTATTGTTTTTTCATTGCAATATGAGCACTCCCCAAACCCAGGTAGGTATGACTATGTGACATATAGGTTGAGGGCACCCAACATCCAGATACTTACAGAATAATGTTAAATGAAAAGGAAGTCATCCTTTATAGTATGATGCCAGTTTAATTTAAAAATCACATATATGTATATTTATATTCGTATTCATGCTCATCAGAATGTTATTAGTGGTTGCATTGAGATGGCGGGTTAATGAATTTCTCCATTTTCCTAAGCCTCTACATTGGGCATAATTATATTTATAAATGGAAAATAACTATTTTTTTAATGCAGCAGTCAGATATGAACATGTTAATATAGATGTAAACTGACTTGTTCAGAGTAAAGACAGTTGACCTTAATGTCCACAAATGTTATGGGTCATGTGAACTAATTCATTTAACATGTCAGAGGTCACCTAGTTAATCTATAATGATTATAGTTCGGACAGCATAGGAATTTTTCCCTTTGAGTGGAATGAAAAATATCTTTACCTGATGGGAGTATCAATAACTCATTAGAAATGAAAGTGAAGTAACTATATTGAAGAACAGGTCTATGTTGGACACATGGGAAAGACTCAGGGAAAATGGATTTATCCTCACAAAAAGCGTACTGTCTCCATATTTGTGAACTTTTACCACTAGGCAGTCATGATTTGCCAAATAGAAAAGTATTATCTATGTTTGTTGCAATACACTGCAAAAACGTACTTTTTTAGGCAAGAGCCAAAAGCTGCGACAGGATTCAAAATGAAAAGGTGTTAGAATTAGAGTTCATTATATTACACTCTGCTTTTGGTTTTATTTGGTTCTGTTTGCAGATCAATTTATGAAATACTTTAGAGCTCAGATAATTATCTAACACAGGAGTCAGCAAACTATGGCCCACAGCCAAATCTGGCCTGCTGACTGTTTTGTAAATAAAGTTTTATTGGAACACAGCTGTGCTCACTTGTTTACGTATTGTCTATGGCTGCTTTCATGGTACAACAGCAGAGTTGAGTAGTTGTGACAGAGAACATATGTTCCACAAAGCCTGAACTATTTACTTTCTGGTCATTTACAGAAAGTTTGCTAGCCCCTCATGTAACACACCAAAAAGTAGTTATTCATTGCATCAAAGGAAGCTTGAAACTTATCTAAGGAAAATTTTCACACTGGGCCTTTAGCATGAGGGAATATATAATTTATAGATTTTGATGGTATAACGATTGAAATTAAGGAATTCCAACTCTTGTTCCCCCATCATTGAAACTCTTCAGGGTTGTCCTTGCTCAGCAGCACATATACTAAAATTGGAATGATACAGAGAAGATCCGTAGGGCCCCTGCACAAGGTTGACACGTGAAACTCTTCAGGGTTTTAACTTTAAATGACAGTCTGTTTGGGTTACAAGTTTGGTTCATTTTTTTTCCCTAATCAGTAAAAACACCTAAGGAAAAGGCAGAGTGGAGTTCTAGAAGAATCTGTGTCCTAGGCATATTAACTGCACAATCAGCTGTAGCATAGATTGATTATTTCTTGAAGGACGGGAACAGAATTCAGAATGACTTTGCTAACTCATTGAAATTTAACCTGATGCAATGTACAAGATTCAGCTAGTTGTGTTCACTTGATTTTAAACATCCAGATATTTGAAATATCCTGATGATCAACAGCAAAGCGAACACTTTTCATCTCTGTGCCTTGGCTAATGAAAACTCAGCCATAACTAATCCAAAATTGAATAGGGCACGGCAGGGTTAAATGAACCACAAGTCATATGTGGAAGGAAAAAATGCCTGAAAATGTGACATTGGATGATTGATATAGAACTTAGATTCCAGAGTAAGAAAAGCAAATCACTTAGTGTTAGATTTCACGTGAAATTTTTTGAATTGAGGTTTCTTTTAAGAAGGAAAATGCTCTACTGCCAGAATTTTGGTAACAATTATGATTTTTCAATTTTAATATATTTTCCTCTTCCTAAAGAGAGATTGCTGTGTTTACCACTTTCAAACAGGAATGAATGTGTGAGGCAATTCCAGCCACTGTTGAACAAGATTTTTTCTCTTTGTGGAATGAGGGTGGATTTGTTGACCCTATTTGTTACTTAATTGCAGATAACAGGAGAAATGAAAAACCACAATAGGCACACTTAAGTCCAGTGTGGACTCATCAGCCAGTGCAAGAAAAGCAGCTATAGGTTAAGTAGGTTTTACTAAAAAATACTTATTCCACTTTGCTTTTGAAAATTTGTCACAATCAAAACCTTTGCGTTCTCAATACAGGGGATGTGATAAACAGGACAGGAGAGTTCATTCTGCCTTTTCATGTGTTTCAGATGTGTATAGATCCTTCCCTGTCAGTAGCTCTGGGGGATAAACCACCCCCATTGTATCTCTGTGAAGAATGCAGCCAGAGGATCGCAGGGTAGGTATATGAGTCCTCCAAGAAAGGGAAATAGGGCCACAACAGAAGATAAGAAAAATTAGTTGTACTTAAATTGGTTACATTACTCACATTTCCCACTAGCCCTTTTGGTTTTGAAAGGTTACTTTGTCAGATATTTGACATATAGCAAACTTTCATTTGGGAGATTTCAGCTTTGAGAATTTGCAGTATTTCTCTCCATGCGATAAGAGAAAGCAATTCCATGTAATAAAACAGCTCCAATTTTCAAATGACCCTGCTAAAAAAGGCCACAGAGAAAAATGAAAGAAAACCATGGCTTTCAAACATGACGTGTAATTCAAATGGGTTCTCTCTGCTTGTTAGTTTCATAGAATCACACTCAGTGTTGTACAAATCATGCTGTACTTTGGTTCGCTTAATTAGCATCTGGAAAGTATCATTTAAAGATAACTGAATATGATGAAATGCCTATAATTTATAATTTAGCTGAAATGCATTAGACATTTTAAAAGTTTATTATGATAGTGCTCTTAATTACATTTCCTTTCTATTGAAAGCCTTCTAGCAATAGCATGCAGCTTATAAACATTCATGTGGAAGGGTAACATTGCAAAGAAGCTCAAAAATGAATTTTGTTTTTCTTTATAGGGACCACAGTGAATGGTTGATTGATGTTCTTCTGCCACAAGGTATGGTTTACTTCAGAAAGGATGAATAATAAGTGATCATGACTAACCGTGTGGTTGGTTTGTCTCCTTTTGTACTGTATTATTTTACAAAGATAGTAACCAAAGTATTACATTCTATGAATAGTCATTGATATGAAGCATTATATCAGTGTCTTGCTTATACCCACACATTTGGAAGGAAGAGGTATCATCTCATCCAAAATTAAGAGTAGATGTTGGAATTAGGATTCTGTATGATGGAAGCCTTGCTGAATTATGTCTTAAGAGATTTTCTGTATATATAACAGGCATTGCCAATGAATGGTGTTTGCTGTGCCAGGTCAGAAAGAGAATAGAGAACATGAGCGGGAAGAACACTGAATAATAGGTCTTTCTCCTACCACTACTAATAGCTCTGTGTTTTAGGGAAAATCATTTAATTTTTTGGAGGCTCAGTCTCTCCAGTAAAATGGGTATAAAGTATATGGGACTCATCTCAATGAAAAGATGGGATGGTGTGATGCTCGTAGTTTGTTAGAGTTCTGAAAGCTATGTCGGATAAGTTGGCGGGTCCCAGACAGAGCATTCCTTTACCCATCTGGAAGCAGATATTCTGGCCGCTTAATTGGAGGCTGAAGTGACCAGGGGAAGTATTCAGGAAAGCAGAGGAAAGATGAAGGTGAGAGAAGCTGGGGACGTACTGGGCAAAGTTCAGGCACACAGGAGGAACCTGATATATAACTTCAGAGATAGATAATAAAAGAAGACTTTCTACGAAAGGCCATATTTAAAAAGAAATGTAAAAACCTTATGTTAACTAAATTCTGTGAACATTAAAAAAATGTAAGGCAATTTTCTTGATGATAATTACACTATTTCTTTGTAGTCCTAACTTTTTAAAAAAATATTTTATTTATTTATTTGAGAAAGAGAGAGAGAGAACACATGAGCAGGGAGGAGGGGCAGAGGGAGAGGGAGAAGCAGACTCCCCACTGAGCAGGGAGCCCGATGACTTGGGGCTGGATCCCAGGACCCTGAGATCGTGACTTGAGCTGAAGGCAGACACTTAACCAACTGAGCCACCCAGGCCTCCCCAGTGGTCTAACTTTTAGTATTAGGTCATCTCAACCTTAAGAAATAAATTAGTTTAGTGAGTGCTTTCCATCTGTAAAATGGATCAGTAATGTCAGCCTCTAGATCCTTCAAAGAGTCATTCTGAAAAATTTCATAAGAATATCTGTAAAAAGATCTAGGCTTATATGGGTAAAGGTAAATTTTTCCCCCTTAAATTAGGCTACCCTGTTAATGAACTTCCAGTGTTTTGAGGTGAAGCCCATAGTCAGGTTCTAAACTACATTTTATTTTATTTTTTAAAAGATTTTATTTATTTATGTGAGAAAGAGAGAATGAGAGAGAGAGAGAGAGAGCGTGAGAGGGGGGAGGGTCAGAGGGAGAAGCAGACTCCCTGCTGAGCAGGGATTCCGATGCGGGACTCGATCCTGGGACCCCAGGATCATGACCTGAGCCGAAGTCAGTCACTTAACCAACTGAGCCACCCAGGCACCCCTAAGCTACATTTTAAAATATCAGATATGTTGCTGAATTCTGGTCACCTTCTCCAGATGATGTTCATCTCTGGAAGAAAACTTACAGTAACTTTTAATTATTTCTCTAGAGATGTGACACTAACCTCAGGTTAAGACAAACTCTAAGATATCAAACTGTTAAATGACCATTAATTATACAAAACCAGAGTTTTAAAATTCTTTGATTTGGCATCCACTAATTCATAATTTCCAGATACTTTGGGAGACCTTTACCTTTGACCTTTTTAATAAATTGTAACATAGACTATACTGTAAGTATGCGTTAGTTCGTTTTTTGAACACTTACTATTTCAGGGGGAATGTTAACATATTCTTGGAAAAATTATTTTCAGGTACTCTCCAGCGTCAGTTTTCATGGAAATACTTGGTATGCCCACTAAAAAGCGTATGTATCCATTTGTTAAGGTCAATCCTGAAGTAGACCATAGTTTGACAGCCTTACTCCAACTGGCCAGTTGGGTTTGAAAATTGCTTTCTCTGAAATGAGCATGCAGCTGGTTTTACACTAGTTAAGGACTGATATAAATCAATAGTTCAAGTCTGAGTAATCCAAATTAGTAAGTTTTTTTCTACAGTTTTGAAATAGCAAATCATCTCCATGGTGAAGCTCTAAATATATCACATCAACTCAGTGTCATGGTGTAACAGAAGAGCAATAAACAGGGAATCCAGAGGCATTATCTTGAAATCTGCCTTTGATAGCCTGTGTGATGCTCGAGAAGTCATGCAAAGGGGCACCTGGGTGGCTTAGTCGGTTAAGTGTCTGCCTTAGGCTCAGGTCATGATCCCAGGGTCCTGGGATCAAAGAGTCCTGCATCAGACTCCTTGCTCAGCAGGGAGCCTGCTTCTCCCTCTGCCTGCAGCTCTCCCTGCTTGTGCTCTCTCTCTCTCTCTCTGGCAAATAAATAAATAAAATCTTTTAAAAAAAAGTCATACAAATCTCAATTTTGTTCTGTCAAACAAGGAGATGAGATTAATGTTATTTTGCTTTGGTTTTGACATGATCTGAATTCTAAGTCATGTCCCAGGAGGTTGAATTACTTGTAAGAACAGGTGAAGTATTTGTAGCATGCAGGTGTTCCTGACCTCATCAAACATAGGTAGATGACCATTAATAAGACAGGAGAGAAGCTATTTGGGCTAAGTCTAGAGGTTGTGTTACTAAGCTTGTTTTTACCCCCTTTGTGGCTGCCCTTATTTAAAATGGGCTGTCTTTCTTTGTTGATATGTTGTGTACCTTCCCCTTACAGCTGAAATATCTGCTATATGTCAGAAGAAGGTAAGAGCAAACCATCTGTGTGGTGGGGCATGATTTGCTGTGTGTATGTAAATTTATTCATTGACATCTGCCTCATTTCTGCCCCCTGGTTTCCCAGTATGTACATGTCACTGTATTCGCGAAGGGGGAAAAGAGGTAATTTAGCATGCAAGATTGCTGTGTCCGAATGGTCTCTGTTTTCATTTCTGCTTTTGCTCACCCATCTTATGCACAGTGTTTTTGATAAGTAATCTGAAATGAAAGCATATGTGTGACTCTTAATTACAAAAAGCTTTGAATGACCATGCAGGGCATGCAACATAACTTTGGTAAAGGATGTATCTTGTATGCTCAAAAATCTTTCTTGTTTGAAGTAGAGGGTAAATAGTTCGATACATGTGTGTCAAACATACTCAGACTGACTATGTATGGCAAATATTCATGTATATGTAAGCTGAAATGTATCTCTAGTTAAAGATTCCACCTTCAGATTTCCTTTAGCCACTTTTCATGACAGTTTACCTAAGCCATTTCCATCCTCTTTTCTTGTTCTAGTTGTTGAAAAGTACTAGACAAGGTAGTGTGGTGCCATACAAAGAACTTTGGGTTAGTTGGTTGAAACATTTGGTTTCTGGCCCGCTCTGTCCCCGTCTACCTATGAGACCATATACAAGTCATTTAAACGTTTTAGGACTTGGTCGTGAGTGCATACAGTCAACTGGTGGGTAGTCTAGGGGTTGGCTGGTCCCAGATGACCTCACTCCCATGTCTGGGGCCATAGCTGGGACAGCTGGAATGACACCTGGATAACAGGGGTGTCTGGCTCTCCCTCTTGCCATTTGGGGTCTCATCCTCCAGGGGGCGAGGCTGGATTTGTTCACAAGGCAGCAGTGTTTGGAGTGAATGAGATTTACTGAATTGCAAGGCCTTTTGAGACTGAAGCTCCTAAGTCACATGACTTCTGCTGCATTCCACAGGTCAAAGCAAGTCCCCAGGCCAGCCCAGATTCAAGGAGAGGGGAAATAGACTTCTCCCCTTTATAGAAGGAGTGACAAGAATTCTGTGGTCACATTTAATCTATCATCATCCACCCTCTGGCCATAATTACTTACATTTCTTCCACATGTAAAATACTTCCACCACCTTACAAGGCCTCCTATAGTCGTAAATCTATTTATGGCTTCAGTTCATCATCCTGTGTCCTGCATATGGTCTGGTCCCTGATGAAACTCCTTGGGTGCAAATTCTCTTGATCCAGAGACTGTGAACTAAAAAGACAAGTTATCTGCCCCCTTCCCCGCCACACCCTACACATGATGGTCAGATAGGGACAGGATAAGAACCGTGGACCTCCGTTCAGAAGAAAGGGAAGCACATTGCTGTCAGCAGATGATAGCAGTTCCAGCCATGAACACGTCAATGGTTCTTCGTGTCCAGGGACGGCGAATGTACCTTGACTGGGATCTGGCTCTACTTCCTGGGAGTAGTTCCCTAATCCATTGTTGTTCTCCTGAATTCTTTGCTCTACTCTCTGAGACATCTTTCTTTTCCAAGAAGAAATAGTCCAATGTTCCAGCTGAGGGACTATCTTAGCTTGTCCCTTGCATGTAGTCCCATAGACTTCCTTTCATGTTGAACCGTGTCTGTCCCCTTTAGTCTAAGTTGGTGGCCCTTTTGTTAGTAAGACTTACTGTAAAACTCTGGGTTTTCAGTAAATCTCATTGGAGTTCAGTGCCCCCAAAGCCACATCTGTAATTCTTTTGGGGACAGTCCTTTCTATACTTTGGGCGTTTCGGTCTACCCTTAAAATTACTAGAAGCTCTGTTCTAGCTGAAAGGCTCAACGAGGCATCACCTTCTATCCTTCTGAAGTTTTAGCAAAGGATCGTGCAGCCAGTCAGCATACTTTTGATTTTTATCCTGAGGCTATTTCCTACTTTGAAAATCGTTTATAAGCCAGAGAGACAAGGGTGAGAAACAGTTTTATATTCTGAATGAGCATGTCTTTGCTGTAGTGGTATAACCTAATATATTTGACACCATAGTGGATCCTTTTTTAAACACTGCCCTTTTTATGGCAAAAATATTTTTAGTAATAAGCTTCGACTTAGCACGTTTTTATTATCCTTTAATAGATGTTGTATTTTATATTTGGAGAACATTCATTAAGTTCACAATGGTTCAGAATTGTTTGAGCTTGCTTTGGGTACAGTTTGTGTCGGCCTCTTTTGAAGGACATATTCCTACATTCGAACAGTGCGTTTGAAATAAGCATCAAACTTGTAAAGGCAAAGAGACAGACTTTGATTTATTTCAGTTCTGTCATTCTATGAGCCAGGTTGGAGTTATTTTTTTATGTTTAAAATTCAAAGCAGTAAAACAGAATGGCTGGGGAAAACCATGCTCAGTGAAATCTGAATCTAAGGAAAGTCTCTCTAGTTTGCTTTTGAAAGGAATGCATATAGCTGAGTCTGCATGGATTGAGGACTGACTGTGGCTTGGGAATACGTTATTAAAACTTAGTGGGAACCACAACAATGGTTTAGAGCTTGAATCAACCAAAGGTTATTTTGGGGCAAAGTATTTTATTGCTGATACTACTTAGAATTGATGGTACATGGTGATAAAGCAGGTTGACTCTTAGTTGGTGTTCCAGATGCTAGTATATGCAGTATATCTAGATAACTACATCAGAAATCACTCAAAATGTGGCAGCATTAAACAACAACAACTTAATGACGCTCATCGAGTCTGTTGGTCAGGGATTTGGACAGGGCACAGTCCATAGCTTGTCTCTGCTTGATGATGTTTGAGGCCCCATCTGGGAAGACTTGAATAACTAGGTGCTGGAATTATCTAGAGGCTTCCAGATCATATGTTTGGGCTCTGGGGTGGGGTGACTTGAAGGCCCCGCTTAGCCAGCACTGTTGACAAGAGACTTACGTACACATTGCCTCTCTCCATGGCTTGGCCATGGCAGAGTTTTGAGTATCCCAATGAAGAACTGTCTGAGGAGAGAACATTTCAAGATGGCCAGTGAAAGTTGCATGTCTTTTGAAATCTTGCCTCAGGAGTCATATAGGTATCACTTCTGCCATATTGTATTGGTTGACGCAGCCCATCTAGATTCAAGACAAATGGATGCATACCTGAGGAAGCCAGCCCAAAGAGCCTCATCCACAGCTAGACTTGATTTAGATGACAAGACCTTGAACCTCCAACCAAGAATTTGCATGTGGGAAGAATGTAAATAATTTGCGACCAGAAAATAGGATGGTAAATTGCAGGCCTTAAACTTCAGGACTTTATTATAGTGAATAACTACCCACTAAACCCATATCCTCATCATATTGTTTATAGCATAGTGGGAATCCCAGAGGAACCAAGACTAAGTATAACCAAGAGGAAGAAATTAAACATATAGGAGCTAAGTCGAAGCTTATTACTCAAAATATTTTTATATGTACCCCTACTTTTCTCTTTGGCATCCCTTCCTCTGTGGATTCCTTTCCTGTAGTTGATGTCAGCAGCTGATTCTGTGATTGGTTCTTGCTGTGTTTTGCTATGTTCCCGTGGTGTCAGTTAACATGTTTGACGTATTCTTTAGGTCTTGAGGGACAGAGTGCGGGAGGGAGTGAGTGCCTTGCTTGGGGCCATGAGCTCAGTGCAGCCTGGTCCCCCACCTGTCACACAGCAAGGACAGAGGGGCTGTAGTGGAAATCTGCTCTTTCAGGGGTGGATCAAATAATTTTGAAAGTTTAATCTGGGGGTTTAATCCTTTCCTGTTCTGATGTGCTGTGATGTACTCTTTCTGGACCATGGTTTCAGGGTTTTTTTCCTCCATGTTTCTGCTGAAAACTCTTGAAACACTAACTTGAAATAATCCAGAAAGCACTCCACCCCAACCCCATGACTAATGCAGTTTTACAGAGGGCTTTCCATCACAATTCCACTCACATTTAGGACGTTTCTGCCACTCACACTAATAGAACCTACTTCTTACCTTTATTTTTAACTATGCCTGAGATCTAACTGGTTAGAGACCACCTGTCTTGTAGCCTTTAGAAATGTGCGGCCACTTCCAGTGGCCCCTTAGCTTTCCATTTGTTTCAGTTCTTAGCCACCTTTACCTCATTGATCAGTGTTAGCTGATTTCGCTATTTTTTTTTTTTTTCTTTCTCTAGAACTGCAGTTCTCATGTAAGAAGAGCGGTGGTCACCTGCTTTTCAGCGGGGTGCTGTGGCCGTCACGGAAACCGGCCCGTTCGGTATTGCAAAAGATGCCACTCGAATCATCATAGCAACGAAGTGGGGGCTGCCTCGGAGACCCACCTCTATCAGACCTCCCCTCCACCCATCAACACTCGGGAATGTGGTGCCGAGGAGCTGGTCTGCGCGGTGGAGGCCGTGATCAGGTAACAGGCAGCTTGTTTCTGGGCCCGCCCCAAACACCGCCTTGGCTTTGAGCCACCCTGGGCGCCGCGAGATGTGTAAAGTTAATTCAGCTTCAGGGGCCCGCAGCCTGCCTCTCACCTTCCACCATGCAGTGGCGATGCTTTCATGCATTCATTCACCCAATATTTTTTATCGATTGTACCAGGCATGTGTTAGGCACTTGAGAGAAAGGAGAGAATAAAATGGAGTCTCCGCCTTCAGGTTACCCCTGGAGGGACCATAACAACAGAAGCACACAATTCCATCCCCTGTGGGAAGCCCTGTGGGAGCACAGAGCTGAGGGTCTCGGGGGAATGAAGCGCAGGCACCCATCAGAGTGAGGGGTGGGAAGAGAGGTGCCCCAGCCCAACTGCCCACAGTGAAGTGCAGGAGAACTCTAGGTAAGTTGGTACTGGGGTAAACCAGCAGGCTCTGCAGGAAGCCGGGGGGCGGGGGTGTCGGTCCAGTCCTGCAGGCTCCTGGGTTTCTGTCCTATCACATGACAGTAAAAGAAGCTTTGGGAATGATAACTTCCAGACTCGTTCTCTTTTTGTACAGTATTCATTGAGGCAAGATTTTTAAACATTAAAGAAATAATATTAGAATGTAAGTTTTAAGGATAGGGACTCTTCTGTGTCTCTTACTCCAGTGGCTGAACAGGTGTAGAAATGCAATAAATGTTTGTCAAATGAAGCATTACAGAAAGTTTGGAAATTGAAAAAAAACCATCGTCCATACTGCTACGTCATGGTCAGTTTTGCACAGGTTCTTCTAGTTGTATTCAAAGGCACTTCTTATTTATGTAACTGTAATCAGAGTGTATCCACAAGTCTTTTTGATGTAACATTATACCATTAGCTCTTTTGCATGTCGTCATATGGTTTCTGTATTTACCATTTTTAGTGGAAACATAATTTTCATCTAGATTATTTCCCTCCACCTTTAGATTTCTAGATTTCTTCCATTCTTTACTATTACAAATTACTCTGGTAAATACTTTTGTGAATAGTGCTGTTTTGTATTTTTTATTTCTTAGGGTAGATGACAGATATGGTTGGCTGGGTCAAAGGGTATGAATATTTTCATGGCTATTGATACATTACCAAACTGATTTTCAGAGTGCGTGTATGAATTTATAATGCCAACAGCAGTCTGAAATGGCTACTTTTTGATACACCCTTGCCAACGTTGGGTTTTATTTTTTAATTTTTTAAATTTTTATTTTTTAAAAAAGATTTTATTTATTTATTTGAGAGAGTGCGCACAAGCAGGGGGAGGGGCAGAGAGACAAGCAGACTCCCTGCTGAGTGGGGAGCCTGATGCAGGGTTCTATCCCAGGACCTCTGAGATCATGACCTGAGCAGAAGTCAGATGCTTCACCTACTGAGCCACCCGGGTACCCCCCATTGGGTTTTATTTTTAAAAATTATGACTTCTTTAGCAGATTGAAAAAGGAGTCTTTGTTGCTCATTTTCAGGTCTTTGAATATTAGGTATTGAATATTTTTCCATTTGGGTATACATTCCCCAGTCTCTCCTTGTACCATGCATTTGATGTCCACATACCTTCAGATTAGATACAGGGGAAGTATTAACGTCTAGTGGGATGGTTGGTGAACCAGAAGCCAGAATGCATCAGTTCTGCTTGATTTTTTTTTTTTAAAGATTTTATTTATTTATTTGAGACAGAGAGAATGAGAGAGAGAGAGCACATGAGAGGGGGGAGGGTCAGAGGGAGAAGCAGACTCCCTGCCGAGCAGGGAGCCCGATGCGGGGCCCGATCCTGGGACTCCAGGATCATGACCTGAGCCGAAGGCAGTCGCTTAACCAACTGAGCCACCCAGGTGCCCCAGTTCTGCTTGATTTTAATTGATTGGAGGAAGCAGCCTCTTTGTTCCTGAGTTTGTTCATTTTTGAAATGGGGATGGAGTACAGGAAGGAAACAAAATTAGGCCTGTTGGAGTAACTCCTACCGATTGAAAGGAGAGCAGTCAGGAAGGCTTGAGTGAGTACTCATGATGTAGTTACTCTGAATGGGTCATCACCTAGAATGTGTTTTTCGGTAGTCTGACTTGACGTTGCTCATCTTTGGCAGCTTGTTGAAAGAAGCCGAGTTCCATGCTGAGCAGCGGGAATATGAACTGAACCGCCGGCGGCAGCTGGGCCTTTCCTCTTCCCACCATTCCCTGGATAACACTGACTTTGACAACAAGGACGATGATAAACACGACCAGAGGCTACTCAGTCAATTCGGAATATGGTTTTTAGTAAGAAAATGATTCTCCGCTTTCTTATTTCTCATGACAACATTGCACCAATGAGGAATATTTCCTGTTCTTTTTAAAGAAGCAAATAGTAACTAGTGAAAAGTTAACCTTAGCAGTGGAACCTCTATATTCTAGGACAGTGACTCTCAACTGGGTTGTACGGTAGATTTCCCTGGGAAGGCTTTTAAAGAATGGCAATGCCCAGATCCCACCCCAGAATCTTGGGAACTTTTAAAAAAGCTCCCCAGTTGATTCTAATGAATAGCCAGGTGTTGAAACCTACTGGCCAGACCCTGGACTGTTTGAAATGCACATTTGACAGAAAATGAGTGGGGGAGGTTGCTAAGGTATGTTTTGAAATCTTGGAGTCAATATAATTGTATAATTTGCAGATCATTCACATCCCATCTCTATACACGACATTTTTCTTGAAAGTTCAGTCTCTGTGGCACTTTTTGGATATTTATATTTATGGCACGTCTGCATACAGCCAGAAAAATTAGAGCCATATTAACACGAGAAAGTTGACTGTTTTTAACTGATTCACTGGCAACATTCATTCAGCAAAGATCAAACATTCTGGTCCTAAATTCTTCACAAGCTGAACTTGCCAGTTGTTTAGAGAAGCAGACTCTTGTTTTTGCCCATCGGAGACAGATGAAGTCTCCATAGGAATACATCTCTTTTATGCTTTTACATGGTTATCTGAAAAAGTCGTGTTTTGTTTTGTCTTACCAAATTGGTATTTAATTGTTAATTTCACGTTTTGCTCCTAGAAATTACTATCTAGTGACATAATGACTGCTATTGTGAACTCTTTGAGGCAAGGGTAGCATTTTCTTTATTTTGTACATTCCTGACCCCTACTATAGTGCTTAATAAAAGATTATTACAGAATGAATAATGAATAAATGATGAGCTGTTTTTAAAAGTCTATTTATAATGTGGTGAATTAGGGAACCTTAAGCTTTCAGAATCCTGGTAGAAAATCCTTAGCAAATCTAATACTTTTAGAATGGAAATGTAGGTAGATTATTTTTTCACTTAAGATATTTGTGAAATTTCACTTTGCAGACTTAACTTTTTATTTTTTTAAAAGACTTTATTTATTTATTTGACAGAGAGAGAGAGACACAGCAAGAGAGGGAACACAAGCAGGGGGAGTGGGAGAGGGAGAAGCAGGCTTCCCGCTGAGCAGGGGAACCCGATGCGGGGCTTGATCCCAGAACCCTGGGATCATGACCTGAGCCCTAGGCAGACACTTAACGACTGAGCCACCCAGGCACCCCAAGACTTACCTTTTTAAAAAGCATTTATCTAGTGTAGATTACAAAATAGTTTTTTTTTTACAAAATAGATTTCTTAGGGAAAAAGGCTTATGGAAAGGTGCAGTCTTGAGGGGAAGTTATTGTTGCAATCCATCTCTCCTGCGAGGAACGCAGTTTCTAGGTTAACCGATCCTCCATCATTTATAAAACTGCCTATTTCAAATGGATTACTGGGAACCTTTTTTTTTGGCTTTTAAACAAATATGTAATAATTATGTAGAGATAGATGGAGGCTGAAGCAGAGTCTAATCTGCCCATTTGCAGGTGAGCCTCTGCACACCCAGTGAGAACACACCTACGGAAAGCTTGGCCAGGCTGGTGGCCATGGTGTTTCAGTGGTTTCACTCCACAGCCTATATGATGGATGATGAAGTTGGGAGTTTGGTGGAAAAACTGAAGCCTCAGTTTGTCACCAAGTGGTTGAAGACAGTATGTGATGTTCGCTTTGATGTCATGGTCATGTGCCTTCTTCCCAAACCAATGGAATTCGCCAGGGTAAGTGGAGGCCAACGGCTCGAACCTTGTTGGAGAGGCCTTGGGAGAAGCTCTGCCCTAGCCATTAGCGTGTTATCAGTGTCTGTAGAAGAGAGAGTATCTTTCCTTATTTTAGTTAATACAGCTGAACGAGGTTAGTTGAGTAACTACATTTTAGGGGATGTGCTGCTCTGACGTTGATTTGGGATGGGGAAGAATGGCAAGATGAACGTGTGAATTATCTTTAAGAATTTAAGGGAGGATTCTTCCCTGACATTGCTGAAGATGTTTTTTAATTAAGTAATAGAAAAAATTTTTTTTCTCCCTAAGATTGCTAGAGCTCAGTCCTTCTCTGGTCTACTGTCTTACGAAAGGCTAACAGTGGACTAGGAGTAATTTCTGTGGTTTCACATATATTTCTAGAGATGAATGGTAGAAATCCCTGCCCTCTCATTTGGAATGCCAAAAAAGGCTTATTAGGAAGTGCCAAAATGCTCCTTTTCCTCTGGCTTAGAGGACAGGTTTCTCTGAGCTCATCCTTTTGCTTCTGCCTCAGTGGATTATAGGTTCCAGATTTATAGCTAGTAAGACCCCATATTTTTTGAATCCAATATAATTTGTGTCTAACCTAGCAAGGTGGATGTCCAGAATCAGTTTTTGGCAGGAATATATGAAACTTTTTCAAGGTATTTTCTGAATTTTATTTTATTTGTGATTTTTGGGGTTGCTTTCAATGAGATATTGAGGCATTTTTCAGTCTGAATAAGACATTTCAGGATACAATAGAACACGGACCATCTAAATGAGTAGCTTATATTAGATTTCGGGGACACAGAGCAGTTCTATGTGTTTATCAAGATACACTTCTTTCTTCTTTGCTGCCACCTGCTGACTCACATATCAAATTGGATTTTTGCATCCTGGAAATTCCTTATTTCATGGCATTCTTTGACTGTGTTGGTATGTTTTCTCTTGTTTCGTTTGGAAAAGTAAAGGATTGGTCTGCTCTGATTTTGGAAGATAAGAAGAATTGGGAGGAAAATTTTTCCCCTTCCAACATGGGTCCAATGGCTGAGGGCCTGAATATTAATCAGCAATAGACCTAGTCGGGAGAGAAAAGACAAAGGGCTGTATGCTCAGTACTCAGTCCATCACTGAATACTCGGTGATGGGTAACTCCCTCAGTAGCCAGAGATAAAAGGTGTGTGTGGGGAGGTTAGCACTGGAATGGGAAGATATGGAAGATTCTCTCGGGCCTTTTGATGCGAGTGGCACTGGGCAGTCTGTCTCCACAGGAGTTGAATTCACAGGCAACTCCCTTTAATGGAAGTGATATTTTCCGGAAGCTCTGCTTTAGTCAGACAAGGGAAGTTGGGGTAAGGTTTCTCTCTGCATCTTCTTTAGCTCAGATGTTTTCATTAAAATAATCTTTATACCAAGTCTGGGGGTCTGAGTGATTCCCCCCATTTCTCCCAACTGAAACTTCTGGAGAAGTTTCACACAAAAATGAAGCACGGTTGATTGCTGTGGATTTGGGTTAGGTGCTTCCAGGTGAGAGGTCTGCAAAGGAAGAAGAGGGCAGAGATTAGGACAAGGAAACAGACAAACAAACTAAGGTTAATGGTGAGAGTAGACTATAAACCTGGTTTCTGAGGCCACAGGGCAGCAAGTCAAGATTTGTAGATGTTGGGCTCAACGCGTCTTTAGATGATGGAGTGAGGAAATCAGTGCCTGGTCGTGGTTATTCCCTGGAGCAGAGCATGGTGGATGTGAGTGTTCAGTGAGCTTCCTGACTGGCTGAGGCTGTTGCCCCAGTAAGTCCTTTGAAGTTCTTAGCAAGTCATCTTTCCCTAGCTTGTGGGGCTTTGGGACAAGACAACCTAGAGTCTCAGGAAGGATTTGGGCAGTCAGGTTTTAGTTTTCAGTGACACCAAGTCAGCAGGCTGGGAGAAAAATTGGAAACATTAGTTACTGAAAAAATGTGCAAGACAAATACCATATGATTTCACTCCTATGGGGAATTTAAGAAACAAAACAGAGGAGCATAGGGGAAGGGAGGGCAAAATAAAATAAGATGAAATCAGAGAGGGAGACAAACCATAAGAGGCTCTTAATCATATGGAACAAACCGAGGGTTGTTGGAGGGGAGATGGGTGGGGGGTTGGGGTAACTGGGTGACAGGCATTAAGGAGGGCACGTGATGCAATGAGCACTGGGTGTTGTATGCAACTGATGAATCACTAAATTCTACCTCTGCAACTAATTAATACACTATATGTTAATTATTTAAATTTAAATAAAATACTTTTTAAATGTACAAGAGAGCAGGATTCAGTTTATGAAGAGGCAAAAATTAGCTCAAAGGCAATGAACAGGACTAGAATCTGATAACTCACAAGGGCGGGTTATAGTTTTCCACTGAAACACAAAATCTCTCTCTCCAATCACCCCCATTTTGATCAAAGATAATCAAAATAAGATTACTCTTATTCACAAAATAAGTCTAGTCTCATTAAATTTAGCCTACTTATTTCTGTAAATTTCAGCGAGAATGGTAGTTGACCAAATAGACCTTTTTAATGTTTGCTTTGCTGGAGTTTTTATGGAGAATCTCAGCTTGGGGTTTTATAAACCTCTAGAGGCTAGAATGGGGCCAAGCCAGTAACTTGTCATCATACTTCATCTGCAGTACCTATAGATTTGGGTGAATTTCTCTCTTTTTGAGGTCACCAAAATATTCTAAGCTTCCTGGGCTGACCAGGAAGTGATATTTCTTATTTGCTTTTAGGCTGGTATTTCCATGAGCCAGGTACCAGGCTGGTTATTTCAAGAGGGCTTTGTAAGCATTGGCTCCTTCATGTCAACCTTGGTTCCTTAAAACTGTCTAGCCATATCTGATTCTATGCACATACTTCTAAAATATGACACTCCAGTCAAAGCCTTGGTGATATAACCAGTTTTTCCAATTATGTTCTAATTAATACAAGGAGAACAGATCCTTCTTTTTTTTTTTTTTTAAGATTTTATTTATTTATTTGACAGAGAGCGAGATAACGAGAGCAGGAACACAAGCAGGGGGAGTGGGAGAGCGAGAAGCAGGCTTCCTGCTGAGCAGGGAGCCCGATGTGGGACTCGATCCCAGGACCCTGGGATCATGACCTGAGCCGAAGGCAGACTCTTAACGACTGAGCCACCCAGGCGCCCGAGAACAGATCCTTCTTAAACTTCTGCATGAAAATAAAAATACTAAGAGTTTCTGAACCCTGGAGGGACTTGATGGGGGGAGAAAAAAGATAAGTGTTTCATTGTTGTTTACAAAGATGTAATCTACCAAATTGTTGTGAATTATAGATAGCTTAAGAAAAACCTTATATCCAGAAAATAGAACAGTAAAGAGCCAGCAATGCTCCAAACTAAAAAACAAAAACAAAAACATAAAAATGATCATCGTTCTTCATCAGTTCATTCAGCCCCATGCAATTAATTTTCGTTCCATTGGATCTTGGGTTAGCAGTTGTATGAACCTATTAGCTTCTCTACCAGAGTTCTGCAATCCTTTCTCAAGCCAGTGGCATGCAATGCCCTCAGAAGCCTGTACCCCATATTGCCTGTCATAGTCCTTTCTGTGGGTCTCAGAGACAGTCTTTTTGCTGAAGTCAAAGCGTTCTGTCTAGTGGCTGATGGCAAGAGCTTTCAGGAAAGCATCAGAATAAAACAGTAACAATCTGATAACTCAGAAGACAGAGCTGTTTTTATTAGACCAACAATATTAACTTAGTCTTATTTATCAAAGATTGACCCAAATTGCATGAACTTGATAAACATTTGGGTTACTCTCTATATTCAGAGTTTTGGGCATATTTAATTTATATAAGCTCTTATGTTTTTAAAACTCATTTGGAATAGAGATCTTTTAATGGATTTTATAAATTGATTTGTGAGTACCATTCAGAGGTAAGAAAATACCACATATATGTAATATACCTAGGCAAAAAATATAGGCAGACACAAATACAAATGGTCCCCAACTTATGATGATTTGACTTAAGATTTTTTGACTTAATGGTGGTGCAAAAGTGATACACATTCAGTAGAAACCTTACTTCAGAATTTGAATTTTGATCTTTTCCTGGGCTAGGGATATGCAGTATGATCCTCTCTCTTTTGATGCTGGGTAAGGGCAGTGAGCCTGAGCTCCCAGCCAGCCACGTGATCACGGGGTAAACAACTGCTACACAGACAACCATTGCACACCCATACAACCATTCTGTTTTTCACTTGCAGTCCACTATTCAACAGATTACATGAGATACTTAGCACTTTATTATAAAACAGACTTTGTGTTAGATGATTTTGCCCAACTTACGATGGGCTTATTGGGCTGTAATGCAATTATGAGTTGAGGAAGAACTGTTGATCTTAACAGCAGAGCCTGTCATGTTAAAAACAAAACTTGCTAGTTTATATAAGAGTTGATGTTCATATGCACTCTTCATCCTCACTTTTATTCAAATTGTGTCTCTAACAGATAGAACAAGTGGTTAACCTGTTCAGTGTAAAGGCTAACGCTTTTTATCAGTATGCGTGGGGGAGCCCTTCAAGATCTTTTTATTGGCCTTGATATGTAATCTCATGAAGGCTGTGTTTCAACCTTGGGCAGTTACTTATTTCAGTCAGCTAAGAAGTTAGCTTTTTTTTTTTTTTAAAGATTTTATTTAATTATTTGAGAGAGGGAGAGTGAGAGAGGGAGAGAGAGCACAGAGGGAGAGGGAGAAGCAGACTCCCTGCTGAGCAGGGAGCCCACTTTGGGGCTCGATCCCGGGACCCTGAGATCATGACCTGAGCCAAAGGCAGACGCTTAACTGACTGAGCCACCCAGGCGCCCCAAGAAGTTAACTTCTTGAAGGCTGGGATATGCTAAGGACAATGGCAATGGAGGTTTGCTAAGGGGATTGTTAATTGGAGCTTCTCAGAAGGAGGAATAAGTGTTCCCTGTTTTAGAATAGGAGGCAATAGTACAAGTAAAAGCAAGGCACTCGTGGGGCTGAGAGCCAGAGTTATTTCCATGGATGTTTGCCTCTCAGAGAAGTGGTTCTCAGGTCCTTGAGAAGATAGTTCTGGGTGGTAGGAGATTTACATCTCAAAAGAGGGAGGGAGAGGATGCAAGCTTTTAAAGTCACTGGTCCCAGAGGGTTTTCAGGGGTGTTATTTGTCTATTAGGTTTTGACTGGGACAAATAATACATTCTCCTGGTAGCATGGAGCTTTTATGAGCAGGCATTTCAAGGCAGGAGGGGCGTGGGAGGTGGACAACATTATTTATGCTGAGTCTGAAGTCTTGAGACGGTCCTGGTGGAGGTCTGAGTGGAGAGGGGGGCTCAGAGGAGTGGGCCTGAGGAGGTGGAGGCCTGAGACGGTTACTACTGAAGTGTTTCTTCAGTGCAGGAAGCCTCTTTTCCAATGTCCTAACTGTTTATAGTATCTTCAGGCATCTCGAGATGAATAGGGGAGGCTTTGGGATTGCTAAGAAGCATGGGTGGGCTTTGGGATACTTCTAGAACTACAATTATGTTTTCGCAAAAATCCAGTTAGTAAGGTGAGGACAGTTATTTTTAATTCTTCAAAGAATGAGATGGCAGTCTTGATAATAACATTAAGGAGCTGGCCTGCCTGCTCAACTGCATTCATTTTAATTCTTTGTATCAATGAGAGATTTCCAGCTAAGGGGGAAAACAGAAGATTCCTATGTTCTAAGACGCATAGATTTGGAGCTGTATACCTTTGTAATATTTTTATAAATTGTTTGGCAACGGCTTTAGGATGTTTTCCTTCCCTCTGAGTACATCATTCCACTTTAGCCCAATTAAATTTCAGAGGGAAGGCCTCTATAATAGCTCCTATCAGGCTCTGAATATGGGCTTCCAGCTGGGTCATTCACAAGAGGAGGTGGTGGAGGGGAGTTCATGGTGGGGGCAAATTTTAATTTTTGTTCTAAATCTGATTTCCGTTCTAAATTTTGCTAGGGGAGTCTTTAGGGCTAGCTGTGATCTTTTGTGTGTGTTTATCTTATCAATTTGATCCACCCATATTGGTAATAGGACATTTGTTTAGGGTGAGAACACTCTAGAAATCCTTTTAAATATAATAATTTTCCAAATCAAAGGATCCATTGTCTGGCTGTTGACAATTGAGGAATACCACGGAGATACTTGTTCCAAAATGTGACTCAAAACCAGTAGGCCTTTATGTGGCTCAACCATAAATTACATGGCCAAAGGAACCTCAGCAAGGATACATGCCACCTTGTCAACATTATCAGTGTTAGCTCTTCTGAGTCTATGTAACTAGCAACAACAGTGACAATCCCAGAAATGTAGTCCCTTCCTGAAAATATCCAGTCAGTCATCTAGGATTTTGGACAATATGATACCAAATAGATATTTAAGCTTTAAATGGAATTGATTTAATGGTTTTGAATAACCTAGACTTCTAGGTATAATGATTAAACATTTAAATTGGATTCATTTAAAATAAGGTGGTTCCCACAAAACTTGTGTTACATGGTAAAGATTCAGGACCAGTCGAGCCTTTGTTACTTTGATATGCTTAATAAGAATATAAGATCTTCATCTAAAATTGGAATTATAAACAGAACCCAAATTTGTGATTTGAATTTTTTTCTGCACTAGAAAGTTAATATACTATCTTAATTAGTAGAAAGTATGTCTTTTTTGTTCATGAATTCAACCCGCCTTAGAGCATTTTTAGGAAAAAAATTGTGGCACAATATGCAGCAGAGGGAAAAAGAGTGCTCTCTGCTTTATTTTCCATAATGAAAAATATTCAATGCTAAGTGTACAGTAGTAGAAATCTATATTCCTCTGAAGCACAGGTGTAACTACATGTTTTTGTAATGGGTTTGTCAAACTTTAGAAATAATAATGCTTCAATAGTATGCTTCTCCTGTTAGGAATAAATCTTGGGAATTTTAATTCATGTGTTTTCTGCAAAGACTGCAGTAGAATAGTTCAAATTCAGTCTGTGTTGATATTTGGACCTACTTATAACTATGATTTCTTTTTTGGTAACTAATGGATCCCGGTGGTTTACAGATTCTTACAAATCTCACTCTGAAGATACTTGGCCCAGGACTTAGATGTAATGGATTGTGGTCTTTCTCTGTACCCATTTCCTTTAGGAAGTCCTTAGAGTATAATCTTAACAGGTGCATTTTGCTCTTTCCTCCTGTGGCTGTGGAAATGCCATCAGGTTGGTGGTTACTGGGATAAATCCTGCAGCACCGTGACTCAGTTGAAGGAAGGTCTCAACCGAATCCTCTGCCTGATCCCCTACAATGTGATCAGTCAGTCTGTGTGGGAGTGTATTATGCCAGAGTGGCTGGAAGCCATCAGAACAGAAGTCCCAGATAACCAGTTAAAAGAATTCAGGGAAGTATTAAGGTGGGTAAGTAGTTTAATGAAGTCACCGTAATTATGATGATGTCTAACATTTATTGAGCATGTAATGTGTGCCAGGCGCTGTGTTAAGCATTTTGTGTAATCTTGTTTACTTTTTAACAATCCTATAGAGAAATCTGAAGGTGCAAAACGTAGTTGTTATAAATTGTGCTGAGATGACTTGGAATTGTTCAGAAAAGATTTTGTTCTGTGGAGTAATAGATACACCATATTGTTTGCTTATTTTCAAATATAGTATGATTTGGATAAAGTGGGGAAAGTGCAAAGGGAAAATGTTCTTAGATGCTGGGAAGCAACTCTAATTCCTTAGAAATACAGTTCCTTCTGTTGAGCCTGGTAGGAGTATAAACACTAATGTTATTAACAACTGTATGAATTCTTCATATCTGTTCTAATGACATAAACTATTACAGTAAAGTGAAATATAACAATAACATTGAGAACACAGACCAGTCAAAAGTGTTTGGCTCCCCCAAATAAGGTATAGTTAAAAATGCAACAGGAGACCCTAATCTATGCCCATTGGTCATTTACTTCTGTTGGCTCTGCTTTCCAGCAAAATGTTTGACATTGAGCTCTGTCCTCTACCTTTTTCATTGGAAGAAATGTTTGGCTTTATTAGTTGTCGGTTCACAGGATACCCTTCCTCTGTTCAGGAACAAGCTTTACTGTGGCTTCATGTAAGTAAATGATACTTTCAATCATTTGGGGGCAATAGTTCTTAGCCTGGAAACTTGAGATCCCTGGGTTGAGGAGCGGGAAGCTATTGGAAAGAGCCCATAAATTTGCATATTTGCTGAGGACCGTCTACAGACTAATAACCCACCACACGGATGGATACCTATATTTCAAATATATGTGGCTATAGTTATGGTTAATAAAATACAAATTTATGCAATACTGTTACTGAATTCATAATAGCTCTGGTCCTTATGTATTTTTCCATCAATAGATTCTAAAGGTGTAATAGCTGTCTGTGGACATTCTGATCAATCTTGTCATATTAAATAGGTCCTTTACTTGGAAAGGTTGAGAGCTCCTGACTGAGGGAGGAGCTCCTGCTGCCCTCCCCCCGCAACTGCTTGGAATACTTCTCTCTCCGGTCTGCATTTGTAATCCAGCTTATCCTTAAAGCCCAACTCAAAAATGATCCCATCTCAAGTTTGCCGCTGTTTCACACCCCCATTTTCCCTTCCGAATTCATTATTCCTTCCCCCCAGTATCCATAAGGGCTCTTTGTGTAAATGTTATTCTGTCTAATATTTAGTTCATTTTTGTGTCTTCTCCTGATTGTAAATGCCTGGAGGGCAGGGACCAGGCAGGCCTTTTTCATGTTTGAATTCATGCCTCCCTTCATCCCCTTTCCTCTCAGCATCTGGCACATGCCTTGTATTTATTTAGCGGATGTTCCTAAATATTTATTAAATTGAGTTGAATGCTCGGCAGAAAGTTCGGGCAGTTTCAAAACAGGAGGACAGGGTCCATGTTTAGATTAGCCATGGGTGCTGTTACATTGCTGAATCACAGACGGAGGTGATACCAAAAGCTTTTCAAGTTGTGCGGCTGCCTTTTGGGTTCTACACTGAGGAACAATATTTTTCACAACTGACAAAGAGTAAAGGGACCATTTTTTTTAAAAAGTCCCCTTTCGGGCTCTTTTCATACCCTGGTAGATATCAGTAAGAAAATTTCTCATTTTAGGAAAACCAGGCCTTCCACAGATGGCTAGGTGTTGTCACTCAGTTACACACCTTGAGGCTGAGTTAGGTTGGGGTGAGCACACAGGGCCGTCAACCTCGGGCCTCACCATGGCGAGAGCAATTACAGCTGCGTGTTTATGGACAGGGATTTCCCAGAGTGCTGGTTTGAAGACAGGGGGCTGCAGCTGGAGGTTCTAAACCACTGGTCTAACCATTTGGGGAACAGTGTGAACAGCATAGTGATTGGAGTTGACTCATTTATTGTGGAAACATTTATAGAGTTCCTCTGTGCCAGGTGGTGTCACTGGCACTGGGATGAAAATGGGATAAGAAATGGTCTTCTCTCTTCTCTTCATACTTCCTTTCTTCAGGGAGCTCACAGTGGGAGAGAGAGTATCAAACAGTCACATATAACGAAAAGCGACAATTGCTCTAATAAATGTATATACAGAGTTCTAACTAAGGAAGCAGAGAAGAGGAATGGATTAGTTCTGTCTGAAGGAAGGAGGCATCTATTTCCAAAAATTCATTACAGATGGAGAGTAACTTGATTTTGGCAGGATATCTGAGCCTGCACCAGAAAGCAAGATCAGACGGGGCAGTCAGATCAGAGGGGGGGGATGGATGGGAGGAGGATTGCATGCAGGTTACACCACTCCAGAATGAAGGTGGTGAACTAAGGCACTATTCTGTGGAAAGGAGACAGTGTCAAGAGCTACTTAGAAGTTTTAGTAGAAATAACATGGCGATTTATGGGATGTGGGGAGTGGGGAAGATGGAAGGTTCAATAATAACTTTGATTTTTTAGCATGAAAAATCGAGCGTGGCTGTGCTGATAGAATATACATAAGGCTAAGTATCCTTATGCTCAATAGTTTATTTTGGGGAAAAATGTGAAATGCAGTTTTTTTTTTTCAGTTTTAAAGTTTATATTTTTTTGAGGGGGATATATGCCTTTTTTTCCCCAGGTGTTATCGGAGTTAGACATCATGGTTCCACTTCAACTATTGATAAGTATGTTTTCTGATGGAGTTAATTCTGTTAAAGAACTGGCAAATCAAAGAAAATCAAGAGTCAGTGAACTGGCAGGGAACCTTGCAGCTCGAAGGGTAATTATTGCCACAACTGTTTTTGTCTTACTTATTAAGCTTTTGTCAATTCTGCGGGCTCCAAAAGTAGCATCATAATAAACTTCTCTGAAAATGCTATTTCATCCCATCTCACTCTGTTAATCTTTTAAATACATTAAATCATAGAAAACATTGATCTATGTTTCATATAATCTGTGGTCAATAAATTGTTGAGTTTTTCCCTGCACATACCTATTAGCTGTCTCTCACCCTTGATGAAAACAAAAAGAGTTAGCTTTGAGATATTATTCCTTTCTCTTTTTTGGTCACCTGGTGAATCAGAATTCTTTACCAGCCATTTGGTAGATGAGTGCTTCACTTTGGGGATGAGAAGTTGAGATGTTTTGTTCTATAGTGTTTCGAGGAGATGTGATCAATTGTCTGATGGTGACTGTGAGTGATGCTGTCACTATGGACCAACTGAGCTCAGTTTTTGGGACCCCTTTGTACCTTTGTGAATGAGAAAAGTCAACATAGTCTGGCCCAAAGTGTAGGAAAATTATTGAGACTGTTTGATCATTTTTCTGTGGAGCACCTGGTAGAGCTTCTGTTGATGTGCTGACTTTCCCAAATAAGGATCAGTTCTGGACAGGCTCACTGTCCTGTGATGGTAGGCAGGGACTATTCTCAACTTGCCCTGTCAGCCTCTCCGTACCATTTTTCCTACTGTCATTCCTACCTGATATCTGTGGATTAGGAAGTATGTCAAAATCATGGGATCATAGTTTGCATCCAGTGCTTTCTTTTGATTTTAATCATTACTTCTTTTCTCATCTGCCTCATAGGAACCAGCTGGCAAGCATTTATATTTTGTTTCTTTCTTCTCTAACCTTTAATATTATGTGACTTAGTTGGTGCCTTCTACTGTGCAGTGTGTTCACAATGAACAGTATCACAGAATGGTGTGAGGCAGCTGGAGAAGAACTCATTATCCTCATTTTTATCAATACTTAACCTGAGGTTCAGTGGGCTGAAGTGATTTGCCATAGAGAACACTGTCGATATCCAGGTATTCTGGTTCTTGATGGGGTACTCTTTTTTTTTTTTTAACTTAAATATGGTGTTCAAGGAACTTGCTGGTTGTTAGAGATACTTTTAAGAGAGAAAATATGATTTCAGAGTGATATACAGTACAGATATGTCAGTCATTGTCCTGCTACAGAATTTATCCCAGATGGTTCAAATGGAGAGACGTTCCTGGAGATTCTGCCTATAGAGTTACGGGGAAGGATAAGGGAGCAGTAAGTGTTGGTGAGGCACCTAGACGCCAGTAACAGCTCAGTAGGAAGCCATTATGCCCCCAGGGCTGAAGGAACCAGGGAAAGAGTTCCTGGAGCCCATTGAGAGCTGAAATATTAAGGAAGGGCAGGCTGGAAGAGTGATAGAGAGACTGCCAAGGATGTAGCATCAAAGCAGGCAGGGGTGGGACATATACTTCCACCTTTCTCTTCTTCAACTGCAGGGCTTCTGCTGGTGCCTCCCAGGAACTCAACCCAACTGGAAGCCAGCTAGCAAGAAAGCCAGGAGAGACTCTATCCTTGGCATCCTTGGGCATAGAGCAGGGCAGAGAAGGGCAGTGAGGGACTTGAATTGGGCAATTGGACAATAACCAGTTCAATAGGTTTGACATATATTGTTTACCCATGGTAGTTTAATAATTATAATATCCAGATGCCGTTCTTCTTTAACCAGTCACATTAAACAGATTTTGTGCTTATGATTCAAAAACTCATCTCATAATATTTTATTTTTGTAAGGTCTCATTTTTCAGGTTATGGTTTTTAGGTAGTTTAATTTAGTTTAATTGGAAATGTGGATGGGATGAACAATATAATGTCAAAGACAGCTACCTTCATTCTTCAGTGTGCTGATGTTTTATTCACCTGACAATTAGTCACAAAGTTCGGATGATTTTATTTTATTTATTTATTTATTTTTTAGACATGAGCCTTAATGTCAGTGATTTTATTTCTTATTTTTATATTTTGAGAAGATCGATACTATTTGGAAGTACTAATGCTACTCACTAAGGAAGGAAATCAGTGTGACAGCTGGAAATACCTTCCATAAGACCCAGATATTTTATCTAGCCATTTTGGCTTCTGTGAGTTCACTTATGTGTGTTGATGTTCTTTCTTCTAGGTGAGTGTTGCCTCTGATCCTGGCCGGCGAGTTCAGCACAATATGCTGAGTCCATTTCATAGTCCTTTCCAGAGTCCATTTCGGAGTCCTATGCGTAGTCCATTTCGTAGCCCTTTCAAGAATTTTGGACACCCAGGAGGAAGGACTATTGACTTTGATTGTGAAGATGATGAAATGAATCTAAATTGTTTCATCCTCATGTTTGATCTTCTCCTGAAGCAGGTAGCTGAAGCATGAGCTTTCTTTAGTTTCGAGGTGAAGAATAAGGGAAAGCGTTGTATAGTGATTCTTGCTATGTGTTGGACATCTTCATACTTATGAAATGATGCAACATCACTCAAGACATTTTGCAAACTCCTTTCAGGATTCCCTAAAGAGTCTGAAAAATACTATATGAATATCTGCCATGATGTTGACATATGAGAATGGATGTGAATTTTAGAAACACTCTAGCATCATTAGAATTGATTCTGTTGAACAGATTTGGTGAGCTAACTGAGTAATGCTATTGTTGGGAGGAGCAAAGTACAGCTCTATAGTGATGGGCTGATTTAAATATATTCCATGAATCAATTTTTGAAGGTAATTTCAGAAGAGAAGTATAAAAGTCTTTGATCAGGAGAACATTTCTTAACTTTTTATTCTGAAATAATTTCAGACTTGTAGACAAGTTGCAAGATATGTACAAAGAATTCCCAAATACTCCTCCCCTAGATTGTCCAGATAATAACAGTTATCATATTTCTTTCTCTCTCTCTCAATCTGTATATGTATGTATGAATTATAGAATTTTAAAAATAAACATGTGAGGGTAAGTTGCCAATATGATGCCCTTTTGTCCTTCAACACTTCAGAATGTATTTCCTGAAAAATAAGGACATTCTCTTATATGACCAAGCACAAAATCAGGAAATCAATCAAAATCAGGAAATTAATATTGTTGTAATACTATTATCTATTGTCTGACCCACAGAAATTAATCACTTTTTAAATTGACATAATAATTATATTTTTATAGTATAGTATATAATATATATCTATATAGTATCGTATCGTATCGTATAGTATGTATAGTATAGATCTAGGACACAGTCTAGCATCACTTGTTGCAAATATTTGTCCTGTCTCATTAGTCTTCTTTAATCCAGAGCAGTTCTTCAGGCTTTGTTCATCTTTCATGTTCTTGACATTTTTGAAGAGTGCAGTCCAAATATTTTGTAGAATTTCTCTCAATTTGAGTTTGTCCTATGTTACGGATCTATTTGGGTTAAGCATTTTTTGTCAGTAACGCCCCTGATGTGATGTTATATCCTTTTCAGTGCATCATATTGGGAGGCACATGACATGATAATGTTGCCTTACTGGTGATAACTTGGTTAAGGTGATTTCTACTAGATTTCTCTACTCTAAAATCACTATTTCCCCCTTTGTAATTAATAAGTAACTGGCAGGCTGAGATTTCCTGTTCTCATTAGACTTTTATGTACTAGTTTTAGCATCCAGGGCTGATTCATGCCTGGATCAATTATTGTGATGATGGTTATCAAGTGATAATTTCCTAATTCCATTATCTTTTAATTTATTAGTTGGTATTCTACTGAAGGAACAGTTTCCCTTCTCTCCTGTCTCTATATTTATTTATTTATCTTCTTATACCTGCAGGTATTCATGAATTCTTATTTTATTCAGTGAGTTAAAATCTATTACTATGATTATTTTTATTCTGATGCTCGTATTGTCCCATATTTGGCCAGTAGGAGTCCCTTCAGGCTGGCTTCTGTGTTCTTTTGACATAATCCTTATCATTCTTTGAACACTTCCTTAATTTCTGGCATGACAAGATGTTCCAGGCTCATTTTATATTTTCCTAGCCCCAACCTTGAAATCAGCCATTTCTCCAAGGAGCCCTTGTTCCTCTTTGAGGGTAATGGATAATGGTATTTAGAAACGAAGATCTGGACACTGGGTGAGGAGTACCATTTTTTAAATGTGTAAAATCTCACAAAGTGATAAGTTTAACAAACAACTCTCTTTTAAATGTCCTATGTGATTTTAAAAATAATTCCCATTGTTTGTGTTGTGTTTATATTCTTTTAAAAAAATCTGTGGAAAATAATATATATTCATGGTATATAATCCTTATTATCTTTAAATAACTTAATGTTGTTGTCAGAGAGTAAAATTATTCCCAATTAGAATACCAATGGAATATTGGAAAAAGGACCAAATTCCTTCTTCTTTTCTTTTCTCTCTCTCTTTTTTTTTGGCCTTCATTTTGATGTCTTTCAGATGGAGTTACAAGATGATGGGATCACGATGGGTTTAGAGCACAGCTTATCAAAGGACATTATTTCCATTATAAACAATGTCTTCCAAGCCCCCTGGGGGGGTTCCCACACCTGCCAGAAGGACGAAAAAGCAATTGAGTGTAACTTATGCCAATCTAGTATTCTCTGCTATCAGCTTGCTTGTGAACTCCTGGAGAGACTGGCTCCTAAAGAAGAAAGCCGGCTGGTGGTAAGAAGTCAAAGAAATGAGATGACCCATATCTGATAGTGATAATGACTGTAGTACCTGGTATAATGGGGTCTTCCTCCAATATCATTGTATGCTCCATGCTGGGTTATATGTGAGACTGTTAAAAAGAAAGTTTTCCTGTTCCTTCTACCAACTAATGCTCCTAGAAAGGGATATGAGCTGGAGCTACATTATACAGAATTCATGAGTCTTGAGTTAGGGTTGTGGCACATCCATTCATATAATTTTCATAAATACAAAGCATTGATGGTATTCATTTTTTTAAATGCCTTTTTATTTTTTTAAATTAACATATAATGTATTATTTGTTTCATGGGTACAGGTCTGTGATTCATCAGGCTTATGCAATTCACAGCACTCACCATAATACCTACCCTCCCCAATGTCCATCACCCAGCCACCCCATCCCTCCCATCCCCCTCCACTCCAGCAACCCTCAGTTTGTTTCCTGAGATTAAGAGTCTCTTATGGTTTGTCTCCCTGTCTGGTTTCATCTTGTTTCATTTTTCCTTCCCTTCTCCTATGATCCTCTGTCTTATTTCTCAAACTCCTCATATCAGTGAGATCATATGATACTTGTCTTTCTCTGATTGACTTATTTCACCTAGCATAATACCCTCTAGTTCCATCCACGTCGTTGCAAATGGCAAGATTTCATTTTTTTGATGGCTCCATTGGATATATATACCACATCTTCTTTATCCATTCAACTGTTGATGGACATCTAGGCTCTTTCCATAGTTTGACTATCGTGGACATTGCTGCTATAAACATTGGGGTGCATGTGCCATTGATGGTATTCTTGAAATAACTTTTATTACAAAGTTCAGATAGCAGTGAATACTACAAAATGTACATATCAAATATCAAGTAAGTAGATTGGAGACAGATATCAAGAATTCCTAGGTAATTCCAGTTTGTAAAACCCATTGACTTCATCAACAACAAGTAAAGGCTTCATTGTATTTTCTGCTTTTCAAGAAAATGGTTTCAGTAGGGAACAACTACTATGTGGCACACATTAGCTACTCCATACATTATTCATTCCCTTTTTAGCCAGTTTTCATTTAAGACACATAACACATATCACCAAAAACCCTCACGCCATCAAAGGGAGGTGAATCTGAATTATTTGGGCCAGTGTTTGCTATCTTCTCTATTTTTTCCTTTCCCCTAATGTTTATCTAAGTAGAAAGTGACTTTTTTTTTCTCAAGATTTTATTTATTTGAGAGAGGAAGTACGAGCAGGGGGAGAAGGGCAGAGGGAGAGGGAGAAACAGAATCCTGTTGAGTGCAGAGCCCGACGCAGGGCTCAATCCCAGGACCTGGAGATCATGACCTGAGCCAAAGTTAGCTGCTTACCCGACTGAACCACCCAGGTGCCCCATAAGTAGAAAGTGACTTCTTAAAAAAATTTTCTTGAGGTATAACATACATGCAGTAAAGTGTTTCTTCAGTTTTTAAATACCTTTCTGCCTACTAAACTCACTTGTCCTACATGTTGCAAAGTAACCTCCCTGGACTGTGGTCTTTCAGCATTGGGTAACTTCACTACAAAACAGTCATAGTCCTGGATGATGTAAAAACAAATTAAAATCAAGATGCTTAGCGTCTAATCAGGGAGATGTCTAAGTAAATGAAAAACTGTTAACGTGATGAGTGTGATGGGAGAGATCTGGGCAAGGGAGCAATGGGGGCAGAAGAGGGACTGCAGATCCAGCTTGGAGGTGTGATGGGAAGGAGAGAGCTCCTGGGCTCATATTTGAAGGAATGGAGTTAGTGAAATGAAGGCGGAGGGGAAAAGAACTTTGGAGACCCAGAAAACTCTGTGTAAATGATCCAGGGGAAAGCAGGGAATGATACGCTCAGGAAACTGGAAGCAGTTGAATGTTGCTAGCGCAGTGAGCAGGATGGGAAGACAGTGAAACCTGGGTCAAGCAAGACAGACTTCGTCTTATTTTCCCATTCATTAAGGGCTCTGTCTGCCAGACTCAGAAGTTTGGGTTTTGTCTTGGTGAATGGGGGATCCTGAAGAATTTAATCAGGGTGGTGATGCAATTTGATGAATTGGAGAAAAGAGGATTTGGAGGATTTGGACCCTGGGGACAGGCATCTAGTCAAGAAGGCTAATGTGGTCACTCAGGAAATGGGGAAGTCTGAATTAAGGCAATGGTGGTGGGAATCAGAGAAGGGGCAGGCCTGGCGGATTTTTAGGCAAGACAGTCAGCTGCGGTTGGTGTTTAGCTGGCATTGAGGTATGGAAAAGTGGAGGGCAAACCCATGTTTTCTGGCTTGGGAGCTGATAACATTGCCATTTATAGAAGAGCATTACAGTAGTAGAAGTGATTTTTTTGGTAGGAGTGGGTATGATGCAGGCACAGTCAGACATAGCGGGTTGAGATGCCTTTTAGATATCCAGGTGGGGGTTGTCATGCCCCGTCAGCTATGTGGATCTGATTTTTTGGAGGAAGGTCAAATAAAAGTTTGGAGCTGCCAGCATATTGTGCTGGGATGTGTGGAATGAGAAGAGAAATGCTAGCTAGCCATGGCTAGTATTCTGGGAAGGACCAGCTCTTAAGAGGGAAAACAGGGGAACTGAAGACTTAGAAATGAATTGAGAAGAGGCCAGAGACACACGGGAAAAACCAAGGGAGAGCAAGAACTCCAAAACCAAGGGAGGAGGCAGTTTAGAAAAGGAAGGAGTAGCTGATCATGTCAGGAGAAGAGAGGAAAAATATAAGACTGAAATGTGCCTGGGGATCCTGAGATGGAGGGTCCTCTGTGCCACTGGGGATGAGAGTAATCGTGGATTCCAGTAGCATGTGGCTTAAGAACAGAATCAGCTGAGGATGTGGCTGTGCCAAGTACAGACTTCTGTTTCAGGGAGGGAGTGAGAGGGTGAAGAGGATGGAGGCAGATGCCCCGACCCCTGCCCTGTCCCCAGCAGGCTTTCTGTATTGTGTCCGTTTTCCCAGCACCATCCTGGGAAACAGGGAGAGAAGGAAGCATAAGTATAGAGAAACTGAATCATCAAAACAATCTCCCGTGTGCATGATGCTTTGGACACTTGTCGTGGGCTGAAAATAACACATTTGGAAGTGAAGCTGAAGGATTCTGTTTTCCTCTCCCAAAGGTTTATGGGAGAGATAGATGCTCATCAATAAAAGAGGGCTATGCCGTAGAACATTCCAAACTTCTGGGTGGTCTCCACTGTGTGGGTCAGCCCCCTTCGCTCTTCAGTTCTCTTCCTGGGACAGGCTGGGGACAGGATGGGCGACACCAGTCCCTGCCACCTGGGAGGATGATTCTAGCCCCGTGGGTTATCGAAGAGTCAGTACACAGCAGGGAACTTTTTACCGTAGCGAATTTCATGAAACTCACTTTAGAATTTGATTTAGTGCCTTGCTCATGAGTGACCTAGGGACAGAGTCAGGCTTCGCAAAACTGTGAAGTTGGCAGAGATATTCTTCAGGGCCCTCGTATCCTCCATGCTAAGCACTGGTTTTCTTGTGGGTGTCCCTCTGGCACTCCATCAGTGTTGAGCTGGCTGTCAAATAATTCTTGAAAAAAACGTGTACTGGCTAAAGTGTTAGCTAAAAGAGTATGATTTTTAGAAGAGGATATTTGAAGTGGTACTTGAAGGAAAGAAAAAGGCTGGAATTGGAGCTTAACTGGAGATGGATATTTTAAATGGCAGCCATAACCAGTGCTTCCCAATTTCACCTATTTCTGCTGCTGGTTTTATACATATGTATTATATCTGACATGTATTGTCCATAAATGTATCGTGTTTAGTATAGTCACGTGGTGCAGCCCATCTCCAGAACTTTGTCATCTTGCAAAACTGAAATTCTGTACCCACTAAACAAGAACCTCCTGGTTCCCCCCTCCCCTGAGCTGCTGGACAGCTCCATTCTACTTTCGGCATCTTTGAATTTGTCTACGGTAGTGACCTCATATATCTGGAATCATGCAATAATTGTCCTTTTTATGACTGGCTTGTTTCACTTAGCACCGTGTCCTAAAGGTTCACTCACATAGCAGGTGTCAGACTTCCTTCCTTTGTAAGGCTGACTCATGTTTTACTGCATGTATGTAACACATCTTGTCTCTCTGTTCATGTGTCGAGGGACACTTGGCTTGCCATACCTAGCTTTCTTTAACGCATGTTATAGCGATTTCTTGCTCCTAAAAATTTGACGTCTCCAGGACTACCAGTGTGTGTGTCTTAAGTTATTGCTGTGAACCCCGTATTATTCCCTGCCAGTTAAGTACTGTTACTGAACAAAATGTGCACGGATTGGAATCACTTGGTGAGTGGGACATGATCACAGGGAAAGTGGGCCTAGGACGATTTAATGTTTTTGAGATTTTTCCATATTTATTTCAAGGGAATGAAATTGTTTTAGTAACAGCTGATCCAAAGTCCCTTTAATTATTATGGAAGTGAGCTCACATTTGTTCTGAGGCAGGTGTCTTTGTCCTTCAGGGCTCAGCACAGGGCTGGGACACAGCAGGCACTCAGTGGATCTTCATGGAACTGAGCAAAACCATTCTGTACATCCCCAGCGGGCTGCTCACCTGGCTGCTTGTTCTCTTTGTTTCAGGAGCCCACAGACAGCCTTGAGGATAGCCTCCTTTCTTCCAGACCAGAGTTTATCATAGGCCCTGAAGGTGAGGAGGAGGAGAATCCAGCATCCAAGCATGGGGAGAACCCAGGCGATTGCACCGAGCCCACGGAACATGCTGGTGGGTGAACTCTGGCATACCCCAGTTAGCACAGTTCTGATGTTCAGAACCCTGGTTTTTTAAGATTACTGTCGACTTAGGCAAGTCTAGGCTTGGCTTCTCCAGTGGAGACTGGTGCAAATGAACCATTTCCTCTCAGGTCATGAAGTGAACAGATCCAGGATGTGTTTCAAGTAGAGCAAAGTCACTGAGCTGCTTTCTTGGCAGCAGGTGTTAAAATTCAAACTTCTTATCAACAGAACCCACCGTGTGAGCAGTACCTTCCTACTTACGGTGTAGCAGGTTCTCGTGGAGAAGCAGCTATGTATGTACCAAGGCTGGATGACTGAGCGGAGGGTGCTTTCACTCTCAACAGCCACTTAGGGCATTTGGCCATGGCGGAGTGTTTTGGGATAGAGCCGATGGAACTGGAGCTCATGCAGCTTCTGTGACCCCGGTGCTTGGCCAGGACTCTGGACGGGCTCACTGTGTATAGCTGCACACTTTGTGCTCCCAGGCTGGTCGGCTTCGCACAGAGCCGGAGGAAGGACGGCCTCTCTCTAGTTTGCTTGCAGGCTGTGTGTGGGCTACCTGGGGACTGCAGAATGGCAGGCAGGCTTGGAATCATACTCTAGCTCTTCACGGTCTGAAGGAGTTTGGGGGATTTGACATGTGACCCCATGTGCCTTGGGGAAAGCTTGATTTCCAGATCTGCACTGTGGCACTTTGGGAATTTGTACAGGACCTGGAGTAAATAGGACTCATTTTTCATCTTCCTGCTTCCACTACCCTGAACCAGGTGGCCCACCCCCAGAACCAAAGTTTGGGAGTCATGGGCTTTCTGTCATTCCTTCAGGGAATAGCAAACATTGTTAAGTGACTTTTGTGTGAGGTCCGTTATAGCCCTGGGGGTGTCTCATTCAGACCTTGGTCTGAATGAGACATTAGTCTCATTCATATGAAATGCTTGGTCAGAACTAACTGCTTCTGCATGAATTGTACACATGATCAGCTGAGTATGAATATCTCGGATCACTCTGTTTAGAACCACGGAAACCTAGAAATTGAAAGAACACCTGAGATGACCTGTTTCATTGGTTCTCAGCATGTCCTTGGAGTTGTACACACTCTATGTTGTTTCCTTTGGACCTTCCTTATTTGGAGTGGCAAATGGTGGGGAGACAGGGGCAAGTCCTAATGAGCAGCCCAGGCTGCCCACCCTGCTTTACCCTGAGTGTGCTGACCTGCTCTATTTCATACGTTGGAGTTCTAAGTGAGTTTCTTTAAACAAAATCGTCCATAGGAAAAAACTTGGAAACCTGCTGATCTAATTCAGCCTTCTCACTTTGCAGATGAGGAAAATACATCCCAGGTGGGTGAAACGTGCCCGTGGTCATATAGCTTGTAGTCCTCATTCCTAATTTATGCTTTAGGCTTACGTGCGGCCCTGATGGAGCATCAGGATCGTCTGAGGAGTTGAAACACAGAATGAATGAGCTCCACCCACCACCCCCAATTCTGGGTATATCTGGGGCAGAGATCTGGGAATTAGAAATCCAGATATCAATCCAGGATTGAGACTAGAACCCAGGTGTCCTGAAACCTGGGCCTAGGGCTTCTTTCTGTCAGGCATTAATGCCTAAAGGATGCAAGGATGTCACTTAGGATCCAATAACCTGTACTCTTTGTATACAAATATATCTTTTAAACCCAACATGGCACACAAATCACTTAACTGGCACTTTTATTTATTTATTTATTTAATTCTTTTTTTTTATTGTGTTATGCTAATCACCATACATTACATCATTAGTTTTTGATGTAGTGTTCCATGATTCATTGTTTGCGTATAACCCCCAGTGCTCCATGCAGAATGTGCCCTCTTTAACACCCATCACCAGGATAACCCATCCCCCCACCCCTCTCCCCTCTAGAACCCTCTGTTTGTTTCTCAGAGTCCATAGTCTCTCATGGTTCGTCTCCCCCTCTGATTTCCCCCCCTTCATTTTTCCCTTCTTGCTATCTTCTTCTTCTTTTATTTATTCGTAACATTTTATATGAACAGTGGTTAAAATTAAGCAATTTCTTTTTATGAATGACTCTTTTTCTTGCTTAAACGTTTGCTCTGTTCATCTCCCTCAAACACTTCTTCGGGCTCCTGTCACAGCCTCTGGTCCACTTTCCTGCTTTTATTCCCCGCTGTCTTGCAGGTCACAGTTATAAATTGTCTCCTCAGGGAAGCCTCCCTTAATTTTCCTCCAAGACCAGCTTCCCTACTGCTCTGAGCCCAGTCCTGCTTCTGCTCTGTGGGCCTTCAGGCTGTGGTCTTGAACTCCTCTGTCAGAGCAAACGTGTTCAATCGACACGTGTTCTGTGATTCCTCCTTCCTTTCAGACTATTTCCTGTTTCTGCATTTTGTGGCCTGGCACCTATTTCTTGATAGCTGTCAGATATATCCTCCACTAAAAATACTTTTAAAACCCTCACAGTAGAAAAAATAGATTCGAGGGCTGGTAACAAGTGTTTAAAATACATGAAAGCGGAAGATCACCAATGAACTGTTTAATATATACACCAAGAGAGTTTGACTCCCGTTGTCTCTGGTTCCAGGGATTGCCAAAACTTAGAATGGTGATTTGAAAACGTTTTACACTAGTGTCTACATCTGGCTAACTTGTGAATTCTTTTCTCTAGCGTGCCTCAGGTACTATATACTGCCATCCCACCTGTAGGGGCAAAGGTATTAGAGAGACTCACAAGAAGATTAAAGCCGAGTAATTGTTCTGATTTGAATATGCCTAACTTCTTTCAGGTACTCCCTTTGGCATGAGTCCATGGGGTAAATTTCTCCTTAGGTGCTAATACAACTTGAATACATCTCCTTAAAACCTTCTTCTCTCCCTTTCAGTAAGGAAGGCGTTACCTAGCCGGGCACCAGGCCCTTCCAGGTGGCAGCAGAACTCGCTGCCCTTGGGAGCATAGGGTTTGCTTCAGGGAGCCAAGGACATCTGAATATATATGGTGGGCTACATGGAATTTGAGAGCCCTGAATCTAGAAGGTTTCCTGCATGGGCATCATAGAAGGGCTATATGCCACCTTGGAGAGCAAATAAAAACATTACACAAAATGCCTTTTAATATATCATATATTTATTTTCAGTCCTCTTGGTTTTATGGTCTTGATCAGGTCATGAGTGGTGGGAAAAAGGAGGAGCTATGCTAACCTTCATGTAATTATTTCTTCCCAGCAATAAAGAATGACACTGAGAGAAAGTTTTGCTACCAACAGCTTCCAGTAACTTTGAGACTAATATACACCATTTTCCAGGTATATTTTTTGAGATATTTAAATGTTTGATGTGGTAGCATTGCTATTTTAGATTAACTCAGTAGTAACCATGTGGTTCTTTGCGTAGGAAATGGCGAAGTTTGAAGAGCCAGACATTCTTTTTAATATGCTCAATTGCCTGAAGATTCTCTGTCTACATGGAGAGTGTTTATACATTGCTAGAAAAGACCATCCTCAATTTTTAGCCTACATTCAGGATCATATGTTGATTGCAAGGTATGTCTTCCTAGCAGATTTTTGTTGCTGTTGTTGTTGTTTATATTTTAGGCTTTAGCTGTGAAAATCAAAGTTAGGACAAGATTCACCAACTCATTTGGGCCATTTCTCTTAGCCAGGACAGCCGAATCGCCTATGGGAATAACTTTTATTTCTTTTACTGAGTCTAATGTTTAAGTATGTCAACATGAGGAATAGTAATTTTCTTTGCTAGACACTGTAGAAATAGAAAAAGCAAAATAATGGTTATTTGGTCATCAGTTGTTGGGTGGCTTAAGAGTATAGTGTCCCCTAGGAAAATGTCAACAGGTACTAAGTCACTATTTACATAGTATCATCTAGTACAATATTAGTACGAAAGACTTACTCAATTTCTTACTTGAAATAAAACTGCTAATAGACATCAAAAATCTCTCCACATTTTTGTCTGATAAAGTATTTTTAGAGACTGCTGAAGTATTTTGAGAAAAATAATAAAATATTGCCCTGGATTTATATAGAGTTTTTCTTCCTGAGAAGACAATGACTTAAAATAACTGTTAGAGTCTTCCTAGAAGTAAGTCAGAAAAATATTATCTTCGTTTAAATGTAAGTGGATGAGGTGATGAGAAGAAAGAAGAGGTTGGCTTAGGTTAACTTGGTGACAAAACAGACTTGAGGCTCTATCTGTCTTTTCACTCATTTTGTTCCTTTGTTCATTCATTCATTCAACAGATATTATTGGGGGTTTGCTATGTATGTTATTATTCTAGGCACTTTGGGAATTTGCAATCTAGTTTGGAAGGGGGTGAATGCTATTTATACAGAAGGTGACCACATAATTTATTCTTCACATTGTTAACTTTTGAGAGTAAAGAAGGGGTGATCTTCATAATAACCTCAAATAATTAGTATAATGTAGACCAAGATCTTGGATAAACTAAGATACTTGGTCACCCTGTGTATACGTGAGTCATTGTCAATCCGAGGGATGTGTGATGGATGACTGTTTCGTATAGTTCGGAGGTGGGAGAGGTCATTTCTGGATTACTAGAGAAGGTCTCAGGAGCAGATACCATTGGGATGAGCATTGAGAGGATGATAAAATTTTAACAGGTGGACATTTGAGATGGGCAGAACATTTTGTTGAAAGTGAGAATGTCAAGAGTAAAGATGGCAGAGTTAGAAGGGAGGGACAAGAAGTAAGTAGGGCATACTTAGGTGATACCAAGGTTTTATTTTTTGCTGCATGGGATGATCTTAGGGGAGTAATGGAAAATGAAGCTAGAGAAGTAGGGTGGGGCCCAAGTGTAAAGGGCCTCAAAGATAGGGACTTCACTTAATGATGTTTGGAGACCTATGGAAGATCTTAAAACAATAAACAGGGTCAGAGTTGTACTTTAATAGCGTAAGTATGGAGAAGGAGAGACCCTTAGGGACCACCCACATTTAAGGGAGCGTAAAGAGCATGTTGCAAGGGCTTTGGGAATGTCAAGGTATAACACAGAACTTTCTTCTGAGAAGTTTATTAGAAAAGTAAGGGAGAGATCAGATATTTAGAGGGGAAAAGGAGTGGATGTCAAGGATTTTTAGGATAAAGATCTGAAAATATTTATGGTCAGTGCAAGGGATCAGAGAAAGGGGAGTAGCTGGTAGAACTAGGTCCTGGAAGGCAAGACTATGTGATCAAGAATGAAGGGTGGGTGGAAGAGAGGAAGGATGCTCTTTTCTTTGAAAGGAGATATATTTTGGGGAAAAGAGAAATGAAGTGTCAAGGGGAGCTCATTACTAAACCTTAAGAGTAGTGTGTCCTGATGTCTTTTCCTGAGAGGTAGGAGGATAGAGATTAGGTTGGGAGCTCAAGGAACATGGAAAAAAGTATGGAATAAGCTCACAGAGGAAAGCAGTAGGGTGTCGACAAGAAGTAATCGAAGAATGGCCAGCTTCAGCATCAAGCTGAACTTAGCTAGTACCAGTTTGTGGTGGACCAAGTTAGTAGGAATTAGTAGGACCAAGTTGTTCTGGGGTCTGAGAGTGGAGGGGCAATGTGGGTTTATTCAGGAGTAGGGATTTGTGATTTGATTATGGTGGAAGTCAGGGGGACGAGAAATTTTGGAGTGAGGAAATGGTTGACTCTGAGATCCAGTCTAACGTGGGAGGCAAATGAAATCAGAAGAGGATTGATGTTTGGGAGAAGAGTATGGAAAGGAGGGAAAAGAAGTTTTAGTCACGATTGGGAATATTTTGGATGGGGACACTGTTCAACCCAGTACAGAAGCATAGAATGGGAAAAGTGGAGAGTCTCCAGAAGTTTCCTCATGATAAAATGGGAATTCTACAGGTGGAACAGGAGGAGCTGGTGGAAGGGTAGACCTGGCTGACCTGGATGTGGGGCACAGTAGGACTGATCTGAAGAGATGGATGACCAAGTCCAGGCAAAAACCATGAAGGAGTAGGGCTGGGAGTTAGGCAGAAGCTCTGTTCATTCCGTGGGAGTGGGACTACTAAGTAGGCCAACTTTTGTTGTTAAAGCAGCCTCTAAAGGGGGTGCCAGGGTGGCTGAGTTGGTTGAGTGTCCAACTCTTGATTTCGGCTCAGGTCATGATCTCAGGGTCTTGAGATCGAGCCCCGAGTCTGGCTCCTCACTGAGCATAGAGCCTGCTTGACATTGTCTCTCTCTGTCCCTCTGCCCTTCCCCCCACTCTCTAAACAAACAAACGCAGTCTCTACAGGACATTTACCCAGGCCAAAGAGATTACTGGTGCTGTGGGATCTCTGGCTCAGCCTTTGGGCTACATAGCCTAGGTTTTTCCTCAAAGTACCACTCTGACACAAAAGCCATGATGAACAATGTAGGGATCTGGGGAAAAGGACACTATCTTCCTGATTTCAAACAAGGCTGCTGTAGAGAAATGGGAAAGCCATAGGGGACTGGTGAAATCCAGGCTTTTTTGTCACCAGGGCGGTTTTCTAGCAGTGCTGCGTGCGGTTTGCTTCCTTCAACTACCTTGATCAGCCTGGGTTTTGTGTTCACTCTTACGATAAGGAAGGGGAAGACCTTGACTGACAGCCCTGCTAGTTGGTGGAGAGGCTGTTCTTAATAGAAATAGAGTTGTTCTTTGCTAGAATAAAGAGGAAAGGCTGCTGGGCAGGCAAAGCTCTCCAGATATTCACTGAAAGAAAATTTAAAAAAAAATCACTCTTCACCCCACCATCTTAACAGAACTAATAATCAATTTTGTATATTTTTAAGTCATTGCTCATTTATATATGGGAATTTCTAATATATAATTTTTATTTTTTATGTTTAAGTGTAGTATTAAGTGTTATTTTTCTATGCTGTTACATAGAAGTAATTTCTTTAAAAAAAATGAACACAACAGATTAGGAAAGGTTTATCAGAGGTGGATGACTGTAATTTCACCAAAAGCATCCTTACCGGCTGCCTGTTAACTACATTTCCCATAAACTGAGGTAATTGTGTTTGTTTTCTAGAAAAGTTATCGTAACTGTAACCACTTTGCTTATTGCTCCCTCAGCCTGTGGAGAGTCGTCAAATCCGAGTTCTCCCAACTATCTTCATTGGCGGTTCCTCTGCTTCTCCATGCTTTGTCACTTCCTCATGGTGCTGACATCTTCTGGACAATCATAAATGGCAATTTCAACAGCAAAGACTGGAAGATGAGGTTTGAAGCAGGTACCTCTGTATTAGCTTAAAAATTCTCTGGGGGCGGGGGGGCCACAAGGTAAACCAGATGTCCAGTCATGACGTCTCTTGTTGACCCTCCTTTCTTTTTAAATTTTCTTTTAAAGATTTTATTTATGTATTTATTTATTCATTTAGAGGGAGAGAGGGAGAGGATGCACACAAGTGGGGAGACACGGGGAGGGAGAGAGAGAATCTCAAGCAGACTCTTCCCTGAGCACAGAGCCTGATGCAAGGCTTGATCTCATGACCCTGAGATCATGACCTGAGCCAAAATCCTCCTTTCTTTTTAAAGAGTACTGCCTTCCTTGATGGTGTTCTTTAGTGGTTCGACTTAACTGAGCTTCCTTTATAATAGTATTTTGCTGAGTGGTCCTCAGGTAGGATGACCCTGTTCAGGTTTGCCTAGGATAGTCCTAGTTTATGCCTGTTGTCCAGGTGTATTTATTAATTGTCTGCTTGTTTACTCCCAAATGGATCCTGGCTTGAATGATAAATTATACAGTCAACATGATACAGATATTATGTAGTCAATATAATATATAATACGACATGATACAATAGGTTACTTGTATCAAAGTAACTGGGAATGTTCCTTAAACACGCAGTTGGGCCCCATTCCTAGACCTACTGAATTAGAATCTTAGGGGGTAAGGCCGGGAATGGATGTTTTTAACAAGGTATCCAGGTAATTCAGTGAAGTTTGAGAATCTCTGCTGTTAGCCCCTTTCCACTGAAGTATCAGGGATGAAGTCTGGGGCCGTGATTGGTGTGATTTCCTGGTGCTTAGGATGGCAAGTTCTCAGAGGAATATGGTAAGGAAGGAACCTGGACACGTTCTCTTAGCCTCACATCGGCTGCCTTCACTGTCACCCCCATCTGCTAGGACTCCCATTCTTGGGAGCAGCAAGCAGGGCCCTCAGTGCCATGGTGTGCCTTATCAGAATGGGTCTGTGTGTTTCAAAGTCTCCAAAATTTGGCAAAGAAATGGAAGTTCCATTAGGTCAGTTAACTACTACACATTCACTAATATGTGGCCACCTCAAAGAGTTCTTACGTTTTAATGCCCCAGGAACCCCTGGGGCTGGTTTATAGGATAACAACTGATATTGCAGACAATTAGAGTAACACTTCCTGGCCCTGGGCCACCTGGTATTAGCAACATTTTACAACTATTTAAACACAAATAAAGCAGATGAATATTTATGCTCTTTCATTCCAGTTTAAGGATTAGATTTTCCTGAATCCCAGCTCTGATGATGTCACTTTTCCATTCAAAAAAGCATGGAGAATAAAGTTCAAAGTCCTTACACAGATAGTTAAAGCCTCTTCAGGTCTAACGGCGAGTGTTTGCAGCCTCATTTCCCGCTCTTCTTTCTGACATTCCTTCGCAACTTTCCCATTGCTTCCTGCTTCCCTCACCCTTGTCTTGGCCACTCTGCTCTCCATCTGAAATCCTCTTCGCTTCAAGGTCCATTCACAGACCACCTCCACCCGATCCACCTTCCAATGCCACCAGTGAGTTCCACCTTTTTGGTTCCCTCAGTGGAAAATTATTTCTTTGTCCCTTGGTCTCCTTGGCATTTTATTTGCACCTCATCAGTGGTATCTGTAGCTCTTTAGATTATGTCTCGGTTATAGCCGTACCTGTCTTATTTCTTTAGTCGACTTGACTTTTAAGCCAAGACTTGGGGATGATTCATATATTAGCGTGCGTAGGTTGCTCAGGTTGTAACAGAATACCACAGGCTGGGGGGCTTAAACAACAGACATTTATTTTTTTCACAGTTCTGGATGCTGGGAAGTCTGAGATCAAGGAACATATGGTTCCTTAGTGAGGGCGTTCTTTCTGTCTTGTAGATGACTGCCTCCTCTCTGTGTCCCCACATGGCAGAGAGAAAGTTAGAGAGCTCTGGTTCCCTTCCTCTTCTTATAAGGATACAAATCCCATCATGGGGGGTCCTACCTCATGACTTCATTTAAACCTAATTATCTCCCAAAGGCCCCACCTCTGAATGCCATCACAATGGGGGTTAGGGCTTCAACATACGGATTTTATGTGGGGGAGAGGAACACAAACATGGAGTCCATAACGATTCATTTTTCCACTTACTTCCATCCTCCTTCAAGTATCTAGGGTAGTTTCTTAGTTTTATATATATATATATATATATACATACACACACACACATACACACACACACACGTATATATATGTATATGTATATACATGTGTATGTATACCTATATGTATATGTACATATACATATATATTTGTGTATATATACATATATATCTTAAGTATATATTTTAAATATCTATAAATATATTTTTAAGTATATATTTTTAAAATAAGTGAATTGGTGAATAAGTGAAAATAAGTGAAATAGTATATGTACTAGGCACTATGGGACGTATAAGAGCAGATGCCTCCTCTCAAGAAGATACTCATTTAATTGATGAAACCATATGAACATGTAGGAGGTTAAGAAATTAACACTATAAATATAATTCAAGACCACAAAAGAAGATATGTCATATAGCTATATATGAGCATACAAATGTCTTATGTAAATGAACAGGATGTAAATGAGTAGTATTTTTGCAGGAGTTCATGGGACTGAAGGGCCACTCTAGGTCAGAGTAGACTTTTACAGAACAGGTAGAATTTCAGCAGCAGATTCTTTAAGGATGATAGAACATCAATAAGCAGAGAGGAACGGAAAGAATATTCTAGGTTGCTGGAATAGCTTAAGCGAAGTACTGAGATGTTTTATTTTCATGGCACTGTATTACTTCACTAGCTACTTTAACTTTTTATGAAGCCATGTTTTAAGAGTACCTGGAATCATTTAACGTAGATTTGCAGAATAATTACAAATCCGTCTCTGACTGACTTACAGAGTTGTTGGGGGATGGGTGAAATAGGTGATGGGGATTAATGTGCACACCTGCCATGATGAACACTGAGTAATGTATGGAATTGTTGAATCACTATATTATACACATGAATCTAATATAACACTGCATGTTAACTATACTGGAATTAAAATAAAAAACTTAATTAGCGACACCTAGGTGGTTCAGTCAGTTAAGCATCTGCTTTCGGCTCAGGTCATAATCCCAGGGTCCTGGGATCCAGCCCTGAGTTGGGCTCCCTGCTCAGCAGGGAGTCTGCTCTTCCCTCTGCCCTTCTCCCTGCTCGTGCTCTTTCTCTCTCTCATTCACTCTCTGTCAAATAAATAAGTAAAATCTTTTTAAAAAATTTAATTATGGGGCGGCCTGGGTGGTTCAGTCAGTTAAGAATCTGCTTTTGGCTCAGGTCATGATCTCAAGGTCCTGGGATCGAGCCCCACATTGGGCTCCCTGCTTGGTGGGGAGTCTGCTTCTCTCTCTCCCTCCACCCGTTCCCATGCTTGTGCTCTTTCTCTCGCTTGCTCTCTCTCTCAGATAAATAAAATCTTTAAAAAAATTTAATAAAAAAAGAAATCCTATCAAGTAAGCATGCACCTATTGCATATAAAAAATATATGGCTGCCCTAGCCCTAGGAAGTCTGTTTGTTGTCACTTCACATCATGACATACTAAGAGTGCAGTAGGGGGATCCAGAATCTAAAGCCAGGTCTGGTGGGCACCTCCTGTCTCCCTGTGTGGTCCACAGAAGGGCCTATGGAATGGACAAGGAAATGAGCATGGAGGCATAGTTTGAAGTGTGGTTTGCATTAAACAATGAGGAAGAACATAAAAAAAAGGGCAACCCACTGTTAAATCAAGGCTGCCCAGCAGAAAAGTACTGCACTAGGTAGAAACGGTCTCTTTCACACAGATGAAATGGAACATTCAAGAAGGTGGCATTAGAATTTCCTTTTGGTTTCTCAAAACAGGGTGTGGGAGCCCCAGAGTTGACTTTTTCTTTGTGGGTTCAGTTCTTGTCTAAGTAAGTGTCCCATTTTTTTGTCCTCTGCCTTTTACACTGCAGTGGAAAAAGTGGCTGTAATTTGTAGATTTTTGGATATTCACTCAGTGACCAAAAACCACCTGCTGAAGTACTCCCTGGCACATGCCTTTTGCTGCTTTCTGACAGCTGTGGAGGACGTCAACCCAGCAGTGGCTACCAGGGCCGGTCTCCTGCTTGACACCATAAAGAGGCCAGCATTGCAGGTGACGTCCCTCCGATGTGTGTTGTCTGCTCCACGGATGGTGTTCTGCTCTGCTAAACACATACAGTACTGATGATGAGGACAGCAAGAACAGTGGGAACTTTTAAATGGGGAAAAACATCCAGAAACACACCTTATTAAAGACCTCTTGTTTTTATTTCTTAGTACTTTCTTTGCAGTCTTTGTCCATATGGTGATACCACTTTTGACAGAGACAGTAATTGTGTAACTCTTTCTGTGTGGCAGATTTTTGAACTAGGCTGGTTGATCTTATACTATTTAGCTGGCTCCTAGGCTGGGAGCTTTTGTCATTAGAGGCTAGATACTAAGAGAAATCATCTCTGTGATGAATTATAGTATAAATCAAAGCAAGACCTGAGAAGGCAAATATGCCTTCCAAAATGAAAGTCAAAGGAACATGAAATATGAGACCTAGAGAGAGTTGCTTATTTATTTTATTTGGCACCTTTATTTTATAATTGAAGAAACCAAGTCTCAGAGAGACAATGTGACTCTCCAAAGGACACAGGGTGAGTTAGTGGAAGAACCGAGAGGCTAGAACCTCCAAAGTACTGATCTCCTGATTTTCCACATTGGCACCCTGTTTATTACTATATCATTATAATTAAAACTAATAATAATGGCAAGAGCTAAAATTTGTCAAACAGATACTGCCTGTCCAGGACAGTGTATTAAGTGTCTCATCATCCATTGTCTCATTTAATCACCATGATAACCTTGTGGGTTCCCATTTTACAGATAGAGAAGCCGAGGGTTGGAAAGGGTAGGTGACTTTCCCAGGGTCACATGGCAGTACATGGCAGAGCAGACTCAGGTTCTGAGTCATAATGAAGTCCATGTTCTTAATTATATCTGTGTCTATTCACTGCCTCCTGTAAAAGAGACCAAGAAGAAAGTGCAGGATCTGAGAAATTCAGTGGTTATCCTGACTGTGGACCCACACCCTCCCTTATAAAAATTCCCAGTTGTCTTCTGGATGCTCCTTCTCTGTTGGTCTTAAGAAGACTAGGTAGTCTTCCAGCCCAGAGCCTGGGATGTAGGAGGACCTCAGTAGAGGAGAATTGAATGAGTTGATAGAATGCTTGGATGAATTATGGTTTTTAAGTTTCATTCAGTTTAGGAAAGGGGGAATGGTAAGCAGAGTCATATAATGGAGAAATGGGTGCTCAATCTAGTCCAACTTGATTTTTTAAGATTCTGTGTGCCACTCACATTCCAAGAAGACAAAATGAGTTTATTTTCTTTTAGAACCATGGCATTTAGCATTGAAAGGGAATTAGAAAACCATATTGTGTATTCTAAAATGTAGCTTTGGAAGTATGCTTCTTTTAATAGAAACTACAGACGTTGAAAAAAGAAACATTGGTTTGAGAGCATTTGGATTAAGTGGTTATTAATGAATACATCTGAAAACCAATAACATACATTTAGTTTAGATTTCTGAACTAAAATTCAAGATGTATTGTACAATTGGGAGAAGTTCCTCTCCTGCATTTTATTTCTACCAAACTTGCAATCAAAGAAGATTTCAATTGGATTCTTCTACATTATATGTATGGATTGAGGAGGTTTTGTCTTGTTTCACTGACTTTGCTTAGTGTATTTGCTTTTAAGTAACTTAGATGTTTACTTCTGACTAAACTTTCTTCCCCCCTTTGCCCCAGGGTCTGTGTCTCTGTCTCGATTTCCAGTTCGATACTGTGGTTAAAGACAGACCCACAATACTGAGCAAACTTTTACTCCTGCATTTTCTTAAGCAAGATATTCCTGCCTTGAGCTGGGAGTTCTTTGTCAACAGATTTGAGACACTTTCTTTGGAAGCTCAGCTACATTTGGATTGTAACAAAGAATTTCCTTTTCCTACAAGTAAGCAAAACAAAGAACTTGCTTTAAACTATCTGCTAGGCAGACCATACTCTACATGTAGCTTAATTTCCCATTATGGAGGATGCTCTGACTTCATGAACTCAGTTTATTAAATATTTATTGAGTAACTCTGTAGTAATCCATAGATCAACTAGTTTCTGGCATTCCAAAAACAAAACTCTTCACATTTCCTTGAGGACCTATGATAACCATTTGTGACTGTGTGTTCCTTAAATGATTCAGTTCTCATGTTTACAGTGTTTGTGAGCAATTTTGTGAGATATATCTGCACCTTGCAAATTCATTCTTGCATGCTTATGACCTACAGCTCTAAATAGATGGGAAAAGAGGGTCACTCAACTATGTATTCAGTGATAATAAAAAAAATTAGACATGTAATCTTACGGTCTAAGCAGAAAAATCATAGGCAATAGTCATGATAGGCAGTAGTCACAAATTTTTATATAAGACTACCATGAATGAGAGGTGAATGATTCATGTGTCCACGAAAGATGTATTTTAATCCTGAAAATATGCACAGATGGATTATTTCAAACTCGCTGTGCTACATAGTCCATTAAAGAAAATAATGTCTGATTCCTTTTGCAAAGCTATCACTGCTGTAAGGACCAATGTCGCTAACCTCAGTGACGCAGCATTGTGGAAGATCAAGAGGGCTCGTTTTGCAAGGAACCGCCAGAAGAGTGTGCGTTCTCTGAGAGACAGCGTGAAGGGGCCCGTGGAATCCAAGAGGGCACTCTCCCTCCCTGAGACCTTGACCTCCAAAATTCGTTGAGTATCTTCTTCCCTCCTTCCTTTAAATCTGTTTAATGTCTTTCTGAGGCTGCCTTGTCTTGTTGAATGTTCATAGAGAGTAGCATATTTAGCCAACTGAGCTCCTTCAATAGGTTTGGGCTTCACATTCCCTAGAGGGTCACCCCAAGAATGTCAGTGCTCTGGGGGGGCTTTTTCCAGTTTGTGGGTGAAGCAAAGCCCTGGTCCAGCAATAGATTGTTTTGTAATGCAGAAGGCAGCAAATCCACTGATGCTTGGCCAGAAACGTAGAAGCAGCATCTGCTCCCGAGTCCTAGGATAGGAAGGTGTGCACCACCAACCTTGTAACCTAAGAGCTTCCTGAAGAAGACTGGGACAGGTCAGACCCATGGCAGCTGAGGTGGTAGAGTGGAAGTTTGGAGTGCATTTGCTTTTCATGTATGATGGAGACAGCCAAACAAGCTCCCAGACAAACCAAAAATAATGGTTGCTTTTGAAAAGGAAAAACCAAGCTGAGGAGAAGTTGAATTTCTGTGCAGCTTCACCGGATAATTTATAAATAAAAATAAACTTCATCGCCAATTTTAAAAAAGACCATATATACTTGTTTTATAAAGGTCTTTCTTTGTATTGCACTTTGAAAGAGAACACAATTTTCCCTAAATTACCAGATGACTAAATGAACTCTAATGATTAGCAATGGCTCATGAATGACAAATAATTAAAAATTCATAACTAAATCACCATACTAGTGAATGAGTATATTTAAATATGATACTAACTTTTGTAAAATTTATCTAGTGATTTAATTTTTAAATAACTGCTGTGAAATTCATAACATAACACCCTAAAACATACTTCTTATCCTGTTGGAAGTGGAAAGTTTTGCTTTTTTCATTGACGTGTATTAAAAGACAGCCTTATATAACGTAATCATTTTTAATCACAAATATGATTTGATTTTTTTAAATCACATTTTTCCCTATTTTATGATAAGCAGTGAAAATGTGGTATTGTGAACTTTAGAAGAAGTCAATGAAAGCCCTTCAAGCAATCAATAGCTCAGTTTTTCAGGGAGCAAAGATTATAGCAGGTGGCCATTTAAGAATAACCTGTAGGAGCCTAGGCCCCAGGGAAGACTGAATCAGATCCTAGAAACCAATATCTAGATTAAATAAATTTACCATTTCTATGAATTTCCCAGCTCTTTTATAACTTAACCAGCCACTTTGGGATATCAAGTTTACTTATTGTTCCTTCTTGTTAATTGATTCACATGACAATTTTGAAGATTAAGAATTGAAGTAACACTGAAGGATGTTCTTGAGATTCACATAAAAACCACAAAGCTTTTGTGATGCAAACATCTTTTGTGCCATGTTAATTACAAGGAGGAAAACTAAACTTAAACCTGCCCCTACTATCCAGTGAGTTAGCGCTGAGTGTGTTTTCTAGGCTCAAGTTGTTTTTAATGCTTATTTAAATAGAGTTGTTGTTGATTTTTAAGCTATGAGGTTGACCAGGCATGAGCAGTCTGCTCCAGCTCTCGGTGGGACACCCGAACAGACACCAGGTGGGTACTTCTGACGTGGAAGGGCTGTGTGCAAGTGTCTATCCCAGGTGGACAAGGTAAAGAATGCAGTGTCTCTAACTGGACCAGAGTGCTATATTTAGGATTTGCAAACTTGAAGGGTCTTACCCCAGATGCTCAAGCGTTTGAGCCCCTGACCTAGCAATTCTTTCCATCTTAATATGGGCAGATGACTTTTGATCCCATTAACTTTTGGTCCAGTAAGAGGTATCATGTTACCTGAATATGCACTTTTCCCCAGAGAGCAAATATGACTAGATCTATACATAGTACTTATATCTGTATGTGTATTTACACATAGAAATATTATGTTCATATATATCCGCTATAGGAAAAACATACATTTCATTGACATTTTCAAAGGTTATACATTTGAGCCACCGTCATTCACTCATCCCCGTAGCCATTCTTGATTCTTTGCAACTCTATATGCATTTCTGTCTCTCAGAGAAAGGAGGATTTCGATTGCTTGGAGGACCATAGGATCATATTCGACTTGGTACAGTGTAACTACCGTTCGATGTCCCATGAGAGAATGTAGTTTATCAGGAAGGATTCTAAGGGTTGAAGGGACACTGGCAAGGTTATTACAGCCCAAATGTTATCTGCACAAATGGTGCTGTGTGAAGGGTCTGAATAGCTGTTTATTTGTCAAAAACAAACTTGGTAACTGCCACCTGTGTATCATGCTATAGAACATTTGGTTTTTCATCTAAGAAGAGTTTTAAGAATGGCCTCAGAAGGAGAATTTCAAATAAGGAGGCTTGCAAGGCCATGTATGCTAAGTGTTACAAACATGACACCAGAAAGAGGCAGTTTGGGGTGGGAGTGGGGGGGAAGGGAGAGCCCCAAAGGTTATGAATGCCAATGGCAGGTGTTGGTCAGAATGTATTTTCTGTTTTAAAATTGTCGAGAAGGGAGGAATAGCAAACCCTTGGCCAAGGCTCCCTGACTTGTTTTCTGCATCACTCAGGCCTCAACTGTACTGGGATTTAAAAAAAGAGTAAAAGTAAGAACTTCTGATCCTGAGCTCCATTACAATGTGAAAATCATCCAGGTCCCCTTCAGTGAAGTCTTTTTGAGATGAATCTTAAGCAATTTCATAAATTATTTTTATTTTACCCCGTCTTTTCTTTTTGTCTTAAGGCTTAGTTGAATTAATTATTCAATTAAAGTCTTCAATTATTCTTATTACCCATTTTCACAATCCAAAAGAGTCCTCTCACATCTCTTTGGGAAAATGGATACATATGTTTCCTGATGTTAAAAAAAAAAAAAAAGCTTTTAGGCTCTACTTGTCCCACCAAAAGTGACCAGATGTAAACGGGGCAGATAATAGCATTGTTTATATTAAATATAACGCTAAAGCTTCTGGAAAGATAATTTACACAACACCACTATAATAAAAACTTGCTTAGATTTGGAAACAGCTGGCTAAGCTTATAAGGCCCTTTCAAACTAGTTTCTCATTTTTGCATTGTTATTTACTAGACAGTATATTTTTTAACTTGTGAACAAAGACATGCCAGGATAATCCTAAGATTGTACAGGATGGCATGGAAGCTGAAGGACTTGCTATTTACCGAACATACTTTTTTTTTGGTGCAAGTACTGAGCTTCTCTGTGCAAGACCTCTTATTGATTGGGCCCAAAATAAAGCCTATGCCCTGTAATTATGCCACAAGAGTTCATTTTAATTGCTGGTTAGGCTGAGCTTTTTTTGGCATTGGACTTACAACGGCTGGCTTTCTGATCTTAGCTTTTGCATATTACTACAGCAAATTTTGCATCAGAAATACACTTGTAGAGAAGGTATATTCCACAAGGCTAGGGAAGAGCTGCATTCCTTTATGACTTTCATGAGTCAGATCAAAGACCTTTGCTCATGTGAATGAAATTCATAGGAAATTATAGCTGGAATATTGGAGATATGTTAACATTCTCATTTTACAGAAGAGGAAACTGAAGTTCCCAGAAAGGAACATGTTTCACAAGCTTGTTGGTGACAGATCTGGGTCTCAAGCCCAGGCATCTTGATCTCTTGTGCAAGACATGCGTGGTGAATGCCAATAAGCGCTCAGCGTCTTTATTTAAATCCTAATTGATGAAATAGACAGTTTCACCTGCTAATTTGAAACTGGTATAATTATAATTACTTATAAGGTATCTTTTCACCAATTTTCTGAAAACTAGGAATTATGTTTGGTGATTCAGAATACCTGTTGAATATTAATTGAGTATAAAATAGCAGTTTTGATAGGTTTCCATAGCACAACACTGAAAAACTGGTATCCACCCCATGTGGTCACAGGGAACTTAATTGTATCTTGTTCCTCATCCCCTGGAATGAATAATTAAACAATGGTAGGTGTATAATAATAAGAATAACAACACTTCATGTATGTATAGTACCTCTCTATCGATTAAGAATATTTTTAATACAAATAATCTAATTTTGATTTCACAATGACTCTGGATATATGTAAAGTATTATTATGATTTTTTTTTGCTTTACATATGGACAGGAAAACTGAGGTCCTGAGGGATTAATTAATTCTGCTTAGATAATTTGCTCAAGATCACTTATAACTAACTAGTTGGGGACTAATGCTTGAGTCCAGCAGACTTGATTTCCACTATAACTACCTCTTGATGCATTGGTATTAGGGGGTTCCTGCCCTGTGGCACATGAAGACACCAGTCTGGTTATAGAGCTAACCTGGGCATTCATGTCTGCTATAGTGTGCCTTAAGGTCATGAGCATCCACACCAAGAGACTTCCCATTTAAGACCCACAGGTTGATCTAGAAGTGTCCTAATCCCTAAAGCAACATGGATACCCTCAATTCTACTCCAGCCTGCAGAGAAATCTTGAGATCTCTTGGTCTGAATTTATATCAAGAGAAGGTGTCCAGTGCTGGGGAGCACTGGTAAAACTTTCTTGTATGGCCCTCTTCTACCACCCTTCACCCCCCGTTAGTGCCCCAGCATAAAACCCCAAATTACTTCTCTTTGGGTCTCTCTTTCTTTCTAGAGGTGGTTAACAACTCACACCCTTCACTAATTTGCAGAATGCCCATTGATCATTAAGACTCTGTACCATAACTCAAAGAGAACAGTTATTTTAATAGGAGTGCCCTTGTTGGAAAGAATAGTTTCGGGAAATGGCAGTTTCTATTGAACTAACATTTACTGGGCACCTTCAATACTAGGAAATATAAAGAATGCAAAGATACATCGGAGATTTTTATATTCTCCACTTGCTTATATATAGTCAAGGAAGGAAAATAAAGTGTGAACAGAGGTAAACTCTCATCTTGAGTGAATGCGCCAGTGCCACGGGATGGTTCCCATCAGGTGCAGCGGGAGGAGAGTGGGGGCAACAGAGACAGTCTGGTGGAGAGGTGGCTTTCCAGCCAGGCCTTGACTGGTGGATAGGATGGAAAGGCCTGGGTGTGAGATAGGAAGAGGCAAAGGCAGGGCTGGGGAGCATAGGACAGTATGGAGTTAGTCACTGGCCCCAACTTTGCAGCCCTTCTGCTGTGTGCACACACAATGTGTGAAGTTGGGTTAATGGGCTAGAGAGATCAGTGAGGTGGTGTAATTAGAACTAGCAACGTGTAAGGCACACTCATTTATAGTGCTTGATCATTGGCTTCTCTGGAACAAATGCAGAGGAAGCCCATGGAAAGGGTGCTTCCTCCCTCTACCTGATTGTCACTTGTTGGTTTGACAGAGGGCTCAGGGAGTCAGCTTATGCAGAGGAATAGTCCCTATTTCCTTGCTGTTTGGGGACCTCATCACTTTTTCCTCCTGTATAGAAGAAATATTTACCTGAGATATTTATTTGAATTCAGTGTACTTAGACACTTATGAATAATAAGCATCAAGTATATGTCAGACACTGCCCCATATTCTGTGAGGGATATAAAAATGGGTAAAACATAGCACTCACCTTCAAGGAGCCTTTGTTCTCCTAGGGGAAATCGGCAAGTGAGTAAATAAATTCTGCCTTGCAATTTGCCCCATTTTAGGAAATGGTAAAGGAAATTTTCCTCTCTTCTTCCCTCCCGTCCTTCCTCTCTTCATGTCTTTGGGGACTTGCAGTAGTTAGAGATCACACCCAGTTGTTGAGAGGAGGGTGGGCATAGGTAGGAAGAATGGCTTCTGAGAACCAGATCCACAGGATGAGATTGGTTGGGGTGGGGGTGCTGGGAAGATGTATCACCCTGAGCAAGACACAAAGGTGGGAAAGTGTTAGCTATGTTCTGAGAGCTAAGAGTAGCCCAGCTTGTAAGAATATTGAGCATCTGGGGTAGAATAATAAGAGAAAAGTCTGGAAAAGCAGATCCTGATCCTGCCTGGTTTCCAATCATCAAATAAATAAAATTGTATGACACTTTGGAGTTTCAATCAGTTGTACCACCCTGTGGACAGATTGTGATGGACTCATTCCATGATTAAGTTAGGGTAGGAATCACTCTGCCTCATGATTCTAAAGATGCTTACAGTCTTCTTTAGAGAAATGATAAAATAAAAAATTTTAATAAGTTAAATATCTGTGGTTAAAATATAGAGGAATTTCATAGGCTAGAATTCAAAACTAGAATTCAAAAGTGTTTTAATTGTCACATCTTAGAGAAAATATCATAGGCATTCAGTTTTAAAATGGAAATTTCATACCCTTTGTAGATAACTAAAGCAGTAATATTGTCTTTATTAATAAAGAAAATTCTCATTTTTCTAAGCTATTTTTTCTTAGGGATTTGAAAGAAAGAAAATAGACAAGGCATAGACTTGCAAAGCCCACAACTAGAGGAGTAAATTTTTGGAATGAAGTTGTTTTTCACTTTATGCAAAAGGTCTCATCAGCTAGTTCTTTTTTTTCAGTACATTTAATGTTTTGTTAAAGATCACTCATTATTGCCCATTCAGGGAAAACAAAGAAAGGAACAGCAAACTTAAAGCTAAAACACTGAAGATCAGTGAAGATGTATTTCAAATGAAAATTGGGCATTCGTGAAATGGTACTTAATCATTAGGAAACTATGATTTGATGGGAAAAGTTAGGTTACACACTTTATTTTATTATTTTTTTTGAGAGTGGAGGGCAAACAGAGGGAGAGAGAGAGAATCTCAAGTAGGCTCCACGCTCAGTGCAGAGCCTGATGCAGGACTCAATCTCAGGACACTGAGGTTATGACCTGAGCCGAAATCAAGAGTTGGATGCTTGGCTGACTGAGCCACCTAGACGCCCCAGGTTATACACTTTTAAAATGAACATCTACTTACATTGGGAAGAGGAATTTTGAAATATTTAAAGATGAAGTCTGATGATTTATTTTCTAGACCTGAACTAGGATAGAATGAAATGGGCAGCCAGTGTCTTAGTTGGGCCTTGTTTGGAGCTCCGTTTGTCCTGTATTGAGGCCCCCAGATTCTCCGGGCTATAAAATAAAGGTGCAGCTCTTTCCCAAATGCTCCCCATTTTTAACATGGGGACTTTGGAGTCGAGCCAGTCTGAACTTGGAGGTGGTTGAGCAGGATGCTGCTGCAGGTGTGTTAAACCTTGCCCCCAGAGCGGAAACAAATTGAGGAACGAAGCTATATTGTAACAGCCGTCCCTTGCTGCTGCAGTAACTTTGAATCCTGCAAGGAGCCTGCATTCTCACACGTGTCGCATTCTCGGCCCAGGCTTGCCCAAAGCAATAACTCCTTCTAGCTGTAATATTCTGGAGAAGAAAGAAATCAAGAATAAATATTTCTCAGTGCTGGAAAGATCGTTCTCTAAACTGTTTTCTAATTTTATTTTATGAGAATTTATGTAGCTATTGCTTTTAGCCTGATCTTCTATTCCAAACATTTAATTTAATTATAACATACAGCAGTGCTTCACATTTCTGGCCTCTTGGTGAAATAGGGTGTTCCACATAAATTGACTTTTCTCCTGGTGGCTGATGCATGCCTCATAAGTGACGATATTAACAATTTAGTGATCACTGTCATCGATGCATGTAAGACACTGTAATAAACAAGTCCTTAGGTTTTATTTGAATGATTTTGGGTGAAAGCTTCTCTAGAGTACATTGGACACATTTACTCTTCACACACAGACTCCAGGAGACAGAAAATGTTAATGTCCTAGCATCATATTGAAATTTATTGGACGGCTTCCCCTAAATGAGAGACTGTTAGACTTAGTTGACTCTGTTGCTCTTCACCCACGGTCAGTGATCCCTTCTGAGTATATCACTTTTGAACAGATGAACATTATTCTGAGCATCTGGGGTGAACTAGACAGCCGAGCTGGTTACCTCACATGCCGTTTGAAACTAGTAAGTTCTGAATTTGACATTACTTTCATGCCACTGCTCCAGAGTTGCCCTTGAGACAGCTAATTTCCACAGTCCCCTAGAAGCATTTCTTCTATCCCGCTTCTCTTGGCTATGTCCTGAAAGATTGGGATTTTGCCAAATTAGTTGAGTTAATGGATATAAATTACTACGTATCTCCTTCTCGTATCCTTCATGCCATAATTATATGACAGTCTATGGTATAGGCTATGACATGATCATGGTTTGGTTTATAATGATTGGTAAGCAAAGCCTGCCATTTTTTAGCAGAAATTTTCCTTGCAGGGTGAGAGATGAGAACCCTGGGTCATCTAAGCCACCAGGCAAAAACCTCGCTTTCCATTTAGAAATGCTGACATTGCTTGTCCAAGAAGGGACAAGGATGCAAAGGGTATTTTGAATAAGCCCCCAAACATAAACATAGAAGAGCAAATCTCACCCTTCCTTCACCAAAAGTCCTAAACTAAACCAGATCAGAAGAAGCAGAAAAACAAGCAGAGACAAGGTATAGTTTCTGACTTTGACAAATAATGGAAAGTCAAAGTCAGGGAGCTGCTCCAATACAATTATTTGTTAGGTTACGAGTAAGTCAAGGGCTAAGGTATTTTTTTTCTCTCCATGTAAACTTTCAGCTCACCTTCATGTGGTATTTTTCTGTTTTTTAAAAGCTCATGCTTCTTTCTTTCTGTCTGTCCCCTCCCTTACATGTTTCTCATTACATACAGCAGGACTTAATGATTTGCTATTTATAATTTTGACTATATCCTTCATAGAGTACCCACTGCTAATATCTCAGGATTTGGAAAAGAAAACTTCACATTTTTTTTTCCACCAGCTGATTTATGAACATAACTGAATTGAGATAATTTTTTTTAAGATTTTATTTATTTATTTGAGAGAAGAGAGAGCGAGCGAGAGCACAAGCACGGGGAGTGGAAGGCAGAGGGAGAGGGAGAAGCAGGCTTCCCACTGAGCGGGGAGCCTGGTGTGGGGCTCGATCCCAGGACCCCGGGATCATGACCTGAGCCGAAGGCAGACGCTTCACCGACTGAGCCACCCAGGCGCCCCCAAATTGAGATAATAATTTAAGCAAAAGAACTCAGTAGATGCTTTTGTGCTCAGTGGATGGTAGAATATTATTTTTTGTGGTTATTTTTATGTGCTTATTTGACAAAGCTGGAAGAGAAACTTCTCTTTATCATCGAGGATAAAACTTTGCCAAGATATTTAAAAAATGGTGAAATACAGTTTATGTAGGTATTTTTCTTGCCGTTCAAAGAGAACCTTGCTTTGTAGTGCCTTATTTTTATTTCTATTCCCTTATTCCTCCAAAATTACCTGGTTGTTGATGAACACAATAACTTTCACCCCTGGACTAATGCTTTGTTGAATAGGCCATATTTTGCCTTTACGTTGGTCCAGAACAGACCCTTTAAATATTTAGTGGAAGCAGAAGCCATGGTGCTTTATCAATAAGTGAGATTTCCTTGTGAGGGAACCACCCAGTGATGGCCTTTCTTGTACTGACAGGACAACAATCTCCTGAGAATGACAACACCATCAAGGACCTGCTCCCAGAAGATGCTGGGATCGACCACCAGACTGTTCACCAGCTGATTACAGTGCTCATGAAGTTCATGGCCAAGGACGAGAGCAGCGCTGAGTCGGACATCAGCAGCGCGAAGGCCTTCAACACGGTCAAGCGGCACCTTTACGTCTTACTCGGCTATGACCAGCAGGAAGGCTGTTTCATGATTGCACCTCAAAAAATGCGCCTGTCAACTTGCTTTAATGCATTTATTGCAGGAATTGCCCAAGTAAGTGTAAGCTTTCAGGAGTCATACCGTTAAGGTTTTAGTAGAAGCAAGTCATTAAATTCCATTTAGCCAACATCGGATCTGTGTAGAGGTTTGTGCAAGTGGCTTTATTAGGCAAGGGTATGTGGAAGGGAGTATAAGATGAGTAAGACTAATAGGGAGTATAGGATTTTTGGGGTAGGAGATGGGAGTAAAATATACCTAACATAAAGTTTACCATTTTAACCATTTTTAAGTATGTAATTCAGTGGCATTAAATATATCCACATTATTATGTAATCGGAACCATTTTCCATCTCTAGAACTTTTTCATTATCCTAAACTGAAACTCTATCCATTAAACAATAAGGGAGTGTAGCATTTTTGCTTATGGGTTTTTAAAAAAATCTCTTATCCTTTTTGACTTCAAGTGGAGAGTTGAGTTAATTGTACAACTTTCTTCCTGTCACATTATCATCATTGGCTTTTTCCATGTTTGTCTGCTACTCCCAACTACTGTAGTTTATACCATGGTGTACATTTACCATGCTTTAACTATCCATTGCCCCAGTGATGAACACTCATATTGCTTGCTCCCAGCTTCTTACCACTCCAGACAGCTCAGCAATGAACATCCTGCATATGCACTTTATCCACCACTATGAGAATTCCTTTGAGATATGTATGCAAGAGCAGAATTAATGGATGATTGGGTTTCTGTATGCCTAACTTGACCAGCGCTACGCCAGTCTGTAAAGGATGTAGAACTTGGGGCTACAGAGAAATTGATATGAATTTCAACTCTGCCACTGTTATTATCTGTTGTGGCCTTAAGTGTCCTCTGCTTCTTGCTCACTGGTAACAGATTTTTGTTTTGAAAGATTAGAGACAACATATTGCTGAGCACTTAATCAGTGCCTGTCTCATGGGAGGAGCTCAGTGATGGTCACTGTTACCAATTTGCTGAAATAGATTGTAATATAATGAACACAGAATAAGCAAAGTAGCAGCAATATGTACATCATAGTCTTTTTTTTTTTTTTAAGATTTTATTTATTTATTTATTTGACACAGAGAGAGAGACACAGCGAGAGAGGGAACACAAGCAGGGGGAGTGGGAGAGGGAGAAGCAGGCTTCCCGCGGAGCAGGGAGCCCGATGTGGGGCTCGATCCCAGGACCCTGGGACCATGACCCGAGCCGAAGGCAGACGCTAATGACTGAGCCACCCAGGGGCCCCTACATAGTAGTCTTTTGCTGATGCTGGTAACTAGATGGATCACCACTAATACTCAGTTGCTTGTGATGAAGAGAGGACGCACCGTTTCAGATACCGAACTTCCCTCCTTTCCTCCTTTCTTTCCTCACTTCGCTCTTTCTGTATTTACATTATGCATATTTATGTAATAAAGCCATAAAGCCAAAAATTAAATACAAATCTCCACGAACCCACAAAATAAGTGACTAACATTTCGGTGTTCGAATGTTATTGCTGGCTCCAAATTTATTACATCCATATCACATAAGTATAGGCATATGCGTGTGCACACATTTTCTGTAGTAATGGGATCATATTATACGTATTGATAAATACGTGTAACCTTTTTTAAACCTAAAATTGATTATGAAGTCAATATCTTGTAAATAAATTTGTATCCTATCCCATTTAATGGCTACATAGTATCCTGTTGTCATACAAATAATCTTTCATTTAACTTATCTCATATTGTTGAACATGGAGGCTATTTTCAATCTGGGGTGACTAAAAGGCTGGATATTTTTATGTATACATCTTGGAACAGTTGTCTGATTTTTTCCTTAGGACACATTTAATTGCTGTACAGTAGGCTAGGTACTCTCCCTCACTTCTGAAGAGATACTGCTAAATTGCCCTCCCAAAAGGCTGTGTTGAGTAATATTCTTGCCAGTAGCGTCTGAGAATGCCCATTGCCCTCAGTGATTACCAATAGTAGGTGTTTTCATTGATTCTAGTTTAATTCTAGTTAATAGTTTCGTAGAACATTTTAATAAATAAGGCGTTATTCTCCATAGATAATTGAGCAGATACATCAAATGATTAGATAATTAAGTGGATAAAATGATTTTAATTTGCAAGTTTCTTCTATTTCTTGTAAGGTTTAACTTTCCCCCTTTAGGGTCACTGGCCATTACTGTTAACATTTTGTGAGATGCCTTTTAAATATTTTGCCTGTTGTTTTGATGGGTCACATATTCCTTTAGGCTTTTGGGTGTTCTCTATAGTTTTCCTTCAGTTATTAATATTTTTCCTCTTTCAGGTTATGGACTATAACATTAACTTGGGAAAACACCTTCTCCCCCTGGTGGTTCAGGTGCTCAAATACTGCTCTTGTCCTCAACTACGGCATTATTTCCAACAGCCACCTCGTTGCTCCCTCTGGTCCCTAAAACCTCACATCCGGCAGATGTGGTTGAAGGCCTTGCTTGTCATCCTTTACAAGGTGAGTTGCGATGGTCACTCCTTTTTAGGCTAGAGTGATTCTCTTAGAGAGGAGAACACTTAAGGGATCTAAATTGAGAATTTCATAGGATAGTAATTTGACCTTCAGGGGACAAATCACGATATGTACAATTCATGTTGAGAAAGAAAGAGCCATTGGAGTATCAACAGCAAGGGAGACCATACCAGCATATGTGCTACAAATGTTTAAAATAAAAAACGATGAGTTGTAGGAGATTGAGATCAACAATCTGTGTTTATGCTCACATCTCCTATTTTATCTGTGTATGAATTATTATCTCAGAAAGCAAGGAAGATATTTAAAATTGTATTCATCCCCCAGATGTTTATGCCAGATAATTTCCTTGAAAGGAGTTGTAACCGTGATCTGGCATGCCTTGCCATCCGTGGTTTGGTGCAAGAGGAAGGGACTACAGTCCCTTGTCCCAATAAGGCCATGATAAAAATTTCTGGTTTTGCTTCTCTGTATATTTCTCTTCATCCCCAAGAAATACTGAGAAAAGCATCTAGCAAGATCATGTGGAAAAACTTACCCTTCAAAATAACCATTTATATTTTTCTTCCTCCATTTTATTGAGCAGTATCCATATCGAGACTGTGATATCAGCAAGGTCCTGCTGCATCTGATTCACATAACAGTCAATACACTCAATGCACAGTATCATAGCTGCAAGCCCCATGCCACGGCAGGACCTTTGTACAGTGACAACAGTAACATAAGCAGATACAGCGAAAAAGAAAAAGGTACTTTACATATCTCAATTCTATCCCGAACTTAGCTTGAGCATGTAATACATTTCTGGACAACGTTTCTCTTAGAAGATAGTGGAGTGCCCCCAGATTATCATTCTGGAATCTAAAAATCACCTACTTCTGCATTAATGTTCCAACTTTCCCATGAATGTTGCTGCTTTAATTCTTCAAATGAACATTCGAGAGAAATAATTGATATGCTCCTGAAGCCCATTTCATAAGAAATGTTTTGTAAAAAAAATTGTCTGCTGTTTGGTTAAGGAGCCTTTTAGGCCTTTCCCTATGTGTTGGAAGCATCTTGCTTTGGGTGATGAAGTAAATCTTGGTTGGCACTTGTTGGAGCCATGATTTTTTCGTCTCTAGTTTGCTCCTGAACTTTGTGCTCACAGATTTGAATGGAGTCTAAATTTGCTGAAGTGCTTCTTCCTAGCTTCCTTGTTCAATGAGAAAATGATTTAAGGCAACCAAGATGACTTTTTTCCTCTGTGTAGGTTTAAATTATTTACAGTAGCAACACTTTTTATATTGATAGCTTTTCTGCAAGGGAGCAGGCGAATGAAATTTTAGATAGAGTAAAATCCCAGCCTGGATGTTTTCAGATGAGAGCTGAAGAGCCAAGGTGTATGTCTTTAGTGTAAGTCACAAGTATAGACTTGTAAAAGGTGACATCATCTAATCCAATCCTGGGAGAAAGCCAAGTGCCCCGAGTGACCCTTTGTGGTGTTAGTAGATTCTCACTTGGTAGGACTGCTCTGGAAATATCTCACTAGGGTGGATGGGAACTAATGTTCATTTAGTTCTAAAAGGTCCAAGAATCTGGTTTGGCCATAGATGGAACTGTAAGTTCTAGTACCATTTAGATCCTTCCTGAAGAGTATCTTGTCTCCCAGCTTAGGTCCCAGTTTCCGGAAAATGGGATAGATCCTGTTAAACTATATATGTCCTCAATCCAGGCTCAGTGTTTGGGCCAGTCTCAAATGAGCCTTCCTGAATGGGAGGAGCCATCTTGAAGTCCTTCCATCTCTCATTCAGGACATTTTGAGAATCATTTCAAAATCATGTAATGGAAGTCACTTAACTCTTTCTTTGAAAAACTATTTTTCAAAAGGGACTATATTTTTTAGAGGACATAAAGAAAAAAACAGATCGTTGTGTTGCATCTCCCTGGGAACATGGGAACTTGATAGGCTTTGTCATCTTTGCAGAAGTTCACCGGGGGTTTTGTATCATTTTGATCATTAACACTCATTTTTTTTTATTTGACTAAGGAAAGATTAATAGGGTCACCTTATCTATCATCTGCTGCCTCAAATTTCACTTAGTTGTAGAGTCTTGTGTTGTGGGACAGGATCATTCCTCAAAGTTTGGCTCCCTCCTTGTACTCCCTGAATACTCAAGAAATCTTAAGTAGTCGTCATCACACCTGAGCCTCATTTTGTCAAATAGGTAGATATAAAAGGGGCCAAATACTATGATTTCAGTGATATTCACCTTGAATAATAGGTTAATTCCATTTACTGTGGTATGAAGTGCATTTTTGTAGCCTTTTTTTTTTTTTTTTTCCTGCTTTGTACAGGGCTTTGGCCTTTCCAAAGGATGAAAGAAAAGCATTTATTAAGTGACCTCTGTGGGTTGCAACATAGCAACCCTTTCCTCATGACTGTGTTTTTGGGTTTATCTTTGATTTAAAAGTGGCCCAAATAGGGATAAAAGAGTACACAGAAATAATCTTGCTAGGCACTCCAAGGGACAGGTTTGTTTATGGAGCCTCAGGATCCTCAGAGTCAGAGAGTCTTTCTGGGATGCATAATAGTTGCACATGGCAAACTCCACAGAGGAGGGTCTTAACTTTAATGGGGGGGGGGGGATGTTATTTTCTGTTTTCTTTTTCCTTCGTTTACTCTTTCAGTCCATAATCATTTGTGGAGCTTTTGAAATGACCAGTGGCTTTTCTAAGCTTTTTCTGTGTGTTGTGTGTTTCATTACCAAATGTAGAGTACAGTATTTTGCATTCACAAAGTATAAGGTGCATGTACTCTTAGGCTGTGTCTATGCCAGTTCTCACATCCCAGGAAGGCGTATGTATATTTTTGGAAAGGATGAGAGCTACTCATTTTGTTTAATTTTCTCTTGCCAAATTAGCCTGAAAATTCACCCAAAGCAGGCATGTTCAAGGAGTGTCACAGACCCCAAAGGGGGTGTGTTATCCGATTTTAAGAGCACTGGAAAAAATTTCTCCACGAAGGCCCTCTTGGAATATTGAGATGCCTCTCTTGAAAATGCTGCAGTTGTCACATGGAAAACGAGAGGCAGCCTTGTAACAGGTTGCTCTGTCAACATTTGGATAATTTGACATCTGGATGAAATACCAGAGCTGTGGCCAGATCTTGAGCTGGTGTAGAAACCAGCCCACACTGTGTTCCCTCGTGCTTTCATTGAAATGCTTGTGTAGACACAGCCTAAGAGAGAGTAACCTCCCAAGTGTAATTTTGAACTTTCTCTCCCCAATTAGAAGAAGATAGTGTTTTTGATGAATCTGATATTCATGATACACCTACTGGACCCTGCAATAAAGAGTCTCAAACTTTTTTTGCAAGATTGAAAAGGATAGGCGGCAGCAAAATGGTGAAATATCAGCCGGTTGAGATGAATGTTCAGAGAAGTATGAATTTTTTCCTCTTAGTAATTTTATGCAGAAATGTTGTACTCTACCGTTTGTTTGGGGTGAAATCTTAATTTTATTATGTTACTACACATTTTAATACCGTTGATTTTATATATATGTATGCACAAACAGTATATATATATCCACACTTATATATATACGTGACTTGACAGATACATCATTGATGTCATGATCGTCTGAGAGGGCCATTGCTTGATTTGATTTGTTGCAAAATGTTTGCTTCTCTTCCACACGATTTAAATACAGTTTCCTAGATCTGCCTCAGCCCAAAAGCGGTCCCCTTTCCTGTGCACAAATGAATAGAGCTGAGGAATTATCCCGAAGCCTGATTTTGGAAATCAGATCTTAAACTGCCATTTCGGGTTCTCTCATTCCAGAGTTTTCTGGGTTTTGAAATTAGAAAGAACTTTCCAAAAACTTGGCCAGAGAGTCAGTGTTCCCTCCTGTTGGAGCTGGGATTGTGATTATGATTTATGCCAATTGTATGCCCAAGTATGAGGGGGAAAAAAGTGGTAGCATCTCCAAGTAAAATAGTACTAGCTCTTTCTGTTTCAATCAGGTGAAATAGAACTGGCCGAATATAGAGAAACGGGTGCATTACAAGACAGCATTCTACACTGTGTGAGAGAAGAAAGCATTCAGAAAAAAAAGCTGCGCTCTTTAAAACAAAAATCTCTTGATATAGGGAATGCAGACTCCCTCTTGTTTACATTAGACGAGCACCGGAGGAAGTCCTGCATAGACCGGTGTGACTTAGATAAGCCTCCCGCCCATGCTGCTTATGTCATGCAGAGACATGACCACGGACGGCCCAGACAGAATTCAGCTACAAGGCCTGACGACCCCGAGGGCCCCGAGAACCCAGCAACGGAAAGTTTCCAAGAAACCCGCAGGCCTGTGATACCCGAAGTCAGGTTAAACTGCATGGAGACGTTTGAGGTCAAAGTGGATTCTCCTCTCAAGCCTGCTCCTAAGGAGGATTTAGATCTGATAGATTTGTCCTCCGACTCCACATCCGGGCCTGAAAAGCGCTCGGTGCTCTCCACATCTGACAGTGACTCCCTTGTATTCGAGCCTCTTCCCCCTCTCCGCATCGTAGAGAGTGATGAGGAAGAGGAGACCATGGACCAGGGAAATGATGGTGCCTCTGGTAAAAACGCTGCCTCCCCCCCGGCCCTCCCCAGCCCCCCTTCCGTCCTCAGCCTCAGCACAACTCCCCTTGTGCAAGTAAGTGTGGAGGATTGTTCCAAAGACTTCTCTTCCAAGGACTCAGGAAATAACCAGTCAACAGGTGCCATGGACTCTGCCCGCGTTGCAGACTCTGAAGAACGTTCGAAGCCCGAGGAGTCGCAGGACTTTTCCTGTGGCAGCCCGCTCACGCTTAAGCAAAAGCGAGACCTCCTCCAGAAGTCCTATGCCCTCCCTGAGGTGTCACTGGACGACAGCCCTGAGCCCAGCATCGAGGAGGAGAAGCCTGGTGGGCCGGTGCCAAGTTCAGGGGCAAAAACTGTCCTCCTCAAAGTCCCCGAGGATGCCGAGAACCCAACGGAAAGTGAGAAGCCCGACACCAGCGCCGAGTCCGACACAGAACAGAATCCCGAGAGGAAGGCAGAAGAGGAGGGAGTGGAGGAATCCGAGTTCAAGATCCAGATTGTTCCCAGGCAGAGGAAACAGCGCAAGATCGCTGTCAGTGCCATCCAGAGAGAGTACCTGGATATCTCCTTCAACATTCTAGACAAGCTGGGAGAACAGAAAGACCCAGGTAAGCTCGTCTCTCTTCTTCCTCCCAGCCTGACACGCAGGTTTGTTCATCTTTCTCGTTCGGGTCTCGGCACTGAGTATGCATCCAACTCTCAATCTTATAATGTCAGAGAGTGACATTATAATTGTTTCAGAGTCCACTCCGAATCCTTCCTGCTTACCACAGCGTGTTGGATTCAGATGTGGTTTTACTTGCTCCATAAATATTTCTGTATTTGTTGTTTCTCAACTTCTAACAGTCCATTCTTGACCATCCTTGGCAAGAAGAGGCCGTGGTTAATGCATATCAAGGTATCCCGGACATCATCTCAGCCTTCCTCAAACAGCGAAAGTCATTAATTTGAACTCTTTGTGCCTTTGTTTTTCCATGCCTTAGCCAGCTTTGATAGATAGTCCAAAGAAGGAACAAACATGAAGGGCTAAAATAAAGCAAAGAGTGCTTGGAATGGTTAAGAATCGACTATAATCCTGTAGGGTCCACAGCAGATTATATACTCAAACCAAATGTCAGCAGTCTGGTGGACACTGTGTGTCCGAAAAACCCTAGTTGCCACCTAGACCCTCATCCGTCGGCACCGCTTGATGGTGAAGTTGTCACAGCTCATGGATTTCCTGCCTCAGGTGTCATTTCTCACTTTCCTTGGAGGCACGGTTTTTAAGAAAGATCATTTGAAAAAGCAGCAAGCCGATAGTCCACCTCATCCTAAAATACAGTCTATTGCAGTATTTCCATAACTCAACGCTTTGTGTCTCAGCTCAGATCTAAAGAAAAAAAAGAATGTGACTGTTTAGGAAAAATGAAATTGTCCAGGAATGATCATTGTAGTAGATTCGTAGTCTGTGGACCACTGAGGCCTGGCAAAGATCTTGGAGACTTGGAGACTTGTAGCGGAAAATCTGTCTTTTTCTGTAAGAAGAGATGGACACTCTAAGGAAGTGATGTGCCCGGGTCCCACAGATAGGCAGTCGCAGGGCCAGGACGATTGTCCTGATTCTAGTCCTTCCTCTCCCACTGCTTCATACAAAAGCAACTCCCAAGATAAGAGATTCAGATCTTTTATTTGCCCCGGGCATTCCCTGAGAGTTCTAGCTGCTCTCCCTCCCAGCACAGAGCTGTGTACCTTGAAGGTGCTCTGTGAAAATCTGTTGAATGAATGCTAGTATATTTGGAAAGGGTCGTGCTCCAGCCAGGCAGGTGGAAGAATAAGATCCTGGTGATAACAAAGTGTAAGGTTTCTGGGGAAACTGGAATACCTTTTTATTGTTTGGAGCCAGGAAAGTGGCTACATAGAAATGGAGGAGAGCATTGACCTAGAGACTCTAGAGGTCTGTAGGGTGGATATATAAGAAACCATCCAAGGTCTATAGAGTGGGTATATAAGAAACGCTATGTAAGTCTACAGAATGGGTGTACGTGATATATAGGTTGTAGTGTGTGTGTGTGTGTGTTGCTTCCTTTATCCATCCTATATCATATTGTTCCCCAGGCTACCAGGGAGGAGATGGATTTCATATTAATACACTTGCTATCAGAACGAGAGGAAAGCATCTGACAATTATGATAATATGTCTTTAAAATGTTTATAATATATGTGATACTGTCATAATAGTTTTATATCTGTATAGTGTCCCACCTCCCACGGACACACTGATCTACCTTCCCTCCCTTACTGGTGTTGGAAGGAGGCCTGGGCTCAGAGTGAGACACAACCTTCCCTAGACCTTCTTGCTTCTATCAGCCGGAGTAAAGGGAGGCCCAGACAGCTACGGCTTCTGGTCCTTCCAAACTCAGAGCCTCGCCACTGCTGATCACCTTGAGCCACCAGGTCCAACTGCATCATGCACTTTCCCTGTGTTCATGTCAGTCCCTGCAGGAAGGCCCAGGTCACTCCTCTAATATCCATGAGGCTCTGCACATCTTCTGTTCTGAACTTTTGTCCTCCCTTATGCTAACTACTGAAAACCTTCCTCCATCCTTCATGAGCAGAATCCCATATATGCTCTCTCATCTGACGACTCCCTTCATGCCCTAGTCTAGTGGAAACCTGGCTCTGCCCCTGGCTCTGCTTTCCTCACTGCCTTGTGCCCTTGGGATTGGGTGAGGGGTAGGCCCCTTCCCTGCTCTCCGCTGTGCCTTTCAGACCATTCCCACCTTGTCTCTAAAAACACCCAGCTCTGAACCTCATACTACTGACCCCTGATGACAATTATCTGGTGACAGTTTGACTCCTGGCTCTTTTTTCATTCTTGTCTAAACTGTTTCTGCCTGAATTCTTACTGATTCCAATATTAAAGTAGATGATCCTCCTGATGCTCTGGCTTCTCAGTTCCTTGAATTCATCTTCTCTAGTAACTTTGTTTTTATCCTGCACCCTAGCTCAGTGATTCATTCCCATGGTCATGACGCAGATCTTGTTTATAGCAACAACTGCAGCCTCTCCACAATGTCATTCTCATGCCTCCTGTCCTCTGATTTCCATTTCCTCTCTCTCTGGACAACCCTGGATTGGTCCTTTCACGTCCCTCCCCTACTTCACGTCTTCTCTCCTCTTCCTTACTCAAGTCAATGAGTGTAGCCCTCCCGCCCTGCACCCTCTTGGCCTTCGCTTTTTCAGACTTGCTTGGCTAAACACAACCCTTGTCAGATCCACCTTTCCATCTACCTGCGCCCATACCTATCCAATGAGTGTGACTGGAGAAATAACAATATTGACTGGTCTCATTTTAAATTCATGACCATAAATCTCAACTGGGTCCTTGAACTACCTGGCCATCATACCATATTTCCCTGGTCCATTCACGTTTCCATTCTCCTGAGTGACTGTTTATTTCATGGCGACTTGTCTTTCCAAACTTTCGATAACTCTTCCTGTTTGACATAATCAGAAGAAGTTTCCTCAGCTTCCTACCACCTCATCTGCTTGCCTTCCAGAACCTGCACTTGTACATCTGGCCTTCATGGCTGGGGCTACAGGTGAACTGTCTGGTTTTACTGTTTAAAGTCAGCTTTTCCACACGTGGACAAGATTCCATTTCTCTTACCTATTCGGAGATACAGGCCTGGAAATTCTCCCTTCTTTCTTCCCCCACTGCCGTTAGCTTTTTTTCTTCCTCAGGTATTCTTGACTTGAGCATACGAACATAATTTTATTTCTCTCTTTAAAAAAAGTTCTTGATCCCAGTTCTCCCAATTATTATCTCATTTTGCTTCTCCCCTCTTGGCAAAACATATTAAAGAGTTGTCTATACAATCATTATCTCCAATTTTCTCCCATTCTGTTCTTTCTAAAAAGAATTCATCATTCCCATGAAGCTTGATCCCCAGTGGTTCACCCAAACGTCACTTGTCAAGGTGACCAATGACCTCCAGTGGTCAGTTCTTAACTCTTACCTCCCCACTTTGCTTGGCTTCTTGGATACCATACTCTCTTGGTTTTCTGCTTAGTCAGTGGTCACTCCTTCTCAATCTCTTGTTGGTTCCTCCTTATCTCCCTAAGGAGGGAGTGCCCTAGGGTCTCAGTCTTCTGTCTACACTCACTGTCTGTGTGATCTCATCTAGTTTTATGGTTTTACATATTGTCTGTATGCTGAGACAGTTCACTCAGTTGCCTCTTGCTGGAATAATGCCATGTAACAAATAAGCACAAAATCTCAGCAACATATAATGGTAAGTCGGTAGGTCACTGTGGATCGCCTAATCTAGGCTGAGCTGGGCTGGGTGGCCATCCTCCTCCTGGGACCCTTGAAGCCTGGGAATGTTTTCTCATGGTGATGGCAGAGGCACAAGAGAGCAAGTCTAATTGCACAGGCACTTTTCAAGCCTTTGGTCATGTTATGCCTGCCAACATTTCATTAGCCAAAACAAATCACCAAAGTCAAGAAGGAAATATACCCTGCCTCTTATGAGGGGGGAACTTCTAAGTCACATGGCAAAGGGCGTGGATTCAGGGAGGAGTGAAGAATTGGAGCCGTATCTATCAGGTAGTACATGGGATGTACTCATAGTAAAAAGTTATCCATTGTTTATCTGAAATTAAGTTTTAACTGGGCATCCTCCATTTTGTCTGGTCACCTTAATCTACCTTCAAAATATATCCAGAATCTGGTCCCCTCCCACTATGTCCCCTGCTTCTACTCTGCTCTGAGCCCCACACCTCTCACCTGGGTCAGTGACTGTAACCTCCTAACTGGTCCCCTGCCTTCGACCCTTATTGCTTTCATATCTTCTCAACACAGCAGCTAGAGTGATCCTTTAAGACATGAGATGATATCATTCCTCTGATCAAATCCCCCAAGTGGCTCCCCATTTCTTTCATAGTAAAAGCTCAGGTCCTTGATATTTCTGGAGTGCTCTGTGGTCTTGATTCTCATGATTTCTCGGACTTCATTTTGTGCTGCTCTCACCTCATTGCTTCTACACGGCTGCAGTGGACCCTGCCATTTCTTGAATGCTCCCGGCATAGTTCCAGCTGAGGGCCTTTGTGCTGGCTGCTCCCTCAGCCTGTCTTCCTCACATGTCTGCCTGGCTCCCTCTCTCCCTTTCGTTGATCCTTTGATCAAACACCAGGTTCCCAATGAGGCCTGGACCCACACCCCACCTTTCCACCCCTGTCTGGCATCTTGGAATCCCTTCTACTCTGTCTCTCTTCTACAGAGAATTACTCTTCTAACATACAATTTTACTTTTATGTATGTTATTGTCTGTCTCTCCCCACTAAAAAGAAAGTTCCCAAAGGCAAGTATTCTTGCCTAGTTTGTTCACTGATTGTATCCCAAGTGCCTAGTAGAGTTTTGGCAAATATTTGGTGAATGAATGAATGAATGAATGAATGAATTAATAGTTAGGACATTTTCTGCACATCACTATAAAAACTCAATAAAAATACTTTAAGCTAAGCGTATAGGTCTGTTCCAATGTTTGTTGTCTTAAACTATACAAATGGAAGGTTTCATAAAATGATTTAGGACTGAGCAAAAATTTCCTGGCTTGTGGAATCTTTGTACACTAGTGATTATTACCAAGTACCTTATAGTAGTGACATTTCTTTAAAATTAAAGATACAGCAAAGATTTTAGTAAGCCCAGCAAAACTCTAAAAGTCTCAATGACCTTTCAAAGAATTCTCGAAGGTGAGCTTTAAGCTTTCTCATTCTAATTATTGGTGGGAGTATTAGGCTCTAAGAGCAGCACACGTGAAACAGAGGCAGATGAGGGTGAAGAGACGAGATTTGTGCCTGTTTTTTATTTATTTATTTAATCTTAATTTTTTTTTTTTGACTGTGCATGTTTTGAACTAGTGGTTTGGGGAGAATACCTAAGAGAAAAAGAACAGCCTAACCTCTAATATCTTAATGATTAAGGTAATTTAAAACAGGTTGCTATTTTGTGCTTACTCAAGAGGGTTTAGGAAACAGTTATACTTTTTTTTTTCATCAAGAAATGATTAATCTGGCAACCATATCTATTCAGAAAGACCTCTGAGAATCAAAACAGTGTCAGTGCTCGATAACTTTCCTCCCAGCCTCTCACCCAAGATCGATTTTATTTTTATTTCTGAAAAATTTAGTGATCATCCAAGGATAGAATAGCATCTGCATACTTCAATTGTATGTATGCATGAATGTATGGTGAATTGCTCTATGACAAGAAAAAAAATTGACAATATGAAAAGAATGAGACAGAATCATCATGAAGCTTGCGAACTTGAAGTCATTTAGGGAGGCATCCCCAAATTACAGCATGGGACATTCGTGGACACCTATAGGGTAACTCCAGGCTGCTCACTCTGTTCATTTATAGTATTGCTTAAGATGGCAAGGAGATTTGTAAAGAATTTGGGGGGCGGGGATTGCTATGATAAACCATTAAACTTTTCAAAAGTTTTAAAGGATAACCTACCTAGAATAGTGTGGGACATCTTGTTTCCCATTACTGATGGATTCATAAGACAATAGTGTATGCAGAAAATATTTCCTCTTAGATACATTTGCCAAATAGAAGGAGCAAATGATACAGTCTGTTTTTTGCTCACCTAATAAAATAGAAAATCCGCATTCATAGTATTTATTCCAAGTTAGATACAGTCCCTGCTCCTAAATTACTTATGGTTTAGCCAAGGTTCTAGACAAGTCAATAGACAATTACATTATAGTGTGTTAAATTTGGGAAAGGTTAAGGACAGGGTGTCCTGGGATTACATAAGAGGATCACATGACCCATTTTTTCGTTTGTATTTTTGGGGGGAGGGAGTTCCTTGAAGACCTTCTGGAGGAGGAACTGTCTATATACTTGAGATGTAATTAATGAGTAACAAATTGCCAGGAAGAGGTAGAGTGGTAGAATGATGTAGGTGGAATGAACTGTAAGCATCTTTAGGTAGTAGATGAAAAGAATTCAGTTCTGGAAAGGTGAAGTGATCTGCTCAAGGCTATGCAGTGGGGACATGCTGAGCTTTAGCTTTGTAACTGTGCTTTTGTTAATCTCTGAGAGGCATAGCCACAGATAGAGAATGTAATGTGGAAGCATCTCTGCGTGGAATTTGGAAACCGGCGTGTATATAATTCCGTTAAGGTAATTGGTAGGGCCAGAACATATAGAATGCTTTGAATGGGTGTATTAGTCAGGAAGGAAAAGATACGGAGAAAGTTCTTGAACTTGCTTTTATTTATTTTTTTTAATCAACGTCCTGAGCTTTAAATAATATTTCTGTTTGTAGATCCTTCTACTAAAGGACTTTCAACTTTGGAAATGCCACGAGAATCCTCATCTGCCCCCACATTAGAAGCAGGTGTGCCAGAAACAAGCAGCCATTCCTCAATATCAAGTAAGATTCCTTTGGTGATCGTTTCACCTGTACATTGATTTTGGAATAATATCTGCTGCATTGTTTTCAATGTTCACACTCCCAGTGTTGGGGTTTTTTCTATATACATGTCGTGTTAGCTTCCTGGGGGACACTCGGCGGTAAGATTTCAGAGATCCTGAGGCATAGACTCAGTTTTGTCAACATCTCAGGTGTTTGATAAGTCAGTGCCATTATTGATTGGCCAAGAATCCCAATCTGTGAAGGAATAATCACTGAATTTCATAATTCAAAAAAATAGGAATTGTTGACGAGTAGCCTAAACGTAAGGCCTGGAACTAGTTCTGGGGCAAGTGAAAAGCATGGTTCATGACAGAATTTTACATTGAACCCCTTTGTTTCATTTGAATCACTTCCATCAGTGACAAAATTTTATCTAGGTTATCACAAAATAAATGTAACAGATAGATCGTGATCCCAGAGTCATGATTGAATCCAGCCCTTTTGGATCTGAAAATAAAAATGGCATGAAATTCTATAAGATCTGTAGGGGGCAACTATTTTGAAACTGACTTCTGTGGTTGGGTCCTAGATTTTGTCCTTGAGGAGCGTGAGTTCTGTTGAGGTGAAGGTAGGGGGGCCTACCTGCCTTGGTGGAGCCAGTTGAGAGACTTTAGCTTGGGAGGTTCCCAGCAGGAGTCAGTGATATGGAGGCGCAGCTCCTGCAAGCCCTCGTCCCAGCTGCTGGTCTCTTTTGTGCTCCATGTAGACGCTGCATGAGGAGCTAGTTAATTTTCATTTGACCATCTTTTGAAATGAGGATGATCCCGAAAACCAAATAAAGATCGTAACTCAAATGCTGGACTGGTAGTATGGAACGACATCGTCATCTTCATGATTCATTTCATTCATGCATTCATTCATTCAGCAACTATTTATTAAGTGTCTGCTGGGTGCCGGGCACTGTGCTTGCCACTGGGGATCCCAGGTGAATAAATAAGAGACACCCCTTGTTTGAGGAGTTCATAGTCATAATAGTTAATAATAGCTCCCATTTATTTGACACTTAACCACGTGCTGGGCACTGTGCCAAATGGTTACACACATGGTTGTTTTACTCAATCCTGACATCAGCCCTGCATGGCAAATATTACTGACCCCATTTTATAGACTAGGAAGCAGAGGTCAGAGCGGCTAAATGACTTGCCTAAAGTCAGGTAGCTACTGTGTGATAGAGATGGGATTGATGCCAGGTCTGTTTGATTGGCAAATCTGTGCTCTTTTTTGGTGTCACACACTGCCTTAGAATAACTCAAATTCACTTATAATAGAGATTATAGAAATTCTAAGAAAGTGTTTTCAAGTGACAGTTACTTGCTCTTTTGGTAGCAAAGAAGAACAGCTAGTTCTGGATTTAATTGTTCTTTTATCATAAAATAAGATAACGTGATAGAACGCCCATTGGTAAGCCCACATACTAGAATCGTGAAAGTATATTTCCTCCTCCTAATTTATGTGAATCATCCAAAAAAAAAAAAAGGAAGATAGTGAATTTTAATCAGAATTCCAAGTTGGGTATAATTTGAGATAGGGTGACTAAGTCAGCTTGACTTCAGTGCTAGTTAAATGTGTCATAAAATAAGCATATCCAGTGTCTCATGATCCTAGAGTCATAACTGACTCTAGCTTTTCTGGAGTCAGCAGAGTGCATCAGTAGATTTCCACCTTCCTCCTCCTCTGCATTAAAAGCATGTATTGGATGGCTGTCGGTGGTGTGTTCTTGGAGGCATCATGCCAGGCACCTCACACACTGAGCTGAACATTAAGGGTTTTTACTCTCAGGGAATTCTGCCGTCTACACACAACTGAGAATCGGAGAACTTATGAAATCACTAGAGGTTTTTTAAGTCCTCCTTTGAGCATGCTCATTTTTAAATTGGTTAAGTCTTCTACAAGATTTCTGCTTTTGCATTTGACTTGGAGTTGCATGTTTCAAGTGAGTCGTAACACTGAATTTCACCAATCAACAAGAATCGGGAGATTTTCCATGTTGGTTGGAGTAGTCATTATCGTGAATTTAGTCAACATGGACTCCAAGACACAAGAATTCCCATCACACTCCCTTCTTTGGATCAGTTTGCTAGCTGACCATTTTGTAGCTAACCATGCCATGACTACCATGAATCAAACAGCATGCTAATTACATTAAAAATGTTATAATTGATTTCACATCTCACGAAGTTGCCATCTTGGTACAGTGATTGTGAAACCTATGTATAACATTTAAGGCTTTCCAGGGGCCATACAATCATCTCGGTTTCTACCATCCCCTCTTAGAACTTGTACTTAAAGAACTTCAGTTTCTGAAATTGTCCTCCTAAGAGAGTGAATACCACATGCTCTCCAGTGTCCAGGAGTTTCGGATCATGTAGAAAAGGCACATCAGTGATTCTCTGCCTTTCTCACTGGGCTTGGGGCAGGGACTGATGAGACCCCTGGCAGAGGAATAGGAGGATAGGAGGCAGGTTGCTTTTTTACTCAACAGTCTACTGGCAGGAGTGTTTTTTTTTTTTTAATTATCTTTCTGGTTTGGAAATGCTCGTAACTTGACATTTCATTGGTGGGATATTTGTCAATGCCTAATTGAAGGATAAAAATGTTACCACTACTCTCTAAAACAGATTTGTACTAGAATACACTTGTGGAAGGTGATTCAATTCACATTTCCCAAACAGTAGGCAGAGGCTCATAGAGAGATTAAAAATAGTATTGACTTTGGAGTCAACATATTTCGGTTTCTATGACTACCTCATTTGCTAGTTGGTTCCCAAGTAACGTGGCATCATTTGCTTCAGTTTCTCTCTCAAAAAATTGGGGTTGATATGTGTCATTTTACTCCAAAATACACACACACACACACACACAGACACACGGACTCATGGGGATATAATGGAGCCTGAAACTATGTATGCACAAACTCCGTTAAAAAAAGTTAAGCTATAAATTCGAAGTAGTATTATCTGCCTTAAATCCTTTTTGGAACAAGGTAGAGTATATAAATAAAAAAGTAAATGAAAGTAATCATATTGTGGTAACTGGAGTAAATATTTACAGGGCACAGATAAATGCTCATAGGCACTCTTTCATTCTTTACTGAGGCAAGAAAGGTACCCAGAACAGCAATGTGCCTTAGTTTTTCCTTTGGACAGGAGCATACAATTTACCGAGCAATCACAAATAGCCAAATGAAGGTTCAATTAAGATTCTATATGGATTTGTAGAGCCTTTGTGTGCAGTGGAAATTTATTCCCCCTAGTAATCATGTCCTAATTTCCTCCATATAGCTCAGTATAGGCAGATGAAAAGGGGATCCCTGGGAGCTCTGACAATGAGCCAGTTAATGAAGCGACAGCTGGAACATCAGTCTAGCGCCCCCCATAACATCAGCAACTGGGACACTGGTGGGTCAAGCTTTTTCTTCTTGTTTTACCTCTCAGATTAGCTAAATGCCACTTTCTTTGTGTCCCCTCTGCTCTCGTGTGAAGGATTAGATTTTCTCTTGTGTTCTGTGGTTCAAGTAATTTTTTTTTTTTTTTAAACCTGAAGGTAATGAATAAGTCTATTTAAACTTTCCAAGTGTTCTAGAGCCACCTGTTTGTCCATTTAGGCTGGTCCAACTCTTTTTCCTCTAAGGCCCAGACTCCAGATACTAGGTTATCTATCTGGGGGTTAAGTGATGTCAATGTGTAAAGGAGGGAATGGACCTGTGATTTCATGATGCAAATTAAAAAAATAAACAGAAACACCAGCTTATCAATAGTCTCTATTTTGTAAAGTTTCCCCCCAAATAAGGGCATATTAATAGTAATACTGATAATAACGAATGTAGCTTAGTGACGTCATGATCTGCCAGTAGGCTTGGGAATATGAGCTCTGTGTTTTAGTCAGCAAGGTCACCAGCTTGCAGCTGCACACCCTCATGCTCATATGGTGGAACCGCATCTAGCCTCAATTTTAAAGTAAGAATCGATCGCCATGACATGTCTATTTTAAACATGATCACTCTGCATTTTCTGAACTTTGTTCCCACGTTCTGCACACGTACTCCTTTCCAAGCCGGTAGTATTGCCACAATCCTGCTCTTTGGAGTGCCTGCTTTTCGTGTTTTTTTTTTTTTTTTCCTTTTTTTAATTAAATGGGTCATTTGAGTTACAAGATTACACATGTGGAAGCACTTTGCAACATGCATGCACTACGAAAATATCATGGTTTGTTACTGTGATAGGCTCTGGGGGCCAACACGTAGACTATTTCAATATCTTGGTTAGTACTTTCTGGCCATAGTTACGTGAGATTGTTATTTTAATATCCTTCCTTATGACCAGGAATTATGACGTCCACAAAACCAAGACATCAACAGACTTATTTTTTCAAAACCATAATACTGACATACATTTTATCTTATCTCCCCCACCCCCATCTGTTGTTTTTCCAAAAAAGGAGAGCTAGATAATTAAGTCCCACAAAAAAATACCCAATCCTACTTTTGACAGATAGTTTCAACTCTCCAGCCTTTATAAGGGTTCTTAACGTTTTAAAGGTTTCGTGTTTTGTCTTCCTTTTGGTGATAAGTGGTAGTGAATAATGTCATGGCCGAAAGCCAACAGGCAAGAGAGTCAAGGAGAAAGACAGGATAACCAGCCTCAACAGCCGACTGGGTCTGGGTGGAGTCGTTCCATCCACACCAAAGAGGACTGACTCTGTTTCTCTCTTTACTGAGGAAGCTATGTGAGGAACTGAGAATGGGAGCCTTGGTTTGGTTAGTTCTCTGATAATTAAATGCCCACCTTTTGTTAGGTTGACATACTTCTATTTTCTGTAGCAAGTAGCTCAGCCTAAGCTAACCCTTTCAGATTTAGATTACGATTCCAACCTAGTTTGATTGATTCAATTTCCAATCCAAATTTTAATCTAAAAAGAGAATCTACATGATGCCAAATAACCCATTTAACTGAATTTTTCACATTCAACCAGACTTCAGTCTCGTTCATGTCACTCTGGTTTCTCACTTAATACTTACCATTTACATGCTGTCTGAATTTCTTTCACCCATTTTCCTGGACTTGTTTTCCATTCTCCAAGCTGGTTCTCTAGTCACCAAGTCCTACTAGAGCTTCATCTCAATACTCTTGTTTTGATTAGTGCCATGAAAAGTTCTCCCCACATCTAATACCACAGGAGAGTCAATGAATACCTAGGTCACTGTTAGGTGACATGCCACTTTAGGGCACATATGTCCATTCAGTGACTCAGTGGTCTCCAAAGGGACAAATCTAATCATGATGACACTGAGAGAGGCAGTCTAAAACATGGGTTATGATCGATTCACCTCAGCATGCACCTGCTTGCTCGGCGAATACCTGCCTCTTCTCTCCATCTGTGCTCATCTGATGGCTGCTTCTTCGTCTCATCTTTCATAGGAAACGAATGTTCCAGAAGCCCCACTCCTCCGTGTCTTCCCCTGTTCCTCATCCCTGTTCCTCAGCCCTCAGTGGCTGACCTCACCCCTGGTCCTCAGCCCTCAGGGAGACACCTGCCATTTCCTTGCTACCAGTTCCACATGTTTTCTGTATGACCTTTCTGGCCATTGCCCCAAACGATCACTTATGTATTTACTGATTTGTATAAAACATTTATTTCATGGCTGTGACATTAGCCTTCAGTTACATTAGCTTTCAGTTTTTCATTTCATATCAAGAGATAATGGTATTTGAGCTTTCTCGGTGGGGAGGAAGAGAACCCAGACTTTTTTTTTTTGGACGGTTTCAGATGCTCTCCTGCTTTTAATTACATTGCATATACCTGAATGGCAGTTTTACAGTAAAACCCCAGACAACCCTACCCCAAAATCTAGGATGTTTCCTGTACATATTAATAATCAACAATAATAATGACCCCCAAAAATGGCCCATGAGGTTATTGGTTAAATTCCTTGTATTCTGACTTGTGCTAAATGGACTGCATTGAAGACTGAAATGTTCTATTTGTCCACAGAACAGATACAGCCTGGGAAACGCCAGTGCAATGTGCCAATGTGCCTAAACCCTGACCTGGAGGGACAGCCGTTGAGAATGAGAGGTTAGTGGGGTCGTGGAATCTCAGACTGTGCGAGCTGAAAGACACTGCATATGTCAATCATCTGGTCACCCAGCGGGTGCTGAAATCTCTCCTTCAGCAGCTCCATGGAGTGGATCCAGCCTCTGTTCAAACGCCTCCAGGGACTGGGAATGCATGACATCTCCTCTTTGAACCTTATCAACAGAAAGTTCTTCCTTATCGTGACTTTCTGTTTGGGGCCACCTAAAATGAGTCTGGTTGCTCACATAATTTTTTAGACGTTTGAAAATAGCTACACATCGCTTATCTCCTCAATCTTCTCTAGACCACATGTTCCTGGGTCCTTTGATATTCCTCTTAATACATATCAGCTGTCCATGTTATTGTGTATCTTCTCTGAACATGGCCCAGCTTATCTGTGTTCATTCTAGAATGTTGAGATCATAGACGAATAGCTTCTTTGAAATCTGAAATCTGAAATTGCACAAAATATACTCGTGGCATTATGCTGCCCATTGGAGTCAGCTGAGAATAAATCTGTGCCAAGATCATCAGAATATGTATTTTCAAAATTCATCTCATGGCTAGTTAATCATTACTTTTGTTCTTTTTTAATTCAGAAAGCAGCTTAATAATCATTTGTAAAAAAATAAAACAAAACAAAAAATGAACTATGACTGCATCTCTTAGCTACTTCCCTCAATCAAGCAGACTTATTATTTAGGATCATATCACTCTTCTGATTTTCCTTAGGAATGAAGAGATATTTATCTTCAGCTTTTGCTAACATTTATTGGGCAATGAGTAGCCGTTTTAACTCCTGTAGATGATGAGACTCTTCTCACTTATGGGCCTGGGAAAAGCTTTTATGAGCAGAAGTCAGTGGTCAGACAACTCTGGTGCTTGCTCATCCACGATCTAGTGACTAAGTTAGTAGCCACAAAAATGGAATAAGGTAAAGGGAACAAAGACAGAAGAAAGATAAAGTCTCTTTCACAGTAAACTGAAGAAGTCCACTGATGCAGCTAAGGGACTGATGGGTGCTTGCATCCCTTGAACAAACCAAAACCTTTACAATGCCTCCTATCTCTAAGATTCGCAAAGCGGCTTTGGTCAAAATTTCCAGCTTTGGAGTTGGACTTTGGGGGAGGTCCCCTCTTTATCCAAGCTTCTAAGAACCTTCTATTTCTGTTCCTAGTTCCATGCAGAGTACACTCTGGGTAGCAGTGCCATCAGAAGCATTGCCCACAACCGGGGGGTAATGGGACTGCCTTTAACGTTGCAGACTCTGTTGTAACTCAACTAGAGCAGAAGGTAGCTGAGGTCCGTAGGTTCCTTTTGTATTTCCCACCTTCTTCGTCTACGTTACTCTGCTCCCAAATGATTAGCCATATTCAGAAATCCAGTTTTAGCTAATATTGCCATAGGGGAGCCAGCGCCCAGTAACTTTTATAGATGATTGCCATAAATCATGCATGACACCTTTTGTGTTGTCGCGTGAATAAACAACCTCACGGAGCTATTATTGTCGGAAATACCTGTTTCTTGGCATTTGTATTGGGTAATTATTGGCTTAAAACCACCCAAATGACTTTGATTCCTTCTCTTTTCCTGACCTGAACTGTGAATTCTATTTAACAGTAACTGGTATTAAATTCTATTTAATAGTAATTGAGTCTTCTGAAAGGCTTGACTCAATAATTTTTTTGCCTTTCAGTGTCTTGTTTCCAGTAAGACTGTATATGTATCACCATCTTATGGGGTGACTTCGTCCACTTTTAGCATAGACATTCTGGCATCTGATAGACACGGTCTATCAATGTTCAAGAAACGCGGAATATTAGATTCAAACTTTCTGTGTTTTGGTTGCTTGAAGCAACTTCATGCTGTCTACCTTAGTGTTTAATAATTAATCATGTCTCCTTTTATCTTGGGCCCAGTTCTTGCCTTTTCTATCACTAATCAAAATATAGTTACGCTTGTAATAAATACTGTTGCTCCCCCTCAAAGCACTATCCTGATGAAATAATTGGAGATCCTTGTTAGCGAGACACTGAGGTACAGGTAGAAAAGAGTGTTACTCAGAGATAGCTGGTAAATATTGTAGTAAAATTTAGATACCCATTTGGGATCTTTGGAAGTGACATAAAGATATTTTTAGATACTTTCCTTTGCTGTTTGAGTCGGCAGGTCTCCTGCTTCTCATAAACACACTTTGTAGCCTTTGATCAGTCAAGGGAATATACAGTCTGGCAGCATCTTCATTCTTTAAAGGCTTCAGTACCATTTTTTTCTCCCTCAGATTGAAACACATTGCCCACTTTGCTAGGTTTCTAAAATTGTTATGTTACTTCTTTTAAAAACTGGTTCTCTGAATCATTATTTTTCTCCTATTTAAGGGCAGATCATACAATTTTGTTTTGTTTTCCAGCACTAAATTTCCAGTTCCTTGATGAGAAATAGACTCTTTAATGACCACTGACTTTTCCTGCCTTCTTTCCTGACTGTCTGGCACCTGTTGTTTTCTTAGTAGAGAACAATTTACTCATTGCTAGAGCATGTCGCCAAGATTCCTGCCTTAGATTTCTCTGAAGGCATCAAAACCCAAAGTTTTAAACTCTGTGATGTTGATTGGCCGAAGTCACTAGATAATTCCTTCAAAACACTTGATCTTTCATTCATAAATATTACAGTTTGAAAAATGAAGTCTTTTGCTTTGGGGCTTATGATATTAATTTCCAAGCTAAAAAGCTGTTCTGATATTTCTTTTTTTTTTTTTTTAAGATTTTATTTATTTATTTGACAGAGAGAGACACAGCGAGAGAGGGAACACAAGCAGGGGGAGCAGGAGAGGGAGAAGCAGGCTTCCCGCCGAGCAGGGAGCCCGATGCGGGGCTCAATCCCAGGACCCTGGGATCATGACCTGAGCTGAAGGCAGACGCTTAACGACTGAGCCACCCAGGCGCCCCTGTTCTGATATTTCTTAGCTCAAACCCCTCCCCTTGCTTATGTGTGTAGAGTTCTGGGATCTTATTCCCTTTTCAAATTAGCAGCATTTTAGGGTCGGTAGGCATTGGTGATTTTAGAAACGTAGGATTGTAAGGGCAGCTTCCATGTATGCCTAGCAAATAAGGACTGTAAACTCACTTAAGGGTGCTCTTGAATAGATTTCCCCCTTTTTCTATTTTTGTCTTCATCCCCTGTTGGCACACTGAACTCTTTCTGATTTTTTCGAAGTCAAGAAGCGAAGGGAGTTTTGCTCTTAAAAGTCACACAAACAGAAACAGATCACAGACCTTCTTGAATTCATTTTACCCTTGAAACAAATCAGTCTTTCTTGAACTCATTTGACCCTTGAGGGGTTTTCACAATGCTGTTGAGCTGATCCCATCACATTCCGTGAGTGTGATCTTGGGAGGATTTATGAGAGGAGGATGGGGCTTTCCTGGCCCCTAGAAACAGACCTTTATTCACCAGGTGTCTCCTTGCTGCTTCCCCAGGTGCCACGAAATCCAGCCTGCTGTCGGCCCCCAGCATCGTCAGTATGTTTGTGCCGGCCCCGGAAGAATTCACAGACGAGCAGCCGACGGTGATGACAGACAAGTAAGGTCACGCTGTTCTTTTCTTCACCAGATTTACAGAATCTGAGCATTTGCTCACCATGGTTGTGAGAAAGGATCAGAGGAGGCGTGTTATGCTTTAAGTCATAACTTGTTCGTCAAGGGGCCGTGGCCCTAAGCGTGGGTGGGCATTGTTATTTTAGAAACGTCCTATCATTGTATGGCCAGCATCTGTTTATGCCAAGGCATGTTCTTTTCTCAGTTTGGACAAATGCAAATCAGAGGCACTTACTGATTATTATAAGCTTCAAATTGTGAGGATGGGACTAAGTATGGAGACTTGATTCTTATTCCCATCCTGACAGCAGAATCCTTTCTCTGAGTCTCAAACTGGTACGTCACCTCACAGTTTGTCAGCCTTCAGCATCCCCAGATTTCTTAGAGGATAAAGTCCAAATACCTTTGCTTATGACAAAAGGCCCTTTAGACTGTGAAGGTATGGCCTCACTGCTCCTCACCTGGAGCTCTTGCCCCAGCCCCCTCACCTGCTCCAGAGCATGCCTGATGTGTTCTCTCTTCTGTGATTTCATACGTGTCCTTCTCTTTGTACTTTCTCTGCCTGGCAAACTCCTAGTCATGCTTCAGGACCCAGCTGAAGGCAGAATTTCCCATTACACACAAGGCAGAATTAGTCATACCATTCTCCAAGTTTCCATAGTATCTATGACATCTTTCTGTTCTACCACTCACCACATTGTATTTTAATTGTGTCATTGTTTATACATACAGGCTGTGAGTTCCTTAGGGACTGTGACCCTTTCTTCTGTCTTTTATGCTCTAAGCTCCCTATACATCGTCTGGCACACAAATGGTTGTGTCCTGAATATCATAAAGAATAAGACTTGTAGGATTTCAAGTTTGGAGAGATCCCTTTGGGCTAGGGAGACTTCCTGGTGATGCAGTGGGTAGGCTTGTGATACAGGGAGAAGAATATGAGGCACGAGGGGCTGGTGTGAGGATCTATGCAGCTGGCCCCCGCCAACAGTCATTCCTGAAGAAGCGAAGGTGCCCGCCTTGGAGAGCTGCCTTGGAATGTCCATGTGGGGAGCACCTAGCTGTGTTTGGAGGCCTTTTCTTGGCTCCTCCTTTGGTACAATGTCCCCATTCTGTGTCCTCCTCCAAGTCCCAGTCTTTGTGTGCACTCCATTTCTCTTTTTTAGTTACAGATATGAATCTTGTATTTTTCAAAAAGGTCAATTTGTCAGGGATTTCATAGATAGAGTTTGTATTTAGGAAGTTTCCAGATGGAAAGTTCTCAGTGGTGATCTTAGCTCTAGTTCCCTCGCTATTCCCAGTAGACTTTCCCTTCACTTTCTAAAGCTGTCCGGTTGTGGCTGAATAGAAGGGCTGTGGCTTTGGCTGGGATGAATTAAGTTGAACCCGTATTAGATACTATCAAGATCAGTAAGTTGCAAGTGACTTAGGAACAAGTGCCACTGTGTCCTTACCTATTACACTCAGTAGGCGCGGTGAGTTCTTAAGACTGATCTGAGTGAGTGGTAGAGAAGAGACCGTGATCCAGACTCCCCAGGCTTTCTGGAGTGTTCTCTTGGCTTAAATACCCCATGTCTCACCCACAAATAGGACACTTTTCAGTCTGAGAGCATAGGAAAGCTTCCATTTGCATCTAGGCATTTTTCATGTTTAATTTCAACAAATGAGAAAAATATCTAGTTACTGACCATCCCTAGCAATGATTTTACATGCCTAAAATCCCTCAACCAGAAGCTTTAAACTGTTAGTCTGACTGGCGCTTGCTGTAAAAGGGACCAATAATTTATGTCCATAGAGGCCAGACAGTTGTGAGTTGAATGTTTTCAGTGACTTAAAGAACCTTCCTCATCTCTGTCATGTGTGCTGTTTCTGTGTCTAGGAGGAGGCTGGCAGTGCAGGCCACTATGTATCATGAGAGTGGGGCCACTGACCTCCTTTTGGGGACTTTTCCAAGACTCCTGAGAAATGGCTTTATATACTTTGTTATATATCTTGAAACCATTGCTGGCTTTCGTGGACAGCATTCCTCTGTTTTCTTTGCAGATGCCATGACTGTGGGGCCATTCTTGAAGAATATGATGAGGAAACCCTTGGGCTGGCCATTGTGGTCCTCTCCACATTCATTCACTTAAGCCCAGACCTGGCAGCCCCACTGTTGCTGGATATAATGCAGTCCGTGGGAAGGTGAATATTGCTTCGGTTCTGTTTGGAAGGAGGAGGAGCCTTATTCACTCTATACTTTGACATAAAAACTATCAGTTCAAAAGTAAAACATTCAGTAACCTTTTAGATGTTTGATATTTATGGGATCAACTCAGACTAATTTTAATAATGGAATGTACCAAACTTTGGATTGAATTCCCAAGCTCTGTTGGGTCATGGGTCACCATGTCATGGTGTCAGAATGATGCTAGAGGAAATTGCACTAAGAAAAATCTCCTATTTGTGCTCTTAATTACTACTTGGGCTAATGTATGGGGCAGTACCCAGAACTGTGCACAGTTTATAGTTCAACAGTTTACAAGTTTTAGATATTATTATTAGATACTATTATCTATAAGATTTAGATATTATTATCTCTCCTTACCTGTTTTAAGATGGGTTCTCTAGGCACCTTGCAGTCTTGAGACATTGTCCTGAGAGGGGAAGATGGAGTATAGTTTTACCCTTCTGACTCAGAAAAGGGAAGGATAGACATTTTTTGGGAACAGGGCTTTCAGCTGGAATAAGGGGAGATTAAACTTAGCTACTTTGAGAATTTTCATGTTGAGAAAATTCCATTTAGTGGATAGGACATTAGCTAGAAAGTGATATTTCATGGGTATACGTAAAGTTCAAATTCAGTAACAAATTGTAGTCCTGGTGTGCATAATTTATAGTAGACTGGATGAAATTCCACATGAATGTACTATGTTCCCAGTCTGTTCTCGCACAGAACCAGGGGCTTTTGGCTCTGGGCTTTAGACTGAGCTCTTGCTCTTTAGTGATTTGTGGCTTAGTTATCGAAGAGCTCAGTGGCTCAGTATGGAATAACTGAGGAGCCATACAAGATAGGATGTGATTGAGAGCTGTAACAGTAGTGTGAGTGATCAGTGCTGTAGAAGTTCAGGATGGAAACAATTTCTTAGGGAAGATCTCTATGGAGGAGGTAGGGAAAAAAACAGAATTCTGCAAATTCCTGGTATTTGAGGGAGGGAAAGAGAATGAATTGTAATGGAGCTAAAAGTTGATCTTTTTTTTTTTTTTTTAAGAAGAAATACTGATTTCCAGTTAAAGTCAAACAGGAAAGCATTAAAAACCCCTCGACCCTTAACGCCCTTGCCCCACATTTTTCTGTAGTGTCCTTAAGAGTGTATATCCTTAGGAGATGGTATAACTATTCCACCTCTAATACCTAGAAATAGCCAGTGTGCAGTGATGAACAGTGGGTGATGGAGAGATAAGAAAAGATGAAATATTTTATTTAAGTCCTTGATTTTAACCTAATCAAAGCAATCCTGGAATAAATGTACCAGCTTGTGGAATTGAGAGTTTTTATTAATGCAAGGCCACAGTTCTTACCATCAATACTTTTCAGATTCAGGACAGATAGAATTATTGTTCTGATCTGTTACCATCTCCTTGAAAAAGCTGATCTAAGTTGTAGTCGATATAGAGAGGGGTTTTATTTTGTTTTTGTTTCACATAAGCGAGAAGAAACCGTGTTCAAGCACACTGCTGGCTGTTAGGACGAAAAGATGTGAGCTTTGAAGATGAGTAAAGGCAGAACAGTAGCAGATATGTTTTTACCTGCTTACATATACATATATTGAAATCTCTACTGCCTTTGGCTAGACTGGTGAGAGAAGGGGGGTGGAGAGGTACATTTAAAGTAGCTGCCGCAGCCCTTAGCAACCTAAGCCTAATCACCAAACCCACCAGGAAATGGATTCAGCAGTCACCTGATTCGGGGCTCCCTTGCATGCCTCAGTTCCAGATGAGGTAATGTGGATTTATGAACACTTAGTTTATTTGTGTTAGTCCCACAGGAACTATTTCCAGGGTGTTCTAAGCGTATGTAAGCTCAGCATTTATCACCCAGGCCTTTCTGTGATTTTGAGACTTGTTTTCTACTTAGATCCCTCTTAAAATTTACCCACCCCTTTTTGTAGATATCGCCATCAAGATTGCATTTGCTGCACCCTTAATGACTGTTTATTTCATTTGCCAATGCTTATTGATTCATTGTAGTGTCATTAACCAAAGCAACTGGGAATGGTGTCTTGTGTTAGCGGTTGCTGGACCCTCCATTCCTCTCCAAATGCGTTCTTGGCTGGGCGCACTCTTGTGGTCTTAAGTAAATGAACCTGAGCATTCCCCTTATTTGTTTCGTCGATATCTTATTGATCAGGACATGTTTTTCTAAACCCACCAATTTAGCGGGTTTAGACATTCTCTTTCTTACTATACATACAATTTCCATGTGTATGAACCATATAATTATTAAAAATTACATGTTATATAATGATTACTTAATACATTTCTCTTCGCAATATGTCATCCCAATTTGTTGGCAGATTAGTTGACAAATACCCTTATTACCGATTTTACTGTCTTACAGAGGCTTTTACAGTTTGTGGTTACGTTTCAGAGGTGGAATACAAAGAAATGAATGAGTTGAGTTCACATGTAAAGAGACAGACTGGGTCAAATGCTGTTCAGCTCTCTGTCTAAACTGGCTGCCGTGGCCAGTTCGTAGCTTGGCCAGGTGATACATTAAACCAACTAACTGTGTGTGTCTCTGTGGAAGCATCTGATTTGATGCAGAAAGCAGATCTCAGGAACTGGGCTAAGTTGAACCCTGGAGACTGACCGCCGAGTTCCCCCACTGTCCCTAATCAGGGGAGTTGTCAATGGTTTTCCTTGTCTCCCCATCTGAACTGGGGCCACAAGTGGTCCTACCGTAGTACTCGAGCATTTCTTCGTGAAAACTTAAGAAATTCATATAACTCTGTTTACTTTTCCTAGATTGGCATCCAGCACGACTTTTTCTAATCAAGCAGAAAGGTAAGGTCCTAAAGTGGGCCCAAATCTCACTTTCTTTTTGTCCCCTGTGCATGTTCATCCTGTTTCTAAAACACCAGAGTGTGTACTGTGGAAGGAATGTTAGGTTCAGTTGCAGCTCCAGAGAGCATCCGATCATTTTCTGTTCATTCATTCATTCATGCCTACATTCACTCATTTTTTTTTTATTCTTTCATGCATTCACTCGTTTTAGTCAAAAAATACTTATTTTAGGCCCACTCTGTAGCAGGCACTGTGCTAGGTACTTAGGTTTCAACTGGGGGCAAAAGTAACATGGTTCCTGCCCTTGTGGGGCCTGCAGTCTATCTGGGAGGCCAACACGAAGAAAATATTTGCACAAATTTATAATTGTAAACAGTGCTTAATGCGATGAACACAATGTGTAGGGAGACTGAATAACATTCATTTATTCAACAAGTATTTTTGGAATGACCACTAGGGACTGACTGAGGATACTTGTTAACAAAACAGCAAGTCCGGGCTCTCCTGGAGCATATATTTCAGTTGAGGAGGCAGACAATAAGCAAATTAACAAACAAGAAAACCGACAATGTCATTTAATATCATTCAGTGCTAAATGCTATGCAAAATAATCAGGTAAGTCCAGATACAGAACAGTCGGAGGTGGTATTTTGGATATAATAATGGTCAAAGACAGCCTCTCTGAGGAAGTGGTATTTGAACAAAACCTGAAAAGCGGGGAGAGTGATCCATGTGGCAATTTATAGAAAGAACGTTCCAGCCAGAGGAAACAGCAGATGCAAAGGCGTAAGTCAAGGAAGTGCCCAGGATATTTGGGGAGTAAGACTAAGGCAGGCTGGGGCAGAAGGAGCAGGGGAAAGGGTAGGAGAGGAGTGGGCAAGGTGAGGGTGAGGCAGGCCAGGTAGGGCCCGGGAGGTCATTGTAAGGAGTTGGGCTTTTACCGAGGGAAGCGGGGAGTGAGGAGCGCCATGACTTCCCTTGTGTTTTGAAAAGATCCCTCGGCTTCTGTGTTGGAAATAGGTCATGCAGGAAAACAGGTCAGGGGCGGAAGCAGGGAAGCCAGCGTGGAGACCGTTTCAGTGGCAGGCACAAATTAATAAAGACTTGGTTCAAGGGAGTAAGAAGTGGTCCCATTAGGGATATATTCAGGAAGTGTTGTTACAGCCGAGCCTACAGAATTTGCGGATCGATTGGGTGTTGGGTGTGAGAGAAAGACAGAGGCAAGAATGACTCCCAGGTTTTGGTCTGAGCAGCTGGGTGGGTGGCTGTGCCATTTACTGAGATGGGCGAGCCCAGAAGAGGGCTGGCAGATCTTGTGTCATCTGGGTAGTGGGAGCAAGGGGGAAGGACAGAAGGGCTTCCCTTAAGAAGCGATGTTTACACTAAGATCTGAAAGAAATGCCTTGGGTTTAATGGTGCAAATAGCTCTGGAAAAAGCGTCTGCCCAGGTCTCCAGGTGGTAAAGAACAGACTGTGTAGGAGGAACGACCAAAAGGCCAGTGTGGCTAGAGCACAGAGATGTGAGGTTGGCCTGCCAGATGATGCAGGGCCTAGAAGCCATATAAAACCTCGTGGGCTTCCTAGCAGCCGTGGGAAACTGCTAAAGGATATTTAAGCGGCAAGGGGTGTGTGTGTAGCACGTAGAAAGGTGACTCTGGCTGCAGTGGGGAAAAGGGACCAGATGAGAGCAGGAATGGGTAGTGGGTGAGACGTTGGGCACATTTGTCTCTCTGCTTTAGTTTCCTCATTTATAAAAGAGGGATACTGTGTATAGCCTTCTTGTGCCACAGGGCTACTTGCTGGGGGGTCCAAGGGATCGGGTATCTGTGGCTGCGAAACTGCAGTAGCTCCTACAAACATAAGATGGTGCTGCTGTTACTGCGCTTCTGTAACTTTTGGTTTTAGGGATGGGTATTTGCTCCTTTTTTTAATGCTCATTTAGTTATAGAAATTTTTTTAGACTTTTCCCCCCTTTTATTATAAAAGATTAAATACACTGCAAAGTTGGAAGGACTTTATAGTGAACACTTGTATACCTATCACCTAGATTCTACAATGAACATTTTACTTGCTTTATCACATATCCAACCGTCTCTCCATCCTTCTGCCTCCCCGTCAGTCCATTTTAGTTTTGGATGCATTTCAAAGTAAATTTCAGATATTAGCGTACTTCATATATTCTTCGGCAAAGTTATCATTCACTAACGTTTGATTTTGTTTAAGGCTTTTTTTCTTTTGAGGCACAATTTCCATACTAGAGTATACATACCTTATGTGTATGTTCACTGATTATTGACAAATGTGTACCCCTGCATGACCTAAACCCCTGTCAAGATTTAGAACATTACCATCGCCCCCAGAAAGTTCCCTGGTGCATCTTGCCAAGCTCCACCCACATAGGCAAATACTAGCCTGATTTTTTCTTTCTACCGTAGAGCTTTATATAAATGGAATAACACTGTATGTGCTCCTTGGTGTCTGACCTCTTTTACTCAGCATGATGTTTTTGAAATTTGTCCATGTTGTTGCATATTATCAATAGTTTGTTTCCTTTTTAGAGCTCAGTACTATCCCATAGTTTATTTTATTCACCCTGTTGATGGACATTTGCATTGTTTCCTGTTTGGGACTATTATAAAGCTGTTAGGGCCATTCTTATACAAGATTATTTGTAAACCATTTCTCTTAGATAAATAGCTAGGGACGGGATTGTGGCGTTACAGGGTAGATGTATGTTTGATTTTGTAAGACACTATCAGAACTTCTCTTTAAAGTCTTGTGCCATGTGGCATTCCCACCAATAACACATGAGACTTTGGTTGTTCCACATTCTTGCCAAAATCTGGTGGTGTTGGTCTCTTTAATTTTAACCATTCTGGTGGGTATCTCATGATAGTTTAAATTTGCATTTCCCTGGTGACTAATGCTGTCGAGTATTTTGTCACGTGCTCTTTAAGGCCCTCTGTAAATCTTCTCTTGTGAAGTGTCTGTTCAAATCTTTTGCACATTTTTAACTGGGTTGAGTTGCAGGACTTTATATAGCCTGAATACCAGTCCTTTATTAAATATATCTTGAGAATATTTTCACCCACTCTGGGGCTTACCTGTTCCTTTTATTAATATATATTTTGATAAGATGTTTTTAATTTAGATGAAATCTAATGTTTAAAAAATTTTTTAAAGGTTTTATTTATTTGAGAGAGGGAGCAAGAGAGAGAGAGAGAGAGAAAACACGAGTGGGGGTGGGGCAGAGGGAGAGGGAGAAGCAGGCTTCCTGCTGAGCAGGGAGCCTGACTCGGGGCTCCATCCCAGGACGCTGAGATCATGACCTGAGCCAAAGGCAGACGTTTAACCGACTGAGCCACCCAGGCACCCCATAATGTTTTAAAATTTTTACGTAGTTTATGACTATTTCTTCCTGTTGTTGTCGCCCGTCCTCAAATCAAGAATATATTCTCCAGTGTTTTCCTCTAAAAGTTTAGTTATATTTAGCATGTATATGATCCATTTCAAATTCATTTTTATGTATGGTATGAGGGTAGTGGTTGAAGTTCCTTTTTACCCATGTAGAAACCTATTTATTTCAGCACCATTAAGAAAAAAGTGACTTTCCCTTTCCCCACTGGATCACTCCGTTGTCTGTTAAAATCCAATAACGGTATAAGGGTCGATATACTTCTAGCTCTCTATCCTGTTCCGTTGATCTGTATGTTGATCCTTAAGCCGGCACCACACTTTTTTTTTTTTATGTTATGTTAGTCACCACACATTACATCTTTAGTTTTTGATGTAGTGTTCCACGATTCATTGTTTGCGTACAACACCCAGTGCTCCATTCAATCCGTGCCCTCCTTAATACCCATCACTGGGCTAACCCATCCCCCCACCTCCCTCCCCTCTAAAACCCTCAGTTTGTTTCTCAGAGTCCATAGTCTCTCTTGGTTCATCTCCCCCTCCGATTTCGCCCCCTTCATTTTTCCCTTCCTACTCGCACTGTCTTGATTACTGTAGCTGTATAATAAGTCTTGAGGTCTGAGATTATGAATCTTCCAACTTTGCTCATTTTTTCCAAGAAGATTGATTTGGATATTCAGGATTTACCAAATTTCCATATACATTTTAGAATAAGCTTCTCAGTTGGGGTGGGGGGGAAAGCCTGTTGGGATTGTACTGAGACAATAAATCAATTTGGGGATAACTGACAGCATAAAAATACTGAATCTTTCAATTCATGAATATGGTATATATTCTAATTTCATTCAGTCTTTTTGGTTTCTCCCAGCAGTGTTTTGTGGCTTTTAGTGTAGAGGTCTTGCACATCTTTTGTTAAATTTATTCCCAAGAATTTTTGGGTGTTTTAATGCCAATGTAAATGGAATTAAAAAAAATTTCATTTTCCAACTTTTGCTGCTGGTATATAAACATGCAATTGAATTTCTATATTAACATTGTAATGTAATAAACTGGGTTCACTTACTAGTTGTAGTAGAGTTGCTTTTAAAGATTTCTTAAGGTCTAAAAGCATTTGTATATAAAAAAGAAGTCATTTCTGTAAATAGTGACAGTTTCCCTTCTCTCTGATTTTTATGCCTTTTATTTTTTTATTGTCATATTTCAATGAGTAGGACCTCCAGTACAATAATAAAGATGTTAGTGAGACTCCTTGCCTTGTTCTTGCTTTTACAGAAAAGTCTTTAGTATTTCATCATTAATTATGTTTGCTGTAGATATTCATAGATGCTCTTTACTGGATTGAGGACGTTTTCTTTTGTTTCTAGTTTGCTGAGAGTTTTTATTATGAACAGATGTTAAATTTGTCAGATGCGTTTTCTGTATCTATTGAAATAACTGTATGGTTTTTCCCTTTATTATTTAATATATTGAATTCCATTGATGAGATTTTGAATATTAAGTCCTTCTTATGTTACTGGGATAAACTCTATTTGGTCACAGACCATCATCCTTTTTATCTATAGCTGGATTCAGTGTCCATGAGGACTGCTGGTTTGTCTTTCTTTTGTTTTCATTTCTTTTTTGTTCCCTCTTGCTTTGGTTTTGTTTGCTTTTTTGTAATGACTTTATCTGATGTTAGTTTTAGGGCTATGTTAGCCTCATAAAATAAGGTGGGCAGGGTTCCCTCCTTCCCTAATTTTTGAAAGAATTTGTATGAGTTTGGTGTCATTGCTGCATGAAGAGTGTTTTTGACCAACAAGTTTGAATCAGCATTTCAGGGTAGACATAGCATAATCAAACGGCTTAGGTAAGAGGGACTTTTTACCACTTACCTATTTGGGCTCTTTGATTTCTACTTTCTGCCTGTTAATTCACCCCCTGATCACCTCTGGGAACGTCCTTCCTGATACCTGGGTCTCAGGGGCATAATCATCTCTTGGCTCCCTCTTTTGATGGGCAGAGGTCCTGCAGAACCACACAGATCAAAGCCCTCTCCTTTCTACAAGTACTGGCTCAAGGTGCCCCAAGGAAAGTTCTCCTATCTCCCAATAGCCATGAACATCTCCCTCCCTGCATTTCCCCTCAGATCAGCTCTCTCTTAGCTAATGACCCTTTCTGGGAGGGTCTTGCTGATAATCTCTTCCTGGGTTTTGTCCTGACTCTGCCATGTTCCGGACTTAGAGCCTTTGCAGGTCACCTTTTCTTTCTGGGCCTCAGAAGCCTCTTCTGTACTCTGGGGGTGGCTGGAATTCATTAGTCTGGGACCACTCTGACATGTCCTGGTTCTCTCTTTCTAGAAACTTATTGTTAACAGGGACTGCACGTAACTACAGTATTTCATCTCACTGATGAAAATGACAGGGAGATCTTCCATAAGAGGATTGATGTCTCAATGCCTGACCTCTAAATAAGGAGGTTCAGAAATACCTAAACTCATGCTGGGTGCTCCATGAGTCCCTGTCTTTTCTCTCCCTGTGCAACCCCAGCATGATGGTTCCTGGCAACGCCGCGGGGGTGGCCAAGCAGTTCCTGCGCTGCATCTTCCATCAGCTGGCCCCCAACGGCATCTTCCCGCAGCTGTTCCAGAGCACTATCAAAGGTAATTCCTCCACGGGGAATCCAGCCACCACAAACGTGCCTCATCGCCGAAACCCAAACACTACTAAATCTGATTGTTGACTTTCCAGATGGGACTTTTTTACGGACCTTAGCCACGTCTCTGATGGACTTCAATGAACTGAGCTCTATTGCTGCTCTCAGTCAGCTCCTGGAGGTAGGTTCGCTTTGATGACACCTCTAAGCCCCGCCCCTCCTGAAATCGCGGCTGAGGACTTAATTCAGTCATTTAATTTAAAAATTAAATTTATGTTAAATACAAAAATGTCAGATTCATCTTAAGTAATTTAAATGTTTAAAATTAATTGAAAATAAAAATTGCCAATGCACGGAAGCATGTCAGTTGGACATTGCTGTTTTGTATGGATTTACTATTTATTTAAAGCTTCTGAACACCCTCAGCTCAGGGGTGATTAGGCAACTGTTAAGCACACTCACCTCCATTGAGCATTCAGGCTTTCAGAAGGCGCGGTGGGTAGAGCAGCGCGCCCTGTATCGCGAGACTTGGATTCAAGTCTCAGCCTCCCTTATTTGTTGTATCGCGAGGTTTGGATTCAAGTCCTGCGTCTTTGCTCCGTCGCGAGACTTGAATTCAGTTCTCGGCTCCATTGCTTGTTCGTTGTTGTATCACAACGCTTGGGTTTCTGTGTTCCGTACCCGCTTTATTAGCTCTCTGTTAGCTTGGAGGGTTGGCAGGTGGCCCTAGAGACTTTCCTGCTTCTGTAGCCGTTATGCTCAGGCTTTGCCAGCGGAGTTTACAGCCAGCATCGTTCGTTGTGTTTTCTTAGCACCTAATCACGCTCACTGCAGATCCTTAAAAGATGTTTCTTATTTCTTGCTCACATTTCACCTTCTCTCACTGAATTAAAGGTCACAGTTTTTCCCAAGTTTGTCTGAATTTGTTGATTCTTCTCTGTGCTCCTCCTGCCAATTACAATGAATGGCCTATATAGTAGGCACACAACACAAGTTTAAACCGTAAATATGTGATTTTTAAAACTGATCTTCGACAAATAGCTATCTGAATCCCCACGTTGTTTCAGCAGTTGATTGCCTATGCTTTTGTGTTTTTAGGGTCTAAATAACAAAAAGAATTTACCAGCAGGGGGTGCTATGATACGCTGTTTGGAAAACATTGCTACCTTCATGGAAGCTTTGCCCATGGATTCTCCTAGCAGCCTTTGGACCACAATCAGCAACCAGTTTCAGACATTTTTTGCCAAGCTGCCTTGTGTTTTGCCTCTGAAGGTAAGTCCAGGATTTCCTTTTCAATTACGATCTTACGGTTTGCCAACCATCTGCTTAGATTTAATGTTTAATAAAAGGCTGTACAGAATCTCTGTTAGGCACCAAGTGCAGAGTATAATGTAGGTTGTCCTCTCCAAATGTTACAAACTTAGGGCAGTATGCAGTAGGTATTTTGATAGTGATTTCCTGTTTCCATTTGATTTTTAAAAATTAGAAAGAGATTGTTTATATAGAATTTGTTCTCAATAAATGTGTAAGTAAATAAATACATAGTTTTGTCTAAAAGGAAACTAGACATACAATGTAAAGCTAAGTTCCAGAGAACTGTCTAAAGGAAAATGATTGTTTATGTGTTTGTGAATAAAGTATTTGCAAAACCAAGACGATATTATATTTCTGTTTGGCTGCTTTACCATCACCATCACCACCACCGCCCCCTCCCTGTATCCACCATACCATCCTCCAAGAATGCACACAAATTACCTAGCTGTGAATCTGGTAACCTAAGGAACATTTTCAGTACGAGCCCATTAAATGCAGAAGCAGAACTCTATGCTGTAAAAGCTGGAAGAGACCTATAAAAACCATCCCTTTCCAATGCCCCCATTTTCCAGATGGTAGACTGCAAATTCAGAGAGGTGATGGCAGTGTGAGGATTAGAACTCCAGTCTCTTGACTCCCGGTCCAGTATCTTTTCCACTAACAGACTCCTACAGTCCTTCTAAAGCAGGGGTGAACTGAAGGCATTCAGTCTAGTAGTAGGCAAAAAGGAGGTGGCTGGTAGTGGCCATTTCTATGTCTCTGAATGTCATTTGCTTCACAAGTTTTTTGTGCTTTATGCAAATTGCAGAAATATTCAACTCACAAGAAAACCAATCACTTGTTGATCTGACGAGTGAAGTTACATGTTGGCAGCACTGTTTCTGAAATGAGTATTACATGTATGAAAAATGTTTTATAAAGACGAACCACCCTGATAATGCCCTTTTTCAAATTAGCAGATTTGGAATATATGACCCCAAAATGAGGTCTGTAAGGATAATTCAGGGACCCTTAGCCTGGTGTATTCTGTTTTCTTGGAGTTTAAAGTTCCCACAAGAAGCGGGAATACTGAGATCTTTACCATCTCTCACATCCCATGATCCTGTCTGCTCACAAATCTGGAGTCGCTGAATAAATCCAAACAAAGAGGTTTAGCATTGTACTTGGAAACCATGTATGTATATAGATACTGTACATGCACATGTAGGAAATCAAGTGATACATTTTAACATGGCCCCATAAAACCTCCCCATTCAGGGCTATTCATTGCTTAATGCCATACACTTGAAGAGAAGGGGTGGCTCAGGCATGGCAAATTCAAATGCTTGTAAATGGATGCTAGAAGCAAAATATTTAACCAGTTGGAACTCTTGCTACCTGCAAACAACTGGTAAGCCTAATTTGTGATGATCAGCCCTGCCCATAGGGACCCTGACTGTAAGGTTAATGAGTGATTTAAGATAATAGAGAGGACAGAGACCCTTGAGAAATGGACAGCACCACTCCCTTCTAACGACTCCAGCTGTTACAGCACACTGGCCAATTGTGTGGGAATGCAGGCCTACTAGTGTTGGTCTTCCCGTGGTTTGGAAGATGATACTTCCTGATTTTTAAAACGCCATGGGGACCTGACGAACAACCAGTCTCAGCCCCTGGTTTAAAGTAATGTAAATGTCACATGAACTCCGGTGGGTATTGAGCAGATTAAATAGACCAGTAGTTCGCTTAGAAGGTACCTGTAAAACGTTTTCAGAATTTATGTAAGAACTTGCCCTGCTAGATCAGGTCTGGGCACTGCCTCTGATCATCTTCTGCTTTGTTTTTACTATCTGGGGAAAACATTAAACCGTTGAAAAACCTTCTGTAGTTTGTTCTCATCAGTTTAGAGAAGTGGCTCTCAGACTTCAGGGTGGATCAGTGTTCCTGCGGGACTTGCTAAAAGCAGATTTTTGGACCTGATACTGAGAGTTTCTGATTCATTGGAGGTACAGCCTGAGGATTTGCATTCTGACAGATTCCTAAGTAATTCAAGGTGCCGGTTCAGGGGTTCTGCTTGGAGGACCACTGGCTTAATTTGTTATCTTCAAAAGTTAGTATGGTACACAGCTGCAGGGATTGAACTATAACCTACTATTGTGATATGTTTACAATGTTAAATAATGTTGCTTATTTTTGTTGTAACATCCCCCCCCCCCCCAACCAGTAAACTCAATTTAAAAAGTACATTTGATGTAGAATCTTGCCAAAATACAACTCTAACAGATTTGGGAGGCATACATTTTTTCTTGTAGAAATTTTACTGCTTTTTTGCAGGTGTTTGTCATGTCTTTCAGTAGCAAAGGCAGGGCATATGAAACTGGTTCTTATTTGGACTAATAAGCCTAATGGTTTTAAATAGATCTGAGTAGTTTTGTTTTGTTTTTTTCCCAACATGGCCTTTGACAAATTAGTGTACCTCTTTAGAGTTGAACACATTTGATATCTACCTCCCCATCTGTCTGTCAGTCTGTCCATTCATCCATCTTTCCATCATCCATCCATCCATCCATCCATCATCCATGCATCCATCCATTCAATTCTTTATCCAAGTCTCTGTCTGATTTAATTTTAAGAATATATCTGAGAAATAGTTTAGGAGGTATGTTTAACTATTTAGTTGTTTAATATTATTTAATTAATAGTTTAAGTTTTTTAAACCTGAGAATGATTTTTTTCAACATGAATATATGGCATAGAATACTAAGGAGGCAGCTATATTTGAGATTTTTGCCCCCCAAAATAAATGCTTATAAAAAATACATGAAGCAAAAGATATATTAAGAAGGGTACTGACTTTTATTTTTTTCATATTTGTTCACAGTGTTCTTTAGATTCCAGTTTGAGAATTATGATTTGCCTCTTGAAGATACCCTCTACCAATGCCACAAGGGTATGTATTGTATGTTCCAGAAAAACAACCCATTGGTTATTTGGTTATTTTGTAATCTAAAAAGACAGGCATGTAGTAATACTGAAGAAATAGTTAATTGTGTACTGAATGTTTCACTTTCAAACATGGTGAAAGTTTCTAGTATGAAGAGTTCTAATACGTCACAAAATCGTTTTTTACAATTGGCCCTCTTTGTCCTGGGCATGGCTACCACCAGTCCGTCCTCTACACTATGATCTAGGTGATCCTTCCTAACACAGACCTTACTGCCCTGGTTCCTTACTTAAACATCTTTGATCACCTCTCATTTCTTTTAGGAGAGTGTCCAAATTCCTTAATGTGGCATACAAGAAGGTACTTCATTAATTTGCCAGCCTACCTTTCTAATTTCAGCTTTGGCTACTTGTCCCATCCCCCATGCCTCCTGCCTACTTCCAGAATCATCATCATTATCATCGAAACAACAACCGCTGTTTGTTGAGCACTTACCATATGGCAGGCATTATGCTAACTGCTTTATGTTTATAATCTTATTTAATTTCATACTTCCTTGCCTTGGCTTCGGCCATTTCCTCTGCCTGAAATGCTTTATGCTCTTGTTGGTGAGGTGAACTCCTTCTCATTCTTCAAGATGAGAATCTGAATCCCATTTAAATTAAAAAAGTGAATTGGAATTCTCTGTAGCAACTTTCTTCTATATCAGATCCCACAATACTTGATAGAGCTCTCTGTAGTAGCATTTAAATTGTATGAAAGTCTCCCCAGTGAGACTGTGAGCTTCCTGAAGTCCAGCACTGTGTCTCATTCACCTTTGTATTCCTGGGCTGCATTATATACAATGATGCAATAGTTTGTATAGCAGTGGCTTATAACTACTAGTTAAATACCAAGAAGCCACATACCCGGTAACTTTATACCTTGACTGTGCTTTCATAAACTAATAGTTTATGCAGGAAAGTTGCAAAGAGATCATTTGGTCGAATCTGATCATTTAAAGCTAAGGAAATAGGCTCAGAGAGATGAAGTGTCTTGGCCAAGGTTACATAGCTGGTTAGTGGAAGGTTTAAGACTTGAACCTAGATCCTTTGATTCCAAGTTCCTTGATTTTTCTGTTGTGCCTTATTGCCCCATCTGTGTGTTGCTTTGCTGGGTAAAAGAACAAGTTTCTATATAGGTTTAAATTCAGGTTCCTTTTTTTGATGAATAAAGATGCATTATGTATCAACTGGAGCTATAGTCCTGTCACCATTCATCCATCATCAGTATTTCAAGTCAACAACGTTTATTTAGAGCAAAGAATACTGAATCAGCAGTACTATTTCAAAGGGTTCCTTTAAGATTTTCTATATGGTTTCTGTGGGAAATAGAAACAAAGGACAGAATTCTTATCCTCAGGCGCAACTAACATGTAACAGATTTATTTTTGTATCAATAAGGAAAAAGGATCTCAAAAATTTTCATATCCTTTGAATCATTCCTTTTCTGGGATCTCTTCTAAAGAAGAAAATGAAAATGTAAATTTCACACAAAACATTTATTGGGATGTTATTTATAATAAAATGTGACATTTTGGCCATTAAAATGGATGATTATGAAGAATTAAATAGCATTGGAAATTTCTTACGTTATTGTGTTAACAAAATGAAATTAACAAAATGTAGGATTGTGTATGTGTAAGATTTCAACCAAGTAAACTGGAGTGCAGCAGGCAGGGAGATATGTAAAATGTTACCCCGAGGTGGTGGGATGATGGACTTTTATTTCCTCATCTGTACTTTCCTGCAGATCCTGCCTTTGCACATTGAGCATGTTTGCTTTTATAATCCAGACCATCAGGACTATGGAGGATGAGAAGTAGGGGAAATCACGGTGTGGAAATCTTTTGAAGCCCAGTTAGAATTCTGTCTTCCCTGAAGAGCAGTTCTGCCTCTGGAAAACTGCCCTGGAATTTGGATTTGAATTCCATTCAATAGCTGTATGGCCTTAGGCAAGCTCCTTGCCTACTTAAGCCTCAGCTGCAGAATAGGGACACCAAGAGCTCCAGAGTTCTGAAGCAGGTCACAGCAAACAGTGACCTAGGGCTCACTGCTGCCAAGCCCTTTACCTGCATTACCTCCCCAGTTTCTCACAGCAACACGAATGAGGTGGAGGCCCTGATTATCCCTATTTTACCTCCAGAGAGGTTAAATCATTTATTCCAGGTCACAGAGTGCTGGAGTTTTATAAATAATTGTGTGAGATTCTATAGCTTGTGTCATTAACTATTATAACATACTGTCTCTCCAGGATTGTTATAAGAAGTTTCAACAAGATAAACTATATAAAAGCACCCAACTCTGCCTGATACTTAGTAGGTCCTCAATAAATGTTCTAAATGACTTCAGAGAGCAGATGGATCTAAAACTGACCCTTTATGGGTGGGATTCAGATGGAGAAACCAGAACTGTGCCTTCCTGATAAACACTGGCAGGAAGCTGGGTGGTGATGAGTTTTTATCTAAGCTAATAGTGCTTTGTACTTACATGCAGGGTGGTTTGTGCTATTGAACTGAGATGTCAGGTTTCAAAGGAGCTGGATGGATGAGCCCATAGATGCCTACAGATTCTGAGAAAGAGAATGGAAAATCCTCATCCAAACCTCATAGAGCCTTGATTGCTGGGAGTGGACATGAGGATAGGATCGGAGTTGATAAGGTTTATAAATGATGCCACTTGGAAAAATGGATTATTTTTGGAGCAATAAGATGATTAAATCATGCTCTTTAAGGCATTGATTGAAGGTCCAGTTCTGTTCTCGTTAGACCAACAGAGTTGCTCTAGTAGCCACCGGATTTTAAATAAAGGAAGGATCCCGTTAGTTAAAGTATCTGAAGACTTTAAGACTTTTTCTTTTTTAATGAAAGAATCAGCAATTGATTTTATTTCGTCCCAATCTCATTGCAGAGTCTGTTGGAGCCATTTTCAAAACTGCTCAGCTTTGTGATTCAGAACGCCGTCTTTACTCTGGCCTACCTGGTGGAGGTGTGTGGTCTGTGTTACCGAGCTTTCACGAAGGTAGGTTTGCCTCCGTGTTTGTTCCCAGGAAACTGAAAACTGGCAGGAACATTCTTTCTAACCAGTGTCGATGCTTGTTAGGTTAGTTGCTTCAGTATAGTTAAACATGAGCAGTTCTACTGAGGTCAAATAAGTATCATTGGAAGGAAACACTTTATGCAAGAATATATATATATAAACTGTATCTTAAATATACACATTTGGAGAAATGAGGGTCATATGGTTTAGAAGAGAAGAGATACTGTAAATGAAATGAGCCAGTGGTCTAAATGACCTCTTAAGGTCCTTTTCAAGTTCACCATCCCTTGATTAGTGGGCAAGCCATCACAGCATGTCATTTTTATACCCAAAGTAGAAAAATATCAGCTTGTCATTTGTAAAATCCCGTAGAGTGCTCCTTAATTCTCATCACTTGTTTGTCTCCCCAGTTCTGGGTTCTTGGCCTCTGAGATTGTAATCTCATCTTTTGTCATCTTGCCTTCAAAATGGTTTCTGTATTGCATTATGTTTAGTCTCCCCTGGCCCACTACCGAGGAAGTGGAAAAATACTGCTTGCCCAGGGCACACAGCAGCCTCGTTGGAGCTGGGGGACGCTATTCTAACGGAAAGGCAGGGCCAACTGGGAGCGTCTCTGTCCTTAAGAACAATGTGCAATGTTAACTCTTCCAGTTTCCAAATGTTCCAAGTTTATTTTCGATGGGGTCTGTTTCTGTTGTTCCTTCTTGAACATTCAGAATATTCCTTTATTCATGTTGTCCATTTCTATAAGCCTTTTATTTTCCCCATTAAAAAAAATTAATTTTATATCAAGGCTTTCATTCTATTTAAAATACTCTTGTCTTTTTTCTTACCATCTTGTGTCCATTCTACCATGTTAAATGTTCCATGATAATCTTCTCTTTAGTCTTTCTGATTATAAACTACTACTCTGCCTGGAACAGTATGTTTTCTAACTATCCAAATAATCAGCATTTTTTTCTTTTTTCAAATGCTTCCTGAAAAATAACTTACTCCTTTTTTTTTTTTTTTTTTTTTTTGTCACTTAAAACAATAGATCCTCTGGTACGGCACAGTACCAGAGACAATGAAAAGATATATGAATACAATGAAAAGAAGTCATTTTATTTTTTAATTTTCTTTATGCTTGGTTTGTTTAAATTATACATTTTTTAAGAGGAAGAACCATAATGAGTTTGTGCTTTCAGTGCTGTACACTATAGAGATTGATTACAGAGGACCTTCCATTATTTTGAAATCAGGATATTCCTAGTTTTGAACATTCATTATACTTTAAATGCCCTCCTAACCAATCGTCACTTTAGTGTCCTCCCACTTCTGTTGTCATGTACCCATTCCCAGGTGTCCAACTCAAAATGACTATTTCTTGTAGAAAGCTTCAGTCTTAGGGTGTTCCCACTTTCTTCATGGGTAATGGGAAGCTTTTGGAAATAGTTTAAGAAAGAGCGCTGTCTTATTAAACCTTCTCCCTTATTTAATCAAGAGAAAAGGCATGGAAAGGTAAGGGCTTTGGAGACTTCTCTTCCTGGCAATCTGGCAGTCTAGATAATTGAAAATTGTCCCACTTAAAACAACAGAAGTGCTGGACAAAATGTAATGAACATAATTTTAAATGTTTAGGTAATTTTGTAAAAATGAAAGGGGCAAAATTGGAGAAGAAATTGAGAACCAGAGTGGTAAACATATAAGCTGATATTGTTGTAGCAGTCCTGAGGTAGGGGAGTTACTTGTCTTAGGAGCTTTGTGGCTTGAGTTTTGTTTTTTAGATTTGTATATATCTAATTTTATTTTATTTTATTTATTTATTTTTAGTTGATGTATGGTCAACATACAATGTTATGTTAATTTCAGGTGTACACTGCATTGATTCAACAATTCTATAGATTACTTAATGCTCACCACAATAAATATATCTGTCATCATACAACATTATTACAGTATTATTGACTATATTCCCAATGCTGTACTTTTCATCTCCATGAATTATTTATTTTTATAACTGGAAGTTTGTATCTTTTATTTTATTTTATTTTATTTATTTATTTTTTTTAAGATTTTCTTTATTTATTTGAGAGAGAGAGAATGAGAGACAGAGAGCATGAGAGGGAGGAAGGTCAGAGGGAGAAGCAGACTCCCTACTGAGCAGGGAGCCCGATGCGGGACTCGATCCCAGGACTCCAGGATCATGACCTGAGCCGAAGGCAGTCGCTTAACCAACTGAGCCACCCAGGCGCCCCGAAGTTTGTATCTTTTAATCCCCTTTATCTGTTTCATGTATCCCTTCACCCTTTTCCCCTCTGGCAACCACCAGTTTGTTCTCTATGTTTAAGAGTCTGTTTTTTGATTGTTTTGTTTTCCAGATTCCACATATAAGTGAAATTATGTGCACTTTCTTTCTCTGTCTGACATATTTCACTTAGCCTAATACTCTATAGGTCTATCTGTGTTGTCTCAAATGGCAAGAGTTCATTCTTTTTCATGGCTAAGTAATATTCCTGTGTGTGTGTATACACACATCTTCTTTATCCGCTCATCTATCAGTGGACACTTGCCTAGTGTAGATAATACTGCAGTAAATATAAGGGTATATATATCTTTTTTTGAATTAATGTTTTCATTTTCTTTGGGTAAATACCCAATAGTGGAATTGCTGGATCATATGGTATTTATGTTTTTAATTTTTAGAGGAAGCTCCATACTCTTTTCCACAGTGGCTGTACCAATTATCATTAGTGACTTGTGTTTTAAATCCCACACAGAGAAGGTCTTGGGACTGTTTCAGGCTTGGAGTTGGCTCTGAGTCATCCCCAGCAGAAAGTCAGAACCATTGAAAGCCTATACATTTAGTAAAAAGGTGATTTGGAAAGAATATATTCTTATGTAGAGGTGAAAAAGAATGGGATTTGAGCCTAGGAACTGAGAAAGAGTTATAGTTTCCCTTGAGAATTAGTAAACATGAGCCTATCTTTGAACATATTTGGAGTGTGAATTTAAAATACCTACATGCTCTGTGAGTCCCCAGAATGAAAAGTCAAGTAACATTGATACAGAGCAGGTAATAGCATTGGAGTGTTTGGTAGAAGTAAGCTCAAGATCAATCCTCAAACCTCTCTGGATGGGTAGGACTTCAATCTAGGCCCAATAGATTTCCAGAATTACAATCCTGATGAACACGGGTTTACAAACTAAAATTACAAAGCATGGAAAGAAAGAATCCACCATGAGGTAGAGCAGCAGAGTCCAAAAGCAGCAAGATTATTCCCCATAAGAATTTCCAGTATTAGGGGTGCCTGGGTGGCTCAGTCATTAAGCATCTGCCTTCAGCTCAGGTCATGATCCCAGGGTCCTGGGATCGAGCCCCACATCAGGCTCCCTTCTCCCTGCTTTTGTTCCCTCTCTCACTGTGTCTCTCTCTGTGAAATAAATAAATAAAATCTTAAAAAAAAAAAGAATTTCCAATATTAGAACTATGTGATAAAGGCTATAAAAACAACCTTTAAATGACAAGCATATAAAGGATGAAGGAAAACCTGAGAAGAGATCTAGTCACTTTAAAAAGAAAGGAAAAAAGAACAGGTAGGTGAGAACAAAGCAGAAATTTTACAGATGAAATAGGCATAAGGAACTGAGTGGACGGGTTAAACAGCAAATAAGACATAGCCAAAGAGGGAGTTGGTGAAATGGGAAGAGGATCAGAAGAACTTGCACGGTATACAGCAAAGAGATGGAGATGAAGAATAGAAAGAGAAGATCGAACATCTACCTAGTAAGTGTTTCGGAGAGGGAAAATAGACTTTTTAAAAATTGTAGAATTGCTGAAAGCCGTAATTGCTCTGATTCGGGAAGCACAATGATCCCTAAGAGTATTACAAATAAACTAATGTTTTACCTGCTCACGTCACAGTCTCCGTGACTAGGTACAACTTGACAGAATAGCCAAGACAAATGAAACATTTTAAGAGCAACCAAGAGAAAAGACATTCTACAGATAGACTGACAACAAACTTTTCAACAGCACAGTGGAAGCTAGAAGATAATGGAAAAAAATGTCTTTAAAATTATAAGAAAAAAATAACTGTTTACCTGGAATTCTCTACCAGCTAAGCTCTGATTTAAGAGCGATGGCTAGGGGCGCCTGGGTGACTCAGTCGGTAAAAGCATTTGCCTTCAGCTCAGGTCATGATCCTGGGGTCCTGGGATCGAGCCCCGCATCGGGCTCCCTGCTCGGTGGAGAGTCTGCCCCTCTCCCTGTTCCTGTTCTCTGTCTCTCTACTTCTCTCTCTCAAATAAATAAAAAATCTTAAAAAAAATGAGTGATGGCTAAATAAATCAACTATTAGGAAAATAAGAAATTTTCTAATATATTCTCAACTGAAACAAGTACTAAAAGATATATTACAATAAGAACAAAACTAAACCAAGAAGGAGTGAAATATATGAAGGACTGATGCTCTAAGAAATTGGTCAAGTAGAGAACTCTAAGTGATCATTGACAGTATAAAGCAGTAATAATTAAAATAATGACTGGGTGGATACACAAACAAGATGATGCTAAAATACTGAATAACTACAAGATGAGAGGAGTATGTGTAGTGGGGTTTAGAGTTTTAACTCTAAACATTCAACATATTATATAAATCTTGAAAAAAAATGAATCCAATATTCTAATAATCATAATGAATATAAGGAATTTTTGGATTTTTAAAAAAGATTTATTTATTTTAGAGAGAGAGAGAGAGGCAGGGGGAGAGGGGCAGAGGGAGAAAGAGAGTCTTAAGCAGATCCCAAGCTCAGCACAGAGCCCGTCTCAGGGCTCAATCTCAAGACACTGAGATCACAGCCTGACTGAAACCAAGAGTCAGAGGCTTAACCGACTGAGCCATCCAGACGGCCCAGGAATTTTTGGATTTGATTTTTAAAATCCAGCTATGTGATATTTATAAGAGATATATCTAAAACACATCTAAAGACACTGTTGAAAGTGTGAAAGAAAAATAGTTTAAAAATATACCAGGAAATACTAATTAAAATAAAGCTGAAACTAGTAAATGGAATTTAAGTTAAAACGTATTATTATAAAAAAGGTTGCCCTGTATTGATAAAAGGAACAATTCACTAGGAAAATGTGACAGTTCTAAAACTTGTGCAGTTAATAATACAGCCTTAATACATGTAAACCAAAAATGAATAGAATTACAAAGAGAAGTTGCCAAATTCATACTCATAATGGGAGATTTTGACACATCTTTTTCAGTAATTAATAGATTAAGCAGATAAAAAATGAATAAGACTTACTAGATTTGAACAATATAATGAGCAAATTGAATTCAATAGACATATAAAGAATCTTGAATCCACCAATTTGAGAATGTATTTTAGAAAAAGCAGGGGCACCTGGGTGGCTTAGTCGTTAAGCATCTGCCTTCGGCTCAGGTCCCTCTCTCACTATGTCTCTCTCTGTCAAATAAATAAATAAAATCTTTAAAAAAGAGAGAAAAAAGAAAAAGCATATACATAACATTTGTAAACATAGAACAGGTAATAGACCACAAATAAAGACTTTTATTTTATTTTAATTTTAATTTATTTTACTTTATTTTATTTTTTTAAGTAGGCTCCACACCAAGTGTGGAGCCCAGCATGGGACTTAAACTCATGATCCTGAGATCAAGACCTGAGCTGAAATCAAGAGTCGGACTCTCAACCAACTGAGCCACCCAGGCGCCCCAGTCCACAAATAAATTCTTAACACACACTGGGGAATCTGTTTCAAAGAGACCAAGTTCTTTAATCACAATGCAGTTAAATTATAAATCAATAACAAAATCATAACCACATATAGGTGTTCAAGGGTGACCTAAAGAAGGCTCCACATCTAGGGGGACGCGACGCCACTTACATCTTAGACATACTACATTTTATGTGACTATTGAGGCAGGTGTAGAGATTTGGGGCCTCCTGGTTAAGTCCTAGAACAGCTGGGATAGGTACCCTGTACATAAAGCCACACCAGCTCAAAGGGCCTTAAACACACGGGGAACAGCATACGTGCACACATTCCTGGCACACACACGTGTAGGCAGCTAGGCCCTGTCCCAGCTACCACCCCGGGGACTGTCCCCTCTTGTCAGATGTCTAAGTCCTGGCTCCCTGCCAGATTCTGACTCTGACCCGGTCCCTTTACAGGGGTGGGCTGTGTGTAGAATGTGTACCTGTATGGTGCCGAGGGTGTGTGTGAGTGAGTGACAGGGCGTACACACATATGCAGCCAGACCTACTAAGTGCAGGGCCCTGGAAATGCACGCCATTTCTCAGGTTTGCAGGTATGTGTTAATATGTATGGATGTATCCTTTTTCAAATTCATACAAAGGTACTAATGGATTAATGGTGTCTGGGACCTGCTATATTTGGAAATTTGAAATATACTTTTAAATGATTCATACATCAAAGGAGATAAGAGAATTTGGAAAAATATTTATAACTACACAAATATGAAAATACTACATTCTAAAATTTGAGGTCTATAGCCACAGAGATATTTAGAAGAAAATGTATAGTCTTAAATACTTCTGTTGGAAAAAAAGAGAAATGAAATGAGCTAACAAGTCAAGTTGAAATAAGCATAACAGAGTAACTATAAGATGATTTAAAAGAAGGAAATAATAAAGATAAGAGCAACAATTAATGAAATGGAAAACATAGCTACAGTGGAGGATCAGTACAACCAGAAGGGGGCTCTTGGGTTAGACTAATAAAATAGATAAAACTTTGGCAAGACTGATCAAGGGAAGCAGAGAAAAGACCCAGATAAAGAATATCAGCAATGAAAAAGAGAATGTAACTCTAGACATATTAGAGATTTTGAAAGGAACAACTCTATGCTAGTAAATCTGAAATCTTGGACAATAGGGACAGTTTTCTAGAAAAATGTAACATACGACAACCAGGAAAAAAAGGTGGCTAGGCCTAAATGATTAAAAAAATGGAATCACTAATGAGTAACTGTTCCAGTTTTAAAGACGACTTCCATTAAACACTGAAGGAACAGAGTGAGCTCTACTTTGTGCAAACTAAGAGACTCGAAAGAAGGGAGAGCTTCCAACATCTTTTATGAGGCCAGTAGAATCTTGATCCCAACCAGACAAGGGCAGTGGGAGAAAGGAAAATTACAGGCCAATTCTACTCCAAAGGTATAAATATTCAGGATGAATAATAGCAAATTAATGTGTTAAAAAAATAAAGCCTCATGGCCCAGTGAGGATTTGCTTGAAATATAAGAATGGTTTAAATATTAGAACATGGATTTATGTCACCATTTTACCAGGATAAAGGTGAAAAATGTGTATCATTATCTCAGATACAAAAGAAGTATTCTATATAACTCAACATCCATTTGTGATAACTCTTGTAAAACTAGGGATAGCAGGGAACTTACTTAGCTTGTTATAGGGTGCCTACCGGAAACCTCTGGGAAACGTTATACTTACTGGTGAAATGCCAATGTGGTCCCTTCAAAATACTAAGTAAGACAAGAATGCCCATTATCACTGCTTCTGTTCATTATGGTCCAGGTGTAGGTCCTCCTCAATTCAGTAAGATAGGAAGAAGAAATCAAATGTATAAGGATTGGAAAGGAAAAATAAAACTCTCACTTTCCATAGATGGTGTAATTACAAATGAACTGAAGAAATGTAGACATCTTTTTATAACTGTTGTGAGAGAGCTCAGCAAGGATGCTGGTTACAAATGAATACCCAAGAATCTTCCACCTTTAATATTCAGCTAAAATGATTACAAAATATACTTTAAATGTATTTAAAAATGTCATTTATTGTGTCAACAAAGAATAAATCTAACAGAATGTGCAAGAACTTATGGAGATAACCAGAAAGTTTTATTCGACATTAAATAAATGGAGATAGATCTCATGTTCATGGATGAGGATCCAGCATAATAAAGACAGTTAATTCTCACAAAATAACCTATAAATTTAGTATAATTTTAATAAAAATTTTAGACTTCTCTCCTGATAATAATGGGCTAGATCATTTGAACCTATCTTCCCACTTAAAAAGTTAAAGAAGCGAACAGAATATTTTCTGAAAACTTCAGTGCATCAAAATGCTAACCAGATATAGGTGAATCACCAGGCTAAGATCTGGGAGAGCACAGAAGGGCAGAGATGTGACTGAGAGGCTGAGTTGCAATTCTGGAAGATCCAGGAAGGGAACAAGAGTCAGAATCCAGGACTTTCAGTAGCAGGGACTCGGTCTGATTCTGCACAGGACCACAAAGTAAAGATAACCCAGAGATGAAATCGTCCTCACACCAATTGAGCTCAGTGTCACACCCTCTGGTGGCCCAAGATAAGATATTACAAGGCTTGTGTGTTTATTAAGGTAACCCTGGACCAGGCTAGTGCTTCCAGGAACCTGGCAAAAAGCAGAGAGCTCTTTGGATGAAGAGAACATTTCAAGCCTCGAATGATTTCTAGAAATATTTATTTATTTATTTATTTATTTATTTATTTATTTATTTATTTATTTATTTATTTATTTATTGTTCTTTTAAAGATTTTATTTATTCATTTGACAGAGATAGATACAGTGAGAGAGGGAACACAAGCAGGGGGAGTGGGAGAGGGAGAAGCAGGCTTCCCGCAGAGCTAGGAGCCCGATGCGGGGCTTGATCCCAGGACCCCGGGATCATGACCTGAGCCGAAGGCAGACGGTTAACGACTAAGCCACCCAGGCGTCCCTAGAAATAATTTTTTAATAAAACTTTAAGCACGCAAAGATCATTGAACACACAAGAGGGCAGTATACCATGAGTAAAAATGAGGAGAAAGAAAAGAAAGTAGATCCGGTTACTTGGTTATGAGGGCACAGAGCAGGCTTCTGAGGTGCTTGCTATGTGCTTGCTCTTTGACCTTGGCGTTCAGACGATACGAGTCCATTTTATCTGCACATTTGTGTCTTACGTACTTTTCTGCATGTGTGTTGTAGTTGGCAATAAAAAAAAAACTTACAAAATTGAAAATGATCCCATGTTCTATTAACAGGAGAATAGATCAATGAATTCCGGTGTGTTCATATAATAAAATATAATTAAGCCATTTAGTTAAAAGAACTAGAGCTACACGTATCAATAGGGACTAATTTCAAAAATAAAATGTAGTGAGAAATTAAAAGTTGCAGAAAGAGATGCACAGTATGATACTGTAATAGAAAGTTACAAAGACATGCAAAAATAATATTATACCTTGTAACAAAGGCATGCATATGTAGTAAAAACATAAGCACCAGGTTCAAAATAGTGGCTACTTCAAGGAAGGGAGAAAGAAAAGAGAGCACCATATAGGTGGTTGCAACTGTTTCTGTGATTTTTTTTTTTTTTTTTGAGATAGCAAGCACATGAGTTGTGGGGGGAGGGGCAGAAGGAGAGAGAGGGAGAGAATCTTAAGCAGGCTGCAAAGTGTGGAGCCTGATGTGGGGCTTGATCTCACAACCCTGAGATCATGACCTGAGTGGAAACCAAGAGTCAAGACGCTTAGCCAACTGAGCCACCCAGGCACCCCTCTGGGATGTTTTATTTATTGTGAAAAATGTTAAATCAACATGTTGCGATTTGACAAAGATGGGGGGTAGTACATAATATACTCCGTCTGTCTATTTTTCTGCGTGCTTAAGCAGCACATTTGAAAAGTGGGTTCTTTAGAGAGGATACGAGACCCTGAAAATAGCTGTATATATTTTTCTCTAAATAAATCATTTTCTTTTGGAAATAATGCTTTTCGATTTAATTTCTGCATTTCTTGGAACTTATCATTTCCTGTGAACAAGAACCCAATCCAGTGGTTTCAGTATTTAAGAGCTATCCTATCTTTTTCTTATCCGTTGAATGATGTGTTCTCGGTGCTTCTATAAACTCATTACTCACACAAAAATGCCCTTTAAAGTTTTTTCTTTTTCGTTTGAGTTTTATTTCTTAAGGACAGGTCATTATGCATTTTCAAATACTGGTTTTCATTTCCAACCTGTGAATCTTTTGGAAGCTCTTTTGACATAGATCTGTTCTAACCGAGTTTTTAGACATAGCTTACCTTCTTCTCTTTTGTTCTGTTTAGGAGCGGGATAAATTCTACTTGTCTCGTAGTGTTGTTCTGGAGCTCCTGCAGGCCCTGAAGCTCAAATCCCCTTTACCAGATACAAACCTCCTCCTGCTTGTCCAGGTGGGCTTCTGTGTTGTTTGTAATACTTACCACAAGATCCACCATGTTTGGAAAAATTAAGAAAGGTGTGGAGCATATGCACAAATCGAGTAACTCCTCCCGGAAATGAGAACTAATCTATCTTATATGAGCCATGACCGAAGTAATATTACGCCCTTGGCACTTCCACTGGCTAAGAAAGACAGAAAGGGAGCATTTATTTTGTTCCTACAGTGCAACTAGTGCTGTGAGGGGCCAAAGAAGAAGGGGACACTAATTTCTGCCCTCAAGAAATTTACACCTGGTTAGGTCAGAGGGCAACTCATGAATGGCTACCAGAGCTGGTAGGGAACTGATAAAGCCACAGATGGGGGACTAGGCTGAGGTCTGGTTGCAGAGTCATGTCCATATGGATGGGTCGCCACATCTCCATGAAGCAGAATTGAAGGTGAGGGTGGGCCCGACCACAGACAATCAAGTGGCAGGACGTACGGAGTCCAGCCAGGGTGGCAGGTGGAGGTGAAAAGCACCAGCACCCATAGGAGCCCCGAGGCAGAAGGGCTTGAATGCATACAAAGAAGGTTCTGGAGAACTTATCAAGTTAATGCTTTTGGCTGTAGGGTTGCTGATGAGGGGCTGAAGCCCTCCATCCCTGGCATCCTTAGCTCAGCATCTTAGACAAGTGTGCAAGTTTTTATCACACATGATAGGCTCTGATTAGTGCTGTGAGAGAGAGCTATATAAACAAAGTCCTGGTGGGGAGTTAAGAGCAGGAGGCATCCCATCTCATATGATGTGAAACCAGGGAAGACTTCATGAAAGAGGTGGTATTTGAGCCAGGCCACCAAGAACTGGTGGGTGTCTTTTATGAGGTTGGGGTTCAGCACCAGGGGCTGACTGGCTTCAAGCAATGGGGGGAGGCTTTAACAGGAAGGTGGAATAAATTTAGGGATAATGACCTGAGGATGAAGTTGAGAAAAGCAGGCTGGTACGCTAGAGAAGTTAGCAGGGGATCAGGTAGACTGGGACCCCACCTCATACTCCAAGGCTAGACTTAAAGACGTGGCCATGCACTACGCCTGGGACCAGGGTATCATTCAGACTGCCTTTGTGCAAAGTGCTCAGGAAACGAGTCACAGCTGTTTTATTTCTTCCTGATGAGCATGAAGACCAGTCTCAGAGTCTGGGCCTACAAGGTTGAGATTAAATGACCAGGGGACAATGGGAGCTTGATATCAAAGAACTAGACAAGTGTCCTTGAATCTTAGGTACCTGGGGTGCCATTGGGAGAGATGAGGGAGAAGGAAAGGTCATAAGCATGGTGTGCCAAGCAGCATGCTGGGTACTTTAATCCTCCCCTCACTTACTCCTTACAACCATGGGAGGTATTAGTTCTGTGTTGCAGGTGAGAGACTGGGGCTCAGGGGGGTTCAGTGACTTGCCCAAGACCACACAGCTGACATAAGTGGTGTCCACATCCACCAGGGTCTGTTCAGTGTGGAGCACAGCCTCGTCAGGCTCCTGGCCCCTCTCACCTTGACGGCTCCTTGCTGTTTGTACTGCCTTCCCCTCTCTCCACACAAATGCAGGCTTCTGGCCTCTGGCTGACTAAAGGAATTTTGCTCAAACTCTGCTTTTTATCAGATTACTCCCTACACTGAAAACCTGCACTGACCTGAGCTATGAGGTCTTCCATCAGCTGGTGCCATTGACTATTGACAAATAGCCGCATAGACTATTCAGTAGTATCTCCCACTGCAAATATTCACCAACCACCTGTGTCGGGCTAGGTTCTGGGGATATGGCGGTATAAAAGACATAAACCCTATCCCAATAACGTGCTAACCACTCTACCGGAAGTGTGCATGGTATGGAAAGTGCTAGAGCAGAGGGGGTGGCCGGCTCAGCCTGGGAGATGGAGGATGGCTCAGTAAGTCAGTCGGAGCCCTGAACCTGGCCCAGGTGCTGGGGAAATGATTAAGCCATGGCCCCTTCCTCCCGGGAGTTTACAATCCAGTGGGCGAAGTTGACATGTAAGCAGACATTTCCAACACAGGGTGATGGGTACAGTTGCAGAGGTGTGCACTGAGTAAGGAAGTGATGTGGAAGAGGGACTGTGTGGGCATTGAGGTATGTGCAGAAGTTCAGTTTCCCTGGGAGACGAGGAGGAACAACAGCTGTCCCTTAGCATTTAATATCTACTACTGGTCTCCCTCCTCCCCCACCACAGACTCCTAATCCCTAGAACCAGAATCGAACGTTTCTCAAAGGCATGAGATTTAGTGAGAAGTTGGTGTGCTCTCAGTGAGCCCTGGTCTGGCTTTCCAGGGCACCCTGAAGCCCTCTGAGAGCACTGACCGCTGGCCAATGCCAGCAATGAATGTCGGGCATGATATAGCAAAACAAAACGGCTCGCATTGTACCAGGACGCTAGACAACCTAAGAGGAAGACGGAAGACAAATCATAGCCAGGAAGTACCCATGTTCCTAAGGAGGGGCTGACTTTGAAGCTCTTCCGGGGGATTGCCCCTGGCCAGCCCCTCCTGCTTCCGCTGCAGCAACTTCACTGCTTTTGAGTACAAGCACCTTGGACACAAACCAACCATAAGGGTGAAAGGGATCCACGCTAGTTTGGAGAAGAGGGCAGGTGGACTGGGCTTAGGGGGAAAGGCCCATGAGGGATTTAAGCTAGCAGGCTGACAGTGAATGGGAGTCACTGGCTTCTTACCAACCACCTGTGTCGGGCTAGGTTTCTGGGGATGTGGCGGTATAAAAGACATAAACCCTATCCCAATAACGTGCTAACCGCTCTACTGGAAGTGTGCACAGTATGGAAAGTGCTGGAGCAGAGGGGGTGGCCGGCTCAGGTGGTGGATAGTGTTCCAGATGGGCACCTGCAAACAGCCTAGGTTTCCAGCCCTAATAGTGCTTTCCTGCTTCCCTCGGAGAACGTTCCCTTCATTGCCCTCAGTCTTGAGCAGGGCTGATCCATCTGGCTGATCTTCTTGGGGTCTAGCACCCCATGCCGTGACTGCTGCTGGGGGCTGGTTTTCTGTGAAGTACGTTAGTCAACCCTAATAAGCACTTGTCACAAGACAGCAAAAGAACACTGACAGTTCAAATTGCCCATTGCTTAAGGAAACCATGAAAACAGTGATTAGTGCATCACAACTAGGTGAATAAATAACAAAAACAAATTAGCTTTAGGAATAAAGAAGCCCCAAAGAGTAGATTGCTCTGAATGTGTTTTTCGGATTCTCATATACTATTTCAAATAAATACCATCTTCATCTTTTTAGAACAAGTATGTATTTGTCATGGAATCATTAAATGTTAAGAATCAAGTTGTAAAATTATTTAACTTGGAGAGGTATTTCAGAGACACTTTGGGGTCATGCCCATGAGAAACGACTTTATGAATAATGTTTCAATCTTCCCGATGAAAAAATGTTAAACAGTACACCATTTTGAAGTAATACATTTTTGTTCTATATACTCTTAGAATAAACCATTTTCATTACTGAGAGAAATAAAAGTTAAGCACACTTGAAAAAACAGAGGTAGTTTCCTTATCTGCCCAGTGGTTCCTCCTTAGCCAAGGAGAGAGGTCCTCCATGGGGCCCCTCATGGGCTGAGGGAGAAGCATCTTTTGTCTCTATGAATAGGACATCTTTCTGTAGGTTCTCCCAGTTCCTTTATTTCTTGCCCTTGACTGCAGGGTTCCTGCAGGTGTTCTCTGGACGATGGTGGAGGTGATAGCCTGTTGTCTGGTAGCTTCTCTTAGACCAGAGAATCTAGTCTGGAGTCTGAGAGAAGCTTTCATCCTTACTGAAGGAATATCAGTTCCTGGCACCTGGAAGACCAGGCTCACGGTACGGACAGATAATCTGTCTGGGGCCAACAGTGACTTCCTCTGCAGATATCAGCAACCATCATCTGATGGCAGTGAGAGTGGTTTTGTTTAACTGAAAATGCAACTTGGAAACAGAAAGGAAAGCATGCATTGGAATGAAAAACTCCCCCAGGGATCCATCCTGAATGACCCCTGACTGCATTAGTGACAGAGTCAGTTGCTCAGGCCTTGGGTTTTCCCTTCATTCTTTCCTCCCACAGGGACCACTAGGGTATTTCCATTATTGTTTCTCTAATCATGGACTGGGTAGATGAGTTCACAGACGTGGAGCCTTTAACATTCTTCTCATAGATAGATGATATCTTTGTTGTTTACCACGTACTCTGCCCTTAAAGAACAATGGAACATATACCCAAGGGATGTGGGGCCACCCAAGTTTTAAATGGTTCAAGGTAGGGTATGTACCAATTGGTTTTTTAATTCTTAGAAATTCCTTCTGGAGGCCCGGTATCATGGGAAATCTCCCACCTGTTCACTGTGTCGTCTAGCCATGGCTCCTAGTACTTATTTTGACTTGTGTATCAGGTCAGGAGTCCTTAGATGTGCAAGTGGATTTTTTTTTTTTTTTAAAGATTTTATTTATTATTTGGCAGAGAGATACAGCGAGAGAGGAAACACAAGCAGGGGGAGTGGGAGAGGGAGAAACAGGCCTCCTGCGGAGCAGGGAGCCCGATGTGGGCCTCAGTCCCAGGACCCTGGGATCATGACCTGAGCCGAAGGCAGATGCTTAACGACTGAGCCACCCAGGCGCCCTGCAAGTGAATTCTTTACTTTTTCAAGAAAAGAGGCTCGGAGATAGGAAAGAATTTGCCAAATTGAAAAAGATATGTGTGTTCTTCAGAATCTAGATCGTCGACCAGCAGGGCATAGTTCTTCAGAACTTTGGACAGATGCCCTATCTTGTTTTCGTTCAGACCCGTGGACATTTTTGCTTTCACCAGCAACCTCTTCTTTTCCGCTGGTCGGCTGTAGATAGCTTATGTGTAATAGGTTATTATAGGTGTTCTCTCGCTGGGATTAAAGCAGAGTCTTCATAATAGAGTGGTAACTCATTAAAAGCCTCTGTAAAGGCTATATAAGCCCAAATCAAAAAGCATTTCCTCAACTCCTATTATGTGTCAGGAGTAGACATTCTGCTCATTTGCATGTGGCTCTCCCACTGTGTGGGATATACCTGCACAGTCTAGCGTGAGAAACTGTGTGGGTGAAACATTCGCTTTTAAAGATAGGTTCGTGGTGGGCTGGAGGACAAAGACATGCGGAGGGATGGCTGTTGTCTTTAAGTCACAGATTACTATTGACGTGGGGTTATTATTATTAGTTGAGTTACTAATAATCTGATCACTCTCTGGGTGAGAGGTGGAGATATTATTTTGAGTCTCATTTTGATAATGAATTTAACAATGACACATAATAGATGTCGTGTTTCTTTTGTGTTCTTTTGTGTTCGTGCGGGAGTGCATGTTTCATTAGGCATATTTCTGTCTCAAAGTATGGAATTCTTCCCTCTGTGAAAAACATCCTTTCCCTCTCTGGTTTTAGTTATATCTTTATATTGTGAACAATTCTGTACAATCCGAATGGGGTATTGCAGCTCATGGTTGGCAGCTCTGTAAAAAAACAGAAGCGTTTATTAAGGTTTTAGTTGTACATATTATGTGAAAATTACACTGGATTTATTTATTTTTATTTTTTAAAAAAGTTTTTTAAATTTTATGTAAACTCCACACCACACATGGGGCTTGAACTCACAATCCTGAGATCAAGAATTGCATGCTCTACTGACTGAGCCAGCTGGGCGCCCCCAAAATTACACTGGGTTTAAATGCATTGATAAAAAACAAATGGTAGATGGGTGATTTTTGATTAATTTTGACTTCTAAGAGTTACTGCAAAGCAGACATTTTAACTTGACCTCCCATCGAGGACGTGATATGACTGACAATCTACTTCCATGATGCTACTCGTTCAGCTTTGCTGAATGTGGGAGGCAAGAAGGGCTTCTTCTGAAGGGAGATAGAGACATTGAAGTTTTGCTTCTCCACTGATCTTCTCTTGCTCTCAAGGGCACAGCCAGGCCATGGAAGCACACATTAGGGGGCCATAGGCCTGAAACCACCGCAGAGCATCCTCTCTGTCTGAGCTTCCCTTCCCTCACACTTGTATGTACTTCTGTCCTCCCCTGGGCTTTTGGCTCTCATTTCTGCTGTAAAGAAATTAATTAAAATGTTGGTATCCTGACAGAGGTTTTGAAACTCAGTTCTAAGTAGTTTGTCTTAGATTGCAGACTCAGATAGCTTTTGAAAATACATTTTATGGGAGAACATGCAGTATCTGCCAGGAGGTTGGAACTGTTTCTTCTTTTGACCATGTACTTCCATCCAATATTTTACTTTTTTACTGACAGGTTCTGGCCAAAGTTTTAGGCTTTCCTTTTAAAAAAAAAACAAAACCCTGATTTATTTCCTTTTACTTATATTAGGAATAAGTCCAAGTGGTAAGCATTCCTGAATAAAATAATGGAAAATTTTAAGTGTTCCCTGGATGTTACTAGCTGGTACTTTCTTTGCCAGAGTCAGAGTTCATGGCCAAAGAGATTCTTCAGCTTTCTGTAACTATATTTGAGGCAAATGGAGATGATTGTGTGTGAATGAGGAGTGGAGATACGCATCTACTCCTGCCATGTGGCTGTCAGGGACAGCTGTGCTCGCTCTCCTCTGGCCCCCAGCTCAGTTCTGTGACGAAATACTCCTCCTGGAGGACTGTGCTTGAAGACCAGCTCTTGAACAAGGCCTTGAACAAGAAGGCTCAGGGTGCCTCAGAAGGTCTTTGGCCAAAATCTCTGCATTGTTAGCCAAAACCCGCTACCTATTAATGCTCTGATTCTGAGCCCTGATTAGCCTGACAGTATGCTGGTTTCTGTTTTTTATCAGACCCCCTTGAGCTTTTCTCTATGACCCGAACCCGTATTACTTCTCTCCAGTTTGCCAGGGACCTAACCTGCCTCGCAGGACCCATCATCTTGACCTACCTAACTTTTCTTCCAGTGTGAGAGTGGAATGGGTAGGAAGAACTGTCAGTGTCAAAGCTTCTTCCAGAGCCACTGAACTATGCGTAACAGCAGCTTTGGATCCCAGAGTTGTTGGGGCCACTGGCCAGAGGCCAGGCAAGAGAAATTAAGCGGGACTTAATCGTTCATAGCAAACTCTGCAGACTTCATGTTTAACTTTTTTTCCTGAGACCATTAATACACAATTGGGTATTGTATTAAGTGGGAAACACCTATAAACATCTGTAATGAAGCAAATTAAATCGTAACCTGGCACATCCATCCCCATCATGATCTTGTCATAATTGATTCATTGATTCATTTCACATGGTTTTGCTGAGCCCCTCCATGATGTCAAGCAGGAAGCTAGTTCTGCGGGGCAGGTGAATGGAGTCTGTGCCCTCGGAGAGCTCGTAGGGAGTTGCAACACAGACTCCTAGGTCACTGCAGTCTAGTGTCGTGACTGTTACAGGGGAAGTGTGTGAAAAGTACCGTGAGGCAAGGACAGGGGTAAGGGTCATTATCAGCACAGAGGATGGGTGTGGGTGACGTGAGAGAGGCAAGACCAGCAACTGAGGGGCCTCGGATGGGAAGAAACAGGTAGAATACTCACAATGAGGTTGATTGTTTTTCTGTCTTCATTTTAAATGTGTGATATAATGATGAAGTCTGGAAAAAATCTATGTGAATTCAGGAACTGTCAAGAAGTACTAAAGAATAAATAGAGTAACTTCAGAATAAATCTGATAGTGTTGACGTCTTTCCTTTCTCCCTTGATTGAATGCACCATTCCAGTGCCTCTTAGCTGTCTGGGTAAAGTAAAAGAATCTGTGTGTGTTAATCTCAGTACCACTCGACTGAATTTCTGATAGGCACAAACTGTCATGATTAGCAAACCCCATATATCCAGGGCAGATTGTCATGAGAGTAAACACTAACGAATTTAAACTGAGTTAATAAAACTATAAATAACTTATTACTGTCTAAGTGCTCTTAAAAGTAATTATGCTTTCAATTTCTTATTAGTTTATTTGTGCAGATGCTGGAACCAAACTAGCTGAGTCAACAATCCTGAGCAAGCAGATGATTGCCTCCGTACCTGGAGTAAGTCCTGACTGAATTAATTGTCTACATTTTATATTTCTTCTCATTTCCCCATTTAGTGAATAGGTATTTTTGGGTCTGTGTCCTGGTTCACTCTTGATAGAAAAAAAAAACTATAAAATTGAGAACATATTAGCATTTTTTTTTTTTTAAAAAGAACACTAGTGAAAATTTCAATTAATCCCAGCCCCTGGAAACTTTTAATTCCAGGAGACATGAGTAAAACTGAAGCAGCTAGTTAAGGGGAGGAAAGAAATTACCAGACATACAAAATACATTTGATTACAGTTCAGTTTTTCTAGAATCAGTTTTCTTAGACTGGCTCCTGTTAAACAATTCAATTTAACTACTGCTGGAAAGAAATAAACATTGTGATACGTTGGTTTCCTTTGTACTATTTCCTCTGAAAATTTAAAAAAAAAATTCCCATTATTATCAACTAGTGAATTATTTGGTAAAATAGGTTAAGATTGTCACTAACAGGGCTGAAGATGAGAAACCACAATAACACTGAGAGCAAGTAGCAATGAAACTCAGAAACTTTAGAGATATTCATTGTTAATTGAGAAAAAAATTAGATTTTCAGTAGAGTAAATTTTAAAGAAAAAAGATCACCTATAATCCCTCTGCCTTACAATTAGAACTCTGTTGTTTTACAAAATTTTTTCATACTTTGATCTATTCAGTATGCTTATTTGCTTATTTCCATATTGTTGGAAATTTATTTACTTTCCACTTTCATTGCTAGTATATATATGTTCCTATAAAGACCATTCTCATGTTTATTTTGAATTATATCCTTGGCATAAATTCTTTAGTCAGCGAGTAGGAATGTCTTAATAGTATGTATTCTCATATTGTTTTCTAAAAGGGTTTTATTAATTTACAAGTATACCAGTTTTACCCCCAATGCTAAACATTATTTTTTTTAAAATACTGGTTATTTAATTTTTTTTTTGATGTGGAAAAATTTTATGACAGAGGAAAAGTAACAATCACTCAGCCCAGAGATAGTTTTATTGCCAACATATTAACATATTTTCTTTCACTTTTTCTATGCATGTTTTTTAAACCTAGTGAATTTATGATATAGATGTGGCTTTGGCTTCATATGTCCTAAGCATTATCCCCAAAGTTTGATGGATGCAGCGTTATTACCTCATGTGAACGCACCATAGAATAGTGATTAAGTGCATGTGGGTTAGACTCACACCAGAGTCTGAGGTCTGCCATTTACTAGCTGTGTGATCAGGAAAGTTATTTAATCTATGATTCTTTGATTTGTGTTATCTATAGAATGGGATATAATAGGGCCCAATGTCTAGTTTGGGGATGGAGTGAGACAATGCATGGAAAGCCTATTAGCATGATGCCAGACCTCGAGTCATGCTAAGTAAACATTACCTAGTGTGTATATTAGCAAACATTAATTATTTTGGGGTATTTTCATTATTTTCAATATTCTGCAATTGTAACTAATATGTGAGAAACATCTTTGTGCTTAAATCTTTGTCCATATTTGAGACTATTTCTTTGTAATATATTTTTGGGAAGAATTCCTAGACTATTGTCTTTTTAAAGAGTTCTTAATAGCAGTTAGGGTGATGGAGGATGCCATGAGATGAATTTCCAGCCACTTAACACACAAAAAGTTGATTGTTTGCTCATATAAAGTTTAAATGGGTGTCCAGATTAGAAGGAGGAGGACTTCCACATGAAAGGTGGGGGTCAGGTTCCTTCTCTGATGGGCAGTCCTCTGCAATCAATTGGTGGGTGGGAAAGAGAAGAGAATATGGTATGTGGAAGTTTTCATGGGCCAGGTCTGAATGACGCATATTTCTTCTACTCACACTCCGTTGGCTAGAACTGTCATATGGCCATTCCTGACTGCAAGGGATGGTGGGAAATTTGGTCTAGTTGCATGCGAGGGAAGAAGAGAAGCAGTTCTGTGAGGACTTAGCCAGTTACTGCTGCATACCCACTAGTTTCCTTATTGTTTAATTCTTTAAAACTCCGTATTTACTACCTACATGATAGCTTAAAAAATAATATCCCTAATAAATAAAAATTTTGTTGAAATCAACAAGTAAAAGACAAACATTCCAATAACAACAGAAAAGCAAAAACAGTTACAGGATCCATATGTAGAACCTTTTCCAGTGCCCAGTAAGCCATTCAGAATATGCCTTTTACCCTCACTAGCAACCATGTGTACTCTAAATTAATACAAAGTATTAAAATATTTAAAAACATAAAAATTAAAATCAGCTAGCAAATCGGCAGGTCTTTCTTAATGATTAAACTTGCTGATGATATGAAACAAGCATTTTTATAAGCTGCTGGTGGTAGTGAAAAATGGTATAACCTTGCCAAAGAACAGTTTGATAGTTTACTTCTAGTACGATATTGGAAAAAATAATTTAATATACACATAAGGAATATATTTATTAGAGTAGCATTTAAAATAGTAAAAATATGGAAACAAAATTAAGACCTAACATGAGTGTATTGTTTTTTTAAAAACTTTTATTTTGAGTATCATTGACATACAATGTTACATTAATTTCTGGTGGACAGCATGATGATCCCACAAGTTTCTATGTTATGCTCTGCTCAGTGTTGGCATTCCTCAACTGTCCATCACCACACAAGGCTAGTACAGTATCATTGACTGTATTCCTTATGCTCTGCCTTTTATTTCTGTGACTTACTCATTTCATAACTGGAAGCCTGTGTCTTGCACTCCTCTTCACTCATTTTGCCCACCCCCACTCCCCTCTCCTCTGGCTACCATCAGTTTGCTCTCTGTGTTTATAGGTCTGCTTCTGCTTTTTGTTTGTTTGTTTACTTACTGTTTTTTTTTTTTTTTAGATTCCACATATGAATGGAATCATATGGTATTTGTCTTTCTCAGTCTGCCTTATTTCACTTAGCATGATACCTCTAGGTCTATCCGTGTTGTCTCAAATGACACAATCTCGTCCTTTTCATGGCTCAGTAATATTCCTCTGTGTGTGTGTGTGTGTGTGTGTGTGTATACACACACCACATCTTCCTTATCCATTCATCCATTGGCAGACATTTAAATTGCTTTCGCATCTTGGCTATAAATAATGCTGCTATAAACATAGGGGTGAATGTGTCTTTTAGAATTAGTGTTTTTGTTTTCTTTGGATAAATAGCCAGTAGTAGAATTTTGGGATCATGCAGTGTTTCTATTTTTAATTTTTTGAGGACCCTCCATACTGTTTCACAGTAGCTATACCAGTTTACATTCTCACCAGCACTGTACAAGGGTTCCTTTTTTTCCTCCACATCCTTGCCAACACTTATTATTTCTTGTTGTTGTTTTTTTTTTAGCCATTCTGACAGGTGTAAGGTGACATCTCATTGTAGTTTTGATTTGCATTTCCCTGATGATGAGCGATGTTGGGGCATCTTGTCATGTGTCTCTTGGCCAACTGGATGTCTTCTTTGGAAAAATGTCTATTCATGTCTTCTGCCCATTTTTTAATCAGAGTGGTTTTGGGTTTTTTTTGGTGTTGACTAATATTAGTGTATGTTTAAATAAAGTAAGGTGCCTCTATAAAATAGGCTATTATGTGGCTACCAAATCACGTTTTCAAAGAATAATTAATTGGAAAATGCTTATGATGGATTTAACTTAAAAGCAGGCTAGAAAAAATGATCCCAGCCTTATGAAAATTATATGTATATGTGTATGTTGTATGTGTTCAAAATAACGGAAGGAAATATTCATAGTGACCATCTCACAAGTGGAGGACAGGAATTAGGACTGTGTGATTCTTCTCCTTTTTGTTAATTTCTATTTCCCAAGTTTTCCACATTGAACATGTGTTACTTTTGTAATCTAAGAAACATAACTTTGCAATGAGATACGAGTTTCAAGGAAGAGTTGGGTATGATTCACTTTCATTCATGTTTTTGAGTTTCGGCTGCTTTTTCAGTACCTTATTATCAGTTTCCCTATTGAAATAAATATGGGCCTTCTGAAACAAGTAGAACCTGACTCGTTATGTTTTTCACTTTTTAAAAAAAACAACACACCTAAGGTTATGCTTACATTTTGCAAAGTAATTAAAAAAAAAAAAGGTGGGTGGGGGGGATTGGAAATGATATGCTTTGTTTTATAAGTGTAGATGGCTAAGATGATCCTGTATTTTAAAGCTTTTATTAGATGTAGGTGCTGTCTCTGGAGCAAAAGTAACTGGATATTAGTAAATTCTTCGCTCTCATTTTTTGAAATTCAAAGTTGAGAAGACAAATATTGCATAACGCTCCTTGTAATTATTTTCTTTGACATTTACCTTGTTGAAATGGTATAAAATATTGCCTATGAAAGAAACAAATCCTTTTCAAGAAATTAAAGAACAGAGTATATACTCCTATTTGCATGACATGTGAAAGGTCAGAGAAAATGGAATAAATCGGGGGGAAATCCTTTCTTGCACTGAAGGATTAATATTCCAAAAGCAGGAACACAATAACCTTTTATAATTCCTTCCCTTGATTTAAATTAAAAGAAGAAAACCGTAGAACATATGAGATGCTGGGAAAACACTCTGACAGCGCTTGCCAATGACCTTATTTTACTGTTTGTTATTGTGTCAGAGGAACTGACAGGCGTAACATTCTAGAAGAGATAGAAGGTGAGCTAGTTCAGGGCTGTGCAAATTTACATGCATATGGGAAAATGAGCGCCACTGGGGGAGCTAGTTAAGTCTCTGATGTTCCAGATTTTCCAAAAGAAAGCCAAGAAAGGCCTTCGCGTAGTATTCAGACGGCTTCAAAGACGGCCTGCTTTGGATCCACATTGTACCCGGCCCGATGTGTGGGCTCACTCACAGAGCTTTCGTGGAGCAGCTTGTCTGTTCATTTGCCTTTTCTTTGCTTATAATCCTAAATTCACTGCATCGCCCTGGGCAGGTTTATGCCATTTAATAATGGGGGACACAAGTGTGCTTTTTTTCCCTTGAAAACTTCCCAAACAGGCTGCTGGTGCGGGGGGAAGAGGATCATTTCACCTCTCTCTCTCTTTTATCCCTAGCAAGAACACAGCAAGCATAAAGCATACGTTTATCTCTTTCATTGCACGCCTACTGTGCATAAGGCATTAAATCGCAAGTGACTTGAATATAAGAATCTTGGACTCTTTCAGCACACATGAAGTCGGTTTCTATCCTTTTCGTTTTTTGATGGGAAAAGGTTCGAGCTTCTGGTGTCAGAATTAGGTGGCATGTATTTGGTGCGTATCTAAGACTCCTCAGAGTGATAAGGGTTAGTGTAGTTTCAGGGTTGATTCATGTCATAAGGACTCTGATCCTAATGGCTTTTACAAAGGCTAAATCTGTGTATCCAGGCCAGTGTAAAAACAAGCACACAAAACCCAGTTCGATCCCCCAGTGGAGAAAAAGCAGGTTAACTCCTGTCTCGCCTGGGCTGTCTTAGCGCCTCGCCACCAGCCTTTTATCAGTTTTTGTCTAAACTGTGGGCAGACAGTCACAGACTCTGGAGAGTAACGGAGTGAGTCAGAGCTCCAGAAACTGAAACAGCTCGTTAGTAAACAACGTGAAGCCAGAACAAGACAGTGACTGCAGTCAGGGCCACGGTGAAGGCGCCCCCAGCGTTGTCCTTGTGTTTCAGTGTGGGACTGCCGCGATGGAGTGTGTGCGGCAGTATATCAGTGAGGTGCTGGACTTCATGGCCGACATGCACACGCTCACCAAACTCAAGGTAAGAGGCTTCCTCCGGCAGCCGCGGTCCTACCAAACCCAGACTCTTGGGGGTCTGAAGCACTGGGTTTTCAGGCTGTGCAAAGAGGCAAAAGAGAACGGAAAGGCTGTTTCCATGGGAGGAGTGATGTGCACAGCTTTCATTTTGCCATTGATTCAGTTCTCACGATGCCCCTGGTAAAGCGTGGTCCCCATTTTACAGATGTAGAGACTGAGGCCCGGGGTGATACAGTAATTTGCTCAAGGTGGTCCTGCTGCTAAGCGGTGGAGTCAGGGTTGACCCAAGACTCCAGTGGCTCCCGGTCATTCTCTTTTCACTACGCCGTGTAGTGTCACTTAACTACCTTGAGCCTCCGTTCCCTCCTTTGCAAGACAAGCCTAACATCTACCTTTGCCAATGGTTACGAGGTTTGGCGTGGTGTTGTGCGTGTGAAGAGACTTTTGTGAACCGTAACACATTATGCAAACATAAGCCTTTCATGGTTATCTGCATCAAAGCTCTCTTCTTCAAGGAAATAAAGACAAGGGATAGAACAAAATCTGATTTGCATATGGACAGAATCCCAGTGAAGTTGTCAAGGTTCCTGACTGATTGCTTTGCAGGGTCGGGTGAATGGCTGATACAAGTCAACTTCCCCACCATGAGTCAACTAGGGAGCTAAAAGATTGATAGTCTCAGAGATTTGGGGAAGGCCCTGGACAGAGGGCAGAAGGGGATCCAAACACAGTCCAAGGAGCAGCCAGATTGCAAGCTCGCAGTAAATGATTCCTTCTTGATCAACAGGATCTAGTCATACCAGAAGGTCATCAGCTACATGTGGTTCCTCCATCGCCCAACCGTTTCCAGACTCTGCTCAGATGATCCAAGTGTTTCTTGGGATAGGGATGGATTTGCAAATGCTAGGTGGAAAGTAGAACCAGAATTTAAACTGCTGACTTCTCATGGTATCTGAACCCAGGCATTCCTAAGCAGACTCCCCTGGTGCTTGACCACGCACTGGTCACTGACCACTGAGTCTGGGCTGTCCACACCCAAATGACTTTGATATCAAGTGTAAATAAGAGGAAACATTGTTCCCTAAACATTTTAGTTAGTTTTATAGCCATTTTCAAAATACAGAGAAAAACAATAAGAAGGATCCATGATGATCAAAAGGTTGGGGACTAGAGATATAATTCAACCCTCCGATTTGACATAGATTAATCAGGAGGCAGATCAGAAAGGGCAAAAAGCTTGACTAAGGCCATGTGACTAATTAGGGCAAAACTGGGGCTGGGACCTAGGTCTCAATTTCTAGTTCAGTGGTCTTTCCACTAAGTCACACTGTGAAAAGGAGTTTTTCTACATTAATTCAACAAATATGTATTGAGCACCTGTCAGATGCCTGGCATTGTTCTGGGCAAGCAGGGATGCGACAATGAGCAAAAAGACACAGTAGCCGTGTTCGTTTAATTTATAGTCTGGTAGTGGGGGCCAATTTTAATGAAAATTTCATACAAGATAAAGTAAAAGTGTGACTTTCACAACTGCTATGAAAGAGGGTAAAACAGTGGTATAGGAACTTCCCATAGGATGATATGACCTAGCCAGGGAAGTCAAGGAAGGCTTCCTGGAGGAACGGACATTTGAGCTAAAATCTGAACAATGAATAGCAGTTAATTGGGTGAAGAGAGGCAGGGACAGTATTTTGGGCAGAGAGACCAGCATGAGCAAAGGCCAGGAATGGGAGGGAGCCAGTGTAGCTGGGATGAAGGGATAAGATGCAGAGGTCTGCAGTAGCTAGATCATCCTAGGCTTTTTAGTCCATGCTAAGGAATTTTCCCCCCCTTTATCCTAAGAAAAATGGGAAGCCATTGAAGAAGTTTAAATGGGTTGTATGCTTGGGGAGTGGTGGTTTAGAAGGTAAGGGAATGACAACCTGATCTTTTTAACAAGTGGCCTGGAAGATTTCCAGGTACTCTGCCAAAGTCATGAAACACCATTTGCTTTTGCAGAGCCACATGAAGACATGTTCCCAGCCTCTGCATGAAGATACCTTTGGTGGACATCTCAAAGTTGGGCTGGCTCAGATTGCAGCCATGGAAATCTCACGGGGCAACCACAGAGATAACAAAGCTGTGATTCGCTATCTGCCTTGGCTCTATCATCCCCCTTCTGCAATGCAACAAGGGTAAGGCCCTTATTAGTACTGTGGCCTGGGCTAACGGATGCATCGAAGCTTTACGGGAGTAGGATGTGATTGGTTGGGAAGATGGGAACCGAGCCTCATCTCCATACTTGCTGACCTGGCAGCATTTTTGAACACGAGCACTTCCTGATACGCTGCCAGTAAAAGGAACTTGCCCTCAAACAAGAACCTCAGCCATATCCTGATGGATGATGAAAACTTGGAGCTTAGGAGTGCAGTTTTAACTCTTAATTCGAACTGGTTAAATAAATCGATAGGTATTTATTGAGCACTTTACATAGCATCTGCCTTCCAAGAGCATGTTGGATTACAGCTAGAACAAAATCCATAGCGGAGAGGAGATGGAGCGCAAGGAGACACAGGAGGGAGAGGGGCGCGTGGGCTGGTTTGTGGCTGCCATTTTGCACAGTCAGCTTCCTGGCTGGAGGGAAGATGGGCAGTCGGGGTAAGGAGGGCAGGAGGGCAGCGGAAGGAAATGACCAGGAAGGCAGGAAAATGGGTGGCTGTGTGTTAGGTGTCTGCCTCGATTCCTTCCCCTCTAGTAGGGATGTCAAACCTTCCAATGGGAAGAAAGAGTTTAGAAAAAGAAGCTAGTCGGAAAGGCAGCCAGGTTGGTGGAAGAATGATTTTTTTTTTTTTTAAGATTTTATTTATTTATTTGACAGAGAGAGATTGCGAGAGCAGGAACACAGCAGGGGGAGTGGGAGAGGGAGAAGCAGGCTTCCCGCAGAGCAGGGAGCCCGATGCGGGGCTCGATCCCAGGATCTTGGGATCATGACCTGAGCTAAAGGCAGACGCTTAACGACTGAGCCACCCAGGCGCCCCGGAAGAATGATTTTTAATTCCATGTCCCCAGAAGCTGCTCTTTTCTCAAGCAGCTAAGGTCTGGGATCAGAGCAGGAAACCAGAAAAACAGATACATCATTTTGTTGGCACTCTGTCACCTTGGTGTTTTATTGTATGTAATTGCCTATAAAACCACACTTTTAATGCCCTCCATCAATAAGCATTTGGTGAGCGCCCAACAAAACAGCAATCATAAAATCGCCTTTAACACTTCCTTCTACCTGCTAGACCGAAAGAATTCATTGAGTGTGTCTCCCGCATCCGTCTGTTGTCCTGGCTACTCCTGGGCTCCCTCACTCATAATGCAGTGTGTCCAAATGCCTCCTCTCCGTGCCTGCCCATACCTCTGGATGCAGGCTCTCATATCGCAGACCATCTTATTGTTATCCTGATTGGATTTCCAGAGCAATCAAAGGTAAGTGATTTCTGCAAGCTTGAGACCATAGGCATCGAAATTGCTAATGGAAACTCTTATCAGCCAATTATGTTTCTTCTGAGAAGAGAATGCATCTTATCAGTGGCCCTCCTGTGGATGTTAGGAGAGCAACTTTGTGCTAATGCTTTATTTAAAGTGGTTTAAATTCCCGCACTATCTTTGCTTCCTCCTTAAATTGTCTTTTGGTTTCCTTTTATGAAGATAAATTATGGAGGCAAGCAAGAGTTAGCTTCCTAGGCATTTCTGTCTCAAAGTAATGAAGAGAAATAAGAGGCTAGCAACATAATAAAAATCCTATGATCAGTTGTTGGAACCAAATATGAATTGCAGGCAAATTCATGCTCTGATTTCTCATGCACTATCTTTTCAACTCACATCTCTAGAGATAGATATATAAAGATACAAAATGAAAACAAGAAGGCCAATGGGGAACTCACTAGAGTGCATGCCGGAATCACCTACACAGGGGAACTTTGTAAACTGTAGAGAGAGATGATGTGCTTAAGGGAATAAAGTGAGCCCAAGGCAGGTATCAGTCATGAGCAAGTGTAGGCAAACCAGACACACTGGTACTAATCAGCTAAGAGAAGCCAGGGGCCCTTCGCAAGCTTAGGCGAGTTCTGGAAAGTCACGGTGGGTTTGGGAGCCTCTGGGATCTCGGCCAGGGCAAGCCGATGCTGTGATAAAATAGAGCACCATCCAAATGGCCCGAGTGATGTTTACAGAAAGAATCGGGCAGTCAGTTCCTAGTATTTCGAGCCAGATCTGTGTTTGATTCCTAACGGCGGTACTTTGTAATTTGTGACCTCGAGAAAGTTACTTAGCCTCTCTGAGCTCCAGTTTTTCGTGGGTAAAATAGATGAAGGGATGGTTTGAGAATTATGGAAGTGATCTTTGAAAAGTCTTTAGCCCGGCGTCTGGGAAGTTGTAGGTGCTCAGTCGGTCCGTGCTTACCCCTGGGAGGACTACTGTCTTTGATGCTGCCCTTTTTCCTACTAGAGGTCACGTCATGTAAGTGCTGGGCCCTGGGATCAGGTGCACCACCTTACTCCTCCTAACTACGGCTCTTTGAGGAACGAGAGTCCTGTTATCCCCATGTTACAGACGAGGAAACCCCTGAAGATGGTAGAGTGGTTATTCTTCCCAATCTAGTTTAGACAGGAGAATGTCAATGTCATTAATGGGCAAGGGGGTGGGTAGATGTGTTCTGCAAACCGAGGTGCCTTCTCTTTGAAAAGATGCTCAGTTCTCTCTGTGCACTCCCACTGACCAAGCAAAAAGAGAAAAAAATCTTTTTTTTTTTTTAAAGATTTTATTTATTTGATAGAGCACAAGCAGGGGAAGCAGCAGGGGCAGAGGGAGAGGGAGAAGCAGGCTCCCCGCTGAGCAGGGAGCCCGATGCGGGGCTCGATCCCAGGACCCTGGGATCATGACCTGAGCCGAAGGCAGACGCTTCACCGACTGAGCCCCCCAAGCGCCCCAAAGCAGATTGTCTTAAGGTGGTGGATCACAAGTTTGTAACAGGCTCAGATCACTGGCGGTCACTGTGCTTGGGCCATGCTCCGCAGGAGGCCGAGGCTGTGCAGGGCAGGCCCCGGGGAGCACTGCATCCCATGGAGAGGTAACGGCTCCTGTCTCCTCCTTTTCAGACCTCCGTGCTGCACATGTGCTCTCTCTTCCACGCGTTTATCTTTGCTCAGCTCTGGACCGTGTATTGCGAACAAAGTGCCGTAGCAACAAACGTCCAAAGTCAGAATGAATTCAGCTTCACGGCGATACTGACCGCACTAGAGTTTTGGAGCAGGGTCACACCCAGCATCCTTCAGCTGATGGCCCATAACAAAGTGGTGAGTCCACGAATAAGTTTCCCTCTCGGATGAAAAGGCGTGATCTGTACCCAGTCCTTGCATTCCCTGTTCTTTAAGGATCTCAGTTGTAATATTAGATCAATGGATGGGTGGATTTCTTTGTTATAAACCTGATATTCTGCTTGCATAATAATTTTGCTGGAGAGACAAAGCAAACGAGTAAATCTAGTAAAAACAACTTTTGTTCACTCTGCTGAGTGCCAAAGAAAATTTCTGTGAAACGTCGACCTCGAAGGGGCTGTTTTCGTGCTATAAAGTCAGAAGGAGATTCGTATTATTTTTGGATTCCAAGGCAATTTGGAAAAACCCTAGCCCATTGGGTCATCCTTTTGTGGTATTTAAGAGCAGACCAACCACACATGTTCATTCCACTCAGGGCTCAAAACCTAAAAGAGCCTCCCCTTTTTGAGTTGTCCTAGGAGGACCTAAGCCCCCCAGTCTTCAAATCCAGTTCAGTTTTAACTCTGATGGCCCACCAAGAGAGGGGTTGCTCGGAACCTCATTGGAAAATATCTGGGGTATTGTTAGCATGAGCCCACTTCATTGAACAAGCTTGGATTAGTTCTATGAAGTTAAGATCGGAGGGTAGATGGAAGGAATGGACAAGGAAGTCCTTTGGTTCAGTTTGCTATTTTGGAGGAGGATTCTCAGCTGGGCAAGCAGTAATTAGTATCTCAGTTATGGGGGCTTTATCAGCCGAATTCTCATCTGTGAGGGGCAGGGGATCTGGAAGAACATCCTAATGATGGTTCCAGTGTGTCCAGAAACCCAACAATGCACTGTCCACAAAAGGCATTCCAGAAATGACTTTTGATTGATTGATACTAGTCTAAGAAACATTTTCTCTCAGCTGTAATTGGAAAGGGGATTATACATTTCCTTCAGTGAAGCACTTCCTTGTCTTTAGCGAAACAGATGTTATAAAGCAATTCTGTATGGAGAGAGGTATTTTAGTTCAATTTATAGGAAATTTATGTGACAATTTTAGGGTGCACAAACAGTTCTGAGATAAACATTTCTCGGATCATAGAGTCTGAGACTGAAGAAGAACTTAGAGATCAAGCATTCTGTTCTGTTACTTTACAGACAATAAAACTGGGACCTTAAATAGAGATCTGGTGTCCTTCTAATGTCATTATACCTCTCCTCCAAATCTCTTTAATATACAGATGTTAGAAATGAATGTTACAAATGAATTTTGTACAAAAAATGCTACGAATGAGTTTGAATTAATTTTATCCTGAAAAATTTGTTAAACTCTATATGCCAGTCCGGTAAAATCCCCTTGGAGTGTTCAAAATCCAGCCTTAGGAATTTCTGAGGAAGGGTGTCCACTGCATTGTATTTTTGAACTGTCATCAATATGGCTACCTTGTTCTATAGGAACAAAACCACAAAGACCGGTGTGTAATAAGTTAAATAGCCACTTCAGGTGAAGAAACTGGGGAGAAAGGGTCAAGATGGAGAAAAGGACCCAAGGCCAAGTTCTGTAGTTGGAAGGAGGGGAGGAGAAGGCATGTATCCTCTGGTATGAATCACATGCAGTGCAGATCAGTGAGATCAATCCCCAAATTCCATTGGCAGCCCTGAGTCAGATAAGGAGGCCATGACAATTATAAAACCTCTAGAGCTTTTTAAAGTCAGTTTCTAGTTGAAGTTCTGGAGGTGAATAAACACCACTCCTTGTGGTCCCCTTCAGTCATTGTGCCGAAAGCTTCATGGGCGCAGGATGGGAGTCCTCTGTGGTTGTAGACTAGCTTTCAAGGTTTCTGGATCACTGGGAGTGGAATTGATTTTCATATTTGTTGTTTCAGATGGTAGAAATGGTGTGTCTCCATGTGATTAGTTTAATGGAGGCATTGCAAGAATGCAATTCAACAATTTTTGTCAAGGTAGGAAAATCTTATGATTTTTATAGACCGTTTCTTGCTGCTAAAAACAAATGTGGATTTACTTTGAATGTGTCTTTGAAGAGGAAAATAAAACTGATTTGATTATGACTTTCAGAGTTGGGGGTTGGAGGGTTCAGCTCATGTAACCACCCTTCCCCAAATGGTTATCATGTTATTTTTGTTCTTGCTCGACCACTGGGATCAACTCTAGCTGGGTTAGAGATGTTGGACCATGATTATTGCATGTTAAGACAAGTAATGAAAATATTAAGGTCTGAAAAGACCTTATATAAATTGGTTGGTGGTGTCTCATCTTGCAAGATACCCAGAAAACCAAGGAAAATAGTCTTTCATTGTTGAACTTGGTAGCTAGTATTTTTCTCTAAGGTAAATTAATTTCGTTTCTAATATTACTATTCTAAATCACTGTTTAGTGTATGAAAGTAATTTAAGTATTTGTCATCTGCCCAAGGACATCAGAGACATACTAACATGATAAAAAATTAAAAAAGAACTTGGTTTCTCACTCACTATCCAATTCCCCTCTTCTTCCTTTCCTTCCTATCCTTCCACCTCTTCATCTCACTATTCTTTGCCCTTCCTCTATCTGTTCCACCTGCTATTTACCTGTCACATGTATATTCTGTTGTCTCCGCCACCATCACCAACCCCCACCACACAGAGCGCATCAGTCTGGGACCTTAATAACTTGCTGTTTCACTCCTTGGTTGACCCTATTCTTCGATAAAATTCACTTGTCAGTTTAATTCACATGATGCTGAAGAAAAGCAACCCATTTTCAGGGAAAACTTGACTGTCATCAGCACACTGCAAGGTAGCTGGTTCAAATGGGATAGATAGAGCTTGATAGTCGACAGCAAAAGTCAACACTATGAGAGAAACTGTATGACTGACACTTGGATGACCATACATGATTTTATTTTTTATAGCTTTATTAAAGTATAATTTAGATACAGTAAACTATACATATTTAAAATGTACAATTTGATAAGTCTTCACATATATTATACCCGTGAAAACATCACCATAATCAAGATAATGAACACATCCCTCACACCCCTAAAGTTTTCCCATATCCTTTGTAGTCTCTTTTTGCCACCACTCCTGTGTCCTACCTCCCCATCCCCAGGCAACTGCTGGTCTGTTTTCTGTCGCTACTTGCTAGTTTGCATTTTCTAGAATTTTATAAAAATGGATTTATATAATACTTAAGCTTTTTTCCTGCCTTCTCTCATTCAAAATTCTATTGAGATTAATCCATTTGGTTGCATGTATCAGTAGATCATTTCTTTTTCTTTCTGGCTAGTATTCCATTGTGTAGCTATATCACGTTTTGTTTATCCATTCATTGGTTAATGGACATCTGGGCTGTTTTCATTTTGGGGCTATTACAGATAAAGCTGCTATGAATAATCGTGTACAAGTGTTTATGTAGATACATGCTTTCATGTATCTTGGATGTACAACGAGGAGCAGACTGGCCAGGCCATATGATGTGTGTATAACTGTTCAAGAAATTGACAAACTGTTTTCCAAAGTGATTGTGCCCTGTTACGGCACAGCAGCAGTGTGTGAGCATTTCGGTTGCTACACATCTTTGTCAACACTTCGTATAGTCAGTCTTTCATTTTAGTCACCCTACAAATTGTGCCTTGGTATCTCATCATGGTTTTAAATTGCATGTCCCTGTTGACAGGTGACATTAAACATCTTTTCATGTGCTTATTTGCCATCTATGTATCTGCTTGGTGAAGTGTCTGTTAAAATTATTTGCCCATTTTTTTAATTGGGATGGATTTTTTCTAATAATTGAATTTTAAGGCATAAGTCCCTTATCAGAGATGGGATTTGCAAAGATTTTCTCTTCAGTTGTCTTTTCATTATCTTAACAGTGTCTTGTGAAGAGCAGAAGGTCTTAATTTTTGATGAAGTACCATTTATCAAATTTTTCTTTTATGGATCATGCTTTAATGTTGTATTTTGAAAAATCTTTGCCTAATCCAAGGAGAATTGAGATCTTAACAATATTGAGTCTTCCAATCCATGAACGCAGTATATCTATGTTTTAAATGCTTTTGTTAACTTTTTTCCAGCAGTATTTTGTAGTTTTCCATATATAGGACTAGCATATTTTTGTCAAATTCATCCCTATGCATATCATAGTTTTAGGGTATTATAAGTGGTATGGTTTTTTTATATCTAAATTTCTAATTGTTCGTTGCTAGTATTTAGAAATACAACTGATTTTATATTAATCTTTTACCCTGCTAGCTGTTAAACTCATTTATTAGTGCTAGTAGCTTTTTTTTTTTATTTCATCAGCTTTTCTGTATAAACAGTTGTGTCATGTGCAAATAAAGGCAGTTCGGTTTCTTCCTTTCCAGTCTTTAAACCTTTTATTTCTTTGTCTTGTCACATTGCTCGGGCTAGATCCTCTAGTACAAGTTGAATAAAAGTTGTTAGAGTGCGAAACCTTGCCTTGTTCCTGATCTTAGGAAGAAAGCATCTGTCTTTCCTCATTAAATGTTAGCTGACAGTTTTTCATAGGTACTCTTTGTCAAACTGAGCAAGGTTCCCTTTTATTCATGGTTGGCTATGAATTTTTGTCAGGAGTAAATGTAGGACTTTTCAGATACTTTTCTTACATTTATTGAGATGGTTATTTGACTATTCTATCTTGGCTGTTAACAAGGTAAATTTTATGGATTGATTTTTGCATGTTAAGCCAAGCTTGTATTCCTGGGACAAACCATACTTGGTTGTGATGTGTATTATCTATCCTTTTTATATCTTGCTGAATTCTATTTGCTAACATTTTAAATAATTTTTTGTTTTGATGTTCATGAGGGATGTTGGACTGTAATTTTCTTTTCTTGTGATAAATATTTTTGGTTTTGGTATCGGGGTAATGATGACCTCATAGAATGATTTGGGAAGTATACCTTCCTTTTCTGTTTCTTGAAAAAGTTTGTATAGATTTGGTGTTATTTTTCCCTTAAATATTTGATAGAATTCACCAGTAGAAGTGCCTGGGCTTAAAATTTTCTTTGCAGAAGGGTTTTAAATTTACAGATTCAATTTCTTTAATAGATATAGGGCTGTTCAGGTTTTCTGCTTATTCTTGAGTGATCTTTGAGGTAGTGTATATCTTTCAAAGAATTCGTCCATTTCATCAAAGTAGTCAATTTTAGGGTGCCTGGGTGGCTCACACAGTTAAGCGTCTGCCTTCGGCTCAGGTCATGATCCTGGAGTCCTGGGATCGAACCCCGCATTGGGCTCCCTGCTCAGTGGGGAGCCTGCTTCTCCTTCTCCCTCTGCTGCTCCCCCTGCTTGTACTCTCTCTCTGTCTAATAAAAAAAAAAATTTTTTTTTAAAGTAGTCAATTTTATTGGCATGAAGATGTTCATAATATACTTTTAATAGCTGTAGGATCAGTAGTTATGCCACCTCTTTAGTTCCTGACATTGGTGATTTGTGACTTTTTTTTTCTGGTCACTCTGTATAGAGGCATATCAATTTTAGTGAGTTTTTTATTTAAAAACAACAATAACCAGCTTTTGAGTTGTTTTCATTGATTTTCTGTGTTTTGTCTCATTGATTTCTGTTTATTATATTCTTTCTTCTGATTACTTTAGCTTTAACTCACTCTCATCTATTATAAATTTCCCTCTAAGTACTGGTTTAGTGGTATCCCACAGTGCGATATGTTGTGTTCTCATTTACATCCAGTTCAGAATACTTTCTAACTTTTTTGCTTTCTTTTTGGACTCATTTTTTGGTCATTTAGAAATATATTACTTAGTTTCCAAATATTTGGGGATTTTCTAGTTATGGGTTTTTAGTTCCTATTTGTGGTCAGAGACCACACCGTATATAATTTCAATCATTTTAAATTTATTGAGACTTATTTTTTGGCCCAGAACATAGTCTATATTGGTAAATGCCCTGCGTGCACTGGAAAGAATGTGTCTTCTGCTTTGTTAGGTGTAGTTTCCTACTCTGCTTTGCTCGAGCTTATTGATAGTGTTGTCCAAGTCTTCCATGTCCTTCCTTCTGTCTACTTATTCTAGCAGTTATTGAGAAAGGGGTATTGAAATATCTCTATTGAAAGGGGTATCTGAAAATCTCTTGTGGATTTATTTATTCATCTTTTCAGGTTTACCAGTTTTTGCGTCATGTATTGTGAATCTCCGTTATTAGGTGCGTAAGTGTTTAAGATTATTAGGTCTTCTTGATGAAATGAATTCTTCAGGGGCTGTCTTCATCCTCGGTAATTTTCTCTGCTGTGAACAAAACTTTGATATTAATAAAGGCAGTCCGGTTTTCCTTTGACTAGTGTTAGGATGGTATATCTTTTTCTGTCCTTTTGTTTTTAACTTATTTGTGTCTTTATGTTTACAGTATATTTCTTATAGGCAGCATGTAGGTAGGTGTTGCATTTCTTTTAAATCCAGTCTGACAGTCCCTTCCTTTTAATTGGGAGTCTTTAAACCATCTTCATTTAATGTGTTTTGTGCCATTGTTGGGTCTAAATCTATCATCTGGCAATTTGTTGTGTATATTTCCCATCTGTTCTTTGTCTCTTGTTCTTTTTTTTTTTTTTTTCATTTGCCTTCTGTTGGACTGAGTTTTTAAGGATTAAATTTTGGCTATAATTTCCTCTTCTAAGGAAGAGGAAGCTAAGTGTGTTATTTTGAGAAACTTCTGTACTATTATCAGTGTTTAGTGCTCTAAATTTCTTCCTTTAGCTGCATTCTTCCAGATATTCTCATTTCCATTCAATTCAAAATATTTACTAACTTCCCTTTTAGTTTCTTCTTTTCCCATGAGTTATTTAGAAGTAGAAGTGTGTTCTATAGTTATTTTATTAGCTGTATGTTTTAGTTGTGTTTTTTTGTGTGTGTGTGTGTGGCTGATTTGGAGTTTATGGTATACATTTTTAACTTATCACTGTCTGCCTTCAAGTAATATACCACTTTGTGTATATATGTGCATTTTCAGCCTTGGCTTTGTGCTCTTACTCTCATCCATTTTACTTCCACATATGTTATAAACCAAGCCACACGTTCTTATTATTTTTGCTTTAAGCAGTCAATTATCTCTTAAAGAGACTTAACACTTTTTCAGTATTTATTTATATTTCCTATTATTGCCATATTTATAGTTGCCATTTTCAGTGTTTTTCACTCCTTTTATAGATCTAAACTTCTTTCTTCTGCCCAAAGGACTTCCTTTATTATTTCTTACACAGGTCTGCTGGTGATTGATTCCTTTGCTTTTGTACATGAGAAAGTATGCACTTTGCCTTGGTTTTTGGAAGATATTTTCCCTGGGCATTGAATTCTAGATTCAAAGGTTTGATTTTTACTTCAGTGCTTTAGAGATGTTGCTCCTCTACAGTCTTCTTGCTTTCATTGTTTCCAGCAAGAAATCTCTATTATTCTAATTTTTTTCTTTTGTATGTAGTATGTCCTTTTTTTCTTTTTTTTTTTTGGCTTCTTCTAAGATTTTTCTCTTTACCATTATTAAGCAATTTGATGATGAAACACCTTGGTGTAGTTTTCATCATGTTTCTTCTTCTTCTTTTTTTTTTTAAGGTTTTATTTATTTATTTGACAGAGAGAGACACAGCGAGAGAGGGAATACAAGCAGGGGGAATGGGAGAGGGAGAAGTAGGCTTCCCGCGGAGCAGGGAGCCCGATGCGGGGCTCGATCCCAGGACCCTGGGATCATGACCTGAGCCGAAGGCAGACGCTTAATGACTGAGCCACCCAGGTGCCCCTTCATCATGTTTCTTATGGCTTGGGTTTGTTGAGCTTCTTGGATCTGTAGACTCATAGTTTTCTTTATATTTGGAAAAGTATCAACTATTGTTTCTTCAAGTATTTCTTTCTATGCCTCTACTTGACATACTAAGTATTTCCTTTACCTTATTGACCATATTGAATATAGTTATAATAACTGTACTAATGTCCTTCTGTACTAATTCTGTTATCTGTATCATTTTGGGGTCTTTTCCAATTGATTGATTTTTTTTCTTTTTCTTTTTTTTTTGTGGGGGGAGGATTGGCAGAGGGAGAGGAAGAGAGAGATCTTAAGTAGGCTCCATGTCCAGTGCGGAGCCCAATGTGGGGCTTGATCTGATAACCCTGAGATCATGACCTGAGCCGAAATTGAGAGTTGGATGCTTAACCAACTGAGCCACCCAGGTACCCCTCCAATAGATTGATTTTTATTCTCATTATAGGTCACCATTTCTTGCTTCTTTTCATGCCTGGTAATTTTTTATTACATTCTTGACATTTTGAATTTGACTTTCTTGGGTGCTGGATATTTTCGTATCCCTAGAAATATTTTTTGAGCTGTATTCTGTGATATAGTTAAATTATTTAGAGTAGTTTTTTCCTTTTGAGATTTGCTTTTAAGCCTTGTCAGGTGATCAGAGCTGCATTTTGTCTAGAGCTAATGTTTCTTCACTACTAAGGTAATAGCCTTCTGAGTATTCTACTTAATATTCTGTTAGTTAAAGAATTTAAATTAAAAAAAAAAAGAATTGTCCACTCTAACTAGTTTGTGGGAACACAAACTATTGCAGGCACTGTGTGATCACCACTCTAATCTTTTTGGGTTGTTTTTTCTTCAGCCTCGGGTAGTTTTCTCACATGTGTGCACTGGTCAGGATGTAGCTGACGACTCAAGGGGGACCCTTTATGGATCTTCAGAGTTCTCTCTCGTGGTCTCTCTTTTTCTCTTTCTGTGCAGCTCTCTCCTCTCCAGTACTCTGCCTGACAAACTACACACTTCAGCCTCCCTGGGCTCCCAGATCCATTTCCTCAACTCAGGAAGACAGTCAGGCTCTGTCCAGGTCCTGCAAGCTTTCTGGGCAGTGAGCTAGGATAATTGCAGGGCTTACCTTGTTTCCTCTCCCTTGGGGATTGCTGTGCTGCCCTGCTGATGCCCAGGGTCTGAAAGCCATTATTTCATATACTCTATTTGAAATTTTAGTTGTTCCAGGTAGGAGGGTAAATCTGGTCTTTGTTACTCCATCTTTGCTGAAAGAGAAAATTTCACACTTAATTTTAGTTTTGAGGACTGGAACAAGCATGGAGTGAGATGAATATAATCTTACTGAGCAGAAAGTCTTTATCCTGAGCATAAATCAAGATAAGAGGAAAGGTATCACTTTTATTTTGGTGAAAAACAAAAATTTTTTTTAATGTCCTTCAGTTTTCTGGATATCATTTCTGGAGAGGGAAAAAAAAAAAACCCAACCAACTTTATTATAACATTACAGAACCCAGAATAAATTACAGCTAATTCTTACTGACAGCTTTTGTAGGAGCCACTAGCAAAAGGGAACTGAAATGAATGTCATTCAATAAGTCAAATTAGCATTCCTGAAATAGGATGACTGTTGGATTATATAATGCTATCAATAATTATGAGATTTAACTTGAAGACTTCAGTCATGGATTCATAAGTCACAAACCTGAAGGTCCTTTACAGATATATATTAGAATGATATGGTCACATGTTTCATAAATGGGCTAATAGCAAAAACTCTTCTAAAACGAATGTCACTATTCCGCTTTGATTGCCTCAAACAGGCCTTTAGCCCCAAGAATAGTTCTGGGAAATGTGTCCACCCAGGGTCAGAGTACTCAGTGCTTCCTGGCTCTTAACCTGCTTGGTCCCTCAGGATCTTAACAGGAGGTTAGTTTGGGTCTTTCCTAAATACCAAGAGGCATAGGGGCCTGCTCCTTATTCAATAGGTCAAAAGTCAGCAGAAGTTTGTAGACATTAGGACCCTTAGAGTTGTTTTTTGTTTTTGTTTTTTTTTTTGCTGTATAGACATTGGAGAGGAAGTGGTTAGACTAGTTTATTTTTTCCCAATCAGAATGTTTACATGAGCCAGTCCTGCTAATGGCCAGAGAGTGTAGCCTTATCTTTCACTGACCTTTGTAATCCCACAGTTTGTTGTAAGGGTTGGTGGTTGGAGGAGGCAGGGAGAAAAATGTCATTTTCTGATTAAAAAAAAATTTTTTTTTTTATTTTCTGCTATTTTGAGTTTTAGTCCAATTACACCATGCGCTATTCCAAACACGGTATTCATGCTAGAGATAAAGTATTGCTTGGCTCCAAGATGAGCACTGTGTTTAGGAATGAGCATCAGTGGAAGTCAAATTAGCAAGTTGTGTATCTCAACAGAATGCTCAAAGCAAAACAGCAGCCAGACTGAGTCTTGGGAACAAAAGCAGAGAGAGGAATGTAATTTCTCACTTCACCAAGTTGTGTGTGCATGTGCGTGCATGCGTGCATGTGTGTGTGTGTGTGTGTGTATGTGTGTTGATGAGTTAAATGAGCCCAGCAGCCTGTGGCCATGACTAGTGAACAGAGAGATCATCAGTACACCGTCCCCCTTCCCAGCAGGCCTCCCACTAGTTCTTTCATTTTCTTCATGGCCCACCTCCTCCGGTTTGCCCAGCATGGAAACCTCAGCCTCTGCTCTGACCTTTTCCTCGCTCCAAAGAGCAGACCGGTCCTCGGACCCTCTCAGCTTGTGTCCGCAGGCACTACCCTTTGCCTTCTCCGAAGACCCCCTGGTCCTACCTGGGCCATCAGGGCAGCGTCCCCAAGACCCCTGACCTCCATTCTCCACGCCCTTCCTCACCCTGGTCTGCAGATTGCTGCTGGGATGATCTTTCTGGAGCCCAGTTCTGCTCGCAGTGAACGGGGCTCCCCTCTTCAGAAGTTACCTTGGATTTGGAAACAATCCCAGGTCATTATGGGTGGATGGTGAGGGGCCTCCCCTCTGCTTTTCTAAACTTGTTTCTTGTGACCCTCTCCTGAGAACCTCACACTTCAGCATCACCTGAATCCCTCCCACCTCCACCCCCCTCCACACACCACCACCTGTGGGCTTTGCTTCCTGGAGTGTGCCCTTGTATTCTTGGCTGGGGCTGCTGGGACAGTACCACGGCCCAGGTGGCTGAAACACAGAAACTTCTCATCCCACAGTTCTAGAAGCCAGAAGTCCAAGGTTAAGGGGTCAGCAGAGTTGTTGCTTCTGAGGGCTGTGAGGGAGAATCTGTTCTATCCTCCCCTCCTCACTTCGGGGGGTTGGTTGGCAATCTTTGGCATTCTCTAGCTTGTAGACCTCTGCCTTCGTCTTTGCATGGGGCTCTCCCTGCGGGTAGGCCTGTGTCCACATTATCTGCTTTTTCTAAGAGCATCAGTCATCTTGGATGAGGGGCCTACCCTACTGTAGAATGACCTCATCTTAGCTCATTACATCTGCATCGATCCCTCTTCCAAATAAGGTCACATTCTGAAGCAGTGTGGGTAGGGACTACAGTGTCTATTTTGAGGGGGCACAGTTGAGCCCATGACAACTGTACTCCTCTGTTGAATAGGAGTAGAGGGTTGGAAGGAACGCAGAGCAAAGAGATATGATGCACATTCGTGTGTTAAAGATCTGAGCAGTGCTATAATAAGGAACCTAGTGTTTCCGAACTTACTGGACCAGCGCCCCCTTCCCCTATTTAAACCACCAAACTAGAGAGCTGTGGGACACACTCTGGGAAACACTATTCTGTCCTGGACTTTTGGGTTTATGAGGCCTTATGGTCCAGAAGGCTGAACCATGGCTGAGAGACCAGAGCAGGAGAGGCGAGCTGTCTGTCCCTTGGGCCGGACACCCCGTGACCTTGAGGAAGGGCACAGCAGAGGGGCTCAGGTGGGCCAGAGGGGCAGCAGAAGGGCGAGGCCCCCACATGCCTGCAGTTTGAGTGCCTTGCTCTCTGCCGGGGACCCTCTGCTCGCCTGCGCGCTGCTCAGACCTCTGGCCCAAGCCCCTCTTGCTGTGCCCCACCTTCCAGATCACAGCCAGGCTACCTAGGGGCGTGCCTTTTTCTATCACTGAAGCATTTCAGCCACTTCCCGGCGAGATTTTCTTAACAACTACGGGCAAAGAGAGTCGCCATCCTACTCGGGGGACTCAATTTTAGAGATCCCCGTGGAGGGAATTCTATTTCAAGAAAGTGAGGATTTAATTAAATAAATGCACATTTCATTTCCCGCGTGTGGTAGCTTTCAAGAGACAATCAGTCGTTTAGTCTGGAGTGTGTGTTCTGGGCACTCATTAACCTCCCAGTGCCACCAGCTCAGCAGGGGTTGGCCTCAGGAAGATGTTTTTCCGATAATGGATAACTCCGCAGCCGGGTTCCATCCCTTTAGTGATGTTACAGGGGTTCTGTGTGCCCAGCCGTCCCGAGCGGTAGCCGAAGCTCATGGGGGCGGGGATGGAGAACGTGAGTAACACGACTTCTGTATTTCTCCATACAGCTGATACCCATGTGGTTGCCAATGATTCAGTCAAACATCAAGGTAAGTCATCGCTGGGTGGACCGGAAGCTCAGTCCCCTCCAGAGAAGGTCCTAACATTAACAGGGCCCCCTGGCGCGCCACTTGCTGTGGACAAAGGTGACTTCACCCTGCTCCTGGCTTCATGGGGCTGACACAGGGGGAGACGCTGTGGGCCAGGGATGGGGCCTGCAGTCTGGGGCGACGGCAAGAGCCACGGTCGTACTGTTCGCGATGGATGAGGATGTGAGTGGAGGGGGGATCCGAGTCGGAGCGAGGCTCGGTCCCGACTAGAACACAGGCCTGCCCCACCTTCTCAGGACACCCATGGCATCCGAGCCCAGGCACGTTCAGTGCTCTTTCCTGGCCACTAAAAGAGACTTTCTGTGGGGCTCCTGCCTGGCTCGGTCAATAGATTATGTGACTCGATCTCAAGGTTGTGAGTTCAAGCCCCATCCTGGGGGTAGAGATGACTTCAAATAAATAAAATAAATAAACTTTAAAGAACAACAAAATGGACTTTTTGTGACAGGAAGAATTCTATTAAGAAAGACTAACATTGAATTTATGACAGAACAGCCAGAAAGGAAGGGGCCTGCCCCCTGTTCTACCTATGAGGAAACACGGGACCAGGAAGAAGAGTCACTTGGCCGGGGCCCCGCAGCCGGGAAGAGAAAGACCCTATCCGTGTGTCTTTCCCATCGCCAGGCCCCACCCTGAGGGACACTTCGTCATTGTTGAGCCAGACATACTCCATGACTAGTCAAGATTCCTGGGGCTTGACGTCAGGACGGCAGAGCTAGCCACCTGCTCTACCCAGAACTGGGCTCTGTCTACGGCCCTGGGAGCACAGGGCAGTGGGGGGAGAAGGTGGACACCTTCTTGCTGATTTTCTTCTCAGAGTCGGGAGGGATGTTAGTGGATAGAAGGGAACTGACTTCAAGGTCCCCAGACACCAAGAGAGAAATGGAGCTGTCAACGGTGACTTTCAGGCTTTGAGTCCGGGGCCATGGTGTCGGTGACATTTGTGGCCACGTGTGGGGGCGCCGCTGCTGAAAACCTTCTCTCATATTTCTCCTGTGAAAACAGCTGCTTGTTCCAGATTGCCCCTCCCCCTGCTTTCCAGAAATCTGGAAATCTGAGGCCAACAGAAGGCTTACAACCTAGCCTCTTCACGTGCATTACCATGAGAACAGAGAGACTCTAATCACGATTAAAATGTAACGAGCAACTATTATGTGCCAACTTCTGGTCCAAACCCTCCATTAACTCACCCTTAAAAGAAAACCCCATGAGGTGTTACTATGCCCAGTTCGCCCACGAGAAAATCCAAACACAGACAGAAAAACCTTGTTCCCGGAGTTGTCCCCAGAGGAGCTAGGATCTGGACCCAGGGAGCTGGCAGCGGAGTGCAGGCCCCAGGCCTGTGCGGTGACCGGCTCCTGGGGAACACGTTTGTGTGTCCGCCCCTCCCCAGCGTGTCATCTTTACGGTCCCCTTGCAGCGAATGAGTCGGGATGGGAACGGCGTTACTTGCATGGATCTGGGCCAGAGTGACTTTAGAATCCCGGTCACTGGCCCGCGTCCCCCACCCTGGCCACCACCAAACGTGAGAGCTGGCCTCCCTGTTCAGGCCCAATGGCCCTTGAGCCGCGTAGGAGGGTCCTCCCTGCAGGAGAGGCCCGGGCTGGCGCTCCCTTGGGTGGACGGCAGACACTGGAAGGAAAGAAACTAAACTCGCTGTCTCTCCCTTCCTCAACAGCACTTATCGGCCGGACTCCAGCTTCGCCTCCAGGCCATTCAGAACCACGTGAACCACCACAGCCTCAGGACGCTGCCCGGCTCAGCCCCGAGCAGCGCCGGCCTCGTGGCCCTCCGCAAGTGGCTGCAATGCACGCAGTTCAAAATGGCCCAGGTGGAGATCCAGTCCTCCGATGCGGCCTCGCAATTTTACCCTCTATGAGCGGCCCCCTCGGCTCTCAGCGTCAACACTCCGGTTTAGCAATAATGGGTTTCAAAACAAAACAATTTGATCCAAGCAGGTTGGGGACCATATTGGTACTGTACATTCTCTTTCTAGTTTAGTAAAAAAAAGACGTGCAAAGGCCGGAGAGGGCCAAAAAATGAAGCTTTCTTGCTACACATCTTTCCGATGACTCCTTGGGCTATCTGATTAAGTGTTTCCTTACATTATTTTTTAAAAAACCAAATCATTTTTCTTTAACTAACTTCTATTTTTTTTAAGAAAAAAAAAAACAAAACAATAGACTGGTGGGTACTCACAGAAAAGTTGTATAAGTCCCCCTGTTGCTATTTTTGATGATAGAGAATAAATAGGGTTTTTGAAACCTTTGTAGTGTTTTTTCTTAAAATCCACTCTTGGCAATGCAATAAAAAAAAAAACACCCGTCACCATAAGCCAGTGACACTTGACTGAAGCTTTTTGTCATTATCCTGGGAAAAGTGGCAGCTTGCAAGGACCATTACAAAGTGCACTTAGAAATGAGGTGGTTAAACTGTGCCAGTTGTTTTTCTTTGTTTTATAGTATCATTTTCCAAAACTGTCCAGTAAGTTTTATTATTTTTAAAACTAATTTTTCAACTTATTCGTTCTAGGCTGTACTTTCTTGTAAGCTTTATGAGAACCACTTTAGTTTTGTGAATAATAAATTTTATTCTTTTGTTAATCCTTGTATACAATTCAATTTAAAACTGTAGATTGCATACTGGACCCGATGACCCCCCACACTGGCACAGAGCACTGCACCTGGAGTTATGTTTCATAAAACGGGATTTTACTAGTGTAAGAGCACCAAGATTTATCAGCACTTCTACTTAGCATTTGACTGTGCATTCACAAATGATATTTCTCTTCTCTATCCCTGTAATGCACTGACTACAAGAAGACTTACTATACATTTAAGCTGTATATTGACATGCTATTAAATGCATTTTTTTTTATTATCTTTGTGAGCCTGGGGTTTTTTAAAAATCAGTTTATACATTGCTTGTAAACTTTTAAAACTTCTAAGTTCCCTTAAAACTAGAGTACAGCTATTGAGAGGAAAAGGCTTTCTTTCAGGTCATCTGGTAAGAGAGAGACACAATTTATTTGAGGTCTCCAGGAAGGACCTTGAGGACATGAGGCAATGTTATTTATGTATTTATTTTTTTTAAGTGTTGGTTATTATTAAGAGGTCTCTCTTTTCTGCTGGGAAGTCTGAGGCCTTCATGCTTCTTAGGGGGAAACAAGTCCTCAAATGTTGAAGTGTTTCATGTGAGTTCTGGAAAGACAATATGGCAGAGCTTCATCCGTATGAGGACTTGCAGGGAACCAGGTGGTCCCTAGATTAAGAATGTAGAAATGATCATTCTTCCCATTTTACAAAGTTGCTCTTCCAAGAGACCTCCCCGCTCGGCGAGAATGCTCCCCGTTGTGCTTGGTTATGCCTCCGTCACCGTTCTGACTTCTGTAGAAAGTTGTGCATGTATTTATCTCACTTGTAGACTGTGACAGCTTAGAGGGTGTGTCCTGTCTCTGTATCCCCAGGGTCTGGCCCGTACTGCCAGTATAATTAATGTCTCTTGAACGGAATGGATTTGATTAAACAACAGGTCTTTCTTGAGCTCCCCAGTGGGCTCAGCAAGGGCTGAACTGTGACATTTTCTTTTTGAGCAGCGATTCCTGGAGGGGGTAATGGAAATAGGCCCGCGGAGTTGGCCTTGGCTCCTTCCCATGTGGGGGGTTTGACTGACGCCCCCATGAAGGCTTAGCTACAGCCCGGCTCTTGGCTTGTCCTGAGTCCACCCCACTGCAGGCAACCCTGTTCCTACCAGTAGACAAGGTCCAGAGTCCTCCACAGGCTCTTCTCCAACCCCGGTTCTTTCAATGGACTGCTGCCTCAGTTTCTCTTTATATTTGCACCCCCCCACAAGGGCTGGGGAGGGACCCTCAACTCAGCCCTCTTGACTGCACCCCCATCTAAATCTTCCTACTGTCCAGGATGTTTTCTTTACCCCAGTTACAATCTGGGGTCTTGGCCCCACCCAGGCAGGTCTCCCTCCTTGCCCCTGAGAACTGTGACCCGCTGTCCTGGCAAGCTGACCTAAATACTGTCCCTGCTGGGACCCTGCCACTTCCCTGGTTTATCAAGACCAGTAAACTTCTTTTCTGGCTACACCGTCCTCAGGCCCATCCCCCAGCGTTGTCATCTTCTTCTAGCCTTGGGTCAGCCACCCTCCCCCACCCCCCAGCAAGTCAGAAATTTGAAATTTCGTTACTAATATTTCCTCATCGGTACAATGGAGACAATGACACATTCTACTTCATAGGGTTGTTGAGATGAGAAAAGAATGCAAGGAAAGAGAGCAATGCCTGGCGCATGGTAAGCACTCAATAAAAGTTACGACTTCCTATTCTTTTTTTTGCATGTTAAAGCATAGGGAAGGAAAGCTACTTGCCCAAGGTCACACGGCTAGTAAGAGGCAGAGTTGGAACTTGACCACAGGCTGTCTAACACCAATGACCGTGCTCTCAACCACTGCCCACCACATTCCAGCCCCGTGTGGCAGCCTGGCAGCAACAGAGGGCACAGAGCTTCCAACAAACTTTACCTGAGCCAGAGCTGGCCAGTACTGATCATTGGCTTGGAGAAGGGCCAAGGTGTAGACTCAGTGTTCCCTCCACTGTGGAATCCTACTGGCTTCAGAGTGTGAACAGAACATTCTGAGATGCCCAAGGGGAGACCGAGCCCAAATCTGCAAATGCGTAGATTCCATGATTGTGGGCAATGGACATGCCTCTTACTAGTTGGGTGACCTTGGACAAGTTATTAAACCTCTGTGGACCTCTGTTTTTCCTTACCTGTAAATGGAGCCATCTCCCCATCTCCCAGGGGTGATGGAAAGCTCACGTGGGTGGAGGACGGTGATGGCACTTGGGAGAATGCCAGAATCTATAGACTGCCAGGAAGACCAGTGCCACCTTAGGAAGACCACGCGAAGGGACGGCTCACAGCTGCAGACTCACTTGGTTTTTCCTCCAGCTAGTCCCTCAGAAGCAAGACCTATAAGGCCATGAGAGCCAAATGTGATCAATAGCCAAGGGTGTCCAGTCTCCACTGTGCAGGAATCCTTTCTTTGCAAGCGTGTCGTTCTGCCTGCCGTTAGGATGTTTTCAGCAAATCTCTTCCCAGAGGGTCTCATCTGAGGTCAAGTGCTTGCAGCAACTGCTCCATTTCCAAGCTACAGCAGGACAAATAAGGACTGGATCGGATTGGAGAAGATGGGTTATCCACCAAGAAGACTCTTTCCTGAGCTGGGGTGGAAGGGCCTCTGGTGATAACGGGATAATGCAGATCATTTCATATTACTTCTTTAGTAGAATTAATTTGCAAATATGTATATCGGGCAGATGGGAGTGTTTTGACCAGTAATGGAAGTGGTTGGAATGCAGTGGAATGGTACCAGACCATGTTTTCGTGAGAGCTGATCGCTTTGGGAGATGGGCTGAAGTCTTACTCAGAAAAGGTTGGCCAGTTCTTTCCACTGACAGGAGCAACACGCAGGAAGCCTCTTGAACAGGATTTGAGAGAAACCCCAAGAGCCATCATGGACTGAGTGTCTACTAAGTCTTGAGCACTTTACATATGTTACCTTTTCTCCTCTTAGCGCCCCCCACACTATGATTCCCATTTTGCAGGTGGGGTCCCCGAGGCCCAGAGGTTATATGCCTTCTCCAAGGTCATGCAGCCGGCTGTAATAGCATTAGGACCAGACAGTGTCTGACTTCATGTTGGAGCTCCACTCAGTAAAGGTTAATGTCTCTTCCGTTTTTCTGGGCTCTTTGGGCTAACGTGCCAAGAGCATGGGGTGGAGAAGTCTGAGGGCTTTCTTGGGGAGCAGCTCCACCTTGGTGTTTCTGTTTCTTGATTATTTATCATAAATTCCCATCAAGCCAGTGTCAACTTCATCTGACAAGGGCATTTTCCCCTTTGCTTTGGGGAATTCATTTATTTGGAAAAGGAAAATCATAGCTCACACATTAAATTGCATTTAGTTTTCCACTTAATATAATAGTTTTATGGAAAAGAATAAAAATTTATGAATTGAAGAGTATGATGATGAACCCTTAGATTGGGGGCCTTCTGAGAGTGGGCTCAGCCCTGCAGACACTTGCCCTCAGTTAATTATAACCCTCGCTGCCATGTGGGAGGGCTTACTACGTGTCAGGAGCTGCAGATAAGGCATCTCATCTAATCTTCACAAAGTGATGTGAGGAAGGCACTTCCATTATCAGCCCCATATTGCAGATGAGAAAACAAGCAGAGAGAGACAATACTTGCAGAAATCACTCAGTAAAAGGTAGAACAAAATTTCAATCCAGATCTGTCTGCCTCCAAAAACCCTGGCCCCTTCTAATACATAATCTGAGAGTTAATGATGGGTAGAGTCCTTCGCTACTCACCTGACCGACGAGGTAGAATACTGTGCACCCAAAGTCACCACCCGGCAGACTACTGGTTGACCTTGGCCCACAGCATGTTTTGTTGGATGAGCTTCAATTTTTCATTTCTCCCTTTGGTTTGAAATCTCTTTGATGGCTCACACAGGCCCCAGTTTTATACAGGTCCCACTACTGGCCTCCGCCTCCCAAGCAGGAAGACCCCAAAAGCCTCTCAGCAAAATCCTGTTGCCTCTACGTTGATCTGCAAGGTGTGGCTTGCTTCCCACATTCGCCTGCCCAGCAGGGGTGTGAGTTTGCCAACCGGTTAAGACTGGCCTTACGTTTTATGGGCTCCTTCTGCCAGCCAGGGGCGAAGTAGGACTTGGGGCTGTTCTCAGCCCCTAGTGGCCTTGCTGCCCCCCCCCCCTGGCGTCATCCCTCTGCCCCTACCTGCATGGCCGCTGGCTGGGGCCCCTGCCCCTCCACGTGCCCACACATCTGTTTGACCTCATCTCGGGTTGGGGCTGGGCTCCCCCATCTGCCACCTTCCTGGTTTCTCCCGCCCCCGAGAATCGGAGGTCAGCGGGTGGTGCCAAGTGAGCCCTTGGCACCAGCTCTTTGCTGCAGGATGTGCAGGACATTGGCAGAAGCCGCGGATTTGGTTGAACAAAGAGCTGGCTTTTTAATTATGCAGCCCAGACAGGCCCCCACCAGCAGGCCGGTGGAGAGGAGAGCCTCCCGGGGCTGCCTGGCAGACGCCCTGATTTCCGCTCCTTCAAGTGGCCACTTGGAAAAGAAAGGAACCAGCACGTAATCAAGCGTGAAGGACAGAAACTCTCCAGGTGAGGACAATCACGCCGCTGAGCTGGGGGTGCGCGGGGGGGGTTGCTCTGCAGAGGGGGATCGGGCCAGTTCCAGATTGCAGGGCGTACCCAGAGCCTGCAGCTCAGAGTGCTCACCGCGGGGCTGAGGGCTGGGGGGGGAGGCGGAGGACGGGGATGCAGGACAGGCTGGGCAGCCGGGTTGGCTGGAGACTTGGCCACAGACCCGTCCTCTGCCCGCGGGCACGTCACTTGATCTTGCTAAGCCTGGGTTGCATCAATAGCCAAAGGGAGATGGTAATTCCTCTCTTCCAGCCTGTTTGTAGAGAGCAAGCAAGATGCTGTGTGTCGGGTCCCTAGTGCAGGAGCGAGCCGTAAACAAGGAAGACAGCTAACCTTTAAGGAACGCTCGCTCCTCCTAGGTATGCCAGGCTCTGTGCTCAGCACCCGATGTTCACACAGCCACGTAGGCTTCCAACTGTAATGCCATGTGAACAGCTGCTGTTTTGCTGAAACGAAATCACAGCTTGCAATGGGACTTTGGCTCCCGTCCTGAGTGCGGGTGTTCCTGCGCTGCTGGGCTTCGCGTGGTGACTCAAAGCTCCCTCCTCGCTTCTTTGTTTGAATGAGCAACTGGGAAATCCTCCCCACGGCAGGTTCTGTCATCCTTTGGACTTCTCGTGGTAGGAACACATCCCTGTGTTTGTAAGGGGGATCATATTTTGAAAATAATAAATGGATATGTTCTGTGTTCTTCTCCAGGAAACCACATTCCGCAGCCTGGCTCCGTGGACGGCGTGGGCCAGGAGGAGATTCAGCTGTAGAGAAAGTTCTGGTCAGACGGGATGAGGAAGTGGGAAGCCCACCTCTTCTGGACCCTATTGGATCACTGCCAAAAGAAAAAGGGAGACAAATGTAGGGCAGGGCTCAGAGGTCAGGGGGGCACGTCTGTACCTTCTCTCGTGGGGGTGAGGGTGTTGTAAAAAATACCCAGGTTGGAAGTGCGAGGGGACCCCGGCAACATGGGGACACACAAACCTCAGGAGAAGTGCCTGGAGAAGTGCCTGTAACTGCAGGCAGTGGCGGCGGCAAGAGAAATAGCTGTGGACAGGAGCCCGCACCCCAGCCCCCCAGCCCCTTCACCCCCTGCATGCGGGTGCAGACTCTGGAGTCCGCATGGTGGGGGCTGAGAGCAAGAAGCCGGGCTGAGCCCGTGGTCAGGAGAAGAGATTGCTGCAGTCCAGACATTTGCCTCTGGAGACATGGGGACAGACTGCTCATCCCCAGAGACTAGAAGGGCCCAGGCACAGCCCTGTGGTCACCTGTCGAGGAAGCAGCCCAGGCTGGCCCCCAGACCTGCCAGGACCTCTGAGTTGGCTCCCTCTGCACCAGAGACCCCAGACACCTGCTCGGGGGTCCGCCTGGGTGCCTTCTAGAGGGGAGCAGGCCTGGGAAGATGGCTCGAAGACTGAGCATCCACCCAAGAGACAGAGTCATCTCGAAGGGACTAAATGAGAAGAGGCCCGAATGCCATCAATTTGCAAATCTGGGTTTTTCTACCTCTCCCACCCCCACCCCCAATGAGGTGGGGACTCAGAAGAGTTATGTGCAATAAAGTGCTATATTTTCTCTTTATGCTGTGTGTATGGTGTTAAATTCATAACCCACAATTACTCAGTTAATTAATTCTACAAGTATTTCTTGTGCTGGGCAATGTTTGAGGGGCTGGAGATTTGGCCATGAATAAGACCCAACATCAGAGTGGGCCCCTGTTCAGGCCCCTTCTATTCTAATGGGAGGAGAAAGGCAGTAAATGCACACAGGGGTCAACACGGGCCCCTGGGCTGAAAAGTTCTTTAGGGAAATGAACTGAGGCAGTAGAAGAGACAATGAGCAGGGGGCCCAAGAAAGCCACAGGGTGACCACTGGGGAAAGAGTGACTGTAAGGACATCAGCTGACACTTGAGGAACAGCGGGAAGGCCAGAGTGGCTGAGGGGAGGGGCAGGGGGACCAGCAGAAAGGGCCTGGGGGGGGGGTTGGGGGTGCCGGAAAAGCCGGGGCCAGGTCAGGAAGGGGAGCCAGGGAGGAAGCCAGGGGAAGGAGTGCGGCTTTTATTACAATTGTGGAAGAAGTCTCAGCAGGTTTTTAACTCCTGTATGATCTGACTTTCATTTTGGAAAGATCCCCCAGCTTTTGTGGGAGCTGATGGTGGGGACCACAGAGGTGGAAGCAGGGAGCTGAGGCCGGGACTCTCCCTGGAGTCCAGGCACGGGGTGGTGGGGGCTTGGCCTGGGGTTGGGGGAGCTGAGTTAAGCAGGTGGACTTCAGAGCTTCGGAGATGGACATGGTAGGACTCGCTGGTTTATCGGCCACTGGTCCAAGGCCCAGAGGCGGAAAGCGTGACCGTCCAGAGTTTGCGCTGAGAAGCGGCGCTGGTGGATGAGGCCACGGGTGGAGACGAGGAAGATGGGATGTTGCAGGGTGGTGCAGGGGGAGCTAGGAGTCGTGTTAGGCTGAGACGAGAGACCTGTTCACAGGAAGTGAGCTGCTGGGCACAGGAAGTGAGCTGCTGGGCACAGGAAGTGAGTTGCTGGGCACAGGAAGTGAGCTGCTGGGCACAGGAAGTGAGTTGCTGGGCACAGGAAGTGAGCTGCTGGAGATGAGTAGGGAAGTTGAGGCTGGATGTGCACGCTTGGATCAGGCGCCTATGAGGGGATTTGCAGCCCCGGGCCTGGATGAGCTTGCCGGGGGTGGGGGGGTGTGGGGAGACAGAGAAGGGAGATTGCTCGAGGCAGAGTCCAGGAACGATGGGTGCCGAGGCCTGGCAGAGGGGAGGCAAGCCAGCCATGCCGCCTGGCGCCTTCTTTTCTCATCACCCGCGATGATGGCCATAGTGCCATTTGTCATCAAAGGGCTGCGACCCCAAATGTGGGCTCTGAAACTCTCAGTATGTATACCCAGGATCCAGACATGCTCTTTTTTCGAAGTGTGACATAAAAAGTGAAACAGAAAATTAAGTTCTTCTAAAGAACATGCGAGCCCCTAAGAGTATGTCCTGCTTGAAAGGTTAAGGGCAAACCTCCAGGCATAAGTCAGCGGCATTTAAGCTGGCCTAACCTGGAATTTCACAGAACACGTGCCCATGCACCTGCTCTTGGAGGACAACTTCTGAGCAGCCTCACTGATGGCTGGCTGTGCGGTGGGCTGTGTTGTCACCACCCTTAGGACCCCTCCCTGTCCCTGGGCAGGGAGTGCCCTTCCTTGGGCTGGGCTCACTTCTGGGCTGCAGCCTCACGTGAGCAGAATATCTGCCTGCCTGCAAGGCCTCCAGCGGAGCGCCCCTCTCTCTGGGGCAGGGCCTTGCCCCTCTAGGAATCCCTGTTCGGAATGTCGTGATCCCTGTGTGTCAGAGAGTCGGGAAAGGAGGACATTTGTTTTTAAATTAAGAGGTGTAGGGTGGGGATGCAAGGAACAACGTAGAAAAGTTCCCAGGTGATTCTGGTTTTGATGGTAGAGGCAGCAAGTCACCTCAGAGCAGATCTTGGCTCCAAGAAGAATTCCCGAGTGTCCTTCTTAGCTATGAGTTAGGTAGATACTTAATGCCTTAGGGAAAGAATGGAACGAGGTTTTTGTGTTTGCTTTGGCAAAGAAAGGAGGATGCTTTCACTCAAGAAGTTCTTGCTAGAAGAGAGATGAAGCCTGGACCTCATTCTTTTTGGGGTTCATCATTGGAAGAACCTCTCTGTTGGCCAGAGATGATCCTTGGCTGAAGTTAGTTGATAGGAAAGGACCTGTGAGGACACTTGCTGGAAGAAATAGGGGTGTGGCATGGGGGCAGGAAGTCAGGGACTTGTGTCAAGGGAATGACTCTGAATGACCAACCATTATAGCCAACGCATCAGTGACAGTGCCCAACGGGGCTGGAATGATGAGAGCCCAGTGCAATCTCAGGGGTGCAGGATTCTGCTTCCTGTCCCCACCCTGGAGAAGCCATTCCAGGAAGACCCTCTTGATGCCAGATGGCCACCAACGACAGAAGGATGATCTGGTGATGCTGGGGCCATTCCAGTCCCTTCCGTGTGCCCATGATAGGGGGGAAGCTGGCCAGGGCTTATCATGCCCATTTTATAGGAGTAAAGACCAAGGCTCTCAGAGGGGAAGGCACTCACCAGAAGCCACAGGTGAACTGACTCCTGTCAGATCCATGAATCCTTGACTCCAGCTTCCAGGGGCGGGGGAGGCTGAGAGTCCTGTTTGCTTCCCATGGGCGGAGAAAATGATTGGGTGTATACTGAGATGGAGAGGACCATTTGAAATCTGAGGGCCTGTCTGGGTTGGAAAGGCCTAGAACTTGTAGCTACAGAGAATTGGATCTGAATATCAGCTCTACCCCAGACTGCTTTTTTTGACCCTTGGTAAGTCATTTAACCCTCTGAACCTCAGTTTACTTACCTGTAAAATGGGGACAACCTACATGCCTCCTAGGCCTGCAGGGTGGGTTAAAAGAGGTAACGTATGCAAAGCACTGAGACGGTGGCCCGGGGTGCCCCTCTAACTCCACACTGGTGTCCCCGTGTGCACGCACATCTCGGGTCCATCCCTACCACCGAATTGCTTCCATAGGGCAGGGTCCTCTCTTGTTTCTCTGAGTCCCCAAGACATACTATCGTCAACCCCGAGGATCTGAGGGGACACAGGCTCTCCGGGGGCTCGTGGGTTCAAACAACAGAGGAGAAAGCAACCGGAAGTCTTTGTAGAAGAGGGTAGGAAGTCGGAGCTACGCATGCAGGGCTGTGGGCACCGAGCCGAGAAGGTGAAGTCACCCAGCTCTGCCCACGTGTGGCTTGTGTTCCAGGTGTTCAAGGAAGAGGCAGCCTCTGAGAGAGAGCCTGTGAGATGTGGCCCCACAGGAACAGTAGCGACAGTGTCTGGAACCCTGGGCCGGGTGGCCCTGTGGTGCCGGGGATGGGGAGCCTGCCGCAGACCTGCGTCAAGGAATTTGTCCGGTACTTTCCTCAGGGCTGATGATGGCATTTGTGCCTGGGCAGGGGATGGGGGCGGCGGGGGAAGTGAGTGGTCCAGTGGGGTGTCACTAGCTAGGTGGGCCAGTGGGGGTGCCCAAAGATGAGGCCACCGCTTGGAACCGAGCGCGGCTGCTTAGCCCTCCTCACGGGACTGTGTTCCAGGTGTTTCTCTCGTGCAGGGTGCAGGGAGGGAAGGAGGAGGAGCCTTTCCTCCACCCACCAGCCAGGGGCAGTGACTCCAGCCCCGGGACATGGGCGGGCGGGTCCCACCACCTCGGTGGCCGTGGCAGGACACAGGGGGAGGCGGTGGGAGGGTGGCAGGTGGCCGGGCCAGATACCAGAGCCAGAACAAGTGGCCAGAAGCCCCGGGGATCCGAGCTGGGCTGGGAGGCGGCCCCCAGCAGGGGTCGGTGCCGCAGCCCTGCCCCGCCAGCTCCCCAAGGCCTGCCCCCGCTCCCCCTTCCCCTCCGCCCCCTCGCGGGCTGGCCTGTGGCTCCTCGCCTCGTGCCCCGGAGCCTCGGGCTTGCTGCTGTGCCTAGAGGGCACAGCCGTGTGTGCAGGGCCCGAGGGGTCCCTCCGAACCCTCACCGGCCTCCCAGAGGGGACCTAGGTGGGTGGCCGGTGGGCAGAGAGTTCTCTAGGGCCCGATGGCAGCCTTTTCTGATGACAGCAGTGACGACAGGAGCCGAGGTGGCCGCCACCCGCTGTGTGCCAAGACCCGTGTCAAGTTTTGGCAAACGGGCAGTTCAGGGAATCCCAGGCTGGGGGCTGGGCACCGCTGGCCCTGCCCCCAGAGCCCTGCCCGGAGCTGACTGCCGCCCCCACCCCGGGCTGTGGGCTGGGGTGGGGGAGACACCAGCTCTGGGCACACCGGGCCCCCCAAGTTGCTGCCACTGAGTGAAGCCTGGGGAACCCAGGGGAGGGGGGCGGGGCCCAGCACCACCCCAACCAAGGGGAATGGTCTGGGTTGGGGTCCGCCTCAGTGGCTGATGGCTCAAGACGCCTGTCTGGGCTCCAACTCCAGGCCCCACCCCCCGAGGTCTGTGTGCCCTTGGCTGTCACACTCCACCTCCAGCCTGTCTCCTCACCCCTCCATGGGGAATGCACCGTTGCAGGGGCAATGCTCTCTCGTGGCTTCGGGCCCATCGGACAGGAACCTCTCTTCTCTAGAGGCGCTGGGAAGAAGGGTTGCTTTTGGCGCGGCTGGAAAAGTGGCCTGGAGGCCCCACAGGCAGCTCACGCTCCACTCCATCAGGGGAGCAGGGGAGCCTGGGGCCGGCCTGCGCTCTGGGCCCTTGGGCTCCCTCTGCTTGGAGGTGCAGGGCAGGCTGACCACGGTGCTCCGAGCCGCTGGTCGGGTGAGGGGGTGCTGCCGACCAACTCTGGGGGCGGGGGCTGAAGTCTGGACATGGGGAAGGACCCGGTAGGAGGCCACAGGCCTGACCCATCTCCCCTCCAGCGTGGCCCACCACTGCTGGCCCCCCGATTCCCATGAGCACTTGGCAAGTTAGCGGAACTGGCCTGTCCCATCTGCCTGGCACCCCGGGCAAACTGGGACAGTTGGTCACCCTCTTCTCAACTGAGTCAAGGGTCAAGGTGGCTGGGTGGGGGGAGGAGGGACAGGATGGGTACCGTGGAGTCCCCATCAATGCCGGCCTTGGGGTATTCTGATAAAACCATATGGAAATAAGGCAAGCAAGTCACCGTTACCGAGCCCAGCCCTGGGTTTGTAGCAGAGCCTCAAGGAACGGACACAGCCCCACACTCAGCCAGCTCCTTCCCACGCCCCGCCCCCCCCATGGAAGACAATGGACAGTCCTCTTTATAAGGATATTTTTATTGAAAATTAAAAAGGCATGGTACTTTCTTCCTTGTAAGTAGCATCCAGCCTGCCTCCCCTACCCCCCCAACGCAGCCGGTCCTGCCCCCTGGGTGTTCTCCGCACAAAATCCACAGTAGTGTCTCACTGGTGGACAAGATGGCCCAGACCGCACGTTTGTCCACGGAGACAGAACTCCTAGGGACAAGAGCCCTCTTCGTGGGTGCCCCCGGCACACCGTCAGGAAGGCAGATCTCAGTGTTGACATTCATGCATTAGCGCGCACGACCTGGGCTGTTGAAATCAGACTTTGTACAGATTTGGAGAGTACAGTGATCTTATATAGATATAGATATCTCTTTAAATATATGCATATAACTATATATAATATATATGTCTATATTTTTACAGCTATTAGTCTTTCTTCCAAAACTTGCTTTAGAAGCTTCTAAGGAACACCTAAAAACTCTGGGAGATCCTATAGGCCATTCTAAGTTGGGCTCAACTAGGAGACAGTTAAAAAATATCTATTTGAGGAAAGGCGGAGAAGAAATGTGCATTTCGTTCTCGACCTCAACGTTTGGGCTAGTCTGAGGATTGATCTGTGTTGAGGGACTGCAGATACATTCCTGAAATAAACGTTCTGAGCTCAAATACCAGGCCGAGTGTTTTTTTTTTTTTTTCTTTCTTTTTTCTTGTCACTTAAGCCAAAACTCCGGTGAGGTCCCCTCGTTGCCACATGTGGGAGTTTCCAAATGGCCAGTTCTAGGTTTGGTGGGTTGACTTCTCACGTAGATTCTTTTTTAAGAACTGGGTTCTTCTTTTGGTTTTCACTAACTGAGCGATAAGACTTTATAAACACGATTTGGGGAATTTAGCACAAATGTTAGCTTTTCCCAGAGCCCCGGCTGTGTCCCCAGGGAAGGGGACACTGGCCCCAGAGCACGGTGGGTGGTCATCAGAGTTCCTCACAGGGAGCCTCGCCAGGGGCTGAAGGATTTAGCTAGTTGTAAAACCTCCCAGGTTGGAGCCAGGGTCAGGGAAGGTGGGATTATGCAAAGCGGGCCTGTGCCCTGCCTCCCTGGGTGCCTCTCCGGGCTGGCTGCCCACCCCTCCAGTACCCCTTAGCCAGGATTCTCCCTTCTGGCTGAAGGGGCCTTCCCAGAGTGGCATGTGCTGAGAGTGGGGGTCCTGCCAGGGTATCTGCTCAGGGCATAGGCAGGGGACTTGGCAGGAGGCTATAGGCCGTGAGGGAAAGCGTCTCGCTGCAGACCCACACCCTCTGGCCTCTTGCCACGGGCTCTGCATCCCTGGGGGGGCGTGGAAGGCATGGGCGCCCGCCAGCTGGGGGGACTGACCACGGCCACTCGTGGTGGTGTCCCATGCTAACGTAGGCAGGGAAAGCAAAATCCAAATCCAAACCCAAAACAGGTCCTCACAGCGAAGGAAAACTGAAAGGAAGAAAGAAGCCTTTCTCAGAGGGTCTGGGCCTGGGCCTGTCCTCAGCCTGTTCCTGCTGACCTGGGGGTGGGATCCGGGTCAGGGTCTCAGCAAACTCACCTTCTCCCCTCTGCCCTCCGAAACACAACGGACCACAGACCGCTGACGGCACAAGGGCTCCGGGACAATGGATTTCCAAGGTTCAGCCTGAAAGGGGACTTGTTTTCTATCAGGCTTACCTGGATGGGAAAGTCTCACCGTGGCCCAAATCCCCTCCAGAGAACTACACTTGGTGGTCTGTGAGGTGGACAGGATCCACCTAGCCAAGTCCCTACACGGAGAGAGTAGAACCACGAGGTCAGGAGTGTTCTCCCAATCCGCCAGGGGAGACCAAACCACAGGCCGCTGTCGCCACGGGGCTAGTCATGTGCCCACAGGGCCGGTGGCCCCCTGGGAAACAGGCCGGTGGACGGGATAACCAGGCCTGGAGGGTCTTCTCATTCCTTCCCTTTATCTACCAACCCCTCCGGAGGTTTCAGCACGTTTAGAACACAAGACCTGGGGAAGAGACATTCAAAGGGGAGCACTGGGAGAACCCCACCTCTTTGTGGGTGAGGGGAGGCCGGAGGCTCTCAGGAGAGAGTCTGAGTACCTGGTTAGGGCCTCTGGAGGTGGTCAGGGAGAGCCAGCACCAGGCTGGGGCAGCCTAGCCCGGAGCGCCCACAGGGGGCTTGGCATAAGTGGTGACCTCCGCCGGATGAAGGCAGGGCCTGGCTCACACGCTGGCGTCAGTCGCTATGAGGATCAGCTGTGGGAATGAGTCTGAGGACAGGCCGAGGGGCCTCCGTCCTTCCTGGCTCCTTGGCCTGGTGTTCAGTGAGTTGTTTTGCCCCTGGAAGGTCACACTCTAAAAGAGCCCCTCTGTCTGCTATCAGGAGGGGACTCCACAGGCTGGGCTCACAGCCCTCCGTGGCACGGGGTCAGGGGTCTAGAGCCAGGGGCCCCGGATGTGGGTGGGAAGGGGAGGGAGGAGGCAGGCCCTGAAGACCGAGGACAGTCGCAGATGCGGTGACAGACAGATGTGTGGGAAGCACCTTTGGAAGGGGACGTCTCGTGGCTGCGCTGATGGCTTCTGTTGGGACGCATGGTGAATGGAGAAGCGTCAGGCTTGCTGGGGAGGAGAGGTTTTCTGGCAGGGGAGTGGCCCCTGGATCACCTTTCTCTTGGCTAAAGCGGGATGCCTCCCCAGCCCAGCGGACAGACAGACTCCCTGCTTTTGTCAGAGCGCGGCTGGAAGACGGGACATCAAACACAAGACAGGGAGGAGACATGCGGAGCCCGGGGTGGCGGCGCTGGCCCTGGAGCTGCGTGCAGGGGAGCCCGGCTCAGCCCGGTGTCTGCGCCACCCTGCCTGCGAGCTGACCGGGCACGAGGCTGGGAGGAGGTTGGTTTCTCCTTCGGAAGTCCTGGACAAGCCCAGTGTCAGCTCGGGTCCGCCTGCTTTCCCGGGTCCACTAATGCCACCAATGTACCCCTCTGGCCAGCAGGTCCAGGCTCTGCAGACTCACACCACGGCGCTGTTCACATCCACCCCTTTGTTGCTCTGTGAGGAGGTCATGGGATACTCAGCAACATTGGTGCCATTCTCCTCTTTTCTCAGTGGTTTCCTGGGTGGGGAGGCAGGGACAGCCGTTAATGACCAGGGACTGGGGTGGGGGGTATCATGTCCTTTCAGGGAGCCCACCAGGCTCTGTTTTGGGTTAGCATCCTTGGGGTGAGACCACCTCAGAAGCTGGAGGCGGTCTCAACGAAGGTGACTGCATCACATGTCATGCACACCAGGGCACAGTTGAGAGTGAAACAGGGGAGCTTTTGATAATGAAGCAGGGACCACAGGCATGAATCGGGACTGTTCTGGACAAATGAGAAAGGAGAACGTACGGTCAGCCTAGTAGGACACAGGGTCGGGCTTTGATCGATCTCACTGATTATGAGCAAGCAGATGTGAAGACGACTATTTGGGGGTGCAGAGTGGAAGAGGAGAGGTGCCAGAGCTTGGATTTTGCAGCCTTGCCTCTGTGTGGTCAGCGGTAAGTGGAAAATGTGATGAAGAAGATGGCAGTGAAGGTGATGCTGGTGGTGGTGATGGGGGTTGAGGTGGCGGGAATAGTAATGGGGCGGAGTTGGTGGTCATGGTGGTGCGGGTGGTGGAGGTGATGGTGAGGGGGCTGGTGGTCATGGTGGTGCGGGTGGTGGAGGTGATGGTGAGGGGGGTGGTGGTCATGGTGGTGCGGGTGGTGGAGGTGATGGTGAGGGGGCTGGTGGTCATGGTGGTGTTGATGGGGGTGGATATGGTCATGGTGGTGCGGCTGATGGTGGCAGAAGGGGCAGGAGTGAATGTCCAAACTAAATGAGTGCCCACTAGTGGTTCTCAAACCCTTCACGTTGGGCCACTTGAAGTTCATCCAGAGGCTGTTTAACGCCAAGAGCCATTTCTGCTATCCATACGCGGCTCAGGAAGGCTGGGAGGGAGGCTTTGAGAAGGCTCTTGCTCACGTGCAGGGGTTCTGGATCTGCAGTCCTGCTTTCTGGCCTGGCTCCAATCCCACCTCCTCTCCTGACTGGTTCAGGAGGGCTCCGGCCCCCAGCGCTAGGCCTGCTGGCTACAGCCTCCCGATCTCGGCCACTTACAGGCTGTGGCGCCCAATCCCATATTGCAATACTGCTGCCTCTTGTGTGAAGCTGAGGCCCATGGGGTCGTCACTCAGTCACCTCCTCTGTCCCCACTAATGCTGGGGCTGAGCCTAAACTGGCCTTTGTTGTGCGTTGTCTAAACTGAATGTCCAAGGCCATCTTTGAAAGCCTGGTGATTGGTTGCTTCTGCCTTCTCAAATGTCCCCAGAGCCTTCCCAAACCCAGGCTGAGGAGGACTGGCACCTGGTGACCAGTGGGTGCCTATAGGACAAAGTCTTAGGTGAATTAGTTTGGGGGAGGCAGGGTCTGCAGGGTGGTTATCAGTAGTTTCATGGGTGGGATTATCAGGCCTGCTCAGAGGAACACCCTGAGATCACATCTATTAACTGTTCCCTTTTTCCTTGCAGCAGAATTAGCTCACAAAACACAGAGAAACCCAAGTGCACTCCCTCCGGGTGTCAGGCTCAGCCACGGTGGCTTCTAGAAACATGAGATGCAAACCAGCCCTTCCTCCTGGGGCCCATCACACTTTGTGCAAAGCACTCTTGGTTACAGATTTTCTTGTCCCCTCTCACAATGGTACCCTGAAGAAGCTAGGCCTGGGGTTAAGAGATTCATTTCATGGGGAAACTGAGGCTTAGGGAGAGCTGTCACTTGCCCAAGGACCCCCGGCTGGTTGGGGGCCACCTGCTCCTACCATATCCTCGTCCAGACATCTTTCCATTAAGTCAGCATTCCCAGCAGGCATTGTACCCCAACACAAGGGGTTCCCATCAGCTTGGGAAGGCCTTCCTCCACCCTCCTCCTGGAGAGTTCCAAAAGTTCTCAAGAGTCCCATCTCCAAGAGGCCCGTCTCATTTTGCTTGAACCCAGCACATCCCAAGAACCCCATTTATGGAGACGCTCAGGGACACTTTCCAGAACCCCCAGGTTTGTAGGGGTCAGACAGTTGCCTTGTTTGTGATGGGCTTGTGGAAATGACAGCCTCTGAGCCAGCCTCCGTCGCTGGGCCTTTCCTCCTTGGTCTCCTTCCTTTCTCTCCTGGGCCACCCACCCCTTTACAGGGGCTTCGAGCAGCTCTGACTTTGCTGGGTGGGCTTCATTCCTGACTCTGAGTTTGCATGGCCCAGGAAATTGGGTGGGGTGGTGCATTTCCTACATTTGTCATCAATCTACAAGGGGGAGGATGGACATCAGAATCAGGATTCCGGAAAATAGGAACAGACAAAAATCTTTGAGCCCAAACCCACACTGCTTTTCTCCCTAGTAAATGTTCAGTCTTGGGCTAGGTCTGAAAAGTCAACCGGAGCCAAGTCCGGGTCAGGGGAGATTAGGCTGAAGGGCCTTCCAGAGTGGATAATGGAGAGATGAAGAAAGGGGTCTGGAACTCCCATGGAAATGGGCAAAGCATGGAGGGCACAGAGTAGGAAATCAGCAGGATTTCTTCTGCCAGGAGAAGAGGTGAAATTTCTAAAGCCAGGCTGTGCTAGGGGACCCTTTTGCATTCCCTGGAGGCTTGGAGGGAAATGTTGGCACAGAGGACCCAGCAGGAAGCAAGCCTGGCTGGAGGGACGCTGAGGACAAGGCAAGGAGACAGCCCCAGGGCCTTCTTGATGGCCCCAGCCAGCTTCCCAGGCAGGAAAGGACAAAGCAGGTCTGGGCAGGGGTTCCACCCAGCAAAGTGGTACTTGCGGCTGGCGCAGCGCCCCCCCCCCCCAACCAGGAGCACTCCAAGAGTCTGGGCATGGCAGGGGGAGCTGGGGGTCGCTGTCCCAAGGGTTCTCCTGAGAAATGGACCTGGTCTGCTCCCCTCCTTCACCAGAGCTGAGCCCTCAATCACTCTACTCTCCGGGCTGTAGCCCCAGCCCACTCCCAAAGCCCTTCTGGGGTTCACAGAAGCCCAGTGGAGTCTGGGGTTTTAGCTACAGCGGGAGATGGCTCTGCCTCACTCCTCCTCGCTGTCCTTCCTCTAGCGGGGCACTTCACGGTGATGCTGCCCAAGCGCTGGGATGTCACGGCTCAGTAAACCCAGGCCCCACCACTTCCAGCTGTGTGATCTTGGGCAAGCCACTTAACCCCTCTCTGCCTCAGTTTCCTGGTCTATAAAATGGGCACAATAATGGAGTCCATTTCATAGGCTTTTTGGGAAATACATTAATGTGGGTTAAGCACTTAGATGAGCATCTGGCATACAGTAAGTGCTCCATAAGTGTTTGTTAGCTCTCGGTACTGCCATTGGAAAGGAGTCAGCGGGGAGCTGTCCTGTGGGCAGGCGGTGGCCAGCGCTCTCCAGTCTGCACAGACTTCCTACCTAATGCATGCCCCGTGGGGCTCCGGAAATGCCAGAGAGGCTTGCTGGGACCCAGCCTGGCTCCGCAGTGCCGTGAGCCAGCCGGGGCTGGCCCCACTAAACCAAAGAAAGGCATCTGCACCCTGGTGCAGGAAGGGATGGCCACAGACGACGCCCTACAAGGCATGGCTCCTAAAACCAAGAGAAAGGGGAGTGAGCTTTTCCTCGGCCGTGTCCAGGATTCCTGCGTGCCGGAGGTGGGTCCCCCACCCTGGACCCCTTCCGCCTTGCCCGGCCAGCAGCAGGTACTGCGCGGTCTTTCCATGGAGCGCTGTGCTGATGGCTTGGCGGGGCTCAGGCCACCAGCCACGGCCTCCACGGGAGCCGCCTCCCCGCGCCGCCCGCCTGGGCAGGGAGGGCCAGGACCCAGGCGCCCCTCTTGGGTCCTGCTGACAATGATATGGCAGGTCCCACCCTCAACCTGCAGCTCTGCCAGGGGAGCTGGGGACAAAGACAGCTCTGAGGAGCCTGGCAAGGGAGGGCTGCCAGCTCGCTCCATGTCTCAGGCCCCCCACGGAAGGGTCTGGTCCGTGAGGTTTTGAGTCTCAGACTCCCTCTTCCGAAAGCATCCATCCTCCCCTGCACCCACCCCCGAAACACACCCCACCCCACCTCTATACACACACCCACCCATAACTACACACATACCTACACACACCAGAGCGTGCATACACTCACACCCATGCACACCCCTCACACATACACACCCCCTTCCACGACGAGATGCCTTTGTCGCCTGCAGGCTTCTCCAAACCTGGGTCAAGAAGCCAGGAAAAGCCTTTTTGCGAGCCAAATATCCCGGGTATTTGCTGAAGAAGCACAGCCTCATTTCTAACCCAGCACACCTCCTCCCCTCACCTGCGTGAAGGTGAGTCAGGGATGCAGCTGAGGAGCATCCTCACCCTCCCACTGAGCCCCCGGTTGGACCACCTCCCTAGGGCTTCCTTGCCCAGCCACCTCCGGCTGAGCAAGCTGAAGGCGGGCGTCGGGAGGCTCGCGGGCTGGCGCTCGCCCCTGGGACCCAGTCAGCAGGGCCGGGCATTTGGACCTCACTCCGAGGGCTCCTTAAATCAGGGACTTCTGTCTTACCCCTCATCCCGCCCCACGACTTCCACCCAGCATGTCTACAGAGATGAATTCAGGGAGGGATGGAGCTTCCTGGTGACAGAAGGGCCCCGAGAAGCAGGGACCCGTCTGGTTCTCCCATCCACTGGCGCCGAGCGTGCCCACCATCTGCCTGCCTTTCTGGCCACGACTGGCCTGCAGCACCATGCGCCTCACTGCACGAAGCTGCTCCCCCTGCAGCCTGCCTCCCACCACCAGGACAGGATTCCATCTCCAGCCACAGCAGGTGGGTCCCCGGTTGGGGGCAGGGCGAGGGGGCATAAATGAGCCCAAGCGAGCATCTCGGCCCAAGGCAGATGGGGACACACAGTGCCCTTGCCTCTTCTGGGCTACATCTCTTGCCCTCGGAGGGAGGACTGTGCAGGTGATAAAGATGAGAGATACTGTGGCCTGTGGGACTCAAGAGAAGCCTGCGTGTTGACCCCACCACTGGGGAAAAGCAAGCCCTGGGCTGCCTGGAGGGCGGCTGTGAGCCCCGGAAGAAAGACCACCAGCCCCGGAGTTGGAAGACTGAGTCTTGGTCCCGCAACAAAGCACAAGACTCCAGTCCCTGAATCCAGCCGAAGTCCCCAAGGAAGTCAGATGGTCTCGGAGCGGCCACAGCCATGTATCCGTGCTCCGCGCTCGGCCAGAGGTGGTCCCTCCTCAGAGCACACTAGCTTTGACTCGACTCACGGCACAGTCAGACGTGGTGGTCTGGACTGCCAGCCAGAGAGGCTGGATTTGGCGCCTGGGGGGTGGTGCTGTTACAGGAACTTATAGGGGCAGCAGGGAGAAGTGACAGATGGGAACGGTTGGGTCTCAAGTGTCCAATCACCGCATCAGGCCCCGCCTGGCCCAAGAGGTTTTGGCACAGAGACAGCTCCAATCTCAGAACCCCAGGGATCCGAGGGGCCTTCAAGATGAATGTCTCGCTCCCAGAAGTTCATGTGAGATGAGGCTGCATGAAAAGGTTCCACTCCTGTCCCCAGTCCCTCTCCCCCCGCCCCAGTCTTGTCTTCCTCCTGCCCAGCTCTGGTCCTGACTGTGCAGGCCGGCAGGGGCCGGGGGGAGAGGGCTGGGCCGGTGGTGTGTGCGGCGGGGCTGGGGAGGAGGCAGCAGATGGAGGCGGCCTGCCTCAGTGTGTCATGCCCAGGCTGGGGGGAGGCCGGGTCACCCGGGGCATGGGGAGGGAGACACTGAGTCACTGCACGCACACACCAGCTGGAGGACAGCGCGAAGGCGGAAGACACTGGGGCCTGGAGGGAGGGGAGCCGAGCTGGAAGCCCAAACTTGTGAAGGGGAGGGGCCAGGCATTTAAAACCGGGCGCATGTTATCTCCTCGAAAAGCATATTCTACTTCAGGGACGCCTGGGTGGCTCAGTTGGTTGAGCGACTGCCTTCGGCTCAGGTCGTGATCCTGGAGTCCCGGGATCGAGTCCCGCATCGGGCTCCCGGCTCGGCAGGGAGTCTGCTTCTCCCTCTGACCCTCCCCCCTCTCATGCTCTCTCTATCTCATTCTCTCTCTCAAATAAATAAATAAAATCTTTAAAAAAAAAAAGAAAAGAAAAGCAGATTCTACTTCACTTACCCAAGGGAGAGAAAAAAACTGAGTTCACTGAAATTCTCAATAGAGTTTGCTAATTTAAAAGGTAGACTCTGAGGGCACCTGGGTGGCTCAGGCAGTTAAGCATCCAACTCCTGATTTCTGCTCAGATCATGATCTCAGGGTCGGGAGATCGAGCCCCCATGTGGGCCTCCGTGCTCAGCGGGGAGTCTGCTTAAGATTCTCTCTCCTCCTGCCCCTCCCCCAGCTTGCACTCTCTCTGGCTCTTTCTAAAATAAATAAATAAATTAATTAATTAATTAAATAAAAGGTAGAATCTGGCAAGTCTATGTAAACAAGCCTCCATTCAAGCCACAGAAAATCACGGAATAGTGACTACGCGCCAGATGCCACCAGGGAGATGAGGGAGATAAGAGGACTGCTCCCCCCACCCTCTGATGTGAGTGCAAGTGTGCACGTGCGTGTGCATACAGTCCCTCACACACATGTGGGGGCACATGCACGTGTAAACACCAACATTAACCTGCCTAGAGCAGAGAGCAGAAACGTAAATCAGGGAAAGCTCCAACTCCAGGGCTGGGGCCGGGAAGAAGGATCTAGAGCAGCCCGCGACACAGGTCAGAGGAGGTGGTGTCTGAGCTGGGGCCTGAGTGAGGAGCAGGAAGGACTGAGCTGTGAGAGGAGGAGCAGTGTGTGGCTAGAGGGAGCTCCCTGCGAGCTCGAGGAGCAATGAGGAGGGCTGGAAACCTCCGTGACCTGAGCCAGCTCTCTTCCCCAGCCTGGACTCAAGTTTCCTCCCATGACCCAGGAGGCTCATTGTGGCTCAGACCCCACAGGAAACTCGCTTCCACCCCAGGCCACCAGGTCTTCTCTACTTGCCACACAGTCAGCAAGAACCCACCTTTCTCGGCCACCCCCCTCCCAAAGCTCCAAAGAGAATGTCAATTCTAAAAAGAAAATGAACTTCGCTGGCTGATTGGCTATGGGGTCTGTGATTTAGGGAAGATCTTGAAACAACACCATGGTGTCAGGCTGGAGAGAGACAAGGATGGGAGAGGGAGTGGGCTGAGTGTGGCAGGTTCCCAGGGAGCTGCCGGCTGCCCGGCTGCCCCGGAGCAGACAGAGCCTCCAGGCAAACCCGGCACCTCGGGATGGATCATCTGAGGTAGCAGTGCACACGGAGAGGAGGTGTCGCTGACTCCAGGGCAGCAAGCACATCGCCGCACACGAGGTGACTGAGCCGCAGACAGCAAGCTGTCGTGCCAAGGTAGACTCTAATCACGACTCCCACCCGGGAGGCCCCTGTGATGGGGACCAGGCAGTGTTCCGTACGTCTGTGGGCCCTGGGAGGGTGCTGAGCCTTGCTTCTTGGAAAGCCAACAGATAATGTATGAAATGGAAAGAAAATCCTCATAGCCATATACACAGTGCTCAGAGCATGGAGAGAAAGACCAGAACCACTGACACCCAGAAGCGGTGGTCTCTCAAGAATGTGGCTGTGGGGAGAGGGGGGGCAGTTAGGGGGCTGCTGTGTTTCTTACCAGGCTTGTGGCAAGTTGACGTTTTAAACTATGTGCCTGTATTACCTCGATAAAAATGTAAAAAGGTGGTTGCGGATGTACGAAGCCCTAACGTTTCTTTCTAACCATAAAGCCGTGTCAGGAAGCAGGCACAGCGTTCCCGACTCTTGGGGTGCGGGGAGCACCCCCTCGCCCAACCTCTTCTCTTTCTCTCCTCCAGCTCTCTCGGATTCTCCCCCTCCTTCACAGCACCCAGGTTTTAAAAGCACCTTATTTATTTGCATAACAGTTTAAAAAAAAAAGATTATTTATTTGAGAGAGAGAGAGAGTGAGAGAGAGCACGAGTTGGGGAGGGGGTAGTGACGGGGAGAAGCAGACTCCCCGCTCAGCCGGGAGTGGGATGCAGGGCTTGATCCCAAGACCCAGGATCAGGACCTGAGCTGAAGGCAGACACCTACCAGATGGAGGCCCCCAGGCATGTGTGTGTGTGTGTGTGTGTGTGTATTTAATCCGCTTACACCACTAGTGAGGGGCTGAGGGCTCGTCTTGTGAATCTCTACATCCCTGGCACCTAGTCTAGTCTGCAGCACACAGTAGGTGCAATTTGTGGACCAGGCCGAGGAGCACCAGAGCCCAGCGACAACGTGTGTGCTCGGGCACCCTCGGGTGCACGCACACCAGAGCTCACTCCCAGGGAGCAACACGCTTGCTCACCGCCCGCAATCAGCGGTCTGCGGGATCGGCCACACCGCTCTGCAGCCTCTTATCGTCTGTCCACCAATACCTTGTCAATCGGAACGAGACGACCGTCAAGTGGCTTAACGGCAAATCGATGGCAGAAGGTGAAGGCCCCGTGCCACGGATGACCGGAGGAGGAGGAAAGGTGCTCTTTGGGCGCCTGGGGTGCAGGGGTGACTCGAGGCGGGGGGCCTGGAGGGGATGGGTGTCACCTGTTCTCTGCACGAACGGGGGGGCTGACAGAAGTTGCAAATGCGCCCCTAGGACGGTGGCCTCACTCCTGAGAGTCCATGGGCCTGTGAACTTCCTCCCGCTGGCCTGGCCCTCCTACCTGCGCCCTGGCACTTTGTCTCAGTGACTCACACCGATCATTGCTTGCTTGAGGTCCCCATCCTGTCCTGGACCAATAGCTTCTTTCCTTGTGTCTGCTTTACATTATTTCCGCTTGGTAGTCCCTCCAGATACTCCTCTCCTGGGGGTGGTCTGATCAACACTGTCTCCTCCCCCCACCCCCCCACGAGGTGTGTTCCTCGAGGGCAGGGACTGTGCCCGAAGCACCCAGGACGGGAGCTCAGCTTGGAGTCTGCTCAGGACCCTCTCTCTCTCTCTCTCTCTGCTCCACACCCCCCCACCCGCTCTCTCTCTTGCAAATAAATAAATAAATCTTAAAAAAAAAAAAAAAAAAGAAGAAGAAGCTGCTCACAGCAAGCTCATAGCAAGGAGGAGGCCACTGAAATGTAAGCTGTGTGGGCTCCCATGGCTGGGGACCCTGCAGAGTTTGGGGTCATTGGCAGGGGACCTGAGGGCCACTGCATGAGCTAGTCCCGCTGTGAGAAGCTCCGCTTCTGAGCCCCTTGGTCTGATGAACACCATTCTCCTTCCAAGAAACCTCTCAGGGCCCTGGGTCTGGGGGAGGTGCCCCCCCTTGGGCTCCCCACCTTGGAGCACCCCCATCCCCGAGCACCATGTCACCCAGCTCAGAGTTGGGACTCTGGGCGCATTTGTTGACTCACAGGATGCAGTTTGATTCACTACGTCTGTGAGTAGGAAGTGCTGATTCGACCCCACCTCCCACCAAGGTCATGCCCAGTGAGGGCACCGTGGGGTGCTGCTTCTGCACCTGCTCTTGTCTCCTCCCATTCCTGCAGAGGCCTGTGGAGCCTGCGGCCTGCACCCCAGAGGCCAAACCAAGCTGGCGTCTCCAGAACCACCTTGCTACCCCAACTGATTCTAGAACCATCCTCCCAGCAATCTGGCTCCCCAAGGCTGTGTTGGGGCCATTCACAAAGATCTCTTGGAAATCCTCCCCTAGGACATCAGGCTGTGAGAGTTAAAAAAAGACCTGGGTTGATCACTGAATTTTCCTTTTAATGGTTTTACATTGACATGAAATGCTTTTGTTTCCTGAGAGAAGAGGCATGTTTCAAATGAATTATTAACCAAGAAGAATTGGCCGTGAGCAAGGAATCCTCCATTGACTCTGGAGAGAAATGCACACAGATAGCTGGCTGGCTCGATGCTATCTCTTACAGCCCCCAGCAGAGGTCAGCCCGGGCAGCAGTAGGGGCCATCTGCTCTCCCTCACAGCTATAACTCGGGCTGCCCCCTTCTCCCTCCCCCAAGGGGTTAAGCCTCTCCCACACAGGCCTCCTTCCAGGCCAGTTCTGGGAGTGCTGGCCTCTATTTCTGCCTCTACTTGACCCTGAAGAGAGCCCCCTCCAGTCCCTGACTATTTGTCTTTGTGGGCGGGGATGCCCTTTCTGGATGATGAGGTCTGGAGGAGCAGAGGGCTGGGTCTTCTTCCCATGTCCCAGGCCTTTCGAAGAGGAGGATGCGGATCATGGTGCTGTTGCAGAGCAGGGACTGTGCTGGTCTCTATTTCTGCCCCCACGCATCCATTCCATCCTCTCCCTGCCCTGTGCCTTGGGAGGCTGACGCCTACCACTGCATGTCCCAGGCATCCCTGTTCCTTGGGTTTGGCCAGTGAGAGGCGCCCTCGGGAGACGAGGGAGGGTGGAGAGAGGTTGGGGTGTATCTCCCCTACCTTTCCTGTTCTGGGGCTCATTTCCATCTGTTCCAATCACAGCTCCTGCTAAGCGGCCCCTCTTGAGTCTCGGGCTCTCTAGGTTCTCTAGTTACTGTGGCACCATTTCGTCCCCTTGTCCTGGTCCTAGGGGCGCTTACGCCCCCCACGGCTACGGTCCTGGAGTGCTTCATCAACCCCATTTACTCCCAGGACCCGCCCAAACTCCTGAAGGAAGCCCCGCCCACACCTCTGGATGGGAGACACGCCCACACCCCTGGAAGGAACCCAGCATATACTCCTGGAGGGAGCTCCGCCCACAGCCCTGGAAGATAGCTCCGCCCACACTCCTGGAAAGGAGCCCCACCCACACTCCTGGAAAGGAGCCCAGCCCACACTCCTGGAAGGAGCTCCGCCCACACCCTGGAGGAAGCCCCGCCCATACCCTGGAAAGGAGCCCCGCCCACACCCCTGGAAGTGATCAACTGAGCCATGTGGCCTGAGCTTGGTGTCTTTCCAGGCCACTGGCAGATCCAGGAACCAAGAGCTCAGAGCCTGTGGAAGGGGACAGAGGGCAGACAGGAGGCCCCTCAGGCTGCTCTGAGGGGAGGGGAGGGGGCACCCCCACACGCCTTCCTGGCCGACCCCCAGCTCCGCTGGAACAAAGCCCAGCACGCCACAGCGGGCCACACCGCCAGTCAGCTATTAATGTGAGTTAGTTCTCCTCGTGCCCTCCTGATGTTGGAGCAGACAGCACGTCTCTCCCGAAGTTTGCAGCAGAGAGGGAAGGCAGAGGTGACCTGAGAACGCTGCCTCTCTTTGGGGGGTTGGGGGACAGTGGGAGGGCGTCCTTGAGGGGACAGTGGCCCTCTCTGGCAGTGCTACTGGTGGATCTTGCGTGCTCTTCCTGGCAAACCTCCCGTAGCTCCCTGTGCCTCCCGAGCGCCAGCAAGCTGCTCAGCCCGGTGGGCCAAGCACCTCCCCGTCAGGCACGCGGCTCCCTCCAGCCTCATCTCCCGCGGTCCTGGAGCTTCCTGGTGTCCTGGTGCTTTCGCTCATACAGGTGCCTTTGTCTGGAAAGCCTCCCTGCTCTGCTTCTCAAAATCCTCCTCCCACTGCAGCAGGCTCTCAGCTCAGATGCTCTATCATCCCGATCAGAGTTAGCCATGCCTCCTCCGGGCAGCGCCACAGGCTGCCAGCAAGCCTCCCACAGCCTCATCGCCACCTGCCTTGTAATGCGGTCATGGTCATGCGCGTATCTGCCCCCCACCGCCCTTGGGTCGGGTGAGCAGCCCATGGGCATGGCCCGGATCTTACCTGTCTCTGCCCCCACAGAGCCAGGCACACAGTAGGCCACTTGGAATCAGATTGGCTGTGTCCCCGGGGGGTCTCCCAACGTATCCACTTTGGTCTCCAAGGCCAGGCCTCCCCCTGAATTGCAGGGTCTGGGAGCCTTGGAGCCTTTCTGTCCATCTGTCCCCCCTTCCTCAAAGCAGCACCGCCACACCCCAGGTGCCCGGGCACCCTTGAGGAAGGGCAGACAGGAATAATGAGGTCCGCTCTTTGCTCAGTCCTAGTGATACCGGCCGCAGTCGGGGCTGGGCTTTGGAGTCACGTTCAAATTCGGAGTCCACTGCTCCCTGGTTGTGCCATTCTGGGCAGTTCCCTTTACCCCTTTGCATCTGGTTCCTTATCTGTAAAATGCAGTGGATTGGAAAAAGATGTGACGAAGATGAACTGAGGGAATGTTAGGGGGGCCAGGAGCCGCCCCCCACACTTGTTGAAGAGGCGCTGGGCTACAGCTACTCCCTTGCGACTTGTCATTGTTTGTGGATATTATCTGATAGCATGAGGGCAGGGGGCTTCTAGAAGGGGCTCTTGGCCGAGAGGCAGATCCCCAGGGTTTGGCCGATCCCCGGGGAGCTGCTGTACCTGGGCCCTGTCCCCCTCGTGTCCTGCCAGGATGCTCCCGCTCAGTCTGGCCTGTCACCCTCCGTGCCTGAACATGCACTCGTTGTCAGACCTTTGACTTGATGTTTTACTCTTTCTGCTTTTGAATTATTCAAATGGAATCACATAGAACAACGGATTGAAAGCCTAAAGTGAAATAGTTTAGGTGTTCCAATTGTTCTTAATAGAGACCCCCTAACTTTGGGCCTTCGGGAATTTTCAAAACCTTTATTAGAAATATATGAACAGGGCACCTGGGTGGCTCAGTTGGTTAAGCGACTGCCTTCGGCTCAGGTCATGATCCTGGAGTCCCTGGATCGAGTCCCGCATCGGGCTCCCTGCTCGGCAGGGAGTCTGCTTCGTCCTCTGACCCTATCCCCTCTCATGTGTTCTCTCTCTCTCATTCTCTCTCTCTCAAATAAATAAATAAAATCTTAAAAAAAAAAAAAAAGAAAGAAATATATGAACAATGCCTAGCACCCTTGGGTGTTTTGCAACATTTTTGTTTGTCTTTTGACTCTCTCTTCCCCCAAGGTCCCGGGAAGCTGGGGTAGACGGGGAGCATTTTTTGGAGGCTGGGAAGCCTAGAGGTCAGGGGACCAAGGGGGGGAGCTGCTGTGCTGTAATTCCGGGGTGGGGGGAGCGGCATCCACCACATGGCCTATTCTACCAGACTTAGGGGCCCCGGACACAGCTTAAACCTCAGACCCCAATGACAGCCACACTCGGCTGCAGACCCCAGCTCCACGAGGCGGGTGGTGACTGGTGATCATTTTTGAAAGGCAGGGTGAGTTGGTAGTTACAGAAAGGACAGCGAGTGTTTGTGAAAGTGAGTCTGCTGTCTGGATCATTTACGACTCCCCTGGAGCACCCCTGTTCATCCTCCAGAACCCAGCTGAAGTCTTGTTCACTGAAAATCTTCTCTGAGGCATCTCAACCTCTGTCTTCCCCCCAGAGAAGCCTGGCTCCCTGTGTCACCCTTGCTCCTCTATCTGCAGCTCCTGGAACAATGGACCGCTACGCAGTACTCTGCAAGCACCTACGGTATGCCAGGCACTGAGGAGTATACATGTTGTGCATACTGTTGACAGAAGCATCTCACCATGCCTCGTGACAGTATACGGCTGTCATTCTTCCCCCCCCATTTTACAAGTAGGGAAACTGAGGGTCAAAGAGGTTAAAGTGATTTCTTCCTGGTTCCACAGTTTGAACTGGTATCTGAATTTAGATCTGACTCCAAAACCCAGTTCCTACACCAAACCAACAGTGGCTCCATCCCCCACCCTGCAAGGATTATTTCCATACTCTTAGGTCCTAGGCGCCTTGAGTGAGCTCCGCAAGGCAGGGCCTGTTACTTCCAGGTGGGGGGGTCACTATATATACATGTATACATATATATGGGCATTCACTATACATTCTTTCTGCTTACTAAATGCTTAACAATTTTTATGGCTTAAAGAAAGATGATGGGGGTGGGCGGAGCAGCCCCCAGCCCAGGCGGAGCCCCCTCCGGGCTCAGAGCCCCGGGAGCACTCACCTTTTGATGGCTTTGTAGCAAATGATGACAAGCACAGTGAGAAACACCAGGGAGGCACAACATACCGCAATGATGATCACCAGCCCCGACCACCAGCTTTCCTCAGCGGGGCACGAGGTAGAGTTGGGGGCTGAAAGACATAGTGACAGGCTGAGTCTCCCCTGCATGAGCAGGTGCCGGCCGCGTCAGAGGTGGACTGTTGTGGGTGACACCAAGGGTGGCGGCCTCACCATCATCAGTCCTCCGCCCTCCAGGATGGAGGCTCTCTGACCTCTCCTGCCGTCCCCACCCCCACCCCAGCGGCAGTTGACATCATGGCTGGCCCCCAGCCAGACACGTGCTCTGAGCAGGGGTTAAGCGCTGAGGCCGGGGCCATCCATCCTCCCTTGGCATGAGCTAACTGACAGCAGGGTCAGGTTTAATTTCCCATGAAAAATAACAGAACATCTCATTCTCTCAGTTGAGGCATTAAATCCGCTTCCTCTGAGGGTGGGGGTGGGGAGCAGGGCTCACAGGGCTCACACTGCGGGAGGAAGGAGAGAAAGGGAGGCCCATCAATGTCAGTGTGGAAAGTTGATTTCTTCTAAGAGGCAGGCTGTCTCCCTTCTTGGATTTGGCCCATGCGGTGAGTACCTAACAGCCGCCTCAATTTGCACGGGTGGCCAAAATCTGGAAAAGTGTCACCGACAAAGCATCTGACCCTGGGTGCTGTGGGGCCCCTTGGTCATTACTCAATCCATGGAGTCTCTGAGGGAGCTTGTCCTCCCCCTTGGCACCACTTATGTGGGGCTGATAACGAAGCAGAGGGGTAGATCAGGTTTACAACAAAGCTGGTTCGCTCTCCTGAGAAAAGCAGAGACGTCACACAGCCTCATCCCAGAGGCTCTGAAATGTTCAGACACAACTGGAAAGAAGTGCCCTGAATTGCAAAAGAAATGGGAGGTGGGGGGGAAGGAAAGAGAGAAAGAAGAAGGGAGAAAAGGGAGGGAGGGAAAGAGAGAGGGGGCTGGTGAGGGAGTGAGAGACAGACGGATGGACAGATAGACAGACACTACTAGCTTTGGGCAGGTCTTCAAGACCTGTGACTCTGTGTAAAGGAATCAAAACTAGGCTCTGGGCTCTGAGTCCAATGACTAATAGACACCTTCAGGGACTCCACAGCACATGGGGAATAAGGGAATGATTTCCCAAGGACACCGTGGATGGCTTCATCTCCATCGTCATTCTTACTGTGGACGTTGTTGTTGTCCTAATCATCAAGGTGTAAATCCCATATGGTGACTCTTACCCACTGGAAGTGTGTGGTCCAATCGGCTTTGACAAATACGTTCACCTGCCTAAGCCACAATGCTGTTCAATCCCTGCCCCACAGGCCACCACTATTCTGCTTTTTAAAATCATTGATGAGATTTGCTTGTTCTTGAAAGTTCGCAAATGTAATCATGCATTGTGTGGTTTTTTGTTTTTGTTTTTTTGCTCCTTTCGTTTAGCAAAATGTTCTTGAGATTCATCCACGTTGCTACAAATTTCGGCAGTTCCTTCTTTTTTACTGCTGAGGGGTATTCCATTCTATGAAGAAGCCATAATTCGTTTATCCGTTCACCTGTCGTGGACTCCTAGGCTGTTTCCAGGGTTTGACTTTTGTGGATAAAGTTGCTAGAAGCATTTGCGTGCGTGGTATAGATATGTTTTTGTGTTTTTCTTGGCTAAACGTCTGGGAGTGGGCTCGTCGGGTCCTAGGGTGTGTGTGTGTGAGTAACTTTATAAGGACTGCCATGCTTGTTTTCCCAAGTGCTTTTTCTCTTGTATATGCCTGCTGGGAACAAGGAAAGAGAAACAAGCTGGGCAGAGGGGTTATAGGTTACTGACTTGTTACCGGACTGTGGCATTTTTGCAGCTGGGCGGGGAGACGCAGGAAGTCATGATTGGCTTTGCAAGGAGCAGGTGCTAAAGCCCCATTAACAAATGCAACGTCCCCAGATGTGGGGCTCAGAACCACACAACCAAGCAGATTCGGAAATGCTCCCTGAGCGATGCCAGGGACAAGGGTGTCACCGAGCCACGGGGCTGCTCTCAGCCAGGGCGAGATCAGGCCTTTAGAAACCCCAACACTGAGAAGATTTAGAATATGAAATTCAAAATAGAAATAAGCTCTAAAATAAGGGAAAGGAGATTGAAGAGAATTCTCTTTTTCCCCATGATGAACGTCTTCAGTATTTTTTTGGTGAAATATCAAACACAAACCTCTCTCTTCCCCCCACCCCCAGAGAAGCCTGACTTCCTCCCCCGACCCAGTTCCTCATTTTGGGGCGTCCCTGGCTTAGCCGAGTCTTCCTGGAGTGACCCTGCACAGATCCAGGCCCAATCTTCCCTACAGTGGTCACTGTAGGACAGTGTGAAATGCAACCAGATACATGGGGTCCCAACCCCAAAGGGCTTGTCTCCTTGTTTTCACTGCAAAGGGAAGCAATTTTGGTTTCTGTCAATTCTACCTCAGGCTGTAAAATTTCTGGACTAAGTCCCAAGGGCCATGTCTGCAGCCCAAGGGGACCCTCACACCTGCCCACCAATGGCCCACAGGTCGCTGGGGCTCACATCACCAGTGTGTATCCTCAGCTGGGGGCAGCCCCCCTCTAGAGGGCACTTGGAAATATGGGGAAAGGGGCTGTCTCTGGTTGCCACAGTAAGTGAGCCCAGGAGCTCCCGAAAACAACGACAACCTGGACATTCCTACAAGGTCGAATTGTCCCTCCAAAAATGCCACCAGGGCATTTGTTGAGAAATCCCATCAACTGGAAACAGAAGGATTGTTCCTAAAACTCATCTGCAATTAGACACTCAATTTCAGAGCGTCTCTTGTGATGTTCTTTACATTCATCGGTAATGAGGTGGGGATTTCCTTCTTGCTCACTTTTTTCAGACAAAACTGGCACAGAGAGCAGGGAGTCTGGCTTGAGAGGGTCCTTCTGCTTCGGGCCCCCAATATTATTCAGTGGTGTAGTGCTCAGCACACACCTGTGAGGAAGCTACTCAAGGCAAGAAGTTAATGCATAGGAAAAGAGGGAGGTATTTTGTGAATCTAGTCCAGGGCATAAATCTTGGATTTTGCCAAGAAAACAGCTCTTGTGTTCAAAGAATCCATCCTTATTTATCCTAGCTCCAGTCATTCTTTTTACATGAGGAAGGATCAGGGGCTGTCAGAGCTGGAGGAAGGCTAAGAAGTATCATTTCAGAAAAAGGACAAACAGGGACGCTCGGGATCAAGAAGCATCTTTTGCAGGGGCTAGGGTTGGGACACTGAGCTTTGGGCTGCAGGCCAGGTCTGCTCCTGCCTGAACTTCCTTCCTATTGGTGTGGCCAGTACCCCTTTGCAGATACGATAAGCTTAGCACGTGAGCAGACTGATGGTGCATATTTGAGAAGGTAACATCACATGAAGATGCCCATTCATTTGTTCGTTCGTTCGTTCGTTCCTGCATCCACCAGCCATTTGCTGAGCACCTGCATCCCTGGCATCACGCTAGGAGTTGGGAGTGCAAAGATGGATTCGATAGAAACTGTGCCCAGGTCTGGTACCAGCTGCCCACGGATCATTACCGGGCTGGCCAGAATCTGGTCGACTTGCTCAAGGAGCCAGCAGGCTCCAAGAGACCAGACGTGCAGATTTGCTAATGTGCAAGGGGAAGGTCATTTGTGGCTGGGGGGAGGAGGCCATTCGGTGCTACGGATCAAGGGCGAAGGCAACGCCTGTGAGAGGCAGGTGGTCAGACGGGGAAGGCTGAGGCAAGCAGGGTGTGAAGTCCCAGACAGGAGGCTGCTGGAGCTCCGCCTCCTCTGGCACTCCCCCCCCCCGCCCCCCCCCGCCCCCCCCTTGCTCTGGGCCAAGATTCTGCAAACACCGAAGATAGGCAGGAGCTGTCCTGACCTCTCAGGGGTCGCAACACCCTCTGTCCTGGGACTCAGTAAGGCTCTGTCTGCTGTATTCATTAAACTCTCCTGACGTCTGTAAAGATGATAAAAGTGACAACCAGAGAACGTGATGTGGAACCACCCGGGCTCGGTTTCGCTTTATCAGAGGAGCTGCTTTCTTCCCAGTCAAGAAATGCATCATTTAAACTTCTATTTGGGGGGCCCCAGGTGGCTCAGTCAGTGGGGCGTCCAACTCTTGGTTTCGCCTCAGGTCATGATCTCAGGGTCGTGGGGTGGAGCCCCAATCAGGCTCCCCACTCAGCGTGGAGTCTGCTTAAGACTCTCTCTTCCTCTGCCCCTCCTGCTCACCCTCTCTCTTTAAAATAAATAAATAAATCTTTAAACAAACAAACAAAACCCTTAGATTCAGGACTTTTGCTTCCAGCTAAGATGCAGTAACAGGGCCAGATTTGCTGTCCTCCCCACACCTGAAACATCCACAAAATATACCAAACACATACAACGATGGTTTTCAAAATAGCAGACCTCAAGGCCACAGAAGGCGGGGATCTCTGAAGAACAAGAAACAAAGGAGGGGAGCCCTGGCTGCCCCAGATTACTGCCCGAGAGTTTGCAAAGAGGGGTCCCAGAAGGGAGAAGCCAGTAGGGCCCAGCCAACTGGGTGAAGTTGGGGAGATGGAGCCGAGAGTCCAGGGAGTGAGCAAGCCGGATGAGGTCCCTCCCAAGGCGGGGAAACCAACGCGTATCAGGAGATCCACCAAGGAATGTATAATTACGCAAGTGGCAAATGCTAGAAAAGAGATGAAAAAGAGGTCAAGATGCTCCCACATCTTGTGGAAGTGTCTGGAAAAGGAGCAGCTGTGGACAGGGGAGCTGTGAATGTGCCCACGTGAACCGTATCAAGGAGCCTGAGCAGACCCACGGGATTCCTGTGGGCTGGTGGTCCGGTGCCCCAGGGAGCTGTGTGACGTCAGGCAGGCCACCCTCTGCTCCCTGCTCCTGGCAGCCCCGCTCCTGGCCCATCAGAGGGTCACAGCCACGGAGCGCAGGCGTGTGGAGGGCCCCCTGCGCGGCGCCCAGCTTCCTTCAAGGGGCTGATGCCCATGAAGGTGCTTCCCGACCAGAGGAGCCATTCAGCCTTGCCTGTGGGAAACCGGTCAGAAGCTGGCCTGGGCCTGGTGACATTGCCAGGTTCGCGCCACTGTTGTGTGTGAAGCACCGCCCCCGGGGTCTCACAGCCCTGCTCCCAGGGATGCCTCCTGGCACAGCTGGCCCTTAAGGTGTGGGGCGTCCCTTTCTGTACCATGTCCTCCCCCCCACAGGAAGGGTCCCGAGGACACCGTCCGGCTGTCTGGGAAGAGTGCGCCCCAGGTTGCTGAAGCTCTGAAGAATGTTTGCGAGCCATTCACTCTTGGCCCCTGCCTCAGCCTGCTCACCTCAAGCACCGCGGGTCCACGGGGCTCCTGAGGACGGTGAGGTCCAGGAGCTTTGCTAAAACATTTGTGCGGCGACAGAACCTGTTTCATAGGCCCTTTGGTCAAAGAAGGGGGGGCTGGGCTCAGAGGAGGGGGGGAGTGGAGGAGCAGACTTGTGTTCCCCCCCATCTCAGCCCTGCCTTATGCCCTGCCCCTGGGACCCAGAAGGACACAGGTTCTCAGAAGTTCCTTCACAGTTGATGGCCCTTTCCCTGTTTCTGCCTTGGTGTCCCCAGCCCCACTGCGGAAGGAGGGGTGTGGGGCAGCCTCCTCCCCCGCCCCCACACAGAGCCCATTGTTTCCGGAACACAAGGGGCCGACTCAGCCCACTGCCATCCATTCATGGGCACAGGGTGTCCACGGGGAGGTCAGTGCCAGGGGCGTCCGCCTTCCCCTGTGGGGCCGCTTGGGGCTGGGGCCGCTCACTCATCTCCCACCCCGAAGGGGCCAGGGTGTGTGGCCCGACTTTACAACCACAAATACGAGATCAGACCCTGGCACTCTATGCAAATCTCTGAAATAAGCCCCCATTTCTAGAGAAAAAAGTCTCCTTTGGTGCTGCGCCCGATGAAAACAGTGAGCACGTGCATTTCCAACCCTTGTCCGCCGATGGGAATCTGGCTCGGGCTTTGGGTTCAGGACAGAATCCCCCTCTGTGATAAGTCTTCCCAATTCCGCCCCCCACCAGGGGCCAGAGGTTCCTCTGTGTCCCCCCACTCCCCGCAGGGCTCAGGCTTTGGGGAGGCGCGTCCAGCCCAGGAGGTGGGTTTTCAGTGGTGTTCAGCCAGGCCTGGTTGGGCCAATCCTTCTGCCCCTAATTCGTTCAGAGGTGGGCACATCATGAAGACCTGGCCAATGACACATGAGGGAAAGACGGCTGGGAGCTTCCAGAACGGTCTCCTTTCTATTAAGGGAGAAGCATGGAAATAGGAAGGCTCTTTTCCTCGCGGACAGTGCCATGTCCTTTTTTCACCCTCAACAGAGAAGCTTTGGGGGCGGAGGGTGCTGGGGTGCAGGGTGGGTGGGTTGCAGTGTGGACGAGGGCAGCCATGGCAGTTTCAAGGGGCAACTTGTGAGCAAAGACTGGGATCTGATAAGGGGGTTCATCACGCAGGTGCCTGGAGGAAGAGCTAAAGCAAAGGCCCTGAGGCCAGCGGGGATGTGGCGTGTCTGGGGAGCAGCTAGGAGGCCCGTGTGACCGGGATGAAGCAGGCAGGGGAAAGACAGGGGAGATGAGAAAGCTTTGGGCTTTTACACTGAGAAATGAGGTGCCGTGGTGGGTCTGGAGGGGGAGCGGTCAGGTCTGACTTCACATTGGCTCAATCACTCTGTTTAGAGTAGACTCTGTGTGTGTGTGTGTGTGTCAGGGTCGGGGAGTATAGGAAGCTGGGGGGGTCATTGCCAATAGCCCGAGACAGACAGCATGGTGGCTCTGGTGGGGCTCAGCAGCGGAGGTGGGGGAAAAAGGGTGGATTCAGGATACGTCTGGAAGGTCAAGTTCATGGAAGTGTGGGTGTGTGTGCCTGAGAGTCAGAGAAGAGTTGCAGGTGACTCTGAGCAAGTGGAAGGAGGGAGCTGCCATCAACAATGGGGAAGGCCGGGGCTGGGCAAGCTTGCTGGGTGTGCAGGTGGGGAGCCAAGTCTGGCAATCCCATCACACCCCATGAGAGACGGCGAGCAAGCAGCTGGATCTAGATTCTGAATTCAGAAGCAAGCGCTCAGCTGTAGCTATCAGCACCCGGGCCCGAGATCATCGAGTGCGAGAGCGCAGACAGAGCAGAGCAGAGGGTCAGGCCTGAGCCCTGAGATGCCTCCATGTGAAGAGACCAAGGAGAGAGGAGGCCAGTGAAGGCAGAGGGGGGCCAGGCCATGTGGAGTCCTGCGGCCAAGTCAGGGAAGGACACAGAAGAGGAGGCCGGTCACCGTGACCAGCGCAGGGACAGTTTTGGGGGAATGGTGGAGGAAGCCTGATTGGGGCCATTTAAGAGAGAATGTGGGGAGACGAGATGGAAATAGCAAGAATGCACAGCTCGGTGGTGCAGTTTTGTTGCAAAGGGGAGCAGGAACAGGAAGCCATAGCTGGGGGGGTCTGTGGTGGCTGGGGAACGATTGTAAGATGGGAGATAGAGTATGTGTGTGTGCACGCACATGGGCGCGTGCTGGGTGTGACCCAGGAGAGGGGATGGGCCCCCGTGCGCAGGTGGGTACTCCCACCCCGATATGTAGGAAAGGTGACAGGGGGGTTCAGTGGCTGCTTCCTTCCTTCCAATGGTTTCAGTTGTCTCAGCGAAGTGGGAAGCGAGGTCAGCAGCTGAGCAAGGATGGGGGAGGTGTCGGGCGTCCGGTGGGGCAGGAAACCCAAAGTGGGTCCGGTCCAGGGCAGGCCGTTTCACCCCACATACCTTCACCCCATGCCCAGGACGGCGGGGGGCAGACCGGTTTTCCCCACGGTGTCGGAAGGGAGCATGCGGTCAGGGGGCTGAGGGTGCACCCAGGGGTGAATGCAGTGCTGGACCAGGAGGGGGAAACGGTTCATGAAGGTGCCCGATCTCACTGGGGCAGGTGGTGGAGCTGGGATTTGAACCCAGACGTCTGGCTCCAGGGCCAAGCTGCAGCCGTCATCCAGACAGAAAGAAGCAAGCAAATCCAGACGCAACTACAAAGTGCTGAAAGATACACTTTGGACAAAATGAGACACAGTCGCATGGAGGGATCGAGGCCGTGTGTGGAAAGGGGACATCGGTGTCACCCTGAGCATCAGGGGAGCCTCTTTGAAGAGGTGATATTTAGGTTGAGCCCTACAGGGTGAGGGAGAGGGGCAGCCCTATGGAAAGGTCCCATGTGGGTTGGTCTAGGTCAGCAGGGGAAGAAGCAGAGGGCACGGGTGGCTGGCACCCAAGCCTCTCTACTCCCCCCAACCCCAGTTGGTGTCTGGGACCTCCCTGCTGACGCCCTGGTGAGGGGCTCCATGCCCTTCCATCTGTGACTCCCAGCCTGTTGCCCGAGCTCCACGGGACACTCACTTCTCTGATTTATTTATTCCTGCCTGGTGTCCTGGGCACGGTGCCCAGCGTGGTGGCAGTGGGGCTGCTTATCATCAAGGACGCTGTTCTCAGGCCCGGCTCCTGAGGGGGGCATTAAAAAAAACCCCAATACATTATTAATAATTGTCTCCATCATTCCCGTGCCTAATTAGGAAAGGAAAATTATGAATTGGGTTTCAGTCTCCATGGTGGGGGCAGCCCCGGCTTTTCCTGATGCAAGGGAAAGATCTGGGCGGAGGCCCGGGCAGGAGGGAACCGCAGGCCGTTGCCTGCTGCAATTATTTATGCTTCTGGTGGCGACTGCAGAACACGCCTCCCCTTGTTCCTCGCCCAAACAGCCCTCTTTGTGAGGCTCCTTAAGGCTAGGACTTGTTACTCAACAGCATTCCTCCCTCTCCGAAGCTGCAATCCATCCTTTCTCTGTTCCCTGCACCGGGGACTCTCCCCAGATCCCCTGAGCCTTCTGTGCCCACCCAGGGCTCCAGATGCCCTGCTGCCCAGAAAGTCTGCACTTGTCAGCTTCAGCACAGGGCACAAGTGACGGGATGGTGCCACATCGGGAAAGCCCTGAGTGACCACTTGAGCCCACCCTCACGGCCCCGAGTCCTCCTCGTTCGTGTGCTAAGCCATTCACTCACCCATATCTGCTAAGAGCCTACTCTGTGCCGCGCGTGCCCTGCGCTAGGTCCCGGGGATATGAGGGTCAGCGAAACAGACAGGGACCCTGCCCTCATGATGCTTACAGTCCACTGGAGAATGGACACCAATTCAGCAAGCACCAGACAAATGCCTACTGACTCCTGTCTCCCCGAGACACTTAGTTGTGCATGTGCCTTAGGTACCAACAGCAGGAAACCAAAAAGCAAAACACACTAATGCCCCAAACATGGGAGCCCACGTTGCTTGACCGAGGATAATGAGCTTATCTTTGTTTGTGAGAGACTCATGACCTTGGGATGGGAAAATGCTCCCAAGAGTATATATTAAATGCTCAGCAGAGCCCCGGTACCTAGTTGATACTGAATAGATGTTGAATTGCTTTCTTCCCTTCCAGAGGGCACTTAATACATGAGGGGGCCTCACGAATGCCTATCAGGTAGAATCTGCTCTGTCTGAACAGTTGTAATCATGTTGAACAGGGATTCACGATCAACTGGGACCAATGGTCGACAAACTCTGATCCCTAGGCCAAATCTGGCCCGCCACCTGTTTTTGTGAATAAAATTTTATTGGAATACCCATTTGTTCATATATGGTCATGGCTGCTTTCTGGCTGCATCTGCCAGGCTGCGTAACTGCATCAGAGATAGAATGGGCCCCACAAAGCCTGAACTGTTTACTATCTGGCTTTGGACAGAAAGAGTTTGTCTATCCCTACCTCACTTGGGGTGGTCTTAACCTGAGATGTTAGGCAAGCTTAGGAGAGTGATCTGAGAGCATCCTGAAATTATACCCTAAATTTCCATTTTGCAAGTAAACATTCCATTCCTTCTATATTATTTCTCAGATGGGCGCCTCACTCCAAATGTCACACCAATGCCTTGGTGGGAGGTCTCTAGGCATGGGGCTCAGGCTCTGTCCAGTCTGAGAACTTTAACAATGACAGTGTGATGACGCAGCAAAAGCACAGAGGATAGACAGACCCGAGTCTGGACCTTGCCTTGTGCACACCACACGTGCTAAGTGACCCTAGACAGAGCACTGAAATGATACAAACTCCTCATCCATTCCCTGGAACATTGGTGGAGAGGATCAACCACGGTAACATGTCAAATATCATCCTGGGGGTCACCACAAGAATGTGTTCAGTGGTTCTCCCAACGGCAGAGGCAATGCCATTTGGGCTAGACCTAGGACTGACATCTCTAGGAACTGTCTACACTCTTTAACTGCCCGACAACAGAACAGGCTGGTTTCTAAGGCAGGTACAGCCCGCCACTTTGGTGCCAGTCTCCAAGGCTCTGTCTGGCTCCCAATCTGATGAGAAGTTTACCGTCAGCTTAGCTGTGAGGGAGGATAGGCAGCTCTGTCCCATCCCTTGTCTGGCAGTTTTAAGCACACCGGAGAGCCATCAACCCCTCCTCTCTCCCCGTGATCCCTCCTGGTACATCCTGGGGTCTTTTTGTTTGTTTGGCACTCAGACAGCAGCTTCTGCAGCCATCCAACTCAGTCCTGGCTATGGAGTTGCACCCTATAAGGTGGGGGGCTTCCCACCTGTGCTGGGGTGCAGGGGACATGCAGCTACAATGTCGACTTTCTCGGGCACCTAGAGCCCTTCTTTGCAAGATTGCCCTCCGGCTGCTCAAGTGGATACGCATGAGGCGGGGAGCCTGGAAACTGACTCCCCCACACCTCGGAGAGTCCATGAGCAGTGACTGACAGGGGCCAGGTGGGACAGTCTAGCCCCTGTTGCCAGCCGGGAGCAATAGTAGGACATAAGGAATCCTCCAGAGTCCCCCCACAGGATCGGGCTCAGGCCTCCTGGACTCTCACTTTTCTTCTTCCCTTCCCTGTCCCACCCTCCAGTCTCCCCTGGGCACACTTCCTTTAAGAATCCTTGTCTCTGACTCTGAGGACAGGTTCCATGGCAGGAACCCCAGACATCAGGTCGCCAAGGTGTGGAAAGTTCCTGGCCTGCCTTCTCAAGCATCAGATAGATGACATCACCTCCCAACAAGATTCATGTGAGCTTCTTATGTTCCAGATTCCTTCCCAGAATCATCCTTTGCTGGTTGTCTGGACAGAGCCTAAGTCCTGTTTCAAGGTCCCTGTTGGCTTAAGCTATGAATGATTTTTGTCCAGGTTGTGAACACAAAGGGCTGGTGACACAGCTGAGAAAAATCAGTACTGCTTTGTTGCTCTTTGTGTTAAAAAAAAAAAAAAAAAAGGAATGTCTGAAATGTCAGTGGCTTTGGGAAAAAAACCATAGTATTAAAGAGGAAAAAAAAAACCAAACCATGCTAATGGTCCACGGCTGCACTCTGATATAATATATATAGAACATGTGACTACTTAAATTTAAATTAATTAAAACAAAATTAATTAAAAATCCAATAGCCACATGTGGCCAATGGCTACCATATCAGATATCACAGACAGATCATTTCCAGCACTGCAGGAAGTTTTCTTGGATGGCGCTGGCCCAGGGCCCTGAGAGGTGAGCTGCTCTTCTTCCCTTTCCAAAAAGGCAGCAAGAGCTGTTCCCTGCCCCTCTGAATGGCTGTTTCCAAAGCACCTTCTTCTTCTTCTTTTATTTTTTTAAGATTTATTTATTTACTTGAGTGGGGGAGGGGCGGAGGGAGAGGGAGAGAGAATCTCAAGCAGACTCAGCACGGAGCGCTGAGGCAGACGACGCGGGGCTTGATCCCCTGACCCTGAGATCAGGACCTGAGCTGAAACCAAGAGTCAGACGCTTGACCCACTTCTTTTATTCTCATGTCCCCTCCCGCAGACACCGGCAAGGCGGGGAGTCTTAGTACCGTTTCATAGGTGAGGACACTGAGGATTCCTAAGGGCCAAAGAGGCAAAGTGGCAGAGCTGCTAAAAAGTGACAGAGTCAGGGCTTCCAAAGCCACTGCTGAGACAGTCCCCAAGTGTGTGGGGGCAGATTCTAAGGCCACACTTGGCGCGCACGCTCACTCGTTTAATCGCCACAAGGCTTGGGGAGCAGACGGGGCCTTCTTGGGCAGATAACAAAGCAGAAGGCTGGGGCGGGCTGTGCCCCCGGTGATCAGTGGTGTGGCATTGCCGTGACATGGGGCCAAGTCTGCGGCCGAGAGACCCCGCGGCCACACTCTCCACGGACAACTTCTGGGACACTGGCCTGCCCAAGGGACGGAGCGTGCTGAGACTGGGCAGAAGGTCCCAACTTGGCAACAAGCTCCTGCCTGGGAATTTCCTTCTCTTTCTGGACACGCGGCTCACTCTAAAGAGCCACGCCACCTGGCTTCTGGCATTGTCTTGGACACCCTTTGAACTTTTGCAAGCACTTCATCAATCTGTGCCTCAGGTGGCCATGTGCCAAACGAAAGTGCCGACCTTAGCCTAGAGCAGCAGGGTCCCTCAGCCTCGGCATTACTGACACCCGGGACTGGATCGTGCCCACGGTGGGCAGCCGCCCTGTGCGCTGTGGGATGTTTGGCCGCATCCTTGGCTTCTACCCATTAGATGCCAGGAGCTCTCCTCTCCCAACTGTGATGCCCAAATGTTCCCCGGGGGAACACAATCTCCCGGTTGAAACCCGGAGGCCTGGAAGGTCTCCAGGCCTCTTCCCTGGCTCCTATGCTTGGTGCAGAGACGGATGCCTCCCGCAGGGGCCCGGTCAGCAGCGCAGACCTGACTCAGCCTCCCAGAGTGCACCTCGCCATGCCGGGCCAGCGATGCGAGGAGTTAAGCCGGACGGCCTTCCAGCTGGAGCCTACGACTCCGAGCCAGTTGCCTCCACGATGACCTCCCGCTACTCAGAGTCTCCACAGCGGAACTGCCTGGAACAGGGTCCAAAAAGAGTGGCATGCCTTATTTTCCAAGGCATCCATAATCCTCTCCGCCAAGACAGGAGACAATGTGCCTTTGCCACCCACAGGCCAGTTCATTCTACATCCGAGAACAAGGAGCCCATTTACTCTCCGGAGGGGCAGGGGGCAGGCCCCCAGCTCTTCCAGGAAATGGTGGCCTTTGACCTGGGTGGCTGGCAAGGGTGACACAGAACCTTGGGAGCTGGGAATAGGAGCAGCTCAGTTGCCTTGTTTTCTCTGGTGGAAGAAGGGACCATACACCAGAGGATGTTCCTCCCGGACCCGCCTGGCTGAACTTCATCATCTCTCCCAGGGGGAAGGCGCACCCACAGGGCTCCTTCTCAAAGGCCACTGGAACCCACTCTCACCAAACTAGAGGGATGACCCTACCCTCTTTCCTCTTTTCCCTTGATAAATGGAAAGCACTTTGGAGCATGGCTTCTCTGACCTGTTCCACATCTGAATGGAGGATGCCAAACGTCATGATGCGTTATACCCCATAATGCGAACCTGGAACATCCTTGCCATTGTAAAAAAGACGCGACAATCGACACCTACATGGTCAGGCCGCTATCACCGCTGTTCATGCCAAACGCCAAACCTCTGGCCTGGGCCTGCCAGGCTGCTTCTGAGCCTTGACTAGTGTTTGTTATTTGTCATCTCCTGGGAGACAAGCAATTGCCTAAGGTTTCAGAAAACTGGAGGGATATCTTTATATTTTCAAATTATTTCAAGAGCTTAATAAGAATATAATGGTAATAACAGGAGCCCTCCCCCTTGCTAAGCAACCGTTCAGCCACCCTGCGTGCATGCATACTACCTGATTTAAGTCTCCTGATCCATTAGGAGACGTGGGTGTCTCTGTCCCCATTTACAGAAGTAGGGACAGACTGTTAGGGAAAGTCAACAGAGAACCCAGCATTCCAGGACAATCTGATGCCGAAGTCCATCTTTCTACCGTATCCTCTTGCAAATCTGGCAAAGACCAGATTTTTCTGCCAGAGCACCTTGGTCCAGATGAAAGAGCAGGTTTTAACATTGCCTGGACAGGCTGTGACCTCTGCCCTGTGGCTTCCATGACGGTGTCCCTAGTCATACTCCCAGCCTTCTTCAGCCCCTTGCTTACTCCTCTTGAGGCCAGAGGGCAGGACTTACTTAGTGAAAGAATTTGGCGGGAGACCTAGGAGCACCAGGTTTGCTTCATGCCCACCTTGGACCCCAGGGGTGATGAGAAAGGGAAGAAAAATTCCCCACAAGGGAGAAATGAGAGAGTAACTTTTTATATCACATACAGGATAAATTCTCCCCTCCTTTAATTCCTTATAGTCATGAGCTCCCTGGGCATATTGTTCTAAAATCCAATGGACATGGAGCATCTCAAGAACCCTGACGCTGCCACCTGCTCTTTATTTTTCCTGACAGCTGGCCAGACAGGTCACCATAATCAACCGTCCCATCATCTTCCTTTGACAGGGACATTAATGGGGCCTTGGAGGTGAAGACTGCCTCATCCAGACAGGGCGAAGTCTCAAAAGCTCTTCTGATGCAGACACTCCCCAATTCTGGGGAATCTTCCAAAACGTAAAATATGATCCATGACCCTGAACGTTCTCGAGACATCCAGAAATCGGTGAGGGGCAAGGAGACCCAGGGGTTAGCCCAGGGACCCAGTTCCCCTCCCCAGAGGCCACCACTACTGAAACCAATTTCTGATGTATCCTTTTTTTTTTTTTAAGATTTTATTTATTTATTTGAGATAGAATGAGAGAGAGAGAGAGAGCACATGAGAGGGGGGAGGGTCAGAGGGAGAAGCAGACTCCCCGCTGAGCAGGGAGCCTGATGCGGGACTCGATCCCGGGACTCCAGGATCATGACCTGAGCCGAAGGCAATCGCTTAACCAACTGAGCCACCCAGGCGCCCCCAGTTTCTGATGTATCCTTGAGAGAGCGGGCCTATGTGAATTTTCATATATTCCAAGTGAGAGCCCCTTTAATACCCCCCCACCCCCAGAATTCATACATTAAACTTAACCCCTAAGGTGATGAGGAAGTGGGGTCTTTGAGACATGTTTAGGTCATGAGGGTGGGGCTCCCATGAAAGGGATTGGTGACCTCATAAAAGAGACCTCAGAGAGGTCTCTGCCCTTCTGCCGTGTGAGGACACAGCAAGAAGGGACTATCTATGAAGCAGGAAAGGGGCCATCCAGACACCAAATCTGCCTGGACCTTGATCTTGCACTTCCTGGCCTCCAGATCTGGAAGAATTAAATTTCTGTTGTTTATAAGCCCCCCAGTCTATGATATTTTGTTATAGCAACCCTCCTAGGCTAAGACAAACATCTCCCCCCACACACATCGGGGTTGCTGGCTTTGGTGACATAGAATATACATTCCACTTAATATATTTTGGCAAAGCTTTCGCATCGGTATGAACTGAGCTGCTTTTTTTTTTTTTTAAAGAGAGGAATGGAGTGCCACTATATGGCTGTGTCGTGATTTATCGAACCAGCTCAGGAGACACTGCTTTTCAAATGCAAGGACCTCAACTTTTGATTTGTCATTTTTAAACCCTAAAGGTAGTTTGCCGCCCAAAGTAATTTGGTGGCAAAACCTGAGCGGCGAGCAAGTGGGGTTGTCGATGGTCTTCATGGGATATGGTCTCATTTAGTGTGATGCCCACACATCTCACTGCAGAAACATCTCTGGGCGCTGGGCTGCTGGCCCTGTTAATCGGCAGTATATACGCGACACTGCTTTTCCAAAATCAGAAGCATTTGAAAAATGCCCATTTGCAGGGATGAGAAGTGGGCATTTGCTGCAGGTTTCTTGGGGGCAATGCAAGGAAGGGACTACCAAGCAAAGCAGAGAAGAGAAACCATCTCCAGTCCTCCAGGCACCCTGTCCTCCTCCCCTGCCCCCAAAGGCCACCCTCTCAGCTCCTCCCCTCCCGGACCCGACACTGCCCCAGACTCTCCCTGTCACCTTGAAGAATACCACTCTGAGTCTGGTTCAGCCTTCCCTTTCAACAGCATTTCAAGATGCTGATTTTTAAAAGAGAATACAGGAATCAGGATTTTCAAAATGTGAAGTATCTTTGATGGATAAATACTGTTTCTTTCTTTTTCTTTTCAAACACTGGTTGTGGCCACGGCCCACTGGTGTGGCATCCACTGTGGCTGCCATTCCCATACCTCCAGCGGGGGGCGGGCAGCGACCCGGGCGAGGGATCAGCTTTCATCTATCTCTTGGGGAATAAAGGAGGAAAAGGAAGCTGTCATCTAGAAAAATGGGAAGAAAAGCACATGCAGTGTTCTTAGGTCCCAAGTTTGCAGTTGGCCTTGACCCGGCCTACCTTAGCTTCTTACCTGAGGGTAGTGGGGGCAAAGGTCCTGCAGCTGCGGGCCCCCGGCCCCCGTCTCTATCCATACTCTTTCCCCAGAAGATCTCTCCAGTCCTCTGGCTTCAAAGACCAGCCAGATGCCAAGAGCTCCCATATTTAGAGCTTTAGTTCCAGTACCTCCCCCAAGCTGCTGATTCGTACATTCAACCGTGACTCAGTGTCTCCACCGGGACCGTCCACAGGCTGGCTCAGACTCACGTGCCTCAAATGGAACGCCTCATTTTTCACCCCTCAACCTCCTCCCCTCCCCATCACCCATGTACCCAGCGGCTCAACGCAGAGACGAGGGGGTCCTTCCCGACAACCTCCCCTCTGTCCAAGCAAATGGGTCTCATCAGTTCTGCCTTCAGATTTGGTCTCTGCCCGCCGCCCCCCGCCCCCCCGCCATCCCTTCCTCTCCCTTCCCTTGTACCCTTGACAGGAGCCTCCTGGCTGCCCCCTCCCTGCCCCTAATCCATTCTCCACACAGCCACCACCAGAAGGTTCCTTGGAAAACGTAAATCAGATCATATTATACTCCTGTCGACCCCCTTCACCGGTGTCTTACCAAATGTAGAATAAAATCCCATTTTTTCACCACGGTCTTTGCTAAACTTCGCTCCCCGTTTTGGCCGGTTCAAACCCTTGTAGGGAAGAATCTAGAAGCTTTCCAGGCAGTGACAGAACTGCCAGGGCCAGCACTTAGTGGGACACCTTCCAAGGGGAGGATGGATACGTTGTGGGATGTGTGTTAGAAAGGAAGGAAGGAAAAAAAAGCAAGCAAGATAGGAATTAGTCCTCCTTCTTCAGTGTCTGCACCTCCAAGGCAGTGGCCGCTTTGGAAACTGTCAGCCTGGGCTCGAGCTCCTGCTGGGCGTCCGGGGAAGAGGAGCCGCGAGTGGACACGTCAGAGCCGGCTAATCCCACAGGGCTTTAAGTGGCCGGCGGAAAGCATCTCAGAGTTGAGTAAGGAGATGAACTGCTCTGCTGGTTATAAGGCCCCCCCCCCCACTGTTCTCTGAGATGAGACTTAAATCCTTTGTGTATTTCTGACTGTGCAGGAATGCAGGGTTCCAGCCTGGAGGCGGAGGGTGGGCGGAGGGGTGGGGAGGAGCAGCGGGGCTCTGCAAACTAGCCCTGGTGACCCAACCTCCTCCTCCATAGGATGCCCTTCCAGCTCTCCAGGGCACGTCAGGGCGCCGGGCTCTGGCTTGGTGGGAGCAGGAGTTCAGCGGAAATGGGGCAAGGAGGGAAGGAAAAGGGAGAGAAGCTGACATCTCGAAAGCAGGATGATGAAATCTGGTAGGTCTTTATAGCAACGGATGGTGCCATAGTGGGGCCAAGAAACTGAGAGCACATTGTGCTGTATCTAGCTGGACGGAGGCTCTCCTGGCTTCTAAGAGGGATGTGCAGTAGCCTGCTGTCGCCCCCTCCCCTGCAGGTCACTGGTGCAGTCAGGGGTCAATGACTCACTGATACAGAGGCATCAAAGGCTGCCCCTTGCCTCCAGGCTTCCTCATTGGAGCTGTTCACAATCCAGCACTCCCTATGGGCTCTCCTGAAGCTAGCTTCCAGGTGAAGCCATACCTTTCCTGGACTCCTTCCCCTTTCCTGTCCTGCTTCCCTCACTTTCCTTCCACTTCCTCCTGAAAGCACTCCTGGCATAATAACACACACCTGAATCCTTGCCTCAGGCTCTGCTTCCAGGGTACCGGGGCTAAGACAGGATGACTAAGGAAAATCAAGAAAAACGCAAAGTCTGTCAAGATACAACCCAATAAAGTACCTGACCTCATAAGACTATGTGTTAAAGTTCAATTTCACGTATCAACATTTGAAAGCATTGAGTAGAACAAGAGCCCTGTCCTCCGGCCAACCAGGGTCAACAGCCATGACTAGAGTCCTTGGGTCAATTCAACACACCCAAATTTACTGAGTGTTCTGTGAGCAAGAGAGCATGCGGTAGGCTCCCTGGGGTGGATGCAGGGATGGAGTGGACCCATTCTCTGCCTCCCAGGGGCCTGCAAGTTAGTGGGTCCCCAAAGACTACTAGTCATTCCGCGATGCGAAGCACGAGCCCTCTGAGGATTGGACCAGGTCTTAGATATTTTGCTTTTCCGTTGTTGGCAAGGTGTTTTCTAAGTGCCTTATAAATGAATGTGGACTAGCCCAACGACATCGTACAAGAGTGAAACAGAATCATCCAGAGAGACAGTAAGTGTTTTCCACTGTAGCAAGGCGGGTCACTGAGTTTTCCAAAAATGGAAAGAATCTGCTCTCCTCAGGACATCAGGTTAGGACTTGAAACCTGGCTGGTTTGAAACAAGGCTTAATGGCTAAGCAGATTCTCAGCAGGGGCTCTATCAGTAGAAAGGGGAGAGACTTCATGGTGTAGAACCGTCCCTTGCATGACATTCATCACCCCCGACCCTTGTCCACTCAATGCAGCAAGCACCCACCCCCCCAAGTCACTCTGGCAACAAAATATAAATACCCCCACATTTCCAAATGTACTCTAGGGGCTGTTTTTACCCTGATTCAGAACCACTGGTAGGATAAAAGTCAGCTCAAGGTGAGAGAGAGAGAAAGAGTGTGTGAATCAGACCGATGCCATCTCGAACAATGCAACAAACGTGCATAACAGCTCTGAGACCTGAAGTCTTGAGGGAGCCCTCCCCTCATCCTTTCCTTCTGTTTCCCTGCAGTATGTGTGTGTGTGTGTGTGTGTGTGTTGGATGCAGGAGATTCATCTGACCTTGGAAAAGTATGAACCTGGAGGATGAGGGAAAAGGCCTGAAGGGGAGGAGGAGGAAGGAAAGGAATTAAAACACTCCCTGGGTATTCAAAGTAACTCTGCGTTTCCAGCACAGAGTTTAGAATCTCTTCAAGCCAGTCATTCCCCTGGTGCAGGGGACAGAGTAAGAAGGGAAGCAGTTGCTATTTCCCCCAGCAGCCTAACACGCCAACTGCAGCGCCATTCATACTCTCAACTTCCACACGTCGGGGAGGGGAAACCTTCCTGGAGGAGGAGTGACCAAGAAGAAGGACTAAGTGTCACCACCCTGCTCTGAGGTCACCAGAGGCCCCAGTGTGAACACACAGTCTGGAAGCTTCCCAGAGAGACTGGTCCAAGCCACCTTGAACTTCTACTGAGTTCCTTCTCCAGAGGCCAAAGGGCGAAGGGCAGCAGAGAGGTAACTGCAGGTCATGACCAGTCTTGATGAGCTGCAGGAAGGGCCACGCTGCAGGACAAACAGACACCATCCCCATTTGCAACCTAACCATATTCAGAGGGAGAAATGGGACAGAGAGGCAGCCTAAGTCAATCCCCATAAACTGATGTGTGATGGGGAACAAAGCAAGGCCAACGTCTTGGTGCCATCTTGGAAAGAGATGGTTGCCACAGCCAACCAAACAGACACACAAATGTGCAGTGGACCCAGCCTCCTTCCCATCTCTGTAAGAGTAATGGTCTGCAGACACCACCTAGGTTGCTTAACCCAGCTGCTCAAAAACCTTCAGCTATTCTAGAATCGAATCACATCCAAACTCTTTGGGCCATCCATGCTGAGACACTTCCACTCCCGTCACCCTCCCTGGTATCCTACACTCCTGAAAAGGAGAACCGCAGGTTCCCAAAGGCCTCAGACCTTCCTGACTCCTTGCCTTTGCTCAGGCCATTCCTTCCCCTTTCATCCACCTTTATATCCTTCCTCGCATCTGCTCTTCAAAATCCCAACTGCTCTCTGAGACAGTTCAATGCCACCTCCTCCAAGCAGTCATCCCTGATGGCTCAGGGCTCACTGTCTCTATGCTCCTGCAGCACTTTGTACCCATTGCACTCTGTGCTGGATGACAACTTCTCATTCCCCCTCCCCTGACCAGTGAGCTCAGCCAGAGCCCAGAACAGTTCTTACTCATCTCAGGGTGGCACAAGCCAGAGCCCAGGACATAGGAAGTGCTCAGTTCACACTAGCTGGGTAAATCAGCGTCCTTACTCAGCAGATGATCCCAGGGCCACCAAACTCTTGGCAGATACTGGTTGGCATCAACTCTTCTTCGGACCTCCTCCCTTGACTCCTTGCTTTCCTTCCCTATCCTCCTCCATCCCGTCCTGCTGGCTCTCCACTGTCCCAGTCTTGGCCCCTGTCTTCTATGATCTGGACAACTGCCGTAGCTTCCTGACCAGTCTTCCCCACAAGACTCTTGCTCCTTCAACCCATTCTCCTCTCAGCCACCAGTGACTGTCTTAAGAACTAAATCTGTTTGTGCCCCTCTGTGACCCAAGCCTCTTCAATGGCTCTCCACGGCACTCTGGGGGGGAAAATCTAGCTCTGTACTATGGAAAGTGTGGTTTATAAGGCCCTGTGCGATTTGGTACTGCCCTCCCCATGCTCCCCCTTGATCACTGTGCCCAGCAAGCTGTCCCACCACAGGGTCTTTGTACGTGCTGTACCTTCTGCATGGTATGCTCTCCCCAGTCTGCACAAGGCTCCTCCTTCAAGTATCAGGCAGCCTCAAAGGCCTTCCTTGGCCACGCTGTCCAAGGCAGAGCCCTCCCTGTAGCTTCCTGTTCTGCTTGGAACCACGGGTACAGCTCACATCCCCAGCTCCTGCCACAGCATCTGGCCCAGAGTAAGTGTTCAGTAGGTGTTTGTTGAATGAATGAGTGAGTGAGTGAGTGAATGTATGGTCCCCTTGAACACCTGCAGTGGTGACCCCTGGGCATCCTGATTCTAGTTTCATCTGCTTCTTGACTAACAAAGTTAGAAGAGTTTTGTGTTGTGAACTTTTTTTTTTTTTAAGTAGGCTCCACGCCCAGCACGGAGTCTGATGCAAGGCTTGAACGCACGACCTTGAGATCAAGACCTGAGCTGAGATCAAGAGTCAGACGTTTAACCAACTGAGCCACCCAGGCGCCCTTGTGTTGTGAATTTTTTTTTTTTAGCAGAAACCAAGAATGGCTTCTTCCTTCTGAGCATATGTAGCCTCTTTATTGTTCTGTTCATTTGTCAGCATTGACTTACTTTAGAGAAACATCCCCATGTTTCTGACAGACCTCGACTCTCTCCTGGTAGCCACAGGAACAACCTCCCAGGACGGTCCCTCCACAAAGCGCCAGGCCTGGGTGCCAGGATGGAGGCCGCTTTGGGAATGCCAGCCATGTGGCCTTTGGGCTTCCCACCTGGAGGCACCGGGTGGCGGGTCTCCCTTCCCCGCCCAGCAGATGCAGAACTCATGTCTCCTTTTAATTAGACCAAGACCAGGCCACTTGCGAGGCCACTTCATCAGAACCCTGTGGGGATCGGAGTTGTCAGCCAGGGGCTGTCTGGGACATGAGACCAAGTGGCTGTGTCCTGGCTCCAGGCCAGCCCAGCCCCACCATCCCTGGGGCCGCTCCATGGAAGACTCCATTGCGGCCGCTTGCTTTGGACCAGTGGTGGGGTCCTGCCACCCCTCTCTGCTCCTCGTCCTGCCCCCCCAGGACACTGCCCTTCGGGACCTGGCTCATTCCGAGGTGCAATGGGCTCCCACCCGGAATCTGACCATTTTCACCATCCAGTTGGTGCCATCTGCTCCCAGGGGCCATCACCTCTCACCTGGACTGGTCTTCCCGCTTCTGCCCCGACCCCCCACGGTCTGGTCTACACAGCAGCCAGAGTGATCCTGTCAGGAACAAGTCCCGTCACGACCCTCCCTGCGCCCCGCTCACAGTGGGCCCGTAGGACCCATTCTGCTGCTCCCCATGTTCATTTCCTACCCGCCTTCCCTTTACTCCGCTCCAGCCACACAGGCCTGGCTGCCCCTCAACCACCCGGGCAAGGCCCTGACCCGGGTCCCAGCCTGGCTCTGCTCTCCACCTGGGACAGTCCTGGAACAGGCTCCCAGGTGCCAGCGAGCTCTGCTCCCTCTCGGAGCACGAGCCTTTGATCCAATGCCATCCGCTCTTCAGGCTGTCGCCCGGCCCCGCCCCGACTTGCCCTGGTTCAGCCCCACCTCCCTAGCACCTACGATACGGCTCCTTATCAGTGTCCTTGCTCAGCAGATGATCCTGCTTACTTCTCCCTGAACCCTCTCCCCGGCCGGGATGTGCGCTCTGCTTTATTTTGTTCCATGGTGTATCCCAAGCTCCTAGAATGTAGGCATGCTCAAGAAATGTTTGAATATACAAAGGGCCACCTGCCCTGCTATCGCCTTCCCCAGCTTCACCCTCAGAGCCCTGGAAACTCTGCCTCTGGCCCTCCATCAGCGCACATGCCTGTGACAACACACACCTCCCCTGGGGGCCCTTGGTTGCTCCCAGCCCCGTGCAGCTGGCTCCTACTCCGGGAGGCCAGCTCTGCCTCCTCCTTGCGGACCCCCTCGAGGATACTCATTTATATCCCCACCTGCCTTCCCGCGGTCCCTAGGTGGGAGCCACCTGTCCGTTTCAGCTCTAAGTACTTACCCTCCTTCATTCTCCTCTCTGGCAGGCACAGCTAAGTGGATAAGGAAGGTGGCGAGCAGTGTCTGGTTACTAACTCTGTGAACTCTCCCCTGCCCTCGCTGCTTCCTTCTTCCCAGGTCACCTCTCTGGTTTTCCTCTTTCCCTCTTTGTGGCTGCCCTTTCTCAGGATCCTCTTCCTCCTGAACCTCAGGCTCTGTCCTCCCAGAGCACTCTCTCCCTGGGTGATCTCTGGTGGCTTCGGCATCATTGCTGTCACTGTCCCCCCACCCCCCTGAGGGCCAGCTCAGGCCTCTGCCCTCAACCCCAGACCCACACGTCACTTCCAACACTACGTGACAAAATCTGGGTCTTCTGAACCCCTGGAGCCCTCTCCCTCTGTGTCCTGTCTCCACGAGAGCATCTGATCAGACACTGTCATCTGGGAGGCTTCCTTTTCACTCTCTCCTGACAGGAGTTGGTGACTGAGTCCAGAAGGTTCTCTAGCGCATGGCCCCCTTGCTCACAGCACCGCCTGGCCCAGACCACCATTCTCTCCCCTAGTTCACCACCTTCTCCCTGCTGTTTGCCTTCGGTCTCCTGCCACTTAGCCCCTAAGCAGGGCTGTCTGAAGGCAACTTAGCTGGTAGCTCTCCACGCAGACCCTCCGGACACTCTGCACTGCCTGGAGTTCGAGTCCCGGACTCCTGCATGCTGTGCCTTGCCCCTGCTTCTCTAACTCATCTCTCGTGCCCCGCGCACTTGCAGTCCTGGGATGGACAGACTCTCTGTGGCCTCCAATCCTTCGCCCCTGCCGTACTTTCTTCCAGGAGCATGCCCCTCTTCCCCACTTCCACTCCCAGCCTTCAACTTGGAGAATCATTGCCCCTCAGCTCGCCACCCCCACCCCCGCAGGGTACCGGCTCCCGGTCAGACACTTTCCACTCAGCTGACTGGGGATTCTTGGTGCTCCGTTTAGTCTGCAATCCTTGTATCCTGCCTCCCTGAGCAGTCCACACGCATCCCAAACTCCACATGAAGAAAAGCAGAACCCCGATCTTCCCCCATGAGTCTTCCCTATGGGTTCTCCCTGTCTTACCCACTGGGCTGTCCTCGGTCTCTGACCACAATGGAGAGATCTACACATATCTGCTGAATGAGTAAATGTTTGTGAATGGATTACTGCTCTTTAAATATACAAATCAGGTATCTCAATGATAGAACACTCACGAGTGCTGATGTGCTTTCCTGAGTGGGAAAGAGGGGTGTGGACTCTTGGAAGGTGTAGACCCAACTGGGTCTGACCAGGGGGGAGGTCACCCATGGTGATCCCAGTGGAATAAGGTGACAGCCCATAGTCTGTAGCTGGTGTCCTTCTGGGGCACACTGGCTCGGCTGCCAACTGTCAAAGCTGTATCTCTGTCTGGGAAAGTGGATCCCCCACTCCCCTTGGGATCAGCTCTTAACTGTGACCCCGGCTCCCTCAGCCCGCAGATCCGGTCACTCTGCGGGGCTGTCCCACACCACTTCCCAGAGCTCCCCAGCAGGACTGAGCTCCCTCCAGCTGTCCATAGGGATGACTGGCTTGACGTCACACCTTGCCCTGTCTCCCACTCCCCTTCCTTATTGGTGTTTTCTGGGATCAACTCCCAAATAGCCACCTGTCCCTGAATTCTTGTCTCAGTATCTATTTCTGGAGCCCAAACTGAGACATGGTCCCAGATGCTCCCCGGCAAATGGCAGGCTCAAAACTGTGAGTCCCCTACCACGCCCCCTTGCCCCTGCAGAGCTTAAATTCTGTCTTCACCGTCAGTCATGCATTTAGTCAAACACTCAACGCGCACCTTCCATGTGTCAGGCTCTGAGCTGTCTCTGGGGACAAAGATGAATCAATAGTCCTAGTCCTCAGGGATTGGATCAGAAACTGAATAGGTCGGACCGGCTGCTTTGTCCTGGGCACAAGGAGGACATCCTATATGAGTTCTGCAATAATATGAAATCGCTAACATCGACAGGGTGATCGCCCTGGGCTGGCATTGTTCTAAGCACTGATACACAACCCCTCTGACCCGCTCAACAGCCCCATGGGGGAGATGAGGTCCACACCAGGCCAGAGTTGCAGGGTGTCAGAACTAGCTCTTGATCCCAGGGCAACAGGTGGGGGCCTTTCAGCCAGGATCGCGCCCCCCACCCTGCGGGATCCCTTTCCGTCACGGGGTCACCTGCCCTGTTCAGTGGGCTGAGCCTGCACATGGCCTCTGGATTCCTCCCCACAGCCACACTGCGGGAGGAGGCCTCCTCCCCATGAGGAGGAAACTGCGGCTCACACTGCTTCCGAACACCCAGGTTCATGTGAAATGTCCAGAATAGGGACTGTGAGAGGGGCTGTCTTAGGAGGTATGAGGTTCCCTTTTGGGGTGATGAAAATGCTCTGCCATTAGATTCAGGAGTGACAGTTGCACGACACGGTGAATGTACTAAACACAGCACCAAACTGTACACTTCCAAATGGTGAGCTTTATACTACACGGACTTAGAGCACCCAGGAAGTGGGCGGGATGTGCGCTGTGGCCAACATGCATGTTTCCCCGTCTCCACCCCCGTGCTGGGTCCAGACTCCCCCCAGTCCCCAGTGTGACCCTGATCCTGGGGACCTCCCAGCGCCCATGGTGGCACCAAGATGTCACTCACTGGTGTGCAAGTCTTACCGGCCTTTTGGCCCCAAGTGTCTTTGCACATACCTGTTCGTTTTCTGGTGGCACAGACCCCTTCCTGCCCACGCCTCTGGTGACAGCCGAGGGTCTCCGCCTTGGTTTGGGCAAGAATCACCTCCCTCCAGGGTAGGCCAGGGCACTGGTCATTTTTAAAAGTCCCAGGTGATGCCAACACCTCCCAATAGCCAAAGCTCAGGCATCCAACCAGAGGCGCGGGGCTGTGTACGATTCATCTCTGCAGCCCCCGGAACCTGCCAAGGCACAGCCTCTTGGCACATGTTTGCTCAGTAAATCAACAAATAAAGGTTGGTTGAGCAAATTAGAGTCCACATAAATGTGTCATTTTTTATTTGCTGGATACCAGCAAATAAATGGAAGACAAACATCCATTTATTGAATTGGGAGAAGGAAATTCAGTACTTAAAAATAAATAAATAAAATCACTTAAAAGAACGAGCCAGCAGTTGTTAAAGCTCTTCTGGGTATCAGATGCTCAAGTCCAGAGACAAAAATCATGCTCACACACACGCGCACTATGCTCAGTTTAGAGTGGAAGTCGAGGCAGAGCCAGCCCATTTTGTGGATGGGAGAGCTGAGGCCAGCTTGGATAAGAGATTTGCTCAAGCCAGGATTATGTGGATGAGAGACCCTGTTTACTGAGAGTGGGAGTGTACCGGGTGCTAGTCAAGGCCCTCACGTTCTGCTTCTACTCTCACCCCCACCTTCGGAGGACAGCCTCATCCTCTCCCTTTGGCAGATGAGCAAACGGAAGCTCAGAGATGTGCAGTGACCAGCACACAGACGCTAAGGGCCAGAGCTAAGCCCAGCCCCCAGGCCCTCCTGCTCGCAGGCCTGCGAGTGGCTCAAAGATGACAGGACGGAAACTCCGTCCCACAAATGATGAATGTCCAGTACCCCAAGGTCCCAAACCACGGTGACAGTGAAGACCAGCTTCACCAACGCAGCCCACAAAGCAAGACACGTGCCAAGCGACACGGTCTCTCATCAGGTCTCACTCTTGGCCAGGACAGCACCTTCATAAGGAGCAGGTCATGCACTTTCATAAGGAGCCTGGCGCCCTGCAGAGAAGGCCGGTCCCAGGGGTCGGCCTCCCCCTCTGCACCCATCTTCAGCTTTAGGGGCCTGTGAGGGCCTCCACCGCTGCTGACCCCAAACTCCTCACAACCCAGAAGAAAATCCGGGTGGCTTCTTTAATGCGATGAAGTGTTGTTAAACCCTGGATTTGTGCTAAAGCCCTAGAGGTTGTGTCCTTAAAATGGCAGCTGTTGAAACGGTGGGACATCTGAGCCTCTGCTAACCCCTTCACGGCGCCATCCGAGTCTGCCTGATAACCCCACTGGTGAGATCACCGACACCCTGAGGACCAAGGAGAGGAGCAGCGTGGGTTCGTCCCGTGGCTTCTCTGCTCCTTGATCCCACAAAACCCAGCGGCATCGCTGCCTCCTGTCCCTTCCCCACAACCACAGCCACCACTGAGTCCCATCACCCCTGCCTCCAAAACCATCTTAAATCGGACTGGGGCTTGACATCGCCTCCTCTCCCTTGCTCCCACCTCCCCCCCCCCATTCCAGGCCACACCACTGCCCCCCCCCCCCACCATCTGTGGCCTGGACCCAAGTGACTGGTCTCTGTAGTGTGTAAATGAAGCCATGCCCCACCTCTGCTCCAAACCGTCCAGAGGATTCTAGGTGCGCTTAAGAGAAAACCCAACCCCCTTCCCTAGCCTCCGGGGCCCTGCGTGCTGCCTCCCTCTGGGCCTCGCCTCCTCCTGTCCTCCTTCACCCAGTAGCCAGAGCCACCCTGGCCCTTCACACCCGCCCCAAGCGCCGCCCCGCGTGAGGGACTTGCACTTGCTGTCCCCTCCACTGAGAGTGCTCCTCGCCTGGGGTCTTCCTCCCCGCCTGTTTCCCTTCCACCAGCTATCAGCTGAAACATCACCTCCTGTCCCCAGACCACACGATCTAAGTGACCACCCAGTGACGCCCTATCAGATCACAGGATTTTAACGACCTTTGTAGGTCGTTTCCCTCGATTTGTGATGTTTTTGGTTTATTTTCTGTCCCAGCGCCCGCTGCCCTGCTGGAGCCTACACACAGTAAAATGTAAACTCCGTCACTGAAGGGGTCCTTCTGTCAAGTTCACCACTGCATTCCCAGAACCTAGCTCAGGGTCTGGCAATAGCAGGTAGTCAAAATTATTTGCAAACCTCATGGACGAGCGGCTACTGAGGCCCTGCGATATGCCGGGCACGCACTAAGGAACTTTGCTATATCTAGCAAAGGATCTAGGCATTAGCCAATTAATTAATTAATTGCTAAAGATCAAATTTGACACTTAAAAGGGCAGGATGATTGCTATAAAGGAAAAAGAAAGTTCAAAGAGTGTGTGTGTGAAGATGGAGGGTAGCGTGCTTTTAAAATGCAGGCCGATTCTCTGACACTCTATCAAGAGGCGGGAGCTGAGTCCCACTCCCCAAATGTGAGCAGCTTTGGGCCCTTGATTCCAAGGAACAAATGCAGTAGGAGCAATGCTGCATGACCTCCTCAGCCAGGTTCCACCTGCTTCTGAGGCTCGGCACGCGGCCGCCATGCTGCGAGGAAGCCCGAACCACAGGGAGCCAGCACGTGTGTCTGGTGGACACGGCTGGCTGGAGGCCCAACCAACAGCCAGCACCAGCCACCAGACGTGAGCAGGGAAGCCATCATGGGGGTCCAGGCCCAGCCAACTGAGTGCAATCTCAGGAAAGGCCTCCAGTGAGAGCCTCCTGGTGGAGCCCCATCAACCCCCTACCCACGAGAGGAAAGGATAATGCACCTGCTGTTGTTTTCACCACTAATTTTGGGGGCGATTTGTTTCTTAGACAGAGAGAACTCCGAATGGTGGGACCCCTGTGGAAGTCAGGGAGGGTTTTCCTGGAGGATATTCGAGCTGAGATCTGCATGAGTTAAGGTCAACTACTTTGAGGGGCAGTCTGGTGCCAGGAAAGACTCATACATGCAAAGGCTCTGAGACAGAAAGGAGCAAGGCCCATTCAAGGACAGGAGGGGGGACCCCTGATGCTAACTGTCCGTAACGGAGGGGAGGAGGCAGGCAAAGGATGCAGCAGGAAGCAGGAATGACCTCCCCTTCTTACCAGCTGTGCAGCCTGGGACAAGTAACTCACCCTCTCTGAGCCCTAGGCTCCTCACAGAAATTGGGGCTAATACCACTTACTACAGAGAAGAGTGGTTAAGGATTAAATGAGCTGAGGAAAGAAAAGCTTCCACCGCAGTACCAGGATCTAAATATCATTTTCCTTCCAGTGTTCTGGGTGAGTGAAAAAAAACATTCTAGAACTTCCACAGTCCCATTTGTTTCTCTTTGTTAACACTTGGCCCTTGGCACAAGAGATGGGGAGCCAGGTCACCCCACTCTAGCTCCACCACTGCTGGGCGACCTTTGGGGAGTCACTTAACCTCTCTTCTGGTTTTTCTAAGAATAAAACAAATGCAAAAATAAAACCTCTATCAGACTTGACTCCGTAAAGACAGGCACTATGGAGATGCAGGCTCACGCCTCTGTTCTGCCATAGCTATTTTTGGCCCAATCAGCCTCAAAAGCAGGTCTCACAGAGGGGTGTACGTGCTTTTCCTTGAGGGCTGGTACATGTCTCCTTCCACGGCCTCAGCCGTGTCTGAGTCACACGCGGGGACGAGTGGGCATCGCTGACATTTACCAAGCGAGCCCAGGTCCTGAGCTCTGGCGGCTGCCGTGGGCTTTCTGCTCAGGCCCCTTGAGCATGCCTTTGCCAGGATTCACCCCTGCCCACGCCTTCCAGAAATATCTGGACCTGGGGGACCCCGATTAACCGTGAGCCTGGCGAGGGCTGCCCCGAAAGGGGCCCCGGGCGGGGCTCTGAAAACCTTTTCCTTTCTGCTGAAAACCTAGGAGAGCCGGCACATCCTTAAAGAGCCAACTTCATCCTCAAGTTTCTAACCTGATGCTCCTTTGTCAGCAGATAGGTGCCAGGACCGTGTTTAAGTAACTCCCAACCTGGAGGCCAGTGACCTTTTATTATTACTACTCTGATCATTAATATTTATTAGCTGCTATTTATTGAGTATGACTTGGGCTCTGGGTTCTGCACTGTGTTAACTTTATGGCACTAAACCCCCCAACCACGCACATGCAGCTGGTGTTGTCATTAGCCCCATTTTACAGATGCAGAAACTGAGGTCCCATGCAGTTAAGGATACCTCGCCCAAATCACTTAGCTAATGAGCAAGATTTGGCACCAGGTCTAGAGGGCAGGAGAGCTGGGCTGCCACAGGGCTTTTCAAGCATGTAGTTTCTGCCACGTGCAGCCTATGTCATCTCCAGTCTTCCCAGCAATCCCTTCTCCAGAGGGTACCCCCAGCCCCACTTTACAGATGAGGGAACTGAGGCCCTAAGAGGGACTGTGACATGCCCAGCACGACAGACCTAGCAGTGGAAGGGCCGGATCTGCCTCTAAAGTCCCCTGACCTGACTGTCATTCTCTGGGACACCAGGACAGTCCTGGGCAAAACAGGACACGTTGGTTGCCCTGAGCAGCAGGGTGCTGTTTGGAGGAAGAGGGTGGCCTGCCCGCCCGGCCACGTGGAGAACGCCCAACAATTTCTGGCAGTCACTTCCATGCAAGACCATATAGGTCTGTGGGAAGATGCATAGAGCTTTCTCTCTTCCCTCCTTCTCCCTTGATCCCAGACCCACACACTGTAGCCCACACTCCAGCCGACAAACATTCCTTCAGCAGGGAGTCTTCTGCCTGATCCTAACTCTGGGCTTTGCGTCCACTGCTCCCTCTCTTCCACGGCCTGGCCGGCCTCCCTCTGTTCCAGCCCGGCCAACATCTCCTGGAGAATTCTTTCATGCCATCCCAGATCCTCCCTTCCAGCCCCTGCTGGGGAGGCCAAGTCCCTGTGCGCCTCTGGGTGCCACTGGCATGCCCACTGCAGACGCTGGGCAAACACTGGCCAGTGAAGGAGAGGCCCTCGTGAGCGGAATGGATGCAAGGCACATCCATGGGACAAATGGGCAAAAGGCTGACACGCGCTCAGAAACAGCATCTCCCGAAAGATGGCAGGAAAGGACACTCCTTCTGCAAACTGAACTTCGTGAGGGCAGGAGCCGCCCCTCTCTTGCTCACTGCTGACTTCCTAGCCCTGGCACCGTGCCCGGCACCTGCTGAGCTCCATGCACACCTAGGGAACAAAACGACCACAGAGGCTTCACAGCACCGAAGCCCTGTGCCTGCTGGAAGAGGCCGATTCCTTGGGGACTACAGAGCAGGCTGAAGTTGTGGGTGTGGCTCTCTCTCTGTCCGACATTTATTGGGCCCCATCTGTGTGCAGGGTGTAGGCTGAGCTCAACAAGGATGGAAAGAACATACAAAATATTTTCTCTGCCCTTAGTCTCATCTGCCTCACATGCCCCCAGGTAGGCCATGGCCCCAGGGGGCATCCTCTGTCCCATCCCTGCCCAGTGTCCATGTCCTCATCCTTAGGCTATCGCCCCTCTACCCCTCTACCTGGCTCTTCCCTTGGAAAGCCATCCCCTCCTTTAACCTCCAGCCCTGAGTGCCAATGCCAAGGGTGGTCACGTGGCCCAGGCCCGATCAATCAGCTCATTCCATCCCATAAGACTGACCACCATTGACCCAAGGACAGACATGTGACCCAAGCTGGTCCACTGAAAGTCAGCCCCAGGACTTTAGCTGAAGGATTCAGGAAGAGAAGCTCCCTTTGTAGGAAGATTACTGACAGTAAGGTTGATGGAATCTGGGAGCCTGGAGTCCTCAGGGACTGGGCCAGCCTCAGAGAAGGGACAACCCAGGGGAAACCAGAAGACAGAAAGACAGAGACAGAAATCCAATACTATCATCATACAAGGCCTGCTGCTGGATATCCTGACACGTGAGCCAAGAAACTAACATCTCTCACCCTAGCTTTAGTATGGCTTCAGCCACTCCAAGATGCGTCTCTGCTCTGTGTAACTGAAGGAGCCCCGCCATAGAACCAAGCGACCTGCTCTCCTCAGCCCCAGAAGCCCTCGGGCCCCAAACCCAACATGAGGCCTCTGTCCCCCGACACAGGGCACGCCCTGCCTGCCTCCCCTTCTCTGCGGCTTCCAGCCGGGCTCCAGGCCCTCGTGGGTGGTCTGGGGCTTGAAGTCTCTTACGAGTTCCCCACTAGACTCCAGTCTAGCAGCTCACCCCCAAGCCACCACATTGTCAGGAAAATGGATCTTTCTGAAGAGGACAATAGAGAATCATGCCAGTTCCCCAATGCACACCTTTGTGGGCTTGCTGCTCTCCACTGCAGATTCCTAAAGCATGGGGTGCGTGTCCCTGCAGGTAAGTGAGCTGCCTGCAGATGGCACGTGGACCCAGCATGCCAACACATGAAGACGGAACAAGAAACTTCGGCCCCCTCTGGTCCTCTTACAAGCCTTCTGATTTCTTTATACAGAAAAATCTCTCCATGGTCCTACTAGGGCTCCGACATCTCTCTACCACTTGCTTCTCTCCCTTTTTAACAAAAAGAGGGAAAGCCTTGAGCTCGGCACCTTCCACAACAAGCTAGAACTTTGAACTATTGTTTTGTGCTTGTTGTATTTGTTTTTACGGTCACCTTCTATGTATGCAAATGAGAGTGGTTTTTCATTGACGGTAGTTATATAAAGTTTCCTTTGGAAATTAATGTATATAAACACAGAAGTGAGTCTATTTAAAGAAAAACTAAGGCAAATGACAGGACATATACGGAGATGGTGAATCACGTTTGGCAAACAATGATTCACAGGATGCAACGGGATCTCCTCAGCCAGGCACACGACACCCTCACGGTGCGCCCCTTGACCACTCTTTCAAACCCACCAAAGGGCTTTTGGCTCCCATGACGAGGCTCACAAAGTCAGACCTCCAAGCCTCTGCCCATGCTGTTCCTTCTGCCCAATGTCCTTCCCTCAGACCCTCCTTCTCAACCTAGAACAATCTTATTTATTCCTGAAGGCCCAGGTGAATGTTGCTGTCTACTGTGGCCCAACTGCTCAAAGATCTCGAGGCCCCCCTGTGCTCTCTTGGGCCACTTTTTAGGGGTTGCTGACACTAAGGCCTTCCCTTTGAGGCTGAGAGACCCCAGAAGACCAGAACGGTCTTTCACCTCTGCGTCTGGCACCGAAGTTCGGTTAGCACGGGGGGGATGTGGACCCATCAGATGCAAGTATATCTGGGGACCACAAAGGCCCAGAGCCCAAACAGCGGGAAGGGAAGGGGGAGGGGAGTGATCTCCAGACGCAGGTGCCCGAGGCTGGGCCCCACAGCACAGCTCAGGGATCCCCTCAGGAGAGAGGAGCAGGTGAGCATCCGGGCTACCGGGTCCTGCAGAGGCCTGGAGCAGACAGCCTAGCAGGCCAAGCTTCTCGACTTTAACTTGCGTTTGGATCATCTTTGGACTTGTAATGCCAATTCCTAAGCCTCACCCAAACACTGGCTCAGTGGGTTTGAAGTGGGTCCTAAACTACACTTTAAAAGGAATGCCTCGGGGCGTCTGGGTGGCTCAGTTGGTTGAGCAGACAGACTCTTGGTTTCGGCTCAGGTCATGATCTCAGGGTCCTGGGATCAGGCCCCGTGTTGGGCTCCGCACTCAGTGGGGAGTCTGCTTGAGGATTCTCTCTCTCCCTCTGCCCCTCCCTCCACACTCTCTCACGTGTGCGTGCGCTCTCTCTCACTTAAATAAATTAAAAAGAAACCCCTCAAGTGATGGCAAGGACCACACTTGGAGAAACACTGGGCCACAGGTGTTGGCACGAATGGAAACAGGTAAGGGCCTAGCAGACAAAACGCAGAAATGCATCTGAACTGCAAAGATCCTCCAGAACATTGCATCACTGCCTGGCCACCGAGAGCCTGAAGACACAGTCTACCGGCGAATGAGCGTTGTCAAGGTTATTTACAATACGCCCCCAAATAATTCAACGGAGATGTGTTTAATGAGGTAGATCCCCGCACGATCACAGGCAGTGTTATAGGCCGACCCTGGAGTGATCCATCCAAAATACAGAATCTCTTGTTAGACACCTTCTCGACTATCGATTGTGAGCAGGAAACTTAACCCCTCTGAGTCAGGATGAGGCCATTCCTGGCTAAAGAAACCCTCCTTTGTTAGAATGACCAGGCAATCAAATTGTTCGTAGATGAAATCCAGGCAAACCAGAGAAAGGGAGGTTTCTAGCAGAACTCGCCGCAAATGGCAGTAAGAGCCTCCACTTTGGTTCGTTACCAATTGCCTCCTCACGCGCGAATTAAAAGAGAGAAGTGAAAGCATGTGGACCCATGGGGTCTTTGAGGCCAGCCCAGTGGCTGCCCCCCTTCCAAGCTCTGGCCTTCAGAACAATCCAGGCCGAGTCACTCATCAAATGGAGATTGACTTTTATCTGATTAACCGGGGGAGAAACATCCTCCTCCATCTCGCAGGAACATTCTGTGGGAAAGGCGTTTTGCAGACTGCAGGGAAAAGTTGGGCCTTGGCTTCCCTCCTGCTTGGGCAGTGGAAAATTACAAAGGAAGCAAGGCTGTCCTCTGCTCTGGTCACGGGTTCTTCCTGGGCCCGGAAAACACAAAGAGAACCCCGGAAACAGAGTGAGCCTTTACTTACCTGGGGCGGAGAGGAGTCGGGGAGGTGGTGGGGGCGGGGGTGGTGGGGGCAGCAAGGGAGGGGGGCGGCACTGGCAGATGTGTTGACAGCTGTCGGTCACCTTGGAGCAGGACTTCTGGGGCTCACCATGCGTCACCTGCAGAAACGGGCAGGTGCCCAAGAGAAGAGCATGAGGCTGCAGGGAGCAGAAATGGGCCCGCCCCACCCACTCCCAGCCAGGCTGGAACTCGGGATCCTCCCCCCAGGCCACCGAGGGAGGAAGGCAGGAGTCGGGGTGGCTCGAAGGGAACAGTGTTGTGGGAGGCCGGCCTGGTGGGTTTAGAGACCAAGGTTTTATTCCCAGCTCTGCCAGGGACCGGCTGTGAGACCGTGGCCCATGACCTGGCTACTGAGAGGGAGACAAAAATTTTACGGTTAACTCTCAGAATTTCCCTAGCGCACAAATGAGGGAACTGAGGCCCAGGCTGCCCGACGTTCCCACACCCGGGCAGTGACTGGATACCGATTTTACCTCCTCAGTAACCTGAGCCAACCATTCCTGCAGTCTTCCTTGTTACAGCACAAGGCCAAGCCCGCCCCTTCTCTCTGCCCACAGGTCCTGACAGCCTTCCTATGTCCACGCAGGGCCAAGGTGCCCCCCATCTGGAGGGAAGAACCTTACCCAGTCCAGCCATGTGAGCAAAGGCAGCCCGAGTGGTCTTGTGGGAAACACACCGGACCAAACCCTCTGCATCCTCCTAACAATCCCTGGGTCCCTGCCCACAGCTCAGGAGCTCACGTGGCCACATGGCCCTGCTCCAGAGGCCCCTGATGTTGTTTCCAGCCCCACCTCACTCCACGCTCTCAGCTTCTGCTCTGCTCTCAACACCCTTCTTCTATCTAGTCCCTGGACCCTGGCCACCCCCCATCCCCCTTTACGTATGCTGCTCCACTGTCCCAGAATGTTCTCCCACACCTTTCTCTGACTTGATCCATTACTCAGCTTGGCTATCAGCTCCTCAGGGAAGCACCTCTGACCAGGTCAGGTCTCCTTTTATAGGCTCTCCTGGCACCAGGCTGCGCTCTGTGGGTCAAAAATCTACATTTGGGTGATTATCTGATTCCTACCTGTCTGCACCATTGGACTAGACGCTCTGTAGGGGTAGGGGCCCAGCTTTTTATTTTCACCCACTAAGGGAATCCCTGGCATCCAATAAATATTTGGTGAGTGAATGAATGAGTATTAAAAACTGGACCAGAGGGGCGCCTGGGTGGCTCAGTCGTTAAGCGTCTGCCTTCGGCTCAGGTCATGATCCCGGGGTCCTGGGATCGAGCCCCGCATCGGGCTCCCTGCTCGGCGGGAAGCCTGCTTCTCCCCCTCCCACTCCCCCTGCTTGTGTTCCCTCTCTCGCTGTGTCTCTCTCTGTCAAAATAAATAAATAAAATCTTTAAAAAAAAAAAAAAACTGGACCAGAATCCATGCCTCTTGACTTCTGACCTGGTGTTTTTTCGACACCAGTCTTTAGTTCTTCACCTGTCAACCAGGATGGGGCTGGGCTCAACCAGCAGTTCCCAATCCTGACTGCAAATGAGAATCTCCCAGGCAGCTTTAAAAAAATACTCATGCCTGATCCTTTCCTAAGACCGATTAAATCAAAATTTTGTGTAACTTTCCCAGGCTAGACTTCTGCTGTACAATCCACATGTGCACTGCTGGTTTAGATACATCGTCAGCCTCCCTCCCCACGGCAGAGTGCCCTAACCCGCGAGCCTAGGGTCTGTGCCTGCCTCAGGAAACAAGGGGATATAAAGGCATGAAGAAAAGAGTTGGTGGGCATCCCCACCTCAATGAAGCCCCGAGTAACGTCTCTGGCTGTCTTTTCGGGGGAGTAGAAGCCCAGAACCCCAGTTTCTTTGCAGCTAGCCACCTGCGGTCTGCCGTTGGGAAGGGCATGCTATAGACCACCTTTGGAGGCCAATGCTGCCCCTCCAACACGCATATTGTCCTGGGCCGGCAGGGAGAGCCCCTGGGGCTCCAATGCTCCCTTCACACTTGGCAGCTGTGAACAGGCTGGGTGATGACCACTGGGTGATGGCAGTTAAGAGGTTGGTTGATTTACAGCCCCTAACTTACTATCTACGAGGCCGAGAAGCCGAAGCCGCTGCTCACCACCTTTTAGGGTTCTTAAAGGGCCACTAACTGCGTTTCAAACTCCGAAGGCAAGCTCATCTCCCACCTGGAAGAGCAGATCCTCGGATGGGGAGCCTCTCCTAGTTAGTTGATGGGGATGCGTAACTCCCTGCGCAGACGTGGTACCCCCACCAGCTTCTCCACCAGTGCACCTGTCAGCTCCCCTGTGGTCATCGAGCTGCCCTCCTCCCGTTCCACCCTCCTCCAGGGGCCGACCTTCTAAGACCACGGGGGGTTGCTCGAAGACTCCATTCTGCCAGTGCCGGCCTCCGAGGTCGCTTCTCTGCTGGACTCTACCAGTGTGCAAACGTCAAGCAATGCTACAGCCAAACCAAGGACCTTCTCCGAGGGGCAACTTATGCGAGAGTTCCAGAGGAGCACGTCTGCTTAACCTGGCCCAACACGGTGACCCATTTTTGTGAGAGGATATAAGGGCACCGATGGATATGAGAGTTTAAAGCGATAAAATTATCGGCAGGGAAGCCGGGGCCAAATTTCAAGGCTGAAGGGGGAGGGAACAACGGAGTGTATGGCATTTAAAAAAAAATCCATGGTTCCTTCGTCTCTCGGATAATGGCCCCGCTGGAATGGGATTGTGCACATCTGTGTAACCAGTTACCCTCACAGAAGTATCCCATTTGGGGTGTCTATCCTTCTCCCTGATTGGGGGGGCCCACTTGGGGTCCTTCACTGGCGTTTGGTCCAGCACAAGCCTGTGGCCACTGAGCCGCTCTTAACTGACACTTGGTTACTCAGACCTTGATCCACTTGCCAACCTCCGGAACCCCACATTCCCCACCCCCCACCCATCACATTGGATCCACCTGCCCAGGGCTGCTGCCTCACCCTGTAATCTCTGGGGCACTCTGCCCCTGTTTTGTAATGTCTGCTCCCTGCACTGAGCCTTGAGCGTCTCGGGGCAGGCAGGCGGGTGGGTCTGTGCTTCCTGAGTCCTGACCCAGTGCGCCTTCCTGAGCCCTACTGTGTGTGAGCCATGGCTGGATAAGTGAGAGAGGCAAGTTTATCACTGACGCTTATGGGGGGTGGGGGGAGGACAGGCCCAGCGAAGCTAAGTAACCTACTAAGATTTCACAGGGCCCTGCATTCAAGGCACACAATGAAAAGATGTGTTGGGGGATGGTCTGCCCACCAGTGGAGAAACACAGGATCTATTCTGCTCCCCAACTCTGGGTCCACTTGGGGGTTCCGTGGATTGGCGGTGTTGTATTTAGACCAGTCGAGAGGAGACCTCAGCATTGAGAGCTCGTCTCAATGCCTGGCTTGCTTGGTTTGTATCTTGGGGAGTCCCACAGGCAGAAGGAACTTTCCCTAAAGCCACCTGCTCTTGGCTGGACCTGACTAAGCAGGGGCAGAGGCTCAGAGAGGTCAACGACTTGCCTAAAGCCCGCAGAACAGAAGCTGACATCATGACTTCCTGCGGCCACTTTCGTCCAGTTTTGCTGTCCCCTGCCTTCCCGCCCCTGCTCTGCAGCATCCCTGGGGCCAGAATCTTGTCGATGCTACTGTCGTGGAGAGTGGGCTAAGGCACAGGTGAGTCCCGCAGTCACCTGGATTTGGTACCTGCCACTGTGGTCCGGCGGCCATGGTGCTCCATGTTCCCACTCGCTCCTGACCAGTCAGTGCAGCTTTCTGGTTCAGTGGGTGTTACCTTCCTGAATAGTCCCTGTGCCCATCAGTTTCTCCCCATTCTCACTGCTACCACCCTAAACCAGGACACCGTCATATCTCCACTGGGCAGCACCTGCCTCTCACCTAGGATTATGAGATAAAATAGAGGGCATCTTGTTAAATTTTAGAGAAACATCCATTTTTAGTATAAGCATATCCCAAATATTGAGTGGGATATACTTACACTAAAGCCTGAGGCATTGTTTATTTGAAATTCAAATTTAACTAGATGTCCTATATCTCTACCTGCCTAAATCTGGCAGCCCTCCCCTCCCCAGCGTCTTTGCCCCCTTGCCTCACCCCTGCTGCCCCAAATCCATCTTTCTGCTGGGCCTGGACCGAGATTTCTAAAATGCCAGCCGGAAACTATGTCATTTCTTGCTTAAAACCTTCAATGGCTCCCATAGCCCTCGGGATCGTGTCCAAACTGTAAGGCATTATGTTAGGGGCTTACAACAGTGGCCTCACCTGGGACTTCCCTCCCCGGGGTTCTTCCCACGCCCCGTTCTCTCCTCTGGCCTCGGGGCTACTCCCTCTGCCTGGACACTTCATTCATGCCTGCAGCCTGCTCCTCTCTTGTCCTTGTTCATGCTTCGGCCGCAGCACTACCTCTGCGAGCCTTCTCTGACTCTCCCACCAGGTCTCATCCCCAAGCCGACCGCTCCTGCTGAGTTCTCTTGCCTATAATTGCTTCATTTTCTCTCCAGCGCCAGGCTGTCAGTGCCGCGAGGCCAGGGACCGCTCCCCCCTTGCACTTAACAAAGGGCCTGGCAAACAGTAGGTGCCCAATAGATGCTACTGACGAGATAAGCCAAGCTGTAGTGACTGATCATAGGAGGACCTCAGCATTGCTGGTGCCCCGCCTTCAGCACACAGAGACTCATTGGCCCGGGTCACAGCCTGTCTCCCTGGAGGACACCCACAAAGATGATGGCTCCTGGCATCTTGTATGGAGACAGGCCAGCACCACAGTAACTTGATGAGACACACTCCTGTCACACCTAATAAATTTGCCAGCCTGTCATCCTCTTTGCTTGCAAAAAAAAGGAATCATCTGGAAGCGAACTTAGAAGAACCCTAAATCACAAAAGCTCAGAATCTCAATTCTAGACATATTAAAGAAGAAAGGGGGGAGCCTAGGGAATGCCCCCACCAACCTTGTGGCAATTTAAATGTCATTCAACTTTAAGGATTATGTTTCTTATCCTCTGGGCGACAGCCAGAGGCTTCAGGCTGATTTCAAGGTGGGAACCTGGTGCTTCGTGGGGGACCACAGGTCTCTTGCTTCACCAATTATCCTATTAATTACAGCTCTTTGATATGTTGGTCTCACTCTTGCAGATGTTTACAACTTTGGGGGATTCTTCCGGCAAAATGCTTACGAAAGCACAGATAGCTCTGAGTTCTTTCTCTATATTCAAGAAACTCCTATGATGTGGCAGATTTCAATCTCTCCGCTTAGAGGGAAATACATGGCCCTCATGCACTTGTATCTTTCTCTTCTTCCCTCTGTTCTCCTGGAGTCAGCTCTTTTCCTTAAAAACCAGATCCATCCATTCCAAAGCCCCTCTTCCCTTGGCTTCTCAGTCCCTTATCATTTGTAGATTAATTTTTCCAGAGCCTCCTGCCAACATTTTGCCCACTTTACTTGTCTGGAGGACTCCTTTTCTAATTGATTTTCACGAAAATTGACTTGTATTGAGTAACAGCATCTGAAACACACACACACACACATGCATGCATGCACGCAAGCATGAGCACTGCCTGGCTGAAGGACATTGCTAAAAAACTGAGCTGCGTTCACAAATTATTTCTTTTGGTGGTGACAGTGGGGAGGCAGTGGGTCTGCTGTGTGAATCCTGCTGGTTCACGCCACAGAATGCCAGCCTCGGAGGCTGACAACAGCACGTTGCTCTCTAGGAGTGTTAGGGAAAACTGTAAACAGATGAATAGAAAAATGAAGTGAACTTCACATCTGAGGTTCAACTAAAAGTTGCACGAGGGAAGCTGGTCCCAAGCTGCCCAAGGGTTGAGAAGTGACACAATCCTGAATCCTGAGGAGGCACAGTGGAGTTTAATAGCTGCCGTTTCACACATTAAACGAAGCTGTCAATTCCGGAAGGAAAACAGTTGTGAGGGAGACAGAGGGAAGCCAAAGAAGCCAGAGCAGAAGAGGAGCCTGGGGCTGGGGCTGCGGTTGGGTGGGGGGGTGGGGGGGTGGCCGGCCGACCCACCTGCTCAACTAGCATGCTCCTTCCAGCCTGAGAGCCCCTGGTGTTCCCCGGTGGTCACCCAGGCCACCATCCAGGCAGGACGGACAGCTGGTTTCCAGCGGGGCCCCATCGCGCAGGGCAGCTCAAGGACCGCAGCAGACTGGCAAGGGGTCTCACCCTATCCCCTGTCCTTTGGTTGACCGCCCCCTACTCAGGGCAACCACCTGAAAGATCCCCAACCCCCAAAATGCCACCAGAAGAACATGAAACCGCGAAACCTCCAGAGTTGGGGATGTCGACGCTCAAAACAGTAAAAATGTCCTCCAGTGCCTGTGGAACCGCTGAAAATTCAAAAACGTCCCACAGGTTCTGTCGTGATCAAGAGAGTGGCTGGCCATCCAGATAGAGGAGCAGCGTGACTGTTACTAGTATCGACAATGACAGCCGCCGCCACCACTGAGGGTTTATTATGGTCCAGGCGCTGCGCGAAGCCATCTTTACTTGCTTGATCTCATCAAGTACTTACAAGGGCACAGTGAGGAACAAGAAACCAAGGCCCCGAGAGGCATGGCCTGAAGTCCTGAGCAGGTGAGGGGCAGAACTGGGGCTCAAAACGCAGAACTGACACCAGAGTCCACATCACCACTCCGCTGTACTACTGACCGTGGACATTCTGGAAGGTACCAGGGGCCATGCCATCTGACCCTCTCCCTGAGCCTAACAGAAGTCACTCGAGCTGGTGGCCCCCTGGCCTGTGCCCTGGGGTCTCGGGGGGCCCAGGGTAAAGGCTCCAGCCCCAGGCAATCCTTACAGATGGACAGTTTCTTCCTACATCTCCACTAGGGGCCCCCAGGCACAACCTGTCCACATCCCCAACTCCGCTGCCTCCAGGAAACACAGCCCCAGCCGTGGTTAAGTCCAGTTTAAGAAGGCTGAGTATAAGTTTACTAGTGACTCTGGTGGGAAATAAAGAAGGTATAATTCTTGGGATCATTTTCTTCTTAAGTTTGTAGAAGCTCTAAGGTTTCTTTCCCTGCATTTCTGCAACGGAATGTTATCATGGAGAGGGCACTCCCAAGCCCTTTCTGTTCCAAGGCCCTGTCCTGCAAGCCTTGCCAGGCCAGGACTGAGGCCTGCCCCAGAGTTTTTCCAGATCTTTTCAGGGCCGGAGTATGGAGGGGTAGGGAGAGTGGGAGGGCATGCACCTTTTCTTGTCCTGAGCTCTCCCCAGGAGCAATCGGAGGGGCGGCTGCAGGAAGCCAGGGTCGGGGGAGTGAAGTGCCACCGCCCCCCCCACCCCCCCCCCCCGGTCCTGCCCGGGAGGAGGTCCTCCAGCCCGCCAAGCCCACACCGCCGGCCGCCGCCGCTCACCTGCACGAAGCCCCAGAGAGGGTGGAGCGCGCAGTGCAGCAGCAGTGAAGGCCAGCAGCAGCCCCGGCGCAGCACCAAGTCCCGGAGGAGCATCTCGGCCCGAGGCACCAGCGCTCTCGGGGGCGAACTGTCAGGGGAGCAAAGCCCGGGTCAGGCGGGCGCCGCGCGGGCACCATCGCCCGCGCGCACCCGCACACGTAGCCGTCCGGGTTGGGCGGGCACGCCCCGCACCCTGGGGCACCCTCATAAACCAAGGCTGCCCCTTCACTCCAGCTTGCACATTCGCTGACCCTTGGTGCACTCACAGAAGCCGGCATCCCAGAACCCCCAGCCCTGGCGCACCCCCCCAGGACCTTACGTGTATCCCTTGGCTCCGTGCACACCCCCAGAATCTTGCGTGCACACTTTGGCTCCATGCACACCTCCAGAAACAGCCAAGCACACTTAACCGAGCCCAGTGCATCTCCCCCAGAAACCTCCCCAGCCATGCACAACTCACTCCCACTGTAGCACACTTCAAACCCGGCGGGCACTTCTCACCCCGCCTGCACACCCACAGAAACGGCCGTGCACACCCACCGACTCCTGCCTGCACACTCGCTGACCCTGCAAGCACAGCGCCGGGAAATCACACGCTGCGTGCACCCTCTCTGCCCCGCCGGCCCTCACTGCGCACACTGCAACACAGGGACCTCCGGGCGCACCCCATGTGCCCTCGCGCGCTCTCCCGAGCCCCGGCCTCCCGGCTCCAGGGCGGGAGCCTCCCGCCCTGGTCTCCCTCTCCGCCCGCACCTCTCCAGCGCCTCACGCCACCTTGCCTGGCGGCGGCCCCAGCCGATCGTCGGCGCGGGGAAGGGAGGTCCGCGCTCCCCCCGCGGCAGACTGTTCGCGAGCCGCCGGACGGCCCCCATTTAAAGCCAGCCGCCTCCCCGGTCCCCCGCCCTCTAGGCGGGGCCTCGGTCCTCACCCTGGCGACTGCGCGGGCGCCCGGGGGCTTCACATGCCGGGGAGGAGCGCCCGGCACTGGAGCAAAAGTTTGCGCGCGGCTGAGGCCGAGCGGGCTGCCGGGCGGGGGCCGGGCGCGGGGCGCCCGCACGGGGCGCAGGGCGCGGCGGCTCCCGGCTGCTCCTGGCCGCGCGCGGGCCGGGAGGGGCGGCTCCCCGCGCCCGGGGCCGGGGCGGGCGGCCGAGGCCGAGGGGAGGGCGGGGAAAGTCTCCTTCGAGCCGCCTGGAGCCGGCGGCGCGAGCCTCCCCGGATCCCCGCCCTTGGCGGTGGCGCCGCGCGGCTGCCCGGGGCGCGGGGGTGCCCGAGCTCTCCCCGCCCGTCACGCCGGCCCGCGGGAGGCGCTGCCCGGGAGCGCCCGCTCGGGCAGCAGGGCCGCGGGCGGAGGCGAAATAAATAATGCACGAAAAAGGAAAACAGACGTGAGCCTCGCCAGAGCCTCGCCCGCCTCCCGCCCCGGGCTGCGCTCCCGCCCGCGCTCCCCGCCGCCGCCGCCAGCGCCGCCGCAGTGATTCCTCGTCTCCATCTAGCGAGGCTATTGTGTATTGGGCGCTTAATAATTTATTTATTCACCCGCGAGGAAGAAGACTCCCAGCTCCAGGGGGTCACTCCGCGCTTGCCCTCCCCCCAAGTTTCTCCGCGGCGGCGGGAAGGGGGCATGGACCGACTCGCGGAGACCCCTTTCTGCGCTCCATCCTTGCGGACTGTCTCCCCTCCCCCGCCCCATTCGGAACGGCAGCTCCCCCCCCCCGCCCCCGGGTGTCGGGGCTCCAAGGTGCAAGCCGCCCCACCCGGGGCCAAGGGCCCTGTTGTCCCTTCTGTGGTCCCAGCCCGGGGACCTCTCCGACCACACGCTGCGTCTCGGAGGGAGTTGCCTAGGGCCCTGAGGAGGACGTCTCCACCCCAGCCATGCCCAACTCCTCTGTCGGAGGCAAGGTTATCAACAAGTCGGTCGCGAAGTAGCCCGCCACTCTCAAACCTGCTGCCCACCCCCGCCTCCCCGACCGCACCGCAGGTATGCGCAGTCGCTCTGCAACTCGGGTGGCAGGGCTTGGGAAGCGCTTTGACTGTGTGAAGTGGCCTTCCAGAAGGTCCCCAAGGCATGGACAGTCCTATTTTTAGGTTGGGCGAGGGAGGGAACCAGGGGCCGAGGACTAAGAGTGGGGAATCAGACACCATAGTTTATTCCCTGAAGAAACATTTATTGAGTTCTTTTCTCAGTCTCTGTGGGCACCCTAAGTGACATCAACACACACTCTAAGTATCAACTGCTCCACAGACAGTTTTTGGACCAGTTTCCCGGGGACCTCTTTCGTGCAGAGTGCCGACGCAAGACTGCTCTCCGTGTAAATTCTGTAAGCCACTTCTGAGCCCCAGGGATGCGGGGGGATAGCTGTGAATGGGGGACTCTGGGCCTTTGGGAAAAAGCTGGGGGCCCGGTCAGGGAGACAGATCAGGAAATCAGCCATTCTGCCCTCTGGGGCTGTGGTGTGAGAAAGGGGCCTGCACTGTAAGCAGGGGTCAGGAATGAAGATGAGGGAGGGGGCAGTCAAGGCTTCCAGGGTAAAATGACCTTCAGGGAGTGGGGGAGTAGTTCAAGTGTTGGGAACCCCTGGGGCAAAGATGTGGAGATACCTGTTCACTCACTCATTCATTCATTCATTCCATACGTAGTGTCCGTGAGCACCTACTAAGGGCCCAACAGAGCATTTGAGGCTGGGAACATGGGAACAGGAAACCATTCTGGAGGGACCATCCTGGAGGGAGGATGCATGGGAAGAAAATGTTGGAGAGGGGACTTCTCGGGTGACTTTCTCTCACGGGGAGTTTGAAGCAGAAGAATGAGTCACAAAATTGAGCCACTATTTGTCAGCTGAGGTCAAAAGAACACTGATTATCTTAATGCCTTTCTACTTAAGCCAGTCAGGGTATTTTGTTCAGTTCATGATTTCAATCTTTAGATGTGACAACAACCTGACATGTTTATATATGGAGCTCTTTACCACTTCAAAAATGTCCTTGGGGCGCCTGGGTGGCTCAGTCAGTTAAGCATCCAACTCTTGATTTCGGTTCAGGTCATGGTCTCAGGGTCGTGAGAGTGAGACGGGAACCCGGTTCCCTGCTCAGTGGGGAGTCTGCTTGAGATTCTCTCCTTCTGCCCCCCCTCAAAAAAATAATAATAAATCTTTTTTAAAAAAATGTTCTTTATATCACATTTTAATGCACTTCTTTTTTGTTGTTGTTAAGATTTTATTTATTTATTTGACAGAGAGAGACACAGCGAGAGAGGGAACACAAGCAGGGGGAGTGGGAGAGGGAGAAGCAGACCCCCTGCCGAGCAGGGAGCCCGATGCGGGACTCGATCCAGGGACTCCAGGATCATGACCTGAGCCGAAGGCAGGCGCTCAACCAACTGAGCCACCCAGGCGCCCCTTTAATGCACTTCTCACAACTCTGTGAGGTAAAGGTAATTGCTTCATTTGACAGGCTCGGAGACGTGAGGAGCTCGCCCAGAATCCCACAGCTGCTCACCTGAGTTTCAGAAGTCCTGACCCCCAGACAGCAGTTCAGTTCTTTGATAGGACTTGGGCAGGTTTTACGTGTTGAAAAGTCTATACTGGGGGCGCCTGGGTGGCTCAGTCGGTTAAGCGGCTGCCTTCGGCTCAGGTCATGATCCCAGGGTATTGGGATTGAGCCCTATGTCGGGCTCCCTGCTCAGTGGGGAGCCTGCTTCTCTCTCTCCTTTTGCTGCTCCCCTTGTTGTGCTCTCTTGCTCTCTCTGTCAAATAAATAAATAAAATCTTAAAAAAAAAAAAAAAAAGGAAAAGAAAAGCCTGTATTGTACATTCTGGTCTTCAGTACTCCCGGACTGGACCCAATCTGTGTACCTCTGGGGTATCACCTGGCCCCACAGCCTCCTGGCCCTCCTAACACGGGGGAATACCACAGCCTATGGTGAAGACCAGGCTCTGTCACGGGGCCCCCTCAAGCCCTGGCAGGACCGCGGGGAAGGGGTTGGTGCTCTGCCTCCTCTCACCCTTTCTGGACTCAGATGGCAACCCACACCACAGTACCTGGGATCTGCCTACAGGGGGCCAGGTAACTCTACTCAGAAATGCAGGGGAGTTGAACCTCGGGGCAAATTTTGACCAATGAAAGACAAGAGGACAGACCCGGTCCCTGGAGTGCAGTGGTCTCATTTGGCCTGTCAGGAGATGGCTGAGAGACATGACTGGTAGTGTTTCCTTCTGAAGATGCGGCCCACTCAGAAGCATACAACCCTGTGTTTCCTTCCCTCTTTAGTTGCTTCCCTCCCATTTCCTCCTTATTTTTGTTACCTGAGGGTTGTACCCTTCAATAAAGTATCGGCAGGCAAGCACCACTTCATGCTCTGTGTCCCCAGGAACTGCAGACAGTTGGTACCACAAGTGGCCCCAGAAAGCAGATCTTCAGGATGGGATGTGGGAGCTGGGTTTCCCATCTGTCTGAAGGCAATAGGGGCCCCATTACTGATGGCAAACAGGGTCCTATGGGGCATATATGACATCACAATTTCTAAAGCTTCACCCGCAGCTACTTGGAATGAGATGCCGGTAGGAGGTGAGGCTTTGGGAGGTCACGTGGCTGTCGCACTTGATCAACGGGAGGGAAGTGATCCTCATAAGACTTGTGGGATTGGATGGCTTCTGATGGTACTGGAAACCTCCATCGTCTCTTCAGAGAGATGATGACAGGCTCACGGAAGCCGTTTGCCAACTGAAGGCATGCTGGTGAATGCTTTAAGGTCACTCTTATCTTTCGACAGCCACAAAACAGACTGCACTGAAAATCAGGCTCAGGTACTGATTGTATGGTGGCCGAGCTGGAAAGGGAGACTAAGCTTGCAGCCACACAGGTGTCCTCTGTTCACGTCCGGGCTCTGATTAGGAAAGAGTTGGACCTTGTGATCTGGAGTAGAGACATTTGGGTGCCAAGCCCTGAAACTCTTGGACCCCCAAACCTCCCTATATATGCTGGCTGGTAGAAGCACCTCTCTCCCCCTTTGTCAGAATGAAACAGCTCCTCCTGGCCTGGAGAGCAAACGATGACCTAATTGCTGCAGTTGCCTTGCAACACGGTGCTTGTTCTCATGACGGTAGCCGATAGGAAATAAGGTGAGATGCCAGAACTTCTTTGGCACAATGTTGAAAAAGGAATAGAAGGCCCAGAGAGAGCTGGGAATATTAGAATCATCAGACCCAAGAATCTACCACTTGGCTATGTCTCCTGGGATGGCCCCAAGGGCATTCCCTCCATTGAGCCAGAAAGAAAAGGCCTAGTGGGAGTGGGGAAAGCACCAGGATCTTTGAGAAGCTCAGTGGTGGCAATCCTCTGAAGCCTGGCTTCGATGATGGGACATGGCGGCGACATCGACTTGCTGCTATCCAGGGTCAGCTGGCCTAGTAGGTCACAAGAGGCAAAGGGGACCCAATTACCAAGTGGGAAGCAAAGCTGGAGCGGCAGTTAGGGTGCCTTGAGCCATAGGTGTCTATGTCAATGGCTAGTAGGTTATGGTGTTGCTAGGGATGAGATCGATAGAGAGTTGACAAGGTTATGGCTCAATTTGTATGAATTTTCTTTAAAATAATCAAGAGCGTTAGAGCAAAAAGATGACATCAGCAATGGAAAATTATCTGAGTTTTTTCACAGCGCAGAGCCCATTGATTGAAAGGGAGGCTGGGTTCCTCTGAAGGGCATGCAAATGCCAGAGTCTGAAGATCAGGCATGACCCTACAGTGATCTGACATGTGATAGGCGTGGTACGCTTAGGACCAGGCTCTAACAGGTCCAGAAGGAACTGGTAAATTACCTCAACAGGTGCCCCAGATCCTTTTCTCAGCCACCTCTGTGGAAGTTCTTCTTCCTTCATGTGTACCCAGAGTCTCAAAAGGGGGCTTTCGTATGCCAGTCTATTGGAGGAAGAAAGGACCAGGACCTCATTTACACCCAGGTCAACACAATATGTTGGTGCTAGTTGGAAACAACACTGTTGCATTACATCTGCATCCAAGGGTGGAAGGAGAAGGGGCGGGAACTGCAGACATATACTGGCTCCTATGCTGGGGTAAGTGTTTAGGAGTATGCAAAGAATGAGAGTAGAAATCCAGGGGCATAGAGGTCAGGTAAACAGTAAAGGCATGAACGCCTGGGAGTAGTCACAAGAGGTGTGGGTGTTTCTGCCCCATATTAATACTCACCAGAGAGCATCATCGCCAAGGAGGCTCTGGGCAATTAGTTGGACAGGATGATGCATGCTGTGGAGGTCCACCAGCCTCTCTCTGTGGCCAGCCTAGTGTTTCTGGAATGACGACATGGTCTGCTGAATGTTCAGTGCTGAAGGAGACAGTGGCTTGCCGGGTTGGGGCATTGTTCTCCTAGATGAAGTGTGACTCCATAGACGTTTCTCCAGTAGCTAGAATACACAAATCTGGGAGCGGAAGTAGAATCGGCTCCTCTGAGCCCAACTGCCACTCTGTGCTTCTGAACACAGCAAGGGTTCCCCTAGACCAGGAGCTGGGACTACTACCAGGTGCCTCAGGCTCCTCATGCCAGCGAGGCAGCCGTCAGAGAGGAGCTGCTACACCGGTAGGCTGATCGTCCTTGGTTGCCATGAGGATCTAGGCTTGTGGTTACACAGTGGGCACAGGGCAGAGTATGACCAGTGCTGCAGACTGAACGTGTTCCCCCCAATTCGTAGGTTGAAGCCCTACCCCCGAGTCTGACTGTATTTGGAGATAGGGTTTTGGGGGGAAAATTGAGGTTAAATGAGATCATAAGGATGGGGCCCTAATCCAATAGGATTCATGTCCTTATAAGAAGAGGAAGAGGGGCACCTCGGGGTCTCAGTCTGTTAGGCATCGGCCTTCGGCTCAGGTCGTGATCCCAGGGTCCTGGGATCGAGCCCCGCATCGGGCTCCCTGCTCCGCGGGAAGCCTGCTTCTCCCTCTCCCACTCCCCCTGCTTGTGTTCCCTCTCTTGCTGTCTCTCTCTCTCTGTCAAAGAAATGAATAAAATCTTTAAAAAAAAAAAAAAGAAGAGGAAGAGAAATCAGAGCTCTCGCACTCTCTCTGTCCCCCTATTCAGGGGAAAGATCACGTGAAGACAAGGCAGCCGTCGACAAGTCAAGAAGAGAGCTCTCACCAGAAGCCGACTCTGCCGGGCCTGTATCTTGGGACTTCCAGCTTTCAGAATGGTGAGAAAATTAATTTCTGTTCCTGAAGCTACCCAGACTGTGGTATTTTGTTTCGGCACCCAAACTGGTACTCACCCAGGCTTATCTCCTCAGAGACGACCATGGAAGGACACTTGCCACACACAGAGCTTCCAGGGAAGAAGCCCAGACCAGCTGAAGAGCCGGCCATAGATATCTGGAATGGGAAGTGTGGGTTGGGGAGAGATGATGAATGTCAGTTATGGCCCTAAGACCAGCTCCAGCATGCGGCCACAGCTTGGCTTGCTAATCCTTTGTGTCTTTTTAGGACGTTACGATTAACCACTTCAAAACTTGAATTCATACCTTCACTCTCAAGTTGATGACATTTTGTTCTCAAGTTAGATCCAAGTGTCATAGGAGGTGGTAACTCCGAATAATGCAAGGGGCAGACTGTCTTGGATGCTGTTTATATACTTCCCTGTATTTCCTTGGCTCCACCTGTCTCACCATGCTGTTCAGTGGAGAGGGTGGCCATCACCACCATTGTCCCATGTCCTAACACCAATGGCTATGTCAGCCTCCCTCCAGGTAGAGCTGAGCTTCAGTGTGGTGTGTCTCATGTCCACCTTGGGTGGGGCGCCAGCAGCCGTGGAGGCCAAGCCCAGCCTGACCAGGGTCCAATCCCATACTCAGAGGGAGCTCCACACTGTAGGGAGTGGGATCTGATGCCCTAGCTGCTGTCGGGAGGGGCCCAGGCACACAACCTATGTGTGTGGTGGAGGTAACTCCCTGTGGTATGAACTTTGATCAAGGAGAGACCAGGGTGTGGAAACACCTGGTAGATAATCCATCTCCCTTTCCCCATTCATGGTTCCATATAGCCTTCTCAAATCTATCTAGTGTGACTGAGCAGTTGGCTCTGTTCCCTAGCAAAGCTTTGGCCAGCTGAGTGGACACACCGCATTGGATTTCCTTTCCTTCCTTCCTTCCCTGTCTGCCTGCCTGCCTACTTCACTCTTTCTGACCTGGGATGCCCCCCTCAAAAAATGTGTTATTATTTACTCTTTGCTTCAGGGCCCTCTTTCTGGGGCACCTAGGCCTTGGTCTCTAGAGGTGGTGACCACATGGATCAAATGAAGCAGGACACCGTGGCAACCAGGATATTTTATATCTGGAACATCTGTAGAACTGCGGGGAACTAAAAGAAGTGGTTCCTTAAGCAAGCAGATGAGTTTCCTCAGGCTGCCACTCTCCTATGAATCCAGGAATGTTCTAGGAGGGAAGGGCTGATGCTGGCCATGGGCACAGGCTCTGGAGGGAGACTACCTAATCCTTTCTAGCCATCTAATCTTTGAAGGGTTTCCTAACTTTTATTTATTTATTTATTTATTTATTTATTTATTTATTTATTTATTTATTTATTATTTTAAGTAGGCTCTACACCCAGTGTGGAGCCCATTGTGGGGCTTGAACTCACAACCCTGAGATCAAGACCTGAGCTGAGACCAAGAGTTGGACACTTAACCCACTTAGCCACCCAGGCACCCCTGAAGGATTTCCTAACTTTTAAAGCTAACTCTTTTCCCTTGTCTTTCAGGAATCATAACACCATTCAGATATACAGTTGACCCTTGAGCAACAGGAGGGTTAAGGGTGCCAACCCCTGCCAGCCGAAAATCTCCCAAACTTAACTTGTAATAACTGACCATTGACCAGACGTCTTACCGATAACATAAATAGTCAGTTAGCACATACTTTGTGTGTTATATGCACTGTATCTTACAATGAAGTAAGCTAGAGCAAAGAAAATGTTATTAAGAAAAGCATGAGGGAGAGAAAATACATTTATAATACTGTACCGTATTTATCAAAAAAGATCTGTGTATAAGTGGATCTGTGCAGCTAAAACCCGTGTTGTTCAAGGTCAACTCTAATTAGATTGCAGGGTTCTTGGAAGGATTAACTGAGATAATTCATCTAAACACTGAGCCTAGCACAGAGTAACTGCTCAAAAAAGGCCATCTCTAATTATTCCAGAGGATAGAGGGGCAAAGACGCTGCCCTTTCATAAGAATGCTCATTGGCATCAGGGATCTTTTTTTGAATGAAACACAAAGAAAACAAAGGAAATGCTTTACCAGTACTCATTATTGAACCATGAAATCATGCAGGCTAATTATGTTTTGAAATGTTGTATATAAACACACAATTATTGAAAAAGACATCGGGATTGTCCGAGTTGTTCATTACTTCAGCTTGAATTAAATATGTAATTGTCAATGTCAGGTTTTATGGGTCAGCTGTGACTCTGTCCAGAGAGGACGTCTTCCTGATTGACCAGTGGGGGAGGGGAACCCAATCTCCCCTAGACTTTGTCCAAGACCTCACTGGGCCTTCTGAGGCTGGTCCGGCACCCCAGCCAGCAGGGTTCATTATGTAGGGCTAGGTGGGCAGATTTGCCTTGCCCCCAAACTCTGAATGAACTCTTTCCCCAAGAATATTTTGGTCTAAATCCCTTGGAGCTAGATGTTTGGACATGGAGGAGAATCAGAAAGAAGTCCAGATTCTAAACTTGACTTTAAAACCATCTGCATCTTCCCTCCCTTGTCATCTTTTCTTAAACACTAAGAAAAGACTAAAATTTCGGAAAAAATTGTCAGCACTGGGTATGCTTGGTAGCCCAGCCTGGCCCAGTGCCATTTTCCTATGTCAACGAAAGTTCTAAACAGAGATGACTCAAGAAGACATTTGACTGGTGCACCACCCCTTTGGCCAGGCCAGTCAAATCGAAATGCCAGCCCAGCCAGGAGAGCTGATGCCATTTCTTCAATTCAGCTGAGCATACCTCTGCTGGGACATGCAAGAGCCAACAGAATAAAGAAGCTAGGTCCTATTGTCCAAGATCTCACATCGTGTTAGAGGGAGGAGAAATATACATGTCTTCTAACTGCAAATACGGGCATCTCTCCTCCCTGCTTAAAGCTTCCCAGAAGACTCCCTAACATAGCACCATCCACCCTGCAGCCCTTGGCCCTTCCTGCAAGCCATCCCCACTCATTCACCCCTTTGTACTTTATCTTCGCAGTTCCCCGGGGCCAGTCCTGCTGCTTTATACCTCTCTGCTCTGCTTACCACGCTGTTTTGTCTGCCCAGAACCCCTTCCCTCTGGTCTGCTTGGCTAATTTCCACACCATCCTCCCTGTCTTCCTTCTCTTGGTCTTACGCACCCCTCCATCATGCTACCCATCCTACTGGACTCTAATTATTAGGACATGCACAGTCAGGGATGTGCAGGGCATGGACTTCGTGGAAAGAATTCTGATTTTGGTGTCACTTGAATCTGGGTCCAATCTGGAAAGTTCCCTTAACCTCTCTGAGCCTCAGCTTCCCTGACTCTAAAACAAGGATGCTGCTATTCACCTTGCTGGGTTATAGCAGGGAATCCTAGAGATAAAAGTGTGGAAAACCTTGGTCCCCATGCTAGTGAGGGGCAAGCGTCACAGCTACCGTATCTAACTGAGGCTATCTCCTCTCCTCCCTGTGGGCACCGTGGGGACAGGAGCTCTGTTTTAGTCATCTTTGAGTTCAGGCACTTGGCAGCGCCCCACATGTAGTAGGAGCTCCATAAATATTTGAGGGTGACTCACAAACCAAGTGCCACTGGCCTCTGGGGAAGGGTCTCCCTCACCTCCAGAAATTACCTTCTCATTTTTCGTATTACCCTCCCTTCCTCCGGCCTCGCTGTTTCTCAAACCCTAGGTTCAAGGTGCCCCAGGGCCATGGCCTGGCTGTTCCCGAGGCCTAGAAGACTCTTCCCCACCATCAGCAAGGCCCACCCCCTTCAAGTCTTTGCTCACATGTCACTTTTTTAACTAGACCCCCTATGACTGCCCATGCCTGCTGGCTGTACCCATTCTCCTTACTTACTTTTTCTCCCTAGGATTCACTGCCTTCTGACACACACGGGTTCTACCTGTTTCCTTTGGTTAGTACGTGTCTCCTCGCCCAAGAAGCTTCTTGAGGGCAGGGCGTGGGTCCTGGAGCAGACACTTCCTGCATCCTGCACCACATCCCCCAGCACTTCCCTGGTTTCAGAACAGCCATGAGGGACAGGTCTGCACGCTGGGGTCCTCCCCTTCCCTCTCCTCTCCCTACTGAGTTGGTCCTCTCTGCTTTCCTGCCCAAGAGCTGAGGCAGCCCACCCAGCAGGCCAAACCCAGAGTGCAAGAGATAGATACCTCCAGAATGATCTGAACCGTAGGGCAGAGTGTGGACACGTGCCCCCACTTCTCCTTCTTTGGGGACAGTTCTTTTTTTTTTTTTTTTTTAAGATTTTATTTATTTATTTGTGTGAGAGAGAGCACAAGCAGGGGGAGTGGCAGGCAGAGGGAGAAGCAGGCTCCCCATTGAGCAAGGAGCCTGATGCGGGACTCGATTCTAGGACCCCGGGATCATGACCTGAGCCGAAGGCAGATGCTTAACAGACTGAGCCACCCAGGCATCCCTTTGGGGACAGTTCTGAGGCTCATTTTATATGGTGTCTGGGGAGGGTCCCCCGTGGACTGAGGCCCTGTAGCCCACAACTTTAAGAGCTTAACCAGCTCCTCCTTCTTCCTTCTGGGCTCACCTCCCAAACAGATCACCTGCCTGAGTCCTCGTCCCATGCTCTGCTTTTGGGAGAACCCCAACTAAGAAACCCCCATGGAATGGTGATCGACCTCTGGTCTGGTACATATTTGTTGAGTGAATGAATGAATGAATGAGTGAAAAGAGAAGTAATTTACCAAGTTTTACCTTTTGCATTTTGTCTTAGGCTGAAACGTTTGGGTGACTTTACATCATGGGGAGAGCTCGCTGAGCTCTGCTTCTTGGTGTTTACATTAGGATTTTCACAGAATGGCTTCTGACTGGAAACCTGTCTTTGAGCTTTGTAGATTTTTCAGGGAATGAGGATTTTGCCATTTACTTTAGTCAGAAATGTCAGAAGCCATCCGGGAGCTTGAGGAGCTCCTGCCAACCCTTGAGCTGACCAGCCCAGCCCTCAGCTCCTCACTGTAACTTCTCTAAGAGCACCCCTACCCCAGAGTACAACGTAGGAGGGTTCATTCGGTCTGATAGTCCCTGAAATGTGGTTGAGAGACTCTGTCCTTCTTTGGGCACTCATCGAACACGCATAGAATGCAGATTATTTCCAGGCTTGGGCACCAGGGATCAGAATTGCCCAAGACAAGGTCCTTGCCCTCCCTCCAGGAGCTCCCAGGCCGGTGGGGAGGCAGAGAAGGGAAAAGGCGATGATAGATGTGGTGTGGGAAGGACTGTGCTGGAGGGGCTCACAGGCTGCAGACTCGCAGGAAGAATCTGGTGTGTCAGTGTCTCGGTGCAATTGTACTTTCCACTTTAGATTCACCAAACTGGTTTCCTGCACCCATTTGCTGTGTATGCCTCCCTCCCTTTGCACGGGCAGTTTCCTCTGCCTGGAAGCTTTCCCTCTGTCTTCCTGGCAAAGTCCTCATCACCCTTCGGATCCCAGCTAACATCACTTTTCCCTGGAAACATCCCCTCCCTTGCGTCAACTCCCACTGAGCTCCTCCATCCTCGGTGCTGACTGTAGTCTGCATTATAGAGGTCTGTAGAGCTGCCCTTTTACCCTCTTGGGTGAGTCATGAGTCATGGGGAAGTCATGATTTAGGAGGAAAACGTACTGACTCTGGTATCAAACAGAGCTGGATTTGAATCTCAGGACTGTTGTGTCCTGCCTATGGCCTGGCTGGGGGCAGGGAGAGGGGAGAGAACAAGAGCCAAGGCTGTGGAAGGGAAAGGCTCCATCCTGGTGGGACTCGTGAGCCCTGCTGAGACTTTAGGATTTGCTCTGGGGTCACTGGGGAAGCACTGATTTGTTTCAAGCAAGAGAATGGCATCGTGCACCCCCTGGGAGGAGGGACGTGGGTACGGGGTGGGCAGATGGAAGGCAGGCGAGCCAAGTGTGGGCTGAGGGCTGGTCCCTAGAGTCACCCAGTCTACATTTGAATAGCAGCTTTTACCTAGCTGTATGATCTTGGACAGTCATCTAAAATCCCCGAGCCTCAGTTTCCTCATCTGTAAAATGGGAAGAATAATATTACTTTCTTTGTCTGGGAAGATGACAAGAGAATATACACGGGAATGGGTTTTGTCAACTCTAAAGTGCCATGCAAAGCCTAGAAGTGATCAATAATCAGAAGAGGCTTAATCATGATAGAAGTTTATTCTGGTAAAAGGAAGTCTGGGGCTAGTATGGTGCTCCACAGAGCAGGGTCCAGGCTTTCTCTAGCTTCTTGATCTGCCATTTTCAGCATGTAGGTTTCTTTTCACCTCATAGTCCAGTGTGGCTGCTCACATGCGAGCCATCAGATCCACATTCCAGCCAGCAGGAAAAAGGCAGAGAAAAAGGAGGGTATGTTCCTCCCTTTACGGGCACTTTCTAGAAGTATCAAATGACACTTCTGCTTATATCCTACTGACCTGGGCATAATCACATGCTCACACCTGGCTGCAAGGGAGGCTGGAAAAGACATTTCTTATTTAGAGCAGCCATGTGCTCAGCTGAAAATCAGAAATTCCCTTATAAATGATTAACAGACATATTGATATTGGGGGACAACTAAACAACTAGCAATTTCTCTCACATCTTTTTAATGATTTGCATGACCGAATTTCACAAGCTAGTTTTCTTAAAAGTGGAATGTGCATCACCCATAGGACATTGGACAAGAAACAGCAACCCGAGAGGTAGAGTTGCAGGAAGGATGCTGTATTATGTTACATAAGAGCTCAAAGGTTTCCCTTTCCTCCCATAATGTGGGCCCCTTTTGGGGTCATATTCCGAGCAGAGAGACACCTCCTTAGGGGAGGCTTGAGAAGTCCCTCCCATTGATAGAGTCATGATGAACAGAACAGAGAATAGCCTCAGGCCAGGGAGGCAGGGGGCTGAGTGCCCCCATGGCAGCAGCTGGCCAGGTGGACCGTTGGGAGGGAAGCAAAACTTCCCTACAGATAACTGATGAAGACAGTGAGCTTTGAGAGCGGGAAAGAGGACTCTAAGCAAGAGGTAGCCAGCCCATGGAGATGGCGTGGGGCCAGACTACCTAGGCTGCACAGGGATGTGTCCCAGGAAGACCAGATCTTCACTCAGCCCCTTTGCACTTCCTTCATGGGAGAAGCAGAGACACATGCTCACACCTAGCTGCAAGGGAGCACTCTGTACCAGGTACCACTGGACCTCCTCTAGCACCCATGGTTCATACTTAACTGAGCATAGAGAATACTTTGAAGAGCCCAGAGTAAATAAATCATTCTTTCAGGCATTTTTATCTTTAGGTCTTAGAATACACGGATGCTACCAGGCTATTAGAATTAAGATGCTAGTCCCAAGAATAGGTAAACCAGGCAATAAAAATGACATCTTAGTTGTTTACCAAGTAGCAGGCTCTGTTCTGAAGACATAACAATATGTCTTTATTTTCAGAGTAATGGCATTTAATGCTAGAAATGCAATGGAAGAAGCACTTGAACACCTTTGATGGTGGGGGGTACTTGATATAGCTTCTGGGGAAAGCAATTTGATAATACAATTCTGCTTCTGGACATTTTCTAAAATTAGAATTATTTCAGAAACCCCAGCATATTGATTTCAGCCAAAAAAAGGGAATTTATTGACTCATAAAAATAAAAAACCTCCAGGTGTGGCTGGCTCCTGGGTTAAAATGAGGACTCCGTCTCTCCTGACTCCTCAGCTCTGCTTTTCTCTACGGCTTGTATGCTTTCTCCATAGGGAGGCTCAGCACTTTCACGGACAGGTTTCCCCGGATATCCGGAACCAGATCGTTCATTCCTAGGAAACCTTCCGCAAGCTGAAAAGTGAGAGATCCATTGCTTTCTTGGAGCTCTGACATTTCAACATGCTTTGGATGCATGAAGGACCATCCTGGGGACATCACAGAGCAATCTTGGTGTGGCATAAGGCTCGGATCAGAAGGCATTTGTCATCTGATAAACGTTCTGGAAGCGGGAAGTCCAGGATCACAGCACCAGCGTGGTCAGCTTCTGAGAGCTCTCTTCAGGGTTACAGACCTCTCATTATAGCCTCATGTCGGGGGAAGATCCCTCCTCCCTGCCTTAGAAGGTAGCTACGGCTGTTGTCACCATTTTATAAATAAGGACACAGACAAAGAATGGTGAGTGGGTATCCATGGTTCCACCCCTTGCTGCACCCACGCCCTCTGCCCTGTGACTTTGGTTCTGCCCTCCCACTCTGAGTCTGTGCCCCTGGGCCCTGTTCTGGACCCATGGGATGCCGGAGAGTGTGGGGCAAGTGGAAGCTTGGAGGGCGCTGTGTAACTGGGTTTGCTTGCTTTAGCTTCTCTCCCTATGGCCACATGAAGAACATGCCCTGCTAGCCTGCCAGAAGGTGAAAGACCCATGGAACAGAGTCGAGTTGCTCAGGCCATCCCAGCGGAGGCCACCCTGGTTCAGCCAACAGCCTCAGGCCTGTGGGCGAGCCCAGCCAAGATCAGCAAAGCTCCTTAGTCGATCTGCAACTGCCTGCAGGTGCATGAGCCAGCCCACCTAGATCCGCAGAGCCCGGTCCAGATCAAGGGGTCCCACAGATTCAGGAGCTAAGCAAATACTTCCCAGTGTCCATCACTGAAGGTTAGCAGCCTTATTGTCATGGTAGTGGGTACAAGAGATGACATAGCTTCCCAACTAATCACTGGAACAGCCAGGAGTTGAACTCAGGTAGTTCAGCTACAGATCTTACACTCAGACACTCTTCGATGCCAGTGGTTGGCAAACTATGGCCTGCAGGCCAAATCCAGCCCTCCACCTGTTTGTGCAGTCTGCATGCTAAGAATGGTTATTACGGATGAATATTTTCAATCAGTGTGATGATAGGTAAACTTACCTTTGAGCCAACCCCAATTAAATCAATGCTATCCCATAAAAGGAATTCCATCCTTCTTGTTCATAGACCTAAATGACAAAATATGTGTTTAATTCTTATACTTTGTATTTCATCAATAACAATGTGTGAAGGGGCGCCTGGGTGGCTCAGTTGGTTAAGCGACTGCCTTCGGCTCAGGTCATGATCCTGGAGTCCCGGGATCGAGTCCCACATTGGGCTCCCTGCTCGGCAGGGAGTCTGCTTCTCCCTCTGACCCTCCCCCCTCTCATGTGCTCTCTCATTCTCTCTCTCTCAAATAAATAAATAAAAATCTTTAAAATAATAATAATAGTAATAATAATAATGTGTGAAAAGGTGTTTCCTCTTACTATATAAGTATACTTTATCCCTGATGTTCCCTCTTGGCCTGCAAAACCCCAAATATTTGCTCTCTGGCTCTTTACAGAACAAGTTTCTTGACTCCTGTTCTGTATGATAGTTTGATCTTTGAATTTGGTCCTCAGGCCAAGAAATGGAAGGAATCAGAAAGGCGCTCCCAGGACTTCTAATCCAACCTCAGAAACTGCACCAGACCCTGGGTCTCTGGTCTCCTAGCCCAGGGCTCTCCTACTGCTCTCTAGAGAGGCCAATGACAATGGTTGCATTTGTCTCCACCTCTCCAGCTGGAACGTTCTTGGCACCCACAGGCGTCTCCAGGCCTCCCAGTCTGGCCGCCCGTCCCGAGGGCTCACACTCGCTCACGTAGGCATGGATGATTCACTGTCTCTTTCTCCAGCACCGCCCTGAGCCATCTAACATGAATCTGTGTCGTGTGCCTCTGTGATAATTTAAAAAATTGGGCATCTAAGACGATTTCTTACCGGGGACGATGGAGAAATTCTCTCCTGAAGTGTTTCACAATCTGGCCTTATTACAAAGGAGAAGTAGAACGGGAGAACTGAAGAAAAAACTCATTTCTTCCCTGAGCGTGTTAATGAACTAAGCCACAGGAGGCCATGTGTAAGTCGGGCTGCGCGCGGCCGTAAATTAAATTTATTATGCGCCAAGGGATTCTAATAAACATTACTTAAAAATAGCAACAGTCATTTGTATTATGTCATGTGACCTGGTTATGGCGACACTTTTTGTGCCTTTGCTATTAATCAGAGTTACTTTGAGAGGCAGTTGGTAAATTCTTCTAGGAAAATTGGCACCTTCCTCTTAATTAAGATTGTTCTGGAAAAGAGCAGAGTGAGTCAAAAATAGTCATAGTGTATATCATTGCACCCGGGAGGCCCTCATTGCTCATTAGGGGATGCTTGTTATGCTTTCCAAGAGGGATAAACCTGAAGGAAAATGTCACTGTCCTTAATAAAATCCTACACCCTGGAAGGTTAGTATGGGAGAGGGGCAGGACTTGAGGCCAGGGGGCTGCTGCTCAGTCTTGCTGGGAGGAAGTCGTCATGACTCCGGAGGGGGACCATGTTAATAATTGCTGCCAACCCACTCGAGCCTTCTGGGCATGCTGCTTGCCCTTTACCCCTCTAGGCCCAGTACAGATAAGGGCCTTTCCCTCATACTCTGGAACATGGAAGGGAATGTTCTAGCAATGCCCAGAATTATCTTTGGAACATCCCAAATGTGATCTTGTCACTCCCTCATTTAAACTCTCAGAGTCTGCTGCTATCTGTGATCTAGCCCCTACTCCTCCAGCTCTGTGGCTCCCCACCACCACCCCGCTGCCTCTCTCCCCTCACCCCTCACCTCCACTCTCCACGCACACCACTGACTGAAGAGGCAGATGCACTCTGGGCTTAAGACCTTGGGATCTGGAGTCCAGCTGACCTGTGTTTGAATTATAGTTCTGCCCTTTGCTTGCTGGGTAACCACAGGCAAGTTACTTAACCCTTACCTACATTTTCTCTCATCTATAAAATGGGAATAATTATGCATACGGCACAAAGTTATGAGGATTACCTAAAATAATCCATGGAGGGCTAGGCATTTGGAAGAGCTCTCCGGAAGGGTTCAAACAACAGCCAAGAGCCTTGGTAGTAGTCCCTTGACGATGCTGTTCCCTTGTGTTTCTCTCGAGCACTTCCCTTGGCCCCAACCAACCCCACGCCTTGCTTTGTCTCATTAATGACTTTTCATCCTCTGTACCTCTCAGCTCAAATATAAATTATTTGAGAAGACTTCCCAGACCCCCATCTGATTTAGAGACCCCTCTTTCAGGCTCCTGTCACATCCTGGGACACCAGGTCCTTGCCTGGGACATTGGGTCCGTGCTCCAATCTTCCATTCCTCTGTCTAGGGCTGCCGTGCATGAGGCTGAGGCCTTTCGGGCTGACATCATGTCTGGTTTTCCTTTGAGTCCCAGTGCCTGGTGCAGACCAAGGGCTTAAAAAGTGTCTGCTGAAGAGGAGAAGCAGCAGAGAATATTATGAATTTAGAAAATGGGACCCACAAGGAACAGGAGGTGAAGCCGACTGTCTTAGTTTGGGTTCCCCTGAAAGTAGAATCTGGGGCAAGCGGTTGGGTGAATGGAGATGATTCTGAAAGAGAGAGAACAGGGAGGGAGAGACAGACAAGGAGAACAAAGGCAGTCATGAGGGCATTATTGAGCTGCTGTGGGCAACTGGGGCTCAGATCCACTGGGCAACCCCCAAGACACTGAGTAGAATGAGCCTCGGCATTGTTTCTAGGAATAGAAGGGGGGCAGGGGATTGGATCCATTGACTCCCATCCCTTGTTGGTAGGGGTTAACCCCTCTGCACTCCTGAGCTGCCCTGTGGGGGGGCCCAGCAAGCAGCAGGCAGGGTAGCAAAATGCTGCATGCCCAGGAACAGCTCACCATGCTGCAGCCGGCATCAGACCTCAGTCTTATTTCATGTGGTGAGCATACTGTGGCAGCCATAGTTTAGGAGAGCATGGCTGGACAGCTTGACACCTCCAAATCTAGACCCTAGGGAGGGATGCGACATCTCTGGGCCCCGATTTTATTCCCACTGGGGGGATCCACTTTCTTCTTGGGAATGTCATCAATAGAAGCCAGAGTCCAAGATGGCCCCAGTGATTATTGCCTCCTGGTATTCATGCCCTTGTGTAGCCTCTTCCCACCATGGATCATGGGTTGGCCTGTGTCACCCTTCGAAGTTGGTGGATGTGACTGTGTGTGACCTCTAAGACTAGGCCATGAAAGGCAGCCTTTATCTCGAGCCTCCAACTTGGCCTCTTGGATATCTTACCCTGGAGGAAGCCAGTTGCCATGCCATGAGACCACTCAAGCAGCTTCATGGGGAGGCCAACATGGAGAAAAACCAAGGCTCTTGATCAATAGCCAATGCCAACTTGCCAGCCACATGGCTGATGCACTTTAGAAGAGGATCCTCCAGCCCCCATCAAGCCTTCAGATGGCAGTGGCCATCGACATCTGGCTGCACCTTTATGAGGGAGTCCAAGCAAGAACTGCAACTGAGCTCTTCCTAAAGCCCTGATCTACAGAATCTGTGAGCAAAGGGCTGTCTTATGCTGCCATGCTTTGATCTGTAGCCATAGAAACAGGAACACCATCCTCTCCATAGAGGATCTTCAACTCCTCTCTAAAGAGCATAGCTTTCCTCTTATGGCTTTAACAGGTTAACCATGTCTCTACGTGGTCTTTCCCGACCTCAGTAAGAGTCATACCCCTGATGTTTCCATGTAGTCCTACCTTTTCTAAAAACTAAAAGGATAGTGGGAAGAAAAAACTGGGGAGGCAGCCCAGGATGGTGGCAGTCACCAGGCCAATTAAAGTAGGTAATTAATCACTTATTGGTAGAATTGATCTCTATGGGTGGTCAAATGGGGAATTCATGTTCAAACCCTCTCTTCCCCACAAGGCAGGCTGGGGACTTGGACATAAATTTGGGGAGGGTGTTAATGGTAAAGCTGCTTTGGCCTGTTAGAATGGCCCCAATGGCAGATCCCACAAGCCACACCCAGTCTCCAGGTATTAGAATGCACCTGGACCCAATGTGGGCCAATGTCCATGCCTAAGAGAATTCAGGTTGGTGGAGGGACCTGGGAAATTGACAGCTTCAGTTGGGTAAGATCCCAGGTGTTCTGTTCATGTTGTTCACAGCATCTAGAGTGGGGGGCCTCAGGGCCTCCACCAAAGGAACCAGTTTCTAGGATCAGGCCCTACTCCCCAAACTTGTGTAGGGATCAGTCCTATGAAATGATATTTACCCATGTAAAGCAAGTTAACATCTTTTGGAGTTGTTTTACCTTCTGTATAAGAAGAATGATAACAGCTACTCTGCAGGATTGTCATATGGATCAAATAAGCATGTGAAGAGCCTGGCACATAGTAGGTATTTAATGAAAGGTGGCTATTATTGGCCTTCACGATTAAGCTCATGAGACACCTCTCTCACAAGAAGCTCTTTCTGATAACTCCATCTCCAGTTGGTTGCCCCTTCTCTGTACCCTCAATATCTTGGGCTTACTTCTCAACCACACACTATGGTATTACTGCTCATCCCAGACTCCCCTGCTAGCTTGTGAGTCCTCCAAAGTAGGGACAGGTTGTGTTCATTACTGTGTCCCTGGCTCATGGTAGATCCCCAGTGCACATCTTTGCACTCAACAGAAGCAAGCCTTCTCCGAGAAGCCAGGTGCTGTGATATAGTCTGTATAACTTCTTACAGTTTGTAGCATGTGGGAGGAAGATGCAAGGCTCCCCACAGGCAGCAAACCTGGGATCCCCTGTGCCTCCAGCCCTGTAGAACTATAATTGAAGTTCGTGCTGCATTGAGCATTACTGTATCAGGGCTCGTGGAAGTGTAGTTGCTCTCTGCCTATAGTATGCCACTGACATTCCATTTTCATGGTGTCAGTGTCTCATTATGATGAACTGCATCTGCCACACAAGACCATAGATACCTGGTACGTGCATGTGGCTTTTCTCCCCATTTTGCACTCTCCCATCTGAAATCGTTCCCAATCCTCTCCCTCCCCTCTAACTCAAATACATGACTCCTGGTCCACTGTTATTTCCAAAGAACTTGGGAGGCAGATATCAGAGATGGTGAAGATGATGATAAACAGGATGATGAAGACTAAAGCTAATGAACTGAGAGATTATTATGCACTCTAGACACTATACATGTTATTCCGTGCAATCCTTATCACCCCGAGAGGTGGGCGTGACTATTCTCATTTAACACAAGAGGATTCTGGGGGCTCAGGGAGATGATGAACTTGCCCAAGGTCATAGGAAAGTCCAGTATTGCAGACTCTTTGCCCAGTGCTTTTTGGCTTAATATTCATGGTGCTCAGCTCTCTCTGACTCCATGGACAGGTGCTTGTGCCTGACCCCACCAGTCACATCAAGGTGCTCATGGTTCATGAAGCTCTGAGCAGTGACGTTTTTACAAAGGATGTGATTATCTTTGATAGAGTGGATGAATAAGGAGGAGGGGTAACCCAGGATATTTGGACGGGGTGAGGGCTGATCCATACGATAATTGTAATGAAAGATGTCACTTGTTGAGGACCAGCTGGAGCAAGAGCACACACTGAGCAATTGACCTACATTATCTCTCCTCAGTCTTCACAGCCACCATGTGGGCTATTATTCCCATTTCACAGATGAAAGAACTGAGACCAGAGAGATTCATTAATTTGTGGTTCCCCAATGGGCCTGCTATTCCTTATCCCTAGGCTTAGATCTTTCTTCTGCCTCCTTCTCTGCTTGGTTCATTCCTGGTCATGCAGATAAAAAGTGGAGGAGATGTGATTTGATTTCCTGTGTGTCCAATAACTAAGAAAAAAAAGAAGTCAGTAGGAACAGACCCAGAGATACCTAGATGTTAGAATTAGTAGACAAGTACATTAGAGAAGCTATTATAAATATTTTCAAAGACTTAAAGGAAAAGATGGTCTGATTGAGTAAACAGATGAATCTCAGCAGAAATGGAAACAAAAGAACCATATGAATGTTTCAAAACTGAAAAATACAGTTTGAAATAAAATTACATTCACATTCACTCTCTAACATCAGATCCGAGAATCAGTAAACTTGAATTCAGTCCACAAAAATTATCCTATTTGAAGAACAAAGAGGAAAAAAAATTTAAAACAAATTAACAGTACCTCAATGACCTCTGAGCCAATATCAAGCAGTGTAACACATATGTACTTAGAGTTCCAGAAGGCATGGAGAGAGAAACTAAGGCAGAAAAATATTTGAAGAAATAATAGTTGAAAATTCCCAAATTTGGTGAAAAACATTAATTGACAGATGCAAGAAGCTCAGCAAGACCTTGAAAACCACACCTAGAAACAACTTAGTCAAACTTCTGAAAATCAAAGATAAAGACCAAAATCTTAAAAGCAGCCAGACAAAAACAACACATCACACACAGAAAAACAACAAAAATCAAGGCTGACTTCTCATCAGAAACAGTGGAGACCCAAAGGAAAATGGAATAGGATCCTTAAGGCAGAGAAAGAAAAACATAAAGCATCAACATAGAATTCTGTATCTTTCAAAAATATGGATGAACTCAAAGTAATTGAAAGCAGGGACTCAAACAGATATTTGTACACTCATGTTCACAGCAGCATTATTCACACTAGCCAAAAGGTGGAAACAACTGAAGTGTCCATTGTGAACGAATGGATGCACACAATGTGGTATATCCAGACTATGGAGTATATTATTCAGCCTTAAAAAGGAATGAAGTACTGATACCTGCTATGACAAGGATGATCTTTGAAAATATATGCTAAGTGAGATAAGGCATATGCAAAAGGACAAATATTGTATGATTCCACTTATATGAGGTACCTACTAGGCAAGTTCATAGAGACAGAAAGTAAACTAGAGGGGCTGGCATCCAGGGGAAGACATGGGGAGTTACTGCTTAATGGTTACATTTTTTATTTGGTGTGATGAAAAAGTTCTGGAAATAGTAGTGATGGTTGCACAACATTGTGGATGTAATTAATGCCACTGAACTGTACATTAAAAATGGCTAAAACGGAAAGTTCTATGTTATAACTATCTACCACAGTTTAAAAAATCAGTAACATAATAGACCAAAAAACAACTGTACACTTTAAATGGGTGAATCATGTGGTATGTGAATTAAGTCTCAATAAAACTGTAAAGAGCAAGGGGAAAATAAAGATATTTTCAGATAAATGAAAGCTGAGAAAGTTTGTCACCACCAGACCTGTGCTACAAGAAATACTATAGGAAGTTCTTTAGGCTGAATGGAAATGAATCTACAGGGAAATTCAGATCCGAAGATGGGAATGTGAGCATCAGAAATGATAGAGATATAGGGGCGCCTGGGAGGCGCAGACTGTTGAGTGGCCAACTCTTGGTTTCTGCTTCTGTCATGATCTCGGAGTCATGGGATTGGGCCCCAAGTCAGGCTCCATGCTCAGTGCAGAGTCTGCTTAAGACTGTTTCTCCCCCTTGCAGCCCTGCTCGCTCTCTTTAAAATAAATAAAATCTTAAAAAAAGAAAGAAATGATAAAGATGTAGGCAAATATAACATACTAGCTTTTACTTCTGTTAATTTTTTAAAAGATACATCACAATGGGACACCTAGGTGGCTCAGTTGGTTAAGTGTCTGCTTTTGGCTCAGGTCATGATCTCAGGGTCCTAGGATAGAGCCCTGTGTCAGACTCCCTGCTCTTTGGGGAGCCTGGTTCTCCCTCTGCCCTCCCCCCTGCTCATGTATGCTGTCTCTCAAATAAATAAATAAAATCTTTAAAAAAAGAGACCTCACATTTTAAGGCAAAAATAATATCATTGTAATATCAGGTTTATCTATGTCAAAGTAAAGTATATGGCAATACTATCATAAAGGGTAAGAAAGTAAATATAATTGGACTCTTGTGATGTTTTTAAGTTTGAGAAATGTGAAGAGAGAAATATGAAGCGGTGCAATATTGATTCTAAGTGGACTGTGGTAAGTGAAGATTGTGTATTAGAATCCACAGAATAGGGGTGCCTGGGTATCTCAGTCTTTGAGGATCTGCCTTCCTGGGATTGAGCCTCACATCGAGCTCCCTGCTCCGTGGGAAGCCTGCTTCTCCTTTTCCCACTCCCCCTGCTTGTGTTCCCTCTTTTGCTATGTCTCTGTCTGTCATATAAATAAATAAAATCTTAAAAAAAAAAATCCACAGAATAGCCAGTAACAACAAAGACAAGAAGTATGGCTAAAAATGCAGTAGAGGAAATAAAATAGAATGTTAATAAATAAAATCAATGCAAAAGAAAGCAGTACAAGAGAAACAGAAAAGCAAAAAAGCTGAGATAAGTAGAAAAAATTAGCAAGATCATAGGCTTAGACTCAACCATAACAATAATTATACTAAATGTAAATGGACTGAACACTTGAATTAAAAAGCAGAGATTGTCAGGCTGGACAGAACAGCAAGACCCAACTACATACTGTCTATAAGAAATTCACTTTAACTACAGAGACATAGGTTAAAAGTTAAAGGAGGGAAAAGATGTACCACACACAGGATAACCCAAGGAAAGCTGATATGTGACTGTCTTAATAGTAGACAAAGTAAACTACAGAGCAAAGCGCATAATTTGGGAGAAAGAAAGAGCGGCATTTTATAACGATAAAGTGGGCTATATAACAGAAAGATAGAGCAATCATAAATGTGCTGGCACATGGTAGCTTCAAGATGCATGAAGCCAGAAAAGAGAACTAAATGCATAAGTGGTGCATTCGCAATCAGAGTTGGAGATTTTAACATGTGTTTCTTGGTAATTGATAACACAACCCGAAACCAGTCTGTGGCACTGGGGGGCCTGGGGGATTTCTAGGTGCTACCCCTTAGGATGAGCAAGGGATGAGTAAACTATTATCATAACCCAGCTGGGTACCCGCTACTGTGTCAGGGTCAGCCCACTGAATTCTCCCCAAGATCCTGCTAGTTCATTTGTTCCTGCCTCATAGATAATAGTGTCCCACTTCCACTTGAGGAAACTGAGCCTAGGAGAAACAAGGCAACTGGGCCTTGTTGTAGAGCCAGTGAGTAGTAGAGACCAGATAGGAATTGAGATCTATCCCTTATCTCCTGTTCTTTCCACTCCCGCGATGCCCCAGGGACCCTGGGGCCACAGCACTCACTTATCTTCAAAGCTCTAATCATGGCCCCCAGCGATTGTCAGACAGGGACTTACGATGAAGATATATTTATAAGTAGAAGCCCAGAAACATAAGGTAATGAACAACTGCGGGACACAAAGTATTCAAATTGACCAGGAGAGCCATCACATCCTCAGGCTGAGCCCCGAAGCCCCTCTCCCAAAGGTGTCCGAAGGAAACCCTGCTGATGCTGCCAAGGTCAAGGTCAATGGCCTGCTTAGACTTCCTTTTCAAAGGAGCTACTTCTCCTCTTTCTCTTTTGTATTCTTCAATGATCTGACCCAGTAACATCATGCACCCAGCACTAAGAAGCCCAGCTTGGGGAATAAAGGGAAAAAAGGAAGTGATATTCCTTATCTTTCCCCACTGTCCCCTGCCCTGCTCCTTACTGGTCTCCAATGCATGCATATCTTTTTATTTTAATCTGAAATCTGGATGTTTTTATTAAGAATCATCTGTATAGATAATGAAGAAAGAGCTACCAGTCCCACCACCAGAGACCAAAGAAATTAAAACAATCGGCAGATTATAAAATCAGCAGAGAAATACCTTTTCCGCTCACTCTTCCCAGGATCTATACCTCCCCTTGCACACTCACACGGCATGCTCAGCATGCATTCATATGCACACTCACACACTTGTTTACTCACAGGCTTCCACACCGGTCGGCATTAGTGCAGGTGTGTGCACACATGGGCATGTACGCACACACAAAGACACACACGTGCTCATGCCCTCATTCACACGTGTGGAAATACAATCAGGGTTTATCCCAGCTTCAGGAAGACCGTGGGTTGACTTGACTTGTACTCACGAGTTTTTGATCATGCCTTCACCGGCAGGAAAATCATGAATTATTTATTGAATTATTCAATAATTAATAAAAGTCATCACAAAAAGCTCAGCTGAGAGAGAACCCTGTAAATAATTCCTCACTATTGTTGGCATGTGTTGGTGTTTGTCTGTGGGTATGTCAGAAGGGAAGAGGTGACAGTTCAGACAAAGCCTTCGATCTTAAATTATCTTTAAAATATGCTGCCTTATGGCCCTGACTCAGTTTACTGGCTTTTTGTTTCTTCACGCCGTCACAGCTGCCAGAAAAGGAAATAACCACATGCTTGCTCCCTCTCTGAAAGCTTGCTCCTGGCTTTGCTCCTGATGGACTGTGTGGCCATTGTTTCACTGAGATTTACCTCGGAGACTCTTTAAATATGCCACGAAAGGGCAATCTATAATAAGAGAAAAAGACAAATAGCTAATAAGCTTATGAAAACATGTTTCACTCCGCCATGAATCAAAGAAATGGAAAAGCTCTAAGCACAATAATGAAATACTCCTCTTTCCTATCAAATTAGGAAGGATTTTTTTTTTTTAATGACATGCCAATTTCTGGCAATGGTGCATGGGGACAAGAAGCCTCTCTCTGAGGTTGCGGGGATGGCGAGAGCTGGGACAACTGTTTTGGGAGAGCAACTTCACAATATGCTTCCCGTGTCATCTGAACATGTTCATATGCCTCCATCCACATCCACTTCGAGGACTCAGTTCTGAGAAACCAGTGCACGCAATATCAAAACGGCTTCAAGTGCAAGGATGGTCACCAAGTGGAGGGCCTTGATCTGTAGTCTGGCCGCTTGCCCGAGCCTCTGGGTGCCCTGGGCGCCTCCACCATGCCCCCCAATCTTCCCAAACTCCTCTAGGCTGTCCGAGTCAACAATGTCACACTTGCCCTCTGTCCCACGTGTTTTCCCGGTTCTCTCACTCAGTCGGTGGCCTTGCCTCATCCAGGAATCAAGGGGATGCACCTGCCTTTCCTGTCTTGCCCTCCGAGCAACCAGCTGTGCACTCTGTACCCAAACTCTTGACCTGCCCTCCAGCGACCACAAAGCAAGGGTCCTTGTCTCCTGCTGGGTCCCCTGCCCTCTCACCTGTCAAGAACTTTGCAAGCATCGCCAAGCTTTAAAATATCCTCCTCTGACTCTACATCCCCTCCAGGGGGCACCCATTTCTCTGCTCCTCTTCAGGAGGACATTCCAGAACGTTCTGGAAAGCTCAGCCGAGCCAGGACCTGAAGGCAACTGTCTGACTCCAGCCAGAGTGTGCAAGCCGCTGTTTGTTTTTAATGAGGTGAAATCCACACGACTTAAAGTCAACTTTTTCAAGAGAAAAACTTGGTGGTATTTAGCTGATTTACAATGTGGCGCCACCACCCCTTCTACCTACTTCCAAAGCATTTTCCTCACCCCAAATAAAACCCCAAACTCATTAAGCAGTCGCTCCCCATTCTCCCCCTCCCCAGCTCCAGGAAGCCACTCATCTGCTTTCTGTCTCCCCAGACTTACCCATTCCGAACATTTCATATAAGTGGAATCATACGATATGTGACCTTTTGTGTCCGGCTTCTTCCAGTTAGTTTTCAAAGTTCACAGGTGTTGTAACTTGCACCAGGACTTCATCCCTTTTTCTGGCTGAATAACGTTCTGTGCAAGGTGAGAGCACCGTTTCTATACCTGTTCGTCCATGGGTGGGCATCTGGATTGTCTCCACCTTTTAGCTGTTGTGAATAGTGTTGCTATGAACATGTGTGTATTTGGGTTTTTTTTAAAGATTTATTTATCTGAGGGGGGCAGGGGCAGAGGGAGAGGGAGTCCCAAGCAGAGTCCCTGCTGAGCACAGACTGGGGCTCAATCTCACCACCCTGAGATTATGACCTGAGCGGAAATCAAGAGTCTGTGCCTTACGCGACTGCGCCACTGAAGTGCAGGGAACATGTGTGTATTTGTACTTGGCCAGAGTCTCTTTTGCGTTCTTTTCCACCTAGGAGTGGACTTGCTGGGTCACATGGAATTCTGGGTTAACCTTCTGAGGGGCCTCAAAACTGTTTCCCAGCAGCAGCTACACCGTGTTACATTCCCATCAGCAATGCAGTGGAGTTCCCATTTCTCCAAATCCTGGCTGACACTTGGGGTGCCCTCTTACCCATGATCTCATTTAATCCCTCCAGGAACCCAGTGAGGCCGGCAGCATGACAGTACCCCATCCGACAGAGCAGGGCAGGTACAGTTGCTCAAGGTCATCCAGCCGGCAAGCTGCAGATGCCTACTCAGACCGTCAGAATCCCAAGGCTCTCCGGCTCCACCCACCCGCGCGGTTCCCCAAGAAGCTCGCATAACCACCCCCTGCGCGGTTGTATCATAACCTTGCACGCTGCTTTTTCCTTGAGAGCCCTGCCCCCAGGTGGCAGGTAAGCCCAGTGCTGGGGGAAGTAGGAAGGGAGGGCCCTTAGGAACACCCCCCCACACACACCCGGGGTGTGAGTGTACAGCATGGGGGAGGGGCGCTGCTGGCTGGGGCTCGGCCCCCAAGAGCGGCGGAGGGAGGCCCAGCAGCCGGGACTTGGTGTCTCAATTTCGTGGCTTCCAGCCCAGGCCCTGCCACCGCCAGCCGTGTGACCGCCAGCCAGTGGTTTTACCTCTCCGAGCCTCGGCTCCGCATTTATTAAAGCAGGATGACCTGTGTCGACTCACTGAGCTGCGGTAGTGACCGCTCTCCGGTGCGTGCCAGGCACCCTTCTGTGCCCTTTATGACTTAGTCCTGCCGACGGGGAAACTGAGGCACGGGGTGTGTGGGTCGGGGGTGCGGTGGGGGGAGCCAGACTGGAAATGCGCGGTTGGACTCCAAGGCTGGCTTCCTGACCACCGCCTTGGTATACAGCAGGCACTCAGAAGGTGTTCCAGGGCAGCAAAGTGGAAGCCAGCGCCTGGGGCAGAGCACGTACGGTGGCACTGTGACACTCAGAGGCCGTGGGCGGGGCGGCACTTCCCCCCAGCACCTGCCACGGGTGGGGCTGGGGGCGGTGGCAACAGCAAGGCAGCGCCTGACTCAGCCACCGTGCAGCCTGCGTGGGAACCCCCCGTGGGGGGGGCTCTCGACCCACCGGTTCGGGGCCCGCGGGGGTGGGGCTGTCGCGTGGCTGCTCCCTGAGCGCTGCCGAGCCAGGCGTGCGCGAGGTTCCCCCCGGGAGCTCACAGAGCTGCCATCACCACGGGGGCTTGTCAGCATTCGGATGTGTGTGTGTGGGGGGGTGCTTCGTGGGGTCTGAAAAATAGCTCTCTTGGCTTAAGACACAGGAGACCATCCAGTCATCCCCAGTGAGCAGTTGCTGCTGCTTCTTGCATACCTCCTGGGACAGGAGTCTCACTACTAGCTCCACTTGGCGTCAACCCTGGCATTCAGTTCTTTCCTGAATTGAGACAAGGTTCCTCTCTGTGACTTCTATCAGATTCAGGTCTGCCCCGGGGAGCCACCCCCTTTTGATTGATTGACTGATTGATTGATTGATTGATGATGCCCAGCATGGAGCCCAAATGGGGCTTGAACTCAGGACCCTGAGACTGAGACCTGAGCTGAGACCAAGAGTCAGGGCCTCAGCCGACTGAGCCACCCAGGCGCCCCTTTATTATTATTTTTTAACTGCAGGGAGGGAGAGTAGTATAGAGGTTAGGACAGGTCTGCCTTCACATCCCGCCTCCTCTCCTTACCACAACTCTGACTTGGGGCAAGGGATGCCACGTGTGAGCGTCTGCTTTGTCATCTATGAAATGAGAGTAAGTAGGACTCCTCTTGAGTTGGCTGTGAGGATTGAATGACAAGAGGAAGAGCCCCAGGTGCAGGGCTGGGCACATAGTAGACGCTCAGTAAACAGTAGCTGTTACTCGCATTAATTCTAATTTCTTTCCCACGTAACAATCCCTTAAAATATTTACAGTTCTCAGGTGCCCTCCAGATTTCTGTCCCTTGACAGTCCTGGTTTCCAGAGCCTCCCGTGGTGTATGTGTGAGCGCCCTGCGTGATGTGTGCACAGGGCAGACGTCCGGCTCCAGGGCTCCGCCCCCGTGTGAGGTTTCCTGGCATTTCCCTCCTGAGCCTGCCCGCCTGGCCTGAGCCTGCTTCTCCCAGGTTCGCTTTGCTTTGTCATTAGCATGGCCTCGGGCTCTGAAAGCGAATTTCATTGTTACAGAAATGACTGCTGGTGGCCCTCAGGAATGCCTTTTGCTTTGAATTGAATGATGCAGAACTCTAAGGGACTCGAAAAACCTTCCCTGGCTTGGGGGGGTGGGCATCGCCTGCATCCTTGGCTTGGGTACTTACTGGAAGACCATGTAGGGGAGTTAATCCCAAGTCCTGATAGCGTTCCAAATTCCCCAGGCCAGCCCTGGGCTGTTTTCACTTGGGCTGTAAACTGGAAGATGCCATGTACGATTTTAATTATGTCCTAATCCTGAGTCACGTCCCTAAAAGGCCTTGTTAGGAGATCAGTCAGGCAGGGAACCGAGCTTGCCTTCCTGCTGACAGATGCAAACTTTATCACCTTGTCAATTCAGCTCACCCTCCTGAGCCTCCATTTTCTTATCTGGGAAAGGGGAAGAATGGTACTTCGCAATCAGGATCTTCCAAGGGCTCAAAGGAGAAAAGAAGGTGAAGGCATGAGCATAGCATATGCAGCTCCTGACGTCACTGCTGGCCCTTGGTCAGGTTCTCTGGGGGCAGCAGGGTCCTCAGGGGCCATGGCCCATGTGGCAGGCTGACCAGAGGCAAGCTGGTGCCAAGGCTTCCTTGGATTTTGTCGCATACCCCTTGGATTTGTCATAGCGCTTGCGTCAGAGCCTCAGGGGTGGGGGACAACGCACTGATGGTCAGGAGCCCCAGGGCTGAGATTAAATACTGGAAAGGTTCCTGGTGGTTCCAGCAGGTGGGTCTGTCCCCCATCAGATGTCACACTGGGTTTTCTCCAGTCTTGCCAGTGGTCCTAGGCACACTGGCCTAGTCCCAGCTCTGCCACTGAATTGCTGGGTGGCCTTGAGCAGGAGGCTCTCCCAGCCTAGGCCTCGGCTTTCTCATCTTGTAAAATGGCCGAGTGAACCCTCAAGTCTTCTCTACTCCGAGAGTCACGCTGCAGTGTGAGGCTGATCATTTAACACGAGTTAAATGATCTCTGCCCCAGAGTTGCCCTTTGGGTCTCTGTCTCCCCGCATGCCCTCCCTTGGAGTCACACTCAGCCTCTCCAGTCATGCAGTCTCACAGTGCCTCAGTGGCTTTGGGGCCTGTGGCTCCGGGGGGGCTGGGCCAAGCCAAGGTGACAGAGGGCCCATTTCTTCCAGTTACCTCCAGGTGGTGCTGGAATGGTAAAATGGTGCAGTGCACAGTGGGTCGGGAAGAGCACTAGGCAGGGAGTCCACATATAGGGGACATGTTATCTCTGCTTTGACCCTCCAGAAAACTCCTACACACCCAGACCAGACATCACCTCCCCTGGGAAGCCTTCCAAGATCACTCCTATCCACCTACCTTGCCACCCCTGGCAGGGCCTCTGTGCCCTCCTCTGCTCAGGTTGACCTCCAGCCTGGCCCTTTCACTCCCCATGTGGTCTCAGACTTATGGGAGCTTGGGCCCTCTCTTCTTCACCCCACAGTCTGGTGTGAAGTCTGGAATCTAATAGGGGCTTGATAAGGCTGCAGAATCATTGAAAGAACAAATGACCAAATGATTGGATGAATTAAATAATGATTCCCATGATTTCTAACTGGAAATCCATCCCCTCTCCAAGCCTCCTTATGTCTAGAAGCTTGGACTGGATGGTCTGAGGTCTCTTTCAGGGCTAATGCTCTGTAATTTGATTTAAACTTGCCCACCTGGGATAGCCCTATCCCCTGGGCTTCCCTTACACACACACACACACACACACACACACACACACACACACACGGGCTCAGAGGTCTCTGCCTGTTCTGGGAAGCCTGGCCTCTTTAAGCAGAAAGGCGGTCGGTGCCAGGGCTCTGGGGACGTTGGACCATGGCCAAAGCCAGCAGCTGCCAAGCTGCAGAGCGTGCTTTCTGCCCCAAGGACCCCATGCCAACCTGCCGCCTCCTGACCCCAGATCCCAGTCCCCAGGCTGGGGGGGGGGGGGCGTCCTCCTCACTCTCATCTCTCTGTCCGCTGTCTCTTCAGGGAAACAGGATGATTTTATGATCCTGATGCCATCTGGGCCACGGGAGGGGGGTGCCTCTGGAACCCTCCCTCAGACTGGATCTGCAACCAGGCAGCCTTGGCCCAGAAGCTGCTCCTAGTGGAAGAAGAAATCCTTACCCGGCTTCTTTCAGCCCCTTGGCCTCAGGGGCTTTGGAGAAGTTGGAGGGGCTGAGAAGAACCCTGGGGCCCACCGAGGGCCAGGTAGTCTGAGGAGGGATCACCCACAGAACACTCCCCAAGGGCATGCGCGTGACATCCACCTCCAACAGCCTGAACTTCACTGTCCTGCCACCTCCCTTCCCCCGACCCTTCGTAATCATTTCTTTGACTCGGTTTCCCACTCCTTCTCTATTTTAACCCAAATACTAATGAAATCCTGCTCAAACTTGCTTGCCTCTGCTGCCGAATGGGGCCTGCGCTGGGCTCTTCCTGGCCCTGCTGCCGGCCACCCGGTGCCTGGCAGAGGAGGCTGAAGCTTGGAGCAGTGAGGTGACTCACCTGGGGCCTGGTGCCCTTGAAGTGGACAGCTGGGGCTTGAACCCAGAGCATCTGACTCGCCCCACCACATCCCTGCTATTTTCTCCCACATTTCCACTCTAGGGACTAACGCTAAACTGCTGACCCCTTCTTGTGGAGAAGTCAAGACACCAATTTAACAAAGCTAAGGCTTTTTTTTTTTTTTTTAAGTAGTCACTCTCTTCCTCCAGAACTTTCCATAGCTCCCCAGTGCCTTGATGATAAAGGGTGAAGTCCTCAGCTGGCCTTTTGGAGCCTCCCTGGAAGGTACACCATGTCCATAAACATGCTTGGGTTCCTGCCCCTCCAGCCATACCTGCTCTGCTTTGGTATAAATGCCCCTCCCTCCATGACACCTCAGAACCATTCCTGACAAAGTGATTCCCCGTCTCCGAATCCTTTGTGAGTACCATTCACATGCCACTCGCTAAAAACCCATCACAACCTTCTGCGTGATTCGTCTGAGGCCCACGGGACGCAGACAACGAGCAGGGCAGAGGGTGAAAAGGGTGAGCCTGAGCTGAGCTGTCTTTGCCCCAAACACATCAGGACCGTGTCCCTCAGAGCCAGCCTTTATCCTGCCTGCCCTCCTGGCTCTCATCCTACCCCTCTGCGCTTGGGCTCGGACCTGGCTCTTTCACCTGACCTGGCCCTTGCCTGGGCACCTTGTATCAGGTGCCCGCTACCGTGTTTTCCTTGTACAATGCCATTTCGTGTTCATAACAACCGCGGCGAGGTAGATATTCCTGGTCCCATTTTACAGATGAGGAAACTGAGGCCAAGACGGGCCATTTGACTTTGGACAAGTCCCCATGATTTCATAGCTAGAAAGAGCAAAGATTCATTCATACATTCACTCATTCAACCAATATTTACTGAGTGCCTAGTGTGTGCTGAACTAAAACTTGGCCCCTACTGTCCTGAAAACAAGGCTCCAGAGCCTGGACGTTGACCCCCACAGGAGCACAGGGGTCTGTCCTGAGGCTAGGAAATGAAGGGGCCATGCGTCTTCTTGGACCTGACTGGCCTCTTCCCATGAAATATGGAGATTCATGTTATCTTTCTATGTTGCAGGCACTCAATCCATCACGCTTTCTGGCATTCAGGGCCGCCAGTGGCTTGGGCTAAAATCCGATGGAGTCATGCTTCCTCCCATTTAATCTTTAAAACGAGAGCCGAAGGGCTGTTGATCACTTTCATGAGCTGCAGGAGATGATGGGGGCCTGATGGGGCTGTAATTTCCCAAGCCCTGTCTTCTCTCCTGTCCTGCAAATTGATGGGGCAGGGCTGTTTACCTTCAGGGACTGCACTCTGTCATCCCAGCGATGCGTCCTCTGTCGGCTTCCATTTGATTTGCTCTTCAGCCTCTCGAGTTGGAGCCTGTGGGGGCAGGAGCAGAGGCCAGAGATGTCTACAGGTCCATGCAGAAGGCAGCCGGTGCCGATAGCCCGGCCAACAGCTTCCACTTACGCGGGCATCACCGTAGCAGGGGGTGGAGAGTGGGCAGAGAGCACCTCTGCTGGCCTCCCATGGCCAGGTTTTCTGAGGGTGGTGCTGGAGTTGGGGAGGGAGGGTTAAGGGACCCCTCTGTCCAGAACCCACTCCCCACAGTGCTGGAGGAGGGAGAGAATGAAACCAGTATCAGCGGTGGGTTTATTATGAGTCACACGCTGTGCTAGATCCTTTATGGACTCTATCTCACTTAATCCCCACAATAGTTGTATGAAGGAGACATCCTTGACCCAATTTATAGATAAGAAAACTGAGACTCACAGAAGCCAAATGCCTTGCCAGAGAACTACGTGGTGGCAGAGCTGGGATTTAAGCCCCAGGATGAGATTCAGCCCGTGATCGTTCCTCTGTACTGCAAAGGAGGTCTAATGGGGCTTGAGTCACAGCTATCAAAGTCATAAGAGACTGATGTACAAACCAGAAAGTGGGGTTATTGGTTTGCAACATGGATGACTTCTCCGGTGTCTGGAATATTCCTGGCCATCATGGCTGAATTAGTTATCCACTGCTTTTCTGTAGGCACAAAAGCAGAGGAAGCAGACTTATGCATTCACTGAGGCTACAGAAAAGTCTAGTAACTTCTCTCAACCCTGTGCATGGCTCCTCAGTGAGGGACGTGGGTGGTGGCTTCCACCAGCTGCTAGAGAAACAGATACATCTTCCCTATTTGGCTTCCTTTTCTTTCTCACTCTCAATTCCTTCTAGACCACCATCCTGGTTATCTATTGCTTTGTAACAAAACAATCCCCAACTTGGTGACATAAATACCCACCATTTTTTTTTACATGCACAAATACTGGGAGTCAAGAATTTAGATGGGGGGATGCCTTGTCTCCATGATGTCTTAGTAGGGAACCTCAGTTGGGAACACCCAGAAGCCGCAGATGACTCAAATGCCTGCGGATCGGCATCATCTGGAATCTTCTATACTCACACCTGTGGTGCCCTAGCTAACATGTCTGTTTGGACCTCTCCCTTTCTGTGTGGTCTCAGGGATTCACCACATGGTAGCACCACCAGAGCTTCAAGCATCAGGAGAGTCAAACTGCTAATTAATAGTGGTTTAGGACTAGAGAGGCGGGAGTTCCTGCAAGTGAGGCAGAGCCTGACTCAGAAGTCAGATGGCCTCAGTTCAGCTCTGCTCTATTGGTGGAAGTGGGCGCAAGTCCACCCAGATTCAAGGGGAGAGGGTATCAGCCCATCTCTTGAAAAGAAGAATGTTGGAGAATTTGCAGGCATGTTTCAGAACTCCGGTAACCACCCACATTGTTTGTATCTTTTTTTCTTCAGAAAGCCACAGCTGAATGAATACACGTGTGGCTTTCTTTTTCAAGATCTGGCCTCACTTTCTCCAGATGATAGTTGATAAAAAGTAGCAATTATGAAGCACTTACTTTGGGCTAGCAGCTGGGTTGACTACTGCAGGTGAGGAATGCGTGCTCATGTTCCCATTTTACAGATGGGAAACCAAGGCTTCCAGCTGGCCACGAGGTTGCCCCAGTCACCCAGGGAGGAAGCCTCAGAGGAAAGACCCACACCCCTAGTTCCTTGTCTGCAGAGCCCACGCCCTTACTGCCTCACCCCCCACACTGCCTGTGAGCCCACTTGGCCCAGTTTGATTGGCAGGACCTGGTTGCTTCCCACAAGTCTTCTGATATCACTCAGGACCTTCACACCTGCTTTGTGTGGGTCCCTCCTGCCCTCCCTCCCAGAGAGGAATCTTATCTCTCCGTTTCCAGGGATATCTAGTATTCCTCTTATTCTGGCTACAACTGGTGTATATATGGCAGCTTACTGGATGGTTTCTCTATAAAATGCTTTATGAAGCTGCAGTAATTAAAACTGGGAACAACCCAAATTTATTTACAGCTGGGAAATGGGTAAACTGTGACATAGCCATACAACGAAATATGACTTATACAATGAAATATTATACAACCATAAGAAGGAATGAATCACCTAGTGATACTTAAAACAACATGGGAGGGCACCTGGGTGGCTCAGTCATTAAGCGTCTGCCTTCAGCTCAGGTCATGATCCCAGGGTCCTGGGATCGAGCCCTGCATCGGGTTCCCTGCTCAGCGGGAAGCCTGCTTCTCCCTCTCCCATTTCCCCTGCTTGTGTTCCCTCTCTCGCTGTGTCTCTCTCTGTCAAATAAATAAAAAATCTTAAAAATAAATAAATAAATAAATAAATAAAACATGGATGAGCCTCAAATACATTATGCCGAGTGAGAGAAGCCAGACTCAAAGGGCTGTAGACCGTCTGATTCCATTTATATGACATTCTGGAAAAGGCAAAACTGCAGTGACAAGACACATCAGGACCTTGGAGAGGGGTAGGAGTTGCCCACAAAGGCATGTGATAGCTACAATGGAATATTATTCAGCCTTGAAAAGGAAGGAAATCTGATAAATGCTACAGCATGGATGCACTTGGAGGACATTACACCAAGGGAGATAAGCCAGTCACAAAAAGAGAAATACTGTGTAATCTCATTTGTATGAAGTTGAAAGGAGTACATTCATAGAAATAGGAAGTAGGATAATGATGGCTCGGGCTGACAGGGGGCGGGAGAGCTGCTGTTTAATGGGTCCAAAGTTCCAGTTTTGCAAGGTGTAAAAGGCCTGGTGATCCAATGGGCAACAATGTGAATATACTTACTGTTACACTTAAAATGGTTAAGCTGTAAAGAGTATAATTACCGTAATGAGCACTGAGTAACAGACAGAATTGTCCAATCACTATGTTGTACTCCTGAAGCTAATACAACACTGTATGTTAACTCTACTGGAATCAAAATTTTAAAAACTTAACTTAAAAAATGGTTAAGATGGTACATTTTATATTAAGGGTTTTTTTTAAAAAAACCACAATTTAAACTGAAAAATGAATTTAATAAAAGGCATGGTAGAGTTCTTTTGTTGTGATGGGACTGTTGTATATCTTGATTATGATGGTGAGTCCCTGACCATATGTGTGTTCAACTCATTAAACCAGACACTTAAAAAGGGAGAATTTTTACTGTATATGAGTTATACCTTAATAAATCTGACTTAAAGACAAAAACAAAACACGGTTCTGGCACAGAAATCGTCCAGGGATGCCTGGGTGGCTCAGTCGGGATCCCAGGGTCCTGGGATCGAGTCCCACGTCGGGTTCCCTGCTCTGTGGGGAGCTTGCTTCTCCCTCTCCCTCTGCCCACCCCCCGTTCATGCTCTCTTTTTCTTTTTCTCTCTCTCAAATGAATAAATTAAAGATTTTATTTATTTATTTGAGAGAGAGAGAGAGGCGAGCATACAAGCAGGGGGAGTAGCAGAGGGAGAGGGACAAGCAGACTCCCCGCCGAGCAGGGAGCCCGATGCGGGGCTCGATCCGAGGACCCTGGGATCATGAACTGAGCCAAAGGCAGACGCTTCACTGACTGAGCCACCCAGGTGCCCCTCTCTCAAGTGAAAAAATAAAATCTTTAAGAAAAAAAAGAAATAGCCCATGCTACCATTCAGCACGTATTTCTTGAGGACTTACTGTGTGCGAGGCACCCTTCTAGGCACCGGTGGGTATGGAGGCAACTGCCATGGGGTTTACATTTTTGTGAGAATGTGGTACGATATAATGAACAGATAGACTCGTGGAGTAAAAGAGATAGTTCAGAAGTAGACGGAGATTTATCTCCATATATTTATAACCATATGGAAATGTGCGTATGTATACGAATTTAATAAAAGATAAAGATGACATTCCAAATTATAGAGGAAAAAATAATTATTCAATGATTTCTAATTTTATACTATATCCCCAAATAAATTCCATATAAAAATTGAAATGTAAAACAAAATTTTAATGTTAAAAATGTAGAAACCTTAGGGAAAATAGAAACATCTATGTAATTTTGGCCTGGGGAAGAGCTTTCTAAGCATGAAACCAAAGGTGAGTGCATGAAAGAAAAGATTAATAGATTTGACCACATGTAAATTGAAAAACCAGACACCAAAAATGCTATAAATAAAACTAAATGTCAAACCACAATGAGAAAATATTATTTGCAGCATGTATTGTAGAGCAAGGATTAATATCCTTAATGAATAAAGTAGTGTTATGAATTGATAAGAAAAAGGCAAATATTGTAATAAAAATGGGCAAAGGACATAAAATCTGACATTTTTATTATTTTAGCTTTATGTTTCAACGACTCATAAAACAAGTAATAAACACGATGGCCAAAAACATAAGAAATATATTCAACATCACTGAAAATCAAAGAAATGCAAAAGAAGACGAGGAAGAATTTTTTGAGGTCAAAGCTTTAAATGATGACATCCAGCGTTGGGAAACTTTGGGGACTAGATGTTCTCACACTCTGCTAGCAGTAACTTGTAGTGTAAGTTGATAGAAACTTTCTGGAAGATGATGGAAGAATAAAAAGCAAAAGCCTTTAGGACAGGTATTTATGTATAGTTCATCAATTCCATTCCCTTACCCCATCTCTGCTCTATAATGCAAACTACATTTTTCAGACAGCTTGTTGGCTTGTAGTTGGCCCATGGGAGGCGTGGGGGGAACCTGGAAGGCACGAGAAGATACAGGACTGTCTTCTGGTGTCTAGCTGAGGTCTGCCCCTCTGGAGGGGCACCAGCCGGCAGTCTGCACGTCGCGCCCCTGGTGATCCCTCAGACAGGAGCTGTGGGCCCCCCAGTAGGGTGCCATGGGTTGATCTGTGGCCCCCCAAAAGATACGGGAAAGTTGTAACTCTTCCAACAGCACAGTATGAACTTACTTGGAGGGAGCGTCAGTGCAGATGTACTAGCTAAGATGAGGTCATAGTGGAGCAGGGTAAATCCTTAATCCTATATGACTGGTGTCCTTACAAGAAAAGGAGGAGAGACACAGAGACGCATAGGGAAGACAACCATGGGAGGACAGAGGCAGAGTTTGGAGTGATGCCGCCACCAGCCGAGGATGCCAAGGATTTCCTGCAACCACCAGAATCTAGGAGAGAGGCATGTGTGGAGCCGATTCTCCCTTTGAACCGCCAAAGAAGGAATCAACCCTTGATTCCCAACTTCTGGCATCCAGAACTGTGAGATACAGGTCTTTTGTTTTCAGCCCCCTGTTGGAGGCACTTTGTTATGGCGGCCCTAAGACATTCCTACAATGACCCTGGTTACTTACGTTAGAGAATCGTCACAGTGTAGAAACCAGTGCAATGATTAAAATATAAAATCATATTGTGGAAGAATTGGTAATGGCAGGATAAGATGTTCCCAATGTGTTAAGGTAAAACATAACCTTTTACATAATTTGAACCTGTTTTTGTAAATTAACAGCAACAACAAAACATGTATGGTCAATGACAATCTATAAAGTAAAACACTAAAGCAATAACATCAGTTATATGCTGGGGGGATAGTATTGTGAGTGGCTTTTATTTTCCTTGATTATCTTGGTTTCTAAATATCCTACAATGAGCATGTCTCAATGTTGAACAAGAAAACGAAGGCTTTAAAAAGAAGTGTTTTCAGCTCCAGCATTTTCTCTGGCTCTAGCAAGAACCTTATAAGGGAGTCAAAGTGGGGAGCCTCATGCTTAATGTTCTATGGGGAAACTGAGGCCTGCAGTGGGGGTAGGGGGGCAGGGAAAGGCACTTCCTTCTGAGGTCATGTCTCGAGTCGAAAGAGCACATATTCATGGAGGGGTGGGGGACATTTGTTCCTCCCTTTGAAACCAAGCTCCATCCAGGACATCCAGAGAGCAACTGGAGTGAATGTGGGCTTCGATGATAAATTATCAGAGATGTCATGTGGAGAAACCAAATAAATCTCTCGGCTATTTTTAGCAACCTCTGTTTCCATCACTAACTCTACAGACAGAACCTGAGGCAGCTTCCTTAGGAGGCTCTTCTGTTATTTACTTAGAAATTTGTTTTTCAGTTATTTTAAATTTTTATTACAAAATTCCCAAATGCTTAAGAGTAGAGAGGACAGTGATCTACTGAGCTTTAACCTCCATCAAAATTCGGCCACATTAGTTTTATCCTCACCCCACCCCCATTTTTTATTTTAAAGGAAATGGCAAACTTTATATCATGTCGCTCATAAATACTTCCATTTGCATCTCAGAAAAGAGGGGGGCGTGTGACACCAGTGGGTGGTGTTTCCCAAATCTCTGGGATTTTTGTCCTGCTTCCATTGTTCCTTCCCCAGCAAGGGGCAGGGTGATGGGACTACTATTGGAGAGAGAACAGGTACAAGATGGAGACACAGCAGAACTCAGTAGAAAGAAGACTTCAAAGAAAGACTGATGTGGTTCTGCTGTGTGACCTTGAGCATGTTACTTAACCTCTCTGTGTTTCAATTTTTGCTTCTGCCAAGTGCAGAACATGATCTGAGCCCGTGATTTGCCTGTTTGTCCTCAGAGCTACTGCCTGCCCTTCCGGTCTAGGTCTATAAGGGAGCAGCTTGAGGGCCAAAGTTGGGCCCCAAGGATGGCCCAGGGGAGGGATGGGAAGAATCGGGGTTCTTGATAATGTTGGGCTACTGAATTAACTGCCCAAGTCTGGACAAATGTGTTCACAGCTCAGCAAGTGGAGTGGGGTTTTGACATCTATGGGTGGCATTGTTTCCATGGAAGGGTGGTACCTGGCTTTATCACAGTCTGGAATAATTTTCTTAATTGGAGACTTAAAAAAAAAAAAAAGGAAAGGAAAAAGAAACCCACAGACAGTTGAGAAAAACTGAACTTCCACAAGAACCAAATCTATCTGGATTTAGACATGCTTTGAGAGAGTTTACTTGAGCGTGATTATGTAGCAAGTTACAAAGTAATAATCAGATACAAGGTCATAATAAGAGTATGAGTCTCTTGTCCATCACTAACTCCTTAACTGGAGTTCATTAGCTTGGTCATTTGTCCATCCTATGAGTATTTATTGAGTACCAACTGTGTACCAGACATCGTGCTAGACACTGGAAAGTACAAAGATCAAAGGCACAGTTCCTGCCTTCAAACGGCTCATAGGGCGAGGAGACAGATCTGTAATAGGCAATCCTGCTAGTGGGTGATGCGCGCTGTGAGTGGTGATCACACGTCCCCAGTTGCTTGGGACAATCTCATCTTATGCCTGTCCTGGAGTTAAGCATTCATAGCGGCCCTCTCTCACTCTCAAGTATGTCCTGGGTTGGTTGCTAATTATGTGATTCCCCTAATGATGACAGAAGTATGAACAGAGTCCAGCGGTAAAAAAGAAAGTTGTGATTCTTCTACATCATCCTGGTATTATGTTGTTGCTTTTACTCCATCCTGGTCCAGGTGGCCTGGGGCCCGCCGCAGTGAGGCCACCATCCTACAGACACAGACTTCATCATGGCGTTTCTCCTTCCTTCCTTCCCTCCCTCCTTCGTTTCTTCCCTCCCTCCCTCCCTCCCTCCCTCCCTCCCTCCCTCCCTCCCTCCTTCCTTCCTTCCTTCCTTCCTTCCTTCCTTCCTTCTTCTCCTTCTCCTCTCCCTCCTTTTTCGTCTTCTTTGTCATCATTGTCATTTTTATTCTGATCAAATTTAATTTGATCAAATTTTGATCAAATACCTTGCACATAAAGAGTCCAACGTCATATTTCATTGAATCAAAGATGATACAGATAGCAAATTACCCCCCAGTTTGGCAGCCCCAAACAACTCTGCATGATCTCACACTGTTTCTGCATTTCAGGAATCTAGGAGTGGCTAAGCTGGGTGGTTCTGGATCAGAGTCCATCAGGAGGTTGCAGTAAAGCTCTCAGGCAGAGCTGTGGTCACCTGAGGGACTGCCATGGGGGTGGGGAGCCATTGCTCACTTGGCTGTTGACAAAAGACCGTCGTTCTTTGCTGGCTCAGTTCCTTGTCCTAGGAGCCTCTCCTCAGGGCTGCTCGAGTATTCTTACAACATAGCAACTGGCTTCCCCCAGGGCTAGCGAACCAAGAGAGAAAGAGCAAGGCAGAAGCTGCGATGTCTTCTATGACTCAGTCTTGGAAGAGACATACCATCGATTTTGCTGCTCTTTTACACAGACAGACTCTGATGCCATGTGGGAGTGGGGAGATGGAATACCAAGAAACAGGAATCGTGGGGCCATCTTGGCGACTGGCCAGCCCAGGAGGTAAACACTCTGAGGCCTTGCATTTCTGATAGTCTAACTGGCAAGACACTGACTTGATAGTCCACTGGCTACATTGTTCTACATTGGGAGTAATTCTTCAGAATCCTGAAGGCATTCCTTCATTAGTCCTGGCTTCCATTGTTGCTGTTGAGAATTCCACCATTTGGATTTTCCATGCTTTTCTCTCTCTCTTTTTTTTAAAGATTTTTTATTATTTGAGAGAGAGAAAGAGAGTGAGTGGGAAGAGGAAGAGAGGGAGAGGGACAAGTAGACTCCCCACTGAGCACGGAGCCCAATGGGGGGGGCTCAATCTCATGACTGTGAGATCATGACCTGAGCAGAAATCATGAGTTGGGCATTTAACCAACCGACCGAGCGACCCATGCACCCCCATCCTTTATTCTCTTTTCACATATTCTCTTTGCCCCCTGCATCCTGAAATTTTACCAGCACATGTGGGATCATGGTGTGGGTTTACTCCTGCCCATTTTGCTGGGCACCCAGCAGACCCCTTCAATCCAGACCCCATACCTATCACCTTTTCCTGTTCCACTGTCCTTTCCTTCCGTTTTCTCTGGCCCTCCTTCCTCTCCTATCATTTGGTTATTGAAACTTGAATCTTCTTATTTTTAATTTCCTTGCCTTTTTCTCCACTTTCTGAGAGATCTTCTTGGTGCCTGGCTGGCTCAGACGGTAGAGCATGCAACTCTTGATCCTGGGGTTGTAGGTTCAAGCCCCTCGTTGGGTATAGAGATTACTTAAAAAAAAAAAAAATCTGGGAGATCTTCTTCAGTTAATCTTCCCACCTTTCTGTTGAATTCTCATGAGGACCATCGTGTTTTTATTTCCAAGCACTCTGACTTTTTTCCTGGATGTTCCTTTTTTTTTGTAAGAAAACAGCATCTTGGGGCATGTGGGTGGCTCTTGGTTTTGGCTCAGGTCGTGATCTCAGGGTCATGAGATTGAGCCCCATGTTGGGCTCTGCACTGGGTGTGGAGCCTGCTAAATATTTCCTTCTGTCCCTCCCCACCCCCTCAAATAAATAAATAAATAAATAAATAAATAAATAAATAAATAAATAAATAAATAAAATAAGGTGAAAAAGAAAGAAAAGAAAACAGCATCCTGCTCTTGTAGGGGCTCTGGGGCTCTCACTTAGCAGCTGTACTACCCTGGGGAACTTACTTAACCCCTTGGGGCCTCAGTTCTCCCATCCATCAAATGGGGATTAAAACAATAATACCTACCATGCTCCTTTTCTCAGGCTGCCATAACAAAGTGTCACAAACTGGGTGGCTTAAACGGACAGGAATTTATTCTCTCGCTTCTGGAGGCAAGACTTCTGAACTCAAGGTGTGACCAGGGTTGGTTCCCCCCAGAGGCCTGGAGGGAGACACCGTTGCAAGCCGTCTGCTGGTCTCTGGTGGCTCCCCGCAATCCTCCGCCTGAAGACACATCCCTCCCATGGAGTTCTTCCTGTTCTTCTGTATTCCAGCTCGATTTTCCATCATCTTATAAAGACACCAATCAACAGATGATGGCCCACCCTCCTCTCGTGTGATCTCAACTTCCTTCCATCTACAAAGAACCTATTCCCAAATAAGAAGTTAGGGGTTGAATGTGTCTTTTGGAGGGACGCAAGTATTTCCACTCCATCTACCTCATAGGGCTTTTGTAAAGATTAAATGAAGTACTGTGTTGGGTATAATTGTTATTATTATCATTCTTTTATCCCTCTGAGGATGTTAATAATAGTTTGTGTGGGTTTTTGAGAGTTCTCTTCTCCCCCTGTAGTCCTCGTTTCCCCAAATTTCCTTTTTTCTGTTGATTTTGTCTTCTGTCAAATGTCCGGTGGTCACTGGCTGGACGCTCCCACCTCTGCGCAGAAACTAAGCTGATTGGAGCTTAGGACCTGTGGGAGGGGCTTGTCTTGCAGGCTTCACTGTGATTGGTCAAGTTGTTTCATCGGGGTACCTTTAGGTGTTTTCTCTGGGGCTCCTCAAATTCTCCATCCCTTACTGGAAAGTGAATGCTAGTTGCCCGGGGGCCCTGGGAGCCGGGTGGGCCTGCCTTAAGCAGAGTGTACTTAGGCCATCCCTGGACTGTCCCTGGTGTCCGCAGTCCAGAGGCTTTCTGTTGTATCCTCTTGGGAGAACAACACCCCAGCCTTCTGCAAAGGTGGGCAGGGCTGCCCTTTCTCTTTTTTTAACCCCGTGTCACCCCACTTCCTAAAGCATCCGTGGTATCACTAGTATAAACTGGGTTGTTTATTGGCTGTCTCTACTGCTGACTAAGGATTCCACCTTCTTGGATTTGCTATTGGGTCATCCCTCCTCCAGCAACTGTTCAGGTCCCAACGGGCCACTCCCTGTGCTTCCTTCTGGGTCGTCTTAGTCTTTGTGGGCACAGCCTGGACAAAGACATGAAGGTTGGGTGGCGTAAGGACCGTAACACCGTCCATTCACGAGACGCTCTCCTAAGCACATCACATATATTTACTCACTGAATCCTCACATCACCCCCTGGGGAAATGGGGGGACACAAAAGAACAAAGGAGGCTAACTAACTTTCATCGGGTGACCCCGCTAGCACGAGGTGGTGCCAGCACTGGGGCCCAGAGAGTCTGGCTCCCAAGCCCACACACATGTTCTCAGCGGCCCCGCAACAAAAGATGAATGTTTGCTTCCTGTGTGTACCTACAGGCAGGGAGACATCAATGCCTCCCATGGGTGCTTTGTCTCAGGTGTGCACCAGACACATGTGCTCCAGGTAGCCCCACCCCCAGCTTCTCTGAAAGGCATGCAGGTGTTTGAGGGTGGCTATCCTTTGGAGGCAATATCACCTCCTTCGTGGCGGGGACTCTATCCTATCTCTAGCACCTAGTGCAGCGCCTGACACATAGTAGGTGCTCCATTAGTATTTGCGGAGATTAATGCTGAGCCCTCTCCCACCTGTCTTGTTTCTCCTGGTCCCATAACCAGGCTGACTACCCTCCACCTCTCCCACTCCCTCTCGGAGTACAAACAAGCCCACTTGACTGGGCTCTACCCCCCATTCCTTGGTTTCTAGCCCTCTGTTTCTGGCTCCAGTTGCCTCGTGGACACGGTGAGGAAGTCAGCTGACTGTGCCTTGAGGCTCATCCTTTAGTTCCTCCCCATGCCGGCTGCACTGGGCAGAGTACGCCCTAGGTCTTATGGTAGCATGCAGACTGAGCCACTGTAACAAAGAATCCCAAAAGACGGTGGCTCACATAGATAGAGGTTTCTTTCTTTCACGCATCAATGTCTAAATGTGGGTGGGGGTTGTAAATGATTGGCCCATCTCATCACCCCTTTCTAGATTCTCATTCTTTGCCATGTGTCTTTATACTTTCCCCATTAGAAGTGCTAGGCACTTCCCTGTACCATCCCCTAAGTAAGGCTCAATGATTTGACTTGCCAGAGCCAGGGGCATGTGGGCAGAAGTGGGAATGTCCCAGCGAAACTAGGCTATCAGAAGGCTTCCATGTTTCCACTTGTCCCTCTGGTTCTCCTGCTTTTCGTCGTGGGAAGAACCATCTGCAGCTAACCAAGGAAGATGAGAGAAAGTGGAGCCCACTCAGACCCAGGGGGACGCTCAGCCACCCCGCTGAGCTCAGGTGTGTCTCAGCCAGCCCGAGGTCGTGTGAGTGAATTGCCTGCTGGGGGTTGTGGGCCACACAGACTCTATGTTATTACAGCGATGGTCCTGAACGGGCACGCAGCTGTGTTTCATGAAGTGACTCAAGGACCCGGGTTAGTGGTCAAGTCTGCTGTTCTAACGTGTGACTCCCATCTGTGTCCACAGCATCTGCTCCAGCCACCGGGAGGAGGAAATCAAAGATGGGCAGGGTGTGTGGCTTGACGTTAGGGAACTGACCGGAAGCTGTCCAGAGCACTGTTGCGCAATAGCTCGTAGGACTGAGCCCAGTCACGTGGCCTGCAAGGAGGCTGGGGAGTATGGGCTTGCTACGGGCTGAATTGTGTCCCCCTAAATTGATTCGTTGAAGTCCTAACCTCCAGTGCCTCAGAATGTGACTGTGTGTGGAGTTAGGGTCTTTATTTTATTTTATTTTTTTTAAGATTTTATTTATTTATTTGAGAGAGAATGAGAGACAGAGAGCACGAGAGGGAAGAGGGCAGAGGGGGAAGCAGACTCCCCGCTGAGCAGGGAGCCCGATGCGGGACTCGATCCTGGGACTCCAGGATCATGACCTGAGCCGAAGGCAGTCGCCTAACCAACTGAGCCACCCAGGCGCCCCAGGAGTTAGGGTCTTTAAAGAAGAGATTAGGTTAAAATGAGGTCATATGGGTGGGCCCTAATCCAATATGACTGCCAAGGTTAGGAACGCAGACACGCAGGAGGGAAGACCATGTGAGGACACAAGGGGACGGTCATCTACAAGCTGAGGAGAGAAGCCTCAGAGGAAATCAACCCTGTGAACACCTTGATCTTGGACTTCCAGCTTCCGGAACTGTGAGAGAATACATTTTTGTTACTTGAGCCACCCACTCTGCAGTACTTTGCTATGGCGGCCCAAGTAGACTGATACAGCCCATCCCCTGGGCGAACATGTTCCCGACTTCGGGGAGCCTGGTGATTCTATTAGGGGAGCTACTGCGGGCAGTTAAGTCTCCACCACCGTCTCCCTCCTGTGTTGGATCCGGTACACCCACCTTCGCAGCCCAGCAGTTTCCAGCCCCTTGTGATGTGTGGGCTCTAGAATGTATCTGCTGGCTACTTACCCAAAGCCAAAATCATCATTCTCTGCATTTTAGTGTGTGCATTTGCAAACATTATACTGAGAAAGGGGTCTGTGGTCTTCACCAAATTAGGCCTGGTGTCTGTGGTGTGTGGTGCCCTTCCCGAGTCACAGGCAGGCCCGAGATTGCGCATTACTGATGCCATCTTTAATGTGGTGGCACACTTGGCTTGGAGACCCCCTCCAGTGTCTCCTGGCAGGATGGGCAGAGAAAATGGGGCGATAGAGGCCCCCATCGGTCAGTCCCACGGGGTTTCCGGAGCAGGGTAGCCCTCTAGTATTGGGCCTTTGTATCCCCCACAGTGACCTTCATTGGAGACAGGCTACCTGGAGATGAGGAATGGCCTCAGGTACTCAGCTCTCTTCCGCTGAAGGCACTTGCAGGAAGGGGCTCAGCTGTGAGCCCTGAGCAGCCAGAAGTCCTGGCATCTGGGAGATCGGGGGTCTGGGGTCTGCAGGGGCATCTGGGAGGTGGAGCACTGCAGCGCAGGCTAATTCCAAGTCTGACCGCCCTCGTGGACATGCACCTTTCTGTCTTTGTTTCCCTTCCTTCCCTTGTACCGGTATCTCCAAGAGACGTGTAAATACCTAGGAATTAGCCTTTTGGGTCGAGGAGGAAACTGTCTCTTTAGAACATCAGATCCCTCAAAATTTCCACCCAAAGATTCTTGTTTGAAGCCTGCTGCTGGCGCAGGCAGGGGTCCTAAGGAGGGAGCCTGGCCCAGCTCGGCAGCTCTCAACCATGGGCTTGCCTCTCCTTCCACGTCTCCCCGAGGGAGAGCGGACATCTGTGCTCGGGGCCCGGAGGAGCGTGGGTGAGAGGCGGTCAGGCCAGGGCCATCTGAGCCAGAGGCTTTGCTCTCTCCCTGGGCTCCCCACACTCTTGGGGGCTGCCTTTGACTTCTGTTACCATGAAGGTATTATTAACCACCTCGGTGCGTGGACCACTGAATATAATGTGGTGGAGCCTATGGACCCCTTCTCAGAGTAATGTTTGTAAGTGCATATGATAAAATACAGAGAATTAAAAAAAAAAAAAACCCAATGATATTAGAATAAACTTAACAAAATATTGTAAAAGCCAATCTTGTGACATAGGACTATCTGTGTTTCTTTTCCAATGCTTTAATACTAAGACTCAGCAAAGGTGATCTTTTTCTATATGTATCTCATAACGATCATAATATCAAAGTCGTGATGAGCATAAATGATATTTCGAGATATCTGTTGACAACCATAACACGGTACAAAAATGTCTGCGATTCTTCTTGGTTTCAAAGTACTACTAACATTACTGGGGTTTGTTGCCTGTGACATAACTTTTCCCATCTAAGTTCATGGACTCTCCCAAATTCTATCTACACAGCACTTAGGGGTCCATAGACCCCAGATGAAGAACTACTTATTACTGAGCTGACAGCTGGAAAAAGCTGAGCGCCACCTGAGAGCCAGGGGTTGGATTTTACAGCCTGCTTTTATGCCCTGCTCCTCGGCCTCTGCGGGTGGATGATCGGCCGCTGCAATCATCTGGCAAGCCTCAACACGTGGCCTGCGACCCATAATTACTTGTCCATCCATCCATCCATGCATCCATGTGTGGATCCCTCCCGGTACTCACTCAACAAATGTTTGTAGAGCTGGGCTCTGTGTTGGTATCTCAAGAGGTTTCCAGGGTGGGCTGCCCCTCTCCAGACAAGACAGTGACATGATCAGCTCTACAGAGACAGGGATATGGGTTGGAGAGGAGAAAGACTGGAGGTGGGAAGGCCAGTTAGAAGTTTTTGGAATGAGCCCATCATGAGGTGATGAGACCTGAGATCAGGAACTGGCAGGGTCTATGGAAAGAGAACATGCATGAGAGAAATTTCTTATGTGGAACAGACTGGAATTGATGACCAATGGGGGGTGGGGAGTGAGGACGACTCCGGGCTCTCTGAATTGGGACTTGGGAGCCAACACATGCATTAATCCAGGTTGGGGGACACAGGGACAGAATGGGGAGGGGAAGGAGATCATGAGTTTGATTTTGAGTTTGCTAAGTTACAAGATCCTGTGGCACACCATGGTGGTGTTGTCAGGTAGGGAGCTGCCTCCACGGGGTGGAAGGCTGGAAATCCTGCCTGTGTTTGAGTCATCTTTCCTCAGAGAAGAAAAGAAAAAGCACCAAATTGCAACGGACCCTTCCCTGATGTGCCTCTCAGTCCTGCCTGGGGGCTGCCGATGGTCATGTCAAGAGTCTGTTGGAAAGACATTGAGTGTGAGCAGGTGTTCCAGGGCAGAGCTGGCCAAACAGAGTGTATGAGTTTCCTATGGCTGATGTGACAAAGTACCACAGACTGGTGGCCTTAAGAACATAAATTTATGGACGCACTGTTCTGGCGGCCAGAAGTCCAAACTCAAGATGTTGGCAGGGTTGGTTCCACTCTCCTTGGCTTGTGGAAAGCCATCTCCTTCCCGTGTCCCTTCACACCTCTCTTCCCACTGCACCTGTCTCTGGGTCCAAAGTTTTCCTTTCCAGAAGGACAGATTGCATTAGGGCCCACCCCAGTGACCTCATTTTACCTTGATTATGTCTATAAAGACTTCTCTCCAAATAAGGTCACATTGTGAGGTACTGGGATTTATGATTTTAACATGTGAATTCTGGGGTGCACATAAGTCACCCCATAACACAGAATGGGAAGCCAGTGTGGAAGAAAGATCCAGAGATCCCATGAGAGCATAGGAGACAAGTGCTCAGAGTATGCAAGAGAACCATCAGAGCAGCGAAGAAGTCTGCGTAAACATATCCCCAGGGCTGAGCATGACCAGATGGACAGTGTGGCAAGTGGGAGCCATGAAAGGCATTTGAGCAGGGGAGAAGTCACTCACATCTGGGCTTTGGGAAGATCTCGTGGGGAGAAGCAAGCAGCCGTGTGATCACTGCAAACTGTCACTGCCCCCTCCCCCACCGGGGAAGCAAATGAAGGACTCTGAGCCTTCTGGGACATCTTGCCTGGAGCACAAATCAAGACAAGAGCGCTAGGGGCAAAGATACAAATAGAGCCACCGTGGCGGGACGGTCCCCTAGGACCGCTCTTGGCTGAAGAGGCAGGAATCCCAGGGATTAGAGGGGGCGGTGGCCCGCTGGGTTGAGTCAGCATTAACACCTGTGACGGGCAGGCTCTGACATCGCTCGTTGATCCCCCAACCTGAATGCTCTTGCAAAACCAGAAAATTAATGGCAAATCATTTAAAAACAGTTCAGTTAAGTCTCAGAGATTAATGTCAGCCTTGCCCTCCGGAAGCCAAGCCGGAGCTGTGGTGGCAACGTGTGACACATGGTCTTGGGTTTCCAGAAGCGGAGGGCAGCAGGTAACAGTGCTCCTTCCTGCTCAGTGTCCTTTCCAGGCCTTCCTCGGAGGGGTCACTGATTTCTGTCCCTGCAGGTTAAGTGTCTCTCCCCAGGATGCCTGTCCTCGGGGTTTGGCACAGTCCGCTGCCCCTGGGGGAGGAGGTCCGTCTGCCCAGCACAGGAGGAAGCGGACCCGCTGGGCTCTACACTTCCTCACGAGCAAGAGCTTTTCTGGCTTTAGGTTCAGGGTGGCACTGAAGTAGGAAAGATGTTAGGGTTCGAAGCTGACAGCCAAGAAGGAATTCTTGAGCATCTTCAGTGCAACAAGGTGGTTTGATTAAAGCCGGGGGACAAGACCCGTGGGCAGAAAGCTGCAGCGGGGTCATGAGGAGCGGCCCATTATATACCCAAGTTGGGAGGGGTCTAGGGAGAGGGTAAGCCTCCCAGATATTTTGGAAACAAGATGTCCAGGACCCTGAGGGGGCTTGCTATTGTTAGGAAAGGCCATTTACTACTATTTAGTAAACCCTCAGTCATGAGACCCTTCAGATGTATATTGGCGGGCCATATGCTTGGACGATGATTGCCAACACGTATCTTGTGGGGTTTAGAGATAAAGGAAGTTTCCAAAGGAATTTTTATATGTTAAAGTAGACTTACAGGGTCCTGGGGGGGTCGGGCTAAGATTGCCTGTTGCCCTTAGCAAAGTATTAACATCGAGGCAGCTGAGTTCCTAGAGGAATGTCCCTCTGCCTGTTTCAAGGACTTGTCAATGGGCTGTAGTTAGTCAGGAAATTTAATAATTTTTCTTCTGCCTTTGTTTCCCACATCAGCACTGCCAATCGGTTCTCTGTCTTTGGGTGTCTGTGGTTCTGCCCCTCTTCCTGCATCCTGCCTTCCGGTTTCTCTTTCCTGCCCCTCGCTTGGCATTAAGTTCTCCATCACTCCCCGCGTCTCTGTCCTTCTGTGCGCCCCAGCCCTCTGTATGTCTGCCTCTCTCTTCCTCTCCAGGCCTCTGTCTCTGCGTCAACGTTCGCCTCCCAATCTGTCTGTCAGCATATCTCCAAGTGCCCGGTTTTCCTCGGCGGGTCTTTGGTGCCTGCGACGGTGGTAACATTAGCTGGGAAACCCTTCTGTGAGTTCTGGGATGCACACCTACATCCGCGTGTCAAAGGCACAGACCCGCCTGCAGAAAACCACCTTTCTTGGTCCTGTTGCGTCCTGTGCTTTCCACCTGACTTGTTTGACAACAAGGACCATTTCTGTCCCCCACACGCCTGCTGACATCCTGTGGAATGTTAGATTTCTGCTCTGTGCCTTGGCCCTGCTCCCTGTTTGTCTTCCCAGTTCTCTCTCTCTTTTCTCTCTGCATCTCTGGGTCTCTGTCTCCTTTCCTGAGTCCTTGCCCTTCCCCTCATGTGGCTCTCTCTCTGGGTTTGAGGGGCCCGTCACTGAAGGTCTCAGGGAGGTTTTCTCCTCTCTTGCTCTGGCTGTCGCTGACTCGAGCTCTCTGTATTTCCATGTGTTTCTATCTCTCGGTGTCTCTCTGTGTCTCCCATTTCCGTGACGCCCCAGGACAGCCTTGGCCTGAGGCCTAGGGTGGGTGGGGGCTCCTTGGCCTTTCCCAGGAGCCGGGGTGCTAGACAGAGGGGGGCCAATGGTGAGCTATGTGGGTCAGATGGAGGCGGAGTGAGGGCACTTTTCCACCGACAGAGGAAGGGAGCCAGAGGATCACCATGCCGCAGACGCCGCGTGTGTTTCCAAGTGCTGGGGGGGCAGGTGCAGGCTGAGGGGCGCGGGGCCAGCCTGCCACAGGACGGGGGGGACGACGTGCCTGAGCCCCGCTGACTTCCGCGGCACTGCTGGAGATCAGTCCGGGCCACCCAGGCCGAGGACTCATAAGAAGTAAATACAAGGGGGACAGGCATGGGAATGGGCTTTTGAAAGCCCATCGCTACTGTTTCTTCCTGTCCTCACTTTTCCTCCTGTGTCTCATTTGCTTGCCCTGTGACTCCCCTCCTTAGCTCAGGCCTGAGGCCTGCTTCCTGTCTCTTGGCCTTCTGAACAAGCCGTTACCTGTCTCTGCTCTCTGAGAGGATCCTAAGAGGAAGGCCTGGCGTGTGCCCGATGCCTCAGACTGGAGATGTCACCGAGAATTTCTACTTGTGCTGTGCCAGCAACCCGGGGAGGGATGAGAACACCAGACAGGGTAAGTGACTTGCCCGACATCACACAGTAAATAAGTGAAGCTCAAGTCCACCAAGGCAAGTCCACCTTGCGACCACCCCGTGGCCCCCATAAACTCCTCCAGAGGGGCCTTTCCCAGGGACACGCTGTTTCCTTCCCCCTCCTCCTGGATCTGACCCTCTTTGCTGCATGGCTCTGGGCAGGACAGCACCCCAGTGGACACCAGAACCCCTTGGGCTTCGCGGGCTCACCCAGCCCACGCCTGCTGACCCCCTGCACTGCGATGGAGGCTGGGCACCTCAGCCCTGGCAGGCCTGATGCTGATCTGTCTTCTTTTCTTCCAACCTCGGCTCTGTTGTGCCAGGCGGAGCTGCAGAGAACGAGCTGGCCCTGATACAAATAATTTTGGATTCTGGAACACTGACCGTCAGCGACTCTGGCAGCAGGTGAATTTCCAGTCCTGTCTTACATAAGGAAACACCAAGTTCAAATTTCTAAACATACCAGAAAACCGTTCCTCAACTGTGACCTGCCATCAGGAGGGGCAAAATGAGGACAAGCGGGGAGCCAGAGGGGCCGAGAAGGAAGGGGCTCAAGGTGGACCTGACGGTGGCCAGCCTCAGAAGGGGCCGCAGATGCCCACAGCAATGGTCCCGAGCGTCTGCGAAGAACTGGCACCGGGCCAGGCCCAGGGGCCGTCCCATCTCATTTAACCCTCCTAGAAGCCGGGGGAGCCAGGGCTGCCGTTCCTGATCTAGAGAAAAGGAATCTGAGGTTTAGACCCCAACGCCTCAAGGCCCCCAAACCAGGAATGTCAGAACACAAGCCCTGTTCACCGTCCCCTGAAGTGAGTCTCCCCCTGGGGGGTGAGGAGCACTGTTGAGGCAGTGACTTGGTTGGGATGAAATGCCTTTGGTCTCAGGCACTGGAAAACTCTGAGCATCCTCAGGCCAGCGTGGTGTGGTCAGAGCGCAGGCATCTGCTGTGCACATTGTCTAGAGGGATTCCAGAATTTCCCTGCAGCTCCAGCAGGGATCTGGAAAGTGCTCATTTGGGAAAGGAAATTATCTGATGGGTACCCACCACAACAGCATTTGAGGGAAGGAAGGATTGGGGAAAGCCTCGGTGCTCATCAAGAAGAGTCTATATAAAGAAAGAACGGATCAGCAACTAAAAAGACCTAGGGAGCTCTCGGAGACTGACCAGGGGAGAAGTCCAACATCCAGCAATCTGTGGTCAAAGCAAGAGGTTGCAGAGTGAGATGCGCAATGGGAAATCATTTATATTAAAAGATCCACAAAATGCAAAGCCTTATGTTTCCATGTGTAGTTTTAAGTGTGTGTCAGTGCCTGTCAAGAGGTCTGGAGGGAGACGCCCCAAACTGATGATGGGCCTGGGCTCCCTTCAGCGGAAGGACTGGAGTGAAGGGGGCAGAGGGTGATGGGTAGGGGTGGGGACTGGGGGGAGCTGGGATTTCTCTGTAGTGCTTGAATGGCTTACAGCAAAAATATGATCATGTGCTTCTTGAGCAAAGATAAATGCATAAGAAAATAAAAAGAAAAGGACAAAGCGGCTTTGTGGATAATAAATACATACGATAGCAGCTTTATCTGATGGATCGATTCATTTGTTCATTCAGCCAACAAACATTAAAGAGCATGTGTCCTCTGGGACAGGCCCTGTGCTAGGGGCTGGAGCTGCAGGCGTGACAGGCGGAGCCTGTGTCCCCAAGGAGCTTAGGATCAAATAAGAAAGGTGTATGGCAAAACCAGAATGACAACCAGGGTGATAGAGTCATTCCAGAAGCTGCAACTGCCCAGGGAATCACATCATCTGGCTGGCCCGCAAATATCCTGAAATTTTTGTCAAGAGGTAGCATTTAGTTGGGGCTCTGCAGGAGGAGTAAGAACCTGACCAGTAGCTAGGGAGAAGGTTCCTGGCAGAGGGGACAGCGTGAGCAAATGCTGCACAGCAGGGGAGCCCAGAGCCACTCTGAGGGGCTTTGACTCATTTTCCCACCCAGCTCCCTTCCTCCTGGAGCCCACACAGCTGGGTGACGGTGTCCACCATGAAGACACCCAGATTCTAGAGCAGCTCTGTCCTCTCGGCCACATGATCTTTCTGATCCCGTTTCTTGCCTGGGAAAGGGGGGCGGGGGTCTGATCCCCGCCCTGCCAAGTTTCCAGGATCATCATGAGGACCAGGTGGGCTAATGACTGGAAAAGTGTTTCACAAACCAAGAAGCACCAAACAAATAAACTTGGATTCCAGTCTTAGTTTTAGAGTCTGAGCCATTCGCCTATCCAGAACAATAAAAGAAGAGGACCTGAATTTCTCCCTCTCTTAGCCCCAGGCCTCCATCAACCCCAGGCACACAAGACCTTCGCAGGTCAGCCATCAGACTGAGGGGTTAAGGACATGGGGGAGATGGCCTGGGGGTGGGGCGGGGGAGGAGATGGCCTCATCATATCCATGGGTCGTGAGGACAGTTGCCCTTCCAGCAGGTCTGTGGTGGGGCCCGGCCAGGCTCAGGCCCAGCTATGAAGTCACCAAATAGGATTTTCTTTGCTCTCAGACTTGGCTGTTTTCCATTGTTTTAATATCTTGCCAAGGAAACCAGCTCTTGGGAAGATTCTGCACCCTTTCTGTCCTGCAGAGGAGAGATCTGGTCTTTCTTTTGGTGGTACCCAGGGGTCGCCATGTTGACGTGGCCAAGGTCACCTCAGGCCCTCCATAGCCTGGGATATGAGTGGAAAGTGCCACTTGGAGCTCCCAGGGCCTTGACAAGCTCCTGAGAGAAACCCTCCTTGCCTTTCTCAGGGATTAGAGCAGTGAGGTGAAGGAGGCAGCTCAGTCAGCAGTGAGCCGACAGGACTGGTATTTACTGGGGATGCTGGTAGGGGCTTCCAAGGCTCTGCTGATCTTGCACAGCTTAGCTCGTTGTGGATTTCCATCCAGAACCTAAGACCAAGGAGTGGTCCCTAAAAGCTGTAAATGACACTGTTGTCCCAGACAGAAAACAGACAAACAGGGGGAGTGGGAGAGGGAGAAGCAGGCTTCCTGTGGAGCAGGGGCTCGATCCCTGAGATCATGACCTGAGCCGAAGGCAGACGCTTAACAACTGAGCCACCCAGGCCCCCTGAAATAAATAAATCTTAGAAAAAAAAAAAGAAGAGCATGAGTTCTTGTGCTAGAAAAATTGGAGTAAAATACCAGCTCGAGTACTTAGTAGCTCAAGAACATGAGCAAATTGCTGGAGTTCTTTGTGCTTCAGTTTTCTCATTGCAGTGAGAAATGGAATCCTGGTAAGTATTAAGTGATCAACAAGTGATCAATAATCCTATTATTTAGGGCTGTTGCTCTGATCATTATGGTCTATTCCCTCATATATTAATCACAAGATGTGATTACTTGTGCATTTAATGATTAATTTACACATTCAATGAATATTTATTATCTACTGCATATCCCAGCCTGCGCTAAGTTCTGCGTACTTCGCAAGTTTAGAATCTTATTGTGTAGACAAGGCAGACACACTTGTAATAGCTCCACCGTAATAACAACCACATGAATGGTTGTAATAATAAAGACAGCTAATATCTATCAAGAGCTTACCATGTGGGCATTGTTCCAAGCGTTTTCTGTATATGAACTCATTTCAAATTCATAAGAGCTCTGAGGCAGGTCCCAGCATGATCCCCATTTTATAGATGAGAAAATCAGGACAAAAAGAGGTTAAGTGTCTCATCCAGTGTGTTAGGGCTGGTGAGTGGAGGACTTGGGATTTGAACCATCACAACGAATGGGGCTCAGCCAGAATGTGCCCTTGGAGTGTGCGGAGGGAGATTCCTATAGGCAAGCTGCTTGGGGAAGGTGGGCAGATGAGGGAAGATCTTCTCTGTGGATGGGAGCATTTAATACCCTCCCCCTTCCCCACCCCTGTCCTGCCAAAATGTGGGCCGAGGACCAGCGGCAACAGATTCATCTATTCCTGAGACTCAGCCAGCGCTGTTAAATCAAAACCACCAGGCGCGGGGCCCAGGAATCTGCATTTTAAACATGAGCTCCCACTCTTTAAAGCTTGAAAACCCTCGCTCTAATGTTGAAAGTAGAGGCCTGCCCTCAACTTCACCACCTTCTCCCCCGTGTGATGTCAGACACATTGCTTAGGCCCTCTGGGACTCCGTTTCCCCACTAGGAAGTAAGGAATGATACTGTTTGCCTCTTGGTCCTTGGCTCAACAACGCACTCAGAAACTTGAGTGCAAAGGTGTGGGGGCATGGGAGGGATACAGTGCTTGGGTACCAGGTGCTGGAGAAGCCCTGCAGGTGGAGAGAAGTGCCCCTTGGGGTGGTGGAGAGGAGGTCAAGGGCAAGTGCGGAAGCTTTCAGAGTCTGAGGATCCCTTGTGAGCTTTGTGTTGGATTCATTAGGTTCCTTCTGGGTTTCTAGGCCTTCCAGGTGTCTGCTGAAACTTACTCATTGTCCCTTCCTCGCTGGGAGACCTCCTTCCAGGACAACTAGTTGGGGTGAGTGGCCGAGTGTGCTTGTGTCTGATGGGAGGTCTTTGTGCGTGCCACCCTCCAGCCCACATGGCACCTGTGGCTGGTCCCCACACATTCCTAGGAAATCCTCCTCAGGCCTTCCGGCTTTGCAAGCAGCATGATGGGAAGTTTCAGGACGCAGCACCTGCTTCTGCTGGGAGAGTGACGGGCTCGCCCCGGAAAGCAGGGGCTCTCTCGGGTGGGCATGGCCGGGGTCACTGTAACCGCTGGGAGATGAAAACTCATCCATCAATGCGCCTGTCACCATCAGCGAACACTCCTGGTGGCCCGTTCACTTGCCTTGTGGGTGCAGACCGCGTCACCGTGGAGAGCGAGGGCGGCATTTGGCTGGTATCTGGCCCAGCAACAGTGCCCACGTCACGGCCTCCTGAAGTTTGGATCCCTCGGCACTTGGTCAGGGAGACAGCCACTGCAAGTGACCCGGGAATAGGGCTGCAGTGGAGGAGGGGAGGTTTGCCGAGTGTGGGGAGGGCTGGGGCCTGGAGGCCCAGAGAAACAGCCGCCAAACCTCAGCCCGAGGCCCCAGAGCAGGGGAGCGATGAGGTGCCGGGGGTCCCCACAGACAGCGCTCATGGGGTGGTCCCAGAAGCCCCACATCTAAGGCAGTGGTTGGCTCCAACCTCCACGGCCTCCCCCCGAGAATAACTGAAACTTCCAGTCTCAAGTGGGGCTTGTGACACTGGCGAGCCCCAGCCAGAAGCTGCCTGGTTCCCTGCGCTGTGGGAACAGCACCAGGCTGGGGGACTTCAACAGCAGAGATGGATTGTCCCACGGTCATGGAGGCCGGAAGTCCGAGATCGAGGTGCTGGCGGTGGGACTGGTTCCTTCTGAGGCTGGGAGGCCTCTCCAGGCCTCTCCCCGAGCTGCTGGGGGTTTGCTGGCGATCTCTGGCATCCTTGGCTGTAGAAGCATCACCCCAATCTTCACAGCACGTTCTCCCTGAGTGCGCGTGTCTGTGCCCAAATGTCCCCTTCTCATAAGGACATGGGTCATATTGGATTAGGGGCCCACCCTAGTCCTGCATGACATCATCTTAACTAATTACATCTTCAAGGACCTTATTCCCACAGAAGATCACCTTCTGAGATACTGGGGGTTAGGACTTCAACATATGGTTTTGGGGAGACACAATTTAACCCATGACAGAGAGGATTCTGGGAAACGTAGTTACCAGCCTGAGGTGGGTGTGGTGGTAACAAGACGATGACAGCCCCACACAGAGCTGCCAGGGACGATCCCCATCCATTCCTCCATTCACGAAAGGTTCGCTGAGCACCTACGACGTGACAGGCTCTGCTTGGTGTTGGAGACATGAAGGTGAGGTAGGTCTTTCCCTTGTGTTTGTCCTGGGCACAAGCTGACAAGTACACCAAGAAATTGTAACTTGGGACGGGAAGGCTCATGGGAGCACAGAGGAAGGCCAGCCCACTCGGAGACCAGCGATGGCCTCCCTAAGGACGGGGGCCTTGCAAAAGATCAGGTGGAGCCCGGGGTGGGCAGTTAAGTGAAGAAGGCTTTCCGGCTGGAGCCAGTAGGAGCTGGGAGGACGGGTTCCTGGAGGCAGAGGGCTGGGGGGAGCGGGGACGTGCGAGCACGCCCACCCGCAATCCTGGACTGCTCCCCCATCTCCTCGTGTTAAATATGGCCCAGCTGGGGCGGAAGCGACGTCAGGAGGTGGCAGGCAAGTGCAGATGGCCAAGATGAGTCACTTACGCTCCTTAGGGGGCTTCGATCATGCGAAGTGCTGCTCCTTCCACGTTGTGATATATTTAGAGCCGGCCACTTCCGCCTCCGAGTGCAGGCTCTGCCCTGCCACCTGGAGTCTCGAGAGAGGGGACCTTGCCTTCCTCTCGTCTTGGGTCCCCAGTACCCGGCCCGGCACCCGGCCTGGCCACCTGTGGGCTCAGACTTGTTGAACACAACAGCAAAGGGGTTTCTAAGACCATCACCACCCACCCAGCTGCTGCCAGCCGCGGGCTGATGTGAACGGGTTTGTGTCCAGCAGGCTTCTTCAGTGTTTTCGGATCTCCATCTCTTATATCTGTACAACTCGAGCAAACAAGTTTATAACCGTTACCTTATTTCACATCGGGACAACAGGCAGGGCGGGAGAGGGGGATGCTTCTCTCTCCGGTGTGGATGAGGGTGATGAGTCTGCTTGAAAGTCCCTTATCTGGGGGCGCCTGGGTGGCTCAGTTGGTTAAGCGACTGCCTTCGGCTCAGGTCATGATCCTGGAGTCCTGGGATCGAGTCCCGCATCAGGCTCCCTGCTCAGCAGGGAGTCTGCTTCTCCCTCTGACCTTCCTCCCTCTCATGCTTTCTGTCTCTCATTCTCTCTCTCGCAAATAAATAAATAAAATCTTAAAAAAAAAAAAAAGAACATCTAAAAAAAAAAAAAAAGAAAGTCCCTTATCTGAAGGCAGGAAGGACTCTGGGAGAGGCAGCCCGGTGTCCTCTGCCCCTGGAGGCAGTGGCCCCTGCTGGGGGACAGGCGGGTGGGAGTGGGGAAGAAGCCACGTGGCTGGATGGACAGTGCTTTGGCTTTTTTGCTGAATGGCTTCTTCATAGCAGCATCTCAGCCAGGGGCAGGAAGGGAAGTGGGCAGTGGGCTCAGTGGTTGCGGCTGTAGCTTAGGGGAAAAATCCAGGCAGCTCAGATGCTGGAGGAAGCAACATGGATGCACGGGGTGTGGTGCAGAGCTGTGGGGATGCTCGGGGTGGGTGGACCAGGCAGTTCTGGAATGCAGAACTGACAAGACGTTCTGGTGGTTGACTCTGTGTTGGGCGGGTCCACACATGCTTCTAGGAAAGGGGGAGGTGGGGGGGACGGGACTGGAAATGTACTCGGCCTGGGAATTCCTTTAAGGAAAGAAACAAAATCATGAATAGAATATTCGATATGATTGTATGTATTTATTTGGCGAGCCCCACCCCCTCTCCTCACTCCTCCAGGCTTTGCTCAGGCTGTCCCTCTGTCTTCTCTTCCTCCCCAGCATCTCCTACTCCTCCTTTAAGTCTCGGTCTGGATGTCCTTGCCCCCGGGATGCCTTCCCTCACCCTCAGTCTGAGGGACAGTCTCTTCTCTGACCCCGGGGCCAGCTACCCCTCCCCTTGAGAGTGTGAGCTCCTCAAGGGGGGCAAGCCTGCATTCCCCGAGGCCCTGGCACACGTAGATGATACTTAATCAAGGCTATTTGGTTGATAATTAATCATCAATTTTTTAGTGAACAGATACTTAATTTAAGAGTTCATGCTCTAGAGGATTTGCCAAAGCAAAACTTTCCACAGGCAAAAAACAAGCAAAGATTTCCAATATTTTAAAGTTCATTTAAAAAAAAACCCAAACATTTCCTGGGGCGCCTGGGTGGCTCAGTTGCTTAAGCATCCGACTCTTGATTTGGGCTCAGGTCATGATCTCAGGATTGTGGGATCAAGCCCCAGGTCCAGCTCCTTGCTGGGCGTGGAGCCTGCTTAGGATTCTCTTTCTGTCTCCCTCTCCCTTTGCCCCTCCCCCCTCTTAAAAAAAAAAAAACCCCAAACACCATTTCCTGTGTGTGCACATATAGAGAGTCTGAGAGGGGCCCATACTTTCCAGAAGGGTTCCCACTGGGGTCATCTCACCTGATGTGTCCAGGAGCTCTGGAGGGAGGATGGGACGGGGATTTATCCGTGTCTGCAGGTGAGGCAGCTGAGGCTCACAGCTCTTTGGTGTTTGCTGCAACTCCAGAACCCTTTGGCTTGGATTCAGGGTCATAAGGGGTTTTGGTTGGTGGGGGGTGGGGGGCTGGGGGGGGTGGTCAGCAGGAAGGAGGAGGGGTGGCCGTGCAAAGGCCACCCGGCCCTTGCATCACTAGTCAAGACCGGTCCACAGTCAATGGCAGAGAGGCTGAGAAGAGGGGAGTACCTAGGGGCACTGGAGGAAAGGACAGAGACCAGGCCCTCGGGCCCCTGGAGGGCACTGGTACTGTCTGGGGGATTGATCCCAGGGCCATCTGGGTGGCAGGCTCTGCCCACTGAAAGGGCGAAGGCTGGAAGACAGAATGCTAGCCAGGAATCCCTCCTCTGCACATTAGGATTAGGAAGGAATTGTCCCCACTGAAATTCTGCCATCGTTCCAGGCTAGCCTAAGCCCCCTTCTCCACGCAGCCTTCCTGGATTCCCTCTGCTGGCAGGGCTCACGCTTCCTCTAATCCCCAGGGCATGACACCTGTGCCTCTCTTATGGTGGAGTCCATGGGGCCACGGCATCATCTCCATGTCACTCTCTAAGATCTGGAGGGACGTCACCTGGGTGACTCAGCATCTCTTCACGGGCACCTCCAGTAACAGAGGGAGCTGACATTTGTTGAGTTCAGTAACACTTACCAGCTGTGTCTCCATAGATCATCTCTTCTAACCCCCAGAGTATTGAATGCCCTTTGCTGCAGCCGGGCTCTGAGATCAGTCTTGGGTTAAACCTCATTTCCAGGGCTCCCAGGGCAAGCAGCCTTGCACTAGTCACTGAGCCTCCCAGAGCCTGGCCTCCTCGTCCGCGGTAGGGACGTCATGCCCCGCCCAACCCCGCCCCAAAACTGTTTTCATTACAGGAACCGGTGCGGAGTGGGTGGTGATAAATGTATATTCAATCAATGGGCTCACAAATGTGCAAAAATGTGCCTCACCCTTGAGCAAACTTTTTTGCGCCTGGAAGGAGGCGGGTGTCAGGGGAAACTTGAAGATGCTAATTGGAAGTCAGGTGGTGCTAAACTGCTAGGCTGGGGGAGGCAGCCACGAAGGCAGCCGCCTTCTTGTTTCAAGTGAGTTATAATTCTCCAGGGAACGAGGAACCAGGCAGTTTGCTCCAGCAGAGAAAGGGAAGCGGAGCGCCCCCTACCTCTTGTGCCCCGGTTGGGTCCCCGGGCTAATCAATACTAGGCAGGCCCCTGGGGGTCCAGGAGGAGTCTCTGGAGGGGAGGGACTCAGGCCAGACTGCCGCATCCAGAGGAGGTCCCAGCAGATGCTGCTGCCAGGGCAGCTGAGAGCCCTGGCCCTCTCCCCCAACCCCCCCACCCAGTCACTCTTGCCCAGCACCGACTCAGTGCAAGTTCACTGAGCGATTCCTTTCCACAGAATGACCGCATTACCTGGCCTTCCAGGGCTACTTGCCTGCATCAGGGAGGGTGCTCGGTGCACAGGAATAGAGCCCGTTCCAGCCCACTCTGCCCTTTCTTGGCTCTGTGAGCTTGAGCCGACCCCCCTGAGCTTCAGTTTCCCCAATTCTGGTTTAAGGGGGTGGAATTTGCCATGCCCTACTCAAGCCTTTAAAAAAAAAAAAAAAAAAGTGCTTCTGGACCAGGGCATTTCTCCTCTTCCTGGCCCCTTGGGGATTCATTTGCATTCTTGGGATAAAATTGTTGACTGTACTTCATGCTCAGCCGCATATTTAAATGCTCATGCGAGGTTTATTTTGGAGAAGTAACTCTCCGGAATGCTGGCAGGGCCGGCGCCCCTGCCTCCCCTCGGAGAGGCAATCAGCCCCCTGCCGAGGCTGGAGGCGACGACGTGCGGGGGAGCATCCCGGACCGGGGGAGGCACTTTCCAATGAGAGCCTCACCCCAGGGGCTGTCTCGCGGCTGTTGGGAAATGTCTCATTTTTATATGAAAATAAATCATTTCCAGAGATTGCTCTGATCGCAGCAGGCTGCTGCTAAAATGTTTTAAGTGGGTCCATTGCCACTGTAAACTTTGTTAAGCATTATTTTCATGTTTGGTTCTGTTTTCCTCGGCTGATCTCACCGAGCCACCGTGCACTCCCAGCATTCTTACCTGTTCTGTCATTGTATCCTGGTTGCATACCTCTGGGGACAGATAGCTCACTACCTCCAGGCCACCCATTCCACGGTAGGACACCACTGACTGATGGAAAAGTCTTCTTTCTGAGTGAGCTGGAAGTGAAACTCTCTTCTTATAGCTCTCATTGCCACACCCTTGAGCCATGCCTTGCTCTGGCCCTGGAGAACCAGCTTGCCATCTCTCCCTTGGCTACTTGCTCCCTGTACCTGACCAGTGCTCCAACCTCCTTGCCAAGGCCTGTGACATCCTGCATCACCCAGCCCCTTGCTCACCCTCATCTGCTCTCCCCCTCACTTACTCTGCTCCAAAGCTGTTGACATCTGTCCCCCCAATACATAGAGCACCGTCCCACGTTGGGACCTTTGCACCTGCCATTCCCTCCGCCAGGATGCTCCTTTTGTGAGTTTCCTTCTCAAGGATCTCAGCTCAATGTCACTTCCTCAAAGAGGCCCTCCCTGGCCATCCTCGCTAGAGTGTCCCCTAACTCTCATTTTCCCGAGGGGTTTCCTATCTGACTACAATATAAGGCAGCATGGTATTTACTTCCTTTATTGTTGCTGTCTGCCCAATTTGAATGTGAGCCCCCCAGGGATAGGTCTGTGTCTGGTTCCCGCTATAATCCCGGGTCCAGCACAAAGGAGATGCCCAGTAAGTGCTCCTTCTGGGAGTGTGATGCTCACGTCCTCAGAGTCTCCATGCCGCTGGTTCCTTGATGGTCGCTGGCACAAAGTGGGATGGGGCACAGCCTCAGCCTTTTCTCTGGATATGCTTCCCTCTGTCTACATCAAGAAGGTCCAAACTCACTCAGCAGCGGCAGCAGTTCCCCAAACACAATCTTACAGCAGGCCCAGTCTATGAAACAGATAACCAAGGAGATAGTCTGATTGAAACAATGTCCCTTCACCCCTTGGCCCCCCTGGCTCCCCATGTGGGCCCTCTGGTACCTGCAGAGATATCTGGTTTGTGCCTGTGGTCTGGCAACAGCCCCTCCTCTTCCTCTGGCAACCCACCCTCACCCATTCTCAGGCAAGGAGTCCATCCACCAGACCCAGACCCTCAGCGGGGGCCAAACCCTGGTCACAGTGATTGGCTCGGGGAGGACACGTGACCCCGGTCTGGAGTCTGGCCTTGGAACGTTTCCTAGAAGCACTGAATAGGAAGTCTGCTCTTTGTGTTGGGGTGGCTGGGCTGCTTGAGTGTAAGCCAGGATCCTTGGGCATCCACAGGAGAGAGCCTTCCTGATAGCAAATCAAATCAGAGGATGGCAGACTCAAGAGATGCAGAGAAAGAAAGCAAGTGCTCATGACATTGTATGGGCTCCTGGATCTGGCTATACCTGCAGCCCTGAACTGTACAGTTACCAGAGCCAGCAGATGTCCTACTTGGCTTAAGCCTGTTTGAGCTGGGCTTTCTCTCACTCGTAACTGACAGAATCCTGACTGCGGCGTTCGGGGCCACGAACTTGGTTTAATGCCACAGCTCCATGTCATCCTTAAAAAGTCAGGCAGAATGCATTTGATGTTTTAACTTCTGCTGGCTTGTTTGCATGGGTAGAAATGATAGCAGCAATACCTCTCTCTTCTTGAGTGGTTTTCAGCTTTCACTAAGTTTCCAGGAGAACACCATGAAAAAAAATTACTCTATTTTTATCTTGTAGAGGAGGAAACTGAGCTCGGGAGCTTGAGGGCATCACACAGGTACCTGACTAGAAATGCCTCTGCAAAGGTTTTTGGGTTTGTGGGTTTATGACCTGTAACAGCAGAGGTGGACTGAGAGTTTATTTATTTATTTATTGGCTAATATCTGGTCTTTGGGCTTTTTAAAATCATTATTTTAATTACATAAAGAGCTTACACAAATTGGTCAAAAAATAAGAACAATCCTCCAGCAGGTAAGTGAGCAATAGGGAATTCACAAAAGAAATGATCCAGAAGTAAATAAAACATGGAAAAAATACTCAAGCTTACTAGTAATCTAAGACACCCAAATCAAAACAAGATACTATGTTTTTTATCTTTAAAATGGGTGAAGATTAAAACAAAAAAACAAACATTGGGTGCTGTCCTGGATATAGATAGTTCTTCTGTGATGATCATTTTGAAAAGAATTTGGCAAAAGCATGTTTAAAACAAGGGCTGGCAAATGTTTTCTGAAAAGAGCTGGATAGTAAATATTTTTTAGCTTATTGAACCATATGGTCTCTGTTGCAACTACTCAATCCCCTGTTGTAGTTTGAAAGAAGCCATAGACAATGGATACATTAACAAGTAAGGCTGTGTTCCAATAAAACTTTATTAATAAGAACAGGCGACAGGCTGGATTTGCCCCACAGGCCAATGGTTTGCCAACACCACCCCTGCGGTTGTAAACATGTATTATTAAATAATTATTAAAATGATGGTTATACAAAACATGTAGTTATATGGAAACATACTTAGGCTATAAAGCTAAATGAAAAATTCCTGGCTGCCCAATTATATGGGCAAATATGTATCATCATAGCTATGCAAAGAAACCCATAGGAATATTAGAGAAAGAAAATATACCTGAGTTAGTTAGCTATGGTAGCATAAAATATCCCCGATTCTTGGAGCTTAAACAACCATTTTTATTTCTTCCCGGTCTATGTATGTGTTGGCTGGGCCCTTCTGTTGATGTGAGCTAGTCTTGGCTGATTTCTGGACAGGTGGAGCTGGGTGTCCTCTGCTGTACGTGGTCACCTATCCGCCTGTGACAGGCAGGCCTGGGGCTGCGGACAGTGGTCCGAGGAGAAAGCCAAAGCACCCAAGACCTCTCGAGCTCTAGGGTCAGAGCTGACACTGTCACTCCCACCACAGCCTGTTTGGAAGCAAGTCACATGGCCAGCACAGTCACACTCCTAGCGCGCGGACGGGATGGGGTTGGGAGAGAGTTGACCACAGCACCCAAATGCTACTTGAGAGGGAAAGACCCCAGTCTTCTCTGATGCCCAGCTGAATCAGAGGCTACCTCGGAAGGCCCGAGCCCTGCTGCTTCTGGATTGGCATTTGCAAGTCCCTGTCCACTGACACGGCCATTGGCAGTGAATCTTCATGTCCTTTTTCCTCCTGCTTGCCAATTGTCCTGCTTCTTCTTGCTCCTCACTTCCCTTACTCGGCCTCCTTCCAGTTACTGCAAGACCTCAGATCCTTCTCGGAGGGCAGGAACTAAAGGTAGTGGCTTGTGTCCCAGGAGGGGCTGTGATCTGCAACTCTCAGAGCAGAGAGCAGAAGGAACCCGGTGCCTGCCGTGGCATTCTTGAGCAGAGGAGAAACTCAGAGGGTGAGCACCACTCCTGCTCCCACCGGCATGCGGAGAGGAAGATGGGAGGGAGGGAGAACCCAGCGCAAGAACTCCAGCACCTTTCTCTGGTGGATCTGAAGCTTCTGAGCTGAGAAGGCAGCTCGTCCCAGGCGCTTGGCATAGCTGGTTCCTCCCTCATTTTTTTTTAAATCTTTCCCATTGGGGCGCCTACATGGTGCAGTTGGTTGAGCGTCGGACTCTTGATTTTGGCTCAGGTCGTGATCTCAGCTCGTGATCTCAGGGTCGTGAGATCAAGTCCCGAGTCTGGCTCCATGCTCCACGCTCCACGGGGAGTCTGCTTGAGATTCCCCTTCTTCCCCTCCCCACCGTGCTCACACTCTCTCGCTCTCAAATAAAGAAATATCTTTAAAAATATTCTTTCCAGACGCCTGGGTGGTTCAGTTGGTTAAGCGACTGCCTTCGGCTCAGGTCATGATCCTGGAGTCCCGGGATCGAGTCCCACATTGGGCTCCCTGCTCAGCAGGGAGTCTGCTTCTCCCTCTGACCCTCCTGCCTCTCATGCTCTCTGTCTCTCATTCTCTCTCTCACAAATAAATAAAATCTTAAAAAGAAAAAAAAGATTCTTTCCCATAAAAAAATCACACAAGTTCTATAGAATGCTATCAATGGTGAGCCACGTTCTAGAATGCCACCTCCATGGAAGCAGGGACCTGGTCTGTGGTGTTGGAGCTTCCAGAGCTAGTGCTCTCTGACCTGGTTCAGTCCCTCATTTCCTGCTTCTTCGTGCCTAGCCCGTTCCCTCATGACGTCTGCCTCTTTCACCTAATGAGAATTGTGTCCAACTCTTACCATCTTATAAAACCGAGAGCTCTTTGACATTCAGACCCTGTCTACGTAGACTCTGAAGGCCCCCAGGTGTTTGGCTGTGGGCTTCCTGGGGGATAGAATCCAGCCCAGCCCATCTGAAAACACGACAACACCCTCAGACATTGGCAGGTGTTGGTGACCTTTTACATGTCAACTCCTGTACCAGGTGCTTGTCCCTCATCATCTTGTTCAAACCTCACAGCAGCCCAAGGAGGGAGATATAAATACACCTCCTTGGAGCATCTGGGTGGCTCAGTCATTAAGCATCTGCTTTGGTTCTGGTCATGATCCCAGGGTCCTGGGATTGAGCCCCACATCAGGCTCTCTGCTCAGCGAGGAGTCTGCTTCTCCCTCTCCCCCTCCTCCCACTCATGCTTGCTCTCTCTCTCTCCCTCTCTGAAGTAAATTTAAAAAAAAAGAAAGAAAAAAAATCCTATTTGACAAATAAATAAATAAATAAATAAATAAATAAATAAATAAATGTACCTCCTTGTTTTTTAAATAGACTTCATTTTTTTAGAATGGTTTTGGGTGTACAGAAAATGGAGGAGCTAGTATAGAAATTTCCCATATGCCCCCCCACACACACACACCATGTCTCCTAATACTGACATCTTGCATTTGTGTGGTGCATTTGCTGAGATTGATGAGCCGGTTTAGATACATTACTATGAACTAGAATCTCTAGTTGATATTGGGGATATACTCTGTTGTATATTCTATGGGGTTTTTTAAAAAGATTTTATTTATTTTTTTACAGAGAAAGATGGCCAGAGAGGGAACACAAACAGGGGGGGTGGGAGAGGGAGAAGCAGGCTTCTTGTTGAGCAGGGAACCCAATGTGGGACTCGATCCCAGGACCCTGAGATCATGACCTGAGCTGAAGGCAGATGCTTAATGACTGAGCCACCCAGGCATCCTTATTCTATGGGTTTTAACAAGCATATAATACCACGGATCCACCATTACAATATCATATGGAATAGTTTTACTGTCCTAAACTACCTCCCCCCCCTGTTCAGTTTTGTAAGAAACCACCAAACTGTCTTCCAAAATGACTGGCTTTCCCACCAGCAATGAAAGAGAGTTCCTGTTGCTCCACATCCTTTTCAGCATTTGATGTTGTCAGATTTTAACGGTCCAGCTTTGGGCTATTCTGATAGGTGAGTGATGGCATCTCATTGTTGTTTTAATTTGTATTTCCCTGATGACACATGATGTGAAGCATCTTTTTATGAAAAAATCCTCATTTGCTATCTTCTTTGGAGAGATGTCTGCTCAGACCTTTTTCCCATTTTTTAAACTGGGTTATTTGTTTTCATAACTGTTGCATTTTTAGCATTCTTTATAGATTGTGGATACAAGTCCTTTATCAGATACATGTTTTGGGAATATTTACTCTCCGTCTATAGCTTGTGTTTTTGTTCTCTCAACTGTTTTTTCACAGAGCAGTTTTTAATTTTAATGAAGTCCAACTTACGAGTTTTTTCTTTCATGGATTGTGCTTTTGATATTGGATCTAAAAACTCATGGCCAAACCCAAGGTCACCTATGTGATCTTCTAGAGGTTTTATAGTTTTGTGTTTTATATTAAGTCATGATCCATTTTGTGTTAGTGTTTACAGAGAGTGTAAAGTCAGTGTCTAGATCTTTTTTTTTTGCATGTGGATGTCCGGTTGTTCTGGGGCCATTTATTGAAGAGCCAGTTTATTAAATTGCCCCACTGTATTGCTATTGCTCCTCGACTGAGCAGTTGACTCTATGTGTGGGTCTCTTTCTGGGCTCTTTATTTTGTTCCTTTGATCTATCTGTTTTTTCAGCAGTTCCACGCTGTCTTGACTGCTGTAGATTTACAGTAACTCTTGATGTTGCGTAGTATCAGTTCTCTGACTTCGTTCTTCTCCAGGGTGGTGTTGGTTATTTTGGTTTCTTATCTTTCCAAATAAACTTTAGAACTGGTTCGTTGATACCGGAAAGATAAATTGCTGCAGTTTTGATGGGGACCCTGGGATCATGACTTGAGCCAAAGGCAAACACTTAACCGACTGAGCCGCCCAGGTGCTCCAGAAGTGTCACTGTTTAAGGGTCTCATTTGTGTCACTGTTATGGCAGAAGTTTATTCTTAGTGGGAAATAGAAATGATAGTGCATCTCAAGGTTGATGTTCCTAGATTCTCTGATGCACAGGAATGATTGCATTCCCAGCATCCTGGGAGAAATCCCGGCAAGTTTGAGAAAGGACGTTCACAAAGTCGTGGGGGGGGGGGCGGCTAAGAGAAATCAACATGGGATAGCGCAGGGTCTCAGGGCTGACAACACCTGGGAGCTATTGCCACCTCTTGGCCTGAAGGGCAAGGAGTGCGAGCCTCTACCCAAAACCCGGGTAGAGGCTGTGGGAGAGGGCAGTCCGGCTGGTAGGGAAAGAGCCAGGGAATAAACACCCCAGCCTCACTCTCCGGTACCCCGATCCTATGCACATGCCCACCATTGTGGGGAACCACTGAGAAGCAGTGATCGCCCTCCCAGGACACAGGACAGTGTGGAGAGTGGGGGTGGCACTGGGGGAGGGGTTAGGGGCTAGGGGCAAGCATCCCACTGACAGTGGGGCCAGTATTCCAGCCGCCTTCTACTCCACCACCCCTGCTCCTGACCACAGTGCTCCGCACTTAGGCTCCCTGGTCAAGGACAGCAGACCAGGTGGACAGGGCACCTTGAGTTCCCTCTCTGTTGCAGAGGCTCACTAGTCCTCCAGGATCTGTGGGCTGTGGCCACCCCCAACCCCATCCTCGGCGTGGCCAGTTCCCAGCCGGTCCCTTCACTCTCCTCTCCCCTCCCAGCTCCTGATTTACAACGTGAGACTCTGTGGGAGAAACGAACTTCTGCTTCTGGGCTGAAACTTGGCTCAGAAACTGCGGACGTCAACGCATAGGCCCGATGATGGACAGCACGAACTCGGATCGCCGTGTGTTTATAGCTTATAAGGGTGAGTTGTGCGTATTTCCAACTTGGCCCGAACACCTGCTTGCCCAGTTGGCTTGTCAGGCAGGGTCTACTCTGATTTGGAGTTCTAGATCTGCCAACTTGATTTTTGAAGCAAACTCCTTCGTTTGCCAAATCTGCCCCAGACACGGGATCAAAGGATCTGCGCACGTCAGAGCTGGGTCACCATCCAGGGCTCCCTCTCTCTGTACAGACAAGAGACACTGGAGGAAAGGGATGGTGTTGGCCCCAGGCCACAGCATGGGGGGGGGGGGTGGCGGGAAACAAAGAACCTGGGAGCTGGAGTCTCTTGTCTGCCTTCGGGGCTTAGCTTGGCCTTTAGCTGTGGGATCTTGGATAAGCCCCCTCATCTTCCTATTCTGTTTCCCACCCTGCAAAACGGGGGTGAGCATAATTCCTGTCTAACAAAGTGACTGTAAGAATCAAATGAACTAGGAGCCAGGCAGGCTGTGAGCAATTCTGAGCAATACCTGGATTTGGAGCTGGTTCCGGTCCACAGGCCCCGTGAGCTAGCTCAGAGCAGGCCCTCAGTGTTTGTTGAATGACTTAATGACTGAAAGGAACTTCATAGACTAAAGCGTGGAGGAAATGCTACTCATTACGTTAATTATGCTCTGTAATGGGCCAGGTTCCTGCAAGGCAATGAATCCTATCAACCCCATCCGTGGGTTAGAGTCCCTGAGAAGAATGTCCTGTTTGCTTTCCTCAGCAGCAAATCCAGATGTTTTATTTAAAGGAGATAATGATCGTTTGAGTAAGAACCACCCAGCTGTCAGGTGCCGCTGTGAGCAACCGCTCAGCCTGGATATGTAATGCTGGCCTGGCAGCAAAGGCAGTCATGAAGCCCTGGGTCATGGCCATGGCCAGGAGGAAGCAGCCGATGCATAGAATGAGTCCCCTGGGGCTCCGAGGAGCCTGTGGGTTGGACTGAGCCCAGTGGAAGCTGTTCTACAGCACGTAGGCCCACAGACAAATCTCGGCTCCCAGGATTGGCAGAGAAGGGCCATCCCGGAGAGGCCTTTCAATGTTGGTGTCTGTCAAGAACCCGGGCAGTGGTCATGACCTCTGTTTCAGCCATGGGGGAGCTGCTGCGCATTCTTCAGAGGTGAGTGGTTCTGGCAGCGTGAACATAGCTGCTGGACAAGGCCTCAGAGGCCGCTCATCCCAGTTACTTTATGGAGAAAGGGACAGAGGCCTAGAGAGGGGATGGTTTTGCCATGTGACAGAGCAGGTCAGCCGTAGAATCCAGGACCCTGGGAATAGGCATTCCAGGAACAGCTGGGATGCTCTCAGCAGACAGCATGGCTCCATCATATTCTGGTCTAAAGAGATAGCAGTGCCTGGAGTTGTGCAGTGTGTAGCCTGTGCAACCGTATGCGGCAGCCCTTCCTGGAACTCACATGAAATAGACTCTTCAGACAGGGTCAAGGGCATGTCCAGAAGTGACCTATATGCCGTGTAGATGTCTCCATCATTCTTGATAGCTGGTATTTTCCTTAAGGAATGAGGATATGCCCTTTAGACAACTCTGGAAGGTCCATATTGGAAGGGCCACCTTACCCACTTTTTTTTTTTTTTTTTTAACTACATAAATAAGGAAACCTAGGCTGAGAGAGACGAGACTTGTCCACAATCACGCAGCGAGTTGGTCCCAATTACGCTTCGCCGCCTGCTCTGCTGAGCCCTCTGGTCCTGGAGTTTCAGAGAACCTGCCCTTGGTTTCACTTCAGAGCCACCTGTGTTCCCTGCACTCACGGGCCTGTGCTGCCCCCTCACCCACTCCTCTCCCGTCCATCTTGCTTGCCACGGAGGGAACTGTCCCAGAGAGCGGACACCTCCCATTTGTCCGGCTCCTCTCCCAGGCCTCTCCCTGGCCCACTGCTCCAGGCTCACCTTCCCGAGGGGCTGTCCTCGAGCTCTGGTCCCCAACGCACAAGGCTTCCAGAACAGCCCCTGCAGAACTCCCACCCCATTACCCATTGCCCGCTGTCTTCTCTCCAGACCTGTCCAAATATCAGCCTTTTGCAGGCCTCTGCCCTATTTCCTGCACACCCTCACTTCCTGGAGCATCCTCTCGCCTCCTCAAAGACCCAGCTCAAATCCCTCTTCTCCAAATGCCATTCCCTATGCACACAGAGTCCGTCTTTTCCACTGTCCCAGGGCAGCCTCAGCAGCACACAAGTGCATGGGTCGGACCCAGATCTCTGCATGGTTGTGCGAACTGTACCCCAAGACATTCTAGAAATCCTAGATGAGACTGATATTTGTACAGGAATAACTTGAAACCCTCTTTCATTTGTAGAGTCCGTCACTGACAAGTGCCAGGCTCTCTGGGCCATGGCTTGTCATAGGTACCTTGCTGCGTCCTCCACCGAGGGGACCGCATCCCAGCGTGCACCACATCCCACTGCGAGGTCACCCCTTTCCAGGCAGGGCTGTAACCGTTTCCACGTCTGCCTCCTGCCAGACAGCGCTCCCTGGTGTGGCAGGTGTCATGGTGGAGGGACAGCCGTGGTGCAGTGGGGGGAGCTCCAGGCCAGGGCGGAGGGTCAGGACACCTGCTCCCCTCGCCAGTATCCTGTGTGGAGATGGCAGACACAGTCTCATTGCCGCCTCCCTGCGAGGGGCGAGGGGCCTCACTATGCCTGCTCTGAACCTTCTCCATCTGACTCTGTAGGGGTTGGCCCCGGGTGATGATTATTAACAAGCTCCCAGGGGATCTGCTTTGCAGTCTGGCCTTTGGAAACTTCCGGACAGCCACTCCCACGGGGCTTCGCACCCATTATCATCGTCCTAACTCTATGGAGAAGGTGGCTAGTAACACACCTGTTCACAGGTGAGTAAGGCAAGGCTCACAGATAGGAGATGGGATGCTCAGGATACAGGTGGGCCTCTCCGTCCAGCCCCTGTGCCCCCGCACCTCCCCAAACTTGAAGACCTGACTTTTCAGGGTTTAGCTGGTCGGATTTACAGTGAGGGGGGAGGGTGGGGAACACAGCTTTCTGCACTCTTACTGCCCCTGTGGGGCCAGGCTGTTGGAACGCGGAGGCTGTGGTTGGCGATGCCAGGGGCCACCTGGTGGCGGCTCTGGGAACTGCAAGCAGGCTCCCGGGACCCCCTCCCACCCCCATCTGTACAGCCTCTTGAGTGGCAAAGGCCCTTCCATTTATTATGGTGACGGGATGGCGCCACAGAGGCACCAACATCCATTTAAGGTCTTTGCTCCTTTTGATTCAGGTTTAGAAATCCAGAATCTGTGAGTTGGGTCTGGCTTGGCTCCAAGCAACTTAGGGCTCCTTTGGGCCTCAGTTTCCCCAGTCATCAGTGAAGAGGCTGGGACTAGATCTCCGGAGAAGCCTCTCAGCTCTAAATGTCTTCTGTGTTATTACTAGAGACAACCGGTGACATGTTGGTGGGGCTCCCATAATTCTTTTTTGAGACGGGGCATCAGGATTTGGGGAGCGATCCCAGACTCCTTGAGCTGGCAACATGCTTCGTCGGCTTCACGGGGAAAGAAACAAGACAGGCTGAAACATGCTTGGTTCTCCTCCTGGACTCTTGTGTTCACCAGGCATTTTTGGAAGATGTTCAAATTAAAGCATAATTGAAAAATGAGGCTGTAACTGCAGGATACGGGGTGGCGGGGCCCAGGGCTGCTGACTTAATCAGGAGGCCTAATGTCATTACATCCGTATTAATAACAGGCCGCGCGGGAGAGGGCCCTTCCCCGGGTCGAGGACACTTTCCAGCTGACGGGGCTTTTCTTCTTCTGTTTTTCACTGCAAACAAATGCCACTTGGGTTCTTTTCTCCATTACAGAGAATTCCCTGGAGTAAGATAAACATATGGAAGGAGATGGACTTTTTCTTCTTTCTTCTAAAAGCCTCGAGAGGGGAAAAAGCTGCACCGCTGTGGGACCTGGGAAGAAGGGTTGGTGTGTCTTCAGCAAGACTCTGCCTGAGGGGCTCCCAAGCCAGGTTGATAGGGCTGCTGGGGGCTTGGCCTTCTCCCAAATGCTGGGGTCCTCGGGCTCTGGCCCCTGTCCTGTGCCTCATTTTATTTTGGGGAAATTGGACTCAGGAAAATGACAACATCTCATGCCCCACGACTCTGAATGAACCACTGTTAATATGTGACATTTTGGCATTTTTGCTTTCAGATTTTTGTTTTTTTTTTTTAAGAAAAACTACTCTCTCTTTTTTTTTAAGATTATTTATTTATTTATTTTGACAGAGAGAGACACAGCTAGAGAGGGAACACAAGCAGGGGGAGTGGGAGAGGGAGAAGCAGGCTTCCCGCTGAGCAGGGAGCCCGATGTGGGGCTTGATCCCAGGACCCTGGGATCATGACCTGAACCGAAGGCAGACTCGTGACGACTGAGCCCCCCAGGCGCCCCTCTTTTTTTTTTTAATTAAAAATGATACATGCTCATTTAAAGAATAAAGATTAAACAACCACCATCTATTCCCACTACCCAGAACTGGCCGCTTGCTGACATTTTGGCATTTTGGCTCTCAGTACTTTTGCTCTGTGTTATGTCAAAGAAGCGAAACAGTACACACATATATTCTCCTTTAAAAAATCAGGGGCCTGTCACGTTCCAGTTCCAGTTAGAATCCCCCTTGTCCACCCCCCCTTTACTCCTGGGACCTCCCCCCACCCCCCACCCCTGCTTTCTGTTGGCAGCTTGTCCTGGGTTCTCTGAGTACATTTGAAATGTATTTACATATAATTCTGAATTCATTGAAAACACATGGTATCATTTGTGCTTTATTTCTATCATACTGTACTTGTCCTTCTCAGCTTGCTTTTTTCTGTCTGGAACTCTGTTCCTTTAGCTCATTCTGTCCCTCCCTCCCTTTGTCTTCCTTCCCCCTCCTATTCCTCTCCTCCCCTTCCATCTTTCCTGCCTCTCTCTCTCTCTCTCTCTCTCAATCTCCCCCTACTTCCCTCAGGACCTTTCCACTCCCTGGGCTTTTGTTACTGCTCCCGAGCGATGAACGTGTCCCTCTGTGTCTGCACTGCCCAGACCCGCCTCTCAGCTCCCCCATCTGATGCCTACCCACCCAGAAAGCCTTCTCCAACCCCCCTACTCTCTCCCACCTCTGGCTTTGTATTAGCCTTTTGTGCTTAGCCCCTTCTAGGATTGCACTCACCACATTTTGAGGCAACTGTTTTTTCGTTTATCTCCCCCGAGGGCTGCGATCACCTCTGTTCCTGGCACCTAGCCCAGCAGCGCTCAGTGTGTTACTGGATGTGAATTAAGTTCCTTCAGTTGAGTCACTTTCAAACCCAGTTTGGCTTTCACACCTTCCGGGACAGAATGCTCACTCCCTAGGATCAGGTACAACCCGTGGACTCTGGCACTGAGACCCACGGGGCTCCCTGCAGCGGTCAGGGATCTGCCAGCCTGGCTCCCATCCTGTGGGACGGTGGACAGGGTGCAACTCTGGAGTGAGAAGACTCAGTGGTGTGTGGAGTGGGTTGAATTGTGTCTCTCAAGAAGCTATGTTGAAGTTCTCATCCTCGGCACCTGTGAATGTGACCCTATTTGGAAACAGGGTCTCTGCGGATGTGATCAAGTTCAGATGAGGTCATACCAGATGAGGGTGGGCTTCAGGTCCAGGGACAGATGTCCTCATGAGAAAGGAGAGGGAGCTCTGGATACAGACACAAGGAGCAGGCACAGGGAGCAAGGCCACGTGAAGACAGAGGCAGAGTGATGTGGCCGCAAGTTAAAGAACACCCAGCACCGTAGGTGGCCCCCAGAAGCTAGGAGATGGCAAAGATGGAGTGTCCTCCCAAGCTTTTGGAGGGAGCAAGCTTCTGCTGGCGCCTTGGTGTCAGACTTGTGGCCTCCAGAATGGTGAGAGGATACATTTCTATGGTTTCGAACCACCCAGTAGGTGGTTCCTTGTTACAGTGCCCTAGGGAGACCAAGACAGATTGTTATGCAGCAAAAACTAACTGATACACTCACAGATTCATTAAGTGATAAGCATTTGGCCTTATGAGAGCCAGTGAAGCTGTACTAACGAGACCAGGACCCCGGCTCCTGTTCTTCCCGTGCAGACTCTGAACTCGGCATGGCCGTGTGCCTGGGGCTACATAATGGAGCAGGTGAGGAGATGCGTGGGGCTGCCCAGCCGAGGCTTAGAAGTGGGAGTGTTGTCTATTGCTTTTCTTTTTCCCTTCTGCTGACAAGGTGCAGAGGACAAGGCTCAGGGGGGAGGGCAGCCAGCGAAGGCCTGTGGGCCATGTGTGGCCTGTGGGATGGTTTTTGCCTGACCCAAAAGCTAAGAATGGGTTTTAGGGTTTTTTAAAAAAATATTTGTTTATTTACATAATATCTACACCCAACGTGGGGCTCGAACTCACGACCCCGAGATCAAGAGTCACATATGCCTCTGACTGAGCCAGCCAGATGCCCCTGATTTTTATATTTTTAAAGGGGTGTAAAGAAGGAGGAGGAGGAGAAGGAGAAGAAGGAGGAGGAGAAGAAGAAGGAGAAGGAGAAGACAATGTCTGTGTGACAGAGACCCTCAAAGCCTAAAATATTTACTATCTGGCCCTTTACAGAAAAAGTTACAGACTCCTGCCCTAGAGGATGGTGGAACCCCAGGAGGGAAAGAGTCAGAATCCTTGAAAACCTGATGGAGAAAAGACCAGGAATGTCCACCATGGAAATTACACGAGAGTGAAATATAGTTTTATAGTTTATATAACAAAATTATATTACATAACATATATAACATGATATAATAATGATATATATAATAACGTAACATAATACAACATAATTTGGGGGTCTATTGGTCATTGCAGCTTAGCCTTGCCTAACTACTACAGAGATAAAGTGAGACTTCCACTTAGACTTCTGGGAAAGAGATTCTTATTCTTACCTCCTAGACCTGAAAGGTTGGGGACCGAACTGGTGGCTGTCCCATTACAAGTGAATCCTGGGGCTTAAGCCTGGAGAGGGGAGGATGTGAAGAATTAGAGACCAACCTGGTCCTGATGACATTGTCTGAATTCTGGAGCCAGCCATACCTGCAGCTGAATCTACTCTCCACTTCTCAGCTTCCCAGAGCCAATAAATTTCCCCTTTTATTTAAGACAGATTGGCACCGTTTCTATTCCATGCAACCAAAAGATTCCTAACCTACTTTGGTATTATTAGAACAACAGCATTACAACTGCTGTCATTCCTTCAGGAAAGGAATGAAACCATTCACAAACTCTGGTGCTTTAAGTACTGGTAGCTACAATCAACTGATGACACACCTCTCAAGGAGTAGAGTTTTGCAGGGGCATTTAAAGACTATGACCGAACAACTGCTCTGGAAACACCAGTCTGGCTTCAGGTGGGGGAGACCAGAATCGGGGATACCAGTTAAGGGCCTGCCTTTATGCAAGTGATAAAGAGAATGAGGAGCTCATTTACACACTGGTGTGGACTGATCCCCGTGGTCCTGTGGTCAGATGGAGTGTGCATACAGATGTACACACGATGGAAGGAGCTGGAGACTGTGTCTACACCCAACAGCCTGAAGTTAGTTGCCTGGACCATCTCTGGAAGGAACCGCCAGGAACTGGAAATGACAGGTGCCTCCAGGGAGGGGACCCCAAAGGCTGGAACGGGGGAGGGGGAGGGGGGTGAGAGTCACTTCTTACTCTTTGTTCTTTCTCATCTTCAGGGCCCACGCTTCTGAACTGAACACCTTCCCCACCTGGACTCCAAGGCACTATGGGGGGCTCTCCATTCTCCTTCCCTTCCTCCTCCTCTCCCTCACACTGTCAGCCCCTCTCGTCCCTTATCCCCTGGGCAACTGTCCCCATTCTCTTAGATTCTGTATCTGTCTGACATCCGTCAATCACAGGGCCAGACGAACAGCAAGGTTGTTTATGACTCCCTGCGGTCCAGCCTTCCTGGTTGCGAGGACATCACAGCACAAACCCCCCGACCACTCCGGGGTCCACACCCCAACCACTCCCCGGCAGCACGCTGATAATCCGCCTGCCTTCAGCACCCAGCGCCGGGTACCCGACAGCTGGCGACCACCCTGTGTCCCCAGCCCGCCCCAAGTAGTCAGTCTCCCATCCTGACCTGCTCCCCTGCTCGCTTTGCCTCTCCCGAGGAGACACCAGTAAAGACTGCAGCCCAGCCGGCCCCTGGCTGCTGGCCGCCTCCTCCCCAGCCTGGTGCCCGCCGTGGTCCTGCATGGCACGAGGGGTCTCCCGCTTCTAGGGAGTGACGCTCGCACTTTCCTTCAGTGGCACTGGCCTCTCTGTGTCTCCACTCGGCCACCTTTACAAATCCAGACCAGGCAGCAACCTCACCTAGTTCCGGGCCTTGCGAACCCGCCCACCACGGACCCCCTCATGTGAACTCTCCCTGAGAACAAAACTCCTATTTCCAACTGCCCGTGGGACACTCCACCGGCACGTCTAACCCTGGGAGTCCTACAAACTCACCTCCTCCGCCACCTGCCATTGAGCTAGTTGCCCAGGTCACAAGTCTGGGGGTCGACTCTGATTTTGCCCTTTGTCTTGAAAGCCCCACACTCATTCCCACTTCAGGGGCTCTCTCTGGGACATTCCTACTCTGACGTCTGGCTTCCCTGGACATCCAGGTCTCAGTTTAGGTCCCCTCCCCAGAAGGGCCTTTGCTGACCTGCCCGTGGCCCTGTTTTGCTTCCTGAGGTGGGCCATCGCTGCCTGAAACTCTGCTGTGCTCAGTGTCTGTCTCTCCCACACAGCCGTCCTGGGCTCCTGCAGTGGCCCTGTGTCCCCAAGAAGACCGGGCGCAGAGCAGTGCTCTGGGGGGTCTGCGGGAGGTCAGGGGAAAGACCTCGGGGTGCTCAGGACTGGGAGCCCAGGCTCCAGGAGGGCAGGCTTGGGAGGAGCAGAGCAAAGAGCAGAGAGAGAGAGAGAACGGGGACAGGGTGGCGGACAGGACACGCAGGACGGCGCTCACCTGCACGACAGACACCCCAGCCCTCCGGGTGCCCGTCTCTGCTGTCCCTGACTCCAGTCACTCATTGCCTGAGGCCACAGCATCCTGGGCCACCGTGTACTCACACTCTTCTGGAAGCGGACTTTCTTTCTTTTTTTTTTTTAAGATTTTATTTATTTATTTGACAGAGAGAGAGACAGAGAGAGAGGAAACAAAAGCAGGGGGAGTGGGAGAGGGAGAAGCAGGCTTCCTGCTGAGCAGGGAGCCCGACGTGGGGCTAGATGTGGGGCTTGATCCCAGGATCCTGGGACCATGACCTGGGCCGAAGGCAGGCGCCTAACGACTGAGCTACCCAGGCGCCCCGGACTTTCTTTTTAAACCCAAACACATGTATTTGGAAAGGAAAGCAACATCATCCCTGAAATCACCGTGGTTGGCTGCGGAATCCAGGGGCTCTGGAGTGGCCCCTGTAGGACACGGCCAGTGGTCCCATGGTCCCTCGGGGGACCCAGCAGGCGCCCTCTCACCCCTCCTCTTCACTGTCTCTGGTGGGGTCTCCTGTCCACCCGCCTGCTTTCAGCATCCAGCCTGGGGCCCTGAGAGCCCAGCGTCCTTCACCCCAAGGCACAGGAAGCCCTGGGACCAACTCCAAGCGGCTCTACATTCCATGGTTTAAAGAGATTTGAGCGCCCCCTGCTGGCAGCTGGCTGAGCCCCTGCACATCAGAGTGACAATCAGCCAAGAGGTCAGCCCCCCTCTGCCCTTGTCCTGCCCCTTCTCTTCCCATCACCTCCCTACCGTGACCCTCAAATGCACTAGACACTCACATCTCCCCTCCAGGAATGCTTCTCCCAACAAGACTCCCCCACTCCCACTGATGCATCTGATACACCCCAATCACCTCTAAGACTATGAGGCACGGCTTCCTCCAAGAAGCCTCCCTTGATTTCACCCAGGGAGACTGATCACGCCTGCTTCCTGTCCCTGCTGTCCCTGTGAAAACCCCGTCCCAGCTTCTGTCGTGCTGGGAGGTCCTTGTCCTGTCCCGGGGACCCAGCTCAGAGCTTTGTGGAGCAGAGACTTATGTGGGAAATGTTGGTGGATCGAATGCTTTTACTGTCAACCTACTTCAGAGGTTCTGAGCGGGTCTATTCTGAGGTGGGTACCCTGGAGCAAAACCAAGTATATGTATTTGAGACAAAAACATTATACATACATATATGCTCATTGAGAAAATATTCCAAAAAGTGTAATTTTTATAAACTAAAAAATGAAATCCCTTTCAACACTGGCCAAACCTACAACCTTTCCTAAATCACAACTGTTAGTTGCTTGGGGTGCCTTCCTCCCAGGCTTTCCCCAAGCATTCCCTTTTACTTTTTTTTACCTTTTCTTCCTTCCTCTTCTTCTTCTTTTTTTTTTTTAACATAAATGGGGCCTGACTATACACCTAAATCTGAACTTTATTTTTTCCATCTTGAGGTCCTGCTAAACCAGCACCCACAGGCTCATGACAGTCTTTCTAGTGGCTACAGAACATTCTGTACTATCTACCACACTGTGTGCATTTCAGGTCTTTGTCTTTTTGTCTTTGTGTTTGTTTGTTGCAGTTGCAAACAACAGTTCTGCAAACATCCTCAGGCACAACGTTTTGCGCCCATGTGGGCAAATTCCTGTAGAATTGACTCTTGGAAGCGGGTGGGCTGAGTCTAAGGGCAGACCTGTTTCATGTTATAATAGATCCTGCCAAAATACTCTCCAAAAAGTTGATACCAATGTATACTCCTACCAACAGCACTTAAGTGTATCTCTCCACATCTGTGACAGCCCTGGGTGTTATTAGACAATTCTGACATGCCTGATCGTCTCAACCTTCAAATCCAGCTGGAATTGGGCTAAAATGCGTCTTTAGGGCAGCCTAGCAGAGGAAAGCGGTCTGGAAAGGGAGCACGGTAGGCGCATGAGCCTCCAGCCTTATAGCTGTAGCTGGCTGCACCACTCCTTCTCCTTGGCTGAGGAGGGAAAGTTCCACTTACCCCGGGCCAAACCCTCTGAGCCCTTGATCCTGGACCCAGAGCCCAGGCATGGGGACAGCGGGGCTCCTGGGCCAACCAGAGCCCCCCAGAGAGGCTTCAGAAGCTGATTTGTGGTTAGGAAGCAGCTTCAGCTCCATCCTGCTCTGGGAGAACGCTCTCTGGAGGAAGAGTGTGTTTGGGAGAACCAGAGTGACAAATCTGACTCTGCACAGCGCGGCAAGCAGGGAATATACAACAGAGTGTATGTCCTACAAGAACCATAGGTTTTGGAACATCAGGGTGCTGCCTGCGATGTTTAGAGCCGTCCACCGGGGCTGTGGAGGGGGGCTGCTGGAGCATGCGGGGGACCTGCCTCGCATTCCACCCTCACCCCAGACCGGGAGGACCCTGTTCGGAGAATGAAACTTGGAAAGAGCTTGTCACTTGTGTTGTCTAAAAAGATGGAGAAGGAGCGACCTGGCAGTGACAACATCCATTTCACCCCGGACTCAGAGATCTTCCTGGCCAGCACCCTCTGGGAGCCGTGGCTGCCTGGGGTCACTTCCGTAGACTTTCATCTTCTAGGAGCTCTGTCCGAGATGGCCTCCAGGGCTGCCTGGCTTGCCTTCCCTCTGGCTTTGATTCTACGAGCATTATACCAGGACCTTAAAATGAAGGCAAACCAAGGTAAGGACGAGGGGAGGGTGGCCCTGGCAGGGTCAGCAGCGGGAGCCCTCTGGGGACTCTCATTAGCGACCCAGGTGCCTGAGGGGTCTTGCAGATGCGCCCGCAAGCGGGTCAGGTGAGGGAGCATCCGTGCTGGAGAAGTGCAAGCTCACTGGATTGAGTCCAAGGCCAAGCAAGGCCTGGATAGAACAAGAAAGCCTTGTGCCCATGTGGTGTCCCAGTTTCCCACCTGTTTCCATTTGTATTCACTTGTCTGTTCTTTCATTCTACGAGGGAATGAAAGAGCACCATTTTATAGATGCAGAGACTGTGTCCAGCATTGGCTGTGGGGGGGGGGGTCCCTTCTTTGGAACTGTAGGTTTTCTTTGGTCAACTCCTTTGCTTCCCTGAGGACTCAAGTCAGGGCAGACACCCTCCAGGAGCCAACCCTGGGGACCCTACCCATAGCCCTTCTCCTTGCTTCCCAGCTAACATACTCACATAACTAACTCCGTCTCCCCACTAGACCATGCCCTCCATGAGTCAGGGGTTGTCTGATGGTCCCCTCTGCCTTCCCCCCACCTGGCAGGTGCTGAGCAGATGTTTGTGGATAGATGGATGCCAGTGTGGGTAGATCCTGAAGCCCAGTGTGAACCACCTGCTTGACAAAAACAACATGGGGTTTCCAAGGATCCCACATCTACTCAAGAAAGGGAGGATAGATAATCCTGGGATGGGGCTTGGAGGGCGGAGACAGGGAGGAAAAAGAGCAGGGACTCTGGAATACCTTCAAGGTGCTGGGGTGGGGACGGGGGCTCTGGTCAGAGTCCTTAAGGGGCAAGAGCATGGGCTGCAAGCCAGGAGGCCAGGAAGGTGGAGAAAGACTGAAAGCCTCCTTCCCTGGGAAACAGAGGAGACCCTGAGCAACTCCCAGGGCGCCCTCTGGTGGCCACTTGAGGCCAAGGCTGAGGGCTCAGAGAATTCTGCCTTTTCCTGAGTCAAGGGTGCATATGGGAAGAGAGGGTGGGAGCCCTGGTCTTGGAGTCAGGACTTTTTTTCCTGACCGTACCACTAATTCACCAGGTTGCTTGGGCAACCTCAGCCTCAGTTTCTTCATTTGATAATAAGGGAATCAATGAAATGAATGGCACTCACAAATGGAAATGCTGACCACAGGTGAGTGGTGGGTTGGGGGTGAGAACTCCCGTGGGCTACCTTGGCCTCCTCTAAGGATTTGGCAGGTGGGTCCTGCCTGATATGGGAGGAAACAGAAGCTCAGAGAGGTTAAGTGACCTGTCCTTGGTCACTCAGCTGGTAAGTGTCAGCACTGGGACCTCAAGCCAGGTCTGTGACCCCAAAATGTGTCCCCTCCTCCAACTTCCTGTTGTTTCTCAGGGTCTCCAAGACCCCTGCCACCTCTGCTGTGGTTCAGGGGGCCTGATGGAGAGAAGAGATTCACAGGAGCCATTAAGATCCTTGCAGACAGCCAAGACTGGAAGGAAGGAGTCAGCTGACCGGCATACAGGCCGAGAGTGACCCCATATACAAAATGTAGTCTTTGCAGGGGAAACAATTAGACCACCACTCAATTAGGCATCAAAACAGTGTTCTCTGGGAGAACTGTCTAAGCAGGAGTAGAAGGCTGACCCCAGAGCTCAGCTCTTATCCAGGGCCTCATGCTGCCTGTTTACCTGGCACACCTACCTCTCAGGGGTTTGGCTGAGGTGATGGGGCCCTTGTGGGGTGGTTTGGACATGTCTGAGAAGCTCATATATGATCCTGTCCCTTGTTCCTTGGGCTGGTGCTTCTCTGTAGGACTAGTCCTCAGGAAGAAACCAATGAGAAGAGGTAAGGAGCCTCCCAGCTCAGACGGGCCTGGGTTCAGACCTCAGGTCTGCCAGTTCCTAGCTGAGTGATCCTGGGCAAATCGTTGTGTTCCTCCACAGTTTCCTCCTCTGTGAAACAAGGTCACTCAGAGGAGCCCCACAGTACGTCTGGAGGATTTGGAGAGTGGGCTGGAGCCCCTGCGTGTCTCTGCAGCACATAAAGCCCTGGCCAGGGCTTACTGGTCTCAGACAGCATCAGCTCCTGATGTGGGCCGTTGGGCAGGAGCTCCCAGGGGCTGGCCGGGGCAGGGTCTGGGGGGAGTGGGGAGGGGAGGACGAGGCTGTGGCAGACGCTTTCCTGCCCTGCTCCAGGGTGCTCTCCGTGGGAGTTAGAAGCCTGCCCCACAACTGAAGTTTTGTACTCTTTTTTTTTGTTTTTGTTTTGCGGACCAGACTTTGGACATTCCCTCCAAGTAAGATGATAATTTGACAGAATTGAAAGCGGGGGAGGGGGTGGGGAAGAGTGACTCTCCAATTTTACTTGGGTCCTCCTGGGCGCTGTTCATTAAGATTTATTTATTTATTCTTAAAGATTTTATTTATTTATTTTAGAGAGCGAGAGCGTGCAAGCAGGGGGAGGTGCAGAGGGAGAGGGCGAGAGAATCTCAAGCAGCCTCTGCACTGAGTGTGGAGCCGGACATGGGGCTCGATCTCATGACCCTGAGATCATGACCTGAGCCAAAACCAAGAGTCGGATGCTTAACCGACTGAACCATCCAGGTGCCCCTGTTTATTAATATTTAAATTGACATTATATCCAGGGCAAAGGTTGGCAAATTTTTCTGTGTGTGGGAAGGGGGAGAAAGAGCCCAGTTAGGAGGCCCTGAAACCATCCAGGCGAGGTGAGAGATGGTGGGTGTTGGGCCCAGGGTAGATAGAGCAGAGGACCTGATGAGAAGTGGTCGGATTCTGGAGGTAGTTTGCAGGCAGAGCCCATAGGGTGTGCTGATGGAGGAGTATGAGAGTGGGGTCAGGGATGACTCTTGAGTCTGGCCTGAGCACCTGGAAGGATAGAGCCGTCATTATTTGAGATGGAAAAGCTGTGGGAGGAACAGACCTGGGGAGAAATCCTAGAGCTCAGTTTTGGACACGGAAAGGTGGGGAATCTTGAAGGTCTCTGGGGAGAGGGCAAGGGAGCTGCTGGATAGGACCCTGGAGTTGAGGGGAGAGGTCCGGCCTGGAGATTGAGATAGGGACTAATCGGATCATGACTGGCACTGGAAGCTCATGCGATCCACTGGGTTTTCTGGGCAGTGGGTGCAGAAGAGGAGAGAAGGGACCCCTGATCCCAGAGCTGTGGCCAAGGACCCAACTCCAGGCTTCACTGGACACACGCTGAGCCCACATCTGCTGTCTCGATTCCCGCTCCGGACAGGATTAGCTGGGACCTGCGCGAAAGCCCACGTCTGATGCTTCTTACCTCCCTCCTCTACCTACGCTCTCCCCCGCTAGAATCTCCTCCACTCCATCTCAGCAGAGCTAAAGCCTACCCCCACTCATCCTTTAGCCTGTGGAGCTGGGGCCGTTTCCATCACCCTTATCATCCAGAACCACTGGTCGTCATTCAGAGTCTGATGGGGACTGTCATTGCCAGCCCATCACAGTCGTGTTTGAACTTGGAACTAGATGTGGTCAGGCCCTTGGGCGCTATGTGGGGTTCTCTCTCCCCCTCCAGCACCCCCTGGTACATCTTATAGCCCGGTCAGACCCAAGTCTTTCTCCATGGTCCCGGCAAGCCATCAGAGTAAGTAGAATTGCCCCCATCTTACAGATGAGAAAAGTGAGGTCCAGAGAGGTGAAATTATTTGCCCAGATTAGCAGAGGCAGGACTGGAATGCAGTTGCCTGACTCTTAAGATACATTCATTACCTCTGCTTCCAGGGGACATGTGGGCTCCAGGGAGTAGGTACCATGTGCCAAGCACTGGAAGGCCATCCAAGGGGGTGACATTTGACGATGTTGACCTGTGGAGTTCAGCTTCTGCTCACAGGCGGAGGTGAATTCACTGTAGTAACTCTTCTTGCCTGACCAGGACCATATGGGGGAGCCTGGGAATTGCTAATTGTACAAATGTCCCTCTCTCGGCAAGACTTTATTCAGAGAATTTTTAAAATGTGTTTTGGACTGGATTTGGGCTACAGACAGAGTTGTGATCAGAGGTCAGGAAATAAAAATTAGATGACAAAAGGGAGTCCCCTGTATCTTACCAAACCGGGACAGGTGCCAGGGAATGGGCAGAGGACTGGGCCGTGGGGCCAAAGGGGACACGCCAGAAGGGACCATGTGTCCCCTGCCTTTTCTGAGGGGCGCTGTGGTGTAGGCACAGACTGAGTCCAAACCCCAGGTCCTCTGCCACCTTGCAGTCAGGGGAGAGCTTTTCTATCTCCCCTTGCCTCAGTTTCCTAATCCTTCAAAGGGGAAGGATGATGCCCCCCCACCCCAGAAAGTCTTACTTATTCAGTCATTGATTTCTTACTGACAAGTAAATGAGATAGCAGATATAAAGCTCTCGGCATATCATGATATTCGAGGGGCCCTGCCCTGTCACCTTTCTCTTATGAAGTCCCAGCTTGGGAGGCAAGGGCTCCTCTCCTCCTTGATGATAGAGCCTATGGTGTATGCGGAATAGCCGAGGGACGTCACGGGATGATTGGCCCCGGGAGGGCCAAGCAGCATCTGCTGTCCCCAGGATGCTGTGTGACTGGCAACTGGAGCCCCCAGGGAAGCTCATTTTGCTCCATGTTGTGGTTGGTTCATTCATCTGTTCAACAAGCATATTATGTGCCTCCTGCATGCAAAAATCCATGGGGAATTCAGCCTTTCTTCCTAACTTTATCTGGCCCTTCCCTGTGGCGACCTCTCCTCTCCATTGTCCTAAACTTCTCACTGCCTCCATTCTCCAAAATTCTCCGTTCTCTGGTCTCAGTTTGTTGAACTGAATCTGGGAGCTCTGGTCCGGGAAATGGGAGCACTTGAGGACTTGGAGGAGTCATTGTCCTTTTCTAGGACTCTGTTCCCTTGATTAAAATTCCAGGGGTTGGGTTACCAGAACACCAAGCTTTGCACCCTGGCTTTGCAGCCTGTGGTTGGGAGCTGGGGGCAGGCCCCCAGCCCATTCCCATCCACGCCCATGGAAGACATGACTAGCTGATCAGGGCATTCTAACTGCTGAGCCAGGGGCGGGGGGGGGGGGGGTGGGGAGGCTCAGAATCTTTCCACAGGGCACCTGCCAGCCATCACCAATCGAATCCGAGTTGGCAGTTGAGATTAAACGGACTTTTCATTCCGGCTGTGCCCTGGGTGGGGTGAGGAGACACACCAGAGAGGCTCCCGGAGATACAGTCCAGGTGACGGATGCATGGCACGGTAGCAGGGATCAGCGGGGGGCGGTGGTCCATGGGGGTCGCCCGACAGGGGCACGAAGGCATGACTGCTCTGTCATTCCAGTCACACCAGCCCCTGGCCCCTGCCCAGAGGGGAAGAGCTGGGGGAAGGGCATCGACTCGGAGCCAGGCGCTGTACTAGTCTTTGTCACAGACGCTCTCCCTTAATCCTCATGGTCCACTCTGCCAGCGAGCTAGGGTGAGCTCAGCCTTCAGGATGGTCACTCTGACACTTCTCAGTGTCACTGCGGTTGAGCTGCGACTGGGGGCACAGGGACTGACGAGCTGAGCTGTGACTTCTTCGGGGGCATCGTGAGGTCTCCGGGCGCTCTGAGGGCCCCGCCATGCTGGTGCTCAGCCTGGGGTGGGAGGGGAGGTCACCAGGGCAGGAAGCCCCTGGCCTGGCAGCCAAAGGGGCTTCTTTCAACCCGATGCCCCCCGTCCCGAGGCAGTGGAGAGCCTGCCTGTTCTGATTACAGCTGACAGCTTGCCTCTGGCCTCTCTTTGACAGAAGGCCCCCCTTATGTAAGGGGGTTACATAAATCATCCTGTGATGTCTGTCACACGTCCGGGGGGTGCTGGCCCCGCCGCTGGGCCTCTCAGGTGGCATTTGTATGTCTCCTGGGTTGAGGTGGTCAGACTTAACTCATGAGGATCAGGAGGGGCACGTCTGGGTCTCTGGGTCAGCAACGCCCCGAGGGTCATTAGGGAACAGTATCGTACAATGGTCACCACCAAGCGTCCGGACCTGGCTGCCCGCATCCCAGTCCCTGCTCTGCCTGATTACTGACCAGAGGACCTTGGGCCAGTCTCCTTATCCATTGAACAAGTGGCTTAATACGTGTTACATACCTTGATTGAGTGGTGAGTGCTGGTTAGGGCTGGGCTCTCACCGGGTGGCGGGCTGCAGGACAGAGCTGCCATCTTCATCCTGCTTTGGGTGAACCTGCTCCCCTGTCTGGGTCTCATTGACTCTGCCTCTAAAATGGGAAGATGACCCATCTTTTGGAACCGAACTCTCTACCGAGGTGTGGAAAGGTAAAGTTTCCTTTCAAAGTTATTTTTGGCAACTTAAAATACTACGTTCTAAAAACCATACTAATAAACACGCACTCAAACGAGTTATAGCTCACAAGCTAACTAACACACGAGGCTGGCGACTGGTTAACCTGGGCAGTTAACTGGTTAACGACGCCTCAGGGGACGAGTTGATGAAGCTTCTTGGGTGAACGGTTTTCATTGGATGACGATCCTGAGATTGCTAGGTAGATTGAAAAAGTTACCATTTTAGCTGCTTATCTAAGTCAAGATTTCTATAGGTTCTGCAACCAAAGCAAAATATGGCAGATGGCAGACCCGTAATCCACAACCCCTTATTTCAGAGTTGTAGGTCATCAAAACATCCTCCTCATCTGAATCCACTCTTTGCAAAATAAGCGGGAAGTATGCATCCACGTGCACGAAATAAATCTGAACTAGCCCGTCCCTGGCGCTGTTCTAGGTATTGGGCTTCTCTGCGTAAATGCAGCTTGAAAGCCCACTGCCCCAGATGACGTCCCGGGGCCCCTCTGGATAGGTGCGTGTCATTGTCAACTGTCCCCTCTCACTTTCGGTTACAATCTGCAGCTGTGTTAGCTAAATTCTAGAAGTGGATTGTGTCAAATGATATCCAGATGTGCTGGATGGTGGCTCCTGGCACTTTGGGAAACCAGGGGGAGTTAGGGTGTGCCTCTCAGTGATGGGGGGACGGAAGATGGCTGTTCAGTCATCACAACAGAGTTGATCTCCCCTCTAGCGAGTTGCATCAGGCACAGGAACAAGCACGACCTCTGGTCCCTGCACGCGGTAGGTGCTGAATGGAGTCGCTGGAAGCCGGGACTCCCTGACCCTGGGCCATGTAAATAATCTTGAGGAGGGGTTTGCACAGCCGGAAGGTCAGAGACTGGTACCCGTGACAGCAGAGGATCAGGAAGGACTCTCAGGGTCCAGCCAGCACCACTCGCTTGCCTTCAGCAGACACTTGGGGGAGATGTGATGGTGAACTGAGGCGTCCTGTGTTCAAGAAACACAGAGGATTTGTCATCAAGTTCAACCACAGTGATCACAAGGGTCCTTGAATGAGTCCTGCTCTGTGCTGAGGCCATTCTAGTCCATGGAGATACGGAGATGAAGGATCTGTTGTGCCCTGCTCTCATGGAACTCACCCGGGTGAAGGTGGAAGGGTGGGTAGGGCAAACAGTAATCAAACAAACAGTTGCAGGAAGCAGTGTTTCCAGTCCACAAGATAAATTCTATTCAGTGGAATGGGCAAAATATTTACCTCATGAAACATTTAGTGAGAAACTACTCTGTGCCAGGCCCCGTTTGAAGGTCAGATTACTAAGGGCTTTCTGTGTTAGGCCAAGGAGGTTAGACTTGATTTTGAATCTATACACATGGGTGGGGGGGTGGAGAAGGTGTCACTGGTAATGCTGGGAGTGGGTGGAAGGCTTCCTGGAGGAGGGGATGCTTGAGCTGGGCCTTGAAGAATGCCAAGAGGACAGGGTCCTCTCAGTCAGTCAGTCCTGAGTCGGGCAGCTTGTCTCTGGGTGTATCACCAAATGTACACGGGGAAAACAGTTCCTCCCTGTCCAGACGCAGGACCATATGGGAGAAACACTGTGAAAGGAAGTCTTTTCAGAATAAGGCAGAGTCGGTATTACGGATGTCTTCCACCTGTTCATATGAGCTACAGACAGAAAAACCCGAAGGAGCCTTCCCCAGCCTGTGGCAGTCCCCCAGGGGCCTGGGTGCGACCAGGTCACTGTAGGGCCACGGATCTGGATCTCAGGCCACAGTTCTTCACGGCGGCCACCTGTCCCCTCGAAAGATGTCCCAGAGCTGCTGCTTCCATACTCCCAAAGCAGATGTCAAGAGTCATATTCCGACAGACGGACAGAAGAGATGAACCCAGGACTTACATATAAAATCTGGTTTGCGACGCTTTCAAACCCGACAGCACTCAATCAGTGCCTGGTGCTGGGTAGGCGCTCGGGGAAGCAACGCATGGGGGACTGACGCGGGCTTTGCGTGCAGACTGGCCTGGCTTCGAGTTCGGTTTTGTCGCTTGCTGGCCGTGAAGCCTTGGGAAAGTAGCTCAACCTCACACTCCTCACGTGTAAATGGCAGCCATAGCACCTGCATTGAGCTGTCACGGGGTCAGGTGGGATCTTTCACGTGTGATCAGTGATTGCAGCTCTTGGCACGTATGAGGTGCCCACCAAGTATCAGTTTCCTTCCCTCCCTCTCTCCCTCTTTCCTCAATAAGTGGGAAGAACACACAGGAAGAACAGCCCATATTAAGAGCTATGGAGTGATTTTTTACGACGTGGACTTGGACCCCACAGAGCTCACCGACCTTGGGGGTTTGCTGTTGTCTGAGCAGCGAGGGGATGATGTTACCAGCAAGCAAGGCCAGGTGGGCTGCAGCACGTGAGCAAACACAGAGCGTGCAGGAGGCCGAGGTGGGAACGGGCTGGCAGGAGGCCAGTGCCCCAGCAGAGAATGATGCAGAAGGTGGCTGAGTGGGCCGGCGCTGGGTTATGGAGGGATTCGCACACTGGCCAAGCTGTGCGCCCTGGCCCCCAAGCACTAGGCAGCAGGGAGCCTTGCGTAAGGGCTGGCTTAGAGCAAAAAGATGTTTCCTGCCCCTCACAATCAGGCTAGGCTAGGTTCTGCTGCAGAGACAGCCCCCAGGTCTCAGGGGCTGAAAGCCACAGTGATTTCGCTGTCCCGCTGCAGATAAGGATCAGTCTCCAGGGCCTGGGATACTAATGGTCCAGGATGCTCGGGCCCAAGGACACTTCCGTGTCAGCCCATACTTCCCCAGCCCCCTCAGTGGAGAATCCTGCTCTGGATCCTAAATGCCTAAGTTGAGTTACAGCTGGTGGGCGCAGGGCCCTCTCCTCCAAACCCTTCGTTGTGCCTGTAGGGACCCTCAGGCCAGAGGAGGAGGTGGCTTGAAGCCAGGCCGCTGTGTGCCCGCAGCAGCTGCCTATTGGTCAGCAGGAGGGGGTGGGACCATCCTCCCGGCTGAGTCCCCGGGCCTGCCCGGCTACTGCGCCCATGGCCCATGCGGGCGGGGGACCTCGGAGAGGAGTCCTTGGCCTTTTAGATTGTGGTGCAGAGGTGCGGTTGGGGTATAGGCGGCTGGCCGGTCAGCTGACCGCAGGACAGGAGAACAAGGTGGGGGGGCGGGGGAGAGGAGGCCGAGCTTCGGGGCAAAGGCAGGAGGTGCGGGCCACCAGCGGCTGGCACGGCGGCCGCGCCCATCAGCATTCCCCAGGCAGCCTCCCTCCCTCCCTCCCTCCACCGGCGGCCTCACCTTCCCCGCGGCCAGTCAGTGGGCAGGGCCAGCGGCCGGCTCGGGGCTCCCTTGCTCACTCAGAGCGGCCCGCTTGCGGCCCCGCCGGCGTTGGCACGGTGACAGTAGCCAAGTGTGCAAACTTGTGCCATTGTCCCCAGGCCAGGGGAGCCATGGAGACTGGCTAATATGACACAGGAAAATGTTTGCTGATGGCAATTCTATGGGCTTTGTCCACCTCTTTCTCCATCATGACGACTCGATTTAAGTCCCTAACTGTTTGACTACAAATGCGAGGGGACCGTGCGACGCCAGCCTTTTGTCCGGCCGCGCTGAATGGGCAATTCAGGCTTTGTGCAGCTCAATTGAGGAAGCAAACATAAAGACAAGATTCCTGAGAACTCCGGCTCCCTTCCCATGGATATCCCAGCACCTCGTTAGAGAGCCCTTCCCCACTACCTTTCCCGACATCAGCGTGCTGCTGGCCCTCCCAGGCTGCCCGCGGCCCCGCGCCTCGGGGCGGGGGGCTGGGAAGAGGGAGAGACAGATGGACAGGGACAGAGACAGAGAGTGGGGCAGAGAGGGGCAGAGAGAGGAGAGAGAGGGAGAGACACTCAACACTCAAGGACAGAAGGGGAAGTAGCCCACCCCGGCTTACCCCGTCCGATTGTCTGTCTGCACTGGAGCATGGCAGCTGTAGGCTGTCGGCCTGGAGTCTTTGGGGGAGGCATGCAAGCCCATCTCTTCTGGGCCCAGCCCCTCCTCAACCCTGCACTTTTTAAACACACACACACACACACTGCCCCCTCGAGAAACCAGGGAACCGAGGTCAAGGGGAGGAGGGGCTGAAGGGTAGAAATTTACCGGGAAATGATTGCATTTGGGAGCTGTCTTTTTTGTGATGGTCCCCATGGTGACAATTTGTGACGGCAAAGAATGTGGGAACGGGGCGCTGCCGCCTGATTGGGATGCTTTGTATCTGGAGAGGCGCTCCTGATTGGCCTGAGGGGCCCCCCAGCTCCGGGGACTCGTCCTCCATCCAGCCCACTCGAGGGCTGCCCTACTGTTTCCAGCCGGACGCACGGAGCTCGCCGGCCACGCCGGGCCTGGCCCAGGTCTGCAGCGGGGAACCTGCCAGGCCACGTCGGCGGCAGCGGCGGCGGCGGGGGGCCCGGGGGCCGGCCTGCACCCTCGGTCAGTGTGGCGGCTCGGGCGGCTCCAGCCGACCGGGTGGGGGCGTGGGGCCGGCTGGGGCCTGGGGGAGGGGCGAGGTGCCTCGGGTGGTGGCCCAGGAGGCATGAAATTGCTGCAGATGCTTCTACGGGGGCGTCCCGCTGCCCGCGGTCTGAGATCAGCCCGCCAGGCAGGCCGAGGCTCGAGTGCCAGACAGGGGTCCTGCCCGTCCTGCGTGAGCGCTGTGGGTGGAGCGTGGGGACCCGGCGAGGGGGGCCAGTGCGAGCCGGGCTGGGGGCGGGGGTGGGAGGAGGAGGGCACCGCCGGGAGAGAGGGGGCTTGGCCTTGCTTGAAAGTGGAGCAGTCGCCTCAGCTCAGAAAATAAAAACCTTGCGGGCAAGTTGTGCACGTTGGCAGCGTGGTGTGTGGGAGACGCGGTGGGCTGGCCCGTGGAGACTTGCGCTCCGGGCCCAGCAATGCCACCTGTAGCTGGGTCACCTTGAGCAGGTCGCCCAACCTCTCTGAGCTTCAGCTGCAAGTAGAGGGCCACAGACTCAGGCAGACTGCCTGTTGGCCTGTGCCCTCACAGATGCGGAGGAAACCCTCAGCGGCCTGGACGGGCGGCCGGCGACCCAGGACTCTGTTTCCTGTGGAGGGGTTCTAGGGCCTTTGGGGAGGGCTGGGCGCGGGTGCTTGGAGAGACCGCCAACGACCTGCATGTCCCCCCACCCCAGGTCAGCTCTGTGCCCTTCCCTGGAGCTGCCAGCCACCAGCAGAGCCCACGCTCTTCATGGAAAGCCCCATGCAGTGGTCCCCTGGTGATGGCATCCGACAGTGACGTGAAGATGCTCCTGAACTTTGTGAACCTGGCGTCCAGCGACATCAAGGCAGCCCTGGACAAGTCCGCGCCATGCCGCCGTTCAGTGGACCACCGCAAGTACCTGCAGAAGCAGCTCAAACGCTTCTCCCAGAAGTATTCCCGGCTTCCTCGGGGCCTCCCCGGCAGAGGGCCCGAGTCTCACCTGAAAAGGGGACCCGAGGACCGGCCCGGGAGGCTGCCCCTCGATTCTGGCCAGGATTGCAGTCCCGGCGGGGGTGGGTGCTACAAGGAGAAGGCTCTGGGGAACCCCTACAGGGAGGAATGTCTCTCTAGGGAGCAGACCCTACAGAGGCAGAATCCAGAAGCTGCCAGGCCTGGCCAGGTGCCCATGAGGAAAAGACAGCTGCCCGCTTCCTTCTGGGAAGAGCCTCGGCCCACACACAGCTACCCCCTGGGGCTGGAGGGGGGACTGGGCCCCAGGGAGGGACCTCCCTATGAGGGTAAGAAACATTGCAAAGGCTTGGAGCCCTTGGATCCTGAGATGGCCCCCGTGCCCGCGTCTCCAAGGGCACTGGCTGAAAAGGAGCCACTCAAGATGTCTGGGGTCTCCCTGGTGGGCCGCGTCAATGCCTGGAGCTGCTGCCCCTTCCAGTACCATGGACAGCCCATCTATGCTGGTCATCCAGGGGCCTTGCCTCAGAGCCCGGTCCCCAGCCTGGGCCTGTGGAGGAAAAGCCCGGCTTCCCCTGGGGAGCTGGCCCACTTCTGCAAGGATGTGGATGGGCCGGGGCAGAAAGTGTACAGACCCGTGGTTCTGAAGCCCATCCCTACCAAGCCGGCTGTGCCCCCGCCCATCTTCAATGTTTTTGGCTACCTCTAGCTGGGCTGGGAGGGCCTCAGCTCCCACCTCTGGCCTGCGGGGGTGTTAGGGGCCCCCAGGAGCGCTCCTTGTGCAGAGTGAGCTGGGCAGTGGTGTGGCCTCTTGGGAGCCTTTCCTTTGTGTGTGTCTGGGAGGGGGAGGATGGGTTTGGGGCAGGGGCTTCTCAGGCAGTCGCCAAGTCAGCCCCTGCAGCCTTGGGAGCTATGGGGCTGGGCTCCGTTGGCCCCTCTCCAACCAGACCAGAGCCCGACCGATTGTCCCACTGTCCTTGGGCCGGTCTTGGGTGGTGGGGCTTTGCCCTGGCCTGCCCGCCACTCCAGAAGCCAGAGTTACACATCTGTTCATTGGCCACCCACCGTGTAAGCCAATCTCAGTTCTGTTCTTTTTGTTTTTTGTAAATATTAAGAAGGTTAAAAGAATAAAGACGTTTCTTTTGCAGTTTCCACATCTTGGATGTCATGGAGTTGAATGGTCCCCAAGCTAAGAATTGCGGGCCAGCAGCTCAATTCAAAGGAAGGGGGGGTGAGAGGAGTCACCAGGGAAGGATGCTCTGCTTGCCTGTGTGCAACAGCAGAGGATGGGGGAGGCCTGGATCTCCAGACAGTCCGAAGTGCTCTAGAGAATGGGGAGTACCAGTCCTGGCTCCACGATGGGATGTGGTGCTGGACCCTTCCTCCTGGGGCCTCCTTGCCCCACCTGCAGGGCGAGGGGCAGGGCGAGAATGGTCCCCCTCTGCTGTGCCTTCCACTCTGATTATGGCCTCAGAGCGGAGGCTGGGCCAAGGCAGTCCTGCCCGAGCCTGGTCAGAGGGAAAATCAGGACAAACTGGAACTTGGCTCCTTGTGGACAAGCCAGAAAAAAAAATCTCTAGCGAAGTCAGATTCCTGGGTGACCTGCCGATGGCCCTCTTCCTGGGCCTGGTGCAGTGCCTGGCACACAATGGAACGATGAGGGCCTCTGTCTGTGACAATGCACGGGGGGCGGGGGGGGGTTGCTGGTGGCAGGGATTGGCCCTGGGGTTTGCCCTCATGGTGTCCAGTTGCCACAGCCGTTGGAGAGGCATGCACCTCCATCCTGGCGCGGGATTCGCCCTGCCGTGTGCGGACATGCTCCAAGGCTGAGGGCACACGGACTTGCTGGGGGCATCGAGCTGCTCATTCCATCGAAGCCCCGTTCTCGCAGCTGGGACTGGTGCAGGGCCAGCCCCGGCTGGGGGCTACTGTGCCCTAATTAGCATGATGTTGGAAAGTTAATCTCCCTCTGCGCCTTGGTTCCCCCTCTGTAAAGTGGGGGACTAGGTCAGCAATAGCAAACAGTTGCACCTACCAGTTCTTCAACTAGTCGCAGACTGTCTCCTTCGGGGGCCAGATACGCCCTCAGAATCCTTCCTAAGCCAAGGCTCCAGGATTAGTGATTAAGCGTTCTTCTCCTTCCTGCCTGTTTTTACTCTAGGATTCCTGAGGAGTGGAGCATCTCCACGGGAGGGCAGCTTGCTCACTGGGAAGCTGGTGGATTTCTGGTAGTTTAAAGCTTCTGGTCTTGGAGGACTCGAGAGGCACGGAAACCATGTGACACCAGCAGGGTTGTTCAGAGTAATTATCTAGCACCCAGGATAGGGCCTCAGGACCCTCACCCCAGGCTGCTCTGGTCTGCCCTGCATGTCCCCTTCTCTCCCCCTGCACATCAGGAAGACCCTTCCAGATCCATTCCAGTGAGGCTCAGCCCCTCCCCCACTGTACAGGAGGGTGTTAAAAGCTCCAATCCAGGCTTTGCCATCTACCAGCTGTGTGACCTTGGGCAAGTCACTTAACTTCTCTGTGCCAAAATGTCCTCATCAGAAAAACGTGGTTGAAAATAGACCTGCACAGGTTGTCGTGGGGATGATGAAGAGCACACCTGGCATAATAAGGTGCTACGACACACCCGAGGGAGAGCTGTGCCAACCAAAAGTCGCCTCTCCTGGTTATCCGGGCCACCTAACTGTACTCCTTGGAGGAGCCGAGCTCCAGGGGGGCGTGTTTTCTCAGAGTGCTGCCCCAGCGCACCATGCTCTGCCCCCCGCCCCCCCCCCCCCCCCCGCAGCTCCTCTTGGGCTCCTTTCCCAGGGGACACCCAGTGATACGTGAATTCAAATGCAGGGAGGCTTCCTCTGCAAGCAGAAACCTTTGCTAGGAAGCAGCTAGACAGAAGCACGCCGCACCGACTCCCCGTGCAGAAACAAAGTGGGGAAAAACACATCTAGGAAAGCTGCGGTTAAAAAAAAAAAAAAAAAAAAAAAAGCAGCTGTGGTAACAGCAGATGACTCTCCTGACGGACAAGTGAGTCGTGAGTGGGGCTGGCTCAAAGGGAAACACGGGAACTCACCCCCTACCTCAGATCCCCAGCACTAGCTCGCACGTGCTCTTGCCCGCGAAATGAAATGGAACCACTTTCAGGATTTTGAGTGTTTGGTGACGCTGTTGAGACACCTCTGGAGCCAAAGTTTGGGGGTGGGGGAGGGGGTTTCTGCAGAGGGTCATGGCTCTAAAGTCCTCTGGGGAGCAGTGGTGGTCAAGAAATGTAACCACCAGCCCAGCCTGAGCACCGACCAATCAGAACAGACCCTTGGGAACAGCGCCGCCCCCACCCCCCCTCGCTGGCCAAGCATTAACCCTTCAGCTTCTGGGTTGTGTGTGGGGGGGTGCCAGGACCTGAGAAGGTCAAGGTTGGGAAAGACGCTTGGGGACGAGAGGGGCCCTGACCAGTGCCTGTGGCCCAGTATGGTCGAGCATCAGTACCCCGAGAATGCAGTGCGGTGCTGATGCCTCCCAGCCCCAGGTACCCCACATCCTACAGCCTGTGGTACCAATTCTAACCGCACAGGCTGAACACCTGTGGCTGCCCCACCCCTCCCACCTGCCTCCTCAACCTCCCCTCCTCAGACCGCAGTCCCCACCCGGCCCAGTGTCCGTGGCCACTGCCTGTTAGGACTCCTTAGGATGTATAGGGGACCTGAGAAATGCTATAGTTTGCCAGATACCCAGCCCCATCCTAAATGCACCCAAACATCTTTCTGCTCTGGCTCATCACGGAGGACTGCCGACCCCCCATCTGAGATTAAAGGCTCTCCCTCTGGCTGCCAGATGGGCAAAGGCAATTTTCGGTCAGGGTTTTCCCCTGACTATGCACTGAGCCCTCTCTGGCCATTTCCCCCAGGGGCCGTCGGCAGAACATCTCCAGTGTGAGAGGATGCAGGTTTCCGTGGGGATTTCTTTAGGATCTCTTGCAGCAAGGCCATAGGGGACCCTGGCGAGGCACTGTTGGGTTAAAACCTCAGGGATTTGCTATGTGTGCCGGGGCAAGTCCCCTCCCCTCTTTGGGCCTGTTTTCCCATCAGGACCATGAAGGAGTGCGCAAGATGTGGCTGAGTCCCCTCTGACCTGTGGCTGGAAAGTGCTGCTTGGCAGAATTTTCCTCTTCAGGAAGACACTGGGTCTTACTGGTTCCACGGAGAGCCAGTATGGAGGAGTCGGCAAGGACGCTGGGGACCACAACGATGGGGAATCTGAGGCCCCAGAGGAGCAAGCCAAGGGCAGAGCTGGACCTCAAAGCTGTGCTCCCCCACCGCCCAGCTGCTCATTTTGCCAAACCCAGAAATGACATTTGACCGCACTTAAGACGCTTCCAGGTTCTGGGGCAGGGCGGGCGCCGGCTCCAGGCAAGGTCACCTGCTCCGTCAGGTGTCACCGCAGACTGGCCTGGACTCCCGTGGCTTTTATCACGCTTTCCACTGCAGCATCGTGGAAACAGGGCAAGCTGGCCTCAGCACCCAAGAAGGTGCCATGACCGCACCCGCCTGAAGCCCCACAGAGCCACACGAGGACCCACGGAGGCAGTGGAGGGGACAGGGCCTCGTGCCCCCGGCTTGGTGCCTTTGCAGGGGTTGACAGCAGCCACCGCTTCAGCGCTGTGGCTCAGGTGGCCAGCATTTACATTTCTTCTCCTCCCTAGTATCTCAACTTCTGTAGCAAAATAGGGGTGGGCAGGATGTGAAGACAGACTGCCAGGAAACATGTGTGTGCAAGACAATCCCAGGTGTCAGGAGACTTGTAGACACCAAGCCCTGTTTGTGATGGAGCTCCCGTTTCCATGGTGATTGAAGTAGGAGAGAGAAACCAACCTGGACCGCTCTGCTCACAGGGCAGGAAGCTGCCCCTCTCCTTGGGCCGCCAGCTCCGCTCTGGCTCTCAGAAGCCCAAAGGGGATACATCTAGGGTTCTGTGCGCCCTGTCCCAGCACCTGCCCCACTCCCACTCCCTCCAGGAGCAGTGCTGAGGACCCCGGGCCCTGGGGGTGCGGGGGGGAAGAGGGACTTCACTGGGCAAGGTGTCATCTCTGCAACATTTATTGTACTTAAGGTGGGCCTCCCAGCCACCCCCACCAGACCACACCTCCGAGAAGAAAGCTCAGAAGTCAAGTGGAGAGTTTTGCGGAGCAAAGGGGGAGGGGACGGGGACAGCCCCGCAGCTAGGTTGTCTTGGAAAGGCAGACTCATCCCTGAAAGTGCTCCAGCCACAGCCCAGCGTTGGGGCCAGGGCTTCCCTGCTGGCTCCCACCTTCCCCCAGGCCACCCCAAGTTCTGCCCTGCGCCCCCCTCCCAGGCCCAGGGATGGAGGCTCCGCCATTCCCAATGGCAGAGAAGGTCCGGGGTCTACTCAGCAGTTTGAAAACAAACACGGTTTTTCTTCTACTTGACACATTCTGTTCTCTGGTCCGGGCAAAGCTCGGGCCCAGAGACCTGGCAAGGAGGCGGCAGCTGCCCCAGCCGCGCGGCCGGCAGCCCACAGCCTCTGTCTACCACCAGGTCCCCTCCCCTGGGGCTTGGGGCCGCCGCCTCCGTCCTGAGGCTTTAGTGAAACAGTCTGAGGAGCCGCTCCTCCTCGCAGCCTCGGTTACTGGGTGCTCTCGTACTTCAGGTACCTGATCAGCCTGCCGGGGAGCGGCAGGTCGTCCAGGAGCTTGATGCGGTGCTTCCCCACGGCCTTTCTCACGCGCAGCCGGCACAGGTGAGCCAGAGGTCTGGGAAGTTCTGGGGAAAGGAGAGGAAAGAGAACTGCTGCCATGCTGCTCGCAACCAGCACAGAGTTTGCATCTGTGGCCGCGGGCCACTGGGAGACACCTAGTCGATGTAGCCAGAGAGGCGCGGGGTGTTGAAGGGCCCTGGGTGGCTCCGGGAGTTAAGTGCCTGACTCTTTTTTTTTTTTTTTTTAAGATTATTTATTTATTTATTTGAGAGAGAGAGAGCACAAGCAGGGGGGAGCAGCAGGGAGAGGGGGAAGCAGGCTTCCCGCTGAGCAGGGAGCCCCATGCGGGACTCGATCCCAGGACCCTGGGATCATGACCTGAGCCGAAGGCAGACGCTTAACCAACCGACTGAGTCCCCCAGGTGCTCCAAGTGTCCGACTCTTGATCTCGGCTCAGGTCTTGATCTCAGGATCGTGAGTTCAAGACCCGCATTGGGCTCCACGCTAAGCATGTAGCCTATTTTTTTTAAAAAAGAGGGGGAGCTCTGTAACCCCAGCCCCTGCCAACTGAAAAGATTTGACAAAGTAGCTTCCCCCTTGTCGCCCCTCATTGATAGGCGCAGCCCAAGGAAGTAGCTGCGGCAGGTACTTCACAGGTGAGGATGTAGTGAGGACCACACCCGGAACCAGAGCTGCCATCCCCCTCGTCTTGCGCTCCTTCCTCTATATACACAGCCCAGACCCCCAGCACAGCCTTAGCAGAGGGGTCAGAGAGTTCCACCTGTGAAGTGCCCCCATGAATGGAATTCAGCCCTGAGCTCTGGTGGTGCAGAAAGGCCAGGGTGCGGGCAGGGATGGGGGACACCTCCCCACATGTCCTAAGATCCCACTTGGCTGCCTCCCCCCGAGGAGCCCTCCTGGGATACCTCATACAGTAGAGTGTTCTCAGCTGACGGCGAGGGGGTGTGGTAGGAACAGGGATTGATGTGTCTAGTAAGAGGGCAATTTATTTCAGCCCTGGGCCCGGGGTCTGGCACGGGGAAGGTGTTCGTTGAATCAGAGCATGCCATTCATTCATTCAACAAACACATGCTGACCCCTTCGTGGCATGGCCCTGTGTTCGGGCCGGAGATGCAGAGGGGCCTGCCCAGGACTTCGGGGAAGGCTTCCACACCAGATGGTGCCATCTGAGCAGGGTCCTGACAGGTGGGCAGGTAGGGATTTGCCAGGTGAAGAAGGGAGGCAGGCGCGAAGCAGCGGTGCCACGCCAAGGGGGCCGTGGCGATGCAGGGGTATTGGGGTGCGGAGGGAATGTGGAGGTAATGGCAGGTGGCTGCATTTCTGGCTCCTTGGTCTCGCTTTGGACAGAGCCTCCCATCTGGAAACCTCAGCCCCTTTCTCGGCCGAGAGAAGACAACTTGTGGGGAGGAAGGCCAAACGCCACTGGTGAGCAGAGGACACAGGCCCACGGGGGCTGGGCTGGTGGCCTGGGTGAGTTCTGGGAGACCTGCCACCTCTTGGAGCCTACTGTCCCGGAGTAATGAGGTCCACGTCCCAGCATTGGATGAAAAAGCCTGTGGACTGTGTTCTGCAGATGCGGTGTGGTCTTTAAAGTCAGCAACATAGATATTGGGTAAGAACTATTTTGTTCCATTAGTAAATGTTTATAGCACACCAAAGGGGTCTGCATGTTTTTCCCTGGGACTAGATCTCAGGAGGGATTGTCCTCTAGGGGGGCAGAAGGGGACAGCGAGGGGCAGGGCCCACATCTAAGCATGAACCGCTCCAGGGTCCTCTAGTGGCTAAGGGTCATGGGGATAGCAAGCAGTTATTCATGAACACAGTGAATGTTCATCGAGCCTCTCGTGCTGAGCCCCAGGGAGTGGGCAAGTCACCACCACCCTCCCCCATCACTGCCCTGATACCTTTATCAAGGGTCCAATTCAAATGCTTCCCAGGCATTTGTGCGAATGAAAAATCCTACAGTATATCTGGGTCCCACAGGGCTCGGGGATCAAGGAAGAAGGTGGCAAGTCAGAGCTGGGGCACTGGGGTCCGGGGCACCTGGACAGTCAGTGGACAGGCAACAAGGCAGCGCAGTCTCATCTGGGGACACAACAGAAACTTGCTGCGGGTCAGCCTCTCTGCTCTGTGATTGACAAGCACTTGGCCAGAGACGGGTCTGTGCCCCTGAGAGTGTGAGAAAGCCCTGGGGCAAATGGGATTCCTCTGGGCAGATGCCTATTTCTCAGTACCAGCGGCAGCACCCAGTTTGACTACTTCTGACACCACCTGCCCAGGTGGGCTCCATCATGCCCAAGAGGGGTTCTCAGCCTGACTTAGCCAGGCTGCCCTGTCCACAGCGCCAGGCACACCCACCTGCAAACACCTCATGCTGGCAGGATGGAGGGGGCTAGACAAGGAGCCTGCCCAACCTTCTCGGTTCAGTTGGGGATGCTGGGGCCCGTGGATGGTCACCCAGCAAGCCCCTGGCTCCAGAGCCCTGCCTCCCAGACCAGTACTGCTCCCCGTGTGTGGTCTGGGGGCCAGCAGCATGGGCACCACCTGGAAGCGTGCTGAAATGCAGACTCTCAGGCCCTGCGCCTGGCCTGCCGAGTCAGGATCTGCATTTTTAACAAAATGCCCAGGTGCTTTGTATGTACTTTGCAGTTTGAAATGCCTGAGACCACCACCTCTCCTCTACCCCTCCACACTACCTCTCAGTGACCTACGAACATGGGCAATGTACTGCAAAAGTCCCAATACTCCTCAGTGAGCTGGAACCGTTTAAAGCATCCTGGAAAGATCTGGCGGTGAGACTCCAGGGTTGGTTAGACCTAGGTCTGAATCCCCACTCTGCCACTAACTAGCCGTGAGACCTTGGCTCAGGTGACATCATCTCTTGGAGGGTGGGTCTTCTCATTTACAGAACAGAGTCATGGAGACACCGTATGTGACCTGCGCACAGAGCTCTGCACTCAGTAGGTGCTCATCAAATGTTAGTAGCAGTCACATGCCCCGAGTCCTGGGCCTGAACCAGACAGGGTGACCAGCCAGTAGCCGCAGTGACAGCCCCTACCTGCCTTCTCCTTGATGACAGCCCAGTCCTCGAAGCTGTCGATGTGTTCCTTCAGCCGCGAGCAGAGCTGCACGTTGCCCACATAGTCCAGGAGGACGTCGATGATGGGCCCTGCCCAACGGCTCACCTCTGGGGCAGACAGGATCTCGCAGAACTGGAAGAGATCACGCATTGGGGCTGGGGCTCCCAGGACCAAAGGCAGCGCCTCAGCGAGCACGTCTGTCCGGGAACCCGAGGCTGGGGAGGGCAGCAGAAGGATCCGAGGACGGACACGGGGCGCACTCCTGGCAGGATCCACCTCCACAGACCCACTCCCCTCATCAACAACATCCAACCGAAAACTGGAGGTGGGCTGCTTGGCCATCACCTCTCTAAGCCTCCACTTCCTGGTCTAGAAAATGGGAATATGACAACTGGAGGTTTGTTTTGTTTTTTAATGAGAATTAAGGTAATATATGAACGTAAACTTCTTGGCACACAGCAAGTGGCCCTTAAATGATTCCCATTAGCCATTATACTTCTGACTTGTTAGGTCATCACCACGGACAGGTCCTGCCTCCGGGCCACCCTGCCCCTCATCTGACCTTGGCCAATCCGCCCTCACGCCCATCCCCATCCTGGTCATGCAACCTCATATCCCAGGTGTAGGTTTGCTGCGAGTGACGGACGCCTCGGTTTTACACATCCCCCAGCAATCCCCAAGACCGAGGAGCCAAAAAAAAAAAAAAAAGATGTAACGGTTCCCGTGAACCACTCAGTTCTGGGGCCTCTAAAGCCACGGGCTTCCACGGCCTCCAGGGTGCGCCCCCTACGGAGCCACGCGGCCGCGGGAGGGCGCCAGCCACCCGTGCACACCAGCGCCCGCCAGGCGCGCCCCCGCCTACCTGGACCACGGCGGGCTCCTTGTCGGTGGCGGGCGTGTCGCTGAACCGGTTGGAGCGCGGCGGCGCGGGCGGGTGCGGGCCGTTGCCGTACAGGCACGAGAAGCAGGGCTCGCCGTCGCAGCCCAGGTCCATGAGGAACTTGAGCAGCGACAGGTACTTCATGGCGAACATGATGGTGGCGGGGAAGGCGGTGGGGTGCGTCGCGATGTAGGCGTCGATGTCGGCGCCGTGGTCCAGCAGCAGCTGCATGGTGCGCAGGCAGCCGTGGCGGATGGCCACGAGCAGGGGGCTGATGAGGTCGCGGTTGGGGTCGGCGCCGGCGAGCAGCAGCAGCTCGGTGGCGTACACGTTGTTGTTGACCACGGCGAAGTAGAGCGCCGAGCTGCGGCGGTCCTCGTAGAGGCGCGCGCGCTCGGGCGCCAGCGGCGCGTTCACGTCGAAGCGCGCGCCCAGCAGCGCCTCGAGCACCCCGTCGTGGTTGCGCTCGGCGGCCAGGTGCAGCGGGCTGATGCCGCTACGGCGCACGCGCGTGCGGCTGGTCACCGGCAGCAGCATCTGCACGATCCTGCGGGCGGGGCGGGCAAGCGCGGGTCACGGGTCGGCCCCGCCGGCAGGGGGCGCTGAGGGCCCGGGCCAGGCCGCTCAGGACTACCGCGCGCGGAGGCACGGGCCCACCGGCAGGGGGCGCGGGGGAGCCAGCCGTGCTCACCAGGACCGCCTTGGGGACGATGGGTCGCTGCTATCCCCCACTTTACAGATCAGGAAAACTGAGGCTCAGGGAGCTTCAACCACCTTTCCAAAGTCACATAGCCAGTAAGGGGTGGAGCTGGCCTTCAGACTCAGAACCCGTGGCCTCCAAAGTCCTAGTTCTTCCAAACCTCAGCCCGACTGGACTGTGGTCTCAAGACTCATTTCAGGCTAAGTAAGGAGTGTTCCCCATTCCCAGCTCAGTGATCCGAGGGAATTGGCCGGAAGGCCCACAAGCCTGATGCAGGAGGCACCTAATGCCCATGGTGATGTTTGGAGCTAGAGGTTTGGCACCCGCCCTTCCTAGGTGGGGTAGGGGTGGGCGGGGGGCAGCGATAGTCATAGCTGAGAGCTCACCATGCGCCAGGAGACCTCTAAAGGATTTACAAACACATTTTGGTTTAATCTTTTCAACAGCCCATCAAGTATGTCTCATCATTCCCATTTTGCAGATGAGAAAGATCAAGGCTCAGAGAGGTGGAGGCACGTGTCCAGGCCACATGTCGGGAGAGGAAAACCAAGGAATGTACCCTGCTCCTACTCCAGGGCTGAGCCGTCCTACATCTCTGTGGAGCTGTCAAGTCCCGGGGGATAGGAGGGGACGAATGTATCTGGCCCCAACCACTCCTGCTCTAGGCCCCAGTCAGCCCTCGGTGACCACGAAGTCCCCTCCCCTCTCCTGTGAGTCTCAACGCCTCTTTCCCTGAAGGCTGACTCGAGCCTCCCCCAGGCTCCCCCGCCTTGCCTGTGGCCTGGAGAGGGTTGATCAGCCATTGCTGAGGCTGGAGATTCCTGGGAACCCTGGTTCTGTTCGCTTCTGCTGCATCAGGCCCTGCTCTTGGCACTTAATCTACATCAATCTATTATATCCTCCCAGTAACCCTATGAGGTAGGACTTGTACTGTCCTTGTTTACAGATAAGGAAACCTGAAGCCCAGAGACGGTATGTGACTTGCACGAGGACACACAGCCAGTAAGTGATGGGGCCAGGATTTGAACCTCGGCAGTCTGATTCCCCAGGCCACACTCTCAATCACTGCCCTACGTCTTTGTAGCAGTCAGCGTTTTGCATCACGACGCTTTGACTTGCCTGCCCCATTTTACCTTCACTGCAGCCCTGTGGGGTAGCCAAAGCAGCTTTGTGGCCTTCCTTTTAACAGATGTGACTCCGAGAGAGACAGCAGCTCATCAAAGGTACTCAGCAACTCTGGGGGCTCAATTCCAGGGGCTCTTGACCCCTTGTCTTTGCTCTCTTCCCCTAGCCCCCTCCCACAAGAAAGAACAAGCTCCTGCCACGGACATGATTCCAGACCCTAATCCTTCCAGTCCTTGCTGACAGGTGGACTCGCGGCGCCACGTCTGCTCCAAGGAGGTGGCTGTGGTGGGGCAAGCAGGTGCCACCAGGCCTGTTCCCACGCCTTTCTGGCATGCTGGCTTCGCGGCTTCCTGGAAATCTTATGCCAGTGACCTCCTGCTAGGATCTCAGTGGAAGGTCTTATTATTGTTAGTGACGCTCTGTTTGCCTAAAATCTGCCTCTAAAACCTCAAAAGGAAATTCACACACCCGGGGGGGCTAATTGCCTCCTAATTTCTATTTGTGCCGGCACAGGAGGCCTGACCTCACTCTGTAGAGGTGCTGGTCAAAGGCAGGGCTGGGGCCTCACCCTGGACCACAGCCATCGCCAACAAATGCTCCCTAACAGCCGTGGCAGGCCCGAGCCCGGGAAAGAACAGTGACAGCGACTGTCCTGGGGCCGCCGGCCAAGTGGGGCTGGTAGCCCTGGCAGGTCACAGCTGGCCTCCAGTGATCCCCTGCCCAACCAGGGGAAAGTGACAGGAATGTGGGAACATGACTGGATGCTGCCTATGGTCCCAGAAGCATCCTCTTGCTAACGCAGGAAAATCATCTCATTTGTGCCCCTCTGTGGGACTCTGCCAATCTGAAAGTAAATGTGCCCTGCAGGACAGGGTCTGGAGAACAGCCCCTGCAGGCCTCCCATTTTACAGGGGGTGAAACTGAGGCCCGAGCATGGGGTGGGGACGAGAGTGAGGTCAGATTGGAGGTGGATGACAAAGCCAGGGCGGGATGTAGGTGTCCAGAGGGCCCAGGGCAAGGCCTTTCCGTGCTGCCCCACCCCACTAGCCCCAGGGAGTGGCCGTGTCGGCTGTCCTGCCACAAATCATCACTTCTTTCCCCCAGCCCATGTTGTGGGACTCAGGGCTGGAGGAGGGGGGGTACCTCACGAGAAGGGCTGGAGACTCCCTACTTCTCCCACTGGCAGGTCCTGGGACCACAGGGCTCAAAATGTACCTCATGAAGAAGAACAAAGGTGCCCACTGCCCAGTCAAACCTTTGGTGTCTGGGAGGCCGGGTTCCCTGCTCCCCTCTCTCCCTTCCCCAGTGAAGGGCCACACCTACCAGCCCAAGCCCCGAGACCAGAACAGACCCAGCTCAGGGCTGTTCCAGGGAAGCCTCCCCAAAAAAGTGTTAAGTGGCTTGCAAAGGTAATTTAAATTAGAAGTAAAAGAGAAAGGATGGTTAAAAACGGGGGCATCAGAAGCGGGGCCCAAAAGGCCAGCCTCCGTTATATGCCAACCACAAAATAGACTCTAAGACCCTGGTTCTCTATCGGGCTGTGGGTGAAATCATCTGGGCAGGTTTTAGAAACCCTGAAGCCCCAGCCCCAGCCCAGACTGCTTACATCAGAGCCTCTGAGGATGAGTGAGGCCCAGACATCAGGGGTTTTAGAGCCCTGGGCGGCTTCCAGCATGTAGCCAAGGCTGAGACTTGGCTTTCTTGGTGTTTCTCTAAATTCAGGTTAAAGGATGTGTGGGGCATCTGGTCTTGTCCAACACAAACCGTTTCTCAATAAATCTATGTGTGGTGTTGAGTTTTAATCTCATAAGGTGCCTTTGCTAAACTGGAAGTGAAGTACAAGGTAACGCGTGCCTTGGAGGTGACTTCGGTGTCCTGTGGGCTCCTTTCTCGGCCATACCCGAATGTCACAACCTCTGGTTAAAGGCGCTGTGGAGATGGCACCATCTGGTGAACCCGGAGTGCTGCTTTCCACGCTATAGACGGGCAGGGTGTTTTGGCAGGTGGCTGAGTGCGGAATGCCTATGGAATGTCACATCAAGTCCCCAGGCAGCCTGCGGGAGGTTGGCGTGGAGAGGGCCATTAATGCCACATGTCTGAGGAGTGAAGGGCCCAGGGCTTGCCTGGCCGTGGACCCTGCCAGGTGGCAGAAGTTGCTGGGAACCCAGCTTCAATCCTTTGTTGGGCAGCCCTCGAAAGTGGCCTGGCCCCTCTCGGTCTTGGGGAGCAGAGGGAAATGGGGCCTGGGAACAGAGGGGGAATGACCAGGGAAGTCACTCTGAGAGTCATGAATCCAAAGCAGATTTGGGGGAACACAAGATGTTCATACAGGTGGTTCCAGAGGGGACCAGCCTTGCTCCCTGGTCATCCTTAGGCACACCTAGTGCTCCTTCAGCTGCCCCTCCAGCTGGGGCCAGACTGCCAACATCGGGGTCCACTTGAGGCATCCGGGTGTGATGGAAGGATGCCACTCTGTGGTAAGCCGCTTCCCATTTCCTTCCTCTGCAAAATCAGGGCTTGTATTAGATCAGTGATTCCCCTAAGGGTGTGGATGGGCTGTATCTGGTTGGTTGGCTCGGGGAGCTTTTCAAAGGTAGAGGCTTAGGCCCCCTCCCTCCTGGAGGTTCTGGTTTAGTGCTTCTGGGATGTGTCATTTAGCAAATAGCCCAGAGAGATGGTGCTGTGCACAGGCAAGTGTGGGGATCCAGTGGGCCTGGAGACTTCCAAGGGCCGTCTCCTTCATTCTTTGGATCTCTCCCTCAGGGTCATGCTTGAGATAAACCGTGTTTGTTGACTGATGCTGGGTCTTTCTGGGGCCGAAGAGAAAGCATCCATCTTGCCCGTCACCACTGCCTGACTTGGTGCTTTCTTCCCTCTACTGGCTGAACTGAAAAATGATGGAATGTGCTCTTCCTACCTAGGAGAGTGTAAGCGCCGACCTGCGGGGTACCTGTGCCCGGAATTCTGTGGGGTGCTTTAATTCCATTCTGTATCCACCTCACTAGTCCTAACAACAACCCCATAAAGCAGGTGTAACTGTCCCCCATTTTACAGAAGAGGAAACTGAGGCTGAGAAGGGTTAAGCAACGTGACCAATGGCTTCAGCAGGAATGCAAACCCAGGTCGTCCGTGTGCCTTGCAGCCTGCTCTGGGGTTCAGGGAAGGAGGGGTCTCCTCTGTGCATATATCCGCGGGGGGTGGGGGGCATCTTTGGTTGGCCATGTATATGGAGCCTGGGGCTTCAGGGGTCTGTCTCTTTGTCCCCATTCCACTCCCCAGGATGTCACTCTCATCCCCATTTCCCTCTGCCTTCTCAAACACAGCCGACACCCCCCAACGTGCACAATCTGTGTTCTTCTCTCTTCTCTTTGCCTGATGGCAGGCCGTGTTGCCCAAAGTGTGTCATCTGGGGTGCCCTTGATGGAATTTTATGTGACATGTTTTCTTTATTAATTGTGAATTGGCAATTTCAGTGATTTAATAGTGTGATGAATGTTTCCTTTTGAAAACAAGTTCATTTTAAATAAACATGTCTTCAAAAGAAAATATACTCAACAGTGAGAGTTATAGATGCCTACCATCAGGAAGGAGGTCTGTGAATGGTCAAAGTTTGGAAAACACGGGTCGAGTGGGTATCACGGAGCCCTGTCACCCTTCAAGAGCAGCTGGGGTTCTGCCCTCCTCGGGGAGCCTCCCCTGAGCCCATCAGCTGGCCATGGTGCTGATGCATGTTTAACCGCTGGCTCCTCAGGGGGCAAAGGGGGCCCTGAAATGTTGCATTCACCAATTTCCGTGGTGTAAATACTCTCACTGTGGCCGATTTCAGGCTGCCCTTGTGAACAGTTGGCTCCCGTGAGCTGGTACAAGCCAACTCTAGCACACCTCTGCCTCCAGCCCCTGCCAGTCTCTCTCCTCCAGGACTGCCATGGAGCTCAGCCTTCATGCTCTTTCATTACGTTATGCGATCATGTGTGTGTGTGCATGTGTGTGTGCATGTGTGTGTGTGTGTCCTGCCCACCAGATCGCCCCCTGAGAACTTAAGCTTCTCTTGTTTTGCTCAAAGTGCCCAGCACATAGTAAGTGCTCAGGAAAGGCTAGCTATGATCCTTGGCACTCTTTATGTTATTGTATCGTTGGTACTATCCGTATTAGTCTCTGCAGCCTCTGCCTGCTTCCTAATTGCCTGCGAGGTTATCTTTGCATTCCCAACAGAAATAGGCATGAGTCCAGACTCATATCTGGCGCCCCGAGTGCAATGCCTGTAGATGGGACATTTGTAGCCGCTGAGCTCTTGCCATCTACGAGATGTGTGACCTTGGGCAAGTCACTCAACCTCTCTGTGCCTTAGCTTCCTTGTTTGAAGAAATGTAGATAATAGGATCTACCTCCAGAGATCTGGTAAAAGGCTTGTTAACAGTAGTCAGGAGGGTGAAGTAAGTTGATAATGTAACGCACTCTAGCTTGCCAGCTGCTGGAGAGTGTCCTCCTCTCTACCTGGAAGGTGCCCTCCACCCCGACCCCTCCTGGGCCTCCTGAGTCCCGTGGGCGGGACACTTGCAGCCCCCGCTCCAGCAGCGGGGAGCCACGGAGCACGGTGGCAGGGCCCGGGCTGACCTGTAGTTGCCCTTCTTGGAGGCGATGTGCAGCGGGAGCATGCCATCCTTGTTGGCCTTGTTGGCGTCGGCGCCTTGCGAGAGCAGGAACTCCACCACATCCTCGTGCTCATTCTTGCAAGCCTCGTAGAGGGCGGACGCATTGTCACTGGCCTGCGTGTTGATGTCGGCGCCTGGCCAAGGAGAGACAGATCAAGGAGTGAGCGGGCGGTCACTGTCACGCGCTGTGCCGGCCACCGTGACCCAGGGGGTCATTTAACAGCAACTCCCGTTTGCAACAGCGAGACCCAGGGGGCCTCTTAGAAGCAAAAGCCTGCTTCGACAATGCTGGCGTTTACTGAGCACTTACTACGTGCCTAGCACCCTGCGTGACGGGTGCTCTCTCTTGGAATCCACAACATAGCTCATGCCATCGGTCACAGCTCTCACTGGCATGTGGCTGACAAGGACACCAAGGCACAGAGCACCTACACCACGTGCCCCAGACCACCCAGCTCATAAGTGCAGACCCAAACTTGAACCCAGATGGTCTGACAGTGGAGGCCCCGACAGATGATCTGATGGCAGAGGCCATGCTCTTCACCCTTGCTGCATGTGAAAGTGACCGAGGCCCTGTCCTGAGGAAGCCCCCTGGCTCAAGGAGCGTGCAGAGCCCCCTAATAAGGAAAGGCCCCAAGAACTTTATTAATTGGGATTTGTTCTTCTCTGCCTTCCGTGGCAAGGAATAAGGGAGGGATTGCTTCTGGTCCCCTCTGCAGAGGGCACAAGAGCATGCTGGGAGGTGAGGAATCGAGCCAGGGACAGGCTCCATCAGCCTCATCTCCTACATCTTCTCCATCTCTTGCTGGTAAGGGAGAGACCCATGGGTTTCTCTGCAAAAAGAGGTACAGTCTCTTCACCAGTCCCTCCTTATTTTGGAAGGAGATAGAGCGGGGACAGCAGTGAAGTGTCAGTAGGGGCTGAAATCCCAAACATCTGTTAACCACAGCTGTGCTCTGCCTGGGCGTTCTGCTGATTTCAGGCTTTCTGGTAATTTTCAGTTTTGATAACTGACTTCTGGTCTAGTGGAAAGAGCACAGGCTTTTGTGAGCAGCAAGAACCAGCGGAAGTTTCTGTTTCGTGGCTTGCAAAGGCCTGTGGCCTGGGGCAGCCTTCAGGGGCCTCAGTTTTCTCCTCTGTTGACTGGGAATAATAGTACCTACTAATCAGGGTTACTTTGAGGTGTAAATAAGATAAAATACGTAAATATCTGCTATGGGCTGGTTGTTTGTGTCCCCTCCAAATTCATATGTTGAAACCAAATCCCCCGTGCGATGGTGTTAGGAGGCGGGGTCTTTGGGAGGTGTGAGGGTTATGAGGGTGCAGTTGTGCTCCTGAATGGGATTAGTGCCCTTCCCAAAGAGACCCCCAGGAGCTGCCTGGCCCCTTCCACCGTATGAAGACCCAGTAGGAGACCCAGGCTGTCTATGAACTAGAGACAGGCTCTCACCAGATAACAGATCTGCCGGCACCTTGATCTGGGACTTCCCAGCCTCTGGAACTGTGAGAAATAACTACCTGTGCTCTGGAAGCCCCCCTGTCCACAGTGTTCTCTTACAGCAGCCCGGACGGACTAAGACAATCTCCCGGCACAGTGCCCGGCACAGACAAGGTGCTCCCCAAAGGCCAGTCCTCCGGGATGGAGGGACCCGGGCACAGAGGCTGGCTTCACTCTCCACCCTGCGGGAAAGTCGGCCAATAGGTCCAGGCTCTTGAAGTCAGGCTCCCTGGAAGCCTGGACCCCGCCAGCAAAGCCGCCCGCTCTCACCAGAAAAATATTTGGATTTGAAAGTGGACTCAGCCCACAAAGGGAGCAGACCCTGACTCAGACCATCGGCAGGAGAGCTGGACAGATGTTTGGAGTTGGCTCGTTCCCCTTGCCGGCTGAGCACCCTGCCCTCTGCCCAGCCTCCTTGCCTGGGCTCCCAGGACACTGCCTGGGCCCCTTTGTTCTCAAGCTGGTCAGTCCAGAGTTGTCTCCGGCTGCAAGGACGTGCCCTGGATTTGTTTTCCCAACTGCTTAGGCTCGTGCTGGGGAAGCGGGTGTTTATCCAAGCAGAGTCCCATGCTGGTAATTCTCGAGGCCCGCGGTGGCGTGGCGGAGCACAAGAGGTGTTTGGAGTCAGAGGCCTGTGGCCGGAATCCAGGCTCTGATTGTGACCAATCATCTAACCTCTCTGAGCCTCAGTCTCCTCATCTGCTGAATGGGATGAGGACGCTGCCCACCTCATACGGGGCTGTGGGAAAACCCCATTGGATCCGTGTTCCTGTTCAACAGTGTCTAGCACACAGCAGGTCCTCAACAAATCACTTCAGCTCAGCCCGGGGGTCTGTCGGGCTTTACTCCTGGTCCCTGTGTTGCTAGAGAGGGAGGCTCACTCCCCAGGGAGAGAGAGAAAAGAAATCAAAGGTGTTCTCGGGGAAGAACAGAATAACGATGCTCTTTAGTCAAAAAAATGTCTCAGGGTGTATTCTGTTCATAATGCAGGCAGTGGTATTTTGTTTTCTCCTGTTAAGTGACTAAGATTTTTCCCCAGGCAAAGAGTGCCAAGACCCGGGTTTAAATCCCACCTCTTCCACTACTTTGCGGTGTGAACTTGGACAAATCACTTTCCCATCCCGGTCCCTGGTTTCGTCATCTGTAACATGAGAAGGTGACCTAAATGTTGTCCGAGGTTCCTTGTGGCCTTGAAGTGTGACACCGTGGAGAGGGAAGTGGTTGAGGTGTCAGGAGACCAAGAGTCTGGCTCGTTCCACCACTAATTCGCTACAGACTGTCAGGAAGTCACTTCCCCTTTCTGGGCCTCAGATTCCTCATTTGTAAAATGAGGATGTTGGGCTAGATTAGAGATGACAAACAGGTGGCACGTGGGCCATTCCCCACCCCCACCCCCCACCCCCGCCCCAGGTTTGGTCTAATTGCAGGCGTCGCTGGTCAATCACTACACGTCTCCCGCGGAGCCCAGAGACAGCCTCTGAATCCCTCTCAACACAGCGTTCCGAGAAGGTACTATCACCCAATCGGGGTGTGTCCCCAAGGTGACACCTAAACTTGCCTCCCCTTGGACCTCGGAGGTCCTACCCAGCTGTGCCCCTCCCAGCTGTGCTACGTGACCCAGGGGCCCTTAGCACTCACCGTATTTGGCCAGGAACCTCAGGGCCTCCAGCTGCCCACTCTGGGCTGCCACGAACAAGGGGGTGATGCCGTAGGCATTCTTGGATTCCACCTTGGCGCCTCTGCTCACCAGGATCTCCATGACCTCCAGGTCGTTGCGAGAAACAGACTCGTGCAGCGCTGTCCAGCCTCGGTTACAGCGGTGGTTGGTGTCCGCGTTGTGCTGCACCAGGATCCGCACGGCCTCCACGTTCTTGCGCTCGCAGGCTGTGCCCAGGGAGAAGCCAGAGGGTCAGCAGGGCCCTGGCAGGACCTGGCCGCCGAGACATCACTCACTCATTTGTCCATTCAGCCACTCAGTCCCGTCAGCCGTTCATTGGACAAACACCCACTGGGTCTGTACTGAGGTCCAGTCCCTGCGTTTTACCCAGGAAATACACCTAAAGTAATAGCAATCCTAATAGCAGTAAGACTTGCTGATGTATCTAGCACTGATTATGGGCCAGGCACCTTACACAACCAGCTAATAGAATTCTCCCAATCACCCTCGAAGGATATCGTGTTATTATTCCTTTTCACAGAGGAGGAAGATGAGGCACGGAAAAGTTAAGCGACTTGCCCAAGGTCACACAGATAGTGACAGAACAGGGATTCAAGCTCAGGCAGTCAGGTCCAGAGTCTCTGTCCCTTGGGGGGTTCCAGGGTGTCCCTAACTCGTTTCCCTCTTCAATGCTACCTACTTGAGTCCTGCACATTGACAGGGTCGGGAGAGGGGGAGGGGGCTGTCATACTCCTGCTCGAAACCCTTCCTCAAAGGCTACTCACTTAAATTGAAGTAACATATGTCTTCTGAGTACAGCTCATCAAGTCTTCTCGAGCTGCTCAAACCTGCCTGTTAAGCTTCCTTGCTTTCTAGAACCTAAATGCACCGTTGGCCCTGGCCCAGGGTTATCACCGGAGGCTGGGCTCTCGTCCAAATTCACCACTTTTTCGAGTTGGTCAGGGGTGAGTGCGAGAAGGGACCCCAGGCAAAGCTCCCTACCCTCAAAGCCTTGTAAACCAGAGATCACAGAACCTTCCTGAGAGGACCCTGTGGGAGCACCGGGTGAGGCGGTGTGTGGAACGCTCTAGCACGGTGCTTGGCACATGAGAGGATTGCACGCAGCACCAGGGCCTAAGCTGTGGCTGAGAATTGCCCAGTGTTCGGGAGCTCTCTCTGGGACAACTGCATCTCCAGGTGATGGCTCTGGTGTCCAGGTAGATGTGTCTTCTGACAGACACTTCGACCTCCGGTGTGCAGTGGACCCAGTTACCAGCTACCCGGTTCCTGCTTCCCCTGGAATGTTCCAGGTACTGGATACCAGGCACATGGGTAAATCAGGGATTTCTGTAGTGTTTCAAGGTGTAAAGGTCCTATCATATTTGTAAGCCCCAGGGCTGATTGCTTAAGCATGTATGCATGATCTGAATGCTTCATAATGTCATAGTTCAGCGTGTGTTGCTGGCAAAGAGCTCCCTGAGTTTAAAGCCCAGGTCTGCCCCTTGCTGGAGTATGTGAGATCCTGGGTGCCTCGTTCCATGTCTCTATGCCTTGGGTCCTCACCTGTAAAATGGGGGATACCTCCCATGTAGTGCCTATCTCATACATAGGTGGATATTAGGGTTAAGTTAAAGAACAGCGCCTGGCACATAGTAAACATTCAGTAAATGCCAGCTATTATGATCATTCAGATTTTGACTCTGGGCATTTGCTAGAGATGCCAATGTCCTCGGATGATGTATTGAGTGAGCTAGGAGTTTCCAGGTTTTTAAAACATCCCAGAGGTACACATTTTCTTTCATACCTCTTTGCCTCTGCCTCTGCTGTTCCCTCTGCTTGTTCAGCTGCTAACTCCCTCCTGTTCCAGCTCAGCTCAGGCACCACCTTTTGTGGGGGCTCATGCCCAGCATTAGAGTCCTCCCCCATGCTCCCACGTGCATCATGCTGAGCTCTCTGCTGCCATTAGCTGGCTGTTATGTTGTCTATGTGTCAGTACCCACTGGGCCGGGAGAGTGCATGGGCACAGATCATATCCTTTTGTTTCTAAGGCCCTTAGCGCTCCTCAGTGTGCCTGGCCCATGGAGGACTTGGGATGTATGGCCCGAGTAGGTGCATGAATGAACGACTCAATTATACAAGTTATACACCTGAACGAGGCTGCCCCTTCAAAGGAGACCCCTGGCTGGGGTGTGTGGGGGGTGGGCAAGGCTCCCGATTGCCCACCTACTCTCTGGAGCCTTCCCCAGAGAAGCCCACTCTGGGGGGCTCACCTTTGTAGAGCGGTGTCTCTCGGGACTTGTTGGAGATGTCAGGCTCAGCCCCAGCCTGGAGCAGAGATCGGAGGCAGTCCAGGTGTCCCCTGCACGTTGCCAGGTAAAGGGCCGTTTCCTCCTGCAAGGTGCGCTGGTCGATGACTCCTGGGTATGCTGGGGAAAACAGACGGGAAGTTCATGAAGGGGGAAGATACCCCCTCCTCCTCAACACAAAGGGAACCCCAATTTCCAACGACAGACATGTGTGGCATCCACCTAAATTTACCATCCATCCTCTCGGCCCTGGACTCAGTTGCTTTCACAGGGCTGTTTCAGCTTCCCAGTCTTATTAACTCAGCTCAGATGCTGCCTCCTCTGGGAAGCCTTCCCTGGTTGAGCCCCCTCCCTCTCTGAATGACCCGGTCCTTCCCTTAAACTTCCACCAGCCAGGGTCAGAAGCTCTGTCTCATACAGCTGTTTCTGCCCTAGCATATGGTGGTGGGCTGTCTGGGGTTCACGCTACCTCAGGGCAGAGTTAACTCCTGTCTGCAGGTGTTATCCATATACATCTGGCTTGGGGGGACGCGGAGGCTTGGAGAGGGTTTGCCCAGGTTCCCACAGCTGTGGGGGACGGTCTTGGCAGGGCATAGGCACAGCTGTGGTATTTTCCACACCACATTAGTCCCTGGAACATTCTGGAACAAGCTGGCAGTGGCTCTCCCAAAAAGTGAGCCCTCCCTCATTCCTTTTCTAGGAATTAGGCTCTCCCGTCCCGAGAGGCCTAGAGAGATGGCAGCCGGCTGGGTGGGGACAAGTCACTTTCTTCTCCCAGCTTGGTGATTTTAACTCTGCAGTGGGGGTGATAACCTTGCCGTGCTCCCCCACCCCCACCAAGATTTGTGGGGCAAAGAACACGAAGCTCCAGAAGGAAGGAGCCTCTGCCCTGGGTCCTGCTCCCGCCTCTGGCTGCTCCCAGAGCCGCCGCCTCACCTTGCTGCAGGGCCTTCAGGCAGCTCAGCTGGCCGTAATAGGCCGCCTCATGCAGTGGCAGCCAGCCTTCCTTGTTGGGCTCTGCGAGATTCTTCCCTGCCTTGATCATAGCCTTCAAGGCCTCTTCGTCCCCTTCCTTGATGGCCTTCAGCACGGGGTCCACAGGCCTGTGACAGCAAGGGGCGGGTCACTCCTCAAGACCAGAGCAGGGCAGAGGTGGGGCTGGGCAGCCTGCCTCCCAGAGAAGCAGGACGACTGGTGGCCAGGGGCAGTGCTGGCCGTGGGACCACTCGGTCCTGCTTGCCCCTGCTGGTCTGGAACAGGTGCTCAGGCCCCCTGCAGCCAGCGGCCTCCTCAATAAGGAGAGTAATCCTTCCTAACCCACATGGGTGTGCCCTGGAACTCGGCCTCGACCTTGGCCCTGACCTTGGGCCCTCCAGCTTATCCGTCCGTCAGCTATCCATCACAGCTTCCTCAGGCCTGTCACCCTCAGCCTGGGGGCCCCGGTCAGCCTCTCTCTGCCTCTCGTCAGAAGCCCTCATGTAACTGCTGGCCTTTACAAGTCTTTGAATGGTTGTTTGACTACTGTCTGTCCCCCCACTAGACTGAGTTCCAAGAAGACAGGAACAGTGTCTTTATTTCTTTATTTCTTCTCTCATGATTTCACTCTCAGGGCTCAGCTCAGTGTCTGGTCCGTAATAAGTGCTCAATAAATATTTGTAGGAAGGAAGGAAGAAAGAGAAAGAAAGAAAGAAAAGGAAGGAAAGAAGGAAAGAAAGAAAGAAAAAGAGAAAGTGGAAAAGGGAGAGAGGGAGGGAGGAAAGAAGGAAGGAAAGAAGGGGGGATGGGAGGGAGGGAAAAATTCAGAACCTAGGAACCCCAACAATTACTTCACTCCTTCATTTCTTTTATTTCCTTCTATTTCCAAAATGATGGCCTCCCCCCTATGAGCATTTTGCTTGTTTCTTTGGAATTATTAAAATATCTTGCTCAGGGGCACCTGGGTGGCTCAGTCCTTTAAGTGTCTGCCTTCGGCTCAGGTCATGATCTCAGGGTCCTGGGATCGAGCCCCGCATCGGGCTCCCTGCTCAGGCGGGGAGCCTGCTTCTCCCTCTACCCCTCCCGCTGCTCATAATCTCTTTCTCTCTCTCAAATAAATAAATAAAATCTTTTAAAAAATGAAATAAAATATCTTGCTCAAAACATTCTTCACAATTGCCTCCTTTGAGAATTTGGAGGACATACTGGCCTATAAAAGTCACTGTGGGGGCTCTGATCAAGCCTTGCCAGTGTTTGGTCCCCCTGTGAGCATTCCTAGATCTGGGGCACTTCCATGCCCTTAGCTCCAAGTGGGCACCCTGCAGGGAATGTCTATAAGAAACGGGCTGAAACATGGCAAGCTCATTCACTTCCACAGATGGAAACCGGGGGTCTCTTTTAGACAGAGCTCCTTGGTGGCCAAAAGAGAATTAGGGAACCCCTCTGTCCCTGCGGCTTGCAGGGCTGCATCTAAGGTTACACCAAGACCATTTCTACCACGAGGATGCGGGCATGCAGTGCCAATCTCCAAAGGGATGGATAGCTAACCCTGCAACAGGTTTCAGCACAGTGCTCCAGTGTTTACCAAGAACCTCGACCTATGGGGCCAGTTTGCCCTTCAAGCAGCTCTGAGACCAGAGTCCCTCAGAGGGGGGCTCTTTCCAGCGAGCATCTCTCTTGGGTCTTCCCAACCCCCCCTTTGGTCCTCACCCTTTATCCTCACCCCCAGAACATTTAGCTGCTGAAAGACTTATATACTTGAAGGATTAATAAATTTGAAGGCTTCGCAATTAAAACTTCTGAATATCAAAAAAAGATTTCAGGGCTAATGCGAATGAAAACTTCTTTGCTACTTTGTTCATTCATTCATTCATGCATGCATGCACTGAGCTCCCTTCCCTCCATCCTGGAATCAGTGAGGACCAGGACCGCTGTGATTCCTAGATCTACTCCTGGGGAATGTTCTACATAAGTGGTCCCATTTTCCAGATGGAGGTGAGACTAGAGGCAGGTCTTGTTCCCAGGGCCCTCACCCACGACAGGGGCCAGGATAGGCCCCAAGGGTCTACACAGCCAGCCCCTTTACCCTCCCAGCTGCTTCCTCCGTGGTGAGCGGCACTTCCTCCTGACTCTCAGCCTCTCTGGTTATTAATAGCTTCAGAGCACAGATGCTGGTTAAGTTACAGACCCGCGAGCACAATGGGTAACTGACCAGATAAGCCCTGAAGCCCCCATCAACGCCATCACTACCACCTTGATGGGGTCTTCTTACAAGCGGCCAGAGCAGCCCCTGCTGGTGTCAGGAGAAGCCCCAGTGGGTATGTATCCTGTCTCCCCTGGAAGGTCTCCTGTGGGGCCCCGGCTGAAGTGGAAGAGCGGAGGGCTGGCTGTTTTTGTGGCCTGGGGGGTTGGTGCGCAGTGCGTGAGAACACTCCTGGGACCTGCTGTCCACCTTGGGTCTCATCCAGCTCTGGTGCACAGACCCTGAAGCTCTGTGAGTTCAGCCCAAGCCCCGCCCCGAGGGTGGGGGAAGCTGCTGGGGGTGTCACACCGTCCGAGACTAAGGAGCTGGGCGGGACCCAAGAGGCCACTCTGTCCTCTCCAACCTTGTCTCGCAGAGAAGGGAGATTCAGAGAGGGACAGCGACTCCCAGGCAGCCACACAGGAAGGGGCAGCAGCGCTGAGAGCAGAACCTGGGTCCCCCTTTTCCAGACTGTCAGGATTCCACCCGCAGCAACAAGGAAGTGGGGGCGGCAGGGTTTGAAAAGAGCTGGGAAGAGACACAGAACACTGGCCAATTGCCTCATCCCCTCTCTGCAACATAACTGGAGTGAGGAAATAGGGGTTCCTGCGATGGGGCCCCTCTTTTGCTTTTAGCTGCTTCTGGGGTTAATACAGGCGAGCAGAGAAGGGGGACGCAGCTAGCCCAGCAACCTGGGGCCAGGCGAACAGAACCCCTTCTGCAGCTCGGATTAATTCTGGATTTTACCACCTGGCACAGAGCAAATAAAGGCAATGAGGCAAAACAAAACCCATGGGTGTGAGCGTTGTGGATATGCTCCAATATCCCCACAGTGATGCATGGGGGAAACTGAGGTAAATAGAATGCGTGGCTGACTCATCAGCTTCAGCTCTAAGCTCCTCTGAGCCTCTGGGGTCCTGGGGCCGTCTCCCAGGGGGCTGTGCCATCCCCCGGGGCCCACTCCGGGGGCATGAAGGTGTAAATCACAGGCACAGGCCTGGCTGACAGTTCCTTGAGGAGATGAGTCTGTGAGCGCAAAGCCCAGATCAGCAGGAGCGGCTGGGGCTCAGGGGGACATACCTGGGAGGGGTGTGCCTGGGAGGTCCCTCTGGAATGCCCCGCTTCTTGGGGCCTGCGGGCCTGCTTCCCACTCCCCACCCCCCACTAACCCTAGTTGGAAGGGTGAACTTGGGCAGTCTCGGGGCCCGGGCCGGGGGTCACTTACGCCAGCTGGGAGTTCTTGTATTTCTGCATGACCCCTTGGAACAGGCCCTTGGGGGCCGAGGCGGGCGGGTTCTCGGGAGGCACAGTCGACCTGGAGGGTGCAGGGCAGGAGTGGAAGAGGAAAAAATACTCTGCATATGAGAAGCGGGTCATGGCCGGAGGCAGGATCAGGGATGGAGGGCTAGCGAGGGGACAGACTGATGGACAGACACAGGGCTCTGAACCAAAGCAGATGGCCGGTCCTCTCTGTGTGCTGGACACAGCTGCTGTGTTTCTGGATTATTTTTGGCCCTTGGAGGAAGCCCTGGGAGATTTAAATGACCATATAAGACAACAATGAGGTTAACCTCATCCCCACCCCCAGGCCCCCTCCCCAGCCAACCACGCGGGAGGCAGATAGGAAGCAAGGTGACATTCTTCTCCCGGGAGGATGCGAGAAGGGGTCAGCAGCAGGTCCCAGGATGAAAGGGGATCAGTCCTGGGCCGGCCAGGCTGGGTCCTAACGGGGATGGGCAAGAGGTTCTTGGAGGTGCGGGGGACAGGGGAGCATAACTGGGAAGCCAGACCAGGTCTGTACTCACACCCCCACCTGGCCAGGTCCCCGTTAGAGGGTCCTGCCATCCCAGGGGCAGGAACGAACGGTAGGGAAGTTAGAGCAAACGGCCGTCACGGCCAGGGCATGGAGTCAGACGGACACGGGTTCAAATCTAGGCTCTGGCATATCCTGGCCATTGGGACATCAGACAGGTTGAACTTTTCTGGGCTTTAGTTCCCTGTAGAGCCCGGTGTGGGAAGACCGAGGAGGCTGGAGCCGGTGAGCTCAGCTGGCGTCCGGGCACAGGGCTGCTCGGCACGCATCCACCGTTAATTGTCTCATTATTTTGCTTCTCTGAACCTCAGTTTCCCACCCCCTCGGGCTCTGGTGAGGATGGGAGGGTGAAAGGAGCTGTGGTGGCCACTCCACATAGCTGACTGTTGGGGGTGACTATGAGGACGGGGCTTGTGGCCCGTGCCGACCACACTCGTAGCAGCTCAGTCCCTGGTGCCACGGACACCCCAGCAGGCCTGGCCTGGTGTCCTGCACCCTGCAGGGGTGCCCCGTGGGATTGAGGGGGACATTGCTACCAGTGGTGTTTGGAGGTGCCAGAACTGTGACCCTGACAAGGACCCATGCTCTTCCAAGACGGAGCAGAACTTACAGATTTTGTGGATACCCTCAGCAAGGGCCGGGGCATGGGGGAAGGGGTGAGTGAGCAGAGAAGGAAAGAACATGCTCTCCTTTGCTTCAGCCATCTGGGGGCGGGGGGACCCCCCAGGCCGGCCCCCTTCACCATCCTCATCCTGCACTTGCCTTCCTCTGTCCCCTCTCCATCCCCTTGCGACCAGCAACCTCCTCCTGAGCACCACTAGCCTGAGCACCTGCGTGAGCTCACTCGTTAGTCCTCTAGAGTGGGTGCCAACGTCCCCGTCTTTAGAGACGGGGAAACTGAGGCCCCGAGAGGTGGGTCACGGCCCCGGGCTCACACACAGCTGCAGCTGGGAAGTGAGCCGAGCAGAGGCCTACATGTCTGTCTGCAGAGCTCCTGACGCCAGCCCTGCCCCACAGGCCTGGGGTCTTCCTGCCTCTTCATCCTCCCTCCCGCTCGAAGGCCTCCATTCTGACAGGCCCTGCGACTTAGAACAAGCCCCTGCCCCGCACTGTGCCTTGGTTTCCCCATTTGCAAGGTGCGCAGGGGGGACCAGAGCGGGGTTTTCCTCACCGTTGTGGTAGCTGTGAAGCCTTAGCTGAAATGAGCTCATGTGGGAGCTGCGTGTCAGGCAGATCTAAGAGACCACATCCTGGGGAGGGGGGCGCAAAGCCTGGCCCCGCCGAGGCCCCTCTCCACCCCCCGGAACGGGGAGCGTGCTGGGGGTGGTGGAAGGCAGCCTGGGCCAGGCCCAGCTCACAGTCCCTCGTCCCGTGGTCTTGACGAAGCCCTGGGTCTCAGGCCGCACAGGATCCTGGGGTCCCGGCCACCCGCGCCATGGCCCATGTGTGTGGCCTCCTGTCACTTACTGTTGTTAGGATGTTTCTAGCAAGGTGACAAGCACCCATAAAAACGCGTCACACTACCCTAAAACCAGGACTGTCTCTAATGGCCAAATAACAACAACAACAGGGTGCCAGCAAGGGTGGGGGGTGACAGACAGCAGTGGTGACGGGGATGTCCCTCCCCACCGTGCAGGGCATGGCCTCACTTCCAGCCTCCCCACCAGCTGGAGGCAGGCAGGGGCTGTGTTGTTCCCGCTTCGCGGAGGAGGAAGCAGACAGACCGAGTTCCGTGCAACAAGAGCTCCCGAGTCCCTGCTGGGGGAGTGGGGGTGTCCCAAGACTTGTGCTAGCGCCTGAGATGCAAATCTCAGATGTCCAAAGGCCAATGGGGTGGGAAACAAGGACACAGACAGCCATAGGCCGCAGGATAGGCGGTGGGGACAGAGCAAGGTCTCCCCTGGGCGCCCTGCAGTGGGTGTTAACTTGGCTTTAGGGGCAGGTAGGGCAGGTGCCCAGAGCCCTGAGTGTGGGGCCTCACGCTGGAGGGGGAGCGAATCCTAGTCCTGTCCAGGCCGCAGGCCCCACTCCCCCTCGGCCCTGAGCAGGGGCATTCCCAGCAGAGAAAACCACCGGGGCTGAGTCATCAGAGGTGAGAGGAACCTGGCAGGATGTGGGCGCGGGTCATGCCCTAGAAGAGGCCCAGGTAGGGCTCCGGTCCTTCATGTGGGCGGGCAGGTCTGGGGTGGGGGGTGTTGAGAGTGCATCACTGTCACCCAGCTCCCAACAGCCCTGTCCTGGAGTCCAGCTGGCCCCTACTCCAGACACGGGTCAAGCTCGGTGCCAGTGGGGAGTGGGGCTACGAGGACAAAGCCCCCTAACTTCTCAGTGAGCCGCCAGCCCCAGGAAGGGCATAAAATTGGGCTGGACCTGGCTGAACACCGGAAGCAAGCAGGCCTCTTAAAGGGGGAGACAGCTAAGGAATACAAGAGTCTGCCCCACGTCTGCCACCTTCTATTTGTCCCCTCCTCCTGTCCTCACGCTAAGCCTACAGCAATACAGGACTCAAGTATAGCACTGGGCACACAGCAGACACGCGATACACTTAAATAAATGAAACAAAACAAACAAAAGCCTTCCAAGGGGTAAGAGTCCAAATGGTAAACTCAGTTTTGTGCGGTGCCGTGGCAGGACCTCAAATTCCCGGAGAAGCAGCCCCCAGGCCTCCCAGGTGAAAAGAGGAAGAGCTCACGTGGTCCAGCCACCTCCACCCCCATTCCCGCGGGTCTCTGGAATCAGCCTCCCACCTGCTGGCCAAACCATTCTTTCTGGGCCAGCCAGAGAGGAGTCCCATGTAGAGGAGAACGTGAATTCCAGACTGCAGCAACTTCTGCTCCCCTTCCATACCTGGGATTTGTTGGGTGCTTGCCATGTGCCCAGCCTTGTGACAGAGGTACGCGGCACAAAGCATTTCCTTTCATCCTCTGGTCTACTCTGTGAAGGAGACATAATTGGCTCCCTTTTGCAGAAGAGGAAACTGAGGCTCAGAGGTTTGCTTCCTCTAACCTGCTTAGTGAACTCCTGTTCATCCTGCACAGCCCACCTGCTCAACTAAGTGAATCGACCTGCTCTGTGTCCCTCTGAAACTGAGGCAAGCCTCTTTGCTGAGCCCTTCCTGTTGGGTCATTATGTACATCTGGGACCCTCGTTAGACAGCAAACTTGGGGAGGGTAAGGGTAAGCCTGATTCACATCCAGGTGCCAGGAAGGCAACTTGCTCATCATAAGAACATGGTAGGTGTGGGCGGCTCAACTTGAATTATTTGCAGCTGTGCACACATCAACCCAAACAAGTCCCTCCTTCATGCTTTCCTCCTTTGTCTTCTTAGAAATGTAACCTTAAAAAAATTCAGAAGTTTAAAGACTGGGAAGACCCAGCTTTCTGGGCCCACTCTGGCTGGTCCGCCATCAGTGCAATCTTGGGCTCCCTATTTCCTGACTGCATGAACCCTCCTTCTCCATGGGATGGGAAATTGGGTCTGCCTTTCAGGGAGCTCTCTGTTAGTGGGCCAAGGCTTGGCAGATGATCCCTATGCATGTTTCCGGCTTCATCTCTTACATTGTGGTGGGAGAGAAGCAAGTTGGAAAAAATGGCTTTAGAAGGGCACATTATATTTCCTCTGGGATGCTGATCTGGCTTTCATGTCCAGGATCCCCAAGGCTCAGTGGACCTTTATGTCTACAGCCGCCATTTTGGTCACAAGATAACAATAAATTATATTTGTAGAGCATTTTATTGGTTTCAAAATGCATTTATTTGCCTAAAAGCAATTCTTGGGCACCTACAGTGATCCAGGCTCTTTGCCAGGCACTAGGGATATAAAAGTGAGAAATATCTGCTTCCTGTCCCCAAAGAGCTCATATAGTATAGTTGGGGACCCTCTCAAGAGGCCAAATAATGCCTTCCTAGAGTGACACGAAAGCTTGTCCATGAAACAGAGGCAGTCATGGTGTGGGCACTCAGGGTGCTCAGGGAGGAGGTAGGGGGAGGTCGATTGAAGCTGTGGGGCGTGAGGGAAGCACCAGCATTCTACATGCTTTGCGTAAGAACACTGCAAGCTGGGCTAGGCAAGGTTCTGTTGTTGCCACTTTAAGGATAAGCCTGTTGGGGCTCAGAAAGGTTAAGTAACTTGCCTGAGGTCACACAGCCAGTAAGTGACAGAGGAAGGACTCAAACCTCCAGGCCCTCTTCTCTTTCCTCTCTACTCTGCTGCCTCTTCATTCACATTCCTTTATTCACTCATTATTCACTCACTGAGCTATTTCGTGTTTGCCGAGGGCCAAGCGCTGTGTGGTAGACGGGAAGCTTCACAGGAAGGAAGATGGGTGAGGCCTCAAAACAAATACATAGAAACTGTAAGCTGGGGTGATGAAGGAAACTGCCCCGCCAAGAGAGCGAAAGGGGCGACCTGCCTGACCTGGGATGGTGGTCAGGCAGGATTTGCTGAGGAGGTGACATGAAATCTAAGACGGCCCCTGGGATGTGTATGATGTCCTGTTCCTAAACCTGCTCTGGGTCTTTGGATGGAAACTGTGATATGTGGGGATAAAAGGGACAAAGGACTGTATCGGGTCCTGTACTTTCTGAAATGCCGCATCTGGGAACGTGAGCACGAGCTGGTGTGTCTCTTGTCGCTGGGGACCCTCAATCTCTGTGGCTACAAGGTGGCTGAAATGAGACCCAAACCCACTTCCACGTGGAGGGGGGAGAGGAACAGAAAGAGACCTTTGCACTATGGGCAGAGCCGGTTATGTGTCTGAACTTCAGAGCCGGGGGCAGACATGGCTTCTGTTTCTGGCCCCGTGGAGTGCACGTGCATAAAACGGGCACAGAAATGGCCTCGTTGCGTGGCTTAAGGATTAATTGAGTGGCTGTGTGCTGGGCATATGGGAAGCCCTCAGTGTGCATCTGGGGGAGGAGGGATCGGCTCCCCCAGCAGGGCCCATCTTCTTCCAGAGATGGAAGGGCAGAACTGAATCGGGGAGGTTTCAGCTCACATCCAGAGTGAGAAGATGCGCGTTGAACCCCGTACCCTACATTACTTGTGCCTGGAATTTAGGTGAGGGCTGCACGACTCTAGGTAAGTCATTTTCCTTCTCTGTGAGAGCTTTTTTCTCAGGAGGCTGGTAAGTGTTTGCATCCCATGTTGGGTCTCTACTTCCTCACCCACCAAAGGAAGGAAGAGGTCAGGACCCGGATCTCACGAGCCCAACTCGGTGTTAATGTAAGTGTCCCCAGGACTCCCCGGGAGGCTCCCACACTGGGGAGAAGGCTGCAGATGCCCCAGGGTGGGGGGGATGCTCTTCTCTCTATCTGATCTCCTCCTGAGAAAGAGGAACTTGTGGTCTGACTGAGGCTGAAGCAGCCAGAAGAGGAACCAGGGCCTCCCAGAGCACCGGCCATGAAGAGTCCTTGGCTCTGCATCCTCGCTTCTGTTTCTCAGGCTGGGTTCCAGAATGGGACCCCCTCAGGGACAACTCAGTAACCTGGAGCCTTCCTACTTCCTCCAGCTGCCCAAGGAGGCTACCTGCCTTCCCTTTTAGAAGAGGCTCCTCGGTGTGGGGCATCCCAGGCTTTTGCCCCGTCTGCCTGGCAGAGGAGGCCCAGCCTCAGCAAGGGTTAAAGTCACTTGGGGAACGCCCGGTGGGTATCATCAGGGGACAGGGCTGGGATGCACAGCCACCCACCTTCATCACTGTCAGCTGGGACTGGACATTAGAGATGGTCTGTGTGTTGCCGAGAGAGCTTAAGGGACTTGCCCAAGGCCACAAAGCAAGTCAGCTGGTGGCTGGAGACGATGAGAGTTGAGGCCCAGGTCCCAAGGCCACAGAACACACTCATCCAGCAACTCCCTTCCCTCAGCCACCCACCCCCAAATACATACTTGACTTGGACTCAGTGATGAACAAAAGCATTTTTAGATGTATATATTTCCTTTCTAAAAGCATTTTAAGATCCAATGCTTAATTACCTCTCTGGGCTCCCGCCTCCTACACAGAAGGTACCCTCTGGATCTGCGCTGTCCAGGACGGTAGCCACCGGCCACATGTGGCTAGTGAGCTGTTGAGATGCGTCTAGTCTGAACTGAGATGTTCTGTGAGTGCAGAATACACACTGGATTCCAAAGACTTGATATTGATGACATGTGGAAATAACAATATTTGAGACCTAAATTAATTTCACCTGTTTGCCTTTACTTGTTAGCGTGGCTCTTAGGATATCCAAAATTGCATATGTTACTGAAGGTGTGGCTTGCGTCCTATTTCTCTGGGCACAACACAGGGCTGCCCTAGGTGGTCCTGCCACTGGCATGATGAGGTCACGCTGAGATGCGGGAGCCAGAGCGAGGAGGTAGGGTGGCTTTGCTGGGCAGATGTCACTTGCTTCTCAGACCTGTTATCCCAGGGAGGCTGCCTAGATGGGACTGGGAGCTCTGCTTGGACTCGGAACATCAGCTCCCCGGCATTCAAACATAAAGCCAGTGGTACAAAGCCAAGCCATGCACTTTGCAACCAGATCGTTCCAATCTCTGCAACACCGTCTACCAGCTGTGCAACCGCCGACTAGTTACTAGCCCTGAGCTTCAGTTTCCTCGTCTATAAAATGGGAATATAGCACAGAGCCTCCTGGAAGGTCCTCAAGAGGGTTAAACAAGGTGAAGTGGGTAGAGCACCTACCGCAGTGCTCGGCACCACCAGAGCTCAGAAGGGTTTAGATAACAAATGTAAGTCATCAAGGTGTAAAAATGCACCTCACAGACCAGGAGACTTTGGTCTTGGGTTAACAGTGTTTGGGAGCTGCACCTTACAGGTGCTCTAGTTGGCCTCTCCTCGCTCACCTGGTCCATGGGTAGAAATGGGCAGGTTGGCGGTTGACACACGTGGACGCAGTGGCCTCAGCAGTGGTTGGGCCCCGAGTCTTGTCAGCCAGGCTCTGCTCGATGGCCATCTGGACCAGCTCATCCTCACTCAGGCTGCTATACAGGCTGTATTCCTCATGCCCAATGGCACGCTGTCTGCCCCGAGCGCTGATCTCTGTGGTCATCCTCTCTCACCTCTCACCTTGGCCCCCAGAAGAGACACTCTGAGAGGAGGAGGAAGTGGCAAATCAGAAAGCCCTGTGAGGAGACCAAAACCATCCTGGTCACTAACAGTTTTGCAAGAGTTATGTTTAGCAACAGAGAATACTGTGCTTTCCTCTGGCAAGCTCACAATCAGTTTTTATCCATTCATGTTGTCATTTGGACCACCCAGCCACCATTCATCTACACATCTATCCATCCACTCATCTACTCACCAATCTACCCACCTCTCTCACTATCCAGCCAATCATTCACCCTCCTCTCCATTTATTCATTCTCCCATGTGTCCACCTGTCTACTATCCACCCATTTACCCATCCACATCTGTCCATTTACCCAGTGACCTGATCATCCATCCATCCAACCATTATCCATCCCCTGATCTATCTGCCCACCTACCTGGCCATTTATCCATTCACCCCCCCATCCATCCATCCATCCATCCATCCATCCATCCATACCTCTATCTACCCAACCAACCATCCACTCATCCACCACTCATTTTTCCATTCCAGACAGCTTGTCTACACATGCATGCATGCTTCGTTAACCGAGAGATTACTTAGTGAGCGCCTACTTTGTGTCCTGCACTCCTCTAAGCTCTGGTGACACAACAATACCAAGGGACAAATATCCCTGACTTCAGGGGGCTTACACAACAGTGCTTACATTCCTTCCTTCCAGTTATCCAACAAGATCCTATGCCAGCATCTCGCCTTATCTCTGTGCTGTGCTAGGGCTGAGAATGTTGGAGATAAATCAGACATGGGCCTGCCACTTCAGTATGCATGATCTAGTTAAAATCAATCATGACAGTAATTTGCCATGTGAATTCCAAGGACTCCCTTCCTTAGAAAAAAGTGCCTCAGGGAGAAATGAACTTTGGTTGAATCAACTGGTTTTAGGAAATGAAGTAACCTCAACTAAGCCTGTTTTTTGTTTTGACTGGCTGACGTGCAGTGTAACTGTAGGTCAATGGTTCATAGCCCTAGCAGGACATGAGAACCACATGAGGCCATTTAAAAAATACCCAAAATACCAGTGCTATAATTTGGTTTGTTTGGCAAATATTCACTCCCCTCTCCTTGGCAGCAGGGTATCCCCCTCCCTATCCCACTGAGAGTGGGCTTGGCCATGTGACTTGCTCTGGCCAATGAACGTTGGGGCACGATAAAGCAGCCCCTTAACAGGGGCTTGGGTGTGGGGCTTGCCCTTCTGCATCACCAGGAGAAGAGCTCCCCACTGGAGGCACCACCCGTTAGCTAGACCCCAGAGTGAACCGACCTGGGGCAGCCCCACCCAGCAGACCCAGCACCCTGAAGCCTACGTCAGCCCCTCTGCAGCGACCTGCAGACTCAGATCATGAGAATCAGTGCTTATTTGGGGTGCTGTGCTACTCAGCATTCTTGTGGCTCTAGTTAACTGACCCCCAAAAGGCTAGGCCAGCCACTTCACAAAGAGGATATCCAAGTGGCCAATAACCAAATGTAGGGATGCTTGACTTTCTAAGCGTTTGCGAGAACACTCAAATTGAGATCCTAATACAGTATTACTGTCTACCCAACAGCATAGCTCAAGTGGAGGGGCGCCTGGGTAGCTCAGTCAGTTAAGCGTCTGACTCTTGATTTTGGCTCAAGTCATGATCTCGGGATCATGAAACTGAGCCCCGCATTGGGCCCCTGCCTGGGCGTGGCGCCTGCCTGAGATTCTCTTTCACCCTCTCCCTCTGCCCCTCCCCCGCCCCACTTGCACACACTCTCTCTCTCTCAAAAAAAAGAATGGCTCAAGTGGAAAAGATGAGCATTAGCAAGTGTTGGGGAGGATGTAGGGCATCAGGAATGCTCACCACCACTGGTAGGAGTGTCGAGTGGTAAAACCACTTTGGAAAATTTACGGTGTTTGCTAAAGCTGAACCAACACATCCTGTGACCCCAAAATTCCACTCCTAGCTCCCTGGCCAAGAGAACCATGTACATGTGTTCACCATAAGACAAGTTCAAAAATATTCATTGCAGCGCTACTCATGATAAAACCAAGTGGAAACTACCCAAATGTCTATCAGCATTTGAATGGATTACTGCGTTGTGGTATATTCCCACGGTAGTGTATACCAGTGAAACAGATAAAGTACCACTGCTCATCGCAGGATGAAGCTCACACAACCATAGTGAGCAAAAGAAGTCAGATAATGAAGAACATATGTACATGATTCCATTTCTGTAAAGTTCCAGGCAGACTAAACTATGGTGGACCTTTGGTGGTTACTAACTGGGAGGAGACATGAGGGAGACTTCTGGGAAGCCAGTCACGCTGTTTTTCTTGATCTAAGTGGTTCCATGATTGGTTGGCTCCCTTTGTCAGGAACCTCTTCAAGTATGATTTCTACACTCCTCTGTGAGCCCATTATCCTGCAATAACACATCTACTTAAAAGGTAGGGGCACCTGGCTGGCTCTGTCAGAAGAGCAAGTGACTCTTGATCTCCGGGTTGTGAGTTCAAGCCCCACGTTGGGTGTGGTGCCTACATAAAAAGAAGAAGAAGAATTTTAAAAAGAAAAATAATAATTAAAAAGTGTATAAAATAGGTTCTAAAGGGTATTGATGCTTGGACCCCGCCTCAGACCAATTAAGTCAGAATCTCTGGGAGTGTGGCCCAGCTATTACCCCTCTTTGAAAAGCTCCACAGGTGCCCGGGAACCACCACTTTGGAGAAGGATCAATCATAAAGCAGGAGTAGAGAGAGATGGGACTCCTGTTGTGTGGGGGTGGGGCAAGGGGCGCGACCTGACACCAGGCTAAGCCCTTGATAGATACTCTTCTAATTCTGGTAACAGTCCTAAGAGCAGCAAGTCTTGCTCTATAAAATAGCGGCAAGGTTATTATTAAGCAGATCTGGGCTTTCCAAGCAAAGCTAGAGGAGACAGTGGGTGTGAAGACAGTGGATTAGCAGCACAAGGGCGTCTGGGACCGAAGATTCTGTGCCCTGCCACGGTCTGCCTGGTTATCCATCACTGCCCTCTGTCTGCTTCTCTGCACCCATTCTGGCGGGCTCAGGTCCGGACTTCCTCCCGCCCACCCCAGCGGTGGCCTTCATGTGGTGTCCCAGCCCCACCCACCCATCATCCCCTCCGTGCCCCACACCGCAGGCCTCACCAAGTCCCTCCTCTACCTGCACCCATGGCCCAGGCCTCCCAGCCCTTCAAATCTAGCTCTCACTCTCCCTTCAGCCTCTACCTCCGCACACCTGATCTTCCAGGTAAGGCGAAGACACACTTTTCCCCCAACCCACCTGCGGCTCCCACCCCAGTGCTCTTGCTCGTCCTGTGCCAACCCGTCTCCTCCCTTTCTACACTCTCAGAATCCCTCCTCACTCCTCAAGGCCCAGAGCAAGTGCCTCCTCTTCCAGAACGTCTTCCAAGAAGTGTTCTGCTGCTACAACTTCTCCATCTGGGCTGTGGTCAGTAGTTCCTGTGTGGACTTGACCCTGGGTCCTCTTCCTAAGGCCATGAGAGGAGAAGGGCTGGTTAAAGTTTACTGCACCCCTTGACCGCCCACCCAACAGCCGGTTCCCCCATCTTCTCTGACAGCAGAACAACTGTCCTAATGAAAGAGAGAGCAGTGAAGAGAATCACTCCTTGTCCACATCCCTGCTTTGAGCTTGGAGGAGTGGATGCTTGGCACAGGGGCAGCCATCTTGTAACCATGAGGGGAACAGTGCTGGTACAATGAGTTTGACAGAGTGAATGATAGGTCTTCTGGATCTTTTATTATATTGTTGATCTGCTGAACTAACGCTGGTGCACCCACCCTGGCCTGCTTATTAGGTAGAGACTGAAGATCCTTCTGGTTTAAGCCAGTGTTGGTTGAGTTTGCTGTTATATGCAGTCAGAATCATCTTAATGCCTCATTCTCAGGTCTGGTCAAGAATCTTGAGAACATACCAAGGCCCTGATCTCACCCTAGACCGATGGACTCAAAGCCTCCAGGTTTCCCTGGAGTTCAAGGCTTCCCTGTCAATTTTAGTGTGTAGCCAGGGCTGAGAACGCTTTTCTAGAGCAACACGTCAGGCGGTCATGCTCGTTTTCCACACTAGGGGAGGGGAAGGGGCACCGTGACCTCAGAATCACTTGGTGCCTGATTGGAGTGTTATTTGTTTTTGCAGCAACTTCAGCATTAGTTTTGTTTATTGTAAAAAGAGCCGAAGACTGGGAATCAGGAGACTTCGGTTCGTGTACCAACTCACCATGAGCACCTCTCTTCCTCTCTTGAGCTTCGATTTTTCCATCTGTTAAATGTCAGGATGGCCTAGAGCACAGCCTCTGACCCTCCCACCCCGTAGGGGCCCAGCTGGCCCAGGCCCCCTTCCCTGCTCCCCTGTGCCTGAGGTCTGGGTGGGCCCAGGCCGGCCTTCAGGAGGGTGGGGAGTGGGCTCTGCCCAGTGAGAGGTGACACGCTCGGCTTTCCCAGGGCCCCCATTGTGGTGCCCCCATTTGAGGGCATCTGCTCCAGGCCAGAGGCAAGGGGAAGAACACTGGAGAGAGACAGAGACCTGGGTTATGGTCTCCATGTTGACACTAGAGTGCTGTGTGACCTTGGCCAAGTCCTTATCCCTCTCTGGGCCTCAGTTGTCCCCTTGCAAAAAGAGAGTTTTGGGTTTCCAAGTGCTCTTCTGGTTTTTTAGCCTCTATAACTCTGTGAGACATTTGGTTTATCTTTGTGCTATATAAAACCCAAACTCTCTGTCCCTGAGAGTCCCCTCTGGCCACCTTAAGAGGTCTACCATATGCAAAGGGCTTAGCGTTAGTCATAGGGAAATAAGGAACCAGGTGGGAGTAGAAGGGTCTCAGGTCCAGATGTTGGGAGCCTACGGTCTAGTTTCAATTTGGAACTTACGAGCTACGTGACCTTGATTAAATCACTTCCCCTTGTTGGGCCTTAGTTCCTTTATCAGTAAAAATGGGAGTGAGACAAACCACTTCACCATGTTGTAGAGGCCATCCGTGGCTGGGGCAGTGGCTGCATAAGAGGTAAAGTAAGCATTTGACAGGAACCCCTCCCACCCCTCACCGCCAGGCAGCCATGGGCCCAGCAGGCTGGCATGGGCTGATCAGAGGCGTATGGACAGCACCGGGCTACCTTGCCCCTTCCCTGACCAGATGCCTGTGGGAGGAGCCAGGTCGCAGTCACCTGGACCTGCCAGTTTCCTGCAGCCAGTTCCAGACTCACCAGGCCCTCCTCCGCGGGTCTGGCGGCATCCAGAGACTTTCCTGCCTAACGGTCATTTCATGGCATGGCCCTGACAACAGCTTGAGAAAGTAGGAACGTTTTCCTGTTGAACTGACATTAATTCTTCTATACCGCCACTCCTTCTGAAAGTACCTGATGCCCCGATGTGATTGCTCCCCATTTTACAGATGAGGCAATTAAGGTTCAAGGAGGGGAAGGGAAAGGTTTGCACAAGGACAGAGGGCTGGAACACTGGGATCTGGAGCCCCAGTGCTCCTCCTGGGAATTCCAGGAACACAATCCAAGTAACTGGCACACACCTGGGCTCTGAGCAGGCAGGGGTAACATCACCATCCTCAACCAGCCTGGCCACCTGACCTGCTTCTGTGCATGGAGCCCACATCAGGCTGTTGGCCGTCCCAGAGGAAGGTGCACACCGACAGGTGAGGGGGGTGGTGACCTTGAAGGGACCCTGACGGAGAGGGTCTCTGCCTTGGAGAGGGCGAACTTCCCCACGCTGCTGTGAGCCCAGACGTCTCTTGCTTTTCCCACTGAGATCCTCAGCCTTTGAGGGTCCTTGGATAAGTCATGTATCTTTAGTTCCCACATGTGCAAAATGGAGATACCAGTAAGTACTATCGAGGGGTTGGTGTGAGAATCAAGGGCTCAGGCACGCCTGCCAGGGACATGGGGGTTGGGGGACCGTCTCCTGGGGGTGGTGGCTGGGGCTGTTCGGTCTCAGCCTGAGGGGCAGTTATAAAGCAGCTCGTGGGGTCAGCTTGACCAGGTTCAAGCCACAGCTTTGCCAGTTACTCGCTGTGTGATCTCCTAGAATCTCAAATTGTCCATCTATTAAATGGACATAGTAAGATTGCCTATATCATGTGAGAGGGAGGAGTGGTGATCCTGGGAGAGAAACTGCTTCTTTCAGCCTCAGTCTCCCTCCTCTGCACGCTGCCTAGCTTGATTTCTGAGGCCTCTGCCTGGGGCTGGGCCACCTTCTAGGCCTGAGTCCCGGAGAGAGAGAGCAGGGGGCAGCCAGCAGTCCCAAGGGACCCTTTGGGAGGCTGATTGGGATAGAAAAAAAATAGCCCTTTCCCAGAGAAAGCCGGAGGCTTTGCCCAGGCAAGTGAGGGGCCTGCAGGGGGAGCAGAGTTCAAGGGCGGCCAGTCCAAGGCCAGCTTGGAACCCCTGGGGCCTCCAGAGGCTCCTCCCTTACCCCCTTTGCAGTGCCCCAAACATTGCCTCCAGGGGAACCCTCCCCCCAGGAGGCATCTGTAAAATGGGACAACAGTGACTGTGACCATTCTTTGAGTTAGCACATGCAAAGCACTCAGAGCAGTACCCGGTCCATCTGTAGTCAATGCTCCTCTAAGCTGGGCCTCAGTTTCTACATCTGTGAAATGGGCATAGAAACATGGCTCTTTCAGGGCTGTGCTGAGGATTAGCATTGGAAAAGTGGCTTCTCCCCCCCTCCCCAAGTTCTTTCCCTCCCCACAAGTCCCAGCTGGCTGACAGCCAGGGTCTGCCTGGGAAATGGCAGTGAGGTCTGGGCTCCTGTGCGTGGGGTGGGGTCTCTGGGGCTGTTTGGGGGGTTACAGTGGGAGGAGTGGCTCCTGGAATGTCTTACTGGAAAACTGATGGTGGGGCATGACCAGGAAGGCAAGGGACAAGGAGGAGGACTGACAGCCATCCTCCGGCACACCAGGCTCCCCTTCAGCTGGGGACCTGGGAGAGGAGTGTGAGCCTGGACAATCTCCTTCCGTCCTCAGGCTGTTTGTAGATGGAGCCCTGCTCACCCACCTTCCCGTCCCTCTTGCCTGTCACCTGGCTAGTCATTCTTCCAGATGCAGTTCAAGCATCTCCTCCACCAGGAAGCCCCCCGATCTGATGTCAGAGGCATCCTGAGCTCCGTCCATTGCTCTAACAGCCTGCTCTGGACCTATCCTCCCACTGAATATAGGAACTTCTAAATTGCAGGACTGTGTCACATTCGTGTCATGACCCCAGGACATAGCCCAAGGCCAGATACACAGTAGGTATGTATGAAATGCTGGCTGAATGAATGAATGAATGAATGAATGAGTCCAACCTTGGAAGCACAGCTATTATCGAGAAGATTACCGTGCCTGGCAGGTGGGGCAGCCGCTGGCGTCCCACTGCCTGGGTTCGACCCTGGCTCTGCCCCCTACTGGCTGGGCGATGGGGAGCTGGTTACTCCCACCCCAGGCTGTCCTGGGGGGCCCCCTGGGACCCCTGCAGAGCCCTGCTGAGTGGGCGCAGGGGCCAGTAATGGGGTCAGCGCCGGGGAGGGAGGGAGGTCTCCAGGCGCTCCCCAAAGCAGCTGGGGTGCAGGATGGATTCTGCCCACTAATTCCACATCCTCCACTCCCCAGGGCCCCTCCTGCCCCCTCCTCCCTTCCTGCTCACACCACCTGCTGTCCTCCGGGCTTTGGAAGGAGTTACAACCCCTCCACTCTCCTCTCAGTCCCGGGCTTGAGTTTATGAATGAGGGGGCCACCTACAAATGACGGTTGTGGGTACTTAGTGAGCACTTAGTTCATTTACCAGTGCCGGCCATGCGGTAGGTGCCAAGTAAGTATTCCAGTTAGGGTCACATGTGACTCTCAGGTGTGAGAGGGGAGCACGGACCATTCAGTTTAGCTCTTACACGATGCACCGTCGTCAGACCCGTCTGTCACCACAGATCACAGTGGGTGTTTGCCAAACACCATACCGCCTTCCCTTGTGGTTCATTTATGGTCTCACATGTGTTGTTAGTTTGAGCCACGAGATAAATCTGTGGTAAGCTATTGGTCCCATTCTACAGATGAGGAAACCGAGGCACACCAGGGAAAAACTGACAAGGAAGAGACTAGAGGCTGCCGCGTCTGACTTGACCCTTGTCTTCACCCCGTGTAACTAACAGCAGGGGCCTGTGGTTCTGTGGGTTTGAGGAGAGGCCCGGAGTCCCACTGGAGACAGAGGGTGTGTGTTCAGAAGGACTTGGTGTATATGGGCATTTGGGGATACGGGCGCATCTGCCTTACATCTATATATGTAATATGCGCTCCACCCATCTGCCACCTTCAAACAGTTCCCCTCTCTCCTCGGCCCCAGGCAACCCTGACAGCCAGCTGCAAGTGGGGACTCGGCCCCCAGGGTCCTCAACCCTACTCCTTGCAGTGCTCAATACCTTCTGTCAAAACTTCTCTCTCTGATCTGCTGTTCCCCCAGGCTGCAGAGGGTCCCGGAAAATCTATGGAAACTCTTCCAGCTTGAGGGCTTGTGGCTGTGAACAATTAAAATGTTCTCTCCCCTTCCTGGGTCCTACTGCTTTAAAAATCCCGATCATGGGGCGGGCCTGGGTGGCTCAGTTGAGCGTCTGCCCTCGGCTCAGGTCATGATCTTAGGGTCCTGGGATTGAGCCCCGCATCGGGCTCCCTGCTCAGCGGGAAGCCTGCTGCTCCCTCTGCCTCTGCCTCTCCCCCGCTCGTGCTCTCTCGCTCTCAAATAAATAAATAAAATTTAAAAATAAATAAATAAGTAAAAATAAATAAAATCCCAATCATAAAAACAGCTGGTGCTTGTGGTTTTTTTCATGCCCTGCACCCTTTGACCCTCTCAGTACCTGGTGTGGGTGGGGTAGGACTCTTCCCATTGTGCGGATGGGAAGACTGAGTTGTAACTGGCACAGTGGCTTGAGAACGGGCCTGCCTGCCCCTCTTTTCTTTGAACCCTCTGACAATGAGTATTCAGGGCAGCGGCCAGGGGTCACTCACTCTGGAAGTTTCTGCCCTGGGTAAGAGGTGAGCAGCCTTGAGGAGATGCGGGGTGGAATCCAGGCCACCTTGCTTGCCGCCTCCCCAACCCCCGGAGGGGCTCAGGTCAAAGCCCCATGGTGGGTATTTGCTGTGGGGTGGTGCTGACAGGCCTCACAGCTGCTGGGAGTTCGGGCCTTTTGTTCAGACGCTAAAGATTCTAAGAAGGCCCCCCCAACTCTGCTAATCCCAGAGCCCTTGCTGCCGGTTTCAAGCTCCTGGCTTTCCTCAGGCCCGAGTCCGGCTTCCCAGGTCGGGCCAGGATTGCTGGAAGTTACTGAGGGGAACTGCTCCCTGTAGCACACTTAAACCAACCCACCCCCAACACAGGCGCTCTCCCCATCGTATGGAGGGGCAGCTGAGGCCCCCCGGGAGAGGGGTCGGGACTGGCCTCGGTCACCCAGGTGGGACTCTGCCCAATGGATGGGTCGGGGAGACTGAGGCTCCATCTGAAGGGGAGGTGAGTGCGCCTTGCTGACCTGAACCCGTGTGAATCGCTCCCAGCGGTCCAGGGACCCCCGCAGCAAGCCTTTGCCTCAGCCTCCCAAACGGGGGGCTCTTCTCTCACCTCCTGCACAGCCCGGCCCTCCACACCCCTCCTGGCCCATCTCCCTGTCCTTCTCCTGCGGCAGCCAGGCCCCTCAGCGGGGCTCAGCCACCTATAGGTCTAGGTGCCGGATTCCAGGCCCCGACCCAGTTTCTGCCCAAGGCTCAGAGAATGCCGGGCTCTGCACTGGCGTGGGCAGCCTGGGTTAGGGGTGAGAGGGGCAGGGCTTCTGGTGCGGCTCTGAGCCTCTGCAGCCCAAGCGCAGCCTTGCCCAGCCCTGTCCTGGGCACCGGGAGAGTGTGGCCCCTGGGGAGCAGGAGGTTCTGGAAGCTCTAACTCCAGGCCGCATGGTGGGAAGGTGCAGTGGGGACAAGAGGGCCCTCCGAGCCCTGCTCCTCTCACCTGGGCCCAACCGCAGGGCTGGCTGGAAATCTTTAAATTGGGATCCCACCAAAATCTTTTTCCTTTCTGTTTTTTCCCTCCTCTCCTGCCTTTATTTCAATCTTCTCCACCTCTTGGCTTGCCCTGCGTTTCCTCGCTCTTTGTCTACCCCTCTGCTTTGTGTCCCTTTCTTTAAAAAATCAAGCAAACTAGGAGTCAGTTCACTTTGACGTCACCACCCCCTCTCCGAAACCTCTCCCTCAGCTGCAAAGCTCTTAAGGCTTCCTTGATATTCCTGGGTATTCATTAGTCCAAGAGAAGGTGCTAAGGATAAAAACGATACAAACCGGTCCTGGAACAACCATCTCCTCTGGGCAGTCTGACCCTCTGTGGCTCAGAAATGGGAGGACACTGGGCGGGTCCAGAGATATTTTTGTGCCTCCTTCGGGAAAACACTCTTGGATCTAGCCTGTCCACAATGTACGGGAACCTTGTTACATACACCCCGACTGTGCCAGGGACGGGTCTGTTTACTGCTGTGCTGGGCCCCAGGGAGGCCATGGCGTTGAATGTGGACACTAGAGGCCAAGAGGCCAGGATGGGATCCCCGACTCCAACACACCCTAGCTGTCTGGCTCCAGGCAAAACCCTGAACCTCTCCGAAACTCAGTTTTCCCATCTGGCAAATGGGAGTAACCATCACCTCTAAGTCAGGATGCCCTTGAGAAGAGTCAATAAGAGAAATCACCTGAAGCCCTGGGCCAGTGCCTGGCTCACAGTCAGTGCTCCGTGAACGCCCACGGATATCAATCGCTGTGTTATTCATTGTAAGGTCCCCGGGGGCGGAGGATCCCGGGCACTCACAGCCGGTCTGTTTGTGCAAGAATGGATGATGCAAATGAGAACAGCACCAGGTGGGGGCCGATGCCAGCTCCCGGAGGAGGCTGAGCTGTAAACAGGCCCGCCACCAGCTGTCGGGACCCATCCAACTGTTTTGGAAGGGACGGGAGCATCTGCCTCATCCCTGTATTCTGCCCCCCTCCCGGACGTGCCCCCCCGCCTCGCCCCCGGCCTCCGCTGCAGAGGGCAGGGACTGTGGCTGCTAGGCTGGCCCCAGCTGCCTCTGCCTGGGCCCCAGAGCTGTCCCCACCCCTGCCTCACGCCCCTTGAGTTTTCCTTCCTTGAGGAAAGCCTTGCTGTCCTTCCTGTGTGGGGGGCTTGGCCTCTGGCCTGCCCCGTGTCTCCGTCACTTACCTGGCCTCCCTACTTGCGCCGCCTCTCTTCCCCCTCATTCCAGGCCATTCCCCTGGCTACTGAGGAGCTACCTGAAATCAGATCCCACCTGCACCCCCTTTGCTCAAAAACAATCGGAAAATATTCCATCCTCTTGCCTGCCCTGGTGGGAGCTGCGTCTCTCTCTGGCTTCCCTCTCCTCCCCGCCAGTTTTGTCCCCTTCGTGGCCCTTTGCTGTAGCCACTCTGCATTTCCCACCGACACCCCCGACCCACCCTGACGTGTCTGTCGCCCTTTGCCGGAGCGGCCCCTCTGCCTGGAGGTCCCTCTCCCTGTCCCTCTGCCTGGTGACATCCACCCAGCTTTTTAAAAGCTATCTCGTCCCTGGATATGTCCTCATGCTCATACACGCACACGCACACACGCTCACACGAGGTACTCTTGCATCTCGGCAATCCCACGGTGCTCTGTTAAATCTCATGGAACATCTCATTCTTTACATTGTGTCACAGTCTCTGTTTGCAGATTGGGCGTCCCCCCACCCCCCCGAGCCCCAAGCAGTTGCAGGTACAGCCCCTGGCAGCTGACTTCTATCACCCCACGAAACTGTGCACACAGAGGCACTCCCTAAATGCCACGGGACATCGATGCCCACGGGCATAAACATAGCTATCTGGCCACCTGACCTAAAAGCCTTTCTGAAAGCCGTCTGTCCCCCACAGATACTGCCCTAGGTCCACGGCACCCACAATAGCACCACTGATAATCCCATTCCATTTCCATGTTTAGAAGTGCACAGCAGAGTGATATTCTGAGTGAGCGTCCTCCAGCAGAATGCATAAGTGCATGCATAGGGCTGATTCTCTGTCCCCCAGGTCCAAAGTGAAAGTCCCCAGCATACTTTCTACACAAGAGACAGGAGAGAGAGACGCAAGCAAGGAGTCTTGATAATAAGGAGTCACCAACAAGCAATGCAGTGGTTAAGTCCCAGCCAAACAATCTTTCTTGAAGTCTGTGTAAGAAAGTCGAAAGCATGCATTACCTGTTAGGCTCTGAAACAGGGGCACACAATGCAGGGGTACTAAAAGGTGTTTTCTTGAGGGTGTCTTAATTCAGAACATGCTCCCTGAGTTTTCCTTCTGCCCTGGCCCTGAGCTCCTGGCCGCTCTGCCAGGCAGTTCTGAAACGCTTTCCTTTGAAGCAGGGAGTTTATTTCAGGCCCACCGCATGACCAGTGATGGCCAGCCAAACTATAAGATGTTGTGCATCTCAGATGTCCTATTTGAAGATCGCCCGGAGGAGGCCGCCCTGCCGCCTTCCGTCCCTCCACGGTGCGTCAATTACGGACCTCGCGGCAGAGAGCATCTCGGAGAGCTGGCCCTCACGTGACGTCGTCATTTGTGATCCTTGACATGGAGGCCATATATGGGTATGTTTCTGGAACTCCCCAGGAGGGAGCGAGAGAGAAGAGAGATAGGGAGGGTGAGAGACAGAGAGAGAGGGAAAAAGGGTGGGGAGCCAGAGCTGGGAGATTAGAAGACGGGGGGGGGGGGGGGGGACACTAGGGGACAGGAGAAGGGAGGGAAGTGCAAAAAGGTGATGGAGAGGAAGAAGGAAAGGAAGAGGTGCAGGAGGAGAGGGGAGAAGGCATACATGAGAAGAGAAAGAAGAATTGGGGAAAACAGAGAAGCAAGGGGAGAGGGACACTGAGATAATCCGGGGATGAAAAGGGGAGCGTGGAAGACAGAGGAGCAAGAGGGAGAGAGCAGCGGGGGACTCGGGGACAGAAGGGGGAGCAGAGGGGAAGGTGGGGGAGGCAGGGAGGCTGGGAAGAGGGCAGGGAGAAGGGTGGATGGAGGGAAGGCGGGGAGGCAGAAGATGAACAGGAGCAGAGAGAAGAGAGTGGAAGGGAAGGGTGTTTGGGTTTGGGGTAAGCGGGCTTGGCAAACACGGCTGAGCAGGCCCCAGGGGCAGAGCCTGCCTTGGAGGTTCAGGGATCCAGCTTCGGGCTGTCATGCATGGGGTGGGGCTGGGCTGCAAAAGGCAGGGGAACAAACAAGCAAACAAACAAACTAGTGCGCGCACCAGCCTTAGCAGCACAAAGCCGAGGGAACCCTTCTGCCAGCACACGGCCAGGGAAGAAAGCCCCTGTTTCTGGACTAGATCAAATTGCACAAGATGTCAGCATCCAGTGGCAGAGACAACATGCTCAGCCACAGGCACTGAGTATCCAGGATGCTCCTGGCACGCTGCCAGACACTTACATCCCCACCTGCTGGAGTGAGGGAGGGGGCTGGGAATGTCACTTGGTCTCTTCTTCTAAATGGAAAAAAAATTCCATTTCAAAGGCCCATTCCCCTTGGAGGATACTGGATTTACGACCCCCTAGCATGATTTCTTACAGAGTCAAAGGCAGGATGCCTTTACAGTCTCTTGGAACATTCCCCCTCAGTGAACATTCTAAATCTCAGTGAACGCAGGGTACCCTGGGTTCTGGTTGAAGTTCTGGGCGTCTGATCTGGTGCTGGGGACTGAAGGACACCGTCAGTCCCAGGCTGTCTCCCAGCTACTCGGCCCTGGCACCTGTATTGCCCCATCTGGGGCTGCCCCACCCCCCAGGCTACTATAGTTGGTGACCCCTCAAGGTTAGCTCATGCCCGGCCCCTCCCAGACCCCTGTGCCATGGTGGGGGGCGGGCGATGAGGGAAGGGCATCGAGGGGCCATCCAGTTCTCTTTACTGTTTGGGGGTTGTCCTCGGCAGGAGGAATTTCTAGTGGGTCCCGGGGAGTGCATCCCTGGGGTCCTGCTGCTTCCGTGGGCTCCCAGCCAGGGGTGGGGCACAGGTCCTTCTGCTCTCTCACTGTCCAGACCCCCTCCCCAGATGTGGCCTGGGAGGGGTGGGCCATGGGCAGGCACAGTGTCCCTTCTCAAGTGGACTTCTGCCTTACCTCTCCCTCCCAATCCAGACGAACCTCTCATAGTGGAGCGAGCTGGAGAAACTCACTCTCCAAATCCTGTTGCCTTGTGTCTTCACTCAGCTTTTGAAAATCCAGAGCCTAAATTGTGGGTAAAGAGTCACAGGGAACAGAAAGTGTGCTGGGGGTGGCCAGCAGGGGGAGGGGCTGGCTGGACACATTTCCACTAATAAATGGCATCATCGGTGGGAGGGGGAGCTGGAGTAACTGGGTGACGGGTAAGGAGGGCACGGATGAAATGAGCCCTGGGTGTTGCGTGCAACCACTGAATCCCTGACCTCTACCTCTGACACTAAGGAAACACTATATGTTAGCGAATTGAATGTAAATAAAATACAATTAAAAAAATAAATGGCATCACCCTGCTGTATTCATACAACCTTCCTGGCAGGCTGTCATCACCCCTGCTTCACAGATGAGGAAACTGAGGCTCAGGGGTTTGGGGAACTTGTCCATCATCCCACGATGTATAAGTAATTGTTTAGATCTGAACCACAGTTGCCTGACATAAAAAGCAGTGCTTTCAGCCACGGCTCTGCCAGCTGCCCCCCTGCCACCTCCCCCCATGCACCAGGGAATCCAAATATTGGGTCAGAACAAGGAACCCCACAAGGTTATGTAAGTCAATTGGTGAACGTTTGCTTTTTCCCTGGTCCTTATTCATCCCAGTTGGGAGGCTTGACGTTGCAGTAAGTCCACAAAGCCCAAGCCAAAGACAGGTTGGTCTGTCTGTTGACATCATAGGCAGCTCCCTCCAGAACAAACAGGCTGGGCTGACTCTACCCCAGAGATTCTTTTTTTTTTTTTTTTAAGATTTTATTTATTTATTTTTAAAGATTTTATTTATTTATTTGACAGAGAGAGACACAGCGAGAGAGGGAACATAAGCAGGGGGAGTGGGAGAGGGAGAAGCAGGCTTCCCGCCGAGCAGGGAGCCCGATGTGGGACTCGATCCCAGGATCCTGGGATCATGACCTGAGCCGAAGGCAGACACTTAACGACTGAGCCACCCAGGCGCCCAAGATTTTATTTATTTATTTGACAGAGACACAGCGAGAGAGGGAACACAAGCAGGGGGAGTGGGAGAGGGAGAAGCAGGCTCCCCGCGGAGCAGGGAGCCCAATGTGGGGCTCTCGATCCCAGAACCCTGGGATCATGACCTGAGCCAAAGGCAGATGCTTAATGACTGAGCCACCCAGGAGCCCTTACCCTATAGATTCTTTATTGTTATTATTATTATTATTATTTTTTTTGAAATTAGAGAGAGAGAGTAGGGGGGAGGAACAGAGGCAGAGGGAGAGAGAGAATCTTAAGCAGACTCTGTGCCCAGCATGGAGCCCGACGTGGGGCTCAATCTCATGACCCTGAGATCATGACCTGAGCTGAAATCAAGAGTCGGACGCTTAACCGACTGGGCCACCCAGGCGCCCCTCTACCGCAGACATCCTTATGAATTCATCTGAGTTGAGGCCTGAAGTTTTTATTAACACATTATATACACATGAAAAGTGCACACATGTGTACAGCTCAATGGAATTTCACAAACAGAAGACACCCAGCATTTGCATCAAAGAGAGGATATTAGCAGCATCCCGGAAACCCCCCATTTTGCACCCCTCCTCTGCCCCACCTTGACACCAGCACCCATCTCCTCCTGCCAAGGGTGGGTGACCACTCCCCTGATCTCTAACAGTAAAGGTTGTTCTGAATGTCATACGAATGGCATCACACCGGTGCCTTCTTTCATTCAGTGGTGTATTGTGAGTTTCGTCCATGTTCTGGGGTGTTCCTTCTCACAGCCATGCGATATTCCCTGCTGACTATACCACAGCTTATCTGTTCTACTGCTGGTGGGCATCTGGGCAGTTTGGGACAGTTAGGAATACAGGGCTATGAACACTCCAATACACGTCTTTTGGTGTATGCATGTCCCCATTTCTGTTGGGTATGCACCTCAGATGGGAGTCCCTGGGTCATGGGATGGGCTTGTGTTCAACTTTGGTAAAACTGTCAGCTTTCCATAGTTGTTGTACCAATTTGCATTCCCATCAGCCATGTATAAGAGTTCCAGTCGCTCCGACTTCTTTTGTATTATCCATTCTGATGGGCTTTGGTGACATCTTGTTGCAGCTTTAATTTGCATGTCCCTGATGACAAACGACACTGAGCATTGGAGAATCCCTGGCCTCTGTGATCTCTGGAGCCCTCCCAGGGTCTCCAACTTTGTTTAAGACCCCAGAGGTTGGCCTGTGGAACAGCCCTCCAGGGAGTGTTTTTATGAGGACAGAAAGGGGTAAAAAAGGGATGGGTAGATGCTGGAGCTGAAAGCAAACAACTGGTCAACCTGCAGGGAAGCAAGAAGAATGTGATCCTCAAAAACAAGCCCCCAGGGCTCACACATGGCACCAGGAAGCTTCTACTTTCTGCTCGTAAATAGAACCCAGCCTCCCTCCCTCTCTAGTCCCCTATCCTGTTTTATTTTTCTCTGTAACACTTACCACCCCCCCTTACTTATTGTAGATTTATGCCATTTGTTTATTGCCTATCTCTCCCATCTAGAATAGTCTTGCTGTTGTCAGTGCCTACAACGGTGCCTGGAGCATAGTCAATGCTCATTAAGTGTTGAATATCTGTGCTAACATTCAAGCCACACAGCTTCTAGGTCTGAGCTGGGGAGGGCTATAGCCTGGCCTGCCAGCCTCAGCCCGACTCTTGGCCACACACACACACACCTGGCCTATCTCTTCCAGTCTTCCCTCCTTTTTTATTTTCATCTGAATTCCCATAAATAGAGGTGTGCGTGCATGCGTGTGATGGAGAGGCAGTTAATAGAGCCCTACACCTAGCAGGGCCCAAAGAGGATGCCAACACAAGCACATTTTCCTATGACAGTGATACCTCTTCCAGGAAGGAGAGAGAGAGAGGCGGAGAGGAAGCGCCAGCTAAGCGGGGAGGAGGGAGCTGAGATGTGGGTCAGTGCCAAGTCCGGGGACAGCTCTGACCCAGCGATGAAATATCAACCACTAAAATAAGCACCCCTGTGGCCTTGGCATCCTGGCACCCAGCCCTGGCTGCCTCTTGATATTAGTTTATTTTGGTTTCAAGAGATGAAGGACAGACAAGAGTCCAGTCCTCACCCTGGACAGCATCCTGGATGGGGGAGGGCAGTGGACAGAGGGCAGATGGCAGGGGGGTGAAGTGGGGGGCCCACAAAGGCCGAGTCCTGGGAGGGACGAAGGTGCATCTATGGAAAGGGAAGAAGGGGATCAAGGAGAAGGCAGAGACAAATCCCAGCCTCTCTTCCTTTCTTTAAAGTGAGCACTGTGTCCTCTGATGTGTGGCTGACCGTGCTTTCCTCTGGAACAATCTGGACCCTCTCAACCGCCCAGCTCAGGGGGTCAAGGGAGAGAAGTCAGTCTTCCCATTTCTAGAGAGCAGAGTGGGGGCATGGCCCTCACCCCTCAGACTGGAGAAAGGGGCAGGCCAGCCTCATGCCCTGTCAACACCCTACATGTGGGGATGACACCCACTAGGAGGAGGGCCCCTAGGGACTGGCAAGGGGCTGCCTGTCCAGCCTTGTTCTCTCCAATGCCCCACGTGCATGTAAGGGGAGGAGTAGTTGGATCTTATAAGGGTTTCCATCAAAATGAGCCGATATGAGGTACAAGCCCAATCCTGGGCCATGGGGTTCTTGAAACCAGCTGGGGGCCTCCCTGAGCCATAACTGACTGCAGACAAGAGGGGCCTGGACAGAGCTACAGACAGAAAGACATGGCAGAGCCATGGGCTCAGCCAGCCTCCCCGCTCCCTGCTCTACCCTTGCCCAGGAGTGCAGAGTGAGGCCATCTGGCACCTCTCCTGGCTCTCGGCCCCTGAGGAAAGGCCCAGCTGCAGCAGAAACCCTGGAGTCCAGGCCCATCTGGGTGAGAGTTCTGACTTCCTCCAGTGGATGCCTTGCCCCTGGAGGGTGTCCTGGGCCTGGTAGGGACATGCTTGGCCAACCCTGTGCAGATGGTATCTTCCTTGTCGGGAGTTGCCACGCACGTGCAATCCCAGTGAGCGCCACGCCGTCCCGTTTCCAGCACGGGCACCGGGGTCGGATAATCCCCGCCTCTTCCTCCCTTGCTGCAGGACGCTGGCCACAGCCCCGCACCTCACTGAATCTGTTTCATCTTCAGAGAAAAATGGGAGTGACAACTCCTCTGTCCGATGGCTCTTAGGGGGTTTGATGAGATCCCAGGGCTCAAAGAGCCCACCTGGGGCTCAGCATTCAGAAGACACTCAGTCTTGGGACTTCTTCCTCCACACCTGCCACCTGCAGGGGCCTGTGTAGGAGGGAAGGGCATCTCCCACCGGTCAGGTGAGCTCAGGCAGCCAGTGAGCCTAGGGCTGATCCATCCTGGAGGCTGCTGGCCCTATCAGCTGGTCAGGCCTCTTGGCCCCCTCCAGAGCCTGATCTCACCATGTCTGAGTCACCCTTGGGAACTCAGAAACAAAGTTCAACCCAAGTTAACTGCTGGGAACAGGTTTTCTATGAACATCACTGTGTCCATCCATAGCAGGGCCCGGAGCTTCCTATTGCCCTTTGGTAGGAGAGAAAGGATCCTTGCATGCAGACCCTACCACCAGCCTCCTTCCCAGGGATGAGCCCCCGGCTGTGTCGGAGGCCGTAGGGCCGGCTGGACTCAGTAGCTGCTGGCTGGCCCCTCACCATCCGGCCAGAGCTGGGGCCGGTCGCGGACCCATTCGCTCTGTCACTGTGGTGAAGCGGGGGGACAGATGCCTCTCGAATGCAGTTGCTGGACCCGCCACTCTGGAGGCAGAGCTCACAGCGAGCACAGGGGCCGCTCCAGACACGCAGCTGTTTCGGATTTGGCAGCTGCAGGGCAGTGGACTGCTCCCAGGCTTTAGCTTTCCACCCAGCCCCGCTCCTGGGGGAATCCAAAGTGGCCGGTGATGCGACATCACAGAGGTGTCAGCCAGCGCCGCCACTCTGGGGACGGCCCTGGGTTTGCTCTGCTGAGGAGGGCCTGGGTTCTGGGTGTGATAGGGCAGGGGGTGGACCCGCCGTCCCAAGGGGAGAGTCAGCATCCCACTCCTACAGGTGGAGACCCCGAGACCCTCCCGGGACTTGCCTGAACTTGGTGACACGTCTGCCCACTAGCCTCTGTCCCACACAGAACTGCAAGAGCAGAGGAGCAAGGAATGTTGAAAGGGGAAGATCGTAGGAGCACATCTGCCCAGCATCCTCTTCTGAGGCAAGGGAACTGGAGCTGGAGAGCAGGAGGGGCCAGCAAGGGAAACCCACTCCCGCCTTCCCCGAAGCTTCCTCCCAAGCTTACGGTGGGACCTTAGCGGTTGATCGTCACATCGAGCTGCGGACCCTACCTCCCCAGTTGTTGGGCAAATGGGCAGGAAGCCCACCACACCAGAGGAAGATGAGCCCAGAAGGGGGGGCTGGAGCTCCTCAGGCCCACATTTAAGATGCCTGCTACCCCCTGGAGAATCCCAGAAATGCTCGGTGGGGAGGATGTGATTTACAACAGACCACAAGCTCCAGTGAGCGGCATGGGCAGTTTGGGGGTCAATGTCATTGTGCCTCATTGCTCCCACTCCAAGAGGTCAGGCTGGGGCCACTCCCAGCACAGGATCACTTGGGAGGTGACTACCCTGGATCTCCCTGTGGAGCCCAGTGGCCAGGAGTCCAGACTCTGAAGTCATCCGCCAGCTCTACCATGTGTTCGCTGTGTGACCTTGGACCACTTGCTTAACCTCTCTGAGCCTTGGCTTCCTGATATATAAAATGAAGGAAGAATGACATATCTCATAAGAAAGCATCTATATCTTCCTTAGAATAAAGACTTACAGATGTTAGTGGTTGTTATTAGCTTAAACTTCCTTATAGAGACAGAGGGGATGGTGGCTGGCAGGGAAACAGTACCTCTTCACTGGGGACAATTACCTCCCAGGGGACATTTGACAATCCCTGGAGACATTTTTAGTAGCCACCACTGAAGGGGGGTTGCTCCTGGCATCTAGTGGGTAGAGGCCGGGGATGCTTCCAAACATCTTACAAAGTATAAGCAAACAGACACCCTATAAAGCACAGAAGAGCCTCCCCAAAATAGAATTAACAGTCCAAATGTCCATGGAGCTGTGGTGGAGCAAGCCTGGCTTGCCATGGGAAAAAGGCCGGTGGGAAGAAAATGAGGTCTGCACTGAGCAGATGAGGGAAAGGGCAGGGGTCTCCCCTTAGCTCCTGGGGGTGGCTTTGGATTTCAGGGATAGCCACCATCAAGAAGGCCAGGTGTTTGGATTTCAAATGCCTTTGACTGTTACAGGAATGGCTCCTTGAACGGGCTCGTAAACCAGCCCTGAAGGTCACCGGCAGAGGGAAATGCAGTCGCGGTGTAAGCAAAGCAGAAGGAACAGCCTTGGTGATCATTATGACAGTTGGGGTTTCGCCACTTAGCAGGAAAGGGGGGCCCCAGGTGGGTCTCAGCTCTGCTGGGCCAGACTCCTGCTGGTGGCTGGTGCATGCAAACACGCGCATGCAGGTGCATACCACACCCACACAGAGCTCACATTCTCTAAGTGAAGAAAAGAGGTGCATTTAACCCACCAGCTGGCATGATAGTTGGTGAATAACTAGTCTTATGAAAATATTAAATAGCTATTGAAGTCTCCTGTTTTCTAGAAATATGGCTCTCTGTGCTTTCATAGTGCGTGTGTGTGTGAGCACATGTGGGTCGAAGGCACCTGTCACATTGAAGTGAGCTTGGACCTAGCCACCAGCATGCTGGTCTTGGCCCTTCTGGAAAGTTCTGTGCGACCCTATGCAAATCTTTCCCCTCTCTGGAGCCCTAAATGGAGCAGAGGCGCTGTTAAGAATACAGACCCTTCCAAACTCTTGAGTGTTGGTGAAACCAGAATGAGCAGCTATAGGTCGGTGCACACATGCATGTTTGTTCTCCGAGATCAGGAATCCTACTTGTCATTTGGAATTCAAATCGAGCCTACCTATGTATTTTCAAAACAGAAATAAAAAATGGGATAAGAATGATTTTGGAAGCGTCTCTGAACCTGGGATTCAACCTCTAATCATATGTAATTTCCAAATAATGGCTGTTGGCCAGAATTCAGTCAATGTGCTTGCTGTTGATTTTTGTAGATGAAGACCCTCTCACACCCACGCACACTCACCGTGTTGCTTGTGACCGAGGGAGGCTGGTTCCACACACCCCCCCAGACTCCCGGGGACCCCTGGTGTGAGCGGGCACTGGGAAGGAGGGCGTGATGTGTCTCACACCCCGGGGAGGGGGGATGTGACTGTCCCCATTTTACTGCTAAGGAGATGGAGGCTCAGAGACTGAGATGCATTTCCCAAATTCGCTCAGTTAGTACAGAGTTCAGATTTTTAAAATTCCTTTCTCGCTCGCTCTGTGCTTTCCCTTTGTCCCTTACTTCCCAGTTTTCCTGGTGCCACTGACGCCGGCCAGCATCGGCCCCAAACTGCACTGTCATAGCTCCTGGCCTGGTGGCTGAAGAGCGTGTGACCCGGGCACACACCCTTGCCCGCCGCGGCCAGGGCTCTGCTCGGGGGTGGGGGCGGCCGGCCCGCAGCTACAAGGCGCTGCCAGCCGCCGGGCTCCTGGGAGGGGAGCTGACTCTTCTGTCCATGCAGGGCCTGTTCTGTGGCCCCTCAGTCCTCGGCCTTCCCTCGGGGCCCCTGGGCCTGTATTTCCCAGCAGCACCGGGCCGACAGGAGCAGGTGTCTGCTCTGCAGTGTGACCCAGGAGAGAACCCTCTCCCGTGCCCATGGCCCGGGCCGTCCGGGGCCCGTCTGGCTGAGGGCTGCCGCCTCCCCCGGGGGAAAGGTGGGTCCTGGGAGAATCTAAACAGGCCCAGCTTCATGCCTGTTGCCTCCAGGCCCCGCGACCAGCCCCACACACCTCCCTCAGCCCCTCTTCTCACTTGATGCCCCCACCGGCGCTCTACCTGTCTGCACGTTCGGGCCCTTGGACCCTCTTGGACTTGAATGCCCGTTCCCTCTGGCCCTCGGCCAGGCTCCGCGGAGCAGGGGCGCGGGGCGGGGCGGGTGGTGCTCCCGCTGTGTGTCTTGTACACGAGGCAGCTGATTTCCCCGGCTCGGAGCAGGCCCTTCTCAGCTGTTGGTCCGGAGTCACAACGAGCACCTTCCTCGTGGGGCTGGTTTAAGGCTGACATGAGTAACTCCAAGAAAAGTCTAGGGCAGTGGCTGCCTGAGGCAAGTGCTCAGTAACTGTGATTCCGATTTCCATCCTCAAGGCACAAATTAAAGGCCACGAGCCCTACTAAGAGCCAGAAGCAGTGTCAGCTGCTGGGATGTACGAGCCCTACCTGTCGGGAGGTACAGCCCCAAACAGAGAGAGGAGGGGGGCAGGGGGCAGAGAGGAGTGAGAGGAGAGGTGGGGGCAGCAAGGAGGGGTGGAAGGAAGGATAGGGTCAGGGAGGAGGGGTGGAAGGGGGAGTAGAGGCAGGGAGGAGGAGTGGGAGGAGGGATGGATCAGGGAGGAGGGGTGGGGGAGGGGTGGGGAAGGCCTTCCAGCAAAGGGGATGCCCTTCGCCCCGAGTCCTGGCAGAAGAAGCGTGTGTGGGTGACACAGGTGGGTGCGGGGCAGCTCAGGCAGAGGGCACAGCAGGAGTCAAGGTCCGAGGCACTGAAGCCGGTGGCCCCCTTGGCAAGCACGGGAGATGGGCATGGCCAGGGTGCAGGCTGTGGGGAAGGGCGGACGTGGGCTCGAGGAATTGGCGGGGCCGGATCAGGAGAGCCTTGTGAGTCATGCCAAGGGCTTGGACTTCATGGGGGACGGGGGAGAGACAAGGGGAAGTGGTGGTTTGGGATTTGGTTTGGGGGGTTTTTTTGGCCTACAGAAGACGGACCTTCTCGCAGGCTCATATATCAGCCCAAGGTCAGCATGCCAGGGTGACGGGTAGCTGCGCCTCTCAGTCAGTGACTGGGTTCCCAGGTTGCCAGCCATTCCTTAACGCCTGTCACCGTCCGTCCATCCGTCCGTCCACATGTCTGAGGTGGGGTTGCCACAGACTGCAGAGTTCTGCAGGCTGGGAAGACCAAGATCCCGGTGCCGGCCGCCCCACGTCTATGCGGACCCCACTCCTAGCTTGTAGACGGCTGCCGCCTCGGTTTATCCTCCCTCGACAAGAGCAGCACGGGGAGGTTTTTAAGCAGTTCAGAATTAGTGTCTTTTCTTTCATTTCTACAGCCTAGTGCAAGGTGCAGGGGCTGGGGTGGGGCCCAAGGAGGGAGGGAGAGAGGGAGAGAGAGAGAGAGAGAGAGAGAGAGAGAGAGAGAGAGAGAGAGGGGAGAGGGGGGAAAGGGGGAGGGAGCCAGCTGTCTTTGTTGAGAAATCCTTGGATAAAAGCGTGGGGTAGACGTGACTCCCATCTCATTTGGGGGCCTTCAGAGGAGGCGGAGGACCTCTGCAAGACAGAGTGAAGAATTTGGGCCCAGGGAGGAGGGCAGTGGGAGCAGGCGGTGCGGAGGGCCAGCCCTGCGCAGGTGACCACCCGTCCGCCTGCACTTCCCAGGGCGGCCAGCCGGGCTCCCGGATGGTGGCTGCTATAGGGGTGGGGAGAGCAGGGGGCTTGGACAGCGGGAGAGCACAGGCATCTTAGGGGAGAGTTTGGATGCAAGGGTCCCGAGAACCTGAGGAGCTTGCAGCCAATCACGGCGACGCCATGCTGGTGAGAGGCCCCCGCGGACATCTGGCCACCAGTGCTTGGCCTTCACTCTGCGCCTCTTGCCTGACTCGTAACAGAGCCTCTTAACGGAGGATTGGGGCCTGTGTGCAGTATCTGCAACTCTGTCCCTGTCCTCGCCCATCTTGGCAAGGAGTGTCCTCTGCACACATCATCAAGGGGACAGAGCCCAAGGGAGATGAAGAAACCCCGGTTTCCTTTTCTAGACTGAGCTGGCTCCCTCCTTTGCTGTCAGGTCCTGCCCTGCCCGTCTGTGCCCAGCTCCATGCCTGGCAGGCTGACGGAGCTTTGCCCAAGTGTCCTCGCCCTCTGGCTTTTGACTGAGTCCAGCCAACGGGAGGCCAGGTGGGCAGGACCCAGGGAAAGGGGGCAGGGTATTTATTTCTCCAGTCCCTCCTCTGCTTGGCACCATGGTTCCGACAGGGACTCCATCTGCCATGGCCGCGGCACCTGTCGGGCCAGACTCCGGATGCCTCACTCTGTCTTGGCGCCCTTGACCCCGTCCCCACCTCTACCAGTTCATTACTTCTCTTTATTTACCTTACACATGTGCCTGTGGTGTTTTGCAGCTGGGGTCATCAGATAAAATGTAGGATGCCTGGTTCCCTTTGAATTTCAGATAAGTAACACATACTTTTTTTTTTTTTAAGATTTTATTTATTTATTTATTTGAGACAGAGAGAATGAGAGAGAGAGAGCACATGAGAGGGGGGAGGGTCAGAGGCAGAAGCAGGCTCCCTGCCGAGCAGGGAGTCCAATGCGGAACCCGATCCCGGGACTCCAGGATTATGACCTGAGCCGAAGGCAGTCGCTTAACCAACTGAGCCACCCAGGCGCCCCAGTAACACATACTTTTAGTATAAGTATATTCTAAATATGGCATGGGACATGCTTAACGTTAAACAATTCCTTGCTGTTTATCTGAAATTCATATCCAACTGTACAGCCTGTCTTTTTCTTTCCAAATCTGACAATCCTACCTGCAGGGCCCTTGACTGATACATTAACGTGTCCCTCGGGTCATGGAGCATTTCCAGCTACCCAAGTAGAGGAATAGGTGGGTTTGAACCCCTAACACCCTGCCATGCAGAGACAGGATTAGGGGCTGCTTCTTTCTCAAGTTGGGACAGTGGAAGCCTGCCCTGCCCTGCCCTGGGGACCAGAAGGTTACCTAAAGATGAGACAGACCCAGATATCTCCCCACTTGCTGGCATCACCGCCTAAAATGTCCCCAGGAGGACAGGCAGAAGCATCCAGGTCCTTGGATGCTTTGAGACCACAGCAGAGCTCCTCCCCGGCTGGCAACCAGGACAAGGACATTTGGAGAGAGAGAGGGCATTAGAAAGATCTGGAGTCCTCCTGTGAACTTTAACTGGGTGTGGAGTCAGATTGAATGCCCTTTCTCTCACTCCTTAGCCATGTGATTCTGGGCCTCAGCTTCCTCATCCATAACATGGGACGGTGATTCCTAGAGGGCAATCTGCAGTGAGATTAAATTAAGGACTGCTCAGGGCACTCACACAGTGAGAAACAGGGTCAGGACTAAATCGAGGTCTGCCCCCTTCCCGACGCCCAACCTCTCATCCTCTGAATTAGGAAATAGTTTTTGCTGTAACAAATCCCAAAACATACCATGGCTCAAACACAATAGTGTGTTTCTCGCTCCTGAAAATCTACACGCAGCTGCTATTCTTCATCAGCACAGGGCTCTCCGCCCGGAGGTGACTCAGGGACCCAGGCTACGTCTGTGGGTGGCTCCACCATCGTGTGTGGGCACGGAGGTACAAGCAGAGAGAGAGCAAGAAAGATGACACACAGAACATTCTCTCAGCCCGGCCTGGAAGTGCTAGACACTCCTCACGTTATATTGGCTAGCTCGTGGTCCCCTGGCCACTTGTAATTTCCGACAGGCTGGGAAATTCAGCGAAGGGCATGTTCTGGGGCCGATCAGCACTGTGGGCAGCGGAAGCTGAAGCCTGCAGGGGACTCTGGGAGCCAGTGTGGGACCAGAGCCTCAGAGTCGTCCTGTAACAGGAGGCTGAGTGGGGTGTGTATAGTCCTCGCATCGGTTGGCGGGTGAGGGCTGGTGATTCCCTGGCACTTCTGGCCTCTAACGTGGCAAAGGATGCTTGAGTGAGGCATGCAGGTGCTCGCAGGTGCAATGCTGAAGGTGGGCACTGAGTAGTCAGGGTGGGGGACCCAAGAGGGGCACCCACAGTGTCTGTTATATGCCGCGAGTTTGCAAGAGATGCTCAATTTCCTCTCAAATGGCCCCTTGAAGGGACAGGCAGGGGTCAGCTCCCAACCTGCAGCGGTGTCCATCCCCTGCGCCCTGGTCCCATGGCTCCCAGAAGTGGGGCCAGAGAGCCTGGAGGCAGCTGTGTGGCCAAGGGGTGAGCACTGGACTCGGAGTCCACTGACCCACTTTGGAACCCAGCTCTGCTGCTTACTGGCTCGAGACCTTGGGCAAGGATGTCTTCTCTTCTAATTCCAGTCCATTCTCTGGTCACTGAATGACACTGGGAGCCCACCGAGTATGTGACCTTGAGTGTGCTGGGCCCTGAGGACACCGCGGAGGACACAGGCATTCCAGCCCTCCGGGGCTCACGGGCACTTACAGCTCTGTGCCGCAGGTGCTTTTCAGGAAAACAGGTGAGGGGGAGGGAGTCCGAAAAGCAGAGAGTACTCCCAGTCCCTCCTTGGAGAGCAAGTTCTGTTCCTCGGCAACAGAGCTTCTCCCCAGCCCCTTGCCTGTTCCTGGAAGGGCGTGCATTCCAGCGAGCTCCCTATGCCGGAGGCGCCCACAGGTTCCCCCTGTAAAATGGGTGTGCTCACTGTTCCTCGGCTGGGACTCTGGCGAGGGGAGAGAGCGGGAGGCCTCCGTATTTTGCAGGGCCTGCTGCAAGATGAAAATGCAAGCCCCTTGTTCAGAGATCATCAAGACTTCCAAGGCGGCAACGGCAGAGCACGAGACTCAGCTTTCCTGAGTATGGGATGCTGTGGGCCTGCACCTCCGTGAGATCTTGCTGCGAAAAAGATTTTGTAAACTGTGAAGGACAGAGCCTGTGGGAGAGGCGGTGATCAACTGAGGACAGAGGGAGTCTGAACGGGGCAAATGGTACCCACCCTAAATCCAAGCCCGATCCTTTGGCCAGAGGCACTGAGTCAGACTGTCCGTCCTCAAAAAGGACCAGCTGGTCCTCTGACCTTGGCCAAGGCCAGCCACCCTGTTCCCAGGTCAGAGGGGTTGGCAAACCTCAGGACCGGGAGGCACAGATTGTCCGAGAATTGCAGGCTGCGTTCGGTGATGCCCAAGGACGCCCTACTGGGAAGGCCTCTCAGGGCCTGAGGACCAGCTGCCCAGCCCCGCACCACGCCCCACTCAGGGAAAATGCTGCTCACAGTGTGGTGCTACCGTACATCCAGAAGCCACTGGTGCCCCCAGCATGCTCAGCGGGGTTCATAGATGGCCCTCCTAGGAAGCCCGTGGGATTGCATCTGGAAACACTCTCCTGGCTTTGGGATGCTTAGAATCTAAAGGTCGAGTGATGGCCTTGAAATCCACATTGACCTTGCTCCTCACGCCTGGGAAGTCCCGAAAGCCTCTACAATGTTTCGGGAAGTCCCGAAAGTCTCTTACAGTGTTTCCTGTCCCTGTCCAGATGTCGGGGTTCTTGGGGTCCCCTAAGGCTGAACTCAAGGCCCAGGCTCTTCTCTGCAGCTGCTGGGGAAGAATCTGCTTCCAGGCTTGTTCAGATTGCTGGTGGAGTCAGGTCCTGGCAGACGCAGGACTGAGGTCCCCGTCTGCTTGTCGCCAGTCAGCTGGGGACTGTTTTGGGCTCCCCCGTCTTTGCTCCATGACCCCTCCATCTCAGCCAGTGAGAACCTCCCTCACCTTGAATCTCTCTCCCATGGGAAATCTCTCAGGATCACTCTTCCCCTACCGGCGAAAGAAGATTTCCAGGGCTCCTGCCATTAGATCAGACCCCCCGAGGGGCCTCCCCTGTCTCAGGCCCACTGATCAAAGCCTTAGTTACATCTGCAAAGTCATGGGTGGGCCTGCCCATCATAGTCCCCGGCACTGGGCTGGGGGGTCAGAGCAGGATCTGGTCTCCCCTCCCACTCCCCCTCACCCTGTCCCCCTTCTTCCTTGTTTTCAGGATGCAGCACTGTTCTGGTCCTCCTCGCCTCTCGCTGCTGCCCCTGCTTGGTCTCTTTCACCGTGTTCACCCAACACCATCAAGACTCCCTTAAAAAAGGATAATAAAAAAAGTGCTGGGTCCAGGCCACCCAGGGAGCTGGCAGAAGCCACCCCAGCCAGGGACACTCAGCACCCCCACTCCAAGGCTGCTCATGTCCCAGAGGCTTGGGGCCCCAACCTCCTCTGAGCTCAGCATATGGTCAGGTCACCCCCGGGGGGACTATGGAAAGTGCTGAGTCTTGTCCACGGGGAGGGTCAGCTCTCACAGCTAGGGGTGAAGATGGGGTAGGTGACCCAAACAGACTGGCCCTTTTGCCAGCTTGGCTGAGAGCATTCAAGAGAGGGCCTGGCCTTCACTAGAAATGTCTTCGGACCCGGAGGCTGTGGGCCGGGCACTGGGCAGAGTAATAGGAATAGGATCGGCTGATTTTTGAGCACTATGTGCCAGGTGTTAAGTCTACGTGTTTACCAGCTAACTTAGTTCCCACAGGTACTTATGAGGGAGGTACTATCATTAACCCCATTTTACAGAGGAAGAAACTGAGGCTCAACGAAGTTAAGGGACTCGCCCAAGGCCAGACAACTCATGTGTAGAGCAGAGCTGCCAAGGGACATCACGTCTGCCTTCAGTGTCCCTGCCACACCAAAACAGGCTCAATCAGTCTGTGCTCCTATGTTAATCACGTGGTGGTGAGAGCCAGAGACTGTGTGGCGGGCGGTTGAACCAGGACTAAAGGAAGGACATTGTGGGAGATACATCCGTACTCTGCGTAAGGAATGGCAGATGTTCTAGCGGTCGGAGTGGCCCAGAGGTGGACAAGACTACTTTGGGAGGGGATGAGCCGCCTGTCATTGGATATATGCAAGCGAAGAGGCCACTCATTTTCTGAGCCTCTGCTAATAACAGACCCTATACTGAGCACCTTACACTCAGCCGTCTTTAGACCCTAATAGCTGCATCACATAGGCATTGCTGTCCCCGTTTGCAGATGAGGAAAGCAAGGCTCGAGGACATTACGTGACTCCTTGAGGGCTCTGCAGAGGGTTAGTGGGGAGGGGTGACTCACACGCAGAGCCGTGTATCTCCAGAGCTCTGCCTGCACCCACACGTCTCCTGAGCGCCCGCTGGGTGTCCAGTACTATTCTCCTAGACACTGAGACTCCAATGGGGGACACTTTCATACCAGGCCTGGCCGTCATGGAGATCACACTCCAGGAAGACGATCCAGAGTAATGAGAACTAAAATCCAACTCAACGAGAGTGAGGGGAGACCAGGGTTGTTCGACATGGTCAGGGAAGTTCACTCTCAGATGGTGGCATCTGAGCTAGCCTGAAAGGCAGGGAGGAGAGAGCACCATGAAGGGCTAGGAGAACAGTGCTCTGGGCAGAGGGAATCACAGGTGCAAAGGCCCTGGGGTGGGTCAGGGGAAGACTAAGACTAATGTGGGAGTAATGGCCACTGTGGACCATTTAGGATCTGGTCAGCCAGGGTTTGAACTTCATTTGTAGTTACTGGGGGATTTTTTTTTAAAGATGTATTTATTTATTTTAGAGAGAGTGGAGGGAGAGGGGCAGAGGGAGAGGGAAACCTTAGGCAGACTCCATGCTGAGCGTGGGGTCAAACTCGGGGCTTGACCCCACAACCCTGAGATCATGACCCGAGTCGAACCCAAGCAAGAGCCAGATGCTTAACCACCTGCGCCACCCAGGCACCCCTGGCGGATTTTATAAACAGTGGGGTACTACAGCCAACTCATGGCAGCTCATGAGAATCACTTGTTAAATCTTCAGGACTCTTGCAAGCAGGACCGTAAACTATTAGTAGCTTGAAATCAGCCATGGTGGAGTGGTTATGCCATGGAAATCCTGGCTTTGCCCCCTGGGCAGCTGACGGTCAAACTTTTACCTGCATAGCACTGGTTTTGGGCAGAGAAATGGGGAGGTTAGGTTTGCTTTCGAAGGAGAGCCCTCTGCTGGGTGGAGAATGGCCTGCTGGGGACAGAGCAGCAGGAGGGCCAGCAAGGAAGGCCGTTGTGTTGGCCCACGTTGGAGAGAGGAGGATTTGGACCAGGGTGGGCCAGTGAATGGATTTGTGGGAGAGGTGTGATACGAGTCTAGGTCTGTGGGCCCCTAAGTCCATTCTGTCCCCTGCACCCCAGTGTTTCCCCATGTTGCCATGAAAATTCTTGCTGGGGACTGAGAGGAAAGGTTAATGCCATCCCTGGCTGCCCTCATTCAGCCCTAGGTGCGGCAGGTCAGGGCAGCCCCTTCCCACGCCTCTTCTCAGGAGGGCGGTTCCTCCCAGATGCAGCAGGTGGGAGTGAGGGGAGCCAAGCTGTTACCATCATAGACGTCGGACGGTCCAGCCCCCACTGGGTCCCCCCAGGAGGACCCAGTCTTCAGAGAGCTGCCCCAAAGATGGTCTCAGAGAGTCTCAGGACCTGCTGGGGTAAATCCCCCGCTCTCGGACCTGAACCCTGTCCGGGTGCAGGGTAGGGAGGAGGGCAGAAGCTGGGCTGGGGGCCTCAGAAGAAGAGCCATCATCGAACTGCTTCCTGGGCCCTGGGCGACTCTGGTTCTCTGCCTTCTCAGTCCCTCGGGTGGGAGGCAGGGGATAGAAACAGAGCTCTGAGATCCTAGCTCAGTAAGGGGGTGGGACGCTAAGCAGTGCCGGGTCTTGGCAAAATTCAGGCAGAATTATTAGGCCATGCTTGTCTTCCTTGCACCCACCCCCACCCAGAGCCACACCCCCACCCCCCACCCCTGCTTACAGCCACACCCAGGCTTCACACACACTGCGCCCCTTCCCTGAAGTCACTCTGCCAGCCAACCCCAGCAGCGAGGCTCTTAACAAGGGTCCTGTGCTAGGGGTCACCACCACTGTAACCCAAAGGGAGTGAGGACGGAGGGCCAGGAATCAAGACTAAGGCTGATTGAACACCTATGTGCCAGGTGCTTGCTGTTCTCAGAGTTACGGTGGTAGAAAAGTTTGCCCTCATCTCCTGCCCCTAAAATAAGGCCTACAAATTTCATTCATAGCCTTCTAGACTTTCTTCTATGCATGCACGCACACAGACACACAGAGACACACAGAGACACACACACACAGATTTTTTTTTTTACAAAAATGAGATGAAGCTAAGCGTTCTATGTAGATTATGTCATTTCATTCTAGGTACTGTAATTATCTCCACTTTACATTTATCTACTTTTTTAAAAAGATTTTATTTATTTATTTTGAGAGAGAGAGTGAGTGCATGACACGGGGGTGGGGGAGGGACAGAGGGAGAGGGAGAGAGAGAATCTCAAGCAGGTTCCATGCTGAGTGCAGAGGCTGACATGAGGCTCAATCTCAGGACACTGAGATCACGACCTGAGCTGAAATCAAGAGTCAGATGCTCAACCGACTGAGCTGCCCAGGAGCCTGTTAGTTTCTGAAGCTCAGAGAGGTTATGTACTTTTCCTAAGGTCACACAGGTGGTAGCCCTGCTTGGCTGCACAGCCTCACTCTGCATCCTGAGCATCACCTATGGCTGGCCAAGGGCTGGTCTTGTCCCTCTTGGGGACATTTGGGGCTGCAGGGCAGGCAGGGTTGGAATTCTGGGCCAAAGGCCTTATCTGGCCATCCCTTTGCTGCACTGGGAGACGCAAGCCCTGGGGTCAAATTCCAGCCCCGGGAGTCCTTGTTAAAGCTTAAAAAAATGGGGTTCTATTGCCATTTAACTGTGTCTCTGCCCTTGAAGCGTACCCCCAGGTCCCAAGGTTCCCAGCTCTCTGCAACAGATAGCCTTGTCTTGGATTTACCTCCCCCACAGCCCAGGGGAGAGAGGAGATGGGGGGTCTGAGACCTGGCCCCTCACCAGGTGCATCCCTCTGCCTTTCTCCACCTGGATCTTCTTTTGTGGTCTAAAGTTCCTGGCAGCCTCCAATGCTTCCCCTAATCAGGAAAGGGTGGGGTCTACAGCCTGCTGGGTGAGGGTAGGGTTGGGAGGAGAAGAGGAAGAGCCAGAGCCCAGCAGAGGCTCTGAGGTGGACTAGGGGGTGGAGTTTGGAAAGGAGCAAGGGTAGAGTTAACAGGTTCTGGAATCTCTAGGCATGAGGTCAAATCCCTGCAGGGCAGCTATGCACCCGGCCCGCGCTCAGAAGAGCCCATAACTGGTTTTGTGTCCCACCACTGCTGTCTTGAAATTCTTAATTTTTTAAATCAGGAGCCCATCACTTTCAGGTCGCACTAGGCTCCACGAATTATGGAGCCCATCCTGCTACCAGTTATTAGCCAGGTGCCTTGGCAAGTTCCTTTGCCCCATAGACCCTCATTGTCCTCCTCTGCAAAATGGAGCCATGCTTCCACGACCTTGGAGGAGCTTTTTGAGAAGTAAATGAGAGACTCCAGGCAGAGCGCCAGGCAGCAGTAAATCCAAAATAGCTGTCAATCCCGGGTAATCATGGCAGAATCGCTCTTTAGGGCCTGGTAGGGAGAAATATTCCCAGAGCTGCCGCAGTCTGTCTCCCAGCCTTGTGTGGGTGTGGGACACTTGAGGCCCAAAATAAAATCCTTACTGGGAAGTAAATTGTTCCATCTTCCCCACAACCCCCTGCTGCCTGTGACCATACTGGGTCCAGTCGTTTAGGGCCCTAAATGAGAGGGAGATGCGGTCCTAGGGTTTTTGAGCCCCGGGGAGAGAGGAGGTCTGGCCAGGCTGTTCCTGCATCTGCTTAGGGCCGGGGGGAGGGACAGGCATCTGCCCTTGACAGGTGAAGATGCAACGCCCAGAGGCACTAATGGGGTCTCTCTGGGAGCAGTCCCCCTCACCCTTTTAGAGTTGTAACTGTAAAGAATATCTGGGTGACATTTAAAATATGTCCTATGTCCTGGCTTGTGGGATCCCCACTGGATCAGTATCCAAGTCCCAGCAACCCAACCTCCCAGACTTTCTAGATTAACAGCTCAGCTCAACAATTTCCCAACAGCGAGGACTTGGGCAAGTTTCTCTCTGGGCCTCAGTTTCCCCACTGTGAAAGAACAGCTCTGACCTCGTGGCATGCCACATGACATTAGAAGTGTCCTGACAAATGTTTGGCTCACCTCCACTCTGAGCCCCAGGGCACGCTCCAAAATGCCAGTCTGACCAGGCCACTCCTTCAGCTGGGACCCTCCAGCGGCTTGTTGTCTTCAGGATGAAGCCCAAGTTCCCCGGGCTTCCCTGAGCCTCCGTGTGCTGAGCACTTGCTCAGCCTCCATTGCCCAGCCTCCAGCCAAAGGGCCTGGGATTTGCTCTGGGAAACTTCCAGCCCCCAAAGCAGCGCCTATGATGTGACTGTCAGTCTAAGCCAAGGGGCGGGCACATGACCAGGCTCAGCCAACTGGGTGCCTTCTCTAAGGACCTTGATTCTTGGGGATGGAGGGGCTGATGGCAAGGTGTAGGGGAGGGTTCATCTGGGGAGGTATCCCCCTGAGTTCCTGCTGCCTGGATCTCCAGGGCTGCCCTGAGCCTTAGGTTCCCCAGGCCTGGGTCTTTAGCTCTTCTGATTCTGTGGCCTCCCTCCTATCTTCCACAGATGCTGTTGTTGCCCAGAGCAGCCTGTTAGTTTCTGTTGCAGGCAGCTGGAGAGCCCGGTCCATACACCCTGGTGCCTGCTGATGGCTTCTCCAGCGGCAGCCACACCACCCCCTCCCCGACCTTCACCTCTAAGCATCTGCCTATAGCTCCCACGGGCCACGGATGCTATTTTGTGCCTCTGAACCTTGATCCCACCTGTTTCTTCTGCCGGGAATACGCTTCCCACCTTACTTCCTGGCTCCTTCTTATCCTCAGGAACCACCTCAGACATTGTCAACTCTGCAGGGGACTTCTTCCAGCCCTCCTCCCACCCTCCCAGCAACCCCCCAGGCCGGTTCTGACTCTCTGGGCAACGCTGAACCCCAGACATCTGTGTGTACCAGCATTCCCCATGCATGAACCCAAGGCCAGAACCTTCATGTCTCAGTTGGTGCTCATCAGATGTTTGAGAGGCTCTAGAACCACGGAGGGCAGACAGAGGCAGCTCCCTTGAGACCTGCTCAGGGACTCCTGGGCAGGCAGGGACTGACTCCATGGCCTGCTGATGTGTGTGTCCCAGGAGAGGCCCCAATCCCTGCCCCTGCCCAGGGGCTCTGACTGAATGGGGGCCTTTGTTGGGGAAGGCCTGGACGGCTAGTTGGGGTATCAGGGATGGGCACCGGGCCCAGCCCCCCCAAATGCCACAGGCCCAGCAGCCCCAACCGCAGGCACCAGGGCCAAGCCAGAAGGCAGGGGCAGGTCCCAGGTTGAGGGCCTGAAGCCTCCTTCACCTTGCCCCCTCCCCTGCCCTGGGTCAGGTGTGGTTCTGAGCCACAAGCAGAGCTGAGCCTTATTGGGTTGTTGAGCGCCCTCGCTAGGGAAGGGCTCGAGCTACAGCCACCCACAATCAGGTAGAAGGAGGTAAAAGGGAGAGTCCTGGGACACGCCAGTGGGATCGCGGGAGCGCACAAAGTGGGGCCTGAAGAATGACCTCTACCTTGCCTATAGTTGACCAGCCTGAGAGAAGGGACAAAAAATTGAGACACCCCCCCCCGGGGTCACCGATGCCTCTCCCCCTTGTCCTTGGGAACTGAACCAGGGAGGCGGGGGTAGGCCACGGAGAAGGTGGCCCTCCATTCACAGGTGGATCCTGCAATGGACACATCATAGGACAGAGGCCAGCATTATGATGTCACGGCCCGGCGGCAATGGCTTTGAGCTCCTGGAGCTGTGAATGAGTCACCTGGGCCCCCTCCTCCTTCCCTATGCTCATGTCCAGTGTCTGATGCTCAGGGCTGGAGAGACTGACCACGCAACCTCTCCCCTTCTCTCCCTGCTCCACCCCTATGCTGTGGCTGGCCCAGCAGATGGCCAATGAATGGCAGGCTTAGGGAGACTTTCTTCTCCTTTGGGCCATAACCGGGAACCAGACTTAGGCAAATGGTCCAGAGCTCTTTGCCAGGCCGTGTGGAAACTACCTGTTAACTAGGCCACCTTCCCAGCCTGACCATGAACTCATTCAAAGTGTCTGCCTCAGCCTCCATGCTCCTTTTTTTTTTTTTTTTAAAGATTTTATTTATTTATTTGACAGAGAGAGACACAGCGAGAGAGGGAACACAAGCAGGGGGAGTGGGAGAGGGAGAAGCAGGCTTCCCGCAGAGGAGAGAGCCCGATATGGGACTCGATCCCAGGACCCTGGGACCATGACCTGAGCCGAAGGCAGTTGCTTAACAACTGAGCCACCCAGGCGCCCCTCCATGCTCCTTTGATGAGCTCTCTACACGCTCAGAGTATGTGATGTCACTGAATGCAGAAATGGGTGGAGGGCTGGTGGGTAGGATAGGCCACCAAGGTGTCCCCACCCCATGCACACTGCTTTCTGAGCCAGCCCCTAGCCCTGACCCTGGGGCTGTCTCCTGAATGCTGTGAGAAACCAGCACCTATTAGAAGACCGCAGACATTGGCTTCAGTGAGCCTCAAGTCCAGATTCAGTCCTGCTGTGTGTCCCTGAGCTGGTCACAGTCCCCCTCTGAGCCTCTGTTTCCTTTTCCACGAACTGGGAACGTGACCTGGCTTCCGGGGGCTGTTGGGAAAGTCGGGAGAGAAAGTGCTGACCAGTTTTCCCGCCTGGCCCAAGTGGCCCTCGTCCTCCCGCTGGGGTGGTGAGGGGCGATGCTGGTGGCCGTGGACGCCAGCCAGGGGGCTGGCCGGAGCGTTAGCAGCGACAAGGACAGGGACCTGCAGGTGCTGTTACAGGAACTCTGCGAGCTCCAGGCGAAGTACGAGAAGTCCCAGGCCCAGCTGTGGCCCTGCCCCAGGCCCAGTGGCGTCCTCACTGGACTAGGTGGCTGGGACTGAGCAAACATCCCTGAGGGCCAGGCAGGGAAGGGACAAGGAGGGGAGCAATCCCTGGAAGTAAACAGGAGGGGCAGCCGTGGGGAGGGGGTGGGGGGGCGTGGCTCCTGCTCCCCGAGCTCAGACCTTGGGTCCTCCCAGGCCCTCTGTGGGCTTAGTCTCCTGTCCTGGAGGCAGGGCTGTGGGTGGCCATCCCCTGCACCTGTCAGCTCAGCCCCTCTAAAGTCAACCCACGAGGCTGTCCCCCCTCCCCCCGCCTCGGAGTGGAGACCTGGGTCCTCACCCTCCGGGCAGCCCGTCAGTTTCAGGCTGCCCATAAAAGCCTGAATCAGATGCAAAAGGATGTGTCTGTGAGCAACTTTGTGGAGAAAAGGTCCAACCCTTCCATCAGATTCTATTCAGGCTTCCTGACCCCACTAAGGTTGGACGCCATGGTGCGCAGGGTCCACATGGTATTTGTGGGGAAAAATGGTTTTTCCCTGCATTTTTCAGGACCTTATGGATGAGAAGCGGGGCCTGAGAGGCAGAGAGGCCTGCCCTGGGTCCCTGAGCAGTCACTCCCAGAGCCCACCACAGTCCCGCTGACCGGGGCGGGTCCCACTCTGCCTCTGCCCTTGACCGCTGACCTTGACTGGGCACAGAGCAGGCGACCGACTGGAGACTCTGCTTGCTCAGGGGCTCGCCTAAGAGTCAAGAATGGCTAGGCAGCAGCATGCAGTTGCCTCCCCTCCCGGGGGTGCTGGGGTCCCCAACCCCAGACTGAGTGCTCGCTATGTGCTGGGCGCCCCACGCATGATCCCGGCCAGCCTGTGAGGGAGGGGCTCTGGTTACTGTCGCTACAGATGGGCTAGCCAAGCACAGAGGTGAAGCACCTAGCCAGGTCACCAGCTGGTTGGCGGGGGCGGGGGGGGGGTTGGCTCAGGCCAGCCTCTAAGGGAGGCTCCATAGACCCCCCACCCACCCCACACCAGAAGGACTGGCTCCCCTCTCCCTGGTGCTCCTTCCTCACGCCTGACCACGGCAGCTCTTTGAACTGTTTGTGGCTCCGTTTGCTCAGCAGGAAATGGGGTGGAGAGGCTTAAGTCAGCAGGGGTGATGGGGGGGGTGCGCCCGCCCAGTGCAGGTCTGAGCCGGAGATCCACAGAGAGTGGCCTTGCAAGAGCTCACGACCTGGGGTCCTCCAAACCGTGTCTTGCTGTCACTGAAATGTCTCTGCAGGCAGAGGAAGCTGAAGAGAGAGGTCGAGAAGCACAAGCTTTTTGAAGACTATCTGATTAAGGTCCTTGAGATAATCCCTAAGGGTACGTATGCCGCTTCGTCTCCACGGCCACCTCTCAGCCTTGGGACTAGGGCGCGGTGTGAGCCTTGACCTCATCTGCAGAGTGAGGACCCACAAAGGCCGATGCCACAGTGGAGAGACAGGGCACAGGGGCCACGCGAGCCTGCCCGGTGAGCCCGGGACCTGCCAGTGCCGCGAGTGTGGCTGGAGGCAAGTTCTCGAGGTGCTGGTGTACGATCTGTACAAGGGGGACAAGACCGGTTATGCAGATCGGATGAACTCATCCTTCATGAGCCTGTGGTGTGGTGCCCGGCATTCAGCTAACACCCAGTACGTGTTAGCTATGATTGCCATTATTTTGTGTGTCTCTGGTTTTGGTTTCTTGTTTTGCGATGATCAGCTAAACTTACACAGACACCAGAAATGGGTTTTGTGTTTGTTTTATCCTGATGAGAACTGGAGCCCGTTGTTGTCAGTGCCAGAAGCTTGTTAGGAAAGGGAAGGGGGGGTCAAACGTGAATTTTTATCATCATTAGCTCAACGTCATCAATAATAAGAATAACTTACCATTTATTAAGTTACCATTTATTAACGACTATTAACTAACTTTGTGCTAACCTCTTTAGAAAATCTTTTTTACCCCTCTCTATGAGCTTCTGAGAATTGTGTTACCCAGGCTCAGAGAGGTTAAGGAACTTGCCCAAAATGCCCAGCCAGGAAGTGGTAGGGCTGGGTCTCAGACTGGTTGGACTTCAGAGCCGCTGCACTAAATGCTGTGGAGCGATGAGAGCCCCCCAAACTGTCCTGGATGTCAGGGAAGGCTTCACGGAAGAGGTGGCCTCTCATGGGGCTCAAATGAGGTCAGCAAAGGGGAACGGTATTTCAGGCAGAGGGAACAGCACCAACGTAGGCTGGAGCCAGAGGCCTGCATGGTGAATTTGAGGATGTTGAGTTCCAGTGGGCTGGAGCACCAGGACATGGCAGGGGTTGCTGGGAGATGGTGACTGGAAGGTTGAGCAGCACCAAAAAGCTTTGAGCACCAAGCCAAGGAGGGGTGAAGGCTCCGGGTCCTTGGGGACCGTCTCCTGTCTCCCTGGGCCTCCTGGCTCCAGAATCTGGGTTCTCGGCTGCTAGGGGACCTTTCAAATGTTAATTGAAGAGGCCGGTGGTGGGTGAGGGAGCTGGGCACCTGCTGTCCTGGGCTAAGCCCCGCATGGGTCGGCTGGCGCCTCTCAACTGTGGGCCTGCGGCTGGAATCGCAGAGCCGTGGCAGAAGTCCCATCCACATCGTTGGCATCACCCCTGCAGGGGCAGGTGAGGGCTGGGCTCTCTGTGCCCACCCACTCCGTCATGGCTGTCTCCCTAGGCCACAATGAAGGGGAGAAAACAGAGGAGCCAGAGGTGGTCCTGGTGGAGACCATGGTGGAGCACTATGGGCAGCTCTTCACAATCAGCCAGGACATCCAGAAGCATCTGGAAGCCTTCTCCGAGATGAGCCAGGTCTTCCACCAGAGGCTGGAGTCTCTAGAGGAGAGCCACAGGGCTCTTATCCCGGTAACAGCTATCTGCAGCCTGGTCCCTTGCCCTTAGCCCATAGGACTGGGGGCAGAGGGGCCCCCCTTCCCTCTGCACCTCGGGGGGAAGGCTCAGAGCAGCGGTGGGCTGCAGAGAGGGTCTGGGTGGGCCTGTCACTCCAGAGCCTTGTTCTGTATCCCCTTCTCTCCCTGTCTGCTGGTTGACTCGGGGTTTCTCCTGAAACTTAATGCTTATGCTCAAAAGGTGTTCTTGGTGGTAGAAAAGCCACGAGTTCTAGATTCAAACAGACCGGGTTCCAATTGCACTTCACTCTCTGACTAGCTGCATGACCCTGGGCAAGGGTGACCCCTCTCTGAGCCTCAGTTTCTCTGTCAAATGGCAATGCAACCTAGCTCATAGGGTGTCATGAGACACGGAACAGTGCCAAAGTGCGTGCCCCAAGAAGTCACCTCTCTGTCCTTTTTGGTTAATCTTATAATACATAGAGCTTTTGCCAGGAGGGCCGGGCATTCCAGCCAGGAGAAAGTGCCCAGGCAAAGGCATGGCAGGATGAATTTGCATGCTGCAGCTGGGGCCTGGGACCAAGGAGGGGAAGGGGACAAGGAGAGGAAGGCTGAGGATGGCTTGATTCTTGCAAAGGGTCAGGGCGTGATATTTGCAGCAAGTCTCTGCCCCCTAGTGGCCACACTGAAAACCTACATGACTTTGCACCTTTTTCCCTCTGGAGAGCCAGGCCCTCTATGATTGGGCAGGACAGAGGGAGACACAGTTTACCTGCTTTATCTTATTTAAATCTCACCCCAGCACCTGGAGCTAAGTGCTTTAATTCCTAGGCCTGAGACAAGGGGAGGTGAGTGAGGTGAGCATTCAAGTGCTCGTTGGACCCCATCTTTATTTAAAATTTTAATATTTTGTCCATCATGGATGCTTTGTATTAACTTTGATTTTTTAAAAACATTGGATTAAGATACTATTTATCTTAATTAATTTATCTTCATTTTAAGCATATGCTGAGTTTTTCCACCCCATCTTAAATTTCGCACCTTAGACCCAGCTGCGCTCTTCTTCCCACTTTCCAGGGGAGGAGACTAAGAGGCAGAGAAGTGAGGACACCTGTGTATGTCCCGTGTCCAAACTCACGCCCCATGGGGCCTCGCGGTGAGGTGTGGCCCGTACAGCCCTGTGTGGAGCAGGCTGGGCCACGGGAGGCCGTCCACAAGGGCACAGACTCTTGGCTCTGGTTACGGGAGGAAGAGGGGCTCTGGGGGCCGTGAGCCAACATTCAAACCCCAGTCAGTCTGGACATGCCCTTTCGGGCCTTTCCTGGTGCCTTGAACAGCTAGAAGACCCAGAGCTTTCCCCTCCACTCACCCCCATCATGGCACAGACCCCGCCCCCCGCCCCGGGGCAGTGAGCTCCTCAGGCCCAGCCCAGCAGACTTCGCTGCACCCAGGTGACACAGCCTCTCCCATCGCAGAGCCTCAAGATTCGGCTGTGTCAGCTGCAAAAGCGATGTCATCACGAGCAGAAGCAGTGGGGGCAGTTGGGACACCGTGTCACCTCCCAGAAGGACATGGACAGCTATAATGTGAGTCCGATCTGTGGGATGGGGGTGGGGTGGGGGCAGGGCTGGGGGCTGCTGTCTCCTCAGTAAGCATCACGCCCCCCACACTCACACACCCCCCCCACTTACCTCGCCCTGCTGACTGTCTGCTTCCAAAGGGCTTCCCGAAGATGGGGCAGAAACTACTTTACAGATGGGAAAACTGAGGCCACAGAGGGGCAAGAGACAAGCTCTCCCAAGAACCAGAGCTGGGATCCCCAGCCCCGTCCCAGGGCTTGGCATAGCTGGGTGCTTACCCAGTCCTTCTGTGATGCTTGTGGTTAACAACAGAACAGTGGCATTTAAGTGAGTTATTACGCACTATCTGCAGGAATTCATACGTCTCTGTGATCATCCCAGGCAGTGCTTAGCCCCCTAACCCAGGACAGGCACTTCTAAATGTTGGTGGACTCATTTCTGTATCTATTTCACAGATGAGAAAAATAATATTTAGAAAGAATAAGTCATGGCCAAAGCCCATGCCCAGGGGCCAGGATTTCTGGGCTTAAGCTCTCTAGCTGTTCCTTCCTGGCCTTTGGAATGGGGACTGGTTACCCTCTGGTCCCTGGGTCCTCACTAAAACCAGAGCCCGTGCCCTCCCAGCCGTAGGGGCTGCTGGGAAGACACCAGGAGCAAGGCCTGGGGCACACTCCACCTGGTCAGAGTGTGGTCAGCAAAGGCAGGGGCTTCTCAGTCCCCATGCAATCTTAATTTGGAAGACATGAGGATAGGGATCTACATGTTGCTGACCTCCAGCCAAGGGGCTTAGGGAGGGAGTGGATTGGCCACTATTTATAGAGCCCCTTCTGGATCTTTCTCTTCAAGATGGGAAGCAAGGCTGCCACCGCTGGCCACAGCCCTGAAGACCTGAAGTCTAGGACTCCGGTGCCGCCCAGAGTGAGGAGCTCCAGGTTCCTCCAAGACCCTTCCCAGGCCCTGCCCCAGGTGTGGACCACAGGTGTCTCCAGCTAGGAGGACCCTCTGGGAAGTTAGTTCAATGTCCCTCATGGCAGGGGAGGATGCTCAGGCCCTGGGGTGGGAGGGACTCAAGCAAGGCCCTCTGGGATTGCAGCACAGAGCAGGATGAGAAGGTGGCTTCTCTGGCCTGAGTGAGCTGGGGATAGGGGGCAGGGGGATGCTGGGAGAGAACCAGAACCTCTTCCTCCTCCTCCTCCTCCTCTTCCTCTTGCAGAACCAGCTGCTCGACTACCTGCAAATGGCCATCAACAACATGGTCCAGCAGTGCTCCCCCTCTGCCCACAGCACGCCCAAGAGCATGGGCCTCTTCTCTAAACTTGACCTGATTCAGGTGAGGCCTCCCTGCCACCCCAGGCTGGTCTCCAGCCTCAGCCTCTCCTGAGCCTCAGCTCATGGTGCATTCACATTTAGCCCCCATGAGCCTGCCCCTCCGTGGCTACACAGACTCCTGGGGCAGTAGGTCTGGGGCCTCTATTAGTCACTCGACAAACTTGTAATGAGCTCCCATTTGGGGCAGGATCAGAAGCAGGTATAAAGAAACTCCCGCCCTACCTGGTCTTTGTGGCCCCACCCTGGTACATCACACACACACACACACACTCACTCACACGCGCGCACAATGTACACACGCACGTGGACATTCGTGTGCTTTCTACACACCTAACAATACACGTGAAACATACACAGAAGCACCTGCAAACACACGGAGATGCACACAGTGTGACCACGCATTTACACTCACATGTGCACTCTGAGAGGACACATTTCAGTGACTAAGGGAGCCTCGTCAGTTGAAACCTCAGACTCTCGGTTGAGTCCCCTGAGCTTCCCCTTCTCACTGCCCCCCAGGACCAGCCCCCCACCCGCCATATGCTGATGCCGAGGTACAGAGAATGTGTCCCTGACTTCTGACCTGCCTCTGGCTTCTACTGACCACAGAGCACATCTTTTTTTTCTTTTTAATAATACCTTTACTAGGCTATAATTCACATGCCATAACATTTCCCCTCTTAAAGCATACACTTCGTGTTTTCAGTTCAGTCAGAACTGGGCAACCATCACTACTACCCAGAACATTTCTTCACTCCAAAAAGATACATTTTGCATCTGGTTTCTCTCACTTAGCATAATGTTTTCAAGGTTGATCCGCGTCATGGTATCAATCACTACTTCATTCCTTTTTAGGGCTGAATAATGTTCCACTGTGTGGACCAGTGGATCAGTTGATGAACATCTGGGTTGTTTCCGGGTTTTTTGGCTGTTGTGAAGAATGCTGCCATGAACATGCACATACGGGTTTTAGTGCGGACATAAATGTTCAGTTATCTTGGCTAGATACCACTGAGAGGAATTGCTGAATCATGTGGTAATTATATATTTAACATTCTGAGGAACTGCCAAACTGTTTTTCAGAGTGGCTGCATGATTTCACAATCCCATGATCAATGTGTGAGGGTTCCAATTTCTCCACATCCTGTCCACACTTGGTATTGTCTGTCTTTCATAATTCAGCCATCCCAGGGGGTGTGAAGTCGTATCTCACTATGGTTTCACTCTGCGTTTCCCTGGTGACTAACGACATTGAGCATCTTTCATGTGCTTATTGGCTATTCGTATCTCTTCTTTGAAGAAATGTCTATTCAAATCCTTTGTCCACTTTTAAATTGGATTATTTGGAGTTTTTTTAATTGTTGCATTCTAAGATATATTCTAGATAGAAGTCCCTTATCAGATATATGTGTTTGCAAATATTTTCTCCCCTTCTGTGGGTTGTCTTTTCATTTGATTGTGTCCTTTAAAGAACAAGAGCTTTTAGTTTTGATGAAATCCAGTTAAGCTATTTTTTTCCTTTGGTTACTTGTCTTTAGGCATCACATCACATTGCAAAAACTATAATCCCAAGTCATGAAGATTTACACCTAAGCTTTCTAATAAGAAATCTATAGTTTTGCTCTAATATTTAGGTTTATGATCCATTTTTAGTTAACTTGTGTATATAGTATGGGATAGGGGTCCGATTTCATTCTTTTGCATAAAGATATTCATCTTTTGAAAAAAACCTATCCTGTCCCCCTTGAATCGTCTCTTCTCCCTTGTCAAAAATCAATTGCCTACAAATGTGAGGGTAAATTTCTGGACCTCAATTCTATTGCATTGGTCTCGATGTCTATCCTATGCCAATACCACACTGTCTCGGTTACTGGAGCTTTGGGGTAAATTTTGAAATGGGGAGATGGGAGTCCTCCAACTCTGTTCTTTTTTTGAGGTGGTTTGACTCTTCTCACGGGGCATGTTTGCATCATGACCTGAATGAAGCTCAGTGGCCGGGTGGATTTCAGGCATGATGTGACCCGAGGCTCCCTGGATTGGCCAGGACTCGTCCTTTCCACGCTCTGCTATAAGCCATCCTCAGTCCTGGCTTCGTGCTAGGGCACAACTTGCTCTCCTTACTTGAGGCAGGCTCAGTGGCGACGTTCAAACACAGGATGCTCAGTTCCTCGGAACGCCAAAGGGGCGAGTCCCTGCCCCAGGGTTGCCGTGGCAACAGCCCACAGTCAGCAAGCCTGCCTCTCTATTGAGAAGGACTTCTCACAAGCTCTCATACAGCATCAGGGCACAGCTCCAGGGACACCATTCACGTTGTTGGCATCCCCTGGGGCACAACTCATGTTATTCATATTCACATTGTGATATGAATGATGTCGTTTTCAATAAGGGCACATTTGTCTAAATAGTCACAGCGCATTAATTTCATCTTCCTCCCGAGAAAAAGGAAGAAATTACACGGTGATGTCAAGGGGTGCCAGGGGTCTCCTGCAACAATCACTCAACCAAGACTTATTGAGTCACCCACATGTGCTCAGCATTGTGCTAGGTAAAGAGCTGGAGGTAGAAGGTCCTTGGGAAATGAATGCCTCTTAGAGAGGGAGGCTGGGGGCAGTCAGGGTGGGCTTCCTGGAGGAAGCAGTGAAAAGAGGCAAGCAATCACATTCAGGAAGCCACACCAGGACTTGGACTCTGTCATCCAGCTTTGCCACGCCTGGGCTGTGCAGTTCCAGGTAAGTCGCTTAACCTCTCTGAGCTGCAGTTTGCACATTGGCCAAGTGTCATTGATACCACCTCCTTTGCAGGGCACTTGTGAGAGTTAATGGAAGTGTAGGTAACCTCCGATGGTGCTTTGGTCCTTGGGACGGGATGTCAAAGCACCGGGCAGGTGAGAGAGATTTCTTTTTCCTCCCAGGAATTTATGTTGGACAAAATGGAGACAGTGAGATATATCTCACTGCTCATGGAACCTAGAGTATGCTGGTCAGGGGATAGTCTCAAGAACCCCAGAAGATACCCCAGATACTTCAGGAAACACCCAAGGGATCAAGATTCGGTCCCCAGAACTCCCCTTCCAGGCACCCAGACTTCAGAGTGCCCCAGCTCGAACTGAGCCAGCCAGCGGCCATGCAGACCCTGCCAGCATCATGACCATCTTCCTACCTGTCCAGCCTCCTTTTCTCACCACAGTGCCCCCGAAGTGGGCAGGAGCTAGCCTGGAGGTGGGGGCGCTGTTCTCTGTCCTGGGGGATGGGCAGGCGTGGAGGCTGGGACTGGGGAAGAGAGAGTGGGGTTCCTGGGTTGCAAGCAGCAGTCAGGTGGGAGGTCCCAGGTTGGAGGCCGCAGACTCACAGCCAGGGGCGGGTTTGTCTAAGAAGAGCTCTGGATAGATGCCTAGCTTTTAGGAACATCCGAACCACGGGAACTCTCATACAGAGCCACCCAGAGCTATAGGATGCATGGGAGCTCGCCTCACCCACAGCCGACTGGGGAGCACGGCAGACTGGGGAGCACGGCAGACTGGGGGTACTGAACTTGTCTATCGGGGGCATCTCATCACTGGTTCTCAGAAGCTGAATACCGAGTCAGTGCCTGCTGCCTTCCCAAGGGTCCCAGAGCTGCCTGGAATGAATGCTGCTCTCAGAGAGACCTCGGCCAGGCAAAGCCCCTCTCCAGGCCGGTTTTCCATCTGCAAGATTGGGCAAGAGGTTGTCTAGGGGAGTCCCCTCCGAGTCTGACCTTCTTAGGCCAGGGTCGGGAGAGCTTGGTTAACCTGGAAGACACTGGTTTGGTTTTATTGTGTTGCGGTGTAAAAATCCTCCTAGCAACCCTTCAGCCCTGGAAAGAATTCACCTCTGGAGGTCTGCACTGGTTTATCGTTTGGGTAACATTTGCCAGCTAAGAACAATTGACAAGCTGCAAACAGCGGTCAGCACATTAACTCTCAAAGAAGAGTTTCAGAAAAGATGCTGCTATGCAGTCAACAAACACGAGGGTCGCTGTTTTCCAGGCGCTGTTGGGAGAGGGGACAGGAGGCTCTGAGGGAGGGAAGGCAGGAGCATGAGAAGGATTTGGCTGCTGAATCAATGAAGGAAGCTACATAGAATCAGGCTGAGTGTGGTCAGGTCTCTACGAGTAGCTTAAACAAAGGGGAACCGAGGAGGGAACAGACTATGGTTTCAAGATCTGATCTCACAGGACTTTGGAGAAAAGAGGACGTCTCAGGTGGGGCTTGAGTCGGATTTGAGAAGGCCAGGGTTGTGGGACGGCTCAGAAAGGGAACGGAACACGAGGCGAGGGGCTTCCAGTTTGGCTGGTGCATGAAGAACCTGACGGGTGGTTGAGAAGGTGGACTGCAGGACCGTTGTGGGGTCCATGGGCCAGGCTAAGAGATTTATCCTTGGACCCGGAGGCCACACATAGGGGTGTCTTAGTCCACTTGAGTTGCTATCACAGAAGCCCAGACTGGAGGCTTAAACAACAGACATTTATTTCTCACACTTACGGAAACTGGAAGGGTCTGGTGAAGGTCCATTTCCTGTTCATAGACGACCATCTTCTTGTGCCTTTGAGTGGTGAACGAGGCAGCTCTGTGGGGTCTTTCTTATCAGGGCACTAATCCCACTCATGGGGGGCTCCACCCTCATGACCTAACCCTCCCAGAGGCCTCACCTCCTAACACACTGGGGGTTAGGATTTTACCCTGTGAATTTGGAGTGGGAGGACTCATTCAGTCCCTTGCAGGGAGACTCCCATTTTCTTAACCTTTCTTGGATCTCCCTCTCCCCATGACATCTGCTTTCCAGAGAGATCTAAAGTATCCCATCACTCTCCCTGTAATGTGGGCATGTGCCGGGCCAATGATTCTTAGATTCGAACCATCATCGGGAAGACTTGTGAAAACACAGAGTGTGGCCCCACTCCCGGAGCTTCTGATGGCACAATTCGGGGTCCTAGAGGCCTCAGAATTTGCATCTCTAACATGTTCCCAAGAGATACGGATGCTGCAGGTTCCAGGACCACACTTTGGGAACCGCTGCTTTAGAGTAATGGCAAATCCTAAATGCCTAAGCTGGCTCTGCTCCTCCTTGAGCACCAGCTCCCCCTGGCTGGACTTCAGTGTCCCATCTGCATGACGGGGCTGCAAGACGGTCCCCACGCTGTCTAACCTCCCGGGAGGGACTGGACATACACCCCTTTATATGCCCAGGGCCTGGTTCTCTGGTTTCCTGGCTTTGCCTGTAAGGGCCTGGGGGTGAGGGGGGGAGACTGTGGTCCTCCTGTCCCCTGCCATCTGCACGCTGTGCACCGGTCATGCGTTTGTATGTTCTGTCACACTCCTCAGGGAGGAGGACCCATCGGAACAGATGCCTGGGGTAGCAGTGGCCTGGCCATCAATCTGCATTTGCAATGGGCAGCCTAGTCTTTTAGGAGCTCCCAGCCTCCCCCACAAGGGGCTTGGGCCACAAAATAAGACAGACGGGGCGCTGGGCTTGGGCATGCTGCTGCAGGCATGTCCCAGAATGCCGGGGTTTATCCTTTGGCTTTTCTGTCAAATAGAAAGCTGTCTCAGCCCCGACCCTGTACGTTTAAAGTTCTTTTTCTTGGGTTTCGTGTTAGCTGCAAAGAGGCGTTCGGTGCATTTGGAAAAAAAAGCAGGGATTCGAGTACCTTATGAAATGTCACTTCATCTGACTGCCTGTTCAGACCCTGAGACCCCAAGATCTCAGGTGGTCCAGGGCTTGGACACTTGTGAGACTGTGAGCTCATTACTGGCCAACAGATTCCAGCTTTAAGTAACTCCACGTGTGAGAAAATTCTTCCTACAGACTGTTCTGGGAAAGTTGGGTTATTGGCAAGTGGCTGGTGCTGAAGAAACTGTCTATTGGGCAGGAAAATAAAATTATGTCCTCTTTTTAGACCATACACGGTAGAACATTCTAGTTCCTTTGAGTGGTTGCTTTCCAACTTCCGTGTCCATTAAAACCACTGTGACACTTGCTAACTAAGGCGATACCGAGAGCCTGTTCTCAGAGATGCTGGTTCTGAGGTGGGGCCCAGGAATCTGCATTCTTAGCAAGCTCCGGAGCAGTTCCAATGAGATGGCTTTCCCAGTATACAGTAATACTGGGTGTATAAATGCCAAAAAAGAAGAAAATCTGGTCTGTGTTGACCCGCTCTTCAGTCAGAAAGCACTTGGGAGGCATGACAGCCCCAGAAGTGTTACCTGAAAATAATCTGGCTACATAAAAATTAAAACTGCATTTACCTCAGAACACATCAGCGTATCTGAAGACAATAAACTGCGGGGAAATGGTGCTAAGTTTGGAAAAGGATCAATGGTTTTGGTATGTAAAGAGCTCTCACAAAGTGAAAAAAGGCAATTGTTCATATTCAGAAAATCACAAAATAAATAAAAATGGCCTATAAAGATGAAACATATTTCACTCACTAAAAATAAGATTAAACCACATAATTTCTGCCCGTAAGAAAATTTAAGCTAATATGCTAATGCTTGTAAAATAGGCTGTCTAAACCGTGATACTGTTTGCATAAACTCTCCAGAAAGCAATTTGACTAGAGGTCTCAAGGGGCTTAAAAAAATGTTTGTGTCCTTTGGCTCGACAATTCCAAGCCAAAAAATTTAAGCTAAAAAAGCCAGAGCTGTTTAGTTAAAAAATGACAGAGAGCCCAACTCAACTTCGCTTAAGCCGAAAAAGGGAATGCACTGGCTTATAAAACTAAAGGCCAGGGACTCTAGCTTCAGGCACAGCTTGATCAGGAGCTCAATGTCAACAGAATCCTGTCTCTGTCTCTGGGCTCGATGCTCTTCTACCTTTTGGCTTCCTTCTCGGGTTCCAGGTAAAAAACCTCGGCTCTGCATCCAAAGTTGAGTTCAGAGGAAGAGAGAAAGTCCCTTCGCAGTAAGTCCCAGGGCAAGTCCCAGGGTTCACTCTGATTGGCTCACCTTGGGTCAGGTGCCTCTCTTTAAACAAATCCCTGATTGGCCAGACTTGGGCGATGCATCCAATCCTCAACTAATCTCTGTAACTAGGGGGAATCCATCCTCTGATTGGCCAGGCCTGGGTCAAAGTTTTGAGTTTAAGTGAGGTGGAATATCTTTTATGGCTAGAGTCCTTCCTCTGGAGCCGGTGCCGAATTCGGCATAAACTACCTGGGCTGAAAGAAGGGGACATGTGGTTCCCCCGAAGGGACACCAGGCTACTGTGATCACCGGGGGGGGGGGGGGAGGGGGGGCGCACCTGACACTGGGTGTGCAAAACCCAGAAATGCCCATTAAAGATGCCAGCAGAGCGTTTAGACAAAGATGTCCACCACATTGTTATTTATAGTAACCAAACTGGAAACAACCTAAGTATCTTAGAGGAAGAGCTCAATAAATAGTGCCCAAACATAATGATTTTATAATTCTGCAGCCATTAAGTTACAAGTTTTCAAAAATAGTATGAGGAAAAATATAGGATGTAAAGTTATGTGAAAAAAAGCAGGGATTGAAGAAATAGAATCTAAGCCCATTTGGTAAAAAAAAGAATTCTATAGTGATTTAAAAAATAGAATCTAAGCCAAATTTGGTTAAAATTCTATATATAAACAGTGGAAGGATATGTACTAACTAGTGCTTCTAAGTGGGAGGATCTTGATCCTCGGGAGGATGGGGGTGTTAATATCCATCTAGTGCAACAGATCGAATCAGGGACCCGAAGGGTCCATTCCCCCGTGGTGGTGTCTACTTCCACGGCTTGCCACAGGCTCATGCTGGGCAGAGTACTCATCTCCAGCTCTTGATCCGGGGTTGGCCATGTGACTTGTTTTGGCCAATAGGATATTAGTGGATTATGACATAATCAGAGACTTAAAACATGATTCGCCACACCCCATGGGACTTATCACCGGGAACTCTGCCATGGAGAGAATGTGCCTCTGGGAACCCCTTGATTCCAGAGGGATGAGAGCCACATGGAGCAGATATGGATCCAACACGCAGTTTGGCTCCACACAAATCATTCAATCCTCAACCAACCCTGAGCGAGAAATAAATGCTTATCATTGCAAACGTCATTCGTTACCCAATATTATAGCAATAGCTTCTGGGTACACCTGCACACTCTTTCAAATTCCACGGTCTCTCCAACCCAAGGATCACCAGTGTGTGGGGAGCCAGGCCACCTGATGGGCATGAATTGTGTACCTAAGGAGTGCTGGGATGCTCAGAAGTGGCTGAGCTCTCTTCTGCCATGATAACCATGGTTAGCTTGGGATCGCAGGACTCTAATCGTTCCGTTTTCTTCTTTATGCTTTTGTATATTTTCTGGAGTTTCTGCAATGAGCATGATTAACTTTTAAAAAAATATATTTATTTATTTGACAGAGAGAGAGAGAGATCATGAGCAGAGAGAGGGAGAGGGAGAAGCAGGCTCCCCGCGGAGCAGGGAGCCCGATGTGGGGCTCCATCCCAGGACCCTGGGATCATGATCTGAGCCAAAGGCAGACGCATAACCGACTGAGCCACCCAGGCGCCCCCCCATGGTTCACTTTTATAACCAGAAAAAGAAAGCTTTACTGAAAAATTGGGACAATTAATTGGAAACTAACTCTTCCTGGCATCTCACTGATCCTCCCTTTGGTGTCCCTAAGAAAAAGCCTAGCTGTCCATTCATTCACCTGCAGGACCATCTTCAAGACTGAAGACACGGTTCTTGGCTCCCTGAATATTGTCTTTCCTCCAAGTCCAGGGACTCTGGCTCGACTCTGAATTAGTCCCCATTGGTCTCTAGCCATAAAACGTGGTGTCTTACGCTGAGTTCCGTTCCCCAGGTAAGGAAGTTGGCCAGACGGGGATGACCGGAAACATCTGGAAGGAGCTATCTTGCCATGGGCCGCACTGCAAAGGCAAAGGGGCTTCTAGCCTTCACTCCCAGCCCCCCACCCCAGGAGCGATGCCCTGCCCAACCCTGCTCTTGGCCTAGAAACAGCTGGGCTACTTCGAGGCTCGTGCTTCTGGCCCCAGCATGTGCCCCATTGCTGTTAGGAGGCGTCTCCATGTCCGTTAGCACCGAAGCCCCCTTGTTCCTGGCCACCAGCTGCTTGGGTTCTCTGCACGGTGCAGTGCTGTGTGAGGTGCTGCATTCAGAGTCCAGACAGGTGGGAGCCCTGGGTCCCCTGCTGTTCTCCAGCACCGTGGAAGGGGACATATGAGGACCGGAGCTGCAGCTAGTAGCTGGGACTAGCTGGGCTTGGTGCAGAGCAGGTGTTCCGTGTTGGACAGGAGGGTGTGCGGGAGTGAATCAGGAGAGTCAGGCTCCTGTGGTCTCCCTGAGGTTAGCGCCTGCAGATGTGGAACTGGAACTCTGCTTACAGGCCCCTGTATCTCCCCAGGTCATCCCTACAAGCCAGGGGCTGGAAAGCCTCAGTTTCCTGGCTCCATATTACAGATGATGTGGCTGGCTCAGGGTCACGCGGCCGCTTAGTGCTTGAGCGGGGCATGAGCCCCAGTCTATTGGCTCCAAATGGAACAACTGTCCTTGGAACTGGAAACGGTTTGGTAACAAAAATAACATGAAGAATAGGAGCTAACATGCGCTGGATGCTTGCCGTGGGCAGGCACCTCGCTAAGCTCTGCTCAGCTCACGCGGTCTGCCTACCAACCCTGAGAGCGACAGTCCCCATTTTCCAGATGAGGAGACAGGCTCAGAGAGGTGAAAGGCTCGCCTAAGGTTGCACAGCCCAGGGGACAAGGCCCGTGACTGTCTCCCTTCAGAGCTGGTGCTCCAGGCTGAAGGGTGCATAAGCGGGAATCAGGAACCAGAGCAGGAGTCCATGGCTTGAGTTCAAGTCTCTAACAGTTCCAGGTGGAATGGAGAGAGCGTGTGCGGACCCCTGCCACCCCAAGTGTGGTCCGAGGACCTGCATCAGGCATCCGCTGGGACTTGTGAGAAAGGCAGAATCTGTATTTTAGCAAGATCCTGGGGGATCCCCATGCACAGTGATGGTCTCATTTGCTCTGAGGGGAGCCTGGCATCGCCCTCAGGTGGCGATGTGACTCCGAGGTGGCTCTAGGTCTCAGCATCCAGGGGTTGTGACCTGGGAGGAGCCGTGCCTCTGGCCCGAGCAGCCCCATGCTCAAGCTGTGGGGCCCCAGGGGTGATGAGCTGCAGTCTGATGTGTGCTCTGAGGGAAGTCCCTTCTGCCCTGACTGTCCTTACCCCGCCCCTGCCACTTCCAGCCTCACCTCCTCCAAGAAGCCTCCCCAGCTGTTCCTGCCCCAGGCAGAGAGCAGAGCCCACCTCTGGGCTCCCAGATGCTCGTACACGGTTCTTGGGCACCAGTCTCCTTGTAGGTGTCACTTAGTCTTTTACACTTTAGTAGTTTCAGGTCTACCAGGCAGGGCTTGATCTTAACCACCTACCCCAGCACCAGTATGGAGCCTGGCACAGCACAAGCCCTCAGCAAACGTGCTGGATGAATGCCTCCTTCTAGACTCAGGGTAACGATGAATGAATGCATGTCTTAGGCAAAGGAGTAAATCTCTAAGTGAAACTTTTAGGGAACAGGTAGGAGACAAAAGTGAGGGGTTCACAGTGGGCAGAGCAATCTTGGCTACGACTTGGCCCTCGGGGTCATCCATGACTTCTGCTCAGGGCCCACCACCTCCCAGGGGGAGCCCTAGTAAACCAGGCAAGGGCTTAGGAGTTCTCCAGGGGAACTCTTCGGGGAAGAGCTCCCTCTCCCCACTCTCCACAGCATCACAAGTCACAGGGATGCTGCGGCCAGTCACCCTGGGATGTTACCAAGGAATGAGGGGGAAGGGGACCTTGGGGCAGCCAGCACCCCACCCAGGCCAGGGATGGCGCCCATCTCTAGGGAGCCAGCAGAGCCTTGCTCTTGTTTGAGCTTCCCCGGCCTTATGGCTCTTAACACATGGAATTGGGATGGATGGGATGGAAGGGAATAGAAAAATGGGATGGGCCCCGTGTGTGTGTGTATGTGTGTGTGTATTTAAATTTAATATTTACATTTCTGTCCATTAATGTATTCACAAATGGCTGGAGAGATTATCTAGAGGATGGGTTTGGGAAGATCTGACTAAAAATAAGATCTCACACTCTCTAGAAAATTGGCTGATGGAGGTCAGGGGCTCTCAAATCCTCTTTTTTCACCTTCACATAGAATAGCACATCATTTAAAAAGGTTTCACAGGGGTGCCTGGGTGGCTCAATCGTTAAGCGTTTGCCTTCGGCTCAGGTCATGGTCCCAGGGTCCTGGGATCGAGCCCTGCATCGGGCTCCCTGCTCCGCGGGAAGCCTGCTTCTCCGTCTCCCACTCGCCCTGCTTGTGTTCCTGCTCTCTCTGTCTCTCTCTCTCTCTCTGTCAAATAAATAAATAAAATCTTAGAAAGAAAAAAGGTTTCGCAAAGTTGATCTAAGACCTTTCTACGATTTGAATCTTACTATCAAGTCCTGCGCAGGATACGGTAGGGGGAGGGGAGTGCCCATATTCCTGTCATGGTTGGGTTTCGCCTTTTTCCTGTGATCTCATATAAGCAATTATTCTGGGCAAAATGCTGCCACCTAGAAGATGAACAAATTTTAATTCTCCTTCAGCAAGTGGTGAGAAGGCGAGAATCATGAGTCGGAAAGCCAATCTGAGAGGAACATGTGCTCAAAGTCCTTCTGGGTGGGACAGGGTTTTTCTAAGACAACTGAAATGGATACTTCAACTCAGAGAGGCGCAGTGATTCGCTCCAGGTCACACAGGTGACAGAACCCAAGTCTGGCTGACCTCAGAGCTAGGGCACTTTTCCTGATTAATGTTTCTAGAACTTTCCCCCCAAAATGCCTCTGACAGCAGAGGAGAGTGAACCCAGACTTTTCGGGAGCCTGGTGCTCAGGCCTGAGGGGAACTGAATATCTTTGCACATTTGTGTTTCATCAGAAAAAAATTTTTTTTTTAAAGATTTCATTCATTTATTTGAGAGAGAGAGAATGAGAGACAGCATGAGAGGGAGGAGGGTCAGAGGGAGAAGCAGACTCCCCGCTGAGCAGGGAGCCCGATGCGGGACTCGATCCCGGGACTCCAGGATCATGACCTGAGCTGAAGGCAGTCGCTTAACCGACTGAGCCACCCAGGCGCCCTCATCAGAAAATTTTATACAAGCTAATTCGCATTATGTTTCATAATATGTTATTCTTATACCAAAAAAAAAATAAATAAATCATGTTTTCTCCCTGCAAAATATCTTTGAGGACAACAGATGATCCAGGAAAGCTGCTCTGTGTTTCTGCTGCACTTCGAGTTCTGCCTGGCGGAGCTTGGGGGGCTGGGGGGGAGGGTGAGGAGCCAGCCCTTAACCCACACAACCTTCCTTATCTGTAAACACATGCTCTCCAGGGGCCTAGACAGTTTCCAGGGACCACAGAGCCCTGAACTTTTCCATTTTTCATGTCCTGGGAGATGCGATTCACGGGATTCGCTCAGGCGCTGAGCTCTGCTAGGTCTAACTGAGGCTGTGCTGTCCTAAGCGGGCTTTCCCACCCCTCCCCTGGGCGGGCAGACCTCGGCGTCACCCCAGACCCTCTCTCCTGCCCCTCTACACCCGGTCCCCCGCTGCCAGGTCCTGTCTACATGGCCTTGTCCTGGCACTGCACACTCCCCTGCTCCGCGTGCTCCATCCCTGTCCCTGCACGCCCGTCCCTGGCCCGGATGACCACAGCAGCACCTACGATGTGCCCCCTACTCAGTGTCCTGTGCCCTCTGGGACCTTACCCGAGGCAGGCACACAGCAGTAGTCATGCCCTGTGAGCACTAAGTGCTGAGAAAGAGACTAATGCTAGGGGCAGGGAAGAGAAGGACAAATGCCACCTCCTCCAACCCATCTTTAGACTTCAGCTCAAAACTCACTTCCTCCGAGAAGCCTTCCCTCTTCCTCCAGACAAGGCCAGGGCCCGCGGTTACCTGCTCCCATCACACCCTGTCCTCTTTCTTTCCAGCACTTGCCAGAATTTACAGTTAGACATTCTCTTGTGTGACTAAAGCAGGACTGAGGAGGGTGGGGTGGAACCCCCACTGTGCCTCCAGGGGGAGCCTGAGGAAGTGACGGGGGGGGGGGTCACCCACACAGTTACCCAGAGATACAAGTATCATTAACTGCATTTCACAGAGGAGCAGACTGTGGCTGAGAGCAAGCCCGGCTATCTTAGTCATCTGAGGCTGCGTAACAAATCACCCCAAAACTTCGCTGGAAATCATGGACCCTTATTACCTCCTTATTGTTCCTGGGGTCGGGCATCTGGACAGGGCTGGGCAGGCATCTGGCTCTGGGTCTGTCCATGAGGCTTCAGTGCAGCTGTCGGCCAGGCCTGTGGTTTCGTCTGAAGGCTCCCCCCAGAGGAGAGTCAGCTTCCAAGCTCACGCACTTGGCCGTTGGCCTGGGGCTGTGGGTCCTGTTTAACCTGAGCAGTGAGCAGAGACGTGGGGTAACCTAGCCTTATAAAATTATTTGTCTTCCAGATTGCCTTGTCTCACCCTTGGAAAGCCTGAGCAGCCTGTCATGGGCCAGGCATCCTGGAGCCCTCTCCGAGGGTTCGAGGCAGACCACAGTCCTTTCTTTTTTCCCCGCAGTAAAGTTAACTCACACTGTGTGTCCCCTCGCCCTGAGCTGGTGGATAATTAAATCTCAAACGTTTCGGGGGGCTCCTTCCCCATCCTCCGCCAACCCTTTTGGGGTAGTGTGGTCCTGGGCAACGGGTTTAGAGATGTCCCCATGAGAATGGAGGCTGAGTGAGGGCAGCGGGTTTCGTCCGTTTTGTGTGCAGATGTGCGTAGTCTGAGCCGCTCACGCATCTGCCTGTCAGACGAGCAGTCAGTCTTTGCTGAGTGTTGAATGGATGGCCTTTGGTCCTGTTGCTGCACCCCCTGACCTAATAGATACAGTGCCTTGAAGGGAGGGACAGAAGCGATCTTCGCCAGCCAGGTCCAGATCCCGTGTTCCCTCGGGCGGTACCAGCAGGGGATGCGAGAGTGAGGCACGCCCCTGTTCTGGGACGCCTGCTTCTGCCCTTTCCCCCATTCCAGCATGTTCTCCCTGTTCAGCCAGACCTGCCTCCCCATTCTCAAATTTCCCAACTTCCATTGTTTTTCCTGGAAATATCTTTTCTGAAAAATAAAAGGCTCTTCCTCCACCCTGCCCCCCAGGGGTTGCGGGGTGGGGGTGGGGTGGGAACCAGCAGAGGAGAGTGAACCCAGACCCAGGGGGCCAGCGTGGGAGAAGGGGGGCACCTCCAGCCCTGAATCTTCCTGATCTTCCCCAGCAGGGAAACAACACACAGGTTTGTATCTCAACCAGCTTTCCAGCTCAAAGTTGCAGGCTCTGCATGAGGGGGGCAGGTGGTGCAGCCGGGAGGATGGCATCCACATCTGCAGAGAGGTGAAGCAGTTTATGGCCCAGGGTCCTGGTCCTCCTGCAGAGTGTTCTCACCTTGCTCCCTTCAGGCTTAGTCACACAAGGATAAACAAGACTCAGGCAAAGCCCGCACATATTGGGCACTTACTGGATACCAAGCACAGGGTCAAGTGCTTTTCAGGGCCATCTCATTTAGTCTTCGCAACTGACCTTCGAGATAGATACAAACAGCCCCACTTTATAGACAGGGAAACTGAGGTGCAGGGAGGTGTGGCTCGCCCAAGAGCTATCACACGGGAATCACAGCACGAATATTCTTGATGTCACTGTCCACACCTGTAATTATCATGTCCTACTGCCCCCGCCACGTCACAGCCACGAGGGAGCCACACCATCGAAGGACAGGGACAGTGTGGAGGAAATTCAGAGGAGTTCACGCCCAGCCCAGCAGTCTGGAAGAGCTTCACACGGAGCCTGGGAAACAGCATCCGGGAGGAGCAATGGCTGAGAGGTGGGGAAACCCCAGGGAAGGTTCTGGGGCACTTGAACCTTCCTCAACTTGTGTTGAGGAAGCGGGGAAGTAAGGGAGCAAGGGGATGAGAAAGGTGTGCTGGGGCCACACCGTATGTAACGACGTGGGGCCAGCCTGGGAGCACTCTCGGGGCCTGGCCAGCCTGTGAAAGGTCAAACTGTGAGTCATGTGGGCCACACAGCCTAACCCCAAACGTCGGAGGCGTCCAGCACCCATGTGCCCAGCTCCTTTGCTGGAGGCCGAGACCCTATTCTCCAAACCTGTGGCCTGGTAGCAGCCATCTCCTGAGCCCTCCGCCAGGACAGCCCAGCCAGCCACCAGGTCAAAGCAGTGCAGGAAGAGGAGAGCCCATTCTGGACAGATTATGTTTATTTTTTATTTTATTTTATTTTATTTTATTTTATTTTAAAGATTTTATTTATTTATTTGAGACAGAGAGAATGAGAGAGAGAGAGCACGTGAGAGAGGGGAGGGTCAGAGGGAGAAGCAGGCTCCCTGCTCGGGACTCGATCCAGGGATTCCAGGATCATGACCTGAGCCGAAGGCAGTCGCTTAACCAACTGAGCCACCCAGGCGCCCCAGATTATGTTTATTTACACCCAGCCATGGGGCAGGCCCTAACAGGAGTGTTCACATTTTCAACTCAGACCCAGCCTGAAAACCAGCTGGACTCTTTTTCTCTTCCAAGCAGCCCCGAGAGAGCTCAGGAAGAGGCCCGATTTGTTAGGACCAAAGAGTTGACAGTTTTCCCCGCTCATTCCAACTGCAGTTAAGGAAAGTGTCCATTACACATATACTGAGATTCTGGGTAAGATTTTTTTGTTTCAAAGGCTCACTTACTAAACATATTTTTTAAGTATCTTTTTTTTTTTTAATTGCTCAGATTGTCCAACTCTCTCCATAAGTGAGAAATCAGAGGCGCAGAGAGGGCCTGGAAGTCACCTGAGGCCACACAGCAGCGAGTGGCCGAGTCTAGAGCCCCTCCGGGGCCCAGCATTCCTTGTGAACTCCAGCCCAGTCCTCCTTTCAAACGCGGATGCCAGCTTGGTTTGGAGCTGCATGGCCTGGGGAGAGGGGTAGAAAGTGGGCCAAGGGCTCAGGGCTTACTATGGCTCAGCACAAGGGCTCCTAGAAGCCTCAGCTCACTCAGAGTCCTCCTCCTTGAGGCCCTAAATGCCTCAGATGTGAGCTTGATCAGGGCTAAGCCTGAGACAGGGACCTAGACCCTGCCCCACAGGCCCTTCCCTCCCTTCCTCAGCAAAGACTCCTCACCTGCACCCCATGGCCGCACACTTGGCTCAAGCATTCCTCCACTAGTGAAGCCTAGCGCAGCTTGGAGAGAGCACTGGATGAGGAGTCAAAAGTCTGGGAATCGAGCCTGGCTGGGCCACTCTGTAGCTGAGCAGCACTGGGCTGCATCTCTTACCCCTCTCACTCCCTTGGTTATCAAAAACAAAGAGCAGAACTCTCCAAAAGCAAACAGGGGTGTGGCAGTATGTCCCCACGATCACATGCACGGTTCCTCAGCAGAATGAATGCAAAACCAGCTCCAGAGTCAGGCTGCCTGGGATTGAATCCCACTGCGTGCTGGGCGAATTTGGGCAAGTACCTTAATGTCCCCGTGCCTCAGTTTCCCCATCTGTAAAACAGGGATAATAGGGATGATAATAATAGGACCTATCCCCATAAATTAGTTGTGAGCGCATTAAGTAGGATAATACAGGTTGAGAGTTGAGGACAGTGCTCAGTACACAGTGAATGCTCAATAAAAATTAGTCTTTGTTGTTCTTGCTCCTTGAGCCACGATTAAACCCCAAATTCCCCACCTAGTAAATGATATGCACTTGGAAGACACAGATGTTTGTCTGTCCAAGAGTCAAGCCTGGTGCCTGGGGCAGGACAGTGAGCGTGGGAATGGGCAATTGCTTAATACACGTACCTGGAAGTATTAGCACCTGTAAAATGGGCACATGCAATGCCCTGGAGCCCCCTTCCCCAGAAACCCTCCCTCCCCCACCCAAAGCATCTCCTCCAGGGGTGGAGGGCTGGTGAACGAATCTTTGAATGATACATATTCCTGTGTTTGATGTTCAGTAATAATGAGCTTGTATGCAGGCTGAGTCACCAAACCTGATTCACGTCTGTGCCAAACATATATAGCCATACAATTCCAGAGGCACAGCATCACCGATCCTGGAAATTCATTCATTCAACAACCATTAATTGGGTGCCTGGTAACCTACTGATTCATGAGTTGGAAGTGGGTAAAACATTATTTGGAAGCTACACAAGGGCAGGCAGGTAACTTAATGTTATTGGGCACGTGTTCCCTAAGCACCTGTCCTCTGATCTTGAACAAACTATACTTACGTGGCCTTGTTTAGGAATTAATGAGAGCCAACTAATCTTTCAGAAGACCTCAATTTGCAGTTTTGGTCAAAAGCCCATCAGCCTTTACAAATGAAGACCTGTCTTTCTGGGTTGGGCTAACTCCTTTGCTAGTTAAAAGCTTTCTGTGTCTTTAAAAGGGGGCGGCACCCTGTCAAATGAACCCTAAAGCATAGGCTGAAGGCGCGTGAAGTCCCACCCACTTTCTGTGACGTCCTGTGGCCCGGTTCCTGATTGCCCGCCTCAGACGTCAATCGCGGGGCGTGTGTCTTGCTGGGACACAGTGGAGGTCTAGCCTGTGGTTTGCGGAGCGGTCGGGTGTATTCTCCGCTCGCCCCCACGCCTTCGAGGCCCCCGCCGCCCGACCCAACGGCGGACCCAGCCAGTGGCTTCCGCGGCGCCCTCCCGCACCGGATCGCTCCTCGCTGGGGCGAGACCTGGCCCGACGGCTCCGGTCACTATGGTCAGTGGTCGTGGGGGGAAGCGGGGGAGGAGGAGCTGGAAGGGGGGCGCGGTAGGCGGGCTCGCCGCCGGGGCGCATGTGCGCTCGCGGGACGGGGGACGAGCGTCCGGCTCAGTCCCCAGCGCGGGTCCCGCGGCGTTCGGACCCCTGGGAATAGTGAGTCGGGACGGATGCCGGGGGCCCCGTCCTTCCTGGGAAGGCCCTGCAAGGCCCCGCCGTCCCCCGTGGACGCCCAGCGAAGGGGACCCAGCCCGGCCCCTAGGACCCCGGCCCCTGGCGCTCTCGTCCCCGGTGTCCCCGAGGGTGCCGCCGCGACGGCGCGAGGTAGGCGCCCTCGACGGGAACGGGTACCGGGAGGCTCCAGGGCTAAGGGTCGCCCTCTTTGTTAAGTAGCCCCCCGCCCCCCCCCCCCCCCAGTGGGCAGCTCACGGCGCCACCCACGCAGGGGCTCGGGCATCGGAGACCTTCCCCTCCAAGCCCCACAAGTGACCTAGGAGGTGTCGCGGGACATCCTCTCCATCCCGCAGATGAACAGACGGCATGTGCATTAGGACACACATGCAGAGGCTGCCTCAAGTTGTGAGGCACGTGAATTAGGGGTCCAGGCAAAGCGAAGACTAGAGGAACCCCTGATTCAGAGCAGAAATGGCCCCAGAGACACTCTGAGCCAGGCCAAACCTGGAACTTGGATAGGTGGGGAAACTGAGGCCCAGGTAAGGAAGGGGCTGGGACTGATTGTGTTGGACCTGGGACTTGAACACAAGCCTCTGGACTCCCAGTCCGGTGCTCCTTGGGTTTCATCAGTCCATTTTCCAGGTTGTGGGGGGAGGGGTCAGGCACTCTGCGAGGGACTGGGTGTGACGACTGCCTAAAACCCTTTAATCCTCAGCCCCCAGCTCCAGGGAGCCTGTAGAGTGTAAGGGCTGGTGGCCCCTATGGTGGCTTGGGGTCACACAGCTCTGAGTTCAGATGCCACTTCCACCCCTTGGAAAGCCAAGAGGCTTTGGTTGGTCTTCCCCCCACTCCCCCCCGCCCCCAGCACTATTTTGTGCATCTGCACAACAGGCACTGCGAGGACCGGGTGAGGTGATGCCCGTGGGGCGCTTGGCCCAGGTAACGAGCTGTGGTTGTTCCTGTGATAACAGAGTCCTGGAAGTGGGTGGACACAGGTGTCTGGTTCTTCTTGGCCTCCTCCCTCCCATGTCTGCTCGGGGAGATGGTCACCCCTCCAGGATGCTGCTGGGCTGGGGCATGGGTCAAAGCATGGTCATGTCCTGGCACATTCTGAGTGTGGTGTGGGCAGCAGGTCATCCAAGTCAGGGGACCATCCTGGACAAAGCGGCCTGCTGCTGGGGCATCTAGAAGCATCAGCTTCCTGCTTCTACCCAGTGCCCAAGCGTTTCCCCGGCTCTGCTGCTCCTGGAAGGGGGCCCAGGCATTTCTGCATCTGTCACCCACCAGGGAGTGGCAGGGGCTGGGGTAATAATGGCTTTAGCCACCCGGAGCTGGAGCCTGGCATGCCTTCTGGCCACCACTGGGAAGCTGAGAGGAGGGCAGGGACGGTGGGGGGGCAAAGACCCGAACTTTTGGTCTTTGTGCTACACAGCGAGGACTCTGACTCCACCTTCCCCGCTGCCCTGGACTCTCAAGACCGGAAGTTAGAGGGCAGATGGGGTCAGAAGCACCAAGCCCTCACCCTGTCAGGGAAGGCTTGGGGGCCTTGGAGAGGGGTGAAGTGGTTAATCCACCGAATAGGATGTCCGCCTGGGAATCACAGGGTGGGAGAGGGCTGTGCAGTGTCTGTGTTCCTTTTTGTTTACCTGGCATTTATTGAGCACCTACTGTTAGCCACGCACCGTGCTATGTGGGCTCTGGGGTGATTGCTGTGTTTCTGCGTGGTGTGAATGGTGCTGTCTGTGCGGGGGCTGCAGGGGAGAGGAATGTCCTTGGGAAATACAGCATCTTCTTTCCTCTCCCACTTCAAAGTCACTGGGCTAGGCTGGAGGAAGGGTCCCACGTAGGAGACACAGGGCCCCTTAGGAAGGCAGGGGCCGGGATGAGGTCCAGGCCTGGGGCGGCCACTGGCTGGGGCTGTTAAGTAATAAGCGCTCACTCAAAATGCATTTAACATCTGGTGAATCAATGAGTGTGCGAGGTGGACAGTAAAACCACAGGGCCCTTCAGTGCTTTACTCTTTTATTTGTCAAACAAGCCCCCAGGAGAAAGGCACCCTAGTCATGCCCCATGATGGGCAGTGATGAGAAAGACCAGGGGCGTGACCTCTCTTAGGAGCTCACTGCCTGTTGGTCAAGACAGAGCTGGACACAAGCAATTCCTGAGCTACTGATCATGGCCCCAGAGGTCTGACTGAGGGCTTTGGGAGCAGAGCAGAAAGCTGGAACACTCTGAGGGTGCAGGAAATATCAGGGAAGCCTTCACCAGGGAGTCTTTTGAATGGGGTTTTGAAGCATATATAGGAATATTCAGGAAGGCTTTGAGGAATAGTACATTCCAGGCAGGGTGCGACAGTGTGCTTAAAGGCCTGGAAACATGGTTAAGATTGGGATATTCTGGGAAGGTCTGTGTGGGTGCATGGGGCTCAGAGGAGGGAGGGGAGAGGAGTCAGGAAAGTAGGAAGGGTCAGGATGCGCTGAGAAGGGCTTCACATGCTGTGCTGTGGGCTTTGAGTTTTATTCTGCTGATGGGGAGGGAGGAAGAACCGTAACATACTTCGGGCAAGTACGAGGTGGTTGACTTGGATGAGCTCTCTGGCAGTGCGGTGGACACAGGGTTGGAGGTGGCCAGGCTGGGTGAGACCCGCTCATGCATTTGTTCAGCTGGCCACTCCGTGCGCATTTTAGGAGCATGACTTGCGTGCCAAGCGCTGAGGGATCTGGTCTTGACAGGTGCGCAAAATCCCTGCCCTCGTGTTGTTGACATTCCAGTGGAGGGGCAGACAGATTGCAAGGAAATGAGTGAACCTATGTGGCAGCCAATGCGCTGAAGAAATAAAGCAAGTCAAGGCAGTGGGGGCAGGGGAGGGGCGACTTTACACAGGGCGCTCAGGGAGGACCTGTCTGAGGAGGTGATGCCACCTGAGTCTGAAGAAGAGGAGCATCCGAGGCAGCAGGAATAGCATGTGCAAAGGCCCTGAGGTGGAAACGGGCATGTCTTGTTGGAGGAACTCAAAGAGGGTCATTGAGGCTGGAGCTCTGGGAGCAGAAGGTAGGCAAGGCTGGATGTTGTAGGACCTGGCAGGGTTGTCATCAAAAGTCTTTTCCTACGGTGAGGGGAGCCCCGGGAGGGAACTGAGGAAAGTTCTGCCCTCCTCTGGCTCACAGGGGCAGCAGCCTTTGCTGGCTGCTGTGGAGGATTGTGGGGAAGGGGGGCAGGAGCGGAAGCAGGAGGTCAGTTGGGCGGATGTTGTTGCAGCCTCCTTGTGGTGGCGACTCTGGCCTGACCCAGGAGCAGAGCCGGTGGGGAAGAGAGGTGTGCAAGCGGGGTCCTAGGTTTGGCCTGAGCTCCGGCTGGATGGAGGGGGCTTTCGGGGAGCCGAGACCCCTGGAGGGGAGGCAGGGGTGGAGCGAGAGAGCAGTTGGGGCACGGTAGCTGGGGGATGCTGGTCAGACATCCTGCTGGCTGCTGGCTATTTGAGGCCAGAGCTTCAGGGAGAGGTCAGGGCCAGAAATGAGAACCGGAGGGCCCTTTAGGAGATGTGTGAGTCCAGGCATCAAATAAGAGAGTGGCTGGGGTCTGAGTTCACGGTCCCTGCAAGGCTAGCCAATAATTGTGACCCAAGAGGGGTGGGAGCCCAGATGCAGGGTCTTCCCTATTTCCTTAGCTGAATAGCACAGAAGGGGCCTGTGGGGGGCAGGCTGAGTAACAGCCCCCCCGAGGATGTCCACACCTAATCCCCAGAACCTGTGAATAAGGTCCCTCACATGGCAACAAGGGCCTCACAGGTGTGGTGAAGTTAGGGGTATTGAGATGGGAGAGGGCCCTGGATCACCCGGGCGGGCCCAATGATGTAATCACAAAGGTCCTTATCACAGGGGCGGGGCAGAGGCGGGGGGGGGGGGTGTTCAAGTGAGGAGTTGGGACAGTGGAAGGAGGGGGATCATGAACCCAGGAACACAGGTAGCTTCTAGAAAGTGAAAAAGGTAAGGAAATGGGTTTTCCTCTGGAGCCCCCAGAAATGCAAGGTAACAAACGAGTGTTGTTTTTAAGTTGCGGAGTTTGTGCTAACTTGTTATAAGCAGCAACAGGAAAGTGGTTCAGGGCACTAGGTCTTCCCTAGATCTTTTGCCTCCAAACATCATGATCACTCATCAATTAAAAAATTGATCATTCTGTGCATTCCCGTATTATACATCCCGTCCTAAAGTAGACAATTCAAAGGGCGTTTCCTTCCAGCTCCAGCGGCAGCCCTCTGTGGAGACCCCAGCCCCAGGCAGGCAAGACCAGGGCTGGGGCCCCCGGGAGCCTTGGGAAGTGACAGGGACCTTCTGAGAGGAGAGGGGAGGCTGGCCAGGTTCGGAGCCCTGTCCAGGTGACCCCTGGAAGCTCTAGCCTCTGCTGTGAAGGAGCTGGTAGCTTAAGGTCAGGCCACGCGGTGAGTCGTGGCTTCTGGGGCACGGGGCCTGGTTAACGAGGCTGACTCAGCCTGTGGTCAGCCGTGCCCGTGGAGCGGCCTCAGAGGGAGGTTGGGCTGGCCGCGGGCTGGCCTTGCCCGCTGGGGCCCAGGGTGGGCCTGTGAGAGGCCCACCAGCCCCTCAGAGCCTGGGTTCAGGGATGTGCACAGACGCAGTAAAGGGTACATTGAGGGGGGCTCTGTAGGCAGAGGTGTGAGCCCGAGGCCTGACTGTTGAGGAGCTGGCAGGAAGTAATAAGAGGACACATGCGAGGGCCAGATGGGTTCTGTTCCTGGAGGATGAAAAGGTGCTGGAAGGCACCCAGGTCTGTTGAATACTTTTTTTTTTTTTTTTAAGTACGCTCCAAGCCCAGCATGGAGCCCAATGTGGGGCTTGAACTCATGACCCTGAGATCAAGACCTGAGCTGAGATCAAGAGTCAGATGCTTAATCAGCTGAGTCCCCCAGGTGCCCCCTGTTGAATACTTTTGATGTGCTGGGTGAGCAGGGTCCACGTCCCTACCAAAGATTGCCTCACTGTGTGACCTCAGGCAGATGGCTTGACCTCTCTGTGCCTCCATGTCCATTTGTAAAACACATACTTCAAGGCTTAAATGAGATAATCCACAGCACCTGCCATAGTGAATGCCCAGCAATGGTGGTTTCATTCATTCAGCAAGTGATCACTGAGCACCTGCTGGGTACCACCTGCTGGAATGCCCCAAGGACTTGGGGTACACCGTGAACAGAAGGGACCAAGGACCCTTATCTTTTGGAGCTTTATTGGCCTACTGTCTTGCTTCTCATGAAAGCCCAGGGAGACTGAATTCAGGCCTTGAGCTGTACCTATTCCAAGAGGAGCCTACTGAGAACTCATGGGAAGGCAGGGGTCTTGCTTGGGGTCACATGTCACATGTCATCTCATGAGACAGACCTTTAGGACCGGTTGGACTGAGCTGCCAGAGCCCACTCCTTTTGGCTCTGCCCCTCCCTGTCCTGCAGCCTGTGTCAGCCCACCCCATCATCTCCCAGGGGTACCTGGAGATCCTCGAACAAACCCAGGCACATGGGGTTCCCTCGGGCAGGGATGCAGAGCTGTGGGATCGAACTCCCCCATCACCCTGGTGGGGGGCCACTCCCTTTCCCCTCTTGGAGGCATCTTCAGAAGCTTTCAGGGCTTTGAACCAAAGTGGTTGGATGCACGGACCGGGCTGTGGGTGGAGAGCTGGGTGAGCCCGGCTTTTTGTTGGTCTGAGGCTGGTGGAGCAATGCTCGGGGCTAGTGGCCAGGTTTTCGGTCTGTAGAGAGAGGCTTTGGAGGGAAGACCAGAGGAAAATGGGGAACCTGAGTCTCCCCGCATTTGGAGGGGGTATGGCCTCGGGCTGGGATCAGCTTTGCCACAGTAGGTGCTTGGATTTCTGCCCAGGCTCTGGAGGCTGCGGGAGGAAAAGGCCAGGGAGACCGAGGCCAGGCTCCCAGCAAGGACTCACACCTGCTCTGAATGCCGAGCCCACCTGCGAGTGCATGGGGCTGGGTCCCAGGATTGCTGGGGAAGAGCCAGTGATGGAAGAAGTGTCCTTTGCTCACTCTGAAATATAGGCCTCGACTTAACCTGCTAAATGCTATTTCCAAGCAGAGTTGCCAGCTACCTAATTAGCATATGTATCTGCAAAACAGTAATTAAAGGCTGAGATCCTTTCAGGTGTCCTGATTAGTCTGACGGGACATTGTCAGGCCTGGGCTTTCAACATAACATCCTGGAAAATTTCAGCCACGATTAGAATATAATAAAATAACACCAATTAGAGTCAGCCAACGTCAAACCCAGAGAGCATTGTACCAGCTATATGGGCCAGTATTTGAGGCTATGCCCAGGTTCTCGCTGGCATTTGAGACTCTAGTTTTTCCCCAGAGCTGTGACCAGGGCCATGCTGCTGGGGAGGGGAAGAGGGAGGGGGATGGGGACCTCCTGGACCTGACTTGGGCCATTCTGGAAAGCACGGTGCCCCTGGCGCCCCGATAAATGCACCTGTGACCACTAGGGGGCGCTGGAGCTAACCCGAGGCTCCATCACCTGTGGTGGAGGAAGCCCACCAGGGAACAATTTGTCAGGAGGGGTAAATCTTAAAATAGTATTGAGTGAAGCAAAATAAAAAGGTCACAATATCTGTAGAATAATCTGTATGCACATTTAAAACACATGCATACATAAAACAACTCTATAGTTTTAAGAAGACCGATAGATTCCACTTAAATGAGGTCCCTGGGATAGGCAGATTCACAGAAAGTCAGATGGTGGCTGCAGGGGCTGGGACGGGGGGAGGCGGGGATGATGAGAAAGTTCTGGGGATGGAAGGTGGTGATAGTTGCACAATCGTGTGTACTAAATGCCACGGAACTGTAAACTTAAAAGTGGTTATGGGGTATATTTTATATATACTTTCCCTCAATAAAAAGACCGGTACTTACTGAAACACATGCCACAGGGACTACCTGCTGGGGGGGGGGGGGGGGCGGTGCATGGGAACAGGGACAAAGGAGAAGCCAGTGTTGACAGTGGGGCTCTCGAACCCCGAGTATGATGAGCTCTGCCCTCAGTGGCCAAGAGGCGCCCCGAACTGCTATTTAATATTTTTCCTTTAAATTCAATAGCCTAAGGAAATTTGCCCCCCAGTCCAAGTTTATATTATGGCAAGTGGAAAACCTAGATCGGCTTTCCTGGTCCAGGGTGCGTGTCCCTTTCCCTGCTCTACTGCTAATATTCTCATTTTGACCCTTGATGGCGCTTTGCTACCATCTTCAGTACTTATCCTTACATAGTTCAGATTAATTCCATAAACTCCTTTCCATGCCTCCATTACTATCCTCTCAGAAACGACTGAATACTACTAACTACAGGCTCCCCCGCCCCGTTGTCTGCCTGGGTTTTGTTTGGGGCAGGCCAGGCAGAAGCAGCGTTAGATACCAATGGTACTGCTTTTTAATCCGTGTTTAGAAAGGCCCAAGGGGCACCTGGGTGGCTCAGTCGTTAAGCGTCTGCCTTCGGCTCAGGTCATGATCTCAGGTTCCTGGGATCGAGACCCGCATCGAGCTCCCTGTTCCGCAGGAAGCCTGCTTCTCCCTCTCCCACCCCCCCTGCTTGTGTTCCCTCTCTCGCTGTGTCTTTCTGTCAAATAAATAAAATCTTTAAAAAAAAAAAGACCCGAGCCAACATTTTAAGTCAGCGGCCTGTAAAAACAAGCCTTTTGTTAGTGAGGTGGGTAATGGGACTTTGGAATGAAGTGAGAGTGAGTGAGAGGGTGCCATAGGGCGGGCATGCTGGCTGTGTTGAAACGTACCTGAGGGTCACCTTGCTTTTCCCTCAAAACCGCAGAAGTGGATTTTTTATTCTGAAACTTACAGGGTCCTTTATTAGCACATAGTAGTAGGAGTGCAAGATGAACCGTACAGCAACAGTTGTTATGCCAATAATGGAACTCTTCCATGATTTAGAATAGATCCAAACACGTTCACTTCTCATAAAAATGCCAACCAAGTTAATAAAACAGGCTTGGTTTTTGGGTTTTTTTTGTTTTTTTTTGGTTTTGTTTTTAAGTAAGCTCTGTACCCATTGGAGGCTTGAACTCATGACCCAGAGATCAAGGTCGCAGCTCTACCTACTGAGCCAGCCGGGTGCCCCCCAAAGCTGGCTTGTTTTACATTTAAAAAGAATTGCAAATGAAAATGGAACCCTTTGGGGCACCTGGCTGCCTCAGTCGGTAGAGCTGTGACTCTTGATCTCTGGGTCGTGAGTTCAAGTCCCACGTTGGGTGTAAAGCTTACTTAAAGAAAATGGAACACTTTAGGCTCCCTGCTCACTGGCCAAAAGACACCAGCAGAGTGGGAAGGAGTTAAAAGTATGTTGGAAACCAACTTTCTCGTTGGCATGATTAGAAATTTTGAAGGAAACTGACAAGAGAATAACTTTCCCTCCTGATGTCCCGATGTCTTTTAACATCATGTCCGGACATCACCTGTAAATCATCTCTTGTTTCCTCTGTGATGAGTGTCCTCAGACTGGGGGACACTGCTGGAGGCACTAAGCTGGGTAGAGAGGTAGGCTGTCTGCCCGGCTGGGGCCACAGGGGCAGGAGGTTGGGACCTGGCCTGATGGTGCAGAGGCCCTAGCCTGCCCTGCACACAGTGTTCCTTTAAGGTCTAGCAGCCTTGCTCCCGCAAGAGCTAGACTCTGAGCTCTGTTTGGCTTGGTAGAATTTCCATGGGTTTCAGAGTCAGACAAATCTGCATTAAATCACCTCCTGGCCCAAGGGACCTGACCTTGCCAGTGGAGTGGATATAATAACTGTTAGTGGGGAATTAATGAGGTAATGGGGATATGTAAGCCTCTGTCCCAGAGCTTGGCACATAGTAGGCGCACAATCATGGCATCTGTTATTCTCTACATCTTGGACTTAGGATAGCAGATCATCCAACCATTTTCCACATATTGGCTTTCAGCCGCATGGTAACAGAATGGCTATTGTAATGTAGACATTGCATCTGCACTGAAGGCAGGAAGGAAGAGGAAGGAATAGGACATGCCATCTCTGTTCCTTTTATCCAAAACCAAAAGCCTTCCCCGAGCCCCGCAGAATACTTGTCATGGATCCAGTTGACCAGCCCTGATCACCTGGATGCCCATAGATATAAGGAAGGCTAGAAAAATCATTGAAGAGGAGGTTAGGGTTGTCATGACTTAGCCCAGACATTTTCTACCACATTGCCTGGAGTAAAACAGGGGCCCTGTTAGTAAGGAAGAAATGGGTAGTGGCTGATGGAAAAGCAGCCCACAGTATCTGCCCTAGCATGGTTATTTCACAACTCCTGATGGTTCCCCTGCCCCTGTCTGAGCTGAAGTGAGGACTTAATTTTGCAAAGAATGTGGGTATGGAATGGAAGCTTCCAGAAATAAAACCCAGAATCTCTTCCCCCACCCACCAAGCATTTGCATGCCCTGTTCCCTCTTTTAGAAAGCCTTTTCCTCCTGTCCTTCTTGGGACAACACATTCATCCTTCTCCACTCAGGTTTTCCTCTGGGAAGTTGGTCTGACCACCACCACCCCAATCCAGGAGAGGGCATGTTTGAGGCCACCAGAAAGGGAGAAAAGGAATAAAGTGTGAGTTCAAGGGAGATCCCAAGCCTGACTTGGATGAGGTGGGGCAAGCCAGAAGGCTTCATGGAGGCAGTGGCTTTTATTCGTTTAACAAACCTCTCATCCCCTGCTCTGTTCCAGGCCCTGTGATATCAGGTAAATGAAAGGTCTCGGGTAGTGTGACAAGCTGTCCTGTGCTAAAGGAGGCTGTGTAGCTTTGGAGACCTTGATGGCAGGGAGCATCCAGGCTGCCAGAAATGCCCCTTCCCAGTCAAAGCAGCTCACTGTCACAAGTTTGAGTCTGTCCAGTGTGGAGATGGGTAGCCCCAGAAGTCACTCACAGCTCGTTGTATGATCCTGTGGCCCAGCTCTCTGCGTCCAGTGCTGAGCTCTGGCAAAATCTAATCATCAAAAATCTAGACATTTTTTCCAGGTGGAAAGGGGCTTGTAACACCAAGGCTCTTCTGTAAGCCTTCAGCCCTATAGGGTTGAGGTCATTGTCAAGTCCGTGAGGAGGCAGAGGCTGCCCAGGAAAGGCCCGTGTGGTCAGAGGCATAAAGTAAAAGTGGTGAGCTCTGACAACACCTCTGTCCAAAATGATGGCAATAAATGGATGGAAAACTGGATTTCCAGTCACAAAAATCCCAAATAACATCAACCGTATAGCTGTGCGGTATTGCGTAACTGTCCCCTTGGGTTATGTGCAGGCACCGGGGCCACTTCTGTTAAACTAAAAGACATGTGACTTTAATACCAATTCTTCGTACATTATTTTCACGCTGGAATCAGAGCCGCTCTAGGGATGGTTGGAGGCAGGGGTGCATCTGCCACTTCTCCGGGCAGAGTCTGGGCGGGAACAGCTTGAGGCAGAGAGGAGGCTGGCAGGGAGTTGGCTACTAGAACAGAGACGTCTCCTGCACTTTCCCTGACCTCGAAGCCGCCTCCTGCCATTACCTGCTCCCTGTGGATTTCTCCTCAGCCCTCCAGAGCCCTGCCTCTGGGCCAGGAAGCTGACCTCTAGGTTGGAATTGAGCCGGACTCCAGCTGGGCTGCAGTATGGACTTCCGCCGGTAGGTGGTGTGTCTGCCGGATGTTCCGACCTCTATTTCCAGCTTGTCACACAGTGCTTGGTGCAGGCTGGATGTTTAGGAATTGGTGGCGAATAAAATGAATGAGCGAGACAGGAAGGACAGGAGACAAGGAGACACCTCATACTCCAGCATGAAGGCTCACTAGGTTCAAGGGGTTATACTCTAAAATGAATCCATTCAGAAGGTACAGGATGACACCCCTACATGATGGGGCCGACCCTGGCTCCCTGTCCAGGGAACTGACATCCAAGATAACTGGGAATGTGCCTTTTGTGGGAAGGTACCATTCCCTATGTCATGGATCTACTTGGTAGAACCCGTCAGTTGCTCTGAAATTGTCACAGCTCTGCTTTTTCTTTCAGAGTGAAACATCTTTCAACCTAATATCAGAAAAATGTGACATTCTATCAATTCTTCGGGATCATCCTGAAAACAGGATTTACCAGAGGAAAATCCAGGTGAGACAGGTTTGTGGGGAGAGAGGATCTTACAGCTAATGTGCTGGAGCTGGGATTGGAGTCAAAGGTGCCATTTTGAAAGCAGAAAGGCTTAGCATTGGGGCCAGGCTCCCGGGCAAATTAAAGGGCTCCCAGAATATTTTGATGTTGGGCATCTGCCTCTGAGAAATCTTGTAGTATATATATATATATATACAGCAATTAAAAAAATTTTTTTTAAAGCTAGGTACTATCCTAAGTGCTTTATTTACTCACTGAGACCTCATTACAGTGTTGCAAAGTCAGTACTTTTATTATCCACATTTTACAGCTGAGGAAACCGAGGCATAGGTATTAAATGGCAGGCCCACAGTCCTACAGCTAGTGAGTGGACACGCTGGGATTTGGACCAGGAAGCCTGATCTCATAAGCTGCATGCATAACCACAGTGCTAGGACATCTCTCAGCGGGGAATGGCCACTCCCAACTGGGCTTTGTAAAAGGGGAGTTTGCCAGAAGGTTGCAGGGACAGCTCACAGAACCAGGGCAGGAGGAGGAGCCTGGGCTCTTATCTCTGGGGCAGCATGCCTCTGCTTCTCTCTGCTCATTGGCAGGACTGTCTCCTGCAGCCCCAGGGAACACTTCCTGGGGCAGGAGCACGGGCTGGGCCGCAGGGACTCGTGTACCCTGCAGCCCTCTCAGGAGATGAGATGGGGTTCCCAAGGAGCATGACCTTCACTGCTGCCATGCCTGAGATGGGCCCTGTTAGTTCCAAGCTGTCTCATTGCTGTGATGGGAGCAGGGACCCCCTGACACCTTGAAGACCATGCTTTGCTATCAAAACCCTGACTGTAGCCCCATGAGGCAGCCAAGGAGACTAGAGCGCATTTCAGGGGGAAATTGGCAGCTCAGAGCAGAGCTGGAGGTGAGTGGCCTGGGGAGGGCCACACCTTTTGAGAAATGTTTGAAGGACTGGCCAGACCGCTTAGTTATGTCTGAGGAGGTCTTTCCTACCGACTCTGCAGACTCCTGGCCCGCTGCTCAGCCACACCCCACCTCACCCCTCAAGGCCTCTGCTCACCCATGCCATGCACACCACTTCTGCTCCTCTCAGTGCTATTCCTCCAGAAGCCTTCCTAGACTTCTGATGCCACTGCTCCAAGGCCCCTGTGCTTCTCCTATCCTGTTATTAGTTCCGTAACGATCCATTTCCCCAGACTGTGGGCTGCCTGAGGGTGGACCATGACCCGTTCATCACTCGGTGCCTGCCACAAGGACAGGCTCAGCACGGTTTTATGTTTGTGTGATGAAGGGTAGCTGGGAGACTGAAGGCTCTGAGAGGAGGCAGCAGGTGCTACCTGGGGGAGGTGGGGGCCCTGGCTCCCACAGGACATGACACGAGGGGTGATGGTGGTGCAGATGACCACATTTCCTTCTCTGCCCCACAGGAACTCAGCAAAAGGTTCACCGCGATCCGCAAGACCAAGGGGGATGGGAACTGCTTCTACCGGGCCTTGGGCTATTCCTACCTGGAGTCCCTGCTGGGGAAGAGCAGGGAGGTCCTCAAGTGAGTGGGTGCCAGGGACCGCTGGGCGGGCCCGGGGTCTCCCTAACGGGGTTTCCTAGGCACGGGCTTGCCAAACCTGGAGAGTGAGCTGCCATGGCGGGGGTGAGGGCAGCCAGGCGGTCTGGGATGGAACCAGTGACCCCATGGGTGCTGGCATTCTGGCTTGAGCTCGCCTAGCTGGGTTGCATTGGTTGCCTTTTTGAATACTCACTCCAAGAAAACGAAGCTTTGGCCATTTTGAATAATTTCGGCCGCCCCTATTCTTACATGTGTGTAACCAGGCATCTCCCTAGTCAGGCCTGGGTCTTGACCTGATGCTGAGGAGGGTCTCTGTCCAGCAGCTGCTCCCTAGAGCGACCCTTTAGGCCTTTGTGTTTAGGCTTAGGTCAGGGCTTCGCTTGCATTACCATTTGCTCAAACTGCCTGGATCTTGTTGAGTGTGGTCCCAATTCAGAATGGTCTGGGTCAGGCTTCTGTTTCTCCCCAGCTCCCGGGAGACGCTCCAGCTGCTGGGTCTCAGAACACACTCCGAGCAGCAAGGAGCTAAGAGACCTGCTTCTCGATCTTGGAGCTCTCACTGCCCTGAGGGTATCTGATGACACGTCCGCCCCCCCCCCCCCCCCATTACAGGGTAGTTAGTAGCATGCCTCACATCTACCCGCTAGATGCCCGGAGGACCTTCCTCCCCAAGTCATGACCATCAAAAATGTCTCCAGACTCCATCAGGTACCTCTTTGGTCAGGGAACAAGTCAACCCTGGCTGAGAATGGCTAGGTTAAGACCATCATCACCTGTTCAAAATATAGATTCCCTCAAAAGGGATCAAAATTAGCCTAGCTGTTCCTTATTTGGAACGAGTCATTCCTGAACGACAAACTGATGGAATCCCTTTTGATGGAGAGTCCCCTATCTCCTTCCCCGTCTCCCCGCAGCTCTGCAGAGTCGAGACCGTGCAGTCCAGTGCAGGGCTTCCCGCACCCACTACCCGTGTCCCCCAGAGTTGTGCCATGCCAAGGTCCAGGGCTCTGAGGCCAGACCTCACTCTTGCTTACTTGCTGTGTGACTTTGGGCAAGTAACTCCACCTCTCTGAGCCTTGGTTTCCAAATCAGTGGAAGGTGGGTAATTTTGCATATGCAGGGTGCTGTTGTGAGGACTCAGCAAGGTGATGCTCGCAAAGCCCAGCCCATGTGTGTCTGTACCAGCCCTGCATGCTGTTTACCTTCACCCCTGCACTCCTTCCAGGGCACCCTCCCTCCCTGCAGTCATCACCTAGCAGGACACCAACACACAGACCCTGTTTTAGGCCGTGGGGATGCAGCAGAGAACAACAGACACAACTTCCTGCCTGTGGAGCAGGCAGGCTAGAGGGCGAAGACCATATGTGATGTGTCCGATGGCAAGAAGTGTAGGAAAAAACCAGATGGGGAAGGTGGCCAAGTTGTCCAGGATTGGGGCAGGAGGCGGGGGATGGGGGGGTAGGGGGTGGTGCTGCAGTTTTAAGTAGGGGTTGGAGCTAAGGGAGGGCGGGGTGCCTCATGGGCCCCCATAAAGACCCTGAATTTCAGCCTGAATGAGATGGAGCCCCTGAGGGTCTGAGCAGAGCACTGCCTGGCCTGCTGGCCGCTATCCACAGGACAGAGTGGGAGGGCACAGCAGGGGACATGCTCCGGGGGGGGGGGGGGGGGGAGGAGAGGATAACGGCAGCATGAGCAGGTGGAGGGGATGGGTTGGATTCCAGATTCCTGTAGAGTTGGCATCAACAGGACTCGCTCACGGCTGGGTGTGGTGCGCGAGCCGAGGGGAGTCCGGGATGACTGCCCAGTGTGTTGCCGGATGTTCTCCGGATGGAAAAGCCACTTGTTGCAAGCAGGGGGCTGGGGAAGATTGGGAGCTCCATTTTGGTGATGCTGAGTCCAAAATATCTGTGACCCTTCCAGCAGGGGTACCCACTGGGCAGTGGGATATACAAGGGTGGTGGTACTCCATCTTACAGTCGAGTGCACTGAGCCTCGGGAAGGTTACAAGCCTTGCCCAAAGTCACACTAAAGCTGGCGTGCAGCAGACAGAGCGTCGTCCAAGTCCCAGTGCCGCCCCCCGTCCCCCCACTCACCTTGTCGGGTGGGAGTCCCAGCCTGGTCTTGGCTGGGCCTGCGGGGCGCTCATCAGTGCTTGGTACAGGGGGTCAGCAGTCATTGGTGAGATGTAGCTGGGGTTCAGGGGGGCCAGGGAGTTTCGGAAAGGGGGGCCCAAGCCCAAGAGCAGCTAAACAGCACAGCATGTTCCCCACAGCTGTGGCCAGCGCAAACCTCCCCTTCCTGGTTTAAATGTTCGTGCTACACACACACACACACACACACACACACCCCGCCCCCTCCCCCTCAACAAGGCACCTGAGCCTCCCCCTCGAGCCTCTAGACACTTGTGAAAACCCCCTTCCTGTCCCACTGGGAGTCTAGCCTCCCTTCCTAGGTGATGGACTGCAGCTCAGCCAGTGCCAGTGCCCCACCCCCTTGGTCCTCCTTGCACGGGCTGCTACCCTCCCTCCATGGACCAGTCGCTGGTTCTGTAGCTCATCTCTGCTGCTGCTGAACGTGTCCTGGGGCCAGGGGCTGCTAGGGCTCCTCGCCATGCCCCCTAGCCCCAGGTCTCGGGAGGGGGCTGTACCGTGAGGGGCCCGCACTGACAGAGCAAGCGCTGCCGCACCGGTTTAAAGGGTGGCCTGTGCTGACGAAGGCTTCACGGCTGTGGGGCGGGGGACCTGATGGGTGGTGGTAACCCTTTCTGGGGCATAAATACTTTCAGCACTGGTTTTCAAGCTACCGTCATGGGGTCACTGAGCAGGGAGCAGGGAAGAGATAAACATCCCACAGCCCAGTCCTATCTCCACCACCACACACAACAGACAGACATAGCCTCAAGGGCAGAGACAATTAGGAAACTGAGTTCTGAATATTTATCTTTGTGTTGGAGTATAGTTCAAGTGGTGCTGTGTGTAACACCTGGCTGGTCAAATCTTGGAAACTGAACAATTAGCTCCTGTGAGTAGGTACAGGCCGCTGGTTGACGGGACAGGTGTTAAGGAGTGAAATGCAAATGGGGAGTGGCCCTGGGGCAGGAGGAGGCTGCAAAGGGAGAGGAGGTTGGGGAGCTTGGCTGGGGTCCTCCATTAGACGTTCGTGCTGAGGAGCTGTGTCCTGAGGGAAAAGGCTGTGCTGGGTCACTCCGGAGGTCCCTGTGGAGAAGGGACTAGGAGCACGGGAAGGTTGGGCATGGCCCTGGCCAGAGATGGTGGTCATATGGCAAGAACCATGGGGACAGGAAGGAGGGACAGAGTTCAGAAACCTCTGAAAGGTAGAATCAACATGTCTGGGAGTAGGTGGTGACTACCTCAGTCTCCTAATCTGTGAAATGGGTGTAACACCCCCTTCCTGGGATTGTATACACTGGGGAGGACAGAAGTCAGTCACCTGTTAGTGACACACGAGGGGTGTGGGTGAAAGCGGGAGGACACTGACTGTACAGCAGTGCTCCATCAGCATTTCCCCGTGAGCCATCAGTCTACCCCCTTTAGGTTCAAAGAACGTGTCCTGCAGACCCCAAATGACCTTCTGGCTGCTGGTTTTGAGGAGTACAAGTTCCGAAACTTCTTTAATGCTGTAAGTTAACCTGGGCAGGACAGCTGAGGGTCCAGGTCCTTCCATGCTGGCAGAGTGGGCAGGAATGGGCACTGGCTGGAGCCCCCGCACAGCCCATGGCTCTGCAGTTAGGTCCTTGCTCCTCCCAGCTAGGGAAGGACAGTTGCTTCCTGTGTGTGGGGACAAGGAGCCCAGGGCCCTGCCCTCCCACAGGGAAGAGGCACCTCCTTTGGGGCAGTAGCTCTCAGGCCGGAAACATCCCCCAGCCTCCTTCAGATGTCCCCTCTCCACCCTACAACCCTGATCCCCTTAGTGAAGGGGGCGTGGGGTTGGGGGATTCAGTTCTGAATCTATAAATAAGAATCCCAATAACCACAGTGATGGGAGGAGATCCAACTGCCGTTCCCTAGACAGGACTCTGGGCTAAGGTACACATTGCAGAGCATTTCTAACCCTCTACTTAGCTTGGTCCCAGACTGACTTATTTTGGTAACTCAATTTGAGGATTTCAAAATGGAAATACACATGGAGGGGGAGGGTCCTGTGGAAAGAGTCCCATGGGGGAGGGTAGGTCTTGCCTGTGCCTCCCAACTGACAGCCCGGCGGGGTGCAGTTTTACAGTGTGGTAGAGCTGGTAGAGAAGGACGGGTCAGTGTCCAGCCTGCTGAAGGTGTTCAACGACCAGAGCGCCTCGGACCAAATCGTGCAGTTTTTGCGCCTGCTCACCTCAGCCTTCATCAAGAACCGCGCGGAATTCTTCCGACACTTCATTGATGAGGAGATGGACATCAAGGACTTCTGTACTCATGTAGGTCCTCAGGGTCTCAAGCTTTGGGGACTTAGCCTCCAGCCCTGGGACCTGCTGTGTAATACCCAGCTCCTGGGATTGTACACACTGGGGAGGACAGGGCACTCAGCATGTGGGCCATGGTGAAGTGTCATGAAAGCCCCTCTCCCCTCAGGAGACTTGAGTGCCATCATCCCTAGCCAGGGGACTTGATGTCACACCTGCATTTGTAATTTGAAGAACAAGATTAGCAAGCCAGAAACAGATCCTACTTGAGCTGCCTCCTGAACATGTGGCTCTGGGCAAGTACTTCCCCCATCCAGGCCTCTGATTTCCCATCTGAGAAATGAGGGCCTTGGACTAGACTGTTTACAAAATTGCAGAGTAGCAGCCCCAGAGTCACATTTGTCCTTAGATGTGTTTTGTTTTATGATGTATGGTATTTATCTGAAACGGAGCTGCCAACATTTAAACCCTGGGCAGCTTTCTTGACTCTCTGGATTTCTCTCGGAAGATCCAGTTCCCAGGACCTTATTCCTGCATGGCTACAATCAGCAGGAGCAGAGTGGTGGCCACCCTGGTTATGTGGGACATACTTGCCAGCCTACCACCATCTCTGCCTCTCTCGGTTGCCTCTTCAGCATTCAGATTCACTCACTCGCCTAGCCCTATGTGAAATCCCTTCATGACGGTCCTCATCTGCTCTGAGGTTCTTTGGTTCTGTGCATTAACAAGCCCAAGCTCAAAAATTCTGCCCACCCCCGCCCTGATTCTTAAAAGTAGTGTTCTCATATACCACTAGAGTCTGGAATCAGAAAGATCTAGATTCAAGCCTTGCAGTTCTAGTGGGTTTCTGGCTGCTCTTCCTCACGGGGCTTCGGTTTCCTCCTCTAGAAACCGGGATGGCAGTACCTACCTGATGAGCTATTGTGAAGATTATTTCCCAGCATAGATGCTTTGACCCAGGGCCATGAAAGCCAGGGCTGGACTTCATTTGTCTTCTGCCAGGCTTCCTTCCTAAACTGGGTTTGTTTTTTCATTCTGGCCTTTGCAGGAAGTGGAGCCCATGGCCATGGAGTGTGACCACATCCAGATCACAGCCCTGTCTCAGGCACTGAACATCGCCCTGCAGGTGGAGTATGTGGATGAGATGGACACGGCCCTGAACCACCACGTGTTCCCTGAGGCTGCCATCCCTTCCGTTTACCTGCTCTATAAAACATCCCACTACAACATCCTTTATGCAGCCGATAAACGTTGATTAATTTTAGGCCATGCAGTGGAGCCTGTCACCTAAAGGGACTGCATTTTAAATGGAACATTCCGGCTTTTCAATTTTTTAAGCAACTTAAACTATAATTAGAAAATGTACAGTCTTTTGGGCAAAGTCACTGGGAAGGAGGCCTACCCATTATGGACTGTGGTAACTTAGTGATATTGTTAGTGTTTATTTTCATGGAGGATCAAATGCTTTCTAACTCAGGGCTACAAAGCCAGAACCCCTGGCTCTGCTCCCAGTTCCCTGAGACCCTGAGCAGGTCACCTCCCCTCTCTGGGCCCGTTTCTTCATCTAGAGAAGGTTCCTGCCAGTGCTGACATTCTGTTGTCATATAAAAAATAGGGCCCTCTGGTTTCCTTTCTGTGCCTCTCTGCTGGGGAGGAAAAGCTCAAGGTCAGAGGTCTTCAGTGACTTCCCAGTTCTACAAAAAAAGAATCCAGTCCAATCAGCTGTTAGACTGGACTTTGGTAGATGGCTGACGGAAGCATTGGCCAACTGGCCAATGTGAGGGCTTCAGCGTGGTTCCAAACATTCACCATGGGAGTGTTTTCTTACCCTAACCTGAGGAGGAAAAAGAGACTTTTATGCCGAAGTCTAAAAAGGGGCCTTCAGGATGAAGCTCGGGGTGTTGTGGCCCTCTCGCCCTCTCTCCCTCTCTCAGGGCCAGACGTGCTTGCCTTTGGGCAGGCGCTTCAGGATTCTGCTGCTAGCCCCACCTGAACAGAGGCTCAAGGAAGGCTGGGGTCTGGGACCAGGAAGCTGTCTCACCACCCCCAACACAGCCTGGAATGAGAATCTAGGTAATCCTCCAGGTGGAGACAGCAGTACGTGCAGCCACAGACTCCAGCTGCGCAGGGCAGACAAGTTTTGCAAGGCGGTGTGTGGCTGCTTTTCCTTTTTCCCCTTCTGCTTGGTTTTGTGGGCTGGCAGGAAGTTAGGTGGGAAAGAGCAGAGACAAGCCCAGGAAACTGGCAGTGAGGGAGATCGCTGTTGCGAAAACTGCCTAGAAGCCAAGAGCCCTGGCTGGCAGCCTCCTCATTCATCCACCTGGACATGCCCCTTAATAACCTTGTCACCTTGCTGTCCCCAGGACCTTGAAGAGCCTTGGCTGATCTCGGGTACCGCTAGCAAGCTCTCTTCCTCTGTGGGAGGAAATGGAGACCGCAGAAGTGTGGAACTGCCCATGGGTGACTTCCCTAACCCAAGGCGTTTTCTCACAGGTTCCATTCTGCGGGGATTTATGCGTGTCAGCTGCCAGCCAGGCTGTGCACAGGGACTGGGCAGCAGATTGCTGAGGCCTTGTATACAAACAGCAGATTTATATCATTCTTCTGCCTTTGTGAAGACAGATGTTAGGGTGCTTTAATGCCAGGCAGGGACCCAGGTTCCCCTACTGCCTCAGCTCGGGCTTAAACCCAAGGGCTCATGCGAAGTGATCATGTCACTTTTCCACAGGACTGTAAACCTGACCTTGATCTCTGAACTGGTGATGTCCCACCCTGCTCTGGGTAGGAGTGCTAGGATCTGTGACAAATATACTGGAAGAACAGGGGAAATGTTATGTGACTTGTGACTATCTCAAACCAAAGGGTATGAATACAGCACTGGGCTGAATGCCCGTGGCCACTCCGAGGGGCTGCGGGACGGCCTGCGCCTCCAGCTGGGCTCTCACGGACGGCATAAGCGGCAGCTGCCACTTCTTGGCATGTCCACAAAAGCAGAGGTTTCGCTTTGGCAGCCTGGCTGGAGAAATTCCCTCTCAGACTTCCTATGCTGTGCTTCCAGGTCTGAGAGCCCACCAGTGCTCGTATGGGACCCTCTTCCGAGGACAGATCCTATCAGTTTAGAATCAGAATGCCACAGACAGGCAAATTCTTCTCATGTTCTTACAATGTGCTTCCCCTTTCCTCCACAAAACCACCGGTCCATATTCCATGCTCTCTGCCTTCTCATCTGCCCCCAGATGGTCTGAGAGCAAGCACCAATGCCGAAAAGGGAGTGGCAGAATTCAGGAACTTGTTTAAATCCAGCCATCTGGGGAGGTTAACTTTGCTTGTCTACGGCAGCCAGTAATGCTGGCATTCACACTTCCTGGATAATTCTCCACCCACCTCACCAAGGCATCTCTGCCCAGACCAAAAGGGGGCAGGAGAGTTGCTTTGAGAGTCTGTCTTTATAACTGCACATTTATTATTTTCCTTCCAAAGGGAACTTTATAAATGGGAATGTTTAGCAACAAAAAGAACTGTCCTTGCTTTTGACTGGGCTCCTATTTTAAGCACAAAGGGGTTCTGGAGCCAGACCCACCTGGGTTTGAATCCTCCCTTTTCACTTACTAGCTCTTGGCCAAGAACTTCACCTCTGAGCCCTAATTCCCGTATCAGTGAAATGAAGACAACACCTACGCAGCACAGGGTCACTGGTTAATGTGGAACAAGATTATGTAGGAGATCTGACACCCAGTGCTCTACAAGCGGGGAAGCAGCAGAACACTTGCTGCAATGTGGGCAAATACCTCTTTGGCAGGGACTCTGGCTTCCCAAACGGGGAAGTGTCAGGAGCCATTAGACAAGTCTAAGAACCATTCTCACACTGTGCAAAATGGGGGCAGGAGCTGTGGCTCAGTGAGCAGCTGCCCAGGGTTGGGGGGAGGCGGCCGGCCCCACAGCTTCTCCCGGCAGTTGGTGGAAACATTTTCCTAGCATTAAAATGGTTTCCATGACAACTTTTATCCTGGTTTCTTAGTATTTGGTATCTGACATGCACTGAAGATCAGCACTCTCCCATAGGGCTTATGTGTGTGAGTGGATTAGCAGGAGAGAGCGGGTTCTCCTTTAGTGGAAGGTCTATATACTCAGCAAGTTCTACCCTTGGGCTGGAGGTGCCAAAGAAACTACAGGATTCACAAAGCTTTACGTCATCAAGTCAAAGAACAGAACTGCCTGGGATGCTAACCTTATCTTTTAAAACCGACCCCCCTTAACACACTATCCCGCCAAAAAAAAAAAAAAAAAAAGCATTTGCTGTTAAGGGACAAGGGCAGCATGTCAACAGACATCGGTGGGTCTGTTTGACCTGTGACCAGTAGCCTCAGGCCTCTCATGGCTCAGGGGCCGCTAAGTCTCCTTAGGGCTGCTCAAACCACCACTGTATCATCTGGATAATGGTGAGTCCCCTGCCATCCTCCACCAACTGTCACCCAAGAACTGATCTCACAGACTAGGATTGTTTTCTACTGCATTCTCCTCTCTGAGTCACTGGTGACCCTGGGGAGACATTCCTTAACAACACTGCTGTCCTTTTAAGACTGAAGCAGTTTTCTGTACATGCCCACAAGGAAATATCCACGGTTTTAATCCCAGGTCTGCCATTTGGCCGCTCTGTGATCTGAGCAAGTTTAAACCACTCAGTGTCGCCTTCTCAACTACAAAAAGGTATTAGGACTTGTATCTCAGATGCTTGTTAGACACCAAATGATAGGGACGCCTGGGTGGCTCAGTTGGCTAAGTATCTGCCTTTGGCTCAGGTCGAGATCTCAGGGTCCTGGGATTGAGTCCCCCATCGGGCTCCCTGCTCTGCAGGGAGCCTGCTTCTCCCTCTGCCTGCCCCTCCTCCCTCTACTTGTACTCTCTAACAAATAAAATCTTAAAAAAAAAAACCCAAATGATAAAGTAGATGAAAGTGCCTAACAGTGCTTGGTACTTGATCAGCACTCAAGGATACCTGACTCTGAGTTCAGTCCAGCTCTCCTACTGTAGTTACCCAGAGGGGCTGAGGGAACACTGCTGCCATCCTGCCAACCTGTCAACCATGAAGCCGAGGGGACATGTGTTTAGAAGTCCAGACTTAGCTGTGAAGAAATCTATGCTTCTCTGGCAATTGTGGCTCCTCACCTAGACTAACCTAGAGAAAGCTGGGGGGGTGCCCACACACACACTAAGAAGTCACTGGTTCCCTCAGCATGTATTAACATCATGCCCTGACCTAAGCCCAAGGGCTGCAAGACGTAATAAAGCAGCCTACGCTGTCAAGGAGCTTAACAGAGACAATACAGTGTGCCAAGTGCTACTGAGAGGATAAGCACGGCTGCTATGGACACTATGCCCTCCTGGGGGCTCAGGGACCTAGAGAACACGTAGCCGTGCTCGAGGATAGGGAAAAAGGCAAGCAGGTGGAGGGAAAAGCTTGTATAAAGGCTCAAGACAAGAGAAAGGGCATGTGGGACTGTGGGCAACAACCACTTCCAGACAGAGGAGGGAAGGGGAGACAAGGCTGGAGTGCCTCACAATGCCAGACTCTGCGTACCTGTTCTGGCTTCCCCACAAATGGCTGTCATGTTAAGGAAGCCTGTGTTCTCTTGGAACCCAAGGACGGCAACCTCTTCCCTGCCCGTCTTGCAGTGTGGCTCAGACAAGAGAATGTGAATGGTAGAGAGCTAAAGAGCTATTAGGGTTCTGCTGTGGAGAAAAGCAGGAACACAAGCTAAGCCTACTGCTCCATCCACACTATCCAATGGGATGAGACGCACCCCACATGCATCCTGCAACCAGAGGATTAGGACAGCTATATTCCGGCTAAAAACTCAGGATAACATGCTGGTTCTGACTACTTTTAATTGACGAAAACAAGCTAAACATATAAGAAGCCTATACACACTGGAATACAGAAATATATAAACTGCTGCATAGAATTCTTACTCCAAAACAACACAAATGTGCATGAGGTCTCTCTTGCAACGGGGGCTGGCATGGAAGAGGGAGATTTTTATAACCGGGGTTGATAGTGGAGTGAAAGGGAAAGTGGGAAGCTTTTCCACATAACCAGAGAACACAGAAACACTGTGCAGTCACTAACAGACTGACCTGGAGCGCAGTTAATTTGCACTTGTACTTGGCTGCGGTTGTTCCTGCTGCTTCCCTTTTGGCGGCTTCTTCTGCTGCTTCTTCTGTTTGGTGAGGCAGCTCAAGGCAGACTCACCGTTTCTTGGGGTAGACATGAGCGTGGGCAGCTTGCCAGACTGAGTTGGATACTTCGTTTTCAGGTCCTCTTTGAACAACGGCTGGGAGAGTAAATGGCGCAGCTCCTTCTTCAGGACCTTCATCTGTTTTTGTCTCCTACGCTCTTCTTGCTGGTCAGTTTTTCTTCCTTAAGAGACAATATAAAACAGACCATATTCACCATGATTTGTAGACACTTTCTGTTTCCCTTGATGGATACTTGTGACAAAAAATGTTTTGGTACTCTTGAGGAATCAAGGCTCCAAAGTCTCTATAGAAGCTAGTATTGGCTAACTTCTAACATAGTTGGGGAGGGATATTCAGGCATTATGTCCTTCATTCCTCAAAAAAAAAAAAAAAAAAAAAAAAAAGCCTCTAAGACAGGAATTACCTCCATTTTACTCGAGGGCACTTGCTGAAGGTCACAGAGCTAGCTAGCTAGTTGTCAAACAGATTTGAACCCAAGGTTCCTGACTTGAAGATCAGTTTCTTCTTACGACCCACCCACTTCCTACTTGCTAGCTGGGGTATGGTGAGTCAACAGGTACAAAGACCCAGGAGACTGTGAACACCATCTGGCAGCCCAGCTCTTCTAAACCTCCCCACCAGCACTGTGGCTACACCTGTGGAGGTGGGCACAGCCAAAGGGCCCCACACCAGCCCCAAGTCTGAGCTATCAGGAACAGCTCATTGTCACCAAGCCCACTGGTTTGGTTCCCAGCTTCCATGTTGAGCAGAGAGCTTGTCAGCCTCTGAATTTGTTGGCTTTGGCACTGAGATGCCAACACCTCAGCTAGGCTGCCCACTTTGGGATGGAAAGAACACCGGATCAACTCTAGTGTCATCGGTTCTAGATTTGGTTCTACCACTTCTTAAGACTCAAGAGCCTTCCTAGAGCAGGGACCATACAGATCCAGGTTCAGAGTAGGGGCTCAGGAAAGGCGTGGTAATGGACCTATTTCCCTGCACAAACAGCTTCTCTTCCATGAGCCTCTAATTTCCATATGTAAAAGGATGATAATTCCTGCTCTGTTTATGGGGCTCCTGGATGGCCCAGTTGGTTAAGCGTCTGCCTTCGGCTCAGGTCATGATCCCAGGGTCCTGAGATCGAGCCCTGCATCAGGCTCCCTGCTCGGCAGGAAGCCTGCTTCTCCCTCTCCCACTCCCCCTGCTTGTGTTCCCTCTCTCACTGTGTCTCTCTCTGTCAAATAAATAAATAAAATCTTAAAAAAAAATTCCTGCTGTTTGTCATGTGACCATGGAAGTTAGATGAGATAATGACTGGTGTAGTAGTAACAATAATCATAAATAATAACTTTAAATGTATGAAATCCTTTCTATTTGCCAGGCACTGATAAAGGCACTTTATATTCATCAATTCAACCCATCTTTTGCAATAACCCCATGAGGTAGGAACATTATGACCTGCATCTTATAAATGATGACAGCCTAGTACAAAAGAGAAATTAAAGACCTTGACCTGGTCATACAGCTAGGGAATGGACCAGCATGGCCCCTGGCTGCAAAGCCTACCCCTGATGTCACATGAGGGAGGCAGCTGAGACAAATAAGACAGAGGGAACAAAGGCCAAGGACTGTAGGCTCATGTGGGACTAAGGCCTTTCACAAAGAAGGAAATCTTTGCTGATTTTAACAGGACCCATGGTAGTGGCGAAGTTCCAACAAGACAAAAGTTGAAGGAAAAAACAAATGAAAAATGCTGAATGTATTCTTCAAGTCCCATCCAGTCCACTCACCCTTATACATCTCTTCTTCCAGCTCAATCTCAAGGGCAGCTGCTGCCTGTTCAATCCAGGAGTTGTGCAGACAAGCCTGGAAGTTCCGATACTCCGCTTTCTCAATCTGTCGAGCTAAATGGATTCGTTCCTGGGGGAAAGGAATCGTGTTCATTTGACAGCATTCAGACCTCTGGGAAGCAAAGGCTCATATAAGTTGTGTCTTTAAAAAAAGCTCTTGAGGGGCGTCTGGGTGGCTCAGTCATTGCATGTCTGCCTTCAGCTCAGATCATGATCCCAGGGTCCTGGGATCAAATCCCTCATTGGGCTCCCTGCTCAGCGGGTAGCCTGCTTCTCCCTCTCCCACTCCCCCTGCTTGTGTTCCCTCTCTGGCTGTCTCTGTCAAATAAATATATAAAATCTTAAAAATAAATAAATAAAATAAAACCCCAAAGATAGAATTACTGGCATTTGCTTCAGGAATGTGAAAAAGGTTTAGTATCTGCCTCAGCAAGACAAGTTGACCTCACTTCCCTACAACCACTGGATGTCCTGGAAGCCACACTCACTGTCCTTGTCCAGTGGAGGAAGAAAGTGGTAGTGAAGGCTCCAGGGGCAGGCAGTGAAGAAAGGGCTCAAGAAGAAAATTCCTGTTTTTGACGACTCACCGGTCTACCTTCTACCATGTACAGTGCCCCCACATTCCTTTTTTTTTTTTTTTTTAAACGAATCTTCCTATTTAAATAGCTATTGGCAGAACCAGAGCCTCACAGCAAGGTGAAGGTACAACACAATCCCTTCCCTCATTAGTACTAGATTTTTAACTTTTCTTTTTACCTTGACTGCGTCCATGTACTTTGTCTGCACAGGAAACAGTGGAATGTCCTCATCTTTCTTGAGGGTTTTGTAAATCTTCTTAAAGTTGATCACATCCTCAGGCCCAATCAGCATCAGGCTGAGACCGTCATTAGTGGCACGAGCCGTTCGACCACTTCGGTGGACATAGATCTCCGAGGTGCGAGGGACCTGCCAGAGGAACCAAGAAGTCAACGCGTGGTTATCACCCAACAGTGTTCTTCCCCTCAGGGCCAGCTTCCCCGAGCCAGGCAGTTAGAAACCTCTCCAGCACTGTGGACAGATCCAGCCCTTTTCCCTTAGTCCTAATTCTTTAGCCCATTCACTGTGCAGCGTCTGCCCTCCCATGCCCCCTGCCCTGGTTTCAGGCCCTCATGACCACTCAACAGAACGACAGTCACTTATTTCATCTCTAGTCTCTCCCACTCCCCTTGACCCAGCCCAAAGCTGCCATTGCAATCTTCCTGAGTCAAAGCTCTGACCATAATTCCCACTCTAACTAAAGAAACTCCACTGATTCTTCATTAACTCTATATAAATGACTGAACATGATAATTATAACCAACATTTACTGAGTGATTACAACGGGCCAGGCAATTCCAAGCACTCTGCATGTAGTATCCCACTTATTCCTCACAAACAATAACATGAAGTGCTTTCATGATTACCCATATTATAGACAAGGGAACTGACACACAGAAATGTTAAGCAATTCCCTCTAGGTGGAGGAACTAAATAGTGGAGCCAAGATTCGAACTGAAGCAGTCAAGCTGCAAAGACCACACTAACCCCCGCTAGGCTCCATTGCTTCTACTCTAATACATATTGGATATATTATCCATAGGTGTGGCATGGGTGCTAACAATCCCTCCCTCCCCTGCACCCATGGCACTCACCACTAATCCAGAACAGTCTTCTCCACTGAGCCCAGGTTAACACTACCACTTCCAATGAAGCTGTAAGTACTTAACTGTTCATAATGGTGCTAGAAATGTGGTCTATTGGCCATTTTTCACTTTCTTCTCCCAACATAAACCCCCACTCGTAGCCAACTTCCCACTTCCACACATTCTCTCCTCCTTCCCTTCCACCTCTACATGTCCAGATCCTCCCCCCCATCCTTAAATGCAAAGCATCTTTTAAAAGAAAGCCCTTTCCTACCTCCCAAACTAGAAGTTACCACTCTCTTCCATTATATTTTGCAGCTTTCTAGTATCTTCTGCCTTAAATTATGGCTGTTGGTCTCATCTCCTTTAGTTGGTCTGATACTTCTCAGGGGCTAGGACTACATTTTGTTCATCTGGATCTCTCCCACAAAGACTGGCCCAGCCTCTTCCCCAAAAAGAGGAAGAAGAAAGATTTGCTAAACTGAACTGGCACCCTGAAAGATTTTTTTAAAGATTTATTTGAGAGACAGAAAGAGAGAGTGCACGTGGGGGTTGGGGCAGAAGGAGAGAATCCTCAAGCAAACTCCCCACTGAGCTCAGGCCCCCCACTGGGCTTGATCTCATGACCTGAGCTGAAACCAAGAGCTGGACACTCAACCGACTGAGCCACCCAGGCGCCCCTACACCCTGAAAGGTTTTTTAAAGCATAAGGGATTAGAAAGGAGAAATAATAACACCAGAATAGCTACCACTTTATACTTAATGCTGTGCTGTGTTAGGGGTTTCATCAGCAGGAGCTCATTTAATTCTCATGGTAACCCTAAGGGTTAGGCAGCATCATCACTCCCAGTTTACAATGACACAGAAACCAGAGATGTTAAGTAACATGCCCAAAGCTAACCAACTATGAAGCAGACCACAAGCATCTGAACCCTGCAAGGGTGGCTCTGAAGCCTAAGCTCCTAACCACCACTCTATGCTAGGATTTACCAGGTATGTGCACTAATATTAATTTCAGTATCAACAGCAGCTCACATTTAGTAAGTGCTCAGGATATGCCCTGTGTCTTTCTAAATTCTTCACACATAAGAACTTATTTTACCTTAATAAAAACTTCAAGAAGTAGATACTGTGCTAACTTCCATCTAACAAAAACACTGAGGCAGAAAGAGAATCAACAGCTTGCTCAAGGTTACACAGCTGGGATTTAAGCCCAGGCAGGTCCTAACCACCACACTCTTCTACTTCTCTACACCAGGGTAACCAGTTTACATGCTACTATGCCTATTCCGTGGAAGAAAATAGGACTCTAACCTGCCAACATCAATGAGTTTGCCCAAATCAAAGAGGGAAGGGCTAAGCGGTATCAGAAGTGCCAATAGGTTTTCTGCGAATAAATCTCATGAGTGTTCCAAACATGGCAGCAGCTAGTCAGTCACTAGATGCCAGTGGTACTCTGCTGCATGAGGCCTTGGGACTAATAATTCTTCTTCCTCTCTTTCCTCCCTCCCCAAACCTTTGCTGAAAAAAGTCCCCATTCGATGCAACAAATTCCCTAATTCCCCTACCTGGTAATGGATGACATGTTGGACTTTGGGAACATCCAGGCCCCGCGCCGCCACATCAGTTGCCAGGAGAACACAGCTGCGGGAGAGAGACAGACAAGCCCGTCAAGACCAACCTACAGCTGTCCATGAGCAGCTCCTTGCTGCCTGCTGAGTGCGCTGGGAGAGATTAACTTCCCAAGGCACCGACATGGCTCTTCACTTGTGGAGCTGGGATCCAAAGGTGGGTCTCACTGACCACAGTCAACAAGCCACACTCTGCAATCATAAAAGACCACCTCCAGTAAAATAAATGAGGCCATATTCTAGGTCAGTGACCTCATCATCTATCACCCTCCCACTCACTTCCCTCTGGTCCCACAGACATCCTAGACCTCTTTCCAATTTGCCAAACATGGTCTGGCCTCCAAGCCTCTGCACTTGCTACACCATAGGCCTTACAAAGTCTTCCTCAGACATTCAGGTTTCCTTGCTTTGCCCACACTCTGCTGTAACCCCTCCCTCTCAGGGAAACCTCCCTGACCCCACTTTAGTACAACTCCCTGCACAACTTTACTCCTCAGCACTCAGCACCACTTGACAAACTACATAATTGCTTTTCAATTTATGATCTCCCTCCACTGGAATGTAAACCCTGTAACAAGGGCTTTGTGTTACTCAGTGTTCTATTACCTAGAACAGTGCCTGGCTCCCAGTAAGCACTCAGTAATTTCATTGGGTAATGTTTCTTAATGTATGTGTAGTTCAAGGAAAGTCAAAAGCACCTGATCTATGTCTTAAAAGCTTAAGATTCTGGGCTCTTCAGAACCCTGCTCCCTGTAGTTCTGAGGTAGGGCTGGGGAATATGATACAAATTCAACCACTGCTTTAAGTCAAAGGCAGTAACTTTTTCTATAAAAGGCCAGACCATAAATTACTTTGGGCTTTGCAGGTGATAGTGTCTGTTGAAACTACTCAACTCTGCTACTGCCAAAGTAGCCACAGACAATACATAAATGGGCCGTGCTGCCTTCCAATAAAACTAGTTGATTTAAGCCCATGGGCCACCGTTTCCCAATCCCTGATCGAATAAGATGTAGAGGCCACTTTTAGGCAAACAGACTTGAGGAATGTAGAAAGAACGGACGCACAGCTACCATCTGGCCGAATGTAGACAGGCCCATCAGGCCACCCACCTCAAAATACCCATAGGCCCTAACTGACCAATAGGCTACTTACAACTAGGCACAGTTACCAAAAAAGGCAGAATTCCATACATGGCCATACCTCCTCATCTTCCCCCTTTAAAAACAGCCCCATCCACTGCCTCATTGCAGACAGCCTCTCCTCTGCTGTCCTGCTTGCCCACTCCCTTGTGGCTCCTTTGTTCTGCCTCAGGTGAATTCTTTCAACGCCAGCGCCTTGGCTTCCACCCGATTGTTGCCCCACATTTAGGGGACCCCATCCAATCAGACAGACACCCCACTCAGACACCATATAAGCTGCTAACTTCTACCTAGCAATATTCTAAAGAAGGTAAACCAGACACTTGTTCTAGAAACTAATCACTCTGTAACCTGACAAAACACTGGGCAAAAGTCAATCTAGACTTGACCTCAACTTCTCAGGCCCATAACCTGATAATATGCACACTGCTGCCTGAGCATCAGTCTGGCCCAAAAAGAGATGCACAGTGACAGCATGGTAAGCATGACTTCTGGGTCTGACCGGTTTGTCTGAGGCCCAGCTTTGTCACTTTCAAGATGAGAAACCTTGGGCAAGCTGATTAGCTTCTCCAGATCTTACTTTTATCAATCTATAAAATGAGAATAATGACAATAAATGAAAAGCTGTATTAAAACTAACATTTAGCAAGTATATACCATGGGCTAAGCATTTGTTCTAAATGCTTTATACGTATAAATTCCCTTAATCTTCCTAACAACCCTCTCCATTAGCTTCTATTATTCTACTATTATGCTAATTACGAGAAAACTGCAACACACTGAAGTAATTTGGCCAGCTAGAAGTGGCACAGCCAAGGTCTTAATCTCAAGCAGTCTGGTTCCAGTCTGTGTTCTTAACCATGAATCCATTCTGCTGCTTCTCAAGGATGTTAGAATTGAATGAATGTAATAACGTATCTAAAATGCCAACATGATACTTACTCTATTGTTAAGTGTTCCACAACAATAGGTATTATTATCACCGTTACTCATTATTAAGAAAGTTTCTGTTGGGCATTATCAGCAACCAAATGCATCAGATGAGAGTAAGCCTGCTTCATGATACGCAAAAAAGGGCTACCTTCTACCGATAAGGCTTCCATGTCAGAAGGTAGCTTCCCACCATCTCCCCACCATCCTGGCAACCTTGACCTAATGACTAGAACCTGGGCTCTGGGTACAGGCCTGACTTACTCTTCCAGACGGGCAAACTGCTCCAGGTTTCTGAGCCTCTGCTTCTGGTGCATGCAGGCATGTAGGGTCAGTGGCATGATATCCAGGACTTTGAGGAGCCCAGAGAGGCGTTTGATGCAGGAGATACTGTTGGCAAACACTAAGGTGCGGCCTGGATACTGCATTAGGAAGTAATACAGATATAAGTCTTTCTCATCAGTCTCACAATGAATCTTGGTCTCTGTCAGTGTCTCCACTGTGGCCTCATTTCTGGTCAGGTCAATGACCTTGGGCTTGCCCCTCATGCCAATCTTCTGCACGAGGAGGTCAATTTTGGCAGTTTTGTCAATTTTCTTAGTGTGCTTCTTGTGAAGGATTCGAGCAGGAGCTTGATGTACCAGGGTCAGTGTCGCAGAAAAAATAAGCGTCTGTCTCTTTGGGTTGTACTGGGAGTCACTGAGCATCTCTAGCAGCTGTGAGAGCTCAGCAAAGTGGCCTTTCTCAACCATCCGATCAGCCTCATCGACCACCAGGCACCTGCAGATACAGAGAGACCCACATAACCTGAGGAGTCATTTATACAGCACACTCAACTACCATCTCCACCCTCAACACAGACATACATACACACCACCACCACCAGGGACTCAATCCCCTCATGCATGGTTTTCTAAAGGCCAAAGTCTGACTGGTACCACACCATGGCACTTAGTGATAGGGAGAAGATAATACATACGCTACCACGCTCTCTCAGGCCCACGACAGAAAAGGGCGTGAAAGGGAAAGGGGACGTATGTCACTTACCTGAGCTGCCTAAGGTTGCTCAAATGAGGGTGCTTTTCTTTAATTAGCTCCCACAGCCGGCCCGGAGTGGCGACCACAATCTGTGGCTGGCGGTTTAGCATCCTCTGCTGTTTCTGCGCAGACATTCCACCAACCAAAATAGCAGTTTTAATTCCTACAGTACACAAAATATAAAAGACCCTGTTATTCAGTTGGCTGCATATTTTCTGCCAAGAATGACACAGGTGCCCCCAGATCAGCAGAGGAAATCAATCACCAGGACAGCTCCCCTCTCTTTTTTTGGGGGGGGGGGCACTAAAAGAGTGGGCCTGGCCTGACTCTTAGTGCCACTCCTAGAAGGCACATTAAGTCTTCTATGATCTGGGCCTTGTCTACTTCCCCAACCTCATTTCTTTTTTTTTTTTTTTTTTTAAAGATTTTATTTATTTGACAGAGAGAGACAGCGAGAGCAGGAACACAAGCAGGAGGAGAGGGAGAAGCAGGCTTCCCGCCGAGCAGGGAGCCCGATGTGGGACTCGATCCCTGGACTCCGGGATCATGACCCGAGCCGAAGGCAGACGCTTAACGACTGAGCCACCCAGGCTCCCGCCCCAACCTCATTTCTTTCTACTCCCTCCCCTTTATCAACAACAGAAGAGCTGGATTTGAACCCAGGCATGTTTACATCCAAAGTTCCAGGAAAAGTGAGCAGTAGTGCACCACAATGCTGGGAAGGAGGTCACTCTGCAGCTGTGACACACTTCCCAAGAAAGCCCTGCCCATCCCCCTCAATTAGAATTAATGCCTCTAATGCCTACTGTCTGTTCTGTTCTCTGGTGGAGGACTTCTCAAGGTATCCAATGTGGAAAGGAAATACAGGATCATGTAGGCAAAGTGCTTAGCAAAGTGCCCGGCACAGAGTAGGAGCTTGGTAACTGTTGCTTTTATTATAAAGTTAAAATTCTCACTGCGCAGCCCTTCCCAAAAGGAATTCCCTGAGAGAGTAAGTTCTTGTGCCCTAAGGCAGAGGTTGGCAAACATTTTCTTAAAGGGTCAATAGTAAGCATTTTGGCCTCGTGAGCTAAATCCGTCACAACTACTAACTTTACTTCATTCTACCTTAGTAGTCCAAAAGCAGCCATAGACACTATGTAAACAAATGGGTGTGGCTGCACTTTATTTACAAAAAGAGGTACTTTTGACAACCCCTGCCTTAAACATCCACCATATCCAATAAATTGACTAATTTCCTATGCATCTAGAGTGGCATTAGCTATGCGTTATCCTTGAGAGAATTGAGACAGTGTCACTCAATTTTCTGTAAGGCTTAATTCTCTGGCAGGTTGAGAGAGATTTCCCCTAAAGGGTAGGAGCTATAGCTTGTTCACCTTTGCCACCCCACCATCTAGGATCCTCTCAGGAAGTATTTATTAAACAGAATTAAACCTCACCTGTAAACTTGGCCACAGCATCAATGTGTTGCTTGACCTGGACAGCGAGCTCCCTAGTGGGAGTCAGAACCAGCCCAAGCAGAGGGCACTTTGGATGTGCTTTACAGATGGCGATTTTGCCACCCAACTCTTGCTTCAACCTTCCAGTCTCCTCTTCATCAAGCGTTTCCTCTTTGTCTTCATCCTGTTTGGGGATGGCCTTCTCCCTGATCAGAGAAGAAGGTCCTTCACCAGCATCATCATCACAGAAGGGCAGCACCTGGTCTGAGACAGCAGCTCCAGTCTTGACCTTGCTGGGTGGTGCTCCAGCCTTCACTTCAGCTTCACTGGGCAGGACTTTACCCTCAATTCCAATCTCATCAGGCAAAACTCCAGACTCAGTTCCAGCCTCGGTTCTGGTCTCACCAGGTAATGCTCCTGTGTCACTTGGAGCTGGAGTAGGCTTCTTCTTCACCTGCCACTGCAGTACTGCATGGATCATTGGAATGGCAAAGGCAAGAGTTTTTCCACTTCCTTAGAAGTAAAACAAAAAACAAACAGTGTGAATCAATAAATACACATACTTTTTGTCTGGGCTTCTTTCTTTTACACAGAATAAGGGACCCTGATAGCCACGTGCTACCCTGAACAACCCACAGCTCCTCCACTCAGCACAGGTTGCCCAACAGCAAGCACTGCAACCAGAGGGTATCTGTAATTAAAAGCCTGAGAAAAAGTCTAGCAGACTAGCACTGAGGCCTGAGGTCACCAATGTGAACTACACACAAAGTCCAAGCACTGAAACTCTAAACAGACAAGTTTTGTGTGTTTTGTCGTTGTTGTGAAGAAACACCATCACATTAGGGTATGGGGAATGGAAATCTATATACAGTTTCCTAAGACCTTTCCTGGAGAAGATGGCAGTAGAAGACAATTTTCTTAGTTTTTCTGAAAACTTAAAATTAGCATACTTTTATCTATGCTTGAACATTTTCAAACTGATCTTTGAATGTATATGAAGCCCAAATTCATATCTTCTGGGTGGTTAATACAAACAAACAAGACATCTCAAGTTGAGAATTTAAAGTAGTTCCAAAGTTATAATGCCCCCAGCAAAAGCAAATAAATTATCTCTGGAGGAAGAAACCTTTATCACAGGCCTCAAAGAATTCTCACAAGGGGCACCTGGGTAGCTCAGTCGATTGAGCATCCGACTCTTGGTTTCAGCCTGGATCATGGGTTTGAGCCCCAAGTCAGGCTCTGCGCTCAGAACAGGGTCAGCTTAAGGGGTTCTCCCTCTCCCTCTGCTTCTCCACCTTGATCTCTCGCTCTCTCTCAAATAAATAAAATCTTAAAAAAAAAAAAAACTATTTAAAAAATGCTCACAAATCATTTTCAAAAGAAAATGAGCAGCTCTCAGTAAAAAAATAACCCATAAGAAAACAAGGCACTGTAAGCAAGAATTGTAAGAAAAAAAGAGAGCAAACAGACCCTTAACACTAGATAAACAGCACTTTTCATCAGAAACCATCAAAGCTGGAAGACAGTATTACATCTTTATTTGAAGACCTGAAAAAAAATTCAACAACCTAGAACTCTCTTAGCAAAAATTCCTTTCAAAAAAATGCAAAGTAAAGACATTTAGGCACACAAAAGCTGAATAATTTATCATCAGCAAACTTGAACTACAAGAAGTACTAAAGGGAGTCTTCCATGCAGAAGATGCTACTGGTTGAAATTCTGGATCTGTACAAAGGAAGAGTACCAGAAACAGTAATGGTAACATAGATATATATGAAAGATTTTTCTTATTTAAATATATTATTTAAGTTTAAACGTAAAATTATTAAACATAAAAATGTATTTTGGATTTCTAACACATATAAAGTGTAAAACAAAAAGCACAATGTAAAGGAGAAAAGGAAATATAGTCTTGTAAGATTCTTGTACTATATAAAAAACAGTATATTATTACTTAAAGACAGACTATGACATACTAAAGATATATACTATGAACCCAAAAGCAACCACTAAAACAACAGTTACAGCTAATAAGATCAATAAAGGATATAAAATGCCATTACAAGAAATAATCAGTCCAAAAGAAGTTAAAAGGAAAGAGTATAGCAAATAGCAAAATAACAGATTACAACTTAACCATTATCAATATTCACATTAAATGTAAAAGATCTCAACAAATAAAAGACAGATTGTCACAATGATTAAACAGCAAGACCCAACATATGCTCTCTCTACAAGAATGCCATTTTATTTTTTTTTCTTAGAAGTTTCAGTTTAATACAAAGCATATGATAAAGGATACAGATGAAAAACCAGATGAAGAAGTACATAAGGCAAAGTCTGGAAGGGTTCCAAGGGCTTCTATCCCTGTGGAGCTGGGGGTGCACCACCCTCCCAGAACAAGGAAGGGTTCACCAACTTAGAAGCTCCAAGAAACCCACTTTAAATACAATGACGTCAATAGATTAAAAGTACGAGGGGCACCTGGCTAGCTCAGTTGATAAGAGCATGTGACTCTTGATCTTGGGGTTGTAAATTTAAGCCCCACGTTGGGTGTAGAGATTACTTAAAAAAAAAAATCTTTAAAAAAATACAAGTATGCAAAACACACCATGCTAACATTAATCAAAATAAAGCTAGAAAGGCACATTAATATCAGATTGAGAAGATTTTAGAAAAAACAATACTTTGAGGATAAAGAGGGCCATTTCATTATGAAAGGAATAAGTTCATTTAGAGGATATAACATTCCTAAACATTTACACACCTAAATATAACAGAGCTTCAAAACACAGGGAACAAAAACTAATGGAACTGCAAAAAAAACCTACCACTTAAGAAAAAATAAGTAACACAAATATTTCTAATACATTAAAGCAATTAAACCTGTAGTGAAAATCCATCCTACAAAGTAAAGTGCAGGCACAGATGAAGTCTACCAAATATTTAAGGAAGAAAAAAAATACCAATTCTATATAAACTCTTTCAGAAAACTGAGGAGAATACTTCAAGTCATTCCAAGGCCTGCATTACTCTGATTCCAAAACCAAAGATATTACTAGAAAACTATAACCCAATATCCCATGAACAGAAATTCAAAAATTATCAACAAAATTTTAGCAAATCAAATCCAATATATAAATGGAATAACACTGTGACCAAATTTGGCTTACCCCAGGAATGTAAGTTTGGTTTAGCATTTGAAAATCAAGTGTAATTCACCATTATCAACAGACTCAAAATGAAAAACCACTTATCTTAATAAATGCAGAAAGAGCATTTCTTTCTCTTTTTAAAAGATTTTATTTATTTACTTGACAGAGAGAGACACAGCGAGAGAGGGAACACAAGCAGGGGGAGCGGGAGAGGGAGAAGCAGGCTTCCTGCAGAGCAGGGAGCCCGATGCAGGGCTCGATCCCAGGACCCTGGGATCATGACCTGAGCTGAAGGCAGACACTCAACGACTGAGCCACCCAGGTGCCCCTGAAATATTTAAGGACAAATCTAATTACAGATGTGCACACACTAAAAACTACAAAACACTGCTAAAAAAATTAAAGACCTAAAAAAAATGGAGATATACTACATTCATGAGAAGATTCTATATTGTCCAGATGTCATTTGTCCTCAGTTTGCTTTATAATCAATGCAATCTCAATCCAAATACCAGCTGGCTTTTTGTAGAAACTGACAAGTTGAGTTTAAAATTCAAATGGAAATGCAAAGGGCCTAGAATAGCCAAAATAACTTTTAATAAGAACAAAGAGGACTTAACACTACCTGATTTAAAACTTGTTCTAAAGCTGCTGTATCCAAGACAGTGAAGTTTTTTTTTAATTTATTTTATTTTATTTTATTTATTTATTTAACAGAGAGAGACACAGTGAGAGAGGGAACACAAGCAGGGGGAGTGGGAGAGGGAGAAGCAGGCTTCCCGCCAAGCAGGGAGCCCGATGTGGGGCTCGATCCCAGGACCCTGGGATCACGACCCGAACCGAAGGCAGCCGCCCAACTGACTGAGCCACCCGCCCAACTGACTGAGCCACCCAGGCGCCCCGATAGTGAAGTTTTGATGTAAAAAGATAGACAAGTAGATCAATGGGGTGGGGGTGGGGGGAGACTCCAGAAATAGACCCACACCTATACAGTCACTGATTTTCAAAAAAGATGCAAAGGCAAAATTCAGTGGAGGAAGGATAGTTTTTCAACAAACGGTGCTGGATATCCACATGCAGGGGAAAAAAAGGAACTCTGATCCACACTTCTCACTGTAAACAAAAATTAACCCAATAAAGATCACAGACTGAAACATACAACCTAAAACTAGTAACACTTCTAGAAGAAAACACTGGAGAAAATCTTTGTGATCTTGGGTTAGGCAAAGGATTTGTAGATAAGCACATTTGTAAAAAGGAAAGTGATCATTTGATCTTCATCAAAATAAAGAACTTCTGATCTTTCGAAAGACACTGTAAAGAGAATGAAAAGACAAGCCACAGACTGGGAGAAAAAAATCATAAACCAAGTATCTGATAAAGGGGGTATATCCAGAATATATAATGAATTCAGTAGTAGGAAAACAACTACCCAATTAAAAAATGGGCAAGAGAATTGAAAAGACACCACCAAAGAATATACAAATAGGCACTTGAAAAGATGCTCAACGTTGTCACTAGGGGGATATCAATTAAAGCCACAAGGAAACCATGCTAAAATTATTAAAGTCTAAAATGAAATTAAAGACTGAACACACCAAGTATTGGCAGGGACAGAGACCAATTTAAACTCTAACTGGGTGGGTATGTAAAATGGTATAATCACTTTGGAAAACTGAAAGGTTACTTTTACCTTAAGACCTAGCTATTCCACACGTATTTACCCAACAGAAATTAAAGCGCATACCCATACAAAGACTAACACACCAATATTTATGATAGTTGTGGTTTTTTTAAGATTTTATTTATTTATTTGGGAGGGGAGAGGGTGGGAGAAAGCGAGGGGGGGAGAGGGAGAGAGAGAGAGAAAGAGCTCCAGTGTGAGAGAACATGCGTACACACGGGGGAGGGAGAGGGAAAGGGAGAGAGAATCTTTTTTTTTTTAAGATTTTATTTATTTATTTGACAGAGAGAGACACAGCGAAAGAGGGAACACAAGCAGGGGGAGTGGGAGAGGGAGAAGCAGGCTTCCCGCAGAGCAGAGAGCCCGATGCGGGGCTCGATCCCAGGACCCTGAGATCATGACCTGAGCCCAAGGCAGACGCTTAACGACTGAGCCACTCAGGCGCCCCAGGGAGAGAGAATCTTAAGCAGACTCCATGCTGAGCGTGGAACCTGACATGGGGATAAATCTCAGGACCCTGAGATTATGATCTGAGCTAAAACCAAGAGTTAGAGGCTTAACTGACTGAGCCACCAGGTGCCCCTATAGTTAGTTTTATTTGTATAGCCAAAAACTATAGAGAACAAAAATATCCACCAACAGATAGATAAACAAATTGTGCTATATCCATATACTGGAATACTACTCATCAATAAAAAGGAACGAACTATTGGTACTTGCAATAACACGGCTGAATCTCAAAGTATGCTGAGTGAAAGAGCCGAACACCCACCCCCTCTCAAAGGTACATAGTGTATGATTCCGTTATATAAAATTCTGGAAAATGCAAATTAATCCAAAGTGATAGAAAGCATATTAGAGGTTACCCTGGGGGTGAACAAAGAGTGGGGGCCCAGGAGAGATTTCAAAAGGGGCCCAAAGCATCTTTGGGGGGTGATGGAAATATTCATTATCTGTATGGGCAGCAGTTTGTCCCTAGCCCCGAAAATCTTTGTGAATCTTGGACCTGCAGATTCACAGCACTCCACACAGGGATAGCCTGATAGGAGCTGTGGTATGAATCCAAATGTCAGGCTCTAGCCACAGTGGCTCATACAACCTTGCCTCTGCTTCCAGAAACCCATTTCCAGGCCTCTGCACAAACCAAAGCAATGTAGTAGAATGCTTAATAGCACACAGACCTAGTCTAGAATCTAGGCACTACTACTTTTCAGCTGTGGTTTTATGGATACTGTCTTCTGTGAGGCTGTGTTTCCTAATCAGTAAGATGAGAATAATGCAACCTATCTCAGGGTGATTTTGAGAACTGAGTTCATCAGTATGATGTACTTAACACAGTGCATGATACATTTTAAATGCTAAGAAAATGTTCTAACTTACCATTATTACTTCCATTCCCCTGAGCCTTCCTCACTTTTCCATCTACATGACTCTTCTATAGCACATCACCCATACTTTCCTGACCACCCTTTCCAGAAACCCAAGGCACAAAGTGTCTAGATGGTCTAGTTCTATACCATACAACCTAACAGTCACTCGCCATGTATGGATGGCTATTGAGCACTTAAAATGTGGTTACTCTAAATTGAGGTGCTGCAAATTCAAAATACACGTCAGATTTCGAAAACTTAGTATAAAAATAAGAATGTAAAGTATCTCAAAGATTTTACCTTAATTATATACTGAAATTTTTATAAACTGATTAAATACATTGTTAAAATTAACTTTTACCTGTTCTTTTTACCTTTTTAAAATACGGCTCCTAGAAAATTTTAAATCCCTATGTGGCTCACATTATATATGTATTTCTATCAGTTACTGCTGATCTAGTTGGATTCTAGTACCAGGCAGTACAAGCACCTCCCTCCAGTCAGTAACTTAAACTACTGAGGTCAAGTCATTGACCTGTCATTGCTTCGCAAAGTCTTAAGATGGCCCAGGGAATAAGGGAACTTTAAATAATGCCTAGTCCCAACAGTCACCTCATGCCAAATCTACATACAAAATCCACCTAATGGTTACACACTCAAATCCTTCCAATAATGATAAACTCACCAATTCCCAAAGCAGCCCTTTTATCTTTGGACAACTCTTGAGAATTAGACACTTATTCCTTACACTAATGAAGATCTACCTCTCCAGAAGGCCCATCTTAGTCCTACTTTACCCCTCTAAGCCATTTAGGAAAGCTCAAGAATAGGAAAAAACTACCATTTGCAAATCACTTGCAGTGTACTGCGTAAACTTTACTGTAGCACTTACATTTAACCCACAAAGCAATAAAAAAAAAAAAAAAAAGGGTAGTAGGTACTGGTGTTACCTCCATTTTGTAATAGGACCTACAGGGCGTCAGAGAGATAAAGCGACCTGTCCAGGGTACCAATCAGAAAGTGGCAGATTTCAACCCAGAGCTGGCTGACTTCTAAACACCTTCACTCAACACTGCTTTTGTGATTATATCCCCAAATTCCCCTCTCCCCAAGCCATCCAACCTGTTAGCAGCCACAAGGTCAACCCAAAAGCAATCTTACCCTGGCCAGCTAAGGATGCCCTTACCTGTCTCAGCAGCCCCAAGGATGTCCAGTTTGTCACGGATGGCAGGTGCCAAGGTCAGAGCTTGGATTGGTGTGGGTGCAGAGAAGCCTAGAAAGCTGAGTGCTCGGAGAACTGGCTTGGGTACAAATAGATCTTTCCAAGCTGTTACATCTGCCTTCTGGTCGTGCATTTCAGGCATCCATGTCTTTGCTTTTTTGGGCACCTTTGGAGTAGTACCCTGGGAAGGCTCCAAGTTTTTTTTCCCTTTCTTTTTTTTCTTTTTTGGAACAGTCTGGGCTGAGCTTTCTGATACCATCTCCTCTACCTGTGGATCAGGACAAACCGTGTCATCTCCCTGGGGCTCTGGCTCAGCATCTTTGACTTCAAACTCTTTCTGGACACTGATTCCTTCAGTTTCCATGTCTTTATTCTTCTTGAACTTCATCTTTTTCTTTGAGGAGCTGGACTCTCCTTCTTCCTTTCCTGAAACAGCTTGTGACTTTCTCTTCTTGGGCTCCTCCTTTGAGAAGAGACTGGAGGAATTCTTGGCAGGGGAGACCAACTGGTAATCTGTCAGTTCCTCAAAGCACACCAAGTCATCCATCTGTCCATCTGCAAACATATTTGGGTCAATCTCCACCTGCTTCCATTTTCCCACAACTCTGATTCCCTTTGTCTGGAATTTGCCATAGCTTGGTGGCTTTGGCCTTGATTTTGTCTCCTTCAATTTCATGGTTGCTGAAAAGAAAAGGAGAGAAGTGCTCCATTAGGTTGGCAACTGAAGAGCGTGGGGTCCTGAGGCAACAAATATCTTCTAAGCAGCCTACAGAGTATCAGGCCTTGCAAAGAAGCGAGGACACAGAGGTAGAGAAGATCAAAGAGGAGAAGAAATATACCAACAGAGTAGGCAGGTTGGCCTGGAACAGAGGGTACACAGGAGATGGAGGAGCACAGACACATGAGCTAGATCTGGTTTGGATTCCAGACCCAATACTTACTGCTTGTGTGTCACTGGACAGCGGTGTTTAATCCTCCCCGAACCTCAGTGCTCTCATCTTTTAAAATAAGGGAGAGGGACCCAATAATATCTAAGTCACAAAATGTTTTATGCGAACAAACAAAATTATGTAAAGCATGAGGTTCTAAAGAAGACGGCCACACCCGAGTCATTTTGAAGGCTGAATTAAGAACGTGGAGGGCTTTTCTTGGGGGGGGGGGTGTAGGACATCAGCTTTATTGTAAGGGCTCAAGCCTTGCCCCAAGAAGGCAAATGCCTATTGCACCATTCTGGCCTTTGCCCATCCAGCTTTCTCGTTACGTTTTAAGTGATTTAAAACACATTTCAACAGAGGCCGCCTGAGTGACACTCCATCCACGGTCTCCCTTTCCAGAAAGACCAAGAAAAATCACAGGTCCTGGAGGGAAGCACAAAGGTAAACCATAATTCAAATCCGGACGGGCTCCGGATCTGTGGCGGACGTCTCAATCTCTGTGAAGCTCAGTCTCCTCGCCTGTAAAATGGGGATGATGAAGGATCTGCTTCAGGGGGTCGTTACACCGACACAAAAAGGTGACGCACGTCAGAACCCGCCAGGCATGGCGCCCGGCCGGCTCAGCACGTCAGCGCGCAGGCAGGCTTCACCCACCGCCCCAGCTCCGCCACGGCCGCAAACCACCCGGCTTCCACCGCGGCGGGGGTGGTCAGGCACCGGGGGCAAGAGGGCCCCGGCCCCGCTCCTCGCCTCAGGCACAACGGGCGTTCGACGCGGAGAGGCCGACGCCACCGGGCCTGGACGCCCACACCAGGGGTCCCCGACGCGGGGCCAGCGGCCGCCCTCACTGGACCCGAGAATTCAGGCCAGTGCCCTGGACAGGCCCACCACGCGAGCCCCGGGGGCCGACCCCAGCCCTGCTCGGGCTCCGGTACTCACCGCGTGGAGACGCCGTCGCGGCTCCCTCACACGCCGGCCAACCGCCGCGCACACCTCCACCGCGGTTCCTCACCTGCAGCGTCGACCGCAGTTCCGGGGCGGGGCTTGCACTCACGCACGCGCACGCCCTGCGACAGGAAGTCCCGCCCCCATCTAGACGCCGCCGCGTGATTCGCTGCCGCCGCGGCGGATCGCAGATATCCGGAGCGCAGGCGCAGAGAGAGTGGTGAGAAGTAGCAAGGCTGAGTGAGGTTGGGCTGGCGGTTCTCCTCCCGGGCTTAGGTAGCAGAAGGAGCAGGTGATTCGGCGGTTCAGCATCCGGCTCAGTGCCAGCTCGTGCACCGGTACGCGTTTTCTTCTATTCTTGGTCTAGTTTTAGTGCAGTGGCTGTCCACGAATGAAGTACCTACTGTGTGCCTGGAGCCTTGCAAACATTTTAGCATCTAATTTACAATCCAACCAGCCTGTATCAGAGGTGCTGTTTTCTCTGTTTTTTTTTCATGCCTCACCTATTGTTCATTGATGGTTAGGCTAGGTCCGCCTGACTCCAAAGCTCACGCTTTCATTGCCAAGCTCAACGGGGTCCTTTGTTATATGCAGAGAAATCAGCTTCACAGTAGACAGTCACCTTTTCGATGTGGGCGTCACCACGCCATCTGGGAAACCTTTCCCATATGCTGTCTCTGGCTGGTGACCTTGAGAAGTCCTAAAGGAATTCATAAAGTTTAGGTCAAGTGAGCCTCCTCACCCTGCCTTGCAGCCACCATGGGACAGAACTTAACTAATTTCTTGAGGGAACTTGCCAGTGTGTCCCCAAGGGCCTGGGTGCATAAAGCCTGTGCCCGAGTAGTGTCTGAAGAAGTCTGATGACTAGAGACTGAAGCTGTCCACATGGCAGAGTGAGGAGGAAGGGCTGCATGTCCCTACATGGCAGGACAGGGGTTCCTGTCCCCTCTGGGCTAGTTACACACCTTGGAGGATTGCAGCGTTGTCCTGACAGAACCTTACCTAACAGGGCTGTTTGGTGGCAAAAGGGTCCTCAGCAGAAACGGGCTAGAAATAGGGCCCCTGAAGTGGGACTTGGGGTCAAAATGGGGCATGGTGGAGATTCTCAGTGGAGGTCTCTGAAAAACTGGCAAAGGCATCTGTATTAGTCAGGGTTCTCCAGAGAAACAGAGACAACAGAATATGTATATACAGAGAGAGAAATTTGTCTTAAGAAATTGGCCCAGAGTGATTGCAGAGGCTTGACATAACCAAACTTGGGTGAGGTAGGCCAGCAGGGTGAAGACTCGGGGAAGAGTCCAAAGACAGTCAACTGGCAGAATCCCTTCTTGCTCAGAGGATGTCAGTCTTTGTTTTATTAAAGCCTTCAACTGGTTGGATGGGGCCCACCCACACTGTGGAAGGTAATCTGCTTTACTCAGAGTCCACAGATTTAAATGTTAATCTCGTCCCAAAAACACCTTCACAGAAACATCTAGAATAACGTTTGACCAAATTTCCAGGCACAGTGGACACATAAAGTTAACCATCACAGCATTCTAGGAGAGAAAAGAGTAGCTTTTGTTTGGACATCCTCCATGTTGGAGGAGACAACTCTATTGGACAGGCAAGAAAGATTTGCAAACAGCACCAGCTAAGTTAAAATAGCTTTTCGCCCCTTTATCTCTTATGGCTTTGGGCAGTTGAAAGCAGCCGTATGGAGAGGAAGTAGCCAGAAGGAGAGGAAGTAGACGAAAGAGGGATGAGGAGCAGATTACCTCCCCTTTTCCCAGCTCTATGTCTCAGAGTCTGGATCAGACCTAAGCTGGGGAAAAGGGAGAAGTTAGAAATTTGCATGTGAGATGGAAATTTTGACATCAGATTAGATGGTGTTTTTGTTTATTCATTATTTTTTCACGATATGAGGGGGTGTTTTCCCCCTGATTATTATGGATGATATTTCAAAATGGCATTCTTTCGGGGCGCCTGGGTGGCTCAGTCATTAAGAGTCTGCCTTCGGCTCAGGTCATGATCCCAGGGTCCTGGGATCAAGCCCCGCATCGGGCTCCCTGCTCGGCGGGAAGCCTGCTTCTCCCTCTCCTGCTCTCCCTGCTTGTGATCCTGCTCTCGCTCTCTCTCTCTCTGTCAAATAAATATATTTAAAAAAAAAATCTTTAAAATGGCATTCTTTCTGAGTCAGTTTTAGTGGAGGCACAAAGAGGGAGAAGAAAACAGTAAGTGCACAGTTTCCTTGCTCTCCAAAGCAGGTTCCTTAGAGAGTGTTAGACCTGACAACGAAATTGTCTCCAAACGAGTTTCATGACACTTAGCTCAATATCTAGTTCTAAGTATGAAAGGATTGAAATTGAAGAGGCCGAGAGAGAAAGGATTTCCTTGCAGAACATTGCTTACAACTTGTGGCTGAAGTTAAATAAGTATTAAAATAATTTATTTCAACAAGCATCTCCTTCTTCAGAACTCCCAGCTTGTTCTCTATGGAGTGTAGCACTTTCAGCTCTGCGTTAGATTGGGAGATTTACTTTCTTGTCTTAGTTCTCCTAGATTACAAGTACCTCAAAGAATTTCCTTCAGATTCATCTTGGTATTCCCTAACATGCCTAGTCAGTGTCTGGCTGACGTAGTGAGTCATGGGTGTTTGTTGAAAGAATGAATGAGAAAGCCGTTGACCTTAGCTTGAGGGCTGGTTCCCTGTGCCCACTTTTATAGTTAAACTCAGCACCAGAAGTGACGAGTACTGACTTTGTCACATAGCTCCTGTTCATAGTTCATTGCAGCTTTTTTTGTTACAGCCCAAACTGGAAACAACCAAAATGTCCTATGATATAGATGGATGGTTAAACTATGGTGTGTGGTTATTATTTTGTAATATATACATATATTAAGTCATTATGTTGTACACCTTAAACCTACGAAATTTGTATGCCAATTATATCTCAATAAAGCTGGGGGGGAAACCTATGGTACATCAAAGGACAAAATTACAGGATGGAGAACAGATTAATGGTTTCCGGAGATTAGGAAGGAGGGCGTGATTAGAGGTTGAGTATGTGGAGTATCTTACACAGAGCTCCTAAATCCTTTGGAATTTCCTGGGTGACAGGAACATCTTTTGTTCTAATGGGATGATTCTTAGTGGGCCCCTGGGTGGGGGCTGGTCACCAGAAACCCCAAGCCATGATTAGAAGCTTGGAACTTTAAGCCCCAACCTCCAAGGAGGGGAACGGGAGAGAAAACTGAGTTGATCATGCTTACGTGAGGAAGCATAAAGTCCCTAAAATGTGGGGTTCTCAGAACTTCCGGGGTAGTAAACAAGAACACATCCAGGGCGCCTGGGTGGCTCAGTTGGTTAAGCGACTGCCTTCGGCTCAGGTCATGATCCTAGAGTCCCTGGATCGAGTCCCCGCATCGGGCTCCCTGCTCGGCAGGGAGTCTGCTTCTCCCTCTGACCCTCCCCCCCTCTCATGTGCTCTCTCTCATTCTCTCTCAAATAAATAAATAAAATCTTTAAAAAAAAAAAAAAAAGAACACATCCATCCATGGGCTGGAAGGGTGGCACACCCAAACCATGGGACAGAAAGAAGTTCCTGTGTTCAGGACCTCACCCTATATAATTTTTCATCCGACTGCTCATTTGTACCCTTTAATAAACTTTGTAATCAATCAGTAATAGTAAGTCAAGCATTTTCCCAAGTTCTGTGAGCCTTTCTAGCAAATTGTCCAACCCAAGGAGGGGGTCATGGGAACTCCCAATGTGTAGCCAAGGTGGACAGAACTTGTGGGTAACCTGGGACCCATTTCTTAGGATTAGCATCTAAGGGAGGCAGTCTTATGACCCTGAGCCCTTAACCTGTGGGGTTAACTGCAGTTAGTGTCAGAATTGCGTTGAATTGCAGGACACTGAACTGCTGTCCACAGAGAAATGGAGCATTGTTTGCTACGGAACAGCCCACACATCTGGTGTCAGACATGGTTGCAGCAGTGCAGAAACTGTTCCCAAATGCCCAACATCCTCGGCATCAGGGAAATCCAAATCAAAACCTCAATGAGATACCGCCTCACGCCAGTCAGAATGGCTAAAATTAACAAGTCAGGAAATGGCAGATGTTGGTGGGGATGCGGAGAAAGGGGAACCCTCCTACACTGTTGGTGGGAATGCACGCTGGTGCAGCCACTCTGGAAAACAGTACGGACTCAAAAAGTCAAAAATAGAGCTACCCTACGACCCAGCAATTGCACTACTAGGTATTTACCCCATAGATACAAATGTAGTGCTCTGAAGGGGTACATGCACCCCAATGTTTTTTTTTTTTTAAGATTTTATTTATTTATTTGACAGAGAGAGAGATAGCGAGAGCAGGAACACAAGCAGGGGGAGCGGGAGAGGGAGAAGCAGGCTTCCCGCCGAGCAGGGAGCCCAATGCGGGGCTCGATCCCAGGACCCTGGGATCATGACCTGAGCTGAAGGCAGACGCTTAACGACTGAGCCACCCGGGCGCCCCACCCCAATGTTTATAGCAGCAATGTCCACAATAGCCAAACTGTGGAAAGAGCCTAGATGTCTATCAACAGGTGAATGGATAAAGAAAATGTGTATATATATGCAATGGAATATTACTCAGCCATCAAAAAAATGAGCTCTTGCCATTTGCAGCGATGTGGATGGAACTAGAGGGTATTATGCTAAGCGAAATAAATCAATCAGAGAAAGACAATTATCATATGATCTCACTGATACGAGGAATTTGAGAAACAAGACAGGATCATAGGGGAAGGGAGGGAAAAATGAAACAAGACGAAACCAGAGAGGGAGACAAACCATAAGAGACTCTTAATCTGAGGAAACAAACTGAGGGTTGCTGGAGTGGAGGGGGTTGGGGGGATGGGTAACCGGGTGATGGGCATTAAGGAGGGCAGGTGATATAATGAGCACTGGGTGTTCTATGCAACTGATGAATCACTGAACTCTACCTCTGAAATTAATACACTGTATGTTAATTAGTTGAATTTAAATTAAAAAAATAATAAAAAACCTCTGTTTCCCACTCAGATAGTAAAAATAACTTACACCTGAGTCATCATAATTCACCTAATGCCTTGCCCAGACCTCTGAAGAAGCTCCAAGCACCATGCATTAAAACATAAAAACCACAGAGTACATACATATAAACACAGTAATTTGGTGTTTCTTTACCACCATCTGATAAGGTGCCTCTTTTTCTCAACAGTACCTAATGAGCAATTCCCCATGTCAATAAATCTAAATCTATAAATGGGGACAGATCCAAGTTTTAGAAGCCTGACGCTTACATAATTGGGGAGGGAGAACTCTTTAAAAAATTATCATTACAATACAACATCCCAGTGGCAGTATAATATCCAAAACTGGGGAAGTATGGCAGAGGGAAGTCAGATTGAGAAGAGACAGCAGTTTTAACCAATTACTCTTAGAATATCCTACCTTTGCAAATAATGAGGATAGTGATGTGAACACATGGCAAGAATCGCTCTCAGGGGCGCCTGGGTGGCTCAGTTGGTTAAGAGACTGCCTTCGGCTCAGGTCATGATCCTGGAGTCCCTGGATCGAGTCCCGCATCGGGCTCCCTGCTCGGCAGGGAGTCTGCTTCTCCCTCTCCCACTCCCCATTTGTGTTCCCTCTCTCGCTGTGTCTTTCTCTGTCAAATAAATAAATAAAATCTTTAAAAAAAAAAAAAAAAAGAATCGCTCTCGGGATCTTAGAAGGAGCCAGCGCAGGAAAGGGTCCCTGAGCTCAGGCTTCTTTCACATTGTGGCAAACCTGCCTTTGCCTCCATGATCAGTGGCTGCATAGAATTGTATTATGTGGAGGTACAACATTTTATTGACTTGATTTCCTGTTTCAAACATTTGCTGTCATCAGTAACACCATGATAACCATTCATGTGCTGACATTTTTGTGTGCGTGTCTGATTCTTTTCTTAAAAAGAATTCCAAAAAGCAAAATTTCTGAGCCAAATGGAATGGAAGCTTTTACTACACGTTTCCATGTCATTAACCAGAACGTCATGCTGTTCACCACCAACCCATGCTGCCGTGTAGGACTAGGGCTAAATTCCTTTCAGTTCTGAGCTCTGCTCTCTGCATTGAGCTCCCCATCAGATTCGCTCTCCAGTCCTGGGTTTAGCAGGTCAGCTTCAGCTGGCAGACAGTTCTGCCCAGAACCTGAGTCCCCAGTCCCTTGGTTCAGTTCACAATTCCCTGGTTGTTGGGGATTCCTTCCCCAGCTCTAGTGTGCAGTCCCCATTTACTAGTCTTCTGGGTTAGTCCACGCTGAGAATTGCTGGTGGTGTGCACAGCAATTTCTCTTGGCCAGTCACAGTAACATTTCTTGGGTACTGTTGGTGTGCCGAGATGCATATGTTTGTCTTATTTTATGTAGATAAAGGCTATTGCTAACGGGGATCTCCAAAGCCAAAAAGCCACAAAAATTGGTGGGCACGGGTCGCGAACCTAAGAGCTATTAGAGCAATCGCCCCCAAACCCAAAGACTCCTGTGTTAGGATAAGTTGGTCATCAAACAGGTTAAATTGAACTACGTCACCCACCAGCCTCAAGAAAATTTCCATGAAACGAAGTACACTATAAAACACTGCACAACCCCCACCCAGCAGCACATCCCAATTAGGTATTAGTTTGGCCCCGAGAAACCCAAGGACTTAACCAAAAAGATCCTTAAACTCTGAAGAGTCAAATGTTCCACTTTCCAGCACACCTTTTCAGTCTGTTCTCAATGCAACAGCTATCGTGAACCCGATGGTGCCATTTCTCTGTCCGCCTCTGCAAGACCTTCCCATTTTGCTCAGAGACTAAGACCAAGTCCTTGCAATGGCTTATGAGGCCCCACATGGCCTGGCTCCCTGTCAGCTTCTGACTTTAGCTCCTACCTCTCTCTCTCAACCACCTGCTGTAGCCACACTGGCCTCCTCCCTGTTCCTCTCATACCTGGCTCTTTGCCATCTTTGTTCCTTCTACCAGGAAGGACTTCCCCCCCATAATTCCGCTTGGCTCATACCTTCACCTCCTTTTGCCTTGGTACTTCTTCAAATAATAGACTGTGTGACTTTACAGTTGTTTATCTGGTTTCATCCCCCCTCCCTCCCTCCTGCTGACTTGTAAACTGTGAGGACAGGTACTTTGATCTCGTTTGGGTCTTGTGCTGTCTCAGTGCCTGGATCAGTGTCTGGCGTGATGGGCCAGCCTTCAGTAGAGGCTTTCTGAATAACTGAACGTCGGCCACTGCAAGGATTAATATTATTCTGAAAACCACCTTCTTGTCTTTATTAGAAATCAGTATTTATCCTTTTGTTCTAGAACTTCGATCAGATTTGTTATGAACTGTATTATGCAGACAGTACATCCTATCCCCGAATTAAATGACAAAGCACTTTATATTAGCTGATGGTGGTGGATACAGTGACCAGATCCTCTCTATAATAACTTGATGTTTCCCTTGGCTGGTGTAGGGACCAAAGGCAGGCTGCCACAAAATGTGCCATGTGGGTATATTGACTATTTTAAATAAAAGTTACTTAAGAAACAACTTCTGCAGGGACACTAAGACCCTCCTCTGTACCCCTGACAGGGTTACTGAACCCGCGATCGAGCTGCTCACCTCAGGACCGTCCAATAAGTTGAGTGACAAGTTGTTGAAGCAAGGCATACAATTTATTTGAGAAAGCCCACTAGCCAAGAAGATGGCAGGCTAATGTCCCAGACAACCAACCATCTTACCACCTCCATGCAGGGGAGGAATTTTAAAGGTGAAAGGAAGGAGAAATCAGCCTCAAAGTTTAAGCACATAAAATCAAAGGTTGATTATAATTCTTGAGAGAAGATTTTAGGCTCTAATTGCGGGGTTATCTGTCTGCCTTGACCAAGTCCTTGGTTGCAGTCACTGGGTTGTCACCTGCTTTTGGGTTGGTATCAGTTGCATTTTTTAAGTTCCTTATAGAGCTTTAAACAATATCGATTATTACCTTGGGTACAGTTTAAGCTCTAGATTGTGTTTGAGAGTTACAGGCAGGTATGTTAACGTAGTTTGCTCTGTGTTGTAGGTAAAGGTTTCTTATGTAGAGATTACCTTACTTTCAAACAATTCAAGGCAAGAAGAGAAGGGAGGCCTTCAAAGTGACAATGGTTTTGAGACAGAGCAGGGACTGGATTTGGGTCCCCTCAATCCTGACGCCCAGCATTCCTGGATAGCAGAAACCCTATGCCCCTTGAGCAGCGTATCTTGCAGGAATGTGGAAGCAGGATGCCTACCAAAGAGGGGACTTGACTAGGAAGCCTGGCAAAGACCCAACCAAACCAGTCTGCACCGAGGTTGACCCCAACACTGACTTTCCACCAATGTTATCCCTCATTATAATACTAAAAATCACACCCAGGGGTGGAGATTTAACATGCTCATGAGACACACGATGCATGACAAAGCATGCTCTGTCCAGTGCACCTGCATACTCAACTTCTTGTATCTCTCCCCGCTATATGCTTAGATGTCACTCCTTTCCCACCTTGGCCTCTTTAAAAACTTTCCCTGGCCTTTGTTCAGCCTGAAGGATCCTTTCTTTCGTGCTGTCTCCTTGTTGCTCGAGCATAAGCCCCAATAAATCCCTTGCCTGGGGCACCTGGGTGGCTCAGTGGGTTAAGCGTCTGCCTTCGGCTCCGGTCATGATCTCAGGGTCCGGGGATTGAGTCCCGCATCGGGCTCCCTACTCAGCGGGGAGTCTGCTTCTCCCTCTCCCTCTGGTGCTCCCCCTGCTTGTGTTCCCTCTCTTGCTGTCTCTCTCTCTCTGTCAAATAAATAAATGACATTTTTTAAAAATAAATAAAACCCTTGCCTAGAACTTCCATGTCACAAGTACACTATGAAAGCACACATGAGTGTGTCTTTCCACAATGCCAACTTTATTCAATTACAAAGCAAAGTTAATGCAATTATGAAGTAGGTTCAGGATTCCAAACTCAATGACATTTAACTATGTGGTTACTTTGGCTTCTTAACACGGCACACAAAGCAAAGTATAAGATACAACAAACAAGATAGGACAAGAGGTAAAAAGTTAATGAACAAGAGGCACCTGGGTGGCTCAGTGGGTTGAGCCTCCAACTCTTGGTTTTGGCTTAGGTCACAGTCTCAGGGCTGTTGGATCAAACCCCACATCAAGCCCCACATGGAGGCCTGTGTCGGGCTCCATGCTCAGCTGGGTGTCTGCTTGAGAATTCTTTCTCTGTCTCCGTCTGCCCTTCCCTGCATTTGCCCTCTCGTGCTCTTGTGCTCTCTTTCTCTCAAATAAATAATCTTAAAAAAAAAAAAAAGGGGGTGTACCCAGTTTGCTACAAAAATCCTCCCCTTTTTAGGGCGCCTGAGTGGCTCAGTCGTTAAGCGTCTGCCTTCGGCTCAGGTCATGATCCCAGGGTCCTGGGATCGAGCCCCGCATCGGGCTCCCTGCTCGGCGGGAAGTCTTCTTCTCCCTCTCCCACTCCCACTGCTTGTGTTCCCTCTTTCGCTGTGTCTCTCTCTGTCAAATAAATAAATAAAATCTTAAAAAAAAAAATCCTCCCCTTTTCAAGGGATTTAATCAGTCTTGGACCCTGGCAGACTTCTGGCTCTGCTAGTTCTCAGTTCTGGATGTGTCATCAGCCTGTGCTGGTTTTGGGTGATGTCTGGTCTTAGAGGCAACGCCCTTGGCTGCTGACATTACTGCTTGACATGAGTGGCTCATCTTGCTCTCTACATCCAATCCCCACCCCCCCCCCCCGGTCAATTTCTATTACTTGGCCAGCCCCAAAACCCGAGTAACAATTATTGTTTTGGTTTCCAGTTTCGGTTTCCAGTTCTGGTTTTCAGTTTCGGTTTCCAGTTTCCAGTAAGCAAAACCTATCTCATTGGCTGTGCTCCAGTCAAAGAGGGAGTTGTTATAAATATCCAGAGTCAGATCTTCTGGAAAACACATCCAAGCTCAGACTTTGGAGTCTATTACATAGAAAATCTGCTTCTAGGTAAGACAGGGAGGGGTGGACAGAGGCTGCTCTCTCTTCCGTGGCCTCCAGCCTCTGGTGGGTGGTGGGCTCAGTGCATGCAAGGGAAGCCCATGTGAATCTGCTCCCAGAAGGCTCTTTTGTTTTTCATGAGGTCAGTCAGGAGGGAGGGAAGGGAACTCTAGCCCACACCTGCCCTTTGGCTGTGGGACTCTGGGATGATAAGCCTTGTTCAAGCCTGGGTGGAAGTGGGCTAAGCAGAGGAAAAAGACAAGTGTCAGGAGGAACCAAATCAGAGACATTCCAAGCCCAGGCTTTGGAAGCAGCTGGACTTGGGACAAATCACTTGCCCCCTCTGTGCCAGAGGCCTTTGCTCATCTATAAAATGGGGATAGTAATCTCTTTGTTCTCATTGTCTTAAGTGAGGATGATGGGGGATCGCTGAGCCCACCAGTCGAGAAAGAAGTCTTGAGACGTTTTACGGTGCAAAAAGGTGTTATTTTATAGCACAGGGACAGGACCCATAGGCAGGAAGAGCTGCACGGGATTGGGAGGAGTGACTGATTATTATATACTTTTTAATAAGTGGGGATAGGGATAGTATAAGTCTCTAAGGAGTTTGGAAGCAAGGCTTTCAGGACCTCGAGGGACTAGCTGCTGTTAAGCTAGGGTTACTTTTAGTCTGTAATAAAACAAACATGAAGGCATTGAGGCAGCTATGAATTCCTGGAGTCATGTCATGCTGCACATTTCAGGTATCTATCAGTGAGCTACAAGCTGTAAGGAGATTGAATTTAAGCTACGTTTTTCTTGCCTTTGTTTCCCTCGTCGGGGATGGCATGAGAACAGGAACCCAGAGAAACTTGACGACAGTGTGTGCCTTAAAACATAATTGGTTCTTATTTCCTAATTCTGGTGCCTTTTAAACAGCTCTCTGGAGGGACACCTGGGTGGCTCAGTTGGTTAAGCGTCTGCCTTGGGCTCCGGTCATGATCTCAGGGTCCTGGGATCGAGCCCCGCATCGGGCTCCCTGCTCAGCGGGGAGCGTGCTTCTCCCTCTCCCTCTGCTGCTCCCCCTGCTTGTGCTCTCTCTCTCTCTGCCAAATAAATAAAAATCTTAAAAAAAAAAAAATAAACTGCTCTGTGGAAACTTAAGAAAGTCCCAGAAAGAGCTAAGAAGTTGGCACTGCAGTTTGGGAGGTGGGAGGAAGGAAGCAGCCCGCCTGGAGAAAGAAAGGCCACTTCCTACCCTCCCTTAATCCTTTCCAGGACCCTTTCCTGACCTGCTGCCCTGACAAGCTCAGAGCGGTCTCTCTGTCCCCATTGGAGCCCCTCGAGTTTTTCAAAGTTGTGGGCATGACCCCCACTTCGGGTGTCCCCTCCCCCCATCAAAGCTCCACCCCGTTCAAAAAGAAATAAGCCCACATTGGAGTCATTTGCCCCCCCACCACAGCACACCAAGACTTCATCACAATGTCAACCTCTCCCAGGAAGGTGACCTTTTGAAAGTCCACCTGAAAATAAATATAAAAAAAAATTAAAAAAAATAAAAAAATAAAAAATAAAAATAATAAAAATAATAAATAAATAAATAAATAAATAAATAAATAAATAAATAAAAATTAAAAAAAAAGAAAGTCCACCTGACATGTCCGGCTCAGCACTAGTGAGGTCGTCTGCCACCTGCATTTCTCCCTGGTGTCCTGGCCTGAAGCAATCCTTTCTTTTCTTTTGCTGTTGATGCCTTACCTCACCTTTTCCTTCTTAGGAAAGCCTTCATTTTTGCGTAGCTTCTCAGAGCATCTCTCTGCTTGCTGCATGGACTGCTGCCCTGTGACCAGGGGGCAGGGGGCAGGGTGCAAGAGCATCAGGCTCAGCCACTCGCCGCTGACAAAATCCAAAGGCAGAGAGAGAGAGAGCAGGGGTGACACAAGAAAGGGATTTATTTTAGTGAGGCCAATGCAGGGAAGACAGTGGACCAGTGTCCCAAAGGCTGTCTCCAAAGTGCTGAAAATATTGCCAGGTTTACATAAGGAAAATGTGGGACAAAATCAGTGCGTACTGCAGATGGACAGTGAAGGTCATTGCCTTGGGTCTTTATTGCTGGGGAGTGGAGGGGTAGTTTCGGTTCCCACCGTGGGAGGCTTGGCCCGCCCAGGCTCCTGCCTGAGTTAAAAAATAAGCTGTAAGAGGAACCTAGTCAATTAGAAAGGAAAACTGAGGTCGAAATGGAGGTGTTGAAATCCTTTCAGCCCGATATGTGCATGATTTGCTGAATAAAGCCAATCAGATCCTCACATTTTCTTGGGTTGAATTTTGTCAACAGCCGTCTCTGCAGATTAGACTCAGGTTGATGCTTGTCACTTTCTGCACCATGGAATTCTTCCCAGTAGCCACTTCAGTGTCTTCCCTGGCTTCTAAGGTAATGGGGTCCAAAGTAATGTCAGTGAGCCTGGCCAAAGCCACAGAGGTGGTGTCCGTAGGTGAGTGCTCCCAGAGGGGCTGGTGGGGGGGCGAGGAGATGGATGGGGAGGGACAGAGTCCACTTCTAGCTTCACCTCCTTGGTTTTCACTGACGTGTCCTGATTTTAACAAAATTCTTCAGTTTGGGCCCATTTTCTTCATTAGTTTGTGTGAGCGCCCTCTCCAGTCTTAGCTATTTATTCTCGCTGTTTATCTTCCCTTTTGCCTCTGTTATATAACAAGAATTCAATCGAGTACATTTTAAAGATCTAACTGGCTTTATCAGTAGTCAGTTTATTAATTTGGCCAGCTTCCCAGTTAGCAAGGAGAGGGGAGCCCCAAAGGGCTACAGAAAATTCAAGTTTTTAAAAGGTAGAGAGCAGTAAAAAAGAAATTATTAGGAGAGAAACCATTGTTTTAGGCAAGGTCACCCTCCTAAGGAGAATGGACAGGGCCCCTCAGTAAATTCCCTAGTGCTCTCTGGGAAATCCCATGTTGACTGGTTAAGGGTTATATTCCTGGGGGACTGAAACTGCTGTCAGGTTAGGTATTAAGTCTTGGTTTACACTTGGGGCCTTAACGGAAGTGACGCCATTTTGGGCCTGTGATTTTCTTTTTTAACCGCCCCCCCCCCCCAGCCTTCATTAACTCCCTCCCTCAAAGTCAACCTTTCTGATATGCTTAATGTGTATCTGTTTTTCATATGTATTTTTGCAAAATGGGTGTTAGCTTTCTGTTTGCAGGTGTTTTAATTTATGTATAGAATAGTATGCTGCCGACCTCATTGTATTGCTTTTTCCACCCTGAGAACTATGTTTTTGAAATTGTCAGGGTCACCAAGTGAGTATTTAGTGCTGGCTTCCAATTGTTGCAAACACTGCCACTTAGCTGTCACTCTCCTGGTGCAGACACCCAGGGCCCTCCCTCCTTCCCCAGCACAAACAGCAGCATAGTATGGAATGGGGAGGACGGGGCCTCCGACCCTGTGCACTCACCCTCTGTTCTTTCTCAGGACTCACCCTGTCATCCACAGCTGCTCTGAGCCAGGCCACAACTTCCCTGGGATCCCTGCTGGGGACACTGAAAGCCTCCTGCCTGCTGGGATCCCCTGTGGTGAACTTGACTGTTTTCAAGGTTGGAGGTAACTGGCCCTGGGTAACCCAATACATGCAAGTTTGACAAGGAAGTCAGGGAGTCCATGAAGGCTTATTGCAGTCTGAAAAGATTTGCTGAACAATATGAGAAAGTTATGTAATCTCCCACTAAGAAAACATTGACCCTGAACTGACATCCTTGTTCAGAGAGCGTGGCATCCTGTTCCTTCGCCTTGACCAACACCAAGCCCTAAACCACTCTGCCAAGTATCCCTCGTTCACCCAAGAAGGGATGCAGGGCAGCATGCCTGCTTTGCCACATCTGTAGGGGTGTGTTTGTTTTTGTTTCATTTTGTTTTGTTTATTTTAAACAAATCAGGCTTGGATGGCAGAGAGAAAGAGAAAGATTCATTTCTGCTCTCCCCACAAACAGCCCCCCATCGACCAAGCCACACACAGATTGAAAAAAAACACTCTATGTGATAACTGGGTTTTCTGGAACGAGGACCTCAAACCCTGTCTCCAGATAACTCCAGGTTAAAAAAGCATGCAAATCCATTTGGGACAAGTCATTCGAGTCTGGAATCAGACTCCCTAGCAATCCTTGCCAAGCTCAGGGCTGCAGGGTCCCCTTCCCCAGAAATCCCCCATGTCTGAATGAAGCAGGGAAGCCTCAGGTGAGGTCATTTCTTCCCGTCTCCAACATGGGCAGCGCCATCACCCTAGGTGGGCTGTAGGTTCAGGGAGCCAGGGGGAGGCCAGTATGGATCCACTCACAGAATGTTCTTTGGTTTCTAGCCAAAGCTGCAGCAGCTGTGATAGGAGGAGGTGAGTCTCTGCAGGGAAGGGGTTCAAGTCCTTATCTGGCCCCCCCAAGCCTGGGAGCAACCATCCTTGTCCAGGCCTTGTACAGATGTTGGGGAGGAGGTGAATCCATGGAGATGGGCAGGAAGCCAGGAACAGGAAACAAGCAGCAAGGAGCTTGGACCCATGGGTGTCATGGAAACTGTACAATGGACACAGTCCCAGCAGGGTCCCCATCTCCTCTCACACAGGACATTCACTGTGTGACCCTGGGTGTGTCTTTGAACTCTTCCGAACTCCTGTTTCCTCTCTGAGAAATGGGCCATGCCCGTAGTCTCTCCTGAGCTCAGAGTTCACCCCCTTGCCTGGCCCCCCTCCCCCGCTGAAGCCCCCTGAGCCTGATTGAGTGTGTGTGGGGGGGTCCCTTCCCCTGAGCCCTCCTCTTAACCCAGCTCCTCCCCCCACAGCCCTGTCCACGGCGGCCGTGCCCGCCATGCTGAACGCCGTGGGCTTCACCGGGGCCGGGATCGCCGCCTCCTCGCTGGCGGCCAAGATGATGTCCGTGGCTGCCGTTGCCAACGGGGGCGGGGTCGCCGCCGGCAGCCTGGTGGCCACGCTGCAGTCCGTGGGTAAGTGTCCCCGGCGGGGCTTGCTGTGCAGCGTGAGGAGGACAAGAGCCTCAGGACCCAGCCCAGATCTTAGCCTCACCTACCCTCAGTCTCTGTCCCTAAGTGTCACCCTCCAGGTTCTCTCTGGGAGGTGCAGGAGGGAGGGACGGAACCCTGGCCTGGGGTGTGCAGGCTTCAGGCTGGCTATCCGCAGTGGGTTGGCTGGGTGCCTCAGGGATGTGTGCCTCACCTGGGCTCAGCCTTTTTCCCTGGAGAGTGACAGCTCCCGGTTCTGGCTTTCTCCATTGGAGTGCATGCCCCAGGGCTGCAGGCCCCTGCCCTCCCAAGGCAGAGATCCTGAGGGCTTTGGGAAACAGGAGGGTGCTGACTGGGGTTCCGGGGCCTCAGACCCTCCCGAGGGGCCCTGAAGTCTTTGACCTCACGGTTTTGTCCCACGGAGCTGGCCCAGTTCTGCAGCTCTGAAGAGCTTGGCTCCTTCCCACTCTGCTCACCCTCTGCTTCTCCCCTAGGAGCAGCTGGACTCTCACTGTCATCCAAAATCATCCTGGGCTCCACAGGGACAGTGCTCGTGTCCCGCATGGTGGGCCTGTAATAGTTTCCCGCCTCTCCGCCTGCAGAGAAGAGCCCTGCCGCCACCGGCCCGCCCGATGCAGGGAGGGACCAACCCTGGGTGACAACTGTACCCTGAGGAAAATAGGAATAAAAATTGTTATTGCAGCCCCTCCTGAATCCCTTCCTTCCGGCTTGAAGTCAGGGGGTCGGGTCACTCCTCTTTCCCAGTCTTATGGTCAGAGTGACATGGCGTAGGGGTGCAGTCAGCTGGGATGGGCCAAAATGTGCAGACCGGTGGCTGCCCCTGCCCAGCTTGTGACTCTGTGTGTGACTCGGGGTAGGCCACCTCCTCTGTGGCCTTCATTTGTCCCTCTCAGCATGGGGAGTTGGTTCAAATGACCTCAAAGATCTCAGCCAGGGTGGGTGTTTGGCTCAGTTCCTGGGCAGTCAGGAACCGGGTGGGGGCTGGGGGCCGGCGGGCGAGGGCATCCCTCCAAGCTGCAGGTCTAATGGCTCTGTCCTAAGTGGCCTGGCTCAGAAGGCCCAGGCCCCATGAGTCACTGCTCCATCCTCAAGTTAAAGTCCACCGTCCAGCCCTTGCTGTTCTCCTCAGCAGCTAGAAGGGAAATCTAGTTTGCCGGGGGCTCTGACCTTTCTAATTCATGGCCCTAGTCCCTAAATGTCGTCCTCCCAGAACAAGATCTTAGAGAAACTTCTCTTCGCTAGGATGGCTTCCAACTCGGAGCATGGGAAAACTGGCTTATGTGCTGATTTGCTCCTCCTTTCCACAACTCTTGGGGCACATGCTGTGGGTCAAGCCTGGCCAGGTGCTAGGGAACTTGCTGGGGAACTTGGACTTTTTCTAGACAGCTGGGAGAGTCTGCTGGGGGGATGGACCAACAGGTAGACAGCCATCGATGCTGTGCTCTGGTTAAGTGCCATGCCAGAGGCCAGCCCAGGGCTCCGGGGCCCAGCAGAAGGCATGGAAAGTCTTAGTCTCCTATAACAAAAAGCCTATAAACTGGGTGGTTTATAAGTAACAGAAATGTATTTTTCACAGTTCCAGAAGCTGGGAAGTCAGAGATCAAGGCACTGGCAGCCCTAGGTTGCTGGTGAGAAGTTGTTTCTTCGAGGGCCCCTTTTTGCTGTGCCCTCACGTCATGGAAGGGCAAGAGCTCCCTCTGGCCTCCTTTGTAAGGGCACTAATCCCACCCAGGAAGGCTCCACCCTCATGATCTCAGCATCTCCCAAAGGTCCCACCTCCTGATACCATCATCTTGGGAGTTAGGACTGCACCCTGAATTTTGGGGTACACAAACATTCATACCATAGCAGGCATATTGGCATATCATAGAAGTTTGGGTTCTATCCTGAGGGTTATGGAGAGACAAGGGTTTCCAACATGATATTGACCCAATCGCAGACCTGCACCCCTGCACACTCTGTCCTCAGTGCTGTCAGCAGCCTGACAAGATCTTGGTTTCCAACAAGAACCAAACTTAGGAGTGTAGAGCTATGGACATTGAAAAAAGTTAAGCGACTCATCCGTGTCCACCAGTGGTGTCTAGTTGGATCACTGAAGCATGGTTGCTACCTAGCCATAGGAATCACCCCTTAGGGTAGTAATTCAATATTTGGTTCTTTTTCTTTCTTTTCTTTCTTCGATGCCTCGGAGAATCTGATAAAGGCTGTGAATCCTCTCCCCACCAAAACACACACATTCCCAAAATAATGCCGCCAACTTCAAGGCCTTCATTAGAACTTCTGAAGGCCTCCTTGGAGCTGAAGGTAAATGCCCCTGCTTTAACTGGAGGTCCGGGTCTCCACCAGGGCATGTGGGTCTGCCCTGGATCCGGAAGGTTGGACAGGTTGGCTCACTCCCTGCCGAGGCCCAGCAGGCCACTATGCAAGACCACCCATTGTTCTGGACTCTGCCCTGACCTCCTTCGCTCCACTCCCAGGTCCCAGGGGGCCTGTTTTATGCTGACCTGCTTCTTCCCCTTTGGCTGTCAGGTTTGGCCTCTGGAGTAGGTGGATTTCTTTTTTTTTTTTTTTTTTTTTACTTTTTTTACTGTGATGTTAATCCCCATACATTACATCATTAGTTTTTGATGTAGTATTCCATGATTCATTGTTTGTGCATAACACCCAGTGCTCCATGCAGAACGTGCCCTCTTTAATACCCATCACCAGGCTAACCCATCCTCCCACCCCCCTCCCCTCTAGAACCCTCAGTTTGTTTTTCAGAGTCCATCGTCTCTCATGGTTCATCTCCCCCTCCGATTTCCCCCCCTTTCATTCTTCCCCTCCTGCTATCTTCTTCTTCTTTTTTTTTTCTTAACATATATTGCATTATTTGTTTCAGAGGTAGAGATCTGAGATTCAACAGTCTTGCACAATTCACAGCGCTTACCAGAGCACATACCCTCCCCAATGTCTATCACCCAGCGACCCCATCCCTCCCACCCCACCCCCCACTCCAGCAACCCTCAGTTTGTTTCCTGAGATTAAGAATTCCTCATATCAGTGAGGTCATATGATACATGTCTTTCTCTGATTGACTTATTTCGCTCAGCATAACATGGAGTAGGTGGATTTCTAAGCACGGTGCCCAGTGACCCTCAACGTCATATACTGTCCCGCCCTCAGGGTGTGGTGGGTCCTGTGAACATGATAAGATACCACTTCCATAATTATGTTCAGTTATATGACAGAGGGAGATAATGCAGGTGTGTCAAACCTCATCATATGAGCCTTTTAAAGGCAGAGAATGTTCTCTGTTCATCACAGAGGAGGAATCAGAGATTAGAAGTGGGAGGGGGATTTGAAGATTCTTACCATGGGCTCCGAATGCAAGCCACATTTGGCTGAACACTTGATTTTGGTCTTGTAAAACCCTAAGCAGGGGCGCCTGGGTGGCTCAGTCGTTAAGCGTCTGCCTTCGGCTCAGGTCATGATCCCAGGGTCCTGGGATCGAGCCCCACATCGGTCTCCCTGCTCTGCGGGGAGCCTGCTTCTCCCTCTCTCGCTCCCCCTGCTTGTGTTCCCTTACTGTGTCTCTCTCTGTCAAATAAATAAATAAAATCTTTAAAAAAAAAAACAACAACCCGAAGCAGACAACTCGGTGAAGCCTGCCTGGACTTCTGCCCTACACTATAACGTAATAAATGGGCCCTGATTTTTGGCTAGGTGCATGCTCCCCACGGAAGGACTGCATTTCCAGTATATCTGGACTGGGTTCTGGCCAGTGGAAGATGAATAGAATGAAGGATGCCATTCTCTGGGCATGCAGTTAAAGGGAGCGGGTGGGCTCATCTTTCCCCCTGGGCTCCTTCCCATGAGTTCTGCAGGCAGGGGAATGACCATCTTGAACCTGCAGATGAGAGCAGCACATTAAGGAAGGCAGAACAAGGGGGCGCCTGGGTGGTTCAGATGGTTAAGTGTCTGCCTTCGGCTCAGGTCCTGGGATCGAGTCCCACATTGGGCTCCCTGCTCAGTGGGGAGCCTGCTTCTCCCTCTCCTTCTACTGTTCCCCCTGCTCGTGCTCACTCACTCTCTCTGTCAAATAAATAAATAAAATCTTAAAAAAAAAAAAAAAAAAAAGGACGGCAGAACAAGACTTTGGCACCCTGGGCCTCCAGGAGCCGAGCCACCCCTACCCCACCCTCCCACCCCCAGCTGAGACTCATCTGACTGACTAACAGAAAGAAACTTCTCTTGTTTAAGCCAAGAGGGTCTCTTTCACAGCAAGCTGACATATTCTAATGAACACAGTAGGGGATCTTGATGTCAAGCAATAGAGGAATCAGTCCAACAGAGGGTTGCATTTACCTGTCCTTTTCCATACATCACTATAATAATAGTAATGGACTAAAGAGGCTTAGCACCACGTGGGCAAAGAGAAGGAGAGAGAAGATGACAGGAACACAACTTTGGGAGCCAGAAGTCACATGGACACATGGTTCCACTGAGCAGTCCCAAGAAAGCTGAATCTTAAGTTGTCAGTGGAGAAGGGGAGAAAGAGACAGCTCTCCTCTGGAGGACCCCCAAGGGCTCCACTCCTGGAGGGAGGCATTGGGGTGGACCAGCACAAGTCTGTTGGATATATCTGTTTAGGAACGAGGCAGATCCCCAGGGGTCCCCTCCAGCAGACAACTGGCACTTTATTTTTGGAAGGTTTGGGTCTCTGGGACAAGGGGCACCTGATGCAGCTGAGAGCAGAAGCTTCATACTAAAAAATGAAGAGTTCCCATCCAAGTGTAGAGACCCCCGTTCTTCATCAATAGGCGCCCAGAGCGCTGGCAGCGAGGTTACAACAGCCAGAACAAAGGGAGGAGGATTCTTCTCAGGAATCTTACCTGCCCAAGGCGCTTGGGTGGTTCACTCAGTTAAGCAGTTGACTCTTGATTTCAGCTCAAGTCATGATCTCAGGGTTGTGAGACCAAGGCTTAAGATTTGCTCTTTGCCTCTACCCCACCCTTAAGAAACTTAAAAAAAAAAAAAGGCTCAGCCAGATCCCAGTACAGTCCCGAGTTGACAAGAGCCCCTCCTGCCGCAGGGCCTGACATGAGACATCAATGAATCATCAGGCTCAGACACAAAAGGGAAATGATGTCTCTGGCCCTCTCTCTCCTTTCACCCCCAGCCTTCTGATGCAAGTGCAGCGTCGTCACTGGTTTCCCCACCCGAGAGCAGAGGGCCCCAAGGGGGACCACAGTGGCTGGTCTGAGAGTGTGGAAAACAGTAGGTACAGAAAGGAGTCCTGAGGTGAGGGGAGGGTGGCTGGCCCAGGAGGGATGCTCCACTCTACGGCTTCCATCAGCACCCCGTCTGGGTCTGAGAAGAAAGGGAGCCCTGCCACAGTCCTCCTGAATCCCCACAGAAACTTCTGAGATGGCGCTAAAGCACCCTGAATACCCACAGAGCAAAGCTAAAAGTGCCGGAACAGGGGGATCAAAGCAAGTAACATCAACAGCAGATCTCCTAGGGTCAAGACATCGCCCATGCCGCATCCCATAAAATCTACACACCATTCCAGGAAAGGCAATGCTGCTGCCCCGGTTTTATAGATCTCATTGCAAGAACCTATTAAGAGGCACCGGTGACCTGGGTGGCTCAGTTGGTTGGGCAACTGCCTTCGGCTCGGGTCATGATCCTGGAGTCCCGGGATCGGGTCCCGCATCGGGCTCCCTGCTCAGCGGGGAGTCTACTTCTCCCTCTGACCCTCTTCCCTCTCATGTGCTCTCTCATTCTCTCTCTCTCAAATAAACAAATAAATAAATCTTAAAAAAAAAAAAAAAAGAGGCGCCAGCATGGCTCAGTCAGTTAAGTATCTGCTGCTGGCCCAGGTCACGATTCCGGGGTCCTCTGAGGGCAGTCTGCTTTTCTCTCTCCCTCTGCCCCTCCCCACCCCACTCATGTGCTTGCTCACTCTCTCTGTCTCTTAAATAAATAAATAAAATCTTAAAAAAAAAAAAAAAGAACCTGTTAAGAAAAGACCCAAAGTCCCTAACTCTTGGGGAGTTCATAACTCTTATGCTATTGAAGATAGGCATGTTTGCCCAGGCTGAGAACAGCTGGCTTTGTGGTTTATTTCCAGATTCGGAGCCTTCAACTGGCTCCTTGCCCACCAGCTCCCTCCCAGCTGCCTCCTTGAACAGCTGGCCTATATTCAGGGAGATAAAATTATTTTCATAATGAACCAATTGATGAAGAGATTCAGGGTAGGGGGTGAGGAGCTAGAAGAGTTCAACAGTTTTAGCCACCTTTGGGCCAGCCCCAGCCAGACTCTCTCTCGAGTGTCTTTGGTAAAAGTGATTTTTCTGGAGGAAAAGGTCATCGAAAAGGAACATTTTTCAAACAGAAATTGTGCCAGGCTTTTTCCTGACGATTGCAAAGACTTAGGGACTGTTTTGAGTGATTTATCCTAGAGTCCTTAACCAGCCTCAAAGCTGAGCTGTGCTCTCTACTGGAAGGCCCACAGGTCTAGACCTGGCTGGCGTCCGGACCGGGGGGCGTCCCTGTGAGACAGACCCTAGAGCCTCATTCTGAGAGGAGAGAAGGATAAGGCCTGAACACAGCCAAGTTTCAGAAACCATCTAATATGGTGCTGCAGTTGTCGTGGGCTCAGCCCTGTGGGCTCCTGGGTGGGCCTGAGGAAAGGGCAGGAAGTTGTCTTGGGCTGAGGCTCCAGGATGAGGACTTGAGTCCAAGGGGTTTGTTTGGGAGGTGACCCCAGGGGGCACCAACAGGGAATGAAAGATGAGGTGGGGAAAGACGCAGCCAAGAAAGGATCCATTCGGGAGTGAGTTTGCCCTGTGGGCAACTGAGGCTTGATCCTCCAGAGAGATTTCTGGGAGTCTGGGGCAGGTCTGAGTCATTCCACCTGATGGGTGTTTATGGCCGACTATAATCCATCATTGGCTGAGGTCTCTTCTGGGGAGTGGGAACCAACACCCTGACGCCTCCGGCCTGTCCTGTCGGCCGGGACGGGGTCACGGTGCTGGCGGTAAGGGGCAGGCAGTGTTGGAGAGTGAGTGCCGGGGACGGGGTGGGGCGATGGGCAAGGCGAGGCTCCGTTGGTCTGCTGCACAAGCCCAGTGGAGACAAGGAAGCAAACAGTGTTTATGTCAAGAAACGGGTCTGCACGTGGGAGCTCAGTCTTACCCGGGAGTCGAGCTGGGTTTGGGTTTAGGGGTTGCTATGGCTGCCATCAATGTTCCATCAGCTTCTGACTAACGTTACCTTGCGCTTCTGGTGGAAGCTGGTTTCTCTGTATCTGCTCCACCTTCAGCTTTAGGCTTCCGTTTGGTGTGTGCATCTTGGAGAAGGTCTCCGCACACTTGCTCCGCCCAACAGTGTAGACGTCTGTTGGTTGTTACTTACTAGCCAGGTGGGGGGGGGGGGGTGGCAATGGAGTTCTCCGTGGTCCCATCCAGCCTCGGTCTGGGCAGGCACTGTGGGCCCAGGCCTGGGATGGGGTTTTCTCAATAGCCCTGCCCCTCCCCCAGTGGTGGGCAGATTCTCTCTGGGCCCAGGAAGGTTTTGGGTTTTTTCTTTCTTCCCCCTCATCTACAGTGATTGTCATCTGTGCTCTGGGACGCTTACTGCCCTACCCCTGGCAGCGTGAAGCTTCTGTTCGCTAGGGGAGAAGGAAGGTGGGGCTGTAGTTCCCCTCCCTATCTCCTGTCAGCAAGGGATGTTTTCTCGGGGTTTCCACCTGCCTCAGTCTTTCTCAGTGGAGCACCCAGCAGGCCTGCCACTTCAGCTCTTAGGGGTTCAAGAAAAGTTATTTGTTTTTATTTTATATTCATTTTTAAAATCACTTTTTGTAGGTTGTCTGGATTTTTCTTGTTGCAGGTTGGGAGTGATGATGCTCTCTCCAGCTTTCTGCAACCACAGGGGTCTACAAGATGCAGATGGTGCCCCTAGAGGCCTCAAGACTGTCTACTGGGGTAGAAGCAGAAGTTTTTTTTTTTTATTAACATATAATGTATTATTTGGTTCAGGGTACAGGTCTGATTCATCAGTCTTACACAATTCACAGTGCTCACCATAGCACATACCCTCCCCAATGTCCATCACCCAGCCACCCCATCCCTCCCACCCCCCACCACTCCAGCAACCCTCAGTTTGTTTCCTGACATTAAGAGTCTCTTATGGTTTGTCTCCCTCTCTGGTTTCGTCTTGTTTCATTTTTCCCTCCCTTCCCCTATGATCCTCTGACATGTTTCTCAAATTCCTCATATCAGTGAGATCATATGATACATGTCTTTCTCTGATTGACTTATTTCGCTTGGCATAATACCCTCTAGCTCTATCCATATCGTTGCAAATGGCAAGATCTCATTCCTTTTGATGGCTGCATAATATTCCATTGTATATATATACCACATCTTCTTTATCTAGTCATCTGTTGATGGACATCTAGTGTAAGCAGAAGTTTTAGGATTTCTATTTCTGTGATATCTCATCCTAAAAGCAAAAACAAGACAAAACAACAAACAAAGAACTCCAGAGAATGAGACCTCTCTGGCAGGAAATAAGCCCTCACCTTGGACATGAGTGGAGAGATAGGGAACACCAAGAGCCCTTATTACCAGAGTAAGATGTGGAGGATTTTTCCAGACACAGTGGAGTGACCATCCCTGATTCAGTCTCCCTGACCGGAAGTGCCCAGAGCTCCACTGTGACATCCAGGATACTATGTTGTCCTGGTGGTTTGCTTGTCAGCCCCCACCCTCCCACCAGACTTGAGATCAGGCAGGGAAAGGCCAGTGTGTGACTCGTCTCGGGATGCCTAGTGTCCATGCACGAGGAAGAGCGACATGCTCCAGGGTCAGTGGCTCAATATGTATCCTGGCTACCCCTCTCCCCGGCTGCCCAATGGGAATCTTTGTCAACCCCATCACTGAATGAGGGGGCAAACTGAGGCCTACAGAAGGCCCAGGAATGACCCTGGGTGTATACAGCCCATCCCTTGTAAGGACCAACCAAAGCCTCCTGCCAACTGAGTCTGTGCTCTGTCAGCCTGCCCCCTCTCCTGGCCCCCTCCACAAGGCAGGTTGGGAGGGTGGGGGATTTGGAAAACCCCAGTCCCCCCCTCTTACCCCTCCCCCTCCAACAGGGCTGCAAGGAACAAAGACAGGGAGGTGTGTCTGCACATGATCTTTATTTCTCATGCTTCTCTGACCCCACTGGGGGTTTTGGAGGTTCAACTTGGGATTCATTTTCTTCTGCCTCTTTCTCTTCAGCCTCGGGTTCTTCTGGGGGGGGGGAAGAAGTTGCCTTTTTTGAACTTCCAAGCCAGCCTCCAAAAACTGACCCAACAGAGGCCAGGAGGATGTTGGATGACGTGGAGAGTCCAGCTGCCCCTGAGGAAGAGACAGAGGGTGCGCACGGGCTCATGCAGTGGCCAGTGGCCCCCACCCCCCGGGAGGTCTGAGGCCTGGGGACCTGGATCCCTCCTCTAGGTTCTGGAAACCCCCAGGGCTCCACTTTGGGCAGAAGACGCTGGAGGAATGAGAGACAGAGGACAGTCAGCCACAGACCCTGAGAGTGACAGATCCCCTCACCTTACCCAGGAGGCCACTGAGGCCCAGAGGGGAAGGGACCCTCCTAGGCCACCCAGGTGTCAGATCTGGGCAGGGCTGTACCCAGAGCCCTGGGCTCCTTCCCTTCTTCTCCCTCCCAGAGCTCCCTTAGCCCTCCACTCCCACCAGACCTCACTCAGAAGGAGCCAGAAAGAGGACAGTCAGGGAGAGTCAAAGGACCGGGAATGCGGAGGGAGAGGACAGGCAGTCCCTCAGGCTTAGCCTCTGCGCTGAATCCGCTCTTGGCTCTTCTCCCCCTCCCCCCTCCTCTCCGCCCCTCCCCCCACCTGTCCCCCAACAAACCCACGGACTGCAGCGTGGCCACCAGGCTGCCGGCGGCGACCCCGCCCCCGTTGGCGACTGCAGCCGCGGACATCATCTTGGCCGCCAGCGAGGAGGCGGCGATTCCGGCCCCGGTGAAGCCCACGGCGCCCAGCCCGACGGGCACGGCCGCCACGACCGCCACTGCGGGGAAGACGAGCTGGGTTGCGGCGCGGGCCCAGGGCAAGGGACCGCTCCGGAGCCCCTTGGCAGGTTCGGGGGCCTGTCTGCGCTGAGCATCCGGGAGACCGCTCGGAGGGGGTCCCAAGGCAAAGAGAAAAGTGGGGGATGTGGAGCCAGGTGGGGGCGAAGGTGTCACAGGAGGCCCAGGCAGGCCCTTTTTGGGTCTCTAACTTGCTGCGCGACCGCGGGGACGTCACTGCCCCTCACTGGGCTTCTGTGTGTGTGTGTGTGTGTGTGTGTGTGTAAATGTGGGGGGCGAGATACACCATTGCAGTTCCCGGTATTCACCCCACCCCTCCACCCCGGTCAAAAGAAATCTCTACATGCTCCTAATACAGAAGGACTAGGGGAGCAGCCAGGTCCCCGATCAGGTGTCCTCTTAAGGGCGAGTACTGTGAGCGGGGCTCTCCGCCCCTGAGGTCCACCCGGGCAGTCCCGGGAGCGGAAGGATGGCGGGCCGCCCTCCCAGCCGGAGCCGCGCCCCCCCTCCGAAGTCCCCTCCCTGGCGACGGAGAGGATCCGGGCAACTCACCTCCTCCCAAGACAGCACCCGCCGCCACCCGTTCTGGGGAGCCGAAAAGGGGAGAGAGACAGAGAATGAGTCAACTAGTTAGTAGGTGGAGGGAGTGAGGGAAAGAAGCGACCCCTCTGGCCCGCCCTGGGTTGGGGACCGGGAGGCCTACCAGCCAGCCCTCCCCGCCCCCCCAAACGAAGCTAGACTCACGCATCACGGAAACGTCTTCGTCCTCCCAGCTCAGCTCAGGAAACGTCCAAGCTCCACCGGGTGTTATATCCTGGGCGAACCAATGGGGACACCGCCCGCCCCTCGGGGGGCAGGCCCTCCCCTGCTTGTCAGCCCAAGCAAAACCGGGGACCGTCCTGCCGCCCCGCCCTCCACCCCGCCCGCACCCCTCCACCCACCTCTGCTTGTCTCCGCTGGTCTGTCCCTCCAGCTCCCAACCCCACCCCTCTGCTGGCTCTCGGGCCCAGTGGTGATTTCCCTCTTGCTCGGGGGCTCCATCGAAGAACAAAGAGAAAGGCGCCCCAGAGCATCTGAAGAACAGAATTGTTTCCAGCAAAAAACAAAATGTGAAGAAACAAACCAATACAGATGACCGCTGAACAACATGGGTTTGAACTCCGTGGGTCCACTTACCTGCGGAAGTTTTTAAAAATAGTACAGCACTGTAAATATATTTTCTCTTCTTATGATTTTTTGAACAGCACTTTCTTTTCTCCAGCTTACTCTATTGTAAGAATACAGTGTATATATAATACATATGTGTGAATCGACTGTTTATGTGATTGGTAAGGCTTCTGGTCAACAGGAGGCTAGTTTTGGGGGAGTCAGAAGTTGTAGGCAGATTTTCCACTGCGCAGGGGTTGGTACCCCTAACCTCCCCCCGCCCACGTTCAAGGGTCAACCACATTTAATTTCATTTCCAGAGGGAGATACTGATACATTTTGGCGTAGTTCCTTCCAGTCTACCTCACCACGGCCACCCCATTTCTGTCACTCTCTGAAGATGTAACCCCCCTACCAAGTTCCATTCACATGGTGCACACTACCTTGCAAATTCCTCATTTAACTGGTCATTTAAATTTCCCTAGGCTCCTTAATATTCTTCAACATTTTCTTTAAAGTCAAGTTTATTGAGACATAATTTACACATGGTAAAACTCAACCTTTCAGTGTACACATCTGTCAGTTTGGACAAATTTTACAGTCGTGGAACCACCAGCTCAGACATGGGACATTTTCAACACCATCCCAGCCGCCCCCCTCCCCCGCACCCCGCCCAGCCCCAGATTGTCGCAGGCTCCTTTGTAGTCTTCCCAGACCTCAGCCCCTGGCATCCGCTCATCTGGTTTCCATCCCTACACATTTGTCTTTTCCAGAACTTGAATGTGTTTTGTATTTGTCATCAAATGGCTGTCCTTTGTATCAGCTCCCCTTTTAAGGGTTTAAATTCTTTCTAATTTTTGTTCTCATAAATTATCCTGGCTTGAAGTGCTTAGGTCACCATGCATAAGTATTTTCTGATAATATGTTCCTAGAGGTGGAGTTGTTGGGTCAGAAACTATGCATTTCTTACGGCATTGATATTTATTATTAAGGTGCTTTCCAAAAATATTGTATCCATCTATACATCCCTCAAAAGTATGTGGGAAGATCTCTTTTTTTCTACTCCTCACCAATGGTTAACTTTGTCATAAAAAAAGAAAAAAAAATCTTTGCTGAAGAAAGGGGAAAAATGGTGACTTATTTTAATTTATATTTCTTTTACCACTAATGAGGGGTGAAAATAAAAGGAAACCTCACTAAAATGGAGTGGGGAGGCCAGGAGGGGCAGCTCTCCCACCCTACCATTCCTCAGTTGCAAACCCCCAACAAGAGACCTACTTTCCAAGTGGTCACTGCTTTAGCTACTACTTTGCTACTCCTGGAGAAGGAAGATTCCTACCCCCACCCTCCGCGGCAATAGCCCAGCCAATGAGAGACTGTCACAACTCAGCCAACGAAGAGCCACTGTACTTTGAACTCCCAGTTTACTCCAGTGGACTTTTTATTTCTATAACAGCCCTCCCAAGTTCCGGTTCCCTCTGTAAGAGAGCTTACTTCGCCTTTGTTCTCCAGATTTGCTTATGCTTTCTCCAAAGTTCTGTGTTGTGGATTGTAATTTTCTGCTATTCCTGAATAAACCAATTTTTGCTGGTAAAATATCTGGCAGTTTATTTTTAAAGTTAACAGAGGCTAATTATTTGGGGGTTTATTAGTCTTATGCAATCCTTATGTTGTGAATTATCATCCCACATTCTGGATTTTTTTTTTTTCATTGAGGTGTCTTTTTTTTCCCCTTACAGATATATAGGAATAATATATTAACTCTCTTAATCCATTCTCACAGATGTTGCAGAATTTTGTGTCCAGTTCATCCCTTTTTTTTGACACAAAAACTTTTTTAAAAAAAGATTCTATTTATTTATTTGAGAGAGAGAGCATGAGCAAGAGAGCACAAGCAGGGGGAGCTGCAGGTAGAGGGAAAGGGAGAAGCAGACTCCCCACTGAGCAGGGAGCCGGATGTGGGGCTCGATCCCAGGACCCTGGGATCATGACCTGAGCCGAAGGCAGACGCTTAACCAACTGAGCCACCCAGGCAGCCCGACACAAGGACTTTTTAATACTCATATAAATTTGCCAATATTTTACTTTATTTTTTTGTCTTTGTGTTCCTATAAAGGTTGTTCCCATCAGCTATCAGATACATCATCACCTGCATTTTCTTTAAGTTTTTCTGGGGTTTCACTTTTTAAGATTAACTCTTTAGGGGCGCCTAGCTGGTTCACCCAGTTTAAGTGACTGACTTTTCGTTTCAGCTCAGGTCGTGATCTCGGAGTCATGAAATTGAGCCCCATGTCAGACTGTGCTTACAGCAGAGTCCGCTAGGGACTCTCTCTCCCTCTCTTTCTGCCCCTCCCCCCTGCTTCTCTCTCCCTCTTGCTTTCAAATAAATAAATAAATCTTTAAAAAAATAAAATTAACTTCTTAGTCAGTCTAGAATTCAGTTTGGTACTTATAGGGTGCTTTGCATACCTATATATGTTTTAGTTATCCCAACATCATTTATTAAATCATCTTTCTTTTCCTCTTTGATTTGAAATTCTATCTTTATATTCAAAATGCACATACTGACATACATACCAGTATAAGTGTTTTGGAGCTTCTCTTCTCTTCTAATAAACTATCTCTTTTGGCAACACGATCACACTGTTTTAATGTTTATGTATTTATGTCGATTTAATATCTGCTCATTTTGATTTAGGTTTTAAAAAATATTCTGGCTCTTCCTATAATTCTTCCTGAACCTTAAAAATACTTAAATGAACCTTAAAAATACTTTTTTCAATTTCCAAAAAAATCTTTCCTATTGATTGAAACTGAGCTAAGTTTTTAAATAAATATCCAGGGAGAAAAGCTTTACAGAAACTCTTCTTTACACCCAGGAACATGATAAATCTTTTCACTTATTCAAGTTTAAAAAAAAATATTCCTTAATAAAATTTTGTAGTTGTTTTTATATAAGAACTAGATATTTCTAAATAAGCTTTATTTATTTTTTTTAAAGATTTTATTTATTTATTTGACAGAGAGAGAGAGAGAGAGAGAACACAGCAGGGGGAGCAGCAGATTCCCTGCTGAGCAGGGAGCCCAGCTCAGCTCGGGGCTCTCGATCCCAGAACCCTGGGATCATGACCTGGGGCGAAGGCAGCCGCTTAACCAACTGAGCCACCCAGGCACCCCAAAATAAGCTTTACTTTTAAAGGAAGTTTTAGATTTACAGAAAATTTGCAGAGATAGTACAGAGAGTTCAAACATACCCCACACTCAGTGTCCCCGTCATTGATAACTTATATTAGTAGGGTAACTTTGTTAGAATTAATGAGCCCATGTTGGCACATTATTGTGAATTGAAGTCCATACTTTATTCAGATTTCCTTAGTCTTAACCTAATGTCCTTATGTTCCAGGATCCCATCCAGCTCTTCTTGGCTGTGACAGTTTCTCAGACTTTCCTTTTTTTTTTTTTTTTTTTGATGACCGAGGAGGGGCTTAATCCCAGGACCCTGGGACCATGACCTGAGCTGAAGGTGGATGCTTAACCAAGTTTTGAGGAGTTTTGAGGAGTACCGGTCAGGTGTTTTGGAGAATGTTCCTTCGCTAGGATTTGTCCGAATTTTCCCCCTTGTAATCAGATTAGAGTTAGCGGTTTGGGGGAGGAAGACCACAGAGGCGAAGCGCAATCCTCATCACATCATGTCAAAAGTACATGCTAGCAACACAACTTACCACGGTTAAGGTTGACCTTGAGCACCTGGCTGAGGAAGTGTGTGTCAGGTTTCTTCACTGTGAAATCACTGCTACCCATTCCTTTCCACCCCGTCCTCGTGGGAAGAAAGTCAGGGCACCACACACTTAAAGACTGGGGAGTTACACTCCACCTCTTTGAGGCAGGAGTATCTTCAAAAACTATTTGTAGTTCTTCTGCACAGAAGATTTGTCTCTTCTTCCCATTTTATTAATTTAATCATTTGTTTATATCAGTATGGACCCACTGACATTTATTTTATACTTTGTTGCATAATACATAATACTCCTGCATAATGCACTGTTTAATTATTTTCTTGCTCAAGGATTTCCAGCTTTGGCCACTGGCAGTCTTCCCACTGGCTCCTGTGTCTCTTTGACACACTCGATCATTGTGGAGTGCATGCACATGTGTGTGTGTGTGTGTGTTTAGCGCCTCATTACTTTCTGGCATTACAAGATGCTCCAGGTTCATTTTTTATATTTCTTGTCTCAATCCTAGTATTGGAGTCCTGGGTTTTTTGTTTTTTTTTTTAATAAATTTTTTTTTAAAGATTTTTTTTTTTAATTTATTTATTTGACAGAGAGACAGCGAGAGAGGGATCACAAGCAGGGGGAGTAGAGGAGGGAGAAGCAGACTCCCCGCTGAGCAGGGAGCCTGATGCGGGGCTCGATCCCAGGACTCCAGGATCATGACCCGAGTGGAAGGCAGACGCTTAACGACTGAGCCACCCAGGCGCCCCTGTTTTTTTTTTTTTTTTTTTTTTTATTGGAGCATGGTATTAGCAACATCTGTAAGTTAGGTGTGCTCATTGCTACTGGGGTATCATTACTTCTAGGCCCTCTTAGTTACAGAGCAAAGAAGCAAAGAAATGTATGTGTGTATACTAATCCACGTGTGTACACATACCTATTCATATTTCTGTTTGTAACCACCTGTATCTATGTTGAGCTAAACGTGAGTTCATACTGATACCTCAAACCCCAGTGCATTACCACATGGATCATTCTTGCCTCCTCTCCTTTCTTATCTGTTAACTCCCACTCCAGTAGGGATAAACATTGCTCCTTCCTTCCATCATCCACTTACTTAATTGCTCAGTTCCACTATACAATAGCAGTATCAGAGCTGTTGATCCCGGACTATGTATTTTGTATGAAATTTAAAAATACTTTGTAATGCTTGCTACTATCCTGAGATGAAACTCATAGATCATATCACCTGGTTGCATGCAATATATTGCCCACACTGCAATATGCAAGAGAAATAAAAGGAAGCTACTTATAACAAAATAGTGTATATTTCAATATCTATGTGCTCAAGTGTTACGGAACCTGGACTGGATCGCCTGACGGAAGAACCAAGCGGCACCTGGAGATCTTGGAGGATCAGGAGATTTATTTCACGCCGCCAGCAGGCTCAGAGGAGAGTGGTCTCCAAAGGTCTGAGCCCTGAGCACAAACAATGGGGGCAATTTATACACTTCTACTTCCGCATACTGGGCACTTTTGGCGCCTTCGCGAAGCGGGGTAGGGAGAAGGACCCGGAAGAGCCCCCGGGCCAGGGACTGGGACTCTCTAGCTGCCTCGGTGGCCCATCTTAGGACACAGATTTTCCTTATCCCAAGCACTCTTATAACAGAAAATACAATGAATAAGGTGCTTGCATCTATTTAAGTTTTGATTGGACATAATATTCAGCTGACCATTATGAACACTTTTGTATATTTGATAATTTGAAACAAATGCTTAAGAAAGACATCTACATATCTTTATCCATTGATCTATATCTAATCACGCATGTGACCGCTGCAAATACAGACTGATTGAAGTAACATTGCTACCAGCAACATGCTTTTCTGAAATGGTATCGTTCTGGCACCAATTTTTGATAATGTATGGGAGATTTGCCCCCACAGCACCAAGTAATTCTCTAACACCAGCTGGGTGTCCTACAATTCAACCCCATTCTGACACTATCTACCCAGAGATAGTGTCAGATCCCACAGGTTAAGGGCTCAGTCCCACAAGACAGACCCCGACTTCAGATGCCATTCACAAGTCCAGGTTGTTACTTTGTGTAATTGGCCAAATGGCTTATAAATCAGAGGTTCCCATGACCCCCCTCCTTGGGTTCCAATTAATTTTCTAGAGTAGCTTACAGGATTCTGGAAACCAGTTTACTCACTAAATTGCCAATTTATTACAAAAGAGATTCAAAGATATGAATCAACTGCCAGGTCAAGAGATTACATTGGGCAAGCTCCCCACCCAAGGAGTTTTTGTCCTTATGGAGTTTGGGGCTGACTCGGCTGCGGGTGAAAGCATTCTGGCCCATCAATCTGGAAGCTCTCTGAACCTTCTCCTTTCGGGTTTTTATAAAGGCTTCATTACTTAGGCACGATTGATTAAGTCATTGACCACTGGTAATTGATTGAACTTCCAGCTCATCACCATTCCCTGGAAATGAGGGTGTGGGGCTGAAAATTCCAATCTTGTATTCTACTGTTGGTTCCTTTGGTCCCAATGTCCCCACCTTCAGGGGGTTTCCAAAAGTCACCATGTTAACAAAAGCTTAGTAGTGTTTGAAAGGGTTTTTTTTTATGAATAACAAGACACACACTTCACCTTCATGGCTCTGAAGTGACTTCAGGAAGTGAGGACAAGAGACCAAATATTATGACAAAGGATGTTCCCATCATGCTTATTGCTCAGGAAATTCCAGGAGTTTGGGGAAATGTGAGTCAGGAAACTTATTCAAAGACCAAAATATATATTTAGTATAAATCACAAATGTCACAAATGGTGAATAACTTTAGGTAAAGTTCAGAACAAATCAAAGTACAATCTCTCAGATAATTGCAATTACTGGAAAGTTCAAACTATGTTAAAACTATGCAAAAAATACTTACATGTAAAATTTGGTGACATTCTAGGCCCAGATACTTAGGAGTTTTTTGCTTACATGAAGGGATTTTTGAAAATTCTACAGGGTAACTTTCAAGTGTGTGAGACAATCCTGCATGTTTCAGGATGTCAGGCATCCCTGGCCCCTAGATACTAAATATTGGTAACATACCTCGGTCATTGGGACTACTTAAAAAAAAAAAAAAAAAAAAATCAAATTTCCAAAATGTCCCCTAGGGGGCAGTACCATCCCGTTAAAAACTGTCCTCTTAGGCGGGTAACTTAAAAAACCTAGGGATTTAGGGCTGCTTGTAATTAAAGAAAAAAATAAAATAAAGCAAACAAAAATCTTATTTTTGGCATTAATTTTAAGAATAATTTGTGCAAGTTAAGTATTTAACATGTGCACAAGAACTTGCTATATGTGACAGATTAGAATTATGATTCCAATTTTAATGGTATACTTCAGTAAGAACTTAATCTTGTGATTATAAAGTTGAAAAAGATTCTATTTTGCAACCAATTTTGAAAATAAGTATCGTTTAAGAATACCGGAAATTAAAAATTGTATAAGCTTATTTTATAGATTTATACGATTCACCGATGTTCACGGGAAGGTTTTGCTTGTTAAAACAAAGTTTCTTTTAAAAGGAAATTGACCATATATGCTAAAAAACAAGACAACAGGCCCCAAATGAGTCACTTACGCTAAGCCCCACAACACCCAACTGAGATTTAACTTAATTATAGTTTTGTTTTCCCAGAAATGGAATCTTAAATCAGTCAGTCAGGAAGTGCCTGTTAACACTAGTTGAGTCATCTGCTTGATAGACCCATGCTATTTCCTAAAGCAAAGTAACTTTGTGGTAACCAACCTGCTTTTTTGCCTAGTATAACTTCCTTGTTCCCGTGCCCTTCTCTCTGTAAAAGTCTGTCATTTTTGTACAGCTCCCTAGAGCTCCTTTCTATCCCCTAGATTGGGTGCTGCACAGTTTGAATCAATTCTTGCTCAAATAAACACTTACAATTTTTAATATGCCTCAGTTTGTCTTTATACACACACACACAAACTTAGAAAGAAAATTGGTTATGTTAAAATATATGCAGCCTAAAAGTATTTAGGGGAATTTGATTAAGTTGCAAAGTCCTCTTAGATTTATAAGTAGAATATTAAGTTTTTAATTAAACCTAAGTACTTAAGGAATGTTAGCTTTTAATTTGTTTTTCAATAAATTGAATATTAACTTAAAAACTCAAGCCACAAATAGCCTTTATTGTTCCTTGAACCTGCTTCCAAAGAAAACCTAAAACTCACATGTGTAGCAGCTACCTTCTCTGGCTTCCCTGAGCCTTTACTGATTTCCTCCAAATTGCAGATAAAGACTGTAAGCTTAAACCAAACACAAGCAAGCATTTAATCATTAAGGGAAAAGATGACTAATTTGAATACATTTTTTTTTTTTTAAGAGAGAGAGAGTGCGCACATGCGAGTGGGGAGGGGCAGAGGGAGAGGGAGAGAGAGAAACAGAGCAGGCTCCATGCTCAGTGTGGAGCCTGAGGCAGGACTTGATCTCATGACCCTGAGATCATGACCTGACCCGAAATCAAGAGTCAGATGCTCAACTGACTGAGCCACCCAGGCACCTATTAACTTGAATACATTAAAATTAAGAAGCGCTATTCAACAAAAAGCACCAAGAAAAGAAAGAAAAGCCAAGCCACACAATGGGAGAAAATATTTGCCATACATATAAGAAACAAACAGTTGATAACCAGAATATATAAATTATTCCTACAAAAGAATAGAAAGACTTCGATTAAAAATTCTAAGTAGGGGCGCCTGGGTGGCTCAGATGGTTAAGCGTCTGCCTTCGGCTCAGGTCATGATCCCAGGATCCTGGGATCGAGCCCCACATCGGGCTCCCTGCTCCGCGGGAAGCCTGCTTCTCCCAGTCCCACTCCCCTTGCTTGTGTTCCCTCGCTCGCTGTGTCTCTCTCTGTCAAATAAATAAATAAAATCTTTAAAAAAAAAAAATTCTAAGTAATTTAGGAATAAAAGGAAACTTCCACAATCTTACAAAAGTTTTCCATGAAGAAAATCAACAACAAATATAATTCTTCATGCTTATATTTTGAGTGCATTCCCCCTTTAGATTGGGAGGAGTCAGGGATGTGGATTTCCACCACTTCCTTCCAGTATTGTGCTGGAGGTCTACCCTGCACAAGGAAGAAAGTGGGGGTGTGTGGGGAGAAAGGCATGAAGACTGGAAAGGAATCGGTAAAGTTTTCTTCACGTACAACATTGTTGTTTATGTAGAAAGTACTAAGGAATCCACAAAAAACCCCTGCGAAACTAACAAGTGAACTCAACAATATTGCCAAATCGATTGTATTTATAAATGTTAGCAACATAAGTCAAAATGACACTTTGTAACATCAAAGGGATTTCAAATGACATGATAGCACTGAAACCGGAAAACACAGGAATGTATTAGCAAAGATGCACAAGACAAGTACATCGAAACCAGAAAATATTGAAGAGAGAAATTAAAGGGGACCTCCACTCCCCAAAAATGGAGAGATTACCATACCCGTGGGTTGGAAGACTGAATTTTAAGTTGCCAAACTTTCGCACACTGACCTATAGATTCCATGCCATCCAGCAACTCCACTCCCAGGTGTTTACTCAAGAGAAAAGCAGACATCTGTCCCCACTTACAGACTTGCACACAATGTCCCAAACAGCTTAATTCAGAATAGCACCCCCCAAAAAAAAACCCAAAATGTACATTAACAAGTGAATTATACAAGCCATACATGGTCATTAGAACATTTAGACGTTCTAGATATGCAAAGTGGGGGAAAAAAAATCAAAGCTCTCTGGTTTCCTACCACTAACCCCTGTTCCTGTTTCTGATGCAGAGCTTTCTCCCCATTTTGCTGCCTGCAATGTAGTCCTTAGGCCGGCCTCTGCCTGAGGCCTCCTGCCTCCACTCTTCTGGAAATTAGATTGGGTTTGAGTCAACCATCCAACCCATAATCAAGTGAATGAATTTGCCTGGGAGGTGTCATCCTTCAAGAGATGTGGCAGTGCTGAGCTGAGATGGGTTGGAGGACTTCTGAGGTCCTGGGTCCTCGCCTCCAATAGTTACCTGCAGGCACCCCAGTCGGGCCTGCGGTCACTGCTGAGGAGGGGATTTGGGGAGAGCGGTCATTTCTGAAGCGTTGGTTTGGAGCGCCCTCTCGTGGCAGCGCGTCGAACTGAAGCCCAGCGGCCGGTGGGCAGGGAAGCATACCTAGGACATCCCCTGGGCTGGGATGGAGACTTGTTTTGAGGGCTGGAGCAGACCTGTCACGAATCTCAAGCTGAACGGGCTGCAAAGGTGGCTCCCTTTCTTGGAGCAAACATTTGTACCGGGCGAGCAGAAATCTCCCAGTGACAAGTTTTCCAATACCTTCTTTTTAGGATGTCTCAACTCCCAGCCATGCCATGAAATGCTGTTTCTTCCTCATTCACAGGGTGGGCTCCTGGAATCCACGTTTGTGAACATGGCGTCACATCCTGGACCACAGCCATAGGACCTGGGTAGGCGCCTGGCAGATCTGGACCAAGCGGGGTTGTTTCCCTGGAAACTTGGAAGGAGAGCAATACAGAGACACTAACTGGATAGCTGGGTCTATAATAACGTGGGGAATGTGGGGCAGCTGTTTAGTTCTACTCTGATATCTCCATGTGGGTTGAGTAAGAGAGAGAGCTGGAGAAACGGAGCAAATGTACAGAAAGAAGCCAGAGAGAGAGAGAGAGAGAGCCCTCCCTGTGTTCTCCTTTCTAGAAGCCCCTGAGGTCTGGCTGCAGCTAGCTTTTGGGCCCTAAGATGTTTCTAGAACTTATTGGGTATGCTTCCTTATGTCTTAAGCTACCTGAAGTCCTACCACATCTGGTCTTGGTGCCTGTCTCTAGTACTACTCATTCAATCACTCATTCATTTCTTCATTCAGCAGGTAATTATTGACCATGTCTACATATCAAATAATACTGCCATAGAAACTGGGGAAAGAGCAGTGAACAAAAAAATATTCTTTTTTTACTGTCATGTAGGAGAGACGAACATAAAAAAACAAACACATAAGTACACAACACATCAGATGGTGTTAAGGCTATGAAGAAAAGTGAAGGAGCGTAAGAGGAACAGTGAATGTAGACAGAGCAGTCAATAAAGGCTTCTCTGCTTAGGTGGGACTTAAGCAAAGACCTAAAGGAATCGAAGAAGTAGAGGGAGCCATGTAGCTCCTTAAGGAAAAGCACTGGGTAGAGAGAACAGTAAGTGCAAAGGTCCTGGGGCAGGAGGTGTTTGAAGAACACCAAGGCAGTGACTTTGACTAATGGAGTGAATGAGGGTTGAAGATGAGGTCAGAGGGGTGGAGGAATCTTGAGGGGATAGGCTGTTTGGGTGTTGCGGGGTGGCAGCATGGGGTCTTGTAGGCATTTGGAAGGACTTTGGCTCTTGCTCTCAGTTAGATAGGGAACAATTGGAGGGTTTTCAGTACATGTTATGATCCTACTACATTTTTTTTAAGTTAATAATCAGACATTGGTGTTTATTTTGGGAGTCCGGGGAGATCCATTCAAGATTCTGAGACTGCAAAAGCACCCATAGGCCTGGTGGGTAACACCCCCTGATAGGTGCAGGTCTGGGTCCTTGGCGGCAAATTGGGATGTATTTGTAGGAAGAATGAGGGCTCACCCCAAAATGGGCTGGATTTGGGTCTTGGCCTTGTGATATCTCTACGCTTTTGCCCATTTGATTTGTTCTCTTTTAGGGTCTTCCATCTTTCTTCTCCCATGAGACAGAGCTGAAGGATGGGCCAGCTCTGATCTCCTCTTGCTTAGGAGGAGAGACCCCTCCCCCTGCCCAGCCTTCCCTCGATGGCTTAGGGGGGCTGAGGGGTTATAGGGAGGGGAGCCTGTGTCGAAGTGGAGTTCATTTACTTACTCAGCAACTCTTTATTTACGAATTCTACATGTCAAACCCTGTCCCCAAAGTGACATTAATGGAGACTTTATCAAGAGCCTTTCCCGGGCACCTGGGTGGCTCAGTCAGTTAAGCGACTGCCTTCGGCTCAGGTCATGATCCTGGAGTCCCTGGATCGAGTCCCGCATCGGGCTCCCTGCTCGGCAGAGTCTGCTTCTCCCTCTGACCCTCCCCCTTCTCATGTGCTCTCTCTCATTCTCTCTCTCTCAAATAAATAAATAAAATCTTAAAAAAAAAAAAAAAAGAGGCTTTCCCTGAGCAGCGGGGCAAAATACCATACATGCTGGATATCAGGGGGCCCTGAATCCTCCCATCTTCACTCATGCCCCATTGCCCGCCCACCCCCCCACCCCCCGCCTCCACTCTATGAAAGATGCTGTCACGGGAAGATGAATGCCAAGACCACAAGTCCTCATTTGCACAATGTTGGAACGGTTCCTTTTGAAGTATCTGTAATCCCACTATATAACCCCTCACCTTCAGGGCTTCAAAGAAGTCTTTCAAAGTCTTGTTACCTGATACCTAGGACTTGCATTGTGAGACCTCGCCTCCGGGAAGAATTTTGAGACCCCTTTCAACAATCCTGCTCGGTCATCTTTACAGGAAACCAGGCACCCTAAACCAGCTTTGACTGGGGGAGGCCCCCAGTGCTCTGTTGTACGCGAAAAACAAGGCCACCCATTGGGATGAGCCGCTTTTCATGCGCTCAAGCACCAAGGGTCCCCTCAGTGCTGATCCTGTGCTGTTATCCAGCCGGGGTGGGGGCGGTGGGGGGACAGTGGATTCGCCTCCTAGGGCTGCCTTTACAAGTGGCTACAAACTGCCCAGCTTTAAAAAGAAATCTATTTTCTGATTGACTTATTTCGCTCAGCCTAATAACCTCCGGTTCCATCCACGTCATTGCAAATGGCAAGATTTCATTTTTCTGATGGCTGAGTAATATTCCATTGTGTATATATACCACATCTTCTTTATCCATTCGTCTGTCGATGGACATCTGGGCTCTTCTCATAGTTTGGCTATTGTGGACATGGCTGCTATAAACATCGGGGTGCAGCTGCCCCTCAAATCACTGTTTGTATCCTTTGAGTAAATACCTAGTAGTGCAATTGCTGAGTGGTAGGGTCACTCTATTTATGGTTTCACCCATAGGTGGAGTTTAAGAAACAAAACAGAGGATCATAGGGGAAGGGAGGGCAAAGTAAAATATGACGAAATCAGAGACGGGACAAACCATAAGAGACTCTTAACCATAGGAAACAAACCGAGGGTTGCTGGAGGGGAATGGGGTCGGGGGGATGGGGTAACTGGATGATGGACATTAAGGAGGGCACGTGATGTGATGAGCACTGGGTGTTGTATGCAACTGATGAATCACTGAACTCTACCTCTGAAACTAATAATACACTATATGGTAATTAATTGAATTTAAATTTTTAAAAAAAGCTATTTTCTTACAGTCCCAGGAGCTAAAAGCCTGAAATCGTGGTGTCGGCAGGGCCATGCTCCTTCCAAAGGCTCCAGGGAAGGACCTTCCTTCTTCTTCCAGCTTATGTTGGCTCCAGATTTCCTTGGCTCGTGGCTTCATCCCTGATGTCTGCTTTCATCTTCCCATGGTCTCCTCTGTGTCTGTTTGCTCTGCTCTGTCTTTTATAAGGACACTTATTATTGCATTTAGGACCCACCTGGATTATCCAGGATGATCTCATCTGGAGATCCTTAACTCAACTACTTTGGAGGTAGTTTCGTGTTTTTGTTTTTACGAAATGAGGTTAGAGCCACAGATTCGGTGGGCAAGTACCCCCACGCCCTAAGGTTCCCTAATGCAACCACTGGGGGTTACAGTGTGATGCTCAATCTTATGTGTCAACTTGACTGGTCTAAGGGATGCCCAGGTAGCTGGTAAAGCACTATTTCTGGGCGTGTCTGTGAAGGTGTCTCTGGGAGAGATTGGCGTTTAAATCAGGAGACTGAGGAGAGAAGGTGGCTCTCACCCGTGTGGGTGGGCATCATGCAATCTGCCGAGGTCTTGAATAGAGCAAAGCTGAGACCTCCACCTACTCATGCCCCTGGACCTGGGTGGTCCTGGGTCTCGGGCCTTTGGAATCAGACTGAATCATACCACCTCCTGGATCTCCAGCTTGTAGACGGTAGATCCTGGGACTTCGTGGCCTCCATCATCATGTGAGCCAATTCCTATCATACATCTTCTCATCTATATATTTATGGATGTATCCTATTGGTTCTGTCTCTCTGGAAAAGCCTGACTAATACACTCTGTCTAGTTATTTGACTTCTTCCTGCTCTCTCAAGCTCCTGCCTCCTAAAAGCTGGCACCTGTCTTGTTCCTGCCATAGGAAATGGGCTCGGTTCTGACTCTCCCTTGCTGCTTTGGCCCCGTCCAGCCTTCCAAAACTGGGCTGGTGTCTCAGTACGGTGTAACTTCTGATCCCTGATCCTTTCTCACCTCCAGCGCAGCTTGGGTCCTTGCGGATCCCTGCAGTCCTGCGTGCTCCCAGCTCTGCGGTTCCTTTCCTGCATCCCTGAGACTCCACTCCTTCTGGGCTTGGTCTGACCCTGGTTCTCGGGATCCCATGCTGCTATTCCGACCGGGCTTTGTGACACCCAAGTACGTTCTCACTACGTGCACCTGTAGCTGAGTGCCGCCCACAGGCCACGCCAGCCTTTAGCTGCAAAGTGTGCGCCCGGTAGATGGAATTCTCACCTCTTCTCTCTCCTTCTCTTCCTCCTTATATCTTTTCCTCCTGTTCTAGTTTTTCGATCCTATCACATGCTGGATTGGTTCGCTACAGCCTCCAGAATGCTGCAGAATAAGCCGTCCCTGACTACGGGGGCTTAAAACAACAATCTTTTTTTTTTTTTTTTTCCCCTTGCAGGCAGGCTGGGCAGTTCTGTTAATTTAGGCTTGGCTGGGCTGGGTGACTGCCTCAAGCGGGAGCAGCTTTGCTTTCCACCGATGGCCTGCGGGTTGGCAGAGACAGCTCTGATGCACGTGCATCCTTTCTGGAGTCCAGTCTGCTGGGGCGGCAGCTACCCAAAGGAAGTTCTTTGTAGGGGAATGGCAGAAACACGTGAGGGCCCATAAGACCTGTGCTTGCAACGGCTTGCTGTGGCACTTCTTCCATTGGCTGAAGCAAGGCACGTGGTCAAGCCCCAACTCAAGGAGTATGGAATTACTCTGCCCCAAATGAAGCCATGGCGAGGCTGTGGATACAGGGCCGGGTGAAGAATCGGGGCCAATAATCCCATCTCACACCTGGTCAGTGCTCCTCAATACGGACTGTTCACCCCATGCATTGACTTGTACATTCTCTAGGTTTTGAATGTGTACCCAGGAGCATTGGAAACCAGCGTCTGCGAGGACTTGAACTTGATTTCCTCAAGGGATTGCTGTTGGGCTGCAGAAAGCACAGGGGGCCGATCTGCCTGTGGTACTTGGGAAAGATCGAAGAGCTCTTGCTGAAAAATAACAAAAACTGGGAAACCTCCACCAGACATGATGCGGGGCTTTTAAGATCCAGGTCTGGGGCTCCATCCCTGGGGACCCGAAACGTCCATTAGCAGGGCCATTAGCATGCGGTGGCCAGGGCTGAGGCCAAGGACGAGGTCTCCAGGCCAGAGCGAAGCTTTCGTTTCCTCTGTAAGACTGCAGGGAAAGGACTAATAGGAGGCCTGTGCCAAGAGCGGGCCACACATTATCTCACTTAATGCTGGCCGCGGCCCTGGAAAGTGGTATTTTTAAACCCACGAAATGGAGCACTTACATCTGTGCAATTATAATGCCTCTCCCTGGGTAATCACTTGGATGGAATTTTGTTGAGTGTGATGCAGTCCATTTCCCAGCATTGCTGGAAAACTTTGAAACACAGGTCAAGTACCCTCACCTTCAAGTTATATCAGGAAGCTCGCTCAATGGAAAATCCGGTGTCAGAAGAATATCTCCATTACGTGAGCAGGAAATGCCTCAGAGACAGCCTGCAAGACCTCCTCATCTGCCCCCTTTGCAGCCTGGAGGATGGGGCTGCTTTGTGCTTCCCCCATTCATTTGCTGACACCAGTCTTGGGTCTCTAGGTACCATGCATGGGACGCTCTCTGGTCTGGAAGCAGGCTGAACACCGGCCCCTGCCCCCAGACCTCCTGGAGGAACGGGAGACCCTCATGGCCCCGAGGCTTGGGACATCTCTTTCCATCGGCGTAGGTTGTCACCTTTGGTCATCTGCAAGCCAAGTGAGGGCTGTCCACTCTTCAGCTGCCTTTGGTCAACAGCTCACTTGAGAGTCCGTGTCAAGAGGCTTTGGTGGCTGGGGTGGAGGTGACAGAGGGCAGGCAGAAGGAAGCACTGAGCTATTTCCTGCTCTTCTCCATCTTTTATTTTCTTCTCCGATTCTCGTCCGAGTCCCTCCCTGGCTCCTTACTTTCCTGTCACCGCACCTGGAAAGTTCTCCCTGCCATCCCGCCCTCTTCGTGCTCCCTTCTTCGCTCCACATTCTCCTACAACAGCAGTGTGGTCCTCCTGTCCACGTGAATCAGATTCTGATTCAGCCAGCTCTAGAGAGGGGCCTGGGTTTCTCTCAAGCTTCCAGGAGATGCCGACGCTGCTGGTCCACGGACCACACTCTGAGTAGCCAGAGTATCGTGTTTTACAAAGGACTACTACATATATGATTCCCTTGTTCCTTGCCACAACCGAGAAGGAGTTGTTTGCAGGTGAGGGGGCTAAAGATCAGAGAGCTGGCAGGACCGTGTTGGGAGCCACCTGGGTAACATCAAGGACTCAGAACCCGGGTTTCTGATCAGCAGCTCGATGCCGGGTTTATACTGCTCAACTAGGAGGACGCAAGGGCGTGAAGCCGTGGGCTCCACCTATGTGTTTGAAGTCACCCATGCCCCTGCCTCGACATCGCGGTGACTGTCCTATTATTCCGAGGGCCTGTTGTTCCTGGCCTACCAAGGTGCCCCAGTAAAATGAAAGACTTCAGAGAAGGGGTGTGTGGCCATAGGCGGAGAGCACGCACATCTCAGAGGGCAGAGCTCCCGGTGTCCCTGTGTGAGATCAGGTGTGCTCTATGGGTTGTCCTTGGCTGTGGAAATGGGCCGTATAAATTATACACAGAAATAATATACATTCTGCTGCAAGCTGCCAGAAGGTCTTGTGATGGCAGAGATGATGGATTGCCTTGCTGGGGAATGGCAGGCTGTTCCGGAGACGAGAGAGAAAGAGAGAGAGAAAGAGAACTCGAGAAGGGGGCGGAGGTTGGAGCCAGGCGTCCAACTTCTGCATTTCCTGTCAGCAGGGACGTGTGCTTTTCTCTCTGGCCAAAGCTTGCTGCCCTTTGGCAAAGGACCTACATTCTCAGAGTTGCAGATCGTGGGCAAGAAAGAAGGTTGAAAAGGGTCTAATCCGTGAGTGATGATTTCGGGCCCGGTGAACCTGAGGATGTCGGGTAGGGGGTGAGAGAGGCTGAGAGCCCAGCCCAGCCACTGCGCCGCTGGGGAAACAGAGGCCCCTCGACAGGGACACCTGCCCGAGGCCTCCTGGCTTCTTGAGGGTAGCATGCTGGCTTCCCAACCGTGGCCTCAGGTTTCTCCTCTCACTTCATCTCTTTGCCTGTCCATGGACCAAGCTCTTGTCTGACTTTTCTTTTCTTTTCTTTTTTTAAGATTTTATTTATTTGACACAGAGAGAGAGAGAGCGCAAGAGAGGGAACACAAGCAGGGGGAGTGGGAGAGGGAGAAGCAGACTCTCGGCTGAGCAGGGAGCCCAATGCAGGGCTCGATCCCAGGACCCTGGGATCATGGCCTGAGCCGAAGGCAGACACTTAACGACTGAGCCACTCAGGTGCCCCTCGTCTGACTTTTCTCTAAGCAGGAGAAAGGGCTCCGGATTCAAGACAGGTGGCAGTGGGGAGCAGCCTGCAGGGTCTTGGAGAGAAGTGCTCATTCACGGGGTGCACCCGGAAAAAGGCAAAATCTCTTGGCATCAGGGAAAAACACCAGTTCAACAGGTTGTCACCCCCTTGGATCTCTTTTCTTGGGCCACTGTTCAGCTGACATTTCAGCGTGCCTCCCATTACAGTATGTCATTTATTCGCCTGCCCCTCAGTAAACGCCGCCCGTCCGAGGAGTGGATGAACTGTGTGCTCAGGCCATTCCTCCCTTCAGGTCCTCTCTTTCTTCACTGAGAAACCACACATGACATCCCCCTCCGCCAGCCAGTCCTGTGCGCCAAGTTGACCACCCAGAGGTCAAGGCCATGGTCTCTGCCCCCGGTGACCATTGTTGCAATGCTCCCGTGTAAATACCATGCGTGCGACCCCGTTCTAGAATGATGCTACTCAGAGCACCTGTCTGTTTCCACAAAAGGAGCTTGCACCAGACTGTAAACCAACACACCCATCGCGCCACCGAGAAAGTCTTACTATGAGAAAGGAAAGTCCGCGACAGCCCTAAGGCCTGTGCTTAGCAAAATAGCTGATGTGTCTTCTGGCACCAGGTTCTGTCTCCTCACTGACCCAGCGATAATTGTGGGCTGCTGATCTGTGGGCCACACGCCGGGAGCCCTGTTCTAGAGCACTTTCTGTGCATGGGGCACACGGCTAAACACTGCGTGGGTATATGTACAGTATACAGTATAGACATATACATATGTGTGTGTGTTAATTATGTTCCTTAAATTAGGCCATAAAATAAAATTTTTTCTCCTTTTTGGTGTATAGTTCTATTTTAATTTTAACACTTGTATATGCTCGTGTAACCTCCACCATAATCAAGATACAGAAGAGATCCATCACTCCAATGAACTCCCTCCTCCTATCCCTTTGTGGTCACCTTCCTGCCCCATCCAGAACCCCTGACTACCCCTGGAAGGCAGACATAAGTGGGGGGCCAACTTGGACGGTGCAGAGAGGGGCACCATCCTAGGGAAAGAAGGAGCATGGGCACCTGAGACTGCATAGAGCAGAACTCAGCGAGAATCAGCTCCTGTGATCATGTCCCTTTCCTTAAGGGCAGACCTCGAAACTCTGCTCACATCCAACTGCGAAGGATCGGGGAAATAGGACCTTTGTTCTGGATGGCCATTGTGTCCAACCTCTCCCTACAAAATAGGAGGGGTGACGGTTATAGTCTCAGCCACAACAATGAAATTCAAGAACTGTCTCGTTTCTTTATTTTTTCTTGAAACAAATCAAGTGTGGGGCTCCCTCCAGCACACCCTGGCTCTGCTGTCCAGAGCAAGGTGGGGAGCGACCCCCAGTGTTTTCCGTTATTCCCTCGCGGCTCAGTGCAGCTGACAAGGGTGGGTCTTCGTTCTCTGGGGGACATTGTGGCTCTGAGGAGGGGACAGAAGATACTCCCTCCTGAAGGCCTGGCCGAGGGACTCTGCCCCTGCCGTGAAGGCCGCGGCCTTCATAGAGTGGCCTGTTCAGCATCTCCTCAGCCACCCTCATCTGGGGCCGTAGCTTTAGGGCATTCCATGGCATTCTTGAGGAACACTCTGAATCCCAGGGGTCCCTGACATAGTCTTGGGAGTCTCAAGATTAAATATTCAAAATTAGTATGAATTCTTGGGGCGCCTGAGTGGCTCAGTCGGATAGGCGTCTGCCTTCAGCTCAGGTCTTGATCTCAGGGCCCTGGGATGGAGGCCCATGTTGAATTGGGGCTCCCTGCTCAGCGGGGAGTCTGCTTCTCCCTCTGCCCCTCCCCCCTGCTCATGCGTGTGGGCACACTCTCTCTCAAATAAATAAAATCTTTAAAAAATTAAAATAAATAAGATTAGTATGAATTCTTAAGTTCACACTAATAATAATCTTAAAAATACATATATATTTAAAATAGCCTTTAAAAAGATAAATTCAGCAACTTAGGGAACTGACCAACCTATGACATTCGACTGAACCATTCGACTGAATATTGGTTACATCCAATATTTACAAAGTCGATGTCTCAGTCAGGAGCCTGGCAAGAAAGAGAGTCAATTTGGGTAATTTCAGGAGAATTTAATAAAGGGACCATGCTGTACTTTGGAGCTAGTAACATCCAGGGGGGCCTGAGAGGGTGAGGGACGGGGGCTCTTATCAGCCCACAGAATTGTCCTGAGGGCTTTTGACAGGGTAACTGATTTAATCCTTGCGGAGCCATGAGCACAAGGCCAGTAAAAGCGAGGTGAGGATGAGGAGGGATTCCAAGCCACTTTTGATTAAAGAGACAAGGGAGAGGAAGTGGACCCGAGCCAGTCCCTGCAGTGTAGAGTTGCTTGAAGAGGACACATTTATGTGAGACGCCCAGATGGAGACACAAGGCGGCCGGGGTGGGGGTGGGGGGCAAATAACACTCCTGGATCAAAGTGCACAATTTATCAGAGGAGCCAACAATGGTGAGAGGCATTTCCTGTGTGCGCAGGAGGGAGGGCGGGGGGGGGGGGGGGGAGGGAGGGGTTTGCATGCTCAGACAGGACTGGGATGAGGAAGAAGCCCGCCTTCCTGCCCCTGCTGCAGCCAGCCAGCTCTCTCTCTCTTAGAGGATTTATTTATTTATTTTAGAGAGAGAGAGCGAGTGAGCAGAGGGGAGGGGCAGAGGGAGAGGGAGTCTTAAGTAGACTCCACGCTCAGTGCAGAACCCTACAGGGAACTCAATCTCACGACCCCGAGATCACGACCTGAGCCAAAACCGAGAGTTGGACACTCAACCCTGACAGAGCCAACCAGGCGCCCCAGCCAGCTCTCTTCAACCACGTCCTTTGAGAAAGGCCGGAAGAGGGAGGCCTCGGAGGTCATTAACGCCAATGGTGGCTACCATTCTGAAGCTCCCTGTTTGCCAGGTCCGTCAGTGCCCATTATCTCCAGTAATCGCCACAATCCTGCAAAGTAGACGTCATTGTCCCTTTTTTATAGACGAGGAAACTGAGGTCCAGAGAGGTGAAGTAACTTGCCCAAGGTCACACAGCTGATAGTGGCAGAGCCGAGGCTCAATTTCAAACCCAATAAGCTTCTTGTTATACTAGGTTGTCTTCCACATCCATAACAGAGACACAAAGCACACGGAGTAGGAGACTGGAACAGACCGTGTGCATACATAATGGGGGGGGACCCAGACTGAGGAGGGGAGGAGCATTAAGGTCATCGGAGATGGCTGCAGGAGGAAAGCAGGTGTAAATTGAACTCTGAAGGGCAAGGTGAGTTGCTATGAGTGGAGCAAAGGGAAAAGCATTCATGGTGGGGGAACAGCATAACCAAGTGCATGGACGTGGGGATGAGCACCATGTCTAGCACAAGCAGAGGCAACAATTCTGGTGAGAGCAGGAGGCTCTGTTGGGAGGGACTTGCAATAAAAAATAGGGGGGCCAAGACAGTGGACTGGCCTCGTGGGACTTAGGCATCGGCTCAAATTCTTAACAGAAAAGCAAAGGGATGGAAGCAGAGATTAAGAAAGATTGAAATCCGAGGTACATAGTTGACCCGCCCAGATGGGACTCTGAGGAGTGCAGGTGCTACAGCTCTATAAATTAGGCATTAATAGCAAACCAGTCATCGTGTGTTTTGCCTCTAGCCCCAGGTATATCTTATAAAGGGCTGTCATTCAAAATGTAGCTAACACATAAAGTAGGTGTTTTTCCCTTTTTCTGACTTAATGAGTTTTAACTGACACTCGTATTGCTTTTCTGGAAAACTACTCCCCCCCCCCCCCCCCGCCCTGCCATAAAACCTATAAGCGTGTGCATTCCCACACAGCCGTGAGAAGAGCCCTGTCGCTTTGACAACGGACATGGTGGGTACCTGTAGCCAGCACACTGCCCTCTGGCCCCTGCTTGGCCTGAACCCCCAGCAGGTGCTGAAAAGGAGGGTTTGGGCTGAGAAGCCTCAGGGCATTGATGCCTACAATGGGCCCTGGGTGCCAGGCTCTGCTTAGACCCACAGTGGAAGAGCTCCTCTTCCAAGACCTGGTGAGAGCCTGGAAGCTGCTTCATTTGGTTTTTATAAGATTGTCAAATCAAAGTTAAACAAGCATAAGTGAACCTCCCCCAGGGCTCTGGAAATGAGCAGGCTAGAGAGGGGTGGAGGCAGTGGCTGAGATGGTGAGGGGTCCTCTGAGATGCCTGAGTGGGTGATAGTCCAAGGCCATGACAATGCCATGTCCACCCAGAGTGAGGCTCTGTGCTAGGTAGGGGCTGGATGCAAAGGTCAGTGAGGCCAGGTCTGCTCTCGAGTGGAGACACTACAGTTTGAGTCCTTAGTTGCCATCTTTTCAAGGACCCCTTCTCTGCCACACACATAGCTGTCCCTTTCAGAAATAGGTGCCTTATCTGGGGGCCCCACAACCCCGTGTGTCATACTGATCACGTTGTTCCCTGTACTGGACTGTCCTTTGCTAAATTCCCTGTCTTCCGTGCTCTCGCCAGTGCTTGAGTCAACGTTTTACAGAATTGATGGACCAGTGAAATGGGGTAAGGGAATTTAAATCCAATGGAGGCAGTGAGTGAATGATGTTGAGTTATCTTAAGACCATTTGCTTTCCTAAGGGAAGTGATTTAGGAAATATCCTCTAGAAGCTCAGAAAGAAGCCATCTCGTGTATTTTGGGGCTCGGGATGATTGTGGAATTCTGGGAAACTGCAGCCACTGACAGGCTAATGGGTGCCCGGCCACCTGGGGCAGGCTGGACTGTGGCGCAGAGCCACTAGGAGGAAATACCAATCACCTTTGACCCTCTCACTGCTGGGGAGGAGAAACGCAGCCACGTAACCATCAGGCTTCATTCTCCTATGAGCAGGAGAGGGGAGTGGCTTAGGGCGACATGACCACAGTCATGGGAATGTTGCCCCTCACTCTTCTGCTCTACTGACACAATGGTGTCCGGCCATAGGTGTCCATGTTTAACCAACACGACAGCACGGTATTGGAAAGGGAGAGAGAGATGACCTGCTGCCACCCAGTTGGTAGACCTTTGTGGATTGTCATGTGAAGAATCTTTCGTCCTTCCTCCACATGATCTCAATTCTTCCTTGACCTCTCTGTTCTTTCACCAGTTCTGGAAAAGATTTCTCAGGCCTTGGGACAATAGTAGACTCACTGTGTAGGTGGTGAAAATGCATTTCCATTCTCCCATGCGAAGTTCTCTCCAATCACGTGGGCCATAATGAGTTGACACAAGACACAGAGCGGTCATACACGCATACCAGGCAGTCATGGTTTCTTAGCAACAAACTGGAAACTGTGAAGTAGGTCTTGTTTGTGTCTGGGCTCCTGGGTATCAGTAGTTGTGTAGTCACCGCTGAGTGTAGATGGACGTTTTGTGCGTGTGTTGATTTCTTCTCTCGATTCCATTGCGATGTAGTCACCTAACAAAGAGTTTGAAGGGTGGTAGTATTTCTGAAATTGTTTCATGGGTCTGGAGCTAATTTTAAGAGAAGCTAATCTTATCTGTTTCTGTTTACCATTTAATGCACGCTATGCTTTGAGTTTTAAGAATTTGCTTGGAGTAGCATAGAATAACTATTCTGAAGACCTGCCTTAGTTTCTAAATCCATCAATCCCTCCTATTTTCTGTTGCTCGAACGATCTTCGAGGACATGCTTTATTTTCATTTTACCTCCTGCACTAGAGGCTCGGAGAGGAGCAGTCCCAGGTCCCTTGGCCAGGACTAGGACTCAGACCCAGATCAGCCCACTGTGCCATGACTGTGGGGTATGTAGGAGGTTTCTGGCTTGAAACTTGAACCCCTATATATAGTGTGACTCCTCAAACACAGTGGCCAGGATGTTCTTGGGTGTCTGTGATGCATGGTGTCACTCCCCTAGAGCCCAGCATCAGATGGTCATCGTTCTGGCAGACCCTACCTCTGGGTCAAAATGTGGGAGGGAATAAAGCCAGACTCCAGACTCCAGATGCCACGGGGTACACCGCTGGCCACGTCACCGGAAATCTATTGGTGTTGCTGAATGAATGAACGCAAAATGAAGGAATGAGTGAGGGATTCCAATTCCATTCACAGCCAAGGTTCACACTTGCCCTGCACCCTGAGGCAGCACATAATGGTTTCCATTACCCAACACTAGGGAGATTATTTTGCTGTAAACAATGGTACTTTTGCGGGCGCCTGGGTGGCTCAGTCGGTTGGGCGGCTGCCTTCGGCTCAGGTCATGATCCTGGAGTCCCGGGATCGAGTCCCGCATCGGGCTCCCTGCTCGGCAGGGGGTCTGCTTCTCCCTCTGACCCTCTTCCCTCTCGTGCTCTCTGTCTCTCATTCTCTCTCTCTCAAATAAATAAATAAAATCTTTAAAAAAAAAAAAAACAATGGTACTTTTGCATGTTACCGGAGAATTATAAGTTCTCATTGTTCAAATTATTGTTCTCGATAATTATTGTGGTGACACAGGGAGAGAAACGGAGCTGCCCCCTCTTATGAAACAGTGAGCCAGCATGAGTCAGGAATGAGCATTAGTGAGTATTGTTGCAAACAGGTGGCAGTGGTCGGCCTCGCTCTGTTTGCCAAGACAAATGCAATCACAGTGCACAGCGTTAGAGATCCTTGCACGGTCTTGCTGAGAAATTGTGTAGAAGCATTTGCTATCAGCCAAATCCATTTCATCCTGAATGTGAGCCATTCTCACCTAGGCTTACTTTCGAGGTGCTTTGAGTCTTTTGGGCCACAGCATCTATTTATAGCTGGGTCTCCAAGTAGAAACGAACCAAAGCTCAGCTTCACCTCCCCATCCAACCCATACCCTCTGGAAGCACTTCCTTGTGCACTCTGTGTCTCCAGCTTGCACCCGGATGTGAGATCTGGCGTGGTAGTGGACCATTATTCACTCTCCCGTTTGTGTCTGTTCATTAAACGGGTCTATTTGTTCTCTCTCGTAATAAATGCTCATCAATTTTTTGCCAAGTGCCAGACACACTAGATGCTAAAATGAATGTCCTTCATGGGGATGAAGCCCCATTCATGCAACACAGTGCCTTTGTCACTGGGGCAGATTTTATTTAAGATTTATTGGCAGAGGAGGGGCCTTTACAACTCAGCAATGCCAACAACTCAACATTGAATATTGGACATCACTGTCTTTAAAAGTCTTGCTACTACCCAGCCTCGTGTTTTGGCTATTCCCACCCTCCCTTTCTCTCAGCCTGGGAGACTTTCACTCCTGTTCCTGCCCCCCCCAAAAAAATAATTCAAGGAATACATTAGATGGCTAAAGATTTGCTGATGCAATCTCCTTGAACAGCAAGCCCCTCCCTTGGGTCTTACTCCCTCTCCTCCCTATCTTTTCAAGGGGAAGGAGTGAGTAGTGTAAAGATTTGATTTGCCCATAGATCTAAGTCATACCACCCACTCCCCACCTTTGCCTTAGAAATAGCTCTTGAGTAACTTCAATCAGGTTTTTTTTTTTTAAGATTTTATTTATTTATTTGACAGAGAGAGCGAGAGAGCACAAGCAGGGAGAACAGCAGAGGGAGAGGGAGAAGCAGGCTCCCCGCCGAGCAGGGAGCCCGATGCGGGGCTCGATCCCAGGACCCTGGGATCATGACCTGAGCCGAAGGCAGACGCTTAACGACTGAGCCACCCAGGCGCCCCTCTTTCTAGACCATAAGCTCATACAGGCAGAGGTTTCATTGTTTTGTAATCCCTTTTTTTCTCTTAGCTCCAAACATAGTGCTAGACAAGTATAGTGCTGCTTTATCCATGTTCTTGTTAGATCAAACAAGTTTTCCATATTAGGCTTGAATAAAGGAGTCACTTCCTTTATACAACAGAGCTGAGCATGCGGGACAGGAATCAAAACCAGTTTTCAACTCTGTCATTGAAGGGATTGATGAATAAATCCAAGGTAAAAGTAGCCCAGTCACAAAGCTGTAAGGTGGCCAGGTATATGCCAACAGGGAGTGGTGAGGCTGGACGCAACTGGCTGGTCCTGCTTCCCATCAGAGCTTTGACATCCATATTACACAACAAAACAAAATATTGTGCTGGCCGGCAAACGCAGAACCCCAGCCTCAGACACTGATGAAAGAGGGAAGCTTGCCTTCACACCGGTATTGCGCTAAACTGCTCTGCTCATGCTAGAGGTCTGGTTTCCCATCGGACTTGGCTTACAAAACACCAGTTCAAAGATAAAGTTGTTAAGGACTTCACGAAGGTGACAAGAGAGCGTCCAACCTCGAGTGGGGGGCCCTTCTGAGTGCCCGGCCCTCCTGGTGAGACTGTCCAGGCTACAGGCCCATGAAGCTGGCCCTGCCTGGCCCATAGTAAGTACTCAATAAATATTTGGTGAATGAATGAATGAATGAATGAATGAATGAATGAATGTCATCCTAAGCACAGGCTTCATTAACCAAGCCTCAATTACCAAAATTATTCTAGGACCCAGTTCCAACGGTGGGGGCTGAGGGGTTTCCCCTTACACATTCCACCAAGCAATTCCCCATGACACCAGCTGGATGTCCTATAATTTAACTCAGTTCTTTTATTTATTTATTTATTTATTTATTTAATTATTTATTTATTTACTTATTTATTTGACAGAGAGAGAGAGAGAGACAGCGAGAGAGGGAACACAAGCAGGGGGAGTGCGAGAGGGAGAAGCAGGCTTCCCACTGAGCAGGGAGCCTGACGCGGGGCTCCATCCCAGGACCCTGGGATCATGACCTGAGTTAAAGACAGATGCTCAACGACTGAGCCACCCATGCACCCCTAATTTAACTGAATTGTGAATTAAATTCTATCTACCTGGAGGCAGCAACAGATCCTGCTGGTTAAGGGCTCAGGCCCACGAGATTGCCCCCTCACTTCAGATGGTAAATTCAGTCCAGGACGGGTCACTGTGATTCTGATGGATCAGCTACAAATCAGAGGTTCCCACAAGCCCCTCTTTGGGTTCAATTAATTTGCTAGAGAGATTCACAGAGCTCAGGAAAAATAGTTTATTTCTGTTTATGGGTTTCTTGTAAAAGCATGGGATAAAGGATACAAACAAACAGGCAGGTGGAAGAGATGAGGAGAGCCAGGTATATGGACAGGGATGTAGATCTTCCACGCTCTGTCTGCCTGTGTTTTTCCCACACCTCCACCTGTGCACCAAGCTGGACGATCTCCAAACCCCCTGCTGTTGGGATCTTAGGGACGTTTTCTTACTTAGGCGCGATCAATTATAAACTCCTCTCTATCCCTCTTCCCTCTCTGAAGGATGAGGGGTGGGGCTGAAAATCCTAAGCTTCTAACCATGGCTTGGTCTTTCTGGGGACCAGCTCCCCTCTAGGAGCTTTCCAGGGGCCCCCCCAGAGCTGCCTCCATAGAACAAAAGAGGCTCCTCGTGCTCTTATCATTTAGGAATTTACACGGCTTTTAGGAGCTCTGTGCCAGGAGCCAGGGGCAGAGAGACCAAGACATATATTCTCTATTATCTCACAATTGTCGCTTCATGGCAGACGGAATAGAAATATTGGTCTCTCGGATGATTTTTAAAAAGAACTTCTGAGCCAAGAGTTTTAATCTCTTTTTCTTATATGAGTTTTGTTAATCAGCTGCAATACTGAGCAGATTTGTTTAATCAATTCTGTCCTTTGCTAGAGAGAACAGGGCCTCAAGAGAGAGGACAGAAACTGATGGAACATGAAAAATTCATGGTTGGGGGGAAGAAAGTCCCTGCAACAAAAAAAAAGAATTTTTGTGGTGTATAGAATTTGATCTATTAATAACCACAGCTCATCCCAGCTGATTCTCACACCACTGCGAACAAATTTGTTGAGGCAATGCTACTTCCAAACTTTGAGGGGCTGGTGAGTTGTACCTGCATGCCCTGGGCTTTGCTGCATATTCACATATTGATGCCATGGAGAGAGGCGGGAAGCAGTTTTCCCAAAGGGAAGAGGTGGGAAGACAAGACCCCAAAAGGCAGATGCCTGGAGTCCTCATTTTATTTTGCCTCTCTCTTAAAAGAAACTCATTGTTGTTGAAGAGATTTAAGACAATCAGATTTATATCACATTTATTTATTCATTCAACCACTATTTGTCGAGCGCCTACTGTATGCCAGGCATTTTGTGAATTGGCTTTGTGAATGTGGGCTTTGGAGTGAAATTCGGCTAAGTCCTCATCCCGGGAGAAGCCTTCAGTTTATCCTGAAATGACAATGTGGTGGTCAGGATGGGGGTGGGCGTGGGGCCCTCCCATCTCCTGGTGCCTTGGTGAAATGACCATTCTCAGCCAGAGCCCCCAGATGCCGGAGGAAACCATGGCACCCCACAGAGGTTGGTAAGCTATGGGTTGTCATGGCAACAGATGAGCTGGAACTGGGTGTGAGCACCTCAGCTGGGAGCTTACTGTCTCCTCCTCGTCCTCTGCCTGGGTCCTCGCCTGACAAGTCCTTGCTTACCGTTGGATTGGTTTCCTGGATGTAGGATTTGGCTGGAGGAGAACAAGCCGAGGGAAGGGGGCTGCCGGGCAGGGGAGAGGGTAGTAGAGACACTACAGATTCGGATAGAATGAGAAGCTAAAAAGCTGACCACTCATCGGCCCCTCATTGTGCGCCAGGCACTGTGCCATACGTGATCGCCGCTTCTCAGCCGATTCTCACGATACCACCGTGTCCTCCCCCATCAAAGAGGCAAGGAAACAGGTTCAGAGGGGCCGAGCTAACGTGAGAATCTGGGTCTGTCCGATTCCCACGCCTGGGGGAGAAATGCCCACGTTGAGAAACGCCAAGTAGAAGTGGTTCTGAACAGCAGGTGCAGTGTACCTGGGGGTGTGGCCACAATCCAGATTCCTAGGCATGGCCCCAGACCTGCTGAATCAAAATGTCTGGGGGTGTGGTCCGGGAATCAGAGCACCAAGAGGTCTTGGAGGTTGCCTCGTCTGAGAGAGGCTTAGGGAAGAAGTGACTTGCCCTCCGTCCCAGGGCTAGTTAGGACCAGGATCTGGGAACCAGAAGAGGGGACAGTCGGCCCAACCACTGAAAGTTGCCCTTCACTTATGATGACAAGTCTCCATCTAACCGGTGCTCCAATCATGAAAAAGAGGAGAGAAAGAGAGAAGCCCTAACTGGTGCTTATTATATTTTCTTTCCAGCGTTTCTGCCTGCAAGGCCAACCTACTTCCTCGCCCGATCACCAGGGTAACCATCACTCCCATCTTGACAGTCAAGTGCGTACACAGCTTCTTGCACCCACATCCAGGGCCGCGGGACCCAGCCCTATAATCAGCCTCCCGCTGCCTCTGTAGACAGCCAGCAGCAGCAGCTCCCTGCTCTCTGGGCCCCTCACCCCTTCGCAGTTCTGCAGACACCCCTCCCCACGCTCACATGCTGAGCTCTCTGCTTCCCTCGCCCACTGCCTCCCAGGAGACAAATGTGCAATCTGCTCTCAGCGTGTATCATCACCTCTGGAGGGAGGAATCTGCCCTCGAGTTGGGACACAGCCCAACACACACGGCCCACACAGGAGGAAAAACACCCCCTCCAAGGGGAAAGGGAGTGGTGGCAGTGAACGAACACCCCCTCTCCCTCCAGAGACAGCTGAGGGGGCAGCTGGAGTTTGGGAACGGTTTGCGAAGTGATGATCAGGAGAGGGCCCGCGGTGGCTAGTTGGGGAGGGTTGAGGGAGGGGGGAGGCTGGGGGCCAGATCCTGTTGCTAAGGAAGCGGCTCCCTGCCTAGGACATCAGAGCCCCTCTGTCACCACAGACACCTGGAGTCTGCCCTGCAAGCGATGTGTTTACGAGCCCTTCAAAACCCCCTCAGAACAGTTCCATGAGGCCAGGCTGCTGGGGTCCTGCGGTCCCCATCAGGACTTTACAGGGACCAGCTCTCTCCCTCCTCACTTATTCCTTCCCTTGGCCCCCCTTTCCCCCCTGTCTCCTAGGTCCTGAGCCCTTTACTGTGAGCCCTAGGGACCAAGGATTCCTATCCTGATTACTCTCCTTTCTGGTTTCCCTACAGCCTGAGGCCAACCCCTTCAGACACCTGCCCCATTTCCTGGCTGGGCCAAAGCCTTCCTCCTGAGGGCTTGGGCTCTGGCAATCCCAGAGGCTGCTCGAAAGAGCCCGCGGAAACAATTAAAGTGCAAGAGAGTTAACTCCTCAATGAGCCAACTTTGACCTGTGGGAAGCAAAAGGCAGGAGGAAGATTTACTGCCTCCTTCCTATGAACGGTTCCCAAGCCTGGGCTTCTTCATAGCCTGTCTGGAGATGCCCTGTATGGGACCTGGCTGGGCCTCTCCCTGAATTGGGGGGGTCTGCCTGGTAGCACGGTGCTGTTCCTGTATTTGCTTCCCATCCTGCCCCACCTCACCTCACTGTCTCTCACCCTGGCTGCCCTGGGATTGTACCTCTTAAGGAAGTGTTAGCGCTTAAGCATTTCCTCAGACTTTTCTAGGGAATCTGGACTAAGTTGGCACTAAGATTCACATAGAGCAACATTCTAGTTCTAGGTCAGCTAGCCTAATTCCCTCATTTGTCAGAAGGAGCTAAGGCCCAGAGAAGTTAAATGATTCCATCAAGGGTACAGCCAGTTAGTGGAGATTCATGATGTCATTATTCATTACTTTATGCCTACTCATTACTTTAGCAAATAATTAACAAGCACCTACTATGTACCAGGCATTATTCTAGGCACTGGGAATGTGGGGGTGGATAAAATAGACAAAATCTCTGCTTTTATGGAACACAACATTTGAATGGAGGATTGGAGAAGAAGAAGACTATAAATGAGATGAATAGGTAAAGTATTCAGAATGTTAGACTAATCAATGCCGGTGGTGGGGCTGGTGGGTGTTATAGGATGAATGGTGTCCCCCCCCCACCAAATTCATAAGTTGAAGCCCTAACCCCCAGGACCTCACAATGTGACTGTATTTGGAGATAGGACCATTAGAGGTGCTGAAGTTAAAGTGAGGCCATCAGAACAGGGCCCTAATCCAAGATGACTGGTGTCCATATAAAAAGAGGAAATTCAGACAGACAGAGACCCCAGGGATAGGCACATAGGGGAAAGACCATGTGAGGACAGAGCAGGAGGGCCGCCATGTGCAAGCCTCAGGAGAAACCAACCCTGCCTACACCTTGATCTTGGAATTCCAGCCTCCAGAACTGTGAGAGAGTACATTTCTATTGTTGTCTAAGTCACTGAATCTGTGGTATTTTGTGATGGCCGCCCTAGCGGATTAACACCATGGGATTTTAATTTCATAAAAGGCATCCCGAGCTGGCCTCATCGAGAAGGTGATGTTTGAGTAATATCCTGAAGGATGTGATAGAGGGAGTTCGCTGACAATCCAATGGAAGAACATTCCAGGCAGAGGGAAGGGCAGGTTCCTTGGCTCTGACTGGGATCAGACCTCGAGTGTTCGAGGAATAGTAGGGAGGCCAGCGGGCCTGGAGAGAGCAGAGTGGGCGGGGGGAGGAAACGGGAGCATGAGGTGGGAGAGGTGAGGTGTGTGGGAGGACATCCTCTGTGCCAGATGGGGAGTCGCCGCAGAGTTTAGAGCAGTGGTCTCAATGGTGGGGGGGAAGGGCATTTTGCTCCCAGTGGACATTTGGCAACGTCTGAAGACATTTCCATTTTCAACTGGATGGGGGTAGGTGAGGAGAGGTCAGGATAGGATACGGGCATCTAGTGAGGAGAGGCCAGGGGTGTTGTTAAATAGCCTACCAGGCACAGGACAGCATTTCTCTCCCCTTCCTCCACAGAGAATTTCCAGGGCCCATGGAGTAACAAGGTTGAAAAGCCCTGTTTTAGAGCATGAGGTGACTGAGTCTGACTTTCGTGTTAATACGATCACTCTGGCTGTGTTGGTAAGGCTTTTAAAAGTAGAAGGGCAGAAGCCGAGGCTCTGTTATCCAGGTGAGAAATAAGGGTGGCTTGGACCACAGTGGTTGACCTCCTCCCATGCCAGTTTAGTGCCCCTGTTCCAGCCTCCCTGCCTCCCGCCTCTTTCTGTCTCTCAACAAACATTAACAGAGCCCTTAGTGGGTGCTAGCCATCATGTCAGGTACTGGGTAGATTGGGGCAGATGTGGCCCACTAGGAACCTCATGTAGCTCACCCAGAACCAAGCTGAAGAGGAGGGAGCTACAGGGAGCCGCTGCTGACTTGGGGGGCAGACGTTGGCCAGTCTGCTTGGTGCTGCAGTGGAGCTCTGTTCTGCGGTGGTCGTCAGAAGCTGCTTTCTACCCAGACACTGAAGAAAGCACAGGGCGAGCACTGGGTGGGTGATGTCTCCATCCATCCAGCTGCACAAGCCAAAAATGTGGAAATCATCCTTTCTGCCTCAGCCTCCCTGACCTCCACCCATACCCCAGTACATCAAGGGTGGAGCAGCCCCCGAAGATGTGAACCTGTTCACATCACTCCAAGGTGGTCCTTCTCCATCAGTATCCCAGCTCCTGTATTTTTTCCATAGCAGTTATCCTAGCTTGTAGTCAGATATTTAATCACAGTAGATGATTATTGGATCAATTTCCATTGTTCTCCTTAGGATGTGTGCTCTGTGGTGGGAGGGCCTGTAGCTGGCTTGCTTCTTATCTGTAGACCTAGCCTAGAACAATGCTTATCATATAGCCAGAATTCTTGAAATATGTTTTGAATGAATGGATGGATAGCAGTACTAAATTCAGAACTAGAAACCACAAAATCTCTCTGATGTAAAAACTTCTAAAATATTTCATGCATAAAACATACGGAATGCATATGTATATTTGAAGCATAACAATAAAACAAATATGTATTACTATCTAGTTCAAAAAAGAACACATCCCCTGTGACTTCTGTGTGCCCCTCCCCGGTCACATCTTGGTCCTAGAGATTACCAATATGTTTTGTTTTGTTTTTAGAGATTTTACTTATTTATTTGAGAGAGAGAGGGAGATCAGAGAGGGAGAGGGAGAAGCAGACTTGCCGCTGAGCGGAGAGCCCAACACAGGGCTCGATCTCATGACCCTGAGATCATGAGCTGAGCTGAAATCAAGAGCGGGAGGCTTAACTGACTGAGCCACCCAGGCATTCCCAACAATATATTACGTTTTAGTGTTTATCGTCTCCTTTTCTTCTCTTGGCCATTTTAACCACATAGGGATATTATATACATATTATTGTTTTTCAACATTATGTAAGAGTTTCATACTGCAGATAATCTTGGGCAATTCGCATTTATTGCTCAATATGTTCATGAGATTTATCTTTATTGAATTATGTACTTGTGGTTCATTTTCACCGTCATGGTTTTCCATTGATTTGAGTATGCAACAACTAATGTATCTATTCTCCGGTAGAGAGGCATTTGAGTTGCTACCAGGATTTTGCTGCTGTGAACCTTCTCACGCAGGTCTCTGTGCAGGTGTGCTAGAGTATATGCCTTGAAGAGATTTATTCCATTGGGCAACTTAATGCCAAATTATTTTCCAAAGTGGTTGCACCAATTTGCACCAGCACCACTTGCTGGGTGTGTCCATTTACCATTCCCTGATTATTAAAATAAGGTTGAGCTTGTTTTCATAGGTTTATTGGAAATTCCCCTTCTGTAAGGTGGTGGTTTGTATATTTTGCCCATTTTTCTACTTAGTTGTCTTCCTACTGATTTTTTGGGAGTTCTTAATTCTGGACAGCAACCCTTCTTTGATTAATTTGTTATGAATATCTTTTCCCAGTCGATTGTTTGTCTTGTCACACTGTCTTTGTGGTGTCTCTTCTGATGAATACCAGTTCTAAATTTTCATTTAGTTAGATTTATCAATCTTGTATTTTATAGCCCGTGCTTCTTGTTCTCCGTCTTCGGATGTCATAAAGCTATCCTCGTGTATTTTCTTGGAAAAGTTTGGAAGATCTGACTTTTGATTTGGGTTTTGCTGTTGCTGTTGTGATGACATAATGAACTCACTTAGGCTGGTGGTGGAGCTTCAACTGGTCTTGCAACTGATCATGTCTCTGTGATGGCAGAAGAGGTGAGGTAGGTCCAGGAGCCATTTTCATGCAGGAACCACAGTGCCAGATCCCCACAGCTCGTTTCTCTGTCTTGGTTTTGCCACAGAATGAAGAAATGCACTTGGTGTGCTAGTTCATTTCTATTTTCTTCACCATTTTCCTAAGAGAGTCGCCCTCATGGGTCCTGTATATTTTACCGACAGTTCTGACCTTCTTGGTGCATTTAGCCAAGTTGCTACCTATAGGTTCAAGCCCAGAGAGCCACGTTTAGGTTTTTAATTCACCTGATTTAATAATCATGTGATGTATGGTCTGAGGTAGTAATCTAATTTAAACATTTTCCTCATATAGATAATGGCTTAGTTTTAGTTTTGCTGTTGTAGAAAATTACCGCCCATGTAGTGGCTTAAAAGCACACAAATTTATTATCTTATGGTTCTGGAAGTTAGATCTGGGTTTCAGTGGGCTAAAATCAAGGTGTCATCGGGGCTACATTTCCATTGAGGGCCCTAGGAGAGTTTATTTATTTCTTGTATTCCTTTTCCTGCTTCTAATGGCTGTCTTCTTGTGGGCCCCTTCTGTTTTCAAAGCTCGCAATGGCTGGTCAAGTTTTCTCAAAGTCTGATGATGACTTTCCTGCCTCCCTCTTTTGCTCATGAGGACCCTTATGATTACATTGGGTTTACCCAGATAATCTAATACGTATTAGATACATAAGATAATCTCCTCATCTCAAGATCCTCAAATGAGGCACATCTTCAAAGCCTCTTTTGCCAAGTAAGGTAACACAGTCACAGTTTCCAGCGATGAGGACCTGGACTTCTTTGGGAGGATATTATTCTAGAATCACAGACTCAACAGCTTCAACCACAAGAATCAACAGCTTCAGCACATGGCATATTAAATATTTTCTGAGCCCAGGGACAGGGAACACCAATGGTAATAATGCTTGCTATGTGCTGGGAATTCCTCTAAACATTGTGTGCATATTATCTCATTTAAGTCATTTAAGCCATTGTGCTGAGTACTACTGTTATTCTGATCTTAGAGATGAGTAAAGTGGGGGACAGAGTGGTTAAGTAACTTGCCCACAGTAGGAAGTAGCAGAGCCAGGATTCTAGGCATTTGGCCAGAGCCAATCCAGGCAGTTAGACTCTGAAGTCCATGCATTTATCTACCAGGCTTTTGTGGAATGAATACATGACATGAATAAATCTAGCTTCTCTTAGCTGTGTGCTTATGCCTAAAGTCATGTAACCTCTCTGAGCCTCAATTTCTTTATCTATGAGATTGGAATAGTGGTGCATCTTATCTGTACTTCACAGGGCTGCTTCTAGGACACATGGAGACAAGTCATAAGAAAACAATTCAGATAAGAAAAACAGGGTTCCAAGACTCCTTCCATTGCATGTCACTGGCAGAGCCGGGACTGGGACTAAAGTTTCCTGGCAGCCAGGCTGGGGCAGGCTATTTCTACCACAGGGCAGTAACTACAGCAGTTATAGACTCTAGTCACCAAACTGACTTCATCAGTCTCCTGCCCTGGAGCAGCCAACATCAAAGCTATGTCTGTGTTTCAATCAGTTTTTCATTTAAGAATATCATCAAATATCAAATGATGGTGTTACAAAATCTAAACATGAGATAATACTTCTTAGCTGAAACAGTAAAGTTTATAAATATGATTTAGTATCAGTTACAAACCAAGGGGAAAAGAGGACAATTTCAGAAATTGACAGGAAAGGGAGGCTGCAAGGTATTGCTAAGGAAAACCACCTCCCCTGCGTCTCTGCCTCTTCTCCATCCTGATCTCTCCAAGCTCCCCCCCACCCATTTTTCCTTAATGTGGAGCAGGGATCGGAATACCTGGATTTTAGCCGTGGGGTAACCACTGACCATTTTTGCTTTGAACTTCAGAGGCAATACTGAATTAAAAAAGAGCACAGTGGGGGAGGACTGACGCTACCAGATATTAGGACATATAACAAAGATATAGTGATAAAAACAGTGCAGAACAGATCTAGATCAACAGAGCAGTAGTGAGAGCCCAGAAACAGGGACGTGTGTCTGTTAAGAATTGGTATAGGACAGAGACGTCATCACACATCAGTGGAGAAAAGATGGATTATTTGGTGGGTACTGCTGGGCAAATCTGCTCACTATGCAGAGAAAATAATACTTTATTCTTGGTTATACCATATGCCAGGTGAACTGCAGATGAATTAAGACCTAACTGTGATAGATAAAGGTATGACGTTATTAAATAGGGGAAGGTGTAGGAGAATATTTGGGTAGGAAAAGATTCTTCAAGGAGACCCAAAAAACCCCACTCCACAAGGCTAAAATTAGATGCATTTGTATATATCAAAATAAGGATTTCCCCTACACTGTAGGATAGCAAAGGCCAAGCTACCAGGGCATGTGAAAGATTGGGAGAAATACTTGCATTGTCCAAGACTGACATGAGATTAATATTTAGAAATATAGGAAACTCCTTTAATTCATTCGGAAAAATAATAGGAAATCTAGCCAAGAAATAGGCAGAGGATGTAAATAGTTAATTCACAGAAAGAAAAAAATCTCAGTTTCTTCAGTATATGGAAAAATGGGTAATGTCACCTATCGACAAAAAAATTAAATGAAATTACAATGTGATACTACTTTGCTATCACATTGATATAAATTAGGACATCAGATAATACCAAATGTTAGCATATGAAGTGGGAAAACAAGAATCTTTCTGTCTTCATGTACCACTGGTGGGAGTGCAAACCGGCAAAGCCACTCTAGTGGGCAACTTGGCAGAGTGAAAACAAGCATTGTAGACTCCATGACCCGGCAATTCCCTTTCTATCTTATGGTCCATCAGGGACACGTCTAATATCATTCCAGTATTGTCTGTGGTTACAAGGAACTGCTGGCCACCTAACTGTCCATTTTTTTAAGGAATTGATAAGTAAAATGTGTTAGATGCACAAACTGAATGCTATTAGTGGTTAGGTCTAAATGAACACCTAGAATTATTTAGATAGCCCCATGAATAAATCTCTAAGACATTATGTTGAGGGAAAAACAAGAAACAGAACGGATTCTTAGCACAATACCTTTCACGTATTTTAAAAATAATACAGAAACTAACAGTATCTTTGGAGGATATACACACGTCCTGGGACATATCTTAACATACAAGAGAGGGTGCGCATGGCGGATAGAGAAATGGGACGGTGGAGAGGGAACGAGTGGAAAATAACAAAATAAAATTAAAAAGAGCTCTCCTAGGAGCTGAAGAGTCTGCTCAACATAACTTTTGTCCCTTAGGTCCAAAAAAATCGCCCCAATGCCCTTCCCATCGCTTCCTATTCTTAACAGAATCAAATGCAAGCGACTCAATGTCGCTGGCCAGAGCAGGGCCTTTCTCTAAAAAGGACCTGCCTCTCCCTTCCACTCACCTCGCCAAGCCCTGGCTTCCCTGTACTCCTAGCCGTACGTCCCACAGTCAAAACAAGCCCAGATTTCAATTCGAAATGGGCTTACTCTTATTTCTCTAGGAAAGTCTGATTGTTTAAGATTCGGTTTAAGTGTTTCCCCTCCGGGAGTCCTTTTCCGGCCGCAGCCCCACCCAAATGCTAGCCCCTTCAGGACTGTATTCCAATACACCCTTTCCCGCATCACCTGCGCACACACCACGCTGTAATTGCTGATTTGGGGTACGCATCCCTCCCCCAGGGCTAGAGCTGAGCTAGGGTAGTCTCCACGTACACAGCTTGCCTGCTGTGGTGGACAATCACACGAATTATCCAAAGGTTATTCCTGCAGGTTAAATACGACAGCAGCCCACCTCCCTGTCCTTCGCTAACCCTGCCATTGGTTCAGCCTCTCCGCCCCCGGCCACCGCCCCCAGTCCGCCTCCGCAGGCTGCAAGAGGAGGAAGGTTCTGCGCACGCGCCATAGGGCGGGGCGCGCTCGGCCGGGGGCGGGGCAAGAGGAGAGGAGGGCGCCGAGGGGCGGAGGGGGCAGCCACGGTGCAGCGCGGCAGTTGCGTCCGGCTCGCGTGCGCGCGGCGCCTGGGGGGCGGGGCTGAGGCGGGCTTGTGGCACCTCCCCCGCCTCTGGCCCCGCCCCCGCAGGCCACCCGCGCGCCTCGCCCCGCCCCCTCGCCTTGCCCGCCCCGCCCCCTCGCCTTGCCCGCCCCGCCCCCCGGCGGCCGCGCTCCTTCTCCCGCCGCCAGCTAGCCTCCCGCCCGTCTCCCGCGGCCGAGAGCGGGAGAAAGTCCTGCCGGTGGGCGGCCGCGGGGCTGCGAGCGTCCGGCATCCCGGGGCCGCTCCGGCCCGGGCGGCGAGGGGGCCCGGCGGTCCATGCATCCGCCGCCGCCCGCCGCTGCCGCGATGGATTTCAGTCAGAACAGCCTGTTCGGCTACATGGAGGACCTGCAGGAGCTCACCATCATCGAGAGGCCGGTCCGCCGGAGCCTCAAGGTGCGCCCCGGGGAGGAGGAACTGCCCGCAGGGAGCCTGGCGACTGGCCCGGGCCCCGGCCCCGTCCCGTCCCCTTCTTCCCGAGGCGGCCCGGGACCCTCTCGGAGTCGGGCTGGACCCTCAGTCCTCCTCCGGTCGCCGTGTCACCCTAAACCGGCCCCTGCCGGCGCCCCTGCTTCGACACAGCTTCGGTTCTCCCAGCTCGGACCCCCTCCCCGAGGGACTGACCCCTCGGACGCCCCGGGCTCCCCCAGTCCCCCGGCCCAGCCCGGCCCGTGCGCCTTCCCCAACCCGCCCCCAGGAACGGACGGTCCAGCGTCGTCCCCCAAGCCGCTCCTCCCGGACGGCCGTGGCCCCTCTTCCTTCCGAGCTGCGGGAGCTGCCCCTCGAGGCCGCCGCCGCCTTGTCCCCTCCTGAGTGCCCCCCCACCGGACCCCGTCCCACTCCTCAGTCAACACAGATCCGCCCCTCCTCCCGGAGACACGCCGGATCCCACTTTCCCCTTCCTCTATCCGAGCAAGCTCGGGTGCCTCTGCCCCCTAGTCGGCCAGGCCTCCCTTCACCTCCCACCCAGCGCCCAGGCTACCGTCGTCCCGCTACGGATCTTCAAAGCCCTCTCGACCCCTCGCCCCCATCCTGAGCCACCACACGTCCTTTCTTCCCAGCCCCTCCAAGACTCCACCTGGGACCCTGATCCCCACTCCCCGCCTTGAGGGCGTCAACCTTCAGTTCGCTCCCCCACCCCGCAGAGTCATCTTCGTCCCAGCTTCCAGCCCTCACTGCCCGTAAACCTACTTTAGGGACCACCCCCTCCCCCAGCCGTCCTCTCAAAAGCTCGGTTGAGCTCTTCTCACTCCCACCTGCCGCAATATCGCGAATCTTTGATTTCCTTCCAGCCCTAGAGTTTATTCCCTTCCCTTCCCCCACTCCACATTTCGTCTTTTTCATTCTCTCTCGGCTGCAGTTTGCCTCCATCCCCCTTGTAGCATTTCCTGGGGTGGAAAATGCTGGAGAAACAGCTTTGGGGTATTAAGAGATTTAAAAGTACGTATGTATTTTATATATGCATATAAAATCGAGTTCGGCAATGTTATGAAGCCACACTGTAATTTTCAAGCTAGAATAATTTAAAAAAGAAAAAAAACAAAAACAAAAAAACTCCACCACCCCAACCCAACAATTCGAGACGGAGACCTCTGTGGTTGAGGTCGGCACCTGGAGTCCTCAGACTCTTGATTAGTTTTCAATGATAACTGCTTAATTGCGAAACTTTTTCATTAGTCTCTACTTATATGGGGTTCCCGGAGGGTCACTGGGGGGCAAGACTAATCCACGTTTGTGTGCATAATTTGTATTTTACACTTGACAGACACCAGAAGAAATAGAAAGATTGACAGTTGATGAAGACCTCAGTGATATTGAAAGGGCTGTTTATCTGCTCAGGTATTGCTCGAAGTCTTTCTGTGAATTTGTTGCTCGTTCCCTGTGGCACAGCATGGATGAACGCGTTGTGAAATGTCGTTACGGTTATGCTCAGATTTACCCAACCGCTTGAACGGAGTACTTTGGCACGCATAGCATTTAATTATGTTGTAAGCTAAGATTTTGGTATGGACTTACATGTTTGAGAATTGAAATCCAGTAAGACAACCAACTTAAAGAATATTTCTTGGAGGAGGAGGAACAGAACAGCTTAAGGACTTGAATTGGATCTCCTTCTTTTTTTATTTTCCAGCTTTGGTCGTTCTCCCATAGATCCAGTAAGTTTGGATGAGACTTAAAGAATGTCCAGTGATTAATTTTAAGTTAATAATAGAGTATGAACTTACATGCTATTTACTATATAGAAAAAACTCCACACAAATAGAGTAGCTCAATTTGTTGCTCAGGGTATCCTGTTTATATTACTTTTGCTATGTAAGCCTTGTAATTTTGTCTGAAAGATTTTAAAATTTAATTGAGCCTACTCTCATTTAAGTTTAATCTTGCAAGCTCTGCAGAATTGCTTAATGCAAGTGATTATTGCAAATATTTATAAAATTTCTCTCAACTAAAAAAACTTTAGATTTAACTTCTTAAAAGCTAATGCAGGGAACATTAATGAACTTATCTGTGAAAATATTTCCAAAGCAGAAATTTTCCCAAGGTATTTTGTATATATTTGTTTTAAAATTTCTCTTTAACTTACAGCCACATGTTTTCCCCTTTGGCAAATTAGTTTTCCCTTTTGTTTTTTAGAACAGATTTTGAAAACTAGTGTTATTTACCTCCTGAGATATTTATCATCCTTGTTTCCTTAGCTTAGGTCAGCTTTGCCAGTTTCAAGTGCTGACAAGTTTCTTGTTCTCCTTTCTAATTTATAGGTCATGCTTCTAGTTCCATGTTATTCAGTGGAGGATCCTGTAAAAAATTAAAAATCCCTCCCCATGACTTCCAGTCTCTTAGTTATTTTTTAGCTTATTCATGGCCTCTTGGGTTTCTGTTCTTAGTTTAGTCAGAATTGTAGCATGCTTGTAATTTAGACCATTCTCATAATTCTATCACTTGAAAATGTTTCTGGGAATTAGACCTTATGTTGGTGTTATTTCCCCTCCTTTGGTGATCTTTGGTAGCATGGTGTCCTTATTTCTCCCTATTAATTTAAAAGAAAACTTTTATTTATGTATGGATTAACAGTAATGTATTTTTGATGTTTACATAGAGAATAATTCAGTGTTTAATCTTTTTTGATACTTTATTATATTTGAAGTACTCTATTCCTTAGTAATTAACATGTCCAATACAGTGAAAAGTAGTTGTAAACTTCTGCCTTTTCCCCCAGTTCTTTTGTTGGGAGTAGGTAGACAATTGATGAACGTTTGGATAAGTTTCTTTTAACATACAGCAGTTAATGATTTGTAAAAAGTTCCTACTGGATACTCCTGCTGAAGTCTCTTCTTTTGCATAAACTCTGGCTTACTATTAGGAAATGGAGAGTCTTGCTCTGCTTACTTGTGACAGCAGATACCTTATTCTAGATATCAGTGACAAGGCTTCTTTTTTAGGACAGTGTACTTGTTTTCTATTTTGCTTTTATTGTTTGTTAGTGAACCGGGTCATCTAAGTTGTCTGTATTTCTCAGACACAGAACACAAGTTTCTTCCAGTTCTGGAATTTACAAAGCCTTTCAGAGACAGATGGGTCCTCCCCTTAGATGAGAATTTTAAAAGAGATCTGATATCTCCTTTAGTTTCTCGGGGCTCATCTACCTTGAAGGAGTTTTGCAAGGTGACTCAGAAGGCGAACACTAGTTTGGTTGTGTATGGGTTCTCTAGCGGAGTTCTTCTTTGTATTCTTACCATCTCACCACCTCCTAGGGGAAACTGGGATTTCACCTTTAGGCCAGCTTCTGAAGGGATAACAGCACACTGCCTGAAAGGTTCTTTCTTCCTTGGGATTCCGGGGAAGGTATGGGATTGTCTTATAGATGAGTTCCAAACTTTGCCTCTGTTACAGCCTCTTCTGCTCTCTTGTATTGAGCCTTTTATTTTAAATGTACTTTGTTCCTTTTTTTCTTTCATTGTACTTCCCAATGCTATAGAACCTCATACTGAGATCTGTTTTTTTTTTTTTTAAGATTTTATTTGCTTATTTGAGAGAGCCGGGGGGGGGGGTGGGGGGAAGGGAGAAAGAGAGGGGGAGGAACAGAGGGAGAGGGAGAGGGACAAGAGACTCTGTGCTGAGCATGGGGCACTGGAGCCTGTGGGGTTAAATCCCAGGACCCTGAGATCATGACCTCAGCCGAAATCAAGAGTCAGATGTCAACCCACTGAGCCACCCAGGTGCCCCCTGGTTTTTTTTTCTTTGATTTTCAGATTGATTTTGAGTGCTTTGCCTTTTCCTTTGTATTAGATATTTAATATCCAGATTTTTTTCCCCCTTTGAATGTCGGATTTGTCTCTTTAGTTTTCTTACTTTGTATAATAAAACTCTTTTGGAATCTTAGGTTAAATTAGACTTCAGGCAAATGTGTTTGCATCACACATGTTTTGTATCAGTGGAGTGGAGGTTCTGATAGCATTTAAAGTGAATCTAATATATAAAACATTATCTGTAGAGTACTGTCATCCAATGAAAAACAAATTACACAGTTCATTCTCTCACTCTTAAAATATGGCAGATCAATTTTTAATGCAGTTTTCATGATTAAGCTTAGAACATCACAGTATTTGAAGACATGACACAGATGAATTTGTGGTTTTGCATAAATACGATGCTGATACATCCATATCTGTGGCATTTAGTGATGAAGCAAAACAGCTTTCCTAATAGTCACAGCTTGTGGCTTCATCAAAATCCTATCGCATCATCTTTTTCCTATTCTCTGTTGTCTTTGTGATTTTGGCATATATTTTAGGAATGTATTTAAAATATGTGAATAATTTTGTTAGAGAAGAGCCCTAAGTTTGTGTACTGTGCTTTCATTAGGTAAGTCTTTACTTAGATATTTCTGATTGCCTACCAGATAAATTCCAGACCCTCAAACTTGGCCTAAGGGACTCCATCTTAGCTGTGCAGTGTGATGTTCCCCCAGGCCCTCAACTTTTTTTTTTTTAATGGCTTGATTGATCTGTAGTTCATTTGCCATACACTTCACCCATTTAAAGTGTGCAGTCCAGTGGATTTTAGTATATTCACAGTTGTGCAACCATCGCCACGATCAATTTTAGAACATTTTCATCATCCTCCAAAGAAACCCTGTACCTATAAGCAGTCACTCCTTACTTCTTTCTACCACATCCAGCCTTTGCGAATCACTAGTCTACTTCCTGTCTCTATGGATTTGTCTATTCTCTGGACATTTCATGTAAATGAAATTATACAGCATGTGGCCTTTTGTGACTGACTGCTTTCATTTAGCGTAATGTTTTCAAAGTTCATCCGTGTTGTAGCATGTGTCAGTGCTTTCTATTGTTGAGTAGTATTGCATTGGGTGGGTGTATCACATTTTGCTTATTCATTCATCAGTTGATGGACACTTGGGTTGTTTCCACTTAGTCCTTTACTTTTTAAAGCAGTCCTGCTGGCCTCTTCACTGTTACTCATATTCATCGTGTTCATCCTTACCTCTGCTGTTCCCTGTCCTGGAGGACCTTTCATTACACCTATTCAACACTTTCCATCTCCAGGATCCAGCTGTGGTCTTGCATCTTTCATAAAGCCCTTCTGAACTGCTGAAACCACATGGAGCCCAGGCTTCTCTGAGTTCCCCTATCACTTATGGAGGGCCTCACTCAAGGAGTGATTCATCACTACATTGTATTCCTTAACCTGTGTGTGTGTGTGTGTGTGCCCGTGGGAACATTTTCTTTAATTGTAAGCTCCTGGAGGGCAAGCCATCTGTTACGTTGTTGCTGTTTTGGTCTTTCTTGTTTTGTGCTGTGATAAAAATATATACCTCTTCATAAAGTGTATTATTTAATTTAAGATGATCAAAATGCCAGATGAATTAAGATACTTCTGATTTTTTTGTATTATAGGCAATAGAATCAGACAGATTTAGGTTATAGCCTATTCTAGTGTTTATTATCTGTGTGACCAGGAACACATTATTTATGGTTGTTAAGCTCCCTTTTTCCGTCTGTAAAATGGAAATAGCAATTCCTGTTTCCCAAGGTTGTATTATGGGTGGAGCCCTAACACAGAATAGGTTCCCAATTAATGTTAATTTCCTTCTGTCTCTTTCCCCTTGTCCCTACTTCCTTGTTACTTAGGTTCTCAAGGTACATTTCAAACTTTTAAAAGAGGATAACAATATTAATGTTGCCTTCCACTAATTTAGTAAAGTAACTGGCAAGTAAAGTATGTCAACTTAAATTTATAAAAGATACCTATTAACTTCCTGTGCTAATAGTATTTATCAGAAACCAGAATCTTCACAAATTATAATTAAGCATTTTTAAACTTGAGTGATAAGGTCAGCCTGTTTTACAGATTTGTATTTTCTTACCAAGTGACCTATTTTAAGCAATATTTGCTCTTAACATTATGCATGTGTTGTGTGGATTGGTTAGTGTTAACCTCACTTTTATGTTGATTGCTTTTATAGTCACTTTACACTGAATTTTTTTTAAAGAGTTATTTATTTATATTAGAGAGAGAGAGGGAACACATGAGTGTGAGCTGAGAGAGAGAGGGAACACATGAGCGTGCCTGTGCCCGGTAAGGGGCAGAGGGAGAGGGAGAGGCAGAGAATCCCAAGCAGACTCCCCGCTGAGGGCAGAGCCCAGCACAGGGCTTGATCCCAGGACCCTGAGATCGTGACCTGAGCTGAATTCAAGAGTTGGCTGGGTAACCGACTGAGCCACCCAGGTGCCGCTACGCTGTGAGTTTTAAAACACTTTGCACTTTGCCTTCCAGGGACTGTCAGGTGAAGTGCATCTTTAATTAGGAACTTTTAGCCTCTGCCCCTTACCCCCTTTTTTTAAGAAGTAAGTGTTCCCCCTGGTGATGTCACAGAGGGAGATTTCTGCAGCCAAATCTGGAAATGAACAAAAGTGCTTTAAACTGTGGCTACTGCTAATCACTTCTGGAGACCCTTGCATTCAAGACTAGAACAGGAAGGACAGCAGTAAAATAGTGGGGAAGAACTTCAGTGATAAGCTTGGCTACCTGGCTAGGTTTCGATTGTTTTGTCTTTAAAAATACCTTTCGTATTTGCTATGCAAATGTGAAAAGCTGTGTGAAAAACTCCTTTGTATGACCTTATTTCTAAGATCTCTATATCCCCATATTTCTTTTATTTTCACTATTGTCTTGATTTCTTTTTTTGATGCCTCTGCCTTTTAATACTGTTTTAGTAAAGCGGGTATATAAGGGATGTGTGTGAGTGTGTGTGTATGTATGTGTGAGAGAGAGAGACTGTGTGTGTTGGGGGGGGCGCTTGAGTGTCTAGTATCTCTTTACCCAGTTTTCTTGAGTGATGTACAGAAGAACCTTTTAAATCCCTCACAGGTGGGATGGATAGTTGGTTAGTTAATCCCAAAAAATTGGTCAGCATGGGGAATCATAAGAATGATACCTACATTCAACATTTTATTTTAGTGTAAAAAAATACGTAGAGTTTGCCAGTCTTTGCTGTAGGTCCACTGCCTTTTCTTTGAGTATAGGTCTGTTGATTACAGTTCAGGATCTGCTTTCTTGCATCGATTACCCCCATTATGCACTTAAAATGTCAAGTTTACATTTCTTTAAAGCTGGGTGAGAATTTGAAGATGGCTTAGAAGTATTCAGAAAGCATGGTCCTACAGTTTTGTGATTTTCTACTCATCTTTTGCAAGTTGTCTCGTTCTTCCTATTTCAATAGCAATTTTCTTTGGTAAGTTTTGACTGTTTTCTTTGACTGTTTCTAAAACTTTCAATTTAGTTTTCATAGAAATGACTCTCTTTTTGCATCATATGCTTCTGCAGTATTTAATTAAATTACGTAATTGCAGTAGCCAGTGAAACTGGGATAAACTGGTCTGCAGCTGACTCTTGGTTAAAAATCCCCTAGAGCAGAAGCTTGTGAGCATTCTAGAAAGTAGCCTCTTAGCTATGAGCATTCAGCCTGCCTTTGGCAAGGAAGTAGAGAGTGCTGTTCGGTTGCAAGAGTCTTTTAACACCATGTAGAGAGAGATACTATCCTTTTTCAAAGTATGTACTATGATGACCTTTCTTCGTCTTTGGTTACCCATGGTATCTCTCTCTTGTTTCTGCATTGAGTTTGGCCCATGCTCTGCTCTGTTATTCCTTTACTTCTGTATACTAAAAAAAAAAAAAATTAATGAATTAGGAATCTCAGTTAAAGAGGTCCTTTCCTTTCCTTTCTTTCCGTTAGAGGTGGCGGGGGGCGGGGGTGGGGGAAAGGTGGAGGAGCAGAGCAAGAGGGAGAGAATCTTAATCAGTCTTCATGCCCAGCGCGGGGCTCAATCTCACAACCCTGAGATTATGACCTGAGTCGAAATCAGGAGCCGGATGCTTAACTGACTGAGCCACTTAGGCGCCCCAAAGTGGTACTTTCATAGGCATATTTTTTTTTGTTTCTTAAAACAAGCTTTTTGAACATCTGCAGAAATGTGCACAAATGCTAAATATATAGCTTGTTGAATTTTCATGAGTGAACACACCCATGTAATCAGCACACAGATTAAGAAATAGAACACAATCTACTGTATTAGCCTAGTACCTCCCTTTTACCCTGTCCAGTTCCTCCACCATCCTGACTTTTAACATCATAGATTAGTTTGCCTGATTTTGAACTTTGTATAGCAGGAACCATGGAATGTACTGTTTTGTGCTTAGCTCTTACTGAACCTTTTCAAAAAGAGATTTGTCCCTATTGTTGCATGGAGAAATAGATTGTTCACTTTTATTGCTGTATAGTATTCCATTATAAGTCACAATTTAATTATTCATTTTACTGTTGATGGACATTTGGCTTGTTTCCAGTTTTTTGCTATTATGAATAGTGCTGCTAGGAACATTCATGTACAGGTCTTTTGGTGAATATGTATGCATAGGTATGCATTTCTTTTAGTTATCTTCATAGAAGTAGAATTATTGGTCATTGGTATCTACATATGTCCAGCTTAAAAGATATGGCTAAACAATTTTCCACATTGTGCCAATTTAAACTTCTATCAGCAGTGTATGAGTGGCCCAACCCTTATTTTTAAGGAAAGAAAGTGACAAACTTTCTAGTATGTAAATTTCCTAGCATATTGATAACGAACTGCCTACTAATAGCCTGAAGAGGTTTCTGTTTTCCTGTGCCTGATTTACTTACACCATTGAACATTTTTCTTTTCCTACAAGGATGTTCCCTATAAGAGGCCCCATTTAAGAAAATGCCCAAATTATCATCCTCTGTGAAGGTGATGCTTGAATGACTTGAACTAGGGAGCGCCTCCATTTTCATGTTTTAGAATAGAGGACTAGTGCTTCACATATAAAGAGGAGTGTATAATGGATTCTAGCTGTATATCTTACATTATTGCTCAGGCCAAATTACTTAAGTCCTTGGCAAACCTTGAATACCCTGTTTTGGAAAAGTACTAGGTCACTGACTGTAAGGGGTTTGGTGATTATTTCCACCTCCTTTTCCTTGCTTTTTGTTACGAGCTTTAACAATGGCATTGGCTTCTTTTTTCCTATTTACTGAAGCTTCAGAAGGCTCTCTCTGTGACATCAGTAGAAAGCAGAATGCTCTCATGGAATCTGTAGGAAAAGCTTAACAAAAGAGTAAACTATTTTCATCAATGTAAAAGTGACCCATATCATGTCATTGGAAAGATCTGGAGCTTACTAACATGATGCAATTATGAGAGATTTGGGCAGTTTTTATCTTGTTAAGTATAGTCAGAGATATTAATAATGGAAAGGATTTGTAATGCAACTAATAGTTACTTCAGAATAAATCTTATGGGTTTAAGTTAAACGGTACAGAATATTTATTGAGTACTTGTATGTGTTAGGGATCACCTGGGGAACAAGTGACATTATACCAGCAGATACTTGTGTTCAAGGAAGTAAGGAAGCAAAAGCATTTTTCTTCGAGCTCAGTAGAATAGAGTTCATCCCCAGTTAACAAGTATGTTGGGTGTTGAGAAGGCAGGACATTGTGTCAGAAATACTTTATATTAAGACAAGCCCAGATTTATTCTTAGAGGCTGGGGCTCACTCATTTACTTACTGAGAGACCTTGGGTAAGTTGCTTAGCTTCTCTGAGTTCAAGCCTCCTATTCTAAAATGGCAATAATAATATCTATACTATAGGACTGTAAGATTGGAGGAGATGTATATAGAAAGCATAGTGCTTGGTGCAGAGTTGTGTTTAGGAAAGGATAGTTGTTATTGGTCTTTTTATTTTTTATTTAAATTCAATTAATTAACATATAATGTATTATTTGTTTCAGGGTTTATTGGTCTTTTTAATCACCTGTTTGCAATTCAGAACATATTTTATAGGTGTATATATAGAATGTATGGGAAAATTCCCATCCGGAAACTTCCTGTAGTTGTAAAGTTTTCTCTCCAGATGGTGCCCCTTTGCAATTAATCTTCCACTGTGACCCTAGGCAACCAGTGATCTGCTTTTTGTCACTATAGATTGGTTTTTCCTGTTTTAGAATGTAGACATATGTTTTCATATCTCTTGGATGAATGCCTAAAAATAGAATGCTGGGTTATGTGATGAATATATATGTTTTTCATTTTTTGTAGTTTTATTGAGGTATAATTGATATTCAGTAAACTGCATTTAATTGTATGATTTGATGAATTTTGACATATGTATATATGAATTTTGACATACATACATATATGTATACACACCCACACCCCCCCCACACACCCATAAAGCTATCATCACAAGATAATGAACATATCCATCACTCCCAAAAGTAACTTTGTGTCCCTTTTTAATATCCTCTCTCTTTCCTCTGATCTCCCATCTAGGCAATCACTGATCTAATTTCTGTCACTATAGATTAGTTTGCAATTTCTAGAATTTTATAGGAATAAATTGGAATATCTACTATTTTGTCTGGCATCTTTTACTCAACTTAACTATTATGAGGTTCATGTATAATGCTGCATGCATCAATAGTTTATTTCTGTTTGGTACTGATAATTATTCCATTTTAAGGATATAACATATTTTGCTTATTCATTTATCTGCCAATAGGCATTTGGGTAATTTCCAGTTTTTGGCTACTACAGACTTAAGTGGCTATAAATATTCATGTACAAATCTTTGGTGGACACATGCTTTCTTCCTTCTCTGGTATACAACTAAGTGCAATGGCTGGGTCACGTAGTAGATGTATATTTATGTTTTTAAGAAACTGATAAACTGTTTCCAAAGTGAACTTGTAATTTTACATTTCCAGGCAGTGTATGAGAGCTTGAGTTGTTCCATATACTTGACATTTGGTATGATCAGTCTTTTTAGTTTCAAGCCATTTAATGGTGTTTCTAGTGGTCTAGTGTGATGGTGTTTCATTGTATTTGTAATTTGGATTTCTCAAATGATCAGTGGCCATTGAGCATCTTTACACGTGTTTATAAGCCAGCCATATTTCTTGTTTAGGGAAGTATCTGTTCAAAGCTTTTGCCCTTTGGTTGGATATATGTTTTAAAGATATTTTCTCCCAGTCTGTGGCTTTTTAATTTTTATAAAAGTATTTTTCAGAGAGCAAAGGGTATTTGCTTTGTTGTGGTCTAATTTTGATGAGGTCTAATTTACTGATTTTTTTCCTTTATAATTAGTACTTTTTGTGTTATATTTAAGAGATTTTTGTCAACTTCTAGGTCATTAAGATTTTTTTTCCTTTGTTTTCTTTTAGCAGTTTTAAGGTGTTAGCTCTTAATTTTAGGTCTCTGATCCATTTCCAGGCAAATGTTGCATATGATGAAGGTAAGGTTTGAGGTTAATTTTTTTGCACATGGCTGCAACGTGCAATAGGAAGGACCAATTTGCGAGGGTAAAAATCAGGGGACGTGGCGTTTGTGTCTGTGATCACATTCAAGTCAAGTTCTTCAGGCACCGTTCCCCCTCTCTTCCTTCCATATAGTACAATGGGTTGAACCTGATAGAATTTAAGGTTCCATCTTGCTTCAGAAGCAGGGTATCCTCAATTTTAAGATAAAAGAGATGTTGAATCCCCGTTTATTATTTCATCCACTAGGTGGTGCTAATGGTCATCCTTGTAGGGCAGAACGTCCTTGGAGAGGTGAAGAGTTTCACAGCTTTTTAAAAAAATTGTCATTTGTAATGTAAATAGTCATAATTCAGGAAGTGCTTGTGTTTCATTAAGGATTGGATGCAATAACATTATGATTAAAGAAAAACTACCGTTCATTTTGCTGAACTAAAAAATACCAGAAAATATTTTTTCTTTAAGGAGTTACGCACATTGTAGATTTGGTTTGAATACGTTTTGGGCAGAATGAGAGTTATATGGCTAGCATAAAAATATTTACATGTTCGTGCATGAAAAATCAGACTGAGAAGTCTGACTGGCTTAGAATTGTCATATACATTTTCTTGGTAATAAGTTTATAAACTGTATTTGCTTAGAAATTCTCTTGGTAATAAAATTAAACTATATTTGCCTGAAAAATAAGTAGTCTTGAAGAGGGAATGGATTCACAAAAGTACAGCCTGGGCTTGTGGGGGAGAGGACACCTCTCCTCGCAGCTCTGATAATGGTGGGGAGGAAAGGGGATGGTTTATACACGGGGCTGGTGTTTATCTGTACCTCACATAATTTTCCAGTTACTTGGGGGATTTTCCGAGATATCTTTCTGTTATTGGTTCTGGTTTAATTCTGTAATGGTCACAGGACATTACTTGACTTTGCTTGACCTCAGTTCTTTTAAATTTGCTGAGGTTTGTTTTATGGCCCAGAACATGGTTGATTTTGGTGAATATTCCATGTGTACTTGAAAAGCATTGTGCATTCTGTTGTTGGGTATAATGTTCTATAAATGTGAATTAGGTCATGTGGGTTGATGGTATTTTTCAGGTCTTCCATATCTCTTATTTTCTATCTACTTATTCTACCGATTACAAAGACTGGAGTATTGAAGTCTCTAACTATAAACGCAGATTTGTCTACTTTCAAATCTGTCAGTTTTAATAGTAGTTCAGGTATTTTGATTTCTGTATTTAGGTACATACACAGTTAGGATTGTTAAGTTTTCTTGGTGATTAACTCCCTTATAGTTACATAATATTTGTTTTTATCCTTAGAAATATTCTTTGTTTTGAAGGATACTTTATTTGATATTAATATACTCACTCCAGTATTTGTTTGGTCAGTGTTTACATAGTATATCTTTTTCTGACCTTTGCTTTTTTAAAATTTAATTTTTAAATTTTATTTATTTATTTGAGAGAGAGAGAGCCCAGAAGGAGAGGGAGAAGCAGATTACCCGCTGAGCGGAGAGCCTGACACGGGGCACGATCCCAGGACCCTGAGATCATGACCTGAGCTGAAGGCAGATGCTTAACTGACTAGCCACCCAGGCACCCCTGACATTTTGCTTTTTTTAAAAAAGATAATTTTTGAGGGAATTATTTTAGGCTTCCAGAAAAATCACAAAAATAGTTCAGAGAGTTCCCATATAACTTTCACCAGCTTTCTCTAAAGCTAATATCTTACATAACCTTGGTACTTTTGTCAAAACTAAGAAATTAACATTGGTACATGACTATTAACTGAACTATAGACTATTTGGATTTTATTAGTTTTTTTTCACTAATGTTCTTTTCCTCCAGGATACCACATTGCATATCTCCTTAGTCTCCTCTTGGCTGCGATGCTTTTGTAGACTTCCCTTGCCTTTCAATATCTTGATAGTTTTGAAGAGTACTGATAAGCTATTCTGTAGAATGACTCTCAAGTTGTATTTGTCTAATGTTTTTCTCTTTATTAGATTGGGGTTACGGGCTTTTGGGAAGAATCCACAGAGGTGAAATGCCTTTCTCATCCCATCATTTCAGGGGTTTACATGCTATCAGCACGATTTATCACTGGTGCTGATAATCTTGATTACTTGGTTAAAGTAGTATCTGCCAGGTTCCTCCCCTGTAGGAGTGGTGAGAGAGGACCTCCCTTGTTTCTGATCTTAGGGGGAAGGCATTCAGTCTCTCACGATTAAATATGATGTAAGTATTCTTAATTTGCTGACAGTTTTTATTATGAATGGGTGGTGAATCTTGTAAATATTATTTATCTGAATCTATTGATACGGTGTATGGCTTTTCTAACTTAGTTTTTTTAATATGCTGAATTACATTGATCAATTTTCAAATGATGAACCAGCCTTGCATTCTTGGGATGAAATCTACTTGGTCATGATATATGAGTCTTTTTTCAATGTTTCTGGGCTCTGTTTGCTAGTATAGTTTTGAGGATTTTTGCATCTAATGTGATGAAAGATATTGATCCTATAGTTTTCTTATAATATCGTTGCCTACTTTTGGTTTTAGGAGGATGCTCATGAAATGACTTGGGAAGTGGTTTCCTATTTTCTGGAAGAGGTTGTGTAGAATTGGTATTATTTCTCCCTTAAATGTTTAAAAAAATTTTTTAAGTAATCTCTACCCCCAACATGGGGCTTGAACTCATAACCCTGAGATCGAGAGTCACATGCTCCATCGGCTGAGCCAGCCAGGTGCCCCATATTTCTTCTTTAAATGTTAGGTAGAATTCACCAATGAAACCATCTGGGCCTGGGATTATCTTTTTTGGAAGGGTTTTTAACTAAAAATTCAATTATTTAATAGATATAGTGCTCTGTGGGTTGTCTGTTTCTTTTTGAGTGGGTTTTGGTAGTTTTTGTCTTTCAAGTACTTAACTGTATTGCATCTAAGCTACTGAATTTATGGGCATTGAATTAGACTATGCTAGTATTCCCTTTTAATGTTTGTGGGATCTGTACTGATGTCCCCTCTTTGATGGCCGATACTGGTAATTTGTGTTTTCTCACTTTTTTTCTTGTTTGCATTTGGGGTTTATCAATTTGTTGATCTTTTAAAAGAACCAGCTTTTGGTTTCATTTTTCTTTAATGTTTTTCGGTATTGTAATGTTTTCTGTATCAATTTCATTGATTTTTATTCTGTATTTAATATTTCCTTCATTCTGCTTACTTTGCATTTAGTTTTCCCTTCTTTAATTTCTTAAGGTGGAATCCTAGTTTATTGATTTTAGATCTTTTATTTTAGTACATGCATTTTAATGCTATGTATTTCCCTCTAGGCATTGCTTTAACTGCATTCCACAAATTTTGATGTTTTGTGTCTTGTCATTTAGTTGAAATAAAAATTCTTTCTGGGGCACCTGAAAGGTGGCTCAGTTGGTTAAGCTTCCATGTCCAACTCTTGATTTCAGCTCAGGTCTTGATCTCAGGGTGCTGAGATCAAGTCCTGGTCTTGGGCTCTAAGCCCAGCCAGGAGTCTGCTTGAGATTCTCCCCTTCCCTTTGCTCCTCCCCGCTCATTCATGTGGGCATGTGCACACTCTCTCTCTTTAAATAAAGGCTTTTTTTTTTTTAAAAAAAAAACAACAACAACCAAACTTTCTTTCAAGACTTCTTTGACTCATGAGTCACTGAGAAGTGTATTGTTTAATTTCCAAATATTGGGGGATTTTCCAAGTGTCTTTTTGTTACTGATTTCTTGTTGCGTTCCATTACAGTTTGAGAATGTACTTTCCCTGATTTCTGTGACTACCTCTTCCTTCCCCATAACTGCTTTGATTTAATTTCTTACTATTCCCTTCTTTGTTTGATGTGTACTCTAACCATCTTTGCTACTCATTAAATATACCAGGTGTACACCTACCTCGGATTTTGCACTTGTGTTCCTTCTGCTTTTAGTATGTTTTCCTCAGATATCTGCATTGCTAGGTCTATTATTTCCTTCACATCTTTACTCATATGTGAGTTGCTTGTTTATCTCAGATAAATGGCACCGTCATCTACTTCATGTCACAGGTTAAAGACCTGTGAGTATTCTCAATCTTTCCTGTTCCTCATCTCTGATATTTAAGCAGATTAAATCTTTCTTTTACAAAATAGGAATGTTCACAAGGTTTCTGTAGTTTTCTGATATAGGCATTAAAAAACTCCCACATTTCTTTATTCAAGGTGGTTTTTAAATACTGGATTGGCAGAAACCTGCTGAAGGGTCAGAATTCCAGTGTTTTATCATTTCTTTTGGTACACTAGTGGGTAAATAGATGTGGCCTCTTTTTTTCTTCTTCAGGAAAAATTTTCTTAATGTTCCAAAACAGCATATATTTTATTAGCTCTAGTTTCTTATTTATTATACAGGAATCTACATATGTTTATATATATATATATTTACATATATATGATTAGTTGACACTAATTTTGTTTTTTTTTTATTAGGCAGTGAGAGCTATAAAACTTCTGTTTTTCTTCTAATCCTTGTTGCTAAGAGACAGAGCACAGCCACTAACCAGCTGTGTGACCTTGGGAACATCATTTAGCATCTCTATTCTGTTAGTAAAGTGAGGGATATGTACTTAGTCATGCTGTTAAGACCCTTTCTTGCACTATGACTGTACACTTAATTCAGCGTTCACTGCAGTTATCAGCTTACCTTCATTTCTCTATTCTTTCAAAAATATTTACTTATTTGTAGTTTAAAAAAAGCTCAGGATAGGGGCACCTGGGTGGCTCAGGCATTTAAGCATCGGACTCTTGGTTTCGGCTCAGGTCATGATTTCAGGGTCCTCAGATGGAGCCCCCGCTTGGCACTCTGCACTGAGTCTGCTTGTCCCTCTCCCTCTGCTGTTCCCCCCACCCCCAACTCTCTCTCTCTTTAAATCTTTAAAAAACAAAAAAGCTCAGGGCATACCAATCAACTCTGATTCTTTTGCCTCGTATTTAAAAAAAATATTAAAGTGTTCAATATTTTGCATGTTTAAGTGGGTGCTTTTTTAAATCCTTTTGTGCAGGTAGAGATATAAATAAGAATAGAATGACTTGTTATTTCATCAAATCATTATTTTGTAGTAAAAATCATTACATATTGTGATTTAAAAAGTCCATTTACCGCTTAGTGTCTTTATGATTTCCACATAAGTAGCACATGGACCTAGTCTTATGGACAACATATTAAAATAATTTAGGAAGATATATATCATTTTTAACTCATAAATTTATTCATATGTATCCATATTTACTCATTGAATTACGTGTGGTATAATCAGCAATTATATTTCTTTAGACAGTATTTTTCTTTTAAAATAATTAGAGGACTGGTGATTCATATATTGCTAGAAGGAATGATAGGAATGTCTAAAATAATTCTTTAAGGGGCAGCAAGGATAAAATTGACTGTGTTTCTCCTTTTTTTTCTTAAGATTTTATTTATTTATTTGACAGAGAGACACAGCGAGAGAGGGAATACAAGCAGGGGGAGTGGGAGAGGGAGAAGCAGGCTTCCCACTGAGCAGGGAGCCCGACGTGGGGCTCGATCCCAGGACCCTGGGATCATGACCTGAGCCAAAGGCAGATGCTTAACGACTGAGCCACCCAGGCGCCCCTCTCCTTTTTTTTTTTTTTTTAAGATTTTTATTTATTTATTTGACAGAGAGAGAGAGTGAGCACAAGTAGTGGGAGCAGCAGAGGGAGAAGGAGAAGCAGGCTTCCCGCGGGGCAGGGAGCCCGATGCGTGGCTCGATCCCAGGACCCTGGGATCATGACCTGAGCTGAAGGCAGAGGCTTAACAACTGAGCCACCCAGGTGCTCCTGACTTCGTTTCTCTTAAAGAAGAAAATATATGCATGAAATTAATTAGTTAATTAATTAAGTTTTTTATTTATTTACTAATTTATTAAAATATTTTATTTATTTGAGAGAGAGGGAGAGAGAGAGAGAGCAAGCATGACTGGGGCAGAGGGAGAGGGAGAAGCAGACTCCCTGCTGAGCGGGGGTGGGGGCGGGGAGGTGTGGGTCTCTGGGATTATGACCTGAGCCAAAGGCAGATGCTTAACCGACTGAGCCACCCAGGTGCCCCAATTAATTAAAATGTTTAAAACAGATTTTATTTTTAAGTAATCTCTACACTCAAATGGGACTTGAATTTATAACCCCAGGATTAAGAGTCACATGTTTCACTGACTGAGCCAGCTGGGCCCCCCTGAAATTAATTTAATAGTTATTTTTAGAACTCATAAGAAATACTATAGAACCAATAGTTTTGTTGTTTTATTTAAATTAGATTCTTGCTTTATGGAGGTACTGTCCTGACCCTGACAGTAATTACCTGGTTGACTTGAACAACTTCTATAGTCTTTATAGATGTTGGTTTCTTCATTGTCACAATGTGAGGAGGTGAATTATGGATTTAGAAATTATGCCTTGGAGATGATCACTGCTTTAGGCCCTCTTCAACACACTCCGTTCTATCCTAGCATTAGCATTAGAGAAAAGGAGCCATTTCAGGCAGATTTTGCATATTGATTTGGGGTTGACCGATGAGCTTTTACATTTTATGATTGATTTGTTTGTGTTACATTTCTTCTGGTTTGGTACTTCATTTGCAGTAATATCAGTCAAGCAGACAGGAACCACTGTATGTTGTTTGGGACTCTCTTTCTGGGTCATATTATCCACCCCTAGATTTCAGTGATTATCTCTATGACATACTTTCCAAATTTGTGACTATAACCTTGGGTTTTTCTTGTGAGCTTTGGGCCGGGTCTGCCTGCTGGGTGTCTCCACTAGGACGTCTCTACCCGAGCGCCTTGCTGGCCTTTCAAATGTATGTGCCCCAAACTGAATTCATCACTTTTTTACCTAAACGTGCCTTCACTTGTCATTGGAGCCTGACCTTTCAAATCATCCTGGAGGGACATCTGGGAATGATCTTGTACTCTTCCTTTTTCCCTCAGTAATTGGTTTTATATCAAGTCCTATTGATTTAATTTCTGCAAGAAGCCATTTCTTCTTTTTCACTCTAATTCAGATACACAGAATGAGAGTGCTTTGTTTTTATTGTCTTCTTTCTACTTTCAGAGCACAGTGACTGGCAAATCATAAGTGTTCAGTACACCATTATAAAATGATTGCATGAATCCCATCTGGCGTGGAACCTTTGAACACATTGTTCCTTCGACTCTTTCTTTTCACCCATTCCTACTCATTTTCAGGTCTCAACTCTTCAAGGAAGCCCTCCCTTGGCCTCTCAATTAAGTGATGTTCTCAAATGTACGGTTCCTTGATAGGTCTTTGCACACTTGAGATGATTTCATTGATTGTCATTTAATACTTGTCTTCTCTGACTGTGAAGCTCTAATAAGGCAAGGGCTGTGTCTGTTCTACCCTCATATCCCGGCCAGGGCTTAGTTCACTGCCCAGTCTATAATAAGCACTTACTCAGTCCTTGCTGTCTGACAAGGTCTGTGGCTAGGCATAAAGCATCATTAGATTATGTTGGAGAATCCAGAACCAGTGCCTGGCACCAGCAGGTCCTGATTAAGTACTTCCTGACTAATTGAACATATCAGTCCTCCTGTGTTCTATAGGTTAAGCAATCAGGTCTCTTCCCCTTCCTGTGAGAGCAATATATCATTTTTTCTTCCTGTAGATAACCAGGGATTTGGCCTGCTTTTATCTCTCTCTTTTTTTTTTTTTTACTCTTCTGTTTTCCCTCCTGGGTTCCTCTCTTACTGGGTTGGCAGCTCCGTAAACTGAATCTTTCTTAGCTATCCTTTCTCCCCCGCTATGTCCTGATATGTCTATATAGTCTTTAAAAGTAGTTTTAAAAAGATTTTTACTACTGTGTTAATGGAGAAGTGGAAAGATTGATTACAAAATTAATCAGAGAGACTACAGTGTTCTCCGAAATCTTCCAAGTTTGTATAGTTATTCCTGAACTTATATTTTGCATACCTTTCAACATTTCTGCTGTAGCTTATTTACGTAGGGCAGACCTTGGTAATCTTCCTTTTACTCTTTGCAGAATACTGTGGAGCAGTGATTTCCTTTTTTTTTTTACTATGACATACAAGAATTTTAAATTGTGACCTGGCATGGACACACAAGTTTGCCTGTGTGTGTATTTATATGTGTGTGTGTGTGTGTGTATATACACGCATATATATAGTATATATATGTATATATACATATATTGTACATATGTATGTAGATATATATAACAAACTACATTTTAATAATAATTATCCTTCTATGTATAATCAAATAAAAACATACCAAAGTTAGCATCAAATAGTCTTGACATAGTTAATAATTGCCCCGTAATAATTTCATTCCACACCAGGACAAGTGAAGATAATAATGCTCATCTTGTAAGCTGCTGTGAGATTTGCTGTGGGGTATGAGGGAGAAAGGGAAGGTGAAAGTAATTCCAAGATACATACGTGGAGAGCCAGAGGTAGACCCTTGTTGGTAGACCGAAGGGGAAAGGAACTCACTAGTTGATATATGAAGTTGGAGAGCCACTCAAAAGGAAATGCTGTCTGTATAACTGAGTTCAATCAAGAGAGGAGTTTGTTCGTTCGTCACAATGAACACATACCTTCTGCCTACTATGTTGATGTGGCACTGTGATAGTAAAAGATACAGAGTGGAAATTGTCAGCTAAAGAATTTATTGTAACATGAATATTACTAAATAAATCGTGTGCACATTTTTCTCTTGCAGCATTATCAACTTAGAGACATTTCTAGGCTGACAGTTTAGCCACTTCTTAGATGTGACGTTGTCCTCGGTATCGTGGCCCTAGGTTAGGTATGGGCTTAGAAGTCATAGTTGGAATTCTGGCTGGCTCTAGTCTTTAGTAGTTGGTTGGCTTTGAGTAATTTGCATTTTATTTTTCTGGGCCTCAGTTTCCTCAATTGTAAAGTAAGGATAGAAATATATTGCTCATATATTGTGAAGATTAATGTGATTATGTGAAGTGTCCTGCCTGGCACATTGTAGATCCTTAAATGTTAATTTTTCTTTTACCCTTCCTTGGTGCTATTCAAAAATGTAATATATTTCTCTATGATTCTAAGCATAATGACTAAGCAGAGTTGAATGTTTCCCTAACTATGTAAAGGTGGTACTCGGAAGATTTAACATTATTCTGGATTCGATTTTATAGTACTAACATAGGAGAATATGCCACATTTGAAAGATGACTGCTATTGTGGATTGGTATTCTGCATCTTCTGCTTTAGATTCCTGAGTCATCTTTGTCTTAAAAGGTTTTGTTTTTCTTGGAGGTTTAATTCTCTGAGCTAATCATTTAATTTATTTTGCTCCATTCATTAAAACAAACTGTTTAATAATTTACTTTGAGTAAAGAAATAATTAAATGTCAACTACGTGAAGTTGACTTTCATTGCAAACTCAAAACAAGGCCTGTACGGCATCTGCTTCATTGTTCTGCATTCAAACACGGCGTCAGCAGCTTCTGTGTTATATTTTTGAGTTTGAAATGAGAGCTGCTAGGATTAGGACCACAGACTGTGTATACACAAATCATTTGAGATCCTACATGTAGTTTAACAGTAGCAAAGCTAGAGTTCTCAGATTAATTTCTCTGGTAGTGACTGACCATGTTATGTCATCATTTTTGGATGGTATCTGTTCCTTCCCCTCTCCCTTTCCCCAGTGGTTTAAAATTAAATAAACAGTGAGGTTGGCCAGCTAGGAAAAGAGATAGGACTTTTTGCTATACAGTCAGAATTCTTAGTGTGTGCATCTGTCTTCCTCATTAGAGTTTGAGCTCTTTGAAGGTTGAAGCAAGGTACAAGGATAGAGAAAGGCAGTCTTGTCAGTCTCCAGATCTGTTCTAACATGCAGCTCTAGCCTTCTTTGTGGGAAGGGCATGGGTTTCATAAACTAGCACAGATAGCCCCATGTTTGAAGACCCAAGATAATGTTTCTGAAAGTGCTTTGGGCAATACGATATACTAAGAATTTCTGGTCCTTTTCTTGATTTACCACAAATTGATTATCATTTTATTTCCCCCCAGCATCATTGAGGACCAGCTCTTTTTGAAATCATGTTTTTAAAAGCATTACACAGCATAGTTATACAGTTTGCTCTCATAATTCTCCATAGCTTAGGAGCAGGAGTGGGATGGAAAGCACAATTGGATGGGTTTGGTATTGGCTGGGCGCAAAGGTTAGAAGAGAGGCAGTGTCGTGCCTGGGTTTTGGGGTTATACAGTCTGGGTAACTCTGAGCATTAATCTTTCTAAGCCCTAGTTAACCTTATCTATAAAATGGAGCTAATAAAAGTATCTACTCTACTTCATAAGATTGTGAGCATTAAATAATATGACTACAAGTAAGGTGCTCATTTTTTTTTTTTTAAAGATTTTATTTATTTATTTGAGAGAGAGAGAATGAGAGACAGAGAGCATGAGAGGGAGGAGGGTCAGAGGGAGAAGCAGACTCCCTGCTGAGCAGGGAGCCCGATGCGGGACTCGATCCCGGGACTCCAGGATCATGACCTGAGCCGAAGGCAGTCGCTTAACCAACTGAGCCACCCGGGCGCCCCAGTAAGGTGCTCATTTTAGCATAATGCCTGGCATGCAGTGTATTAGATATTATTTTTGTTGTTGTTGTTGTTGTCAAGGAGGAGGAGAACTGAAGAAGGAGGTGACTGGTGAGAGTGTGGTTGGAGGAACAGCCAGGCAGGTTCAGGCTGGTGAGAAAGAAAGAGGCACTAGGAGGAATATTAGAAACTGGAGAATAAGAAGGAATTGACAGGTTAGAAATGGGAGGAGGGTAAAAAAAATGGATTTAATGATAGAGAAATAGAAATATAAGAGTTTATGGCCAGTGCGTGAGATCCCAGAGTTTGAGATTCTAGAGCTAAGCATTTCCAGGTAAGGGTAAAATCCAGCATGTGACAGTGGTTGCTGATGTGGAGGCAAATTCAGTTTAAATCAACAAATATTTATGGAGCTTTTCTTACATGCGATAGATTGTGCTAAGCATTGGGGAATGTAAAATTTGGGCAAAACATCATTGGAGTAGAGGGGTCAAGAGCTAGCTGTTTGCTGGTTATCTGAATGCTGAGGTTACCCATGACAGTGGCAGGAGCTTGGGCGACAAGGAAGACCGAACCTTTATTACAGTGAGAAGTGCTTGAGCGGATTGACTTGTTTTTCATTGGTTGATGATATTATTATAAATGGGTCTTTAAAATAGGTGCCTCTCCCAATGGGAATAAAATAATTAGTAACATTAATTTAGAATTTAGAAGATAGCTGTCCTAAATTCATTTATTTATCTTGTCTTTTTTTTTCCTTCCTCTTTCCTTTTTAGCCACTAGTATACATATTAGATGATTAACCCAGTTCTTTTTAGTTTTAGAGGAATGGTTTGCTGAGTGGGCTTGTGTCCTTTTTCTTTCTCAGTGAGTATCCTAGAAAGGGAACATGTCCCAAAGAATAGCACAGCTGGGGCACAAAGGGACAATGCATTTTGTAGCCAGGATGATGGTCCCTTGTGCCTTTCAGTTGAAAGTTGTAGGTTTTGAACTCTAGGAAGCTTACTTTGTATATAAAAAAAAAGTATAATAATATCGAGTCAACATTTATTTTAAAATTACATTTACTATATCAAATAGCAATAAAGTGAATTTTATACTGTTGATTTCAACCTATGCTGACCGTTTTTGGGTTCATTACAATCAGTGATGATTGCGTAGATCCACACGTATTTGGTTTATTTACCAAACAGGAGATAGCAGCAGAGCCCACAGCACCCAGGAAATTTCCAGGCATGCAAGCGCAGTATCTCACTTTAACATCTGGCCACGTCTACTCTTGTCATTGTCTCTTTTGTCAGATGCACAATCCCTTCCCACGCTCCTCTTCCTGCTTTTCTGTAATGAGCATTTGAGCAGACTACGTGTTATTCCACCTCTGCTGTTCTTTGCCACATCACTTTGAACATTGTTATTGTGAAGAGGAACCCTGTTGCCAGGACTAACAGCAGGAGCGAACAAATGCATTCAACATCAGATGGACCTTCTGCTTCATTTGGGCAAACTGCTACTGTGCACTTGGCTCATTTCACTCATGTAGTCCTAAAAATGTGAAGAATTTTGCAGTCTCCTCTTTTTTTTCTTTTAAATTCTTTATCATAGTAGCTCTCATGGTATTGTCTCCAGACCCGCAGCATTAGGGTCACGTGGGAACTTGTTAGAAATCAGGTTCTCAGGCCTCACCAAGATCTCCCGAACCTGAATCTCTCAAAGTAGGGCCCAGTTTTAACAGGTGCTCCCGGGTGATTCTGGTACATGGTAATGTTTGAGAATCACTGCTTTAGCATATTGTGGTTACCAACCTGTAAAGGTTGGTGCACTTCCTTGAAGTCTTTGACTTAATATATTTCTGCTAAGCTCAGTGTGTAAGTTGAAAATATGAAATTGCCATTATTGTAGGTCAACAGTTATCTAATATTGGCAAAGTCATATGGTTCAGCTAATAGCTACTTTGTGCAAACCATTGTGTAAACCAACCAAAATGAGTTGTTGATATTCTTAGCTCTGGACAGCAGTCCTGTGCATTGTAGGAGGTTTAGCAGCATCCCTGGATTCTACCCCTGGATTACACCCCTGGATTACAGTAGCATCTGAAATTGTGATGATCAAAATTTCTCCAGACTTTGTCATATGTGTCCTGGTGCTTGGTGGGTAGGAGATCACTCCCATTGAGAATGATTAGCTAACCCAGTTGCTTTCCCTTCTAAGCAATAATACTCAACACATTACCCATAAAATACACATTTTTCTCCCTGAGTGGGAGAAGGGCCGGACATAAATTAACTCTAGAAATTAAATTTAGGGGTGCCTGGGTGGCTCAGTCGTTAAGCGTCTGCCTTTGGTTCAGGTCATGATCCCAGGATCCTGGGATTGAGCCCCGCATCGGGCTCCCTGCTCCGCGGGAAGCCTGCTTCTCCCTCTCCCACTCCCTCTGCTTGTGTTCTCTCTCTCGTTGTGTCTCTCTGTCAAATAAATAAAATCTTAAAATAAAAAGAAATTAAATTTAGATTTTGTGTTTGATAGAGATTATGGTGATTATAATTTAAGTTCACTTTCTTTGTATGTTTCTTCATGTCCTGTTTATGGTAAGCAATATTACCTGTAAACTATTATTTGGTTTTCTAATATTTTACTGCTGTCAAAATCTAATGGCAATCTGATTTTGTTGCTCAGTAATTTGCTGATTTTGCCAAAGGATTGTTTTTTTCTGTAAAGTCAAGTATATCTCAGTGTTGGTTATGCTAGATTGGTTTTCTCAGGTATATGGTGTGTTCTTTTAAATCTTTTTTTTTTTTTAATTTAAAGGAAGTTTTCATTTTATAACTTTTTCTTTTTTTAAACACTTCCCTTGCTTTGGATTTTTTTCTTTGAGGACTCCTATTAAAAGTAGGAGCTGGTCTTTTTTGCCTAGCTTTTATATCACTTTCTCTCAAATGTTTTTTACTTTCTCCCAAATCTTTTCAATCTTTTTTATTTAAAAATTATCTTTCTTTTTCTTTTTCTTTTTGATTCACCTTTTATTTTTCTTAAGGCATTATCTATTGCATTCATTCACCCTTGTGTTCTTTCTAGTTTTTAGTTTTTTGAAATATTTTCTTCATTTCTTTCCTGAATTCTATCACCTTATTTCTGAGTTTTCATAATTATCATTGATGGGGTTTTAAATTCCTACATCTTATTCTTTCTTTTCTTTTCTTTTCTTTCTTTCTTTCTTTCTTTCTTTCTTTCTTTCTTTCTTTCTTTCTTTCTTTCTTTCTTTCTTTCTTTCCTTTCTTCCTTTCTTCCTTTCTTTCTTTCTTCCTTTCTCTCTCTCTCTCTCTCTCTCTCTCTCTCTCTCTTTTGCTTGTGGAGAAATAGTAATTATAGTTAGCTGTTTTGTGGGCATGGTTGTCTTTCATTGTCTTTAGGGCTATTAGTCCACTCTTTATTCTCTTTTTCTTTTGGTAGCTATGTATGGAATTACATCATGGTCCTTCTGTGTTTCTCCTTTTTACGTGAAACTTTGAGTTAATTTTTTGTATGTGGCTTCAGGTTGGGGAAGGATTCATTATGTTTTGCATATGGCTGTCCATTTGTTTCAGCCCCATTTGTTGCCAAGATGATCGTTTCCTCATTGAATTATCTTGTCACCTGTGTCAAAAATCAACCATGTATTTATGTTTGAGTCTGTTTCCTGGACACTTGATTCTTTTTCTTTGATCTACAGAACTATCTTTATGCTGGTGCCACACTTTTTTATTGTAGCTTTATAATAAGTTGTGAAATAAGGTAATATTTGCTCTACTATAACCTTGTTTGTATTCAAGTTTGTTTTGGCTATTCGAGATCTTTTGCCTTTCCATGTAAGGTTTTTTTTTTTTTTTAAAGTAAAGGTCTCTTTATTTTTTATTTATTTATTTTTAAAATGTTATTTATTTATTAGAGAGAGAGAGCATGAGAGGGGGGAGGGTCAGAGGGAGAAGCAGGCTCCCCGCTGAGCCAGGAGCCCGATCCAGGACTCGATCCTAGGACCCTGGGATCATGACCTGAGCCGAAGGCAGTCACTTAACCGACTGAGCAACCCAGGCGCCCTTCCATGTAAGTTTTATTTTTGCTGTAGACAATAATGTCTGTGACTAAAGCCAATTTGACTCTTTCCTTTGCAATCCATAAGCCTTTAATTTCTTTTTATTGCTTATTGTCCTGGCACAAACCAAGCCTTCAACACAATGTCGAATAGAAGTGGTAATAGTGAGCATCTTTGTCTTGTTCTTGATTAGGGAGAAAGCATTCATTCATTTACCATTAAATATGAAGAAAGCTGTACGTTTTTCATAGATGCCCTTTATCTGAAGGGCATTCTTTATCTAGGAATTTTTGGTTTGTTGATAGTTTTAAATCATGAATGAATGCTAGATTTGTCAGATTTCTGCATCTATTGAGATGCTCATATGTGTTTTTAAAGAATTCTCTCATATTGATTGATTTTTTTTTAAATTAAACTTTTCCTTTTGAGATAATTATAGATTCACATACAGGAGTAAGAAATAATACAGAGATACCCATATACACCCTTTACCTAGTTTCCTCCTATAGTAACATCTTGAAAAACTATAGTACAACACAGCCAGGATATTGATACTGATATGATCAAGATAGGTAAGATTTCTATCACTGTCTAGTTACGTTCATTTCCCTCCCTACACCCATCTTTAACAAATCCTGAAAACCACTAATCTGGTTCTCCATTTGTATAATTTTTGTCTTTTCAAGAATTCTAGTTCCTTTGCCTTTCCATATAAATTTTAGAAAAATATTGTCTGTGTCTCCCAAAAATCTTGTTTAGATTTTTGGTATGAATTGTGTTAAACCTCTCTATTTTTGTATTTCATTTTTCAAGTGGTATTGTATTTGTAATTTCAGTGTTCATGTATTGAATTTGGTCAAATGTTTTTTTCTGCATTGATTGATATGATCATGGATATTTTTATTCTTTAACCTGTTAATATGATGGATTACACTGATTGTGAAAAATGAACCAACGTTGCATCCCTGGAGTAAACCCCATTTGGTCATGGTATATAACTTTTCCTTTTACATGTCACTGTATTTGACTTGTTAATATTTTGTTAAGAATTTTTACATCTGAAAAAAAAAAGAATTTTTGCATCTGTATTTATGAAGCATATTGTTCTCAAGTTTTTCTTTTTGGTCTTTTTGGTTTTATATTTCTGTAATATTAGCTTCATAAAGTAATTTAGGAAATGTTCTCCCTTCTTTTGTTTTCTGAAACAGATTGTGTAGAATGGTGTTACTTCTTCCTTAAATGTTTGGTAGAATTATCCAGTGAAATTGTCTGGACTTGGGAGATTTCTTTAAGGAGTTTTGACAAGAATTCAGTGTCTTTAATGGTTGTAGGACTAATCAAATGATCTGTTTGAATTGGGTTAGTTATGATGGTTTGTGGGTTTTTTTTTTAGGAAATGGTCTATTTGGTTTAAGTTCTCAAATTTATATATGTCAAATTATTTGTAGTATTCTCTTATTATCCTTTTGGTGTCTATAGGGTGTAGTGATATGCTGTTTCAATCCTGATGTTGATAATTTGTGTCTTCTTTCATTTTTAATTTGCCAGTTTTACTAGAAGGTAGTCCATTTCATTGATCCTTCATTTATTTATTTATTTATTTATTTATTTGGGGAGAGAGAGAGAGAGAGAGAGAGAATGAATGGGGGTGGAGGGGGAGAGGGAGAGAGAATCTTAAGCCTGGCATGGAGCCTGATGCAGGGCTCAATCTCATGTACTTGATCTTAGCCAAAAGGCCAAGAAGTGATAGGGCTGGATCTCATGACCCTGAGATCATGACCTGAGCCAAAATCAAGATAACTGAATGAGCCACCCAGGTGCCCTAATTTTATTGATCCTTTAAAAGAATGAGGTTTTTTAAAAAATTTATTTTCTATATCATTTTCTGTATTTATGTCATTACTTTCTTCTGTTTACTATTTCCTTCTGTTTTTATCGTGATTCCTTTCTTCTTCTAGGTTCTCATAGTAGAAAGATTATTATTTTAGATTTTTCCTCCTTTCTAATGTATGCATTTATTTAGTGTTATAAATTTCCCTCTCTGCACTGCTTTCACTGTGTCCCACAAATTTTGATATGTTGTACTTTCATTTTCATTCAGGTGGATGTATTTTTATATTTTCCTGGGACTCCTCCTTTGACCCATGCATCATGTAGAAGTGTGTTAGTCCCCAAGAATTTTTGAATTTTAAATGATCTATTATTGATTTCTAGTTTGATTCCATTGTGATCAGAGAAAACAATGTATGGTTTCAATTTTTTTACGATTTTATTTTATTTGAGAGAGAGAGAGACAGAGAGCATGAACGGGGGAGGAGCAAAGGGAGAGGGAGAAGCGGATTCCCCTCTGAGCAGGGAGCCCGTCACCTCTACCGGGCTGGATCCCAGGACCCTGAGATCATGACCTGAGCCAAAGGCAGACGCTTAGCCAGCTGAGCCACCCAAGTGCCCCTGATTTCAAGCTTTAAATATTTGTTGAGGGTTGTGTTATGGCTCAGGATATGGTCTTTTTAGACATACATCCTTTGGGCACTTGAATGTGTAATCTGTTGTTGGACAGAGTGTACTATAAATATCAGTTAGATCTTGTTGGCTGATGCTGTTGTTGAGTTCTCCTATGTCCTTGATAATTTTCTGTCTCCTTGTTCCATCTGTTGTTGAAAGAGGGGTGTGGAAATGTCCATGTACGTGTGTAATGTGTCTATTTCTCTTTTCAGTTGTGTAGGCTTTTGTTTCACATACTTTGCAATTCTATTTGGTGTACACACGTTTAGGATTGCTATGTCTTCCTGGAGGATGGTCTCTATTATCATGATATAACGTTAATGTTTCTGGTGATTTTTTCCTCGAGGTTTACTTTATCTGGTACTAATCTAGCCACTCCTGCTTTCTTCTGATCCCTGTTTCTGTCCTTTATTTTCAACCTGCTGCTGTTACTCTATTTGAGATTAGTTCCTTGTAGGCTCCATTTAGTTGAGTCATGTTTTTAAATCCACTGTGCCATTTCCTGTCCTTTAATTGATGAATTTAGACTATTTATGTTTTATGTAATTATTGATATTTTGGGCTTAAATCTGCCATTTATTTTATTTTATTTTTTTTTTTTTTTTAAGATTTTATTTATTTATTTGACAGAGACACAATGAGAGAGGGAACACAAGCAGGGGGAGTGGGAGAGGAAGAAGCAGGCTTCCCACTGAGCAGGAAACCCAATGCAGGGCTCGATTCCAGGCCCCTGGGATCATGACCTGAATGGAAGGCAGACGCTTAATGACTGAGCTACACAGGCGCCCCTGTTTTCTGTTTGTTTCTACGTTTCCTCAGTGCAATGTTTGGTCTTCACATCTATTAGATTTTTTTTTTTAAGATTTTTATTTACTTATTTGTCAGAGAGAGCACAAGCAGGGGGGAGTGGCAGGCAGAGGGAGAAGCAGACTCCCTGCTGAGTAGGGAGCCCGACATGGGACTGGATTCCAGGAGCCTGGGATCATGACCTGAGCCGAAGGCAGCCGCTTAACCGACTGAGCCACCCAGGCATCCCACATCTATTAGATGCCTGATACCATATTGTTTTGTGCCTAATTGCAAAATTAGTGAATAAAATTCACCAGTGTTCTGTTCAATATTATATATTCCTGGCATCAGGTCATCTAATGAGTTCTCCATTCATCCATCCTTCCAGGAGACACTGAACCTCTGCTTTGGGCCAGGAATTGTCTTATGAAACATTACTTTCTCAGGTATTTCTCCTCTCTCCCAGTTCTTTAGTGGTGTGTTTCTTGTGGCTGCCATGGGAAATCACCACTACCTGGATGGCCGAAAACAACAAAAATTTATTCTCTCACTGTTTTGGAATTTATTCTTTTGCTGGTTCTGAAATCAGTATCACCAAGTGGAAATGAAGGTGTCAGCAGGACTCTAGGGGAATCTGTTCTTTGCCTCTTCCGGTTTCTGGTGGCGGTTGGCATTCCCTGGCTAGTGGCAGCATTGTTCCCATCTCTGCTCTGTGATCAGATTCCCTTCTTCTGTTTGGTTTGTCTTTTCTGAGTGTTTCTTTTAAAGACACTTGTTATTGGGCTTATAGCCTACTTGGATAATCCAGGATGATTTCTTGGTCTCAAGATCCTTTGTTAAATTAAGATAACAGTCCCAGGTTCCAGGATTAGGATGCAGACATATCTTATGGAGGGCCACCATTTGACCCAGGAGAAGTACAGTTGATCCTTAAACAACATGGGTTTGAACTGCACAGGTCGGCTTATATGCATATTTTTTCAGTAAATACATTACAGTACTGTACATGTATTTTTCTCTTATGAATTTTTTCATAACATTTTATTTTTTCTAGCTTACTTTATTTGTAAGATTACAGTATATGATATATATACAAAATATGTATCAATCAACTATTTATGTTATCAGTTAGGCTTCCGATCAACAGTAGTTAGGTTCTGGGGGAGTTGAAAGTTACATGCAGATTTTGGACTGTGTGGGGGGATGGCACCCCTAACCCCATGTTGTTCAAGGGTCACCTATAGTATATGCAACTCTAATTTCCCTTTTTTGATTTTCTTCCCATCTTGGCATGGGTCCCTTCTTTCACTCTCTTCTCATTTCTATTTTGGAAGGAAAGCACGTTGTCTTTTCGAGTATTCACTTTGAGAGCGTCAAGGATGTGAAACGATTGTGCTGACCTGTATTTCACTGCCATATTGCAACAGGGGAAAAGCCTTTCTTCACAACGGGGCAACTCCATTTAGAATCAGGATATGATTCTTGTTAACAGAACTTATTAAACTCTGAAGCCAATAAATGTAATACCTTAAGAAATTCTTTAAAAAACCATGTTAAGCTCTTACGTACAGATAATCACAAAAGTTCTATTTGAAGTGCTAAGTAAAAATAATTTTAATTAAAATAAATATTATGGTGTTGGCAATTAACATTTAAATTGTTATCAGTTAAGAAAAAGTAGAATTTCCATCTGAGGTGGTGCCACATTGACTAGCATCTTTTTAATAATATGTTTCAAGTATGTGCACATGTCGCTTAGCTAATGCTTTCAAACAAAGACTTTTCTGTATGGAAATAGTTTTTCAGAAGAATCTGAACACATTCTCCAAGGTGGTTAGGCCCCTAGAGTGTCACTGAGATTATTTTGGGAAAGCTTTACTGACCTAATGAATGTTGTATCAAAAAGGTACCATGTAAATATACCTGAGTATATCTTTAAGAAATTTCTGGCAACTTTCAGAGTCCAGCTAGTGCAACAGTGGTTTCATTGTACCAGAAGAAAGTTGTATGGGTCTGTGGTAAGTCGATTTTGTTGCTGTCCCTGCTGTTGTTATGGTTATTAATATTTTACCATAGTGAAATTTTGCAACATCTATATATTTTTTTATAAAGTACAGTAAACTGGCAGGTCATAGGAAAAAATGAGGTAGAGTTTTATAGGAAGTACTTAAAAATCGCCTCAAGACTTTTAGACTTAAGACATGTATGTAGAGAATCTTGTTTTAGCAGAAGCATGATTCATATCTTTGTGCATTTGTTAGAAGATTTCCTTAATGGAATTTCAGGTCTGGTTTTATTTTTATATCTAAGTGGTGTGTTTAAAGTTTAAAACTTTGTCAGATGTCTGTGAGCATTTATCATTAAAATTCCCTGCTTTTTATAGTTGTAAACTAGGCACTCGGCTTGTAATTACAAATTTTAAATTTGTCTTTTCTTTGTAAGTGCTGGCCAAGATATCCAAGGAACAAGTGTGATTGCAAATCTTCCATTTTTGATGCGACAGAATCCTGCTGAGACACTTCGGAGAGTCTTGCCGAAAGTTAGAGTAAGTTGGTGTGAAATAAGATTTGAATTTACCATTTTTCCAGTAGCACATTGTCATTATCAGGAGGAGATGTCAGAATTTTGGATGGCTGATCTTTTGTACCTAATTGTGGAGTGGAGGAAGTATTATAATACACATTTTGAGTTATAATGAAAATATTTAGGAAAATTGGCTGAAAATGGGAAAAATCCAGATGTTAAGTTGTAAATGTTTCTTTAGTCATTTTCTCAGTAGAGACATTTTGTTTTTAAAAAAGATTTGTTTGTTTTAGAGAGTGTGCATGCACAGGGGGAGGGAAGAGGGGCAGAGGGAGAGGGAGAGAGAGTCTCAAGCAGACTCCTTGCCAAGTGTGGAGCCTGACGGGGGGCTCCATGAGATGACCTTGAGATCACGACCTGAGCCTAAACCAAGAGTTGGACACTTCATCGACTCACCACCCAGGTGCCCCAAGACATTAATAAAGGTAGCTTTTTAGTAGCTCAAAAAAAAAAATCATCTTCCTTAGTCTTATGAAATCATAGCTATCTTATTTGGTATTCTGTTGATGTAAATTTATTTTAATAGTATTTCTGCAACACCGATAATTAAATTTAATTAATATTCCTAATAGTCACCCTCTAGTGACTTCTAAAGAATCACCAAATAAAGATTGAATTGCCATCACAGTTTTAGTTTTATATTTATTTATTGATTCCTAAATTCCTTCGGAATTAGTTTTCCTGCTTTAAACAAAAATCTTTGATTTATTAGAACATTCTTTTCTCTGGTATTTAATATTTATTGATTATTAATATATAATATTAAATATTTGATACATAGCATTTGTTATTTATCTGTTATTTATCTGTGTGCAGAGTGTTGTTCTTATTTGTAAGAACTTGAATGAGCAAAGCAGACAACAGCTTATGTGTCCTCAGGGAGCTTACCTACCATTTAGGGTCAGGGAGGTTACATACTAATGGGGACTATGTTTGCTGATAGTGAGTGAGTTTTGTATACTTTGCTTTGGCTTTCTGGTTGGTTATAGCTTGTTCATAATTTTTTATTAATTTATATGTGTTTAAAAACTATAATTATTAGTGTGTTCTTGAGTTTCATTTTTAGACATATACATCATGGTTCTGGCCGCTATGATTTAGGTGAGGGATGTAGCATGTTATTTTTACAAGATGCCCACATTTCTATGCAGGCATTATGAATTTCTTTTTACTGGTTACAATAGTGAATTGAGAAAATGTTTATTTTGGCTTTGCGTGTGATTCAAAAGTGAATCCATTTTTCATAGCTATTTTTCCCAGAATCATGCTGTATTTTCTTTCTTTCTTTCTTTCTTTCTTTCTTTCTTTCTTTCTTTCTTTCTTTCTTTCTTTCTTTCTTTCTTTCTTTCTTTCTTTCTTTCTTTCTTTCTTTTTTATTTGAGAGAGAGAATGAGAGAGAGAGCACATGAGAGGGGGGAGGGTCAGAGGGAGAAGCAGACTCCCTGCTGAGCAGAGAGCCCGATGTGGGACTCGATCCTGGGACTCCAGGATCATGACCTGAGCCGAAGGCAATTGCTTAACCAACTGAGCCACCCAGGCGCCCCCTCATGCTGTATTTTCAATGGAATTAAGTCTCCACCATCCAGGTTTAATTTCACATTCAATTTCAGTGATAGTAACTGACCTAAGCTTCTTGGCATGACACCTGGAAGTGCCAGTTAAATGATAGTAGAAGGGAACAAGTGGTTAAGTCTCGACTAAGGAATTATTGTAGGTAAGTGAATTTGATTTAAAGCTAAAAATACCGAGCACGCTATGCACTCTGTGTTGAGCAGGCTAAATCTGGTTCATGGACAGCCTACTGAGCATCCACACTTTCTTAAAGCAAAATTAAAAGATGAAGGGTGGAGAATAGTGGCCTTTAGAGGTTTCACAATTATTTTGAAAAAATCCTTTCATTAATGAGTTCATAATAAAGTCAAGTAATAACTCCTGAAAAATCTTAATTTCATGGGAATGTGTAAAGAATATTATACACTCATATATACAACATATTTATACAAAGCATCAAATGTATTTGCTAAAATTATATAACTGAGTTATAGAAGATAAGATTTTAATAAGCTTTTAAGGTAATTAAAGTTAATCCATAATATAGACGGTTAACTGAATAAATGAATATAAAGAAAATGTATACTAATGAATATGTACTAAGGAAGCCTTTATTTAGTGCTGAAAGATTTCATTCATTTCTTTTATCAACAAACACCCATTTATTTAGGACTCATTTATTCTGTCTTGTCCTAAAAAAGATACCAAAAGGGTAGAAGACAGTCCTAGATTAAATTCTATGCAGGATGGCCTAAAGACTATGGAAAACAGTTAAAGAACAATTCTAGGAGAGTATTTAATTGTGTGATTCTGATTTTGTGTAAAAATAGTGAAGAATTAAGTATATTGGAAAGACTTTATAGGGGTAATAATAGCGACTTTTATAGAGAGTTTAATATATAATGTGGGCAGCTAAACATTTAAGCAACTCCATTTCAAATTATAAAACCTATGTTATGTGCAAATCATTTTTAAATCACCATATTCAGATATCGTGAAGATTTATTGGTACTCATAGTTAGCACCTTCTTCAGTTCTGCCTTGCTTCTGTGAATGGTTACATTCAAGTGATAAAACTGTGACAAAAATCACACATAGCCACTTTATTCTCTTTTGCCATGGCCACAATTCCTTAGTTGATTTTATATAAAAAAAAGCAATCTTGTATCCCCAAGTGAGCATATAGTAATAATGACATTCTCATTCCTGCATGAATAATGACTGAGCCAGGCACTGTTATAAGCAGTGAGAAGATCAGAGGTGAACAAAACAGAGAACTTGCCCTCAGAGGGTCCAGGCGAGAGTGGGGGAAACAGACATGAAACAAGTAAGTGCCTTGAAGAACAGGATAAAGGGACAGGCTTACCTGCTGTGCATTGGGAGGTCAAGGAAAACCTCTTGGAGGAACTAAAAACCAAAGGCGTAGGAGGAAGCAGCCATTTGAGGAGTCAGGAATGAGTGGTCCAGGCAGAGGAAGTAGCAGATAGCCCTAAGATCAAAGAGCTGGTTGGAACTGGAGGAGGCATGTGTGGTTGGAATGCAGTGGGCAGGAGTGGGGTGTGACTTGAAAAGAAGTTAGAGAGATGGTCAGTGACAGAGCATGCAAGAGGTGTTCTTTCTTAGGACAGTGGAAAGCTGTTGAGCAGAGTGGTGGCTTATCCCATTTACATTTTATGACGATCATTTTGGTAATTGTGTGGCGAGTGGCTTGGAGTGGAAGAATTAGGAAGGTACAGCACTGGTCCTTGTGATATGTGAAGGTGGCTTGGATTAGGCCAGCTACCTGGGACAGAGGGGCATAGTGGCTATATTAGAGATACAGTTACTGAGGCGAAATGAACAGAACTTCCTATGAATTAGATGTGGGAAGTGAGAGATGCCTTGCAGATTTCTGGCTTGAGCATCTGTATGGTTCTGCTGGTTTTGAGTGTCTTAGTTGGTTGTTTATTAAATCCACGGGGAACAGTAGTTTGCGTACTTACTAATCTTCTGTGAATGATTTACTTTTAGAGAATTTAAAGATATGAACAATAAATATTCTGTAAGAAACTCATTACTGAGATTGTTAGCACATTCACAAGAGTAGGATAAGCAGCTTTTAGAGCTCACCCTTTAGCTTATCTTCACCTGAAAGAGCATTAGACACAATGATGAGGAAGTTCTTTCTGGCCTTGTGTAGTATAAAATTTCACCAGTGTTATTTTTATTTATTTTGTTGTTGTATCTCATTTGCATTTCATCCTTACAATAATATATTAACTGAACAATGGTTTTTAAAATGGGTTGCTATTTTCACTGTCTTAGAGATGAAGGAATTTAAGATTAAAAATGGCAGAAACCAAGTCAGGATTAGAATTGAGCTAATCCATAGTATTTCTGCAATTCACTTTGTAAATTTTATCCAAAGTGTACAGTGAATGATAATGCTATCAGGTCACTCATCTCAAGGTTAAGTTTAAATAAGACTCCAGGAAGGAAATATTTTGACCTCCAACTTAAGTTTCCTGGATTGGAGACACTTTTAAATATCGTTGTTATAATGTATTCATGTTCAACGACTTAATCATAGGGTATCCTTTGAAAAAGAAATAACATTTTTTCCTGTGGTCTTTATTGATTAAGTTTGAATTCTTTTCCACAAAATAATAAACAATGATTTAAAAATGAGCATCGATTGAACATAATATTCTAAGACAGTAAGCGTCTGCCTGAAAGACAAATGACATATTGGCCTGATCCACTGATGGCATTCTTGGATGAGAAGTAAAAATGGGATATCAGTAGAGTGATATGATGCTGATTTATGGTCCTAGAGAGACCTTTTTTGGGGGAGTGGAGAAAGATGCATAATAAGGAAAGAATAAAAGAGACATAATCAATATGAAATTTAGTCATTTGAGATTAGCAGATGTGGTCTACCAATCTGATTCTGAAAAGATTCATTTGTTTTATTAATTTTATATGGCATTATTTTCATTAATGGAAATAATAGAAAAAATAGAAGTTTCTGCCAATGTAATTATTTATTAGAGTATTTTACATCTACTGAATATAGGTTGATTTTTTTTAAAAAAGATTTCATTTTCAGCTGTTTAAAGAAAACCTTTACTGTGTAAATAAATATAGATATATGTGAATAAAAAACTTAGCTTTACTTACTTTTAAAGTCTTATTTCAAGTAGCACAGATGTGTGGATAACCAATAATAACATAACATTTTCCGTGGGCTAGGTACTGTGCCTAGTGCTTTAGACACACCCTTTTAAACATCTCATCACAGCTCTACATGATGTATTTATTCTCATTTCACAGTTGAGAAGATCCAGACTTAAAAAATTCAGTGTTTGACTATGAATATTTTGTTGGGAGCTTTCTAGGAAGCATGAAATTACGTAACTTATTTGTACAGTTCACCAAGAAAAAGAGAAACCGTCTTAACTAAAAGAATTAAAGAGCATAAACAGAAGATACAAATTGCTTTTTTCTTTGATTTGCAGCTCAAAAGTAAAAGTACTTGTCTTCCTCACTGTAGGTGATGTTTTCTGAGTTAAATTAAAAGTTACATCCTGAGAAAAGCAAATGGATTTTGTGAAAGCAACACATTTATACATAATAAACAGAACATGGTGTTCCAGACACCCTACAGGTCCTAAAAAGTGCACAGTATAGTAGTCTGTTGACAGACTAAACATTTAGGGACACTGTAATGTAAAGGAAGAAAATGACGTAATGCCTATAATGTAAGCTAATGGAAAGCAACCATCAGGGTTAGAATTGACTTTATGAGGAGGTTTTATAGGCTAAGAAACATAAAATTATATAACATTTTGTCTAGTTCACTTAAAAAGAAAGAGAGAGGCAGGATTAAGCAAAGGAATTAGGGAACATGAACAGATGATACAAATTACTCGTTCTGCTGCAGTTTATAGTTCAAAAATAAAAGTACATTGACCCATACACATTTTGAAAATAATGTTTATGTTGTGTCTTTTTATCTGTTTGCGCTTAAGGATAAAATGGATTAACATCATTGATTATTTTACAGTAATTAAATTCAATGGAAACATTTACTGAGTATACAGTTTTTCTGGACATATATAAAATGTTACAGTAGCTAATATTCCTAATAAACCTAAAAATACTGCCTTTCAATAAATTCTCTTGGAGACCAGTGTTCTCACATGAGTTTCTTAGTCATTCATTTGTTATTTTTACCTTGCTTACCATAAAAAATGAACTAGAACTTTTGAAATTCTTAGTTAGGAAATACTTTATTTCTGTGATAGTGGGACCACTGTTAATACTTGAATATTGTTTCTGATTTAAGGTATTTGAGTGATATTTAGGATCATTTATAGATATTTTTATTTACAATCGTTGCAAAAGTGTAAAACCTAGAAAATATTTATATACTATACTGTCATACATATCTGTAATGTTTGATTAAAACTTTATGGATTAACTAACTTTTGGCAGTGGTGAACTAATATCCTAGAAATTTCTCAAATTAGAACATCTAGAAGCTCTAGATAAAGTACAGCAAGCATTCTTTTAAATGTTTAGTAAAGATTATAAGCGAGGAAGGCTTATTCAGGGCTCAAAAACAAAGCAGTCAGTTCCACTTCTATTTAGGGCGTGGAAAGGAGCAAGGAAACATTACCCTTGTCCTAATAACAATAGCTTAGTCACAGAATCCATAGAAAGCTGAATTCAGAAAAGCAACGGCCCCTCTGAGGAAAGATGGGACACAGGAACACTGACTTTTGACAGAGTATAGGAAGAAGAAGTGGCCACCACAGAAGGTTGTTAGAAAACAATCAGCCAAAATTGTGACAAGTTTTTAAAGGTTGATTGTGGGCTAGCTTATCAGTTTAGAATAACTTGGAGCTCCAGACACAAGGAACTTTGCACCTGCTAGCAAGCTCCTTTCCACAGGCCTCCTTGCCTTGCAGGACAGGAGACTGGAGAGACTCTCCCTTGCTGATGCAGGTTTACTGCTGCTTGGGGATGGGAACATAACACGGCCCATTTCCTCAGACTGTTCTGCATGGACATATAGGAAATTTCAGCAGAGAGATGGAAGCTATAAAATGATCAACTGAAAATGCTAGAAATAAAAAGGGTGATATCAGAGATGAAGCAGTCCTTCAATGGGCTTATCAGCAGTTTGGACACAGATGGGGAAAGAATCAGTGAACTTGAAGGTAGAAATTATCCAGACTGAAACACAAAGGTAGAACAGAGGGAAAAAATAGGAGAGAGCATCAAATGGCTTTCAGACAATGTCAAGTGATCTAATATATGTGCAATTGGAGTCTCAGAATTAGAAAAGAGAGAACAAGGAAGAACTATTTGAAGAAATAATGGCCAAGACTTTTCTGAAGTTAATGAACAACAACCCAAAGATCCAAAAGCCCAGAGGATCTGAAGCTGGATAAACACAGACACACAGACACACACACACACACACACACACACACACACACACACCTAGGTATATCATGATCAAACTGCTGACTATAAAAAAAAAAAGAGAGACAATCTTGGGAGCAGCCAGAGATGAAAGAAACATTACAAACAGAGGAACAAACATGACAGTAAAGCAGACTTCTGGTCAGAAATAATGCAGATTAGAGGACAGTGGAATGTTAGAAGTACTAAAAGCAAGAAAAAAAAAATGGCAACAAGAAATCTGCACCCAGTGGAAATATCTTTCAAGGATGAAAGCAAAATTCTATTTTCTTTAGACAAACATAAATTGAAAGGATTCTTTGTACCACACTTATTCTATAAGAAATGCTAAGGGAGGTTTTTTTTAGGCAGAAGTAATGTGATAAGAGATGGACATTGAATTTACATGATGAAATAAAGAGCACCAGAAATGGTAAAAATTTGGATAAGTGTAAATGAAGTAACAATTCTACACAAATTCTTCAGAAAATAAAGGAAGTAAGAATAAGTCATCCTATGAGGTCGACATTACCCTGATACCCAAATGAGACATAGACTTTATAAAACCAAGAAACTATAGATACATATCCCTCATGAGCTTACATGCAAACATCTGAAAAAAACAGCAAATCAAATTCAGCAACATAAAAAACGGATAATACATCATGACCAGTTGGAGTTTATCTCAGGAATTTAGAGTTGGTTGAAAATTCAAAAACGAATTGATGTGAGTTATCCTATCAACAAACTAAAAAAAGGAAAAAGAAAAAAATACATCACCATTCAGTTATCTCAGTAGATTTAGGAAAAGCATTTGACAAAAATCTAACAGTCATTCCTGAAAAACAAAACAAAATCAACAAACTAGGGATAGAGAGGGGCTTCCTCTGAAAAATGTATAGGTGTAACATTATACTTAAAGGTGAAGGACTGAATGCTTTCCCCTAAGATCAGGAATAAGCCAAGAGTGTCCACTCTTACCACCTTGTTCAACATTATACTGGACATTTTAGCCAATGTAGTATGGCAACAATTAATAAAAGGCACTCACATTGCAGAGGAAGAAGTAATTATGATCTTTTTTTTAAGTAACATTATTATCTATGATGGAATCTACAAAAGAAAAATACTAGAACTACTAAATGAGTATAGAAAGGTTGGAGGATACAAGATCAATATACAAATCAATTGTATTTCTACACTAGCAACAAACAACTGCACATTGAAGTTTTTTCTTAAACTATGACAGTAGCATTAAAGTACGTAATACCTGGGGATCAATCTGATAAATGATAGGTAAAACCTGTATACTGAAGACTGTGGAACATTGCTGAGAGAAATAATGTATGAAGTAAGTGAATGGAAACCCCATGTTCATGGATCAGAAGACTCCATATTGTTAAGATGTCAGTTCTTCCCACATCAATCTACATATTTAATGTAAAATAATAAAAATTCCAGTAGGTTAGGTTTTTGTTTTTATTTATTTGTTTTTGGTAGGAAATGACAAGCTAATTCTAAGATTCATATGAAAACACACAAGACCAGAAATAGCCAAAACAACTTGGAAAAAAAGAAGCAAAGCTGGAGGACTTTTGCTGACTGATTTTGAGACATAATATATACTGACAGCAGTTAAGACTATCTGATAATTATATATATAAAGATAAACCAGTGGGACACATACAGAGGAAAAATAAATCCCACATATACATTGCCAGTGGATTTCGGTACAGGAGCAAAGACAGTTCAGTGTAGAGTATAATCTTTTTAACAAATGGCACTGGGTTAATTGGGGGAAAAGTCCATACCTCACACCATGTACAAAAATTTAACTCAAAATAGATTGTAAACCTAACTGTTAAACACTAAAATTGTAAAAACTTCTAGAAGAAAACAAAATCTTTGTGACCTTGGGTCAGTCAGAGGTTTCTTACATATGACACTAAAAACATGATCCATAGAAGAAAAAATTGATACATTTGACCTCATGAAAATTTTAAACTTCAGCTCTTCAGAAGACATTGTTAAGAGAATGAAAAGAGAAGACCTAGAATGGGAGAAAATACTCAGGGATCACATATCTGATAAAGGATATGTGTTCGGAATACACAAACAACTCTCCAAACTCAAGAATAAGGGGGAAAACCCTGAATTTTAAAATATGGGCAAAAAATTTGAACAGATACTTCACCAAAGAAGATTTATGGATGGCCAGTATACGTAAGAAAAGGTGCTCAGTCTCATTAGTCATTAGATACATGCAAATGTATTTGAATATTTGTTAGAATATTTGCATTAAAAAACCCTGACCGTTATCTTTTCAGGTATTTTTCTAATATGCTTCTGCCTAATCCTCTCTCTGCTCTTCTATGACTTGAATTTCGCATATATTAGACCTTTTCTTGGTATCTTCTATGTCTTTTACCTTCTTTTCCATTCTTTTTGTGACTTTGAGTGATTTAACCTGACCCATAGTTCAGTTCACCAGTTCATTTATGTCTAGTCTGATTTTGATTATTATTCTTTTCTGGTCTAGAATTTCTAATCAGCTCTTTTAGAAATCTGCCACGTCCCCTTGAACCACATGTGTGTCAGATAACACTAGTACCCAGAGCGCTTTTTAGTGCATTTCTGTTTTCTGCTTCTGCTGGTTCCCATTCATACTATCTTATCTCTTCATGTGTCTGCATATTATTGATTGTGTGTTTGATCTTGTATTTGATAAATTGCTTGTAGAAATAGGTTGAGCTCTAGGGTGACATCTTCCTCTAGAAAGGAATATGTTTTCTTCTGGGAGCTACTTACCTGCACTAACAATAAAGTCTCAGTTAATCCAGTGTCAGGCATTGGATGGTTTGAAGCTGAGCTGCTCATCCTGCAAATGCCAGTCTGCTTTAGGATCATCTTTATCCTATCCCAGAGGGCCTATCCCACTGTGGCCTCCACAAGACTCAAAAAAGTCACTTAAGCTCTTAGCCTCTCAGGAGCCCTTTCTAGAATTAGCAAGTGACCCCAGAGGAAAAACAGGCCCCAAATTACATGCTTACCTTTCTGGAATGCCATTTTGTCTTAGATCTTGGATGGGTAATTATTCCAGTGATAGGTAATCTAGTATGGGTAATTTTTTAGTTTTCGATGGGTAGCCTTGTTAGTTTCCATATGCCTTTATGCAGATGAATTTTGTATTTTGTTGTTTTTCGTTAATTATTGTCATCAGGAGAGCTGATTAAAATGATCTAGTCTGTCATTACGAAGTTCCCTTTCCTTTTATTTTATTCTTCTTGGTTTAATCTTGGAATGATATTAACCCAAAATGTTTCTGTTCGTATACCTGCATATACCCTTCCACCACGGCCTGCCATCACCCTTACCCCCACACAAAACGATTGTTTTCTAGGGATGTGTTAAGAATAATCTTGCACTTTAAATATTCTGCCAAAACATTTGTGTGGGATCTCTTTTTTTAAACTTTGAGTTCTTCAATCCCCTTATTTTGTTGGGGTGAAATTATGTTAACAGTAGCAGATCCACTTTCTGTTTTCTGTGTAGGCAATCTCATCTACACCCAAGTCTTTATATATCATCTATATAAGTTGCATCTATTCTATATAAATTCTCTTATTTACAGCAACCTTTCAGAGCAACAGATCTGTATATGTTAATTTTCTTTCTTTTTTTTTTTAAAGATTTTATTTATTTATTTGACAGAGAAAGAGACAGCGAGAGAGGGAACACAAGCAGAGGAAGTGGGAGAGGGAGAAGCAGGCTTCCCGTGGAGCAGGGAGCCCAATGCGGGGCTTGATCCCAGGACCCTGGGATCATGACCTGAGCCGAAGGCAGATGCTTAACGACTGAGTCACCCAGGCTCCCCTGTATATGCTAATTTTCTGTCTGTAATCTCTACTTGGATGCCTCAAAGGGCTCTCAGAGTTAACAAGTCCAGACCTCAGTTTCTGCCATTTCCCCTCACCACCTGGGGTTCCTCCCGTGTCCCCTGTCCTAATGTGTAATACTGTTATCCCCCTGGTTTTCAAGGCAGAATTTTGGGAGTCATCCTTGATACCATTTCTTCTTTTACTATTCGCTTAAGCAGTCCTGTTTATGTTATGTCTTCAGTATTCTGTCGAATCCACCCACCTCTCTCCAGCCACACCAGCTCTGCCCTCGTCCAAGCTACTATGAGGGTTTGCTCGGATGAGGGTGATAGCTTTGCAAGTGATCCCTGCCCACCATCTCCCTCCCATTCCACCCTACCGTACTACTTTCTGACTCATTTTCATCTTAAGAGTCAGCATGCTATTTCAAAGCATTTAAGACTATAATTTGAGTATTCTCTTGCTGAATGCATCCAAGGCCCTACATAATTGGGACTCTTTCTGCTTTATCAGCCTCAGCCCCTCCTCTCACTCTGTGCTCTAGGCACACTGATCTTTCAGTTTCAGAATCTGCCATGCTCCTTCTTACTTCTCAGTGCCAGGAGCACTTGCTTTCTTACTCTACTTGCCTTCCTTACCTCTCTTTATCCCAACTTTTGTCTAATTATCTCTTTCTTTTCTTACAAGTCAGTTGTCACTTCTCACTGATCCCCTCTCAGAAGAGATCAGGTCACCTGTTAGATGTTCTTATACCATCTGTGCTTCTCATCCTTAGCTTTTATCACAGTTTTAACACTGCTAGCCCTGCTCATTGCTAAGTCTCCAGCACCTGGCTCAGTGCCTTGAATATCACTCAATATTTGTTGAATGTTTGAATGTATAGAAGCAAGAGGAGTCCCTCAAAGGTAGGGGCACAATGTTTGACTTTTCTCCAGTTTCCCAGAATACTTCGTGTGATGCTTAATAAATAGTTGTGAATGAAATTAAAATTATATTATCAGAATTAGATCTTCATTGGGCTACTAAGAGAAAGATTAGAAGGGACTAGATTAGGATAGACTGACAAGAAAGAAAGCCCTATTTCCATTTGCTTATAGACATTTGCCACTTTCCAATGCTGCTTCCCCCCTCCAAAAAAACAGCGTATGCTTTAATCAAAATATATTTGACTAATGAAATATGGCCTCAGTGGATTGTTTGTTATGGTTACTGACAGCACTATATCCAGCAAATAGATATTTCTTTGATAAGCACATCTTTTCTTTGCAGTGTTATATAGCTCTTCTTTAAAAAAATATTTTATTTATTTATTCGAGAGAGAGAGAGAACACCCAAGCAGCGGGGAGGAGCAGAGGGTGGGAGAAGCAGACTCCTCACCTAGCAGGGAGCCCAACGTGGTGCTCAATCCCAGGACTCCAGGACCATGACCCGAGCTGAAGGCAGACGCTTAACTAACTGAGCCACCCAGGGGCCCTCTATAGCTCTTTATTTACATTCTAGGCCTAAATTGTGAGAGTACATGATTCTAATTTATGATATGTAAAAATGACTTGGCAGAGTAGCCCAATTAGAAGTTGAGTTTCAAAACCACTGTCGTGAAATGTATTTCTTTGTTTGGTGTTGTCATGATTTTGCATGGAAGGATACTTGATCACACATCTACAATAGTGATGCGAGAGTTACTCTTGGCATTGGTATTTCCTTTATGGAAAGAGATCTTTGGGGTATTGTTATGTGTACCTCCTCATGAACCTTGCTAATCACTGAAACACAGATTTAAAGAAGGGTAAAACACATCCATCTTAGTCCTGTTCCTGTCTCCACTTTATTTTCCCATTTTTCCTCTCAGATTCTGACTTTCAGGGTTCTCAGCTAGTTTTCCCCACCCTTTATTTTAGTGTAGAGCATGGCAGCCAGTGATAGGGGGAAAAAAAGAGGTACAGTGAATTGTTAAAGGTATCTGAGTTGGCATGTTCCAATTATTCATATTTAACTCAGTTTTACAGTCATATAAATATTATCATTTCATAGTGAAAAGAGCTGTTTACAATTATTGTTAGTCACTAAAAGTTCTCACAAGTATGGCCCTCAAAACCCCAGATATTTCATATGTCCCAAGTCTTCAATGTTTTAATTTTTAGATTCCTATTTATTTAGTTTCAAAGCAATCAATGATATTCTGTCTAAAAATATACAAAGATACTTTGTAATGTTAGGGCTCCTTTACCTTTAGCCAGCACCATTTGTGGTAAATATATTTACCAGTTTAATTTAGTTAAGTTTAGTTCCCAAATGTGTGAATCCAAAATATTTGTTCTTTTGGAATACGCCAGTGATTTATTTAATGTTTCTCTATGTCGTGTATTGTAAAGAGAAATATCTTCCTGATGTATACAATGTGGGCTTATTGGAGAAAGAGCAGTTGCCCTCTAGGCAAGGACTGTATTATGCTGTTTTACAAAACGCTCTCTTGTACTACTCACACTGACTACAGAATGAATTTAAACAGAGAAGTGTCTAGGACATTTTCCTTCCTCGAGTGGGAATAGTTTTTTAAATTTGGAGATGTACCATGTACTCATTTATCAAATGTCTCATTTCATTTTTGAGGAGTTCAGGTTGGAATGCCAGCCATACAATAGAATGTAAGAGGGGCAAACCGACATTAAGGCATGCACTTAAGCAATAGAGGAATTTCCTTTTCAGTGTCTCCCAAGGTCCATGAGGATGCACACTTATTTACCCAGAGAGTATGGATCTCACTATGTTTGTCCAGAGGGTGTGACTCTGTGGAGGAGAACACTTACTGGTAAGTGTCAAACTCTTATTGTATTATATTTCAGAAAAATATGTTTAGAAATCGATTTTTAGCAGTGATAAAATCTCTTAGTCTGTGCTGGTTTCTTAACAGCGGACAGTCCCAGATGTTGAAGTCAGCACAGCAAGAGAAAAACCCAAATCCTGATAAGACTTGAGGATTTTTCGAAAATTAAATGCAAAATAGTTGGGGCAAATGTTGCTGCGGGAGTCAAGACTAAGTAATGCAGTAAGAAGATCTGAAGTTGGAGAGCTTCTCATGTTCTTCTTTTGCATAAAGTTTGCATATGTACAAAACCCGAGACTCTAATGGCTTTCAGAGGGGACAGAATTACATCTCTTGGAACTTAAAACCGCAGACTCCGTGACCCGGAATGTACATTGTGGCCCTCACAATATAGTTTAATATTTCCCTGCAAAATACTTTCTGTTTCTAAATAAAGGCTGTGTGTTCTGAGACCTGTAAGCGATGTATACTGGCCACATCAAATTTTTTAAGAGTGTTTTCCAAATCCGGAATGGTTAGTGTGGAACAGATGTTTGTTTTGGAAACAATAAAGCAGGGAGAAATGATTGTGCCATATGATTTCAGAGACCAGTCGCTGCTTTTGCTTTACGCCTATCATTCCTTCTCTTTTTCTTTCAGCCAACAACTCTTGAGATATGTAATTGGCTATTGGTTGAAAAACCTTGTAAAATAATATTTGTGTGTGTGATATGAAAGTCTGAATGTGTGGTAGGTTTCCTGGGAAGTAACCATGCTGATTAAACATTTGCCACAGCAAAGCCACTGCCAGATCTCCCGCACTACCCCCTGAAGGCTTGGGATTGATTTAAGCCAGGCCTTAATAAACAACGAATGGAAGTGCAGAATCCACGAAGAATTTCAGTACTTAGCTTTGGCATCAGGCGACAAAGGTTAAGTCTTAAGAGTTGCCAATCGCTAGCTTGCTGGCCTTCAGCAGAACATTGACAGCTCCGAGTCTGCTTCTTCTGCTATAAAATGACTTGTCATGTCCCGGAACGATGACTGGCCGTGGTCCTACCATATGCATCAAGAAGTTTGAGTACTTGGTGTGCATCCTGGTTTGCAGAGATGCACTGGGGGAGAAGACAACAGGGATGTGGAAAACGTATGTGAAGGGAGAGAGCGTCAAGAGTAGAAGGTTTAGGTCAAAGGGTAAGAGTCATCTGGCAGTTACTTACTGAATGCCTGTTGTGTGCGAGGAGGTGGGGTGCAGCTATGAGCACAACAGCCAGAAACTCTTGCAGTCCTGAAGCTCGTGGTTAGGGGTGGGAGATGGACCATAAGCATGTGAGCATGTCGGATGGTGGAGATAATACATCTGTAATATAAAGGAGGTGGTGAGAGCTGGAGTGGGGGAGTGGCTTTCATTATAAAATCAGGTCTTTGGGGAGGAGCTCCTTGGAAAGGTGATACTTGAATAAAGGCTTGGGAGAGATCAGGGAGCCAGTCATGTGGAAATCTGGGAAAAGTGGGAAGTGGGAACAGATGTGGGAAGTCATTGCATGGACTGACTTTTATTTTGAGTGTGATGGAAAGCCCTTGGAGAGTGTTGAGCTGAAAAGTGCCATGATCCGACTTATTTTTTATAAGAATCTCTCTGGCTACTGTATAGAGACTAGACAGTAGAGGGGGGCAGTAATGGCAGCAGGGACTAGTTAACAGGTTACTGGGATAATTCAGGCTGAAGGTGATGGTGGCTTGGATCAGGGTGGTAGTGGTGGAGATGGCAAGTGGTCAGATTTGGATCAGGATTGGCCGGCTATCCGTGGTGAGTGAGGGACTGAGAGGAGCTAAGGACTGGCCTCAGAGTTTTTAGATTGGCGACCAGAAGGTCAGGGCTGTCATTCACTGTTTACCAAGGTGAAGATTGGAGGAGAAGCAGGTTTTTGGGGAGAGATCAGTTCAGGTGTGGACAAGATAAGATTCCTATTAGCCTCGTGTAGAGGAGACCGGTGGATAGCTAGTGGTCATTATTTAAATGCCCAGTTTACACTAGTTGCTAAGTCATGAAAACTCTGCTTAAATATTTAAATCTCTGAGCAGATGGTACTACAATTCATATTTTATAGATTAGGAAATAATACAGAGAGATTAATTTTCTTTTTAAAGATTTTATTTATTTATTTGACAGAGGCAGAGATAGCGAGAGCAGGAACACAAGCAGCGGGAGGGGGAGAGGGAGAAGCAGGCTTCCCCCCCGAGGAGGGAGCCCGATGCGGGACTCGATCCCAGGACCCTGGGATCATGCCTGAGCCGAAGGCAGTCGCTTAACCAACTGAGCCACCCAGGCGCCCCGAGATTAATTTTCTTAAGGTCACAGATATGAAACTTTGTTTTATGGCCACAAGTTCCACGTTGTTCTACCAACTTTATTATGTTAGTTATAAAATAGGCATTCAAGGGCAATTCCTGTAATTGACATAACTGATTAAGCAAAGGAATACTTTTAGCTACCTTTACGTTCACACACACACACACACACACACACACACACTTTCTCTTCTAGAGAAGTAATATCTTTGATGAGGTTTATATGAAAGTTTTTTTTTTTTTTTTTACTTTTTGATGTGTTGAAAACTAATATCTCATGTAGATTTTTAACTTTGAATATATGTTAAATTTTTTTAAATGGTGAATGGAGATGGCTATGAATATAATTAATTTTTAGAAACATTCTTATATTTAAAAAACTTCTTTTAAGAACAGTTTACTGCATGGTAAATTTATGTACTCGTCAGTGGTTTCCAGGGGAAAATACATTTGTACAATCTTAAGTGTATTCCTTTTTTATAGTAAAATGCGTAATGTTTATTTTTTGAAGCAGAAATACAAGTAACGAAAACACATGTGATTGTCTGACCTTTGATATTATTGTTCTAGGTCTGATGGCAAACTACAATACAAATAGCAAAATTAGAAATTGAGAGCTATCAAAAATCCCTATTCTATTATTTAGAGGTTTATCTATATTTATAATTTGCATTTTAAAAAGCAGTGGAATCTTATTTTGTAAATGCCTAAGACATTTAAATTTTTTGTGGTGTAATGAGTTAAACAAGAAGGAGCAGATTAATAGAGTTTTCTTAATGTAATAAGAGGAAGTACATACCCTTAAAGGTCATACAGAGTTATTTTGTGGAATATAACTATGTTTGGTTTCTCTGACCTTGGATTTTTAAAACTTAGAGTTTCTGATCTCTCATCTCTGTAATAGCAAACTCTTTCTGATTACGCAGGAAGTCCTGCATGTTGCAGGAGTGGAAATGCAGTTAACAGCTGCGGTGTCATTCTTGACCATTCTGCAGGAAGAATCGGTGTCAATTCATACGTATGCCCACTCCTTCCTCCAGGTCATTCTGCTACATCTGGAGCACCGGGATGCAGGTTAGCAGCCTGGCATGCTTCATTCTGTACCTGTTTATTGTGTCTTGGATGTGGCCATGATGTTTTTGGAATCTTGTTAGCGTGACGAGGATAACTGGTCATTAGTGTGACTGAAAACAGCCATGGCTCTTTCCTTACAAAACCCTCCGAGTTCAGTGTCCTTGAAAGCTGAAGACCCATTAATTCATCTTATGATCTATACTTTCTTCTTAGAATTTTTGAATTTTACAATATTTATGTGTATAGTATTATCATACAGCAAAAAAATACACAATTTGGCTGAAAGATATCCCCCCCATATTATTTTTAAAGATATAAATGTTTTCTAGATGTTGGCCAAGGCAAAAAAAAAAAAAAAAAAAATAGAGGAACTTCTTCAAATAGTAATAAAAATAATCATCCCATTTTATCATTAAATATTGTTGTAACTTAATGGCTGAGTTGAAACTAAATCTGTGAGACATTTAATTTGGTGTGTTTTTTCTGTGTTAATCAGGTGTCAGCAATGCCTGGCTGGAGACTCTTCTGTCTGTGATAGAAGTATTGCCCAAAGAAACCCTAAAACATGAGGTAATACTTTTTTTTTTTGTAAATACTAATAAGTAAGTCGTTCTATTATTAAAAGAAGGCATTAGTGAGCACCTCTGTAGAGCTTTTTAAGTTTCAGAAAATTTTCTTAACTGTAGCTTCCAAAAAAGTGGAATTAGGTCAGAGGGCATTCGTATTCTTAAGACTCTTACTAGCAATATGTGGAAATGCCTGTTTCCCTGGACTTTACTCAGCATTAGCATTCCAATTTCATTCATTCATTCATTCATTCATTCATTCATTTATTTATTTATTTATTTCTAAGGATTTTTTTTATTCATTTGAGAGAGAGTGAGAACATGAGCAAGGGGGAGGGTAAAAGGAGGGTCAGAGGGAGAGGGTTTGAGGGAGAGAGAGAAGCAGGCTCCCCACTGAGTAGGGAGCCCGACACAGGGCTCCATCCCACACCCCTGGGATCATGACCTGAGCCAAAGGCAGACGCTTAACTGACTGAGCCACCCAGGCGCCCCTATAGTGTTCCAATTTAGTTTGATGGGCCAAAAAATGGAAATATATTTTAATTGGAATTTTTTTTATTATTATGCTGTTGAACATTTTTTTCATATATTTATATCAATTCTGTTCTTTTGGAATTGTCTGATCATTTCCTTTGGTCACTGTTTATATGTGCTGTTTATCAAGGTTGCGAATCTTTTGTTTGTTGCAGGTAATTTTACTAATTTCCTGTTTGCTTTTAAGTTTTTTTTTTTTTTTTAAGATTTTATTTATTTGACAGAGAGAGAGATAGTGAGAGCAGGAATACAAGTGGGAGGAGTGGGAGAGGGAGAAGCAGGCTCCCCGCGGAGCGGGGAGCCCGATGCGGAGCTCGATCCCAGGACCCTGGGATCATGACCTGAGCCGAAGGCAGACTCTTAATGACTGAGCCACCCAGGCGCCCCTGCTTTTAAGTTTTTAACACTGTTCAATATACCCATCTCTAAAAATTTTAGTAAATTAAAATGAGAGAATGAGAAAATTAGAAAGGAAATTTATTCTCTAATGAAATGATTTTCATTCTTTGAACAACATCCCTATATTCTTTTCAAATATGTCATGGTTTAAAAAGTAGTTACCTGTCAATGAAATTCCTCTGTATATTTCATGAAGTGTTTTTGTCCTTCTTTGCCCTCATACAGTTTGTGGTCCTATCTCAACGTCAAAATACGTGGTTGAAAATGGGAAGATTTACTCAGTTATGAGGATGTTTGTAAACTTAATGCCGAACATCTAGATGATTACACATATTTAAACATTGAACTTAATATTCACGTCTGTTATTGATACTTTTTGAAGAGTGCTATATAGTGGAATGCAGTTTTTACTCTAGAATGCCATGTATTATTTTATGTGATTTTTAAGATTTTAAATACACAGTTTATTTTATTTTACATCTTCGAGTTTCATATGGTATTTATCATTATGTATTCAGCATTTCTGGCTACTTTGTTGAGAGGAAAAAACCAGCTGACTTTTTATTAGAGCTATGGAGTTTTAGAACTTGGAGGATTCTTAGTATGACATATTCTGATATCCATCTTAAGTAGATGAGCCACCTTGGGACCAGAAATAGCAAGATTACTTGGACAAATTAAAGAGCGGGGGCCAGAATCGGGATCTGATCTTCATAGTTCTTTACAGTCTGTCATGCTGTTGCGTTTTTGAGTGCCCAGCATGTACATAATACAATATCAGAATTGCATTCAAATTACAGAATTACTTAATAGAATCTATTTGAAGCTATATTGTTTTGCATCCCTTTAGGATAAATATGAAAATTTTATATGGAATAAAAATAAATTTCAGACTAGGTGGTAGTCTGCTTTTTTTTCTTTTGAAAATGTACATTTCACAATGATACTTTATGTGCATACGGATCACTGCAGAATTCACCATAAGCTTTAATTCAGTTTTTATGTGCCTGATTGGTTTTTAATTATGTAATTTATCATCATGTTTACCTTAGTAAGCCAGAAGGCAAACAAGGTGATTCAGGTTATGAGCACCTCACATTATAATTCAGGTTCCTTAAAAACACTTGGGACCCTAAAATATTCCTTGAGGAAAATAGCCAACATTAGTGGCAAGAATATATAACACTTTGTGAATTTGTTCTCTAAATCTTTTCTCTTTAGATTTTGAACCCACTTGTTTCCAAGGCACAACTTTCCCAAACAGTCCAGTCTCGTTTAGTTAGTTGTAAAATTTTAGGAAAATTGACCAACAAATTTGATGCCCATACGTGAGTATTTATATATAATTTTTGTCTACTTTATTCAATTGAATTGATTTAAAATGTATGATTAACATTTAAAATGTTAATCATATGATTAACAATTATATTAGACTTATTCCATACTGCATACAAGCTTAGCTGTTTTAACTTTATAGAATTCTTGGAAGTCTACTTATTCAGATGCGTTTCTTCTCATCTCATGGCATTTCAAAATCAATATGATTAGCTTTTTTTCTATTTCTCATCTTAGTCTTCTCTGTCACACACCTAGTGTAGTTTTGAGTATAAAATGTATTATTCTATAGACTTCAAAAACTGTCAAACCTGACCTAAAGATAGACTTTCTGATTTCTTCCATTATTGTTATGAATTCTTTATTTTGAATAATTTATCTTATTTTGGGGTTTTATGGAGAATGTTTATAATTTGTATGCTACTCTCTGCCCAGATGATAAATACCAAGTGGAAAGAATGAAATGTTGTATAATATGACGCAAGAGTAAAATATAAAATAAAAGAATATTTTGGTCGATGGGCGTTAAACATTCCATTTGCCTGTAGCCTTTCATCTTAGCTAAGATGTTTAACTGTCAATCCAAAATTAACCATTACTTTAAAAAGATCCAGGCATATATATAATTTACAAATAACAAAAGATAACATCCAAATGTAATGATATATGTGAAAATACCACATAAACTATAAAGCTTTCTATTAAAGTATGTTTGTTATTAAGCTAAGATTTTGATAATAACTTTGAAAATTTTAATTATTCTAAAACACCCATTTGCATGTTCCTTTCCTTCCCTTCTAAGCATTAAAAGAGAAGTACTTCCTCTGGTAAAATCACTCTGTCAAGATGTAGAATATGAAGTTCGGTCTTGTATGTGTCGGCAATTAGAAAACATAGCTCAGGGCATTGGGTAAGTATACTTTCAATTCCTTATGTCATATTCTTAGTTCTGGATTGTCAGATATTCATATCCTGTTCCTGTGTTCCATGAAAGCATGGTGTTGAAAGGCTAAGCTTTATATGATCTTTAAAAATGATTGTAACATGTATCATATGATCTCACTGATATGAGGAATTCTTAATCGCAGGAAACAAACTGAGGGTTGCTGGAGTGGGGGGTGGGGTGGGAGGGATGGGGGTGACTGGGTGATAGACACTGGGGAGGGTATGTGCTCTGGTAAGCGCTGTGAATTGTGCAAGACTGTTGAATCTCAGATCTGTACCTCTGAAAAAAATAATGCAATATATGTTAAGAAAAAAAAAAAGAAGAAGAAGAAGGTAGCGGGAGGGGAAGAATGAAGCGGGGGAAATCGGAGGGGTAGATGAACCATGAGAGACGATGGACTCTGAGAAACAAACAGGGTTCTAGAGGGGAGGGGGGTGGGAGGATGGGTTAGCCTAGGGGTGGGTATTGAGGAGGGCACATTCTGCATGGAGCACTGGGTGTTATGCACAAACAATGAATCATGGAACACTTCATCTAAAATTAATGATGTAATGTATGGGGATTAACATAAGAATAAAAATAAATAAATATGGATTAGAAAGGTTCCTATAAGATCTCAAGAAAAAAAATAAAATAAAAATGATTGTAACAACAAGTACCTCCTGATGTGTCTGGATTAAGAGACATTAAAGTGAAGATGCTTAGCATTCATCTCATGCTAATTTCTTTCTTACCTTCAGTTGCTTGTTAGCATCCCAGATTCAGGAAGGGAAAATGTCCCGATAGAAACCATGCTTGGACTATTGCACTAGCATTTCTTTGGACTAGCAGCCTACTATTGGGTCATCTCAGATGGGATTACTCAGTTGAAGTCTTTATTTCCTTTACACTCTACATTTCCACTGTCTGCTTTGTTGCTCTTCTTGCCTTTTGGATGTGTGAAGCTTGGGAAGGAGACACATAAGGCAGTTAGTCTCTTCTCCATAAAAACTGATCTCATGTCAAGGTATATTAAAGGAAGTTTTAGATTATCTAAGAACCATCTTGGGAAACAGTTTTGTTTTTTGGTTTTTTTTTTTAAGGATCCTAAATAGATACAAAAAAACATTGGGACCTCTCATTTTTAGTAGAAGTTGCACTGTTTTCATCTGGTTCTTTGTTTCACAAGCAAGGACAATCAGGTTGTTGCTATTTGCGCAATTGTTTTTTTTTTAAAGATTTTATTCATTTGAGAGAGAGAATGAGAGAGAGAGAGCACATGAGAGGGGGGAGGGTCAGAGGGAGAAGCAGACCCCCTGCTGAGCAGGGAGCCCGATATGGGACTCGATCCCGGGACTCTAGGATCATGACCTGAGCCGAAGGCAGTCGCTTAACCAACTGAGCCACCCAGGCGCCCGCGCAATTGTTAATAAAAAAAATTGGGGACCAGTATTTAAGGCTTTAGGATGACTTCAGAGTCACACAGATTCAGGTCCTCTGTCCTGTCCACGTGCTGAGTTGGATTTAAGTGTTGTGTTGGAAGCTTAACATTTCAACAGAGTAATCATTTCTCTAATTTTTATTTTAGACCCAGCTTCTTTCTGATAGATCTTCTAAGGCTAGGCTGACTCTGGATCATTGTGGACCATAAATAATTCAGTCTTGCCCACTTCTGTGTTCCTTAACCAGGATCAGAACCTATCAGGAGAATATACCATTGTCTTTTTGTATTCCATTTTTTGTCATCTGACATTTTGCCACTGTTAAAAACAGCCTAGTCAATTGGGTGCCTGGGTGACTTAGTCAAGTGTCCGACTCTTGATTTTGACTCAGGTCATGATCTCAGAGCCCTGAGATGAGCCTCACGTCAGGCTCCATGCTCAGTGGAGAGTCTGCTTGGGTTTCTTCTGTCCTTCTGCCCCTCCTCCAGCTCATGCTATCTTTCTCTAAAATAAATAAATAAAATCTTTAAAACCAAAAAACCAACACCCCCCCCCAAAAAACCCCATCCTGGTCAAGTGTGTTCCAATTAGTCTTCTGAAAACTAATATCGGATTATTGTTTAAGGCTTAATTTACAAAAGCAAAACTAGAATCTACCTAGCTTGTTAATGTAGAATTCATATAATAAACTAATTTGCCTGATTAAATGCATATTCATTTAATTTTGAATTCTCGCATACTATTAGCATCCCAGATTCAGGAAGGGAAAATGTCATAGGACTTTCATGGTATGATGGCTGAATACTACTAAGATCTGATTCATATTCTTTATTCTCCCTTTGATAAAAGATAAAACTAAAGAGAGGTACACTGTTTTTTTCTTTTGGCATTGGAAATCAGGACTATTGATAAGATCTGATGACCACCAACAGGAAATACCTACACTCAAGGCTAGAAGAATCCCTGAGATGGGTGAAAGGAGGTGGGAACAGACATTTCAGAGATTGCTACTGATTTAAGAGAGAGGCTGCCCACTACTGCACTGGGAGTTGTGTTCTAAGGCACTTGGGTATGAGAAGTGCTGGGAAGAGGCCCGAGAAGCATACAGACTTGGGTTTATAATTTTGTATTTGCTGTGGCTGGCAAGGGAACAATTACTGACCACTTTAGTTTAATCAGAAATGAGCATTAGAAATTGTTATTCATTAATAAGATAATCAGGAAACAAAATTAAGAGATTCTTGTCAAGCTAGCATGTGCATATGAAGTAAAGGCTACACATCACTAGAAAGCTAACTGTGGATTATGCACCAGCTTAGGGTCAAAGAGGACAGTTAGAATAATCAGATTCATAATGAATAGTATAATGAAGAGGTCATGCACATTTATTTGTAGGAAAACAAGGAATAGACCTTTCTTTGTACAGGGATGACTAAAGAGAAAAAAAGAAACAAATGTGGGACCTCCAAAAAGATCCTTCAGTGTTAGAGGGGAAGAACATAGACAGCACTCAGATCGGAAAGGAAGAACATACTTTTGAAGAAGTTGATCAAACTTCTAATTCTGGTGATATGGCAAATAAGATAACCTGAAAAAGCCCCCTTATGAATTTCTGATAAAATTCAACATCCATTCATGATAAAAACTTTCAGGAAGCTAGGGGTGGAGTGGATTTCCCTAATCTGATACAGGGCATGTATGAAAAACCTACAGCTAACGTCATAGTTAATGGCAGGTATTGAATGTTTTTCTCTTAAGGTAAGAACTAGTCAAGGATAGTTTTTAGCACTTCTGTCTCACACTGTACTAGAGGTTCTAGCTATTGAAATAAGGCAAGAAAACAAAAACTTTCTAAAAAGGTCTAAAGATCTGAAAGGAAGAAGTAAAATGATTTCTACTTGTAGGTGATATTACCATTTACATAGAAAATCCTCAGTAATTTACAAAACAATTATTAGAACTAACAAATGGATTTAAGGGTATTTCAGGATACATACAAAAATATAAATCAATGGAACAGAAGAGAGTCCAGAAATAGACCCACATATATGTGGCCAGTTGACTTTCAGCAGAGTGCCAAAGTAGTTCAAGGAAGAAAATCTTTTCAAAATACAGTACTGGGATAACTGGATACTCATGAGAGAAAACAGTGAACACTGATTCTCACCTCATACCCTACATAAAGACTAATTTGAAATTTATCACATTTCTGAATATAATCAAATCAACAGCCTTCCAATCTGACATGATATAATATTGCTGATTTGGCATTTACTTAAAAGTTAAACATCTTCTGTATGACCTAGTCATTCTACTTTGAATTATTTACCCAAGACAAGTAAGAATATATGCCCATAACAAGAATTATATTATATATACATGTTTAGCAGCTTTATTTCTAATAACCCAAACTGGAACAATCCAAATGTCTACCTATAGGTGAAGGGAAAAATAAAATGTGGTACATCCATACAGTGAAAATACTATTTAGCAAGAAAAAGGAACATAGTGCTGATACATGCAATACGACATCATGGATACATCTCACAATCAGTATGTTAAGGGAAATAAACCGGATGCAAAAGTATAAATACCATATGACAGATACAAACTATAGTGACGAAAAGCAGATCCATGATTGCCTTAGTCAGAGGTAGATTGTAGAATTTGGATATAATGGGATTGATTGATGGTTGGTTTTTGTCCTTTGCCCATGATTTTTGTCTTTTGTCAGACTGCAAGGTCATTGATGAAGGGGAGTCATGTAGGGGAGGGCTAAACAAGAACACTAGAAGCACCTTCCATCTTCTTAACAAAGAGATGGAAATGATTGGGTCCCCAGTATTTCTTTAAGCCTAGGCTTCTTAAAACAGGCCAGTGGAAAAGGCACAAACAAATGAGAAGTTTCCTTGAATTGCTGTTGCTGTCCTGGCCCACCATGGAGCTCAGGATCATCTTCCTCAGTATTTAGCTTGAGCAAACAAGCTACCATCAGATGACACAGACTCATGGCCAGCATCTGGGTAGATTTGTATCACACAGCCACCCCAGAATTCCGGGTTGGCTGCCTGGGCAAGCCTGCTTGTTTCATTCTTCTTGTTATCCTTCGCCCTGTATTTTACACATCTCCCCTCTGACATCATGGAAGGGTTAGGCTGTAATTGCCAGTATCTTGGCTGATGAAACTAGACCCCTACACAAATTACAGGATCAGGCTGTCCCCAGAGTTTTGTTCCGAATACTTAAATGCCAGAAGAGTTTTTAGCAGGAAGGATAATGACCTAGAATTCTGCCCTAGCTGGGGTGGAGTTTATATATAAAGTCAAGAAAAAGATATTCTCATAAATATACTAGCACAGACAGTGTACCACCCACATCTGCTTCCTGAAAAAGTTACTCAGCTATAATTCAGTTTGTTTAGCAGAACTAATAAGAGAGAATATTTGCATCTTAGTGTGGGTCTGCCATGATGCCTTATTTCCACTTAACTTTTATAATGTGACAAATGGGCAAAGAAAACAAATACATACTTCATAAAGAAGGAATACAGGTGTCTAATAAACAGACTCAACCTCATTGTTCAAGCTCATTAGTTGTAGGAGATGTATTCATTTAATGAATATATATTGAGCACCTACCACAAGCACTGGATTACATATGGGGGATGTAATAATGAAAAAGAGTCCTATCTCCAGGTGCTTAGAATTTGGTAACAGATGCAGTCAGGTAGACAATTATTGAATAATATGTGATATTTACAAAAACAATAGTGAAATGCTACTTTTGCCAATGAAATTGGAAAAGTTAATGATAAATCTTTAGTATTAGCAAAAGCACAGGGAACTTCTTCATGTACTATAGGGAGAAGCATAAACCTACAGGCCTTTTGAGTTCTACAGTATAGGAAAAAAATTTTGCTTATCTTTTACCTATATTATCAGATTTGAGAGATGAGTCTAAGGAACTAGTTTATATTAAAATTTATGAATAATAGAAGTATATGCTTAGATAATATTTACTATGTGTGAGGTATTGTTCTAAGCACTTCACATGTATGAACTTAATATCCTCACAAACGTCTCTTGGATGGATAGTATTGTTGTTCCTTTTTTACAGATGGGGAAGCTGAAGTCCAAAGAGGAATGTTATATAATATGAACAGGATAGAAGTCTGGAAGGCCATACATTATCAGAAACTTTCCAAGTTTCTCTAAGTAGAGGGTTATAGGTTATTTTAATTTATTTTTATACTTCTTTAATTTTTTAAAATTTTGATAACGAACATATAAAAGTGCTATTTTAATACACAGTGCAGTAGTTTTTAGTGGCTTTAACATAGTTGGAGATGAGAAATCCCCATCTGTGCTGGTAGGTTGAAATTGAAATGTCCCTATTAAGCACTGATGAAATACGGATTTGATTTATTCTCTTTGCTTTTTCAACATTAAGAAATCGTTGTACAGCCATTAAAGACCTCTTGCTTCTGATTATCTTTATTTCTGATGCCCAGATAATTAAGTTGGGATTGCATCGTATAGTATACTACTTCGGGGGAGAAAATCTGTTGAAAGATTGAATGGAAACAACTTTTGACTGTAAATAGGGATGAAATCTTTATCTTAAACTATTGTTTTTCATTCTTAATAAATTCAAGGTTTTCAGTGGTTCTGAGGAAGATTTGTATGAGATAAATTTTTATGACCTTGGGCCAGAATAGATTCTCTCCTCTTTTCCTCCTCTACCTCCCCTGTCTACTTCCTATGTTTGATGAATGTTTGTGAGCTACTGGTAATGTTAACATCTATGCCTGTGATCTAGATTCATTTCCTTTTTTTTTTCTTTCTCTTAGCTTTATGCTAAAGAAATGGATGTTGGTGGGGCGCCTGGGTGGCCCAGTTGGTTAAGCGACTGCCTTTGGCTCAGGTCATGATCCTGGAGTCCCGGGATTGAATCCTACATCGGGCTCCCTGCTCGGCAGGGAGTCTGCTTCTCCCTCTGACCCTCCCCCTCTCATGTGCTCTCTCTCTCAAATAAATAAATAAAATCTTAAAAAAAAAAAAAGAAATGGGTGTTGGTGATTTGCTTGGCAATTTACTCAAAAATACTCAAAATTACTCAAAATACTCACATGAGTATTTTATATATGAAGAATTAAGTTCTATTCAGAAAAAAATTTTATTGAGGTATAATTGGCATATAACATTATATTAGTTTCATGTGTACAACATAGTGATTTGATATTTGTATACACTGCAAATGATTATCATAGTAAGTCTAGTTACCACCTGTCACCTTACATAGTTACAGAATATTTTTTCTTATGATGAGGACTTTTAAGATTTGGCAACTTTCAAATATGCAATACAATATTGTTACCTATACTCACTATGCTGTACATTTCATTCCCATGACTTATTTATTTAATAACTGGAAGTTTGCACCTTTTTGACCACCTTGCCCCCTTTCATAGATTAATTCCTTAAACAGTTTTTGGCCCTCTAATCACTCAAGTCCTTCGAGCTGTGTGCTGTCCAGTATGGTAGCACTAGCCATGTTTGGCTATTTAAATTAAGTAAAATAAAATTAAAACTTCAGTTCCTCAGTTATACTGACCGTATTTTAAATTACAAACATTTCCATCATAGCAGAACCTTCTGCTTGACGTTGATGTCTTAGAGTCTTTGTGTTCGCCACAAAACTCTATTGTGCAGCCCTTATTGACTGTTTTGTATTCTATCAAATTATAATTCATCCCATCTTCTATCACGTGTCCAAGAAAGCTGGCCACGTTATATGCCTCCACTTTATCAGTGTGTGTCATTGTAATAACATCTTATTAGGGTGAATAAGCAGAAACTTAAAGTCTTGAATAAGAACCATTTGTGATTATATTATAAATGTTGTCTGTGTCCTGAAAGCATGTATATTGTGTTTCATTCTTTTAGAGGCAGCAGCTAGTATCCTATATCATTCTATGTAGAAATTAGTTCCTGTAATGTTACGTTTTAGGTGAATGAAGAAGTAATTTATCCCTTGAAATCTAGAGAAAAAGATTTTGTTAAGGTTTCTACAGTCACTACTGTGAAGTTTTTCTCATTAGTCCAGATCATTAGCTGGTTGCTTAAAATGGAAAACTATGTTAAAATTTATAAAGCTTAGGGGAGCCTGGGTGGCTCAGTCGGTTAAGCGGCTGCCTTCGGCTCAGGTCATGATCCCAGGGTCCTGGGATCGAGCCCCGCATCGGGCTCCCTGCTCGGCGGGAAGCCCGCTTCTCCCTCTCCCTCTGCCCCTCCCCCTGCTCGTGCTCTCTCTCTCTCTCTCTGTCTCTGAAAAGTAAATAAATAAAATTTTAAGGAGATTATAAAGTTTAATATAAATGTCTAGTCATTAAGATCTCTGTAGGTAATAATATTATCCTGGTGGAACTAGAATTGATTTAAATAATTATACAATTACTATTACTGTTTCTTATGTTTTTATCATGCTTTCCAACCAGATTGCCAGCCTCTGGACAGCAGGAGCCACGTCTCTGTGATTTTTCCTATTTTCTACAGCACCTGGCACCATGGCTTGTTTTTAATAAGCTCTTGCTATAATTTATTGAATTGATTTATTTTCTTCTGTTGCTTACTGTGCAGGACAGAACTTACAAAAAGCGTGGTGCTCCCTGAACTAATAGAACTCTCTAGGGATGAAGGCAGCAGTGTGCGTCTTGCAGCTTTTGAAACTCTGGTTAATCTGCTTGATGTATTTGATACAGGTAAATCTACATGTAGACACATCTTTGCTTCTGAAAGCAGTGTTTTTCCCTCTTTTGTATCACTGATAAGGGAGTAAAGGACGATAAAGGACAGAATTTCTTACATCGGATTTTGTGATGAACATTAAGCCTCCCTTCCTAAGAATTTGGCTTGGTAATTAGCCTCTAACTTGTTCAACTAATTGGCCCTAGGAAAGATGCTGACTAAAACAAGGTCTAAATTAGTTTCCCTACCTTAATATTTTAATGCTAGAAATCTCATGGCTATAGGAGGAGAAATCTGGGATGAGGTACTTGGGTGGGAATGGGTACAGAGGTATTTCTTAGCATTGTGTCAATCAAATCACAAAGACAGCTCCTCTGTGAGTGTATGACTAGACCTTTGACTAATGCTGGGCATTAATTTATTAGTAAACATTAACCATGTTGATATGGTGAAGTTTAGAGGAGTAAATATCAAGTACTTTGGTGCAAAACTCTATTGTGTAATTATAGGATTACATTTACTTGGATTAACAGCATTTTACCTGAACTAGGAGAGCCTGTTAAAGATTTTTGCAGTGTGGACAGTAATTATGTATGATTGCTACAGAATAATAATTTAGGCTATCTGATGGGCCAGAGGAGGAAAAACTATAATGCATGAAAAGAGAAATGAATGAATCTGCTTGTCCTAATTATGGGGCACCCCTGGGCATTCAGTCTAGGAACCTTGGCATCCTCTCTGCTCTCTTCCCCCTCACTGCTCACACTCGGTTATCACAGATCTGGGTCTGACCTGTGTTCTTGGCTTTCCCTGACATTCCTTCCATTCCTGGTACACGATGCTCCAATACCACTTGTCATTACCTTGGCATATTCGATTCTCCCACACCTCTAGCTTTTCTGCGTATTCTTTTCTCTCTGTTTTTTTTTTTTCTTCTATTTTCCCCCTAACCAACATCTCCTTCAGTGCTCATTGCAAATACAGTTTCCTCTCCGATATCTCTCTAAATGTCTTATGCCAAGAGTTGGCCAGCTATGGTCTACAGGCTAAATTCTGCTGCTTCCTGTTTATGTAAGTAAAGTTTATTGGAACATAGCCATGCCCATGTGGTTATGTATTGTCTGTAGCTGATTTTGTGTTGTGGTGACAGACTAGTTATGACAAATACACTGGGAAGCCTAGAACATTTACAAAAAACATGTGCAGACCCCTGCCTTATGACGACTATGAAAATAGTGATCACATCGTCTTATGATAGTTTTTGTGTTTGACTTCTTCGCTGGTCTGAGTTTCTCAAGTTCAGAGACCATGTATTACTCCTCTTTCTACTTCTACTTAATATAATGCTTGTTCTGTACGAAATACAATAAATGTTTGTCTAATGAATGTTGTTTAGTTAAAACAGTAGTTGTGGTACTGAACTGTGGTGAGAGTAACCAGAATAATAATACTAATAACCCCGTTGCTGCATTTTACTTAGTCCTGTCAGACCCTTAATAAAGCAGTGGTGCATTTCTGAAAGTTTAAGAGAACTATGGGAAATTCAGAGTTTTAGAATTAAGATGTAAATTTTGCTGATATATCAGCAATTTATAGCCAGCAGATATATTTAAAAATATTAATTAACTTCTGAGGCGCCTGGGTGGCTCAGTCAGTTGGGTGTCCAACTCTTGATTTCAGCTCAGGTCTTGATTGCAGGGTTGTGAGTTCAAGCCCTGCATTGGGCTCCGTGCTAGGCGTGGAGCCTACTTAAAAAAAAAAAAAAATCGATTTGCTTCTTAAGGAAGTGTCTTCTAAGAAGTGAAAGTGAAGAAATTCAGTAAACAGGTGCACTGAAGTCTGAGCTCCTCCGCATGACATTAAGGTTTTTGATGATCTCAACTTTCCTCTCACTGCTTCTGTCCCCCACAGCTCTGCCACCATTGCTGACAGAAATTTTCTGTTGCTATGTGGCTAACATAGTAATTTTTCTTCCTGGGATCTGTGTGTATATATTAATTTCTCCATGTGCAGTGTGGGTGATTGGTCTGAAGTATGTTTTGTTTTGTTTTGTTTTCCAGATGACAGAAGTCAAACTATACTTCCCTTAGTGAAATCATTTTGTGAAAAATCTTTCAAAGCAGATGAATCAATTCTTATTTCCTTATCTTTCCATTTAGGAAAACTATGCCATGGACTATATGGTATGATATATCTTAAGATTTTCAAGATTTGTAGATAATTTTTTCCTTTTTCTTTTACCTCAGCCACTAAACTTCAGCTTTCCAGGTGTAAAACCTATCCTTTAAGTGTGTAAAATCTTAAGAGGCCTTAGATTTTTGATAGCATAATTTAGAACACATTGAAAAATGATTTTCCCCCAATAGAACCTATTTGAAAGAACAGTGACAGAATGAAGTAGGCATGGCCCTTTAAATTTCTGAATATTTTATACTTATGTATCAGTTGGCATATGATAATAGAAGCTCATTTATATTAACTATTGGTACATAGTAAGTATACCCTTATCAACTATTTGCTGTAATATATCATGTGAGCGTTTCAGCTTAGAATCAGCATAATACAACTTGGCATTTTGAACATATTACTCAGTTCTTAGCTTACTATACTAATGTAAGCATAAATTAAGTTAGAACCATCTGGCATAGTAAAACATTTTTAAAAATGTATATTGTAGACTCTTAACAGGCTGTTGAAAGTAAGTACTACAGTATATGATGAGTTCCTATCCATTGATCAAAAATATTTTGAGTTTACTTTGCCATCCTTTAGATTGAGTTTTTAAGCGCCTCTCTGCAGAAACATACACATGTCTTTTCTGCAGACTGTTTTAGAATATTTATGATAAGTAAATAGCAGTAATGGCCCTGATGTATTATTATTGTAGTGACTTGTTGGTCTGTGGTATGATGTATGCTGTAGAAATTAATGCAGTTGTAATTCCTGCATTGTGTAGGTTATACTATCAAAATTAAAATTAAAATATTATTAAGATTAACATAAGGTGAAACAATTGACCTGTTGGGAGTTCTTCATGATAGGTACCCTTTCCTCTGTTGTTTTTATTTATGATCTTTAGCCATTTATTTGACTATTTTGCTCCAATTATGTATGTATTGTACTTTGCTTTTCTCTCTTTATTTTTGTTTTCAATTGAAATGTTGAACAAAGGTTTTACATTTGTTTTAGGAATTTTTACTCCAGATCAACACTTGAGATTTTTGGAGTTTTATAAGAAACTCTGTACATTGGGTTTGCAACAAGAAAATGGACACAATGAAAATCAGATTCCACCCCAAATCCTAGAGCAGGAGAAGAAATATATTTCTGTCCGGAAGAACTGTGCTTATAACTTCCCGGTAACAAACTGTGTATTTGTACTGACTAAACATTTTGATTATAACTCTAAAATATATGAATAGATAGCATTAAAAAGTATGGCCATATTTGACACCTGCTTAGCCTTATGTCTGGTATATGCAGTAGGTACTAAGTAATATTGGTATAATTTATATTTATCTTTATGTATAAATCAGAACTATATGCATGCATTTGGATCTTCCAAATATGATCTCTATCTAAATTATTGTTCAAAGGACATGATTTCAATATAAATGAAGTGATTGTAATATTAGGTACTGATGCATGTTTTTCTCTCCTTCCCGCTCATCTTCTCCCTTCCACCTCCACCAGGCCATGATTGTGTTTGTTGATCCTAAAAACTTCCACATGGAACTCTATTCTACATTCTTCTGCCTTTGTCATGACCCTGAAGTACCAGTCAGATATACTATTGCTATTTGCTTTTATGAAGTAAGTCTGAAGAAGTGAAATGACTTTACATTGGTTGTTAATTCTACCTATGTACACTAGGTGATTTTTTGATATTGTGTACACCTCTGTTTATAAAGGTTTATTACAAGATACGGGCTCCATATGTCTTTCATATTGTGGTCCTAAATGTTATTTTAAAATTCCCATAATTCTCTTAGTATGTTTATAGAATTCATTCACATAAGCACATTATAATCATTTATCATTTTTTTTTTTAAGATTTTATTTATTTGACAGAGAGAGACACAGTGAGAGAGGGAACACAAGCAGGGGGAGGGTCAGAGGGAGAAGCAGACCCCCCGCTGAGCAGGGAGCCCGATGCGGGACTCGATCCCGGGACTCCGGGATCATGACCTGAGCCGAAGGCAGTCGCTTAACCAACTGAGCCACCCAGGCGCCCTCATTTATCATTTATTAATCCATTCATGTACTAAGTGCTTACTTTAAGCCAGACATTGTGGTGTGAATATGGGTATTGCAACTTTGGAAGTAAAATCAGTTTTTATAGGCTTTACAATATTTATATTTAACTTTGTGTCTAAACTCAAGAACTTGAGAATAAATGGAAAATTGAGAGAGATTATTTAAATTTATTGTTTTTTAAAGGTTTTATTTATTTATTTGAGAGAGAGAGCCGAGCGAGCATGAGCAGGGGGAGGGGTAGGGGGAGAGGGAGAAGCCAACTCCCCACTGAGCAGGGGAGCTCAATCCCAGGACCCTGGGATCATGACGTGAGCCGTAGGCAGATGCTTAACTGACTGAGCCATCCAGGCTCCCTACATTTATTGTTTTTACTGCAAATGGATCATGTTTCATGAACATAGCTGTTACGTTCACCTATTACAGCAACTCTCTGTAATGTAGGAGCAAAAGTGAATTTAAACTTTTTTTTTTTTTTAAGATTTTATTTATTTATTTGACAGAGAGAGAGAGAGCGAGAGCAGGAACACAAGCAGGGGGAGCGGGAGAGGGAGAAGCAGGTTTCCCGCCGAGCAGGGAGCCTGATGCGGGGCTGGAGCCCGATGCAGGCTCCATCCCAGGACCCTGGGATCATGACCTGAGCTGAAGGCAGACGCTTAACGACTGAGCCACCCAGGCACCCCTGAATTTAAACTTTTATGGTGAATGTTATTAATTGTTTAACACTTGAGGTTGAAATTTGGGTATGTCTTAGAGGTTCCCAGTAAGCACACGTATGCTGTAGTTGCAGTAAAGATGTATAAACTATAACTTAGCAACTTCAAAACGTAAACATCTCTTTTAAGTGGCATAATAAAATATTTCCTTTCTTTATAAGAGGTATCTAAATATTCTTAGTCTCAATGAGAAGGTTTCAGCCCCTTCCTTGCACTGTATTCCATAGCAGAGCATTGTTAGATCAGCTCAAAGTGCCCAAGGTACCTATAACATCATTATTATGTTGCTTAAGACTCTTGGCTGTTGGCTGAAAGTCTCTGCTTCTTTTCATTAACAGTTTTTCTGGTATGAATGAAATGTTCACTGTGCAAAATCTAGGAAATATTTCCTTTAAATGGTATAAATATTTAAAATAATTCCAGTGTTGCAAAATTAAGTCATCTTTGTAAATATAGTGGTAGAAATATTCTTTTGGAGGAGGGGAAAGAACAGAGGGCACTGCTAGCTGAGTGAACTCTGTCTCCACTGTGCATTAAGTGGGCATGTAGTCTTGGTTACTGTGCGTGCCTGTTAGATGAATGGTCTCCAGAGATGGTTCCATGAGGTTAGTATCTGAGAATGCAATATTTATATAATATTAGAGTTTTTACTTATGTTCATTTTTATCTCATCCTTTTAATATTTCATTTTTTATGTGTTTTATAGTGGACACAATATGTTAACACCCTATAAATAAACATCTGAAATGTGTCCATAAAAATACTTCACTGGTAGGAGTGAGTTCGGATCATTGATCTAGCTCTTTGGTGGCTAGTTGCCCTGTTCTCTCAATCATACCATGTAGGTAGGCTGTTACTGATACTCCATAAAATAGATTGTTAGTCTAGGTTTATCCTTTTGAGTAGTGAGAATCCATTGGTGGATTTAAGTTTTTCTCACAGTGCTGTTGTTAAATTCTGATAGTTATTTTACCATGTCCTAACTTTATGCTTGTTTTTCAGAAACATATTATTTCGAAAATATTTTGAACAAGTCAGAAACAGCCCTGTAGAGCAAAGTTTTTTAGAACATTTTCTTTATCCAGGAAGCTTCCCTCCCCCGCAAATAAAATCTTACCCAGAAGCCCAATATGTAAAAACAAACAAACAAACAAACAAAACACCAAGCCCAAAAAAGAAAAAGCAAAAAAAAAGATGAAGTAGAAACTGGTGAATTTACCATTGTGGGTTCTGAGTTTGCCTGGAGGAAGAAAGAAGACTGTTCACAGGGGAGCTAGATTAGACCCTTCCAGCTCCTCTTGTGCTGATTAAAGTCTTTGATGGGAAAAATCTTCGGTGTCTTGCTTGCTTAGGAGTCCCCTCTATCCCTGTGTCACACTGACCTTCTGTAGTACTTACCCTCTTCGGGAGGCGCTGAAGCAGGATGAATGCTCATATGTCCTGTCAGACCCTGTTGACTGCTGTAAGACTTTAAAATATGAGCTAGAGGTGTCCATGGACTTACTGCTTGTGAAATGAAAATTATGACTGATAAATCCATCCTGTACTTTCTACGCCCATGTGGGCACTGACATTCCCACCCTCATGTGTCCACACTCCAGAGTGCTACAAAGCAGGCTAAAAAGCTGGTTTTCTATGCAATTAATTTTTTAGAAATCTAATTTTTACATTTATGTTGTAACCTAGTTTCATTTTAGAAGAAGTATCTAACAGGGATGTGTTTTGTAAAATATTATTATAACCTTTAAATGTCTAGTAGTTTTAAATCTGAGAGACTTTATTGTTGCATTTCAGGTATCTAAACTCCTGAATTCTGGAGTATATTTAATACATAAAGAATTAATAACATTATTACAAGATGAATCACTGGAGGTAATATCTTCTTACTCTTTGGTTTTTACTTCATGTTAAGTCTGAATATTATCAATGCCCTTCCCCTCTTCCCCCACACTTCTAGGAATTGCATGAATTCTTTCAGCTGACTAGCCCCAAAAGCGTCAAGACAAGGTGCAGTTGTATCATAGACTGGAAATTGAGATCGTTAAAAAAATACTCAGTTTTAAAATATATATGTATATTTGTTTTTTTTTTTTTTAAGATTTTATTTATTTATTTATTTGACAGAGACACAGCGAGAGAGGGAACACAAGCAGGGGGAGTGGGAGAGGGAGAAGCAGGCTCCCCGCAGAGCAGGGAGCCCGATGCGGGACTCGATCCCAGGACCCTGGGATCATGACCTGAGCTGAAGGCAGTCGCTTAACCAACTGAGCCACCCAGGCGCCCCAGGAATCTGGATTTTTTTAAAAAAGATTTTATTTATTTGACAGAGAGAGACACAGCGAGACAGAGAGAGAGAGAGAGCATGAGCAGGGGGAGTGGGAGAGGGAGAAGCAAGCTTCCTGCAGAGCAGGGAGCCCGACGCGGGGCTCGATCCCAGGACCCCGGGATCATGACCTGAGCCGAAGGCAGTCGCTTAACCAACTGAGCCACCCAGGCGCCCCTGTATATTTGTTTATTAAGAATTTAGGACATGCCAAAAAGTAGACAAACAAAAGGATACCTTTAGTTCCAATTACTGTTTCTGTTTTGTTATATTTTTAAGTTTTTCTTTTTTTTTGCTATGAAAAAGTTTTTATTTTACTTAATTGCAATCCTATTTTATATCACATTTTACATCTTTTTTTTTTTTTTTCTCTCAGCATTGTTTAGGGAATATATTTGGGAAAACTGAAATACTTTATTTTGGTGCTGCATTTAGTATATCCTGTTCACCCAAATGACTGCTAGCTCAACTCATCAATAGTTACACATTGCTGAGGGTGTTATCTTACTTAAATTGCTTTTTAAAAGTTGAGAGGCAGTTTTTTGGCATATTGGTTGTATGGAAGTAGCTGTCTCAGATCTAGACTATTTGAGCAATATCAAGGGGCAGGTATACTAATCTCTTTTCAAAGGTAGTTTTGATCAAGGCAGTTGATTATTTTTCTAAAATGTTCCAGCAAGAAGATGGCAACGTAAGAAAATAGAAACTCCCTAAATGTTGTTTGGTAAATAATACTATTTCTGCACAGAAATTGACATATGAGGCTAACCTAAGATTAGAAAAACAGTAGTTGCCATAACAGTAATTGATATCTCTATTGAAAGGTACTAGATGCTCTTATAGATCATCTTCCAGAAATCCTTGAACTTATGTCTACTGGTGGAGAAAGCAGTATTCAAGAAAATAAGGTAAATCCCATGTATCAAAGAAGTTCCTGAATGTTTTAAATATGATCTTTCTCTATATAGAGTTGTTGTGGGGAATCAATGAGAGAATGTGTGGAAAACATTTAAAGTAGTGCTTGCCCCATAATAGCAGGTAGCTTAGTAAATGTCTCTTGGAGCTTCAACAGCCTGAATTTTCCCTACAATTATTCCATTACCATGATTCTTATTTATTGTCCTTGGAGTTTACATTCATATTTCCAGTTTTTATTAGCATTAATTATTATTCTAAGAATAGCATCTGGTGAGGACAGAAGAGTAGGAATGTAGAAGGTCAAAATTTTCCAACAGCGAAATACAAGAGATTTTACTTTAGTTAGAAGGATTGAGTCCCATTCTCTATTTCAAAATTTTGCTTTCAGTGACCGTAAATTTTACTTATGGATCTTTTTGAAACGTGTTTGATTTTGCCAGATAATTATCTCCCTATGACAACTAAGATCCTCCTAGGTTCTGAAGTGAGTGAGAATATTCCTCTCCCCAATGTATCGTAAGACTGAATAGTTTGACTGAATGCTGCAGTTGATTTATTATCATCAATCTTCTGATGTGCTTTTTTTCAGTTATCATCTCTGCCTGACTTGATCCCAGCCCTCACAGCTGCTGAGCAGCGAGCAGCAGCCTCCTTGAAATGGAGAACTCATGAGAAGCTACTACAGAAATATGCCTGTCTGCCGCATATCATATCAAGTGATCAGATTTATTATCGTTTCTTACAAAGAATGTTCACCATCATGATGACAAATGTGAGCCCAGTACCTTTTATCTAAATCTTTTGAACTCACACTTGATTTTGGGATTACCAAATTCTCCCCATTCTCAAAATAGTACAACAAACTCTGTTTATTCCATTTTGCCCTGGAAAGATGTTATCCTCCCAGATCCCCGAGGGGGAAACTCAGATTTCCCCGTGCTTCTTCAGTAATGCTTATTTTTGAACATTGTCTACATAGCTGGGTTGAAGAATGAACAAGTGGTACCTTTACTTACCCTTTTTCCATATGTTGCCAAGGAGAGTGTAAACAGATTCACTTCAAACTTGATATAGTTCTTCTCAAAAGGCAGGTTGGCTGGAGTCTGTGATCTCGACTGCTAAGTCCCTCTTGCTCTGATATCCACCTTTTATGTGTCGTGGCCTCAGAGCCGACCTCAACTATGCCATGTTGCCAGACATCCCATAAGTCCCTAAATCTTAGTGGTGTTGCTTTTTCTTTTATACCTCTAAAAAGTGGCTGTGTAACAGATAAAGCTTATATTAAAAACATGATGGCCTACTATGGATAACCTTAAAATTAGAGTCAAAAGCAGGAAAAAAAAAAAAAAAAAAGGAAAAGTTTTGTACTCACATCCCCCAGAGAGTAAGTTGTCTACCTTTTTCACAAAAATTTCAGAGGTTTATTTAGCCTACAGTTCACTGTACATTTAATAGGATGTCTTCCTACCATTTTGGAAGTATGAAAAAGTTCCATATAACATGTACGTTTTAGAAACTGTTGAAAAAGTGCTTAATAGTGTCATTGTTCTCAATAAAAGGGAGATAATGAGATCTTGTAGCCATTTCAGAAAACCAAAATCAGGTTTAGCTTCAAAGATTAAAAAGAAAAAAAATAACGTTATTGGTGTCATTTACAACTTAAGAATACAGGCGTACATTTCATGAACTGACACTCTGCAGGTTAATTTCATTCATCAAAGCAAAGCCTAGAGCATGAAGGTTACATTATAGCTGTAATAGTCTTAAGAAATGACATTAGTGACTCCCTTATCAGAGGACAGTGCATGAGTGTGCCACATAGGAAATTTACATAAAATTGAGCAGAATTAATGAATTATTTTATTCAGAAATTACCTATTTGAGTACCTGCTATGTGTCAGGCACTGTTTGAGGAGGGAGGGATACAGGAGTGGATAAGACGGACAGACTCCTTCTCTTAACAGAGCTTGTGTTCTAAAGGGTGGTGGTATCAGGATACATAATACAACAGGATGAGTGATATATTTACAGATGCTGGTAAGTGCTGTGGTTTGATCTTAATTGTTTATCTCAGCGTGATGAGTTAGTAGGCATGCTGTGTTTACAGAGCTTAAGAATATATAATTATTCCATATTTTAACTTCTCTTATCAAGAAAGAGAAATGATTTACAACATAGAGTGCAAACAGAGTACCTGTAAGCCTAAGAGATTGTTTTACTATTTTCTTTTACAAGGCAGTAATTCCACAGTTAAAAGGAGATACATGATTATTATAGCACATTTTCCGTGATCAAAGAGGATGTTCTGGAGAAAAGAAAGATTTATATTTTTAATTCCACACCTAATGGTCATAATTCATTCATTCAGCAAAATTTATTGAGTGCTTACTATGTGCCAAGCACTACTATATTTTGGGTACCAGGATACAACAATGAACAAAAGAGACAAAGGGTGTATTATCACAGAACCTGAAATTCTACTGGAGACTGGCGGTAAAGCAACATACATCTAGAGTATGTCAGGGGTGAAAAGTACAGTGAAGCACAGTAAAGCAGGGTAGAGGATGAGGAACATGACAGAAAGGTAGTAGGATGCTATTGTGGAGATAGCAGTCAGGGAAACATCCTTTCTGATCAAGTATGCTTCATGCAGAGGCTTGAACAAAGTAAAGGAGTTACCAGGTGGATGAAGGACAAGCGAGAAGAGCAAAGAAAGTGTGGTTGCGTGAGGAGCAAGGAAGCTAAGGTGGCAGGTGGTGGAGAGATGAGGTAGGGGGGTGCCTGGTCTGTGATGTGGAATCTAGCTTGTATTCTCTGAAACAAGGAAAATCTTTAGAAGATTTTGAGGAATGACATTAACTTTTTTTTCTTTTGTTGTGAAAAAATTTTAAAGCTACAGAGAGGCGAAGAAAATACTGCGATGAACCTTCATGTAGAACCCAGTGAGACCGAACAATTGTTAACATTTTGCCATTATTCGCTTTTTCTATTTCATTGTGCTGAGGAATTTTAAATTATACATGTCATTGTATTTTATCTCTATAAACATTTCAATGTTCATCTCTAAAAAAAAGACATTCTCCTATATAATCACAGTATAATCATTACATTTTGCAAAATGGACAGTTATTGTTCAATACCATTTCATATCCATGTAGTTCACATTGTGTTCCCCAAACATATTTTATAGTTGTTTTATTCCGTATAGGATCCAATTAAGATCCTTTGGCTATTGCCTTTGACTGTTACAACTCTTAATTGTCTTTTAATTCAGAACAGACTCCCTTTCTCCCTTTTCCCACTTTTTCATGACATTGAATTGTGGAAGAGACTTCATCATCCTGTAGAATATTCCAATTCTGATTTTGTCAGATTGCTGTTTCACGGTGTTAGCTTGTTCACCTACTCTCAGTATTTCTTGTAAACGGAAAATTAGATCTAAAGACTTGCTGAATTTTAGGTTAAACATTTTTGGCAAGAATACTTTACAGATGCTGCTTTGTACTTTATGTCGCATCATCTCTGGACACGTGTTCCTCTGTAAGTGAGCTCAGAGTGGTTCTCCAGTGGTGACCGTTGTATCAGCCCACTGCAAAATTATGTTTTCTCCCTTGCAAGGTGCACTGTAATCGGAAGCTGACACTTTGAACACTCTGAACACCAGTTTTCATCAACCTTATACCCATTAGGTTTAGCATCCACTGATGATCCTTCCTGAATCTGTTTATATTAGAACTTGCAGAGGAGTGATTTTTAAAAATTCTATCACTTCTGCATTTTTCATGGCATTCTTCTATGAAGAGATGCTTTACTTCATCCATGTGGCTAATCTGATTATGCTGAAATATATTTCCTCAGGTAATCTTTAGTTTTTTCCTCCTATGATCAATTTCCAGAGCTAGGAGTTGGTGTAGGAACCACTTCCAATGGTGACAACTGAGTTTTGTTTTGGTTTTGTTCTCTCTTTCAGGCTCATTCTCTAATATTAAATATTGTTTTAATCAACTGTGGTCATTATTGGTTGCTCCAATTGTCACAACTTATTCAGGCTGGCTCTACGTGTTTTTGATATGATTACATTTATCTCTGATTTCTGGCCCAAAAGATAACTTATGTTATACTGTGAGGTACAAAATATACATATTTTTTAAATTTTTATTTTGTTTTATTATGTTATGTTAGTCACCATACAGTGCATCATTAGTTTTTGATGTAGTGATCCATGATTCATTGCTTTCGTATAACACCCACTGCTCCATGCAGTACGTGTCCTCCTTAATACCCATCACCGGGCTAACCCATCCCCCCTCCCCCTCCCCTCTAAAACCCTCAGTTTGTTTCTCGGAGTCCATAGTCTCTCATGGTTCGTCTCTCCCTCCGATTCCCCCCCCTTCCTTTTTCCTTTCCTTCTAATGTCCTCCATGCTATTCCTTATGCTCCACAAATAAGTGAAACCATATGATAATTGACTTTCTCTGCTTGACTTCTTTCACTTAGCATAATCTCCTCCAGTCCCATCCATGTTGACGTTAAAAGTTGGGTATTTATCCTTTCTGATGGCTGAGTAGTATTCCATTGTATATATGGACCACATCTTCTTTATCCACTCATCTGTTGAAGGGCATCTCGGCTCTTTCCACAGTTTGGCTATTGCAGACATTGCTGCTATGAACATTGGGGTGTATGTGGCCCTTCTTTTTGCTACATCTATGTCTTTGGGGTAAATACCCAGTAGTGCAATTGCTGGGTCATAGGGTAGCTCTATTTTTAATTTCTTGAGGAATCTCCACACTGTTTTCCAAAGTGGCTGTACCAATTTGCATTCCCGCCAACAGTGGAAGAGGGCTCCCCTTTCTCCACAACCTCTCCAACATTTGTTGTTTCTTGCCTTGTCAATTTTTGCCATTCTAACCGGTGTAAGGTAATATCTCAATGTGGTTTTGATTTGGATTTCCCTGAAGGCTAATGATGATGAACATTTTTTCATGTGTCTGTTAGCCATTCATACGTCTTCTTTGGAGAAGTGTCTGTTCATGTCTTCTGCCCATTTTCGACTTGAAAAATCAGCGCTTTGTCTGTAGTGTCATTTGCAAATATCTTCTCCCATTTTGTGGGTTGCCTCTTTGTTTTCTTGACTGTTTCCTTTGCTGTGCAGAAGCTTTTTATCTTGACGAAGTCCCAAAAGTTCATTTTTGCTTTTGCTTCGCTAGCCTTTGGAGATGTATCTTGAAAGAAGTTGCTGTGGCCGATGTCGAAGAGGTTACTGCCTATGTTCTCCACTAGGATTTTGATGGATTCCTGTCACACATTGACGTCTTTCATCCATTTTGAGTTTATCTTTGTGTATGGTGTTAGAAAATGGTCGAGTTTCATTCTTCTGCATATAGCTGTCCAATTTTCCCTGCACCATTTATTGACGAGACTGTCTTTTTTCCATTGCATATTTTTTCCTGCTTTGTTGAAGATTATTTGATCATAGAGTTGAGGGTCCATATCTGGGCTCTCTATTCTGTTCCATTGGTCTATATGTCTGTTTTTGTGCCAGTACCATGCTGTCTTGGTGATCACTGCTTTGCAGTATAGCTTGAAATCAGACAACATGATGCCCCCAGCTTTGTTTTTCTTTTTCAACATTTCCTTGGCGATTCGGGGTCTTTTCTGATTCCATACAAATTTTAGGTTGTTTGTTCCAGCACTTTGAAAAATGTCATTGGAATTTTGATCGGGATGGCATTGAAGGTATAGATTGCTCTGGGTAGCATAGACATTTTAACAATGTTTATTCTTCTGATCCATGAGCGTGGAATGTTTTTCCATCTTTTGGTGTCTTCTTCAATTTCTTTCATGAGTGTTTTGTAGTTCCTAGAGTATAGATCCTTTACCTCTTTGGTTAGGTTTATTCCGAGGTATCTTCCTTTCCTGATTAAAACTCTTCAGAGTATAGGGATAGAGGGAACATTCCTCAAGTTCATAAAATCCATCTGTGAAAAACTCAGAGCGAATATCATCCTCAATGGGGAAAAGATGAGAGCCTTTCCCTTAAGATCAGGAACATGTCAAGGATGCCCATTCCTGCCACTATTGTTCAACATAGTAGTAGAAGTCCTAACAACAGCAATCAGACAACAAAAAGAAATAAAAGGTATTCAAATTGGCAAAGAAGAAGTCAAACTCTTTCTCTGCAGATGACATGATACCTTATGTGGAAAACCCAAAAGATTCCACCCCCAAATTACTAGAACTCATACAGCAATTTCAGTAATGTGGCAGGATACAAAATCAATGCACAAAGGGCGCCTGGGTGGCTCAGTTGGTTAAGTGACTGCCTTCGGCTCAGGTCATGATCTGGGAGTCCCGGAATCAAGTCCCGCATCAGGCTCCTTGCTCGGCAGGGAGTCTGCTTCTCCCTCTGACCCTAGCCCCTCTTGTGCTCTCTCACTCTCACTCTCTCTCAAATAAATAAAATAAAACCTTTAAAAAAAAAATCAGTGCACAGAAATCAGTTGCTTTTTTATACACTAGCAATGCAACTGTAGAAAGAAAAATTAGAGAATCGATTCCATTACAATAGCACCAAAACCCAAAATATACATATTTTCATATGACTAGTATTTATGTGTTTGAAATTGTTAGAATACACAAAATGAAAGAAAAGAGTAACATGTTTTTATTTAGTTCATTTATCTAAAATTCATTTTTTAAAATTCCTGTGATGCTTCTGTTTATGCACATTTCTTAAACTTTCTGTTCTAATTCATAGTGAATATTCTCCTTTTACATTTAACACATTAAAAATGCACAGAATAATACTCAATAGTGAGAAATAGCTTGTATAAAACACGAGAGGAGGTAGCAGGCAACACACTCCCAGCAATGTAAAGTTTTATTTTACTTGAATTTCAAGGATCCTATAATAGCACTATAATACTCTGAATCTTCAAGAATTAAATATTATAGTATTTTTATGTAAGCCAAGATGGTGAACATGAATTTTATACTGGACATAATATATCTGGTTGAGAGATTTTTCTCTAATATGTAACCTGAACCCAAACCCAGGAAAGATAGATGATTGAATTCATTTAAAATTAATTAATTGTGCCCAGTGGTGTGACAGAAATTCAGAAGACAAAGGAGTATATAGAACACTAGTAAGAGTTACTGACATGGTGTCCCTTGGATTCTAAGTTTTATCTGTGGTATGGACCAGGGATCTCAATGAATGACACTGAGGCAGAAGAGGCAGAAGCAAACCAGAAAGATTGAAAAGTATACCTGATCATGGGATCTCTAGGTTTCTATTTTAGAAGTGGCACATTTTTGGTGATGTATCTGACACAGGGCATGTTCTTGCAAATACTTGTCCAGGGAATGGCTAAGAGAGTGGGTGGCTGAGAGGTATTGGGGGAGAATGTCACTTAAGCTGAAGTGGCAGAGAAAGGATAGTCAAATATAAATCAGATCAGGATGATTTGAAAATGACTGTGCCAAACTACATTAACTTTGTAATGTGATACTTAGGTTGATTTGCCTGAGTGATATTAACATTAAATTATGAAGACACTAACACAGTGATCTGAGAGGCAGACAACATTGCTCTTGCTTTTAGCCAAAACTGAAAATTGATTTGTGGAGCAAAATTATGCTATTAGATTGATTTAATTGTCTTTCTTACCTATTTCTTTAAGAATGTCTTGCCTGTTCAAAAGGCAGCTTCACGAACTCTATGCATTTTTCTGCGTTATAATCGTAAACAAGAACAGAGACATGAGGTCATTCAAAAATTAATTGAACGTAAGTAATCATTGCCTCTCATTTTGAAAAACAAAGTAAACTGGCCTTAGTTAGCTCTGACTGACTTTATCAATTTTGCCATGAATAGTTAAGCTGATATTGGTAAATACCTGGAGTGTGTTTGTCTTTGAGTTTTGTAGGTTAATTTTTTTTGGTTTTAGCAATCTATATGACAGGATCAGTCTGTGATGAATGGAAGTAATAATTGGTCTGGGCCTCCTTTAGTGAGTTTCTACACTTGAGAAATTAAATTTATGTTGAAAGTCTAGTTTCTACCCTGATGAAATAGCATTTGGAACTAAAATGTGAGTAGAATATCCATGAATGTAGTCATTTATTTTATGTTTTTAGTTTAAATATTAACAGAATGAGGGGGTTTTTGGTTTGTTTCCTTGAGTAGAGTTGATAGTACACATAAATATGAATGGTAAGCCTAGGTGGTTCATGTCTTAAAAAAATTAAGTCAATTAACAAATGCAAATTTATTTTAATTTACTAAGGGCTAAAATCAAAATAAAAACCTTTAGTTGGAGTGTTAATTCTAGAAATAGTGGCACACACTTATATATCCTTTTTAATTACTGTATACTTGCTTTGACCATAGTGTCTTAATGTTTTTATTAAACTCTGTTTTCCAGCATAGGTAGGTAATGGGATTTTCTAGTTACTGGAGTTTACCATTTTAAGTATGAATCACCACTTTTCAAAAAATTAGAGTATATAAAATTCTATTTAAGAAAAATTATGCTTGGTATACTTTAATCTTTCTCTTTTTTACTCTACTTTAATTTTCATTTTTCAGTGATAGGACCACACATTTAGAATCAGTTTTATTTTGTAACGAGATTCTGTTTGGATTTAAATACTAAGAATTTTGCTTTTGAACATTTGTGTAATTAGGGAGAAAATAATCCTTTAAATGTTAACCTGAATTATTGCCAGTAATACAGTGTTTACATATGACTTAAACCACTTCAGAGCATTCTTATGAAAATGAGACAAAGAAAATAGTTAATTTGATTGATCAAATATAACTTCAAAGTTTGAAATTATACAAACTTGCATTTGAATTCCAACTCTGCACCAGCCAGCTCTGTGACTTTAACCTCTGAATCTCCTCTCAGGAGGATAAATCTATGCTTATTCCATTGGATTGCTTTTTAGGATTAAATGTGATAATACGTTTAAAGTACTCAGCACATAATGGGTGATCAAAAATAGTTTATATATTCAGTACTTAAAAATTACATATTTTTTCTGGTTTTTGAGATGTCATTATTTTGGAAGTCTACAAATCTGGAGTGTATAATATGATTTTTTTCTCTTACCTCTTGTATTTGCTAAACAATTGTGGATACAAAGAAACCTGTCATGGATTTTGTGTGTTTGATTTTGTCACATATAATTTCGTGTAGGAAAAATTAAACTTCTCTTTTTTGTTATTGTTGTTTCTAGAACTGGGCCAAGGAAAAAGTTATTGGAATAGACTTCGATTTTTGGATACCTGTGAATTTATTATAGAGATCTTTTCCAAATCATTTTTCTGTAAATATTTCTTTCTACCTGCTATTGAACTGACACATGATCCTGTGGCAAATGTGAGGTATGGTACCAATCCAAGATAATACTTGAAAAAATTGTACTTTTAAATTTATCTTCTATAATATATCTACTTATCTAATATAATGAACATGCAAAATCTTTTTCATAGTCAGTTTAAAAAGACAAGTAAATAATTTATACTTACTTTGAAATTCCTAGTAGTCCTAGTTAATGAGCCTCAGTAGGACTTGGAAGCATAATCTTTTTTTAACTGTCCCAGGTCTTTTGTTTAATGCGTCGAGAGGGCAGTAGTCAAAGCCAGACTGGCAGGCTTCTCCTGACACTTGGATACACACATTGACATCAGGAGAAGGTTGAGTAGATATTCTTAATTTATGGATCTTCTAAGACTAAAGAAAAAATAGCTCAAAGTTGGCTTGGCGAAGTTCTGTCCATTTTTAGGGGCAATCAAGAGATTGGCTTTTGTTTTATATTTTCAGTGTAAGAAAATACAGAAAATGCCACTGCACTGGCTTCAGTATTTTGTGCATCTTATCTGTGCTAAATCACTAATGAACCTAACTACGTTGTTAACATTTTGCAAATTAAAGTTGTGACTCTAGAAAAACAGCTCCCAGTGTGATGAACTATCACTTACCAAGCAGTTGACAAAAATTATTTGAAAGGAAATGAAATCATCTTTACCCAGGTCAATATGACTTAAAAGCATAGCACTGGCCCTAAGAGAAAGCAACCTGCCAATTCAAAAACGAAATGAAGATTAATTGAACATTGCTCCATGAGGATTGGTTATTTTGGGGGCTAAGAGATCATTGCATAGCAATTTGTCTTGGTTTCCACTCTTCCGCCTGGGCAGCTGCCAGCCCAACAAATGGGTCCAGCAACACCATATACTAATTAGCTTTTGGATACAAAAGTGTTTGCCCAACTGAATAGAGATGTGTAGATAGAGTGAAAGCCATCACAGGCAAGAGTGGTGGGATCATGCAGGTAGGAGGAAGGTTTCAAGCCACACCACCTGAGCTGATTTCCAGCTCTCTACTAGCTGTGTGTCTTTGGGCAAGTTACATAATCTCTCTGCACACTGATTTCCTTAGTTACCCAATACATAGGGTGTTCTGACGGATAAATACCTGAGATAATGTACGTAAAGAATTTAGATTACCAGAAAGGTGTGATACCTAATCTTAAAATCTTTATAATCTCATGGGCCCAGGATTCTCACACAGATAAATCAGCACTATGGCTTTCTGTACCTTCTGTTGAATATAGGTTTTCTAGACCTGCCTTGAGTTATGAAGAATGAAGTATGCATAGCCTGTTGTTTCTGTTTTTCCTTAAGTGAATGTTTAAAATTTGAATTCACTGAGTCTAGATAATATGAAGGCTGGAAAGACTACTGGTATTCAAAGGAAAATGCAAAAAAATTCTCTTTGGGGCAACTGGGGCCTCTTAATTTAGAGACAGCATCCCCAGGATCCGTGGTGAGCTCCGAATGAGTTTGAGACCATTATTGCTATGGACGGAGCTGAAAATTCTGGAGAAGAGCCTCTTTCGCCTTTTCGCTTGAATAAAAAGCAAATCTTATGGTGTATGAAGAATCCTCAACTGTAAGCTTAGCTGACAAAGCATTCTGGAAACTCTAGGAATGGGACTTGGTTGTCTCAGGTTTGGCATAGGAGTAAAAAAATAGTATCTGGAGAGCACTCAGATGAATGAATGAATACAGCAGCCAAAACATAAGCAACCGCCTAGCATCCCTCTCTAAAACCAGCCCTGGCAGAGCGGTAGAGAAGTAGCTTAGCGAAGCAGAGCATTTTCTGCACTGCCTCTTCTGTTCTTCCCTGGATTGCCTCTCCCCTCCCTGGCATTCTTCAGTCTGCGTGTTGCTTCCTTATCCATGCGGTATCGCCTGGGATGGTGCCTACAGTCTCTGCTTTTATCTTTTCTTCTCAAACTGCATATACGGCCCCAGTGATCTGTCCAGTCTCATGGCTTGCATATCATCTGTGTGCTGAAGATTCCTGATGATATGTCTCCAGCATGGACGTCCATCCTGGACGGGAGCCACGTTGAGCTAGCTGCCCCCTGAGCATTTCCATGGCATGTCCCACAAGCACCTCAGATTCAGTCTGTCCAAAAGTAAATCCCCGTCTCCTGCACCCACACCCACCCTTGCTCCTTCTGCAGTGGTCTCCATCTGAGCCAATAACCACTGCATCTTGCTACCTGCTCAGGTCAAAACCTTACCCCCTTTCTGCCACTCCAGCTGCAGTTCCTCAGCACATCCTGCTGCTTGCAAAGATACTGAGTCCAACCACTGCTCGCCACCTGACTGCTACCACGCTAGTTCAGGTGGCCACCCTCTCCTGCCTGAATTACTACTAGAGCCTCCCTGTTGTTTCCCTCTGTCCCCGACCATCTACAGGCTCCTCTCAGACCAGTAGTCAGATGACCCTTCCAACACGTTAAGTCAGATCACTTCACTCCTCTGTGCAAAATTCTCCATGGCTTCTTATGGTGCGCAAAGGAAAAGCCAGGCTCCATGCCGTGGCCTACAAGGCCCTGAACGAGCTGGCCTCCTGTTGCAAGTTTGGGCCAATATGGGGTGACAGCCAAGGCAAGCTCCCCCTGTAGGGCATTTGCGCTACTGCAGGCCCCTGCCTGTAATGCTCTTCTCCAGATGTTCACATTACTTGTTCCCTCATTTTCTTTAAGGCTTTGCTTAAATCACATCTTTTCAGTGAAACCTTCACTGAAACCCTCTATGACCACGTGTTTTAAAATTGTAACACCCCTCCTCTGGTACTCCCTCATCCTTCCCTGCTTTCTTTTTCTCCACAGCACTTAGCACTGTCTGATAGACATTTTACTTATTTCCGTATTGTTTCTTCCCTACCCCATACTACGGGGAAAGTTCCACGAGAGCAGAGGATTTGTTGGTTTCATTCACTGTTCTGTCTCCGCACCCAGAATAATGCATGCTTGACTCATCACAGGCACTCCATAAACATTTGCTACACAATAAATAAACTCCCACGCTATCCGCTCTCCGGAGTTTGAATTTTCTTTCAATGTCATGTTACTATTATTCTTAGTTATTAAATGCATTCAAAAGCAAATACCATTTAATTTATTATAGAATGAAACTTTGCTACTTGTTGCCCAAAGTGAAATCTACCCTGAAGATCCCTGCAGATAAGCATCTGCTTCAGCAGTTAGAAATGTGTGTGAGGAAACTCCTCTGTCAAGAAAAAGATAAGGATGTTCTGGCTATTGTAAAAAGAGTAAGTATCACTCTTACCACCATGTCTGCCTGTCTTGCATGGAGAAAGTGTCAATCTTCACTTCCCTGTTTTAGCTTGACAGGATAGCAATGTGTTAAAATACTTACATTGTTGCTAGAGTAGGATTAGTAACTGACTTGGCTGATGTGTGCTGCACCTGGTAAAGTTCCTTCCCAAGGGCACTCAGACGCTCAACTTCTGTTACTAGTAATACAAGCGCCATGAGAGAGAGCTTGGGACATTTGAGGTACTTAATAAATACTGGTCAACCAAATGCTTCAGCCACCAGACTTGATTTATAAGGGATTATAATCCAGGAAGACTTTGTTGGTAAAATGGGGGAAGTCACACTTCATAGAAATTTAGCCCTGGAAGGGCCTTCGTGATCGGTTTGATTTTTGCTTCAAAAGCTCTAGGCCTAGAGATAGTAAATGTCTGCTTGAGATCATATTAGCAAGTTGCAGAGCTGGGGCCCGAATATGGATCTCTTACCCTGAGTGCATGCCTTTTTCAGTAATGTAACATCGTGTCTTACGGGTTTTTTGTTTGTTTTGTTTTAGCCCGGGATCTTACATGGATTGTTTGGGGATGTTAGAAACTAAAAGAGTAAAAATTTGGGTTAGTGAAGTCAAACCTGAAAATACCTCATAGTCTTCAAAAACTTTTTGCTGAACGTGTAACTAATATTGTTATAAGATTAAGTCGACTTAAAGTGGCTACTCTTATGAATCTAAATGTGAACTTCAACTTCGTGATTTGTAATGAGAGGAATTCATTTATTAATGTCTTTAACTTAGCATCAATGATGAGAAAAAAAAAGAATCCTTTGATGTTTTTTTCCTTTTGTTTCTAGAGATCATTGCCAGATGTCACACAAGGAACTTTTTTTTTTTAAGTTTTTTATTGTTATGTTAATCACCATACATTACATCATTAGTTTTTGATGTAGTGTTCCATGACACACAAGGAAGTTTTTAATAAAGTGATTTGACAACTTACTGTTAATTAGTATACTCTTGTTTTACTGAAATGTGAATTCCTCTTTTGCCAGCTAAACTAACCAGAAATACCCAGAGTCTGGACATGCATTTACATCTAAAAGCATATTACATACTATATATATATATATAGTATGTAATATGTAATGTATATGTATATATTACAATAATATGTAATATATATGTATATATAGTATGTAATGTTTTTATTATAGTAATATGTTTATATATATAATATTATATATATATAAATAAAATATATTACATGTATTTGTTTATACCAGATATTTCTGTCTTTACCATTTAATTACAAAAGTTTAGGCGATAGAGTTAACTTTCAAAGTAATAAACCTAAGAGGGTTAGTTACTTTTTTGAAAGAATTTATTAACTCAAAAGATAAACTGACCATATAAGTAGGGACAAAAATGATATAATTAGTGGATTATTAATCTACAATGGGTTATTCTGGACTAGAGCTCTTTAGGTATATGTCACATGAGGAAGTCAACCAATCCCATGAAAATTCTTTAGTCTAATGTTTATCAAAGTGAAATCTTGGCATGGGAACCTCTGAGGAAGCTATACAGAGCTTCGGGATAAAAATGGCATGGCTTTATGCTAGTCAGTTTTTTAAGATGGGAAGTAATTGTATTTAAAAGGGACATTTCATGGCATAAACTGTAATATTTTCAGAAATTTCAGCATAAAAATAAGGCTTCAAATAAATATTACATTTGCAATGGCTAGCTTTGGGCATAAAAATATATAAATGTACTTATTTGGGCCATCAGAGTTACTCCTGAAGGGAAGTACTGTCCTCTATCAGAGTTAGAATCCTGGGTTAGATGGACCGTTGTTTGATTGAAACAATTTGTTTCAGACTAATGTGTTCTGAAAGAGAAATACTAAATCAAGAAATACTTTCAGGGCAAAGTCTTTCTTAGTGGTTAGAATGTCATAATGGTGAAAAGTTTCTGCGGAAAGGAACTAAGGATTTTAAGCCAAATGAGAGTTTGCTTCATCTGTAGTTAGCTAAAAGTTTTTTTAAAAAAATACGAAAATTATTGGGGCTCCCGGGTGGCTCAGTTGGTTAAGTGTGTGCCTTTGGCTCGGGTCATGATCCCAGGGTCCTAGGATCGAGCCCCGCATCGGGGTCCCTGCTCAGCGGGAAGCCTGCTTCTCTCTCCCCCACTCCCCCTGCTTGTGTTCCCTCTCTCGCTGTCTCTCTCCCTGTCAAATAAATAAATAAATAAATAATCTTTTTAAAAAAATTCAAAAATTATCTTGTATTTCTGAAAATTCAGAGAAAAGTGGCCCTGGGAGTTATTAGAAGTTTGTTAGTTTGTGTGTGTTTAGTGTGTTCACAGTATCCCTGGAGACTTGCTCTTCTTAAGGTCAAAGTCTTCTACAAGTGCAAATGGATCCTGGCCTTCGGAGGTTAAAAATACAGAATAAAGTTGGGAAGAACTTCAGAGATTTTCTAATTTAGCCTTCCACAGAGTAGAGAAATCTCCTCTTTGAACCTCCCTCTGGAAGGGGAGTCTTTCTGAGAAATGATTGGTTGGTTTAATTTAATTACTGCTGAATAATTTTCACAACTTTGCTTACAGACCGTGTTAGAACTGGACAGAATGGAAATGTCCATGGATGCGGTAAGCACACATCTTACCTTTTGCTGAAAGAATATTTTAAAATTGGCAGAAGCTCATCATAATGTCTTATAATTTCATTTTAAACTTTAAACTTAGTTTCAGAAAAAGTTTTATGAAAAAGATTTGTTGGATCAAGAGAAAGAAAGAGAAGAACTACTTATTATGGAAATGGTACGTTGTTTTTGCATGCACACATACATACTTATTCCTGACCTGTATTAGCTGGGCTTTGTTATGAATTACTTATTAGTCATTTCCTTCAATTTCACACTGCTGTTTTTCTTCCTAAATGATTAAAGAAGTGTCCTGATCTTTTGAAATCTCTTTTATGAACTGGAAGGAAAACTACATGTGAGAGCCTTTCAAAAAACAACTAACTTTGGGGTGCCTGGGTGGCTCCGTCGTTAAGCGTCTGCTTTCTGCTCAGGTCCTGATCCCAGGGTCCTGGGAGCGAGCACCACATCAGGCTCCTTGCTCAGCAGGAAGCCTGCTTCTCCCTCTACCACTCCCCCTGCTTGTGTTCCCCCTCTCTCTGTCTATCTGTCAAAAAATAAATAAAATCTTTGGGGCGCCTGGGTGGCTCAGTTGGTTAAGCGACTGCCTTCGGCTCAGGTCATGATCCTGGAGTCCCGGGATCGAGTCCCGCGTCGGGCTCCCTGCTCAGCGGGGGGTCTGCTTCCCCCTCTGCCCTCTTCCCTCTCGTGCTCTCTGTCTCTCATTCTCTCTCTCTCAAAGAAATAAATAAAATCTTTAAAAAAATAAAAATAAAAATAAATAAATAAATAAAATCTTTAAAAACAAAACAAAACAAAAAAACCACAACTACTTTATTGAAGTATATAATTGGCATACAATTAACTGCATATATATATATAAAGTGTTCAATTTGATGAATTTTGACATACGGATAATCCATGAACCCATTGCTACAATCAAAATGCCAAACATTTCCATCCCCTCAGAAGTTTCCTTGTGCCCCTTTATAATCCCTATCTTCTACTCTGGTCCCCAAAAACCACTAATCTAGTTTCTATCACTATAAATTAGCTTGCAACTAGAATTTATATAAATTTGTTCATATATAGTATTTTCTGCTAATGTTTCTTTCCACCATCATAATTGTTTTGACATTCATCCATGCTGTTGTATATATCAATAGATCATTCCTTTTTATTTCTTAGTAGTATTCCATATTACAGACATACCACAGTTTGTTTACCCACCCCTTAATGAGCACTTGGGTTACTTCTAGTTTGGGCATGTTAGAAATAAAGCTGCTATGACCATTTATAAAGAAGTCTTTGGATGGACATATGCTTTGTTTTCTTTTGGGGAAATACATAGGAATGTAATGGCTGGATCATACGGTAGGGCATGCTTGACTTAAAAACAAACAAAAACTGTGCCATTTTACATACCCATCGGCTGTGGTGGAGGGCTTCAGTTACCGCATATCCTCTTAGCTTGATAGGGTGGGTATGTAATCGTGTCTCATTGGGCTTTCAAATTGTATATCCCTAATGCCTAATGATATTGAACATCTTTTTGTTTGTTTATTGGTCATCTTTATCTCTTATTTGATGAAGTCTGTTTTCAGATTTTTATTAAATTTTTTAAAAAGATTTTATTTAGTTATCTGAGAGAGAGAATGAGAGAGAAAGCATGAGCAGGGGGGAGAGGGAGAAGCAGGCTCCTCACCGAGCAGGTAGCCTGAGCTGGGATCACAACATGCCGAAGGCAGATGTTTAACTGACTGAGGCACCCAAGTGCCCTGTTTTCAGATTTTAAAGTGGATTGTTTTTCTTCAATTATTGAAATGTAAGGGTCCTTTATATACTCTGAATACTACTTCTTTGTCAGATACACATTTTATGAGTATTTTCTTGGAGTTTGTGACTTACCTTTCACTTAATGGTGTCTTTTGAAGAGCACTTTTTTATTTTGATGAGGTTCGACTTTACAGTATTTTCTCTTTTGTTTATACTTGTTTGTTACAAGAATCCTTTGTCTATCCCAAAATTACAAAGACTTTTTCCTATGTTTTCTTCTAGAAATTTTAGTTTTAGGTTTTACAGTTAGGTCTGTGATCCATTTCAATTAGTTTTATATATTTTTTTCATTTGAATATTCAATTATTCTAGCATCATTTGTTGAAAACTTCTCTTACTGAATTGCCTTAACATCTTTAAAAAAAAAAATTGTCCATATATGTATATGTTTATTTCTTGACTCCTTATTCTGTTCCACTGATTTATATGTTTATCTTTTTGGCAATTCCAAACTGTCTTTATTGTAATAACATTATAGTAATTCTTGAAATCAGGTCAGTTAAGTTTTTCAACTTTGTTCTTTTTTAAATTGCTTTGGCCAGTCTAGGCCCTTTTCATTTTGATATAAAGTTTAGAATCAGTTGTCCGTTTACATAAAAAGTTTGCTGGAATTTTTGTTAGGTTGTGTGTTAATTAGGATTGATAGATCAATTTGGATAATTGCCATCTTAACAGAGAATTTTTTAGTCCATGAACATTGTCTACCACTCCATTTGTTTAAATCTTCTTTACTTTTTTCTACATAATTTTGGTAGTGTTAAGTGTAGAGTTAAGAAAGTCTTTTGTTAGATTTATTTCTAGGTATAGTATGGTTTTGGGAATTATTATAAATGGAATTGTAATTTTTAATTTCACTTCCTAGAATTTTATTGCTGCTGTCAGTTACTATTGATTTCTGTATATTAGTCTTGTGTTTGTTCTAGAGTTGTTTCTTAGATTTAATAGGATTTTCTACATGAGCTATTACATCCTCTTTAAGTATAGCAAGATTACTTCTTCCTATTCAGTGTTTATGCCTTTTATTTCTTATGTCTAGTTGCAAGGTCTAGGACTTCCAGTATAATAAAACACTTCCAGTTTAATAAAAGTGATGGAAGCATCATCCTTGTCATTTTACTGATTTTAGGGGGAAACAGCTCAATCTTTCACCATTAAGTATGATATTACCAAGAGGTTTTATGTGGGTGCCCTTTATCAAATTGTGGAAATTCCCTCCTATTCCTAGTCTGAGAGTTTTTATGAATGATTATCGAATTTTGTCCAATGCTCTTTCTGCATATTTTTTAAACTTTTTTTTTTATTTTTGTTCATTTATTTGATAGAGACAGTGAGAGCAGGAACACAAGCAGGGGGAGTGGGAGAGGGGGAAGCAGGCTTCCCGCTGAGCAGGGAGCCCAGTGCGGGGCTCGATCCCAGGACCGCGGGATCATGACCTGAGCCGAAGGCAGATGCTTAATGGCTGAGCCACCCAGGCGCCCCCTCTTTCTGCATATTTAGAAGTGATACTTGTTTTTTTCTGCTTCATCCTGTTAAGACACTGAATTACATTGATCTTTTCAATGCCTAAATCAATCTTATATTTTAGGGATAAGCTCTACCTGGTGACGGTATGTTGTCCTTTTCTCTTTTGTTGGATTCTTGGCTAATTTTTAATAGTCATCTATATTCAAAGTCAAACTGGTCTGTAATTTCCTTTTTGGTCATTTTTGGGGTCTTTTAAATTTGGTATTAGAGTTATTCTGACCTTATAAAATGAAATGTGTAGTAGTACCACTTCCTCTGTTTTCTGGTGGAGTATGTATAAAATTGGTCTTATTTTTTCTTTGAGCTTTTGATAGAATTCACTAGTGGAACAGTCAAGGCCCAAAGTGTTCATTTTATTTTGCTTAAAGATTTTATTTATGGGTGCCTGGGTGGCTCAGTTGGTTAAGCAACTGCCTTCGGCTCAGGTCATGATCCTGGAGTCCCTGGATCGAGTCCCGCATCGGGCTCCCTGCTCGGCAGGGAGTCTGCTTCTCCCTCTGACCCTCCTCCCTCTCATGTGCTCTCTCTCATTCTCTCTCTCTCAAATAAATAAATAAAATCTTTAAAAAAAAAAAAAAAAAGATTTTATTTATTTATTTGACAGAGAGACAGAGCCAGAGAGGGAACACAAGCAGGGGGAGTGGGAGAGGGAGAGCAGGCTTCCTGCGGAGCAGGGAGCCCGATGCGGGGCTCGATCCCAGGATCCTGGGATCATGACCTGAGCTGAAGGCAGACGCTTAATGACTGAGCCACCCAGGCGCCCCGCAAAATGTTCATTTTAGAAAGGATTTTGATAATTGATTCAACTACTTTAATAGATATAAAACTGTTTAGATTTTCTATTTCTTCTTTTGTAAATTTGGTAAGTTGCTTCCCACACCCAAAATTCTTTGTCATCTAAGCTGTCAAATTTGTTGCCATAAAGTTGTTTATATTCTTATATTCTCCTAATGTATATCAGATCCATGGTGACAACCCCTGTTTCATTCTTATCTTAGTGGCTGGTGTTCTTTCTCTCTTTCCCCTTCTCTCTCTCTCTCCCTTTCAGAATTGTTTTTTGGTGGTTTCTCTAGAGGTTACAATATACTTAACCTTTCAAAGTCTACCTATTATTAATGTTGTACCACTTCATTTAATGATGATGTGGATCTCTCTACCCTTTCTTTATGTTAAAATTTTTATGTGAATTGTATCTGTATTGAAAACCCCAGGGGCGCCTGGGTGGCTCAGTCGTTAAGCGTCTGCCTTCGGCTCAGGTCATGATCCCAGGGTACTGGGATCGAGCCCCGCATTGGGCTCTCTGCTCAGTGGCAAGCCTGCTTCTCCCTCTCCCACTCCCCCTGCTTGTGTTTCCTCTTTCACTGTGTCTCTCTCTGTCAAATAAATAAATAAAATCTTTAAAAAAAAAAAAGAAAACCCCACCAGTCAGTTGTCTCATGACAACTGATTCTAAACTTTGCTCTAAGTTGTGATATGTACCTTTGAAGAATTTAAGAGAGTGAACTTCTGTGTTCACTTTCTTATTTTTACCATTTCTAGTACTTTCTTTCATTGCTCAGGATCCAAACTTCCCTCTGTTACTTTTTTTTTTCCCCCTTCAGCCTGAAGAATTGTCTTTAGTTGTTCTTGGGTTGTAGTATTTTGTGACATATTTTCTTAGTTTTCCCTAATCTGAAATATAGTGTTATCTGCCTTTGTCCCTGAAGGATATTTTCACTAGATAGGGAATTCTGGGTTGATAGCCTTTTTCTTACTGTACTTTATAGATGTGTGTTCTAGTCTCCAGAGCATCTGATAAAATACTAGCTTTCATTCAAATTACTGTTCTGTGTGTAATGTTGCTTTTCTCTGGCTACTTTGAAGATTTTTTTCTTTTATCCTTGTTTTTAGCAGTTTGCTTTTGATGTGTTTAGGCATAACTGAATTCAAATTTATCTGTTTTTGGATTTCCTTAGCTTCCTGAATCTGTAAACGTGTATTATTTCCCAAATTTGAGAAGGTTTGAAACATTATTTATTTAAATTTGTGTTCATTCTTCAGGGCGCTTGGGTGGCTCATTCGGTTGAGCATCCAACTCTTGATTTCAGCTCAGGTCATGATTTCAGTGTTGTGAGATCGAGCCCTGTGTCGGGCTCCAGGTGCAGTGAGGAGGCTACTTGAAGATTCTCTCCCCCTTCCCCTCCTCCCACTTGCACACACCTGTGTGCATGCTCTCTCTCTCTAAAATAAATAAATCTTTTAAAAAATAAATAAATATGTGTTCACTCGTCTACTTCTGGGTCTTCAATTACACATGTGAGATCTTTTGATATTGCCCCACAGGTCCGTGAGGTTTTGTTCTTTTTTTTCTTAAACTTTGTTACTCAGAGTGAATAATTTCTGTTGATCTGTCTTCAATGTCACTGACTCTTTCCTGTCCTCCCCAATTCAGCTTCCAAGTTTATCCAGTGTTTTTATTCCCAATGCTGTATTTTTCAAGTTCTCAAATTCCCATTTATTTCTTCTTTATATATTCTGTCTTTCTGTGGAGAATTGTACTGTGAGATTAAACACTTAAGTGGAAATCTTCTGAAAAGCAATCACATTGCTTTAGCATCCTTCTGAGACAAAGATCAAAGTTCAGGATAGAGGTTATAGAGCATAAGCAGGCTTTAAAAATTTTTAGGACTCAATGACCTAAACCCAAGACAAAAATCAGGTAATAGAAAAAGACCCACAGATGATACTGGTATTAGAGTTAGCAGAAAAGAACTTTAAGACAACATGACCAAGATAATAGAGGAAAAGGTAGACAAAATAGATAACACTACTTGTGAGCCCACTTAATAATATTTTAATTTTCAGTTTTACATGTTTTATTTCAGTGTTAGAGATTCCATTTGGTTCTTTTTTTATGCAGATCAATTCTATATGGAAATTTTTTTAATCTGTTGTCTATTTTCTCCCTGTTTTTCTTTACATATACAACTAAATAGAATGTGTGTTCTCCAGTTGTCAAATGTAGTGGGGGTTTTTTTGTTTGTTTTTAAATTTTAAGTAGGCTCCATGACCAACATGGGGCTTGAACTCATGACCCTGAGATCAAGAGTTGCATGCTCTACTGACTGATCCAGCCAGGCTCCCTGAGTGTAGTGTTTTAGATGTGTCAGTTATGCTAATTTTACTCAGAACTTGGTATGTTCATGATTTTCTTGCCTACTTGTTCTGTTTTTTTGGGATAAAGGACTCCTTTGAGTTTTGATAACATTTTGTTTCTGGATCTGGAAGCTGGTTATATAGATGTATTCATTTGGGGAGAATTCATTGAGCTATGCACTTATAATTTATGCACTTAATGTATGTTATACTTCAATGAAACATTTAAAAATATCCAAAAGACCATTTCTTTTTCTCTCGGTCCTTTTAAAGAAAAATATTACTTTGCCACTTACCAATCAGAAATGAAAATGACTAATAGTAACAAATATTTTGCCGGTGAGAATTGGCAGATGTCTTCTAGAATATAAAGCTCATTACAACAAGATACTACACTCATTGTTTTAGCTTGACAAACCCCCAAGGGCACAATTCTGTAGATGTTAAAAGAACACAAATCTGAAAGAACCTTGACTTCTTTTGACAGTAACTTGGAAAAAATAATTCTTTTCCAAGGCAGTTTTGTGAACTGTATTTGTATCTGTAAAGCTTAGAATAATTTTCTAAATCTATATATGCTTACCTTTAATGCTAACATACTGTTTTCATAATAGGAACAATTAGAGAAAGAGAAGCAACAGAATGATGGGAGGCCCATGAGTGATAAAACCTTTGAAAAGAAACGTAAGTGGTTTTCCTGTGTCTTCACCACTAAGTCATACAATTAATGTTGCATCCTGGCATTCTGAAAACCCATGCTGATTTTCAGATTTGATATGGGAAATTGCTTTTCTTTCTTTCATTTTCTAAAATTTGTTTATGCAAACAATGAATCATGGAACACTACATCAAAAACTAATGATATACTGTATGGTGAGTAACATAACATAATAAAAAAAATTTTTTTTTAAAGTTGTTTTCAAAAATTGGCTGCTTCATGTGGTACTGACTTAGGAATACATGAATAAATGGTGCAAGTCAGTGTGGAGGTTCATATTCTTCAAAGGAAAACTTAAAGTCTGGTAACAGCAGTAAGACTGTGAAATTGGTCACTGAATAGTGAAGTTTGAAATATGTAATATGTAAATATATAAAGTAAGAATATTTGGGAAAGAGCATGCTGTTTAGCTAGGGACAGGGACTCATGTTCTCCGTGTTGTCTTGCGTGTGTATATGGAGATTAGGAGCTCAGAGGAAATTACAGAATTTAAAACAGAGTTTGTTTTAGGTAGAGACACTAAGACACCAACAACTCTGCCTAAGAGCATCCCTATTTCTGTTCCTGGACCTTCTGGAACAAGCACCCCATCGACAAGTAAGAGACAACTTCTTTTTATGTCTCCTTTTCCCCTTTTCTAAAAATTTATTACAGGGAAAGTCGCTCCATGAGATGAAATTCTAAAATGCTTTTTACCTTTTATCATTTCATTATTTCAGGAGTTCTTGATGGGCAGTAGGAGTAAGAGATAGTCCAGTTAGCTCAAACTAAGGAAAGGAAGCTGTACACATTTGTGCCTAATGAAAGTGGGGTTGGGGTTGGCAAGGGGATGGGGTTGGCGCAACTAAGGATGAACTGAACAGCTGCATTTTCCTTCTGCTTATTACTCCAGGCAAAGAAATCAAGAAATCCAAACTGATTCGAAGCCAGTCTTTCAATAATCAAGCTTTTCATGCAAAATATGGCAACTTAGACAAGTGTCCTAGGTATGATCTGTCAGCTATTCATGTTTTAATCCAAGTTTTATTTTATAGTTACCATCTTTATTAATGTGAAATCAGGATTAATTTTGAGTTTTGTATAAGTCAGTAAATTGTAAGATTTCTTCTGTAAGATTCTCTCTGAAAAAACCTGTAGTCTACCTATTTGTATAGGAACAGGTATTCTGGCATTCTAGAAAAATTACTGCCATGGTGCTGTATAATGACATCATGGGATCCATATACTGTTTTATGAGGGAGGTGGTGCTCTGTCACATACACCACTCAGCCTCTAAGTGCGTATGGACGTGCCCCATTTGCTAAGTGGACGTGGACATCCACATGCTGTTGATACTGTTTCTTTCTATATAGAGAAGCCATCAGCATGTGTCTGTGGTAAAGAGATCACAACCATTCTTCTTACAATAGAGGAATGTCTGGTTTCCCCTTTTGCCCCACAGACTGAATTATAAATATAAACAGTTAAGATTAGGAGAGAATCAGCATAAGTTCAATGGCCATAATTTGTTATAAATGTTGTACATATATAGTATGTAACAGCTGCATACCAATCAACAAAACTAATTTTAAGTAAACATAATTGTCTTTAAAAGTATTTATTGAGAAAAATAACCTGGTATGGGAAAAATACGTTTTTCTTTTGCTAAAGATAGCTTACTCTAGATTTTCAGCTATATTTTTGGACATTCTCAATAGATCTATCTGGAGTGATCTTGAGATGGACAAAAGAGATTAGAACTGAAGATAAGTTATTTCCAGGAAAATTTTACCCATATCCTCTGTCTTAGCTGAGCAGAGAGAAAAACTTTAAGGAAATGCTTTTAAGTTAAAGACAAAGGAATTGTTGGGAGGCATAGAATGTAAACAATAAATGAGAAGTAATAGTAGCAAATGTGCTTCATCAGAAGTAACGGGAAGCATTAAAAAAGATTAGAAAAGACCAAGTGCCTAATGACTGGAGTGAAAGAAGCATATTCTTGTATTTTAAACTAAATCACGTTCTTTTCTAGTAAAAGTTCTACAGCAGGATATACACCTTCTGTCTCAGGGTTAGGAAAGACTTCTGTGATTTCACTGACTGGTAAGTAGAAATCTGAGCTCTTCAAAAAATTGCTAAGTATAATGAAATGTTATTTTCTTTACATGACATACTTCTTTATTTCTAGATATAGTGTTTTTCCTAGCCTTACCTCTTTATCAAATGCCCAAATAATTAAATTTTTCCCTAGCAACTAAGAAAATACTTGACTATGCCATTTTGTTTTCACTGTTAAAACTCAGCATTCAATGCTTTTGAAAGAGAGAAAGGACAGTAATAGGGTAGGTTTTTCCATAATCCGAGGGCCTCCTGGGGGCACAGATTAAATGTTTTTGCAATAATTTTTAAGGAAGTTAAAAACAGTAGGGCTTCATGGTGGATCATATGCAGCCAAACATTTACAGTATTATATATTTGAATGTTTATACCAGGGGTCAGCAAGCTTTTCCTGTAAAGAGCCAGGTAGTAAATATTTTCAGCTTTTTTGGTTAAAATTGTTTCTGTCACTATTATTCAACTCTGCTGTTGAGCAAAAAGCAGTCATAGACAGTACATAATGAATAGGTATGGTTATATTCCAATAAAATTTTAGGGAGCAGGCAAGACTTGGCTCACAGACTGATAGCTTGCTGAATTCTGGCTTATATAATAGAACACAGACTTATACTATGAATAAGGAAAAATATATTGCTAAAAATTACTAGTGGCTCTAAGTATATTTTTAAGATTTTATCTTAGAGTATTGGCTAAAAAATATAGTATTGATCTATGGTCAGTTTTTAGTGTAAAGAATAGCAAACAAAGGTCTGAAATTTTTTAAGTTTGGTCACATTTCTTTTTCAAGGTTACGTTTTTTGAATATTTTGTCTTTCTCTTACCTCTTACTGTGTTCTTATTCTCATGAAAAATAGATAAACACTCACTGGCTGTTCTATAAGCAGTATGTTCTCATTTGCCAGATCAGAAAAATCTTTCTAATATTAAAGCACTGACATTCATATACCCTGTATAGAGTGGTTCTACAAGACAGACTATGAGTAGCATAAGAAACCTGAACGAATTTGATAACAGGAAGCTTTTGAACTAAAGCTATCAACAATTCTTGAAGTGAGGGCTATAAATAATAAAACTGTTGTTTATTTTTATCATAGCAAATCAGTGAATTCTTTAGGAGATACTAAGGGAACATGCAGGGTTTGTGAACTTTATATACGGAGTGTCTTTAAGAATTGTAAGTATATATGGAAAGTCAGTTTGAATTAGCTCAGCTTGGAGCTAAATGGTGCAGATGATTATTGATATCCATAAATGGTTCTTCAGACTTGCATGGATCCAATTTGGCTTCTTGAAGATGAGTTCAAATGAGCATATTTATTCATGAGCTTCTAACAATCCTTTCCCAGAAATTTCTTTGCTTAAGTCATTAAGAATATTGATTCAGAATGGTTTTTGTTTTTTTTTTAAAGATTTTACTTATGTATTTGACAGAGAGAGTGAGAGACAGTGAGAGGGAGCGCAAGCAGGGGGAGTGGGAAGCAGGCTTCCCGCCAGGCAGGGAGCCTGATGCAGGGCTCGATCCCAGGACCCTGGGATCATGACCTGAGCCGAAGGCAGATGCTTAACCGACTGAGCCACCCAAGCGCCCCATGATTCAGAATGGTTTTTTATAAGTTGCAATTATTTTGTGCACTAATTTCTTCAGTTTTTACTTTGCTAGTTCTTAAGTCACCTTGAGAATCAAGAGTGTGTATGTGATCTACTGATCCGTAAAACTTAACATCCAGAGTCTTAAATAAAATAATGTATTTTATAAGGGTAAATCTGTTATTAAAATATTTGGAAAATATTCTGTCTTAAGGGTTCAATATTATTTTGGGGAGAGGGAATATTGGTTGAATGAAATCTCTTCTAGGTTATTGTATATTGCTTAATGAAGTACAGACTGAGGAAAAGGTCGTTACACAATTACACATCTGATCTACAAAGAGAAAAAGGGAGCAAAATGTCTTTTTACAAACGTATTAGATGTTCACATAGAGAAGAGATTTTACTTACTTTGGGGCTTCAAGATGTTTATGTCATTTGGGATGAAGCCTAAGTATGCTGGGATTTCTGACGGGCAGAGAAGGGTATGGAATAGCATCCTATTCAGAGTACGTGTCATAAGGAGGACGTGTCAGTGTCTTGAGGAAGTAGCAGTAGGCCAGTTTGTCTGGAGCACAGAGTTGAGTGTAGAAGAGTGGGGTAAATAAAGCTGAAATGAAAGGTCAGAGTTATCGCTTGGAAGGTCAAATTGAGTATTTGTTACTTAATATGAACCCATCGGTAATTGGTGACTTTTGCCTGTCTTCAATTCATCCAAGGCTATGTGGGTACAACAGACTGGGGGAAATACGAAGGGAATGCTAGTAAGGATTCAGGGAAACGAACGGCAATGTATCCATTAGTGGGTATGAAAATGCATGGAACCCTTTTGGAAAACAGTTTGGTAAAGTTCATCAAGAATCCTAGTTTTAAAAAGTAGTCTTTGAGTCAAGCAATCCCATTTCTAGTGACCCGTCATGAAATAGTAGGATAAAATACATGAAACATGATAAAATATATCATAGTTTGTACCTTTGGTATGGTGTGATAAAAATGGCACTTTACCTTTGTCACCCTTCTTCAAACCTACAACCTTAAGAAGAGCATCCACTAAATTCTAATAGAAGGGCATCCTGCAAAACGTTTGGCCAGTACCTCTCAAAACTGGTAAGGTCACCAAAAACAAAGAAAGGCTCAGGAGAGCCGACAAGTGAAGGTAATGTTGTATACTGGATGGATCCTGAGACAGAAGCAGACATTAGGCAAAAACTAAGGAAATCTGAGCGCACTATGAATTTTAGTTAATAATAATAATAATAATAATAATAATGTCTCATTAACTGGCTCATTCCCTATAACAAGTGTAGCATACTAGAGTGAAGTGTTAGGAGAGGAAACCGAGTTAAAGGGGTGGATGAAAATTCTCTGTATTATCTTCTCAATTTTTCTGTAAATCTAAACTTTTACAAAATAAAGTCTATTTTAAAAAATAACTTTTATAGTAACTTCAAAAACATTAAGTCTTCAGGGATAAATTTAACAAAATGTGTATTCTGTGTACACTAAAAAATTCAAAACATTGCTGAATGAAATTAAAGAAGACCTAAATAAATGGAGAGAGATACTATGTTTTTGAATGGAAAAACCTAACATGGTTATGATGTCAGTTCCTTTTAAATTAAGCCAGAGATTTAATGCAATCCTCATCAAAATTCCAGTAGGCTTTTTGTAGAAATGGATAAGCTGATTCTAAAATCTAAATTGAAATGCACAGAACTGTGGATAGCCAAAACCATTTTGAAAAAGAAAACCAAATTTAGAGAGCTTAAACTGCCTGATCTCAACACTTGCTAGAAAGCTTCAGTAGTCAAGATGGGAGTGTCTACACTGACATACATAGGCAGTTGAGTTTCCACAAAGACTCCAGGATAAATCAGTGGTAATGGGATAGTATTTTCAAAAAATGATGCTGCATGATACCCTCTAGTTCCATCCACGTCATTGCAAAGATTTCATTCTTTCTGATGGCTGATATTCCATTGTATAGTTATACCACATCTTCTTGATCCATTCATCTGAGCTCTTTCCATATTTTGGCTATTGTGGACATGGCTGCTATAAACATTGGGGTGCATGTGCCCCTCAAATCACTATGTGTTCCTTGGATATCTAAATTTTAAAAAAACAAAAACAAAGCAAAGTGACCCTCAATCCTTATCTCACACTACACACAAAATTATCTCAAAATGCATGATAAACCTAGACATAAAAGCTAAAACTATGACATTTCTGAAGAAAATATTACAGAAGGAAGTCTTTGTGATTTGGGAATAGACAAAGATTTCCCCAAACCATAAAAGAAAAAGTTAACATACTGGACTTTATCAGAATTTAAGACTGCTCTTTGAAATAGAGCATGAACAAAATAAAAGGCAGGACACAGATTGTAAGAAAATAATCATATTACATATACCTGACAAAGGACTTATATTCAGGATAAACAAAAGAAATCTTTAGAACTAATTGGTCAGCACTGTCAAGTGCGTGTGCAAGGATATAGAGCAACTCTCCAGAATGCTTATTCATTGCTCATGGAAATGCAAAATGGTACAACCACTTTGGAAACAGTTTGGCAGTTTTTTTCTTTTTTTTTTTAACATATTATTATTTGTTTCAGGGATATGGGTCTGTGATTCATCAGTCTTACACAATTCACAGCACTTACCATAGCACATACCCTCCCCAATGTCCATCACCCAGCCACCCCATCCCTCCCACCCCCCACCCTCCACTCCAGCGACCCTCAGTTTGTTTCCTGAGATTAAGAGTCTCTTATGGTTTGTCTCCCTCTCTGGTTTCGTCTTGTTTTATTTTTCCCTCCCTTCCCCTATGATCCTCTGTCTTGTTTCTCAAATTCCTCATATCAGTGAGATCATATGATAATTGTCTTTCTCTGATTGATTTATTTCGCTTGGCATAATACCCTCTAGTTCCATCCACGTCATTGCAAATGGCAAGATTTCATTTTTTTTTTTGATGCCGGCATAATATTCCATTGTGTATGTATATACCACATCTTCTTTATCCATTCATCTGTTGATGGATATCTAGGCTCTTTCCATAGTTTGGCTGTTATGGACATTGCTGCTATAAACATTGGGGTGCACATGCCCCTTCGGATCCCTACATTTGTATCTTTGGGGTAAATACCCAGTAGTGTAATTGCTGGGTCATAGGGTAGCTCTATTTTTGACTTTCTGAGGAACCTCCATACTGTTTTCCAGAGTGGCTGCACCAGCTTGCATTCCCACCAACAGTGTAGGAGGGTTCCCCTTTCTCCGCATCCTCTTCAACATCTGTCATTTCCTGATTTGTTAATTTTAGCCTTTCTGACTGGTATAAGGTGGTGTCTCATTGAAGTTTTGACTTGTATTTCCCTGATGCCGAGTGATGTTGAGCACTTTTTCATGTGTTTGTTTGGATGTCTTCTTTGCAGAAATCTGTTCATGTCTTCTCCTCATTTCTTGACTGGATTATTTGTTCTTTGGGTGTTGAGTTTGATAAGTTCTTCATAGATTTCGGATACTAGCCCTTTATCTGATATGTCATTTGCAAATATCTTCTCCCATTCTGTCAGTTGTCTTTTAGTTTTGTTGACTGTTTCCTTTGCTGTGCAAAAGCTTTTTATCTTGATGAAGTCCCAGTAGTTCATTTTTGCCTTTGCTTCCCTTGCCTTTGCCAATGTGTCTAGGAAGAAGTTGCTGCGGCTGAGGTCGAATTTTTGGCAGTTTCTTATGAAGCTAAATATACACCTACTATGTGATCCAGCAATTTCACTCCTAGGCTTTTATTTATAAGAAATGAAAACACATATCCATACACAGACTTGTACACAATTGTTCATAGCAGCTTTCTTTGTAATCGTCAAAAACTGGAAACAATCCAAATGCCATTCAACAGGAGAATGGCTAAACAAATTTTGGCATATCCATACAATGGCACATCAGTCGTCAGCAATGAAGGGGAATGAAGTATTGATACACACAACAACAAGGATGCATCTCAAAATAATGCTGAGTGAAAGAAGACAGACAGACTGTATGATTCCATTCACATAAAACTGTAGAAAATTTGAACTAATTTTTAGTGACCCGAGGTAGATTGCCTGGGGTGTGGGGGAGGGGCACCAGGGTGCAGGAGGGAGGGGTGGGTGTGTTCACTCTTGGTGGTGGTGATGGCTTCATGGGTGTATACATACGTCAGACTTTAAATTTGTGCACTTTATTGTACATAAACTCTACCTTAATAAAATGGATTTTAAAAGAAAAAGGTCAGCTATCATTAACCTTTCTTCTCTTAGGTTACCATCTTTCTTAGCACATTCAGTATGTCTGACTGTACTTGAATTCCTTCCAGATGACTCATTCCGCGCTCGCAGTGGCAGTAGCATTCCGACTTCCTTTTCTCCCAGTCCTTCCCTACCGAGCACCTCCCGTGGGGCAGGTAACTCAGCTGATCCAAAGAGCAGTGGAAGCAAAGACGCGCAACCACGAAAGGCTCCCTTGTAAGTAATCCAGTGCTGTGCCGGCTGGATCATTCTACTCTTCTCCGAGGCACTCTCCTTCCCACTTAAATTCTTTCCAAAGGAGAGACAATGTCCGTAATGAAGAAAAGGTAGAAGTTAAAAGGAATTATTTTTACCTGCGCCTCTGTTATGTCAGCTACTTTTTTTTTTTTTTTTTTAAGATTTTATTTATTTGACAGAGACAGTGAGAGAGGGAACACAAGCAGGGGGAGTGGGAGAGGGAGAAGCAGGCTTCCCGCGGAGCAGGGAGCCCGATGCGGGGCTCGATCCCAGGACCCCGGGATCATGACCTGAGCCGAAGGCAGACGCTTAATGACTGAGCCACCCAGGCGCCTCTAATAAGGAACTTTAAATGGCTCCTATTAAAACCCGAGATCCATTTATTTTCCTGTGAAGTGTTTGCATTCAGGGCATTTATCTGTGAGAAGACACTGGATATAATTGTATCCCTTTTAAACACCCAGCTCACGGACCACAGTATGTAGTCACCCAGTGCCTCGAAAGATGGGTACAGCTAAGGCCCCTGAAGGAATATTACTGCAGCCCATAATCTGGGGTTGTGGGCCCAGCAAACTGGAGGTTTCTACAGACCATACTTGTGCTTTCGCATTGTGGTTATAAAGGGCCTCTCTTCTTCTTTTCCCCCGTGGTTCCTTTTTGTGCACTATTTATATCCTGTTTGAATTGTTGAAGCCTTTGGTACTTGTGGTTGGAACATGTAACAGGGTAAACTCTAAAAATCTCCATGGTGAGAGATCATATCAAGGTGGGACTGATCAGCCAGGATGCCCAAACCATAGTGACAGGTTTATGCTTTCATATAGGATATCGGAACCTTCTGATTAGAATGGAGTTTAAACAGGACTCAGGTTTTCTTTCAAATATATTTCACTGAATTCATGAGTATTTTCTCATGAAGTTTCTTGAATGCATCTTTTTTTTGCAGAAACTGCATGCTTTAGTCCCCTTTAGGAACTGAACTCTATATCATAATTTCTTCTAAATTTTAATTGGCCATTGGTGTATATAAATACAGATGTATTCCAAATTCATTTAAAACTGAGAAAAAATTTATTGAATGGAGCTCAAGGAGAGAGTAGGACAATGTAATAGCAAAAGGCAATAGCAAATACAAAATGTAATATTGATATTACAGATTAGTCGCATTAATACTTTTATTTGCAGAGAATGTTCTTTGACCTTACAATGATTGTTCAAATGACTATACTTTGAAGTTCTGTTTCGAAGTCCTGAGGATCGAGGACAGGATGGGGTAAAGGTCTATAGAGAGCTTGGAACTGGAGCCTTGTGCTCTTGTGGCAACAGCAGGCGGCAAAACACTGTGTATTGTCTGTTTGGCGTCTGGGCCTCATTGTGCCCATATGTGTGATGACAGGGTGGATTCATCCCTCAAGGGGCCTTCCTGTCTGTCACCCCTAGGCCTCTTCCTCTCAAAGGCTTGCCCTGGAATTCTTCTACTGAAGAACATATTTAATAACATCGGAATGTAGTTCATTCTCTTCTCAACTTATTTTTCTGTGTGTCATAGGCATTTTGTAAAGTAAAGATGGCTGAAACCTAATGTTTTGACCAGTTCTCCTTTATTTCAGATTACTGTCTTCATCTGTTCTTTCTTTCCTGAGCACGTTTTTCCTTTTTACAGACTGAATTTTCTCTTGCTCAATATATATCCTTTATAGATAACATAAAATTATATCCATAGAATTATATAATCAGTTACATATAATTGAGGGTTAAAAAAATGAATCTAGAAACACTCTAAAAAATCACATCATTTGTTTCTTCTTTTCTGAATATTGTGAAGGAAGAGGGATGTTGGTATTACAGCTGCTTTTTTTTAACAGGAGACTGGATATCGAGTCCATAACTATTTCCATCTGATGTAGTTGTAGCCTGGACTTTCTCATGAAAGCGTACAGCCACATGGCTGGAATAGCTGATTGATATCTACGTTGGTCTAGTTTCTGTGAAGTATTATGCAAGATTCAGCGATGTGTCATATCCAAATGAAAATCTCTCCGTTTTCTGTAAAATAAGCTTATGAAGTGATTTCAGAAAGTATTATCTCAGTGATGCTTCTCCAAAAAATTCCATGCAACACATTCTCTAGCTTTTCAGTGTCCTAGAGATGAGCCGTCTGGTATTTAGGAGTACAAACAAGTGTCTTAAAGGAGGTACGGGAAGGCATCAAATATTGATGTATTTGGGCCTGTGTTCATTTCTGTTGTTGTTACACACAAAAAAGTGGGAAAAGTTATATGAATTGAATTGAATGTTATGTTAGATGTATGTAGGATTGGGTAATTAAAGAGTTCCAAGTCATCCTTAATGTGTGATTTCTTTTTCACTTAATCAGAATCCTCATATAGTCGGTTTATTTAAAGTAGATTGTGTTTCTTATTTACTTTGTAAGCATTGAATGGATAAAATTTTTCATGTTTTGTTCTTTCTTTTTCTTTTCTCTTTTTCCCTCCTTGTCCCTCCTTCCCTCCCTCCCTCCTTTCTTTCTTGACAAAGAAAATCGAGAAAATCCAACCCTTAAATCATCTGCTTGATGAAGGAAGCAAAACAAAGACAACTGGAGATAATGTGATTGATGGACAAAAGCTAAAGCAAATGGCTGGGCTTTTTTTTTCTTTTTCTTTTTTTTTGGTTAATGAATGGAAAAGAGACACATAATGGCAGCTGATGTTGATAAACTTTCCATATTTGAAATTAGATTCCCTAGGAGGTATATTATGTATTTCTTGAGTAATAATGTGGTTACAGAATTCCAATGTCATAGTGAAGTGCAATGAAAAACAACTTTAGCTATACGCTTTTAGCCCTGCTGCAGAAGAGACCAGTCTCCATTCATCTGTGCAGGAAACCATCTGTTTAACTGTTCTAGAGTTTTAGCACTCAAAAATTATATGGAAGTCCAAATCAACTGAAAGTGCTTTAGCTAATCACTTGGAAGGGCCTGGGGATTAAGAAAGACATTGCATCTTCTCACAAATCTCCAAGCCCAATTAAAAAGTCACACTGAAAAGGGTACGAACAGCAGTTTATCAGTCTTACGATGGTGGTGACAGTGTTGTAACTGGACATTCTGAAATTTCAATTTGGCAATGAAAATTCTACCAAGGTTTCTGATAACTTGTAGCTTACAACTACCTTAAAAATAATAGATCGATGATTTCATTTCCTAGAAGAATTTATTTTATAAGTACTTTGTTTACATTGTAGATTGTATTTGTCCTTAATTTAAAATGATGAATCTAGTTTGAATCAGCTGTTACTCCAAGCTATCATGCCTAAGCTATGTCAACAGCATTTATTTGTACTAATGCTAATATTTCCATAAAAATTTGCCTGTGGAACATACACAATTCTTAATTTTAAAATGTCAGTTCTTGAGATATACTGTATGAAGCTATTGTCAGCTTCTCCATTTCAAAATGCAATCAGCATATAACTATATTGATATTAGAAAATATTTGTTTTTTAAAATATATTGATGTATGATAAAGATGATCTAATTTGTGAATGCATATGCGTGTGTGGTTACTTTTTATAATGTGAAATAATGAATAATGAATTTACTCAAAATAAAACATAGGTTAATGAGATACCAGTGTTTGTGAAGAAAGTTTTAAATACTTTCCTGCAGCTTTTATTCTACAGTTAACGAGTAAGACGGTTCATTTTTAAGTAATGAACAAGCCGCACACCAGCCTCAACTATAAATTATTCAGGGGACAGCTACTCAGCGTGACACTTGGTCCAAGATAGGTGTTTCCCCTTTGCCTTTCATATGGCCTCTTCTGGGCTATCTTTAGTGATTCTTAGTATCTTTCATTTAAGGACAGGAAATTGTTGAACTTCTCATTTGGTCAGTAGTTAAAACTGGGTCGATTTGAGAGACTGGACAATATGGGCTCAGTGAATTCAGTATTCTTTGTGGACTTTATGTAACTCAGCATCACTCACATGGAACTGAGGGCACGATTAGGAGAGAATGTGTGCGGTGCATAACGGGACATCCAGCACTTTGCTTCATACTCAGCATTGACTCTGTTGCTTTAAATAAAATGGAGAATTTCAGTTTATTTGTTCAATAATAACTAATAATAATAATAGCAGAGTTAGGGGCTTTATTTTCCATCGTGTGCGCAGGGAAGAGTAAAGTGCTTTGTCACCAGGGCGCATAGAGTTCAGGAGTACGTGCAAGTCAGCCGCGGTCTTGTTCCTACTCAATTGGAACAGGTCTCGTCTTGTTCCTGTCAATTAAGACGATTAATCAACATTACTTTCGGGAGTTTTCTTTTTTTTTTCCCCCACAGAGCATGATTTCTAAAACTGTTGACCTGTTTGCTAAGATTTTACTTCCAAGCACGGATATACAAAAACAGTAAAAAACAAATTGGTGACAGTTACGAATATCCGCGTATATCTCAATTTACACCAGAAGCAAGATTGATCCTCTCAGTAAAAGTTCTCCGTGTAACAACTCACCAGATAGATCCTTTAAAATAGTTGTGTGGCATTTGCCGCCACAGTGAAATAGGAATGGCTGGCTCCTTTATCTTCTTGTTAATTATGGAGACTTGCATTTTTAAGGACAGGTTCTAGAATGTCTCCAGTTCACATTACAAGTGAAATAACAGACCCTGTAGAACTCCGTTTTCCTGGCAGAAACGGAGATCGGGCCAAAAAGGATTTTACTAATAAGCAAGAAGAGCATATGGAGTCTTGCTGATAGAACCTCGTACACATTCAAACTCATTTCCATTATTTGACTTGCCGCGTTGAGACGTCTTATTCTGGAAGGATGGCTCCATGAGCCCTGCAGTCTGTGGGCATGTGTGAGGTACTCAAACCGAAGTCGACCAGACTCTTCAGCTTGAGTAGGAGTTTTGCAGTGAAGATAAAATGAATTGGACCAACTCAGTGATCTGTTGTCAGTTTTTGCAGCGCGTGTGACAGTGTGTGAGTGTGGGTGAGTGTATGTGTTTGTGTCTATGTGAGAACAGTTTTTAAACCTGACACTTAAATATAGTGAAGACTTGTTGCAATGTTCAGACTTCGCCCCCTCAGTTGAAACCTTGAATTTTTTTGGTAAGATCTATTACATTTTTCATTAGTCTGCCTTTTTTCACCACACATAGATACACTTAGAAAAGCTGAAACCTGGGGTCTTAGGGACTTCTTCAATCATGTGTGGGGGGATTACTTTTTTCTTTTTTTTCATATCACTGTTTCCAAAGCAGATGTTTTGTTTTGTTTTGTTTTTTAATTTTATTTTCTTATGTTAATCACCATACAATACATCATTAGTTTTTGGTGTAGTGATCCACGATTCATTGTTTTCGTATAACATAAAAAAAAAGTTTCTTAAAGCAGGGAATATGGCCATTTCCTGCCTCCAAGGGCAATGTGTTAGATATAATCTTATGTGCTGTCCTTGTTCTCCATGCACATGGGGAGGGGAGGGTCAAGTTGGATCTGCACAGTCTAGGAGTCCTTCAATACAATGAAGCTTTTTATAGCTGGGTTTGGCCATATTTGTTTCAGAGGATATTATGGTCTCATAGACTTTTCTAGATTTCATCTCTTAAAGGTGGATGATTAGAACGCTCTTTTATTTCCCTTTCCACTCTTTTTCCACAAACACACTTGACTGATGGAATACTAACAAGTCAGTTAAGAATGTCGATTGGACTTAGTACTTGATGTTTGCCTCGTCCTAGGTCCTAGCATTGTCAGCCAGTGCTCATGGAAGGAGTTCAGGAATGAAGTAACATGCAGATTTTAGAATGGCGAAAAGTCAGTCTTTAGACTGCTACTTAATAGTATTACCTTAAGTATGATTCACGTTACTCTGATTTATATTCATAATCAAGATGACTAATAAATTCGCTTTAGGTATATTTAAACATTGGATAGCAAACAGAAATCCAATTAGGCATTTAGGCAACATATTTGACACTCCCAATTAGCTAGCTCTATCCATGGTCCTCTGAATTTGCTCCTGAAATATTTTCTTGTCTCTATAACAGAAAATGACTAAGAAAATTTCAGAGGTATTTGCTATTTCCCTTTTAACCCTGGGACAAAGCCCATGCTTATGTTCTTTTTAAGTGAAGTGGGTAACAGAGGGACATGCATGGTGCCTGTATATTTAGATCGATGTTTTAGGTAGAAGGGAGAAAGAGTGAAAGGGGCCAGGGGGCCGGGGTCAGGCCCCACCACGTGGGGTGACCTTGGGCAAACGTTCTCCTTTCTCTGAGATGAGATTTTTGCCTTGAAGGCAAAAGTGCCTGGGGCCTGTGAATGTCCTCATGACCCATGACCCGGTCTGTGTCCCCCAGTTCTTTCTTGTGCGTGAAATGAAGGTATTGAACTCGATCTGCGGCGCAGTTAATGCCTGTCAAAGGATCTGCTGTACCACGGAGAAGCCAGGGCTGCCCCAAGGCTGGGGCCGCGGTCAGGACTGCCTACAGCTGTTTTCTTCTAATTTTAGTCAGCAAGAAATGGTTCTGTAACAGATTAAAATAAAACACTTCCTTTGCTCCAGAGGAAAGTTAAGAGAGCGAAGCACATGACTCATGAAGAATGTGTCTTCCTCCCAAAGGCTTCCTCTTGAAATAGGGTTCTGATCTACCGTTTTTTTAAAGTCCAAATCCGTGAGTAACAGAGAAAGGTAAAGATATTCTACCAAGCTAGTCTTAAGTTAATAACAAAGGCTCTGAGAAACAGGCTTAAAAGTACCAGACAGATGGTACAGACCTCTCCTTAAAATAGTGTGGATTTAATAGTCGGATTTGTCTGAGAATGGCTCAGACCAGCAGAGGACAAGGGGGACACTCTTCTTCGGGCACCCCGGGCCACCAGACTCAGCCTCGGCTGGAGCACTAAGTACTTAAGCATGTCGTAAATCAGAGGAGAGCTGGAGTCACCACGCTGCCCAGAAATAGAAACGTTCTAGAGGTTTCTTTATACATCATGAAGTGAAATGTCTGGTCCACTTGGTTGATGGGAGTAAATCAGAGGAGAGCTGGAGTCACCACGCTGCCCAGAAATAGAAACGTTCTAGAGGTTTCTTTATACATCATGAAGTGAAATGTCTGGTCCACTTGGTTGATGGGAGTAAATCAGAGGAGAGCTGGAGTCACCACGCTGCCCAGAAATAGAAACGTTCTAGAGGTTTCTTTATACATCATGAAGTGAAATGTCTGGTCCACTTGGTTGATGGGAGGCATGGAATAAGCAATGATTTCCTGCAGGGTTCCCACCACTGCCTCCGTTTTTTGTTGTTTGTTTTTTTTTATCCTCCTCCATTACTGCTCTGGGTAAAACCTAGAAAAGGAAATAATGTGGAAGACCATTTATGGGGCAGTGGTGAGGAGTGAATTAATTGGGCCCCTTGACATTTTTCCTATGGTCCAACCCATGGGGCCATCCACGATCCTGGGATTTAAAGAAACAGGCTCATCTGTGCTGAGAGGAAGGGTCTGAGGTTGTACCAGGCACTGCCTTAGGAGCCCGAGACAGTACCAGGGGACCCCAGACCACATTGTGGGTGTGGACCCAGGGGACTCAGCCTAGCCCGTGCACGCACACACGCAGCAAATCAAATACTTTGGGCTTTGTGCTACTGATTCTCGAGCGAGCTGATGCTCCTCCCCCTGCCCCGCAGAAGGTTTCCACACTGCCTGGGACCCCTGAATACTTTGACCTTCTTTTTGCAGGCACAGTGGGGGCAGGGGCCTGGTTACTCTTCTGTAGAAGCTTCCCCAGTCACTCATACTGCTCTGAGGCTGTGCCTCGGGTCCCTGAAGTCTCCCTGGACCCTGGGTGCCTGGACTCAGGCTGCTCATCATGTTTGGCAGGCCCTCTTGTCCAGAACCCTCATGTGATGCAAGTGATGTACCGACATAATTTTTATAAGAGGAGATCATGGGAAGGAACATCTGTGTCCCAACACCTGGGAATTCTCTCATTTTGTGGAGTGAAAATTTATTTTCCAGAGTAAATGGTGGGGGGCGGGGGAGAATATTTAATGGTTTGCAATTTAAACTGTAAAACAGCACATTTCTTCATTTTTAGACGTGTTTACAGCAGAAATTCTTTCAGGTGCTGGTGTGCAGGATGGTCATGTTCATTTGCCTGACTTTCCCTGAGCTGGTAAAGCCGGATGGCAGGCCATGGTTACCCCGCTGGGTCCTGCTTCAGTGGGTGCCTTTTTAAATCTCTGTCAGCTTTGGAAAATGCAACTGTATGGGGAAAACAGGAATCAGACTTCATAGCTCAGACGTCGCCGCCATTTGGAAATGTCGGAACGTCTTCTTGGTTGTAGTAATGATGGGGCGCTCTTGCTAGCATTAGTACCCAGAGGTTGGGCACGCTCACCAGCTCCCCCGGATGCACAGGACTGCTCTGGACAGCGGATGACTTCTTCCCCTCCAAACCAGTAGGGCTTTGGCTTGAGAAAGTGGATTTGCTGAGGGATTCCATGCGGAAGATGACTAACCTTGCTCTTAGTAGCTTCAGAGGCAGAACTAAGGCCAAGGAGTCTGCATTGGTTAGGGAGGAATTACAGGGAGGGGTGGGTATATAAGAAAAACAATTGTAGCCATTTGTGGATTGAGCTGCTTTTCAAGGAATTGGTGAGTTCTCTGTCATTGGAAGCACTGAAAGAAAGAACGAGGGGCCTGTTTTGTAGGGATATTCCAGAGGAGACTTCCACAAGGGGAGGGAAATTGGGCCAGGAGACCTCTGGGGGATTCTTTCATCTTAAAAGTGGTGTCATTTCATGCAATTTTAGTGAATCTGTGACCCAGTTCCATTTTGGGGGTAAATCTTGAGCATTGGGAGAGAAGAGGGAGAAGTCCACATAAGAGGAATTAAATGAGTGAAATGTTTTGTTTTTTTTTAAAGATTTTTTCATTTATTTTTTTGACAGAGAGAGACATAACGAGAGCAGGAACACAAGAAAGGGGAGAGGGAGAGGGAGAAGCAGGCTTTCCGCAGAGCAGGGAGCCCGATGTGGGACTCGACCCCAGGACCCTGGGATCATGACCCGAGCCGAAGGCAGACCTTAATGACTGAGCCACCCAGGCGCCCCAATGAGTGAAATGTTTTAATAAAGTAGCTCAAATTATTAAAACATTCAACTTGAGTGCTATTTCAAATTTGGGGGAATTTTAAATCTGATTTTCTACTACAACTTTTCTATGACAGCATGGTATTTTATTGATGTTAAATGGTTTGCAAAAGTGTTGGTTTTGGTCACATTTGATACTTAGGGATTGGGCCCTCTGAGGGATCTTGACTTACCTTGGGTACTTTCAGGTTTCTTGAAGTAACTGAGAGCTCACAGAGGTCAGCCCTGGGGTGAGAAGACTCTTCTGATTCCCATCTGCTTAAACAGTTGACACATCTCATACTTCTGATCTAGCTGGAACTTTGGGAAGAAAGCTTCCATGTTTCTGCAGGACAAGTACATAGAATGGCGAAATGTAGATAAAAGCCATAGACTCTGAACACTAAAAAGGTCACAAACTCAATTCCTAGCAGTCAGTTGGCAGCACCCTCGCTCTCTTCTGGGACTGTTCCCCCGCCCCCCCAAGTGCCCTAGGGAGGCGGGAGGCTGCAGTTCCCATGGGCAGAGACCCTCATTCTGAGCCAGGCCACCTGGAGCACAATGTGCCCGAGAGAAGTCCCCAGGCCTCTCCTCCCTGATGCAGGGGGCCGTGTCCAAGTCCCTGCCTGACATAAAACAGCACCCAGCCCTGGGACTCGGCACGTGGCTCCTTGCTGATGCTAACCCATGCCTCTAGGACTCAGGGCCCCACTCCTCCTACAGCCTCAGGATCACCCCCTTACTCGGTGAAATACTTTTGCCGTGCTTCCTAAATATCTGTGTTTGGGGACGCCTGTCCGATTCTAAATGGCAAGCCTGTGTTCAGCGGGTCACTCCTATGTTGTAAGCTCTGGGCAAGGACCTGCTGCGGTGTACCAAACCTACACGGGGCTCGCGCCTTCGGTACGTGACAGTGTTTAGCACTACTTTGTAAATGAAGACATCATCCCGTGGCAGGATGCTCCTGAATTCCGAGTCACTCCTCTTGGTGACAGTCATCAGGAAATGATCCTGTCACACCCGGCAGATGTCACCCCTTCCGATGGCTAAGTCTTGCCTTGGAGCAAGCTCCTCCTCCGGCCTGGAGTGGCTGTCCGGGGATACATGGGTATCCCTGCATGCTGCCTCCTGGACAGTCCCATGGAACCCCGAAAGCCTGGGTTCATCTGCTGAACAGAACAGAATGTCTGCAGGGGTCCCTCCCCTCTCCGGGCACTGGGGTGCCCTCAAGCGTGCCAAGGATGCATCAACCTAAATAGAATCTGAGAGGGAAGAAATCAGCTGCTCACCTGCCATTCCTCAGCCCTGACTGGGCCTGGAGTAGCAGTCCCACCCCCAGTCCTGGAAGGGGCAGCCTAGCCCCCTGGGCAGGAGGGTCCCTGGGAAGAAAGCCAGGGACCTGAGTGTGGTTTGCATGGCGAGTGTTGTGGGCATGAAGTCTCAAGCCTTGAAAGCCTCTTCCTCTGGCCACCATCCTGCAAAGGAAGGTCCCTGTGTCTAGAACACGCCTCTAAGCCACTCCTGTCCTATCCAGCCTGGGGGTGAGGACTCGGCACTGCCCAGGGCCCCCCTCCCCCACCTTGGAACCCACCCAGAGCCAACAAGAACATCTCTCCCCCATAGCTCCTAGTTGGACCCTTTGAAGGCCTCCTTTAATCGGCTGGCTCTTCCCAGTGAGTGGCCCCCTGGTGCCTGGGAAGGTCCTTCACTCAGAAAAAAGACAGGGAAGGTTAGGGTTTGCAGCAAATATTTGCTGTTCCCAAGGATGCTCCCCAGGGGACTGTTAATGATTAACATCCCGCTTGGAGGATGTGTTTCTGCAAAAGCAAAGACAGAGAGACAGGCTTCCCATAGTCCCCAGCTGCTTCTCCAACCTGGAATATGACTGGGTGCATCGTGAGAGCTTCCGCCTCTCAACCCCAGGTGTTGCTCTGGAAGGATCCAGAGCCTCGTGGGATGGACTTGTTCCAGGGGCTGAGTACCTCGTGTGAAGGAAGGCGATGGTGGATCCCACAGAGGGCCCCTGGATCCCCAATCTAAGGCTGGGTACCCCATTGGGGGTGGGGGCAGAGACGATGAAGACCTACCCCATCGATCTCAGTCCTAAGGTTTTCTGCAATGTGAATCATACTTGGTAAAGTTCTCCAACACAAAATACAAATCTTCCTCTGATTTACATAGTAATTGTCTTCACAGAAAATTCAGTGGGAATGAAAATCTTGCGGGAGGGCGCCTGGGTGGCTCAGTTGGTTAAGCGACTGCCTTCGGCTCAGGTCATGATCCTGGAGTCCCGGGATCGAGTCCCGCATCGGGCTCCCCACTCAGCGGGGAGTCTGCTTCTCCCTCTGACCCTCCTCCCTCTCATGCTCTCTGTCTCTATCTCATTCTCTCTCTCAAATAAATAAATAAAATCTTTAAAAAAAAAAAAAAATCTTGCGGGAAATTGGTGTTTTCATATGAAATCAAACATCTGTGGGACTGTGAGTCTCTGGGCTCAGATGATTTTTGGACAGGTTCTTCACGCGTACGGACTCGCTGTGGAACATCTGTCCTGTGGGACCTGGGTCACTTCATTGCGAGGGACAGTCCTATGCCTTGCAGTATGTCTGGCATCTCTGACCCTCATGGTTTATGCCAGTCGCATGTCCTCAAATCTTTGTGAAAACCAAAGTGCCCCAACATGTTTCTGGAATGTTCCTTTGGAGTAGCACCTGCTCGGTTGAGAAGTGCTCCCCGATAAGGTCAAGGTGAGGGGTGCAGGTGGGCTTCTCAGCCTTGGCCTTCCCATCTGCATTGTCCTGCAGCCGATGGAGGAGGGGCTCCTTCCTGCAGACTGGGGCGGGGGTTCAGCTTTGCCAGATGCCTGAGAGGAAGCAGCGGGCCCAATGCTGTGGGGCATGGTGTTCACGGAGGGCTTCAGAGCTCCATAGAAGTCACTGTGTTGCACTTGACTTTCTGCGAGGCTCTTACAACGCCTGCCAGGATTTCAGAATGGATCCTTCCAAGGGAAGGCAGCAGAATGTATTGGGAAGAGCATGAGGGTCTCCGTCAGCCACCCCGGGGCCCCCCACTGTATTCACTGGGGAATGCAGCTCAGCCTGTCCGTGCTTGCTTTCCCCGCTTCATGGAATGGCCAGAACGGAGCCTCTGGCCTATGAATATCTCATCAGCACCCAGAACCAGCAAGGAGCTGGACGACAGCAAGCCCTGGCCCCCAGGAAGTGTGGCTCAGACGCTCTGTGCCTCCGGTAAGGACATGAGTCCTGCGCTGCCCCCGGCAGGTCACACTCAGTCCCTACCGCTGTCACTTGGGCTTCTTCCCAGCTGTGCCCCCTGGACTAGCTCCCCAACCGCACTCTGCTTAGGTTTTCCCATCTATAAAATGGGCTCCCATGGCCGAACTGTGAGCACCGCATACCTGTAGCGCCTGGGGTAGGGCAGGCAAAGAGCTTGAGGCCTGGCCGGACGCGCTAAGGAATGGTCGTCGTTGTGTGACACTGGGGCCAGAAGGAATGTCAGAGGTAACGTGGCCCCCAGATTTGGACTTTATGGAGGAGGACATGTGAGAGACCACCATGAGTTTGCTCTGTGTGCATCAGATCAAGGGCAGAGCTTGGGTAGGTGGGTGGCACGACGTGGCAAAGAAAAGCCTTCCCAACCTCCGCCTCCACTTGGTGCCTAGGAGACCAGCGCCCCCCTCCTGTGCCCCGGGCGCCTCTCTCCTGTGCCAGGAAGGCAGGCAGACGCTGGGCGCCCACGCTGCTTAGACCTGAGAGTAACAGGATGTCTGTGACAAGCACTCAGCCCCGTGCCTGGCATGGCGAAGGGGGGCTGATGTCAGCAGGACTCACGGCCCCGCCGGAGGCAGGGGGATGGACAGACAGCCTGCCCAGGATTCCAAGGGCTTCATGCAAGGGTCTGGGTGGGAGCGGTGATGAGAAGGAATGGTTGCCTTGTTACCAAAAGATCTCGAGGGAGCTCACCTAGCAGAGAGGCAGCCTCACGACCTCATGGGCAGCCGTCCCAGGGTGGCCGGAGGGTCCCCATCCAACCACGTGGCTTCTGGTCCAGCCTTAAGTGCCCAGGACACAGGGGCACAGCGCTGGACCCTGCGCTGGGGGAGGAAAGAGCCTTTAGGTCAGTCGGGAGCTCGACTGCCTGAAAGCAGGACACGTCTAGGGTGCTCACCACGCATCTGGCCCCTCTCCACCCCTACCCCCCTACCGCACACACACATGCACACATGCACACCCACACCACGTGGGCGTGCACATACCTGTTCTTGACTGTACTCTGTCTGGGTTATATCCTTACCCTCTTTTCCTTTTATGCTGCTGGTCATTACTTACTTATTTCCGGTTTTAACTTAAAACATTTATTTTTAAGCGATTTCAAACTTCAAGTAAAATCGCAAGAATAGCTACAAAGAACTTCTATAACCCTTTACCCAGAATCACTAATTTTTTAAAGATTTTATTTATTTATTTGACAGAGAGAGAGACAGCGAGAGCAGGAACATAAGCAGGGGGAGTGGGAGAGGGAGAAGCAGGCTTCCCGCCGAGCAGGGAGCCTGATGTGGGGCTCGATCCCAGGACCCCGGGATCATGACCTGAGCCGAAGGCAGACGCTCAATGACTGAGCCACCCAGGCGCCCCAGAATCACTAATTTTTAAACCTTTTCCACATGTTTGACAATTCTCTCTGTGTGTCTGTGTCTGCATGTGCCCCCCACCCCTTGTCTTATTCTGAATGATTTGAAATGATTAGGTGTCCTGGAGAATAAGAATATTCTCTTATGTAAATGGTAACAAATGATCAAATCCAATTTAATATTGTTACAATATCTGAAGCTACAATCATACTCTAATGTTGCCAATTGCCCCACGAATATTCTTTGTGCTATTTTTATTTGCAGTTTAGGAGCCTGTCCCAGCTGTCTGTTGCATTTTGCACCACCTCACCTTGGTCTCCTTGGATCTGGGATGGTTCTTCAGCTGTGCCTGTCATTATATTGACATTTTGAAAGGCTTGGCTTGGCTATTTTATAGGTTCTCAGTTTGGGTTGGCCTTGTGTATCCCCTTGATTAGCCTCTGATTATACATTTTTGGTGGCAGGAATAGAAAAAAAAAATGTTGGGTCCTTCTCAGGATATCACATCCAGAGGCACCTGATGTCTGTTTGTCCCTAATTGGTGATATTCATTTAATAACTTGGTTAAGGGGATGTCCATTTCTCCAAGATATACCTTCCATGTCTCCTGCAATAAGTTCTTTGTGAAGAAATACTTGGAAAAAAATTTAAATATCCTGTTCATCAAACTCCTCTTCCCACCCCCCCACCCCCCCACCCCGCTGAGATGTATATCCATTGAGCACTCTTGCCTGAATCAGTTTTTAGGATGATGGTCTAAATCCATATTCCTTTCATATTTATCAACATTCTTAGTATAGATTCATGAACTCAATTTTATTTAGTGCACGTTAATCCATTACTGATCGTATTATAAATGTATATGTATGCATGTTTGCATTTGTTTAGATTTCAAATGGTCCCAGGTGTATCTAGACACTAGGAATGTACTAGAAACCATAAGTTTATACCTCCAGTTATAATTTTTTGAAGATTTTATTTATTTTATTTAGAGAGAGAGCAAAAGCAGGGATAGGGGCAGAGGGAGAGGGAGAGAGAGAATCTCAAGCAGACTCCACGCTGAGCACGGAGCCTCACGCGGGGCTTGATTCCAGGATCCTGAGATCATGACCTGAGCTGAAATCAGGAGTCGGACACTTGACCGACTGAGCCACCCAGTCACATTTTATATCTCCAATTCATACCCTACCCCATAGGATTCTTTCTTGCTTCCCCATTCCATATGTGTGTCTCTCTTCTTGCTTAACCCTAAGAAACATATAAATAATATCATGTTTGCTCTACCCACTCCACTTTGAAAAACATGCCTGAAAAGAAGTCTTCAAGGTTTCTTTGTGGTCTTTTATTCTTAAAACTGGGGGTATATTGTCCAAGTACTTGGTTCGAAAGTTCCTTGGGTTAATCCTTTTCCTCCCCTACAGTGTGGTCATGTTATCTATTTGAAATACATTTGAGCTCCTTTGCTTTTCTTTTCATTTGCTTTTAGGGCTTTCCTCATCTTGTTCATTTAATTTTATTTTTGAATATATTGAACATTGACATTATTCTAATAGTCTAAACCGTATAAAAAGGTACCTGAAGAAAAGTGCCAACCCCTCCCATTCCTTCTACTCTGTGCCCCGCCCCCAACCCTTGCAGGGATATACACATATACTTTCTTCTTTCTTTCCTTTTTTTTTTTTTAAGATTTTTTTATTTATTTACTTTTGCAAGAGAGGGAGAGAGAGAGTGGGGGAGGGGCAGAGGGAGAGGAGAAGCAGGCTCCCTACTGAGCAGGGAGCCCGACGCAGGACTCGATCCCAGGACCCTGGGATCATGACCTGAGCTGAAGGCAGATGCTTAACCAATGGAGCCATCCAGGCAGCCCTGCTTTCTTATTTCTTTTTCTTCCTTACAAACTCAACTGTAGACGTCCTCCTTATTACTACTACTTTTTACAACTTCATAGTACCCCATTGTTTATTCAACCAATTGCCTATGTTTGGCCATTTAAGTAATTTCCAGTATTTTGTGATTACAAATAATGCTCCACTTAATAACCTTGTGCAGATTATTCTTTAAAAATTGTGGGAGATTTGTCTTTAGGTTAAATTCCTAGAATTTCTGGATCAAAAGCCAATATATCTGTGTTTTTGCTATATGTATTGTGTTGAATCGTGGTCCCTGAAAAGCTATGTCCACATCCTAACTCCAGGGACCTATGAATTGTGACCTTATTTCACAAGAGCGTCTTTGCAGATGGAATTAAGGCAAGGATCTTAAGATCATCCTGGATCGGGGCGCTTGGGTGGCTCAGTCGTTAAGAATGGGTTCTGTCCCCAAGCCTCCTGCAGGAAAACCCCGCTGACCCCTTATGCTCCCACTTTGGCCTCCAAAACTGTGAAAGATTTATTTCTGTGTGTGAAGCCACCTCGAGTGTGGGGATTGATTGCATCAGTTGTAGGACGAGAGTAAGTTACGTATTGCCAATCTCCTGCTCCACAATGGGCGTTAGTGCGCCCACCAGCGCTGCGTGCCCCATGGTCTCCCCACCATCAGCGGGGGTGCTGGGAAGCTCTCGCAGCTTTGCCAATCCGGCAGACAGGGAATGGCGCCTCCACGGAGTTTTATTTTGCATTTCTTAAAAATTAGGAATGAGGATGAACATGTTTTCATATATTCCAGCAGCCGCAAGTGAGGGACAGCTGCTCTTCGTCAGTGACGGACTTTGCAAATATATTCCCTCCAGTTTTCATTTCTGTTGACTTTGTTTATGAATTTTTGACTGGGTGTTTAAAAAAAATACTTCTTATGTAGTCAAATAAGCCAATCTTTTCTTTAATTTCATCTGGACTGTGAGTCATGGGCAGAAAACCTTTTCCTACACCTACATTGTAGAGGAATTGACCGGTGCTTTCTTCTTGTACTCCTATAGTTTCTTTCTTTTTTTTTTTTCCCACATAAATCTCTGATTCTTCGTTTATTCTTATGTATGGTGTGAAGAATGGATCTACTTGTATCTTTTTTTCCCCCCAATGACTATCCAGTTGTCCCAATACCATTTATTTAAAAGTCTTTCTTTTTCGAATATTAAATTTCCACGTGTACTGGTGTCTATTTCCAGTCTCCCCGGGCTGACCCCAGATTTATGTTCCAGCGTCACAGAATTAATTAGAGCATCTGTGTGGTTTGCTTTAATATCTGCTCAGGCTGGTCCCCTATCCTCCCCACCCTCACCCATATCTTTTCCTTGTCAGTGTTTTCCTGGCTCTTTATCTTTATCTTTCTATCTGGACTTCAGGATCCTCTTGTCTGTCTCCAGAGAAAAAAATATTTGCTACTATTTTTATTGGAATACCATCGAATTGTTAAATGAACCAGAGAAGACAGATATCCAGGTGATACCGAGGCATCTTATGTAAGGAGTACCTTTCCATTTGTTCAAGTCTGATTTTGCATCTTTAAGGAGTCGTGTCATAATTTTCTCAATGCAGATTCTGCGTATTTCTTGTTTATTTCTAAGTAGTTTTTTTGTTTTTGTTTTTTTTTTTTGGTTGCAACTGGGTTTTCTCCTCCGTTATTTAACTGGTTGTGATTTGTGTATGTGAAGGCTCATGTTTTTGCATGTTGATGCTATAGTCTGATGGCTTGCTGAATTCTTTTGTTACATGAGTTTGTTTTAGCACGAATTTGCTAGGGTTCTGCAGGTGGATTGCAAGGAGTGTTGTACTTCATTTTTCCCCATTCCATCCCTCTGCTTTCTCTTGTCTAACTCCGTGGCCTAATGCCCCCAGGACAATGTGAAATGGTGGTGGATGTAACACAGCCCTGTCTTACTCTTGACCTTAGTGGGAACGCATTTAGTGTTTTCTTATTAAGTAAGATGATGGTTTTAGGATTCAGGCCTATATATACCTTCTATATATGGAAGGTATAAATAGGCATTTTTAGGGAAGTGTACTTCAATTCTTACTTCTCAAGACATACGCTCCTCTATCCGTCATCTATCATCAACCATCAGTCCAGCTATCATCTATCTATCATCTATCTATCTATCTATCTATCTATCTATCTATCTATCTATCTATCATCTATCATCATCTATCTATCATCTATCTATATCTATCATCTATCTATCTATCATCATCTATCTATCATCTATCTATCTATCATCTAATTCTTCTTTATCTCATTTAATGCTTTTGCCCCAAAGCAGGAGGGGGAAGCCTCTTCCTCCGGCAACGTGTCTCTATCGCCCTCTACCGACAAAGCTTAACATCATGTCCAGATCCAGTTTTTGCAGAGCAGTGGATAAAGGGAGCGCTGGAGCTTGAAGAAACAAACTGATCACTATTTTTGCTTTAGACAGTTAATTGTATTTTAAAGATATTTTAAACAATGCTTTCTATTTGCTCGCACATTTGCCCTTTCCAGTACTCTTCATTCTTTTGCGTAGGTCTAAATTTCCACTGAGCATCATCTTGTTTCAGCCTGAAGAACTACTTAAAACTTTTCTTTAGGGAAGGTGACAAACTTTCCCAGCTTTTGTTTGTCTGGGAAAAAAAAACACCTTTATTTTGCCTTCATTTTTGAAGGATTGCTTTGTTTCTTTCTCTTTCTTTTTTGAAGAGGTCACATTTCCCCTAGCACTTAAGATGTCTTTCTGTCGTGTTTGGGGTTGCATGATTTCCTCCTTTTCTAGAAATAATTTCAAACTTACAAACATTTACAAAAACAATAGTGTTTCCATATATCCTTCCCCCAGCTTCCACATATTACATAACCACAGCACGATGATCAACACCAGGAAATTACAGGGGCGCAAGATCGCATGCTATCATTCCGAGTTTGTTACTGGTCCCACTTTGTCCCTTCAACCACACCTACCAGCAGTTGTAGTGATGGTAATTTATTTGGACAGAAGAACCTGGAGAAGACAGGGCCGGGGGGGGGGGGGACCTCCCACCTCCCAGAGTGTTTCTGTGGGCTCCCTCGTGTGCAGGTCAGCTGGGGCTGTGGCTCCTGGGGGCCGCGCCCTTAGGTCGGATTCACAACCTTGCCCAGGAAAAGGCTGCTCCATGTGAAGTGGTCGAAGATCATGATAATGAAGGGCCGGTTGAAGTGGAAGGTGAGAGGCTCAGATGCCATGTCTAGCATGACCATGGGGAATTCGGCTGCCTTGTAACTCTTCTCATCGAGTTGCAGCACAACCTTATGGACCACCTGTTGGGTACGGGGCCGAAGGTGGAGGTTGAGCACCTGCTGTGTGTTGGGAGCTTGCCAAGCCTCATCGCTTCCATCCCTCCCACCCCTAGTTTTATGGGTGGCAAAGCTGAGGCTCAGAGAGGGTCACTTGCTGGCTCCTCATCTAAGTGGCAGCCCCAGGACGAGGGCCAAGGTGTGTCCACCTCCAGAACGCAGCTCACACCTAGACTTCTTCCCTAGAAAGAGGGCAGATGGAGCCCAGACAGGGAGATCAGGGGTCCCACGGTACTCACTGGACTTCAATGTCCACATCAGGCACTCCTTACTGGGTCCTGGGCGAGGCAGACCTCGCTCCTTTTTGCACCCTGCTAGCCAAACACTAGGGGCCCATTTCTGCAAAGTGCTTGTGCCTACTCAGAATGGAAAGGGGCTGTTGAACTGTCTCTTGCTGTGATCAAAATTAGGAGGAATTCTGAAATTGGCAAAATGCTTGCATAGCTTCTATCAAACGCCTTCAGTGGATCCGAACTGGCTAATTATCAACATCCTCTGGGGCAGGGGCTCTCCTTGACCAGAGAGCGAGGAGCTGGAGGTTCTGAGAAGCTCTGGCAACAGGTGCAGGAAGAAGCTGAGCTGGGGTAGGAAGCCCCGTGGTTTGTCTTGGGAAATGAGGTTTTGAGTCGAGTAGACCCCAAGCCAAACGTCAGGCTGTCATTTACCCGCTCTGTGGCCCTGGTGAGTGCGTGGTTCAAGCCAGAGGCTCCTCTTTTGAGAAATAACGCTCCCCTTATAAGGAGGTGGCTGTTTGACTCAATCCTTGGCACAGTAAGCTTTTATGGAGCGCATACTGGGTGCCAGGTGCCACGATGGTCCAAGTCTGTATGCTTGAGGGAGGGGCTGCTGCCACCTCAGCTGTCTCCTGTCCCCTCTCTGGCTTGGTCACCCACCCGACCGTGAGATCCCGCCACGTCTCAGTAATGCAGGCATTGCCGGTGCCCAGCAGTTCGGGGCACGGAGTGGGCGTCCAATAAGTATGTTCAGAATGACTGAGGGACCCATAGAGCATAAAGTTAAAGAATGAAGGGAAAGAATGTAGTGGGTAGACTGTCTGAAGGCACTGCGTTCGGACGTTTCCCATTTTCCCGGATCCATTTTGGTGGGGGGCCCACCCTTGTCCCTAGCTCCCGTGTCGTCACTGTGGGAACGTCACATTTTCCCACTGAGCCTCCATTTACCCTGTAGTAAGAGTGGAGAAGACCCGGGGCTCTCAACCTGGGGCTTAGAGACCTATTCATGAAGGGGCCCTGCGTTCCTTATTATTATTCATACTGTGAATTTTGGGGGAAAAGAGGGACTCTAGGGACACTTACCTTTGACAACTTCAGCTGGGCCTCTTGGGTGATGCCGGAGAAATCTGCCCCCTTGTCGAGCAAGTCTACAATGCCCATGTCCCCCAGGATGGCACTGAGGTCATAGGCTCCGGAGATGGCCACCTTTGGGATGTACAGGTTTACCTGGCTGCTCAGGGGTAAGCAGATGGGGTTAGACTTTCCTAGGGCTGGGCCCGACCAGCCGACTTCTGTTTCCCCTGGGATCCCTCCAGACCCTTCCTCCCAGCCGGACACGACCTTTGCGGAAAAGCGGAAGGGACAGAACGAGAGGCAGGATTTGCCTCTCCTTCCATCACACAGGCAGCTTCCTCTCTGGGCCTCTGAATGACTAAGTCTTTTCTCAGCTCTTTCTTCGAGCCAATTCCACCTGTGGTATAGCTGGGCCACTGGCCACTGAAGAAAAGAGTCCCTAAAGAAGTCCCTGTGGTCCTCCAAGCACCCGAGGCAGAAGCTGAGGAGTGGAGGGAACACCTGGCTGGGAACAGTGTCCCGGCCCCAGCCCTACCACTAATGCTGTGTGGCTTTAACCAAGTCCTGTCCCTCTCTGTGCTTGTCCCTCTCCTCATTGACACAGCAAAGCAGGGCACTTCTCTAGATGGGGAAGAACAACTGGCAGTCAGGGAGACTGGCCTCTACCAAGCGCCTGCTGGGTGTCCTTTAGCTTCAGCATCGCATCTAATGCATGCATGCACATGCGGCCTTAGGAAGCTGGAGCCAACATTTTCAATGTCCAGATGGAGAGAATTAAACTCAAGAGGAGCTGAGGAACTTCCCCAAAGTCAGACCACTGGGAAGCAGCAGAATTGTGGAGAGGCCATGACTAGTTGCTTCAAAGCCCCCTTGCCTCATGGGAGGAGGGAGAGGGAGGGAGGGAGGAGGGAGAGGGAGGGAGGGAGGAGGGAGAGGGAAGTAGGGAGGAGGGAGAGGGAGGGAGGGAGGAAGAGAGGAAGGAAGGAACGAAGGAAGGAACGAAGGAAGGAGGGAAGGAGGGAGGAGGGAGAGGGAGAGAAGGAGGAGGGAGAGGGAGGGAGAGGGAGTGAGGAGGGAAAGGGAAGGAGGGAGGAGGGAGAGGGAGGAGGGGAGGAAGGGAGGGAGGAAGGAAGGAGAGAGGGGGGAGGGAGGGTGGGAGGAGGGAGAGGGAGGGAGGAAGGGAGGAAAGAGAGAGGAGGGAGAGGGAGGGAGGCAGGAAGGAAAGAAGAAAGGAAGGAAGGAGAGAGGAGGGAGAGGGAGGGAAGCAGGAAGGAAAGAAGGAAGGAAGGAGGAGAGGGAAGGAAGGAGGGAGGAGGAGAGGGAGGAAGGAGAAGGAGGGAGGGAAGAGGGAGAGGGAGTGAGTGAGGGAGGGAGGGTGCCTGTGAGCTCTGTGTGGGGGCAAGGAGGCTTCCATAGGAGGTGGGCAGTAGCCGGACCCTGAGGGATGGCACTCCAGTGAGAAGGGGGTGATCCTGGGAGGGGTGAGGTGGGAGAAGGGGTGACACAAGCCTGGAAGGTGAGGAACCATAGGGTTTGCCTTCTGGGGCTGGGGGACATCATTTGTACAGAGTAGAGAATTCATGCCCAATCATATATGATGCTTAAAGGCGCAAGAGTCTGCCTTGGATGTTTATTTTAAAAAAATCTAGAAGAAAATGGCATGTGTTATTGATTTTTTTTTAAGCTAAAGTGTTTTAGTGAAAAGATTATTTTTGGTGTAAAAAGAAAGATTATCCTTCTCATTTTTCACAGCCTAGGAGCCAGAATTGGCTTGACCCACGGTGGTAATAACCACCTGGAGACCCTGTTCCTGAATTATGGGCTCCCTTGGAAGGGGAGGGAGAAGGGCGTAATTGAAATGGTGAGCAGCCAGCCATGGGACCCCTCAGGTCGCCCAAACACAGGCTCACCCCCACCCTCATACCCAAGGTCAGGTGGGATGGGTCCAGGACTCTGAGAACATCTCTGGGTCCCCATGTCCCTATAGGGGATTTCTCGGAAACACAGAGCAGACCTCGCAGCTCTTCCCTGCAGGACTGAGGTCAAACTCCCATGTCCAATCACGGAACTGGACTAACATTTCCAAAAGCTCCAGCACTGAGCAGTGCTCTGAGGCTACAGCTCAAAATAAAAATAACTCGAAACCATAAAACATAAAAACCTATATATATATGTTTTTATATATGTTAGGTATATATATATATATATTATAGAGCTTCTTTCTAGATTTTCTGCCTGCAAAGCTCTTGGATTACACATTTCATTCCGTAGAATTTGTCTCCTTCTTTGCAGCTGGTGCCCTGGGCGCGGCCCCCGGACTCGGCTTGTGCCCTTTCCTCCTCCATGCTCGCTCTCGGAGCCCCTTCCACTGGCTGAACTTCCACTCATGTTTAATACACAGTCCCGATGGAAAGCAATCTGCTCTGCAGCACTGCTCTGCCCCGGTCCCCTGGGGCAGCCAGGCACTCCCACCTTCCCCCACCTTTCCTCTCCTGCCCCTGACACAGCTGACACCATTGTATGCCTTGAACTCCACCAGAAGCTGTTTCTCGGCTCTAGAGTGCACGTCTCTGAAGTCTATAGTTTGTCCTAGTCACCTTCTATCCTTTCTGTTTAGCCTAGTGTAGGGCACACAGCAGGTGGTTCCATTTGTGTCTGAAGGAGGGAGGGAAGGAAGGAGGGAGGAAGGGGAGAGAAAGGAAGGAGGGAAGGGAAGAAGGAGGGAAGGAAGGAAAGGGAGCAAGGGGAGGGAGGAGGGGAGGGAAGGTGAAAGGAAGGAAGGAAGGAAGGAAGGAAGGAAGGAAGGAAGGAAGGAGGGAAGGGAGAGGAAGGAAGGAGGGAAGGGAGGAAGGAGGGAAGGAAGGAAAGGGAGCAAGGGGAGGGAGGAGGGGAGGGAAGGTGGAAGGAAGGAAGGAAGGAAGGAAGGAAGGAAGGAAGGAAGGAAGGAAGGAGGGAAGGGAGAGGAAGGAAGGAGGGAAGGGAGGAAGGAGGGAAGGAAGGAAAGGGAGCAAGGGGAGGGAGGAGGGGAGGGAAGGTGGAAGGAAAGAAGGAAGGAAGGAAAGAAGGAAGGAAGGAAGGAAAGAAGGAAGGAAGGAAGGAAGGAAGGAAGGAAGGAGGGAGGGAGGGAGGGAGGGAGGGAAGGGAGAGGAAGGAAGGAGGGAAGGGAGGAAGGAGGGAAGGAAGGAAGGAGGGAAGGAAGGAACGAAGGAAGGAGGGAAGGAAGGAACGAAGGAAGGGGGGAGGGAGGAGGGGAGGGGAGGTGGGAGGAAGGAAGGAAGGAAGGGAAGGACAGAGGAAAGAGGAAAGGAAGGAAGGAAGGAGGAAAGGAAGGAAGGAAGGAAGGAGGGAAAGAAGGAAGGAGGGAAGGAGGGAAAGGAAGGAGAGAAGGAGGGAAAGAAGGAAGGGGGAAAGAAGGAAGGAAGGAAGGAGGGAAGGAAGGAAGGAGGGAAAGAAGGAAGGAGGGAAGGAGGGAAAGAAGGAAAGGGGAAAGAAGGAAGGAAGGAGGGAAGGAAGGAAGGAGGGAGGGAGGGAAGGGAGAGGAAGGAAGGAGGGAAGGAAGGAATGAAGGAAGGGGGAGGGAGGAGGGGAAGGGAGGTGGGAGGAAGGAAGGAAGGGAAGGAAGGAGGAAGGAGGAAGGAAGGAAGGAAGGAAGGAAGGAGGGAAAGAAGGAAGGAGGGAAGGAGGAAAGAAGAAAGGAAGGAAGGAAGGAGGGAAAGAAGGAAGGAGAGAAGGAGGGAAAGAAGGAAGGAGAGAAGGAGGGAAAGAAGGAAGGGGGAAAGAAGGAAGGAAGGAGGGAAGGAAGGAAGGAGGGAGGGAAAGAAGGAAGGAGGGAAGAAGGAAGGAAGGAATGAAGGAAGGAGGGAAGGAAGGAAGGAAGGAGGGAGGTAAGGAAGGAGGGAAGGAAAGAGGGAGGAAAGAAATGGCACCTGCTCCGGAAACCTTCTTGAGCCACTCCGGATCCAAGCGCCCACTTCCCCTCCTGCATCCCCTCCTGCGTCCTCTCTGCCCTTTGGGTCTGCACCACCCCACCCACCACCAGGCCCCACCCTGATGGCACTGCTCTGATTGCTTGGGCACAGACAGCACTTCAATCTCACAAGAGTGAGGATCACGTTCATGAACATCTCCCCCCCTCCCCCCACGGTGCAGGCTGGGGCTGCGCACGTGCTTGACCATAGTTTTGATTGCTGTCTAGCTCAGAGGTGCCTGGGAGCAATGAGTTCCATCATTCATGCCTAGCTCACATGCTCAGCCCGTCCTCCCTGCGTGTGCTCTCGGAGCCCGCCCCCGGCGTGGGCCTGAGGTCAGGCATTCATGGGCTGGTTCTCCTCCCGACCTCCAGGTCATCTGCATATACACCGCTCACTCTCTTTCCCTTACTCACTTATTACCTACTTATGTTTTTCCTTCCTTACTTATTTACTGATGGACTGATTGCTTGAAGAAGAGCTACATCCCTGAGTGACTTAAGAACCAATCATAGGTTTTGTGCTGTTTCCGAGGCACAAACGGACCTCGTTTTGTGGAATGCCCTAAAGTATCTCAGTGTCAGTGGACAGAGATAAACAGGGCTGACTTCTTGGTCAGAGAGCCTCAGGCCTTTGGGGACCCAGCAGAAGAAAACAATGAGCCCTGCAGCGTGAGTGTAGGGGGAGAAGGACAAGGACTTACCGCGTGATCATGGACTCAGACCACCTCTGAATGGTGTCCCGGCTCAGCGCGGCGATGACCGTGTCCATCTTCCCCTCATCTGGGAGCACGAAGAAGACGGTCCCGTTGCCTATGTACTCCAGCTGGACCACCTGGCAGGGGAGCACCCGGTCGTGAAGGTACTTGATAGTGCTCGACTGGAACATCATGGGCACTCTTACCACGGTGGTCTTGTTCACGTAGAAGTTCTCCTCCCTGGTGCTCTCGGGGTTGAAGGGGTGTTCCCATGTGCCTGGGAAGGGAGGGAAGGGGGAGGCGGGAGACAGGCCTGTGAGAGCCGGAGGAAAACACAGTTTGGGGGCAGCAGAGCGCTAAGCAGGTGTCATGGTGGCTGCTCCCTGGAAGGTCCCCGCAGAGTGGCTAGAATTCTCTGGGAAGTTGTGAAATGCCCAGCAGTTTAAAGCCTGTTCTGTCTTCCACTTCTTGAACTGGATTGAGGATTAACTCAGTTTCTGAGCCTCTAAAACAGAAGGAGGGAGACAAAGGAGAATGCCCTTGAATTTGGGGGTAGAATTCAGTGAACCAGACTTTGCCTTACCCCCTGGACAGGAGGGCTCTGGAAATGGTGCTGAATGGAACTTGGGCTGCAAATTCAAGATCAGGGTGGGGGAGGTTTGGAGAAACGGACAACCCATTCCATGCCCACGTCTTGACTTCTGGCCACAGAAGTCTAGCAGGCGGCATGGCTGCCCAGTGGATTGTGTTCACTCCCCTGAGGGAGGCTCCTGACCTCCCGTGTGGCCCCGAGGGCCACACCACATTTCCTGGAGGCAAAGTCAGGATGAGAAGATGCCTTCAAGGTCACATGGTCCCACCCACAACTGGACTTGAATCTTTCCCCCATGCTCCACGATGACATCACCCAGCCTCTTTGCCTGCCTGGTGATAGGGAGCTCACTACCTTCACAGACCAGGCTTTCACCACTGGCCAGCTCTCATGGGAGGAATATTGTTCCTTAGAGCCAAAGCCTAACTGATCATGAGGCCCATCTGCTGAGCCTCTTTGGCTCCTCTGGGCTTACTCCAAGCAACTGCGAGTCCTCTCACAGATGACAGAATTTTGGATGTTTGAAGACATGGGTTGATCTCACCAGGGCCTCCGATTCTCTAGGTTAACTCCTCAGGTCACAAGGTGACTGAGGACCTTGCATCCAGGGGTCCCCAGGTGTCTTGGCTGTTTTGACCTTAAGCCTGGGATCCCTTGTGAAGTCTCTGTTTCCCAACTGAGGCTGCCTGAGGGCGGTTGGCACAGAGCTCCAGGCAGACCCTTCTCCATCCCCACTGCCTGCAGCATCTATGGACCCCGAGGCCAGAACTCTTGTTCTGAGCCAGCCTCAACTCCCCCACCTCCCGTAAGGGCTCCTAAGGGAGGCAGTAGGGAGAGGCGGGAGGATGGAGGGAAAGGGCTGCGGATGCGGAGCCTGGAGACACCGAAGCCGTGCCTGCTCCATCCCAGATGACTGTGATGTCACAGTCTGGCTGTCTCACAGCAGGTGAGATCATTGGAAGGTTCTCAAACCATCCTACAGAGGAGGCCTGTGTTCCCCTGGACTGAAGGCAGCGGTGTTTTGTGGCTAACTTGTCCAATTCACAGCAAAAAAAAAAAAAAAAAAAAAAAAAAAGTGACCATTTTTCAGTGTTAGGTTTTTCATCCTTAAAAGTTTGCTGTTTGCTTTCTCCTGAGTATTTCTTTTCTAGAAGCAAACATAACATATCCAGTTTGCACAAAACAAAATACAGAATGGGATCTAACCTCTACTTTAAGGGATTTCTTCTTGAAAATTCTCAGGCCAGGAGAACTCGTGGTAGGGAAACTTAAGAATTTATGGGGGCAAATTGGAGAGAGCAAGGATGAGTCCTGTAGAAACCCCCCCCCCCCCAAAATAGAAAGACTGTTAAGATAGTTCACTAAGTAAGGAAGGAACATGCCAGGGACACTTTACATGTCCGAAGCTTAGTGATGTTAGCTATGTCACCATTCATTGCTATTTATTATGCTGGCCTGCTGGAAATATGACAGGGTATCCCCAGCTTAAAGAGGGGCTTGCCAATTAGTTTTTCTGTGTCCCAGAAAATCTGTATATAAGGCAGGACACAGCCCTGTCACCCAGAAACGTTTCTGGGCAAACATTCTCAGACTCCTTGACCCTCTCATGTAAGTGTAAAGAATGCTGCCTTTTGTATGGAAAAAAAATGTAGCCAAAGCAACCTTGAGAAAGAACAAAGCTAGAGGCATCATGCGTCCCAATTTCAAACTATATTATAAAGCTATAGTAATCAAAAGAGTATGGCATAAAAACAGACACAGAGACCAATGGAGCAGCACTGAAAGTTGAGAAATAAACCTTGTACATATGGTCAACTAATATTTGACAAGGGAGCCAAAACTACTCAATGGGAAAAAGTCTCTTTAATAAATGGTGTTAAGAAAACTGGATATTTATACAAAAGAATGAAACTGGACCCTTACCTTACACCACTTGCAAAAGTTAACTCAAAGTGGTTTAAAGACTTAAATGTAAGATCTGAAACCATAAAGCTCCTAGAAGAAAGCATAGGGAAAAAGAAGCTCTTTGACATTGGCTTTGGTGATGATTTTTTGGATGTGACTCCAGAAGCATAAGCAACAAAAAGAGAAATAAACAAGAGGGACACATCAAACTCAAAAGCTTCTACACAGCAAAAGACACAATCAACAAAATGAAAGGCAACCTATAGAATGGGAGAAGATATTTGGCAGACTGTAATGTTGGGTTAATATCCAAAATACATAAGGAGCTCATATAACTCAATAGCAAAAAACCCCCAAGTAATTCAATTAAAAAATGGGCTGAGAACTTGAACAGACTTTTTTTTTCTTTTCAAAGAAGACACAAAAATGGCCAACAGGTGCATGAAAAGGTGCTCAACATCATTAGTCATCAGGGAAATCAAAACCACAGTAATTTATCACCTCACACCTATGTGATGACTAGTATCAAAAAGATAAGAGGTAGGAAGTGTTGGCAAGGATGTGGAGAGAAGGGACCCTCCTGCACTGTTGGTGGGAATGTAAATTAGTGCAGGCAACTTAATGTGTGCAGTTCCTCAAAAAATTAAAAATAGAAATTCCATATGATCCAACAATCCCACTCTTGGCAATATATCAGAAGAAAATGCACTCACGGTCTCAAAGAGGTAACTGTACTCCTATGTCCATTATTAACAATAACCAAGATGTGGAAGGAAATTGAGTGTCCAATTATGGATGGATGGATAAAGAAAATGTGGTATGTGCATGTGCAAGCACGATGGAATATTATTCAACCATAAACAAGAAGGAAAACCTGCGATTTGGACAATATGGATGAACCTTGAAGGCATTATCCTAAGGGCAATGAGTCAGACAGAGAAAGACAGATACTGTACAATCTCACTTACATGTAGAATCTAAAATCTAGAACTCATAAAAACAGAGAGTAGAATGATGGTTTGTCAGGAGCAGGAGGTTGGGAGAAATGGGTGAAGTGGTCAAAAGTTACAAACTTCAGTTATAAGATGAATTAGTTGTGGGGATCTAATGTACAGCATGGTAACTTCAGTTAGCAACACTGTGTTCTATCCCTGAAAGTCGCTAAGAGAGCACAGCTAATGAATTCTCACCACACACACACAAAGGTAACTATGTGTTAACTCACCTTATTTTGGTAATCATTTTGCAATATACATATATATCAAATCATTACCCTGTACATCTTAAACTCATGCAATGTTATAAGTCAATTATGTCTCAGTGAAGGTGGAGGGAAAACATGCTGTTTTTGCCTGGTCAGCCTCACACCCTCCAAGGAGGGAGGCCACTGCCAGGTGGATTCCCAGACTTGTGAAGAGGATGATGGCAGGAGGGGGGCTCACCAAGATGGTAAGTCTGTCCAGGTAACAAAGAGCTGGGGGGGGGGTGCAGTTGGCTAATGGGAGGCCCTGAGTAGAAGCTGGGGAGAAGAAAAAGGGTGTGTGGGGATTCTTTCTGGAGATTATGATCTGGATGAGCTTTAATGTTGCTGAGAGATACATGTTAAATGTCATGACTTTCTTTTTTTTTTTTCTCTTTCACTTGCACTTCTTTGACTATGACTGTTTAACTGAAACCGAACCACTTTGGTCTAGGGTTACAAGGTTGTTAAAATGAGGTGGGAAGACTGTAGCGGGTACATATGAGAAGCAAGGATTTCCCTGAGACAATCAGGGGAGGCTTCATGGAGGACGTAACTTTAAAGCCAAGATTTGAAGAGTGGGAAGTTTTAGACACAGACTAGTTGAGGGAGGGCTCAGGGGACAGAAAGAGTACGGGTTTTGTGGCAGGCAGAATAGCTCCCTAAATATGTCCATTTACCAATTCACAGAACCTGTGAATATGTTATGTTACATGGCAAGAGGACATTAAGGTTGCTAAACAAGTGACCTGGAGATGAGATTATTCTGGATTATCCAGGTGGGTTCCCGTGTCATCACAAGAGTTTCCTTAAAAGTGGAAGAGGAAAACAGGAGGGGCAGTCAGAAGAGAGGTCATGGGGATGTGATCACTGGCTTTAAGAAGGAAAGGGCCACAAGCCAAGGAACACAGGTGGCTTCCAGAAGCTGGGAAAGGCAAGGGACTGGTTCTCCCTTAGAGCCTCTGGAAGGAATACACCCTGCCAACACTTTGACTTTAACCCAGCGTGACCCATTTTGGACTTCTAACCTCCAGAATTGTAAGATAATAAATCTGAATTGTTTTAAGCCACCATGTTTGTGTGAATTTGTTATAGCAGCCATGGGGAACTAATTCAGGCTTCCCCGAGGAAAGTCATGCTCAAGGACCTAGAAGGAATTCAGTGTAGTTGGACATTGTGAGTGTGTGTGTGTGTGTGTGTGTGTGTGTGTGTGTGAGTGTGCTGTGTGTTGGGGACTTGGAGGAGGGAAAATGTTGAGACATGAGGCTGGAAAGGACAGAGAAGCAGATGACTCTAGGCCAGGGTATCTCAGCCTTGGATGATAGCCATTCTGGAGCAGATATCATTGTGGGGGCTGTCCTGTTTGGCAGCCTCCTTAGCCTCTACTTACTAGATGCCAGGAACACACCCCACCCCACCCTCAATTGTGACTACCCAAAATATCTCTAGACATTGCCAAGTGTCCCAGAGATTAGAAGGGGGTGAAGATAACCCTGGGTACAGAACCAGTGCTATAAACTAAGGAGTGTAGATTTCTTCTCAAGGACAATGTATCTCCAAATTGTCTGTTCATAACAATGATGGGGGAGTGCTTGTTAAAAATACAAATTCTAGGACTTTCTTGCAGAAGCTTTGCTTCAGTAGGTCTGGCATGGGCTCTGGAATCTATAATTTTAACAAGTTGCCATGGTGATTTTTATGAAAAAGATCTTTGGAAGACCCTGCTCTGAATTGGTGAGGACAGGCCGAAGTTTGACTAAGATGGGACTTGGTCAGAGCTGGCTGTGAGTGCTGGGGAAGTGTGTGGCATAGGGCCATCTGGGGGGAGTTCCTGGGGGGCAGGGCTGTGTCTATCTGGTTCTAGGCTGTGCTTCCAGCTCCTGGCCTAGTGCCTGACTCACAGCCAGCACTTGGCCAATATTTGTAGACCATGAGGCAGCCAATCTGTTCATGATTACATGTTTGAGCCTCAAAAGAACCTACAAGAGCCTGGGCAAGTTGCTCAATTCTTTGGGGTGTCATTTTGATCACTTGTAAGATGATGTAGTCTACCTTCCTAGTAGGATTATGGTGAAGATGGAGATTCACAGATGAAAATGTGCTTTGTAACATCAAAGGCTTTGCCCAAGAATGCACCCTGGATTTTGATGGCTCTTGCTATTCTTGGTAATGGGGTGTAGGGGGGTACCTTTGAAGAAGATGTAGTTGACCAGGATGAGCATGGCTGAACTATCCAGCTTTGATAGAAAGTCCACAATTTTCCCTTGTGTCTTATTTTTGATATACTCATTGATTTGTCTGCTGGCTCCAGCCCCATCCTTGAAATCTGTAGCCAAGGCCTCCAACTCATAATAGTGCTTGGTGTCTGCTGAGAATGACTCCAGAAGCTCCAGGCTGCGGTCAAGGAACAAGGCATTACCCATAGCCATTTCCAACATGGTTTCTGACTCCTTCTTGAAGAGGTGGTGGAGGTGCCGAAAGCCCTGGTGGATCTCAGCTTCAGGCATCTTGGTGAGGTTGAAGCCCAGGCCTTGGAGAAGCTGGACCCGTGTGTGGCCACAGGCACCCAGAGACAATATAGCTAAGGCCATGGAGATGCTCACAGGGGAGATGAAGACATCCTTGCCAGGAGCTGAAGCCACTAGATGCCTATACAGGGTAAAGGCAAAGTCAGTGTTCTTTGGAGCCAAGTCCCGGTGAAGGCTCCTTGTGCTCACGTCAGTATCTGGGTCCTTAGCCTGAACGGCCCAGAGGTCACTGGTGAAAAGCCAGAGGAAATAGGCGCCTAGGGCAAGCAGCATTGTCCAGGATGGTCGGGACCTGCAAAATCAGGAATTCTCATTAGATAATGTAGGGCCTCCAAGGCAGTGGGGCATGGTGAAATGGTAGGCAGAAGACCCCATGGAGGACCCCATTCAAGCCTCAGTTCCTTCCTCCACATTGGCTCTGTGACTGGGACAAGTCAGGACTCTGGGCCTCAAATTCCTCATCTGAAAGTATGATTATCCCTGCTATGATTTATCAAGTACCTAACAGATGCCCAATACTGACCTATGTGTTTTGCCTATATTTTCTCATCTAATCCTCACCAACAAACTAATAAAGTAGGTATTATTATTATGATTTGAGGTAGGCAGAAATGGGGGCCCAGAAAGGTTAAATATCCAACCAGTTGATAGACTCAAAGAACTGAAAGAAAAAAACTGTCAACCAGGAATCCTGGATCTGGCAAAACCATCCTTGAAAAATGAGGGAGAAATCCTAGACATTCCCAGATAAGCAAAAGCAGAGGGAGTTTATTACCACTAGGCCTCCCCTGCAAGAGATGCTAAAGGGAGTCTTTCTGGCTGAAATGAAAGGACACTAGAGAGTAAATACAATCTATATGAAGAAATAAAAATCTCCGGTAAAGGTAAATATATGAGCCATTAGAAAAACTCGTATTATTGTAATCTTGCTTGGTAACTCCACTTTCTATTTCTGATATGATTTGAAAGACTAATCCATGAAAAGCAATTATTAGTCTCTGTTTTTGGATACACAATGAATTTGTGACTTAAATAACTGAAAGAATGTGGGGACAGAGCTACATAGGTGCAGGGCTTTTGAATGCTATTGAACTTAAGCTGGAATAAATTTGAATGAGAGTGTTATAACTTTAGGATGTTAAATGTAATTTCCATGGTAACCAGAAAGAAAATAGTTATAGAGTATGTGCAAAAGGAAGCAAGAAGGGAATTAAAATGTTTCACTACAAAAAAAAATCTACTGAACATAAAAGAAGATAGTAATGCAGGAAATGAGGGACGAAAAAAACCTATTAGGCATATAGAAAACAAATAGGAAATGGCAGAAGTCCTTCTTTATTAGCAATTACTTTAAATGTAAATGGATAAAATTCCCCAATCAAAAGACAGAGATTGGCAGAATGGATTTAAAAAATGATCCAACTATACACTGACTACAAGTGACACATTTTAGATCCAAAGACATCAATATGAAAGTGGAAGGATGGGAAAAGATATTCCATATAAATAGTCATCAAAAGAGAGTGGGGTAGCAGAAGGAAGGAAACAATAAAGATTAGAGCACAGATATATAAAATAGAGAATAGAAAAACAGAGAAAATCAATGAAACCGAAATATAATATATCTAATTGATATAGTATAATATAGTATAATGATATATAATTAATATAATATGGTCTTCAAAAAGATGAACAAAATTGACAAACCTTTAGCTAAACTGAGTAAGAAAAAAGAGAAGTCTCAAATTACTAAAATCAGAAATGAAAATGGGGACTTTACTGCCAATTCTACAGAAATAAAAAGAATTATAAGAGAGACGCTTGGGTGGCTCAGTCAGTTAAATGTCTGACTCTTGAGTTTGGTTCAGGTTTTGATCTCAGGGTCCTGGGACTGAGCCCCACATTAGGCTCTGTGCTCAGTGGGGAGTCTGCTTGAGATTCTATCTCTCTGTCTCCCCCTCCCCCCTCTCTAAAATAAAAATAAATTAATTAAAAAAATAAGTATAAGAAAATATTATGAAAAAAATTACACACCAACAAACTGGATAGCCTAGATAAAATGAAAAAAAAAATTCTGGAAACGCAAAACATACCAAGACTGAATCACAAGAAATGGAAAATCTGAATAGACCTGTATGTAGTAAGAAAATTGAATCAGTAATTGAAAACCCAACAAAGAAAGGCCTGGACCAAATGGCTTTACCATTGAACTCTACCAACATTAAAGAATTCACACGAATCTTCCTTCCAAAAAAACCAAAGTGGAGGGAACACTTCCTAACTCATTCATTGCCCTGACACCAAAGCCAGACAAAGATATTATAAGGACAGAAACGTACAGATGAATATTGCTTATGAACATTGATGCAAAAATCCTCAACAAAATACTAGCAAATAGAATTCATCAGCATATTAAAAGCATGATTATACAGCATGACCAAGTGGGGTTTATTTCTGGAATGCAAGGATGGTTGTACATAAAAAACTCAAGCAACGTGCTATACTACATTAACAGGATGAAGGAAAAAAAGACCATGATCATCACACTTGATGCAGAAAAGGCATTTGGCATAATTCAACACAGCTTTTCAAGATAAAAACACTCAACAAACTAAGACTAAAAGGAAACTACTTCAATATAAAAAAAATATGTGAAAAGCCCACAGCTGATGTAATGGTGAAAAATTGAAAGCTTTTCATCTAAGATTCAGAACAAGGCAGGATGCTTACTTTTGCCTCTTCTATTTAACACAGCACTGGCCGTCCTAGCTAGAGAAATTAGGCAAGAAAAGGAAATAAAAGGCATCTAAATTCGAAAGGAAGGAGTAAAATTACCTCTGTCCATAGGCAACCTGATCAACATCACAGCCACATGTAGAAAACCCTAAAGATTCCATAAAAACCCTGCTGGAACTAAGAAATGAATTAAGCAAAGTAGCAGGCTACAAAACCAGCACACACACACACACACACATCGGTTCTGTTTCCATATACTAACAATGAACAAACTGAAAAGTAAATTAACAGTTATGCTATTTATAATAGCATCAAAAAGAATGATTTCTTGGACACGACATTAAAGGTACAAACAAAAGAAAATTAGACACATTGGATTCTTTAAAATTAAGAACTCTTGATCACTAAAGGACGCTGTCAATAGAATAGAGGTAACCCACAAGATGGGAGATAATATTTGCAAATCCCATATCTGATAAAGGATTAATATCCAGATTACATAAAACTCAAGTATAAAAAAATAAAAAAAATCCAACTCAAAGAATGGGCAAAGATGTTGAATAGACATTTCTTCAAAAGAAGATACACAGATAGCCAACAGGCACATGAAAAGATGCTCACATTAGAGTCATCAGGGAAACTCAAATCAAAAGATCTCATTCCTTTCGATGGCTGCATAATGTTCCATTGTATATATATACCACATCTTCTTTATCCATTCATCTGTCAATGGACATCTTGGCTCTTTCCACAGTTTGGCTATCGTGAACATTGTTGCTATAAACATCGGGGTGCATGTACCCCTTCGGATCCCTACATTTGTATCTTTGGGGTAAATACCCAGTAGTGCAATTGCTGGATCGTATGGTAGCTCTATTTTCAACTTTTTGAGGAACTTCCATATTGTTTTCCAGAGTGGCTGCACCAGCTTGCATTCCCACCAACAGTGTAGGACGGTTCCCCTTTCTCTGCATCCCCGCCAACATCTGTCGTTTCCTGACTTGTTAATTTTAGCCATTTGCACCGACGTGGATGGAACTGGAGGGTGTTATGCTGAGCGAAATAAGTCAATTAGAGAAAGACACGTATCATATGACCTCACTGATATGAGGAATTCTTAATCTCAGGAAACAAACTGAGGGTTGCTGGAGTGGTGGGGGGTGGGAGGGATGGGGTGACTGGGTGATAGACACTGGGGAGGGTATGTGCTATGGTGAGCGCTGTGAATTGTGCAAGACTGTTGAATCACAGATCTGTACCTCTGAAACAAATAATACAATATATGTTTAAAAAAAAAAACCGCAATGAGATACAATTCATACCCATTTGCGTGGCTGTCTCAAAAACCAAACCAAACCAAACTACAAACAGCAAAACAGAAAACAGGTGTTGGCACAGATGTGGAAGGGCTGGAAACTACCTTGCTGGTGGGAACGGTGCAGCTATGTGGAAAAAAAGGGAATGGCAGCTCCTCAAAAAATTAAATATAGAATTACCATATGATCCAGCGATTCTTCTTCTGAGTAAATACACAGAAGAATTGGAAACAGGGACTCAAGCAGTTATTTGTACATTCCAATGTTCATGACCACATTGTTCACAATAGCCAAAAAACCGGAAACAACCCAAATGTCCATCAGTGGATGGATGGATAAATAAAAGGTGGTTGTATAAATATGGAAAACACTCCTGTGTTTCACCTTTCCTCACACACGATTGCCACGCTTCACTCTGACGCCAGAGACGTGGGTTTCCCACACACCAAGCAATTCACCACCAGCTGGTGGAGAATGTAACTCAATTCTGCAATGAACTACAATCCTACAACGTAACTCAGTTCTGACACTGTCCACCTGGAGGAAGTGTCAACCCTCCCGCCCCCGGTGAAAGGCTCAGTTCCCACAAGATTGCCCACCCCCGACTTCAGATGCCAATCGCTAGTCTGTGCTTCCCCGTCACGGCCCCGTCACACTGCAGTGAAATCCCGGCTAGCCCTGTCCCCTCCACACCTGTCGGGAGCCCTCTCGGGAAAGGACCTGGTGCCGTGTGCAGCCCAGAGCGGGGTGGGCTTGTCCACTTACGACTTCTTCTGGTCTCTCCTCCTCTTCCTGTTGTCTCTGGGATTTCACACCTCATCCCTTTCTGTGTTAAGCCCCCAAGATAGGGATGAAAACTCTATCCACCTCCCGAGATTGTCGCGAACATCAGTCACAGCAGTTATGAGTGCTTTCCCATGTGGCCTCGCGCAGCGGGTCATCCTGGGCCCGCTTTATAGATGAGAAAATTGAGGCCCAGGGAGGCAGAGTAACCTGTTCAGAGCTGAGATTCTAAGCCCTGCAGCCTGGCCTCAGAGCTGGTGCCATGCCGTTCTGCCTTTCTCTATAGAAAGCAGAGCGATAGGAGGAAAATAGGTCTCCAAAAAGTACCCAGCAATGCTACAATGCAGTGTCGATATTCTTCATGAATTTCATTTCATGTATGCCCTCCTTGTCTCTCATTTTTGAAGTGAGGCTCAAAGTAAACGCCCACCGCATTCATTATTTTCATGAATGCCCCCATGGGCCAGGTAGTGTCTCGGGCCCTCTGCATTTAAGCCTTAGAACACATGGTGTCATGCAGGGAGTCCTGTTGCATCTGCAGTATCCTCGCCCCAGGTGGGTGAGCAAGGAGGTAGGTGTGTGCGAACCTAGGGCACGCACAGTCCACTGTGCCAACGGGCACAGCTGTCCCTGCCTGCATCCCCCAGCAGGGGCCTTGCCTTGTACCCATTCAGCCCTGCTGTCAGACTCTCTTGTGTTACTCGGCTGGGCTTAAGAGCCTTGGTGCAGTGACGGATGGGAATGGCTCTTGGCTCAGTGTCAACCCCTGCAAGGCTGGAGGCCAGGGCAGATCAAACCCACATGGGTGACCCACAGACTGCAAAACCCTCCCCATATCACTGCTCATCTACCCAGCTCCAGATCACTGCTGGCTACTGTAATGCTCAATGCCCTTTAACAAATTCAATAAGCAAGATGCGCATGGCTTCATTTCAGCGGCTGGGTAGGAGCAGGAGGGATGGACAGTGATCAGTTGCTACTCACGGTCTGCAGAGGGCTCAGACTGCCACCACCGGCTCAGCCCGGCTGTCCTGGGTCCTGGTATGTGTACAGTAAGCCCACGGGGCACCACCGCTAAATCTTGTTGGCCAGCTTCCCTGCTGGTTAATGGTTAGCGGGGGGCCAGTGGACTTCACCATTCGGTTGTCCCCTCCCCCCGGACATTAACCAATGGGCTTCTTTTCCAGGATATTTGAACAAACACAGCAGTGCGGCAAGTTAGCACTCTTCTGCTTTCAGTTCCCTGAAGTTTTCTTTTTAATAGCAAAATGAGGCTGGAGTTGCATCAATGCTTGTGTTTGCCAGGAGGCCCCTGTCACGGAAGCCACAGGTGCCCTTAGTTGGCCCAGTGGCATGGCACCTGTGAAGAACCAGGTGCTAAGCTCGGGCTGGGGATGAGTCTAATGTCTGGTAGGAAAGAGACGTGGAAGAAAAGCAGCCAAGTGCTTCCCACGGATTATCTCATGTAATCTTCCAAAGACATTACGAATTAGATGCTATGCTTATCACTTTTGTTTAGATAAGGAAACTGAGTCACATGGGGCTTAGGTGAGCTTCCCTTGAGATTCAAATCCAAGACCGTTCTACTCGAAAGTCTAGTACCTTCTGTCTTTTCTGCATTTTTATTTATTAGTTCTCTTTTGGTTGAAAGTGACAGGCAACAAACTTTTTTAAAGCAAAAAAAAAAAAAAAAAGAATATATATTGGGTCTCATGAATGAGAGTTCTGAAGGGGGGCAGGGCTTCAGGCTTGGCTGGATCCAGGGGTTCCAAGTTGGGTATCATATCCCTCTGTCTCTTTTTAAAAAAATTCTTTCTTAGCTCTTCTTTATTCAGCTCTCCTGCCTTAGCCTGTATGTTGAGGACAAAGGTGGCCACTGCAGCTCCAAGTTATTTGGTTCTAACTGGTTATTTGAGAGACTCATTTTTTCTCCCTGTTCATGTCAGTCCCCCAAAGGACTCTGGGCATGATTGCTTATCATTGGTCTGATCACAGCGTGCAGAATATTTGGCCTTGCAAACGCTAGCCAGGGTCCTGTGCCCTCTGCTGTTTGGTAACATTATTAATTCCAGGGAAGCTCTTTCCAGGAGTAAAGAGGAGAAGTTGCACCAGTTCTAGAGATTTTGGGGGCACTTCAGTTTTATTAATACTTATGGGTCTTTTTTAAAAAGTTTTTTTATTTATTAAGTCAATTTTGGTATTTATATCTAGGAATTTATTATTATTATTATTTTTAAAATTTTTTTATTTATTCATTTGAGACACAGAGATAGAGAGAGAGAGAGAAAGCATGAGCAGGGAGAGAGGCAGAGGCAGAAGGAGAAGCAGGCTCCTCGCCGAGCCAGGAGCCCAACGTGGGGCTCGATCCCAGGACCCCGGGATCACGACCTGAGCTGAAGGCAGACGCCCAACCATCTGAGCCACCCAGGCGCCCCTGAATTTATTATTTTTAAATCTAAGTCATATCAGTAATTTTTTTGTTTCTATATTTTATTTACATATTTCCTCTCTTCCCCACCCCCCCTTGATGAGTCTTGTTAGGGAAATCCGTCTAGTTATTTAATCTTTTCAAAGGATCAGCTTTTAGTGTTTAGTTTTCTTAATCCTTACTGGTTTTTTAAAATCAATTTTTTTATTGATTTCTTCCTTTATTTTTACTTTTTACCATCCTTTCAAATTCCTTGTTTTTTTAAATCTGTTGTTCTTTTTATATTTTCTTGGGTTAAATGCTTAGCTAGCTTTCCTACTTTTTAACATTTCCAGTCTCCATATAAATGTATTTAAAGTTAAAAGTCTTCATCTAACTTCTGACTGAGCGATGCCCCACAAATTTTTGATATTGACTAATATCATTGTCATGTTTTGATGTGTTTCTAATTCCCCTTTATTTTTTGTTAAAGATTTTATTTATTTATTTGACAGAGAGAGACACAGCGAGAGAGGGAACACAAGCAGGGAGAGTGGGAGAGGGAGAAGCAGGCTTCCCGCTGAGCAGGGAGCCTGATGAGGGACTCGATCCCAGGACCCTGGGATCATGACCTGAGCCGAAGGCAGATGCTTAACCATCTGAGCCACCCAGGCGCCCTTAATTCCCTTTTATTTTTAACCCCAGGGTAAGTTAGTAATATATCATTTAGTGTATTTAGAACCTTAGGCTACTCTTTTGTTATTTACTTTTTTTTTTTTTTAAGATTATTTATTTATTTGAGAGAGAGAGACAGAGAGAGAGAGCACGAGCAGGGGAGAGGCAGAGGGAGAAGGAGAAGCAGACTCCCACTCAGCAGGAAGCCCAACACGAGGCTCAATCCCCGGACCTCACGATCATGACCTGAGCCAAAGGCAGACGGTTAACCAACTGAGCCACCCAGGCGCCCCTTGTGTTATTTACTTTTACTTCACTTTGGTCAACAAATACTATCTACAAGGCATACCTGATACATGTTGTTGGTTTGGTTCCAGACCACCACAATAAAGTGAATTTCACAATAAGGTGAGTCAAATGAAGTTTGTGGCTTCCCAGGGTATATAAAAGTTATGTTTACACTACACCATAGTCTATTAAGTGTCCAATAGCATTATGTCTAAAAAAATGTATATACCTTAATTAAAAAATACTTTATTGCTAAAAAATGCTAAACATCATCTGAGCTTTCTGCAGGTCATAATCGCTGATCAGAGATGACCATAACAAATATAATAATAATGAAAAAGTTTGAAATATAGTAAGAATTACCAAAATGTGCCATTGAAATATGAAATGAGCGAATGTTGTTAGAAAAATGGTGCCGACAGACTTGCTCCGACAGGATTGCCAGAAACCTTTAATTTGAAAAAATACAATATCTGTGAAGCAGGATAGAGTGAAGCACAATAAAACAAGGTATGCCTGTATATGATATTGAATGTGTGGAGCTTATTGAGGATTTTTTGCAATCACATATGCTTTATTTTTATAAATGTTCCATGTTTTCTTAAAAATAATGGGTAGTGTCTGTTCAATATGCATAAATGTGTATACATATGTGTATATGTACAATTGCTCGAACTTATTTCTTTATTCAACATCTATGCTGATTCTCTATTTGCTTGACCTTTTTGTCTCTCAGAGAATGTTAAAATCTCCAATTGCAATTGTTCATCCATTTATCTCTATCAGTTGTTGGTTGATGTACTTTGAGGCTGTTAAAGCAGATGTACTTTTGATAATTATATCCTCTTGCTCTATTGCTAATTTTTCTTTTATCTCTGTTTCATATGACACATTTTGCCTTAAATTCTACTTTATCTAAGAGGATTGCTTTCCTAACTTTGTTTTGGTTCACACTTGCCTGATGTAGTCCATCCTCTCATTTCCAAACTATGTTTTCTTGTTTTAAAAGTGTCTAACATATACATTTGGTTGAATTTATTTTTATTATCCAAAAATGACATTCTGTCTTTTAATTGGCAAAATTAACCTATTTACATTTATCTTTAATTATTGTTGTATTAGGACTGACATACCATTTTATTTCATATATTCCATTTACTATCTGTTTTTTCCTTTTTGTGTCTTTTATTTATTTGCATTGAAAAGATTGAATTTTCTCCTATGGGTTCAAAAGATGTTTATTCTAGTTTTGGTATTATGGTGGTTGCCCTTTACTAAAAAACATTCAGCCGAGGTCCTAGCCGTCATGGGGAGAGACAAGCCACTCCCGCCATGCCTTGTCTGAATTCCTGTCCTCAGAATACAAGAGCATAATAAATGATTGTTTCCAGCTATTAAAATTTTAGATAATTTATTATTAAGCCATAGTACCTAGAACAGATTTAGATACCTGGGAGTGGGTGGGGTGCTGAATAACAAGGAGGGAATGAAGCCGCAGTTCTGGGGTCAGCTGACAAATGGGAGTTGGAAACGTTTTATAATGACAGTTAGTGGACACCTATGACCCTGAGGCGGTTGTTGTTAGGAGCTTAATGGAAAGTGGGGACCAGGCTATAGGAAGGAAGAAGAGGACTCTTAACTATGCAGAGGGAGAAAGTTTAGCAATGCTGTTACCTGTGGTAACATGAGTGTGGAAAATGTTACAAATGAGCTGGTAGCTGATGAGATTTCCAGGTGTGGAAGGTATGGTCTGGTTTATTCTTACTGCTTAGAGTAAAATGTGGGAGGTCCCAGATAAGCTTAAACATTTTTGTTAAATATACAAGAGCTAGAACTTTCTGAGTTAAAAAGGTAATATAGTTTCTCCCTCTTAGCCAAGGATATTGTCTTTTGAGAAGTACCTTGTTTAAGTAAGATTGAAGAGAAGTGACTTCCTGTCAGATTATCTTTTTCTTATTGATTGGTAGGAGTGCCGGAAAGAGAGATAAATATATTGCGAAAAACCTTCTCTAAATTTGTGGCCTGACTTTTTGCTGTCTGTATGGAATCTTTTGGTGAACATAGGGCAGAGTTCCAGTGGAGCCCAATCCTTCTATTTATTCTGCAGTCAATGCTGCTTCTGTCCTGTTTCAGAGACCTTTGCCTCCCCTGATGTTGTGAAACCCATTTTCTCGTATTTTCTTTTTAGGAGCTTTGGTTGCTTTATTTTTCACATTTAGATCTGCAATCCATCTAGATCTGATTTGTGTGTATCGTGTGAGGTGGGGATCAAATTCATCTTTTCCCATATGTCTGGGCCATTTAGTGACAACAGGGACTGTGTTCTTTAAAAGTGTCAGTCTCATAAAAGACGAAATGTGTTACCTCTTGGAGGAGATCGAAGAGGCATGGCAGCTGTAACCGTGTGATTCCAGAGGAGGAGGCGGTGATTCTGGGAGGGCTTCAGCAAGAAGCTTCTTCCCGGGGTTGGGGTGACCCCGGAAAGACCAGCAAGTCATCCCTGATGGCTTCCTCAGTGCATCCTCCTTAACTGTGGGAATGTGTTCTACGAAGGACATTACTGAGACAATCTACAAGACTGGAATATGAACGGGACGTTAGAGGAAAAGTGTTGTACCAGTGGTGACTTTCCTGAAGTTGAGAGGTTTACTGAAAAATAGTGCCCCTAATTCTTAGAAAATATACATGGAAGTATTTAAGAGTGAAGGGTCATGGTGTATAAAATGGACTGAGAAAGAATTCTGAAAATACATATACATATATATCATACACGGCGAAGGCTGGATGCGTCCGTGAGCCTAGCACAGCAGCGAGGACGTGGTCAGGCCTCGATCAGGAGAGCCAGAGCTGAAATTGTTGTTATTTTATCTCCTTAGTGACTGGCGCCTACAAAATACCGGCTACTATTAGTGACTGACATGAAGACTTTGTCTTTAACCATAAACCTGAGCCCCTTAATGGAAATAAACTAGTTTTCTAAACGAACATTTCTCTTAGGCACTTTTGAGTCAGATGTCCATTTGTTAGTCACGTGTTCCCTGAACCGCTGGTCTGTGTGCACCAGACCCTGGCTCGTGGCCTTCGGGTCAGTGAGACTACCTGGTTCAGGAGGCCCGGTTCAGCATTGATGCATCTGGGTCTCATTCGGGAAAGATCTGCTGGTCTTCCAGGGTTCACCCCAAACCCTAGGAGGAGCTTCTGGCTGGAGTCCTCTAAGAATGACCATCTTCTCCTAATGAAATCACCCCATCACAGATGTGTAGCTTGGGTTCCTTTTGTCCAACATTGCCAACCACAGAAGCTGGGACCGGCAGTGTTGCTCAGGGCCTTCTAACTTCTGTAGCTTTGTGGATAAAGCAATGTTGCCTGGAATCTCATCTCCAGGTAAACAGGACCTCGCTCTGGTGTGGGACAGGTCATATCAAGCCAGGGACCTATGGTGATCAGATTCACTAGGCAGGAGTCTTGGCTGGCCTTTGCTGAGCCCTGACTGGGTGTTTACCCAAGGAATCATGAGCTGTGTTGGCAAAGCAGGACGCCAACCTGTACTGATGGCCAATGTGGGGGTGGCATGGGCCAAATCTTGGACTTCAGAGGCTAACCTGAGATGTCCTTTGCTGGTCCCAGAGCCTGCCTTTTGGCTGTGGTAGGTCAGGGGAACTGCCTGACTCCCGGTCTTGTAGCCCTGCTGGCCGTCATTGCGGGACCCACCTGTTCCACCTCTATGCTCAGCCTTCAGGCTTTTCCTGGACCAAGCAGGACTCTAATCCTCTCTGGGCCTCCTTCACCCGGGTAGGCAGGAAATCAGCCCAGAGGGGCAGCCATTAATTCACTGATAAGCTTCTGCATTGGCTGGCCCCCTTTTATTTCCCTTTAGATTTCCCACCTGCCAATTCTTGCTCTGTTCTGGTTTCACAGCTGAGTGTAAAGCACTGAGCATGGGGTCTGGCGCCCAGGGAGGACAAGAGCCAGCATTTAGCAAGCCCTGCCTGGGTGCTGGCTCTGGTGTTTAATGTGTATGGATCTATTTGATCCTGGCCAGAACCCACAGGGTAGGTATTATTATCATGCAGGAGAGTACAGCAGTCAAGAGCATGGAACTGGGTTTGAATCCAGACCCTAGCTATGTGATGTCGGGCATCTTACGTCAGCTCTCTACACCTGAGCTAAGGAACAGAGATCCTGTCTCTAGAATCTGTTAGGTTGTTGTAAAGAATGTCTGAGGTAGTATGTGGAGAGAGCACAGAACAGTGCCTGATGTATTCCAAAGCATAGGAATACTAATGATTATTGCTATTCCCATTTGCCGGACTGGGCTCATTGCAGAGAGGTTGGAGGGCTTACCCATAGTCACACCAGCACATGCAGGAATCAGAATTTGAACCCAGGTGCCTTAGCCAAAGTCCTCACCACAGAGTTCGGCTGCCTCCGGCTTCATGCTTTCCCTCCCTGCCCGGTCCCACAGCAGAGCAGGGGTTCCGGGTGCTCCAGTCTTGATCCGTAGGAGTTCCGCAGGGCAGATTCCCGGGCCCGGAAGGTTGGCGGGGTGTGGAGTGGTGATGGGAACGCCCCCTGGCGGTCCACGTGTGGCCTACTTGGCAGTAGCTTGAAAAAGTCCCAGGAGCAGGGGATGCTGCGGGCAAGTTCTGGGGCACAGTCCCAGCCTGCCCCTTGCTCTGTCACCAACTTGTTCTGTGACCTTGGGCAAGTTGCCCTACTTCTCTGAGGCTCAGTTTCCTAACCTCCCACCTTCCCTGAAGTCAGAGGAGGCAGGAGATTAGAACTGAAACAGTAAGAGAAATGGCCAGGACCTTTGGAATTTGTCAGACCTGTCCTCAGTGTTGCTCCAGCAATTACTCATTATGTGACTTTGGCACATCCCTTACTGTCTGCAGACCTCAATTTTCTCGTCCATTAAGTGATGTGAAGAATTGTGCCCGCCTAAGAGGGTTATTGTGTCGATGAGTGGAAATAATGCAATGTGTCACACACAGCAGTCGCAAGGTGCCCCTTGACGACTGCTCTGGCCACATCTGGGTCTCAGTGTCATGCCAGCCTCATCGAATAATTTGGGAAATGTACTCTGTTTCTCTAAAATCTGGACAAAAAGTGTGTAAATTTGATGTTGTTGTTTCCTTAAATGTTTCACAGAATCTGCCAGAGAAATCATTTGGGTTTAGGTTTCTTTGTGAGAAATGTTTCATACACGGATTTAATTCCTTTCAGTAAGAGAACTATTCAGATTTCCTACTTATTCAAGTAGGATTTTAAAACATTCTCCATTTAATCTAGCTTTAAAAATTTATGTATATACAGTTTTTATAACATACTCATACTATTTTTTTTTTTTTTTTAGCATGTTCCAGATGCTAAAAAGGAATGGAATGGTCCATTTTTCAGTTCTGACCTTGGTTATTTGTGCTTTTTTTTTTTTTCCTTGATCAGTCACACCAAGGGGTCGTTAATGTTATTGTATATCCAAAGAACTGACTTTTGAGTTTCTTAATCTGCCTTGTTTTATGTTGCTTTCTATTTCATTACCTTCTGTTGTGTTTATTATTTTCTTTCTTCTACATTGTTTCATTTGATGCGTGGTTCTTTCTTTAATGTCTCCAGATGATGGTGACCTTATCATTTTTTTAGCATATATGCTAACATATGCATTTGGAGCAGTGAGATTTCCTCCTCATAGCAGGGTCTGATGTATGTGTAAAGGGCGGTTTTAAACAGCTTTATTAGAGATAGAACTTGTATACCGTAAAACTCACCCACTGGCAGTGTAGGATTCAATGATTTTTAGTAAATTTAGAGTTGCAGCCATGTCATCAGTTTTGGAATATTTCCATTGCCATGCACACAAAGAATCCCATAAACCCTTTCGCTATCAATTCCTACTCGTATATCCAGCAGTTGGCAATCATTGATCTGCTTTCTGGCTCCATGCTTTTTCCTTTTCTGGGTGATTTGTATAAATGGAATCACATAAATTGTAGTCTTTTTGGTCTGGTTTCTTTCACTTAACCTGTTGTTTTTGACATTTATCCACACTGTAGTATGTATCACCAGATATTCTTTTTTGTTGGTATTCCACTATGTTGATAGACCATAGTGGTCTGTCTATGGAGGAGGAAATGATTATATATATATATTTTTAAAATTTTTTATTGTTATGTTAATCACCATACATTACATCATCAGTTTTAGATGTAGTGTTCCATGATTCATTGTTTGTGCATAACACCCAGTGCTCCATGCAGAATGTGCCCTCTTTAATACCCATCACCGGGCTAACCCATCCTCCCACCCGCCTCCCCTCTAGAACCCTCAGTTTGTTTTTCAGAGTCCATCATCTCTCATGGTTAGTCTCCCCCTCTGATTTCCCCCGTTTCATTCTTCCCCTCCTGCTATCTTCTTCTTTTTTTTTTTCCTTAACATATATTGCATTATTTGTTTCAGAGGTACAGATCTGGGATTCAACAGTCTTGCACAATTCACAGCGCTTACCTGAGCACATACGCTCCCCAGTGTCTATCACCCAGTCACCCCATCCCTCCCACTCTACCCTCCCATTCCAGCAACCTTCAGTTTGTTTCCTGAGATTAAGAATTCCTCATATCAGTGAGGTCATATGATACATGTCTTTCTCCGATTGACTTATTTCGCTCAGCATAATACCCTCCAGTTCTATCCACGTCATTGCAAATGCAAGATCTCATTCCTTTTGATGGCTGCATAATATTCCATTGTATATATATATACACCACATCTTCTTTATCCATCCGTCAGTGGACATCTTGGCTCTTTCCACAGTTTGGCTATTGTGGACATTGCTGCTATAAACATCGGGCTGCACGTACCCCTTCAGATCCCTACAAGAAATGATTATATTTGTCTCTGTTTCTACCCCTAATCTCTATGTCTCTGTCTATAGCTATCATCATGTGAGGATGTCTGTAGACCTATACCTAATCTATGCAGCCATCCATCCATCTTATGGAAGAAAGAGGAGCATGTTTGCATCCTCATAGCACAAGAGTAGTAGATAGGGAGGATTTGTGATTGAGGGGGATAGGGGGCAGGATTGCTGGTGTGGTGTCCTTGAGTGGGTGAGATAAAATACCAACCAGTGGCATAGGTGGAGGTGGGCCTCAGCCAGGACCACGACCAGGTGCTCCATTGTAACAGGAAGGAAGGTGGAGGTATGAGCAGAGCTTCAGGTGGTGGGCAGATGATTACTGCCTATATTTTGCTAGTGAAAAAGGAAGTAAGGTCATCAGCTGAGACTGCTTTGGGGCAGGAAGCTCGGAGGTGAAGATGAAAGCCAAGTTATGGAGTATTTACTTAAGGCAGTGGGAGCATAAAAGGCTTGAGTAGAGAGTGATTGCTCCCAACCTCAATGCCACTTTTGAGGTTTAGTGATCATGAATTTAAAATGAGACCCATCAGTGTGTTGTATGTTTTTTTCTAGCTATATTCAGCAGTTCATGTGTAGGCTTGGAGCATGGGGAGAATCGGAGGGTTTTGCCAAGCAGGCATGATAAAGACAGAGAAGGCAGAGGAGCTGAGTACAGGTGGTCATGGAATTTAAGCAGGGCGAGGAGCAAGCAAAGGCTGGAGGAAGAGAGGGAGGTGGAAACTGGTAAGCTCAATGGATCATGCATCCCAGTGGGTTGAAGGATTGTTGGGGTTGGATGCCAAAAGGAATGAGCTGGAGAGAAAGGAGGCGGTGGTCAGAGAGAGGACACTTGAGCTTGTGGCGAGGTAGTGAAGCAGTGATGGTATCTTTGCAATGACTTGTGGAGGGCCCTGGAACCCAGCTGGCCCCTCGTGGTGGTGATGAGACAATCCTATCCTCCACATCCCACAAATAGTGCCCAGGTCACTCACAGCAGGTTCCCCAAGTCATGCAGGGGCAGGGGGCCTGCTGGCCCAGTGGCACCGAAGCACCCTCGCACAAGGCGGTCATTTGCTGCATTATTGAGCCAATTCTCCAAAGGAACACAGGTCTGCCAAGGTCCAGGCAGCAAGGGCATGAACTGACTGCAGGCAGAGGAGGAAGTCCAGAACCAGCTGGGGATGTGAAGCTGCCAGAAGGTCAGGAGAGTGATCTGAGTTTGCAGATCCTCCCAGGAATATTGGTGTTGGGGCAGTGAGTTTGGCTTGTGATCGTGCTCCTGTTCTGGACCTTGGTGTGCTAATCTGTGCAACGGGGATGACTCAGAAGGGTTTTGTGCAAAGACCAGAAGATAGACCCATGAGCTGTGTGCTCACCAGACATCGGTCTTGGTTTTCCTTTTTCTTCAGGAGCCCAGGATGGTGGAGATGGAGGGGAGGCAGGTCCTCTGGTCACCTGACTATGACTTTGCTATGGGATTCATCACTTTCCCCATGAAGAGAAGGTTGCCGCTGCCTTCTTCAAACATTAATAGCAGGGAAGTTCGGTTGAAATGAAAGGCGGGAAGATGGAGTCTGGGGAGGGACCTCCGCCTCTGCTCCTCTGCTCCTGTCTCATCCATGGTCAGCTCTGCTGTGAGCACCGCCTGCAGGGACAGAGGTTCAGAGCACTGATCTGAGCAGGAGCTGCCCTTCCTCTGGGGGTGGCCACACTGCCCCTCAGTCTGAGCTCAAACCCTCTCTGCTGGGGAGGAAGGCCAGGTGGAGAGGCTGTGTCCTGTGGTGGGAGACTTGCAATCGACTCCCGGTTCTATTGAGACTAGATGCATGACCTGGCATGTCCTGTCCCCCGGTGGAGACTGTTTCTGCAACCAAAGGGATCACGGATGCTGTCTCTCCCCACTGGGCCTGGTTGGAGGGCTTGCTGTCCTGCTCTGTGCAGTCCCTCCTCTACGGCAGGGTCCCCTCTGCCCCATCACCGTGTGTGCTCATGAGACGCTCTTGCCTCTCATTGCTTTCCCCTTGCCCCTCAGAGCGCCGGTGTCCTTTTTATTGACTCCTCATCCCCAAGCCAGTGAGTCCCGGTATTTCCACCTCCAAATGCCTCTTCTGCTCAACCCTTCTCACTGTCCACACTGCCTCTCTCTGAGACCTGCCTGTGTGGTCACTGGGTAGCTCATCCACCTGCCGCCCCCGGAGCCTCAGGCTCTGCAGCAATCCCCTTCCTTAGGACATCGGCCTGAGCTCCTTGAAGCTCAGACGCAATCCCATCCTTGCTTATAGCCCCCTGGTGGCCCTCCTCCCCCAGTTCACAGGGCGACTGTCCCAGCATCTCAGCCTGGCTGACAAGACCCCTCTGGAGCCAGATCCAGCTCACCGCGGACCCACTCCCCATCCTGCCTGCCCCCACTCACGCCCCCCCACTACTCACCTTCTCGCAAAGTTAGTTAATATTTCTGGGCAATTCCCCTTTCTATTCCCCAGAGATCCCACAATGGTGTTAGGACTTCAGGACTCAATCCAGGGGGCCTCGCCTCTGATTCTTACGGAACCCCGAGGGGACTCCCCTGTCCTCCAGGAAGGGGTCAGGATTGCAGAAACATACCTGGCCTCGCGCTCTCCACAGCTCCTCCCAGCTCCCCAGAGCAGGGGCGCTTGCCTTCGCGGTGAGCTTGGGAAAGGGTGCATCACCCCTCGCTCCCAAATGAGGCTCAGCCCTCTCCTCTGGAGCAGCTGTCCTCAGAACACCACTGGGATGTTGTAACTCACCATTTCCACATTTGACTTCCCCACCAGCTGGGGAGCCCCGTGTGCCCCAGGGCATGGGACAGACATGGCATTGGCGGGGCCCCCGGGTGCGTGTTGAATGAAGGAGGAAGAGAGGTGCATTATAAATGGCCCAGACACCTGGGGTGTCTAACTTACCCTGGAGATCTTCATGGGGATGGTCTGCAGAGAAATGCCCGTGATTCCTGCGTGGTAACTGAATATATCCGGCATGCCCATTGAGGGCAGAAGCTGCTCCAGTTGGCTGTTCCCAGATAAAGAGAATTTTGGAAAATACAGCCTCCTCCTGCTAGTTGGGGGAACGAGAGGCGAGAACAGAGCTGAAATAATATCACCTAACGAATGGGCCCGGCCAGCAATCTCAGTGCTCGTAGATTAATAGAATAAAACCCACGTCCAGCTGTGTCTACTGCGTGCCTTCAATGAACAGACCTGGGCCAGGTACTTTATAAGGGGATTTCATTTTGTCCTCACAGAGTTCTGGGAGCTGGGTGCTACCACTACCCACTTCTCATCGGGAGAGTAGGGAGAGCCCAGGAGGCTAAATGATTTCCCCCAAGTTATACGGTTTCTAAAGAGCAAGGACTGGACCCACAGCTGAAGCTCGCCCTCAAGCCGGGTTGCTGCCTGTCAGACTGGACTGCCACTGGGCCCCGCCATCTAGGAGGCTGTCTGTCTGTCCGTCCATCTTCCTTGGGCCCCACACATAGCCTTGCCCCATGACCCTGCCTGAGGGTGGCCCCGAGGCAGGGCTGTGAGCCAGAGTTCCTATTTCCTCCTGGCTCACCTTTCCCTGTCTGCACCTGAAAAGCACACAGGGGCTCTGCCAGCAGGAGGGCCCGATCCTGGCTGTTTGGGGTCAAGGCCACACGGAGACTGAGTGCCGAGAATGCGTCTGCCCTTGGCCTCCCTGTCTTCACCGCCAGTTGAGCCAACAGTCTTCTCACAGCTGCAGGCGCCTTGCAGGGGACCAAGCGACGGGGAGGAGAGCTGAGTCTCTCAGTCCTCTCGAGGGGCAGGACGCCAGGGACTGAGAAAGTTCTGTCACGGTAAAAACCTCGACCCTTAGCTCAGGGCGGTTCGCTCCATGATTCGTGGGCCAGGTCTTGGGTCGTGATGAGAACCTAGGGCGGGTGGGGTGCAGGAGCCCACAGTCTGCACCTGGGTTCACCCCGTAGCACAAAGGAGACTTTATCTTCCAGGGGATAGCTTGCAATGTTTGGAGACATTGTTGGGGTGGTCACAACCGGGGCTGGGGGCGGGTTGTGCTCCTGGCATCCGGTAGATGGAGCATCCGGACATGCTGCCAAACATCACATGATGCACAGGATAGAGCCCCCCCCACCCCGCTCCCTGCCATGGTGAAGAGTGGTCCGGCCCGTAACATGCTGAGACAGGATGATGGCTGTCGAGAAGGCACGTGCGAGATGGCGCTTGGTGATTTGTAATGGCTGGGGATCTTGAAGGTGGACCCAGAAGCAGCGGGACCTGCCTGGAGCCCAGGGTAGGGATTCCCAGTCTACAATGTGCATGTGAATCCCCTGGGATCTTGTTAAACTAAAGACTCTGTGTCAGGAGGTGTGCGATGGGGCCCGAGATCCTCTATTTCTGTCAGACTCCCAGATGAAGCCACTGATGCTGGTCCACAGGCCACACTTCGAGTAGCAGAGACCTCGAGTACCTCAGGGGAGCAAGTGAGTTGATCAAGGGCATGGCAAAGAGGAGGGAAGGGAAGTGCGGGTGGCTGGGAAGCCATGACCAGGTGTAGAGAGGCCCGGTCCTGGCTCCCACTGGGTCACTCACGGGTCACGGCGAATATATCAGTGAATGGCTGGGGAGGCAATTCTCCAACCATGGCTTCCATTGTACTTCCATTGTTTGTTTCTAGGTCTTATGTGCAAATGCATGGCATGTTCAGATCCTGTTTGAGCGATGCTGGGTAAAGCTAAGTGAAATATTGCTCGGTCCTTTCCAACAGCTCCGTGCTTTAAACCCCTAACACGAACCGCAAATCTTTCAGAGGAAGGTTTGATGCTTCCCTAGGACGGCACACCAGTTTCCAATGCTTGCAGGGGCGTTCAGCTGAATCCTGCCTAATGATTAGGGTGTGAACTGTCTCCTCTCCCTCTCACCAGGGGCCCCGAGACCAGAAGGGTCACAGCCCCCCAGTTGCAAAGGCAGAGAGGGTGGCTGTTGAGAAGGGCTCACTGCGTTCGGGAGCAGAGACAGCTGGGGCTCTACCTTAGTGGGAAGGGCTGAGACCCGGTGTCAGACTTCTCTCTCATCAGAGCCTCTCTGTGTCCCTGGCCTTGCCTGTAGGAGGAAGACAGCAGGGGTGTGGTGGTGGCAAGCAGCTGGAGGACATAGCTGTGCAGGTGGTAGAAACGCTGGAGCTGGACCCAGCCCGGCCGCTGCATCATGGGCACCAGGATCTTGACCCCCTTGCTCACTGAGAAGGGTCTGATCTCAGTGAGCTTTGGGTTAAAGCAGTTTTCCACTTCCCTGAGAAGAGAGAGGACACCACCAGCGTTCAGGGCAGAGGGCATGGGATGGTAGGTGTCTCATTCGTCCGGGAGGTAGTTCACCAGGGGCTGCTGTGTGCCAGGCACTGTTCTTGGTGGGGGCAATACAGTCATGCACAAGAAACTGTTGTTGGAGGGGAGCTTCCGTACCAGGGGGAACAAGGAACAAGAAAAATAAGGAAAAATATGTTCGATGGTGGTAGTGCTGAGGAGGACAGGAAATGCCAGGGGAGGGGAGAGCCTCCCTGAGAAGGTGACATGGAGGAAAGACCCAACAGGGTGAGGGAGTGATGGCATGACAGGGAGAATATCCCAGAGAGAGGGGATGGTATGTGCAAAGGCCCAGTGGCAGGAGTGGGTCTGGCATGTTCAAGGGACATTAGGAAGCCTGTGGAGCAGAAGGAGTGAGGGAGAGAGGGTGTTAGGAAGGGAGGCCAGAGAGGGAATGAGGACCATTAATTTCTTCATGTGCAGACTGGAGGTATAAGAGCTACCTCATTGGATATCAGTGAGCATTCAGTGAGATGCTCCCCATGAAGTTGAGCTCAGTGTCTAGCACATAGTAGTTGCTCAGTAACTGTTGGCTATTAATTTTACTATTACAGGGCTCACTGCAACTCTTCAAAATATGACACTATTCTCTTCCCTGGTATCAGCTGGATGGAGAAGCTTGAAGGCAGTCTACAGGTAAACCGTGGGCTACGGGGCCCAAGGAGCTTTGTCAGGGTTGGCGTGAGCCCCCCCTCCTCCTTTGGAGCTGGCTTCCTGCCTTCCCTTCTCTTCTGGCAGTGGAGGCTCCCAGCCAGAAGTTGAGGGGTCCACCTCTGAGGGGCCATGGCCAACCTTGTGGGGTAGGAAGCGCCGAGAACCAGGAAGCTGAATTTCTGAGCGCTGTAATCTGGACAATGTCTGGATTCCAGATGTTATACAAAACAATGTCTCCCATGTGAAGAAGCCCACAGTCTTGTGGGGATAAGACAAGTGATCAGAAAACTATGATACTGCACGTTAAGTCTTCAGGTTAAAGAAAGGAACACAGAGTTGAGGCATTTGTCCCCTCCAGTGGCTCTAACCCTCCTGTTCACTGAAGACCCCCAACTGTCTATGCACAGCCCACACCTCTTATGAGCTCCAGACCCAAATCCCCACTGGCCATCTGGTCACCTCCATCCAGATGTCCTAGAAACACCTCACACTCAGCACGTTCAAAACAAAAAAATAGTTTTCCCATTGCCACCTACTTTGGGGGATGGTGGGTAGGGTTGCCAGACAAAATCTAGGATGCCCAGTTAAATCTGAATTTCAGAGAAACAAGAAATCATTTTTTAATACAAGTATACCCATGTTTTGTTTTGTTTCTAAATGTGGCAACCCCAGTGGTGGAGGTTGTTAAGGAAGGCTTCCTGGGGGTGGTGACTTCGGAGCTGAGCCTTGACGGGTGGGTAACCAGTGGTGGGGGAAGCGGAGGGGAAGTGGAGAGCAAAGGGGTGGGTGGCCTGTGTAGAGACCCATAGGCCAGAGGGATCACGCAGTTCAGGAAAGGGGTGTTGTGTCATGTGGCTAGCCTGTGATGCTTTTGGAGAGAGGGAGAGTAGGGGGGGCGACAAGAGATGTGGTTGAAGAGATCAGCAGGGAGCAGGTCACTGAAGGGCCTTGTGGTCCGTCCCAAAGATGTGGAGCATGATCCTAAGTGCTACAGCTGGGCTGGGGTGATTTAGAGGTTTTTAGCAGTGGAGTTACAAGGTCAAATGTGGCTGGTGGAATGGTTACCCTGCCTGCAGTGTGGAAAATGGGTTAAGGGAGGCAAACTGCAGTAGGAAAGCCTGTTAAGAAGCAGTTGCAACACTTGTGGTAAGAGGTAATGTAGCCTGAATGAGGCTAGTGGCAGTGGAGAGGGAAGGTGGGACAGATTGAAGAGAGATGAGGGAGGAGACCCCCGCAGGTCGTGGTTCCTGTTTAGAAGGGTAGTGTGGGAGGGAAAAGAGACAGAGGATCTGCCCAGCTCGTGGTGAGACCTGGTTTGGGCAGGAACCCTGAGACTTAGAGGAAAAGAAACGGGAGAGGGGATTTTGGGGGGTGGGAGAGACAGTAGGAAGAAATCCTTCTTGTTTTGAACATGTTGAACTTAGGGCACTTCTTGGACATTTGCGTAGAGGTGACCAGAGGGTCGGTGGGGGTTTGGGTCTGGAGCTCATGAGAAGTGGGGGCTGGGCATAGAGAGTTGGGGGTCCAGAGTGCGGAAGGGGAGGTCCCACTGGAAAGCCACGCTTGCCTAAGGAAGATGACTGAGGGAGAACTCTATGGAATGCCATTTAAAAAATTTTTTTAATTGCTATGTTAATCCCCATACATTACATCATTAGTTTTTGATGCAGTGTTCCATGATTCATTGTTTGTGCATAACACCCAGTGCTCCATGCAGAACACGCCCTTTTTAATACCCATCACCAGGCTAACCCATCCTCCCACCGCCCTCCCTTCTAGAACCCTCAGTTTGTTTTTCAGAGTCCATAGTCTCTCATGGTTCATCTACCCCTCCGGTTCCCCCCCTTCATTCTTCTCCTCCTGCTATTTTCTTCTTTTTTTTTTCTTAACATATATTGCATTATTTGTTTCAGAGGTACAGATCTGTGATTCAACAGTCTTGCACAATGGAATGCCATTTTTAACAGACTCCACATGAGAGGGAGGTACACAAAGATGGCAGAAGAGGTAGGAGAACCATGAAAAACATGCCAAGCCCACAAGAGGAGAGTGTTAGGAAGGAGAGTCCACAAAATAGAGTTAAATGTAGCAATGCTGGGTGGACACAGAAGAACAGGGCCCCTTGCTCAACGAGGAGTTCCTTTTTGAGGAGGGGATGGGATGCAGCTTGCAAAACACTTTGGGATGAGCCCGGGGCTCAGAAGAAAGACTTGTGTTTGGTGGCATGGGAGGCAAGCTGGGATAGCCCGTGTGGGCAGGACTGGCTTCAGGGAGGCGCAATCCGGCTGTCACAAGGGCCCCGAATGTAGCTTCATGCTCTGTAGTCGCCAACTTGAAAAGCGATTTTTGAACAAGGGTCCCACATATGCATTCACTGTGAAACACACAAATTATGTAGCTGGTCTGTGTGGGGGCACTGCGACCTAAATTTTGGTTGTAGTAGGGCCACAGCCTGAGAGGGACCCGAAACGTTCAGGAGAAGGTACCAGAAGAGGGAGGGGCTGCAGGTATAGGGGAGAGAGGAATCAAGTGGTAGGATTCTCAGAGAGGCAGGAGGACAATGGCAGGGAAGCAGAAATACTCGTCTTGGACAGAAGACGGATGAACTTTGTTACAAACTGCAGAGGGATCTAAATAATCATTTCTTACCTTTAAAGAATTTCTTACCTTTAAGGAAAATGTAATTGACCAGAATCAAGACCGTGTCCAGGTTCAACTCCTGGGCCAGCTTCCTGATCTTGAAGTGGGTCGTCTTGCTGGTGAAGTGGTCCATCTGCTGCCTGGCATGTGGTTGTTCCGAAAGGGGATGAGGAAGACCTCTGTGTTCTGCAGGTTCTGGGCAATGTCGACAAACCTTTGCGCCAGGTGCCACTTCTGGTCCACAAACAGCGTGCTGCCCACGTCTGGCCGGCGTGCCGCAAGGGGCCGCAGGGAGGCAAGGAGTTGCTGACTGCAGTGTGCATGGACCCCGTCGTCTGGGACCTGGGTGAGGGGAAAGCCCAGACCCTCTAGGACCGGGGTGCGCACTTCTGGCCTGGCTTGGAGAGCCAGCAGGGCGAGGGGAATGGAGAAGCTCAGCGGGGAGAAGATGATGTTCTTGCCTGGGCTCGCAGCCACCATCCACCTGTTCAGGCTGAAGGCAAAGTGGGAATTGTTCAGGAAGGTTGAGGAGGCCGACAGGTCCACCGCGCTTGGATGATTTTCTTGGTCAGGAGCCCCTTGGCCACAGGCATGAGGAGCCAGCCTGGCCACCAGTAGCCAGAAGAACAGAGTGGGGTGCACCATCCTGGACAAACAGAGACACAGAGCACGGTCACCCAGTCCAGCAGAGCATGGCACCCCAGAACTCTTCCTGCTGCATTCCTCCTCCATTGAAAGTCCTGGGGTAAGACACAGACTTTGGAATCAGGTAGGCCCTTGACGTGAGCACATGGTGGGTGAAACACAGCAGGTGTTTGGTAAAACTAGAGGTGTTAGGGAAAAAAGTCCTAGCTGTGCCCTTCAGGCTTCTTTAGATTTTAGTTATAATAATAAATTCTACTTAAAATATAATACTCACAGTATAAACATTCAGCTTCCCACCTGCTCAACCAATCCTGCTCCCCAAAGGTAATCAGTTTTAAGAATTTGGTCTAGAATTTTTTCTTTGTTTGGGTCTGTATATGAATTAAATATATGATATTTACACACAGAACATAGCTGCATGTATGAATAATTATATATATATCCTTCAAAATGAAGTGGAATCTATTTTGCAAATTGTCCCATTGCTTGCTTTTTAATTTGGTATATGATAGATGTCTCTTACTAATTTGTCAGTAGGCGCACATCATCCCATTATTTTAATGGTTATATATATTGTGTATGAAGGATTCACTTACTGTAAGTTATTAAATCAGCCTCCATTGATAGGTGTGGATATTTTTCCTGCTGTATCAAAAATATTTCCTGAACATCTTTGTATATATATCAAAATGTGAGTGATTTTGTAGAGTTCATTTATGAATTTGGCATGCATATTTGAAATTTTCCTAGGTACTACCAGTTTGCCATCCAAAAGGTCTGAACCCATAATGTTCCTACAAACTCTGGGCAAAACTGTCTACGCCACCATGCTCTTTCTAATTGGGTATTGGCATCACTTTATTTTTGACTGTTTAATAGATGGAAATAGAGTGCCAACTTTTGTTGTACTTTTTTGTTGTTGTTCAATTGTCTTTTTTCACCTTGATTGGGTTGCAGGAAATTCTTTTTCTTTTTTAATTTGTATTTTTTTTAATTTTTATTATGTTATGTTAGTCACCATACAATACATCATTAGTTTTTGATGTGGTGATCCACGACCCATTGTTTTCGTATAACACCCAGTGCTCCATGCAGTACGTGCCCTCCTTAATACCCATCACCGGGCTAACTAGTCCCCCCTTCCCCCCTCCCCTCTCAAACCCTGTTTGTTTCTCAAAGTCCATAGTCTCTCATGGTTCATCTCTCCTTCCGATCCCCCCCCCTTCATTTTTCCCTTACTTCTCCTAATGTCCTCCATGCTATTCCTTATGTTCCACAAATAAGTGAAACCATATGATTGACTTTCTCTGCTTGACTTACTTCACTTAGCATAATCTCCTCCAGTCCCATCCATGTGGATGTAAAAGTTGGGTATTCAGCCTTTCTGATGACTGAGTAATATTCCATTGTATATATGGACCACATCTTCTTTATCCATTCATCTGTTGAAGGGCATCTTGGCAGGAAATTCTTAAGTACATAACAAATAGTGGGACTTTGCCAGTCATAGATGCTGCAAAAGTTTTTTCTTGAAGTTTTTTTTTTTAAAGATTTTATTTATTTATTTGAGCGAGAGAGGGAGGGAGAAAGAGAGAGAGAAAATGCATGAGTTGGGGGAGGGTCAGAGGCAGAGGGAGAAGCAGACTCCCTGCTGAGTTGGGAACCCAGTGGGCTCCATCCCAGGACGCTGGGATCATGACCTGAGAGCCAAAGGCAGACACTTAACCGACTGAGCCACCCAGGCGCCCCTACTTGCCTGTTTTTCTGCCAGTACCATACAGTTAAAAATACATTAGATATTGTGCAAGGCAAATCGCTTTGTTTCCTTTTTTCAAAAATTATCAGCTTTTTTTGTGGATTTATTCCACCAGATGAACTTTAGGAACTATTTGCAAGTTGAAAAAATCCAGATGGAATTTCATTAAGAACTATTAATTTGAGGGCAAACGTCTCTCTTTCTAAAAGTGAATCTTTTAAACCAGGATGCAATATAGCTCTCTAACAACTGGGACCTTTTAAAATTCGTTCCCCTTTCCTGTTACACTTATATCCTATATTGTATGGTGCATTTATATGCATTTTCTGTTGTCATTGCAAATTAGCTCCTGAGCATGAGCTCCCCACCTCCAGCCATGCTGATTGGTTGGGAATGGGCACCTGATGCCGGACAGCCAGACTCTTCCTTCAAAATTTGTACTTGGGACTGAGTGGGCCTTGTCCCGTGGCTGATTTCCCTTGTCCCATGGCTGACTTTCCTTGTCCCAAGGCTGACTTCCCTGTCCTGTGAGCACGGGAACAGTGGTGTTTGTCACCATGGAATGGGAGAAGTTGGCAGCTTGGTCTAGAGAGAGAGGGGTTAGGTAGGCTCTCTGAGAGAGGGAGAGAGAGAGGGAACTCCGGGGTTTCCCATGCAACCTCGGTCCTAGCCTGGGGATCAGGGTGCCCTGTCACCAGCCCATCTCCCCACTATCCTCTGCTGTGGTCAGGTCTCCCCATCTTTGGAGGCCCTGTGCTTTATGATTTGGTAAAACACACTTTCATTTTAAAAAGTTGCTAAGGAATACTTGGGGTTAGGGATAGGGTGGGGGTCACTGATCCCCCATTTCTTAAAAATGTCCAGAATCTGAATTTGCCTTCTAGAACTCCATGAAGCCAATAATACAAGTTATATAGTAGGTAGCGCTTATATGCTCAGGGCTAAACTCTTTGTGAGTCAAAGTTCAATGAAATAGTCTATGTGCTCATGGCACGTAGTAAGCGCTCAGCAGAAGTTGGCTGTTCCTATTTCTGTTAGGGCTATCTTTCCTGCAGGCTGTTCTTTGCTAGCCTTCCGCTCAGATGCATTGTCTGCCCTCTTCTGCCGTGTTTTATGCTCCAAAAGGCTGACCCCCTCTGGACTGGACTGCCAGGCTCTCCTGGCCGCTGACTTCTTCTTGGGTTTGGTCGTGGGTGGGATAGCTGGGCAGGAGGAGAGAGAGGTTCCCTGCTTCAGCTCCATGGCCTCTGGAGCAGCTGTGTCCTTCCACCATCTTGGGTCCTTCCAGATAGCCCTCCTCCATGGCTCCGGCTCTCACCATTTCTTCCCTTTACTCCTTCAGCTCTGGGCAGGCAAGAGCTCCCTGGTTTTGCTAACCTCTGGGTGTCTCATCAGAGACCCTGCTGTTTTCCCCTCCCATTTTCCCACACCTTCCTATGCCGTCTCTTCATAGAAGTCTCATCCTTTGAACCAATACTCTGAGTAATGCTCTACTTAATTTTTGCAACCAACCCCTGCAAAATTTTGAGTCCCAGGGAGGTGGAGTGGCTTGTTCAAGGTCTACAGCTAGCCAGGGACTGAGCCAGCACATTCGAGTCAGGGTCTGCTGCCCCGCAAGGCTTGATTTTATCTTTCACTGGCTCCCTATTTCTGAACAAGGTGACTCTATGATAAGACTCACCTGCGGGTAAGCCACAGGTCCTGTGGCACTGCTCTGTTCCCTCCACATATCCTACCCCAGACCACAGCCCATAACTGTGCAGAGAGAGCTATGCCTCAGGAATGAACTGGGAGCCATGGGGGCCAGACATGAGGCTAAGGGAAGGAAATTTTTACTTACAGGCCAGGCACTAGGAGTCTGACATACCTGCAGCACCCTCCAGGCTGACCGCTGTGGACAGGTGTCCTTAGCTGAGGAGAAGAGGGGATAGCCAACATCAGCAGCTGGTTCTGGTGGTCAGGGAGGCAGAAGCACACAGAAAGGGCAGGTTGTACCCTCCTTAGGCAAGTGTTCCAGCCTGTAGCCCGCTGCATCTATATCTTTTGGGCGCACAATGTGCAGCGCTCACTGGTCCGTGGGGAACTAGAGGAACAGGAAATGGAGGGTGGCTTTGCTACACTGTCAGAGAGGCTAAGGAGGAAGGACGGATGCCTTCTGCAGGGAAAGTGTTTATTCCATCTTCCCAAACATCCATCCATCCATCCATTCATCCATCCATCTGCTTCTGAAGCACCGTGCTTAACCCTGAGTGGGCACTGAGAGGGGATTCAGAGTGACCTTATTGCCACCTTCAAGAAGATTGTCTTCCTTGAGACCGTGGATGCCTATTGTCTCCATACTCAGATACCTCAGGGATAGGTACCGGGGTGTATGCAACTCTGGACTGCGGAAACCCTGAATTGATGAAAGAATACGGAGTTGACAGAGTTTATATTAAACTAACAGAATTTAACTAGAGTTGACTAAGATTAAGCTTCCTCCACCAGACAGAGTAGAGACTTAAGTACTCAGCGGAAGCTCCTGGAAGGATGTAAACCTGACCTGTCCTTGAGGATGGGCAGAATCTAGGCAACCACACAGGAGGCAGAAGAGATGCTGGCTAAGCAAACTCTGCGTGGTGCCCCAGATGGGCTCAGATTCCGCTGCGGTCACACTGCCTTCCTCCAGTTTGTTCATGTACCTTTGCTCCCTTTTGCCCTTCTCCAGGGCATGGGCAGTGTCTTTATTCCCAAGCAGAAGCCCAAGGCCCAACAGATCAATATCGATATGGTACTATTAATGATGGCAGCACATGCAAGGGGAGCTGCCCTCGTATTTATGTGTTTAACATTTTCTATGTGGTAGAATATGTGCTGTACACTAAAGGGGCCCTATGAGGAGGCAGTAGTCCTGTTTTGCAGGTGAACCCAGGGAAGATTGAGTAGCTTATTCAAAAGCAAGGTGCTTGCTGAGATTGAGGCAGGCTTGGCATGCAAAACTATGTGACACCCTGATCAGCGTTCTACTATAATAGATGGCTTCCCGAGAACAGGCACATTCTGAGGTTGCTGCAGAGGTTAGAAGAGAATTGGAAAGGGGGTTTGAAGGCTTAATTAGAGATTGAAAAGAAAGCTATTCATATGCAGCTGGTACCTGTCAGCACTCGCACACACATACACACAGAACGAGTCTCAGTTTAGTCATTTCTTTTAGAGTATCTTTGACATATTTTCCTGTGATGAAATGGCCAGTAGTTTTTATCTGACACATCAATTTTAAGCAATTGGTAGGTGCTGCCAGAGAGACTGAATTCCAAAGGCATTTGAGACTCCCTCTTTCTGTATGAGAGTGTCTTAATCCATTAACCAGAACTGCCTTGGACATGGGCAGAGGAAGCCAGGTGACTTAAAATAATGGAGACACCCAAATCTAGGACCCTGGTGAGGAGGTTGGACATTTGGTCTGGGAGAAGAGGAACTGAAGCAGATGGACAAGTCAAAATGTAAGACCCCAGACAGTAAAATGTCCCCAATAATTACCACATGAAAGTCTTGAAAGATGCAAAACGAAGTCATCTCTGTTCTTAGAAAGGAATCAGGCTGGGCAAACAGAGGAACTAGAAGGCATTTTAGAGATCATCTAGGACAGGACAGTAAATGGTTTCCATCCAAGCTGCCATCTTGGATTTATCGTAGTGATTCCCAGAATCTTATCTTGGGAAGGTTTCTGAGGCTGTCTGAATGAAGATGAAAATAGGGCCATGGTTGACTGGTGATGTCTGTGTGGATGTGAGAGCAGAAGAAATTGTGCATGGCTACATGTTTGTCATTTTCAGTCTAGGACAACGCTGTCATTTTATAGCTGAGGAAGTAGAGGTTGGGAAAGGTAACAGAGACTTACCAAGGGTTACACAGTCCAGAGCAAAGTGAGAATTGGAATCCCTTCTCTTGCCTCACAAGCAAGTATTCTTTCTACTCCAGCGCACATTATGTAAGGATTGACAATAAACCGTAGTCAATTCTCACAGTGTCTAATAAGGAAAAACACCTGATATCAACCGAGTATTGGTTTTTCCATCCACAGTCTTGATAACCTTCACCTGCAGCCATTTGTTTGTTGTACAAACAAGGCTTTGAGCCTGTTTGTTAGTCCTTGTGGGGCTTATCTCAATCTTGTCTTTGAATTTTTGCCCCCATTTCTTGAGCACTTACTCTGTGCTTAAAGCTTTACATGTAACACCTTCATCTTCCCCAAAACCTTGTCTTTGTGAATGAGAAAATTGAGTTCAAGTGGCTTACCCAAGATGGCATAGCCAGGAACAGAACCAGGCTCTAACAACTCTTTTCCCTGGTTGCCATGCCTGGTTGCTTGGGTTACTGTGGGCTTTTTTTTTTTTTTTTTTTAACAACCCTGTCTGGTATCTTCATTTGTGGAATAGTGTGGGGTGTCAAAAGTCAACAGTGGCAAAACTCCTTGCTTATAGCCCCATTACTGGACATTAGCTGGTCTTTAGATGCCAGTGGACAATGACTTCCCTTCATCATCACTCCTTTCTAAGGCAAACATTAGCTTATGGTCAATTCCCAACAACCCAAACCCCACAGTAGGAAATCTCCCCACTGCCCCAAGCCCTCATTACATTTGTGTCTACTCTAGGAGTTCAAGGTGAAGATCAAGTCTCTGCTAGCCTTCAGGGTGCCTCCCTCAGTGCAGACTAGGAAAAGGCACCTGTTAGTCTGCTAGTGCTGTCATAACAAAGTACCACAAACTGGGCTCTTTAAACAACTGAAATTTATTATCTCACAGTTCTGGAGGCCAGAAGTCTGAAATCAAGCTGTTGGCAATTTTGGTTCCTCCTGAGGGAAGTGAGGGAAGGCTCTGTTTTAACCTTCTTTCCTGGGCTTCTAGATTGACTGTCTCCTTGCTCACATGGTATTCTTTTTTTTTTTTTTTTTTTATTATGTTATGTTAGTCACCATACGTTACATCATTAGTTTTTGATGTAGTGATCCACGATCCATTGTTTTCGTATAACACCCAGTGCTCCATGCAGTACGTGCCCTCCTTAATATCCATCACCGGGCTAACCAATCCCCCCTCCCCCCTCCCCTCTAAAACCCTGTTTGTTTCTCAGGTCCATAGTCTCTCATGGTTCATCTCTCCCTCCAATTCCCCCCCCCCCATTTTTCCCTTCCTTCTCCTAATGTCCTCATGTTATTCCTTATGTTCCACAAATAAGTGAAACCATATGATAATTGACTTTCTCTGCTTGACTTATTTCACTTAGCCTAATCTCCTCCAGTCCCATCCATGTTGATGTAAAAGTTGGGTATTCATCTTTTCTGATGGCTGAGTAATATTCCATTGTATATATGGACCACATCTTCTTTATCCATTCATCTGTTGAAGGGCATCTTGGCTCTTTCCACGGTTTGGCTATTGCGGACATTGCTGCTACGAACATTGGGGTGCATATGGCCCTTCTTTTCACTACATCTGTGTCTTTGGGGTAAATACCCAGTAGTGCAATTGCTGGGTCATAGGGTAGCTCTATTTTTAATTTTTTGAGGCACCTCCACACTGTTTTCCAAAGTGGCTGTACCAACTTGCATTCCCACCAACAGTGTAAGAGGGTTCCCCTTTCTCCACAACCTCTCCAACATTTGTTGTTTCTTTCCCTGTCCATTTTTGCCATTCTAACTGGTGTGAGGTGGTATCTCAGTGTGGTTTTGATTTGGATTTCCCTGATGGCTAATGATGATGAACATTTTTTCATGTGTCTGTTAGCCATTTGTATGTCTTCTTCAGAGAAGTGTCTTTTCATATCTTCTGCCCACTTTTTTGACTTGATTATTTGTTTTTTGGGTGTTGAGTTTGAGAAGTTCTTTATAGATCTTGGATACCAGCCCTTTATCTGTAGTGTCATTTGCAAATACCTTCTCCCATTCTGTGGGTTGCCTCTTGGTTTTGTTGACTGTTTCCTTTGCTGTGCAGAAGCTTTTTATCTTGATGAAGTCCCAAAAGTTCATTTTTGCTTTTGTTTCACTAGCTTTTGGAGATGTATCTTGAAATAAGTTGCTGCGGCCGATGTGGAAGAGGTTACAGCCTATGTTCTCCTCTAGGATTTTGATGGATTCCTGTCTCACATTGAGGTCTTTCATCCACTTTGAGTTTATCTTTGTGAATGGTGTTAGAGAATGGTCGAGTTTCATTCTTCTGCATGTGGCTGTCCAATTTTCCCAGCACCATTTATTGAAGAGACTGTCTTTTTTCCATTGCATGTTTTTTCCTGCTTTGTCAAAGATTATTTGACCATAGAGTTGAGGGTCCATATCTGGGTTCTCTATTCTGTTCCATTGGTCTGTATGTCTGTTTTTGTGCCAGTACCATGCTGTCTTGGTGATCACTGCTTTGCAATATAGTTTGAAATTGGGCAACGTGATGCCCCCAGCTTTGTTTTTCTTTTTCAACATCTCCTTGGCGATTCGGGGTCTTTTCTGATTCCATACAAATTTTAGGATTGTTTGTTCTAGCACTTTGAAAAATGTCATTGGAATTTTGATCGGGATGGCATTGAAGATGTAGATTGCTCTGGGTAGCATAGACATTTTAACAATGTTTATTCTTCCGATCCAAGAGCATGGAATATTTTTCCATCTTTTTGTGTCTTCTTCAATTTCTTTCATGAGTGTTTTGTAGTTGCTAGAGTATAGATCCTTTACCTCTTTGGTTAGGTTTATTCCAAGGTACCTTATGGTTTTTGGTGCTACTGTAAATGGAATCGATTCTTTAATTTCTCTTTCTACAGTTGCGTTGTTAGTGTATAAGAAAGCAACTGATTTCTGTGCATTGATTTTGTATCCTGCCACATTACTGAATTGCTGGATGAGTTCTAGTAATTTGGGGGTGGAGTCTTTTGGGTTTTCCACACAAAGTATCATGTTGTCTGCGAAAAGAGAGAGTTTGACTTCTTCTTTGCCAATTTGAATACCTTTTATTTCTTTTTGTTGTCTGATTGCTGTTGCTAGGACTTCTAGTACTATGTTGAACAACAGTGGTGAGAGTGGGCACCCTTGACGTGTTCCTGATCTTAAGGGAAAGGCTCTCAGCTTTTCTCCACTGAGGATGATATTCGCGGTGGGTTTTTCATAGATGGATTTTATGAGCTTGAGGAATGTTCCCTCTATCCTTATACTCTGGAGAGTTTTAATCGGGAAAGGATGTTGTATTTTGTCAAATGCTTTTTCTGCATCAATTGAGAGGACCATATGCTTCTTCTCCCTCCTCTTATTAATGTGTTCTATCACATTGATTGATTTGCGAATGTTGAACCACCCTTGCATCCTGGGGATAAATCCCACTTGGTCGTGGTGGATGATCCTTGTAATGTATTGTTGGATCCTATTAGCTAGGATTTTGTGGAGGATTTTGGAATCCATATTCATCAGGGATATCGGTCTGAAATTCTCCTTTTTGATGGGGTCTTTGCCTGGTTTGGGGATTAAGGTAATGCTGGCCTCATAGAATGAGTTTGGAAGTTTTCCTTCTGTTTCTATTTTTTGAAACAGCTTAAGTAGAATAGGTATTATTTCTTCTTTGAATGTTTGGTAGAATTCCCCAGGGAATCCATCAGGCCCTAGACTCTTGTTTTTGGGGAGGTTTTTGATCACTGCTTCAATCTCGTTACTGGTTATTGGCCTATTCAGGTTGTCAATTTCTTCCTGTTTCAGTCTTGGCAGCTTATAGGTTTCCAGGAAGGCCTCCATTTCATCCAGATTGCTCAGTTTATTGGCATATAGTTGTTGATAATAATTTCTAATAATTGTTTCTATTTCCTTGGTGTTGGTCGTGATCTCTCTCTTTTCATTCATAATTTTATTAATTTGGGTCCTTTCTCTCTTCTTTTGGATAAGTCTGGCCAGTGGTTTATCAATCTTATTAATTCTTTCAAAGAACCAACTTCTAGTTTCATTGATCTGATCTACTGTGTTTCTGGTTTCTAATTCATTGATTTCTGCTCTAATTTTAATTATTTCTCTTCTAATGCATGGCTTAGGCGTCGTTTGTTGCTTTTTCTCTAGTTCTTTAAGGTGTAGAGTTAGTTGGTGAATTCGGGATTTTTCTATTTTTTTGAGTGAGGCTTGGATGGCTATGTATTTCCCGCTTAGGACCACCTTTGCAGTATCCCATAGGTTTTGGACCAATGTGTTTTCGTTCTCATTGATTTCCATGAATTGTTTAAGTTCTTCTTTGATTTCTTGGTTGACCCAAACATTCTTGAGCAGAGTGGTCTTTAGCTTCCAAGTGTTTGAATTTCTGTCAAATTTTTTCTTGTGATTGAGTTCCAGTTTTAGAGCATTGTGGTCTGAGAATATGCAGGGAATAATCTCAATCTTTTGGTATCGGTTGAGACCTGATTTGTGACCCAGTATATGGTCTATTCTGGAGAAAGTTCCATGTGTGCTCGAGAAGAATGAGTATTCTGTTGTTTTAGGGTGGAATGTTCTGTAAATATCTATGAGGTCCATCTGGTCCAATGCATCATTCAAAGCTCTTGTTTCCTTGTTGATTTTCTGCTTAGATGATCTGTCCATTGCTGAGAGTGGAGTATTGAGGTCTCCTACAATTAACGTATTGTTATCAATATGACTCTTTATTTTGGTTAACAGTTGGCTTATGTATATGGCTGCTCCCATGTTGGGGGCATAGATATTTACAATTGTTAGATCTTCTTGTTGGATAGACCCTTTAAGAATGATATAGTGTCCTTCTGTGTCTCTTATTACAGACTTTAGTTTAAAATCTAATTTGTCTGATATAAGAATTGCTACCCCAGCTTTCTTTTGAGGTCTGCTGGCATGGAAGATAGATCTCCATCCCTTCACTTTCAGTCTGGATGTATCTTTAGGTTCAAAATGAGTCTCTTGTAGACAGCATATGGATGGGTCCTGTCTTTTTATCCAATCTGCAACCCTGTGCCGTTTTATGCGAGCGTTTAGGCCATTCACGTTGAGAGTGATTATTGAAAGATATGAATTAATTGTCATCATGTTGCCTGTGAAGATGTTGTTTTTATAGATTGTCCCTGTAAATTTCTGTTGTAGATCACTCTTGGGGTCTTTCTCCTTTTATAGAACCCCCCTTAATATTTCTTGCAGGGCCGGCTTAGTGGTCACATATTCTTTCAACTTCTGCCGGTCGTGGAAGCTCTGCATCTCTCCATCCATTCTAAATGAAAGCCTTGCCGGATAAAGTATTCTTGGCTGCATGTTCTTCTCATTTAGTACCCTGAATATGTCTTGCCAGGCCTTTCTGGCTTGCCAGGTCTCTGTGGATAGGTCTGACGTTATTCTGATGTTCCTCCCTCTGTACGTAAGGAATCTCTTCCCCCTAACTGCCCTTAAGATGGTTTCCTTGGTTCTAAGATTTGCAAGTTTTACTATTACATGCCGGGGTGTTGGCCTGTTTTCCTTGATCTTAGGAGGGGTCCTCTCTGCCTCTAGGACTCGAATGTTTGTTTCATTCCCCAGATTAGGGAAGTTCTCAGCTACGATTTGTTCAAATACATCTTCTAGCCCTCTCTCTCTCTCCACTCCCTCCGGGATTCCAATTATTCTGACATTGGAACGCCTCATGGTGTCACTTATTTCTCTGATTCTATTTTCATGGATTCTGAGTTGTTTTTCCCTGGCCTCCTCTTTTCCCTTTTTTTTTTTTATATTGTTTTCCGGGTCGCTTATTCGTTCTTCTGCCTCACTTATAGTAGCTGTTAGATTATCTAGATTGGATTGGATCTCACTGATAGCATTTTTAAGTTCTGCCAATTCCCCTTTTATTTCTGCCCATAGAGACTCTATGTTGCCATTAATTGATTTCTCCATTCTAGCCATTGTCTTCACAATTACTAGCCTGAATTCTCTCTCTGACATCTTGGTTATGTCTGCATCCATTTGTAAATCTGCAGCATAAGTCATAATCTCTGAGTCTTTTCTATTTTGGGGTCTCCTCCTCCTAGTCATTCTGTTGATGGGTGGTTGAGGGAATGTATAGAGTCCAAATTATTGACCAGAACCCAAGCAAGATGCACCTGTTTTCTTGGGACCTTAGGGTTGCTGGCCTCTTGTTTTCCCAGCCTGTCTTCTGTGGGAGGGGCCTGCCGCACTGTTACTCAGGCAACCCTGTTTGGGTGGAGTTGCCCTGCACCCCTGTGGCGGGGGATGGGCTCAGGGGGAATCAGTCTTTGGGGCTTTTGTTCTCTGGTGGCTTTCCCTGGCGGCTTTCTACGTCTCTTCCATGAGTCAGAGCAGAAGAGACCGTTTCCAACCCTCTGCCTCAGAGCAGAGAGACCTCAGTCTGTTCTTCAGTGAGCTCTCCAGGCCACACTGTCCCCATTTCTGTCGGGGCTGCTATAAACTGCAGCGCCCCCAGTCCTGCCTCCAGGTCGGGGTTCGTCTCTGCCCTTTGTGCTTCTAAAATCGCCAGCCGCTCCCAGTTCAGGCGCGAACGACTCCGCCACTTGGGGTTCCCTCCTGGAGGTTGCAGTTCACCGGCGGGACCCCGGCGCACCGGGTTTCCGTCTTGGAGGCTGCAGTTCGTGTGTGTGCGACCGTCGCTCCAGTTTCTGTCTGGGGGGGCTGCGGTTCGCGTGCTTGCGACCCCGCCGCTCTGGTTTTCCACCCTGGGGCTGCCCTAAAGTCCTTTCCCGACGCTACCGGTCTGCGAGTCTGTGCCTGTCCACAGTGCGCGAGGCTGTCACTCACCGGCGGTGTAGGATCCCCACATCCAGGCACCTCCCGCTGCCGTTTATCCTCCAACATCTGCCCGCAGAATCATGGCTCCCTGCTTCGTACCTCAAAACCAACCGCCTGCGATATTCTGTTTGTAGAGATCCAGATCTTCTTATATCCCAGGCTGGTTTCGTGGGTGCTCAGAGTGGTCTGGTAGATACCCAGCTCAATTCTGGGGACCAGCTGAAATAGGGTCCCCTACTCCTCCGCCATCTTTCCCCCCCGCCTCACATGGTATTCTTGCATTATCTTCATATTGTCTTCCCTCTATACTCATGTCCCAGTGAACAAATTTCCCCTTTTTATAAAGATATCCATCATATTGGATTAAGGCCCACTCTAATGATCTCATTTTAAGTTGATCACCTCTGTGAAGACCCTATCTGCAAATGAGGTCACATTCTGAGGCACTGTGGGTAAGAACTTCAACATATACATTTTTGAGGGGGGCACAGTTTAACCCATAACAGCATCTCTCTGGTCCATGCATAACTTGGCAAGGAAAGACATTCCACTTTTCCCCACCTCAACATTTTCTAATGACAGTTTTAAAACATAGAGTCAAGTAGAAAGATTTTTAGAGTGAACACTTTAAATCTACCACCTAGGTTCACTCATTAACATTTTACTATGCTCATTTTATCACATGCTCTCTGAAGTAATAGCACCTTTGTGTAAATTTAAAAGGACACCTCTTAGGTCAGATGGATGTTGCCTCTTGGCAAGTGTAGCATGGCCTGGATTTCAGGCCCCGTATTCCCTCCATCAAGCATCCATGTCCCACTGTCCTTTTTGACCCTGAAGACAATCCTCCAAATAGGCAGCAGGGCAATAGAATATCTACAAAGCCCTTGCTTCTTTTTACAAAGAAGTTTGTAATTATAATCACTGAATTTACATAGAACTTACACATAGCACAATATGTAAGTATGTAAGGCATGTGGTTGGCCATTTAGTACAAGATGGTTGGATAAACGATTAACTTAGGATAAGATGGTTGAGTGAAAGATGATTGGTTGACTGAATATACTTTTTCATAAGTTTATGTGAACAATGACTAGGAGTCAAAAAAAGTAACCAGACACCAAAACAGGGGGTGCCCACCAGGAAGAAATCCTCCTAGAAGTGGCTTTGATGGCACAATTATTGAAACGGCTCAAGATGACAATTATCCCGAAGCCCGTTGGTTGGATATTCATGTTACTTCTGCTGGGTTTCTGCTCCCATTTGGTCCATCAGCAGATACTACCCTGTCCCATGGGAGGAATGTTCCCTAACATGTAACCATAGGGGATTAAAGCTGCATATTTACGGGGGACTCAGCAGGATTACAATCTAAGGCCAAGAAAGACTCATTGAAGACCTAGCCCATAAGATGAGCAAAACAATATTTATCAGGGCAGTGACTTTGGAGATTGCCAATGCTCCCCCAGGCTGGAGACTGAGTTAATATTAACAGACCCAAGGTGATGTGGGCTTGTGTAATCCTTGGCCTGGCCATCTCCTCCTCACCTGACAATCCTGTTTGTCCACTCTGTCTCTTGCACCTCAGCTGCCCTCCAGTTAATGCCCAGGGAGGAGCTTGGTAGGCTGGGTCTCTGGGCAATATCAGAGGGTGCTGTCACTGAACCAAAAATGTCAAATGCCACTCTGCTGCATCAGCATGCTTCCAGTGGGTGCCACTGAGTCTCCGGGTGTAGGGGCATCTGGTATTTGAATCACTGTCTTTGAGCAGAAGGGCGTGTTAGCCCAGAAGAGCAACACATGTATGTGGCAGGGGAGTAAGCTCTCAGACCTCCTTATACCTCACCTTATACACCTTATACACCTTATACACGCCAGCCAGTTCCCCTGACCACTGCCCGAGCGAGCTAACTAAATGCAGGTATGACATTGGCACAACCTCACTTAACAGCCTCCTCACCCCCAGCAGCATTTAGCAAAGTGTATCCCATGGAATCCTAGAGATGATTCATTAAAAGAAAAAAAAATGGGGCTTCGTGGTCAAATAAGCTTGGGGAAGCACCGCATCTTCTCCCTCCCACTTGGGTGGTAATATTTGAAAGATGCTGAGAAGTCACACTTGTCCAGAGTTTTCCAGACCCATTTCATCAAGGACCCTTTTCTCCCATAACACAAACTAACACCACAGAGAAATATCTTAGGGGGAATATCCTCCTCCAGGACAGAGCCCCTGCTTCTTTGCTTAAGAGAGAACTGCCTCCTTAAACTTTTCCTTGCCCACCATCTTCCCAATCTAGCATCCCCTCCCATTTGACTCTTAAATTAATATTTAATACTTTTTAAATATAGAAAACCATAAAGAAGAAAACAAATGGTCTATGATTCGATCGCCCACATTTTTATATGATTCTGTCAAAATGTAAACCACTTTGCACCTCTGCTGGATTCCCTCCTGGGGCTCCAGGTCACTTAGAACAAAGGCCGGTCCTTATAGGTGTACAATATATAAGCTCCCCACACCCCTAGGCCAGGAACTACAGTTAGCATCTCTGGCCTCTTCTGCTTCTCTCTCTCCACTCTCCCCTGTTCTAGGCACACTACCTCCTTGTTTCCCTTGACCATGCCAGACATCCTACCCCAGGGCCTTTGCATCACCTTATTCTCTATGTGTGGCTGCTCTTCTTCCAGATACCCATGTGGCTTACTTTCTCACCTGCCTTGGGTTTCTCAGTGAGGCCTTCCCTGACCACTCTGTCTGAGCATGTCTCACACCCCAGCACTTCCCATACCCTGTCCCTGCATTATTTTTTGCTGTAAGACTCATTACCTTCCCCTATTCTATGCATGGTATTGACTTACCAGGATTGTCGCCTATCCCTCATTGAGCTCCTGTGAGCAGGGATTTTGTCTGTTTTGTTAACAGATGCATAGCCAGTGCCTGGCACATAGTAGATGCTTAGTAAATAATCGTTAGATAAATGAATGTGTGTGTTCACAGGAAAAATCATACTTTGTACACTGTTCTGTATTTTGCTTTTCACCCTATTTTTTCTTTTAAAGATCTTTCCCTCTCAGCCCATATAGAACTAGCCTTATGATTTTGAAAGCCTGCATGACATTCCATTATAGAAATGTACCTTATTTTATGTAACCAATCCCCTATTGGTGGACATTTAGGGTTTTTTTGCTCTTCAAACAATGCTGCAATTAAAAAGAACTTTTCCCCCTACGTTTTTTGTTTGTAAATATTTTCTTATTTTTTAAGATTTTATTTATTTGAGAGAGAGAGCACAGAGGGAGAGGGAGGGAGAAGAAGACTCCCTGCTAAGCAGGGAGCCTAACATGGGGCTTGATCCCAGGACCCTGGGATCATGACCTGAGCCAAAGGCAGATGCTTAACTGACTGAGCCACCCAAGCGCCCCTGTAAATATTTTCATGGGGTAAATTCCTAGCAGTGAAATTCCTGAATCAAAGAATTGGTTTTTTTTCTACTTTTAGCTTTAATAGATGTCACAAAACTATGTTCCCACAAGATTGCACACATCTCTACTCTCCCATCTGTTGTATGAGAAGATCTGTTTTTTTCACATGGAAATCAGCAGAGTATTGTCAACTTTGCACATTTATGCTGATCTGATAGGTGGCAGGTGGCACTCTGATCTGTGTTTTTTAAATTATGAGTAGGGTTGAGAATTCTTTTATATTTCCATTGGCCATTTGTATTTATCTTTTTGTATGCTGCCTGTTTAAATCCTTTGCCCATTATTTTACTGGGTTACTTGCTGTCTTCCTTATAGATTTGAGAGAGTTCTTTAAAGTTAAAATGATTCTTTGTCATATTGGCTAAAAAATTTCTGATTGTCCTTTGGCTTTGTTTATGGCATTTTTTTTGTATGGCAGTTGGATATATATATATATATATTTTTTTTTTAACGAATTGATGTGAAATTATCATTAAAACCATAGAATTAGGAGTAACAGCTTAATGTGTCAGGAGTTTCACTGGCTTATTTAGAAAACGTTGGTCATACATTATCATTACTATCAAATTTTAAATGAATTTGCATCATGTTGTCTTTCATTGTGAAAGACATCTTACCATTTTGAAGCGTAGAGTTCAGCGGTACTAAGGACATTGACGTTGTTGTGCAACCATCATGACCATCCGTCCCCAGAGCTCTTTCCATCTTGCAAAACTGAAACTCTGTCCCCGGTAAGCAGTGCCTTCCCATCTCCTCCTCCCCTCGCCCCTGGCCCCCACCATTCTGCTCTCCATCTCCGATTTTGATGCTCTAGGTACCTCACAGAAGTGGAGTTTTACAGTATGTGTCCTTCCATGACTGGTTTATTTCACTTCTTCAACTATGTTAAGTAGAAGAGGCCAAAGCAGACATTTGGGACTCGTTCCTGAAGAAAACATTGAGTCTTTCCCCATTGAGTCTGATGTTAGCTGTGGGCTTCCCATACATGGCCCTTATGACATTGAGGGTAGTTTCTTTCTATTCCTTATTTTTTGAGTGTTTTTATCATGAAAGGGTGTGAAATTTTGTTGAATATTTTCTCTGCATAAACTGCAACAATCATATTTTTTCTCTTCATTCTGTGGATGTGATGTATTGTATTGATCAATTTCCATATGTTACCCCAGGCTTGCATTCCAGGGATGAATCCCGCTTGGTCTTGGTGTATGATCCTTCTGCTCTGCTGTTGAATTGTCTCAGCTAGTGTTCTGTTGAGGAGTTTTGCATCCATATTCATCAGAGGTGTTGGTCCGTGGTTTTCTTTTCTTATAGTGTCTTTGTCTGGCTTTGGTATCAGAGTAATGCTGGCCTCATAAAATGAGTTAGGAAGTGTTCCCTCCTCTTCCGTTTTTTTGGAAGAGTTTGTGGAGGATTTGTGTGAATTCTTTTTTGTTCCAATACAGTGATTAACAGTTCTATCCATTACTCAGTGCTCACCATGATAAGTGTGGTCACCATCTGTCCCCATACAACATTATAACAGTATTATTGACTGTATTCCCTATGCTGTACTTTCATATCCTTGACTTATCTATTTTATAACTGGAAATTTGTACCTTTTAATCCCCTTCATCTATTTCATCCATCCCCTTATCCCCCTCCACTCTGGCAGCAACCAGTTTTTTTCTCTGTGTTTAAGAGTCTGGTTTTTGTTGTTGTTGTTGTTGTTTGTTCATTTGTTTTGTTTTTAGGTTCCATGTATAAGTGAAGTCATATATATTTGTCTTTCTCTGTCTGACTTATTTCACTCAGCATAATACCCTCCAGGTCCATACATGTCATCAAAAATGGCACCATAGGGCGCCTGGGTGGCTCAGTCGTTGGGCGTCTGCCTTCGGCTCAGGTCATGATCCCAGGGTCCTGGGATCGAGTCCCACATCGGGCTCCCTGCTCGGCGGGAAGCCTGCTTCTCCCTCTCCCATTCCCCCTGCCTGTGTTCCTGCTCTCACTATGTCTCTCTCTGTCAAATAAATAAATAAAAAATCTTTAAAAAAAAAAATGGCACCATACCATTCTTTTTTATGACTGAGTAATATTCCACTATGCATATATACCACATCTTCTTTATCTACTGAGCTATTCATGGACACTTGGGTGGCTTCCATGTTTTGGCTATTGTAAATAATGCTGCACTAAACATAGGAGTTTATATATCTCTTCCAATTAGGGTTTTCATTTTCTTTGGGTAAATATCCAATAGTGGAATTACTGGATTGTATGATATTTCTATTTTTAATTTTTTGAGGAACCTCCATATTGTCAATGGCTGCACTAGTTCACATTCCCACCAGCAGTGTACAAGGATTCCTTTCTCCTTGTCTTTTTGATACTAGCCATTCTGACAGGTGTGAGGTGATATCTCACTGTGGTTTTGATTTGCATCTTTTCATGTGTCTGTTGGCCATCTGGATGTCTTTGGAAAAATGTCTACTGAGGTCCACTGGCCATTTTAAAATTTAATACATTGTTTTTTGGTGTTGAGTTGTGTAAGTTCTTTATATATTTTGAATATTAACCCCTTATTGGATATGGCATTTGCAAATATCTTCTCCCACTTAGTAGGTTGCTTTTTTGTTTTGTTGACAGTTTCCTTTGCTATGCAGAAGCTTTTTATTTTGGTGTGGTCCCAATGGTTTATCTTTGCTTTTGTTTTTCTTGCCTGAGGAGAACTATCTTCCTAAGGCTGATGTCCAAGAGATTACTGCTTATGTTTTCTTTTAGAAGTTATACAGTTTCAGACCTCACATTTGAGTCTTTAATCTATTTTGAGTTTATTTTTGTATATGGTGTAAGAAAGTGGTCCAGTTTGTGTGAATTCTTCTTTAAATGTCTGGGAGAATTCAATAGTGAGGTCATGGAGTCTTAGGCTTTTCTTTGTTGGGAGATTTTGATTATTGATTCAGTCACCTTCCTAGTTATACATCAGGTATAACTAGTATCATGTGCTAATCTTCTATCTCTTTATGATTCATTCTTGGTAAGTTGTGTGTTTCTAGGAATTTTTCTACTGTATCCAGATTATCTAATTTGTTGGCATTCAATTTTTTCATAGTATTTGCCTATAACCATTTTTACTTGTGTAAAAGAATGTCCCCTCTTTCATTTCTGATTTTAATTGCTTGATTCTTCTCTCTGTCTCTCTTTTTTTATTAGCCAGTCTAGCTAAAGGTTTGTCATAAAGATGGTGGTTGATCTTTTCAAAGAACCAACTCCTGGTTTTGTTGTATTTCTTTTTAAAAATTTCTTATTTTATCTTTGCTTCAGTCTTTATTATTTTCTTCCTCTGCTAGCTTTGGGTTAGTTCCCTTTTTTCCCCTAGTTCCTTCAAGTGTGAAGTTATGTTGTTGATCTGATTTTTCTTCTTTGTAATGTACATGCACACAGCTACAAATTTTCCTCTTAGTACTGCTTTTGCTGCATCTTATAAGTCTTGGCTTGTTGTATTTTCATTTTCGTTTGTCTTAAGATACTTTTTAATTTCTCTTGTGACATCTCCTTTGACTGATTGGTTGTTTAAGAATTATTAATTTCCATATATTTCTGGATTTTCCAGTTTTTCTTCTGCTACTGATTTTTTAGTTTTGTGGTTGGAAAAAGTACTTTGTATGATTCCAGTCTTTAAAAATTTGTTAAAACTTGTTTCATGGCCTAATATATGGTGTTCTATCCTGGAGAATGTTCCCCGGGCACTTGAGAAAAGTGTCTATTGTGCTGTTGTTGGGTGGAGTGTTCTATGTATGTCTATTAACCCTGCTGGTCTATGGTGTGGTTCAAGTCCTTCTTCTTACTGATCTTCTGTCTGATTTCCTATTGATTATTGGAAGTGGAGTATTGATTCTCCTATTATTGTGTTGCTATTTCTTCCTTCAAGTCTGTCAATGATGGCTTCACATACTTAAGAGCTCTGATGTTGGCTGCATAAATATTTATAATCGCTATATCTTCTTGGTGAAGTGAATGACATTTTTTGTTGCCATACAGTTTGCATTTTATAAAGTCAAATATGTCAAGCCTTACTTTTATGACATATGAGTTTTCATGACCCAGTAGCTCCTGGGTCCCAGACGCAGGGGACAAAAGTTCTTTGAAATCCCTGAGCCCAAGCCTGTCTTGGTAAATATGGGTCCATCGAGGCCCAAAGAAGGGAAGGCCCTGGCCAAAGATGACCCAGAGGGTCAGTGCCACCAGTGTCCAGGAAGTCCCTAGTGTGGCAGAAGCCCGTGAGACCCCTCCTCCACTGTCACCTGCACACATTCCAGTCCCAGTGGATTCAGTGGCACTCCTCAGGGACCTTGGTCCGCAGGTGCGTCTGTGTCCCTTTGTCCCTTCCCCAGACCACCTCTGAGCTGTGGTCCCGTACACGCTGTGACACCTTCTGACCCACGGACGCCAGGGACAACTCACCTTGGACAGCTTCAGGGGCCCTTGCTCCATGATCCCTGAGAGCTCAGCCTCATTGCTGAAGACCTTGGTGATGCCCATTTTGCTCAGGACGGTTTTCAGATCGTAGGTTCCAGAGATGGACAGTTTGGGCAAACGTAAACTGGCAGACCTGTCATGACAGGAAACAAGGGGGTTTCACACATGGAGTGTCTCATTTCTGGCTGTTTCTCCCTCCCACAGGAGGACTGGAGGTGTGCATGGGTTTATTCTATTTCTCGTTCCTCCAGCCCCCGGGGCCAAAGAATATAGAGTCACAGGGATGAGCTTGTCCTGCAAAGTCTCAAGGGCTGCCTCCTGCCTCCTCTGAGCAGCCCTCCAGGCACACTACTGGGGAGTGGTGGGGGAGGGAGTCCCCAAGGACACAGGACTTTGGCCTCCTCCCCATGGGCACTGTCCTTCTCATGGAGCCTGGCTGGTGCTGTGTGAGTGACGTGAGCCTGAGTCCAGGATACTGGGTCATGCGCAGTTGTGCAGTCCACGGGATGTGGGTCCACCCTCCTTCCCTGTGGCCGGGCCCAACGTGGCAGCGCCCAGGTTGGCCCTGGACCGGGAAGCACCATATGTTAATGACTCTGAGGATGTTGGAGAGGTGGTTTCTAGAGAGCTTGTCCTCCAGCTGCTGCATCTTCCCGGGGCTGGGCAGGGTCAGGAAGGCGCTGCCTCTGCCCCAGCACGCTTCATCAGCAGCCAGCTGGCGAGCTCCCGGTCCCAGTGCAGGTCAAACATGCCCAGGCGCTGGATCATGGGCACCTTGATGGTGGTCTTTTCATTCACATGGAAGTCTCCTTCCACCATGCACTCAAATGAATTTATCCTTCCATTTGCCTGCAAAGTCGAAGGTGCACATCAGCTAGGATGGGAGAAGGATGGTATAAGTGTGCTAGAAGGAGTGCCCAGGTAAGGCTCTTCTCTCTGAGGCTCAGCTGCACCAGCTGTAAATCGGGGCTACAAGGACCCCATCAGGGGACTGAAGGGCTTCGTGGGGCTAAAGTGAGGCTAGAGGAGATTCTAGAATTTATATATCACAGAGGCTACATGGCACAGAGCCTGCCCACGTTCCAGTCCCAGTGAACAGAGCAAGCACTTTTACCTGGATTTTATGTTTATCTTGGATGGCCTGAAGATGATTAATGAAAATTAGGTGTATTTGGAAGCTCCCCAAGTCCTACTTGGCACCTCCCTGTCCAAGTCTCCCTGCCCCTTGTTAGCAGGTGGTTCTTATCATTCAGGGAATCACTCTCCCCCCGACTCCAAAGCTTTCCCTGGATCACCGTGCGGAATGCAGATGCCCAGGCACCTCCTCCCCACCCCCCACCCCCACGCCAAGACAGCGGCCCCGGGGGGCCCCTGCACCCAACTCTCCCATTGGACAGGGATGGAGACTGAGGCTGGAGAGGGGCCAGACCCGCCAGAAGCCCCACAGCAGAGCTGGGACCTAAGACGTGCTGACTCTGGCCCAGGGCTCTCCATTGCACTGTTGCCTCCAGAATGAGGAGCTGGTGCAGTGAAGGAGGCCACCCTGGCCTCACTCTTACCTCCCCCACCAGGCCATCTCCATGGGCTATTCCACTACCTTAGAGTGCCCTCTGCGGCCCACAGGCCCCCCACATTGCCATCCTCAGGGAGGAGGCCAGGTTGAGATTCAAGTTCAGTTGAGCACCTGTTACATGAGCCTGTGGTTCCGTGTTCTTTGTAACTTGTTCAGTCCTCACAGAAACCTGACAACAAGGGTATTACTATGTTCCCGTTACAGAGGGGAAACCTCAAAGTGGAACGATGACCTGCCCACAGTCAAACAGCTAATAATCGGTAAGGGAAGGATTCCAACCCTGGTGCTTCTGACTCCAAAGGTGTCCCTGCTTCCACTGCACTGGAGTTATCAGAAATTGTGTTCCAAGAAACCCCAGTCCCTTCATACACTCTGCTAAAACTGTCTATTTTACCTCCCTCCCTGGTAGGGATCGACAAGGCACACTAGGACATTAAAGGCTCTGAGAAGTCCTGCAGAGAAGATGATGATTTGACTATCCCACCCATCATTGCCTGACCTTAGTTGATCGCGGAAAGTATGACAGTGGTTGTGTGTGGGATACTGTGAATAACAGCTGCAGAGATGCCCTGCTATAACCCTTCCCATGCTGCCAAGGAAAGCTTACAAAGTGAGTGTTGAAGAATATTTTTGCATGTTTCCTTTTGAACCAGCTCAGACTGGCGGTAAAGCCTACCATGAAAGAAAATGTAATTCACCAGAACAAGAGTTGTGTCTTTGTCAAGATCTTGGACCAAATCCACAATTTTTCCTTGGGTTTCCTTCTCTATATACTGGTTGATCTTTTGTGCGGCCTCCTCGGTTCTCTGAAGTTGATGGAGAAGCGGGACAGCTTTGTGACAGCCTCCAGAAACTTACGCACTTGCTTCCGATTCTTATCAAATGGTACCGTTCTGCTGTGCAGCTAGAACTGGCTGTCTGACAGGTTGAGGGTGTGGAGGAAATGCTGTAAGCCTTTGTGGACAGTGGCCTTAAGTGTCTCCTTGAAGTTAAAATATAGGCCCTGCAGGATCTGGGTGCGAGTGTCCTTTGGTCCCCAGGGAGACCTTCGTAAAGGCCATCACAATATTCACTGGGGAGAAGATGATGTTGTTGGACTGATGGGCCAGTTCACGGTACAGGCTGAAGGCAAAGTTGGCCAGTTTGGTGGCTATGTTGGGGAAGGGGGCATGCTGATGGAGCTTGGAATCCTGCCTGGATGTGTGCGGGGAGCCGGGGACATGATAGCACAGACCCGTCAGCAGGAGGAGGCCCCAAGTGATGGAGGATGGCACTGTCCTGCAAGAGAGAGAGGAGGGGCACCACGCCCGAGTCAGGCCACACGGTGAGTCCCCCGGCCACTGACTGACCCCAGGTGGAGCATCCGGAGTTTACCCGGCGCTGGGCCAAGCACTCTCCTACGTCCTCATCACGCAAGGACAGGACAGTAGCAGAGACTTTACAGGGCTCACCGCGTGCCGAGCCCCATTCTAGGCACTTGGCTGTCTCAGCTCATGGTCCTCTTTGATGACCCGTGACCTAGGGCACAGGGCCATTGCCCATTCACAGAGGAGGAGACCGAAGGCCAGAGGGGTTAAAGCCACCTGCCCAAGGCCACAGAGCAGGAAAGTAGCAGGAGCAGAGTCACAGACCCGGGCCGCCTGGGTGGGAGTCCCTGCTCTTGACGGCTGCCCTACCCCCTGCAGTGGCCCTGGGCGCAGGTGTCAGCCCCCGTCTCCCATAAGGGGCAACTGAGGCACAGGAAGCATAATGTATGGGTGCACGACTACCCAGGAATCGGGCCAGATCAGGCTCAGCTACGACTGGATGTGGAATGGGAACATTTCCACTAGCTCCTTTTATTTAATGGACATGAAGCTGCTGCCCAGAGAGGGCAAGATTCTGCCCAGTGACACACAGCCAGAAACCCATCCTGGCTGACTGTGGCCCAGACTCTGCCTGACTCTGTACACTTCATCCTCCGTTTCCTTGCAGCTGCTACAGACCTCAGAGTAGGGGCATCTGAGCCCGGAGTGGATTATGATCTGACCCTACGGTGTTCTGGGTCTGGGGGACGAGGCTGACAAAAGCACTGCGGGCCCTTAAGCTCAGGGCACGCAGAGGCATTAACTTTTGTTTCAACAACTCGAGGCTTGGAGAGCCGTTCCGGAACTTTCTCAAGGCCACACGGCTGGTCAAGCACCACTGGCCCGAGACAGGTCTGCAAGCTTCTGGTCCGGTGCTCTGTACTCGGAAATGCTCACCCGATACTTCCCTCCCCGAAGCGGGAACGTGGCTGCTTCTGAGGGCTGAGCACACCGGGAGTCAGGGCTCTCAAGCTCAGTACCATTGACATTCTGGGCTGGAAGATTCCATGCCGGGAGGGGCTGTCCTGTGCATTGTAGGATGTTCAGACGCATCCCAGACAAAACTCGATGCCAGTAGCAATCTTGTGACTCCTACGTAAGACAATCAAAAATTCTTCAGACATTGCCCAGTGTCCCCTGGGGTCAAAGTGCCCTTGTGCAGGGGGAGGAGAGGTTCAGAACACATGGCCCACTTGGAAGTCCTCATTTTCCCAAGTTGGACAGACTTTTCTCATTTCAGAGCAGGTCTGGGTCCACTGAGTCCCGGCTTGGCTCACTGGGGCCACGGCATTCACTGGACCCAGTTAGACGGGGGTGTTCATGCTTCTTGCGTGGGGGCCCTTTCTTAGGGGGGGTGCCAGGATTCTGCCGTGACATGGTGTGACAGGCCTTCAGGAGACCACAGCAAATCTCCTCACCTGTCACCTTGGGAATGCAGATGCCCCTATGGTCCTTCTGCCACTGGGAGCTTAATGACAATTTCCTCTGTCAGGGTTGTTCCCACTAAACACTCATGCCCAGCTGCAGCCCCTAGAAGCCTTTCTTGAGCTGGCCCCACGATGAGTCCCAGTGCCAGCCCCTACATTGTCTGTGGGCCCCACAGTCAGCTCACCTGCTCCCCAGACAGCATCCGAGTCCCCGCCCTGCGCTCGGATGGCAGGGGCCTCGGAGACGCTGGTCCCTGTGGTGGCAGAGGGGTGACGTGGAGGGGAGGAGCCGGTTAAAAGCACACTTTTGAGCTTCAGATAGACCTGGGTTCTAACCCGCTTCGATCCCTCGCTAGCCGTGGTCCCAGGACACAAATGTTTCATCTCTCTGAGCTTCCTCTTTAAAATGAGATTGTTGGAGACGTGAGTGAAGCCAGGTTAGCGGTCAAAACTCCCAGCCAGAAGGGACCGGAGAGATCAACTCTTTGGGGGAGGAGGGGGGTGGGTTTCGCAAACGAAAGCTTTTACAACCAGTAAGGGGCCAACGAGTGGGAGATGGGGCCATGAACCCAGATAAGAAAGGGGAGGAGGTGACAGACCAGATAGCAAGGTTATCTGGGGAGTTAATGAATACACCTCAACGTTTCAGAGGAGGAGTTCCAACGACAAGACCAAGGCCGGGGTCCACTGAGAAGGAGTGCGGGGGGCCAGGGAGTCGGGGGGAGGGTCCATGTGCCATCCTTTGGAACAACCTGCGGAGCAGGCTACTCTGGGGGAAAGCTAAAAGGGCATGTGCTTTCTCCAGTAAGATAGTTAAGTGAGGGGCATGGAAGCTACAGGGCAAGGGCAAGGACTCTGGCTCTGGCTGGAGTTGAAAAGGAACCAGGTAAGAGAGAAGGATCCTGAGGCATGTTGGAGAAGCATGTTGGGAACATGGAAGGGGCCCTTCAAGGGGACTTGTCCCTGCCACCTGCAGGTGGGAGAGACACAGGGGACGACCACCAAGGCCACAGGATCTTTTCTAAGCCTGGGGTGGGTGGGAGAAGGGGAAAGCAACCCCCCAGCTGCCCCAGTCACCAGCACGCATCATGATAGTGGGCCTCCTATGTGCTGGGAGCATTTGAATGGCGTGATTCCATCCTCCCCACTGGCGGCACTGAGCAGAACAGCCTGCCTGCCAATCCTGACCTGGCAAATCGGAGCCCAAGCTGTCCGGGCCTGGGTTTTCTCCTCTGTTAAGTGCAGATTATAATCCTGGCACAGGGGATCCGCCTCGCAGACCAGTGTCAGCTCAGGAGGAGGCTGATGGAAAGTGACTCACTCCGCAGAATGCACAGATTTCCCAGACAGGCTGGACAGGCTGGACGCGCACGGTACGTGTCCCACACTGGCTCACAGGGCTTCCCCTACTTATAGGGCAATTTCAGGGGGCTGGGACACCCAGTCCTGTGGGCCCACAGCCACCCCCGCTGCAGGAAATCAGCCTGGGAGCCTCCAGGGTGCAGCCGGCGAGTGCCTGATATCATCAGAGGGCCTTGCTGTTCTTCTTTGAAGAGGCCTAGTCCAGCGGAACCAGCGGGCACAAGGGCCATTGGAAGGATGGGCTGCTGGGGCCCCGTGTTCATGCAAGACCCAGAGTTCGTTTTGCCCTGATACTGTCCTCACAGAGCTATCGAGAGGAGAAAGTGAATTACAACACCTCCAGAGCCTAGAATAGTGCCTGACACATGGTTGATCTCCGAGAAACGTCGGCCGCCTGATGTCACCCAACTTGTGACTGCCAAGGTCCCAGCCCTTGGAATCTTCACACTGGGCGCTGGAATCTGTGTCCTTTGGGCTCCAAAGTCCATTTGTCTGGGCACAGAAAGGAGGTAACAGGCACCTGCCAGGTGCATCACGATATAGGGCCTACTATCATGGGAAAGAACAGCATTGGGCTGCCTTGAGGTGGTGAGTATCTTGCAGAATATCAGGACCCAAAGGAGCTTAGTGCTCCCATTTTACTGGTGAGAAAAGCGAGGCTCACAGAAGGGTGGTGGCTTCCCTAGCGCCCAGGGCGCCTTCGTTCGTGGTAGAGCAAATAGAGTAAATAAATAAATAAATAAATAAATAAATAAATTACATAAATGAAGACTTTAACAGTTGCACAGAAAGTACAGAGAGGGGGCGCCTGAGTGGCTCAGTAGTTAAGCGTCTGCCTTCAGCTCGGGTCATGATCCCGGGGTCCTGGGTTCGAGCCCCGCATTGGGCTCCCTGCTCGGCGGGAAGCCTGCTTCTCCCTCTCCCACTCCCCCTGCTTGTGTTCCCTCTCTCGCTGTGTTTCCCTCTGTCAAATAAATAAAATCTTAAAAAAAAAAAAAAAAAGAAAGTCCAGAGAGTTCCCAGGTACCTTCCCCCCCTTGCACCCCAGTTCCCCTGATAGTAACATCTTGCACAGCTGTGGGACACTTGTGACAATCGAGGACTCAATATCAATGCTATTAACCAAAGTCTGAACCTGCAGTTTGCTGGTCTTTTTATCCTGATCGCGGGAGCAAGAAACACTTTTTCCAGGTCCACCCAAAAGCAGGGTTCTGTGGCATCTGTGACCAGGCGGGCTGCGGGAGACTCGCTGCCCTCCGGCCCTGGGTCCCGTGGGAAGTGGCCCCAAGTCTGGGCCCTGCAGAGCGGCCCGGCAGCCCACAGACCTTAACATGCCTCTGGTGGTTCCGCAACTCAGCTCCCTGAGCGGCGGGCGGCCCAGCGCTCAGCCGCAGGGCACAGCCATGGGGCCCCCCACCCCGGACGTGCAGCCTGGGAACCAGCCCCAAGCTGGGGGCGGGAGGGCAACACTCTGGGGGGAGCAGTCTCACAGCGGGGCCTGCGTGCCCTGCAGGTGCTTGGCACCTCTCCCCCTGCCCTCCCTCTCCCAGCTGGCTCCCATGACATCTCCAGACCTTTTGGCTAGAAACCTGGTGCCGAAAGATGCCAACTTGCTGTCAGCTGTCTTGGGGGGGAGCCCAAATCTATCACAGCACAGTCAGTCCAATTCACTCTCAGGATGTGCCCCATGATTTCTGGAAGCAGGAAGGCAGGTGGTGATGGGGTGGGGCCGACGCACCTGGGCTGACCGTGGTGGTGGAGGGAAGGAGGATGGACGGGGGCTCTGGACAAGGACCCATGTCACAGCGAAGGAAACCTCAGTGGCCCTTACATGTATAAGTGAGTGAGCTCGTCCGTAGTATTGAGACCTCCCTGAAACGAGCCTGTTGTAATCTACTGGATGGACAACGATCGTAAGAAGACGATTGTTCTTATGGTGGGAATGTAAATTGGAATCACCTTTTTTGAGGGGAGGGCAATTTACAGACAGCCATCAACATTTAAGAGGCACATTTAAGATTTGTTTCAGCAAATCCAACTGCACGCGATGTGATGATGAAAAATCAGAGCTGCCAGAAGTCGTTTAATGCCGTGGTGCGCCTTTCACAGAGAGCACAGTGAACAGAACAGCAGACGTTGGCAATTGTGCATAAACGAACAAAGTGATTTCTTTACTCTGCCACGGTCAGGAGTCTTGAAATGTGTCCTGAGTCTTATGGCTCGGAAGTGACTTTTAGTGGGCACTGGGTCGTGGAAAGGCAGCTCTGACTTCTGAGAACAAATGTCCCTGGCAATCAGCCTTCAGCCCCACCCGGGCCAGGCCCTTCCCTGCGGGACTGTCCCGCCGTTAGCCTGGCCCCTGTGACTCAGCCCCGCCTCCCCCAGAGTTGCTGGAACATGCACGCCAGCCCCCAGGCCTCAGTGGCCGGGCTGCAGCTGGCCTTGGGCCAGACAGGTGGCTCTCGCGTGGACCGGGAGGTTGGACTCGCCCGTAAGATCCGAGATGGATGGGACATCCCACGCTCTTGGGGTAGCCCGGGCCTGAGTGCGGCACCTGATTTCCAGGCCCGTGCTGGGCAGGTCGTCTAACCTCCATCTGTCAATGGGGGATAACGAATGGCAGCCTGGGTCCTTCAGGGACTGGTTTTGAGGGTCATACTAGGCAGTGACTACATTTGAAAGAACAGGCAAAGCCGAGGCTTCTGGCTGCCCTGGCTGATTGGTGTCACACTCCTGTCCTCCTTACGACAAGGTTGTTTGCATGTTTTGCCCACCCACGCATGGACCCTGTGGGTTCTCAAGAGCCTGTGACCTCCGCACCGGGGACTTTCAGCTCATCTGCATTGGGTTTCTGCCACCACAGCCCAGATGAATGTACCTGTAGACCATTCTTGGAAGTGGAATGATGGTTTCTTAGGTGAGCGCCCTTAGGTCTTCCAGCTTTTTGGTTTTTCCCTGGGCTCCAGGAGTCCCAGCTGGCCTTTGCATGTGCCCCCTTCCCTCCCCAGTACTGGGGGGTGTGCAGTGTTGTGCAGGTTGCTTGCTGAAGGCTGTGAGCTCTTCAGCCTCGGGTGAGAAGGGCTCCTGCAAATCGGCTGCTTGTCCTCTGGGGCAGAGGGTGTTTTCCCGCACGGGTATCTTCGGCAGGAGGCTGTGCGCCCCAGCATCGCTCGTGCTCCAGGCAGGAATCTAGCTTGTGGGTGTCTGGGGGGAGCGTGGGTGGTGTGCTGAAGTTTGCAGGAACAAGTGGGGCTCCTGAAGCCAACTCTGCCACTTATGAGCTCCGTGACCTTGAGCAAGACCAGCGGCCTTTCTGAGCCTCTGTTTCTTCATCTGGAGAATGGGCGCATGAGAGCTGAGCAGCTTCCACTCGCCGCTCCACAGTGCTGAGTGAGGAGTAAATGCCAGAATTGCCCCTCGAGGGGCTCCAGGCTTACAGAGGCGCTCATGAATATCACAAATGTCACCCCTTACATTGGCACCCAGCTCTGCTCTCCTGCAAAAGTTGTTTTGAGTACCTGTTTTGAAGCATACACCAACTCAGTCTTTGTTACAACCGTGATGAAGATGCTGATGCCCAGAGAGGTTTGGTGACTTCGCCAAAGTCACACAGCTGGGACGCTGCAGGGTCTGGACCTGCTCTCACTCTGGCATCGTCCCAGGTGTTTGACACTGGTTGTCTCATTAATGGAATTTGGGGAGGTTGGATGTGTCCAGGAGGAGAAATCAGGATGATATCAGACTTATCTGGGAGACAGCTGAATTTTTACCCATTATATTGAATTACATGGAATTGCACACATGTGGCCTTTCTGACATAAAAGGTGTAAATTTCACATGACTCACTGCAGTTGTGTAGATGTGCGGTCAGCCCCCGTGAGTGACTCAGGGGGGCGTTACTAGGTTCTTATGGGATGGGGCAGTCTTGGCCACAGACAAGCACATTCCTGTGAGTCCCGGGAGCTGGCTCCCTCAGGCTGGGGGTCCGGCAGACTTCCTGAGTGCCATAACCCTTCCGTGGGACTCTGGAGGATGAGAAAGAGCCACATGGCCCTTAGTGAAAGGGCTGCTCCTGGGATGGCCACTAGCTGTGGTAGGAGTTGTGGTTTCCCTGGGAAGACCACAGGGTGGGCCGTGGGGCAGGAATAAGGCCAGATGAAAAGTGTCCCCTGTCAGAGCTTAGCCAAGGGAGGGCAAGGAGGGCTAGTGGGGTTGATGGCCTGGATCCTCTCCCATGACCAAGGACTCATTGGAATGAGTTTCCAGAGCCACAGCTTGGCCCCATGATTGGGTAGAAGAGGACACAGGGTAAGTGGCTTGGGGCTCTGGCAAACCGGGATGAGTCTGAGCAGGTGAGACAGACTAAGACCCAGAGACCCACCTGGAGAGAAGAGGATGCGGAAGACCTGCTTGCTGCTGGGGGTCATGTGTTTGAGGGTCCTGGGACAGAGATGGAAGACAAGGACAAAATATGTGTTCCCAGCCTAGCCCCACTGAAAAGGTTTCCAGGAAAAATCAACCATAGCTTTTTGCAGGAAAGACCTTTGAGCGGTAGGAGCCCAAGCCTGGCTCAGGTGACAAGGTGGGATGAGAAGGGGACCGAGTCGTCTCTCTTTGTTGTTGGAAGTGTAGCAGCTCCAAGCCCCCGTGTGAGCTGAAGGCCCTGGGAGCCACGGGGGACGGGGGCGCAGCCTCGGGTTTGGTGCCGGCAGCCCTGCGGGGCGGGGGGGTGGCGGGCTCTCATGGGGGGCACCGCGAGCAGCACCAGGGCTAGGGGGCTTAGCCGGCGACGGATGCTTGGTGGAGGTGGGGGCTGCGGGCTGGTATCTGAGCCCTTGCGATCCCCCTGGGCGATTCCCAGATGAGACCGAGAGCCTAGACTTTTGCATAGTGACTGCGGAAGAGCCGCTAAATGGTGTGTTGCTGGCAGTGTTTCTTCCTGGCCTAGCACAGCTCCTGGACAGTGTAAGTAGGACACAGGGTAGGACAGTGCCTACAGGGGACATGCTGTGACCGTCCCACCCACTTCCTGGGGACGGAGAGGGAGACCTGAGAGATGAGGGGCTGAAGGATTCACACGTCACACTCGAGCCTGGGCCGGGTCACTCTTTAATGTCATCTCGGGAGGGAGCTGAACCCAAAAGGCAGTTACTTTTGGGTGGGGTTCACCACCTTTCCCATGAAGAGGGGGCTCTTGGTGTTTCTATCATAGATGATGATGAGGAAGGGGCTGTTGAAGTCAATACTCGGGGGCATCGACATGGGGATGGCTTCCGTAAACACGGCCCCGGCAGCTTCTGTCCCTTTCTCGTCGATGGTCAGCACAGCTTTATGCAGCCCCTGCAGGGAGAGAGAACAGGGGCCTGTGCTGAGCGGAGCTGTCCCCTCCCCCAGCCTGGGAGCAAGGCCAGAGGAGGGGAGCAGGGGCCCAGGGAGGGGCTCACTCAGGCCTTCCTCCACCCAGCCTGTCTTTCCCCACCCCTGGCCTCCCTCGCTACAGACAACACACAGGCCTTCAGCACCTTCTCCAGCCCTTGCCTGACTCCACCGGTGGACCCTACTTTCACCAACCTTCTCAGCCTCCCCAGGAAGCCGCCCACAACCCCAGCAGGGAGACTTCCCCGTGATTCGTCTTCCTTGGCCCCTGTCTTGTTTCCAGTATCAGATGTCAAGTGCCCGGGGGCCCAGGACGTTGACGGGGACCTTCCCTGTGCCTGGTCCACGCCAGGCACTCAGTTCCCAGCCAGCCATTGAGCTGCAGTGGTGTCTTTGGTCACCTTCCACTCTCCTGAATAAATGTCATCTTTAGACAAAATCACTTGTTAACTCAGACTCTGTGATTGGCCAGTAGCTCCTGGGTCCCAGACGCAGGGGACAAAAGTTCTTTGAAATCCCTGAGCCCAAGCCTGTCTTGGTAAATATGGGTCCATCGAGGCCCAAAGAAGGGAAGGCCCTGGCCAAAGATGACCCAGAGGGTCAGTGCCACCAGCATCCAGGAAGTCCCTAGCATGGCAGAAGCCCGTGAGACCCCTCCTCCACTGTCACCTGCACACATTCCAGTCCCAGTAGATTCAGTGGCACTCCTCAGGGACCTCGGTCCGCAGGTACGTCTGTGTCCCTTTGTCCCTTCCCCAGACCACCTCTGAGCTATGGTCCCGTACATGCTGTGACACCTTCTGACCCACAGACGCCAGGGACAACTCACCTTGGACAGCTTCAGGGGCCCTTGCTCCGTGATCCCTGAGAGCTCAGCCTCGTTGCTGAAGACCTTGGTGATGCCCATTTTGCTCAGGATGGTTTTCAGATCGTAGGTTCCAGAGATGGACAGTTTGGGCAAACGTAAACTGGCAGACCTGTCATGACAGGAAACAAGGGGGTTTCACACATGGAGTGTCTCATTTCTGGCTGTTTCTCCCTCCCACAGGAGGACTGGAGGTGTGCATGGGTTTATTCTATTTCTCGTTCCTCCAGCCCCCGGGGCCAAAGAATGTAGAGTCACAGGGATGAGCTTGTCCTGCAAAGTCTCAGGGGCTGCCTCCTGCCTCCTCTGAGCAGCCCTCTGGGCACTCCACTGGGGAGCACTTAGCACACTGCCCTGCAGGGTCAGGTCCCCCCAGATGGGGACTTCTCCAGGGCCTGCATCAAGGGTCTGCCAGAGTGAGCTGATGGGCATGGAGGCTTCCCATGAGCGGCTCTGGGTTCTACCCCACCTTGTCTCCTTCTTCAGCCTCTGGTGCAGGGAACACAGGGGTGAGGTCCGTGGGGCCGGGGCGGGGGGCAGGGAAGAGGTCTTAAAACTGCTATTTTAATTTTAACCTTATGCTCTTTTCTATTCTTATATTTATTTATGTATGTATATGTGTATTATATCATCTTCTGGATATTAATTTTATTTCTTAATTCTAATTTTAATGTATTTGATTATTTTTCTATATTCTTACTGCATGCATTTATAAAAGTATGCGTATTTTGGAGTGGACCCGATAAACTAGTTCCTGAGGCCTTGGGCATCGTATGACTACCCAGTGATGCACGAATCTGGGCTGCATGCTCACATATCACTTCACTTGGGGACCTCACCAAACCGCATTGGTCTAGTGACAGAGGAACCCAAACCCACCTGGGCCTGTGCTTTTCTGGTCCCCAGGCGAGCTCTCCCCTTCTAGCCCTGACTGTCCCTCCTCTAAGTCCACATCCACTGTTTCCCTTTCCAGAAGCCCATGTCTCCTTTCTCGGTTCTCCAGGGCTCATGCTGGCGTTGCTCACCCTGCTCCGGGTGCTGGCACAGGGAAGCGGCAGTGTCCGGGGAGGGGGGAGTCCCCAAGGACACAGGGCTTTGGTCTCCTCCCCGTGGGCACTGTCCCTCTCCCAGAGCCCGGCCGGTGCGGTGGGAGTGACATGAGCCTGTGTCCGGGACATCGGGTCATGCGCAGTTGTGCGATCCATGGGATGTGGGTCCACCCTCCCTCCCGGTGGCTGGTCCCGACGAGGCAGCGCCCGGGCTGTTCTCTGCTTTGGGAATCACCTGGTGTGTCTGTTTTCCAGGAACTTGGCCAGGAGTTCCTTGGTCAGCATGTCCTCCAACTGCTGCATCTTGCCCTGGTCGGGGAGGATGAAGATGGCAATGGCGTTGCCCACGTAGTCCATGAGCAGCACCCAGCTGGACAGCTTGTCACAGTGATAGATGTCGAACATGCCCAGGCGGCTCATCATGGGCACCTGGACGGTCGTGTGCTCATCCACGTGGAAGTCCTCCACTGTGGTATGCTCCTCCTGGAAGGGCTTCTCCCATTTGCCTGGAGAGAAGGAAGGTGGCCTCAGTCAGAGGTGGGAGAAGGTTGGGATAATGCGGGGGGGGGGGGGGATAAAAAAGCCCTGCACCTCCTCGCTGAGATCCTCCTCTTTGAACCTGTTTCACCAGCTGTAAAATGGGGCTGCTGTGAAATCTACTGAAAGGACTTTTGTGAGAACAATGCAAGACCTGAGTAGGATCCAGAATGTCTATCTTATGGAGGCTAAGGGATGCCAAGCTGGATGTGCAGAGTGAGGATTTTTACTTGTATTTCATGCTTACTTATTTGAGGGTGGCTTGGGAGATTCTAAAGGAAAATGATTGACATCAGTCCTACTCGGCACCTCCTTGTCCGAGTCTCCCTGCCCCTTGTTAGCGGGCGGTTCTTATCATTCAGGGAATCACTCTCCCTCCGACTCCAAAGCTTTCCTTGGATCACCGTGCAGAATGCAGATGCCTGGGTAGCTCCTCCCCACCCCCCCACCCCCACGCCAAGACAGCGGCCCTGTCCGGGCAAGTCAGAGTGGGGGGGGGTGTGCCCTGGGGGCCCCTGCGCCCAACTCTCCCATTGGACAGCAGAGCTGGGACCTAAGACGTGCTGACTCTGGCCCAGGGCTCTCCATTGCACTGTTGCCTCCAGAATGAGGAGCTGGTGCAGTGAAGGAGGCCACCCTGGCCTCACTCTTACCTCCCCCACCAGGCCATCTCCATGGGCTATTCCACTACCTTAGAGTGCCCTCTGCGGCCCACAGGCCCCCCACATTGCCATCCTCAGGGAGGAGGCCAGGTTGAGATTCAAGTTCAGTTGAGCACCTGTTACATGAGCCTGTGGTTCCGTGTTCTTTGTAACTTGTTCAGTCCTCACAGAAACCTGACAACAAGGGTATTACTATGTTCCCGTCACAGAGGGGAAACCTCAAAGTGGAACGATGACCTGCCCACAGTCAAACAGCTAATAATCGGTAAGGGAAGGATTCCAACCCTGGTGCTTCTGACTCCAAAGGTGTCCCTGCTTCCACTGCACTGGAGTTATCAGAAATTGTGTTCCAAGAAACCCCAGTCCCTTCATACACTCTGCTAAAACTGTCTATTTTACCTCCCTCCCTGGTAGGGATCGACAAGGCACACTAGGACATTGAAGGCTCTGAGAAGTCCTGCAGAGAAGATGATGATTTGACTGTCCCACCCATCATTGCCTGACCTTAGTTGATCGCGGAAAGTATGACAGTGGTAGTGTGTGGGAAACCAAATAACACATGTGGAGACTCACTGCCCACTTATTCTGCACCGCTATGGAAAGTTTAACAACTGCATGTTTGAGAATATTTTTGGATGTGTTTGTGGGAAACAGCTCAGGCTGGTGTTGCAACCTTACCTTTAAAGAAAATGTAATTCACCAGAGCGAAAACTGTGTCTTTGTCAAGATCTTGGACCAAATTCACAATTTTCCCTTGGGTTCCCTTCTCTACATAATCATTGATCTGTTTCTTGGCCGCTTCAGTGTCCCCGAAGTTGATAGAGAAGGCTTCTGAGTGGTACAGGTTCTTGACATCCTCCAAAAACTTATTCAGTAGCTTCATGCCCTCAGTAATGAAGAGACCATTGCCAGTGGTCAGCTGCAGCTGGTTGTCTGGGTGGTTGAGGGTGCGGAGGAGTTCCTGGAAGGCTTGGTGGACCTCACTCTCTGCTCTCTCAGTGAGGTTGAAACCGAGGCCCTTCATGATCTGGCCGTGAGTGTCACCCTTAGCCCCCAGAGAGAGCATCGCAAAGGCTGTAGTGATGCCCACGGGGGAGAAGAAGATGTTGGTGGTGTTGGACTCGTGAGCCACCTGGCGGTACATGCTGAAGGCGAAGTCAGCCAGGTTCAGGGCGATCTTGTGGCAGGCTGGCTCCCGGTGGTGCTCGTGATTGTGCTGGGATGCATTTGTGTCCTGGACAGCGTCTCCCTGGAGACCCTGAGCCAGGGAGCGGGGGGCCAGGCAGCACAGACCTGCCAGCAGGAGGAGGCCCCAGGTGATGGAGGATGGCATTGTCCTGCAAGAGAGAGAGGAGGGGCACCACGCCCGAGTCAGGCCACACGGTGAGTCCCCCGGCCACTGACTGACCCCAGGTGGAGCATCCGGAGTTTACCCGGCGCTGGGCCAAGCACTCTCCTACGTCCTCATCACGCAAGGACAGGACAGTAGCAGAGACTTTACAGGGCTCACCGTGTGCCGAGCCCCATTCTAGGCACTTGGCTGTCTCAGCTCATGGTCCTCTTTGATGACCCGTGACCTAGGGCACAGGGCCATTGCCCATTCACAGAGGAGGAGACCGAAGGCCAGAGGGGTTAAAGCCACCTGCCCAAGGCCACAGAGCAGGAAAGTAGCAGGAGCAGAATCACAGACCCGGGCCGCCTGGGTGGGAGTCCCTGCTCTTGACGGCTGCCCTACCCCCTGCAGTGGCCCTGGGCGCAGGGGTCAGCCCCTGTCTCCCATAAGGGGCAACTGAGGCACAGGAAGCACAATGTATGGGTGCACGACTACCCAGGGATCGGGCCAGGTCAGGCTCAGCTATGACTGGATGTGGAATGGGAACATTTCCACTAGCTCCTTTTATTTAATGGACATGAAGCTGCTGCCCAGAGAGGGTAAGATTCTGCCCAGTGACACACAGCCAGAATGCATGGAGCTGCAGGGCTGTCCCCACTCACCAGTCATGGTGAACCTCAGCCCCCAGCCGCTCTGCTTGAGCCGAAGGGCAGCCCCACATGCATCTGTGGCCTCAGCCACACGAATGGGCTGCGGTCCCTGCGGTCAGGTTACCTGCCCATCCTCATCACCACCTCTGCCCTGGCTCTGGGCCTGGCAGAGATGCGGGCTGTAGAGATACTGATTTCTCCAGTAAGTTGGGGGTTGTGTACTTGTGTGTGGGGTGGGGTGTAGGAGTTAAAAAAACATCTCTTTTTCAGACAGCCCTGAGTTCTAATGTGAGCTCTGTCACTGCCAACCATCTGACCCAGGACAGGCCACTTGGTCTCCCTGGTTCTCATTCTACCTCATATAGAAAGTGAGGGTGTTGGGAGAATTTTGTGAAATAAGTCCATGCATCAGACCTCACACTGACAGGCTCTAGAACCTGCTAGGGGTTGCAAATCAGAAGCCTTCGGAGGGCAGGCAGGGGAGGGACATGTGTTCCGTGGCTCCCAGATGTGCCCCCGCCTCAGGGCCACCAGTCTGCACCACCTGAGTACAACCTGCTCCCCTAACAGATGGGGAAACTGAGGTCCAAGCAGAGGAGAGTGTACCTGCAGCTGCACGGCTAGCTATTTCTCATGGAACTAAACTCATCATTTTAGTAAAACACAAAGACAAAGGAATCCTTGAATTTGGAATTTGAAAACCTGGGGGGAAGAAGCTGGAAATGAGGAAGGCTATCGTCGCAGGCTTTTTATAAAAGTTTCTTTCGAATCAAACAACAAAATGAAGCACAGCACTGGTCTCTCTTCGCCACCCTTTCTCTGGCCTTCGTGCCTCTAAGTAATCCAAACCTGATGGACCGCACGCTACGTGATACGTAGCCCCGAGGGACCCTCACACTGGGCTTGGGCCTCCTGTCGGCTTCCTTTTGTCTCTCAAGTAATCTTTCCAACTTCAGGGACCCCAGACTTCTGCTTTCTCCATGCCCTTTTATCAAAGGCCGCACCCTGCATCCCCCCAAACCTAATGCTGGGGAAGGCAACGGGAGTGGGTAAGGTAGATAGTGAAGCACCCAGAGGTGTATAGACAGACCAAGCTTTAAACCAAAAGAATGAAGACGTCACGGTGACATTCCCGGCGTCCAGGGCTGGTGGGAGCAGTGTGCAGGTGGGGGCACAGGAAGTGAGCCCTCTCTTTACCTGGTTGGATTCTATTCCACCCATGAGCACAAAAGGAATGATCAGGGGTGACCCAGGGAGGTCCAGGAAAGCCACTGGGGCATCAACGACCTGCTAAACCCTGACACTGAATAAGCCCACGTGTGACCCAGCCCTGCCGAGTTTGGGCAAGTAGCCCCGGGAAGGTGACCTCACTCTTTTGAGCCATGGCTTCCTGTCTGTGGGGAAAAGAATCCCTCACCAGGCAGATGTGAGGGACGAACAAGGCGGTGGGTGGGCGGGCGGGCACCTGCCAGGTGTGGAAGCTCTCCCCGTACCTGCGCGCAGGTAGGGTGCACGTGTAAAAACCGGCAGATTTCTTCCTGGCCAGTTGCCACATTGCCCAGGACCAGAGACGTGGCCCCTGCTAGGCCAGGAACTACCTCTGAGTTTGGAGAATTTTAAATTCAATTCTCCGAGTATTTATGTATTGCCTCCTAGCTGCCAAAGCCCGTGCCGAACGAACACCAGCACCAGCATCACCATCCCGGTGGTCACACCCAGTAAGCAGCAGGTGTTTTATGCTCACTGTCTCATCTAATGTCCCCTCAACGCTTACCCTGTGGAGCGGGAATGATTATTAGCCCCATTTTATAGGTGGAGAAATTGAGGCCTCCAGAGGTTGAGCCACTTACTGAAAACCACAGACCTGGTTGCTTATGAATCTGGGATTTAATGCTGGGCATTTTGATTCTAGGACTTGACATTCAATCCTTCTCTGTTTACAAAGCTAAAGCCAGAGACCTTGCAACAGAAAATGCTTGGATGTGGTCGGGCTAAATGAAGAGGGCATCGCATGTGGCTCTGGCCAGTGGCTCTGAGGCCACGATGCCTGAGTTCAATTCCATAGCAGCTGTGTGACCTTGGACAGGTTAATTAACCTCTCTGAAACTCCGTTTCCTGGAGATGACAAGGGTGCACTTCCTCACAGAACTGTTGTGCCAGTTAAATATGTACAAAGTGCCAAGAAATGCTTGACACAAAGTCAGCTGTCAGGGAGGCTTAGCTGTTATCGATATAGTTACGGATCTTTCGGAGCACTGCATAGGAGTCTGGTGGCCTTGGCCTTGGTCATCTTTGTAGCCCCCATCTCCAAGAACTGATGACAGAAAAATTATATCCTTCCCATGCTCCAGAGATCAAGGCTGGGGGGCCAGGGTGGGGTGAGAGGAAAGAGGGCAAAGGTTGTCTACAGTTTGTCCAAGAGGACAGAGAGGTTGAGCAGTGGCCCAGGGTCACCCCGCATCAAAGAGGCCTCAAGGCCACCTGGGTTTCTCCCATTCCCCAGCTGGGTCCTAAGACCCAAGAAAATTATGTTGGTGGGAGGAAGAGGTTTGGGAGGGTGAGTTCTGGAGCTAGGTGGCCCCAGTTGGAATCCTGGATAGTGTGTAATTTGGGGCAAGTTATGAGCTTCCCCGTTCCTGATTTCCTTATCTGTAAAATGGGAATCATCTCAGTAACCACCCCAGAAGGTTGTCCTAAGGCTCAAATGGCCGACCGCATGTAAGGAGCTCAGCAGCCCGCTGGCTAGAGCGAGGGCTCAGGAGCACAGCTGAAAGCCCGAGCCGGGGCCCCCTCCACGGTTTCCCATCTTCCATCTCTGTGTGCATGAGGGTGCACAGAGACCCACCGCGCACAGGGGGTCCAGCATGGTTCTGTTCTGGGCGTTTCTGCAGAGGATGGAGAGCCCATGAGTGGCTGGAACTCTGCGCTCTGGTCCCGCCTGGCTTCCCCACAAGGTCTCTATGGGAGCCTGGGCTCCCCACGGTCCCTCTCTGGGCCTTACCTTTCTCACCCGCAGAAGGGGAAGCCCGGGGAAGGTAGTGAGGCCGGCAGGGACAACAAACAGGAGGGACACAGGAGCTGTGCCCACAGAGGTGTGCTCCTTCCTGGGGTCTCCACTTCCCCATGGCTCCCCGAGGGCCAGTGTATCCCCGGGGCAGGCTTGGGAGCGGAGAGGGACCTCCGGGGCTGCTGTTGCCATGACGACAGGGGCTCCAGCCCCAGCCTGTTCCATCCTCCCTGCATCCCCAGGGCCTGCTCGGCGGCATGGGGACCTCCGGGGAATCTCCCCAGCGGACGGCATACTTACAGTTACTGTCCCAGGCCGGGGCCGGTGACCAAGGCTGAGGAGACAGGGCCTTGTCTCTAGTGTCTATTTAAGCCGTGGACCCACAGGGATGACGGGGGAGGTTGCTGGTGAATATTAACTAAGGTCACCCCAGTTATCGGAGGAGCAAACAGGGACTAAGTCCAGAGGCCACTGCTGAACTGTCCACCCACGCCACCCGTGCGTGCCCTGCCCAGGAAGCCCACGGCCCTCTGTCCCGTCTACCAAAGGCAGTCATTGTACCCAGCTCATAAACCGTGGCGTCCTGCATCCACGGAGAGGTGGCATGACTCAGGCACTCTTGGGGACAGCATTCCTTTGGGGGCCTGCCCTCCCACTGGGGAATTCTCACTGGCTGGCCCAGCGAGAGCTACCATTTACCCAGGCCCCTTGAGATGTCTCCCGCCAGAGATGCGCTGCTGCCTTGGGAGGAGGCGGGGAAGCGAAAAGCCCCTTTGGCAGAGGAGGAAGCAGAGGTCCAGGGTGGAGAGGCTGCTCATTCATAGTCACCAAGGTAGCCCCAGATACGAACTCTGTGGATTTTCCCGAGGAGGAATATGGGCCATGCCCGATGCTGACACAGCCACTTTGGGCCGGCCCGGGTGGCCCAGGGCACAGACCAGGGGTCAGATGGTAGATCTATAAAGCGGGGTTGCGCTCCCTCAGGCAAGCTGCTTCACCTCTCTGAACGGGGGGGGGGGGGGGGGGGGGGGGGGAGGGTTTGGAAGTCCCGCCCCCTAGCGCGGTTGTGCACAATAACTTCTGTAAAGTGCCTGGCACACAGTGGGCTCTTTATCTGGGTCTGCTCAGCCTGGCTCTCCGGGCTTTCTGGGCAGGACGAGGCTGAATTCTTGGCCAGCCTCAGCCTGCTACTGTTTCCACTGGGTGTGGCTCCCAGCAGAGGAATACGATCCACATACGCTTGAATTTTCCTGGGAATGTGGCCCTGTTCTGGAGCTACTGTAGATCCCCGGGGCACTGGCAGTGGGGGAGGTGGTGGTACAGGGTTGAGGTTGACTGGGCCTCCCCTGACTGTGATCTCTTTAAACACCAAAAGCAGACCACATCCCTCTCTGTGCGCTCTGACGGCTGCCTGGCACACGGCAGGCTCTCTGTGGCTATTTGATGGAGGGGCAGAGTGCATTTTTGTCCCTTCTCTCATTCCCCTGGTCCCAAATGTGGGACTGTGCCAGGTGAACGGCCCGCAGATTCCTCTGCTACACATAGGTTCAGACCTGAGAACCCAGCTCCCCTATTCAGTGACTGTGAGATCTCAGACAAGCTGTTTCACCTCCCCGTGCCTCAGTTTCCCCACCTGTAAAATGAGGATCACAACGGTACCCACCTCATTGGGCTGCTGAGTGGATTCAGTGCGGCAGTTCTGGGTCAGTCCAGAGCACGGTGCTGAGTGTGCACAGCGAGCCCTTTATGATGGGGCCCCACCTGTACCAATGGGTCTCCCTGGTGTCACTGCGGTGGGGGGGGGGAAGCTTCCAGAATGCCCCCCAGGCTTCTCTCCTTCAGTGCTCTCAGTGACCCTGGAAGGGGAGTTCATACCACCCTCCAGCCAGGAGCAGGAACGAGCTCAGAGAGGGGAGGATTCCCCACTCCCATCCCGATCCCCCAGTTCCACCATCTGGCTTCAGGCCCTTTCCCCTCAGCCGGCTGGATGGGCTTCTCCCCACCGGGGCTCTCCATCCCCTCACAGCTCAGAGAGGTGAGTGTTGACTGAGGTGAGGCCTGGCCTCCATACCTCCTGGGCATCTCTTCCTCGCCCCATGCCTCAGTTTCTCCATCTGTACAATGGCCTCCCTCCAAACCCAGCTGCCCCTCCCACCTCCCTGCAGTGGATGGGCAATGCCAAGTGCCCCACCTTCCAAGCTGTTGCCAAGCTTGGCTCCCTCAGCTGGTGGCCTCGGGGCTGGTGGGAAGGCACTTCCCTACGCCCCCTCTACCTCCAATCCTTAAGCTGTGGTGGCTTCCACACCTCCTGCGGCAGCCTGCCTTTCCCTCCTCCTTCTCCTCTGCTCTGGGACTCTGTATGCACCTGGGCAGTGCACGGTCTCTGCCAGCCTGGGAGTAGGGAGGCTCTGGGTGTCAGAGGCAGCAGGTCCAGGAGGGGCGGGGAACTGGGACAGGACGTGGCCTTACACAAAGCTGTGGGTAGCCAGGCGGGTGCAGCCGGCCCTCCCTGGCCCAGGCAGTCCTGCTTGTCATCTGCTGTTCTAGCTGTGTCCAGCCTGTGTGACCCCGACGAGTCACCCAGTCCCTCTGAGCTTCTGTAAAAGTGAGGGTCGCGCTGGGCTCAGGGCGTTCGTGGAGATAGCAGGTGTCACCCTCTTGGCCTAGGGCCTGGCACTGGCATTTTGGCAGCTTTCCAGGGCCCGCCATAGAGGGAAAGACTGAGCCACCTGAGAAATGCCCAGCTGGAGCCCCACGGAAGCTGGGAAGGGTCTGTGGGTATGGGAGAGGTGTGTGTCACAGACTTTGGCTGGGTACAAAAGGGATGCAAGACATCCCAGCAGGGACTGGGACATTTGGAGGGGAGCACGTGAGGGGCTCCGGGGCCCTGTCCCATCTGAGCCAATGTTCCATGCTCAGCCCTTCCTTATCTCCCGATCCTCATGCTCCGTGGCCCCTACTCCCCTGGGATTTCCTGTTGCGGAGAGCTCCTCTGGACACATATCTTAGGAAGAAGGGGTGGGATGATCTGGGAAACCGAGCAAGGACAGAATCCTGGTTGGCGGTGGGGGAGGGCACCTAGGGACCATTCTCGGTGACAGTGTTCCTAGAACCAGGAGCCATGGTGGAGAATGTCTTGTCCACTCAGTTACTTCTGGAATTGTTGATAGTAGCCTCTGGGCTGATTCCCTGGGCGCGAATGCGTCCTAGGAAGATGCTGTGGGCTGGTTTAAATAAGAAGCTTCTGGGGACACCCTACCCCTCCTGGGGCCCTGGGCCAAGCAGATCAGGCTGGTCAGGAGGGCGGAGATACACTTCAGAGGCCCCACAGCCACAGAGCGTGGGGACCAGACTGTTTGCACTGCCCCATGCAACACACAGGTGCACCAGGCTCTCAGGGCACACTCCCACTCGGGTCCCCCCGTGCTCACTGTGGGGTCCCTCCCCCAGAGGCACTGGCTTCCTTCTTCATTGTAGGGCCGTGGTGAAGGCATGGGCTCAGGAGCCAAACATCTGGTTCAAGCCTGAACTCCACCCCTGTCCTTTGTGAGAGCTTCACCACTGACCCTCCCAGTGCCTCAGTTCCCTCATCCGTAATATGCAGGACAAGATATATCGCTTGTACCAGGATTGGGAAGAGCGCATGAGATGATTTCATGTAAGACTCGAGGCAGCCTCGGCCCAGGTGGGCCCTAAGTCGATGCCGATTACCATGGGATATTTGGGGATGTGTCTTGGGCCCGGGAGCCCGTTCAGATGCTTTGGGGTCTGAGCGGGAGAAAGATGGGGGGAATGGTGCTCTTTGTCCAGGCACACCTCTTTGCATTCAAGCTTCTGCTGATCCCAAAACGCCTCACTCCCCTCTGCTGGGCTCTGCTCTCATTTTGCTTCCTGGAGGCACAGGGTTAGGAACAGAGGACCAAGTTGGGTGTGGGGTGGTTTGTAGCCCCGTCAACTTGGTGGCTGATCTCAGAGCCTTGGTTTCCTCATCTGTGAAATGGGGATAATAAGAGTCTTTCTCATTATAGTTGTTGTGAGGCTCGAACGAGTGGATGCTTGTGGAGTGTTCTACCCCAGGCCTGCTCCGTGTCTGCCTTGTCATAGCCTGTACACGTTAGGAGGGTTAGTCGGATGCTCCCGGGCTGCCCTCCCAGGATGTGAATTAAGTTTGCACTGTGAATTTGCCTCCTGTTGGCATCTTGCAAACCATCCAACTTGCAACAGCCAACCGGACCCTCTTCCTTCCTGTACGTGATCTCTGGGCCTGCTTCCTGTGTGTGGTTCAGGTCTTACTTTTTCTGGAAATGTTTGGCTTATGGTTTCTTGTTTTCACTTTTCATCTTTACTCAGAGGAAAAGAAGGCAGATCTATGTGTTGTAAGTGACAATGTTAATAGAAGGAATCAGGCATGCAACCTATAGCTTTATCCCCTACGTGTTAAAATTAATAAAACCATTATTTGTATTATCACTAACCTTTTCTACACTTAATTTATAGGCCATTATGTTCATTATGGCCTTTCAGCTTTTAGAGACTCAGCTTGTCCTATTTAAATACGGTGGTATTTCCTTTGGGATGGTCCAGTGACCGCATTTTGGCCAATGGGAGCCTCTCAAAGTTCTCTTTTCTCCTTTTAGCAATGCTTGTCAACCTTCAGAAAGCATGCACTTGTATTCGAGCAATGAGCCCCTGTTCCAGCTCCATCCTCATCTTCTCTTGCCTCTAGACATGGTGCCAGCAAAACCCTCCCTGGGAGAGGAAGGGAGCTGGCGTGGCAAGGGTCCTCCCAGGAACCGCAGTGAGCACCAGCTGTGCAGGACTTACCCCTGCATGGGGCCGAGGGAGACCCCGAAGGACTTTGGGACTTGTTTTTCAGAAATACGAGCCCTGAGCGGGTGGCTCAGATAAGGAGGGCATTAGGGATCTTTGAACTTGCCCAACTCCGACCTTGGGTTGAAATGGTTCGATTCACCTTGTTGTCTTCTTTCCTGTTGACTTTCAGCATTTCTGTTTGCTCGGTCTTAACAAGTCTTTTGCAGCTCTCCTTTGGTGATACAAACCCCCAAACTGACTCCAGCGTGGGGCCTGTCACCACGTGCATTGTGGCCGATGCTTCTCAAGTGCTTCCTATCTGCTGGGCTCTGTTTGAATCCCGTGCAGTGGGTAGCATTAATATCCCCTTAGTACAGATAAGGAAACTGAGGCACAGAGAATCACCTGGATGCTGACAGTGTGGCCAGTCCACCTCCTTCTCCCGGGCCCATCCCTCCCTTCCTTCCTCTATCTGTAGTCATCATATGGGGTCATCTTCCTTAATTCTCCCCATCTATTAATGGATCTATCATCTGCTCATTCACTCACTAAACGTCCTGTATTGACCGCCTCCTGGCTCAGAGTTTGCAAAGGTGGAAGGTGTGCTCCCCACTGTCCAGAAACTTGCACCCTGGTGGGGGCTGAGCCTGGGGACCACAGAGCCCCTTTCGGATAAGGCAGAGGGGTAGAGAGGAGGGCTGGGTTCAGGAGATAAGCAGAAAGCAGGAGCCACAGACGAGGGTTGACACTGGGGGTAAGCGCCAGGAAGGCGCTCCTGATTTTCTCTTCAGTTCTCTTTCTGGCAACTGCATCACCTCCCTAGATGTAGTCTCCCCATCCCCCAGTGACAGGAAGGACCAAAGACTCCCAGGGCAGGTCCACAGCCAGCAGGCAGGACCCTGGGACACGGCGCTTGATGGCAGCTTTCGTACCTGCCTCTCCCTCTGCCCCACTTCAGCCCCGGGGCTCAACTCCCCATCACCTGCCCCGGCAGCCCCTCCCCTGCCCGGGTACCAGTCAGGCAGCTGATACCCAGCGTCCCCAGACACCTGGCTTCTCCTGAAGTCCTCTTCTGTGGCGGCTGTTTAGGCTCCAGCATCCCTGACCTTGGAGCCATGAGGAAGTGCAATTCTCCTGGCCCACAGCTGTGTCCAAACCTCTCCTCCTCCTGCAATCAGGTAGTTGCCTCCCTGGACAGGCCCACCTTCTCCCGGCCTCATCCCTGACATCCGCAGGCTCATGGATCACATCCTACACCACGGGAGATGGGCAACAGGGGCTGGCCTGGTCCGTTCCGCATCACTCGACATGGCTGTGGATGGCCTTCCAAGCCCCTAGCCGCTTGCTTCCTGTCCATCTTACCTCCGGCGACCCTCTCTTTCACCCCTCCCGACCCTCATAGGACCCATGGCCATCCCTTGGACCTTGCTGTCGGGTCTGAGGCTTCTGTGTCAACTCTTTGTCTCCAGCTCCCCTCTTGCTTCACCCTGCTCACCTGTCCTCGGCCCTCATGGGCCTGCGGGTGTAGACACGTGGAGATGGTGAGGTGTGACCAGCTTAAACCTCATGGGGCATTGCGTCAGCCGCTCTCTTGTTAATACCTCTGCAGTAGATAGAATAACGTCTCCAGAGATGCCCACGTCCTAACCCCCAGGACCTGTGAGTGTGTCACTGTGAAAGCAATGTTGCCGATATGATGAAGGTCATGATCTCGAGAAGGGACATTATCCTGGATTTTCCAGGTAAGGGACCAGTGTAATTATGAGGGTCCTTATAAAAGAGGGGCAGGTGGGTCAGAGTCAGAGAAGGGGATGTGACAGCAGAAGGAGAGGTCGGGGTGGCGTGAGGAAGGGGTTTGTAACGCAGGAAAATTCCCTGAAATTCAGATTTCCCTGTCCATGTTTAATAGTTTATCAGAACACAATCACGCTGTTGGTTCACCCTCCACGGCTACTTTCCTGCGGTGGTGGCAGAATCGAATCGTGGTGACAGAAAGTGCGTGGCCTGCAAAGCCTAAAATTAGGCCTACATACTATCTGGTTTTTCCAGAACAAATTTGCTGATCCCTGCCTGAGACCACAGACCATACCAGCTCCGCTGGTCCCTCGCGGCCGTGCCTCTGAGGCTGCTGGCTTTTGTACAGGCTGCTCTGTCCTGGGAGGGAAGTGTGGCCAACTCAGTGTGTCTCTCCATATCCTGGGCCAGGATGGAGTCACTGAGGAGACTTCGTGCCCCACCCCCGCCCCCACAAACTGGCTGTGCTGGGGGACATCTCATTCCTTGCTGCTTCCAGAGCACACTTGGTGACATGTATCGTGAGAGCTGACAATTATTGAGCATGTCAGACACAGGTACTTTTGTTATCCCCATTTTACAGACGAGAAAACTGAGGCTCATAGAAGTCAAGCTGGTGAGTCCTAGGTCTCGGAGCTGGCGAGTGGCGGAGGGGAGATTGGAACCAGGCTATGTGACTGCAGGACAAGGGCTCAGCTCAGACACTGGAGTGTGGTTACCCGAGGGCGGGGCAGCCTGTTTTCCGACTCTGACTCTGCTGAGCGCAAAGCAGGAGCTCAAGGTTGCTGGATGAACTGAGGGAAAACGAACGAAGAAGCAGGAACGGAGTGTTTCGGGGCGCCTGGGTGGCTCAGTTGGTTAATCGTCTGCCTTTGGCTCAGGTCATGATCCCAGGGTCCTGGGATCGAGTCCTGGGTCGGGATTCCTGCTCAGTAGGGAGTCTGCTTCTCTCTCTCTCTTTCCCTCTGCCCTTCCCCATTGCTCCTTCTCTCTCTCTCAAATAAATAAAAAAGAAAAAAATAAAAAAAAGAAAAAAAGAAAAAAAAAAAAGAAAAAAAAAAAAAAGAAAAGAAACGGAGTGTTTCTTCTATCAGATGGTTAAGGCGTCTTGCCAGGGCGAGAGTATTGAAAACCCATAGAATGGTTCTTAACTCTAGGAAATAAACTGATGGTTGCTGGAGGGGAGGGGGGTGGGGGGAATGGGGTAACTGGGTGACAGGCATTAAGGAAGGCATGTGATGCAATTTGCACTGGGTGTTGCGCGCAACTGATGAATCACCGAACTCTACCTCAAGCTAATAATATGCTATATGTTCCTTAAATTGAATTTAAATGAGAAAGAATGCTATAAATAGGCACGGGGCATGCAGCTTCCTAGACTGAAAGCCAGTTGTTTGTCTATTTGAGTCGGAAGCCATCCTGTGGGGAAGGGAGGCCCCCACTATGGGGAGGCGGGGGGGACCGGGGCAGCGGGCTCACAGCCAGGACCTAGAGTGACGCTGTCCTGCTGCCCAAGCCTGCCCCTGCCCCCCAGCTGCTGCCCCCATCTGCTGCCTCCGTCTGCCCCACGAGGAAAGGGGAAGGGCTCACAGGAAGACAACAGAGCGAGGGCCGAGTCGTTAGATGGTGAAATAGCACCAATGGAGGGGGATTGCGTCATGTGCGCTGTGTCTCCTTCCCTGCTCCCGTGGCTGACTTGGCCTGGAGGTGCAGGGGCAGCTCCTTGGTCCCGCCGCCCAGGAGCTGACCCCGCCACCTCCCATCCCCAAATGCCCACAGCTGAATCTTGGCTCCCGGGGGCCAAGCCCTGTGTCCACAAACAGTTCTCTTTCCAGTAGCTCTGCAAAGAGCGTTTTATTATATCCACTCTGCAGGTGAGGCTCAGAGAGAATAAATAGGATGACTCCACGAAACCTGTCCTGAACCCTCCCTTCCCTCCCCCTCTCCACCTGCAATCACCAGACACGTACGATCACTGCCTCCCTATTCTCCTTTTTATGTGTTTACTTTTACTGAGGTGTTATTTACATGCAGTAAAACCATAAATCCTAAATGCATGGCTCGATACATGTTTATATTTGCATACATCTGTGTAACTGCCGCTCGATCAAGATACAGAGAACAAATCCATCAACCCGGGAAGCTCCCCACTCTGTCCGTCCTCCAATCTCCCATGGAAGGTCACTTCTCCTCAGACTTCTGTCTCCATGGTCAGTTTCGCCTCTTCTAGAAGGACATGGAGAGAGTGTGAGCGGACACTGTGTGCTTTTTTGGCGTCTGGCTTCTTCCACAACATGTTTGCGAAGTTCCTCCTGTCTCTGGCTGAGTACAGTTCCACCATAGGGGTGTACCACAATTACTTTCTGTTGACAGATGTCTGGGTGTCTGCAGCTTTGGCTATGATGAATAAAGCGTCTATAAGCACTCATGCACAAGGCTTTGTGTGCACATGTTTTCATTTGTCTTGGGTGGACTAACTAGTTACAGGGTAGTATATGCTCAGCTTTATTTTTTTTTTTATAAGATTTTATTTATTTACTTGAGAGAGAGAGAATGAGAGAGAAAGAACACATGAGAGGGGATAGGGTCAGAGGGCGAAGCAGACTCCCTGCCGAGCAGGGAGCCCAATGCGGGACTCGATCCAGGGACTCCAGGATCATGACCTGAGCCAAAGGCAGTCGCTTAACCAACTGAGCCACCCAGGCACCCCTATGCTCAGCTTTATAAGGAACGGCTTCTTCCTCTCCACCTTCCAGGCCCAATATCCTGGGAGGGCTTCCAGAACTGCAGTAGGGAAGCAGCTCAGACCCAGCTCTGCCTCCCTTGCTGAGAACCTGGGGCCGCTCGCTTCACCCACTGCATGGAATGGGGGTGATCACCTTGACCTCTCAGGGTTCCAGCGAGGATTTCAGGAGACACCGATCATGGAAGCCCAGGATCCATAAATATCACTCGGCTCGTGGTGGTGCGAGGCTTGTTTTCATAGTGGGCCAGTAGAAATGAAGTAATTCAATGAAATGGCCAGGAACAAAAAACAAACTTGCTCGGGAAATGTAGATAGAAATCAATGCGTTCCATTCCACTGAAACAGGTTCTCAGGGCCTCATATTCAACTTTCCACTTTGCAGAGCGTTGAGCAATTAAGATAAACAAAGCTCGGTCAACACTGCCTTCTGTGAAGAAGGTCTGTGCAGAGCAAACAATGGGGGCTGTGTGTTTTCTGGGCCTCCTTCTGCCCGCTTCCCTCTACCTTTGGCCTCTGTGGGGCTAAAAGGGAAGCAGGTAGGGAAGGCTCTGCAAGGTGACTTCACTCAGCTGCTGGAGGGCGTGTGGAGGGGATTAAGGGAGACGTGCCCTCCTCCCGTGGCTGGAGGGTGGGCTCACTCAGGGGGTTGAAAGCAAGTGTTTTTGCACGCACACACAGACACACACATTACCACCACCCCAGGAGACTCTGGGGCTCCCCTTTCTTGTACGCAGTCCCCTGGGAAAGATAATGGTCCTGATAGGGTCTGGGATGGTGTGGACTTTGGTAGGAAAGTCCGATGGGACTCCGGGACAGTCAGAACCAGCCTTGATTTACTGTGGACAAGTTACTTAAACCCTCATGGCCTCTCTGACCTTATCTGTAAGTGGAGATTCTGGTTCCAAGGTCTTAGGGTGGTTATTAGGGTCAAGTGAGTCAATTTTTCTATAAAAGATCGGCATACAGTGAACATTCAATATATGTTGATTCCCCTTTCTCTTCTTTCCCTCTTCTGTCTAGGTCCTTTGGTTTGTTTTGATCACAAAGAAGTAAGAGAACAGTGTCATTCAGAGTATCCTGTATCCAGTAAGAGATTACATATGTAGAAACTAAGGTATATGCATAGAAGCTTCTGGAAAGACACAAACCAGTGATTATTCTGGAACACATCCTTCCCAGCTGGAGTGACTTTTCCTTCCTTCTGTATCTTCCTGTGTGCTTATGTTTTCAAAACAAGAGTGGGTTGCGTTTATTGAAAAGAACATCTTTAATTCCTTTTAGCTTAACGACCACACAGAAAGATGCTGTATTTATATATATGACAGTTTCTGGGAGGGTCTTTTTTTTTTTTTTTTTTTAAAGTAACTTCCCCTGGATTTCTCTTTCCCTCTTGGGCTTTCCTCCACATGCCCTCGCCCCCAGACATTAGCTGATGAAGTGGAAAAGATTTCATGGTGAAGTCAGCGCAGGACTCAGATCTTTGTTGTTTACTAGCTGTGGGACCTTGTGAAGATGACTTAATCTCTCTGTGAGCCCAGCAATAAAATCGAGATTGTATCTACCTTACGGTGTTTGGGGGAAGGCTGAATGATAGGACTGTCTATGGTCCAAGCATATAGAAGCTTCTTAAGGAATGGAATGGTGGTTTTCCTCCCGAGCAATGCGTTAGGTCACTGTCTTCATGGAGATGGCCTCTGGCAACCCCATGGCAAGCCTGGGCAAGAGTCACTGCCTGCTGTCACCTTGTCTGTAGATGAGAAACCGAAACTCAGAGAATTTAAGTGACTTGCCCAGTTTGGCCCTGGAAAACCAGCAGTGTTTATTCCTGTATCTTCTTCCTTGTATATTACAACATGAACATTACGTACATTATGGCCGTGTCATATTTGGGCTTTGACTCTGGTGCTTGGACAGGTCTTGAGGTCTGTGTTTGTCAAATACTTGTCCTTGTTCGGTTTGTGCTATGTGTGTACTCTCTAATTGGAGATTGGAGGATAGGGGGATAGGACTCTCCGTGGCTGGGTTTCAAGATTTTCCTGTTAGCCTCATTAACAAGGAAAAACTCTGGAAAATCCAACTGTTTTGGCATCTTAAGAACATTTTCCCGATGCAAAACCGTCACCCACCAAGATGCATTGTTCAGATCTTTTGTCCTAATACTTAATTGTGGGTTGGTCATCTGGTCAACTGAACCGGGTGCAGCCATAACTCACAACTACTTGTGTAACTAATCATCCTAATGGGCTAATGCATCTCTATTAGAAAATTTTAAAAAATAGTAGCTCCAAATATGTTATTTATAAACTATATACATGTGCAACTGTCCCGATGCATTTTTTTGCCTTAATAAAACAAAGAAAAATAAACATTTTTAAAAGGAGACAAAAATTAATGAATTTTACAGTATTTTCTCCTGTACTCTAATAGACCCATTGGATCCATCCGGGTACCCCTGGATTAGTCAGGGAAGCCATGTAAGTTTGCAGAAGTCTATGGCATCGCTGGAAATCCATATGGATGTCAACATGAATGATATAAAATGTGAGTTTAATAAACTCTTTGCTCAACAATGCATGGACACAGCTTAAAGCCAGAGTGTATGGATGGACAAATCAATGGTAATATAGATTTGAGAGCCTAACTTTTTTCCCAGAAACTTGAGTTGGTCAGGACCCACCTCAGCCTGACCATAAGCTTCCCTTGCTATTGGTGGATCTAGCCATTTCTCAGTTTGGGCACAGAGCCCAACCTACCAGAACAGCTCTGGTACTTTCCCTTATTGGCCCTTTTGCCTGGAACATTCTCCCCCTTTGGGGTATTCTCATGGATGGTCCTGCATGGCATTCAGCTCATGCCTCAAATGGGCCTTCACAGAGAATGCTCTTTTGGTCACCTCATCTGAAATATCTGGCCTCCTATACACCATGACACAATGTCCTTGACCTTTGTTTTTCCTCATGACACTTGTCACTACCCGATACTATGTTGTATGTCTATATTTACATTATATATATTACCATTTATCTATTTGCTAATTTGTTTATGTCTGTCTCTCCCACTAGACTATGTGGGCCCAAACATTGTTTTGCCCATCCTACCCCCAGGTCCTGGAACAGTAACTGGTATACAGTAGGAGCTCAAAAAATATTTATTGCATGATCATATGAGTGGAATGGAATCATGCATAATTTGTTTTCGGTACCATCCTCTCCCCTTAAAACAGAGTTTAATAATTTTGGCAAAATCTAAGATCTGAACTCTGAAGACAGTCACAAACACTTAGAGCAGCTTTCTTGCCAAAGTGTAGTCTCCATGAGAGCAAGGACCATGTCTGGTTGTTCTATGCTGAGTCCTCAGCCAAGATCAGCAGCTGTTGCAACAACCTCTAAATCGCAGGGGCTTAGCACAACAGCATTAGGGGATCCTTCTCCATCTCGTAGCTATGGCTTCTGGAACACATGGCTTCCAAGGGTCAGGGCAAGAGAATTGGAGAGGACACACTGGTTCTTAATGGCACTGGCTTGGAAGCCACACATTTCACTCTGCTCACTGTCCGTTGGCCGCCATCCCATATGTGAGCCTCACCTAATTGCAAGGGAAGCTGGGAGATGAAGGGGAGCATGTAGGTTCTTGTGCGTGCTCATCCTCACAGCCATACCCAGCCTCTAGTACAGTGCCTGGCATACACGTCTATATATAACAGCCGTTGAATATTTATTAGATGAACATATTAAAATCTCTAAATTTCATGCATAAACTCTTCTGAAATTATGACTTGTTTTCTACCAAGTAGTTTTATATATTTTTTATATTGTAGGTTATTCTTTTTTATTTGAGGACAGTGGATGCATAACGTTACATTAGTTTCAGGTGTACAACTTAGTAATTTGACAAGTCTGTACGTTAGGGTATGTTCATCACAAATGTGGCTACCACCTTGCTGTTACGGTATCATTGACTACATGCCTTATGCTGTACCTTTTATTCCCATGACTTATTCATTCCATAACTGGAAGCCTGTGTCTCCCTCTCCCCTTCACCCATTTTGCCTATCCCCCCAACCCCCTTCCCTCTGGCAACCATCAGTTTGTTCTCTGTATTTATAGGTCTGATTTGCTTTTTGTTTGTTTATTCATTTTTTAAGATTCCACTTATGAGTGGAATCATATGGTATTTGTCTTTATCAGTCTGACTTATCCCACTTGGCATAATATCCTCTAGGTCCCCCCATGTTGTTGTAAATGGCAAGATCTCATTCTCTTTATGGCTGCATAATAGTCCAGTGCGTATACATACAACATTTTCCTTATCCATTCGTTTATTGATGGACACTTAGGTTGTTTCAATGTCTTGATTAATTGTAGATAATGCTTCAGTAAACATAGGGATTTGGTAATTCTTAAGGACTTTCAATTCTCCTGAGTGCAGGGCAATTTGGAAACAAGTCTCCTCGTATGATTTTCTAAGTCATGATTCCAGACTAATTATAAGTCCCTGCATGCCTGAACATAGGAATGAATAAAAAAAAAGTGCTCTTGGTATTTTTCCCCTGCAACTCCAAGTGTAGCATATTAAAAACCATCACATCCTGAAGGAACTACCTGTCAGTTAATCCCTAAGACTCTAACAGACTGGGTTTCCCAGCCCTGGGATTATGAGGTCTTTGATCTGAAGAAGTTGCTGAATGAATGCCTTCTCCACAAACTAAAATTTCTATGTTTTGCCCCAATTTCTTTCCTCTCTGCTTAAAATTGGGATTAGTAAGGGTCCTTGCAGGAAGCCAGTTTATATTCTTGACCATTTGTCTCCCACGCTGTGCAGTAAGGCTGATTAGTAGACCTCTCAGCATCTCTTTCCTGATGGATTTTCCCCTGGAGGCCAGGAGCACCACCTTGGTCATGTGATTTGCATGAACTTTTCGAAAATTATTTTACCCTCTTAAAGTGTACTGATGGGTTTTGTTACCTCAGTTGTGCATACGTGACCATTTGAAATATCCACTTACCCTTAATTTTAGGGGTTATCCTGTCCTTTAATAGTCTGTGAGACATTAGAGAAGGTTTCATATACTTAGTGTGCGAGAGCACACATATATCCACCCATACACACAAGTGAGTTTAGCACCTGACATTCTGAATGCCTTGGAAATCACAGCTACTCTGCCTTTGTAACCAGGGAAAATGGGCCTGCTTCCCAGTAGGGATGGTAGGGAAGTATGTGATGGAAGAAAGAGAACAGTGACATAGTGTTCTCCTCCTAATTTCCTTACATCTGGGTTTCATGTCGAGATGCTTAGCAATCACATTATGCTAAGTGAAACAAGCCAGATGGGGGAAGACAAATACTGTATGATCTCACTTATATGTGGAATCATAAAAGGTCAAACGCATAGATTGCTACCAGGGTCTGGGGGTGCAGGAAATGGGGAGAGGTCAGTCAAAGAGTATCAACTTCCAGTTACACGATGGCTAAGTTCTGGGCTGTAATGTACCACATGGTGGCTATAGTTAATGATACTGTATTGTATACTTGAAATTTGCTGGATTTGGGGCAGACACTTAACTGACTGAACCACCCAGGCACCCCGGATTTTATATTTTTAGATAAAATTCAACATTATTGTATCTGAAATTGAGCTATTTCAACTCTCCTGTGTGTGGGCTTATTAATTTTTTTTCTTAAAATATCTCAGGTACATCAGACTTGGGATTAGGTGACTTCTGTAAAAGTCACGTAGGATCTATTTTAACAACTCTCCAACTGAGCCTGGTGGCCATGCACCTGGACCAGAAGCAAGTGTTTAAGAATAACTAATATGGGCAATATGACTGGCCAGTTAAGTGAGGGCTGGCTCCAATGCCCAATTGTTGACTCCTGATTTGTACTGCAGTCTTTCGACCTTCACCTCCCTCCCTGACAACTGTTCTCCCTCCCTGTCTTCCCTATTTCTGTGAACAATGCTAGTGATATGCATCAGCTCACCCCTACACAGTTCTTATGAGCATGTCGTTACATGTTAACCATGGTCCAACTTGATTAAATAACCCTGTAAAAGAGATAGTTGATATTTCTCCATCAGTTTTCTCAATTATTTAAAAGTATCAGGTCGGGGACTGCAAACCAACATCCACAACTGGACATCAGCTTACAAGTTGGCCCTTCAGAAGTGATGGCCTTTGGCCAAATCTGTCTATAGGTACCAGCCACCCAGTTGTAGTTTGAACTGCGGGGGGAACATAACTCAGTTCTTAGACGTGCAGAGAAAAACACCATGCCTGGAACTGAGTTGCACTCATCAAAAAATAACCAAGACGGGTTTCTCAACACCAGTCAGCAAAATCTGTGTCTCAGACCCAAGTGAGGCTGCAGTGTTTGGATTCCAGCAACCAGGGACCCTAATCAATGACTCTGGATAGCAAGTGCCATGGAAGTAAATGTAAACAGTGGTTGACTCCAAGCCCTGCCTTGAGAAATGGCTGGAACTCCACGTATCCCAACTCAGTGCTGACCTTCTCTCTCAACAGGGCACTCTAGGTGCTTAGCACATTGTTCCTGGTAGCCATTACCCCCTGGCGAGACTTCATGCCTTTCTTCTTTGCTTTAATCCATAGCAATGCCTCTTTGATGTCCTCTCGCGCCCGGGTCAAATGTTAACTCCTCCATGTTTCCTCATCTAGAAGTGATCACACCAGTCTCTGAAATCCCAGAGCATCTCATTCCATGCTGTTTATGTGTAACCTGGGTTCAGGGACAAGATGTGGTACCAACCCCTGGCAGATTACCAACAGCAGTCCCACCTCTTCCAGTGTCTGGGTGGGGTCTTGGTAGGTTTGCCCTCAGCGTCCCTTGATGCCCACCCTTCTTCCCAAGATCGGTTCCCTATTTATCTGAGCAGGCTCACTTTCCGTGTGACAGGCCTCCAGTTACTGAGGGAACAATGGTCAGGAGAGGCCAGAGATTGAAACTGCTCCAACTTTTCAGCCATGTTGTCTGTGTTCCAGTGGGTACCTCTGCACTGAGCTCCCAACCACCCCGCCCATCATCCCACGGAGAGAACAGGGATCTCCTTGGTCTCATATCATAAAATACATTACCAGTACATATGGGGAAAAGGCAAACTCTGAAACCTGCTTATTCATCTTTGTGTATCCCAGGGCCCCTGATGCCAGGTTTGGCGGGAATATGTTGTGTTTGTTAACAGAGGGGAATGCTCAAGTAGAGAGACAATCACTGGTGGCAAAAGAGGGAGAGGAGAATCACCGGGACATTGTCTTTGAGTTGGTAAAGGAGATGGGTCTAGTACACAGGAGAGGTGTTGGCCTTTTCTTGTTGTTGTTGTTGCAGGCATGATGCTTCATCCATAGTACAAAGGGAAGGAAGAGTTTAAGGGCATACATGCAGGAAAGTGGAAAACTGTTGAGCTGGAATCTTCTAGAAGTTCTCTTTTGATTGTTTCAACTTTGTGCAACAAGAAGCAAAGTCATCAGCTGACAATAAGAATGGGGAGACGGTTTTGGAAGTCTTAGGAGAGGGAAGAAGGTATGGAATTGTCATGGGTAATGGGAAGGAATGGGTTAGGGAAGTATGGTGTGATGTCTGAGTAGCATTAAAGGCCCCTTGATGACAGATGACAGTGATTATAAGGTTCAAGTATGACCAGTCACTGTGGTCATGCATTTTCTCCATCGCCTTCAGCTGTATGGCTGCACATGGAGTAAATGAAGTGTGGGATTTAATCAGGGCTTGGTTTTGCAATAGGGCAAAGGGAGAACAGAATATATTAGTGGAGTGATTGTAACGACAGATCACAGTGTCATTGGTACAATATCCAGGGTGTGACCATGTGACCTTAAACAGGGTAGAAAGATACATCATAAAGTTCTGTTTGTGCAGATACTGAAATTTCTAAGAATTAAGAAAGGAGGAACATAGGAGAGAGGGACAATGAACTAGTAGCTAAAAATCTTCAAGAGAGGTGAACAAACAAATTAGATAAGTGTAATGTTATGAAGGAAACTAATAAGGGTCTAAGACAGACAATCAGGGTGTTTATGGGAACCCACTTCAGGTGGAGTGGTCAGGGAAATCATCTATGAAGATCAAGTCCAGTGGATACTTACAGGATAAAGACTGAGGCTGAAAACATGCCAGGCAAAGGAAACAACAGAAAGTATAAAGGCCCTGGGGCAGGACGGAGCTTATTCCAGGACCTACGGGGCAATGTGTGTGGCTGGAACATAACAGCGAGTGGGAATATGGTGGGAGATATTTGTTAGAAAGAGGAAAAGCAGAGGATACAGTACGCATTGTGAACTTCAAATTCCAATGTGATTTTTTTAAACTCACCAGCCAAGCCTAACCAAGCATTGGACCGTCTTTTTTTGTGGCAGGTGGTTCAGGGTTCAGCAACTTGTCTCCTCTGGAGAGGACATCTCAAAATGACCCAGACCACCGAATCCCCAGAAGCTCACTGGGGTGGCAGGCCTGGGAATGCCTCTGGTATGCATGGGTACTACTAAGGTGGCTGAGAGTCATGCTATTTCCTGCTCATCGGATGCAATGAGCCTAATATCATCAAGGCTGTGGACCAGTGTGATTATGTTTACAATAGTCCAGTCATGGTCCAACATCTATTTGACTTTTTTGCACAGGCCAGGCAGGTGAGGCACTGGGTCTGGAGTCAGAAAGCAAGGGTCCCAGTTCAACTCTGACACTAGTCCCGTGGGGATCCATAAGCAGGATGCTTCCCCACACTGGACCTCAGGGTAGAATTGGCTGTGGCTTCAGTGGTTACCTCCAACTTTGCCAACATGGAACAGCGTCCCCTGCTGGAAGGATGAGGGAAACAGAAAGTAAATCTTGCAGGAGCCTGGCTGCGCAAGGACCAAGATACCTGGATTTTAATAAGACAGAAAAAGTGCCTGCACCCATCCCTGGTCACTGTTTCCTGAATTCTGTCCTTTTCCAGGAGGGTCTTCTTTCCAGAGTCATCCTTTCCCTCCCCCCCCCCCCCCACCTCCAGTCCCCTGCACACCTCTAGGACTCTCCGCCTTCTCATGTCATGGGCTGTTCCCCGCAGAAGATCTGACCATGCGCCACACAGTAGAAAAGCTGCAAAGGCTGAAGACCCCACTGTGCCTGGTCCTGCGTCCCTGGTGGGTGAATGTCAGGCATTAGTGACAAGACAGGAGGAAGGTTTTGAGTAGTAGGTGTCTTCCCAAACCAAATCTTCGTAATTCCCACCAAAAAAAAAAAAAGGTTGACTGGTTCCTTTGCATTCATTTACTTAACCATTTGTGTATGGGATGGGTGGGAAGGTCAAGGACCCTAAAGAACATCTAATGGACAATATCTGGCCCTCTGTCCAGAGAAAGACGTGTATGTAAGTGCCCAGGACTAATCCAGATGCCAGCTCGGGTGTCTCTGTCCCTTGAAGGCTGGGGACAGCTGTCAAAATGAAGGTTTGAATTTTGTGAGATTAGCACCCATCCTCAGAATAAAAAACAGCTTTTAGGTTTGCTTATTCCTCTGGGCCCTTGGTTTCTTATCTTTTTGTCCTAGGAATTAATTTATCATCTATTTGATGCTTTTGAGAATTTTGTTCAAGACCAGGTTTTCTAGCTGTTATTAACAGCAGGGTGGATTCAGATAGACAAGCTGACCACTACCTAGCAAGAGACATTTATGCTATAGCTGTCTGTTCCCCACTGAGTGCGTTTCCCCTCAGTTACCAGCCGTGCGGAAGCAGGTGGCTCGCTCTTGTATTTCTCAGTCCCATCAGTGTAACCCTGCTCGTCCTGAAGCAAAGCTGGGCCCATCAATGTGTATGTGTGTGTGTTACTCCATGTAGGTTTTAAATAAACTTTTTATTTTTGAGTAGTTTTAGACTTACAGAAAAATTACAAAGGTGGAGTTCCTCTATACCCAGCTTCTCCTATCGCTAAATTCTTACAGGGGCGTGGTATATTTGCCAAGCTGAGAAACCTGTATTGTTATATCACTATTAACTCAATCCCAGTCTTTATTTAACCGTCCACAGGTTTAAAAAACAAAAACTAGCTACCAATATTTAAAAATCAAGAGATTTTTCATTTCTGTTTGGAAAATTAGAAGAACTGGCAACATGGGTGTATCCCATCTGACAACGACTGGCTGAGCCAAATTAATAATTGTAAGGATAGCTGTAACTATAGCAAACATTTATTGAGCACTTATTATGCACCAAGTACTCTTCCGAGTGATTTGTATATATTAACGCATTTCACCTCATTAGAAGTCTTCAGGTGATTCCTAGCGTCATGACTATTTTACAGAAGAGGGGCCAGAGGCACTGACGGGTTAGGGAGAATGCCCACGGTCACCCGGCTGGGCTGTGGGTGAGCAGGGGTACAGGGCAAACAGTCCCATGTTCCCTGCCACACCTGGGTACAGCCTCCCTGGCCCTTTTGAACTATTGTCCCCCATCTGACTCTTGCCTTCATTTACATTTCTTTCCAGGAAATGTCTGCTCTTTGGCAATTATCTCAGGCAGCCCTGCACAGTTTATAAAGCATGCTCACGTCAGTGCCCTCCTGGGTCCCCAGCAGTGAGGCGACTCTACCCCTGGGGCATCTCCCTCATGGCCGAGGGGCTGGGAAGGGGGGAGGGAATAGAGAGACTGGAATCATTGCTGTTATAGTTGGTGGGGTGCCCCAAATGTCCCACTCCGTCCACCTCGTTGGGGCTACGGATCACTTTTCTGCTGCAGATTGGCAAGCCTCTGAGCTGAAAGAATATTCAGAGGCATCTCGGGCCTCTTGCAAGAGCCTCCTGAGTCACCCCCACCCAAGGAAGGCCAGGCCTGCACACAGGAGCAGGGAGCTCACCTTCACCCCAAATCACCTCCGTTCTGCACAACTTGGCCACTGCCCACCGCCCAGAGATGCTTCTGACCCTACTGCCCTTCCACTGTTAGAGCCACACGGGTTACCTGGGATGTGCTGACACTGCCGAGGGAGAGTCACTCCAGCCCCTGGTCCCCACCCTGGCCATCATTCAGACCTCCTGAGCTCACGAGTGGCTCAGGAGAAAAGGAGCTTTCAGACGAATCTATTTGGATTCTTACTGACCTATTCTTTTTTTGTTTGTTTGTTTTTAAAGATTTTATTTATTTATTTGACAGAGAGAGACAGCCAGAGAGGGAACACAAGCAGGGGGAGTGGGAGAGGGAGAAGCAGGCTTCCCGCGGAGCAGAGAGCCCGACATGGGACTCGATCCCAGGACCCTGGGACCATGACCTGAGCCGAAAGCAGTTGCTCAACAACTGAGCCACCCAGGCGCCCTTACTGACCTATTCTTAAGCGGGGTGCAAGGCAGAGAATGATCCGTATCAGAGAGCAAAGAAGACACCCTGAGCTGAGTTTAAACTAAATGACTGATGAATTCCCGTTGCTCTGTTCTGGCTGTGTGTCTTTGTTATAAGAGAACCATGAACTGACCACTTATGGTAGTGTTTGTTCATAGCTCCCCTGTGAAGCAGCTAGAAGTGGCCAGTAAATAAGCTCATTTTCTCAAGGAGGATGCTGAGGTCCCCTCTGTCTCGGTGAGTGGTTTGGCTAAAGGGGAGGCTTGGTATTGAGACCACCACATACCCCCTCCCGGTGCAGCTGCCGGCTTTTTTCTGTGTATCTTTGGAAACTGCCCTTGGTCTCCTTCGAAGCAGCTCTGCAGGCTTATAAGCTCTTCCTTTTGGAGGCCATCTGTTCTGCCCGTTCTTCTAAGAATGTGTTCGCTTACAAATTCTATGCCCGTCTCTTCCAATCTAGGTTGCATGGAAGAATAGATTTGTAATTGGCAGCAGAAGATGGAAAAGTTCTGGAGAAAAGAATAGAAATTGTGCCGGGAACTGGAAGGGGTGTGCAGGACAACTGGGCCCACATAATTACAGCGTGTGGAGTGAGTCTAAGAGGGTGACTGCTGCATGATGGCCCGCCATGGGTTCCCAGCGGAAACTCAAGTCTTGGCTTAGCTCTCCATTACATGGCAGATGATGCAACGGGATGGCTCCACTGGCTTGTGAGAGGGAGAGACGCCACAGAATAATGAAGATGACCACAAACAAAGGCAGACTAAAAGAAAAAGACCCCATATAGCATGAGAAAGGTGGAGAGAAAGAGAAAATTGTGTCTCTCATTGTAAGCCAACTGTCTCCACCATGTTGGTCATCTTGACTCTGGTGATGACTTCTCTTGAGTAGCACATTTTAAATAAATGTTTAAAAGGTCTTTATTCCTCACCAGGAATGTGGAATGGCCAGAAATCATGTGCCTGCAAGCCTGGTCAGATTTGGTATCTATAACTTGATGCTTCAAGGTATTGAGGTCTTTGGCAAGAACAGATCGTTGAGGGCCCACCAAGGATTAATGATATAAGGTTGCTATGAATTGTTCTAGGTCTAAAAGAAAGAAACAGAAATGCTAGCTTGACACCTGCCTCATCCAGCAGAAGATGAACCATGGAGGCTGTGCCGAGAGCAATTTAGTTCTGCCAGGAGAATCCCTTCTTCCATGTTTGCTTGGGTGGACAGTGCTTGGCAGGCAATGTCCCCTGCCACTCCCCTGACAGATTTGTGTAGATGGGACAGGATCGATCTCGTTTTCCCACCCGTATTCTTCCTAGTGTCACTACATTCATCCTCCCCCTGTCTCCCCAGGGAAGACCTCTGTGTTCTCGAAGGGTATTTTCTTTAACTCTGTAATTCTGGGTTGAAAATTTTCTTTCAGCAGTGTTAGTGGTTCTGATGAGATGTTTGTGGGAATTGCGATGTATCACTTTGTTTCTGAGCATTTTCAAGATTTCCTCTCAAAAAAAAAATAGATTTTCTCTCCAAATTTTGGTTTTCAGCAGTTTCACTGTCATGTGCTTAGACATGATTTTTTATTCTTACTTATCCCATTTGAAGTTCATTGAGCTTCTTGAATCTGTAAATTCATGTCTTTGACAAAATTTTGCAAGTTTTGACCATTATATGTTTTTTGCTCTTCTCTCTCTCTCTCTCTCCTGCTTTTGGTACTCCAATTGCTGATATCTTAAACGTTTTGCTATAACAATCTGAATTCTGATCATTTTTTAATCTCTTTTATTTCTCTTCATCAGATTGGATACTTTCTACTGATATATGTTCAAGTTCACTGGCTTGTTTCTCTGTCATTCTAATCTGCTTTAAGTTCATCTGGTGAATTTTTATTTTTATTTTTGTGCAGTTTTTCAGTACTAAAATTGCCATGTGGTTATATTTTGCATTCTCGCTCACTGATCACTGCTGTTTGTCACTATGGATCACTTTGTGCCTTCTAGGATTTTTATAAATGACATTGTACATAGTGTACTTTTTTTTTTTTTTTTTTTTTTTTTTGGTCTGACTTCTTTCACTTAGCATCTGTGTATCTGCTTTGGTGAAATGTCTTGAAATATTTTTTGCTTGTTTTTTTAAATTGGGATTTTTTTTTTCCTTCTCATTTTTCAGTGTTGAGTGTTGTTATATGTTCAGGAATCAGATATGTGATTTGCAAATAATTTCTTCCAAACATTGTCTTGTCTTTTTAGTCTGTTAACAGTATCTTTTGAAGAAAGTTCTTAATTTTGATGAACTTTGATTGGATTGATTTATTCTTTTGTGGATTGTGCTTTCAGTGTCATAGCTAAGAAATTTTTGCCTAATCCAAGGTTACAAAGATTTTTTTATTTGTTTTCTCGTTGAAGTTGGTGGTTAAAGTTTTAGGTTTACTTCTACAAATAGACTTTGAGTTAATATTTGTATAAACTCTAAGATACAGATCAAAGGGTTTTGTTTTGCTTATTTGTTCTTGCTATCAAGTTGTTTCAGCACCATTAGTTGAAAAGAATATCCTTTGGTCCATTGAATTGCTGGTGCAACTTGTCAAAAATCAATTGAACATATATGTGGGTTTATTTCTATGCTTTCTGTTCTGTTCTTTTGATCTATTTATGTGTATTTATGCTCACTCCATATTGCTACTATAACTATGTGTTCTAGCTTCACACTGTAGCTTTATAAGTCTTGAAATCAGGTAGTGTAAATCCTCCAACTTTGTTCTTTTCTTTCCAAGTCATTTTATCTATTCAAGGTCCCATGCATTTCCATGTGGATTTTAGAATCAGCCTTTCAATTTATTCATTAAAGCATAGTGGGATATTTATTCCAATTGCATTGGATCTTAAATCTATTTGGGAGAATTGATATCTTAACAATATTGAGTCTTCTGATATATGTAATTCCTTCTGAGAAAAAAAGAAATAGTATGACATGAAAAGACAAAGTCTGAGTATGGGTTTTCCAGTGGCCTTGAGTATGTCACTTCCCCCACTCTGAGCCTCTGTCTGTCTCCTCTTCTGTAATTGAGGGGACAATATGCTCTGTGAGATCAAGCCAGATAATGATAGAGAAACTGACAGTGTTTCAGGGTAACATAGAGCTTTTCACACAGTGGATGTTATTGTTATGCACCTGGTGGGTTTGTCAAAATAAATGTCCAATATAGAGGGCATGGTGTTATTTGGATATCAGATTTTATTCTCTTTATCCTCGTCATTGTAATCACAATGACCATCACTGTCAGCCAGTGCTAAGCCTTCTAAGGGAGGTTCCATGTACTCACAGCCATCACTCTTGTTTGGTGATTACCCCAATCTGATGTCTATTAATTGGCATTCACAGCATCTCCTCTCTCATTTGAAGTGCTCACTGTTTTTCAAGTCTGATTCCCAAGTCTGACAATTTCCTTCTACCTGCTGCCAATTTTCAGGCTGGTTCTGTGGACTCTGGTTTCTGTCTTTCTGTCTCCTTCCCTGGTCATGTCTTTTTTTACCTGTCTGATGTGTTGTTTCCAGGAGCCACTTGCGCTAATCCCACACTTATTCTTTCTTCATCACCCTGGGTTCTGTGCCACTCACTGGACACTGGGACTAAGGGATCTTGGACCAAGGGTTCTGGCCACTACCTGTGACCAAGCCCCGGCCAGGTCCTAGCACCTGTCTCAGGCGTTCATGGATTCTTTCTCCTTGCTCACCTCAGCCTGCACCAGCTACAAATGTGAAACCAACCTGCTCCTGGCAGGGACTTTAAAAGATCTGGTAAAAACATTGTCATTTCTCTATCACTGCCTGGGCTTAGGTCTCAGATCCCAGATGTGTCAAAACCCAGCTCAAATTATTCTATTTACATTTAATGAATGCCTGCTATATTAGGGTTTACATTTACATTTTTATGTGCTTTCTAATTTTTCTATTTAATGGTCCTTTCACTCTCCTTTCTTGTCCTCTTTAGGACTGATATTTTTATTATTTTATTTTTCCTTGCTAAATTGGAAGATAAACACTTGACTACTCTGTCAGTGCTTGTCCTAAAACCTGCAGCATGAGTCCTTTGATTTATCAAGGTACAATACTAATTAGTACTTTGACCCTCCTCCTGAACAATACAAGGAACTTAGAACACCTTAATTTCACACACCTCCGTTCTAACATACAAGTTGTGGTTGTTGTGCATTTTCAATTCCATATAAATTATGCAATTATGTTATTATTGTTGTATGCATCCATACTTACTTAGGTAAGCCCACATGTTTGCTGGTTTGGGTTCTCCACTTCTTCCTGCATTTGACCTTCCTTGACCTTCCCTCTTACTTATTCTTTCTCTTAGTGAGTTTGCTGTTGGCAAATTCTCTCTGCTTCTCCTCCTCTGAAAACATTTGATTTCACTCTCATCCCAGAAGGATAGTTTTGCTGGTTGATAGAATTCTACTTTCTCGATCAGAACTTATTTTCCTTTCATCTTTTGTCTGTTCCCATTGCCCTTTGGTTTTCATCCTTGTCCTTGAAATGTTAGAGGTCGGTGTCCTCCCCCTTTGAAAACAATGTAACCACACCACCTGGGCTGCTTGAAAAATTAACTTTGTTTTTTATTGTCTGCAGTTCAAAAAGATGTGTGCTTGTGTTTAGATATTTCCTTTTTTAAAAAATTTGATTCTCCTTGGGATTTATTAAATATCTTAAATTTCACAAGAGATCTCTTTCATCAGTTCTGGAAAATTCTTAGCCATTATTAGAAAGTGCTTCTGTCCATTCTCTCTTTTCTGGCTTTCTGACTTCAGTTATGTGTATCTTAGTTTTCCTCATGACACTGTTTACGTCCATTGACACCTCTTTGTATTTTTATCCTTATCTCTCCATCCTGCACCTAGGGGAATTTCTTTTGACCTATTTTTCAGTTCACTTAATTTCCTCTCTTTTTTTCAGTGCTGTAAAATTATTTTAGTATCATCCCCCAAGACTGAACACAAGTAAAAAAGGTATAACATATCACCTCTTAAATTGCAAGTGAAAAACATCAAAATATAACAATGAAACTTTCTTTAAATAACCCTCTCGAGCAACTGGCTGAAGAACAGAGGATGAGCTGCTTTTATAAGAACACTTTGGTGGGAGGACTTAGGATGAATTAGATGAATTTGTGCTTAGGTGCCACGTCATAGGACATATTCCTCATATTCTAAAACTGGTTCTTTCACAGAAAATTTGCTTGTGACATATCACACAACCTCCAAATATCCAGAGAAAAATGCCTTCCTCCTGTCACAAGGACATGAGTTGCTCTCCAGCAGGTGGCAATACTTCTGCTTTTACAACATGATTCCCTATTGTGATCTGCAAGATGGTCTTTGGTACCCACTTTCTCCTTCATGGGGATTGTTCCCGAAAGCATTCCCCAATAAACTTCCTGTATGCAAATCTCTGAGTTGAGTCTCAGAGTGTTTGTTAGGACCCCAAACTGCAAGCATAAGTTGTGAACTGCACTGAGCTTCTATTTTTTACCTGTAAAGCAGAGATGATCATTGCAACTATGTCAGAAATTATTGCGGGGATTAAATGAGATAATACATGCAAAGTGCATGGGAGAGAGCCTGACACACTTAACACTCAAAGGAGTTTGTTATTAAGATTATTAATAAAATGGAGACATTATTATCTCCATTTTACACATGAGGAACCTGAGGGTCAGAACGTTCAAGTAACTGGCCAAAGTCACATAGTCAAGAGTGGAGCTGGCATTTAAGTGTTATGTATGTGTGCGGCAGTTATATATATGTAAATGCATATATATAAATGTTTATGGTTATATATGTGTATGTGAATATTCATATATGTATATATACATGTATATGAATATACATATATATGCATATGTGGGTTTTTTTACTTTTTTAAAAAAGATTTTATCTATTTATTTATTTTAGAGAGAGAGAGCAGAGGCGGCAGAGGGAGAGAGAGAGAGAGAGAATAAGCAGACTCTGCGCTGAATGTGGAACCCGACTCAGGGCTCAATCCCATGACCCTGAGATCATGACCTGAGCTGAAACCAAGAGTTGGATGCTTAACCAACTGAGCCACCCAGGCACCCCTGTTTTTTTTTTCCTGCTACTACTTTATGTTGCCTGTTGTTCTTTGGAGCCAACATAGAAGTTTATGTAGAAGTTTGATTAGAATAAACAGTTTGTGGAGGAAGTTTTCAAGGGCAGAGAGAAGTTTGTCTCTTGAGGCTTACGGGAAAGTGTGACAATCAGCTTCAAAGAGGTGGAAAGAAGGCCCAGATGTACAATAGATCCGTGATAAAGGGACTGAACTAAAAGGATGATAAAACATGGGACTGAAAGCAAAGTATTGTTTGGGACTACCATTCATACTGCAGAAATTGAAAAGCCGAAGCCATGTACATCTCAGAAATTTTGATGGTTTTCAGAGTTATTTTTAACTAATTGCCAAATTCCTAGAACTGTGCGGAAAGGCCATTAGAATTCGTGTTCTCTAGACAATTTGCACAATCCGCATGCAATTTTTTCTTTTTCTTTCTCCACTCCAGGGTAATGGAAATAATACTTCTTTTTGTAAAGGATTCTCCTGAGCATCGCCGGTTGAGAATAGAAGGAACATAAAATGAAAAGCAAAATGAGTAAGAAACCCTTGCTATTAGAGTTGGGAATCAACAGAAAGAAGCAGATGAGGAGACAGTATTTAAAACATCAATCATGCCAGCTCTCAACATCGACCCCTCTGAGTGCTATTCTCCCAAGACCCCTACCGTGGCCTGAAATCTCACCAGTGGTTTGGGGTAAAGTAAGATCCAAGAGAAAATCAGTGAAAGCCTCCTGGTCTTTTATCTCTCTCTGCGCTGTCAGAGATCCCACAGACCTCTTAAAGAAAGCAAAGCTTCACACTGATGGAACACAAGTTGGAGACACAATTAACTGTCCAGAGACGAGCCCTAGGGACAGGAGAGCCTGGGCAGCTCAGTGGAGCACAGATGGGTATCCTCTACCTGGAAGAGAGGGTGATTCTCTCAGACCGAGGCAAGGGGGCTCAGAGGCTACCAGAGTTCATGTGATGGGAGAGTAAAAAAGAACTTTTAATCAGGAGCTGTTTTGTGCACAAAAATCACAGGTGTCTATATGTGCAGATGAATCATGGCCTCTATAGCTAGGGAATTGGAGGCTCTGGGCCAGGAGAGTAAAAATCCAATTTTAGAACTTTCCAGCCAAGGCTACCTTTTGCTGAGATAACTGCTCAACTCTAAGCCCCGCCCTGCTTACAAATCCAAATTTCAAGATTTTTCCTTTCATCTCTGGCCCTGAGTGGAATAAATCATCCGAACAACAAAATAATCATTAATATTCAGATGCCCTGCATGATAGCAATGGAAAAGCCAAGAAAACCTGAGAAGTTGTTTGACACAATCATTATGTTCAAAATGTTCATTAAGGTGGTCAGTTAAGATGTGAGCCTGTAGTCTTCCTGTATGTGGTGTAAAAGGCAGCCAGCCAAAGAAGAAAAGATTTTATGCAAAAGAGCAACAAAATGTACAATATGCCCCTGAATGATATTAACAAGAAATGTGCAAGAGCTTTAGGAAAAAAAGAAAACCTGGTGAGGGTCACATAAAGATGAGGGTAAGAAGAGATTCCTCTCGTACTTAGATGGGAAGACTCTCCATGTTATAGGCTCTCAATTTCCTTGCAATTGATTTATGCATTCAGGATAATTCCTATCAACATTCCAGCAGAACTTTTCTTGGGCTCTAACAAAAGGATTCTAAAATTCATCTAGAGGAATGCCTGGGGTCTCAGTCGGTTAAGAGTCTTCCTTCAGGACAGGTCATGATCCCGGGGTTCTGGGATCGAGCCTCATGTCGGGCTCCTTGCTCAGCAGGGAGCCTGCTTCTCCCTCTGCCTGCTGTTCCACCTGCTGTGCTCTCTCTCTCTTCCCCTCTCTGACAAATAAATAAATAAAATCTCAAAAAAAAAATTAAAATTCATCTAAAAGCCTTGTTTTATTTTTTTATTTTTATTTTTTTTAAGATTTTACTTATTTATTTGACAGAGAGAGACACAGCGAGAGAGGGAATACAAGCAGGGGGAGTGGGAGAGGAAGAAGCAGGCTTCCCGCTGAGCAGAGAGCCCGATGTGGGGCTCGATCCCAGGACCCTGGGATCATGACCTGAGCCGAAGGCAGACGCTTAACGACTGAGCCACCCAGGCGCCCCAGCCTTGTTTTATTTTTTAAAAATTCTAGAAAAATCTTTTCAAAAAAAAAGAATCACACGGGACACTTCTTCCATAAAGTCAAACCACAGTATTAACATGTAAGGTACCGGGGCACAAAGACAAAGACACTTCGCTCTAGCCAAGAGAATCGAGAAACAGATCCATGTGTATATGAGAATTCAATTTACAAAAGATCACAGTTCAAATGAACTATGGCTATCCAGTTGACCGGATACAACGTTCAGGGGAGATAATCTGCAAGAAAATGCTTCAATATCCTATCATCTGCTTATCCTTTGAGTGAGCAATTTGAATTCCACTTCTAGAGTTAAAGGCTATGCATCTTAGTATTTTTAAAATTTGAAAACAATTGAGAAGCCCATTCAAAGAGAACTTTAAAAACTATGGCACACCTCAAATACGGAATACGATACAGTCATTAAAACAATACATTATTATGCCCAAAAAATGTTTAAAAAGCAGTGTGTCGAGAAGGATTGCATTTCGGTAAGGGTCTATTTGTGTGTGCACACATGCATCTATTTTAGCATGAATGTATTTATATAAGAAAAATATATAATAAAAGGTTAATAGGACTCACTCTGGGTGGTGGGTTTTTGCGTGACTTCATTTTATTTTTCGTATTGCTTTTATGGCTTTTATGAAGTGTGTATAATGATCATGTATGACTCCTGTAACTAAACATTAATAAAGGCAGCTTTTGTAAAGGGGATTGAAAAACCCTCATTGGTAGGATAGTCCTGTCTCCTTTGCTAAACCCTACAATTGATGATATCAAGTGTCTTATTCATCTAGCTATGGAGCACATTTGTCCCGAGGAAGAGCTCTCTCCGGGAGAAGTGTCTTAGTGGACTAGTGAAAAATCTGCACCCCAATTTAGCTTCCTATTTGTCTCGCTTTCTTGAAACCTGAACTTCAAATTCAAAGCCCAATTGTTCAGACGGTCTTATCTCGTTCAGCTAAGTCAGACATCTATGGCGTGACCTTGACCTTTTAGAGCCATTGTAGGAGGCACTCATTTGAACAATACTTCAATGTCTTTTAAAATCAGAGCAGAAAGAACTGTGCTAATATGAAGCCCAACTGGAACCGGATTCCAGGAAGAGACAATGAAATTACTTTATGCCCACAAACATCCATGCTGTCACTAAAAGCTATGGAGGTTACAGATTTCCCTTTGCTTCAAAAGCCAAGATCTTATAACTGAATTCAGTGCACAGTGTGGACAATAGAAATGACTGGCAACATTGATTTCTGCATTTTTTTCATACTCTTTAAAATGGCCTTTCTTGTAATTATTTTTAATCTTGAGATACATTCTTTCATATCATTTCATTTTGTAAACAGCCTCAGATCTTTTTGGAAGAAGCTTAGATTTGGAATGCCTTTCCAAGGAGGCCAAGATGACCAGGAAACAGTGACCTTCAGAGCCAGTCCACCTTGTAAGAGGCCCAGTGCCGCAGGTCCAGGCTCAGCCCCTAGAACTAGTGGAGACCTGGGGGTGGGGGTCTTCCCAGTGGAGACATTGACCCGTGCATTGGGGTCTCTCTGGTTTCTTTCACTCATTAGGCCTGGAGGGAGCTTTCCTGAGCATTCCCAGCCTCGGAGACTCAGGCCCCATCCTGGGGGGTTGACCCCAGAGAGGGGGCCCTGCAGTGGGTGGAGGCATCTGAGCCAAAGATGGTGTCTCCTGCGGCACGTGGAGGCTGCAGGCACCGACAGTGAGGCTCAGTGATGGTGGCCGCGATGGGGCGCTCACTCCATCCCTCAGCGACAGTGGACCTGTGACCGTGGACCTGTGACCGTGGCCTTGTGCTTCCGTCCCAGTCCTCTGGCTCTAGGGTGCCCCCTGCCCCTGGGGCCCTGCCTCTGGGTCCCCGGGTGCAGAGCCTCCTGGAGTGCGTGCACAGGGGTCTGGCCAGGTGCAGAGCTGAACCTCCCGAGGAAGAATCTCTGTCCCTCTTTGGTGTCACTTCTTCTTCAACCCGGAGGTTTCTCTCGCCTGCCTCTCAACCCCCGTATTATCTCAAACCAGTGCCTTGACTTCATGCTGGTCACCGGGGGTTGCTGTACTAGTTTTCGTATATACAGGCTCAGTGTTTCTAATGCTGCCTAGTACTGGATGCTGGTGGGGCACTAGTCTTCATCCAGGGACTGGGTCACCTTGGGCAGAACAACTTTTTCTTTTGGCCTCAGGTGCTTCTTTAATAAAAGGGGTGGGGGAAGAAGGAAGAAAGTGTTCTAGATGCAGACATAATGCAGAGCACGGAGCGCTGTTCCTTAGAGTGGGTCACACAGAGCACCGAATCTATGGGGTGCTAAGAAGTTTTATAAGAACTTGATAAACACTAGATTAAACAAAGCAAAGCATGTTTCTTCCTGCAGGACTTTCCCGTGCCTTTGACATGATTATGCACTGAAAATCGAAGCTTTTCATGGAGACCCTTGAGGGACTTGTGTGTCACATGATCGTTTTCAGGAAGATGACAACAGAGGCCCTATTTTGTTCTCTCCTTGAGCACCACCTGGCATCAATGAATGAATGAACACTGTTTACGCACACTAGGAACTCAAAACATATTTTTTAGTTGAGTTTAATTGATTTCACTGATGTCCTTCCAAACATGCGATTCTGTTATTAAGGACTTGACGGGGCCTCTCGTCAACTATATTCAATCCATAACCCTGAATTCTTTATGAAGCAGAATTTTGGAGGCAGGGACCTAGTCTTGGTCAGGTAGGTATCCCCATGGTAATGGGGTTACTGCAGAGGAGGTAAGTCGGTCAGTGCAGGGAAAACAACTGGAAGGATTTCAGGCATTGAGACAGAGCCCATGCAGGAGAAAAGATATTGACGTCAGGGTCTGCGGCTCTTTAGACCCAGAGATCACCAGCAAATTCCTGGTGCCAGGGCCAAGCACGAGAAGGGACCTTCTCTCTCGGGCCACTCTGAGTCTCTTTGCGCATATGTACTTCTAAATATCCTCTGCTTCTCCATTTCTTATGTGGCCTTCCGTCACTGACCCATGACTTTTCAGCTCTAACCCCACAGCGCTCTGACAAATTGCCAGAAAGGACGTGATTGGTCCAGGCCATGCAACTCATGGGCGGTCAGCCAATGGAGCATTGCCCTTGAATCAAGTTCTATCCCAAGCTCAGTTGGCCCTTGAGGGCTGGCAAATCTCCAAGGTGGGGGACATGAGCAGGTACTTTCTGCGTCAGTCTTGGAAGAGAGGGCTGGGGAGGACTCAGAAAATTTGGGTGTTCTATCGTATAGTCTTCTCCGTCTGGAATTCCCAGTTCCCATCCCCACACACACTCTCCCCTTTGCATTGGTTACCTAAGCTGTATTACAAGCCACCAGAAGTTAGCTCATGAACCTGCAGCTCAGCCGAGCAGTTCTGGCCTGGGCCAAGCCGGGCTGACCTTGGCACGGCTCAGCATCTGCAGTCAGCTGCGCTGCTGGTCTAGGTTGGCCTCCCTCAGTTTTGCCGTAGGCTGGATATCAGCCATGGTGCGGGCAGCCCTGAGCCAGGCATCTCCCATCCGTCAGCCGACTAGTCTGGATTTGCTCACACAGCAGACACAGCGTGCTGAGCCGGCTCCACCTCACAGCTTTCTCTCCTCTGAATCCTCTTTTAACCAAACTCATTGCTCTTTCTACCCTGATGTCCAGGCTAGCCTGCCTTCAGCTTAATGAATTTTCTTTCCTTCTGACCCTCTCATGAGTGTTGAGCATAGACACCCCTCCCTGACTTGCCAGATTTCACAGGTAAAAATATAGGACAACCTGTTCAAGTAATTTGAATATTACATACACAACAACATATCTTTTTAGTATAAGTATATCCCAAATATAGCCTGGGATATACTTATACTAAAAGATTATTTGTTAAAATTCAAGTTTAGCTGGACATCCTGTATTTTATCTGGCACCTCTCCCCTCCCATAACTCCTGAGTCCAGCCTCAAGGGAGAAGAGGGGGCACTGACCTGCTTCTAGGGTGCACCGAGGACCCTCTGTAACCAGTAGGGAGTGGGGCCAGCCTTTGGTGATGGGGCAGTGGGTGTGGGATCAGCATCTTTTTCTCTCATTGCCTCTTTTCATGTGAATAGTGGGTCATAAAATGTAGGCTGAAGGTAACCATTATTTGAGGGATCCCAATTAATTTGAGAAACATTGGAGCGCCCCTCTCAAACATGGTACTGATGAAGGTATTGGGCAGGGATGCATAAAAGAGTCCATGTTGCCCTGCTCATGTTACTCTGTTTGGGACTGAGGTCAATGGACTTCTCAGCCCAGGCTATCCTGGTATTATTTAAGTAGTTAGTAGCTTGAATGTTTTATAATATTTCAAACTGGTGGCCCACAAGCTGAATTCGGGACTTGGACTGGGAACTTTGCCCATGCATGCAGACCCCATGGGTTAAAACGTCAGTTAAAGGATGTGCTCTCATCTTTGGCTCTCTGTCCACAAGGAGAAGGCTGGGCTATCACACCTACTTTCTAACACCTCTGTATAGATCCAATGGTAAGGAGGTCCAGGGTGGAGCCGTTCAAGCAGGCTTTGCGCATCCCTTCCTCTAACTTGGGGGGAGGACTTTCTTTCTTATGTGGACAGCCAGAGCAGGATGGATCCCCCGTCACATTTGACATGAGGCATTGGGGCAAACATTTGCCTGTTTTCCCCCACTAGAATGTAAGCCCTGTGAGCTGGGCTTACTGTTCGCTTTTTTTGCTGCTCTATTCCCACTGCCTAACTACCAGCGCCTGGCACACAGTAGGTGTTCGGTAAATCTGGGTTGAAGCAGTGAATGCAAGCATCCAAGAGCAATGGCTGTCCACACTCTTTAATATAAGTTCTTGGGCGCCTGGGTGGCTCAGTTTGTTAGGCGACTGCCTTTGGCTCAGGTCATGATCCTGGAGTCCCGGGATCGAGTCCCACATCGGGCTCCCTGCTCAGCGGGGGCTCTGCTTCCCCTTCTGCCCTCTTCCCTCTCGTGCTCTCTGTCTCTCATTCTCTCTCTCTCTCTCAAATAAATAAATAAAATCTTTAAATATATATATATATATATATATATATATATATATATATATATATATATATATATAAGTTCTTGTTCAGTGTCCATCTGCCCTACAAGTCTACAGTTGTGTGAGCCCCATGGCATGGGACCCATATTGTCGGGTTCCCTACCTCACTCAGAATCTTCCAGAATGCCTGACCCAATAAAAAATGTTCAATGCAGGAACCTCTTCCTTTAATATCTCTGACGTGCATGCCCCCAGGAAAATCAGTCACTTATTTCTGCAGGAGCCAAATCCACAGTTGGAGAGAGTTTTGGCAGCTCTTCAAGTATTTGAACCTAGCTATTACTCAATATCTAGTCCAAAGCAACAGAAAGGAATTGCATGTGTCAGGTTGCCCAGAGCATGGGGTGGGCTTTCTGGGGTTCCTTCCTTTCAAACATGAGAAGTGGTGTCCACAGGACCAATAGGCAGGGAGGATGGGATGGGGAGGTGCCGAGGGCCACAGGGGGTGGGCTGGGACAGAGGATTGTGGGTGCAGGTGGTCTGACAGAGAAGGGATATGGGACCGGCCAGGACAGGGCATGTGGTGGGGTGGGCCTTACAGTGTGGCACCTTCCTGGCTGGCCCCTCACCCTGGCCTCACCACACTGGGTCTTATCTATGCTCATTTTCCCAGTCACACTTGGTCCACATCCACATCTGCTCGCTGCATACAGCTACTCCGCCCCGTCTACAGGGCAACGTCCACACCATTTATCTAGCATCCAAAGCCTCCAACCTTTTACCTCCAAATACCTCTCCAGCATTACCTTCCACTGTGATCCTATGTGAACCTTCTATTACTGCAAAACTGGGTTTTTCTCTCTCTTTTTTATCACAACATACCTTTTCCTTTCTTTCCTCACTGGCCCTTGCCCACAGAGAATCTCCTCCACTCTCCCCGAGACCATCTTACTCTTTTATCTTTTATTTAAGACCTACCTGGTTTTTAGGATCCAACTCAAGTATGACCTCCTTAGGGTGTGTATGAGTATTTCTTCCAAGGGCACCTTTTGGGATGACTCCTTCCTAGACACGCACCACCCACAGCCACCCTCTAGGTCTTGGCACTAACTTCATTGTGGGGATGGGTATTTCCACATGCATGATACATACATGCAGAGAAGTTGGCATCCTATTGTGTTTCCCCATTAGATTTGGACAGATGGATGCCTCCTTGAGACTGGTGGGGCACGCTTGTAGGGGTAGAGACTCCAACTCTAAAGAGGCCCTATTGCAACTGAATATTGCCCCCCAATTCATCCCACTGACCAAGTTTGTGCCCACCTGGCCATGTGGACCCTCCCACTTTCTTTGATCTTGGGGTTGCCCTTGGCCATTTGACCTCCCATGCTACCTTGGCCCATTATCACACCCCCTTCTTTCCCTAGAGCATGAATTGGAGCCCCTGCCCTGGTCCCAATCTCCTCTGAAGGTGATCTAGTCCCTGATATCTGGGCCATGACATTTCGGGATGGCCTCACTTCACTCTACTGCTGAGGTTAGTCAGGATGAAGGGAGAAAGCTGCTTATTCCTCCCGATGTCCCTTGTGCCTTTTCCTGGGACCCTCAGGAAAGATCCGCAGTGGTGGACATCTCCTGGGAGGCCACAACATGAGGCTGTTTCTGTTTTTGACTTTTTAATCACAGTTGATCCTGGCTTCAATGAGATTGTAGAGCTGAGGACTCAAAGCTGCTCTGTGCGTTGACCTTCCCTTGTAAACACTGCGCCTCAATGTTCACACAACCCAAGGTCAACTTTATTAGGATCTTTGCACACTGATTAACTGGTCCTCACAGCAGCCCGTGGTGCAGGCTGGTACAGGCCTTCCTGATTGTTCTGGGGGATGGGGAGATAAGCCGTCACCTGGCCTCCCACCACGGTCACCCTGCAGCCGGGTTGACGACTTTGCCCAGGAAGAGCAAGCTCTGAGTGGTCACCTCCCACAGGAGCACCAGGAAAGGCCTGTTGAAACGGGCCTGTGGGGCCGACGTTGTGTTCAGAGCCCGGGGCTGGGAGAGGAGGCCGGAGGCAACCCCTGCCCTGGTTCCCCACACATTCATGTCCACGGCCGCCTTGTGTGACACCTAGAAGGGGAAACGGGGACAGCGACAGCGTCAGCTCAGGGCACTCTCAGGGGACAGATCCCACCTGTGTGGTTCTAGGGAGCTGCAGACAGAGTCACCCCCTCAGGCCTCATGGGCCCCGTCTTCCCAGGAGGCAACCCCCCAGCCTTCATTGCTTCTGCTTCTTCCCTGCGTTTCCTCCCCCTCCCCACCGCATCTGGAGGATGGCCTTGACAGTGCCGTTTGCTCCGAGGCGGAACACAGATGAGCCTGAGCAGGGCTGTGCAGGAACCAGGCTGCAAACTCCCAACGGCAAGTTTTAGGAGGGCGCCTGAAACACCTGGGCCCTGGGACCGCAGGCTGAGCACCAGTCTCTGTTCCGAGCTGCACGTACATCTCTAAGCCTTGCTGGCCTCTTCTTGAAATGACCTGCTCAGCTTAAATCAACGGTTTTTAACATGAGTTCAGGGAACTGGGTTGTCTGATGTGCCAAACCCTCTACCAGTTTCTGTGAGAATTCCTTTTTTTATTTTAAATTTAATTGTTTAATTTAAATTCAATTAATTAACAAAGTGTATTATTAGTTCCAGCGGTAGAGTTCAGTGATTCATCCGTTGCATGCAACTTCGGGGCTCATTCCATCACGTGCCCTCCTTAATGCCCTTCACCCAGTTACCCCAGCCCCCCACACCCCTCCAGAATTCCTTTTTTTAAACTCTCATCTTCACACACCTTTTTAGGAAGAAAGGATTCTGAGGCTTTAAAAAGAGTTGAAACATTTTTGGCCTTGACAATCCTTTTCCTTTCTAAAAAGTTCTATGAAGATATACACCTAGCATTTAAGGTCACTGCAAAAGGAATTCTTTAAAAGGCTAAGTTATTTCTTTTCCTTCTTGTTCACCCTCTCCACCATGGGCATGCACACATGCACTCACGTTCACACACAGGACCACATCCCTATTTCCCTTGGTTCACATTCCTAATGTCAGCTGGCCTTTCCCAAGCAAAAGATAGAAAACTTTCCTTACATAATTCTTAGCAAAGGGGCGCCTGGGTGGTGCGGTAGGTTGCGCAACCGACTCTTGGTTTCGGCTCAGGTTGTGATCTCAGGGTCATGAGATCAAGCCCTGCGGAGCCCTATGGGGGGCTCGATCCCCAGTCGGCTTGGGATTCTCTCTCCATCTCTCTCTGCCCTGCCCCTTCCCCCTGTGCTCTCTCTCTTGTCTCTCTAAAATCAATCTTTTTTTTTTTAAAAAGATTTTATTATTTGATAGAGAGAGACACAGCAAGAGAGGGAACACAAGCAGGGGGAGTGGGAGAGGGAGAAGCAGGCTTCCTGCTGAGCTGGGAACCCGATGCGGGGCTCAATCCCAGGACTCTGGGACCATGACCTGAGCTGAAGGCAGACGCTTAACGGCTGGGCCACCCAGGCGCCCCTAAAATCAATCAATCTTTAAAAAAAAAAAAAGAAATTCATAACAAAGCTCCAAACAATAATCAATGACTCTAATATAAAATTACATTGTTATTCCCAGCTATTAACTCTCTTTTCCTAGTAGAGAGTCATGGATCCCCACCCATGCCCCGTGACTGGCAATGCCTCCTACAGGAGGAGAACACAGATGGCCCTTGACTATGGGCTTTAGCCAGGGGCACATGAGTGGCCTTGGCATAGGCCACAGTGAAGAGAAATGTGAAGAGCCATCACACAGTTTCTCTTGCTTTTTTTCCCACTGCTATGTGAATGACATGTCCTAAATAGGGGCTTCTCCTTTCACCTGCATCCTGGAAGGGAGAAGCAATGTGAGGTAGATCAGTAGCCCCGTGGTCGTGACACACTTCTGACATGTAACATAAACAGGAAATAAGCCTGTTCAGGCTCTGAGATTCAGGGGATGCTTGTCTCTGTAGCAAGGCTGATGGATACATTTTTTTGTCCATGACCCACTACTCTCTATAACAAAGACAGAGTTTCACTGCCTGCCCTGGGGGAAATATAAGGAATGATGGCAAAGCTAATCCCATACTGCAGAAATTTTGGCTCCATGGATGACCCCGAATGCATGTCTATTTTATTCAGGACTCAGTGTCCCTGCTCTGAGGAATACAGAGGAGAGGTGGGAAGGGAGCTGCCCATGAAAAGAAGCCTTATAGGTTGTGATCAAGACCCAGAATGGGAAAAAGAAGGGGAAACTTGACTTTCAAATGCACACTTCAAAGGAGAAAAGACCCTCCCCTCCATCCACTTTCACCACCTTACCCGGGAGATGGTTTTGTTGAGCTGCTCAGTGATTCCTGATAAGTCAGCTTCTAAGTTGAAGATGTTGGTGAGACCCATGTGGGGAAGTATTTCTTCAAGGTTATATGTCCCAGAAATGGAAAACCTTGGCAGATGTAAATCCAACAGGCTGCAGAGACAATCAGCCAGAGAGGTGGTGCTATCTGGTTAAATGCGCTGCTCCCACCCCGTCTGTGGGCAGCCCGAGCTTTGGGAAGGAGAAGTGTTTCCCAGAGGGAAGGGAACCAGTCCTACCACAACACTCCCCGCTGTACCGGAACATTCCAGAACCCTGGAACCCCCTTCTCTTTAGAACTTACAGACCTCTCGTGACCTCTTCAGCCCTCCTCTGTCTGGATCTGAGAAGACTCTTGGCATGGCCATGTGTCTTCATCTCCCACACATTTATGGAAGACTTCTTCCATGCCAGACATCGGGCAAGGGATTTTACGAGGCGTAAAATCTAGCACACGGCAGGTGTTCAACCCACATCATGAAGAATGAACAGTTACCGGGGAGCACGACTCCCCTGGGCAAGTGAACCTTCCTCACAGCTCAACAGAGGGAGGCCTGGCAATCTGAAGTTTTTCATGTCTGAAAGCCCATTAACATGCTGCTGTGATATTATAACTCTCTGGCATGAGAAACAGTAACAGGAGATTTCTGAGATTTTGAAAACTAACTTGGGTTAGTTTTGCTTTTTGAAGGTCAAAATAGACCTTCCTGGGGCATCTGGGTGGCTCAGTTGGTTAAGTGTCTGTCACACTCTTGATCTCAGCTCAGGTCTTGATCTCAGGGTCCTGAGTTCAAGCCCTGCATTGGGCTCTACACCGGGCATGGAGCCTACTAAAAAACAAAACAAAACACAAAAACCAAAAAACAAAAAACCCCAGACCTTCTTGAGGGAAAATCTATTGGTCTAGAAGATTCTATGGTACTTCCTCCTGTGCTAGGGGAAGGGGGAGGGACAGGCTCACCCCAAAGGAGCTTGAGAATATGGCGTTGGAATCCGAAACTGACCACAGCCATGTAGGTTCATAGACAACAGGAATAGTGTCCTATCCTGACCTCTGTCCTTGACTTATATCTCTTTTATTTGGTACTTGAATCTCTGCCCAAGCACAAATACCTTTTCCTATCCCTCAGTGTGGTTGGGGAGCTGAGGGAAGGATCCTGTGGGCATGAGGGCGACTGGTGTCTACCAACTGCTGGTGGGTTCAAGATGAAAGATGACCATCAAGAGGTTTGGTCTATACCCCTCCCTCCAAATCGGAGTGGGTTCTGTGACTGCTCTCACCAAAAGTATATGGTGGAAGAGACACTTTGGAGCTCAGATCTTAAAAGAGCAAGAACTTTCACTTCCTGCGTTTTGGAACACTCCTTCCTGGAGCCCTGAGCTGCCATATAACAACATCAACTATGCTGAGCTGCTGTTCAGGAGCTCAACCTAGTGTCACGGAGATGCTGCCGAGAGAGCAAGACACCTGCTCAGCCCTTATCTGAGCACCTGGCTAGCCCAGGCACCAGATATCCAGTAGAGAAGACCTCCATGCTCCAGGCCCAGTCAGCATCTGACTCCAATGCAGGAAAGCCCCATGGGAGAACCACAAGGCTGAGCCCAGTCTACCCACTGGATGGAGAGAGATAATAGATTTTTTTTTTCAAGCCGTTCCATTTTGGGGTGGTTTATTATGCAGCAAGAGGTAATTAGAACTCAGGGCCAGATTTCATATCAGAGCTCTCATGAAACAAGATAGATCCCATGAGGGAGTTAGCTAGAAAATGGGGTCTAGGCATACCAGAAAAGGCTGAAACCATTGTAAGAAAAACCACAAACTGAAAAGTGAGATCAAAAGGGGTAAAAGTTGAGATCCCATAAAACTAGCACTTTGATTTTTACAATACTTTTCTTGGTATTTAATTTCCTTAAGAAATGTTTTAATTAAAATAGGGGCACTTTCTTCAAAGAAGCCCTATCAAAAAGACTGCTAGCCATCAATAATTGTGCAATATTAACCAAACATTGGGTGGGGCAGGGGGCGCTCTCTGACAGCAAGGCGGAGATAAAGTAATTGGCCTAGGTTTGTCTCTCTTCTACTTCAGGGAATGGCAAATTGAAGACTTGCCTATCTAGGGCTTTAAGTCCTTCTTCAGGGCCAAGTTAATAAAAGACCAAGAAACTCCTAATTAAATTGGATATGGACTATTTTGTCAACAAGGCTACACATTTTGGCTTTGTTGTATTTCTGCTTTCCTTGTCAACATCTCAGAGTCCACATTCCCTAGCACTGTGGCAGCCAACTCAAGTTTACAGTTCTGACAAAAATCACCCTGCTTCCAGTTTATCCAAATCCTTTGCCTCTCACTTTTACTTATTAAGCATCATACTACCCAGGAGGTACACTAGCAAATTGTGCAACTGAATAAAATGTACACTTTTTGTTTAGATTCTTGCAACTGTAACGTATGTGGTATAGTATTACTTCTTCTACATTTTGGTCAAACAAATTTTTACATAAACTAAAAAAAAAAAAAAGAGGGGCTCTTTTAAGAAATATGTGGGAGTCATAATTATTCTTAATAATTGTCCTTAATCTGATTTTTTTTTGGTTATACTTCACTACCTTCTGGTAGTAAATTATTCTGGGAAAAGGGAGAAATAAGAAGAAAAAAGGTTGACCAGAAAAACACTCAGGAAAGGATAAGAATGATTAACCCCTGGTGAGCACTTACCATGACCAATCTCAAAACTTTCTATGTGCCAACCTGATCAATCCTTCAGCTAACCCAATGTGGCAGTGATTATGGCCTCATTTTACCTACATAGTTAGTTAAAGGGCAGAATGATGAGCCAAACCCAGGGGTTGGGCTTTTGCACTTGGCATTGATCAAAGCCTCGCCTCGGTTCTTGAACCACATCTGCTGGAGTCCTTCTGCTCTGACACTTACCTGGGCTGAAGCCACTGATCCCATTTTTTCAGGGTCTCTGGCTGCAGAGCTGCCTCTACCTGCTCCATTTTCCCTGGGTCAGGTAGGATCAACAGAGCCTGTGCGTTTCCGCTGTATTCTATCCGGAGGACAGTGCAAGCCATTTCCTGGTCATAGAAGAACCTGTGCATTTCCTTTTGGTGCATCATGGGGATGCAGAGGGAGGTCCTCTCATCCACAAAGAAGCTCTCTTGCTTCAGGGTCTGGTAGCGATTGAAAGGATGCTTCCACTTGGCTTAGGACACAAAAATCCATAAAACTGTGAGAACATACTCAAGGTAAGAAAACTATCTTATTCATAGATTTTCCCAAGATGCTAGCAAAGTCCCTGATATGTAGTCAGTCTTGATGTATGTTTTTGAATAAATTAATGAATACCATTCCTATACATCTCAAACATGAGACCTAAGTTTAACTTGAAACTTCATTCATGCAGCAGACATTCAAAACATACTTGACCCCTCTTTCTCTTCAACAAGGTGTCCGAGTGGTTTGGTGATGGTGGCCTTGTGGCAGATGCAGAGATGCAGATCTTTGTGAAGACCCTGATGGGCAAGACCATCACCCTCGAGTCAAGCCCACGGACACCACTGAGAAAGTCAAAGCCAAAATCCAAGACAAGGAGGACATCCTGCCTCACCAGCAGTGTCTAATTTTTGCTGGAGGATGGCCTCACTCTCTCAGACTACAATATCCAGGAAGAGTCCAGCCTGCACTTGGTATTTCACCTGCGGGGTGGTCTCAAGGAACCTTCCCTCTGCCAGCTTGCCCAGAAGTACAGTTGCAGCTAGATGATCTGCCACAAGTGTTATGCTCTCCTGCACACCCACGCTGTCAACCGTCCCAAGAAGAATTATGGCCACACCAACAACCTGCGCCCCAAGAAGAAAGTCAGAGAAGGCCACTCCACCAGCTCTTCCTTTGTCCACAGGGCGGCCTCCTGCCTAAGCCCCAAGGCCCTGGGGCCTCAATATAAGTTTCCCTTTCATCGATTGGAAAAATAAAATAAACAAATAAAACATACTTGACACAGTGCCAGACTCTGGAGAATTAAAAATGATTAAGACTTAGGTCCATGAGACTTCTGATTAGTATCATAGACTTAGTTAAAGCAGAAAAACCTGTTTTTTTTCTGCATAAACACCCAGATAAGTTGGACAAAATAATGGATAAATAAATAAATAAATAGCTGAGTTCAAAAACAAGAATCAAAGCTTACAGATACTAAGCAGGAATGCATATCTCTGATTTAGAACCAAAGTCATCTGGCTCGTTATCAGAATCAGATACAGCCCCAGGGGTGGTGTTTAATGTCTTCTCAGGGGAAATAAATGAAACCCAGGCCCACACTTGGAACTGATCTCTCTGCAAATAGTCAAAAGCTATGAAAAGCAATCCCTTCCCCGTCTAGGAAGCCTGGATTAAAAAACTCTGCCCAGCAGCTCAGGGATGAGTTAGGACAGGTCACTACATTTCCAGGTGGGGGTGGAGGGGGAGAGTCACTTGCTCTGGGTTCTTTGTTTTTATTACTCATTCAGTGTAGGAACTCCCCAACCTAAGTCTATGTTCTCATTAATCATTCAGTGCAGGGACTCCTCAACCTAGAAATTAAAATGGAACTAGTGAAACCAATAGGACTATACCAGAGGCAAATGTGAAATTGTCTCCTAGAGGCCCTTCCACAACAGGCCATCAGAAACTCATGAAAAGATAATTTCCCCTGAAAATGAGCCCAAAGATAAAAATTTCAATCCTCTATTGAAAGAGAATCAGTTGGGGCAGCAAAACCAAGAATTCAAAGTTCAAGATCTCCAGATAGTAGAATAATCTGAAAAACATTTTTTTTAGTGTATTAAAAAAAAGGAAGGAATAAAATTCATAAGAATGGGTCATTATGACAAAATGATAGGTAGATTTGAGAAAAATAGGATGTCAAAGTGAAAATATAGTCAGTGAAATTGAAAACTCAGTGGATGGGTGAAACACTAGATACTAATTCTTTTTTTTTTTTTAATTTTTTTTTAATTATTTATTTATTTATTTGAGAGAGAGAGAGAAACAGCATGAGAGGGGATAGGGTCAGAGGGAGAAGCAGACTCCCCGCTGAGCAGGAAGCCCAATGTGGGACTCGATCCCAGGACTCCGGGATCATGACCTGAGCCGAAGGCAGTCGCTTAACCAACTGAGCCACCCAGGCGCCCCATACTAATTCTTTTGAAAGAATTAGTAAAAGGGAAGTTTGAGCTGAAGAAATCAGCCAGATGGCAGCACAGAGAGACAAAGAGATGCTTTCCAGGGGGCAGGAGATATGAAAGATGAGCCTGGAGCTTCTTGCAGTGCCAGAAAGTAAGGAAGTGCTCTAAAAAGAAAAAAAAAAAAAAATCAGCAATGATGGGGGCATGTCAAGGGACCCAGGAACCAATGGAAGGATCTTCTCATGATCAATGTTGGAAAATTTTAAGCCACAAAGCTAAGTAGCAGTGGATTCAACCTCAAATATAAAATAAATATCCTTGAGTCTATAATGATATAAGTCAGTGATTGAATAAACAAATGCAAGAGAAAAGAAAAATCTCCCATGCAGAAGAATTCCAAATAATTTAGGTAGATCCTCCTTTCTCATGGAGATGAAGCATAACACCCCACTCCCTGAGTGTGGGATGTACCTAGTGACCTCCTTCAATGGGGAAAGGGTAACTTTGCAACAGAGAAATCTGACAAGCATGCCCTCAGCCAGATGGTCAAAGTCAACATTGACGGTGATAAGTCACGCTGATAGTATGCATCCTTGACTTGATGTGATAAGAAAGAATGGCACTTCCTCTCTGTGGCCCTCCTCCGCATGGCCCATCACCCCAGTCTTAATCATGAGAAACAAACAGGCAAGTCAATCTCAACTGAGAGACATGCTACAGAGTATCTAGCCGATACTCTTCAAAATCAGCAAGGTCATTGAGAGCAATGAAAGTCTGAGAAGCTGTCACAGCCCAGAGGAGCCCACACTGACACGGTGACTAAATGTAATGTGGATCCTGGAATAGACAAAAACACTAGGTAAAAACAAAGGACATCTGAATGGACCTGAGTTTAAAAAAATGGAAGAATTCATTTTCCTAGTATCATGATAGAGATATAAGCTACTAAATCAGGAAATAACACGAGTAGAAGATATGAGCCCCGCAAGTATGACATGTTCAAAGCCACAGTCAAAATAAGCTAATAAGTTGTTTATACAAATTAAGATATGGGGCGCCTGGGTGGCTCAGTTGGTTAAGTGTCCGAGTCTTGGTTTCAGCTCAGGTCATGGTCTCAGGGGTGTGAGACTGAGCCCTGCGTCAGGCTCTGCACTCAGTGGGGAGCCTGCTTGAGATTCTCTCCCTCTTCCCCCCTGCACCTCCCCCTCCACTCTCTCTCTCTCTCTCAAATAAATAAATCTTTAAGAAAAAAAAGGATCTGGTGAGGATACTAACACGTAAGTACAAGATCATCTGTACAGTACCATACCATTCTCATAAAATTTAGAACACATACACTGTATCAGATGGGATTATGGATACTTAATATGCTCATGGAGGGAGCACACAGGCAAAGGGATGCACACCACTCCTAGGATAGTGGTTGCCTCTGGAGAGGGATAGAAGGAGGGAAATGGGACCAGGGAAGGCTTAAAAAAGGAACTGACCTCTCCCTGCAATATAGTATTCTTTAAAAAAATAAAAATCTGAAGCAAAGGGTAAAATGTTAATATTTGTTCGTTCCTGGTTGGGGAGAATATGGTGGTTTTATATCACTCTCTGTATATTTTTCTTTGTTCAAAATAGATGCTAATATAAACAGTAAGATTTTTCTAAAAAGGGGGTTCTACCTAAAAGAGTATGATTGAATGCCTAACAGAAAAAAAAATCAGAATAAAAACCGAATGGAAGAAACATGGCAAGAGAAGACAAATATTGACAAATCGAGTAGTCCTACAGGAAGGTTATGTAAATATATGGAGGTAACTACCCAAAGGGACAGCTGCAAGACTTGAAGACAGGTGGCTTTCAGGGGCAGGACTGCAGATGGTGGAGGCGGCAGTATTTTTGCCCGAGCCAGTCCTCACCTTTGAAGAAGATGTAATTCAAGAGAACCATGAGCGTGTCTTGCGTGAACTCCTGGAGGCAGTCCGTCACCTGCCCGTACGTCTGCTTTCTCACGTACTCATTAATCTGCCTCCTGGTCATGGCAGAATCCGAGAAGTTGGCAGAAAAAGCAAAAGCTCCATACAGCTCCCTGACAGTGTCCAAAAAATGCTGCTGAGGTTTTAGTTGCTTGTCCAGGAACAAGGAGTTGCCCACTTTCAGTTCAAGTTTGGGGCTGGGCAGGTCAAGGGTGTGGATGAGGCTCTGGAAACCCCGGTGGATGTCAGCTTCTGGGGTCTCTGTGAGGTTGAAGCCGAGGCCTTCCAGGATCTGAGTTGGGGTGTCAGCCTGGGCCCCAAGAGAGAGCAGGGCCAGGGAGGTAGAGATGCTCACGGGGGAAAAGAAGATGTTTCCTGAGGTATCCGTGGCCAGCTGCTTGTACAAACGCAAGGCAAAGTTGGTGACGGTGGGTGTGATTTTGTGGTAGGCGGGGGCTGGCGCGGAGAGCTGATCACGGGGGGCTTGAGGGACCCCCAGACTCTTATCTCTGTGGGCAGGAAAGGGCTGACAGTGGACAGAGGGCAGGATCCCTGCTCCCAGCAGCCACAGCCAGGCTGGACCCATCCCCTGAAAACAAAATGTTGAACATGTCATCCTACTTCATAAGTAACTTCAGCACTCCCCATTGCTCACACGGTGAGCCTCACATCCGAACTGTACCCCATACGGGGGTCATGAGTGGCTCTGCAGAGGATGAGGCTACAGACTGAGCCATAGCCCTAAATCTGCTTGACATATTGATCATCTGTCTATGAGGTTTTGTTGAGAAAAGGACTCTGGGCTCTAAAAACAAACTTCCATTGTTTATTCTCCCTTCCTCCCTCTCCCCTTCCTTCCCTCCTCCCTCCTTCCCTCCCTTCCTTCTTTCTTTCCTTCCTTCCTTCCTTCCTTCCTTCCTTCCTTCCTTCCTTCCTTCCTTCCTTCCCTCCTTTTTCTTTTTTCTTTCTTCTTTCCAGGCATTATTTGAATCATTCATTAACTTTCAGGGACTGGGGGTGACTACGGAGCAGATGCTCAGGACACGGTGACAGTGAGTGAGGCTGGGCCTTGCTAGCACCCAGGTGTGGCCATTCACGTCACTCTTGCCAATTGGAGGGCAGAAGTTGGTGTGTGTAGCTCCTGGGTCAGATCCTTCAAGAAAGGGGAGTGCCCTCTCCTCTTCTGATTTTTCATTAGGTGGAGTGTTGAGGTGATGATGAGTCATGGGGCCTGGTGGATGGGGGCCACCCATGAGGGGTGGATGGAGCCTGGGAGGACGGATCAGCTCTGTTTCCATCAAACTTGTCATCTCGAGCACCCCTTGTCACAGGCAGCCGCTGAAACCTGTATCTTAATTGATGCAGAGGTTCAGGGAAGACATCTGTCAAGGGTTCAACTGTGCACCCCCCAAATTCATATGTTGAAGCTCGAATCCCCAGTATCTCTGAAAGTTTGTTTGGAAATGGGGCGGTTAGGTATAATTGGTTAAGACAAAGTCATTAGATGGGACCTAACCTAGTAAGACCGGTGTCCTTCTAAAAAGGGGACATTTGGGCACAGACAGGCACACAGGGAGAATGCACTGTGAAGACAAAGGCAGAGATCGAGGTGATGCTTCTAGAACCAAGGAGACCAGAGATCGCCAGCAACCCCCCGGCAGCTCGGGGAGAGGTCTAGAGCGGGTTCTCCCTCCCAGCCTCAGAAGGAATCAGCCCTGCCACCAGCACCTGGATCTCCGACTTCCGGCCTCCATGACTGTGGGACAATCCATTTCTGTCTTTGAAGACACCCAGGTTGTGGTGCTTTGTTGGGGCAGCGCTAGGAAATGAATCTTATCTCTCTAGTACTTTAGGTCACAAAATGTGCCAGCGAAGCCTTCTACCTCTAGGGAGTCAAAATGGTGCAGGAGCAGGGGACTCCTTCCTCAGGGCAGGGAAGGCATCTCCAGCTCAAGGTGAAACTGCAGTGTAGATGTGGCTTATCTCTGCTCCCTCTGCCCCTGGTCCAGTGCCCCTGTCCCTTTCAGGGTCTCCACACACACACCTCCGCACGTCCTCATAGAGCATGCACTATCACATGGCCACCCGGACTCCCCCACACCTTGATGTCCCCAGTAAGGAGAGTGCCGTCCCTTGTCCCCTTCAGAACTGACCCTTCCACCGCTGACCACCCGATCCTTGCCGTTTGTCTGTCTTGATAACGTTTGTGTCTTAATTGCCACACTTTGCCCAAAGCATTGACCTCTGGGTCAATTACAGACGCCATGGTGGTATGGGAGAGATCACATTTTGTAGATGGTTTACAGCACCCGGGGCCCTAAAAGCCCCACAGGCCAGTTGTTGGGAGGGACGAATACAGCCTGCTTATCAGTTATGTGGAAACAGTTTGCTGAGCAAAGTACTGCAGGCCATTTCCCAAGGCCGCGTCCTTCCTCCTTCCCTCCCCCAGAGCTCTGGTGGGCTCCCCTCACGACAGGTTCCATTCACGTTGGGAAGCAGAACAATTTAAAAATCGGCCTGCTCCTGGGGAAATTCAGAAATACAGCTGTAAGAAAACTGGTTCTGGTTTATTCTTTTTATCCCATTGACCTCACCATGTCTGCCCTTCTGCACCCTAACGATTCCCAGACTTGCAGAAGGCTTATTTCCCAAAGAGGATGGAAAGTCAGAGGGCTTGGGTTTGAATTAGACTTCACAGTATCTCACTGTGGGGTCTGCGCAAAGGCAACTCTCTGACCCGCAGTGTCCCCATTTGCAAAATGCAAAGGATAATGCCTACCTTCCGGGGTGGGAGGCACTTAAGGATTATAAGGCATATGGTGTGGAAAGCACCTGACACGTAGGAAGCACGCAATGTGAATTTCCACCCCTTTCTATAGAGGTCGGGTGTAATTACACCCAATTTCTTTCTTTCTTTCTTTTCTAGAAAGATGCCAGATGAAAATTAAGAACTCCATTAATTAATGATAATATTCCCATATATTGTTTATTTTGTGCGGGGATATTAGATCCATTGTATCACAGGCTCCCAGCCAGATGTGTTCTCAAATGCAAGGGGATGGAATTTGGGATCAGCTCAGAGACTGGAGCAGGGGCTGCTCCTGGAGTTTGGTGGGAGACAGACAGCTCTGGAAATGCCAGAGCAGTCACATGCAGTGAAGAATGGTCTTGTACAAATGCCAGGCGTGCCTTTGTCGAGAGATAGTTGGTTCATGTCACTTAATGGAATCCCTATGAGAACCTAACACACAGGGATTAGTACCCTTGCTGTGCCGACGGAGAAACTGGACTCAGGAACAAGATGAGCACCTGTTAAGTGGCAGGAGCATGATTCAGATTCTAGACAAGGGCTCTTGAAGTGTGAGCCTTTTGCTACAACCGTGTCTCAAGTAAATTTGCTACGGCAATGTTGTCATTTGCTTTGGGTTGTATTATCCCGTTTTCTTGTCTAACCACCAGGAGTCCTGGGAGTTCCTCTCTCAGCATTTTTGATGGCCAAGTTTTCCATAAAAAGTTGTTTAAAACCTGAAGTTCCCACTTAAAGCCTTAGAAGCAGTATATCGTGGCATTTTTCCTTTGGGGGACTCAGTTCTCCCATCCTTGCTGCCAAAGCCAGAGAGAGAGAGAGAGAGAGAGAGGGAGGGAGAAAGAGAGAGAGAGGGAGGAAGAGAGAGAAGGAGGGAGAAAGAGAGAGGGAGAGGGAGAAAGAGAGAGAGAAGGAGGGAAAAAAGAGAGAGAGAAGGAGGGAAAAAAGAGAGAGAGAAGGGGGGAAAAGAGAGAGAAGGAGGGAAAAAAGAGAGAAGGAGGGAAAAAGAGAGAGAGAAGGAGGGAAAAAAGAGAGAGAGAGAAGGAGGGAAAAAAGAGAGAGAGAGAAGGAGGGAGAGAGAGAGGAGTACCCCGCACACCCGCATGCCTGCACTTCAGCATGAGCACGGTACTCACAGCAAGCTCCCTGGGCTGGGGGCCCCGGGTCTTCAGCACTGCGTGGCCTCCTACCCACAGGAAATGGTGTTTGGAGATCAGGGCAGCCCAGTCAATATTTGCCAGGTCAATTCCTGGAACTGGACTAAAGCAATGTGCAGCCACCAGGAAGGGACCTTCTTTATTTGGAAGGATCTGTCCTGCCTGCCCGTCCTACAATCAGAGCGGATGGTGATTCTGGGCCCCACTCCATTTGAGGATGTTCCGTTACTGGTGACAATGACAGAAGTCTCAATGTGGCTGCTGCTGACCCGTCAGTGATGTTTCCTGTGATCTGGACAGATCACCCTAGTGACAAGACCAGGAGATGCTGACCCCACCCGTCGTAATCATCATTTCATAACACACGTGGACTGAACTGCCTTGCTGTTCACCTGGAATGCACACAGTGACGTGTGTCGATTATTTCTCAGTAAAACGGGACAGAGAAAGAATGTGAGGAGGCACAGTCAACCACACCTACAGACGGGACACTGAGGCTCTGTGAGGTTAAATTACCTGCTCGCGAAGTGGGTGGCGAGGCTCCAATGTTTTACTGATTCTTGTCATTCCCATATTTTACTGATACTTTAAATAAATATTGTCCACATACAGAAAAAGAAAATGACTGAAGGAAATTAGAACCAACTCTGGGAGTCTCACATTTTGGATTCTAATCTAGACCCTGGCACAAGACATTCCCCTGAGAGATGAGCAACAAGGTAGTTTGTTCTAGAAAATGCGGAGGAAGTGGCGTCCACTGCATAAGCAGATGGAGGAAGGCCTGGAGATCCCCACTTGTGCGTGTTTCATGTCCAAGCAGATCCACGGCAAAAGCAGAGAGGGTGCGCTGAGGGCCTCGTGTCCCATGGAGTAGATGGTGTCCAATGGAGGACAGCCAGAGCGTAGCGTCCCTCATGCTGAAGGGCACTCATGGATACTGTTCAGTCCTAATGCCCAGTATGTTGAAGGGTGAGCATGGAGGACGGTGGGAGCCTGGTGTCCCACATGCTAAAGGAGAGTGAGCAGTGATCCACGAAAGTGCCGTAGGCTGAGCAAAGCCCGGCTGCCTGAGTGTCCCGAGGGGCTGTGCGACCCTAAACCTCAGTGCCCCAGCGTGTGGTGCCTTAGTGGGGGAGGCCAGGATAGGCTTTATCCTGACTCTGGCAATGAGCTAGTGTGATTCCAAGGTGGAGTCCCAGCCTTTCCTACACACACACACACCTTCCATTCTGTGCATGACCATCCTCCTGGCTCTTCAAACCTCGTCCATGTTCCCTCTTATCCCATGGGGGCAATAATAACTTTCTCATAAGGGGTCTGGACAGAGAAGGTGCTGCCAAAATATTTGGGGGTCTCTGCCTTTGTAGGTACCCTCCTATTTCCCCTTGGAGCTGGGTGGACACACAGAGGCCCACTGACGTGTTTGTGGGTGCTCCTCTCTGTGGTGGGACCCTGCCTCTGCCCACCCAGCTTCCTGCCTGGGGCTGCCTGGAGGAGTTATACTTGTTGTGTAGATGAGCCGACAGGCTCTGACTACCAGCTGGGCAGGAAGCAAGGCCAATAAGACAGCCCCCCCCCGAAGAGACCCTCACACCCTGCTTGCGCCTCTCAGAATTGCTTCCCTGCATATATCCATCCTTTTTCAGGACAGAAGGTACACCTGCCAAGTGTCCCCAGCAGGCCCCCCACCTCTCCTTATCCTGCCCTGTTCCCAGGACAGAAGACCAGCAATGACCCGCCCCAGCTCCATTCTCAGCCCACACGTCTCAGACTCAGCTTCTGTTGATTCAATAGCAGTGAATTTTATTCACTTTATTCAGGAGCTGCTGAGTTCCAGCTCCGCAGAGCCTGGCCCCATCTCTACTCAGCTATGGGGTTGAAGACTTTGCCCATGAGGATTGCTTGTTGAGTCATCCAATCCTCCACAAACAGGAAGAAGGGTCTGTTGAATTTCACGACCAAGGGAGCTGCTGCATGTGTATGCCAGGGGATGGCGTTGCTCGAGTCCATGTCCTCGGGGGTGTCCATCTTGCCTTCCTCACTCACCTCCATTGTGGCTTCGTGTATCGCCTGGGGAGAAACAGGTCTTGTCTCAGCTCTGGGCATGGTGGGGGGGAACGCTGGCTCCCATTCCTGGAGAATCACCTGAGACTCTCAGCTGTCGGACCCAGACGCCTCAGGACAGGGTCCACACTAACTGCCGAGCTCCATCTCCCCCAGTGCAGGCAGAAAGTTCGAGGAGTTTAGGTGTTTAAATGAGAGGAAAGGGGACTAGAACTCAGAGCAAACCTGGGTGGTCTGAAGGCTTAGGAAAAGATCCTATAGAATCACTGAGGGTGGGCCTCTCAAATGCTTTCAAGAAGGATGTGGTGGTAGAGAGAAAGGGAGGGAGGGAAGGGGCTGGTTTTTCCATCTGTATGGAAGAGCTTGTCCCCCCTCTGATCTGCAGGAGGCTCTGCCAGGCCCCTGGGGACCAGGCTCTTGTCCTGTGAGGGGCACGGCATCCCTGAGCCCCAGCCCAGCCCTCCCGCACTCAGTGTGTGCTCATCCAGGGGATTCTGTGAGTAGGGAAACCTGTGACCCCAGAAAAACTGCATCCCAGCCGGGGCCCGGCCCTGGGAACTCCATCCGGTGTCCTCCGTGAGTGACAGCTCGCTCTTCCCTCAGTTAGAGAACAGACACTGTCCCCTCCCCAAGGTCTTTGGGAGAATCAGGTGAGAGAAGCCTGAAAAATTGCTTTGTAATCTATCAAGTGCTGCACCATGATGAAGGATTATGATCACTAGGCTCGTCCTGGGCAATGTGTTACGGGATGGCCACCAAGCAGCCAGCCGGTCTGTGACCTTGGTGGAGTAATGAGAGGCAGCCCCTTGTGCCCACAAATGCTCCACGGCAGGCATCTGGATGTCTTGCAGGCCTCTCCAGTTGGCAGAGCAGTCCCTGCTTGCTCCTCCACACCCCCCGCGGCCCCTCTGTCTTTCCTGTCTGGGGCTGGCTCCAGCGTGGGCCAGGCTCCAACTACAGAGCTGCCCTCTCTGACACGTCCTTCCCTGCACCCCAGCTCTGTCTTCAAAAGTCACACAGGGTCTCCTCACCACCGCTAACGCTCCCACCAACACCCCGTCAAACCGCGTTTAGGCCTCATCTGGGTTATGGGCCATGCTTCCTGCACACCGCAGAGCATCGCTTTCATAGAACACACGTCAGTTCGTGTCAGCCTCGGTGGTCTTCCATGTCCGTCAGAACAGCCCCCGGGCCTGTGCAGGACCTGCAGACCCATGTGGCCCACGCTGCCTCTTTTCTGACCTCACCGGCCACCTGTCTCGCTCTCATGCACCATGCTAACTGTGTGGGCCTCCTCAGGGTTCTTCGAGGATGTCAAGCCCACATCCCCCTCAGGATGCACTTGAACATGCGTCCTCTCGATGTGCTCCCTTGCGCTTTTCTTTCCTTCTTCAGGCCTCTGCACGAACGAAAACCCAGCCCGACAACTTTCCTGGACAGCCCCCCTGCAAGCCAGCCCACTGCACCCCAGCATGCTGTTCGGTTTCTGCCTTTCCTGCCTTCACAGAACGTATCACTGGCTGACATGGGACATAGCTATTCGTTGGTATGTCCCCTGTCTGACCCTATCAGGAGAATGGAACATCTATGATGGTAGGACTTTGGCTCATTTACGACTTTATCCCCAGAGCCTCCAAAAGTGCCTGATGCAATTGCTTATGAATGCCTGAATGACCAAAGAATCTCAAAAGCCAATGGACCAGGGCAGATAATATTTATAACTATTTTTTTAATTGTTTTTCATTCAGAACTGTTGTGGATAAAACAGAAGCTCTAGAAATTGCTCTACTCACCTCAAAAATAGCTGGGAAATCCTCCTCTGTGATGCCTGAGAAGTCTGCTGCTGTAGTAAACACATTGCTGATGCCCATTTTGGGAAGCATTTTTTTTAAGTCTATCTTGGAGGAGATCTTGAACTTGGGCATAATTAAGTGCACCCATCTGTTAGGAGTGAAAACCGCAAGGAAGCTGAACATGTCTCTCTCCCAGGTCCAGGGGACACACCTCGTTTTTGCTTTTAGGCCTCTTCCAAGGGAGAGTTAAGAAAGGATGAGGCATGGGTGCTTGTGTGGGGAGAGGTTGATGGTGATGGAGCATAAGCAGCAACTGTGCATTTCCAGGCCACGCACTTGCCTAAAATACACCTTACGATTCAAGCTATGCCCCTCATAGTCTCCCCAACCACGAGAAGATGAGGGTCAGGGCAGGGGATCCAGCCCTGAGTCCCTCCAACCCTCCAGCTATAGGCAGGCATTTAATTGAGTGGTGATCCAAAATATGGTGCAGGAGGTCTAGTGCCTAGTGCCCTCCCCCTACCCAGCATGTCGTGTTGTTCACGACCCAGTATATTTTCACCTGTGTTTGTGTGATATTAAGCTTCTGAATGGGTCATAACCCATCCAGTTGGGTTCTTCTCTTGGGGTACCCCCTGTCCCAACCATGCCACTGTGTGAAGTACAGCTATGACAGATGATGGCAGACACGCTCCACTGTGGTCCTCAACCACGGATATGCTACATGGGCAGTAGCTGGTGCTCCTACATGGCATGGGGTGAACACTATTTGGAGATTTTTTCCCCAGTCTACACGTTTACTGCCTAAAGACTGCCCCTGCCCTCGCCAAGATCAGTGAGCCATTGGAAATCATGCTTTCATTATGTAATTTGCCCATATTTGATTGGACCGTGGTGGATACCATAACTAAGCTGGATCAGTCCAATACTCCCTTCCAGGAATATGTCATTGGAACAGAAACATATTAGGTTCAGTATCAAGTGGAGCATTTGCTTGAGTGGAAGAGAGCCAAGTCTGTCCACGATGGACTCAGCTGGGAATTTACCTCGTAGGATCCTTCTCTGAGCATCATACCTAATTAAGATCCCCAATTAATACTCTACTTCTGAATCCTCTATTCTATCACCTACTCATTTTTTCCATAGTTTTACTGCAATTTGAATTTATACGTTTATTAGTTGTCTTACTGCCTCTCCCACCGGACTGGAAATCTCACAGTGACAGAGACGTGTTGGCTAGCCTTTGTATTCCCAGCACTGAGCAGTGTCTGGCATGGAATCGATGCTCAGGATACATGTGTCGGGTGAGTAAACCAGCTGGTTTGCTGAGCCAGAGAGGTGAGGAGCAAGGACAAATGACATCAGGGAGATGGAGTTCCCAATGATGTTGCGGTCCCCTGTCCAATCCCTTGTGACACCAGGCTGCGTTTATCGTCTTAGGTGCATCTTTCTGATACATACCTTTCTTTACCCCCTTGAGCTTGTATGGAGTGGGTTTTTGATACATGTTACAAAAAGAACCATCATTTAGACAGTTGAAGGGGCATCCGGCTGATAATGGAAGCCAGGCTCTCATTTTTCCTGCTTGGCTTCTTTCATTTTCCACAAATATGCTAGGAAATAAGCAAATACTCAATTTCCCTGAAATAAGACTTTTGTACAGAGGAAGTGAGATCTGAGCAAAATTTCAGTGTGAATCTAGAATGTCCCTCCAGAGTAGCATACCTCATGCCACTGGATTTCAGAAGTGTAGCTCTTTGAACAACCATCTCTTTTACAGTACAGTCGGGCTGTCCTACATCTGGGAGCACAAGGACTATGGACATGTTTCCAATGAAAGGAATTTTAACCATTGTAGCAAACAGCTTCTCCGATCGGCTATAAATCATGTGTTCCTTCTTCCACATCATGTCCACCTGCACTGTGGTGTGCTCATCCACAAAGAAGTCCTCCTTGTGCATGAGGTTGGTATGAAAAGCCATTTTCCAAATGCCTAGGAGAATCAGAAAGGAGAAACTCAAAGAGACCTGTTGGAGAAGGCATCAGCACCCACATGTCTGGGGACCCCAGAGGTGAGGGGCTTGAGAAGGGAGTAGCCTCCTTCCAGCGATACCTGGACCTCAGTGAACAGAATATGTAAAATCCCAGATGGATGCGAAGGAAAAAAAGGCAAACACACGAGTTTTGAAAATATTCACCATAGGATTTCTTTAAATCTATATTCTTCAAAAGATATTTCCTAAAATACTGCCTGCCTCTGGAACTATAACACCAAGAAAGGATTCTGTTGTCAAATAATTTGGGAAACAATGACCACAACACCCCTTCTTTGAAAATTCCCACCGCATTTTAGTGGATTAAGAGTTCCGATAGGCAACTGATGAATAACTGAGCTCTACAACTGAAACTATGTATAAATTAATTGAATTTAAGTAAGATAAGATAATTTAAAAAAGAGTTCTGAGAAGTCTTATGACAAAGAAATCTGCTTAAAATTGTTTAACGTATTCAAGGAGGGAGAATTTTCATCAGAAGAACATACACTTGCGTGCACATGGGTGCACACTCACTCCTGCGCAGAATCCTCTTCTGCCATCAAGAATTACTCCATCTTACGCCAAAATATCTTAAGTTTGGCCAACGATATGACCGAAAGGGTTGGGAACAGAAACACTTAAAAATGCTAGATAATTGGGGCGCCTGGGTGGCTTAGTCATTAAGCGTCTGCCTTCAGCTCAGGTCATGATCCCAGGGTCCTGGGATCGAGCCCCGCATCGGGCTCCCTGCTCAGTCTGGAGTCTGCTTCTCTCTCTCCCTCTGCTACTGTCTGTCTCTTTCTCTGTGAAATAAATAAATAAAATCTTTAAAAAAAATGTTAGATAGCACAATGAAATAAAAGCAAATTAAAAGTTTTGAATCTACTGGCCTATGGGACCTGGGATAGAATCACAAAAACTAGTTTTTTTTCTGACTGAGATTTTTCAGGAAACACAAGGGCAAAGTTTACCCAAACAGGAATTCATGCACTTGATAAACCTTACCTTTGAAGAAAACGTAATTTATAAGAAACAGGAAGGTATGAGGGTTCAGAGAGGTGATGAATCTCTTGGTTCCCTTGTGCATTTTTTCAGCCACAAAGTGGTTGATTTGCTTCTTGGTGTGTTTTACATCTCGAAAGTCAATCATCTGGGCCTTCACGTCATATATCCCCTCTGTGTCCCACAGAAACGGGGTGTTGATCTTCCTGTTGCTATCGATAAAGAGCATGTCCCTGTGCTTCAGGTGCCCCTCCCTACTCAGCTGCTTCAGCATCTGGATGACACTCTGGAAGCCATGGTGCACGTCCCACACCCTCATGACTTTGAGGTCAAATCCAAGGCCCTCGAGGAGGTTAGTGAGTGTTGTGGATCTGGTCCCCAGGGAAACCATGGCCAAGGAGGCAGAGATACTCAGAGGGGAGAAGATGATATTCTTTCTGGGATGCTCCATTAACAGGGTTTTGAACAATTTGTGGGCGAAATCCTTATTGCCAGCTTCTATCTTGTGGCGGATGGGTGAAATTTTCCATGGTGAGACTGGGTAAATATTCCATTTGGATCTTTGTTTCATCTCACAGCAGATGCTATTAAGAAGGCCACAGAGGATGAGGACCAGAGAGAGAGCCAGGTGCATTTTCCTGTGGGACATTTCTGCAGCAATCCAGGGAGCTCTAATTGGAAGGAAGGAACATTCCATGGAACATGTTCTCGATGCTAAGGGGCTTGAGAAAGGGCCCATTATTACCTGGGAGCTGGGGGTTTACTCTTAGTCCTTGACTGGAGGATGCTAACTAAGGCTAATGAGGAAAGGCTAAAGTGTTTTGGAATGTGACTTTAGGCAAATTAAAGATAAATGACTTGATGACAAGGGATCCAATTCTGCCTCTGGCCTGTGCTACAAGTGGGTCCTAATGCAAGTCACTTCTCCAGCCTGGTCCTAGCACCTCTTGTCACTATGACATTCTATGATTTTGAGCAGCACTCTACACTGGGACTTCTCTCTCTCTCTCTCTCTCTCTCTCTGTCTTTTCTTTTTTTCTGCTCTTTCTTTTTTTTTTTTTTTTTTTTTTTTAATACAGGGCTCATAACAAAGTCCCGAAAAGTGTGGAAAGGGAAGGCAAGGAGAGGGATAAAGCAGGGAGTGCAGATTGAAATGTTATAGAGATCTGGCCAGAAATACACACAGACAAGGCCAGCAAGCATCATGTAATAAGGACCACTGGGGACTGTGGCAAAGGGAGAGGCATGCCCAGGTCAGAGGCAGGCAGGTACTACTCAGCCCAGCTATGTTCACCGTGTGGGAGTGCTGGGTCAGTGGTGCCTGATTTTTTTTTTTTTAATGTTTCTGAAGAAGCTGGAAACCTAGATTTTTGCATGAAAAATTCAATCTTGTCAAAAGCACTTGCTAACACTATCTAGCTCAGATGGAGACCAGATCTGGCTTCAGGGCGGCCGGGTGTGATTTCTGAAAGGAAGCCCAGGTGGTGCTCAGGTGACTGGGTCATGAGCTGAATGGAGGGCCTGGCAAAGTTGTCTCAGGTGATCCTGGCCACCTCCTGTGGGCCCTCCCGGTCCTCACAGCTACTGCCCCATCCCATTGTTGGGGGGAAAACCTCTCTCTTCCCCCGGATGTGCCCCCCACGATTGACTGGGACTAGAAGTCAGGCCTGCAATCTGAAAGGTGCTCTAATGGTGGGATTTCTGGCACCCCCAATGGGAAGGGAAAAGATGTGAACTATGCCCTGAGTTTGTGTTCAGTTCAACCTCTTTAGGGCAGGGCCCTGTCTTCCTGCCTGGTTTTCCTACAGTTCCTGACACAGCTCTGGGCACAGGGTCCGCTCCTCTGCATGTGTCTGGTGATCCATCACCATGGCATCTCTTGTCATGGCTACCGAAATAGCATCTGCTGTAGATGAAGGTTTATGTCCCTCAAAATTCCTATGTTGAAGTCCTACTCCCACATGTAATGGTGTCTGAAGGGAGGGCCTATGGGAAGGAATTAGGGTCAGACAAGGTCATGAGGGTCCCTTATATATGGTCATAGGTTAGTGCCCATATAGGAAGAGACACCAGAGCATTGGCTCTCCCCTGTCCTTGACCCTGTGCCTGTACCCACAAAGATGAGGTCACATGAGGACATTGCCAGAAGACCAGGGAGAGGGCTCTCACCAGAACCCAACCGTGTTGGCACCCTGACCTCAGTCTTCCAGCTTCCAGAGCTGTGAGAAAATAAATGTCTGTTTTCAAGCCCCCCAGTCTGTGGGATTTTGTTATGGCGGCCCAAGCTGACTAAAATAGCATCTCTCAGTTCTCAGTCTTGCCCCCCACTGACCCTTCCAGCCACTCTGCAGCCAGCGTGGGTTCCCCAAAGCATAATCGTCATTTCCTCTTCCTGGCTCCCCATGAGCTTCGAAGAGATGGAGTACAAATTCTTCAGGTGACAGAGAAGCTCTAAAGACCCTGGTTCCTGTCAACCAGACTCCCGGCCCTGAGCAGCCTGCCCCATGCCCTCGTTGTCCCCTCCAGCACCCCCAGCCACAGCCCTGCCTCCCACTGCCCCACCCCTGACATTCCCCCAGCAGCCCCCCTCCTTCCCTGCCCCCTCCATCCACCTCATCTGAGTGGGGGAAGGGGCAGTAAGGGGAGTAGGGCACTGTGGTTGAGGGGGGGCATGAGGGGGAGGGGGCCATGGGGTGGGGAAATTAGCGTATGGAAGAGATTCCAGAAAATACACACACACGCTTATCACACTGGATTTTCCATCCTCTTCCTAAGGCAAATACTACCTGAAACATGGCAAAAAGGAACAATGAAACACACACTCCGTGGAACCAGTTCTGTCTCCGAGAGAAAGGTGACTTACCTTCCAGAGGAGCTGGGGTTGCCACGAGCTCTTTGTATCTGCCCATGCCTTATTTATACTGCCGCGGGGGTAGCGACGTGGATAAACCTGAGTTAATATTAACGACCGACAGATCATGTTCATATACTGTCCAAAGCAAACAACAACTGAATCATTTATGTTATTTTTCTTTGCGCATCAGTCCCCAGTGAGACAATGGGCAAAGTAATGGCTATGGAGCCATTTGTGTTACTGGTCATGAATTTGCTCAGGCAGCGTTTGGCAAACATCCACTTAACCCCTCCTGAGAGCCATGCTCTGGCTTAGTACCGGACTAACAAGATGCTTAAGGCCTGGCTCCCACTTGAAGAGAACCCCTGGCCCCAAGGAACTCTTGGTTTAGAAGGAGAAACACACATGTAAAAAGATTGTGGGGCCCATGTGACTAGTCAGGAAGAGTACACATTCCCAGGAAGGAGCTGTGCAAGGGAAGAGAAGGACCCAGTGAATGACCTGGGACCATCAGGAGAGGGTGGGTACCTTTCATCCAGGTCTTAAAAAGATAGGCAGGGGGCGCCTGGGTGGCTCAGTTGGTTAAGCGACTGCCTTCGGCTCAGGTCATGATCCTGGAGTCCCGGGATCGAGTCCCGCATCGGGCTCCCTGCTCGGCAGGGAGTCTGCTTCTCCCTCTGACCCTCCTCCCTCTCATGCTCTCTTTCTCTCATTCTCTCTCTCTCTCAAAAATAAATAAATAAAATCTTTAAAAAAAAAAAAAGATAGGCAGGAGTCTACACATCCTCACAGAAGTTTGAACAGGGAATTCTGGATGGTGGGGTGGGATGGTGAAGATGCCTGGCACTTGTGAGAAGGGTCAAGACTATATATGTAGGGTTATTCCAAATCTAGACGGAATTTACTACTGGCATGATGGAGAGAAATCACTGACAAATCCTTTCCTTAGTAGCAACTAAGAAGCTAGACACAAACAACCATTGTCAAAAACAACCATTTCTGTGCTCTAGTAATCTACCAAAGGTCTATGACAAACAGAGAAGCATTCATTCATGAGAAGTACTAAACTTTGGGGAAGCACAGAGTCTGTGACATTTTTGTCTGGGGCTGCTTCCTCCCAACCCGGCTCTGCTGGTGGGTGGTCGAACCAGAGCAGAGCCAACTCACCTGATTTGGAGTGTTGTCTGTTCAAGTGACGATCTCAGTGGCCAGCAGTATGTGTGTTCAGGGGGTGGGATGGTGGCGGCCAGTGGTTCTGCTAGTCTGTGGTTGTGTTTGGGGCAATAAATAAGCCAGTGGAGTAGCAGGAGATTAAACAGGGGGTCCCAAGAGGTGTGGCAGCTCCAGGGGGCCTGATGAGCCTTCTGCATGTCCGAGGTGGAGGGGAGGCTCTGCATGTATACAGCAGAGACTGGAACAGGGGCAAGCTCCACACACCTCCCTGGTCCATGGAGAAGCAAGAGAGAAGACTGGAAAGACAAATCTGGGTGGTACTTGAGAATTGCCTGAGGTTTGAACGGGCTCATCAGCCCACATACAGATCAATCATAGGCAAGTGGAAGCTTTATTGGCTCAATGTGTTTGAACACCGTTTCTGATCAATACGTGGCTGAACAGTAAGCAATACAATCACAAGGGTGACCGCTAGGAGGCAGGCTTATACATTAAATAAGGAAAAGAAAAACAAGAAGCACCAGTGGCCAGAAGTTGCAGGGGAAACATGTTTTATAGATTCAGTCTAGGCAAATTACTACATAAACACACAAACCCGAAAACCCCCAGGAGGGAAGATTCAGAATCCAGAGTTACTATAACATATTTTCTAAAATGTCCAGCACTCAAGAAAAAAATCGTGAGATGTGCAAAGAAACCAGAAAGCATGACCCCTACTCAGGAGAAAAGAAGTCAATAAAAACAGCCTTTGAGTATCCCCAGATACTGACTTCAGCAGCCAAAGGCTTCATAGCAAATCAATAATAATAATAAGACAAGAAACTCAATTTTAAAATGGGCAGAAGACTCTAACCAACATTTCACCAAAGAGGACAAATATGAATGACCAATAAACACCTGGAAAAGCAGATTGAACCCACAGTGACTTGACATCACACACCTGTTAGAAAGGTTATATATAATAAGACAGAAAATACCAAGTGTTGGCAAGGACACGGAGAAACTGGAATCCTCATTCATCGTGGGTTGGAAAGCAGAACAGTGATACGTGCAATAGCATGGATAGTGTTAGACAGGGAAGCCGCTCACAAGACTGCATACTGTTGGATTCTGTTCCTGGGAGAGGTCCAGAAAAGGGAGCGAGAAGGCAGATCAGCAGTTGCCTGGGTCTAAGAGAAGGTGCTAGGACAGACTGCAAATGGGCTTGAGGACAGGTTTTGGTATTGGAAGTGTTCTAAAACTGGGTTGGAGTGAGGTTGAATTTACTAAAAACCATGGAATTATACACGGACAATGGGTGGATTTTATAGCATGCAAATTATTAGCTCGATAAAGCTGTTAAAAAAAAAAAAAGATGAGCAGTGGCAGCAAGCTTTGTTGGAAAGATGGTGGGCCTGGGGTCCCGTGCACCTGGAGGTGAGCATCAGTAACAGCGCCATACATTGGGCTCTGTGTTGCACCCTTGATCTGCAGTATCTCACTTAACCCTCTCACAACAATCGCGCCGGGCAGGTACTATTATTACTGGCCCCATTTTAGAGGTGTGGATCCAGGCTCAGAGAGGTTCAGTAACTTATCCACAGTCACACAGTTAGTGGGGAGCAAGAGCTGGGACTCAGACCCATGTCCACCTGACACCACAGCTGCGCTCCTAACCCAGAGCTCCCTAACCAGAGATCTCTCTTTGGTAATAGACTCTGGACTAAATGGGCAATGGACAAAGTTTTATAGGTAGGGGCTTTTAAAACTTCTTCAAATGCTGCCTCTTGACTTTACAAGTGTGTTATGCTATATGGTAATTGTATTAGTTATGAAGAATCGCAACATCAGCATCCTATTTTAAGTGCCCTGGCACAGGGAGATTTTACTTTTTGACAATTATGAATAAACAGGCACTGTGGTGTGTAATTTTAAAGCTGGGCCTCTGAACATATTTTGCAGGGGATTGAGCAGGCTGATGGGCAGGGGGTGCGTTGGTACCAGAGATAAGACACACCCCAGGGAACAAAAAGGGGGCCTCCATTCGCAGATGGTTCTGAGATCTGAGTGGGACAGAGGACGTTGGCCGCGCAGCGTGAGAGATGCTTTAGGGGGCAGCGTGGGGGGTGGGGAGCATTCTGCCTGAATGCCTGTGTTTTCTTCCCAGCTCTTAGCTGGGAAATGAGCTAGAAAGGAACACCTTTTTTGGGAAAGGTTTCCGATATGAATAACAAGAAACACAATGGCATTATGGTTAACATTTACAGGGGGCCAACAGTTTGCAGGGCATTGTCCTAAGCACTTTCTGTGTGTTTACTCCCAGGACAATCCGTGACGCAGGAGCTGTGAGTTTTTCCGAGGAGGAGAGAGCAGCACAAAGAGTTTCCCTAAGGCTCTGAAGGTCACACGGTTATGCGATGGTGGAGCTGGGCTTCCGGACCAGGAAGGCAGCTTCTGCCTGCCTTGGCACAGGGGCGTCACCATTCCCCCAGAGGGCAATGACACTAGTTGGGGTGACCGCCCTGCCCTCGGGGGACCTTCCCGGTGCTGGAGACCCGGTGAGTGCTTTCGACCACATCAATAGCTTCGGTTGCCAGTCCTGAAATTTGGTGCAGGGTCGTGTTGAAGGGTCACACTAACAATATCTTCCCCTCCTCCTCTCTGGATTGTAATCGCCACGAAGCGGGTAGCATGTGTGGCCCCCCAGCCTCAGCTCAGTTCACCCGAACGGCTGCACACGGATTCACTGGCAGGTGACTGGGCAGGTGGGGAAGCAATGCTCACCTGGAAACCCGAGATGCCTGTCGGGGGGTTGCTGGGTGGTCTGCCAGCATATTTATTGTCTCTGAAGCACTTTAAGATATTCCAGCACAGGGGCACCCGGGTGGCTCAGTCGTTGAGCATCTGCCTTCAGCTCAGGTCATGATCCCAGGGTCCTGGGATTGAGTCCCACATCGGGCTCCCTGCTCAGCGGGGAGCCTGCTTCTCCCTCTCCCACTCCCCCTGCTTGTACTCCTGCTCTCGCTCTCTCTCTGTCAAATAAATAAATTAAAAAAAAAAAAAAATTAAAAAAAAAAATATTCCAGCACAGACAGGAAGTGGTGATTACTTCTATTGGCATTCAGTTCCTAACCTGACCTATCAGCAATACACACGGGGTGAGGGGGTTACTCAGTATTTGAAAGACTCTAATCAGAAACCCATTCTCCACAGGGGGGGCCTACAATCTCTGGCTAACGAGAATCAACACTAGGTTGATCTAGAACACTAGATTAAGAGTCAACACTAGGGCGCCTGGGTGGCTCAGTTGGTTAAGCGACTGCCTTCGGCTCAGGTCATGATCCTGGAGTCCCGGGATCGAGTCCCACATCGGGCTCCCTGCTCAGCGGGGAGCCTGCTTCTCCCTCTGACCCTCCCCCCTCTCATGTGCTCTCTCTCATTCTCTCTCTCTCAAATAAATAAATAAAATCTTAAAAAAAAAAAAAAAGAGTCAACACTAATAAGCCGAACAGATGAGTCTTTAAAGAGTGATTTTCCAGCAATGAAGTGACCGGTGTATTAGACGTGTGGGTTGGCTAGAAACCTTGTATGGGTGCCTCTGTCCTTGTGTGAATGTTTCCTGGACTCAGGATTCTGAGGCATCACCTGGCTCTGATGAGAAAGTTCTCTGAATCTGCCCTATAGCACATGGTCACTTCTGCCCTGAGGCAGACCTTGAAGCAGTTCTGTAAAAATCATTCCTGAATCTTCTGAAGCTTATGATTTGGTGTCTTTAAATCACGGGTCAGACTAAGGCCTGAAGTTTTGCCATCTACAGGATGGCTGTGTTTCTACCGGCCCGCAAAAATCCTATCACAAACCTCCCAACCGTGACCTCAACATCTGTGTCCCGCCTCCGGCTCAAGGGGGTGTTGTCCCACCTAACCCACCCCCACCACAGTAAGAAAGGCTCTCGTCCATGCTTTCCCCCTGCTCCTGCCTCCTGGTGCTGCCCCATGAGGCCCCGTACAGCGGACATGCCTTCTCCCTCTTGGGAATCAGGGGTCACACCGTTCTTTTAAGGGCGGTTGTCTCTGTGTCTCCATCTGACCATATTTGATTAAAACAATTCTTGGGGCGCCTGGGTGGCTCAGTCGTTAAGCGTCTGCCTTCGGCTCAGGTCATGATCCAGGGTCCTGGGATCGAGCCCCGCATCGGGCTCCCTGCTCTGCGGGAAGCCTGCTTCTCCCTCTCCCACTCCCCCTGCTTGTGTTCCTGCTCTCACTGTCTCTCTCTCTGTCAAATAAAAAAAAAAAAAAATCTTGATTAAAACAATTCTTGCACATGTTTCAAAACAAACGCAAGGGATAGGCATCTAAAAAAAACCCCCCAAAACCCAAAAAACACACAAAAAACAGAGAGCTTCGAACTCACCAAGCTGGCAAAATCTGTTTTAGGACCGTTCTTGCGTCTCCTTGCTAATACAAGTCTGAACGGGCTCTGGAAAGCTGCGGAGCCTGACTTTCACTGTCGTGGGCCACCTGGGGGAGAGCCTGGGGGGAAGGAGGCTGGCAGCCCTCAGTGTCCCCTGACTAGTGGGGGCTCCTGATGGCCACAGAAGTAGTAGTCCCACACAACAGTAGTGCCTTTCCCCAGTCCCTCGCGCCTGCCACTTCTGTGTGCCGTTGTAGGGCACGCTCGCCGCGTGTGCATGGAGCCAGGTCCCACCCATCACTGGCTCTGCACGGTGAGTTTCTGGCGCGCCTGCGGGCAGAGCATTGTGCGTATGGCATCGTGGTGAAAGTCATGTTGGAGGCCCCAGGATCTGGGCTTTGGTCCCGGTTCTGATTCTGCCCAGGGAGCCCCTTTGGCCTGGGTTAGTTGCTTCTGCTCTCTGTTCTCCTGTTTGTAAAAGAAGGTGGGACCGTGGGGGTCGGGGTCCCCTGAAGCGCCTCTCCAGCTATCCAGCCTAAGCGCCTTCTGTTTTTGTCTCTTCCTGTGTAAAAGGGCTCAGAAAAGCCAGCGTGAGGGGCCTGACATGTTGAGATGGTGGGGGGCACCAGTGCCCCCCGAAAAAGGAATGTCTAGATCTGATGGGCAGGGGGGCTCTAGTAGAGGCTGCAGAAGGGGCCTTTAGCGATGAAAGGGGAAGTAGAAGGAGCCAGAACGGCCTGTATGGTAGCGAGCAGGGAGGGATGGTGGGGTTGTCTTGGCCCAGTCCTGCCGTGCCCAGACCACGTGGCGGCTTTCAGGATTCCGAGTCAGGGACCCGAGCTGTGGTCCCCAGGAGCCAGCAGGGAGGAGGCTGGGCACCCAGAGGGCATGCGTGCCAGCCAGCCCTGACGAAGCCCGGCCGGAGAGCCATGGCACCCACTCAGAGAGGTTGTCACGACCCAGACACCAGCCCTTCGTCTTCCTGCCTGAGACACTCACCTGGTTTCGAGGAGCCCTCACCAAACCCGCCAACGATTCCGACCTCCTTGGACTTCTCTGGCCTAAGTTCTACCACGCCAGCCCCAGGGACCTCTTTCTGTTGCGGTGTGCCTGTCATTGTTAACTCAGGCTTTGTGCTTGCAGGAGCCCCTCCTCGGTCCCACTGCCCTCTTGCAAGCACCTTATTCTATGTCTTCACAGCCTTCGTTGTTGATTTACTTAGAGGTCTGGTTGTGTGGTGATGGTGGGGGTCCGTCACCCCCGTCTAGGCCCAGGGGGCCAGGGACTTCATCTGTCTGACTCACTCCCAGCACATGGGAGGTGCTCAGTGAGTTTTTGCTGAAATGGATGAATGCGGAGCACCTGGGTGGCTCAGTCGGTTAAGTGCCTGCCTTGGCTCAGGTCATGTCTCAGGGTCCTAGGATCGAGCCCCGCATCGGACTTCTTGCTCAGGGGGGACCCTGCTTCTCCCTCTCCCTCTGCTGACCCCCTGTTTGCTCTCTCTCTCTCTTTCTGTCAAATAAATAAATAAATAAATAAATAAATAAATAAATAAATACAATCTAGAAAAGAAAATAAATGGATGAATGAATTCATTCAACCCCTGAAATGTCACATCATGACAACCTGGCCACTGGGAGTTAACCCATAACCATGATCAGATTTGGACCCTGAAGGCGTGTGGGAGCATTGTTCTTGGCCGAATCCTCATTTTGGGTTTATTGACTTTTTTCCTATAACTCTGCAATACAGGTGACTGCCCTGCAGGTTACCGTCCCCCGGGGCTTCGAGGAATGGGAATATGCCCACCAGAAACGTCCATGAAGCTAGTTACTGGGGAGGATTTGTAGAAGAGAGCAGCGCCTGGGGTGGGGTGGGGGGAGTGAACAGGCTTTGTGACCGGGGGTTTGTGACCCGGATCTCTACTGACTTTTACTGACTGAGCCCCCACAAGGACATCCCAGCAGCAAATGCAGCTCTGCTGGGGTCAGGCGGACCCTCAGAGCCGGGGAGCCACGTCCTCAAGTCACACCGGGATCATCACAACATGGTTTATTTCCTGAGTGTTTTCAACGTGGACTCCGTCGCAGGAGGTTTCCACCTAGAATTTCGTGGGATTTTCAACCTTCCCGAGGAAGAGGACGGCCTCTGTGGCTCTCCTGACCAGCAGCAGCAGGAAGGACCGATTGAAGCGCACGACGGTGTGAGAGGGGCCGTCCTTGGAGCGGACTGTGAGCTTGGTGGCCGTGGCCGCTGCGGCTTCGGTGCCCTCCTCACGGACGTCCAGCACAGCTTTGTGGGCGGCCTGCCAAGGGAAAAACGGACGTCAGCGGTCCCCATGGAGGCACCTCTACTTCACTGGGCTTTGGGGTTCTGCCTGGGGACGGTGATGCCCCCTCCAGGGGCCTCCAGCTCACTGCTCCCGGTGCCGGGCACGGGGTGGGCAAGTGCAACTAATACTGGTCAACTGGGCCCCCACACGTGGAGTCGGGTGGTTACAAGTGCGCACCGGGAACCTAGGGTCGAGTCCCAGTTCTGCCACTTTATTGTCGCGAACGTTACTTAGGGGCTCCTGCCTTCACTTTCCAAATCTCTGAAAGGGTCATCGTCATGGCGTATTTCCCACAAGGTCATGGGGTGAATGAAAGGAGACGCAAAGTACGGGAACCGTAGTATGACCGCACCGTAGCCCTGGAGACGCAGGGCGGTGTTATTATATACCGGATCCCCTCTGGGTCTTGTAGCGAAGAGACTTCACCAGGGGCTCCTGTCCTCCCAAGCTTCAGGGGGCCTGAGAACTCCAGACGATTACAGTCATTATTGTTCATATGTGCACATAAACACATACTGGGAAAAGGACCGTTACGCTCAGCAGATTTCACTGTGACCTCTGTATTCTTTCCCCCGACACATGACAAAGGCCCCCTTCAGTGACCCAGGACCACTTCTGACCATTCTGATCTATTACCAAGATACATTTTTCCGTCAGGGATCAGAAACCGCCATGCAGACAAGGACCAGACCTCTCGTAAGAGCAGGGGGCACACAGGGTACCTGGAAGGTTCCCTCTCACTAAAAGGGGTGCTCACGGCTCAGCTCCAGCTGATGGATTCTATGTAGGGGTTTGGGCTCATGGTTGCCGTGTGGGAACTGGACTCAGTGATTTCTTTCAAGACAGTCAGAAATCTATACTTTGAGGTACAATATCTTACATATTAGAAATTGGCTCTCGGGCACCTGGGTGGCTCAGTCGTTAAGCGTCTGCTTTCGGCTCAGGTCATGATCCCACGGTCCTGGGATCGAGTCCCACATCGGGCTCCCTGCTCGGCGGGAAGCCTGCTTCTCCCTCTCCCACTCCCCTGCTTGTGTTCCTGCTCTCACTATCTCTCTCTCTGTCAAATAAATAAATAAAATCTTAAAAAAAAAAAAAAAAGAAAGAAATTGGCTCTCTTTTTCTTTTTAACACTGCAGGCCAAACACAGCACATCTATAGAGGATACAAATGGCCCATGGGCAGCCAATTAGGCCTCAGTGTGAGGCCCTAGGCTTCAGGGTGGTGAGGTCAAATGGCAGGTTGGACACCTGCTCATCTGTAATAGGTCTTGAGGTAAAAGTGTTGCCCTCCCAGGAGAAATCTGATTTTCAAGGAACGGTAGTTGGATCTTAGGAACATTTGTTGGAAGAGGGATAAAAGTTGCCTGTGTGTCAGAGTGATGATGGCCATAAAGCCACAGGCCTGGCAGCCTTGAAATTCAGCCCTACTTCTGCCATAGAGAGGTCACTTTCCCTCTTGGGGGTCTATGTTTCTGTATCAGTGAGATGTGAGGGCTCGATTAGCCAGTCGCTATAGGCCCTTCCAGCTCGAGCAAATGTTCTCATGGACCAGCTCACTTTGGAAAGCTGCAGGAAGTCTCTCCTTGTGATTCCAGAAAAATCAGCATTTTTATCAAAGGCATCCCGGATGCCCATCTTCGGGAGGATGGTTTCCAGGTCATAGGAGGCAGAAATGGAGAATTTTGGAATGAACACCTCTATCCACCTGTGGAGATGGGGAAAAGAAAAAGGTGAGGTCACAAGCCCCTTGGTCTCTATCTCTGCTTCTGGGTGGCATTTTGGGAGACTCTGTTCTTCTAGCTATTCCTGGTTGCTGCTAAAGTAGTCAACACATCCCAGACAACCAACCCAGCTTGCTCTGGAGGTAAGGCCCCTGGATGAGCAGCCCTAGCCCCATAGATGAATAAGAAGGAACGGGGCCCTGTAGTAAAGTAGGGACAGAGCATAGATGGGGGCCCAGCAAGGGAGCCCATGCCCGCGACCCATGGGGGACACCAGGTGGTGATGGAAGCGTGTCTGCCATCTCCCCCAGCCCTTCTTGAGACAAACCCTGCTAAGTGCTGAGAGCAGAAGAGTCCAGTAGAACTTTCTGCAAGGTTGGAAATATTCTGTTTGTGCTGACCAGTAGGTTAGCCACGAGGAGCTCATGGTTATCGAGCACTTTGAACGTGGCTCGTGCCAATGAGGGAAAAAAAATGTAGTTTCACTAATTTTAATTCATTTAAATTTTTTTTAAAGATTTTATTTATTTATTTTTGAGAGAGAGAATGAGAGACAGAGAGCATGAGAGGGAGGAGGGTCAGAGGGAGAAGCAGACTCCCTGCCGAGCAGGGAGCCCGACGCGGGACTCGATCCTGGGACTCCAGGATCATGACCTGAGCCGAAGGCAGTCGCTTAACCAACTGAGCCACCCAGGCGCCCTAATTCATTTAAATTTAAATAACTACATGGGGCTAGTAGATGGACAGCACAACCCTGGAGTTCAGCATAACTTTTTTTCTTCCTCTGCAATGGTTTCCCTGAACCAAGAATGAATAGCCCACATTTACTGAGCATTTACTATGTGTCAGGCACGTCTCAGGCACATTCATGAGCTTCATTTCCATTTTAAAGATGTTAAGAGTTAGTTTTAGTACTTTACCCGAGGTCATGTACTTGGTAAGTCACAGAAATGAAAGCACAGAAGTGCTGGATGGACCCTGACGTCCTCATCGATGAGCATCTAGCACAATGGACAGCTCTCTCTTCCCTGTTACGGTGCCCTGCGCTGGCCTGGCCATCTCCTCCCTGCTCTGTCTGCAGCTCTTCACACACTGCCCCCTGCCCCAGCCTCTGTGTTGCCTCTTCTGTCCAACCATGGCTGCAGTCAGAGAGGAAACCTATGAAGCATCCTGCAGTGTTCCTTGATTCCCAGCTACGCTTCTTTGCCAGTGCTGCTTCCTTTCCAAGCCTGTATGTCCTAGCTGTAGCCTCACGTCCTACCTATGCTCCTGACTCAAATGCACTACCTCCGTGAAGCCTTCCATGGATCCCAGCTGAAAGCGAACTCTCTTTGCTCAGAAGCTCCTCAGCACACTGCCTGCCTTCTGCTGAGGCACTGATCTTTGTCTTCTTGAATTACAGTTATCCCTGATCCTGTCTTTTGTCTCCTCCTGGCTGTGGGCACCTTGGAATGGTGCCGACAAGGCCAAGAAAATATTGCTAAGAGATTATACATAAGACTTTGACATTCTTTTTAATCTTATGGTTAATATCCTTTTGATAGTCTCCATAATCGTTACAGAACGAATAATAATCTTACCTATTAGCTAACATTATCGAATGCATACGCTCTTCCTGGCACTGTTCTAAGCACTTTATAAATAGTAACTTGTTTTATCTTTTCAACAACTTCTGGGTTGAGTAATAGTGTTGTCCTCACTTTCTAGGTGAGCATTAGTGCTTTTTTTGCCTGTTTATTTTTATGGACTCATTCCATGGAATTTAATATCCGATCGGCTGCTTGAGTGAGTTCTGCTAGCAGGGAATCGCTACAATGACATAATAGTGTTGCAGGAACATATTAGCTACATATTAGCCTTGGACAATTCACCTCCCGTTTTAGAGCCTCTACTTCCTTACCTGTGGATGGGGGTGATAGCACTCTTCACCTGTCAGGTGATTGTGAAGTTCCCTATCCAGCAGGTGCTCAGTTGGCATTCAACAACTGCTATCATGGTCTTTCCCCCCATCCTTGGAGGTATCCCATCACCCGCCTCGGACCCCAGGAGACTGACACAGATTCCCACCTCTTCTGGAGTAAGTGGCTCCATTTCCTCAGCATCCTGGCTGACAAGGCCTGTTCCAGCTGCCTCATCTTGCCCTGGCCAGGGAGAACAAAGAAGGCCACAATGTCTCCACTGTAGTCCATCTGCAGCACAGAGCAGTTCAGCTCTGAATCCACTCCAAAAGCAAACTGTTCTACCTGATGCATCATTGGGACCTTCACAGTGGTCCTCTTGCCCACCAGGAATGGGGAGCTCTTCCTCGTATATCCAGGGTTAAAGGGCTTCTCCCACTTGGCTAGCACAAAGAGAAAAGAGAGGTCTTTAGGTCTAAGTATAGTCAGTGAGGTGAAGACAGCAAAAATGATGAAGTAAGGATCTCTGAAAACTCGCTCCTCCATAAAAACAATGAGACAAAACCACCCACAATGGTCTGAATTAACTTCCTTAGAACTCTAGAAATTAACCAAACTCTTTCAGCAAATTAGGGAATAGTTTATTAAAGGGAAGCAGCTAAATCTTGGTAAGAAAGTGAGCTTTGTGGTATTTTAACTTGCCCTAGTTCCATTTTTCTTGTCCTGGCTCTTCAATAATAGCCTTGAAAAATAAGAGCCTGCATTTGCAGTGAAAGCCAGCAGGCTGGCAGCCACTGAAGGGGAAAAAATAGGGCTGGAATACTTTCAAAGACTCATTCCCAAAGAACTGTTATTTGACCCGTCCTGTGCTTCCCTGGAAGGCATCCCTCGAAAAATTGTCTGTATTTGATCTGATTTGGAGTTCAACCAATGCAAAAAGCCCATTCCTCAGAGGAAATTAGTAAAAACAGTCACAGGTGGTGATAAATTTTGCAGCTGCTGGAGGCTGTAGATAACAGTTGAGGCAAACAACAGATTAATCAAAAAGGTTAACAGGAGAGGCTGGGGGCAAATAACAGTTGGGACAAACAACAGATTAATCAAAAAGTTAACAAGACAGGCTGGGGGCAGGGGTGGCATCTGACAGAGTAAGGACCTCTGAATATTTCCCCTTCCATTAGGACAATGAGAAAAACTGGCAAAGATATTCAGAATCAACTTTTTTGGAACTCTGGAAATTAACCAAAGGCTTGCAGCAACCGGGGAGTTAATTCAAGAAAAATGGCTGAATCTCAGTAAGAACAGTCAACTTCATGGTTATTTTAACTTGTGAGAGTCCCACCCTCTACTCTCCAGCTCTGCAGTAGCCTTGAAAAATAGCAGCCTGTATTCCCAATATCATCGGGAGAAGAATTTTCAAAGACTTATTTTCAAACAATTACTATTACTTGACCTCTCTGGTAGTTATCTGGAAGACCCCACTTACAAGGTTGAATGGTGCTCACTCAGTGCTTAAAGCCTTCTTCCCAAGGGGCTGGAAGTTTTTGTTAGAAACAGTTATAGGCAAGTGTTTTGTTTCATGGTTGTCTGGATGAGGATAATAGATGGGACAAACCACAGAGTGATCAAAAATTCTGAAAGGAAAAGCTGAGGAATAAGATGTCCATAGGAGCTTTGGAAAGTGCCACTATATCTTGGGCATTTAGAGGCTGTGGGCATGTATATAGCTGTATGCATATTTGAGAAAAAATATGAGAAGGCTGTAAGTTCCTACTTATGGCTGACCTTGAGGGTCTGCATAGACAGAAAGTGAAGACTGAGTCAGAGTTATAAACTGCTTGGCTGAGTGTTGATGGCACATTCCACCATGCACACAAAAGCCCTCAGCAAAGACTAGGAGATTTATTTATTCTAGACACATACGAAATCTCTGCCCAATCACAGCTAAGCACTTAACTAACCAAGAAGACACTTCGGTGGCCACACATCACAAGTATAGACTTTATATTTTTCTAAGATTTTATTTATTTATTTGACAGAGAGATAGAGAGAGAGCACAGATAGGCAGAGTGGCAGGCAGAGGGAGAGGGAGAAGCAGGCTCTCCACTGAGAAAGGAGCCCAATGCGGGGCTCGATCCTAGGACCTTGGGATCATGACCTGAGCTGAGGGCAGATGCTTAACTGACTAAGGCACCCAGGTGCCCCAAAGCATAGACTTTAAATAATTAATTCAGAAAAATCACTAAACAACAACTATTGCAACAAGCAAAAACAATCAGTCCTTGGAAGGGGGAGAATCTGATTTTCAGAGTTGTCACATTACATAATCTTAAAAATCCAGCTTTTACAAAAGAAAAAAGTATGAGACATAAGAAGGAAGTATGGACCAAACAATCTACTAATATCAAAAATAAAAGAAGGAACAGTGCCATAGATCTTATGGACATTAAAAGGAAAATAAAGGAATACTACAAACAACACTATACCCACAAATTTGATAACCTAGGTAAGATATTCCAATTTGCCAAAACTTATATAAGAAGAAATAGACAATATGAATAGGCCTATATCTATCAAAGAAATTGACAATAATTAATAACCTTCCAAAGCAGGAAACACCAGGTCCAGATGGATTCACTGGTGAATTCTACCAAACATTTAAGGAAGAAATTATACCAATTCTTTGCAATGTCTTTCAGAGGATAGAAGCAGAGAAAATACTTCCTAACTTGTTCTATGAAGCCAGCATTACTTTAATACCAAATCAGACAAAGGCATTGCAAGAAAGGAAAACTACAGACAAAGATCCGTCATGGACATAGATGCAAAAATGCTCCACAAAATATTAGCCATCAGATTTGATAATGTATAAAAATAATTATATACCACAACCAAATGGGGTTTATCCCAGGTTTGTAAGGCTGGTTCAACATTTGAAAATAAATTAATATAATCCATCATCAAGAAGCTAAGCAAGAAAAATTAATCATATCAATAGATGAAGCAAAAGCATTTGACAAAATCCAACACCCATTCATAATAAAAATTCTCAGTAAACTTGGAATAAAGGGGAACTTCTTTAATTTGATTAAAAATATCTACGAAAAGCCTATAGCTAACATCATATTTAATGGTGAGAAACTCAAAGCTTTTCCACTAAAGTCAGGTATAATACAAGGATGCCCCCTAGAGCCACTCCATTTCAGTATTTTACTGGACGTTCTAGCTAATGCAATAAGACAAGAAAAAGAAATAAAAAGTATACAGATTGGAAAGGAAGAAATAAAACTGTCTTTGTTCACAGATGACATGATCGTCTATGTAGAAATTCCAAGAGTCAACAAACAAAAGGACTCCTGGAACTAATAAGTGATTATAGCAAAGTTGCAGGATACAAGGTTAATATGCAAAAGTCAAATGCTTTTCCATATGCCATCAATGAACAAGTGGAATTTGAAATAAAAAACACAATACCATTTACATTTGCATCCAAGAAAATACCTAGGTATAACTCTAGCAAAATATGTGTAAGATCGATATGAAGAAAATTATAAAACTCTGATGAATGAAATCAAAGAACTAAATGAATGGAAAGATATTCCATGTTCATGAATAGAAAGACTCAATATTATTACGATGTCAGTTCTTCTCAACTTGATCTAAAGATTCAATGCAACCCAATCAATATCCTAACAAATTATATTATCAATATTAACAAACTAATACTAAGGTTTATATCAAAAAACAAAAGACCCAGAATAAGCAACGCAGTATTGAAGGAGAAGAACAAAGTTGGAGGACCGACAATAACCAACTTCAAGATTTACTATAAAGCTACAGTACTCAAGACAGTGTGGTATTGGTGAAGAATAGACAAACAGATCAATGGAACAAAGAGAAAGCTTACAAATAGACCCATGTAAATATAGTCAACTGATATTTGACAAAGGAGTAAAAGCACAAAGGAGTGGAACAAATATAATCTTTTCAACAAATGGTGTTGGGACAACTGGCATTCATATGCAAAGAAAAAAAAGAATCTAGACACATACTTTACATCTTTCACTAAAATTAATTCAAAATGGATCACAGACCTAAAGGTAAAACACAAAACTATAAAACACCTAGAAGATAATAGAGGAGAAAAACTAGATGATCTTGGGCATGGCAATAATTTTTAGATATAACACCAAAGGCATGTCCATGAAAGAAATCACTGATGAGCTGAACTTCATTAAAATTTAAAATTCTGCTCCGTGAAAGACAACGTCAAGAGAATGAAAAGCCAAGCGACCGACTAGGAGAAAATATGCATCTGATAAGACTGTTATCCAAAATATACAAAGAACTCTTAAAACTTAGATAAGAAAACAAATAACTTAATTTTAAAAAGTGGGCCAAAAACTTTGACAGATGCATCATGAAAGAAGATATGCAGATGGCAGATAAACATGAAAAGATGCTCCATATCATATGACATCAGGGAAATGCAAATTAAAATAAGCACAACACACCCATTCAAACGGCCTGAATCTGGAACACTGACAATACCAAATGCTGCCGAGGACGTGAAGCAACAGGGACTCACACACTGCTGGTGGGAATGCAAAATAGTACAGCTACTTTGGAGGACAGTCTGGTGGTTTCTTTCCAAACCAAACACACTCTTGCCATACAATCCTGCAAGCATGCTCCTTGGTATGAGGAATTGGAAACTATGTCCACACAAATCCTTGCATGTATTATATGATCCTATTTATAGAAAATGTCCAGAATGGGCAAATCTATAGAGACAGAAAGTAGATAAATTACTTATTTCTGGGGGAAGAGCAGAAATGAAGTGAGTGTTCGTGGATAGGGAGTCTCTTTCTGAGGTGATGAAAATGTTCTGGAATTACATAGTGGAGGTATTTGCACAACTTGTGGATGTACCAAAATCCAAACCCACTGAACTGTGCAATTTAACTTGGCGGATTTTGTGGTAGGTGAATTATATTTCAATTAAAAAATAAGATTAAATTAAATGGAACAATGTATATCAAGCTCAGGAGACTTGGAAGGGGCTCACGGTGTATTAATTCTTTTCGCTTCCCCTCCCTCCTTGCAGAATGGATAGGTAAATGGGTGGGAAGGTGAACGGGCGGATAGAAGGAAAGATAAATGGGGGAGCGATGAATGGCAGGAGGGAGAAAGGAAGGGAAGGAGAGAGAGGGGAAGGATGGAGGGTTAATACAGTAGTGACGATTCTGCTGAAGTTGGCTCTATCATCATCCAGCCGGTTAGCACAGAGACTCACACACATTAGGCACTCAATACACGATGGATGTTTTAAAGCAACATGCCCAGGATCATGGAACAAGTAAGGGGCAGAGGTAGAATTCAGACCTAGTGCTGTCTGACTTCAAAGCCCATGTCCATTCTGCTGCAGCAGTGTTTTTATAAACTGTAAAGCTCTAGACGGATGCCCAGGTGTTGTGAATGGCAGTCATCCTGGCCTGTCTGCACTTCTACACCTCTAAAAGTGCTCTGGCCTTTGGATTTGCCTCTGAAGCTGGGTTGTCAGAGAACTCTGTGTCCCTCCTCGAAACCTTCGGGAGGCAACCAGGGCAGCTGCTGGTAGCAAGAGATGAGGCCCTTACTCACAAGCTACTTTCCAGAAGATTTGCCCCATGGGCTGCCCACTGAGCCCAAAGTCAGTCCCTCAGGGCACATAACCAGGCTATCCAAAGTCAGAGCTGAACGAGCCTCCATCATAATCGATCGACTGAAGCTAAGAGAGGAAACAGGACGCAGCCACAGTCATGCAGCCAGCCAGTTAACACGCCTGGTCCAAATTCAGACTTCCCATTACCTGACTGTGTTGTCTAGGGTTTGTTTAGCTTGCTTATTCAACTGGGGGAAAAAAAAGAAACAACATTAAAGTCAAAATCAACCTCTCAGAGCCTTACCTTTAAAGAAAATGTGGTTCACCAGTACCATGACCGTCAGAGGTTCAAGGCCTTGGATTAAGTCTACGACCTTCCCTTCGGTCTCCTTCTCCACATAGCTGTTGATCTGCTCCCGGGCAGTGGAGGTGCTTGAGAAATCTGTAGAAAAGACTTTCGACTCATACAGCCTCTTGATGTTGTCCAAGAAATTTGTCTGCAGCCACAGCTCCTTTTTGATGAAGAGGACACTCCCCATCCTCAGGTCCAGGTCTTTGCTGGGGGCTCTGAGCGACTGGAGCAGGTGCTGGAAAGCCTGGTGGATGGCGGGCTCTGGCACGTGTGTGAGGTTGAACCCCAGGCTCTGGAGGATCTGGGTCTTGGTGGTTGAGCGGGCCCCGAGGGAGAGCATGGCCAGGGAAGTGGAGACACTCAGTGGGGAGAAGAAGACGTTCTGGTCCGGAGTCTTCAAAACCAGCCTCCGGTATAGGCGGAAGGCAAAGTTGGTGTTGCTGGAAGACAGCCCGGAGGCGGTGGTGCTCCTTGGGGAGGACAGGCAGGAGAATCCTTTGTTGGGGTCCCTGGGTGGGGGCACGCAGTGGATTGCAGCACAGATGCTGACAATGAGGAACACTCGATAAAAGGCAGATGCCATTTTGGAAGGAAGTAAGTCTGCAAGAGAGGAAAGAACCATCAAGGGAGGGTGAGCCGAGCGTCTGGCCCCCGAATCGGAGATCTTGCAACACTCCACCCCATTTGAGATAGAATGGGGACATGAGGGATGGTTAACAGGGCAGTTCACTCAAGTAATCTCATTGGCTCTCCTGAAGGAGATGCAGATATTATTGTTGTCTTTAGCTTTCAAACAAGTAAACAGGCCTCAGAGACATTGTGTCATTGACCTCAGGCCACCCAGCTAGTTTGTGTTCCGTCTGGGATTCAAAGTCAGGTCTTAAATCCTGAATCTCAGCTCCCACGCTCTTTGCTGTTTCTGCTTCGTAGGCTTCTTATTCAGAAAGGAAGACAGTGGAACCAGACTGCAAATTCCCAATCGTAGCAGCCACAGGTGTCCTCTTCCCCCTCAGAGATCCCTCCAGATATTCTTGGTCCCTTTTGTGTTGAACTGATCATTTCCTTGCCGTGGCTGCCCACCCCCAGCCACAGGCGTTTGCTGGCAATGTCGATGTCCCTCAACAGGCTGTCCTGGGACCGCAGTCCTCAGGGGCCTTGAGCACAGGTGCCTAGTTGCTGGTGGGTTGCTGGCTCTAGCCTCCACCGCCTGCCCCCTGCATGCCTCATCCGGCTAGACTGAAGCACCAGGAGCATTTTGGATTAAGTGAGCTGGTGGCAGGTGGAAATACCAGTCGTTTTAGGGCGGGACAGGGCTGGGCTTGCATCTGACTCTGATGCTCACGATGGGCAAGTTTTAGCTTCTCTGGGCTTCGGTTTTCTTCTTCTGCTCTGGGAGGATGGTCTGCACCTTACCTAGTTATTCAGAGGATCAAGTGTGATGAGGCCACTGGTCTCCGTCAGGGCAGTCCGAAGATCATAGCCATGCTCCCAACAACCTCTTGGTTGAAACTCAATTTATGTAAATTGAGTAATGCTTGATCACACCAGATGTGATTAAAATCAGAAGGAACTATACAAAGAATCTTTTTGCCAAATGAGTAATTCTTTTGGGAAACTGCAAATCTGTCCCCTTTGCCAATTATCTAATTGGGTGATTTTTGTTTTGTAGGCAGGGGAGTGTGAGGCGGGCTGCAGAGACGGGGCCACCGGCAGGAGGTGCAGACTTGATTCTGCCCGTGGGATCCACGGAGGGGATGCAGAGCAGCACCTCCATTCCAAAGGAATTTCCAAGGACTGTTCTGGGAGCCACGCGTGTCCGTCACTGCTCCCCCCGCCCCGGGCACAGTGCCCCGGGTAGGAGCGGCAGGAGAAGCTTGGTGCACTGTCCTGAGCGGAAGGGCGTTTACACCAGTGTGGAAGGGACTGAAGGAGAGAGGCACTTGGGACAAAAAGCCCGAGTTTCTCCTATTTGATGAACCCCGTGACAGGCGGAGGGTGCTCAAAACGCCGTGCAAGAATGTGGGGTCTGTAAGGACAGCTCTGATGGGTGGAGGGGCCTGCTGGGTTAGCGTGGGGTCGTGTCAAAGTGGAAACCACGGGCCCAACATGCTCTCACTTACACCGAGTTCCCAACAGGGCTGAAAACCTCATCCAACTGCAGGTTCCGCCTCTACCCAGTCGGTCAGGAATCTCTCCATCAGGCCAGTGAGTCGGCCACGTGGGCCCTGCATCCCCCCCAAGGGAGATGAGGTCATCTGTGTGGGAAGACCCCTTGCCTTTCCCTCTAGGGCAAAACGCCTGGCCTGGAACAATCTCTTTTGTTTGCCAATAACGTCCTTGCCAAACCCCCTTTCTATGAAAACTTGCCATTTTGTACACCTCCTCGGAGCGCCCCTCTGTTTGCTGCCCGAGTCATGTGTCATTTAATAAAGCCAATCAGACCTTTAACTTTTCCTTGGTGGGCCTGTCATTCCCAGGAGCAGTGCTTGAGCTCGACAGTCAGCCAGGGGCCAGAGCCTCGGCCAGACCAGCACTCTCCTGCACGACCACGATCTGGGTAAAGAATGGCAGCCTCGCGCGCCCACCTTTGCATCCTGTCCTCCCAGGCCTGGCTTCACCGCCCCCCGACTGCCGCCCCGTCTGTGAAAGGGGGTGGCCCCGAGGAAGAAGGAACACAGTCTGTGTACCACCCAGCATGGTGTCGGGCCCGCAGAGGGCCTGAGGTCAAAGCTGCTTCTCCCTCGTGGCTGTTTGTGCTTTGTGTCCCTCACTTGGAAGCAGGGTGAAGGGGCAGGCCTGCCCTTGGGTATTCCTGACCGTCGGAAGGGACGGGGCTGAGGGCAGAGAACGCCAGCCACGCCGGAGGGGGAAGGGAGACGCCGCAGGACATCGGGGGCCTGTATCCCTCTCGGGGTGGGTGGGGGTGGGAGTGGGGCTCCCCTGCTAACGCCGGCTGTACCTCCCAGAGGATCCACACCCCCACCAGCAGGCACGGCCTGGCCAGAGGGCGTCTGACTCCATGCCCCAAGTCCTGGGCTGAGCAGGGGAGACCGGCCTGGACCAGTAGCCCTTCAGGCAGTCCGCTAGTGAGTGTCCTGGCCCCTCGAGGCCCTGGCCTTCATGTGGCCTTAGGCGAGCCGCTGCTTCTCTCTGGGCCTCAGGGAGGGGGCCTCCAAGGGCTCTATGGCGATGGGCCTCAAGGGGCAGATCCTCACGCTCTTGAGGAAAAGCTGTGACGAAAGCTTACTCATTCAGCTCTTAAAATCCAACCTCCTTCCGCACTTGGCCTCTCCCCATGCCCAACTCCTATCCTCTCATGGCTGCCCCTTCTGTCTCCCACGGAGGCCCCCCACTGCCTCCCTGCTGTGACATGACTGTGGCTGGGGGCGGGGGGTGAGTCCTGCCATGGGCTCTGCCCGTCTCGAAGAGAGGGACACTGTCCCCCCTGCACCTGACCCTGCCTGGGCCCCTCTCGCCCGGGGGGCCACTGCCTTTATCCCACCTTTCATCCTCTCTCCCCTGCTCAATCCCCCACTTGGCTCCCGGCTGGGTCACTCATCCACACCGCAGACAGATGGAGCTTTCCAGATGCAAAGCTCATGTGTCACTCACCTATTCAGCTTCCTCAATGGCTCCCCACTGACCTTGGGAGGAACGGCCACGCACCTGTCATTCAAGGTCCTTCTCTGCTGGGCTCTCACTTACCTCCCGAGCTTCATCCTCAAGCACACAGCTGTTCCACGTTGCTGGAAAGGTTGTATGGCCCTCCGCCCACCCACCCTGCCCTGTCTTCATTTGCCTCCTTGTCTACTTGAGTTCCAAAGGGCTTCATTCCATTCTAAAACCCCACACTCCTGGTGACACACACTTCTGGCAAAGCCCCAAACCTGGAATAAGCCACCTGTCTGTTCCTTCTTTGCCAGCCACTGGAGGGAAGTGGCTCACTGAGGCGGTCTGGTCCGCAGTGACTTCCCAACCACCGATCTTGATGTGCCCGGCAACAGGCACCTCACTCTCCCATTGACTGCAGGAAATACCTCGGTCTTCCATTTCCTGAAGACGGACTCCTGAGCCTCCCGTGAGGGCATCTGTGCATACACACACACACACACACGAGACCACCTTGGCCCCCGCCTCCCATGAAAGACAGACCCTTGGAAAAGGAACATATCCCCCTCTGTCCAGCACTCCTTGCAGAACTTGGAGAGCATCCCTTATGTCCATCCAGGACCCTCACACCTCTCTCTTCCATATTCCCAACTACATCCTTGCTGTTGGCTTTTAAACATGGTCAAGGCTTGCCCGCTAGGACCAACAAACCACTACCAACGGCACGATGAAAACCCCCCTTCGCTCCCTGTCTCCATCCTCCCCATCCCGACTTACATCCTCACGAGCTGTGTGTTCACTGTCCTCACGGTCTCACTTCCACTCACCCTTGGCCCACTCCAGTCTGGCTTCTGGGTCCACAGAGACGGGACCAGCCTGCGAACGTGGCCAGGTTCACCCTAGCTGCCTCCCCAGTAACAGCTGACACTGGAGACCACACTGTCTTCTCCAGTCCCTCCCTGAGGCTCTGTGACACCATGACCTCCTGCTTTTCTCCTCTCCCCCCATCTCCCTCCGTTCCTCCTCCTTAGTCACCTCTGGGCCTCCCCTCCTGTGCCCCGTCCTGGTGCGCCCCCCGAGCCTCGGCACCCTCTCCTTGGTGCTCTCCTCTGCCTCCAGCTGATCTCATCACGCCCAGGGCTTCATTACCAAGATGCACATCACTTACTATTTTTAATCCCCGGGCCAGAACTTTCCTCGGAATTCCGTATTTCTAACCACCTCCTTGATATTTCCTCCTGATGTCACAAATGAACCTAAAGCTCAGTAAGACCCAGACTGAACTCAGACTCTTTCCCAAACACCATCTTCCCATGGAAGTCACAGCTGAGACCTTTTTCAACATCTCCGTCCGCAGACAGCACTCACCTAGTTATTCGAGCCCAGGACTCACACTTGCATCTCCTTGTTCTTCATTCCCCACACCAACACATCGCTTACCTATTTTCAACTGTTCCAGTAGCCTCCCATTTCCCAGAGCGGGCACCAGCCTCTCATCCAACCTGCACTGGCTGGACTCTACCAGCCCCTCTAACTTCATTACAGACCTCAAAGCCCCTTGCTTGGGGCTGCTGTGTCCAGCCGTTTTGCCCATTTTTATGCTCCTCACAGGTGATCTTTGTTGTACCCCACTCCCCTCTCCCACCAGACTTTCCCCTGGAATGAATTCCTTTCCACTGCTTAGGTCCTCTGTCATGTCACACCCTTAAAGGAAGCTCTCTTTGAGCGCTCAGATCAGGAAAATTCCCCCCTTTAAATGTCTTTATAGCACCATTAACCTCTTAGTGAAATACTTATCATGGTCATAATTTCACATTTATTTGCCTGACGGAAAATGAAACGAATCAGGGCACTTGCCTCTCTGTTCTCCCCCTACACCCCTGTTTGGCCAGTACAAAGGGCTCCCCTTAAGTGTTTGATGAAGGAGTGAATTGAAATAAATTAAATGGACGATTTACCTGGACGGGTGATACTGACGGGAAATGAGCAAGAAAGACCTTTCAGGTCTTCCTTCAGGTGCTAGTTAGACAGGCTATGCATACATAACACTTGAATTGACTCAGCGTTTGGCCATTGTGGCCAAAGCACCTGCCATTGGACTTATGAACAGTAGTAAACAGAAAACTGGACAAAATACATGAAACAATTGAGACACTGAGAAAAATAAGTGAAATAATGCAGACATTGGACCACAGGCAGAGAAGGCAGACAAATTAGGGGAGCCCTGTGATTGCCCTGCTTTTCTGTCCAAAGACACTTTCTGGCTCCAGGGAGGGAAACCCAAGCAGAAGTGGCAGGCTGGCTGAGCGCAGGGGACGGGGACCAGAGTTTGGGAAGGCGCAAGCAGCAAAAGCGTGCGTTAGCTTCAGTGCAAAGCGAAGTGTTCGGCTCTGCACGCGTAAAGTGACATTCCACAAGGACGGTCCCGGTGCAGAAGCAAAACGCCCAAACTGCTGTGATGTAAGCAGAAGCCCCAGAGTTCACGTAGCTGGGGAGGGAGGGAGACCCTGACCAGGCCGAGTTAGAGGACCTCCAGGAACATCTAAGGCATTCAGGAGATACCCGACAAGCGGCACATCTTGACGTTAGGGCTACGCTAACTCTAGCCTGAAGCTGCCCTAGACACCTTAGCAACATTGTATCTGAAATAGGACATTCATTTTATCAGGAAAAGGTGATAAAAATCCTTGACAGGATAAGAAAAAAGTTCTGCAAATACTTTCGGTGGCTTTTAAAACCAGTGTCACCACAGTAAGGGAGGACAATAAAATCCAGGCCAGAACTATTGTAAGAGAAAATCTAAATGGTAGAAGCTAGATCAGGAAGCTTGAAAACACAGCAGTAGGAACTGCCCAAACTTAATAGAACAGACAGGGGAGAAAAAACAGCCCCAGTGATCTGCGAATGGAAAGCACGTGGTCTCACAGACGGGCAGCTGGAGTCCTAGGCACGGGGCGGGTGGGAGAGACCAAGTCTAGAAGAAATCATAGCCAGAAATATTTGCGTAACGCACTCTATGTGAACTACAAGACAATAAAATGAATTCAGCCCTGCCATTTCTTCCCCCAAGCTACACCCTGAGCCCTTGATTCTCGGTCTGTCTAGACGGCTCTCCCCTCCCTCCCCTCTTGACCAACTGCTTTCCATCCTCCAGCTCCAGCTCCAGACCTCCCACGCCATGGAGTCTTCCAGATCCCACAGAAAGTCGGGCCCTCCCTTCGCAAACACCTGGAGCAAACCACAGCAACCTACCTCCTCATGTGTCCGTCTCCCAGAGTGCACAGGCTGCACCTTGTGTGGTTTCCTCCGGGGCAGGGACTATCCCCAGTGAGTGATGGGGACAGAGGGAGAACAATAAAGGGAAGACGAAGGTGGGGGAGGGGGTGGGAGGGCAGTGGGAGGCAGGTCAGGAACCCCAAGGGCCAGGCTCTGCTCACTGGCCCACACCCAGGGACTTTTGTAAAAAGGCCTCCAGTTGGTGAAACAGGTTGGCCTACTGAAGTGTGGAGTTTCCCAAGCGTGGTTAATTGTCAGGAGAAACTGTGTTCTCATTAAAATGCACATTCCCAGGCCCCACCTAGAGCCACTGAGTCAGACTTCCCAGGGAAAGATGAGCCAACTAAGGAGTGAGGGGAGCGGGCTGCTTCCTCCTTGCACAGCTTCTGCCCAGCAATCCGAGATGATCCCCAGCTCTGAGCACCTCAGGGCATGGGGAAAGCAAAGCCCTGTTTCTCCCCAAATTCCTAAGACCAATCCTGCTGCCACAGCGACAGATCAGGAGCAGATCCCACGGGTCCATCCAAGGTCCCATCAAGATGGAGCCTTATCCCAAGTCCATCCTCCTCCACAGAGCTTCTCTTGCCATGGCTGGGCTGCTCTAGACCCTTCTCTTCCTGGCTAGAAGTTCTCCTGCCTACCTCACACATCTTTACGCTTCTGCCCCATTTCTGGTTTATACAGATCTTCACATCACTCTTTAAATCTGTCTACATCCTTATACTTTTCTCTTTATATTTATATATATATATATATATATATATATATATATATATATATATGTTTTTCAATTTCACCTATTCTTGCTCTACCTGCAGAGGACGCTGGATGCCTCATCGCTGGATTTTCCACATCATCTTAGCCAGAAGCCCCCCAAGAGGGACCCAACAATACTCAGTGTGGACGTGAGCACCTGTCTCATGGGGGAGTGCTCCCCAGGGCTCCCTGCACTGTTTGGCTGCAACATTGCTCATTCCTGAGCCCGCTCACAGGGGCCACGTGACTTTCAGGATCTGAGCCAAGCTGAGGGTGGAGATGGGGAAGGGGGTAGATCCAGACAGACCCTCCGGCCCTGAGGTGTTTTGTCTAGTTGTTCCTTTGTTTTCTGTGGTTTTGGCAAAGAGGTCACTATTTCAACATTACGGGACACGTGGGCTTACTGCTCCAGAATGGATCTTCACCTGGAGGGACTCTTCCCCAGCCCAGTCTTGGAATCTGAGATTCCTTCGTTCATGTCACACCAAGAGAAACAACAGACAAAAGGCTACCTGTGCCGGGAGGACACGCAGTCTTCAGATAAGCCCCCTCAGGTGCCTTCCTCCCCACTCTGGATGCCTTTACACCAGGCATCACTGATGTGGATGGGTGCCTAGCAGGTGCAAAGGAGGTTCACACGCATCATGTCGTGTAATCCCCCTGAGTAGCCGATGAGATGAACAGAATGGTCCCCACTTCACAGAGAGGAAAAACTCAGGATTGGGCACAACAAAGTGCCTTGCCTCATGTCACAAACCAAACACATGGCAGAGCTCAGATTTGAACTTCAGCCTGTCGGGACTCCAGGGCCTCCTGCCAGCCTCCCACCACTTGAGGCTCCCGACCAAGTCCCTAAAATGAAAGACCACCACACCAGACAACATGGCGTCCTGAGTTTGAGCCTTGAGCTCAAGCAGACAAGTGTCTTGGCGGCCGCTGTCTTGTCTGTTTTCTTTCTTTCTTTTTTATTTATTTATTTATTTATTTATTTATTTATTTATTTATTTATCTGAGAGAGAGAATGGGAGACAGAGAGCATGAGAGGGGGAGGATCAGAGGGAGAAGCAGACTCCCCGCTGAGCAGGGAGTCCGATGCGGGACTCGATCCCAGGACTCCAGGATCATGACCTGAGCCGAAGGCAGTTGCTTAACCAACTGAGCCAGCCAGGCGCCCCTGTTTTCTTTCCTCTTTAACCAAACGGAACAGGCTTCGGGCTCAGGTCTGGGTGGAGTTGAATTGCCAAGTTGTTTGTGTTGTATGTATTTTTAGTTATTTTCTACCTGTGGCCTGTTTTCTGGTTTTCTATAGATGGCTGTGATGTTAATTTTTCTGTTTGAACAAATTTCTTTTTTTAAACATAGATTGATTTAAAGATCCCTCTTGAGTGCGTAAGAGCACAAAAGAGTTGGGGATTCAGCCACAATATCAACAGTGTTTTGGGAATGAAAGAAATTGGGGGAATTGAGTGGAAATAGAGAGCATGTGTCCCAACGAGAAGGGGGCCCCGGCCTCATACTCCCACTGTCACGACTACGCACGGCCCTGACCCACCTGGGCCTGAATGGGAGGAAGCCGGCCATGGGTCTCTAAGCTCTCACCTGGCTTCTCCACACCTGGCACCCTCCCAGGCACACAGGAGATCCTTAATAAGTATCTGTTGGCCAAATGAATGCATGGAAAAAGAATAGGTAGATGAAATTTGGAGTAGACTCTATCATTTCCAAGACGAATGTCAAAGTGTTGTCCGAGATTGAAATGCTTTTGGAGATCATCCAGGGCCATCCCTTCACTGCGCAGGTGAGAAACAAAGGCCCTGGAAGGAGAAGGTATTTGCCCAAGTCACAGAGTCAGCGTCTGGGCAAAGCAGGGCCGGGAACTAGGGCTTCCTGCCTGTCATATCCTCTTCAGCGCACCAGCTTGTCACCTCTGGTGTGTGCCCACATGAATGACCTCAGCCTGGGCAGACAGGAAACCAGCCTCCTGACATCCCACATGCATTTGGAAAGCCACCTGCTCGGAAGCCACACAAAGGCTTTCTGCATTATGTGGAAGGTCAAGCTGGATCACATCAAAGGGGTTCTGCAGTGGGGTTCTGACGTTGGACACTTCCCTTCTTGGCCGGAGCTAATCCTTCTCATATCATCAAGTATGCTCCTGGTGGGCATCTCTGCAGCTCCAGAAGTCTCCAGAAGCTGATCGTGCAACAGAAGCCATGGAGAGCAGAATCGCCAAATCTCCTATCTCAGCAGTGAGTGTCAACTTCGCAGTGAGGCCGATCTGACCACCGCCAGCACACCGGCACCTCCAACCACCCTTCCCTGCTTTACGTAATGTTCTTACACATTTGTTAACCCTATGGTGTATTGCATGCCTCCATCTACTAGCTGGGAACCTCCGCAAGGGCAAGGAGCTTTGTATGTTTTGTTCACCGATGTGTTTCAACCCCACAGTGGCACAGGGTGGATACTCTGCAAATATTTGCTAGATGGGTGGATGGACAAATGAAAACCGAAATACTCAGAGGACTTGCATTTAGTCTCCTATCTGCGGCTCTCCAGCCCTGGGAACGTGGGCAAGTTATGTGGCCTCTCCTGAGCCTCGGTTTTCTCATCAGTAGAGTGAAATGGTCCCACCAGCTTGAAGGGTTGGTGGGTCGGTGGGTCGGCGGGTCAGTGGAAAAGCCTACGCAGCGCCAGTCCCATGGGAAGCAGGTAGGAAGGGTTGCTTACTTCAAAGGCAAACTCCATGTACTCATTTATTCATTTGTGAGGTCGGTCAGTCCACAACAGGTGGCCCGTGAAGGCTTCTTAGAAGAGGTAGGAGTCAGTCTTTTCTGGAAGCAAGAGTACCATTCTGAAAGGAGCTGGCGAGCATGGCAGAGAATGGGGAACAAGGAGAGCGCCGGGCAGGGCAGGCTGGAGCCGCGTGAGCCAGTCAGTGCAGGGAGGTGCAGGGAGGCGCAGGGAGGCGCAGGGAGGTGGTGAGGCAGAGCGTCTGCTCGGCAGAACCACGGGAGGGCGCTGGCCATGTCTGGAGCAAGGGTGACAGCAAGGGTAGTCTGTCTTCTCAGCAAACACACACTGAGTGTGTTCTCTGTGGCCTGGCCTGGGAACTGGGGCCAGGGGATACCCGGTCTGCAGCCAGAGGGACACTTACAACACACGAGTGTGCCTGAGTCATCCTCCAGTGAAACACCAGTGACAGCTCACCATAGTTCTTCGGTTAAAGCCCAGCATTCCCCCTGGGGCCCTGACGCCCCAGCCTACATCTCCAGCCTCACCGCCCACCTCCTCCTGACTTATTTTGTTGTGCTGGCCACATTAATCTCATTTCAGTTTCTCGGCCCTGCCAACTTCCCACCCCAGGGCCTTTGTACATGTTGCTCCCCCGTGCTTGGTAGTCTTCCTCTGCTACCACTCCAAGTTCCTCCCCTCTTCTTTTTCTCCCCCATGATAGAGTTTATTTCTGTAGTGCACAATGAATATATGGCTGCGAAGGTAGGAAATCATATAAAAAATATTTAAGATTTGCAGTGGTCGTTCTTAGAACAAAGTCGGTTAAAGGGAAGATCAGTCAAGCACTAGAGCTTATGGAAGACCAGCCAGCATTTTCTAGATTGTGAACTACACCGGGACAAACATACCTGTATGTGGGCTTAATTAATAGTGGCAGTTCAAGAACAGATAAGCTCCCAGGATTCGGAGCTCTCTCAGCCTTGTTGGAGTCCCCAGCCTGGGTCAGACCCCTGTTCCATACCCTCGAAGGCCCTCATGGCTTTCTCTCATCATGCTCACTGGAGCTCGTGATCAGAAATGCACAGGGGTGCTGATGCGACTTGCAACTTATTTCTCCCACTGGGTATTAATGACATGAAGGCAGGAACCAGGTCTGCTTGGATCAGTAACTAGTGCACGGATTGCCACCCCATAAATCATTGTTTAATGCGGGATTGATTGCAGCCCACATCGAGGTGGAGGGGAAATTCAGACCCAGGAGCCATGGAGGTGAGTGCTTTATTGAAGGGCTGCTTGGAAGTTGCCAGAAAGGTAGAGAAGATCTCATAACGATGTCATAATGGACTGGGCGTTAAAGGATGAGCAGGAGCTCGTCAGGCAGGATGAGAGCCTTCCCAGTAGAGGGGACAGCACAGGCAAGTGCCTGGAGCACCGTTTTTTAGAAAAGAGCTGGTCACCTCCGGGACGTGAGTGAGGGCAGCAGAAGACCGTAGCTCTGGCTCTCTGCCGAACACCTGCTACGTGCCAGGCTCGATGTCTACGCAGTGCCGTGTAACCCTCAGAGCTCCTCACCGCCCTGGGGTAGGTATTACTACCCCCTTTTAATAAATGGGGCTCCGAGGAGTTAAGTGACATGTCCAAGCCACCCAGCTATTCAATGGCCGACCTGACTATCGCATGTCCCCGGTGGCTAATGTTGCAGACCTGAGCTGACCACTGAGCATTTCCGTGTGTGTCCAGTGTCTGCCCACCCCCACCCCGCCCCCTCAGGCTGGTGCAGGGTCTCAGCCTTCTCTGTCTCCCTCCCTCTCAAAGAGGGGTGCTTACTCTGGTGCTCTCCCATCTGAGCCCTTACCACACTGTAAACCAGCCTTCTCTGCCAGCCTGTGTAGGGGCTGGGTCTCCAGGGCCCTGGGGGTGCCCAGGATGGAGGAGGGGGTGTTTATTGAATACTCACAAGCCGAAGGGGCCTAGGGGGGGCTCTCGTACCTGGGAGAGGAGCTCAGGAAGGACCAGCGGGGTCCCCAAGTCCACATGGAACCCGTTCCTGCCCTAACCCAGAAGACCAGTGTTTTTGGCCGTGGCTAACCGCGTGACCATAGGAAAGTCACTTCATTGCTCTGCATATGGATCTGTCACATGGATGTCCGTTCTGGCCGCCCACAGGGGAGCTGTGACCAGAACACAAAAGGCACAGTGAGCTGTGAATTGCTAGGCACACCCAGGAGGTGACAGCTGATGCCGGCTCAGGCTTAGTAGTGCCAGGCCAGTCGGGGGCCCCTCCTCTCAAACACTTCGGGCAGCGGGGATTCATGGCAAGAGGCAAAGGAATCAGCTGCAGGCAATGAGGGCTCCCTGTGGCATGATCAGGCGCCCCCTAGTGGTCATGGGCAGACCCTGCAGGGCCACGTTTTCCAGGGCAGGCGCAGGGACCCCATTCACTCTTCAGCTGAGCTTGCTAACAGGTCCAAACCCCAGACTCTTCTTGGTGGGCTCTGGAATCAGGCAAACCTGGCAATGGATCCTAGCCACTTCTACTCCAGGCTCCATCCCTCTAATGCCGGGCCAGCCCCACCTCCGCTTTGCCATCTGATTGGATGCCTGGCTGAGCCCAGCAAACTCCCATGTGGACCCTGCGGGGACATGACTTTGTAGCTCACATACCAAAGACCCAAGGCTAGGGGCTCACCAAGCGGAACTAGCTTTTCTAAAGTAGCGTGCTAGTTTCTTCAGAGCCCCAGAGTGGAGTATCCCTGTCTTCCTTTCAGGAATACAGAAATAGAGGCTCCGAGGAGATATGTGGCTTTCCCAAAGACACTTTGTTCCTAAGATTTGAACCCAGGTCTCTCTCACTCCAAAGCCCAGGTACTTGCCTTGTCTCATAGCTTCTCCAAATTATCCACCAACAGCCAGCAGAACTGGGGGTGTTTATTAAATCACAAAGCCCCTCTGCCTCTCCGGGGAGAGAAGATCACAACCATCCAAGTGGGTGGGGGTGGGGCATCTAAGCCCAGTGACGCTGGACCGGGCAGGGAGGGGGCTGAGGGAGGATGGGGACGGGGTGGGGGTGCACAGGAGCCCCCAGAGCCAGCGGCGCTGCCTGTTTGGCTGGTGGTCTTGGGAGCTCATGAAGGTGTGGGATTAGATTAAAAGGTCCTGGGATCCCAATTTGAGGCAGATGAAACATTTTCAGTCCCAGGCTGCCGCTGGGGCCCGCAAGGAGCTGGAACGCCCCCTTATTCCCCAGTAGGATTAGCAATCTTTCCCAAGAAGATGATGGTGGGCAGGACGCTATCCCTAATAAACACCAGAAAGGGTTTGTTCAGCTTGATGGAGAGCGGCGTCTCCATGGGCAGCATCTGGGCTCCGGAGCCGGCCGCACCCTCTGTACCCTTCTCATCCATCTTCAGCACCGCCTCATGCACCGCCTGCGGGAATCAGGATCGAGGTCAGTGTCGCCAAGCCACTCTGGGCCAAGGACAGTGAGAGGCCCAGAGAGGGAAAAGCCTCAGCCAGGGTGGCCCAGCACAGCAGTAACCTGGCTGGTGCCAGGCGCCCCAGGCTCCTTCTGCTGTCATTGCCGGGAGGATGCGAGACAAGCAGACTCAGCGTGAAGGGACCAATGCGGCTGGGGGAGCCTCAGCTGCAGCAGGGAGGATGGAGTGGGGTGCGCTATCCTTCCATGAATTACAGGGAAGTGCCGAGCAGCATAATGGCAGAAAGAGTCTGCGGAACCTTAGCTAGATGGAAGGGACGTGGTGAGGTCCCCACCAGGAAGTTTCCAGTCCTGCTCACATTCCTCTTAGCTTCCTGGGGGATGGTGAGAAAGGAACCAAATGGGAGGGGGGGCATCAGAGATGACTGAGATGTCAGATCTACCCTAGGGCACCCACATCTGTGACGCAGTGATTCACCCTAGGACATGGAAGTTTCTGCACATACTGATGCATTTCATTCCATTCTACAAAATCCTAACAATTTTACTAGCAGGCCAGCCAGGAGCCATTGGCAATCACAGCCATGGGCACACCTAACTGCAGAAAAGAAATGAGCCATGGAACTGAGTAAAGGCCCCCGGAAAGGGGTAGCTGGCACTGACTATTTATGGGAAGTCTATGTTAAAAGGGAGAAAATTCTACTGTTTTTCTTCCTCTTGCAAATTGGAAAATAAATCTGAATCAGTGCCTACTGGGATCTCTCCCAGACTGGCTCGAACTTCCCACTTAGAACACGCCGATCCCCACTGCCCATGATGCCAAGCTCTCCCCCATCCCAGCCTCTGGCCATGCTGCTCCCCCTACTGGGAGATCCTCCCCACACCTACCTCTGCTCCTTGCAATCTCCCCACCCCCAATGCCCTTTTAACCTAAAAGTAGGGTTGCCAGGTGAAATAGGGGATGGACCATTAAATTTGAATTTCAGATAAACGATGAATATCTTTAGTGTAAGTCTATTCCCTGCAATATTTTGGACTAAAGAAATGATTGGTCACTTGCCTGAAATGCGAATTTAACTGGGTGTCCTGTATTATATCTGCTCAACCTGGGGACCCTACCCCATATGGTCCTCTCTGCCCCCAGCCGGCAGGTGCTCAGCCTTGCTGAAAACCCCGGGGCCCATGGCTGGTTCATCTCTTGGTCATGCACATGTTTGCAACTCACTCCCAACAAGCCCGTGAGGTCTTTGGGAGAGGCTCTGGGTCAGACCTAGACTGGTTCTAGGACCAATAAATGTGCCAGGCCTTGATCACTTGTTTGTTGCACAGAATCGACCTCCAAAATGGGACCAGGAGCTTAAAGACTGGAAACATGAGGCTTGGGGAAGTGATGTGATTGTCCCAGAGTGACAAGGCTGGTGAGGGACAGTGCTGGATCGGTGCCCAGCCTGCCTGGCAGGACCAGACCCGGCTCATTCAGCTGCTGGGACAGTGGCTCTGGCCCAGGGCTGCAAGAAGGCTCCCTGCAGGTGGGGTGGCATCCGGGCCGGGCAGGCTTACCTTACCCACTTTCAGGCTTTGATGAGGGGTGATCCGAGTGAGATGACCATGCTCCTCAAAGATTTTGGTGATACCCAGGTAAGAGAGCATCTTCTTCAGGTCATAGTTACCAGTGATGGAGAACCTGGGCAGGGACACGTCTACGACCCTGGGGAGATGGGGGTGACAGGTGAGTGGCAGGGTCTCCTTGCTTTCCTGGGCAGGCCGCAGGAGAGGTGATGAATGGGACCTTGGTCTTCCCAGCCCCAGAGGTCTCAGACCCTCTCTTTGTCCCCACAATGAGGAGGGACTCTGACCCCGGGACCCAGGCTTCAAAACACCTATGATCTCTGAACTGTGTCCGTTCTTCCTAGCATACCCTCCCCAGAGCCCTCACCCACAGAAATGGTCTCAAGTCCCCACTGTTTCAGGGCCCCTTTGGTTGCAGACACAGAGGTGTCGTCCCCTTCACAGTTCTGGCCTTGGCCAAGCCCTGAGCCAGTCCTGACCCAGCAGGCTGGATGCCAGAGGCCGCAAGGGCCTGGGATCTGAAACCAGGTAGAACTGAGCTCAAATGCATTCTGACTCTCATGAGCTCCGTGACGTGGAGCAAATGATCTCCCCTCCCTAAGCCACTTGGGCGAAACGATGGTGCTAATCACAGCAGACGGGGCAGTAAAAGTGTAAAGCAAATGCATGTGGGCGCTCAGGAGTCCCTGACCAGCAGGTGTTCCTCCTTCTGTCCTTGAGTTAGCAGCTTCACATCCTCCGTGGGTGGGACCCGATGGGCCTCCCCGCCGTGGGAGCTGGGATCAGTGGTCCCGGGAAACCTGTGGACCCTGGGTTCCTGTCTCCCTGGCCCTGAGCCCTGTTTCTTCTTGCCTATCCAGGACCTCGCCCCTGCCTGCATTCCTCTCTGTTCTGCGCCATCCATCATGAATGGTGTCTGCCTGATCACCCTCAGGAGGAGACCATGTTCTCCGATAATTGATATCCTACAAAACAAGAGCAAACACATCTCCACTGGCCCCAAGTCACTTCTCCAGCTTCCAGCCCATTCCTTTTCTTTCTTTCATAGCAGAAAGGAGTTGTCTCTGCCAGAGATCTCCACTTCCTCCCACAACTGCCGCAGCCTACTCCACTTGGTTCTTTGCCCTCCACCTTCCACTTTCCAGGGCCACGGCTGAGCTCAGCTTGTTTGACCCAAGAGACAGCTCTCAGAGAGTGGATCCCCTTTTTCCACCTTGAAGCATTCCAACCCAAGTCCATCTTCCCCTCCTTCACCGGCCACTCCTTCGCTCACCCTCTGCCAGAACCATCTCATCGCCCACCTGGACTGTCTGTGATCCTCCAAGCCTCACCCCTCGGTCCTCTTCTCTTCTGTCTTTCCTCCCTCCAGAGGAACCTCATTCAGTGTCATGGCTTTAAATACTGGCCATTGGCCCAATGATTCCCAGACTTACCTTTCCACTCATTCATTCGCTCAACAAATTAAGTGCCTCCTCTCTACAAATCGGATGCTTAGATGCATGTGTGAACAGAAGAAGCATAACCCGTGCCCTTGGGTGCGTGCTCTAGCAGGGAAGACAGACAAGAAAGTCCATACGATGAAAAGCATCCCGTAATCATCGATACATAGACTGGGAGTCCGTGTATAAGAAGACAGTGCGTGCAGTGGAGAAAAATACAGATCAGCTTGGGGGTATCAGCAATGCTGAGGTTCTCTAAAGGAGAAACTCTAAAGGAGGCAAAGGCGTCAGGCAAGCTGGGTCGTTTCTTTTGAGTGAAATGAGCTGCCAAGGAGACTGGTGGTTTCCCGCCTGTGCCCTACAGTTTCCGAGTTCACAGAGGTGTCTTGGGGAATGAGGGGTATGCGAGGTGAAGGGAAAGGGGGGTCCACTCCCTCTACCCCCACTTTATCCACAAGTCCTGGCTTCATGCAATGTGGGCTCCGTAAGGTCACATTTCCTTTAGGATTCAAATTATGATGACTTGAGACCCTCCAGTTGGATTAGGGGGACTCAGCATCCTCATCTCCAAGTTATTCCTGCCAATTTCCCATGGGGTGCAGCTCTGGGGCCGGCAAGTGGTACTCCATGTTGCTGTGCCAAGCCCCTCTGCAGCCCTCGGGGCCAAGACTACCGCCAGACTGGGTTTGTAGCAGGGAGGATCGGGGGATGCTGTGCAGACCCCAAGCCTAGCAGCCCTCTTGGGATGACCTGCCATGTAGCCTGCTGCTTCTCCCCATCCCCCTAGTACAGCGACTTTATCTGCAGCATTCAGAACCAGAATTTCTCTTTTATGGAGCTTTTGGCTCAATTGAGATATCCAAGATGTGTTCTGTGTGGTAGAGCACCCACTGCAGCCCAGCTCTGTCCTAGCATCCTATCTACCTCCCCTAGAACCCTCCCTGGCTCCCAACAGCGTGTCAGCCATGGCAGAAGCTCTTGGTAAAGACCTGTTGGGTGGAGAACAGGGGTGAGGGCAAGGCAGAAGAGAGAGTATGCAGAGCAGGGAGGAGGCCATCCCAACACCACTCCTACCCAAGTCAACCCTGAGAGCCCCAGCCCTGACCCTTCTCAAGAAAATCGACTGGTCAGCAAGTGCCTGAGAAGAATTCTGTTGGCTCATCTTAAATCTGTTCTAATTTTATGGTTTCTTTTTTAAAATATTGACTTTGGTCAATTTGGTCAATAAGGACTTTGGTCCTTCAACTATTATAACTTATCTGGAGCACACTTTGCTGGTTTTGTTGTGATATTACAGTTGAAAACATGATTCCGTGTACAATAAACAGCTCCCTCTGACAGCCGTGGTTGTCCTCGTGGTTCCTTTCTGCCTGGGATTCCATGACTCCTCTTCCGTCCCCACGTGCCACTGTTGGGCCTTGAAGACTTAGCTCCAATGCTCCCTGCTCCGTGGCGCCCCCCTCTGCCACCACCACCACCAGGGACCATGGTTTTGCTCTGCCCACTCTACTCTCATGATATAAGCATCTCCCTCTACAAGCAAGAGCTTCACTATATTCCTGTGACTTGTCTTCTGGTCTACTTCCTACCAAAACACAAGTTCATCATGGAGCGCAGAATAGGACTTGGCCATGGGGTCAGAGCTCAATAAATCTGGGCTAGAAGAAGCAAAGAGTGGAAGGGAAGGCAGGAAGAAGGAAGCAGCTGCATATGCCGGGCCCCCTCATACCTTCGTGTGACTAATTTCTTCCATCTGTCAAGAGTGTCCCTCTTCAAGGCCGCCTCCACATTCTTCATTTTGCCCTCGTCAGGAAGGATGAAGGTGGCAGTGATGGTGCCCTGATAGGGCATTTCCAGAACAGTGCAGGAGAGCTGTTTATCATAGCCGGCTTCATACATGCCCCCATGGAACATCATGGGCACCTTCACTCGCTTGTTTCCATCCAGAATGAAGTCTTCCTCTTTAGTTGCTTTTGGATCAAATTCATGTTGCCACTTGGCTTAGGAGTGAAGAAAGACAAAGTGGCATGAGTGTCCCGAAAGGGAAGGGTTGACTGGACCCAGGTAAGCACTGGTCTCTGTCCACATGGATTCAAGGAGGGCATTTGGATGCTCTGGGATGTCAGGGCAGGTCTCCAGGAATCCTTGCTCTTTGTGCCAGGCCCTGGAAACTCCTGGTAAGATGGGCATGGGTCTGATTGTTCCCAAAGTAGCCACGACCAGGGCTGCTAAGCTGAGAGGGTACCGTGGACTGCCTGAAGCCCAGGTGCTCCTGAGGCTGAGAGAACCCGCAGATTGTGTTCCAGCAGAGAGGTCTGGGTGATACTTAGTGGGAGTTATTTGGGTCTGGTGTGAGTGAAAAATACTCGATTCTAAGTCAGGCCTGGAGTAGCTGCTCTCATGTAGGAATGAGAAAACCAATGGAACAGGCTGCTCTTGGGAACCTGCTGAAGAGCAGCAAACACTCAAAGCTGAGTGTTTGGACCCCTCCTTTTTCACCCTAGGAACTCTTTGATGCCATTGGGCATAAACTTGGACCTGGGTCTTTTCGCACCTGCCAACCTCAGAGCCCCCAGTAGGGGGCCTGAGGGCCAAGTCCCTGAATTCAACTCTGGCTTCACTGTTGTGAAAGGATGACCTTAGACAAGTGTCTTAACCTCTCTGGACTTCAGTGTCCTTGTCTGAAGAATGAAGATTTTGATGGGTACCTCATAAGGCTGCTGTGTGGCTGAGTGGGAAAGGCAGGACAGCTCAGTGACCTTGTACAGTGAGTGTTGAGTGGATGCTAGTCATCATCAGCCTCACTGTTGCCATTGCTTTTGCAATCTAAGTGATGTGGGGACTTTGGAAAACTCCAGATTCTCTTCTCTCCCTCTGCTCTTTTCCTCTATGCCATCAGTCTCACTGTGGATTTTGGGAGAACTGAACTTCTGTATTCAGGACCATGTCCCTGACAGCCCAGCAGAGATCTGGCCTGACCTGAGGCCTGTTGGCCTCTGATTCTCCCCCACCCTGGCCAACCTTTGTGTGTGCATGGGGCAGGTGAGTGGGGGAGTGTGGTAGGTGGGGAGGGTTGAAGCTTGGATTTGGGAATATTTTTTCATCTTTTTTTTAGTCTCTCACCCTCAGACTTGGGCAATCAATAGAATGTGACAAGGAGGCCAATGCATCCACCAAAATGAACATCATCATCATCATCACCAACACAATCACCGTCCTGGGTATCTACTTGGACTAACATAAAGTGCACAGCCGATGGGTCAATAGAAGTGAGTTCTAGTCCTGGCTTTGTAACTCTAAGTCCATTCATCTCTCTCCGTGTTACACTTTCCTCATCTAAGAAATGAGGAAAAGAAAGTCACTCCAACCTCTACAACCAAAGTTGTGTTAAGATAATCAGTACTAATGAAAATGCACATATGGAGAATAATGTAGACTTCCCCAAATTCATTTCTCATGCATTTTTACTTTGAGTCCCAACAACTGCCCTAGGAGTTACATATAAAGGCATTCATTTTACATAGGACAAGTGAGGTTCCGAAAGATTAATTATATATGAATTCAAGGTCGCAGAGCAAGCACGTGGCCAACCAGGTCTTTAATCCAAGTCTACTGGAAATCCTATCCTTTCCATACCAACATGCTCCAAGCCTTACCTCGAAAGAAAATGCAATTTGTAAGAAGCATCAAAGTGCCAGGGGTTATATTCTTGATCAGGTTGTTGATTTTCCCCTGGGTTTTCTGACTGACATAGTCATTGATCTGCTTCCGAGTATCTTCCAAGTTCTGGAAGTTGGTGGGGACAGTGTCTGCATTGTACAGGTTCTTGGCATCTGTCAGAAACTTCTTCTGTGGCTGTAGCTTCTCGTCGATGAACAAGGTGTTTTTAAGGTCCAGCTCGAGGTGCTGGCTCCCCTGGTTCATCCTGTAGATGAGGTAATGAAAGCCCTCATGAAGGTCTTTCTCTGGCATATTCTTGAAGTTGAAGCCCCTCTTGATCTCATCCAGGGTGGAGTCCTGGGCACCCAGAGACAGCATGGAGAAGGCTGTGGAGATGCTCAAGGGGGAGAAGAAGATGTTCCTATTGGGGCTATTGGAGGCCAGCTTTCTATAAAGTTTGCAGCTGAAGTCTGTGTTTCGCTTTGTGAGCTCCTGGGCTGCCCTCCTTCCCTTCCATGACTGGATCTGGCTCACAGGTCCACGAAACTGTGGTCCCAGAGGGAAGTCGGACTTCAGAAGACCTTCCACGGTGAGAAGGCCAGCCAAAAGTAGGCCCAGGCCCAGCAAGGGGTTCATTTTCCTTGGAGATTGTCCTGTTGAGTAGTAGACTTGAGGTTAGCAGAAAAAAGGAACAAAACAATCCACTGCCCCTATGATGGAAAGAAAAAAATGGGGAGATATACGTGGTGACATCTTTGGAGTCCCTGGATCAAGCTTTACCTGAAGCTCACACACTTCTGTTTCTCCAAGTTATAAGAGCCAGTACATTTCCCTTTTAGGGTTGGCTGGCTTGAGTTGGATTTTTTTTCCTTACAACCAAAAGAATCCTGACTAATTTGCAGAAATAAAGCCCTTTGTCCAAGATCACATCCCAGGAGAACCCAGGTCTCTCATAAACCTCTTTCCCTATGCTTTTTCCAGGAAGAGAGGCAGTGTGATAGAGAGGAAAGGCCAAATCTGCTGCTTCCAGGACTGCTGCTCCTGTCGCCACTTCTCAGCTCAGAATCTCCCAATAAGACTGGGTTTTGGGGGCACATAACTTTCATTTTCGGTTTTCCCTTCATTTCTAGTCCTAAGGCTATAGAGATCTGCCAAAAGTATGATATTCTAAAAAGCCTGTTGATTTCTCTAGTTGGACATGGTACTGTCAATGATTTTTACACCAATTTATGTGTCAAATGAAAGCAGATTTTTTCGCTTGATCCTTTGTTATTACTATGGGTTCTCCTGTAATTTACATCTCTGTTTATATCCACGGGAAATAGTATGATCCTCAACGGTAAAAGCTGTTCATGGTTGTCTTAGATTGGATTCCCGAGAAGCAGAGCTTGAAATGGGGATTCAGGCATTGCCCGTATAGGAGAAACTTCTCAGGAAGTGAGGGAAGCAGGACAGAAAGGGAAGGAACTGAGCAAGGATCTGACCCCTTGTAATATGGAGACTTGGCCTGATCCACGGGAGAGGGCTCTGGAGCATCAACCACAGGGCAGCATCGACACTGTAGGATGAGGATACAGGCCTTTTGGACAGTGGTCAGTAGCTATGGTCTGCCCCCAGGAGACCTGGGGCCTGGGGTAGAACTTCCTGGGTTCAGTTAGCTCCTACTCACTGAAGGCAGTTTTCTGGATTGGGGAGGGAAGCTGTGAGCTGTTAGCAACTAACCCGCACATCACCACCAGCCTGGGGGAACTGGGCCCGGCACCAATAGGGTCCACGCAGCTAAATCCCTGGTGCCCAGCACGGAGTAGGCTCTTTCCAGTTGACTGAATGAGAGGATGAATGAACACCTGCATGGGACCTGTGCCTGGGAGTGCCCCAAATCCGCAAGTTCTTTGTGCCCTCAAACCCTCTATGCCAGGTCCTGTGGACACAGCCCTCAGCACAGAGGACAGGTTCTTCAAAGAGGCTCTGACCCAGGGTTTGAAAATTCTAGTGGATCTTACCCGTTGCTTCCATCTTCCTCATGAAACTTTATTTTTCTAGGTGTTTCCCCCTCCTTAGACTGCCCACGTGCCTCAGGGGCAGGGCCTCCTCCCCAGGTCCAAGGGGGTGGTTCAGGAGCTGGACCCAATCCAACCAGGTCACAGTGAGGTTCAGCCCCGAGAGCTGTTCAGGGAGGGGCACGGGACTTCAGGGATCCAAGGAAGGTGAATTTCGGGGCTCTTTGTTGGTGTATTGGGGTGCTGCGCTCTCTCTTTCTCTGGATGTCTGGGGCAGGAAGGTTGAATGCATGCAGGGCTTTGCAGAGAAACTGGAGCTGGGGCCACAGATTAGGTGAACCCAGAGCCCACCCACCCTACTTCTAGACTTCCAGCAGTGCTAGTGTGAGTTACATTGTCAGCTACACGAGGCCAAAAGCATCCTAACAAATACAAGTGTGTATTCAAAAAGTCCCAGGACTACCAAGCAGTGAGGACTCCGGGCTCTGCTCTCACATGCCTCTCTGCTGTATGACACTCAAAAAGGATGCCCCCTCTCTGAGCTTAGGTGATCTCTCAGCACCTTCCACTCCTAGTGACATAGATTTCAGTAAAAATTAAACGTAGCTGGTGATGGACAAGGGCTCTAGGGACTGTCTGAAGATAGGTTTTAGAAGGCAAGATTTGTAAAGCCCCTGAGGATGTTTCAGATAAAGGAAAGAAAATTAAAAATGGAAAGGATTCGATCTCTCAGGTTAGTGGGCTGGACTGTTTACAGAGTCGGCCTGGTTTAAAAATAGGAGCTTCACTTGTTGGGATGAGCCCTGGGTGTTGTACGGAAGTGATGAATCACGAAATCCTACTCCTGAAACCAATTTCACGCTATATGATTACTAGCTAGAATTTAAATAAAATTTGGGGGGAAAAATAAAAGAAATAAAAATAGAAGCTTGTATTCAGAGTAGACGGTGTCTGCCTGGGAACTAATTCCCAACACCCGGGAGTAGGGAAGCTAGCCGCCTCCGTCAAGGTACGGAGAGAACAATCTCAACAGTAGGTTCACCACCAGCCAGCGGAGATGCAAAGCCTTTGGGTAACCTGCTGGGAGCAGAGTGTGGGTCCAGGCACAGGGCCAGAACCCGCATAACCTGCAGCAGAGGAGGGAAGCTGCTGGAAGCTTCTGGCATGGACAGCACACCCACCCACCCACCCACACACACACCCACACACACATACACACACACACTGCTCGGTCAGTGGCCCCTAAAAGTGTTTTCTACTTCTCCAAGTTTTTGGAACAAGAACTGATTATGGAATTAAAAGTCTGGATATTGGTCCTCTCCTGCTTATGTGTCTGTGAGGTGGCCCAGAAGAAGTCTGTCAACCCTTTCGAGCCCCAGTGTCTTCATCTACTAAATGGGCAAGGGGAGTGATACTTTGGCCTCCTCCCCACTAGATGCTGCTAATCACCTCGCTGGCCCTGGCGGTGGAGACAAGGACCACATCCTGGCCGGGTCTCAGCTTACCCCGCCTCCTTGGGCTTGTGTCACGGGGCTCCCCACCAGCCCCCTGCCCTGTCCCACAGAGTCCCAACAGCCTGGCCTTTCTTCCCCCAAACAGCCCACACTAGCCCCATTTCTGGGCCTCTCCATTCGTCATCACAGGCTCTGAACTCGATTCAAACTTGTTAGATGGGTACCAGTCCCAAATGCCTGAGGAGGCTAACTTTTATTCCATTCATTAAAATAGCTGAGCAACTGGTTATTTCCCAGTAAATTGATAGACTGCCCACGTTGAGCAATTCTTTGTTGGTTTTTAGTTTGGAGTGTGTGCATGTGTGGGTGTGTGTTGTTGTCACCCTAATAAAATAAATAAACACAATCAGGAAGAAAAAGAACAAGATAGGACCTGAGCCTGGTGGGGGCCACATGGGGCAGATAAAGCTACCAACCGCCTTGCAGCTCGTCTCTGACTCTCCTGCTCCCACATTCCCTTTTCATTTGGGGAATTGATTCCTTTCTCTTATGAATAGATGAAATAATATGGCCCTGACTCAGGAGTCATTCCTCCTGAAGACAGATCCAAGCCGGGCGAGGAGCCCTCTGAAGGAGCGGCGTAGGCACCCTGGGTCTGCACGCGGAGGGGGTCTTCAGGGAGGGGCTCTGCTTTCACCTCCCACACCGTCCTGATGAGCTTCGTAATGGGAATCCGCCAATCGAAGAGACTGAGGTGGGGGAGAGAGGGATAGGCTAGCACTTTCAACAAGAGTCCTGGAAGTCCATTCATTCTTACTCTCACTGGTAGTTTGGGAAAACAAGACAGCAGCAAACAGAGCCCCGGAAGGAATCAGAACCACTCCGCACATGGCGGTTTGGGGCGAGGAAAAGCTCATGCAGTCTCGGTCCTCAAACCAGTGAGACTAAAAAGCTTAGGGTGCTCTGGACAGGTTCCCCTCCCCAGCGGCTTGAGCCCTAATGAGTGACTGCCAGCCAGCCACAGTGCCCCCTGCTCAGGGAGGGGCCTCTTCCTGCAAGGCTGGACAGTGGTGTCCTGTCCTGCCTTGAGGAACCCCAGAACTCCTGAGACCCAGGTTTCCCTCCAGTCCTTTCCAGAGCTCTCCATGGAGGGCACAGCCCTTGCATAAACTCAATGCCCTCCCTTGGACTACAGGGTTTGAGGCCCCTTCCTAAAGATGTGCCTTGGCACCCCAAAAGACCAGCACCAAAGCCCTGGGCTTGAGGACATCCCAGCTATGGGCTGGGATCCACCTATTTTAAAGGATTGATAATGTTTTAAGGGGAGATTGCGCTAGACATATTAGGATTATTTTTTGAAGCAGGTTTAGAACTAAGTGGTGGGAAGACATATCCTCCCTCCCCTGCTGGACGTGAGAGAAGACCCAGGAACAAAATCCAATGAGTATTGCAGTAGACTTTGTCCTCCTTCCTGGGAAACAAGGAGGGTGGGACACGAGTCAACAGTCTCACCTCTACATTTGCCCTGGAGATTTCTGTCTTCATCCTTTTAAGAAATATCTGGAGCCTTCACTATGTGCCCACCCTCAGCCTTCCCTGGACCCCACACGTGGAGCTCTCTCTCCTGGGGGTGATGTCCCCCGCCAGCCCCACAGACTTCTCCAAATCCTCATGCACTTTCCAGCTCTTTATCTGGCCCATTCCTCCTGCCTTCAGTGACTTCATTCCAGGATGAGGGATTGCATGGGTCGGAAAGGCTGAGCCACCATCAAGTTCAGGGCCACTCATGCCATAAAGGGGAAAGGGAGGCCCAGAAGACAAGGGAGCTATCTGAGGTCATGCCATGCATTTTGATGGATCAGAGTGGAAATCCAACTCATTAAGGCAATTCTGCAACAGTACGTGGGCCTGGCTGCTTGGCCTCCCTTTCTTCCCCAAAATCTTGAGTTGGTAGATATAGCTTCTGTCCTCAGGGAGAGATAAAGATAGACAAACAGCTCACAGACAAGGCTGGGCATAGCCTAAGCCACAGCGCAGGGGCAGACCTGAAGGGGAAGGACCCCCTTATCTCCCGGGACAACCCCCATTCCATTCTCACCAAGGATTTTCCTCTAGAAAAGCACTGGGGATCGACATCCATGAAAACGAATCAGGGCTCGCCAAAATGCCCAGCACACTCCTCAAGAGAAGGGTTTCCCAATTTGGAAATCCTCCAGAATTTCCTTCAGGACACCCACCCTGGGACTGCACTGAATCCTCCCACAACTTCGCACGGAGTAGACAAAAAGCAACCAACCAACAACACTGGATACTCACAGTACATTCAGGAGAAATCCACTGAGCCAGCCAAAGGGATCTACTTTTCTTGCTTTATAATTTTTACTTCCATAGCCTCTTGGTAAAGTAGACCAAAGGCCAATAGAATTAGCCGGCCAGAGTGGGCAGGTGATAGAGACTCTGGGAGCAATGACCACACCACTTCCTCGGGGGTTTCTCCTCATCCCCGGAGGCAGCCTCGCAATATTTAGACCACACCTGCTGGGCTGTGGCTTTTCTAATGAAGTCCATTTATATCTTTTGCAACGAGCGCATTTCCCAATCACTGTGGGTCTGGAACCTGGAGTGTTCTACAGGTAGATTACTATTAAATAGTCAACCCAAACATCACTGCTGTCATTGATGGGAAGAGGTTGATAGCTGGGTTTCTTAGGGTCATTCCTATTATCCCCCATTTCTTTCTTTTGCTATTTCTCCAGCACTCTACAATGATCAGTTCCATTACCTTAGCTGGCATGGAGTTCTTTTGGGGGAAGAGAAACAATGAAATACATAGTTTCTGTTGGGATTAGTAGGAATCAAAGACTCACATCAAAGTGTTTGATCATTCAAGAAAATGACAAATTGCTTTCCGCCTGCCTGTTGCGCTAGGGCAATGAAATGATGGGTGGTTTCCCCCTCCTGACGTTTCTGCATCTGTCTTTAAGGAATGGGTAGTCCCTAAGAATTAATTTTTTTAATTTTTTTAATTTTATTTTTATTTTTTTTAAGATTTTATTTATTTATTTGACAGAGACACAGCGAGAGAAGGAATACAAGCAGAGGGAGTGGGAGAGGGAGAAGCAGGCTTCCTGCAGAGCAGGGAGCCCGATGTGGGGCTCGATCCCAGGACCCTGGGACCATGACCTGAGCCGAAGGCAGACGCTTAACGACTGAGCCACCCAGGTGCCCCCCTAAGAATTAATTTTTAAAAGATTTAAAATAAAATGAAATTCTTACCCTCAAACCCACTGATCCCAGGATGCAAGAGCGATGAGCCCAATGCACCTGTTTATTTTTTTTTTAAGATTTTATTTTATTTTTTTTGAGAGAGAGAAAGAGGGAGAGACTGTGCAAGCAAGGACAGAGGGAGAGGGAGAATCTCAAGCAGACTCCATGCTGAGCAGGGAGCCCAACGTGGGGCTCGATCCCACAACCCTGAGATCATGACTTGAGCCAAAATCAAGAGTCAGACACTCAACCGACTGAGCCACCCAGGTGCCCCTACACCTGTTTTCAATTCGGCTTTCTCTAATTCTTTTTTTTTTTTTTTTTTTTTTAGATTTTATTTATTTTTTAGCGAGCGAGCGAGAGAGAAACAGCATGAGAGGGGAGAGGGTCAGAGGGAGAAGCAGGCTCCCCGCTGAGCCGGGAGCCCGATGTGGGACTCGATCCCAGGACCCTGGGATCATGACCTGAGCCGAAGGCAGACGCTTAACCATCTGAGCCACCCAGGCGCCCTGGCTTTCTCTAATTCTAATGAGCAGAAAAATCATGCAAATATTCCTTCCCCACTTAGTGACGTTCCATAATAGGTCCCATGTGACCACAGTACCAACAGTCATGGACAGTGTTTCTCTTCCTTCAGGATGCTACTTTTAGCAAAGACATGACTCGCATCCTCAAAGCTGTACAGAGCAGATGGCCCAGCGAAGCCTTATAGAAAAGAGGGGCCACTGGCTCTTTGACAGGCCTGAGTCAGCCACATCCTGATCCACTCACAGACCAGATCCACCAGGCCGTGGAGATGTGGGGCTCCAGAGCTGCTAGAATCAGGAAGAGCCCCTGCGGGAGGCCATGAACCACCACCTTCCCTCTGCCAGGGAGGCAGGCCTGTCTGTCGCGATGCATCTGGGCCAGATCCACCGAGTGACTGGATGAGGCAAGAGGCCCCACTGTCAGGCTCTGTTCACTGAGGGGTGCAGATGGGAATGTGGCCATGGCAGCAGGAGGGGCTGAGGCTGAGACCAGCCGGGCAGATGCTGACCCAGATCTCTGCCCTGGTTTGGGAGGGAAGAACCCTGCTTGTTAATGACAGGGTGAGACCTGTGTGAGTCTTCGGCCCACACCCACTGGCTGCCACAGACACACTCTGCCCTGGGGTGAACTCCCACAGGAGATGCACGGGTGAGGCCAGGGAGGCACAGCAGGTGGGGGCAGGCGGGGATGCTTGCTGAGCAATATGGGGCTGCACCGGGGACGCCTGAGTTCAGACCAGTCGGCCACAGTGGAGGGGAGCCACTGAGGGAGGCCAGGCCCTGAATCTCAGTGACCAGCTGCCCACGCCAGCCAGGGGTCCTGATCAGCCAAAGTATAGGCTTGCAGAGGTGGGTGCTGGTGGAGAGCACAGCCCCCTCCCAGCACCCATCAAGGGGCCGCCGCCTAGACTCGGGGCTGTCTGACCACCCGTACGTAGATGGGAGCACTCGAGGCCCATGGATTTGGGCCTGGCGTCCATCGAGGGCTAGGAGGGTGAAGAGGATTGTCCAGTCTGGGGACCGTGCAACGAGCTGATGTTTGAGGGCAATGGCCCATGGCTGGGGCATGGCCCCAGTGTGTTTTTATGGCATGGCCTTGTGTCCGGGGGAGGATAGAGCAGGGAGCGTCCAGATGCCCCCTCGCTCTTTGGCTGTCCCAGATGCCAGGCCTGTGAGAGACCTAGGAACACAGCAGTGACCATGCCAGGCCCCAGGTCCCACAGCACAGGTCTGCTGGGAACACAGGAGGGCACAGAGATAGAGCCAAGCTCGGTGAAGCCTTATTATTATGCATTATTACAAGAGACACTTACTGATAGATATTATGTATTTTTCACGTGAACTTTGTAAGTTAGGTGATGTTAGACCCATTCCACATGTGAGAAAACTGAGGTTCATTTAGCCAGATTATGAGCAGACCCAAGACTAAAGACTTGGACCTTCTGTTTCCTAATCCCTTGTTCTAGCCACAGCTCTGGAAGAACATAAATGGGATCGGTGGCCACAGTATTTGTACAACCAGCCCTGACCCCTGGGATCCCCGTCCAGACTGGTGCTCCAGCCCCTGCAGCCAGGCACAGGAAAGGGGACAAAATGTCTGTCTATTTGAACGGTTACCTCGGCCCTTAGTTCTCTCCCCTAAGACACACACACACACACACACGCACACACACCCATGCACACAAATGTACACACACCCATGCACACAATACACACACATTTCTTGCTTCTCCCAGACTGCTGGCCCTCTTCATATCCTCGTCCCACAGCCCCCAATTTTTCAAGTAGGATCCTCTAGACGCCCCAGCCCCACAGCCTCATCTGCAACCTGGGTGGGCTTCTGCTCAGGACCTGCCATACCTGCGTCTGTCACCTCCTCCCTTCCCCCACTGGCCCAGCTTGGCCAGTAGGCCCTGCTCGGGTCCACATCAAGAGATCAAACTGCCTGGGAGTCCCCTTCCTCCCTGCCTAGAAAAGCCAAGGCCTGCTTTTCTGCCTCCATCCCAAACAGCACCCGGCACTCTGCGAGGCCTATTGTGGGAACTCTGTAGGTCCACCGATGGAGGCCTAGCTAGCTAGGACCTGCGTGTTTGGCATGTGGGTGAGCTCACAGAGAAAGGTGAGGGCATGCTGCCCAGATATCAGGATGACACACTCCATTCCAGTCCCTGGTTCCATGGCCCTGATCTCTGTAACGTCTCTGAACAGAATCATCCAGCCCAGATTCCTTCCCTGGGGCGGGAGGGGAGTGGCCAGGGTGCCCAGGCAGAGCTGTAGATCACCAGGCACCCAGCACACACGTGGACATGACCCCTGCCCCACTTCCCAGATGGAGGCTGGGCACGGGCACCGCACCCCCCTGCCCTCCCCCAAGCTCTGGGAAGTCTAGAACCCACAGGCCTCGGCCTGTGCTCTGGGTTCCGGACATAGCTGACCTGTAATGCCCAGGTGACTGAGGAAGCCATACCAGGCCCTGGGTCTCAGTTTACCCACCTGTTCAGTGGGGGAGCAGGGGGTACCTGGATCTCTGGTTGCCTGAGGAGGCCAATCTCTTGGCAGTTATCCTATGAATCAGTTGCATTTAAACAGGCCTTAAGTCTGTGTTTAATGATGTTCTAGGGGCGCCTGAGTGGCTCAGTTGGTTAGGCATCCAACTCTTGGTTTCAGCTCAGGTCATGATGTCAGGGTCATGGGATCGAGCCCTGCATCGGGCTCTGTGCTCAGCTGGGGAGTCTGCTTGAGATTCTCTCCCTTCCTCTCCCTCTGTCCCTTCCCCCACTCACATGCACTATAAATAAATGAATACATAAATAAATAAATATATAAATAAAATCTTTTAAAAAATGATGTTCTAGCCAGGACTAGAGTCTGGTATAACAGCAGAACAACAGAAGGTATAGAAACAGAATGTTTCAGGGGTGCCTGGGAGGCTCAGTCGCTGGGCGTCTGCCTTCGGCTCAGGTCATGGTCCCAGGGTCCTGGGATCGAGCCCCGCATCGGGCTCCCTGCTCTGCGGGAAGCCTGCTTCTCCCTCTCCCACTTCCCCTGTTTGTGTTCCCTCTCTTGCCGTGTCTCTCTCTGTCGGATAAATAAAATCTTTTTTTAAAAAAAAAGCAGAATGTTTCAGAAAAACCTTTATGGAAGGACAATTGCAAATCACAAAGAAAAAAAAAGTCCCTATTTAATGTTTCACTACGCTTTGGGGTAAGTTCACCAATTAGATGTCAGCAGTGTGAGCACATGTACACACACATATGTATACATACACACACACACGCACACACGCGCGCGTTTAATTCTTACTAGTCTATGAGGGAAAGACTGTTGGGATGCCCACTATGTAGATTTAAAAACTGAGGTTAGATTAGTGCATGTGTTGACTATCACACGGTTATTAAGTAGATGGACGACCTCATCAGAATATCTTAATATAGAAGAAAAGGGCGCCTGGGTGGCTCAGTTGGTTAAGCAACTGCCTTCGGCTCAGGTCATGATCCCGGAGTCCTGGGATCAAGTCCCGCATCGGGCTCCCTGCTCGGTGGGGAGTCTGCTTCTCCCTCTGGCCCTCCCCCCTATCATGTGCTCTCTCTCATTCTCTCTCTCTCAAATAAATAAATAAAATCTTTAAAAAAAAAAAAAGAAGAAAAAAAAGTTACTGTGGATACCATAGTGGAGCAAGTTTGGGAGAGACTGACGAAAAACGGGGATGGTCTGTAGCTGCGTGTAAAGCCATTGCTTAAGTGTTTGCAGAATTTGCCCCGATGGCTCATCTGCTTCCACGTGGCCCGGCGGCCACAGGAGCCCTCGCTGCCCCCCGTTCTGCACTTTTTTTTTCTTAAAGATTTTATTTTTTAGAGAGCAAGCGAGAAAGAAACAGCATGAGAGGGGCAAGGGTCAGAGGGAGAAGCAGGCTCCCTGCTGAGCCGGGAGCCCGATGCGGGACTCGATCCCAGGACCCTGGGATCATGACCTGAGCCGAAGGCAGACGCTTAACCATCTGAGCCACCCAGGCACCCATCCGTTCTCCACTTTTGAGCCAGTCATTCGGCTTCGCCTCTTACTGCCTTTCCTGTCCCCTCCCCGTGGCTGACTGGCAGAGCTTCGGTCGAAACACGGATCGAGTGTCTACAAGGTGCTGGGCGCCGTGCAGGGTCAAGGAACCCACGTGCTCTCTCGGGAGCTCACAGACCAGAATGGGGACGGCCACCAGAGCGAGCTCTGTGAGCTGTGACGGAGGCCTGAGCAAACCCTCGCGCATTCCCAGTGGAGAGATACATCTTAGCCAGCCGGGAGAGCAAGGAAGGCTTCCTGGAGTCGGTGACGCCTGTCTTTCTAAAGGGGGGTCTGAGGCTTCGCTCCAGCAATCCCAGCACGGTGGCCACTGGAGGAAGTGTGGCCATAACAAAGGCACAGGGAAGTGAGGAACGTGCCTGGGTGAAGGCTGGCCTCGGAAAGTCCTCCCTCCCCCAGGTCCCCCAGAGCAAGCCCAGGTAGAATTTCAGCATATGCGCACCAGGCACGTGGCTGAATTCTATCTACTTCTCCTCAGCGAGCCTCAGTGGGCTCGTCTGCAAAATGCTTATTCATTTCCCACCTGCCTAGAAACCGGGCCCAGGAGCAAGGCGGAGTCTTCCAAGTGCCAGACGCTTACTCGTTTACCCGGCGGGGCCGGGCCGGTATGCAAGAGGGAGAAGCAGAGTGATTTCACCTGACCTGGCTATACCCCTCTCCTGCATTCTTGTCACGCTGGGCTTGGGGACGGCAGGAGGAGAGAGGGCAGGGTGAGCAGGCTAGGAGAAGGGGAGGAGGGCAGACGGGACAGCCTGGGACGCTGGGGTGGAGTGGGTTCACTGCGTTAGAGATGGACACTGAAGCGAGTCAAGGCCTCCTGAATCAAGCACAGGTAGCTGGGAGTCAGAGAGGCCTGGGTTCTAGTCCTGCATCAATCACGCAGGAGCTGGGCCACCTCACCCAGCCCACTTCACCTTTCTGGGCCTCACTGTTTCCACCTGTTTGGTGGGCTTACAGAACCACCTGCTTTGCCCACTTCACCAAGTTGTTGGCAATGCTCTCAAATGCAATAGTCAATGTGAAGGCGGTAAATGAGTAATAAATAATAATAACAACATAATTAATAATAATAGTAATAATGAGCGGGAGAGCACCTGATTCGGCTTAGCCACGACACGCAGTGCTCCTCGCTTCCATCCTCTGGCATCTAGAGAGAGAGTGTTGGGTGCTTACTGGGTGCTTAAGGCCCAGTGGCGGGTAATTCTTCCCATCCCAAGGGAATATGTGCTGTAAATAACAGATCAGAAGCGAGAGTAGAATTTTAAGGAAGGCTGAGGTCTGTAAATAAATTAGCTATTTGCCAGTGTAAAGACAGGGAAAGATGTCTCTATTTGGGTAACTACTAGATGTTTTATGTGCTACAGTGCAGGTAAGTATGAGAAGCACTCGTTTCTGGGTGTTTAGAGATTTGGGAAAACAGAAAGGCTGTCTACTTAGGACCCCAAGCCACGGGCCTGGGGGAGCTGAGCCATGTGGGTGGGGAAGTGGTGAGGAAACACTCAAGACTATGCACCCATTCTCCAGGAATCGTCCATCCCATTCCCCAAATCCCCGTCCAGGACCAGCTGCAAGCACTGGTACAGGAATGAGGAGTGATCCAGCTCTGGAAGCCGTCCGCACGGGACTCAGCCTGCAGGTGGACGGAGGTGCGAGGCAGCTCAGAAATAGGGAAGGGGAGGTTCCCCTCATTCATTCACATTTCTAGCACCCCTCCCAGAATAAGAGAAAGCAGACTGGTAAAAACAGGTGTCGGGGCACCTGGGGGGCTCAGTCGATTAACGGGGTCCATGGGAGTGACCTGGCAGGGGGAGTGCCGGTGGGTCCGGATGTCCTCTGGGCCGGTGGATCTGGTTGCAGGGACTCGATCTGGGCCAGCGTAGGCATCTAGGGGGCCTTCGGGAAGTGCAGGGCCGAGCGGCTTCTGAGGTGATGGCAGCTGGTGGCTGGAGACAGGCAGGTGGTGGAGCTTTGAGGCCATGGTCATTTGAGTCAGGGCCTCGGGGGCCCCTGGGCTTAAGGACTGAGCGGGTAGACAAGAGTAAAGCTGTGTGTCAGGTGAGAGAGAAGAAGCAGTGAGTCAGGACCTCGAGGACCACTGTGGCCACGAGCACACCGCCCCGTAGCCTTGCTCCCGCCACAAAGACAGTTGTTCTTCCATTCTCACTCTGGCCCAGGGGCTTCTGTCCTTGCTGTTCTCTCTGTCCTGTGGTTCTCTGCTCCTTTGTCACCTCGGGGTGCCCTCTTAGCTAAGTGGACACACCTGCTGGGACTTTCATGCCCAACATCTTCCAAGCTTCACATCTTATCTTCTGCCACCCAAACACGCTGCCTTAGCGCTCCTGGGTCCCACTCGCCAATCCCAGGGCCCAGTTCCTCCCTGCCTGGGTGAGGGGTCAAGGTGGGACAGGTGATAAAATGGCAGCTGCCGCCACCCGGGGAGGGGTAGTGTCCATAAGAAGGACAGGGAGGAGGGGCGCCTGGGTGGCTCAGATGGTTAAGCGTCTGCCTTCGGCTCAGGTCATGATCCCAGGGTCCTGGGATCGAGTCCCGCATCAGGCTCCCTGCTAGGCGGGGAGCCTTCTTCTCTCCCTCTGCCTCTGCCTCTCTCTCTCTGACTTTCATGAATAAATAAAATAAATAAATAAATTAAATAAATAAATAAATAAATAAATAAATAAAAATTAAAAAAAAAAGGACAGGGAGGGTGAAGCTATAGATGGCACCTCAGTTATCCCACATACATACAAGCATGCATGCACATTTACACACACACATAAGCACGCACACACACACACATACACCCACCTGCATGCACACACACAAGCATGCACGAGCACATACACACAGGTTAAATTAATGCAATAGGACAATGTGGAGGAAGAAAGAGCATTAAGAGGTGGGCAGCCAGTGTGCTGGCCATAAATGTCAATGAACTCGCCCTTTGGGGCATAACACACGGTTGTCTGGGTCCCAGGGCTGAGGACCTGGTGAGGAAGGACACACGGTCATCTGTAGCACCACAGGTCAGTGCAAATGTGCTGTGAGGCTCAGGCCCTCACTGTGCCATGGGAATCGGAGCATGGGACAGTCACGAATACACCAGGTGCCGCAGGCAGCTTCTGTCGTGGAAGGAAGAACAACAGAGGATTTCAGGGTGTGTTTGGGAGGCTTATGTTTCAAAACTCAGCATCTGTCTCCTCAAAGTCAACAGGACAGCTCTCACTGGTCTCTTTCCTCCAGGACGGCATCACCTGCTCTCTGGGTTAATCCTTCTTTGGCCTTTACTCACTCCATCTATTCATAAACATGTATTTGGCACCAATTGCATACTGGACCTGGGGACACAGCAGCGAGCAAGGCCGACATGAGCCACATCCTTGTGCACCTGACACAGGAGTCAGGGAGAAATACGATGACCACAGTCCCAGTGCGTCTGTGCGTTTGGATGCCCAGCATGTGTGTGTTAAGTTGATTATCTTCTTTTTCTACATGTCAGATTGACATTTTCTTCCTCCCCACCCCTCCCCATTCCAGTGCTGGAAGCTTTGTTTTTTTCTCCTGGGGATGAGTGATTTCCCAGACTTAAGATGAATGCCCAGTAGACTGGGCCTATGGGAATCGGTCCTCTCAGACATCAGCAAGCCACCAGCCAGGAGGAGGTAAGGACTGTCTTCCCAGGTGCCTGGGGCCTCCCTAATTTTCCAGGGCCCCTCCCAGCTTGTGACACACCACATCTCCCGAGACCGTTCCAGCTGAAAGGCAGCATAGGACTGGGAGGGAATAAAAGCCCATGAGTGGGTTCTAAGCCTCAGTGGCTCTGGCCAGGAGCCTCTGATATTCTCCAGGGAAACAGGAACATACTGGCAGGAGATAACTCTGCCACTGCATTGAGCATGGGAGAAAGAAGGGAGCCTAAAAGCATTATCCACAGCAAGTGCATCCAATAAGTGTCAAAAATATCCCAATGCTCTCATTGTAAGTGGGGGAAGACTAAGGTAAACAAGACAGGGATGTCCACTCTCACTACTTTTATTCAACATAGTACTAGAAGTTCTAGCCACGGCAGTCAAACAACAAGAAGAAATAAAAGGGATCCAAATCAACAAGGAAGAAGTAAAACTTTCACTATTTGCAGGTGACATGATACTCTATGTAGAAAACCCAAAGGACTCCACTGGAAACTGTTAGAATGGATAAACGAATTCAGTAAAGTCGCAGAATTACAAAATCAATGTACAGAAATCTGTTGCATTTCTATACACCTATAACGAAGCAGCAGAAAGAGAAATTAAGGAATCAATCCCATTTACAATTGTATCAAAAACCATAAGGTACCTGGGAATATACCCAGCCAAAGAGGCAAAAGACCTGTACTTTGACAACTATAAAACACTGATGAAAGAAATTGAAGACGACACAAAGAAATGGAAAGACATCCCATGCTCATGGATTGGAAGAATGAATATTGCTAAAATGTCTATACCACCCAAACCAATCTACACATTTAATGCAATCCTTATCAAAATACCATCAGCTTTTTTTCAGAGAACTAGAACATGCAGTCCTAAAATTTGTATGGAACCACAAAAGACCTTGAATAGCCAAAGCAATCTTGACAAAGAAAAGCAAAACTGGAGGCATCACAATTCTGTACTTCACGTTATATTACAAAGCTGTAGTCATCAAAACAGCATGGTACTGGCACAAAAATAGTATATATAGATCAATAGAAAAGAACAGAAAACCCAGAAATAAACCCACAATTATGTAGTTGATTAATCTTTGATAAAATAGGAAAGAATATGCAGTGGGAAAAAGACAGTCTTTTCAACAAGTGGTGTTGGGAAAACTGGACAACCACATGCAAAAGAATGAAACTAGACCATTCTTTTTTAGCATATATAAAAATAAACTCAAAATGGATTAAAAACCTAAATGTGAGACCTGAAACCATAAAAGTCCTTGAAGAGAGCACAGGCAGTATTTTCTCTGACATCACTCCTAACAACTTTTTTCTGGATTCATCTCCTGAGGCAAGGGAAATAAAAGCAAAAATAAACTATTGGGACTACATCAGAATAAAAAGCTTCTACATAGTGAAGGAAACCATTAACAAATCTAAAAGGCAACTTACTGAATGGGAGAAGATATTTGCAAATGACATATTTGGCAAAGGGTTAGTATCCAAAATATATAAAGAGCTTCTAAAACTCATCACCCACAAAATTAATAATCCAATTAAAATGGGCAGAAGTCATGAATAGATATGTTTCCAAAGACATTCAGATGGCCAACAGACACATGAAAAGATGTTCAACATCACTGATCATCAGGGAAATGTAAATCAAAACTACAATGAGATACCACCTCACACCTGTGAGAATAGCTAAAATCAACAACACAAGAAACAACAGGTGTTGGCAAGGATGCGAAGAAAGGGGAACCCTCTTGCACTGTTGGTGGGAATGCAAACTGGTGCAGCCACTCTGGAGAACAGTATGGAGGTTCCTCAAAAAGTTAAAAATATCAGAGAGGGAGATGAACCATGAGAGACTCTTGACTCTGGGAAACAAACTGAGGGCTGCTGGAGGGGAATGAGTTGCGGGGATGGGGTAACTGGGTGATGGGCATTAGGGAGGGCACGTGATGTGATGAGCACTGGGTGTTATATGCAACTGATGAATCACTGAACACTACATCTGAAACTAATGATGTCCTATATGTTGGCTAATTGAATTTAAATAAAAAAAAAGAACTACCTTATGCAATCACAATATTAGATATTTATTCAGGAAAGTACTAATTCAAAGGGATAAATGCCCCCCGATGTTTACAGCAGCATTATCTACAATAGCCAAATAGTGGAAACAGCCCAAGTGTCCATCGACTGACGAATGGATAAAGAAGATGTGGTGTATATATACAATGGTATATATACAATGGAATATTACTCAGCCATAGAAAAGAATGAAATTTTACCATCTGCAATGATGTGGATGGAGCTAGAGAGTATTATGCTAAGCGAAAATACCACATGATTTCACTAATATGAGGAATTTAAGAAACAAAACAAAAGAGCTAAAGAAAAAAGAGAGAGAGAGAGGCAAAGCAAGAAGCAGACTCTTAACTCTAGAGAACAAACTGATGGTCCCCAGAGGGGAGAGGGGTGGGCGATGGGTGAAATAGGTGATGGAGACTGAGGAGGACATTTGTTGTGAGGAGCCCTGGGTGATGTATGGAAGTGCTGAATCACTATTTGTACACCTGAAACTAATATTACGTGGGATGTTAACTAATTGGAGTTTATTTATTTATTTATTTTTAAAGATTTTATTTATTTATTTGACAGAGAGATAGAGAGCACAAGTAGGCAGAGAGGCAGACAGAGGGAGAAGGAGAAGCAGGCTTCCCACTGAGCAGGGAGCCCGACACGGAGCTCGATCCCAGGACCCTGGGATCATGACCTGAGCCGAAGGCAGGCGCTTAACCGACTGAGCCACCCAGGCGCCCCACTAATTGGAGTTTAAATAAGAACTTACACACAAAATCTCAATGCTCTTAACCCACCTAATGGCTGAGCTGTCTAAAGCACCAGCATGACAGCCTCATTCACCTGTTGCAGAGACACTTTGAAAGGCAAAGATCATGTTTTAATGTCAGACCAGCCTGGCTTTGAATTCTGGCTACAGTCCTTATTAGCTGAAAATGGACTATGCGCTCCCCACACAGAGTGTGTCATGAAGAATAATTATGGAAATACTGACTTAAGGCTTGGAAGCTACTTTTATCCACAATAACCAAGTGGATAAACAGTCAGGACCTGCCGGGTTTATGGTGAGAGTCAATGAGATCATCTAAATAGTTTCAGTGGCTTTATTCCTTGCTGTAAGCCCTTGGACCTTGCACATAAAAGGCACTCATACATAACTGCTGGGTAAATTAATGAATAAACCAGTTGAATGAACAAATGTCCTTTTTCTCATCAAGACCCCTTTACCTATGAAAGAAAATCCAAGTTTTTAAAAATAGCAATAGTTAAGATGTGTTGCTGTAATGTCAGCACCTACCACTCCCCGTCCCCTCTACCCACCCACCAGCCAGGCTCCCCTGTCTTTATACTCTGCCAGGGCCCAGAGTGTTAGCCTTCTTCCTACTCACAAGCCCTTTCTGTCTTTACACTCTGGACCCTGGGCCTGCAATACCCGCTTCTGGTGCACCTGGAAATGCTGATCTATCTTCACAATTCAGTTTAGATATGATTTCCTCCAGGCTTTTCTGAACTCCCTTCCCCAAACAGAGCTGATCACTCCTGGCACTGTGCTTCCCTGCCCTGGGTCTGTGGTCTGGGGCTTGCTCTAACCACTGCGCTTCTCTGTGTAGAAAAGTTACAGGTTTCCAAGCCTGTCTCCACACTGAGCCTATGAGACATCACTCTGTGTCTGCCTCCCTCCCTTTCTTTCTTTTTTTCATCCTTCTTCCCTCCCTGTCTTCCTTCATCCTTCCCTTCCTCATTCGCTCATACTATGATCCAAGCATTTAATCCATACCTGGCATTAAGAATACAATAGTTCACAGGAGTACCTGAGTCCTGACCTTCACATAGGTTGTAACGTGGTGGTGGAAGTGGTGGTAGTGGTGGTGATGATGGCGGTGGTGATGATGGTGGTGATGATGGTGGAGGTAGTGAGGTGGTGATGATGGTGGAAATGGTGATGATGGTGGAGATGGTGATGGTGGTGGTGATGGTGATGATGGTGGAGATGGTGATGGTGGTGGTGATGATGGTGATGGTGGTGATGGTGGTGGAGATGGTGATAGTGGTGATGATGGTGATGATGGTGGAGATGGTGATGGTGGTGGAGATGGTGATGGTGGTGGTGATGATGGTGATGGTGGTGATAATGGTGGAGATGGTGATGATGGTGGAGATGGTGATGGTGGTGGAGATGGTGATGGTGGTGGAGATGGTGATGGTGGTGGTGATGATGGTGATGGTGGTGATAATGGTGGAGATGGTGATGATGGTGGAGATGGTGATGGTGGTGATGGTGGTGGAGATGGTGATGGTGGTGATGATAGTGGAGATAATGGTGATGGTGGTGATAGTGGTGGAGATGGTGATGATGGTGGAGATGGTGATGGTGGTGGAGATGTTGATGGTGGTGATGATGATGGTGATGGTGGTGATGATGGTGGTGATAATGGTGGAGATGGTGAGATGGTGGAGATGGTGATGGTGGTGATGATGATGGTGATGGTGGTGATGATGGTGGAGATGGTGATGGTGGTGGAGATGGTGATAGTGGTGATGATGGTCATGGTGGTGATCATGGTGGAGATGGTGATGGTGGAGATGGTGATGGTGATGATGATGGTGGTAGTGATGGTAGCATTGACAGTGAACAAATCCTTACCCTAATAACTATTTAAGGACAATTGTCATGTGACTGAAAAGAAAAACTTATTTTCCCTTTCTTCATCTTCTTTTTATCAATTATTTTTTTGAGGTGGGAGGAACGGAGACAGAGAGAGAGAGTGAATCTCCAGCAGACTCCACAGCGAGTGCGGAGTCTGACATAGGACTCGATCTCATGACCCTGAGAACACGACCTGAACCAAAACCAAGAAGTCAGATGCTCAACCGACTGCACCACACAGGCACCCCTTCCTTTTCTTCACCTTAACATTAAAATACATTTAAATCTTCAGGGCCCTCAGCTCAACCTATTCTTGGTCACCTATCCCTGAGCGGGAATAAGGCTCTGGAGGTAGCCAGGTGGCCTTTGAAGACAGGCGGGAGAAATAGCAGAGGGTTCCTGGAGTGGGACAAGGGCAGAAAATGGGGCTGTGGGTGCACAAGATGGGATTCCCTCCCTTGGCCTGCCCTCCACTACCATTCATTCATTCAGTCATTCATCCGCTTGCAAGTTTTTACTGACCGCGTCTATGTGCCCGGCACTGTGTTGGGCTCGGGGACGCAAGGCTCAGAGAATTCCCGCAGGCTCCCGCCGATCCAGTTCCCCCTAGGGGAGATATGGTGGCGCCACCTGCTTACATCTGGACTTCAGGCAGAGAAATGCCTGGAACACACCCTTAGTTCCGCTCCGCCAGTCTGCTGACCTAGGTAATTAAGTCCCCGCTCTGGAAATTTAACAAAAGGAAAACAGGCACGTAATTCCTCCACTGCACTCTGCTGGAGCCTGCGAAGGAATTGAGACGTCAGTCCAGAGTGCCCAAGGTCTGGGGAATCTCTGGGGCTTCAGACTTGGGCCTGGGACGAGGAGTGGGGGAGGAGGGAGCAGGCAGGTGTAGTCAGGGGTCCCAGAGGGCAGCAGCCCCGGGGAGGCTGGAGCGCCCACTGCTGGCAGGGGCCCCACCGCACAGCAAGGCGGGCTCTGGGGAAGGAGGCGTTAGGCATGGCCGCTGGGTCTCCAGCTTTCCCGACACTCTCTCTCTCTCTCATGGAAGGGACAGAATGTGTCATTGTCAGCAGCTCTCATCTCCTACCCTGGAGGGTGACAGCGACAGCCATCAGCACTGCTGCAGATGAAAGCTCCAATCCGCCTCTGGGGGACTGTGATCGAAAGCAGATTTTTCTTGTCACTTTTTGGGCCACTTGTGATCCTGTTCCTATTCTGTCCTTCCCAGCAGTTTCTAGGGCAATGCCCTATGCAGACATTTCCTTGAACTTCTCTTTTCTTCCAACAGAGTCTGGATGCTGGAGTGGTTGCCTAACGTCCCATTCTACCGGGGTGAGCCCGCCACCTGCACACCTGTCCCGCAGACCTGGTCCCGTTCCCCAAGCAGCCCCACGAGACACTGGTTCCCTTCTCGAAAGAGAAGCAAAGGCGGCTTCCACTGCTGGGTAAGTGCCTATCTCCCAGCCCCCAGCCCGCCATCCAGCACCGCCCCCCGCCCCCGTGTGTGACCTCCACCCACATCTCTACAAGCATTTTGATGAATCATGTGTCTACACTGCACGTCCCACCCCACAAACATCCGCACTCCCTGCTCCAGGGCTGCCCTTTCTCTTGGAAGCCCCTCCACTCCAGCCTCCACACAAGTGAGCCCTTTAAGTCAAATTCCACCCCCTTCCAGAAGGCTCCCTGATTGCTTGATTAGAAGAAGAGGTCGCACCCTCCTCTTCCCCACAGTGTTCGGCCTGCATGTCTCTGAGGCAAGGGTCACAGCCTGTCTGGGGCTCAGCGTTTCCTCCGATTTCAGCACCTGTGTGTCCAGTCCGGGTCTGGTGGACGTGGAGACGCGCTGCCTTCGGCCCTGCGGAATGTGATCAGCAGATAGCATCCAGCTGTTGGCTCCTTCAGGGACCACTGTTCCCCAGGCAGGCTGTGTCCAGTGACTGAGTGACATGGGATTAAAAGGCCCGCTGTTTTAACCCAAGAGGGGCCAGCCCCACTGAATGGTGCTCCCTCTCCAGCTCAGGAATTGGCCAAAGCCTTGTCGGCTGGCATTGCTCTTCCACGTTCCCATCTGCCCATCTTGCCTCCTCCCGCTTCCGTTCGCAGGTGCTGATCCCTACCAAGCATCTTGTACCCTGAACTCCCTCTCAGCATCTCCTTCAGAGAGGCCAGCCGGCAGCACCCGGCCTTCTCCTGGACTCCCTCATTCAGCCTTCCACTCAGCAGATCTGGAGCGAGCCCTGACTGTGTGTGGACATTGCACTGGGCAATTGACATCTGGGAGCAAATAACGTGGGGACCCAGAACGGAAATGAGCACGTGCATGAACGAGATGATGCAAATGCCGTGAGAACAGACAAGGTTGGAGTCAGAGAGTAGCTTGGGGGTAACTGCCCCAGACAGAGAGGGGTGCTGTGGGAAAGCTTCTCTGGGGAGACGATGTTAGAGTGGAGGGCTGAAGGCGGGGAGGAAGCCAGCCATGGGAAGCATGCATCTATCCAGGTCTTTTTTGTCCACCAGCCTCTGGATATCTCACCAAACATTCCCAGGCCCTGGGGTGGCCCTGGGGTGGCTCAAGGGGCCCTTCCATCCCCAGTCCCTACTACCCTCCTCTGCCCGTGTGTGTGATCCCAGGGAACCCCACCCCTGTCCACCAGCCGCCCAGCCCAGATGTTGGCAGTCACCCCGCCCCCTCCCTCCCTCACATCACCAGGTCCCCAATGCCACCAATCTCCCGGGCTGACCACACCCGAAGCCAAAGGGACTGCTGCACCACATTCTGGCAGGCCCTCGGCCCCTGCTGTCAGCTATAGCAATACTCACCTGACAGATCGCCTTTCTCCATCGGGAAGCATGCTCCTCGCTCTCGGGATCCAGATCCAGTGTGCCCCGTGACCGAAGCCCCCCCTCCCCGGCTCCTGGATCCCACAGCACCCGGTGCGTCTGTGTGCTGGGGCCACAGTAACAGAGAACCACAGACCGGGCCGTTACACAACAGAAAAAGGTTCCCTCACAGTTCTGGAGGCCGGAGGTCTGAGATCAAGGTGCCAGCAGGGCCGGGCTCCCTCCGAGACTCTGGAGAGATCTCTTTCATGCCCCTTCCCAGCTTCTGGGGGCCCCAGGCAGCCCTTGGACTCCCCTGGCTTGCGGCTGTGACACGCCAGTCGCTGTCTCTGTCGTCCGGTGATGCTCCCCCCATGTCTGTTCATGTCAGCTCCCGTCTGTGCATGTCTGCCTCCGTGTTCCAATTTTCCCTGTTTGGAAAGGACCCCAGTTACCTTAGGGCCCACTCTAATCATGTCATTTCAACTTGATTACCTCCATAAAGATCCTGTTTCCAAATACGATCACATCCTGAGATACTAGGAGTTAAGACTTCGATGTATCTTTTTCAACCCAGGACACCTGTCACGACTCTACCTTAGTCTTACACCTTGGCATAATATTCTTCTCCTGGGGCCACTCCCCTCCCTGTCCCCATCCCGACACCTGGATCAGTGGTCTTCAACCTTCTTGGATTTTGTAGCATGCTTATTTTTTAAAATGTAATTTTACGCGCTCCTCTGATATCACAAACACAGAGTGGCGGTGCTCTCTGATTAAAAGGGACGGGGGTGAAAATTGGAGGTGACAACCTCTGCCCTAGCACCTTCACTGCCTGGGCCCTGAGGATGTCCGGGCTGCCATGGAGCACGGTGGAGAAACACTGGCTGGACAGCGAGACCCCTGGCGATGCGCCTGGGCCTTGACGGACTGGAACCCTAGAACCCCAGGTCTGTGTCCTCCTTCCTTGAGCCTCTGCTCAAATATCAGCTTCAGCGCTGGGTCCCCTGGTGACCTAGTAATAAATCTTAACGCCCTATTTCCACCCTCTGTTCCTGCTTGACTTTCCTGCCTGGCACCTGCTACCCTATTTCTTCTCCTGCCATCTGTCTCGCCCTTCCCTCCCTGTCCGCAAGAAGAGGCACCTCCATCCCCTTCCTCCGGGGCCTGGAATGATGCTTGTGGGTGGTAGATGCCCAACAGATGTCTACTGGATGGGTGGAGGCATGGATTTTTCTTTTAACAGCTTTATTGAGAAATCGCTCACATTCCATACAGCGCCTGCACTAAAAGTGCACCATTCAGTGGCTTCTAGCATATTCACGGAGGTTGGGGAAACACCACGGATCATTATCATGAGACGTCTTCCTCTGAATGACACCAGAAAAAAAGAACATTCTTGTTACTGGCGTAACAGTTACGCATATTAGTGCATAGAAAAGAGAAAATCGGGGGTTTGGATTGTGAGACAAACATGAACAGGGAGGTTTTTGTAGGTCATATTTTTCTTTTCTCTTGTGAGGAAATGTAGGTGTCATGCTAAGAAATGGAATAATATATATAAGCAGAAACCTTATGCATAGATATGAAAAGTTGTTATTCAATTAAATGCTGCACACTCATTAACTTTAAAATAATTAAATAACTGTAATGGACATCTATGGCCTCTGCTTGCTGAGAACCCCCTTTTCCAGAAACTTCCCAATCCCCGTCTCTGGGTCTCTGTCGTTACCCTGGCAGCTGCTGTATGGTACAGCATGTCCCCAAACTCAATGCATACTTGGCTGGTCCCAGGGGAGCTCCAGACACAAGCTGGGCCCCTCAGCCTCCTTCCCCTGGGATGTGGAGCCCAAGCTAAGTCCTGCTCAGTCTGACGCTCTCTGGAATAAAAGATGTAAGCCCGGCGCTCTTGGTGGCTTCACTCTGCCCTGTGGACGAAGAGGGGGATAAACTGGTTGGTGGTAAGAGAGAAAAATAAAGCACTGGAAGAAGGAAAAGGAGGTGGGGAGAAGGAGGTGGAGGAGAGGAAGGAGGAGAAGGGGGAGAAGGCATGATGGGGGGAGGGCATGGATGCAGGCAGCTGAGCCTGGGGGCACCACTAGCCACAGGTTCTGTGAGCCGCCCAGGGCTGGCCTCTTGCCATCCTAACTCGGGAACTCACATGAAAGGCCGGGGCTGAGAACTCGCACACCATCTCTTCCACCTCAATCTGTTGGCCAAACCTAGAATCGGGATCAGGGCGTGAGGACACTGCAAATCTATGTGCCGAGGGTGCGCACGCAGGGAGAGGTGAGGAACTGGGGCTATGTTTGCAATCTACCCAGCACATGAACCTCTGTGAAACGAGGATTTTAACGGCACCGATCCTCGGGGAGGTGCTCCTAAGTGTTACGCAGCATCATGATCCTTGCCATGTGTGTGAAGTACCCTACAGAGCCCAGTACTTGATAAAGATAGTTGAAGCTTCTGTGTTTACTGCCACAGATAGACTCCGCAGGATGTCACGGACCACAGAGTTCCACTTCTGCCAGCCTCACGGATGCAAGCCCCCCTCCACCCGCCGCCACAATCCCATCCGACGTGCCTCGTTTCTCCACTGCGTCAATGGAGGTGATGTGCTAACTACTCTCCGAGGCAAGCTCTGGGCTGGTCTCCCGGGCTCACAGCCCTTCTGGGATTCCTTAGGGACTCCACTCCCAGTGCACACCCCACACCCCCACACCCCCGTCCGATGCCCGGTCCCTTTCCGTGCCATCCCAACCTGCATTTCTAGTCTCATCTCTCGATTTTCTGCTATTTCTCCCCAACGGTTCCACCAAACCAGATCACTACCCCTTCCCTGCCTCACTGGCCAGGCTCCACGCCACATGTGAGCCCCCAGCTGGCTGCTGGGGTCTGCTGCACACCAGCTTCACTCTGGGACCCAGATTCCTTCCCAGACACTGCTGGTCACAGTGGTGGCAGAAAAAGAAAGGACATTGCATTTGAGCAGAGACCTGCATGACAAGAAAAATCCACTTTGGAAGTGCGCTTCTGGCAGGAGGAATGAGATGGTTATGCAAAGGTCCTGAGGTATGACTAAGCTTAACATTTCGGAGGAACAGAAAGAAGAGTAGTGAGGCTGGAGGAACATAAGTGAAGGGAAGGGTAGTAGGAGGTGAAGCGGGAAAGTAGGTAGAAGCCTGGTCATTCTAGACCTTTGGGGTCATTGTAAGGACTCTTGGTATCATAAGTGAAACAAGAGGCCATTGGACATTGGAGTGGCAAAGCCTAGTCCTTCCTAAACTCTGGGAAGACTGCGGAGTCTTCGAGCTCCTTGGGAGAGAGGACTGTGCCTGGCATCGTGTTCCCAGAGCGCTCTATGCTGCTAGCACGGGGACACACTTGGTAAGTTTCGGCTGAGTGCAGGGCTGGCGGCCTTCAGACATCTCACGATGCACCTCAGCACGCGCCTACCTCATCTCTTGTCCAGTGTGAACGCCACCTTCTCTTTACCCAGGCTTCAGGACACCATCTTGAGAGCCCTCATCACCCCTGTCCTATTTTCCAGCTATGGTCCCCGGTCTATGCCTGCAGGAGGGGGCCACCCTCTCTGGGAACCTGGGCTCCAGGCAAGGTTGCAAACAGGCAGAAGAATGTCCCTTATCCTAGATTCTATTCTTCTTCTAATGCAACTTATGGGTGTGACACAAGGAGAGGGACAAGCATTGAGCACCCATCATGCGCCAGCAGGGTATGCACATGATTGAATCTACTCCTAATAGCCCCATGGGGCAGGTGTCCCCACTTATATAAAGGAGGACCCTGAGGCTCAGGCATGGAGAGCTTTAAATTGTCACCAGTTGCTTGGAAACAGCTGAGCTCTGTAACCTCTGCAGACCGCACCCCTTCCAGAAGCCCAGGCTGGATCCAGATACTGGCTGGCCCCAGAAGCCTCTGTTCAGAAGCCTGCTCCCCAGAGGGACCTGAACTGTGCCCCTAACAGTCTCGTCAGCTCTGCTCCTGCCGGGCAGTCATGGGTTCTCCGGGTCTTGGACAAGCCTCCATCGCTCCCCCTTCACCTCCCGCCCCTGCTTCCCCAACTCCCTTATCGCAGCCCCATCCCAGCAAAGGACAGCGGTGTGGTCCCAGAACCCCTCAGCAGAGAGAGAGAGAGTAGAGGGAATGGGCTCTAACCCTTCGCACGCCCTTGGGAATGTGGGGCAGGTTAAGGGTCCCGTCTCTGGATCAGGGCACAATGAAAAGTACCCCCGGTGGGCCATGGGAGCTGCCGTGGGAGGCCCCGCCGGCTCAGGGAGTCAGACCCACAGATGCTCCAGGAGTGGGGGAGGCGAGGCTTTGAAAACCCAGTTCAAATGTTGCAATAGCGTTGCCTGGAAAAGCTAATCCAGCCAAGGCCGTCTTTATCTGGTAAAAACATAAAGGAGATGATCAAATGACAGCAGCAGAGGGCTGAGGCTGAAAGTTCCAGAGGTTTATCAGCCTCAAGGCCTTGGGGGATGAGGGAACAAAGACAAAACAAGCAACCAAACCCTCGCCTTCGTGCTCATCTCAAGGAGAACGAGACAACAGCACGTAACTTGCTGCGCGGTTCACGGACGATTCCGAGCGGCCGTTTGGCTCTTCAAAATGTAGGAAACACCTCCCCACCGCTTATCTCAAGAAATTCGTCAACAGAGCTGCCAGGGGAGTATTATCACTCGCATTTTGCAGACGAGCAACCCGAAGCTTGGGTGACTGCACTTGGCTAAGCTCACAGAGGCAAAGACTGAAGTCAGAGTATATTGGAGGGCTGGCCTCAAACATGCCACAGGTGGAGGGGGGAGCAAGGGAGGCGACACCCACAGGGACCGAGCGACCAGATAAGCCAACCTGACCCAGAGCCCAGAGAGGTCGTTCAGGGCTTCCTCAAGGACAGAAATCCCTATGAGAGTAATTCTGGTGGATGATGTGTTCTGATCCTGCAACAATGTAATGTACGAAACTGATTTGCAAAAACACAGCTAGAGGGAGGGAAATAAATCCAGAAGCCTCCCTGTTTACCATTGCCTCTGTTGTCTGTGACCCTCTCTGCACACATCTTGATGTTTATCTGTTTTCCATGAATCAATTCAGAGGACTTATGATTTATAAGAAAAATCCTCTCTAATGGGATCTTTTCCTCCCCAATCTGTATTCTGGTATCTCTCCTAGGATCAGCAAAAAGGCTGATTTTCTGATCATCCAGTTCTGCACCCGTGGCAGACATTACTAGTTGATCCTAGGGCTCTTGCCTACTGAGTCCTGTGTTTCTCAATCCGGAGCTCCAAGCAGCCACAAGCCATGCCAAACTGTACTTGTAGCCCGTCTTCAGGCATGGAGGGGCTGATTCAATCCAGTTCAGCCAGCTTTTCCAGAACACTCCCGCTGGACTTGCAAATCTTCATCACAGAGAGTTTTCATCCAGTCTCCGAACCATGGTAGGACGCCACCCTGCAGTCAAGTGGCCCCTCTGTTCACCCATCATAACATCAGAAAGCAGGGTTTCCCCACCAGGGCACAGATGACATTCCACAGAAGACCCGGAGAACCCATGACTGCCCGGCAGGAGCAGAGTTGACGAGACTGTTAGGGGCAGAGTTCAGGTCCCTCTGGGGAGCAGGCTTCTGAACAGAGGCTTCTGGGGCCAGCCAGTATCTGGATCCAGCCTGGGCTTCTGGAAGGGGTGCGGTCTCTCCTGTGCATGTGTAGGGTGTTCAGCAGCATCCTTGGTCTCTACCCACCTGATGCCGGGAGTACCCAGTCCCCCAATTGTGACAACCCAAAATGTCTCAATGACATTGCCAAATGGCCCCTGAGGGGCAAACTCACCCCAAATTGAGAGCCAGGGCATTAAAGCTCCCCTCAGCCCCAACATTATTTGGTTCTCGGTGTTTAATCAGGACACACAGAAAAAAAATCCGGGTCTTCAGAGGCCCTGGATGCATTTCTATGCCATCTGCTGGCAGCCCGAAGCCTGTCTTCTCCAAGCCTGGTGTCTGCCCCTCCATGAGGGATGCAAATGTACCTGGAAGATGGATGCCCAGAGGTTCAGCTCAGCCTGGGGAAATGGCTAGAAAGGCAAAGAGAGAAAGTAAGGCTCATGTGTGTGCTTTGTAGAAGATTCACAAGTTTGGGCAGAAACCAAAGCTAACAGGGTCCTGGCTGGGAAAACCTCAGGCTTCTCTATTCCAGTCTGTCCCAAATAGGGGCAATTTTGCCTCCCCGGGGACATTTGGCAATGTCTGGAGAGATTTTGGGTGGTTACAACTGAGGGGGCATTAACTGGCTTCTAGGGAGGAGAGACCCGGAATGCTGCTAAAAAATCCCACAGTGCACAGGACAGCACCCCTCCTGGCCCACCGACAAAGAATGATCTAGCCCAAATGTCAATAGTGTTGAGCTGAGAAATCCTGCTCTAAACCAAGAGCTCCTTGCCTCATGGGACAGACCCTGAGTCTTGGTGTCCCTAGAGACACCCTAACATGCACTCGCCGAATCTGGGGAAAGGCCCAGAACTTACAGAAAATGCATTTGGAATAATTTGTAGTAGCAGGATCAGGAGGGAATAGAGCAAGAGCAGGTTTGCTTATAACCCAGCCAGAAGGGTCAGTTTCCCTCGTGCCGAAGCGAGCAGTCCACCCGCCGCGGCCGTTTACATGATGATTCCTGAAGCCCCAGCCTTGTGCTGAGTGGACAAGCAAGTAGCTCACTGGGGGTTGGTGCTGTTGAGGGATGCAAAGCCCTGAAACTGGAATTAGACCAAGCTTGAAGGCCAGCTCTGCCATTTTCTCACTGGGCAACCTGGGGAAAGTCAGTTGACTTCTGGAAACCTCAGTCTCCTCATCTGGGAAATGGGCGTGATGCCAGCAGTACGAAGCTCCGAGGGGAGCGGGGCTGATTCAACAGAACAATTTTGTGTTTGCCGCGGAAGTGCGCGGTATCAGCTGGTGTTGTGGCCTGTACGTGGTGGTTGCCTCGAGGGAAGCCCCTTCTCATCTGTCCCCTCATTTCACCCTTAATATGTCACTGGAAGGCAGGAGCCCCGGGGCTGGCTTTCTACAACTCTGATGGTACGTGACTGGTTAAGAATAACAAAAAATAGGGGCGCCTGGGTGGCTCAGTTGGTTGAGCGACTGTCTTCGGCTCAGGTCATGATCCTGGGGTCCCGGGATCGAGTCCCGCATCGGGCTCCCTGCTCGGCGGGGAGTCTGCTTCTCCCTCTGACCCTCCTCCCTCTCATGCTCTCTGTCTCAAATAAATAAATAAAATCTTTAAAAAAAAAAAAAAGAATACAAAAAATAAAAATAAAAAAATAAAGACACACTCGGACACCTCCGATTAGGAGATTTATTGGAAGGGGCCCCAAGGACCTCGGGGAGGGAGGGAGGAGCCTCGCAGTGGCACCATCACCTCGCATACAGAACGGGAACAGCCTTGGAAAGCATTGGCTGCCACGCTTTTGGGAGGGAGGCATGTCACCACCTTGGAGGTGACTCAGCTTCTCCCACTTCTGTTGCCTCTGCTCCCGCTTCTACCTCCCCAGCTCCTCCTCAGCCTCGTGGCTCCCCAGCCTCATCGCCCTCTGCTAATGCACCCTGTGCCCCCTGGAGAGAGGGAATCCAACTGGTCACTGGGTCACTGGCCAGGACAGGCATTTTTCTGGGGCCTTCCGTAGACCACCAACCCTCATGGGAGGGAAGACGAGCTGTGGGTGGGTCGTGCTTCCCTGGTCCAGTCCGCTGACGCCCTGGGAGGGAAGTCAAGAGCACACAGCAGGGTCACCCTCAGCAAGGTGATGGTAGGGAGAGGGAAGCAGCATATCCAGAAGTATGTGGCCAAGGATGCACCCTCAGATGTAGTCAGTGAAAGGAGATCTCAGTGAAGGGCAGAGCTTCTGGAAAAAAGGGAAGACATAGCGGGAACATGGCTTTTCAACTAAGGTGCACTAGCTGACAAGGGGTCAGATAGCATCCACGTGCCATACATTGGGCTAGAACTTGAAGTTCACAGAGCTTTCTAAGGTTCCTCTACCAGTGAATCCCCAGAACAACCTTCTGTGGTAGGTAGGGCAATCTTCAATCTGCAGATGTGGAAACTGAGGCCCACAAGAAATCTCTTGCTTCTCGGCATGCAAACACCAAGTACCAAGGCCAGACCTGATGGCAGGTCTATCCACTGCGAAGTTTGCACAGTGTGGCCACTTGGAACCGCAGGATGCTTGGGAATGGAGGCGGAGGGCTCCCTCCAGAGCCTGGAATTTCTCCTTTTGCGCCCAAAGCCTCAACTCGCTAGGGCTCAGCCAAGACAAGCCCGCTGAAGTGTCACCTTCTTCTGGTGGCCTCTACGTGGAGAGAGCCTGCGGTCTGTGTGATCAGGAAGGACAGCACATCTCGCTGAATGTTCCCTGACACACCAGCAGGATTAAATCCCCCAAAGGAAATGCCACTCCTGAAGAAGTCCTGCTTCCCTGTGCCTGCCCCCTCCACTGGCAAAGGATGTGAGACCCCCAACCTCAGCGGCCCAGGGGTACCTGGTGACAAACCGCAAAGTCAGGGGCTGCCAAGAAAGAAACCGTGTAAAAGGATCTGGAAAGTTCTTCTTGGAGAAAAGAGGCCCTCACCCCATCAAGGACTTGCACACTGTCTCGGCAAGGACTCGAGGCACGTGAGGCTGCCTGCAGAAAGCCGGGGTCCCTCGATGTCTGTCTCACCGGCTGGAGACTGTGGTGTCTCTGTGTGTGTTTACCCGTGGCCGACTGATTGCATCTGTGCCACTCGGCGAGACACCTCCTCGGGCCTTGATTAAACAACTTGTACAGATGTCTGGCTGCTCCTTGAGGCCCACTCACCAGCTGGTTTCCTGTGGGAGGAAAACCCCTTGAAAGTAGGTCTAGAAAAGTCACGGCTTCTGCGTTCTCTCTCCGTCCTCCCTGTGTGTGTGCGCGCGCAGGAGTGCATGTGCTCACGTGTCAGAAAGAAACCTAATCTAATGGGATACAATATAATATAAACCATAACATAAATCACCCATGTCTATGTAGAAAGACAGATTCTAGAGACAGAAGTACATGTAGACCAGATGTAACCAACTACAGACCACACTCTTTACAGAGATCTAAATGTTGCAAATTTGCAGAGATCTAAATGTTGCAAACTTGCAGGGTTCTTGTCTCTCTCGGAGTCAAACAATGAATCTCTCCTGGACACAAAAGAGTGAAGTGAAGTGAAAGTTTATTAAGGGAAGCTGAGAACAGAAAGAGTGAGAGGGGTCCCCACTGGGTTGCCAGTGAGGGCTTTTATGGTCAGTCTTTCATAGAAAACTGATCAGGGAACTTGGTAAATATCTCGTCTATAACCCTAAAGACAAACAAGGTGGATTTGTAACTATCATGCAAATATCTCGTCTATATTTAGGACAAACAAGGTGGATTTATTATCTTCCCTTCTCTCTGGTTAATATCTCATCTATAACATTTCTCCACATCTGGGACTTCTGTGAGCCTGCTCACCTAGCCTTGGTTTGGGGAGATCTGGGGGGTAGACTTGTGACCTCAGGGCACGTGCTCAGCCCCCAGATGGCACCGCTGGGCTGGCCCCCTTCCAGGTGCTGCTGCAGTTCCCAAAGCCCACTGGTGCCACATTGCCCTGGAGGCTGGCCTGGCAGTTGGCCAAGGGTATCTGTAGTGGGGTGAATATGGCCCCCAAAAAGATATGTCCGAGTCCTAATCCCTGGAACCTGTGAATATGACCTTTTTTGGGGAAAAAAAAGTCTTTGTAGATGTAATTAATTAAGGCTCTTGAGATGAGATCATCCTGGGTTATTCAGTGGATTCTAAATCCTATGACAGGTGTCCTTACAAGAAAAAAGCAGAGGGAGTTTGTTTTTTTTTTAATTTCAAAGATCTAATTGGGAAGAGTCAAAGAATTGGGCCTTACAGCAAGGCTGCCGCGTGAAGAATCTCTATACCACCAGGCCCAGCCCTCTGCACCTGTTTCCTGAGGCCAAGATCTCCTGTGACCCCATCTGCTTCCAAGGCAGTGGCTGCCTGCCGGGGAGTTCCCTCAGACACCCCACTTCCTACTGGGCTGTCTTCTCTGGCTGTGCTCACAGCCCGTCCTATCTGCTCCGGGGTGGTGCCCTGAGGTTGCACCTGAAGGGTAACCTGCAGACATCCATGGTGGGCCCCTGAATAGCCACAAAGCCCCCGATCTCCTTTTGACCTTCTGAGAACCAGGAATTATTATTTCTGGTTGATTGAGGAGAAACTGAGCCTTCAAGAAGCAAAGAATTTCCCCAAGGCCATTGGTAAGAGGTGACAGAAACGGGCATTCTGGTACATGCTGTTGGTGTGTAAAGTGGGAGAGCATCTCCACAGAGGGCAGTTGGCCAAGGGTATCTGTAGTGGGGTGAATATGGCCCCCAAAAAGATATGTCCAAGTCCTAATCCCTGGAACCTGTGAATATGACCTTTTTTGGGGGGAAAAAAAAAAGTCTTTGTAGATATAATTAAGGATCTTGAGATGAGATCATCCTGGGTTATTCAGTGGGTCCTAAATTCTATGACAGGTGTCCTTATAAGAAAAAAGCAGAGGGAATTTGTTTTTTTTTTTAATTTCAAAGATCTAATTGGCTTTATTAAACAATCCATGAATTGGGCAGCACCCTATCTAGCAAACAGAGGGCCAGGCAGAGGGAGATCTGAGACACAAGGAGACCTACAAAAGAAGCCATGTAAAGGCGGGACAGAGACTGGAGGGATCCGGCCATAGTCCAGGGACACCGGGAGCCACCAGAAGTTGGAAGAGATCAGGAAGGGTCCTGCCCTAGAGACTTCAGAGGGAGCATGAGCCTGGTGACACCTTGATTTTGGATTTCCTTGCCTTTAAAACTGTGAGAGAATCAATTTCTGTTGGTGTGAACCACCTTGTGTGTAGTACTATGTTATGGCAGCCCCAGGAGACTAATTTAGTATCAAAACCCTCTTACTTCTAGGATTCTGTCCTAAGGAAGAAATTGGAAATGGGCAGGCATTTTGGTCTAAGGATGTACACCCAGCATAATCACAGAAGGCTGAAAAAGAATTCATAAGTAACTGCAGTATCCAGTGGGAGGGAATTGTCTAAACCAATGATGATGGCAGATCTTGAAGAGGGGATATTAATGGATGTTTGGAAGAGTTTTTTAATGTGGGGGATTACTCACAGCCTAATGCTGAGTGGGACAAGCAGGACACAATGCTCTACATACTAAAATGAACCATACAAATTACCAGCATTGACGATTTCTGACCTACAACGACCAGAATGATATGAAGCCCTAGAAGGAGCATCTCTTACTTGGCACTGGGAGCTGTGGGCGGGTGGTGGGGACAAGGGAAGGTGGTGCCTCCTGACCAGCAGGAGGAGGAGAAGCCATTCCAGGCAGAGGGAACAGCAGGAGCAGAGGCAAGGAAGCAAAGAGGAAGTGCATTTCTGGCCCCACATCTCAAGCTGGTGCTTCCCTCCCAGGGGGCACACATGGAGCAATCCCAAGGCCCCCCTTTTCCTGATTCTCCCCCAACCTGAGACAGGCTTGAATACACAGCTCCTCCTTTTCCTCCCGCTTAACGCCGACAGAGAGAGGCTGCCCTTTGAGCATCCTGACCCCAGCCAAGCGTTCTGCCCCAAGGGAGGCCCTTCTAAGCAACCTGCTCTGCCCATCCTGAGAGTCCTTCCCCGCTGCATCCTGGGAAGCAGAAATGAGCAGGTGTGCAGCCAGCCAGAGCCGTGGGCTTGCCGACAGCAGAAGTCTCCTTCAGTAGCAAGGCTGCGTCCCTGTCCAGATAACCTGTGAGGACAATGTAGGGAGCCCGACCCTGGGGACTGTGGTCTCTAGGCAGCTTAGAGGCAAATAGTCGTGTGAGATGTTCTAGCTTGTAAGCAAGGACTTAATTTGATCTTAGAGCTGTGGCATCCTGTTTCTGTTCATTTACTGTGCCTTTTTTTATACTATCATGAAATCAGGTAGGGTAAGTCCTCAGCTTTGTTCTTTTTTTTTTTATTATTATCATTGCTTTGTCAAGAATTCTGATTTAATTTATATTTTTATTGATTGTGAGTCTGATTTTTAAATGCTTTGCCTTTAAATTTAAATCCAGACAAGTCCCCTAAACCGGCCTCAAATACTTTATGGGACCGAGTGAGTCATAAACATTTTTTTTTTCTTCCGTCTTCCGAGAATGCCAAGCTGGAAAAGGCCTTGAAGATCTGCACCAAGGTCACGGCAAACAGGCAACAAACAGGCGGAACCCAGGCAAACTGTTTGACACGTACAGATTCTAAAAGCTCGCTTAAATTAGGGGTCCGCATTTAAAAATCGGGTTAGTTCACATTAAAAAGTTCCAGCTTCCTTGGAATAGTAAGAAGGTCTGTTGGAGTTGTCATTAGACTGGGTACATAGGTTCATGTATGTGTACCTTCAATAAACATTTACTGAGCATCTACTACATGGCAGCCACCGAGTACTGACAATATGCCCGGAGCGAGCGCAGTTGGAAATCTGTCTTTGTGGAGCTGACGTCAGGTTTTCCACCATGCACCTGTGGCCTGCTTCATCATCATGTTAAAAACCTGGTCCCTGAGACAGTCCAGTGTGCAATCTCCTACCGATCCAACCACCTTGATTTACAGATGGAGAAACTGAGGCAGAGAGCAAGAAAGTGACTTGCCGAAGGCCACTCAGCAATCATTGGTGAATGTGGTGCAGAATTCAGGCTTCCTGACTCCCATTCCCAGCTATGTTGCCCCTCTATCTGCCCTCCAGCTGAGGGGAGATAAACCCTTCCATCTCTTGACTTAAATTCACGTTATCAGCAGATTACCAGCAGCTCCCACAGCTGCCCAGGCTCATCAGCGTATCACTAATCACAGCCCGGAACGTTGTCATTTAAGTAACACTGTGGCTTCTTTCTAATTTTTTTTTTTAACTTACTTTGATCAAATACCACCAGGCACATCCAACCCAGCCATCCCTGTCCCGAAACCAGTCATTTCAGCTGATGCGTGGCTAGTTGTCAGCTGTCTGATGCTATTTGTCTTCTGCCCGCACACCTGTTGGAGGTCGGCAACCTCACTGGCTCTGTCCCCCTCGCCCTGTCTCCCTCTCTGGGGTTTCTATGGTGAGTGGGGAAGAGAGACATCACTGTCTTTTCAAGAAGGTTTCCGTGGCAACGGGAGCTGAGGATTCAGTCTTGCTGGTGTAGCTCAGATGCCCCGCCACCTGCCTCAGCTGCTGACCCCCGCCCCCCCACCGTGTGTCTTGGGCAACTGGCGCTCTTCCCTCAGCCACACTTGTCTCCACAGCTTGTCCTTGCCCTTCGGGCAGGTCTTGCTCAACTGCCGCCTCCTTAGAGTGGACTCCCTGACTGCAGTCCCAATCAGTCTTTATCCTCTCTTCCCTCACCGTATTTCTTCTGGCACTGAACCTCGATCTGAAATTCTATCACTTGTTTCTGTGTTTACTGTCCATCACCCTGGCTAGAACGTAAGTTCCATGAGGGTGGGGACCTTGTCCCACTCAATGCTCAGTTCTCAGAGCCTTGCAAAGTGCCTACACCTGCAGATGCTTCCTGAAGGGCTGACGAGCAAATGCATGCATTTGCGCTTTCTCTCCAGACCTCACCTTCCCCATCATGAGAACGTCATCTGTCCAGGTGTGGTGTTGGGCTGTGCTTTGGAGTTTCCAAAAAGAAGAAGGAAAAAGAACAGACATTTAAAAAGCCTTGAGCCTGGGATTGTTTGGAACATGCGCTGCACATGTAACAAACAACCCCAAACCTCAGTGGCTGAAAACAATCACTTGATCTGCTCGGGATTCTGTGTGTTGGGAATTCAGGCAAAGGTCAGCCAGGGGGGTCTCCTGCTCTGTGTGATGCTGGCCAGGGTCAGTCACTCAGAGGCACTCAGACCACGTCTGGGCTGGGCTGGAAGGTCCTCGGAAGCTCATCTGCATGTCTGGCGCCTCCATCATGAGGCCTCTCTCTCCATTGGTTAGCGTGGGCTTCATGACAGCACAGTGGTCCCAGGGAGTCTCATATGGCAACTGGTTTCCAAGAAGGAACGTTCAGCACGTGAAAGCAGAAGCGGCCAATCTCAAGGCTCAACCTCCGAATGTTACACAGCGCAACTTCAGCCTCCATGTTATTAAGACAAGTCACAAGGGAAACCCTGACTCAGAGGGAGGGGCAATAGCCTGACCTCCGGATGGGAGGAGCAGCAAGACTTGGAAGCCATATTGAATTCACCACAGGGACTGATCCCTTCCCAGGCCCTGATTGAAAGACCCGGATTGTTATGCTCCAGGCACATGGGGTAGGGCCTCACCCAGTGCCACGAGCTTGATAATTATGATTATTCACATGGAGCATAAGCCAAATGATGGTTAAGCTATAAAGGATGGGCTTATTGAGCAAACTCACACGATGGACAAAATTGACAGAGAATGTCGGCCCAACTTAAGAGAAAATCATCTCCTTATTTGTAAAACAGCTTAACAACTGGGTTAGTTACACCCCTTTTGGCTGCCAAGAGACTTAGGACACATAAACAAAAGAGAATGTACCTGGAGGACAGCAAGACTGTCAGAGAACCTCACGGAATCCCACATAACGCAGAACCACCGGACCATGGGAGGAACAATCCCAGGACTCAGCCGTGGTGGTTTGGGAACTGCCTTTCTAGCTTCTGCCACAAGGCTCTCGGTCCTTGTTACTCCACTTTCAGGTGAGGGACTCTTTGCCTCCAATCAGTGACACCATCAGTCCCAGTCTGAGGGACAGAGGCACAGAGGACTGCCCAGTGTGTTGGGGGAAAAGGGTCATTGAGAACCAGAGGCGGGTTAAACTCTGTCCTAGTCAGCTCGGGTTGCCGGAGCAAAGCACCGCAGACTGGGAGCTTAAACCATAGACATTTATTGTCTCATTTCTCTGGAGGCTGGAAATCCAAGCTCAAGGTGTCAACAGTGTTGGTTCTTTCTGAGGGCCCTAAGGAATAGATTTATTCAAGGCCTCTTTCCTTGGCTTGTAGATGGCTGTCTTCTCTCTGTGTCTTCACATGGCCTTTCCATTATGTGTGTCTGTCCCAATCTCTTCTTATAAGGACACCCCTCACATTGGATTAGGGCTATCCTAATGACCTCATATTAACTTAATTACCTCTTTTAAGAGCCCGTCTCTAAATATAGTCCCATTCTGAGGCACTGGGGGTGAGGGTAGGACTTCAGTATGTGATGGCGGGGGAGGGGAGAGGTGGGGGGTGCCACGCAGTTCAGCTCATAACCCATCCCCACCTAAAATTGAGTATGGACATTGAGTGATGACACCACACATCTACTCAGGGCAGGAAAAAGTTAACTATTCAAATAATAAAGCTTTCTGGGGAGACCAGGGCAGCCTCCGAAGATGGTCCAAAAACAGCTTGAGAAGCGATGGAAGGCTGGCTTGGGGTTTTGATGATGGTTGGTGGATGGGGCTGGGGGAGGGTTTGAACTACTGCCAACGGGATTTTTCATCAACTTTCCCAGAAAGGAGCAGAAAGGGCAAGATGGAGGGACAAGGCTTAAAAGCCCTCAGCAGCCAAACATCAGAAAATGGAATCAGATTCTGTTATGAGGGCCTGCTGTAAATCCTCCACATCTGCACAATCATTTATAAAACCCATTCCTTCCTATTATCCCACAACCCTCATCAGCCCTCAAGTGCTGAGATCCAGGGGGCTCTGGGCTGAGGGATGCCTGGGTTCATGGGCAGGGGGCTCAAAGCCTAAACTTTGCTCTACAGAACTGGCTGTGCTTGCAGAAGAGCCTGGGGTGGGATGGAGCCATGCTGGAGAGAGAGACAGAGTTTGGAAGATGAAGCTGGCCCTTGAAGAGCAGACATCTTCACCTCCTCCCTTCCCTCTCCAATCAGAAAGCTTTTTACCTTCTGGAATAATTTGCTCAGGGTCAGATAGAAAACTCTCATGGCTAAGATAATAGTCGTTCTGCCAAATCAGAGAAAGGAGCCAAACACCCTAAAGCAAACCAAACTGGGATTAACCTGGATGTCACCTCCTCCATGAAACTCACCCCTGTGTCACCTTTCTAATCCCTTGCTCTGTGGCTTATGACCTTGCCTGGGCTATCTCGTGTTATTGCTGCTTCTGGTCAGACCTTATCTCCTGCCCCCTAGGGTCAAGGTTTCGTCTTATGCACCTGTGTATCCCTGAGTCCCACCTGTCCCTGTCCTTTCCCACCAGCCTGCCTTTCATGTCCTGACCCCCAGGCACATTGGCATCTTTGCATCCGTCATCGTTCCATGCCTCATTCTTCTGCAAGACATTGCACATGCTGTTTCCCTTTCTGGAACCCTGTACCCCCACCGCAACCCCTTGCTTTAACTTGGAGTCATCTGCTTAGCCCGCAAACGAGGACATAATGATGTTGCTCATGACGATGGAGCTTGGTAAATAGCTGGAATGATTGAGGAAGTGAATGAATGGATGCAAGGATCAGTGGGGGTTTCTATTTCTCCTCCAAGCTGTAGTCAAGTCTGAGCTCAGAGGAGAAGGAGGTCTGTGGTGGTTTGCGCAGAGCTGTGCGTTGTTTCCTGAGCCCAGTTCTGCCACTTACTTGCTTTGGACAAGTTCTGTCCCTCTCTGAAAGAGGAGGTGTTTGGCCTAAATGAGCTAGCTTTAATGCTCTTTCAGAATAGCAGAGGAACAGCTGTGCTTTCCTGAACACAAAACCCCTTTTTTCACCCAAAGCCCCGAGATAAGTGTTCTAGGAATGTCGGTCCGAGGAACCGCCTGTGCAATTAAGAAGTGGTGGCGCGCCCTCTCGTGGTGAAATGTCAAACTACAGGGACTACGCCCCACAAAGCCCTTGCTTCCAGACAGTGGCTGATTTTTCAAGACTCATTTGGGGAGCTTATTAAAATGCAATTCCTGGACCCACTCTAAGCCAGCCCCAGGATTCTTACTCAAGAAACCTGAGGGAAAGCCTGTGGTCCCTCACTTTTAACAAGTACCCCCTTATGGAGGACCCTGGGCCACATTTTGAGGAACGTCGGTCTTGGGCAAAAAGCAGCGAATCCTTCAGTTTCCCAGCCGCCGTGCGGTCTTACCAGGGAGATGTCTCCATCCTGTGACCTTGAGAGTGGCTGCAGGAATTAGCAGGGTCCGGGTGGCACACGGTGTCTCCCTCAGTGGCTGTCAGTCCCCAGCATCACCCAGTTAAAGAAAGCCCAGTTCCCTTGGAGGAAAAGTGGTGGGGGGCGTCGTGGGCACTGACTGGCTGCTATGCTGAGGTTAATCACCCCATTTCTAATAGTAAGAGTCAAAAGTGGAGGCTACGATCTTGGGCTCTGAGCCCAGCTATCACCGGGCTCAAACCCCAGCTTCCCATGTACCAGCTGTGTGAGCACAAGCAAGATATTTAATCTCTCTCGGCCTCCACTCACTCCTCTGGTTAGTGTAGGATCCCTAGGAGAACATAACATGGTTAAATCACCAAACAGAAGACCCCCCACACAGGGCTTGTTCTGGGCTGAACGTCGAACGTTAGAGGGAAGGGGACAGACGCAGAGGGAAAAGTGAATAAAATTCTGTCCCTGTTTCCAAAGAGCCCAGAATCTAGTGGGGACATAAGATGTGGTGGTTTGAATGCCTGATGCTCTTTTATGCCACTAAATTTGGGGTGGTTTTTTACCAGTATACATAACCCAGCACATGCGTATCGACCTAGCTCAAAGCGAGGTGGGAGGTGATGAGTCAGAGAGGAACAAGAAGTAGATGCAGTGAGTCCCCCGGAAGTCCGACCAGCCCACCGGCGCCTGGCAGATGGTTCAGACAAGCAGCAGGCCCCAGTGCACTGGGCCCCCCCAATTATAGGGGTGCACGTTGTGTTTTATGAATGCCCCCACTGAAGGCCTTTTCTGTGGTCTGAATGTTTGTGTCCCCCCCAAATTCACAGGTTGAAATCCTGGCCCCAAAGATGATGTCAGGAGGTGAGGCCTTTGGGAGGTGATTAGGTCAGGAGGGTGGACCCCCTATGAATGATTAGTGCCCTTAAAAGTGAGGCTCTGGAGAGCTTCCTGTCCTTCACCATGTGTGGGCACAGCGAGAAGGTGCCATCTGCGAACCAGGAAGAGGGCCCTCACCAGAATGGGACCATGCTGGCCCTGAGACCGTGACCCCGTTGTTCTCAACAGGGCCGGGTGGTGGGCGGGGGGGCCCTCCGCTCCCTTCTTTTTGTAATCCCTCTCCTATCTTCACCTTCTCCCCACTTCTGAATCTTCCTTCATGCCAGTAAAGTATTTAAGTGTCAGGAGACCAGTTCTTGACCCTCTTTTGTGAAATTTCTGCATGGGGTAGGGGGGTGTCTCTGGACGGTAGCATTTTTTGTCTTCGTGCTTCCATCAAAACCAAGACAGGAAGAGCCTCATTGTTGACATTCTATATGTTCACACACCGTTTTTTAAAAAAGACTGGAAGTAAATAAACTAAATCTAGCTATGACAGGTTTACAAATGATTTTCTTTTCTTCTTTAGACTTTGCACATTCCCCGATTTTTCCTAGCAACCATTATTACATGGACCGTCAGCTGAAAAACAATGACAGCCTGTTTTGAGGGCAAGATCCTGGCTCTCCCTGGAGTCCAGGGAATGAGAAAGGGATCGGGAGTGGTGAGGAGGAAGAAACCAGGACATCTGCAAAGGACTGGGTCTCAGGCTGCAATGTGACAGAGGGAGGGCCCCAAGGGAGTAGGGCTCTTGACTGTGGGACAGCTCAGGTCGCTGCTCAGATGTTGGGAAAGCAGCTCCCCCTCAGGGACCTCGACCCTGCCCCTGCAGCAGCCCCACGTGGAGCAGTGAAATCCACTAGCATTTCTGGGGGGCAGAGATAAATGGTCAAGCCCCGTGCTTCTCCTGTTCCACCTTGGACTTCCAGGTCAGAGAGTTTTTCCTCTATCATTTAAACAGGTACTTGCTGAGATCATTGCTGTTTTCAGGAGCGCACCCCCGCCCAAGATTTGAGCAGAGCCTCTGGTGTCCATTCATTCATTCACTCACTCATTCATTCACTGACTTCCATGAGGCATCTTCTCTGGGCCAGTCCTATTCTGATACAGAGATGCAAATCTGACTGTGACACGATCTGTTGCCTTCTTAGACCTCACAGACAATGAATGAGAAACTCCTGGCATTCTGGGGTATACCATGCAAGGTTTTCACACTCCTTAAGCCCATGCAGAGGCCTGAAGACAAGAAGCAGCCAGATGCTGGAGGGGAGCGAACTCCAAGCTAGTGGCCGAGCCCGGCCTGCCGCCAGAGCTGCCGGCCATCGGTCCCCATCCTCTAGGCTCTCAGGCAGTGACTCCTTTAAGGATCTCAAGGTCATTTCTATCTTTCCATTATGCAGGATGTTTCCTGTGGGAGAAAATGGTTCCTGGCACACAGGACTTTGTGTGATTCAAGAAAATTTGAGAGTATGTGCATGTTTTAGGGAGAGTCCAAGGCTTTCTTGAGATACTGTCAGGACCACAATGCAAAAAAAAAAGTTTAAAAACACTGATTTTGCCATATTTACACATTTAGGGATAAATAAATAGTGTACAAACTGTCTAAAGTAATACGATAGAGTAACTCACACTTACATTGCACCCCCTGTTGCCGACACTTACTCGAAGCACTTTGTGGACACGAATTTGCTGACTTCTCATGACAAGCCTGAGACTTGGAAAAATTATCGCCCTCAGCTTACAGAGGAGAAGCAGAGGAAGTGACGCAGCTGGTGGTGGGGTGGGGACTGAGCCCCCACAGTCCCTGCTCTTCACCAGTGCAAGAAGCCAGGAGGAAAGAAGGAAACACAGTGGAACCAGAGGTGGAGCCCAGCACATTTGGGGATGCCCGGTCCCCTCACGTCTGCCTTTCCAATTAGTGATTGTTCCTGATTTGGCAGGAGAGGAAAGTGGGTTTCAGAGAGGTGGAGTGAGGTTCACCAGCTCAGCAGCAGCACCGTCTAGCTGACTTCAAAGCCCCGCTCCGTCCAGAGCATTGCAGGGACAGGGTCCAGGAGCCAAAGGGCAGTCGCCATGTGTTCACACTGGGGTCAGGACGCCTGTCCTTCCAGCTGTCCCAAGCACACGCTGTCTCCTGCAATCTGCTGCATTGGGCTCTAACTCACTGCAGAAGCCAGACTAAGAAAGCAAAACCCAAATTGCTGACTCTGGAAAGGGAATAATTGATTTTCACACTCACGAACCGGTAACCACCTTGCCTTCATTCATTTACTCGGTGACTATTGATGGAGCACCTCCTGTGTGCCACACGTGTTCTAGTAAGTTGGTTGCAGCTGAGGACAAAACCAGAGCTGATATTCTAGAGGAATGGCAGATTCGTCCAAGCAGATTTGTCCAAGGAACATGGGCTTCAGTCTAACTCTGGAATCTGAGCTAGCAACTTCTCTGGGCTTTCGTTTTCTTATCTGTGAAATGGGATAAGGACAGTCCTGCTGGGGACGTGTGTGCATGTGTGTGGTGAGAGAGGAGATGCAAGTGGGTAATAGCTCTCGCTCTCACCGGGCACGGCAAGTTCCTCTCTTGCCCTGGCGTTGATGCATTTCTGTCATGTGAACTTGGACACACCCCTGAATTTCTCAGAGCCCAACGACAGGCTGGGATGCAGACCCCAGGCCAACTGTGCTTCTAGCTTCCCTACCATTCTGCTCTGCCCAGCTCCGGGCTCGCAGGCCAAACTTGCTGCTCAAGTCAAAGCCCCAAGCACCTGGAGACACATTCAGAAAAACCCACTAGAGGAAGCCTGAATGTCAAGGGCATCTCATTCAGGACACCGAGGGCCACGTCGCTTCCTTCCCCATTGGGCTTAAGAAACAGCCACATGTCACCCACATATTCAACTGCCCCGGAATGGTCCCAGGGTGCCCAGGCTCACCGACCACTGCACGTAAAGCAGCTTCAAGATCCAAAATTAAAAAGGAAGTGTGCAATTGGATTCCTGGCCCACAGAGGGGTTTGCTCCCACCCTATGCCACCCTTGCCCCTGGATGCATTCTCCTTGAAGGCCGACACGTGGTCTCTCAGAGGGTTCCATCACTGAATCATGTACCTTTATTTTTTTATTTTTTTTAAGATTTTATTTATTTATTTGAGAGAGAGAATGAGATAGAGAGACAGCATGAGAGGGGGGAGGGTCAGAAGGAGAAGCAGACTCCCCGCTGAACAGGGAGCCCAATGCGGGACTCGATCCAGGGACTCCAGGATCATGACCTGAGCCGAAGGCAGTCGCTTAACCAACTGAGCCACCCAGGTGCCCCGAATCATGTACCTTTAAAGCTGGAAAGTTCCTGAGCAATCACATAGTCCAGGATTGACAACTGGAGTCCCAGAGCAGGATCCAGCCCCTCCTGATGGGTCCTGATGGCTGCAGAGAGCTAACCCTCTCCAGTCCCACATGCCTACCATTCCTCATTATGTCACCCTGGAAACAGTCTTCCCAGGTTTGTGAAGGCACTGAGGTTTGCTACCCCTGGTCTGGTCCATCTCTTCATTTTATGAGAGGTGGTGGGGGATGGGTTGGGGGGCATGACAAACCCAGAGAAGGGAATAGATGTGTCTGAGTTCACATGGCCAATGAGGGGCAATGTGGAGACCACATCCACTAACAGGCCCCCTGGGCCTCAGGGGGAAGCATGTGCCAGGCAAACCTTAGTGCATGACACAAACAGCAAGGGGTGAACTCTGTTGGAGTCCCCCCGGACGGAAGGGGAGTCATCTCCGGAGGGGTTGAGCCAGCTTTCGGTGAAGTTTCTCTGTGTTGAGACTCCACGCTGAACCCATAGGTCTGTTCATTAATAATTACCTAATAGGGGAGGTGGTAGGTGGTGCTGGTGGTGCTGAGAAGTTCTGCCAACCTTCCTGGGCTTGATAAATCCAGGCCATGTTCCTGGGTTCCTCTAGCGCTCAGACACCTGCCCGGGGGACCATACCAGGACCGACCGTGAGTAACTCTCTGAGGGCCGCAATTGAGACTTGAAAGGGAGGGTGACCAATCTTCTAGTTTGCCCAGGACTGGGAGTTCTGCAACATAAGACTTTCAGTGCTAAGACTAGGAAAGACCTAGAGGTGACACATCCTAAGGCTGGAAAGACCCTACACATGACTGCATCAACCTTCTCATCACACCAGTGGGGGACCTGGTGTCCAGGCCCAGAAACAGCCTCCCACAAGGCCACACATGACTTAGGACCCAGGTCTTCTGGCTCCTGATCCAGGTGCTTCTGGAGGGTGCCTGACAGAGGGGAATTCTGGGTAACTCGCTGCAAAGTCAGAGAGAAATATGCATGTGAGGGTTAGGGCGGGAGACGGTATTATAGCTTGGTAGGAAGCCATGCTTTGGGGACTGGCGTTAAGTTGGTGAGTGAAGTGGACACTCCAACTCCGGGGTAGAAAATAGAATAGAGGGGAGCCTGGGTGGCTCAGTCGTTAGGCGTCTGCCTTCAGCTCAGGTCATGATCCCAGGGTTCTGGGATCCAGCCCTGCATTGGGCTCCCTGCTCCGTGGGGAGCCTGCTTCTCGCTCTCCCACTCCCCCTGCTTGTGTTTCTGCTCTCGCTGTGTCTCTCTGTCAAATAAACAAACAAAATCTTTAAAAACAAGAAAAGAAGAGAAAGTAGAAAGACCAGGTAGGAAACAACAGTGGTCTAAGTCAGGGCTCGGCAAACAGCGGCCTATGGGTCAAATCTGGCCCACTGCCTATTTTTGTCTTGCCCCTGAGCTAAGAATGCAAGATATAACATAAATATAAGATATAAATATAAGTACAAAATTCGTAAATGGTTGAAAAAAATCAAAAGGAGGACAATATTTTGTGACCTATGAAAAGTATATGAAATTCATATTTCATTGTCCATAAATAAAGTTTCACCAGAACCCAGCCACACACAAGCCTGCTTTGTGGGTGGCCACTTTCCAGCCAACACAGCCAAGTTGGGCAGCTGCAACATGACCATATGGCCCACAGAGCCAAAGATGTTTACTCTCTGACCGTTTGCAGGAAAGGTTTTCTGACCCGTGGTCCGGGTGAACGACACTGGAGGCCTGAGTGAGGGTCATGGCAGTGGAGAGGCTCGGGGGTTGAGGAAAGAGCCTTCCAGACATGCAGAAAGATAGAATGAGTTAAGGGGATGGAAGGCCAGACACAGGTTAAGGATGACAACCAGAGAGTAATGGTAGATCCATTTGATGCAACAGAGCAGATCTGGTGAAGAAAAGAGAACACCCTATTTTGGGCAAGTTAAGTTTACTAGGAAAAGAGACCCATCCTTTTCCTGGGACTTTGGGCAGATCAGTTTTTGAATGTCAGTGATAGTGTCTGTATGGAGCGTTGGTAGGAATGCCAGTTCTACTGACCTCTACCTAGGTAAGAGGCTCAAACAAAATGACATTAAAATGATGTTGTAAACTGTAAAGCATACCATGGATGTCGGTGGGGTAGATGCTACAGTAACCTTGGGTCACTTGGCTGAGGGAATAAACATGAAAGGTAAAAAGAGCCCCAGGCTGAGTCTGGAGACTTTGTGCCCTAGCTCAGATACTTACCAGTTAGGTGACCTGATTAAGTCATTTTTGGAGTCTCTGGGATGAGAAAGGAGGCCGGTGCCTCGCAGAGCTCAGAAAGATAGAAATGCAGGTAGGTGGGGGCACGAGTGTGCTTTGTTCATTTAAAGCGCTGCCACAGAATATCATCTTCACCACACGTTGGGAAGGTGCTGGGTGTTTTGCTAGACTGCCACAGGCCCATCTGCAAGAGTTCATGGTGTCACTTATCACCCTGGGGCCCTGGCCTTGCCCGACTTCTCAGTAGGGTTGGGTGATCTGCTGGGGAATTGCCTAGGCACTCTCTTTCCTCCTATAGCTGTGAGAGTGCAGAAGATGCATCTTGCCAACCACCTGCTCCTCCTTCTGGTCGGACTGCTGGTCCTTTCTCATGGGCAGCTGTACCCTGAGCACTATAGCCAGGGTCACACTGGCAGCCCCCATCAGGAGGCTCTAAGCACAGGTGAGGGCTCCCCCAGCCTCAAGATTGCCCCAGGGAATACAGCCTTTGCTCTCCACTTCTACCACCTGATGGCTTCCCAAAGTCCTGGCAGCAACATCTTCTTTTCCCCACTGAGCATCTCTGCCTCCTATGCCATGCTGTCCCTGGGGGCCCGCTCACACAGCCAGACCCAGATCCTTGAGGGTCTGGGCTTCAACCTCACGGAGCTGTCCGAGCGCGACATCCACCAGGGCTTCCAGCACCTCCTGCACACTCTCCAGCTCCCGGGTGACGGGCTGGAGATGCACATAGGCAGTGCCCTGTTCCTGAGCCAGGACCTGCTGATCCTTCCGGAATTTCTTAACGACAGTGTGGCCTTCTATGAATCCAAACTCTTCCTCACCAACTTCCACAACTCTGTGGGCACCACCCAGCTCATCAATGACCACGTCAAGGAGGAAACTCAAGGGAAAATTGTGGATTTGGTCAGCCACCTGAGCACAGACATCACAATGGTGCTGGTGAATTACATTTACTTCAAAGGTAAGAGTTGGTTTGTTGGTGCATCCTCTATCTTCCCTCTCTTTCTGATTTATGGATGGATTAAATATTTAAAAAAGAGAAAGTGGATGGATGGGGTCAGAGAGGGTCAAGCAACCCTTAGAAAATTCATGTGAGAGCATCAAATATTTAAGATTGTGTAGTATTGAGGTTTCCTCATACCTTTAGACATATTTTCTTATTTATTTTCTTTGTAACAGTAAGGTATGAAACGCACAAATTGAAATGCTGGATTCATATCAAAGCTCTGTCACTTACCAACAATGTAAACAGGGTAGGTTGTTTGCTTGAAGTAAGGATAATAAGAGTCCCTCCTTCAGAGTTTTTATTTTTTTTATTTTTTATTTTTTTTAAAGATTTTATTTATTTATTTGACAGAGAGACACAGCGAGAAAGGGAACACAAGCAGGGGGAGTGGGAGAGGGAGAAGCAGGCTTCCCGCTGAGCAGGGTACCCGATGTGGGGCTCAATCCCAGGACCCTAGGATCACGACCTGAGCCAAAGGCAGATGCTTAACGACTGAGCCACCCAGGTGCCCCCAGAGTTTTATTTTGAGGATCAAATTATGTCACATTTTTGTGTGTACTCCTTAGAAGAGGGCCTAAAGGGATAGGCAAACTACCATCTCTAGCCACATCTGATGCGTTACCTGCTTTTGTCAATAAAGTTTTATTGGCACACAGCCATGCCCATTCATTTATGTATTGTCTCTGGCTGCTTTCACACAGCCAGAGATAAATAGTTGCTATAGAGCCTAAAATATTTGCTTTCTGGTCCTTTGCAAAAGAAGTTTGTTGACCTTTGACCATTATATATACTCAATAAATAATTAGAGTAATCGTAATTAATCTAATGATAACAATGCTCATTTCAAAGACCCTTGAAAACACATAAAGGAGGTGCCTGGGTGGCACAGTCGGTTAAGCGTCTGCCTTCAGTTCTGGTCATGACCCAGGGTCCTGGGATCGAGTCCTGCATTGGGCTTCCTGCTCAGTGGGGAGCCTGCTTCTCCCTCTCCTCCCTGCTCGTGCTCTCTCTCGCTATCTCTGTCGCTATCTCTGTCTCTCTCAAATAAATAACTAAAATCTTTAAAAATAAAAAAAATTTAAAAACCACATAAAGGTATAAAAGAGAAATAGAAATTACCCATAATCCGCGCCTGGGTGGCTCAGTCGTTAAGCGTCTGCCTTCGGCTCAGGTCATGATCCCAGGGTCCTGGGATCGAGTCCCACATCGGGCTCCCTGCTCTGTGGGAAGCCTGCTTCTCCCTCTCCCACTCTCCCTGCTTGTTTTCCTGCTCTTGCTATGTCTCTCTCTGTCAAAAAAATAAATAAAATCTTTAAAAAAAAATAAAAAATAAAAAAAAAAGAAATTACCCATAATCCTACCACCCTGAGGCAACCAGTGTTAACATTTTCACCTAATTCATTCCAGTCTTCTATTCACACACATATATTAACAGTTGAAATCACAGTGTGGGGACAGATTCGTACAGTGTGTATCATCAGTGTTCCATCAGAGGAGAAAGGGGATTGCTATAGGAATTGGACCTTGCACAATTGTGTGCAAGTGAAGGCCTGGAGGAAATAGGGTTGGAGGGACAGAGTGAAGTCCTTGGTGCAGGTGAAAGTTTGGAACTTATTAGGGATCTATATGCCAGGCACATCCAGCCACGACAGTGGGTCCATGTAGGGGGAGCTTGTGGAGAGGCCCATGCTGGGCACCCAGTGGCAGCTTAGGGACACATTGGTCTGGAGGGCTAATGTTGGACAATGAACTTGGAGGTCAGCATGGATGACCTGGAGCACCACTAGGTCTCCATCTAGGGCTCCACTAAGTCTGTCCATCATTTCATCTTCCTTCCTGAGAAGACCTTCAGCGTGTGGTAGTTGTTTCACATCTACCTCCCAGTCTCACACTTGTAACCACCTTGAACCCAGAATCTATAGGGAACAGATTCTGGGAAACAGTCCCAGACTAACAATCCAGCCAAATTGGTCATCACTTGCATTTTACACATGGAATTATTCATGCACCACTGAAAACTTTTTCAAAAACATTTTTAATTCTGCAATGACCATAAACTTATAGGAAGTTGCAGAAATAGTACAGAGAGATCCTGTGTACCTTTCATCCAGTTTAAATAACATCTTACATAACTGTCATACAAAAGCAAAACCAGGAAATTGACATTGGTGCAATCTACAGACTTTATTCAGATTTACCAGGTTTTACATGCATGTGTGTGTGTGTGTGTGTGTGTAGCTTTATGCTATTGAAAACTTTATTTAGATCTCACTTTAATGGCTACACAATATTCTACAAGCCATTCCTTTTGAAATATAATTTAAATGTATAGTATATACCATTATCTTACCCAAAGCCCTGACCATAAAGAAGGGTTTGGGTGCTCTCTTCCTGAAAGAGACCTAGCTCCAGCTGGGTTAGTGTTGTTAGCCTGAGAATGAGAGGTTCTCCAGAAATAGGAAGGGGATAGAGACATCCTGCCCTCTGACACATCTGCCCAACCCTTTGGGATGTAAATTTAGCCCCAGGCCTCACTGTGGGTTACATGGTGAGAGAGTGGAACTATTGTGGCTTACCTTCAAAACTGAAAAGTACCTAGAAGAAAACAAACAAAAGATTCACAGGATCTCTGTAGATAAGATTATCTTGAGAGATATTAAAGTAGACTTAAAATTTTAAAAATACAGATATACTATGTTCATGAAAAGGAATACTTAATATGTAAAGATATAAATTCTCTCATGAATTAATCTAAATATTTAATGCAATCCCAATCAAAATCCTAACAGGTTTTTTCATCCTTTTTGGTGGCAGTTAACAAGCTGATTCTAAAATGTATATGGGGTGCAAAAGGCCAAGAATAGTTAAGATGGGAAAACTTGCTTGCCAGAGCGTGAGACTTATCATAAATCTATATTAATTTAGGCTGTGTAGTACAAATAGACAAATGGGACAGAATAGTGAGGCCAGAATAGAGCCCAGAAATGACCCCATGGAGAGATACATGGACATTTGATATTTGTCAAAGCTGGCATTCCCCCCTCACCACCATGATGGAGCATTGGGGAAAGAGTGGATTTTAAAAAATGGTGCTGGGACAACTAGGTACCCACAAGGGGAACAAAATGGGTTTGGACCCCTCCTTTCAACCAATAATAAGCATTTATTCTAGGTGGAGTATAGTCCTTTTTGCAAAAGGGAAGACTAAAGCTTCTAGAATATCATATAGGAGAGTATCTTCATGACCTTGAAGGGAAAGTTGTCCTAAACAAGACACAGAACACCTAACCACAAAGGAAAAGACTAATATATTCACTGCATTACGGTTAAGAATTTCAATCACCAGAACACACCACTAATAGAGTGAAAAGGCAAGTCAGAGAGAGAGACAAGGGATTTGCAACTCACACAACTGATAGACAACTAGTGTTCAGAAAGAACTCCTGCAAATCACTAAGAAACAACCCTACACAAATACAGGGGAGAAACATGAACTGGCGCTGACATTTTTTTTAAAAAAAAGGACGTTTAGCTGGTCAATAAACATACAAAAGACTGCTCAACCTCATTTTTAACAAAGAAAGTACACTACAAAGTTGTAACAAGCTACCACTACATAAATATCAGGTTGGCAAAAAAAATGTAAGTGCAGCAATGTAGATTAAATGGTGAAGACATGGGGCACCTGGGTGGCTCAGTTGGTTAAATGTCTGACTCTTGGTTTCAGCTCAGGTCATGATCTCAGAGTCATGGGATGGAGCCCCGTGTCCGGTTCCACGTTCAGTGCGGAGTCTGCTTGATTCTTTCTCTGTCTCCCTCCCCTTCTGTCCCTCCCTGCTCACTCTCTCTCTCTCTCTCTAAAGCAAATAAATAAAATCTGTTTAAAAAATGGTGGAGACATGAAACAATGTTGCTGATACCCTCTTGTATCTCACATTTTAGAATCTAAATGAGCCCTGAGAGATCCATTTCTTAGGCAGGTCAAAGTTTGAAGGATCTAAATGGTACACCGTGATGGAATAGTAAGTTGTGCGTCTCCACGACTGTAGGAGAGGCATTCCCTGGCTGGACGGTTGGCTTGTTGGTCTACAGGTGCCCTGTGCCTTCTTTCCTTCTTCCCTTCAGCTCTGTGGGAGAAACCATTCATTCCCTCGATGACCACTTCCCAAGACTTCTATGTTGATGAGACTACAGTAGTCAAGGTGCCTATGATGCTGCAGGACACGCAGCACCACTGGTATCTTCACGACAGATTCTTGCCCTGCTCGGTGCTGCGGATGGATTACCAAGGAAACATGACGGCCTTTTTCATCCTTCCTGATCAAGGGAAAATGAAGCAGGTGGAGGAGGTCTTGACTCCAGAGATGTTAACAAGGTGGAAGAACTTGCTTCAGAAGAGGTAATCAATGTGACCCGTTGTGCTGAATCTGCAAGATTGCCCTTCAAATGGACCCTTCTAAAAGGCCAGTGCCCCACATGGGGATGATTGCCAAATTATGAAAGCATTCTTATTTGCTTTAAGACTTTCCATGGGTTTCCTTAGATGATGGACTCTCCTGTTACATCTGAAATCTGATTTTGCCCCTATCAGTGAAAAGAGAACCAGACTAGGAGTTAAGAGTCCTGGTTCTAGATGTAGCCCTTACACTGCCCAAGACTTGGGTGAAGTGACATTGGCTCTCTGAGGGTCTGCCCAACTGTGCAGTGAGTGGGTAGACCTCTGATCAATGTGCCTAGTATAGAAGGACTTGAAAAAAACTCCATACACCCATCCAAGGAAGTAGCAAGGAAGTTTCCTATCACCCTGGGGCTATGAGTGGGAAAAATTTCCAACCATAGATAAGGGTCTCAGCCTAAGGCCACAGGTGGATAGAAAATTCGCACAGCTCATGAGATAGAGGAATTCTAGCCAAAGAAATCATCTGGTCCCAAATAAGTGAAAACCATAGGACCCCAACAGAGGCGAAGGCAAAGCTACCACACAGGGAGACTCGTATCTCCCTGGGCACCTGGCATGTCCCCAGAAAGCCAGCTCTGTTGAAGATGAGCTCCCAAGGGAGGAGGTCCTGCAGACAGCAGTCTTGAGGGCAAAGGCGCCTGGCATTAAATTCCTGGGAGCACTGAAGCAAAGTCAGATGGAGTGAGTGGGGCCAGTTGAGAGGAGCACAGAGTGCTGGGGTCCCTCACTTGTCTAACCCCATGCTTCCTTCAGGTATTTTTATAAGAAGCTCAAGCTGCATTTCCCCAAGTTCTCCATTTCTGGCACCTATCAATTAGATCAGATTTTGCCCAAGATGGGCTTCATGGACCTGTTCTCGAAGCAGGTTGACCTGTCTGGCATCACCAAAGAGCGAAAACTGCAGGTGTCCAAGGTAAGTCATCCGTGGTCATCAGTGCCTGGAGACTTGGTGGGGAACTTCTGCCCCTTGGGAGCTGCTGGGTGGTGTTGTTCTCTCTGCCAACACATGAAATCTCAGAGCCTGGGTTTCATTCAACCACCCACAGAGATGGGCATCTGGGAACCAACCCACCATGTATTGGCATGGTACTTGGCGCTGGGGATATGGTGTCCACCCAGTCTGTGTCCTCAGGGAGCTCTCACAGCCAAGTGAGCTTCATAGATCACAACGGAGGGTGATAAATGCATTGATAGAAATAGAGGGAGGATACAGACCAGGCTGGGCTGGGTGTGTGTGTATCAGAGGTCTTTTTGACGAAAGAAAGAGAATTTTGACTTCAGTTAAGAAGACAAAAGTGCACTCCAGGGTAGAGCTTTGAGTTGCAGAGTTGAATTCCAGAGTTGAGGTCCTCCCCTTATGGCATTCAAGGGTGAGTGAGTGTCTGGATTTATTTTCCTCATCTGTAAAACAGCCATAATACATCAACCTTATAGGGTGGCTGTGGAATTTAAAAAGAGCCCTAGGCACACAGTAAGTCTTCAGTTGCTGATAGAAATAATTGTTCCTATAAATAAGAGGTCTTCCAGCTCACAGATCCATCCAGTGTAGACATGCTTTCTGTGAGATCCCCCAACAAGTGGTTTGGCAAGCAGTGACCTGCAGTGTTGATCTCCAGCGATCTCTGGTTCTTCCAGTCTTCCCCAAGTCCTGATTCATGTTCTCTCGGAGGTAACACTTGTGATTTCCTTCCCAGAGTTTCCACAAAGCCATTCTGGAGGTGGATGAGGTTGGCACCCAGGCGGCAGCGGCCACTGGCAGCTTTATCACCTTTATGTCTGCCCAGCACAATCGCAGAGTCCTTCGGTTCAACCGGCCCTTCTTCGTGGCGATCTTTTCCACCAACACCCAGAGCATCCTTTTCCTGGGCAAGGTTGTCAACCCCACGAAGCCATAGCCCTCCCAGAGCTGGCTCTCTGTTACAAGCAGGAAGGTGTGGCCTGGGGGTCTCAGTGTGAGCAGCTCCATGTTCAGAATGGGGGACACAGAAGATCCTGAGAGTCCAGGGCAGAAGCTGTTGGCGAGGGAGAGGGATGTGGGTGGTGTGAGATACGTGTGAACTGGACACCCAGCTCCTCAGGGCAGATCATCTCACCGCTTTGAGCACCACCCTGGAAGGTGGGAGAAACCCTGCCAGGTGGTTGAAGGGATTAAACACAATGATGGCTATGAGGAGCTTGGTTTGGTGCCTTGCACATAGTAGGTACTCAATAAATGTATCCCTATTCCCCATCCCTTTGGGGTTTGCCCTCCCTTGCCCTGGCGTAGCTGGTCCCAGACATGGGGGTGAGATGCTCCAAGTTCCAGGGGGTTGGCAAGGTATATATGGAAGGGGAAGAAATGTGGGCAGCCGGCTGTCCCCGGCAGGGTGGATGCTTTGTTTCTAGAGCAGGGGCTCTGAAGACCTTGGCTGGGAGAGCACCAGTCAAGGTGGCCGCCATAGCGACCTAGTGAGGAAGACCCAGCAAGACGGGCAGCACCCCCCAGGGGGGCACAGGCTCTGCCTCCTCCTTTGACCGTGGAGATGTGGCCGGTCCAGCAGGTTCAATGGCCATGGTCACAGATGCACCGCAGAAGAAGGAAGAACATGAGATTGGAGCCTGGGGGTCTATACTTACATCCTGCCCTTTTGCTCCAGGGCCTCTGGCCAATCTCTTCCCTTCTTGAGGCTGCTTCCTCACCTGGCTAATAGGGGCTTACCCAGATGGTCCCACTCAGATGTCCGTAGTATGTGGGGTGAATTCTCTGCACGGGGTCCACCCAGAGTCTTAGAGAAGAAACCTCTATCCCTCCCACAGGAAGAGGCAGGCCGACAGATCCTGGCTGTGTTTGTCCTAAACCTCAGTAATATATGGCAAACGCATTTCCCCAGGCAGGGCTCTGGGGGTGTTCTTGTTGGTCAGTTGCTGTCACAAACCCAGATTTCCACTGGTGACTGGAGAGACAGGCTGTGGGCCACCTCCAGCATTGAGATGACTGATTCAGAGTTACAATGATCCAGGCTTTGTGTGACATGGTCCCTGGCCCACGTCATGCTACAGGTACAAGAATAGGTCATTGCGGGAACCCAGGAAAACAATATCCAGGGCAAGAGACAGACTACTTGCTTATGGTAGGAAAAGCTGTTGCAGAAGGAAGCTAGAGAGGGTGGGAAGGGGAGATTTTGAGGTTCTCTCCCCTGGCCTCTAAAATACAGCCCTGAGCTGGACAGGACAACCTGGGACAACAATGGTAAAGGAAAGTCCCAGAGGAGGAAAGTGCTGAGCTCATCATACCGGCCCTGAGCTACACCGACAAGGCACTGGAAATGCCACAGGACCCCGTGCCCTCCCATGCTCAGAGGAATGCAAACCCTCCTTTCCATCCCCTGGTTTGATTGGCTGAAAAGCAGCTCTGTTACTGAAAATATTGGTCCACTTCCCCCTGCACCTGTTGAGAAGAAGTTGAATTCTGTTTTTTAAAGTCCGGCCCAGGCTGACACTGTCATCTCTGCCCCTACAGAGGCAGGCAGGTGGGTGGATTCAAGTGGGTCAGGTGAAAGGGCCTGGGGTTATTGTGGCCCCAGCACTGCCCAGGGGCGTGGGAACGTGAAGCCCGGGTGTGATGAAGGGGAGGAAAGGGGAGCCGTCACCCTCAGTTCAGCCTTGAGAGTGATGCTTCCATATTCTGACGAAGCCTGTCCCTCCCCAGCTCAGAAGCCCTCAGTGGCTCCCTCTTGCCTAGAAGATAAAGCTCGCAGTCCTCTACCTGCAGTCAAGGCCCTCCCCACCTGGTCCCCACCTGCCTCTCCTGCCTTAGTCCCTCCTCCTGCACTTGTGTGTCCAGTGACTTCAGCCACAGAAATGTGCTGCTTCCCCAGGTTGTCCCTACAGGCCCCCATTCCCCAGAGAGCCCCCTTCCCCGCCTCTGAGAATCTCCCAGGATCTCCTATAAACGCCTCAGGCCCTCTCCAAGGCGGACTGCCATCTTACCATCAAATGTGGTTGGCAGACTGTAATCTCTGCTCTCTTAGCCCTGATTAGACAGAACATCTGGAAGGCAGGGCTCTGTTCACCCTGTATTCCCTTCACTCACCCCAGAACCTGGCCCCTGAGTTGATCATATGGTCTGGCGTGTGGCTGAGGCTCAACTGATATTTGGTGAATGAATGAATGAATGAATGAATGAATGAATGAATGAAAAAGGCTATGCCCTGAGCAAGGTCCCCGAGCTGTTTGTTCTGCACCAACCCCCTTGACACATCCCTGGAATTGATTGGGTAAATATTTATGCCAACTCCGCAGATTTCTAAATGCGCTTTTGGAACATTAAACCCAGAAAGCAATAAAAAAGACTCCATGCAGGACACCTTATTCCCCCCGAGTGGTGCCCGGGCTTCCTTCTCTTTTGCTGCTCTCCTATGGGGTCCCTTATTGGGTGGCACTTGTTACACCACTTGAGAACCCACTTCTCAGGGACCAGCGTTCAGCACTCCGAAGGGCTGAGTGGGTTTATGGTTTCAGGAGCTCTCTTGCACGGGAAAAATGGAGGCTTTCTGTGCTTTGCAGCAGGAGGGTGGGGGGTGGGCAATAGGGAGCGCCATGAGCATCAGCGGTATACTCTGGGGACCCCGGATGCCAGCGGAATGATGAGTTTGCCTGGCTCTCATAAGTGGGTGTGTGGAGATGCCTCATGGGCTCTCTCGGTTATTCATTCTGTCATTCAACAAATAGTTACCAGGCGGGGATTGGCCACTGGCCGGGAAACCAGGGGATCTCTCAAATGGAGGGGACGGAGGGGGAGGCACTTGAAATCTGGATGGAAACAAGGGGGGATGCAGCCCCAGCTTCTCCACTAACCCTGTGCGGTGGGGCAGGCACTTCACCTCTCTGGATCTCAATGTCCACTCTCCACCCCATAAGTAGGCACAGAGCCCCCCCCCAGCAGCTGTAGCAGCAGAGATGGGGGGTGGACATGGGATCCCCTGAGGCTACAGACCTAGGAGCCCCTCCCTGGCTCTGACTCAGTGTGGCAGGTGAGGGGCAGGAAGGAGCCCGCTCCATCCCTGGCTGCCTGGGAAGGCGAGGGACCCTCCTCTGGGAAACGGCAGATCTAAGGCCGGTGGCTCCCATGTTCCCATCCTCTGAGCAGCTGCAGGGAGCAAGGCATGGTGATGCGTGCTTCTAGGAGTTATCAAGAAGCCACAGAACACCCAAGTATAGAACCCAGACTTTGGAGCTGGAATGCCTGGGTTCACATCTGGCCGCCACCAATGACTGAGTGTATTAGCTTGTTAGGGTTGTCAGTACAAATCGCCACAAACTGAGTGGTTTAACCAACAGAAATGTATTTTTCCAGAGTTCTGGAGGCTAGAAGTCCAAGATCAAGGTGTTGGCAGGGTGGTGGTTCTTTCTGAGGGCCGTGAGGGAGAATCTGTTCCAGGCCTCCCTCCCAGCTTCGGGTGGTTTGCTGGACATCCATGGAATTCTCTGTGTGTCTGTGTCCAGATGTCCCCTTTTTATAAGGACACAGGTCATAGGGGATTAAGGGTCCACTCCAGTGTGATTTCATCTTAACTAATTCCATCTGCAATGACCCTGTATTCAAATAAGGTCAACTTCTATGGTGGTGGGGGTTAGGACTTCACTCTAGGGGGACATAGCTTAACCTGTAACAGTATGGGACACGGGGTATTCTGCGCCTCAGTGCCCTTATCTGTAAAGTGGTGATGATACTACCTAACACGAAAGCCCATTTGGAACATTGGATGAGTTATTATACATAGAGCACACACCTTTGGTGCCCCACAGATGTTAACCAGTCTCTCATTTCATCTTCTGTCACAACCCTGTCTTCTAGAGCAAGTCACAACTTCAGATGCACAGGTCACCTGAATAGGTAAAGTGGGCTGATAGTGTCGGGGTCCAGGCAGGTGGGTCAGTAATGGCCCCCATCTCATTAAAGGCATTTCTGCTCAACATTGTAGCACTCAGCGGGCTGAGCAGAATCCACCTCTGCTCTGGGCGAAACTCACCTGTTGGGATGGTGTTCTCTGCTGCTCTTGGTGTTAATGGAAAAATAAATCTACTGTGATCTATATAGTCCTTTAAATTTCCATATTCTGGCCGCTGACCCATCCTACCCTCTCACTGGGGCTGTTATGGATTTAAGTGTGTCGCCTCAGAGTTCACATGTTGAAGTCCTAACCCCTAATGTGACTGTATTTAGAGACGGGGACTTTCAGGAAGGTAATTAAAGTTAGGTGAGTCATAAGGGCTGGGCTTTAATCCCACAGGAACGGTGTCCTTAAAAGAAAGAGACGCCAGGGCGCCTGGGTGGCTCAGTCGTTAAGCGTCTGCCTTCGGCTCAGGTCATGGTCCCAGGGTCCTGGGATCGAGCCCCGCATCGGGCTCCCTGCTCTGCGGGAAGCCTGCTTCTCCCTCTCCCACTCCCCCTGCTTGTGTTCCTGCTCTCGCTGTCTCTCTCTCTGTCAAATAAATAAATAAAATCTTTAAAAAAAAAAAAAAGAAAGAAAGAGACGCCAGAGCTGCGTCTCTCCCTCTCTCCCCTTATGCACAAAGAGCCCATGGAGAAGGTGCCAACTACAAGCCAGGAAGGGAGAGCTCACCAGAAACCAAATCTGACGTCACGTTGATCTTGGACTTCTAGCCTCCAGAAATGGGAGAAAATAAATTTCTGCTGTTTAAGTCCCCCAGTCTATGGTATTTTGTTATGGCAGCCCTCGCAGGATAATACATGGGGCACCATGCCCTGAGACCATCCCCACCCCCGAACCTTTCTCTTCGGAACTTACCCAGTCTCTGCCCCCTTCCTTCAGAGCCCTTTCTCAGCAGCAGTGGGGGGTCAGGGATCACCACAGACTTTCCCCAAATTCTCAAGACATTCCTTATAACACAGGCTTAGAATGTAGTCCATGGGATGTCTCCAGGAACAATACACACAGCCGGAGAAGTCCTTCCTATCTTGGTCAATTCCATCTTTCCCAAATACTTCCAACTGGAGCCCATTTTGGGGTATTACACTAGTTTCCTGTTCCTGCTATAACTAATTAATACAACTGTAGTGGCTTAAAACTACACACATTCATTCTTCTACACTTCTAAAGGCCCAAAGTCCAAAATTGGTCTCACTGGGTCAACATCAAGAAGTTTGCAGGGCTTCCTTCTGGAGATCCTTGCCCATCACACATCCTCGGCATCCCCACATCACACGGTCTTCTCCTGCTTCCACGATCACCTTGCCTTCTTCTGATTCTGATTTCCCACGGCCTTCACTTATAAGGACCCCTGTGATTACGTTTAGGACCCACCTGGGTAATCTGTGCTAGTCCCTCCATTTCAAGATCTTTAACTTAGTCCCATCTGCAAAGTCCCTTTTGTCATATAAGGGAACATTCACAGGTCCTGGGTATTAGGACGTGGCTATCTTTGGGGGGCACGTTATCTATCCCAGCACAAGTGTGTAATACGAACATAGTTTAGGAATCTCTAGGTTCTGAAAGGAAGGACTCTTGCTATGTCACATGGCACAATGGACAGAAGAGACCTAGCTTTCCCCTTGCTAATGCTTCTCCTTATGAGCTGTGTGCCTTTCGGCTGATTACCTAACCTCTCTCTGCTTCTACCTTCTCACTGATTCGATGGAGATACCAGTACTCACCTTCCTGCACATCGGGAGGGCAGGGAACACAAAGCAAGTCCTGGATGCCTGATGGCTACCATGTTTGCCTCTAGACTGAGGCTGAGTTCAGTCTCCTCCTGGTCTTAGAGGTGGTAGAAGGACCCTGTTTGCAAAACACCAAGATTGCTTCCCTTGGGCAATGCCTGGTCCCCTGTCTTCTCTGCCAACTCCACACCCCAGCTCACCCACATAACTCTGGGTCGTGGCCACACACAGGACATCTAATACCAGGGCATGGGGACCTTGGGAATGAAACAAGGGTTGAGCCAGCACCCTGCACCAGCATCTTGGAAATGCTCTTGAAATGATGGGGCTGAGTCCCAGAGCCCCCATTTCAAGGTTGGAAAGAGCAGTCTAGATGAGCCCACTGAAATCCTAGATACAGCCCTTTTCTAAGTAAAGAGCCCTGACCTTGAAGTTGGGGATCTGGGCACTTGGCCCCACGTTGTCCCCAATTTGATACATGACTCTGAAAAGTCCCTTCATCTTTCTGAGCCTCAACTCAGTTATTTGCACAGCCAGGGGACTGCATACAATGGTCCCTTCATCCAGCCGTGGTGACAGTCCCTCCGATTTCCACCAGACTCTCACTGTTATATGAATCCAGCAAACACATGGGGCTGCAGAGCTCTTGGGCTCACACCGCACTCCCCCAGATGTGTAGCCAAGTGACTGCAGGAGACAATGGAATCAAGCTGGAGAAGGGGAGGCTGGCCAGAGGGTGGTGTCCCTTTCTCCATGTCTGGAATGCCACAGCGGGTGGCCTCCCGGGGGAACCTGCTGTTGCAAGCAAACGGGGGTCTGGTGGGGCTGGCGGTGGGGCAGTGAGCGGGTGGCCCGGGTCAGAGCCCAGGTGATTGTGCCAGCAGCCCGCCCATTGGCCAGAAGCCTGCCGGGACAGGACAGGGCAGGGCCAAGGGAGGGGGGGGCGGAGTCAGGGCCCAACAAAGGTCAGTGGCAAATGCTGGTTCCGGTCCCAACACTCTGCTTTTCACTGAACACGAGGGACCGTGAGCTCCACTGCGTGCACGCTTGGCCATGGGACAAAGTAAGTCCAGGCATTGAGGGCGGACAGAGGGCCCACGGGCTTGAGGGCGTATGGGGGACAGTGAGGACGGGACACTGGGGTTATGGGATCTGGGGGGGTTCAAAGCTTGGGTGTTGTCCCAGAACGACCAGGAAAACTCCCTGCGGTGCTGGGGAAGGAGCCAGGGCCTTGGAGGCCGCAGAGACCCCCCTCCACCACCCCCTGGCCATGTGAACTTGGGCACGACCCTCCCTCCATCTGGCTACACCTCAGTGTCCTTCTAGGTAAGAAGCAAATCATTACACCTCCCGCAGCTGTGAAGTTTCAGTACTTGGTAGCTCTCACCCAGGAGTGATTTTATCCCTGGGGCACATCTGGCAACCGCGGGAGACATTTGTAGTTGGTGCAGCTAGAGACAGGGCTGCACGGGCATCTAGTGAGTAAGAGGCCGGGGAGGCCCTAACCCACCCCCCCCAACAAGGCGCGGGACAGCCCCCGCAGCAAAGAACAGTGCCGAGGTGCAGAACCAAAGTAAGGTCGTGGGGACGCAGCGTCTGGTCCACAGGCAGAGCTCCGTAACCCAGAGCTTTTCTGTATTGTTACGGTGCCTGCAATCTCGGACCTTGAGAACTCAGGAGAAAGGATGGAATATCTCTCTTTCCCCAAGTGAGGGCCGCCCTGCCTGGAGGCTGTCACCCAGAGGGGTCACAGTGGCCACTCGAGCTCTAGATGCTGCTTGGCAATTTGGTTTTTGTTTGTTTTGTTTTTAAAGATTTTACTTATTTATTTGAGAGTGAGAGAGTGCACAAGCAGGGGGAGAGGGAGAGGAAGAAGCAGGCTTCCTGCGGAGCAGGGAGCCGGATGCGGGGCTCGATCCCAGGACCCTGGGATCATGACCTGAGCTGAAGGCAGATGCTTAACCGACTGAGCCACCCAGGCGCCCCCAGGCGATTTGTTAAATAAGCAAAATGTCGACATAAAAAGGAGTGTACTTTCCAGTTTTTCTAAGGATGGGGCCCCTTGGCAAGAAATACGACAATATTTCTTGCTCTCCTGGCCAATGTCCTAGGTCATGGATCAGGAAGCCACCGTGTGAAGAATAAGGTGGCGGGCAGAGGGGGCCGGGAGCTGATGGATGTGTTGGTGGTGGTGGTGGTTTCACGGGTGTACACGGTAAAGATGTATGGCTCTTTGTATGTCAGTCGGACCTCCATAAAATGGTTTTTAAGAAAGAAAAGGGAAATGGAAGCCAAGCAGCTGGGCAGGAGTTGGCAAGCCCTGGGAGCCCAGCCTGACTCCACATCCAGCATGGCGTCTAAAACCTCTGAGCACTTCATTCATTCATTCATTCATTCCAAAAAGGGCTGTGAGCACCAGCCGCTGACTGCAAATCTTGCAGGGAGAGCAGGGTCGGAGTGGGTCCTCTCTGTTAGGAGCACATGCTCCAGTGGGGAAGAGAGGCTGGAACCCGGAAGGCACCAGCAAATGCATGTGGGCTCACGCTCACATCACGGTGGAGCAGTGAGATTAACAATCAAGAGGCCCTTACAGAGCATAACAACACGGTGGGGGGGTGTGGCCAGGCACAGGCGAGGGACCCCGACACCCAAAGTGGCATTCAAGCGGGGGCCTGAGGCCTAGGGAGAAGCTGGATCTGCCCCCACACACCACGGGGGCGGCAATGGCCTTCTTGGGCAGGGGGCACTGTGCCCCGGGGGGGTGACTGAGGGAGATGCCTTCAGAATGGCTCTGGGGGCCGGAGGAGAAGGGGAGTGGGCCGGTGAAAGGGTCTCTACGAGGACATGGCAGGAGCAATGGGGAGAGGCAGGCTGATGTCAGAGATGCTCTGGAGCTAGAAACCCACAAGCCTCGCTGATGGTCTGGAGGTGGGGAGGAAGATTTTAAAAGTTCCCTAGGCTACTGCTGCCAGGAAGCTCTCCTGGGTCTTTAGGATCCAGGGGAGGCTGGGATTTTGTCTTTCCCTCTCTGCCTGCGCCCCAAGGCTCTACATCTCCTTTTGCAATCAGTGGATAGACCTCAGCCACACGCCTCCCCCAGCTGAGTCCAAAGTTGATCCGGTAGGACTTTGTCGCCTAACATTTGGAATAAACGAAGCAGATGTTGAGTCCATGGATGGGGGCGGGGTGGGGGGATCAGTGGGAGGACTGCCTCAGCGCCTGCCCTTCCCCTGCCCACACCAGCCGGCTCAAGCCACTTTGGCCTGGGATGCCGGATGAGCCTGAATGATCTGCTCTCCTCCCTCAGACCTGTGGGGGCCTATCTGCAGAAACGCCGGCATCAGGGGGCCCAGGAGAGGGTCAGCTGGGCCAGGGTCCCACGGGCCAGGCTCCCAGGGCCTGGAGCAGATTTGGCGTCAGCACAAAACTCTGTCAAAGCTGCGTATTTCCACCAGAGGCCCAGGACTGTGATGGTGCAGGCTGGGCTTGAAACTGGGAAACCTGAACCGAGCACCCTAAGGCCTTCACTTTCTCAGAAGCGATCTCTCTCTCATCCTCTGTTTCCTCCTCTGTACAATGATGATGATACCGACTCCGTGTTGCTGTGGAGGGGTATAAAGGGGCTCATACAGGTGAACAGCTTGGGCAAGAGCCAGGGATACTCCCCAGGGGCTACAGGAGAGGAGGAATGAGGTCTCAGAGTCATGAAAAGAAGACAAGGGGCCGTGTGTACACCAGTCACAGGAATCTGGATTTTAATCCCAGTTCCATCACTCCCTGGCTGGGACAAGCTGTACCATTTTGCTCAGCCTCAGTTAATCCATCTGTAAAACGGTCTCAATGATGCTTACTTTCGTTGACGGTTAAATGTAGTAATATTTGTAGAGTGTCTGGCTTTAATAAGAGATAGAGAGTGGGCCCAAATGGACTGAGGGTTCTAGGTCCCAAACCTGCAGCCTAGGGGAGAGTGGATGAGGCTGGAGCCCCCTCTAAGGAGACCCCGCTGTCCAGGGAGACTCAGAGCATGCTGGGAAAGCGGCTCTGGCCCACCAGACCTCTGCTGTTTGGCTGGGTACGGGGGGCAGGGGTGGGGAGAAGGGTTACTGGCCACAGCACTGTGACAGACCTTGAGTTGTTTACGAACAAAATGAGGGCTTCAGAGGGGCACAGACTGGCCCAAGGCCACCAGGTTGGCTGCAGGGACAGGAGGCCAGAACTCTCCCTCCTGCCTGAGCCAACTGCCCCTGGGCTCCATCCAAGCAGGACACTCCCTCGGTGTCTGCAACTATTCTTTGAAAGCGTTTCTTTTACCAGCTCGGTGTTAATCTGTGATAATGGGGGGGTGGGGGTGTTGAGCTGAATGTGTGCTCAGCAGCATCCTGCTACATTGATGCTCTAACACGTTGCAGGAGGGACCATACCGTGCCGTAAAATTAACTAATTTAAAGGACACAGAGATTAAGCCACCCACCCATGTCCTTTAAAGACCTGCACTCTCAGGGTGCACACAGAAAGGGGGTGCCCAGACCCTGCGGCTTAGTTTTCTGCTGGCTGCCGAGGCAGGGGACACAAAGGCTGGGGGCTGTCGCAGGGAAGGAGGGCCAGGGATCCGGAGAAGCCAAATGGCGTGGCGGTTCAGTGCCTGGTCTCCGTGCGGCAGAACTGGGTCTGAGCCCAAGCCGTGCCCCACCAGCCAGTGACTCGGCCGCTCCGAGCTTTCGGTGACCCCTCCGTAGATGGTGCTAGAAGCGGAACCTGCCTCTGAGGGTGGGTGTGAGGCTGATGGAGGGCAGTACGAGGAGACAGCGCAGTGCCCAACAGCAGGCTGGAGACGGCTGCAGCCGCTGCCTGGGGTCCTGGGTGGTGGGAGTTTCTGCAGACAGAACATTCTAAATGAGCCTCCTTTGTGAGCTCAGGTGCAATGTGGAGTCCGGGGTGGGGGTGGGGGCTGCTCAGGTCCCTCGATTTTGCTCAAAGACAGGACGGCAGCCCAGGTCTGCCTGACCCCCAAGGTCACTGGAGCCCCCCCCAACTACCCTGCCACCGGCAGTGGGCGACTTTGCATGCAATGTCCAATGCAGCTGTTTGGGGCCCTTTGGGGTTGGGGTTTGTGGGGGTCAGGGGACCTGATGACGTGGTGGAAGACCCAGCTGGAGGGAGTTCTCACCGTCAAGGGCTTTCCTCAGCAGACAGGTCGCCAGGCCCACACGAGAGCAAGGATGCGGTGAGAGCGCGTCCCCACGGCACAGCTGGGGAGCTGGGGGATCTCGGCGGGGCTTTGGCTGGAAGCTGCCAAAGCCACCGCTGACCCTGCCACCCCACCAGGTCTGCGCCGGGCCCTGCCACAACACTTGCCCTATGTCGACTGCTTAAAGCCCCAGCCACCCGCTGGCGCAGGTCCCGGCGTCATCTCTGCTGTACAGGTGGGGGACGGTGGCACGGGGTGTGACTGGCTTGCCCCAAACCGCTCTCTTGTAGGAAGCAGCGGGGCCGAGCTTTGAACTCAGGAGGCTGGGCTGCTCACAGGTGGACCGTGAGCACAGGGGACTTTGGGAGGCCCGGGCACAGGAAGGGTTCTGGTTGGAGGCAAGGGGTCTAGGTAGGTGGACAGGAGGGAGGAAGGGGAGGAGGGGCTGAAGACCCCCCAGGGCCCACCCAGGAGACCCCCGCATCTGGGGGACGGAAGGAAGAAGAGATGTCTTGGCTCAGGCCGCCGTAACAAAGCATCACAGAACAGAAAATTGGTCTCGGCTCAAGGTGTCGGCAGGGCTGGTTCCTGGACTCGGAGATGCTGGTCTCCTCCCTGGGTCCTCACATGCTCTTCCCTCTGTGCGTGTCTGGGGCCTAATCTCTTCTCACAAGGACACCGGCCAGACTGAATCAAGGCCCGCCTGTAGGACCTCATTTTGACTTCATTACCTTTTTAAAGATCCTATCTCCAAGTACAGTCACATTCTGAGGTGCTGGGGGTTAAGACCTCAACACAGGAGTTTGAGGACCACAATTCAGCCACCATAGAATAAGAGGGAAGCTGGGGTGCTCACATTAAGAGGGCAGAATGTCCTCCCTGGGTTGGGGGGGAGGTGCTTCTGACGAGGTGCCAGGATGGCCCCAGGGTCCTAGCGCAGCGCCTCCCCCACCCCTGCCCCGGGGGAAGTAGAAAAGAACCAGTTGGCATCCACATGTTCACCAATGAATCTCTGGAGCCCGGCACCCTGCCTGCCATGTGGGAGATGCTCAATATATATTTGCTGAGTGAACAAGGATAGACCGGCAGTCTGAGGGGCCTGTGGGGGGTAGTTGGTCTGAGTTCATAGGAGGACCACCAGGCCTTGCAAATGCTGCCCCCAGGGGTTGAAGTGACATTCAGAGGCCACTTGGGAAGCAGGCTTCTCATTCCCTGGGAACCTCAGAGATGCTGACCAGGCAGAAGGAGGAGAGCCCTGCACTCCCACCCCCCACCCCCCTGTGGCACGTACCCTGATGTGGTAGGACTCTTGCACCTCGGGTCTGCATGCTCTGCCTTCTCCTAACTTTCCTGACCCTTAGATGCCCAAGTCCCCCACGTGTCTGTCCTCGAGCCCCCACGGCTCTCTTTAAACCCTCTCTCCCAACTGCACGGGCTCAACCTCTCCCTTAGATGCTGCACGTCGGGTGGTCACATCTCTGGGACGTGAGCCTTACCCACTTCCCCACAGTCTCCTGGCTGGGGAGATGCACCAGCTGTGCACCCTCCCTGAGGACCCTGCCCACTTGCCTTTCAGGACGAGGAGCAGCCACAATGCAGGTCTGCCTCCTCCTGTGCCTGACGCTCCTCAGCCCGCTGGGCGCCAGCCTGCGCGGCCACCGCTCCCGAGAGGCAAAGAAGAGAGTCAAGGAGCCGCCCGTGCTCAGCACGCGGGCCCCCGCCAGCAGGGACTTTGCCTTCGACCTCTACAGGGCCTTGGCTACAGCTGCCCCCGACCAGAACATCTTCTTCTCCCCTCTGAGCATCTCCACCACGCTGGCCATGCTGTCCCTGGGGGCGCGATCGCACACAAAGGTGCAGATCCTAGAAGGCCTGGGCCTCGGCCCCCAGGAGGGTTCGGAGGAGGAGCTCCATGTCACCTTTCACCAGCTGCTGCGGGAGTTCGCCCAGCCCAGGAAGGACATCCAGCTGAGCCTTGGCAACGCCCTGTTCGTCAGCCCCACATTTCACCTCCAGGACACCTTCCTGAATGCCGTGAAGACGCTGTACCTGGCAGACGCCTTCCCCACAAACTTCATGGACCCCATGGGGGCCCAGAAGCAGATCAATGATTACGTGGCAAAGCAAACGGAAGGCAAGATTGTGGACTTGGCTGAGGACCTAGATAGCACGGAGGTCATGGTTATGGTGAATTACATTTTCTTTAAAGGTAAGACCCCTGCGCACAAGCCTGAACTTTCTCCTTTCTGCTGCTTTTGTCAAAAGAGCACCCAATGCCCACACACATAAAGGGGTGGGAGTAGATTTAGTCCCTTCTGGTGCCTGTTGACAGATGGAGGCCAACAAGCAGCTGAGGGTAAGACAGAGGCATCTTCCTATAGGGTAAGGGGATGTCAGTGACCCCGGACTGCTGTGTCCCCCACGAGGGAAGAGCTGGGTCCTGTCCGTGGGCCCTGGGGTCATAGCTTACACACTAGATCTAAAGCACAAGATCGCCATGGCCACCGTACCATACCACCACTCGGGGCAGGATTGCGGGTCTTAGAAGGACCTTGGAGGGCCTTCCCTTGCCCCCACCTCCTTGCCCCCATGCCCTCCTAGGGGCTGTTTCCTCAGTGGAGAAATCCTCTGACAAGCACCTGTCCCTCTGGAGAGTTCTCCCCCTCTCCCACAACAGCAGATCTCTCCACGTTCAGCTCCCTGACGTTTCTGGTGGATACCCCTACTCATCTCGGCTCTCATGAGAGCTTCTCCTTCTAGATGCTGAGCCCCTCGGTGCCTGTATGGGGCCTGGCTGAAGATGGGAAGACAGGGGTGAATAAAGGAGGGGAGGGAGGGAGGGAGGAAAGAGGAAAATAGTTAGCTTGTTAACCACCTCCCCCCTTCTTAGGAGTGCAAATGGCAAGCAATCCAGCTTGGAATCCAAGATTTATTATCCCCCAGGGCAGGGCTCTCTCTAGGACACCAGGCTGCGGGGGACAACTGGATAGCCAGACATAAGCTACGAGGGGCACTGGGGTGGGTTCTGAATCTGATGACTACCAAGAAGATGGAAAGAACTACTTGTATCTCATTGATGTAGAAATGCAGCAGGAATCAGACGGAGCAGGAAGCATAACTGAGGGCTTTTCAGTAAGAAGAACCCTGTATGTCCAGGAACCTTACAAACCTGTCTCCCAAACTTAGATCAAAATCCAAAAATGGGAAAAGAGTGAACAACAGAATAACTCCCCCAGGTGTAGTGTCGATGTGTCAGCCATTCGTACCATTGACCCTCTTCCCGAGCATATTTGACCTTGAGTAACCCCAGAGAATCAAACAAACACCATTGGCAGTTGAGGGCCTCCAAAGACATGGAAAGCATCCTCCTTGCTTTGCCCATGTCAAAGGAAAAGGCCCACAGAAAGTTCAGGCACGTCCCCGAAGTTATAAAAGGGCTCACCTTTCTATTCCAGGGGTTCCGTGGTCCCTGCCACCGAGGGGACTGTGCCAGGGAAGATGAGCTCTGTTTGATGGGTTTACTGTCTCGACACTGTTTGCAGCTCAGAATTTCTAATGTCTTTTCCATTTTGATATTTAGCTAAGTGGGAGACAAGCTTTGACCACAAAAGCACCCGAAAGCAGGATTTCCATGTGACTTCAGAGACGGTGGTGCGGGTGCCCATGATGAAACGGGAAGACCATTATTATTACTTCCTGGACCGAAACCTCTCCTGCAAGGTGGTGGGCGTCCCCTACCAAGGGAATGCCACCGCTTTCTTCATTCTCCCCAGTGAGGGCAGGATGGGACGGCTGGAGAACGGACTGAATGGAGAAACACTGAGGAAGTGGCTCAAGATGTTCACAAAGAGGTATTCTGCAGGTGACGTGGGGCCAGCCTGGCCCCGCATACCCCCAGGGAGACAGAGCGGTGGTGGGAGGGTCTCACCCAGCCCAGGAGCGGCCTCCAAACCCAGAGCCATCGAGAGAGGTCCCGGCCCCCAGGGCCTGGCTTAGCTGGAGGGAGCCATCAGAGTGGAGTGGGCAGGGACCTCTGGGGACAGCCCAGGTCCAAGTCCAGAGTGGGGTGGGCTCTGGGCAAGGGGCGGGAGGACCATTACAAAGCCGAGGGGAGATAGCAGGGCTATGAGCTCAGTGAGCTGATGCTCTAGGGAAACTCTAAGAAAAGTTCTGTCCTCTTTCCAGGCAGCTTGAGCTCTACCTTCCCAAGTTCTCCATCGAGGGCTCTTACCGGCTGAAGGAGGTCCTCCCCACGCTGGGCATCAATGATGTCTTCACCTCCCATGCTGACTTGACTGGCATCACCAACCACTCCAGCATCCAGGTGTCTGAGGTGAGCTCGGAAGCTCCTGAGCCCCTGTTTTCAGAGATTTCTGTTCTCTTCTGTTCTATTCTATTCTACCCCACTCCACTCCGCTCTTTTCATTCCATTCCATTCCACGTTCCACATTCTCTCTCTCTCCTCTTTTCCCTCAAGAAGCAAAGATACCACTTTGTGTCTTATCCTATGTGCAGTGGGAAACTATATCCAGCACTGTGTCTTAGGAGGGACTCTCATTAAACAATCAAAACTAAGAATTAGGGGCTCGCTCCTTCACTCACTAGCTGCGTGACCTCCAACAATTACCTGCCCTCTCTGAGCCTCCTTTCTCTCTATAAAACTGGAGAGTCACAGCGCTGCTGCGAGACGCCGTGAGAATTCAATGGGAGGCAAGGCGCTGTCACCTCCCGGCGCAGATCCTGGTGCGTAGTAGCTGCACGGCTGTGTCATTTGCAACCGGCGTGGTGGCGAAGTCGCACAGAGACTTGGACAGGGATGCCACAGGCAAAAGCTCTGCCACCTCCTGGGATGGCATCTCCCAGCTCCTGGTGGCTCGGTGACACCTGATGTCTCCTCTGCAGATGGTGCACAAGGCCGTGGTGGAGGTGGACGAGTCGGGGACCAAAGCAGCTGCGGCCACAGAGGCCATCTTCATGTTTAAGTCGGCCCCAATGAGCTCTCAAAGGGTCATGTTCAACAGGCCTTTTATGATGCTTATTGTGGAGAATTCCACCAACATCCTCTTCCTTGGCAAAGTGACCCACCCCTGAGGTCGGGGTTTCTCCTGAAAGGCCACAGGCCTCTGTAGTGGAAGTTGAAGGTGCACTGTGGCATCTCTCTGCTGGGAGCTGGTGATTTACACAGGTTTTGTGGACTAATGAGGCTTTCACAAGTAATAATAGTCACAGTATTGATATACTAATGATTGTTTCTTCTCACACAACTGCATGACGTGGACACCCTGAAGCACCTTCAAGAGCATTTGGTTTTGCCCTCACCCTTCATCAGTGGAGTCTAACACTGAGGCCCAGAGAGGTTGGTTGACTTGCCCAAGGTCACACGGCATGTTAGTGGTAGACAGAAGCCCAGAATCCAGGCCCCTGACGCCCAGTCCGGTGCCTAGAGCTCTGTAGGAGGATTGTTCTGGTAGACATTTCTACCAAGAAATGTATTTCCAAGCCGAGTCCTCCTCTTGCCAGCAATACCAGCCATCAGTTCATCATGGTGTGGAAAGAACACTGAAATGGGAGTCTGGAATGGGGCTTCTGTCCCAGCTAACCAGCTGTGGGACATTGGGGTAATGCTGTCCCTCTCTGGACCTCCATTTCCCCCTCGCATACAATGAAGGATCAGGTGAAGGGTGGAAGGCTCCTCGACATTATATAAGGAAGCTGAGGTGTTCCCTGCCAGTCACAGTAGATTTTAACACATTCCAGTGCTACTTGTCCTTGAAGAAAAGCAAGTGGACAGCAGGGTGGAAATGGCCCATCACGGCATCGAACCATCCTGTGGCTTCAGTTACAACCTCCCGGCGTTGGCTGGGGACAGGAGCACAGAGACCTGTGGCGAATACTACAGTATCTTTTGAAGACATTGATGACTAACTGTGACTTTTAGTGTCGACAGTAACAATAAAACACTCTGCAAACACTGGGTGTCATTGTCCTTACGGAAATAACGCTGGGAATGGCGAAATTAATAGCTTACCATGTGGCAGGCTCAGTGCTAGGCGCTTTACCTGGATGGCTGCATTTATCTGCTGGGAGGCAGGTACGGCTGTTGTCCCCATTTTACAGATGGGAAAGGCTAGGCTTGCAGAGAGCAGGCTGCTTATCCAGCCACACAGCTTCTAAGGAGTGGAGGCAGGATTTGACCCTGGGCGTGTGGCCCCCAGACCCACATTTTCAGCCCTGTGCTCTGCTGCAGGGAAGACATGACTAAGAACCAGAAGGCTGGGTCAGGTGCCTCTCGGCCATCCACTCCCCTGTGATGCAGGTAAGCTGAATCTCTCTCCTCCTTTATGAAAGCCACTACAGACGGTTCCTCATCTATCAAATGAATGGGATCGGATACTTTGAAGAATCAACGAATGAGCGAATGAGTCCTTCACTCAAATTGTCCCCTAATTAGCTGCCCCCTTAAATCTGAGCGCTTGCTGCCACCCTGCATGACGACCCTAGCTTGCTCCCCAGTAAGGCTGCTCCTACCGCTCTGATCCCAGACTCTGCACTGTGTTGCAAAGGGATGCCCCCTCGATCAAACAAGGTCAGAACCCCAAGCTTTGGCCACACCCCAAAGTACTGAACACCTACTTTGGACCAGCCCTTGGGGACCCCTTGCATCTGTCATCTCCTGAATCCCTCAACACAGCATGTCAGTGTACCCATTTCACAGAGGGGACGTGAGTGCTTGCCCAGAGGCTGAGGCCAGTGAGAGGCTCAGGCTCCAGGACCCGGATGGCACCCATGTTGGCATGTGGCCGGGCAGATGGCCGCGACTGGATGGGGACAGCTCGTCTGCGTCTGTGCTTTCAGCTCAGGACAGCGTTTCAGGATTGGGCCTCCTCGTGGGGCCACATCAGCTCCCGTGTGCCTCTCCCTTGCGAAATGCCTCTTCTGCCTTGGCAGATATTTCTCTCGCTGTTTGCTCAGCCAGCCCAAGGTCAGGGGGAGGCCCCGTCCGTGTGATGTGTGTCAGGCCAAGGTCCAGCATTGTCTGAAGGTCACTGGGCACGTGGTCACAAAACAGCTACCATGTGTGAGGTCGGGATGGGCTCTGGGGTGCCTCATGTCACACCCTGAAGCTCCTGCTGGGTGTCATTGCAGGCCACGCTGCTCAATTGTCACACAATCCTGGGATGAACGAAATGATACAGCACCTGGGAGAGAGAGATCAGGAAAGCTTTCTCAGAAGAGGTGGTACCTAGCTGGTCTAAGGAGTAAGTAAGCCTTCAACAGACAGCAGGTTTGGGAACAGGGAAGGGACTCCAGCGGAGGGAAGGGCTGGAGAATGGTGTTGAGCGAGCTGTACTGTGCGGGAACCATGGAGACTTCACTCCGGGCCAGTATAGGGCACCTGAAGGAGAGCAAAGGGGATCAGGTTCCCACGCTGCCATCTGGGACAGGGACCCTGAACGTGAGGCTGGTGTTCGTTCTCTTTCTTCCCAATTTTAGGGTGGTTTGGTCATCTGCATCACACCCTGAGCACCCCCTGGACCCCTCGTGTCCCTCACTCTCCCATTGGCACAAGAGCAGACACCTCCACTCAGCCCTGTAGGGGGCGCTCCTCGCACCCACGCGCACCTGCTCGCCCAGCTCCCCACCGTCGTCCTTTCTCCTGTTGACCTCGTCCATCCTATCCAGTAACAGCACAGTGTAACAACAGAAACTGTGTGACCTCACAGCCCTGGAGGCTGGAGTCTGAGACCCAGGTGTCAGCAGAGTTGGGTCCTCCTGAGGCCCCTCTTCTTGGCTGGGCTCCCAATGGCTTCCTCTCTTTGTGCCATCATATGGTCCTCTCTCGGGGTGCTAACCTCCTCTTCTGTCTCCCAGCCTCCACCGGTCCAGCTGGACCAGAGCCCACCTTACCGACCTCATTTTAACTCAATCACCTCTTTAAAGGCTTCGTCTCCAAATACAGCCTCGTCCTGAGGTGCTGGGGGTTAGGGCTTCAACAGATGAAGGGGGGGGACCACAATTTAGCCCATAAGAGTCATCTCCCTTCGAATTCCTGCTGCTATTGCCAACCCCCGCCTTGTTCTTGGGAAGCCACTTTCATTTCCCTCTCTGACCACATGGACTCTCAGGAAGAGTCCTTGTGAACCCACTGCCTCCAGAATGCAGAGGACAATGCTAGAGCTCAGGACTCCTGCCCCCGCCTCTTCTGCAGAGACTGGGGCCAGAAAAATGACCCTGGACTCCAAGAGGAAACACTTCACACCCCAACAAGCAACCATGCCCAGCCCACTCTTGCTTATTTAAGCTCTTTCACCCAAAGGCCATTGTTTGGGGGCCGCCTATGGGGCCTCGGGCCTGGAAGTCATACAAGAGTCCAAAGGCAAGCTCAGCAGACACGGACTCTGGCCACAACCAGCTAACCAAACAGATAAACATGGGGGTACAAACTGTGGCAAGGGTGATTCGTTCGTCCGCAGATGTTTATTGAACCCCCACTGCGTGTCTGGAACCATCCCGGGTGCTGGAGATAAATGAAGGAAACCCCCAAATCCCTGCCCTGGTGAAGCTACATTCTTGCCTGGAGAGACAATGGAATAAAAAAATAACAAAGAATAAAAGAAAAAAGTAGAATATGATGTATGTCTGTTGATGACAAGTGTTGTGGTGAGTAAGCTTGACTGGGCTCCTTGCTTCTAGAAACAGAGCCCAAGGAGGGAAGGACACGGGCGCCCAGCACCTTGACTAAGTGGTGGAAACCCTAACACCCCCCACCCCCCACCCCCTGTGATGGTGTAGGAGGCGGGGCCCTTGGGAGGTGATTAGTCATGAGGGTAGAGCCCCCATCAATGGGATTCGTGGCCTTGGAAAAGACACGGCAGACAGCTCCCTCACTCCTTCCCGAGGCAGGGCACGGACCAGAAGCCCGTGACCAGGAAGAGGGCTCTCCTCCCGCCATGCTGGCCCCGATCTCAGACTTCCAGCCTCAGGAATGGTGAGAAATACATTGCTGCTTCTCATAAGGCGCCCATCTGTGGTCTCCCCAGACACCTGGGGAGCTGTCCCACCCCAGGGGAGACTGACGAGACGTGGAAATTAAATGTAATATGGTTTCCTGGACGGGATCCGGGAAGAGCAGAAGGACAGCGGTGGAAAACCTGTTAAAACACAAATAAACCTGCACCATATGGATGTTCACTTCTTTGTTTCGATAAATATGCTGTGGCAACCTAAGATGTTTATGTCACAGGAACTCCCTGCACTGTTTTTACTACTTTTCCATGTATCTCGAGTTGTTGCGAAATAAAAAGCTGTTTTCTTTAGGAAAAGGTTAAGGAAGTATAAAGGGAACGCAGAGGAAGGGATAGGAATGGGATTGGGTTGTAAAGGCAGAAGCTGAAGGCCAGTGAAGGAAGAACATGGGGTGCCAAGAGAGACAGTTGGGGAGATCTTCTGCAGCCAGGGGTCCAGAGGGAGCTCTGAGGTGGTGGCATTGAAGCCGAGATCTGAGGGACCAGCAGGACTGAACTGGGCAAAGATTATGAGCAAGACTCAGATGGGGGAGAGTGTGTCCTGCTCACGGAACTGAAAGAGCCTGCTCCGTCGCTAATCCAACTACAGCCTCCTCGATTGTACTAAGAGCTGAGCATTCATTGTTTGCCTGGGGGTGGGGGGAGGGGAGGGAAGAGATGAGAGGTGGGCTGGGACACGTGGGCCTGAGCCTCTGCTCCCCGGTGTGCTGAGCGAGGTGCTCATGAGCTGACCCACAGTGTGTCCATTCGTCCCTTGCACCGTGGAAATGGTTGTAATGATGCCCCATCAATCAGGGTTCTTGAAGGCTGGGAGCAAACCAGGCAAAGGGAAGAAGCTTTGACCTTATAGCAGCGTTTCTCAAACCTAACTTGGGGAGCTTGTTAAAAATTCATATTCCCGGCCCCACCCAAGGAACGAAAACATTTGAGGCTGGGTCTTGAACAAGCCCCCTTCAGATTCAGACGCACACGCAGAGTCTGTGTCTCCAGTGCTTGGGGTGCACGGCCGTGCAGGGCTATCCTCCTGGGCCCCCTCCTCCCTGCAGCTGCCACCGACCCACACTCAGGGCCTGAAGACCCTCATCGTCCAGGGGCTCATGGGCCTGGACGCTCTTTGCTTTCAGGTGTTTTTCCAGCTAATTCTTGCAGGGCAACCCCCAGGTAAAAAATACACAAAACCTGGGTGTACCTTGGAGCTATGCCCACTCTGAGAGCTCAGAGAGCCCCTCCTCAGGACTCTGCTCAGAGGTCCCTGCCCGGGGAGCCGTCCTGACTCCCCCAGCCCAGCCCTGGGATCCCAGCTCCCCTCTGCCTCCCTCTAGCACTTCCCACACCATAGGTAGCATCTTTCTATGTGCCTGTGTCTCTCAAAGACCATGAAGTCTGTGAGGGCCCTGAGTCGTCTCTACACCCCAGGGCCTGGCACAGGGCTTGGCCCACAGTGGACTCTCGGATGAATGAATGAGGGCACGGCCAGCTGGCTCCAGAGGATTCTATTCCTCTGCGAGTCCTCAGGTCACTGCCCGAGACTTCTCTATTCCTGGGGCGGGACCCCCCACCACACACCTGCAGGTGGGGTTGCTGATAACATACAGGACACCCAGCTAAATGAGAACTCCAGGTAATAAATCACTTTTTAGTAGAAGGATAGCCCAGGCATTGTGAGGCATTTTTGCTTGCTAATTCTGGCAGCTCTATGTGCAGGGAGCCAGGATGAGCGAGAAGAGCACCCCCGTTGGACAGAAGCCAACAGTCTCACTGCAGAGATGGGGGAAGCGACAGTTACGGGGACCGCAAGGGGAGAGGAGGGGGACACATCTGGGCTAGTCAGAGGAAGGTCGGTTCCACCAGAAAGGACCACGGGAGGCCTCCTGCCACATGATGTGCAGCCCAAAGTGTAACAAAGGTGTTGATTCACCCATGATTGCATCAAACCAAAGCCTGAGACAGAACGTTCTGGGAGGTTTCCTTGTTTGTAAAGGAAGTTGAAACCTTCCCTTCTCCTGGTCCAAGCTGGGGGCTGTGGGTTCTGCAGGGACAGCTCTGCTCTGGGGAGTGTACTTCGGGCCCCTGCGGTCTGGTGTCCCAGCTGCAGGGGAGGGGTGGGGGGTCTAGACCATGTGGGGAGGGGAGGCTGGCAGGGCTCCAAGCGGGACAGGGCACTGAGTGACCCATATCCTTAAAGTGATTCTGTAGCAAACAGGCTGGAGGGGGCCGACCGGGAGGAGTGCACACAGTTCGGGGGTCACATCACCCCAGGTGGGACGTGGGAGGTGATTGATGGGACACCCCCCTGCTGGGGGAGTGGAAAGTGCCCGCGGCCAGGGAGAGGGTCTGAGGCCAGCCGAGACTACTGGAGGGGGCATGGGAGGAAGTGGGGGCGCGCGGGGGCCCCCCTCAACCACACCCGTGTTTACCAAGAACGCCGCAGCCTGTGGCCCCCTTCCCGTCCCTCAAGCATAACATCAGAAACCTCTAACCGCTGGGCCGCCAGCCGTGTTTTCCAGACCAAACACGGGGACCCATTCACAGGCTGGCACAGAGCATGGGCAAAGCCTGGAGGCTGGGGTCAGGACACAGCCGCCTTCAGCAGGGCCGCCGGGTCTGAGGTCAATGCGCCACCACGGCGGGGCCGGGACGGGCACCGTGTCTCCCGGAGAGGGCAGGAGCGTGGGCTCCCCGTGACCCGCAACCTGCCCCATCTCTCTGTGCCTCCGTTTCCCTCAGCTGTAAAAATAGAACACTTGCACCTACCCAGGGTATCGTATGTGAGTATCGACGAGTTCTTAGCAGAAAGTAAAGGACAGAGCAGCTGTGTTACCTCATGGGCATGACCGGGCCTCCGTGGGCAAAGGAAGAATGGGTCCGTTTGCTTGAAAACAGGGGAGGCAGAAAGAACAGCCACTGGGCGCCTGGGTGGCTCAGTTGGTTAAGCGACTGCCTTCGGCTCAGGTCATGATCCTGGAGTCCCAGGATCGAGTCCCACATCGAGTCCCACATCGGGCTCCCTGCTCGGCAGGGAGTCTGCTTCTCCCTCTGACCCTCCCCCCTCTCATGTGCTCTCTCTCATTCTCTCTCTCTCAAATAAATAAATAAAATCTTAAAAAAAAAAAAAAAGAAAGAAAGAAAGAACAGCCACTAACTGAGGCACCCACCATGGGCCACAGGCTTTAGTATGAAGCTGACCTGCTTTCTTTTTTTTTTTTTAAGATTTTATTTATTTGATAGAGAGAGACACAGCGAGAGAGGGAACACAAGCAGGGGGAGTGGGAGAGGGAGAAGCAGGCTCCCCATGGAGCAGGGAGCCCGATGCGGGGCTCGATCCCAGAACCCCGGGATCATGACCTGAGCCGAAGGCAGACGTTTAACGACTGAGCTACCCAGGCACCCCTTGACCTGCTTTCTTATATAATGTTCCAATTTCCCTGTCTGTTTTCTTCCCCTGATCCTAAGAGCTTGGCGGGCAGAGGGGTTCATCTATTGCTGTATAATAAATCACTCCAAAAGTCCACAGCTCAGAACAGCAAACAGTTACTCCCTCCCCGTTTCGAAGCGTCAGGAATCTGGGGGAGGCTGAGCTGGGGGGGTGGGGGGCCAGTTTTTGGCTCAGGGTGCCTCCTGAGCTTACAGGGAAGTCACAGGCAGGGGGCTGTTGTCTTAGTAAAAAGTGGCTGCACAGACTGAACGAGAAGCGGATGGGTGCGTGAGGAGGGTGTCCCTGCCCCACTGGACACAGGGGAAGAATCTAGGGCTTGGGAACTCGGGGTACATCAGGGTGTCGGTCATAAGTCGGGGCCCGGGCTGCTCTGACCCCAAAGTCCCTGTTCACCAGGAATTCTCAGATGCCGCCTAGAATGGGAAATGGGAGCGGATGATGGCAAGCTGCTCCCCCCTTCAACGGACAGACGGCCGAGCAGCGCGCAAAGCAGAGGCGGGAAGTCTCCCTGCTGGGCCAAATCCTCCGGCGGGCGCCTGGGAATCTGCGGGGGCACAGCCGGGGTGGCGCCGAGGGGACTTGGCAAAGGCGCCGCAGGTCTGCAGCCACACAAAACCGGGTCAGCGTAAACACGGCCGGAAAGAGGCCTGGGTGTCAGACGGCAGTGGGCAGCTCTCGGTACTTTTCCAGCCGGGAGCAGAGTCCACTCCCCGGCCTGGAGGAGAGAAGGCGCACACGACCGGCCCTGGGGCTTGGGCAGCTATAGTTGTCAGGGCCTCGTTTCTTCCTCCTAAGAATTCTTTAAAGAGCGATGATTGACAAAAGAGGTTCAGAGAGGTGAAGGGACCAGCCTAAAGTCACCCAGCAGGGAAGTGGTGGCAGAGCCGTGACGTGGGAGGAGCTGGCTGAGCGGGGGCCCCTCCCATGACCGCTGCCTCCCCAGCCTCCGGGAAGAAGCTCTCTGGAAGGAGCTGGTGTTTGTCCCTCCCAGCCTCACCTGCTCTGTGGAGGTGGGACACCCTCTTCCTGGGATTCCTGCCATCCACCCCGCCCCCATCCGGCCCCAGAAGTACACCCTTTTCCATATGCAGTAGCAGCCCAAGTGGGGACACGACTCTTTTCCTAAGACTTTCTATAGCCTACCTGTGCCAAGTTGGCCCTCGGGAATCAGAGGTAACACCGGGAAGGCAATAACTATGGAAAACGGTAAACAGATCGCAACGGTCAAGTTTGCAGGACCCAAGTCAATCCAGTCCCGATGGATGCCGTATGTGGCTGGGGACGGTAAGAGTGACCGTCCCACAGACAGAGCACCTGCCAGCCCCATGTCTGGAGCTGAGCACGTGAGGTCTAACTTTTCTATCTTCCCTTCCAGGCAGGTGCAACCGCCACACCCCTACAGACCCCAGAGGCCAGGGCCACTTCTGGCCTCTGCCTGTCCCTCTCTGCACTGCCAGGCTCCCTGAGCCTTAGCAGGAGGTTCCCGGAGACCTGGGCCCTGACCCCGCCAAAGCCAGGTTGAACCTCCCAGCTCCCTTTGGGCTGCTCGCCTGGGTCCATCTCAAGTCTGAGAAACATGCCCATCTGCAGTCCTAGGTAGGACATGGTGACAGACAGGGACAGAGCTCCTAGTCAGCTGGAACCCCACTCCATATAAAGGAGGCAGCCTCCCCTACTCAGATCCACAGACAAGTGACACCTTATAAAAATAGTGACCCCAACACCTGTACAAGAATTATACTCCCAAGGGGCGCCTGGGTGGCTCAGTCAGTTAAGTGGCTGGCTCTTGGTTTTGGCTCAGGTCACAGTCTCGAGGTCGTGGGATCAAGCCCCGCATTGGGCTCTGTGCTCAGCGTGGAGTCTGCTTCCGATTCTTTCTCTCCCTCTGCCCCTCTTGCTCTCTTTCTCTCTCTCTAAAATAAATAAAATCTTTAAAAAAAAATTATACTCCCATGATTGGCATTTTTCTGTCATAGGTTCAGGGATAGAAATGCTTTTCTTTTTTTTCTGTTTTTTTTTTTTTTTTTTTTTTTGAGCCTGGGAAGGTAGAGAGAGCCTGGATTTGGCATTGGATTGGTTTTGCCCAAGCTCCACCAGCTCTGCCATTTAACAGCTAAGTGTCCTCAGGCAAGTTGTAAACTCTCCTTTCTGGAGGCTGGCACAGACCAAGGCTTGGTGACAATGCTTCAGATGGAAAAGGGACAGAGATCTTTTTCAACAGAAGGAGGTACTGGAGCTATACAAAGAGGCGGTCAGTCCGGGAACGGTGGACACGGATGATCTAGTCAACGTTCTGCCTGCGGATGAGGCGGCATCCTCCCGGCCCCACCCAGAGGGTCACCCAGTGACCCTGAATGAATGAATGATGATCTCAGGTCTCGGGGAGAAGCAGAGGATTTTTCAGGACTGGGAGACCATGGGAGCAAGAAAGAGAAGGAGAGAGAGAGAGAGAAGATTCCAGTGGGGAAGAGTTCCCCGCAATTGGTGGGATGGAGAAAAAGGAGGAGCAAGAGAAGGGGGTGGAGGCAGAGGAAGAGGACCCAGCAAACAGACCCTAGGAATGGCAGAGCAGCAAGATAGAAGAAGCCTGGGCCCCTGACCAAGTGTAGCGACCACATCAAACCACCCCCACACGTGAACGTATGTGAGTGAAAAGTAAACTGTAGCCTTGTTTTAGCCACTATTTCTTTGGGATTCTGTGTAATTCTTTCAAGATTTTATTCACTTATTTGACACAGAGAGACAGAGAGAAAAAGAACAAGCAGGGGGAGGACAGAGGGAGAGGGAGAAACAGGCTCCCCTGCTGAGCAGGGAGCCCGATATGGGGCTCGATCCCAGGACCCCGATCATGACCTGAGCCGAAGGCAGACGCTTAACCAACTGAGCCACCCAGGTGCCTCTGGGATTCTGTGTAATTTTAAAATAGGTATTCGATTCTGAAAATATTTGGAAACTAAAAGGGCATTAAGTCACCATTTTAGGGAGGATGGGACCAGAACTCTCCTTAGTCACCTCAGTGGTTCCAGGCCAGCACATACTTGGTAAGTACCCTAGGACACAGCCCTGCACAAACAGTCCTGTCCTCCGGAAGCTTATGCTCCGTGTTATGTCACTTACCCTTTATATTGCCCTGTCGGGAAACTGTCGCCACCTGCACTTGTAGGGATGAGGTTAAGCCCGAGGGATTTCCAGTTGCTTGAGACCACAGAGCCGGCGAGTTTCACGGCATGCCCCAGCCACACCCTCGCCAGTAATCCGGTGGTTTCCAAACTGTGCTCTGTGGCACCCTACAGTCTGTCAGAGGTGGTCATGGATGGGGGATCGTGACCATGAGGGATCAAGGGGAAGGTTTTCTCCGGAGCCCCAGAAAGGCCTGGGATTCAGGAGAGATCTGAGGAGACCTCAAGTTCACCACGGCTCTTAGCGCGAGTCAAGAGTGAAGGGCCTCCCAGGACAGATGGTGCCAGAGACCAGAGGCCCCTGATAGCTGTGCTCCCCTATGCTCGGGGTCCTAAGACTGACACCCCAAATCCGGGAATGGGGGAGGGGTGCCTCAAAAGGCAAATCAATCTACAGGCAAGTAAAGAGTGTTGCATTTTTTAAAATATATCCGAGTGTGGGACGCCTGGGTGGCTCAGTCGGTTAAGCGTCTGCCTTCAGCTCAGGTCATGATCCCAGGGTCCTGGGATCGAGTCCCGCATTGGGCTCCCTGCTCCGCGGGGAGCCTGCTTCTCCCTCTGCCTCTGCCTCTCTCTCTCTCTCTCTCATGAATAAATAAATAAAATCTTTAAAATATATATATATATATCCGAGTGTGTGTATGAAGATTCGCATCACATACACACACATGTCAAAGAAAGTGACCTGTAAAAGAAATCACAACAAAATGTTAGCTGGGGGATGACATTTGGGGGACGATTTTCCAAGGTCCTTCTGTGTATTTTCTGGGTTTTCATATGTTCCTCAATGACTCTTTCATAAACAAAAGATAAAAATGAAAAGGGAGAGTTGGTTTTTTGTTTTGTTTTGTTTTGTTTTAAGAAACAAGTTAGGGGTTGTTCCTGTAACCGGATTATTCCACTAGATCTAATAAATTCATGTTACCAGAAATGCTTATTTGGCCATTCCAGTCTAAAAACAGAACCCTGGGCGTCCCTGCCAACATTTCCCAAGCAAGGGGAGGAGTTCTTCACTCGGATAAATAGGCATTAGCGCCCACGAAAATCCAGCACTCGGGGCAGGCGGTGGCTTTGGAATCCACTGAGGACATCCAGCTCCAGAGGCAGGTAATCCATGATGCTGTCTATTCCGGGAGCAAAGGAACCCATTTTTTGAGGGTGGTTCTAGGCCTTGGCCTGGAGCCTGTGAGGGGGCAGGGGGCCTGGCAAAGGCGTCCTGGAGCACTGGGGACAGTTCCAGTGCTGGCCCCGAAGGCCATGCCCTCTGAAGACACGTCTTCCCTCCAGGTCTGAGTTTTCACACCTGCGAAGGGTGGACGTACCACGAGGGTCTCTTTGGCTGTTTCTGCTTCCCACACTTTGGGATTCTGAGTTTAGACAGCTGTGTACCTCCATACACCGGACCCTCCGGACCCCAACTGCCCCGAGGAGCACGGGGCACCTCCCCTTGTCTGGCACTGGGCACTGCTCTCACGGCGAGGTGCAGACGGAACTGATGAGGGGGGTTCCTCTGGGCAGAGCCCACGGGGTCTCCAAGGGGGATGGTTCCGCAGCTCCTCTCCCCTCCAGGGCCCCTGGCCAAACAGACAGGCAGGCAGTGTCTGTCCAGCAACCGAAAAGACAGGCTGCTCAGAAACAGAGCCAGCCTGCCAACTTGCCCAAAGTTCTTTTTCTCCAGAAATAATTCGGGGCCGGGGGGTGGGGTGGATGTTTAACTCTTCCAAAGAAATTATTGTATTAGCCGGAGAGTAAACAGACAGTTGAGGCAATTCATCTGCTGTGGCTGGTCTGAAGGGGTTTCCACTGGCCTCTTGATGGAAAGCAGCTCAACTGCTTCCCTGCCTCCCCTCCCCACCTTCCCTCCCCAACTCCCTTCCCCACCTCTGAAGCGGACCTTTTTTCTTCTGAACTCTGGGCCCCGAATAGGCAGGGGCTCAAGGTGAATACCCCTGTTGGCTGCAGTCGCCGGCTTTGAACTCGGCCCCTCTCTCCGATCTTTCGCAGCTCTGGCGTGATGGGTAGTTTCAGAGAGCGGGTGGCGTATGGGAGGAGAGACGCCTCTGGAACACTCATTATGAGCCCGGCACCTTCATGGTTTCTCTCCCGTGAGCTTATTCAGCGTGTTGTACAGAGATGGGAATGGAGGCTCAGAGAGGGTCAGTCACTTGCTTGTCACCACACAGCAATGGCAAGTAGCCTAAAGGAAATCCCAGTCCAGGTCTCTGCGGCTCTGAAGCCCACACTGCTTTCTCCCTGCCGGGAGTCGGGAGCCAGACTAGCCGGTCTCCTCCCCCTGCTCCCCCAGCCGCCTGCTGTGGTGACTGTGGGCGAGCCCCTCACCGCTCTGTGCCCAGTTTCTCCCCCGGGGAAAATGGCAACAGCTGCAATACTTATCTCAAGTGTAATGTAATCATGTATGTTGGGTGCCCACGAGCGCGCCTACCCAAGAAAGTCACGAAGCTAACAGAAGCAGAGACTAGAACACAGGCCACATGGGGGCTGGCAGTGGGAGGCAGTCGGGGCACCACCGGGCCCCCCGACACTTAAAGGAGCTTTGTTTTTCAGAGTTGAGGATGGAGGGAATGTCGCCCCTCTTGGCTCTGGGGCTCCTGGTGGCTGGGCTCTGCCCCACTGTCCACTGCGTCCCAGGGGGCGTGCTTGACCCGCAGAATGTCACTCTGGAGGACCTACACAACGAGACGCCTGTGGACAACCTCGGATTAGCCTCCAGCAACACCGACTTCGCCCTCAGCCTCTATAAGCAGTTGGCTTCGAAGACGCCCAATAAGAATATCATCTTCTCCCCGCTGAGCGTCTCCATCGCCTTGGCCTTCCTATCCCTGGGGGCCCAAGGCAGCACCCTGACGGAGATCCTCGAAGGCCTCAAGTTCAACCTCACAGAGACCCCCGAGGCCGAAATCCACCGGGGTTTCCAGCACCTTCTGCGAACCCTTTGCCAGCCCAGCAACGAGTTGCAGCTGAGCGTGGGCAACGCCATGTTCGTCAGCGAGCAGCTGAGGCTGCTGGAGAAGTTCACGGCAGATGCCAGGGCGCTGTACGCCGCTGAGGCCTTCTCCACCAACTTCCAGGACTCTGCTGCCGCCGAGAGGCTCATCAACAACTATGTGAAGAATCGGAGCCGGGGGAAAATCGTGGATTTGGTCAAGGACCTTGACCTGAACACAGCCATGGTCCTGGTGAATTACATCTTCCTTAAAGGTGAGTGCCTGGCTTGCGGTTTGGAAGGAATCAGAGTTTTAGTTCTGAGCCTTGGGGGCCATTTTCTGGCCTGGTGTAGCAAACCGTGTTATTGGGGAAACCACCATAGAGCAGGTGCCCTCGGTCTGGGGTGGGGGGAGGGGAGGAGGCACGGCACCGAGGCCCCACCCTGCCTGTAGGCATTGTCTTCTCTTAGGATTTTTTAAAATTTATTTTATTATTATTATTTTTTTAAGATTTTATTTATTTATTTTACAGAGGGAGAGACAGTGAGAGATGGAACACAGCAGGGGGAGTGGGAGAGGGAGAAGCAGGCTTCCCGCGGAGCAGGGAGCCCGATGTGGGGCTCCATCCCAGGACCCCGGGATCATGACCTGAGCCGAAGGCAGACGCTTAATGACTGAGCCACCCAGGCGTCCTTATTTTATTTTTTACATTTTTTTATTATGTTCAGTTAGCTACCATATAGTACATCATTAGCTTTTTTTTAATTAATTTTTTTATGTAGTGTTCATGATCCATTGTTTTCGTATAACACCCAGGGCTCCATGCAGTACGTGCCCTCCTTAATACCCATCACCGGGCTAACCCATTCCCCCCACCCCCCTCCCCTCTAAAATCCTCAGTTTGTTTCTCAGAGTCCATAGTCTCTCATGGTTTGTCTCTCCCTCCGACTTCCCCCCCTTCATTAGAGCTCACCATAGCACATACCATCCCCAATATCTATCACCTAGCCACCCCATCCGTCCCATCCCCCACCACTCCAGCAACCCTGAGTTTGTTTCCTGAGATTAAGAATTCCTCATATCAGGGGCGCCTGGGTGGCTCAGTTGGTTAAGCAACTGCCTTCGGCTCAGGTCATGATCCTGGAGTCCCAGGATCGAGTCCCGCATCGGGCTCCCTGCTCAGCAGGGAGTCTGCTTCTCCCTCTCCCACTCCCCCCTCTTGTGCTCTGTCTCTAAAATAAATAAATAAAATCTTTAAAAAAAAAATTCCTCATATCAGTGAGATCATATGATACTTGTCTTTCTCTGATTGACTTATTTCGCTCAGCATAATACCCTCTAGTTCCATCCACGTCCTTGCAAATAGCAAGATTTCGGGGGGGGGGGTTGATGGCTGCATAATATTCCATTGTGTGTGTGTATGTATATATATATATATATATATATATATATACACACACACATATATATATACACCACATCTTCTTTATCCATTCATCTGTTGATGGACATCTTGGCTCTTTCCATAATTTGGCTATTGTGGACATTGCTTTGATGTAGTGTTCAATGATTCATTAGTTGCGTATAACACCCAGTGCTCCATGCAATACGTGTCCTCCTTAATACCCATCACCCCATTACCACATCCCCCCATCCCCCTCCCTTCTGTAACCCTCAGTTTGTTTCCCAGAGTCCAGAGTCTCTCATGGTTTTTCTCCCTCTCTGATTTCCCTCCCTTCCCCTATGGTCCTCCATGCTATTCCTTATGTTCCACATATGAGTGAAACCATGTGATAATTGTCTTTCTCCGCTTGACTTACTTAGCATAATCCCCTCCAGTTCTATCCATGTCGATGCAAATGGTGGGTATTCATCCTTTCTGATGGCTGAGTGATATTCCATGTGTATATGAACCACATCTTCTTTATCCATTCGTCTGTTGAAGGGCATCTCGGCTCTTTCCACAGTTTGGCTATTGCGGACATTGCTGCTATGAACATTGGGGTGCATATGGCCTTTCTTTTCACTACATCTGTGTCTTTGGGGTAAATACCCAGGAGTGCAATGGCTGGGTCATAGGGTAGCTCTATTTTTAGCTTTTTGAGGAAGCTCCACACTGCTTTCCAGACTGGCTGCACCAGTTTGCATTCCCACCAACAGTGTAAGAGGGTTCTGCTTTCTCCTCATCCTCACCAACATTTGTTGTTTCCTGCCTTGTTAATTTTTGCCATTCTAACTGGTGCAAGGTGGTATCTCAATATGGTTTTGATTTGAATTTCCCTGATGGCTAGTGATGATGGACATGTTTTCATGTGTCTGTTAGCCATTTGTATGTCTTCTTTGGAGAAGTGTCTGTTCATGTCTTCAGCCCATTTAACGACTAGATTATTTGTTTTTTGGGTGTTGAGTTTGAGAAGTTCTTTGTAGATGTTGGATACCAGCCCTTTATCTGTAGTGTCATTTGCAAAAATGGGTTGCCTCTTAGTCTTAGGGTTTTCCAAAGGACGCTTTGCCACAGTAGGAAGTCACCGCAGAGGGGCCCAGCCACCCTTTGAGTGAGAGTGGCACTTTTTACCCTGACTCAAACTTGCCTGGCTCCCAGGGGGAAGGAGTGGTCCCTTCAAATTGTTCCAGGGTGGGCAGGAGCTTCAGCTTCCTCCCTGAAGAGATGCCTGTGGGCAGGCTCAGGAAGTCCTCTGCCTGGGCACAGCCGGGCCATTCTGACCTGGGCTCTGTCCTGGCCAGGGACTCAGGCCCTGGGGGTGGGGGGGTCCCGTCTACACAGGAAGACAGCATCTAAGGAGCCTGGCCATCCCAAGGTTCTGCAACGGTGCCCCCCTATCATCTTGGGGGTGGTACCAGCAGGGTCACCATCTGGGGAAGGGCCTTGGGGGAGGGCAAGATCCAAGACAGAGTGCATTCCCAGGTTCCAGCTGGTCCAGTGCCTGGTCCCATGGGTAGGAACGTGACAAACAGAAACCTCTGCAGCCCGTAAGTCTGAAGAGGCAGAGTGCAAAGAGAGTCGGCCCCGTGGAGCCGCAGTTCTTCCAGGCACAAAAATTAGACAAAGATCCAAAGAGGCATCATGGAGTCAGGGGGTGATGGTGATTAGGTGGAGACACAGGAAGCCTGCACTAGAGGCTCTGGCTGAATCTTGGGGCAAATCCTCCCGGGCCTGTGTTTCCAGCTGCAGATGAAGGCCCAGAACCAGATTTCTTTGTAAAACTAATCCAGGCCCGATGTGCTGGTTGTTCTTTGTGTCTCCTGATTTTCCCCTCCTACCACCTGCCTGTCCTAGGATTTTCTCCTCCAAATTCTCCTCCCCAGGGACACACTGGCTGGCCCGGCTTTCCCCTCCTCTCCTGCCTCCAATGGAGGGGGGGTAGTTTATCTGCACATTTCCCAGCAAGCCCCTACTCTCTAGTCTCCCCAGGAGCACCCCCCTCCGCCCCCACCCCACTGAAGGCTCCTGTCCTCCTGGGGATGGAGCCCTATGTCCCCCTCTCCTCGGTCGACCTCTATCCCACCCTCAGGTGACTTGACGAGTCTGTGGGCATGTGTACCTTGTAATGCCAATGACTAACTGTGAGTTACTAGCATTGTTCCTTTTAGGGGGTGAGGGATTCCCCATTCCTCCCCCTGCTGCCGCCTCCCACAGCACTCCCGGTCCCCTCTCCCGTCTCTCCCTGGCCCCCACCTCTCTCTTGCACCCACTACTCCAAACTCCTGTCGGTCTCTCGCTTACCCCAACCAGGCCTGTGGGGCTCCCCCGCATCCCCGGCAGCCGAGCCACTTGGCAGCGTGTCCTGCAGACCAAGGCGGGGCCAGTGGCGCCCAGTGTCTCCATCAGCCAGGGAACCGGGCGGAGAAGGGGTAGAGGCAGGACGGCCCTTGTGTTCACAGAGTTCTCTGACCTTCAGCCAAATGGAAGACCCCCTTTGACCCCCGAGATACTTTCAAGTCCAAGTTCTACGTGAGCAAGAGGAGGTCGGTGAAGGTGGCCATGATGAGCCTGGAGGACGTGCGGGTGCCTTACTTCCGAGACAAGGCGCTGGCCTGCACGCTGGTGGAGCTCCAGTACATGAGTGTTGGCAGCGTGCTCTTCATCCTCCCCGACGAGGGCAGAATGGAGGCCGTGGAGGCTGCGCTGCTCCCGGAGACGCTGAGGAGGTGGACAGACTCACTGCAGATGAGGTGACCACCCCGGGATGCAGCTCACCCTCCTTCGTCCCTCCTCAGCCCCGCCCGCTCCCCTCTCCCCGCCCCCGGACTCCCCACACCCCCAGCACCCAGGGCCTCCCTGATGTCGGGGGCCAAGGCTGCAGTGCTGGGCAAGCCATCCGAGCGCAGGTGGAGCTCGGGGTTTCCCTGCCCTTGGCTGCCCGCGTAGCTTTGGGCCCGAAAGTGTTTGCTCTATGAGACACGATGACCTTGAACGGGACAGGGGTGGAAGCTGCGTCTGACGCGAACATGCTCAGGTTCTGGGGACTCCTCAACACAACCCAGCCCTCACGCCTGTCCTCTCCTTGTCTCGACCTCTAGACGGCAGAGGGCACAGATGGGACTGAGATCAGCGGAAGGCCAAAGCAAGACGGGCTCCGAGCACCCGCTTTGCGCTGGCTGTTTCATTCATTCAGTTATCCATTCATCCATTGGGCATGGGTCACGTAGATTGATGGAGCATCTAGTAGGTGCCAGGCACTGATTTAGACCCGCAGGGCATGTCCGCAAATAAAACATAAATCCCCTGCCCTTGGGGAGCTTACTTTGTCATTGGAAAATGAGAAAATAGATAAATATAACAAATAGGTCAATTATTTAGTATGTTGGATGTTAAGAAATGAGGGTGGGGGGTGGGTGATAGAGCGGGATAAAATGATTAGGAAAACTGGACCAACGAGGAGGTAGTTAGTGGTTTTAAATAGGATCGCCATTAGGTGGTATTTGAGCGTTGACAGGATAGAGGTGAGGGGCCGAGCCCTGTGGATAGGTTAGGGAAAAGCATTCTTGGCAGAGGGAACAGCCAGTTCAAAGCCTCTGTGCAAAGCCCGGTGTGTTTGAGGATTAGTGAGGTGAAAGAGGCTAGAGCAGCATGAGTCAGGAGAAGTCAGGGGCCCCGCGGGATGGCTCAGGTTGAGCAGGGCCATGCAAACCCCTGGAAAACCTTGCCTCTTCCTCCTCTAAATGAAATGGGGAATCATCTCGAAGTCTTGGGCCAAAGAGTGGATGATCTGAGTATTGTTTTAAAAAGATCACCCAGGAGGCTGAGTGGAGAACAGACCACGGAGGACAAGCATGGAGGCAGGACGACCAGCTAGGAGCCCAGGGCAGCGATCCAGGCGAGACGTGTGAGAGGTGGTCAAGTGTCAGATAAACCTGAGGGTAGAGACAGGCTAGAATATGGAATTCAGAAGACTAATGTCAAGGGGGACAAGCAAGGCAGAGTGAGTTCTGGGCCTGGTCCTTGAGGGTGGGGACATGGGGAGACAGTTCTAGCTATCAACTGGCCGGGGCTTGATGATTCGTTGTGAATGGATAGAATATTCATCACGCATCTCTGATTTACAAAGCACTGAGGAAATCTGCCATAACACATTCCTAGCCTGTGGTGGGTGCTCAATAAATATTTGTTGAGTGAATGGATGGATGCGTGAATGAATGAATATGGAGAGAAACAGACATCTTCCCTGCCGGTGGGACTCAAGGTTTATTGGGAGACACAGCCTCCTCGTAGCTGGCAAGTGTGAAACCAGGCAGACCGTGACAAAAGTCTTAGGGATATAAACAGAGAGAGAGGGAGGCTTGCGGGTGGGAGGTATCCACTCTTGCTCCAAGAACTCACCAGCAGCTCTGCTCAGAAGCAGAAGCCCCTGCTCTCAAGGAGCTCACAGACGGCCAAGATGGGGACCTTCCATTGCTGGTTTCAGGATTCCCCAGGACCTTCGAATGCAGTCCCTTCAGCCCCTGCCCCATCCCCAACACTAAGCCTTCCCTCCACTCTGTGGAGCATCCCCTCTTTCTTCTTGCCCTTCTGCAAATTCATCTCCTGCCTCCTGCTCTCCTCTTCACCCAGCCAACTCCTTCCCCTCCTTCAGGACTCAGGCTTGATGCCGCCTCCTACAGGAAGCCTTCCTGGTGCCTGTGGAGCATGCTGTGGAATTCCCTGTTGGAGAGAGGGTGTTTCCTGCTGCAGGGGAGGAGCGGGGCAGGCACCGGCACACGTGGGCGCTTGCCGATGTGAACTGATAATTAATGAATTAAGAAGAGTCAGCACAAGGGGTCTGCCTTGATGCAACTGTGGCAGATGCCACCGTGGACCCGAAGGGCCCCACTGCTCTCAGCCCCGCTCCTGCCCCTTGATAAGGGGTCGAGAAACTGAGGAAATGAGTCCTTCTTTCCAGCAAGAAAGGGGCGGTTAGAAAGGAAACCAGGGAAGACCATGCCGGGAGTGGGGAGAAGGTGAGCCTTGAGCCAAGCAGTTGTTCAAATTCATGTTTCTCCTTTCCTAGGAGCATAGACAACCTCTACCTGCCAAAGTTTTCCATCTCCAGCAGCTATAATCTGGAAGACGTGCTTCCCCAGCTGGGCATGAGGGAAGTCTTCACCAACCAGGCCGATCTGTCAGGAGTCACAGGGGAGAAGAACCTGACAGTATCCCAGGTGAGTGTTTAAATTTTAGATCGTTCATCCTCTGTATCTGAGCTTGAATGGTTAAGAGGCCAGGCAGACATTTGGGTAACCTTGAATTTGCAGGAGTAAGGCATCTCTTGTTACCCTGTCCCCCTTGGGGTTCTGCCCCAAGCCCAGGAGAGCTGGGTGGCAAGCACTTTGGAAGCTGGTCCCCACCTCCCCTGCAATATACTGTGACACAGAAGCCACTCGTGGGGAAGAGCCTGGGGTGGAATCAGGGATGGGCCCCGTCCCATCCACACCCCACCTTTTACCACCTACAGCAGCAAATACTGAAAGTGCCGGACCCCCCCGTTTTCCTGTAAAATGGGGGTGGTAGGTCTTGGTCAATGTGCAGTGCCTGGAGGTGTAGGGGAGGGGCACCGGGTCGTAACAACCATGGGGCAGGTGTGATGGGTGTGAAAGAAGGATAGAGGGCCCCTTGCACTGCACCCCTGGAAACAAGGGCCTCTGAACGAAGCAGGGCGTCTGAGCAGCCCTCTGCCCCCCTCTGCGCCCCACCTTCCAAAGGGCATGGTCATGGAGGGAGGGGCAGAGGGGCCCATGGGGTGGGTCCAAGCATGTGAAGCCACATCTCTGCAAAGTCGCCAAGGATCCCGAGGACATTGCAGATGGGGCAGGAGCAGGGCTGAGCGCAGTGGGGCCCTTCGGGTCCGCGGCAGCATCTGCAGCAGCTGCTTCAGGGCAGAGAGGCTGCCAGAAACTCGCCTGCAAGACAGATGCCCTGTGTGGCCCCTGCCCCCCCATTAGCGAGTGTTTGGGGGGGCAGCACAGTGTCTGGACGCAGAGAGGCATCCAGATCAGGGTGCCCTTCCCCTTTATCTCCATGATCCTGGGGAGACCCCTCGCAGCCTTGGAGCTTCAGTCTGTGTTTCTGTGCATCGGAGCCATGCAGGACCGCTGACGGGGTCGGCAGGAGGAACAAACCCACCAATCAGCGACAGCCCGGCGTCCAGGCTGCGTGAATGGCAGTCCCCTCGGGGCTCTCAGGTGGGCCGCTCACCCCTCGCCCACCGGGATCCGGTGGGTAACGCTCTCGTGTCCCCACAGGTGGTCCACAAGACCTTGCTCGATGTGGCCGAGGAGGGCACGGAAGCCGCGGCCGCCACGGGAAGTAGAATTGTTTTGTTGTCCAGAAAAATTGGCCCACTGATCACTGTGCGTTTCAACAGACCCTTTCTTCTGTCCATACGCCACAAAGATACCAAGAACATCCTCTTCTGGGGCAAAGTCACCAACCCCCATCAAGCCTAGAGCTCCCCCCCACCCCAAAGGGGCCAGGGGCCAGGTCTCTGGATGCAGCCCGCCTCTGTGCGCCGAAGAGCCACAGGCCAGGCCCGGCCGGGCTCGTCCTTGAGAAGGTGGCAGTGACTCTGACGGGTGGCTTCCACGTGCATGGGGAGGCTGGGGACTTTTGGACCGGAGGCTCTGCAACCTCCAGACGGCAATAAACTCTCTTTCTCAGACTGGACACTTTCTTTGTGCCTTTCTACTCCGATCACCTGACTCCACGCCCCTGTAGCTCCCACTGGGCTCAGTCTCACCCAGGCTCGGGGCGCCTCTGCCTTCAGCTGCAGCCCTTGTGGCCAGGCCCACCTGGACCTCAGGCCCGGGAGGAGAGGGGAGCCTGCTGCCTGATTCCTTCTTCTGTGGGCTCCCATGTCCCCAGTTGCAATCTCACCCCTTCCCTCCCCTGGGCCCAGGATGTGTCCACGTGCTGACCCCCAACCCTGACCCCATCTGGCACAGCCCCTGGACCCCTCGTTCCTGGGCCTTCTCTCTTCCAGGATCCCTCCTTTTGCCCCCCAACACCCCCAATCTGGGGAGAGTAGCTACTTCGTAGGTTCCTGGCCAGAGCTTGTCACCCACCTCACCAGTTCTGAGTGCTCCCCAACAGATGAACCCCTCAGGAGCCAGAATGGAGGGTGGGAGAAAATGAGCAACACATGGACAACTGCAATTAAAACCATCCACCCAGTCATTCCTCCGCTCTCCGCTGGTGTTATCAGGAACTGGGTGATGGGGGGGAGGCGGGGTGGGCTGGGGGAGACAAGGAACAGCAGAATGGCCAGGCATTCTAGCCCGAGCCAGGGAATTGGGCAGGTGTGCAGAGAAAAGAGCACTAACTGGAGAGATGTCAACAGTCCTTGGCAGGACTTGGTGGTTGATTGTGCAGAGGACAGGAAGGAGTCAAGGATGACACCCGGGTTGCTGAGCTGGGGGCTCGGGAAACTGGAACTCATACACTGTTCTGTTCTGTGAGTTCAGGATTACAAAAAGAACACTTTTCTCCTGGAAGATGAAGAGCTTTTATGTGCACATGTGAGGTCCGAGATGTCGGTGGCGATCTGTAGCTCAGTAAGAAAATTTGGGGCAGAGGGGCGCCTGGGTGGCTCAGTTGGTTAAGCGACTGCCTTCGGCTCAGGTCATGATCCTGGAGTCCCGGGATCGAGTCCCGCATCGGGCTCCCTGCTCAGCAGGGAGTCTGCTTCTCCCTCTGACCCTCCTCCCTCTCATGCTCTCTGTCTCTCATTCTCTCTCTCTCAAATAAATAAATAAAATCTTTAAAAAAAAAAAAAAAGAAAATTTGGGGCAGAGAGATGGATGTCATGGTCATCACGTGTTGGCGGTTAAGCGAGACCATGAGAGGAGACAGGTGTCTTTGTGTGTGTGGTGCCGAGAGCCTAGGGGCACCCTTACCCAAACACCAACATGTAAGGGGACAAGCAGATCACAGGGAGACTGGAACAGAGCAGACACAGGAGGGAAAGTGTGGCCTCGTGAGGGCCCCAGGAAGAAGATGTTGTGGCAGCAATGGATGGTCGGCATGGAAGGGGGCTGAGCCCTTCTGGAGCAGAAGGATGAAGAGCGTCCTCTGGAAGAGTCCGTTGCTAATCCATTGGTGACCTTGGCAGGAAGGATCCCAGGGGAGGGTGAGAGCAGGAATCGGGAGTGGGGGGTGGGCTGGGCAGAAGAGCAGTCAGCGAAGGGAGTCTACGATGTCGACACCACTCCATAGCTGTTTAACATCGAAAGGCAGGAAAGAGGGGAGCTTGAGAGTCATTTAGAATAAAGGGAGGATTTTCTTCCCATTTTTTTTTATAATGAGAGTCTTGAGCATGTTTACATAGGAAAAGTCAGCAAGAGAAATTGAAGATAGAAAATAAAAGAATTTAATCCTCAGCAGGGAGTCTGCTTAAGATTTCTCTCCCTCAGTCCTTCCCCCTGTTCATGTACTCTCTCTCTCTCTCCCAAATAAATAAATAAATCTTAAAAAGAAAAAGTAACTCTACAAGGACTCATGGGTTCCAAAGTTAAAACCACTCACTACTGGCCTCGTTTGTAAATTCCAACCATGCTTTCTATCACCCTAAAGCCACTGTGAACTAATCACAGCTCACGAAACCCCAGAAGTACTTCCCCTAACTTCCCCCATTAAGGCACGACTGAGATGCTGTCCAGGTGGTGCTCCCCCTTGCTCAGCGAGTTTATGAAACCCAGATTTGTGTGATCCACGGAGTTCCCTGGTGATCTCTGTGGGGGACTGCAATGTTAAGAAAACTCAAGATTCCCCCCCAAAAATTTTAAAAATGAAAAGAAAACTCAGGATTCCCAGCGGAGAGGGGAGGTGCCCAACTAAGGTGCAGAGAGCACAAGAGTCTGGATCTCAGGGCTCTAAGCCGTGCTGAAGTCTGAAGTGCTTTGCACCGTTTGAAACTGCTCTGCCCCCTCCACAGCTAGGAGACGGTGGGAGGAATTAAAGTGCAAGGTGACAGCAGGCTGAGCAGGGGATGGAGGCGTGAAGATAGAGAAAAAGGGACATTTTGAGACATACTTAGGAAATGTCATTGATTGGCCCAAGTGGAAAGAGGTGACACTCAGGCTGCCATATGGGAGCTTGGGAAACTGGAAGACATCCTTTGGTAAGATGGGTAACATCGAGCGATGCTTCGTGAGGAAGGTGATAGAGACCAGAGATGCCTGACCATCACCCACGAAGGAACGAGCAGTGAGCAGTGGCTGATGTAGTACAGAGGGGGGAGAATGGGGATGGGGTCTCGGTTGGGGGTGCCTGACTCCATCTGAACCGAGATGGAAGTGATGGTTACACAGCATCCTGCGTGTACACGTTGCTGAATTGTCCCCTTTGGGATGGTTGATTTCATGTCATGCGAATTTCACCTCACTAGACAGAGAGGGAGGCTTGCAGACACACGAACTCAACTCCCCGTGAGATCCCAGTTCAAACAAACCAACTGTGAAAAGAAATATTGAGGAACAAGGGAGGGAAACAATGACTTGATATTAAGGAATTATGGTTTTTTTTAAGATTTTATTTATTTGATAGAGAGAAACAGCGAGAGAGGGAACACAAGCAGGGGGAGTGAGAGAGGGAGAAGCAGGCCCCCCGTGGAGCAGGGAGCCCGATGCGGGGCTCGATCCCAGGACCCAGAGATCACGACCTGAGCCGAAGGCAGACGCCTAACGACTGAGCCACCCAGGCACCCCAGGAATTATGTTTTTTTAAAGGTCTGATATACTGCTGTGGCTATAATTTTTTTAAATTCTTACAGGTAAAAGGAAATGATGGGTAGGATTTGCTCAAAACAACCTGAGGGAGAAAAGGGACTGGAAGGAATGGAAAAAACGGCCCTGGCCTCACATTAATAATAATTGAAGCTGGTGGAGGTAGGTGAGGTTCATTATGCCATTCTCTCTGTTTTGTATTTATTTGAATTCTTCCATAACAAAGATTTGAAACAAAAAAATCCTTGAGGGCAGGATCAAATCTTATTCTCCAGTATTCAGTGCATCCTCAGCATGCAGTGGGTACTCCATAGTGAATGGATGGATGGATGGATGGATGAATACAATGAATCTCATGCCCATGGAAACCCTGTCTCTGCACTCAGTATGCAGGCCACCTTTGTACCATCCCTGCCACCAAGCCAGCTCAGGAAGGACAAGGCATTTGAATTGCAAAAGTTTTGCAAATACGCTTTCTGCTGAGTACACATTAACTTTTCTGTTTATGCTGCATGAAAGCGGAAAGTTCTATTGGCTTTCCTGAAGAACTGGGCATTACAATTTAAAGAACACTATCGCTGAAGTGCCTAAGGAATCACAGCATTTTAAAGTTTTGTAGTGCAAGCTCCCTGCAAGCGAGAGCTATGACTCGGGCATCTGCGTTCCCGGGCACAGTGCCTGGCAGGAAGCAGGTGTCCTCTGGTGGAGGAATGAAGCCCGGAGAGGGTGGAGTATGGTTCCAATTAGGTCAGCCCTTTACCAGTTTTAGAGACTGTGCCCCTGCATCACTCGATTTGATCTTCATGACCTCATCTTGAGCGGTGAGGAGCGTGAAGGAGGAAGCTGACACTCAGGAGAGTGCGGTGGTGGAATCGAGCCTCACTCCCAGGACACCGGCCCCAAGCACAAAGCATCGCACCTGCTCCATTACTCCTTCTTCTCTGTGCATGAATTTCCACACAACCTGAACTTAGGGCTGGGTTGTTTTCCTTATTATTGGTTGTGCTGAGAGTGGACATGGGGCCAAGGGCAGCGTCGGTAGACTCTGTGTTAATCCCAGAGGCCCAACCTGTCACCGTCCTCCCGCAGGGACAGACTTCTGTGTCCAGGGCCATGCAGACCTGCTGAATCTCCCCAGCGCCTTGGAAAGCACTCGATTCTAGGTGAGTGTGGGGCTGCGGGTGGGGCTGGAGTCCTGCCACCGCCCCCCACCTCCCGCACCCCCAGCCAGCTTGGTGGACCTGCCACAGGTGGTCTCATCACGACACACGCACACATGCGCCCTCATGCTCCAAGAGCTGCACAGGTAGGCAGCTGTCTGGAGTGGTGTTGGCTCGCCCTGCCTCCACGACCTCGAATACACTCTTCCCTCTGCTGAAACTTCTTTCCACACTCCTTCCCGATCCATGTTCCAGTCTCAGCTCGGGAACCGCCTACTCCGGGAAGCCCTCCAGGAACGCCCCGCCTTCTGTGCCTCCTGTAGGCTCCCCATTCACCCTGCGTAGGCCACCTCTGACGGAGCTGTAATCAGCTCTCTGCATTTCCATCTTAGGCAATCATTGGCAAGCCTCTTCCAGGTAGTCCCTCGTGTCCTGGCTGCCAAATACTTGTTGAATGAGGGAGTGAACAAACAAGCTTCTCTCTGGGTCTCATTTTTCCTGTCTGCACAATGCTCAGATTGGATCATGGTGTCCTGGCAGCTCGAAAGCTCTTTGGTTTGGAGGACTTGGCCATGACACACATAGTGCTCTTGTGAATTCTGTGAGTCTTTTCCCAGAGGACCTGAGCCCCCTAGGGAGCAGCTGTGTCTCATCCATCTTGCATCCCCAGCTTGTAGCACAAGTCCTGACACAGACTTCTGGTCCCTGTTTGTGCAGCCAATGAATGAATGAACACATGAATGAATGTTCAGTATAGGAAGGGAATGAAAGTTTTACAAACTTTCCAGCAAAACCGGGATAGTCATCAAAGCAGATTACCAGGCAAATAGACAAATGGAGACGTGTCTGTTCTCTGCTAATAAATGATAAGGAACAAACCTCTACAGATGAAGCTTTCTCCGGGGCTGTTTCAGTTGCTTCTTCCTTTTTCAGAGAGAACTCAAGTTTAAAAAGGTTCAGGATTGCCCAAGGACATGGGAAATCAGAGGCAGGACAGAGTGGTGTGATGATGATCAATTCTATCATAATTAACCCAAACCCAGGGGGCCCAAGCGCAGTTGTGGCAGGGGGAGCTTGGGATGGTCTGATGTTGGGGGTGGAGCCCCAAAGGATGGTGCTTGGGCTGGCGGGGGGAAGTGCTGAAACCCTGGAATGGAACTTTTTTTTTTTATTAGAGAGAGAGAGCAGTGGGGGAGGGGCACAGAAAAAGGGAGAGAGAAGCCCAAGCAGTCTCCGTGCTCAGCGTGGAGCTCAATGCGGGACTCGATCCCAGGACCCCAAGATCATGACCTGAGCTGAAATCAAGAGTAGGATGCTTAACCAACTGAACCACCCAGGCATCCCTAGAATGCTTAACCTACTGAGCCACCCTTTTAAAAGGATCACAGCGGCTTCCTCAGAGAAGTAAGAGTCAGCTCACAACCCTTACTAAAAGAGATTCTAGTCTTCACCGAGATCTCAGTCGGAATCACTAGAAGAGAGGCCTCAAGTCTGCCATCCTCCTCATAGCTTCTGGGAAGCCTCCCCCGCTGACTTAGATCTAGGAGGCCCTGCATAAGTGTCTTCCCACTGAATCCTTGATGTCTCTGCTTGAATACCCCCAGTGATGGGGAACTCATCACCTGTCCCACTTTAATACTACTTGTTGAGCTTTTTTCAAAGGATCTTTCCAGTTTCAGTGTGCATAAGAACTTCCTGGCAAGTTTGTTTAAATGCAGGTATTTGATTCTGATTTAAGTCAGGGACCTAAGAGCCTGCATTTGAAGAAGCTCGCCTCTTTCCCCATACAGGAGATTCTGCATCAGGAGGGCCGTGATCTCCACTTTGAGTAGCCCTGTAAGCAACCACTGAATTAAGGAGCACCATTCTCTTCCTCTGGCAGGTCCCAGGAGGCAGGGATTCGAACAGGAAGGATCCCAAGACAGGGAGGTCCCTTATTTTCTCCAAAAGAGCCAATAGGGTCAGATGCCTCATTCCTCCATCACGCTCCTTCATTCAGCAGATGAATTCAGACACTGGTACAGTGTTTTGTGGGTCTTGAGTGGTCTTCCCACTCATGATCTCATTGTATCTTCTCATCTGAAGGAGGCAGACAAGGCTAAGATGAACATTCCCATTTTACAGGTAAGACAGATTTTTTTAAGAAGAAAAGTTATTTTCCTGATCCAATAAGGCATTACTCAAATACACATCTCATCCCTCCTCCCCAAGGGGAGCCACCAGAGAGCTTTCTAAAACGCATGCTATCCTCAATTTAACCTCTGTGCTGGGCTCCCTCGGCCTCCTCCAGTGTTAGGGCCTGGAGCTCCGGCCAAGCAATGTGCCATCCAGATCTGCAGCAAAGCGAGGACCAGAAACTGGCCTCCAGACTCCTGGTCCAGTGCTCCTTTTTGGGCCCCATCCTGATACTGTGAGGGAAGCCAGGGACACTGCCCTGGAAGGGTGCCAATGCCCTGGGGGTGACAGTGCCCCGGGGGGTGGTGGATAGTGTCCTGGGAATGGCAATGTCCTGGGGGTGGGGAAGAGTGCCCTGGGGGGGAGTGATGATGCACTGAGGGGTCTGCAGGGTACCTGAGCCAGAAGACAGGAACTGCCCCCCGGGACTCTGCCCCCGAGCACACCGTCCCACCTGATCCGTGTTTGGGGCAGCATGGCGTCCTCCAGCTGGCCCTGGTGGCCCCGGCCGGGGAAGACGGAGAGGGTGGTGACATTGCCAGCATGGTCCCTCACGGTGCACCACAGCTCGGGGCTGCGGGAGAAGGTGGCGGGCCTTCTGCTTCATCGTGGGGACCTGCACGGCTCTGTGCTCAGCCACAAAGAAGTCCTTTGGTCTCGAGGCATGTGGGTCAAAGGGCTGCACCCACCCGGCTGAGGGGAAGAGAAACGCCGATGTCACTCTGGGAAAGAACCAAGAATGGGCTCGGGGGTCATCTTCTGGTCCCCCTCTGGGGGAGGGAGTCCACACTCTGGACACCACACCCAGCTTCAGAGCTCACTCCTGGCCCGTCCTTTAATACCCGTGTCACTCTGGGGGTGCTGAGCCCGCGGTGGTCCTGAGCGTCTGTGTCCTTGCCTGTAACATGGAGATAAATACTCTCACGACAGCATCCGAGTAGTTCGATAGCATAATACTATTGTTGATACACTGCTGCTCTCTCTGGTCTCCTCGACCTCTCTCAGAGGTGGTTAATTCGTTTTTAAAAGATTTTATTTATTTATCAGAGGGAGAGAGAGAGAGAGCACACGCAGAAGGAGGGGCAGGCAGAGGGAGAAGCAGGCCCCTCGCTGAGCAGGGAGCCCGATGCGGGAGCTCGATCCCAGGACCCCGGGATCATGACCTGAGCTGAAGGCAGATGCTTAACCAACTGAGCCACCCCGGTGTCCCAGAGGTGGTTAATTTTTAAGAACAAAGACATCACTGTGGTACCAGGCTGCTCGGAATGTAGGTGTAGCTCTGAAGACTGGCTTTGAGATGTAGATGACCGACTTCCCACGCTTCCTCAGTGTTCTCATCTCTCAAGTGGACATAAGATCGACCTTGCTGGGTTGCGAAGAGAATTCAACACAAATGAAATGCGCACCGTGCCTGGCACATACTTAGGGACCTGATACTGTGTGTGTGTGTGTGTGTGTGTGTAAACACGCTTACTATAACAGATGATAAATACGCACGCACACCACCAGGCTACTGGGGATTCTGCTTCTTCATCTGAAGTGAAATGAGACGTACTCTTGAAGTGGTGCTGATGGTGGGTATCCTCGTACAAGCTTCACGCAGCCATGAAAGTAACCACCTGCTCGTGTGCCCAGAGCTTCTGTTGAGGAATCAGGTGCAATGAGATCCTGTGTACACCCTGGTTCTTCTGCACGGTTTCATGGGAACCGGGAATGTGGCGTGAGGGTAGCAAGGGGGATCAACGCTATGGCATGGAGTGAATGCCTACTATGGACTATATTTTATCTAATTTTAAATTAATTCCCACAACCCAACAGGATAAGTGCTACGTGGAAGCTTATCAAACTGATTATATTTGGCCTTTTTCTTTCCTACCTACTAGAAAGGGCAACTTCACATGGTTCCATTTAATATTATTTCTCTCTTTTCATAGCTGGGGCTCAGAGTTGACGAGATGCACTGCGCTCGGGCAGCTCAGAAGCAACAGAGCTGGGATTTGGAGTGTTCTACTTTAAAGCCTGCGCACTTCCCAGTCTCATCCATTTGGCTAGATCGGTGATTCTCAGGCTTAATCGTGGGCGCAAATCCCCTGAGCATCTTGTTAAAAGGTAGATTTTGATTCGGTAGGTCTGGGCTAGGGGCTGAGATCCGGCCTTCCTCAGCAGGTCCCTGCGTTGCTGAGGCTGCTGCTCGTCAGGTGAGCACACCTGTGGTAGCAGGTGCCCGATGTTCCCGCCCCCGTGACGCAGGAGGGGCCAAGTCGGTGTGGTCGGCAGGGCAGAGGAGTGGCGCTGGCCCCTCCTTGTATATTTCGGGCTGAGCACCATTTTGGAAATACTTTTTTGAAGTCTGCAGACAAAGCTTGCTTTAGGGTCACCAAGTAATGAGCATATTGGGGGAAGATAAGGGTCCTAAATAAAGGCATGTTGCCCGTTCTAATCGTAAAACGGGGTTTGTAACTGTCCGTGGGTTATGCTCGGTGCCAGTCCCTGTAGCTGGGATGTTGGCTGTCAGCTGGCTAAGGTCCCTGGGTCTCCAACTGCACAGAAGAAGGGAGCCACGCAGACACACTTGGGGTCGGACACCCTCGAGACCAGATCCTGTCCCTGGCTCTCACTAGCTGCCCAGCAGAAGCAGGAAGAGGGCGGATGGCAGGTGCAAAGAGCCCACGGAGTTCTGGCCTGGGACCGTGATGTGTAACCCCATGTCAGCCGCATTTTGCATTTTGCATTTACGGCCAGAGATAAAAGTGACTGAATTTTTTTCTTCTTCTCCAGTGAGAACCAATGAGTCCATAAACTTAGCCTTCTCAGAGAGGGGGGTCCCAAATCACTGAGGGTAGCCCCTAAAAAAGAGGGGTGAGCAGCCCCAAAGTACTGGAAAACAGGTTTCTTGAGGATTGACATGGGTGTCCCAAACTCAAATGCTTCAGGGCCAGGTGGGCAGTAGGCAGGGATTAAGGAAAAACAAGAGCACTGTGAGTTCAGTAGCAGAAATCAGCTGACCTTGGCGTCGGGAACGGGGTACACTGGAGAACAGAGCCTCATTGAAAGGCGGCTCCCAGAGGTGGGCTGTCTGCAGTAGTGGCTTAGATGAGATAAAATTTAAATTTTGACCAGGGCGCCTGGGTGTCCAACTCTTGGTTTCGGCTCGGGCCGTGATCTCAGGGGGATGTGGGTTGGAGCCCCGAGTTGGGCAGCACGCTCAGCGGGGAATCTGCTTGAGGATTCTCTCCCTCTGCCCCTCCCCCGCTCTCTCTCGCTCTCTCTTTCAAATAAATAAAAAAATCTTTTTAAAAAAATTCAAATTTTGACATCATTTAAGAATGTGAGCAGACATAGTAGCCCTGCTCCACCCAGCCTTCTTCTAAATGGTGCATCTGCCATCTCTAGGGTGTTGTCCTCACCTGGATGCCTGAAGACCACCCATCAATGCCTTCATCTTCTGCTCAACAGGAAGGAGGCACATTCTTCCTTCAGAGGTACAGCCAGTGGGTTACACCCCTCTCTTCAGCTCACCTCCTGTTGGCCAGACCCTAGACACATGGTCCGCCTAGCTGCAAGAGAGGCAGAGAATGTGGCTTCCATCTTGGGTAACCATGTGACGGCCAGAAATGGGGGGTTCTCAGAAGAAGGGATGATTGGCTACTGTCCCCCCCACCCCAGCCTCTGCCAAAGTTCCTGCCGGCCTCCATTGGATACTGCCTTGCAGAAAGGTGGCCCTGGGCTGCTGGCTTTTCAAATTTCAAGAGAAACCAAAGAGCTAGGTTTTTAGGTGAAAATATTTCCGCTTTTGAATGTTGACTACTAGTTCAATTTTTTAAAATACTGAGCAGGCCAACAGTGCATAGGGTAAATGAAGTAGGCAGCTGGGCAGAGTGGAAAGCCATCTACGGGATCCCCAAGACTGGCCTCAGGATAAGGGTCTGGCCTCCGGAGCTTGGGTTAAAGCCCAGCCCTGGGCTGTGGCCTGCATTGAAACCTCCAGGCAACCACAGGACTGTCCCCAGAGAGAAAAGGTGTCAGCTACAAAGCAACTTCAGTCACAGGACTGCAGTTCAGAAATGTTGGAGCAGATTTTACAAAAGATATTCAAGATGAGTCCTTTAGACTCTTTCTTCCAATCAATCCAATTTGTGTGAAAATCACTATTATACCAAGATAATTCGTGATTTTGTTGAATGAAGACAAAAGCAATAAATGTTATGGAAAATATAGGAAGATTGGTGGATTATCTATGTCTTTCCTCTTTTTTATTTTTTTAAAGATTTTATTTATTCATTTGACAGAGAGTGAGCGAGAGCGAGAGAGTGCACAAGCAGGGGAAGCAGCAGAAGGTGAGGGAGAAGCGGACTCCCCCACTGAGCAGGGAGCCCGATGTGGGGCTCGATCCCAGGACCCTGAGATCGTGACCTGAGCCGAAGGTAGACGCTTAATGTACTGAGCCACCCAGGTGCCTCTATCTGTGTCTTTCCTTATTTCCATCCAAACATTATTGGCCCATCAACAGGCACCCAGACATGAACAATCATAATTAAATTCAATCACCTTTGATATTTTGCTGATTTGCAGTCGCACGAAACTGAATCTGTGTACAGGATTTTTGATTCTATTGTTTTGAAGGTATCATTTTTCCATTTCATTCAGCAGCTGTTTCGGCTTGCTTGAGAGCTCGTCGGGCTCCAGATATGCATGGAAACTGACTGTCTTTTGTACTTTGCCCTGGCTGAGAGGTGACCAGGGGCTCCCACCTGTCCCCTCTGGACAGGGGTACGGTATGGGAGGTGTGACGTCAGGAAGAAGGTGTGGACAAAGCCGGGACTCCTTGGGCCAGACAGAGGCCTCAGCCTAGAGCCAGGAGGGGTTCCAGGGCAGAGCAGGACACTCCCAGCTGAATGGTTCACCCATCATTCATTCCACAAGCATCCATTGAGCACCCACTGCATGCCAAGCACAGGGCACACATTTCCCTGGTCAGAGGCAGGAGCCCACCCTGCAGGACACCCTGTGGAGAACACGGGGTCTTTGGCGCCAGAAGTCCCAGCGAGGAGGGGCCCTGGCGTCAGCACCCACTGCTCCGAAGGCCACGGGGAAGGGCCAGAGTTCCTTGAGCAGAGAGGCTGGGCATATGATGAGGCATGCTGTGGGGTGGGGCTGCTTTTCTGGTTTAGAAGGGAGGAAATTACCAGGGCAAGTCAACCCAGCATGGAGTGCTGGGAGGGATGACCAGAATCTGGGGCAACCCACCTTGACCCCAACCCCGGGGGCAGTTCAGCCTTCCAGAGAAGCATGACCGGGAAGAAAACTCAGTGTCTGCCCAACAGCTCTGCCCAAGCACCCCTGTCCTGTGGACAGGGTTAGGCTACACCCGGATGTCCACCATCCCTAAGGGGAGGGGAGGGCAAGCAGGGATTCTCCCCCAGCACTTTTGGGGGGAGCGCAGCCCCTGCTGACAGCTGGGTTTGAGACTTCTGGAATACAGAACTGTGAGAGAAGACATTTCTTTTGTTTGTGGTCGTCAGTTCCGGCAGCCCTATGGAAGCAGGGCATGACGGGGGTTGGCAGTGTGTGATGGGTTCTGTTGGCGGCACGCCAGAGTGGGGACTGCTTGCCGAGGGAGGCCCCTTCGGGGGTCCAGACGCAGCAGGGGTAACTCGAATCCCCACCTCTGGAGTCAGCGTTGCTGTGTCCCTTGCGTTCCCCAGATGAATGAGATCTGTTCTGGGCCCTGTCCTTTGGGGTTGTCAGAGAGTCGGCTTGGGCCATCTGGGGCTCTTCCCCAAGCCCCGCCCGGCTCAGAGGCCCTGCTAAGGTCCCGGGAGACCTTAGGTCACAGCTCCCGGCTTCAGGCCATTTCCACTTACCCCTGAGTGGCCCCTTCCAAGGCTTTGAGAGCCCCTGGCCTCTGCAAGGGAGTAGAGTTGGTGTCCTGCTCAATGCCCCCACCTCTCCTTCTCGGGTTTAAGGAAAGTGATCTGGCCAAGCCCCTGTCCCCCATCCACACCCCTAGGGAAGATCTGATCCAAGGCCCCAGCGTGAGCTCAGAGGTCCACCCTACCAAAGCCAGGAGGCGCCCTCTGGCCATCTGGACACGTGGCTCTTGGTCCTGTGATTCCTGCAACAAGAAAGCTCACTGAAGGGCGCCTGGGTGGCTCAGTTGGTTAAGCGACTGCCTTCGGCTCAGGTCATGATCCTGGAGTCCCAGGATCGAGTCCCATATCGGGCTCCCTGCTCAGCAGGGAGTCTGCTTCTCCCTCTGCCCCTCCCCCTCTCATGCTCTCTCTCTCTCATTCTCTCTCTCAAATAAATAAATAAAATCTTTAAAAAAAAAAAAAAAAGAAAGCTCACTGAAGCTTGTTGGCCTTCTGGAACAAGCAAGCACACCAGCGGCATAGACCACATTGGGGTTGACCATCCGCCGTGCACAGGGCAGCCTAACGCAAACCCTGCGCTCGAGGAGCTCACGGGGGAGCTGGGCACCCATGGGCAGAATGTGAGTGATCTCAGCTGTGATGCAGGGTACATCCCTGACGGGGAGGATGGGGAAGCAGGGTGGCCCTGCCAGGACGCCCTAGGTGGCATCCGGGGGCCGGCCACTAGCTGTGGCACCGTGAGCAAGTACAAGTGTAAAATGGAGGCTGGAATGACCTTGGTCGCCTGCAGGCAGGGTTTCGGAAGGTGACATACGTTCATTCAGTCCTCACCGCGACCCTATGAGGGAGGGCTTCTCGCCTTTGACAGTGGGGAAAACTCAGGGACACAGAGGCTCGAGTAACTTCCCCCTCCAAGCTCCCAAATGGAAACAGTGTCTGCTCCAAATCCCTCGTGCCCTCCACACCTGTCCTGAGCCCTGACCCCTCGGCTGTAGCGTCCACCTGTCACGCCTACAGCAGAAGGGACCACGTCTGAGCCATTTCTGGATCCTCCAGACGTTGAGGTGGTGCCTGAGCCAGGGTGGGCAGTCGGGGGGGACCCTGACTGGCTGGAGTCCCCAGCAGACCTGGGCTGTCCCCACGCGAGGAGCAGAGGAGAGAGAGATGAAGGTCGTGGAGAGAGGTGGTGACACAGAGCACCCTCTGTCTTACACATGCACACACGTGCGCACGTAGAGGGCAGGCAGAACCCCAGAGACAGAGGCAGGGAAGGGCAACAGGGAGACAGGAGAGAAAATTTCACACACTCCCAAAGCAGAGCAGAAGAAATTGTTTCCAGAGGCACTTTTGAGCTGCCCCCCCCGCCCGGCCCCTACAGCCCCGTCACTTAGCAGGTCTAGAGGTCCCCCTGCAGCTGCCAGGATTGGGAGGAGGGGGGTGGGCAGGGGCGGTCGGGGCCTGCTGGAGAAAATCTCCCCAAACCAGGCTTGGCATCTGGGCCTCTGATTGCCCTGAGCCTGGGGGAGGGGTGGCAGAGAAAAGTGGTCCAATATGGTTGGTGCACATGCATACCCCAGATGCCCATCTGCTCATTACAAGAGGCCGGGTGGGTAACCCGAGAGCCCCAAAGGCGTGGCCCTTAAATCCAGGCCCTCCCGAAGCAAGGGGGGCTCTGTCTGCTGGATCTGGGGTTGGCAAAACTAAAACACAAAAAGCTTACATGCGGCTCTAAAGGAAAAACAGTGAGAAGTGAAGAGATCCAGCTGAATTCCTCCCTTTTTTTTTTTTTTATTATAGTGAGAATACTTAACATGAGATCTACCCTTCTAACAAATTAAGTGTACATGCAGTACCATTAGTTATAGAGATAATATTGTACAGTAGGACTCTAGGACTCTTTCATCTTACGTAACAACAATTTATATCCATTAAATAGCAGCTCCCCATGCCCTCCTCCCCCAGCCCCTGGCAACCACCCTTCCACTCTTCGCTTCTACGAGTTTGACTATTTTCAATACCTCACGTCAGTGGAATCAGACAGAATTCACCCTCCTGTGCCTGGTTTATTTCACTCGGCATAACGTCCTCCAGGTTCATCCATGTTGTGACATATTATAGAATTTCCTTCTTTTTTAAGGCCGAATAATATTCCATTTATGTATACAGTGAAAAGGAAACCTACAGAAGGGGAGGAAATATTTGCAAACCATTTATCTGATAAGGGGTTAATATCTAAAATACGTAAGGCATTCCTATAACTCAACAGCAAAAAACGTAAATGACCCCTATTAAAGAATGGACAGAAGACTTGACTGGACATTCAAGAAGATATTCAAGACCTACAAACGGCCAACAGGCCTATGAGAAGGTTCTTAGTGCCACTAATCATTGGGGAAATGCACATCAAAACCACAGTAGGATATCACTGCAGACTCGTAAGGATGGCCATTATCAAAAAACAAAAACATAAGCATTGGTAAGGATGTGGGCAGATCAGAACCCTCATCCACTGCTGATGGGGCTGTGAAACAGTGCAGCCACATGGAAAACAGTATGGAGGTTCCTCGAAAAATTAAAAATAGATCTATCCTATGATCCAGCAATCCTTCTTCTGGGTATACCTCCGCAGGAATTGAAGTCAGGATCTCGAAGGGATGTCTGCACTCCCATGTGCACTGTGGGATTATTCACAATAGCTGAGAGGTAAAAATAATCTAAATGTCCACCAACGGATGAACGAGTAACAAATTCCTCTCGTTCTTTTCCTTTTGTTGTTCAGCATCTAATGTTAGAGCATTTATCCCTGTGCTTTTCAATTACGGTGTTTCCCCATGGGGAGCACGCCAGGGGATGATGGGGCAGAGGGGGCCAGCGGGTGGCTTGCGCTGACCCCAGCCTGCCCCAAGCTGGGGGTTCTGCTCCCTGCTCTTGAAGTAAGGTTTCAACTGAAACTGCTAAAAATATTCCAAATGTAGACAATTCTTAATGACCATATTCTGTAACTTACTATTTCTCCAGGGTGGGGAAAGTGGCTGGCACTGTCCCAAGGCCTCACGGCAAGGGTAAGAGGCTAACCTGGGGTGCAAGAGCCTCTGAGTCAGGTAGGCCTGGGTTCTCTCCTGAATTCTGGCCTTTTTTGTTGCATAACCTCAGGCAAGCTGTGGAACTCGCTTCCCGTGTCATGGGGATAACACAGTGCCTCTATCCTGGGGCTGTTGACAGGGTAAACCAAGTTTGAACCCAAAAGCACTTAGGAGCCTATGGGCCTGGCATCCTCGGGAGGCAGAGCTCCCATTCCCTGGGCTGGGGACCCAGGAGATCTACTACTGGTTCTCAGCTTGACCACGGACACCTCACCGCCTCTCACTCCCCATCCTTCATCTGGTCAACAGCAATGCTGGTCTAAAGTGGTGGTTCTCCACCTTGCTGCACGATAAAATCACCTGGGAAGTTTTGAAAGGTGATTTTGGCAGGTTGACTGCCCCCGCCCCCCCGCACCCAGGCCTCACTCCCTCCGTTTCCAAGCTCACTGCTCTGAAATGGGCCTAGGCATCAGTGCTTCCAAAAGTTCCTCAGTGACTCTCATGGGCGAGCAGAGGCGAGAACCGTTGTTCTAGCTAATATGAATCCCCGCGTCCAGTGCTTAAACTTTCTGGCTGGACTCAGCTTGATTCTGAAAATACCATCTGATAAAGCACCTAGCGGGTTTCAGGCACTGTGTTAGGTGTCTGGCCCAGAGATGCTCTCCTGCATTTCATCTGCCTGGGAGATGCCTGATGTGGCTGAAGCTGGGAGTCGCGAAGTAAGATGCTTTCCTTTCTTTGATATTAACCTGCCTCCATCTTGCCGACTTTTCAAATTAACTTTGTAAATAACAACCCTATAGCTCAGGCTCATTGTCCTATGATCTACATAGGTTAAACATGGGGGGAGAAACAGGTCTGTGAGCAACACTAACTCACGCTTATGTTAACATGGGGTCCTGACTATCCCACCTTATCTTTGTTTCCAATGTAATAATTATAAAAGGGGCTGGAGGGACCAATACTTTTCACACATGCAAATAAGGAGAAAGAAAGGGAGAAGGAGAAGGATGGGGAGAGGGAGAAGAAGGAAAAAGAAGGAAGGGCTCCTGTTCTTACAATAGCAACATAATGACAAAATAGTCGGGAATAAGCCGAGAAGTGTGTTAGCACTAGATGAGGGAAAATCTTAAACGCTGCTAGGAACATAAAGAAGAGTCAAACAAAAGGAAAGACACATCACAGCCTTGGGCAGGAAGGCCCCGCATCATAAAAATGCCAGTTCTTCCCAAGTTAAAACATAAATTTAATGGGAACTCAGTAAAAACACCAATAGGATCTGGTCACTAAACAAGATGATTCTAAAATTCGTATGAAAAGATAAACCAGCAAGAATAGTAAAATTCTCAAAAAATAGAGAATATTGAGGGAGGACTAGCCCTACCAGATGCTAAAATACCTTATAAAACTCCTAATTATAGGGCGCCTGGGTGGCTCAGTTGGTTAAGCGACTGCCTTCGGCTCAGGTCATGATCCTGGAGTCCCGGGATCGAGTCCCGCATCGGGCTCCCTGCTCGGCAGGGAGTCTGCTTCTCCCTCTGACCCTCCCCCCTCTCATGTGCTCTCTCTCATTCTCTCTCTCTCAAATAAATAAATAAAATCTTTAAAAAAAACCTCCTAATTATAAATTATAAAATAATAATTTAATAATTACAAAACATATCATTAAAACCGTATGGTGCATGAATAGGCAGACTCATCATTGGAACAGAATAGAAAATCTGTGATAGTCCAAAATACGTAATAGAATTTAGATCACAATAAAGAAGGCATTTCAGATCACTAGAGAAAAGGTGGATTAGTCATTGAATTGAGCTGAGACAACAAAGTTGTCATCTGGAAATAAAAAGTTGTGTCCATGATCCTTGTAGTAATCATTGAATCTGTTCACAAATATTCCAGTTCTCTTCTCCTTCTGACCATGTGATTCACTTTGATGAAATGTGAGCATGAATGTGTTTCTTTCAAGAGGAAGCCTTTAAGAGCCAAGTTTTGGTTCACATATCTCTATGTTCTTGCCACGGTGACCAACGATGTTCTCTGTCTACCTGGGTCCTAGAGCCCAGAGCTAATATAGAACGGATGTGTAACACGAATAAGGAATGAGCATTGCCTCATACATTATCTTATCCTGTTGCATCCACAACATACACTGGGATAAATTTCATAGACATTTAAGATTTAAATGTAAAGTATGAAGCCCTTAAAGTGCAAGAAGAAATCATGAGAAAGCTTAATACCTTAGAGTGGGGAATGCCTTTCTAACTAAGATTTAAGAGCCCAAAAACGTTTTTTAGAAGATTATTAAGTTTAAATACATACAAAGAATAGAATTGCTGCATGACAAAAACCACCAAAAGCAGAGTTAAAATACAAAGGAAAAACTGGAGGAAATACTTATAACTCATATCATGGAAAGAGGACTAATTTCACATATATATAAAGAGTTCTTATAAGTCAATAAGAGAAAAGACTAGAGACGCCTGGGTGGCTCAGTCGGTTAAGCGTCTGCCTTCGGCTCAAGTCATGATCCCAGGGTCCTGGGATCAAGTCCCATATTGGGCTCCTTGCTCAGTGGGAGACTGCTTCTCGCTCTGCCTGCAGCTCCCCCTGCTTGTGCTCACACTCTCTCTCGCTCTAACAAATAAAATCTTAAAAAAGAAAAAGAAAAAAAGACTAGTGACCCAATGTAAAAATTGACCAGAAGTAATCATCGATTGTTCTTTTTTTTTTTTAAGATTTTATTTATTTATTCATGAGAGAGAGAGAGGCAGAGGGAGAAGCAGGCTCCCAAGGAGCAGGGAGCCCGATGTGGGACTTGATCCCAGGACCCTGGGATCATGACCTGAGCCGAAGGCAGATGCTTAACCATCTGAGCCACTCAGGTGCCCAATAATCGATTGTTCCTAATAAAGCAAATTAACTTGGCTCTTAAACTTATAAAAATATTAGTCAGATTAAGAAAAATGCAAATTAAGACTGTTGAATCTCAGATCTGTACCTCTGAAACAAAAAATGCAATATATATTAAGAAAAAAAAAAAGAAGAAGATAGCAGGAGGGTAAGAATGAAGGGGGGGAAATCGGAGGGGGAGACAAACCATGAGAGACGATGGACTCTGAAAAACAAACTGAGGGTTCTAGAGGGGAGGGTGGTGGGAGGATGTGTTAACCTGGTGATGGGTATTGAGGAGGGCACGTTCTGCATGGAGCACTGGGTGTTATGCACAAACAATGAATCATGGAACACTACATCTAAAACTAATGATGTAATGTATGGGGATTAACATAACAATAAAAAATTAAAAAAAAAGAAAAATGCAAATTAAAACTACAAATGAGAAGCTCCGTTTCACCTGTCAGATTTGGCAAAGATGAGAAAAGTTGATGCCATATTGATAAGAATGTGGGAAATAGGGACTCTCATAAAGTCCTAGAGCAAATATAAATTGAAACAATCTCTGTGGAGAGAAATCTGATAATCCCTCAAAATTTTAGGTACATATACTTTTTATTCCAGCAATTCTGTTTCTAGAAATTTATCCCACCAATATACTTACACAGGTGAGAGTTGATATATATAACAAAGTTATTCATTGCAGTATCATCCGAGGTTGCAAAAAAGAAAGAAAAAGGAAAGGAAGCAGTTTAAATACCCGTTGGTAAATGATAGTTTACATAAATGGCAGTTCATGCATATCATGGAATGTGATGCAGACAAAAAGAATGAGCAAACGTTTTGCGACTCTTTGTGAACCAATATGGAAAGATGAGCCAAACGTGTTGTAAAGTACATGTAAAGAGCAGAAAAGTGTGAATATCATGCTGCCATTTGCATGTGAATAAAATATTTCTGGACAAAAATGTTCAAGTTGCTTAAAACATGTTTGCTTCTGGGAAGGGCACCTTGATATCTGGGAGGGGTTTGGAGGAAGATTTTACCATTTTCCTCTAATTCCTTTTGAATTTTGAACAGTGTGAAAATTACCTATTCCAAACACCACTTAAAATATGGGGGTGAACAAAAAACTCTGAGTGTGACTAATTCTCTTGAGTTCGCCAGCACAGGACCACAATAAGGACCCATCAGACAATGAAATTAAGTGTTTATGTGTTTCTGAGTATTGGAAACAATTATGTAACCCTAGATGCTCTGAAATCTCATACCAAGAAGGTTCAAGGCAATTGACCATAATTTCCTGCTGCATTGAGTTTCGTATATTTCAGAATTGGAAGACATTTTTTCAGAGAAGCTAAGACCAAAATTTCTTTAAAAGGTCATCTCTAATTTCATTTCAGCGGAGAGATTTTTTTTTCTAAAGAGAGCCATCAAATTGCTCCAGAATGTCAATGTATTTTTCATCTTCTTATCTTAGACAGAGGTTCCCATGAAGATCACACTCATAGCTCTCTTCTCAGTAGAGAAGGCCATGAAAGGCTTTTTCCCCAATGGAGAATTTTCTATCCACCTAAACCACTAATTTCAAGTGAGAAATACCAACCTGAGATCACCTGGGGAAAGTGGGGATGCTACATCAGGCAGCTGAGTGCTTTCGTAGAGGCTGGGGAACAAAATTGGGCGTCCTACTCAGAGGTCCACCCCAACCCTACACTGCCCACTCTAAGCACTTCACGCATGGGGTCAGCCTGAGAACGAACTTCAGAATCAGGAAGACCCAGATCTGATTGCACCTTTCCTCGAGGGATTTATACAGAATCTCTCACATTCCAAAACCATCAATGGATTCCCATCCCAGTGGACAATGGAGGGTCGGGCACCATGACCATGACAATAAAGATTTTGACAATGAGCATCCCCAAAGCATCATTAGGACAGAGGAGCTGAGGATTGTCTACCATGTAATCAGCCCCAACCAAGCCTCCCTTCAGCTACCTAAAAGGGAGGGATAACCCACCCACACTCGTTCCCTGATAAGGATCGATAATGAATTTCTGGCCAGCTGGATGGGGAGGCAGAATCATATAAACATAAATTTTAAAAATAAAGAAATATAACACTTGTGCATCTGAGTTGGTGGTGTAAAACAAATACCTAATACATTTTTATCATCATTATTATTATGTTAATATTTTACAGGCGATGCTGCTCTTCTGGTGTCCCGAACATGTTGATTCACAGAACAATATGTGTTCACGCATGGAGCTCTCTCAGGCTCTGTCTCACCCCACAGCCTGAACCTACTTGTTCAGAGCCAGTGTCTCTGCCTACTACTCCATTGTCTGTTTAGATCCTTTGGGTCAATGCTCCTGTGGAAACCTGTGCTGGGTTATGGGTCCATTATTGCTCCCAGATGCTGTCCCTTACCTCCACCCTCTAATCCCATATGGGTTAGTTCCAATGATTCCCATATCTGTTAAGGGGTTTGTTGTTGTTGTTGTTTTTAAGATTTTATTTATTTATTTATTTATTTATTTATTTATTTATTTATTTATTATTCATTTGAGAGAGAATGTACACGCAAGTGAGGGAGGAGCAGAGGGAGAGGGAGAGAGAGACCCCCCTACATAGGCTCTGCCCTGTGCACGGAACCCGACACGGGGCTCGATCTCATGACCTGAGCTGAAACCAAGAGTCAGACGCTCAACCGACTGAGCCACCCAGGCGCCCCCCATGTCTGTTAGTTTTAAATCCCACAGGTGACAAGATTGTCCAGCAATGTCTTCTGATTTGCTCCCGCTGAGCACCAAGATCTCTGTGAAATGAATCATACAGGGTGGATTCAATCCACTTTGAGAAATTGTTTAACTTGGAATTTGAGGGCGCCTGGGTGGCTCAGATGGTTAAGCGTCTGCCTTCGGCTCAGGTCATGATCCCGGGGTCCTGGGATCGAGTCCCGCATTGGGCTCCCGGCTCTGCGGGAAGTCTGCTTCTCCCTCTGCCTCTCTCTCTCTCTCTCTCATGAATAAGTAAATAAAATCTTTAAAAAAAAAAAACAAAAAAACTTGGAATTTGATGGATATCAAAATAAAGTTCAGACCCTCTGTTTTGGAATAAGAACTACATTTGGTTAATTTACGCAAAAATATACACATCGAGGATCCTATCTGGGGACTTCTCATGGTGCTTGCAGCTGTCCCCCATCGGGGAAGGAGTGAGAGCCTTATCCAGGACGGCCAGAGGGCAGCCTCTGCTAGAGCTGATGTGCACCCCTTTTCTGCTACCCCTTGGGCCCCGTGCTACAGCTCTTCTGCCCTTTGTCTTCGCACTGTTGCCCTTGACCTTTTATACTAGGATGTCATCTTGATGGAAGCCCTTCTTACCAAGGGAGCCTCAAGGGCACTTGGAAACGCTGAAGTTCCTTTCAGCTAGAACGTTACTGGTGGCCCCATTTCCTCTCGTATGTCTCTTAAAATTCTGGCGGACTGCTGCAATTCAACCACTCAACAAAGAAATTACAGTGAGTACATTCTCTGCCTCTTTTTAAGCTCTGGGGATGGCTTTGCCTGTTGGCTGACTTCTCTGACTACATATCCGATTCGGTCGACATTCTCAACTTCTTCCTATCTTCTGGGCCATGGCTCAGAGGATTTTCATGAGTGCCAAGTGAGGTCACATAATTAGGGTGTCTTACCCAGTGCCTGGCACGTGGTGGACATCACAAACGAGAGCTCGTAGTATCATTGTCTCGTGTTTGGGCCACTCCTTTAAAATCCAGCACACAGGGGCGCCTGGGTGGCTCAGTCGGTTAAGCGACTGCCTTCGGCTCAGGTCGTGATCCTGGAGTCCCCGGATCGAGTCCCACATCGGGCTCCCTGCTTGGCGGGGAGTCTGCTTCTCCCTCGGACCCTCCCCCCTCTCATGTGCTCTCTTTCTCATTCTCTCTGTCTCAAATAAATAAATAAAATCTTTAAAAAAATAAAATAAAATAAAAAATAAAAAATAAAATAAAATAAAATCCAGCACACAATAGTCACCTCGGCAAATAGAGTTCAGTGATTTTTAGGAAAAGGCCCCCACCTTCTCATCACCATCTCCTTCTGTTCCCCTGAAGTAGATCAAAAATGTGAAACGGCTTCCAAAAACCAACGACGTGACATTTTAATCCCCCACAGTTACAGAAAACCACCTGCCATGTTGATACAACGCCTTCACGGGCACACAAGGTTCATTTTCAAACTCTTCTTTGATGCTGGGTCTTGATAGACGGCAAGCAGAGAAACTCACCAGGAAGTGGAAAAATCAATTTAAAAAATTGCAAACCCAAGGAAAAAACCATCGTGTGCTGATGGTAATTAGACCATCAGTGATGTTCTTTAACGCCGTAGAGAAGCAGCCAGACTCAGAAGTCCTCAGAGACTCAGAACCCTCTGCCCGAGAAGCCATACTCATGGAGCCCCCTTCTCAAGGTGTCTGCTTGGGCTCGCTCCTCCCTGCGCTCCTCCCCCCACTGCTAACTCTAAGACCTCCTCCTCCTCGTCTATCCTGGTTCCCTCACCACCACGGCACAGCTCCTCACCCAGGCCCAGGCCTTCGGGGGCCAACCCTGAGGCTGGCCAACATCCAAACAGCCAATGCCATTCATTCATGACTAGCAGAAATCAGTTCCTGAGTTCAAGCCGTGAAGACCCTGGGTCACAGGTGCGGGGGGCTCTAGATGCAGGCCATGCATTGTTTGCCGGGGGCTTGGCCCCCAAGGCCTGAGTGAATGTTATTTTGCCACCCTCAAATTAAGAAATTATAAAATGGCTCCGTAAAAATTACACCATATTGCATTGGAAATATAATACGTGACTTTTATTGGAAAGAATCAAATGTCATAATATTAGCTGCAACCCTGTGAAATTGATTTTTGTAGGTCAAAATGGTTGAATATTGGCAGTTTCAAATGATCCAATCCAATGGTGATGGGCTATATTCACTGGTTCTCATCATGTACCAGGCACTGTACTCTGTATTCCAACTCTTTGAGGGAGGGTTATTATCTTGGTTCTACAGATGAGGAGACAGAGTCTTAGGTGAAGTAACGTGTCCCGGGTCGGGCAGCTAGTAACGTGTTCTTATTGTGTTCAGGCGATGTGCTGTAAGTCTGCGCATCTGCCAACACTACACTTCTCATGATCTTTTATTCTACCCTCCAGGGGCCACCCATTCCCTTGGCTGCACCCCAGATTTGGTCATGATCGATAACTGGCCACCATTCAAGGATTATCTCAGCAACATGAGCATCTCGCCCTTGACCACTACCCTCTGTCTTTACAGCAGGCCCACTCCGAACCTTTTCCATTCTATTAGATTCTCCAGTCACTGACCTGAAATCTCCCCTGCTTCAGACTCTTCCATGTGTTCGTTTCCCTCCTTTCCCGGATGAGAGTCCACATCCAATTTTGACAACCACTCCCTTGCATTTAGTTTCAATTCCTTTTCCCCCTTCACCTTCCAAAATAGGGACCTGGCAGACCTCCAGACCTGCTGATCCCTGAATCACTTTACAGACAGGGAACTGATTCTGGGGATACCCAAGGCCCTTCGAAGATCTGACCAATACTGGAAGATTTAGCTGTGTTACCATGCTCCAAGATAGAATAGCTCAGACATTCTGGGGATACCGCCATACAAGTGCTGAAATCAAATCAGAAGTTTCTAGTATCTTACAGATAAGAGGGAAGAAGCAAGTAAAATATTCCTCTTGTTTAAGTTTGGAAAATATCAAACACATAGAACAATTAAAAGAATAACACAATTTAGAACCATATATCTTTCTCCTAGATTTATCAGTCATGAACATTTTGCTACAGATGATCTCTCTGTCTCTCTTGTTCTCTCTCTCTCTACACACACACATATATACACACACACACACGAGTGCATGAAAGGACATTCAGAGTTGGGTGCTCAGTGTAAGTGTAAACAGTCTCTCTCATGACCACGTTCAGGCCAGGAAAATGGAAACGCATTTCCAGGTCTCTCTCGTCATGTCATCAGAACAAAAGATAAGTGTGTCCAGATGTTGGGAAGGACTGTGGGTTGTGTCCCTGTTGATTCTGGACACGGACCCTGTTTCTGAGTGTGCAGGGAGGTTGAGTGCTTGGGTAAGAGGAAAGAGAGATATATTGACTTGCCAATTCTTTCTCTCAGATCACAAGAATTCAGTAGATACTGCATAATGATGTATCATTTTCTGGGAGTACAAACGTCCATTTTCCTGCTTCTTTTTATGTTATAATCTGTGCTTCCAGAACTACTCACAAATTAGCACAGTATTTCCGAAGAGTTGCTCATGATAGCTGAGGAATACTTTTCAATATTAAATGATTTATATTCATCCCAAATTTGTATAACATAGCTCCAGACAGAACACACATAAAGCATGAGATGGATTTTTCATACGGCCAATTATGCTAGAATTGCAAATGATTTTATATTTATTAAAATATTTAATAAGATTTAACTAATTTTAAAAATAAATTCTGCCTTATTTGAATGATTCTTGTTTAAAATTTTATATTTATTAATTTTAATTTGCATTTTCTCATTTGATGAAAGATAATTTAAAATATTTTAGAAGACAAATCATTTGAAAACATGAACAATTTTTAATTTTCTGTGTTTCACATTTTTCATTTATATTTTTAGGAAAATACATTCACATTTTGCATACTTTGAAGTAATTACATTTTATTGTTTAATACTTTACCTCATTGCTGTCAATAGAAAATATTGTGTAATAATCTTGATTATAGTAATATAATTAGTGATTTTTGCTAAAATGAAAGCCCAAGAAATAACAGTATTTCTTGAAACATATGGCTATTTAAGCATTTTGTGTTTATATATTATATTACACAACCAGACATTGACAGTTCATCCTCAGAACATCCAGACATTCATGATAATCATTCAGTTCAGTTTTTTCTTAAATATTTTACCAACTTTTAGTCCTATAAAAATCATAGCTTTATAGATTACTTGTTTAGTCATTGTACAAGTATATTTGAAAAGGTAGGATAGAACATATAGTATTTAGTGGTTTGTTATTTTGGTTTACAACTCTTTTTTTTTTTAAAGATTTTATTTATTTATTTGAGAGAGAGAATGAGATAGAGAGAACATGAGAGGGGGGAGGGTCAGAGGGAGAAGCGGACTCCCTGCCGAGCAGGGAGCCCGATGCGGGACTCCATCCCGGGACTCCAGGGATCAACCTGAGCTGAAGGCAGTCGCTTAACCAACTGAGCCACCCAGGCGCCCTTGGTTTACAACTCTTAAACATCTGCTTTACATATGTGCAAATATATAGTATAGACATATAGTACGTGGCCTTCTAATCCTACTCTTAACCCACAGCCTCTTAGATAAAGTCTCATTCAGTCTCCTGCAGATGTTAGATCAGGCCTATCTACAGATCTGGAGATGTACACTTACCTCATTTATTTAAGTGAATGGGAAAACAAACAAATATTAACAAGCCAAAAATCAAATTATAACAGGGTTCTCCAGGACCTAGTAGAGAAACTTGCAAGGCAAAGGGGTTTAACAGTAAGTAAACTATTAATTTACTAAAATGCATTTATAAAAACAAATAGTCTTAGCAAATGCCACAAGGAAAGTTGATGAAATTTGATATTCACTCTCAATTTAAATTTCGGGAACATTTTAGAAAATTAGGAAGAGTACATCTAACTTAGTCTCACGTTTGATGGTGAAGTATCACAGACATTGTCATTAAATTGGGGCAAGAAAAGGATGCCAGGGATTTCTTTTTTTATTAGTTCACATTGTTCTTGAGTTCCCATCCAATACAATTCTATATAAAGTAGATATAAGAGATATGATCTCTGGAGGAAGAGATGAAATCAGGTTATTTTTAGGCAGTACTGATATACCAAGAAAACCCAAGAGACTCATCTGAAAAGCTATTAAGAAATAATGGGAGTTCAATAATATGGCCAGATATGTAATAAATATGCCAAAGTCAATAGAGTTTTTATATACCAGCAACACCAGATGGGAAGACACAGAAAAAGAAAGAAGATTCCGTCCAAAAGAATAATAAAAACATAAAATCTCCAAGAATGACTCTAAAACAGTAATGCAAGAGTCTGTATGAAGAAGAATATGAAACTACCCAGACCTATAAAACAAGACTTAAGGAAACTGAGGAATGGGGAGACACGATGGGGAAAAAGATGTCGATTTGTCCCAAATTAAATAAAGATTTAATGCAATAACAGTCAAACCAATAGTTTTTCGTAACTTGACAGAAGTGATTGTAAAGTTATCCCTTTAAAAAGTTGGAAGAGCTAACAGAGTTTTTTAAAAGAAGGGTCAAATGCAGTCCTTACACAGCCAGTTATTAAAATGTATTATCAGTCTATGCTAATTAAACGGTGCGGCCCTGGTGCGCTCACAGATGTGTGCAAGTTCAAGCAAAAGCCGGCTCACCTGCAGCCCAGAAGGTCTAGATCCTGTCCTCCCACGCAATCCTGCCACTGCTAACCTCCCTCATCCTCCTGGGTACCAATTCAGCAAAAGTGCCATGCACACGTGTCCCCGAGGGATTCCTTGGTTTGTAACTTTTTCTCTGATGATAAAATTCCTATAGTTGGAAAATGCAAAACTAATAATCTTTATGTTACATATATAGTCCTCTGTCCTTTTTTTTGGCTGAAGTTTGCATCTTTTTTAGCCTTTTAATTTTATTTATAGCACATTGCCATGCAAGGAAATCTTCCATTTCTATGCAGTCAAATCTACTGATCTCTTATCGTGTAACTTCTTCCCTTATCTTTAGGCTAAAAGATTCTTCTCGATTTAATCTATGATAAATGCAACACTTTAAAGTGGGGGGTGGGGGAGCGCCTGGGTGGCTCAGATGGTTAAGCATCTGCCTTCGGCTCAGGTCATGATCCCAGGGTCCTGGGATCGAGTCCCACATCGGGCTCTCTGCTCCTTGGGAGCCTGCCTCTCCCTCTGCCTCTCTCTCTCTCTTTCTGTCTCTCATGAATAAACAAAAAAATTTTTTTTAAATCTTAAAAATAAATAAATAAAAAAAATAAAGTGGGGGGTGGGGAGATGACTTTTTCAATCAATGTTGTCAGGACAATGTGGTAACTATGCAGACAAAATTAATTCTGACTGCTTCATCACTCTTTATATCAATATATCCCAGATGAAGCAACAACTTAAATGTAAAAAATGAAAAAATTTAAAATATATTAAAGAAAACAGGACGAATTTGTTTGTATTTATGATGTGTGTGTGTGTGTGTGTGCTTTCTCCTAGGCATGACCCTAAACCCAAAGCCCATAAAAGACGATAAATTTGACGCATTTTACTATGTAAAATTTCAATATTCAATGTGGCAAAGGTACCATGAGGTCACTAGACAAGTGACAAGTTAGAAAAACAGTTTCAGGCTACATGTAAATACATATACATTCATGTATCTCGAACTGTATGTAATTTATAGTTATATAAGTATATATAATTTGCTTATAATATTCTGCTTATATATACATAAGTATATATAATATTGCTTATAACATTATGTATACATAAGTATATATAATCTACAAATTATTAATACATTATTTAATCTAATAATTTAAGTAATAAGTAATTGCTTATTACTATATTACTAATTGATTATTAAGAAAGAGCAAAGTAAAAAAAGAATGTGGACAGCTCACAGAGGGAGAAATACGGAGGGCATTTAAACATGCAGTGTCATAAAGAGAGAAATCAGTGAAATCTACAACTTGATACCATGTATTGTATGTATTGTATGTCTGTACTCCTCTATCCAACTAGACAAAGATCTAATGAGATTGGCAATGTACCGTGTGTCAAGGGCATGGGAAAACAGGCACCTGCAGAAATTTAGGGAGGGTGTGTAAACTGGCGCAACCTTTATGGGAAGCAATTTTTATCAAAATTTAAATGCTCTTTCATCGACTGTTTCACTTGTAGGAATTTGTCCTAAGAAATAAATACTACAAGAGCATTGCCTTAGCGGTAGGGACTGGAAACAAGCTAACCATAGCACTGATTGAATAAATGATGGTACAGCTGTTTGTAGGGGAGTCACAACTTTTACCTTTTACCCTCCTAAGGTGCTTTTTGGTTGGGTCTAAGAGTTAAATTGACATAAGACAGATTATAAAAATATATATACAATTTTATTTAATACAAGTTTTATGTGCCACGGGGGACACTTCATAAGGAATGAAGACCCAAAGCAATGGTGAAACCTACTTGCTTTTTTATATTAGGTTGAACAAAGAGAGGCAATGTGAAAAAGTGACTAGACTCTCAACTCCTTCCCATTTTGGGGGGTATTGCACTGCTATGTAAAAGAAAGAAGCAAGCCCCCTCTCAGACACTGGCGCTGACTCTGGCTCACGGGGCTCCAGCTGAAGGAGAGGAGGGGGTCAATAAGGAGGACGCTAAGCCACGGCTCTTACAAAGCAGACTGGTTTCCTGGCTACAGAACCTACACAGCTGGCCTTTTTTAAGACACCAAGCTTGTCCTGTCCATGCCACAGGGCTCACAATCACGCCAAGGACACGCAAGCAGCACGCCACATTCACGGAGTGATGCTTAAGACTTCACGATCATGAGAAGCATTTCATTGTCAAAAACAAGAGAAGAAAAACAAGAAATCTCTTCTTCCTGTGACCAGTCGTTCTGAACCATCAGTTTTTTTCCCCGTGGGGTCAGAAGTTATCTAAGCAGATGACTGCAAGTGGAAAAACAGAAGGCAGAAATCAGGTATTGGCGATTTTTCATTTTCCTTAGTGTGCAAATTATCCATCTACAGACGGGGCCTTAAAGCATTAATGCATCAGAATGTTTCAGTGAACACGTTTTGGCAATTCAACTTCATAACAATGATAAAGAAACCCATTAAAATTTTCTGGACAATGTTAGCATTTGAGGTTTTAAAAAAACAAATTTTCTTTTTTTTTATGATTTTATTTATTTATTTGTCAAAAAGAGAGAGAGAGGGCGCCTGGGTGGCTCAGTTGTTAAGCATCTGCCTTTGGCTCAGGTCATGATCCCAGGGTCCTGGGATTAAGTCCCACATCAGGCACCCTGCCCAGCAGGAAGCCTGTTTCTCTCCCTCTCCCACTCCCCCTGCTTGTGTTTCTGTTCTCGCTATCTCTGTCTCTGTCAAATAAATAAATAAAATCTTTTAAAAAAAAAGAGAGAGAGAGAGAGCACAAGCAGGGGGAGTGGCAGGCAGAGGGAGAAGCAGGCTCCCCTCTAAGCAGGGAGCCCAATGCAGGACTCGATCCCAGGACCCTGTGATCATGACCTGAGCTGAAGGCAGATGCTTAACCAACTGAGCCACCCAGGCGCCCCAAATTTTCTTATTAATGGCAATCAAATCGTATTTGTAGAATTCTTATCATATAACTGATTTCATCATTCACTCTACTTTTCTGGGTTGCCCAGAGCACGAGTGTATGTTTTTAATGTTGTCTGCCTTCTGTGCTATTCCTGTAAGTTTGCTATTAAAATACATTAAACTGCTCTTTAGAGAAGAAGAAAGAGGGCGCCTGGGTAGCTCAGTCGGTTGGGCAACTGCCTTCGGCTCAGGTCATGATCCTGGAGTCCCGGGATCGAGTCCTGCATCGGGCTCCCTGCTCAGCGGGGAGTCTGCTTCTCCCTCTGACCCTCCTCCCTCTCGTGCTCTCTGTCTCTCATTCTCTCTCGCAAATAAATAAATAAAATCTTAAAAAAAAAAAAAAAGAAAAGAAAAGAAGAAAGAAGCAGATCTACAAATACAGGAAATGTCTCAAGCACGCTAGGAAGGCACACCCACGAGTTGTGTCTTTCCACAATGTCAGTTTCATTGACTCGTACTGCAAGGTTAACACGATTATAAAGCAGGTGCAGGATTCCAAACTCAGTGATATTTCACTGTGTTTAATGTGGCTTCTTACACAGCACTCAAAGCAAAGCACAACAAACAAGACAGAACAAGGGGTAGGAAGTAAACAAGCTAAACGCCAAGTCAGCCCATGAGCGCACAGTTGGGAGGAGGACCTGGTCTGGTCTGGGTCAGCTCTCAGCACGTGCTACTTATTATGGTCAAGCAGTGGAGGATCTCAGCTGTGTTAGGAGATCCATCGGGCAGGGCCTTCAGCCGCAGCTGACTTTTTTTTTAAGTTAATTAATTTATTTGTCAGAGAGAGAGCGAGAGTGAACAAGCAGGGCGAGTGGCAAGCAGAGGCAGAGGGAGAAGCAGGCACCCCGTTCAACAAGGAGCCCCATGTGGGACTTGATCCCAGGACCCTGGGATCATGACCTGAGCCGAAGGCAGACGCTTAACCGACTGAGCCACCCAGGCGCCCCCACAGCTGACTTTTTAAAGTAGTCAGACATAAAGGGGGCAGCGTCTGAGGAGTCTGATAGTTTGCTGCAGAAATACTACCTTTTTAAAGGTACTTAATCAGTCTTGGGCCTTTGCAGACCTCCTCTGTTTCTGCTGCTTATCAATTCTGAGTGTGTCACTAGTGGGTGCTTGGTGATATCTGGCCTCAGCTATAATCCCCTTAGCTGCTTCTGTCACTCTTTGACACAGGTCCCTGCTTGACATGAGTGACTCCATCTTGCTCTCTCCAGAAATGACAAATTACTATGTGAAAAATAGGAGATCGAGCAGTGTGTGTAATGCTTCCATATTTAAAAAAAATACGTGTAATTCCTTTAAATGGATACAAAAACCTGGCAAAAATTATTAAAATGATGACCCTCTGCCACCTATTTGCTCACACACACACACCCACGCCATGAATGTCCTACTTCACCAGAATGGGGGTCCGTTCCAGCATCCTTTTCAAAGACAAAGACTGGGTCTTGTTCATCTGCGTTCCCCAGGGCCTGTGTAGCGCCTTAGGGCTGAGTGTCATCCTATTGAAGTCCTCCCCTGAAATGCAAATATATGACAAGCCCTACAATTTAGTGTAAATTAATGCATAAATATTTCTGTGCCATCCAGTCTGGAAGGAGCAGCAAATGAGGGAGCCACCACCAGCTAACAGAGCTCCGAAAAGACAGGAGGTGGTATCTGTTATAACCCATGCCCAGAGTCCCATACTGGATCCACTTGGACACCCTTGGAAAACAGAGGGCATGAAATGGTGTTGATGAGCCCTGCATGGATGTTCATTACCAGGCACGTGAAGTCAAAAGCCCAGAGTCCAAGTCAAGGCATTGCACTTCCTGGTGATAAGATCCTTTACCTCGGTATCCTCATCTCTAAAATGGGAACAAAGGGAACTGCTCCTATATGTCCCACATATTAGTTGGGAGTGTCAAGTGCCACGATGTGTAAGATCACTCGGTCCTGGCAGACGTGGGTGGAGGTGACAGCGTGGGATTAGCCAGAGGCTGAGCAGGACAAGACATTGTTGGTCCTCACATCCAGGTGTAGGAAGCGAAAGTGTGACTGTCCCACAATTCACTGAAGCCCCAGAGGCCAGTAGCCAAACAGTAGGTGCCAGATATCCCCACACTTCAAAGTAAGATTCTAGACTACCTGATGGGGTTCACAAAGAAAGTGGATGAAAACCTATTTGGTAGCTCTCAGCCCAATACCCAATGTCCAGGTGGACGGGACAGGGACAGAGAGAGGATTTCTTAGGGAGAGGTGCTTGACTGCTGGGGTGTTGCCCTGCCCCGTGGAGGAATGATCCTTCTCTCTTCCCTCAAGCCCTGGGAGGAGGTGTCAGGGGACCCTTGGAGACCTCGGGCCCCTAGTGTCTGTGGATGCAGAGCTGGCAGGTGTCAGCCCCAGGCCTGAGAAACCCCAAAGGCAAGAGGTGGAGCTCCCAGCCTAGAGCGGGAGAGAGCAGGGTGCCGGCGGAGGACGAAGCAGGGTTGAACAGTACTTCCACCAAAGTCAGGGCGCAGAGCGGGGAGGATGTTCCTCCACCGACTAAGTAAACCCACCAAGGGAACCAGCTTGGGGTCATCTTGGAAGGAACTTTGCCCGAGGGCACCTGGAGGGGCAACATGCTGCGGGACAGGGTGGATGGACAGAGCCCAAAGGCCGACAACAAAGGTGAGAGACGCATCTAGAAGCTTGAGGAGAAGTGCAAGAGGAGGCTCCTGGTGGGGGAGTTGCCACGAATCCCACAAACCCAGCTGTCAAGAAGGATGCTCAGAGCAGACCACCAGGTCAAGCAGAACCTTCCCGAAGCTCGCTGATCCCCACTCTTTCCCTCAATCCCAGAGCAGCAGAAAGGACACTGGTGAGGTCCCCGTGAGGTGCTGGTGGAGGAAAGAGGAAAGAGGCCTCCAGGCCTGTCTCCTGCCCACAGTCACCCGGCATGAGTTTGCAGGTGGCCCACGAGGCGCTCACCTTTGGGTGGAATTCAGTGTTTTCATGATTGCACTGAACTAAACAAAGGATTTTTTTTTTTTTTAAACTAAAAGTAGAGGATATTCTATTATCCAGGAGTGAGCGGAAAAGCTATGGGAAGGGACTCACTCCAGACAGCATCCAGGGGTGGAGAAAGAGACAGATTGTCATTGGGAGGGCAAGTCCAGAAGCTTTAGGATAGAATCCTAAGGACTCCCATCTGCTCAAAGTGTCCATATCTGTGCAATAAGCATATAAGTGTGTAGGGAAAAGGGGGGATGTAGAAGCAGGGGTAAGAGAAGGGAAGGGGCGCCTGGGTGGCTCAGTCAGTTGAGCCTCCAACTCTTGGCTTCAGCTCAGGCCATGATCTCAGGGTTGTGGGATGGAGCCCCAACACATCAGGCTCCGTGCTCAGCATGGAGTCTGCTTGTCCCTCTCTCTCTCTCAAATAAGTAAATAAACAAAATCTTTTTAAAAAGAGAGAGAAGGAATGAGAAAGCTTTTTTGTTCTAGGTGCTTTTACATTGGGAAATACTTTTTGAAATGAATGTGCAAGTCACTCAACCTCTCTGTGCCTCAGCCTCTTCATTGGGAGGAGAACAAATTATATCTAGACACACACCATTTGTCTCCCGGCCTTGCAGGATCTTTGTTCTTGGGCCCTGACCCCCACTTGCAGGTATAACTGGCTTCTGGAGCGCTCCATAAATATTTGCCACCAATGACCCAAATTCTGGCCTGCCACGGTCCAAGCCAGCGGTGGGAGATGGAAACTCACACAGGAACGGAAGGGAGACAGACTGGGCTGGGGGGAGATCCATATGCCTTCTTTTTCTCCTTCTTTTATATAAACACTGTCATTTGCCATCAAATGTGAAGACAACGTTGATTAGGGAGCCTGCATGACAGCTCGGTGGAAAATACTCTCGGCTCATTACGCAAACATCCAAGGCCTCACTTTTAATTACTCGGCTAGTGCCAGATTAACTCCTAGTCCCTGCCAACAGCACGGCCTTTCTCTTGGAGAGGTCAGAATGAATCACGAGGAAACCAGATGAGCCTGAGCCTGTCACCCGCTCCCTGACTCCTTGGTAGGGAAATGTGTTTAGCCAGAAAAGCAGGTCACCCCTCCACGGAGAGGCCACTGGTGAGCTGGAAAACAGCCTCATTTCCTGCTGGGTTCTTTCTTTTGGTCGGAGCCCCAAGTATTCTTCTGGGTGGAGAGACCTCCCTAGAATACTGTTTTCTTTGGGGAATCGCAGGAAGTCAGTATGGTGAATGTGAGTTTGCCGAGAAGACTCTGCTCTCAGACCGAGTAAGGGCTTCCAGATGCCTCTGACGTGGGCAGGGCATGAAACGCGAGGACAGGAACTTTGCCATTCATTCCATTTCCTCACACACGTGCACAGGGCACCAGCTGGGCACTGGGCACCAGCTCGCCACCACACGGGCTGGGGTCAGCACTGGAACCGACCTGGCCCTGGAGACTTGGTCCGCAGAAAGACAGACTGACAATCAATATGAACAATTAGCTTCTGTACTTGGACGGGGGGACAGAGGTCTGTATGGATCCTGCGGGGCACAGAGACATGGCAGGAGAGGAAAGGAAAAGCTCTGCAGTGGGGAGCCGGATCCGAGATGGCCAGGGAGCAAGGACAAGAAGGAGCCAGGGAAGGAGCTCTAGGACCGTTCATGGGACCAGAAGGGGAGCCATGTGGACGTGGGGTGCTCCTTAACTGCCCAGGACCTTCGAACACTCCTCCTGCATTTAAGAAGACCCCTCTTAGAAATGCTAGCCTTCCCAAGGAAAAAGCCAGCAAGACTCCTTCCCGCATCCCTGGCAGCCATGCACAACCACGTGACCTTGAACCCACCAATCAGCCTTGTGTCACTGTCGGTGACAGCCAGCCTCATCTTCCAGGCAGGTGAGGAAGGAAGACCGGAGGTGATTCCAGCCCCAGCTGCCATCAGACCCAAACCACAAGAGGGACCTAAGTGAGAACAGCCTGGCTGTCAGTGCCCAGAAATGTGAGGGATATAATACAATAATGACCATGTTAAGGTGCTAGGTTTGGGGGTGTTCTATTAATGCAGCAATATGTGCCCGGGACACGCGGTCCTAAGCAGCTCATTGACTCGCTTAGTGTCCACCACAATCCTATGAGGTAAGTATTGTTATTAGCCATTATTATTACTATTCTCCTCACTCTCATCAATGAAGAGGCTGAGGCACAGAGAGGTTGAGTGACTTGCTCAGTGACACACAGGCGGCTGGTGGTGGAGCTAAGATTCCAAAGCAGGTGCCCTGGCTTTTGGAGTCAGGGCATGTTCCCTCGAGGCGTGCGGCCTTTCTGAAAAGCACTGTTGCAAACAACAGAGGGTCACTGAAGGGTTTTGAGCGGGGAAGCGGAGAAGGGCAGATTTGCGCTTTAGAAAGATCGTGCTAGCGGGGGTGCAGGGGGGACGTTGAGGACAGGTGTCAGGGTGAGGTTGGAAGCTGACGGGCCCCTCAGCCACTGCAGCATCCAGATGACGGGGCCTCGAACCAAGCAGTGGCCGTGGGGATGGAGACAAGGAAACCAGCTCAGGGATCGATCCCTGGCTCCATCACGGGGATGGGGACAGGAGGGACCCAGAGAGGGAGCATCAGACATTGTCCCCATGGTTTGGGGGCTGCCAGAGGAAGACAGTTATCTTACTGATGTTAGCAATCGCTGAAAGACACGAATCACTCATTCCTCCTAATTGTCAGCTTTGCTTGCCAGCCAGCATTATAATTAACACGGAACATCTTACACACGAGAGCAGAGCCCGGCCTTGCGTCAGGAGGGATATGCTTGGTTCCACTGTGTTAACAATCAACCCTAAAAATCTCAGCTTCTCCTCAGGAAAACGAGCATGTCCCCTGAGGTCAGCAGAGGGCTCTGCTCCTCAACGCCCTGCTCTGTGACCCCCATCTCAAATGTCACTCGTCACTGTCACCGTTATACATGGAAAGAGAGCTTTGGAGAGTCTCCGGCCAACAGTGAAATCTTTCCCCCAGAAGCGACGCTGGTTACATGCACTCAACCGATGGGCCAGAACTAGGCTCCTGACCCACCCAGCCGTCCGCAGGTACCAGGAGGGAGGCAGGTCCCAACGAGCAGCCCCAGATACCACAGCAGGGCGCGTCCTGCCTAACGATCAGTGGGCTGGTACCTTGATTTTGTTTCGGTTAATATTATTGTGAGGTATTTCTGCCTCCTTTCCTTTGGCTGACCGTGAGCTTCTCAAGGGCCAAAAACCCGACTCACCCTCTAGAATAGCAAATCCTCACATTGATCTGAGTCCCTTCCTGCACAGGCTGAAAATCCATCAAGCTGTGCACTTTTTCTAGATGTACGTTATATTTCAATAAAAAGCTAATTTTAAAAAGGTAAGGACTGGGGCGCCTGGGTGGCTCAGTTGTTAAGCGTCTGCCTTCGGCTCAGGTCATGATCCCAGAGTCCTGGGATCGAGCCCCGCATCGGGCTCCCTGCTCCGCGGGAGGCCTGCTTCTCCCTCTCCCACTCCCCCTGCTTGTGTTCCCTCTCTCGCTGTGTCTCTCTCTGTCAAATAAATAAAATCTTTTAAAAAAAAAGGTAAGGACTCACACACTCTGGCAGGGTCAAAAAAACAAACAACGATAACAACAAAAAAAACCCTCATCCCAGAGGCTCAGAACTTGCGAGGGTCCCATTCACTCTTCCTCTCAATCACTAAGGGGATCAGAAAGCTGGTCCTCAGTCTGAAAGCTGCCAGGCAAGTAGCAGGACCAACCCAGCCTCCTCCCTTAACTGCTGTCCGTGGAGTCTCCCTGCTTCCTGGCTGAGGCGGGACAAAGGCAGCGAGTGGGTTAAGTGTGTGGCTGGGCAACACGAGTCTCTCAGATGCATAAAGTCTATTAGCTTGAAGCCCGGACGGGGAGATGCTGTTCATCTCCCAGCCCAGGCTCCTGGGACCTGGCAAACATCTGACGCCCTCCTGGATGACTTTTCCAGGGTCAGCCTATTACGGACGAATCCCGACTAATTCGGTCACCCTCCCATTTCTCAAGGATGATTTGTGGCTTAATTGCAGCAGGAAAAAAATAATGAAAAGTGCACAACCAGGGCCATATCCATAATTCATAACCCCAATAAAACCCTTGATGTGCTGTCGTGACTTATGGCAGTCTGAGGGCTGTGCACCCTGGGGCCAGCAGAGGGCCCAGATGTTTCTGTTACAGAACATTTTAGAGTTCACAGCCTGGAGAATCCAGCCTTCCCAACTATTATAGCAAAGTTTAGTCCTGGTTGGAGGCAAAAGCCAGAGCCTCAGCACAGGGTCCTGGGGCCCAGGAGACGTCCGCGCTCAGGCTGCCCTGGAAAGCAGAATGTGTCAGAGGCTCGGAGACTGTAGCTAGCATCTCAGAGGCAACTTGAAAGTGTCTCAAGGCTATGGAAGCCCCTCATCATGCAGGAGGCTGGCCTGTGCCGGCCCCAAGAGACCATAAGAATGATATATCAGCTAGGCGGTTAGGCTGTGAGTAATAAGAAACCCAGGTCAAACAGCTTAAAACATAAAGGTAATTTATTGGCTCACACAATGGAAAAGTCCAAAGATGGACAAGCTTCAGGTATGGCTTGATCCAGGGGCTCAAAGGACATCACCAGGGAGAAGGCATCTTCCATGGTTTCTCCCTGCTTTCCATCTCAGGATCCACAGTGGCCCACTGGCAGTTGCAGGGATTCCCCCCCAGAGGCAAACTGGCTGCACCAGTTCTAGACCTCACAGCCTCAGGGAAAGGAAGGTTGTCTTCCCCCGCCACGAGCTGAACAAGGACTCCTACTCTCGCTGGCACCCACCGGGTCAGGTGTCCATTCTTGAACCAACCAGCATGTGAGGGGTAGAAAGGAAAGCAGAATATGATGATTAAGCCAAGTGGGCAGCTGATGGTCAACCCCACATACGCCATGCATTTGAAAGTGGAGCAAGGGTAGTTCCCAAAAGAGGAGACTTGTCTCACCAATGGACACACTGGGAAAGCAAAGGGCAGAGGTCTGCTTCCTGGAGTGGGCACAGACGAGGAAGGGCCAGGGGCCCGGTCCAGCCCAACACTTGTCTCTAAATGGCGTCATTGGAGCTCAGCCACACTCATTCTTTTATGCATTGTCTGCACTGCTTTCACCCTATAGTGAGAGTCAAGTAATTGAAACAGAGTCTGTCTGGCCCAAAAGCCTTAAAGAGTTACCATCTGACTCTTTACAGAAAATGTTTGCTGACCCTTGGCATGGAGGCCCTTTCCCTCTGAAGGAGACCTTATGAGACAATCACTAAACACAAGCAGTGGACATCGCTGGGGTCTAGACACCTGCTCCTGCTTCTTGCCCACATTCTGGCTGGGGCCCGAGGTGGGCTCAGGAGAGGCAGGACGCAGGGAGAGCTGGTGTGGGCTGGGCACCGAGCACGCCTAGGTCTGGAGGAAGGCACCCAGTCCTAGATGCACTGCTCGTTGGCCCGGTGACTTTGGGCAAGTTACGTGCCTTTCTTGGCCAGGTGGCTGGGATGGCTCCCAGGATGTCACATCTCACATCTCACATCTCACATATCCTTCTTGAGCCTGCCATGGAGGGAGAGCTCTCCCCTCCCCTGCCCCAAATCTGCCTGCAGGAGGTAGAACCCATCAGCAGGGGGCGCTAAGGGGCACAGTCATTGCATAGCAGAGGAAGGGGGATTGTCAACATGCTGAACTCCTGTGATTACCCCTTTTACCCAAACCTTGCCCTCCTCCTACAAGCGCCTTCGTTACCAACTGTAATGGTCATTATCTGCTGGAATAATTTTCCAGCTTATGACACCATGATTGTCTTCATGCTCGCAGTCACATACGTACTCATCCATCTCTGTGTTTGGACTAGTGCATGAATAAGGCTGCAAGGCAAGAGGCACACAGGCTTCACTGTGGGGCATTTAGGAGCACAAACTTAGCTTCAGAATCTTTTCCCACGTTCTATGTAACTTCGTTCTTGCCTTTTACACTTGCTGTTAAGAGATGGTAGCTGAGTTACCAAGATTTCTTCTCTGTAGGCAGGAAAGCAAGTATCCACCAGCACATATCCATATGTGTGCCAGGGTCCAAAATGCATTTAAAGAGCTCCGAGACACAGAAAAGCCCATGGAGTCCCCCCCACCCCACCCCACGGGAAATTTAAAAGAAAAGTTTATATTTTTTTGAAATGCAAGAAAACATATGTGTGTGTGCTAAAAATAAAGGAGGAGCTTCTTTCTGAATATGTCTGATTACTACTCTATTTATTTTCCGTGCATGCATCTATTGGTTTGTGAATGAACAATTCATTCATCAGCTGCCAGGCGCCCCTGCTGTGCGGGAGCCCTGGACCCGGATGTGCACAATTCTGCCTTCCAGATGCCCCAGCGGGCCTGGGCACACCCATCCGTGCAGCTGCATACGCCGGCAAGAAGCGAGCACTCACGCATGGTCACACCAGTGCGTCCCACGTGGGCACACGGGCTCTCGGGTTCCGTGCACACACACACACACACACATGTGCACACGGAGCCCAATAGAACTCGGAGCCAGAAGCCCCAAGAAGGAATCCCGTGCTGGCACCCTCGCCGACAGATGCAGCCAGCGTTGTACAGGACGCCTCACCTCCCTCCCGGTGTTTTGGCCACTGCAGTTTCCAAGCTCAGCGGGAAACCTCGGAGTGCTCGCCCACAGTGAGCCCCGCACACCTCGGGGGTGGGAAGCAGCCTGGTTCAGAGACAAAGGGCAGGGGGCGGGGAACGTGGGGCCCAGGGAGGGAAGGAAGGCACACTCCACGCTAACGGACAGGTCGGGGGGGGAAGAAAGAAGAAGAGGGATGACACATGGACCCCAGACAGGGGCCAACACCATCCCGGATGTCTGATCAATGATCGACACGTGCCAGCCTGACCCCCCTCGGATTACGAGATCGCCCACCACCAGACTCAGACTCAGGTCTAAGGCGCAAACTCCCTCCTTAGTTTTAAAACTGCTGAGTGAGTCCCATTGCAACATTCCAATTTAATTGGTTTGGAGTGGGGCCTGGGCATCTGGATTTATAAAACCTTCCCAGGCGGTTCTCATGCGCAGCCAAGGTCAGGAACCTCTGGTCTACAAGGGCCCTGGTGAGGTGCCACGATGGGGACCTCGTGACCCAGCCGGGTAGCCTCTCAGCCTTGGGTACATGTTCAGAGTAAAGAGCTTTGCTCCACAGCAGCATCATGCCTGATCCCCAGGATGGAGAAAGCAAGCTCAGGGAGCGCCCGGCCACCATCACAATGGTCTTGGCTGTCCGCCTCACCGGATGGCCACCCACAACAAGAACGGCCTCCTGCAGAAGTCTCCCATGAAGCCCCAGTTCACCCATCTCTCTCTCTCTCTCGCCTCTGAGCCCACGGGGCCCCAAGGGAGGAGTGCTGGCTGCCTGGTTCTCACATCCGATCCTTGCACTGCTCCCCCCTGGGTACCACTCTGTGAAGGCACAGGGGGCTAGCAGCTTGTAGGCTGCAGCGGGGAGGGCTGAGAGAGCACAGAGCTGGTGTCTGGCAGACACTGGCCGGATGGGAGGCCCCCCAGGGGCAGTCCCCTGCAATTTTCAGAGCCTTTTTGCTTGGCCACCAGCATGGAGGGGTGCGGCTGCATGAGAGAGAGCTGGAAGGATGTATGGACCACGTGAGCACCTCACTTGACACAAACAGGGGCTCCATCCTGGGTTCCCCCACCTCCAGCAGGGCACCTGATGGGCACCGCAGACTTTTCCAAGAGAGCCCACCCTGCTCTTTAGCGGTCCATGAAGAGATCTTCCTTTCTCGTAAAATCAGAAGGCCAAAACGGAATATCGTCTGGCCGGGCTGACATTTTTCTTCATACTGGTGACGTTGTGAAGGAGCATTTCAGACTCTGTTTTTATGAAGAAAGGGGCCCACCAAAGTCACCCTGCAGCCCCACCAGGAGGGGTGATATCCAGCCCCCAGAGGAGTCCCCTGGGAGGACTCCCTCACAGCGCCCGAGGGGCCCAGGCCAGTGTCTCAGGAAGCAAGGGCCACTTCCATCAGTGGGGTTTCCCTGGGAAGCTGGGGCAGGTGAACATGGGCTCTGGAGTTACGTGGTTCAAATCTGAGCTGTGCATCTCAGGCAAGTTACTTCACCTCTCTGTGTCTCCACGTCCGCCTCTGTAAAAGCGGGGTGCTAAGGGCCCGCAGGGGGTCGTTGTGGGGATTCAAGGAGATGATGCATTTGGTGATGCAGACACCCGGGGAGGTCTGTCACCAGCTTCAACTCGCGGGCAGTGGCTCAGGGAGCTCGGCGACAGCACAGCAGGGGTCTCCCTGGGACCTGGTGTGAGGTCAGGCCTGGCCCAGCCATCCCCGCAGGCCCCAGACAGGAGCCCATGGGAAATACCCCCAAGCCCCTGGGCTCTTCAGGGGTGGGGGGACGCTGAGCTCTGGGGTCCCACCTGAGAAAGCTCTGGGAGTTGCTGTCTGGTTTCCTTTTGGACTTACAAAGGGGCCCGAGGGAGGCTCAGGACACTGTCCAGGACGTGTGGCTGCCTCATGCCAGGGGACTCCCCTTCCTACCTCCTCAGCCCCCTCCTCAGCCCCAGCAACAGAGAGGAGGCATCAGACAGCTCGGATCTTTGCACTCCTGCCCTTTTGCTCTGGGCACATTCAGCAAGCATTCATTGAGCACCCACCAAGTGCTGGTGGGTAGACGGAAACGTCACCCTCAGGGGTCTCTGAACCTCAGCCAGGCTCAGAGAAGCCTGGGCAGGAGAGGGAGTCCCCTGTATGGTTGAGTGCCCACAGGGGCCAGGAGACAAGTGAGAACTTATTCCCTCCTCATCTATCCAGGGGCAAGATGGGTATGGTCATTGCCATTTCACAGATGAGGAGACTGAGGGTCAGACTGGACCCCATGGCTATAAGTGGTAAGCTAGAGCTGAGGGTGACCCTCATCCCCGGGACTCTTGGAATCCTCAGGCAAGACCCTTCCACAGGCCCACCCTCTTGGTCTGACCACTGGAACAGGCCTGGTGAGAATTGACCTTGATCCTCCCTCCAGGAGGCCCATCACCAGTGTTAAAGCTGAAAAGGACCAGGGGCTTGGAGCCCTGGGTGCTCCCAGATGAACATCCGACAGATGGGGAGAGTGCCCAAGGTCACTCAGGTGCCCAAGGTCACTTAGGCAGTGAACGGAAGGGAGGCTGGAAATGAGAAGCCCCCGAGGGCCCAGTTCCCTCCCCCTCAAGGCACAGAGGGCTCCTCACTGCCCCCCGAGAACCTTCTAAGCTGCGAGAGGGACATCACACTCCACAGAGCAAAATGCAAGAGGCTGGTGAGGCCCCAATGGGCTCTCACGCAGATCTGCAAGCATAACCATCCTTCCGCCACGTACACACAGAGTATCTTCTGGAACACATCGAATCTGTGTTCAGAACACGTTGCATTTTACAAAGCACGTGTACACATGTTATTTGCACTCACTACAAGTCCCGAGATATGTAACATTTTTAAAAGTGATTTTTCTGAGTATAAATAGTTAAAGCACAACAATGCATAAAAGGAAGGAAAAACTACCCATAATCCCACTGTCCAGCGGCAGCTACCTTATTAACATGTTGGTGTGTTTCCTCCCACCTCCTTTGCTACTTTTTTTTTTTTTACTTTTTATTAAAGCATATCATCAGAAAAAGTGTGTAAAGTGTATGTCTTAGTCCATTCAGCCTGCTATAATAAAACCATTGACTGGGTGGCTTATAAACAACAGAAACTCATTTCTCAGAGATCTGGAGGCAGGAAGTCCCGGATCAGGATGCCAGTGTGGTCCAGGGACCGTCCTCTTCCGGATCACAGAGTCTGGTTGTGTCCTCACACGGGAAGGGGCAAGGGAGCTCTCTGGGGCCCCTATTATAAGGGCATGAATCCCATTCGTGGGGGCTCCACCCTCATGAGACCTAAGCATCTCCCCAAGCCCCCCACCTCCTAACACAATCACACTGGAAATTATGGGTTTGACATATGAATTTGCGGGGGACACAAATAGCTCATAACAGTGCTTAATTTTAATGGTACAGCTTGCAAATGTAGCAGCTAGCAAGATCAAATGTTGATCAAGTATCAATACAGAGTAATTCAGCACCACCGCGGGCTCCCCCTCTCTACCCCTACACCCCACGTGGCACAAAAGGGGACAAGAGAGCAGCTCTTCCAACTTCTCCCACCATAGATGAGGGTTGCTAGTTTTAGAATTTCATGTGCATGAAATCATTTGTATCTCACTTCTTTTGCTCAGCGTGACTATGGGGTCTTCGTGTTGTTGTCTGTGTTTGGGTGTGTGCTTTTTCACGAGCCATTATTAATTTATCCTTTCTACAATTGACGGACATTTGGGCTGTTTCTAGTTTGGGGGCCGCTGTGGACATTCTTGCCCTTTGGTGGATTTCCTGAAAGGAATATATTTTAATTTATTATATTATATATTGTGCTTATATCTTGGGTGTTATTACATTATACCATATAAATAACACATGTATTAAATAATATTAATGAAAACTAACACAACTGTCATCATATTAGATGAAATCCTGGCTTTGTACTCCACGATCTCAACTAACGTTACAACAGGAGCATTGCCGGTGTGGTTAAGACCCCTCCGTAGTTACGGTGCTTAAAGATGACATATAATCCATTTTCTAGATGAGAAAGCACTGACTCAAACATGGACCCCTGGGCTCTTTCCCCTCCTTAGAGAATTTCAATGTGAGGAGGAAAATAGGATAAAATAGAAACACCGCCCAACCAACCAGGAAACATCTGAGGAAGCCGAGAAGTGTTTTGTTGGCTGGCTTTTACAAACACGAAGCAGAAAGAACTGAGGAGACCGTGGGAGCCCCCAAAGGGTCAAGGTGAGTGGAGCCAGGAGCCTGCGCGGCAGGATGGAAGGGCACTGGCGCTCACCTACCACTAGGCGGCGCCAGAGCAGCGCCAATGGCCCGCGGCGGCCGGGCAGGGCTGGGAGAAGCCGGCAGGTAGGCGCGGGTCCAGCCCTGGAGCCAATCCAGGGCCCCAGACCAGGATTTTTGGAGAAGACCGGGTTAGAGAAGGCTCTGGCAGCACATTAGAAGCTTTTCAAAAGACACCCACCAGCCTCACTCCGCAGCCTGGAGGACCCTGAGTTCCTCAAGTGCCCTGAGCTTCCTGGACCTCACGTGCTGGCCAGGACAGAGAGGATGGATCTGCAGGGTGGCCCACGATTATCAGACCCCAAGCAAGGAAAAGGGTTCTTCCCCCATGTCCCTCCCCACCTTCCCACAGGCCACCGATGTAGAGCTTTCCAGCCAGCCAGGACCTGGAACCCAGCCCCCCGTCTTTGCCGCCGAGTTCAGTGAAGGCCATGGGCGAGCCCGGGGCCACTCAGCCATTGCGGGTCCGTGGTAGCCTGTGGCCTTCCCCTGGCTTCTCTGCACCTCAATACCCCTCGGGGGCCAGACGCAGAGGCATCCAGGCCTGGAGGTCTCCACCTGCACCCATTGTGACACATTGTTCTGAAAACACATCTCCTGCCATATATCAGAAGGAACTTCTCAAGTGGCTCTTCTAGACATGTTTATACTTTAAAGTGAAAGACACAAAAGCATTAAGACAAAAGCCACTCTGATGTCAGAAGTGCTTGTGGGGCGTCTCCACCATCAAGCTGTAACTCGTCCTTTGGGAGGGAACTCTGACACCATCTGGTTCTGCAGTTCATCCTGCAGACGGGGGACCCAACGGGTCCACATGCATGCTTGTCCACCGTGCGGGCAGGTGGGTACATCCGAAATGGCTGAAAAGTCTCAATCTCTCCTGGCACAATTCCGCTAGTCATGCCAACGTGGCCCCAGGCTGGCCTTCTCTGCATGGCTTACCACGCTGGGTCTATCCGTCTGTCTGTCTGCGTGATCCATGAGGGCGGGACTGGCCTATTCATGTCCTGATCCCCAGCGTCAGTCCCAGACTTGGCACCAAAGAGTGACCGGGCCTCCAATTCAAGGGGCCCTCAAATTTCAGTTGCTACAGAGGGGCAAAGGGTCTGGGAAATAGGGCGGGCTTTATCTAAGTGGTAATTGCAAGGTTGGTCAATACCCTCCTTACATTTTTCTAGAATCCCCCGTACCACCAAGTGCTAGATATTCATGGATACTCTTAGACTCTGAGTTTGCGTTCTCCTGGTTAGAGAGACTATGCCACGGCTATCCTATACATCAAGACAAGTTCCAAATGAAACAAATATTTATAGGCAAAAAACAAACAGACAAAAATCAGACTAAAATGTTAGAAGAAAGCACAGCATTTTAATATATAATTTCAGTCAATGGGGAAGTCCTTTCTATATGCATGGCCCAAAACTCAAACACCATAAAAGGAAAGACTGTTAAATTCTCATAAATAAACTTTTAAAATGACAAGGGGAATAATTGAACAAACAAAATCAAAAGGCAAGCCACAGACAGGGAGAAAATATTTGTAACTCATAGCACAGATAAAGAGACACTTTTCTTGATATTTAAAGACCTCCTCCAAATCAAGAAGACCCAAACTCACTAGAAAAAATGAGCCCAAGACATAAAGCGGGCTGGCTGTGTGTTCTTAGGCAAATTACTCAACCACTCTGGCCCTCGGTGTTCTTGTCTATAAAAGGATCCTGGCCTCATAAGGGGTTTTGTGAAGATTAAATACGTGAATATTCCTCAAAAATGCCCTGTTGACTTGTCTGCCTCCTTCAAGTCTGGGAGCTCTTGGGGGTAGGAGCTAGGCCCAGCACAGACTCTCCTGTCCTGCAGCTGTGTTTGGTGACTCAGAGCCCATCTGCCTTGAACTTGCCAGGAATGGCAAGGTGGGTCACGGTAAGGGAGCCAGCCCCAGGTCTTTTGGCCCAACAGTCAGAGTCAGCAGTGCCTGGGACACTGATAATCCTGGGAACATCCCCATCACGCATCCAGATTAGCAGGAAGGAGAAAAACACACCACAGACATCGAGTGGCAGGTACAGGCCTCCACTGAACGCACGTTACAGCTACGTGGGCCCTGGGTGGAAGTTAAAATTCATAGACTGTTAATTAGCATGCAGAACAGGAAGTTTTTAAATAGCTTTGCAGCGAGGCAATCAGCAGGCTGAGGGCCAGCGCTTAAAAGCCTGGTTTAAAGGGGGGCGGGGGAGGAGAGGGCAGGCGAGACACCGGGACGTTTCTGCTGCTTTTTACCTCGCGCAGCCCAGACACTCGGCGCTGCTGGGACCTCCTCTGGAAATGAAGCCACCTGTCCTCGTGGCCTCCAAAGGGCGTGGCCGAAGCCTCCGTGGCTGGGAGAGCACACGCGGGTGACCACCTTCCCAGGCCCCACGGCGCTCGTCCCACCAGGTTCAAAGCCACGCCAGCTTCCCTGGTGAGTCAGGATTCCGTGTCCTCTGTCATGGCGAGATACCACCGTTAGATGAGGGGATGATGGTGGCCCTGGTTCAGTGAGACGGATGGCTTTTCTGGGGACCTCACACCCAAATTTACAACCTTCCCTCCCTGGACCTGAGTTTCTGGCTTGACGAGGGAGGCCCAGGCTCCGCAGCCTGCTGGGTCCTGGAGCCTGGCAGGTGGGCCCTGCCCTGCCCCGTGGGGCTCGCTGCTCCCCAGCGCCGGCTCTGGCCGGAGGAAGGAGTTCTCTGGGTCCCCTGCCCGCGACAGGTGAAGGTCAGCGAGTGTTTTCCCTGACGTGGGCACCAGCCACTGGTCTTTGGTGCTCCAGACACTTGCCATGGTCTGCTCACGGCCCTGGCCAGCCCACTGCCCAGTGCCCAGCCTGGGGTAACTGCCCTCGGGCTCTGTGATGGGGGACTGGGCAGCTGAGGGTCTCTGCTCAGAGATTCATCACAGAAACCTCTACGTGCTCCAGGTGCAGGGCACGCACAGCCCCTATTTCAGCCCATGGGATAGCATCATGCCACCAAGGGTCCAAGAAGTGACCGTTTGTCAAGTCTAAGAAAGTCTAAGAGAAGGAAGCAAGTCCAAGTTTCTTCCAGACCCAGGCCCAGCCAGTGGATGCTGCCTCCAAGAAGCCTTCCCGGACTTTTCCAGCTTTATTCGGTCCTTGCAGGCTTCTCCAGGCCAGCACTGAGTGATCATCTACACCACACCAGGCACCATGGAGACCTGTGAAGTTTCTCTCTCCTCTTAGTTCCCTGGCACTTTCTGGCCTCCCAATTACTGGCTCCATGGACCTGTGACTTCTCTTCAGTTGTCACCTACTCGTTCTCATCTTCACCTCTCCTCGACCACCCGCAGAATTCACGTAGCTTAGTGCTTAAGAGCCAGACAGCCTGAGTTCAAATCCCGGCTCTGGTGCTTCTGGCTGTGTGACCTTGGACAACTTATTTAACTTCTCTGTGCCTCAGTTTCCCACATGTACAATGAGGATCCGGAGAGTACTGGCCTCCTAGAATTTCCATGAAGGCTGAAAGAGTTAAATTTTATAAAGTGTTTAAAAGAGTGCCATTGGCAAGTAGAGCATACATCGTCCACCCCCCCACCCCCCCACCCCCAGGGATCTCAAACTCACATGCCTAGAGACTTTGGACCAGGAGCAAAGGGGCAGCGAGGGCTGGGTGAGGGTGGAGATCTCCAGCCCCATTGGAGGGCAGCTCCCACGCTTGCTACTCTGCACCAGGAGACACCAGATTTTTCGATTTTCAAGAAAAGCTAGAAGTCCTGTTAGAGTGTTGGTTTTTAATGCAAAATATCTCAACTTTAAATGTTGGCAGCTAATTTAGAAAAAAATCAATGCATTGAAGACTTCTGTCCACACAAAAGTCCACACACAGATGTTTACAGCAGCTTTATTCATAATCGCCAAAGCCTAAAGGCAACTGAGATGTCGTTCAGTAGGTGATGGATAAGTAAACTGGGGTCTATCTAGACAATGGGATATTATTCAAGGCTAGAAAGAAATGAGCTATCAAGCCATAGAAAGACATAGAGGAGACCGAAGTGCATATTACTAAGGGAAAGAAACCAATCTGAGAAAGGGACAGACTGTATGATTCTCACTATAGGATGGTCTGGAAAAGGCAAACTATGGAGACAGCAAAAAGACTGGTGGTAGCCGAGGGTTGGGGGGAAGGTGGGATGAATGGTGTAGCAGAGAAGTTTTTAGGGCAGTGAAACTTTTTGGTAGAAGACTGTAGTGGTGAATACATGTCACTCTACATTTGTCCAAACCCATATAATATACAGCATCAAGGGTGAACCCCAATATAAAGTACGGACTTTGGGTGATGATGTTGCAACAATGCAGGTTCCTCGAAAAATGCACCCTTCTGGTGGGAGATGTGGATCATGGGGAGGCTGTGTGGGTGTGGTCGCTGGGGGCACATGGGAACGCTCTGTACTTTCCACTCGCTTTTGCTGTGAACCTGAATGTGCTCTACAACATAAAGTCTATTTTTTTAAAAAGTCCACATGTTGCTGACCAGGCAAACACATATACGGGATGGATAAGAAAGACCCGCCTGCAGTCCCAGTTGTGTGTTTTTGTTTAATAACTAGACCATAAACTCCATGAAGGCAGAAGCCCCACTGTTCCTATTCCCTGTGGGATCCCCAGGGAGGGTCTAGCACAATGCCAAGCAGGAAAGAATGGAAGAAAGAAGGAATAAAGCCCATGTCCTTGAAAGAAAGATGATGGAAATCAACATTTACCGAGTGCCAACTATGTAACCACCACCATATTGAGCACTTAATGAGCCTCTTCACATGAATGCCAGTTTACCACTCTCGTGATGGAGGTATTCTCAGCTTTGCTTTGCAGATAGAGAAACAGAGGCTCAGAGGGGTGACACTGGTTGCATAGTATCACATAGGAGGTAAGTGGCAGAGCCCAGGATGGCTCCTGGACTTCCAGACTTCAGCATTGAAAGCTTCCACTCCAGTCTGCCTTGAGATGGAGGGATGAAGACTGGATAGATGGATAGATGCTGCATGGATAATAGGTGGATGAATGGATTGATGGATGGGTGGATGGATGGATGATGGATAGATGTAGGATACATGGATGAACAGATGATGGATGGATAACAGTTGGGTGGATGGATGGATGGCTGGATGGGTGGGTGAATGGTGGATGGATGGGTGGATGGTTGGGTGGATAGGTGGGTGGATGGGTGGGTGGATGGGTGGGTGGATGGGTGGGTGGATGGGTGGGTGGATGGCTGGCTGGCTGGATGGGTGGGTGGATGGTGGATGGACAGGTGGATGGGTGGATGGATGGGTGGATAGGTGGATGGATGGGTGGATGGGTGGGTGGATGGGTGGGTGGATGGTGGATGGATGGGTGGGTGGATGAGTGGATGGGTGGATGGATGGGTGGATGGTGGATGGATGGGTGGATGGGTGGATGGTGGATGGATAGGTAGATGGGTGGATGGGTGGATGGGTGGATGGATGGGTGGATGGGTGGGTGGATGGATGGGTGGATGGTGGATGGATGGGTGGATGGGTGGGTGGAGGTGGGTGGGTGGATGGAGGGGTGGGTGGGTGGATGGAGGGGTGGGTGGGTGGGTGGATGGGTGGATGTGTGGATGAATGGATGGATGGATCTGAAGAACCCTTCCCCTAATGAAAGTTCCAGCATAATCCTTTTCCCTTTCCCACTTCCCATCACTGCTGAGACTCCAGCTATTTCCATTCAGCAGCTAAATGAGATGCCCAGACAGGGCTAGTTTCACACTTAGCAACCAAACCAGTTTAGACTGGGCATGGCAGATGAAGAGAGAATACCTCTTTCCCTTCACACCTTGGAAAGGTGCAAACAATGCAATTAGGTTAATCACAGAGCCCTGCCAAGGCCTGCTGCAGAATCTACATTTCCTGACCCATTCCCCCTCAGTGAGGCTCAGGAAAAGTTGCCTCCCACCCTCCTCCATTGCCTCCCCATGGTAATAGGCCAGCAGCTCTTCATAGACCAGCAGGGCCTCTGGGAAAGGGTGAGATGCATGTGACTCTCCAAACCTTTCCCGATACCCACTCCCTTCCTCACTCTGGGATCCGGAGCAAGGAACTCATCTTAGCCAAGCCTCTGCTTCCTCATTTGCACGAAGCAGCTGAGTCATACCCTCCTGTCTATTTTAACAACAAAGAGAAATGATTATCCATGTACAGTACCCAGCACAGAGTAGGTGCTCATTAAATTTGTGTTTCCCTCTGCCTCGAGACTCAGCCCTTTCCCAAATGGTTAATCCAGGTTCATTCTAAAAACCTGGGGTTACTGGACCATTTCCTTTGATAAATTGAGCATTTGTGCACTCTCTTTGCACAAGGCTGCCAAGTGCCTGGTATTTGGGTCCCGGTGCTCTTGGCCTCAAGGCAGGGGTAGCGGAGAGCTAGATTATTGGTCTCAGACTGAGCCAAGCACTGTGTTTAAGGCTCTTTATGCCTCCCCAAGAGCCCGATTCACTGCAAGCAGTGGTTCTAACCTCAGATGTACTAGATCAGTATTTATCCCACACTTACGTGCCTGAACCAAGAGCGCAGTTAGTCTCCAGGTGAAAGGGGCATTTTGTTTGCCCCCAGACCCTCCTGTCCAGGGCCTGCCTCTGCTTTTTATGTGTCCCAGTAAACCCAAAGTCTTCTCCAGTGAATACGGTAATTATGGCTTCCAAGTCAGTGGAAAGACCAAGCTTTTCCCAGAGTCTCCAAAAGGAAAATACAAAACCTGGGCCATAAAAACCAGACCCAAGTGCAGCCAACTGGAATACTAGAAGCAGTGTGGCATCATGGGAAGAAGCTGGAGGCCAAAGGCCCGGGAGAGTTTCCCCTCTGGCTTCTGCCCTGGGTGTGACCTTGGTTGGAGGACTCTAACTCTTTGGTCTCAGCTTCCTCCCCTGTGTAACGGGGTCGCCAACCCCCACAGGGACCGCCGAGGCCCCGGTGAGCTAGAGAACTGGCAGGCCCTTCTGTTCCTGTGCGTGTCCATTCAACACACATTCGTTAGTAGTCTGCCACGTGCTTAGTTGCCAGAATGATCGATCTTTCAATTCCGACACAAATCCTCTGGAGTAGGTACTGTCATCTCCTCGTGAAAACATGAGACTCAAACGCGATGGGTGACTTAACCAAGGCTACACGGCTAATAAGAAACAGAGAGGGGGCCAAACCTAGGTCTCTTCTGCCCCCAAACCTGTGCTATCGCTAACCTATAGTGGTCCCCATTGGAACGCTTGGGCCATGGCTGGGGTGACCTCAGGTGTGTCCACGCGAGGAAGTGACTCGCCCAGGGCCCTAACCGTGTGTCTGTGACCACTCCAGAGTTGGGGCATTGTCACAGAGGACATCCGTGGTCTCGTGTAAAACTTTCCCCTTTGCAGAAGAGATGCCCGGGGTATGGAGCTCCCACTCTCTGTCCAGGGCAGAATTAACCAGAAGCAGGAGTGTATCAGCGGCGGAGCCCCTCGCCCCCCACCCCCAGCCACACACACACACACACACACACACACACCCGTCCTGGAGGAACAGAGTCGCCCAGTGGGAAAGTTATTGCCTTTATGATTCTCTTAGCTTGGCTGGTTAGGTCAAGAGGAAGGGCTCAGGTTGGTGCCAATGTTTTGTTTTGTTTTAAGACTTTATTTATTTATTTGAGAGAGAGAGAACACATGAGCATGGGGAGAGGAGAGGGGAAGCAGATTCCCCACTGAGCAGGGAGCCCGATGCGGGACTCGCTCCCAGGACCCAGGGATCGATGACCTGAGCCGAAGGCAGACGCTTAACCAACTGAGCCACCCAGGCAGCCCTGGTGCTAATGTTTTTAATGGCTCTCTGACACCTGTTCTTCCCTGATTTCCAATGGAGAGAAAGCTTATCTCAGGGTCACATCCTTCAGCAGACAAAAGACAAGAGTCTACAGCTAGAAGAATATGCCCTGCTTTGCATTTTGCCTATTTTCAAGAATACTTTCCACTTCTCTCGAGGGGTGTAGTTTTCTGCTTATATCTATAGTTTCCTTTTCAGGAAATGTATGCAAGCAAAAAGAAGATTGAGTTAAGAAAAATTATTAGTAGCTATGGATTTTAAATTTTAGGTTTATTTCAAATTTTTAAACTAAGTAAACAATAGTTCAGGCACCCTGTGGCTACGGCTCACACCCAAGCATGAGCCCTGCAGGGCCACGCATGGGGAGCGAGTCGCGCTCAGGCACCTGCTTGGGTTCAGGCTGCATGGGATCCAGCTGAGGATAAAGCACGAGGCTGGGTCCACAGCTGCGTCCTGTGGTGGCCGCACCGGACGCTATGTAGCACTGAGCCTGATGACTGGCACCACTCAGTTTGATCTGTGATCAAAACAAGCAACTGGGGTCTCACGACTCTGAGGCTGGACAGGAAGGGGACCCTGGCTCTTCACTGCTCTCTTCCCCAGCCGGGACTGGGGCAGGGTGCTGGATGCAGACTTCTCCATCGAGCAAGGGGAACATTGTTGATCCCTCTGACCCCTCTGCCGAGCGGCTAGTTGCCCTGGCATGTTAAAGTTACCCTCACTCCAGGTGATTCATTCTCTGGGTCTGGATCTGGGCTCCTTTTCCAGCTAAGGCCACCTTTTGTTTCCTTTGATAAACAGTGACAGAATGCCTTACGTGATTCTGAGTTCTTCACAAGTATTAACTCAGTTCACCCTCACCATCCTCTGGGGAGGTACTGCTGGTCTACCCATTTAACAGATGAAGGGACTGAGGAAGGGTGACCCAGGCTCAATGACTAGAGGCAGCGGATCAGGATTTGGCATTTGTCGACACGGGGGCGAATGACTGACGTTAGCAGAGGGCCCGGTGTCCCTCCTCCATAACCCATGCAGTTGGCCATCAGTGTGAGCCCCACTCCAGCCAGAATGTCCTCTGTGGACAGGGGAATGGTGCCCGCCTGCCAGAAGCATGCTGAAAAGACACCTGGGTATCAGAGTCAAGGCTCCTAACTCCTTGCTGATTCCCCGACTACCTTCTGCGTGAGCTTGGTCTAGTCCCTACTCCCTCTGGGCTTCAGTCTTCCCATCTGTAAATGGGTAGGTGTCATCCCAGGTCAGGGGTCAGACCCCTGTAAAGTCTTACCGGCGCAGTCACACCCGTTCACTTAGCATCCACGACCATTCTGATGCTGTGAGAGCAGAGTGGAGTATTTGCAACAGACCTAAAATATTTCCTGTGCAGCCCTTTCAGGTTTTCTGAGCCCTGTCCTTGCAGATCTGCGCAGAGACTGTTTTGTTCACTACTCTTTTCCCAGAACTAGAACAGTGCCTGGCCTTCAGCAGGCTTCCCCGAGACACTTGCTGAATGAATGACCTAGCCTCTAAGGGCCCTGCCAGGTCTGCTAGTCTAAGGCTCATCATGGCTGGTGGACCAGGGTCCCCTCAAAGGCCTGCGACCTGTGTGTCTCCTTCAGCTGTCATGAAGCTGATGGCTCAGTGACTGGCACGGGAGATGAGTCACGGGGGTCAGCCCCCAGCCAACAGCTGGTCTCCACAGGGATCATAGGGCCTGGCCCCTTGTGTCCAACACGGGACTCCGCAACATGCAATCTTTGTTCTGGAGCTTTCTACGGGGCTGGCCAAGACTTTGCCAGAAGCTCATTGGGCTCCAAGGCGTTCCTGACATCCCTGCCTCCTCTCCCTCACAGGCTTTGCCTACAGCAAACACCCCAAATCCACCTCAGCAACAACTCTCTGCAGGACCTGAACTGCCAAGGGGACCAAGTCCTCAGCATGCATTTATCAAGCACCTGCTGTATAGGGAGCACCAGGCTGGGAGCTGGGGTAGGGGCCCATTCATCTCAGGATGTACAGAAATGGTCAGCCACCTTGAGAGCTTGTCGGGAAGACAGGACCAAAACCCCCATTCCCACACTCCAATATGGGTTCCAACATCCACAGACTGGTGGAACTTTCCAGTGTGGGGAGCATCTGGTAGCACCCCTGTTATCTATGGAGGAACGGACTGGTCTTGGAGAGGTGTTGAGGACCACGGAGCCAGGGACTACTGCCCTCCCGAGTTTGGAGGCAGCAGGGACCTCGTCATCTTAGATTGTGATGTCAGCTTTACTGGAACAGCTGATGAGAGAGCAGCGTTCCGATCCGCGGCCAAGCCGGAGTCCCTGAGACTCCGCACAGAGTTAACCCAACCGCACAACCTCAGGCCTCTTTCCTCCCAAAAGAAGGGGCTGGGTTCTGCCCCTCGGTTTCCCATCCCTAAGTCACCATTGGCTAAGCTACTCCCCCTCCCAAAGCACAGGCTGAGTTGGGGTTGGCAGGAGGCCAGACTGTTTACCTCTCACCTTTCTATCCTGCAGAGGGGAGAGCACACGGTCTCCCACCATGGGCACTGGGGAGCGCAGAGCAGCGGAGGAAGCTCATCTCAGTCACACGTAGGCTGTTCGTGGTAGAAGCGGAGCTAGAAGAAAGACTAAACCTGACGTTATTGAGAACAACGTATGGAGATGCCGGGCTGGACACAGCCCATGCCATGGCTGGAACCCCAGGAGCAAAATGAAGGGCTAGTCGCAGAGCATGGGGCAGGCAAGGGGACCAGCACCAGAGGACACATTACCCGGTGGACAGCTGCTGGTGGGAGCCATAGCTGCAGAGGGACTCAGACGCCGCCTGGATGCCAGCACTGAGACCAGGAGGGAGTGGAGGAGAAATACCCCAGCTTCTCTCCGCAGCCACACTCTGAGCCCCTACCAGGGGCTCCCATTGGCTGAAGCCACACAGCAAGGGAGGCTGGGTCATGAAGTCCACGGGGGCAAGAGAACAACAGGGAAGGCTGAGGGCTTGGGAGGTGGTGGGGCCTCAGGAGGGATGCAGGAAGGCAAAAAACAGAGAATGAAGAACACAAGAGCTGACTGATGCCACATGCCTTCTGCACAGTACTCTCATGGAATCCTCCCAAGATGCCATGAGTAGGAGACACTCACCCCTTTGACAGATGAGGAAGCTGAGGCTCAGAGAGGTTAGGGCACTTGGCCAAAGGATCACAGCAAAGACTGGCCAGGGCCAAGGCTGGAACCTCCGTCTTCAAAGTCTTTCCACTACCTCCCAGCAGGCCCCAGGAGGGGTCAGCGAGCTTCCAGGGGCTCTGTCTGGGTCCCTGACAGACTGGGGGCAGGGAGCTGGCTTTTCCTGACCGAATGTTCCAAAGTTTTATAAATTTGCCCTGCATTAGTTCCAAGCACCTCTTTTATTTGCCAATTCTGCAGTAAAGTGCGAGTCTCTGCTAATCAAGCCCCAAAGGCCACTGACTCTAAGAGCTTTCAGCTTCATTACCCGAGTGCACCCCTTATTGCGTTTCTCCAGACGTTTAGAGGCATCTGTCCAACATTTGGCTTGTGAAACACTCAGATGCTGCTCTTCAGGAGCACCCCAATGAAATATCAACAGACAACTGAGAAAATCAGGAGAGCGGGAAGGGGGTGCGAAGGGTCCCCGTCACTAACCAAGAGGCTGGGAAATCTTCTGAAGTTGGGGGTGCAGGGGGTAGGGGATGGGAGGGACACTGCTCTCAGCTTCCGACACAGCGGCTGCGTATGCACCCCTGCCTGGTGGCTATAAGCATAACGTTCCCCGGAAAGTGCCCAGCGTGAAGCCGGGTTTTCCCACGAAGGGTAGCAGCGTGACCAATGACTGGCTCTGGGTGGCAGGCTCCGGGTTCCAGTCCTGGCTTTCCTGCTCATTGGCTGCATGACAGTGGACAAGCACTGGCCTTTTTGGTCTCATTTTCCAAATTTGTAAAGTAAGAATCATGACCAAGAGCCAAAATGATGCATCTACCTGACAGGACTGGTGAAAAATGATAAATGGTGTGAGCTGCAAAATACTTAACCCTATAAATGGGTGTAAAACAAACAAACAAACAAACAAAACAAAACCTACAATAAATGGTACTGGTGGTTGTTTGGGTGAGCTGTGTGATCCTAGGGAAGTTACTTAACCTCTCTGTGCCTCTGTTTCCTCATCCATAAATGGGGATAAAATAGCGCCTGCCTCATAGGGTTGTTGAGCAAATTATGTAAGATCGCCCTCAGGAAATGCTAGCACGTGGCGGGGCACACAGTATAAAAAATGCTGGCCCTTACCAGCAAACACCATCATCATCAACAACGGTCTCTCTCCCACCCAGTTGCTACTCATCCTGCATGGGTCACCTCCTCCAGGGAGTCCTCCTTGATCTTACCATGGGATCTCAAACAGCTACACACCTGTAACTCTCCTGTGTTATTGTATTGAAACGACCACCTCCTAAGCTGCTCTCCTTCACCCCTGCTCCTTCCCTGGGTCCTGGATCTGGTTCCTCTCTTCTCTGTTCCCCCAGTTCCTGTGCCAGGGCCCATGCCACGTGGGCTTTCTGCCAGTGTTGGCTGGATGAATGGAATTGAACTGAACTGAGCAGACGCTGGGCTGAGTAGAGGTGGAAAGGAATACAAAAGAGAAATCCAAGAAGAATTCTAACCTCTGCTTTCCAGGAGGTAAGATTCTGTATGGGGAAAAGGAGTGAGCCAAAATTTGTCAACATAGCTGAGTATGAGACAGATATTATTCTCCCCATTTTGCAGATTATAAAACTGAGGCTCAGAGAGGTTAGTGGGTTGTCCCAGATCACCCAGCATGGAGGTGGCAGGGCCTAAGACAGCACTCAGGCTTGTGAAGCATGACTGGACCCCACCCCAGCTTCAGAGGGACTTGTCACTCTTTTTTCTACTTTTACCCTGTGGTTTCATCTCGAGCAGCAGCCCCTGGGCAGATATATTTTACCAGCATTTTCTTCTGTTTGCATCCGAATTTCTGGGTTCAGCCAATCACCAGGGCCCCTGCCCAGGACATATCAAACTCAGAAAGGAAATTGCGGATGTCCCGCAAAGTTTGCATTTAAAGCCAAGGATTCCATCATATTCCCCAGTGTTGAAAGCTGGGGAGTCCACGCTGAACAAAAGATTTATCTGCCCTGCCCCCACTTGTATCGTGTGTATGTGTGTGTGTGCACAAGAAATTTAAAAAAGGAAATAAAAGGGCCTTGAAGAAGGTGGTCAGGGAAGGCCTTCTTGTCCTGCACTTGACTTTAGACACCACCCCCACCTTCCGTAGGTGCTCACATTTCCTTGGTTTCCTCATCTGTAGAATGGGCATTAACAGCAGTATATCTACTTCCCAGGGCTGTTATGAGGTTAGATGAGTTCATATCAGGAAAGCACTAGAACAGTTCAGCCTAGAGCCAGTGCTAGGCAAACTTCATTACATGACTAATTAAGTACATCCCTCCTCATGCAGAAACCCACAGCCCACTCAAGGTCACTGCTCTTGGCAATGGGGCTGTGCCTATTCACTTGTCTTGGTGGCTTTCTCCAGAGTAACCTTGACCACTGGCATTGTCATGCCTGGTTCATAGATGAGGAACCTTAGCCTCAGGGATGTTAAGTAAGTTATATAGCTGATGTTAAATACATCGCCTATAAAGTGAATGAGGGCATGGATCGATTTATCCTGGTCTTGAACAAAGCACTGGACGCACAGCCTAACTCAAGTTTCGCTGGACGAATGAATGAGAGAGTGCATAGATTATCCAAAGAGCACAAGCCCGGTTTGTGGTGGGGCTGGAACCCGACCCCAGATGGCCTGACCTCAAGGGAAGAATCAGACCCCACCTCTGAGGCCACGGCGCTGACATGCAAGACGACTGGCACCTAAAAGTTAACATGCCCATAGTTTCCAGCACTTTAAATGACACCCGGAACATAGAAGCCGTCAGTAAATATTCTAGGAAAGAAGGAAGGAGGGAGGGAGGGGAAGTGGGAAGGAAGAGATTTAAGTTCTCCTGTTTCATTATTCAACCAAATATTTACTAAGTGCAACTGGATGCCGGGCCCTGTTCTTGTTCCCGAGAGAATGAAGGAAATGGAAATCCTTGTCCTTCTGTAGCTCAGATTCTAGTAGGGGGAGAAGGACAGTACACAAGATTGTTCCAGTAACTCACTGGAAGGGAAGGGAAGAGGGGAGGGGAGGGGAAGGGTGGGAAAGGGAAGGGTCCCTGTTCAAGTCAAGATATGGGTTACTGGGGATGAAGTGCCTTGTAACACTTACTGCTAATTCAATAACCTTGATTGTGTGTTTGTCCCATCCTGTGTCGTCTGCAAGCCCCGTGGACACCAGCACGAGGACAAGCGCAGGGCCCGGCACAGAGTAGATGCCCATTTGCAGATGGACGGACTGAATCCTGAAAGGCACCGGGCCCTGGCGGGAGATTTGAACTCGCATCTACCCTGACTCCACTTCCAAAGGAAGGATCATGTGGCCTGCTGGACCAAGCTGGGACCTCCATATTTGTCCCCAAGTCTGGGGTCCCCAAACTTGAAGAGGGAGTTAAAAGCAGTGGGGGATGGTTGGAGGCACATGGGCTGGGAGTCAGACCCCTCAGGTTTAAACCCCTAAGGTTATTTGGGAAACTGATAACCCCTCTAATCTTAGGTTTTTCATGAGAGATGGAGTATTAATCATATCTACCTCAATTATGTTCAGGAGTGTTTATGGGGATCATATTGGGCTATTGTGAAGGAAATCACATCAAATTCAAGGATTCCCGGAATCCTAGTCCTGGAAGATAAGCTGGCATTTGCTCCCAAAGACAACAATGAATTTGAAATGAACGGTTATCCTGCGGTCAGCGGGCATTTTCGTGAGCGCCCACCTGCTGACCACCCTCTTCTTCTGCGTCTGACACATGTGGCCCAGGCTTTCCATCTTTCCCCACTTCGGTCCCCAAGCCTAGGTTCCTGGGTCCTGACAGAAGGTGACCTTGGGCAGAGCTCTTCACCTCTCTGAGTCTCTGTTTCAACATCTGTAAAACAGAAATGGATGAATTAGATGAAATTAAGTTTCACTAAGCCCCTAGAGAGAACACAGTCACCGGACATCTAGATAAATGGCAGCTTCCTCCAGGCATTGCCTTATTTCTCCCACCCCAGAGTCTAAAGGTGAGCTCCTATGGGGTGGGGAGAATGGGGTGAGCCTCTGGGAAAGACCTCTTTTCATCCATTCATTCAATAAAATACATACTATTGCTGTGTGGGAAGGAGAAGCCTGTGGGAATTCATCACTGAATACCACCCTCTAGGCCAGAGTGAAAATGACTGTAGTCCTTGCTTCCAGAAGGCTCCCCCTGGGGAGACGGGCCTGAACAGCAGAGGCAGTATTGTGTAGGAAGTGATGACCGAGTCCTCGCCTGGGCAGAGGGAAGCCCACAGGAAGAAGTGACTTTCTCCTGAGTCTTGAAGTTTGCAAGAGGTTTTCAGAAAGAACCTATGAGAGCATTCTAGACAGAGGGAACTACATTATAAAGGCACAACGGATTTGGATAAGGGCCAATCTACATCATGCAGTCAGCTGGGCATCATGGGTGGGAATGTTAGTTCAGAGAAGGGGGCAATCAAGGATGGGAATGTTGGAGAAGGGGGGACCAGGGAGCACAGTGTTGGAGAGTGGGGGGGGACCAAGGACACAGTGTCAGAAAGTGAGGGGGGGACCAAGGATACAGTGATGGAAAATGGGGGGGGGATGAAGGGAGGCAGTGATGGAGAATCGGGGGGGATGGAGGAGGGCAGTGATAGAGAGTAGGGGGGTATGGAGGAGGGCAGTCATGGAGACTGGGGGGGATGGAGGAGCGCAGCCATGGAGGGGGGGATGGAGGAGGGCAGTGTTGGGGGGATGGAGGAGGGCAATCATGGAGAGTTGGGGGGATGGAGGAGCGCAGCCATGGAGAGTGGAGGGGATGGAGGAGGGCAGTGTCAGGGGGCTGGGCGGACCAAGGAGGGCCATGGAGGTGAGTAAGTTTGCGCAGGTAGGTTCCTGCCTGGTCCAGAAGGCCTTTGGATGCCTGGCTCAGACATATCACTTTATCAAACTAAGGCCTCTCTCCTATATGCTGCTGACTGCTTTGGGATCTGGAAGCCAATTTGCAAATGCTACGGTGAAAAAAAAGAAATGCATTAATGGCAAGCTTTGTGCTCATCAGAGTTCTAATTTCCACTGGTTTTTGGTTTTCAGCTCTATAAATCCTAAATGTGCCTTTCATTTCATTTTTCCACCCTTTGAGAACATCTGTTTGGCATTTGCCTTGGGAGATTGGGAAGGTGGGCGGGAGGTGACAAGTAAGTTCCTTTTGCACTTCTCTGCATTGAAGTAAGAGGCCCCGGGCAGCGGCTCTCCCTCAGGCCGGGGCTCCCCTTCCCATCCTCAGATGCTCTATGAAGGTGGCTCACTTTCAAGTCCATGTATTAAAAATGTAGTCTATGGGCCCATATAGGGCAACTTCACATGTTTCCAATTTATGGTTTCCAGCCCAGCATGTTGTAATATGGATTTTATATACATGCATAGTCAGGTTTTTCCTTTTCTTTCTTTTTTTCTTTCAATGAGACTCACTTTGCCCATATATTTCCATTTTAATTTGGCCAAATATTGCTGGACTTGAGGGCTTTCAGTAGGGGACAAATGCTCGACATAAATTTCAAAGGGCCACTTGGTCACAACAGCCTCAAGAGGCCCTCTGGACAGAATTTCACTTACTGAACACCTATTATGTGTTGGAAACTCGCGTTGTGCTTTTTCTGTGCTCTCAGTGGTTTGCTTTTGTTTTTGTTTTTTCCTTTTCTAAACTGGAAGAACTTTTGTTCTGATTATAAAATTAATGCAAGCTACGTTTAAAAAAAATCATGCACTATAAAATGGATTTGGTAGATTGCAAACATTTCCCCATATGCTATCACTATTAACAATTTGGTTGGTGTGTACTTCCGGATTTATTTGTGTATATTAAGAAAATATATAAATCAATGCATATTATCAAGGTTTTACCAAAATCAAGTAATACCCTCCAGTGTTCCATAACCTGGTGTGTGTGTGTGTGTGTGAGCGCACACGTGTGCCCACACGCATGTGACTAGGTTTGTCTGGGTCCCTGAATGTAGCCCTAGCTGATGCTATTCACGAGGAACAGGTGCAGCGTATTTTGCTCGGGGGTGGGGGGGAGGGGAGCGCCTTAGTTAAACCTGCCCTCCATCGATGGCTCCGTATTTGCCGGTTTTCGCTCCCACACACAGGGTCGTCCTGAACTCCCTCCTCCATACATCTTTGCCTTTTGCTTAAACTACTCCCCAGGACCAATTCCGCCAAGTCGAATTACGGGAGCAAAAGGTAGAAATCATTGTTGATCCGCATCACCAAGCGGACATGATTGAACCCATTCGCGCGCCCCTATGCTGGGTGGGAGAGGATCTCTTCCCCAGCCCCTGCCTCCTCCCCTCATCAGAACCGCACATCACCCTGCAGTGGAAAAGTGAAAAGCTTCATTTCCCCCATACCCTGAGGAAACAGGCTGCGGCGTGGGGGGTGGGGGGTAGGGGGGGAGGAGGGCTTAGAAATCAGCACGCCCCTCCAGGTAGAGGCAGCCCGGTGCCAGGGAGCACGGCTGGCTGGTGAGCCCAGCAATATCTAGACACCCGCCCCACTCTGCCTGGCACCTGTCCCCTGCCTCAGTTTCCCCATCAGTCAGAGAGGAGAGGGTTCTGCCCTGTTGCTCCTCCAGCCTGTCGTGAGGGTAAATCCCATGAAGGAGGTGGAAGCAGGCGTTTCTGCCAATTTTTCTCCCCATACAAGGATTCTGGGCCTGAAGACTTCCCTGGGCCCTGCCTGGCCGTCGCCCCCACCTCCTCCTGACTGGGGAGACTGATCATTTCCCCCGTCAGCCCCTGGGCCTGCGAGCTCCCGCCTGCTCGGCTCTGCATGAAAGCTCTTGAGTCCTTTTTATTGAGTTATAAAATCAGGATTGTTTTTGGATTGGGTTGGTAAAAAGGCCTGGAAACTTGGTAATCTGAACTTCTCAGGTTTGTAGACAGATCTTGTTGCTTGGAGAGATAATGAGGGCTGCATTTCCAAGTATTAAATTATTTTCATTTTTTTAGATGGTGCCAGAGGCGATCAGGCTCTGCTCTCTGGGAGACACTGGGTAGGGCAGCCAGGCACCCCGAGACAGGAGACCTGGGAAGGTAGGGCTGGGCCCTCCCAGTGACAGTCACCATCCCCCAGCCAGGGGGGAATGCAAAGGGCATCCATCCAAATCTCCTTTGGGGACCAGACTGTGGGGTAAAGGGCTGGAGAGGGGCAGTGATATGAACCCAGGGAGACTTTCTCCATGAACCAAGGCCTCCTGGTACAGGGGAAGGTGGCCCCGAGTCTACTCCTAATTCTGCCACAATTCACTGTGTGACCTTGGGCAAGGCACATGTGCTCAGGAGCCCCAGCCTCCAATGGGAGCCCAGAGGTGTCCCCCTCCCTTGAGGGATCACGCAGGCTGGACCCCTCTCCTTGTCCAGACTGTCCAGATCCCTCCAGCCAGAGTCCTATCATAATATAGGAGCTAATCATAGCTCAGTATATACGAACACCAACCCTTACTTCGTGAACACCTCTAAGGCATCAGCTTCGGGGCTCAGCTCCTCGTGCCTATTATTTTCTCTAATGCTCTAGCAACGAGAAGTCACAATAATGCTGCTAAGAGTGAGTGTTTGCCGAGTGCTCACTCTATGCCCCTCGCCACCTGCTAGGTTGTTGGTACTAGCAAGTGCAACATTGCCTGGCCAACCCTTATTCTACAGAGTCAAGCCTGAGTCAAGTCACTGGGACTCCAGTGGCAGAAGAGGGACTCGAAGGAATAGAGCCCTCCTCTCCTTGCACGCACCCCATCAGAGGATGATGAGGGACTCAACCCCTCCCCAAATCTTCATCCTTTCACCCCATATTGCACAGCTCATGGAAGGGGAAGGGAATGCGGGGAGGGGCTGCTGTGTGATTAATAGTCACAGAAGGAGGCTGAGGTGTTTCCAGGCTGCCTTTAGGTGTCCACCGAGAAGGGCAGTGACCACCCCTCTTAGGCAAAGCATGAAGAGCTGCTAATTTGCAAGTTCCAAAAGCACTGTCCCTCCCAGTCCCCACGGGCCCATTAGAGAACATGCATTGTGCCAAGAGCCTTTAATCTTGCCAAGGGCAGATCCCCTCTGCCTGGAAAAGCTGGGGTCGGCCCAGGGACGGCGTCCTCTTTCATACTGCTGGCATGACGGGCCCAGAAAACTAAACAGCATCCTCAGGGTAGGGCTCATTCTAGACAGCCGCACCGTTATAAAATAGGGCGCCTCTCTCCAAGCGGGCTCTGGATCCCATCAAAGCGACGAGTGTCTTTCCTTTCCTTCCTCAAGAAGGTGAAGTAGAAGCCTGTAATAACACCATGCCCCTGTTCGCCTCCAGACCAAAGTCAAAACTCAAATCTGATCAATCCGAAATCACCGTTGGTGTTGTTATTGGACTTCACAGGGCTGGCCACGGTGTCAGAGCCAGTGATATTTCACGCTGTGTGTCATTGTCGGTGCCAACAAAAAAAATGAATCTTTCAGGCAATTCAAGAAGAAATTAGTATTTCTGGGATTCCAGGGAATGAAATATGCACCTCTTCGAGGCTTATTACAAAGGGGTCTATGTCTGGCCCTCAACACCTTGCAGTGGCCCCAGAAACAGAGCCCAGCATGCTTATGTGCCGACCAAAGCTCTTCCCATTCTCGTTCCAACCTGAGAAACTTCCACTCACCTTCCAAGACCCGGTCCAGAATGCCCACTTCTGAGGATCCTTCCCGATCCCCCTCATCAAGGCCTCTTCCTCTGTAGGGAGGGACTGATGTGTCCCTGAACATTCTTAGCCCATTTCCCCACCTCCCCTGGTTCTTTGGCTACTCGTGAAGCAGCCCAGGGCAGGAAGAATATCTTATTCTTCTATTCTTCTTCCAGTTCCCAGAGCAAGCACCCAGTGCCTGGGAGGTGCCCTTGGAATGCTTGTTGACCGACTAAGCGATTACTACTGATACAGCATAGAATAGTGTAAAGAAGTGATTCTCAGCTAGCTGATTTTGCATTAACGCCCCCCCCCCCCCCGCAACCTGTCTAGAAGCATTTTTGGTTGTCACAATCGGGGAGGGGAATGCTAATGGCATCTAGTGGGTAGTGGCAGGGTTATCCATCAAGACTTCCCTGGACCCTACAGTCTTTCCTCATCATGGGCCCCTTCCTCCAAAAACAAAATTTTTTAAGTTATATTTTAAAACTGAGTTCGTGTGAAGAGGAACAGAATCCACATTGGAATCATTGTTATAGATCCGTTGGGTTTTTTCTTCCATTTTTAGAATTAAGTTAAAACTAAACCATTTTCCCAAGCCCCTAACCTTCGGTATTGGGTCCACTGAGACAAATGGGTAAGTGGGCCCCGGTCAGAGGCCCGGGATGCTGGTAAATGTCCTGCAGCGCGGAGGACGACCCCAAACAACAAAGAATTATCCAGCCCCAAATGTCAATAGTGCCGAGGTTGAGAAACCTGTTGTAGAGTGAAATTCAGAATGGGCAAGCCTGGAAACGTAATGTCTGAGCACCCGCAGCAACTGTAATGAGCACGGGAAGCACATAACTTTGGGTAATTAGCAAGGCTCTAGGGTAGGGAAGACGTTGATGAACACAGCGCACACTTTCATGAGAGCATTCATAAAACATCCAAACGTGTTTTTTCCTCTTTCCCCAAACGGTGGACAGAGCCCAGAACACGAATTTTGTTCAGAGCCAGCCACGCCGGCGAAGGGCAACACTTCATTATTCAGACAAATTGGGGAAATCCCATGATGCCTTCTGCCTTCTGGTCAGCTTCTCATTATCCTGAAACAGAGGCTGTGCTCGGCAAAGCAGCTCCTACGTACTCGTGCTGAGTCCTTCGCCTGCCTCCTGAGGCGTCCTGGGCAAACCTGCCCCCAAATTGCTTTCAAGGCTGACTCTTTGGAGAGAGACATCAGACAACACAGAGTTTAGACGTGGGGGTCTGTAGTAGGGTTCTCCAGAGAAACAGAACCAATGGTGTGTGTGTGTGTACAGAGAGAGACGGGGGGTGGGGTGGGAGAGAGAGAGAGAGAGGCTTGTTTTAAGGAATTGGCTCACACAATTATGGAGGCTGGTGGTATAAAATCTGCAGGGCAGACTGGCAGGCTGGGGAACCCAGGGGTTCCAAGAGCTACAGTTCTAGACTAAAGGCCCCATGCTGGCGGAATTCCTTCTTGCTCAGGGGAGCTTATTCTTTGTGCGAGTCAGGCCTTCAACTGATTGGACAGGGCCCACCCGCACTGCTGAGGGTGATCCACTTCATTCAAAGTTCACCAATTTAAATGTTAACTCACACAAAAACAAACAAACACACCAAAACCTCCACTTTCCCAGCAACATCCAAATATCTGGGTACTGTGGCTCAGCCAAGTTGACATACAACTGATCCTCATGAGGTCTAAAGTTTTTTATTAGTGTTCTCCGTTACCTCTCTGTGTCTCTGAAAGACCAATGAACCACCATGCTGGGAAGGAAAACACACAAGGTTTCACATCAAAAGGAGGCAGCTAGCATTCACTGAGCGCTTACTGTATACGAGGCACGTGCAGGCATGTGGGCCCCACTTGAGCCGTGTGAGGGGCTGGGGCGGTCCTCATCCGACACATATGTGACTTACCCAGGGTCCCAAAGCTGATCCTCAGCACAGCCAAGACTCAAAGCCAGGTATCTCCTGACCCCAAAGTCATGCTCCATCGCCCCCCAGAGGAGCTACCCGAGGGATGCCAGGGAAAGGATGGGCAGCCCAGATAAAGAGAAGAGCACCAGATAAGAGTCACTGGGAGCCCAGCTCCCACCGGTCTCCAACACTCACACCAAGGTATTCCTCTTCATTTCTTACACACACACACACACACACACACACAAAATATTTAGATGATGCATATAAAGTGCCTATTAATGCTTGCATAGTTGGTGTGCAATGGAACAATGACGGTCATTACAACAATAATAGTAACTATAAATGATGTACATGGACCATATGTGTGGCAGTGAAAGTGTCATATGTCATAGGCGAAGGAAGGGGGCATAGGAAATAAAAGGGCGGGGGATGCAACTTAAAATTAATGAGACTGTGGAGGTGACTGCATACAATAGCACAAAGGCTGAAAATAAATTATCGGCAGCTTCTTTCATTCAAAGAACACCTCGCAAGCCCCCAGGTGACCCCCCCCCTCAATATCCTGATGAAGTGGCCAGGACAGGGACCCTCTGCTCATCTGGCAGATGAAAGATCTGTGGCTTAGGGAGGTTGAGCGTCCTGCCCAAGGACACATAGCACTCTGCTTTAGGGATTTGAGCCAGGCTTCCTGCCAGGGCCGTCCCCGACAGGCAGCCCAGGCAAGAGAGAGTCCGGAGGGCCTTTCAAGAGTTCAGGAATCTGCTTTTCCCTTCCTCTGAGGTCCAACTGGGATCCAAACTCCTTCCCTATATGCAGAAGTCATAAGAATTAGCAACACCTTCTATGACGGTCCCATCCTGGTACTTGGCACGAAGTGGGTAATCGCGACAAACAGCAGGTAATAGATAACATAAATAAATATCCTCTTGAGGCTGGTTCCCGGGTTCAGCCGTGCGCTCTGCAGCATGCAAAATCCAGAAGCCCCCCATGGGGCGAGGGGATAAAATATCAGTACAAGCATGTCTCCCAGCCCTTTGTTCTACCCCATTCTATCCCAAATGTCTCCCAAGCCAAAGATTTCCATAGCAGCTGCATTGCGACTGCCTAGTTTTTGCCTCTAATGTTCCTATTTACAGTCTACAAATGTTGGCTGGGATACTAGGTGAGGACTTTTTCTCATTTTCGCCCAGAAGACCCATGGCCATTACATCATTCTGAATTTCCTTGGCTTGTTCATGACAAGACACGCACCCTGGGCTGTGCAGACATGGGGCTTGATTTTCTGCTCGGCATGCAAGGCCAGGAAGATTCGACATGACAGCCGTGATGTCGGAAGGAGCTGTGTTAGGAAGACACAAAATCAGGATCAGATCTGCAGCTTGGATGGAGAAAGTCAGGCTTGCAAATGACAAGTGGGCTGGGGAATCTGGCCATTCCCCAACAGCCTAATGACAGACGGTTTTATTTTCTTAAAACAATTTTTTTTTTTTTTAAACTCCGGGGAAAGTTGTTGGTTGAGTTCATCACAACCCTCATTTCGTGGCTCACACTCACCATCGGTCAATTCAGGGCATCTGTCTTGATTCACTTACTTATTTCTTCTCTTTTAGCCATTCCCTCCCCTATGCCGTCTCCCACGGGGAGATTCACACACATTCCAGTGTGCATGCCCAGTATGCGTCATAGTTGCATGCAAGTGTTGAATTTACATAAATGGTATTGGGCCGTAGATCTCCTCCTTGCTTTATTCAGTCAGCACTGTTTTGAAAGATTTGTAATTTTGCTGCTAACTCCTGTGTAGTATTCGTAGCATTCCACAGGGTTTGTCCACCACATCTCACCTCCCCGTTCCGCCAGGACCCACACTGGACTGCCTCTGCACGCCCCAGCAACCCTTGATGAATATCCTGTATACGTCACCTGATGGAGATGTGTGAGAATTTCATTGAGAAATAGCATCCCGGCTGGAACTGCCCGGTCGTGGGGAGCACGCATAAACCCCAGTTACACCAAGGGCCAGCCAGGTCACTCTCTAGGACAGCCACAACCATCTGATGGTTCCCACCAGCCAGGCACAGGGTTTTCTGTAACCCTGCGTCCCCTGCTAGCATTTTGCATTATCCTGCTTTCTGTGTTTTTGTTTTTTGCCAGTCTGATGGGTGTGTAAGTGATGTCTCGTCAGCAGCATCTCGCTGTTGGCTGCTGAGTTTGAACATTCTCTTCATTTGCTGGTTAGTCTGTTTTTTCTCTTTACACCCTTTCCCCAATTTTTCCTTACAGTTCCTGTTTTTTTCTTGCTTTGCAGAAATTTCTTAGATATTTTTCAATATTAGTCCCTCGTCTGCTTCCAACATTGCAAATACGTCTCTCGGTTTACCTGTCTGTGAACGTGTTCCAAAGTGTCCTTCACCAGACAGAAGTCTTCAACTGTGTTATAATCAAATCCATCCCTGTAGTTGTCTTACGGTCTGTGCTTTTCACACACACACACCTGCACACGCAGTAGTTTCCCACGAGAATCCTCTATTATTTTCTTCCATGTTATTTCCCATGGATATTCGAGCCTTACCTTTCCACTTTAGGTCTCTTCCATCTGGAACCCTCCTTTGTAAGTGGGATCATTAGCAGGGGATCTATGCCTCTCTTTGCCTCCACTTGGTAGGTCCGTTTCTCCAACTCCACTCACGAACTGTTCTTTCTCCCCCGCTGATGTGTGGGGACACCTTTACCATGTTGCGTTCCCACCTGCACATGGCTCAGTCTCTGAGGTTCCCATTCTGTTTCAGGGCTCCTGTGGCACATTCTTTGTTCCAAACTGTTGTCATCACTCTGTCCTTGGGGAGGGAAAATCTTGACTCTGCTTTTCGTTTTCAGAGTTGACTCAGCTATTCACAGACCTTTATTCTGCAAGAAATTTTTAGAACAAGTTTATGGAGTTCCCCCAAAAATCCAACCGAGATTTGGTCACGCCTGCCTTGCAACAATAGCTTAACTTTGGACAACTGACATCTTTGTAACATCTTTGTAACATTAAGCAATGCTATTAAAGAATAAGAGTGTCTCCTCATTTTTCAGAACTTTTTGTTCTTTCATATCAAACGTTTAAACTTTCTCCATAGAGGTTTATATTTTATTTATTTGCATCTTTCTTTCATCAGCCTTACTAGCACTGTTTCTCCTATGAATCCTATGACGATAATCAAAAGACCAACTTTGGTCTCATTGCTCTCCTCTATTTTTGTTATTGTGCTAGTTACTCTGTAGTTCATTGCTTTCTGCCCTTGTCTTCATTATTATTTTCTCTCTGGCTAAATGTTCCTTGGTATCTTTCCCTATTCTCTTGATTTGGATGCACTGCATATTCGTTTCACATTACAATGCTTATATAGAAAAAAGCCCATGTGTTAGGACATGCACATGTCCATCATGTTCCCCATGACTTGGCCATGTCACCTGGGTGAATCATTGAGCTCTTGGGAGTGTCTGTATCCTAAACTGTGAAGTAGGGGTGATAACCCTCTCTCCTAGACTCTGATGAAGACTCTATGTATGGGATGATGCATGGGAGGCTCCTGGAGGATCCACCGATCTTAGTCGGTTTCCCTTCCTTTGCTCCCAAGCTAATGAGAAAACCACTAATCCCAGATTTATGAGAATCCCAAACCTTGAAGAAGTGGTTAGCAAGTGGGGGTAATTTTGTTCCCAGGAGACATTTGACACTGTCTGAAGACAGCTTGGGTTGTCACAACTGGGGGCAGAGAGGGGCGCTACTGACATCTAGGGATGCTGAAGATCCCTGGGTAGAAGCCAGGCATGCTACTGAACATCCTACAGTGCATAGGAACAGCCTCCCCAACAAAGAACCACTGGTCAAAATGTGAGAAGTGCCAAAGTCAAGAAACCTCATCTCCAGTGAGCTTCCAGGGGCATCTGGTCCTACCTGCCTATCCACTAGAAGAATCTTTTTACTGTAGGGACTCTGATTGGGACAGGAGGCTCACTACCTAAGAAGATAGCTAACAGCAGCAGAAGGAACATAGGCTTTGGAGTCAAGCACCCTTGCAAGCTGGCCCACCCTTATTCTGACCTGTCATCCATGAACCTCAGCTTCTTCATTTGCAAAGTGGATGAGACAGTTAGCTGTAATGACCACACGAGATATACTTCTGCACAGGGCCCAGAGCATAGCAAGTGGCCAATAAACATTAACTTCCACAGTTAGCCCTGAGTGCACCTAAACAGGTTTTCCCGGGACTTCAAAATTCTGTACTTTGGCAATGCAGCTTATTCTATCTGAAGGCCCCTAAACTAAGCACGGAATGATTCATACGGTCATTTGCCATCTTTGGGTCTCAGCTTTCTCCTCAGTAAAATAGATGGTTCCCCTAGATGAAAGCTTACAGCTGCTTGCCCTCAGCCAAAGTCTCTTTGCAGGCACATTTGGTGTTTGGCATGCATTTTTTTCTCTTAGAATCCAAATCTATTTCTCACTTCTAAAAATGGGCAGATTTCACCTAAAAATCTGGAATTCTAGCATCTCTTGAAGAATAAAAGATAGCGCGATCCTGGGCCTATTTCCTTCATGGCAACACTCTGCAGGAACTGAGACATGAGACCTCCATACAGAGACATGTAGTCTTGTTTGCCACAGTCCCCACTATTCCCTATTGCCCTGTGCCACTCATTTATAGTTCTTCTGGCTCCTGTAGGCATTTAACTTTACAATTATTAAGATATATGGGCTCTCTGGCTCCTTTCATCTCTCTTAGAAATCATGAGCTGCTACTCAAAGAGGGAATTTCTTTGATAAATTACCAGTGGAGAATCTAATTTCTGATGATTTGCTACAGGCTTTACTTAAAACAGAAGCTCTCCTGGACTCTGATTCCATTTTTAAAAAAGAGGAGAGTCTCTTTTGAAGAACTTCATAGCCACCTTGTTAAAGTTAATGGAAAGGATACTTTGATTTGCTGAGCCCATGGAGACAGTGGGCAGATCCAGAGCTAAGAGGAGGGAGCTGGGATGCCTCACAGGGCTGTGGTGGTCTAGGAGTGCTCCCAGGGTACAACCATGTCACGGAACAGTACAAATCCATCCCTGCTGGAGGGGTGATGTGTGGGTGCCATACAGATACAAAAACTCAAATTAAAAAAAAGGTTTTTTAAATCACACTATGGTCTATCCTGGAGATGCACTTGGCCCCTTTCCAATTAATCTCTACAGGACTTACTTCTACTTGGGCCAGCAAAATTCTCTCCCCAGAGTGACGTCCAATACCATTCATGCAGCATGGTGAAGCACCTATGGTTTAAAGACTGATTTATTTATTTCAGAGAGAGTGCGAGCGAGTGCAGGGGAGGAGGGCAGAGGGGGAGGGGCAGAGGGAGAGAAAGAATCTCAAGCAGACACCCAGCTGAGCACAAAGCCCATCATTGCAGGACTCGGCCTCATGACCCCGAGATCCTTACCTGAGCCAAAACCAAGAGTCAGATGCTTAACCGACTGAGTCCCCCAGGCACCCCGAAGAACCTATGATTTAGAGAGATCCGGCGCTTAATCGCACATACAACCTCAGACAAGTTACCCAATGTCGCCGAGCCTCAGTTTCCTTAACAGCAAAATGGGAATAACACCAACACCTGCTTCCCAGGGTGCCTGCACATGAGTTAATGGGCATCTGTTCTGGCCCCTTTGTCCTGTGGTCACAAAACTGAGGCTCAGGCTTCAGCGTGTCCCTTGCAACATGTCCCTGCTGTTGGAGGTTCTGAAGGCTGACCAGGATGGAAACCCATTCATCAGCTCCAAGGGAAAACTCATGAAAAACAGGTCTGCAGTACAAAAAAGAGGGTACTGTTTAACTGGAGAAAAGATAAACACAATAACAATGAGTGTAGTAAGACAGACACACATCCACGCTCGGATGTCTTGTCACTACGGGTGAAAAGTCACGTCATGTACTGGGCTCTTGTTACGTTTGCTAAACCTGTGAGCTGAAAGCAATTTGGCAGTTATCTGGAGAGCCACGAAAATGTTCATTATCTGTAATGAGCAGATAATGGGTTTCGTTTGTTTGTTTGTTTGACTTTTCTGCTAGGAATTTTTCTAAGGACCCTATCCTGTAGGAAAAAAAATTTTAAAAATCATGTGTATTCACTACGTAAGGTGGAAAATGCTTTACCAATGTTCCCTAGAATTATATGGAGTAATGGGCTGAACAATGAGGTCGAAGGGTCAGGATATTGCTGTTGTCCAACGCAGCATTCGACGTAGCTGCTAGTAACTGAAGATAATCCACGACCCTGCGATCAGGCACACCCTGACTCAGTGCTGTTTGGGAGAGACCGAGTAGCAAAAGGGGCAATGTTCACATTATGTTAAGTGTAAAAAGCAGAGTGAAAAATATTACAGAGGCAGTGATGGGACAGAAGGAGGGTGAAACGGCTGTGTCAGAACTGTAAGATGACAGACTTTAAACTGTCCTGTGATTCCTGTAATGCATACATGTGGAGGACAGATGCTGTGTTCCGCACACCAGCTGAAAGAGTCTGGAGTCCCCTTGTCCAGCCTTGGACTTCCAGGTCTATAACTGAAGCCACGTATTAAGCACCTACTATGTGCTAGGTAGGCACTGTCCAAGGCACACTGTGCTATGCCAGTGGGAATCTCCAATCTCTGTTGAACAGATCTCAAAGGGAGGAATCAGCCTTACAGTTGCCACAGATGGGAAAACCGAGAGAGTAAGGAACTTCCCCGGGGTCACACGGCTATGAAGGGCAAAGGTGGGGTCCAAGCCCAGATGACCCGTGAACAATATCTGGTCTCTTTCCAGCAGCCAGGGTGTCCCCAAGAGTTGGGACATGGAAGAAGGCTTTGGGTAGCCTTAAACAACAGTGCCAAAGGTCCCTTATGGCACTGCCGATGACCTCTAGAACAAAGATGATCTTTTTTAACCACGAGCAAGCAGTTCTGGGGCCCAGAAGCCTCCCCAGACAAGAGACTGAGCCAGAATGGAATACTGCTATATTTTCATTAGTCCTATTCATCCTTATGAGTCTTTCCTCCATGGTGGTTTCCACCTCCTCGCAGCAAGCGGTACTTGTGTTCCATCAACTACAGTGATGTAAAGATTCCTTTTCATGTCCTCTTCCTTTTCTGTGATTTTCGGAATGTGCCTCTTTACATGTATATTTCAGGATTCAGGCTTCCGGGACTTGAGGTTGAACCACGCCTCCCATCACCGAGTTTCCTATTACAAAACGCCTGGAAGTCCCCCCATGGTGGGGCAAGCAGGGTCCAAACGTCCAGTCGCAGAAGATATAGCGCATTATTCTGAGGTTAGGGAAAGCCAATGTTCAACAGGGGCTCTGCGCTGTCACAAAAATCACAAAAGACCGTGGAAGTTATGCTGTACGCTGAACTGAAAACGTGATCCCGAGCCAGTCGCTTCCTGGCCCTCCACAACCTCCACGGCACCCCTTCCCCAGCATGAGGGGAGCCCTTGGGCATCCTCCCCGCCTGCACCCCCGCGGACCGGGAGCCCTCCGCTGGTCTCCGCAGACCCGATCGGGGCGTTGGGCACCAGCACCGGGCGCCTGTCCAGCGCCGAATTGGAGGCAATGCAGCCTCTTCCGCGGTGCGGAGCTCCTACCGTGGTCCCAGATGCAGGGGCCGGGAGCAGTTTCCTGGCAAGGAAGCACGCAGCTTGATTTAGGCATTTTTACTCCTCAGAACTGCAGAACTGAGCCCGTGCACACCTGTCCTTTCCAACTTGACTCGTTTTCGCTAAGTCTCCTTTAACGGACAAAAATGGTGTCCTGTTAAAAGTTGAAAAGCTCACTGTACCTTCTTTTCGAAGCTCCTGTGAGGTCAGCCCCGTCCCCCACTTTCATGAGCAAATACGAAGGGGCAAAGTTGAGGGGACCGATCTTGGGAGCACCCTCCGCCCCCGGCCCCATCCAGGGGCTGGAAAATGCTAGGCTCACAGGGTTTCACACGTGCGCAAACAATGCCACCACAGGCCTCTGGGGCTGGAAGCGCCGGGAACTTGGAGACTGCAAAAACACTTGCGGGACAAAGAAGTATTTCTGAATGTAGAACTATCCCGTTTCAGATCTGCTCTCTACTATTAGCAAACAAAGCAGGACCAAACGGAGGAAGCCGAACCCCTCTGGGGAACCCTTGGTTTGGTCTGGCCTGGGGCAGCTATAAGGCTGCGTGTGGGAGGAGGACGTGACAGGAGCCTGTGGAGAGGTGCCAGGACCGCTGTCTGGGCCTGGCTGGCCTGGCCTGTCCCCGTTTCTCCCCACGGGGCCACCTTCGGGCTCTCTGGAGGCACACATGAGGCTCTGATAGGCTCTCGAGCTGGTAGCCGCGTCCATGCGTAGCCCCTGAAGGCCTCCCAGCCCCGCAGCCAAAGCCCTGTAGAGCTGGAAGGGCCTCAAGCCCTGGCTGAGCCGCCCCATGAGGTTTCATTTTTAAATAAATGCATTTAAACTTTAAAACGCAAAACGACTTAAAGAAATATCAAGTAAACCTTGTGTGAGGCTGACATGCCATGTAGGGCCGGTGGACGTTTTGGCCATGATGCCTTGGACCAGGACCCTGAGCTTTTCAAATGAATTGTTCCCTAGGGCCTGGGGTCAGGATGCTAGTTGGGGTTTCCTCCAAGCCACCAGTCTCTGGGGACTGGAATTCGTGTGCTCTACTGGAGCTGCCTGACTTGAAGCTTTTCGCATAGGCTAATCTCTCGCCCGCACTACAGAAACTTGATGTCAAAAGAGAGAGCCTGCCGGTGGCAGGAAAATACCATTGGAAGTCAAAAAGCAGCCAAACCCCTGGTAAGCGGATTAACTCACTTAGCCGCTGGAAGATAAAGCTTTCTGGAGATGGCATTCAAGTCAGGAGGTGGGCCAGCCAGCTGTTGGGTGGGCTCCTTTAATGCAAAAGGAATGTGGGTTTGGAGCTCTGATGTAGATCCAGAGGGGTGGGGATGGAATGCTCAGCAGTCCCTGGTTCTGCCTGAGAATGCCGAGGTACAGGATATGTGAAGGTACAAGGAAGGGAAAACGCAAGAGGAATAAAAGCAAATATTGGGGAGGAGATTTTCTTCTGTTTTTTAAGATGTAGTTATTTATTTTGGAGAGAGAGCCTGAGTGGGGGGAGGGACAGAGGGAGAGAATCCCAAGCGGACTCCCCCTGGGCATGGAGCCCAATGTGGGGCTCAACCCCAGGACCCTGAGATCGTGACCTGAGCTGAAATTAAGAGTTGGACGCTAAACGGGCTGAGCCACCCAGACGCCACTAGGAGGAGATTTTCCCCGGGCTTACTTCCCCTCGCTTTACAAACCTGTTACCCTCGGTGTGTTACAGAGCACTTTCTTCATTAATGAAGACTCCCATTAAACTCTGCAGAGAAATTAGGAGCAGTTTGCTGGGCTGATAGAGAATAGACACGAAATTCATTAGTGACAGTGGAAACTGCAGAGTTAAACCTCCAAATCAAATACTAGAGTTGGAATTCTGACTTACAGATCAGTGCCCTTTCCGTAATATTGTGCGTGTTGAGTGTGGGTATTATTTTTAGAGAAATAGCTGGGCAACAGTCCTTCAAATATCCAAAGATATCTGAGGAAAATAGTCTAAGACAAAGGCTATCCATCCATTCCTCCAGTCCACAAGCTCTTGGTCTGTATCAGGTTAGAACATGAAAGAAATGGCTTCAAGACTACAGGAAGTTATCTTCTTACAGAAATGCCTTTACTAAATTACACTGAAATAATAACATCCCTTTGCTTTTATGTTGGAATGTTACGGCGTCTTTAAAAACATCCTTACCCTGCTTCATAGCCTCATAGTAAGAATGCTCATGAGAAAATATTTGCCACATTTGGATCAAAGATAATGTTCTCTCTCTTAGGAGGTTGTTAGGTTTCCTTTAATAAGACAAGTGTTATAGAATTCATCCTGTTTCTGTTTTTGCTCTGGCTGCCAGGAAGCTCCAAGTTAAATGATCTCTTTAAGGCCACTAACTATATTGGCCTAAATTTTGAGTATGATCATTTTTTTTTTTACCTACTTCAGTATATTTTTAACAAATTTCAATAATAATTTTAACAGTCCTATTTATATCTGAGCTGAGTCTGGCATATATTATATCTGTTATATATCAGATATGTTATATATGATATATATAGTTATAGACATTTATCAGATCTCTTTTTGCTTGCCACTGACAGATATCCAATTCAATTTAGCTTAAGCAATATGGCAGGGGGAGGTGGTTTATTGGCTCATATGTCTGAAAAGTTGAAAAGTTCAGGGTAGATGTGATCATAAAACCTGAAGGAATAGGGACAAGTCACACAGACACAGAAGCCAACCTGAAAGCTCTCAATGACCACAGCTGAAATAATCTGAACAAAATAAATAACATAGTTTTAAATTACAAACCAAAGCAAAAAATAAATATACATGAATCCATACTTATATACATAATCGAATAAATCAATAAATAGGGACAAGAAACAAACCTTCCCTATAAAAGAATTTCAAATAATATATATAGATACCCCCTTTCTAGAAGGTGGAGCTGAATCTGCCCCCCCCACCCCCCACTTACAGGTGGGCTAGTTAGTGACTTGCCTCCAAAGAGGTAAAGGGCATAAAAAGGGGAAAACATAGTAATTTCCCAGTGGAGAGACCTGGCAAACAATCCCCTTGACCAAGTGGTGAAGGTCAACATCACCAATGACGTGTCTCCGATAGGCCATGACAAGAACGGCACTTCACTCCGTTGGTATTCTCTCCTAAACCCCATAACCCCAGTCTAATGAGAAAAACATCCCACAAGCCCAAGTTGGGAAATATTCTACAGGATACTTGGCCAGGATTCCTCAAGACTGTCAAGGTCATGAAAAACAAGGCAAGACTGAGAAACTATTAGAGACCAAAGGAGACTAAGAGGACATACTGACTAAGTGCAAGGTGATACCCTGGGTTGGCAAGAGGACCTAAATGGAAAAACTGGTGAAATCCAAAGAAAGTCTGGAGTGCAGTTAACAGTAATGGGCCAGAGTTGGTTTCTTACTTGTGACAAATGTACCATGGTAAGATCTCATGGAACATGTTAACAATGGGGAAACTGGGTGAGCCAGTCCCAGAACTCTCTATGCTATTGTCTTCATCAGTTTCTGCTGCTCTAACAGACACCATGGTGGGGGAGGGGGGTGCTCACAACAGATGTTTATTTCACACAGTTCTGAAGGTGAGACATCCAAGGTCAAGGGGGGCCAACAGAGTCAGTTCTCCTGAGGGTCCTCTTCCTGGTTTGCAGATGGCTATTTTTTGCTATGTCCTCACACAGCAGGGAGAAAGAGAGGGATCCTACATCTCCTCCTCCTTTTACAAGGGCACAAATCCCATTCACGGGGGCTCCCCCCTCAGGCCCTAATCACCTCACAAAGGCCCCACCTGCAAATATCATCACATTGAGGGTTAGGATTTGGACCTATGAATGGTGGGGGAGGGGGCACAACCAGTCCGTAGCTATCTTTGCATCTTCTCTGTAAACTGGAAATTATTCTCAAAAGCAGGTACAAAAATAACAAAGGGGGGCGCCTGGGTGGCTCAGTCGGTTAAGCGACTGCCTTCGGCTCAGGTCATGATCCTAGAGTCCCGGGATCGAGTCCCGCATCGGGCTCCCTGCTCGGCAGGGAGTCTGCTTCTCCCTCTGACCCTCCTCCCTCTCATGCTCTCTGTCTCTCATTCTCTCTGTCTCAAATAAATAAATAAAATCTTTAAAAAAAAAAATAACAAAGGGACAAACCAAAAACAAATAATAAAGTAGCGGACCTAAATACAATCATAGCAATAATCACAGGAAATGTTAATGGTCTAAACATTTCAATTAAAATGGAGAGTAATCGAAATGGACAAAAGAAACCCAACTATGTATTATCTGAAAATGATGCACTTTATTTTTTTTTTTAAGATTTTATTTATTTATTTGACAGAGAGAGGGAACACAAGCAGGGGGAGTGGGAGAGGGAGAAGCAGGCTCCCCATCGAGCAGGAAGCCCGTGTGGGGCTCGATCCCAGGACCCTGAGATCATAACCTGAGCCGAAGGCAGACGCTTAATGACTGAGCCACCCAGGCGCCCCTGAAAATGATGCACTTTAATTATGAAGACAGAGAGAGTGACAGTAAGTGGGTAAACACACATACGTTATCTTGAATTCTGGCCTAAGTGAGATCATGTCCATCTGATGGTGTTAGATCTGTGTTTGACCCCGTTTTTTTTGGGGGGGGGTTGTTTTTTTAAGTAATCTCTACACCCAGTGTGGGGCTTGAACTCACAACCCAGAGATCAGGAGTCCAATATTCCACCAACCGAGCAGCCAGGCGCCCCAACCCAGTCTTATACCTGCTTTTTTCTCTCTGGGAGGCACTCTGTTCCTTCTTTACTCCATCCTACTCAACCGATTTAAGCAACCTTGTATTTATTTTTCCCACACTCTCCGCGTGCTTGCAAAATCACTTCTAAATGTATAGTGGCTACACACACACAAGCATATATACCTACACAAAATATTTTTGTCATTGTTTTAAAAAATGGGTTCAAAGCATAAACACTTGACTTCAGCTTTGCTCTTTGAGGACCTCATGCAGATTGCTCCAGAGCCCCAGAGGGCCAATTTATTACTTTTAATGAATCAAGAATTATCCATTACTATAATTATTAATAAAGTAACTATGAATCATTGGGAGGGATCCACAATTTATTCAGCAGTGAACATACATTCTTCCATTATCTGTGTGATCAGGATTCCCAGGTGTGGGATTCTGGGCCAAAGGGGCCTGTGCTTATGATTTTAATATATTTTGCCAGGTTATTCCTTGAGGAGTTGTAACAGTTGCGGGTCTACCGGCAATGGGTATATGAACCCTCTTCCCCACAAAGGGAAGCCGAGGCCATCTGTTCAGCATGAAGACCTTCCCCGCACGTCCCAGCCCCCGGGCTTGCCGTAGCTGCAGGCTCTGAGGCTGGAGCTCGCCCACACGGCCCTGGGGCTCCTGGCCCACTTGATTGGAACAGAGCAGCCAGGCCCACGGCTTCTCCAGCTCCTACCCCATCTCCTCGCTCCGGGTCCCAAATCTTGGATCACTTTACGTGTATGAAGCTGTCCATGCCCACCTGAGCCAGGTGCTTCTGCGGAGAACCACCTAGGTCTTCCGTAGTGCACCCTAAGGCATTGAGGCTGTGGGCTTGGAGGAAATGAAAGACCAGCATGGGATCCAATGGGACACAGCCTTCGGGGGCTCATCCTCCTGGGTTTCTGTGTGACTCCCCATTGCACATTCGTCTTCTCTTTCTGCTGGCAGCCCTCCTGGTCTCAGACCCACAAAAGACTCAATGACAGCACACGGACATAGACAGTTTAACTGGTTCGCATACAGGTATGAAGTCTAATGCCTAGAAGGAACGCCTTACGACACTTGAGCTGCTCGGTTTCTTTGGTGGAATCTTTACTAACACACCAGTTGCTCTGCATACAGTTCTGTGAAAAAGCGAAACTTGACGCCTTGATGGTCAGTGCTAATCCCAGCCATTGTGTCACCGTGTCTGCTTAACCACAGGCTGGAATCCACGGATGCTGTTCTGCAGCGAGTCAATACGGCAAACGTGTGCTGAGCACCTACTGTGTGCTCTCTGTGAGGTCTGCCCTCCTACTCAGAATAATCCCCTCTCATAGCCACAAAGAAAAAGGAAAGTCTTGAGATAAGGTAAAAACAGTTTTACTGGGGGCGCCTGGGTGGCTCAGTCGTTAAGCGTCTGCCTTCGGCTCAGGTCACGATCCCAGGGTCCTGGGATCAAGCCCCACATCGGGCTCCCTGCTCCAAAGGAAGCCTGCTTCTCCCTCTCCCACTCCCCCTGCTTGTGTTCCTGCTCTCGCTATCTCTCTCTCTGTCAAATAAATAAATAAAAATCTTTAAAAAAAAAAAACAGTTTTACTGGGACTCTCTGGGAAGCGACCGGGCTCCGACTTCGGGGCCTCATTCACAAAAAGCAAGGCAGACTCCACCTGGCTTGCCCTTTGGGGCCCGTGATTTTGGAGCTCTGAGCACCACAGGCCTCCAGCTACCCTGAAGGCGCCATGGGGGAGAAACCACGCAGAGGGGCCACACTGAGATCAGAGTGCCCCAGGAGCCCCCGCCGCCCAGCCCCCGTATGCCAGCCCTCGCCATCAGACACGCGAGCAACCCCCGATGCTTCGGGCACCAGCCTGCATCCCCTCGCAACTGAGCGGGAGGCAGACAAAACCACCCGGCTGAGCCCAGTCGGCCCCCTGCACCATGAGAGTCAATAACATACAATTTAATTAATTTTTTAAAAAGATTTTATTTATTTATTTGACAGAGAGAGACAGTGAGAGAGGGAACACAAGCAGGGGGAGTGGGAGAAGGAGAAGCAGGCTTCCTGCCGAGCAGGGAGCCCGATGCGGGGCTCGATCCCAGGACCCTGGGATCATGACCTGAGCCAAAGGCAGACGCTTAACGACTGAGCCACCCAGGTGCCCCAATAACATACTATTTTAAACCACTAAGCCCTGGAGTGGTCTGTTAGGCAGCAGTAAATAACTGGAATATTGTGGGTCGAGAAATAAATAGTGCGGTCACCCTGTGCTCAGGACGCACAGTTTACAGGGAGATACAAGCACACAGTTTCCATCCAACCTCAGCGCTCCATGGAACGTACCCGAGACTCAGAGGAAAGGCAGATGCAAGACTGAGTTTGACTTTCAGATGTGAATACTGGCGAATGTCACATTTTACTTAGTAACAGCTCCATCTGCAACACACGAAACCACTCCTGAAACACACAGTCCATTTGGTTCCCATGTTGCATTTGTGCAACAACCAGCACAGAGGGGTTGAGGGTCCTCAGTTTGGGGTCCCACTTAAAGACCCCCCCTCTCCTTACCATCCCATATACATTGCCGACTGTGGTCTGAAAATTTTAGCATGGCTCTCAATTGCCACAGCAAGCCTTCTGGGTACTGCAAACTTTTCCACCTGGAAGCGTAGAAGACAGATATTTCCCACTTCACAGTTGGGCTTGCGGAAAGGAGACAGAATGGACACTGTGGGGGCCCAGCTCTGTGCCAAGTCGTCACGTCACTTCCTTTGATCGCAGGTCAGCGTGGCCAGGGAGAGTCCCATCACTGTCATCATCCAGAGACAAGAACCAAGTCTCAGGGAGAAAACCACGTTCTGCCCCCTGGCAGAGGAAGGCAGGGCTGGGCTGCGAAACCAGACATTCCTGCCCCAAATCTCTTACTGGGATGGGTTGCCCTGCACCCCCCAAAATGATATGTTGAAGTTCTAACCCCCAGGACCTCTGAATGGGATCTTATTTGGAAATTGGGTCTTTGCAGATGGAATCCGTGAAGATGAAGTCATATTGGAATGGGATAGGCCCCTCCTCCAGTAGAACTGGTGTCCTTATAAGAAAAGAGACACAGGGAAGGACACACACAGGAGAGAAAGCCATATGACGACAGAAGCAGAGACCGGAGAGATGTAGGGGCAGGACATGAACACCAGGGTTTGCGGGCAACCACGGGAAGGGAGCAAGAAGCAAGGAACCATTAGAACCCCTTAGAACCCTCGAGAGACCACGGCCCTGCCAGCACCCAGATGCCAGGCTGCTAGCCTTCAGAACTCTGGGAGTTTGCACTTCTGTTGTTTTTAAGCCATCAAGTTCATGGTGCTGGGTGCCGGTGGCTTTGGGAAACCCATACCCGCCACAGTCCCCCTCTGAGTGTAGACCTCCACTGGCGGGGGGACTTCCGCCGGCCTGATTCTGACTCTTCATCTTGACCTGGACAATCCTAGGTAGGAAGAGCAGGTTCTAAAGAAACTTGTGAAGGATCCTTTCTGTGTTCGCATCAGGCCGGGCACACACAGATTCCACGTGGCCAGACTGAAAACAGTCTGGGATGGCTTGAGTGTCTGCACGTCGGGAAGCTTTTTTCAAAGAAGGAGCTGGGATATTTTTGTTCCAGTGTGTACTCTATCACAGGAGTCCTTGTTTATCCAAAGGATTTTCCATGTAAATAAAGACATTTGCAAATTGATTTAGATTAATCAGGTGTGACTGCTGGATAAACAGAGGGAACACTCTGTCACTGAGATCCAGGCGCTGGAACAACCAGGACCCTGTGCACAGGCCCGCGCCATTGGCGGCCGAACTTCTGTGGTCTCGGGGCGAAGATGAAAACCAGAAAGGAAAAGAAACCCAAAAATATGAAAAACATCTCGGGTATAATCCCAAAAGATGTGGCTGGACTCAAAGGTCACCCTAGAGATGTGAGTTTAAAATATGGCCTCCCCCAAAACCCAAACCAGGGGGATTTCTACCTTCTGGACTTTTCCCACTCCTTCTGGCCTCCCCCAACGCATACAAACAGACACATAAACACACAGAGACTCACAGACAGAAACATACAGGGATATGCATGCAGATGCACACGCGTGCACACACCCACACCCCCCCCACACACACACTGGGTCGCTGCACATTTAAAGTGTTTTTAGAGAACACACTGCCTGTATTCAATGCCCGGTGCCCAGGCCTCTGCTCTCAGCTGCCTTATGGTCTCACTTCTTACAACAGCCCTTCAAGGCAGCTGTTGCTAACCCCATTTTGCAGACAGGAATACTGAGCCCCAGAGATATGAAGTGTCTGGTTCAAGACTCCATAGCCGGCCAGCAGCCCAGCTGGGATGCTAATCCCTCCCCCGAGCTCCAGATCGCAGCCCCCTTTTCCCACCGAAATACACAAACCCGCATTCATTCCAGCCACCCTGGTGCTGAGGATAGAGTGGTGAACAAACCAGACCAAGCCCTTGGGGAGGTGGGAGAAATGGGGAGATGTTGGTCAAAGGGGACAGACTTCCAGCTAGAGGAGGAGTAAGTCCTGGGGATCTGACGTACAGCATGGTGACTATAGTTAGCAACACTGTATTATGTACTTGCAAGTTGCTAAGAGGGTAGAACTACAGGGTTCTCGCCACAAAAAAGAAAGGGTAACGAAGCGATGGAATGTAGGTGTTCGCCAATGCTGTGGGGATCACCATTTGGCAACACAGACGTGTACCAAGTCACCACACCTTACACCTTAAACTGACACAATGCCGTATGTCAATGATACCTCAATAAAGTGGGTGGGGGAGCTCAGACAACACTTATTGTTTGAGTGCGTTTATATGAAGTGTCCCCAAAAGGCAAATCTAAAGAGAGAGAAAGTAGATTCGTGTTTGCTTAAGGCTGGGATGGGAATGGGGATGACTGTAAATGGTCACAAGAATTCTTCCGGGGGTGATGGAAATGTTCTAAAATTAGATTGTGGTCCTATTGGCACAGCTCTGGAAATAGATGAAAAATCATTGAATTATACACTTAAGATGGGTGAATTTTCTAATAGGTCAACTGTACCTCAATGCAGCTGTTAATAACCATCACGAGACGGGGACGCCTGGGTGGCTCGGTCGGTGAAGCGTCTGCCTTTGGCTCAGGTCATGTAGCCCCACGTCGGGCTCCCTGCTCGGCGGGGAGCCTGCTTCTCCCTCTCCCTCTGCCTGCCGCTCCCCCTGCTTGTGCTCTCTCTCTCTCTCTGACAAGTAAATAAATAAATCCTTAAAAAAGAAAAAAATAACCACTACAAGATGAAAGCAGACGGAGCCCCACCCTCAGGAGCTCCCATTCTCTTCCTCCCTGCTCCTTTCCACAAGATGTCCCTCTGCCGCAGCCTGGGAGTCCCTGGGGGCTGGCTGGGCGGCTGTGACTCTCAGGTGGGGGTGGACTTCGAAGCAGCTCCCAAGGGAGGCCGATGCTGCCGACTCAAGGACCACACCTGGAATAGCAAGGCCACACGGCATCTTGGGGAGAAGGAGAGGAGATTTTTTTTTTCCTCTCGTGCATCCATCGTTGAAGCTCTTTGGCACATCAGTCCTGCTGACCTGACAGGTGAGTCTGGGCAGGCGGCTGGCAAAGCAGGTGGGCGGTCCCCCGTGGAACCCCCTGCTCCGCTCCGCTGGGCACCTGCCTCGTCCAGCACCCGCACTTGCGGTCCGCGCTCGGGGATGGGCCAGCGGTGCCTCCTCCGGCCGTGCAGCCCTGGGAGGCCGCCAGCCCACAGATCAAGGCCACGGCCTCAGTATCAGCCTTGTCAGCACGTCGATTGCCTGTCTGCTTTCCCTGGTAATTTCTTAGTCGGTTCCAAGCAGGAGCAAGGAAGAATCATCAGGTCGAACCACGGGAGGTTGCCAATAGAACGGGTCCAAACGGTAGAATCGGGCAATCTGGTACTGTTCAAGCTAACATTAATTGGGCACTCTCACATCCGAACACTAACTCTGTGCCAGGGGTTTTCAAACTTAGATCATATCAAAACCATCTGGGAATCTGGTAAAAGTATGAAGGCCCAGCCTCAGTGGCCTGGATCGTTTTTCTAGGCTACGGGGAAACCTGCTACGGAGCAAGCAGGATGCTGATGGCTCTGCTTCCTTCATTCCAGCTCAGGGTGGCCCGCCGAGCCCTGGCCTGAACCAGCTCCGGCAGGCTTGCAAGAAAGCAAGCACATTTTTGGAAATTGTGTGAGCCGTTTGTTAAACACAGGTGCTGTTAAAAACCAAATTATATGCACTTACGGTTAAGTAAATTGTATGAAAAGCAAAGGAAATACATACTCAAAACTCATCACTTCTTAATCATCTTACAGTGTTTTACTATCATCTGTGCTATGGGGGCTATTTTTCTCCATCATATGAGTGTATTAGAAATAATCTATGATGATGTGTGGCCGCACACATTCCAAGAGGAGAGTGCTTACAAACACTGCAAATCAGGGCTTACTCCCCACAACCAGTCCCTCAACATCCCCATTTCACAGATGAAGAAACTGGGGTTTGTAGAGTAAATGACTTTCCCAAGGTCCCAGAGCCACAGTTTGAACCCAGACAGTTGATCTAGAAGCCCAGGTTTTTAACCAACTGATATATTATGCTCTGTCTGTGTACCTTTCCTGGGCTTGTGGCGTGAATCTCCACCCACCTTCCTGGAAAGCACAACCCCCCCAACCCCCACCAACAACTGGCCTCCCTCCAGGATCCCACCCCTGTCCCCCAGCAGCCTAAAGAGCAAACCGGCAGCGGGGGCACCTGGGTGGCTCAGTCGGTTAAGCGTCTGACTCTTGGTTTCTGCTCAGGTTGTGATCTCAGGGTCATGGGGCCAGGCCCGCATCAGGTTCTGCACTGAGTTTGGAGCCTGCTTGAGATTCTCTGTCTCCCTCTCCCTCTGCCCCTCCCCAGCCCCCAACATGTGTGCACGCTCTCTAAAAAAAAAAAAAGAGCAAACCAGCAGGGCAGTGCCTCTGACCTCTGACCTCTGACAGGTCAGGTTTCTCAGCACTATCAGTGGGGGGCTTCAGTGCCCCAAGTCCAGTCTCCTGCAGGGTCTCCCTACCAGTGAATGTCACTACAGTTGAATATATGCACATTTAAGCAAGTTAAGCGAAATACGGCGCATGCTCTTGAAGCTGAAAAAAGTCCTAAAAAGATGGGGGTCTTGAGGTGGGAGGGAGGGAGGTCCAGCCTTACCGTACAGTTGCGGGAGGCTGAGCGGAGGCAGGGAGAGGTGGGGGGCGGTGGGAGAGGGCTTTGCCATCCAGGCTGGCTGTGTTCTGCACCCCTCCCACACCCTCATCCCCACCCAGCAGTGGCCCCTTGGCCCCTCAAGGGAGCCAGGAAGGAGAGAGGAAGGGGCAGTGGGAGATTTCCAGTACGGTTTGCCCTCACCTTCCTGCTTCCTCTCCAGAACGTTGGGTCCCTGAAGGTTCTGCCTCCACATACCACTCCCACTCTGTCCCAAGAGGAGGAAACACTCGGGACCAAGAACTTCCTCGAATGTTTCTATTTTTGTGTAAAAAGTGAAAGTAGGGGAGAAAGAAAAAAGAAAAAAGGAAAAAGAAAAAAAAACAAAACGAGGTCCTGATCAGTGTACGACATGGTGTTAAGAGAAGGTTAAGGGTGGGCGCCTGGGTGGCTCAGTTGGTTAAGCGACTGCCTTCGGCTCAGGTCATGATCCTGGAGTCCCGGGATCGAGTCCCGCATTGGGCTCCCTGCTCAGCGGGGAGTCTGCTTCTCCCTCTGACCTTCCTCCTTCTCATGCTCTCTGTCTCTCATTCTCTCTCTCTCAAATAAATAAATAAAATCTTTAAAAAAAAAAAAAGAGAAGGTTAAGGGTGTTTTATTTTCTTCTTCTGGCTCACCCTTTTTTTTTTCTTACAAAGAATATGTCTTTTTTATAATGAAGAGGAAACAAGTTATATTTTAAGAAGGAGGAGAGAGAGGACAGGGAATAAACAGCAGAGGAAATAATCATAGCAAGTACACAATTGGTAGCTACAGGACAAAATGTACTTTCACATTAAATAATGTATCATTTTCTCCCATAGCCTTGTAAGCAAGAAGCACAGACACTGTTAATCCAATGTAAAAAATAGGAGAAAATGCTTATTCGTGATAGCCAAGATAGGGAAGCAACCTAAGTGTCCATCGATGGAAGAATGGATAAAGAAAAGGTGATATATAATGAATAATAAATGAATATTATATATATGATATGAATATATATGAATATTATATATATTCATTATATGTATATATAATATATAATGAAATATTATTTACCCCAAATAAAGAAGGCAATCTTGCCATTTGAGGCAACCTTGATGAGCTTGGAGGACAATTTGCTAAGTGAAAGAAGCCATACATTGTATGATCTCACTCATAAGTGGAATCTTGAAAGGTCAAGCTCAAGGAAGTGGAGGGTAGTGGGGGTTGCCATGAGCTGGGGTTGGGGGTAAATGGAGAGATGTTAGCTAAAGAGTACAAAGTTTCAATTATGCAGGATGAGTAAGTTCTGCAGATCTAGTTTACAGCATAGGGACCACAGTTAATAAAACTGTATTGTAGGGCGCCTGGGTGGCTCAGTTGGTTAAACGACTGCCTTCCGCTCAGGTCATGATCCTGGAGTCCCGGGATCGAGTCCCGCATCGGGCTCCCTGCTCAGCGGGGGGTCTGCTTCCCCCTCTGCCCTCTTCCCTCTCCTGCTCTCTGTCTCTCATTCTCTCTCTCTCAAATAAATAAATAAAATCTTAAAAAAAAAAAAAACTTAAAAAAAAAATAAATAAAACTGTATTGTATGCTTGAAATTTACTGAAGGAATAGATCGTCTATGTTCTCACCACACACACACACACACACACAAAATGGTAACCATGTGAGGTGATGGGTGTGTCATTTAGCTTGATGGTGGTGATCATCTCACATTGTATACATATATCAAAACATCACGGTGTACACATTAAATATATACAACTTTGTTTGTTAATTATACCTCAATAAAGCCGGCAAAGATGGGGAGACTGAGAGCTGGGGGACTCTTGATATTCCTAAGGTCAAGGAGAGCGTCTGGGACAGATTAAGGATGTGACTTGAAGTCTCTAAGCTCCAAACCCAGGATTCCTGCTGTTGAGTTGAGGTTACTCTCTGCACAAGCAACATCTGTGGAATGTCTACCCCAAACAAGCCCCCCCCTTACCTCCCCAGATCCAGATGGGGACCCTCTGGGCCATGTACAATGAGGCATCTTTGTCCCCTGACCATCGATGTTTTCTGGAGGTTGGGGGTGGGGCATCTGACTCAGGTAGGGCTGACCAGAGTTCTTTCTGCTAGAACCTGGAATGGATCATGGAGAAATAGAGTGATGGGGGGCAGAGAAAGGATGGGTGTGATGTTGTTCGAGTGTCTGGGAATCATGTGTTTGCCCAATGACTTGGGGAAGAGAGAACACCGGTCTACAGGCATATAAAAATAAAGAAGAGGCACAGAAAGGAACAGAGATGAGAGATGAAGGGAGAATCTGAGTGACATTCTAAGCCCTTCATCAAGCTTAGCTGTTTCTGTCTACATTAGCCTCATATAAATGCTGTTGTTAGGGGTCTTTTTTCTAATTAAAGGTAGACTGAGCTGATATTTATTCCTTGCAGCCAAAAGAATACAAACTAATAATCTATGAAAGCATGTTTGACTTCCAAACTTATCTCTTCAATTTTTCTAGAAGGAGGCTTATCTTCACTGCAAGCATCTACCGTTTTTTGTCATGGAAGAAACAATAGCAAATATAATATTTATCTATGAAACACAAAAGCAATCCTTTTACAAGAAGGAAACAAGGATGCCTGCTATCAACACTATTATATTCACTATTGTGAGCACAATAAGTTAAAGAAAAGAAATAAGAGAAATAAGTACTGGACAAGAATAGGCAAAATTATTATAGATTTCCAATGATATTACTGTCCACCTAGTATATCCCCAAAGTCAACAGAAAATCATGCTGAACTAGTAAGAGTTTGGTAAGGTGGTTGGATACAATAAAATAAACAAACTATTTCACTGTATGCCAATAAAAAACTATTTTAATGTATAACGGAAAAAAGGTCCCACTAACAATAGCAATAAGAACTGTAATATCTAGAAATAAATCTAATGAGCATTATGAAATACATATGTAAAATACCATAAAATTTACTCAGGGACCAAAAAGAAAAATTAATATAAAGTTATACCCTGAGGTCGATGGCATTACTGGCCCCAATTTTTCATCTCTCTCTGCATCATCTCTCCCTTCCCTTGGCCTCACTGTGGGCAGTGTTCCTTCATCCCTTGGGTCTAGGCTTGACCACGTGACTTGAATTGGCCAACAGCATGTAAGCAGAGTGACAACGCGCCTATTCCGAGGCCCGGTCTTAAAAGCCTTCTGCTTGGGCGCCTGGGTGGCTCAGTTGGTTAAGCGACTGCCTTCGGCTCAGGTCATGATCCTGGAGTCCCAGGATCGAGTCCCACATCGGGCTCCCTGCTCAGCAGGGAGTCTGCTTCTCCCTCTGACCCTCCTCCCTCTCATGCTGTCTGTCTCTCATTGTCTCTCTCGCAAATAAATAAAACCTTAAAAAAAAAAAAAAGAGCCTTCCGCTTACCTTTCTGCATCTCTGCTATGAGAGAAGCTGCCCCAGACCTGGAGCCCAGAAGGGAATAAAAAGGGAGCAGACCTGAACCCCAACTTTAGTGAGGTGCTAAGTCCAACCAGATGCCTCTATAACTTGAAGCAGAGCCACCTCGCTGAACCAAGCCCAGATCAGCCAGTCTCCAGCCAACTCACAGATTTGTGAGCAGTAACAAACACATATGTCTCAAGTCACTGAGTTTCAGGAGGCTTTGTTAGACAGTAAGAGCTAACTGATAAACTCCACATTCCTGGCTGGTGATATTCAGTATTGTAAAGATATGCCTTCTCTATAAATTAATCTATAAAGTTATGAGTGATTCCAATCAAAATGCCACTGGATATTTATTTCTCTGTGATTTTAAATATAAACTGTAAAACAAATTTGGTCACTGAAATTATGTGGGGGGGGGACCAAACTAATGGAGGAGAACAAGATCTTACTCCATCAGATACTAAGAGATACCATGCAACGAGGATAGTTATACAACATGGCAACAAATAAACCAATGGAACACAACCAAGGGGGCAAAAAGGTATAGATAGATGAGAGACAGAGGGGGAGAGAAAGAGAGAGAGAGGATAGATATGATGCCACAGACAAATAGAAATGATGCCATATTACAAATTAATAGGAAGGGTGATAGATTATATAGTAAATACCATTGAAGCAACTGGCCATCACTTTGAAAATATACATTTAAATTCTTACATCACCTTAGATACTAAAATGAATTCCAGATGGATTAAAGACCTGAATGTAATAAATGAAACTATAAACGTACTAAGAGAAATTACAGATGACTCTTGTCATAGTCTTGGGATGGAGCAGGCCCTTTGAGGCAAGGCATAATCCAGAAGTCATTAAGAAACAGTCACAGATTTCACTCCATAATGAAATGTTCTCTATAGCAAAAGACCACTGACAAAGTTAAACTGCAAGGACAGCTTTGAGAGAAAATATCGGTAGTGTATCTAAGGGATGAAGGGCGAGTTGCCCTGACTTACTCAAAGCTCTGACAGGAAGGAAAGGGCCAAATGTCCCCTAGAAAAATGGGGAAGGTTTTCGGCAGGCAGTTCATGAACGCCAACAAGCAGCGACAAGGGAGCCTAAGCCCTCGGCCTCGCACAAATCCATGACCGACACCCGCAGTGTGGGGGAGTGAGGCCGGCTGGCAATTCCACATGCAGGATTCTGTCCCTCAGGCCCGCTTCTGGTGGGGGGAGGGCCAACAGGATCCACGCACAGTCGTCCATGGGCTGTGACAGTTAAGAATGGCTTCCTGGGGCTCCTGGGTGGCTCAGTCGGTTAAGTGTCTGCTTTTGGCTCAAGTCATGATCTCAGGTCCTGGGATTGAGCCCCAGGTACAACGGGGGCTCCCTGCTTAGTGGGGAGTCTTCTTCTCTCTCTCCCTCTGCCCCTCCCCACTGCTTGTGCTCTTTTGCTCTCTCTCTAATAAATAAAAATCTTTAAAAAATAAATAAGTTAATAATTAATTAATTAATTAATTAAAATTCTCTGTCCTTGGAGGGGAGGGGCATGGGGGGACAGGGTAACTGGGTGACGGGTATGAAGGAGGGCATGTGATGCAATGAGCACTGGGTGTTATATACAACTGATGAATCCCTGACCTCTACCTCTGAAACTAATAATACACTATATGTTAATTAATTGAATTAAAATAAAATGAAATAAAATAAAATGCACCGTCTTGAAAACCTAGCAGTCCCCCCTCCAAGTGACCCACAGAGCTGAGCACCGTCTTAAGCTGGGAGTGGAGCGGTCACCAATTTATGGCACAATCAACCTCATTATCCTGATCCGGTGACATCTTGTCTCAGTGAGGACACTGGGAGCGGCATTCTGAGGGAAAGAAAAGCCAGGATCAGTCCCTATTAATGAGCATTGTCCCGCTAAAGCCCCCCTAATCCGGCCCTCCTGCCCCCACCCCTGAGATTCAGTCCCTCTATTGTCCCCGCCCAGGGCCTCCCTCCCTTCCCTCCCCAGCGTCTGTCAACTCCACCGGGACACCCTTGGTGGGGCCCCCTCGGGAAAGGCCGTAGGGCACGAATCTTTCAACCTTTATTAACTCTGGTCTCTCCTGACCCCATCTCTTTCCCTTCCCAGGTAGAATAATAAGGACAGAGCGGCCAGCACGCGCTGGGCTGGTGTGTGGCTCAGATGCCCAGCTCGGGGCGCCATGTATATTCCATACCTTATTTAGTCCTGGGCCCCAGGGAGCAGCTGGTGTCAGGAGGCTCATTGCACAGATGTGAAGACTGAGGGAAGCCCGGGGGCCGCGGGGAAGCCTCCACGGCCACCCCGGGTCCTCGCTGTGCCCTGCACCCACCTCTCTCTCTCGGCGTCACTGTCTCCAGAGGATTCCAGTGTTGGAGTCTGTCTCCTGCCCCGGCTGGAACTCTGCCCTGCTCATCTTTGCACCCCCAGCCCCAGGCAAAGGGCAGAGGGCCAAAGTGTTGGAGGAGAAAAGAGCAAGACAGGAAAAGAGGGAATAAAGCGAGGGAGAGAGGGGGAAGAAGAAAATGCAAAAAAGACAAGCCAAGCGAGGCCCAGTGTGGGGCCCTGAGAGCAGGCTGAGCGGGGCGGAGAGGGGCAGCCCCGGGGAGGTCAAGACAGGAACTGGCCCATTGCGTTATGTACCTCTGTCCCAGTGTTGGCCAAAAATAGTGCTGCTCTCACGGGACCCTGCATGCACACGGCACTCAGGGTAGGGTCTCCTGTGGACCTGGGACACGGGGGTTAGTTCAGGCTCCTCCATGTGCTGCCCAGGGCCCCTCCGGCCCAGAACGTTCCATCCTGCAGGTCTGCCCCCTGCCCTCACGGCTGTTTCCACCGGAGCAGGCTCTGGGCCCACTGACCTGGCTCATAGCACCGTCCTGGGCACCCCGCGCTCCGCTTCCAAAGCTGTTCAAGTCTGTCGGGCCCCAGACTGAAGGCCTGGGCCGGGACCTCAGCCTTTCCTTACCCTCATGACCTGAGGCTCCGGCTCTCTGCCCGGCCCCATCTCCGGGTGCTCTGGGCACTCCTGGGAGGCCCCTGTCCTGGACTCTGCTCAGCTGGCCCTTGCTTCCCAGATGCAGCCAACTCCAGAGAGATCCTGGACACGCCCCTACTCCTCCCGGAGCCCCCGTTCCTCTCCAGAACATTCCTTGCTCTTATCATGATCGCAAGCATTAGATGGGAAAATGCCTCGTTTATCCTTGCGTCAAGAACCCAGACCATGGTCGTGTAGCCTGTGTCCAGCCTCCCAGATGTTCTATCACGGGTCTATAAAAAGAGTCTTAGAGGCAGTATTCCGCAGGCAAAAATATGGACTGTTATCAACATCATATTCTGCCATTTCACATGCAATTCATCTGAAGAGTCCACTCATCCCTCCCTCTCTCAGGGAAAGGAGGGGGAAAAAAGTTGCTTTTGTGCTTCCAAGACTGCCGTAATTTGCCCTGGAGAGAACAAAGGGGCATGAGTTATTAGCTCCGTTTTCTTCTTGAGGCAACCATATCTCTGAGAGATTAAAAGGCTCACTGTGTCACCAGGCTCCAGGGGCCGCGGGGAGCAGAGCCAAGCTCATCACTCTCCATCCCCAGAAAAGAGCTCTTCCCACCACCGTCCTGCCCTGCCTGCCAAAGCACTTTTACTGCTGTCTGTCGGCAGTCACATAATTTGGACCAAATGCAGACCAACCCCTCAGGACAGTGAAAGTAGAGACTGCCTCAAGGATTCCACTGAACTGGGTCGAAATGATTGAAAAATCGCTCCTTTCCAGCAAGGCTCCAAACAAAAGTAAAAGCCAACGAGACAGCAATCTAGCGTTCTGGCAACAGATGCTTCTGGGGAGAAGCGTGTGCAAGGGGCTGCCGCCGTTCACTCAGTCTCTCCACCTTCGCCCTACAAATGAGCCACTCTTGCAAAGGCAGATGCATCCAGATTTCCAGGGCCAGTGGCGAGAACGCCCCACGGGCTGGAAAGAATGAGCATCCTCGAGGTCACCCCCATCTCTTGGCTGCACAGAGACACACCCACACTTCGTGGCTGGCCGGCTGACTGGCGGTCACCTCCATCCCATGAAGATGCTGGTCGGTATCCAAATGACCCCTCTACTTGGAAGCCCTTGGCTCGGCTCAGCCTGGAGACCGTTGCTATGTGTGGGGAAGGTTTTTCCCCCAAGCACTGAATGTAATTGCAGGCTGGGAGAAGGCTGTGCGTGCTTTGGGATCCAAAGCTGGTTGGGGGATGATTGCAAAGAGGACAACAGTCTATCTGGCCAGGACTGTAACCTTCCAAAGAGAGACAGAGAAGTTGCGGCATGGGGGAGAAAAGCAGGCCTTTGGGGAACAAAAGGGAGGGTGGCAGGTGCCCAAGTCGGGTGTCGAAGGTTCTCCCCTGAGCAGAGAGGGGTAAGAAATGATGGGAGGAGGGGTCAGACAGAGGCCGTTTCACGGTGTCTTCACAGAGTCTCTCCTGCAGTACCTAGTTGGGAGATCCACCCTCTCGGAGCCCCCAGCTCCTCATCAATCAAATGCAACAAATAATTGTCCCAGCTTAGAGGGGGAGGGCGAAGTGAGGCCCGGATATACAGTGTGGTGTGTAAATGTCCCTGGATTGCATTCAGTGCTCAATATGCAGTGGTTCTTAGGGGCAGTGGTATCCAGTAGACACCCACGAAGATCTCAATGACGTGTCTATACGTGGCAGAAGCTCCGATGGGCAGTGGTGATTAATAAAACTGGAAACAATCACGTATGACTTCAGAAATCCAACATCGGGTAAGCCCGATCTATCAAAATGTTGCTTCTGCTGGCAAAGCTAATCAAAGGGGGTGTGATAGACTGGATTGCACCCCCCTCCGAAATTCATTTGTTGAAGCCCTAACCCCCATCTTTGCAGAAGGGGCCTTTAAGGAGGTAACTGAGGTTAAATGAGGTCACGAGGGTGGGACCCTGATCTGTTAGGATTGGGGTCCTTATAGGCAGAGGAAGAGACAGCAGGAGTGACTACACACAGAGGCAGGGCCCTGGGAAGGCAAGGAGAGGAGGCAGCTGTCTGCAGGCCACGAAGCCAGACCTCCCAGCACACTGATCTTGGACTTCCAGCCTCCAGAAGCGTGAGAAGATAAATGTCTGTCCCTTAAGCCACCCGCTCCACGATATTTTGTTTTGGCACCCCAAGCTGGCTAATACAGCGGGTCTTCAGTCCCATCTGTCCTTTGCTGCCGCCAGAGTCATCTTCCTGGCACTTGTGGCCTGCCCTGTGGGTGCCACAGGGTGGCCCTGGGGCCTCAGAGCATCACAGGTATGCGTAGGTCACCCTCAGCATGACCAGGTGGCGAGCACCCAAGGGAGAGGTCTGCTGCAGACCTTCTTAGAACGAGGAGCACATAAGAGAAGCATTTCATCCTCTGCTGAGAAATGGGTTCACAGCAATCCCTCCTTTCCCTCCTTCCTGGAGTGGGCCCCGCGGTGGGCCCCCAAAAGATGTGTCCACATCCCAACCCCGGGAACTTCTGAATGTGACCATATATGGGACAAGGGTCTTTGCAGATGTAATTAAGGATCTCGAGATTCTCTTGGATTTAGGGTGGGCTGTAAATGCCATCTAAGTGTCCTTATCAGAGAAAAGCAGGAGGACATCTGACACAGAGACGCCAGGGAGCCAGCCACCAACAGTGCAGAGATGGGCGTGACGCAGCCAGGAGCCCAGGACGCCTGTGGCCCTTGGAAGCTGGCAGAGGCGAGCAACAGAACCTCCCCGAGAGCCTTTGGAGGGAGCGTCTCCCTGCCAGCACCTCGACTTCAGACTTCTGGCCCCGAGAACCGTGAGAGAATGCATCTCTCCTGGGTTAAGCCACCAGGGTGTGGTAACGGATACGCCTCCCCATCCCCTGCTTCAGCCCCTAAGCTTAGCTTAACGGACAGGCAAGATCATGTCATGACACAAAGTTCCTGATGACAATAGTTCTGGTGGTTTCCTGAGGACTTGCTCCGTGTAGACCCTGGGGTAAGAAGATTCCATGTTCTCATTCTGGGTGAAGAAAAGGAAGCTCAGGGAGCTTAGGGGACGTGCCCAAGGTAACAAAGCCTACATCTGACCTTGAATTGAGGTCATCAGGGTGGGGCCTTGCTCTGATAGGTTAGTGCCAAAATGAGGACCAAGTCTGTCCAACTCCAAAGCCAGTGGGATGCTGAATGTCCAGGTAACAGCAACAAACACTCTGTAAACCCCAGCCTGTGGCACAACAACTACAAATAGTGTCGAAATCACAAACCCCAGCACAGCCAAGGAATCGGTAGTCCTTTGGGGTTGGCAGCAATCGGATTTGATCTCCTGCAACATTCTGGGGTCTGGGCAGGATCGTCACCATGCCCTTAGGCCCCCTGGTAACCTAGGAAGACCCAAACACCTGGTCACATTGCATGAGCCCAATCATTCAGCAAAAATCCAAATTCGGTAGCATTTGCAGCACTCCGGTCTGTCTGCTGTTGACCCTGCTGCCCACCCTGCCTGCAGCGGGGTTCAGAGGAAAGACAGGCAGCTGTGCACAGACAGCAAACCCCCCCGCCCCCCCCCCTCCCCCCCGGCACACACACATAGCAGGGCCTGGGAAGGACAAGCACAAGCTGGTGGTGAAAGGCACTTACTCACTCATTCATTCTACAGATCTCTCCTAGGTCCTAAAATCAGAAGCAAGAACTACGTAACTGGTCTGAGCACTCTTTAATCCCCACCATCTAACACCCTGCCTGATACAGAGTAGAGGCTTAGTAAACGCCCTCTGAGCTGAGCTAAGTTGACAAAAGGGGAAAATGAAGCCCAGCGAGGCGGGAGTCTTCGCCAGGCTCAACCGCAGAACTAGAAGGCAGAGCCTCTGAATCAGGCCAGTGAGCAGCTCTGCAGGACTGATGGGATTTCAGGAGCCAGGACTGCGGGGAGAAGAGGCATCCTGGACAGGGGGAACCACATGGACAGATGCCCAGAGGTGGGAAAAGGTGTGCTGTGCCTGGGGGCGGGACCAGCCCAGCCCACCTGGGCACTGGCCTTCCTTCTTCTCCTCTCCTGGAGGCCACACACTCAGCTCTGGGAGCTGCAAAGGGCTGTAGATGTTTTTCCTGTAAATGTCATCCTATAATGTTTCCAGAAGGAAAATCATGTTAATTGCCTAAGTTCAAAGGAGTCCTCGGTTCTCCTTGCTGCCTTCTCGCAGATCCTGATGCTGTGGGGCTGGAAAGAGCAAGTCATGGTCCCCGTAACTAAGTGCCATCACAGACAATGGTAGCGTGAGTCAGGTTTAGGGGACAGCATTCCAAGGCAAAGCAGGTGTATTCATTTCTTTGGGCTGCTACGAGATATTACTGCAAGCTGGGTACCTCCAGGGGCTCCCAGGGAGACTCCTTCCTTGACTTCTTCCAGCTCCGCATGGCTACAGGTGTTCCTTGGCCTGTGACAGCATCGCCCCAACCTGACTCTGGGTACCAAGGTCTTCCTGGTGGGTTTCCTCTCCTTCTTCTTCTTTTTTTTTTAAGATTTTATTTATTAGAGAGACAGAGAGATCATGAGCAGGGGGGAGTGGTAGAAGGAAAAGCAGACTCCCCGCTGAGCAGGGAGCCTGATGCGGGACTTGATCCAGGACCCTGAGATCATGACCTGAGCCGAAGGCAGACACTTAACCAGCTGAGCCAGCCAGGCGCCCTTCCTCTCTTTCTTCTTGTAAGAACACTAGTCGTTGGACTTAACGCCCACCCCAAATCCAGGATGATTTCGTCCTGAGACCTTTAACTTAATTATATCTACAAAGACCCTTTTTCCAAATAACAGCACATTCAGAGGTTCCCAGGGTTAGGACAGGGACATATCTTTTGGGGAACACGGTTTCCACTCCAGGAAAAGAAGAAAAAGGTCCAGTGCCTGTGGAGGCCCCACACTTTAATTGAAGGGCACAAATTCAATGTTCCACGGATGCTTCTCTGTGGCCCGTGTTCCAAGGGAGCCACCTAACCCATGGCAGAGGCCTTCTGTCTCTGGCCAGGCCAGTGACCGGGTCAGATACTTCCATCATTCTAAGAGGCAAGATGGATGTGGGAGAGATCGAACAATAGAGGGGAAAGACATCAGAGCTGACAGGGACCCCGCCGGGTACAAGGTAAAGTCCTCATGCCACCAGGGACTTTGACCGACACCTGATCATGGGACCCATCACACAGTGTCCACACTCATTAAATCAGGTGAACCTCTCAACAACCCTGTCAGGTGACCACTTGCCCCAGTGAGAAGCTACGTGCAAAATCACTCAGACTGCGAAGGTCCTGCCAACACTCACTGACTTCAGTATCAAAACTGACCTGGGTCTGATCCCTGGGGCGAAGCAGCTTAGAAATAAATCTACGCCACGGAGTTAACAGAACTCCTCCCAGGCTGGCCTTTTGCCAGAGGTTTTGAATGAAGTTGATCTCTCCTGGTATGGAAGGGGTGAGATTCTATGCCAATGCATGGACGTTGGTACAGAGGTTGGGGGAGGGTGGTAGCCACAGGTATTTGGGGCAAATCTGCCCTCTGAAGCCTTAGACTCTCGTGGTCACTGGCAAACATAAAGCCTGATTTATTTCAGGAGGGGACCATCGTGACAGTATGAGTCTGTATGAAGTCCAAGCACATCCAAGGGTCTTCACAAACTCTTAGAATGCACAAGCGATCAGGCCAAAGTCTCTGAGGCCTATGAAAGGCCGGAGTGGTCCAAGAAGGCTGCCTGGAGGAAGGGGCATGTGGAGGATTTGGTTACCAGGAGGGGCATGAGTTTGAGCCTCACTTCATGCGGAAACCAACATGCTGCCACATCCAGAAAGAGCAGCTACACTCCCGCAAGTAGACAGAGCCAGATATAAATGGAAAGTTCCAGGGCCGGAGACTTCTGCTCTTCCACTCTTCTCTTCACGACTGCGTGATCTTAGGAAAGCGGCTTGATGACTTTGATCCAGTTCCTCCTCTGTAAAATGGGAAGAACAGACACCACCCTGCCCGCATCCCATGGTTGCCATGGACACAAAGAATTAAGAACCATGAAGGATGTTCTGTAAGATGCCGCCTGCGTGCCTGGGACAGTTCCCATGGGGTAGGATCGGTGCCTGGAGGGGGGACTTGGAGCATTGGGGAGGTGGTGGAGATGAGGCAGCCTTGACGTGTCAGCTGCCCAAAAATTGCAGCATCTGGAAAATTCACTTTGATGAACTCAGCTACCCGCCACAAATCACTGTATTTTAAAATCCCTTCCAAAACAAAACAAAAAACCCCTTCTCTGCAGAAGGCTCCAAGTGAGATGTTTTTCTCTCCTCTGATAGAAGATGGAGAGGATGCTGAGCAGATGCTGACGGGACACGGCCCCCGCGGGGCCACAAAGGCCCGTGGCCAGCAGTGGCCATGAATCATTCGCATGTCAGTGTGACCCTGGCCATCTCTTTGGCTATCTTCCGACATCTGGGAGGGCAGGGACCCCCTATTCTGCCAGTTGGTTTTTTAAAAATAGTGACCTGAGCACTGCACGCGGCCGACTAGATACCCCCCAGGCTGCTCCCCTCATGGCCCTCCAACCTCTGCCCTCCAAGCCAAAGCCTCCCTCGGTGGGTTCGCCTCCACCCTGCCCTCCCACCTCTGCGCCTTCGCTCAAGCTGCTCCCTCTTCCTCAAAGCTCTCTCCCTCTTCCTCCACCCATCACCATGTGCCTCAAAGCATGTGGCTCCCATGATCCACTCTCAGAAGCTTCTAGGGCCCCGCCTCTGCCCAACCGCAGCATGTCATGGGCCCCAGTCCTCCCCCGCACCGAGCATTTAGTACTGGATGAGGCACATGGCTGGAGGGGCGCTGCTGTTCATGTTTGCAGCCCAAACGCTGCAGGGGCCTGCCGGGCACTCAGCAGGGGTGTGGCAAGTGTTGGAGGAATGCAGGGAGTGTCGGCCTCCTCGCTGATCTGATGAGGTGGTCTCCTTGCTGCCACCATACTTGCCTGTCTTGGTGCTTCGGCTCCACCTGGCCAAATCCTAACCCCCCCGCAACTCCCGCTTCCTTCAGGAAGCCTTCTGGGGTTGCGGTTGTCTTCTCTCTTGATCTCCAAGTCAAAGCCACATAATTTAGCACTTCCTGACATCCTGTTTTCCATTGTTCTAAAATTGTTTCTTGCACATCACTGAGAAAGCAGCAACCCGGCATCAGGCACCATATTGTGTTCTGCCAGACCCACCTTATATCCTACCCTCTGGCCCCCAGCCCCACCACAGGGGCCTAACGCTGCACTAAAAGCAGAGAAGGAAATGAAGCATTGGGCAAACAGGTATAAATCCTCACTCCACCCCTTACTAGCCACAGTTTCCGTTTTTGGTTTAAACTCTCAACTTTAGACCAGGGGTCAGCAAAGTTATTCTGTGGAAGACCAAACAGCAGGTATTTTCAGCTTTTGTGGGCCCTACAGCTTCTACTGCAACTACTCAGCTCTGCCTTTCCAGGGGAAAGCAACCACAGACAAGACAGAAATGAACCAGGCACAGCTGTGTTCCAATAAAACTTTATTGACAAAACAGGAAGTGGGCCACATTGGCCTATGGGCTGCAGTCTGCCCGTCCCTGCTCTGGAGGATTACTTGAGGTAACATTTAACCCCCTCACCACACAGACCTCAGACCATGCTGCAAAATATCCCAACTCCTGCCCCAGCCCCTAACACTCTTTTCTCCTGGTTTTCGTCTTGGTACTTAGCACTGTCTGCAATTACGGCCTTTTTGGTGAGTGACTATCTCCTCCAATAGAACACAAACTCTAAGGTTCTCTCTCCAGCACCTGAAACAGTACCGAGCAGAGACTGGGCACCCTTTTAGTATCTGTGGGCTGAATGGAGGCCATCATTATTACTACCATTTCATTGAAGGTCTTGATATATTTCCGTAATTAACCACAGGCATTTGCAAAGCCCCAGGTAATTTTCATGTGTTGCCGGAAATGATAAGCCTCCCATTTTGGAAATGAGGGGGCTGAAGCATAAAGACGACATTTCCTGCTGGTGACCAGGCAGAGATTCAAACCCAGACTCCTGGCGGGTCCTTATTAAGGAAGTCCGGCAGGGCACAAAGAGAAGTGCACTTAGAGTCTAAGATCCAACCTTACTTGAACAGACATGTCATCTCACCTTCTGCTAATAGGGCAGATAGGATGGATTCATCACAGATGACAGCCATCAGAACAGTGCAGGCCGGACACAGGAAAAAACCTGTGTAAGTAACCACAATTATGTAACCAGATGACCGTCGCCACCTCCACCCTGCCTCCTAAGGCTTAGAAGGGATTAGATAAGGACATGGCCAGGAAAAGGATTATGAAACTTGCCAATCCCCAAACTAACATAAGATCCATTTTTTTTTTTTTTTAACAACACCCGCTGGAAGTTGCAAAAAAAAACCCTTCTTTAAAAAAAAAAAAAAGAAGAAGAAACTACACATCTTCTATAAATTCAAAACTAAACCATAAAGACCTACAATCTTTTGAGAGTTTTAATGACAGTCCAGAAAAGGGTTAAGTTTTCAGCTGCTCACATTCCTATCGGAGACCAGTTAGGACACAGGCCCAAAATGAAACAAAACCAAGGGGGTTTCACCACGCTGAGGACAAAGGGACGGGGGTCTCCATTTTCACTCACATGCCTTGGGAGTCCGAGAGCAAAAGCAGACACGGATCAGAAGAAACAGAATGGAACCCCAAAGCAGAGGAAGCATCCCCACTCACTCCTGGCGTCCTGCACCAGCCCAGGGGGGGACCCCCTCTTTGAAGGTTCTGAGCATGGCAGGAATCACGCAGGCTGGGGTGATGTTTAGGACAGTGGGGGACATCCACCAGCACACACAACTTTCCATCCCTGCCCACTTCAGTAGAAAGCGATTCACTCAGTTTCGGATTTAAATATTTATTCCTCAAATACAAAACAATGTCGAACATGCGCATCCCCTGATGTCCCAGGCATCTGGCCCCAGAGTCGGAACATCTTCAGATGAAACAACCAGCTGGGATTCCGACTTCACAGAGTTCTGAGTCTCCCTCGAAGAGGGGGGACTTTCCAACGCTTTGGGCCTCCCTATTTCTCAGAGAAGGGCAGTTTTCTTTTCCTGGTCCCATAGTTGGCACTTTTGAGGATTTTCAAAGGAGGATTAGCCATATTCCACCTGGAAAGAAGTGTCTCTAGGCCTTTGCTGGCGATGTCAATAATTTGCTTGGGACACGATTAAAGTGGACACAGTCACGGTGAGGCCGCTGGTGGCGAGTCAGACGGCGGTGGCCCCCGAGGCTGGCCCGCATGCAGGTACCCGGCCGGCGCAGGCCAGCCCCAGCCACAAGCCCACCCTCTCTGGAGGGACGGCCTTGCCAGGAGGTCAGTTCTCCAGCAGCCCTGTGGCCACGTGCGGGGCGGCCACCTGGGACACTGCACCTGGGGTAACACCATCTTTCTCACTGCAGGCTGCTGGACATCACGGGTTTGCTTTCCTTTGAAAAATTCTTACTTTTAAGATATTTCTGTCTCCGCCCCATCCGCCCTCCCCGCCCCCCCCCCCCCACCAACAACAAAAATTTTTTTTTAAACAAGTTACCATGTGTTAGTTCTGAGCACTGGGAGCATGGCAATAGCCAGGAAAGAAGCTCAGCCTCGCTCAGCCCGACAAAGAGAATCTGTCTCCTTAACCTGCTGTTGCTGGCATTTTCTGTGGTCGGGAGCCTCCCTGATGCAACAGGGTGGGAGCATTTCCAGGGCTCGGCATTCTACGACTGGCAGATCAGGAAGGAAAGGCTATGGACACTTTTGAACTCTGTCCATCACAGCTAAAATTATCTCACTAATGATAGCTTCTATAAAATCAGCTCAGGTTAAGGGAGGGCGGGCAAATGCTCAGCGAGACTGAAGCCGGTCGCTTGCTTCTGGTCGGCGGACTCCAGAGGACCTCGGAATTAGGAAAACAGAAGGTACAGTGGAACAAATCCCAGGGGAGAGAGGAGGGTTTGGGAGAGGGCTTCTTAAGATCTCTCTTCACTGATGCTTCCCAGGGCTGGACACCTGAGAACAAATGACGGCCACTAGAATCCAAAAATTACAGACCCACTTAAAAATACCGTAACATGCTGTAATTCATCCTGTTTGTCCCGTGGGTCATTTGGACTGCAAAAGACTGCCTTTCCGCACCCCACCCCCAGATTTAAAACCAAGCCAGAGGTCTTCTGCGTTGCTACATGGCTCCAGGGATAGGCATCAGGGACACACCATGTCTCCCCAACAAGCGCAAAGCCCCTGCAACCCAAAGACCCAGCTGGCTCCATCTCTTCTAGAACTTTCAAGGAGCTCTGCACTGGCTGCCGCATTTTGTTTTCATTTTACTTTTGAGAAAAACTCCAAGGTCATTTCATAAAACTTGGAATCCAAACCCACACCAAATTCTCTCCTTTGCTCTTCATCCCCTCGTCCTAAACCTCTTAGGGAGAATACAACCTATTACGCCTTATCAGATGCTTCCTTGGCTTAAATCCATGGTGGTCACATTTAATGTCATTACAGTCTGTGTCCTGTGGTCATGCATAAACTGCTACACCAGCAACAATTAAAAACAAGGGGCATTCCTCAATTCCTAATTCCAACCTACGTATGCAGGGCATTATCCAGCCAATTTGAGGGTGCTTTTCAAAGCACATAATAATAAATGTGTCAGACACTCTGCCGGGTTCTTGAGATTATTCTTCTAATCCTCAACCAGAGCCCACTGTGCAGATGAGGAAGGAACCTCTTCCGGGTCACTTGATGAGCACGTGGCCCCATCCAGATGCATGCTGGTACCAGCCACCCAGCCATCTACTTGCCACACCACCATCGCCCTGCCCTCCCCAGGCTGGAATTCCGTCTTCCTGAAGGTGGAGGTTTGCATTTGCAGTTTGCCATGAACAAGGTAAAGTGAATTTGTGGGACCCGACCGGGGACCTCTGGGTGGGAGTCTTGGTGCCTGAACAATTTTACTTGAGTCACTTAAAACCCCATATGAGTCACAAAGAGCACCCTGTGACCCCCTACCTCCCAGCCTCCGGCTGCCCGACCCCCCCGCTCCCCACACATACACACACAAAGAAATGAAAGAGGAATCTACCAGCTTCGATCTCACACATACCCATTAAAATACCGTCCTTCATACGAGGCTTAAGACATGAGCTCAAGTTCAAAAGTCTGTAAAAGGGAACTTGATTCAAGAACTGTCATTGAAACATACACCCCAGGAGTGTGGTTTAGAAAGCAATTGTTTGCAGGCCCGTGGCCCACCTCACACACGCACAGCTCACCGCAACAATGGTGAGAACATACCCGCTACGCAGCAATATCCAGAACCCGAGAATCCCGGCTCTTCCCCCACACCCTCCATTCTCCGTCCTTGTCAGCTGCCTGCAGCCAGGGCCCTCCTTGGCCCAGGTGACCTGTGGCAGCTGGAAGCCATTACCTCATACCTTGCTACCACCCCAAGACGCGTGTGGGAGAGTCTGCTCAGGTCTGGGGTTTCCAAGACCTGCTGTGCCATTTACTATGCATTCCGGGCAAGGCAGTTTAGTCTGAGTCTCTACTTCCCATCTGCAAAATGGGCTGCCATTCTCCCCTCCAGAGGGCCAGAGATGTACGTGGAAGGGCTTTGTGGTGGAAAGCGCTAAGACTCCTGTGAGGGGCTCTAATTGTCCTTATTCTTCTTTGCCAGAATCTTTCTGGCACTTTTGGGCACATTAATTCCTATGTCCCCCAGGGGCAAGAGCATTCACTCCTGCGATCAAGTGTCGGGGAACTTTATACACAGCTGCATCACCACCGGGAAGAACGCTCTCAGTTCCATGAGGCAGCCTGATTTATGGAAATTTTAAGAGCCTTGTGTCCCTTGAAGATGACAATTCTCGTTTTGGCCCCTTGTGTTAACTTTGTGCCTCAGTTTGCTCGACTGTCCAATGGGGAGAACACCTTCATTTGGGGGGCAAGGTGTTGTATGGGGCTACAGGCCTTCCAGGCAGTCGCTTGCCTTATGCCTTGACCCTTTCAATATGCATACACACCACTTTCCAACGCTGAGATCCAAATTCTCAAAGACAATGACAAAGCCTGAAGACAGCTCTTAAAGGCCAAATGCCTTCTGCTCCATGACACTATCTGTCCCTCCCTGACTCCAGTGGCCAGGCTAAGACAAAAGTCTGAGCCCCACAGCTGACTGCAGAATGCAAAAGGTGGGTTAACTATATATAATTAGACCATCCCGACATTTCCCTCTTCGTTCCAGATGTTTATTATGTTTGTTTCCAGTGAGCTGGGCCTAGGCTCATGCACCGTGGGAAGGACAGGGAAGGACCTTCATCTTGCCAGCTTGCATCTGCCTGGGGCCAAGCTGGGAGGAGACCCCTGGCTCTTCCCCCTCCCCCCCTTGCATACCCCATTTGTCCTGCCTTTTCACCAGGTGCTCCTGGGGGAAGAATGTCTGAGAACCGTACTCCTCCTCCTGCAATCCCGCTCCCCCTGCCACCTGATTGGACACCTCTCCAGATCAGACAAATGCAGATCATTTTTTAAAATAGAAGATCCCTGTTTATAGGGAGTCCAAGGGCAAGTCATGGACAGAGAGACACAGGAGTTTATAACAGAGTTCTGGGACATCAGATGTCTCAGGGTGGAATGATGCTGCCCACTTATGTCCTATGTTAGAATGTTCTAGACTGGAGGGAGGATAGAAGTCAGAGCTCTTCCTGGCCGCCCACTGAAGGCTCACCCCTCTCCAGTGGGACAGAGGACAGCACCTAGGAACAGCAATGGAGGAAGGGGGGCGTAAGGCAGGCAAGGCTTTCTCACCATGGAAGTTTGAGGTCTAAGGAAGAGATGTAATAGCCATTGCAAGATTCATTAGAAATTAGTGTAACGGCCTCAAACTATTTCTCACCAGAACTGGTATTAGTGGGAACATTCCCAATTATGGTATAAGACTTACTTGGGCAAAGATGCCCAAAGATGATTATTTTCTAAAGCTGAACGCTCTTAAAAGATTTAACTTTTCTGAAACCTTAATTTTCTCAGCTGTAAAAATGGCGGCAACTCCCCCATTTCAGAGTTTCTTGAAAGGTAAAATGAGAATGGACATAAACTCGAAGTGCTGGGTCTGATACAATGTAAATCGTAATAGTATTTTAAAAAAATATATGTAGCCATGTTGAAGGATTTCCCCCATACCAGCTGCTATTCTATATGAGTTCCGTGCCTTTCCTGTCCATGCCAGCCCTGGGAAGGAGGTATTACGGTTGTGCCCATTTTACAGTCCCAGAAGGTGCAAAGCCAATGGGTTCAGAAATTTGCTCAAGGTCACGCATGAGCCAAGGTGACCTTGACCCTCTAGGCACCTGGCCTCCAAACAGCTGTCTCCTGCTTCCATCTGGGGGATACTCCTTATTAAAAAGGTGGTAACTGGGAGTCACTCCATATTTCTTAAGTGTCCCTTTACCCACTCCAGGAGTCGCTTTTACCTTTTAAACATGAAAACGCTGTGGGGGGAAAAAAATACCGCCTCTCGTAAAAAGCTCTCCTTTCTGCATGTGCTGTGTTCCACAGGCGGGATGCACAGACCTCCCCTGGAGGGTCCTTACACCAAAAGGTAGAGCAGCTCATTGCTCCCTGGGGAGCACACACATCCGCCACCCCGGGCAGCTCTCTGAGCCTTAGCTTCCTTATCTATAAAATGGATTTATTTTAAAATCAATAAAGTTGAAGCATTAAAAACCATTCCTGTTGGCCTTTGGTCTCCACCCACCCCAACCCCTGGCCAGTGGTCCAGGAAACCATACAATATGCATGCCCTTGTCTTCATCCCTGTCCCAAGCGCTCAGCTCAGTCGTTACCAGCACTGGGAAGCTTCTCAAGCTTCTGATGAGCCAACCAGCTGCGCTCCAGCCGTTTGCCTCCTCCCGCCCCATCTAGTGCACAGGGGAGATGGGGGGGTGGGGGTGGGTAGAAAGCCAAGGGCATCAGCACTCCCACCTCAAGGTGCCTCGGAGGCCACCCGACGCTCTAATACCCGATTGGCCGACAGAACTCAGGGCGCAGATCTGGCCACCCCAAATGTCTGGGCTAAAGCACCATGGGCCCAGCGCCGCTGGAGATCCCTAGTGGGCCCCCCGCCGCAGCTTAAGAGCCTCCAGGCAGGACAGGCGCTGCTCCCAGCAGGGTTGAGGAACAGTAGGGCAGCCCAGAGCAGCCACGAAAGATCCAAAAAAGTATTGGGAGAGAGGCATGCCCACCACCTAATTCCCCCCTAGGAGTCCCAGCCTTAGATCTGGGGATTTCGTGGGAACAGGGATGGCTGAGCCAGTTCTGGAGAAGCTCCCAAGATCGCCCAGCTCCATGGTGGATCCTGCTTTTCCGCTACTGCTTCCCAGCCGCGGGCAAGGAGGAAAAAAGTCCTGGTTCTCCCCAGGGCAAGGGGGAACAGGAACCCCATGCTGTCCCCTCTCTTGGGCAATGCTACCCACCCCCGGCAGCCCGGCAAAGCCCCTCTCCCTGCAGCCCTGGAGACGAAGTGGATTTTAAAGCAGGACACCCGTCCTGTGACGATTCATGCCCAGAGTTTCTTTTCCTCTTCCTTTTTTCCGGGACAGATCAGAGCTGCCCGATTTTTCTTTCGAAGCTACAAGCCTAAGTAGATTTCTTTATGGGGCCTCAGATGGGGGTGGGGGAGGTTGGTAGGAAATACAGAATGTGGCCCGTCTACATCGCCATCACTTTATTGTATTGTCACCGTTAACTTAACTATAAATACTACGGCGGGGAGCGAGGCGCCGGCCGCCTCGCACTTCGGGGCTGCGAGCCCCGGCGCGACCCCGACCCCAGGCGCCGGCCCTCCCGGCTCTGTACACTATTTACAGCTCCTCGTTCCTCTTTCTCGACCCCCTCCCGCAAGGCAGCGCGTGTGCAAGAAAGTAGCATCGTCTGTCTGTGCAAGTCCTTCGAGTTAGGCAAGAGCCACAGCCGGCCCGCGGCCGTCAGCTGTCCGAGTCCAAATCGCTTTTACCTTCCTCTTCCCTCTTCTCGGGCGACGCCTTGGACGACGTCTTGTTCCACTTCTCGGCGTTTTCCGACTCCTCCGACGAGGACCGCTTCTGCCGCCTCCATTTGGCACGGCGGTTTTTAAACCAGACCTGTTGCGCAACGGAGGACAGAACAACAGTTAAGATCAAAGGCGCGCTCCCCCCACCCCGGCGGCCCCGGCACCCCCGGCACCCCAGGGGAGCCCTCGGCGGCCGCGGGTGACGCCGGCGTGGGCTCGGAAGCCGGGGACCCCGCACGCACGCCCACAAAAGGACGGGAGACTCGGGCCCGCTTCCGCATTTCCCTGCAACTTCCTGGGCCTAAGGCGCCCTCCGGCAGCCTCCGGGCCGCCGCAGGATGTCGGTCAAGTTCAGGGAGCCCCGAGCCGAGCCCGGCTGCAGAGCCGAGCTAACCCGGCGGGGGCCCGATCTCGCCGGCAAGGCCCGGCAGGCGCGCCCACCTCCACTTTCTCCTCGCGGAGGTGCACCTTCCGGGCCAGCTGCTCGCGGGTGCCCACGTCTGGGTACTTGGTCTCCTGGAAGAGGTTCTCCAGCGCTTCCAGCTGCTCGTCGGTGAAGATGGTGCGGTGCCGCCGCTTCCGCCGGCAGTGCAGCTGGTTGAGGAGCTGCAGCTCGGTGCGCGACAGCGTGCCCACGTTCATGTAGGGCAGCATCTGGTGCGGGACCGGGGACACCAGCACCGAGCCGGGGCCCTCGTAGCCTGCGACAGAGGACGCACGGTCGGCCGGCTCCCCTGCCACTGCGCACACCGCCCGCCCGCGCGCCGCGACCCGCTCCCCCTAGAAAATCCTTTGCAACGGGGCGCTGCGAATGGGGGGCGCGCGGAAATCGGAAATGCAGGGCAATGGGGGAAGCGTGCTAGAGCGTCCACCCGCACACTCTCAGGGCCAGTCAGAGGATCCCAAAAGCCTCGTCTCCCCACGCAGCCACTAAGTTCCAGTTTCCTCTAACTCTCGCCTTAAGTTTGCAGCAAGTGTACAAAACCCCCGTGCCGGATCGACCAAGAAAAAAGAGGCGTGGGGGGAGAGGGGGGAGAAGGTTCGTGTGTGCAAGGAGAAAAGTTAGTGCAAAAAAATGGAAAAAGCCAGCGCCGGCTCCAGGGACCGAGGACCGCGGCAAGAAGGCCGGCGCGGGCGCGACCCTACCTGGGGGCGTCGGGACGCAGGAGCACTGCTGGGCGCCCAGCGGCGGCACGGCCCCGCAGCAGGCCGGGCCCACGGGCGCCGCCTGCACGTGCAGCTGCCCGTAGAAGTAGCTGTTGTAGCCGAGGCGGGAGCCGCCGACCGCGGCCGGGAGGCCCGCGCCGCCGGGGGCCACGGGGCGCGGATAGAAGGCGCCATAGTCCGAGGAGGCGCCGCCGCCGCCGCCGCCGTAGAGCGAGTCCCCGTGCAGGGCCGGGAAGACGACGGGAGCCGCGGCGCTGGGCGCCACGGGCAGCACCGAGTCTTTGCAGCGCGGCCGGGCGGCCAGGATGTTGTCGATGCTGAACATGCTGGCGGGCATCCCCGAGCCCCGCGCCGGGACCGGGGGGCGGCGGGGAGGCGCCGGGGAAAAAGCCTCAAAAGTTGGGGGGGGTCCACTCTCCTCCAGCGGCCGACCAAACCGAAAGAGAGCGCGGGCCAGCGCGCAGCCCCGCGCCCCTCCCCGCCCCCTGCGTCCGCTCTCCCTCCTCCCGCCCTCCCCTCGCAGCGGCGTTCGCCGAACTCAACCCGCGGGTAGGACGGAGTTTAGACCAGCTGAACCTCTTGTTGGTTTTATACTGAGTCGACGTCATCCTGGATTTAGTTCCTGGTAATATGCAGATGACAAACAGAACCAGATTTGGCCCTTTCTGCTCCTTTGGGTGGGGGGGCTTTAGGGAAGGGGGAGGGGAGAGGTGCCAAGGGGAGGGGGTTGCGGGGGCCAGAAAAGGGATTGTGGATTGCAAATTAATGAAATTAACCTAATCTTTCCCATTCAGCGGCCCCGCCGCGGGCCGGCCGAGCTGGGCGGGCGTCCTAATTGCTCCGGTTAATCTCATTAATTCCATTGTGCGGCGCAGTTAACAACTCCCTCCGCCCGACCTCTCCGCCCCCACCCTTTTTTCTCAGATTGGGTTCTATTATTGGGTGCGATTTCCTCTGCGAGAAACTCCCAATTCATTGTGGCCAGTTTTACTTTGGGGCTACTTTTTGCCCCATTTCGGAACTTGTTTTGTCTTAGAGAATGCGAGGGGCTGCGTCCTCTCTCAAGCAAGATTAAAAACTCCGCTCTTCTTCCGGACCCCCAAGACCTCACCGTCAAATTTCACCTCTATTTTTTTTTTTAATTTCGAGGTTCTCTCCCGAGTGGAACAGAGTAATCCCACCCCCAACCCTTTTGTTTTTGCAAAGGCCAAAATTTGTAAAGGCGAAATGGACGAAAGAGGTGCGTTATGGTTCTTAAAATATGTGTCTATTTTTTCGCAGTCACTTTGGGTCTGACAACTACCATAGGAATCCGTAGGCCCTTACACAGCAGAGACCAAATTAAAATTCGCCAGCAAGAGTAGCGCGCACAAGCGATGCTTCCAGCTGCTCCCTGCGTGGGTGTCGGTAGGTTTTATGCTTTATCTTTCGCTTTCTAAAAAATTATTCTTGGAAATGGGGTGTGTTCTCTCCCATCCTATTTTTGCTTTCAATCCAAAATCCAGAAACGGGGCTTTGGGGATTCCCCACCCCTTTTCCCAACAGTTGAGTCGCATTCTCCCCATCCGTCTCGGCAGCCCCCTGACTGGGACAGGCCCCCTAGCTGTCCTTCACCCGACAGGCCCGAGCTGGGCTCCCCAGCCCCGGCGGCCTGGCCGAAGCCGGGCTCTGCTCGCCGCAGGCGGCCGCCGTTGATTCGCGGGATCCTCGGCGCCGCACTGCCGGTCCGCCCGAGCTGCCTGCCGGAGGCGCATCCAGCCCGCGACCGTGCGCAGGCGGCAGAGCGCCCTTCGAGAAGGTAGGCGACGGTGCGCGCGGAACGAAAGCAGCCCCCGAGGTCCTTGCGGGCCCGGCGCAAGCCCCAGCCTTGCAGAGATGTCCTTTCTCGGCCCTTCGCGCAGGCACCTCCAGCCACTCCCGGGGAAGGGGTAGGGCCGAGCCCCGGCGAGACGGCCCGAGGGCCGGGTTGGGGGCAACTCGGGTTTGCCGAAGGAGGGCCGCCTTTAACTCAACGCCCATCTCTCCCTGTTGCTCTCGAGCTAATGAACAGGGATCCCCGCAGGGTTGTCTGATGTCGCTTCAGCAAGGCCTCTCTGTGGGCTGCCTTCTCCCGGGCGGTAGGGCAAAGGGGAAAGGGCACTTGTCAATTGCTGTTCCCAGGTCAGAGGAGTTGTGGCGCGGCGGTTAGGTCCGGCCGGGGCGCAGAACTCGGGCGGTGCGCGGGGGCGGCAGGGGAGAAGCTAGGCGGCGGTGCTTTTCCTAGGCCTCCCTTCGTGGACCTCTGCACCCTCAGGCCCACCCGCTCGGGGCCCAAGAGCCTTGCTTTTTTGAATGCTGAGCAGACTAAAAAGTTGTTGTAGGGGGAGATTAGGACAAGACCGGGATGGGTCTCAGTTTGGGGAGGCAATCGATTTTTTTTTTTTAACACTAGAAACCGCTCCCAGGGGACGGAGTGTGACCGTCCCCTTCAGAGAGGTCAGGTCTAGGGAAAGAAGTGCAGCGCTTTCCCTTTGCTACTAACTAGGAATAGAGGCATTTTTTCCACTCCGGGAGACTTAAAAATCACCGGTTTCCGGGCACACATTTCCCCGCCAACCTTTCCTGGGTCTGATTCTGCAGGGCAACTGATGGAAGACAACTAGGGGCTGCGATTCCTGTAGTGAGTTGGCCGAGTTTGCGTTCGGGGCTGGGCGCTCTGGGCAGCGCGTGTTTGAGCTGAGTCGGGCGGAGGCAGAAAAACCGAGGCCGATTCCTCGTCCATTTCTGTGAAGGTGCTCAGACCAGCAAGGCGCCAAGACGTCAGCCAGATTTCTAAAAAGAGCGCTTTCTAGGTTTTAAATAAGACAGCCTCCGCCACACACATGTCATGCCTCCTTCCACTTGGTACGTTGTTCTTTTTAATAATCAGATTTAGCAAACCCCTAGACTTCGCCCCTTGCTTTTCTGCAGTGCGCTCGCGGTACCATCCGATTCCTGGAAGGAAGAGCACTGTATAGGGAGTCTGAGCGTCAGAGTTCTCAACCCAACATTGCCACCTTACAAATTATCCCTCCCCTCTAGGTCTCGGTTTTTTGTCTTTTTGTTTTTGTTTTGTTTGGGGTTTTTTTTTTTTTTTTTTTAGTTGATGGAACCAACGCCAACACTCATTGGGTCCCTTACAACCGTAAGAATTAATGAGGATAGAGAATTGTCGCCCGTTTGCCAAGGAGACTGGGGGTAGACTTTGGGGCATTTTTCTAGTTCTTTTCATTGGGGCAAAGGAGCTTGCTATCCCCACCCCCTCCCAGGGCAGGGTCTCTATCAGCTAGGTCCAAGATTAGGACAAGGGAGTCTGAAAGCTCTGTCCTCCAGCAGAAGGGACTTTCTGGGAAGAGGACACAGGGACCCAAAAGCCGCTCTGCCCCAGTTATTCAGCCAGTTATTCTCTTTCTCAGGGAGCTCACCCCCTGCGCGGCGGGGGCTCCCCATCCCGGTTGCCCTTCAATCTGCAGGCTGCACTGTGCCCGCGGGGAGGCAGGAGAGGGGGAAGGCAGTCGGCGGTGCGGGAGCCCCGCGCTGAGCATCCTCCGCGGGCCGAAACCCACAAGTGTCCGCCAGGCACTAAACAATCATCTACCTCGCGAAGCCAGGCGCAACTGGAATAACAAATGCAACGCACACAAATTGCCTGCCTCCTGTTCCTAAGCGATTGTTTGTCGGCCCCGCAGGCACCTCTCAGCATGGGAGGACCGCGAGCGTCCGGAGGCGGCCAGCAAGCGCTTAGGTCGGACATGCAGTAAACACGCCGCTGATTTTACTTATTATCACCCAAACACGATTTCACACAAAGCAATCACCATGCCAGAAGTCTAGGAAAATGTGTTTGTTGAGGAGTCAGTCGCCCCGGTAATAGCCCTCATTTTTAATATATTAAAGAATAGATCAGCGGATTCTGAGTGCGTAAGGTATACGTGCGGTTCGGTATCTGTCAAGGGCTTTTTATTCCTCCACAATCATCGCTAAATTAATTCATAGCGCATAGATTAAATTGCTTCTCTGATTTAAAACAGAGTGCCCAAATTTGGAGTGTGCGTCTGGCTATCGCCACCCGCCCCAAGAGATTCTCGTCCAGGAGGAAACTGTCGCCCACGATCCTTCCGCACACGCACGCACCCATGGCTGTAAAAAAAAAAATGCACGTGCGGTCTTAACTTCTTGCGGTTTCGGGAACTTTCTTAATTCAGCCTCTCGGCCGATCACAGCTTATAATCGGATGCCCTTAAGAAGGATTTTTCGTGGCATGGGCAAAAAAGCTGACGTGTCCTTTTCAAAGGTAGGGGACCCCCCTCCCCCAGGGAGAATTAGCTGGGTCGGAGGAATGAGGAACAATGAGCAGACCCGGCTGCAGCCGGTGCACAGCATCGAGACCCCATCCAGCCTTCATAGCGCAAATCGGCTTTTTTTTTTTGGTCTGTAGACGGGCTTTTTAAAAAAAAATCCAGTGCCTCAAAAATGGTGCTCAAACCCCGGTCCGTGGCCCTGCTCCTTGGAGGACACCTCCGGTAGCCCCAGGGGGTTTTCCGTGTCCGGTTGGGTGGGTGGAGTACAGCTCCAGGTGCAGATACCACCCCGCTAAGGGGCAAGCATGCAAGGGCTGGATCTTCTGCAGGCAGTCAAGGGCGATGGAGGGACGCTTACTAGCCGAGTTTTGCTCAAAGTTTTGCAACATTCCAAATAAGCACTCTGAGCCCCCGAGGACGAAATAATCAAGGTGTTAGGAAAACTCAACATAACTCGGGGAGGGGGGGGCGGGTGGGGGGAAGAAGAGGCTGTCAAAAAATGACGTCTTCCCAAAGCATCAGGAAAAAAAAATAGCTCCGGGTTTCCAGGGTTGCAGAAATACACTCTCAGCCGAGCTGTTTACCAAAGTTTCTTTCAAAGTGACTTGCACCGTTGCTTTCGCAAATCACAGAATGCAAATGACGATAATTTGTTCTCAGTGGAACTTTCTCTTGAAATGATTAGCAAAGTCAATCATTTGAAAATTAGAGCGAATGCACAGACGGGTCCCGCAGCCCCTCGCTAACCGATATCAGCTTCTAAAGTTTTCATTCATGTAAACCTCATTAATGAAGATCTTTTATTTAAACGTCAAGGGGATTTGAAATTTAGAGTAAATTATGAAGCTTGTATGTCTAGCCAAGTCATGGGTCAAATGCATTTGTGAAAAACTGCTAAAAGAGCATATGGTTTTGAATTTTTCTACAATGACTAGTGTTTAAATAAATTGCTTGTACTGCTTAACTTCATGTGTAATTTTGACAGAAATTGGCCTATAGCCTTTTGATATGTAAACATTTCAGCCTTTTATGCGGTATAAAAAAGACACTCGCTTTTTAGGATCAGCTCAGGCGGTCACCCTGTAATTCTGAAAGCTGTGGCACCTACCATTACATTCTTGCTAGATTTCAACTTTCCAGTGGCAGCCTCAGGGAGGAAAAAAAAAAGGGAAAGAAAGAAAGAGGATATTTCAAAAGCAGTGTCCATTTGGGATTAAAAGCTACAAATGAGGTGAGAACGTGCCACTTACTATCTGAAAGAAATGGATAAACCATAGTTATTAAAGAACATTTTCTGTCATTTTTCTTTAAGCCAGCCCGTCTGAGGGGACACTTAAGCAGGGCTGGGACTGACTGCCTTATCATTAAATGCTTATGTAGAGCTGAGCCAATCTGTCCAACACACAAATAGGTGTTAAAAATCTAGGTATCACTTCAGGACGTTACCAGCGAAATGGCTCCCGTGTCACAGAATCCATTAAGATGCAAAAATCACTCCGTCTGGGAAGAGAATCACCCGGGGGCTCGGAATCACTGGACACAAATGGCGGGTCTGAGTCATGCACGGGGGTCCTTCGCAGCGGGAGGCTGTCGCTGGGGATTGCAGAGAGGGCAGAGGGCACAGTTCAGAGAGCACTCTGGGTTGCCAGGCAGTTCTGAAACACACTGATAAATCTGCATAAACCCATTTGTTGCTAATATCTCTGTCTCCTGTAAACAAGCTTGGGATGTGGATTGGAAGGCCCATCGCCCAGAGGGAGGGAGACAGAGCAAGGAGCCCCGCCCCTGAGGTTACCCAGTTATCCCAGTGCTAGACGGGGCCAAACCTTGACTTGCACCCTGGCTTGGCAGCCACCTCGCCTTCCCCTCTGTTCTCCCTGTCCTACCCTATTTATCCTATATGTCAGCGTTGTCCTACGCAGACTTTCCCGAGAGATCTCTCCCCTCTGTGAAGTTTTGGAGGAACTAAGGGGAGATAGGAAGCAATGGAGACAGGTTTCTTTGTACACAGTTGAGCCACGGGAGCAGACTGAGATCTTCTTTATAGAGAGACTGTCCTGGGACAAAGCCGTGATGCAGAAAAAAAAAAAAAAAGGCTGACCCAGAAAGACAGGAGGTGTTTTATTTACATTTCTTACGCATTCCAACACATCATACTGTGGTCAGCAAACCGGAAAGGAAAGGCCATATTTCAGAACATAAAGAAGGCACCAGACTTTTTTTGTTTTTCCTGAGCGTTCTACATTCTTGTCTAATTTCTTCTGTCCATTTTGAAATGAATAAGGTAATTTTTTCTCCCTATTAGCTGTCGTTTTAAAGTGTTTAGAAAAACAATTGATTAGCTAATAAAATATTTCCGTAGCTTTCAGCTGCTTAACTTTTAGGAACTTATCCCAAAAATGTGTTTGTGATCAAAATTAGCTAGGCAAGGGATGTATTTGGGGTAAGAGAGGAACACTTAATACTTAAAAGATAATTTGAGAGGTTGAGGGCTTTGGGGTTTTTGTGTTTTGTTTTGTTTGGGAAGGAGAGAATATTATGAAATAAAACTGAAAATTAGAGGAAAAGATAGCCGCGTCTGGGTGGTTGTGTTAGTGTCCGGAAAGGTTAGTATCGGTGGAGATATGTGTCATATGAAACTTTGCTAGCGCGTTCATCTTTTTAAGGAGGACTTGCTAAAATGGTCATTGGGCAGCACGTCCTCTTAAGATCTGGATGTAAAATGTGTAGCAGGTAGCCTTGTTGGCTCTTTTTAAACATCAGAGTGAGGAGACTAACAAGCGTCTTCCCAGATGTGTCTTGTCCTTCAAAGCAGTCACCCACCAAGGGAGGCTCGGATTTGCTCCAGCATCACTCTCAGTGGTGGTTTTAAATCGTTTCCTGAACTCCAGAAAGGGCCCTTCCGTGGGCCCATTCATTCCTGTCTGCCTTTTAAAGAAGCAGCCAGACTCCCTTGTCCATTGGTTATATGCAGAAATCGAGGCTTCTGAAGCCTCCGGAGTCAGAGTCATGGGGAGTGGGGGGAAGAAAGCCACTTTCGGAGGTCACAAGTCATGTCACCTGCTCAATCCCACCATCCAGAGGGTCTGATGCTGTCACTCAACCTTCACTTGGCTTTGCCATGGGCAGAGGAGGCTGATAATTCAGATCACCTCTCTGTCCCTGAGGGGCGAAAGGAGGAGAATTCCCAGAAACAACCTCAACTTTCCATTTGTTTGATTTGTGTTGGGGCTTTTATTATCTTTTCATAGCCAGGAGATCAGGAGTTGGGGAATACACTGCCTTATGTGTGTGCATGCGCGCGCACACACACACCTTCCCCCAGCCCCCTGCACCTTCATCTTGCACACTTGGTCATTTCCGGGCCGGTGAACCCCAATACCAGCTCCTTGGTCACCTTCTTTTTGGAGCTTGTGTTTATTTTCTTGTTTTGGGTATCTGCCTGCAGCCAGGGACGAAAACCGAATGATGCTGGGGCCGCGAGGTGGATTTGGTTTCACTTAGCCCTAACATTCTTTCTGCAGACCAGAAGGTCTTGGATTTAAAATCACAGGAGTCCATCTCCCCTGTCATTGGGTTGTTTGTAATTTATGTATAATGGGGAAAAGTAGTCTGTTTGTAGTAATGATAGCTTGGGGAATTGAGTGTACGAGCCAAACATAGGACAGTTGAACTGAAAAGAACTCCTCTTGTCTACATGATACCTCGCAGGTTTTTTTTTAACAGGTCCCTGAAGAACATTTCATTCCCCTCCCAGAAGCTTTGTAGATAGGGTCATTTTCAGCTCTGCCTGGTAGGTCAGCGCAATATTTGCAAGCAAAATGCTGGCTGGCATCAACAGACATGGTCAGTGCCCAGCCAATGAGGATGCTTTTTATGAAACTCTAGGATTCTGGAATTATTTGGATCTTAAAGGATCTCCAGTTGACTTTAAGACAGGAACAGAAGTTTTTGATAATGCTATCCACATTCTGATTTAAGCTGTGGCCATTCTTCCCCATCCCCCCCAAAAACCCTCAGAAAGTAGCTTTCCAATTTCAACTAGATGATCAAGTGAATGTTTCACTTGAAATCATTTTTGAAATAACTTGTTCACCATTCACGTCCTTCCATAAAACAGCAGCAGTGGACTGGTGATGGGTATTAAAGAGGACACGTTCTGCATGGAGCACTGGGTGTTATGCACAAACAATGAATCATGGAACACTACATCAAAAACTAATGATGTGATGTATGGTGATTAGCATAACAATAAAAAAGTAAAAAAAAAAGAGCAGCAGTGGAGTGGGTTGCGTTCAGAGCTCTCTGCATGTCAGGGTGAGCTGGGGAGGAAGGGTGGATATTGAATATGTGTGACAAATGCGCACCACTCCATATTTCAGGGGAATTCTTTATTGAATATTTCTCGCTAGGGAAGCTGGAGTGGCTGTGAAATCTCACTCCTTGGATCTCTGTCTGGGCTGACCTCCTCTCGCAACCTAGTAACAAATTGCCTTTTTATGGGTTCCTGTTCTAAATGGGAGCAAACATCTGCATCCCGGGGCAGAAGGCAGTGGAAACTGGGATTGAGGATCAGCCATGACTATGTCTAATTAGGACAAACCACCCGGTCGGTTGTTCTAGAAAATGGGGCTCTGGGCTGCTCATTCTCTGTGCCTTCTCTGCCTCTCTTCCCCCCCCTCCTATGTGGCCTTCTCCTGTTGGCTCAGCGGGGCCACACTGGCTTCCCTGTCCAGCTGTGTGGACATGGCCTCTGCCACTCTGAAGACCTGGAGGTAATCATTGGGGCCTTCCTGGGCTCTGGAACGAGTCCTCCTAGAGTTAGAGGTGTCGGGGCTGGGACCCCCTGGGCAGAACCAACATTGATTCTGTTCCACGTGTCCCACCAGCTGACCACCGGCCTTGGCCCAGGGAGTGTGCTAAGTCACTTGTTTAAGGAAAGAATACATTTTCACCCCTTCCCCCACGCCACGTCTTTGCTTCTACATCCCCCCAAATTCCAGGCTAAAGACCATTAGCAGGAGAGTGTTCATTAACCATGGTGGGTGCTCTCCTGAAACAGATAAAAGAGCAGGCAAGGAAGAAGGTCTGTCCACCCGTCTGCCCAGACGCTGGCTGGGATCATCGTGTGGCTAGCGTGTGCACAGGAGTGTGTTGGCGTGCGGTTAACCTTGTGTTTCTCCAACCACACCTGCTCACATGGAGGCCGACCGTCACCTTTGCACCTGAGGACTGACACATCTGGGTGGAGTGGCCCATTGTCCTCTGGGAGGGTCGTGAATAAAGCGCAAAGACTCCCTAGACTGGCCTGGCTTATGTCTCCACCGGAGCCTTCCTTTTCCCATCTGTGAAATGGGAGAGCAGTCAGGAAACAAGCTGGAACCGCCTCTCAGCGCAGACATCTGCTGCTCTTCAACATTAGTTTGAGTTCTGGCTGGGTTCAGGGAGGATGCATCCCCATTTCCCAGGGGTACAGCCTGGGGGGGGCGCAGAGGGGGTCAGAATCCAGTTCAAGGCCACATGGAGAGGTGGGGGCAGAGCTGCCTGGGCAAAGCTGGCCTTCCGTGATGCTTTCGTCCTGCTCTTGGGTAGTTGAAAACACAGCCTCTTAGAGACGTAGGCAGTGACAGGTACCGCTGGTGGGCCTCCCATAGGGGCCTCTTTGAAATCTGCGCTTACCACTCCCTGCCCCTCCACACTGACAAAGCAAGTCAAGGAGAGACCCCACGGCGAAACTCTAGGCCCTTTGCCCTTCATCGCAGGAGAGTCATGTTGAATGCTGACAAAGCTCAGCTATCTCTGTCTGGTTCCAGAGCTCCCAGTTCCAAGAGCTGCTTCCCGCTGTGGGTGGTGTGGTGGCTAGAAGTCCAGGCTTTTCGTTGTTAGGCTGACTTCAGTTTGCACGCTGTGTGAGCGGGAGCCAAATCCCGTCACCTCTCTGAGTCTCAGTCTTGGACTCTGTAAAATGGGGATGGTAGGATCCCATGCTCACGGCAAGTGAGCGTGTGCACCCACCGAGCAGCGGTAGTCATTGTTACGGTGCAAAATCCTTCCCACGTTAAGGGACATTTACCACGAGGGCTCCCCAGCTCTTGTGCACAGTTTAAGGAAGCTATTCACCAAGGGACAGAGAAGCATAACTACCTGGAGCCCGGTAGATAGAGGACTGGGATTTTGCTCGCTGCCAAACAAAAGCTTCAAATCCTATCCTGGGGGATTTCCCAAGGAAAATGGTGCATCACTTAGGAATTGCAGTTCTCCACCACCTCATGGGATTCTCAGATTAAAAGCAACCGGGAGCCACAGGGCAGGGCCGAGCAACTCGGCTGGCCTGATGAAGAGACCGAGGGCCAGAGAAGTCTAATGACTTTGCTCCTGGTCTCAGAGGGGAGGTCTCAGCACCATCAATTCTGGCTGGGCCTCCTAGTAGCCTGGGGCTCCTTCTATCAGACCCCTCCTTGTGCAGCCTAGCCTTTTGCTTCTTCAAACAACCAGCTACTCCAATTCTGCTGTGGGAAAAATCAGGGTGGCTTCCAACTGTGGGGAGTCTGAGAAGCTGAGGGACCACTTGCTGGGAGGGTGGGGTCCTCCGGAAAAGCTGCGCACACACCTCCCAAGGAGGAATCTCTGCCTCCCAAGGAAGCCAGTGTAGAAGGGGCAGTTTTTAGGTCAGGGTTCACATGTAACCCCAGGCCCTATCCCTCTTCATCCTCCTCCTCCTCCCCACCACCCTGCCCCAAACCTGTTTGGGCGTGACATATATTATTCATACGCTAACTTACTGAAGATTAAGATTTAAGACTCCTGAGTAAATCCACCCGAGCGATCCCCTCCACTCATACTACACACAGGGTCTGCGGAAGGATATTCATGAAGGATGATGAAATTCATTGGGGGCAACCTAAATGTTATAGGTAGCGTACTCATTAAATATACCAGTACGCACGCGTCATAAATAACCACGCGGCCACTGAGGAGAATAAGTCCATCTTATATGTACTAATATGGAAAGATCTCCAGGATGTCTTGTGGAATAATAAAGACAAGTTACAGAACTCTAATATCATGACTCTGTGTGTGTGTGTGCACGCGTGCGTGTGTGCATGCGTGCTCACATACACAGCCCAGCAACATTGACTATGGGCTCATATGAGTTAATATTTGGAAAGCAGAGCAATGCATGGAACATAGTGAGTGCTGTATGGTGTTTGAGAAATAAATCTAAACACAAAAGAGAAAGATCTGGAAGGTCGGGGATTGGAGTATATGCTTAAAGAGGACTGGAGTCTTATTGTTAATGTTTTTCTTTTGTACAAAGACACAGCATCCGTGTTTTACTTGTGAAATTAAAACTAAGCATGAATCCAAACCCAGTATCTACAAAATCTGAAACTCCTTTCCTCCTCTGCACAGGCCGTGTTCCAAGGAAACAGCACCAAGGTCAAACAAATAATGGGATAAGCGACTCCCCCCGCCCCCATCCTCATTTCCTCAACTAACACCTCATCACAGGCAAACAGCATCCTTGGAAATGAGTCCCCCTCGCTAATGACTTGCTCCCCTGGGTTCCTGGACCATGGCTGGGGGCGTGAACAGGAGGGGAGTCCTAAATGGACACATTATGGTTTTAAAGTCTTAAGACTCAATTCTAGTCCCCAAACTTGCCCCCATGTGTGTAAGTCACTTCTCCTCATTCTGCAATGGGGACCCCAATCTTTGCCATAGGTACCCCTTAATTCTTGAGAAACAAGGGGAGCAAGTGAGCATCATTAAAATTATAATCATCTTTGTGCCTGGCCTGTTGTAGGTGCTCAGTGGATGTTTGTGAAACGGAGCTGAAAATCGTTTATAAGGAATTAAAATAACAAAGGAATTGCTATTTTATAGCATGAAATTAATATCTTGATCTTTCAAGTTCATATTCGCAGTGCACTCATTCAACAGCTATTTATCGATTGCTTTCTGTGTGCGGGCCACTGGGCTACGTTCTGGGGAAGAAAGATGAACATGAAAAAGTCCCTGACCTCATGGTAAGTCCCTTACACTCAAAAGAGATTGCCTGTAATAAAGAGCCATGGCTAAGGAGAAATAAAGCAGGTGATCTTAGCTATGGGGGTGCAGTGAACAGGACAGGAAATTATTGTCACAGTATGTGTTACAGCAGACAGAGCACAAATGTCTGAGTTACACGGAGTCGCAGAGACTCATAACTCAGATGGAGATGCCAAGTTTGATTTAGATGAGTCTGTAGCCACAGATCCTGCTCAGGCTTTTTCTAATGAGCCTGCTTGATCTTCATTTGACAATCAGGGACTGTAACTTTGATGTCCGGACGCTGTGGACCAACCACCATACTCAGACCTGAGCTCAAATCCTGATTTCAGCAACTGCTAGCCAGGTCACGAGGGGACCAGGGCAAGGTGTCAGGGTGTCAGAGCCTCAGGATTCATCCGAGTAGGATCACTTGTTAGGACTGCTCTCGGGGTGTTGTTGGACAGATGAGTACTTGGTGCACGGAAGGGGTTCAGCCAGTGGAAGCGTTCTGGCCGGGGCAGGAGGGGCAGCAAGATACCTGTACCCCCACCGAGGCTGGGCACTAGATGGGAGCCTGGGGACGCTTTCTGCATTTTTCCAAGACCTTAAACACCTTTCAGACTCAAGGCAGTGAATGGATACTCAATGTGACTCAGAAAATTCACCTCAATCCTCTTCAAGGGGAAAGATAAAGAAGATCTTGATAGTACTTCCTTATCTCTAATATACTTTAAAGGCCTTTTAACTTGCATTATTATCCTCATTTGCACATGAGGAAATGGGATCCCGGAAGATTAAGTGATCGTACAGATTGTAAGAAAGCAGAAGTATTAGACAAACCCGCATCTCCCTGAAGCCTGTACTCTGCATTCAGCCCTTGGCGAGGCAAAGAGCGGATGCCGAGAATGGAAACTTCCAGCACGGGCTTTCTGTGTTAGCTTGCTCGGAGTTTTTGAACCTCCCTGATCCTCAGTTTTTGCATCCATAAAATGGGGCTGGTAGTAGTCCTGTCCACATAGGCTGTTATGAGGAATAAAGGAGCCAATTAGAAGTAGCTTTCACAGGCATGGTGGCCCAGAGGGTGATGCTATGTGGAAAAACATAATTCACAGAAGTTGGACTCTTATTAGAGGAAAACAATTTACCTGGCTCTCACTTTCCTTCATGTGCACACGAGAGACTGATAGAGAATAGGTCTATGGCTACATTGGGCTAAAGCTCTCATCACATCAGAATGAAGGTGCTAAGTGGGTATGTCTGCACAGATGTGCACCTGACTTTGACATGGTGCTTATTAGCAGGTGCTAAGGTCGGGTTAATGAAGAGATGCGGTGGGCAGGTGAAACCAGGATTTGAACCAGGCACCTGGAGGAGAGTGGCCTGTCCACCTTCTCCACCATCCTGCTTCCCAATCCACTGAGACCAGTCGAGAAAGGGGTGTGGTGGCACTTTGTAAACCGCCCCAGGGGACTCCAGGTCTGAGAATCACTGCCCTACCCTTCCCCCTTGGCAGCAGGTGGGACAATGTGGAGTGTTTAGAAGAAGTGGGTCTGACCGCAGGTGTGGGATGTGGCCAGATCCCTTCAGCTCTCTTCCTCTCCAGAAATGGGCTGTGGCAGCGCTGCGGTACCCACCTGCGCCTGGAGGGCAGATGACACAGACAGACTGACAACCGGGCCAGAAGAAGAAAAACATGCCTACTAGAGCTGACGTAGAGTTACGGCTGCTAATGGTGTTGGTGTTAGAGTTAAGGATAGGGCTACTTTTATGGTTGGGGTTAGAGGTTTGACTTAGGGATCTGGTGTAGGCCTGGAGTGAAATCAGAGTTAGGGGCCACCCCTGGGAGCCGCATGAACCCCGGGGTGAGAATGAATGGACCTTATTGGCCGTGCATCTCCCAGGATTGCTGCAGAGTTAACTCAGATGACGTGCTTGGCATTTACTGTATTTTGCCAATTCTGAGATACACTTATTTTGTTATCCACACTTCAGCACATCCAATGTTAGGGTTCGACTTAAATACCTGATGGCATCAATGGGCAGAGCATTTATAAAATAATGATGCATCTTACGCTGGAGGGCCCCTTCGGTTAGAAGCAGTGCACTGTATGGTTGCTATTATTGAGCCGCTGTCCTTGGCTCACCACTCAGCTCAGAGGAGTTGCCATGCCCCTGTCCCCTGGGCCCTAGGGTCCCATCATGATGATAGCAGGTGTTGCATGGTATTTTCTGCTCACTAGATTGGTACTCTTCTAGTCAGTTCCTCCCTGGTCTTCCCCATAGCCCCATCCCTATGCGCCCCGCTCCCCTGCGCAGTGCCTAGGGATCTGATAGGAACCACGATGTCTGTAAAAGCTGCCATTTGTTGAGCACTTAACAACGAGTGAGGCATTCGCCAGAGGCTGTGCATTTATATTCTCATTTATCCCCATAATAGCCCTCAGAGGTAGGTGATAATATTATCCCGATGTATGGGTTAAACCGAGGCACTGAGAGTTTAAGGAGCTTATTCAAGGTCATTTTTTATAATACCCTGAGGCATCTTTAAAGACAATTTTCTTTAAAGATTTATTATTTGGGAGAGAGAGAGAACGCACAGGGTGAAGGAGGGCAGAGGGAGAGAATCTCAAGCTGACTCCGAGCTGACGCGCTGAATGCAGAGCCCAATGCAGGGCTCGATCTCACAACCCTGAGATCGTGACCTGAGCTAAAATCAAGCGTTGGATGCTTAACCGGCTGAGTCGTAAGCTGACATGCCTCAGTAGTCTTTCATGGCTGCCCTGCTTTCTTATATGACAAGATTTTCCAGGATTATCTCATTCATTTCCTGCCCAAGACCCAGATCAACCCTTCCTGGTTTCTTTAAGGAAGAAACAGTATTTACTGTTGGACCATAGTCTGGATACTGGGGATGCTCATTTACACTGTTGAGATACTGCTTCTGGGCCTTTTCAGTGGATCTAGAGTTAACAGAGTTAAAAAATACGAGCTAATTTTTTAAAGGATAAACTATATCATGGGTTTGTACTGATTCTTCTAACTCTAACTCAGGCTATATTTAACCTTTTAAAACTCAGATCTGTCTTTTTTTTTTTTTTCTTACACCTAAATCCTGGCTCCTAATGACAAGTGGAAGGGAGAAAACACGCTGAGAGATGAAGTGCTAACAAAAACAGCTGACATTCATTGAATGATTCTTATATGCTAAGCCCTAGCCAATCCTTACCACCAGCCTAGAACCACGTCATTATTATACAAGGCAAGTCTGAGGCTCGGAGAGGCTGAGGAAACTGCCCAAGGTCACACAGCTAGTACAGGGCCGTGTCAGGATTCAGACTCAGGCAGGGTGGCTCTAGGGCGAGACCCTTTACACTTTCCTCCTTAACCCCCTCCCCTTGCTTACAACGGTGGTCAATGGAAGGCAACCAGAGCCCCTGAGAGAAGCAATTATAGAGCTAAGAAATTGAGCAATCACTTCCACAGTGGGCTGGGGAGACCAGGAACGCTCCTGTAATGTCCTGGGTTCCGGGGACACCGTCTAGGCCATGACAGTGACCCAGGTGAGGCCTGTCATGCCTGGTGCCCAGTGGGTCATGTTCAATCGCAGACAGATAAGCGAACTTCGTCCTTCACTGAGGCAGCACCGGGACATTTTGGGCAACTGGCTTGTATTGTCTAGTTCTGCCCCGTGAGCTGGCCTTGAGTGTGAGAGGGAGTCAAAAGGTGGCCATGCCCAGTGGAACTCAGGTGAGGGGATTCCCATGAAGGAGTCCTGTAGTCAGCAAAGCTGGATGAGGTTATGCCGGCCAGTCGTGATGACCACAGCTGAATGCAAGGCCCCCCCGCATCTGCAGCAGTTCCAAGTTGTCCCAGTGTCACTCCCCTCTATTGACAAATGAGGAAACAAGACTAGGGAGAAACAGATCGTCCTGAGCTCAAGCAGCTGTGAAGTGGTAGAACCTGGCCATGACCCCAAGGCTCTGCCTCCCCGTCTGGGCTCTTGCCCCTACGTCTTGCAGCCCATGAACACGGGGTCACACACCGTAACAAAGTGCCACACCTGGATGACTTCACCAACAGAAATGTATTGTCCCAGAGTCTGGAGGCTGGAAATCCAAGGTCAAGGTGTTGGCAGGGTTGGTCCCTTCTGAGGGCCTTGAGGGAGAATCTGTTCTGGGCCTCCCTCCAGGCTTCTGGAAGCCCCGGAGTTCCTTGGATTGTCAATGATGTTTTCCCTATGTCTTCACATCATCTTCCTTCTGTGTGTATTTCTCCCTTTTATAAGGACAAAGGCCATATTGGATTAAGGCCTACCCTAATGACCTCATTTTAACTTGATTTTTTCTGTAAAGACCTTATCTCAAAATAAAGTCATGTTCTGAGGTACTGAGGGTTAGGATTTCAACCGATGAATTTGGGAAGGACCCATCAACCCATGACACCAGGGATGGAGGACTCTTCCCTACACGGTGCCTGTGGGCTGGGCAAACCTCAGGCTCCAGCGGGCTCCCCTTGAAGCTCTCACTTGGCATTCTCCTGCCACTCCTTTAACACGTGCGTGCATCTGTGTGTGTGTGCATGTGCACGCGTGTGCACGTGTCCTCTGTGCACTCTCTGCTTTGTCTCCCCCATCTGATCATGAGCTGCTCTGGTGGCAGGGACCATATCTTGGTTAATCTTGTCCCTTCCTCCCAAACCAAGCTTTGCAGATTAAAAATTCTGCATACAATGGAGTAACATCTTCCAGGCCTTTATCTTAAGCAAAGTCAACCCTTCACCTGTGTTCCCTCCCGCGCCCACCCCCCCATCTCTCTTTTACATCTTTAAAGATGATTTGCAGCTCTCCTAATAAAAATTGGTTCCGGGCAAAAATCACTGATGGGTGCTAAAAACCTCTGAGTGAAATTGTTGGGAGACGTGATGCTTATACACACTCAAAGCCTCATGCTACAGATTACTTATCAACTGCAAAAGGAGATTAAAAAGGAGAAGATCGGGTTGCCTGGGTGGCTCAGTCAGTTAAGCATCTACCTTCGGCTCAGGTCATGATCCCAGGGCCCTGGGATTGAGCCCCATGTCGGGCTCCCTGCTTAGCTGGGAGTCTGCTTCTCTCTCTGCCTGCCGCTCCCCCTGCTTGTGCTCGCTCTCTCTGTCTAATAAGTAAATAAATAAGATCTTAAAAAAAAGATCAAAGTTAATGACCTGTGTAAAGTGCTTTATGGAGGGTTCACTCATTCAGTTATGCTGTTCATTCATTCATTTTACTTGTACAACAGTGAGGGGTAGCTGCGTTCCAGGTGGGGCACTGGGCAGGTAGTGAGCCCTCCATGCAAGTGTTCTGTTTATACTGAACAAACCACTGAGCGAGTATAGATTAAGACCAATGCCAGCAATGCTGTGCTCATGATAAATGCATATAGAAGATGTGGGAAGAAGAGATCATCTGTCAATTGTGATGACTCCTAGCTCAAAGGCAGACCATTCAGAGTGCCCTGATCAGCCCAGGGACTTTATTCAACAACTAACTTGTTCACCTACAAGCATTTGCTGCACCGAATGGTCTAGAATTGGAGGAGGAGGTAGCGGTTAGAAAAGATCGTAGGACATGGGCAGAAGAGCTTGAGGGTGAGCCAGGCAAGGAGCTTGCAGTTGTGGGGGCAGGAAAAGGCCCATGGGAGACAGATGAGACTTGGGGAAGAGGCAGGGAAATGGAACAAGGCCCACGGGGAGGCAAATGGGAAATACAAAGCCTCAGTGCCTTCATATGAACCAAGTGACCAGGAAGGTGCTAGAAGTAAAGGGGACATGGTGTTTGTCCTAAGAGAACAAACCACACGTGTTAAGGTCAAATATCAGGGAAGGGCCTGGGGAGTTTGGGGACTGGGCTGACAGGGCGGGGTTGGGAGGTGGGGAGTGGTTGGAGCCGAAGGGCTGGACAAAGGTGGTAACGGAGTTTGGACTTTTATCAAATGGCATTAGAAAGGAGCTAATGGTTCTGCTCAGTAGGATCAGGAAGGAGGCCCTTTGGCGGAGGTGGGCTCCTCTTAGCGGAAGATAGCCACTAAAGATCAGAAAGGATTGTCAAGACCAGGAACTTGCCCTGGTTCTCACCTGGGGGTGGAAGAACCAGAACCACAGCTCTGTCCTTTCCCTGGAAACCAGCCGTGTGGGATGGACTAGTGGAGAATGGCCTTGGCCCACAGCCTCAGTTAGCAGATAACATGGACAAAGTGCTTGACAGTGGAGTCAGAGAGGAGGGCTGCATTGTGTGGGGACTCAGGAAGAGGATTAGCAGATTTCCCCCAACAAATCTAGATCATCCCATTCTTGTCTCCGGCCTTTGCACTTGCTGTTATCTGTCTGTTACCTAGAAGCTAAGTTCACTCTCCATGTTTGCACAGCTGCCCTTGATCAGCAAGCAGGTCTTACTCAGACACCAGCTGCAAAGGCCTTTCTAACACTGTCGTCCCCTCACCTCCTCTTTCCACACAACCCAACTTGTTATCCTGGCTTTAGATAGCACCTACCTTGCCTGAAAGCAGATCATTTGCTTGTAATTGTCTATTTCCTGCCCTTGAATGTAACATGCTCCTTAAGAGTAGGCCTCAGTCTTGTTCCCTGTTCTCTCTCTCCACCATTTGGGGCAGTACTTGATATCTAGGAAATGTCCAAAAGATAGCTGTTGTCTGAATGAATACATGGATGGGTGGACAGACAGATGGATGGACTGATGGATGGGTGGATGGATGGATGGATGGATGGATATACACACTTGGTGACTCTTCCAATGTGATTGAAACTAGGGTGGATGGAGAGGCTGCCCATAATCTGAACTAAAGGAGGAGATTGTTTGGTACGGTCCTCCTATTTCAGAAATATTTCAGGGCTGGACTTGATGTTAGTGACTGTGGAGTTTGCATGTGGAGGTGAAAGAGATAAGGAGCTCAGGTCCTAACACAGCATATAAAGGGGCCACCCAGGAGCCATATCTAATCTACACAGATGGTTGATTTGAACTGCACCGTGTTTAAACATTTTTTAAAAAATTACTTGCCAGCATTTAAACTCTGCAAAGATTTCAAATAACAGATTTAGATATCTAGATATCTATTTTCACTTAACCAAAAGATCTGGCAAAATATCAGGCCTGCATTTTTACAGGACAAAAATGGGCTGGAGCCGACTAGCATTCACTCCCGTTTTATTTGGCCTTCGCTGTCTGGCCACTCGAAACCCCCCTGGCCCACTTTCTCATTCCCATCACAGGCCTGACCCCAGCCACCCACCTTCAAATCTGCTTTTCTTGCTCTAATGCTCTCAATGCCCACGCCCAACACGCCCAACACATAGAGAGAAGCACTATTTACATGTAGTGGATGTGACAATCTCTAAAATCTTTATGGTTCTCACACCCTCATCATTTTATACATAGCGAATATTCATTGACGGAAATATGATGTAATTTTAAAAACCTATGATTTCAGGGGCGCCTGGGTGGCTCAGTTGGTTAAGCATCTGCCTTCAGCTCAGCTCACGATCCTGGGGTCCTGGGATTGAGCACAGCGGGCTCTCTGCTCAGCACAGAGTCTGCTTTTCCTCTCCCTCAGCCCCTCCCCCTTGCTCGTGTGCGTTCTCTTTCTCTCTCAGATAAATAAAATTTTAAAAAATTTTAGAAAAGGATTAAAAAAAAACCCTATGACGAAAGGAATGTATATATTTCCTTCAATACATAGTTTACCCACAGCTATTCTGGAAAATACTCATATGTGTACGTGAGCACATATAACGAGCTCACCTGGTCGGTACTCCTTGGTGCCCACGGCTCTGGGCTTATCTTTTTGGGCCCATAACTCGTACTTTCAGAAAATATCATGAGGACTGCGAAGTGTGCACATTGGCATTATGGTTGTCTGTCTGAAGGACTCTCTTATCTCAATTAGAGCCGGGCAAAATGACAGCAAACGTATTTTAATATATTGATGAGCTCATTGGAAATAAGAACACGCTTAAGGCCATGATAAATAAGTAAACAAGAAACTAAGTAAATAAGTAAGTAAATAAATAAATATCAGGCACCTGAAGCCAAAGCAAGGAATGGTAAATAGTAAGCAAGTAAATTGAGTAATAACTATAAGGCAGGGTTGTCCTAAGGTCAAAGACCTATATCAGCACTACCAAGGAGAAACTAAGTGATTTCTTTAAAGATTTTTATTTATTTATTTTAGAGAAAGAGAGAGAGAGCACGAGCAGGGGGAGGGGCAGAGGGAGACGGAGAGAGAATCCCAAGGAGACTCTGCACTGAGCGTGGAGCCTGAAATGGGGCTTCATCCCAGGACTCTGAGATCATGACCTGAGCCGACATCAAGAGTTGGACACTTAACTGACTGAGCCACCCAGGTGCCCAGAAACTAACTTATTTTTCAGAAAAAAATGCAGTGTTAAAGAAGGTCAATATATAATGATAAAGTTCAATTCACCTGTAAGATGTGACATTGTAAACTTGTATCCATTTTATAAAGCCTCAAAAATATAAAACAAAAATGGAAAATAACTACAGGGAGAAATGGCCAAATCTACCATTACAGTTGAGGATTTCAGCACACCTTTATTAGTTACTGATAACTCAAAACAGACAAAAAAATTAGGAAAGAAAGATTTGAATTACAGTTGCCCGGCTGTGACTTAGTGGACATATAGCTCCTCTGATAATTAAATCATGGTCATTCTTCTCAAGCATATATAGAAACTTTCATCTGTGTTTCACAGTGTCATAGCACTGGTTTTTCTTTCTTTCTTTTTTTTTTTTTTTAAGATTTTATTTATTTGACAGAGAGAGACAGCGAGAAAGGGAACACAAGCAGGGGGAGTGGGAGAGGGAGAAGCAGGCTTCCCGCTGAGCAGGGAGCCCGATGTGGGGCTCGATCCCAGGACCTTGGGATCATGACCTGAGCTGGAGGCAAACGCTTAATGACTGAGCCACCCAGGCGCCCCTGGTTTTTATTTCTAATTTAATCGCATCGTGGTCAGAAACTATGATTGAGATGTGTAGACTTTATTAAGCCATAAAACATTGGTCATTATGTTTAAGACAATCAATGTCATACAGATACCACACAATCTCTGATCATGATGGAATTTAAAAAGTAGATACAGATAATGCAAAGACAAATTTTAGTAATCTTTCTCTGTTTGGAAATGTAAAAGCACACTTCAAAATAACTCATGAATAGGGGCGCCTGGGTGGCTCAGTCGGTTAAATGTCTGACTCTTGATTTCCACTCAGGTCATAATCTCTCAGGGTCGTGAGATCAAGCCCCATGTCTGGCTCTGTGCGGGGCATGGAGCCTCCTTAAGAGTCTCTCTCTATGCCCCTTCCCTGCTCCCTGCCCCTGCTCCCCATGTGCTGTCTCTCTCTAAAATAAATAAAATAAAATAAACCAAAAAAACCTTCATGAATAAAAGAATAATAATGTGAATTTTTTTTTTTGGTGAATTTTAAAATAATGAGAATTGTATGATACCAAAATGATTACTTGTCAGTGTGCAGCAAAAGTGATACTTTGAGTGGAGATCTGTAACCTTAAATATTATATTAGAACAAAGAGAAGCTGAAAATGTATGCATTGAAGAGAAAAATAGAATACCCTCAAAGAAAGCAGAAAGGAGACAATAAAGAACAGAAACTAATGAAATAGAAATAAAAACGATCCAATAGCGCAGATCAACAAGGCTAAATGTTGGTTCTTTGAAGAGATTAATAAAGATTAATAAAATAGGATACTTCTGGTAGACTGATTTTAAAAAATAAAAGCATAGGGGCACCTGGGTGGCTCAGTCGTTGGGTGTCTGCCTTTGGCTCAGGTCATGATTCCAGGGTCCTGGGATCGAGCCCCGCATCGGACTCCCTGCTCAGCGGGAAGCCTGCTTCTCCCTCTTCCACTCCCCCTGCTTGTGTTCCCTCTCTCACTGTGTCTCTCTGTCAAATAAATAAATAAAATCTTTAAAAAAATAAAAAATAAAAAAAATGAAAGCATACACAGATAACAATGAAAGGAATGTAAATGGATCAAAATTATAGCCACAACAAAGATTTAGTAGAATATTATTAAAATCTTTATGCCAAAAATTTGAATTCTTAGAAAAATATAACTCCAAAATTGATTCATAGAGAATTAAAAAGCCCCAAATTTCTTAAAACCATTTATAAAATGAACAAGAGGTTAATTATCTTCCTATGGGAAAAAATGACAAGTCCCAGGTTTTTTTTGTTTTTTTTTTTTTAAACAGGGGAGTTCAACTAAACTTTCAAGCTCATTCCAATCTTACAGGAAATCTTCCAGAGAATAATAAAAAGTGCCTAACTCATTCCATGATGGTAATATAATCTCGATATCAAAACCTACTAGTTAGGGACAGTGTGAGAAAGAACTATTACAGATCAATCTCATTTATTAATATGAATGCAAAAGTCTCATCTACAATATTACCAAATGGAATCTGGCAATAAAAAAGATAATGCCCGAGAGCTAAATTGGTTTAATCCCAACAATGCAAAGGTGATTTAATATTGGAAAAAAGTCGATAAATATTCACTCAGTTAGACTGAAGTAAACTAACTGCCCCATGTGTGTAGAAATAAGAATTTGGAAAACTTATTACCCATTTGTTATCAGTCGATTAAACAAGAAACATTTACCAGCCTAAAAATGGAAAAGATCTTCCTGGATGAGGTTTACCTACCAAAATCATCAGTCTTAATGGTGGTCAATCAGAATCTTTTCCTTAGAAATTAGAGATAAGACAAGAATGCGTTCTATCACCACTATTGCATCCAAGGCCCCAGCCAATGCAACAAGGCGAGAAAAAGATATAATAGGGCACCTGGGTGGCTCAGTTGGTTAAGCATCTGCCTTCGGCTCAGGTCATGATCCCGGAGTCCTGGGATCGAGTCCCACATCGGGCTCCCTGCTCGGCGGGGAGTCTGCTTCTCCCTCTGACCCTCCCCTCTCTCATGCTCTATCTCATTCTCTCTCTCAAATAAACAAATAAAATCTTAAAAAAAAAAAAAGAAAAAGATATAATAGATGTTATGATTGGAAAAGACAAAACAAACAAAAAACCCCTGTCATTATTCACAGATGATAGCATTATTTATATAGGAAATACAAAAGAATCTACAAATTAAGATTAGTGAGAGTTTAGCAAAGTACCTAGATATAAAATCAATAATGAAAAAAATTAATTGCATTTCTATACACCAACAACAAGCAACAGCACAAAAAGAAAATGTAACTTAAAAAATGATTCCATTTATAATGGCAATGACAACAAAGAAGGTACAAAGCATCTGAGGATCATTTTTTAAATGTGGAAGACCTTTATAGAGAAAAGTATACAATGTTAGGGAAAATCATTTAAAAGTTCACAAATAAATGGAGAAATATTTTCAACTCATGGCTAGGAAGACGGTATGATGGAGGTCTCAAGTATCCCCACATTGAGCCATAGGCTTTATACACTGCCAGTCAAAATCCCAAATGGGTTTTTCAAGGAACTGAACAAACTGATTCTAAAATTTATATGGAAGAACAAAGACCCAGAAGAGCCAAGACATTCCTGGAGAAGCATGAAGTGGGGCGAGTTGCCCAGAAGATGTTGAGATTTAGTGTAGAGCTATGTGGATTGGCGGTGTTATTGGCACAGAGAAAATGACCAGTGAAGCAGAATAAAAAGCTCACAAACAAACCCAAGCACGTTTGGGAACCTGATCTAGGACTGCACGCGGCAGCATCTGGCTACCAGAGAGATGAACAACGGGTCTATGGAAGATCCTAGGACCACTTGTATCCAGAGGGCAGAAAACCAAAAATGGGTCTTCTCCTGAGCCTTCACTTATAAAAACTAGATTCAGACAAATTAAATATGTAAAAAGGGAAAGCACAGTTTTAAAACTTTTAGAAAAACGCATTAGAGGATATTCTTATGGCCTCCAAGAAAGGAAGTATTTTCTAAGTAAGACTCAAAAAGGACAGTCATAGAAAAGATTGGTAAATAGGACTTCAGTGAATCAGGAACTGTTGTTCAAACTCCCCTTCAGCAAACAAACCACAAAAGGGAAGAAGACAATGGTAACACTTTAACAGAAAAAGGATTAGTATCCACCATACATAAACAATTCCTATAATCCAATGAGAAAAAAACAAACAACCTCTATAAACAATTGCGATATTAAAGAAGGATCCTCCCATGCCCCCGAGGTATAAACAGGGCTACTTCTTTTGCTTTTTGGTGGTCTCAGAGTTTTGGGCTAGGAGAAAGCTAAACATATGTATTTTACTCAAGAGTGCTTTCACTCAGAGAAATGGGTCACTGCAGCTTGGAGGAATGATTTGAAGGGGGGTGGGGGAGGGGGGTGGACAGTGAGCTCAAATTCCCCAGAGGCCACAGGTAACAGGACTGAGGAAGAGAGTCAGGTGAGGACAGCGTTGCTGAGTGGATTACCTGAGATAAGCAAACTATTTGATAAATAAGAAAATGAAAATTCTCCTTTTATGATTGTCTTTAGAATAATTAAATAATGGGATTAACATAAAGGCAAAGGACTTTGAAAACAAAGGGCAATTTTATCAATGGTGGGTGCGGTCCCTTCCGGATGATGTGGTGATGTGGCTTGGTCCTACTGCGAGCTCCAAGTCCTCAAGGACACAGGATGAGAAGCCGCAGATGAACCCCTTGTCTAAAGCTTTTACACACAGCCAGCAGTCCCATTAGGCGAGATGGCCAGACAGAAAAGCGCTAACGCCCAGGGCAAAAGTGGGAACACTAAGCTTCGGGCTCTTCTCCTGTAAAAGTGGGTGATAATGCACCGTCTCCCCCCCCCCCCCCCCCCAGGATGTGACAAGACTTGGCACACAGTGGGAATTAGGCCACATTCTGCAGGTTTCTGCCTTGGGAGACCCAACAACACATCTGCTGGGATTTCCTCCTTTCCCTTTCTTTACTTCTCCCTTTCTCCCCAGTTTTTCCTTTTCTTCTTTCCATCAACATTTAACCTGCAGTCTCCCTGCGTATGTATACTGATTTCCAAACCCAATATAGGGATGCAAATGAATGCATCCCAATGCGCCCAGCCATTACAACTGCTACAGACAGAAGGGACCCTTTTGGAATCAGGCTATGGTCATGACACATGAACATCAATAAAATAAATAATCATAGTCACGAAACTTGCTGTAATTTGGCCAGCACTGTGCCCAGGGGCTAAATACACTGCCTACTTTCTCTGGTTTAATTCTCGCTCATTCCATCCCAAGGACCCGGGCACTGTCCTTAAGCCCATTTTACAGATGTGAAAACTGAAGCCAGAGAGAAGCTGTGTATCTTGCCCAAGGTCACGGGCTTGTTGGAATAAGAATCGTGCATTTTCTGTAGATCCGCCAGTCCGCTTGGCACAGTGCTTGACTGTCACTCGGTGCCGTGGTTGGGGAACGTGCCCCTGGGCTGACATTCCCTGCTCAAGTCTTACTGCCTACCAGCTTTGGAACTTTAGGCAATGTTCCCAGACTCAGCTGTTCTCACGTGTAAAATGGGGCCAGCCCCCCCGCTTCAGAGCATTTTTGCAAGGATTCAGATAAAAATGCCCAAAGAGCTTAGTAAAGCACTTAGAGCCCTACCTGGCACAGAGTCACTGCTGTATCAGGATCATCCAGATCACAGATGAGCCCCTTTAACGGAGGACCCCACAGCTGCTTGAAGATCATGTGACTAGATTAACTGCGGGCGGGGTCAGAACTTCGGCAACACACAGACGCCCCTTATAGCTCATGGAGGTCAGCGGGGGGAAAATCAGATTTTGCACAAGGATCTGAATATTCCAGTTTGTCTTAAAAAGCTAGATCTGGTAGCCGTGGGCCCAAATTCCCGTGGGTGACTAATTATCACTTCTTTCTAGCTGGCATGTATAGGTCCTTCCTGCCAGCCTCAGTAGGGGAATGTCACTTTGCCACTTGCCTGGTCCCCATAGGTGTAGGAGTTTGTAACCCCAACACAGGAGGTGTGACTTGCATGGTTAGAGAAGGGTAAGGAGAGCTTCTAGGAGAAGATGACATTTCAACAGACTTTCAAAAAAATTCTGAGACATGGGGCGCCTGGGTGGCTCAGTCATTAAGCATCTGCCTTCAGCTCAGGTGATGGTCCCAGGGTTCTGTGATCAAGCCCCACATCGGGCTCCTTGCTCAGCGGGAAGCCTGCTTCTCCCTCTCCCGCTCCTCCTGCTTGTGTCCCTACTCTCGCTGTCTCTCTCTCTCCATCAAAATAAATGTTTAAAAAAAAAAAATTCTGAGACATGGCATATGCACCGAAGAGCCTAAAATGTATACCCCAAGTTGAAAGAACAGTAAGAAGATACACCCCCAGGTTGAGAAATTGAACATTACCGGTAATTCAGAGTCTTGGTACTCAGTGGGGTCCCCGACAAGCAGCATCGTCCTCCCCTTGGGGCTTGTTGGAAATGTGGCATCTCCAGCCCCTCCCACATGACGGAACCAGGTGGGTGACTGGTGTGTGCCCCTCGACCTGAGAAAGGCTGCTTTTGAGGTCCCAGGTGCAGGTCTCACAGCTTTGCACCCATGAAGGTATCGCCCCAAAATACTGTGTCGTTTTGAAAAGCAGTGTGGGTCTGGTTGCGGGTTAAGTGCTGAGCACCGTCTCGGGGACAAGCTCGACTCAGTTTCCTTGTGAGCTCCCTGGGAGGAAAGTTGGGTGAGGACACCCCCGCAGGGCATCTGGAGGGGTCACCATGTACCCCAGATACCCGGTCAGCAAGTGGTTGTCCTTTTCTGCTCACAAGCTCCAGAGCAGGTCAAAGCAGAGCCTTGCAGGGGTAAATGAGTTACTCTGCTGATCCTGGACCCTGCGGGGAGAGCAGGGATCCATCTGCTCATGGTCAAGAGCAAGTAGGAAGCAAGGCAGGTGCCCCACGCCAGGATCTTGATGGCAGGGATTTCAGGGATGACACCCTCTACCAAACTGCTCTGGAGGCCCCAGGATGGGGACAGGCAGACAGATGAAGGCAGGGAGACCCAAACTTCATAGTTTTCTTCTCCTTCCTTCCCATCCCTGGCGAGCTAGTTTCTTTAAAAATCCCTTGACTATAACTTAGTGGGATTTTTTTTTAAGAGAGTGAAATTGGAAGTGTGTGTTCAGCTTGCGCTCTTCACCCAGCCCTTGGCCAGGCCTCTGGACCATAAAGAAATTTAGAAGGACGCTGGGCGACAGAGTCCTACAGGGCTGGAGCAGTCTAAGGGGAGAAAGGGGGTATATTGCTCTCCTAGGGCTGCCCTAAAGAAGTGGGGGGCTTCCAACAGACACATAATCAGTTCTGGAGGCTGGAAGTCTGAAACCAAGGTGTCAGCAGGGCCCTGCTCTCTTGGAGGCTCTAGGGTACGATCCTTCTCGGCCTCTTCTTAGCCTCCGGTGGTTGCTGGGATCCTTGGCTTTCCCGGGCTTGTCGCTTCACCACTCCTATCTCTGCGTCCGTGGTCACATGACCTCCTTCCTTCTGTGTCTGTGCGTCCTCTCCCCGTCCCGTAAGGACCCCAGGTAATGGATTTCGGACACACTGTCATATGAACTTAACCTAACTAATTACATCTGCGAAGACACTCTTTCTAACAAAGGTCACATTCTGAGGTTCTGGGTGGACGTGAATTCTGGGGGTCCTGCTGAACCCACTCTGGCTGGTGTGGCTGGAACCCAGGGAGCGACAGGGGGTGCACAGCAGAAGGTACTGGAAAGCAGGTGAAGGGTTGTGACCCTTGCCTCACTATCTGGACTTTATTTTCCACTTGTGGAGGGTTTTCAGTGTGATAATGATTCTGCCCCATCCCGACACTCTAGAATCTATTTCTCTTTGCTTGTGATGAACGTATCCCATCCTTCCAGGCTGCCACCAGCCCCTCGGCAGAGCCATTCCGACCAGCCCTGAGTTCACGGCCGGGCCTCTGCTCAGCTCCCCCAGACCGAACTTCCCTGTGCTCACCTGGCTTGTGGCTCGTCGCGACCTGTGGCTGCGTCCATCTCTGTCCTCCTTGAACGGGAGCTCTTGGGCCATAGAGGCAGCTCTCCTCATCCCAAATCTTCTACTTCTGGCAAGGAGGACACAGAACAGATGGGGACAAAGGGATGGGGAGCCTGAGAAGATCAATCCCAGAGTCAATGCACGGATTTGTTGGGGATTGTTTCCCAAAGAGGTATTTTCCTGCGGGCCTTCCTGTGGGTGCAGTTTTTCCAGATCAGAGATTCTTTACGGTCCCTCTCTGAAGTGACACTCCCTTCTAAATATGCCTCGGTCCTTCCGCTGCCGAAAGAAGGGCCCCGTGGCCCCGTGAATCAGGCCCCCGAGCCCTGCCTGCTCACCCCCCCGCCCGGCGGCTCCCTGGCCCGCTGCCTGCTGCTGGAGCCCTCTGAACAGCCCTCCCCTGATGACAGGCCCCGAGTTTCCAAGACAAGGCGCGGTCATAAAATCAACTGTCCGCAGCCATTTAGGTCGAGGCATGGTTTATGCCAAAAGTGGCCCCCAAATTGACAGTTAATGAGGGAAAATGCAAGGGGCGTGTTAACAGACACAGGCTCAAGGTAATAAACAGGCCATTAAAGCCGGGTAGTAAACAGCTTGCCAAAGGCCATTTATGAATTTATTTTTTTGAAGGGGGAAAAAATTAACCACCAAGGCGTGTCTCCTTTGGTGACGGGGTCTGACTGGCCGTAGGAAGACGTAAGAGATTTCTTGGGGGGCAGAACCGGAGGGGATGTGCAGAGGCTGTCCCAGGAGTCCCCCTCAGGTCCGGAGGTGCAGGTGTGGTGTGGTGACATGGCTCCTAGCTCTGCCCTCCCTCTGACGCGGGGATCTACAAGAAGTAACCCAACCTCTCAGGCCTCAGTTCCCCCTCTGCGAAGATGAGGATAGTCTCCACTGTCTCTCCAAGGTCTCATAGTGAGTTAAATAGTGTCCCCACCGCCCCCAATTCATGTCCTCCCTGGGGCCTCAGGACGCGGCTTTATTTGGAAATGGGGTTGCTGCAGGTTCAGTTAGTTAAGATGAGGTCAGAGTAGAGCAGGATGGGCCCCAATCCAATATGACTGGTGTCCTCGCGAGAAGAGACACAGAGACACACACAGGAGTGAAGGCCACATGGAGACAGAGGAAGAGATTGGAGGAGATGCGTCTATAAGCCAGGGAGTGCAGACCACCACCTCCCACCAGAAGCTGGGGGAGGCCAGGAAGGACCCCCTGCTAGAGGCTCAGAGGAAGCAGGGTTCTGCTGACGCCTCATTTCATGCTTCCCGTTTCTACAGCTGGGAGACGATTTGTTTCTCTCCCATTATTTGTGGAACAATGTGTTTGTTAAGGCATTGCGAGGAGACTACTGTAGGCTTCTAGCTCTAAAATCTTCTATGTGGGGTGCACGCACCTAAAATCCTCCCCAGATTAAAGTGAATTTCTGGAGGACAGGTGCAGAGCATTTGCATGTACCTGGGGAGATTTTGCACTCAGGAGACATTCGCAACATCTGAGGACACTCTTGGTTGTCACAACCGGGGGATGGGGTGCGGTATGCTCCTGGCGGGTAGGGGCACTCACCATGCACAGCACAGCCCCCACCGCAGAGAATTACTCAGGCCAGAATGACCATAGTGACCGAGCCGACAGCCACTGGTGGACGTGAATATCGATTCTGAGCTCCGTTAAATGTAAACTGAGGCACATTACAGTTTTCAAGAGTTTATTTGAGCATACGTCGATTTGAACCCAGCAGTACCCCCAAAAGATGATCAGAACGCTCTATCGACAGGAGCTAGGGCAAGGACTTTATAGAGAAGACAGTGAAGCAAAGCAAAGCAAAGCAATTATTTGATTGATTATAGCGTAAGCAGTTGCCTTATTTGGGAAGGCCTCGTTGACTATGATTGGTTGGTCCTGAGCTTCATTTTCGAGGATTCAAGTGCCCTGACTGTGGCTTAGGTTTTGGTTTGCTTACGTAGCGACTGAGGCGTTTGAGCCGGGGTGTAGTGGGCTCGTCTGGCCGGGCTGCCTTCAGGACCAGCCCCAGAGAACTGCCTGTGCCTGGTGCCTGGTGCCTGGTGCCCAGTGCAGGCAACCCAGGTACCAGAGCTACAGGATTCTTCAGTAGGGTCTCAGAGGATCTAACCTCGCTAAACTGAGCCTTCCAGTTGATATAACCCCTCCCACACCCCCATGCGCGTGCATGCGCACACACACACACACGCGCACACACACCCCACCCCACCCCCCATCAGGATCAACAATAGGGTTTGCCACGTCTGCATCGTCCATCTCCGCGGCTCTTCTCACACCCTCCTTCTGGGCTCTTGGCACGTGGTGTTCGCCATTCGGGTTTGGCTTGTTGGCTTTGACACACTCGAATGGGAGCTCCCCGAGCTCGGGCACCTGCATGGCGAGCGTTGCGTCTCTTGCACTGGTGAGGATGCGCTCCGTACCCGCCAGAGGGGCAGCCACGGATCTTGGTCTCCCCCGCGAGACGCTGACTCTCTGGGGTCAGGACGTGTCCGTGCACCCCAGTGGCCAGCGCGGACAGAGACCCGGCACCCGGCACAGCCAGTGGCCTCCGAGCAGCGGATGGAACGTAAACGCAAAGGAGGACAGCCCGAGGGGACGTCGTCCTGAAGCCAATAGCCCCATTTCTGGGACTGATATATGTGCATGAAAATGGTGTTTAATTGGCTAAAACAAGAGCTGTCAGCACCTCATCAGAGGGCCTGAAAAGAGATTTTCAGCACCTCCTGCTTCGGCTCGGGAACGACAGTGCAGCCGCCCCGGACCGCGGGGCTGTTGGAGACCTCAGCAGGCGTCCGTCTGTCTGGGGAGCAGTTGGAGCTGTGCTTATTCGATCAGGGGCGTCCACGGCCTGGAGGAAGCTCGGGGTGCTGAGGGGCCCTTCATTTCCGGTAGGGCCGACAAACACATTTGTTTCTTTTGCTTAAATAATGATCATCATTGTTCCCTTGGGCCCAGCACGTCATAGTTTGCAAAGCGCTTTCCCGTTCCCAGAGTGTCCAGGACGGGGTCAGGTGGGATTGTCACCCAGTGTCCCGGCTAAGGGAACCGAGGCTTGCACAAGGTCGCGCGGCTGTGAACCGCTGTGCCTCCTCTGGTTCCTCCAAAGGCCTTCTTCAGCATCATTTTCCGCTTGTAGGCACGCCCTCCCTACCCGGGGGCGCGGCCAGAGCTTGCCCCACACCGGTTTGGGAATGAAGTCATCCTGGGGACCCCTTCTCACGCCCCCTCCCCCCTTCTCAGTCGCCGCTGGGTCTTTCCTCCTCCTGCCTGGCTCTCTTGGACCCCAGGTGTCCTCCTCGAGCCTCAGGCCCTCTGCCTAGTCTCCATCCCAGGAGTCCAGCTCAGGAGTCACCTCCTCTGACCCTCTCAGCCCGGTGGGGTGACCGTCCTCTGCCCTCCTTTGGCCACCAGATTCCAGAACCTTCTCCCGAGGCTGGAGGGGGAGGTGGAGGTAGACCACACTTCGACAGAGATTGAGGGCTGCGTGGAACTGGGTGGCATCCACAGCGGGTTTCACTGAAGACAGCAGAAGGAGGGGGTGGAGGGCAGAGGGGTGGGCAGGGCTAGCAACGGAGGGGAGCTGTTACTACAGCCAGCTCTGAGGGGACAGGGCAGGGAGTGGCTCAAGAGGGGCTGCTGGTGGCCTTGACCAGAGGCCACCCAGCAGGGCGTGAGCATGCGCAGTCAACAGCACCCCCCCACCCCACCCACCCCCCACCCCCTGCCGCACCGGCAGACCCAGCAGAAAGCCAGAGGATGAGGAGCCTGGGTGAGGTGCACCAGGAAGGGTGGGAAACCTCCAGCCCATGGGCTTCAAATAGAGCAGAAAGGCCCACACTGGCCCCATCAAATGAATTGCCACCAGGGGCGGTTTGGGATTTCAAAACTCAGGTTCCCTGGCCCTGTCCCCATCTCAGATATTCTTTTTTTTTTTAATTTTTTTAAAGATTTTATTTATTTGAAAGAGTGAGTGAGTGAGAGAGAGAGCACATGAGCAGGGGGAGAGGGAGAAACAGGCTCCCCACTGAGCAGGGAGCCTGATGTGGGACTCGATTCCAGGACCCTGAGATCATGACCTGAGCCGAAGGCAGACACTTAACCGACCGAGCCACCCAGGCGCCCCCCACCTCAGATATTCTGAGTAGGGATGTGGGGTGTCTCCAGAACTGGCTTTTTAAAAAACCCGTGATTTTTCAGAGGCAATGTCAGCACAGCATGAACATTCTCTCGGGCAGCTTTTTGCTCAGGTCACCGGGAGATCTGAGCTCTGGTCACATCCCAGTTTCGCCATGTGGCTCCAGGCCAGTCACTTCCCCATTCCGGGCCAAGCTGCACAGATGTTGCTAAGTTGCCAGCCATGCAGCCAGCACATTAGCTCTGCCCTAAGTCCCAGGGCCAGCTGAGGGAAGACAGGGCTTGCCGTGGAGGTGACGCTCCATGCCCCAGCCCTTGGAAGTTGACAAACACTCACAGTGGAGGAGCTAACAAAGGTGCATGGCTGCCCTCTGTGTTTGTTGGTCTATGAATTGCATGTTCTCCTGACCGAATGGCGGTCACTGATGTTGGGAACCCAGGACAGACCCGGGGAGGCTGGAGGGAGGGACAGATTTATATGGATTCATGAGGCCTCCACACCCCACCAATCAGGCCTCCATGGCAAAAGGGGGTAGGTAGGGTGATGAGCCACAGTCCATAATCCTTGGGGAGCCTTGCCTGGCTCCTCTGGACCCCTTACTTTGGTTGGGGGCACCAGGTATGACCTCCAGGAGGAAAGATGTAGTCTGTCCCCAAAGGTGACTGTGTTCTCAAGAGGCCTCCATGCCCCACTTCCTGCACGCATCCCGTGAGGCCAGCTGGAAAGGGTACCCTCACTGCCATTGTAGGCTGTGGGCTCTTGTATGTGAGCCTATGGCTGGCCTGCCCCTCCCTCCCTCCCTCCCTCCTTCCTTCCTTCCTTCCTTCCCTCCCTCCCTCCCTCCCTCCCTTCCTCCCTCCTTCCTTCCTTCCAAGATTTTATTTTACAGAGAGAGAGAGAGAGAGAATGTGAGCAGGGGGAGGGGCAGGGGGAGAGGGAAAGAATCTCAAGCGGAGTCTGCGCTAAGCGCAGAGCCCGACACAGGGCTTAGTCTCACAACTCTGAGATCAACTTGAGCAGAAACCAAGAGTCAGATGCTCAACTGATTGACTCACCCAGGCGCCCCTGGCTTGCTCTTTCTGCCAAATGCTGTCACTGGGGTTCATTTATCTTTTATCCTGAATGCCTGGCACAAGCCTGGCACCTAGTAGGGAATCAGGCCGTGTTTGGCAAATAGACAAACACAAGATCTACTTGGACTTCCCTTGTGTATTGCCAGCCAGCACCGAAGAAACAGCTGCCTATGGTATCTCCCTGACCTTGAATCCAGCTTGCAACAAAGTCCACCCACTTGCCCCACTGCCCAGTGGAAACCCAGCCGCCATTTTGTAGCTAATTCTTAGACATTCTCTGTTGGTTGAGAAGGACAGTAGCTGAGTTAGCTGAGTTAAAAGAGTCCCAACCACCTCCCCAACCAGGTCCAGGGGAAGGGATTTGCTATCCTCAGGGTTTATTATTCTTGCTCTTACTATTACTGCTGATAATAGTTATCACTTACAAACGCTCAGAGAGTTTAGGGGACTTGCCCACGCTCTCCCGGGTAATGAGCAGCCTCATCCTTTCTGGTGTCTCCAGCATAGACACTGCTGACCAATACTACCCCTGCCCCCTGCCAATCAGCCCTTGTCCCTTGGTTCCTCTGTCATCTGCAGAGAAGACACTACATCTCTGTCTTCAACTTCTTGTAATATTTCTTCTCGGTCCTCTTTTCTGGCACTGGGTTATCTTCTACATCCATCCGGGGGCACTCTGAGCAGTCAAGGATTGCTTTTCTGGGCACCTTGCCATCCTGATGACCCGAGCTGCCATTGCCTTCAGCCTAGTTGGTCCCTTATTGTCTTGGGCCTGAGCTCATAGTTGCCTCCCACGCAATGTCCTTGGGGAGATCCATCATCCTTGCAGTCTCTGTATCTGAAAGCTCCCTTGTCATCTTCCCACCAAAATCTGTCCCCTTCTTCACCTCCCAGACAGTGCTATTAGCTAAAAGCTTTCCTCCCTTTACTCAGACCAGTGGGGATGGGGGCAGGCAGGGTCAGGACTTGAACCCAAGTTCATTTGAGTCCAGAGTTCAAGCTCTTAATCCTGCCATGAGAGGGGCAAATACATCATTATGAGAGTATTAGTTGTTTTTTTAAAACAACAGATCTCTTTATATATACTTTTTGAAGACTTTTCATCACTTGGCCACTTTCCACCACTTGGCTTCCCCTACAATCATGCCACGGTGTCCCCACTGATGTTCTCTAAGGCTGCTACAAAGAGAAGCCTCGTGTTTAAAGCATAACACTGAGTCACACAGCGCTTGCACCCTGGTATTAAGCTGAGTCACGCTGGGTTTTATGTTTCCGAAGCACTGAGAAGCATCTCGATTGGCATTTCCCACCCTTGGGGCTACTCTCAGAGCCTCCAGCCTCCTGAGCTGGGGATTCTTCCTGCCTTGCATTTATAGATTCCCCAAATATATATTTTAGCATCTAGACCCTGTCCTGAGCTCTGGGGATACGGTAGGGAATAAGACACACGAGGTCCTCGCCCTCCTGGGGTGACATACAAGTAGAGGAAACACGATTACGGGGAAGGGTCATTTCAGAGTGTGATGGCATTTGAAAAGAAGAGGGTCTATATGATGTAATGACGAAGACGGGGCACAGTGTTAGCTGGAGTGGTCAGGGAAGGCCTCTTCAAGCAGGCGATATCCAAAGGGCAAAAAGGAGCCACTGTGTGAAGAGATGGGAGGGGAGCAAGTACAAAGGCCCTGAGGAGGCCTTTGTGGCCGAAGCAGAGTGAATGAGGGCAGTAGGATTGGGAGGTGAGGTCAGAAGGAGCAGGCAGGAGCCAGATCACTCTGGGCCTTGAAAGCCATGTGAGATAGTCTGAATTTTGTTCTAGGTCAATGGGCATTCATCTTATTGGGTATGCCGTGGATGCAAGACTCTGGTCACTCTTTACTTGAGCCATTTCTCAGGGTTGTGTTTGCAGAGAGCAAGCTTGAGACATGTAGTAATGTCTCCTTCCTGACAGAGAACAAATTTATTTCCTGCCTTCTATAAAAGCTCAGAGTTTCTCTCCCGTAATGCAAACCCACAGCATGTACAGGCATTCATCTAGGCCCATCCATGTCACTCCTGTGGGAATAGGGGCTAAGGGACCATCAGTGAGCCTGCTGGTACTGCCCACTGCTCTTGTTGTGAGTGACAAAGTCTGTTGTCTCTGACCCAAGAGTCTCATGTCTCCTGTCAGCATCCATGAAACCAGCCTGATTTGTCAGCTTTCAACCCAGTGAGATCTCAGCCCCTTCATAGTTCTTGACAGGATGGCTTTTGGCACTTGCGAAGACAGGGCATGGGTGGAGAGGATGAAAGAAAACCAGTCAGGAGGCTCTCGCAGTGGTCCAGATGAAAGATGCTGGCGGGTCAGCTAGGAGCCAGCTGTGGAAATGGAGGAAAGTGGGCGGATTTGGGATTTCATTTGGAGGCAGAGTTGTTGGTCTTGCTGAAGGATGTAGGGGATGGAGGGAAGAGAGCAAGTAAAGGTAACCGCAGGTGTGTGACCATGGCCTTTGTTGCGTGGCTAGCGGTTACCACTCGGTGAGATGGGAAGGCTGGTAGAGGAGCAGTTTGATGGGCTCTGGTTCAGCCATGTGAGGTCCGAGATCCCTGAGAGACACATGGTGAGAGCATGAGGGTCTGGAGGTCGGCAAGAGTCCTGGGCTGGACGCAGGGACTGGGGATTTCTGGCATGCAGGTGCTGTTGAGAGCTGCGTGGGGGGTGCTGTGGGCCCCTCCCCACCAGGAGCTGAGTCCTGCGTGCATCCTGGTGGAACCTCCCATACTACCCCAAGTGGGACCCTGGAAGGGCCCCTCTGTTCCCCAGCCCTCCCTGAACTCCCAGCAGCCACCACTCTCTCTGAACCTGCCCTGAGGGATGGCACGTCATAAACTAGAGAAAGTCTCCAGAGCCAACGGTCAACCTTCAGAATCCTTGAAAACTGGATTGAACCCCCTATTCTCAGTGTGCCAGGGGGCAAATGACTTGGCTTCTTTAAGCCCTGTTTCTTAACTCCGTAGAACAAGAATGACGGTACCCACCTCTTAGGTTGTCCTGTGGATTGAACGTGATACTTCCTGCGAAGCATTCCGCATGGTGCCTGACGCACGGTAAGCGCTCGGCAACATTGGCTGCTGTGTCTATCCCTTCCTTTCATTCAGGGGCTGCTTGTAGGGTGTGGAACTCTAGGCCGGGCCCCGGTCTAGGCTCTGCAGACGCAGCAGTGAACAAAACAGGAAAGGGGAGCTCACGTTCTCATGGAGGGGGGCATAGACTGTGAAAAACTCACGGAATGGAGAACAGAAAAGCAGGGCTTGGTGGGGCCTGTGCTGTGCCACCCAGATGTCCCTGCAGAATGGCAACCCGTGTCCCCCGCCCGCCCCCCCCACCCCTGCAGGGAGCGTGGGCTGCCAGTGGCTCTCAGCTTAGTCTCTTTCTGTGCTAAGAGTCCTCATTCAGGCTCATACTCGCTTCCCAAGGGTATCTGCATCCGGTGACTGGTCAATGTGGGGGTGTAGAGGCCGTGGCTCAATTGGGATCAGTTCTGAACTGGTTTGGAGGGCTTTGTTGTGCAGTGGAGTCTGAAAGTTTTAGTTGGATGGATGGATGGATGGACAGATGGATAGACGGATGGACGGACAGATGGATGGATGGATGGACAGATGGATGGATAGATGGAAGGACGGATGGATGGACGGACGGATGGATGGATGGATGGATAGACAGATGGATGGATGGATAGACGGACGGACAGATGGATGGATGGATGGATGGATGGATGGACAGATGGATGGACAGATGGATGGATGGATGGATGGACAGATGGATGGATAGACGGACGGACAGATGGATGGATGGACAGATGGATGGACAGATGGATGGATGCCTGGGGCTTGCTGTATTTAACCTATTCACCTGAAGTCCACTCTCTTTGGTCCTCCCTGTTGACATGAAGCAAACCTGCTCTCTGCCCATGGTACCGTGTGGTCCACAGCTATATTCTGCCACTGGCCAACCTTTTCCCCATTAGCTGTTTGAGGAAGAGCACGATCATGTGGAGTGTGCATTAGCTCTGGACTCAGAAAGACCTCAGTCCAAGCTTGACTCAGCCATCCTGCTGTAGAGGATCTGCTGTGCATCTCGAATTTCTTTAAGAAATTATGTTAGGTGCTTGCCTAATGCAAGACACCTGGTCCATGGCCACTGAAAGTCATTTCCCTCCTCTCCTTCCCTCTCTCCCGATTTCTTCTGTCATTCCTTCCTGAGTTTCCATCCAGAGAGCAGCAGCCACTAAAATGAAAAACTATCATGTCTCTGCATCCCGCTTCTTTGTGAAGACATTGTGGCTAAGCTTAGGTTGAAGTTTAATTTTGGAAAGGATAATCAGAAGTGGAGTCAGAAATTAGGAAAATAGGGGACTCAGAGCCACTCCATAACATAGAAGCAGTTGCTGGCGCTGAACTACCTGCTGGATGAGGTGAAAAGGGGAATGTGATCAGTTGCACAGCTCTCATGATCAGAAAAGGAAGAACCCACCAGTCATCCCAGGAGATCAGAAATGGAGCGTTCTACACGCAACAGAAGAAATTAAACCCCACGTCCTTCTAAATTTCTTCAGTTGAAAGAATTTTGGAATGCTCTGCTTGCCTGTTCCTAGTAGAATTTCTACATAAAACCTGGACCGAGTCAGGGGGGAGGGAAATGTGGAAAGAAGGGAAGTAGAGGCTATGAAAACATTATTATTATTACACATAGCAATAGGGCTTAAACTAACATCTCTGATCTGCTGTGCCTCTTGTGGAGAAATGAAATGCATATGCACACTGGCCGGAAAAATGCTCCCGCCTAATTGCCAGTGGATAAAGCACTTTATTTATAGACATCCAGAAGGAAATTTGGCTCCCTGCTCTATAATACGGCAGGGAACGGGGCCAGGTAGCTGCTGGCTCCAGAACATTCTGTGTCCCATACGGCAGGAATGTGGAACCACTTTCCATGTAAACACAGTGGGTTCTTCTCTTTTCTTTCTTATGCTTTTTTTTTTTCTTTTTAATTTTAGAGCTCTTTGAAGAAGAACGCACTTAACCATGAACGCAAGGGGTTGGTCACCCCCTCCGTGTGGCGGGAGACCGACCGCCAGAGCTGACCTCTCTTCCTCATGTTCTAATTAGCTCCCAAGGAAATGGGGGGGATAGGGGTGCACCCAGCTCCCAGATTCAGGAGACAGTGCCCGAAGGCAGTCTGACATTCTCAGCCCCGACGTGAGGACTGGGGACGCTGCAGAGAATCTAGTAATGGCTCAATCCGTGGGCCCTTCATAGCAGGGACGTCCCCTAGGAGGGAAACCTTTCCTCCACTGCACTCAAGGGCGGGTCAGGGGAAGCCAGGGAGAGCTGCGGAATGCGGGCTGGGGCGGGCCCTGTTCCAAGACAGAATGGGACCTGGGATTTGGGCCGCAGCGCAGGTTCCTCAAATGGTGCTTCAGTCCAAGGAGAGAGGCCCCGAGCAGAGCAGGCCCAAGGGTGATAACAGAGAACACACAGACAGTGCCTTAGAGCATCCAGAATGCTCTGGGCTACTGTCTGTCGTGCGTTTCTGGTCGGCCAACACTGATTGGGCGCCGGCTGTGTGCCAGGCACGACGCACGATGGATGGGCTTCTGGGGGAACAGTGGCAATTGACACCCGCTGGTTCCACCTGCAAACGAGAGCTGCACGCCCCTGAGTTTGCAGCCTCCACGCCCCCACTGTGGCCCAGGCCCCCGCCTCCTGCACGTCACCTGGTGCCCGCAGCGGCCTCGGGACTGGTCTGGTGGCAGCCAGTCGTGCTCCTGCGGATCATTCTCCACGAGGACCTGGGGGATCCTTTTTAAGGTCACTCAGATCAGGTCACTTAAAAGTAAGTCGAAACTACACCAGGTAAGTGAACAGGTAGAATGTCATCTGCATAAAACCTTCCAAGAGCCTGGTGATGGTGACTTTATGTGTCAGCTTGGCTGGGCTCCAGCACACGGTTATGATTCAGACACGAATCTGGGTGTTGCTGCGAAGGTCTTTAGTAGATGTGGTGAACATCCACCAAGAGCCTTCGGACCTGCTCCTTCCTCTGCTGGGCACACCCTTCCTCCAGATGTCTACACTCTTGCTTCTTCTTACTTCACTTCTTCCTCTGGTCTCTGCTAAAATGTCACTTTCCCTGACCACCTGAACACTCTGTCCTGTCACTTCTGTACCCCACTTTCTTCCTCCCTCGCCCCCCCCCCCCCCAGCCCTTGAACTGAGTACCATCTAAAGGAATACCTACGTCCTGGCATTTTTCTCTTTGTTTTCTTCCTCCTCGCTTGAGAAGGGAAGCGACCTGAGAGCAAAGGCTTTGGTTTGTTTTGATGACTGCTGTATCCCCAGTACCTGGGTCTGTCTGACACATAGTAGGTGCTGATTTATCTTGGGCGGCTCAGGCCGCCGTCACAAAGTCCCACAGACCAGGTGACATAAACAACAGAAATGTACTTTCTCACAGTTCTGGAGGCTGGCAGTCCAAGATCAAGGTTCCGGCAGTTTCTGTCTCTGGTGACAGCCCTCTTCCTAGCTTGCAGATGGCCACCTCCTCACTTACCTTCAATCACCCCCATAAAGGCCCTCTATCCCTAAGTGCCATCACCTTGAGGGGTTAAGGTTGTAACCTAAGAATTTGGGGAGGGGACCCAGTTCCGCCCATAATAGTGCCCAACAAATGCCTGTTGAATGAATGAAGGGGCAAAGTGGGTCGTGTGATCACGATTCAGAGGACCCTAACGCGCCCGAAAAGTTCAAGAAGGTTCTAGAAGAGAGGGCTCCTGAGTTGAACCTGCAAAGCCACTCGGTGCTGATGGGCCTTCTATTACAATTCTTTCCACCTCACAAATCAGAAAATCAAGGCTCAGTGACGTTCAGCAACTCACCCAGTGCCGGAACTGAGGACCAGGAAGCCTGCTGTGGGTGTATCAGTGGGGGTCAGTCAGGAGACTGAAACCACACTGGGTATTTTGTTGCCCAGGGATTGACCAAGTATACAGTTGTTACCTGGACAATGAAAGGGTAAAAAGAGCATCAGAACTGTGTAGGGATAACAGCTGTAGGAAGTAGCTACCACCTGCAGGGAATGAAGGCAAGACTTTGGGATTACTACACGGACCCCAGGGCCCCGGCCCCCGACCCCAGAAGAGTCTGTGGGGAGGGGCGGCACAATGAAGGGGTTGTGTGAGTACCGGGAAAATAGCAAACCGGATCTAGCTGATCCTGTGGACAAGCAGAGATACAGGGGGTGCTCGCGGGAGGAGCCTCTAGGAAGAGGGGGCCCTACCAGCGAGTGGTGGCCTTGTCCAGGCTCTTTGGGGAGAAGGGCATCAGTGAGGTAAACAACAGTGTCTGCCACACTTCAAAAAATCAGAAATAAGGGATGCCTGGGTGGCTCAGTCGGTTGAGCATCTACTTCTTGATTTTGGCTCAGGGCATGATCTCAGGGTCTTGGGATTGAGCCTCATGTCAGGCTCTGCACTCAGCAGGGAGTCTGCTTGAGATTCTCTCTCTCTCCCTCTCCTTCTGCCCCTCCCCCTGCTCGCTTGCTCTCTCTGAAATAAATACGTATTTTAAAAATCAGAAATAATAAGAAAATTGTTTCCATTTGAGACAAATATCAAGTGTAATTTATATGATCAAACTTAGCGCTCTTTTCTATATTAAAAATCCCATGAAAGGAGGAAAAAAACTTTGCTGAAATTCTAGCAAGCACTTTCCATGATCACCCAAATGATATTTTTTGGTGGCAATGTATCACATTGTCCCCTAAATCAGAAAAAAAAAAAAAAAGAGTAACTTCTTCAGATCATGTTATTAGCTAGACTAGGAGGGTGCTCTATACATCTTTAAAATTCTTGCAAAGTACAGTTTGATGTGTCCTCTGACGAATATAGAAAAAACCGTTTCAAATATTAAGTCATTTGGAGGGAAAATGACTTAATTTAACCCAGTCTCCTTCAACCCCCTCCCAGCAAGTGAGAAAGAAGAGATGAAGGGCCAAGTGTAAGCCAGGGTTCATGGCAACACCTGGTCAGAGATGACACTCTCCCCCACCCCGCACCAGCTCACAGGGAGCCTGGGGGACACCTGCAGGACAGCTAGGCAAAGTCTTTGCTTCTGGAGACAGCTGGTCACCAGAGGTCATGCCACAGTAGATATCCTAAGCTATATTGAATCCTTACTTTGTGCCAAGTATTGAAAAATTACAAACTCATTAATTCTCTCTCTCGCAAAAAAAAAAAAAAAAAAAAAAAAAATTAGGCACATTTTGATCCGTATTTCACAGTAGGATGCACTGAGGCTTAGAGAAGTAAAGTAACCTGTCCGAGGCCATGCAGCTGGCTGAGCCCGGATTTCAGCCCAGTCTTTGTAACTGTCAGGACTGGAAGGTACCTCAAATGGTATGTATCTAACATAGGTCACCAAGCTCAAGAGGCGAGAGGCGATGTTCCCAGTGTGTGCAGTCAATTCCCCTGACAGCTGGGAGTGGGCCAGATCTTGTGGTTCTCCGTGGAAAGCTGTTGCTGCACAAGTCCTAAATTGCAAACCAGAAACCTCACTTATATCCTGTGATTCTAATAAAAAGGGTTGGGGGGACACCAACAAAATCAGGAAGACGTCTTGGAGAAAATGGACCAAGGGAGCTGAATTTATTTATTTATTTATAAGATTTTATTTATTTATTTGAGAGACTAAGAGCATGAGTGAGGTGGAGGGGCATAGGGAAAGGGAGAAGCAGGCCCCCTGCTGAGCAGGGAGCCTAACATGGGGCTCAATCCCAGGACCATAGGATCATGACCTAATGAAGGTAGATGCTTAACAACTGAGCCACCCAGGCGCCCCCAGGGAACTGAATTTAAAATACAAGGATCCTGGGTGGCTCAGTCGGTTGAGCATCTGCCTTCAGCTCAGGTCATGATCTCAGGGTCCTAGGATCAAGCCCCATATTGGGCTTTCTGCTCAGCAGGGAGTCTGCTTCTCCCTCTGCCCCTACCTCCTGCTTGTTCTCTCTCTCTCTCTCAAATAAATAAATAAAATCTTAAAAATAAATAAATAAAAGACAAGGATCATCAGTATCTACTAAAACTAAGCCCAGGCGGAGCTTTTGACCCAGCACTTCTACCCCTGCGTGTCCTATACCCAAGAGAAACATGTGTTTCTCAAACCCAGAAGACATGTACCACAATGTTCATGGGAGTTTTCTTCCTAATTGTATCCAACTGGAAGCAACCCAGGTGTCTGTCAACCGGAGAATGGATAAATAAATTGCGGTGTATACATGTAATTAAATACTACATGTATATACCGCATAAGAAAGAATCCATCATTGATACACAAACATGGTGAATTTCACAAACATATGGATGACCAAAGTCAGTTGTGCCCGTGTTTGAAATTCTACTGGATAATTCTATTTACAGGAAGAGCAAACACGGGCAAAACTCACTGCTGGGGAAGGAAATCAGAAATGGTGATCATGGTGGGGGAGAAGGATATTGACTGGGAGCACGTGCAGGAGCCTCCTGAGGGTGATAAACAAGTTCAATGTCCTGATCATGATGGAGGTTACAGGATGCATGCTGTCATGTGCCGAGTTGTATGCTGGAGGTTTATGCATTTTACCGTATGTAGGTTATATCTACATTGAACTTTATTTTTAAAAACAAGTCAAGCGCAGGAACCTCAAGTGAGGACAGGGACGAAGGCAGTCCCCTCTCTTGCCCGGGCACCAAGCATGGTTGTGTGGCACATAGAAGACCTCAGTAAACTATTGTTAGAGGAAAGCATGTATGAGTGGCATCGATAATCTCATATGAAAAAAACACACTGGCTCCTTAGAGAAGGGAAGGAAGTGGAAAATGAAGCTAGACAAAACATTCAGGTTAATATACCGCAAATCTCCATTTATCTATCCAATTTGGGGAAAGTGAAAGAGTGCTAGGCAGCCATGATTACAATGCCAGCCCTTGCTTTGGTTGACAAATTAATCTGCCCAGGGTTTGGGAAGTGAGGGAGCATCCCCCTGCATCATCCCACAGGCCAGGCAGCCTCATCTGATTTCATGGGAATAGCTGGAGGCTGCCTGATTTTCATGTAGATTACTCGAGAGCTGAATGTAAATTGATGTAAATCAGGGAAACGGATCAGTGGCCACGATACCTCATTCTCCATGGTGGGGCCTCTCCTGTGCATTGACTGGCCAGTGGCTCTCTGGGTACCTTTCCAATCTGAGCCAGGCAGCCTTCTGGGGGTGGAGCTGGCGGGGGGGAACCAGGGAAGCCCAAGGGGAGGTCATGTGGGCTCCATGGAGCCCTTGAGGAAATAGGGTCTCCCAGGAAAGAGATCGATGACAACCACCAGCAGTGAAGCGCTCTGCAAGGGCGTCGGACACATCTCGGCTCTAATTGACACATCGAGTTGCAAGCAGAAGGTGGTTATGGTTTTCATAAAGGCAATATATGCTCGTTGTAGGAAGACTAGCAAATTTAGATAAGTAAAAAGAAAAGAATAACGAGGACCCACAATTCCACCAGTCACGAGTAATCAGTTGAAATGCGGATGTGCTTGCTTTCAGACCTGTTCTAATATACATGCAGATATGTATGTCTATGTAGGGAATTTGTGTTTTCATGGTTTGTCATTTTTAACTGTTTTATTCCTTTGGCTCCATGTAATGAGCTTAGAAACGGAATCGGGATAAATGAGGTTTAGCCAGTGGTAGATTTTCCAGGGAGCTACAATGCTTAAGCGACAGAACCCCCCCACTTATTCGTCCCCTTCCATGGTCCTGTACCTAAACTTGCATTCATCATTTTGTGGTCTTTTCCTTAAAGAGGGCTCCCCAAACCATCTCTGTGCTCCACAAAACTTGATTCTATGCCAGCAATTAACCATAAGTCAGTGCTAGGGACTGAATTGTGTCCCCTGAAAAGATATGTTGAAGTCCTAGCCCCCTGGTACCCGTGAATGTGATCTTATTGGAAAGAGGGTCCTTGCAGATATAATCAAGTTAAAATGAGATCATACTGGATTAAGGTGGGTGCCGATTGGCGTGATGCGTCTACAAGCCAAGGCATGCCGAGGACTGCCGACCACCACCAGAAGCCAGGAGAGGCAAGGAAGGATTCTCCCTTAGAATCTTGTGGACACCTTGATTTCAGATTTTTACCCTCCAGAACCGAAAGAGAATGAATTTCTGTTGTTTTAAGCCATGCGGTTTGTGTTATTTTGTTACGGCAACTCTAGAAAGCCAGGGCAGCCAGTGAACCCCAAAGCTTGCTGGGCATCAGAATTACTGGCAAGACTGAGGTGACCAATGGGAGGCTGCTAGGTGAGTGAGGGCCCAGAGCAATGAAAGGGAGCATGTCGGTGGCGTGTTCTTGGCCCACAACTGGCCACCTCTTCAGTCCGCACACATCCCGTTTAGTCGGCGTCTGCCTTAAATAGTGCTGGATTAAAAAGAAGCACACGTTCTTGTTGTTTTGACTTGACTTTCTCTCCATTGACCCAAGGAGAGGAAAGCAAGTTCGCTGAGCATCCAGGTCTTCCCTTCTGTCATTTATCTGTGTAAATGTCCTGGTAGCTCCCCGAGGTAAGTAGTAGTATCCCCATTTTGCTGACAAGAAAGCTGAGACTCTGGAAGTTGACACAGCTTGCTCAAGGTCACAGTGAGCCGGTGACTGAGCCAGGGTCTGAGCCTAAAGGCTTCTTGCACCGAAGTCTGTGCTCTTTCCTCTCTTGCTTCCCTAAAAGGGGGCTCTGAATCTCATGTTGAAATTTCAGCTCTCGTTGTCCACTGTTGACCAGCCGGTCGGTGAGCCCATGGTGAGCACTCAGTGAAGAAGGAAGAATCCTCCCTTAAAAAACAAAACTTCAAATAAAAAAAAAATAGGGAAATAATAACTGTTGGTGGGTACGTGGGGAAATCGGGTCTTTATTTTGCAGTCGCTGTCAAAAACACTTCTGTGTTTCCTCAACCAGTTAAACATAGAATTACTACATGACCCAGCAATTCTGCTCCCAGGTATCTACCAAAAAGAATCAAATGGGTGTCCCAGAAAAAAACTTGTACACGAATGTTCACAGAAGCAGTGTCCACAATAGCCAAATGGTGGAAGCCACCCAAATGTCCATTGATGAAAACATGGATCCACAAATGTCCTATTTCCCACGCCATGGAGTATTATTTAGCCATAAAAAGGAATCAAGTATTGACTCCTGCTATGGATGTGTCAATGGATGAACCTTGAAAACGCTATGCTAAATGAGAGAAGCCAGTCACAAAAGGCCACATACTGGATGATTCCATTTACATGAAGTGTCCAGAAGAGGTAGATCCACAGTGACAGAATGCAGACTGGGATGGGGGTGGGGCCCGTTGCTAGGGGCTGGGGGAGGGGAGGAATGCGGAGTGACTGCTAATGGGTAGGGGGTCCCCTTGGGGGAGGATGAAACTGTTTTGGAACTTGATAATGGTGATGGTGCACAGCATTGTGCATGTATTAATGCCACTCAATTGTACACATTAAAATGGCAAATTATATGTTATGTATATTTTACCACAATGAAAAAGATTTCAAAAAAAAAAAAATCTTCAGTGGATTTCTCATGATGCTGCCTTCTCTCCGCTCTCCTGTTTCTGTCACAACCAGACTTCTCCAAGGAGCTGTCCCTACAGGCTATCCCCACATGGCCATCACCTTCTCACCCGTTTTGTCCTCCTGTCTGGCTTCGGGCACCATCATGACCCTGACATTGTCCCATTGGGTCACCCTTTCACCTCTCCTCTTACCTGGCCTGAAGGCATCATCAGACAATACGAACACACACACACACACACACACACTTTTTCCATTTGGGGTGAAGTGTCCTCCCTGAAGACTGGTGTTCCTGACACAGCTCACTCGGCATTGGAAACTTTCAGACTGACACCTCAACACTGACCTTGAGCAAGGTTTCATTCTCCAGCGGGAGAGACGGGGCAGAACCCAGCAATTATGCGCTGATGGCCATCAACCTAGCTGTCCCAGAGAGTCTCGCCCCAGCAGGCATCACATGCGGAATATATATTCATGAGAGTCAAAAGGTAATTTGTACATGTCTCAAATTGCATCCTATCTTTCCCCCCTCAATTTTCCTCTCCTGCAGAAGGTAAAATTAAAGGCTTCAGAATATTACACCTTTTAGTAGTTACCAGGTGACAGGGTATCAAGGTGTCAAAGTTACTGACAGATGTGACAGGTTGGACTTGGGCTTGGAATATCCCTTTATCACAGCTACAATCAGGGCACTTTGTAACAATGTCCAAGAGACAATAGCACTTAATTTAGGTACAACACAACCACCGTGAAAACTCCTACAATTTCGCCAGCACACCTTCAGAACACTTCGGGGCTCCCTGGGGTTCAACTTCGTTGAAAGTCAGAGGTGACAAAACACAGGGGTTCAGAATCAGGCTTTTCTCTCAAGACAACCTGGCACACATCCAGGCTCTGCCCCTTTTCAGCTTTGTGGCCTTGGACCTGTTACTTGGTCCTCCGAAGTTTGGTGTCCTCCTCCGTAGATTGGGGGCAGGACTCATTCCTTTAGCATGGGACTTCTCTGACGTTTCAAGGAACACATTTCCCCACCTTTATTATGTGCTGGGCACTCAGGGCAGGATGGCAATCCAGCCAGGTGACTCCCTGCCATCCACCATGTGCATGCTAGAAAAACTACAGGTACAGAATTAGAGCAAGGACTGGGCTTCCCATCAGCCTTTAGTGAATGCGAGTTAACATTATTTTGAGACCATTTTTTCCTTTTTTACTGAGATATCACATACTGTACAGTGTAGAAAGTATACTGCTCAGTAATTTTTTTTTTAAATAGACTTTATTTTTTAAAGCAGTTCACAGCAAAATTGAGTGGATGGTACAGAGAGTTGCCTTATCCTCCCTGCCCCCACCCATGCACAGCTTCCCCCATCGTCATCACCCCCCCCCCCACAGCACCTTGAGCATTTGCTATAGTCGATGAACCTGCCCTGACACATGGTCATCACCCACTGTCCATACTCTACCTTAGGGTTCCCTCTTGGTGTTGTATATTTAATGGGCTTGGATGAATGTATGATGACATGGAGCCACCATTCCAGGATCATACAGAATAGTTTCACGGCCCTAAAAACCCTCTGTGTTCTCTGCCTATTTATTCCTCTCCCCTCCTTCTATCCCTGGAAACCATGGATCTTTCTACAGTCTCCAAAGTTTTGCCTTTTCCAGAATGTCATACAGCTAGACTCCTACAGTGCATAGTCTTCCCAGATTGGCTTCTTTCACTTACTGATAGGCATCGAAATTTCATCCATGTCTTTTCACGGCTTGATAGTTCAATTTCTAAAAAATAAAAACGAAGAATAGTCCATTGTCTAGTGTACCACAGTGTAAAGCTCAATTAGTTTTTCAGGTGTATACATACGTAACCACCACTCAGGTCAAGAGATAGGCCATCTCTAGCCCCCACCAGGCTCCCTTGTGCCCCCTACCGGACAAACCTCCTATCGGTAACCACTTCGCTCTCCCACATCAGCAAGAATTGGTTTTGCCCTGTTTGAACTTCATAGAAAATCGAATCTTATACTTATCATTACTCTTTTATATCTGGCTTCTTTCATTTAACCTTATGTCTGAAAAGTTCATCCATATTACACGTAGAGGAGTTCATTTTCTCGTCGTATTGCATAGAAATCTGTCGATTATGTGGTGTATCTTGAAACATGAACGTGTCTTGTGGATCAGACCCTGGGCTGGGTCCCAGAGCAGGGTCCCAGAGCTGTGCCACCACAGTCCCCGTGCTCAGCGAGGGCACAGGGTAAGAGTGGACGTGAACCATCCTACATTCCACCTGTCTCATCAGGTGTAACCAGAACAAGGAGTGTATTATACTTCATGGGAACGCTGCAGGGGAGGAAATGTGGTCACTTACGCGCTCTGGGAGCTCTGATAAGGTGCCCAGCCCTCCCTGAGGAGTCGGGAGGAGAGTAAGGTGGACAGGCTACGCCTCCTGCTCTTGTGGAGCTGATATCGGGGCAGGGGGAGTAGAGACAAATTGCAAAGTGAAATGTGCTATAACAGAGGGGGCCCAGCGGACTCTGGAAATCCAGCGGAGGGAGGGGCCCTCCCAGCCTGGGACTCAGGGAAGATGCAGTAGACACTGTTGGCCTCGCCTGCAGATATGCCCCCCTCCACCCTCACAGCCAAGCCTTCTAGGTGCGGGATTTTTTTTCATTTCTTTTCAAAACAGTGACTACCTCTTCCAGGAAGGTTGAGCTTTCCCCAGGGCCCAAAGGATGACTGCTGATTGGCCCGAGCCAACCAAGAGGCTCCTGTTCCCCACTAACCACTGGCTCAGCCGAAGGCATGTGACAGGTTCTGGCCAATTAGATCTGGAAGGAAGTCACGTGGGGTGGGTGAGGCGTGGGGGGCCTCTGGGAAACATTTTCCTGGCTGATGTTAAAAACACACACACACACCCCCAAAACCCTCCCTGAGGAGTCTTCCCACTTCTATGCCTCTGGTCGTCATTGCGAGTAGGTGACGTTGTGTATTTTGCTCATGAAACTGCTAGCAGAATTAACCCAGAACTTCTTATCTCTGGACTTCTAGTTCTGTGCCATAATAAACCCTCCGTCACCTGCAGACAAAAGCGTTCCAGTTTATAGTCTCAGACGACAAGAGTTCTTAGCTGAGTCTTCAAGGATGCGATAGAATTGACAGGAGGAAACTCCATGGAAGGGACGCCAAGTAACTTCGCGTGCAAACCGCGACAACACCAAGAGTGAAAGTGGGCATTGCCAATGCTTACCCATGGGAGGAAGAGCCTAAAGCAGCTCTGCCCTGGGGAAAATGGGACACAAAGACACAGTTTCCACTGCCTGGCAGCTGGGATGCCCTAGATCAGTGCTCCACGATCCAGCCGAGCCTCAGAATTTCCAGGGGGAGGTTGAAGATCAAACCAAATGAATGAGCGAGTTGCTTGCAGGTGACCTCTGTGCAGCCGGCAGGCCATGGTCGGTAAACTCAGGGCGGGGACGGGGTAGGGTCGGGGTGGAAGTTCCACCCTGGGCCTAAGGTACCCCCAAAGTCTTCAGGGTTCGGTGGAGGGGGAGGCAGGATCCATAGGAATGGGGCTACTTGCCTGGTCAGCCGCTGTCCTCACTCTTAGCCCATTTTATAGCTGGGGCTTCTGAACAAGCTTTCATCTGTGAATAGGAAAAAAAATGTGCACTGCTTATAATATTTATTTTTATTTTTTGAAAACCAGATTTCCTAATGTGGAATCCATGGAACTAGGGGTCCTTAGCTGGACTTCGAAGAACTGGGGGAAGTTTCTGGAATCTGAAGCAGAAATCTGTGGCATTTGCATAGTTACATTTTTTTCTGGGAAGGAGACTCAGTGGCTTTCAACTATTATGAAGGACTCTTATCGCAAAAGGTAAGGAGTCAAGATCACTTCTCAAGGAAATGTGCACCCAGATCTCCTGAGGACCTCGTTAAGGTGCAGATTCTGACTCCAGATGTCTGGATTGGGGCCTGAGTATCTGCATTTCTCAGGGACTCCCACCTGACACCGCTGCTGCTGACGATCCATGGACCGAATTGCATGACCAGCATCTAGAGCTGAACCGCCCAACCTGGGAGGGACTGGCCATATGTGGCCCCTGAGCTCTGGAGATGTGGCTCATCCAAATTGAGATGTGCTGTAAGTGTGAAATACACAGCAGATTTCAAAGACTCTGTAACCCAAAACGTAAAATCTCTCACTAATAATTTTTATATCGATTGTACGTTGCAATGGTAATATTTTGGAAGTATGGAGTTGAATAAAATATATTATTTAAATTCATTTCACCTGTTCTTATTTACCTTTTAAAAATATGGCCAGTAAAAAAAAAAAAAAAAAAAACTTGGATTACATAAAGCTCACATTATATTTCTATTGGCTACGATTAAATGGCAGCTGACTCAGGAATGAAGAACTGGTGTGAGGCAGTGGAATTTGATCCCACGGTCAAGCAGCTGAACAGTCTAGAGACCTGGGGGGCCAGTCGCTTCCCTGTCCAGGCCTGAGTTAGTTCCCTGTATAATAGGGAGGTTGTGAGAAGTATTACCGAAGGCTCCTCTCAGGTCTCAAAGGTCCTGCAGCTCTGACATGAGCTCCCCAACTTCTATAGCTTAATGTCTTCCAGAATCTTCCAGAGAAGCAGTGCAGGGGTCAGTGGTGCATGGTCTGGGGCAGACTGCCTGTGTCCCCATCCTGCTTTGCAAGTTACCACCTGTGTGGCCTGGGGCAAGATGCTGCACGTCTCTGCTGGACCTTGGTTTTTCCTTCTGTAAAATGGACGTAATAATAGTACCCATCTCACAGTGTTGATTAGGGGAATTGAAGAGTTCATGCCTAAAAGGGTTCAGACCATTGCCCGGCACACCGCAGGCCCTCCATTAATAGGAACTGTTTTTATTCATTACAAGCAAGAGTTAAAACCCACAGTCCACTCCTTCCATGTGAGAGGAGCTTAGCCTTTTACTTGTCACCTTCCATTCCCTCCTGTAAAATAGAGACATCAGTTCTAGGAAACAAATGATATTCATAAAGTGCCTAACACTGTGTGTGACATATCGCAGGCTCCGAATAAACGGCAAATCGTCATCCTCTTCTGCGCTTTTCTGCGATTTTTGTGTTTATCCCACGGACAAAGAGCTTGTTGTGCTTCATCAGACAAAATGTCCCCACCCAACTGCACTGTGGCTCAGCGCAATGTAAGCTGGAGGGAAGGCATCTTTTTCATCAAGATGAGGTCTAGCAACTACCTTTTGGAGATCTTTTCTAGGCCCCGCCCAGAACTTGATCAAATCAAAAATTAAAAAGAACAAAATCACTGTTGTGAGCCAGCTCCCGTAGCAAGGAGCTTCCTGGATGGCTCCCAAGGGTCGTGGCACTCTTTGATCCATTCGCAAGGCCTGGAAACTTGAAAACTGCACTTCTAGGCTCTGCGTTTGCCTCCTCTCCTATCTGCGCTGTGTGTTTGGGTCTCGGTCGGAATGTATTTTAGGTTTGCAGCTCCATATGACACTTCTGGTTTTGCTTCACCTGCCTGATGGGGTCCAGAAGACTACCCATTCGCCCTGCGTGGGACATTGCATTTCCGAAGTGGAGTTGCCTAGCGGAAAGGCCTGGAAAAGGATTTATGGGTGGTGGGGAGTTGCCGTTGCATGGAATAAAAGATGGGTGAAGGGGCCGGTCCCCACTCAGGAAAGAGAGCGTTTTTGTTCCAGGAAGCTGAGGACCACAACTATTTCAGAAAGCCGGCTTGGCAGTTCCAGTTCCTTTCTGCCGAGCTTCGCAGAAGGTTGAGGGCTCATCAACTGTTCCAGGCTTTGAAGCAAACAGGCAGTTGTGGTGTGGCTCTGCCTCGGGCGACCTGGCCTCGGCTTCCTGGGAGGCGAAACGGGGCTAATGCTACATTGCTCCCCACTTAACTGGGAGAATTCGAAGGAAAAGGCGTGAGCTGCTAGGTCAGACTGAGAATGGGGGCTTCGTAAATATTTATTGAATTGAAAGCCCATCAGACGAGGACGCACCGTCTGGGGGAAGGATCCATGAGAGGCACTTTTCAAGCTCTGTGGCAAAAATGCTGTAAATCCCTGAATTCAAAACGGCCTCCGCGGCCATGGTGCGGGCTTCCTGTAGGCTCTCTCTGGTCGGTCTTGTAGGGGTTGCGGGCGGGCCTCTGGGGAATGCCCTTTGTGGGTGGATATTGTACCGTTGGCTTAGGAAAGAGAGCCCGGTGTTCTGGGCTCATTGACTGGCTGTTTCCCTTCCTTTGTTCAAATGGCTAATGACACCTTGGTGTCCATGCTCTTTTTTTCTTTAATCACTATAAATACCACACCTCCCTCCCCTATACACACACACACAGAGCAGGATTTTTTCTTGTGGGACTAAAGGTTGTTTATTGTTTTATTCTAATTATAAATGCAGTGCCTGCTCCCAGTAGCCAATCACAATGAAAAGAATTTATAATCTCATCAGAGATAGGTCATCGCTGCTCATGGCTCCAGGATACATCCTTCTAGGATTGGTGCCTCCATGTTTCTTTTAGAAAAGAAGATTCTTTCTCTGTACTTGGCTTTGTATTCCATGAATTTTTTTTTCACTTAAAGTTACACTGTGAAACGGATCTTTTGAACGAAGGAGGTACAGATGTGATATGGTGCGTGTCTTACACGTCACTGTCCGCACGCGCGTTTGGATATCAACCAGATCCGTGCAGCAACAGCGAAGTATAAATGAGATTATAGTAGGCAGAGAACGAGACTATCAATGGCCGTATCTTTCTTGAGAAATTTCAAGACTGTACACATGAGTCTTTAGGATTCTTGAAAGATAACGTGGCTCTGCTGCTTTGAACCCAAGTTTCTTATGTCACAAACTTTAAGTATTTAAACATTTCTGTTTTTAATAAAATGCAAAAGAGTTGTATCCCCCTCTCCCCCCAAATTACATTGTGAGCACTTTCCCATGCGATTACATTTTCCTTAGAAACACATGTCCCTGGAAACTTTTGTCAGCTAATAATACTCCATAATATGGATAGACCGTTATTTACTTATATCCGATCTATTGTTGGATATTTGATAATTTCATTTTGCCATTCTCCTGCTATTAAAAATACTCTTATATGAGAAACCTAATACTGATGGTTTAGTGTACATTTCTGACCCTAGCTCTTGGGGTAGATTCTTCAAAGTGGAGTTATTGGGTCAAAGGGCATGACTATATTTAAGGCTCTTAATATATCTTGCCAAATTTCCTTCCAGAAAAGTTGCAATGCAGCACATTCCCACCAGAAATAGATGAGAATAGGTCTTAGAATCATGACCTGGATAATGGGGACTTAGGACCCCTAGCCTATCCCGGAGTTCCCCCAGGGAGCTTGTTAATCTTCATTTGATAAAGAGGACAGCATGGTTGGCTGAGAATGGCAGACACCCATGCTACAGAGTGGGAATGGACACTCTTAAGGGGCACTCTAGAATGATCCCATACCACACAGGGACCACTGGGGCAGCCACATTTATTTCTAGTTCCCTCTTCACCAAGGGAGCAGTGACTGCTCTTAGCCAGATTGCCCAAGGGGCTGGTTGCAGATCTGGCCCAGTCTGGCTGGCTCATCTCTCAAAGTCTGCCTTCTCATTCCATACTGGGCTGCCCTGGCATGGTCACTTTCTTTTTAGTAGCTTTGCTCACAATCTCTGCCTGAGATCACTTTAAACCCAGTCCTTATTAAGTGTGTGACCAAGCAGGGTAGTGTCCTTGAATATTCTCTGCATGAAGTGTGCCACCAGGAACTCGAGACATTCACTTAACTCTGTATTCATTCATTTCTTCATTCAACACGTATATAATGACTACCTCCTATGTGCCAGGCACAGTGGGAAGCACAGTGGTAGACAAGACATACATGGTGCCTCTCCTCATAGAGCTTATTGGCTCATGGCAGAGCCACATAATAGGCCACAGATAAACAAAATAATATGTAATTTCCAAACTTTGACATGCACCATAAAGGACAAAAATAGAACCCTAGGCTAGAGACCACTGTGGATCTACTTCAGAGAAGTGGGCAGGGATGCCTCTCTGAGGAGGTGGGGTTTAATTTGAGACTTGGATGAGAAGGAGAATGCGATGATTGAGGGAAAAGTCTTCTTGGCAAAGGGAACAGCAAATAGCATATCCTTGAGATAGCTTTTTGTGTTTATAAGGGACTAAAGGACAGCAGTGGGCTGAAACAGAGGGTAACCATGGCAGGAGGTAGGCTTGGAACAGAGGGCAGTGAGCAGTTTTCCTTTTGTTCTAAATCCAGCCACCGAAGGGTTAGAAACAGAGGCAAATAGAAGGAACAGTGTCCCAGGGGCCCATTCTCATTTGTAAGTGGGTTAAAGAGTATGAGACAGTGAAGGGGCATAATTGGACCATTGCAGTAGTCCAGGGGAGAGATGACTATGACGGACCCCAGGATGAGGGTATAAAATAAAGCCAGGAGGAATTTTCATGGCATCTTGTCCAAGCCATCCTATTGGACACCGGTAACTCTGGGGCCAGCTTCGGCTTACCAATGGGCCAGTCGCCAACATAGCTTGCTAACAGAGCACCAGACAGACCTGAGACCCGCTTTCACCTGTGAAATTCATTCATAGGAGAGCACTCCCTCCCCCAAGACCCACGTAATTTCTAAAGGAAAAAATCAACCAGGAGACGTCTTATTTCAATCTATTCTCAGTTATTGACACCCGAATGGGAAAGCAGTTTCTGAGACTAAACCTTAGGCTGTATTGGCCTGTTTCCTGATCTGAAAAGGGAAAGGGTATGTCTCCTCCTCTCCTCCCTTCATTCATTCATTCAACAGCTCGGGTGCCTGCTTACTCGCTGTGCCCGGCCAGGTGCCGGAGGGTGATATGAGTCAGACCTGATTCCTGCCCCTCACCAGAAGCTAAAGATCCCACAGGTCTGTAAGCTTCTTGTAAAAATAAACATCACTGATTTCTCCATTTGGCTGAGCAGTCAGCCTGACCTCCAGGGCCCTCCCATCACTCCTCTCAGACCTCATCTGATGGATCCTTTTCATGGCCTTCACACCCCCTGAGGGCTTTCACTCTGACTTCTGGGGAGATGAGGGCCCTGGCTGGTGTGTCACAGAAGCCCAGGGCTTTCCCTCAGACAGGTGCCCTGAGTTTGTGACAAAAGCTAAGCCACGTGACATTCCTTCCCCTGAACACACCCTTGAACCATTCCACCCTCATGGTGGCTTCACTGACCCACCCACATCCGAAACCCCCTCTTGTCCAGCGTGGGCTGTGCCCAGGCCAGAAACTGGTCATAAATGACTGTCAGAGTGAATTTTCACAGCCTGAAAACATTCAAACACAGTCGCCAAGGCTCATGCCAAACCTTGTTATCACGGATCTAACATGAATTCTTTCTAGAAGGGTCTGGCTCAGGAGGCCAAAAACCTGTTTGTTCATTTTAAGAGGGAGAAAAAATAAAATGAGATCAAAGAACAGAAAGGAAGGGGAAAACCTTAACAGAGGCTGAAGGCCTACTATGGGCCACATACGCTAACTTTCCGGTAGACCATTTTACAGATGGGCCTTCTGAGTCTGAGAGGTCGAGAAATTGGAATGGTTGGCCAATAAGTTTGAAGGCTGGGAACCAAATCAAACTCGTCTCCAAAATGTTTCCCCTTTACTCCCTGGGCACCCAGATGAAAAGAGGACTGGTCAAGATTAATGGAATTTTGGACGTGGCTTCCATACCCCTTTACGTAAACCACCATGTGTGGGGTGCTGCATGGCAGGGAGATCCCATGACCTGAGATCCCTGCCCTCATGGAGCTTATAACTAACAGGGAGATAAGACACACGTGATAGGAAAAGAAGGCAGAACACGACAGAACAAAACTGCACGTTAAAGGGATGGAGGCTCCTGGGGAACAGGGTGGTTCTCCCCACCTGGTATGTCGTAATTTCTTTCTTTCCTTCTTTCTTTTTTTCTTCCTTCCTTTCTTCCTTCCTTCCTTTCGTCTTCTTTCTTTCTTTCTTTCTTTCTTTCTTTCTTTCTTTCTTTCTTTCTTTCTTTCTTTCTTTCTTTCTTTCAGCTTTTATTTATTTATTTGACAAAGAGATAGAGAGAGAGCACAAGCAGACAGAGTGGCAGGCAGGGGCAGAGGTAGAGGGAGAAGCAGACTCCCTGCTGAGCAGGGAGCCCGATGCAGGACTCCATCCCGGCATCCGGAGATCATGACCTGAGCCGAAGGCAGATGCTTAACCACCCTGGCTACACCACCCAGGCGTCCCTCTGCTTCTTTCTTTCTATGAGAGGTTTTCTCTTTGATTGTAGGTAGCTAACTCCACCATCAAAGGACCTGGACATGGCAAAAACACCCTTTCGGGGGGGGGATTTGTTTTACGGATATCTGAAAGAACACAATTCTGGGCTGAGTGTGTGTCTTCCACGTTGGATATGCTGCAATGCCAGACTTTCAATCCCTGAGTCAAATCCGCCAACACACATGGGGTTTATTTCCGTATACTCGATAATAACTGGGGAAGTTTTCCTCGATAGGTTTACAAGAAAGACCAAAAGAAGAGAAAGGGGGAAGGGAGGGTAGGAGGGAAGTGTGCTGGTTTTCTATTGCTGTATAAGAAATCAGCACAAATGTAGCAACCTAAAGCAACACAATTTATTATCTTGCAATTTCTGTGGGGCGGGAGTCTGGGCATGGGTCAGTAAAAGCTCTCTTTCCACAAGGTGGAAATCAAGGTTCTGGCCAGGACTGTGGTCTCATCTGGAGCTCATCCACACTCATTCAGGTTGTTGGCAGAATGCAATTCCTTACCTCCTTGATTCCGTGCTGGCTGTTGATCAGGGGCCCCTCCCAGCTCCCAGAGGCCATCCTATTCCTCACCAGGTGGCCCCTCCAGCTTTAAGCCAGCAATGTAGAACTTCCCCCAGCCCTTACGATCTCGGACTTCCCTCAACCCAGACTTTAAGGGTTCCTCTGATTAGGGTAGGCCCACCAGGATATGTCCCGATCTGAAGGTCAACTGACTTGGGACCCTCATTCCGTCTGTAAAACCCCTTCACTGCAACATCTGGGTTCATGTTTGATTGAATAACTGGGAGAAGGCAGGTGTACACCCAGGGCCAAGAATATGGGGGAGACTCTCTAAGACTTCTGCTATGATAAAGGGAGAGACAGAGATGGAAAGGTTGCCAAATGTCTGTGATGGAAGATGGAGCAGAAGGTCCACAAACACAATTGTCACTGAAGAAGGCGGGGAGATGAGTCATTGCCCGCCCACCTACATCCACAGATGTCTGCCGTGGAGGCGCTGATGGGTCCTGTAGACCACACAGACTTTCAGGAACTGCAGCCAGCACTCAGCACACAAAACTGGCAGGGTGGGGGGCGGACGTAGCAGCTGACAGTTGTGGAGAACCCCCACCCCAGAGCAGGCTGCACTGTTTCAACCACGTTTGCTCAGTTATGAGAACTTGAATTTAGTCAACAAGGTCAAGGGGAGTCCAACTGCCAAGGGTGATTTTCTGGTTCATTGACTTATCCAGTTACCTGCAGCTCTCTCATTTAAGGAGACAATGTTTTCTTTCCTTTTTTCTTTCTTTTTCAAGAATTAAGAGAGACAACAAGTTATTTTTCTCTTCCTTCAAAAGCAATACATGTTCATTGTAAAAGGAGAATAAACCACACATTAACCAAAAGACAAAATATTCTTTTTCATACTCCCTCCCTAGACGTGACCACTTTTATAAGAACTTGTATATATGTTTCTCCAAAATGGGAGGATATCATATACATTGTTTTTAACCCATTGTTTTCACTTACTACATTGAGAGAATCACTGCACATCAATATTGTCCTACAGCTGCACGGTCCTCTCTAATTATGGATATATCATGATTGATTTAACCAATCTCCCATTACAAACTATGTTGTTATGAACATCTGATGACTAAGACTGAATTGCTTCCTTAGAATAAGTGCCCAGGGCGCCTGGGTGGCTCAGTTGGTTAAGCGACTGCCTTCGGCTCAGGTCATGATCCTGGAGTCCTGGGATCGAGTCCCGCATCGGGCTCCCTGCTCGGCAGGGAGTCTGCTTCTCCCTCTGACCCTCCCCCCTCTCATGCTCTCTCTCTCTATCTCATTCTCTCTCAAATAAATAAATAAAATCTTTAAAAAAAAAAAAAGAATAAGTGCCCAGAAGTGGGACTGGTGGACAGATTACTTCCCGAATCTCTGTTTCCTCATCTGTGAAATGGGGTTAATAGCAGTGCCATGTCCCAGGATTGTGGAGCTGTTAAATGTGGGGCAAATAATACGAACAGGGTCCAGCACATACTAAATGTTCAATAAAAACTGCTAGCAAGCAGCACCTTTTTGGAACTATGTGTTGTTTTTTTTTAAGACTTTTATTTATTTGAGAGAGAGAGGGATAGTACAGAGGGAGAGTGAGAGGGAGAAGCAAACTCCCCCTTGAGCAGGGAACCCTATGTGGGGCTCGATCCCAGGACCCTGAGATCAATGACTTGAGCCAAAGGCAGGCACTTAACCAACTGAGCCACCCAGGTGCCCCTGGAAACATGTTTTTAATAGAAGTTTCTAGCATCTTTCACATACATGCCCCTATCTATCCAGTGGCAGAAACTGAATCTCCACCAGCCCACATCAGTAGGAATCCAGTGTCCCTGCAGTAGCCTCCAAAGATGACCACCCATATACACATGCTCCTGCTCACATCTGCGTCCCCTCTGGCTGCATCAGGTATGGTCTTACCACTTGCTTTGGCCAATAGAAGACAGGTGTGCCAGTTCTAGGACCCTCCCTCTTGGAAGCAGTCGTCATGTGATGCTCCTTTGAGACTGTGATGCTGTGAGGAAGCCCAAGCCAGCCATGTGGAGAGAGAGGCCCAGCCAGCCCCCAGGGGTTCCAGCCACCTCCCTAGCCAAGGCGCCAGACTTGGGAGTGGTGGCGCCATCTTGGATCTTCCAGTCCCAGTAGATGCCACACAGAGCAGAAGAACCACCTGGCTGAGAAGAGTTAAGAAGCTGCCATTCAAACCACTGAGGTTGGGGATGGTTTGCTATTGAGCAATAGACAACTGAACCCCTCCTCCTCCCCGGAGCCTCTTCCCCTAAGATGTCCAAGAATTTTCGAGAGATCTCATTCTTGCACCAGGAGCCAATCCTGGCTGCTCTTGCCAAGCTGGGGACTCAAAGTTGGACCAGAACCTTTGGGGCCAGAGGCCTCCACACCCAACCCTGTGTGTGGTCACTCTAGTCTGTGGTCTATCACAGGAGTGGCACCCAGCACCCCCACCCAAGAAACATTTTAGATTTCTGTGCGGTGGGGTTGGTTGTTACAGAGACCAAGGAGGGGCATAACTAGTGTTTCTTGAGTGGATAAGTACCACTGTGGAGGCATAGGGCAGTCCCACGCCAACAGGGGATTTCCCAAACAGACATTTACGTGAGTAGGTAAGAGTAAAAATCTTCATGTAGTGATCTAAGCCCAGAGTTGTGGTTCTCAACCCAGGGTGATTTTGCCCATTAGGGAACATCAGATATGTCAGGAGACATTTTTGGTTGTCACACTGGGCATGGGGGTGCTCCTGGCATCTAATGGGTAGAGGCCAAGGATGCTGCTCAACACCTTACAATGCACAGGACAGTCCCCCAACAAAGAATAATTGTACCCCAAATGTCAATGGTGCTGAGAAATCAGAAATCCTGATCCAAAACTTCCTCTGTTTTCTGCATAAACTTAGTTTTGTAGGCAAGTCGTAATATGCACTGAATTTCTCTGGGATGAAATGATGGTACAAATCAACGGAACTTGACTAAGAACCGTCCTACTTTGAGAAAAGCACCTCCCTGGGCAGCAAGGCTTTTGCTCTGTGAGTTGCCAGTCCAGTCACTGTATGTCTGTGTGTCTGTCCGCTGGGGGCAGCTCCTGCATAACATCAATGTGCCCAGTGGGTGCTAGCCCTGCCCTGCTCCACCGTGTCTTCCAATGGAGACAGACCCATGCATCTCCCTGCTGAGATGCACACTTTTTGTTACCAACCACTTCCTTTTCATTTCGTCTTCATCTAACATTAAGAGCATTATATTGATTTATAAAATTATGTGAGTAGTTACAATATAGGGTCTAGGAACTTTTCTTTCAGGATGGTACAAAGGAGGTTAAACTAATTGTTGGAAAGGAGCTTTGGGTTGGATGAGTCAAGAACTTTCTCCAGAACATGCTATGGTGCTGTCCTCAAAGCCAGAGGCTAAGACTTACCACTGCACAAATATGACCTCTCGGTTCCCAACATGGGCACCCCAACAGGGCAAGGAGACTGGTGCAGGCTGAGCCACCCCAGAGGTGCCACCACCAAGGAGAGGCCCAGACTGTGGAGGACTCCTCAAGGCTACAGAGGGGACTCACTATCCCTCTGTGTTCAGCCCGGCCACCTGCTGTCCCTGTCAATGACAGGCCTGGGCACCCAACCTGCCTTACACGACTGCTTCCCCAGAACCTTGCCTGCCGTCAGGACTACTGGGCTGGACCGATCTTGGAGTCATTGTCCTTGCAGGCCAGAACCACCATGCCCCTTCCACATGTGTTCCTAGGGAGGAGCCCCACTAGCTCCGTCTTCCCACCCCTTCCCTGGCCTCGCTCCTCTGACCTTGGTCAAAGCCATCCCAGCCGTCCAACAACAGAGCCCCAGTTCAGGAACGTGGTCTGCTGACCCCCAGCCCCTGCCTTCTCTATTCTCTATCGAAGAATAACAATAATAACAATATACCTGCCATCATTAGTCCAGGTGTAGTAGCACACTCCTTTGTAATTGGTTCAATTTATTATTTTTAATAGCATAATAAGCACCTGTCAATCCTCCCTCCAAACATGGCTAAGACCTTAATAATAATCGCCATTGGACACTATATGGTCCTTCCCACCATAGCGCCTCCAAGCTTATATTCAACATTGCCTTGCTTTCCTTTTTATGTAATTTTATTGCATCTATATGAATTCTCATAAAATGACTGTTTTATCTGCATTTAACTGTATGCAGTCTGGGGCCACGATTTTTTTTTGCTTTGTTTTATTTTGTTTTGTTTTACTTACTATTATTCTTGGTGCCTTTCTAAACCACATAGTGGATTGCTAAGACCCATCCACATTTTGCATTCGCTCATGTTCCTGATTGCAACACAATCCCCGGTGAGTGCATTCTGCACTCTGTTCATTTGAGCTCCCGAGCTTGGCACTGGGCTGCCGTCTGGGGTTCGCTCCGGTGATCAGCACTGGCCTGTCTTAGTCAACTCGGGCTGCTGTAACAGAATACCACAGAATGGGGTGGGGGGTGCTCATAACCCACAGAAATGTCTTTCTCACAGTTCCGGAGGCTGGAAGTCCAAAATCGAGGCACCCGCGAGCCTGTGTCCAACGAGGGCCATCTTCCTGTGTCTCCACCTGATGGGAGGGGTGAAGGCGCACTCTCTGCTCTCTCTTATGATGGCACTAATCCCATCCGTCAGAGTTCCCCCTTCGTGACTAATCACCTCCCAGAGGCCTCCACTCCTAACCCCATCTCAGTGGGTTTAGGTTCCAGTGTGGGGGCATCAGGGGGACGGCAAAGCTCCGCTCTGGAACAGGGCACGCGCGCAGAGCCTGTTCCGCCCAAGCGAGGACTCCTGCACACATCCCTGGAGGACACACAGCTCCTCCCTGCCTCCTCAGGCAGAGCACATGAAACAGAGCTAGCTGCCCCTCTCCAGGGACAGCTAAGTGGACGAGTAGACGTTGTGGCAAGGAAGCAAGCCCTCTGCCACAGAAGCCCCGCCCCTGGCCCCGCCCCGCCGCTTCCCCGCGGGGACCTGTCATCATCTCAGCCCCTCAGCCCCTCGCCTCTCCCTACGTGGGCACAAGGACGCATTCCGCTCCAGGACCAGAGTTACTCTGAGGTACAGGTACAGGCCCTGGGACAGGTATGCGGTGCTGGGAGGGAGGACAGGTATGGTGCGCTGGGGTCAGCTCATTGCAGCGCCTGCTTTCCTGGACTACTGGACAGGGTGGTGGTGGTGAAGGGCAGCACATTTTTATATTAAATAAAACACAATTATATTAAGTAGCAAAACAAAACACACATGAAGTCTTAATTAGCCTTTAACAACGTGGAGGTTAGGGGTGCTGACTCCCTGCATAGTCAAAAATCTGCATATGACTTTTGACTTCCCCAAAACTTAACGACTAATAGCCTCCTATTGACCAGAAGCCTTACCGATAACATAAAGTCAATATGTGTTAACATATTTTGTATATTATATGTATTATATACTATAATCTTATAATAAGCTAGAGAGAAGAAAATATTAGGAAAATTATAAAGAAGAGAAAATACATTTATAGTACTATATTGTATTTATTGAAAAAAATCTGTGCATAAGTGGACCCACATAGCTCAAACCTGTGTTCTTTGAGGGTCAACTGTAGTAATTTAGAAAGCTACCAACAAATAAATGCATTTGCTAGCTTTGTTCCAACCACACCAGCAATGGATATTACCATTTTAAAAGTGTTTGCTACTTTATTAGGAACAGAAGAGTTTATCCAAGTTATTTAATTTGTTTTTCTTTTAATCACAGTAAACATGTATCTGCTGAGTCTATTTTGTTGTGTTCCCTTGTGTGACTTGTCATATTCATGCAGGTTGGTTGGCATATCTTCCTGATCGTGTTACGTCTATATTTGAATACGAACACGACCTAATATTTGCTGTGAATAATGTGTCTGTTATGGATTAAGGGCTAGTATCCAAAATCTATAAAGAACTTCTTAAACTCAACACCCAAAGAACAAATGATCCAATCAAGAAATGGACAGAAGACATGAACAAACATTTTTCCAAAGAAGGCATCCAAACGGCCAATAGACACATGAAAAAGTGCTCAACATTGCTCGGCATCAGGGAAATCCAAATCAAAACCTCATTGAGATATCACCTCACACCAGTCAGAATGGCTAAAATTAACAAGTCAGGAAACGACAGATGTTGGCAGGGATGCGGAGAAAGGGGAACCCTCCTACACTGTTGGTGGGAATGCAAGCTGGTGCAGCCACTCTGGAAAACAGTGTGGAGGTTCCTCAAAGAGTTGAAAATAGAGCTACCATACAATCCAGCAATTGCACTACTGGGTATTTACCCCAAAGATACAAATGTAGGGATCCGAAGGGGTACGTGCACCCCGATGTTTATAGCAGCAATGTCCACAATAGCCAAACTGTGGAAAGAGCCAAGATGTCCATTGACAGATGAATGGATAAAGAAGATGTGTTATATATATACTATGGAATATTATGCAGCCATCAAAAAGAATGAGATCTTGCCATTTGCAACGACGTGGATGGAACTGGAGGGTGTTATGCTGAGCGAAATAAGTCAATCAGAGAAAGACGTATCATATGACCTCACTGATATGAGGAATTCTTAATCTCGGGAAACAAACTGAGGGTTGCTGGAGTGGGGGGTGGGGTGGGAGGGATGGGGTGGCTGGGTGATGGACACTGGGGAGGGTATGTGCTATGGTGAGCGCTGTGAATTGTGCAAGACTGTTGAGTCACAGATCTGTACCTCTGAAACAAATAATGCAATATATGTTAAAAAAAAGAAGAAGAAGAAGATAGCAGGAGGGGAAGAATGAAGGGGGGAAATCAGGGGAGACGAACCATGAGAGACGATGGACTCTGAAAAACAAACTGAGGGTTCTAGAGGGGAAGGGGGTGGGAGGATGGGTTAGCCTGGTGATGGGTATTAAGGAGGGAACGTTCTGCATGGAGCACTGGGTGTTATGCACAAACAATGAATCATGGAACACTACATCAGAAACTAATGATGTAATGTATGGTGATTAACATAACAATAAAAATTTTTTAAAAATAGTGTGTCTGTTATGGGCTGAACTGGAGCCCCCCAGAGGATAGGCTGAAATTCAAAGCCCAGCACCTCAGAATTGACCTTATTTGGAAAGAGGGTCATGGCAGACGTAATTAGCTGAGGCTGAGATGAGGTCATACTAGAGCAGGGTGGGTCTCTGCTCCAATATGACTGGTGTCCTCGTAAGAGAGAAGAAGAGACACAGAGACAGAGATACGCACAGGGAAGAGACCACGTGATGATGGAGGGGAGGCAGGAGCGATGCAGCCACAGGCCACGGAGCACCAGGATCACTCGTACATGCTGGAAGCTAGCAGAGGCAAGGAAGGATTCTCTGCTAGAGTTTCCAGGGGGACCACAGCTCTGCCGACCCCTTGATGTCAGACCTCTGGCCTCCAGAACCATGAAACCATAAGTTTCTGGTGTTCATGTCACCCAGGTTGGGGTGCTTGGCTAAGGCAGCCTGAGGAAATGAATACTGTGTCTAGTAAAAAGGCAGCCACGTGGGGATGCTTAAATGAGAGCAGACAAGCGGAGCTGTCACAAGGAGACGTCGGTGCCTGGGTTCAGCTGCCCTGCTCACTAGCTATGTGTCCCCAGTGGTCACTTATGTCTCTGTGCCTCATTTGTAGAATGGGTGTGTTGGCCCTGTCCTGTCTTCCTCTGAGATTCCTGGGAGGCTCAAAGTGATTCCATGGACTTCAAGGTGCTGTGAAGAGCTGAGTTTGAGCACAACCCGAATAATTTACTCAATAGCCATTGCCGCACTCCTGTTGTGTGCTAGATTTCGTGGCTGGAGATGCGAGGATCAACCCGGGAATCTTGGAGACAAGAGACTAGATGAGGAGAAAGTGAGTTTCCACTGAATCTTCAGAAGAACTTTCTGAGATGGGTATGTTACCTGCCTTCCTGAGTTGAGAGTAGCGTATCTTGGTCAAGAGCCAGGCCGCCCAAGCTCACGTTCCATTCTTGCCATTTACTACCTGTGTGGCTGTGGGAAAGCTCAGGACCTCTCTGTGCCTCAGCGTCCTTGCTCGTGAAGACCGTAACTAGTGCACTCCACCAGGAGAATCTGGGGCGGAGTAGGGGGGTGGGGCCTGCATGAAGCAGGTTGCCCTGGGCTCCCAGAAACCTGGAGACAGAGGAAGGACAGACAGATGCCTAGGTGGTGTGGACACAGTTCATGCACTAAGCAGGTGAATCTGGAGGGCCCCGAACTCCTGAGAGTTTACAGATCCGTGGCTCTCCAGGAGTGCCCAGGCTAGGGGACATTGCCAAATAATTCCAACATGGGTGAGAAATGATCAATGCCATGAGAGCTACACATAAGAAATGATGTCACCAAGGAGTCAAGGAGGGCTTTGAGCAAAGGGGCATGTGTAAGGACTTTGTAGGATGGTCTGGATTTGGACCCATAGGGATTCGGAGGAAAGACACCTGTTGGAGATGGAAAAGTCTGGTCTATGAATGGGGACAGGTGAGCACAGTTCCATTTGATGGGCATGTAGGGCAGCACGTTGGTCGGGATGAAGCTTAAACACCAGGCAAAGGGGTTTGAACATTCACTGGGTGCTACGGAGTTCCAGAAAGAGTGTTCCTACCTTAACTGCTTTAAGCAGAACCCAGCCCTGATTGCTAAAACCTTTGACCTGCCTTTACCTGAGATGGGAACAGAGCTATCTCTGGTCCCCTGCCCTTACAGCATAATGTTACTGTGCTGGGGGGCTCTGTGCTTGCATCTTCACTCGCTTGTTGCTTTCTGTCCCAAGTTTATTTGAGGGACAAGAATCGCTCGGGAGCTGGTAACTGTGGGTTGGCAAGAGGGAGGCAGGCCAAGGGGAGGGAGGGACACTGCCAACAAGAGTGGGCTCTTCCTCCGTGGTGACCAAGCTCTACTCTTGCTCAGGGTGCAGCAGAGGGCCGCTAAGACACCTGAACGAAGGGTGCCTGGGGGGCTCAGTTGGTTAAGCGACTGCCTTCGGCTCAGGTCATGATCCTGGAGTCCCAGGATCAAGTCCCGCATCAGTCTCCCCACTCAGCAGGGAGTCTGCTTCTCCCTTTGATCCTCCCCCCTCTCATGCTCTCTTTCATTCTCCCTCTCAAATAAATAAATAAAATCTTAAAAAAAAAAAAAAAGATACCTGAACAAGGATTCCTGCTTGAGTGACAGGTCCAAGAAGGAGCTAGAAAGCCCATTCAGCCTGTGTTTGGGACTACGCCTCATTGGGTCCTCAGAAGGCATGTTTGCAGAGACACAATCAAATCCAACTGCTTTTTTGCCCCAAACCCTTCAGGAGACCTACCCCCCACCGGGGGGTGGAAGGAGAAGCCAACCCTACCTTCCAACCTCCCCAGTCACTCGGTCCGTCCTCCTGGCCCCGCCCTCCCCCCTACATTGTCCCGGGACCATCTCCAGCTTTGGAAGGACTGGCAGCACTTTGCTTTTATGTCCATTCAACTCAGGAGGTAGAAATGATGAGGAAGCTGAGTCTCAGAGATGGGGAGAAGGTCCCCAGGTAAACGGCAGACAACCCGATTTGGAATGACCAGAGCACATACGGGCACCCCCGTCACGACCCCAGGCTCGCCCACTTGCACACCCAACACGCGATGTGGTTAGAAGTGCAGAGTCTGCAGCTAGGCTGGCTGGCTCCGAATCCCAGCTCCGTGTCTCTTCAGCTCCGTGACTTTGGATAAGTCGTGAGTTCCTCTGTGCCTCAGTTTTCTGGTCTGTAAAATGATGATGATATTAAACTCCCTCGTAGGGCTGTTTTGAAAATTAAGGAATTATTACATTTCATGGGGCGCCTGGGTGGCTCAGTTGGTTAAGCGACTGCCTTCGGCTCAGGTCATGATCTCAGGGTCCTGGGATCGAGCCCCGCATCGGGCTCCCTGCTCGGCGGGAAGCCTGCTTCTCCCTCTCCCACTCCCCCTGCTTGTGTTCCCTCTCTCACTGTCTCTCTCTCTCTGTCAAATAAATAAATAAAAATCTTAAAAAAAAAAAAAAGGAATTATTACATGTCAAAGGCTCCCAGCAGAGCCTGATGCAGAGCAAATGCTCTTATTTTTATTATTATTAAGCAGGGCATGGCCTCCAATGTGGTGTCAACCCTGGGATGATGTCCTAATCTGACTTCGGGGTGTATGGTCCTGGGCATCCTGGCTCTGTCACTTAGTCACCAGGGGATGGTCACCTGCCCCCCCCCGCCTCAGTTTCTCCATATATAAGATGAGGTTGAACTAAGTCAATGATTCTGAACTCTCATGGAGTCACAGGCCTTTGAGAATCCAAGGGAAGCCGTGAACACAGTCAGAGAAAGATTCTTCCCATGGTCTGAGCATTGCTTAGCCCCCAGAAGCCTGCTCATGAGGCTCGGTTTGAGGGCTCCAGGATCTGTGGGCTCCCTAAGCCTCCAACCAGCTCTGGCAAGAAAAGGAGGTGGGTGTGGGTTGAAAGCCAAGGGATGACTCCAAGTGCCTCCACCCTGCCTTTTGCCTTTTCTTCTGTCTCCCTTTCTGTATTTACTGCTTCTTGAAACCCCGTCCAATTGTGAAGACAGAAAAACCCCAGATTCCAGGGCAGAGGGGGACCTGGGCTGGACCTTCCTCCCACCCCCACCCCCATTTCTGTTTGAGGTTTTCTGGGTCTCTTCCGCTGCTCAGAAGAAGCCTTCGCTGGGGGTGGTGGGGGCATGGGGGGCATGTTTACGAGAAAACAGTGTAATCCATACCCAGGGAAGAGGCGGCGTGAGAAACCCAAGACGCTGGGGAAGGCATCCCTCTTTATCTGCTGGATTGGAGGCCAGCTGTCTGTGCAACAGACCATCTCATTCACCGCTCAGTGGCAATCAGGGGGATTTACTGAGGCCATCCCAGCAGGAAAGCAAAACCAACCCCACCAAAAGAAAAAAGCCTCCCGAAGCCAGGCCTGCGTCATTGAGGTGTCCCCCATAAAGGAGGCCAGTGAGGCACCTGGGAGCCAGGGAGCCCCCATTGCTGGGGCCCGAGGTGGAGCTATAAAGCCTTCTGGGTGTGTTCCCCGTTGTCCCACATCCCTCACATAAATGGTCCAGCCACTTGGCAGTCTGCTCTTGCTGTTTTTATTTGAGGTCATCCCAAAGGCCACGTGGCAGGGAAACAGCGCTGGGGACACAATGGTGGCACAGTGACCGGCCGCATGGGTCCTGGCTAATCACTTGAAACACCTGGAGAAACCCGTCCGAGGAAACAAGAAACAAAATCCCTGCGATTAGGCTTGCAGGCTTCTGGTGGTCCCAGCTAATCTCTTTCAGGTGGAGGGCCCGGTGGGGAGGCCAGGCTGCCCCCGACCCGGAGCTGTCCCAGAGCCTGGGGCCTGGGGGCCGGTGGCTGGAGCGTGTCCAGCCGCAAGGCTTGAGAGGCAGGTGCCCTGCAAGTGACGAGGGGGCCATCGAGACAAGCCGAGGTGTGTACAAGAACCCCATAAAAGAGATCAAGCTATTTAACAGACCACCTCCCCCCCCGTGGAGAGTTCCCCCAGCCCCCCCTCTATCCAGTCCGAAAGCAGGTCAGAAGCCAAAACAGCCCAAGGTTGAAGCTGAGATGCAGGAATCTCAGGGCGCTCAGCCTCTCAAACAAAATAATCTGATCATTGTTACTCATGACAGAAGTAACACATGTTTATGGTGAAAAATTAAGGTAACATATAGATAAGAGAAAGAAGAAAAAAAAATGAAAAACACAAAATCCCACCACCCAGAAATAGTCATGCTTAATGTCTGGGGCTTAACCTTTATTGCTACATATAATGGACATTTATAAATGTTATATCCATGTTTTCTTCTCAAGACAGAATTACGTCATCCACGCCATTTTCAACCTCTTCTATTTTTGTATTCACCCGTACATCCTTAGCATCTCTCTGTGCCATTCGTTCTGCTCTGACAGCATTTTTGGCTGCTCCATAGTGTTTGCCTTGTGAGGAAACCTGAAATCATCTGGCTAATCCCAGCCGGATGGTTTCCCGAGGTTTTCCACACTCACATTCAGGATTACTTTGATGCCTTTTTAATCTTGAAAATGTCGTGAACTCCCACCTGGGGCACTGGTTGGGGAAAAAAATAATAAAAAGCTTTAATGAATTTAAAGATTATTTATTTATTTATTTATTTATTTATTTATTTATTTATTTATTTGAGACAGAGAGAACGAGAGAGAGAGAGCACATGAGAGGGGAGAGGGTCTGAGGGAGAAGCAGGCTCCCGCTGAGCAGGGAGCCCGATGCGGGACTCGATCCCGGGACTCCGGGATCATGACCTGAGGCGAAGGCAGTCGCTTAACCAACTGAGCCACCCAGGCGCCCCAAAAGCTTTAATGAATTTAATGAGAATTTTACATGAATTGGTGTATTGATAACCACACCAGTCTAGGACAGACTTTGAGGATGGGGGGGTTCTTTGGGGTGGGAGAGGATAACCGGGCCCACCCCCAGCGACCCCTACCCCACCAGTTGCCCAGAAGAAAGCTGAGGCCTGGGGAGGGAAGTAGTTTGGCCAAGATCGCAGGGCAGGAAGAGCCTGAGGTAGGACCCGAGCCCCAGATGCAGCAGCGAGTTCACATGGATTCACGGTGGGATTTTGCCTCAGCCACCAGTAAGGAAAATGCCGAAGGAGGTTCATCTTTACATCATTTCTTCTTTAACCACTAAAGAGTTTTGTTCTCCAAACCACTCAGGGCTAAAACCACCTCTCATCCTTTGGAATGTTGGTTTTTGGAATGACCCAGCCTAACCAGCTGGAAACCGAGTCACTGCCTGACACTGAGAGGCGACCTCTAGGGACCTCTCTGAGGACAGTCTCCTTGGGCAGATTCTTGGACAACACACACAGCCCACACTCGGAAAGACCCCACAACTGGCTTAGTACACTGCTCTGTCATCTTGAAATTCTGATTAAGGAGCCTGCATTTTTCTCCTCCCTGAGCCCTGCAAATCCTATAGCTGGTCCTATCCTAGGGTTTGAACACTTCTCCTGCTTCCCTGTTAGCTTCATCTCAGGTGTCACCCCAAGGGGTCTGGACATGTAAGCCTCCTTGGCACAAGGAAGTTAATTTAGGAACCCAGTGGGAAAATGAGTCAAACAGTGTCATGTGACCATCTGTGATAGAGCCGGGACCCTAACCCGGATTTCTAGGTCTGCTGCACACCAACCAGCTGTGGCCTTTGGACACAACCATTTCATAAACAGGGCGGTCACTCTTTCCCACTGGGAATGAAGGCCACACAAGGGAGGTGATTTGAGGTGTTTGGGAGGTTCTGGCAAGGATTTCTGCCTGCGAACACTGCTCCCATGAGCTTGTCTGAAGTCTACCGTTAGAGAGAACTTGGCCTCAGGGCACTGGATCCCCAAGCCACATCTTTGGAAAGCTCCATGGATTTATAAGTAGCCACATATTGGTTCTCTTTCAGCTTAAGTTGGGTCATAACCTTCATGGTCACACCCGCCGTCTGTTCAGTACTGGGGAGAGGGCGATGACCCAGACCCTGCCCTCAGGAAGCCCACACTCTCACGGATAGGTAACTCCTCGGGTATCCTCAGGCTTCCCCGGCTGAGGCTTTGCAGTCCTGTGTGAACTGAGGTATGTCACTGCACCACCCTGAACCTCAGTGTCTTCTTCAGTGAAGTGGGGATAATACCTACATTGCTGGATCCTCATGAAGATAAGTCTTTAGCCCAGTGTCTAATAGAATCTATGCATGCACAGATATACAAAGATAAACATGCACCTTCTTGTCACGCGGGTCATGTTTTCAACAGCACCCCCTCAGAGAGGACTCCCCTGGCTGCTCAATCTCCGTGTCACACACCTCTGCCCGTTGTTAGGGGAGTTGACAGTGACCTGGCCACAGCTGGCCCCTCCAGCCTCACCCCTGGGACACGCCCCATGTGTCCCATAGAGACCTCCCAGGGCCTCCCCAGGCCCCCTTGGCTCCCGGTGCTCTGCCCCCTGCATAGCCCAGTTCCCTCATTTCCACCAGCCTGGTCCTGTCAGGAGCTGGTCCCAGGAATCCAGCTGAGCCAGAGGGGGATGGACAAAGGGAGGAAGGGGGCGGCTGCACAGAGCTCAGGCTGTGGAGGGGACCCAGGGAGGGGGGCAGATGACTTCGTGGTCTGGCCTGGGTAGCCGGCTGGCGATGCATATGGGGCCATCCAGCCACTGGCCCCAAACCCCAGGAGCATGCCAGCATCGTGGAGCCCCGGTGCATCCTTATGCCTCGCTCCATGGGCTCAGTTTATTCAATTCACTCATCACCAGCTAGGAATTAATCCAGAGGAACTAGAACAGAGACTGCGGCGTGTCCCTGCTGATGGAGCAGAGAGGGGCCCCCAAAGGGAGGAAGCACAGGAAGGAGGACCCTGGTTCTCTTATAGGATCCCTACATTTGATACAATTCCCCGCCTTCAGAAACGGCACCTCCCCCCACCTTTCTAGCAGGCCCAGATTGCTGAGCTGGCCTACCTGAGGTCACCATGCAAGCCTGTGGCTCGTTGGGAACCCACAGCCCCCCTCTCGGGGTCAGACGCTCTGGCTCTACCATGATGCCCCCCACCTTCTGTGTGGGCCTGCAGCGAAGACCCCCACAACTCGGCTCCCCACCCAAACCCCCCAATTGGGTAACACACACACACACGAGCCCATATGAAAAGGACACAGGCACTTTCCTGGGAACACTGAAATGTCATTGGTGAGATGCATAGGCTCACAGTTCGAGTCCCAGCCGTGTCACGTACTAGCTGGGTCATCTGGGGCAAATCACTCCCCCCCAGCCTGTCTCGATTTCCTCATCTGCAAGATGGAGCTATTATTTGCACCTCCCTCAAGGATGGCCATGCAGAGTTGCACAGAGTGCGTGGCACGCGGTTAAGAGCTCAGGACACATCAGCTGCGGGTGGGGCTGTTTGTCAGCTAAGCTTTCTCGGCCCCTCCATGTGCAGACCTCGTCCCAAATTTGCAGTTACTGTATTTCCTCAAAAGTCTGTGCAGTGTGTTGCTCATGTGTATAGGGATGGCTGAGCCTGGCACCTTCCAGGACAGAAAACACAGGCGGCCGTTGGGGCAAAGTGCGTAGGATGTCCCGGCGGTGGGGATACAGCGCTGCATCCTGGTCCCCCACGTCACCCCCTCTCAGCGCGCACGCCCCCTTGGTGATTTCACCGTCTGTCGACCCAAGAACAGTCACTGCATTGTTTCATCTGCAGCCCGATTCCTCTCCCTTTACATTTTTACCGCTAAATTGAATCCACTGCCAGTAATCTAATTTACCTGTGAAGGCACACACAATGCCAACACGACCAAACGCCAATAAAATTTCTAGTAAAACCCATAAATGGCTCAGTACTCGTGTTTATGGAAATCTTAGCCTGCTCCTGCCCCAAGAACCCTGCAATCGAGTCCTAAATCATTCCCATATGACAGTGAGACACTCTGGATGCCCCCAGCAATGGGGGATGAGGCCTTTCTCCAGGGCCTGAGGTGGAGACCCCAAGGTTCTGTCCGGTCCAGTGGAAGGGGGCGTGGGCGGGGCTGGCCCACGGTCAGGTGCACACACCTGCCGAGTCAGGACAGCTCCTCCTGCCCCACCCCATGGTGCCCCGCCTCCCTGCCTCCCAGCCACGCGGCCGAGGCATCTTTCAGAAGCACTGACCATCTCACTTGGGTTTCTGGAATGACAGATGAGAAAAAATCCACTCAGTAATTCACCCTCTCCTGCTGAGTCACACTGTTCCATCTGTTGAGCATAGTACAGGCATTTCCTAGATTCATGAAAGTATAGCTTCTCACTTTGGGAAGAAACCCCATGAGGACACAGTCCCTCTTTTCATAATGAGTTGAATAATAAAAATAAAAGCAAATGCCCATTGAGGACTGAGTACATGGCAGGCGCCATTCTAAGCATTTCACATAGATTAACTCAGCGAATCCTCATGATAGCCCCGCCAGGCAGAGCTTTTCTTATTCCCACGTAGCTGATAATGAGGCTCAGGCAGAGAGGGGTTGAGTAACTTGCCAAAGCCACACAGGAACTAAACCTCAGAGCCAGCTTTTTGGCTCCAGAAGATACTCTGCACCTTGTCCACTGAAGAAGCACCTACTATGTGCCAAGCTGTGAACTGAGTCCCCTACACAGATCACCCTGGAGCCTTGTAACAGCCCTGCTGTGCAGGATTGCCGATCTCAGAGAGGTGAGTCCTCTTGCCCAAGGATGCCCGCCTTGAGATTTGAAGGCCCAGCCAATACGATCGTTGCATGACCTCAGGTTCAGAGGACTGAGTCATCACACTCCTCAGTTCATGGCTAAAGGTGCTCCTGGTCCGTATTAGTGTGCCAGCTTGACTGATGGATAGGTCAACCTAATCTCTTTTTTCCCCATTCCCCAGGCTCACTCCTGCCATTGCTGTATAAAACACGGTCTATTATTTTATGTGCAGGTAATACGATTGTACTTAGATATTATGCTGGTTCTATTTTTTTTTCATTCAGTTATATGTATTTATGCTCTGTCCATGTTGTTATGTGTCTTTCCCTAATTGCTCATGGTATTCCCTAGTGTATGCATCTAGCATGTCTTCATTATCCATCCCCCCCGCCCAGTGATTGGCATATGCGTTGCCTCCAGGGTCCCTGGACCTAATCAGTGAAGTGATGAACATTCCCATAAATATCTTCTGGATTTCTCCAGACCAAACACTAGGGAGTTGCACTGCTGGGTCATAGGAGATACACATAATTAATTTGATGGAGTTCTGTCTGATGACCTTTCAGAATGATGTTCCACCTACCTCCTTGTATCCTCCTTTCTAAACCATGCTAGTCTGATAGATGTAAAGTGATATCACATTGTTGATTTAATTTGCAATTCTCTGGTTCCTAGTAAGAGCATTTCTTCATATGCTTGTTAGAATTTGGGGCTTCTTTGGTTGTGAATTACTAGTTCATGTTCTTTGACGATTTTTCTTTTCTTTTTTTTTTTGAAGATTTTATTTATTTATTTGACAGAGAGAGACACAGTGAGAGAGGGAACACAAGCAGGGGGAGTGGGAGAAGGAGAAGTAGGCTTCCCGCTGAGCAGGGAGCCCGATGCGGGGCTCGATCCCAGGACCCTGAGATCATGACCGGAGCCCAAGGCAGACGCTTAACGACTGAGCCACCCAGGCGCCCCTCTTTGACGATTTTTCTATTGGGCTTCCTGGTTGTTGTTGGCGGTGGTAGTGTTGTTTTTTGTAGATTTACAACAGTTTATATATATATGCTAGGCTATCAATCCCTAGTTAATTTTAGATATTGCACATTTCTGCCTTGTGTCTATTTACCAGTTTTGTCCAGGTTGCCCTTCATGAACAGAAATCCTTAATGTCAACGTACTCAAAAATCCATCTGTTCCTTCCCCACACTTCATTCAAACCATAGCTTATATTCTGGGGGTCTTGTATAGGAAGTCCTTTCGTGGTCCCAAGTTACAAAGATAATCTCCTATAACTTCATTATGTTTATGTTTGTCTTTCACATTGAAGTCTTTAATCCATCTGTGGTTCAACTTTTCTGTATTACTAGTTAGGCATCTAACATATTTTTCTCCCTGTAGTGACCCAGTTTCCCCAACACCTCAACAATCCTTCTTTTCCCCCATTGAAATGCGTGCCCCCCCTTTATTGTTTATGAAGTTCCCACATACACATGCATCTCTCTCCACGCCCCCTCTTTGCTTCTTTGGTGTATCATCCCAACTTGGTTTGTGGAACAGGGGCTTTGCAATTTGTCATTGTCTGATAGAGTGAGATTTCCCACGTTGCTCCTATTTTTCTCAGTTGCTTTTGCTAGTCATAGACCTTTATTCTTCAAAATAAGTTCACGGAATCCGTCAAAAAAGCCCAACTGGAACTGAGATTGAGACCGTGTTGGATTTATGGATTAATTTGGAGAAATTCGACATCTTTTTAATATTAAGTCACCCCCATCAAAAGCATGAAATAGTTATTTATTTGGGGGGTCTTAAGTCTTTTACTACAATTTAAAAAAATTTTTTTCAGAGAGGTCATGTGTTTTATTTATTTATTTAAGATTTTATTTATTTATTTGACAGAGAGAGATGCAGCGAGAGAGGGAACACAAGCAGGGGGAGTGGGAGAGGGAGAAGCAGGCTTCCCACTGAGCAGGGAGCCCGATGCAGGTCTAGATCCCAGGACCCTGGGATCATGACCTGAGCAGAAGGCAGACACTTAACGACTGAGCCACCCGGGCACCCCTGTGTGTTTTATTTTTAGGTTATTTTCTAGATACTTTATGGCTTTGTTGCTCTTGTGTATGGTCTATTTTTTTTTAAAGATTTTATTTATTTATTTATTTGAGAGAGAGAATGAGATAGAGAGAGAGAGAGCATTAGAGGGGGGAGGGTCAGAGGGAGAAGCAGACTCCCCGCTAAGCGGGAGCCCGATGCGGGACTCGATCCCAGGACTCCAGGATCATGACCTGAGCCGAAGGCAGTCGCTTAACCAACTGAGCCATCCAGGCGCCCGTGTATGGTCTATTTTATTATTATGTTTTCTATTTATTGCTCATGTAAAAAAATCTACTGATGTTTTCAAAAGTTGTTTTGTATTTAATAAACTTGCTGAACTTTCTTGCTAGTTCCAATAATTTTTTATTTTTTTATTTTTTAAAAGATTTAATTAACTTTGGGCAACTGGGTGACTCAGTCAGTTAAGCGTCTGCCTTCATCTCAGGTCATGACCCTGGAGTCCTGGGACTGAGCCCCGCATTGGGCTCCCTGCTCAGCTGAGAGCCTGCTTCTCCCTCTGGCCCTCACCCCACTCAGGCTCTCTCTCTCAAATAAATAACTAAAATTTTTTTTAAAATTATTTATTTATCTCAGAGAGAGCCTGTTGGGGGGGGGGGGGAGCAGAGGGAGAGGGACAAGCAGACTGTGCTGAGCGTGGAGCTGGATGTGGGGCTCAATCCCACAACCCAGAGATCGTGATCTGAGCCCATATGAAGAGTCAGACACTCAACCCACTGAGCTCCAGTTCCAATAATTTATTGACTCTGGTTTGTTTGAATTTTTTATTGTATCTGTAACTTTCTTTCCTTGGACTACACTTGTCTAATTTAAGGATCAAGATTACACTGATAATCTGATAAAACTAATTAAATGGTTTCTTTTTCTTCAGCTCCTTTTGAAATAACTTGTATAAGATAAGAATTTTCTCGACCTTGAAAGTTTGATAGCATTCACTTGTAAAACCATCTGGGCCTGGACCTTCTGTGACAAAGGGACCTAGATCACCATTTCAGTATCTTTAAAATGCGTAGCGGTCTATTGGAGATCAATTGCTTCTTCTTGAGTAAGTGTTTGCTCTTTTTTGTTCTTCCAAAATTTGTCTTGATTTTAAAATGTATCACCTTTTAGTTTTTCCTAAAACTTTAAAATTGTGTTTTAGTTTCTCTTGTATCAATAAATATTTTCCTCAGTTTTATTTTATATTTATTTGCATTTTCCTATCTATCTTAATTGATCCTTTTGAAGAAATCACTTTTAGTTTCATTCATCTTTTTTTTTCTTCTGTTGTTAGTGTTGTTTTCTCCACTTCACTGATTCTTGCCATTATCTTCATTACTGTCTAACCAGAGCCATCTCTAACCTTGGTCTTCTGAGCCCTACAGTGATGCTCTTTCTGTTTTGCTGAATCACCTCTTGTAGCAGCTCCTTCAATGGACATTTGACCTCTGTCTTTCTGTGACCTTTAATTCACTGTCTCAGGAGACAGAATCTTCCACCTTTGGATAACTTTGCTGCAAGATTGACTCTAAAGATGACTCTGTAACATTTCTACCACATTTTGGTGACACAAAGAATATTCAGTTTCACCTTCCCAGGACTGCTCTTTGACTATTTCAAGATATTATTTTTCTATTCTCAAAATAAATCCCCAGGAGTTCCTTCAAAAAATCCAGCCCCCTTTCCTCTGGACTTTTCCAATCTATCAGTGCTTCTTTTAAATAGCAGGGCTCAGAATGCAAGACAATTCTCCAAAAGTGGTAAAACAGAGCTGAGTGAGAGAAAACCACCCCCTTCATTTTAAATGTTTTATATCTATTAATGTAACCTGAGTGGGCATGAACTCCATTAGCCAATACCTCACAGTGGGACTCACCCTGAAATCACTGCTGGCCCAAACCCTTTCTCTGCATGCTAGTCACTGCTCGATTCTGATTCCTCTTTCTGATGCCAAGAAGTTGAAATAACTGGTTCCTTTATTTTAGTTGGGAGATATTCTTTCCCCCAGCTGTTCAGTTCTCTTCATTCATAAATTCGACAAATACTTAAGTAATTACTATGCATCGGACCTTGGAGACATAGCAGAGGACACAGCCCATCAGCGTCCATTTCCCAGGGCAGCCCCACCGCCTCCCCCAACAGGGGTTCATGAATTTTGCTTCGAGAAAATTGAAGAAACTTGAAACCATTCATTAATCCATCCATTTGCCAGACATATATTTAAACTCTTACCAGACACTTCCTCCACTCCCCTTTTGCCCATCCCTTGCCCTCACGCCCACCCCCTGCCATGTGTGAAGAGTAGTGTAAGAGAGGGAGGTGGGGAGCCAGGCCAGGCCCTCGGTGAAAACCTCATTCTCTGGCTGGAACCCAGAGCCACAGCCCATTCCTAGGGTCTCCCAGCAAGACACCTCCCCCATCAGCCATGAGAGATTACCCCCAGGATCCAAACCTGCCCCCCAGCTGCATCGAGGGATGTCAGGTACTATTGGGGGAGAGTGTGCCTGAAATCTAAGACTTCTCCTCAGTGTGTCTGGCAGTCAGGCACCAGAACTTAGGGCTAGAAAGGCCATCCTCCCATTTTACAAGTGTGGAGACCGAGGCATCTGCCAGCCATGCCCTGAGGCTGGGGCAGGGGACTTAGGTGGCTTCCTACCATACCCCAAGTCAGCTTCCTCATGGAGGTGGTGGTGAGGACCAGGACCCAGGTGGGGTTGATGGGCCCCCTCCTTGGGCTCGGCATCCAGCAGCAGCCCTGAGGAGCTAGAGCATCCCAGAAAGTGGGGCCTCCCCGAGGGTGGGGAGGCTTGTCAGAAGTGGGAGAGGACTATCACAGGAAGCGGCTGGACCAGGCTCTGGGATGGTGCAGGGGAGGTGTGAGGAGGCCGCCAGACTGGGCCAGAAACTAAGCTGCCCTTGGGTTGGTGATTAAGTATCAAAGTGTTGTAATACAGTGGGTTGCTTCCTGTCTAAGAGAGGGTCTGCTTGAACCTGCTCCTTTCTGCTCACCTTACAGCCGCTTTCTGGCCCAGCCCCTCTGTGGCTGGCTTTCCATGAGGTCCTCTTCTCGGGAGGTAGCGCACCACCCTGCTACTAAGTCACGTGCGCGGCCACAGTCTGGGGGCTTGTAAGAGATGCGAGATCTCAGGACTCACCGCACACCTCCCGAATCAGAATGCGGATCTTAACAAGATCCCAGGTGTGCATTTAAAGTCTGAAAAGTTCTGCCGTAGACTGTGGTTCTATGAGGGTCAGAAGCGTGTCTGTCTTATTCACAGTCTGAGAAGCCCTGGGCCCGTAGCTGCCCTTCCTGCGTGACCCTGGGAGTGGCATTTCAACTCTGTGCCTCTGTTTCCTCATCTGTAAAATGGGGATGACGATGAGAGTCCATGCCTCAGTAGAGCCATGGGGGGGGATTAAAGAGGTGGATACAGAGAGAGCTGGTCCATGGTCACTGCTTTTAACTGTACGGCCAGCCCACTTGGAGCATTTTCTAAATCTTCCTGGTCACAGAGGTAATAGGCTACGTTCTGGCTTTATTTGGGTGCCTGCCTTGTTTTTGGTGTTCATTGTCTCTCCTCATTTGTTGCCCAGATAGTACAGTGATGTCATCGTGAGGGTGGATGCAGAGGACTGCACAGTGCCCCCAGCCCTTACAAACCAAATTCCTTTCCACATGCACCCACACTCTCTATAGTCAACACAACCGTCCAGTATTTACTGAGCATCTACCATATGCCCTACTTCGCTTTAGCTGCTATACTTAGTAGCAATGAAAAAAACAGACAGAATCCCTGCCCTCCCTTCATCATGAAACTTCCAGTCTAATAAAGGGAGACAGATAGGAAGGTAAAAAACAAACAAGGAAGCCAATGCAGTGTAGGTTCAGGGTTGCCTGCTTCTCTTTTCCCTTATTACATAGCAGATGCATGTTACATGTTGTCCATGAAGATGGCAACTCCCCCACCCCTTTAATGTGCTCAGAACACTTTATGGACCAACATGATGGAATCTGTAGAATTTGTGGACACAAGTCACCCAGGGGCAAGTGGGGTCCTCTCCTTCCTACTGCCTATGGGCACCTTGTGAAAAGGCACAAGATGTAAGTCTGGTGGGTCAGATTGGCACCCTCTGTGAGCCCCCAGAGGAGGTGGGCACATGACTTGAGCCGGACCAAGCAGCCCCAAGCAGAAGACTGAGGGTTTTTTTGTCTGAGTACCTGGGAAGGGCTTGCTCTGTTTCTTCTTCTCCTTCTCCTTCTTCTTCATCTTCTTCTTCCCCTCCTCCTTCTTTTTCTTCTCCATCTTCCTCCTCCTCTTCTTCTCCTTTTCCTTCTCCTCCTTCTTATCTTTCTTCCTCCTCCTCCTCCTCTTCTTCTGCTCCTTCTCCTCCTTCTTGTCCTCCTTCTTCTGTAAGCTCTAGGCCCAACGTGGGGCTTGAACTCACCACCCTGAGATCAAGAGTCACGTGCTCTACCAACTGAGCCAGCCAGGCGTCCCTTGAGCCAGGAGGATGTCAGGCTAGATTTGGGGCAGCCATCTCATCACTATGAAGGGAGAACTTCTGAGACTGTGGGAAGAACAAAGGAGAAAGTCTGGAGACTGCGAGAGAGAGACCAAGACCTAGAAAGACTGTAGAAGCCCCAGTCACCTGCTCTTGGACTTCTAAGTTTTCCATTGAAGACAATTCGTGCTGTTTTTCTCGCCCCTTCTCAGAGAAACAGGAGGTTCTCTCCATCTTCACAGAAAAAAAAATGGAGGTAGTATGTTGCAATATGGGAGACAAATATAATGATTAAATGCTCTCCCAGAGTAGCAACTCAACCAGCAGCACTCAGGAGCTGATGTATCCATGCCTGCCCCAGCATCCTCGCCCCTCACGTGGGAGAGTCCTGAGGGCTAGTTCTTCCCTGGCTCCAGCGTCCCCTAGTGGGATCCAGCTCCAGTTGCCGCCATGGTAACACCCACATCGATAGGCTGCCTCCCCCGTCCCTACCGCTGTCTCCTGGGTCACCTCCCAGAGAAACAATGCGCACTCCATTCCTTGTTTCGGGGTCTGCTTCCAAGGGAACCCCAACTAAGCTAGCTCCCTCAGGTGATCATGAGGGTTGAATGAGGGAATGTGAGGGAATGTCTGGCACGGTGCTAACCATCTAAGAGGCTCTCAACAAAGAGCAGCTATTCTTCCTCACCTCTGTTAAAGCACCTGCTACACTCCCTTCACCTTTTATCTTACGGGACTAAGAGGGAAGCCAAGCAGCCTTGGCAGGTAAATGCTTATTATAAATTTTACTGATATGAGAGATGTGTAGCACAGTCAACAAATAATACAATACCCAATACTATAAATTCCACACAGCCAGGTGCTTCTCCAAGAATGCTTTCACGTGATGAGCTCCCCTACCCGTAGCCAACCAGTGGTCTCAACTGAAGAATGAGGGCAACACCGCCCAGCAATGATGGTGGATGTTTCCATTTACATTAGCACGTAAGACAAAAGCGAACGATGAAGTTCTCACGAGGAACCCTGGAGCAGTGTCTTCGCTGGCTCAGACGTTAGTTTTCAAAGGCTGGGAGAATGGGGCCTCAATTCGGGGGGCTATTTACCATGTACAGCGACAGACACGACACACTTTAAGTGTATTCCACGTACTTTCTTTTTTTTTTTCCCCCCACGTACTTTCTTAAATCTAAGCGATCACAGAGCCCTATGTGTGGCGGTGGCCCATTTGCATGGTAAACGCTCCCATCCAGGTCGGAGCGTCGCCTGGGCGCAGCGTGGCCAAGATGAGAGCTAAGTTGGCATTTCCCGTGTCGCTAAGTTGGCATTTCCTGTGTCACTACCACGCAGCTCCAATTGGCGTGAATAACCTCGGGAGCTCAGGCGGCAGCAAAGATTTAGTAAAATAACCAGGAATGATGAGCTTTGAGTACTTACGACCTTTGCTTTTGAATTAATCCACCTGATTTTTTGAGGGCAGTTTTTGGTTCACAGCAAAGTCGAGCAGCAGGCGGAGTGCCCTGTTCCCCGTCCCCGGCACGCACAGCCTCCCCGACTTCAGCATCCCTCCCCAGACTGGGTACGAGTACGTTGGTAACCCTCAGTGAACTTGCACGGACACATCATCATCCCCCAAAGTCCACCGCTGACTCTGGGCTTCACTCTTTTTTTTTTTTTTTAAGATTTTATTTATTTATTTGAGACAGAGAGAATGAGAGCCAGAGAGCATGAGAGGGGGGAGGGTCAGAGGGAGAAGCAGACTCCCTGCCGAGCAGGGAGCCCGATGCGGGACTCGATCCAGGGACTCCAGGATCATGACCTGAGCCGAAGGCAGTCGCTTAACCAACTGAGCCACCCAGGCGCCCCTGGGCTTCACTCTTGCCATTGTGTATTATGTGGCTTTAGACAAATATAGGATGACACCCATTCACCGTCGTGATATCATGCAGAATAGTTTCACGCTTACCTTTGTTTTTAATATAAGTTATTTAAGTATAAATTTACACAATTTAATTATTAATGATGAAATGATGGTTCTATTTAATGCTCTGCTCATAAAATTCCTGAAATGGTAGCAACTGGTTCTCGGGCCTCAGCGCGTGCTGGGTCCGCTGCCATCGGGCCTCGCCGAGATGCCCAGGTTCCCAGGCCTCACCTGGACGGCCACCTAATGCCTTCCAGGCAGAGCCAGACATGCTCCAGGTAGCTCTGAACTCGGAAGACCCACCTTGTAGCTGGGTGGAGTTGGGTCTGCCCCCCGGGGCCTGTGGGACCCTCTCCCCTGCCACTTCTGGCCAGAGCTCTAAGCAGTCAGGGGGCTGGTGACACTGTCCAGTTTGGGGACTGGGACGACACCTGGGAGCGCACACAAGCAGCTGCACCAGATGGGCCAGCAGCGTGGGCCGCTTCTCCAAACCCTTATTCGTCCAGGTGCAGCCGCTTGGGAAGGCGCCATCATGCGTTTGGATGGGAGGTCCCGAGAAGTTCACAGTAAAAATCAGAAACGATTTTACGTTGAGGAGGAATCATTTAATCGGAGAGCCACGGCCTGATGTTGTTCTGTTCACACGCTTAACTAGCATGGCTATTATTTGTATAGCTTTCCAGAGAGATTTACACAGGGCATGCTGCCTTTAAGTGACGGCCCTCGGAGCCGACCCCGGCTGGACCCTGGAGGGAGCCTCCTGAATGCTCTGACCTGCCAGGCCCCGCAGTGCTGGGAGCTGGGGCTTGAAAGACAGCAGATCTTGCAGTCTATGGGGATGGACGCTTCCAGGATGGGGAGACTTGCTCTACCATAGGGGAGGAACAGAAGAGGCACCAAACTGGGACACCTGGGTGGCTCAGTTGGTTAAGCATCCGCCTTCGGCTCAGGTCATGATCCTTGGGTCCTGGGATCGAGCCCACATCGGGCTCCCTGCTCAGGGGGGAGCCTGCTTCTCCCTCTCCCTCTGCCCCTCTGCCCCGTTCATGTTTGCTCACTCTCTCTCTCTCTCATGCTCTCTCAAATAAATAAATATAATCTTTAAAACAAAAAGAAGAGGCACCAACCCAGTGATCTGTTTAACACCCAGGTAGCACCTGTGATAGGTCGTGCCTTGTTCTAAACAATTTACAAATACACTTTACAAATACTGCGTTTAAACCTCATAAACTAGGTACTCCTAAACCCATTTCACAGATGAGGAAACTGAGGCCTCAGAAGGGTAAGGGACAGATTTTGAACCCAGGCGGTCTGGTTCTAGAGTCAGTGCTCCTGTGATGTCACTCGTGAAGGAGGCAAGGAATGCAGAGTAGTTGGGAAACAGCAGTAGCCCGGCTGGGCGGGCGTGGCTGGAGATGGGAGGGAGCGAGTGGGGAGCAGATTGCACACACCCACACGCGCACCCACAAGCACGCACATGCGCACGTTCGTGGCTATGTGTGGATGCACTTAAGTGTGTGGACACATATGGACGCACCCGTGGACATAAACTCGCACACACACATGCACACAACACTTTATCTTTACCCTGAGGATAGTGGCAGGTCCTTGAAACAGGAGCGTGTCGCCCTCAGATTTGTGCTTTGGAAAGCTCACTCTGGCTGGGGAAGTCACTTCTCTGCACCTCAACTTCCTCATCTGAAAAACGAAGGACCTATTTTTCCTACAACGAATGTGCAAGTTCCTTGTAAACTGTAAGGCTAAAGCTGTGTGAGCCATTTTTTTCTCAAGCCATTTTTTTCTCCTTGTCATGAGAGTAAATTGTGAACGTTCCCAACATGGATCTCAGCACCTTATGTCAGCGTGAGGGGGTGGGGTGACTGTGTGTGCATGTGCAAGCATGCGTGTGCATGAGTGTGCAGCCAAAAAAGAAACTGGACCCAAAAGGAGTAAGAAAAATGTGCAGGGTCACCCAGCAAGCTGACGAATGAGCTAGGATTCGAATCCAGGCCTGTCTGACTGGGATCCTCGTGGTTCCTGCCTCACACCTCGAGGCTCTGGAAATACCCAAGAGTCAAGGTCACAGAACATTTTTTCCAGGCCACTTGTCTCCTCTGACTGTGGCTAGTGGACCCTTCCAGCAGGCCTCAAGGGACAGTCATCTACATGCCATTAACCACAGGTGACCCTTCTCAACCTAAATGTCTTGACCTGTACTCATTCTTCATAGCTTGAGAAGTTGTAACGTCCTTTGTCTGTCCCTCCCTCTTTCCTGACTTTCCTAGTTCTACGATCAAGGGTGCACGCCACCCCCCACCCCACCAGGAAGGAGCCTATTGACGTCAGAACCAGGGAGGGAGCTTGGCAGAGGTTTGCACATTGGATCGGGCCTATACTCAACTGCTGGCCTAGTTAGCCTAGGTTACCTAGTTAGCCTAGGTTACCTAGTTAGCCTAGGTAACCTATGAGAAACGCAAGGCCCAGGGCTGGGTAAGACGATGTGTGTGAAACAGGAAGAGGTGAGCATGGGCCAAAGGCCCCCTGGGGAGGGGAAGATGTAGGTGGGACAGTTGTGCAAAAGGGGGCGACTGGCCTCTCTTTCGACTTCTGAGAAACAGTGCCAACTGTTACGGAGAGCTGCCCAAGGAGGAGACAGAACCACAAAAGTGACCTCTGAGTCCCCGGGTCCCGATGTTTGGAGGGCAAAAGAGAATGGACAGAACAGAGGCCACAGAATCCAGAAGCCCAGTGGAACTGGAAAGACATGGGCTCGAGCCCCAGCTCTGCTACCCATTTGCTGAGCAACCTCACCAGATTCACCCAACCTCTCTGAGCCTCGGTTTCCTCTTCCCCGAAATGGAGATAATCACCCCCACCTCTCAGCTCTGGTGCCGCTTGCAGGCGGCCTGGAGAAGGCCAGGCACAGAGCTGATGTTCCAAAAACGGCCGCTCCCGGAGGGTCACCGTTGTTTGGACATTGCCATTCACCGAGGCAGGGAACCCACTCAGCAAGGCCTCGGGGAAACTCCAGACTGCCTGCAGGGAGCAAAACTTCCAGCACCCCTTTCCCAGTCGGCACTTGGGGCTTCACTTACCTCTCTGAAAATTGAATTAAAACTTAACAGTAGTACCATTGTTGTGGACATGGCGTGGCCTTTTGCCAGCGAATAGTCTTTAATATCCACCGCTGACAGGATGGAATTAGCTGCGTTTTGTTTTCTTTTTTTTTTGTTTGGGTTTTAATTTCTTGCTCTTTCATTCCCCCCCAACAGGGGTGTAAGCTGGTGTTTAATCCCATCCTGAAAGCACTGGGCCGCTCTGAAGTAGGGCGGGCAGGAGGCCTTGGCCCCCGGGGCCTGACCAAGGTGAGTGCTCCATGAGCAGAGGCCGAGGGAGCCTCTGAGGATCCCCCCGGCATCCGAGTTGGCCAACACGGTTTCTGCAGGCACAAGAGAATCAATGAAGAATTATAGTTAAGCCTCCTGATCATTATCCTCATTAGAGGTAACTGGAGCCCCCCTGGCCCGAATGCAGCTCTAAACCCCACTAAGACGGGACACACTCGGGAAGAATACGCTGTATGTAATTTAATAATCCTGGAAACAAGTCCGCATTCTTTTCTGTCTTTGGCCCAAAGGAGAGGTAATTCCTGATGCAGCCAGAGAAGTGGAACCATGCCGACTCGGGAGAAAGGCCTAGATAGGGCGGACAAGGACTTGGGATTTGGAAGCTATGCTCTTTCTCCTAGATGTAATCACCTCCCCGTCCGCCATGCCCCCGGCAAGGCCTCCGCTAGCCCGTCCGAGCCTTCTAGAACCTTGACGTGCATCAGAGAAGGGAGCCTCTCTCTCCAGGTCAGAGTAGCCCCTCATGTGACATTGTGTGGTGAGCAGAGAAGTGGTTGGATTTCAGCCCCCCTTTGCCCCCCCAGGCGCATCCCTACGTAGAGGGTTCCCTTGTCACCCCTTTGCACACAGACAGCACCTTACGGTTTCTAGAGCACTCTCGCATCCTTCACCTTTTTGGATTTTCCCACGGTCCTGTGAGAGAGGCAAGGTGGGATTGTTACAGCCATTTCACAGATGGGAACATGGAGGCTCAGAGGTGTGAGTGGCCGACCGAAACTACAGGGCTGCGCTGGACCACGGCTGGCCTGGAACTCGGGCCTTCTGACCCCAAGCCCAGGAACCCTTTTTGTGTCCTCCGAGGCTCATAAGGGCTGAGTTGTGGGCTCCCTCAAATTTATATGCTGAAGCCCCTAGCCCAGTGCCTCAGCATGTGACCGTGTTTGGAGACAGGGCCTTTAAAGAGGGGATTACGTTAGAATGAGCTAATTAGGGTATTCTTGATCCAATCTGACAGGTGACTTTATAAGAAGAGATCAGGACACAAACACAGAGGAAGACCCGGTGAGGACACACAGAAAAGACAGCTACCTACAATCCAAGGAGCGAGGCCTCAGGAGACACCAGCCCTGCCGACGCCTTGATCTTGAACGTCCAGCCAGCAGACTGGGAGGAAACAGATGTCGGTTGTTGAGGCCATACATCTGTGCTCTTCTGTTACTGCAGCTCGAGCAGACTAGTGAAGGCCCCGCCAGGCCTCCCTGCCTCCATGGTTTGCCCCGTCAACCTGGTCCCCGTCTGTCTTGTTGGCTCCCAGCCCCGCTTTGTGACCTGGCCAGCACTTGACACCCACCTCTTGGGACTGAGACCCGGCTTGTGGCGGCAGCGCTGGGTGGGGGGCGATAGGACCCCAAACCCCTGGTTATCCAATGAGGCCGGCGTGTGACAGAGCTGGAGGCTTCTTAAGCAGATGGGACTTTTAGGATATTCTTTCCCACTAACTCGTGTCTTCGTTATCATTTATGCTATGATATCAGCTTCACGTGCCTCAAGGGCGCTAGATATCTCCGTACCCGGAAACACGACTTCTGGGAGAACTTTTTGTGAATTTCATTCTTAGCGTCGTGTCTGTCTGTGTGCATTGTATCTACAAATATGCATGCAGACGTGCTTCATGATTAGCTTTCTGTATCGTTATCTGTCAAAAATGACGTATATACACCAACACAGACGTGTTTGTATTTCCACCGTACCAATAAACTTTCCGTGTTATATTCAGCCTGTTTACACCAGCATATGAACATATCAAAATAAAGACATGTTCTCCCCAGTGTTCTTCTCTAAAAATCTGTTCACACGCCATTAATAGAGGTTCCGTTAACTATACTATTCGTCACATTTTGACCTTGATATTTTCAACATTCTCCTTTAAGATGTTTTGAGGCATGCATGTTACACCCTTGCATTAGGCAGAAATCTTCAAAACCAACAAACTAATTTCCAGCACCCACTTTTTTCCGACACCCTCCTATGTGGGTGTGTCATTGCGTAGACCAGAGCACAGAGTGAAGCATATACAGCAGGTGCTTTAATAAAAGACTGATGCTTTGCACAGAGTGAAGCGTATACAGCAGGTGCTTAATAAAGGGCTGATGCTTTGCAGAGTGAAGAGTATACAGTAGGAGCTCAGTAAAGGCTGATGCTTCCCCCCCCCACCACGCCCAAGCCTCTGTCCATCTGTCCAGCCTGTTGGGTCCTGGCCCAGCTGGGCAAGTCCATAGGAGTCACCAAGTGGCAGCCTTGCCCGTGGAAACAGGGGGTGGTCTTGACTTCACTGCCCCTTGCCCCTCCTTCCAGCACCCCAGGCCCGCCTGGGAGGGGGGCACTTGGGCCAGGAATGTCTATGTTGAGGTCATCAGGGCTGCAGCCACTTGCAGAGGTGGTGAGGGGAGCTGTCACCGCCGGCCTATAGCCAGAGTGAAACCTAAAGGGCTCACCTGACTCTGGTCCGAATGGGGGTCAACCTGGGCCAGCCTCGGCTACTCGTGGCTTCACGGTGTGTGGCCGCAGGAACATGGCCCACAGAGATGGCAGCCCAAGTAGAATCCCACCCAAGAGAAGTAGGCAGGGCCTCCCATGGAGACATTTATGACTTGGGGCTGGGTGGCAGGGCTGGGGGTGAGCAGGCAGAGCCCAGAAGGGCAGGGAAGGCTTTGCAGAAGGAGCTACATTTTCGAATGAACCTGGAGGTGGACGAGAGCCCATAGATAGGGAACCCACCACGCACTTCATGCCATTGCAGCAGCATCTTCTTGCCACGTGCCCTGGACCCGACTCTCCGTGGACCGGCTACGTGACCTTGGCCGAGTCTCGCCTTATCCGGACCGCTGCGAGAGGCAGGAAAAGCGGAGGAGGTTTCCTATCAGCGGCCGCCCGGATGGCAGGTCTTCTTGGGAGGTGGCGGAGGGGGCGGGTCAGGCGGGCAACCAGCAGCACCGAGGGCCACCCTCCCCAAAAGTGAAAGCGAGAAACCAGGAGAGAGTGGCTGTCCCTGGGTAGAAGCCCGTGCCCCCACTCCCCCCCACAGCCGGCCAGGAATGTGCTGACGGGGTATGAACCCTGTCCCCGGCCATGCCAGGGCCCTTTCGTCCTGCTCTTTAATACAAACAGCGTCTGTCTGGTAGACCAGAGCACCCTTCCTTCCCGCATGGGCCCTGCCACACCTGAGACGTATAAACAAGGCTTGGGCCTCAGACTATTGAATTAGGCCGCTCCTGGCATTGCGATCATTGGCAGAGCAGTTCCTCCACGATTGTTACCGGCTCTAATCAAATCTGGAGAGTGGCTGGAATGCTAATACCTCCCCCAGGAGTGTGTCCTTCAACAGCCGGCCGCCACACCCCCTCTCGACAGAGTCGCCCTCTTGGCTCCAAGCCCCGGCCGTCTTTCTGTTTCAACACAGGTGGCTCCCCAACGTGGGCCAACTGGTGGGGCGATGTTGTTCTGTGTCCCAGGAGAGTCCCCCACCCCCCCGGGGCTTTGTGTCCGATGGGGTGATGAGAAGGTGACAGTGATGGACTGTAACGCCTGCCCCAGCCCTGTTGGGAGGGTGCACAGGTGAGCACCAGGTGGGCTCGAAATGTGATCTGTTTGGGCCCCGGTGGAATTCATTCATTTATTCATTTGCTGAACAAAGGTGGGTTGCACACTCTACCGTCGGGCACAGCCACGGATAAGAGGAGGCTCCTGGCCTCCCAGGTTCACGGTCGGGGCCTGCTCTCCAACTGACATAGCCCACACATCACAGCATGTGTGTTACAGACACCATGATGAGCGTGAGATGGGGGCCTGGGGGGCATTCCAGAGGACTTCCTGGAAGAAGCTATATGACGGACGAATCCAGGGCAGGGTGGTAAGGGCTGGGTATGGTGACAAGAGACTCTACTCAAGGACCTTTGGGAATCCCAGCAGAAGGGTTTGAATTGGCACCAGATGCCTGGGACAAACAAGGATCAGAAGTCATATCCTTGGCATGGGGTGGAGGGAAGGAGGAGGATCTCATGGTCCTCAGTGTTGAGCAGTGTGGCTCCCTCCCTGTCAGAGATGGGGACGAGGGGAGGAGGCTTGGAGGGAAAGGTTTAGCCAGGATGCAGCTGTATGAGGGTGGGAGAGTGATTGCTAACCTGGCCGGAAAAGGTGCCCATCTTCACGGGACCCGGTGCACTCGGCAAGGTGTGGACAAGGAAGGTTGGGCTGGCTCGTGTTTCACACCCAACAGGGGCCTAGGGTCCTCCCCAGTGGCTTCTTAGGCCCAGGGCTCGGCCATGAAGGAGGCAGATTGTTGGGGGTGCACACAGAGCCTGCGGGGCATGCCGGCCCCCAGGAGCTTATACTGTAGAGAGAGGAGACTGGCAGGTAACAGGGAAACACAGATGCTAACAAGTGAACAAAATGAATCACTTGCTAAGTCCGTGAGGCCACTGGGGAGGTGGTTAGAGACACAATCCTGGAGCGCTCCTGCCCGTGCCCAAGTCCCAGCCCTACCACGGGCTCCTGGTCACATTGCACAACTCACTTAATGTCCCTCTGCCTTGGACTCCTCATTCTTGGTCCATGAACTGGGGATTATCATTGGGTCCGTCTCGGGGTGAGTGCACGTGTGCGCATACAAGTTCAACAGCTCAGAATGGTGCCGCACAACGGTGCTGTGTTGTGTTTATTGTTGGTGCCCCGGGTTGAGAAGGATTCCGAGGCCCACCGGGCTCAATGGCGCTGGAGCCCAGAGTGGTTTGTGCGCTGTCTGGTCATCCCCAGTGTCGGGCTCTGCTGGGAGCCCGCTGCTCTGGCAACCCCTCTACTCTCCTTGTCATGGTTCTGACCAGCGTCTCCTGAACCTCCTGGCCCTTCCTCTGCTCTCCTGACCTCATTCATTCATTCTTTCCCTGGGCCACAGGGGGTGGCAGGGTGAGGTCTGGACAAAGGTGGCAGCAGTGGACCGTACGGGAGGGGACAAGGAGCCTGGAGTGTCCCTCTCATGTCTAAGGGGGCACACGAGCAAGTCCATTCCAAGGGGCACTGGCCTGGGAGTCTCAGCAGCTCCACCTCAGTGTGGGTTCACGGGCAAGTCACGTCCGCTCCCTGGGGCTTAATTTGTCCCGCTGAACCACGAGGGGCAGACATTTCTTCAAAGAGACTTCAGCAATAAGACAGAAGTGGACCTTTTCTGGTTGGGGTTTGGGGTCTAGGGCCCATCCATTCAGACTCATCCCCCTTGAACCCTGAGGACCCTCTGGTCGGTCCCCTTGTGCCGGGGCTCGGGGGAGATGGCCAGGGAGGGCAGCTCGGCACCGTGGAGGGGGAATGACTCAGGCTTGGACACCTTGGATTCCAAAGCCAGGGCTACGCTGGCTGTGACCCTGTGACCCTGGGGGATTTAGGCTCTCCGAGCCTCAGCCTCCCCATCTCTCAGAAGGGGTAACAGTCATGGTGGCAGGCATGCAGAAGTGGGGGCTCAAGTCGGGGAGGAGGAGGAGACAGGGAGGCCTGTCCCTCCTTGGATAAACCTTCCTGGGCAACCAGCTTATGCTCTTAGGAGACTCCAGTGGACCCTGGCCTCCTCTGCCTTGACCCCATCTGTAGCCACTCTCCCCCATCCTTCCTGCAAGCTCATCTCCCAGAGGACCTCCTCTACCCTCTGCCTGCCACCCACCCTTCTAAGTCCAGCTCCAGCCTCATGTCCTCTGGGTAGGTTTCCTGACCACTCCAGCCGGGAGCCTGCCCACCCGCCCTGCTCCTGACACAGCCCTCCCCATCTTCATTGCGCAATCAACTCCCCTCCTCCTTTCAAGACCAAGTTCAAAGCCCCGTAACTCAGGCTTCTTCTTGCCTCCCCTCTTGGCAGGGAGAAGTGGACAGCACACAGCCCGTCACGGGCAGCAGAGGTCAAGCCTGGTTTTGCAGCCTCCAAACCCGTGTGACCTCTGAGCCTCAGCTTCCCAATCTGCAAAATGGAGAGGCAAATACTAGTGTCTCCTTCGTAGGAGGATTTGCTGTGATGAAGGACGCGGCCCAGTGCCTGGCCTACGATAAATGCTTAGTAAGAACATTCCTACCCGCCGAGTTGTATTATTTGCCATCTATTCACTCCTGCCTGCCGCCCCGCCCCTGTGCCTCGAGCAGCCCTGTGGGGCCCCAGAAGGAGGACTAAGGAGCCCAAACTCTTCAATGTGCCTGGTTTTACTTTCATTGGTGTTGTTCCACTTTATCCCCCCAGTGTGACCCCGGGAGAAGGCACAGGACAAGGATGTTTAGGCTCACTTTTTAAATGAGGAGAAAAATCCATAGCTGTTCCCAGAGGCCCTGGGGCCCCAGCTCACTCCCAATGCTTCAGCTACAAGATTTAACCCTAATGATGCAGGAGGCAGAACAGAAATGTTCGCGAGTGCGAAGTGAGGAGGCAAGATGTGCTCCCCAGGGCAGCGGTGCACACTGTCTGTCCTCCACCCCACCGCTGGGTCCACGGAGGACCAGTTATTGGGCAGGGTGGCACCAGGTGGGCCCTGGGTGCGAGTGGCAGGGACCAGGCTAGAGGGAACCCAGTCCAGCCCGCACAGCAGACAGTTTGGACCAGAACTCCCGCCGGGGCCACGGGCTCCGCAGATTCATGCTGCAGGGCGAGCCTTCCAAAGACCTTCCAAACACCTGCTACCTCCTGTAATCCCCATTCAGACCCCAGGCCAGCACGATACCATCCCCAGTTTACAGACGAGGAAACTGAGGCTCGGGAGGATTTAAGAAGCTGCCCAGACCACGTGGGTCACAAGGACACAAGCAGAGGTGAAGGTGGGACCTGTCCTTCTCACTTTCCTCTGCACCGTGCACCCCTCTAGAAGGCTGAGGTGACAGGCCCAGAAGCTACTCCACAGGCCTGTGTCCACCAGGAGTCTAAACCATCCAGTGGGGCGCCTGGGTGGCTCAGTCCATTAAGCGTCCAACTCTTGGTTTCGGCTCAGGTCATGATCTTGGGTTTGTGAGATCGAGTCCCACGTCGGGCTCTGTGCTCAGTGCAGCGTCTGCTTCAGATGCTCTCTCTCCCTCTCCCTCTACCCCTCCCCCCACCCCCCAAATAAATAAATAAATCTTTAAAAAAAATAAAAATAAACCGTCCAGTATCTGGGGCACTTTCTACATCACAAAGACTTCTGCAGGCAAGAAATGGTGCCCCCTCAAGCAGCAATGGTTTCTACCCTGGAATCTTTGGAAATACAGGAAATACCACCTACCTTAAGAAGAGACGCTTCAAAGCCATGAGCATCCATTGCATCCCTAAAACTCCAGGGGCGCTCAAGGCTGCCAACTCCAGACGACCGAGAAAGACTAGATGCACATTCACCATAAATATGTCACATTTCCACAATCATGTCTCACCTGGGGGTGACTATGACATCACTCCAGCGCATCATAGTTTACAAAGGGCGTTCCTGGGCACACATTTCCTCGTTCATCAAATGCCTTTTGGGGGTCTCCCGTGTCCCAGCCACAGGTCTGGGGGCTGGCTGACAGTGGGGCACAGAGAGCATGCCCACCTTCCTGGAACTCGTCCGTGGGAGTGAGGGAGAGGCAGTCAGCGGACGGCGACGCACGGTGCATGATCAGAGCTGCATGGAGACAGAGCACCATGATTAAGAGGGAGAGGGGTTCTGGGTTAGCCAGAGTACAGCACTCTGAGAGTGGCCAGGAGGCTGAACCCCGAAGGGCCATTCTGGACCTCCCCACTCCCTCTCTGAGGCAGGTAGACTGGGGATTATCTATTCCCATTTTCCAGCAGGGAAAACCCAGACTCAGAGAGGTTAAGTCATTCACCCAAAGGCACACAGCTAATCATCAACAGAGCCAGAGCTCCAGTGTGGGCTCAGTGGATCCAGCCAGCCTGGGGCTTACCCCTTCTCCTCTTCTACCTTCACTGCCTTACATACTCCCCCCTGCAATTTATTCGGTGAAGTAAAAATTCAGAGTTGACATTTAAAAGCTGAATAGCCAGCCTCTAATGGAAAAGATATTGTTTCCATTTCGAAAGAGTCCCCGCCTATTCTGCAAGTGAAGCAAGACCCATCTAGGGATGGTCTAATAGTCACGTGATGAAGCCCTGGCAAGAGCGTCTGCAAAACTCACATCCTGTCAATACGTTTTTAGGAATGTCATCACACCCAGATTGTAGAAGCCACTGATAATAAAAACAAGACTCAGCAGAGGGTGACAGGAGTGTGTGCGTGCGTGTGTGTGTGTGAGCACATGCGTGCACACGCGTACGTGAGGCACCGTGCCTGCTGCTCGGTGCTTTCCTGCTCACGGTGACAGGGTCAGGGAAGAATTTTCTGTGACTAATTAGGTTTTAACTTGCCAGAGAGAAAGTGGACATTGGCAGGCCCTGTATAAGAGTGAAACAAAGTTTGAACTAGAGTGAACTTAATTTCCTTTGCACTGAAAGGAAAGAAAGATTAATGAAATATCCCCAAATCCATCCTGTTAGTTTTTATTAAATCAGCAAATGAAATTTAACCTCCAATTCTGTTATAACGTCCTTTCCTGTAGATTGGGTTTCAACAAGCCTAAGGGAAATAGACACCCTCCCTCTGGAACAACATTTCGATATGAAAATTGCATTATTGCAGTCAACATCAGGTTACCTGAGGAACAGCCACTTGGAAAACAATTATTTCCACAGAGAGCACAGTGACACATACGTGGCCTCAGATTTGCAAGAGCCACAACGTTCTGATTATGGTGTTTCTGCAAGGCTACTTGTCACCTCTTTGCTAAACGCTAAAAAAAAAAAAAATGCATTGAATTTTACGTCACAGCAGCTGCAATATTTTTATCTTCAAATAGGGATGAGAAAGGGGAGGGGAGAGAGGACAGCCAGCAATGAGCTGTTTTGCACCTAGTCTGTGCCGGGCACTGGCTGTCCCCCGTGGGTTGGTCAGTGGACACCGAAGTCTTAGGGAGGCAACGTGTAACTCAAGCTCACTTAACTAACCTGAAGTTGTTTCCTGGCTTTCTAGCCAGGACGCATATACGGTTGAACAACGTGGGGGTTCGGGGCACCAAACCCCGACACAGTTGAAAATTCAAGTATACCTTTTGACTCCCCTAAATTAAGCTACTAATAGCCTACTATTGACCGGAAGCCTTCCTGATAGCATAAACTGTCAATCAACACATACTCTGTATGTTATATGTATTATATAACGTATTCCTACGATAATACCTAACTTTTCAGAGATTTTTTGTTATTTCCTGGCTCTGCGGTTCATCTGTTTTTTTTCAAATTGTCGCAAATCTCCAAACATCTTTCTTATGTACTCATTGAAAAAAAAAATGTGCACGGGCTCCTGGGTGCCTCAGTTGGTTAAGCGACTGCCTTCGGCTCAGGTCATGATCCCAGGGTCCTGGGATGGAGTCCCGCATCGGGCACCCTGCTCAGCGGGGAATCTGTTTCTGCCTTTCCCTCCACCCTTGCCCCTGCTTGTGCTTTCTCTCCCTCCCTCCCTCTCTCTCTCAAATAAATAAAATAAAATCTTAAAAAAAAAAAGAAAAAATGTGCAAATAAGTGGACCCACACAGTTTGAACCCATGCTATTTAAGGGGCAACCGTGTATCATTTTATTCATTCCTTGGACAAATATGGACAAGCTAAGCATCGCTATGTGCTGGTACCCTGATGGTCTTGGAAATTTCAAGCTTCCATGTACACATGCAGATGACAACTCTTACAACGCAGCCCTTGGCCATTCAAGACTTCTGTCATTTGACCCTCACGGCCCGATGAGGGGAGATAATAATGCCATTTCATAGAATTTCAGAGAGGGGAAGTGACTAGTCCAGGGTCACAGACAGTAAGTGGCAGGGCCAGAGCTAAGCACCCCGGCTTCAGCCTCGGGGCCCAGAGCTAATCTCTTTGCAGTGAATCCAAAGGTGGCCACCAAACATGTCTGTCTTCATACGTCCTGTGGACACTGTGCTGAGGAGGGGAGAACACCCTTAGGATGACTTCAAAGCGGTTCTCAAGTGAGTTACACAGAAAAGCCTGGTTTCTTCTCAGCTTTCTGCTGTCATCGGTTTAAAAGAAATGTGCGAAATAAGAAGTGGTGGGTGGGAGGAGGCTTGGGAATGATCTCTTTATGTCTGCAGGAAGGAGACAGCCAGGCGTCTCCTGGGTCTGGCGGTGGTGGGGGTCAGGGGGGAAGCCAGAGCCTTCCTGAAGGCTGGGAGAACCTACCAGGCTGCGAGCTCAGCCCAGAAAAAGCTTCAACCAGCCAGAGCTGCCTTCAGACGGTGTGCCTGCCTTAGGGAGAGATGAGATGCTTGTCGTTGGACGAGAACACCTAGAGACTAACTGACCACTTGGCCGGGAGCGGGGAGCATTGTGATGGGGACACAGCTCATGCCTCTGTCATTCTGGGACTCTGCCTTAGAAAACTTCACATCCATCTCTCCTCAGGATCCAGCCCAGCCACCCAAGGATGAGGCTCAGTGCAGCATGGAATGCATTCAGGAGACAGGCCAACTGGGAAAGAATTCCTTCACTGGAGCGGAGCTCGGGGCCCTGCCTGCCGCCCCCCACGGACTGCCTATGGGCAAGTGCTGGACACCCATGAGCCTCAGTGACCTCCTCTGGGAAATGGGGACGATGCTAGGCCTTTCCTCACCGGGCTGTCCATGGTTGGGGTCAAATGAGAGAGGGAGCGCCAGCACGGAGCTGCGGCATTGGGCACACAGTAGATGCTCAGTAAACGTAGGCTGTTATCAGCCAGTTCTCAAGACCTTTCCTTCCTGTGGAGCATGAAAACTGATGCAAAACTCCTCGCTTAGAAACCTGAACGTCAACGCCTCCCTCGAGGGCCTCCGGAGAGCTGCTCTCTGGGAGAGGGTGCACATCAGAACATCAATTCAGATGGGCCCCTAGATTTCCAAGTGCCCACATTTTGGGCTCTATCGCAGCTCTATGAGCTGCATAAAATACCCAAAGTGATAGCCAAGAGCGAGGCCCCTTTGCCAAGGTTCCCCCAGCCTGTCCTCTGGAACTGATTACTCGGAGCCTTTCAGAAACGCAGAAAGAAAATGATGCCAGGGCGGATGGACAAGCTGGGGACCAGCTCATGTTTCTAATCCAGCGGCCCCCCTCCATCCCCCCCCACCCTGGAACAAAGTCTTCTCCAGTTTTTAGTAAACTTAACTTGACAATCGTCAAAGGGAATCAAACGGCTCAGAAACGAAGCCTTTAAAAGATGTCAGAAGAAGTCAGAATCGGTAGAAATCTACTACGCCTTCCGCCCGTCCCCCTCCCCTGAATTAGCATTTAAATCTTTTAGGAACAGGCTCCAGGGGCTGGATTATTTAACTTGCTGGCAAGAATGCACTTAGGAAGGGCGCTTGTGTTTATTTTGGGCACTACCTCCTCACCTCCTTAGCGTAATCCCCAGACTCAATCTAGGGTTCTTGGGAAGACACCAATTAGCAGCACCGGCTGTCCTCCTCCCCACCCCAAATCCCCAAATTGGAGGAGGGAATCCCCTGGAAGGTAGATAATTAGCAGAGGGTGCTGCTCTGTTCTCTGCCGGCTGAGGATGAGAGCCGCCCGGACCACCAACAGACAGAGGGGCTCTGTACACATCCCCGTGGCTTTATCAGGAGGGCCGCCCCCAACTGCGTGGATCCCTCCACCCCCCGCTCATTAACAGCTACAGCCCAGGGCTCCTCTCTACACAATGCCTCTTTACAGAAAAAGGATTTAGCACAGAATAGGCCCGGCATGCACCCTAAACACCTGGGCACAGCTGGCCTGAGTGGGGCAGCACCCCACTCAGGGTCCTGACTTCTCAGACCACTCCCAGTGTGACCTGATTCCTGGGTCCAGCTGGGGATGGTGGTGGGGGGCGAAATTCCTATTTGTTGATAATCTCCCATGGGCTAAGCCCTGGGCCAGACAATTTACAAATGCTTTTTCATTTAATTCCACGTAGGGAGCCCTTCCCACATTCCTGCAACTCCAGCCCACCCACCCCATTTCTGCTTGGGCACCTGAAGATCTCCTCAGTGTCCTAACCCTGTGCAGTGTGGGGGGGGGGGGGGTAGGCACTGGAGGCCAAGACAGGGAAATACATGTATGTACAGGTGTGGAATTTGCACTTGAAGACACTTCCTGTCCCTCCACAGCTCCTGCCCTCCTGAGCAGCTCCATGATGGGGATTCCTCAGGGCCAAAAGCATCAAATGGATGGAGGGTGTGTATTGGGACCTCAGGCCTGCCCGCTCCATCCCCAGGAATGCCGAGACCTCCCCTTTCGGGGCTCCGCCCTCGGAAGGGACCCTTTGGAGACAGTTCTACTGCTGTTTCCTTTCTAGCAACAAAAGAGAACGTCTCCAGCATTCTTGGGTCAGGGAATTTTCTCTCTGACCATGACAGTTAGGGGTTGGTCTACTGGAAACCAGCCTGGTGAGCTGGAAAAGCTGGAGGTCAGAGTTGAGGCCAAAAGCGACATTTATACTGGCCCGGGTTGGGTGACATCGATGGGTCACTTGATGTCTCCAGCCTCTCTCCCCTCCTGGAGAATAACCTCCCATCTGGGATGGGGCCAGAGCGCTGGGTAGGGCTGACTCCAAGTAGTGCCTGGGGCTTTCACAGCATTGGGGTGGAACTCCGTGAATGAGTTTTCTTTTTCGTCCTGCGAGTTGAGGTCAATGAATATTCCGGCAAGGATTTTAACCACAAAGGTGCAGGTTTCTTGCTCTGATGGAGACATAGTGCACCTTCCAAAGAGCTTTGTGACCTTGTGAAAAAATGACCCGGCCCAATGTTCCCCGCACCTTAAACATTTTAACACGAAATCTTCCTGGGGAGCGAAACGTGAGTTTGGGGCCCTGCCTCAAGGACGTGAGTTTGGGGCCCTGCCTCAAGGACGCCCTGTGGCCTCACGGGGGCTCTGACCTCTGCTCTTCTGTTTTCACAGGTGAAAGCCCTGGTATAATACCACCCACTTCCAGTGGGCTCTGTGGAGGTCACACACACAGGGTGAGCGCGAGGGTGGGCACCAGCGACAGCATCATGATGTCGTCAGTCCAGAGGAGACAGAGACGGCCCGGCATCTGATAGCTTTGGTACCACACATGTGAGGGGACCGAGGGTCAGGCATCCTGAATCATAGACCTGGCCCTGCTGCTTACCCATGCCCCCCCCCCCCGGGCCTGCCTCGTCTCAGGCCCTGATGAGGGTACTGGACAGGATGGGCCAGTTCTGGGATTCTGTCTTGCGGGTGACCAGCCTGCATCCTGCAGATCCCCGGTCTGGTCCTTCTTGAGTTAGTTGGATGATTCTGATGGTCTCATGTGGGGCTCTCTGTGAGGTCTGTTTTGAGCTTCATTCATGAGGGTTCTTACAATGTATGGCAAGAACATACTCAAGAGGGAAGGTCTTTAGAAAGCCAAGAGCCAGATCTTCCAGGAGCCACCCAGAGCAGCTCATCTCATGATACGACCATGACTGTCAGGCCAGCCTGCTTATCCCCCTGCATGGAGTGAGCAGTTTCATGGAGCATGCTCAGAAACTCCTGTGCAGGAAGGTGGCACAGAGCCGTATGGAAGGGCATGACCTTGCTGTCTGATGGCTTATTGTGTGTGACCGGACTCCTAGCACCTCAAGCCTCAGCTGTCTCACCTGTATGCTGGGGATAATGATACTTACTCATTGGGCTATTGGGAGGGCAGAAGGCACACAGCGAGGAGTACCCACAGAGAGTAGAAGAATGGGGCTCCACCATTAAACTTCTTCCTCTAACCTGCCACCAGCTCATTCTGGCCGTCCTGAGATCCTCAGCAGAGCTGTTTGATCTCGGGTACAGAGGGGACCCACGCAGGCCTCTCTCGTCCTTCCTTCTCTCTTCCATTCGCTAGTGCCAGATCCTAGGGATAGAGAGGTGAGGAATCCTCATGGCCTGCTTGCAGATGCTCGTTATCTAGAGGAGAGAGGCACGTAGGAATTAAATCAGGGTGCAGATGGCAATGGGCATGCATACACGGGCCACCCAAGCTTGCCTTTCTATAAAGTGGAGGGCTTTGATGCTGTGATCTCAAGAAGCTTTTCTACCTGCCCCAGAGAGAAGAGTGACGACAGGAATTCTGAGTCCTGTGCTTTGGGGTCTTTGCCTAAATTAATCCCTGCCACTCATATGCAGATCACCTCAACTTCCCACAGGGCTCTTTGTCTCAAGAGCACACTGGCCATGACCCCACACCACAGGTAACGCTTTAATGCCCAAATGATGCCCAAACTGCATTCATCGTCCCTAAGGCTATCCTCTGCTGCCGGCCTCCAATCAGAGCTCCTTCAGTTAATATTTGGGGAACAATCCACAGGAGACTTCCCCTCCCAACAGAACCTTCAACCTATAGACCCCAAAGGAAGGCACTCTTAAAGGTAGACAGCACCTCATGACACCCCACAAATCTCCCTCTCCTTCCCAGTTGCCTTCCAGCCTTTCTTCTGGCCCCCTCTCACCTACACACACACACACACACACACACACACACTGGCCTCCTCTGTTAGTGGGTTTTCTTTCACACAACAGAATGAGATTTCACAAAAACAGGAATTCTGGGAGAACTGGCTAAGATCGGCCCTGACTTCTGGGCACTCCTGGTGAGTCACTAGGTCTCAGAAAGACCTCAGGGCATGAAGGAGTTTGCCAGGGAGGAGGTGAGCCAGCCCCCAGGGGCTCATACGATCCCTTCCTTCTCTCCTCTGCAGCGAAATATCAGGGAAGCGGGGGCTGGAGGGAATTATGTAAAGAGATGTGGTATTTCATGAAATACAAGAAGAAAAATGCTCTAAAACCCATAATCATAAACACATCATATGGAAAAAGGAAAGAGCTAGTTTTGAGTAAGAAGCGTCTTTTCTCTACTCCCGCCTCCTCCCTGTTCTGGTCAATATTAGATACATAATCAGAGAAATGCTTGAATTTCATCCGAAGCTTGCTGGAGTTGGAAGCCTGATTTTTTTTTTTTTTTAAAGAAATTCCCTACCATGCGTTTTATTGCAAGAAGGATTTCCTTTCTCAAATGCTTTCACCTGTCAGAAGCCCTCAGTCAGAAGCATAACAGATCACTCTATTCTCTCGTTCCTGCAAAGCAGAGGGGGACCCCATGGAGTGTCTCCCATGTGCTGGGCACAGAGAGCTGGCACCTCCTGCCGGCCTCGGTCAGGGTCTCCGAGGGCAGTGGGCTGCCTGCAGGCTCACGGACTCGGAAAGGCCAGGGGCCTTGCCAGGGAGGACCAATTAGGGAATAGCAGAGCCAGGACTCTATGTAACCCCAAAGCCCAGTGTACCCCATCTCCCTGCACAGAGCTCCTCATTGGAGCAGGTTCCCTGCGAAAATGCAGAGAAACTGGAGTAGAGGAACATTCCCCCCACTCCAGACAAACCGGGGAGGGGGACTGTCTGACTTCCTTCATGCTTCTGTATTTATTTCTCTCCTAGAAACAGCCACATGAATAGCTTGCTCAGTCACTTTCCTATTTGATACATTTCCTTCCTTTTCCCTGCATTTTTTCCCCTTCCTTGATTACTTTTTCTGACTTATTGAGATCGGATATGTATCATTAACATGCACACATCTATCCACTCGTGATGACTTTCTACATATACATACATCCATATAATCACCACTCAATGCCTTGCCCCATCAAGCCAGGTAAGGACCGCCCTGATTTTTAACACCAGAGATCCAGCCACTTGGTCTTGAGCTTCACTGTCCTTATAACTTGCTTTTTTGTTTGCTTGTTTGTTGAAGCTTTGCGTATCTTAACCATTCTCCCAGATTCATACACATGAATCTACTTGTTCTTGTTCTGTTTAATAGCTGAAATAATATCCCGATATATGAATGTAAAATTATTTATTCAACCAGTATTCTCTTTTGAAGGTGAGTTCCAGTTTTCCTTGACACATGATGCTACAATGAACATTTTGAGATGTGTCATTTGGTACTGCTGTTTTTATTTTCCTTATAAAACAGATTCCCTGATTTGTGATTTCCGGATTGAAGGATATGTGCATCTTCAAATTTCACATATCCAAGCCAGACACAAAAGGACAAATATTGCATGATTCCACCTATATGAGGTGCATAGAATAGTCAAATGTATAGAGACAGAAAGTACAATAGAGGGGGCCAGGGGCTGGGGGGAGGGAGAAATGGGGCATTAGTGTTGAATGGGGATAGAGCTTCTATTAGAGAAGAGGAAACCTTCTGGAGATGGATGATGCTGACCGTCGTACAACACTATACGCTCACTCAGTGCCCGAACCGTACACTTAAAAATGGTTAAAATGATCAATTTTAGATTATGTGTATTCTATCACAATACAACAATTTTTAAATCATGACTTAGAATTTAATGCGCCTAGTGATGACTTTCTCAAACCCTTTATTCACCAAGTGCAGCAGATACTGGGGTCCTACCCACTTCTCCCAGTGTTCCTGGTTCCAGCATAGTCCAGCTGCCTCCTAATGAAAGCACCGGGGACTCCTCACCTGAGGGCTTTCTCGTGGCCAGCACAGTGGAGCAGACAGGTGAGATAATGCTCCCGGGAGAGCCCTCAGCCAATGATGGACAGGAGGTGGAAGAAAAAGGCCCCTCAGGTGGGGCAACTCAGTGGCACCCTCTACAGTCTCCACAAGGACTGCTCCTCGGAAGCCACAAAGATCACCTGTTGGGGATGCACCTGCTATTATTGGCTTCCTTCTGTCCTCTCCTCTCTTGCTTCCCTACTGCCTTCATGTGCTTTCTGGAATCACCTCCCAAGCAACACTCACACACTTGTCTCAGGGTCAGCCTCTGCAGGACTCAACCCAAGACACCAACTATCCGTTGAATGGCTGCATGGGCCAACACTGCGTTGAACCTTGTAGGGGAGACAAAGATGAGTTAGCACCCTGCAGCCAGGGGCAGAAACAAAGATCCGTGGGGTGCAACAGAGCCTCTTCAGCGTATGAGGCAGCGAGTCTCAGCCGAAAGGGTCTGAGAAGGGCACCACCCCTGAAGCCGCCACGTCTGGACATCCCGGGAAACACCTGTGTAGGACGGTGGCTATGATAGAGAGGGAGGTGGCAGGTGCACCTGTCAGGAGGACTGGCATGGGCAAAGGGCTGGAAGCTGGAATCTGCGAGCTCTGTGCAGTGTAGGGATGCTCTGGCCTCTGCCATGGGTCTGGGACTCACCTCTGCTCTGCAGTAGCTGGGAGGGCGGGAGCAAATCCCTCAGAAGTGGGGAGGCTTTATGCACTCCTCTATAAAACCGGGCCAAGGGCTCCGGGAGGACCAAGCAAGTCAGCATGTGTGGACGTGCTTCTCCAAATGGGGTGCAGATGGTAGTCATTTGGGTACGTGTTTCCTTAAGAGGGTGGGCATCTGTGTCTGGGGGCTTAAAAGACAGCCATACCCCCCACCCCCACCCCCCAACACACACACGTGGCTCAGAGCTGTTAGGAGCAGTGAGATTCTTGAAATAGGAAGGGTGGGGGAAGGCTGCCGTTCCAGTGGCCATGATGCGGTAACTAACAGTAACGATGTGTACTTAATGACCTCCAGCACAGTCAGGGTGCTCTCTGGCAAGACTCCTTACCAATCCCCTTCTCCTCGCATGTATTAACTGATGGCAAAGTGCCTGGCACCGTGCTGGGACTGCAGGAGACAAGGAGACGCACAATCCGTAAACAGCCCACCTTCTGGCTGGGGGTGCGGACCTGGACACAGCCACGTGACCCTGAGCAAACCACTTCACCTTTGATAAGCTTCTATTTTCCCATCTGTGAAATGGGGAGGACGCCGCTCATCCCATACAGATGTTCAAATGATTCATCAAGCTCATGGAAGTGAAAGAACCTGTCAGGCTCTCGCCTGGGAGCCTAGGAAATATGGATTATGGATGACAGCAGCCGGCTGCACACTCATCATCACCCACGCACCGGAAGCATAGAACAGATGCAGGAATCGACCCACGTGGCCTCTAAAACACAGGGCATCCGAATTGCAGGGAGATACCACATTTTATTTATCCAGTCATTAGCTAAGGGACATCTGTGTTGTTTCCAAGTTTGGGCGATTATGAAGAAGGCTGCTATGAACACTTTTATACTTGTCTTTGGTGGATATATGTGCACATTTCTGCTGAGTAAGCACTAGGAGAGGCAATGTGGGGACATAAAGCATGTGTTCATTGAACTTCAGTAGAAAAACCTCACAGCGTTCCAAAGTAAGTGGTGCCAATTGCCACTCTTGCCAGCCGTGTCGGAGGGTCCGTGTGGCTCTTGGCCAACACTTACTATTGTCAGTCTCACATTGTAGCCATTCTGGTGGGGGCGTAGTAGAATTGCATGGTGGCTTTACTTTGCATCTGCCTGATAATTAGTTCAGTAAGACATCTTTTCACATGTTTATTGGCCATTTGGGTGTCTTCCTTCGTGAAATACCTGTTCAAATCACTTGCCTATTTCCCTGTTGGGTTGTCTGTCATTTTCTTATTGATTTGTAAGAGTTCTTTATATATTCTGGCTACCGATCCTGTGTCATTTATATGTACTGTGCACTGCATGGTACTCTCCGCACATTGCAGAGAAATTAAGGGTAACATGCCCAAGACACACAGATAATAAGGTTTTAGTCATTCTTTTCAAGAACAGATGATAAGGGCTCATTAGGTCTGTCTGTATGCTATATCAACACCACCAAACCTTTAGATTTAAGACCTCTTTGGACAAACACAGAGCCCCACGTCAGCAGGTATGTCCCATGGATGGGTAAGATAATTAACTGTTGCTAATTAGAAATAGCATCTTGGGATAAGGCTTCTGCCTCATTACAAAATATCTCAGTTAATATATACCTCCTATAAAAACTCTTAAGGAATTATCTATTTATTTAACTATGTTCTCCTATCCAAGTACCAACCAGGCCCGACCCTGCTTAGCTTCCGAGATCAGCCAATGCTCTTGGTGAATCCCTAAGGCCCTGGTTCTCAGAGTGTGGCCCTTGGACCACCAACAGCATCATCTGGGAACACGTTAGAAATGCAAATTCTTAGGTCTCACTTCAGACCTTGGGAATCGGAAACCCCAGGGTGGGGCCCAGCCATCTATGGTCTCCAAAGCCCTCCAGGTGATTCTGATCCTTGGCTAATGTCTGAGAACCAGAGCCCTAATCTGTCTCACATGTACTAGGATATAAAGGATCACTGGCCCCAGACCTTCAGCCTTCTGTGGGCAACATCTACTGTATATCTTCCAGGCCTTCTTCCTCTGGATAAATACTTGGTATTATCCCATGAACTGCTCAGGATAATAAGGTGTGATGTAATCACTTCCATGCTACTGATAAGAAAACTGGGGCCCAGAAAGGTTGAGTGACTTCCCCCAGGCCACACAGCTCACAGGTCGGTAGAGCTGGGTTTGCAGCCAGTGCCTGTTTGACTCCAAGTCTATGACTGTCCCACATGTTGCTCCCAAAATCAGCACTGAGGTCCTGACATCATCAGCCCAGCAAAAAGTCACTGCTGGGGCCTTGCCTTCTTCCCTCATCCATATACTTCGGATTGAGAATTGTGAGTTTAGCCAACATTAAATGGTAGAAAGAACGTTGGAGCTAGGAGATCCCTCGGCATCTAAATAAACCAGCATATAAATAGACGGACCATTTATAAGTTCTACCATGTGCTGGGCACTCCGCCACACACTGTGTGGGCCATAGATGCCATCAGTCCCGTTCCCCACCCTAAAGCAATTCACAAGGCACTTGGACCAAGCAAGCTGACCCGAGCTTTGAAAGTCACCGAGGGTTTTGCAAGAAGGAGGAAGGAAAGAAGAGGGAGGGACTCGTTCTGCCTGGAATGCTCGGGACTGACTTTTTGCAGGAGCTCTGTTTAGCAGAACACTGAGGGATGGGCAGGTGGGACCTCAGCAGGCAGTGAGGAGACAGGAAGAGGATCTCGGGACACAAAAGAAGGGGTGGGAGACTTAAATGTGCAGTCCCCCCATGATGCGGTTGGAAGGAGAGGGCAGCTGGAATGGAGCAGAGGAAGAAGAGCAGAAGCAAAAGCTTAACATCATCTGGCGAAGGAGTTGGAGGGCAGGAGGAGGGAGTGGTCTGCCTCATGGACACAGAGATCATCTGGGCACATTCCTTTCCAACCCCTCTTGCCCAACCAATCCCTAGAGCAGACGGGATGGCGCAGGGGTGGAGAGCAAGGTGAAGCTGGAGTGGTCAACAGCAGGAGTCAAGAACAAAATATTTCCCAGCCGGAATGGTGTGGGCACTGACCAACCATAATAGACGTCAACCACCATACATACCAGCACAGATGTGCTAGTGCAAACCAGCTGGTCACCAGCGCTGATTTACATTGGAGGCTGGCATTGGCTTTGAATGCCAACATGATACCCCAGGACCTTAGTACTCTTCCTCCAGTGCAATTAATCTAGAAGAATCCAGCAGTCTTAGAAATTTCTGCTCGGTCTCAAGTAGACAATGCCTACTTCATCACAGCTATTGGGAGCAGGGGGGAGGTTTCCCTGCCTGGATACTGCTTGAGAAGGTACTCGAAGTGTTGGGGGTGTACCTGTCCATACCTGCAATAGCACTGCCTTAAGGAACTGGGAGCAAACCAGACGAGGGGCCACCTGATAACAAGGAGGAAGCATGTTGGGGACCCGTCTTTGTTAGTGTTTGAGAATCCATCAAAGGTTTTTAATTAAAGTTAAGAGGATCTTTAAGGAGCCCGTGGCTTTCCAGTCTGTGTGACGGTAAGATTAGCTCTGGCTGATTGATGGGTGGTGGGTGGTAGATCTGGGGCCTCATTCAGAAGACTGTCTTTGAAAACCCAACACGTTGACTTTTAAGGACACTTGGTTTCAATGAGGATTGCGAGCCCCCAGTGGGCTTAATCCTTGCTATTTACTTTGCTGTGAAAACCCAAAGTCATCAATTCCAAATCTTCTTGTTTTTGTCCTAGGATTCGGGTCTCCGTACCCGCAGCCCAGGAATCCTTGTGTTACCACCCCTCGGGCCGTCTCTTATTTATTGTTTAAGAAAATGGCCAACGGTAATGACCATGGAAGGGCTGACATTTTTCTAAGATTTGCTAACATTTCTGACATAGTCTTACCCTGTCCTTACTTCCTGGCTCCAGAAAGGGGCCGAATTCCTATCGTTCTATCAGATTGGCCTGGTAGCAGTACCCAATTTAAGAGATAACTCAATTTTAGAAAACTCGGTGTAGAGAAATTAAGAAATTGGAATTCGGGACATGGAATCTTGGAGGGTTGAGAGAGGACAGTTCATCACATTCTAAAAAGATCCTCTGCTTCAGTAGAACTTCTGCCTGGTTTGGCAGGCCTACTCTGCTGCACGAGGATTCTGGTCAACCAAAGCATGGACTTTGCACCTGTGGCGTGTTGAGCACTGGACGAGGAGTTAGGAACAGCAAGATGACAACAATACAGTGCGCAATGAGCTATGATAGGAACAAGGCCACAAAAGAGCAGAGAACAGGACACATATCCATCTACTGCTTTGGAGTGCCTGATTCCCTAATTGTCCCCTTCATTCTACAAGCCCTGTGTTCCTTTAGTGCAGACCCTACTACTGCTGTTTTGCATGAGAATGGTTGGGTAGAGACATCTCAAGAACAGTGGTCAACACGTTTCTCTCTGGTCTCCTAGTCCTTAGCTCAGTGACCGACACACAGTAGGCACTCAATGGATATCTGGCAAAATGATAAATCAATACATGAGTGAGGTGAGTAAAGCAGACAAAGAGAACGGAGTCTGAAACCTCTGTCGGTTGGGTCTTGGAGGAGACGATCACACCGTGAGCCACTTGGAAAACAGAATTCAATTTCTTAAAAATTCAAATTACATGGAAAATTTTCAGGCATGGAGTGTTCCACAGTTGGAAATGCTGGTGTTAGGTGAAGGGGCAATGGTGAGGAGTCGTTTCATTGTGGCCGGGGGACAGGAAAGTAGGTTGAAGGGCCACTCGTAAAATGATTGAGGGGTTTGTGGATTCCACCAGAGGTTTGTTGGAAGAACTCTGGATTTCTTTGCTCCACCCCCCCACCCCCCCTGCCGGAGGATGCAGGCTAACTGGGACAGAGCTCAGTAGCAATTGAAGGTGGCATCTGAAACCCCATTTGGGTTTTGTTTTGACTCTGAGGTTTGAAAATCTTTAGCATGTGCTCATTGGTTTCTAGTGCAACCTCCCAAATCCAATGCTGTTCCACAGAGCATTTAGGCTGGATGCATCCTGAGTGGGGTGGCCAACCATCTCGGTTTGTCCAGGACTGACCTGGTTTTAGCTGTGGAAGTCCTATGTCTTGTGGAGGCCCTCAGTCCTGGGCAAACAGAGATGGTCACTTGAGTCTTTAGAGACCATTAGTGGACCTAGAACAGACCCATATTTAGCCCCTGGTGTGTCTACTTCTAGGCACGTGACCTTGGGTGATGTGCTTTGCCCTTCTAAACTTCAGTTTCTTTGTCTCTGAACCAGGGAGACTCACAGTCTTCTGAGGTAAATGTGTAGATTCAATGAACTAATATATGTATGGCACTTGGCCCAGCGTGTGGCCCCCAGAAGTAGTCAATAAATTCTACTTGCTATTGTTGGTGTGATATTCCAAATGCCTCACCTTCAAGATGAAGTCCAGAAGGAAAACCAACAGATTGAGGTCTCCCAGCAGGGCATGGTGGAAAAGCCAGGACTCAAAGCAATACCCCTACTCCCAGCCCAGTGCTCTTCCTTAAACCCAACCAATAGAAGCATGGGCTCCCCTTGAGGGGCTCCCAGGTCTGCGGGCTCCTCTGGAGCACACATCTGTCCCACACTTAGTGCAAAAGCCATTGCAACAGTTGGAGATCTAGGGTCACAGGCAACAGCAAAAGATGCCGGGTCACCCCGAAGCAAAGTTCATGGAAGCACGTGGGGGCCCCCAGGACCACACGGAAAGGCAAGGAGCCAGCTTGGAACAGCGGAGTCAGAGGGGTCAGATCAGCATTTGCATCAAGGTGTTGCACCGAGAAGGAGCACATCCCAGATGGTCTTCCATCTTTGAGCCCAGCACCTGGGGGAGAGAGCCCAGCTGGCCTGGCTGGCAGCGGTGGGCAGGGAGAGGAAGGAAGGGACCGAAGAGCTTCTGAAAGTCATCTGCTTCTGCCTGGGGAGGGCAAGAAGCAGGACCCACTATGCTACTAAGGTCTCATTCCAAGTGGGTGCCCCAAAAGGAAGTCAGGGTCCCATGAGGAAGAGGAAATAGGTGTGAGGAGGTGGCCCCAAACTATAACTATCCACTCTAGCCACGAGCTCAGGGAAGGTTGCTCTGCTGCTTAGTCTAGAACCACTTTGTGATGCGCCCACCTCTCCTCTCTGTCTCTCCCTTCCTTCTTCCCATTGGAATCTGGCCCGCCTCAGCCCCGTTTCCAGAAGGGACCCTGCCCAAGGGATGGAAGGTGTTCACGCTGAATAATGCCATGCCCCACCTCCCCTCTCCAATGGGACCCTTGCCCACCCAGGGCCCCCTTCCATTCTCTGCCTGCCCCACTTCACTTCCTCAAGTCAAGACCCCTTGTGAAGGAAGTCCTTTTGGAGCTGGATGAAAATCACAGCCGGCTGGCTACAACCTTTGAGTCCACATGAAACCCAAGTGAGAAGTTCTCCCTGGAACACAGTTGCTGCAATCTTGGTAAAACCGCTGTAATGAAACAGTAGTAAACATCCCAGAAACTCTCCGTGTGAACCGGGACCAGAAGCCTATTTTCTCCCAAATGGGTCCATTTTTCACTTTCTCCTCTTCCAGAATGGTCCGAGTAATGACTTGCTGAAAACCTGGACCATACCATGCTGTTTTGAAGCCCAGCCTGTCTTCAAGGGTTTTTTTTGGTTTTTTTTTTTTACCTCTGATTTAACTTGCTGGGCGCCTCTGGAGTCTGGTATTAATAATAAATATTATTGCCGTGCATCCTTATTTTTCCCTTAATTTAATTAGAGAAAATGTAATAGCCCTTATGAAAACAATATATGAGTTTTCAAACCTAATTAACATGATACAAAGTGCGCAGGTCACTAAAATTGCTGTTTTCTCTGGAAAATGTCCATGCAAACAGATAAAAACAAAACTGCATTTAATTCCATAGCCTGGGCTAACAGGCAAATCAGAGATGACGGGCTCCCGCCCTAGGGCTCTGTCTGCCTGGTAATGAATACTTTCCTTTTGTCACGATTCAAGGGAGAGCAAGAGCGATATGCGAACCCTATCAAATGTTCTGAGGGGGAGTCAAGTTTGCCGTGACCAGGTTTCAGCCTTGGACTGTTCACGATCCTTAGGCCGAAAAGCAGCCCAGATGGAAGGGAGCCCGCTTTCCTGCGTGGCCTTTGTGTTCTGCGTGCAGCACCCCTCCTTCTAAGAGGAAGGCCCCAGGTGCCGGGCATCCCTCCTGTTCCGGGGGGTCTCCCTGGGCTGTGGGGTCTGGCTGATCACCAGATGGAACCGGCAGAGCCCCCAGCTTGGAGCCTGATTCTTTGGGATTTTCTCCAAGGCTGAACCCATAAGTACCTGGTCTGGGCTCTGTCAGGAACCACCCCCCCAAGGTGTACTCTTGACTGACTTCTCAGGACGTGCCTCTTCTTCTTCCCTTTAAGCAGCAAGTGCCAGGAGCACCTCCACTTTCCTCTCCTGGGTTCGAATCCAGACTCCCCCACATGGAGAGTGGTCAGTGTCCCACCTATGAGAGGTCCGTGAGGCTGGTCCGTAAAATGGAGGTGGTGGGTATCTCCCGCCTAGTGTTAGGGGAGGCTTAATGTGCCTACTGAGGGCTCACCACATAGTAGGTGCTTTAAAGAAACTTCTGTTTCTTTTCCCTACAGCTGACAACTTCTGCTCACTTTTCCAAAGTCTGAACGTGGAGTGAACAAGCGCCCACCCCCCCCGCCCCAATCCCATAAACAGCAGCTCACAGGCCCTTCTGCTTGCCAAAGCTTTGGGGTTCATGTGTCTGGAAATAGCTAGATCTTTGCATCCAGGCGGTGACAGGTGAGGGAGCTGGAGGTCCAGAGGGAGAGTAGGGACATGGGAAGTAAGGTCTGGGCCCAGCTACAGAGGTTTCAGGATGCAGAGAAGAACCAGAATCCCTAGCACACACGGTGTCCTGGGTTCTGGTCGGTTCTCCTTAGGGAACTGGAGCAGGGACATGGAACATCAGACCAACACAGAAGGCCAGTGGACCCCACCTCCAAGGATCATGTGGCTCTGCAGGTTGGGGCAATGGGCCAAGATACAAGGCTCACAAGCGGCCAACGTGAGAGTCTGTTCCAAGCCGGCTGGTTCCAAACATGATGCTCCTTCCCTCTTCAGACAAATGACAGTAGTTTCATTATAAGACACCAAATCGGGAAAGAGCTTTGTTTATACCCGATTGTGATTATGTTGTCATGATAGTTATTATTACATAATATTATTCTTAATTAAAGCATGCTTCCTAAATGCATGTGTTACAAATGCTTTAATGCACAATGCACACACCCGGTGTTGCTAATGGCCTCTCGTTCTAATTTTCGCTAATCCACATGGGCACATGGTCTCTGTTGGCAAGTCTGAAGCTTCCTTTAACTGAATACGTGTGAGTAAGCATGTGTGGCTGTGTGCGGTCCAGAGAAAAGAACAGCCATGCACTAAAGAAAAAAGAACACCCACTTGTGACATTTTTTAAATTTTATTTTAAGATTTATTTATGTTGGCGGGGAGAAGCAGAGGGAGACAGAGAGAGAGACTTAGAATTTTTTTTTATTATTCATTTGAGACAGAAAGATACAGAGAGAGAGAGAACAGGAGCAGTGGGGAGGGGCAGAGGAAGAGGGAGAAGCAGACTCCCTGCTGAGCAGGGAGCCCAATGTGGGGCTTGATCCTAGGACCTGGCGATCATGACCCAAGCCGAAGGCAGATGCTTAACGACTGAGCCGCCCAGGCGCCCCAAGGGAGAGAGAGTCTTAAGTGGACTCTGCACTGAGCATGGAGCCTGACACAGGGCTCGATCTCATGACCCCCGGTTCACAACTTGAGCCAAAACCAAGAGTTGGACACTTAACCAACTGCATCCCCCAGATGCCCCCCATGTGTGAATTTTCATACACACAGAGAATTAATACACATTTGCCTCTTTTCTCTCTAACACCTTCTGAAGTGACAGTCAAGGAATAATGAAGGTATGGACCCACAAAAAATAAGAGAATTGAGGGGGGAGAGGTAGGCCCCAGAATACAAGAATTGACCAAAATTATTGGATAGATGCCAGTAATCAATTTAGCAGAGCAGTGCCTGTGGGAAGGAAGGGGTGGGGGATTCCAAAATCAAGCAGATTCAGGAACCAGGTCTCTAAAGACTCAGGAGTTGGAGGCTACATCAAAGAGTTAGGATCAAGCTGTGTCTTAAAATAAGATTGGTGCAGAAACCATGTGAAGAGCAGTTACCCAGCTTTCCTTCCCCACCATGACCTGCCATGGGGCACCTACCCCACATGCTAGCAGAAGCTCAAGGCTAATCTCTGAAGAAACTAACTAGGGAGGGTCAGAACCCAAGGACGCCAGACACAGCTGAGGGTAGGGTGGGCGCCATATTGAAAATAGGGGATTGGGTAAGAGTTGGCATTCTAAATGGTGAGACCCCTGTTGCCTCTCTATCTAGGCACCCAGGATGCAGGCAGCATCTTCCACAAGCATGAGCCAGGAGCAGACTTTTCTGGGTAAACTGACTAGTGTGAGAAAAAAAAATTACTATAGCTACTCAGACTTGAGGTCCCTCAATGAAACAGCCATAATTCTGTAGAGAGGCCCACCTGTCCACAAGGCCCTGCATCCAAGGCTCCTAATCTGGTTTTTAGTGCTTTGTTCTAAAACACGAACAGACAGACAAGAAATCACCGGACCTTTGAGGAGAGCACTAAAACCAGCAAACAGAACAAAGGAACACGTAGAGAATAGAGACTTCAAAAACACTAATACCCTCAGAGAGATAAGAGAAAATATCGAATCCAAGAACAGGATGTCATTTATAGAGCTCTTAGAAACTAAAACCCACTTCAAATGAAAATCGAGTAAAGGTTTGGAAGATATAATTAAGGTAACCTTTTTAGAAAGTATGACAGAAAGACAAAGGAGCAGGAAAACAGAAAATGAGAGATGAGAGGCTTATGCAGGAGGTCCAATATCAAATTATTAGAATTTCCAGAGAATGAGAAAATTGAGAAAAGAGAAAGAAGAAGAAATCAAGGAATGCAATTAAGATAGGCAGAATACAATCAAATGTGTTTCCGGATTGAAATATCCCACCAAAGACCTAGCTCAAGGTTGGAACAAAAGGTGTTCACCAAGGCACATCATCAAGAAATTTTAGAAAACCAGGGGTAAAGGGATCTTAAGTGCTTCTGGGAGATGGGAAGGGTGGGTCATATGCAAAGAATCATCAATCACAGCAGCACTGAATTTCTCAGTACTTGAAAGGTAAAAGATGATGGAACGATGCCTTCGACACTCCAAGGGAAATGATTTCCAATCAAAAATTATATTCCCAGACAAAGTATCAGTTGGGTGTGAAGGTAGAATAAAGACCATTGTAGATATGGAAAGTCTCAAAAACTTTACTTCCATTAACCATGTCTAAGGAAGCTACTAGAGGATGTGCCCCAACAATGTAAGGAAGTAAATCATCAAATAGGAAGACATGTTTCCGAATCTGCTCAGGCTGCCATAACCAGATACCATAGACGGGGTGGCTTAAAGAACATTTTCTCACAGTTCTGGAGCCAACAGATTGGGTTTCTGGTGAGAGTGCTCATCCTGGCTCGTGGCTGCCTTCTAGCTGTGTCCTCACATAGCCTTTCCTCCATGCGTGCACACGGAGAAAGAGAGAGCTCCCTCCTCCTCTTCTTATAGGGCCACTAATCAATTAATATAAGGAAGGATTAGTATAATTCAAGCACTAATTAATATCACTCAATCACAGTACACTGTATGGCTTAGCAGTGAACGATATCTATGTGGCCCTAACATTATGAAAATTAGGGATATTAAGAATACACGAGTGCTGAGTTTTGAAAACTTGTGATGTAACTATACTGAACCGAAGTGCATTATGCTTTTTGCCAATGAAAGTATTTCAAAACTGTCAGATTTTCAAGTTTGCTCTCTGTGGAGCGTCACTCCTTTTACTCCAAGGCAGGGCGTCCCCCTCCTCTGAGCTCCCGCCACCCCGCACTCCCATCTCTCATGCTTCTGAACATATGGCATGGCTGTTTCCCACAGCAACCTCCCCATAGCCGCCCTTTCGGGGAGCACATTCAGTGAGGGAGACAAAGAGTAAACACAGTAAATGAAAACATCATAGCCAGTCAGAAGTGATGAGGGCTGTGAGGATGGGAGCCAGTAGGACGGGATAAGGGAGGTGGGGAGGGCTGAAGATGGACCACTCTGCAAAAGTAAATAGGAAACTGGGAGCCATTGAAGGTTTTTGAGCGGAGGAAGGACCTGATCTGATTCGAGACTACAGAGGGACCAATTAGGGGCTGTTGCAGCAACCCAGAAAAGAGACCATGGGGACTGGCCAAGGTGGCACCAGTGAAGGTGGAAAGAAAGGGTTGGGATTGGGGTCTATTTTGAAAGAAGGAATGAATAAAACCAACCCATATGAGATTCGATGTGATGGCAGATTTTCCTGGGAAATCTGAAGAGAGAGAAGGAAACTCGGTTTAGGATTTTGGTTTGGAGATAGATGTGGTACGCCTTGACACCCAGTTTCTGTTTCCCAAAAGCTCTGAATGTTCAGGTCCCTCCAATCCACTCAGTCTGGTCCAACATCTTCTTGAGGAGCCGGAACCTGGGGAGGGGAGAGACACCGAGAGGAGCCCAGAGTCCGTAACTCCGTCCCTCTGCTACTGCCTCCCGCCCACATCTCCCAAGGGGCTTCTGGCAGCTCTGAAGCCAAGGTCCTTCCAGGCCCCTCCAGAGCTCCAGTCAGGGAAAGAGGCCTGGGCGGCAGGACCTTGGTCCCGGTGGGAGTGTGGCATCGGGAGGTGGGAAAACACACAGAAAAGCAAATGAAGGAAGGAGGAGAGCTGCTGTTTCCAGAAAGATCCAAGCTGTGCTGAGCTCAGCCCCAGAGAGCAGGCACCTGGCCTCTACCATCTTGAATTTGAGCGATCATCCCATTTTCAAGATCAAGAACTCTAGGCTGATGGAGAGGAAGCCACTTGCCTGAAGTTATCCACAAAGAGAAAGGACTGGAGCTGGACTAACCATCCCCTTCCCACCCCTCCCCCCAGCTGCTGATTGCAAAGCCCCTGTGCTGTCCAGAGGGCTTAGGGGTTCAACCCCAACCCGCCCCAGAGGTGGCCGAACTGTCAGGAATCTGACCTAAAACATAACCTTGGCCTGTGTGGTTTCCAGAAAACCAAGCGGGAGGCAAGGATTGCCATGTGGCTCCTGAGAGCCACCTGTCACTCAGGCCTGCTGATGCCTCATCTTGTCCCAACAAGGCTTCAAACCCCGGTGGTCCCGGGAGGCAAGGCAAACTTTCAGAGCCCTCCAGAGGGAGGGGCTCATCCTGCTGTCTCTGCTTTTGGACACCCTTTGCTTTTGGACACCCCCACATCTCGCCAGCCCCCTCCCCTGCAGTGGCCCGTGGGCAGGGCACATTTCTGCAAACACCGCATACAGCTTCTGCTCATGTAGGCAGCAGCTGGGACTCGCTGGTTCCTCTCTATAGGAACTGAAAAGGAGCAAGAATCCCTCATGTCCTGCTTCCCCCGGTGGCCTTGAATGGATAATGGAGGGGAAACAGCATATCCACGTCGAATTTCTCTTTTCAAGATAAAACACAGAAGCTTGGGAGGCGGAGGGGCCAGCATTCGAGGCACAGCTCCTCCGCTTTCCTACGTGGGACCTGCAGCAATTCGCTTAAGCTCTTGGAGGTTCAGGCTCCTCACTTCTAGAAAGGGGAGCCCCTTTGGGGGCTGTCCTAAGGATATGCGACAGTGTGTGTGAAATCACCAGCACCATGCCCGGCACATGGATGGTCATCGTTACGACTGGGTATCAGAATTTTACCATGGAGAGGCTAAGAGTCTTCTAATTTTTTGCCACCGAAGACCAACATTTTCTGCATGTTTTGCAATGGGAAAAAAAAAAAAAATCTATCTTATTCAACACGTGTTTTGTTGTATTTAATCTCCTCTGTCATCCTATGAATGAGGCATCATTATTTTTGCTTGAAAAAAGAGGAGACCAGCACAGAGGGGCTGATGGTCACACAGGTAGAGCACAGGCCTGGAATCTTCAGGCTCCAAGCACAGGGCCGCCTCCGGTAATAACCGCCTGTGTTTGCCAAGTGAAGATTCTGTGCACATCCGGTGGTAAGGACGAGCAGGAGGAGGTGGGGAGGGGACAGGCAGGCAATCCCAGCTCTAGTTCACGGGGCAGCTAGCAGGCACTCAGCCCACCGTGCATTTCCTCCCTCCAGGGCTCCCAGCCACCCCATTCAGCAGGTAGCACGGACAGGAGCAGGCTTGGGACCGCTGTGCCCATACTCACATCCCAGCTCTCCTGCTCTCCAGCTGCATGACCCACCGTGATGTGTTTCTCGCCTCTCTGGGCGTCAGTTTCCCAACCTGGAAAATGGGCTGATAATTGTACCTGCCCCCTAGTGTCGGGATAAAGATGCACAGAAAGTGCTAGAACGGTGCCTGTCATGTCGTGAGTGCTCAGTACACTTAAACTAGTATTGTCTCCATCTGACAGATGATCTTCCCGAGGTCACCCAGCTCATCAGCCGTTAACTTGCCAAATAAATAAATAAGAAACCTCACAAGCCATGACTGAGCCGATGTTGTAGACCAGCTGGTGTGGTAGGCAGGGCATACCCTGGTATGGGCTGTGTGCCCCCCAAATTCCTATGCTGAAGTCCTAAAGCCCCATGGGACTGTATCTGTAGGGTCATAAGAACAGGGCCCTATTCTGATTATGACTGGTGGCCTTATTAGAAGAGAAAAAGAGATCTCTCTCTCTCTCTCTCTCTCTCCCTCCTCCCCCAGCCCAGGGCACACAAAGAGGAGGTCACATGTGGACCCAGAGAGAGCCAGTGACTATCTACAAACCAGAATGCAAGCTCTCACCAGAAACTGGATTTGCTGGCAGCTTGATCTCGAACTTCCAGCCTCCAGAGCTGTGAGGAGACACATTTCTGCTGTTTCAACCGCCTGGTCTGTGGGATTTTGTTAAGGCAGCCTGAGCCGACCAAGACACCAACGTAATCAGGTTCTGCTAGCAAAGCAGAGATTGGATGGGCAACAATGGTGCCTCGCACTCAAAACCATGCAGTTAACCCATCAGCACTGAAAAAGATGATGTCTGTCTCTCAGGGCTGGGGAGGAAATCTGCTCAAGACAAAAAATGTTGACCAAAAAGGCAAGTTGTTAAACGTTTCACGAAGGATAACCAATTCAAGAAAAACAAACACACGCACGAATACAGAACAATGCTCAATATTCCTATGGGATCTTACTTAAGTATGAAATATATTCAGACAGATCAGGAAAATTAGACTCATCAAATTCCCTTCCTTTTTTTCCTCCAAAGAGGAAGAGAACGGGATGGGGAGGATCCGAAGGACTCTGCTTTATCTGCAATTTGTAAACTTTTTATACTGAAAGTATATTCATGTGTTGTGTTTCTTGAGGACTCAAAAGTCATCAGATTTACAAAGAGAAAAAAGGAGAAGAAGGAACGCCCGCCCCGAGGCGATCTATGGCTCTATCACACACATAAAAGCCACAGGCATAATCCTCTAATGCCTCTTCACCCCACACCCCATTACATCGCTCCTAAATGAAAGACTTTTTGAAAAGAGGAAGACTGTAAAGAGGATGGGAAGGTGGTGAAATCTGTTCAGGGAAGAGAGCCGAGGACGGCTCCAGCAAACAAGAGTGAGAGATAAGGAGTACAGGAAATGTGATCAAAGGATAGAACGGAATAGGCATCAATATTTGACGCACGTGCTCTCCCCGAGTTTTCCCGGCAACCCTGCTGGGGCTCAGCCCAGCTTGCAGAGATGCAGTCCCTCCAGCCCCACAGCAGGCCTCCCGCACCGGCCCCCAGACAGCTCTTTCCAAAGAGCAGATCTGACATAACTCAGCCCTTCCTACAAGATGCAGCCCGTAGCGGGGTGTGCCTCCTCCTGAGTCACCCCACACTCCCTGCCCTGGGGTGCATGCACTGCAGGAGCCTGTGGTAGCCCTTGGCCCCCATGCATGGCTTCACTACCCTCCTCCAGGGGTCACTGAGTGCCTTCAGGGTCCCTGGAAGGCCAACCCCCCCACCCCACCTCCCTGCTGGCCTAATACCAGAGACACCTGGGGCAGGGCCAGCATCATGGACCCAAGGGCATCATCTCCTGAGGGGAATATTTGACAGGCACAGAGCTTCTTGGGATCTGTGGGTCACTGTCCAAAGGCTGGGGCACCAAAAAGATTATCTCCTCAAAGGGTGTTTAAAACAAAGGCTTTTTTTAAAAAAATTCCTTTTTATGTTTTTATTTTTAAAGAATATGTTATTTATTTATTTGACACAGACAGAGAGCACAAGTAGGGGGAGCGGCAGGCAGAGGGAGAAGCCAGCTCCTTGCTGAGCGTGGAGCCCAATGTGGGGCTCGATCCCAGGACCCTGGGATCATGACCTGAGCCGAAGGCAGACACTTAACCGACTGAGCCATCCAGGCACCCTCCAAATTCCTCTTTAAAGGAATTGGGAAAACCCAGACCACGTCATTCATAGCCTCCTTCACACAAGAAGGGGCTGAGAATTGTTTTTGTTGATTGACAGAGGAGAATGATATAAGAAAGAGCAAAGAGATATTTCATTGATGTTGCTGTTTATTTCACATAAATTAGCTTTTTTATGTTGAAAATAATGGATGCATGTGGTAGAAGAAAGGTAAGCCATACTAAAGGATAGTCACTAGAACGGTCTCCTTTCCACCCCAGAAGTAAATGCTACTACCAGACTCTACTAGTGTCTCCTTGCACACACACACACACACACACACACTTGCACACACATCTGCCTTTCCACACATCTGGAAGTAGACTATACATACCACTTAGCATTTTGTTCTTTTTTCAATTGACAATATATAAAGAAACTATGGATGAAGAAGTCTCCCATCCCTAAGTCTTCCCAAGACCTAGACAGACTTCCGTCCAAGATGCACAATCCACATTGCTTGAAATGTGGCATAAAACCATTTGAAGAAGGGCTGTGTATCTGTCCACACAAGCAACTGGGGAGGTGGTGGAAGCATGTGCAGAGGGACCTTGGTGAACAGTTATAACCACTGGCGGGTATAAGTGGTGTTACAAAGGTAGACATAGAATGCGTGGAGGAAGGACAAATCGGTCCTAAACAAAAGCATCAGGAAGGCTGGGCCATGGTGTGTCACCCTCTCAGGCTAGAGGACACTGACGGGAGGTCCACTAATGCCCCTCGCACTGGCATGGAATCCCACCTTCATGACATGACACACTGAGCTGTCACAGAAGGCAGCCCAAAATTGCTCACATTTTAGCAACACGTCACATGTAATACTGCAGTGCAGTCTGGGGCGGCCTCTCGTAACCAGACACATTAATATTTCTGTAGAAAATATTTGAAGTAATTTTTTTATGATTAAAGCTTTTTGAATTTCAGAAATATGTACAAGAGATTGTGGACCTTAATAAACACAGACCTCAAAGAGGAAAACGTTAGACCCAATAAAAATGGAGTGGGATTCAAGAAGCAATGGCAGAGAATGAAATCAGCAAATATGTTGTTAAAATGATAGAAACATTGCATAACATGAAAAAGAAATCATAGTTTCAGGGAATTTTAAACACAAGAAGAAACTAAAATACTGGACCAAAAAAAAAAAAAAAGATGAAAATGGAGTGGTGGAAGATCAGAGGTAAAACATTCTAAAATCATTGTATTGTCCTGGAGGATGAGAGAGGTATTTTTTAATTTAAAAGTTCAGCCCTCCGGTTGAAACATGTAAGGTCAGACACTAAAATTACAAAAGGAATAACTTCCAAATAATTAAAAGGGGCAAAGAAACTAATGAAGCCTTGATCAAATGTTGCCAAGCAGGGAAAGAGACAAGGGCGAAGCAGAGGGAACCACAGTAAGCGGAAGTCAGCTCCCATACATGCAGCAAATGTAAATGCACCAAACTCATCTATTAAAAGACTGGGATTTCCCAGAGTGAATTAGTTAAGATGGAATTCTATGATGTTTAAGAGAGATGCTGAAATACGAGGCCTCAGAAATACCAAAAGTAAAGATATAGAGAAAGGTACACAAGGCAAAGAAATCTTTTGGATCTATGGGAACATATCCCGTAGAGCCGTCTTGAAGATGTTATTTGACTGTGTCTCCGTTGATACAAAAACCCCAACGACCTGTATGAAAAATCTACACTTATAAAGTAGATGAACGCCAATATATTATTCCCAGCCTTCACACTGCAAGGGAAATTGTCTGCTGATGTACCTGCATTGGCCTCTAGGCTCTAAGCTCCTGGGAGGAAACAGGTTGTATCTTTTAGTAGTTGCTCAATTCCCAGCTCTCAGTCCAGGCCTGACTTAGAGGCTTCTTAATAAATGTTTATTGAATAAACCAGTGGTTCTTGAGCCTGGCTGCACATCAGAATCTTCTGGGAGTTTTTAAAAATACTGAGGCCTGGGCCCCACCCCAGACCAATTAAAAAGAACTCTCTAGGGGTGGGGCCTCAATATGGTATATTTTTTAAAAGCTCCCCAGGTGATTCTGATGTTTGGCCAGGGCTGAGAACTGCTGGAATAAATAAATGGCTGAAAGACCAAATGAATGAGTGTCTCTTTGATTTACAAAAGAATTCATTGCAGGATTCCTTTTAAAAGCATGTTCCCATGGTACATTTCCAGTGTAACTCGATTTTAAGAAATTTGATTTACACCCAATATTGCCGGGACAATCTATTTTGTAAAGCAAGGAACATCTGTATTATCTATCAATTTTTTTTATGGATTTGGGACTATTCTGTTTCTCCATTTAGAAGTGAACTGGAGACTTGAACCAAAACTGTATCATTTCCTGTACTCTGAAAAATGCTTTCTCCCACTCTGGCATTTAGAGACCATTTCCCGGCAATATTAAGCATGTGATTACTTAACGAGACATTTAAGGTGGTTTTGAGAAGTATAAAAACATCACTGTCTAGGCTTCCTGCTCCTGACGTTACAGGAGCGGGAGATGAAGAACTGAAGGCACGTTAGGGTCCTCCCATGTGTCAATGCTGCGGCAGGCCCTGGGAGCAGAATGGGGAGTGAAAGCCACAGACCCTCTGAAACCTGTAGAAGAACCTAGAAGAATCCTTCCGTCCTGCCCCTTCCTAGCTTTTGGTGTCGCTGGAAATGTTTGTGGTGTTGCTTGGCTTGCAGATGTTCAACTCCAACCCTCCCTCTTCCCATGGTCTTCCCCCAGTGCCCCTCTCTGTGTCCAACTTTCCCCCTTTTTATAAGGACACAGTCACATTGAATTACGGCCCACCCTAAGGATCCCATTGTAACTTCATTTCCTCTGTAAAGACCCTATCGCCATTAGAATAGCCAAGACATGGAAACAACCTAAGGGTCCATCAATGGATTAATGGATAAAGATGTGGTCTCTAAATATATACGATGGAATATTTATTCAGCCATAAAAAAGAAGGAAATCCTGCCATTTAAAACAACATAGATGGAACCTAAAGGCATTATACTAAGTAAAATACGTCAGAGTAAAAGTAGTCAGGCAAATATTGTATGATCTCACTTATATGTGGAATCAGAAAACAAACAAACACACACACACACACACACAAATCCACCAAACTTATAAAGAGAACAGATTTGTGGTTATCAGAGGCAGGGATGGGAGGTGGGAGAATTGGGTGAAAGTGATCAAAAAGTATAAACCTCCAGTTTATAAGATAAAGAGGTTCTGGGGATGTGATGTGCAGCATGCTGACTGTGGTTAATGCCACTGTACCGCATATTTGCAATTTGCAAAGAGAGTAGATATTTAAAGTTCTCTCATCACAAGAAAAAATGTAAAACTCTATGTGGAGATGGATGGTAACTAAACTTACTGTAGGGATCATTTCACATTAAACACGTAAATCATCACGTTGTACATCTAAAACTAATACAATGCTCTATATCAAGTATTTTTTTTTTTAAAGCTTTGACTCTGATGGTTTCTTTTTTAAGATTTTATTTATTTATTTGTCAGAGAGAGAGAGAGAGTACAAGCAGGGGGAACGGCAGACAGAGGGAGAAGCAGGCTCCCCGCTGAGCAGGGAGCCCAACTCAGGGCTCGATCCCAGGACCCCGGGATCATGATCTGAGCTGAAAGCAGATGCTCAACTGACTGAGCCACCCAGGTGCCCCTCTATGTCAATTATATCTTGATAACCACCTCCCCATCTCCAAATAAGGTCACATTCTGAGGTTCTGGGGGTCAGGACTCTAATAGATCTTTTATGGGGGACACAGCTCAACCACAACAGCTGTAAAGCCTGAAAGATGCCCTTTCTTATTCTCATTTCTTTCCTGTTCCCTATGTTTTCTCTCCTGCTTCTAAGCACTTAGAATATCCCCCTTTTCCCCCAAGTCCTGAGTCTTTTGCATCATCTCTCCTCCTCTTTTCCTGCCTGCCTGATCCCCACTGGCCACCCTGGAGAGTTTGAGCAATCCACTCTGGGTTTCACCTGGAGTTACTGCCCGGCTGGCCCTCTGCCCACCGTTCCACCCCCTTGTCCCTACAGCCCAGTGGTCAGAACACACCTGTCAGCGCTTTTCCCTGCTGTCCTCAGGGCAGCCCCCTGGCTATCTGCTCCAGGTACAGTCCTCTTATGCGGAGCGTTGCTGCCCCCACCTCTGGGACCTCCAAATCCTCAATTTCCCCCACTGTCAATAATAGCATCTTAGAGGTAACCCCAGAGCGTCCCTACGACCTCGTCTTCTTCCTTTCTCTGAGATAATCTGGGCAAAGTCTGGTCTTAACTTGTCCGGTCATCCTTCAGCAGGATCTCGGCTCGCCCTTCATCTGTCTCCTGGAACATTCTCGAGTGTCTGCAACCAAGGCTGTATTTCTTCGCTGTTTCCCTTTTCCTTCTCCTCTCTTATCTCGGCTTGCTCCCTGCCCTCTTCCTTTGTCCCTCTGTCTGTTATTTATATGAAGTCCCTTCCCTGTTCTTCATCCCATGGAGATCCCCTGCTGAGGCTCAGAAGGGCAGTGCTCCCTCTGGAATTTGGCTAGTCCCACCCAGTCTTTGGTCTGTTGCTTCCAGCCAGCTCCGGAGAGGACATTGCCTGGGCTGTGGCCCCCAGAGCCCCCCGGGGGTGAATCCCGCATGGTCAGTTCGGCAGAGCCAAATTTAGTGATGAAGAGCTTAGCTGTGCATCAGACAGGCCAGGATTTGGAACCTCTCTGTCATTTCCGTGTGTGACACTGGGCAAATTCCTTAACCTACTTGTGTTGACTTCCTAATGTGTGCAAAGGGGGCAGAGTAGCATCCAACTCGTGGGGGTGAGAGATTAATTAGGTCCCAGCAGGGAAACAGGTAGCAATTTTGGAATAAGATAATTCTAGGATTATTCAAGAAGAGTTTACTTACAAAGGACCTATTTACAAAGTGGTGGGTTGCAGCCAGCTATAACTACCCCAAGCCCTAAGCAATAGGGGCAGTGGGGTGGGGGCGGGGGGGGGCACTTACTGGGATCCAGGAGAGAGACCTATAGGGTCAGACACCTTGAGAGAGGAGTAACTGGGGTCTAGGGCCACACTCAGCTCTGCAGGGCAGGAGCTGGGGAATAGAGGCCCTGGTCTCTCCCTCCTCCCGCCCTCCTGCCTCCCACTGATGCCTCCCATTGGTTGGGCCCCACAGAAAGCCCCAGGCCAGGGGGGCTCTGCCCACATGGTACATGGAGGTCAGCCTCCCCAGCAGACGGTGCTGCGGGGGAAGGGTAAAGAGGGCATCTAGAGGAGGATTTGGGTTAATCAGCATCATTTTGTAAATCAAATGAGATAAGGTCTGTAAGACCCAACACCTGGTACACACCAAGAGTTCAATACATGTGTTGGCAAATTTTCCTCTCCCCCTCTCACTGTCATTATTATTTAGAGAAAGCAAAGCACAGTCTTTCCTGATTTTTCTCTCACTAATTCTAAATCTCCAGGAAGAGAAACTACCAGAAACAACTTCCTCTTTGAGTCTTGAGGAGTGCCTGCCCACGCTAGTCCTCTTCAGTGAGCCTCCCGATGGTTCCACCCCAGCCTAAGCTGATTGGATCAAGGGTGAGCACTTCATCTCGTGGGCAAAGCTGATTGCACCAGGGGTGGGCGCCTCACTCTCATGGGCAAAGCTGATTGGGCTAGGGGGGAGGGGGGTCCTGGACAAAGCTGATTGGGCCAGAGGAGGGCGCCTCACCTTCATGGGCAGAGTACCAATGTTTCCACCCCAGCCCCAGCTGATGGGACCAGGGGTGGGCACCTATGAAGCCGCTGGCTAGGATAGGCCAACCTCATCTGCTCTCCCAGAGGGTTTGCAGGTGAGCTGTATAAAGGAGTCCTTGGTGAGTATGTCCTGGGGCAGGAGGAGCAGAGCAGGCGGGGGGCTGAGGCACCACGAAGGTGGTGGAATAGGGAAGGGCCCGCAGACGTCCAACCCTGACAAGCTGGAGATGCGCTTGGGACCCAGAGCCACTGCCTATCCCGAATACTGCCCTGCTCCCGCTCCCCCTGAGGCCGGTGGGGCAGCGCTGAGCTTTCCCTGCCCTCTCACTTCCTGCCTCCTTACAGTAATCCCCCTCTTAGCCGGGCTTGTCCCTCTCTGCTGCGACAAGAATTTCCAAACTCTTCTCACACGTTGTCAAAATCGGCCTGCATGGCAGGCGAGCGGCGGCCACAGCCCATTTGCAGCTCCTGAGAAGAGCGCTGAAGGTTGATGATCAATATGCCCCCCACTCTGGCTCGTCAAAGCAGGAGGGGAGAGAGATGAGGCCCTCTAAATATTCAAGGACCTCTCTTGATTATGCAGTTACTTCGTTTGTTATTTTTATAATCAAAAGGACCCACTAATATGTTCAAGGAATTTATTCAAAATAAATATTGGACAGCTATTTAAGCTAGACTGAGCGGTGGGGGGAGTAATAGAGCATAGCAACCAGCTTTCTCCTTTCCTGCCCCAACACACTCCTTCACCCTCACCAGACAATTTTGCATACCTTTTTATAATTAATTGCTATTGTTTTCATCTCCAGAGCCAAAATATTTTACTCTCTGACACATCTGTTGGTCATTTGATGTATGTTTTCTCCTTTGTCTTTCTGATGGTGAGCCAGTAACATGGAGTCTGGCCTGCTCTCTTTTTTTTTTTTTTTTTCAGATGAGAACACCAAGGCCCCACAGGACCAGAAGGTGCATTGCCCAAGATCTCAGGAGGTTAGAGGCACAGAAGAGAACAGAACCAGGGTCCAGAACTCCCCATCTGCTGCTCCTGCCAGTACCTCACACCATCCTCTTTACCTGCAGGTACCTCATGGAACTGGAGCTTTGGGAGCCTGCTCAGGCTTCCAGAACTGCTGCAAGGTCACCACCTCCTGGCAGCCCTCCTGGATGGCCCTGGCAACATGTGACCTCCGGATCCGGTCTGCGCTGTGCTTTCTCCACAGAGCCACATGTCTTTGTACCTTTTACCTCCTGTTGGGCTCCAAGCCCTCTTGAGGTCAAGATCCTGGGTCGATCACCTTCGTGTTTCCTGTAGTGCCCGACTCAGAGCCGATATGCATTTATTGGTTGAATGAGTGCATCAGTGACTGAAAGAAGGAAAAGAACAATATTCTATTGGAAAGTGGGCAGGCCCTTTATAACTGGTAGCCAGTGATGGTCTGAGAGATGAGAGAGAGTAGAGGTGAAGAGCCAGAGTGTCAGGGACCTGGCTCCTAACTCCCACTCTGCCACTCACAAGCAGTGTGACCTTAGGCAATTTCTTTAATCTCCTATGCCTCGGTTTACCTGTCTGCAAATGAGGATAACGTGAACCTCTCGCTCCATTGCATTGTTGTAAGAATTAAATGAGAGAAGAAAGTAAAGCATTAGCACAATTCCTGGCACATAGTTAGTGCTCAATGAACACTTGCTATTAAACAGACATAATTTTGCAAATTGGAAATCATGCCCACCAGAAGTTTTATGTTTCTTCTCTGTGAAAACAAGGACCCATCTTCTATATTTTCTCTTTGTAGTGTGAAACTTGGGCATTGATTAATTTTAATCCCTCTTTTCTCAATCCTTCTTAAAGTATTACCCACCTTCTGGCTCAAATTCAAATTTTTTTTTTTTTTCTTTTTACCTCCAACAAAATAAGTGGGACAAACACATTGGGTCTCAGCTTTATCCTGTGGCCTCTGCACTGTGGTTATGGCCAAGACTAAGGTGAATGTGGTGCTTACCTTAGGCACAAAATTTAAGAGGGGGATCTGAAAAGCTCAATAATCAAGAGAAATATTTTTTTATTGTGTTAAACATACGCAACATAAACCTTACCAATTTCACCACTTTAAAGTGTACAACTCGGTGACCTTAAGTACGTTCACAATGTCATATAGACATCATTACCACCTATTTCCACTAAACAATAAACCCCCGAGATATATTTTAATGCAATAGTTTTAAAATCAAAATTAATGCAGAAAAAGCCATGATGAAGAAAATATCAAAATTTTAAATAAAGGCAGGATTAGTATACTGAAGTGGATTAGACATTCTTTAAAGTTGTCACTTGGTAGAGAGAAATCCCCAAGCATGGCAATTCTCTCCATTGCAAATGAGATTAGCAAAGAAGTAGATTTTTGAAAATGTTATTGATAAGTTTGCTTCCATCAAAGGCAGGAGAGTAAAATCGTAGTAAATTCTGTTTGGGATATTAAAAAAATAAAATATTCAAATTTAAAATAATCTTGTGAGTTTTAGTACATCTACTTTTCAGTTTTTCAATATTTTCAACTACTTTTAATGTTCTGGGAAAAAAATTAACAATTGAAAAATATGTCAAAAGGTGTATATTGGGGCACACATTTTTCCTTCTGCCTTGGGCTCCAATAATGGTTCCACACAAGCTATATTACTAATCCTGTAAATATAAAATTTTGATATTTTGCTCATCGTGGAATTTTAGCATTAATTTTGATTTGAAAAGTCTGTATTAAAGTATTATTTATGTTGATTATTGAATTTTTGGTTGTCGCTTAATTTTTGTTCTTGAGGGAGGGCCTTACTTTCCTCTCCCTAATCTGGCCCTGCCTCAGGAGCTTCCAAGAAACTTGCACATGACCTCCCTCCTAAGAAGAGTGAATGTCCACTTGGGGAGACAGGCTTTACACATTCACCCCTCCAGAAGTATGTGGAAGGAGAAGTTGGAAGGTCTGGTCACTGTGTTCCTCTTCTCACCTACAAGCAGCTTTAGAACTGGACCCAGTACAAAATGGAAATGCAGGGCTCTTGTTCACAAATGAAGAATTTCAAGATGGCAGCCAGCAGGGCATTACACCAAGCGCAGGGCCCTTCTGAGCCTGGGGCTCCTGGAGCTGGCTCTGATCTCAGCATTGGCAAAGGCGGTCCTGGGTGGCCCCCTCAGACCTCCTCTTGTCTTGCAGCTGCGTTTGCCTTTCTTCCCCATCAGCCTCACCATGTCTACAGCTCGGCACCGCAGATACGGTGCCTTCTGACCAGACCTCCCCCCACCCCTGGAAGACATCCAGCGCAAATCTCTTCTGCACGAAGCAGGATGCTGAGCAGAGAGGAGGTGTCTGTGCTTTCCCCTCCAGATAAATAGCATCTCGAAAGTGGGACAATTGCTTGTATGGTCATTCGTTCATTCACTCATTCATTCATTCATTCATTCATTCATTCATTCATTCACTCATTCGCTGAGCACGTACTGAGTCCCTGTGTGCCAGGCACTGGACTGGGCATTCTAGATCCAGACAAGAACAGCACCAAAGCCCTGTCCCCGAGGACTCATGATTACAGTAAAGTGACTTCACGGGCCTGGAAGCAGAGAGCAGGAGGGAACAAGGCTGTTTGCAGGGAGGGGTAACTCCTCCCTCCTCTTTATTCTAGCTGTGTGACCTCGGCGGCCGGCAGGGGAAGGAGGCCAGGGGTTCTCTTCTCTCTAACCAGGAAGAGCCCTGTCTCCAGAGCAGATGCGCAGCAACTCCACCGGCCAGCCCTGAGATCTGGCACAACCAGTCGGGTCACCTTTGGGGACCCACGCAGTTTCTTCCCGTGTAAGGGGAAAGCCATCTTCCCTCCCACCCCCCAGGCTCCTATGAAGCAAACCAGCTAAGTGCTTGGAAAGTCCATATGCATGTGAGGCAGTGGTCTTCTGAGGTGATCGTACCATATATATGGGCCCCCGAGCTATTTCAATCAGCTGCCTGGCTGTTAAATAGTCATTCAGCAAACATTTGCTGAGCACCACTGCGTACCAAGCCCTGTGACATCTGTGGCCTCTTAAAACTTCTTCAGCATTTTCCTACATCTTTTTTTGTTGTTGTTTTTAGTCTTCCAGGGGAAGTAGATAGTTGTTATTAATTCCATTTTCACAAATGGGGAAACTGAGCCTCAGTTACATTGAACCCAAAGTCCCCTGTGTAATGGGGGGCACTCTGAGATTTGGGTACATCTCTGACTCTGTGCCCAGTTTGGTTTTACACTGAGGCCCTTGCAGGACCTAGCAGCCGCCCCCCACCCCCGCCAATCTGGCCCTGGGAGAGGATTCTGGAGGGGGTTTCCAGCAGCCCCCTCCCGCCTGCTGCTGGGCCCCGCCCCCTCCCCACTCAGCCCCAGGCTCTGCAGTCACCTCTGACCTCATGCCCTGCCCTCGCTCTAGCTCCACAGCAGTGGTGTCTGGCAGGAGGAGCCTTGAAGCAGGGAGGCCCAGTCTCTGGTCCCAGCTGCACTTGGCAGGACCTTGACCTTGACCTCCCCATGCTCCTCTGCACAATGGGAAACAGGTCCCAGGGCACAGGGCTCAGGGGAACATGTGAAAGGGCAGGCCTGGAGGTTTCATTCAGTGGCCACATTGCCGGGTCTCGGGGCTCCTTCCACGCCGGTCCCTCTGGAGCAGGCCACAGTTTCCACCTGCAAGCTTGCTGAGAGGTATCACCACTGCAGTCTCCGCCAGACTCACGCCCAGCAGTCCGGCCCCGATCTACAAGCCCTTCTGAGCTCTTGATGTGTCCCCAGCACTGTGCCAGGCACAGTAGAGGACCCAAGGGAAGGCCTGCTCCCTGCTCTTGAGAGCTTGCAGCCTGCTAGGGAAGGCAGCACCAAGCAGGTACTCTTAGGGAACAAACTCTACCCCTTTGTGTCAGCCCCGTGAACTTCAGACAGACTTGATCCCACCCTCCTGGGGGAGGCATGCCGGTTGGGCACTGTGCATTCCAGGAAGCCTTCCTGGAGGAGAGGGTTATTGAGAGGGGATGGGATTCTTCTGTTTTCCTCCTGGAGACACTGATGCATCAAGGAGGAACATTCTCTATATAGGGTCTCCTGGCACTGTTCCATTCTTCTCTCCCCCTCCGGGTGTAGTCCCTATAGGCAAGCCCCCATTGGTTTTCTCACCAGTACAAAGGGGTAATGTTATGACTAACCTCATAACCTCACGGGATCGTGCCAAGGCAATAACGAAATAATGAAATGAAATTGCTTTGTAAACTATCAAGTGCCAGTTGTTACTATCGTCACCCCAAGGTCTGGCTTCACTTCCTCGAACAACTCTCCGGACTGGGCACCCACCCAGGCGTGGCTTCTGGGGATCCAGGTCTGAGCCCAGGTCCCTGGTCTCCCCACTGTGCTCCTTCTATTCTCACGGTCCTGAGTTCTGTCCACTCTATGTGCCATCCTTCTCGACTCTTCCAACAGGACTTCTATGAAGACTCTTGAGAAATAGTTCATTTCCTCAGGGTTATTTTTTTTGTATGGTAAAATACACATAACATAACATTTACCATTGTAACCATTTTTAAGTGTACATCTTAGGGGCATGAAGCACACTCACACTGTTATGCCTACACCACCCATCCATCTCTAGAACTCTTTTCAACTTGTAAAACTAAAACTCCGTCCCCACTAAACACGAGCTCCCCGTTTCCCTCCCCCAGTCCCTGGCACCCCCTGTCCTGCTGTCTTTATGAATTTGACTCCTCTAGAGACCTCAAATCAGTGGAATCATGCAGTTGTCTTTTTGTAACTAGCTAATTTCACTTAGCATACATGTCCTCAAGGTTCCTAAATGTTATAGCACACTGCAGATCTTTCTTCCTTCTTACAGCTGAACAATGTTCTGTTGTACCCGCATAATACCACATTCTGTTTATCCGTTCATCCCACTGATGGACATTTGGGTTGTTTCCACCCTTTAGCTGTTGTGAATAATGCTGCTCTGAACATGGGTGCATAGGAGTATCTGCTCAAGTCTCTGCCTCCCATTCTTTTGGACATGTGTGTATACCCAGAGATAGAATTGCCGGATCCTAGGGTAACTCTACATTTAATTGTTTTAGGGACCATCCGGCTGTTTTCTGCAGTGGCTACACCTCTCTACATTCTTCAAGGTTACATCTGACCAGCTTCTTTCAGCCTGTGCCCCGAGCGCCTGTTCTGGGGCCAGCGTGACTATGTTAGAATCGGAGATAGAAGGTAACACTTGAAAATATGAGAATCCTGGTTGAGGTACAACTTGGGGTCTTTCGGAAAACAGAGGAGAAGCCATCAAGAGGTGTTCAAGAAAATAAGTCTGAGCACAGCACAGCACCAACATGCAGAACTCGCTGCATTACTGAGCCTCTGAGTGTACTTGTGATCATGGATAATTTTATGACTTCTTACCAGATGCCTGGTAAACCCCTTAATATAAAAAGCAATGATTTTTCTTTTGCCAAAGGACTTGGGAAATACCTCTTCTGAAACTGCGGATACCAGGGATACCAAGCAGAGAGCAAAAACACCCATGCAAACCTGTCTAGCTTTTCCAATAAAGAACATTATAGGAACAGAGGATTTTTTTACATGCTCATAAAGTGATTATACTTGTTCTGAGAATTTCCTGGTTCGAGCATGACTGTTACAGACCTATTTCATAAGTTGATTTATTTGTTTAACGGTATCTGCGGGGACCTGTGTTTTAATTCCAGTTGGCTTGGGGTTTTTTTTTTTTTTTCCCCTATTTTCCTTTCCCTCCTGTATCACATCTGAAAAATCTCTTTCCGGCACAGCACATTTGAAAGTGGCTAGAATTGTCAGGGACTCTCAGTGTTCCAAAGTTCTGTTGGTGTTCTCAGCTGCTAACATTCCGGTTTGAGACTTCCCTTGCCTTGAATATTCATTGGTCATTTCTGTTGTTGCATTTACCAAAATAAAAATCTACTTCAGCTTTTTCCTCTTCGGGAAAGGGCTGGTGAGCAGTTTTCTGACAGTTGTATATTAAATGCAGGTGACTTCATGAATGCACTTTCTGTCTGGCTCAGTACATTAACCATAACCCACAGTTTCTTCCAAAGGAACTGGAATGAATTAAATTGTTTAATAAAACCTTACTTACCTGGATAAACTCATTTCTATTTTGCATTTAGATTCCCTAATGCATCTTTCCAGATTGTTATTCGTAAAATAAAAAGCTAGACGTGTTTACTTAGAAAGCCAAACATCAGACCCTAATCCTGGTTCCTATCCAAATTCTTTGCAACATCTTTTTTTTTTTTTACATTTCCTACCGTGTTATGAACCATTGCGTATTTCATTTAGCATGACTTGATAACTCCCACCCCAGATCCAAATGAAGAGCTGGGCACTGAATTCACATCTCTGCATACATTTTTTTCTATCACACCCCTGAAACCTGTACTATTTGGGACGGGAAGGAAGCCGAAACTGCAATTTAGAAATCGATTTTCAAGCTGGGCCTCTGCAAGAAGGCCTCGCCTGGCTTCTGGTGGAAACTCTCCAGGATGTCAAGGGTCTTTGTAGAAGCTGCCTATAGGAATGTTGCTGCACCCCCTGCGAAATCATTCTAGAAGACTGGATCTTTCAGAAGAGCCAACATGGTAAAGCCAGCTTTAGAGTTTCGTTCTTGGAGAAAGCTGGACCTGAAGAATCAGTCATCTTTCCTCTTCTCCTTGCCAAAAGCAGTTTCTGACGCATAGTGTGCCTTAAGCGAGGGCTTGCTGACTTGATTAACTGAACAAATGAATAATGAGGATGACTTACTTCACCTTATTTCCCTGTTTGCCTTTTTCCAGTAAACCCGGTGCCAAATTTTATGCTCAAATACAGTGAACTACATTAGCCTGGATATTTGATCTAATTGCTTTTCCTCTTTCTTTTTAAACATTTAAGAGTTTTATTTAAACAGTTTTATCATATACCTGTCTTCATATAAAGTACTAAAGATAATGTCTTTCCGTTTCCGCCAACATCCACTGAGCACGTACTTTTTCAGATGTCACCTCTCATCTGCTGGCCAGCCCCCACGTGCCAGGAATCAGTGTTCTATTTAATAGATGAGGACACCTAAATATTTTTGTCCTTGATTTCTGGGGGGTGGGGGAAGTAGTAGCTGACATTTTTATAGTGCTTCCTATGTGTCATGTGCTATGCCAATCATTCGACATAGTCCTCAAAAAAAACCCATTTCACCAGGTAGCTATTCTGGTGGTCCCCATTTTGTGGATTAAGAAACCGAGACTTGGCAGTTAGGTAATTCACTGCAGGGCATGCAGCTGGGAAGTGGCAGGGGCAGGATTTGAACCCAGATTCCTGCCTCCCAGGCCAGCGCACCCAGTATTCATAGGTGCGATGCAAGAATATCCATGTAGCAATGTTTTCATTCAGTTGCAAATGATATGTTTTCCCTTAATGCAGCCATGCAGCTGCTTAGGTACCACTAACGGGGCTTGGGATGGGCCAGGTGGGTATTCCTGCAGAGATGAAGGGCCGCTAGACCAGGAGTCACTGGAAGGAGGAAGAGGGTCTCAGGTGGCATGAACTCTCCTTCGCTGTGTGTTGCAGGGACCACTCAGGGGAGAGGCAGGGTGCTGGCTAGGCCTGAGGGAGCCCTGGCAGCAAGGCGCCTGGCCCCAACCTGGCACTGCCCGCACCTCGCAGCTCTGACCTCAGGCAAACACCTTCTCCTTTTTGAGAAGCATCTCCCTCCGCGAAACAAAGGCATCAGACTCTGCGTTGTTGTTGTTGTCCTCCGCCGCTGGTAGCTCAGTGAACTCTCTGGTCCGTCCGCCTGGCCATTTGCAGGAGAGCCAGCTCTGAACGCCCTCCTGCCTGCGAGCCTGCCACAGAGGAGTCCTTCCCGTCAAAGCGCCTGAGAAACTCGACAGGAACGGCAGAGATGAGGTGCCTGAGGTTTATCAAGTTTTCAAGATTACACCTCCATAAAGCTCTTTACAAGGCCGCTCAGCGCCAGGCCGCCGAGCCTCCCCGCGTATGGCCGCCACCTCTGGTGGGCGCCAGCACCAGCGAGGTTCCGGAGCCCCGGCAGCCCCGACACCCACCCACCCACCCACCCATCAGACCCACCGTGTCCATGTCGGGAGGAGGGGCCGAAGGCTCGGTGCTGCTTCCCTTATAATCAAATTTTCACTGCGCTCTCTGACAGGTTTTTAAGTCACTTAAGGGATCTATTTATATGTGAAAGCATCAGCATCGTGCAGTAAATCCAACCACAAGCCAGTCCCGTGTTTTATTAAGTTTAAGTTCAGTGAGAGTGCAAAGCAAACGAGGGTCCCGTGTCTCTCCGTTACATCTGATTTGCGGTTCCCATAAAAAGGCCCACATGCCGCTGTCTCAGATGTGTTTTGGATTGAAAATAGGATTAATGTGCTAAAGTGTGATTAGAATGGTTAAACGCGATTAATTGGAACAGACTGCTGCTGCCAGGGGAGCTCCTCCGAGGCTGGCCCCGCTCCAGGTTACCAAGTGAACAAAGCCGGCCAACTGTCCCACTCGCTTGGCGGCCCGCCTCCCGCGCTCGGCCCGCGCATTTTCCCCTCGCCAGCCTGTCTCAGGCCAGATTAAATGCAGCTGAGAATGCGGGGCTCGCGCGGCCGCAGCCGTCCTCCGGGAATAGGCAGGAACCGCGGCCCGGCCCGGCCGCATCGGTGCCGGCCGAGGGCCGCCCTGCACCGGGGGCAGCGGGCCAGGTGGCTGCGCCGGGGGCGGGAGTAATTTGGGGTGGTTTTTTTTAATGATCTATTAAACCCCTGAACTTTAATCAAGCTGCTACCACTCTGACGGCTCTGATTTACTCCCGGAGCCCAGGCCCCCAGCCTGAAGCCCTAGGCGGCCTGCTGGGTCTGGGCCCACGGCTCCGGGTACCCACGGACCTGCCCCCCACCGCGCCCCGCCTCCCAGGGGTTTCGTCCTTGGCCACCAGGCTGGACAGAACCTTCCTCCCGCCTCTGGCCCAAACACAGATGGAGACTTGAAAGCTGAGGTAGCCAAGCTTCCTGCTATCCCACCCCCCCCACCCCCCCTTGGATGGGCTCTCTTGGCTGTGGCTGGTTTCCCCACATTCAAGTCAAGGGGTCTCCCCAAATGCAGTCTTCCAGGCGATGGCTGCCCCCAGGTCAACGGACTGGGGGAGGAAGAGGTGACTTTCTTCTAAATTCTACTCAGGATAAAAATTTTATAAAGGAGGCATTTCTCTTTCCAGGTAGCTTGAAAAAAAAATTCTTCTTTTTCTTTCTTTTTTTTTTTTTTTAATAGTGAGGAGGAAAACTTATTATAGGCCCTAAAATTTAAAAGCATATTGCCCCTTTAAAAGGGTCATCTGGCTATTAAAGGAAATATGTCCTGGAAGGGACCAATTCCCCCCAGGTCTGCTGAAACAGGGTACCAGGCAATGGCTGAGTGTGTTAGGGAACTTTACAGTGGTAACTTATATTTTAATTTGTCTCCTGGGTTGGCTAAGTAAGGGTGTGTGTGTGTGTGTTTGTGTATGAGAGAGAGAGAAAATGTGTCTGTGAATGAGTGTCCATGTGTGGCTGTATGTGTGACTGAGTGTGAGCGTGTGTGTGACTGTGTGTGTGAGTGTCTGTTTTGGTGATATGTGTATCTGGATGGTACGTGTAAATGTGTGTGTGTGTGTGTATCCTTGTATATCCCTGTGTGTCTCTGTGGAGTGTGTTGGGGGTGTGTCTGTTGATGAGAGGAGACTAGAAGTAAGGAGCAGGCCTTCTAGAAAGGCCAGCACTTCCAGATGTCAACCCGGACCTGCTCACCTAGTCCTACGTAGGGTAGGCTGAAAACCTGGTGAGGTGTGAGGGATGGGGCCATAGGATTTCCCATCTAAACCGGAACACCCGAGAGTCAAAGAAGGTGACCCAGCATGACCAGAAGCATAAAGGGGAATGAGCAGTCATCCCAGTTTGGGGACCCAGCATGAAGGTTAAGGCTCCTGCAGCTCATCTAGACCACACAGTGAGTCAGCAGGGTGGGACCTGGGTGGAAGTCCTAACTGGCACTTTTCTGAGGGTGGTATTTCGAGGGGTCCCATGTGGCATGTGTCCTTTTCCATTCCTGCTTCCATTTTGTTCTCCTTCTAGAACACTCTGCCCTCTGATGCCTCCCTTCCTCCCACCCTTGTGGCCTTTGCCCATCTGCCGGCACAGCACCCTCTTCAAAGCCCGGTCCCTCAGTCACATTGTGGACACTTCTCTGCCTGCATTTCCAGGGTACCCACCTGCAAATCATGCCAGGTTTGTCATGCTTCTCCATCAGCCCCACCTGTCACTTTTCCATCAGCCTGTTACAGGTGAGGCAAAGGGGTAAGAACATTTATGATCCTCCATTTTCTCATCTGTAAAATGGGGGCAGTAGTCCCTCAAATTTGAGACCTGTGCTTCTCATAGAAATTTGGGTGCATCTTCATTCAATGTGCACATTGAATGAGGGCATCTTTCTTTCCCTGAAATTTAATGTTATTAAAGCAGTGCTGTGTCTTCCAGCTAATGGCGCTTGAACCTAAGAAAATTCAGAAATATTTCTCACATGTTGACTAGAAGTTTCTTCCCCTACGCTCCCCCCCCAAACCCCCACAGCCCGAAGAGCATCCAGGACCATCTGGCCAGACCCTCCCTCAGGGGAACGAGCAGGGCTCAGCTCTGCATCCACTTGTTTGTTATCCTGAAAAAAAGAAAAAAAAAATGCATCCTGGAGGTGTGAGGTCTGGAAGGGCCTGAGCCACCTGGCAGAGGGCACCAGGAAAATCAAGTGTTTACGGGGTTTACAGACAGGAATGTTTCCTCGGCCCTGCGGGCCCCACAGCAGACTCCCTGGAGCAGCGTCAGGCTGTTTGAAGGGAGAAGAATGTCCGGGCTGGGATTTCTGCTCAGCCCACTGCTGGGCCTTCCACTGAGCAGGGATTCCTTCCACTGAGCGGGGATTGGGGTGACCCTGGGGCTTTCCTGCCACCCCTCCCCCCAGGGGAAGAAGGGCTCCTCTCTACAGCTCAGGGATGGGGAGGGACTGAGGGAACAGGGCCTGGTGTGAGGCCCCTCCCGGTTTTAAGTGCTTTCCTCTGCACCCAGCAGCTCACTTTTCACCTCAGTGGAGTCTCTGTTTACCTTCCCTTTAAGGTGCAGAATTAATGGCCCCATCCGGCTCAACAAGCTCTGAAGAGACACCACATCTTGCCATCTCCTCTAGCCCTGTCCAACTGTAAAGAGGGTCGTGGTTTGAGTACCCCCAAATCCAAGCCCTGAAAAAGAGCTCGGGACCCAAGCTGGTGAATGATCTAGAAGGTGGTCCCAGAAGGCAGGAGCAAGGGGAGGTGAGGAAGGAAGGAGAGCCTAAGAGGTGCCATATGGCTCTGGTAAGTGCTGTGGCCAAGTCGGACTCAGTGCTGCCGGGGACCACTGAGGAACTTGTGGAACGTACCACAGAATTGTCCCCCAGAGGGAACATGTGCCCAGCGACTTCATCCCCTTTGCGTGAGGGTCCTTCAAGGTGTTAACCGTCTGTGTTTTAAAGCCACCTCTGCTTGCAGACAGAGCACGCTCCCTCAGCTTTCTGGAAAGTTCTGTGGCGGAAAACTGAGAGACAGACGCACTTGTGTGGGAAGACTCACAAGGGCAGGATCTATTTACCACAGCTGCAGTTGGGTCGGGGGGCTGAGGTGAGACCGTGCAGGGCACCCCCAGCATCTACCCCAGGTGGGGCATGATTTACCACCCTGCTCAGGGCCCACCACGGGCTTCCCATTCTGGACCGTCACATGACTCATGTGATCCCTTCATCTCTTAAAAACTATTAAAATTATTTTTAAAATAATTATTTTAAAATGATTATTAAAATTATTTTTTACAACTGCATTGGTGTAAAGGTAAACCAGATCAGATTCATTATTATATGTGCATTACTATATTTGTATTTTTCTTTTAATTTGTATTTTTCTTTTGATTAAGAAAATTACAATTAAAACATTTTCATGGGCCTCTCAAAGTGTGGTAGGTCCTGGGCATGGAGCCTACTTTGCCTGGTCCCACTGCTTGTAGAAAAAGCCCCCTCCTGTCCCACGTCCCACCAGGTTCTTGGCCCTCTGTCCCCCTACTCCCCCAGGCCTGGCCTCCTTCTGTATGGGGGAAGTCTTTTAGGACTTTGGAAGAGAGCTGTCTCAGGTCTTAGCTTAAATGTCACCTCCTCTCAGAGTCCTTCCTTGATATTCTCTCTCACACCATCCTCTTGTCCTTCCAGCACTCATCACCCTGACAACAATATGTGAATGAATTTGCTTGCTGTTGTGGGTCCATCATCCTGTCAGGACAATAAGCTCCATGAGAGTAAGGACGGGATCTGTGTGATCCGTTTCTCCATCACCAGGGCTCAACCAGGCTACTGGGGTGAGCTTCCCAGAACTCCTTCCGGAAGGCAGGGCTGGGAGGCCCAGGAGCCCTCCGCTGTCCACCGTGTTCTGAAATTGCTTCTCCTAGGAGAACTCCCTTGCCCCGCTCTCCGCACCTTCTAGAACATTCTGCATCCAATGACTGAACAACCTAGGGGATAAAGACTCGGCCCTCACTTGGGACAGCCTTTGATGGGTCATTCCAGCTGCAGAATTCCCTCTGAGGAGGGCCATGGCCTCTACTGGGACTGCATTACACCCCCCGCCCCACCCCCCAGTCCGACCTGCCCTCAGGTGCTGCCCCCGGGACATCTCCACCCAACTTCCTGCATGCAGTCTCCCCTCGAAACCCACCAGCAGCCCGCAGTGGTACCCCTCTGAGATGGGACTATAAGAGAAATAGGAATTTATTAAGAGCCTCCTGACATTTCTTATTTATATCCTTTGAAGAGATTTATTTTATTTTATTTTTTAAAGATTTTATTTATTTATTTGAGAGTGAGTGAGCATGAGCAGAGGGAGGGGCAAAAGGAGAGGAAGAAGCAGACTCCCTGCTGAGCAGGGAGCCCGATGCGGGGCTCCATCCCAGGACCCTGGGATCATGACCTGAGCCAAAGGCAGACGCTTAACTGACTGAGTCACACAGGCGCCCCAGCTGAAGAGATTTTTAAACTGTCGTCCTCAAAGCCCCGTCAGGGACTAGGGTGGGGAACGGCCAGGGAGGGGGTTTATTCTGAATACCTAAGGCAGGGCCTCTGCCCTTCACTTCTACCCAGGTAGCTCTGCTTTATTTCCCTATATAATTCAATTCTGTTTGAAGAAAAAGTTGTATCATGAAAAAGAAAGTTTAAAAACCATTGATTCGTGTTACGGTGCTGCTAATGAGGGTGGGGATAGCAAGCAGCCATCGGGTGTCCTCCCGGCACACACGCCTCATTCTAGAATTCAGGACACTGAGGCATAAAGACCATAGGTAGATGCCCAAGGTCACAGCCAGGAGCTGTGTCAACCAGGATCTCCACTGGCGTTTTGTAGCATTCAATCCCAGGAGCTGAGAGAGGCAAGATGTAGCCAGACACACCTCTCTTGTCCATTTAGAGGAAAGCACCCAGCTTTTTTTTGAAATTCAAAAGCCCAGCAGACTTCCTTCTCTGCTCTAGTGTCTTCCCACCTTCCTTCTCTGGGGCATGGATGCTGGGAGGGGGTAGCGGGCAGGCAGAGGGAGCAGGGAAAAGGGTAGTTGAATTTTTGAACAGATTATCCCAACAACAATGTGGTACTTCAACCCTGTATTTCACAGGTGGCCAAACGGAGGAGGTGATGGGCCCACGGGCCTGCAAAACTCAGTATTTTCCAGCTTCCCAGCCAGGCCAGGGTTCTGTCCACTCTGCCAGGCTGCTTCCCTTACTTTCAGAACCCTCCTGATGAAGATAAGGCTCGGTCCCTGGCACCCCGCCCACGAAAGGCCAAATCCAGTCTAGGGGAAAAGTCTGACCTCAGTGCACTGCCTGGGGTCGTCGGGGGGGGGGGGGGGGGGCCCTGGGATCCCAGGAGGCAGGGCATGGTGACGGCTGCCAAACTCCATCTCCTCCAGAGTTTCATAATGTGGTTTCTTTAGTATTAAACTAAGGTCCTGGGACCTCATCAAGAAAAGAGGGCAAAGTTTCTCAGGCTCCCTGAGGAGAGATGCTTTGGCTGAGCTTGGCCTCCATTTTCCCCAGGGATTCAGGCACAACGAAGACCACGTTTGGGATTCTGCCAGGCGGCCTCAACCCAGCTCCACGAAGCCCCAGCTGCACTGGACCCTCTCGGGGTCCCTGGGGTTCGCGGTCCTGCTTCAGCCTGGAGCTCCTCCGAGCTGAGTGGACTTGCCAGGGGGCGGGCCTTGGGGTCCCCAGACAGCAGCTTCACCCTCAGCCTCCTTCCCTGTGTGCGTATGTGGAGCAAAGAAGAGCGTCCCTTATCCAGAAAGTTTAGACGGTCACTGGGTTAGAAAAAAATAAGGAGTCTACTTCAGGACTCCTGCAGGACTGCAGGACATGTCAGCTTTGCTTACATGTCTCCTGTCCTGCATTCCCCACGCAAGCCGGCTCTGACATTCTTGAACAATGATACGGAGACAGTTGATTCACTGAATTCCTCTTTGGACAGACCGTATTTGTGGGGGACGGTCCCGTGAACGAGGCAGGATTAGTGGGACATTAGCTAGCTTTCTGGTCAACTTCTTTGTCTCGTGCTGGAGTATATGTGACTTTAGACAAACAGAAATAAGCCTGAGGTTTGAGTAGAATGTGCTACCCACTCTTGGGCAGATGCATGATTGCTGTTGAACTTGGCCCATTTCTATATGTCATGTCATGTACGTTTTATTTTTAGGTATTTTTTAGGTACGTATGGTTTATGTGTATCGTATGTTTCAATTTCAGATAGAGACAAGTCCCCGCCTTTCATTATTCTTCTTCAGAATTTTCTTGGATCTTGTTGCTTCTTTATTTTTCCATGTGAACCTTTGATCTGGCTTATCTAGTTGAGGGGGGCGGGGGGGATCTTTGGTGTTTTTTATTGGGAATGCCTCAAATTCATAGATTAACTTGGAAAAAACAAAGCCCAACTTTAGGATGCCAGGTCTTCTTATCCAAGGCATAGGATGCCTTTGAGTGTGATAAAATGATAATGTCTTCTTTGGGATCCCCCGGTAGGACCTGAAGGTTTTCTTTTCTTTTTTTTGAACAGAGATCTTGCCCATTCCATGTTTATTCACCTCATTCATTCCTGCCGCATTCTGGGAGACTATAAGGAGTCTGCGTGTTCAAGGCTGTCAAGTCCTAGGGGAAGGGGAGCAGTGCGTTCCTGCAAGTGACAGAGAGAGGCCCGTTGTCCCGTTCCCATGGCCCCTTTGTGTCTGGCACCTTGCGTCTCCTTCCCAGCTACACATGATGCCCATACCCAGACCTGGTTCCCAGATGCCCAGATGGTCCAGGCAGCCTTCCCTCTCTAGGGTCGGAAGGCCTTCCTGGGCGTCGCCAGACAGAAGGATCTGCCTCTGATCCTCTAGGACCCACAGCCCAGGGAGGCTCCTTCCAGTTTGGGGAAGCCCCCTCTCCCTCTTGCTTCCCTCTTGCACTGTCTCTGGGGATTGCTTTTTGGAAAACAAGAACCTGGAGATCTTGCAGGCCAGGCAGGGTTTCTGCCTAGCCATAGAAACTGCTACTTGCTTGAAGAAGTGGAGGGAAGGGCAGGGGGATACAGGCAAATAAAACGTAAATGAGCCTTTTGAAACAAACCTCCCGCATTTCCCCCACTGTCTCTCCTGCAAGGGAATCCCACCTGACCCTCGGTGTCTTCTCCCCCTTCCTCCTTCAAGTACTGCTCCAGGTCAAGCCTAGGCATGTCCTGCATAAATCAAGAGGCCAGGCCTGAGCATTGGTCCCCCAAGGGCATCCACAGGCTCTCCAAGGTCAAGGTCCGGAGAGCCTTGGGAAGTCACAGTAAAGGAAGCAGAGCAGTGCTAGCCGCTGGAGACAATTCAGTGTGCACCGTGAGGAGCCAGGCTCCGAGATGAGCCCTCAAGGCCATCATGATGAACAACTCCAGGGGGCGCTGTTGTCGCAGAGCACACGGTAAATGGAGCCTCCTGGGGGTGTGCCACACCCCAGTCCCTAATGATTTAATAAATAAAACAAGGAAATCAAGGTTCACTCGGACAACTTCTGAGCCTCATAATCTCTAATATTTGCATTATTCATTGTCATTTACAAGGAAGCGTCCCTTCGGCTTTCTCTTTAATTCTCAGAATGGCCTTGTGGTGTAGACAGAAAAGAGATGAATCTTCCTGCCTTGTAGAGAAGGACACGGAAGCTCAGAGATACAAGCAACTGTACCAGGGTCACACAGCATGTCAGAACCTACCAAGTTCAGCAAGCCGATCAGCTTAAATTTGTGCTCCTTTTATGTAATGACCAGTTCCCATCTCTGTCTCCCCCGGCAAGGAGCTCCTGGAGGGCATGGCTGTGTCCTCCTCTACCCGGTCTCCCCTGCCCCTGACAGTGCTGGCCAATGTTTGTTAAGCTCGGGAGACTCCATGCGGATGAAGTTCCCGATCGGCACGGCGTACCCTTGGTGCTCCGTGAACATTTACTGAATGAATGAATGGATGAACGATGACAGTTATACCCAATGCTAATGAACCCTTTGCAGCTGATAAAGCACATTCTCGTGTGTTCCAGTGATTGTCATGTAACAAGCCATCCCCAAACTTAATGGCTTGAAAGAGCAATGGACTATCTTCCCTCTGACTTCTGTGCGTTGACGGGGCGCTGCCACGTGGTCCTTGTTCTGGGGTCTCTCGTGCAGTCAGATGTCGGCCTGACTGAGCTGGACATTCCTGGTGAGTCACTCACCTGGCTGGCAGGTGATGCTGGGGCTGGGGCCTGAGCTCTAACATGTGGCCACGCCATGTGGGCTTTAATAGCATGATGGCTGGATGCCAGAAAGAAGCATCCCCAGAGCAAGCATTCCAGGGGACCCAGGCAGAAGCTGCGCCTTACAAAAGGGAAGGAATCAGTGGAGGCCAGCTTGGAAGACTCTCTACCGCACCTTCTATCCTTTCGCTGTGCATTCATTTTTGTTACCATCAAGGTCTATTGTTACACCAATGTCTATGCTCTCTAAAGGGTGCTGGGCATAGAGCAATGAACCGAACAGGTGCATTTCTGCCCTGTGCTGGGCTGGGGGCTGCTTGCTCGTAGATCCATTCTCTGCCCTCCCCTCTGTGCTCTGTGTCTCAGGCCACTGGCCCTGGAAACATTATGTCCTAAGACTGCCTTGCCAATTGGCTTCTAGCAAGGTGGGAGGCACCAGTAGGTGGTTAGATGGGAAGAAAGGAGGAGCCTGGGTATCTCCCACCCACCCCTCTTTTTGGGCAGCATTTCCGGCAGAGGCCGTGTCACCTCTGTGACCCCAGCCCCACTGGGCAGCACGGGCTCTTGGGCTCTGGTGACATCCCTTTGTCCCTTTGCCCCACCTTCCCTAAGAGTGGGGGCAGCTTCCTGCCACTGCTAAACTCTGGGTGTTCCCCCGGTTGGCTTTTTACCTCTTCCAACACCTTTGTAACCCATTGGCTATATTAAATTCCCTCTGTTGAGCTGCCTGACGTGGGTTGCTCTCCTGACGGAGTTTCAGTGCGACTCTTTAATCCACATAACCAACCTGGGAGGAGAGGACTCTTTTACAGAAAAGGAAATAGAGGCTCCTCATTCAGGCTTGTCAGGAGAGGACCTTGCCTCCTTCTCTGGCGTGGTGCAGCCATCTGACGTTCTAGATTTCGAATCCCCAAAATGATACAGCAACCTTACTTACGCGTGGGTTTTAGGATTAGCTGAAGCCCTGGCAGACAGCGGTTCAAAGCACCATCTCCAGATTGAAGCTCACGCATCTGGTTGCTGAGGCTCAGCTGCCCTCCACGCACCAGCCCCAGGCGCCTCATCAATGAGGAAATGCACAGGGAGGGGGTCTCCGGATCGCTCCTGCAACCACGCCTCCCCGTTTCATTTTCGGGGATATCAAGGCTTAAAGTGGTAGCCTAGGAAACCAGGATTATGACCTCCAAACCCTGCCCAGTGCTCCTGCTGTAGGGAAGTGGGTGGTGAAGCAAAGGATCTTAGGGTCAAGGACGTGGGTTCAAATCTTGGCACGGCCGCTTCTGGCGAGGCAGCTCCGGGCTGGCAAATGGCAAAGCTTGCACTGCCAAGAGAGCTCAGCATGCTGCAGGGCTGAGCAGGGAGCCTTGGGGGGCGACCTGAGGCGCGCTTCCCACCCCGAGGTGGCAGCTCCTGGGGGTCATGGCCATGTGGGAACAGGGCTCAGCATGCCGGATCTGCCCATTGCTCAAGGAAAGCCGAAAATCCTTTTTTTTTTTTTTTTTGGTAGAATTTTTCATCTTCAAAATACTGGGCAGGCCATAGAAAACCCAACCGTGGGGTGTCAGGACCTACAGGGGGCCGGCCAGTTGCCAACTCCTGCTCTGAAGAGTTACAGAGACGTCAGAGAGCCCACCGCAACCCACTTTCTATGGGCAGCAACCCTGGGAGTGGCCTGGTTTCTTTCTTTTTTTCCCCTTTTTTCTTTTTCCAAGAACACAAGAGCTTTCTGGGAGTTACTGGTCTCTCTCCAAGGCTTTGTAAATTTTGGTTCCCTCTGAACTCTCTGGTCTACAGGTAGCTCACATCACAAAGCCCCAGGCCAGGGCCACAGGGGTGCCCAGGGAGACCCAGGTGTGACTCCACCCGAAGACCCCAGGCTAAACTTTCTAGATTAATTTTATCTTCTGGTCTGTAACGCCCCTGATTATATGCAGATTTATGAGAATTCTTTCCGCCTTCACACTCACAGAATACCAGTAAGCAGTCCAAGCTGGAAAATAAGACACCCTTCTTAACTCCGTTCGGCCGCCCCAATCTGGCTTTGGTTAAAAGGCATTTCTTTTTAGCTGTGCCCATCTCCTGTAATGATTACCCAGGACAGGAGGGGATGGTCCTTATCGGAGGAAAAGTGATTTTAGGATTTCAGCGCAAGGCTTCCCCTTCCAATAGAAGAAGCCGATAGGGCTCATGGAAGGGAAGAGACAGGGGGCACAGTGACCCTTGAGCTGGCTTCCAGGGAGGCCCCGTACTGTCTCCTAAGGTTGATTGGCTGGGGGTTCCTGCACAGTGGCATGCAAGTCCAGGAAATGCACAGGGTGTCAGGTCTCGGGGACGTGGAGAGCTGACCCGGTCTGCACCCACCTGGAGAGCCCAGGTACCATGCCCCATATCCCAGAACTGCAGTATCGTGATGGCGGGGTAGACCCACTTCTCTCAATCCTCCCTTCCAGCAAACCCACATGGCTTCTTTGACACAAAATATGCCTTGGCCTGATTTGGGCTGCATGGCATCGTTCAGATAAATCATTTGTGTGACATTAAGACACTGCTGAATACCGGGTCTTGGTGCCATGATGGGGGGACCCAAAGAGCAGGTAATCTGACCCCCAGGAAATTCCTAGTCCAGTGGAGAAACAGATATGGGACAGACAGTTGCCACAGAATACCCTTGGTGCCATTTCTAGAAGTTGGGGAGGGAGAAAAGGGATAGGGAATCAAGCCAAATTTGAGTTTGGGTTTTCTTGTTCGTTGTTATTTAACAACGAAGCAGTGGATATCACGCAGGTACAGTATGTGGTCTGCAAGGTAAGGCCACTCCCAGCACATAAAGACCTCCGAGGAGACACGGGGCAGCAGAGTGGAAGGTAGGACCCTCGGTTGCCTCCCCGCCTTTAGGATCAGGTGTGGGGAGAAGACAGGACCTGCAGCACAGGCCCAGGGGGCCACGGGTGCACTCCTGCCTGCAGCTGGGGGTTGGGGGGCGGGTGGACAGCACAGCCTGGGCTCCTGCTTAGAGCCCGAGCCTCCTCCAGCCATGTCAGGACCCTGCTGCAGCCCCAGGGCAGAACACAAAGGTCCCAGCCAAGGCAGTGTGAGCATGGGGTGGAGGACAGACCCCAGGGAGCCCCGCCTTCCTCGGTACAGATTTGGTGAGCCCCCCTGAGTGACCCTCCACATTCCAGCTGGGCTCCCTCAACACACTCACTGATGCCTCCCTCTGCCCAGGGCTCCTTTGGCTCTGGAGCCCCAGGATTGGGGGACCAAGTCTTTGTCCGCCTTCCCTAGCCCTAGACCCTTTGCTCATACCATCACTGGCTTTCTCTCCACCCTAAGGACGCTGCGTTCGTTGGTCTGTCCCTTCACGACCACCCCTTCCCCTTTTTAGCAGATGGCTGTAGTTTCTGGGAAGGAAGGAGGGCAGTGCGTTCGAAGGACTCTAGTTGTGGCCCTCACGGCCCCCAGCAAGGGCTGCTCCCTCGGAAAGCCTCAGGTCCCTGGATTGGCCAAACGCAAGGGCTCTTGCTTTGCCCTTTCCAGTCCAGACTCCTGCCACCCCTCCTCTCTCAGTGAGAGCCAGGATGGAGGGCGCCGCACCTCTATCTGGAGCAGACAGCTCCTGGAGCCAGACCAGGTGGAGTGACCCTCTGCCCTAGCCTGCCCGGGACAGCATGTGGGACTTCCGGAGCTCAGCTAGACCCTTCCAGCAAGCCGGGACAGTGGGTCATCGTAGTACAAAGGCAAAATAATTTCCCCACCCACCCCTCCCCACCCTCCCTACCCCACCTCCCGTACTTCCAGAGAGGAAAAAAAACCTGCTTCCTGGCCGGTTCTCAGGCTAATCTATCACTACCAACTCCTTCGGGGGAAGATGACAGGAAGTGAAAGGGTTTGCCTCTGGTCAAATTAATAGCAGTAGCATCTTCACCATGAAAAGAAAGCATATGGGTGTAGTTAGACACAAGGTAAAAAAATATCTGTGTACACATATAAATCCCCCATCCAGGGGGCTACTGACAGAACCCTGCCGGGGATGAGCAAGGCCAGGGTGGAGATCTACCCGAGCACCAGTGAGAGATGCTAAGGGCTTTCAGCCCGGAGAGGAGCATAGGGTCAGCTGACTGTGGCCTTCTGTGCCTGCAGATCTGGATGGGGGGACAGAGGGGACAATCCCCCCAGGCCCCAGATGTGGATCTGGGCTACGGGGCAGAATCGATACACAGAGGTATTCGAATCCACGGGAGCCACCCGGCCAGGGCACCAGCCGCTGGCCATCTGTGCCCACTGGGCCCACATATGAAGTGTGACTGGGGCCCCTGAGACGTACTGTGAGGATCTTGGGCGGAACTTAGACAACTCCCAGGAACAGAAAAATGTGAAATGCCTCCTTAATCGCTTTTTTACATGGATAATAGCTGGAGCAATAATATTTTGGATAGGACAGGTTAAACTAGATCATTAAAAATCAGCTTCAACTCTTTCTTTTCCCCTTGGTGAATGTACCTGGAGGAAATTCACACATACATTTGGCCGCATTGGTTTGCTGGGGCTGCCGTGGTCAACACAGTCCCACAAACTGGGTGGTTTACACAGCAGAGGGGTGGGGCGCCGCTCTGGGGGCCGGAAGTCTGAGATCAGGTGTCCCAGGGGCTGGTTCCTTCTGAGGCCTGGAGGGAGAATCTGTCCGGGCCCCTCCTCCAGCTTGTGGTGGGTTGCTGGTGATCTGTAGTGTTGCTCGGCCTGGAGAAGCACCATCTTCTTCATGTGACATTCCCTCTGTGTGCGTCTTCAACCGAGCCCGTCCTCATGACCTGAGTTTAGCTTGGTTACTCCTGAAAAGGTATCTCCACCTCAGGTCCCATTCTGAGGTCCTGGGGGCTAGGATTTCAACATGTAAATTTGGGGGAACACAATTCAGCCCACAACGGCGGCCAACATCCTATTTTTGGTGGAGTCACTGATAAATAAGTTCCGTGCGGGCAGGAACCACCCTGGAACTTACCCATTTTCAGAATCAAGCCCAGAGCCCAGCATAGAGTAGTCACTGGGAAGCCATCCGTACAGTTAACCCATGAAATCAATCCTCCCTGCCTGAGTCTCCTTAGAGGTGGGACAGACCGTGTCTAAGGTTCGTGTGTGAGACAACCCAGAGCCAGACTCTGGGAGTCGGGTGGATGCCACCTTTCATGAACAGAGTGCCTGTAGGCAAGTTGCTTTATCACAGGAACCTCACTTTTGTTGGTAAAATGAAAAAAAAAAAAAATGCATGCTTACCCAGATGTGCAGCTAATGCTTTTGAAAGCAAATGGTACACAGTAACCATCAGCTTCAACCACCATGAGGAGTGAGGTCCCCATCACGGAGGGTGTGTAAGCAGATAAACGCCGGAAGATTTCTTCTCAGGAAGGCTGGAATGGTGACTTCGGCACAGAAATGGAGTTGGGACTGGACTGTACCCTGAGCCGCACGATACAACTAGGCTTTACCGTGCCTTCTCTCCAAATCCACCCAGTCCACTTTCCCATGTTTCCCCTAAGAGGAGAGAGGGCACTGATAGACTTTGAGCATCAGCCCCATGCCATCGTTAGGAACCACTCTACCCCCATTTAACAGGTGAGAAGACTGAGACCCAGGGCCAATGGTGGCACTGGGATGAACGCGGAGGTGTGTATCCGAGCCCGAAGCTTTCCCCTGAGGTCCCAGCATCATGGAGAATCATTCACTTGTGCAATCACTCAGCACCTCCTAGGTGCCTGGCACCAACTTTGGCCCTGGGGAAACGCAGGGGACGGGCACACGGCCCACACCCCTGACAAGTTGCTGGTGTGCTAGGAGGAGCCCAGCACATAAACACACTGTGGTGATCTTTACACCCAAATAGGAAACACTTTTTCAGATTCATTATGTGCCAGGCGCTGTTCTAGGTGCGTCACATACATATTTTCTGCTCCTAGTGGCCCCTGCAAGGCTTTCTCCATTGTCAAAGCTCATGGTTCCAAACCTGCTCCCATGATGAATCACATGGCCTTCTCTCCTGCAGCCATAGGGCCTACCTGGATCATCCAGAGTCATCTCTCCACCTCAAGAGCCTTAACTGAATCACATCTGAAAAGTCCCTTTTAGATAAAATTCACAGGTTGTAGGAATTAGGACCCAGATATCTTCGGGGTCCATTATTCAGCCTACTACAGGCCCCGAGGCCTGACTGCCGGGCCAATCTCCTCCTTCAGAAATGGGGAAACTGAGGCTTAGAGCATGGATGTGCTCAAAGTTTCTCTGGCAGTTGGTCGCAGGGTTGAGTCACGGGCTGTCTGCCCGGAGCTGGGAGGTCGTGCCCACCTCTGGGACCCAACACTCGCAAGACCCAAGGAGTCAGGCTGAGAGGAGACCTCCTCTGCCTGGCTTGGCCTTTTCCTCTGGACCATAGGCAGAGGGGCAAGGAGGTGCTTGGACGGTGTCTGAGAGCCGCCCAGTCGGGGAATGCTGCAGGTCAATGATTTTCAAATGTTCGGGTCGCAGAATCCCTCTACACGCTTAAACATTATTGAGGACTCCGAGGGCACCTGGCTGACTCAGCCAGTACAGCAAGTGACTCTTGATCTCAGGCTCATGAGTTCAAGCCCCCACGTCGGGCACAGAGATTATTTACTAAATAAATAAATAAATCAGCAAACAAAGAAATAAATAATTGAGGACGCCAGTGAGTTCTTGTTTATGTAGAACATAATTTTTTTTTTAAAGATTTTATTTATTTATTTGGGAGAGCGAGAATGAGACAGAGAGCACGAGAGGGAGGAGGGTCAGAGGGAGAAGCAGACTCCCCGCCGAGCAGGGAGCCCGATGGGGGACTCGATCCTGGGACTCCAGGATCATGACCTGAGCCGAAGGCAGTTGCTTAACCAACTGAGCCACCCAGGCACCCTATGTAGAACATAATTATAAGTAGTTGCCATATTAAAAATTAAAACCAAGACAATTAAAATATATTCGTTACATTGTTTAAAAATAAGCATAAACCCATTACTAGTTAACATAGCATTTTAATGTAAAAAAAACCCTATATTTTCTAAAACCACAAATCTGTGAGAAGAGTGGCCTTGTTTCATTCGTTTGCAAATCTCTTTAATGTCTGGCTTAATAAAAGAGAATTCTCAAAGCTGCTTCTGCAGTTTGTTGGGGTATGTTCCTTTGATTGAGGCATGTGAAGAATATCCAGCTTCCAGATAAGTGATTGGAAAAGGGAGGAGTGATTCACCTGTCTTTTCAGATAGTTAGGGATATCCGGTTTTGGTATTACACTGAAACTCGATGTTTTAGTTGTTTTACTTTAAGTTTCACTATGGCCTCGGAAACTGTATCAATGAAATTTTTCTACTTTGTTATATTAAATATCATTGGTGTGTCCTGCATTTTGAATGGACCTTTTACACATGCAGGCCTTTGCAAATCATGCATTGGTCACTTGGAAAATATCGTTCCATTGAATTATGCAGGCCTCCCAAATTGATTATACTGACCATATATCATTATATAATATCAAACAGTCACATTCATTACTATCACCTACCATCTTATTTTAAAAGTCTTTAAGTATTAGGGGCGCCTGGGTGGCTCAGTTGGTTAAGCGACTGCCTTCGGCTCAGGTCATGATCCTGGAGTCCCGGGATTGAGTCCCGCATCGGGCTCCCTGCTCGGCAGGGAGTCTGCTTCTCCCTCTGACCCTCCCCCCTCTCATGCTCTCTCTCTCTCTATCTCATTCTCTCTCTCTCAAATAAATAAATAAATAAATAAAATCTTTTTAAAAAAAGTCTTTAAGTATTGGGAAGTATATGATTATGGATACAAATTTTCCTTGGAAAATTTAAAATTTATTATTGGTAACAAATATGGCCAGTTGTTTTTCTTGAAATGACAGGCTCACATTTATTTTCCAGAAAATGCTTGCCCACTGCCCAAGTCTGAATAACCATAGTCTACTTATCAGTGGTTCTCTCAAGTCAAAAATGAGGTTCTCTGGAAAAAGGAGTTATGCTCCAATATGCTTCTATGTCTCCGAAGTTCTCTGGGGGCACCCGGGTGGCTCAGTCGGTTAAGCATCTGACTCTTGATTTCGGCTCAGGTCATGATCTTAGGGGCGTGGGATCAAGCCTCATGTCATTGTGGAGCCTGCTAAGGACTCTCTCTCTCCCTCTGCCCCCCACCTCATACTCTATTGTGCTCAGTCCCTTTCTAAAAAAAAGAAGTTCTCTGTGCACGCTTCCTAGTTAGCCACTTGGAATGTTTAGAAGGTAAACATTCAAGGATTGAAATTTAATAACATTAATCATTTTTACCATTTCATCAAGGATATTCTTAAGGGAAACTCAGGTTTTTTTGGCCAAGTGTGTGTGTCTATAAAGAATACAGTTAACCGTGAATACAGTTGGTGTCTCTGCCCTGATCCGCACTAACGTGCCCACAGTTTACCCAGCATGGCTTTGCATCCTCAGTGCTAATGTCTACACTGTGCAAAGGCAAATACCATCTTGGTTTTATTGCAGAAATACTTTTGACCCAGCAGACTCATGATGGGGGTCTTGGGCATGCCCCAAGGGCGTGTGGACCACACTTTGAGAATCACTGTGTAACTCAACAGATAGCATGGTTCTGATGTTTGTCTTCCATGCCTATCCATGTCCTCCTCCGCGCAGAATGGCCCCTCTCCTCTGACCACCCCACCACCATGTCATCAGCTTCCCCCCAGTCGGGGCGCCCTGCCCTACCCCGGGTGACCCCCACCCTCCTTTGGCCACCCATTTGGTGCTGCTCCAGATTCCAGTTCCTCCCTGTCAACTTGTGGCCACCGCAAGTCCCCCTCCTTTGAACCACACAGTCCGTCTTGCTGAGCAGCGGGAGCCCTGAGACTTGTGGGATCCAGGTTTCAGCTCCTCCCCAGTGAAGGGGCCTTGGAGAATTCATTTCACATCTTAGAACCTCTGTCTCCTCCTCCAGGAGATCAGGATGAAAATGCCCCCTCCCGGGCGCCTGGGTGGCTCAGTCGTTAAGTGTCTGCCTTTGGCTCAGGTCATGGTCCCAGGGTCCTGGGATTGAGCCCCGCATCGAGCTCCCTGCTCCACGGGAAGCCTGCTTCTCCCTCTCCCACTCCCCCTGCTTCTGTTCCTGCTCTCGCTATCTCTCTCTCTGTCAAATAAATAAATAAAATCTTAAAAATGAAAAAAAAGAAAAGAAAAGAAAATGCTCCCTCCCTTGACGGTCTGTGGGAGAAGTGAATGAGGTCACCCACAAAAAGCACCCACATAGCACACGGGATTCTCTGCGGGTCCTTACTATCCCCTCAGCACCTTGCAGGGCGTGCAGGGAATGGGCTATAGCGTCCAGAGCGCCCCGACCTGTCCCTCCTCTTGTACTGCCTGATAACCTCGGGGCAGGGGCTCCCGGGCCCTAGGAAGGGAGAGAAGGGCCAGCATACTCCTCTTCCTCTTACTCTCTGCAAGCAAGGACGGGGAAGGGTGGAGGCAGGTGTGAGCACCCCTGCCAGGACCAGCGACTCACCCTCCCGGCAGCTTCCTAAGGCAGCTCTGGACTGTCTCGAGCTTCCACGGTGGCCCTAGTGTGACTGTACTTTGGACCCATCAGGGAGTGTTATGCAGTGTTACAAGCTCCCATGACCTCGTGGGTGGGGCCATGGTCATTATTACACACAGGCATCTCTGTAAGGCCGGCCGCCCCTCCCGGTTCACACTTCTGGTGTGACCTAGCAGGCGCCCCTGCCACGTGGTGGCCGGACCAGCATCCCCTGGTTGGCTGGCTCTGACCCTGATGGAGGCCTGGGTGTGGGTGACATGTCTCTCCTCCAGCCTCCACTCTGGTTCCAAGACACTTTGTTCCGTGCCACATCATTAATTTCTGGGGGGGGGGGGGGGGGAAACGACCTCTCAAATTAAAAAAGAAGAAGAAAGACATGCTCCCAGCTTTGCTTGTTGGCACATCAGTCTAGAACAATCAGGGCTCCTTGTCAGTGAAGAGCAGAGTCTGGACCTCCAGGGAGGGGTTATCTCATGCAAACATGACCTTGGGGACGGGCCCTGGTGCTGGTCCCTGCCTGCAGGAAGGGGCGGTGAGGACATTTTCAATCCCCCCCAATGACCAGGCTGCAGGGAAGCTTGAGCAGCAGAAGTGAAGGTGGTGGGGGAGGCTTGCGGGGCCCCAGGGGAGCTCGCATCCCCTTCCCCTGACGCACACAGGGCTGCAGGCTGGAGGTTTCATCCTAACCAAGCTCTGTGCGGGGCTCAGGAGGCAGGATGACCCACTTTCTGAGGGTCATCTCACCTCCCTTACCAGCAGCCCGGTCAGGAAAGTGCTATAATCATGTCCCTTCGACCGTGTGTGTTGGGGGGGGCTCTCACTTCTCCCGCTGACTATTTTCCCCACGACATGGGGGGCACCGGTCTTCTCAGCACCAGAATCCCCACTCCCAGGAATTTCTGGGTCCCCGCACCCCACTTGGGCACTCTGTTTCTGTAAAATGGAATATCTGGGACCTGAGAGTCCTGTCATTTCCCTCTTGGAGCATAAGTACCAGGGGATGGATTACCCGAAGCTTTGGGGGTTTGGAGACCCAGAAAGGCGGTGGGGTGAGGGGAGTGGAAGTGACACTTGGGGGGGGGGTGCCTGCTCTGTGCTAAAACGGCCAGCCACTGGCTTCTATGCTTGAGCATTTCCATACTTAACGTAATCATCATGACAGCCCTGTGAGGGGGATTTTATTTTCCCTATTATATGGATGGGGAAGCTGAGGCTCCTGGAAACCAAAGACATAACCAAGGTCACACGGGAGTAGGTGGCAGAGTTGGATCTGAGCCCAGCTCACCAACCCAGGGAAGGTCATGGATCAGCCTCACCACAGCATCACCTCGGCCTGCCTTGGGGGTCATCGTGGCTCTGGAGGCTCCTCAGGACCTGGGCTCCTAGAAGGTGGGGGGGCACCTTTTGCACCTGCATGTCTCCCAAGTCCCCTTCTGCCTTGCATACAGTCGGCGCTTAACACACGTGGATGGCATGATTGAATTCCTGAAGAGACCAAGAGGAAAGCTGGTGACTTCGACTTCGAATTGCAAGGGGACATGAACTGTGTGTCACTAGGACAGAGGCTGTTTCATTGTCTTCGTGGAGTCACCCACAGAAAGGGAGGGTCCTCCTGCAGCCCTGGGAGGGTTCCCAGCCCCACTGAGCGAGCTGGGGTGGAGGCAGGGGTGGGGGCCGGGATGGGGGACAGGGAGGGCAGGGCACAGGTGCCGCATGAGTTGGGGCTCACGCCTCAGGCAGGGGATAAACACCTAAACTGGGGAGACAGCCGCTTGCCATCAGACCAGCAGGAGATTGAAACAGAAGCCTCGGTGTCTAAATTCTTTTTCTTAACAACGAACCGTGTAACACGTTTTTGGTGGAGCCTGGAATTTCCTAGCCCTTGTGTCTCTGTTTCTCATTTGCAGTCTCCTTTTCAAAGGGGAATTGGAAGTCGTGAAATATCCAGGCCTGGTAGATCAGGGGAATGCCTGCAGGGTTTAGATCTAGTTTGGGTTTGCTGATGAATATTTTTCTCCCTCTTCTCCTTCCTCCTCCTCCTCCTCCTCCTTCCCCTTCTTCTACTTCTGCTTCCTCTTCTTCATCTTCTTCTCCGTCATCTTCTTCTTCTTCTCCTTCTCCTCCTCCCCCGATTTCTCCCCCTCCTCCTCCTCCTCCTTCTTCCTCATCTTCTAACATCTTTAGTTTTTCTCCACTTCTTCTTAAGACCTCAAACTCACCAGACTGGCTTTTAAGCCAAAGGGGGCTTTAGAGATCACCTGATTTAATGCCCTCATTTTACCGAATGCTTCTCTGGAAGGCCAAAAGGTCACTTAGCAATTTAGGGGACAGCTGGGATCAAAACCTTTGACCCTCAACAGGGGCTCTGTCCACTATAATTTTGATAATATGCTCTTTCCATGTTCATCTTTTTCTCAGGCTGGCCTCGGGTTCTAGCGGAGGTCGTGGCCTGAGATACAACAGCGGTTGGGGCTCATCTGCAGGCAGGATCATCTCTGCCCCACTCTGTCACTGTGGCTCCCTGGTGCTGGCCCAGGAAAGCAAATGTGGCCAACCAAAGTGACAGACTGTGAAGGGCTCAGGACTGGGCCAATCAGGCTTTCCTGGGACTTTGGTGGAACTTCAAGGCAAGACTATCATTTTGTCTAGCTTTGAAATAACCAGGACGATACAGGCCTGGAGCCACCATGTGCCATCTTTCTGCCACATGAAGAGAGACTGTCGAAGAATGAAAACAGAGGTGGCGTGGGGAGGTGGAGGGTAGGCTAGTCCCAGGGATATCATTCACACCTCTGGATCCTTCCATACCAGAAGAGACCTCCCACGTGGACTTCCCAGAAACACAAGCCAATGCGTCTCCTTTTGTGAGTCAAGACAGTTGGAGTCGGGTGTTGACCATTTACAAATGGAAGCTTCTCCACTCATACACGGGACTTCGATAAAACTCTGATGTGTCCGAAGGGTGATTCTGGGTTTCCTTGGGACATCAGGGACCTCCTCCTATAACCTTGCTAACTGGTTGTGTGTGAAAGTAAATGCAAATTGCGGTTCAAATTTTGCCCATGTGTAAATATTTACTAGCAGGCAGGGACAGTTGCTAAACCAGAACAGTCCAGTGGCTCCTTAGAGTCCAGCCTTCTCTTCTTTTAGGGAGCAGACCCGCCCATCTTCTAGTTGCAGGATTCAGCAAAACTTCTCAGCAGAGCCAGATAACCAGTCCTCCTTCGAGTGCCCAAACCGAGGGCTGATTTGTAATCCCACGTCTGGGACAGCATGACAGAGGCTGAAGGACATGAATGTCTAGGTTCTTAGAGATTATTGAGGCAAGGGGAAGAAGGGGTGCTGTGTAACGCCTCAGACAAGCTGTACCTTTGAGTATCATTCATTCCACCCCTGGAAAATCATTTCTACCGTATGTTACACTGATTAACAAAGTCTCTGTTTTAGTTAAAGATAAAGGTATCTGGAGCACTTCCAGAAACTCCCAGAGTAGATGGAACTTTTAAAATCAGCTTTTTATTTTTGGAATAATTTTAGACATACAGGAAAGTTACAAAGATAGTACAGAGAGTTCTAATATACCCCTCATCCCATTTCCCCCGATGACTCACACGCCAAGGTTCATTTGTCAAAATGAAGAAATCAATACTGGTACATTACTATTAACTAAACTCTGGACTTTATTCAAATATCCCTAGTTTTCCCACAAATGTCCTTTTTCTCTTCCAGGACCCCATCCAGGACTCCACATTACATTTAGTCGTCATGTCTCCTTAGGTTCCTCTACTCTGAGCTTCCTTGCTTTTTATGACCTTGACAGTTTTGAGGAGTATTGGTCGGGTGTTTTGTAGAATGCACCTGATGATTTTCTCATAGTGAAGTGGGGGTGATTCATTTTGGGGAAGATCACCACAGAGGTGGAATACCCTTCTCATCACACCAGGTCAGTGGTTCCCACTATTCATGCAACCTATCCCTGACGGTATTGACCTTCATCCCTTGGTTAGGGTCTCGTTTGCCAGGCTTCTCCACTGCAAAGCTGCTTTTCTTTCCCCTTTCCATGTTCCATACTTTGAAAGCAAGGCAATTAAGTGCAGCCTACACCCAAGGGAGAAGGGGTTAAGCCCCATCTCCCGGAGCGAAGAGCTTAATCCCTCCCTCCCTGAGTGTGGACTGGATTTATTGCCTTCCTATCATCGGCGAATTCTCCTGTAAGGAAGATTTATCTCCTCTCCCCCTATTTATTTAATCATTTATTTATATCAGTACGGACCCATGGATATTTATTTTATACTCTGGGCTTTAATCCAATAGTATATTCCTAATTTCATTGCTCATATTGTCCCAGCTTTGGCTATTGGGAGTTCTTTTGGACTGACTCCAAAGGGTGACATTTTGGTGAGTTACTTCCAGTGCTAAGCAACCACCTCTGCTGCGGGTATTCCTGAGTAAGATATACTTCTGATATTAACAAGTGTCCTCTAGAATGTAGATAAGACTAATTAACCTAATAAAATGGCAATCAAACCATATACTTTGTACCCTTTTCATTCATTCCACTTTTCCATTAATGTCCATATATATAATGTTCTGCTATGTGGATAGAACACAGCTTACGTACCTCTTGTGTTTTGCTGTTCTACACAACACTAAAATGAACATTTTCTCATGAAAAGGATTAAAGCTCAATTCATATGGCTGAATCACTTTCTAAAGGGGTTTAGTCCTGCCACCAACTATGCGTGTGAGTTACTAAAATTACTATCATGAAACAGATTCAACCCAAATGCAGTAAAAAGTGGTAGAAAGCCCACTGGCTGATACACAAAATTTAACCAACCCACGCGTTTCTATCAGGCTGGAGATGCTAATTTTTTTTTTTTAATCTATTACATGCAGAAGAGCAGGGAGGTTGACAAGATGACCTTTTAGATCTTTAAGGACCCTCTGACTCTGATCTGTTGTAGTTCTACCCGGGATGTATAAATATTAATATTTAATATTTAAACAATTTAATATACAATCATTTTTGTGCTTCTTAAGGGGAAAAAAAATCCTACCTGCCAGGCATCACGCTTCATGCTTTCCATACCTGCACACCTACTTCTGCCCACAGCCAGAGGAAGATCCCGCTGTTATTCTCATTTTGCAGAGGAGCACCCCAGGGATTTGCCCCAGTTGCAACTCCAATACACCCCTCGCCGCGGCCCGGTCTTCACATTTCTGGGAACTTCTTGAGTCCAGGCTCTGTGTCTTCCTCCTTTCTTTTCCCCACTGCCCACCACGGGCCCCGGCACTGTTGAAGCAATAAAGGAGAAAGCAGAGATCAGGATATAAACACCCAAACATTTATTAAAAAACAAAAACAAAAACAACCTTGTATGAATGAAGAAATGCCCTAAAGAGAAGGAAGGCAACTACAGTCCAGGACGGAAAATTTCACCCTCTGGGTCCCAATTCCAGTTCACACCCTGACTCTGTCTGGCCTCTCCAAAGTCACTCTGATCCCTCCTACCTTAGGGGAGTGGTGAGAATGAGAGAGGGCGGGCAGAAAGTGCGTGGCTCAGTGTCCCCCAGATTCCCGAGTCACAGTATCATTTATTAGGCGACAATCCTCCTTGCTCCTTCGGATTCCTATAAAATGGATCAGTAAACCACCCTCAGACAGTTAAGTGAAGAAATGCACACAGACCCCTCGGCGTGGTTCTGGACCCCAGCAAGGGCTCTGGCAGTGGTCGTGGGATTCGCCCGTAAAGACAGGTAATGTCCTGTGACTGTTAATCTCTCTATTAGAAAACTTCACAAGATACGCCAAAATGACCAAAAAGAAGGCAAATCAAGTTGGATCTCTGGTGCCAAAAACCACAGCCGGAAGTTTCAATTCAGCAGCGTGCGGTCACACTCTGGCGGGCGTGGACACGGCCGCAGACCCTAAGCGTGGCAGTGCTCAGCCCTCGGAACTGGACCGGGCGCCTCCTTCTCTGAGGTCCGGGGGAAGCCATGCCAATCCCCTCTTTCCACCACTACTGCTTCTTCCTCTGCTCTCTGCCTGGGTCTACGGCACGGTGCCGAGAGCACAGACATGGGGGTTTCAACAGACCTGGGGGGTATTCCAGGATCTGCCACCGCTGTGTGGCCTTGGGCCAGTTGTTAACCTCTCTGTGCTTCCGTCTTCTCATGTGTAAACTGAGAAAAATGCTCCCTATCGGATGCTTGATCTGGGTAGTCAATGAGCAGACCCGTAGAAAGCCGTTAGCCTGGTGTCTGGCACGGAGGAAGCAATCAATACATGGGTACTGTTAACTCTACTAACATGAGGGTGCTCGCGGAAGGGCTGGTGATATGCAAAGTCTTGCATAGTAGGTCCTCACTAAATGCTGTTGGAATGAACGCATGCATGCATGAACAGTGCAAGGAGGAGTGAATGAATCATGCTAAAGTCCCTTTCCTCCTTAGAGGGAAGGGATTATCTCTGCTCCCCTGCCCCTGCTGCCCTGGGCTCTTTCATCTTCTGAAGGCTCCCCACCTTTCCCTCTGGGCTGCCCGCCCCTCCCGGGGGGCCTCCCTCCGTGGTCACCACCCAGCTCAGCTCTCTCCCAGCTCTCCTGTCCTCCTGGCTCCCACTGGCCTGGGGGTGGTAGGCGGTGGTGGCCGGCGGTTGGTGGCTGGAAGCTAAGCACGGGGTTTGCACTCCCCTTGTCACCCAGACCCTGGCTGGCCTCCCGTCTACAGGGCTGCACCAGGATCCCTCCCCCACGCCGCCCCAGTGGCCCTGCTCCCGGGGCATATTTCAGAGTCGAAATGGAAGGCGAGAGGTGGGTTTGCTGATCACCGGATAACCCTGGGAGTAACTGTGAAGTATTATAAACAGTGTCACGTCAACTCGAGATTTAGCATCAGATCCTGACTTGAGCGCGAGGAAATGGGGCCGTGACAGGGAGGCGCTTCCTCCCAGACGAATGTCCAAAGGTGTCTCGAGAAGGGTCGTGATGACAGGCAGAAGGCTTAGTGGGGTAGGAAGTGGCTGCTTATGGGCTGCAGGCTTCTCGAAGTGCTGCTGAGGGGCGCCTGTGGGGAGGGGGTGGCCCGCGCGAGCCGTGTCCCCCTCCCGTCTGCGGCCAGCACGGGCTGGGGCCCCGCGGTCACCGCCCCACCCAGGAGCAGCAGGGACACCCTCTGGGAGCACCCAGGCTCACAGGTGACCTCAGCAGCCTCCAGAAAGATCCCCACCAGTTTTCAATCTCCCCAAAGCTGGAAATCAGCCCCCCTCCCCCCCGCACTGCTCCTTGCACCTTATCTCTGGTGACTTCACAAACCTCTGAGAAGAGTTCCACGGCACGTATCTGAATCTTTCTGGAAACATTTGGCCCGCAGAGATGGTTGTAAGGAGGATGAGACCTACTTCCCTAGGGAGACGTGCCAGATGAAGATGAAGATGGGAGACATTCTGGCGACTTCCTGGCTGGGGGGGCCCCTGCGAGCCCAGGCTGCCTGTGCTGACCGCCCACTCAGCCTCGTTCAGAACAGACCCTGATGGGAGCAGTTCGCCTTGCGGACCCAGGTGACAGCTCCGGCGGCTCCCACCACTGACCCAGAGGCAGGACGTCCCTTCACCTCGCCAAACCCCAACTGTCTTATCTCTACCCCAAGGCTCGTTTTATGAAACAAATTGCCCAGCGCCTAAGACCCATTTTTCCCCAGAAGGCAGTGCACCCCAAAATGTTCCAAGCCCCGAGGTCATCAAATAAGGAATAGGCTGAACCACAGCATCAGGTTATACCTTTTCACTGTCTCTTCGGCATTCAGTTTTCGGCCTGAACAAAATAGTATGATTTCCTATCATTTTCAATGCAAATGCTTTTTCACTCATTTCCATTACTTTTTCCAACAAACAAACAAACAAAAAACCCAAAAAACCGAACCACACATTTTTTTTTTATTAAAGATTTTTATTTATTTATTTGACAGAAAGACACAGCGAGAGAGGGAACACAAGCAGGGGGAGTGGGAGAGGGAGAAGCAGGCTTCCCGCTGAGCAGGGAGCCCGATGCGGGGCTCGATCCCAGGACCCTGGGATCATGACCTGAGCCGAAGGCAGACGCTTAACGACTGAGCCACCCAGGCGCCCCTGAACCACACATTTTATCCACCACTACCCTGGGGACAAGGAAGGTGACAGGTGGTTGGGGGGTTGGACGCCGCGACACTGGGCAGAGCACATTGTATAAATGTGTTTCCCGGGTTGTTGAACACGCCGTCCGTGCCAGGCTCCAGGGTCTGGGGCGCCCAGCCTCCATCCCCGCCGTCTGGAAGTCATGGGCTTAGAGGAGGACGGAGCTGTAAGAGCAGACGCATCCTGTGCTGGAACGGCTTTGACCGAGAAGATGGCGTTTCACGCTGTGAAATATGTCATTACAAAACCACTGCCTCTAGTAATAACAAGAACACAGTCACCCCTCGTACTCGCGGGGGGTAGGTTCCAAGACCCCCAGCAGATGCCTGAAACTACAGATGGTACCCAACTCCATAGAGACTATGTTTTTCCTTAAACATACATCCCTGTGATAGTTGAATTCATAAATTAGGCACAGTAAGAGATTAACAACAATTAATAAGAAAACAAAACCATTCTAACCATCTACTGTAATACATGCTCGGTGACTAGAGTCTCTCTCTCTTAAACTGTCTTCCTGTCCTGTCCTCACCCCTCTTCTTGTGATGATGTGACATGACATCAAGCCCACATGGTGAGAGGAAGTGAGGGGAGTGACGTCGGCACATGACGTAGCATGAGGCCACTATGACCCTCTGACCACAGGTCAGGAGGAGGATCATCCGCGATGACTGTGGTGAAACCGAGGATAAGGGGGCACCACCGTGCTGATGATGGTAGGAACACACACAGCACACGTTACTGCTTGCCTTCTGTGCATCGGGCATGTGCTAAGTGCTCTAGAGAAGTTCCCCGTTTGACCCTCACCATTATTTGTGAGGCACGGTCTCCTGTTGCCACCATCTTACAGACGAGGAGACCAAGGGATGGCTTGCCAGGAGTGCGAGGTTGGAAAGCCAGTAAATCCCAAGCAATCTGATGTCAGCACCTACCGTGTCCCTCAGTTATCGCCGTGCTGTTGGGGACACGGGGGCTCTTCTCGATTTGCTGTCATGGAACCAACCCAAAAAACCCTCGGAGAGCAGCGTGTCCATCTGCCATTTTGCAGCCAAGGGGCCAATGGCTTACAGAGGAGGGGTACATGGGCCAAGGCCACGGAGCTGCGGAGGGCTGGGGACTGGGGGGACAGGACCTAGAGCTGCCTCTGAACGTGGAAACTTTTACACTGTCTCACATGAACAGACCAACCCCTCCTTGCACACTTCTTCTCTTTTGTCTTTTCTGTAGCAGAAAGGAAATTAATCCAGCTATAAGGTGGGTCCCCACTGCCTCTTGTCCCGACAGAGAGTGAGGCTGGGGCTCCCATCTCAGGCTCTCTTCTCAACCCGTGACTCCATGGGACCCCAAGTCCACACCTGCCCCTGGTCACCTCATGCCTCCTCCCTCCTCCAGCCTCACCACTGGGTTTTCCCGGCCCTGCACATAAGCTGTCACCTCTAGGACCCCTCTTCCTGGCCAGGTGAACTTGACCTGGCCTTCCCCAGTCACCCTGCTGCACTTCCCGCATGGTCCTTGGGTGAAGCGAGGGGGTCCCTGAGCTGGGTCAGGTCCTGCCCCAGCTCACCTGCCATTCACGTGGCCAATCATTGGACTTCTCGATTCCTTATCTAGTAAAGGGGGGAGGGACACTAATACAGCACCAGCCCCAGGAGGCTGTCAAGATTAAATAAGTACCGAGCACAGTGCTTGGTACACAGTAGGTGGTCAATGGATATTAACTGCTCTTCTAATAGCAACAGGGAGTAAGTGAACCCCATATTCTGTGCACGAGAACCTCCAGCTCCCAAAGCAGGAACTCCTTCTTGCTTCCCCAAGTCCTCTGTGACACTTGGAATCATGAAAAAAACACAGACCCTGGACTGGTCTACAATCTTACTGCGTAAATCTGGGCAAGTCACTTTCCTTCCCTGAGCTTCAGTTTGTTCAACTGGAAAATGAGGATATTTATACTCACTTTGTGGGTTGTTATGAGGAAGAAAAAAGTGCATGCTTTCCTTCACGAATCTGAACATTCTTAGAGCTCCCGATCTGTACCCCACACAACACTGGGGGCTGGAAATATGGTGAATATGACAAAGACCTGGTCTGGGAGGGCTCATGGCCTGCCCATCATGCTATGCTACTTCTCCACTAAGAGAAGTTCTTAGAACCCCTCCGATGGCCTTTCCCAGCTTCATCTGCAGGAACAGTCAGGATCGGAAGCCAGAACACACTGGGCTCTTGGGCGACAGTTTCCTTCTGCAGCCCCCAGGGAGGGGGCAGCTGTGCATGGTCCCCGCCACCTAATGGAGAAGGCTTGTCTCCGGAGCTTATGTGTTCCTCTTGGTGTCTGGGGTCCAAAACATGGAGTAGGGGCAGAGAGATATTTTTTCCAACCATCTGGGTTTGGGCAGAACCCAAAGCACACTTCGCCAAGATGCTTTCTCTCCGTCTTGGAAGCAAGGGGTGCTCCCGCCAAGATCTCATTCCTAAGTGTGGGTTTCAATATGTAATTGATGAAAATGCTGCTGAGAAGCAGTGGGGGCCCGGGCCACTTCCACCCTCCATCAGCCACCAGAGTCCCCAGGTGTCCCCGGGGTTCATGCTGAACACTTGCGAATGTTCCTCTCTCTCTCGCTCGGCGCTGCTTTAGAGCCAGGAAGTCTCTCCCGAACATGATTCCTGGCCCTGACTCCTCTCTCCTAGGGGCTCGGAATCTGGCACGTAGTAGGTGCTTCGTAAATATTGTTGAAGGAACAAAGGAACAAATGGTAAGCTTCCGTAAAGCGGCCCCTGGGGGTAGGGAAGACAATTACTCATCTCTACAGAGCACCTGCTATATTTCAGGCAAAATGCCTGATGCTTTAGGTAGGGTCTTTTCTTTCTACACCTGTGCTGTGACCTGGCACCTCCATGCCCGTTTTACCGGGGAGGAGACAGGCTCAGAGAGGGCAAGGTGCTCAGTGAAGGACACACAGCATGTGAAAGCAGTGCACGGTTAGCACGCGGGGCTGTCAAACCTCAAAGCCACACAGCTCCTCCTGGGCCGAGGGCCCCTCTCCTTGGGTCAGTGAATAGAATCGGTCCCAGACCCCAGCCAAGCCACCTTGCTGACTCCTCAACCCCCTGGAGCCCCCTGAGAGGGGCCTCACTGGAATAATGAGGACAGGACAGGTTATACCATGGGAAGAGGTAAGCACCATGACTCTGTGGCTGGATGGACTAAAGGCTAATGTCTGGCTCGCACCACAGTCTGGTTGGTAAGTGGGGAACCCTCCCTGGTGACTGTTCTCAAAGACAGGCCTCTGCACGTGGCTTCCAAGGTTGCAGGAGAAGGGGACAAGAGGGTGGGAGGGCCATGCATGATGTTTCCAAGGGACAGGCCTACAACTGGCATGTTCCTTTCACCGCGTTCCATTCATTCCAACCAACGACCAACCTACCTGAAGGGAGGCTAGAAACAGAGTCTTCTGGCACTTGGAGGAAAACCAGCTCTGAGTATGAGCCCTGGTGCCTACCCAGCTGCCCTCGGGGCTCTGTCTCTCCCTGAGCCTTAAAGCCTCCCCCAGCAGACCATGCTCAGCTCCCAGAGTTCCAGGGACAAGCCAAGCCCCAGAACCCAGGGCGTATAAATGGGCCCTGTGCCCCTGAACCTTAAAGCTGAAGTCAGAGGCTCTGCTGGGCCCTGGGTGATGCTCAAGACACTTGCCCGAAGCTGAACGAACCCCGGCCTGGGGTCTCTCCAGAGCCTCCTTCCAGCCCAGAGGAGCTGCAGGGAGCCCCTCCTTTCCTGCGGCTCTGAGCCCTGGCCCAGTTCCCGCCCCTGCCCAGCCAGACGCCCCATCACAGCATCCCAGAGCTCTGAGGTCGGCTCCTCCACATAGAGGCCTCCCCCGGCGCCCCCACGGTTCCACTCAGAGCAGTGCCAGAAGCCCTCACAAGCCTGGATGATGTCTGTTCTGGCTCCAGACGCAGGACATCCAGACTGAGCTCCCAGAGGTAGAGGTGCATCCGTCACTCGGCAGAACCCTGGGTCTCAGCCTACCGAGGCCCATCTTCAAGATTGGCCTGGGAGCCAGCAAGGCCCGAAAAGGGTCCAGGATGGATTTTAAGGCCAGGAAGCCCTACCACAACTCTACCGGGGGAAGGAGTGTAAAGGCCGTGGAGCCCTATGGACACATGGGGAGTGGGAAGACCCTGAGAACCCCCTTTGCCCCTTCCCCACCAGCCACTTCGTGAAGCTGGGATGTTGACAGTGGCCACCACATCTTGGGGAGATTCCCACAGGTCTGAGACTAGTGTGAACCCCCATGACAGTCCAAAGACAGCATGTCCCCTGATAGGGAGAGCAGCCCGTTCCTGGAGTGGGATCTCAAGAAAGAAGGAGAGCCCCTAGACTGTGGGTGGGAGTCTCAGCCACGCTTCAGGAGACCTCTCCTCACTAATTCCCCAGATGCCACTGCTAAACTTGGTCCTGGACCAGAGCCCAGGAGGACAATGCCCTTGAAAACAGCATTTCTTAAAATGGGTAAGCCAACGTGGTTCCCTAGTCAGGTAAATTCGGGAGCTGCTGCCTGCTGCAGGCGGCCACCCCCTGCCTGGGCCACCTGGGAGAGTCACAATGCACCTTAGCTTCTAAAGGCTCTGAGAAGTCCCGCAGCAAAAATAATAATAATAATAATAATAATAATAATAATAATAAACCAACAAAAAAACACCACAAAACTTGTTTTATTTTATTTAGCTATGCACCTTCCAAACTTTGACCTCAGAACCCTTTGTGTAGGGCGCCTGGGTGGCTCAGATGGTTAAGCGTCTGCCTTCGGCTCAGGTCATGATCCCAGGGTCCTGGGATCGAGTCCCACATCGGGCTCCCTGCTAGGCGGGAGCCTGCTTCTCCCTCTGCCTCTGCCTCTGCCTCTCTGCCTCTCATGAATAAATAAATAAAACATTAAAAAAAAAAAAAAAGAACCTTGTGTGTACTCTTTACCTCATAATGGTTCGATGGTACACACTTTGGAAATCTGTCCTAGCTGATCCTAGAGGCAGCTTCAGAGATGAATCACACCTGGCCCCTGCTCTGGGTGGCTCGCCTGCTGGTGGTTAGAGGGTGCAGGAGACAGGCGAATACAACAAATTCCACCAGTACTTGGCCAACCAATGTCGCCCAACAAAAAGCTGTGCCCCGCTTGCTTTACCTTTGCTGTAGCATTCTTTTTTTTTTTTTTTTAAGATTTTATTTATTTATTTGAGAGAGAGAGTGAGAGAGAGAAAGAGCACAAGAGGGGGGAGCGGGAGAGGGAGAAGCAGACTCCCTGCTGAGCAGGGAGCCCGATGCGGGACTCGATCCCGGGACTCCAGGATCATGACCTGAGCCGAAGGCAGTCGCTTAACCAGCTGAGCCACCCAGGCGCCCTTTTGCTGTAGCATTCTTTTCCAGACACACCGTCTAGGTATTTGTGTGCAGCTTTATTCTCTGTCTCCCCTTCCTCTCGCTCCAGTGGACCCTCCGCAGGGAAAAAACTTTGTCCGTGGTGTTTGCTGCTTCACCCCATACATCTCCTCCCATGTCTCAGACCATGTTTGGCACGTACTGGGTGCTTAATAATGTTTGGCAAAGTGGCTTCATTAATTGCACAAATGGGATAAAATAGAGCACAAGGAGAGTACGTGATTCACCACTGTCACATGGCCAGGTGGTGATGGAGCGGAGGTGTGAAGCCAAGGGTGTGACTTCAGAGCCCCCACTCTGGCCCTCTGCCATCTGCCCCAACAGCACCAGGCTGTCCTGAGCGAGGGAAAGAGTGACCCATAGCCCTTTGTCTTCTTCCAGGGGGTCACCTGAGCCCAGCTCCCCGAACCTGCCCCGCCCTGGTTTCCACTTGACCTCTACACCCGTCTCCATCCATCCCTGCCTCAGACCCTGCCCCCGGGCCAGCACCCGGCAGGGGATCAGGTCACCTACCACCCCCCAGCAAGGCCGTGGAGGCCCCGGAAATTGAAACTGGGGGTGACCCCCGGGGTGGCCGGTGCTGAATTCTCCAAGAGGAAGAGAATTCTACTGAGTATTCAACAAGCCCAACTTGACTGCTCCCAACCCTCCCCGCTTCCTCAAACTAGTGCCAAAGGACGCTGCCTCCCTGCAGTGTCATAAAATGAGAGATGGGGAAGCAGAGGGGCTAAGTCCGGGGCCAGAAGCAACTGGGTCTGACGCACCGCAGCATGAGCCTGACTAGCTGGCCCTTCTTGGGGCCTCGGTGTTGTCCCCAGACAACCGAGGAGCCTCGCTCAAGGATCATCAGCTTGACCCACAGAAATGTTCTACTTGCCAGTACAGAGGTATGGGCAAGATGCTGGGGATCCCAGAGCCAGGACCCCCCTACCAGCATGGGTCAGAGAGGCTTCTCAGAAACACTGTTGACTTTTAACCTGAGTCACCAAGGGTGAGTTGGAATTGTTTGGTTGAAGATGAGGCTAGAAAGGAAGGAAGAGACCTATTTGCACAGACCTTAGAAGGCAGGACTTTCTCCTGTGGCCACTGGGAAGCAACTTTCCCACCTTTGTTTTCCATGAAGGTAAGCAAAGTATTCTCTGGCTAACTTTTGTCTCAGTATGAGGCTCATCTCTGATTTACAGAAAACTCAAAATGACAGTGGTTTAAACCCACAAGAATTTATTCTCTTCCAGAAAAGAAGTCCAGAAGCAGGTGGTCTGTTCTACCAGTCCCTAGGAACCCAGCCTCCTTTTTTCTGTTCCACTCACCTCTCTATGTGGCTCCCAGCCTCAACATTGCCTCATGGTCCAAGATGGCTGTTGGAGCTCCAGCCTCCACATTCACCTTCCTGGCAGCAGGGCAAAGGAATGGAAGTAGCACAAAGGAGACACACTCCTAGCAGAGGCAGCCCTTTTAAAGAGGCTTCCCAGAAGACCCACCCATAACTTCCACTTACATCTTACTGGTTAGAACTTAGACTTGTAGCCACTCTAGCTGCAAAAAATGTAGTCTTTGTTCCGAGCACTAATTTGCCCTGCTGTGCATCAGAGGTCTATAACTAAAGAAGGTGGGAATGGATATTGGGTAGACATCGGGCAACCTGAGCTACCCTGGCTCTGGGCTGCAAGAAACAGAATACCTGACACCCAGTCTTTAATACTAACTGGATAAGAAGTCTGGAGCAACATGTCCCAGGGTTGGGTTGCTGACTCAACAATGAAATCAAGACCCAGATTCTTTCTATCCTCTGTTCTGCCATCTTCAGGATATTGAACATTAATTGAGTTATTATTAAATTAGTTAATATTTAGTACTTGTGCGATATAAAAATAAAATTCATGGCACTTATGCTATGTAAAAATAAGCTCAATGTACCACCTCACAATCACAAGATGACTGCCACAGCTCCAGACATCACATCCTGCCCCTATATCCTATGACATAAGAAAGGGAAGAGAGCAAAAGATTGCTTTCCTTATGCCAGTCTTATGTCTTATCAAAAAAGAAACTCTATCTCGATAGCACCCCATCCCCATCAGTCTTCCCCTTATGGCTCATTGACCAGGATGAGGCCACCTGCCATAGGTAAACCAATCGCTGTCATGGGGGAGTGAGGTTGCCCTGACTGGCTTAGATCAGTTGTGTTCCAGCCTGCAGGCTGGACGCGTTGCCACCCAAATAAAACCAGGGTTCCAATAGCAAGGCAGGAGGGGACAGAGCCGGTGGGTGGTGAGCAACCATGTCCACTGTGCTATAGAATGGAGGCTAGGAAAATACAGAGGAGTGTGCCAAGGCTGCTCCAGGGAGAGGTGCTGGTGGCTTTTCCACGAGAAGGCAGGCCCCCCGGGCTCAGGGCTGAGCTGGCCTGCATGGGCCTCGAGTGTGGGGGCAGCCCGTCCTGGCCGGTGACTGCATCGAACTCTCCTTTTCGGCCATCGAGAATGCATTTGTGCTCGGTGCACCAGTCCCCGAGGGCACGGGGGCTCTAAGCCAGTGCTTGGAGGAATTCTGCATTCTCACCTTGGCCTGAGCGTCCCAATTTATCTTGTAGTTGCATTAAATCCCGCGCCACATACCACAGACATATTTCTCATCTAACGGCCCGTTGCAGGGGATCCAGAACGCTGCAAATACAAAACGTTCTTTGCCTGGCTTTCTTGCTTAAAATCAAATAGCTCCACTCACCGCTCCCTCCCTGCGTCTCGCACGGTTCACTTAGATTAATAACATTTGAGATTCCACCTATTAGGTATGGAAAGCAGCAAGCGAGGGCCTTCTAGCCAATTCCAATTCCAGGTACTGCATGATGGAAACTATTTCTCCCCGTCCCTGTTGCCAGCAACAAGCTTTTCTATAACGGCTTAATTAGGATTCAAGATTGCGTCCAGGAGCCCAGAGCCTCAGGAGGAGCCAAGCCGGCGTGTTTACAGACTTGTGTGTTCAGTTCGTTTCTGGTTTTGTATTTTGCAAGAGAAGGGAAAAGGAAATCGTGGGGGCGGGGTGGGGGGAGAGAGAAGGAGAAAGAGAGAGAGAGGTGGGTTTTTAATAACAGAAGGAAGCTTCCAATATGGTGGAAACACAGGTACATTGAGGGCCGGATGGGAAGATGGGATCAATGGAGATGCGGAGTCAGCAGGCATGGAAATCCAGAAGGGGTTCAGACACTCGGGAGACCAGAGTAATGAATGGGCTTCCTTTTCGGCCACCGCACCGTGGTGACAAAAGGTCACGAAAGTCCTGTTCATCGATGTTGGCAGGGCCTGGCATTGGCAGGAAGTCTTGTTCTGAAAGTGGCAGAACTCAAGTTAAAGACTCTGTTTCTTCCCAGCTGTGTGGCCTTGGACAAGTCCCCTCACCTCTCTGAAATAAGTATGAGGAAAGCACTTAACATCGCCATGACACCCACGGGACCTTGGTAAATACGGGCTTGTGTGCGTGGAAGCTGACTCCCATGCACTTTCATGTCACCCTGGACTCAACAGTCACGCCTTACAGCTGGACAGTGGACAAGCCTCTAAGGAGCTGTGGGTACCATTTACACTCCCTTGGCCTCCATTTCCTCATCTATAAAATGGGTTAATAATAGTGCAGTTTAAAAGATACGGTGCACCTAAAGCCCTGAGCTCAGTGCCCCGCACAAGGAAGGTGCTCAAACCTAGGGGTGGGCAGAAAGTCGTCTTGGCAAACCCCATCATTGTACTGATAAGGAGTGTGAGGCCCAGAGTATGACATGATGCCCACTGATCCACAAAGAATCAATGGAAGAGCTCGGTTAGGACTCCTGCTATTTTACCACCGGTCAGATAGAAGGTCCCATTTGAGATGCATGTAACGGGGTCCTTGGACGCCAGAAGAAGCATGAACTCTTGACAACCTACTGGGGAGGAAGAATTCGGGGGTTCAAAATACACAAAGTCAATGTGGGAAGAGCAGATGCCAGAGGAGGAATCCTCAAATACGTCAGTTTCCGAATCGCTCTTAGGAAATGCCACTTTGCATCTGATCTTGCACTTCCTTGTCTAGGGAGCCTTCCAGCAGAGTCACGAACATTTACATATGAGGATGTTGATTGCCGAGCTCACGATAGCAAATAGCAAGACGTTGGAAGCATTTCTGCGTGTTGGAGGGTTGGTTAAGTAAAGCATGCTACCACAAAGGGTAGAACACAAGGCAGCTTTGAAAATTGATATTTGTAAGGAATTTTCAGTGAAACAGGAAAACCCTTATGAGATAATGTGAAGAAGAAAGAACACAAAAACTGTGCATCCAGAATGCTTTCAACTGTGTAAAATGTGTGTGTATGTGTGTGCATGTGTGTATGTGTGCGCGTGTGTGTTGTGTATTGGGAAAAATACCAAACTGGTAACACTCCTTGCAGAAGAATGGTAGAATTAGAAGTGATCTCTGTCTTTCTATCGATTTACTTATTTATATATATATATTTTCATTATACAAATGTTCTACAGGGAGTACATATTACTCTTACAACCAGAAGTTCTATTTATGTTCTACAGGGAGTACATATTACTCTTACAACCAGAAGTTCTATTTAAATGTTAAATAGCGGGCGCCTGGGTGGCTCAGTTGGTTAAGCGACTGCCTTCGGCTCAGGTCATGATCCTGGAGTCCCGGAATCGAGTCCCGCATCAGGCTCCCTGCTCGGCAGGGAGTCTGCTTCTCCCTCTGACCCTCCTCCCTCTCATGCTCTCTGTCTCTCATTCTCTCTGTCTCAAATAAATAAATAAAATCTTTTTTTTTTTTTTTTTAAGATTTTAAAGTCCCAATGCGGGACTCGATCCCGGGACTCCAGGATCATGACCTGAGCCGAAGGCAGTCGCTTAACCAACTGAGCCATCCAGGCGCCCAATAAATAAAATCTTTTAAAAAAATGTTAAATAGCATAGAAAAGCAAGTGTGAAGTGAACCTCTTCAGCCCTTTATCGTATCTTTCCTCACTCCTATAGGAAAGCCAGTCATAGAGAGAAGGCCTAAATTCCAGTCTACCATCCCACTCAAGCTAAGTGACTCATCCACACGAGGGCTCAGATCTTCCCTTTGATGCGTTATTAATGTCAAAGGATGACTCAGAGACAGTACCACTTAAAAAAGAGAAAGTACACTTTCTTTGGAAGTGAGTCGAGCTTCAGAAGGACCAGCTCAAAAGCACTAAGCACAGTAAGAACCTAAAAGAAGGAGTCGTGTGGAGACGCTGGTCAAAGGGCACAAATGTTCAGTTATAAGAATAAGGGCAGAAGATCCAATGCTCAGCATGGTGACTGCAGTTAATAAATCGGCTCTCACCGCAAAGAGAAAAGTTAATTGGGAGGTGATGGTGGTGCTCATTATCTTGATCTTGTCAATCATTTCACAACCTACGAGTCTATCAAGCAGGTCACCGCATTATACACTTTCAGTATATACCATTATATTTGTCAGTTAGTCCCAGTTGTTCCTCGATAAAGTTAAAAAAAACCTTACGGAACTGCAAAATTATCAACACTTCTCTTTGGATTACCTATTGCTGTGTAACAAACCGCCCCAAAGGACAGCACTCAAAACAATCGCGGTTTGTTATCTCCCAGAATTCTGTGGGTCAGCAGCGCAGGCAGGGCTGAGGCGGGGGGTGTGGGGTGGGGCGTGGGGTGGCTCTGCTGCTTCGCGTGGCATCAGCAGGGACGGCTCAGCCAGACGTCACTGATGTGCCAGGCACCCGGACGCGCCTACATGTGCTGAGTGTGAGTGATGGGGCGGCCTCTCTTCATTCAGTCAGCTAGCTTGAGCTCCTTCACAGGTGTAGCTGCTCCCCGCCCCCAAGCAGAAAATCAGGTGCCGCCAGGCTTCTTCAGGGCTATGTCCACACCTGGCACGCTATTGCTTTCTCCAGGTTTTATTGGTCAAAGCAGTCCAAGGCGTGGGCCAGTAAGGAAGGAGACGCGCCATCTCACAATGTGGGGAGCAGCATCATATGAGGGGCGGTGGGAATTGCAGGCGGCCACATCTGGAGACAAGCAAGCACAGATACCAAGTTCACCTTGGTCTGCTCAGGATGGGAAAAGAGCGACCTTCCCACATGACACAGTGCGGGTGCATCTGGAGCCAGGCCTGAGGTCAGCTCCCGCCCCAGGCTCTAGCAGGCGTTGGTTCAAATCCCAGCTCCACCACTTACGAGCCAGCAGGAAGGGGTTTATTGACCTCAGACCAGTCCAATAAACCCCTCCAAGCCTCGGTTTGCTCACCTATAAAATAGGCATCATGTCTGTCTCAGGTGTTATTTGAGAGAATTAAATGAAAGCAACATACCTAGCCCAGTGCCAGGCAACACAGCTCCTCAGGGAAAGTTAGCATTAGTCCCTCCTTGCTTTTATAAGAAGATCTAGGCAGTAGAAACCAAGACTTCTACTTTTCCAAGCCTTCTAGGATTATCAAGGCCCTGAACAGACATTCTGGAGATGAAGGAGTAGCTAACGCTTTGATCAGCCTAGCGGGCTCTGCCACCTGCCTGACAACTGGCACTGCCCAGTGAGCACGTGACCTAGGCCTGGCCAATCATCGGACCTCTTTCCTCTGGATCAAGGATTGGTTCAAGGGAGAGCATGTGACTCAAGTAGAACCAATCGGAGTCCTTCCCTGGGATTTCTGATTTTGAGCTAGAGCCTTGCTCCTGGAGTCCCAGAACTGGAAAGACGGGATGGTAGGGCTGCTCTCAGGTATCCTTAAAGTGCGGCCAAGAAGGTAGGAGGAAAATAAAGAGAGAAACAGGGTCCTGGGAGCCCTCCTGGTGACCCATCCTATGGTTCTGGGATCCAGGCAGAGTAGCCTAAACTCTCTGCTGAAGCCAGCGTGAGTCCTAATACAGATCTCAAGAGGAAGACAGGTCCAGGAGGAGGAGGAGTACTGGACAGAAAGGCAGAAGGAGGAGGAGAGAGAAACCTGGGGCACTCCACCTGCTCAGGATAGCGCTGGAGTGAAAATCCAGCATCACTTCTGAGTAACCACCTCCGCCAGAGGGGCACGTGTTCATTTAGGTAGGATCAAGACTAAGAGCAAGAAGGATATTGTCTATTGCAAGATGATTTAGGGAAATAGAAAATAAACAACCTCAACAACCGTCAGGGCGGGAATGGCCGAATAAGCTGAGTTGTCTACAAAGCAATCATTTAAAATATCGAGAATAATTTAAATATTGCAAATAATCAAAACTAATGACACCGGAAGATCTCAAAGACATATTATCAAGTGGAAAGCTAAATATGGAACGGTGAGAGCAAACTAAGAATCAAACCAACAACAAAAGTCATGCAGGCACGCACAGGTGCTCTCGCGTGCGCGCGCGCGCGCGCGCACACACACACACACACACACACACAGGAGATGAGACCATATGCATCCATGTGGTGTAAAAATGCATGGATACAAACCGAGCTGATTAGCATTTCTTCTGGAAAGTGGAACAGGGACCAGGATTGCTTTGGGAAAGGGGACCAAAATGGACTTCAACTTTGTCTATAATGTATTCCTGCTGGTAGATATATCATGCGTATATAATGTATTCATGTATTTGTATGATTATAATATTGATAAAATAACCAATCTGAACATAAATGGGGATGCAGAGCAATTTCATTTTGAGATCATTGATTTCAACATCCTTAATTTATACGTAAAGAAATCAAGGCTTAGCCCAGGGAAGTGACTGGTCCAAGCACACAGGAGGCGGGGGGATTTGTACTAAACCCAATCGAGTTCCAGCCCCGTGTCTTTCTACCACATCGCACTGTCACCCTTGAGCGGAGACAAGCTATCTTCTTAGCACCAGACGAAGCCCATGGAGATAGAGAGCCTTTGAGGTCCTAAGTCCAAGCCTGGCCCCCATCCACCTGCCTGTCCAGCCTCAGCACGCAGGGAGAGTGCTGGATCACGAGACAGAAGCCTGCTGGGGATTGTTCTCGGCCCCCAACCTCCCGTGGGACCTCGGATGGGTGGACAACTGCTTCGGTGCCCTCCTTACCTCCTCCTAGCTCTTGGGCGCTACCCTCCGTGAACTTTGCCTGTGGCGAAGTCCATACGCAACATACCCTCTGCATGACCCTAGATCTTTGCCTCCTGTTCATAATTAATAGACGAAACCACCAAATGAGCATATGTGTACGTATATGCAGCAATGAAGTCTTTTTTTTTTTCTTAATGTGAACTATTTTGGCCTAATTCTTTTTTTTATGAAAAGAACGGCTAATATTTCATGGCGAGAGATAAGATCTTGCTTTAATACAGTTAGCTTCAATTGACCTTGAACTGAATCTACAAATTTCTTAGAGGTGACCTCTTCATCGACGCTTGATATATGTTCACAAATAAATTAACTGAGAAGATTCCTATTTAGATAACGCGTCCGATCGAGAAGCCAAAATAAAGGCAGATGTCCAGGGCTCACGAGGAGAGTCGTGGAATCATGGAATCTTAGAATAACAAGAGTTTGGGAATGATAAAATTATAGACTCTTAGAGTTTAAGAATCCAGAGCTAGAGGGGAACCCTCACATGAAGACTGCAGGAGCTAACTTGTGAACTCTTCAGGGAAGGGGTGAGGTACTGGTCATCCCCAGCCCTGAGGCTGGTACACACAAGGAGCTTTGTGGTAAATATGTCTTAACAAGTGCCTGAGTGAACAATTGAGTGTTAAGAAAGTCATCCTGTAAAAGAAAACCAGAGAAGGAATCATTCCTTCCACAAAGTTCTACTGCACACCTGCTGTGTGCCAGGCCCTGTGTGACAGACAGACAGACAGACAGACAGACAGACGTAACTCCTAGAAGAGTTCACACACATCCTGCCCTTGAGGAGGTCCCAATCTAGTGATAGTTATTAGGGGCTGAGGAGGATTCTGGGAGATTTCCTCTAGTCCCTGCCTTTTTCCCACCCAAGCTGTTCCTTTGGGGAAGGGGCGGCCGTTACCTCCTGGACTTTGGACCTGGATTTCAGGGGGTCACCACCAAGTCCGTTGTATGTCACTGTCACAGAGTGAGAGTGCGCTAAGCCATTACCAGTGACATGGTAGAAGGAAAGAACAATTTTAAAGGGGAATACAAGTCTCAAATTCAATCATTCAGGCCTTTTTTCTAAATACAGTTATAGATTTAATTAAGCATAAATATTTACCACTTGGTTTACCAGGGGTTTTTTGATGGCCATTCTAACATGGGTCAAAATGTTAAAAATATACGGGTTCAAACAATCATCCCTCGCTCCCCGGTTAATGAGCACCATCGACCCCGGCTCTGGGCAGCCCTATAAGTAAGCCTGGTGCCCTCTGTGACATATTTCTGAGGGAATTGAATAGATGGCCCCTGGGGAAAGACTTCTACTGCCAAACAGGTTTGGAAAATGCTAGTTCAAAGGAAAGCTCCACACCCTTCTTTACTACAGGACTTCTCAGAACGTTTATTGTGCGGACGTGCTCCACAGGGCCATATGGGATGCAGCTTTTCTCAAAGTGATTTGGCCACAGAACCGTTTTTGGAGAAATAGGCACACCTGGTGAGGATGAGCCCGACAAGCCACCACATCCTCAGTGTGACACGCTAGATCCCCAGGGGGTCGATGCTCTCACAGTCCCTCATTTGCGGACCTCTCCCTCACCCCCTGGGCTTTTCGCCAGCCACGCCACCCTGAACCTTGGTAGGCAATGGCCTCCATTGTCCATTCACCCGTCCCCTTCCCTTCCCACCCCGTGGGGACAGAGCCTTTGGTGGGCTCCCCCCTGCGCCCCCAAGCAGAGCGGCCATGCCAGAAGGGGACGGCAGAGCATGTCGGGGGGCAGACTCACCTGGTGTGGCACGGTGGACTCCTGCTGCACCACTGGGAAAGGTCAGGGGATGAAAGCGGCAGCAGAGACAAGAAGCAAGTTGAGAACGATGTGGAATAGCACGTTAAGGAACTCGGGCTTTGTCTGAAGGGCAGAGCCAGCCATTGTTGCATATTCAGATCATCTGGCTCTTTCCCTGGAGAGCCCCTCTGCTCACTGCTCTTCACCCAAGTCCCAGCCCCAAGCGCACCTCCTGAGCTCCACCTCCGACCTAAAACTCCAGCCCCTTCTCTCAGCCTCATCCAGCTGCTTCTTTCTGCAGGGTACTCATCCCTACCTGACCTTAGAGTATAAGGTGAGTCGGATTTGTCTCTTTTCCCTCTCCCCCGCCAGGCAGGCCCCACTTTGGTTTGGTCACTGATGCGTCCCTAGCACCCAGCACAGTGCCTGCACACAGGAGGCTCCCAATAAATTATGGAATGGGTAAAGGATTTTTAAGCCCAGGAGTGACATGGACAGAGGATGCTTGAGGTGCTGTTTCTAGCAGCCATTCCTCAGGAAGCTGTTCAAAACCGTGATATATATATATATTTTTTTTAAGGGAAATACATTATCCACAAAGGCACAATTCCATCTAAAGACTGGCATCTACAACATTTAATGAAGAGGTCCAAGAATCAAAAGACGTAGAGGACATTTAGTCCAAACATCTCAAACAAGAAGTCCAAGGGCCATCTCTAATGAAAAATATGCTTTGTCTAGCATGTTCAGCTTTCTTTCATTCTTTCTTCCTTCCTTTCTTCCTTTCTTTCTTTCTTTCTTTCTTTCTTTCTTTCTTTCTTTCTTTCTTTCTTTCTTCCTTCCTTCCTTCCTTCCTTCCTTCCTTTCTTTCTTTCTTTCTTTCTTTCTTTTTCTTTCTCTTTCTTTCTTTCTTTCTTTCTTTCTTTCTTTCGTTCGTTCTTTCTTTTTCTTGTACCTTTAGACAACTGTGCCGCAATCCTCCACTCTCCCTTCTGTTTCACACTTGGCCCCTCCACCCATTCATGGTACCAGTCTTCAGGTCATTTGTATGTGTAATTTGACCAAATCTTTCATTCCCCATTTAAAAAACAAACAAAAAAAAAAACAGAAACTCAGAGATGGGATGGGAACTGTTCAAGGTCATACAGCTTAATGGGAACCAAAGTCTGGACTACAACCTGGGCCCCCCACACCCAGCCCATGTCTTGCCTGACCAGAGCCTGTCTTCCTCTTGGCCAGACTGAATCTGGGATCATCCTCCCAGTCTCAGGGGCTGGATTTCCCTTCCTCTCGATAGACCATGACTGGGAGAAGGTCAAGAAACACAGAGATGCCAGATTGAACAGAACAAAGTGGACCCAGTGGAAAGAGGCAGCAGAGGCAGGAAGGGACCTGCAAATGACGCTTTGTCCTTGAGGGGCCCCCAAATCCTCTCAGGCAGACACTCCACCTGCTTCCAAAGAATACTATGGACAACCTCTCTGTAAGAACCCGTCCTGAAATGGGCTCGCTCCCACAGCAAACTCTTCCTAAGACACCTCTCGTGTTCCACGGTGGGGAACACATGGGTTTGGGAAGCAGAGATACCTGCGGTGGAATGTCCCTCCTCTGCCCCTGCTGACTGAGTCTGTTTCTCTTCAGAGTGTCATGAGAGTAACAATGGCCTTAAAAAGAGAAAATGAAAGACTGTGTGTCAGGGGCCTGGCACAGTTTACAGCACAAAGAGCTTAAAAGGGGTGGCTCCTTGTCTTCGTTGGTGCTCCCATGGAAGCAGACCCTGAGGCAAAGATTCAAGTGTCTGTGATTTGGGGGAGGTAATTCCAGGAAACCCCAAGGGTGGGGGGAAGTGAGACAGTGAAAGGAAGCAGCCGGGGGTGGGGGGTTCTCAGTGCACAGCCAGAGCTCAGTTCCACTAGGGAGTTCTGGGAAATGAAGGAAATTGCATGCCTGAGTCCTCCCCCTCTAAGGGGTGAGAGAGCTGGGGTATTGATGTGCCAACTCGCCTTAGTCATTGGTTGAGGATTGCTGCCAAACCTGGTAATTCATCGGCACTTCCAGTGCGTCTTGCTTGCTTGCAGAGCTGATTCCAGACACAGAGAGAAAGTCCTGGGGCAGAGATGTGGGTGCTGACTGTTGGGAGCGGGGCACGTGTGCACGGTAAGGATGTGGGATAAAGGCAGGGCAGGGACAACGTCTACTACCACTCTGTTATGGCCTGCATGGAGAATAGCTAACTTTTTTTTTTAAAGATTTTATTTATTTATTTGAGAGAGAGAGAGAGCATGAGTGGGGTGAGGGGCAGGGGGAGAAGCAGATTCGCCACCGAGCAGGGAGCCCAGCATGGGACTCGATCCCAGGACCCTGGGATTATGACCTGAGCCGAAAGCAGACGCTTAACCAACTGAGCCACCCAGGAACCCCGAGAATAGCTAACTTTTAACGAGCTTTTACTATTTTCCAGGCGATATCATTAGCATTGGATATGTTTTCCCTTATTTAATCCTCACAACAAATCTATGAGGTGGGTCTTAACTGCTATTCCAATTTTATAATTAAGAGAATTGAGGCCCGAGTTCATGTAGCTAGATTTGAACCCAGGCTAACTCTCAATGTTCTTGCACACACAGCCTCTTCTGAAGGAACACACAACTGCACAGCTAGTTAGTGGTAAGTTCAGGTCAAACCCTGAGCTGTAGAGCATTTCCCCACTGCTTGGTGTATATTTGAGTTCCATGCTTGACTGCAGCCTTTTCTGGGCACAGCAATGTCGTGCAAATTCCTCGAGCTCTCTGCGCCTCAGTTTCTCCAGCTATAAGATGGAGTAATAAGCACATCTGCTTAATAAATTACTGTCAAGGGGAGTAAGAAGGTAAATTAAGTTCAACAATTGTCACGCAGGATATTCTCAGTAAATGAGAGCAATTATTTTTCCCCTATGGAAGCCTCAGGATCCTTAACTGTAAAATAGAAAACATAAACTTATCTCAAAGGTTCTATTGGTTACCAAGTGAGAAAGTGTAGGTGGATACCATCATTTCCATAAAAGTCAGAAATTAGCACTTTATTTTTTTACCTCAATGTTTTATTTTATTATTTTTTATCATTTTATTTTATTTTTCATCATGAGAAGTGTACTCTTTAATCCCCATCCCCTTCCCCAATCCCCCCACCCACCTCCCCTCTGGAAACCATCAATTTGTTCTCTATAGTTAAGAGTCTGTTCATTGGGTGCCTGGGTGGCTCAGTTGGTTGGGCATCTGCCTTCAACTCAGGTCATGATCCTGGAGTCTCGGGATCAAGTCCTGCATTGGGCCCTGCTTGGCAGGTGGTCTGCTTCTCCCTCTGACCCTACCCCCTCTTGTGCACTCTCGCTCTCTCTCAAAAAAAAAAAAAAAAAAAAAAAGGAGTCTGTTCCTTGGTTTATCTCTCATGCTCTCTCTCTCTCTCTCTCTCTTTTTTTTGCTTTGCTCATTTGTTTTGTTTCTTCAATTCCATATAATGAGTGGGATCATATGGTATTTGTCTTTCTCTGACTTATTTTGCTTAGCATTATACTCTCTAGCTCCATCCATGTCATTATAAATGGCAAGATTTCATTCCTTCTTATGGCTGAATAATATCTTCTTTTTTTAAGATTTATTTATTTTAGACAGAGAGAGAGAGAGCAGAGGGGAGGGGCAGAGGGAGAGGGAGAGAGAAACCTAAGCAAACTCCTTGCTGAATGCAGAGTCCAACATGGGGCTTGATCTCACAACCCTGAGTTCAAGACCTGAGCCTAAGCCAAGTGTCAGACCCTTAACCAATCACATCACCCAGGCACCCCTGAATAATATATTCTTTATCCATTCATCTACTGATGAACATTTGGGCTGTTTACATAATTGGGCTACTGTTAACAATGCTGCTATAAACATGGGGGTGCATATATCCCTTCCAATTAGTGTTTTTGTTTTTGTTTTTTTTGGTAAATAGTAGTGTGATTCCTGGGTCATATGGTAGTTCTATTTTTAATTTTTTGAGGAACCTCCAGACTATTTTCCCAAGTGGCTGCACCAGTTTGCATTCCTGCCCACAGTGCACGAGAGTTCCTTTTCCTCCACATCCTTGCCAACACTTGTTTCTTGTGTTTTTTATTTTAGCCATTCTGACAGCCAAATCTAAACCACATCTCATTGTGGTTTAGATTTGCATTTCCCTGATGATGAGTGATGTTGAGCATCTTTTTATGTGTCTGTTGGCCACCTGGATGTCTTCTTTAGAGAAATGTCTGTTCATGTCTTCTGCCCTTTTTTAATTGGATAATTTGTTTTTTGGTATTGAGTTGTATCAGTTCTTTATATATTTTGGATACTAATCCTTTATTGGATGTCACTTGCAAATATCTTCTCCCATACAGAAGGTTCCCTTTTAGTTTTGTTGCTTGTTTCCTTCACTGTGCAGAAATTTCTTATTTTGATATAGTCCCAATAGTTTAGAAATTAGCACTTTAGCTGCCTCATGTGGTGTCCACTTTGGCCTGTGTTCAGGCTGGAAGCCTTTATAAATAGGAAATCACCTGATGCCATTCCCTTCTTCCAAGTGTCTATTCCCTTAAAGAGTCTGCCTGCTTTTACTCACTCTCCAGTGCTTGTCTTTACATAGTTGCCTTTTATGTGGTGCTCCATTTTACCAAAAAAAAAAAAAAAAAGGGAAGGAAGAAAGTGACACCCTAGCTGAGAGAAATGAGGCTTCCCCTTCTATTTCAAAGTCACAAATAAACATTTTTAAGCTCATTTAGGCCCCAGTCATCAAATAGCCCACCCAAAGTTACTCCTTTCCAGCCATTTCAGACACTTCCCACGTTTATCTTCTCATGTGTCCTTTTCTTCATTCTACAGTGGAAAAGCAGAAATAAGGTTCACAGAGTCCACATCCCAGCACTACAGAGAAGAACGTAGAAGGATGGGTTTGAGCAGTGAGACAATGACTTAACAGCTGAATGACCACTTTGGGTAAATCACTGCCCCCTATGAGTCTCAGTTTTCTCTTCTGAAAAGTAGTGGATGTTCAGTTGAGCATTATGTGCAGCACAAAAGAAAAAAAATGAAAGCAACTTGAAGCAGTCTGACCGCTGGTAGGAGAAACTATAATAAAAGCTGATAATCAGGGTGCTTGGGTGGCTCAGTTGGTTAAGCGACTGCCTTTGGCTCAGGTCATGATCCTGGAGTCCCTGGATCGAGTCCCGCATCGGGCTTCCTGCTCGGCAGGGAGTCTGCTTCGTCCTCTGACCCTATCCCCTCTCAGGTGTTCTCTCTCTCTCATTCTCTCTCTCTCAAATAAATAAATAAAATCTTTAAAAAACAAAAAGTTGATAATCAAACATAGTATGTTTATTAAGAATGATGTGGTTGAAGTTAAGATGTAGGAGATGTTCCTAATGTATTGTTACTATAATAAAATGATAATTATAGAACAAATTCTAGTTAAATATAATAATGGGATCCCAGTTTTACTTAAAAATATGCATGACATCCTTTGAAAGAAGACCAGAAAGGTGCACATGAAAACTGGTAATGATTGTTATGTTTGGATTGTAGGTGATTTCTAGTTTCTTCTCTATTTTCTAATTTTTCTAAAATGAATATGTTTGCTTCAGAGAAGAAAGGTTTTAAAATATTTTTTAATTTTAATTATTATTTTTTTAAAAGATTTTATTTATTTATTTGACAGAGAGAGACACAGCGAGAGAGGGAACACAGGCAGGGGGAGTGGGAGAGGGAGAAGCAGGCTTCCCGCCGAGCAGGGAGCCCGATGTGGGGCTCGATCCCAGGACCCCGGGATCATGACCTGAGCTGAAGGCAGACGCTTAACGACTGAGCCACCCAGGTGCCCCAATTCTTATTATTTTTTATGTAAGCTTTATACCCAACATGGGGCTCAAACTCGTGACCCTGAGATCGAGAGTCACATGTACTACTGGCTGAGCCAGCCAAGTGCCCCTAAAATATTTTTTTAAACCAAAGTGATGGACTCATTTATCATCAAAGTCCCTTCCAGCCGGAATATTCTGTGATTTGTTGATTTATTCAGTGTGTATTTATTGAGCACCTACTCTATACCAGCGCCCCTGCTAGCACCAGGGAGACATGGTGATCAAGATACTTTCCCTTACAGCTTCCACTCCACAGGGGAATCAGACACATCTTATTCCTTTCTAGAACCCCAGTGCTCTGCTCATAACACAACAGGTGCCCATTCAGTGTTTGTTGAACAAAGGTTGACTATAATCACTTAGCTCAAAATCCAAGCAAAAAAGGATACCTGGGACAAGGAGCTACAAGGGGTGTGTATAGGGGGACAGAGGACGGGTCCAGAAGGGAATAAAATCTACAGAGGGGAGGGGCTCGTAGATGTGGTGTGGGGAAGTAGGTAGAAGGTCCGACTTGACCATTTCTGTGTGTTGTGTTGGGCTTGGCCAGGACTGGAGAGACCCACTCATTCCATCTGCTTCCCCAGGGATGCTCTTCCCATGGCTCCCAAGAGTGCCCGAGGTGATCGGAGGACCCCCGGATTCCAGAGGAGGTCAAGAACTCAGGCCTCTCTCTCCGTAGGCAATCCCCGAAATCAGCATCCCTGACTTGCTGGAGGGAGATCAGTGTCTCTTGCATTTTATTTCCATCTCAGCGAGAGGTTAATGGACAATGCGAACTGGCCGCTGTGTAGAGGCTTCTCCTTCCAAGTCCCCGGACCCTCTTTTGCCCCAGCCCCTCTGCATGGTGCCTCCTGGAAGGAGGGGAAGACCCACACCCCTTAATTAACAACCTGAGACAAATTGGAAACAGCTGTGAATAATTAGACAATTTAAGTGCTGTGAAGAAGGAATAATTTCTGTAACCTTCGTAATAAATCTTATGCTGTCTCAGTCCCTACACTGGACTTGAACTTTTTCTTTCTTTCTTTTTTTTTTTTCCAGGGGTGAGTTAGCACATTACTCATAAAAGAAACAGTATCCCTTTTGTTTGGGCTGGGTCTGCTTAATAACAAAAGAGCCTATCGCAATTACGGGGGCCCCACGGTGACAGCAAGTGCCCCCGGCTGACAGGACTTGCAAAGTCCGTGGTGAGACAGGCGGCCATGCCCTGACCCGCTGTCCTGTCCGCTGTGGCTTGATTTCCACTCCAGATGACCTACACATTCAATAGGCTCCAGATTTGGGAGATGGTGGTCGGAAAAGATAGAATGCCCAGATGCATTTGCATCAAACAAGAAGGACCTCGGGTCTAGGCAGGGTTGGACGTCTGCTGGGATTCCAAGAGTCTCTTTTATCCCAACATGTTTCTAAGAGAGGGAGGGAGAGGGAGAGAAACCCTTAGCATGAAGGCACAGGAAAGGACCAGAGGTGGCCCCTAAACCAATAATCCCCTCATTGTGGAGACGAGAATCAAGCCCACAGAGGGGAAGTGATGTAACTCGAGCTCCTGTTGAATGTGTAGCTGAATCGAATCTAGACCTTGATAGTCCGCTTTGGTGTCTGCATAGCAGGTTCCCGCTGATGAAACAGTCAAAATCCCTTCGAGCTCCCTTCGGGGGTTCATGGGGCGGCTCTGTGAGCTTCAGAGCGAGTCCTGGCTTCCAGTCCTGGCTTTTCCCCTCCTAAATGTGAGCTTGGGCAAGTCATTTTACCTGTTCACAGGTCAGTTTACGTGTCTGGGAAGTGGCTACAAAACAGCATCTCAGGTCTGTTATGAGGGTTGATGAAACAATGCACATTAAAATCTCATCAAATATACCTGTCTGCTCCACAGGGGCACCCACACGGCTGAGCAGGGCTGGGGAAAGGCACACAAAGGGGCTGCCTTTGAGCTTGTGACCCAAGCCTCAGGTGGTCTCTGGGAGCCACCAGCAATCCTTTTCAATTTATCCTGGTCACCCCTCTCCTAGATCGTTCAGTGCCCTCCCTCTCCCCAAAGTGCCAACACCCTCTCTTTTCTACTTGCTCTCCACTGATGGCCTTGCATTTACATTATTTCACTGAAACAAGTTTGAAGCAATCAGAAGAGACCTTTTAAATGGCCCTCCATGAAATCCACCCATCCACTGATAGCCATAAACTCTGCTTTTCCTACTGTTACCAAGATGAATGCCCACACTCTGATCCAAGCCATTTCTTCATCTTGTGCTGAATCAAAGTTCAGAGAAGCTCAGTAATTTACCCAAAGTTAACAGCTAGAAAGCAGGGGAGCTAAAATTTTCATCTTGATCCTATTAGAAGATAAGCTCTGGGAGATTTTTTTCCTCAGTACCCTGCAGAGTGCCTGGCATATGGCACACTCAGTAAATGTCTGTGATGAGTGAATGTGTGAATGAATGAATGAATGAATGACCAATCTGGGGATCTCAGTGAATTTCCCATGATACCAGTGACTTACCAACTGTAGCTTCCCTCATTGCAAGAGCAGAGGTCTCAGTGTGTAAGACGTAGGGGAGTTACCTATTACAGGTGTTAGTGTAAGGAGGTAGGAGAATGGAGACTCCTGCATAAAACCACTAGCAGAAAAATAGCAGGGGAGCTTGCCACATATCCACAGCCCTGCACAGGAAAAAAAATCTACCTTCTAAAATTTGGTAACCCAATTCAAACTTTTTATTCCTTGTAAGAGAAGCATTTGAACCCTAAGCTGACACATTAACGCAAAAACTAATCCAGGACAAGTGAAACTTACAAAGGCCATTCTGTAGGAACAATTTATAATCCACGGTACATAGGATTCCCACAGGAAACTATTCAACTATTCCTTGAGAGATGAAATTGCAATAAAAAAAAATTACAAACCACCTGCAGAAATGAATCACCTTGAGGGTAAACAAGAGAGTCAGCACCTCAAGAATCGAAGAGAAGAATATTCTGAAAGCGACTATTTAAAAATATTGCACTGTATGATAATGACAGAAATGGTTCAATCTGGGTTCATTTCTTAAAGGGAAACCAATAGGATCAGAGCCGAACCAGCCATAATCATTAAACCCAGAAAAAACTCCACTGTACCCCCAACTTCATTCACTGACATGGTGCCTTCACAATTTTTGCAACATCCACCAAATACTTACACTACTTACCTATTTTTTCTTTAATTTGACCCCCTTTAATTTTTTTATGAATTTTTTTTTAAGATTTTTATTTATTTATTTGACAGAGAGATAGAACAAGTAGGCAGAGAGGCAGGCAGAGGGAGAGGGAGAAGCAGGCTCCCCGCCGAGGAGGGAGCCCGATGCGGGGCTCCATCCCAGGACCCCGAGACCATGAGTCGAAGGCAGACGCTTCACCGACTGAGCCACCCAGGCGCCCCTTTTTTTATGAATTTAACTTAAAGTGAAATCACAATATTCCATAATACCTACAAAATCATGGGCTTGATGTGCTAATTGTGTTTTTTTTAAAACATCAAAATAAATATCTAAGTATTATAATTTTAAAAACATTTGTCTGTGTAGTAAGAATATCTCAGGGGCACCTGGGTGGCTCAGTGGGTTAAGCGGCCGGCTCTTGATTTCTGCTCAGGTCACGATCTCAGAGTCATGAGATTGAGCCCCACATCGGGTGCCAAGCTGGGTGTGGGGCCTGCTTAAGATTCTCTCTCTCCAGGGCAGCTGGGTGGCTCAGTCGGTTAAGCATCTGCCTTTAGCTCAGGTCATGATCCCAGGGTCCTGGAATTGAGCCCCGTGTCGGGCTCTCTGCCCGGTGGGGAGTCTGCTTCTCCCTCTCCCTCTGCCTGTGCTCGTGTTCTCTCTCTCACCCACTCTCTTTCTCAAATAAATAAGATATATAAAAAAAAAGATTCTCTCTCTCCCTGTGCCCCTCCCCCACTCTAAAAAGAAAGAAAGAAAGAAAGAAAGAAGAAAGAAAGAAAGAAAGAAAGAAAGAAAGAAAGAAAGAAAGAAAGAAAGAAAGAAAGAAAGAAAATCTCCTATACCACCAGTGGTACATCAACATAACTTTGGAAAATACTGACCTAGAGCAATCACCCTCATTTCAGAGATGGGAAGGTAAAACTTTGCTGGAAGCCAAACAGCAAGTTCAGACAGAGGCCAGGACCCCACCCAGACACCTGCCTCTCAGCAAAGGACTGAGTCCTGCGCCCCGCATCATGTGGCCACCATTCACATTTTTCTTACATAACTTTTTCATCTGTTTGCAAAAATCAGAAATTCTTTATGCGTTTTCCAAAATAAAGGTAAAAATGGCCTTAAGAGGGGGGTCGTCATTTCCCCCAGACATGTATTCCATCTCTGTAAATGAAAACCGTATTTATGCATGCTAATGAGATGGGAAGTGAGTGACTATCCTGTTCAATGAATGGAGAAGCAGGTCTGCGTCGAACATATTAAAATAATAATATTGCTAAAGTCACAGCTAACTGAGGAGCTCAAGGGGCTTCATGAATGTGAAGCCATTCATAACACTTTAAAGAAATCAAACTAAAGGGAGAGAGATTTCCTTTACCACTAACATATTGCCAATTCGTAAGTGAGCTGAAGCTTGCCTCCGCTGAACAACTGTGTAGCTGCAGAGATGTTTTGGGCATTTTTAAATGAGGCTGTGATTACACCCAACTTTCAGTCATCTCTGGGAGCAAACTTTCCAGCCCCATCCACACACTCTAACTCCGTCTCTCCACTCCCACACTGCTTGATCCATGAACTTTTCCAAAGAAAACTTATCCAGGTAAGAATTCAAACTCCATAGAGGATCATTTAAGACTCCTCACAGTCAGATCTCACTGGCTCTTCTGGGCCAACTGCCCACCACTTACCTCCTTCCCCCCACACGCTGGACTTCCCCAGGTGCTTGCATACGTTATGGAGGTGCCCGCTGCTGTGACAAATAAATCCCGAAAGTTCAGTGGCACAGCACATTAGAATTTCACATCTCACAACAGTTCGATGTGTGTGTTTCTGTTCCGTGAACAGTTTTCCTCCCTGTGATCATCCAGGTCCTTCCCATCTTGTGGCTCTGCCATCCCTGGGAATTCAGGATGCGGGACAGCCAGCTGTCAGACAGGGGAAGAGGTCAAGAACATGTTATATCCCTTTCTTAATCATGTCAGCCCAGGAGTGGCAAACATCTGGTGCTCACATCCCACTGGCAAGATCAGTCATTTGGTACCTTCCTGGTGGAAAGAAGGCTGGGGTATGTGGTCACTGAATAGACAATCCTCCTTGCCCTTTTGCCTGCTGTTCTTTCTCTACCTCTTGAACTCCTATTCATCCTTTAAGGCCCTATCGTATTCATCCTTCAAATATCACCTCTTCTGCAAAGCCATCACTGATGTTCCAGGCAGAATTAACCAGTCTCTCTCATGTTCATTTTGGACATGTCTCTATGAGGAGACACTTCAGGCATTCAACTATCTGTCTCTTCTGACATCTGAGCACCCCAAAATTAGGTCTGTGTCTTGTTCAACTTTGGGTCACTAGCACTATTCCTGATATAGGACAGTGGGCATTCAATACATGTTTTTTTAAATAAACCAATATATGCTCATAAAATTCATTAATAAACATTTAGTGAGTTACTCCTATGCTCCCAGAACTGCATATAGAACAAAAGGAGTTCCCAAATAAATCATCTTTAGTTCTAAGAGTTAAATTTTTAAGCAGAACGCATAATGAACTTGGGCAAAATTCAATTCAGGGGAAGTGCAGGAGAGATCCAGAGCAGTCTCTCCTTGCCTCCGGGCTCCCTCATACACTGGACCCATCACCCATTTGTCTGAAACACAGAGGCTCTGATAAGAGGCTCCCAGAAAAGCACAAGCCAGCTCTCCTCGTGTGTGTGCCCCATGCATGGCCCATCCCTCCAGCTGCCTTCCCGGGAAGGAAGACAGAAGGGGTTCTGCGATTTAGTGAGTTTGGGAAACACAGCATACTCTATTTCCCTTTGGGCAATCCATGACCATCACTGGTGTATGGAGGGCTCTGGGAAGGACAGCGGGGAAAACACAGTGAAGCAGATTAACCATGTTGAAAGCAGCGTGTCTCCATTTTCTTCCGCAAAGAATCCCTCTGGCCGGACTTCCAGGGACCCCTGAGCCACTGGCTGGAGCAACTGTCCCCAGGTCCTGTCTGAGGGGAAGTGGCCACACACGCATCCTTGTCCAGGCAGGCTGGGAAGGACAGATGAGAGCTGGCCCTGGAGGTGGGGTGAAGGAGCTGCCACCTGGCCCAGGGACCACGGCCCACCTGTGGCTGACGGGCTGCTGTGTCCAATCGGTGGGTACCATGTGATCAGTTGCCGAGGAGCCAGAGCAGGGGCAGCAGGGGAGGCAAGGCATGTCCCTAGCAAAACCTGCCTGATGGCCAGGGCTGGACAGAGGGCCCTGCGCGGACATGGCCCCAAGCCGTGCGTAAGCATCACCCGGGCCCTTGGCACACGGCCCAGGCCACCCCTGACCCTTTGGAGCCTGACCCGGAGGCTGGACCTGGCACCCGGCTCTGCCTTGGAAAGTTCCAGCGTGCATCTATTTGTAACTTCACTTCATGACTCTGCCCTCGGAATTCTTTTTTGAGCCAGTCGTAACATCTTACCGGTTGCCTTGTTAACTAATGAGGTAAATAAAACCTCAGATGTGTTCATTTAATGTTTTTATTTATCTTATATTTACATTTATATATTTATTTTAAAATTTAGAAACTGTCCCCCTTCACATCCCCATTTTTATGGTTCCAAAAACCTAAACAGAATGCCAGCCCTTTTTTTCTATCAATCTCCTCCTTTTGATTTCCTTAACTCTGTCGAGTGCTCTTTCTTACTTTTTGACTTAAACATCTGGCTCATTGATTTGTATTCTTTCTTATCTAATAGTGAAAAGCATTTTGTGGTATGGATTTGCATCTGCGATGGGAAGAAAAATGACCTCCCCAGAGGTATAGTCACTTCCTAATTCCCAGAACCCGTGACTGTTACTATATATGACAAAAGAGGCATATTAGGTTATGTGGCAAATATGCCACAAAGTCAAGGATCTTGAGGAGCTTGTCCTGGATTATTGGGCTGGGCCCTAACTGCCACTGCGCGCATCCTTTTAAGAGGGATGCAGGGGAGATTTGATACAGACATGCAGAGGAGAAGATGATGTGCAGATGAAGGCAGAGATGCAGTGATGCACCCTCAAGCCCAGGATGGCTGGGGCGGCTAGAAGAGGCTCCCCCATGCAGCCCATGCAGCCTGGAGCGAGCACAGCCAAGTCTGTCCTGGTTTGTTATAGCAACCACGGGAAACTCACACACCCCCCTGATACAGATTTGGCTGTGTTCCATGAATTTCCAGGCATGGCGAGGTCATGATCAATATTTTCCAGGTATTGGAGCTTTTAGTTGCAGCTTTCAGTTATTCTTTGTTCTAAGAGATAGAGGAACATTGTTCCATTCTCTTGAAGCGGGTTTTTGTGCTGATGACGGTTCGGGTGTTATTACTGGCGCTCGAGCTTTTTTTGGAACGTATCCGTATTTCTATCGTGGCAAAATTAATCATGAATTTTTTTTTTAACTTCCAATGGATTCAGAAAAGTTGTAAAGCAACTGATGAGAGGAGATAAGTAAATGTATTCTTCACATCACCCCTGCTGCCGCTTTTGCCTGCTCGGTCTAAGCAACTGAGAGAAGTACGCTGACTTCCCTACCTTGTTAGGTTTGTGTTCATTTCTCTTTGTATCATCAACAGTCTGTTTTCTAGATTTTAATACTATGTAGTTCATCCCATAAAACACTGTGATTGCTCTGTTTTCTTGATGGGTGTTTTCGATTTTTATCAACCAAAAATTTATCCTCTGTGGTTTTTTGTTTCTGTCTTGCATTGTTTGTTATTTTATCCTACAATTCCTTGAAAAGCACTTTGAAAACACTTTCTAGCCTCTTTGTTTTAGGTGTATCTCATGGAGACAGAACATAGCTGAGTTTGGAGTTTTTTGGTTTGGGGCTTGGGGTTTTTTAATCCAGTCTACAAGTAAGCATAAGATTTAACCCATTCACATTTATTGCCATACTGATACGTTTCTCCTTATTTTCATCACTTTGTTTCATAAGATATCTTTAAATGATTTATTCTCCTGTATTTTGCTTTGTCTTTTTTCCCTAATGATTGGGAAGCTGTACATACCATTTTAAAAATCTTCTGGACAGGGGCACCTGGGTGGCTCAGTCAGCTGAGCGTCTACCTCATGATTTCAGCTCAGGTCATGATCTTGGGGTTGAGGGGTTAAGCTCTGTGTCAGGTTCCACACTCAGCGGGGTGTCTGCTTCTCTCCCTCTCCCTCTGCCCCTCCCCCGTGCTCGCTCACACACACTCTCACTCTATAAAAAATAGATAAATAAATCTTAAAAAAAAAACCTTCTGGACACACTGATCCCACTTGCAGCTTCAAGAATCCATCTTTCCATTGCCATTTCCAGCTTTACCCTTGGGGTAATCACCCTTATGTTTATTCATTCAACATATATTTAATGAGTATGTACTATATGCCACATATGGGGCAGGGCCCAGAAGTCAGAGATGAGCAAGGATGGTCTGGTAGGGAGGGAGAGACCCATAGCAAATAATCATAATTACACAAGTGCCATTATATAATAAATGCATTAATAATTACATAAGTAGAGCAAGATGGCGGAGGAGTAGGAGACCTGGATTTCGTCTCCTCTCAGGAATTCAGCTGGATAGGGATCAAACCATTCTGAACACCTACAAACTCAACAGGAGATCGAAGAAAAGAAGAGCAACAACTCTCTCATCAGAAAAGCGACCACTTTCTGGAAGGTAGGACGTGCGGAGAAGTGAATCCGAGGCGATATTCGGGAGGATAGACGGCGGGGGAGGGGCCTCCGTCAGCCGCTTCTGGCAAGTGATAGAGCCACGGAGCACAAAATCAGAAGTTTTAAAAGTCTGCTCTGCCGAGGGACGTCACTCTGGTGGCTAAGCGGGGGGTGGATCCCTCCGGGACAGTGTGGTCTCAGGACCCTCGGGGTCACAGAAAGACCGGGGGTGCCTGAGTGTGGCAGAGCTCCCAGGAAATAGAGCAGGGAAGCCAGCTGCAGAGACGGAGCCCAGGCGCGGGCTCTCAGCTCGGGGTGGCCATAAACCGTGATCCGCGGCCCAGTCGGGCCCCTGTTCCTCCAGCAGGGACCCAACAAGCGGCAGATCCGGGGAGACTCACCTTCCTCCCCCGGGAGGAGCCGCGCGGGAGCGCACTGCGGGGATCTGCTGGGTTTGGAGACTCCACCCAGGGTCCGGTGCCAGAGATAGAGGCGCGCGGTCGCAGGCCGGGCGAGCACGGAGTGCGGCCGGAGACCGGGGAGACGGGAGTGACTGACGGCTTTTCTCTGGGGGCGCACTGAGGAGCGGGGCCCCGAGTTCTCGGCTCCTCCGGGGCGGAGATTGGGAGGCCGCCATTTTCACTCTCCGCCTCCAAAGCTGTACGGAAAGCTCGCAGGGAACAAAAGCCCCGGAGAGCAAACCCGAGCAGATGACTTAGCCAGGAGGGGGCAAGGGCGGGGCAATTCCGCCTCCGGCAGAGACATTTGGAAACCACGGCAACAGGCCCCTCCCCAGAAGACCAGCGAGAACAGCCAGCCAAGACCAAGTTTACCGATCAATGAGAACGGCAGAACTCCAGCGCCAGGGGACTACTGCACATAGAATTCATGGCTTTTTTACCATGATTCTTTAGTCTTTCAAAGTTAATTTTTTTTAACTGTCTTTTTTCCTTTTGTTTTTTTTGAATTTTTCTTTTTCCCTTTTTCAACCAACATCTTATCAATCCCTTTTTAAAAAAAAACATTTTTATTTTTCATTTTTAGAGTCATATTCTATCCTTTCATAGTAGTTACCCCTATTTTTGGCATATATATATAAGTTGTTCTCTCTTTAAAATTTTGAGATAGTTTCTTCTAACAGATTAAAATATACCCTAAATCTCTAGTATATGGTGTTTTCTATTCCCCTGCCTGATCACATCCTCTCCCTTTTTTTTTTCTTTTTCTTTTTTTTTAAATCCTCTTCTTTCTTTTTTCAAACAACTTCTTATCAATTCCTTTTATAAAATTTTTTATAATTTCCATTTTTACAGTCATTTTCCATACCTTCATCATATCAACCCTTATTTTTGTACATATATAAGTTTTTCTTTCTTGAAAATTTTGGGAGACACTTTCTTCTAAAAGACCAAAATACACCCCAAATCTAGTGTGTGGCACTGATCTATATACCATATAGATCATATTTGATCACATTCTGGTTTTTCTTTTGTTGTTGTTGTTTTGTTTTGTTTGTTTTTGTTTTTATCTTTATCTTTTTCTTTTTTTTTTTTCTTTTTCTTTTTTCTCTCTTTCCCCTTCTTATCCCACTGCTTCAGGTCTTTTCTGATTTGTTTAGAGTATATTTTCTGGGGACGTGGTTACTCTGCTAGCATTTTGTTCTCTCATTAATCTATTCTCCTCTGCACAAGATGACAAGACGGAAAAAATCACCTCAACAAAAAGAACAAGAGGTAGTACCGACTGCCAGGGACCTACTCAATACGGACATTAGTACGATGTCAGATCTAGAGTTCAGAATCATCACTTTAAAGATACTAGCTGGGCTTGAAAAAAATATGGAAGTTATTAGAGAAACTCTTTCTGGAGAAGTAAAAGAGCTAAAATCCAACCAAGTAGAAATCAAAAAGGCTATTAATGAGGTGCAATCAAAAATGGGGGCGCTAACTGCTAGAATAAATGAGGCAGAAGAGAGAATCAGTAATATAGAAGATGAAATGATGGAAAATAAAGAAGCTGAGAAAAAGAGAGATAAACAACTACTGGATCATGAGGGCAGAATTCGAGAGATAAGCGATACCATAAGACGAAACAACATTAGAATCATTGGGATCCCAGAAGAAGAAGAAAGAGAGAGAGGGCCAGAAGGTATAATGGAGCAAATTATAGCAGAGAACTTCCCTAATTTGGGGAAAGAAACAGGCATGAAAATCCAGGAAGCACAGAGAACCCCTCTCAAAATCAATAAAAACAGGTCAACACCCCGACATCTAATAGTAAAACTTACGAGTCTCAGAGACAAAGAGAAAATCCTGAAAGCAGCTCGGGAGAAGAGATATGTAACCTACAATGGTAGAAACATTAGATTGGCAACAGACCTATCCACAGAGACCTGGCAGGCCAGAAAGGACTGGCAGGATATATTCAGAGCACTAAATGAGAAAAATATGCAGCCAAGAATACTCTATCCAGCTAGGCTGTCATTGAAAATTGAAGGAGAGATAAAAAGCTTCCAGGACAAACAAAAACTAAAGGAATTTGCAAACACAAAACCAGCCCTACAGGAAATCTTGAAAGGGGTCCTCTAAGCAAAGAGAGACCCTAAAAGCAACATAGACCAGAAAGGAACACAGACAATATACAGTAACAGTCACCTTACAGGCAATACAATGGCACTAAATTCCTATCTTTCAATAGTTACCTTGAATGTAAATGGGCTAAATGCGCCAATCAAAAGACACAGGCTAACAGACTGGATTAAAAAACAAGATCCATCGATATGCTGTCTGCAAGAGACTCATTTTAGACCCAAAGACACCCCCAGGTTGAAAGTGAGGGGGTGGAAAACCATTTACCATGCTAATGGACACCAAAAGAAAGCTGGGGTGGCAATCCTTATATCAGACAAATTAGATTTTAAGCCAAAGACTGTAATAAGAGATGAGGAAGGACACTATATCGTACTTAAAGGATCTATCCAACAAGAAGATCTAACAATTGTAAATATCTATGCCCCTAACATGGGAGCAGCCAATTATATAAGGCAATTAATAACAAAAGCAAAGAAACACATTGACAACAATACAATAATAGTGGGGGACTTTAACATCCCCCTCACTGAAATGGACAGATCGTCTAAGCAAAAGATCAACAAGGAAATAAAGACTTTAAATGACACACTGGACCAAATGGACTTCACAGACATATTCAGAACATTCCACCCCAAAGCAACGGAATACACATTCTTCTCTAGTGCCCATGGAACATTCTCCAGAATAGATCACATCCTAAGTCATAAATCAGGTCTCAACCAGTGCCAAAAGATTGGGATCATTCCCTGCCTATTTTCAGACCACAATGCTTTGGAACTAGAACTCAATCCCAAGAGGAAAGTCGGAAAGAACTCAAATACATGGAGGCTAAAGAGCATCCTACTGAAGAATGAATGGGTCAACCAGGAAATTAAAGAAGAATTAAAAAAATACATGGAAACCAATGAAAATGAAAACACAACTGTTCAAAATCTTTGGGATGCAGCAAAGGCAGTCCTAAGAGGAAAGTATATAGCAATACAAGCCTTTCTCAAGAAACAAGAAAGGTCTCAAGTACACAACCTAACCCTACACCTAAAGGAGTTGGAGAAAGAACAGCAAGTAAAGCCTAAACCCAGCAGGAGAAGAGAAATCATAAAGATCAGAGCAGAAATCAATGAAATAGAAACTAAAAGAACAGTAGAACAGATCAACGAAACTAGGAGCTGGTTCTTTGAAAGAATTAACAAGATTGATAAACCCCTGGCCAGACTTATCAAAAAGAGAAGAGAAATGACCCAAATCAACAAAATCATGAATGAAAGAGGAGAGATCACAACCAACACCAAAGAAATACAAACAATTATAAGAACATATTATGAGCAACTCTATGCCAGCAAATTAGATAACCTGGAAGAGATGGATGCATTCCTAGAGATGTATCAACTACCAAAACTGAACCAGGATGAAATAGAAAACCTGAACAGACCTATAACCACTAAGGAAATTGAAGCAGTCATCAAAAATCTCCCAAAAAACAAAAGCCCAGGGCCAGATGGCTTCCCAGGAGAATTCTACCAAACATTTCAAGAAGAATTAATACCTATTCTTCTGAAACTGTTCCAAAAAATAGAAACAGAAGGAAAACTTCCAAACTCATTTTATGAGGCCAGCATTACCTTGATCCCAAAACCAGACAAAGACCCCATCAAAAAGGAGAATTACAGACCAATATCCTTGATGAACATGGATGCAAAAATTCTCACCAAAATCCTAGCCAATAGGATCCAACAGTACATTAAAAGGATTATTCACCCTGACCAAGTGGGATTTATCCCTGGGCTGCAAGGTTGGTTCAACATCCGCAAATCAATCAATGTGATACAGTACATTAACAAAAGAAAGAACAAGAATCATATGATCCTCTCAATAGATGCAGAAAAAGCTTTTGACAAAGTACAGCATCCTTTCTTGATCAAAACTCTTCAGAGCATAGGGATAGAGGGTACATACCTCAATATCATAAAAGCCATCTATGAAAAACCTACAGCAAATATTATTCTCAATGGGGAAAAACTGAGAGCTTTCCCCCTAAGGTCAGGAACGCGGCAGGGATGTCCACTATCACCACTGCTATTCAACATAGTATTGGAAGTCCTAGCCACAGCAATCAGACAACAAAAAGAAATCAAAGGCATCCAAATTGGCAAAGAAGAAGTCATACTCTCACTCTTTGCAGATGATATGATACTTTATGTGGAAAACCCAAAAGACTCCACCCCAAAACTCCTAGAACTCATACAGGAATTCAGTAAAGTGGCAGGATATAAAATCAATGCACAGAAGTCAGTGGCATTCCTATACACCAACAACAAGACAGAAGAAAGAGAAATTAAGGAGTCGATCCCATTTACAATTGCACCCAAAACCATCAGATACCTAGGAATAAATCTAACCAAAGAGACAAAGGATCTGTACTCAGAAAACTATAAAATACTCATGAAAGAAATTGAGGAAGACACAAAGAAATGGAAAAACGTTCCATGCTCATGGATTGGAAGAACAAATATTGTGAAGATGTCAATGCTACCTAGAGCAATCTACATATTCAATGCAATCCCCATCAAAATACCATCCACTTTTTTCAAAGAAATGGAACAAATCATCCTAAAATTTGTATGGAACCAGAAAAGACCCCGCATAGCCAGAGGAATATTGAAAAAGAAAAGCAAAGCCGGTGGCATCACAATTCCGGACTTCAAGCTCTATTACAAAGCTGTCATCATTAAGACAGCATGGTACTGGCACAGAAATAGACACATAGATCAATGGAACAGAATAGAGAGCCCAGAAATGGACCCTCAACTCTATGGTCAACTCATCTTCGACAAAGCAGGAAAGAATGTCCAATGGAACAAAGACAGTCTCTTCAACAAATGGTGTTGGGAAAATTGGATAGCCACATGCAGAAGAATGAAACTGGACCATTTCCTTACACCACACACAAAAATAGACTCCAAATGGTTGAAAGACCTCAATGTGAGACAGGAGTCCATCAAAATCCTAAAGGAGAACACAGGCAGCAACCTCTTTGACCTCAGCCGAAGCAACTTCTTCCTAGAAACATCGCCAAAGGCAAGGGAAGCAAGGGCAAAAATGAACTATTGGGACTTCATCAAGATAAAAAGCTTTTGCAAAGCAAAGGAAACAGTTAACAAAACCAAAAGACAACCGACAGAATGGGAGAAGATATTTGCAAATGACATATCAGATAAAGGGCTAGTATCCAAAATCTATAAAGAACTCATCAAACTCAACACCCAAAGAACAAAGAATCCAATCAAGAAATGGGCAGAAGACATGAACAGACATTTTTCCAAAGAAGACATCCAAATGGCCAACAGACGCATGAAAAAGTGCTCAATATCGCTCGGCATCAGGGAAATCCAAATCAAAACCTCAATGAGATACCACCTCACACCAGTCAGAATGGCTAAAATTAACAAGACAGGAAATGACAGATGTTGGCGGGGATGCGGAGAAAGGGGAACCCTCCTACACTGTTGGTGGGAATGCAAACTGGTGCAGCCACTCTGGAAAACTGTATGGAGGTTCCTCAAAAAGTTGAAAATAGAGCTACCATATGATCCAGCAATTGCACTACTGGGTATTTACCCCAAAGATACAAAAGTAGGGATCCGAAGGGGTACTTGCACCCCGATGTTTATAGCAGCAATGTCCACAATAGCCAAACTGTGGAAAGAGCCAAGATGTCCATCAACAGATGAATGGATAAAGAAGATGTGGTATATATATACAATGGAATATTATGCAGCCATCAAAAGGAATGAGATCTTGCCACTTGCAACGACGTGGATGGAACTGGAGGGTATTATGTTGAGTGAAATAAGTCAAAAAGAGAAAGACATGTATCATATGATCTCACTGATATGAGGAATTCTTAATCGCAGGAAACAAACTGAGTGTTGTTGGAGTGGGGGGTGGGGTGGAGGGATGGGGGGACTGGGCGATAGACACTGGGGAGGGTATGTGCTCTGATAAGCGCTGTGAATTGCGCAAGACTGTTGAATCTCAGATCTGTACCTCTGAAACAAATAATGCAATATATGTTAAGAAAAAAAAAAAGAAGAAGAAGAAGAAGGTAGCGGGAGGGGAAGAATGAAGCAGGGGAAATCGGAGGGGTAGACGAACCATGAGAGATGATGGACTCTGAAGGGCAGGCAGGGTTCTAGAGGGGAGGGGGGTGGGAGGACGGGTTAGCCTGGTGGTGGGTATTGAGGAGGGCACGTTCTGCATGGAGCACTGGGTGTTATGCACAAACAATGAATCATGGAACACTTCATTTAAAACTAATGTTGTAATGTATGGGGATTAACATAAGAATAAAAAAAAATAATAATAATTACATAAGTACAATTTTAAAAATATACAACTTGATTTGCTTATTAATATATCCCTCCAAATAAAGGGCGTCCATAGGGTCCAGGTTTCTTCTTACAAGTTATACTGCTTTCTGAAAACACACTCTGGAATCCATCCTCTATCTGCTGGAATCCACTTGTGACCAATGCCTGGCACCGTCCCCTACCTACCAGCTGGTGCAGGGTCTTCCCTGTTTCTCCACCTCATGGCCATTTCAATTAAGACCAAGAGGAAGGAATCACACCCTTTGCTTCTTACTGAAAAGACCAGAAATTTTTGCTTCCATGTAGCCCCAGAAACCAGCACAGCAACTAGCTATTGAAATAATGAATTAACCAGAATCCTTTGCTCTAAGAGACCTCAATCCCTTGGGAAGAAGAGCAGGGGTAAGTAATTAATACGTTATTATAATCCTGACTTGGTCCGGATTGGGCAAGGCTGGTTGAGACTTGGGTTTTCCTCCCCACCCTGAGGTGGCATTACAGAGGCAAGGAGTCAGCAATGGAATTCCGTGGGCCTCAGATGTTCCCCCAGATCTGGGGGCCGCAGAAGAGGAGACTGTGGGGGCAGGAACTGACATTCACTACTTGCTGGGGGAAACGGTGAAGGCAGTTCTGGGAGAAATCCAGAAATTCCACATCTAGAAACAGATCTATCTAGAAGCAGAGTTGTCTGCTGAGCCTCTAAGGAGCCAAGTGGTTGGACTATGGAGGCCAGATCAGGCATCAGAGAGGGTGAGTGAGTCTCGCGAGCACACACAGCCCCCAAGGCCTCTGGGACACCATGATGAGATGGTCTTAGGGCCCAGCTCTGACGCCATGGTTCCCCAGCCCTGAGCTATCTGGTGTTCCTTGAAAGAGCTTCAGGATGAGTTGACCATAGCTTCCCCATCAGCTTTCCACCGTGATCAATTGTTGCAACGAAACTTTCCAATTACGCTCCCCTGAGAATGCCAAACTGCCATCTTCCAAGAGGCCTGCCCACACGGAAGAGTTTATGGATGTTGGGATCAAACCCAAAGCCGCCGGGGTCAGCAACTGCATGGCTGGCTCCAGGCACAGGGAGGAAAACCCCGAGAGGGAGAGTCCCCGTGGATGGTGTGGGCAGCAAAGGAGTGTTTTCATGACTCAGCTCAATGGAAGCAGCTCAGCCCACACCCTGGTCCCTCCACAGCAGGGTCCCAGCCCATCCCACAGCCAACAAGGCTTACAGAGAGCCTGCGTGTCAGCTCAGCCACCCTCGCTCACCTCCGTCTGCATCTCGTCTGTCCCAGGACAAGGTGGCTCACCATCCACCTCTGTCTTGCACACAAAGACATTAAAAGAACTTGAGCTTTGGGGTAGGGATGAAGAGACAGGAGGGGGAAAAAATTCCACCCCTATACCTCTCAGCACTGCCTTCCTCCAAACATAGTAATACCTAACAGGAGGTACCATTCATAAATAGAGTTAACTGCTGGCTAAGATTTTCTCTTTTTCTTTTTCTTCTTTTTTTAAATCTGGTGTTTATAATTCCAATTGGTGTAAAATTTCCTGATGGTTAACACATCACATTACTGACACTTTTGAATGAATGACTCATTCCCGAATAATTGACTAGCTTTGTAATTTGGGAAGTAAAATCACATTTACGAGTCCCTCGAGTGGAGGGTCTATATTGTTGTGCATAAAAAGTAGATAAATCATAAAAGTAGAATCTGCAAACATTCCCATTAGCCTTTGTCCTTGCATGAAGGCAGGGCCTCTTAAAAGTGCACAGCTGCCTAGAATCACCAGAGTGCTTTAAAATCGGGCCCCATTTTATCTTGATGGTAAAATTACATATTGGTCACCATAATCCTGTCTGTGTCCAATGGACCGGCCGTGCTCCGAATCTCTCTTTTCCAGCCCGGGTTCTTATCCCGGTTCAAGCTATCCAGGCCACACCGACTTCGGGTGCTTTGTGGCCAAACGTGGAACCCCATCAAGAAGAAACACTCCCCAATTAAGCCAGATTCAATTACAAGCAGCATCCACAAATAATAAATGGATGCATTGCCAATTTAGGGTTCAACAAACCCACAACATGACCCTAATAAGATCTGACAGAGGTTGCTTTTTCTTTTTTTTGTTCTTCTTTTTTTTTCTTTGAGTGGGTGAGAGTCAACTATTATTATTATTTTGTTTAACTACACACATGCATGCATGCATTTTTTTTAAGCATATCTATTTTTTTTTTAAAGATTTTATTTGTTTATTTGACAGAGAGAGAGCACAAGCAGGGGGAGCAGCAGGCAGAGGAAGAAGCAGGCTCGGGAGCCCGATGCGGGGCTCGATCCCAGGACCTTGGGATCATGACCTGAGCTGAAGGCAGCTGCTTAACCGACTGAGCCACCCAGGAGCCCCTAAGCATATCTATTTTTAAGAGCAAAAAGTACACATGGGACCGAGGGGCAGGCTCAAGCCTGTGCTATGGGGTGCCGAACCCTAATTGTATTTTTATGTGCTGTGGATTTGAAATCTAGAAGTCCTGGGATTTTAAGCCTCAGGTCCTTTTCCCACTTTCCCCGAGTACTGTAAATTAGTTTAGTATGCTTGAAAGAACCCCTAATTGTAACTGTTCTTGTTGACATATCAACTTGAGGTCCCACAGAGCTGGCTTGGGGACTATCGCCCTTGGTTTTGTAGTTACAGTGCATTTTAAGGGCCTGACAGGTCTGGTGCTAAGATGTTCTGAATTAGATTTGAATTACAACCGCTAAATGCCCTTGTCAAAGATTGTTAGTCCTGACACTAGCCATGTACCTTGAACTGACTGTTCCAATGCAAAGGCCCATGGCTTAAACAAAGACATGCCCCCAAGTTTCATTCCGAATTGTCAAAATGTAATTGAGTTAAAAAGAGCAACTACAGCATAAGAATTGCAATCTCTGCTGCTTCTTTTCGCTTTGAAATAAATCCAGGGGACAATTTAGCGGCATCACAGGCGCAAAATGAGAAGAGCGTTTTCCACCAAGACACGGTGTTCTTAAAAAATAAAAATCCAGACCCTGTATTGCAGGATTAGAACAGCCAGAGAGGACTTCTCAAGTGCCTCTCACTTTCAGACTGTGTCCTTCCCAGGTGAGAGAAGAAAGAACCGCCCGCTAGACAGTTGACCCGCGGTGCCAAGCACATGGCTGTGGTCGCGGAAATGAATGAGTGAATTTTCAGCGAGATCGTGGGTAGAAAGATGGGATAGAGGAATGAAGTCAGGCAACCTGGCTTGAGTCTCCTTCCTGCTGCCAGACGTGGGCCCTGCCCAATTATTTTCTCTTTTCTGAGCTGCCATATCCTCCCGGGCACACACACATGCCCCATCCCGGAGAATTAACTAAGCCCACAATCAGTAAAGCCGTGTTCACACACTGCTCTCACTGTCTGTCCTTTCTTCAAAAGATTACTCACCCCAGGGTTTCGTGAGCCTGCACCGGGAACTCCAACTGCAAGGCATCGAGAAGCAGGGCCTGGGAAGGCTGAAACGGGGTGCCCAGCTCACAAGCTGGGAGACCAGGCAGCAGGCCCAGGGGAAGCTGCTCATGCCACATGAATGGCGGTGGCATCACGGTGGCCGAAGAGCATCTGGTCCATCTGAAAATCCTCCAAATTCGGAAGTCAAATACATCAGTCAAAACAAACTCAGCCGCCTGTGCATTCAGCCAGGGGCCGGCAGTTCACACCTAGAGGACTCATGTTTTCATATATTTCATGGAAGGCAGCTGATGGATTGGAAATGGGGTTGTCAGAACACAGGAGAGCTTTGAATTTCAGATGAACCAATAATTTTTTAGGAGACAAATGTCCTAATTATCTTATGGGTGTATTTAAAAAGTCTTCAATAGTTATCTGAATTTGAATTTAGCTGGGTATCATGGTTTTTTTTTTTCCTTCTGCTAAATCTGGCAATCCTCAGTAGAAAGAGCCTTAAAACTGAGAATCAAAAAAGACCCAAGGTGAAGTCCTGTTTCACCTTAGTGATGCATTTCCCCCCCCTGGGGTCTCGGGTCACCCCCACAGTAACGTGATAACATCAGCCCTGAGTCACAGAGGAGGGGAGGAGACATTGAGTCCCAGCAGGGCTTGGGGTGCTGTGAAATGCTCAAATGTTCCCTGCTGCTATCATTTCATAACTGGCAAGTGCCATCAAAATGCAAAGGGGCCAGAGACCCATTCATTAGCAGAGTGACAAGTCCCTCCCTCCCTTGCTAAGTAAGAAAAGCACACAACATCTTGACTACACATATACTTCTTAGCAGGGATGGAAACAGCAAGTTCTCGAATTGCTCGGTCAGATTCTTGGACCTGAAACAATGAGCACAAATCTGGGCAGCTTCACCTGAAAAAAAAAATACCCCAGAGAAGGCGTTCCAGTGGCTTGTTTGGGGGATCCCCCGTCCAGGAAGGAGGGGGAGGTGTGATGAAAGATGAGGTTCTCAGTCTGCATCTGGAAAGACCATTTTGTGCTTCTTTAGAGAAAAGCCTGAGGTGCCCAGGAATGTCGGCCCCGGCGAGAGTGGACGAGGAGAGAGAAATTGCATGGAGCAGACCTGGACGGGGAATTTGCTAAAACTAGAGGTTTCCACTCGACCTTCAACTCTGACCTGGAGGACCAGGAGCCCTGGCCTGTCCTCTGGCAGGCTGCCCGAAAGCCTCTTCCATTGCTGTAAAATAAATAAGTGAGAGGAAGAATCATGTTTGTAGGTTGTGCATAAAGCCCAAGGCAAAATATCCTCCTTTAGAAAAAAAAGGGGGTTGGCGGGGGAAGCTGAAATGATGCTCTATGGTGTCAGAAATTACCTGCTGGCAGGACCCGTAGGAGAGACGGGTTTATGAAAGCATTTCTCAGGAGACGCAGACGGACCAAGGACAAGGAGACACTTGACTCCAGAGCCGTCATCTGCGGCACTGAAGCCACAGGTGGGGGGCATTAGCTCAGCGAGACGCCCCTCGCCCTCTGATCAGCTCTGAGCGGCCCCCTCCCCGCCTGGCCTGGGCCTGATTCAGATGCAAGTCACAGCCCTGGGGTTCAAGCTGCTGCCGCTTAAGGAGGCTTATTTTGACACAGTAATTACAGGGCTCGAATGATGCTTTACATTAGAGTATAAAACACTCATTAAATTAAAATTCTTCCATGAAATCATGAAAATAAACAGTCTGTCCAAACTGGCATCAACAAATTCACAGGGCGGCTCTGCCTTTTCTCAGGCCCGGCCCGGCTGCAGGACTCCTGGAACCTCGAAGTGTGAATGGCTCGCATTCCTTTGAAGACAGCATTCTGCTTCTTTTTAAGATTATTGCTTTAATTGTTTTTACAACTTGTAAGATTTTAAAGCTATTAAGCTTCAAAGTTGGGGGTGGGGGACCTTGCAATGAGGAACTTGTCCCCAGCTCAGCCAGCAGTGGGTGTGGGGGGGGAACGGGTTACTGCTCCCAGCCCCCAGACCCTTCTGGGACAATTAAAATGCAGGGGAGAAGCGGGGATGGGCAATTTTTCCATGACCCCTTAAGGGGTAGAAAATAAACCTCACATTTCAAAGGTTTTAGACAGAAGAGGAGGGAGTAGATGGGAAGAGCCAGTTAAACTGGGCATGTACTTGGCAACCAGCTCCTCTGAGCTCACTTTCCTTGGGTATAAAAGGAGAAGAGGGAGGAGACACAGTGGATTCTCCGTATTTGGGGTGGTTATGTTCTATAAAGTCGCCAAGAACATCGAGTTAGCGAGTACTGAACCCCTGCACCTGGGAGAAACCCAAGGGAAGGCACCTGTGGGCTTCTGATCATATTTTCATCAGCCGATCGATACATAAACTTGTTTTGTGTGTGTGTGTGTTTCTGCTTAAAGACATCTTATTTAATGGACATCATTGATTCATTAACCGTGAACTCCTGGGCAACCGCGCTAGAACTCTTGCCGGAAAGGACACAGTAAGATGCATGACAGCCATTGATCTGGGCAGCAGGCAGCGTGGGGGCCAGGTGAACGGGAAAATCACCAACAAAAAGTGCAAAAATGCAAAAACCATAGCACGAAATAGACCGCATGCGAGCGAAAACTGGAAGGCAGACCGTCTCCTTGCTCCACCGCAGGTGGGAACGTGTGCATCTGGAGACCCCAAAAGCTCCTTGTTCTGCACATGTGCATGAACATCTGCAAAAAAACGCCAGGAGTGCTGGTAAATTTTAGGGAAGTTACAAATACGTTTTAGCAGAGGAGAATTTACAAATACGGAATCTACAAATAATGAGGGTCAACTCTACTTTACAGGCACGAAAAGGGTGTTTTTAAAACAAAACAAAACTGAAGGTAGCTACTTTGCCTTCCAGACAGGGGTTTCCGGGAAGGGAGTGGAAATGCCAGAGGGCATAGTCTAATTTGAATCAGGGAAATAAATTTCAGTACTGCTCCCTGTTACCTACAGAGACAGGAGGACAGAGGTGTGACAGAGAGTTTGATCAAGATGCATCACAGGTGGGGTAGCAGTTCAAGGCTTTCTCCTTTAACCATTAAAAGGGAAGGCAATGGGACACCTGGGTGGCTCAGTCATTAGGCGTCTGTCTGCCTTTGGCTCAGGTCATGATCCCAGGGTCCTGGGATGAGCCCCGCAACCGGCTCCCTGCTCAGCGGGAAGGCTGCTTCTCCCTCTCCCACTCCCCCTGCTTGTGTTCCCTCTCTCGCTGTCTCTCTCTCTGTCAAATAAATAAATAAAATCTTTAAAAATAATAATAAAATAAAAGGGAAGGCAATCCCTGGGGCACCTGGGTGGCTCAGTTGGTTGAGCGGCTGACTTTTGATTTCAGCTCAGGTCATGGTCTCGAGTCATGGGATCAAGCCCCATGTGTGGCTCCATGCTCAGTGGGGAGTCTGCTTGTGGATTCTCTCTCCCTCTCCCTCTGCCTCTCTCTCCCTCTGCTCATGATCTCTCTCTTTTCCTCTCTCTAAAATAAATAAATAAATCTTTAATTAAAAAAAAAAAAAAAAAAGGAAAGGCAACCCCAAAAGCAATATTAAGGAACACCCAGGAGTCTAATACTTGGGACATAATGGGTGAGTATGAAGAGTCAAAATAATTTATCCTAAGTGTTCAGAACATAATAGAACTGGAAAAACAGTAACGGTAGATAGAGTCATCACAAATAAAATGTGCTGTCTTTTACCTCCAAGTCTCTCCCTACTTCTCACCGTGTGTTAACACTTCAGAATGGAAACGGTGTCTTTTTGGATCCCCAGTGCTCAGAACAAGGCCTCGCACATAGAGTAGACGCTTGGGAGACATTGGCCAAAAGCAGAAAACGAGCATGGATTTTGCGAAGACCATGACTTGCCTTCTGAAGGGAAGCCTTGCTTTGATGGGAATAAATCTTCAGGCCCACAATCTGGAGTATATGCCCAGCGTCTCCAAAGCTAGTGGAGACCAGAAAATAACCCAGACTCCCCTCTGGTCTGGACTTTCCAACCTGGGCTGCGAAGAGCCCCAGGACATCGCAGAGGGGTGTCAGGTGGCCTCGGGGAGCGAGGGGCAGGGGAGGTTCAAGCAGAGGGAAAGCCAAGCAGGCCCGGCTCAGGAAGCCCCAATCATGGTCCTCCACCAGCCAAACAGTAAAGCTGTAAATTTATCGGATTATTCATTAGATTATACAAGGTAGATATTATTCATCCAAAATAGTCTCTTTGCTTAATAAACAAATGAACAAACAAACAAATAAATAAATCGGACTTGCACACTGCCAATATCCGATCACTTAACGTCGGAGAGAAGAAAACTGGGATTCAGAAGGTGAAAGTGACTTGACCAAGGTCACAAAGCAAGAAAGGGGCAGACCTCAGCCTGGAAGCCAGTTTCCACCACTCAAGAGGATGGTCCTCATTGAGCACATCCATGTGAGTATGAATTCCTTGTAGCCATCAGGATAGGCTTAGAATAGGCTGCAGTAACAAACAGTCCCCCAAATCTCAGCAGCTTAACACAAAACTGGGTTGCTCACTCACTCGGACAGTGTGGCTCTGGGTGATTCTCCAGAACAGCCATCCTCCGTGGGGTGACTCAGGATTCCAGATGCTTCTTTGGAGTGGCCCTGCCATCTCAACGTTGGTCCCCTCCATAATCACCTCAGTCCAGAGAGGGAAAGCCTTCCTCACCTCAGCCTGGCAATGACACGCATCACTGTTGCTCACACTTCATTGTCCAACGCTAGACATGTGACCCTGCTGCCATGACGTCCATGTGCCCAGGAAGAAAAAAGAACCAGTGATTGGCATAGGCACTGCTCATTCTGACCAGCTGTGGGGTTTTACTCAGTCCGTAGGACAGTAGAAAAACCTTGAGACCCAGAGACAGAAAACCTGAGTTTCAAGCTCTGGTCTTAGCAGTTTGGGAGCACGTGATCTCAAGCCCATCAGTAGAGCTACTTGAACCTCACCTTTCCCTCAGAAATGGGTGTAATAGTAACACCTTCCTTCTCTCGGGAGTAGTTTGACGTTCAAAGGAACTGAAGCATATGAAATTGATTTGAAAATTATAATGTAGTCTAGGAACATTATTTATTTTCATTGTTTCCCAGAGGTTAGGCCCTTGTCAGAGCTAAGCCAGAGGAGTGTTAAGCCAAATGACACCACATAATTAACTCTCAAATGAGTTTGTGCTTGGCAAAAAGAACCAGTGCAGACCAGGAAAGGAATCTGCATTCCTAGGGATGCCTGAGAAAGTTCTAGAGCTATAGTCCTCCAGAACTGGAAAGAACTACGAAGGCTCTCTCCCTCCTGATTCTCATTGTGTAGCGGACACTGAACCCTACTGCTTGAAATATAAATACCATCACGTACTTATGAGGATTAAATTAATCCCAGTGTTGAAACAATCACTTTGGGCTTTTCCCATCTTGCTCATCCTGGAGCTTCTTGGAATGTTGAGCTGTCAGCAAAAATGCAAATGTGATGACAACAGCATTGATGGTGTTCAGGGCTTTTGAGGGTAAAATGAGACAGACGTGCACATACCTTGCTCGTGTGGACATGGATCAGAACAAGATCTTTCTTTTTCTTTTCTTTTTTTTTTTTAAGATTTTATTTATTTATTTAAGAGAGAGAGAATGAAAGACAGAGAGCACGAGAGGGAGGAGGGTCAGAGGGAGAAGCAGACTCCCCGCCGAGCAGGGAGCCCGATGCGGGACTCAATTCTGGGACTCCAGGATCATGACCTGAGCCGAAGGCAGTCGCTCAACCGACTGAGCCACCCAGGTGCCCCCAGAACAAGATCTTTCAATAGGGTCACACCAATATTAATACATCAGAAACCCTTGACCCAATAATTCCATATGGAGGAATCTACTTAAAATGTGTACCAAAAGTCACACACATAGATGTTAGCCATAGAGTTTTATATAATAGTGAAAAACATTAAACTCTTTAAATATCTAACACTAGGAGACCAGTAAAGACAAAGTGGTTGTTGGTTGGAAACCTCTCCAGAAGCTTCCTGGGTATTATCAGAAACTGGCCCCTGTACATGGAGGGCAGCAAAAGACTGAAGGAAGAAGCAAACCACTCCAGATTGGTAGGTAGCAGGTTTAATAAGCAAGGGGACTTATTATGAGGCTTGTCTTGAGCAGGTATATTTCTGCTCAAGACACCAGCCAAACTTGTCCGCCAAATCTTAGAAGCTTCGATAGAGGCCTCAACTAGGTTCAGTCTCATATATACTGTCCAGATGGTCTTAATATCACATTTCCATCTCAAGGCTGTGTCCTCAGGGCAGGTTCTAGGAGTGGGGAGGGCAATCAGCATGCACATTCCAAGGACAGCAGAGAGGGTGAGGAGCCTCCAACTATGGGGGTCCAGTTCAGGGGTCAACCAGCTGTCATGTCTTCTTAACGACCACCCCCAACAGTGGTGGAATATTATGCAGCCATTAATAGTAACAGCAATAAATAGTTTGTAATGAAATAAGAAAAGGGTTTTGATAAAATGTGATGAAATAACAGTATGTAGTTACCAATATGTAGTTACTTCTTCAATTTTATATTTTTAAGAATTTTTTTTAGAGGGGAGAGGCAGAGGGAGAATCTTAAGCAGGCTCCATGCCCAGCACAGAGCCCGACTCAGGGCCTGATCTCACAACCCTGAGATCATAATCTGAGCCAAAAGCAAGAGTTGGACGCTTAACTGAATGAGCCACCCAGGCGTCCCTTTACTTCTTCAACTTTAATGAGAAGCTACTATGTGCCAGACTAGGAGCTGAGATTAAAAGTATTCATTTCTTTCCTTATGCATTCATCCACAAAGGTTTATTGATGGCCTGGTATGTTGGCTCTCTGCTAAGATTTCAGATACAAAATCATCCTCTTTCTTATCCATTCATTGAATATGTGTTTGTTGAAGGCTTGCTACCCAGGCAATATGATAGGCATTAGGAAGCTAAATTGCATGTAAGTAGGTAAATAATACCAATGTGGAAGAAAAGACTGAAAGAAAAATGCACTAAAATGTTCATGGTGATTAACCCTAGGAATGGGATTCTGGATGCTTTTTATTTTTTTCTTTATATTGCCCACATTTTTTGCCACAGACATTTATTGCTCTCGAAATCCGGCGGAGGGGAAGGTAAACGGAAGAGAGTTGTTCAGACCCAAAGTGGAACATAGTTGTGAACATGTGAACCCAGATGCACACAGAGTCCCCTGGCTGCAAAGCCAGCCCCTGGCCGTCTCTGCTTCCTTCTGATACCAACGGCGTTTGCTTTCTGGATGAAAGGGTTCACCTTTCCTCCCATGCCCCAGCAGATTTTCTCTTCAAAACACAAAGATCATGGAACTTTTAGTTAAACGGATCTGGATTTGGGTCCTAGCTCTGCCCCAGAAGAGTCAGGACACTGAGATAAAGTTGTTGACACTGTCTGAGGCCCCTCCTTCTTGATCTGTAACATGGGGAGAACAACCCTACCTCGTTAGCTGCCCATGATGAGGAAGGGCTACACCACATGGAGGGCGCCTGGTGCATATCCACGAGATGTCTAGCACATCTCATTCTTTCTCTCTTAAATATCCCGCATCCTCCACCCATGCTGGGGAATACCAGGAATTCTGACTGGGCGTTCTTCAAATAGCTTCACATCGGTAGACAAATGAGAAATATTCCAGGAGCCCCAGAGATAGGGTCCAGGGTTGATGCACCGTAACCGCATTGTCCTCGATGGCCAAGATCCTTCTCTCTGTCTGCTCTACTGGCTTAAGGAGTGGCCTCCTTCCTATTGCTTTCAGGATCGCTCCTTTTTAAACCAGAAAGCCATAGTTTTCCCAGTGACCTAAGGTTGCAGGCTGCCGTTTGCTCCTCATTGAGTCAAAGCTGCTAAGCCAGCTTCAAGGGAATCTGGGAAAGTAGTTTTAAGCTACGGGGACCCTGCTACCCTGAACAGAAGCTGAGGTTCTGTCTACAGGGGAAGAAGAGCCAAAGGTAGAAGCAGGCAGCTGCGTCCACCCACTGGGGGCTGATACCCTTGACCAGGGCTGTGGCTCTGAGCTCTGATACAATCCAGAAAGCATTTATGTCTAAAAACATCTATTGCTGAATTATTTTTAGTAGCAAAAAGTCGAAAGCAACGGATTTCTCCAAAAAGGGGAGATCGGTTCATCAAGGTATTAGTTACAGTCCCTGGAGAAAATACTATGCGGCCACTAAGATTACTCTTAAGGAGACCGGGGGGCAGCACGGAAAGCGCTTATGCTCTGCCGTTAAGTGGAAAAGCAGAGCGCAACGTCGCCTCTGCTCATGACTAACACCATGCAAAATATGTCTGCACATGCAAAAATGCTAAAAGGGGCGACAAAAGATGATAGTTCTGACGAGGTGGCGGCGGCATTGCGTGTGAACGTTTTTGGTCTTTATTTCGAAATTTTCTGCAATGTTGCGAGATTGTTTTCCAAGAAAAGAGTTACGCATGAAAAATTAAATGATCCGAAAAGCCTAGCAGGAACTGCAATTAAATATGTGTCAGGCTCCTGAAGGCATAGTTACTCTCTAAGTCATGGATGCCAAAGAGAAAATTGCAAAGGAAAAGACAGGCAAGTCTCATGAAATAAAATATCAACGTTCAGCCCAAGGCAATCGTTCGCCAGTGTACTTTATTTAGCAAAAGAAATCGTTTTAACAGTACACACATCGCTGGCAAAACAGCTGTGTCACCCAGGGCTCGCTGGCAGGGGGAATTGGCATGATCTTTCTGGAAAGCAATTTGGCAATGTATCTCGAGCGCTGCAAATAGGATCCCAGGTTTGGGCCTGGTATGACCACCCTGGAGATGGTATGCTGACGGCCTAACTCTGTAGAAGGCAAAACTAGATGCAGAAAGATGTTCCTCATGGTGTTGTCTATAAGCGCAACATGCATAAAGCTCCTCACGACACGCCCTTGGCTTAGGAGAGTATGTGCAACGCTCCGTTGGATGCTCTTCCACCTTCAGGCATGAAGACAATGCCGCAGACTGGAAATGTGTCTTGCTATAACAATAGATGTTAAAGAGCATAATGGACAGGGCTGCATATGCCTCTTATTCAACGTCTATTGAGCACCTACAGTGTACGAGGTGCTGGAGATAAGCGCAGGGCTCTGGGAAGGTGAGTGAGGGGAGAAGTGCTGAATTTAACCTCCTCGCCTGATATGCAACAGGGGGCCTGTGTGTATGTGTGTGCCCACGTGTGCCTGATGTGTGACGTGTGTGGTGTGGAGGGTGTGTACGAGGGCTACGTGGGAATGGACAAGCTAGGATTAAGGGTGATTTTTTTTCCTCCGTTCAAATTTTTCTGAAAGTTGTTATGTTGTTTTAAAAATAAAATGTTACACTTCCAGGATAAAATCATTCTGTTCTTCTTCTCTAAGCACAGGAAACTGAGAAAGGGTATGTGTCTGAATCATTAAAAAATGTAATATTTGTTCCAAAAGCTGGACATTTAGAAAATTGAGAGCAAAGGCTCAGCCACCACATATGGAAAATGTGACTAGTGCCTACTGAAGAACTGAATTTCTGATTTTGTTTAATTGTAATTAAACTTAAGGATGGATACAGTGTAAAATATTTTCTGCAAAACACTTTCTTATAGACATTATATATTAACATTAATTAAAACTAATTTTTTGTGTTTCTTTATCCTGTTTTATTACAGTTACCAAAAATTAGAACTACCTACGTATCTTCCATTATATTTCTCTGGACACTGCTGTTATAAAGGTTAATCTTTTGTCAATCATATTTTACAAAAATCTTTTCTACTTTGGGGCGTGTATTTCCACTTTTCATGGAATCTTTCCATAATCAGAACTTCTGTTATCTTTACGGCTTTTAGGTAGGGACAGATTTCTCTTTTTTTTAAGATTTTATTTATTTACTTAGAGAAAGAGCATGTGGCAGGGGAAGGGACAGAGGGAGAGGGAGAGAGAGCATCTCAAGCAGACTCCCTGTTGAGTGCAGAGCCCAATGTGGGGCTCCATCTTAGGACCCCGAGATCATTACCTGAGCCAAAACCAAGAGTTGGACCCTCAACTGACTGAGCCCCCCAGGCCCCCCAGGTAGGAACAGATTTCTTAAAGGTGACCCCCCCAAAGTCACAAGCCTTAAAAGGGAAGATTGGCAACTTTGACTTCATCAAAATTTTATCTTACATTTTATTCCAGACTGTAGAATTTTTGCTGTCACCTTCAAGTCCTCGATCCAACTGACATTTCTTGTTTCCATGATGTGAGGTAGGAATCTGTTTCTTTTTCCAATATAAATGACCAGTTGTTCAAACTTTCTTGACCAACCCACCCTTTTTTTCCCTCAGTCTGCCAGCCAACTGGTCCCACACAGGCCTGTGCAATGTGTTTCTGAATATCTGGTCCCTTCCTTTGGTCTGTTCGTCTATCCTTATACATACACTACATTGTCTTCATCACAACCATTTAAAATTTTCAATCTCTGCCAGGGTGAGTCACCTTGACTACTGTTTCTTCTTCAGGAAGATCTCTGCTATTCTTGGCCTTTGGGTATTTTGTATCAATTTTCTAATCAGCTGTCAAATTGCCTCCCAAAAAATAGGGGAAAATAAAACCTCTGGAGGTTTGATAGAAATGGCATTGAATAAATCAATTTGGAAAGAATCGACGTCTATCGAATATTAAGTCCTCCTATCCATGTGAATGTTATGTATCTCCATTTTATTTAGATATTTGTAATGCCTTTCTACACATTTTTATAGCTTTTCTATTTAGTCTTGCTCTACTTTACTTGTTTTATTTCAAGATACCTTAATTTTTGTTGGGGCTACAAATGGTAACTTTATGTTGCATTTTCTAGCTGCTCCTTGTTGACATATAGAAATACAATCAACATATGCATATACTGCTCGTATACCTAGCATATGAGTCTGCTCAGGCCTGTCAGAGCTGTATGCCATAACAGACTGGGGGCTGAAACAAGGAGAATTCATATCCTCATAGTTCTGGAGACTGAAGTCCAGGATCAAGGTGCTGGTGAGGATGGTTTCTGGATTGCACACAGCTGCTTTCTCACAATGGGCTCAAATTACCTTCCCTCTGTGCACATGTGGAGAGAGATCTCTGGTGTCTCTTCCTTCTCTTATAAGGACACCAGATCAGGACCCACCCTTATGATCTCATTGAACTTCAATTACCTCCTTAAAGGCCCTGTCTCCAAAATATAGCCACAGATGAATTGGCGGCCACCGGGGGGGTGGGGGGGGATTGGTGGCCACTGGGGAGAAGACACACAATTCAGTCCATAACATCTAGCAAACTTGCTAAACTCCCTTATTAATTCTGATAAAATCATCCATAGATTCTTTTAGGTTCTCTATATGGACAAGAATATCATCTGTGAATAAGAATATTATTCCTTCTTTCCCAATATCTACACCCCTTATTTTTTTTAACTTTCTGTATCAACATAGACATCCAGAAACGTGTTAAATAAAAACAATGATTAAAATCTTATTCTTTATTTTAAAGGGAAAAATTTCCACATTTCACCATTGAGTAGGGTATTTGGTGCAGGTTTTGAGCAGATACTCTTTACCAACTTAAGGAAATTCTCTTCATAGCTGCTGAGAGCTTCTACCATAAACTGAATTTAATCAAACGCTTTTTTTGCAAATATTAAGATGCTCATATGGTTTGGCTCCTTTAAACTGTCAATTTTCCAGATATATCTTCTGAAGTTGATTCAGCCTAGCATACCTAGACTACATCTAAGTTAATCATGGTTTATTTTCTTCTCCATACATTTCTGAATTCAGTTCACTAATTTTTGTTTAGGATATTTGCCTTTCTGCTCCTGAATGATATTAACCTGTAACTTTCCAAACCTTAGCAACTTACAACAATAAACACTTAATTACCTCACAGATTCTGTGGGTCAGGAATTGGAACATGACCATGGCCATGTTCTTATCTGAAGGCTCAACTGGGGAAGGATCTGCTTCCAAACTCACACTCATGGACCTCTGTCCCTCACTGACTGTGGGCCGGAGCTGTCCCTCGGTTTCTCCCATTCGGATCTCTCCACAGAGCTACCTCAACATATGGCAGCCAGTTTCCCCAACAGCAAGCCATCTGAAGGAGAGAGCACATACCATGAGGGAAGCCACCGTCTTTTTTACAACTTAATCTTGGAGGTGACACTCCACTATTTCTGCCATGTGCCATTTGTTAGAAGGAGTCACTAAAGGCAGCCCACTCTCAAGGAAGGATTATACAAGAGCATGAATGCCAGTGGGTAGGGACCGTTGGGGGCCATTTTGGAAACTCCTTAGCACAGGGAAGGAAAGGTCATGGTCAGCGACCACTCCTTCCCTCCACTGAGGGAGTTCACCAAAAGTGGGGTCTCCCATTCTTCTCCTACCACTGCCCTCAGCCACAGGGCTGGGACCTGGGTTTTTGTACCCCAGAAGCACGGAAAATCACTTAAACTCATTCTTTTCTGAGTGGGAAGTACTTTGGTCTTTTGAAGAAGCAGTTGAATGGGACAGCTCAGCCTTGGATCAGGCCCAAAAAGAAAAGGCAGAACAGAGAGATAATGGGATGCTTCTGTATTAAAAAAATGGGTTGGGGGTTTTGTCCCTGGGAAGCAGAGGAGAGAAAGATAAGCACTCTTAAAAACGAGAATAACTAGTATATAATTTTAAGCTCTTTAATACATAAGCAAATCTAACTCAATAAAACCTGACAGACATTCAAAGGCCTTAGGACTGTGTGTATGAGAGTATGAGTGTGTGCGAGTATGTGTGTGCATTGTGTGTGTGTAAACCAAGGAAAGGGGCTGAGACCCACAGGGGAGCCTAGTTCATGCGCAGAGGAATGCTCTCTAACCTGGGTCAACTCAGTAGAGGAGGCAGCTCTGAGCCTGAGGGCAATGTGGGAGCCTTGCCTTAGTGCCCCCAGAAGCCTTGAAAGAACAAGGAATGTGAGAGGGCAGCTTGAGCCAGGCTTTGTGGATCTGGGGCCTGAAGTCCCAGCTGATGGCGTGATTTAATGGACATCTCTCGATGCTTTGGTGTTTGAATAAAATGGCTTCCCCGTGGCTCTTGCCCCTGGGACAAAGGTGGACTATCTTGGCAGCCAATAGGGAGGACAGAGACACCTCAAGCTAGGCATCAGAGGGAAAGCTCTGGGAATCCCAGCCTGCTGTCTATGGGGGAGGCAGCCACCCCGTGGTCAGAAGCCTCAGTCCAGGCTCCCCGAGAGAGGGATGATGCAATCAGGGCGGTTGGGAACATTCTTGGAACATCTCTGTTCCACTGGAGTCCTCAATTATAGCTGCTGGGGTTTCGTCTGAAGCCCGTCCAGGAGATGGCCTGCCTCGGTAATTGCCCTGTTTTATCTCAAGATGCAGATCTGGAGGCTGATCTCCCAGCCTTATGAAGTTACAACCAACGCAATGCTTTTTCCATTTACATAAGGCAAATCTGAAACATACCCATACACACGCATTTTGTCTTAAACTTGTGAACATGGACAAAGCCCAGTGACTCTAGGAGAACTAGTCTAAATGTCTAACCATTGTGTGAACCCAGGTCGTGCATCTCAGACCATCTGGGTTTGAAGGGTAGCTGTTTCAGTGTTCTGGCAATTTCACCAGAACGTCTATGAGGGGTTGTGGGGTCTTTTTTTCCCCTCTACTCCAGTCACACATATTGGGGGATGGTGGGCATCAGTGGGGGAAAGCCACTTCCTCCAAACCATGGCACAACTATACCACATGGGGTCCCATGAGCAGATTTGTCACGTCCCCCTCTACCCCAGGACCTATTACTCTTTCTTCTGTGTTTCACAGCCTTGAAGGATCCACAAATGTAAGCATTTGTGCTGAGGAGCAGCCTCATGGAGTCCAGTATCTCCCAATCCTATTCCCAAACTGGAATTCATAGGATGTTAAATGGGGGGCTTCCAAACAAAATGAAACTTTTTATTAAAAGCTGGGTTGCATTTTTTTAAGAGTTGTTACACTCCTCTGCAGGACTTCTCAGAGCCTTTATTATGCCAAGGTGCCTTATGATTTCTGAGAGATCTAGTATGCAGCATTTCCCAAACTAAGGACCACAAAGCCCTTTTGCGGCAGGTACAATGGGCATCTGCTGGTTTTGCTTGCCTGGCACCCTTTCCCTCTTGTTCCAGTAACAGCTTCTTCTTTTTTCCATAGTGGTTTAGAAGGACTGAATCTGAACCGCCCCCATCACCCTCATCACAAAAGCAAACAGGTGATTCAGATCTGGCCCAGAAAAAGTTCTAGGCCTAGCACTATGTGTGAAAAAGTTCTCTTTTTGTCAGGGTTCCTGAGCTGTGAGGATGTGGGCCTTGAAGCCAAGAGGTATGTCCCAGAAACATGATCAGGAGCTTTAGACCCAGTCATGCCTGAAGCTGTCTTTTCCCCAGATGGGGTTTTATCTCAGGAAGCAGGAGCAGGGAGAGCTCTGGCTGATACAGAGACTATCCTATGGGGTAATACCAGAGCACAACTCAGGGAAGGTTTCTGATGGTCAGGAAGCTTCCAGCTGCAAGAACAGAAACTTCTGCTCAAAATGGCTTCAACGATAAAGAATAAAATTTTCTCATCCAAACAGAAGTCCCCGTAGTGTGGCCCCTGGGGTCAATGAATTCAACTGCTCAATGAGGCATCAAGGAACTGGCTTCTTCCCAGTTTCTGTGCAGGATGGGGTCCCTTTAAAAGCTTCCCTTACAGGACACCTGGGTGGCTCAGTCAGTTAAACGTCTGACTCTTGATCTCAGCTTAGGTTTTGATCTCAGGGTCATGAGTTCAAGCCCCATGATGGGCTCCACGCTGGGCGTGGACCTCCCCCCACCCCCCAAAAAAACTTCCCTTACACGGGTGCCTCACCCTTTCCAAGCTTTGATTTTCTCATTTATAGGATGGAGGGAAGAGCAACAATGTGTATATTCCTCTGGGCTGTGGCGAAGGTGAACAGACTGTGGGCAGTGATGTACATGCACCTGCACAGTACCCCTGGGGGCTCCACTAGGATGTCTCCCAAGCTGCTCAAACATGTCCATACAGAACGCCTAGTTCCCCACCTCAAAACTGGTGCTTTGCCATTTTCTCCCACCTCAGTTCATATCATGGATTTTTCAGGTGCCCAGACCTCAAAGTTATCCTTGGATCCCCCTCTTCCCCTCACCATTTGCATCCAACCCATCAGGAAACCCTCAGAGATATCTGTCTAAACTGTCTGCTTCCCACACCTCTTCCTCACTGTGGTCCAAACCATCCTCATTGCTACCCTGAAATTTCTGTCAACAATTTTATTGAGATAAAATTCACATTTCATCCATTTAAAGTATACATTTATTGTAGTCACAGAGTGGCTTTTAGTGTACTGAGAGAGTGTATAAACAATCTAATTTTATTTTAAAGATTTTATTTATTTATTTATTTGAGCGAGCAAGAAGGGGGAGGGGCAGAGGCAGAGAGAGAATCTCAAGCAGATTCTGCACTGAGCATGGAGCCTGATGCAGGGCTCAATCTCGCAACCCTGAGATCATGACTTGAGCAGAAATCAAGAGTTGAACACTTAACCGACTGAGCCACCCAGGTGCCCCCAAACGATCTAATTTTAGAACATTTTCATCACCCAAAAAGAAACCCCTTACCCATTAGCAGTCACTCCCCAACGACCATCACCACCACCAGCTCCGGGCAGCCATTAATCCGCTTTCTGTCTCTATAGATTTACTTTTTCCAGACATTTCATATAAAGGGAATCCTACAATATGAGGTCCTTTGTGTCTGGCCTCTTTCTCGCTCCACATGTTTCCAAGCTTCGTTCATGTTGTATCCCGTGTCAGAACTTCACCCCTTCTTAATGCCTGACAATATTCCATTGTAGAGATATACCACATATTGTTTTATTCATTTGTCAGTTGTGGACCTTTGGGTTGTTTCTGCTTTTTGACCTTTGGGAAGAATGCTGCTGTGAACATTCACACACAAGTTTCGTATGGACATGTTTTCCTATTCCATTAGGATTGAATTGCTAGGTCATATAGCAACTCTGTTTAACCATCTGAGGAACTGCCAGACTGTCTTCCGAAGTGGCTGCAACCATTTTACAATATGGGTGTGAAATAGTATTTTCATTGTGGTTTTGATTTGCATCTCTGAGGGTTAATGATGCTGAGCGATCTTTTCATATGCTTATTTGCAATTCGTGGATCTTCTTTGGAGAGATATCTGTTTAAATCTTTGGCCCATTTTTTAATTGGGTTCTTTGTCTTTTTTATTATTGAACTATGAAAATTCTTTATAAATTCTAGATACAAGACCTTTGTCAAATCTATAATTTTGAAATATTGTCTCCCATTCTGGGGGTTGGGTTTTTATTTTCTTGATGACATTCTTTGAAGCACAAGAATTTTTTATTTTGATGAAATCCAAGTTACCTGTTTTTTCTTAAGTCACTTGTACTTTTGGTATCTAAGAAGGCTTTGTGAATTCAAATTCACAATTTATTCCTATAGTTTCTTCTAAGAGCTTATAATTTTAGCCCTTTCATTTAAGTCTTTGATTCATTTTAACTTAAGTTTTGTATATAGTGTAAGGTAGGGGGTCCAACTTCATTCTTTTGCATGTGGATATTAAGTTATATCAGCACTATTTGTTAAAAAGACTATTCTTTCCCCCATTGAATTGTCTTGGCCTCCTTGTTGAAAACCAGGTGACTGTATATTTGTGAGTTTCTTCCTGGACCCTCAATTCTATTCCATCTATTTGATCTACATTTCAGTTGTTAGGCCAATGCCACACTATCTTGATTATTGTAGCTTTGCAGTGAGCTTGAAATTGAGAAGGGTGAGCCTTTCAACTTTGTACTTCTTTTTTAAGACTGTTTGGCTATTCTGGATCCCTTGAATTTTCATATGAATTTTAGGATCAGCTTGTCAATTTCTGCAAGAACACTAGCTGGGATTTTGATAGGGATTGCATGGAATCTGTAGATCAGTTTGTGCAGTATTGCCATCTTAACAATATTAAGTCTTCCAATCCATGAACATGGGATGCCTTTCCATTAATGTAGGTCTTCTTTAATTTTTTTCAACAATGTTTTACAGTTTTCAGAGTATAAATTTCACACTTTTTGTTAAACCTATCCCTAAGTATTTTATACTTTTTTGATGCTACTATAATTGTTTTCTTTTTCTTTTTTCTTTAAAGTAGGCTTCACACCCAGCATGGAGCCCAGTGCAGGGCTTGAACTCATGACCCTGAGATCAAGACCTGAGCTGATATTAAGAGTCGGATGATCAACCAACTGAACTACCTGGGTGCCCCTGGAATTGTTTTTCTTAATTTCATTTTCATGTGGTTCTTTGCTAATGTATAGAAATACAATGGACTTTTGTATATTGATCTTTTCCCCTGCAATGGGGCTGAACTTGCTTTTCAGTCCTAACACATTTTCAGAGGATTAGTTAGGATTTTTCTACACAAGACCATGTCATTTGCAAATATACAGGTAGTTTTGCTCCTTCCTTTCTAATATAAACGAGTTTTATTTTGTTTTCTTCCCAAATTGCCACAGATTTAGATTTTCTTGAATAAGTATTTCTGCATTGCTGTATGCCCATAGAACAATTTCAAGAGATACTAATAGTTGCTTTTTTTTTTTTTTGCAGTTATTTCACTGGGGAGAGAGTTTGCAGATCTCCTCACACTGCCATTCTAGAAGCCATTTCTTCTCCCTGTGTTCTGCAACAGCCTTATAATGGGGCTCCCCATTTGCATCCTTATTTCCCTATATCCATCCTCTATCTCATAGCCAGAGTGACTCAAAAAACATAAATCACATCATGTTATTCCCCTGCTTATCATTTTTCAAAGGCTTCCCATCAATTTCAGGAGAAATATGAATGGCCTAGTGACTCCAGAAATGTTCCAGCCACTACCTACCCCTCTGACCTCATGCATGACACACCACTTTTCTCCGCAATGCCAGCTTTCTTTTTGATCTTGGAATATGCCAGGCTGTTTCTCACCTCGCGGCTTACACTTGCTATTCCATCTGCCACGAACACACTTTCCTCCATTTGTGGCATCCGTGGCTCCTTCTTGGTATTCAGATCTCAGCTGAGGCATCACCTCTCCAAAGAGGTGATCATCCATTCTACTAAAGTTGTTCTCCCTCCACCCAGAGCCTGCCTGCCTGCCTGCCTTCCTTTCTTTTTGAGAGAAAGAGAACACGCACACATGGGCCCTGGAGGAGGTGGGGAGGGACAGAGGGAGAGAGAGAATTCTAATCAGGCTCCATGCCTGAACTCACAACCCTGAGATCATGACCTGAGCCAAAATCAAGAGTGAGATGCTCAACTGACTAAGCCACCCAGGCACCCCAACATGAGCCAATTTCTTAAATGTTTCAGTAGATGTAGATAGATAGATGATTGATAGATGAGAGATATAAACACATGTGTGCGCGCACACACACACATCTATACATACACACACATGTATATTATATTGGTCTGTTTCTGTAGAGAACCCCTCTAGAGAATCCATGAAGGGTCAATCTTACTTTAGGAGAAGTGCTAATCATATTCCTTGAAGGCAGGAACTATAACATCTACTCTATCTATTTCTCCATGTCTCCCCAGCATCTAGTGTGACATTGCATACAAGAGCTCCTCCATGAGGCCTCGGAGACTTCCCTAATAAATCAATGAATAGCTCTGGGTCTTCTTGCATTTAGACCCTTCACAGCTGTGCAAGAAAGAGAAAAGGAAAACCTATCTGTGCCCCAGGTTTCCAATCTGTTTCCTTTAAAACCAATGAAGTTTCTATTATATGGGAGCCTCTTAAAGAGAGCAGACTTTATCCCACTGAAATTGAGTCTGTAAATGCAAAACGTTAAAAAAAATAATGAATTGGTACTTGATATTCCTATATTTCAATATTCCTTTGATATTCCAATATGAAACTTAAACTTCTGGGGTTTTATGCATTCTTCGTCTTTCCTTTGATTCGGCACAACTCGTTGCTTTGAATATGTTCGCTTTAATCACTGGACTATGGAGCAGGAGGGACATGCATCTTGTTTGGGGAAGGGTTGGGGGAGCAGCCATCTGGGCCAGGGAAATGACTGCCTTCTGCAAATCAGGGAATCTTCCTGCTGGAACTGGCTGGAGGGGATTGCCAGGCCCACAGGGAGGGTTCCCCCTGGCCTTGCTCCAAGAGGCACACTACCTTACAGTTCAAAGGCAGAAAAGCAGAAAAAGCAGCGGCAGCAGGGCCCCTGGCAGGTGCCAGGACCAGGGACAGGGTCCTGGGACATCTGACTGGCAGCTGATCTGGAACATGAATACTTGGTACCAAGTTCTGCTGCCAGGTTCTGTGCCGGGGGATGGCAAGTGGGGGGTGGGAATATGCGTGAAGTCTGTCCTCATTCGGTTAGGCAGCCCTAGCCTCAAGAAAGGGCATGATCTTGATGATGATGGTGACGGGGATGGTGACCATGTGGATGATGTTAACAAGAGTAACGACAGAACCACAATGGCCCGCGTTTATTAAACACTTACTAATTCCAGTATCTGTCTTCAGACACACTGCCTCATGGTTTATTCAGAGGTTGGGCCATGAAGAACAAGTAAGGGGCTGAGGAGCAGAGGGTGCGCTCATGAGTTAGTCACCTCTGCGGGCCTTGGGCTTCACGAATTACTGAATGCCCCTTGGAACTGTCCCATCGGGGGACATGGAGGCTGGCACATTGTCTCCGTTGGTGGAGGGTCTCCCCCAGGGCAGTAATTCCCCTGCCATTCTGAGTTGCAGTGTGACCTGGAGCCAGAGGATGTCCTCGGGTTGAGCGGCCAGAAGGACCCAGGCCCTTGAGAAGGGGAACTGTCCTCTGCTGGGAATGCTCCCCTGCATCTGCAAGTGAATTTTGAGATGGGCCCAGGAGGTGTGGACAGAATCTACGCAACACTCTTGGGATAAGTGTTTTCACTAACCCCACTTGCCATAGATGAAACTGAGGCTTAGAGATGTGGCCAGATCTTGTGCAAGTGTGTCCGGCTAGGAGATGTCCCCAAACCTCAGCAAGACATTTACTCACCACCTATGACGTGTCTGATGTTGCCAGGCAACAGATACGATTAAGACAGAGATCCCAGGGATGTCCCTAAGGACGTCCTGCAGGATGTAAGCAAGCAAACCCCCCGTCCTGAGGGATGAAAGTAAGCCCAGATATCATGGGGAGAGGGCTCCTAACCCTGCCTGTGGGGGCAGGAAAAGCTCCCTGAAGAGCTGACGTCTGTTTGGGTGGATTTTTGTAGTCTTGTTTGTTAAGGAACAATTAGAAATATCTATAAGCAGAACGAAGCAAGTATTGCATCCTGCGTGCCCTGACATGTGAGCAGACTCTACTGAGGTGCCCACAGCCCCCCTGCCTCGAGCCAGAGTCAGCCTGGGGTCATCTGAGTAGATGAGGGTCACTGAAGTCCCTCCACACACCAAGTCTGGAATATTTCTGAGCTCAGGGACTCTCCGATGGACCCCACGCAGCCTGACAGGATGGCAGGAGGTTCCCAAAGGGAACGGACAGAGGAAGAGAAAGGACCTGGAGCAGCAAGGCTGGACTTCCAGTCCTGACTCCACCATTTTAAGCAGCCAGGTGACTCTGCATCCTCCCACGGAGCCTCACCATGCAGCTCTGTGTCCACCCCAAAGTGCCTGAGGGCCAGCACCACCCCAACATGCACCTGCCCCCCCTCACTGCTCCAGATGCCTTTGGGTGCAAGGGAGAGAGCCCAACCCAAATGAATCTGTACAAAAAGAGGGTTGACTGGGGCCTGTGAGGGAGTTCAGGGGTGGCTCCGGCCCCGAACACAGGCTGACCCAGGGGCCCCAGGGTGTTAGAAGAATGTAGCCCTCAGTCTGGACTCTGCTTCCCCTTGTGTGGGTTCACTGCATGCAGCTCTGGACTCTCAGTCTAACCAGTGCCCACAAGGGGACAGCTTCCTTCTGGAGAGTTCTAGCCAAGGGCTCCCACTGGACAGACTGGGTCTTGTACCCATCCTCCACGGTGGCTGTGGCCAGAAGGAGGCTGGCCTCTGGGTTCCTGGGCCTGGCTCACTCCCTGGGGTCCAGAGTGAGGTCGGCCCCAGCTGAACCCTGTTGGCCGAGGCCAGAGAGGGCAGGTCCCCAGAAGACACTCAGGCTGCTGACGTCAGAGGAGGGCCAGCAAGGGGACAGGCAGCCCCACAGGTAAAATGGCGCTCTCAGGAGGGAATGTGCACCCTTACTCTTCCCTGGGGAGGGAAGCAATGAGAGGCGAGTTTGTGGAGGGCTGTGTGTGAGAGTGCACGTGTGGGCACATGCACGGATGAGCAGCTGGGGCGCGTGGGACTGTGCCCAGGAGTGCGTGTGGCGGGGAGTGTGTGGGGCATGTGAGTGAGCACCGGGCAGGGGGACGAGCATCTCAGGGGAGGCGGGTGTGTGGGAGCGGGGTGGGCGGGGACTGCAGAGGGGGGAGGGGTCTGAGCCGGGCCAGGATGGGGGGCTGCCCAGCCAGGAGGACACGCACAAGGGGGTCCTGCTGCTGCCTTTCCCTGAGGGCTCTGGGAGGCCCAGGGATGGGGAGCAGCATGTGGAACCGGTGTGAAGACTAACAGGCCACCCAAATGCCCCCCGTTAGAGGGGCCACAGAGGGAAGGACCTGAGCCACGCCGGCCTAGGGGCTCAAGGACGGAGATGTGGCCCTGTTCAGGATGCCTCCCCAGGACGATGCCCCTGGGAATGCAAACAGGTCATCATGCACCTCCTCTCAGAAGAGGGACCCCACGCAGCGCTGGATCTCAGGCCGCCACTTCGCTATGCCCGCAGCCGTCCCTTTTCCACGGAAGGTTTCAGCCGTTGAGGGGAGGGCAGCTCCAGTCTGAACCCACTCCAGAGCCGAAGGCTCAGCCTTTGCTTCTCTTTAAACAGCTCTTACCATGCCCTCAGGCTCCTCCAGTGTTTACAGGGCAGAAGAAAAATCAAACAAACATTCTGGGAGAGGAATTTGGCCCAGGCTGGGGCCGGGGTCCAGGAGCCTTTGGCCTCCCAGAGAGTTTAGGCACAAGGAGCGGGCACGGGGCTGGGGGAGCCCCACGGCTGCACGTGAGGTGTGTGCTTGTCAGGATGTGTGGCGGGAAGGGGGGGTGGGGGGGATGCTCGGGACCATCCCCCAGCCGCACGCACCCCGACCAGCTTCTCAGAGCCCCGGGACCTTCGCAGGACAGCGGCACAAAGGAGACAAAGCAAAGCACTGCGTTCGTTAGCTCATCGATTTAGCCTGCCTGGCGCAAAGACCAAAAAGGATTTGGGGGAGCAGGAAAAGATACACACCGCGTAAATAGAAACGATGTGAAGAAACCAACCAGAGGGGAACGGGGCAGGAGGAACAAGGGGAGGCCCAGAGTCAGATCAGCAGCGACCGGGTGAGGCCCCCGGCCCCTGGCCATGGAGGACTGCAGGCAGACCCAGGAGCCCCAGGGTGTTAGAAGAATGTACCCCGAAGTCTGGACAACCTTCCAAGGAGCCAACCTTTCTCAGAAGTCATTTCACCAGGAGCCACCATATAGAAAACAGATGGAAAGGGGCTACTCTGGGCAGGGGAGGGAAGCTCCCCCACTCCGGGCCCTGCACCCCCACAGCTGCCCTGAGTCACCCTCAGACCCCCAGGCTCCGGGTTCCACTGTCAGGACACCCCTGCGCTGGTCTGCTGGGTCTCCTATGCATTCACAGCAAGCCTGGCTGGGGCCCAAACTCTGCCGGGACTGAGGCAAGAGGAAAATGGGCTGCCAGGCCCCCACGGTGTCCTCATAACATCCTGACAACACAGAAGTAGCTTCTAGGGCTACTTCTCTGCCCTTCGAGCCCCGCACAGCACCAAACACCTGTACACACCATGAGATGGGCTCCACATGTCACGGCATATGGAAAGTGACAGCCCAGTGCTCAGACCCACGCCTGGCACCAACGCCTCTCTGAAGGGCTATCCTTAGGGGAAGGGGGGGGCTAGTCCAGTGTGTCCCCAAACCCACAGAACTGACACCAGGAGGGCCAGCCTTACAGACCGCCGTGTCCACAATCAGAACAGCCCACAGACGAGTGGGCCCCCTTATCACCCGGGCGTGCCACGCCCCTGACCAGAGGACCCCAGGGTGCGGGGTCAGGGGCTCCCATGCCCCCTGACCCGTCCGCACTCAGAGTTCAAAGAATTTCTCCCTCCTGCCTCCCTCTGTCCACTCCTCCACTCCGCACATCCTGACCCCCATGCAGGAGCTGTGTGCTGGCAGAACTGGGAACCCAGTGGTGTTTGGTCAGCCCCCAGCCTCTCTGATGTCCAGAACCCCGAACGGTTCATTGAAATAAGACTGCTCATGACCCGGGCCCCGGGTGTTGTTTCCGCTGACGGCTGGTCTTGCCATGGACATCTCGATTGTATGCGCTTCCTACGGTTTGCACGTCCTAGATGGAATTCTTCTCCCGTCGTGGTTTGCGCTGCCCAAGGGTACAGACCCTTGATGTCTCTGAGTTCACCAGTAACAACCCCCAGGAGACCACGCTGAGGAAGTTATATGCTACCAAATAATAAAACATCCCCCTGTCTTTCAGAAGCTTTGGGCAGCAAGAGGCTCCGAAAACCCTCTTTGGGACTACCAGAGGCTCCGAAAACCTTCAGACAGGATCTGTCTGGCTGGTCCAGCCTAACTCACAGTGACTTCATACATCAGTGGGAAGGGGCGGCGGGACCAGGGAAGCCAAGCACAGCCAGAGTTCGTCGATATAAAATACCAGCGACTGAAAGATTTAACAACGGTCCTGGAGGGGACCAAACCCCCCCCACTGCTAAGTGTACACGCAGATGCAAGATCTATCCTGACTTCAAAAACCCGGAACAGTAGGGAGAAAGAGAAAGAACATCCATTTCAGATGAAGGAAATATGGTAGATTGTGGCCCCTCTGGACCTGCAGAGTCTTCATTTCCAACCCCTTTCCCTGGGGGCCTGTTTTTTAAAGCTCAAATGGCCAACCTGAAGTCTGAATCATGCACTCTCAAAATGAAAGAACCCTCCAGGCCCTACACATCAAAGGGCCCCTGGTGGTGCCATCTGTCCCCTGCGCCGCCTGCACCACCACCTCCAGGCCCCACAGCCACCCTGCACTGTCCACGTGTCCCTGGACAAGCAGGCTTTAGAGGAAATTCAAGGAAAGGGGAGAAATTCACGAGGCTTTATGGAGCACCTGCCCCATGTCAGGCACTTGCTAGAGGCTGGCATGATCAGGCTAAACAAAACTCGTGTCCCATGCCAGGCACATGCCACCCTATTCGGCCCTTGCAAGCGCTCCACCTGGGGAGGAGGAAGGAGAAGCTGGGTGCAGCTAAGTCCCCTCAAGCACAGGCCACTGATACATGGTAGAGGCAGACTCTGAACTCAGCCACCCTGCCCAGAGCCCATCTGTGCTCACTCAGCCACCTCATATAGCCCTCTCCGCATGACCTGAAGCCCAGAGCAGCGTCCACTGGCCCAAGATACCGATGCGCCTTGTGTTTCCACCCCCTCTGCACAGGGATCACATTGGGTCCACCTCCTGACCATCAGCCTCTCACCTGTCCACTTCTCTTAGTAACCCCCTGCCAAAGGCTTAGACCAGGCCACCACGATCACAGTCATAGGAGGCCACCATGACCTCCCGGCTTCCATCCTCACCCACTATAGTCCAATATCCGCACCACAGCTGGTACGATCTTGGTAAAAACACCAGCCATACAATGCCTTTCCCCTGTTTAAAACGCTCTAAAGGCTTCCCCTTGTCTGGAGATCAAATGCTCCGCTTCCGAGGACCTGCATGATCCAGCCCCACCTTAGCCCATACTCTGGATCATGCTCTAGCACTTCTGCCTTCCTTCCTTTCTCCCGTGTGTGCCCCTTCCCAGGCTCGGAGCCCACGCACATGCTGTTCCCAGGCCTGGAATGCCATTCCCCTCCATGAACCTCTTCATCTTGCCCTTTTCATCTTGAGACGGCTCTTCTCCTCAAAGCCCCCATCGCAAATTATAACTATGTATTTACCTGTTGATTTATTAACTGTTGGTCTCCTCTCCTGAGCCATAAGCTCATGGACATCCAGAACGGGTGCTCTTTTGTTGACCGTTTTTGCTGCTCATGTGACACAGACTTGGTGCTGCATACCAGTGCTGAGTGAATGCGTGAACTGCTGAACAGGGACGGGATGGCTGATCACAGTGGACAGAGTCACTGCCTGTCCCTGTGTCTCAGGCAGCCAGAGCCCATGGGGCAGACTTGACAACTCGGATGGAATTCGGGTGAAACCCACTGTTACATCCACACCCTGGATGACTCCTCAGTAATAAAGAACGCACTTGTCTGGATCTCGAGGGAATGATGCTGAGTTACAAAAAGCCAGTCAAGAGTCTCCATGTCGCTTGGCTCCAGTTATCTAACATTCACCCTGTGAGCAAACGATAGAGACGCAGGAGAGATGAGAGGTACCAGGCACTGGGCACGACCACCGAGGGGAACTGGGAAGGAGTTCCTGGAAGAGAACAGTCCAGATCTCCATCACGGGGGCAATCACATGAATCTACGCAAGGAATAAAATGTAGCAGGACTATATGCAAAGACATAGAAGAAATGAAAAGCAAGCCTGTGTAAACACCGGCAGAATCAGCAAAGCCAATAGTCCCGTTTGCCGCGTTGTGCCAAACGATGTCCTGATTTTGATCATGGGTGATGGTCACACACGTTGTCACCTTGGGGGAAAGCTCACACAGGACCTCTCAGTACTGTTTTTGCAACTTCTTGTGAGTCTATAGTTATTTCAAATGAAAGAGTAAAGAAAGATAAAATTCCTGTACCGCCCCAGGCTCAGACCCTCCCTCCTCACCGTCCTCCCTCCATCCTCGGGACACCAGGTGACATCTGCACTAGGTGGCTGTCTCTCTGCTGGGAAACATGCAGGCAGCCCAGTGCCATGGACCAGTTGCCCGCACTCCCGGGCCTGGAAGGGACTGGAACCTGCAGGCCCACCTCTCCAGCGTGGGTAATACACACACATACGTCAGGCACCCTACCCAGGGTCTCCATTCTGCAGCAGATTCTGAGGGGCGACCCTGTATGTTTCCAGTGTGATCTGTGATATAAGAGAAATTGCTACCCTGATCCGCTGCTGCTCACACGCATGGCCTCCCAAGAGAGTAGCAGGGAGAGGGCTCCCGGAGACCCCAAGCTGGAGCCCTTCCTTGGGGACCCGTCCCCCGCCAGCTGGGGCTGAGGAACCTTTCATTGCGCCATTCTATCCCAAAGAGGACAATTTTATCCGTCAGTCGGGCCACAGGCCACAGGCAGAAGAGCCGCTGGTTTTTGTTAGGGGTGGAAACCTTGCCAGTGTTAGACCATGAGATAGATGCACCAGGAGGCCTGCGTGGCTTTGTGGCTCAGGGATGAGATGGCAAGTCTACTTTGAGTGCTGTCCAGATTCTGGTGGGAGAAAGCAAAAAAAAAAAAAAAAGAGAGAGAGAGAGAGAAAGAAAGTTCCCGCCTTGTGGCCACACAGTGAGCAGGAACTATGTCTACACTAAAACAAGGCTGTGGGCACAGTGTTGTCTTAACCCTTGGCTAGCCCTGAGCACTGTCTACACAGGCAAAGGGCTGGCAGGGACCCAGGGTCTCCGAGGTGAACTAGGTGACTGAATGGGCCTGAGCTACGGAAATGAGCACTGGATGAGGAGTCAATGGGGTCCTCGGCCTGGCTCTGCCCTGATTCACCACGTAAGACCCTTCCCCTCCCTGGGCCTCAAGGAAAGCGGGGGGTAAAGGATGCTGCTCTAATCGGTTGTGGCTCACATCCAAGGCCCAGCACCTTGCCTCTACATCTTAGAAGAGGCCTTTGGGGACATGGCCACATGCCTGTCTATCTTCAGTTTCCTGACTTAGGAGGTCCTAATCGAAGCAAAACATTTATCTACACCAGGGTTTTTCAATCACTGTTCTATGAACACTTAGAGCCAGATAATTCTTTGTTGTGGGGGCTGGAGTGAGCTTTGTAGGATGTTTAGCAGCATCCCTAGCCTCTCCCCCACTAGATGCCAGAAGCATTGCCTCAACCCCCAAACGTAACCACCAAAAATGTCTCCAGACATTGCCAAATGTCCCCTCAGGGGTAAGACCACCCCCCCACCATGGAAAACCACTGCCCTAGACTCAACACTCAAATCAGGGAGGAGCGAGTGGTCCAGACTCTCACCTGATGGAAGAAGCCCCCCCCCCACCTCTTCTCCATCAGACTGTCCCCATCTCTGCTCCAATGCCTCCCACGTTGGAGCTCTGGAGCAGGGTCCTTCCCCCCAGGACAGTACTCCTCATTCAAAAGTTCTCTTTGGCTTGAGCTACAGGGTCTATCGCTGTTTGGAACCATCCAGAACTGGGCTGGACCTTCCAGTCATTGCTTATTTGAAAAGAAACATGATTTCCCTTCTCTTTTCCAGCAACACACCCATGGAAGACAAGTACCCACCAATGGGAGGACAGAAAGGTAGGGGAAGCAGGTGACCCACATCAGGCTCTGAGAAGGGGGACCCCTTTCTGAACCACGCCAGCCCCAGCCCCTGGCCCTGCTCCATCTGTCTCTTTAGCACTCGCTATTACCTGGCGTGGAGCGGACATCACGTTTCTGCACCTCATTCATGGTCAGCCATCCCTTCGATGTCAGCTGCATGAGGTGGGGTCTTCGCCCTGTTCACGGCTGCCTGCCGAGCAGCTCAACAGGGCCACACCAAACAGATGCACAATGCACTTGGCTGCAGGAACGCGGGGCTGCTAGCCTTCACCAGGGGGACTGGCTGCTAGAAGGCAGCCGGCTGAAAATGGAGAACCCTGCCTGAGGCTTGAAGACCCCACTGAGCCGAGCGGTGCTTGGGGCAAGTAGACCAGATGTGCAGAACCTGATGCTCAGGGCTGGAGACACCAGGACAGGAGAAATGAGTAAACGCTCAAGTTGGCAGCAGACTTAGAGGTTACATCAGCCACCCTATGTGGACGTGGTGATAGATTTATCAACTACTATGCTCATATAAATGAATACATTAATCAATATGTAAAGACAACTTTGCGAAATATTTCATTTATTCCAACATGTACATGTGTATACAAACCAGAGGATATGAATTATAAAAGTTACTCAACCATCCATTTTAACAATTTCCCAACAGGTGGTTGGCTTTTAGCAACTGCTGGGCCATCCTTTGACGTGGCCGTCACTAACTCAAGGGCATCCCTGTCTGAGCCGTGATTTGATTTGGGGAACCCCTCGTCTTAGTCCGCTCAGGCTGCTATAATGGAACACCACAGACTGGGGGCTCAAAAAATACAGTTGTTTTGAATTCCTCATAGTTCTAGAAGCTGGAAGTCCAAGATCAAGGTGCCAGCAGATGTGTTTCCTAGTGAGGCCTCTTCCGGGCTTGTAGGCAGCAAATTTCTCTCTGTGTCCTCACATGACCTGTGTGTGAGCACAGAGAGGGCTCTGCTGTCTCTTCCTCTTAGAAGGGCACTAATGTCATCATGGGGGCCCCATCCTGATTACCTCCACTAAACCTCTTATCTCTCACAGACCCCACCTCCTAACACATTACATTGGGGGTTCAACATGGATTTGGGGGGACACATTCAGTCCATAACACCCCCTAAATGCTTCTAGCGGCCTGCCCCTTGAGAGCCCCTGGGATGCTTGTGGCCAGCCCTGCGCTGCCCCCAGCAGGTGGGTGTGACCTGGCCACACACTCAGCTGGACACCTGACCCCGTCTGACCTTGCCATGTCTCTGACCTCATCCCCATCGCCGTCCCCTCCCTTCAGCCTCAAACAGCCCTGGCTGTGCTGGACCCCTGCCTGGAGCCCTTCCCCCTCTCCCCCCAAACACTTACATAGAGCTTACGTGGAAAACTACCTCGGGTTTTTACTCAAAGGTTCATTTCTCAGTTACATTTTCCTTGGGCACCCTTTCCTAAAACTGTAATGTCCCCACTCCTGGCAGCCCATTTCCCTCCTCTGCCTTGTTTTCTCCTGGCACCTCTCCCTAGCTGGCATTCCGCGCACTCTGAGTTAGGAAGCAAGTAGCCGAGGGTGGGGCTCTCCCCTGGGGAGGCTAACTGGGCTCCACAAAGTGGCCTGTGGCCACCCTCAGAAGACCACTCCCTGAGAGCCCTCAGGTCCACTATCACAGAACTATAGTGGGATTTTTCAAGGAAAGGGGCAGGAGAAGGAAAGGAACCTTCTTGAGTGCCCAGCGCCTTCAGATGTTTCCACTCCTGTGTTCCACAGGTGAAAGCTGAGGGTCAGGGGGTTTAAGTCAAGGTCAAAGATCAGTAAGCACTGAGCCAGGACCAGCCCTAGGTCTGCCCCGCTGCAGAGCCCGTGACCTCTCTGGGCACAACCTCCGAGTCTGGGAGGCCATAGACATGCAAGACACACACCCAACCCTCTCAGCCCCGTCCAGCCCAGGGATCCCGCCGGCCTGAAGCTCGGAGCCTTTGGAAGGAGGGGGGCGGCGGGGACCTGCCACTGTGGAGCCGCGGGCTTGGGTCCTCCCCACCGAGAGGAACCGTGCCCGGCTCTGCGTTCCTGCCCATCAAAGCTGTCCACTCCCATCAGGACGGGGCCTCTGACGTACAAAACCCAGGCCCAGCCTCGGGCTGGTTTCAGGTTTCTACAACACAGTAAAGCGGCGTGTTTTTATTTCTCCGTCTGTAAACATCTCTCCTTCTAACACGGTAACTGCTGTTTATACAGAGCTATAAAAACAGAGGTCAGAGCACAATAAGATTATAGTCTTACTTCAATACATCCAATCCATAATAAAATAAAATCTTACAAACGATCCAGAGGACCCGTTTAGGGGTTCTCGGAGAATTAATGTCTGTCGTATGTAAGGATTCTATTTGGGCATAATATTTTCCACAGCCGTCAGGGCCTATTTAAAAGGCAATATCCTTTCACTGGCATTTGATTTAGACTCTGTTTACACCATGTGGAGGATTGTGAATTCTGCAACATCTGACTCAGGGGTGTTTGATTACACGGAGGCCACAGCCAAGGGGACGACGCGTGATGTAGTGGGAGTCCATCCGGAGTGCGGGGCTAGAACCCGGCAGTGGGAAATAAGGGGCTCTGCTCCCCAGGCAAGAGAAGGCTGGGCCATGGTCACACAGCAAGAATGTGCGGAGTGGGGGGGGGGGCTCACCACCACCCCTGTGTCCCTGTTCCGCTCCTTCCTGCTCTGGAACCCACCTCGCCCCTCACAGCTCGCTGGCTTGACCCCCAGCCTGGGCCACTCACATTTATTTCCGGTTGTCCAGTCCTAGGCTCTTCTACGGACGTCCACTCCTGAGAAAGTGTTATTAGTACAGGTTCTCCATTGAAACAGAACCATAGAGATTTGTTTGAAAGAACGGGTTCACACAGTTATGGAGAAACTGGCAAGAGCGGAGTCTGCAGGGCGGGCTCGTTCAAGTCCGTCTGCTGGCAGAATTCCCTCTCGCTCAGCAGAGGTCAATCTTCTGTTCTCTTCGGGCCTGTCAACTGCCTGGAAGAGGCCCATCCACTTGAGGGAGGGTCATTTGCTTTCCTCAAATCTACTGATTTAAATGTTAATCTCATGCCAACACACCATCACAGAAACGTCCGGAATAATGCTGGACCACGTATCTGGATCCCGTAGCCCAGCCGAGTTAAGATGTAAATTAACCATCCCAGAGGTAGGTGAAGACATCCATGTGACACGCAGCCCCTCGGGTCCTCAGACAGCTCAGCAGCTGGGCAAGTCCCCTCGTGCATCTGGGGTCCTGCCCTCTGCTGACCATGGGAGTCAGAGTCCTGCCCCTTGAGGCTGGGGCTCGGACTGAATGCGCCAGTGTCTGTGATGCCCGCCCTCCCCCTGCCACAGCCCTGTCCCTCTGCTGCCCTCCTCTTTGGAAGCAGTCGGGCCGCTGCCTGCTCTCTCCGCTCACTGCCATCTGCTTCAACCACCAGCTTCGGACTCAGCCAGGCCCCTGGACCCCCCCTGAGCCTTCGTCCCTGTGGCTGCCAGGGCAGCTCCCCCAAGTGCTGATCTCCGCCCCCCACCCCGCACGTGAATGCACACAGACACACGCACACACTCACACATACACCCAACACATACACACACGTACCCCAACACACACACGCATCCATGCACTCCAAAGTACACACGTGTACCCCAACACACACACGCACCCAACACACACACATGCATCCATGCACCCCAATGTACACACACACCCCAACACACGCATACACCCAACACACACATGCATCCATGCACCCCAACGTACAGACATGTATCCCAACACACGCACGCACCCCAATGCCTACACACACACACCCCTAACATATACATGCGTACACACTCCAGGATTGGGCAGCTCCCCTGATCTGTAAAAGACAGTGTTTGGTGCACCAATCCCCTCGGTCTCCATGCTGACATGAGAGTGAGCCGCCTCCAACCCTCTCAGAGGGACATCATCCTGGATGAAATGGTTCTAAATAGTGTGCACTTTTGTTCAAACACTGTTTATAGAGACCCCCTCGGTGTCCAGCACTGTGCCATGTTCAGCGGAAACAGAGACAATAGTGAGAATGTGTGACGTATTCTTCTGGGCATCGTGACGTTATTTGCAGGCATGACGCGGCTAAGGGGCAGGTAGATGCCTGGCATGACAAGAGGCTGACAGCCGAGCACTTTCCTTCATTCCAAGGTAACTAAGCCCCACCCCAGGTGTGCTGGGGGCTTGACTGACCCCTCTGATAGCTTCCATCTGAGGATGTCATTGTCCCGGCTGTGAGCTGCCCCCCAGACAGTCCCCACGGGCTGTCCTCCCCTGTCCCCACCGTCCCTGGGAGCTCCAGCTCCAGGCGAGGTTAGTGACCCCCCAGAATACTTCACAGAGCCACAGGCAGGGCTCCATCGCTCTGAGGGCAGCAGGACCCTAGCTCCACGCCATCCATCACCCAGCACCCATGAGCGGCAAATCTGTGCCAGGCCTGGGGACACTGAGTGGGGTCACCATGGCCCTGTCCTCAAGGAGGAGGTTGGTAAACCCACACAGTGGATCTCGTCCTCCCAGGGCTGGAGGCTACAACAACACAGATGACAAGAGTCACAAGAGCCCACGTATACACCCCCTCCTCCCTCCCAGCACCTTGGGGTGCCCCTGCCTCTTAGCAAGCCCAGCCCAGCCCTTTCCCTACCTGCGCCCACCTGAGCACCAGGCCCCCGAGTTGGCTGGTGCCTGGAGCTGCCTTGGAGGACGAAGATGCAATGCGTCTGTGGGTTCCTGGGAGCCGGGGCTGAGGCACGGTTGGTGGCGGTCCTAGCTCGGCCACAGGCATCACCCGTGGGCCTGGGGGAGGGAGGGAGGAATCCCCTGAATTATTTAACTTGTTTACTCCTGTTTTTCCACTGGCTGCATACAGTTGAGTATGGACAGAAGATGAGTCCCCAGATCGCGGTTCAGAGGGACGTGTTCTATGACCGGGGATGCAGTTTGTGCAGGTCTGTGACACGTCCTGCCATGTTTTTGTGTACAAATGTGTGTGTCAGGGACTTCAGCTGCACAGCAAAGCCGCGTGGGCTGCGTTTGTGTAAAATATCTGGCCTCACAGAGCCGGCAAACAAGGACAGTGTGCAGCTCGGGAGCTCAGGGGAGCGGGCGCCTCAGCCCAGCTCAGCGTGCAGGGGTGGCCATGTCCCTTACCTCGTCTACACGGACACGGGAGCAGATCCCAGGAGGTAATCTTCAAAGCCTCTCTGGCTCCAACAGTCCTCCACGCAAGGAACATTCTGGGCTCTCTCTAGATTGGCAACGAGATACAGTTGTGAAACTTTCACAGATAACTTCATCCTAGAAAACTGCTGGAAACCATAGTGACACAAAGAAGGTTGAGGGGAGAACCCAGGGCGTGCGCCGCACTTGAATTAGGGCCTCAGAGGTGCACCATGGTGAACAAGATGGTCACTCAACCTCTCTGGACTTCAGTTCCTTCATCTGCAAAACAGAACTGATGATAATCAGACTGGCCACACAGGGAGGGGTGGGGGTGAAAACATCACACAGAACTGACCGGCAAAATGCCACATGGTAAGCTTGCTACATGGTTGTTACTATTATTATTTAAATGTGTACCCTGGGGTGCACCTATGCAGCCCCGTCCCTGGTTGGCGGCCGGCCGCGGGGTTGAGTAGCACACAGCAGCGTTTTGCCTGTGAAAACACTTTGTTGCAATTTTCTGACCCGCAAAAATATTTTTACAATGAAAACGCACGTCTGGTGTGGAGCTACTCAGTCTCACCGGCTTACTTTTCAGGAAAATAAACAAAAGTGAATTTGCGGACACCGGGGGATGGACTCTCATCAGTCAGAGCACTCGCCCGCCCCCAGCGTGCCCCCCGCCCTGCCCCGCAGAACAGCAGAATCTCAGCCCGGGTCCCCCGACCACTTTGCCACTTGTCTGGGAGGCCACGGAGCCCAGAGCCCGGCAGCCTGGGGGGCAGCCAGGGACCCCAGGGGGGCGTCTGCCCACTCCTCACCGCTCAGAGCAGGTGACCACCCACAGCGGCAAGGGACCTGCCCAAGATCTCACAGCAAGAGTGTGTTTGCTCACTTGTTAGTTGGCTTAGATATTTGCTATTCCTTATTGAATGCACCCCAATTCTTTAAAGAAGCCGTTCCATCCCCGGTTTGACAGGAGGCAAATCTGAGGCTTGGAGAGGTTGCCTGACATGACCAAGGTCATCGGGCGCCCAGGCTCCCGATTCCTTAATTGGAGAGAAAGGCTCTTGGGGAAGGCTTTGCCCTATCCCAGATGACTGCTCTCCAGTCAACGTCCTTTGTCCGGAAAGGTGGCGGGAAGCTGAGGCAGAACACGGGATCCCAGCATGGCCGTTTATTAACTGTGCAACCTTGGACAGCCCAGGAAATGTCCCTCCGGTCCAGCTCCGCCCGCTGTAGGATGATCGACCGGCGGTCGGTAGAGGGAAGAGGAACGGCCGGCTCGCACGCCCCCCCGGCGAACAGAATCTCACCGGCGCCGCCTGGAGGGAAGGGGCCAGGCAGAGAGGCCTTCCCTGGGTGAGTCCATGTATGGGACGTCCAGGAACAGATGAAGGGCCTGGGGCGAGAGGCCAGAACAGCATTTGCCTCTGCGGTGGGGGAGGGGCTGCGAGGGGGCGCGAGGGAGCCCACGGGCGGGGGCAGACAGCTCACCGCCTGGTCTGGGTGCCCGTTACCTGGCGCCCACGACTGCACCCCGAAGTGCCGTGCACCTTAATATACCAACACTAGGCCTCGACACAACCGAAATAAAACCAAATGAGGACGCCCGGTGTCCTGGCCGGTACTAGCCAGCCTGCAATCAGAGAACTCCGGCCGGAGTTGGACGCGGTTGCAGCCAGCTCACCCCAGAAGTGTCGGGAAGCTGCCTGGCCGACATCTAGCCACCCAAGATGTTCGGTGAGGCCGGCTCACGGCAGAGGCGCCAGTGGGAACCGCTCTCCTCGCGTTTTCCCAGGCAGAGGCCTCTCTCCTCTGCCTGCAGCGTCTGAACACCCACACGTCACCTGGGAGTAAAGGCTGGGCCACGGAGTGAAGAGCAGACGGAGAGTTCCTTCTGTACCAAATGCCGGCCCTGCTAGTTTTCCTCCCTGTTGGCTGAGCGATGCGGGCACACCTGTCCCCTGCCCTCCGGCTCGCGCACGTCGCCCCGTGCCCACGATCACCACTGCGACAGGTGCCAAGGACGAAGAGCATGGGGCACAGGGGCGCAGCTGTCGGGGAAGCCAGGCCTGATCTGGGGTGCATGGGGGCCTCCCGGGGGAGGCGGCATCTCAAGGGTGAGGTAGCAACTGAGCAGGAGAAAGGAACGGGTGGGGAGGGTGTGACGGGTGGAGGACCCTGCGTGGACAAAGGTGCCTGGAGGGAAGGGGCATGAACCAGAGCAGGCTAGTGCCCGCCCAGCAGCAAGTGGGAACCGATGGGGCGGGCCGACTGGAGTCAGGCCTCCAGGCCTCTCGGATTTGGGGCCTTCTGTGAAGATGGGGCCAGGGGGGTGGGGGCTCTGAGGGTTAAGCCAGGGCCTGACTTGGTGGGAATTAAGGGTATTTACCATCATTCTGGCAGCCAGGTGGAGAGAGGCTTGGAGGAGGCAGGTCTGGGAGGGGACGGGAAAGCTTTAGGGCCCCTCAGAGTTGTCCAGGCAAGAGGCAGAAGAGACTGGCTGTGGGGGTGGAGTGATGACAGGCCTTCCTGACTTTCTGGGCTGGTGACCAGGCCAGGGTGGAGGGTCACAAGAGGGAAGGATTCCGGGTGACGCCGGGTTTCTGCCTGGAGCCCATGGCTGGCAGCAGTGGACCCTAAAGTCCAGAATGTCCCCTTCTTTTCTCGACACTGGCCCCAGGTTCAGAGCGCTTGCCCAACTCCTGTGCGAAGCCCAGCAGAGCCCAGAGACAGGGGAGAAGCAAGTGCAGCCATCCCACCACGCTCCCCGCCATAGCCCAGCGCCTCTCAGATGCTACGTGCATGCAAGTCACCAGGCATCTGGGTCAAATGCAGGTTCTCACTACGCAGGTCTGGGGAAGGTCCTAGAATCTGCAGGCTCATGGGCCACTGGTCCACAACCAACCAAGTAGCAAGGGGTCATGGAGACTCTTCCCGGGCTCTGGGTCAGAGACTTGATGGCCCCGTGCCTGGGGGAGGACCTCTTGCCCGTCCCACCCCAAAGGCAGGATATCGGGTTCTCTCCCTCAGTACCATCCTCGGCTCTCCTGAGGAAACCTGTTGTCATTTACCTGCTCAGGACCACCTTCTCTTGGCCCCCAGGTGGCATCTGCCATTTTCTGGCTCACCAGCTCCAGTAGCCAGTGGTTTCTGCCGGGCCACCATGAGGGCACGGCCAGGCCCTGCTGCAGGGAAGCTGAGCTGAGGGGCCCAAGGGGCGGCCAGGGGGACACACCCAAGTGGCACTCAGGTATATGTGGGTCTGGAGCCCAGAGAGCCGCGGGTGGGAGTGTGTGATGAATGGCTCCTAGCAGAGGCCCTGGGGAAGGACAGGCACATTCATTTCCTAGGGAGGCCACAATAGAAACCACAAACCGGGCAGCCCGACACAACAGAAATGTATTTGCTCACAGTGCCGGAGGCTAGAAGTCCAAAGTCAGGGTGTCAGCCAGGCCAGGCTCTGATGGCTCTAGGAAAGAACACTTCCTTGCCTCTTCCTGCTCCCCGCAACTCCCCGGGGGTCACAGCAGTCCTTGGCTTGTGATAGCATGACCTCAAGTCTGTGTCCACAGTCACGTGGGCCTCTCCTCTGTGTGTCTTCGTATAGCCTTCTTATTGGGACACCAATCATAATTGATTAGGGCCCAACCTCATGACCTCATCTTGACTCCATCTGCAAAGACCCGATTTCCAAGGAGGGTCACATTCCCAGGTACGTGGTTCAGGACTTCAACATATCTTTTGAGGGGATGCAATTCAACGTGCAAGAAGGGGTAGGGGGACCCAAGAGAGTGTGTATAGCAAGGCAGGAGCCAGCAGCCTCCCAGGGCTGCCCAATTAGGTGGCCCCCTTGGCCAGTACACCCCCCACCGGCTTCCTAGCATGTGAGGAGCGACGAGCCATCTGCCGTCTCTGCAGCCTCCCCTCGCTTGGCACTGAGGTCTTGGCCTGTAAACTGTTCTCCATTGGCTGTAAACTGTTTGTAGGGTTTTAAATAAACACCCACAGTCCTTCTGAAGTCTGGTGGCTTACCGCTCACCCTGGGCTTTGGCAGTTGTCAGCAAAGTCCCCAGCCCCAGACTCTGAAAACTAACCGGTGGGCAGAGCCACCCACAGAGGCCCAGCAAGGAGGCTCCCGCGGCCACAGCCCAAACCAGGGCACCTCCCACCACCCTGCCAGGGCCAAAGGGCCCAGGAGGCCTCGGAGGGGCAGGTTCTCCTCCAGCTCAGATGCTGTCTGGGGGGTGGGAACTCAGCACACTCTCTCCTCCCCGCCCCCCCCCCCAGCCTCAGTTTCCCTGGGCCATGCAGGGAGGCCCCGCTCAGCTTTAGGCTCAGGTACTTCGGCAGAAAAACTTCATCCCCTCAGGAGGGCTGGGCCCAGGAACGGGTCTGTCCCATTACCGTAATGGAAGTCAAGGCACCTCGGTTGGTTCCCCTGTGGAAAAGACAGGCGGCCTGTTTACCCTTGTAGCTTCCAGCTGCTGTCACTTCACCACCTGGCCATAGGGCAAAATTCGGCCTCTGCATGGGGTTAACTGGGCCCCCAGAGTGTAGATTCTCAATGTGTGTAAGTAGAGCCTGTATTTTAAGGTGGGGAAATTTCACCTAGAGATCTGGGTTTCGAGCTGCCCTTGAAAAGCCCACGTGGCAGCATGGAGCCAACATTGCCTTTGGGAAGGGAGGCCACAAGCACTCACTCCTGGGTCTCCTAGCAAGCTGAGAGGCGGTGTGCGGGCTCTCGTGCCCAGGACTTAGCCAGTGGGAAAATGAGAGCTCAGTTAAAAAAGGCAAAGTGGGGGGCACCTGGGTGGCTCAGTCATTAAGCGTCTGCCTTCGGCTCGGGTCATGATCTCAGGGTCCTGGGATCGAGCCCTGCATCAGGTTCCCTGCTCGGCGGGAAGCCTGCTTCTCCCTCTCCCACTCCCCTGCTTATGTTCCCTCTCTTGCTGTGTCTCTCTCTGTCAAATAAATAAATAAATAAAAATCTTAAAAAAAAAAAAAAAGGCAAAGTGTTTCAAAAAGAGACATAGGCGGAATTTAAGCAACAAAACATGAGCCCAGGGGAAGGGAAGGAAAATAAGATGAAAATTGAGAGGGAGGCAAACCATAAGACTCTTAACTGCAGGGAACAAACTGAGGGTTGCTGGAGGGGAGGAGGGTGGGGGGACGAGGTAACTGGGTGATGGGCACTAAGGAGGGTGCGTGATGGAATGAGCACTGGGTGTTGCATGCAACTGATGAATCCCTAAATTCTACTTCGGAAACTAATAATAAATACATACATAAACACACAAATATCAGATGTGTTAGTGCATGAAAAGAAGATTTATATTTCTGCTTTCTTTCAGAATGCTCACAGTTGGTGAATCTATGGATGTTTGTTGAATGTAATTATGCTTTGCCTGAAGGGATTTTATAGTTTGTATTATAAAAATAACTGATTCCAAGAAAATAAAGCTCAATAACATTGAAAGAAAAAAAAAAAGCAGTGAGACATGAGGGACGGCCTAGAGATTGGCTGGGCTCGTCAGACTCCTCAGCAGCTGCCTGGCCCACCCAGACCTCCTGGATTACAGTCCACCAGTGCTTTCCCCAGAAATAAGCTTCTGGACGGTTCTACCAAAGGGCACCAACTAACATGACTACTTGCCTAGAGATTAGTGTGCGGGCGCCAGCCTCTTCCAGAGCTGGAGTCCCAGCGCTGCGCTCATGAGCTGTGAGGCCTGGGCAAGCCGTGTAACCTCCCTCAGCCTCAGGACCCTCATCTGGAAATAGAGCTCCTGCTGGGGAAACGAAAGGTTAAGTGAGGATGATGCGTGAAAAACGATTAGCGTGCTAATTGGAATCTAGTTTTATTGTCGTTATGGTTGTTTCTCTTGCTGCTGTGGCTGTTGGTAGGTGTCTTGTGTCTCGCTTTCATTCTCCCAGAAACAGACTCTGAGGCCAGGAGGCAGTGCAGAAGTCGGTTTGTGGGAAAGGAAGGCCCCCAGGACACACCAGCAGGGAGCTGGGAAAATGAGACAAGGAAGGGAAGGTAGCCGAAAAAGTGTATATGGACAAACCCGTTACCACTGTGGGCAACTACCCCCCAGTCCTGCTCAGGGCTCTGGAGCCAACGCAGCCCACACACCTCAGAGCTTACACACCTCAGAGCCCACATGCCTCAGAGCTTACACACCTCAGAGCTTACACACCTCAGAGCCCACACGCCTCAGAGCCCACGTGCCTCAGAGCTTTCACACCTCAGAGCTTACATACCTCAGAGCCTCTGCATTCTCAGAGTTTATACACCACACACCTCAGAGTCCACACACCTCACAGCCCACACACTTCAGAGCTTACACACCTCAGAGCTTTCACACCTCGGAGCTTACATACCTCAGAGCCTATGCATTCTCAGAGCTTATACACCTCAGAGTCCACACACCACAGAGCCCATGTACCTCAGAGCCCACACACTTCAGAGCTTACACACCTCAGAGCTTTCACACCTCAGAGCTTACATACCTCAGAGCCTATGCATTCTCAGAATTTATACACCACAAAGCCCACACACCTCAGAGCCCACACACTTCAGAGCTTACACACCTCAGAGCTTTCACACTTCAGAGCTTACATTCCTCAGAGCCTATGTATTCTCAGAGTTTATACACAACAGAGCCCACACACCTCAGAGCCTACACACCTCAGAGCCTATGCATTCTCAGAGCTTATACACCTCAGAGTCCACACACCACAGAGCCCACGTACCTCAGAGCCCACACACCTCAGAGCTTCCACACCTCAGAGCCCATGCATTCTTAGAGCCCACACACCTCAGAGCTATCCATCCACCCTACCCCCTACCCCTAAGAACATGGGAGCTATAACATTGATATACCAACTCTAGTCGCTCATTGGCTGAGGGCTGTCAGCAGAGGCTGTTCACCTCCTGGCCCTCTGGCCTGCACGGGGTAGGAGGAGTGAGCTTCTACAGCCACAGAAATGCTGGTGCCAGTGTTTCGGAGATAAGTGGTGACACCTGAAGTCCTGTGGGTGAGGAGATGTGGGCAGGCCACCAATGGCGTCTGCCGGAGCTCATGTTTCTCTTTTATGTGGATGCGAAATCTGCATTTGATTCCATGATATGTCCATGTTTGTTTTAATATAAAATATATTGGAAAAATAAGTAGATGATAGATATAGATAGACAGACAGACAATGGGCCTTAAGAATTGAGTAAAAGTAATATTATGAGAACGTGCCTCATGTTTCCCCTGTAATTCTTTGTATTCCCTAGCGTGCACACACACACACACACCCTCTGAGATGGCCATGACCCTGTTGGTGAAATCGAACCTTCTTGACTTCATTCAAACCTCACAACAATCCTGTGCATGAAGCACATATTGCCCCCATTTGACAGATGAGGAAATTAAGGCCTAGGGTGCTAAGTGACTTGCTTGGACCTACGCTGGTAAGTAGGTGAAAACCACTGGAAGGCGGCCCTTCAGCAGCGAGACCACATGGAGCCCAGGCTTCAGAGGGGCTCCCCTATGTACCCTATGCAGGGAAATAGCCTATAGGAACAGAGGTCTCCTGGAAATCGAGGGGGGGGCTGGAATCAGACTTGCATTTCAGCAAGATCATTGTGGCGATGAGCAGAGGAGTCAAGAAAGGCGGAAGTGAGGGCGGGAGAGCAGCTGAGAGGCTGCTGAGATGTGCCCCAGTGGGGCTGAGAAAGACAACCAAAGCCAGAAGCTCTAACAGAAGAATTGCAGGACCAGGCTCACTGGGAGGCAGGTGAGGAGATAGGGAGGGAGGTGATGAGCATGACTCCCAGATTTCTGATTTGGGCAACTGGGTGGAAGGCAGTGCCCTTTACTAAGACAGGATGCACAGGAGGAGGAGTAGCTTCCGAGAGCCCGGGAAGAGGATCTGTTCTCAATGAGTTGATGTTAAGGGCCATCCGAGGGGGAGTCAGGGGATGGACAGATACACGAGACCAGAAGTGAGCACGACCAGTCCGGACTGGAGATTTAAATCTTGGGAGCTATCTGCTGCGAGAGCAGTCAAGGCCATGGGAGTAGAAGATGTCACCCAGAGAGAATGAGGAGAGGGGAGGAGGGAGAACAGCACCCAGGGCACAGCTCAAAGAACCCTCACATCCAGGGTCAGGCAGAAGAAGATCCAGTGCAGGAGACTAAGCTGTAGTCACAGAGGCCAAGGGAGAACCCCCGAGAAAGGAAGACATAGCAGCCAAGAGCAGAATGGTAGGACCCTGCCGCCTCCCTGGGGCTGGCGCACAGGGGGTGCTCTAAGAAGACTTTTTTTTTTTTTAAAGATTTTATTTATTTATTTATTTATTTGAGACAGAGAGAATGAGAGAGAGAGAGAGCACATGAGAGGGGGGAGGGTCAGAGGGAGAAGCAGGCTCCTTGCTGAGCAGGGAGCCCGATGCGGGACTTGATCCAGGGACTCCAGGATCATGACCTGAGCCGAAGGCAGTCGCTTAACCAACTGAGCCACCCAGGCACCCTAAGAAGACTTTCTTGATTGAAGGAGTGCATGAATGAATTGCATTTCCTTAGCGCCTTGCAGCTTGCAAAGTTCTACCACAGCTCTGGACCCATATGACCCTTGTAAGAGGCGAGCAAGACTGACCCCATGCTATAGGTTGAAAGCCTGAGCCGTCAAAAACTTCCGCAGTTGGTGAAGAACTGAACTTGTAGGTTCTCCACAGGGTAATTTCCCTGGCTCCCCATGGCTCTGTCTGGCCCTGAGGGCAACTAATTGGTGCCCTGGGGTTAAGCGCTTTCCCAGAGCCCTCTCTGTACCCCTCCCACTGCCACTCAAACCCCTAAACACCAGGCTGGTTGCCTGCACCAAGCAGGGATATTTGGTGTGTGAGTTGATTGGTTTTTGACAAATCCAGCTTGGCCTCTTTTTAGCACCACTCATCCCCCAGGGGCTGGAAACCTGATATTTTAATGATTTGCTCCAGACCCTTTGGGGGTGGGGTAGAGATTCTGTGAGGCCAGCTTTGGTGGAGGCAGGCCTGGTAGATGTAATTAGCAGGTGAGGACTCTCTGGGCTGGGAAATAAGGGACAGTCAGCACAGAGTGGGCTGTGTCGTGCACCTACCTCCATTCCAGCAGGAGCAATGCTTAGTCCCCCAGAAGTGGAGGGACAGCCTTCCCAGGCCAGGGGGGAGAGAGACTTCAGGAGAGGTCGCTCTTCTGTCTGGTAACTGCACAAACATTTCCCTCTGCCCCTGTTTGGTCAACAATTGGTGTGTCTTCCTCCAGTCCCTTTTCTTTCTTTCCTAAAAGATTTCCCTACATCCTCTGATCCTCTCTTTGGATCACAGAATCCCGCAGGAGGAAGGAGGATGAAGTTCCACCTCTTTGTTTTATAAATGGAGAAACCTCTTTGTTTTATAAATGGAAAAACTGAGACCAGTGAAGATACAAGTCTCATGCAAGGTCACACAGTGAGTTAACGGCATCATTATCATCCTCATCATTGTCATTGTCATCTCCACCACAACCATCACCACCACCACCATCACTACCATTACCCTCATCACCAACAAAGTCACCACCACCATCACCACCACCACTGCCATCAACGTAATCACTATCATTACCACCATCACCACCATGATCACAACCACCATCATCACCACCATCACCACCATCACCACCACCACCATCACCACCACCACTGCCATCAACGTAATCACTATCATTACCACCATCGCCACCATGATCACTACCACCATCATCACCATCACCTCCACCACCATCACTACCATTACCCTCATCACCATCATCACCAACAAAGTCACCACCACCATCATCACCACTGCCATCAACATAATCACTATCATTACCACCATCGCCACCATGATCACAACCACCATCATCACCATCATCACCACCACCACCACCACCATCACCCTCATCACCCTCACAACCACCATCACCACCACCACCATCACCACCACCACTGCCATCAATATAATCACTATCATTACCACCATTGCCACCATGATCACAACCACCATCATCACCACCACCACCACCACCACCCTCATCACCCTCACAACCACCATCACCACCACCACCATCACCACCACCACTGCCATCAACATAATCACTATCATTACCATCGCCACCATGATCACAACCACCATCATCACCACCACCACCACCACCATCACCCTCATCACCCTCACCACCACCATCACTACCATTACCCTCATCACCATCATCACCAACAAAGTCACCACCACCATCATCACCATCATCACCACCACCACCACCACCACCACCATCACCCTCATCACCCTCACAACCACCATCACCACCACCATCACCACCACCACCATCACCACCACCAACAATCAGGCCTTTTACTGTCTAAGTCCCATCCATGTCTTGAAGACGGTTACACATCCATTGCCAGCTGCGCCCCACCCAAAGTGAGGGGAAAGGGTGCCTCTCTTAGCTGCACTGCCATTATTCCTCTTTCTGAAAGGAAATTCAGACCTTGGAGGCATGAACACCAGAGTAGTTGGGAATTGCCAGGCCAGGCTGGGGATTGATTGCTGGTCCATGGCATGGTGAGGCCATTTGTTCCATGACTGAGCCTGTCCCCTGGATGTCATCATTGTCATGGCCTCACCTCCTCACAACTGCTTCCCTGGAAGCCCCCCCCCCCCGCCCCATGCTGAGCATGGAATCTGCTTGAGATTCTCTCTCTCACACTCCCTCTGCCCCTCCAGGGCATGTGTCTGGCCCTGTGCTAAGAAACAGAAGAACCCAACAGCGGTGTGGCCATGGTGACTTTTGTGCAAGGTCATACAGCTGCTAAGTGGCACAATCCAGGTTCAAACCCAGTCCTGCCTGACTCCCCAAGACTTAACCAACTGCTGCAAAAGCCAAACAATGAAATAAATGAAGACGTGGTAGGAATTTCTGTCCCTGAATTTCTCAGGTCATTGAGCTGGAGGGAGGTGGAAGACGGGGCAAAGGAAGAGGGCTGGAACCAGGCGACAGCTGTGATGGGCCAGCTGAGGAGCCAAGGGAGGAGGGTGCGAGGTGGTGAGTGGAGAAAGACAGGAGCACAAAGCCATCTGAGGCCTGGGCATGGGCCAACAGCTGCACAGAACAGGCTCAGCAGGACAGGAAGGCTAAGGATGGGGCTGCCACCTGGGGGCCATGAGAAAGGTGCAGGCAGGCCAGGAGGAGCGGCAGAAGCCAGATGATGGCCATGCAGGGATGGTGAAAAGAGGCAATTCTAAGGGAGAAGTGAGCAGAAGGGAGGAGGAGGATGGGTTCTGACATCTCTAGAGAAGGAGAAAAACAGGTACATCAACCCAGCAAAAAAAAGCAGAGGAAACAGTGAATCTGCTGTACCCAGGCTGGGCTTGGGAAAAGCTGGGTAGGCATTGGGAAAGTCAGTCTGGGCTTAAAGTCAGAGCCAGAATGTCCATTCAGGATCCACTCTGCACATTCATTGAATAAATATGTAATAAAAAGCTCTGGTTTTGGGCTCCGGACGAGACACTCAGGGAGGCAATGATGGTTTGTAATGGTCCTTACACTGCAGTTCAGACTGCCCCCATCCTGAGCACCAGGGATGATGGTGAAGCAGTTTCTCACCTTTTCCTTCCTCTGATAAGATCCAGGATGCCCCTCCCCCCACTCGTGTGTGCGCTTGCTCGCTCTCTGTCTCAAAGAAAGAAAGAAAAAGAAAGAAAGAAGGAAGGAAAGGAGGAAGGGAGGGAGGGAGAGAGGGAGGATGGAAGGAAGGAAGGAAGGAAGGAAGGAAGGAAGGAAGGAAGGAAGGAAGGAAGGAAGGAAGGAAGGAAGGAAGGAAGGAAGGAAGGAAAGGGAGGGAGGGAGGGAGGAAGAAAGAAAGAAAATGGTCTGAGGGAGGGAAGGAAGGATTATGCTGGAAGGTCTGAATGCCCTATATGGCTGTCACACTGCATGGTTGCAAGAGCATGAGGATTGGGAAGGAGAGAGGAGAGAGGAAGGTCTAGTCTGGGCATTCCCTGAAGAGGGCAGAGGAAACACCCATCATAGCCCCAGCCCCTAAAATCTGACCAATCCCAGAGTCTGGGCTGCATCTCTACATCCTGTGGGGGGATTAGGGTTTTAGCTGCCAACTCTCCTGACAGGCCACTCCTTCTTCCAGATGCCTCTCACTGGAGCTCCTTAGGTGGATTCGGCAGGCTCACGCATGTGAGGTCCCAGTGCCCTGATCTCCATGGGGACAGCCACATTGGCAGTGCCCCCTTCAGGATGTGCTCTCCTGGACAGGCTCCTTAGCATGTCATTCCCCAGCCTCCACTCTTCCAGTCCACGACCCCCTTGCCATGTCCTCTTCCCCACCCTCCATCCTCCCCGCCACCGCCTTGACATTTGCAGCCTAACACTTTGAAATGTAGGTCCAACTTCGGCTGGGTTTGGCCAGAAAATATTCATCCATCACAGCTGCATCTTTGGAAGGAGAATGAAATTCACAAACTCTCATCCAGGAGCCTCCCAGCAAGCAAGAAGGCTGTGTTCACTGCCCTCGCCAGAGTGACGAGCAAAGGGACACAGAAGACTTCAAGTCATCCAAGGGCCCCCATGCCTGTCAGAGCAAGTCTGACAACACAGGCAGCCAGGCTGCCTTCCCCACCACCACCATCCCCATCATCCCCATCACCACCATCGTCACAATCATCATCATCACCACCCCCACCACCACCGCTGCCATCAATATAATCACTATCACCACCATGATCACCATCATCATCAAAACCATCCTCACCCTCACCATCATGACCAGCACCACTGACATCAACATAATCATTATCATTACCACCATCACCTCCATTTCTTTGGTCCAGATGTTTCTTGTCACCACATTGTTCTGTTTGCCTCTGTGCACCACTCCCCCGGCTGCACTGGCATCACCTCCATGGCAGGAGCCACCAACCCCTGTGGGATCCGTTGCGCAGTAGATGCTGAGCAACCAAGTAAGATACGCTTGATTACTATGCTTATCAGTTATTTAATAAAGATACTCATTGTCAAATAATCATTAAACCATTCCAAGTTCTAATTAAAAATAAAAATCAAGCAACCTAACTTTTGAAACTTGTGGATGAAGCTTTGGGATCTGCTCCTCCATTCTGCTTTCTCATTCATTCAACAGACTGTGGCTGCCCCAGGCGAATCAGAGATGATCCCAAGCTCAGCCCCCAAGCTGACAGTAGGTCTCCAGGAATGCAGAGTAAGACTGATACCATGTGACAGCTGTATATGGTAGGTGAACTCAGGAAATCGTTCTACCAAGATGAGGAATCCAGGAAGGCTTCCCAGAGGAGGGCCTGGCTGCCTTGAATGCTAGGCAGGGCGGACCACATGGAGAGAGAAGATGGTTCAGCAGAGCAGGGGCATGGAGATTGAGGCCATGACAGTGGGAGTGTGTGGGGAGGCTGGGAGTGTATGGATTTGCTTGTTTGGGGCCTGGGGGGCAACTACCAACCTGTTCCTAACTCATAGACCAAGCTAGGCTGTTAGGCCGATGGGATCCTGGAGTGTCCTGATCACATCATCATCTCAGATCAGGAGTCTTTCTGGGCAGGATTCCCAGCCCTTAAACCATCCAGCACTAGCGCCCAACGGACTTCCGGAGTCCCAGCTCTGCTAGGGAGACCTCGCTGCCACGGCTGTCCCAAAGTCACCGTGCCCAGCCTCAGGGGCCACGTCCCTTCCAAGGTACCCCCCTGATTCCACCTCTACCCACCTCCCCCAGAACCCATCGCTGCCTTCACTCTAGCTCTGTGACTCCCTTGGTCCCTTCCTGGGGGTGCAAATCGTGTTCTGGTCGGTCAGATATTCAAAGTCAGGAAATTCCGGCAGAGAAGGGAGCCCAAACAAAGGCTGGAGGCGCATTCGGGTCATGGTGGGAAGTTGGGTGCGGTGAAGTGGAGGTGCATGGGGGTGCAGCACATGGGGGGGTGGCTGCAGAGGACACGGAATTCCTAGGACTGGATCAGGACAGACCACCAACATAGTGCCCAAGGAGGTAAACACCGTCCCTCCCAGCCCCGAGAATGCAGCGCACGTGGGAAGCCATCAGCAGATGGTGGCTGCTCGCCCACCTGGATGGCACACACCTTGAGGTGACGCCACCCTCCCAAGACACTGAGGCATCTCCTAAAGGGTTTTCTAACGGACACCACCACCAGGAGCTCTCCGGCTGGACCCAGCTTAACCCTCCCTCTCCCCTCCTTTCCTGGGTCTCCAAGGCTGCCATCCTACCAGCCATCAGTTTTTTTGGGTTTTTTCTTTTCATTCATTCCCTCACTGATCATTATCCTCCGCCCCTCCAACGCTTCAGACAGGCCATCCGTTTAATTTCGTAAAACTGAACAGCGCGCTCGGTTCTTTCAGGACGTGTGATATGTTCTGGGGAATGTTTTTCAGAGCAGTGAAAAATTTAATTTTTTCCCCCAGCATTGAGATGTGTCAAACATAATTTATGCCTGGACATAATTCATCCCTAAAGATAAATATTGAAACCCAAGAGAGGAGAGACGGCTGCAGAATTTCCAGGGGCAGGAGGGTAGGAAAGGGGGTCTCCCTTCCTGATCCCACCACCGGAGAGGTGAAAAAAAGTGTAAACGAAGCGAAAGTAAAGTAGCTAACTCCGGGTCTGTTCCCAGTCTCCTTCTAGAACTGCTGCAGACTTTTTTTTTCTTTTTTTTTTTACAGGCCTCTTTTGTGTCTGTTGAACTGTTGCTCTGTCTTGCATAAAATCTCTTGCAATAGAAGTCCTCAATTAAAGTCACCTGCTGGTCTTTGTCAGCTGAGCTCGACGCTGTCAAATCATGCAGAGCTCCTTAAGCCAATACAAGTCATTAAGGAGGAGGTGAATTAGAGATCCGACATGGCGGACAGGAGCCATCCATAATCAATTGATATCTTCCTCTGCTGGAGGCGGGGTCTCGGGGAGCCCCCTCCCCACTCACCTCCTCTGCAGGGGCCGCTACCCCTGGATCTAATTAGGCTGAGGCTCAGCAGGTCCGAGGCTGCGCTGAAAGGCCATCAGTAGGCGAGCCCATTAATAACTCGCCGGTGCCCTGCGGATTGTAATTGTCAGGCTGCAATTTACAGTAATCCTCCGATGCAAAAGTCTAAACCGCTGCAGCTGATTGGAAATTCATACACCCATTTGAAAGAGAAAAACACAAGATGCACGGGTTAAAAGGTCACAGCATGCAAGTGTGTGTGCTGAGTGACAGACATTTTAGTACTAGCCTGGGACCATATTTTAAAAGGTCACTGAAAACTCTTGGCTTGGGCCCTCTGACAAACAATGAACGTTCCATATATTTATTTGCCATCTCTTTGTTTTTACAGCAAGCAGAATAAATGAGTTAAATGACGTTGTGCGGGCCTGCATATTGTCAGCACAGGTTATAAGTCACTATTAAACTCCATCAAATCAAACCAAACCCGGTCAAGGCAATGAGACTAAAAGTTATTTGCATTCCTTCTGTCATAAAAAATCATATCCCCTTACTCAAGACTTTCGTTTCTTTATTAAATGCAGCCACAAGAGTATTTCAGGTCTGGCAATATAAGCTCAGGAAAACCTTCTCGGTATAACTCAGTGTAACAGCTTAGACCCGATTCCACTAAAAAGTCCCAGTTGAGCGTATCTGGGCACTCAATCAAGACATACATATTACTTTTAAATAAGATTAGCCTTTATATTTTGCTGCTTAAGTTAAAACTTTTCATGTCATTCTCTACTTTTATGTAAACTCCAACATAATTCTGTTTTAGCAAAATACTTCAAACAAATTAAAAACCTCAAGTCGAACGTGTCCTTAACAAAAACTTTCTTAATGGCATCGCAATGTGTTTGCTGACACTAAAACACTTTTAAATAAGATGGATTTTCCCTCCATTTCCCTGCATTTGTAATTACGGCTGCTCGAAGCGCGCCTTCGGTTACAATGGCAAAAGCAGCGATCTGTCTCCAGATATGATTTGACCAATAGCTCACCGGTGACCCACAGCAACTATGAAAAAACGTGTCTTTCCCTATCTGCCTCCTGTTGGGTTCTCCAGTAGTTGTGAAATGGAAAGTGATCAGCGGGGACGTTTAGGAGGGGGAGGGGTACCGGGAAGCCAGGGGGTAGGTGGGAAGGAGGGGGTCGTGGCCCTGAATGGACCTCATGTGGGAAATCACAGAGTTGTTGATCACAGTGTCTTTGTGATCCCAATGAAGGGCTGAGAGGAGATCAGAATCAAAGTCAACGACTGGACCCTGCATCCATTCCTAATCCGAAAAAGATGTCAGTGGCCATTATGAAGCGTGCGGGGATTTGGAAAGGCAACTGTTTTGAAAAGTGAACTGTAAGCAATTTGAGTGCCCGCTCGGGTCACTGATCAAATCAAAGGGCATGGAAGATTTGTCTGTGGTGTCTTCACGTTTACAAGTGCTCAGGGTATTTGGCGGTATCTTCAGCCCGAAGTAGAACCGCAGATTAGTACTCCCCACATCTGCAGGAGTACTCTTCCCTCAGGTCCTGCCTGCCTGCCCGAGCAACCCCCAGATTTCCCACACATTATCTCATCGAGGCCAACAAGATCCTTCCAAGACAGGTAGGAATTATCCTTCCATTTGACAGCCATCCAAGGGAAAAGCTCAAAAGTATGAAACGTGTCTAAGGTCACATCTGTGGTGTGCCAGGCAGAATTCCAAGATAGCCCTGATCATCCCCACCCCTCAGTGTACACGCTGTATATAACACCCTCCCCTTGCGTGTGGGCAACATGATGGGATGTCACTGTCATAGTTAGGTTATGTTATATGACAAAGGTGAAATGATTTTGCAGATGTAATTAAGGTCCCTAATCAGTTGACCCTAAACTAATCAAACTGCATGTTATCCTAGGTGGGCCTGGCATAATCAGGTGAGCTCTTAAACAAGAAAAAACAAAAAATGGATCCAAGCCTTCCCTGAAAAGAGACTGAAGTGGGAAAGCTCTCCTGCCAGCCTCAAAGAAGCAAGCTCCCAGAAGCTCTGCACCTGAAAGAAATGAATTCTGCCAACAACCATGTGAGCTTGGAAGGATCCTGAGCCCAGATGACACCATGGCCCAGGCAACACCTTGTGAGGCGCTGAGCAGGGAACCCAGCTAAGCTGTGCCTAGATTCTGGACCCATAGAAACCTGGGGGTAACAAATGCATACTGTTTTGAGCCATCAAATGTATGTTAATCTGTTACCCAGCAATAGAAAACAAGTCCACACGGCTTGTGATGCACTAGGGGCCCCCTGGCCACCAACCTAGTAGATGTACCCCAACATCCACACTGTGGTCATATTTCAACCCCATATGTACACTCTTTTCTAATATTTGCAGTCTAAACATCGAATATAAACTTACTTTTAAGTAGCTTGTATCCTACCATTTTCTAATCCTAAAATACATTCTTAAATATACTAAAATCTGCTTCTTGATTTGGTTATTACTATGAAATTGTCTAAGGGCTGTCTCATAATACAAAAAAAGAGCCTATAATACCGTTCCTTTTTCATTTCAAAGTCCCACAAACAGCAGAGTACTTGACACCAATATGAAATTTTCTTGGTAAGCCCATAAAAATTAGTACCTTATGAGAAAAGTCGTACCTTTAAAAACACCTGACTAAATATTTCATAAGTGCAACACACAGCAAATTCCTACAGTAGATTCACTGGATTTACAACCATCAAACTATATTAAACTTACAATATCAAGATTTATCACCTATTAAATGGAGTCTCGTTTTAGTAATATCTTGCATTTGATCCCAAAGGATCTCAAATACCTTCGACCCTTCACCAGGGCACTCCACCGTAATTCATAACGAGGTAACAGAAACCCTCACTGTAAGGCCCCGCTGCTACATTTGGGGATTAGCTCACCTATCAAAGAAAGGTAGCCAGATCTGGGGTGGAAGGCAGCGGCTGCTTTACAGAGTGCAGAAACGGTACCGCGATCCAGACCGGGCGGGGGGGGGGGGGGGCGGGGATCCACCCAGGGGACCACATATGCAGAGTTGGAGGGTCCTCTAGCAGACTGTCCCAGGGGTTTACAAACATTAATTTTTGGCAGAACCCTTTCTTCCAACACAACTGTTGTAACAGAGTTCAATAAATAAAGGAGATAAACCTGGAGTGGCTCTGGCTAAGGTGGGAAGAAAGGAGACCCCAGCCCCATCCAGCCTCCTGCACCACATGGTGGAAGACCGTTTCCACTCTTGCAGTTCCTCACGCTGGCTACCCGTCAAGATCCACCTAGGCCCCACCCCAGAGATTCTGACTTTGTTGTGATTCTAACTCAGATTTGCTGGTCTGGCCGAACCCCCCCACATACCCCCACTTTGTGTTTGAGGAACCCGAGACTCAGAGCAGAAGGGTTGTGCTTAAGGAAGTCAAGATTTAAAACTACAGCCCAGAAAAATATAGCCTGCTCTCAGAATGTGTGCAGGGATGTCATCATCCGCGTTGAAGCTGTAAATTTGAGTTAAAATGTGAGTTAATTTTGAAGATTTATAGTGATCGCATACCTTAAATAATTCCTCAAAAACATGCAGGGCTTTATGATGTAGGCAAATAACAGGAATAGCAAAGAATAACATGGTCTACTGAAAAGACTGCACGTGTCCAAGGCACCGCAGACCAACTACTGTTGGTTCTATATAGACATCCTATAAGAACTTCTACGCATCCTTCAAAACCCAGTTCAAGCACTACCGTCCCAGTAAACCATCCCAGTAATCCTCCAGCCTTCTTCTACTCTGCCTGGTCAGCCCTTTATCAGAGGGGACACTGGACTGAAATGAATTGGTTATACTCACTTGTCACCGCCATAACTTGAGCCCTGAATTTAGGCCCCGTGTTTTGTTCATTTTCAGGGATGTCTTCAGCGTCCCCGCTTTTCTCTGCTCATCTGTAAGATGAGAACAGCAGTAGCACCTACTCTTCCCTGAGACACAGGGAAAGTGCTCGGGGACAGGAAGCACTCAGTAAATGTTATCCATCACTATTATTTAAACTTGGCCACGCCACTCCGCCTTGCACTTGATTACGTTACCCTGTTTTATTGTCTGCCCAGCAAATACCATTCTCCAAAACGATCAGCTTTCTTTAAGATCTGTCTGCCCCTCTGCACAGATCCGTGACCATGAACGTGAGGGACTTCTCTGACTGGACCTCACTCATTTCCCGGTGCCCAGAGGGCCCCGACCACAGGGGATGCTGAATCAATGTTCATGGATGGATGCACAGATGATGTGTCGAGCAGAAGAGCGAGGACATGAGCTCGGCTTCTAGGAATCTACGGTCTTACCCAGCCATGGTTCCTACTGCTTCTGCATTTGCAAATTGAATGTTTGTAGCTTTGAGTATCAACCGTTAGCAGATCCCATGGGCCAACTCCTTCACTGCACAGGAGGAGACAGAGGCCACGGGAGGCTAATGACTTGGCCAGGGGGCGACAGACCTCGGCTGCGGTGCCGACTCCTGGACACCGGCTGCCTGGCTCCTTTGGGCATCCCTGGTACAGGAGGGTTAAAGTTGGCTCGCCCCGGGGGCGTGTCTGGGACTCAGGAATGCCAGATGCCTCGAAATGCTCAGACCGCTGGTTGACAATACCTCCCCTTTGTCAACAAAATTGGTTTTAGTGAGCCTTACTTCTGGAAAGCCTAGATTTTCTATTTATAAACATAACCTCAAGTTGGAATTCTGGCTTGTTAAGAGGACTGATTCAGCCCTTTATTCCCAAATAGGTAAATATAAGTAAAAATAACTAACCACCAAACAAAACCCAAAGTGGCCTTACAGCTCTTAAGAGAACTTAAAGCTCAAACACGCTTTCCCATAAAAGCAACTTCTGTCCCACTGTGTCTGCCCACATTGGAGCCCGGGCTCTCAAAGGGAGAAAACAAAGAATGCCACACCCTCTGTCGCTGTGAAGTGTGGCCCTACCCATTTATCACGCTGGCCTCGGCAGCAAAAGCCAGCGCCAAGTTCAAAGACGTGACTCGAGTGCTATCTGCCTCAAGCACCACCTTACTCATCTAGGTCGGCCCGACGCCCAGTACTTAGTAGCTGCTTAATAAATATATTCTGGACCAAGAGTGCCGATGCGTTCGTTACAGCCCATCTTGTTCCCTGCAGGATCTGTGGCAACAGCACAAGAGTGACAGATGTTGTTACAGGACAGGGTGGAGGCGCTGGGGGGATGAGAAGCTGCACACACGGGGATCTGTCCCCAGACAACAACTATGGTGGATTTGGCCAGGGCCTGTCTTCCCGAGGATCCACTAGGATGTTAACTGCCTGTAACGAGGACAAAAGCTTCATATTCTTCACTGCTCTGCTCCCAGCACCCAGGAGAGTGCCTGCACACAGCAGGTGCTGGATAAATGAGGGAACAGATGAACTGGAGGTCTACCAGAAATCTGGCTTGGAGTGGCCCAGTAGTCCAAGCAGAAAGGGGAAAGATCCACTACAACATTCAGTGTCCATTTAGACTGAATCTTCAGGAAAAGCGCAGGCTCTGTGAGGTCTATTTCTCTACTGGGTCTTTAACCCCATGTGAACCAAAGGTGTCCAAATGACCAAGAGGCCCAGCCCTCACCCAAGACTAGGACACAATATGTAGGAGAGACCCAGGTCTGGGGCGCCTGGGTGGCTCAGTTGGTTAAGCGGCCGACTCTTGATTTCGGCTCAGGTCACGATCTCAGGGTCAGGAGATCGAGCTCTGTGTCGGCCTCCCCGAATCTCGAGATTCTCTCTCCCTTTCCTTCTGTCCCTCCCCCCACACATGCTTGCCAGCACACGCGCTCACTCTAAAATAAAATCTCCAAAAAAAAAAAAAAAAAAAAGAAAGAAAAAAGGTGACCCAGGTCCTATAGGTCCTGTTCTCCTTGGAGAAAACATGGTAAAAAGCAGGGATTTTCCCCGTGTGGTGCTGGCTCCACTCCCCCACTCCCACATCCCTCCTGATCCCGCACTTCATGTCTCCTGAAGAATCACCGACGTCTACGGATGGCAGATCGAGAACAGCGCAGCAGTGAACTGAGATCAGCATCTACTGTATAGTCCAGAAACTTTTGAGACTTGGGCCATGGGGTGGTGGTTGCCCTCCAGTAGCTCACAGACATGAGGAGAAGTGGTGAGGACCAAAGGATGGGCACAGGCTGCAAGGTGGTGGGACGGAGGCGTCCTGGGGGGCTAAGTGCCCAGCTATGTCTGCAAGGATGGGTAGTGTTGGGTGAGTAAAGGAGGAGGTGGGGAGGGCCAGGATAGTTTTAGGCAGAGTCAACAACACCTAGAAAGGCCTCTCTAAAAGCTGCAGACTTGGGCTTATAGGGAAGACAATGTCCATCAACCTGAGATGGGCAAGGTGCACCCCTCTGAAGGAGGGAAACTTCACTCCTCCGTGCTTTGCTTTCCCCATCTGTAAAAGGGGTGATCGCAGCAGTTACAATTAGCATTTATTATGGGCTTGTGACATGCGGGGCACTGCACCCAGCACTGTACATCAAGTGTCACTTGAATCCAAATGATGCTGTTTCCCACTGTAGAGGCAAGGACACGAGGCTAAGAGTGGTTAACAACTTACCCGAAGTCACACAGTGCAGGAAACTAGGCGGGCTGACTCTAGTTCTCAGTGTGAACCTCCAAAAGGAGTCATTTCCATACTCGTGGTGAGGAGCAAATGGCATAAAATGTGTACAACATTCAGCAACGACCAGGCCCCAAGTACTGTTCAGTAAGCCGCGGCTATCACGGGCCCACAAGCCCTGTAAGAAAGCCTTGAGGTCAACGCGTTTTGCAATTCAGAATGTCTCAACAGAGCAAAAGGCAACCCACAGAATGGGAGAATATACTGGCAAATCACAAATCTGCTAAGGGCTTAATATTCAGACCACATAGGGAACTCTCACAACTCACCACCACCAGAAAAAAACCAACTCAAAAAGTGACAAAGGACCTGAGGAGACATTTCTCCAAAGATACACGATGGCCAATAAGCACATGAAAAGATGCTCCAGATCACTGATAATTAGAGAAAAGCAAATCAAAAGTACGAGATGCCACCTCTCACCCCTTAGGATAGATATTACAGAAAACCAACAAACTGGAAACAGGTGTGGGTGAGGACGTGGAGAAACTGGAAGCCTTCTCCACCGCCGACCAGGTCACATGGTGCAGTACGCGGGGAAGTAGGACGGCGGCTCCTCAAAAAATCACAGATACAATTCCCAGCAATTCTACTTCTGGAATATAGACGCTGGGGACTTGAAAGCAGGGACCCAAGCAGGTATGCGTACGCCAATATTCGAAGCAATGCTCTCCACAAGAGCCAAAAGGTGTGAAGCACCCCAGGCATCCACAGGCAAATGGAGGGTAAACAAACTGCGGTGTGTATATACGTTGGAGTACTACTCGGCCTAAAAAAGGAAGGAAATTCTGACACCTGCTTCAGGACGGATGGACCTTGAGGCCCTTACGCTGAGGTAAATAATTATGTCTGATGTCAAAGGACAAATACTGTCTGATTCTACTTCTATCAAGTACCTCGAACAGTGGACTTCACAGAGACCAAAAGCAGATTGGCGGCTGCCAGGAGCTTGGGGCGGGAGGCAAGGGAAGTTAGTGTTTCGCCGATGCAAGGTTGCAGTTCTGGATGCAGAAAAAGTTCTGGGGATGGACGGTGGTGATGGATGCACAACAATGTCGATGTGTTTAACGCTTCTAAGCCGTATGCTAAAAAATGGCCAAAATGTTGTTTTATGTGTAAGTAACCACGAAACGAAGAACGAGGAGGAAGGTCGAAGGGTTCCCCACACATTGCCTGGCCTGCCCACCTAGCGTGAGTGCAGGCCCTTGCTCCCAGCGCCTTCACAAGGACCACAGATCCGTTCGCAACGCGGCCGGTTCTGAACCGGCATCTACCAACCCATCTAAAGCATGCGGTGTGTTATGCTTATGGATCTGCAAAAAGAAAAAACTTCCCTTCCATCTGGATTCTTTTCACGCACATCATGAGCTGCAAACTGATCTTCCTGGCCTGGCTGTTCTCTGTTGCTAGCCAGGGGAGGGCAGGGTCCCAGTGGCAGAAAGACGTTGTGGCACTGATGCTTGGCCTGCACTATCCGGTGACTTCTGGGCCATAACACCAGCACGCACAAGCCTGTGGTGCTGATCCCAATTCCTCACGACTAAAACACACAGACTTTTTCTCCTTTAGTTTAGAGAAGAAGTTGGAAGGAAGAAAAAGGAAGGGATTAATCCGGACTGGTAACAGAAAACTAAACATTTTTTTCTCCTTCTAAGAGACTTATACTTACCATCTTGTTCTGCAGCCAAGTCACTGCTATTAGTCCTTAGTTTACTAAGTTACAAAACGATTGGATCAAATCTTGAAAGACAGAATTCTTGCTTAACCAACAATATTAGGAGTGCGTTCTAAAAACCTGGAAGCTGAACATTCTGTCCACTTGATTTTAGGATAACCAAATTCGCTTAAGGAATGTGTCAAATGCATCATGTATAATCCAGGAGCCGGAACGCATCAGTCAATATGGCAGAATTTCAGAAAAACACACCACTATTATTTAAATCTCGAAAAGAAAAAGGCAACTGCTACTATACAACTCTACCGGTAAACGTGAAGCAGAATTCAGTCAGCAAAACTTTTATCATATTAAAATAGGCATTTTCATAGGACCATGGAATCAGAACACTTGAAAGATCACGTCTGCTACAACCATCTCAGTGTGATCACCCGCTTGAACAGAACCAAAATGAGAAAAGAAAAAGATAGAAGGACACAGGATGAACAGACCATAACTTTATTGGAGCTTGACTCTGCTACAATTATTACAAAACAAACAACTAAAGGTAACTGGGGCCCATAAGGTGCAGGCTGCCCGTTCCCGCAGCACAATTACTGTATGAATGGGTTACAGTATGTTCCTTAGAACAGCTGCAGCATGTGATGGTAAACAGGTTACTGTCAATCAAATTATGTTAGTTTTTCTTGATTTTAGTCATTTCCCCTCCCTCTATTTACAGCAGAAAAGCCACAAAGTTTACTTGCTGTTCACCTTTGCGTTTTTGCTAGGTAACCTGCTGATGCAGTGAATTCTGAGTGCATCTATAAAATTTAAATTGTCTGTGGTTGATGTCCAAATAAAAACGGACCAGGAAAAAAAAACAAAACACTTAATGATTGAAATATATTTACAAGTTAGTTCTGAAAGACCATTTTCACTGCTAGTGGAAAACCACAACGCAAGTCTCAACGCAAGTTCCCGCGAGATCGCTCCTGGCGGCTCCGACAACTGGTAAAATCGCTTTATTATGCTTGGTCTTAAACGCATCTTAAAAGCTTTTCATGTACAATATAAAATAAAGAAATTTATTGGGAAATACTTAAATTCCTGAAAAGTAATCAGTGGTTGAAAAAATACACCTACTGAAATGCAGTTAAACTGGCCATCTAGGTACCGACCGCCAGGAACACGAGCTGGGCGAGGGCTTGGGCAGAATCTCAGATGCAGTTTCAATAAAGATATCCAGGTCTCGGTTTGGTGGCTTAGATCTTGTGTGAAAGGATCAAATTCCCCAAGAGAGGAAGATGGAGAGCCTGCCATCGGCCGGGCCCTCAGACCGCACCGTGGTTGGGCTGGGTGTCGGGCACTCCCTGCACCCCAGTCTCCGTCGGACTGGGAACAACCTGGAAGGGTGCGGTGCTGGGTGAAGGGCCATCTTTATAAGCGGCCGAGCAGCCTCGGGGCCTCTCTCTAGTTAGGGAGGGAAGTCCGAATTGTTCTGAGGGCAAGCTATTATGAAGAACGTTAAACTATTAGTAGTTTAAGAGATCATTACAGGAGTGTTAGAGGTCATTCTAAATTTAATCACTTCACATGACGTTAAAAGAAAGAGAAAAAGAAGTAACAAAACATATTTAAAAAAAAAAAACATAATTAAGAGTTCAGTTAACAAATCTTTGTCATACTTTCACAAACAGTAAAAATGCCACAGACAAAAATGACCTATTTAAGTTGTGCAAGTATATGACACATTGCAGGCATTATAATTATCTTTTTCAAATCCGGTAAATCAAAACAGCAGCGAGGCCAAACCACATCTTTTTTCCTCTCCGTTAAGCATATTTTCCTTGAAATGAGGTAAAGCATGGTACCAAGTGCAATGCTTATCTGTGCTACATGAACAGAACAGAGGGGGAACAAAGCTATTACACAACGCAGCATAGTTAGGACTGTTGAAAGTATATCATAAAGGAAATCAAAAATCTTTACAATGAAGGTTCATGCCGACTAACCGCCACACAATCATCATAAGGAACTTCGCAGTTGTCAAGACACACTTCCCCAGCCCTTCACACACGTGCCTGAGGCACCACGACACCTCCCACCCGGCAGGGCCTCCGTATTACCTTCGGTCTCACGTTGCAATCACAGGAACAAAAGGATGACACACACAGGGGTGGAAAGGGGGGCCACATAGAGTGATTTTCTTCCTTAGTTAATGGATGCAAAACATTTCAACAAGCTAAACTGGGGGAACCTTACAGCATTAAAAATCAGCAGCACGAAAGCGTTCATAACCATCTCGGTATGTCTCACTCAGAGTTTTTATTTTTTAACTTAGTAACCAGGGGATCACAGAATGCGTCCAAGTGTGAGTCACAAATTAAAATTAGCTATCTTTCTCCAACAACAAAAAAATGAAATAGCTAAAGTTTGCCGTTGATAAAACATTTTGAATGGTAGCAGGAAATTTGAACCCCTGAGAATGTATGACCTAATCATATCCAAGTCTGAACTTTTTCGTATTAACAAAAAAATACTCTTCTTAAGGTTACAAAATATATTGAGGCATTTTTCTCCCAATGGGAATTGTAACTGTGAAACAATCTGGTTTTGGTGCCAGGAGGCGAGAGAATCCCTTAACACTGGGATTAGTGCATTAGACACAACACAAAGCCCTAAGCTCCTGGCATCAGGTAGTTTATAAATTAAGAAGAGATCTGCGATCTAAGTTGATCACGATCACCCTCACACGTAAAATTCACATCCAGCCTTACTTGTTAATTGTACACGTTTACAGTTAATATAATTCAAGAACTGCTTGGTTTTAACCTGCTAGGAGATCTCACGCTGAGGTTTTAAAAAAAACAAACAAACAGAAATCTAAGGTTCCCAATCAGAAATATTTTAAAAATGAGCCTACCCAAATTAATTTGCTCAAAATCTCATTTAATAATTTAGATTGCAATTTAAATGTAGGATTGGAGACAACAAATAACATTGGAGAAGCTTAACATCCCCTTCACTCAGGTCTCCTTAGAAAGCGGAGCTGACAGTTTTCTCTGTGCACACGTGCAGAGGTGTTTCTCTGGGGGTGGGTGGTGCAGATAAAGCAAGAAGTACAGTATTCAACTGTAACTGAAAACAAAAAACGCAGCATTACATGAAGCATCGAGTTCAGAATGATGTGCTGGAAAACATTAGACACCTCTGCTCGGCTTTCTTAAACTTCAAGCATAATTAATGGGGCAAATTGCAGCAAACCTCTACTGGTATGTTGGTGGGAGTGCAAGACCGACCCACAGCTTTTAAAAAGGTAAATTAAGAGGTATTATAGTTACAGTGCAAAAAAAAAAAAAAAAAATTAAAATTTCAAGCATAATACATAAACATAGCACCAAACGGGGAAACGCATGCAAAAGAAAAGAAGAACTGAGGTATTTAAGTGAAGAGTGCCTACAAGTCTAATTAAAGAAACTTCGGCAAATGCCTAAAAATGTCTTTTTTTTTTTCTTCTTCTTTTCCAAAGATGGAAATCATGAGCTTGTTTTCCTAAATTAATGACCTAAATCACAGATGTATCAAGATGACGGCAGTTTGTCGAAAACGTTACACTTCCACGGCATTAATAGCGCAGCTTTGGTAGGTGAAGAATGCACGCAACACTGTGACAAGTACTGTAAGACATTTAAGTGAGAAGACTAAGGGTAAAGGTGCTCTGTTTTGCTTCTTTAAATAAGTAACCAATCACTTATAAAATCTGCAGCATATTTTAGGTGTGATATGTCTAGAGTTTATCTTGTTAGAGCAACAGCCTACAGGGCAAAACTGTTTGCCACAAACAATTTCCATCAGTGGAACTACCTGGCAGGAGGTTTTTAGTAAAACTGGGTATTTAGCCAAAGATCATTTTTATTATGGTGCTTAAAAAAATCCATAGACTACATATATAATATTCTGGTTTTCAAAATGCCTTCAGGACACAGATGACAGGAACTCTAATATAATCCTTAATAAGTTAAGTCACAACTACCCTAGTGAGTTGCAAATATCACACTGTCTCAACCTCTAAATGCATAATAAAAGGAAGGGAATGTCAAATAGTTTGTTCCAAAAAGATCAGAAATTAAAGAACATCCATGAGGGTTTTACTTTTAAGGCAAGAACCTTTTGTATGCAAGACTACGTGGCATGAGAGAAAACGAAAATTTGATTCACCAACATGCCAGCCAATGTTCATTAAAAACCTGTCCCTTACTATAGTAAGTGCAATGGCGACCGGCAGACATCCTCTTAGGCAACAGATCGTGGAAAGAAAAGACAGCACGGGCACGCTTCTCCTCTCGCAGATCGCACCATCCTCCTGGGCGCAGCAGCCACGCCGAAGAGGGGAGGGCGCTCCACAGAATCCAGGGGCTGTCTCAGCTGTAAGCTCCTTGGCCTCCTAATGCTAAGCAAAGCTGACGGAAACGGAACTAAAAAACAAAAAGAAAAACAAAACCCCCCAAACAAAATAAAAACAAAATAACTGTCAATAATTCTCTTGAACACTTGCTAAATGTCATCATTAAAGCACTCTCGTGATTTAAACAAAGCAGAAGTGAGGAAAGAAGACAAGATTGTGTTTGCGCAAAAAACTAAAACTACAATTAGTTCCAAAATTTTTATACATATGTTAAATGTTTTATTCTGTAATCTATCTTGTTATCAAACAAACTTTAAATTCTGCCTTCGATTCATTCCACTCACTATGGACTTTTAAATCATCCTTCTCGATTTAAATAGTTTTCCCCTTAATTCTGCTTTTTGTTTTTTGTTTTTTCTTTTTTTTTCCATTGTAAAAAGGGGTTTCAGCTGTTGGGAACCTGAGGTTGATTGGCTTTGAGGCTGCGTAGGGCTCTTCTTGCTGCTGCAGACTTGGCGATCCTGTAGCTCCGGCCGACGCCTTTAAATTTCCCCTTCCCCACCACTTCCACCGTGACTCTGACCTTGCCATCGTACGTCCTCTCAGCCGGGCTGTAAAAAAGCCAAACAGCGTGAATCACAAGTCAGAACTATTTATTATTATTGTCAATCAGCACGGAGCTCGCGCTTGGAGGCGGAGGGCCCGGGCACGAGCAGCCGGCACACAAAGGAAACGTGCATCACACGGCGGCGCGGCCCCCGGCAGACAGGGCTGAGGCTCTTCTTTAACTCCGCATTACTTTATCAAAGCAAAAGGGAAAGTCAATCCGACTACAAACGGAGAGTGCAGAGTGCGTGCCCCAGTGTAAATATTTCTCAGAATCATTAGTCTATGGCATCTTTGACAACTCTTGCCCCTCTTGTTTTTTAAGGAACTTAATTTTTTCCATGCACGCTTTTGCTTACCTAAATTTGGCAGTTTCTGGTTCCATTTCGAGCAATTCTCGCACAGGGGAACGGGGCACATTTGCAGAAAATTTTTCTGTAATCAAAATGAAAGAGTCATGTGAATGATATCCTTATAGTCGTTTTTAATTATGATTGTGTTTCTTTCGAAGGGAACGAACAGTACCTATTAGCGGCCGCATCATAGGATAGTACACCTGCCACACCATCTCCAGGGACATCCCGCTATCCATGTAAATGGCACCAGCAAGCGACTCAAAAATGTCCCCCATGGCCTTTGGAACTTCGATGTCCTCCTCCTTCTCTTCATCCTCCTCAGACCTCCTAAGCTATTTACACAAAGAAAAGGGACTTGTAAGCAACAAGGCCACCTTTAAAGGCATTCCACAGCGGTGTGTTTCTTTTCTTGGACAGGACTTTTATTATACCCTTTAACAAGGCTAACAATACCAACCATTTATGGCAATCACCTAACTACACTGTAATAGGTTCTTCACAAACATCTAAAAAAAAATTTTTCCCCCCTAATTTCTCAAGGGATAAACAAAATCCCTTCCCCAGTTAGTAGTATACTCAGCAAAGGGAAAAAAGAGTACTTCTAAATGAAAACAAAAACAACACAAAATTAGAAATAGTTAATAAATGTACGAAAAAAATTTCAAATCCGCTCGTAACCAAAGAACTGCATCTTAAAACAGTTCTACCCCCTAGCGGCTTGGCAAGGATTAGGCCGAATGCTAATTAGTACGGCAATGACAAGAGTGTATATACACTGCTCTGGCAAGTATAAATTGCCACTTTTTGCCAGGAAAATTCGACTGGACAATAGATTCCCCCGAGTTCCCTTTTTATTAAACCCCTTAATACACACTGACTATAAGAGAGTGCCTGACACACAGTAGGCATTCAAATTAATGTAATAAAAAACTTAGGTATGTATCAAATGCCTTTTAAAACTTCCTAATTCTTTGATGCAACAATCCCATCTCTAGGAATTTATCTTAAGGAGGTACTGGATATATCTACCACACCCATGTTTATTAAAAGTCCTCAGTAAAAACAACGTAAATATCTAGCCACAAAGGACTGTTTAAATATATTCCATTATAGCCATATATTGATTAGAGGGCAGCCATTGAAAGTCAAAATGCCAATGGATACACGGAAAGTTGTCCTCAAAATATTAAGTGAAAAAAACACGTTATGGTATACTATGTATAATATAATTCCATTTTATGTTTTATGTATGCTTATGTTTATATACATTAGCAATAAAACATCACAGAATGTTCATTTTGGTAATTTCTAAAGCAGTATATGTGCATAACTTTAATTTTCTTCTTGCTTATTTGTATTTTCTAAAATAAACACAAATTACTTGTGAAAGAGAAACAAGAGAAGGGGGCATTTGGAGTTTTAAAAAAAATTTCTAAATGGATTGTTTAGCCATGTAGAGCTCTATATAAAACCCTTGTAATTTTGGCTACTGGGGAAAAAAAAAGACACTTCTTGTTCGTACATCACGGTTTTGAGGTAGAAAGGAATTTTAAAACTTATCGAATTTAATTCTCTCCTTTCACAGATGAAGAAACTGAGGCCCAGAGAAGTGGAGAGACTTAAGATTCAACAGGAAGTTAGAAAAGCCAGACCACTGACATTTCCAATCAGTTTTTGTAACTTCTAATACATATGATCATATAAACAAAGGAAAGGAAAAGAATGAACAAAAATTAACAGAACCAGCACGTCCCACTGTCATCAAAAGAGAACTTAAATCTAATTTTAGCTAATTCCTCAAATTCTAAGCTTAAACACTTCTAAAGAATAAGACCAGAAATAATACTGAGTACATATGAGATGGTTCTAATTCCTAGTGCCACGGCTAGCCGTGCTCCGACTCGGCCCATTCACCTTGGCGGAGGACACCCGGGAGAGCGGATCCTCCTTCAGCACGCGCTCTGTACTGTTTACAGGGTGGGACACTAGCCTTGCGGTTACGCCTCAAATTTCTCTCACAGCAAGTCAAGGAAAGAAAGGCACTAGTCCCCAGCCACGGTTTGGTGCAATTTAAAAAAAAGGGAAGGTACAAATTAAACGAAGAGCAATTAAAACAGCCACCAGAATTAATAAATTCCCTGACTCCTTATAAGACATCTGCATAAGGAAGGAAAACAAGGGAATCAGAACGGGGAGAAGGGGACCGAGAGTGCTCTCCTGGGTACACAGGTATGCAGATGGATGGCAACGAAGGATCAGAGCAGAGTGGAAAGACCTAAGTGAAATTCTTTGCTACAAAACTTCAAAATAGCTCACAAACACATTAAAATGAGCTCCATCACCAAAGAACCTTTGGCTGAACTTACACCAGAAGCCTCTCAAATTCCAATGGTTAAAATTTTAGAAGGTTGGCTTTTAAGTGAGACTTTCCTATTTCCAAGTAGAAGCAGAAAATACATTTGTGAGGCTTACCTGAGATCGTATCAGCGAACGTTTTCGGACCCATTTTAACAGAAAGAAAGGCAGAATGAACCGCAGGGCGGCTCACTCACTAAGGTTCAAGCGCCACCGGGGGTTTGTGAAAGAGAAACAGAAAAGAGCCCACAGCCCCTGGCCCCCTCTCTCCCCTGGAAGGACCGCACGCACCAGCGCGGGGGCAGTCAAGTTTCTGAAGGGCCCACCTGGAGAGCACTACCGGGCCTCGGCCCCGCCCGGGGGCAAGCGGCTGCGAGCCGCCGCTGGCCGTGTTCCCCGGGAGCACTCACCTCGGAGTCCATGCCCTGCATCTCGTTCTTCTCCAGCTGGAACTGCACGAAGTCGTCGATGACGTGGAAGAGCTCGGGGGAGACGGCTTTGAAGTACTTGTGGTAGTCGTACTTGACCGCCAGCGACGCGAAGATGGTGTTGTTGACCAGCGCGGACCGCAGGTCGGTCAGGACGCCCGGGGAGTGCTGCCGCGGGTCTTCGTAAAGGTGCTTGGTTATGAGGTAGTCCAAAATCGCATCTCCCAGGAACTCCAGGCGCTGGTAACAATCTGCGGGCGGCCCAGAGCGCAGACGTCAGCTCGCACAAACCCCGCTCTTCCCGCACAGGCACCCACCGGGACGCCCGATCCTGGGCCCACTGCCGACAACGAGGCCGGGCTCCGTCGTCCGTGTATATTCTTCAGTGACAAACCAGGGGACATGTCACACTTACTAAAGCCTCTGGAAGTTCAATTTGAATGGCAACTTAAGCCTATTTCTTATCTATAAATTGGGGTCATAAAAGCCTTCAGTGGCCCAAAGGCTCCTGCCCCCGCAGACAAGACGCTGGCCGGGCAGCCCCCCATCAGGTCAGACCCTTCCCGCGGGCACGTTGCTGGCCAAGCGGGTGCTGGGCGCCGCCGAAGCCGCAGCCTCGCTCACACGCCGGCGGTCGGGGGCCAGACGCTGCGCACGCCGCCCTCTGCCCCCCAACACCCCACGCACCCCGTGCTCTGGCCTCAAGCTCTGCCCCCGACACACCCCGCCCTCTGCCTCAGTACACCCTTATACACCCCACGCACCCCGCGCTCTGCCCTCGCACACCGCCCCCACGCTCTGCGCGGCGCCTCACCCCCCCGCTGGGGAGTGTGCCCTGGGGCCACCGTGCCTCGCCACTCCTGGGTCACAGCTGCCGCCCGCCCACGAAGTACTAGAAAACCCTCTCCTCCACCTGCATGAGAACTGTTGAACTGGACACGAACAGGGGCCTAAGAAAGGCGAGTCGTGGCCGTGCGCAAAGACCTGGGCCAGCACGGGCCGGCTGCCCGCCTGGGGGAAGGCGCCCGTGCTGGCCAGCACGCTTATCTCCTCCCCGGGCCGAGCAGAGCCCATCCAGGCCAGGAGGCGGGGGCACCGAAGTGGTGCGTCCCGGACACCCAGAGCTCCGAGGCAGGGGCCTCGGTCGGCAGAGGGCAGGAACCATGCCCGGCGGCTTCGCCACAAAGAGAAACAGCTCCCCGGGCCGCCAGCCCTGCTCGTCCAGAGCCAGATCGGTTTTCACTTTTTGGTTTTACACTCTTCTGATCATCTCAACCTTTCCTGTTTTTCTTATACAAACTTTATACTCTGCTTTGGTATCCTAGACTCAAGCACTTATTACTCTGATAGAGAAAAAAAAAATACACAGGCTTTTCACAAGCTGAAGCTGACTGCAGTTCCAGGCGCCTGGTCCCCCTTCGCATCTCATGGACTGGCCACCGCTACAGAAGGGAGAAAACCCTGGAGCACAATGCCAAGTGGAAGACGGCAGCAGAAACCTTCCCCCGAAGAAGTTTCTTTTAGCCCACTCATCTTTAGATTTAAAGCGACCTTTAGAGAGGGGCCTTTTTGTTCGGGAAGAACGATAAAAGGACATGGAAGTACATCCAGAATATACGTCATCAAGAACCATAAACAGCGCTAAATGGGCATCAGAAAGACACAGGGGGAGGGCAAAAATGGGAAAAGCACAACAAAATAGGAAGGCCCCAATTTCTCCAACCGTGCAGCCCATGAAGTGACCCCTCTGCGAGCAGGTGAGGCGGGGGCGCTGCCAGCTATCAGCGGTGAGGAGCCCCGCGTGCACCCAGAAGGAAGAGGAAAATAAAGCCACCTTCATCTTCCTCTTGCTCCCTCCCTCCACCATGCATCTGAAGCCCCAAGTCTGCACATGCACAGGTTGCCTTTTAAAAAACAAAAACCAAACAAACAAAAACCCAAGGCAAAAAGAGTGCAGTGAGCGCGAGCTCGCAGTTGCGGGGCACTGGAGTTCGGCCTGGGGCTCCTTACCGGTAATGGTATTGTAGTGGTAGGAGGCGTGGGTAAAAGCCTGTAGAAGGTAAGCCTTATTCTTGAACCTGTAGTTGATTTTCTTTTCGAAATTTTCGAAACCCGAGATAAGGTGATTCAGTGTTTTATCTGCGTCTGGATGATCAAACATACATCTTGGTGGAATCTTCAAACAACCGTACTCCACGTCTTTCAACACTGAGGAGCGCGAGCTGGCCACAGGGGCAGGCGCACGGCTCCCTGAAAGGTTCTTTTGTTGGCTGCTGAAATTCTCCCTAGTAGGGCACATGGCCTTTTCCCGGTCGGTCCTTTTCATTACCGGGAGCACCTTCAGCCCCAGCGAGCAGAGGAAAAGCTGAGCAGCCCTCTCGCCACAGCTGGTTAAATAGCAGCCCAGCAGGGCTTCCACGCAGTCAGCTATGCTTTTGTCTGCGATACACTGCTCAGTGTGCAAGTCGTAAGAGATGGACTGTTTCCCCGTGTCAACACCACAGTTTTCTTCGGATGGATTCCAGAACCCCACCACAAAGTCATCCTCTTCAACAGCTTTGCTAGGGTCCAGATAGCACATTGCATCCCAAGAGCTATAGTCAAAATCCTCAAAGTCTGATGAGAATGGCATACTACCTAAGGAGGACTTTTTGGGCATTTTCCACTCATATGCAGAATCAGTGGTTGAAAAAGGAGAAAGAGAAATTTTCTTTACAAAAGCTCCTGATCCCATTAACATGTTATCTATAAATCTGATATGTTCCTGATCATACTCCAGGAAATCATCTTCATAATCGGCATCCTCCCTTGGAGCCCTCCACATCAGACCCTCCTCCTCCTCGTCCTCCTCCTCAAAGTCCTCGTCCAGCTTGCCATTAGCCAACATGCAGTCTTTTGTCTGAAACGAGGAGGAATGGGGAAGGAGGGGAGACATGGCTGCTGTTTTTAAAAGGGTTTGAAACTCAATTTAAAAGCAAGGGTTACGGATAATTTCAAATGACAACCACAAATACTAAAAGGCAACTTTAAAATCATGGCCATTTGTTTTCAATTAACATAAAATAAGTTATTTAATCATATAAACAAAGTAAAACATGTTCTTTGAATGTTCATGTTCTAAGTTATAAAATGATCTTTATCCAGTATGAAACTTTAAGTTAAGGATTTTGAACACGGATATAAAGTTAAAATTAATGTCCACGAAGCAAAACTTCAGCTAACAAGTCTTACTCCAGCAGAGACACAATAAAAGCACTCACAGGCCGATCACAGAGGTCTTCAATTTTGCTGACAAAGTTTTAAAATGTTTCAAAAAGATTTCAAATTAATAAAACTAAATTCCAGATGCAGAAAAAGCATTATCTGTGCAATAGAGTATAAATATGAAAAAAGATAAATTACCTTAAAAATCTGTAGAATATTAAAAATAGGCAATAGGGTGTTTCATGCTAAAGGTTTTGTCCCCACTTCCACTTCAAATCAAAGTACATTTGCTACAGTGTAAAAGTAGACTGCTCTGCTTGAAAACTAAGAGTGATCACTGAACTAAGCTACGAATCTGGGAAATTACGCTTTCCCCTCCATTGTGCTACAGTAATCAGAGGAACAGATTAAAGCATAAATGACAAAAATAGAAGAAAATTTAGACTAACATGAAACACAACAATCCAATTTCTGTCAGAAGATCTTTGCTAATTCCAATTTCTTTGGCAAAAGCTTATTTGTGAATGACAACCTTAATAATGGGCTAGGATTCAGTAATGATGTAACTTTTTTGCAATGCTAAAAGATGCCAAATTTCTGTTGTGCAAGAAAAAAAAAAAAAAAAGACTTTACTTTAGGGGGAAAAAGGCAGGAGGGTGCGCTTCAATTCTGATAGTGACAACTTTCCAGAGATTTGCTGACAAAAACATTTTCAAACTCTGTCAAGGATTTTTTAAATACTGCAATATTTCATTTTAAGCCAGATTCAAAAGACATAGTGTATTTATTTGAAAGTAAAGAAGAGCAGTGAACCGAGCCATGTCTCTACAACTATGTATCTTTATGGGTTTATTTATTTACTTTTTTTTAATGAAAAAAGGTTTATAAAAGTTTTCCAAGAATGTGGAAGAACATGAAGAGACTGTAGTGGCAGATCTCTAGGAACTATTTCCTGTTAAAAACCCTATACCTTCCCAAGGTAACATGAGATGTTTTGGCCTACTATTTGGTCCTTAACATTAAAAAAGGCAAACTGCAATTAAAAAAGAAATCAGACTGAATAATTTTTTAATAAAAAAAATCCTTATATATCTTTAGTAAGATGCTACCATAGTGTAAAATTGGCACACACACACACACACACACACGAGTAGGTTTTATCACAAATATGCTATGTGATCTTGGACAAAGTTCTTTAATGCCTCTGGGTTTCAATTTCTCTATCTGCAAAATAGCGGGATTCTACCTCACTAAATGGTTTCCGAGAACACTTCAAGCTCCTAAAAAACAAAACAAAACAAAACCTGGCATAAAACTCTTTTCTCCTACGGTTCAAGTCAACTCTCTACCTGAGTTATTACCACTTCGGCATTCGTACGCAGTTTCTCTTAAACCTATTTGCTGAGGAGTGAGGCGGGCAGAACAGGAATGCAAGCACACGCCTTCCAATACCACGTAAGGGCCTATTTCAATAAGTGTAAACTACTAAGTGAAAATATGAATGGTATGTTTAATGTATTCCCAAAACCAAAGTGCCAGGTCATCTGAAATGTTAAGGAAAATAAGAAATTTCTGTTGTATTTTTAAAAATTCTTTTTTAATCAAAAGGGCTTGTCAATGTCACTTTTATGCTAATTTTTTTCTAAAAAGCCAACTATATTATGAAACTACAAGGCAGAATAATTATTAGGAATGTTTTTCATAGATATGCAGTATTTTCTCTAAAGTCCTCAAAATCTCTACATTTTCCTCTAAGGTTCTACCTATTTCTAAGTTAATAGCAAATGTAATTTTTCTAACCCAGCCTGCATTAAAATATTCTCTTAATGCTTTTCTGGAGAAGTTCAATTTCTGTAAAAACATCAAATACTGCATGAGTTAAAAATGTACTCCATAAAGGGGTAAAAATCAAAATCAGGGCACAGAGCGGCGGCCCTGGGGAAGCTTGAGACAGAGAACTAACACAGGCGTGTCAGGAAGAGGACACGAAAGCCTGTCTATTTAGAAAGCGTGACCTGTGAAAAGAAACCGTGTTCTCACTGCTGGCCTGAAGGAAAAATTAAGTAACCATGACCCAGTGTCTCATTAATGCAAAATAAATGTCCACGAGATGAAAGTCGCCGAGAGACGGCCTTTAGCTTTGGGAGAGGCGCCGGTGTTTCCCAGCAGTCCACCTCCTCCCAGCCGCCCACCTCTGGGCAGATGGCTTTTCCAGCTCCGAGGCCCTCCGAGGTGCCCCCTGGTGGCCTTCAAGACAAGAAAGGGTGAAGCAGCTGCAGCTCGTATCAGACCTGAAGCCACTGGCATGATTTAAACTATTTCCAGAAAACTACAACCTTTATGATGTTCTTTCTTTCTTTTAAGGTCACCAGAGAAGACCGAGTCCTAACTGAGATAACCCTGACCTGCAAAGCAAGGCTTTACTGAAATTAATTCTTTCATAGACTGGAGATCAGAGTTCATTGAAAAAGTCACTGAACAGAGCTAAGGATCGAGGGAGGATAAATTGCTATACCTAACAGTAAAATGAAATGTTAGGGAGTTTTGCTTTTTTTTTCTTTTTTGAGCCACGACATCATATATACTTCTGCCTCTGAAAAAAAAGCTGACAGAATCGACCCCCATCAAAATTACAACACTGTTTCTAAATTCAATGAAGAGACAGTCGATTTAAAGGAATTAATTCAATACACCAAATCCCTACTCTGTATTATAAATACACCATGGAAAGGAAACACAAAAATTAAGAGCACAACATTCTCCCGTTCACCAAAAAATAAATGCTTCCAGTTACCCAAAACTTACCATTTCATCTTTTTCCCATTTATCTGTGTTACTTTTGTCTTGGTTTACTACATAACCAGGAGGAAGCCAATTCACAGGGGGATCAAATATTGATACCACCATGCGGCTGGGCAGTCCCTTCTTTTTTCCAAGCCGATACAGATTACAGTTGCTGACCTTTAGCAGAAAAAATTTGTAAGATACTTATCCGCAAATGACCACTGCTGGAATTCATACCAGGCAAATAAACATATTTTTAGCTAAATGTTCCTCATATTACAACTGGCCATCAATTATTCATGATAGCAAATATTATATTCCCATATATTCTATATCCTTCAGTGTAGTTAGATGAGAATTTCTGATTTTCAGAGCAGATCAGAAAAAACTGATATGCGAATTCCTCATAAAGTCAGAACGAACAGTTCATACAATTTCAAACCTTTGAAATTGAACACAACCTGATGATATTAAATGCAAACTATCAACTGAGACCATCAGAATAGAAAAAGAATCCACATGAAAAGTCTAAGATGTCACAATATTCTCAATGAAATAAATGGGGGGAAATGCCACAAACTCTAGCTATAAAGTAGAAATTGGCACTGAACAAAGCTAAAAGAATTTTATACTCCTAGAATCTAAGCCACAAATACAATTTTAATTGTAATGTTTTCTCAAATATCATTCCTTTGTTTTGGATGGCATTTCAAGATATTTTTGTTCAACCATTTTAAAACAGAACAAAAGGTAATAACTCCATGTTTATTCACATCAGTAAAATAGCTTCATTGTTTACCCTCTGATCTATTTTTCCTAAGGACTCCATGTCCTCTGTAACTCACTCAAATGGTAACATTTCTATCTAGGAATGTCTAGTAAAAACTTGGAAACCAGGATCTAGAACTGTCAATCTCATTTTCATTTTCTATAAACTGGGTTCCTTTTTATGGAAGTACTTCATGAGCCCCTTTTCCAGGGAACTCGATACCACTAACCAGGCACCCACCCTGGAAGAGACACCTGGCCGGGCATCCCTGAGAGAACGTCACTAAGACTGAGGAGCAGTCCCTGCGGACGACACAGCCGGGAGGGAACAGCTCAGATCAACGCCAGCATCCCTGCGCCTCCAAGGAGAATATAGCATCCAGATGGCAATGGCAGGAGGAAGACGGCAAGCACACCCACAGTCAGACGGGATGGTGGGCAGGTGGGACAGGAAGAGATGCTCAGGGATCCTGAGGTGCGACTCGGGACAGGCAGGACCAGACAAGCGGAAGCGGGGAAAGCACTGAGAGAAGAACAGAGTGGGTGCGTGCATGCAGGGAGCCTGTATGACAACCAGCTAGGGGCTCAGGTCTGGTCAGGACGCAGGACGTGTCCGGGGCGGGAGCCCACAGAGAAGGCTGCCCTTCAACACCGGGCTGAGGGAACAGCACTGATCCCTACAGGACATAAGCAATCAGAGCTTTCCCAGCAGATGAACAGAGGAAAGTTTTGAAATGTACACAAATTTCTTTCTTACCTAAAAAGAGTGTACTGTTAGCTTCCTACTCATCCTCAGTCTCTGACATTTTCTTCCTACAACCACCTCGTGGAAATCTCATTTGTTCTGACAGCTTTATCACTCTTACAAAGACTATTCTCCCAAACCAGACCCCAGTCCTAAACTCTAAGTTATCTGAACATTTTACTGAATATTCCACTTCATTTCCCATGAGGTCTAAAAACCCTACACCTGACTCTGATTTCTATCTTTGTGCCTATATCACCATGAGCACCACCATCGCTCCAAATTCCCCAGCTTACACACAGTCACCCCAGCATCCCAGGTCTCTCTCTGCCCCTAATCACACTGACAGGCAGCGAGAAGGGTGGTGAAAGGTACGGGCTCTCGCCTCCAACACCTCCCTGACTCTCTGGTTAGTTAGGCGATCTTACATGAACTAATAAAACTCTCTAAACTAAGAAACTTTCCCCATCTGCGAATTGGGGACACGTTATCTACCCCTCAGGGGCTCGCTGAGAAGCATAAATGAGGGCTGTAAAATGCTCGGGGTAGTGTCTGGTGTTATAGTGTGACTTCGGAGGTAGGAGAGTGTGACATTGGAGGTAGGGGAGTGTGACATCGGAGGTAGGGGAGAGTGACATCGGAGGTAGGGGAGAGTGACTTGGAAGGTAGGGGAGTGTGATATCGGAGGTAGGGGAGTGTGACTTCGGAGGTAGGGGAGAGTGACTTCGGAGGTAGGGGAGAGTGACTTGGAAGGTAGGGGAGTGTGACATCGGAGGTAGGGGAGTGTGACATCGGAGGTAGGGGAGTGTGACTTCGGAGGTAGGGGAGAGTGACTTGGGAGATAGGGGAGTGTGACATCGGAGGTAGGGGAGTGTGACTTCAGAGGTAGGGGAGTGTGACATCGGAGATAGGGGAGAGTGACATCGGAGATAGGGGAGTGTAACATCGGAGGTAGGGGAGTGTAACATCGGAGGTAGGGGAGTGTGATGGTGAAGAACAAGGTCACTAAAGCCAGGCTGGGCTCTGCCACATTGTGCCACGGGACCTCGGGCCAGTTAGCATCTCCTGCACCAGTCCCCTCATCTGTAAACTAGGGATACTGTATACACAATTATAAATAAAATCACAAAATAAATGAGAGTATACAGAACTAAATTAGGCAAGTAATGCCTGTGACACACGAGGTGGTGGGAGCAGTGTCTGGCTACAGGAAGCACTTAGCGTGAGCTACAGCTAAGTACCACTCACCCCCGCCCTCTCCTCACTACCAGAACTCTAGAACTGCCCCAACCTTCCGCTTGCTTAGACTTCTTCGAAGGCCCAACTGATTGCTCAGCTTAGTGTGGTTTTGCTTTTCAACCCAGGCGGCACCCGGCTACCAGAGCCATCATCCACAGTGACCACTTCATGAACACGAAGAGCACCTTATGGCGCCGCGGCGGCTCAGTCAGCTGAGCGGCCAACTCTTGATTTCAGCTCAGGTCATGACTCAGGGTCATGAGATCGAGCCCTGCGTCGGGCTCAGCGCTGGGCATGGAGCCTGCTGGGGATTCTCTCGCTCTGCACCGCCCCCCCAACCTCTTCCTCTCCCTCTCTCTCCAAAAAAAAAAAAAAAAACCCCAAAAAACAAAAAGTCCCTGGTGCAAAAAGTGTCTTTAACATTTTAAGTGCAAACTCCTTCGCCTAGCATTGAAGATCTTCCACAAGAGAGGAGAGCTTCACCCACCTGCCTTTTTAATCTTTTCTCAGGTATTTCAACACTTCTGACTGCTGCCACAGTCTACTCACTGAGTGCGGACACGCTCTGCCAGTGTGTTTACACGCTGTGAACGCACCTCTTCCATTAACACCTTCTGATCACAAGCGATATTCCTTCCTTCTCAGTGTTTAGGGCAATGAGCAGCTTTCTAAATTATTGTCAAGCCGGTCCATGTGGCCTTGTGATACCTCTTTCAGCGTCATGGAAACATTCTGACTTTGTTGCTTTTCTTCCTTAAATCTTAATTCCGCACTAGTTTCAGAACACACCCTTCCTCTGGGCTCTCCCCGGCATCACTCCCTCATCACTCCCTCAACACTGCAGAGTCACTGAGCTAGGGGAGTGCTACTCTTTCCCTTCCTCACGCTCTAGAACCTTGAAGAGGAGCTCCTCCGTGCAAGACCTGCGTTTTAGCCACGTCTGTATGCCTCGTGTGCCAAGAAGGCATTCTCCCAAGTAAATGTTAAACTGGATGAAATTAAAGCACGAGCCCCTTGAGGAACTATGCCACGTATTTCTTTTTATCTCCCTCAGGATCCAGGAGGTACACACATGCTCACAAATGGTCCTGGCAGAACTGAATGCCTACCAATAAAAGCACTCAGCCCAAAACCTGAGTGCTTCATCAGTGAAAAATAGATTTCGGTCAACCCGTGGGCGGGTGCACCACAGGCCCTAAGCAATCCCTAATCCTCTAAAAACCATCCAACACCTGAAACCACTCTTAGGCACACTGAAGAGCTGCTCAAACTGCTCCATATAAAAACAGTCTCTCTTACCTTTTTGCTTCTCATATATGAAAGGCGGCCCTCATGAGCATCAGGATAAGTGCAAAATAGATACGTGGTGATGGCATGCTTTAAAAAGGAGTCACCAAGCATTTCAAGCCGCTCCAGGTTAAATCCATCACTAGCATTGGAAAGGGTCAAAGCCTGCAGAATAAGTCCAGGATTGGGGCCAAGAGTCCTCGAGGAGTACCCAGGACACGGGCTCTTCTCAGAACCCGTCCTGTCCTTGAGCGCTCGAACAGCTTCGGTAGTACCAGGCGTCGCGGCCGTCGTGGGACTTCCATCTGAGGTAGATTTGTTAGCATTTCCATCAAGGTATTTATTACTCAGTAGAGTACATTCATCGCTGGGCTTGGGCTGGTTCTCATAATTGTATAAATTCTGAATGGGATATGAGGTAGTTGGTTGTACAGGTATTTCCTGCTTGTAGTAATTCAGCTGATTTCCTTGGCAAAAGTCTCTGTTAGCTAAATCATAACTGCCATTGGCAAGATTTTTATTGTAAGAAAGACCGTTAATTGCTGTAAGATCTGTTGAAACTTCAATTTGGAGCTTACCAGGTGACTCACTGAATAACGTTCTGCAGTTCACAGACATTTGGTCATGATTTTCTAGAGAGGAGGTTCTATTAGCACCTTGACGTGCAGCATTTTCAGGGACTACAATTGTGCTGTGCTTAGAGTAATTATCATTTTCAGCTGAAGAGGAGTTAGCAATTGAGATGAAAGATTTGCTGTCGATAGATTTTTTCCACCCGAAGTCTAGGTTAGGGTATCTGCAAAGACATTTTTGACTCCATCAGATCCTTCAGAAGGGCTAGGCTTAGAGCAAGAACAATGTGAATAAAATAAATAAATAAAATAAAGATCCCTATAAATCAGCTCCTACTTTAGAAACACGTTTCCAAGGCAGAAATCAACAGTACTGGACTTGTGCACAGTGTCGACTAGGAGTGGGACATGGTTCGCTGTGCTGCTTTCATCCGCCGTCCTATGGCGAGCACGGTGTGGCAGTCAGGCTTGGGGTTAGCCCCAGGGGCCGGGAGCCACTGTGTGGGCTGGAATCCCAGGCCCTCCAGCTAACCAGATGGTCATTTATGGAACTCCTCTGCACCCTGGATTCCCACACTTAGAAGAGGGGCTAACGACTCCTACCTCATAGGGTTGTCCTAAATGATTAAGTGACCTAATACAGGCTCCAGCATTTCAATCAGTGTTGGACACTATAATAAGTACTCAACAAACATAGTTGTGACTATTACTATTATATTTTCATATTCCTTAATCCCTAGAACCATTGTGGTCTTGACAACTGGATAACCAAAATTAATCCCAGAGTGGTTAAGCCAGTAATTTCCTGAGGATGCGGCCACTTTCCTAGTGGGAAGAAAAGGAAAAAGACAAAAAACATATTGAGGCAATTTCCATTTAATATAAATTTATAAAAGAGGAAGCAGCCTTAAAAGGTCAATGTGGTTACAAAGAACTGTTTCCGTTTTCACTCTGACTGCCATCACTGGAGGACAAAGGACCCCCTCACCCTCGGCGACTTTACAAGGACACGGGAGTCAAAGGATGCGCTTATCACATGCATGAGACATCCGTGCTTTCTTTTTAACCTTTTCAGAATTATTTTGTATAAAATTAAAACTTGAACTGAATTCAGTTCTTTTGCAAATGGATTTCATGACCCGTGTTCTTTACGACTGACAGCACAGGCATACCTAAAATCCACGGGAAGTGATCGGACTCCCACGCCGGCATCGCTGGCTGTCTGGGCTCTTAGCTCCTCTGCGGTCAAAAGGCAGTGAAGGCGATAGAGTATACTAGGGAGACAGACGGCTTTTCTCCACAGTGATGCTGGAATTGGATGTATAGCACAGAGCTCTGGAACCAGGATCTTTGAATAAGGAAAAATGTGGATAAATACAAAGCAAACACACAAAAGAATAAAAAATTAAACTAAAGGTCATTTTCACTAATGGATAAAGACAAAAATCATAAATACTAGTAAAAACCTAACTTTTAAAAATAATCCTTTAAGGCCGAATGGGATTTATCCTAGGATTTACAAGGATGAATTGTATCAACGGACCAAGTATAAAAGCAAACACCTCTCACACTTCCAAAAAGACATTCGAATACAAGTTAACACACAGTATTATCTAAAACATAACAAAACCTAAGGGTTGAGAAACTTCCAAATATTCATGACACTCAGCTCACTTGATAATATAAAAGCCAAACTTATCTTTCAAAATATTAAATCATCTAGTAACAATTAACACATTACCTGTTTATTCTGCAGACTTTCCCACTTGGCTTTTCTCTTTTCAGCACTGCTTAGAGGAAGAGCTTTCCCCTTCTGATTCAAATGGCGAGGTGTCAAAAGATTAAGTCTACAAGAATTTCAAAATAATTTTATCAGACAAAAATAAAAATAAGTCCCTTCTTCACAGTATTTCCACACCTTCAGTGTGCAGACTCCTGGACCCCACCCTGGGCAGTTCTGCCTGCAAAGGGTCTCCTGATTTCAGAGAGTCTACAGGTGGGCAGTGGGGACAGCGAACCTGAACATTCGTCTACTGACCCCTGCAAATAATGCCTCGAGCGAAATTTCAGATGTCATTTCTGAAACCCCTTACCTTGAAGATGTGTGGTCCACATCCAGCAGTGGCTGGTTGAGATTGGTCAGGTCAAGGTTGTACTTTGTTTTATAATATTCTGCGAAAGTTTCATACTCAGGGGAAGGAAATTTACTCAGTGGGGTAAGATCAGTGTACACATCAGCTACATAAAATCGATGAGGCTGATCAAAATTACGGTATCTAAAAAAGAAAAACAATACACTTAAAGACAACTATTCTCAACAAATGTTTTTCATATGAAAATGCAAACTATGATTTTAAAGTAAGTTCAAAGGTTAAAAATAAATAGCATAAATAACTGAAAATTTCAACTCCAAATAATATATTTCAAATGGGGTGTAAGAAGAAAAGTACATTTATATTAAGTGAAACCGATTCTCCACTCTACTATTACCCACATTCTAAATATTTGTGCTTCGCCATCACATTAACGCTAAACAGCACCTTTAAATACCTCTTCGTCTCACCAGTATAAACGGTAGAAAACCTGCAGTGTCCCCCAGCTGAGCCAGCACCTGCATTACTAATACGCTAGATGCGAAAGGCCCTGGCGGCATAAATACAACGAGACACCAACAGCTTGATGATAGCTAACATTTAAAATACGGCTTCCACAAAGAAGAAAAAATCAAAGAAAGACTGAATTACAGCCAGTACTCTCATTTTATGAAAAGTTCCTATATTTAAATTTATTGCTCAAAAAGTCTATCCCCTAAATCTTTCTGAAATAAGAAAAAAAGCATTCTGATTTACTACTTCATTGCACTTAATACCACTCATTATTCCTCATAAAAAGTTTAGGAAGCTATTATTTACAATCGAATCCTTTAAGACTTTGGGGATTAAGAGGATGAAGATTTTAAGAAAGCCTTTCGGCATCACTTAGATGACCCGAGCTTCCCAAGGTAAAACCCCTCTGCCAATGGTGTTTCTTCCAGGTGTTTTCTTACAAGTGGAAGTCAACCAGGGGGAACAGACCCACCAGGAAGAGACACTTAAACTTCCTACTAGTGACCTCAATGCTAGAGCCCACTGACGTTTCCACTCGAACCAGTGAGTCTCCTTAAACAAAATACCGCCACCCCTTTGCTTTCTACTTAAATACCCACCTTGGAATGATAACTGCATCCTGGTAATCTTCTAATTTAAAAACAAAGGGTGTTTCTTTTGAATACTTTGTACTGGGAATGCCTATGCGAGCTTCAGACTTCTCAATATCTTCCATGAATTTAAAGTCAATGTCCAAAGTGCTGGAGTCATTCACTTAGGGAAGGAAAAGACTCTTTAGCTTGTTAAAATGTACTACCGAGGAAAAACAAAATGTACTACAGAAAAGATTCTTACTTAAGCCATATATTCATCTATGTGTCTAAGGTAGAGTTGTCTCTAGTACAAGAGTTCTCTAGCATCCACAATAAACTCATGGTAAGCAAACTTCCCTTTTTGAGCTAGTACCAGCAAACACTTTAAGGGTCTGGGCCCTTCTTACCAACATTAAGAGGTAGAACACAGTATGCTGAATCAGCGTCTGTGGGTTTAAATTCTAGTGCAGGTTTTTCAAGCCGAAGAATATGTGAGAATATATACTGGTGAAGTCTTGTAATCAACTCAAGCATTTGTAGAGACAACGTGAAACCAGACTTCTTCAACTCAATGGATATGGTCACCTCTCCAGAGCGCGTGTACACAGGAAAGTGCGGGATCTTAGCAAAAAGAAAAATAAAGCATCCCCAAAGTTAACAGGTATATTTTATTCCATTATAAATGTTTAACTTCAGAGGAGGAACAATGCTTTCAATCCAGGAAATAGAAGGGACACCTTGATTTTTAAATACTAAACATTCTGAGGTAACATAAGATAGTTACTCGCAAATAGCTGTTCCCTTTTTAAAAAAAAACAAGGTATTTTTATCAGAGTCATAAGGAGCCGTCTACCTGAGGTATGGGTTTGGCTGTCAGTATTCCAAAGCATCTTGTGGTATCCTCAGGGGGATAGAGCTTCCGTCTTCTAAAGTTGAGTTCATCGGGTAAGGGTGTTGTCAGAACCATTCCTATCACATACAGGTAACAGGGCTGATCGGGTTTGGGATAGCTATCCCTCAAACATTCTGGAATCTAGAATTGGAAAGAAAACCTAAGCATCAAGATCACATGTAACAGCCTCTTTTCCAGATACGGGCAAGAAAACAAATTTCTTCCTAGCTTTACTAAAAGCTGATGAGAAAAAGGTAAGAAAACAGCCAGGAAGGGAGACCGAACTACTTAACCCCGCTGCAGAGCCAGCCCTTCTCAGGTCTGGGCTGCAAGGTGGCCTGGGGTCACCTACCTCATGATGCACTGCTCACTAGATAATTCCAAAATTATATAAAACAATCAAACCCTGTAGGGTCTTGTCTATGAAACACTATTCATTTGAGTTACTTCTTTTGATTAGAGAACTCTTTTCTTCCTTGGGATTTTTAGTCTTTTAACACTGTGGACACAGAAAACAAATGCAAATTTTAAAATTTAAAATGCAAAATTTTAAAAGTCCTACATGATTATATAAAGATAACCTTAACTTCTGATATACTGTATCATCCTCCAGACTTTTTCCTGTGTATAAATGCAGATAAACATATACACATAGGTGTTTTTTCCATTATGTCTGGAACGGCACAACGAAGACTGTTGTCACCTGATTTTTTCTCCAGTTATTACAATGAGAGTATCTTTCTTGTATCATTTTTAATGGCTAATTATATATGAAACCTAATTTAATAAATCTGAGATTGTTTCTAAACTTTCAATATTCATACAACCCTACGCAGGAGAGGTGTGCAATTTCTGAGGCTCAGGGACATTAATGATTGCATCTGCAGTTAAAAGGCATAGAGATGCCGGCTCGGAGATGGTTACAGTGATAGAATATCAGATAATCCAGAATGTACTTGTTAATTAAAACACTTATTACTAATGACGATGTCTGCCATATGAAACGAGTCCAGTGGTCTTTGGGGTTAATGTTAGAGTAGGAAGGCTGGGAAACAAGCATTTCAGGGAATGGGTCACATTCATAATTTTTAAACAAACGACATGATTCTGAATCTTGAAAATGCTCAAGTGAAACTTAGTGAAAATTTTTTAAAAGTAACAACTCAATGCAACTGCAAAAATGAAACAAAGAACCACACTTTTAGGCTAAGATGAAAATACACAGCAAAATTTTTGCTTTGGTTTGCGATTCTTATAGGGGACAAATATTAACATAATTTTTTTAAAGATTTTATTTATTTATTTGACAGAGACACAGCGAGAGAGGGAACACAAGCAGGGGGAGTGGGAGAGGGAGGAGCAGGCTTCCCACCGAGCAGGGAGCCCGACGTGGGGCTCGATCCCAAGACCCCGGGATCATGACCTGAGCTGAAGGCAGACGTTTAACGACTGAGCCACCCAGGTGCCCCATTAGCAAATATTTTTAAAACAAGTTCTTCCACCCAGTATGGCTTTAATTAGAAGTCCGACTCAGGGGTGTCGTAGTGCACGAACCCCACCAGGATGCCACAGACGGAGCCAGACACAGCATGCTGACAGGACTGGTTCTGACCGCTCGCAGGCCATGGCCTACCTCCTGACAAATCCTTGCTGTCACCATCCTCACACCATGTGGAGCGAGCACCCTCTCATTCGCCTATTTTATCGTGCAAATCCTCTTTTGTCTTAGCCCCAAACATTAGGAAAGCAAAAATCTTACCACTATAAGTGAATGAAACAAGAAATATCTCTTTAAAAGAAATAGACTCATTCTGGACAGAAATCTGACAAATGAGTCCATACTCCTTTTGAGAAGAAAAACAAAAGCAATGTCCTAAGTGGGAAAGTGCACACAGTGCACGTGGGAAGGAGGGGCTGGCTGATCTGAGAGAAGCTGTCATGGGAGGAAGTGAGCGGAGATCCCAAGTGGGCCAAATTACACGGTCTGGGAAGGCAAGCAAAGGAATGTCGATTTGATGTGGCTGGAAATAAAAAGTCAGAAAGGCCAGATTTGTATTTGGTTCTAACCAATACTAACTGCTTTTGGGTAGCACTGTCTTCGTTTTGTGGAACCTGGTCTTCCAGGAACACTGGTCTCCTCTTCATCATGTAAATCAAGCTCCTCTTCATATTTAACAGTCTCTTTCCCAACTGGCATCAAATGGTCATCCAGTTCACCTAAGAAATGTAAAGACAATTAACACAAACAATCCGGATGTTGCCTCTCTAATCACTAGAGTATCCAGAGCAGCAGTATGTTAGAAAGCAAGTGGAAGGGTAATGAAACTAAAGCATCTGTACTTTTCGTATCACAAGCTGATCAGAAGTGATGCGTCAGGCGGTCTACTTTGGTGTTCATATACTCAGTGAGCAGGGCCACAAATTCTGTTCTAAGATGCAAACATCACATCTACACAAGGCACAGCACAGGGAACGGAGTGCAGGGTACCGGGCCAACACTGTAAGCCGACAGAGGGCGGCTGCACATGAGCAGAGCATCATGTACAGACTCGTGCAATCTCTCCGTGGGACACCCGAAGCCAATGTACAATGTGTATCAACTCTACTCCAATAAAAAAAGTTTCTTCAGTAACAGTGAAACAGAAAAACAGCACATAGCCACTGTTTTACAAAGTCTATGGAAAATAAAGACTCCCCCCCCTCTTTTTTTAATGGACGAATCTGTAAACTAATTTGAGAGACTGACCCATTGAAACACAAGTGTCCATGATTCAGCAGTGACAAGAAGACCTCTCTGTAATGACAAGGGGTCAGTGAGGGGAGTAAATACAGCGCAGCTGCTTGCAGTGAGCTGGTCCGTGTCACAGGACCCTCAGGTGACATCAGATCTCCATCCAGTCTTCACTGCCGTAAGTGAGAGCAGCAAGTTCAACGCCACAAAATCCTCAGACACCCAGCAAGTCCCTGATACACTTCTGTTTGACAGTGTTTCAACTTGATTCTTATTTGTGTGTGCTTTTCAAACACTCTTACCAATTTTGTGCAGTTTTTCACAGCAAATGAGAGCTACAACTCTTTCGGCCAATCGGATACAGCTCATTGGTGGACCCTGAAAGCAACAAAAAACATTTCCACTGTACAGGCACGTGGCTATCCTTAACACATAAAACTTCTATGAAAGCAGTATCTTTAAAGCCGAACTTTATGAAAGCAAAGTGGTTTATTTTGAAAAATGCCAGCAAGTTTGTCAAAAGCCTCATCTCCACAGCTGAAATAGCCATTTTTAAAAGTCCTGCCCAGTAAAACCTAGATAAGTTATAACGAAGATTTGACAATTTTAATGTATACAAATTTCAGTAAGATTTTAATGTAGCTTATTTTCACTAATCTACAAATAAGGAAAAAACAAAGATACATCAAAACGTGGCTGTAACATACAAGTTAACAGCACTGACAAATTTTCATGTGCAAGAGAAATTAGTCATCTCGGAATATCTGGAAATCAGTACTGGGACCAAGGACGGCAGTTACGCAAAGGCAGATTTTCGAGTGAACAACAAAACAGCTAGAGAAGCCCAAATATATTTAATAAATTCTGTCCCTATAAGTGTCTAAGCCACAGCTGAATGTTGGTATTAGTAAGATCCTAGAGGGAACTTCAGGTTGTCTACTCATACAGTCTACTGAAGGTCTGAACATGTAGGTGACCACAAAAGAGATTTGTAAACCTATGCTTAAGAACAGATTTAAAGCTAAATTTTCCTATAACTTGCGCTGGCGTAGAGAAGCTGAAAAACAATCCATTAATGACATACTTTAAAAGCACAATCATTTCTTTTTCTAAACTTACAACAATGGAGGCTCGGAGAGGTGAGTTAATTGGCAGATAAAGAGTTGAATAAAATGTACCATCAGGCAACTCTCGGGTTCTACATTTAGGAGCTAGATGAGTAAACGGATCGCTTGGTAATCTAGCACAGTATCTGTGAAGAAAAAGAAATTCTGATGCTAAATCTACACCTGAGAAATTGAGGAAAAAATCTGTATTGATATTCACAGCCTCAAGTTTAATTTTTCATGTCCCTCTCCCCTCTACTGGATTGGTATTTGTATGTGAAGTTTGAGCTTCACCACTTCGAACTTTCAATAAGATGGAACAGTGTTGGTCCAACAGAATCTTCTGCAATGATGTTCTGTGTCTACACTGTCCAGTGGGGCAGCCACTGAGCACCTGAAATGTGGTGAGGCAGCTAGGAAACTAATTTTTAAATTTTATTTAATTTTAATTAAAATTAAAACTTGAATTTAAACAGATAACGTATGTCCAATGCGATTGTAGAATGCAGAAAATACTGTTCAGAATCCATTAAGAGAACATGCCACCAGTGTTTGTTCCTTAATATCGTACATGCACCCACAAACTCTCAGGGCCTGTGCAAGGGAGGCATCAGAAGAGGCTGGAAGGACAGCCCAGTATTGACACAACGGAAGGCGTCAGAACAAGAAGACCACCCCTGCTGCCCACCACACCCCCACAGCAGCAGCAGGAGAGTGTTAGAGGGCAGGAAGCTAGCTTCAGGGGCACTGAGACTGAGCGAGGAGGGCGCTGGGACAGGAAGGTAATCGGTAGAGGCAGAACGCACCCAAGGAAGGCACTGGCATGAGCGGATACCCTGTAAGGTCACGACCTGTGCAGTAAGGGCACCCAAACACAGTGGCAGCCCTGCAGAGTGGGAGACTGGCTACATTCAGGGAGACTGGACGTAAACGTAACGATTCTGAGGACAATGGAGTCCTATCTCTCACTACTGAAGAAGCCAGAAATAAAGATGGAAGAGAGGAAAGCTAGAATGAACCCTGTGGTGTGACAGTAAAAGGAGGAAACAACACAGAGACACAGAAATAAATACATGTCTACATGAATACGCACACACACACATAAATGTAGCTTCTAGTTCTGTCTAAGGAGTCCGGCAGCGGCAATACTCCAGGGACAATGAGCACACCCAGTGCTTAGCACCCAGATTTTGGTTTCTAAACACCAGGCATTTGCCACTAAAAGAAACCAGAACCTTTTGGAGAAATAGCCAATATCTAGGCAGAGGCAGGGAAAATAGAAGTTGAGGCTAGAAATCTTAGTATGCCATAAAATAGGGAAGTGATCAAAGAATAATGGTGACATAAAAAGACTGGCTTGAAGGGGCTCCCACTGGCCAAATCTGAGATAATTTTAACATCAAAATGAATAATAAATGACAGTAACCAGACTATAACCCATTGAATAAAACAGAACTCCATCAGTTCATATGAGATAAAAAAAAATAATAAAGGGAATAAGTAAGTGGAGAAAAGAGAAAGCTCTTTGTTCCAGTAGAATGCCAACAAATAGAAAGAATAATGGAATCAGAAGACCACCATTTTGGAGACACCACAGCAATAATCAATTCAGGCAAGAAATACCAATGGATACTTAAACCAATGGGTGACACTGGGAAGAGGAGTAAATTTTACACTGTCTCAAACTGTTTCCCCATGAAATATGCACTCGTTATAAATGGAGAAAAGGCAACTTTACAGCAGAGAAAGCTGGCAGACCTTTCGTAAGTGATCAGAGCCACCACCACAAGGAAGAGCACCAATCAACATCGAGTGCACCCAGAAGGACAGGATGAGAAGAACACAGCATCATTTCTGTGATGTGCAGGCCCCAATGCATAACCCGGGGCTAATTATCAGAAAATATCAGATAAAACCAAACTGTGAGACAGACTACAAAATGATTGGCCTATAATCTTCAAAAGTTGCAAGGTCATTCAGGTCAGAGAACGACAAGAATGATTCCAGGTTGAAGGAGACTAGAGAGATGAGAAAAACTCACACAACCCTTGATCCTGGCTTGGATCCTTTCACTACAAAGAAACATTCTCGTGAAAGCTGAATGGGTCTCTCTGGGTGAGGGGTAAATGGGAGTTCTCTGCAGTATTCCTGCAACATTTTAAAGTTTGAAATTGTTTCAAAATAAAAAGTTAAAAAAAAAAAATCTTATGTGAGTTGCTCCTCTACTTTGCCTCTGCACGGAAATTTATCCTGACACATCATCTAGGTATGTATCTGCTTTTCTTAGTTATTAGAAATGTTATTACCAATTCAGGACAAAGTAAATTAGGACATAATTAAAAATGCGAGTTAATTTATCATAATCTTATATCATAGCTAATGAAAAATTCAACATCCCTCAACATTCATGGCACAAAACAACAGATTTCAGAATAAAAAAAAAAATTAGTGAGCACTATAAAATTAAATAAAATCTAATCAAAATAAGCATGCCTTAAGTCAGCCTTGCCAACAAAAACTAAACATTTATTACTGCACAATACTGATTTTGCCTTCTGATCAAAAAGACGAATGAATGGAAAAAAGCAACTTCTCTTCTTTCTCTCATCAAAATAGTATAAGCCATAAACAGAAAGACTGGTGAATACTTGCAAAAGGTAAACACTACAATACTCACAGGTTTAAACTTAAATCTTGCAATACTCCTACGGTTTCCATGCAAGTGATTTCATAGCATACCTATTGATGTGTCCAATGGCCGTGTTGATTGTGACTCGTGGACCACCATCATCGGGCCTCAACACATATGGTGGGAACACATCGTCATCATCCACAACAGGTTCAATGTCAGTCTCACCAGTGTCAACTGACTTGGAACACTTGTTTCTCAAGATCTGAACATTGTAGGAACAGATTTTATGATGAGAGTATTTTCTTTGCATATGTCAGGAGTCTGCCCCTGTACCTACAGAAAAAGCTCTCCTGACACAAAACAGCTCTCCTAAACACACTTCAATATTCCAAGTCACCTGATGCACAAACTCCCTCCCAAAGCAGTGCCCCCAGCTCCAATCATGTGGAGACACTAGCTATACGCACACAGGTTTGCACGGTACCATACCCGCACACACACACACACGCACACACACACAGGGGCTATATCATCACCCTCCCATCGCTCCACAACTCTGTCACTCAACTATGACTACACTGTCCACATTAACACGACACTTTCCAGGGTTCTCCCCCCATAACACATATGACCATTTTCATTGCAAGCTTTCAAACACTTTGCAAAATACTGCAGCTCTATAATTACTTGACTTTCTTATAATGTACATACTGCACACCCCTGCTGAGACTATTTAGATAAAGCTGTTTTTATCTATTTCTCTGCACATAAAAAGTAACTTAGAGATAGCATATTGATTTTTGGATCTTACCTTTTCAATAGCTTTGTAGGTTTTAAGGTCTTCTTCAAAACTTTTTATTTTGTCTGTATCTGCTAACATTATATAATTAGAGATCGGTGCCCTTGCTCTTCCCTTAGATTGAACATAGGATCGATACTCTGTGGGCAAATCAAATCGAACCACCAAGTTGCATTTTGGTATATCAACACCTTCTTCCACAATACTTGTTGCAATGAGGAGATTGGTCTCATGTGCTCGAAATTTCCTAAGGACCTGAAAAAAGTCCACCACGAAAAGCAATTCTAAGAAATTTCCAAAGGAACAGCGGAGTAACCAATAAGTGATGACTGTCATTTTTTTTTTTAAGATTTATTTTTCAGAGAGAGAGCGAGCACAAGCAGGGAGAGCTACAGGCAGAGGGAGAAGCAGGCCCCCTGCTGAGCAGGGAGCCCGATGCGGGGCTCGATCCCAGGACCCTGGGATCATGACCTGAGGCAAAGGCAGATGCTTAACCGGCTGAGCCACACAGGCGTCCCACAACTGTCATTTCCGACACACACTCTGGGTACACTAAAGCTTTTGGTCCAGGCTAAAGATGACGACAACACCACACAAAACTCAAGATGCATGAACACATGGACAAAGAGACTCTGACTTAATGACAATTCTCAACTGAATAGGACTTGAAAAATCAAAGTGACTTTCTACCATACAGAAGTATGTACAAATCACAGAAAGCCTTCGGATTGAAGAGGCTGGCTTCTTCAATGGCCACAAAAGAATCTAACCAACAAAGTGACCGAATGAATCCACTTCTGGAATCCTGTTGATACTCTGACTCCCCGTGGTAGTGTCTTATGTCTGGGAGACTGTGCCAACAGCCCTCCAAAGACGTCAAAACTCACTAAAATCCCTAAAATGCTTGTAACTCAAAAATTATAAGTAAGGCATTACTTATTTTCTGGCATCCTGGGACATTTTCAACTTAAGGACTCAGAACTACTGATTAAAAAATAAAGTGAAAATTTTTTTCATATTAAATTTAAAATAACATCATTTCTCAATCCAGGATAAGTAAAGTAAGTTGGCTTTTAAACAGATCTATCACACCGGCTGGCTATTGGACTCCCCAAACTTGGAATATTATCAAAAAGCTATGACACAGAAAATGAACTTCAGTGTGAATTATTCTACCTTTAAGTTAAATAACAAACTTCAAATAAAAAGTTTTTGTTTGCCAGCCAGAACACTATATTAGGTTTCACATATTTACAATGCTGTCTCCTATATTAAAATCTTAAAATGCATGAAAAAAATTAAGCCAGAACCTTTAACGTATTCAACCAAGGCAGGACTTTAAATGGAAAACAAAACACTTTCTAGGAAAAAAATTCATTTTGTTGCTCAGTCACATGGAGTCAACAGGAGTTATGGTTACACATGCTTTGGTTTTCTATGAAATGCCATCAGTCCAATAAAGGAAAATGAAATGGTTGATGGCAATTAAGTGAAAATTGATTTACCAGACAGCTATTCTAATTCTGAACATATGAATCACTATACAGCTACTTCACAGGAGACAGCGAGTCTATCTATGAGCAAATATTCTATAAACACCAAGCAACTATGAAGAAAGGGAGTTCCTATGAGCAGAGTTTATATATATTCTGAAAACTGTTATTGTACAATTATTTCAACTTGTTACCTCTTCCTGTTTTCTGAATTCTGCTTCCATCTGTTTGTTACGAGGCTGATTCTTTCCAATGCCATGTCCAGTTATAAAATTGCTGCTGATGTAAGCCAGCTCTGGATCTTGTTTGCCAGCTTCCTTTATCAATCTAAGAAAATTATATACATTTGGAAGTTAAGCATTGCTGAGGGAAAAAAATTTAAACTTTTGTTTGTAAGGTCTCCCTGACAATGGAAATACACGTGTGTTTTGCCAACATACCTAACAAAATGGTCTCGGTGATTTTTTTTCAACCAGCTTCAACAGAAATCACTGCCACTCTTCCCTGTGTAGATCTGTGGACCAAACCCTTACAATACCAGATACAGGGCTGATTTATACTGACGAACAAAATGGTCACGGTACTTCAAACTTTCTAATTTGGTCGTGATGATTTATAGAAACGTGGCCTGGTAGGGGACAGAACTAGGCAGAGAGAAACATGGAATCCTCATATACCTTGGCTTCAGGCCAGGACCTATAATGAAAAAGCCACACACCTCTGAAAGCTCAATGCACTTCTCCACACGCACACACAACTTGTGGCGGCCATCACCGCCCTTGTCTCCATGGCCAAGTTTATACAGAGTGCCAACACCCGGGGCCAAAGGGCGATTCTACAGTAAGGGAAACCTCATTCTCCTGCTACATGGACAAAGAGCCCCCGCTGTGTGTGGAAACGAGCATGGTTATTTCTTTTAGTCTTACCCTGATACCCTTTTTATCACTGGAAGCGGAGCTCCAGGGCAAGAAATGCCTATCTACTGGGGAGTGCCTCCATTCCCAACACTTTCCTGCCCCCAGGCCGCCGACCACCACTCTCGCTCTGTACCACAGGGCAGTGCCAGAGTCCCCATCCCATCCTGTCATGAAAGAGGGAGGCTTCCCGGCTCGTCCCTCTTCCTGCCTGTTCCTCTGTATTAATCCAGAATGCGAGTAACCTAAAGCTGGCCTTCTAGCTAAGAAACGGCAAAGAGCTACAGGATGGGATCACATTACACGGGGACAGAAGGTTAACAGTTAGTGCTGCCATTACAGCTATTTTGGAAATATCCACATTCAAAAACTCAGCACACAGGATAAATGGTTCCACACCTGACATAAGTGATTCCAGATGGTTCTTCTGAAGTCATACACACAGTATAAATTCCTAATAGAAAATTGCATTTTTAAGTCAAACCACTCTTTTTGTCTTGTTTTTTTTAAATACATGAAACGGACTAATATCAAAGAGCTGGAAGAAACCTTGAGTGGCCATCTAGAATATCTTCCTGCCTCCAAATCAGCCAAACACTTGCATGTCTAGGTTAGTTTAAGAGTCTGTTCTAAATTCAAATACTTAAAATGTTCAGAATCAGGAACTTCCTTAATATGTTCCAAGCTCTGTTTAGTTATTATAATAAACTTATGATGTCAGTAGCAGAAAGCAATGTTACCTGCAAACAAATCGCATGCCCCAAAGTCTAAATTATGAAATCAATTATCTTAGAAATATGTACTTAACAAATGTTAGTTTATGTAAATAAGCATCAATGTGAATGTAACAGAGGCTTAAAAAAATGCGTTTCATGGCAGGCATTAGGCAAATTAATTAATTTAATTAGGCAAAGAATGTATTTTACTTTGCCAAAATGATCAGTCTAGCAGATTTCAATTAACTAAGAAGCAGAAGCACTAAGAGTAAATGCATTTCTCCTTAATGAAACTCGCATCAATACTGCAGAGAACAGAAGAGACAATATGTACATTAACAAACCAAATCTCTTGTAAGCAGTAATTAAATGCTATATACCCATGCTGATGATGTTCAGAGAGGAAAATGTCTCTTTCCGATAAATTAAGGGATGTCTGACCACATTCCTCAGACAAAACTATAGGCTTCCAGAGAAACAACAAAGTCTACAGTGGTCAGGGAGCTTACAAGTGAGTAACACAAACTGCTTATAGATTTCACGGTGCCATGAACTGATAAGACAAAGTCTTACTTGTTTCTTTTGATTTTTACACTGAGTTTATATGGGCGGCTCCACAAGCAAGCGATTCAACAAACCCAGCTGATCTCTTGTGCACAGGGCTTCTGAAACTATCAGCAGCTAAGAACCAGTTATTTTTTTTTCTAATTTCAAATCCATCAGAGACCAGCATTTTTGTAAAATTCCGTGAAAATTGACGAAGAAAATGAAACTTAAAAGCATTCAAATTCAAGAGCCAACTGTATTATATTCAGGAGACATAACTTGCTGTCAAAACTAAGAGCTTCTATATGTTCACCCTCCATCTCTGAACCTAACTCGCTCAGCTGGTGACAGCGTACAGATCACATGGTGTGTGTACAACACGCTGCCCCCCGCCCCAATTACACGGGAAACAGCATGGCCAGAAATGGCAAATATGGATGCTGAACTGGTAGATGTATCCTAGGGAACTGGGATTTGACTACAAGCGCTAATTTATGCAGACAACCGTAAAGGGAAAAAAATTCAAAGAAACAAACACATCATTTGAAATGTCTGCCAAGTACTAAAGCACGTTATCAACAACAGCTTTTAATAGTATCCTTACTCCTTATATTTCCTTATCAATGTGAGAAAATCCAATGTAATTCCTCTGGGATCTTACCAAAAAAACTATGACTGATAGGTCCAGTACACGGATCCTATATGCCCCAAATGTGTGCATAAAGCCCGTAAGAAAATAGCACCTACTGTATCAGGTGATAAAACAGCCATTTTTATATATGTTGTAAAGAGACAGAGAGACTATTACTATTTTACAAATGAAGATCCTGAGAGAGAAAAATTTCTCTTTATTTAAAGCTTTAAAAGTTAAAAAAAACTTTCACAAAATATACATCTAGAAAAGTGGGTAGAAATGAAAGGAACCAGGGCTCTGTAGAGAAATGGCTGATTCTACAGCTGGAGTAGCAAAAATACAAGAGCCTGGAGCATCTTGTAGGGCTAGAAAGTCAGGAAGTGCTAAAAAAAAAAAAAAAAAAAAATCCAGGATGAGGGCCTGTCCAAGGGACACAGGCACTAAACTCAAAGAGCACCCCCGCCCTCCCCGTGGCCCAGAGTGGAACATTTTGAACAACAAAATAAACCACCTACTATCAGATTATAACCCAAAGTGCAACATAAACAAACATGAGCCCACAGTGACAAAAGAACGTAAGTCAATAAATATTAATAAATAGGATCAAAGAGGTAAGTTGTCCTTACAGAAGAATTCCAATAATAAACATAAATACGCTCCTCTCCAGGAATGGAGTTCAAGCCCTCCTTTCCAGGATGAGCTCAACTTGGTGACCTGCTTCCAGAGAAGAAAGTGAGGAATAAAACAATTAACAACAGTCAGAGTGGAGAAGCCTGGCAACACTATCATAACCACGTGATGAAGTTTCCCATCACCAGTGATGGCTCATGTCCATACGGTGAGTCTCCCTGATACAATGTGATGAGAAGGGCACTTCATCTCTGCAGTGTTCTTACAAATCCTAAAACCCTATTTTAATCCTGAGAAAAACATCAGACAAATTCAAATTGAGAGCCATTCTACAAAATACTTGACCAGTACTCCCCAAGACTGTCAAGGTCATCAAAACCAAGGAAAAACAAAATACAAAAGACCAGAGGAGAGTAGGGACATGCAACAACCAGATGCAATATGGTACCCTGGATTAAGAAGACAACATTAATGGGGAAACTGGTGAATGAAAATAAAGTCTGAAGTTTGGTTAACAGTAACGCACTAAAGCTGGTCTCCAGGTTGTGACAAAGGTACACAGTAACGTGTGATGTTAACAACAGGTGGGGGAAACCCAGTGAGGGGGACAGGGGAGCTCTGTACGCTCTTTGCAACTTTTCTGTAAACAAAGTTAGGAGGGAAATAGAGGGGGAGGGGTAGACGGAGGCCGTGAACCCAGGCTTGTCGCATGCCAGTGTCACACAAGACTAGTCAATCACACAGTGAAAAGAGCACCAGACGTGGGAGACCGGAAGCCCATTTTTGCCTCTTGGTATCTGTGTGATTTGGGGAGGGTCACAAACTGAGTCTTGGCTTCCTCATCTGAAATATAGTAAAAACATCTACCTTCCTCCCTCATGGAGTGTTGTAAAACTTAAAAACACATCTAAAAGTAAGTTATAAACCATAAAGCCCTATATACATAAGGCAAAAAGGAAAACTATAAACATAAGACTGTACACGTAGCTACATCGTCTACGAAGTAGCTATGATTTATTTTTTTAATTAGGAGAGGACAAAACTGCCCATGTATCACAATAACAGACTCCCATGAAACTGTTCACTGAGGGTTTTTCCTCCTATTCAATTGATGGAAGGAACGAATCTAGATTTCAGGAAGTTTTTCTAAGCTTATTAAAAAGCTTACTGGAACAAGACCTCTATTGTATATTTAATTAGCTGCCCATAAAGTCAACCCTCAAACCGCTCTTGATTCATCATCCAACACTAAATTCCAGCCCCATTTTATGAAAGTTGATCACAATTAATCTGATCCTCAAAGTCAATAGGAAGTAACTGATTGATTTTTGATAAACCTTTTCAGGCTAATATTCCTGCCATGAAAACTGGCACATCTCTACACTTAAGAATGCATGTAGAGAAGAGAGAAAAGAAGAAAATATGCCACTTCTTCTTTCTAAGCGCCATAAAATGTATTTAATTCTTAAACCATCCTGTACGGGGGGCAGGGAGCATGTCTATAACAAGGCTTGGAACTGTACTGATATTAAACTTCTCTGACCCCTGAAATGCCTTTTCCCCCATTCTAAGAAATAATCCTGATGGTCAGGCTCTCCCTGGTCTGTCTCCTAGCCGTCTTCCACATGGATTTTTAGCGTTCTCTGACACCCAGGAGCATTATGACTGCAGAAGGAACTGGAAACTAGGAGGCAGGATATCAGGATTCTAGAATTGTCTCTGCCACTGCCTGGCAATTTAACTCAGAGCAAATCACTTTTCCTCCTGAGGCCCTTTCCCTTTTTTTTTTTTTTATAAAAATAAGTGGACTGGATTAGATAGTCAATGAGTCCCTTTCCAACCTTAAACTTCTGATTCCAATGTAATTCACTACCTAAAGTTATTTTGCTTTGTATTCATCATAGAGATCAGGCCCAATGACTATGAAAATTACCAGACTAAAAACTGCCAGATGACTACCCCAGAGTCCAATTTCTCATTACTCCAGTCAGTTTTCAAAGCCCCAAACAGTCAGAAGCAGTTTAGGAAAAGAAAAAAAAAAAAATCCCAAATTACCACAGGAACCAAAGCTGAATTTCTCCTCAGAGATCACTACTTGCACAACTGGCTCTCAGAGATCAACTCTGGCCAATTAATGGGTCTCCTAGAGAAACAGATCATTGTCTGAAGCACAAACTAAGGACCCTTTCTGGCCCCAACATACTACAGCGTCTATACACACACGCAAAGAACCATACACTCCACGACCATTTGACACAAATCTGCAGGACAGCTCCTTGGCAGGGTCTATGTTCAGGAAAAATCAACTTCCACTAAAGAAGCAGGTGGTCGTGGAAATCCACAGCCTAACTTTGGATGATGCACTGTCATCTTTTGCCAATATCCTCTGATTTCTTCTCTAACATTCTTATTTTCTTCTGATTCCGAAAATTTTAATATATAGCATATGAACCAATCCAATTGTTCTGAACTTTTTCCATTTTGAACTTGCAGACATGAATCAATATTGGTTAAGATAAAAAAGTTAACACCACCACCAACAAAAAGACAGCCACAATAATTCCTAGATAATATTTATCCTAAGATGACCTGAAGGAGAAAGCTTGGTGTGAAATGCTCAACACAATGCCTAACACATAGTCACAGATGAACCGTATCTGAATTGACTCTAATAACTAAATGCAAAACAAAAAATGTTTTTTACCTTAATGTAACTTCATCTTTCTACACTTACTCTCTATTTTAAAGATTTTTTTTATTTATTCGAGACACAGAGAGAGAGAGAGAGAGAGAGAGAACACGAGCAGGGGGAGAAGCAGAGGGAGGGGGAGAAGCAGGCCCCCCCGCCGAGCAGGGAGCCCGACGCGGGGCTCGATCCCAGGACCCTGGGATCATGACCTGAGCCGAAGGCAGACGCGTAACCATCTGAGCCACCCAGGCACCCCCTTACTCTCTATTTTAAATGGATTAGAACAGATTTGCATCCTCCAAGAAAAAAAAATCCCAGGTCCTGTCAAATCTAGCCTTTCAGGAAAGCTACAGTCATACAAACGTCCTCCCTGAAGATTCCAGCACAACATTACACGTGAGGTACGATGGTGCCAAACAGAGAACACTCACCTAAGCCTTCTGCCAGGTTCCAAGCTATTACTACAGCACAGCGCTTCACAAAACCAAAACTGCCCCCTCCACTATGGGAAAGGATGCTGGTTAATCTTAAGCGATTTACCTGTTTAAGACAACGGCCGTGTATCTTCTTTCCACAAAAATGATTCCACATAAAATATTGGTAAATGGAGAAGGGAAATTTGTCTCCGGCTTTTCTTTGTCTTCAATTTCTTCATCCTCATCATCATCCTCAGAATCACTCCAAGACACATAATTATCCTGATTCCTATTATTATACCACTCAACACTTTCAAACTGCTGCCGCTCATACGGCTTGTATTTGCGTAAAATTTCAAGCAGTTTTATTACTTTAGGAGTTACAAATTTCAGGTCAAGTGAGGCAGGAGAGAAGTGCTCTTCACATAGTGCATGTATTTTCCTCAGGAAGGTGTCTGTAAACAATAGAAATTTCCTGTGCAGCTCCTCTTGCTCATGTTTGATGTATTTCTGCAGTTCTCTTACCATCATTCCAGCTACCTTATCTGCACACCAGGGGCCCAGAACCACCAACACCGCACGGCAGTCTGACAGGATCTACAAAAAAATGCGAAGAGCCAAATGCTCAACAGTCATCATGTAGCATTTTCATATGAGGCTTAACTAGGATTTAAGTTGTCTTCAATCTGCCCCTTCAAAAGAAGTTTTCCCTGCTAATATAAACACTGAGGTCAATTCCTCAAGCTTGGGGGGCGGGGGGAAGAATGGCCAGTGGTCTTTTCAATCTCTACTTTTTCATATATGCCCAGAACCATCCTTTTGTTTTCCCCAGAAAAAATAATAGGAAATAAAAGACGCAACTGTATAAGGTTAATAAGATTTAATTTCAAGTCTGTCATTAGTTACAAGTAGAACTGAGTCATTTACTTCCAGGTAAATATGCAAGGAATTATGCAGCAGAGTAATTTTATTTTAGGTATCTAAGAAGAGCAAGTCAACCTTCCCTGCACCTTACACCCAGAGCGCCACATCTTACAACTCCAGCTCCGAGCAGAATGTAAACCCACAACGAGGCTGTAACCGAGGAACGGTCAGCTCCGCAGGCAGGTGAAAGACAAACTGGGTGGAACAGAGACTTAATAAGAAATCAAGGATTGGAAAGAGTCTGGGCATTGCTGCTCCAGAGCAAATCAGCAGGAGAGAAACTGAGACTCAGATTCAACACTGTTGTTCACAAATGGCTGCAAAGTCCTAGGACGATGGGTCTCAAATTTTAATGCATCGGGATAACTGGAGTACTTGTCAAATCTCAGAAAGCTGGACCCCTCCAACAGGCAGGGCTTTAGCAGGTGAAGGATAGGACCCCTAATCTGCTTTTCCACCAAGTTCTAAGGGGAACGCGGACACTGCTGAACTGGAGTGCACACTTTGAGGACCACTGATCTAAGGGATCTCCTCCCAAAGCTGTGCCACTCAGGAACGACGGGCTCAGCTCCAGTTACACACAGGGTATTCGCTCAGTCCGAGGGTTCCAGCAGGGACTAAATCACGACATGAACCCCAACCCATCTCCTTAAATCAGGGAGGTCTATATTTAATTATCTGTTGGGTAACCGTAAACTCAACCCAACAGGATCTGTCCAATGAAAAATGTCCGAAGAGATAAGAAGATGAGGCCTTAAACTAAAACACACAATAGCCTCATTAGAAACATGTTTTCATTTCGATATTAAAAATAAACAGAAGTCTTTTAATTATGCTTTCTCTACTTACTCGTACACGCTTACCTGTTTAGAAATTAAAGTAGAATCTCTTTCTTTCGAATGCACAGATACGTTACAGTCATTGATAAAGTGAAGTGCGTCCTCTAGCTCCACCAGCAGTCTGCCATAGAGGCCACTTCTGTCCGTGAATGGCCCACAGTCTACCACAATCTCACACGGTTGAGAAGTGTATCTTTAATGGGGGAAACACAAGTTGTCACTGCCACCAGAAACTCACTTCAGCACGCCGATCCATTATGATGTGTCTAATGGGATCACAGGCAGGCTCGCAGTGGTCTTCCGAACGGGGTATTCACTTTTATCTGTGCCTATGCTCGCTTGGAAGGCTCAAGGAACGACTGCCTAAGGCTGACATTCAGAGAATTTTGTGAATCTTGTCATTACCTTATTATCTCAGGATTTTAGGTTTAGACTTTCAACTTTTGCCTCCTTGGGCATCAAGATACTCAAACAACTCAGTAATGATCACTTCTCAGAAGCAGAACAGGGATGGAGGGGCAGATCCTACATGGAAAGTGTTATCGTTAAATCTATCCACTTCCATACTATTTGAAATTTTTCCCATTTGCAAATGTCAGTTTTATTTTAATGTGTTTTTAACGTATCCTTGTAAGGAAAGCTCACCTAACTTTCAACCACTTATGGTATCATCTTTGGATCTCTTACGCCTTTCATAAACTATGACAACTGGAATAGCACATAGTATTCTACAAGCACTAACAATGATTAAGGAAAAGAAATATACTAAAGACATGGGGCGCCTGGGTGGCTCAGTCGTTAAGCGTCTGCCTTCGGCTCAGGTCATGATCCCAGGGTCCTGGGATCGAGCCCCGCATCGGGCTCCCTGCTCAGTGAGAAGCCTGCTTCTCCCTCTCTGCTCCCCCTGTTTGTGTTCCCTCTCTCGCTGTGTCTCTCTCTGTTAAATAAATAAAATCTTTAAAAAAAAAAAAAAGAAATATACTAAAGACATATTTAAATACTACAGTTCTCCTTATACTCAATCAGAATTTATACTTAAACAGAGTCAAACTTAGAGAACTAGGAAGTACCAGATTCAAGAGATCACTTATCAGTTTTACTTAAATGCTCTAATACCTCTACTTCTGAAAACTTCAAGTGTACAAGCCCACCAATCTAATTTGGGGCAGATAAAAGCAGAAGTACAGCCTTTTACTTCCATCTCAGATCGTTTGGGCTCAAGGGAGTCAAAAACAACATGTCCAAAAGGCCCTGAGATTTGTACTTCATGTGGCATTTGAATCCTTAAGTTCCATGAATCTGAAACATTACGTTTTCATCTCATTCTACAGGGAGAACTTTCCCCAAGTTCCTATTAAGTGGCAGGCACACGGCCATTTTTCATGTGACTGAGCATCAAAGAATCCCTTGAAACTACCGTCAACGCCATTTTCCAGGATCTGGGAGAGTACATGACTCACCTGAAGTTACACAGCTTCCAATCAGCGGAGCCAGTACTTCAAAACCCATCTGATTTAACTCCACACCCTGATAAATCAGCTTCTCTAGTTATTATAACTGTTCCAAGAACCAGCACTTGATAATCTTTAGCCCTGCTAAAGACTGTATCTCATAAGGACGTAAGGATACTTTAATATGAATTGAATTATATTTAAAAACCTATTTATTTAGGCTCCTTTCCACCAACTCAAATCAGAAAGTGCGTACGTGTGCACGTTCTACTGAAACAAAATAGCCACCTTCTCAAAAAGAGACAAACCTAGAAAGCATACACGGTTTTCTCAGACACTAACACCCATTTTCAAAACTACGGGCTGTTTCCAATCATTTTAAAACATACTATAAAATATTGAATTCTGTCAATAAGTGAATGCTCTTTCAAACTATCCCACAGGACACTTAGCTTGGAACAACCAAGCACACATGGACAGAAAAGAACACAAATTTCCTGTCCGAGTTCCAGGTCCTCGCCAATGTCTGCAAACAGGGGGGGCCGAGCTTCTGCAATCTTCTCTCGGAATGAAGAAACCCCTCCATCTGCTGCTCTGTGTGGAAATAAGGTTAGATAGATCCTCGCCCTCGCGGGCAACTGTCCTGACAGAATTCTCCAACTTGCTTTGTTCCTTGCGGCATCCATCTGTTCACTTGAGCAGGCGCCGGCCGGGAGAGCCTACGGGAGGGAGGGAAGGCCGCCAAGCCCCCAGCGCCTACCTGTCCAAGACCACCAGGTCAGTTGCAGTTTCAGCATTACTCTTCAGAATTTTCTCCAGTTTCTGGATCTTTTCTTCCAATTCCTCAGGATCACATTTCCCATTTAAAATGGAAGCAGTGAGTCCCAAAATGCGAGGACACGATGGACAATTTTCACAGAGCTAACACAATGAAAGACACGGACAGTAAGGAATTTGTTCTGCACAGCCAGCACAAGAGAGACGTTAACAGGTTGAGAAGACGGACGAATGCTACAAACACGACTCACGGAATTACTGTAGCTTGTTAAAAGGCCTGTTTATCAAAAAGGCACATTTAAATATGCTATGAGAGATTATATAATTAATTTATCAGATTATATACTTCGTTTATCTGTATCATGTTTAAAATTTTATTCCAGATTTAGATTTACTACAAGTTATTTACGATAGTTCATTATAATAGATTTAAGTGAAAATTAATTTAATATTCCGTTATCCATACACAGAACAAAGTTCCCAAAACTGGTAACTAATATTACTGCCTTTGATATGTAAAAACACTGCTTATTCTCAGTAATCTGACTTAAATTAAGACTGATAAAATCTAAAAATTTACCTTCATAATTTCTCGGTAGGGGTGGTCTAGGATTGCAAGATGACACTCATCAAAGACCAAAAGGTTAATGTCTGACAGTGATAAGTAACCATTTTTCAAAACATTCAAGGCGACATAGCAAGTCATAACGAGAACCTAAAAGAAAACTAGCATCAGTATACAAATGTGCCTTTCACCTGCCTGGATACACTTATACTAAATCAGATAATGGAAACATTATGTTGTGGGTGAGAATTAAGAAATTCATTAGTCAAAATTAAAACAAAAATTTTAAATGTATGGAAGCTTATACTTTGGAACCAAGAAGCAGAATTAGGAAAATATGGAAAGAGATTATGAGAAAAAAAATCCTTGATAATAGAGACCATGTTTTTATGATAAATCTACTAAATCTACTTCAGGTTTTCAGGTTCCTACAGCCATATTTTGACTGATGAGACCTATCAGTCTAATTAACTCCCAAAACAATTCACACCATGTTTTCCTCTTTTTTCCCATTAAACTGACAAGGTTTTCTGGAAGAAAGCAAAGACTCAACATTCTTTTTTATGGTGTCATCACTCATCAGTGTGTGGACACTGAAGTGTTTTATTGATGAAGACTCAATCCCACAGACAATCCCTCAATCCCACGAGACATACTCGTCACTGCGGACTGCTCCCGGTCGGTGAGGAAGCCCCTTTCAACCACTTGACCCACACACACCCAAGAGCCCCTCCACACATGCAGCTTCCACAGAAACGGGTCAGTTAGAGGAAGTCTCTCAAAGACCCAAAGATCTCAACCAAGAAATGTCTCCAGTTTCAAGACCTTCAACCCAAGCATAAATTTTCTGAAAAGCAGGCTATCTACAAGTTGGAAATAGGCCATCAGAAGTTGTGTTTTTCAAGCAAGTAAATCAGTCATATTCTCTTCTATGAAGTAAGACAGCAACATACATGACTCTTTATTTGGTTTTGGTGTGAGACCTCCAGTGAGAAAGAGGGTGTCAGAGCTCATTTCTAGGCTGACAAAGTACAGGGAAGTACAGGGAAGTAGAGTTTTCAAGGCTACAGGTGATCTCATGAATGAAGCCAAGGACTTGCAGGGATTTCAAAAGTGAAATTTCTCTACGAGTCTTACCTGGTGCTTAGTAAACTCTTGGTTCCATTTCTCTTTTGTCCAAGATGCATTTACTTCTAGGTCTGAGTATTCCCCAACCTTGAGATCTGAATGAGTTCTGACAGCTGACACTTGTTGAGCAACCTGGTTTGCTGATTACAAATATAATACTCCATGTAAATATGACAAATCTTATCTAGTTGGCTCTCGGACTACTAACGATTAAGACAGCTAAGGAAATCTTTATTATTATATATCATACCTAACCCCCAATTCCTTAGATAGCCCATTTAAAATCCTATTTCCAAAGTTATCCTCCAGAACGCATTTACTAGACTCAAGCCCCTACCCCCTGTCATTCCCTTCAGAGAACCTTATACCACCTTCCTTTTTTATGGCCGATTTTCCCCAACCTAAGAATATAACGGTATATTATATTCTTGCATAATATAAGGCTAGAATGGTAACTACTCCAGATCCACCCCTCCTGTTTTCTTCAGTAAAATCAGATCGTTTCACCAAGAAGTAAGACAGTTTCATATGTATTTAAAGTACATAAGAACATCACATGCTGAAACAAACTAAAAAAAAAAAGGAGAGCAGTGGCAGGGTTATATTAGTGCCCTAGCAGCTTCGGTCCACATTTTATATTCTTAATATATAATCCCAAACACATAAAAACCAGTATCATAAACTCTTACTGAATATCTAACTTTTAAGAAGCATCTAACTTCCCTTCAATAACTGGCATAGCAAAATCGTAAGTCAAAAAGTTACTGATCTCATAATCAAGCACCTTTTGACATACTTTACAAAGCTAAAACATCAAAAACAAATATAACGGTCATGGCTTAGATGAGATGATGTTCCAAGAAGTCACTCAAGCAAAAAATGCAGAATCAGAATTAAATGCAATTACATTTAAGGAAAAAGCTGAAGTTTAACCCCTGTGGAATAAAACGGCTAACACTTAAAAGAGGCATACTATCAAGTTAAGAGAGAAGTCAAAATGATGTTTCTGCTACCAGAATTTCAACAAATACATTATTTCTCAAACTCTCTACACTTTCAACAATCTAACTTAATGCCCACAGAGAAAATGTGCTTCACCATAAAATCCCATCCAATTTCCTCCACGCAATTTCGTATGGTAATTTTTTTATTACCAGAGTTGACCAAGAACACCGTCCTTTTTCCATTTCTGCTGAAGTCTCCCCTGATCTGGTAGGACAGCTCTTTCGTGAGTAGTACTGCAATAAACGTCTTCCCTGAGCCAGTGTTTAAACAGACTATGGTATTTTGATCCAGAGCGGCTTCAAGCAGTTCAACCTAGAAACACAGCGGGGGGAAAAGATTATACACCTCTTACCTAAGCACAAAGTTGGGGAAAGTGGATTTTGTTTTAATTCAGGAAACTTCACTGTTTTCTACAATCTCCCTCTGATAAATCTGCCAAAAAACGGACTTCCTATATCTGTACGTTCATCACAGGCATTAAAATGCCCGTTATCGTACAGCTGTGTTGTGTAAAGATGCATGGAATGATAGTTATAATTTCTTTAAGAATTATTTTGGCAGGGGACAGAAAACTTCTCAAGAAGAATCTGAATGACCGAGTTTACAGGCCAGTTCATGGTGGTTCAAACCAATCTCAATTCCTACCCAGCTCATGAGGACAGACATACCCAAGTGGGTATTAAGGAGCAGTGAGGTTTTCAGAGGGAAAAAAAAAAAAAATGAACTTCACAAATAAAACTATCAAATCAATTACCCGGCAGATGTTAGAAAAGAAAAGGACCATTAAGAACAAAAGTATTTGGAATGAGAAAATTAATCAGAAGAGGAGAGCCTGAAAAGGTAAATGGGTTTTCTATAAGTCGTGTCAACTATATGCTAATTTATTCCATTTTAGTGAAAATGCCCCAGTATTAGTGTTCTCATTAGTACCTGATATTTTCGTGGCGTATAAATGTTATCATGAATTGCTTCTTGCTGCCATGGCAGTCCAAAGAAAGGACCCATTGGTGAGGAGGCAGGGGTCATGAGCTGCAGGCCTGCCATGCTGAGGGGCTGCAAAGCAGGGCTTTTCATTCATCCAGTGCTTCTTTCATTGCATTTTGCTCTAGCACAGCTTACTACAAAAGGGAAAAAGAATACCATTACACCACCATGCAGGGTTAAGAACAAAAGAAAGCACAGAAACAAGAGAAACATAAGAATATCATTCCTATGGACCCTTTCAAACTTTTCCTATAATTGTTTTAGCTTTTTCTTGATCTAAGAGGATCATTTTAAAAAGTCAAGTGTTCTACACTCTCCAACCCAGCAATTCTACACCTAGAAACTTATCTAAACGAACTAGGCGACTACACAAAGATATAAGTACACGAACACGTATTGCTGCATTATAACTGGAAAGCAAGAAAACGCTTTCAAATGTATTAATAAAAACATGAGCTATGTAACTGATGAGTTATACAATGGAATACCCTGAACCCTTGAAGAAAACCCGTATCTATATTTAGTGATACAGAACTATGCCTTTTCTGATATACCTTTAAAAGAAAATATGAACATGATGCCTTTTTTAACATACACGTATATACGAAACATGTCGATATGTGCATAAATATATTTCAAACATTCTTTGTCAATTCTTTGATGCCATTATTGATAAACTTATGAGATAATGGACGGAAGGCGTTTAGCAATGTGCGTGCACATAAGAAAGATTCAAATGCCTGCCAACATTTTGTCATTTTATCCATAGCCCATAAACACACAAGGTCTTTTTCTCAGTTGACCAACTATTTAAATATGTATCTTTAAAAAAATTACACACATCCTAGATAAATTCAGACAGTGCACCATTCTGTGAGTTTTTCATGGTACGTAAGCACTCTTCTGTGTTTCATGTATGCTTTCCCAAAGATAAATTTGATTCTATGAAATGACAGACTAAACCTGAGTCTTTTTAAAACTCCTAACCTGCAGATAGAGGGTTAGAGTCTCAAACCTCACCATGAAAGTCCATCAGCTTTCTGACTGCCAGCAGAATTGACTTGCCCCGCAAGAAGGTTTTCACCCTCGTACTGCTTCAGTGTTCACTGTTAACACTCTATGAAACTGGAAAGAAAGAAGCCCGCTCTTTGTTCCTTGACAAGTGAATCTCCCAACACGTGAAATGTACAACCATGATACAGCACAGTGATTCAAACTGTCCCACCTAATCCAACAAGGAGTCTCAAGTGTAGTCTCTTTGAGGCGCAGGCACGATACCAAGTCCTGATTTCAGAGATGAGCTCAGCTGACAACAACTCAACATCCAGCTACCAGCAGTGTGATCTCAAGTAAGCAGTAGGGGGCACGGGGCTGCAGGGGCCCAGGACCTCAGCAGGGCAGGTGCCACCGGACCAGACAGCACAACCATTCTCATGATCCTTCTCAGAGGAAGACGACAAGCCACAAATTCCAGAGTCCACTCTGACAGCTGCCAACTCTGTTCTTCATGAGACACAAGTGCTCTTTCTCTACTCAACCAAAGCCCCAACAGCCATCTTTTGACCCCACACTTGGCGTTCACTTTGCCCAACTCCTAGGCCCACTGGTCGCACACGCTCGGGTTCATGACTCAAGCATTTTACTCTATAGGGCTGCCCAGAACCCACAGTTAAACCCACTTTACCTTCCGGAAACGCGGCAGGTCATTCTGGAAGCCCATGGTTGACACTGCAGGCACTTCCCACCTGACTACCGTCCTTGCGATACCTCTCGACATCTTCGTTACTACAGGCTGCCTACAGGAATTATTTATGCCCAAGCCTGACCCACTCACTTTTCATCCAAGCCAAATACTATTCCAAGACCAATCCAAAACATGGCGCGAAAGGTGTCAGGAAGTAAGCCTAAATCCTGGTAGCTGAAGAGAATAAAGCAGGAAGAAGGCAGCAATGTAAATCCCCAAATACCTCTTCCTCCACCTCCAAACACCATGTACAGCAGGAACCCGCAAGCACCCCTCTCCTCCTGCCACTGTCACCTCTGTCCACCACTTCTTCTCATAGGGATAACAGTGGGAATAATAATAATTAATTACTCCAGAGAGACAGTCTAAAAAAGACTACTTAAAAAATAGTCTATTTTTTAAAAGGGAATCTATAGTCTTCAAAACTGCATAAAATACAAAGAAAAACTACAGGTATGTTCCAGATTAAAGAAGACTACAAAGAGACACAACAGCTAAATGCAGTGAGTGATCTCAGACTGGGTCCTGGACTGCAGGACAACACCAGAAATGGCCTCACAGAGCCCCTGATAAAACTGTTCAAGTCACTGAAGCTGATAACTGCACTATGGCTGTTTAACAAAGTATCTTTATTCCTAAGAAATATACCCCAAAGCCTCTAGGGGTAAAGCACCATGAGTGTACGCAATTTATTCTCAAATGGGTCAGAAAAAGAAACCACATACAGGTAGAGAAGTGTGCAACCGGTAAAGCAAACGGGGCAAAGCACGTATTCTTTGTCCTATGCTTACTCTTTTAACTTTCCCATACGTTTGAAATTATTTCCCAGTAAAGATTTTTAAAAAGTAAATAAACAAAAATGACTGGTTGGACTGGGATTTCCTTGCATGCGGGAGCTATAGGTCTCACACACTTGGGTCACCCGCTGTACCAAACCACACCCAGAACATGGCAAACAAGCAGGGCAGCTTTGTAGAATGAAAAGTGTCATAAAAACCTTCCAACGGGTTGGCTCAGTCCATTAAGCATCTGCCTTCGGCTCAGGTCATGATCTCAGGGTCCTGGGATCAAGCCCCACATCAGGCTCCCTGCTCAGCAGGGAGCCTGCTTCTCCCTCTCCCCCTGCTCGTGCTCTCTCTCTCAAATAAATAAAATCTTTAAAAAAAAAAAAAAAAGATTTCCAACAGCTTCTGTCTGCCTTTCCAATTTTATGTCATCCTGCACATGTGTGCACAGAGACACACAAGTACACACCTGATTCTTCACCAGCACACGTGCTCCCTAAGAGCAAGATGCAGGTCACATTTTCTGTAGCTCTTCAATTTCCTGCTACAGTGTACCGTATATACGTTTACGTAAATATCTGATAAACTCAACAAGAGATTCATGAGTGTCACACAACAACGTATAGAACAGAATCATCACAGTCCAAATGCTATTTCTCTATGTTTTGGAAATCCACACCCTCTCCGTTTCTACTCGAGGTGAGGGCAGGGGGTGGGGGGTGATGGGCAGGAGAGGACCTGCAAGGAAATGGAAGACAGCAGTTGAACCCTCTCAATGAACTTCTCCATAGGTCGTAACAGCTAAATTAATCCTCCTTCACTTCCTATACAGTGGCTGGCCCCAGAGTTAGGGAACACAAACCCAAGATGAAAAAATTCAAAAGGTAATCCAATAATGTGAAAACAGAAAAATCTACAATTATGCCAATTTTTATTTTCTTTGACATGTTTAAATAGATTTTTTTTTCTTAACTTGGTCGTAATGAAAAGTTCTGAATCCCCGGGTCAGTAGAAGTCCTGTAGTCTCACAGATGAGCTGACTATTGGTTAGCTGCTTTCCCAGAGCCAACAGACAACTCCCCGTGACTGTTTTTCAATCACAGATTTTAACTGTCTGGCCAGACAATTTACATTCATGAAATCAGTGAAGTTGTTTCATAACTTCCATATATTATTCACTCAGAAATAATGGAGGAAAACACACGAATAAACTCTCTTCCTCTTTCCAAATATGATAAATCACAGATTTACCCTTTTAATGTTTGAGATCTCTGTGTTGCTGTTGTCTGAACTGCATTTTGACATTGTGATAGCAGTTTATTGGGAAATCACAGCATGCTCAAGCTTCTGCTCTAAAAATAAATGCAAAAATAGCCAAATGTAAGATTCCTGTACTTAAATGGAATATAAACACATCTACAAGAAACCCCTATTGATATGAAGAGTTAAATACAAGGCTATTATTTTGTATTAAATTTTAAACGAAAGACATTTGGGTTATTTTAGAATACAAAGTCTTACTCTCTAAAACAACAAGAGAATGAGCTGCAACAATAGCATGCCTAATTCCTAGAGATCCGGGGAAAAGAAAAAGTTAGAGGCAAGTCCAAGAAAGATTTCAAAATGAATACAAGAAAATCTAAAGATAGTGGCTAGGATAATGGGGGTGGGGGGGAAAATAAAAGAAGACAAGTATGTGTTATTTCCTAAATTCACATACACAAAAGAAAGAAAGATCACCAGAAGAGGCACTTGGCTGAGAAATCCAAATCACCTCGATACATGTATGCAATTGGTCAGTAATTTCAATTTCTCAAAATGGAATGAAAAACCCCACAGTTAAATCCACACCATAAACTCTTTTACGGAATTCATTCACGAATAAAAGAATTCAGAACACAGTTCAACAATACTGTTATAAAGAAATATAAACTTAGTGTGGTTCTCCTCAGAGATTATAAATCAAAAACGAGGGAAGCGTAAAGTATTGAGATGGAAAGCTTAATTTCATCACCAGGTGTTGATCTGGTTGGACGTGACCCCGACTCTTGCTTGTGCTCATTACGCTCGACGGCAGTGCCTTCGCTACCAGCAGCCTGGGGAAAGCAACTGTCACACATGTCTCTGTCTTGTCTCGTTGGTGCGAGGACATGTGAGCACAGGTCACACTTTCCCATTTCAGAGACAAGTTTGGTTTGCTAGAAGGTTAACAAGGCAGAATGGGGAAACCTTAGCACTATTTTAGTATGTACATATTTACCTCAAAATGCTGATTCTAAGTTCTTTCAGTTTCCAAGTCTGTATTAATTCATACCCTAGGTAACCTAAAAGCAATCAGAGAGAGTATTTTAGAACATAAAACTCATTTTTAAAAACCAACTTTAAGAAAATTCCTATTTGACAAAATTTTCACATTTAACTTATCAGAATAAGATTCCCAATAACTTCTTTTTCTACTCAAAGTCAAGAAAATAGTACATGCCTCAAAGAGCTGCCTTTAAAATTAGTATTTATTATGTTCTAATACAACTGAAAATGTTTGAAAGTTGTTAGTACAATCCAATCAGATATAAGGGAGAATTCTTGAAAGTAAATTACATTTTCCCCCAGTAAAATCTGGCTTTAGAACTCCTTGAACACTACGTAAGTCAGTACCATGCTTCACGTGAGCAGATGTTCCCTCTCCTGGTGTCAGTCCGTGTTTCTAAAGCTATCTCATACTTTGATGCTTAATTCCATTCTATACTGTCACCTAGTCAGATGCAAACTCAAGACACCAACATGGCTGATGTGTCATGCCCTACACTGTTCAAATTCACATTCACGTCTTTTCTAGAAACACCGTAACTAAAATAAGGACACTGATAATCCTTTAAAGTTCAATGCAATTCCACTATTACAAAACTACTGCTGAGTTATCCAAATTATTTCCCTAGACTATTCTGTATAAAGATACGTCAGAGGGTTAACACGCCAAGTACAATGACAACTTGTTTTATGTTCATTAATACAGAACCAATAGGTCAAGTTTTCTCATTTTAATTGATGATTGTAACTTAAATTACAAACATGCAAACTCCTGTTTGATAAGCCCCTTTAAGATAACTGAAAAAGATGTGCCCCATCCCAGACACTCAGCCAATTTTTAGTACAAACCAATAAACTTCACCCACATTGGCATTTAAAGCCAGTACCTGGCTGTAGCCCTTCGGACAAAAGCTTGTAACAACAGACAGCTTAACCCCGCTCATCTGAAGTCTAAAAGCATCTAGAGCTTCTTGGTACACATTTCCAAAACGGGCAACAAAACTCCCAACTCAAGTCATTTTATTATAAAACGTCACAGATGCTGATATTATTAACTTCACAAGTATCACTGTCCAGATTTCCTTCCTACTCTCATGAAGCCCAAGCAGGACTACCATAAAGTCCCACGGTGAACAAGAGACAAAACACACACGCACACAACAGTAACACCGTGACATTAAAACAGTGTCAAATGTACTTCTGTGAGCTAACAGATAAAACTAAGAAATGTCTGAAAAGCCTTTAGATCCTAGTAACAAATACGCTATGGAGATCTAGGGCATTATTTTAACCAACCAAGCCTAAAACCACTAAAGGAGTCCTTGGCTATAGATGCAAACAGGTTTATACAATTATTGGCATAGAGGCAAATTAAAAATAAGAGGCTTAATTCTCCCAGTTGATAATAAAGGGAAAAGCCTCCTTCCCCCTCCCTTTTGTTCACAATTTCTCAATACTCTCCAGATGTAAGTGAATCTTTTTAAAAGCTAAATAGCCTCTAGCCAGTCTCACATCTCAGGAATGTCTCCCTAAGGACCTGAAAGCCATCCCTGAAACATAATCATCAAGAAAGACAATGCCCAAACTCCCAGTTTCCTATGAAGGGGCAGGCCTAATAATGTCACTTGACTCCAAACCGCAAAACCTACCTCCAGTCATGAAGATGTGAGGAAATGAGCAATTCTACCTTGAAAAACATGGATGTTAAGTGTCTAACCAATTAGCTATACAAAAGAGTAGGGTTTCTTTCTGTCTTTGGAGTCTCTTTAGTGGACAGCCTGTAATGCACATCACCACACTGGTTTAATGCTTACCGAGTAATAAAACTGTTTTCTTCCCTCTACCTTTGTGGATGGGTTTTCTGCGTGGGGAGGAGATTCTGTTTTTAATTACATTTCCTCAAGACTGGCTTAAAAAAAAAAAAAGGCATAAAATATATCCTCAAATAATATTCGTGCCAAATAACAAATTTCCATTTCTTGGAATTTGAATACTGGAGAAATCTTAAAATATGCTACCCAACTACACTGGGGAGACGAGCTTTTAAAAAAGAAGATGGAGCTAAGTGTGCAAACACTTAACTACATTAAAAAGGAATCTGCACACGGAAAGGATCCAAGTTGTTTAAAAACTACTCCCACCAGCCTTCCTTTTCTAAATTAAAGCTGGAGCAGGAGGAGTCTCAGCTGTTTTTGCCTTCAGAAGCCAAGGTGATGCCCTCACTCCTTAGTACTTTCTCACACACAATCACCCCTCAGAGGCCCGCCATGTAGGAAGGGCACAGAGGAAGGCCACCAGGGATCTGGAAAGCAAACTCTTTTCTTCTTTTTTTTTAAAGAATCTTTCATTTAAACATCATCTGAAAACCAGCAAGGACTCCAGTGTCAAGACCACGGCTTATCAGGCTACCTCTAAGGTGGTTTCCTTGCCCGCAAAATAACCCCTGGCTATTATAAGAATTCAGTAAGATCATGTATGTTAAGCTTGGAAGAAAAAAGTTCTCGCAACACAGGAAACGCTCAATATATGGTAGTATTTACAAAACCACCCTCCCATCTCTATCTAGAACCTTTGTTTTCAAGCAATTCGTAAGACTTTAAGAAACTTATTAAAGAAAATGTAAAATGCTCTATTAATCCTAAAATTTGGCACAGAAAATGCATTATCATATACATTTAAAGTATACAAGATTTTATACAGTATTTTTAACCAGATGAACCTGAAAACCACAAACTACGAACTACCTAGTCATCATGAATTTACAGTAGAATGAAAATCAAACATTTAAATCACAAAATACGGTATACAATGTGAAATAAAATTAAATAGCTTTGTGTCCACTAGTTCTCTTTTAAAAGCAAAAACCAAAAAATACTAAACGCTACTTCTGTTTGCCTCCACAAACATCACTGAAAACATTACTTCACTTAACTATTTCTTAGGCAATGAAATGGTACACGACGGGTAAGAAATCATCATCATCAAATGGATAAAGTCTGAAAATATAAAAATACCCAAAAAGAGAAAATAACCAAAATATCCATGGTATATAAAAGTATTAAGGATTTCAAGGATTTCTCAACTACCATTTGGTGAATATAGACTATGAAAAGACTAAGGTGGAACAAAAGATTGAAAGACCAAAGAGAAAAGAAAATAATTTCAAGAATTTAAACACTGGTATCTTCAGATAATGAAATACACAGCACAAGAGAAATATTTCCATTTTTACTTTTAATTGACAGGTAGGGGCTAAGGATAGGCTGCCCCAAGATGGGCCACTTTTGCATGGAGATTCTTTTGAGCTGAAGGCAATCGAGACCCTGTGGGCTCAAAAGAAACTTCTGCCCCTCCATTAAGCACATAAAAGAATCTAAATCAAGGGTCTTTCCCGGAATAAGGGTTATTAGCAGAGATCAATTTTATTTAAGTGACCTATCTGCATGGCAGGGCAAACATCTAATTACCAAACATCTGCTCTTCTCCTTATGGCCCTGTGAAGTGCTTTCCTTTCCTCTGCAGTCCCAGACCCCTCACCCTTCCCCTTAGTTCTGGATGACCTACAGACCTCTCACTATGCCTTCCTGTCTTTGGAATGTCCATGTCCGCGTGGATTCCCTGTACGTACACTATTACATTTGATTTTCTCCTGTTAATCTCTTTCAGCCAGTTTGAGTCTCAGCCCAGTTTGAAGGACCTTGAAGAGGACAGGAATTCTTGTTCCCCGACAGTTACATCTGTCATTATTAATTTAAAATCCTTGCATATTAATCTATCCTAAAATATTAATACACACACCAAAAAACCTCATACAGAAACGCTCCCTTTATCATTACCATTTATAAATAGCAAAAAGTGCTCCATGTCTAACACTGAATGAGGGAATGGTGTGGTAAACTGTGGTTCATTTTACATGATACGATTCAACTCAGCCATTAAAAATGATGACAGTTTATAATGAACAAAAATGCTCAAGGTACAGCATACAATGAAAAAAGAAGCAGAGCATTTTTATTTACAGGAAGACCATGATTAAGTCAAGTTAAAAACTAAACATAAGAAGAAAAGAAGGAATGGAGAGAGAGAAAATTCACCCCAAAATTGAGGATGGGATTGGATTATTGCCATGAGCCATTTCTTTTTCCTTAAAACTTTTCTGCATTCTAAAATTTCCTACTACTTGAAAAACTTACTACATTTAGAATTGGAAAACAAATTTTCATACTAAGGATGATTTGTAAGAAGACAATTAGAGAGAAATGATTCTGGGGGCACCTAGCTGGCCCAGTTGATGGAGCATGCCACTCCTGATCTCACGGTCGTGAGTTTGAGCCCCACGTTGGTGCGAGATTACTTAAATAAATAAATCTAGAGAGAAATGATTCTGTTTTAGGTTAAAAATAAGCCAACAAAGACAAAGAAAAGAAAAAATAGAAAAAAATTTTTTTAAACTTCTCCCTTAAGCCATTAAATGTGGTTAAAACTTACCCCAGTTTCTATGACTTAAACCACAAATGCACTAGCCTTCTTTTCTTGCACTATTCTATGACCCGAATAAATTTCTGGGTTTCTGTAAATCTGTAACAAACATATTATGTTTACATTTCAATGTCATTATGCCTAAAATTAGATTTATCCAAAACTGAAACTGAATACAGGTCAAACAGCATTTTAACAAGTATCATCCATCAAAATCTCCATATAAAAAGTATCTCTAGGCTGCCAGCCAATGGCCCACGTACTTCGAATACTTCTTAAAAAGACAACATTCCCACACACCAAAATGGCACCCAGAGCCATCCCTCCCCTTCATGTTGCCTCCTATGCATTTACCCTTCCATTTCGTTACAAAAGAGGCAAACACTTAATACACCACTAACTTTCAAAGTGAGTTTTAAGGTTAATGTTTGATTCCAAGCTTCTGTACTTTACTCAACAAAAACATTGTTCAACAAATGCTAGAATGTACTCAATTCATGACCACCTTCTAGCCTATCTTTTATATACCCCATAAGAACATCCATGAAGGGAAAAAAGGCCATAATTTTCTCTGTTAAGCTGTTTTAACACAATATAATGCATGTATATTTTAATACTAAAGAGAGTTTAGTCTTGAGACAAAATAAGTCTGAGAGACTGCTGAGTATGATGAGTCTGGAAAACAAACATATTAAAAGTTCCGGGCAAGGAGTAAAGCGCCACACTGTAGCTCTGTGCAGAATACCCAACCACTCATGTTTTATCTGCTTTCCCTAGAGTACTGTGACAAGTATAGCCCAACCTTCACATGGTGCCCCCACCTGCCACTTACCCCCTCCCCCAAGAATCTAAAAACCTCTATTATTTGACTTCCCTCTCATGCAACACACAGGGGCTATTTGTACCACCCAAATCAGGGCTTATCTGTATCTTCTGTCCCATTTTACGTATTATTGTTATTGCTATTTTCCCCGCAAATTGTTAAGATTTTTCAAAAGAAAGATAACCTCATATTTGACTTACATAGAACTGAAGGAAAGCTAGAGATATCCATAAATATGGATATTTAACTCTATGTTCAGTATAAACCTTATTGATCTACTCTTAAATTAATACATATCTTTTTGTAGGTCAAATTAAAAATTCAATCTAGATACTTCTTACTTTTAAAAGACTTGAAACAACCCAAATTATTTTAACAAGTTTAAGACCCCCATCATTGCCCCGTTCTCCAACAAAGAAAAGTTCAGGGCTGATCCGAAATCACCAAAGCTAGAGAGGCATCCATTGCACAATGATAATTCTGACCGCATCCCAGCTATACCCACCCCTCCAGCCTCAGCCTCCCAGAACTCCCAACCTCTGCAAAATCTTCAGCATTAATGTAATCTGATCTGATACAAATCTTGAAAATGTTCCACCAACAATGTACAGTTCTAAAGTTACAATATAACTGGGAAAACCCAAAGACTGATTTTAGAAACAGTGTTTTATTAGGGTTTTTTTTTTTTTAAAGATTTTATTTATTTATTTGAGAGAGACAGAGAGAGAGCATGAGAGGGGAGAGGGTCGGGAGGGTCAGAGGGAGAAGCAGACTCCCCGCGGAGCAGGGAGCCCAATGCGGGACTCGATCCAGGGACTCCAGGATCATGACCTGAGCCAAAGGCAGTCGCTTAACCAACTGAGCCACCCAGGCGGCTGTGTTTTATTAGGTTTAAAATTCAGATAAAATTCTGGGGCACCTGGGTGGCTCCGTCATTAAGCGCTTGCCTTTGGCTCAGGTCATGATCCCTGGGTCCTGGGATCGAGTCCGCATCGCATCGGGCTCCCTGCTCAGTGGGAAGTCTGCTTCTCCCTCTCCCACTCCCCCTGCTTGTGCTCCCTCTCTCTGTGTGTCTCTCTCCGTCAAATAAATAAATAAAATCTTAAAAAAAAAAAATCAGATAAAATTCTATTCAATGTCAACTAATAAATGTAGGAGCAATGACAGAAAAATCACCATTTTTAAACATCACATTAGTAACTGAGGCAAGAGTCATTAATGGATGCTAAAACTATTGGGTAAAGTTTACAAAAGAATATTTACATCACCTCAAAGTATCTCTGTCCAGATTCCCTACAAATCCTCACAAAAACTGATATATTCACACTGGGAAAACCTGAAAGACACCACCCTCCACCAAAGTGACCTCACCAATACTGGGACTAACTGACATGTATCTCCTAAATGTGATAAACTGAGAAGGAAATATCAGTTACGTAGTTTTCCTGCCAAAAGTGAGAACCCTGAATCTAACCATGAGTTAGCATAAAAACCAAATCTGAGATGCATTTTACAAAACTGGCTCGTGTTCCTCAAAAATGTCAGTTATCATAAAAGCTAAAAGCTGAGAAGTGATTCCAGATTACAAGAGTAAACAAACAAGACAAACGCAATGCACATTCCTGGACTGAATCCTCTATCAGAAAAGGAACACTGCTATGAAGGACATGACCAGGAAGAAGGGTGATCAGAATAGGCCACCTGAAAATATGCTGCCTTGGCATAAGGATTATTCCTTGCTGAAGGCAACAGAGAAATAGCAGATAAAGGAGGAATTCTTTGCTCTTTCCCTTCCTGCCTAAAAGCAGGACATAAATGTCGCTTTGTGAGTGTCCCTCCTCCCCACTCCAGTACCAGGAAGAGGAGATGATAATTATCACTAAAGACGGCACTGACTTGCATCTGCACAAACCTTGCCAAAATAACCCCTATTATTTTCCATCACCTATTCACCTTCCCACAATTTACCACCCCTAGAAGCCCAAACTCCTCCATTCCTGTGTCTTGTCACTTGTCCACAATATATGGCCCTTTATTAAAATGGTATATAAACTGTCGAGTCTAACCACTTCCTTGGGTTTTCACTCCTTCTGGGTGAATCTCCAGCGTGCACACAAAATAAATCTTTTCTCTTGTTAATCTGTCCTTTGTGAATTTAATTCACAGGCTCCACCCACTCAGAGCACAGAGGAAAACCTTTTTTCCTCCCCCTACAGCGACACCGGTGAAATTTAACTATCATCATCAATGAATGCTAAATTCTCTGAATTCAGTAACTATATTGTGATCATGTAAGAGAATGCTCTTGTTCTTAGAAAACAGAACCTTGAAAGTATTCAGTAGTGAAGAGCATAATGCCTGCTACTTATTCTAAAAAGGTTCAGAAAAATAAAAACAATATACAGGGAGAGAGGGAGAGAGAGAGAGAGAACACACAAATGTGGCAAAATGTTAACTACTGATAAATGTAGGTATCGATATGGGAATTCTTTATACTATTCCTACAACTCATAAGTTTGAAAATATTTTAAAACAAAGTTAAAAATAAAACTCTACTAAAAACAGATACGTATGTTTGACTATCAGAACACAGAAAAATGAAAATTGTCCAATTGTATTTCTGGGTAGTCTAAAAAGTAATATTTAAGGTGATTTTCCCCATTTAAAAGAGCTTTGTTTAACTACTGCCCCTTAAATGATTCATTCATTCAACAAATATTTATTGAGCAAGACATACATACTGCAAACCTGTATTCTGGAGAAGGTGAGAACCAGACTGGAGTCAGTTCTGAAGGATGAGCAGTAACAACCCCAGTCAGGGAGGGGACAGTAACAGGGCATCACGGGAGTGAGGAGCCAGCATGTGGAGACATTACAAGCAGTGTGCCGACACACTCGTCCCACACGAGAGTGGCAAAACAGTGCAACAGGTTAAGGTAAGACAGAGCTTCATCCTAAAGGACCTTAATATATAGCTCCACAGGGATCTAAATCTCATCCTGGGGAATTCAAGCAAGATTTGGGCCTCTGCTTTTCTATTCTCAGCATACACCAAGGGCTCTCCGCTAGCTCATCTCAGCCAAGAACAAATCTCTATACAAGGGCCAGAGACAGGAACACTGCAAGACAATACAAAAAGAGACTTCTGAAATTTCCTCTATTAGAGAAGACATTCCTGGTTATAATCACTGGATTATACTGGAACTTCCCCTATTCGCACACTGAAAGGCCCCTGTTCCAGGCACTATCCACCCACTTATCCCAACCCTGGAGGAACCAGGATGGTTGGTCACCCTATCTCCACCTACGATTCTCTATCCTTGGCAGCCGATTGCCCATTTCCACTTGGAGAAAGATCCACATTTAGCTACCAAGAGAACTTGGGGCCGTTCCAAAAACTGAACTAATCTAATAAGAAAGATGAAGACTCATTACTGCTAAATATAATTTCAAAAAATACATCCACTACAGGAATTAGAGAGAGGTTTCAAAAAAAGAGAAGCAGCCTCAGAATAAACGCAGCCTCCTAAGGTGAGCACCCTTGTTTCGCTCGATTATGTCACATTTAAACCCAGTACACACACATCACAGAAAGAATCCAGGTGAGAGAGGAAAAGAAGCAGGCTCCAAAGTCAGAGTGGTGACGGAAGCCTTTTGTGAGCTACAAGATCTTGGGCAAATGACCTTGTCTGCCCTTCTGCCTCAGCCTCATTTCTACCATAGGACCCGCGAAGATGTCAGCATCTGGCTCCTCTCCCTCCCCTACACAATCCCACAATATACACAATGAATTCATTGCTAAGTCAAATATGCAAATCACTAAAAAGATAGGCCTGATGTTGGGTGTGAAAAAAGAGAACTTTGTGTACTGGAGGGAGGGAGGGGGTGAGATGCTGCAAGAGCCCCACTGAAGAACACTCGGCTTGGAGGACAATTAAGAGCATGTGACATTACTGACCTATTCTGGGACTACAAAGAATGGGAAAGGAGTAGGAACCAAAACTACGACTGCAGGCTCATATCTTCCAGAGTATTTAGAGCCCTCTGAAAGAAAGAAAGAAAGAAAGAAAGAAAGAAAGAAAGAAAGAAAGAAAGAAAGAAAGAAAGAAAGAAAGAAAAGAAAGAAAAAAACACAGGGAAGAATCCATACTAGACCAAAGGCCCAAACTGGCAGCTACCATATCCTGCAAAGCCAGGGTACTGTTAACATCCTACACTGCCTGAACACGAGCAAAGCCACTAGGACACCCAATATGGTTCGGAATTCTCCACATCTGCTTATACCTTATTGCATGGATCAAGTCCGGCACCTGTAAGGGACCTGCACCATAAGTAAGCCCTCTGAATGACGATGGACAATGTGATACACACAAGACGAAAGCTAAAAGCATAAGTAAATATTTGTCACTTGTCAGACCCAAGCTCTTGCCCAGGACTACCAATAAGCACCAGCCCCAGAAAAAAAAGAAAGTGATTAAAAACAAAAGAAGAGTACTAATGGAGCTCAAAGTGGCGCGTAACCAGGTATGGGGAAAAACATGAATCAAACCAGTATAGCAAGATGGCTTAAAACTTTCAACGGATTCCCCCGGCACTTAGGCTAAAATCCAAAATCCTTACTATGTATGGCCCTGCATCTATCTCTAACTGGGGCTTGTCTAACTCTGCCACCTCCCCGCAGCCACAAGGACCTCTCAGCACCTCCACCAATTCTTTCCTACCCCAGAGCCTTTGCACATACCATCCCCCAGCTAACTGCCCCTCAACCTGTAGGTCTCATCACCAGTGCCACTTTTTCAGAAAATCATCAGTTTCAGTGAAAAGATAGTGTATCTGTACATCCAGAACCAACTGGGGTGCCAGGCACAAGCAGGATGTTTTTGAATAAATGAATAAATGCTGACATTTCTCACCACTAATAAGCAATACTTAGAGATTAATTGAATACTGACTGCCCCACTCCCAAAGAGTTATTAAGATACTATTATTTCACACTTTAACCACTTATTTTTATTTTTACTATCTCTTAGAAATAATCTTGCAAAGAACAACCAAGAACATGTTAAATTATAATTCACTAGTCAAATTAATCCAAAACGAATCCAAGACTTTAGAAAACAATTAATCCAAAATAGAGCAAAGTTAGAAATTTAGCTCCAAGGGGCACCCGGATGGCTCAGTTGGTTAAGCATCCAACTCTTGGTTTCCACTCAGGTCATGATCTCAGGGTTGTGAGACTGAGCCCCATGTGGGGCTCTGCACTGCGTATAGAGCCTACTTAAGACTCTCTCTCTCTCTCCCCCTCTGCCCCTCCCCCCTTTCTCTAATTAAAAAAAAAAAATTAGCTCCAAATCTAATTACAGATTTCACATAGCAATAGTCTTTGAATATAATTTGTTTTCAAGGAACTAACTTTGTCCATATAAATCACATTAGTATAAAAAAATCTAATTCGAGCGGCATTAACCACTGTTTATTCTCCCACAAACCACAACAAAGAGTATTCTTTATATTAAATCACTGAATATTCTCAAAAAAGGTTGTAGTTTTCCAAATGGAGCAAAGTTTTACCTGATTATTTCTATTTTTAGTTATCAATTACCTCTTAGTAGCCACTCCAGAAAGTATTTTAGAAGTGGGGAAATTCCTTGAAAAACATAACCTACCAAAATTAACATCCAAAGAAACAGAACATTTGAAGAGGCCTATAGCTTTTAAAGAAAAGATTATTAAAAACTCCCAAGCCCAGATGGCTTCACTAGAGTGAATTCTTCTAAACATTTAAAGAAATAACTACAATCTTAAAAACAAACCCTTCAGGAAGACTGAAATGAGGAGAATACTTTCCACCTCTTTCCATGAGACCAGCATAAACTTGACACCAAAACCTGACAAGGACATTACAGTAAAGGAAAATTACAGACCTATCTCTCAAACTAAAATGTAAAAATACTAATCAAAATATGAGCAAACTGAATCCAGGAATATATAAAAAGGATAATGTATCATGACCAGTTGTGGTTTATCACAGCAATGCAAGGATGGCTTAATATGCAAAAATAAACTGGCTTATTAATATTTAGTATAAAGCATCAATACTTAAGACAGGGTGGGTAATGACACAAGAAAAGACAATGCAACAGAACAGACTATGGAAACAGACCCACCCATATGAGGTTATTTAATTAGTGACAAAAACAACACTGCATTGTAGTACAGAAAAGGACAGTATTTTCAAGTAACAACTGGGTTAACTGTGTATCCAGATGGAAAAAGTGAGTCTTGACTCCTTCCTCAAGTCATACACAAAAATCAATGCCAGTTGGATTGTAGAGCTAAATGTGCAAAGTGAAACAATGAAGTCTTTAGAAAACAACATGAGGGGTGCCTGGGTGGCTCAGTTGGTTAAGTATCTGCCTTAGGCTCAGGTCATGATCCCAAAGTCCTAGGATCTAGCCCTGCATCCCCACATCGGGCTCCCCACTCAGCCAGGAGTCTGCTTCACCCACTGCCCCTCCCCCTGCTCATGCTCTTTCTCTCTCTCTCTCAAATAAACAAAGTCTTTTAAAAAAAAAAAAAGGAAACAACATAAGAGAATACCTCCATGTCCGTGGAAAGAGCAAAATTTCTTAGACGAGACGTCAAAAGCACTAGTCATAAAGGGAAAAAATTGACAAACTGGACGAGATTAAAATTAATATTGTCTTTATTATATGATCTGATTACGAGAGTAAAAGGCAAGCCAGGGTAGGAGATACATAAACAATTTCTACAAATCAATAAGGAACAAACAAGTAAATGAACAGTGGGCAAAGGACTTCACCACACAGGATATCAAATGGTCAATAATCTTCATAAGCAATTAGAAGGATGCAAATTAAACCACAATGAGCCATTACCATACCCATCAAAATGGCCAAAACGAAGAGGACACACAATACCAAGTGTGAGAAAGGATGTGGAGCTGCGAGAACTTTCATACACGGCCAGCAGAACTGTCAACTGGAAGTATCTGCTGTGAATATACAAGGACCCTATAACCCAAGTAATTCCATTCTACGTGTATACCCAACTGAAATATGCACAAGAACTGCACTATCCATAACAGCCAAAACCAAAAACAAGCCAAATGTCCATCAGCAATGTAACAGACAACTAAATACTGACATATTCATATAACAGAATGCTATGTATCACCAGATGATGCAATGGAATGAATCTCACCCATTTAAATGTTCAGTGAAGAAACCCAACACAAAATCACACCATATAACTTCCACTACATAGAGTTAAAAATAAGGAAAAGTCAGTATGGTGTTTTTGGCCAGGGAGTGGAGGGGTATAAATGCCTGGATACATTTTGTGTATCCTTGTGATTTATGTACTTGCCTGTTTATCAGCTGAAACTGATGCCATTTAAAGTTTATTTTGAAAGAGAAGTAAACGATCCTTAATACAATACGCAAAACTTCTTCATTTGCCATGGTGTATATGAGACAGGAGGGAGAAGATTTACCTTTACTGAGCACTCAAATTCTATTAGCTAATTTCATCCTCAAAACAACCCTGAAACAAGGGTCATATCCATTTTACAGGGATTTGAAATAACTTACCCAAGGCCATTTGCCCAATAAATGGGAGAGGTGGAATTCTACTTAAATTCTGACTCCGAACTTACTTCCATAATATATAATTACACTATGGCCTCGGAGGAGGTGTCTATTTACACTGATCTGCCAGACAAAATAAGCTGCTTCTGGATATGTTCCTTTTGATCTCCCATGTGTGAAAGAGTAAATGCAATTTAAAATTAACAGAAGCAAACTAATATTTTAATTTTAGCTGAATCTGCACACACATATAAGGAAATATTGTTTTAATTTTAAAGCCTGTGGCAACCGAAATCAGCCCTGTCCACTGACATTTTCCTTGGCCTTTCTAGTCTAGGAACATAGATGCTCAATAAACACACAAAACTGACTACATATCTGACCATTTTTTCTAGTATCTCTATTCCATTCAGCTGATGACTAAACATGATGTACAATCTGCTACAAATACTACATAGTGACTTCTTTAGTGAAATGAAAAGTACTACCTTAAAAGAGATTACTACTATCATAAAGGGGGTTCAGATATGGTGAAATAAATTAGATAAATTAGTATTTCAGAAACTACAATATACTGTGTAATTTTGTCTTCACTCAATACCGACAACACAAGTAAGCATTTTACCCGAGCATCTGCCGCAGATACACAGATAATACAGATTTTATACATGTATATATGTGTATTATGTGTATATACATGCATGTATGTGTGTGCATGCATGTGCACATGCTTTAAAAAGGCTTTAAGAAAATTATTTATTTCCCTATTCTTGGCCAAAGTACAGACCCAACTCACAAAAAAAACAAAAACAAAAACTTCCCAGAATTCTCCCAATGTTTAACAACACAAAAGCTAGGTGTTTACAAAGACTTGAGTGTAAAACCAATATTCTCCTTCAGAACTGCATCATATGTCAGTGGAGATTTTTTTACAAACATATCCCAAAAGGAAAGCACTATTTGGCAATACCTTATTTCACATATTTTATTGAAGAAGGGCTGAAAACTAAAGGCCATATATTGGATAAGCAAAAAAGAATGATTCCTTCAAAGATACTAATGGCATTTATTTTTTTTTTAAAGATTTTATTTATTTGACAGAGACACAAGAAATTACAGCTTGTCTTAACGCCTGTTCAATTTACAAACTGCATTCAAATGCCTAATTTAGGTTGTTTTATCATTTGTTCACCTATTTTTATCAACAAAATCCTGCCTTTTCCTTAAAATACACAGAATTATGTTTGGTCTAAGATTAATAAGCAGTTTATTATATGTAGCAGGTACATATAAAGATTTAGAAGCCAGGGATTTCTCCTTTTTTTTTTTTTTTAAAGATTTTATTTATTTATTTGACAGAGAGAGACACAGCGAGAGAGGGAACACAAGCAGGGGGAGTGGGAGAGGGAGAAGCAGGCTCCCCGCTGAGCCGGGAGCCCGATCCCAGGACCCTGGGATCATGACCTGAGCCGAAGGCAGACGCTTAACGACTGAGCCACTCAGGCACCCCAGGGATTTCTCCTCTTTAATACCTAGCTATACAAGACTGAGAAAAGTTAGGTAATCTCAGTACAGTGTTATATACAAAACAAAAGCTTTTAAAATTAAAATAGCAGGGTGTCTATTAGACACTTTTCCCTTCATTCACAGTCCCAGAGGCCCCTCAATGGGTTACCTGCTTTTCACCATACTGATCAGATAGAAGGCTTTAAACAGTTTGTTAGATTTTCCCTCATTAACAAGCATTTACTAAGCTGTACTAGAAACAGAGACAGAAAATGAAGACTCCACTGTCTCTGATTCTGCCATCCATTCAAGGCAAAATCTGGCTCTCTCTACTTTCCAAGACGATTTCCCAGGGGTTTTCATCTTACATTCCCTTCTCAGAACAGCTCACAAGGCCATTGTCCCCTTTTCATGATCACTGTGCACCAACCTTAATACGCCCCCCCCCCCAAAAAAAAAAAAAAATGCAGCCTCTCTTTTCCATGCCTCATATTTAATTAAGATTCTCAGCTTGAAACAGAGAGGTCCCAGAATTATATGGGTACTTCAAAGATGACTGACTGGAAGATATTTAGAGACTTGTAAATGTTCTCAATTTTACTAGTGAGAAAATTAAAGCTAAGTCTAGAAAGGTGATCTGTCCTTAACATGCAGCTAGTTATACAGAAGTAAAGCCAAACTAGAACAGAGGTTTATTAACCACACATTACTTTGCACTGTTCATTCCATTCCACCAACCATGCGGGAGTTGTGCCTCAATCATCCAGAATTGTGTCACTGTTCCTTCGTTAACTTACTACTTGTCTCTATATGCGTAGACATAGCCTAATCAAGCATCTACATATAGGATTCAGGAGGGGTCCTTGCACCTCCTATAATTTTATGTAAAGTTATGAGCATGTACATTTTTCTGGCAATAAGATTCACATTTTTCATCAAATCAGTAGTCTCCAATGAGTAAGACCACTGGCCTACAACAAGGACGTGTGATAGATATACAAAAAGTTCATGTTGGTCTGAAATACAGACACAAGGACAATGTATTTATTCATGCCTAATAGAAGAATAATGGTTATTTAGGGAGAGTTAGCAATATTAAGGCACTATTACATTTGATATCACTATTACAAAGACCCAAGTAAGACAGCTGAATCATTTGTACAGTGCAGACAATTCTCAGTATAGAACTTGCCTATAAAATATTGCTCTCAAGCCCTCCCCTCTTTCATCTTCTATTATAAATGTACTGGACATACATCTCTATAGTAATAATTTGGGGGGGGAATCGCAATGTAATGACATTAGGAACACAAGATTTTCTCTAATGCAGATAAAGGAAAAATACTATCAGCTAAATGTTATCAAATGTTACATGCCAGAAGTGGGCTGAAAGTTTAAGAAACTCATTTTTTCCTCACAACCTCAAGTAGGTAATATTATGACCAGTTTACCAATGAGCAAGCGGACACTCGGAAAGGTTGCCATATGCCCTGGGTTCCTCAGCTACAAACTGGAGGAATCACATTTGAACCCTGGCCTCTCTGACATCAAACACTTGCTCTTCACCAGCCCTATAATGCGCTGATAAAATATTAATATTTAATTTTGCAAGGTGGAAAAAGCTTAAAATTTAACACCGATCAGAGTCCTCATGAGGCCATTCAAACCTTTGGGTTCGTCATGTGAATTTTGCCTTCCTGGGCTATTACCAACAGAAAGACAGAAATCCTGAAATCTCAAAAGTATTAGACAAGTCTACTGCCTTTCTTTTCCCCTTCAAATACAGTTACTGATCTAACTCCTCAGTCAAAGAACCTTTCTACCATTTCAAAGATCAATTTTTTAAATTGAGATCCTTCTCTCATTATTTGAGTTCTTTATGTACATTATTTTTAAAATTCTGAACTGGTTTGCTGACATTTTCTAATTCCCAGAAGACTTTCCAAATGTGTTTTTTAAATCGCTACTTTATTGTATACATTGAACTGTCAGCTAAAACAGAACCACCACCACAACTACCAGAGCGAGGTTGCTTCAACACCAAGAAAGTTTTCAATACCAACAAAACTCCCAATTTTTATAGCACTTTTCCTTTTTTAAAAAAATATTTTATTTATTTGAGAGAGAGCGCGAGTGGGGAGAGGGATAGAGGGAGATGGAGAGGGAGCCGACGCCCCACTGAGCAAGGAGCCCAACTGGGGGCTCCATTCCAGGACCCTGGGATCATGACCTGAGTAGAAGGCAGACGCTTAAGCGACTGAGCCACCCAGGAGCCCCAGCACCTTTCTTCTATGAAATTCTTAACACTTCTCTCAGTCCACAATGTTTCTATGCACCTAGTCACATGGACATCACAAATGGAGGAGAATCAAGAATGAGACAGCATGACTGGTCCAAAATCAGAAGAGTAATGATCTTTTTAAAAGCCTTAATATATAGTATTATTCTCCATAAATCTATCTTAGCTTCTAAGTACTTTAAAAAATTAAATATAAACCAATCTATTCATTCAACAAATCTGAGCACCTTCTACTATGCCCAGCACTATTCCATCCTTACGCTCATAAACCTTTACACAGCCAAAACATTTAATATCACCATGAGCCTCGAAAATGAAAACACTATGGCCAAAATGTAATTACTTTATGTCTTCTTTCTAGTAACAGTCTTACTGACATCCTCAGACAACGTTTTCTTGTGGCATCTTCTTAGTCACTTATTTAGAATATAAAGCAACTTTGTATTTTGAGAGTACCAACAATTCATTGACACTTTCAGATAAACAGGAAAGCCACTTTGTACTGGGGATTTATTTTAACAAAGGCTTTTTTACATGACTGAAAATTTAAATTTCATCAGCTAGGCCTCAAAAATACTGCTCTTCTCTCTGTATTCATTCTCAGAGTAGACACCACCACATAAGAACGGCGACCAACACACATTCCTAAAGACAGGCAGAGAGAATCCTGACTGCCTATACTGTCCAGAAAAGAGTTCATTTGCGAATGGATTGTTATTCAGCATCTGTCAAAAGCCTGAATGAGACAATTGATATTTCAGGGACATCAGCTGAAAGATAAATTAACTAAACTCTACTGAATCAATTTACCAGACTGATACACACCTATATTACTAAAGCTTGCTTTTCTATTATGCCTGAGGCTTTTATCCACTTTCTCTAAAATGGCATGTGAAAAATGTCTCCCTATCATTTGTAAAATGCAAAACATTTTCTCCACATATTGTTAACGTTTTATGCAAGAATTCAAACGATTAATTATTCTTTGCGCAAGAGAAAAGTTTGCTTCTCTTGGTATACTTCCTCCTATTAATCAATGCCAACTATAATTAGTCTTGTTTCCTCTTTTGCTGTGACTAATAAAAATTTTAAAAAGAAAAAAAAAAAAACTCTTTAGTTACACACAGATGCTGAGCCATCCTTGCCCTAAGTCTCTCCTCTAATTCCCTCTAGCAATTTCCATACTCTACCCCTCAACCTTTGCCATAATTCAGTCTTCTCAAACCTATAATGGAAGACAATTTCAAATCCTTTCTCAAGTAGACAAATAAAAAAGTAATAAACAGTTGTCTCTACATCGCTGTACTAATACTAGAATCGCTTTAGTAGAAATTAGTTACAACTAAAAATCATCCTGGATCATGCAAAAGATTTGGTAAACATCAAAGAATCAGAAAATAAGGACTAAAAGATCCACTAAAAGAGATAATACTGCCTCCTAAGCTTCCTGTCTACTTTGGCAAGCCGTAAGTGCATAACGATAGAAAAAATATTACAAAGAAACCTGTGAATAAGAGCTAGTATAGTACATATCCATCCACTGGGGTTTCTGAATGAAGTAAACTCTTGAATGTCCAAAAGCAGAGCACAAGGTAAACAAGATAAATCACTTGGTTTCGACTTAATATTTACACAAGTGAAACACAGGCCTTGCCAGTCTCTTCTTCGAGCACCCACCAGACACCAGAGCGCAACAGAGCCCCAGGATGAAGCAACTCAACAATCTCAGCTACTTGAACATCCACTTGCCAGTGGTAGGAAGCAAGATCATAAAAAGGAGTACATCCTGGGCCTCAAGGAGATTAAAGTCTTTTATTAACACAGAGGAATTGTTTATAGGATAGTATAACTGCCTGGGAACAACCCTCGGAAAACTCATATTGCAATAAATTCTGAATTGAGTGTTTTGATGACCGAGAAACAGTCTGACCACTTCTGAGTATATACCCAAAAGAAGTGAAAGCAGGGACTCTAACAGATACCCGTACATCTACGTTCAGAGCAGCATTATTCACAAAGCCAAAAGGCAGAAGCAAACCAAGTGTCCATCCGTGGAAAAAAGATAAACAAAATGTGTATGTGTATTGAATACTATTCGGCCTTAAAAAAGAAGGAAATGCTGACACATGCTACAACAGGAATGAACCCTGAAGACTACGTTAGGTGAAACAAGCCAGTCACAAAAGGACAAATATTGTAGGACTTCAATGATACGCGGTTCCCAGAGCAGTCAGATCCACAAAGACAGAAGAATGGTGACTGCCCAGGTCTGAGAGGTGGGTGGAATGGGTAGTGTTTAATGAGGGCAGAGTTCCAGCTGAAGATGATGGAAAGTTTTGAAGATGGATGGTGGTGATGGTTACAAAACAACATGCATATACTTAATGTCACCAAACTGGTTAAAATGGTAAATTTCGTGATGTGTATTTTACCACAAAAAAGGGAAAAAATCTGAATTATTCAGATAATCAGAACTCACCAGAATATTTAAGGTTAGAGTTTCATGCATTCAACAGTATTAACGAAGGACTTACCTGCATGCCATGCAGGTTTTTCTCCTAAAATCCACTTGGCACAACAATGCAGTGCAACGCAATGGAAAGGGCCCACACACAGGCCCCTGAAATCACACCATGACTGAATCCTGACTGCCACTTCTAGATTCATAACTCAGGTCAATAATCTCAGTCTTCGTTTCCTTGCATGTAAAATAAGGATAATATTGAGTTTGCCTCGGGGTCGCAGTGAGGATTAAATGAGAATGTATATAAAGGCAACTGAAACATCTTGGCACATAATAAGGAGGCACTTTTTATTAATAAATGTGTCCCTTCTTTCCTTTGCCACAAGAAATGACCACAGGATGTTAAGGTCATGAGTGAGAGAACCTCTATGAAATACCTACTTTCTCAAATGAAACCAGCATCTCACTTGTCAGAGAGTGCCCGGGAATAAATCATCTCAATGCCATAAAAGTCATCCTTCCTAGAAGGCAGCGCTACACCAAAAGAGCTACCAACTATGTACCACCACAAAATCACTATCAAGTAAGAATCATGAGCCACATCAAAATAAAATGTCTTTAAAACCTGCAAGACAAGAAAACTTTGCAATGGCCAAACCTCACACTATACAACTCATACAAGAGCCACAGGCAAAATACAGTAGACGTTCTTAACCTTTAATGAGGAGATGATAGCATATACCTAAAATAATGGCAGGAAAAGAAGATCTTTTCTCCCCAAATTGACTAATACATCTTTTCTTAAAACAGCATGTTGATGCCATGAATAAATCCATTAACCCATGTTACCATTTAAATGTCCATAGTGACCATTTTAGAGACAATCTTTATAGTATTTCTAACCTATAAACAGAGTAAGTTTGATATGGCCTAAAATGAAGTTCTAAAACAATTGTGTGTGTGTGTGTGTGTGTGTGTGTCATATGCACCACAGAATATACATGTACTAGTAGTAGCTATGTGGTAGTAGCTAGCTCTAAAGACAACACTATGCAAAATAAACGGATTATTCCAGAGCCTAGATATGAATAATATTCCCCAAAATATTAATAGTGCTAAAATCACTATTCCCTAGCGGTCTCATTCAGAATCCTGTACCACCATCTACCCTCTAATAAATTACTGGAGCTCTTGGTTAAGATGCATACTCTTACTTAGGACATTTAATGTTTACAGCAATACATTTTCAATTCAGTGAACCTTTTATTAAAGCACATTTTAAAATACATACTTTCCAAGTTACTTAACTCCTCACGCCTGCGCTTTTCCATTCACCGAGTGCGCTGCAACTTAAAAAACAAGCAACAGAAGACACCTGAAAATCGGGATTGTAAAGATTCAGGAAATTCAAAGCCAGAAGCACCTCCAAGCAGCACAGACTTCAAAGTAATTACTCTTTAAAAAGATGAATGCTTTGGGGCGCCTGGGTGGCTCAGCCGGTTAAGTGTCTGCCTTCGGCTCAGGTCATGATCCCAGGGTGCTGGGATCGAGCCCCGCATCGGGCTCCCTGCTCAGCGGGCAGCCTGCTTCTCCCTCTCCCTCTGCCTGTCTCTGCCTACTTGTTCTCTCTCTCTCTGTCAGATAAATAAATAAAATCTTTAAAAAAAAACACAAAAAAAAATCTAAAAAAAAAAAAGAGAGATGCTTTTTAAGTGTGATAATCCTAAGAATGCTTCGACTTTTCATATGGATCGGTAACGTGTCGCCAAAAGAATGACTTCCTTCACAAAAGCACTGACTGAACACTATAGAGCAAAGGACTCCACACTCATCCCTGTTTTCACAAATCTCCACGCTATTAGAGATACATTACGTGGTTTGTTAAGCTCTGCTGCGGGCAAAGCCTTCGGGGCAGCTCAGCTTTTCTAGACAATCCACCTAAATCTCATGTGCTAACCTAAAACATACACCGACTTCCCGAAGATTAAAAACCCTCCAGAAAGGCTCCCTTGCGGGGTTCCGGCGTTCTGGCAACAAAAACATCGGAGGGGAGGGGCGAAAAGATGGCCTCGGCCACCCGCCCCAGGGGACCCAGATCTGGTCACCTGCCAGTAAACACGAACAATCCTCCCCGGGCGGGACCCGAAGGCTCGAGCTTCCCTGCCAGCCCCGACAGCCGGCCTTCCTGCCCACCGAGGAGGCCCGGCGCGGGGGGGCACCGCCGCCGCAGGTCCCGAGGATGCTCCCCGGACGCCGCCGCGGGCCCCGCACCGCTCCCGCGCGCGTAACCGGACCTGTCAAAGCCTGCTCTCCTCGGGCCCGGCGGGCGGCAGGACGGCTCCACGCGCGAGGCGGAGGCGCCCGCGGCCGCCGCCAGCGCGACCGCACCGAGTCCCCCCAGGGCGCCGACTCCGGAGGGGCGCCGGGGTCGGGGCGGCGGGGAGCCCGGCGCGGGGGACGCCCGGCCCGCAGGCCGCGCCGCCCGGGACCAGCGAGGCCGCGCCATCTGGTCGCGCCGGCTCCCCTCCCCGGCGGGTCCCGGCCCGGGCGCCCACGCGGGCCTCGGCGCGCAGGCGGGCGCGGGGGCCGCACGGAGCCGCTCCCCGCCCCGCACACAAAGCGACTCCGCGGGAGCCCGCCTCACCTGCAGCACGGGGCGCCGCGGGCCTTCGAGAACCATCGGACCCCGCTCCGGCGCGCGCGTCACAGCCCAGGCCTCCCGGTGCCGCCCGGCGCCGCCGCCGCCGCCGCCATTTCCTCCCGCTCGCCGTCGCCTCGTCCCCGCTGTCAGGTTACTCCATTCACCTGGGCCTGGAGCAGCCTGCGCCGCGCCGCGCCGCGCCTCCGCCTCGACCCCTCCCGCCGGCGCCTGCGGAGACTGCGCAGAGCCCGGCTCGCCCGCAGCCCGCGCACGGCCCGCGGCAACGGCGCACAGCGGCTTGGAGAATCCCACCCGCGCCCGCGCCGCCCCCTCCGCGCCCCCACGCTCCGCTCGCCCTGCTCGCCCGGCGCCGGCATGAGAGCGAGCCTGTGATTGGACAGAGTGCGGCGGTGAAAGGTTAATCCTGGCCCCGCAGCCACTCAGGAGCCGGGAGACAGCAGACGCGGGAGGCGGAAGCCAGGCGGCGTTTGCGGCCCTGCGCCGGGAGTGGACCCGGGCGCTCCACCGCCTGTGGCCCGGCGCCTTCGCCGCCCTCCCGGGCCCGCGCTGCTCAGCTCGGCAGAGCCTCCCGGCTCTCGGAATTCGTCCGCCTCCATTGTTGCCCCTCTGGCGCCCACCGCCCCCTAAACGTGGCCCTTCCCCACGGCCGGGATTGTTCGCCGGAGGCTCAGCGCTCCTCTTACCACCGCCTCCCCTTTTTAAAGGGCCTTCCCACTCGCCTGGTTCTCCCCCGGGGTGGTGGTGCAGGGCCCTCCACATCTGGGGAGACAACAGACCCCACCCCCACCCCCGCCCCGGAACTACTGGGATAACCGGATAATGGGATGGAGCCGGCAGCCCCACTTATGTAAATTGATCATTTGCATAGGTCGCAACCCTCTGCCAAACCTCGTGGCTGTGAATTAAAGTATGGGTGGAGGTCAAGTACGTGATTGGCTTAAAGAGAATCCTGTGAAGAGCCCCAAATGTAGGCATCTCTGGCAGAGGACTCCCCCTGATAGACCGGTGCACTCCAGAGGAGGTGTAACAGAGACCGTGCTTCCAATCAAGCATTAGCAGCACCTACTACGTGCCAGAGACAGGGTTCCATACAGCAGCCACCGGCCCCACGAGGCTACCGGGCACTTAAAAACTGGCTAGTCCCGACTGGGATGTGGGACTCGGATGTATGTGTTCTTTACGGAAAAAAAAAAAAAAAAAAAAAAAAAAAGACATCGCACTAATCATTTATTGATTTACATGTTGAAGTGATAGTATTTTTTATGTTGGGGTAAACATTAGTTTCACTTGTTTCTTTTTCTTTTTTCAATGTGAGTGCTGGAAGAATTTTAATGTCTTGTGTGGCCCACATTTTATTGCTATTGGACAGGCTGCTCTAGGGCTCACAGGCCTGTGATGCTAACCTGGACCCTGTGAGGTGGGGGTTGTAACTGCCCCCTTTTTAACAGCTGAAGAAACTGACTAACCTCCAGCAAGTAAGCAGCTAATTAAGTGTACAAGTGAGATTAGAACCCTAGGTAGTCCGGCTTTGGGACTGGTGTGCTGTCAGTCACTACTGTGCTCACGTTTTGATCATGGGGCACCTGGGTGGCTCAGTCAGTTAAAGGTCTGCCTTCGGCTCAGGTCATGATCCAGGATCCTGATATCCAGCTCCACATGGATCTCCACATTGGGGTCTCTCAGCTGGGAGCCTGCTTCTCCCTCTCCCTCCCAGCTCCCGCTGCTTGTGTGCTCTCTCTGTCAAATAAATAAATTTTTTTTGGTTTAATTTTGATCATATATCTGCCATAAATTGGCTTGAAGTTTCACTGAAACAGAATGTTCATGGGCAAAATTAGGAAATAGAATGCTTTGGGCAGATGTCCATAAAAGCATTTCTTAGCAAAAGACCTCCCCAGTAACACACATTAAGGCTTTTTGGAGATAATCCTTTATGAGAAGGATGGCTTCAGGCTGGGATCCACTAGCAGTGGGAATTTGTGGGCAGGTAAAACTTTTAGCCTCTCCTGCTGTCTTTTCAACCTGTCAAGACTAGCTGAGCTTCTCCATCAGCAGGTTTGTCTGATTTTCACCAATTTTTATTTAATTTTAAAAATAAGTGGTGCATACATATGGTTCATCCATCAGACAGCATAAAAAGAAACTCCCACACCTGTTCCCCTAACAGGTAACCAGTGTTTCTTATGCTTCTGCAGAACTTTTTTATGCATCTACAAGCCAAGACTTCCTCATTTACAAAAATGGTAACATACTACACATACCTACCATACCTTGCTTTTTTTACATAATATATCCAGGAAATATTTTATAGCAATATATACAGAGCTCCTTGCTATTTTTTTTCAGTCCCCATAACATTTATTGCTAGGGTGTGCCATAATTTATTTAACCAATTCTCTATTGGTGGACATTTAGACTTCCAGTCTTTTGCAATTAAACATTGATCCATTTGGAACTGATTCAGTATATGGGATGAGGGATGGATCCAATTTTTTTTTTTTTCCAGATGGCTACACAGTTTGCCACTTATTGGCCATTTGTTGAAGACTTCACTCCTATACTCTGCATTTTGTTCCGATGATCTATCTATTCATGCTCCAGTTGCTGATTTGTTTTTAAATCTGGAGACCTAAATAGAGTTTCACACTTTGTTTGGATCACTAGAAATCTTAGAGCTAATATTTCAGCCCATGTTAAGCAATGGTACAGTACCATGTGGTATGCATTTTCTTTGAGCTAATTTTTATTTTCCCTTTGCCCTGATTATTTTCATTTTTTTTTTTTTTTTGTAGAATAAGCCAGGATATAAATATACCTTTGTTTAAGACTCTCTGTTTGCAAGTAGCAGAAACCAACCTGAAGTAGTTTAACCAAAAGGGAAGAATTTTATCATAAGGTTGTAGGACTTCTCACAAAGCTGGGAGCAGGAATAGAGCTACAGCAAAGAACTAAACCCAGGAGTTCGAAAGCTTTCAGGAACTCAAAGGTACTCTGTGTGTCCTTCTTCTGTGATTTTTTTTTTCTCTGTATTTGCTTATCTGTGTATTTTCTCTACTAACTAGTTCTCTCTGCTTTTCCATTGACACAGGAGAATATAGCCATTTCCCTATTCAGCTGGGAAGTCAGCCCAGTGTGGAGGTCAGAGCCCAAATAAAGGAAGGTGGGGTGCAGACCTGCAAAGTCAGGTGGCTGATTATATATACAAGGGGACTACACAAATTAAAAACTATATTGAGGATAATGGAAGCCAGATTTCTCACTGTTGGGGAACGGGGTTACAAATACAGAAAGTGGACAAGTAAGAAGACTTGAGTGGTCAGATTGGAATTGGAGGTATTGACGTGAACTTAAGGCTTTCAGTATATATATAAAAGTATGTATACGGGATGCCTGGGTGGCTCAGTGGGTTAAGCGTCTGCCTTCGGCTCAGGTCATGATCCCGGGGTCCTGGGATTGAGTCCTGCATTGGGCTCCTTGCTCAGCAGGGAGTCTGCTTCTCCCTCTGCCTGCCGCTTCCCCTGCTTGTGCTGTCTCTCTCTCTTTCTCTCTGCCAAATAAATAAAAATCTTTTTTAAAAAGTATATACATGTGAATATACACTTCCTAGCTCTGTCCACTGAAAGAGCTTTGAGCAGCAACACTGTGAACAGCCAGGAGAATACCTCACACCCAGATCTACACACCATTTTCCACCAAAAGGAACCAGGGCTCCTTGAAGAAAGATCTGATTTCAGGGTCAGGACAGAGAAAGTATAAGATGAGCCTGGACCTTCTTATTGGGCCAGAAAATAGGAAAATGCCTGAAGAGTGACGGAGACATTTCAAAAGGACAAAGGAGTCCACTTGAAGGGGCTCCCACTGGCCAAATCTGGGAAATTGGAACCTCAAAATAAATGATGATAGTAGAGATTATGTCCCATGGAGTAAAGTAGAATCCATGAGTCCACGCTGATGGGTTGTTGTTGTTTTTTTTTAATGAGTAAATAAATGAGGGGAAGAGACAGGCCATCCTTATACTAGAATGTAACTAATAAATTTAGAAGGAATGATGGAATTAGAAAAATCACCATTTGGGAATGCAAACTTGTACAGCCACTCTGGTAAACAGTATGGAGGTTCCTCAGAAAGTTAAAAGTAGAACTACCCTACGGTACAACAATTGCACTACTAGGTATTTATCCAAAGGATACAAAAATACAGATTTGAAGGGGTACATGCACCCCAATGTTTACAGCAGCATTATCAACAATAGCCAAACTATGGAAAGAGCCCATATGTCCATCAACTGATGAATGGATAAAGAAGATGTGGTGTGTGTGTGTGTGTGTGTATAATGGAATATTACTCAGCCATCAAAAAAATGAAATCTTAGCATTTGCAATGACGTGGATAGAACTAGAGTGTATTATGTTAAGTGAAATAAATCAGTCAGAGAAAGACAAGTACCATAGGATTTCACTCTTAGGTGGAATTTAAGAAACAAAACAGATGAACATATGGGAGGGAGGGAAAAAGGGAAAAACCATAATAAACTCTTAAAGATAGAGTAAAAACTGAGGGTTGATGGAGGGAGGTGGGCGGGGGATGGGCATTAAGGAGGGCACTGTTTGTGATGAGCACTGGGGGTTGTATGTAAGTGATGAACCACTAAATTCTACTCCTGAAACCAATATTGCACTGTATGTTAACTAACTAGAATTTAAATAAAAATTTGGGGGAAAAAATCACCATTTGTCAATCATCAGAGAAGAACTATCAGCGTTTGCTAAATCTAGCGGGTAAAGGTTGGACAAGGAATGAGATAGTTACGTAGGTTCAAAGCATCTCCTCATAAAATTCTTTTTAAAAACGAGAACATTACAAAAGAGAATCTAGCAGACATCACTTTACTCAAGTATTCAGTGTTAACTGTCATGCAAAAGGTCATAGACCCCACCCCACTGGTGCTACATCGTGCGGCTATAATATGGGCTTTACTGGGGGAAACCTACATGCACAAACATACACCCTATCCCCTGAACTGTCGTTATGACACAGCACAGACCAAGCACGACTATTATGTGGGTACCACGTCAAAGGTTCCCACAGGACGAGGCCTGTTTCAGCCAGTGGCCAGGGATACAACAGACAGAGCCATAGTCCAAGACAGAAAGTGGGCCCTGCCTGACACTGCATTACATGTTTATATGTTAGCGTAGTTGGGGCTGGAAAATTCCTAGTTTCTCCAGATAATAAGAAATATATCAAGGAAAACCCCAGATATGGTGCTAGGGAGCAAGCATACCAAGGACCAAGGTCTGCTCAGGGGGCCCTGGGAACAGCCTTGCTCACCAGGAACATTGACCCTAGCCTAAGGTCTTATCTGTCTACAGACCTGCTCAGTCCTGCTTAGCAAGCTCTTAGCTCTGCTACCAAAAGAGGGAAGGAAATGAGCTTCCAGGGCCATAGAGATTTCTCTCCCATTTGTCTCATTGCCAGTGATGTGATAAATTAACATCAGGTGCTACAGCATCACTTCTGTAATCTTTCTGCCAAAAATGGGTATCTTGAATCTTATGAGGAAGCATCAGACAAACCCGAGTTGACGGACAGCCTGTAAAATGGCCTATAATCTGGAAAAAATTTTAAGATAATGAAGGTCAAAGAAGGACAAAAGAACAGTTTCAGAATTAAGGAAACTGAAGGTATATGACAAGTAAATGCAATGTGTAATCCTGGCTTGGTTTGGATCTTTTTGCCCTAAAAGATATTCTTGGTATAACTGGTGAAAAGTAAATGGAGTTTTAGGGTGAAGGGCATACAGGAGTTCTTTGTACTTTTACATTAGTCAGAGTTCTCCAGGGAAACAGAACCAGTAGGATATATAGAGAGAATTATAAGAGGAGTTTTTGGGTTTTTTTTAGATTTATTTATTTATTAGAGAGAGAGAGAGCACACATGTGCATGTGCTCACGGGGACGGGTAGAGGGGGGGAATCCCCAAGCAGACTCCCCACTAATTGAGGAACCTGATGCCAGGCTTGATCCCACAACCTTGAGATCACGACCTGAGCCAAAACCAAGAGTCTGACACTCAACCAACTGAGCCACCCAGGCACCCCAAGAGGAGATTTTTAATAGGAATTAGCTCACTCTCTTATATCTTCCATCTGCAGAACCAGGAAAGCTAGGGTTGTAATTCAGTCTGAGTGCAAAGGCCTGACCAGGGGCCATTGGTGTAACTCCCAGAGTCCAGGAGCTCTGGTGTCCCAGGGCAGAAAATGGACATATCAACTCAAGAAAAGAGAGAGAATTTGTAGTTCCTTTGCCTTTTTGTTCCATTCAGGTCCCCAGTGGATTGGATACTGTCCATCCACATTGGTGAGGGTGGCGAAGTTTTTACTCGATCTACTGAATCAAATGCTAGTCTCTTCCAGAAACATCTTCACAGGCATAGCCAGAAATAATCTTTTACAGTTATCTGGGCATCCCTTAGGCCAGTAAGGTGAGACATAAAATTAACCATCACAACTTTCTTGCCACTTTTATTTTGGAATTATTTTCAAATAAAAAGTGAAATTAGAAACAAGAAAAAGAAGTAAAATTCTAAAGAATCTGCAAAAGACCTACTGGAACTAATATATAAGTTTATCAAGATCACTGGATACATGTTAATATGCAAAAATCATTTATATTTCTATAAATAAATAATAAACAATTAGCAATTAGAATTTTAAAATATAATGGCATCAAAACACATGAAATATTTGGGGATAAATTTAACAAAATATACACAAGAATTTTACACTGAAAACTAGAAAACACTGATCAGAGAAAGTAAAGAAGACCCAAATAAATCAAGAGGTATACTATGTTCATGGAACAATGGCTCCGTATCCTAAAGATGTCAGTTCTTCTCAAATTGATCTATAGATTCTATGCAATTCCAATCAAAATCTTGGCAGACGTTTTTGGTAGAAACTTACAAGTTGACAAGTTGGAAGATGCAAACTACTTGACTTCGAGATTTACTATAAAACTACAATAATCCAGATGGTATGGTACTGATGTAAGGACAAACACAGATCAATGGAAAATAATAGAATATAAAAAAAAAATCTATTCATACACATATGGTCAACTGATTTCTGCCAAAGATGGCGAGGATGTAGAAAGGATAGTCTTTTCAACAGTGGTGCCGGAACAATTAGATACTGATGTGCAGAAGAAAGAGAAGGAGAAGAAGAACCTCAAATCATACCCTGTGTTCATACAATTAACTCAAAATGGATTGTAAGCCTAAATGCAAATCCTAAAAATGTAAGACTTTTAGAAAAACTATAGGAGAAAATCTTTGTAAGCTCGTATTAGGCAAAGGTATCTTTGATAGGAACAAAAACTATAAACCAGAAATTTTTTTAATTGATAAATTTAATTTGGACTTCTCCAATTTTAAAATTTCTGCTCTTTGCCAAAAGAACACTGCTAAGAAAATGAAAAGTACAAACTGGTAGAAGGTATTTTCAAAATATATATCTGATAAATTACTTGTATCCAGAATTTATAAAGAACTCACAACTCAATATAAAAACACAACCCAATTTTTAAAAAGATTTTATTTATTTGAGAGTGGGGGGAGGGACAGAGGGAGAAGGAGTGAGAAACTCAAGCAGACTCTGCTGAGTGCAGAGCCCAATGTGGGGCTTGATCTCATGACCCTGAGATCATGACCTGAGCAGAAACCAAGGGTCAGACACTTAACTGACTGAGCCACCCAGGCGCCCCAACACAACCCAATTTTTAAATATGAGTAAAAGATTTAAACAGACGCCTTACTAGTGAACATATACAGATAGCAAATAAACATGTAAAAGCCTCCTCAATATCATTAGTTGTTTAAAAAATGCAATTTAAAACTATAGTGTATACCTTCTAAAATGGCCATAGAGATTGAGCTTATAGAGTGCTGACCTGGGTATAGAGCAACCAGAACTCTCATGCATTGCTGATAGGAATGCAAATAACCACGCTGGAAAATACTTTGGCTATTTTTTATAAAGTATATACTTTCCTTATAACCTAGTAATCTCAATCCTAGATAATTTACCTTTAAGAAATAAAAAACAAATGTCAACACAAAGCCCTCTATATGAATGTTTGCAGCAACTCTCTTCACAATTGCTCAAAACTGGAAACAACCCAAATGTCATCAGTCGGTGAGTGGAGAAACAAATTGTGGTACATCCATACAACAGAATACTACATAACAGAGAAAAAGGAATTAACTACTGACATAAGCACCAACACTGTTGAATCAAAAGTATTATGCCAAGTGAAAGAAGCCAGACATGAAAGGTTACGTGCTATAGGGAATTCCATTTATCATTCTGGAGAAGACAAAACTACAATATAGGGAAAGAAATCAGATCAGTTGTTGCTAGGGGCAAAGGATGAAGGGAAGGGATTGATTACATAAAGGTACCAGAGAACTTTTGGGGGTGATGGAAATGTCCTATCTCCTAACCATGGTAGTGATAATACACTGTATACACTTGACAAAACTCATTGGATTATACACTTAATTTTACCCAATTCAAATTAGACCTCAATAAACCTAACCTTAAACCAAAATCTGTAACTCCGCAGTGGATCTCACTTACAACTTCATGGTCACTCTAGGCTCTAGGCAACTAATACACACACCATCTTTGCCTCGTACCACCTTGTCTCAGACATGAAACCCAGCCTTGCCTCCCTTTGCCCAGCAAGCTCATTCACTCTCCTCAAGCATGATGACCAAAAATGCACAATGGTGTTAGGTGGCAGGGAGGGAGGTGGGATGGGGCAAAGGAGGAGCTTTGCCTCTTATCAGTGAAGATAACTTCTGCTGAACAGAAGGCACTGTCATCCTCAAAATGACTTCTGAACACCCCATCACTGTAGAGTTCCTTTGTGTCTTCACCTTGCTCAACTCTTTCCCTGTCTCCTCTTTGGTGACATTTCTGTTCATCTCTTGGGGTCTGAGAATAAAACTATATCTCACCATCCACCCTCTCAGAACAACTGATGGTTCTTTCTCTGGTACCATACGTGACTCCCAGAAACAGTCTAAATTGATCTACTCCACATGAATACACAGACTCCTGAAAACTGGCCAGTGACAGCCCCTACTTTCTGAAAGTCAATAAGCCTCAGTCCCATAACCACATCTCCAAAGCTAATGATCCATCAATCCCTAGACACTCCAGTTTCTGAAGGTCCCCCAATCTCTGAACTCCACAATTCCCAAGACCTGTTTAAGATCAGCAGTTTGCCCTGATCAGAAAGACTGTGCCATCTCTCATTCAAACAATAAATTCAGCTCTTCAATTCACACAGCGAGAAGTGGCCTCTTCCTCAAACAGGTTTTAGTGCTTGCTGACATTCACAGCTAGCAAGGGCTCACCCACCCTCTTCAGCTTAATCAGAGTATTGCCCCAGGAAGAGAGTTCCTTTCCAAAGAGGAATTCTGAGTGTCAGCTGTTACAATATTTTTTCTCACTTTATTAAAACACTCATTTATTCACGAAATATTCATTGTGCACTTCCTTTGTAGGAGACACTCTTTTTGTGCTAGAGCTACAGAGTTGAAAAAGGTAGACATGGTTCCTATTCTCATGGAACTTACACTCCAACAGGAGAGAATATCGAATACTATCAATGAAATCTGATGATTGCTATAATGGCAGATGCGTATGGATATGGGGCCATACAATAGGGGAGTCTAACTTAGTCCATGGGGCCAAGGACATTCTTCCTAAGTAAGAAATCTACTTATAAGCTGTGACCTGAAGTATTAGTAGCCACGTAAAGAGTAGGGTGACTTCCAGGTAGAAGGAACAGGATGCCCAAACCCAGAAGCAAGGAGGTATGGCTCATTCCAGGAACTAAAAGAAGTCCAGTATTGACCCACACATAGAGCAAGTGATGAGGAAAGACAGGAAAATGGTGCCAGAACACCAAAGAACTTGTGTATCATGTTAAGGATTTACTGCTTCCTCTCAAAGATGGAGAAGCCATAGAAAGGTTTTCAAGCCAAAGGTGATCAGATCAGATATATATTGTTTAAAGTTAACTCCAGCCAGTGTAGAAAATTAAGAAGAACAAAATCTGAGTGTTCATTTCCAACAGTGTAAAAGACGTGATGATTTTGACCAGGATCGTCCTGGGGGAGAGAGATGTAGCTGAATTAGAGATATCTGGAAGGTAAAAATGTGCACATTTTCGTGTCCTCTTTTATAGTTGCGGTTTCGGGCTCACCAAGAGTCTGTTTTCTGGAAAGTAGAAGGTACAATTTGGACAGAGCACTTGCTGGGCATTAGAGTTTTGCCATCTGAACAAAGGGGCTTGTTAACTGGGATTAAGATTAGCAATCTTTAATTTATCACAAGGTTAAACTTTTGTCATTATTTTGCTTTGTTTTTATCAAAATAATGAAAACAGCTAAACAAGACCCTTCATCTATTCAAGTAGCATTTTCAGTTGGAATAAAATGTAGAGAAAAATACGCCAATCAGGTAAACTCCATATCTTTTTCCACTGTCCCAGATCATCATTATATCAGGCCTCTCTTTTGACTCGAGTAAAATGAAGTCAGTATTTCTTGGCATCTCCCTTTTTGGGATGACTTTTGCTCAATCATGTCCTTTGCCCTCACATCAGCACTGAATCCCTGAGGCTTATTTCATTTAGAAGGAAAGAACCCCGGCCTTCAGACTATTCAGTATTGTCCCAGGGAAAGTTCCCCAAAACTACTTGCTGCTTTTCCCGGCGCCCCGAATAGCTCCCCTATAGAGTTTCAGTATCTTTTCACTCTGACAGGGGAAGATAAAACAACAGAAAGATTACAGCCATGTGGTTACCCAATCCGTGTCACAGTATTTGATTGACACCCTCCCCCCAATTTGGACAACAGTTTTCCCATATCTTGGCATTAGCTCTTTATCATTTGGAAAAAATGTACACTATACTCTTAATTTGTATTGAATTGTTACTCAGTAAACAACATTCATGCAGCATTCGTACTTATATAAAGCAATTTTTAAAAGAGCTTAGAATAATAAAATCAGGTATACCCAGATATATTTTTTTTAATGCAGTTAAACAGAATTATAGACTTAAACATTGACTTTAGGATGATTTATTGTTCATTCCTTCTTTCTACTACCATTCGCCTACCTGTTTTCCTAGACAAACCAAACTTACTGTGGGTTCAGCTTCCCCATGTGATGTGAGCCAGGCAAATCAGAAAAAGGCAACTACACGGGGTCATTCCCTGCTATGGCCTGAAGATTTGGGTCCCCCAGATTCAGATGTTGAAACCTAACTCCCAAGGTGATGGTATAGGAGGTGGGACCTCTGGGAGATGATTAGGTCTTGAGGATGGAGCCCCCACAAGTGGGATTTGTGCCCTTGTAAAAGGAACCCCAGAGAGCTGCTCGCCCCTTCCACCACGTGAGGACACAGCAATGGAGTCAGCGGTCTAAAACCTGGAAGAGGGCTTTCCTCAGAAGCTGGTGTCTTTTTGTGCATCCACATTTCCTCTTCTTATAAGGACATACTGGATTAGGACCCAACCATATGACCTCTTTTTACCTTAATCATCTTTAAAAAAAAAATTATGTATTTATTCATGAGAGACAGAAAGAGAGAGAGGCAGCGGCAGAGGGAGAAGCAGGCTCCCTGTAGAGCAGGGAGCCCGATGCCGGACTTGATCCCAGGACCCCAGGATCATGACCTGAGCTGAAGGCAGACGCTTAACCACTGAGCCACCCAGGCACCCTCTTGATCACCTTTCTAAAGGCCCTTTCTCCATATACAGTCACATTCTGAGGTTGGCAATGAGGGCTTCATGAATTTTGTGGGGACACAACACAGCCCATAACACTCTAGAGTGCTTCTGCTGTCACTGGGGTCTTGGGGTGCATGAAACTGACGCCCGGAGTGTCATCCCGAGCTGAACACTGGTGGGAGCCACCATCCTTGCTTGCTTACTGTCCACTTATGACCTTCTCCCTTACCTAATAATTCAGAGGAAAGAAAAAGAGAAGCTATTAGGTGTGAATCTCTTAGACTGGTTCACTCCACCGCTCAAAATCTTCCGTTGCCCCTCATCCAAGCTTTTTAGTGTGGCGCTCAAGTTCCCCCGAAACCCAGCCTCAACCAGGGGTTCCGGTCTCATGCCCTGCTCCCTGATCTGCTGCCTCCATACTCTGGGCACAATGACCTCCTGGGGCCACATCCCCACTAAAGCAGAGCTTCTCGAGGGCACGAATAATGGTGTCTGTGTCATACCCATCTCTAAGTCTCCACCGTGCGCATGGAGCAAAAGTAAAAAGGAGGAAAGAGAGAGGGGAAGGAAGGAGAAAGAAAAGGAGAGGGAGAACCAAACCCAAGACAGCGTGATTCCCTATGATCGCAACACACAATCGCTTATCACACCACCAGTACAAAGATCCCTTCTTCCGTTTAGAGTTTAGCTAAACATACCTTCTTCACGCAGTGTCAAGGCAAGTTACACCTAGAGTAGCCTCGGCAGGACGCCGTGGCTCCTGTCTGTGTAGCACGCACACACATCTTGTCTGTCCTGGTGCAGCACGTGCTTTCTTAAACGGGAATTCCTTTTCCCGCGATATCCCGCCTCCAACAGCGTGTTCTCCCCGAGGGCCGGGCACAGACCCCACCCCTAATCTCGGGGCGGGACGTGTGAAGGCTGGACCAATCACTATTCACTTTTCTCCTGGCCACATGACACCACCCTGGCCAATCAGAAACCTTCCCTAGGATTTTGCGCCTGGAATTGGTGAAGGTGAATCCCTCCGCCTCACTAGTCGTGTGGTCCTGGAAGCCGCTGACAGCCAAGTTTCCCCAAGTGTGGAGAGAGCCCATTTCAGGGGAAGCAAATGACACCAAAACAACAAACAAACAAAAAAACAGGAAAACTGAGATGAGAGCTGGAGGAAGAAAGAGAGACAGATGCAGAGACACTGTAGGATATCCTTAAAGCCAGCTTCATTCCATCTTGCCCCCAGTACTTTTTTTTTTTTTTTTAAGATTTTATTTATTTATTTGACACAGAGAGAGAGGGAACACAAGCAGGGGGAGCAGGAGAGGGAGAAGCAGGCTTCCCGCCGAGCAGGGAGCCCGATGCGGGGCTCGATCCCAGGAGGCAGACGCTTAAAGACTGAGCCACCCAGGCGCCCCGCCCCCAGTACTTTTAAAAGTCATTTGAATTGCATTTCTGTCTTTGCAAGTAAAAATGGATTATAAAAAATAGTAAGCTTGAGGGACGCCTGGGTGGCTCAGTCAGTTAAGCATCTGCCCTTGGCTCGGGTCATGATCCCAGGGCCCTGGGAGTGAGCCCCACATCCGGCTCCTTGCTCAGCGGGGAGCCTGCTTCTCCCTCTGCCGGCCACTCCCCCTGCTTGTGTTCTCTCTCTCTCTCTCTGACACATAAATAAACAAAAATATCTTTCAAAAAAATAGTAAGCTTGAATTTTCATTGATCTTTAGCAATTTTTGTGTAAAATGTGGTCAGAGGACAGTATATATAGTGAGAGATAGGTCAGGCTGTTTCCAGGTAATCTAGATTGGAATCCAGCTTCGTCCCTTACTGGATCACCTTACTAAGCTTCAGTTCTGTTTTTACCCATGACTTGGGGTTGCGAGAATTCAATGAAATATTGTATGTAAAGTGATTAGCACATAATCAACATTCTGCAGGTTGTAGTTATCATGAATATTAGAGACATGTGGGAAGAATCATTCAAAGTAGTTAAATGGAAGCAACACATACTTGAGTACGTCTTAAGTATGAGGATTCTCGACCCTCATAATCCTGTGCTGGGCATCCCAGGATATGAGAGAACTGCTCATGGTCTGTGCCCTCCAGATGCTGACAATCCTCTCTGCCAGGGGATTTTCAAACTATGAGATGCTTCCTAGAGAAGCAGCCTATTTCTGTGTGTCTCCCACCTCAGCGATCAGCCCCTGAGAGCAGGAAACATGCCAGACCCTCTTTGTACCCCATGCACTTTGCTCCATGCCGGGCACAAAGCAGTAGTTCAATAAAAGTCTGCTGGATGAATGAGCCCTAAAGTAAAAGACACCTGTTCTTCGAAAGTCGCTGTCACTGAACTGGCTTTTGAATGGACGCCAAGGAATATCAAGCAGGCGAGGCTTAGAAACAAACTCACTCCTGCCCCAGGTTTCAGCTCTAATGTTCTCTCTTGAAGTGTCCACACTTGGCAGAGCTCGATCACATGCCAGAGCAAGCGTGAGTTTTTCAGACTGGACTATCCATGTTTTGGATTTCTCCCAGAAGTTTGGCAACTGGGCAGTGGGAATGTTTCCTCAGTTTCCCCACCTGGCCTGAATCTCTCAGTAAAAATCCAGGAATGTGTCAAGAAGGTGCAGCTCGACTCAGAATGACATTTCTTTGAGGCTTCCCCCCGAAATGAGCTGCCTCACCTTTGACTCTGCCAGGCCAGGGTGAGCCGTCTTCTCACCAGCCCTGGTCCTTTGTCTGTGCGCTGTTCAATTGTGCTGCGGAGTGTCTTCTCAGCACCCATTGCTGTCTGCTTTAAAGCCACAAAAGCCCGAATCAGTGCTCCCACAAAGGCTGCAGTCCAGTGGCTTGTTGCAGACCATGCAGTTTTCTTAGCTGATTGTTGATTACAGCTTGTCTGTATTGATCAATTTCTTGGAGTGACAATCAACCAAAACCAAAGCTAGCTACCATAATTGATAAAGGGATTTTGTTGGAAGGATACTGTTAAATCCTGCAATAGATCTCCCTGTTATAATCCGAGGGCGAGTTGAATAATCTAAGGGGAGGGCACGAAGCAGGACCAGTGTGAAGCTCATGCTCATTGGCGTTCTGCCATGGATGTGTCTCAATACCCGTAAGTCTAGATTAAAATTCCAAATGCCTGGGAGGAAGAATTCCGATTGGCCCAGCTTAGGTCATGTATGAAGTCTTAGACCGAGTGAAAGAAATAAGGCTGTTGAAATAAGTCATGGAGATGTAATGTATAGCATGGTGACTATAGTTAATAATATGCTATTGCACACTGGAAAGTTGCTAAGAGAGTAGATCTTAAAAGTTCTCATTACAGGGGCGCCTGGGTGGCTCAGTTGGTTAAGCGACTGCCTTCGGCTCAGGTCATGATCCTGGAGTCCCTGGATCGAGTCCCGCATCGGGCTCCCTGCTCGGCAGGGAGTCTGCTTCTCCCTCTGACCCTCCCCCCTCTCATGTGCTCTCTCTCTCTCATTCTCTCTGTCTCAAATAAATAAATAAATAAAATCTTAAAAAAAATTTTTTTAAATAAAAAAAAAAGTTCTCATTACAGGAAACAACATTTTGTAGGTGTGGGTGGTGATGGAAGTGAGCGACTTAGTGTAGTAATCATTTTGCAATATATACAAATACCAAGTCATTACGTTGTACCCCTGAAACTAATGTAATGCTACATGTCAATTACACGTCAATTAAAAGAAAGAAAGAAAGACTCTGTCCAGAGACTCCCACTATGGGCCAGTGTTTTCCTTCCTGTTGTTTCTGTAATGGATTGCCACAAACAGTGGTCTCAAACAACAGTTTGTACTGTTACAGTTCTGGAGGTCAGAAGTCTGGAATCAGTTTCCTGAGACTTCAAGCCAAGGTACTGGCAGGGCTGGTTCCTCCTGGAGGCTCTGACGGGAGAATCCATTTCCTTGCCTTTTTCCACGTCTAGTGGCTGCCTGTGTTCTTTGGCTTGAGGTCCCTTCCTCCATCTTCAAAGCACAACAGTCTGCTTCCAACACTAAATCACCTTCTACTCTTCTGGAGTCAAATCTCTCTCTGCCTTCCTCTTGCAAGGACACTTGCAATTACTCCCAGCATTTACCTGAATGATCCGGATAATCTTCCCATCTCAGGATCCTTAACTTAATCTCATCTGCAAAGTCCCTTTTGCCACATAAAATAACATTCGTAGGTTCCAGGGATCTGACACGTGTATCTTTGAGGGCCATCTTTGTTCAGCCTACCACAGTGGGGCAGGAAGTTTTCAGAGAAGGACAGGTGGACAAACTATCCCTAAGATGCCCACCACTGGTATCACCCGATGAACTCGAGTGATTGCTGTGCCCCGAGCCTTATGCTAAATATCCTACACGCATTAATGCCTTTAATCTCTAGTGCTGCTTGAAGAGTAGGTGTTACTGTTATCTCAATTTTACCAATAAAGAGATTAAGACTCAAAGAGACAAGGGACACACATTATCAATAGAAGCCTCGGTAGGTAAGGGACACAGTCACATACCAGTTAGTAGTGAATCTGGGATTTAAATCCAAGACTGACTGACTTCGGGTCTGTGTCACCAGGCTTGTATTGCTAGGCTATGCTCCCAAAAAGCCAACCTGTACTATTTCCAGGTGCACTGACAGGTGGGCGCCTAATACACACTGGGCGATTTGTTAAGGCAGATTCTAGAGTCAGCAAAACTTGTCTGCAACACTCTCTCCAGCCTTTTCTCTGACAACTGTTCCTCAATATACGTCATACTGCTTCCCAGTAAATTCAATCCATCCTCCAGATTTCCCTCCCCCAAATGAAAGCACATGCTCTAGACCCATCCAACTTAGTTAAGGGACTGATTATTCCCTAGGCAATAGGGAAATGAGACACTATTAAAAATAATATTGGGGGGCGCCTGGGTGGCTCAGTCGGTTAAGCATCTGTCTTTGGCTCAGGTCATAATCTCAAGAGTCCTGGGATCAAGCCCTGCATCGGGCTCCCTGCTCAGCGGGGAGTCTGCTTCTCCCTCTCCCTCTGCCTCTCCCCCATCCACTTGTGCTCTTTCTCTCTCTCTCTCTCTCCCCCCCAAATAAATAAATAAAATCTTTAAAAATAGTAATATTGGGATAGCACACATAAACTGGAACTGTCCCAGGCAAGCCAGATGTGTAGTCGACCCACACTTAGATGTTTTGGGATTTATCTCCTCAGGGCTCCATTTGCAGACAGTTTATTAAAAGCAAGGAGTAAATAAGACATCATAAAGTATTAATAGGTAATAATGGCTTATTATCTCTCTCTCAGAGGTATGTATTAGTAGCTGGAAGATTTTTCAGTAATCACAATGATTTTTAACTCCAAAAGGAAAAATCACAAATGGTACTATTTGCAGTATTGAGAGAGCCTGGAGCTAAGATATGTGTCTGAGGCTGGGGAATGAGAGACCAGGGATTAAAAGGAAAGAAGAATCTTTTCGGTGGAGGAGTTTCTAGACTCTTCACAAAATAACTTCACATGATGGGGAGGGGGCGCCTGGGTGGCTCAGTTGGTTAAGCAGTCAACTCTTGATTTCTGCTCAGGTCATGATCTTGGGGTCTTGGGATCAAGCCCTGCGTTGGGCTCCAGGCTCAGCGGGGAGTCTGCTTGGGGATTTTCTCTCTCTCCCTCTACCTCTGGCCCATTTGCTCTCTCTCTCACATAAATAATCTTCTTAAAAAAAACCTAAAAAACAAAAATTCGCATTGGTAAGAAACACCTCTACATGCCCCTACAGCCAGTCTTACTTAGTCTTCCCACTTTTGCTGTTGACTATCTGAAGAACTTAACCCCAGTCATCATGGGTCTCAGCAGTAGGCCAGCAGGAAAGGGCGGAGACTAGGAACCAGATGGGCCTTTGGGAGACTAGGGCACCCGTAAACCAGAGTCAGCAAGGTTCCCAGGACCCAAAAGATGTTGATAGATCTGGGCTTGGTCCAAGAAGACTCAGTCTGTTGCATAGGACCCCGCAGCAAATGAAGTTCTCAGAAAACATCATGACCTCGCCTAATTTTCCAGTGTTTGATAAGATTCCATCCAGTAAGGGAAGATACTTGGAGAATAATTTGGGGCTCTAAGGAATGAGCTAGAGAAGGCTGAGCTAAGGACCCAAGTTCCAGCCCAGTAGTCAAGATTCAGAGCCATTCTTGAATCTTTGCTTAGAGAACTAGGAGATAACCAAGAACTTGGGCAGAAGCCCCAAACCATCGATTGAGAAAACAAGGCTGGAGTAAGGAGGAAAATTGCAAGTTGGTGGTCAAACAAGGGCCACTGACCAGCCCTCAGGTTTGGAGCATCACCAATTATAGCAATACAGGCAGACCCCCCCCCCCCCCCCAGCACCTGGCTCACACAGCGCCATGGCTTCCCCGGTGCCCAGTGTGGCAGGGAAGGTGGCTTCCCTAGAGCCTGGCTTCTGCAGTATACAGCAGTCAGCAGCACCCAGCACCCGCACCCCACAGCTTCCACTGGTGGTCTCATAGGGCCTGCAGCGAGATGCTTCCCCAGGAACGGCTTTTCCCAGCACCTAGAGGATGGATTTCCAGCAAGTTCCACCAGCAACTGCACTGTCATCCAGTAAGCCATGCCCTGCCCTCTGACAATGTCAGTCCTCAGCCCTCTTTCCATCTTCAATTCCTATATTCTTTAGTGCGCTCTTTAGTTCCTACTAGTCAATTCCTTGTGACATCAATCCTTGTTATTGTTAATAATTATATTAAACTTTTCCCTTTCTTTTTCTTTGTTTTAAAGGTTTATTTATTGGGGCGCCTGGGTGGCTCAGTCATTAAGCGTCTGCCTTCGGCTCAGGTCATGATCCCAGGGTCCTGGGATCGGGTCCCACATCGGGCTCCCTGCTCTGCGGGAAGCCTGCTTCTCCCTCTCCCACTCCCCCCTGCTTGTGTTCCCTCTCTCGCTGTGTCTCTCTCTCTCTGTCAAATAAATAAATAAACTCTTAAAAAAAAAATTAAAGGTTTATTTATTTATTTTAGAGAGAGAGAGCATGAGCGGGAGGGGCAGAGGGAGAGGGAGAGAGAGAATCTCAAGCAGACTCCATGCTGAGCATGGAGCCTTACACTGGGCTTGATCTCACAACCCTGAGATCATAACCTGAGCCAAAACCAAGAATCAGACGCTTAACCAGCTGAGCCACTCAGGTGCCCCTAAACTTTTCCCTTTCAAATGTCTCTGTGGTTTCTGTCTCCTCATTGAACCCTGACTGCTACAAAGAGTGTTGACCACAGAATCTGGGCCTGGATGGAAATGTGGACTGTGGTCCATACTATGAGTGCCCCCCAGTGTCCCTTCATCTTATGCTATTAGTGGAGATGCATAGAAGAGGTTCACAAACTCCAAGAAGCCTTTGGATAGAATTCAGGGTGTTCATGAACCAGGATGAGGGAAAAAAAAAGTACATCTTTGTTTTAACTAACCTCTAACTGGAATTTATCATTTCCTTCAATTACAAATGTAATGAAGGTGATGGTCACAGTAAGTTACAGCAGTGATTAGACCTGCTACCATGTTTGTTGTTAATGCAATAAGAAGCACAAATGCAAATCTTTCACTATTATTTTTAATGTGTATTTTTTTTTAAAGATTTTATTTATTCATCTGAGACACAGAGATACAGAGAGAGAGAGAGAGAAAGCATGAGCAGGGAGAGAGGCAGAGGCAGAGGGAGAAGCAGGCTCCCCGCCGAGCCAGAAGCCCGATGTGGGGCTCGATCCCAGGACCCTGGGATCATGACCTGAGCCGAAGGCAGACGCTTAACCATCTGAGCCACCCAGGTGCCCCTTTAATGTGTATTTTTAAAGTTTTTTGGTTGGTTTTTTTTTTTTTTTACTTAAACAGTTTGAGAATTCTGAGAAACAGTTTCAACAGGTTGCCAAAAGGATCCATGGCTTAAGAAAGGTTAAGGACCTCGCTCTGTAGCAATGGAAGCTTCAGGCAGGCACACAGGGAGCCAGCTAGATGCTTCATTTCCCGGCATGCCTGGGAGCCAGCGTGGCCACAGGACCAACTTTGGATAACGCAATGCATGCAACTTCTGGGTCATGCCCTTAAAATAAAGATGTCCTCCTGCCCTCTTTTCTCCCTTTCCTGGGGCTGGAATAAGGACGTGGTGGTGGGGAGCTGGATCTGTCATGTCACACAAGGTGCTGGAAGCTGCCTGCTGAGTGTGCAAGAGCTACAAGATGGAAAGAACTTGGAATCCCAACAGCCTGGAGACATTCTTAGGTGAGAAACATGACCTGCTTTTGTACCTGAATCAATATCCTCGTACAAAAAGTCTGTGAGGTGTGCGGAAAATATGAACAATATTAGAAACTGAATCCAAATGATTTGGGCTAAAACCTGCCCTCTTTGACGAGTCTATTTAGTGAGAAAACTGTTATGGAGAGGGAGGATGTGGGCAGATGGACTGCCTCTGGGTGGGAAGCTAACTGGCCCTTGTTCACTGTGGATTCCGGTGTGGCTAAGTACGTCTGCCAGGAGTTCATTCTATTCATCCCTTGCTTGGGCCATTTGGGCAACTTCCAAGTATGATACACATTATATTTAGTCCAGAAGAAGGGATCTCTTTCCCCAGGATTTCATTCTTTTGTTGCCTTGTCCATTCTTTCTTGCATTTCTTCCTTCATTCTTCAACAAAGGTTTTGGGAACACTGGCCATGACCATGTTCTAAGATTGCCCTAGAGCGTGGGGACATAATGGCAAATAAGTCGGCGTCTGACTTGTGGACACTCCCAGTCCAGAGTGAGGGCAGGAGACAGCGGTAAAGTAGGGGTGGTGACATCTTAATGCTTTGCAGCTGCTTTATGGGCAGCATTGAGTAGACTAAGTTAGAAAGGCTCTGATTTAAGGGTTAATGATCTTAAATGCAATAAGTTTTTCTAGTAATCTCTAGTATTTTGCTTAACACAAAGAAATTCAGTTATTTAACTTTTCTAAAAGTTATCTATGAAAACAAGTATCTGAAAAAAGTCAGCAAATGATGATTCCGTTTTTGAGATATGTAATAGTAATAATAATAAATAACATGGATGGAACACTTTTTATGTGCCATTTAGTGTGCCTGTGCATGGATATTAATCAAATGCCTGATCAGCCCTTCTCCCAATGTCCTTGTCTTGGTTAGAGATGCCACCTAAGTCCAGTTGGTGGCCCCGCACTGTCTGTTCCAAAGGTGAATTTGAACTTCCCCTTGTGATTCTGTTTCCTCCTCTTTATGCTGCTACTGCCCTGATCTTCCATTTCTCTTCTGAACTCGTTCCAATACCTTCCTAACCAACCTCTCTGACCTCCAAGTCTTAACGCACTACAATCCGCTCTGCTTTGCTTCTAGATGATTGTTCTCTTGTCTCTGCCCTGCCTCGAAGTTCTCTGTGTCTGCAGAATTTTCACCTGCGAGTTTAAGGTCTTCAAGAAGCTGGTCCCGCTTACGTAACTTCTTGCCCTGACATCTTACGAAGCTTTAGCCGCACCTGGCTACCCTGTTTCCTAAAGACATGATGAATTTTCACACCTCTATGCCAGTGTCCATGCTGTTCCCCTCGCCCCAAATGCTCTTCCTCTCTTTCCGTGCCCTTAGAAATCCTACCATTCTGTGTTTATCTCACCTGCTTCCTCCTTTGTGAGGTCACCCGAGTGACGCCTGGTGCCCCGCCGCTCCTGCCCTTCTCCCTGCAGCAAAGTGAAGGTCTGCCTTCTCTCCACGATCAAGGGACATTGCAAACACATAGGCTTATTTCAACATCCACCACAGGGTGTGGTACTTGCTTGAGCATCTTTTTCATCTACTAGACAGTAGTTGCTTAAGGGTTCTTCCAGTTCGGAATATGCTGTCTGGCCCGTACAAGGCACACCTTCTCTGAACGAATGACCTGGTCCGTCATGGAACTGTCACCTCTGACCTTGACCTTTCATTGGCTTGAAATGCTGGTCAGCTGGGGATAAGTGAGAACACCACTGGCCTCTCTTTGTCCTTGTCCCTTCCCTACCCATCTCTCCAACCCTTTCCAGAATTCCTTTCCCTTCTTGTCACTTAACTTCACCCCCCTCTAATGATTGCAGCTTTAGGTAAAGCAGAGTCATTCCTCTTAGACCCTAAAATCTCAGTTCTTCCAAGGCAAGACAGGGTCAGTCGGTCACCAGATGTCAGCCTAGGTTAGGGGCTGCCTTAAAACTGTTCAGCTAGGATGGGGCACTTGGGTGGCTCAGTTGGTTAAGCTTCTGCTTTTGGCTCAGGTCACGATCCTGAGGTCCTGGGATCGAGCCCAGCATGGAGCTCCCGGCTCAGCGGGGAGCCTGCTTCTCCCTCTCCCCTGTTAGTGCGCACGAGTGTTCTCTCTCTCTCAAGTAAATAAATAAAATCTTTAAAAAAACACAAAACATTCAGCTAGGAGATCTGAGGGGCAGCATCCTCTTGTTAATTATGTTTAAATGCCTTAGAGTCTAGCAAAATGCTCTGAGCTTGAAATCGCTTACAAAACTCCCAAGTTAAATTCAGGATGAAAATAAACTAAGGTCCATAAAGTACAAAACTCAGAGATATCCAATTCAAAGTACTTACAGTAGATGGAGCTATATATTTCATGGTGATCTAGTCTGTATTTCGTATATCATGTGAAATTATTAACATTTTAGCATCTATTAATCCATTCATACTTTTTGCTTAGATATATTAAAAAGCCATGGGACTCACTTGCCCTGGTTATCCTTGTTAGCTTTACATTGTCAGAAAATGTTTAATTAAAGAGTTTCCCTAAAAATTGTACTGCTATTGAAAGCAATTGGTACAAGTAATAGACATTATTAAAAGCCAGAGATAAACCCTAATGTAAACTGTGAACTTTGGGTGATTACTATGTGTCCCTGTAGGTTCATGAGTTGTAACAAATGTCCCACTCTGGTGGGGGATGTTGATAATGGGGAGGTTAACTGTGTGTGGGGGGCCAGGAGTGTATGGGAAATTGCTGTACTTTCCTCTCAATTTTGCTATGATACTAAAACTGTTCTAAAAAAATAAAGCCTTGAAGAAGAAAAAAAGAGCCAGAGATACAATGATATCTTCAAGACCCTGATAGATAATGTCTGCAAAGGACAGTTACATTTCATAGAAGGGCAGTCAACTTTCAAATAAAGAGGTCAATCCCATTTGTAATCTTAAAAAAGCCAAAAAAAGAAAGAAGACTTATTTTTTAAGATTTTTATTTATTTTTTTGACGGAGAGAGAGAAAGCAAGAGAGGGAACACAAGCAGGGGGAGTGGGAGAGGGAGAAGCAGGCCTCCCACTGAGCAGGGAGCCCAATGCGGTCTCGATCCCAGGATCCTGAGATCATGACCTGAACCAAAGGCAGACGCTTAATGACTGAGCCACCCAGGTGACCCAGAAGACATATTTTTATAAATATATTTCTAAAAGATATTTTCTAAGTTAACCAAAAACGTATGTGGAAATGCTCAAATATGGTGACGTTCTGTTAAAACTGCTGTATTCCTAGTAATAATAATTGGTGCAATTCTTTTGGAAATCAATTTGGCAGAAAACATAAAAATAAATCACTCTTTGAACTAGTGATTATATTCCTGGAAACTTTTGCTAAGAAATACTCCAAAAGGAAAAGGTTAAATTCACGAAGTTGTTTATTGTAGCCTTTTTTTTAATCATGGTAAAATATTCAAAACAACCTAAATAACAAACATAAAGATAGTAACTAAGCAAAATATGCTATCAGAACGATGGGATATTCTGCAGCCATCAAAATATGTAAGCAGTTCATATAAAAATACGAAAAATATTTGAGTGAAGGGAGGGTTGGACCAAATATTTCCAAGTATAAACTTCTCTATATGCTCTGCTTAGGCTTTGTAAAAATTGTACGTAAATATAAACAAGGACAGACTTAAATAGAAAATTTTAAATACATGTATTAAGTGATTACCAGTGGAATTGTCTCCTTTAAAATATTTTTGTTGTGGTGCGCCTGGGTGGTTCAGTCATTAAGCGTCTGCCTTTGGCTCAGGTCATGATCTCAGGGTCCTGGGATCAAGTCCCGCATCAGGCGCCCTGCTCAGTGGGGAGCCTGCTTCTCCCTCTCTCACTCCCCCGCTTGTGTTCCCTCTCTCGCTGTCTCTCTCTCTCTGTCAAATAAATAAATTAAAAATCTTAAAAAAAAATTTAAAAATAAAATAAAATATTTTTGTTGTTATAATGTTTTTGCAGTTAAAAAAATTCTGAATAGTAACTCCATAGTAACTCCATTCTTTCACTGCTAGATTGAAGCAAGCAGAGAATTTTATACCTAATCAGAAATAATAGCATTGTGCTTGGTCTTGGAAAGATCTATTTTCTAACAATATTGCACATATTTCTGTCTTTAATCTTGTATAAATTAAATCACCAGATGACACCATCTTTAAAAGAGGGAGAATTAATACCTTATTAATATGTTTTCTTCGGACTCACACAGTGCTTGGCACATAGTAGATGCTGCATACAAATTTTCCATAATCTGTATTCACTGAGCAAGTGGCTAAGAAAATTCCTAAATAAGCTGACACTAAAAGTTCCTAGCTTCTGTCTGTGAAGTTCATGGATGCCCTGTAATTTACCGCACTTAAACTAAGCTGGGGAGAGTGTGTTCAATGAGTAACTTCCAAATGAATGCCCACTTGATATAGTCCTAGAAATTGGTCCTGAAATGATCCAGGGAGATGAACTATCCTTCACTCTTATCTATATGCAATGAAGAATGAACTTCTCAGATGAGGGGACAACAGAAGGGTCAGGATTCCTTGGTTCCTTCTGACTCCCCCAGGGTAGGTGTGGGCAATGGCAAAGATCGGGGGAACACGTATACATGGAGTTTTGTTTTTTTTTTTAAGAGCAAGACCGATGAATAACATGTGTGTCATGTCACTTTCTCTTGAATCTTATTGGTCAGATCTTCATCACATGGCCATATCATCATAAATTTTCAGCCACTGTCAACATTTACCAATCTTATTTCATTCCCATACCCTCTTTCCCCACCACTACATATATTTATGGGTTTTAGAAAATCATGGTAAAATATACATACCATGAAAGTTGGATTATTTTTAGCATGACATTTTACCTATAAATACTTCAAAATGCCTCTTTGATAATGACTTTTTAAAACATAATCATCTGCCACTTTTTACATCACAAACGAACAATAATTTGTCAATATCACCTCCTTTCCAGTCCATATTAAAATTTCTCCATAGGTCTAAAAAATATCGTTTTACACTTCATTCAAATCAGAGCCCAGACGAAGTGCATACATTGCATTTGGCTGTTATGTCTTCTAAGTCTCCTCTATCCTGTAACATCTCCCCCCCACCCACTTTTTTAAAATATCAATTTATTGGAGACACCAGGGCAGTCTTCCTGAACAATAATATTCCTCAATAGGTTTTTAACTTCTGTAGAATTGGGTTCTCAGGAAACATTCCTTAGAATAAATTTCTAGAATTTTCTGGTCAAAACGCATGAGCATCTTGCTCAGCACACCAGCAAGTGGAAGTGTTTATGAAGTAGACTCCTACTAGTCGGAAATTATCCTATCACACTCCCCACAGCTTTGGCGAATGCCAGGTGGCATCTGAAATTGTATGCTGACTTAGTATGTGTAAAATAGCGCCTCGATTTGCATTCTGTGAATTTAAAATGTGTAAAGTGGTACTTTTATATTTCTTTAGTTGTCATTTCCCCCCATGGGTTCCTTTAGGATTTGTTCTTTGTCTTATGTGACTTGACTCTTCGGATCTCTCCCCCAGGGCAGCAGTGTACCTCTAACCTCTTGACGTAATTCTGCAGTAACTTCCTGTTGTAATCATGGTTATCATTTTTTTTTTCTTTTTCATTAAGCTCAAAAAAAATTGAATAGACTTCATTGTGTAGAGCAGTTTTAGGCTTAAGGAAAAATTGAGCAAAATGTACAGAGAGTGTCCATTCTACAATTCCCTATCCTACAATTCTCCTGTTTTTAACATCTCCCGTTAGTGGGGTACATTTGTTACAGTCGGCTAACCTGCATCGACACATCATTGTCACCCAAAGTCCATACATTACGGGAGGGTAGGGCTGGGGGTTTTGACAAATGTATAATGACATGTACCCACAATTACAGAATCGTGCAGAATAGTTTCCTCAAAAAGCCCGCGCTCTGCCAGTTCTTCCCTGCCACTCTCCCCTGTGAACCTAGGCGACCACAGAACTTTTTACTGTCTCCATAGTTTTGCCTTTTTCAGAATGTCATGTACTGTAGTTGGAATCATAAGGTGTGTAGCCTGTTCACGCTGGCTTTCTTCATTTACCAGTTTGCATGTAAGGTTCCTCCGTGTATTTTCATGAATTGATAGCTCATTTCTTTGTATAGCTGAATAACATCTCGTTGTATAAATGTACCACGATTTGTTTATCTACTCACCTGTTGAAGGACATCTTAGTTGCTTCCAAGGTTGGGCAATTATGAACAAAGCTGCTGTAAACATCCATGTGTGGGGTTTTGTATGGAAAGAAGTTTCAACTCATTTGGGTAAATACCAAGGAGCATGATTGCTGGATCATTTGGTAAGACAATTGTTAAAAAAGAAAGAACAAGCCCAGATGGGAGTCTTTTGCCCCCCAGGATAGCAAATGAAGATTTAACTACAATTTCAACCTCTTCCAAGAACGTGACCTTTTACAAGTCCCCCAGGACATTTCGGATCAGCAGTAGTGAGATCATCTGCGGGATACAAAGCCTGCCCTTCCCCCCCCTCCCCCACCAAAAGAAGATGTTCTGGTTGAAACAATCCTTTCTTTTCTTTTGCTAGTAACTTCCTGCATCACCCTCCTGCCTATGAAAACCTTCCATTTGGTACAACTCCTCTGAGCATCTCTCTACTTGCTTCATGGGCTGTTGCTCGATTCTTGAGTTGTTTAATAAAACCAATTAGACCTTCAAATTTACTCAGTTGAACTTTTTTTTTTTTTTTAGCACTATGCTTAGCTTTGTTGGAAACTGCTAAACTGTCTTCCAAGATGGTGATACCATTTTGCATTCCCAACAGCAATGAATGAGTTTCTGTTGCTCTGTATCTTTTCTGGCATTTGGGGTTGGCAGTGTTCTGGACATTGGCCATGCTAATAGATGTGAAGTTCGATCTCGTTTTAATTTGCAATTCCCTAATGACCTATGATGTTGAGCATCCTATTAAATGCTTACTTGCCATCTGTAGATTTCTGTTGGTGGGGTATCTGTTCAGGTCTTTTTCTTACTTTTTAATTGGGTTGTTTTCTTACTGCGTTTTAAGAGGGTTTGTTTTTTGTTTGTTTGTTTTTTGTTTTTTTTTTTAATATTTTGAATACATGTCCTTTTTTTTTTTTTAAAGATTTTATTTATTTGACAGAGAGAGACACAGCGAGAGAGGGAACACAAGTAGGGGGAGTGGGAGAGGGAGAAGCAGACTCCCCGCCGAGCAGGGAGCCCTATGTGGGGTTCATTCCCAGGACTCTGGGATCATGACCTGAGCCTAAGGTAGACGCTTAACGACTGAGCCACCCAGGAGCCCCTACGTGTCCTTTTTTTTCACCAGATACGTCTTTCAAATATTTTCTCCCAGTCTGTGGCCTGTCTTTTTATTCTCTTAACAATCTTTCACAGTTAAACTTTTTATTTTGAGATCATTGTAGATTCACAGGTAGTTGCAAGAAATTGTAGGGGTCAACGGCAGGCTACCCCCAAATGTGCCTCTTGGCATATTGGTTATTTTAAATAAAAGTCACTTAAGAGACAGCCAGTGCAAGAAGGACAATCAGAACTTCCTCCATCCTCTTGAAAGCAGTAAATAAATGTCCCATGTGAGAGGTACCCTCCTTGTACCAGGAGGTAGACAGACATCCTTATCACCAGAGGTGGGAAATTTAGAGCCAGGAAGCCTATATAGACTACCCTTGTTACTTTTTTTTTTTTTTTTTTAAGATTTTATTTATTTATTTGAGAGAGAGAATGAGAGACAGAGAGCATGAGAGGGAGGAGGGTCAGAGGGAGAAGCAGACTCCCTGCCGAGCAGGGAGCCCGATGCGGGACTCGATCCCGGGACTCCAGGATCATGACCTGAGCCGAAGGCAGTCGCTTAACCAACTGAGCCACCCAGGCGCCCCCCTTGTTACTTTTTACTAATTTACTACCCCAGCCCAAACTAGAATTCCCTATTAATTAGAGCTCTCGAAGTTTTCTGTGAGCACGTAATAAAACGTTTTTTTTTTTTCTCCTGTTAATCTGTCTCATGTAAATTTAATTCTTAGTCCAGCTGGAAGACCTTGAGGGTGGAGAAGAACTTTTCTTTTCCTTCAAAATAATACAGAGATCCTGTGTACCCTTTACTCAGTTTCCCCAATAGGACCATCCTGCAAATGTATAGTAACATATCACAACCAGGATGGTGACACTGATGCAGGCTAATACAGAACATTTCCATCACCACAAGGGTCCTTCGTGTTGCCAGTCCGTCATCTTCTGAACAATCTTCTGCACTTCGAGAAATTCCTGCTTGTGGAGTCCTGTTTCCCAGGATGAGACGTGGTGGCGGGCACCTGGCTTTGGGGGAGGCAGTGGTAGTGGAAGCTTTTGCAAAGTTGAGCTCCGGTGCTGAAAGGGCAACAGAGGGGTATCGTGGGTGCTTTTCCCTGGGGCTTGACGGGGCACCACAAATGCAGAGATTTTTCTCATCCAACTTGGGTATTGTTCTCAAAGCTTTAGCTTCAAATTCCATTCTCTACCTCTGCCAACAGTCCTATGAGCGAGCCCATATCCTTTTATTTACTTACTTAGTTGATTTGGGGAGAACGCATAGCCTTTGATTATACAAACAATAAACAAACAAAAACCCTCCAGCATTATTAACTACCCCACCTCTATCCTTTTCATTTACTTCTTTCTGCTTCATCGTCCAGAGTCAATTGCTTTTGCTTGGAACGATGGATTCTGACTGATCAGTTTCCTTAAGACCCAGGCTCCCTTGGACCTCAAGAAACAGAGGTGAACTTCCAAGCACTTGTGTTCACAGGTGTTTTGCTACAAAAATATTCGCGGGAACCAAAAACAATGCAGATGGCCATCTGAGACTGGATAGCAGATTGTTTATATCAGCGAGTGAACCCATGGGACAGGCAGCCGAGAAGCAAGCGGAAAACGAAAGATGCTGAATTTAGAAGAATGATCTTCAGCGTGAAAATCTCTCAGCACCATCCCTTCCTCTGAGGCAATAATCAAGATGTATATTGGGCTATAGCGGAAAGTTCGATTTTAAGGAGACCTCAGGGTTAAGACTTAGATCTTCTCACCCTTGACATTTCTCAGCCTCTATTTCTTCATCTGTAAAATGAGGATGATAGGGGTGCCTGGGTGGCTCAGTTGGTGAAGCAGCTGACTCTTGATTTCAGCTCAAGTCATGATCTCAGGGTCCTGGGATGGAGCCCACTAGGCTCCAAGCTCAGTAGGGAGTCTGCTTGGGATTCTCTCTCTCCCTTTCCCTTTGCTCCCCCCATCCATTCTCTCTCTCAAATAAATAAATCTTTAAAAAAATAAAATAAAATGGGGACGATAATAATCTGCCTTCAGGGTTATTGCAAAGATTGAAAAAGAACACCAAGGGTCTGACAAACTTCCTAGTTCATAATAGACACTTAATAAGTGGTCATTATTATTTGGTGTTCCATGGAAAAGAATGAGGTAACCCCAATCCCCAAGATGGATGAGGGGAGGCTGGAACAGATAACAACCAGCTGCCTCCCCAATGTTCATTCTCTCCTTCTTCTCTGTTGACAGGTCCTTCTTCTGCACAGGAAGCAACAGTCTTAGCTACAGAACTACATTTCCCAACCTCCCTTGCTGCCCAGGGCTGGTCATGTCCCACAGTGTCAGCCAATGGGACTTACATGGAAGTCTACCGGGACTGTTCTACTTTCTCCTTGGGGCTTCCTTCTGCTGTTCTGGCACAGAGATGGGAGGCTGGGGCTGTAGAGACCATCTTTTGACCAGAAGAGACCATGAGGGTGAAAGCCACATGCTAAGAGTGGCAGAATAGACTAAACCCTGAGACACTGGTGACATCACGGAGCTGCTACACCTCAGAACCACCTATTTCGATGGCCTGGGAGAGAAATTAAAGCCTCTGTGGTGAGGCTTCTGGGGCCAAGTTTCTATAACATGCAGCTGAATGGATTTCCTAACTGATGTGGAGACCCCACCTACCTGGCCCACAGATCTGGGCGTGAATTAGCTTTTAGTTAACAACTTTAAACCACAAGTTACAGGATGTGCTGGGGAGGAAGGGCAGCCTAGATTTTTATACCACTTATCACATACATAGTAAAAGTGAAAGCTATCTTTTTTTTTTTTTTAATTTAGAAAAGCTGAACGTTTTCCATAGCACCTATGTGATGGGGTGTCTCTCTCTGGTTTGAGGTCTCATTGGTCCCGGGAATGCAGTGCCGGCCACCATTTCACATTTTGTACATAGGAGGCCATTTGGAGATTCGCTCCCCCTCCCCCCCCAGTTGGTGTCCAGGGCTTCTGGAGTGTTTGAAAGAGAGGGAGAAGTCTGATTTGGTTCAGTCCTGTCTGGTGCTTTGACGATGTTGGAGGATACAGGCTTACAGTAGAAGCCTGTCGTTGGGTCATCTTGGGGATTTTCAGACAGTTGCTCATTTCAATCCTCACAATGGGCTTCTTACTATTTTCATTTCGCATCTGAAGGATCTGAGGCCCAGAAAAGTTAGAGACTTCCCTGGGGTCCCCAGGAGAACTGACCCCTGCCTGGCAGAGGGTAGCAGGGGAAGCTGTCCTATCCAGTTTTCTTGCCCATGGCAGGCTGTGGGCTTCAGACTGGAATCCTGGGGGGACTGTTCTTTCTGGGAGCAGCCATGGATCCCAGGCCCCAGTTCACGTCCTCTTGTTGGGGGGGGGCACAGCTGGGAGCACAAAAGGCAGGCTGATGTGGACAAAGTCTGGTGACCTCAAGTTCTTATTCTAACCCCTCTGGGCAGCATGTGAGTGAATTGATTTTATCCAACCTCAACCTTCTCATGCGCAGGACAGGGCCACCCCCGCCTGGGATGTTGTGTTTGATGATGGTGGAAAGGGTCTCTATGGCCCTAGGAAAGCACTCAAGAAATGGTAGCCAACGGCCCCCATATATGCCGCTTTGCTCTCCAGCTACTCGCTGGCTCCTTCAGGGGCTGGACTTCACCTTTTTCCTGTCCTCATCACCAACACTGGGCCTGTGCACCCAGGATGCCTTCCACACAAGCGCATTTAATGGAGAAGCTGCAGCCAGGTGGCCCAACCTGACAGCCAGGACTTAGGAAGCGTCGCTGAGGCTGCCTGTCCCCAGCTACGTCCCCCTCCTGTTAGAAGTCCGTGTAGCAGAGTATTCAGCCAAAGGACACCTCTCCTGACCCCCTAGCAGCTCAGTGATGACAGGAGAGGTGGTGTGTTGTCTGGTTCTCCTGGGGAGTCTTAAAAGCAGGGTGGCCGACTTCTGCCCCTTCTGCCATCCTACGGCATGAAACATGCCTGGGTCATTTGTGGGGTGGGACGGACAGCATTTTGGAGCGTGAGGACAAGGATGGCAGTCTAGGGGTGATGCAGCGAGAGTGCTGGGGGCACTGAGGACAGGGAAGCCACCAGCCAACCCTGGACTGATGGCCTCTCTCCTAAAACAGACAACAGAACAACTTTGGTCGTGTTTAAGCCAGTGCTTTTGTGGATTTTCTGTCAGAGGCTACTGAAATTAATTCTAAACGTTACAGCCATTCCTGGGAAGGAAAATGTCACCCTGGCTTCACATTTGACCTTTCTATGGCACAGTTACGCTGTCCAAAATAGGGTAGAACCGTCAAGTTGAAACATGACTACGTGCAGCTGGTTATAGGCTTTGGCAGGCCCAGCGCAGGAAATATCTTCCTGGCATGATCCCCCCACTTCTTAATGTGGCCAGATAGTTGGATGTGCTTTCACCCTGCATTTTCTCCTCGCCTCCGTTCAAGCAGGGAGCAGGCTTCCCACAAGGCCAAGATCAGAGATTGAATCACGTTCAGAAGATGAAAAATGCAAAGACAGCAAGGTGAGAGGTGGGAATGCCCATGTGGGGGGGCAGGGGGGCGCAAAGGTGGAGGCTCCATGGGATGCCAGTGGGAATGGCTGGTTGGTGTGCTGGGGACCTGGGATCCAAACCCCACCGGAGATTCCCCAAGGTGGGACATACCCAGTGTTGACCGATGATGGGTCGCCCCAGGGCATTCCCCGCACTGTGGGCTGAGAACCCTTGGGCAAGGAGAGAGAAGGGATACACCCAACAGGCATCACAACTTAACATGCTCCAAACCTGCCCCTTCCACAGCCCCCACTGTTTCAGCCGCTCAGGCCAAACCTCTGAGCCTTTCTTGACCCTCTTCTTCTCTTGCACGCCACACCCAATCCATTGGCAACTCCAGAGGGTCTGCTTCCAAAATACATCCAAACTCAGGTGCTGCTCTCCACCGTGGCCCATAGCAGTGTCCTCTCTTCCCTTCCCTGCCGAAAGGCCTCCGAGCTGGCTCCGCGCTCTGCCCTTGTCCCCCAGCATCTACTCTCATGGTGGCAGCCCAGCCTGCTAAAATGTAAGTCCCATGTGCTCAAACCCTCCCGCGGGTCCCAGCTCACTCAGAGTAAAAGCCAAAGTGCTTCTGACATCCTACAAGGCCCTGCCTGACCTGATGCAGTGAGCGCCGACCTCTCCTCCCACCCCCAACTCATTGCTTTGGCCCCATGGGACTCGCGGGGTCCCTTAAGAACACCGGCAGTGGACGCATCTCAGTGCCTCTCTAACCGCTGCTTGGAAAGCTCTTCCCCAGACATTTGAGGGACTTGTCCCTGCATCTCCTTTGGGCCTTTAGTCAGATGCCCGTCCCACAGCGAGGCCTTCTTGACTATTCATACTGTTCACCTCCCCACCTGCTCCCAACCTGATCCCCCTTCCCTGACTTTCTTCTAGCTCTCACTGATATATATGTGACATGCTGTATATTCTACTTATTTTGTTCAGGTCTCTCTCGCCCCGACTTAGAATGGAAGCTCCAGGGGCATCTGTGTGGCTCAGTCGGTTAAGCGGTTGACTTTGGATTTTGGCTCAGGTCATGATCTCAGGGTCCTGGGATCGAGCCCCGTGTCGGGTTCTGCCCTCAGCAGAGAGTCTGCTTCAGGATTCTCTCTCTCTCCCTCTGTCCCTCCCCCTGCTTGCTCGCTCGCTCGCTCTAAAATAAATAAGTCTTAAAAAAAAAAAAAAAAAAGAATGTAAGCTCCATGAGGACAAGCCCCATGAGCACAAGACTTTGGTTTCATTTACTGCTGGATTCTCAGCAGCCAGAACAGCGCCTGATTCCTAGCAGACGAGCAACAAATACGGTGCCCTGCCTTTAATTTGCTTTCCCTCTTTTCCTTGCCTCTCTCTTGCTGTCCTGGGACTACACTCACCTCCTCCACGGTGCATTTGCACATAAGCTTTACTTGGGCTCTGTTTTCTGGGGGAGCCTGGGCTACCAGCGTCCCTTGCTGCGGGCTGGAGGGCTGGTAAGAGACAGATCAGGTCCAGGCAGTGTAACTATAGAGCCTGTAGCTATTGTTATGCTGCTTCCTACCGAGGGGTCTTCTGGGAGCTTCCCGCGCCAAGGCTCAAGGCGAGGTCACGGTCAGAAGGGGCACATTCCCAACAATCTCTACAGCTCGAAAGCCAACTGGCTTCACTTTGACCCTGGCCACGGTCCTCGTGGGTGGGACACTGGAAAGACGGTGCAATTTCTGACTGGCAAAGACACCGACACGCAGGGAAATAAAAGTTATCAAGGAAATGGACAGTTCGTGAAATCTATACTTAAACATTTTCTTAAGAATACATGGGATTTTCCAAGACCATTCATCGTAGCACCGAGCCTACTATTCCTTAATAGAAAACGGTCAAATAGCAAATACTCCAGTTAACTTCCTACAGGTACAAATTATGCAAATAGTCACTTATATCTTCATTTACAATAATCAATAAATAAGAGGGCACATTCATACAATCTTTTTTTTTTACAAAGATCCCTTTTTACAAAGCTACGACTATATATATATACTCAATAGACAAAATAATCCTTGTTCTACAAAATAACATCTCACTTTTTTCTCCATAGTTCTCTTAGCGCTCTTCATAAAAATGTTCAGACATTGTCCCTGAAGCTTTGCCATGACGTTAAAAGAAACAGTAGTATTGAATCTGTTAAACATATTACAGACCTTGAAGCAAACTCCTGTCACCATCCTCGAGAACAGGCTCGGAGGAAACTGTTGCCAGACTTAGTCATCTGTCCAGATGACACACGACACACGGGAGGGAACAACCATGGTTCCTATTTGTCTTTGGCTGCAAGGCAAGTGATGCAGGCCCTGTCTTATGGTGTGATTTCAAGCGCAAAAGGCAGGCCTCCTCCTCATGGCACCCTGCCCCACGGGTGCGGGCCCACTCTGGAACATTCTCCACTAACGTGCCAGCCTTCGGCTGAAGGGATCCAACGTTACAATGCAAACAGCCCAACATGAGTGGGATTTTTGCACCGGTTAATTTTGAGTCCACCAGGGGAAGGGGGAAAAGATGGGAAGGGTAGGAAGGTCCTGTTTATAGTTCTTTGTTCCTACTGCTGAACTTTGGCATCTGGGACAGACTTCCCTGGCAAACTGCCTCCGACGCGGACTTAATTTAAGGAGACCATTTAGGTCTGGAAGCCCTAGGAAGCAGATCTCCTCCATTCTACTCCAACTTTCATTCCCACACCTTAACAGACTGAGCTTTGTTTTACCAAACCCTTTCTGAAGGCACCTTTATCAGATACGAAACCCAGAAGCAATGTTCTAAGCTTTGGATTTCACTTAGAAATACAGAGATGCATTTATTTTAAGCAAATAGGTCACTTACTGAGATTTTTTAAAAAATCTACCTTGTTAACCTTTGGATTTTTAAACCTAGGAAGGAATTTTTAAAAGATTTTCCAACTTCTGACCCAGAATGGTAAATGAATTATTCAAGGTGTCACAGCAGGTGAGTCAGAGTCCGGATGTAGGTTCCTGATGCTCAGGCCGGTGTTGTCCTACTTTGGAACAATGTCAACTCCCAGGTTACAGAAACGCCCAGCATCTTCCTTTGGTTCAATCCTCGCATGACATTTAAGAATACAGGCCTTTGTGGCTGTTCTTCCTTATAGCACAGTCTTGCAGAGGATATGCTCTTATTGACTTTGGGTGGGGCTAAAGGAAGTCCGAGCCACTGCAAATGCAATAAACCAATCAAAAGATATTTCTGTTTTTGCGACAGTGTAAAAATCACAACTTTTAAACTTAAAACAAAGGAAAAATAAGTATTCCTATCTCACAGACCAACCAATTATGGCTTCATCCAAGTAATTCAAATCCTCCATCCTTATTTTAATTGTGCTCTGCCCAGCCCAATGAAGTGTGTTTGTCTTTTGAAGGAGAGAGCCTAATTTCCTGCTCTGAAAAAGCGTGTGTTGGAGGGCGCCTGGGTGGCTCAGTCAGTTGGCATCTGACTCTTGGTTTCGGTTCAGGTCATGACCTCAGGATCATGAGATCAAGCCCCACATCAGGCTCCGAGCTCAGCATGGAGTTTGCTTGAGATTCTCTCTCTCCCTCTGCCTTTCCCCCGACTCGTACTTGCTCTAATAAATAAATAATCTTAAAAAAAAAAAAAGCACGTGTTTGGGTTGGAGAGGTGATTAGCTCAGGCAGGATGGCTAGTTAACTGGTGGCTGAAGTTTTTGAGGTTAGACGCCGAGATTTTACTGCTGGCGGTTCTTTAGAGGCAGTCATTTTGGTTGCAAATTTGCAACCATAGGCGAAAACATGAATCTGGGTCATCTTCGGTCATTTTTATGCGAGCATGAAGAAGACATCTGAGTGGTTTGGGTATGGGGTTGGGAGTGGTGTGCAGAAATTTGGGAGGGGGGAGAAGGACATGTGGTGGGGAACTGCAACCTGACTAACCAAGTTCCCACCTTCCCAGCTCTGGGAATCTCCACCCACAGATGCCAACTTGGCCAAAGCCATCAAGAATCAGAACCTCCTTAGGGTGTAACTATCTTCTAAGCAGTGAAGTCCAGGATGAAAATCAGCATTTGAGATCAGCGTGGAGCCCAACATGGGGCCTGAACTCATGAGCCTGAGATCAAGACCCGAGCTGAGACCAAGAGCTGGACACTCCGCTGCCTGAGCCCCCCAGGTGCTCCTCAACTTCCTCTTTAAAAGGTTTGGGTTAGATATGAGACAGAGCAGTTGGTGGGACGAAGGTGGGCTGGAGAGGCCTCAAGCAGCTTTGGTCAATGGAACATAAGGAAAGGAGGTGTCTGCAAAGCTCAGAGAGGAGGGGAATTCAGAGCAAGGAACTGCCGGACACTTTACAGCTTCGAGGCAAACTTGCAAGGAAGCATTACTCATTCAACGAGGATGTACGCAGGGTCTGCTCTGCGCAGAAGACACTCAGAAAGCTTAATGATTATCCAGATACCAGGTGGCAGAGCAGGGACTCAGACCTAGATCTGGCTGATTCCCAAACCTGCGCTTTCTGGAGCCCAGGACACCTCTCGGAGGAGGAGGAAAGGGAACTGTGATGTAAGGAAAATGGTTTCAGTTACGCAGACCCCTGCGGGATGAAAGCTAGTCTTGGCAGGAGCGCCTGGGTGGCTCAGTCGGTTAAGCCACTGCCTTCGGCTCAGGTCATGATCCTGGGGTCCTGGGATCGAGCCCCGCATCGGGCTCCCCACTCAGCGGGAAGCCTGCTTCTCCCTCTCCCTCTGCCTGCCTCTCTGCCTACTTGTTCTCTCTCTTTCTCTCTCTGTCAAATAAATGAATAAAATCTTAAAAAAAAAAAAAAAAAGAAAGCTAGACTTGGCTTCTGGGTGTCAGGAATTTAAAAAGTTAGCAGTGGGATCAGCCCCCGGATGGCTGAGTAGTGTTGTATTTAAGAAGAACGTGGTCAAACAAAATACTGGTTGTCTCTTCCCCATACCCAAAGATGTTTCCTGGCTTGTTGATGCAACAGCCCTGGGCTGGTGAGAACTGCTTGCCTGATGTGTTTTCATCAAGGTTCTCAGAGCAAATTATAAGTCAGTCTCCCTGGCTCTGCGGGGTCTGCTGACCGCTGGACGGGCCGGGGCGCACAGGAACTCGAATGGTCCTCCGCCGGCTCTCAGGGAAGCGGGAGCTCCGAGTCTCTAAGCCTTTGCCCAATTACTCGACCAAGCTCACCCCAAGCCCACGCAGGAGAAATGACAAGGCCTGACGGTCAGTGGGGAGCTCCGAAAAATCAGAGCAAGGCGGGCTGAGCACTCACGTTGAGTCTGCACATGACAGAAATGGGAGATCTGGGGCCCAACGCAGCCCAAGCCCGTGCTTCTCAGGCACCAGGCTCACTTCCCTGAACTGCTGTCCTTCCTCAAGGAAATGACTGACAAGGCCGACTCGAAAGATCTGTGGACTCAGCGTCCAGCAAAGAAGCTACGTCTCCTTTCTTGGCTCCCTCCCTTGGCTAACTGGGAAGGCAAACTGCAGCAATTTTCAGCAAATAAGCACGATATCGCCCCTCCAGCTCTCAGCCTCAGTGTCTCGCCCGGGCTCCTGGCCCTCGACATCAGAGCTGCCCCGCTCACCGGCTGCAAGGGCCGGAGGAATAACCTGCTATTCCGCCGTGGGGGCTCCACACGGCAGCTGCAGGCACAAGATCTTAAATCTTCCTCTAAAGGCGGTTTCAGCAGCGATTATGCAATGTCGGGGAAAGAGAAAGAACACAGCTGGACCTGGAGAGCTTTATGGGCTCGCTTCCTGGCAAGAGCATCGCCGAGAAGGTTCTGAGAAGCCACGCTGGCCTGAAACTCCAGTGTAACCCACTCTGGGGACTTCAGGATGTGAAGCTGAGTCCAGGTAGGGAATTCGGCACAGACCTCTGAGGAAGGTCTCTAGGCAGAAAGAGAGAGAGGCCACATCTCAAAACTCTAGCGGGCCTCCAAAATCCAAGAAAAACTGAGCGAAGTTTCCCATGAGAAGCCAGCATGACCTTCATACCACGGAGGACATGCTACCATCAGGACAGCTTGGAACACTAAGAAGAAAGGGAGCTTGAATGCTTCGGGGGAGGTAGGGAGAAACCCAAGTCACATCTAGAGGCTTGGGAATCTGGGTGGTGCCAGAAGTCTCAACAACTAAGCTGGGCGGCCGTAAGAGGGAGTTACTCTCCACCAGCAATCCTATACCCAGCTACACTCGGGGACGGGCAGAATGGAGACATTTTAAGGTATGCAAAAATCTCAAGAAATTTATAAGATTTACTTCCCATGTTACTTTCATCAGGAAGTTACTAAAGAACGTGCCACACCAAAAAATAAAAATAAAAAAAATAAAACAACCCCAAAAAACAAACACAGATTATCAAACCAAGGGGAAATTTTTGGCAAGAAAGGGTGTGTTACCATAGCACATTACTTGGCTCAGGCATGAACGGTCCTTCTGCACCCCTACACTGAATAGACATGCATGAAATAATGTGATGTAAACACACCAGGGAAAAGAAGTGGAGGATGGAGAAGGGCGAGACCCCCATCTACCAGAATAGCAAGTTGCAAGTGTTTCTAATTTAAAAAAGGAAAATAAGTGTAAGCATGTTATGTTGCAATGCAAAGGTAAATAACAAGCAATAGCTAAAGGGATTGAAAGTGTTGCTTCTAGGGAAACCAGACTTAGGGCACTGCTAATTTTCATTAAAAGCCATATGGTACTTGTTTCTTCATAAACTATGAATATGTATTACTTGGATAAGAATTAAAAATCAATACTTAAAAAAAAAAAATTCAAAGCCATTGGGTGGTCTGTCCTGTAGGCTTCTCCATCCACCTTTTATATTCAACTTCCTCTTCCATAGAAGCCTATACTCCACTGGGAATTTTTTTTGCCTTTAAAGAAGAAATCTGTTTACAGCCAACCGGAACCAAACGATTTTTAGGCATCTTGCCACTGGGTGGTTTTAAACAATATTACATGTTGTAATGGGTGAGAGAAACAGCCTGCAGAGATTTTTCTGAACAAGGTCTAGCCCCGTAAAATGAGATGATGCGTGTTTGGGTTGGCTCCTCCCTGGCTCTTCCAGCATCTAGTTTAGGCAAGGACCACGTGGTGTCCGGGGTTATAAAATATCACACATGTCATCTTTACTATCTGTACCTCTGAGCTTTCAGTGATGCCAGGGAGCTCACTAATTAGCCCATTCTCCCCGGGACGTTTGGCCTTCAAGATGGAACCGCTCCAAGCTCCCGACAGCTTTCCACTTGGAAGGCTCAGATTTGTTCTAAGAACCAAGAAGGAGAGAAGGCAGGCTATAAACCAGAGTGGGATTTTGGCTGTCATCGATTCAAATGTGCTATGTAAATTCTTTTGGCCGTGCTGGAATTCTGTAAACTTGAAACCCCCTGCCTGAAATAAGCACGCCTCTCGCCTTGCTCAGAGAGAGCCGTGAGTTCTGGAGCAGAAGCAATTACCAGCGGCCGAGCTGTCCCAGCGGTCAAGGGCACTCCAGAGGTCACAGGGGATGAGAGTGAAAGCGAATGCTTTACGAGCGCAAAGGTTGTAGCTGGCCCCCAAATTTTGGTTTTGTTTCAGTGAGGACATTTTAATCTAATCCTTTAACCTTTTTTTTTTCTTTCCAGGACACTCATGGGCCCATGGGCCCAACACAAGTTTCGTTAATGAGGGGACAGCTCTGGACCAGGCATCAGGCAGCGCAGGTGCCTTTGCAAGTCTGCTCCTGGTTGGCTGTGACCTTGGTCCACCCGCTCTGCCTCTCTGGGTTCGGCAGAGAAGAGACTGCCTGAGGGCCCCTCCTGACCTACGGGTTTGTGGTTTTCTGAGTAGGGCTTGGAGGGGCAGGGCAATGGGAGTTAGAAGCAATACCAGGGCCCCAGGGCCTGCATCTTGGTGGGAAACGGGGGTTGGGTGGTGGCGCAGGGCAGAAGGAAGATGGGAGGGTGGCTGGAGGTCTCCTCACAAACTGTCTGCTCTGGTCTACTTCTCGGGGTACCTTCCAGAAAAGTCTATTCAAGAATCCCATTATGGGGGCACCTGGGTGGCTCAGTTGGTTAAGCGGCTGCCTTCGGCTCAGGTCATGATCCTGGAGTCCCGGGATTGAGTCCTGCATCGGGCTCCCTGCTCGGCAGGGAGTCTGCTTCTGCCTCTGACCCTCCCCGCCTCGTGCTCGCTCTCATTCTCTCTCAAATAAATAAATCTTAAAAAAAAAAAAGAATCCCATTATGACCGACCACGAAGGATGCCCATGCTGACGTCCCAGCACCAGCGTGAGCCGGAACTTATTCTGAGCCCAGCCACTCCTGCACTCCTCCTCCTGGCTTTTAAGGAGCCTTGGGCAGTGCCCTCTGGAACCCTGGAGATCAGCACAGAGGCTTTTACTGTACCATCTAGATTCTCCCCTGGCTAAGACATGGGTGGAAAACATTTGAAAATCACAGCTTTAACCTCAATCCAATCAACGCAAAACTGAATTTCCATCCTCCCCTCCCTTGCTCTTCCCCCAAAACTAGGGTGACAGAAAGTGCATGGCAGCTCACTACACAGCCCCCACTTTCCTCCTCGGGTTTGCCGTCCCGGGACGTGGGCTCCTGGAGCCGGCAGCTCTGCGCCCCTCAGATATAACCAACCGCGGACCACACGACAGGTGCATGGACACCCAGCACCTTCACTCAAACCCCCCTCGGGGAGGAACATGGGGCAGCTTTCTTCCCAGTGGAGGTCCTGCGTGGGGCATCGCCCCTCTTCCTCATCAGGAGGACCCTCCTCCGAGAGGCAGCTCACTCGAGTCCATCTGGACCTTAAAAGCCTGCACGGGGGACGAGCTACAAGCCAGCTTATGGCTAAATGTTAGCAAGGGTGCTTCATACCTGACAAAGCAAGGCCCGCAGGAATAAAGTCCACCTAACGATCCAGCCAAACACACACCTGAGTGTGGAGGACACAGCCGAAGAGAAAAGCATGCTCAGCACTTACAGGACAGAAAGGAAAGGTGAAGCGGGGAGAGGGGGCTGTTTCCCTGAGGCCCCCCACCGTCTGCAGAGGTGCCCTCCTCCACACCCGAAAAAAGTGAAGTAGAAAGAGCTCCCGCCGCCTGGTCAGGGGCCTGTCGTTTTTATTATGCAGACACGCGCCTCAGAGTCTGTTGACGTCCAGCTGCGGGAACAGCAACAGGCAGTAAACCAGGAGCCAGAGGAAGAGAATAAAATACATCATATCCGGCTGCTGGACAAACTGTGTCAGAGAGTCGCTCTGGGGGCTTTGGCTCTCCAGCAACATGGCTTCACCAGAGTTGTTGGCCTTCCTGCAGGAGGGAAGACACAGGCAAGGCAGTTAGAAGCAGGTCCCCCGGGCAGATGGCCCCACTCCCCCGCCTCCCTAGCCTGTAACCTCACTGCCCAACTGGAGAGTTGAGGGCTTCCCAGCCGGCCGGCCAAGAGGCCCTGCAGGGCATGTGCCGATCCAAGGGGACGGCCGGGGTCCCGGGAGAGCTCTGCGCTTTCATACAAGCTCAGTTCATCCGCACAACCCTAGGAGGGCAAAGGGGTCAGCCCCATTCTGCAGATGGGCGTACTGAGACTCACGGGGTGCAGTGGCTTGCTCGCTCAAGGCCACACAATGACTAACCCCGCCCCCCCATCCCCGGTCCAGGACACCTTCCTTTATGCCACAGTGTCCTTAACGCAGAGCTGGATACTGACGGCACTCTGCTATCTGTCACTAACAGAGGGGACGTCATAAGTCATCTGAAGGAACAGAGTTCCCTGATTACCCATCATTTAAAAACAGAGACAAAGGCATGCCCGCCCCCCACCCCCAAGCTTCTGTTTTTTGGCTTTGGAAGAGAACCTTGAAGATAATGACTAGATTTGACTTTGGTCAGACCTCTCTTTCTTCTTTTGTGTTACAGAACGTGGTGTCAAGGTGACGTTTTGCTTTGGCTTGGTGGAGAAAGCCCAGAAGGGTCCGCGCGGTGGTGACCAACCTCAGCTCCCAATTCCCACCAAGGAAAGGGCTGGGGGCATCATCTGATTGGAAAGGGGCTGCGGGCCTCTGCTTAGAGCTGCATTTATAGGAGCCTAGAGTGTAAGCTTCTTAGGGTTATTTGGTGTGTGGTGTGCGGTGGAGACGACCTCATCCCTGAACCATCCCCTGATGCAGACAGAGGCAAGGCCAACAGGGGATTAAACGTTTGCCTTTTGGTCTAGAGACTGACTCGCGTATGACAAAGGACAGAGTTTTTCTTTCTGAAAACTTTCTTTTTAAAATTTAAACTCTGTTTTTTATAGAGCATGACTGCATTTCTCAACCTTCTAGTTTAAATTGTCAAGTCTCGATCTCATAAAAGCGAAAAGCGCTACTTTCCTAGGGAATCCATCACACCTGGTGGACAACGTGAATTAATATTTCCATTTTATGGCAGGGGAAGGAAACAGGTCTTGCCCCTTTCTTAAAAGCCAGAGGGGCGGGCTTCTAAGGATCCCACTCGCGGGTGTTGGGCAATATTCAGAGAGCCTTTTCCACTCCAATAATCTAAGTCCTTCCAAGCCAACTGCAATCCGTGGCAAATATTTAAAAAACAAAAAGATCAAAACAATTAAGGGATGCGGTAACTTTAACAGGGATAGGGGCATCTCAGGATTGTCAGAGTTTGTGGGATTTCTCTGGGCTCCTGTGTTCTACATGGGCTGCGATTCAGCAGTATAGCGATTTGGCAAGATCAGACGAGGCCATCTAGTTCTCGAACAGCAAGAAATACTTTCATGGACATCCTGGCATGTTTGCACTCCCTCTTCATGTCTGCTCTGATGCCATAAAACTGTAAAATCAGCTCAGTGAGCTTCTGAGTATTGTACCTGCAGGTGACACAGAATGAACGTGGGGTCAGGGGCGACCACGTGAAGACCACACCCAGCAACACATCTCTCCCTCCCGCCTCTACCCCCACATGGTGTAAAAGGCAGCTGCCGGCTCATGACATGGATCCGGCTTTAAACGGAAGCATTTTCTGAACCATGCCCCCCCAGCCCCCCACCCTCCCCCGTCCATCAATTTCCACTCTCCCTCCTGCTTATATTCAGTTTCCATGCATTTGCTCTGGAGCAGGGATCTCCTTGCATGATTTCAGACAATTACTACAGCCATGAACCAAGGAGAGTTGGAGAAGAGCCACCCCCATAAGACTGCATAATTAAAAAGGAAAAAAATATATATATATAAACCCCATAAAACCTGGGAGGAAAGCCACCGACCTGGTTAACGTTCGGTTTCTTCTGTCATCCAGATCTGCCGCGTTCCTCAATTGAACATAGCTAAAATGATCCTACAGTGAAATTTATAAACAAAACCCCCGCAACCCAATTAGTAAAGATGAAATCTCTGAAACAGAAAATAAAATTTTGATTTTAAACATACAAAGCCGAGCATGCCGCGCTTTTCTCAACATTGCAAACATTTAGTTTCCCAAATCAAACTGCAAACTAATAATCTACAGTATTCTACCCTCTCCCCCAAACCCCGCCTAGTGAACCAGAGAGGCGCCACCACCCACCACCCGAATCGGGTTGCGGACCACAGTGCTTTGGGTCCCAACACACCCAGCGCTACTTAAGTAGCTGCTAATTTAAGTATTGCACTGTTGTCTTTGAGGGCGGTCTTTCTGGGTGTGTGCGCCGGGGTGGGGTTGGGGGTCTTGGTGCATTTTTTTTTACGACAAAGAGGCCTTCGGGCTTTATGATCATCACTTGATTTATTTACATCCCCTACTGCCCAAATTGGACATCCAATTGGACTGTGCTTAACGACAAGGTTTGAATTTGCTTGTCTTCTCTCCAAAAGTATATTTGTTGCACATCAGTAATTTCAAAGCTCTGGGCTGAGGAGGAGGAAGGATGGAAATGAATTGATTAGCAGGGGCCATGCAGAAGAAGAAGAAATTCGCATACTAACCGATTCCAAAGACCTGTTAGTATGTCGTCGAATGTAAATGCTGGAGTCACTGTGACTAGTCCTGAAAAACAAACACGTTTTGAACTGGTTGCCACCAAGAGCCCCTGTGGCTCAGCTCTACGTTCACCCCCATCCCGAGTCCTCCACATGCAGATCCAGGCAAGCTATGATTTCAGACCCAGCAATGGAAAGGAGAATTTGTATTCAGTATGCCCCGCTGGGTTGGGGTGTGCTGACAAATAACGGGATGGGTATTAGAGACACACTATGGCCTTGTCTACAAGGGGAAAAAAAAAAAACTGAGAAAGAATTTTAAATAGAAAGCAGACCACATATTTTTCAAAGTCTCAGGGTTTCAGGGAAGGAAGGGAGGTCCTTCTCCAAGCATCCCAAGATCTGGTACTTGCTGGAGGTCCTCTGCACGCTAATATCAGATCTGGGCTAAGACTGGCTATCCAGACTCCTTTCTAGTGCTCCTTTCTGTGCACGATGCTGCTGTCTGTCTCTTGGGTGTGGCACCTCTTTTCCTTTCCTGCATGAGGAGGCTAATTTTCTGACCATACCTTTGAGGCTGATGGGGAACGTATCTCTGGTCATGTACTAAAGCTGGTTCACGTAGGGCTGAGGCAAAAATACCTGGGCTCCTGATTAACTGGCCACCTTAGCCACTTATTTTATGTCTCTGATCAGTTTTCCTCATCTGTAAAATGGGTCATCCTTCCTACCCCAACTACTTCATGGAGCTGTGGCGCTGGTGGTAAGAACAGTATACTTCAGGTCCCAAGGGCCCCATCTTGTTGCTCAACAGGAGAACTAGGTGTTGGGCGTCAGAGATAGTCATCTCAGTTTCCTTAAGGCAAATCTAACCATGCAGCATCTGGGGATCCAAGAAAAAGGCATCTAACCCAAGAGTTTATTCCCAGGGAATTCATCTTTGGCAGCCTTGGTATTCCTGCCCGCTGCTGTCCCGAAACTTCACCAACCTCTTCCCGTGCGTGTACTGGGCATGTTTCCAGCTAATAGGTATTGAGCACCTACTATGTGCCAGGCGCTGGGTGCGGCCCAGGGAAACATCAGTCCTTGCCCTCAGTCCAAAGCCTGGGCTAGTTTTCCTGGCGGGTAACACAGCTAAGAAACAAAACAGGGGCGCCTGGGTGGCTCAGTTGGTTAAGCAGCTGCCTTTGGCTCAGGTCATGATCCTGGAGTCCCAGGATCGAGTCCCGCATTGGGCTCCCTGCTCAGCGGGGAGTCTGCTTCTCCCTCTGACCCTCCCCTGTCTCATGCTCTCTCTATCTCATTCTCTCTCTCATATAAATTAATAAAAAAAAAATCTTAAAAAAAAAAAAGTAAAAAAAAAAAAAGAAACAAAACAAAATGCACCATAAAGGAAAAAGAGCCTCAGGCATGTGGGACCCAACACTGTCCCAATTCACGGGAGTACCTGGGAGTACCTGGAGATGCAGGTAAGCCCCACCTGCTTATAGTACTTTCTAGTAAAAAGCACATCCGCATCAGGAAGGGCTCCTGTTCTTCTCCCACCCTCTCTTTCTCGGCGTACTTTCTTGTAGGTGGTTTTTGTGTTCTAGAACCATCTGTAGGAGACTTATCCAGGTTTCCCTCCTGAATCTCATTCTTTGAGATTGTGTGCCAGGCACTGAGCTCGGCGCTGAGGGCCCGGCTCCTCAGGAGCCCACCCACCGCAGCCTGAGAGAGCACTTCATTCATTTATTCATCCACCCGAAGAGTTTTTATTAAAGGCTGGCTGCGAGCCGGGGGTGGTGCTAAAAGTCAGGGCTGTGCCCTCCCTGCCTCCAGGGAGCTGCCTCACCAACTTGGGGGACAGCAAATGATAATGACAGCCTTACACAAATGATCAGAGAAATGAACTGTTTTGAGAAATGCTGTGAAGAAAAGAGTAGGACTGTGAGAACATACAAAGGGGGATTAAAAATAGCCCAGAGGAATCTAAGAAGGTTGCCTGGAGGAAGTGGGAGTGGAGCTGAAACCCAGGGAACCAAGACAGGGAAGGGGCAGGGGACAGAGGGTCCTCAAAGGCAAAGGAGCTTGGGGGGCATTCAGGGATCTCAATGAAGGCCAAGGGGCTTGGCAGGCTAGGGAGGAGGGCAGAGGTGACCAAGAGTGGACATGGATGAGCCTGGAAAGGAGCCGCGAGAGGGGTGATGCTGCCCGCTCCCCGCAGATCCATGTGCAGATCAGTCGGACGGGGAAAGTCAACTGGGCCTCCTTCCTACACAAACCAAGATGACGCTCCCTTTTCAACATTTACTGGCTTTGTCTCATCTTCACTGGGACGGGTTTGGTGGGCATGGCCGGCTGGATGCAGCTGGCATCCAAGATGCTCGATCCCCCAACGCTCCCCCTGCTTCTCCCCGACCCCCTCACATCTGGCCAACATGTCCTGTCTGCCTGCTGTTTGCTCAGGCTGTCCCTTCCACCCGGGTTGCCTTCTTTCCCGCTCCCACATCCAAACCCTGTGATCCCTCCGTGCGGAGCTCAAACAACACGGCGCGCCTTCCCTCCGCTTGCCTGAGCCCCTGGGGGCCGGGACTGTGCCCGCATCACCACTGTGGCTGAGCTCTTCCCAGAGTGACTGGTCACGGAGCACAGCCAGCTTAACGAAACGACCAGAGGCCCCTGTCTGGGCTGGGGTGGCCTGGGCACCTGCCTGCTAAGCCATGGATGTCTGCTGGACGATCACAACCAGGTCTCTGCAGGGAGAGGGACTCTGGAGTCAAGGACAAAGTGGGCAGCAGTGTTCCATCGTGCCTTGCCCCTCACCTGGGCCCCCCCCAAAAGTCTCCTTTTGTCCCCTGTAGTGCAGGTGCAGAAGCAGAGCAGAGGGGAGATGGAAAGCAGGACCTCCGCCAGCCCTTCCTCCAGGTCCCCCTGCACTGGCTTCTCCCCCCTCGCTCCCCAAGTGCTGATCTCAACAATTTCCCTTTTGCAGCCGGTGTGGCCCACCGCAGGCAAGGAGGGGTCATGGGGAGAATGTGGGTCATGGCGTCTGACAGATCCGAGTCCGAGACCCCAGCTCTGCCGTCCCCCAGGCTGGGAGGCGCCCCCCGAGCCTCTGTGCCCACCGTCCTGATGCACAGTCCCTCCTACCTGCCTCGGGAGCTGCCGCGCGCATCAAAGAGGGAACGTACGGGAAACGCTTGAATGCATGAGGGCAGGTTAAACAGTGATCACTGTGGTGGTGACGGATGAGGAGGAGAAACCAGGATCTGCCATTCAGCAGCTAAATGTTCTCCCTGGGACAAATCTGGCTCACGCGGAGCCCTTGGGAGTGACAGAGCCGATGTGCACGACAAGCTTCCTGGACATCAGTTAAAGCCTGTCATCCTTCCCACTTCCTCCTCCTCTGAGATAGATCAACCATCCTTACTCCCTTGGACCCTGGCTCATGGGTGAAGCCACATTATTAATGCCCAGCTTCTGTGTGTCGGTGATGACAGGTCATACGTAGCACATTCCTTTGAATTCGGTGAGCTGCTTGTAAATGGCTGGGCGTGCTCTCGACCCAGTGGCTGTCGGGGGGCTGGGGCGGTCGCAGAGCTTCTGAGTCTGTAACGTTCCACGCCCCACACCTACCCTGCTTCTGCTGCCCACTTCCAGCTTCCACCCAAAGGTCCTCGGAGTGGGGAGAAGGCAGGCCTCATGTCCTTCTAGCTCTCGGTGTGTGAGCGGGTCTGGGCAGGGCGGGGGAGCTCAGGTGTAGAGGAGGAGGATGAATCTGTTTCTGATTCTGGCAAATGACCCATTGGCCAGATAAATTTTGTATGAACCTGTTTCCCTTGCTGTCCGGTTCCACTCCTCTGTATACCCCCCCGCCCCAAATCAGAAACCAAGAATGGTATGAGTTCAGGGAGTAACTCTCTAGCTCGGTCCCTAGGGTAAGAAGATAGTAACAAAATACCTGGAGAGGACTTTGTGGTCACCGGTGTCTTCTTCTAGGTCATCTGAGGATCGGATGGTGCCGGGTGCTATAAATACTGAACTTCCTACGTGGTCCACATGCTTCCTTTTCTCCTTTTTTTTACTGCTGATTGATTCTCCCATTACCTTTTCTTCTAAAGAGTTTGCTAAGTTTCCCAAGTTTCTGAATTCCTGGGACTTAAGGACAAGACAACCGAATACAAGTCAGCATTTCATGCTGCGAGGCCCAGTGCGTGACGCCCCCCAGCAGCGCTCCACTCCACCCGCAGTCCAGGAAGCTAGGGCATCCCCTCCAGTTCTGCCCCTCCTGGGGAGTCCTTCCAGCATGGCCTGCCGTGGAAGACAAGCCCACCTGCACTCGGGCTCCCTGGGCAAAGTGCAAATGCCACAGACTGTAAAAACAGCATGGGTTTCAGAGTCACTGAGATCTGCTTTCAAAGCCTGGCTGCGTTAGTTACCTTACCCAACCGACTTTATTTCTCAAACCCTCTCCTTGTCTGTCCAATGGGTATAATAATCATCGGTCTTTTCTCACTACTCCACAGTGTTTCCCATGAAGGATGCCCTGTACAGTGGGCAATGGTGGGACCCTTCACACAACCATCATCCAGTTTAAACGGAGGAGTGAATCCTGGAAGCCAGGTGGGCCACCAGGTGCAAAGGGAGCCCCTGAGCTGGCAGAGGTACCCACATATGCAAACCTTTTGCTTTGGGATGACAGCTTCACTGTACTTTGGTGGCTCACAGGGCAACATATCTAGCTAGCATTTACTGGATGAGGAAGATTCTTGGACCACTGTCCACACCGGGCATTGTGAAGCCCATTGGCAATACTCCTGAGTGAAATTAAGAAGCCGAGAAGCAGGGGCGCCTGGGTGGCTCAGTCTTTAAGCATCTGCCTTCGGCTCAGGTCATGATCTCTGGGTCCCTGCTCTGAGGGAAGCCTGCTTCTCCCTCTCCCACTCCCCCTGCTTGTGTTCCCTCTCTCGCTGTGTCTCTCTGTGTCAAATAAATAAATAAAATCTTAAAAAAAAAATAAAAAGAAGCCAAGAAGCATGGGGATTGTTGGAACCACCTCGCAAGAGTCCCTTCAGGGGCTGGAAGACACCTGCTCAACAGGTGTCGGAATGTGAGGATTAGAGCGGCCAGTCCCATGCACCCCAGGAGAACAAAGGTCCTTGCAGGAACTAAAAATGCTCCTAGCAATTTGAAATGCCAGTCCTTCCCCCGTCATCCATGGGCCAATGCTACCTTTTCTGAAACGTGAAAAGAGAAGAGGACTTGTTTTTAAAGACTAGAAGAAGAAACGTTCCATGTTCTAGTCTTGTTGGAAGACTTTCCTTTCCGTTTCTTTTACCTTTTTTTAAAGGAGGGCCAGGTATCGGAGAAATGTTCCCGTATCGTCTTGTCTGCCAGGAGGCAAAACTCCGAGACCTCACCTGTCATCCTGGGCCACAAGCCAGCCCCCCGCTCACCCACAGGACTACCAGGGCTACATGTTGGGGCTGATGACCAGGTGTGCTTGGGAGTGGGGGGTGCCTGCTCATTGGATGGGTGAGAGCCGGGGGAGGCAGGTCGGAGCCCAGAGATGCACATGGTGGGACACTCTACCCAGGAATGGAAGCTCTGTCCCCAAGGGCTCATGCTTAGCTCGGTGTAAAGTAGATTCAAATCTACATCTCCCAATTCCATACCCAGCCCAGGACTCATCCAGCCACACCCGAGAGGCTGGGCACACAAACCCACACCACCTGCTTGTGGCAAATGACTTTTCTCTTTGTAAAGCAGAAGAGAATAAAGTGACACGTCTGCATTTCTGCAGGGAGCATTCAGTCTGCCCCAGGGAGAGGAAGTGAGCTGCTAATAAGCCATTTTAAATAGTACAGATGGGCAGAGATGCAACTTAGTCTTTCTTCCTGTTACCTACTCAGTCCCCTTTCTTTTGTCCTAAAAGATCTTCTGTCCCTTAACAGTGCTGAGAATTGCTGTGGCTGTTGTCATGGTCCCCCAGCCTGGGGACCCCAAGACGTGATCTGAGGGCCATATCTACCCCGCTGGATCTTGGGGTCCCCTGCTGGAAGAGCCTGTTTGGCTGGGCTGGCTTCCAGCAAGTCGGTAGACAGCAGGTGGGAGGGGGCGGGGGCCCGGGACTGGGTTCTTCTTTCTGGGGGCAAAAGGGGCAGATGGCCAGCGGGTCATGGCACCTGCAAAGCTACCCCACCCTCTTCTCCATCCAAAGATGGACAGAGCATTGGTCCTGCCACACTGACTTCTAGGCCGCCACTGTCTGAGAATTCTGCTCTACCCAGTGCGTTCTCTGGGGTCGGCGAACCCATCAGACCAAGCCACCACTTCTGGACTATCTAAATCCTACATGTCTTTTTTTAAGATTTTATTTATTTATTTGAGAGAGAGAGAAAGAGAGAACAAGCAGGCAGAGAGGAAGAGGAAGAAGCAGACTCACTGCTGAGCAGGGAGCCCAATGCGGGGCTTGATCCCAGGACCCCAGCTGGGATCATGACCTGAGCCGGAGGCAGACACTTAACCGACTGAGCCACCCAGGAGCCCCTAAATCCTACATGTCTTTTAAGGCTACTGAGAGTGTCCCTTGCTCTTGCAGCCCTCCAGGTGCAAGGATTTCTCATTGCCCTGAGCACCTTCAGCCCCTCCCTCAGGCTTGACTCTCCCCTGCTGTGAGCCAGAGCATCCTCTTGATCTCGGTGTTTGAATTTACTCTAAGGTGTTCACCTTACACCCCCAAGCCATCATGCAATCCAGCCACCTTTGTTTCTCCATCGTAAGCCTTGCCAGGCTGCTCTCCAGAGTCCGAAGATTCATACACAAATAAATGCTCACTCTTCTGCTGGGAGGGAAAATCACAACCCACCATACCAGGCTAGTGGAAGGGTAGAGAGCTGTCACGTGTGACGGTGGGCTATCAAGGAGAAAGCAACTGTTCTGCCTGGGGGAGATGCTGGGAAGGCTCCTGGGAGGATGTGTCATTGGCACTGGGCTTTGCAGGGGCGTCAGCGTTTGCCAAGTGAAGCACGAGGCGGGTGGAGCAGAACGTGTCATGCCAGAGAACCAGGAGGAAGCTGGCTTGGCTGGAGGGGAGCGAAGGAGGAGGTCGAGCTGCTGGGCCAGGCAGACGGGAACACCAAGTGGTGGCTAAGTGTGCGCCTGGCTGCTAGAACTCAGAAGTGTGTGTCCCCCACTTCTAAGCACAGGAGCCAGATAACTGTATCAACAGGCAACCTTCAAAAATCAAGGCCAGAGTCAAATGTGAGCTCACTGGTTTGCTCAGGCTGCTGCAGGAGGCGGGGCTAAGACTCGCAGAGTGTGCACAGATGTAGCATGGACAGTGATTACTGCTACTACTACCCCGGCCCTCAAACATGACCTCATTCCATCCTCTTGGCCCCCTTGTGGGGAGGGCCAGGGCTGCGGGAGGCAGGGAGGCACCCGAGGTACAAAATTTCAGGAGTGCCGAAGGGTGCCAGCCCTGTCCTTGCCCGAACCCGAGTGAGTGCCCCCTTAAATTCTGGCCCCGGGCTGCCTGCGAGGGAAGCTTCTGCTTCCCTATTTTATGGAGGGAGAAGAGCAGCATCCCCGTGCAGGGCCCAAGGTTCCCAAACCCACGATCAAGTACCTGCTGGCTCTCCACAGAGGAACTGTCTTCGGCCTCCCCTTGCTGGTGGTCTTCTGGTGGGGACGGGTCAGCGGGTTCCGAGGCCGGTCTGGCATTCTCCGCACGCCCCTCGGGACAAGGCGCCGCAGGGTCGCTGGCCTCGGGGACGTCCTCGCCCAGCCCCAAGAAGCTGCAGGTGCTCCAAGACTCCTTGACCTCCTCGGCTTCGTCCCTGGCCCCCACATCACACAGATAGCCCTCCGGCTCCTCAAGATCCAGGGCTTCGTTTTTCAAATCCTCTGCGCCCTCCGCATAAGCCTCCAAAACCGCAGCCAGGGGCACCTCGTAGTGCGGGTAGTAGAATAGGTCGTGGGGAATGACAGAGACCTTGGACAGCGGCGGGGAGGGCCTGAAGTCCAGGCCCTCCTCACTGCGACTGCGCAGGGTCTCCAGGCTGACGCTGTTGCTCGGCGGCTCGGAGGGCACCTCTCCTTCCGGCCCCTGCAGCCCCGCAGGCTCCCCTTTGTCCTCGCCCCGACGGCGGCGCGCGGACTTACGCTTGGGCTTCTCGTACACCTCTGGCTTCTTATCCGCAGGCGCCTGCCCTGGAGCCAGAGAATAGCCGTGGTCTTCTTGCCTAGGGTCCTTGTGAGGTTCAAGCTTGTTGGGCCTCTCTGGGGACTCATCCGAATCTTTCCTCTGGTGCGCCAATTTACTTCTCCTCTTCCACGGTTTCTCAGCCTGATCCTCCAAAACCTCATCCTCCACTGGTTTTTTCTCATGAGGCGAAGGAACCTCCTTGAAAGTCTGGCTGGTCGAGGCAAAATCGATCAGGTCGTTGCTAAATTTAGAGGCCTTTAAAGGAATGCCTTCAAAATAGTCTTCCTTACCCATAGCTTCTACGGTCAGCAGCTCGACCTTGATCTCCAAGGAATCGGCCATAACAGTGTTGTCCCCGAGATGTGAAAGGGGACGACTCTCCTCCCCGGGGCTGGCTGCACCCTCCGGCTCCCCGTTCCAGGAGGGAGAACCCTGGGCAGTCTGTGAATGATTGATCTTACCTTCCACCAAAGAGATGTCACCTGGGGACTCATCAGAGGCTGCTTCTGAAATCTTTGGAGCCTCCTGTTTCGGCTTTTCCTCGGCAGTCTCAACTGCCAGGATGTACCCACCCTGCTTCAGCAATGAGTCCTTTGTCCCTCTCGGGCTCCCTTCAAAGCGAAGGTCTTGGCTGTAGAAAGGGTCCTTACTGCAGGAAGCGTCCTTGTAGGTGTCAGCCTCAAAGTGCACAGTTTTCTTGATTGGCAAAGAGTTGGACCTCCGGCTGTCCGTTTTGGATGATAAAATGGAAGATTCTGGAGATGGGTCGTTGGTGCTGCTGGCCTTACCTGGGACGCCTTGGAGGGCCTGGTCGACAATCTGGTGCATGAATTCAGTGGAGCTGTCTGACAGTGCATAGCTGGACACACCACTGGGGAAGCATTCTTTCATACTCTCGGGCTTGTCACAGACAAAGACTTTGGAGGGTGGTGGTTGGCTGGCTTCATGGTTAATGGTGTAGGCCCGCTCCCCGTTTTCAGTCAGAAGGAAGACTGTGCTCTCCTGTTCAGAAGGAGTTTCTTTGATGCGGACAAAGGTGGATTCAATAGGGGCTTCTTTATCGGAATCCATGAAATCCTCCTGCAAAGAAACATAGGGCAACACAAAATCAGAGGAGTGTTGAAGTACAATGTATATTCCCCTCTCATAAACCAAAAACCAGTGTGGAAAAAGCCACTTCAGAACTAATGCAAAGTGTTCTAATTAAGAGATACAGATGGTTGCTCCTGCTGAAATGTGAAAACACCAGATAAATTAAAAATGTGTTTTTAAAAGCTATGGATGCAAAGAAATCTCAATGAACTGAACTCTAGAGAATGATGAGCCCTTCCTAAGTGAGTGTCAGCTACTTCAGACTGGCAGGCCATTGCCTAGTCTGAGTATGGATAGGAGAGCGAACCTACCCAAGCTAAAGAAAGATTAGCCGAATCTTTATTGATTGCATGGGCAAGTGTGAGAGATTAAATATGGAAGGGCCCCAAATGCAAAACCAGTTGTCTTCATATACTAATTCTCCCACACTGGGACTTCTGTTAAGTAAGAGCAGCTGAGAGCAGGGCTGAAAAGCAGAGAGCAATCTTGGTGGTATTGCAATGCTAGGCTCCCAGTGTACTGGTGGAGAGAGTCAACTGACCTCATCCTAAAATCATTTGAAACGAGGCGGTTGACATTAAATAAAACTGCAATGCAGCTGTTATCGACTCCTGGGAAGGTCAAAACAATCAGCTCCTCAATCAGGTCCTAGTTTGGAAAAAGGCTACATTCTCTGGGATAAAAATATTGGCTATCTCAATCTCTACTATCCTTTCATATACCAGGTCTGGCATAAAATAAAACATCTTAAGACACAGAGAAGCAGGAAAATGAGACCCATAATCAAGAGAAACAACAATCATTAGAAGTAGACTCAAATATGACCCAGGGTTAGCACTAGCAAATAAAAGACTACAAAAGTAACCAAGACTACAAGAAATACAAAGGTAGCTTTCCAGGCTGAAGGGAAATGGCCACAGACAGAAGCATGGATCTGAAGGAGGGAATGAAAAGTACCCCAAATGGTAAATATATGGGCAATATAAAAGATTATTTAAAAACTTTTCTTAAAAAGTCTCCTGACTATTTAAAGCAATAATAATAACAAAGCACTGGAGGTTAAAACACATATAGAAGTAAAATAAATGACAATAATAGCACAAAGGAACAGAGAAGAGAATGGAATTACGTTGTTACATACATAAAAATGCATACACTATGCATTTTACTTAAAGCAGTATAACAAATCAAGGTAGACTAAAGTAGGTTCAAGATGAATATTATAATCCCTATTTGAAGCTACTGCAAAGATAAAACAAGGAGATGTGTCCAAAAAGCCAATGGAGGAGATAAAATGGAAATAAAAATAATCAATAACCAAAAAAAAAAAAAAAAAAAAAAGGAAGGAAGGAAGGACAAAGGATCACAGAACAGATAGGACCAATGAAAAACAAAAATCAGGATGGTAGATTAAATCTATGTCAATAGTTGAGAAATACACTAATAAGATGACGCACTAATTCTTGTCAGAATGGATAAAAAACAAGACCTAACTGTATACTGTTTACAAGAGACTTTCTTTAAATATAAGCACACATACCCTGGAAGGAAAAGATGGAAAAAGATACATCATGTAAACACTAATCATAAGAAAGCTGGTATGGTCATATTCCTATCAGACAAAGTATACTTTGAGACAAAGACTGAAACTGCAGAAAAATACAACGATTGAGACATCGGGAAGATATGACAATCCTAAATGTGTATGCATTTATAGCATAGCGTCAACATCAGAAAGTGAAAACTAACAGAACTAAGAGGAGAAACACATCCACAACCACTAAGTTGGAGATTTTTAACATTTTCCCCTCACACTAAATGATAGGGAAAGTAGAAAAAAAATCAGTAGGTGTACAGAATACTAGAAGAGCATATTAACCAACTCGATCTAATCAGTATTTTAAAAATGTCAATTCTTTCACTGCCTAAGTCAATTCTTTCCAAGTGTATGCGATCCATTTACCCAAATAAAACCATACGTTGGGCCATAAAGCTAGGCACGGTGCTGGCACATGGCTGACCAGGGCTTACCAAAGGTTTAGTAAAATGAACTAAATTCAGCTGAATTGTTAAGAACAGTTGAGTGGGTGTCTAGATTAGCTGGGACTTCCCATCTGTATTTCCTTGAGGAGGTATATGGTCAGTTCTGCAGCGATGCACTGTGTTCTGTGATTCAGGACCACTGTTTCCAGGCAGCCTATCTCATTCAATCTCTCTCCTCCCAGCCCCAGTCTCTGACCCCAGCGCTGGGGAGGTCCAAGGGTCAGATCTGCCAAATCCTGGTTATGACCTTGACTCACTCAGATACTGTAAGATTCAGTTGATTTCAAACTCTGCCTACAGCTTAAGAGCTCAGGGCTAAAAAAGGCCCTTGTGCTTAGTGTCTCAGAATTTAGTGATGGGCAGAGAAAACTGAATTACAAAACAATCATAATCACCACCCTTTGCTGAGCATCAACTGTCGTGGCAGGCAGAAGACTGGATACTTGACATCATCAATTTATTCTTCACACAACACTGAAATGCGGGTAGTATTTCCATTTCACAGAAAATACATATCAGAGATGTTAAGTAAGCAGCTCAGGGTCACACAGCTTTAAGTGGCAGAACTGCCATTCCAGCCCAGAGAATTCTGCTTTTAAAGCACCCTGGGAAGTGATCTATGGTGTAGGGACAGACAGGAAACACACACACACACACACACACACACACAGGAAGGGAATAGAATGAAAATGAAAGCCACAGGATAGGAGGACCCCATCTGGCTCTTCAGAGCCACACAGAATGGGGCCTCAGTTTCAGCCACATGTTGTAAGGGATCTAAGAGCCAGAATTGAGGAGTCACAGAGACCTGGGGTCTTAAGCTTCTCTGACCGTCCGTATCTTCATCTATAACACAAGGATAATGACGTGGAGCCATGTCGTCCTGGAGGGGCAGTCAGCCTGGAGATACACAGGGCGCTTACCTGACCAGCCTCCAGCTCCAAGGGCAGCTCCTCTCCCCCTGTGAGCATTAGCTCTTCATGCTAATTTTGCTTCTGTCTAGTACTTACCACTATCTGAACGTCTAGAATGTGTTTGCTCACTTGTTAACTGTTTTGTCTATTAGAACAAAGCTCTATGAGGTCAGGGACCTCATCCATCCAGCTTACTGCTGAGTCCCCCTGAGCAAGTGGCAGGTGTTTGGTAAATTACCAATAAATTCAATAGAGATCTACTGTTACATTGTTGCTATCACTATTATCATCTCAAGGTTGGGCACGGGGTGGGTGCAAGTTCAGTGGAGCCGTGACAACTTCTGAAAGGTCTGATTCTGCTCCAAGTACAGTCTGGGATTCTGAAAATAAGAGGGCGAGCTTCTGAACGGTCATGGTCTTTTATCATTTTGCACACTTTGATAAAATCTGGTAAACTGCCCAAATGTTCCATTGGACACCTAGAGGATCAGGTAGCCCATCCATATGACAAGCGAGCATCTTTGACAATCTCAGTGAAGTCTGGTATGGGAAAATATTTGCAAGAGGTATGGCTGGCCAACTTGCCATCCTGCTTTTAAATGTAAAGCACCTTATCTATGATTCTGAAATTAAAATGTGCCAAGGCAATGCTCAAGGGATCTGAGATCTGGTTTTGATTATTACTGCTTGTTGCACGGAGCAACACGGCCCGAACCCCAGCTTTGTGTGATGGCTGGCAGATGGAAATGTACACTTTCTGCATTAAAGGTAAGGGAAACAAACATACGGCTTCCAACTCCGGGAAATGTTCCAGAAACTGTGCCACGTAAGTCACGATAGACTGCTCATCTGGCGTGTCAACCATGATGTCTGTCAAGAGAGACACAGGAGTTAGAAGGATGAGGAACACGCGATTTTTAAACAGGTCAAGGGCTGCTTGATGGTGAAGAGTCCCACAGACCTTTGATGTTTTTTCTCTTTGTTTTGTATTTGAGGAAATTTAGACCCAGAGGGGATGAATCACTTGACTACAGTCTCACATCTGGCTGATGAAGAGTGGAGCTGGGATGCAGAATCCAGAATTCCTCATTCCCAAGGCTGTTCATTATTCCCTGCTTAATACCCTTCCACCCCCCCCATCCCCCCAGGAGCAGCCAGCTCACTGCCGGCCCCATCAGCTAGTCTGCTGATCAGGACCCTTCTTCACTGCTGGAGGGAGTCCCATATCAGCCCAAGCCACATGGAAAGCAATCGTACAGATAGCCAAGCACCTTAAAAACGTGTGCACTTTCCCACTCTGGTATTCCACGGATGGCCTCTGGTCCCAGAGGACATCATGTGGGATGCACACTGAGCTTTCCAGTAAGATGGCCACTGCATGTTGTATATAAACGTGACTGTTTCCAAAACAACCTCGGTGTCCACCAGGGGTAGGAGACCTAAGTGAATTTTGGTATGCCCATGAGATGGGCCATTGTGCAGCCATTAAAAATATGTAACAAAGACATGAGAGCAACAGGCTCAGTGCTGCTGTCGTAATTACAATGCTAAGTCAAAAAAGCAAAAGACAGACAGGAGATGGGGAAGAAGAGCACAGGTATCACGATGGGCACTGAACAGTGTACAGGATTGCCAATCACTAGATCGTACACCTGAAACTAATATGACACTGTATAGTAACCATACTGGAATTAAAATAAAAAACTTAATTGGGGCTCCTGGGTGGCTCAGTCGTTAAGCGTCTGCCTTCGGCTCAGGTCATGATCCCAGGCTCAGGTCATGATCCCAGGGTCCTGGGATCGAGCCCCGCATCGGGCTCCCTGCTCGGCGGGAAGCCTGCTTCTCCCTCTCCCACTCCCCCTGCTTGTGTTCTCTCTCTCACTGTGTCTCTCTCTGTCAAATAACTAAAATCTTTAACAAAATAAAATAAAATAAAAAACTTAATTAAAAAAAGTAAAATACAAAACCACAGCTGACCCTTGAGCGATGCGGGTTTGAACTGGGCAGGTCCACTCACATGATTTTTTTTTTTTCCCCAAAAAATACGGTATAGTCCTATAAGTGTATTTTCTCTTCCTTATGTTTTTCTTATTAATGTTTTTGTTTCTCTTACTTTACTGTAAGAACACAGTGTATAATACATATAACATACACACAGAATGTGTTAATTAACTTCATGTTACCGGTAAGGCTTCTAGTCAAAAGTAGGCTTCTGGTAGTTAAGTTTCTAGGGGGGGGGCAGAAGTTATACGTGGATTTCCAAGTGCAGTGGGCGGTCAGCACCCCTAACCCCTGCGTTGCTCAAGGGTCAACTATATAGGTGCACCAATGATCTCAATTATGTAAAAAAAATTGTCATGAGATGCACAGATCACTGGTGCACCAATGATCTCAATGACGTAAAAAAACTGTCATGAGATGCATAGACAAATACTAAGGGGTAGGGATATAGGAAATATAAACATGTCTCCATTAGATTTTTCTGTATTTTCCAAATTTTTCTACATGCACAGCATGTCCCCCATGTCACCAAAATTATTAACAAGCAAGCAAGAGAAAGAGAGAGAATGAGCGCTACCTTCTGGCTCCAGGAGCCTGGGGATGTGAAGGGCCTCGTGCGCGATGCTGAAAGCCTTCTCGAGGTTCTCCCGCATGGAGTCTTCCAGGGCCTGCTTCATGTCAACCAGGCTGGGGTCGATGGCCTTGATCACGGCCAGGAAGGCCATCCCACTTCTCCAGCTGCCCGCAAAGTCCTGCACCGCCACACCATACCTGCAGCAAAGTGGCCACGGCGGCCACGCCGCGGGTCAGGAAGCGCACGCCCCTCCCCAGGGAGGAGCCCATACGAGGCAGGCTCGCTGGCCCTGAGCTGCCGACTCGCAAGGCCCTGGGTTCCGGGAGAGCGGCGCCAAACCACCCAGATCTCCATTTCCAAAGAAACAGAATAATGTCAGAATAATCTAGAATCATAGAACAGAAAGGTGTAATTTGCGCCCAAAGGCAGATAGGAGCTTATGCTCCCAGATTCCCAGACACACAAAGGAGCGACTCTCCACACCGTGCACGTCGCAGTGAGGGTCAAAACCCAAGGTCACATCCTGGCCGGCCCTTAGGCGTTCCCAGGGCTGCGGCCCCACTGAGGCAAGCCCCATATCTTCTCTGGCCCTCAAGCTCCTCAGTAGTACAACGAGGACTGTCTCACTACGACCTCTTGGTGGCTATTGGGGGGAAGTGTTAGGTTTTGCCCACGTGCACACACAAGCCACCAACTAAGTGGCCGCCAATGTCATTATTCATATCAATAACCTTAACAATTTACAAGTGAGGGACAAAGATACACAATCCTGCCAGGCACTAATTTCCTTTAGGATCCTTCCCCAGAGACGTCACCCATCTTCCAACTGTGGTCGCTGACCTCCCTGAAAAGACTGTTTTATTTAGAAATCACTTGAGATTCCTCAGAAGCTGGAAAAGCAGGTGCGGAGACCTCCGATACCTTTGTCCAGCTTCCCTCACGCCTCCTCTGTCAGCTGAGCGTTTCGCCAAAAGCAGGACCCTGACATTGGTGGGTGACTACTGAGCCGCAGACCTTGTCCGGATTTCTCCACTGGCATTCCCGTGGGGGTGGTGTAGGGTACCACGCCACTCGGTCAAGTACAGACCTGCAGCCGCCGCCATGAGGGAGATACTGAATCGGTCCACCATCCTCCGGACATGTCTTCTGCTTGACAGTTGCCCTACCTCCTGGCACTGAGCTCTCTTTCGGTTGATTTATTTTTAAACCACATCTGAGGGGTGTTTACGTTCATCAACTCTATCATGCTCGACCCTTTGGTCCAAACCCAAAGAGCCAACTCTCTCCCCTCTTCTTTTATCTTTCATTTCCATAGAGCAGGGAGAAGGGACCCGATGAGTAAGTGCTTATTAAGGGCTGGGACCGTGCAAGGCGCTTTCACGAGCTTGCTTCACTTAATCCTGACTGTCCCGGAAGGCAGCCAAGAATAAGTTACCATCCTGTGATGTGCCGGGAAGGCCCCCCGTCTGTGCGCCGCAGAGCTGGGTGGCCCCGCGGTGGTGTGGCTCTCATCCCACGTGGCCTAACTTTCCAGCCATCCCGGCCCATGGCCCACGGCCCACAGGTCCCAGGGGCTGTCATCTGGCTGCCAGTAAAAGACCTGACACAAAATTGCAGAGAGCCCTGGCCTGCCGGCATGGACTCACCCAGCAGCCCGGGACCTTTGCTCTGAGTCACCTATCTCCGCTTTGGAAAGGCTCGACCTAACTGAGCACGATACAGCCTTTATTGTTCCTAGTGTTTAAGTGGGTACAGACTCTGAAAGATCCCCTGAAGCTTGCCAATGAATATGTACCTGTTAGGAGGATCCAAGCCCCTTTGATTTGTATTCCAATCTTCCTATCGCTTTTCTACAAACCAAACATTCTGCAAACACAGCTCTGCGTGTGCAGAGACTGAAAATGTACAGCGCTGTCTGCTCTCAGAGCCTCTAGGGAGCGACAGGCGCATAACTTAATACATGCTGGTGCCCCCTTCTTCTGCCCCACCCCACCCAGGGAAGCCCCCCGCCTGACAACAGCATGTCGTGGGGGGTAGGGACAGGGCGCGATGGCTTACTTCCTTGTCTTCCTCTGCACCCATGCCAGCAGGGTCCGGATAGCCTTCCTCTGATCTTTCACGGATACCGCCAGGCTCCTCTCTGTGGTGGGCGTTGGCGGGAAGGAGGAGTCTGAGTCCGTGCCCCCCGAGCCAGGTGACAGGCTGGAAGATGGAGACTTTCTGCTGAGATTGCCCGTGAGCTCCTTGATCTGGAGGGAAAACGGCATTTCAGGCCCCGGAGAGAGTCTCAGGGCAAACCCTTCTCGGACCCCAGGCCACAAGGAGCCTGGCTGGAGGGACCAGCTCATGCACAATTGGTTCTCTACATAAGGAGAAGCCACTTCCTAAAGTACCCATGATGGCCAGACTGCTTTATGTGGCTTGCGGTGCATGCAGACACTTCCCAGGGAAGCTCATCTCTTCCTGGAGTCTCTCTCTTGGTACTTTGGCCATGCATGCCTGCAAGGTCTTCCTGACCTGCTTCCACTTACCCCTTTCCCCTCATGGCCTATCAGCCCTAGGATGCATGATACTGTTTCGAGCCCCATGCCTATGTTCATCCCGGTCCTGCTGCCTAGATGTTCCTTTCCTCCATCACCAAATTCCTGGCTACTCTAAATAGGGCCCCTATCATGCAACTCTTGCAAGAAATACAGAACCCCAGGCTCTTCCCCAGACCTACAGAATCAGAATCTGCATTTCAACACCTTCTCCAGGCCATCTGTATGCACAGCAAAGTCTAACGTACTCCTACTCATCCTTCAAAACCCAGCTCTGGCATCACTTCCTCCAGAAAGTTTTCCTCACTCCCTTCCCACTCTGAGACAGTTGCTCCTGCTCAGCATTCTAACAACACTCTGCTCATACCTTGATCAGAACCTACACCACACGGCTCTATAACATGGGACTGCCTTGTCTGAGGTCCCAGAGTGTCATGAGGGCAGGACTTTGTGTGTGCAGAGCCTGGCACATAGGAGAAACTCGATAGACATTTACTGAATGAATGAATGAAGATCGGGGGTAGATTTAAGGCCTTGACTTTGGACACATTTTCAGGATGTTTCCAGCATTGATCGGAGAGCTTAGTAAGAGACATTAGTAACTGAAGCCTGTATGTAACACTGTACAGTTGACAAAGGGCTTTCCCACATAGCTGACCACTGTTCCCATTTCACAGATGTGGAAACTGAGGCTCAGAGAGACAGTGTTTGTTTCTTTAAGTTCAAGGCTCACACAGAACTGGGTCCGTAAACCTTGTTTGTGCACATTCCTCTCAGCAACACAAGCACTGAGACAAGAGCCCCGGCAAATCACCTCTGGGCAGGTCACTGTTACTCTTGGCAGGGCAATTCAATTACGAGCCACGACTTCCTATTTCAGAAGAGCGGATTTTAGAGGACAAAACATCAGCTTACTCCCTCCTATTCAGGGGCAAGAACTTGAGCTTGTTTTTTTTTTAATTTTTTATTGTTATGTTAATCACCATAAATTACATCATTAGTTTTTGATGTAGTGTTCCATGATTCATTGTTTGTGCATAACACCCAGTGCTCCATGCAGAACGTGCCTTCCCCAATACCCATCACCAGGCTAACCCATCCCCCCACCCCCCTCCCCTCTAGAACCCTCAATTTGTTTTTCAGAGTCCATCGTCTCTCATGGTTCGTCTCCCCCTCCGATTCCCCCCCTTCATTCTTCCCCTCCTGCTATCTTCTTTTTTTTTTTTCTTAACATATATTGTATTATTTGTTTCAGAGGTACAGGTCTGTGATTTAACAGTCTTGTACAATTCACAGCGCTCACCATAGTACACACCCTCCCCAGGGTCTATCACCCAGCCACCCCATCCCTCCCACCGCCCGCCTCCAGCAACTCTCAGTTTGTTTCCTGAGATTAAGAATTCCTCATATCAGTGAGGTCATATGATACATGTATTTCTCTGATTGACTTATTTTGCGAACTTGAGCTTGTTTTAAATGCCGCCTTCAGACTCCAACCATGGATCCTGTCCTTCCCTATAAAATCCGCGTTTCCAAATACAGGCTGAAGTCGCCAAGGGTGGAGAGCAGAGTCTCACCTCTCACGCATGCCCCTTCCCATAGCCATCTTTCAGACCGGCTCCTTAACGGTCTGCTATGCGCCAGTCATGTTTGGGAAGTAACTCCAAACTCAATTTTTGGTTAGCAGTATTTCCCCAGTTCTCATAACACTTTACAATAAAATGATTTTCTGAATATGTAACTCTCAACGTCCCAAGGGGAGGGCTCTACCCTTCTGGAGAACGGAGCTCACGTCCCTATTAAAATCACAGGGACCCACATCATCAGCAACCAGATGGCCTCTGGTTCTTTTTCTTTTTTCTTTTTTTTTTTTTTTGGCCTCTGGTTCTTTTTCGAGACACAGGAAAGTCACAATCTGTCAGAAACAAGATCTCACAGTCTCCCCCGACGTGGCCCTCCCTCTGTTCTGAGGGCCCTAAGCAGGCTCAAGGAGATCGTTACTGTGCGTCACAGAAATCACTTTACCTGGAAGAAGAGGATTATGTTCCATATCAGCCCAAGAACCAAAGAGGGGTTGCCATCTGCTATTTCTGCTGCGTCGATGCTAACCAGTTTTACCTGGAAAGAAGCAATTTATGAGCTTAACACGGGGCGTTCAAGAAGGTTGCAACCTGTTATTTTCGGATGCCCTCGTGGGCCTGTCGCTCTTTCTCATCTGTATCATTCAGTGCTGCCCAAGGCCACCTCAGGGACCCCCACGTGCAAAAACATACGCAAATGAGTTTAATAAACGTGTCCATAGTACTTACAGGGGTAGACGCTATTCTAAGCAACTTGTAAGGAGTAACTCAGTTTGACCTCACAACAACCCCACGATGTAGGTACTTCTATTATCCCCATGTGTCAGGTGAGGAAATCTCACCGAGGCCAAATGTAACGCGCCTGGGACACGCAGCCAGGAAAGGTCTTGGTCATTCTTTTCGAGGAGAGGTGGTAAGTGCCGGCTGGTCTGTTTATATGCTACACCACCACCACCAAACCTCCAGGCTCAACACGGTTTTGGACAAACACAGGGCACCAACATCAGCAATCTTGGACCACCAATGGATAAGATAGTTATCCACTGCTAAGTAGAAATAGCATGTTTCGGGGACGCCTGGGTGGCTCAGTCGGTTGAGCTACAACTCTTCATTTCTGCTCAGGTCATCATCTCAGGGTCGTGAGATCAAGCCCCGTGTCAGGCTCCTCACTGGGTGTGGAGTCTGCTCAAGATTCTCTCTCCCTCAGCCCCCTCATCCCCTCCCTGCCTCTCTCTCTCTCTTCCCTCTCTCTGGAAAAAAAAGAAAGAAAGAAAGAGTGTGTTGGAATAAGGCTTATACCCTGAGTGTCTGCATCATGACCAAATATCCTGGTTAAAACGCAATTATAGAAACCCTTAGGGGAACTAACCTATTTATTTCACTATGTTCTGACCGCAGGGTGATGCTTTTGGTGAATCCCTAAGGCAGGTTTTCAAAGTGTGTTCCCTGGGCCAGGGACAACAGCGTCACCTGCAATTTGGTTAGAATGCAAATTCTCTCCTCGTCCTCCTGAATCAGGAAGTCCGAGAACAGGGCCCAGCCACCTGCACTTGAACCAGCGCTCCAGGCGATTCTGACGCACACTCAGGTTTGAGGACATCACTTTAACCTGCGAACAGAATCTGAGTGCACACATCAGGCGTCTGCACACTTCTTCTGTAAAGGGTGGGAGATAACCACAAGGGTTTGCAGGCCACACCGGCCTCTGACACATTTGCTTCTTCTTTCTTCCCAACTCCTCTACAAAAGTAAAAACCATTCTTTGGGGGCAGAGAGGAGAAATAAAGTCAATCAAGGTCTCCTGCAAAATTCCGCCAGGGGACGCTGGAAAGCAAGCACGAGGAGAGCGTTCTCACACAAATACTCCTTTCTCCCCTTTCCCCGGGGCCTTTTACAACTGTTCACCTGGGTCTCAGATCCTATCAGCAGGTCAGGGGTTTCTGACAACCGCAGGCGCAGGCGGTAGGGCCGGGCTTTCCTAAAGGGGGAGAGACCCCCGAGGTCTCTGGCTCAGGTCTGTCTCACAGAGAGTATATAACTTAAGCAGCACGAGCTCATCACGGGCAGGCTGGAGCCAGGAAGGAAGAGGTCACTGTGGTGAGTAAAACAGCTGATGAAATTCAGGTCCAGTATTCCCTGCATGCTCGTCAGGGGCAGCCCCGTCCCACGGGATGAGTCGCTGGCCACACACGGCCTGCTATCTCCTGACCCCTCTGCTCTGACAGCCCCCTCCATGCGGCGGCTCCCTGCACTCACCCCTGTGCAGGGGATCAAAGCGGTCTCCGGGCCTGTCTCGGCCTTCACTCCCACCTCGAGGAAGCCAAGCACAGCCCTCTGAGCTGAGCTTTATGGGAAACCCTCCCAAGCCAGAAAATGCCAGAGCAGCCTTGTTGGGAGACACCGAGTAGGCTGGTGGACCAGCCTCCGAGGGTGACAGAGGTCAAGCCTTCCTGCCTTAGCTGTGGGCTTGCCTGGGCCTACCTGCGCGGCCGGCCACCCCGGCTGCCCCCTGCAGGCCACTAAGGGATCATGGCTCCCCAGGATGCCCCTGGTGCGACGCGCGGCTTGCCGGCCACATGAGGCCTCTTCCGCCGGACTCTAAGCTCCCTGAAGGCGCAGATGTGCTTCTCATGCAGCTGTGTGTCCCATCGCTGAGCACAAACCCAGGCCTACAGAAGACACTTGCTCAATGAGCCCTGAAGGGCCGCTGGGGCAGACCCACCATCTCCGTTGCCTATATTCCAGGCCCATCAACGTGGGCAACTGACAGGGCAGGAACGTGCTTAGGGGTCGACCAGCAGGAAGGAAGAGCAATGACTCTCCCAGGCAGTCACTCCAAGGCTCTCAGTTATGACAAAAACCACGCCCCTTTGGGAATGGGGGAGACACTGCTCAGAAGAGCCATGCCCAGCGCTGCCTTCCAGGAGCTGAGGTGCAGGGGGGGCAGGGTGCCCTCGCCCAGGGCCAGCACTTGGCTGGCCTCCACCGGGCCGGGCACACTCCATCCTCAGCAAGGTTCTGGGCTTTCACCACTTTCATTTTACAGATGTGGGAACCGAGGCTCGGAGAGTCTGCCGAATTTTCCCGGGTTGGAAGCCCGGCAGGTGTGCCCCAGGACCCATGCTCTGAGCCACCCCACGAACACGGACACCAAGGTGAGGCCAACGCCACAGACAGGCCAGCCGTTTTCATGAGAATGTGATGTGCTTTTTATGAAAACAGCTTGGGGGCGCCTGGGTGGCTCAGTCGTTAAGCGTCTGCCTTCGGCTCAGGTCATGGCCCCAAGGTCCTGGGATCGAGTCCCACATCCGGCTCCCTGCTCCAGGGGAAGCCTGCTTCTCCCTCTCCCACTCCCCCTGCTTGTGTTCCCTCTCTTGCTGTGTCTCTGTCAAATAAATAAGTAAAATCTTGGGTGCCTGGGTGGCTCAGTCGTTAAGCGTCTGCCTTCGGCTCAGGTCGTGATCCCAGGGTCCTGGGATCGAGCCCCGCATCGGGCTCCCTGCTCGGCGGGAAGCCTGCTTCTTCCTCTCCCACTCCCCCTGCTTGTGTTCCCTCTCTCGCTGTGTCTCTCTCTGTCAAATAAATAAATAAAATCTTTAAAAAAATAAAAAAATAAAAATAAATAAATAAATAAATAAACAGCTCGGGGCACCTGGGAGGCTCAGTCGGTTGAGCGTCTGACTCTTGATTTCGGCTCAGGTCATGATCTCAGGGTCGTGAGATCGAGCCCCCACGTCAGGCTCTGTGCTCAGTGAGGAGTCTGCTTGCGTTTCTCTCTCTCTCTCCCTCTGCCCTTCCCCAGAACTCGTGTGCACTCTTTCTCTCTCTAAAATAAGTAAGTCTTTAAAAAAAAACAGCTTTATTGAGATATAACTCACATTCTATTCCATTCACCCATTTAAGGTATATCAGTCAATGGTTTTTGGCGTATTGATGGATATACACGCCTGTCACCACAATTTCAGAACATTTTTGTCACCTCAAAAAGAGACCCCGTACCCTTTAACTATCACCCCCCCTTGCTACAACCTTAAGCAGCCATGAATCTATTTTCTGTCTTTTTAATTTTTTAAAAGATTTTATTTATTTGACAGAGAGAGAGCGAGCACAAGCAGGGGAAGCGGCAGACAAAGGGAGACACAGGGGGAGAGGCAGGCTCCTCGATGAGCAGGCAGCCAGATGCCATGCGGGGCTCGATCCCAGGACCCCGGGATCATGACCTGAGCCGAAGGCAGACGCTTAACTGACTGAGCCACCCAGGCGCCTCTATTTTCTGTCTTGAAAGATTTCCCAGTGTTGGACTTTTCATAGGGATGGAATCAAAGAGTAATGTCCTTTGTGTCTGACTTCCTTCACATGGCATAATGGTTTCAAGATTCAACCATGCTGTACTTCATTCTTTGTCATGGGTGAATAATATTCCATGGTGTGGACAGGCCCCATTTTGTTCATCCACTCATCTGCTCATAGACACTTGGGTTGTCTCTGCCTTTTTTTTTTTTTTTTAATATTTTATTTATTTATTAGAGAAAGAGCGAGAGAAAGAGAACAGGGGGGTGGAAGGGGCAGGGGGAAAGAATTCCAAGCAGCCTCCACACTGAGCGTGGAGCCTGACTCGGGGCTCGATCCCAAGACCCTGAGCTGAAATCAAGAGTCGGCCGCTTAACCAACTGAGCCCCCCAGGTGCCCCGAGTTGCCCCCACCGTTTGGCTGCTGTTAATGATGCTGGTGTAAAGTATACTGTGCTTTTTAGCTGCCACCATCTGAAATCACTCCTGTATCTGGAGCTTTCCCCACAGTATGGGAGGTGGAGCCCACCTCCTTCTTCAAAAGCCGAAAATGCTTTCCCTCCCCCATGGCAGCAGGGATGTGGGCGGGATCCAGGTACGGCGGCCCAGGCCTTCGAACCTGAATGTGGGACACTAAGAGTTCATTCCAGGGGCTGTGGTGGGGACAGGAATGTCCTCTCACTCACAGGCAGTGGGTCATGTGCACACGGGTCCCTACATTGTGGGGAGGCAGGCTCTGCAATGGTCCTGGCGCCTCGCATCCCTGGACTGCCTGACTCCTCAGTCTAGCGAGGCATTCTGTGTGCTACTCGGCATCCCTTCAACAAATTCCTTTCCCTGCCAAGGTCAGCTTCCGTTGCTTACCATTAAGAACCCCACGCTTGAAGTTTTATTGCACGTGCAGACACATTGGGCAAGCCGTGGGCTTTCTATTCAGGTTAACTGATGAAGCTTTAATGGAAGAGGAGCTCTGGAAATTTCATCCCTCCAGGACTGTCCCTCCCCACTTTCAAAGGACATGAAGCAGAGCTCAAAACACAGAAAAAGCTAACTTCAATCTAGAGAGTTCCTTGCTAAGAGAAAGTGTCCCACTGTGGCACGTTCGGGGCACCACGCTTCAAAGGGATAAAGAAGGAAATGTGAAATGCTAAGGGCCGGAGAGCCAGCCTGCTGCTCTGCCCTTCCCACGGCCGGGTGTCCGGCGGAGATGGCATCGGATGGACAGGGCGCGGCGGGCAGGGAGGCAGGGACCATCTCTCCAGCTGAAGGATGACCAGAGGGAGTCCCATTACGTTTAAACTGAAATTTTGCCACTTTAGCAGGGTCCCCTTTTCACGCTTCGCCTGTGACCGGCACTCGTCCTTCTCGTCACAAGAAAAGCTTGTGTTAACAAGATGTATTTCAAATACTTACGTTGCTATCTTCCAAAAACTTAAGTGCTTTCGCTATGTTGTTCAACCGGAAAATACGATGGGATGAGGATTTGTATTCGTGCAACTGTAACACAGAACAGAGCAAACAAGAAGTGAATCCAACAGAGGCGCTCCAGGCACAGGGGTGCTGTGGGGCGGGCCTTTGTCTTTACCTCTTTCTCATTAATCCCAAGAGAAAGTTAGGGGCTCGCAGCTGAAACCCACTCCTTATTTATGGTCCTTGGGACTTAACTCACTCGAGTTGGTGAATGGGGGGGACCCAGGCAGGTTAAACAGGGGACAGATTTGTCAAATTGTTCTCTCTGACCCGGCTCCTGGCTTTGATATTCCTCCCCCTCCCGAGACCTCCAGGGACGCGTTCTCCTCGCCACGCTGATGGTTTTGACAGGCAGGGAGCAGCAGCTGGGGCGTCCCCACAGCTGCTAAATCATCCGGCAAGTCCCTCCTGCCAAGAGCAGATGTTTCTGTTTTCTGCCAGGAGCCTTGTGGACGGTTGTCCCAGGTCGGAGAGAAAAGCAGACAGACAGACAGGCAGGGAGAGAGAGACTGAGACAGAGAGAGAGATGGAGACACAGAGAGAGACAGAAACAGAAAGATGAGAGAGAGAGAGAGACAAGAGACAGACACAGAGAGAGATGGAGACAGCGAGAGAGAGATATGCTTGCAGAAGCTACAACTCTGACAATGGTAGTTGAATATCGCAAGGAAGCTCCTCCTGATCTGAAGCTCACGGAATGGGGGGGTCTACATTACACGGCAAACCAGTGCGTGTCAGCTCTACCAGCTGAGAACTGCCAGCCAGGCTAGTGGGCAGGCAGAGGCCTGTTCTTGGCTGGGCTCCAGAATCAAAGACCCCCAACAGAGGCCCACCAAGGACATGGTATCTATCAACCAGTGGCCTGACCACCAGGTGGGAGCTTGTGTCGCTGGGACCACAGAACAAGGAAGCAGGATACACTTTTTCAGGAAGCCTATGGGGACTGTGCTGCTGGCTCATTATCAGCCCCAGGGAACCAAATACTGTCAGCTAAGGAACCAAACACTGTTTTTACCACAGTGGGTCCACCATTTGTGAGAGTTCGTTATGAGACTCTGCACAGCCCCCCTGGAGCAGTGAACAGGAATCTCCCATTTTGCTTTTGGGACGTGAAGATGGGAACAGTTAAGGGGCATGACGAGATTCCAGCTACATTAGATCTGAAAGCAGGATAGGCTCTTGACTTTAAACCTACAATTAAAAATAGATCTCGAGAGGTCCACAATGGCCAAGCTATGGGCTGGCAGTTGTGACCCATGGCAGCACTTTCGCCTGAGCCGCAATGGGGCACGGAGGCCACATCAAACACTAGACTCTAGAGTGTGGCTTCTCAACATCAACACCACAGGCATTTTGACCAGGTCACTGTGCCCCCTCAGTGGACATCTGGCAACGTCGAGTGACATTTTTGGCTGTCACATGTGGGAGTGCCACTAGCATCCAGTGGGTAGAGACCAAGGCTGCTGTTACATACCCTGCAATGCCCAGGACAGCCTCCACGACAAAGAACTATGGATCCAAAATGTCAACAGTGTTGGGGTTGAGAAGCCCCGCTCTGGGAAGGGGAGAGAGACGACCAACCTGCGCACAGCAGACATACACAACATGGAGACGTAGGGGGAGATCCAAAGTGGAAGGAGCCTCCAGCTCAGCTGGTGCAGCTCAGTGTGGTCGCCCCTTATACGTGGTTTCACTTTCTGCGACCGCAGTCAACTGTGGTCCAGAAGCAGACGACCCTCCTTCTGACATGTGGTCAGAGGGTCATAGTGGCCTCCTGCTCCATCACGTGCCACCGTCACTCCCCTCACTTCCTCTCACCACGTGGGCTTGATATCATGTCACATCATCACAAGAAGAGGGGTGAGGACAGGACAGTAAGGCATTTTGAGAGAGGGAGAGTCCACATTCACATAATTTATTTATTTTTAATTTAATTTTTTCACATTCACAAAATTTTTATGACCGTATACGGTGATATATAATTGTTCTATTTTATTATTAGTCATCCTTGTTAATTCTCTTACTGCACCTAATTTCTAAATTAAACTTCATCACGGGGACGTGTGTATAGAAAAAAACATAGCATAGACATGGCTCAGTACTGTCCGCAGTTTCAGGCTCCGCTGGGGGTCTTGGCACATATGCTCCGCAGATAAGGGGGAATGACTAGACTTATGAGAAGGGTCTAGAAGCCAGCAGTTGTAGTTTTAGCCTCAGGTGGATAATGGAATCTGGTTGGCAAGCTGCCTTTCTCCTCAGTCTTCCTGATTCTTGGCTATTGTTCTAGTTAATATAACGGCTAGAGAGCTAAAGCTTAATGATCTAGTTTCAATCTTTAACAGACTCCCGGAAAACACTGAGCATTTATTTATTTACTTACTAAAGTATATTTACTTTAAAAAAAAAAAAAAAGGATACTGCTTAGTTATACATGATTATATCACTCTTGGTCCCCGAGAAAGGAATGTCACCCTTCTAAGTTTCTCGTCACAAGATCACGCGTGGCCCGATATGGGTACATACGTGTAGGTGTGTACTGAACAGAAACCAGCAGTGGTTTCCTTTGCATCTTATGTCTCCCTGACCCTTCTGTGACGTACGTACCAGATTTCGCCCAGACAGGACTTCTAACAAAGCCATTAGGATTTTGCCATCTTGTATATCAATGAATAAATCTTTAACTTCTAGAGGTGGGTTGCACTGTGGAAGAAGGGGAAGAAAGAAGCTGATTAGTGGCCTGTGTAGTCCATCAAACTGTGCCCGAGCTGCAGGTCTCCCCCAGGAGGAGACTTGCATACATCCAGATCTGTCTACAGGCAGCCCCTGACAGGGGCGGTGGGAAACGCCCAGGCAGAAAGTGTGCTGATGAGCCGTGGAGGAGACTCGGCACCAAAGGGCCAATCACACTCCAGGGTCCTGGAGATCCCTGGGACCCTGAGATCTGAGACCCCCCCCCCATTACATTACATCCACACTTCTCCCTAAGGGGAGAAAGAAAAGGCATGTCTCAATTACAGCCCTCCATAGAATAAAATGATTCCAGCAGGACTCCCAGGAAATTACCTAGTATAAGCCCTTTCCTTTAGATTTGGGGAAACTGAGGCTCAAAGAGGCTAGGCGACACACCCAGTGTTTGGTCAGATCAGCTCTTTCGTACCATCAGTCCTGTTTCTTCATCAGGACACACTGGCAGCCCACAGGCACTGTCCAGACCCACGCCACAATGGCATGACCCTGGGTCAGTGACCCTCTGGGCCTCAGTGCTGATTGTCAGCAGGGATTCCCCGCCTCCCACACTGCTCCATCTCCGTATGTGACCGACCCGACATGCCAGCTGACACTTCATCACTATTCGGTCCAACTCTGGAGGGACCCTTGGCAGAGGGAGCCAGGAAGGTGGCCAATGTGTGGCTCAGTTGTGGCAAGGAGGGGCTGGATGGACAGACTGCTGGCCGAGGGGGAGAAGCCTCTCCCCCCACCAAGTTTATAGGCCCGTTAGGGACTCAAAGGTTGGGAGGCTGATTTATCCATAGATGTTCTATCGTATATGTTTATCTACAAAAGTAATCCATGCTCATTATTACAAATCAAGCTAATTAAAATTGTATAAAAAAGTTAATCAGCATTCTGAATGCCAGTCCCTCCACAAAAGCCAGATTTCTGGATAACCAGTGTTATCTCAAGATGCACCTTTTGCCTGTTCCACTAAGAATCAAGGGAGTTAGACCTACCCGAGTTCAAATCCAGGCCCTACCCTCAACAGGCACTGGGCCTTGGGCATTTTCCTTAACCTCCCTGGGCCCGAGTGTCCTGGACTGCAAGGTCTCAGAGCACTGGGGCTAAAATGAGATGAGATCGTTCAGGGAAAGCGCCTGGAATTGCACCTGCCTTCCCAGATCAGTGCATCAGTAAACCAGCCCAGGAAGTGACTTCTTTCCTGCAGAGTCTTCGGGTACTCTCTGTAGAAAGGCATTTCAGCCAGGGGGTGTATGTCCCACGGCTGTAAGGGGTAAAAAGATGTCCTTCGCCCCTACCTCTGCACAGGGAACAGCCCTGAATCACTCTCTCTCCTCCCCTTACTGGCTTCTCTTTCTGGGTTTCCTGGGTCAACTCCAGTGCACCTCAGCACCTGCCTCTCCCTGGGGGAAGAGGCAACTCGGCTCCCATGATCTGCAGCGTGAAGGAGGCCTGGGTGGGAAAAGCTGGAGGCTGCCCGGGGTTTCTTCTCTGGGCCTGGATGTAGAGAGATCGACTGTCTAGGTGACCTGTGTCCACCAGGAGTCTGGCTGGACGTGTGGCCTGGAGCTCCCGGGGCTGCCTGGAACCTGTCAGTCAGATGCTCCAGCACACGGATCTCCAGACTGTGTTTCCTGGAACCCTAGACTGGAGCAGAGCAGCTTCAGGGTGTCCTATGGGGACCCAGGGGTGCTGAGAAGGAGTCTGATCCCCCACAGCCCCCTTTGATCAGAGAGGCTCAGCTCTTACTGGCCTTTCGGGTTTGAAGTAACACTTTGCCGGGAAGAAAGGTCGCTGTTGACCAAACCAGCTTGGTAATAGCTCCTTCGATGCCGGATGATTAGAACTTACTGTGCAGAATCTTAGGGAATGGGCTCCAGACATGTGCACTTGTAATACGCCCTCACCCCAGCATGAATTCTCAGTTTACCTTTTGGTAGTGGGGCTTTTGGCTACATTGGAACAGGTGGGCTCTGCTCCTGGGTACAATGAATGGGGTGTTCACATAGGAGACAGGATTGGGAGAGGGAGGGGGTGGCAGATGTAAACCAGCCAGAGACTCAGGGGTCTGAGGAGAGTCTCGGAAACACGGAGGAGCTGTGGTCAGGGCACCCTTTCCCTCCGGGAAGGCCTCCTTCCCGTGAAAGCTTTGGAGGGTCCGTGTGTTCTTTTTTTATGAAGGAAGGTGGCATTTCCTTACCCCTTATACGAGACCCCTGACCCCCTGTTAGTCCAAATACAGGCCAAGTCCTCCCACAGGTGCACAGAAAAGGGATCTGCTTCTAGGGCAACACTGCCTTTGAACCAAAAGGCAAATTATTTTCTTTGCAAACCCCCACAGCTCCCTGGGCACATTCCACTCAGAACATGACGGCATCAGGTTACCAAGCCTCTCACGGAGATGTTATTCCTGCTAACTCGAGGCAGAAAAACGTGACGCCCGAACAAAACACCCCCTGATAGACGGACTAACAAAATTCCCAGGTACCAGCCCCGGCCGTGGCCAAGCCTTGCTTGGGCATTGAACCTGGAGAGTAATTTCCACCGACAGTGTCTGGAAGAGCCTCAGGAGCAGCAAATGGGGCCTTGGCCAGAGTCCACGTGGCGGGGCGGCAGCGGGAGACATTGAACCTGCTCCAGCGAAAACACGGCTGGGGCCCCAAATGTTCCACGGGCTTCATGGGATCGGTATGGCCGAGTAAACAGCACCCCCAGGGCTTTCTTCATGATCTAACTCCTTTGGTAAATGAAGGAATTTTTCCAGAAGCCCGAGACTCTGTAAATATCTCTGACAGCCTTCTAATTGTAGTTAAGCCCAAGTCCCTGAGCGGTTCCCAGGTTTCCTTGACATGAAAGGTTGGTCTTGAAAGTCTCCAGGTTGGAAACATGGCTGTTAATTTCGCCCTGTTTATTAGGCATCGGTTTCAGGTGCTATCTGATTTATTCTCAGAGCGGGGCGACCCACCTGCCCCAAAGAAGGGACAGGGGCCTTGGCCAAGGAGGCCATCCCTGATCCCACAGGCACAAACAGGGGCTCCCTGAGGCTGGTGAGTGAGTGCACGGCTATTTGCTACATTACCCTCTGTCCTTTTCTGTATTTATTTTTCAATTAAAAAAAAAGAAAGAAAAAAAGAAAGATCCGCCATGGCTACACTCCATCCACCAGGAGGAATTTCCAGCTACCCTGACCCACATCAGGCATTAATTTAGGAGTTCCACGAACTCAGATTGGGGGAACGGTTTTCCTTTTTTCCAAAAATAACACTTCGCTTTATGAGCCCTGCCGAAAATGCAGCAAGAGTCAAAACAACTGGCAAGTGATTTATAACGCTGTATCCCGGGCAGTTCGGGAGCCCTCCTGGGTCCAAGGGACCCCATTGTGCAGGTGCGGAATAGAGGTGTGGGTGGTCAGGGGCTGCTCGGGGAAATATTACCGGCCCCAAGGCAAATGGCAGAAATTAGAATTTTGGTCAAGAGCTGCCCTTCCAAGGAACCACAATTATTTTCTTGGCAATCTCAGAGATTTCCTCTATGACCCTTTCTTCTGGGTTAATGCTATGGGCAGTGAGTAGTTGGTTTTATACCTTCTAGAAGGACAGGAGAGAAGAAAATTCACACGCCTAACCTCACTAAAGTGGGAGACTTGAACACTAGCAGCTTTATAAGGAAATGTGTGGTGGGCTGCATCTATTGGGGGGACCACAAAGTGGAATTTAAGAAGAAATGATGGGAGGGAAATGAAGCCTGATGAACCAGCTGACTTCTAAAGAGAAAAATCATCTCTCCTCCCCCTGCCCGTGGCAAGGTAGAATGTTCCCTGTCTTGGGGGCTAACTGGTGTGAGTGGAGGGCTTGGAGGGCTCAGATTTCTGCTCACTCCAGGCTGGGCTGTTTATCCACTCTGCAACCCATCCTCTCCTCTGCTGCTCATCCTTCTGTCTGCTTCTCAGGAGCTGGGTCAGCCGCTTTCATTTTATGGTGAGTGTGCGTAAGAAGCCTGCAGACAAAAATGCAATTCCAAATTGCCTGGCCCCAGAGTGTCAGAAAGAAAGAAAAGCGGGGAGAAGAAGTTGAATACACAGGAGAAGCCACAGGAAGAACTTCCTTCTTGGTTGCAGGAAAACCCTTTTGGTCTCAAAGCCTCTTCCCTCACTGGTAACAGGAGGGGTAATGAGGGTTGTCATGGGGATTGAAGGAGATGTGTGATGCACCCAAAGGGGCAGGTAATATCATCGGTCAGTAGCAACGTTCTGTGATTAACAAGAGAATCTGGCTTTGTTAAAAGGTGTTGAGTTCTTGCATAACTCAATCTGAATACCTACAAATGGTTCTCACATGGAGAGTCCCCTGCCATCCCCCCAGGACTGGAAGCCCAGCCCTATCCCCCCACGGGTCCCTGTGTCCGCGGAAGCATTTGGAGTGTTCAACAATGAATGTCTTCTAATATTTGCTCATCGATTCCTTTTTAAAGATAGACCCTCTCCTTCCCTACCTGGACTGATCACCGCATGAGGGCAGAACCCTTTCTTAACATCCGTGTTCCCAACACAGAGCTGGGCACTTGGCAGTGGAATGTAGTGGATGTTTAAATGAATGCATGAAAAAAGTAACAGCCGAAACACTGAGCTACCCCGTCCCCCTCGCCACACTCCTGCAATGCACACTGCTACGGGCGAATCGATCACTTAACAAAAACCCAAGTGCCCCCGCTTACCTTCTCTAGATGTAGATTTACCCATCGCGTAAAGGTCCTCTTCTGCACATTTTCCCTCTCGACTGAAAACAAAGAAATGCCATTAGCTGGGTGAAACGGAATACATGCAAAATGCTGCTCTCCTCTTCCCCAGGGGGATTCCAGGTGGATGGCAGACAGACCCCGGCGGGTCCCCTGTATTAAGCGAAGCCCTTCCCAGAACGGGGTCCACAACGGCTTGCGTGGCACCTAGAATCCATTTTCCCCAGCCCAACCCCACAGCCTCTTAATGACAATAAATAACCATGAATTCAGACACACAGAACAACGTGTTCTTTCCGATAGGAAAACGGGGGCACCTGCCCAACATCACACAATCAAGAAGGTTATTCCCATCTTACAGATGAAGAAACGGAGGGACAAACAGCTAATACGCAGCCAAGCTGGGACTTGGGAGCTGGATTCTGTGCGTTTCCTGCTGGCTCCTGAGCTCTGCGGCATTAGCTGGCTTGGTGCCCTGGGACCCGGACCATGGGTCGGTCTGCTCACTGGCCTGGGGCAGCAGCCCCCCACCCCACCCCGAAACTCAGGCTGCTCCGCCCCTCAGGAAGCTTCCTTGAAATGTCTGAGCCAGATGACTCCTGAATTACTAAGTCCTGGATTTCAACATATTGGAAGAACATATCACATATGCTTAAAACCATTCCACGTTTCTTTAGCAATAAGAAAATGGGAGGCAATTTATCTCCTGGGGGAGCCAAGGGGCTACGGTTTTCTGTAACGACTATGGTTCTTTTTCCCTCTCAGCCTCATTATTAGGTAGATAGTGGTGCCCATAAATCAAATTTTAATATTACGGCTTTCAATCTTTTTAATTGAAGAGCCGGCAGACAGTAATTATGCACTTAACTGCTTTTTTCTCATTTTCCTCCTTTTCTGTAAGGAAAGGTCACTTAGTAAGCAGGCGTAGGAATTAAAGATCTAGTTCCAGTAAACTGTGTTTTGTAGGTAGAAGAGGAGGAAAAGAAAAGAAGTTGATAGAAATGTGGGAGGAGGGAGCGGGGCCTTTGCTGAGGGCCATGAGCTACAGAAGCTCGGAGCTTTCCAGAAGACTGGAGAGTCCCTGCTGCCAGCCCCACTTGGGACCTTTCTGCCCGTAGCTCAGCGGCCACCCCTCTATGGATGGCACTTGGCAGTTTCCGGTGTTTCACGGTCACAAGCAGTATGGCAGGGCGCATCCTTGTGTAAGTGCCCTGCTGAGTGGTTCTTTGTGCACAAACGTATGAATATATGTCTCATGCCCGACAACTGAAAGTGCAACTGCAGGGTCTTAGTGGTAGGCACATTTAAAATTTTAATAGCTACTTCAAAATTGCCCTCCCAAAAGGCTGCCCCGGTTTATACGTTCACCCCCACCTGTCTTTAAACAAGTTTATGGGATTGTAAAGTATTTACACACACATTCAAACACTCAGGCTGGTTTCTCCATATGGCTTCAGAGAGAGTGAAGTACATCCCTGAAACAGAAGTGCATTCAGTGAAAGCCTGAGAGAACCTGGTTTGGACTGTCGGTTTAACTATGCGTGCGGAAGGGTACCAAAGAGGAAGTGGGTGTCTGTTAGTCTATATATGCCTCATGTATCCATCCAGCCACCCATCTGTCTGTCCATCCATCCATCCTTGCATTCATCCATCCATCCATGTATCCATCCATCCATGCATTCATCCATGCACCCATGCATCCTTCTACCTATGCATGCATGCATCCATCCATTCTTCCTTCCATCCAACCATGCATCCATCTACCATGTATCCATCCATCCATCCATTTCCATCCTCCCAGCTGATATTTAGTCAGTGATCATTACATGCCAGGAACTATGCCAGACCCTATGGGCAAAATCAGAGATAAATAACACATTCACGGTGGGATGCCTGGGTGGCTCAGAAGGTTAAGTGTCTGCCTTCGGCTCAGGTCATGATCCCAGCGTCCTGGGATCAAGTCCTGCATCGGGCTCCTTGCTCTGCAGGGAGCCTGCTTCTCCCTCTGCCTGCCATTCCCCCTGCTTGTGCTTGCTCTCCCTCTCTCTCTCTCTCTGACAAATAAATAAATGAAATCTTAAAAAAAAAACACATTCATGGAATCTGCACCCCAAGAATTCACAGCCAAGCAGGAGAGAAGACATGGATGCTACAAGGCACTATGCATGGCAAAATAAATTACAAATTTCCAGGGCTGACAGGGATGAGAGGAGGTAATTTCAGACCCCAGGGGCATAGAAGTAGAAGGCTACTCCAGGGGAGCAAAAGTAGAAGGCTACCCCGGGGGGCAGAAGTGGAAGGCTACCCCGGGGGGCAGAAGTAGAAGGCTACCCCAGAGGGGTAGAAGTAGAAGGCTACCCCAGGGGGGCAGAAGTAGAAGGCTACCCCGGGGGGCAGAAGTGGAAGGCTACCCCAGGGGCAGCAGTGGAAGGCTACCCCGGGGGGCAGAAGTAGAAGGCTACCCCAGGGGGGCAGAAGTAGAAGGCTACCCCGGGGGGCAGAAGTGGAAGGCTACTCCAGGGGGGTAGAAGTAGAAGGCAGAAGGCTTCATTTCCCTTCCAGCCACGGCCTGTGGGTGAATCTGAGCACAGATTAGCCCTGACAGCAAAGCTGACCCACGGGAGGGCACCGTGATGACTGAAGACACCAGGGGACCATGAGACTAAGTCGCAAATATCAGATGAGTCCCAAACTGAAATAGGGTATGGAGACCATAATTTCTGGACCTGAAACTGGGACACATCGCTCAATACACAGGAGAGAGAGAAAGAGAGACTGTGAGAATTTAGCCTGCCCCAGAATATCCACCTGAGAGCCACATACCACTAGCTGTGCGACCTTGGGCAAGTTCACGACTGCCAACATACCCTTGCCTCAGTCTCCCCCGTACAGAAGGGAGGATGACTGTGCCTTCCTCAGAGGCATGCAGTGAAGGTTCAAAGGCATCACCCCACAAGGGTTCCCCGAAAGCTGCTCAGGGAAGACCACCTTCCCTAGCCTCCCAGGCACACAGGGCGCCCTGGGCCTGCACTATTCTGTCTGCTGTCTCGGCACAAAGGTCTGACATTCTTTCATGACCTTCACCATTTCGAAATACCCACCCCCACCCTGCAGGCTCTTTCTACTTCTGGCCTGCCAAGACTCCATAAACTTTATATAGTTTCCATAAATGAAGTGGCCCCTTTTTTCCTCCGCACCTATCACATTGTAAAGGTGTAGGGAGCTATTTCTCTGGAAGGGTCTGGCCTTTTCACGGAGTGTCTGTGGGGCCCGGAGTGGGTGTGCTGGGCAACAGCAGAGCAATAACAGTGTTGTAAAAGCACCATCCAAGTGCGGGGCGGGGTGGAGGATGGGGAGCTCGCCAGGCCTGGGACCCACTGGATGCAGGCGGAAAGGGAGGCCCAAGCTTTTGGCACAAGGCCACCATCCTGAATCCCCCTGCATGACTCTGGCCAAGAATAGGGGCGCCTGGGTGGCTCAGTTGGTTAAGTGTCCGACTCCTGATTTCGGCTCAGGTCATAATTTGGGGTTATGAGATTGAGCAGAGCCTGCTTGCGATTCTCTCTCTCTCCCCTTCTGCCCCCGACCCACTCACATGCACGCATGAACAGTCTCTTTCTCTCTCTCTCTCTCAAAAAAAAAAAAAAAAAAAAAAGAACAGGCAATTTCAAAATGTGACCTTCCTCCCTTCTCAGGCCACCGGTGGCCAGCTCAGGAGTCGGGAGCCACAGAGAGAGGGACGCTAGCTTGAGAGTTAAAATAGATTGATTTACACAGTGGCCTTCTTTCCCTATGGCCACACTTCCCTTAAACCTACTTCCTCTATAACATTTCCTCTATTATGTTTCTGCTCTTCCCCACCCATGAGAAAGCCTCGATGGCTTATCTGTCTACAATATGTGCTCATAATAAAAAAATTAAAATATAGGAAAGCACAGAGAAATAGATCTAAAATCTGTTAAAATCTCATTACACCCAGAGATCACCACTATTGATAATTTGCTGATTGTCCTTCTAGAACTCTCCACGTGTGCATACTCACACATACACACAACCACACACGCACGCACACAGCTAAAGCACGAAGATACTCATGTACACAACCTTAATGTGATCAGCAAATGCCTCGGTGTTTCTCAAAGTATGGCCCACAGATCACTCACACCAAGAGCTTCCGGGGTGACAGTTAACATGCTAATTCCTGGACCCGATCCAAGACCTACAGACTCACTCTTTCTGGGGCCAAGGCCTGGAAACTTGCATTTGATCAGCCTGCTGGGTGACAATGCGGCACACTTTGAGAACCTGCATCTAACTGGGGGGAGACAACATAGAAGGAACAGGCCGTCCAGAGCCTGGTACACAGGCTGTACCACAGACCAAAGATGGGGACACAGGTACGGTTCCCGGCTTGCCTCCTGCCAATGGGCAAGAAAAATGGCATTTCTTGTTCCTTCGTTGTCCAAAGGGCTCTTCCTGAGAGCGGCTTTAGTCACTGAATTCGTACATCTCTCTGACTCCCTGAGAGATGAACCAGAATTTGCTAGAAGTACCGCAGGCCAGAATTCCCACAGGGGGCCTTCATTCTGCAATGTCCATTCAGACGGTCAGCTGGGAGCGTTTCTTCCCAGCTTCCAAGGCATCGCCTGGTCCGAGGTGGGAGGCAGATGGGCAGGCTGAGGCCTCACTGCTCTCCTCCTGGGCCGGGCTGCTGGTCTCCCTGCTCCAACCCCACCTCCAGGAAGTCCTCCGGCTTTCTGGCAGCCCTGGGCCCACTCCCCATGCTGGGCAGGCCCCTCAAGGCCTGGCTCCCAGCCCGTGGTGCCCAAAGCAGGGGTGCCTCTGCACCCACGGGACACCTGGCAGCATCTGGGGACTTTTGATCGTCACGGAGCTGAGGGTCCGACCGGCATCTACAGCCTGAGGCCAGGGACGCGGCTCCACACCCCAGCGTGCACAGGACGGCCCCCACCGGAGAACAGATTTATCCGGCCTGGAATGTCAGCAGTGCCCAGGGTGAGAAGCCCTGCGGGCGGGGGGGGGGAGTGGTGGCTATGGGACCACCCAGGCGGCCCCCATCTCAGCCTTCCCGCCACAGCATACAGAGAAGAGCTCCAGCAAACGAGAGGTCTGCCGCTATCTTCCCTGAGGGACTCTGTTTACCCATCTGTACAATGGGGATCACAGCACCCACGTGATGGGGTTGTGAGGGTCGGACGCAGTCGGGCTGGCCTTCGCCATCACAGAAGGGCTTCCCCATGGCGCGGGGATTGGGTGATGCACGGCGGTTACTCTTCGGAGGTCACTAGGCAGCTGGGGAGAGGGTGCAGGAGGGGACAGAGCGGGGGCAGGGAAGGAGGGGTCACATACCCAGGACTGGGACAGCAAGGTCAGCTGGGGCAGGGGCGTTGCTACCCTGGCTACGGCTGGTGGGCTGTGCCTGTCCCCAGGGGGAGAGAGAGTCACCCACCCCTCTCTGTCCAGGAGGGAGGGTAGGGCAGGCAGGGTGGTGGGCGGGGGGCCCACACTTTTCCACAGCTACTTCTGTTTTGTGCAGAGGCAAGCTCCTGGCATGCACCTGCTCCCATCCGCCAGGCACCGGACAGAGGGCCATCTCAGCTCCAGGGGACAGTTGCAGCCCCCACTGGTGACAATCTCTAGGGCTTCCTCTGATAATAACCTGGTCCAGAAAGCCTTTGCCCATCCTTTTACCAGCAGCCTCCTGAGAGGCTTACATATACTCTCCCGTTCTTGCCAAATCTTTTTCTCCACGGCTCAGACCCACTCTCATCTGAAGTGTCCTCGGCTCCCGTCGGCCGTGCCACCCTCCTCCGGCGGCTTGGGCTGGCCCTGGGGATCTTTAAAGATTTTTTTTTTTAAGATTTTATTTATTTATTTGACAGAGACAGCGAGAACAGGAACACAAGCAGGGGGAGTGGGAGAGGGAGAAGCAGGCTTCCCACTGAGCAGGGAGCCCGATGTGGGACTCGATCCCAGGACCCTGGGATCATGACCTGAGCCGAAGGCAGTCGCTTAACCAACTGAGCCACCCAGGCGCCCTTTAAAGATTTTATTTATTTATTTGAGAGAGAGAGAATGAGAGAGAGCACATGAGAGGGGGGAGGGCCAGAGGGAGAAGCAGACTCCCTGCCGAGCAGGGAGCCCGATGTGGGACTCGATCCCAGGACTCTGGAATCATGGCCTGAGCCGAAGGCAGACGCTTAACCGACTGAGCCACCCAGGCACCCTTTTTTTTTTTTTTTTTTTTTAAAGATTTTATTTATTTATTTGACGAGAGAGAGAGGGAGAGCACAAGCAGGAGGAGCGGCAGGCAGAGGGAGAGGGAGAAGCAGGCTTCCTGATGAGCAGGGAGCCCGATGCGGGACTCGATCCCAGGACGCTGGGATCACAACCTGAGCTGAAGGCAGACGCTTAACGACTGAGCCACCCGGGCGCCCCCGGGGATCTTTAAACAGAGATGGAGAGACAGCTCCCTCGCTCTGGTCTCCCGGTGGACTGGCAGCAGCCCACGCAAGGGCACCTCCTGCCCCCCGCAGACAACACCCAGAGAAGCCAGCGCTCGGGCCACCCCCGCCTGCCCCTCCAGTCCTGCCACTCCTGGAGCCCCGGGGGCCCTTGGCCACCCCGTCTGGCCGTGGTTTTGCTCCTTTCCCATCTTTCAACACCTCCCAGAAACACAAGCTCATTACATGGCCCCATGCTGGTTCACTTGAGAAATAAAACTCAGAAACAAATTAAACGGCAATTTCTTTTTAAAGAGGAGAGGGGCCAGGCTTCAGGAATCCCAGGCCAGCGCTCCTTGGTTCCGACTCCTGGGGGCCACTTCCCCCCACCAGCTCTGGTGGTATTAAAGCCAAGGCCTCCATGTGGTTTGCACCCGCAGTGATTTTGCATTTAATTTCCTTTGTTTTTCCTCCCTGAATGTTTGCTCTGACCTGAGTCCCTTTTATCAAGACTTTGGTAATAAAATGCAAAACCCTCCTTGGGACCACAGGCCAAGCAGCACGCAACTTACTTCGCCTAAGTGTGAGGAGAAGTGGCAGGCCAGAGCCGGCCGAGCTCGGTCACCCTCTCCGGCTCGTGCCTGCTCTCCTTTGTCCCTCGTGCAGGCCGGGGATGCGCCCAGGGGCATCGTGGGCAGAGACTAGGGGTGACCTGCCTGAGCCAGCACAAACCGGTGGTCTCCCCAGTATGCGCCCATAGAGATGCAAGTAAAACTGCCAAGCTCATTCTAACTGGGGACTCAAATCCAATTCTCTCACTGGTCCCAGAGGCCACCAATTAACATACCACGGCCTGCCCCGCCGTGCCCCTGCTTCTCAGCTGTTCCAAAACACATAACCCAGGCCTCCAAAGAGCTAGTCCCAATTACACACCAAATTAAGTTTTAAGCTATATATATATTTAGGCTGGTGCCTGTAACAGAAATAAAAAATAAACCCGCTCTAGTTTTTTCTGTGAGTGATTCTGTCTAACCTCAGCGCTAAACCTCAGTTCACTTTTATGATGACAGATGACGCCAGCCAGCCATAAAAACCCAAGCTTAGGAAAAGGGATTTTTCACATCCACCCAGATGGCCAGACCAGGGTGACATGACCAATCCAGGCGGACTGCCCTGACATGTCCAGGTGAAAGCGAGGTGGGGATTTAAGTGGCCCCACACAGATCATTCACATCCCCATCCAGACAGCAGACAGTACTGACTACACTCAGCTGTGGATAAGAAGATGGGGACCCTGTCCTGATAGGTTCTACAAGGACGGATGGAGAGAGGGAGAGAAGGAAGAAAGACAAAAGGAAGGAAAGGTAGAAAAATATTCTCTTCACACAGCATGAAGGCTCACCTCATGAACCCCTAACGCCGAGATCCTTGGGGGACTGAACTGACCACAAATTTTGGTGATTTTTTTACACGAGTGCTTTCATGAAAGTATTCTGTCTTCTAAATACTGAGTAACTTCTAAAGCAGTGTTTTCTGAACCACATTCTGTAGACTACTAGTTCTCAAAGACCTCTCAAAAGAGGAGTCCAGGAAGTCTGGGAAATAGTAGTATATTAAAGGTTCTGATAAGTCCTGCAATAAAAAAAAAAACTTTCTTTAACTTGGTCTAAACCAAGCTCCTTTGAAGCCAGACCCCTCTTCTGTGTAAAACTGATCACAACTTCCTTGTAGGAGCCTGTTTTGCAAATACAGAGAGATGTTCATTAACGAGGGATGTCTCCACTGGGTCCTCACAGCCAGTGAACTGGGGAGCCACACTTCCTGTGACAGAGACTACCACGTGTTTGCCAAGCCCTGCATCCTTTTCCTCTTGGGCACACAGCCAAACTATACTTCCCAGCCCCCCCTTGCAGGTGGCAGGGGCCTCACAACTGAGACCTGGACGGTGGCATGTAGGTGGGTCCAAGGTATGAACCCACCTGCCACTTTCAGACAAGTCCTGAACAATCCACTGTACTTTGTGACCACTACACAGGGACCATTCCAAGGACACAGAGGGTGACAGAGCCACAGGAGGGAAGGAGCCCAGACTCCCGAGTCTCCCCTTGGACAAGGATCACCGGGCGGCGCAACCTGATGAGGAATAGCACTGTTGGACCACTGAGTGAGTCAGCAACACGTCGTCCCTGAGTTAAGCCACAGGCATCTTGGGGTTGTTGCTGGGGCATTGCCTGCCCTAGCTAACACGTGCCGTGAGTGAGAACCAGGCTCCCCAGGAAGGAAGGGAGGAAGCCAACATTAACTAAGTCTGTTCCCGGCACAGTGAGAATCACCTGACACCTGCCATTCATTTGCCCCAGCCACCGCCCCACCCAGGCTAGTGACAAGTACTTCCTGCGTGGACGAGGACACCAAGTCTCGGAGACTTGGCGGTAGAACTGGGAGAAGACTCTAGCGTGGTTGCTGTAAGCCAAGACTCTCCCCGCGGCACGGCGCTGGGCTGGTCGAACCCCTTCAAAATTAACACTTTACTGAAGAACCTTGATGAAAAACCTGTTTCATGCCCAGGTTAGCTCAACTGCGGAATTTAATAGCTAACCTGGTATTTTATCCCAAAACAGATCTTAACAGGCCTAATAAGAATGAACTCGACCGCTTGGGTTCAGCTATTTTTTTTTTTTTTAAAGGAGATTAAAAACATTCCGCTGCATACAAATGACCTTAATTTGCATTTTTAAGCACATCTGTCTTTAATAAACCCCGCACCTGCCCTCCACATACCAATGTTTTCAAGTACAAAGGCCAATCAGCCGCGGGAGTCTCGAGTATTAGGGTGACCAACTGTCCCAGTTCACCCAGGACCGAGGGGGAAACCCCAGGATTCGGGACGTTCAGTGCTAAAACTGGGAAAGTTTCCGGCACACTAGGATGAGTTGGTCATTCTGGCTGGTAGACACGGTGCTGCGGCCAGGGACAGCGGCCGGGAGGGCCGAAGGCACTGGGATCCCCCCGTCGGTGACACAGACAGCGAGAAGCAAGGTGGTTAATATTTGCTTTAAATGCAAAGGATAAAGCAAACTGTGAAACCCCCATTTACCGCTTTTGCCTGCCAAAAAAAGTGACACCAACATGACTCTAAATTCCTACTCTGAGCAGGAGAGGGAGGGCTGGAACCTGTGGTCAGGGGAGGCAGGAGGTGTCAGATTCTCCTCGGGCTGGAGGTGTCACCAACATTTCGCACTAATTAGCAGGAGAGAGGACAGGCTGCCCGTGCTGGGGTCCAGGGACCGAGCTGCGCCAAAGTGACAAATACGAACGCTCCACACGACACTGGTGTCCATTAAAAAATAAATTTTTTAAAACCTAAAAAAAAAAAAATGCTTCGTCTGAAAGCAGACATAAGTTGCCTACTCACACGGGCCACCCAAACGGACACACTCGTGCACATCTGTGTGCACGTGCAGGCGTGCCCCTCACCGTAATGCAGTTCACCTCCAACCCTCTTCAGGCGCATTTAGTCCCAGGGGCACTGGAGGGATTTTATCATTACAAGGTCTCCCTGATGCCACAGACACATGGTTCGGACCCAAGGGCTGCACTCTGACATTGAGGTCAAGGTTGGATCATTGTCACTGGGTACAAATGCAGAATGGCAAATTCCAGGTCTGTAATCTTAAAAAAAAAAAACAAAAAAAACCCCACTGAGACTAGACACGTGATTCTCAACCGTGGCCGCACATGACAGTCACCTGGGGAAGCTCTAAAATATAGGGATGTCTGGGCTCCACTCCAGGCTAATTGAATCCAAGTCCCTGGGTGTGGGGCCCAGGCATCTGCATTTTCAAAGCTCCCCAGGTGATTCTGACACAGAGCCAGAGCTGAGCACCACTGCTCTGGGCCAGGAGTTGGCCATTTTTCCTGTCAAGGGCCAGATAGTAAATGTTTTAGACTTCGCAGGCCACATGGTCTCCAGCGACTAGTCAACTCTGCGGTCCTGGTGGGAAAGCAGCCAAGACAGTACATAAATGGGCATGGCTGTGTTCCAATAAAACTTTATTTATATGAACAGGCAGTGGGCTGCAGTTTGCCAAGCCCTGCGCTAGACTCCACAGGCCCCACCGCCTGATTTAAGCAGCCATCCCAGGTCTGACTGGTGGCCCGACCTCACGGCCCAACTTTTTAAAAAATTCGCTTTAGGGCTTCTGGAGCGGGGCTTTGTTTGCATTCTATTTACTGTCATAGGAAAATAAAATAGCAGCGGTGGGGTACGTGGGGTGGGTGGAGTGGCAGGCATGGGGGAAATAAAAGCAGAAAAACAGGGGTACCTGGGGGGCTCAGGCGGTTGAGGCGTCCAACTCTTGGTTTTGGCTCAGGTCATGATCTCAAGATCGAGGGATCGAGCCCCGCATCGGTTCCATGCTCAGTAGGGAGTCTGCTTCCGATTCTTCCTCCCTCCGCCCCTCTCCCCCCTCAAATAAATAAAATCTTAAGGAGAAGCAGAAAAGCTGAGGTTTGATGCCTGCAGATCAGAGAATGCCTTCTCTCCTCCCGTCACCAAAACCAGTAAGAAAAATAACATTTGGGCAACCAGGCTTTGACATGATTCTTACCTTTGCTTTCCTTGTTCAGCAAACCGGCCTTTTCCAAGACAAGTCAGTCAGAGCACCTACTCCTTCCTCGCCTCACCCCTGCTAAATATCCCCTCTGTCTGAGGAACCCAAGGGAGCAAGAGGAAAAACCACCCCAAACAACCATCATTGACTTTTTTTCTCTTCTTCTGTTGTTTAAATAGAAACGAGTAAAAAAAAAAAAAAAAAAAAAAAAAAAAAAAAATCAAATAGGCTACCTCCTACTTGTAGGCAAAACTTCTCAGTAGATTAAATTTTGTTCAAGGAGAGTAATCTTCTTCCCCATTTTCTGAGCCCCACGAGGAACCCAGATTTACTCTGCTCATCAGACCATTGGGGAATCTGGTGTTTTGGTTGGAGAGGTTCTTAAATAAGATTACTGAGGGTAGCTTCCCATCCAGCACTGGCATTAAGGCAGTCATCCAGAGTCTACTTGAATGCCTCTCAGGACGAGGCGCTCAGCACTTCTCCAAAATCAGGCTCCCATGATCTTAGAGCTGTCTTTTGGAAAAGGGCAAATCCAGTAGGGGTACAACAGTCAGGGAAGCGAGAGGAAATAAACGGGCCTCAGTTTGACATCAGGAAGGCAGGCCATCAGAGGTGACCAAGCTGGAGAGGGCTACCTGGAGAGGCCAAATGCTTCCGGTCCTTCAAACCTTAGCATTTTAGAAAGAAACTAAAAACACACCGATACTCTCCAGCAGCTGATTCTGATAGAAAGCCTGTTAAGTGGTTTTCAGGCTGCCGAAAAAGCTGGTGAGCTGGAAGAAGGTTTTGTTACTGCTCTTGAAAACTATTATCACTCCTCCATCCGGATATGCTATGACGACTCTCCTTGTCCCAGATTTCTTTGGGATGAATGTGTATTTGAAAATGAATCTGTGCATTTATGCAGGAGATGAAAACACAGGAGTCTACCCAAAGTAGGGACAGAGCCTATCACGAACAGCTTCTTACACAAAGGTGCAGGGGTTCTGCAAATACTCACGTTTTCCTCATTGGGGGCAACAAAAATCTCATAGCCAGATGAATTTCCCTTATTGCTCTGCTGCCGGGAAATTCTTTATGAAACCTGATGTCCGAGTTTCACAGATGAATGGCACCATGGCCCACCTAATCTGGATACTCACTTTCACCCAATTTTTACAACGATATTACTTGATACAGACTCTTTTGTCGATTTTCTTTTTAACTCTGTTTTATGGATCAGGTAAGCCACCTGAAATGTTTTGGTTCAAGAAGGGAGGATATCCTCAGTGAATGCATGAACACGTGAATGAGTAACTCCATTAGTAGAAAGTGTCTTGTACGTCACTGTTGCCCCTGGTACATGAGTGCAGATGCTTGTCGAGTGAGTGTAAAACCCATCTACCAGTCTGCTCCTTGCATCTGGCCTCCGAAACCACCACGCCCATTCTGATACAGCCTGGATCACTCTCCAACTGCAACCTTGACCTCTAGCCTGTTGTCTAACCTCCCCAGCATGGCTCTAGGAAAAAATCCAGATCTTCTCCCGTTTTGTACCTGCCCCCTGCGACTCCCACAGTCTCTGCTCACAGTATTGCTCTGGCTGTTTCTGGGAGCCACAACCTCAGGCGGATCCAACGGGACAGAACCCAGAAAGTTTCGGGGAAGATTCCTGGGAAACAGCGTGGGGACCAGCTCAGCAGTGTGCTGGCCCTGATGGGGTAGATCACTGTGGTTCTATCAGTGGGGGTCTGACCTGGAATCCAAGTCCACAGGGTTGTTCCCATGAAGGGATTTCTCCCAGGCCAGCATTTTTGGTGCATGGGTTCAGGAACCAAGAGGACAAGCCTGACTGCATAACCGCCCACCACCTGCACACAGTGGCCAAGGGCCACATCTGGCCCACATTAGCATTTGGCACTTGGCTTAAATGAATGGCCAATGACGAAGCTAGGTCTGACGGACTCTCAGGAAGAAGTGGGATGCTGTGCCGTGTAGCCTCATTGTGCTTAAAGGAAACTTCATGACTCCTAAAAGTATTCGGTGGCCTGTTTTTTATGGCTGAAGGTGTGGTGTATTTGGGGCTCACACTGTGCATGCCTTGTCTCTTTCCTCTGACCCAACTACCCTATGAGATGGGTACTCTCATTGTGGTGTGTACCCCGTGAGTGTTCTGCCCGTAGATTTGAGTGGTAAGGGCAGTGGGACCCCGGAGGCCAACGACTCGGCCACTGGATCAGAGCCCCTTCCTGGGAACTCAGATGGGGACTGAATGCAGCCTCCGTCCGGCTGGTCTCTGAATGCAGCGGGTGGTATGGAGGCCATCAGCTGCTGTGTAGACTGGAGGGCAAAAAAAGAACAATCAGGAAAAAGATGGAGCAGGGCAAAGTGTGCAAAGGGCAGTCCTGTTCCAGCCTTCACCTGAGGCCCCGCTACACCCGGGCCTTTGGATTCAGTGGGACCGCTGTAGTTTTCTTAATGCAACTTTATAGCTTCATCACGTTCTCATGGGTTTCTGTTGGTTACAGTTAAAGGCATCCTCACTAGTTTCTTCAACAAAGTACAAAGAAGAAAGAGAAGAAGGAAAACCTACGGATTAAGAAAGGTTTAAAGGCTGGGCGCCTGGGTGGCTCAGTTGGTTAAGCGACTGCCTTCGGCTCAGGTCATGATCCTGGAGTCCCGGGATCGAGTCCCGCATCGGGCTCCCTGCTCGGCAGGGAGTCTGCTTCTCCCTCTGACCCTCCCCCCTCTCATGCTCTCTCTCTCTGTCTCATTCTCTCTGTCTCAAATAAATAAATAAAAAATCTTTAAAAAAAAAAAAAGAAAGGTTTAAAGGCTTAGGAGACACCAGCCCATTGCAATGTAGGGCCTTTCTCTGGATCCCGATTCAAACAAACTTTTATTTTTTTAATTTTTTAAAGATTTTATTTATTTCTTTGACAGAGAGAGACACAGCGAGAGTGGGAACACAAGCAGGGGGAGTGGGAGAGGGAGAAGCAGGCTTCCTGCGGAGCAGGAAGCCCTATGTGGGGCTTGATCCCAGCACCCTGGGATCATGACCTGAACCAAAGGCAGAGGCCTAACTGACTGAGCCACCCAGATGCCCCCAAACAAACTTTTAAAATAAAATAAAATAACTGTTCTGAAAGTTCAAAAACATAACTAAAATAAATCCTTGGAAAACCAGAGACTGCCAAAATGAGAGCAGGAAGAAATAGAGACTTTAAATAGAATCAACAGAAGTTAAAAAAAAGCAACAAAGAGCCCTTAAGGCGAACATCCCTGATTCCCATTTCACAGATGCACCTACCAAGGCAGGGACAAGCGAGGTCACCCCATCTGGCAAGAAACGGAGCCGGGTTTCACACCCAGGTCTGACCCCCAAAGCCTGTGGTCCTATGGAACTGCCTCCCGACCTTGCCCCTGACTGACTCAGACTTCCCAGTAAACTAGGACAGAGATCATTAGTAGAATATTCTAAGTCCTTCCAATTTAGGTCACTACCTCCTACCACATTGCCTGCCACCCTGGCGGATCCCTCTGCAGATGGATGCATATTTTCGGGGTTGTGTTATTTTCAAGTTCACATATTTTACTCAGTTGTTCTGCAAAGAACCATACCTCGGGCAAGGGAAGAACCCTATGTGAAAAAGTCTAAAAGCTGCAAAAGGACTTCCCCGTGGGGACAGGCAAGCAGGTGGAGAAAGCTGATGGAGAAGGACCCTGCTTTCATTATAAGCTTGTCTGTGTATTTTATCTTTTTAACCATGTGCCTATATTTGGGAGAAATTTTAAATTTTACTTAAAAAAAAAAAACAAACTTCCATGTACTCAACCCTGTGCAGAGCGCAATGTTTCTGATCTTCTGTCCTCCAGACCATCGGGGGAAATATTTACAAATGTAGTATTTGACAAAAGGATTTTGTTCAAAAAAGTTACCTAGAACAGAAAAAACTGGAAAAGTCAATAGAAAAAAGTCATATGGGTTGAATTATTCCCAGATTGCTTCTTTCCTTCCATTTTGCCTTCTGCATACATTTTAATTTTGCTCGCTTGTTTTAACATACTTTTGACCCTATTATGTGTGCAGCGTGTTATCTGCGTGGTGGGCGCTGCTGGGTGCCAAGCAGGGATCTCTCCTCACCTTTCCCAAATGGTGGTTATTGTTGTCATTCTTATTATCTTGCTTCTCTTCTCCATCATTGTACACTGGGGCTGGGTGAGGGGAGGCGGGCAGACCACCTGTCTTTTCGTTTGTAGGCACAAGGAACCAGACACGTTCAGACCTGGTGGGGAACCTGGCACAGCCCTTCACAATCCTGGATTTTGAGCCCCGCTGCAACAACAGGATGAAACCTTGCGGCTCTCTCCTTGGAAGAAGGCGTGTATGGATGCCGGGTGGCTTAGGGTGGGCTGAGCAGACACTGCTGGATGCCTCCCCTATAACTATTTTGCTCTTCTCAACTCCCAGGATCCTAATTTTGAGTCAGCAATCTGCCTAGTTTCCCGGGCAGTTAGGGGTAGTCATGTGACAGAGCCTGGCTGATGAAGTGGGGGTGGAAATTAGGGAGTTAGGGGTGGGGTTTCTAGGAGTGCTCTGTAGAAGGGAGCGGAGGATGCTGGGCTGTGCCCTCTTTGCCCTTCTTCTAACCCTCTGGCTTCCCGGAATGGAGCCGTGGAGCTAGAAACACAAGAGCCAGTGCTAAGGATGGTTAAGCAGTGGATGGAAGTAGCTGGTTCCCCGATGGCCCCACTGGGTCCTGAACGGGCTGTAGGCTGCCTAGCTCTGGGTTTCCTGTTGTATGAGCCCGATGAACCCTCTTGGATGAAGTCCCGTAAGTTGGGTTTTTGTTACTTGCAGCTAAACACAATCCTGACTGGTACAAGACACGTTCTCTTGTTTTTCGAAACCCATCAGAAACCCATCAGTGTGGACTCAACCACATCCCCGTTGTTGGTAGTTAGGCTAGCTGTCATGTTTTGGGAAGCTAAAAATACTTCGGTAATGAGTACTACTATGCCTAAGCGCTGGTGGGCTCTTCTACATCACTTCACAACCTGCAAACCTGTTTCGCACACACCCCATCCCCAGCGCTGCAGCGGAAAATGATTCATGGCAGAACGGCTCAGCAGCCACATGATAGGCAATGGGATCTCCACGATGTCTTTTCTCTCCTTTATGTCCCTCCCCCATCTGAGTTGTGCTCAAAAAGCCATCCAACTTCAGTGAATCATGGCTGCTGAGTCTATGCGAGAAACGAGAAACAATTATAAATGGCGAAGAGCTAAGGGATGTGTTGTCCTTGCAGATAAGCCTTACTGGGGTCACTCTGCCAAGCCAAGAAGCCTCTCACTGCAGGGTGCAAAGAATGAATGAATGCAAGAGTTTGAGGCATGAGGAAGGATTTGTAAATACTGGATATTGCCCGGGGCCTCTGAACAACATGGTGGTGGTGGGGGGGATCGGACAAAAGTCTCAGAGATGATGAGCCAAATGTTTCTGTGTATTGGGGGTGAGCTGGCGGAGTTGGGGGAAAGTGGGAAGGGCAGGTATTCGAAAAGGTGGCAAAGACTGTGAGATCTTGAAAAGGCATTAGGCTTTTAACAACAATACAGGAAATCTGCTCGGGGGACCACCTGGAACCAAACATCACCCCCTCTAACCTCTGGGTTTCCTGCACGCACTCTTTATTTCCCATGTGGTATGTGCACTCGGCGTCTGCAGCAAGTGATCCCACGTGTGTGTGTGTGTGTGTGTGTCGGGGGGGGGGTGTTGCTGAAGAGCCAAAGGCAATGTCCATCTTCCTAGTTCTTAGATGGTGGCGCTAAGACCTCCACCCACCATCTTGCATGCTGCCAGAGCTTTGCTGCCCCGCACCTGATGTTCACTTGGCCAACGGAATCCACTAAATCAGCTCATCTCCCAGTCAGGCGGTCTTTGCAATCTTTCAAACACACTGGTTCCCTCCTTGGGCCCTTCGGAACGTCTTCAGTTTATCAACTGAACTTGTTTGCTATAGAGCAAGGAGGGCCTGGTGTCTGAATCACAAAGGTCATCTATTACCCTTGCTTGCGGAAACCAGGCACCTCAATGTATTAAGTTGTGCGCACCGTGCTGGGCACTCAGCAGGTGGGTGTTGCGACCTCCACTTTACAGACCAGGAAAGAGAGGTGAGGGAGTTTCATGCTCAGGATCACCCAGGAAGAAAGAGAAATGCTAAATGTAGGGAGCAAGTTCCCCCGATTCCAGAGCAGTGGAATCGCAGAGGATCGTTGGGCCTTTGTTGGACACCCCTCCTCCCACATTCAATCTTTTCCTTCAGAAGGAGCAGCTGGACCCTCCCGGCCGCGTGGCTTTCTGAGACGCATTCCTTTACTTTTAGACCCAGGTTCTACACTTGGGTCTGAGGGCCAGAACCAGGGCCGGGGTCTCGTCATGCAGAGAAGAGTTTTCTGCCCTCGGCCCCTGCAGAAGGGAAGGATGAGCGAGGCAAAGCCCAACTTGATTGAAAAATAACTTCCCTCCAGGCTGCTTTATGGCTTTGCACCTCTTCCAGCTCCCGCTGAGTCTGGCCCCAAGACCGGTGGATTCGGGGTGGTCTTTCCTTCTCCAGGGGGCCGGAAGTTACCAAAGGAATGCCAGGGGGTGCTAGACAGGCCATCTGAAGTGGGGCAGCGACTTATTAATGTTTTTTAAAAGTTCAAAAACTAAAAAAAAAAAAAAAGTTCAAAAACTAATAGCCAACTATAAGGGGTCAAGGCATTTTGGCTCTACAGCTTACTGGTTCTGTGATGGGGACAAGGGGCCTCCCCTTGCTGTCCCCATCTGCAACGTGTGTGTGTGTGTGTGTGTGTGTGTAGGGTGGGGGGAGTTGTCTACGGCACCGTGTGGTTGGCATGAGGCTGAAATGAGAAATGGTGTTTCCAAAGTGCTTGGATTGGACCCATGGCCGTGCCTGCCCCACCCCCCATGAGCATATTTACATTCACCAGATCAGCCAAAGCCAGTTTGCACCATGACTTTCAGAGCAGGGCTGACTTTGGCCTTGTCCGTGCTGGGCTTCTGGGAGGCGATCAATGTCATAGGCAATAGGAGCGTGTCTGGTTAGGGCAGGGGCTGACCACACGGGATCTTAGTGTAGGGCTGGCCATGCCAGGAAGACCAACTGTGGACTTAGGCTGGTCACCCAGTATCAGCTGGCCTGGAGACCGAGTTCAACAAGGAGGGCAATCTGTCAGTCAGTCATTGTGCCTCAGTGAAAACGCTGGGCACCGCAGCTCAGTGAGCTTCCCTAATGTAATGCGAGGGTAACATGAGGGTAACGGCCTTCAGTGAGTATGTGTCTCTCTAATGAATTCTCAAACCAGAGGGTGATTTCTGGAACCCCTTGAACTTGCAATTGGTGTCGGAAATATGAGCCGTCTTATGGGGAGACTGTTTTCATGACCTCTGTAGTCTGGTGAGTCCAGGGCAATTTCTACAACATGAACCCTCTTGAGCTTCCTGCCTGCTGTCGCCCGCAACCACCCAAACTGGAAAGGATGAGGGGACAGCAGGAGCTTGGGCGGGCACTAAGCGACCTACTTTCCAGACGCCGACTCCTGGGCACCGCAATCTACACATCTGTAAAATGGGACCCACCGTGCTCGCCTCTCCAGGTTGGGACTTGCCTGGGAGACGTCTCACAGCTAGGGAGATAGAGCACATGGGTCATCTCCACGGCCTCAGTACTTCGCACTCAGCTTCGCTACCTCTCTGGGCTGAGGTCAGCTCCGGGGGGGAGGGGGGCGGGGGGGGGGAAGGACAGACCCAACCTCAGGAGCAGGTCTCGCTCACATGGAAAATGTTGTTTCAAACATCTGAATCATCACAGTTACAAACACGGATCAAGTGTCACAGACACGCTGGAAGACGGAGGACAGCGTCACCTAACATTGCCTGGTCACATCATGACGATCACCTGGGAGCCTCCTAGGCCCAGGCCCTGACGGGATCCACATGCCAGCAGAGGAGCCTGGGAATCTGCATGTTCAATATGCCCTGTTGGCCGAACCTCTTGCAGGGGCAGATCTGAGAACCACCATCAAGATCAAAAGGGCCCGGGTCCCGCCCCCCCAAGCCCCAGGGAGCACTGCTGCTGGGCAGGTCTCTCAGGTCCCGGGCCTTTGTGTCCCCACCTGTGCAAATGGGGGTGGGGGTTATGGCTGTTCTTTCGCACTCGGGGCACGGCGGTGGGGATGACATGCTCGGGACGGGCCCGGCGCCGTAGCCTGGGAGCTACGGTCAGCCCTGGGGAGAGGCAGCCCACAGCCCTCAGTGCACAGTCCAGCACGTACAGCCAGGCCCACTACAGCCCTTGCTAAAAACACAAACTCCTGCTGGTGCAAGTGGCATGTTAGGGGCCAATTTAAGTACGACATGAAGGTTGCATTTGCTGATGCACAGTTTTGTCTTTGAGAAATGCACAGACAGCAACACCCAGCTGCTCGGAGCTGAAGAGATCCACCCAGGAATATATAAAAGACACACACACACACACACACACACTCACGTGTGCACACCGCAAACATCTACCCGCTGCGTTCCCCGCCTGTGTTCCGAGCCACACCCATCCACACCTCATGTTACAGGTTACCATGGGCTGACTAGCGTCCTCCCCGAATTCCTCTGTTGGAGTCCTAACCCCCAGGGCCTCAGCATGTGACTGTAGTTGGAGATGGGTGGCGGGGTCTTTAAAGAAATGATTCAATAAAAAATGGGCCATTAGCTTGGGCCCTAATCCAACATGACCGGTGTCCTTATAAAAAGAGGAGATTCAGACACACAGACACCAGGGCAGCGCCTGTGCGGAAGGAAGACCATGGGGGGACCCAGCAAGAAGGTCTGTCTGCAGGCCCAGGAAAGAGGTTTCGGGAGAAACAACGCAGCCAACACCTTGATCCTGGACTTCCAGCCTCCAGCCTGGGGGACGAAGAATGTCTGCTATTCATCCCATGCAGCCCGAGGTGTTTTGTGACGGTGGCTGGAGTAGATGGACACACAGCTTTCCATCCAATCTCGGGTCACCCTCCTCCCACCAGCTGGCCATCTCTCACGAGCCACACGTGTGCCGTGCCCACTCCCACGAGCAAGCTGCAGGCCTCCCACACCTGCTGCAGGTCTTTTGCAACCATTTCCCAGGTATAAAACTGGGCTGTTGTTTTTATGAGGTTCCTATCTCTTTTTTTTCTGTGTCCCTGCCAAGTTCTGGAGTTTTGTGCTCTATTCTAGACTGGATGCTGTGTCCCCTCAAATTCACATGGTGCAATCCTCACTGACAATGGGATGGTGTTGGAGGTGGGGCCCCCGGGAGGTGATTAAGTCAAGAGGGTGGCGCCCCTGTGAATGGAATTAGTGCCCTGATAAAAGGAACCCCAGAAAGCTCCCTCGCGTGCCCCTTCCATCAGGTGAGCGCTCAACAAGAAGACGGCCAACAGTGAACCAGAAGCAGGCTCTCGCCAGCCCCCAAATCTGCCAGCACCTCAACCTTGGATTTCCAGCCTCCCGAACCATGAGAAATAAATTTCTGTTATTTACGAGCCACCCGGTCTGTGGCATTTTATTCTAGCAGCCAGACACACTAACACATGACTCCAGCCTATTTTCCCTTATTCTCATGTTTATACGAGTGGGGTGATTTGGGGGAGCTCATAGGTCATGTTATATAGCCAGTTCTGTTTGGAGTATTCTAAGCCCTTTGCCTAAATTAATTCTTTTAATCTTAATTCTTTTCCCCCTGTGAAGCAAATATGTTATTATCCCATATTACAAACGAGAAACCTGAGGCACGGAGAGGCCAAGTAACTTGCCTGGAGTCGAACCCCTAGGAGTGGGCACTGCTGTGGTCTGAGCCCAGGCGGTCAGGCTCTCCGGAGCCCAGGGTCCCGACACCAGGATGTTCGGTGGTTGAACGGGGTGGGGGACACAGGGGACAATGCCCCACACTTTCCTCCCGCAGCTCACCCACCACCGAGTCCCCACCACCAGTTGGGAAGGACTGCGTGATGCTCCCTACATCATTTTCAACCTGATCTTATTCACAAAAGGGCATAATTTGATCAGGCTTACGCATGTCTCATGGGAAGGAACTCTGGGTTGTGTTGTAAGACAATGACTCTTGCCAGAGGAAATGGCAACCAGTGGCTTTGTGACTTACCAGATAACTGCAGCGCTTACGACTTAGAAAGCGCTGTCTCTATGAACACCGTTTTGTTCCCTGAGAATAGGCTGCCTTGGCGAGCACACCCCACCTGCTGGGCCCAGGGGTGGGCGTTTGCCCTGTGCTGGCCGAATCCTCCACGAGCCCCCCAACACCTCTCTTTCTCAACCATCTCTTAAACATTCACTCAAGACACTTAAAGGACCAGGGGCTAAATGTCCCTTCATTTATTCATTTAAAGGTGAAGCTGAACAATGCACTGACCACAACGTGTGCCTTTTGCTGGTCTGGGAGAAACACTGCCAAATACACTGCTGGTCAGAGACCCTGGTAAAATGTGGATGGCAGGAGAAGGGCTCTGCTGGGGGACCGGGTCACCAGCCTCAGGAACGTCCCTGTGGGAAATGAGGCTGGAGAAGGGACTTGCAGGTCTGGGGCACCTGAGCAGATAGGGACTTGCAGGTCCTGGGGCACCTGAGCAGATAGGGACTTGCAGGTCCTGGGGCACCTGAGCAGATAGGGATTTGCAGGTCCTGGGGCACCTGAGCAGAATAGTAATGACAATAATAACAATAATGAATGGCGGCTTCTGAGATGTGCTAAGCCCAGCTCTGTGGCAGGTAGGGGAGGAGGGGTGCTCCGTGAGAGCCTTGAATGCCACCCAAGGGCTTCCTTTGGACCAAATATACAATGAGGCCATTCTTCATCTGGGTTCCTTAAATTAGAATGTGCAATCTTTCATTCTGAGTTGCAGTTTACACTAGTTAGAATTTGAGAAGTAAACCAAAGGCAAAGGAGGCAAGAGTAAAAGGGAATGATTTATACTTTGTTCATCCAATTAAACAATTGTTGAGTACCTGCTGCCAATTGCGTCTAGACAAGGAACTATTCGCTACTGTTTTTATTCATTTTCTGTCTTCATCCTCTGTAAAGAACGGATTTTAAGTCATTCTCTCGGATGTGAAGGATGCCAACAGTAGATGAAGGTGTCTATTCATCGACAAAGACCCAGCACCAGCCATTTAAAATATTTTGTTAATAGAATAACTATGTGCTTCAATGTTAAAAATATTTCAACTGCACCTCATTAATTCAAATTAATCTCCTTCCGTTCACTTGCGTTACGTAAGCGGTGGGTAGGGAGAAGGGCGCTAACATTTCCAGAGGCAGGCAGTTGGCTAAGAGTGCTCATGACCACCATCCTGTTTCATTCTTATAGCACCAGTGTCTGTGGGCTCCCTGTTTTGGATGCTGCCTTCTTGCTCCCTTGCCGCTGCCCCGTGGCCCTGAGGGGTATGGAGCTACCATGTTCTACTGGGAACTCACATCCTAGGCCATGACCCCACCACATGTCACAACCTGGCCCCTTGCAGTCACAGATTGCCTTGGAGGACACGGTCCCCCAGCTGAGCCAATGAGCTCCTTCCCTGGGAGCTTAGGACTTGCGACTACAGAGACCACCAGGGATGTCTCTCTCTCATGCCTGGAGCTGTGATTTGAACTTGGGGGTTAATGGCGGTCATACAGGGCTCGATCCCATGACTCCAAGATCACGGCCTGAGCAGAAATCAAGAGTCGGATGCCCAGCTGACTGAGCCACCCAGGCGCCCCAAGAATAAGAGGGAATTTGACAAAATGCAGAGAGGAATGAAACAGTTGTCAATGCCCAAGTCCTGGTTTCCTTTACTTCTGGGCCCCCGCTACATCCCTGCCTGGCTAGTGGCTTAATCAGTATCTCCTCCTTGAAATCCGTAAGCAGATTTACTCCCTTTCATGCTTAGGTGAGTTCTAGCTAGGTTTCTGTCACTTGCCACCATGAGTCCTAACAGACAGTCACCATCATCACCATCTCACCAATGAAGAAATGAGACTTGGGATGCATGCCCAAGGCCATGCTGCGAGAGAGTTTTCGAACCAGAATCTGACCGCCAAATGTCTATTTTCAACATACCTTTGGGTATGTGCAACAGAAGGAACTGACTGACATTACGGGTCATTCTGGTTGGAGGGTGGGGTATCCCCAGAGTCAAGGATATAAAGGCATCTGCAGGGATGGGCAGGCTCAGCTCTCCTCCATCCTTTCCCATCAAGTCCCCCCAACCCCAACCACCCCCCAAAGCCCTCTCCAAGATGGCTGCCATTGGGTGTCCTTTGGGGTATGGCAGAAGTTGGTTCTTCTCTTAGCTCCGCCACCCAGCTATGTGGTTAGGGGTAAACTCTCTATGATGGGCTGAGTTATGTCCTCTCAAAAATCTGTATGTTGAAGTCCTAACCCCCAGTACCTCATAACTGACCCTACAGGAGATGAGGTCTTTACAGAGGTAGTTATGTTAAAATGAGGTCATTAAGGGGAGGCCCTCATCTAGTAGAACTGGTGTCCTGAAATACACACAGAGGGAAGACCCAGTGAAGACAAAGGGAGAACACAGCCGTCTACAATCCAAGGAGAGAGGCCTGGAACAGATTCAGCCCTCACAGTCCTCAGAGGAAACCAACCCTGATGGCACCTTGACCTTGGACTCTGGCCTCCAGACCTGTGAGAAGATAAATGTCTACAGGTAAAGCTCCAGTCTGTGGCACTTCGATACAGCAGCCCTAGAGAACTGATAGACTCTTCAAGATTCATCCTTTCCACCTATGGAATCACTAAAACAATACCTTTGGCCCTGTGTTGCTGGGGGGGTGTGGGTGGTGGTGATGGTAAGAATTAAAAAGTCGACATCAGCAGCATCAGCATGCCTTCAGGCGTGGTTACTTATGTTCTAAGGATGATGCTGCCCCAGGAGCGGCAGAAGTTTCTCTGCAAGGAATCCCATTATTTCCTTGGCAACAATGTTCAAAGGAGTTGACAGGTTTCCATCTTTCCTGAAAAGACTGCTCTAATCTGAAGGGCTTGTAGTAAAGCCAACTGGATCTCTATGCACAAGGGACGAAGAAACTTCCAGGTATCGGCTCATCCCAAGAGAAGAGGGAACGGAAGTGTGCATGGTTCACTGGATGCCCCCAAGGAGCCCAATGTGGAGGGAAGGGTGATCTCCAGCTCAAGGGGGTGTCCGTGTGGCTGACATTAACAGGTACTGGCCAGAATCCTTAGGCGACCCCTCTAAACACAGCGAGCCCCGGAAAAGAAAGTGCTGATAGGAGATCCCTCTGAGGCAATAGGGAGCATATGGGAGCTGGCACTCACAGGTACCACAGCGTATCTTGTGTGTGTGTGTGTGTGTGGGTGTGATATATGGGTAATATGTGGCGTGTGTGTGGGGTGTGTGTAATACATGTGTGATCTGTGTGTGGTATGTGTATGGTATGTCTGTGTGGGGTGTGTGGGGAGGTGTGTACTACATGTGTGTTGTGTTTGTATTGTGTGTTGTGTGTATGGTATGTGTGTGGGGAGCTGTGTAGACGTGTGTGGGGTGTGTGTTGTGTGTGTGGTATGTGTGTGTGCTGTGTGTATGGGGGGTGTGGGGAGGTGTGTAGTATATGTGTGTTGTGTTTGTATTGTGTGTTGTGTATGTGGTATGTGTGTGGGGAGGTGTGTGGTACATGTGGGGAGTGTGTGTTGTGTGTGTGTATGTTGTGTGTGGGTGTGTGTGTTGTATAGTGTGTGTGTGTAGTGTGTGGTATGTGTGTGTTGTGTGTGTGGTATGTGTGTGTTGTGTGTGGTATGTGTGTGGGGGGTGTGTGGTACATGTGGGGAGTGTGTGTTGTGTAGTGTGTTGTGTTGTGTGTGTGTGTGGGTGGGTGTTGTGTGTGTGGTATGTGTGTGTTGTGTGTGTCATGTGTTGTGTAGTGTGTTGTGTTGTGTGGGGGGGTGTTGTGTGTGTGGTATGTGTGTGTTTGTGTGTGTGTCATGTGTGTTGTGTAGTGTGTTGTGTGTGTGGGTGTGTGTGGTATGTGTGTGTATGTAGTGTGTGGTATGTGTGTGTTGTGTAGTATGTTGTGTTGTGTGTGTGTGGGTGGGTGTTGTGCGTGTGGTATGTGTGTGTTGTGTGTGTGTCGTGTGTGTTGTGTAATGTATGTGTGTTGTGTGTGGGGGTTGTGTAGTGTGTGGTATGTGTGTGTTGTGTCATGTGTTGTGTAGTGCGTTGTGTTGTGTGGGGGGTGTTGTGTGTGGTGTGTGTGGGTGTGTGTGGTATGTGTGTGTTGTGTGTTGTGTGCGTTGTGTGTGGTGTGTAGTGTGTGTAGTGTGTGGGGGTGTGTGCAGTGTGTGTTCAGGGCCGCTGGGGGGCCCGGAGGCTGGCGCCAGGAGGGCCGGCCAGGGCTGGGAAAGGCGAGGGAGCGGCTCCTGTGGGCAGGAGGGGGTGAGGCGACGCAGGGCAGGGCTGGGGGGGCTCCTGGGCCGGCTGGACCCCCCCCTCCGCCGGCCGCCCACCAGCTGCCTCCACCCCAGGCTTGACCTCAGGCACAGGAGCAGGGAGGAAATGCTGCTTGGAAAAGCCTGGCAGGTGCCAGGACGCGTACTTCACGAGGACAGGGAGGACAGGGACGGGGACCGGGACGGGGACGGGACCGGGAAGGACACCCCGCCCCCAGCCCTACCGGGCCCTCCTGGGCTTTCAAGAAACACTGGAGAGGAAGCGATGGCTGTGGTTCCCACAGAACGGCTGGGAGCCGGCCAGCAAAACGAGAGCTGGATCTGTTTGGGGATCCTGTTTTTATGCCTCGCTGGAGGGGCTGGGAAAGAAGTTTGCGTCTCACCCCTCTCCTGGGTGGGCGCCCCCGGAGGGACCCCAGGAGGGACCCCAGGGTGCCACGTGCCTTTGAGCCCTCCCCTGGCCAGCACAGGACAGATCCCTGCTCCACATTATGCACATGTGCTGCTGAGCTGATTATTGTCCGACCGCAAACCACTGCGGGCTTCAACCCCTCAAGGGCTCTTCCTTGGTCACTCAGGGCTGCTCCAGTGCAAACACTCGGCCCCTGGGGCCCGGCCCCACTGCTCCCAACTCCTCCCCCGCAACCCCAGACCATATCCCCTTCGCTGCTGCACGTCTTTGCAGCTTCCTAACATATCTGCTTGCCATGCCTCTGGGCCTTTGCACGTGCTGTTCCTGCTGCCTGAAACACCGTCCCTGCGCTTCTCCCCCTAGCTGTCCGTTTCCCTCCTTAGATGGGAGCGCGCCTCCTCTCCGCTCTCCACTACGGCAGCACCCAAGATTCTGTGACTAATGGCTTCCCCATCCCTACCGCCTCACTGCCTCCCACGGGTACCGGGCATTCGGTGAGCGCATCATTCCTTCCTTCCTTCCTTCCGTCAGTCCTGCAGGCAGTCATTCGTTCAAAGGAATCGAACACACAAGTCAAACGAATGAATCGAATATTTGCCGAAAGAATCAAACATTTATTACATTGCCTACTATGCGCAGGGGCCAAAGAATTATAAAGGACATGTCCCCAGCCTTCAGGGAGCTCATGATCCAGTTTATCCCTACTGACCAAAGATAATAGTGTTGGTTCTCCTTGTTCACAGTAGTCATGCTCTAGAAAGTTTGAATTGCAGGGGCCCACTTATGTGCAGATTTTTTCAACCAATCCAGTACCTACTGAAAAAGTAATTTCCTTATGATTGTCTGAATAATGTTTTCTCTCTAGCTTACTTTATTATAAGGTTATGGTACATAATACATATAACATACAATATATGTGTTATTCGACGGTTTATGTGGCTGGTAAGGCTTCCGGTTAACAGCAGGCTATTAGTAGTTAAGTTGGCGGGGGGAGTCAAAAGTTATACGGGAATTCTGACTGCAGGAGGTGTCAGCCCCCCTAACTCCTGGGTTGCGCAAGGGTCAACTGTATATTGTTGACTCATTAACCCTGAACTCATGGCCACCAGTGCTATAACTCTGGCCTGAACAAAGCTTACGTAACGTGAGCATTTTTCCCATAAGGTAGGTCATAGCCTTCTTGCACTTTAGCACTATGGGGGGGGGCACTTTTAAACAGCAAAATCACCAACAAAAAGCACAAAAATGCTACAAATGTGACACTAACCAGACCTCAAAAAAGACACTCGTCTACCCGATGAGAACCGAGACGAGAAGACAGAAGACAGACTGTCGCTTTGTTCTGACTCAGCTGGGGCCCCGTGCCCCAGAGGACGCAAATTTTTTTTGCCACTGTGCTCATGTCTGCACGTGACCAGGAAAGCGTCACAGCTACTGATTTTAGGGTTACAGATATCTCAGCAAGTGAGTGAACTGCAAATGTGGGATGCATGAATAAGGAGCATCAACTAGAATGAACGGCATCCCCTTTCTCGTTCTCAAACGTTTGAGTCGCCAAGGTCCCGGAGACCTGGGTCTCTGCAGGGGGACCCAGCAGCGCACACAGTGGCTGCTGGGCCGGGTGGCTCTTCCAACCCTGGCCATCCATGGCCGTCTCCAGGGGTGCTGACTCCTCCCCACCGCCCCCGCGGAGGCCTGCGAGGATCCCACCTGCAACAAGAACCCGAAGCCTCATGGCCCTGGCCTCCGAGGGCACCCATCAACTTCATTCTGGGAAGGAATGAATCCCGACAACCTGCAAGCAGCTCCCTCCCCCAGAGGCCTTTTCTGGGAATTTCTCCTCGGAGCAGGAGAGCTGGCATCAAAAGCCCGGATGACAGGTGCTGAGGCTGGGCCAGCGTCTGCGTCCCCAAACATCCTGGAGAGTCAACATGCACTCGCCACATGACTCCCTGAGTCGCGTGGGGCACCAGCCATCAAGTGTCATCGCCTGTTCAAAAGCATTAAAGCCAATCTCAGAGTCGGGCTCTGGGGGACTCTCTGGAAGTCGACATTTCTCAGGGCCCTGTACCCGCCCCATGGTTAACTGGGGTTTGGGCCTGGCTACTCGACACATAGCTTTTCTCCAGGTGTTTCGCTCACCAGAAGGCCAACCCCACCTCCCTCCACAAAAGACAAACAAATACATTCCAGCGACCAGAGGACAGCTCAGCAAGCTATGGCCTCAAAAATAATCGGGACCAAGCGGGGGGTCAGCCAAGAGATATCCGCTGGGTATTTATTAAATGCCTAATAAAAGTAGACAACCATTTCTTGAGCCCTTGCTGTGTGTCAGGCAAGGCACTGTGCTACGTGCTTTAGAGATAGTACTTGCCCCAATCTTGCTAAGTTCGAGGTAGGTGCTACTCTTTCCTCCCTTTTCCAGATGAGGAGGTCAGGCCCAGGGAGTCTGGGAATGGGCCCCAGGCCACACAGCTTGCCCTTTGGGAGGTAGCATGCAAAGCCCTTAATCATCGAGCAATGGGGGCCACCCCAGGCCTGGCTTCTGGCAGCTAAACCAATAGCCCGGTGGACATGTGGCTCGTTAGGGCCAGGCACTGAGCAGGCCCAGGCGACCCAGATACGGGAGGGTGCAGCCGCAGACATCCAGAAAAAGGGCTCTGGTGTGGCCCAGGAGGAGGAGGATGGAAGTTCACTTCACCCCAACTGCAGAATTTCAGCGATGAAGCCATAACATTTATCTGCAATGGGGCCTCGCATTTAGAATAACTGCATATCTGAGTTGGATGGCCGGTGGGGGGGAGCTGAACGTTTGTGTCTCCCCAGAATTCATATGTTGAAACCTAACCCCTAATGTGATGGTATTAGGAGGTGGGGCCTGGGGGGTGATTAGGTCATGAGGGTGTACTCCTCATGAATGGGATTAGTGCTCTTCTAGAAGGGACCCCAGAGAGCTTCCTCGTGAGGACACAGCGAGAAGGCGCCGTCTGTGAACCAGGAACGAGCTCTCCCCAGACACTGTGACTGTCGCCTTCCAGCATCCAGAACTGGGAGAAATGAGTTCCTGTCATTTATAAGCCAGCCAGCCGAGGCTCCGAGAGGTTAAAGTTACATCCCTAGAAAGTTCTGCTGGAAAGATTCACACCCTGGCTTCCCAGCATCCATGCACTTTGTGGGTCAGCCTGCTGCTTCTGTGAGCCTGTTTGGATTAAACACAGCATGATGGTTAATTTTATGTGCCGACTTGATTAGGCCATGCACCCACTGTCTAGTCAAAGGTTAAGTTGGATTGTTTTCTGTGAAGGTGTTTTCTGAATGAGACTGGTATTTAAATTAGCAGACTCAGTAAAGCAGACGACACTTCATGATGTGGGTGGGCCTCACCCAATCAGTTGAAGGCCTTAATAGAATAAAAACTGAGCTCCTCTGAGCAAGAAGGGATGGTGTCAGCAGATGGCCACTGGACTGGACCTGTAGCTCTTTCCTGATCTCTGACCTGCCAGCCCACCCTGCATATTTGGACTCACCTGTCTCCATAATCGTGTTAGTCAATTTTTAAAAATAAATCTCTCTCTATATATGCATGCCCTGTTGGTTCTTTTTCCTCTGGAGAACCCTGACTAATACACACAGGTATGAACTGTGGCATGTGGAATACGGGAAAGGGGAGGAGAGAGGCACTATCTGTGTATCAGCCCTCCTATCTGCAATAATTTGCAATCAACACATTTCATTTTCACCTCTCAGTGAATCATCCTTCGAGCGGATGGCTGGGATCAGAAGGAACAAGGCCTTCTTTTCATGCTCAGACACACACTGTTGAACGTATACCTTCCAATAGCCTGGGGTAGGCAGAAGGAGGAAGGGCCTCCCTGTGACATTCTCCAGCCTCGAGGAAAAAGAACATTCTGATTTAATGAATTTGAGTTTGAATATAATCAGATTTTCTCTCTAGCAACAGCCCCACAACACAAGCCTCCTAGCAGCTGCAAGCAGCGAGCAGCCAACTCCCGGTGAAATGCATCTCACATGCAGGCCACGGGAGAAGCTGCCACTGGCACACGAGACACCAGAGCCCCAAGCCACGGGAGAAGCTGCCACCAGCACACGAGACACCAGAGCCACGCATGCAGTCACATCAAGGCCTCAGCTGTAGCCCAGAGCGAAGGGGCTGTAGGCCAGCCGCTACGGGCCTTTGGTTTGGCACTTTGCAGATGTTCTTTTAAAAACTTGCTTCCCCTCTGATTGGTAGATCTGAAAGGTGGTCAGATGGTCTGATCCTCAGAACCCAAAGGATTTTATCCCAGCTCATGAACTGTGATTAAGGTTAGAGTGCTTTGGGTTCATATCTTGCTTTCCAACTCATCAAAGGGCTTATCCTCATGGTCCAACTGAACAATAATGTGGCCTCCGGACTGGTCAAAAGGCTCTGTCAGCCTGAGCCTCTGCCAGGCTCCCCTCCTGAATCCACAAGCCTGGCCACTTGCCCACAAAGGTTCATGTTTTCCCTCCAAACTGTGGAGACATTCCCAGGAGGCCAACGGTATCTCCGGGCCCCTGCATCTAACTAGGGTCATGTGATAGAATTCTGGTCAACGGGATGGGGTGGAAGGATGTGCATCACTTCTACCTTGGCCATAACACCCTCCCACATGCTCTCCCATCCATCTACTGGTTATAAGGTGGACTTCGCATGAGTGAGAAATTAACTTGTGCAAAGGCAGCCTACTGAACGTGAGAAGGTATTTGCAAATGGTATACCTGACAAGGGGTTAGTAGCCAAAATACATAAAGAACGTATACAATTACACATCAAACAAAAGAAATAATCTGATTAAAAATGGGCAGAAGACCTGAACAGACATTTTCCCAAAGACATATAGACAGCCAACAGACACATGAAAAGATGCTCCATATCACTCATCATCAGGGAAATGCAAATCAAAACCACAATGACATATCGTACCTGTCAGAATGGCTAGTATCAAAAAGACAAAAAATAACAAGTGTTGGCAGGGATGTGGAAACAAAGGAACCCTCTTGCACTGTTGGTGGAAATACAAATTGGTGCAGCTACTGTGGAAAACAGTATGGAGGTTCCTCAAAAAATTAAAAATAGAAATACCATAGATCTAGCAATTCCACTACTGAATATTTACCAAAAGAAAACAAAAACACTAATTCAAAAAGATATATACACCCCTATGTTTACTGCAGCATTATTTACAACAGCCAAGATATGGAAGCAACCCAAGTGCCGATAAATGAATGGATAAAGAAGATGTGGTATATTCATACAATGGAATATTACTGAGCCTAAACAAGAATGAGATCTTACCGTTTGTGACAACATGAGTGGACCTAGAGGGTATTATGCTAAATGAAATCAGTCAGACAGAGAAAGACAAATACCATATGATTTCACTTATATGTGGGATCTAAAAAACAAAGCGAACAAAACCAGACAGACTCTTAATTACAGAGAACAAACTGGGTGCTTGCCGGGGGGGGTGGGTGGGAGAGGGGAGAAATAGATTAAAGGGATTAAGAAGGACAAACTTCCAGTTATAAAATAAGTCACGGAGATGAAAGTACAGCATAGAGAATAGAGTCAATGATGTAATAACGTCGCATGGTGACAGACAGCAGTAGCTACATTTACCACGGTGAGCACTGTGTAATGCACAGAACTGTCAAATCCGTAGGTTTTACACTTGAAACTAATTTAAAATTGAATGTCGATTATACTTCAATAATAAAAAAAACTAACTTTTAACTTTTGCTATGTTAAACCACTGCGATGTGTAGGTTTCTCTGTTACAGCAGCGACATTTCCCCTAACACAGGATTTCTGTGTTATGAATAAATAAACAAAACCCAAGGAGGTAGAATGACTTGTCCAGGGTCAAACACCCAGCACGGGGGAGGGCCGAGCCCAGGATGCAGGCTGCCCACGGGACCCTCCCCACATGACGTGCCCCATCTCTTTGTCAAGCCACAGTCCAGTTAGCACTGTTTATACTGGCCATCTTCCCATCATCATCACCTAATTCAAGGTTTTTAATAAAAAATAATTAATTCCCCATTATATCTGCCAAGTGCCTTCCTCATTTCTTAAAAATATAATTCACATGCCATTACCTATTTAAAGTACAGGTCAGTGGTTTTTAGTACGAACATAAAGTCCTGCAAACATCTCCACGATCTAATTTTAGAATACGCAACAAAAATTCTACACCCGTTAGCAGTCATTCCCCGATCCCCACCCCCTCCCCAGCCCCAGGCAGACACTAACATACTCTCTCCCTTGATTTAAGACATTTCATCTTAATGGAGTCCTCACAGATGGCCTTTTGTGACTTGCTTCTTTCATTCCACATAACGTTTTCAAGGTTCATCCACATTGTAGCATGAATCAGGGCTTCATTCCTCTTTAGTGCTGAATAATATCCCACGGACATCATGTTGTTTATCCATCTGTCTGTTGATGGACATCTGGGTGGTTTTCATTTTTGGATAATTCTGCTCTGCTGCTGTGAACACGCATGTGCAAGTTTTGTGTGGATGTATGATTTCATTTCTTTTGGGTGGATACCCAGGAGTGGAATTGCTGGATTTTTTATGGTAAATGGAACTGCTAGGCTGTTTTCTAAAGCAAGCTGCCCCATCCTACATTCCCACCAGCAGTGTATGAGGGCTCCAATTTCTCCACATTATTGCCAACACTTGCTATTGTCTGTTTTGTTTTTTGTTTGTTTGTTTGTTTTTCAAGATTTTATTTATTTATTTGAAAGAGAGAATGAGATAGAGAGAGCATGAGAGGGGGGAGGGGCAGAGGGAGAAGCAGACTCCCCGCCGAGCCGGGAGCCCGATGCGGGACTTGATCCCAGGACTCCAGGATCATGACCTGAGCCGAAGGCAGTCGCTTAACCAACTGAGCCATCCAGGCGCCCTGTTTTTTTTTTTTTTTTTTAATTTTAGCCAGCTAGTGGGGGTGATGTGGTATTTCACTGTGGTATTTCACTGTGGTTTCTATGCCATTTCCCTAATAACTAATGATGCTGAGCATCTTTTCGTGTGTTTATTGACCATTTGTACATTTTCTTTGGAGAACTGTCTATTCAAATCCTTTGCCCATTTTTAAAAATTGGGCTGTTTGTCTTTTTATTATTGAGTTATAAAAGTTCTTGATACATTCTGGATGCAAGTCCCTTATCAGATACATGATTTGCAAATATTTTCTCCATTTTGTGGGTTGTCTTTTTGCTCTCTTGATGGTGTCCTCTGAAGCACAAAAGTTTTTAATTTTGATCACCCCCTGTTCCCTTTTTATTTTTTTTTTAAAGATTTTATTTATTTATTTGACAGAGACAGCGAGAGCAGGAACACAGCAGGGGGAGTGGGAGAGGGAGAAGCAGGCTTCCTGCGGAGCAGGGAGCCCGATGTGGGACTCGATCCCAGGACTCTGGGATCATGACCTGAGCCGAAGGCAGCCGCTTAACGACTGAGCCACCCAGGCGCCCCGCCCCATTCCCTTTTTATAAGTTCTTCCTGATGAACTAAATTATTCTGGACATTCAATCCCAGACCAATAGCCGTGTTCTCCCACCCTGTCTGCAGAGACCACACCCTCAAGAAGCACAAGGACAATACCACAGATACCGGGCACCCCCTTTCCTCTTGCATCATTGCAAAAGGATGTTCTACTTGGGAACAAAGCTGGTCTGAAGATACGAATGACATCCATGCAATGGAATACCATGCAGCCACTAAAATCATGATGCAGATCTACAGCATGGCAGAATGTTTCAAAAACCAAGGTCAATTATCAGGGAACAGAGCAGGATGCAAAGCACAAACCTCTTCTTAATTTCTCCCCAAATGCAAAAATTAGGTGCATATAGCTGAACAAATTTTAACACAGGTATGTATCTGTATAACCACCACCCAGATTAAGAATACAGAATATTTCCATTACCCAGAGAGCTCTCCTGTGTCCCTTCTCGGTCCTTATCCACCTGGCCCTGACCAAAGGTAGGTACTCTTCGGACTTTCATCACCATAGATTAAATTTGCTTATTCTTTTTTTTTTTTTTTAAAGATTTTATTTATTTATTTGAGAGAGAGAATGAGATAGAGAGAGAGAGCATGAGAGGGGGGAGGGTCAGAGGGCGAAGCAGGCTCCCCGCTGAGCAGGGAGCCCGATGCGGGACTCGATCCCGGGACTCCAGGATCATGACCTGAGCTGAAGGCAGTGGCTTAACCAACTGAGCCACCCAGGCGCCCCTAAATTTGCTTATTCTTGAACTTCAGATACATGAATCACATAGTACCTGGTTTTTGTGTCTTTTTTGTTGTTGTTGTTCCATTAATGTTTCCTATATTCATCTATGTTACTGTGTGTATCAATACTGTGGTCTTTTAAAAAAATTATTACTGCTGTGTATTATTTTATTGTATAACTAATGCACGATGTGTTTATCCGTTCTCCTGCTGATAGGCATTAACCCTGTCTTCTCTTAAAGAAAAATATAAATATTTGAATGGAAAAGGTATGGAAAAGAAAATGCCACAATGTCAAACAGGGATCATCCTTGGGTAGAGCGAGGTACTCAGTCCACCACAGTCAGCCATCTGTGCATCACTCAACAGATCTCTCCTGCCCACCTACTATGTGCCAGGCCCTGTGCTGGGGGGCCAGGAAACTCAGGCATTTCAGCACTAAACTCACCAGCCTCTGTGTGCTCCCTGACGTCTACAGCAGCATTCAAAGTGTGGAATTTGGTGGATACAAATTCCAGTTCATTACTACAATCACCAGCCACATGTCCTGAGTTAGTTCATTCTTTCTCCATTTACAAAATGGTTAAGTCAGGCTGTGTGCCCAGCCCTGTGCCCAGTTTTAAGGAACTAGGCCAACACGGCCCTGCCTGTGTGGGGTTCATATTCTAGAGGGAGAGATGAAAAGCCAAACTCAAGCTAATCAATAAAATAACTATACATTGTCTACAGGGCTCCACAGGTAAAACCCTGGGGGGCCAAAGTATTGAAACTCTTCCATTATTTATTTCAATGTAAATCTGAATAAACATTCACATGGTTCAAAATTTAAAACATGTAACAAAAGTGAATAATAAAATAATAAATAATAGTAAGATAATAAACTTGACCTCCCTCTCTCTCCAGCCAGTCAATTTCCTTTCCCCAAAGCAAATAATTTAGTCGTGGTGTGTGTGATTTCTTCTGGAAATATTTTAGACTTTTATAAACAAATGTATATATACACATTCCCTGCCCCCCCAATTCAGCAGACTCTAAAGGACTGGACCCTGAAGGGTGAGGAGAAGTCAGTCCTGCAGAGGGTAGTGGGAAGAACATTCCAGAAAGAGGGACCAGCAGTGGAAAGGCCCAGAGGACGTCCAGAGCCTGTGGACATCTGGGCGAACTTCTCCATTACTCATCCCTGCGTGGGAGGATTCCTCCTCTGGTGTTGGGCCACGTGCTTATCAGAGAGGAGGATGCAGCATTCATGAGACTATAGTTCACCTATAACCAGGAGCTGCCCGTGGTCAGCTTTGTCTTCCGATAGGCCTGACATCCCCAATCTGAAGTTGGCTCACCCCTAGACAAGTAATACTCCCAATGCAATGAGCCATATTCAGGAACAGCCCCGACAGGCTCAGGGGTCTTTGTGACAGATCAGTAACAATCACCTTTGTCCTGCACCCCCTACACCCATGGCTGCATCTCGGGAATGTCATGACCTTGAATGACTTAGTCCGCCACCAGGGGAGGCGGAGAAGGGAGGGCAGATAAATGTGCACGTGTATTTGACCTCTGGTTCTGCACATATTGCCTCCACCCTCGCCTACGTGATCTCCACTCAGACACACACCTTAGGTCAATAGCAATAAAACGGCTACAATCTCTTGAGTCCTCACTGTTCCCCAGAACGGGTCCTATAATACAATGACCATGAGCGATCCTCCTGAACCTCTCAATGATCTGCCACCAGGACGCACATCTGCAATCAAGAGTCTCACGACGCCGGCTCATTCTGAACTCAGCCGTCCAACCAGGAACCCTCCACCTGCTTTGGGTGTTCGAGAACACGCGGCTGACCCACGTGGTTCGGGAGCTGTTTTTTACTTCTTTGCTGTGTTTGTGACAGACGAAGTCAAGGAAGAGCCTTGCCCTTTTACCTCTAGGTTTCATCATTTGGGCTCTGGCTTACCGATCAGTTTCATGCTATCCTTCATTGCCCTTCTTATATTTCCCGCTACCATCATTTTTCTTCCCCGATTTTGCTGTCCAGCCCCTGCCCCTGTTGCGACTTTTTTGCTCCAACTTGCTTCCTCCTGGCCTGTTAGCCATTGGATGTCTGCACACCCAGAACTCTCCCTCCCTCCTCTGCTCTTTCTTTCCCCTGCTCTGCTTGGCAATGTCTGTTTTCTTTCTTTCTCCCCATCAGACCCCACACTGCACTAACTGCACCTGATAAACTTCCCAGGGCTACATGGCACCCAGGATCATGAAGTCAGCCGGTATTTTAATTGCCACCCCTGCCCACACCTTGCACTCGTGGCCTCGTGATGAGCCGTCACCATGTCATCATGTGATCAGTAGCACACTCACCCCTGCCCAGCAGCGGCTGTCTGGCGCCTTTCCTGTCACTTCCTGGGCACCTCGGGCACATGGCCCAGGCCACTGCCTGGGGGGGAAGCATGTCCTGAGCCCCAGGGAGCTGGTCAGCCTTAGCACGCTGCCTGGGAAGGAAGCTCCAAACCTCGTGTGGCTCCTTGCAGGGGAGACTCTGCCCGCCTGCTTCTTTCTGCGTGCGTCCTGCAGTATTACTGAACGGTCCCTGGTTGATGCAACATTTATGATCCCTCCTACGGGCCAGGCGGTGGTCTAGGAGACCATAAAGATGGGTATCTTACAGACGACACAGACAAAAGTCCCAGGCACGTGGCACTCACAGTCTGGTATGGAGAAGCCAACGATCCATTGCATGAATATGTAAAATGTCTACTCCGTTAGGAGGGGATAAGGGCTAAAGAGAACATTTTTTTAAAAAAAAACAGGGACGAGGAGACAGATTATGGATGGAGGCAGGGCAATGGGTGGAAATGGGTGGGCAACAGGTGATTTTTATTTTCCCCAATTTATATTTAAATTAGTTCTCAATCTGAGAGCTAATTTGGCAATTCCTAGACGTGGTTTTGATGGTCACAATGGAGAGGAGGGAGCTACCGGCATCCAGGGGGGACAAGCCAGGAAGGCTGCTCAACATCCTGCAATGCACAGGGCAGCCCCTGCCCCACGACATGGAATGCCCCAGCCAACATGTCCTCGGCACTGAGGTCGAGAAACCCTGATTTAAATACAGTGTCTTGGGAGGGCCTTACTGAGAAGGTAGCATCAGGGTAAAGACCCGAGGGAAACAAGGAGCACCAGATTTATGTGATCACACACACACGTGCACACGCACACACAGGTGAACAGACTCTGACTGATACTGGGCACCTCACCCATGTCTTTTTGGTGAGACTCATCCTTGTGTCTAGTTCAGACCACAAACCCTGAGGGACGGGGGACATTTAGGACACACTAAAATAAACACAGGAATACGGAGGCGTGGAGGGTGGAAGGACAGACGGAAGCAGAAGCTCTAGGAGCTTGGGGGGGGGGGTGTGGGCAGGGACCCTGTCACTCAAAACCCTCTGAGAATTTCCAAGCCGCCTCGCAAAACACCTCTAACTTAAAAAGACCTGGAAGACAGAGCAACCGAGTATAAGGTACAGCCCTTGTTTGGATCCCCACGTGAGCAACAAGGGCAAAAAGCAAAACCAAAACCCGATGCTGAGGCCACAGGGAAATGAGCACGCTCATGGTATCTGATAATTAACTAAAGGGTTTTGGTTTGGTTTTCAGCTGTGATGATGTTGTTGTAGTTAAAGTTTTAAAAGCGTTTCTCCTCTATACGTGTGGATAAAATGATATCATGTCCAAGATCTGCTGCAAAATAGCCCAGGTGGGCGGGCGGGTCACCGGTGACACAAGAGTGGTCACAACTCCGTTACCGCTGAAGCGTGAAGGAGGCAGGGGGGGTCACTGTCCCGTTCTCTCTATGTTGCTGAATGCTTGAGATAGTCCATCACCATGTTTTTAAAATGAATAGGATTTAAGGTATATAGTAGCCCTAATTTTATTGTCCCCTCTGGCAGGTGGAAGTCGGTGAGGGCATCGACCCCAGGGTCCTGACCCGGTCCTTCTGGTGCCATAAATACGGGGACACAGGAGGGGGGGGCTTGTCACAGTGCTGAGGCCCCTGCCACTGGGACCCTTCGTTCCCTTCCCGGCTGAGCAAGTCCTTCACCATGGGCTGGCTGTTCGGGCAACCCATCTCAAGGTGGCCTCGGAATAAAATGGACTTTGTGCCAAGAAGCCTTTGCCAAGTGCCCAGAAACCTCTCCCCATCCCACGCCACCGTGAACAACTTACAGACGGGGACGTCGGCCAGGCCAAAGAAGAATAACCAAGCCAAGCTATCAGACTCCTGATTAGTTTACATTCTGGCAATGCAAACATATCAGGAGCCAAAGACTTGGGTGCAAGCTCATGGCCCACCTGTGACCCCTATGAATCATTTCAAGGCACGGCACTTCATTTAGGTGGTCGCTGGGGCAGAGAAGATTCTAGATGACCAAAACTTATCTCTTCATGATCCAAACAAACTCCTTTTGATGGAAACCTCTGTAAACACACTTCCCTTTGATGTTTCAAATATAAAGCAGGCAGACACCATGGAACAGCCATTCAGGGCCAGGCCTAGAGAAGGTTAGGCTAATTGAGAGAAGAGAAACAAAGGAAAAACTGAAATAGGGAAATGAGAGCAAAACCCAGAGAACCAGGTTGTGGTGGACAGTCAGGCGGTCTCCCCCAAATCCAGAATGATCAATCAGTGAGTGATCATTCACTCATTCATTCAACAAACCCTGAGCATGACCTCTGCACCCAGCACTGTGTTAGACACAGGAAAAAACAGGATGAAAATGCACCATCCCTGCCCTCCAGGAGCTTGTGGTCTAGAGGCAAATAAGCCCCAGCTACAAACTCTGGTTAGCAGTAAGCTCCTAACCCCCTTGACTGGGGGTATCAAGGAGGGCTCCCTGAGGAGGTGATGCCTAGTGGCACTATGGATATGTACATACTTCCCTGGACAGAGTTCCGGGGCAGCGTGGAACTGCCGGCATCAATTGGAGACCTTTGTATGCTAGGATCCCTTGGCCTTGCAAAGGCAAAGTGGTCTCTCTGCTCAGAGGTACTCCATCAGGACTGGGGGGAAAGAGGGTGCCAGATACTTCATGCTTCCACAGGTGTAATCTACTAGTACCCAGAGCCAGAATCAAGTCTATCACTGGGAAACAGTTTTGACATTTCTTGTAATCTGTTATGACAACACTTCCTGGCTTGAGATGAAGATGGTCCCATCGATGCCATCTACGTATGGAAAGTCGGAAGCAAGTTTAAGAAAATCTGACTGGCAACCTCCCATGATCCTTTGTGACAATGTGCTATTCTTGCACAGAGATGGGCCACTCCAACACTGGAGTGAGGCAGGAAGGCACCTGCTCCACCATCCCCCAATTTGCCAAAGAATGGCTCCATTCTCAACTGCTGTGGGCCAGACCTTCTGGGTTTGGCTGTGTGTCCCTCCCTGATCATGGTTAGTGGTTTTCCTCAGAGCATCAGCTGTATGGGAGGTGAGAAGATGTGAACTGGGTTCTGAAGGATGAATAGGAGTTCACCAGGCACAGTTGCTGGAGAAGAGAATCTCCAGGAAACAGCATGTGCAAAAAAGCATGAACAGTTTGGTTCTCCAGGAGCAGAGGACAAATACCAGATCTTGAGTGGTTTTTCTTGCACTAAGATTTGGACTTCTAGAGAACCAAATGGCTAGATCAGACTTAATTTTTACAAATGTTATTCTGGCAGCGTATGGAGAGGAGATTGAACAGGAGCCATTTAGGAAGCAAGATTAATCCAGACACCAGTGCTGGGGGCTTGAACAAGGGCAGGAGCTGGGGGTGAGGTGGGAAGGGTCAGATCTGAGGAAAGAGCCGATGATTCATTCGGAGCTGACCATGAGGCAGCAGGGAGTAAGGTGGGGCCAGGTTTACACACACAGCGGAGTCCAGGTTGCAGGCACTGGGCAAGATCCCACCCCAGGGCAGAGCCGAGAGCCGACTCCCAAGGCATCTCCCACCTGGGCACTGGCAGGATTACTGTCCTGAGCAGAGGCCAGAACAGGGCCCCGAGAGGACCAACAGCGGCAATTCCTGCTTCCTCTTTGCTTCAAGTCCTCTCTTCAGCAGTCTGGCCTGTTCTTTGCTGGAACAGGAGTGCAGCCGTCAGATGCCGGCCGGCAGAGGGATCAGCCATGATGGAGCCCACGGCCCTGGTGTACGCAGGACAGCGCAGGACCGGGGGAGGGACAACGACCCACCCAAGGTCACCCAAGGTCCCAGAGTGGAGCCGAGCTGCAGCAATGCTTGAGGCTTCGGCTCCAGGGCTGTTTTCTGTTGCAGGATGCCATGGCTTTCTGAGTTTGATTTTGACCTGGGTGGAGAATCAAGCCCTAACACCAGCCATCCTTCATGGGTGCCTGAAACTACACCCATTCGAATCACTCCTTCAGGGCACTGAATTCTCTCCAGGAAATGAGAGCATGAAATTCAAGTGTGTTTGTGTGTGTGTGTGTGTGAGAGAGAGAGAGAGAGAGAGAGAGAGAGAGAATGAATCAGCCCGGGAAGGCAGGACCCACCTCGGAATGCTAGGGCTGCTGGGAAACAGGAAGGCTTCTTCTGTGCAGTTGACACAGTGCCTGGTAAACACGGAGTGAGCTGTAAAATGTGCCTTCCTCCTCTGGAGACATACGACAGGACCCACGAAGTCCAACAGAGGGAAAGGTTAACAACGACCGGACGAACTGGGAAGGTCTTTTGGAAGAATGCACATCTGCGCCGGGTACTCAACAGGACGAGCTCTGGGGGGGGCGGGGGGACGTGGGGGAGGGGTGGGCAGGTGGAATGGAGAACACACAGGTGACTGGGTTCCTGAATGAATGCAGAGACAATCGCTGGGCTCTGCACCTAAGGCAGAGGCTCCCTCTGTGCCCACGGCGGGCACTGCTAATGAACCACAGCCCGCCTTCCCACCCATCCCGCACTTGACCTCCAAATTCTTTTTTGCCAAGTGCTCCAGACAGCCACTAACAATCGATCCACGTGGGACCACGTGATCAAGTCTCGTGAGCTCTCCGATCTGCGGGCAGAGGAGGAGAGAAGACGAGGCAGGTCTGGGTGCCAAGGGCAGGCTGAGAAACTTCTTCCTCCGGCTGTTTGGCGATATTCAGAAACTATCATTCATTGGTTTAAGTGTGGCCACGCTTTTTAAAAGAGTCCTTATCTCGTAGAGAAACATACTAAAATATTTATGGATGGACCAGTGCAATGTCTGAAATTCACTTTAAAATACTAAGTCCCAGGGTCGCCTGGGTGGCTCAGTCGGCTAAGCGTCTGCCTTCGGCTCAGGTCATGATCCCAGGGTCCTGGGATCGAGCCCCTCATCGGGCTCCCTGCTCAGCAGTGAGTCTGCTTCTCCCTTTTCCTCTGCCTCTCCCCCTGCTTGTGCTCTCTCTCAAATAAATAAATAAAAATATTTAAAAAATAAAAAAATAAAATAAAATACTAAGTCCCAGAGAGGGAGGCAGGAGAATCAAGAGGGGGAAAAGGTAATATCTGTCACATGGCTAATATCCATGTCACAGAGCATTATTTGTCCATAAAAAAGGAATGAAGTGCTGATCCACCCTACAACATGGATGAACCCAGACAACATCCAGCAAAATGAAAAAAGCCAGACACAAAAGGCCACATATTGTATGATTCCATTTAAATGAAGTATCCAGAACGGTAATCCATAGAGACGGAAAGCAGATTAGTGCTTACTGGGATTAGGGTTGGGGGAGGCACGGGGACAAAACTGCTACCAGGCGTGGGGATCTCCTTTTTGGAACTAGAGAGAGGTGACAGATGGACAACACTTTGAACATGTTAAATGCCACTGATTTGTAGACTTTAAGATTTATTTATTTGAGAGACAGCACGTGCACGCGGAGCAGGGGGAGGGGCAAAGAGGGAGGGAGAGAGAGAATTGCAAGCAAACTCCACGCTGAGCGCGGAGCCCAAAACAGGGTCTCTACCCCACGACCCTGAGATCATGACCTGAGCCGAAACCAAGAGTCAGACCCTTAACCGACTGAGCCACCCAGGCGCCCCTGATTTCTACACTTTAAAGTGGTTGATTTATGCACTTTGCTTAAAAAAAGGGTTTGCCCCCAAATAAAATAATTTGCTTTCCCAAATAAAAAAAATCATTAACGTGTGAAGATGAAGAGTCTGGAGGGGGAGGACCCCTTTCTCCTCTAGGTACCTCCTCTGGGCGGCCCAGGAACAGGGGTGCAGAGAAACAAGGTGGGGAACCCACCTGGATGTCGCAGGAGTCACATGAGCAGGTGCGTGGCAAGAGCATGGCTCTCTGAACATCACCAGTTACCGAGGCTGTAGTTATTATCCTCATCAGTATGACCATCCTCCTAGCCACCTGCTAGGCTCTGACCTGACCGAGCTCTGGGGTCAAATTCAGACTTTCTTCCTCCCCCAAAGAACCAAGACAATTAAAAGAGAAACGGCCGTGGCAAAGGCTTTAAGTGGCTGGAGCAGAACCAGAGTGACGAAGGTGTCCCTGGTTACTGACGAAACATTTCCAAGTTGAGCGGGAGGCGTGGTGCTTTCCTGTCTGCCTGGGGCTTGGCTCGCCATCCAGGAAACCACCTGCTGCAGGCCCATGTTCAGCGGGAACCCAGCAGCCTAGCAATGGCTCTGTAAACAGAATCCTCTTCCTGCCCACACCAATCTGCATGCTACAGCTCCTTCCCTTCTCAGAGCTGCCTGACAACTAGGACTGCGGGCTGCCCACGCCAGAAACACAAAACCCGGCCACCCACGTCCTCCCTGGAAATGTCACTGGCCAGAGTAGCCGCCTTTCATCCCCAGAGGCTCCTGGTTACAGGCATGGCCAGGGCTAATCACTTTTGCAAATAAACATCAACCCAACCAGAATGCGGGCGAGGGAGGGGTAAGGCAGCCCAGATGAATCCGGTGTGGTGGGGGGAACACAAGGGGCTATCACCCTTCTGCAAAGCAATCTGGTCTCTGTCCAGAGCCCTAGAAATCAATTCCCATAGCCTGTGATCCAGTATGTCTGCCTCTCGGTGTCTGTCCTAAAAGGTCATCAGAAACAGGGATGAGAGGCAACATGCAGGGAAATGCATCATCACAGCATCTATAGGAAGGAATGGAAAAGCAGAGAACTGAATTGTAGACGGTGGCTAAAGACATCGTAAGGAGAATTCTCCCATGGCCACAGGACGATGTTCACCCGACATTTCAGACCTGGGAAAATTCTGAGAGCCTAATATAACATGAAAAAGAGTAGGGTCCCCAATTGTACATGCGACCAACTGAAATCGCGAATGGTGACTAGGAGCATTTATCGTGAGCTCACTGGGTACCCGTGCCTGGGGCTGGGCTGCGTCTAGCCTTGCTGCAAGCCTGTGAGAAAGGTCTAACCTCAGGCCCATTTCACAGATGAAGGGGTGGAGGCACGGAGAGAATACATTAGCTCAACAGCACTAGGCCCTAAGATCACTAAGCAGTGACTTTGGGACCAGTTTGCAGGTCCAGAATACAGCGTGTGATAACATTTATGTTAAAGCCATCAACACATTTAAAGGAAAAAAACAGCCTGAAGAGTCAATGTATCAAAACATTAATGGTAGTCATCTCTGGGTGGTGCCATGTGAGATGATTTTTATTTTCAAAGTTCTTTATATGTTGGGTATTTTCCATATTTTATCCAGGGCACAAGGACTACTTTTAAAACCAGAAACCATGCTATTTTTATAAGGCTCCAGAGATTTCATAACCTTCCCTAGAATGGTTTAAATAACAACAACACAAACAAAGACCAGTAATGCGAGGAGATCTGCCCTCCCAGGGCTCCCCCTACCCCCTACCCCTGGGCAGGAGGAGCAATAACCGTACTGTCTTACACATTGATTTTCCTTCCTGGGAAACCATGCCCTTGACTTTAAATAGCTTCAGGTCAAGAGCCTGAGAACAGCTCTCCCCTTCCGCCTTCTCAGGGGGTATGGGGGACCCTCTGCACCTGCTCTCTGGATTCCTGGGCTGGTGGCAGGGCAGGAGGTGGGGGTCACCGAGCTTGTGTCCCCCACTAAAAACACCAGCTTTCCCAGAAGCCAGGATTTTCTCTGGGAGCTAGAGAGAAATCATCAAGGATTAACACAAGCAAGCTTGGGAGGGCAAGATAAGGCTGGGAAAGGACAGGCCTGTGGGAGCACAGGATACCAGCGGGGACGTGGGGAACAGGAGGTCCGGAGTCTGTGCACCTCCAAGGACATGGTTAATTCAACCCCAGCGCCCCCAGCCAACGATTGAATGTGACCCAACAGGGGCAAGCAAGCAGCAGGAAAAGGGGTAGGTAAGTGACACAGAGCAGAAGGCAGTTTTGCAAGTAGTCTCTCATGGCTGTGAGAATGAACATAAATGTATTTGAGAGATGATCAAAATAAACAAATACATAACACGACAATAATGACGTCACAGTGAATGCGCTGGAAGATACTTTTCTTTCTCTACCCCTACCCTATACTCCCACGTTTTCTCTAATTTGTCTTTAAATCAGATCAAATAAACATACATGTTTCTGAAGCCCTCCTGGGAAGTCTGCCAGGATCCAGTCTTCACTGTCTTCTTTGGACCCGAGGCCAGGAGCAGTTTCCAGTGGGTTCTGAGTGCCTGACCTTGCAGGCAGGAGGAGACCATACAAACCCCAGCACCAGCGCACAAGGGCAGAACCAACCCGGTGCGCTGCCCCCAACGGGGCCCCGTCTGGTTTGTGAAATGAAGACATAAATCTGTGGCAACAACAAATCGCCTGGCTGAGCTTTCCCTGTGAGCCTGAGAGTGGGCTCCAGGCCCCTCCCTCCCTCCTTGGGGCCGTGAGACCAACCTACGGGCTCTAGAAACGGGGCCTGGTGTTGGAAACGGCTAGAAAGGAGGCAGCGGAAAGAGAGAAAGGAAAAAGCCCACTCCCTCCTCGGTCTCTCCCCCAAAGCTGCAGCTACAGCTTGCAAAATGCAGGCAGGGAAGGAGCCAGTCCCATCCTGGCTGGGGTGGGGGGGGTGTGTGTGGGCCACAGACCAGAAAGCAGGTGCTCTCTGCACCCTGCATGGAAACAGAGGGATGGGATGCTGAGGGGGCGGGGGGAGGCAACTCTCCAGGCAACCCCTTCCCCAAATGGCCAGGAGAGTGGTCAGCCTGCCTGCTGAAGAACTGAAAATGAACAGGTAGGAGTCACCCATATTTCTAGAGGTATCTGCTAAGCAAATGTTCCGGGCCCCGGACTAGGCTACGGTGATAAGTAAGAAGCATGGCCCCCTGCTTGCCATGGGGAAGCAAGTATGAATCAAGAAACCCAACCACGGGGACGCCTGGGTGGCTCAGTCGGTTAAGCGTCTGCCTTCAGCTCAGGTCATGATCCCAGGGTCCTGGGATCGAGTCCCGCATCGGGCTCCCTGCTCCGCGGGGAGCCTGCTTCTCCCTCTGCCTCTGCCTCTCTCTCTCTCATGAATAAATAAATAAAATCTTTAAAAAAAAAAAAAGAAAGAAAGAAAGAAACCCAACCACGGAATTACTGTGATGGTTGCAATAAAGGAGAAGAAAGCTAGGCTCCTGGGGATGAAAGCCCAGCGTGCCTCTGGAAGGAGAAGGGATGGGGTGCTTGGCTGGCATGCACGGGGTGGGCCCTGCACACAGCCAGTGCTCAGGGACCTATGGGGAGTTGACGCAAGCCCACCAGCTTTTGGACGGAAGGATCAGGAGAGCAGAAAGAACCTAGAGACAGACCTGCATCCACGTCCCAGCTCCCTCTCCCTCACCAGTCCCTTCCGAGCAGCGTGAGCTTGTAAGTTACTTCATGGTCTATAAAAACACACAGAAAGACACTCATTTTCAAGTGCCCTGTTGAGGAGGAGAATGTAAGTCCCTGTAGGACTCAGTCTCCACTTGCACATTCCCTCCCACCAAATTCACACCCCCGTCCGGGAGGCCAATCCCTCCACAGGCTGCATCACTGGGCACCCTCATCCTCTGGCCACCCACTGGGTTCAGCCCATGGGCAATGCTGGCAGGACCGCTGGGCAGAGGGGGCAGAGGATTGATCCCACTGCCGCTACCCTCACCTCCCCAGCTGTGGTTTTGGCCAGGGCTGCATTCAACCACCCTGGCCCCTAGTTCCTGCCAGAGGACCCCTCACCCCCTCTCTGTGCCCACAATGACTCCCCACTGCTATGAGCCCCCCTCCCCTCCCAGTGTAGCACGCTCCCTGCAGGGGCCCTCCTCCTGCCCCCGCCTCGGAAACAGCCCTTCTTCCAACCCTGCACTCACTTCTGTGAGTCCCCTGCTGGGCTCCTGCCTGATCAAGCCCTGTGACAAGCTCAATCCATCTGGTCATGATGGGAGGGTGGAGGACATGGTGGGGGCGGGAAATGTGTTCAGGCTGCAAGGCTCACAAGCTGGTTAGTTCAGTCTCATGTAAGGAGTTGGTAGCTGGAAAGGCTAAGCAGGAGGCTACAATCCGTTCTGAGGTCAGAGCTATCTCGACAAACACTGCAGTCCTGCAGGCCGGCACTGGGCCAGGTGCTGAAGACGGGTGGGTGACTAAGAGCCTCTACTCCTGAGAAATGGCCCAGCAGAGGCGACACATGGGTAAACAAATGTCCATTGCACAATGGGCTATGAGTATGAGCAGAGCCGGGGACTGCAAGGGGCGGGGCTGTTAGTCTGCATTGGCGTGGTAATCAGGAGAGGCTTCTCAGAAGTGACACTGGGCTGGGCCTCTTTGAATGTGTAGGAGTTTGCAGGGCTGAAGGAGCACTCAGGGCAGAGGGGAAAACGTGAGCAAAGACAAGGAGAGGAGAGGCCTCAGGGGGACAAAAGTCAGCTTCTCGTGTTGCCCAAAGGACCAGGTCATTGAAAGTGACAGCTGGCCACAAAAGAAGAGCAACCGGCAAACAAATCCTTGCCCCAGGACCTTTGCACTCGCTGTTTCCTCTTTCCAAGGTACTTTTCACTAAAAAGCTTTGTATAGCTGCTACTTCTCATTGTTGAGTAGGTTGGATGAGCTGGGTGGATGTGTCTGCAGGGAAGGCAGGGCTGGGGGCAGGTCTGGGAAGCCCGTCTGGGTGCCGCCCATGCACCAGGTGGAAGGCTTGGAAGCTCATTCTTTAAAAACCAGTTTTCTGATTAGTAAAACTCAACATATTGTTCGTAGAAAAATTAGGGACTACGCAAAGCCAAGAGAGGAAAACATCAGACGCCCACTGGTCTGCCACGGGGAGAGAGCCTCTGTCCCCAGCCTGGGGTCCAGCCAGAGGCTTTTCAAGGCGGCAACCTGCTCCCCTCCCCTCTGCTGCGTGCATGAGTCACAGAGAAAAGGCACCTGCGGCAATCAGATGTAACCATGAACGGCTCGGGCCCCTCCTCCCACTGTGACCACCGGGGCGCTGACCACCCCTCCCCCAAGCACGGCAGCCTTGTTCGGAGGCAGGACAGGGGGTTCCTTCCACTCCCAAGGAAGAGGGCATGGCAGATCCTGACACTGAAGGGGGGCTGCTCCGCAGAGCAGACCCTCAGCCAGGGTGAGTGGAGGCCACAGAGCCTGTGAAGGCCACGGTCAGGACAGGTCAAGGGGAGGACAGGCCGCTGCAAACAGGTGCCAGGCACTTCCTGAGTGGATATGTCCAGTCTCCTCAAGCAGGCCTGGCATCAGGCCCGTGATATGGGGAAAAACAAAGCAGAAGCTCAGAGAGGCTACACAGCTGGGATTCACAGCACCCTGTAAACTCAGGGTCAACGGCAGCCCCCCGCCCCCCAGCCCCGCACGTGCAGGACTTATTCTGAAGACCAACAGTTCAATGGCAAATGGAATAAATCCCACCATGACCTCATCTAGATCATTCCCGATGGACATGGCCCACTCTCCACCTTCAGCAGCATTTCCCTCTGCCTGGCATGGTCCCCTCCCTCCATCTCTACTGCACTGCTATGCTTTCAAGAGGGCATCAATTTCGGGGAGCCCATGGCCCCCTGTAACATGTCTGCCCATCCTGCCTCACTGCTCACAGTCAGTCCCTGCACGGAGCCGTGGGTACCTGCGGTTCAGCGAGGGAGCCCAGGCTCTGCCCCACGCTGCCTGGGCTCAAATCTCAACCTGCCTCTCACTGACCGTGCCATCTCTCTGAGCCTCTCAGTGCCTCGGGCTAAACAGGAATGACAACAGCATCAGTCCAGCTCACCAAAAGGCACTGAGCTCGGGGCGCTACAGAGGAAAGCTCGCGGTGATACCAGAAGCTAGGAGCTTGGTCCTGCGGGCCTATTAGAGTTAACTGCTGGGTAAATAGGTTTGGATGGCTGGATTCTGGGTATCTTCAAAGTGTGTGCTCTCTGTATGGTATTCCCTGAAGTGTCCCCTTAGTGACCAGAGGCCACTTAGAGAAAACACAGTAGGAGTAATAAATATGGTTACCATGGGGAAACTAAGTGTCCCGGGGGGGGGGGTATTATAATCATCTTGTTTAATTCCCGTAACAAGCAACAGCAGAAGGACTTGTGCTCACTTTACAGAAGGAAAATAAGACCTAAAGAGTTTTGACACTGGTCCAGGGCCCCACAGAACCATGGCAGAGCTGGGAGCTGTGGTGGAAACCAGGGGTTGCCTTTTCCATCCCAAATATCCATTCTCTTTTCTCTCCATAGAACTAGAGCCCCATTCTTAGGTGGGCACCACAGGTTCTACTTCCCAGCCTGCCTCAAAGTTCACTGCAACTATGTGACCAAGTGCCGGCCAATGAGATGTCAGCAGAAATGCCAAGAAACAGCTTCTTGAAACTTCCGCTAACAGAGATCTAGCACTCACCCCTTGCTTGACCCTTATTTATTGTCCCTCCCTCTACCCTGCTGCCTGAAACACTAAAGGTAATGGCTGGAGCTCTAGCAGCCACGCTGGATCATGAGGCCAAGAGCTAGACCAGGAGATGGCAGCGTGGTGAGCTAAAGGAAGCCTGGGTCCCTCAGATTTTGTGGTGCACAGTTGCCCTACCAGCTTTGGACTGCCTGTGCAGAAATGCACACCTGTTTATGACACTATTATTTGGCGCTCTCTGTAATGCACAGCCAAACCTAATGAAGACTGATCCAGAATCACCCCTCAGTCGGCCTCTCTTGGAGGTGGAGAAGGCAAAGGCAGGCCGGTTAGAGTGCTCCCAGGGAGGGCTCTGGGCTTGGTGCCTGCTGGGGGCCAGAGTGAAAGGGTGGTTGCCAGACTCCTACCTGTGGCTCTCCCTGCAGGTCTCACTTTACTAGGCTTGAAAGAAGTCTGCAAAGTCTCATTTACAAGGGAAATCTATGCCCGGGGCTCAGTGGGGTTCCCGTGGCTTTTATGAGGAAGAGATTTCAAAGGTCAGTTTAGAAAGTGCTGACTTACATCAATGGTCCCAGGACCAAGAAAGGATACTGTTGTGCAGTGTCCCATTTCAACAGACACGCCAGCATCCTGAAAACAACCGTGATAAACATGAACACAACTGTGATAAAGAGACTCTCCGCTTGTTAGTGGTCTCTCTCTCTCTCCCTCCCTCCCCCCACTTTTAAAGTCAGATTTAGTGAGGCCTGACTTACATATAATAAAATTCACCCTTTCTTGTATACAGTTCTATGAGTTGTGATGAATAAAATTGAGTAACCACCACATTCAAGATACAGAATAGTGTATCCCCCAAAAAAGTTCCTTTGTGCCCCCACTGTAGTCAATTCCCTTCCCCACTCCTCGGCCCCTGACAACCACAGGTCCATTTTTTTTGTCCTATAATTTCCGCTTTTCCAGAATGTTCTATAAATGGAATCCCATGTAGAGCCATCAGAATCTGGCTTCCCCCACTTAGCACGTTTGGGCGATCCACCCTGAGTCGTATGCCCTTTCTCATGGCTGAGCAGGACTCCTCTGTGGGAAGCACCACGGTCTGGGAAGCCGTTCACCAGCCCGGGGACATGTGGCTTGTTTCCACTTTTTGACTACTGGGAATAGAGAACACACAACAATGTGGGACTATATATAGAGAGAGACAGTGTTGTGTGTGTGAACATGTTTCCATTTCTCCAGGGAAATACCCAGAAGGGGGATGATGGAGGCGAATTGGAGCGTGTGTATCGCTTTATAAGAAACCACCGAAGTCTTCTGAAGAAGCGGGACCATCCTGCATGCCTGCCAGCAGTGAAGGCGTTCCGGGTGCTCCCCGCCTCACCAGCCCTTGCTGAGAACTACCGTAAAGTCAGAGTGTTGTAGATGCCAGTGATCATCCCTGCCCCAGCCCACCTGACCACCACCACCACTGTGCCCAGCTCCCGACTGGGACCCGCCTGCAGCTCGCTCTCCTCTCCCACCACCACCCCCCAACGGGTTTGGTACCCCAGCTAACCACAGAGCATGAAGCCTGCCTCTCTCTTGTCATCATGGACAGAAAGACCTGCCTGAGGCAGAGCTAGCTGATGGATTCTGTTCAGCCTGCACCAGGCAGCACCCCCCACCCACTGCATCATAGGAGGCCCCCTCTAGCCATCAGGACCTTCTCCCGCCGTCTTGTCTGCCACCCCTGAAGTCAGGCTGGGCCATGGAATCAGAGATTGCTCATGGGGCCACACGGCCGCCGGCCCAGGGGCCCCCGACAAGGGAGGGTCACTCGGGCAAAGAGATGGTAACCTCAGCGAAAGCAATGTGTCTCCCCAACTTGTCAGCCCCCTCCCCAAAAACACACCATCTGTATGAGGGAGAAAGAAGCTTTCCACCCAGGCTAAGGAGATCTTGGGCCTGAACACTGGGCCAAGTGTAAACCAGGAGGATCCCTGGTGAGCAGGCACTGTTCCACTCAAAAAGGTGCATTTAAGGGGCACCTGGGTGGCTCAGTCAGATGAGCGTCCGACTCTTGATTTCAGCTCAGGTCATGATCTCAGGGTCATGAGATCCAGCCCTGCACTGGGGGGGAGGGGGGGGCCGTGCTCAGCGGGGAGTCTGCTTGAGGTTCTCTCTCTCCCTCTGCCCCTCCTCCCCCTTGTGCTCACGTGCATGCTCTCTCTCTCAAATAAATAAATGTTTAAAAAATAAAAGGTGCATTTATACCTGTAGGGAGGGGCAGCAGGCTTGGCGCAGGCTAACATAAAACGGAACAGGATGCACACAGAGAAGCATATCCGACCTAACCCCCCCGCCCCGTGACTTGGGTGTCATCAACCTCACTTTGCAGAAGAGGAAAGAGAGCCCAGAGACACACAATAACCTGCTTGGGTCACACAGCCCGAGTGGCCAGTTTGCGAGTCCATCTCAGCTTTCCTGACTCCAACATATCTTTGGAAGGAAGCTTTTTTAAAAGCTCCTATGTTACCACCAGGTTCCAGGTATTTTAATGCCTCACAAAAAGCCTTCCAGCACCTTCTAGAATTCATTCATTCATTCATGCAAATGTTTATTGAGTGCCCTCTATGTGCCAGAAGCTGTTCCAGACACTTGGGACACATCCATGAACGAACTAGACCAAATCCTGCCTTGGCAGAACTTACGGTCTAATGAGCCAGTGGGTGGAGCCCCCTGGGAGACCTGGGCTGCCTGGGGTCCTCCCCGTGGTTCCCCCTTTGGGTTCTCTCTCAACCCAAAGAGGCTCGCCCAAGTCAGGAGTGAACAGCCAGGGAAACCCAGAGCCCACAGAGAATACTCTGGGTTTCCTGGTGCCCAGCCCCATTGAGATCCACATCAGAGGGGAAGTGCTCTGAAAGCGGGAGCGATAGTGCTCCCCGAGCACACGCCATTCCGTGCATTCGTTCTGCACCCACTCTGCACCAGGCACTGGGGACACAGGGGACCACAACAGAACCTCTGCCCGGGGGGACTCACACCTCACAGAGCAGAGCTGTCAAGACTCGTTAGGGGGCAGAGGGCTAAGTGCTGGGGTGCTGGAAACAGGAGGTGGAGAATCAAGGAAGGCTGCCTAGAGGTGGTGAGCGGCAAAGGTAGATAGACGGGGCGTGGAGGGAGCAACATTCCTCACCCAGGCTTCATGGGGCCCTCTCTGGCACTGTGAGGAAGATAGGCCAAGCAGTTCAAACCTCCTTCTCAGCTGAGGAGACCGGGACCGGGAGGCCGGTCAGGGTCTGGTGGCTCCTCGGCAGCCTAGAACCAACAGCTGCTGGTTCTAGAAGGGCTGCTGTGCATTGGGTCTGGTTACACGCATGGTGGGCATCAGCACCACAGTTCTGACTGGGGTAGGAGAATTTCCCCCATTTCTCATGAAAAAGGGCCTTGTGCAAAGTCAGGGGAGGAGCCAAGATTCAAGGCCTGGCTTCATGAGGGTGGGGGCCCAACACCCAGCATGGCCATCCCACAGACTGGGTCTCCCCCTGCCCTCCACGGGCCCGTCAGGCCTCAGCTCCCACACCAAGTCCCGCGGGCAGGAAGGGGCAGGAGGGGGCTTAACGCACCCCCCCGCCCCGAGTTCCGAGGTCCTGTCCATCCACTTCTGGGCGGGAGACAGGTCCCCAGAGCTGGCAGTCCTGGGCAGCCTGCCCTCGCCACTCTTCTCTAGGACAGCGGACCAAAGCCCAGGGACCCTTCCCTCCCACCCTGTGAAGCTAATGAGCAGAACTTGGACTGGGAAGGGAGAAAGGGGAAGGAGCACGCTGATCTCAACTCCCAGCAGCGCTGGACCAGGATGCCGCCGCTGGGCTGGCCTGTGTCCTTCCCGAGGGGGAGCTCACCCCTCCGCTGGGGGCTGATGCCTGCAGGTACTTAGTGCGAATCATATTTTGTGAGCCTCAGTTTCTTCCTCCGGAAAATGGGGGAGATGACAAAAGTAGCCCTCTCCCAGGATAGTTGTGATATGCAGGTAATCTGTTCACAAAGTGCCTGGCAAGTTCTCGCAAGCAATGAAAACAGCCTTAGGCAGGAGCAGAGGGGATGAATGTGCCCAGGGGTCATCGATCCATCTTGAGGGACCAGTAGTACCTGGGGACTGGCTAGGCATGCAAATTCTCAGCCCCAACCAGACCTCCTGGGGTGGGGCCGGACAGCTGTGATTCAGCAAGCCCTCCAGGCAATTCTGAGGGGCCTAAGGCAGGGTTTCTCAGCCCCAGCAGGGTGCACATTCTGGGCTGAGACATTCTCTGTGCTAAAGGCCGTCCATCATAGGATGTTGACAGCATCCCTGGGCTCCCCCCACCAGATGCCAGGAGCATCCTCGCAGCTGTGACAACCAGAAATGTCTCCAGACCTTGTCAGATGTCTCCTGGGGGCAAAATCGCCCTGAGCTGAGGACAAGGGACCTCAGGTTTGAGAACCGCTGTTCTCCAGAGCACGAGGCCGACACCCTACCTCCAGGAACTTCCAGGGGAATTGATCTGAGGAGCAGTACAGGGTTCGGCCCAGGCCCCCGGGCTCTGTTCTGTGATCCTCCTTATCCCACAGCACTCGCTGACTATCTCCCCTCCTTCCCTCTCCCCTCTGGACAACCCCCTTCCTCAGAGAGCTCACCCGTGAGGCTCCGTCCAGGCGGGCCACCCTGGGGGGGGAGGGTTGCTTTCATCCCCAGCTCTCCCGGGACCACCCTAAATCACCCCCCACCTCGCCCGACCTCTGCCAGATGGGGAGGGGCTGGGAGGAGCCCAAGATTCAGTTAGACTGTTCTGTTTCATCTTTATTCCTGGCTCCCACTCGCTCACTCATGACATGGAAAAGCATAGAGCAGGGCTCAAAGGGGTAATGGATACAAGTGTGGAAATAGGAACTCAGGAAAAAGACTGGAGGGACGATACAGAAATCTGGGTGGCGGAAGTGTGAGGGTGGGGGCCCCAAAATGTGGTTACAGGACTTGTATAACCACGTGAAAACAAAACCAGCAATTGCTACAGACTAGTACCCCAGGGGACACCCCTGCAGACCATACCGCGGGCACCCCGTGCAGTATTGGTAAGTCAAGGCACTGCCTTCCTCCAAGTACAGACGAGGAAACGGGCCAGGGCGGTCAGGGGGCTCGCTCTGGAATCGGCGGCTTTCACGGCCTACGAGGGCTCTGTTTTCAGAGAGAACACTCTCTAAGGGCAGGTGAGCCTTCCCTCCCTTCTGCCCTGCCCTCTGTTCTACCCGGCCCCTCGTCACCGCCACCAGCCAGGATGGCCCCACCAGCACCGTGAATCACCTTAGTTTTAACTCTTTGACCCCAGGGTGTCTAGATCTGAGCCCAGGTGAGGGAACAGACGGACCAGTGAGGGACCTAAGGCCACTAGAGACAGGATTATGGGTGGGTACTTGACCCATTTGCTCAGAGGCCTCTCTCTGATTTCCCTGCGCCAGGTGCACAACGTCAAAGCTAGGCCTCCAACCCACGGGCCTGGCCTCCAGGACACAGGACGGGACAGCACCACCCTATCTGCCCTGCAGCATTCCATCACCTGCTGTCTGTCATGAGGGTGACAGGTGTCAGCTACAGAAGGCCCCTACTAGGTGTGGGGACCTGATGGATATCCTCGTATCTGAACAACCCCACGAGGAGGCCAAGAGTCACTTCCAGTTTATAGACGAGGCATTTGAGACTCAGAAAGGTGGACTGACTTGTCCAGGGTGGCAGGTGATGCTGGAACAGCATTTCCTGTGATGGGGTCAGAGGTCAGGTAGGAGAGGAGTCCCCCTGGAGAGTCTCAGGGACACACATGGGGCAAGTAATTCAGAAGGGGGCTTGGGGCTCAAGGACATCGCACGGGAAGAGGAGAAATGCAGATGGAAGCATTAAAAGGTCCTTAGAAATCACAGTCTCACCGAAGTCCTGCTGAGTCAAAATATAATGCGAGCCACACAAGTTATGCTGCAAATTTCTAGTAGCCATACTGTAGGAAGTCAGGTGACGCGGGTGAAATTCACTTTAACAATGTACCTTATTTAACCGACTATATCCAAAGCATTTTCATTTCAACATGTAAGCAACATTTAAAGACCATTAATGAGATGTTTACATCCTTTTCTCATGGTGGGTCTTCAAATGTGGCGCATGCTTCCCACTCCTAGCACATCTCAACTTGGATTAGACGCAAGTCCCCGGGAGCCTCAGGTGAGTGGTGGCGACCACAGAGGACAGCGCACATCGAGGTGCTCAGGGTTCACTGCAGATACTGAGGTCAAAACGGGGGACTCGATGCGGCCAGAGCCACAGGCTTGTAAACCACGCTGTAAACTCAGCTTTGGTGGGGGACTGGTGTGGCTTAGTGGACAGAGCACAGGTTTTGGAGCAAGAAATATCCAAAGCCAATTTCTGAACCTGCAACTCTAACCAGCTGTGTGACCATGAACTGTGTATTGGACCTCTCTGAGCCTCAATATCCTATATAAAAAAACGGGCACTTCCCCTCTTCACACAGTTTATGGAGAATTAAATATAAAATCCCCAACAGAGTTCTTGGCACTCAGTAAGAAGTCAATACGGGGACATAATGTCGTATAGACGATGACTGTATGGCCATCACCATCTACATTTTAGTCCTTCCCAACACAGAAAAATGGTGCTTGAACAGAGCAGCCCCTCCTGGCTGGGGGACAGATCTGTGTGGCCTGGGACAGGGGCAGAAAGAGGAAATGAGATGACATGGGGAGAGGAGAGGACACACCCCCAGGGCACTAGACCCTCAGGGCTCGCTGCGCCCCAAAGCACACCGAGGAATAAAACAAAAGCCACCCCAGCTCCGTGGCCCAAGCCAACTGGTGCGCTGTCAGTGGTGGGGAGCAGGTCTTCAGAGCTGAGACTATTGAAAGGAAGTGAATCACAGCCCTTTTGATCCCTCTGATAATGGCCCAAAGGCCCACGAGCTTGTTGTACGGAAAAAACCCAGAGGCTCTACCTCCAACTCCAAAGACATGCCCATCTTCACCCAGGGCGGGGCTCAAGGGCTCTGCACAACAGGTGCTCAGATCCAACACAGCCCCTGTGGCAATCTCTGTGGGCCCTGGTCGGTAGACCTGCGTCTTTGAGCCATGCTCCTGCCCACCTCAGCCTCTGGATGAGTTGACCCCTCGGCATGGAATGTTCCTCTCTCCCTTCCATCTGGCTAATTTCCATTTATTCTTCTCATCTCAACTGAAAATGTCACCTCGTCCCAAAAGTCCTTCATGACTCCTCTACAGGGCTCCCTTGTTAGGCGCTCACAATAGTTCCCCATCACGGTCATCATTACATCCCAATGGGACCCTGGGGACTGACTACCTGCCACCGGACAGAGGCAAGCCTGGATCTCCCTGGCGCCTGGGAGGGCGCCCGACACCAAGCAGATACTCCATAACTACCTGCTGGACGTCGTCCTTGCAAGAAGTTAACTCAGGAACCAGAAGGGCTCCACTTGGTCTGACACGGAGAGAAAACAGGCAACATTTTAGAAAACAGAAATAAAAATTGCAGCTTCTGCACCTGATGCAGTAAGTAATTTTCCATGGAATAATCCAAAAGGGTCAGGCATTATTGCATCACTCTGCTGGATTCTTCCGACAGCTGGAGAGTACTTGGTTATAATGGACACAATTCACAGAATGACTATTACATCAACTACTGATTTTCCAAGAGCCCCAGAGCTGGAGCTTCATATCAAAGAGTCTTTTGAGTGAGGGGCACATGTAGTTATGACTCTTGTGCATACACAAGTGGAGACAGCTCTGGAGAAGTACAGTTTCCCCCTTCATTTGCATCCATGGTACCCTATTAGTCTCAAATGGGTGGTTACCACTCCTGGGGAGAAATGTGGAGGGAGATTTTGATTGTCACCTGATTAGCATTTTGCAGGCTCACTCGAGGATGCTAAACCACCTGCAACATTTGGAACATCCCATCCAAGGAAGACCATCTTGCTCCAAAAACCAATAGCGTCCCCCCTACTACTCACTCACCGAGGAATGCTGGCCACAAGCCAGCCTAGGCCATGTCCCCAGGGTGAAATGGTGGTGGGGGGAGGAAATGAGTCAAAAAGGTCACTTGATTAATAATGAGCACCCACAAACACTGCTCCACTCTGGGCCCCTTTCTCACCCAGGCTGGACCACTCACCTTCTGAACACTCGGGCACATTCCTGCCTCTGCACCTTGGCTCACACCAGCTTCCTCGCTCACCTAGAGGGTCATGCCGGCTCATCTCCACCTACCCGTCCTAAATCCCTTCCCAACACAAGGTGCGACTATCTGCATCTTGCTGGATGGCTCAACCCCAATCATCTCTCCCATCCCCAAAGGATGCTAGGCCTCAAACCAGACCACTGACTTAGTGTCAGCTAGTGCCCTGTGGTCTTCACAGCATCATCCCAAGTATAGACACCAAGCTGACCTTGAAATATGGACTAAGCAATCGATTCATTCACACGGTTCAGGTGGACCCCTATCAAAATCTCCATCACCATACCAAAAAAGAAATTGCTCTTCTAAAGAAAGAAACATTTACTTAAAATGTCCTCATGAGCATTGGGGACTGGGCATTCATGACTTCACTGAGTCCTCCAAACAACCCTGGGAGAGCATTCCTATTATTAAAGTCACATTACAGATAAAAAAGATCAAAATTCCACAGGGACCCATAACTTGGCTAAAGTTCCACAGGCGCAAAGCAAAGGAGCTAAAATTCAAGTTCACACCTGGCCTCAAACACATCTTTCCACTGGAGATCAGGCAGGCTCTCCTTTCTCTGGTTTTGTTCTTATTCATCAACTCTGTTTCCTCGATCAGGGCTGTAGGATAAAAAAGCATCAGGGGGCCTGGAGGGTCATGTGTTGATTCTGCCTTTCCTGGTTATCTCCAAGGTGCTTCCACGGTGTTCCACCTCCTGGGTAATACAACCCACTCAAAAATCTAGAAGATCAAGTACAGTCGTCCTGCCAGTGTCTCATGGAGGCTCAGGCAGGATAATCTTTACTCTTGCCAAGAAGAATAGCTTAACTTTCAAAGCTTGGCACCAGCCAATTCTCCCCTAGGTAGCCTGTGGCTTTGGGCTTGGGATGTTTTATAAAAGCAGGCAGGGCTCCAACATCAAACAATGTAAAAACCAAACAACCCGTTCCTTCCCTGGTTGGTTTTTCTCTCCTGAGGGGCCAGTGCAGCCCGTGGATGGCACAGGCTAAGGCTCTGCATTACGCCCCACAGCAAGTGTATGATGATTAGCACTGGGGGGGGTGGGGGTGGGGGGGTGGGGGGAGGGGCAGTGAAAACCCCACCCGCCCAGACGAGAGGAGCCTTTAGCCTGCTGGCTGGGGATTTGAGACCTGGGAGGACGTCAGGGGCAAGTTTGTTAGAGGAGGTCCCTCTGTTCCTAGAGCTGCACCCCTACCTGGACCCCTGATCCCCAGGCCTCGAAACTCCAGGTAACCAGAGTGTGCGGCTGGGAAAATAGCCACCAAGGGTGACCAAACCCCTCTGCAATTTCCCTGATCTCTGCTGGTAACCAGTATTCGGCAGCAGTCTCTGGAAAACAGTCAAAATGGAAGGGAACACAGCCAGGCAAGTATACTCACACTTCAAACCTTCAAGGCTGGGGTGGACGCAGCACATGCTGGCTTCCTCCCCGGCTACTCCAAGACACTTGGAGAGGTGAGGGAGTGACTTCCTGCAGAACAGAAGTCGGCTTTCTACTCAGCACGGGCCTCTGATTTTAGTCCATCTCGGAATCCTACTCAAACCTAGAGTAAAGGGCCCTTGTTTGTGACATGCGCTATGTATTTAGAATATAAATCCACAAGGATGGAGAGAACAGAAGGAGGAAAAACAGCAGCAAAATCCCAAAGGGTGGAGAGAAGACAGACCTGTGGTAACTGATTAGCATCTCGAGAAATCCATACCTTAATGTGGCGGCGAGGAAGGGAAAAAACAGCCCAATTTACAACCCAGAAGTCTCAAAGGTTCTCGGGAATTAGTGGTAACAGGTATCTGGACATGAGGCTGGGGCGGGGAAAGGCAATAAGATGATGAGTCCCTTTATCCTCTCCCCCATGTCTGCTCGCAGGTGACGGTCCCACCCTCCATCAGGCACAAGACGGGAAGTCTGTTTTATAAAGAAGATAAAACAGAAGGTCTGAGTGTGATTTGAGCTGAAAAACGGCACAGTAAGTGATTTCTACACACTGGATGCAGAGGAACTCCTCACCCCTAATGCCTCTCCCTTCCTCCAGCTCCCAGACCCCCCACCCCTCACCCCCAGCACCCTGGCCTGGACCCTCCAGACAGAAAACTGTAAGACTCTCTTAATCCGACCAGCCAGGAGGAAAGACCTCAGGATACTGACATAGGGGTTCCCCGTGACACAACCCAGCAGGGCGCCCATCAGAGACTCCCCTCCAAGAAGCCCCGCCCCCTGTGCTCCGAGCTCATAGAACACCTTTCAGTCCCCAGCTCTTAAATATGAGAAAACAATCAAGGACTATGAACCAGCTAAACAAAGAAGCCTCTAATGCGAAAGCTCCAGACCAAACCAACCCACGTAAACAAAGAAAACGGCAGATATAACATAGACCACATGGCACATCCAATGGCTCTGTGCCCTTTGCCTCCAGCAGCTCATGCCATCATCACAAGTCTTGAGGCAGGTCTCAACATCATCACTTTCATTTTACAGACAAGGTGTTTGAGGAATAACAAGGTTGAGTAACTTGCCCAAGCTCACAAAGCAAGTGAGTGGCAGAGCTGGGATTCGAACCAGGCCGTCTGCCTCTGTGCTCTTGCTGTTGCCTTTCAAAGCACCACCTCAGCTGTCACTGTCCATCATTAATATTCCCAGCGTGTAGAAGGTACCGCAGGCCTGAAATAAGACTTCTCTAAAGAATAAGAAAGAGTGCCCGTAAATTAAGAATGTGGCAGATTAAAATACAGAATATAAAATTGATGAAATCTCCCAGAAAGTAGAGCAAAAAGCAATGGGGATGGAAAATAGAAAATTAGAGGATTAGTCCAAAAGGACCAATATCCAAATAAAAGGAGTTCTAGAAGATTAGAGAAAACCATTAGCAGAAATCATGATTTAAAAAAAAAAAAACACAAGAAAATTTCCCAGAACAGAAAGACACAGTTCCAGAGGGAAATGCCTCCCTAAATGATCAGCATGGAGAGACCAGCACCCAGGCAGGCCACCCTGAAGGCTCAAGGCACTGGGGACAAAAAGAGGATCCTCTAAGCTTCCAGAGAGATCAAAACAGGTCACACAAAGGATCGAGAATGGCTTCACACTTCTCAACTGCCACCCTGGGAGCTAGAAGACAATGGAGCAAGGCTCCATTTCCAAAGGAAAATGATTTCCAACCTTGAATTTGATACCCAGCTAAACTAGCAATCAAAAGTCAGAAGAGAATAAATTCATTTTCCCATGGGCAAGATCTCAGAAAATTGGCCACTCAGGCACACTTTCTCAGGAAGGATGTGCCCCTGTATTCAAGAGACTAAAGAGACTTCAAGAGACAGGAATGGGAGATTGAACCCAGGAGAGAGGTGGGGGGGGCACAGGTGACTGTGACAGAGGGCCCAAGTGACAGCCAGGCCCCAAGTATGGAGGGTAATGAGTCCAGACTGGAGTAGATCAAAGGACCCTCATGTGCTCAAGAAGAGGAAACAGAGAATTTATCTGATGCAACCAAACAAGTTGAGGGGATATCCAGAACACTAATAGAGTTTGGGGATGAATTAATAAGCACATGTGCCAATAACAATGGACAGTTCTACTCCAAGGAAACAAAAAGTAGAACAGGAAAGGAAGAGTGATCATAAGTTACTACATGACTCAGCTCTGAACAGTGCTGGCCTAGTCATAATGATGTTAACCCCAATTACTAATCTTCCAAAAGTATAATGAAAACATATCAGGCAGTTGGGAGGAAGGGAAAGATCTGAGGTTAGAAGAGGTAAAGAGGAGATCTATAGCCTTACTTTCTAGGGTCGGAAGTCAGAGCCTTGAACAAAAACATCAAGACAAAGGAATACATGCATGTTATTCAGAGATGAGGAAAATACCAAAATCATCAGCTAAAAAAATTTGCAAGCAATTGCTTCTGGGAAAGGGGGCAACAAGGGGGAAACTACTGTTTTTCATACAAACCTTAGAAAACTATAGTTACGTATGATTTAGAAAAGGCAAGGTACAGGGAAACATGTTAAAGACATGTGATGCCACCGAATGTTCTAACAAGCAAGAGAAGGTGGGATTTTCACCAAAAAGATGTTGTAAGGCTCAGATAGCTACAGCTAGTCAATAGAAAAGAGACTAAAACTAAAAACCCAGCTCTGCCAGATCCTGGAATCTACACTTTCGAGTCTACATTCATATATCCAAGATATACACTGAGCACATGCTGAGCCCGGAACAGGAAGCTAAGCCCTGGGACACAGTGGTGGCCAGGATGGACCCCAGTGCCCAACTTAATGAGCCTTCTGGTTCACCAGGGCTCACTAATAACAAATCCCAGTAGAGCAGTGCCCAACCCTGGCAAACACAGTCTATCAAGGGCAACTCTTGACTGATTCCTGGCCTCCTCCTCTGCTCACCCATCATCAGTCCTGTGGCAACATGGCGCCTTCTCCCCCACATTCCCTCCAGAGGTAAGCCATCACATGCCATTTCGTGGCACTTGCCCACAGCAATTCTGGGAACTTGACGGGCCATCGTCCAGGTCTGCCAACACCCTGCCACTGGGGCCCAAGGCCCTCAGCTTTGATTTGGAAAGTATCACTTTTTGTTTTTAGGACAGAGTCAAGCTCAAAGGCCAGACCAGCTCTTCAAGGGAGAGTTCCACACAGTCCCTTGTGTACATGAAAGGAAAGTGAATCCCTTGTTTAGACTGGCTCTCAGCAAGCGCTGGTGGGTCTGGAGGGCCAGGGGAACGTCTCAGATGCCACAGTGTGACATGAAAGCCCAGGCATGAGCTTTCTAGCTATGCTGACCTCCTCTGGGCCTCAGTGTCTGCATCTGTAGAGGGGATGTAACACTAATCTCAGGGGTTACAGTAGAATTAAATGATACTGTGAAGGTAACCATGCTTTATAATCTGACACTGCCCTTATCACAACCCATGATGGGGATGACAGGATGGTTTCCCATGGCTGCCTCCAGTCAGTTCTGCCATAATTCAAGGTTACAGGGATTTCATTTTGTCACCCTCTTAAAATGGGACCCTGTCCCTATTCTTCTCAGCTCTACCCCTGGGAATCACTAGTCAGGAATCATCAGTTAGGAATTTAGACTTAATTTTGTCACAGTGTGAAGAACCTGGTAGGTACGTGACCATAAACAGCTGAGTCGCTGAGTCCCCTCGGATAAGGCTCAATACCCAAGGCTGGCTGACTTCTTGCCCAACAACCTTCGGCCTGGTCCAGCTCTCTTCCTGGGTTCCAAGCCAAGTGCACCCTCCATAGCCAACTGGGCCTGGAGCCAGTGTTCACCAAGTCTCTCCCCCACCCCAAACTCAAGTCTCATCAGCACCCCTTCTTCATACCCCATCCCCCCAACTCATTCCATCCTCTCAGACTTACTTCTGATTCCTGGTTTCTAACACTTGTTAGCTCAGTCGCTTGGCATTCTTGCTCAGCCTTAGTGCTTGGGGGACAGATAATAATGCCCACTATGGGGGCTGTTTGGAAAACATGTATAGTGTCCAGCAAGTGGCCACTTCCCCCCATATTCCCCATAATCACAACATCAATGCCCTATAACCAATTAAGACAATCCTTGACTTAGTTGATTTTACACAACCTGTACTCTATATTACACACTTTACAACAACGACATGCCAAATTATTTTCTGTTACTCAAGTCAGGTCTTCTTGAAGTCAGCCTGACAATGAAGGGGAGCCCTTTAGCTACACTGCCTTCTTTACGGTACCACATTTCAGAAATTACTGGGACATCTGATTGCATTTCATCCTTGTTTTATAAAAATAGTAGAATCAGAAAAAAAAAAGTGTCATTATCAGTGATTACTATTGGTTTCATACTTAATACCACGAAGATGATGGAACCAGAGCAATTTAAGTTGGAGGGTGCCCTTCAACTAAGAAGGAAGGGGAAAATGGGTAAAATGGTAGAATACAATATGGAGGCATTCGACCATGCTCCAATCATGAGGCTTGATTAGGATCTTTCTTCCGTTCTCTGGGAATTTAACTTCCTCATAACTTGTAGGTCTAACCTTGGACTTTTAATGCTACCAAAAGTTGAGAACTGCCCATAAGCCAATACCCTAAGAATGTTCTCTTGGTTTTTCTTTTTCTTTTTTTTTAAAGATTTTATTTATTTATTTATTTGACAGAGAGAGACACAGCGAGAGAGGGAACACAAGCAGGGGGAGTGGGAGAGGGAGAAGCAGGCTTCCCGCCGAGCAGGGAGCCCAATGCGGGGCTCGATCCCAGGACCCTGGGATCATGACCTGAGCCGAAGGCAGACGCTTAACTGACTGAGCCACCCAGGCGCCCCTGTTCTCTTGGTTTCTAAACAGACTAATATTTCACATGAAGTAGAAGACCGTTTCAAACACCTGGGACTGGACCTGCTCTCGGTTAACAGCATTTCCAGGGTTTGTGTATCTTGATCCTAAAAGAACACGAGGATTAGAAGGGAGGTGTTACAGTTGCCAGAAGGTGTTGAATCCCAGGGTCCACCCAACACGGTTGGTACCTAGAGGCCACTGTGATGTCACCCTCTTCATGCCACAGCCATCCACACCACCCAGGCCCCAGAGCAGAGATAAGGCTCCGTGATGTCATCCCTGGGGTCACTCACAGTCCACAGCGTGTATCTCAGATCACACCACTGCCTGTGGACTCCTGGGGGGGAGTCCCTGCAGGCCCAGGCCAGCCCCCTCTCCTGTCCCCTCAAACCCTGCTCTCCTTCCCTCTGCCAGGTACCTCTCCAGGTTCCAGAGCCAAGTGGTGGCAGCCCTGTGGCCAGAGCCCCAGTCTCGGCACTCCCAGCTCGGGTTCCATGCCACCACCTAGATGTCCACCAGGCTTGATACCCACTTGTAATTCATTTGTGTGTTCGTTTCCTATCGTTGCTGTGACAAGTTACCACATACTTAGTGGCTGAAAACACCACAAATTAATTATCTTTCATTTCTGGGGGTCAGAAGCCCGAGATGGGTTTGATGGGCTAAAATCGAAGTTATCAGCAGGACTGTGCTCCTTCTGGAGATGCTCAGGGGAGAAGCCATCTCCTTCTCTTCCCCAGCTTCCAGAAGCCGCTTGCACTCTTCAGCTCACGGCCCCTTCCAGCAATGGCATCACTATGACCTCGGCTTCCCCTGTCACCTCTCCTCTCTCTCTGAGCCTCCTCCTTCCCTAAGGATACTTGGAATTGACTGGACCCAGCTGGATAATCCAGGATAATCTCCCATCTCAACATCTTTCATGTAATCACATCTGCAAAGTCCCTTGACCACGCAAAGTAACATAACCAACTGCAGGTTCTGGAGATCAGGACGTGGCCATCTTTGAGGGTCCAGGGCTCAGCCTCCAACAATTCAGTGGACAGTTCTGAAGATCCAGTCCATAGGAGGGGCTCACGGGACAAAGATGCATGCACTCTTCTCAGGGACTTACTCGTGGGGGCCCCTGGGAGTCCAGAAGAGGTGGCTGTGATGTTTCCCCTGGGCAGGTGCAGGCGGGGTTCAGGGAGGCTGCTCTAGGCTGGGTCGTGGTCATTCTCTGCAGGAGTCATGCACACAGAGGTACAGGGTCAAGGGGTGGGTGCAGCTGGGTCTGGTTCATTCCAGGAAGGACAGGAGAAGTGAGGGAGTGAGAGCACACAGCATACCTTCTTCCTGAGGGCAAAGAGGTGTCTTCTACCAAGACAGAGAAAGATCTCCGGGGTTGCAGGGATGAAATGGGGTCAGAGGTGCTGGAGGCAGGAAAACAGTGGTCCTGGCAAAAGCAGGCAAGAACGGAAAGGCAAGAGGGGAGAGCCACTTCGGGACCGGGACTGACACGGGAGGGGAGGGAGGGTGAGTGGAGGATGCCCTGGGCAGGCTAAGCTACTGCACTGCCAAACGGGCAGGTCATCGCCGTGCCCTCCCCGCCCCCGTCCCAGTTCCCAGCTAGAAGGCCTCAGAACCCTGCTTTTTAAGTATGTCAAACCCTAGAGGATTGAAAATAGTTTAAAAGAGGAGAGGGATATAAATACCGCAAAGGTTCCTGCCTGCATGGAGAGCCCCTAGGAGAGGGAGGCAGGAGTGGGGCATGACATCATCAGAGCCCTAAAGGTTCTTCCAATGAGACCTCTAGTTCTGCAAGACCGGACAAGTGACTCTAGGGCTTCTGCAAATTCCCCAGATCCTCCCTGGCTTGTCCTCATCCTTGTCCTCATCCTGGGGGGCTTGGGGCTATAATCTCCTGGAAGCAGTGGATCACAGTGCTCCAGGAGGGCAAGATGAAAAGGAAATTGTCAGGTGCACAGGCTACTTCTGGAACCCACCTCCCTGTATGCCCTGCACCCCAACCCTGGCCGCAATCCTCCCCAAGAGCCCCCACCTGCCCACCACCATACACTCCCCTACTCCCTGGTTTCACACTACAGATAGAGATTTGCAATTACAGATCTTTTCCCCGTCCCCCCAGGATGTCCCCACCCTTAAGGTGGGATGGGACGTTCCCTCACCCCCATACTCCTGCAGCACCCACTCTGAGCACCCTCAGTCCTAACATGTTTCATCTTAGCCTCATGCTATGCAAGTCCTCTATGTCCTGGGGATTCCTGCAGTGGCCCCTTCACCATTCCACACCAGCTCCCAGGATTTCAGGAGGACTCAACAACTGCTATTTGGCTGAATGGCCAGGCTCCCAGCGGGCAAGTGGTTTTTGTAAGGCAGGGCCAGAACCCACCTCAGCGCGCATCGACCTTCCAGAAACAAGGCTGGGCCTATTACACGTGGAACAAGCATCTTCCGCTGAGGTCATCAGGAGCATCTCCTACTGGTCAAGTGCCGAGTCTGGGTTTAAGGCCCCTGCCACCCCACAGAAAGCCCTCTGAATTCCTGTGCCCCAAAGAGTAAATAACCAAACAGTAAATATTCCCAGTTTCGTGGGTACTTCTTTGACAAGACTACTCAATTGCCCTTGGAGTGCAGAAGCAGGCCTGGACAATATGCAAATTACAAGCACAGCTGTGTTCCAATAAAACTTTATTCACAAAAACAGGCAGTGGGAGAGATTCAGCCTGCAAACCAGAGTCTGCCACTCCCCGCCCTGATAAAAACAATTATTGAAAGAAAAGGACACAGGCCGGTGAGGTAAAAAAAGCCCACCAAGGATTCTTTAAAGCCACACTTGTGATTTTTGATGTTGCCTCTAATTCCTTCTGTGACTGACACAATCTATCACCGGAAGAAAAAAAAAAAAATACACGCAGGGAGGGGGTGGGAGAAATCAGAAAAGGTTTCTATGGGAACAGGGAGTTCACTTTTAATGGTTCAATCACTAAAAAGACAATTACTTTATTTTTCTCACTTCCCCTCTGAAGCAGGGCGGACGAGACCTCCGGCTGGTCGGGCGGGAGGACTGTGCCCTGGACCTCAGCTGTTCCAGTCAAAAATTAAATGCCAGAGTGTTCCACAGGTCAGGGAGGGCAGTTAATGCAATCTGGGCCTCTTTGGCCACTTCCCCAGAGCGCTCAATCGAGTCAGAAGTTCTGCCGCTCCCGTGAGGCTGCTGGGCTGGAGTCAAGGCCAACCAGGAGCTGGGGCCACTAATAAGTAACCCTTTGGCGACACCTCGTCCTAGCTCTGCGGCCAACTGACCGGGGGGCCCCCCCTCGGTACTGACCTCCATTCTACTTGGCCCCTGACTGCTCTTGTTCCTCAGCACAAATGTAACATGGGTGAAGGCAGGATCCCCTCGTTTGCCCTGACTGTGGGCGGGTCACCACACCCACCGGGCCACCTCCAACTCTGCCCAGCTGGTTCAGAGCAGGCGTCCCAGACCTTCCCTGGGCTTTTCATACAAGCCATAACTGATCAGCCCAGAACAGACCAAGAATGCACACCATTTACTGCGGTGTAGTTCTATAACAAACTTATCAACTGCAACCTTTCCTATAGGGGCTCCTCAGTGGGGCTGAGTGTCTAGCACTTAACAGTGAAAATAATCCAGGAGTGTGACCAGCTGTCGCATGCTGGCTGCCCAAGCGTGACAGGGACTGGAACTCAGGTGCCTTTATGTGGGCACGCTCTGTCCAGGCCATGCCACTCCTCACGCCACCTTCCAGGGGGCCCATTGGAACTCGACAGTCCAGCCCTCTTGTTTTGCAGCGAGAAAACTGAGGCACAGCCAGGGCAAGAGATTTCCCAGGATCGCACAGCAAGGGAGCGACAGAGCCAGGACTCAGACCCAGGGCGTCAGCCTCCGGGTCCTGGCTATGGCTTCTCAAGCTGCACAAAATGCTCCACCCAGAAAGCCCCTGGAGAAGAATCCACACCCCAAGTTAGGGATGGAGCCTCGACTGCAGGGTGGTCGCTGGGGGGCAAAATCCAGAGTTAACTCAAAGCCTGTGTACTGACTCCGGCAGGGAGCCTGGAAAAAATGTTTTACGGGAGGATTTACCCTTTAGAACCAGGCACACAGACAGACCTGGCTGGGGCGTTACGGGCAGCAAGTTTCTATAGGCCAGGAAACCTCTGCATTTGATTTTCTTTGTTTTCATACAGAAACCTCCAGCACATCTGCTGTGCCCTCCAGGAGCTGGGGGAATGATTCCTCCTCGGTGCTGGGTAACTTTGACCACAGTGACATCCCTGAGCCCTCTGCTATATGCACAGGAGGTCTCCAGGGATGGGGACACGAGCCAGGAGGGGAGGGTGCTGGGGGCTGGGAGCGAGGGGAGGCTGGCTGGCATCTCAAACCAGACCACAGAGGATCTCGCGTGCCAGGCTAAGGGGCTTGGACTTGATCCCATAAGCCAGTGCGGCCCAGCATTTTTCACATTGTGACGTCCGTGGACCATGATGGACCCAGGGGCCACCCTCAGCCCACAGGTTGGCCGTGGAGACCCACCGAAGAGATTAGCAGGGACTCGTGAGGGGTGGCTGAGTGGTAGCTACATGGGAAGAAGTGACTCAAGGCCCAGAGCCATAAAGAGGTGACCACAGAGTCCAGGCAAGCACGGGGAGGACTGCTCCTGGAGCTGAGCCAGGGGAATCAGAGGAGGGGGTGGAGAACACGGCAAGGGCTGATCTTTTTAACCACACAGGCACCGTCCCGCCCGGAGCCTGCCTTCAGGTTCTCCTCACCACCGTCCTGCTTCTGATGCTGTGAAATGGGGATTTCACGCAGTCACATTCTGCTCAGCCCTCGAGGCCTGACTCCCAACGGCCCCTCCTCTGAGAGGCCTGCCCAGCTCCGTCCTCCCGGGGACGCCCGTCACACTCGATCCGAGGAGCTAGTGCGACAGGACGCATGGGCTCAGTGGGACCTGGGTTCACATCCCAGCTCCACTCAGAAGCCCATGACCGTGGGCAGGTCATTTGACTTCTCCACTTCCGAAACAAGCACCCCACCTCAAAGGCCTGTGGGAAACCTTAAGGAGGCAGTTAGCACCGTGCCCGGCACCACCTCTGTCTAGCAGTCAATTCCAAGGGCCCCAAATTGCAATTCGTGTGTGTCAACCCGGGGCAGTATGGCTTCCCAGCGCGTTCTGACGGAGGGAGACACTGAGGCAGGGGTGAGGACACAGCTCAGGGAGGACCAGCCAGCAGGGCCAGCTGGCAGCGGTGGGCGCCACCCAACCCCCACCCCCAGCCACAGCAGCAGTGGGGATGGTCTCCTGCCTGCCCGGATCCACCTCGAGCTCTGGGGACCGGATCTTGGCCAAGCTTCACAGGTCAAGGTTCACCGCATCAGGCGGAACAGGGCGCTGGAGCAGTAGGAGACGGCCGGAAGGAGAACATTTGAGCCCCAGTCTAGCTTCATGCTGCTTTAAAGGCAGGAACAAGGACCAACTACATTTCTTGTTGTCTGCACACATTTGTTAAAAACAGAAAAGTATGGGGAATTCTGAGGATGGTGGAGGCTTCCTACCAGATTCCCAACACCCACCCTCCCCTTTGCCCAAAAGTCAGACCCGCTGGAGCACTCAGCTGGACCCTGAGGCCAAGTCAAAGAGGGACAGGGGACAGCCAAAGTAGACTTGTCATGGGAAAGGCACCGGGAGCCCCTGCCTCCCGCAGCCAGGCCAAGAACTAAGGCACAGACAGTTCACTGACCACCTCTGACCTCAGGGCTACCCCACAAAGCTCCAGGGAAGTGGGGCCACCAGGTGGAGGCTGCCAACATCCTGCAACTCTGCTCTCTCCTCTCTGGTCGACTGCTTGGGCCACCTCCATTTCCCTGAAAGGGACCCCGTGAGGGTGGCACTGGCAGCCTTGGCCCAGAGGGACACCCGTGCTCTCTACCAGCTTGCCCTTCATTAACAAACGCTTTATGAGCCATCAGAGTCAATGAGGACTTCATCTGCCCCTGTGGCAGCTACAGCAAGCTGAGGGACAGACTTCCTGGGAGAGACCATGCTTTCTGCCTGGCTCACCCCGGTCTCCAAAGACAGGCCAGGAAGTAAGTCTTCGTTCCAGCGGTCCGCGGGGGATGATCGGGTGACATCACAATCGTATCTGCTTGGACTCCAGAACCCCACAGTTCAGGGCCATAGATAAAGGCTTCAAGGAGCAAATGAGCAGAGGCCACCATACCATGCCTGTAAACACACGGGCATGCCACTGAGCTATTCTTCCCTGAAATGCAGTGTCCTCCAGACTGACATTTTGGGGCAAGTGCCTGGTCCCAGGACCACAAGAGTCAAAGCTTTGTGAACAGAAGAGGACTGCCTGACCGGAACAGCAACCACCACCTGCAGATGGGAGGCTGGGCATCCTCCTTGGTCCCTAGGATTACAGATTCATGAAATCCCGCTGTATGCAGCCTCCCATCACCACGACAACTGCTGACTACCTGTGCTCTAAGCAAGCACACAGCTTTATTCAAAAAACAACCCTTCTGCCTGGACTCTTCCTGCTTCCTTGACTACCACCCACGCGGAGTTTGGAGGAGCAAGGTCCCCCATCCCCTGCCTGTGGCCTGAAGAGCTGGTCATCCACCCATGTCCAGACCCAGCGACACTGACCAGCTGGTCTGGGCAGACGCTCAAAGCACGGCGAGCAGTGCCTTCTGGACTTGGCCCTTCGGTTGGGACTTTCTGAGGACCACGGAGATGAGGAGAGAAAATCTCCGTGAAGCATCCAGTCCGAAGACAGGGAAGCCAAAGGAGAAATGGACAGAAGATGGATTCCTGCCCCAACAGCCACAAAGCCACGACAGGAACCTCCACAGTGCAAATGCCTTCCCACCACCGCAAGGACAAACAGCCGCACAATAGCCCCGAACTGCAAACAACCCAAATGTCCCTCGCCGATGAGCAGCCCCACAAAGAGGGGTGCATCCACTGAACAGAACTGTCTTCACAGGAACAAGGAACTGCATGTTGCCTGGGCCCAGGGCTGAGAGATGCATATATGCCAACTACCAGGGAGCTTTTTCAAGTGGTGAAAATGTTCCGAAACTGGATGGTTGGGAAGTTTGCCCAATTCTGTCGACTTGCTAAAAATTATTGCATTGTAAACTTAAATCAGGTGGACTTTATGATATGTAAATTATACTTTAATAAAGCAGTCTACAAAACCTCTTAAAAAATACAGGCAAGGACATGGATGAATTGCACCAACATCATGCGGAGCAAAGCAAGTCAGTTCAAAAGAGTATGTATTGTACTCTTCCATTTTATAGGACGTTCTAGAGGTAAAACTATAGTGATAAAGCTCAGATCAGTAGTTGCCGTGTGTGTGTGTGTGTGTTTGTGTGTGTATCAGGGGAGGGAGTCACTGCCTGGGAAGGGAGACGAGGCATCCATCCAGGGCACTGGAAATCATCTACATCTTGATCTGGATGGTGGTTACCTGGGTTATCCATAGGTAAAAATTTGTTGGGCTGGCACCAAAGATTAATGCACATTTTCTACACATATATAACCATACATGTGATATATACATAATATATATATATATCGACACAAATTTAAAAGCGTATCTTTTTAAATGGCAAAGCCCATTGATGCTCAACTGGCATTGCCTAAAAGTGAGGACAGTTCACTGGGAGCTGAGGGGAGAGCCCATTCAGTGAACTCCTACCCAACCTTCAGGACCCATCTCAAATGGTCCCCATGTAGTGAAGCCTTCTCTCAGAGTTCCAGGTGTAACTGCTCATATTGCTGAGCATCCCTTTCGCAAAAGTCGATCCCCTTTACACTGGGAGTTGGGCTTTGAGGCATGCAGGCAGTTGCTGCAGTAAGGATTGGTTAGCAAGTGTTTATTAAATACCCACTGATTGCCTAACACACACACACACACGCACACACACACACACACACACCATGACAGCCCAAACCACATGCCATCTCAGCAAGAGATGCTAATTCCCACCCCCAAATAGGATGCCAGTTCTGGGGCAACAGGATCCAGATACGAGGCTTATTATCAAAAGGGATCATTTGCAACATCTCCAGCCTGATCTTCTTCCTCTTATACAAATCACAGCCAGAAGAGATCAGGGGAGCCCAGCGCAAACTCAGTTTCCAGTGCCCACTGCACCAGGCTCCCTCACCCCATGTGAGGTCACCTTTGCTTGCACTGTCCTTGCATAGCCTAGGGGTGGAGCAGGTCCACATGGGCTGCCAGGAAACAGTCTCTCAGGTATAATGTTTAAACTTGACTGCCTGGCCATCCCCACCCCCCCCCGCACCCCTCCCCCCTGCACCCTCCAGGCTGGGACTCCCTACCCTCCAGCAGTAAAGGCAGGTACCCAGTAGGAGGGCACCCACCACCCCATCATCTCTCTGTCCAGGGCTCCCAGCTCTCTCTGCAGCGCCCCCCACCTTGGAATCTCTAGAAACCCAAGCCTGCCCAGGAAACTAAAGAAACTTCCCCAGCCCAACCCAGCCAGGTCTCTGTGCCTGAAGAGAGGCCGGAAGTGGAACTCTGTCTAGTTCTGCAAAGCCCACGTATGCAAAGAGAGAGACGAGAAATACACCTCCAGGAAAAGCAGCTTTCTTTGGGTGGGTGGGCTTGACGGTGGTTGTGGGTGACTTTTTCCCTTTAAACATGGTTGTGCTTTCCAAGTTTCCACAATGAATAAACTCTTGAAAGGTTAATACACTTCGTGTGTGGCGGGAGCCACCCCCAGCCCTGGTCGGACGCGCGGGCCTCCCGAGTTTCTCTTTCACCTTGTGTCAAGGTAGGCGCCGGTCCCAGCGTCCGGCGTCCAGGGGGCGGGGCCTGTCGCCCCCTCCCCAGTGGAGCCCGGGGCCAGAGGAGGGGCCGCTCCCTGTGGCCAGTGGCTGAGCCCGCCCAGCCCCCGGATCCGCGCCCCCGGGCGCTGGTCCCCAGCCCACCCCCTCATGCGCCGCCCCGCGCTCCAATCCCCCAGCCTCAGAGGTACTTGGGAGGTGTGCAAGCTCACACGCGCGCACACACACACACACGCAGTCGCACTTTCTCCTCCCTCCCTGACCTGGGCCACTGCCCCTAAGAGCCCACACGTTCAAACTTGGCCAAACTCGCAGCAGTGGCTGCAGTGGAGTCGTGACGTCCCCCCCAAAGAAAGCGGGACCCCCCCAACACACACACACGCACGTGTGCCGCCCCACCCCCTGGGCGACCACGAATCTGGCCGGGAGGCCCCGCTGGGGGCTCGGGGTGGGGGGGGTGGCCGTCTCAGCCCCCTCCCCCCCCAGCGGGCGACCTGAGCGGGGTCAGGCGGGGTCAGGGGGCGGCGCGGGGCGGCGCTGTCCCGGGCGGGAGCGGCGCCGGGGCTCCCGGGGCCACCCGACCGGGCGTCCGTCCCCGGAGGGGGCTGGGGGGCGCTGGGGCGCCTTACCTTGCAGGTTCTGGACGCGGATGTCGCTGATCTGCCCGATGAGCTCCTCGCGTTGGAACCAGTCCCACTCGTGCGCAGCCATGAAGCGCGGGCGGCGGGCCGGGGCGCCGGGGCCGGGCGCGGGCGGCGGGCGGAGAGCCTGGCGGGCGAGGGCGCCGCGGAGCCGGAGCGGCGGCGGCGGCGGGCGGCGGCGGGCGGGGCGGGCGCGCGGTCGGGCCGCCCCCGCCGCGGGCGGGCAGCGGGCGGGCGCGGGGCGGCGGGTGCGGGGCGCCCGGCTGGCGCTCACTCCCCCATCCGGAGGCGGGGGCCCCGGGGGGCGAGGGGCGGGGCGGAGGGGGGGAGAGGGAGGCTGGGCTCGGGCCGGTTTCTTTTTTTTTCTTCCCCCCCCCCGGGGGTGCTTGTTGGGTGGATTGTTTGGTTGCAAACGGGCGGTGATGAGGCGCGGGGTCCCGGCCCCCAGATTGTGATGTCTCAGGGGCCGGTGGGCGGGGCGACGCCAGCCGGGGTGAGCCCGCGGGTCCCAGCGCCGGGTCCCCCTCCCACCCAGCTGCCGGCGCCTCCGCGCACCCCCGAGCGGGGTACGACCCCCGCAGACACCCCTCCACCTCAGGTCCCCTGGCTCCGCACGATTCCGAGAGGCCACCCCTGCAGAGGGGAGGGACCCGGGCTGAGGCCAGGCGCCCCTGGGGGCGTCTGGGGGAGCGGCGAGGACCTGGGTAGGGGGCGAAAGAATGCAGAGATGGAGTTAGGGGGAGTCTCTTTCGTCTGCCTCCAGATTGGGGAGCCGTAGCAGGAAGGACTTCTTTCCTGGGTTTTGATATTGGAAACCTTTTCCCTGGGGATCCCGTCCAGAGATGACTCCAGATTCTGGGAGGGAAGGAAAAGCAGCCCGAGCCCCACTCCCACCCTGTGCAGTCCGGGGCCACTGAATCTCCAAGTGACCCTCTCTGGGGCTTTACTGAAAATGAGTGTGGCCTTTCCGGGTGGGGGGGTGGGGGGCTGTGTGTGTGTTGGGGAGGGGGCGGGTGATGGTTCTTCACTATTTCTTTTAACTCTTGAAGAGTTGCAGGATCTTATCTTGTTTGGGGCTCATTACCACATCAAGTAAAGTTCTTAACTGGTTTCACAAACAGGGAAAAAGTCAGGTCCTGGGATCTTGGAATTTACCCAAGGCTGAAGAATGAGTTAGGGGCATGAGATCCAAGCCCCTCGCTCAGTACTTTGACCCTTTCCGGAGTGCTGGGACAGGCTCGCACACACACACACACACACACAGAATGGTTTATATATGGGGTATTCCAAGAAAAAAATGGTAGGCAGGTCTCCCTGAGCATTTAAATATAGGTTGTGTTCCTCATTGCCATGTTCATGCTACAGAACTACTAGAAACCCAGATGGATGGGCTACATCCTCATTAACTCATAACTATGCAGCCCCTACTGGTTAACAGATCCTGTGCTCTTGAGGGCCTTAAGGTGAGTGAAGCTACCCTCAGACTCAGACTCCTGGGGGGAGGGGGGACAGCAACCAAGAAACAAAATAATACAGATGGAAGTCGCTTCCAGAACAGAGAAAATCCACTGGGGTAGGTAGCAGGGATGGGGTAGGGGTCCAGGAAGATCAGGAGGACTGACCTTGGAGCTGAACCCAGAGGATGAAGGGAGCCACCACTGGGCAAGCAATTTGGGCAGGGGCCATGGATGCAGGCCCGGGGTGGCGTCCTGTGCGCCGCCCGTTTTTAGGTGCCAGGGGCATAATCAGGGACCGGACATTGCAGCCCAGTGAGCTGACCATAACAGTGGGGAAATTTAACTGGAGGATAAAGAGGACTATAATGTCAAGGTGCAAAGCTCTGGATTGCTTTTCTTCTCGTTCTGTTGGCCAAGTTTCTCACCATGAGCACATATTTTTATAATCAGGCAGAAAACCAACAAGTTCTCCTTTAACCTCTCAAGGTCCTGTATTTCCAAGCTCTCCTCATCTGTGGGTCGAGACGCCCAGTGGAGGCCAGTGGAGCCACCGAGGGATCCTGGGTGCCTGGGTGCAGGCACCCCCCCGGCTTGAGGCAGGAGCTCCCTCCTCTCTGCCTGGGTCTGAACACACGCGTTCATTTCACACTCCAGGGAGCTGGGTGCTGGTAGCCAGGCATCACTTCATTTTGGCCCATCTGCTAGCCATCTCCCGTTTTTACACTTCAATTTATTTCCCATAATTGCTGTGGATAGGGGAGTGAGCCTGAAAATCACTTTCCTCACAAAGCAAAGAGCCAAGAGAGAATCAGCCTTCCTCAGGCGGGTCTCAGGGAGCAGAAGGCTTTAAACGATGTGGCACGTGGATGTCAGCTGCAGGGATGGGCCCTTTTTCAGGACACAAAGATGACTGTCCTGTGAATGGAAGGCTGTGTCATTCGAGGAACATTGTGTAGGCAATAACAACTCCCTGGCAGAGAGGGGCTGCGATCATCATTGATTGAGCACCAACTGTGTACTAAATGTTGGTGGACAGAAATTCTTTGTACCAAGGTATAGAGAATTTTAGGGAGGTTTCCAAGATGTTGTAGGAACTTGAGCTGGCACTAATCATAAGGCTAGCCCCTAACCGGTACTCGAATATTCACTGAGCTACTGTGTCACTATCACTCCTCTTTCCTTCATTCTTCCTGAACTCTGGCCCTCCCAGACTGATCCCTGTGCCACCTCCTTGCCCATCAATCCTGGTTTTATGCTTTTCTACCCCGGATGTGGAAATACAGGTCCTGGCCGCATCCGGGTCACCTCTAGGCCTTTGCTCATTCTGTTCCCTTTGAAATGCCCTTCCCCTCCCTTGTTCCCTGCACTTCCCCTTTACCTAGCACACCACTGCTAACTCATGTTCGTCTCAAGAGAAGCTCCTCCAAAACCCCTAAGCCCAGCTGAGTGCCCATCTTCTACAATTCCCATAATATCCAGTACAAGCTCATGGTATCCCATGGACCCCTATCTTAACATGTTACATTATAATTATTTACTTGATGGTTTCCCACAGAAGCTGAAGTACTTGAGAACAAGGCTGTCTCACGAATGTGTCTATCTGAGCACTTAGCACAGTGCCTGGCACAGAGAGAGTTCTCAATATTGAGTGGATGGATGAATGAATGGCTCATTAGAGGGCCTGAACTCACAAAGCAAGGACCAAATGACAAATAGTTGATTCCCATGTCCTGGGCCCAAGAGGCAGTCAAAAAAAGTGTTCACATACTGGCAATGGGCAAAGCTGGGCCCCAGGCAAGGACCACACTGTACCTTCTTTGGGTGTATCCAGCCTCCCGGTTCTGGAAGTCCATTGGGGAGAGAAGGGCATGTGACTTCCATGGGGGTTAGGCTATTTGCCCTCTTGCCTGAATTAACAGTACTATTTTTCTTTTGCACTTTTATTTTTGGGAAGGAAAAGTACTCAGCCTGAAGGCTTGGCTTCCCGGGAGTTTCCAGAAACGGATTTTCTAGAAATTACCCAATTTCACTAGAATCTGTGCCATTGTTTAAAACTGACTTTTGCCAAGGGAAAGGACGTGGAGTCAGAGAATCTCAAAGAATCCCTGGATAGGACCTCAGAGATCAAGTCCAACATCCCTCCCTATGTAAGGAGTTCTAAAACATCTGGCCCAGTCATCTTCTTGCCTCTGTTTATGGGGACGGATGACTTCAGGCAGATGATCTGGACAGCAGGTTTGCATGTCCACATCCCAGACCCCCTTTGGAAAAGAATAAGGACAACTGAGATAACCCCAGTGTACCCCCCAGCCTCTTGTAGGAGAGGGGAGTGATGAGGGCTCCAGCCAGTGGGAAGTTGCCTTCTCTGGTCATTGTCACAATCCTGTATTTGTGCACAGCACTTGAGGTTTGGACAGCCCTCCGGCGAGTCCTCAGCCTGTCTTCACAATAACATCATGAGGCCAACAAAGCAGGCTCATTTTTAGGTGGGGCTTAAAGCTGCTCAGATACCTGCCCGAGGTCACAGAGTTCGAACTGTACTTCTCACTGTCTGCCCGCATCCATCCCAAGTACGGCTGGACTTATGCTGTGGACCAGACAAACACTTAGCAATTTGGTATTAGTCATATGTACTTATGTACTGTCGTGTTTACTTGACATTTTTAAAAAGACTTAGCTCATCAGCATGTAAAAACTGTTGGGGAGGGGGGCCTGGGTGGCTCAGTCGGTTAAGCGTCTGCCTTCTGCTCAGGTCCTGGGGATCGAGCCCCGTGTCGGGCTCCCTGCTCAACGGGGAGCCTGTTTCTCCCTCTACTCCCCACTCGTGCTTTCTCTCTCTGTCTCTTTCTCTCCCTCTCAAATAGATAAATAAAATCTTAAAAAAATAATAAAAAAAACTATTGGGGATTTCATTAAGTCCAGTTAAGAGGCTGTAGTGGATTCTAGCTAGATTCACCGATGATGATTCTTCAAAAAGACCAAGACCACTTCCTGGGCACGGGGGTCTGCATTATGATGTCACAAGGCTGCCCTGTAGTGTGAACAACCCCAGCCTCATTTATTCACTTAACAAACGTTGGTCGAGTACCCACCCATGGCCTGGCCCTGTGTCAGGACCCAACAATGGACAAGACCCAGAATCTGCCTGCGAGGACGGGGTCCCTGTTCAGAGGTTTGGACTTGGTTGTAAGAGGAGCCTTCGGAGGACTAAAACGGGTCAGCCTGTCCCTTTTTTTTTTTAATTAATTTTTTTTTATTCTTATGTTAATCTCCATACATTACATCATTAGTTTTAGATGAAGTGTTCCATGATTCATTGTTTGTGCATAACACCCAGTGCTCCATGCAGAATGTGCCCTCCTCAATACCCACCACCAGGCTAACCCATCCTCCCACCCCCCTCCCCTCTAGAACCCTGTTTGTTTTTCAGAGTCCATTGTCTCTCATGGTTCGTCTACCCCTCCGATTTCCCCCGCTTCATTCTTCCCCTCCTGCTACCTTCTTCTTCTTCTTCTTTTTTTTTCTTAACATATATTGCATTATTTGTTTCAGAGGTACAGATCTGAGATTCAACAGTCTTGCACAATTCACAGCGCTTACCAGAGCACATACCCTCCCCAGTGTCTATCACCCAGTCACCCCATTCCTCCCACCCCACCCCCCACTCCAGCACCCCTCAGTTTGTTTCCTGCGATGAAGAATTCCTCATATCAGTGAGGTCATATGATACATGTCTTTCTCTGTTTGACTTATTTTGCTCAGCATAACACCCTCCAGTTCCATCCACGTCATTGCAAATGGCAAGATCTCATTCCTTTTGATCAGCCTGTCCCTTTTGTTGTGGTGTGGAGGGAGGGTCAGAGGTGTGGGCAGGAGCTCGGGGTCTGTCTCAGTGAGGCAGGTGTGAGGGGGTGGTGGCCGTGAAGGCAGATTCTCCAGCTGTTTGGACAGTGGGATTGGCAGCAGTTGTGGCGGGCACAGACAAGTGCAGCACCTGTCCGTGCACTGGGCACGTAGTAGGTGCTCAGTAAGGGTTAGTGGTGTGTGTGAATAAACAAATTATATTGAAACTCCACCAAGCAGTAATTCTTAAAACTTTTTGAGCCCTGGGCTCCCCCAAGAAGGGTCTCCTCTGTGCCTTAGGAATGCCAGGTGTCTACCCGTGTGCCAATTTTTTCCTGCTGAATATTCCCCATTGATTGCTACCTGCCCCCAGGAATCCTGCAGGACAGGATGCAAAGGCTGGTGGCAGAGAGAGATGCTGAGAAATGGAAGGAATCAGGCTCAAGCAAAAAGGAGGGAAGGTGGATAGTGGGCAGAGAGTAATGGTCTGATCTGCGTGACCTCAGGCAAGCTCTTAACCTCTCTGGGCCTCTGTGCTTTCATCTGTAAGAGGGGGCCCAGAGTCCCTACCTGGGCAGGATTGTTGTGAGATCCAAGATATGCATATAGAGAAGAGATGCTTCAGTAAGATTTTTCAGTAAGATTCTTCAGTAAGATTCAGATCATTTCTATGGCATAAAATGAACCACACTCAGAAGAAAAATTGCCCCTGAACTTGGGAGATTACCTATAATGTAAAATATTAATGTGTTCTCTGGGATTTTATTAATTTTGGGGGAAATGTGTAGGTGTTGATGGGTGGTTTAAAAAAAAAAACAAAAAAACCTGCTTCCCTAAGTAGACAGCACCGGATGTCCCAATTTCCACAAATAAAACCCTTCATTTCTTCCAGGTTTGAATAGTCAAAGGCTGCTTCCCTGGAGACAGTGTTGCTAATTTTTTTTTTTTTTTTTTTTTTTTTTGCAGGCATTAGAACACTATTTAAGGACAGTAGATTTTCCAGTAAAGCAAATGGAACATGTAAGGTGTTGGCCATGAGAAGATGTGGGGAGAAAGGGGTTGTTATGGACAGAGCAAAAACACCCCGGATTATTGTTTGCAACGATACTGCAGAAATATATATAATTTTTTAACATTTTGGAATCAAAGGCAAACTTCGTTGATGATAATCCCAAGAAGGGGGATTTATTTTATTTTATTTTTTAAAAAAGATTTTACTTATTTATTTGACAGAGAGAGACACAGTGAGAGCAGGAACACAAGCAGGGGGAGCAGGAGAGGGAGAAGCAGGCTTCCCGCAGAGCAGGGAGCCCAATGCAGGGCTCGATCCCAGGACCCTGGGATCATGACCCGAGCCGGAGGCAGACGCTTAACAACTGAGCCACTCAGGAGGGGGATTTAAAAGCCACAGCTTGGTGCCAATAAAATCCCCGGGCCAGCCCCTCACGCCCATGTTCCCAGCACAAGCAAGTGAAGCTCAACAAAGTTACTGTGTTATCTTTGCTCTGCAGGGCAGCTAACAGTTGCCCAGAGCTCACTATTTGCCAAGGGCTGTCAAGTGTTTTGCATTATCTCATTTAATCCAACAACCCTTTGAAGGAGGTCCTATCATCCTCTTTAGTGATGGAAACTAAGGATAAAAAGAAGTTCAGTAATATCCCCAAGGTCACACAGGTCATAGGTTAACAGAAAAGGGACTTGACCCCAAATATTATGCAGAAACCAAGTCTGATCTTTCTGCTCCATGTCAGCAACTGTTGACCTTTTGGAAGGAGCCCAGGTCACTAAGTGGAGCCCTTCATGTTGGAGATTCACTGTAAAAAAAAAAAAAAAAAAAAAAATCCAGCCAATTTTTGTCCTTAAGGAAACAAGACCACCAGGAACATGTTTTCCCTAGTAGGTCAGAAATAAAGATACTCTCTCCTTTGCCCTCTGTAGGGATGATTCTTGGGTTTATGTGAAATGCTGGCAGGCCTTTTCACTTCCGACCCCTGCGCATCTCAAATGGCAACTTATCTTTGTAAAGATCCCTCAGTGTGGCTCTGCTGGAAAAGTAAGTATTTCGGGCTATCCACATGGATTTGAACATGCAGATTCCAAAGGAGAAAGGGAAGAAGTCTTATCCAAGCCAGCAACAGGTCCTGTCAATTTTCTGTGATCTCCCCAAATCCATGCTTGTAGCTAGTGTCCGATGTTCACTTTCCTATGTCTGCAGTGCTCTGCAGGGTCTCACTCCTCCCCTAAGCAACCCCGCCCCATGCAATCCACCTGTCCCTTTCACTTCCTCAAAAGAATTGCTCTATATGCAAGCTTTGTGGCCCAACAATTCCATTTCTGGTCTATACTGAACACAAATGCACACAGATTGCTCAAAATTCGTGTCCAAAAGCATTCTTAGCAGGTTTTCCCTTAGTAGCTAAAATAACCCAAATGTCGGCCAGGAGGAGAATGGATGAATAATGGAATTCATCAATGAGGATGAAAGAACAACACAGATGAGTCTCAGAACCATGACATGGCGCAGAAGCAACCAGAGAGAGAAGAATGTGTCCTTTAGGATTCCACCAGTAAAAAGTTCAAGAACAATCTATGAAGTTCAAAACCACTCTTCTCGGTAGTGATACCAGTCGGGGTAGTGGTCAGCCTGGGAGGGAGGCGGTCCTGGGAAAGGGCAGAAGGGGGTCCTCTGGAGTGCGGGTCATGTTTTGTTTCTTATATGGGTCTGGTTACACTGTGTTTACTCATTACATGATAGTCTACCAATTTGTACATTTTTCTTGTATGTTTAATGAAGTGTTACAAAATAAAAGCACAGTTCTGCCTCCTGCCAAACAGCACATGCTCTTTGCTCCACCTGGAATTCTCCACCCTCTGTTAGCCTTTCTCTGGTGAGTTCCTGCCCGGTGTTCAGATCCAGCTTAGATCTTCCTTCCTTGGGGAATCCTTTTCCTGTTGTATCAGTCAGTCTCGGCTGTGTAACAAACCACCCGGAAACATAGTGACTTACAGCAACAGTCGTTAATTAGCTGGTGACTCTATGGTTGCCAGTTGTGGGGGGTTTGTGTGAGTCTCATCTGGGTTTGCTCATGTCTCTGCACCTCGGCTGGGCCGGATGGCTCTAGGATGGGCTCACGTGTGTGACGGCTGGCCCGGTGTTGGTGGGGGCACCTCAATCCTCCTCCACGTGGCCTCTCCAGTGGGCTAGTTGGGCTTGTCACATGATGGGCTCAGGATTCCAAGGCCCATCAAAGAGGGCCAGCCTCAATGCACAAGCTCTTCTTAAGTCTCTGCTTGTGTTACATTTGCTAATGTTCATCGGCCAAAACGACAGAGCCAAGCCCAGATTCAAGAGCTAAAGCAAAGAGCTCCACCTCTGGATAGGAGGAATTCTCATGGCCTTATGGCTATGTCTTCGAAACATCCCACCACTGCTGCCCTCCCCAACTCCTTGCAGAGAACAACTTCCCTGTTACCGCCCCCCCGAGATTTCCCTCCATGGCACTCACCCCCCTATAACTGACTATTTGTAGAGTGGGTAGTTCATTATCTTCCTCCCTCACGTCCCTATAACTCTGCTCACAAGGGCTGGTGTGTGCAGCTTATGCCCAGAACGGTGGCTGACACAGGATGGGTACTAATAAATATTTGATGAAGAAAGTCAAAAGAAGAGAAGAAAAAAGGGGGGGGGGCAGGAAGGAAAAGAAGGAAGGTGGGAGAAGTCCTAGAAAAATGGAGGCACTTCCTTGGCAGAGAACAGACTAGGCAATCTCTGGGAGGCTAAGTACCCACATATCCTCCACCCCCCCCCAAATGCACTATTCCTATTTTAGCTTTTGCAACTTAGCTCTCCCTGTTCCTTCCACTGGGCTGCCCTCCTACCTTCTTTCTTCTGCTTGCCCAGGCCTTGGATCCTTCAGTGGGCAGCTCAACGTCTACCCATCCCACTCCTGTAAACTTCCCCTCCATCCCCTCCTCCTGGGTATCTGCATCCCTGACATTCAATGCCCACAGTGTGGTGAACACATGTTTCTTCATAATTTCAACTGAACACCCCACCAACCGCATGCAAAATCTGGGATGGGTATACCAATGTTTCCATTAAAGGGATGAGAATTTTGTCTGGATGGGAGTGGCTTTGGGGAGTGTGGGAGGGTAATGGGAGCTGAAAGAGGTCTTGGAGCTGGGGGGCTTGAGGCACTAGCAGTTTGCCCTCATGGATGCTGGAGCTGGAGGATCCGGGGTTCTGACCTCTGGGCAATAGCAGATGGAGGGGAGCCAAGAGGACGAGGAGGAAGCCGCCTTCTCCGGGCTAGCACGGGGCTGTCCTGGAATGATCGGCATGGCAGCGCGCGGCCACATTTTCCAAGGAAGGTCAGGACCAGCCCAACCCACTTGCTCAGAGAAAAGATAAGCCCGATTCTCAAGAGGCAAAGGGACTTCCAATCCTACACCGCAAATTAGGGCAGCCTGGGGCTTCCAATTGAGGCCAGCGATCTTTCTGTCGCAGCCTGTCCTTCCTTACTGCCTTCCCAGCCCCTCTTCCCACCTCCACCCCCAGCTTCCAGCCGGGTCTGTGACCAACCCAAGGGAATGAGACTAGTTACCGAGAAGGCCAGTTCCGGAGGCCCAGGACAGAAGGGGAGTGGCTGAGATGCAACCCGTGATACGCCTTTGTCACACGTCGGTGACCATCTTTAGAAGCGGGCTTCCATAGAAGCTGCTGGTGAGTGTGGGTGCGCTAGTTCACTTTAACCCTCGGTGCTGGTGTTTGAAGTAACATAGTCGTGAATGCCGCTCCACGGCGCAGAGAACTTCAAATACGGCTTTGCTAAATGGGCACCAAAGGGCTTGGCTAAATAGCAGAGGAGATGTTACAAATGCTTTCTCACTGGCAAAAGGAGCCGTGTGCAGGAAATGTGGTCCACGACCAAGGCCGCACAAGCCCTTCCTCTCTCTGTGAACCAAGTTCAAGGATCCTGGGAGCCCCAGAGCCTCACACCTCACACCACAGCTCCAACGGGGCCCTTGTCACCACTGAATGGGGACTCTGAGACCACTAGAAACCTGGGACCTTGTCTTCACTGGGGGTCCTGCCTTCATAAGGGGTCCTGATTTTGGAAGAGGGCTGCCCTTGCCTTAGAGCAACATGGGCCTTCAAGGTGCTTATCAGATGCCCCGAAGGACAGCGAGTGGTCCTTGCTGCGAGCCTACTCTATGGTAGGGACAGTTCTTGATGCCGTTCATATATTACCTTGTTGAAAACTTACCGTGGTCAGTGAATGAATCAACTGTGGTATACCCATACAAGGAATAGTATTCAGTGGAAAGAAAGAAAAGAAAAGGAAGGTGGTATTAAGCCATAAAAAGCCATGGGGGAAACTTAGATCAGGAAAGACTGCATGCTGTACGTTTTAACTGTGTAACATTCTAGAAAAGGCAAAACTACTCAGACAGTAAAAAGAAGAGCGGTTGCTGAGGGTTCGTGGTGGGGAGGGATGAACAGGCAGAGCACTGAGGACGGTCAGGACAGTGACATCATTCTGTTTGCCACCACGATGGTGGACATGCATCATGACACCTTTGTCAAAACACAGAATGTACCAGGCCAAGGATGGGCCCAAATATAAAGTATGGACTTTGGGTGACAATGAGGTGTCCATGCAGTTTCACTAAGTGTAACAAACGCACCCCTCTGGTGGGGGACGTTGATTGTGGGGAGGCTGTGTTAGGGGGCAACAGGGGGCGTATGGGAGATCTCTGCTCCCTGCTTCATTTTTTTTTTTTAAATTTTATTCTTATGTTAATCCCCATACATTACATCATTAGTTTTAGATGAAGTGTTCCATGATTCATTGTTTGTGCACAACACCCAGTGGTCCATGCAGAACGTGCCCTCTTCAATACCCACCACCAGGCCAGCTCCCTGCTTCATTTTGCTGTGAACCTAAAACTACTCTAAAATGCAGTCTACTAAAAAAAAAAAACCTCACTGGGACCCTATGGCACAGAGTGGGTAAGTCCCTTCACCAAGGCCTCACAGGGAGGGAGGGGTGGGGCTGGGATTTGAACCCAGGTTGTCTGAGTGCAGGGCCTGGGCGGCAAAACGTCCTACGGTGGGGAACTGCTGGCCAGTGGGAAATCGGGCACAAGTGGCTGAGATCCCTGGGAGGGGCCTACACATGTCCCTCCCTTGCTTTGTACCCTCCATGGCTCTTGCTCGGGACCAGGAAGACCAGGCCGGACCCTCTAGCCTTACCTCCCTGTTCCCTGGCGACACCGAGCTTCTGCTCCCAGTCACACCGGGTGGCTTCACACTCAGCCTCTTGGCTCACCTGGCTCGCCCTCTGCTGCCCTTCCCTCCCCCTCCGCCACCCCTGTCCAGGTAAACCCTGACTTCTCTCTCAGGACCCCACTCAGAGGGGGCACCTCGGTGGCACAGCTGGTTAAGCGTCCAGCTCTTAGTTTTGGCTCAGGTGGTAATCTCAGGATCCTGAGATCGAGTCCCACGTTGGGCTCCACGCTGAGCACAGAGTCTGCTTGGGATTCTCTCACCCGCTTCCTCTGTTCCTCCGGCTCATCCTCTCTCTCTCTCTCCCTCTCTCAAAATAAATAAATAAATCTTAAAATGACTCCACTCAGACCTCACCACCTCTACAAAGACAGTGAGACTGGACAACCCTTTGTGACAGACCAGCCTGGGGTCCATCCTCGCTTGGCCTCACTTTGCTGTGTGACCTTGAACAAGTGACTCAACTTCTCTGAAACCTCCGTTTTCCCCATCTACGCAGTAGGACAATCAAGTTTTCCTCCTGGTTGTCGTATGGGTTAGAGAAAACACACACCAGGCACCTGATATAGCTTCTGCCACGTAATAGGAGTTCAAAAAATGGTACTTATTTTCAGGGAGCTCTTTCTGCCCCATTTCCTCAGTAACACTGGACCTTATACACACGTATCTCTGTCCCTGTAACGTCCATGCGCGTTGACCTGCAATTTTAAGAAGCCTCAGTTACTGTCCATGAGTCTTGGCCTTTCCTTATTAGCACTTCTCACAAGCTGGTATTGTTTACTTGCTTCTGTTCCTTCTCTCCCCTCCCTTCCCTGTTGCTGCACCCTGAGGCATGGCTCCCTGGAGGCAGGGATCTGGTCCGTCCTGCTCATTGCTGGATTTCAACATTTAGAATGCTGCCCGGCACTTGGGAGGCCCCTGATTAAAATTGGTTGGGGAAAATGAGTGAACAAAAGAATCCAGGTGCATCTCCTGCATTGGACTTACTCTTCAATCTCCTCACCCCCCGCCCCCCCAGCTTGGCTCCATGGCCTGCATGGGTGTAGACTCAAGAATGACTGTAGAATGAATCTAATCGATACCTTGTTTTTTGCTCTATAAGATATAATAGTATAACCAATGCATCAGATCAACTTGCACAGAGCTTTCCATGGAACTTAAGCAAGACTGATAGGCACCTTACGACCTTTCTCCTCCATTCCTTGCTCGCTAGAAGCCCATCGTCTCCCCAGCCCCCCCAGCCTCAGGGAATCTTTGGGAAAGAGGCTGGGCAGAGACCCTACAGCCCAAGGGAAGTGGGCCTCCTTGCAAATGCCCAACTTCTCTGCTTTTACAAGTTGCAATTTGTGTGTACCTAATTTGCTGGGTTGCTGGAAATGCACACAGAAGAAGATGGCTCGGGGAGGGATGATCATGTTTCCCAGAGTTTCTAGGTGGGGCCTCAGTACCAGAAAAAATCTGTAACCCCACTCCTGACCCACAACCTTGTATAAACAAGTGGACTCTACTTGCCACCTGATATCTTTGCTGGGAGGATCCCCGGTCCTGGGAGGTGATAGAGGCCAGGCACTCAGTAGAAAAGGCCGGCCCCCTCCCACATACCCGTGCCTAATTTGGGAAGGAATGGAGGGCAGACACTCTTAGAAAGGTGGCCTTTCCAGTTAGGGCATATGACCAGGCTTTGGGAACACCTCTCCATTAGAATTGATGTTCCTCTTAATCAGCAGTGATGGGGGCGGGGGGGGGGGGGTGTTTCTTAAATGCTGCCAACTATAGTGACGGGTCCCAGATGAGAAGGTAGAGTTCTTGCTAACTCTCTGGCGGGATGTTCAGAAGTGGGAAAGGCTTTCGGGCAGCCCGTACCTGTGAGGAGGGCCTATTTTCTGACGTTGCTTGACATGCATCTGGAAACCAAGAATTGTCTGCACGTTGCCTATAATTTCCTATTCATTTTACGTGTCCTCCTGCCCCCAGAACCATTATTTCTTAAGAAAAGCAAAAATTGGGCGCCTGGGTGGCTCAGTCGGTTAAGCGACTGCCTTCGGCTCAGGTCATGATCCTGGAGTCCCGGGATCGAGTCCCGCATCGGGCTCCCTGCTCAGCGGGGAGTCTGCTTCTCCCTCTGACCCTCCTCCCTCTCGTGCTCTCTGTCTCTCATTCTCTCTCACAAATAAATAAATAAAAAATCTTTAAAAAAAAAAAAAAAGAAAAGCAAAAATTAAAGCTTCATACCTCTCAAGAAGAGTGAGGGGGTGGTCGTATGCCAGCATCTGGTACCTCGTTCACCCCAAAAGTGACTTCAAGTGAATCCACGTAACACTCTTTCAGAGGCAAATCAGAACCATCTGCGGAGCTCAGGGGGCCTAAAACTCATGGAGGGATTTCGTACAAGGCCCTCCCGGAGGGAAGACATTGTCCCCGGTGAGTGCCTGTGAATCAGACCCCGAACTGTGACCGCCATCATGACTTCAGAGCCGCATAGACACTTGAGCCAGACTCAGCGGTGCCCACCACTAGCAAGCTATCTAGCTTCCCCGAGGCTCGGCTCCCATCCGGAAAATGCGCTGGCTGTGGGATTAAATGAGCCTGGACGCCTGCATGGCCCGCCCCTTTCCCTGGTGGAGGAAACACCTTCCGGACTCCCAGGAGCAGCCATGAACATCTAGTCCTTCATCAGTTCCAACGGCACGACCATGCAGTTGACACGAGGGATGGTCTTGATCGCGTGGGAGGCCCGTGGGCTGTGAGAGGAACACAGCCGCTGGGTGCCCTGGGTCAGCACACACAGCTGCACGGAATCAGCACCACCTTCACATCAGATGGATATCACCGTTTCCATTTTATGCAAGAGGAACCTGAGCCCTCGGAAGGGGCAGTGTAGTAGAAATGTGTTCATTTTTCCTGTCCAACACTGATCCCCGCTCCTTCTGATAAATACTGCCCTGACTTCCTTGAGGGGAATTGCCTCCTTCTCCCGATGGGCTGGCTGGTGGGATTCTCAATCGAGGGGCCCGCATCCTCTGGCCAAGGAGTGGGTCTGGGACCCAGCTCAGCCCCTCAGAGGCTCTGTCTCTCATCTCTGGAGTTTCGATCTCACGCACAAGGATGGAAGCACTAAGGACAGCTGAGGCCGATTTGTCCCAGGGAAGAGGGTGGGGGAGTGTGGGAAGAGACCCCCTCCCTCATTGGTTCCTGCTGCCTAGCCCCCTCCTTTGCCCCATTGCCACCCCCAGGCAGCCTTATTCTATGTTCAGAGTCTGGTCCTTCACTTTCCCTCTTGCGCCTGGCCTTTTCTGCACAAATTAGCCAGATTCGTGCAGCCTCATGCCCGTGGAGCTGGCTGGGAGGCTCAGGTGCTGGAGCGGAGCTCTGAAAGCATCCTGTGAAGCCCGAGAGCCTCTATATCCATGCGCACAGGGTGGCCACTCACCCTTTTTAGTCATATTTAATGGGATGTCTTTGCCGCTCCTGTCAAGCAAACTGGTCTGCTCTTCAAGCCCCCAGTTCCCCAGGTATTGTCACAGGCAATGTGGAGACCTTCCTCAACTGGGTTTCCTCATTTTCCTTACTAACTGTGCGAAACGGACTCAGCCGTGACCTTCTGGGAGAGAACCACTCCCTCGCAGCCCACCTGCAAGGACCTGAGGCGGTCCAGAGTACAGCAGGCGCCTGCCTGGTTTGCAGTCCAGCCCCTGCCCCGCCCCGGGCAAGTCGCCCCCATGCCCTCATCCACAGAGAGCACTGGGCCCGGCCAGGGCTGGGGCAGAGTTTTCACAGCTGGGTACGCTCGGGTTCACGTTCTCACCCTTTCATTGAACTCACTTCCTGTGTGACACAGGACAATTTACCGAAAATGGTGTCAGGCTCCTAATCTGTGGAAAGTGGGATTAACACCCCCTTCCTGTAGGCTGGGGTGTGAGGGGATGCTCTGTGTCCAGGAGCCTGTTTGCGTGGCCGCCATCCGGTCTCCCATGCTGTCCCTCTGCAGGTCGATGGGTCTGAGCTCCTAACAGTTGGTCATCCAGCAGTCCAGTGCGACTCAAGGTCACAGGAACCAGCTCGGAACCCTTCCCATGCCAGCCTGGGGCCCACGATGCTGATTGTCTGCAGTGGCTATGGCCGGCCGGTCTCGTCCTGCGGAAAGTCCAAGTTCTAGATCCTCACTTTCCCAGACTCCTTTGTGGCTATCAGTGGCCTCATGCCCGGTCCTGACCAAAGAGATGACAGCAGAAGTGTCCCACTGGCCCCTATAAAAGGGGTGAGGCGCTGTGGGTAAAGCCCCTTTCCTCCCACCTGCTGGTGTCATCCCTGTGACCACCAGGCTGTGCCATGTAGAGCAGAAGCAGGGCCGGCCGGCGGGGGCGGGGGCCGGCCAGTGCAGGCACTCGGAAGTGCCCCGCGCTTGGAATCTAACGCTCTGGGGTCACCGTCTTAAAATTATTTAAATAAATGACATTAATTTTATCTATGAATTTGTGTTTTCTAAGTGAAGTCTGATGGGACAACGGAGCATGTGTTGGAGACACAGAGCCTCCCTTCGTTCACCCGTGGTCCCACCTCCTGCCGCCTCCCCACCTCCCCTGAGGGGGCTCGGCTGCCTGCTCCCCACCTCCTGGTGCTCTAGACCCCAGCAGGGCCACCGCATGTCAGTCCCGCGATCGGCGCGAGAGGGGACCAGCCGCCAGCATGCCCGGTTGCAGGGTGGGACGCCCCTGGCCACCTGTATGTCATTAAATAGCAAAAAAAAAAACCAAAAAAACAAAAAAACCCCCCTGTGACAGGTCGAGAAAGAGACAAGAGCAAAAAAGAAAATGTTTTATATTTTAGCACATTTCACAGCACTTTTATCCCGCTTTTTAAACCACGGGCCCTTTGTTTTTGTTACACTGGGCCTTGCAGGCTGAGAGGACAGGTTGGCGCCGTGGCAGAGACAAAGGAGAGAAAGAAACTGGATTCTCGATTAGGTGAACTGTTAAACCAAACCTGGAAGAGCCCCCCGCAGCTGTTGGTCGAGATGATTCTCTTCATTGTTCAAGCCACGGTCAGGTGGACACCTTGTTACCTGCTGCCAAAAGCATCCTAACGCAGAGTCGTTTTATTTTTTTACTCTCAGGATGATGCTTTAGGGCCCACTGAGCAGCTGGGTGATCGCGCACGAGACGGCCGTGTACCCACGCACGTCGCCAAGCAGCGGTTAGCCTTGGACTTTTTATTAACAGCAAAAATAACGTCATGACTCATTTCGAAGTGCCGTTTTATACGATTCTGATGTCAGGATTACTTTCCTCACTTTTCAGACGTGGACTATGACGTGGAGGCTCGGAGAGGTTAAGTCATTTGTTTAAGGTCACAGAGCTCCTAAGTGCTGGAGGCAGAGATCAGATCCATATTTCCCAGCTAGAAAGACAATGAATGGTCTTTCCACTCCATGTCAGTCTCTCTTGAAGGGATGACTGGTTCCTTCACGGCTTCCCCCCTCGTCCCTGGAAACTGCTGGAATTCTCCTGTGTGCCCTATGTTGTTTCGGGGGTCACTGTCTGGCTGCCCATCGTCCTCAGGACTCTCTCCCCAAAGTTGTTGCTGGAACAAGAAGGCAGTGAGTGGGCATCAGACATCAGCAGGGCCCTGGAGTTTGGCTCAGGGTCCTGCTTCCTGTCTTTGCTTTGTTCTCATGCCCAAGGGAGGCAGTCGGCCGGCACGCCACACAGCTGTACCCTGTGCTCAGGACCCGGAGGGCAGAGGGTTGATGCCCACCTCTCTGCCAAGCACAGCAGTAGCTGGGGTGAGAGAGCCCAGAGCCCACAGGTCTACTCCTCACTGGTCTCTAGAGCTCACTTTCTCTCCCCACATACTTCTCTAGGACACCCGCTTCCTCTTTGCCCGGGGAACATTCCCAGACTCCCCTTTTGCCTCTCTCCTGGCCAGTAATCCGTCCTGAAGCCTGAGTCGTGGTCAGTGGAAACCCTTGGCATTCTGCCTGCCCTCCCACAGCCCCGTGGGATGCTCTCAGCCCTGCCGACAGGAATGCGCCTCTGGGGCAGAAGGGGGGAAGCCAGGCAGCCCTTAATGGTAATAGTCTTAACTGCAGCCAATTTTCGGTAATTGGTGACATTTGCGGGGGCATTCCTGCCTGTCGCAACCGCTCCTTCATGCCGGCTTTGATCTCTGCCCATCTGCTGGAGAGACGAAATGCTGTTGTCATGTCCAATTTCTGCAAGGGGTGGCATGGCCTTGACCTTGCCACAGTTCGTCCCCAGCCTGCACAAGGCAACAGTAGCCTTGGAGGAGGGAGGCTGGGTGGCAGGGGAGGGAAGTCCCCAGCTCCCTTCCTGGAAAGCCCAGCGGACATTGTATGACAGGGGGAACCCAGGGCAGAGGGTACAGGGGTGGAGGGGTGTGGAACGTGCTAGCAAATAATAAAGAGCACAGGTTCCCAAGCACCTCTGTGCCAAGCACATCTCTTCCCTCTAAAGCTCTCAGCGTGGCCTCTGCCAGGACGTATAATTATCCCCATTTTACAGAGGACGCTGAGGCTTAGAGAAAAGCCATGGCTGGTGGGTGGGGGTGGCGGCGGGGGTCCAGCCCAGGCCTGCCTGGCTCTGGTCAGAGAGTTTCCACATTGCCCAGCTCCTTGGACCTGTGGGCGAGATGCAGGCTCCCTCTTCCCCACCAGGCTTGGAGCTCCCTGAGGACAGGGATCGGGTCTCATTCAAATCCGTGCCTCCCCCACAGAGCCCACCACGGTGCAAACGCTCAGCCTAGTGGAGTCGACGTGGGGATGAGTCCCTTGTCTTCTTTTTTCTCTCACATTCCCTTCTCAGGGATGTCATCCAGACTCCTGGCTTTGAGATATCATGTATAGCCTGACACCTCCCATGTTTCTGTCGCATACATCCAACTGCCTATGTGATGTCTCCACTGGATGTCTAATAGACACCTCCAATTCACTACGTCCCAAACTGACGTCCTCGGGTTCCTCCCAAACCAGCTCTGCCTGCGGTCTTCCAGATCTTCATGTTTGGGTTCTCTGGGACATCCTGTCAGTGTTACCTTAGAAAAAAAATTCTGCAGTCCAACAATTTCACCCCACCTTCCCGGCCACCATCACCTCTGGCGGAGATTATTGCAATCTCGTCCTGACTAATCCCCTGCCATCTGTCCCTTGCTCCCCCACTGCACGGCAGGCTCAGCGCAGCAGCTGGATGGATCCTGCAAATAATTCAGATAATGTTGCTTTTCTGCTCCAACCGTCCTGCCACTCCTCACTCCCCCATGGGGATGCACTGGGGTTCCTTGACATAATGCCTGGCATCCCTGCAAAGGGACCGCCACCATCAGTGGAATGAAAAAGGCCTATAGCGTGGGCCATGGAAGCACAGGGTAGGGGGATCGATTCTGTCTGGGGTATAGGAAGGCTTCCAGGAGGAGGTGTCATTGCTTGCTAAGCTTTGAACCCTGACTCCATCTAGGGTGCCGTCATGGACTTGAGACTGGCAGAGCACTGCCTGCAGGCGGCACACTGGTGAGGGTCCCCTGAAGGCTGATCCCACCAAAGGGTCTAACCCAGCTTCCACGCGTGCGCATGTTCACGCCGTCAAATCTCTCTCGTGCTCCTTCCGGTGTGCTGACCCTGGGCAGATTCTTAGGGCTCAACATCCTTGCTCCCTTTATGAAACATATTCCAGCAGGGTCGACAGATAATTAGCAAGTATGCAAATGAGAAGGCTCTTGGGGAGCAGTGGAAAGAGTGTTATTATTTAGTATGCAAAAATAAATATCTGCACCAGCTTCTTCCTGATCCACCTGTGCAAGCCCAAAAGATGCAAATCATTTTTAATATTGGCTTGAACTAATGAAGGTCTGCTCCAACTGCAAGAGATCCAAATCAGCAGCAGCTCAGCCCTAACCACCCTCGGCTTTCTGGGGCTCTGAGTCCCATGCGTGTTATGTGAAGATATCACTCCTTCCCTGTGTGGTCCTGCAAGGTACATACTATTGTCTACATTTTCCAGGCCCGGCGGGGGTGGGGGTGGTGGTGGTGGTGAAGCCACTTGCTTACAGTGTCCCAGCCAGCTAAGGGCAGTCCCAAGATTCATACCAGATCTCCTTATCACCCGAGTACCTGCTTTCAGCCACGACACCGGGCCACCAACCTGGGAGGCTTGCAGAGCTGCCAAGAGATCATGTGCGGATTTAATTCTCCCAGGGCTGATTCAGGACCCACACCGCCTCTTATCTTCTAGGTGTTTTAGGTGGGTGAGCACCACACTGAGCTGAAGGGCTCGTTCCCGTGGGTTTGTCCTGCCCTTGCTCCCCTCCCCCTGCCCTGCCTGTTGCTGCCATCCCGGCTGCCAGGCACACACCCTGAGACCTTTGCACTGCAGATGGAAAAGTTATTTAATGAGAAACTTTCTGCATCTTTCTTTCTCTCCTGCCAGAGGCTTCTGCATACATAATTCTGCAAATTCTGCTGTGCTGTTTCCTTGTAGAAGGCTAAGCAATTTTTATTCCTCTTCCTCCTTCTATTTCAATTCCCTCTAAATATTTCTGTGGCCACTTCCTCCTTCCTTTTTTTTTTTTTTAATAATGATATGTCTTTATAACTACGTCTGCACCCGTATTTATAGTGGAATGTAGGTACTCTGCTCCTGCCTTTTTTTCAGCATTTCAGGAGGAGGCAGGGATCTAAAGCTCCAAGCAAGGGCTGTCTGTTTATCCACCTAAGTAACCCCCAAAATAATTCACAGCCAGCAGGTTCAACGGGATGCTTCCACAAAATCACATTCCAGACCCAGGCACGTGTGGTGAAACTCAATGTGTTGATGGTGCTGTGGGGGTCCACTGTGGCCCCGGAGCCCCCTCTCTGGGCAGGGGCACCCGGTAATGTGGTGGAAAGAGTAAGGGCTTCAGCATCAGCAGGCTTGGGATTCAAACCCTGCGCCATCAGCTCCTTGGGCAAACTTCTTAATTGCCCTAGCTGCAGTTTCCTTGGTAAATAGTAATGAGGATGATGTTTCCCTGGCCTGGGCTTGGAAGGATTGATGTCATAAAGCCCACAAAGGGTGGAGCACAGAGCCGGACACATAGTTGGCCCTGAGCCCCCTCTGTGGACCGTGGGGAGACTCTGGAAACATCAGGTGTGGGGGTGGTGTTTGACAGACGCCCAGCGCCCCGCTGATGGGTGGTTGCTTCCTGCCTGGGGCATGTTCTCCTGCAGCGAGGCCCCAGAAAGGCCTCCCCAGGGATGAAGTGAGCAAGTGTGCTCTTATGGGCCCCGCGAACTCACACCCAATCACTGTCACGATGGAGAAGTTTTCCCAGGGGCTGGTGTGGCAGCTTGTGGATCTTGCAGATTCTCTGCTTCCATTTTCTTTTTTCCCCCTCCACCAAACCAGTGGCTCGTCACTTTGTGTTTCTGGGTTAGCCCCACAAAGGATGTGACCTTTGAGTCCGTCTTTTCCTCCATGTGCCAGCAATGCTGTGTGTGGGGACAAGGGCAAGGTCACAGCAAATATTTACTGAGTTCCTAGTTAGTGCTAAACACTGTGCTAGACACTGGAGATCCAGTAATGGAAAGATGAAGATCCTGCTCTCACGGGGCTTATATTCTCTTGTGGAAGGCAGCATGAACAAATGCATACAGAGTTAATAAAATGCCGGTGGCAATAAGAACCATGAAGAAATATAAAGTAGAGTAAGGGGATAAAGCAGAATGGGGGGATGGGGTGGGGCTCTGTGGATAGAGTGGCTAGGCAAGGACTCTCTGAAGAAGTGACATTGGAACCAAGAAGAGAATGCAGATGTGAACCATGTGAGTATTTGGGGGGAAAGCTTTTCTGGCAGAAGGTAATGATCCAGAGATGAGGAACTGGTCAGCTATTGCCACAATAATGTCATGTAACAAACATCCCCAAACTCAGTGGCTTAAGACACCAATTACTTACTCTTGAAGATGCCTCTGCAGATCAGTCAATGGTTGGCTGATCTAGGGTGGCCTCAGCCAGGCTTGGCTCCATGCTGTAAACCTGTGTCTCTCATCCTCTTTGGATCAGCATGCTAGGGAGGATATGTTCTCAATTTGGAGGCAGGAGAGAATAGGACAAGCAGAAAGAGGGGAGCTCTCTAAGAGCTTAGGCTTGGAGCTAGCACAATGGGGCTTCTATTCATATTTCATGGACCAAAGCACATCACATGGTCAAGCTTAACACCAATGGGGCAGAGAAGTAGACTCTACCTCTAGTGGGTGCACCTGCCAAGTACAGAGAGGGAAGGGTGAAGAATTGGGAACAGATGGGAACCAGCTTTGTGTGTTTGAGTATCAGTCATAGGCCAGTGTGGCTAGAATGAATGAAGAGCAGAGAGGTAGGATTTGAGGTCAATGACCCGGGCAGGGCTATATCATATATGGCCTTGATAAGAATTTGGACTAATGAGTGTGATGAGAAGCCACTGGGGAGCTATTTGTCTTTATTTTAATTTTAATCATCAAAGTATATTGCATACAGTAAAGTACACAAAAATTCAGTATACACGTGAGTGATAAATGTTTACATAGTGAAATGTGAGTTTTGCCTATTTTGAACTGTATATAAATGGAATTAGACAGTATATATTTCTTTGTGCCTGTCTTCTTTTGATCAAACTTGTCTGGGAGAATCACCCATATCCTTACATGTAGCAATTAGGTTCTTTTTTCCCCCATCACTATATAGCATGCCATTATATACTATAACTTAATTTTTTTATCCATTTTATTATTAATGGACATTTAAGTAGTTTCCAGCTTAAGGCTATTAATAAAAATCCTACTAATAATATTTTTTCATGTTTTTTGACACACATATATAAGCATTTCTGTTAGATACATACCCAGGAACATGTATATATATATTCATTAGATGTTTGTATAGTCTACTTCAGTAGATATGGCCAAAAACCATGATTATTGGACATATGTACTACAAGCGTCTCCCACTTTATGGCTTGCCTTTTGGTGCTTTTTAAAGTGTCTTTTGGTGACTGGAAGTTCTTGATTTTAATAAAATCCAATTTATCAGTCTTTTTCTTTGTAGTTAGTGTTCTTTGTATTCAGTTAAAGAAATCTTTGCTTATGCAAAAATCATAAAGATATTCCCCTATATTTTCTTTGCATGCTTTATTGTATGATTTTTAACATTTAAGAACTTGTCTTGAACATATTTAATGAACTCACACAAATCAATAAGAAAAAGACAGACATGGGCGCCTGGGTGGTTCAGTTGGTTAAGCATCTGCCTTCGGCTCAGGTCATGATCCCAAGGTCCTGGGATCGAGTCCCACATCGGGCTCCCTGATCCACAGGAAGCCTGCTTCTCCCTCTCCCACTCCCCCTGCTTGTGTTCCCTCTCTTGCTGTGTCTCTCTCTGTCTAATAAATAAATAAAATCTTTAAAAAAAAAAAAAAAGAAAGAAAGAAAGAAAAAGACAAACCTTTTTTAAAAAAATTTTTTTAAAGATTTTATGTTTAAGTAATCTCTACACCCAACATGGGGCTCAAACTCAAAACCCTGAGATCAAAAGTCACACGTTCTACCCACTGAGCCAGCCAGACACCAGAGTGGCTAAAATGAAACAAAACAGAAAATAACAAGTGTTGATAAGGATGTGCAGTGACTCCTAGCAGGAGTACATATCAAATATAACCTTTTTGGAAAACTCCCAGGTGATTTCTACTGAGGCTGAACATATGGACATCCTGTCAATATACACATCAGATGGGCTGGGTGGAGGGTCATCCTACAGATTTGTTGAGGACATGAAAGGTAGGGAAATAATGAGAATTTATTCCAGATTGGAGGAGACTGGAAAGACATGAACACAAAATCCAAGTTGGTTGTTTCTCATGACCAGACTCCATTATAACAGTTCTGTTTCTTGCTTTATTGCATTGGCTAGGACATCATCTGAAAATTATAAGCAGATGAGTGGCATGATATGATTTGTTGCTTTGAAAAATGACTCAGGTGGCCATATGAAGAACAAATGGGGCAGAGTTCAGTAATGGGGCCAGTTGGGAGACTGTTGCTCATCCAGGCAAGAGATGATGGTGACATGGACCAGGGCAGGAGCAGAGAGGAGAAAAGTACTCAGAATTCAGAGATATTTCAAAGGGATTGCCAGAAGAATTTGCCAATGTGAGGTATGAGGAGGAGAAAAAGGAGGCAAGAATGATGATGCTAGGTTGTTGGTTTGAACATCTGGATGAACGATGCTGTCATTTACTGAGATGGATGAGGCCGGGGGGGGGGTGCGTGGCAGGCACTGGGACAGGCTTATGTGTGGTGAGGTGAGCTGTGGGAATCAAGAATCTAAAGTTTGAGACATTCAAGAGAAGGGTGGGGTGTCAAATAGGCCGTTGGATTTGTGAATCTGAAGCTCAGAAGAGAGGACAGGGCTAGGGATAGATATTTTAGAGTCATCAGGGTAAAGTCATATTCAGTGCCATGAGAATGGACAGGTCACTAATGGAGTGATGGTAGGAGGAGAGGAGGAAAGGAGAGGAGAGAGGAGATCAGAGGAAGGCAGGATCTGGAAAGAGCAGTCAGCTCAGTAGGAAGAAAACCAGGAAAATGTGGTGACCCAGGAAGTACGTGAAGAAAGTGTTTCAAGATGGAGGAAATTGTGACCAATCATGTCAAATGCTGCCAAGAAGATGAGGATGAAAGTTGACCATTGGATTTGGCAAACTGGACGTCTAATGACTATTGACTCCAAGTGAGACTGGATAAATGGCATCCCTTCATAAATTGTCAAGGACAGGACACAGTGTTCGTGATCACAGTTACCAGCATCCCACAGGGAATAGGTCCCTCACACCTCTTGAATTGCAGGAGTGGCGACCCCAGTGAAATGTGAAGGAACCACTGTCACTCAAAGTACTTATTTTAATGGCCTCAGAAACTTGGGGTTTGTCAGGGTCTGGGCACTCAGGTGGGTGGCTGTGAAAACCTGAAGTGAACCACATTCTTGTTACCACTCACAGGTCTTTATTTTTAGGTGAACAAGGAAGAAAAATCTAGGTTTTTTTCTTTTTTCTTTTCTTTTTTTTTTTTAATGCAGAACAAACCCTCAGCTCCATTTTAGCTTCAAGCCCTCATTGAAATGCTCAGCAGGTGTGGTAGCTTAGGGCAAGTTTCACTGGGGAGGATTTCACTTTCTCTACTAGCATGATGATTGGTTGATTGGTTGGTTGGTTGGTTTTTTGATTCTTTGATTCATTCATTCATTCATTCATTCATTCATTCATTCATTCATTCCTTCCTTCCTTCCTTCCTTCCTTCCTTCCTTCATTCACTTAGGACTTATTTATTCAACAATCCTTGCTGGAGACAAGCATACTAGAGCCATGTAAAACAGAAGACCTAGTTCAAAGTCATGTTGGCGGGGTGGGGCATGACAGCAGATAAAGGCCATGCAGTGGGTGGGATTAGTGCCAGGACAGAAGCAGGATAGTTGCTGCCGGGAGCACCAGAATAAGAGAGGGCTCAGCTTCATCTGGGGAGCTGGAAACCACCTGCCGGTGAGGCCAACGGCTGCCTGGGGCTTGAAGGAATCGGTCAAGTCCCCCAGACTGGGAGTGGGATAGGCAGGTATCCAGGGCGGATGAAGCAGCATAAGGTGAAGGCAGGAAACTGCAAGGTCTTTGCAGAACTTAGACCATAAATGGAGGGAAGACTTGCAAGAGCTGAGCCTGGACAAGTAATGATAGTAATTACTATTAGTAACAATAGCGCTGGGTAACATTTATTCAGTTAGTTGAATAGCAACATTTATTGCGTGGTTGCTGTGTGCCAGGCCCTTTTCAATGGAGGGAACACTGTATCCTGTAGTGTTTAGGCAGAGCTATTCTAGGCTCCTTTTCTATCCAGGCCGGAGATGATGGTTCCAATGCACAGACTCCCACATTCTGGAGTGGGTACCGCAGTGCCTAGGTGGAACTTGCCAAGGAGGTGGCCAACAACTGATCTCCGGACCTCTATGTGTTTATCTGCCCCGGACCACAAAAGAGAGGCCAGAAGATGGGGGGATTCTTTCAATGGAGTGGTCCCTGTAGGTGAGCATTCCCCCCACCCTTAATCCCCCCTTCAACCGGGGACACGTGGGTGGTGCTTTTCTCTTGGGCGCCGGTTGGGAGGGACTTCAATGAAGCAAGCCTCCGAGAGCCTGTCATGTGTGTTCCAGAGCCTCAGAGACACAGTGCGCTGGGGTGTGACTCACTTTTAAGAAGTCTCAAGGGCTTTTGAGAGGCTGCCTGAGTGGCTTTGGCAGCCCAGCAGGGGGCAGCACCACTGTCCTTGCATTGAAAATGGGACCAAGGGTGCAGAAGCGTTGCCCAGGGACCGTGATACTTCTAGCCCTTTGCATCCTGGCTGAGGGGGGAGAAGCTTTAACTCTGAATGAAGTGAGCAGTTTTGATTATCATATTGAAGAAACACAATATTTACTAAAATGAGACAGGAGACCACTGTGACTATTATTATCATTGGTGGGATTGTCCCAGACTGAGTAGACAAGCCAGGAGGACTGCCCAAGATTTCATCCAGGGGCAGAAACTAGCCCACAAGTGCAGGTTTGGACGAGGCTGTGGAAGGCCTGCTGGAGTGGCTTCCTAGTCTCACCTTTAGGCCTTGCCATGGGATGGAACAGGCGCAGGCCTGCCCGGTGTCCAATGAGGTCAGTCTTATTATTCTCATTCGTCTACAGATGAGGAAACTGAGGCACAGGGCTGCGGCACAGGGTTTTGAGAGGATAGATTAGAGGTGAGGGGAGGCTTGTGACAGCTCCAGAATTCCAGTATAGGACAGGCAGATGGGTCTCCCTGTCAGTGGAGAAGGAGGTAAGAGCTGTTCTCCGTTCCCAAGATAAGCAGACTGTCTTCCTTGATGTTACGTGAAGTGGTTTTGGAGGGAGGAGGCTGGTGGAGATCCGGGCTGGAGATGGTTAAGTCCCCGACCCAGGGCTGCTTCTGGGGCTCCCCCTGGGTGAGACCCACGGCAGTGCAACAGTCCTGGGGTAGATCTGGGTATGTAGACCTTGCCCTTGAGATGGAAATCCCAGATGGAATTCAGGAGCTGCCAAAGGTCAGAAACTTACCCCAGATCAGGGCTGGAGAGAAGACAAATTGCAGAAAGATGCCCAGAATTTTGCTTCTGAAAAGAAGCAAGTTTCATGAAGTTTGGGAGAAAAAGCTAGAGGAGATGACACGGTGGGAAAACCCTAGTGCAAGACAGCTACTCAGCACTGCCTTCTTGTAGTGTAAGTTGCCTTCCAGTTCCTTCTCTGTCTAGTTGTGTCGCCCTGGGAAACACCACTCTAGCCTTCACACCCTTTAGATGTTGACATAAGTTTGGGGAGTAAACCAAGGGCCCATCCCAAGAAGCTCACCACCTCCAAGGGTTGCTTTGTGACCCTTTACAGCAAAAAGAGTAGCCCCACCCCCCACCACGCCTGCTTGGCCTCGACTCCAGGAAGCAAACAACTTACAGATTCTAAACAATAGTCCTTATTTGTTTAACATTTTACTGGCCCCACCTGGCTCCAGGGATATTTACAAGTGTCCATTATAGGGCAAAAACGCCCTAGCTGGGTTTCCAGCATCCACAACACTTTTGCATAACAGCCTCCCTCACTGGCAGCAACAAGGGAACCCTGTGCAGCCCAGGGTGCAGAGGACAAGGACTTGGGTAGGTCTCTAGTCCCAGCCATGCTGATTACCATGGGCCCTCGGGCGAGTCACTCTGTCCCTCTGATTAACAGTTTTCTCTTCTGTGAAATGGGCATGCAATTTGTCCCTGGGGTCTTAGAAGATGGTTGTGAAAATCAAGTAAGCTAAGAAGTAGGGCTTCACCAGTGGTCAAGTACATGCACAGGCAAAGGCATGGATATTCTTCTAAACCTACAAATACCTCCTTCTCCTCTTGTTATTTTACTGTGGTTCTTGGGTGGGTGTGAATGAATTCTGCGCTGCCCATGGGTGTAGGACCAGAGCACTGTAGGGAAGTATTCTCAGGACCCTTGTGGCTGGAAGTTCTGGTCCCCTAGCCAGTTAGAGAAGGTGGCTGGGTCAGCATAAGCCACACCCAGGGCAAATCCAACTGACGTGGCTTTGCACCAGGTGCTGGGACCTACGAGCACCCTGAGGGGTGGTCCAGACTCATGCAGCTGGTAAGGAGCAGAGCTAGGATTTAAAACCTACTCACCTTAGTGCCCAGGCTCCTTCCCCTACCCCCCATTTCCAACATCAACAGCATCCCCCCTGAACCCCCCAGTCACTGTGTGAGGGATGATGTCACAGCTGGGGGAGCACATGATACTGGCAATCCAGAGCATCTTGTTCAAGAATCAGCCTCTCTGGGTATTTATTTCTCAGACAGTTGACACTCCTTTTAAAACCTTGACCACTTTTTAGGTTTTTTTGGGTTAAAAATCTTTCTAAACCATAGTAAACATGTCCCTATCTCCTCAACAGAGTACAGACAACTCTCAAGTTTGTAATAAACTTGATTTCCAGTGCAAAGATACTGCATTGAAATAACATCAAGCAAATCTGATTTTTCCATAGAAACGGTGTCATAATGATGGACTATGTCCTTCCCAGGGATCCAAGGTCCAATTTTAATAAGAATGAACACATGATTAAATTGAATTCACCATTGGGGTGCCTGGGTGGCTCAGTCGTTAAGCGTCTGCCTTCGGCACAGATCATGATCCCAACATCTTGGGATCGAGTCCCGCATCGGGCTCCCTGCTCGGCGGGAAGCCTGCTTCTCCCTCTCCCACTCCCCCTGCTTGGGTTCCCTCTCTCGCTGTCTCTCTCTGTCAAATAAATAAATAAAATCTTAAAAAAAAATAAAATAAATTGAATTCACCATTAATCAATATAAATAGCTCTTGTGTCCCTGATACCTTAGTAGAGTGCCCTAACACCTAGTAGGTGCTCAGTAAACCTTTGCTGAATTAATAAAAAATGAATATATACTAGGTGACACAAAGCTATAAAATAAAATATAGTAATCAATAACATTTAATTATTATGTTTCCCAGGAGAGGGGCTGGGTACTAGGGAACCCTGAGATAGAAGATATACAGGGGCTGGAAAAATTTCCTGGATCTGGAGGGAAAGCCAGCTCTATCTGAGAGCAGGACTAAATAATTTCAGATTTTCTATTTCTTCTTGAGTCAGCTTTAGTAGGATGTGCTTTGCAAGTAATCTGTCTGTTTCATCCAAGTTGTCAAATGTATCAGCATAAAATTATTCATTATTATCCACTGAAACTTTGTAGCATGTGCAGCAATGCTCCATCTTTCATTCCTGGTTTTGGTAAGCTGCATTGGCTTTTTTCCCCCCTATCTTTTCTTTGTCAATCTAGCTGGGGATTTATATGTTTTATTCATCACTTCCAAGAAACAACTTTCAAGCTTGCTGATTTTTGCTGTTGTCTGTTTGCTTTGGTTTCACTGATTTCTATACATCTTTATAATGAACTTTGTTCAAGTTCAGTCTGCTCTTTTTTTCCTAGCTTTTAACATGAGAGCTTAGATCACAGACTTTAAAACTTTATTCTTTTTATAATACAGACATTTAGAGGTAAACATGTTTCCGTAAGAAGTGTTTTAGCTGAATCCTACATATCTCACTATGTAATCTTTTCATTATGATTCAGGTTAAAATATTTTCTAATTCCCTTGGTGTTTCTTCTGTGACTCATGGGTAGAAGTGCTGAAGAAAATATAAAAATGTTAAATAAAGAAGGATCAGTAATGTTGCTGTTCGGATCCATGCTGTAGCCGGAGGTAAAAGGAAAAATCAGAAATACTGATCCTGCTATTATTTAAAATTTTGGTGTTTTGTTCCTCATGGATTTTTTTTGCATTAATTTTCATTTTTTAAAAATTTATTTTTTATTTTTTAAAAAAAGACTATTACCTAAAATATTATTTATTATGATGACAGAGTTTGTTGGTGAACCTTTACTTTTTGCACCTAAGGTGAGTGCCTCACTTGCCTTACCCTAATCCTGGCCCTGGTTCTATCAATTACTGATGGAGTGATTGTCAAAATCTCCAACTGTGATTGTGAATTTGCTTATTTTTCCCTTTAATTCTGTGAATTTTTGCTTTACCTGCTTTGAAGCTTTATTTATTTTATTTGTTTAAGATTTTATTTATTTGACAGAGAGAGACACAGCGAGAGAGGGAACACAGTCAGGGAGAGTGGAAGAGGGAGAAGCAGGCTTCCTGCCCAGCAGAGAGCCCAATGCAGGGCTCGATCCCAGGACCCTGGGATCATGACCTGAGCCGAAGGCAGATGCTTAATGACTGAGCCACTGAGGCACCTCTGAAGCTTTATTTTAATTTTATTTTTTTAAAGATTTTATTTATTTATTTGACCCAGAGAGAGAGACAGCGAGAGGGAACACAAGCAGGGGGAGTGGGAGAGGGAGAAGCAGGCTTCCCACGGAGCAGAGAGCCCAATGCAGGGCTCGATCTCAGGACCCTGGGATCATGACCTGAGCCGAAGGCAGACGCTTAACCGACTGAGCCACCGAGGTGCCTCTGAAGCTTTATTTTTAAGGTTATATTTTAAGTGTATATTTTTAAGACTATTATTATTTTTTTTTAATGAATTGATCCTTTTAACATTATGGAAAGTTCCTCTTTTTCTCTGGCAATATACCTTGTCTTGAACTCTACCTTGTCTGATATGAGTATACCCACACCAGCTTTTTTATGCCTCGCCTTTGCATGTTATGCATTTTTTCCATCATTTGAATGTCATATCTGCTTTCTTCTTTATGTTGAGAGTTCTCTCCTGTCAATAATGTAGAGTTGGGTCTTGCTTTAATTTTTTATTGTTTACTCTTTGATCCAGTCCGACAACTGCTATCTTTCAATTGGAGTGTTTATTTTATGCGTAAAGAGATTACTGATATGGTCGGGTGTAGGTCTTCATTTTCTACTTGTTTTTTTGTTTTTGTTTTTGTTTGTCTTTTTCCCTCTGTTTCTTGATTTCTCCTTTTGGGTTTTCTTTTGAGATAACCGAATATTTTTAGTGTTCCATTTTAGCATTTGTGTTACTTCTTAGTGGTTCCTTTAGGTATTATAACATGCACTCTGAACTTATCATTCCTCGCCTTGAATTAATATTACACCATTTCATGTAAAATGCAAGCATTGCAATGGATGGCAGAAATCCATTTACTCTTATCCTGTCCTCTGTGCTTTTCCTGTCACATATTTTACTTCTTCATAAGTTATAAACCCTACAACACAATTAAAACATTTTTGCTTTAAGTGCTTAAGTGTCTTTTAAAGAAATTAAGAAAAAAAATCATTATATTTACTGTCATACTTAACATTCCCAGTGCTGCTTTTTTCTTCCATGAGATTCGCATTTCCATCTGCGTCAGTTCCCTTTAGCCTGAAAAATTGCTTTTACTATTCCTTGTGGTGTGGATCTGCTAGCAGTGAATTCTCTCGGCTCTTGTTTATCTGAGGATGTCATTTCCCTGTATTTCTGAAGAAAACTTCTATTGGCTACAGAATTCTAGGTTGACTGACACTTCCCTTCACACTTGTGAAGCTGTAAATCCGTTGTCTTCTGTCATCCCGTTTCTCCTGAGAAGGCAGCTCTCACTCCAATTATTGTTGCCCTGTACTTAATGTATCTTTTCTTTTTTTTTATTCTGGATGCTTCTAAGATTTTCTCTAACTTTCATTTTCAGACAATTTGATTATGATGTGGATTTCTTTATATTTTTTCCTGCTTGGGGTTTTTGACCTTTTCAGGGCTTATAGTTTTGGGGACTTGTCGGAAATTTGAAAAGAAAAATAATTTGGCCATTATTTCCCCTTGTATTTTTTCTGTTCCCTTATCGCTCTCTTCTTATGAGATGAATGTGTGTTAACCTGCTGGTTAGGTCCTACTAACTATTTATCCAGTTTGAATAATTTCTATTGTGTTTTCTTCAAGTTCACTGATCATTTCTTTTTTTTTTTTTAATGTTATTATGTTATGTTAGTCACCATACAATACATCATTAGTTTTTGATCACTGGTCATTTCTTATGTCCAGTCTGCTTTAAGCCCATTCAATACATTTTTACAGCTTTATTGATATGTAATTGACATATAATAAATTACACATGTTTAAAGTGTAAACTTTGAAGAATTTTGACATATGTAACCATCATAAAACCATCATAAGAAAATGGATTTACGGGGGAGGAGCAAGATGGCGGAGGAGTAGGAGACCTAAATTTCGTCTGGTCCCAGGAATTCAGCTAGATAGGGATTAAAGCATTCTGAATACCTACGAACTCAACAGGAGATCGAAGAAAAGAATAGCTGCAACTCTATGACAGAAAAGCGACCACTATCTGGAAGGTAGGACATGCGGAGAAGTGAATCCAAGGTGATATTCAGGAGGATAGATGGTGGGGGAGGGCCACTTCTGGCCACTTCTGGCAAGTGATAGAGCCGCAGAGCACAAAATCAGAACTTCTAGAAGTCTGCTCTGCTGAGGGACGTCACTCCAGTGGCTAAGCAGGGGGGTGGAGACTTCGTGGGACAGTGTGGTCTCAGGACCCTCGGGGTCACAGAAAGACCCGGGGTGCCTGAGTGCAACAGAGCTCCCAGGTATCGGAGCAGGGAAGCCAGCTGCAGAGACGGAGCCGAGGAACGGGCTCTCAGCTTGGGGTTGCCATAAACTGTGATCCGTGGCACAGTCGGGTCACTGCTCTTCCAGCAAGGACCCAACAAGTGGCAGATCCGGAGAAACTCCCCTTCCTCCCCTGGGAGGAGTGGCATGGGAGTGCACCACCAGGGTCTGCTGGGTTTGGAGACTCCACACGGGGTCAGGTGCCAGAGAGACAAATGCTCAGTCACAGGCCGGGTGAGCATGGAGTGCAGCAGGAGACCGGGGAGATGGGAGTGATTGACTGCTTTTCTCTGGGGGCACACTGAGGAGTGGGGCCCCGAGTTCTTGGCTCCTCTGGGTAGAGATTGGGAGGCTGCCATTTTCACTCTTGGCCTCCAAAGCTGTACAGAAAGCTTGCAGGGAACAAAAACTCCTGAGAGCAAACCTGAGCAGATTACTTAGCCCAGCCCCAGCGAGGGCGGGGCAATTCCACCTTCAACAAAGACATTTGAGAACCACAGCAACAGGCCCCTTCCCCAGAAGATTGGCAAGAACAGCCAGCCAAGACCAAGTTTACCGATCAATGAGAACGGCCGAACTCCAGCACTAGGGGAATACTGCACATAGAACTCATGGCTTTCCCCGCATGATTCTTTAGTCTTTCAAAGTTAATTTTTTAAATTTTCTTTATTTTTTTCTTTTTCAATTTTTTCTTGAATTTTTCTTTTTCCGTTTTTCAACCACAACATCTTATCAGTCCCTTTTTTTAAAAAAAACTTTTTTATTTTTCATTTTTAGAGTCATATTCTATCCCTTCATAGTAGTTAAACTTATTTTTGGTATATATATATAAGTTGTTCTCTCTTTAAAAGTGTGGGATACAGTTTCTTCTAACAGACCAAAATATACCCTAAATCTCTAGTGTATGGCTTTGTTCTAGTCTCCTGCCTGATCACATTCTCTGCACCCCCCCCTTTTTCTAAAATTTCTCATCTTTCTTTTTTCAGTTCCTTTTATAAAATCTTTTATAATTTTCATCTTTACAGTCATATTCCATCCCTTCATCATATTTACCCTTATTTTTCTACATATATAAGTTTTTCTTTAGTTAAAATTTTGGGAGGCAGTTTCTTCTAACAGACCAAAATACGCCCAAAATCTAGTGTGTGGCACTGATCTATTCACCAGCCTGATCATATTTGATCATATTCTTTTTTTTTTCTTTTTTCTTTCTTTCCCTTTCTTTTCCCCCGGTTTCAGGTCTCTTCTGATTTGTTTAGTGTATATTTTTCTGGGGTCATTGTTACCCTGTTAGCATTTTGTTCTCTCATTCATCTATTCTCCTCTGGACAAAATGACAAGACAGAAAAACTCATCTCAAAAAAAAAGAACAAGAGGCAATACCGACTGCCAGGGACCTAATCAATACGGACTTTAGTAAGATGTTGGAACTAGAGTTCAGAATGATGATTATAAAGATACTAGCTGGGCTTGGAAAAAGCATGGAAGATACTAGAGAAACCCTTTCTGGAGAAATAAAAGAACTAAAATCTAACTAAGTTGAAATAAAAAAAGGCTAATAATGAGGTGCAATAAAAAATGGAGGCTCTGGGGCGCCTGGGTGGCTCAGTAGTTAAGCGTCTGCCTTCGGCTCGGGTCATGATCCCAGGGTCCTGGGATCGAGCCCCGCATTGGGGTCCCTGCTCTGCGGGAGGCCTGCTCCCTCTCCCACTCCCCCTGCTTGTGTTCCCTCTCTCGCTGTCTCTCTCTGTCAAATAAATAAATAAAATCTTAAAAAAAAAAATGGAGGCTCTAACTGCTAGGATAAATGAGGCAGAAGAGAGAATTAGTGATACAGAAGACCACATGACGGAGAATAAAGAAGCTGAGAAAAAAGAGAGTTAAACAACTACTAGATCATGAGGGCAGAATTCAAGAGATAAGTGATACCATAAGATGAAATAGTGTTGGAATAATTGGGATCCCAGAAGAAGAAGAAAGAGAGAGAGGGGCAGAAAGTATATTGGAGTAAATTATAGCAGAGAACTTCCCTAATTTGGGGAAGGAAACAGGCATCAAAATCCAGGAGGCATAGAGAACCCCCCTCAATATCAATAAAAATAGGTCAACACCCCGACATCTAATAGGAAAACTTACGAGTCTCAGAGACAAAGAGAAAATCCTGAAAGCAGCTTGGGACTAGAGGTCCGTAACCTACAATGGTAGAAACATTATATTGCCAACAGACCTATCCACAGAGACCTGGCAGGCCGGAAAGGACTGGCATGATATATTCAGAGCAGTAAATGAGAAAAATACGCAGCCAAGAATACTATATCCAGCTAGGCTGTCACTGAAAATAGAAGGAGAGATAAAAAGCTTCCAGGACAAACAAAAACTAAAAGAATTTGCAAACATGAAAGCAGCCCTACAAGAAATATTGAAAGGGGTCCTCTAAGCAAAGAGAGAGCCTAAAAGCAACATAGACCAGAAAGGAACACAGACAATATACAGTAACAGTCACCTTACGGGCAATATATTGGCACTAAATTCTTATCTTTCAATAGTTACCCTGAATGTAAATGGGCTAAATGCCCCAATCAAAAGACACAGGCTATCAGATTGGATTAAAAAACAAGACCCATCGGGTGCCTGGGTGGCTCAGTCGGTTAAGTGACTGCCTTCGGCTCAGGTCATGATCCTGGAGTCCCGGGATCGAGTCCCGCATCGGGCTCCCTGCTCAGCAGGGAGTCTGCTTCTCCCTCTGACCCTCTTCTCTACTCATATTCTCTCTCCATCATTCTCTCTCTCTCTCAATAAATAAATAAAAATCTTTAAAAAAAAAAAAAAACAAGACCCATCAATATGCTGTCTGCAAGAGACTCATTTTAGACCCAAAGACACCCCCAGATTGAAAGTGAGGGGGTGGAAAATTATTTACCATGCTAATGGACATCAAAAGAAAGCTGGGGTGGAAATCCTTATATCAGACAAATTAGATTTTAAACCAAAGACTATAATAAGAGATGAGGAAGGGCACTATATCATACTTAAAGGGTCTATCCAACAAGAAGATCTAACAATTGTAAATATCTATGCCCCTAACATGGGAGCAGCCAATTATATAAGCCAATTAATAACAAAATCAAAGAAACACATCAACAACAATACAATAATAATAGGGGACTTTAACAGCCCCCTCACTGAAATGGACAGATCATCTAAGCAAAAGATCAACAAGGAAATAAAGACTTTAACTGACACACTGGACCAAATGGACTTCACAGATATATTCAGAACATTTCATCCCAAAGCAACAGAATACACATTCTTCTCTAGTGCCCATGGAACATTCTAACATTCTCCAGAATAGATCACATCCTAGGTCACAAATCAGGTTTCAACTGGTACCAAAAGATTAGGATCATTCCCTGTATATTTTCGGACCACAATGCTTTGAAACTAGAACTCAATCACAAAAGGAAAGTTGGAAAGAACTCAAATATATGGAGGCTAAAGAGCATCCTACTGAAGAATGAATTGGTCAACCAGGAAATTAAAGAAGAATTTAAAAAATTCATGGAAACAAATGAAAATGAAAACACAACAGTTCAAAATCTTTGGGATGCAGCAAAGGCGGTCCTAAGAGGAAAGTATATAGCAATACAAGCCTTTCTCAAGAAACAAGAAAGGTCTCAAATACACAACCTCACCCTACACCTAAAGGAGCTGGAGAAAGAACAGCAAATAAAGCCTAAACCCAGCAAGAGAAGAGAAATAGTAAAGATCAGAGCAGAAATCAATGAAATAGAAACCAAAAGAACAGTAGAACTGATCAACGAAACTAGGAACTGGTTCTTTGGAAGAATTAATAAGATTGATAAACCCCTGGCCAGACTTATCAAAAAGAAGAGAGAAGTGACCCAAATAAATAAAATCATGAATGAAAGAGGAGAGATCACAACCAACACCAAGGAAATACAAACAATTACAAGAACATATTATGAGCAACTCTATGCCAGCAAATTAGATAATCTGGAAGAAATGGATGCATCCCTAGAGATGTATAAACTACCAAAACTGAACCAGGAAGAAATAGAAAACCTGAACAGACCCATAACCACTAAGGAAATTGAAGCAGTCATCAAAAATCTCCCAACAAACAAAAGCCCAGGGCCAGATGGCTTTCCAGGGTAATTCTACCAAACATTTAAAGAATAATTAATACCTATTCTGAAACTGTTCCAAAAAATAGAAATGGAAGGAGAACTTCCAAACTCATTTTATGAGGCCAGCATTACCTTGATCCCTAAACCAGACAAAGACCCCATCAAAAAGGAGAATTACAGACCAATATCCCTGATGAACATGGATGCAAAAATTCTCACCAAAATACTAGCCAATAGGATCCAACAGTACATTAAAAGGATTATTCACCACAACCAAGTGGGATTTATCCCTGGGCTGCAAGATTGGTTCAACATCTGCAAATCAATCAATGTGATACAATACATTAATAAAGGAAAGAACAAGAACCATATGATCCTCTCAATAGATGCAGAAAAAGCATTTGACAAAGTACAGCATCCCTTCTTTATTAAAACTCTTTAGAGTGTAGAGATAGAGGGTAAATACCTCAATATCATAAAAGCCATCTATGAAAATCCCACAGTGAATGTCATTCTCAATGGGGAAAAACTGAGAGCTTTCCCCCTAAGGTCAGGAACAAGGCAAGGATGTCCACTATCACCACTGCTATTCAACATAGTACTAGAAGTCCACACCACAGCAATCAGACAACAAAAAGAAATAAAAGGCATCTGAATCAGCAAAGAAGAAGTCAAACTCTCACTCTTTGCAGTTGATATGATATTTTATGTGGAAAACCCAAAAGACTCCACCCCAAAACTGCTAGAACTCATACAGGAATTAAGTAAAGTGGCAGGATGTAAAATCAATGCACAGAAATCAGTGGCATTCCTATACACTAACAAGACAGAAGAAAGAGAAATTAAGGAGTCGATCCCATTTACAATTGCACCCAAAACCATAAGATATCTAGGAATAAATCTAACCAAAGAGGCAAAGAATCTGTACTCAGAAAACTATAAAATAGTCATGAAAGAAATTGAGGAAGACACAAAGAAATGGAAAAATGTTCCATGCTCATGGATTGGAAGAACAAATATTGTGAAGACAGCAATGCTACCTAGAGCAATCTACACATTTAATGCAACCCCCATCAAAATACCATCCACTTTTTTCAAAGACATGGAACAAATAGTCCTAAAATTTGTATGGAACCAGAAAAGACCCCCAAATAGCCAGAGGAATGTTGAAAAAGAAAAGCAAAGCTGGTGGCATCACAATTCCTGACTTCCAGCTCTATTACGAAGCTGTCATCATCAAGACAGTATGGTACTGGCACAAAAACAGACACACAAATCAATGGAACAGAATAGAGAGCCCAGAAATGGACCCTTAACTCTATGGTCAACTAATCTTCGACAAAGCAGGAAAGAATGTCCAATGGAACAAAGACAGTCTCTTCAACAAATGGTGTTGGGAAAATTGGACAGCCACATACAGAAGAATGAAACTGGACCATTTCCTTATACCACACACAAAAATAGACTAAAAATGGATGAAAGACCTAAATGTGAGACAGGAGTCCATCAAAATCCTAGAGGAGAACACAGGCAGCAACCTCTTCGACCTCAGCCGCAGCAACTTCTTCCTAGAAACATTGCCAAAAGCAAGGGAAACAAGGGCAAAAATGAACTTTTGGGACTTCATCAAGATAAAAAGCTTTTGCAAAGCAAAGGAAACAGTCAACAAAACCAAAAGACAACCGACAGAATGGGAGAAGATATTTGCAAATGACATATCAGATAAAGGGTTAGTATCCAAAATCTATAAAGAACTTATCAAACTCAACACCCAAAAAACAAATAATCTGGAACTGGGCAGAAGACATGAACAGAGATTTTGCCAAAGAAGGCATCCAAATGGCCAACAGACACATGAAAAAGTGCTCAACATCCCTCGGCATCAGGGAAATCCAAATCCAAATATCAATGAGATACCACCTCACACCAGACAAATGGCTAAAATTAACAAGTCAGGAAACAACAGATATTGGTGAGGATGAGGAGAAAGGGGAACCCTCCTACACTGTTGGTGGGAATGCAAGCTGGTGCAGTCAGTCTGGAAAACAGTATGGAGGTTCCTCAAAAAGTTGAAAATAGAGCTACCATACGACCCAGCAATTGCACTACTGGGTATTTACCCCAATGATACAAATGTAGTGATCCAAAGGGGTATGTACACCCCAATGTTTATAGCAGCAATGTCCACAATAGCCAAACTGTGGAAAGAGTCAAGATGTCCATCAAAAAATGAATGGATAAAGATGTGTATACACACACACACTGGAATATTATGCAGCCATCAAAAACCCCCGAAATCTTGCCATTTGCAATGACGTGGATGGAACTAGAGGGTATTATGCTAATTGAAATAAGTCAATCAGAGAAAGACATGTATCATATGATCTCACTGATATGAGGAATTCTTTTTTTTTTTTTTTTAAAGATTTTATTTATTTATTTGACAGAGAGAGACACAGCGAGAGGGAACACAAGCAGGGGGAGTGTGAGAGGGAGAAGCAGGCTTCCCGCGGAGCGGGGAGCCCGATGCGGGGCTCGATCCCAGGACCCTGGGACCATGACCTGAGCCGAAGGCAGATGCTTAACGACTGAGCCACCCAGGCGCCCCTGATATGAGGAATTCTTAATCTCAGGAAACAAACCTGGGTTTGCTGGAGTGGTGGGGGGTGGGACGGGTGAGGTGGCTGGGTGATAGACATTGGGGAGAGTATGGCTATGGTGAGCACTGTGAATTGTGTAAGACTGATGATTCACAGACCTGTACCTCTGAAACAGATAATACATTATATGTAAAAGAGAAAAAAAGAAGATAGTAGGAAGGGAAAAATGAAGGGGGGGAATCGGAGGGGGAGACGAACCATGAGAGACTATGGACTCTGAGAAATAAACTGAGGGTTCTAGAGGGGAGGGGGTGGGGGGATGGGTTAGCCTGGTGATGGGTATTAAAGAGGACATGTATTGAATGGAGCACTGGGTGTCATGTGCAAACAATGAATCATGGAACACTACATCAGAAACTAATGATGTAATGTATGGTGATTAGCATAACATAATAAAATAACATTTAAAAAAAAAAAGAAAATGGATTTACTTATTACCCCCAAAATTTCTTTGTGCTTCTTTGAAATCTATTCCCATCTCTTGCCCTCCATTCCTGGTAGCCACTGACCTGCTTTCTGTCACTACAAATTAGTTTGCTTTTTCTAGAATTTTATATAATTGGAATGTATGGTTTTTTTTTTCTATCTGGATTCTTTCTTATGGCATAATTATTTTGCACCTCATCCAGAGTGTTGCACAGGTCGATAATGCACGCTTTTCTTTTCTTTTTTTTTTTTTTAAGATTTTATTTATTTATTTGACAGAGAGAGAGAGAGACAGGAGAGAGGGAACACAAGCAGGCAGAGTGGGAGAGGGAGAAGCAAGCTCCCCGCTGAGCAGGGAGCCCGATGTGGGCTCGATCCCAGGACCCTGGGATCATGACCTGAGCTGAAGGCAGATGCTTAATGACTGAGCCACCCAGGCGCCCCAATGCACTCTTTTCTGTTGCTGAGTTGTATTCTGTTATATGGATGTACCACAGTTTGTTTATCCATTCACCTATTAATAACACAAGTTATTTTCAGTTTTTGGCTATTACAAAAAAAAATAACCTGCTGTGAGCATTCATGTATTGGTCTTTGTGTGGAAATAGACTTGCATTTCTTGTGCATAAATTCCATGGAGAATGGCTGGATCATACATGGGTATGTGTTTACCTTGAGACAACCAAAGTGTATTCCGAAATGGTTATATCATTTTATATTCCCACCAACAGAGCAGAGTTCTAGTTGCTCCACACCCTATCACAATATTTTGTGATTTCCACAATATCAGAAACTAAATAACAAAAACTTCTAACTAACCCATAGGTCAAATGGAGATGGATCGCGAGTCTGACCTATGTCCCAAGCCTGGCTCTGTCCCTTAGCTGTTGCACGACTTTGGGTGATCACCTCTCAGGACTCAGTTTCCTCCCCTGTAAAATGGGATGGATAGGGACCTCCAGTTTGTGGCAGGGATAAGAGGACACGATATGGTGTAAGTGCCTTGCACAGCCTCTGGCACATAGTAGGTGCTCAGCGCAAATGACTGTCCCTCGCCATCCCCTTTCCCTCCTGTCTGAGGTGCACCTGTTGACTTAAGTTACTGCCAGATAATTAAGTTAGGATGTTTCTCAGTATCAATACACTATGAGCCAATTTGCTTTTTCATTTTTCTTCAACTGTGTGTGTTTTAATGAATAGTAAAGGCATCAGAGATATACACACTATTGCAAACACTTAGCCTTTTGCTTCTACTTTGTTATACACTTAGGATGAGTGTCCAAGAACATGTCAAACAATAGAAGGAGGAGGATCTTGTTCAGGGGTTAGTCAAGTCCAACCATTTACTCTCAGGAGATTGTGTAAGGGCTGAGGCACCAGGGTCTAATGTCCTTTACGGGCAGCTTGTGGGCAGGTCTGTGGATGACTCACCTGCCTTAGGTGAAGTGTGGCCTCCAGCCGACTGAGCATCGTCCTGCTGCCTTCTGTTCAACAGCTGGTGGACTCAGCAAAGGAAACACCAGACCTCCCACCTTCTGGCCTCAGAGCCAACTGCCCCTCACACCTGTCTCCTTCCCCACCTGCCCTTGAAAACTTAATTACAATCAAGCAGGGCTAGGGAGTCGCAGCTCCAAGAGTGTTTTTAGGAATGACCACAGGCCCTGTTCAAAGTGTATGATGTTCTCAAGGAGACAGGATGAGGGGGTTGAAATGCTGTACACTCCAGAATCCAGGTTTAGAAACTCTGTTGAGAAAAGAAGAGTTGGCTGGGTGGGGGAGAATTCAAATACTATTGTGTGTGGCAGGTGTCTCCGGAGGCTGGCACACTGCCTGGTCATTGTCCAGGCATTCATTCACTTGTTCATTCATGCATTCATGTACATTTAGTCTTTTGATTGTTTAATCATTAAACAAGAATTTCTTGAGCACCAACTATGTGCCAGCCATTGAGAGAGGTACTGGGGTTGCTAAGGTCAGTGTGATAACCCAGCTTTGCCTGCTCAGGACCCACTCCCCATTCCTTTGGTGTCACCACCTTGATTTTATTTAAGGGACAGTCCCACCCAATGGATATGGCCTTGGTGGGGCTGTCATCCAGGTGGGGCTGTCATCCAGGTGGGCCTGTCCTTCCGTGGTCCCAGAATTTCCCCCTGGAATTTGAATATTGAGTAGAGTGACATGAAGATGACAGGGTGTCTTGTTATCTATAGCACCTAAAGAGACCCTACATATGTCCCTGATACCTGGATCCCTAGGGCTCCTCACTCCTTTCTGAATCCAGTGTTTGATTTTTTTTTTTAAAGATTTTATTTATTTATTTGAGAGAAAGAGACTGAGAGAGAGAGAGCACATGAGAGGGGGGAGGGTTGGGAGGGTTAGAGGGAGAAGCAGACTCCCTGCCGAGCAGGGAGCCCGATGCGGGACTTGATCCAGGGACTCCAGGATCACGACCTGAGCCGAAGGCAGTCGCTTAACCAACTGAGCCACCCAGGCACCCTCCAGTGTTTGATTTTGTTGGAATTCTTCAAGCTCTCCCAAATTCTCCTGATCAATTCTGTCTGTGCTTAAGCAAACTAGTGTTTGTTTCTGTTGCTAGCAACCCCAGCATCCTAACATATTCCCTTCCCTCCAGGATCTCAGTCTAGTGGGACAGACAAAGAAATGATGTGGGTTCAAGATACTCTGGCTGTGATCACACTGGGGGCCCTGGGAACTCAGAGGAGGGGCCCTGATTAATTTCTTATCCCGGGTTCTCTTTCACCAAAGAGCCTTGAAAGCTTACCCACAGGTGTTCCAGTTATCCATTGCTGTATGTAACAAACCACCCACAGCTTTTAGCTTGAAACACAGATGCATCAGTATTTCGTGAGGTTTGGGATTTGTCCGTGCTTAGCTGGTGGGTTCTTGCCTAGGGTCTTCCATGCTGTTTGCATGTCAGAATTCAGCTGGGGCTGGAATTATCTGAAGATTGTCCCCTGCAAGTGTCGAAGATGGCTCACATAGCATAATGGCATGCTGCAAGAGCAGCTAGAGCTGTTAACAGGAACACCCCCAAGTGGGGTCTCGTGCAGACTTCTTACAGCATGGTGACTGGGTTCTGAGAGAGACCATTCCTGGATCAACCCAAGAGGCCCCAATGCATGCTGCACAGCTTTTTAGGACCTAGCCCTAGAGGTCCCAGACTATCAGCAAAGCCACTTTCTATGGGTCAAGCAAGTCACTAAGCCGGCCCAGACACCAAGAGAGGAATTAGACTCTCGTCCTGATGGGAGGGTGGAAAAGTCACGCTACAGAAGAGCACGTGGGGCGAGAGATACTATTGTGGCCCTATTTGGAAAATAAGATCTGTCTCACCAGGCAGTCCCCCTAGAACATTCCTTTGGCCACTAACATGCCCCAAATAGGTGGCAGATGCTTGGTGTTTGATCCTGAGTCTCTCCCAGTTGTCAGATGTGACTCATTATTTTGGAAATACCAGTCCTCAGCGTCTCTGTGCATTGTTATGAAGCTCTGTAACACTCTCAGACCAAACCTCTAAGTTTTAGCTCCACACTCTTTCTATATGGTCCTCTCCCAATATTGCTGTAAGGCAGGTTAAATTAAATAAATTAAATTTCTCATTCCAGTCTCTGGCTGTGAGATTTGTACTCAGCTCTGCAGGCTTCCATGCCTGAGATGCTCTATCGTTGCAACGGAAATGGGAAGGCCTGGGGGTTAAGGAAGATCCGGGCTTAGGGTGGGCACTCCGCAAATGTTCATTGAAAAGAATGATGAATGAATGAATGGATTAATTAATGAACAGCCTGGCCTTCTGTTCAGCACCGTTTCCGGACCCTTGAAAACTCAATTGCGCCTCTTACTATTCTCGTATTACTTACTTTCCTGCAGTTCAGGTAGGTGGAATTCAGGTCTGCTTTAGGTTCAGGCTGCCAGGAGAATGAGCAGGACTCACCTTCCTGCTCCTGTAACATCTGGTCACACTCTATTAAGGTACCCACCTCCCTCCCTCCCTCTCCCCTCTCCCAGCGTCTCCCTCCATCTTCCTTTCTCCACCCAACCGACTGAGGCTCTCCTTGCCTCAAGGGGTGCTGAGCTTATACTAAGAATGTGGCTGTGGCCACCATTTCTTGAATGTGCCCTCATATCTGTTTACACGGCTGTGACAACTTGAGACAGAGCACACGCCTTTCTCTTGGCGTATCCCCAGTGACATGAACTGTGTCTGACCCACAGGACAGTGGCCAATAAATATTTATTGGATGAATAAACAAATGTATGAGTGTTCTGAGTGAATGATTTTGGAAAGCACACAAGTGTTGTTCCAGTTCAGTGACAAACGAACATTCGGCTTCATCTGGGGGTTCATTCCACCTTGGGTTCTTGGGTCATTTCAGTTCAGGGTTCCGTGGAGGAATGTGGGGTTTTGCCGGAGCGGGGCTGGGTTGCCCATCCTGAGTTCTGAGAGCAGTTAGCCCAGAATGGATGCCTCTCTCAGGGGCAGAGAGGTACCCGGGGAAGGCTTTCCTTTTGAATCCGCCACAGCCCAGGTGGGGACATGGGACAGACCCACAGTGTGGCTGAGGCCGTGCTGGAGGCAGCCTGCGCGCTCTGCGCACACCCCGCCCCCGGCGTGACCTTGATCGAGGACCCTGGCTAGGGGCTGCGCTGGTCTCAGACAATGCACAATGTGCGCCCGTTGGGCCACAAGCACTCCATTGAGCCTGCGCCATGGGTCCAGAGGGAAGAGTTATGAGGACTCTTTGTTCAGGGGCTCACATGGGGGCTGCGGAGCCGCCCACACAAATATGCAAAGCCTTTCCAACCCTGGCTGTGGAGAAAGCCCCCCGGTCACCCTAGAGCTAGAACTGGACTCGCAAAGGAGAACAAGGGCTGGGGAGAGGGGACAGACCTGGAGCTAGGTCGCTGCTGGGGAGGGACCTCATCCCAGGGATCTCCTTCCATGCAGCGCGGCTCTGCGCACATAGGGGCGCTCAGGTCTTGAAATCTGTTCCCAGGCGGTAAATTGAGGCTCGGAGAGGTCCGAGCGCTTGGCCAAGGCCACAGGAAGGCATCGATCTTGAAAAGGACTGCAAAGCCCCAAAACAATTGGAACACAATGATTGTGACCCTGAGAGCAATGATGGAAATCCATCGTTTGTTTCGGAAAATAAGCTTTCATGTGTTTCTGACGGGAGCTTTGCCAGAGGCCGGCCAGGTAATGGCAAGAATGTGGGCTTGGCTCCCGGCTCTGTTTTCCAGAGCTGTGTGACCCTGGGCAGGTTGTCTAACCTCTCTGTGCTTGGTTAGTACCTGCCTCCCAAGCTTGTTGTGAGGATCAAGAGACAATGTGTGTCCAGCCCATACAGAGCCAGGTTCGTGGGCGCCTGGTCATGTTTTTGGCCTCACTGTTGCCAGCTTGCATGGGGACTCACGCTGAGACCCCCAGAACTGTAACCTCTGTGGGTCTCAGCAGACCAGAGAGCAGTGCCCCCTCTGGGCTTTAGTTTCCCTATCGGTGAAATGTTAGTTGGACGAGAACGGGCTTCTCAAGCTCAGCATGACTGACATTTGGGGCCAGATAGTTCTCTGCTGTGGGGGGCTCTCCTGTGCATTGTAGGATGTTCAGCAACATTCCTGGCCTCTGCCCAGAAGATACCGGTAGCACCCCCTCCGCCCCTGCCAGTCATGACAACCCACACTATGTCCAGACTTTGCCGGACATCCCCTGCAGCAGAAAGATGAGGTTATATTCTTGGCCCATCAGAGCAGGCACGGAGAGGGAGCACCTCGTGTGTGCTCGGTGCTCAGTGCTCTGCTGGAGACTGCAGGTGGCATGACCCCGCCCGCGAGGACCACATCTTCAGATCAGAAACATTCAGTAAGCATTCATACAAGAAACAAATTCTACAAGCATTCACTGGTGCCTTTTCCACGCCAGACCCTGGATCTGGTGCCAGGATCCTGAGGTCCAAGGTGAGGCGTGGTCCCCCGCTCCAAAAAGCCGTCCGGATTCTTCTGGCTAGGGGGAATGCCTTCCTCTGTGCTTCCAGACATCCTCTCTCCCAGCCTCCCAACAACCCTTGGAGATGGGGGATTTGGGGCTCAGTCAGGGATGGGGACGGACTCGCCCAAGGTCATGCTTCGACTTAGAGCCAGCTAGCTCTCTTCCCATGGTGGGTGGGGGGTCAGACTCTAGATTCAGTCAAGGAAACTTTGGAGCCCAGGGAAGAGGCAGCCCCCGCTGGAACGACAGGACCTGGAATATAGAGAACCTCAGCTCTGATGCTTACTGACGGGGCAGCCTCTGCGCCTTGCTTCTCATATCTGCACAAGGGATATAATTACACCCCATCTACTGCATTCCTGCAAAGTATTGGTGAGGTGACACAGAGTGCCTGGCACACAGTAGGTGCTCAGCAAACAGCAGCTGTAACGATTACGGCTGTCGTCCCTAAGGATGCAGAAGTAGTTGTCCCAGGGGGCTGCCGGGTAGGCTGGCCTGGGCGCGTGCAGACGCAGCTCCCTGAGCCTGGCCTCCACTCCCCGGGGGCCACACGGAGAGCGGCCGGTGTTTGAGCTCTGCGGAGCCAACAGTGCCCCCTACTGGACAGTCTGCAGAGTCAGGAGAGGGGCCCAGTCGCCTTGACAAAGCCGGGGGCCCCTTCCGTGGTTCAACCAAGTTCATTCTTCCGCTTCTCTGAACTCTAGCATCTGTCCTCTCGGGGAACACACGTAGAGGGAAGTCTGGACAAATGAGCTGAGTTATTATCTGAAACCCGCTCCCTGGCTTCCTGGCTCCCAGACAGTAAGAGGTGGCTCCGCGCAGCGGACCGAGCAGCGGCCCCCACGGTAAGCTGCCCCCCCCCCCCAGAGCTCTGTGCACGTGAACAGCCTTTTCTGCTGTGAAATTCTCCCATCAGACGGGGATCGTGTTCATCTTTCTCTTACAGCCAACATTTCACAAGCTTGCCATGGAGCGGACGTGAGCGGGGGCATCCAGGACTCGGAGAAGCCTCGAGAAGGGCAAATATCCGCCCAGGTAAAATTTCCACCGGAAGTGACCCACCCGCTAGTCCCCTGGTCATTCCCATAGAAGGTGCGGGTGGTGGTGGGGCCCCTTGTCCGCTCACTCTGATGTCAGGATGACCAGTCGAGGAGCAGCCGGGACTCCTCCTTGCATGCTGTTGAATGAAACCAGCAAATGCGATCCTTGCTCTGGGGGCCAGACTTTATCACCCAAGCATGGCCAAAAGTACTTAAATGGGTATCCTGGCCCATGGAGCGGGCTGTGTGTGATCCCTGGGTGTCCAGTTTCGAGGGGCAGATCCATCAGACCTCAGCTTCTGTCTGCAACCAAGCAGGGAGGTGCTGAGTTGGAAGGAGGGGGGAGGCAGAGGCGCGACCCGGAGGTCTCAAATGCCCTCATCCCGGGTCTGCAGCGACTGGGACCCTGTCGGGGACATCAGATTGTTCCCTTGCTCTCTTGACACTTTTCTGCACTTTTTCTGTGTGTGTATAAATGGAGAGAAGGACTATGTGGCTGAGCTGGAGGCTGGAGCAGAGGGTGAAGAGATTGCCCTTCTTCCGGCGTGGTGACTCCTCGGTGTATACACTGGTTTCCTCTTCCCCTAACCTCGGAAGGAGAGCGTCTGCCTCGTGGGTTCTTGGGAAGCTTCAAGGAGACCAGGAGTGTTTGCTATGGGTACCTCTCTGCTCTCTTCTTATGACAGGATTGCTGTGGTCATGGTCAGCTGATGGCCCCCAGGAGGTCCTGTGACTCTCAGGGCTTGGGGAGGTTGGGCCAGCCAGACTCCAAGTCCCTCCAGGTCCTGGCAGTTCCTGGAGGAACCGACGCTCTCGTCCTCTGTCCCCACTCAGGGCAGGGGGCGTGGGCTGCCCGGCACAGAGGATCCAGCCCTGCCCTCACCTGCACACGACCTTTGCAATCCTTCGCTTGCAGGATTCTTGGTGACAGCTGAAGGGGACAAAGGGTGTCAAGATTCCGGCACCAGTAGCTGCTCAATAAATGGCTCTTCTTTCCTTCTCTCATTTCCCTCCCTCTCTCTTCTGCCCTCGGGTCCATTAGCTTTTAGTTTGCCTCAAGTGACATAAATAATAAATGACCTTTCCCCTTCCAGTGCTTATCAGTCTTTGGGCAGCCTGTTTTTAAATAAATAAATATTACTTGCAGATTTCTCATCCTTTCTCTTAAAAGGTTTTAAAAGCCCCCACTAATACTAGATTTTCCCACAGGGACTAAAAATCACATTCATTCCATCAAAGGGAGTATTCTCAGATGGGGTGGGGGTGTTTGCCCCCCAGGAGACATTTCTTGTCGCCACTGGAGGAGGGATGCTGTGGCATCTGATGGGTCAAGGCCAGGGGGGATGTTGCTGAGCATCCTACAATGCCCAGGGCAGCCTTCCAATAACACAGGATCAGGCCTCAAATACCATTAGTGCCAAGGTTGAGAAGCCATGGTATAAATCAGCAGCCACGAGGGATGTGAGCCTCTCCATGGGAGGTGATGGCCACGGCCAAACCACCGGTGCTCTGGATCGCCCCACTCCTGGGATAAGTCTGCATCTGCCAAGTCCAGAAACAGAATTCCTGAGCAAGCGAAGTCCTCTGCGTCCCTCCCTGAGCATTTCCAGAGGCTGGGGGCAGCAGGAACAGCTGGGCTTAGTGGTCAGAGGCCAGCCACAGACGCTGCTTCTTGGCTCTCCTGCTGTGTGCCACTGGGCAGGTCACTTAGTGTTCCTGAGACCTACGTAGGTCCACGTCCATCAGTGATTCCCTAAGAGTGCGGTGATTTTGGAAACCTAGAGGTGATTTTGATGGCACAGGGACTGTTGCTTTAACAGCAGACCACAACGTGAAATCATCTTTCCCTTTTGCATTTGCTTCCAAATCTCTGGTTAAGTCAAGGAGAGAGCCTCTGCTTGGTGCTGCCCTGTCTCTAACACTTCCTTGACCTTCCTTGACTTTCGCTGATCTCCCTCCTTAACCCAGAGGGGCCAGGCCCCAGGTTCAGAGCCATGGACTCGTGATCTCCCGTCCGGCTGGGATTTAGTACCCTGGGCTTAGGGTCCACGGATTCTTTGTTGTGGCTATGGTCTTTCACTGGGTGGCACTGCTGGTTTCCCATTTTTGGTAGTGAAGTACATCTTCCTTTGAACATGAAATTTAGTGAAGTAAACAAGTAGACTTAAAGATAAGTATTCAGTAAATAGCAGCATGGGCGGTACATGGAAGTGGAAGGTTTGTGACAAGTGTTCAAGAATGCCTGGGGTTTGCATCCCTTTTTTTAATAGCTTTTTATTTTATTTTAATTTTTAAGTAGGCTCCATGCCCAACATGGGGCTTGAACTCATGACCCCGAGATCAAGAGTTGCATGCTCCACTGACTGAGCCTGCCAGGTGCCCCAGGAATGCCTGGGGTTTGGAGCTCAGTTCTCAGCTTCCTCATAGCAAAAGGGAATAACAGTCCATCCCCTTGGGCAATTGGGTTGGGGTAACTATCGAGCAGCATGGGGCAGGGAAAAGCTCTGGTCCCTGGTCCGCTACCCACCTGCAAGGTGCAGCTGTCCATGGGATGACCTTCTGCAAAGTCAGTCCCCCATCTCAGGGTTTAGGGCCACACCAGCCTGCTTTTGTCCTCATGCTTACGCCGTCAGCCTGGCCTGGGAGTCAGAGGGCCTGTGTCCCAGCCCTGATTCTGGGGGGTCAGTCCCAAGGAGGAGCAGACAGGTAGTATCCATATGACAATCAACTGATCCTAAGATCATAGTGGGTAGAGGATACAGGCCGAAAATGGGGGTGCGTGCCCTGCTATGAGCATTCAAATTCAAACATCTAAAAGGTATTGTGAGCTGCTGACCAGCCAGACTTGACCAGCAGGTGGCTGGTTTGAGACCCCTCAACTACAGTATTTGTAGGGCCAATCTGGGTAGACACCCAGCAGGAGGTGAAGCCTCACCCTTCTGCACGCCTGTCCTTCATGTCCATACTCAGGACCAGGCTAAGGAAGGGCTCAGGAAATGTTCGCTCCATTGAGCAGGGATAGTGTTGATGCCACAGAATGCATTATCTGAGGATCCTGTTAGGGATTGGGACTGTGTAAGCTAAGACCATTTTCAAAGGGAAAAAGTCTTTGTATTAGATGATCAGTTCCTCTGGAGTCCAGAAGGTGCGAATTATTTCTTTCCATTGCCCTCAAACAGACGTCTGTATCTGTGATAAGCTCTGGATGAAGGAGCTGACATATACTTCAATGTCATAGGTAGAAAAAAAATGTGTCTATTTAAGCCATAGAAAACCCGGGGACAGCCAGGGCTCCTGCTGGGAGGGGGTGTCTGGGCCGAGATAGTGGGGGAGCCCAGATTCATGTCTCCCCACGTGAACCTGCTTGCTCGGGGTCTCCATCCTCTGGGTGGGATAGCAGGAAATACAAATGCACCATTTCCACGTGTTAATTCTCTCTCTACAAGCACCTGTAGACAGACTGCAAGTTAAATGCATTTAGGTTACAGCTACACCATATAAGGCAAGCAACCTACCTCTTACACAGAGTGACCAACCGCCTGTTTGGAGAATTTTGAGGACTATCATACTAATAATATAATGATATAATAATTATTATATAAATTATATAATATAAATATATAAGTTATACAATATATAATATATACAGATTGTATAAATACATATATAAAAATGATTGTTATAAATTTTTTTTGCCTCATTAGCAAAAACCCCCTCCTGTAACCTCAAATGCCTTGTTTTACTCTAAATTTGGATACTCGTGCGCACAGCGGGCTGCCAGATAAAATACGGGGCACCCCCTGACATTTGAATTTCAGATTAACCGAGCATACCTTTAGTGCCAGGCAGTATTTGGGAATACTTACATCAAAAGGATAATACCAAATACTAAAATTCAAATGTAACTGGGCATCCTGTGGGCACACAAATACATTTGTGCGTGTGCCCCCCCCCCCCCCAACACACAAGGACCCAGGTGCGCGAACACAAGTATGTGCTCAGGCGCATGGAGACATGGGACGTCCAGTGCCTGTGGCTTCAGGTGCGCATGTGCGCAGGCGTGCGTACGCGCACACGCATGCGCACGCACACACGCACACGCGCGCGCGCACCACATTTCGTCCTCCCCTGTCGCGGGGCCCAGTTGGGTCCGCAGGGCGTCTTCCAATGCTTTTTTTCCCCATGCCGGGGCCTGGGCTGCTTCCTGAGGCCGGGCTCCTCCCAAATCTCCCCGAGACCTGCAGTTGCCGGGCAGTTGTCGGCCTTCCCGCAGTTCCCAGGGATTTTTACAGCGCGGGCCTGGTTTGGGAGCCGGGGCCTGGGCCGGGCAGGCGGCCTCCCCTCCGGCTCAGCCGGCCTCGGCCTCCCTTTCCCTAACGGCCGCTCCATTACCTTCTGGCCTGCAGGCCGGCTGGCTGGTGGGCTTTCTGGGAGCAGGCCTCTTCCCTCGCGGCTCCCCAGCTGCTCAGATCCTGGTTTACGGTCCCAGGGCAGCGCGGGGGGCGGGCCTGCAGCCTGGATGTTCGGAGATTTTTATTGGCGTCTCCATCAGGATGAGGGCCGGGGGGTCCTTCGGGCCTTCCGGAGCCGCTTTATTGGAGCCGGCCTTCCAGACGCGCCGGGGAGCAGCGATTTCCAGGGGGATCTGGTTTTTCTGCTGGGCTCGCACCCCGTTGCCGCTGTGTTTGGCTTGGCAGCGCCTGGCCTGGCCTGTTTGGATCCTCACCTCGTGCTGGGCTTTTGTGGCCTGTGTGGGGATGAGGTGGCGCGGGGTAGCCATTCCCCCGCAGCCGCAGGGACACGAACAGCGCTTTGTGTCTGCGGGCGGCAGGTGGAAGGCAAGGAGCTCGAGCCCTTCCAGGGCTGAGGGGAAACGCTCTGGAGTTTGAAGACGTTAAAACACAGATAAAAACCACTTCACCTCGCCTACACCTTGGGAACCCGAGCTCACTTGGAGAAGATTGCATGGCTGGGTCTCCGTTCGTTACTGGCAGCCCCTTTGGGGATCCGGAGTAGGAAAAAAGCGGTGGGCGGAATCAATATTCTGCCAGGAGATTTAAATTAAAAAAACTCGAGGGAGAGTTCAGTGCACTCTCAGCTCAAAAGGAGCAACAGGTGGCCGGGTGTCGTGGGCGTCTGAAGCAGGAAGGAAGTGGGTGGGAGAATGTGCGGTCCCGGAGGGTCCCGTGTACCACGTGGCCCTTTCTCCACTTGGTGGCCCCCCAACCAAATGAACAACCAACCCCTTTTACATGAAGGATTCAAGGTTAGTATTATGGACTGGATTGTGTTTCCCCCAAACTCCGATGTTGAAGTCCTATCCCTCCTTAGACTTCGGAATGTGACTGTATTTGGAGACAGGGTCTTCAGACAGGTGATTAAGGGAGAGCAAGGCCATATGGGGTGGCCCTGACTCAATCTGACTGATACCATTCTAAGAAGAGGAGATTGGGACACAGACCCACACACAGAAGAGGCCTTGCAAGGTCACAGGGAGGAGACAGCCATCTACCAGCCAAAGGGAGGGGTTTCAGAAGAAACCAGCCCCCACTGTCCCCTTGATCTTGGGACTCCCAGCCTCCAGACTGTGAGGAAATAGGTTTTTTGTTGTTTAAGCCCGCAGTCTGTGGTGCTCTGTTGGGGCAGCCCCGGCTCGCGAATGCAGTTGGCAATAGGAAGGAAAGTATCAGTAGAACTTGAATTGATTTTTTAAAGTAGGCTCCTCGGAGAGCCTGTAGCCCAACGCCGGGCTTGAACTCACAACCCTGAGATCAAGACCTGAGCTGAGATCAAGAGTCAGATGCTTAACCGACTGAGCCACCCAGGCGCCCCTAATTTTATTTTTTGTACTTGGTGGATTTGAGGGGGCAGCCTCGTTACTGAGGGTGACGTGGAGACACTGGCCATCTGTGCTCAAGGGTTTTCATTTTACCTGTAAACAGTCCACAAGCATTTCACCCTCGTTGCCCTTTGCTCTTGCCATTCACTCGCTCGTGGCTTAGGCTCCCCGAGAAGTGGAGCCTGAGACCTGGGTGTAAGTGGCTTTCCTGGGAGGTGGTTCTGGGGCGAGGAAGGACATAAAGCCAAGGACAGGTGACCTACCTGGTGAGTTACTGTTGTGAGCAATGGGCGCTCAGTCCCGCACAGGACCCGCTGGGACACTGTAGCACTGCTCAGAACTGTCCCTCCAACAGCAGGAAGCTGGGGTGTCTTTTCAGCCACCGGTCCCTCATTCATTGAGGGTTACCCCAGGCATTGACTCCAGTTGCTGGAGAAAGTGGCCAGGCCAGAGACCCAGAAGATGGCCTTTGGGGGTGGGGGCGGGCAGGAATGTCTTCCCAGGGTGGCCTGAGAGATGGTGGCAGGGGAGGCTGTCTGCTGTCTCCCTTGAGGCTGTGAAGTTGTCCTGGGACCAGCCCCCTCTCAGGGGGAAAGCTCCTCCTGAATTTGTTGAGTAATTATTGTGCGGTGGACACCAAGCGCCTGCTTTGAGCCTACTCATACTAAAATGAGTAACTTGGGGTCTCTGCCCCTGAGCTGTTCACAGTCTCGTGGCAAGGGCTGGCTCTGCCTCATTTCCTTTGCAAATGCTGGCCATCCCAGGCAAAACCACGGGGCCTTCTGAAAGACGAGATCTGGCCTTTCACTAGTCACAGGTGTGGGGAGGAGCTGCTGGGTGAATTCGCTGGCTTTGCTTCCTTCAGGCAGTTCTGTGAGGCGGTTTGGATGCCTCTCTGAGGGTCCCATGCAGTGGGGCACCCATGGGTGTGATGGATGTGTGGCATGATCCTCAGTGTATCTGCTTTGCCAGCCTTGGCAAGGGAGGGGAAGTATCAGGGACCCAAATAGTGATCACACAGCTAAACTGGATTCTTTAATCTGGTCATTTCAGTGATAAAGCTCATTTTTTCTTTTTTTTAAAGAGTTCCATCTGTCTGGTTCCTAGATCTGTTTTTCAATTATTTCTGAACACAAAGAAGCAGAAAAAAGGTGTGATTAATTAGCATTCCCCTGAGCCCCAATACTTATATGGATGAATATGTGACTATTTTTTTACTTTATTATTTTTAATGAACTTTATTGATACATCCTTTACATACAATAGTGTATAGTTTGACAAATTGTGACAAATTATGTACTCAAGTGATCACCACCCCAGTCAAGACAGAGACTATTTGCATCATCCAAGAAAGTTCCTGTATGCCCTGTTTCAGCCAGATATCCACACCTACCCTAGCCAGGCAACTTCCAGTCGATTTCAGTGACTATGGAATAGTTTAGCTATGTTGCAGCTTCATGTGCATGGAAGCATCTAGAATGTTCTGTTCCAAGACTGGCTTCTTTTACAAATGTTCTTTCCTTTTTTACCGAGTCATAGTCCATTGTATAAGTCTTTACGCAGTCTTACGTTTTCATTCTCTTGGGGTAGGATTACTGACTGAGACTTATGGTAGGTTTATGTTTAACTGTGTAAGAAATTGCCAAACTGTCTTCCAAAAGCATCCCTCCAGTGTATTCCCAGTGATCTATTAGAAGTCCAGGTACTCCCTATCATTTCCAGCACTTGGTATTTTCAGAGTTTTTTATTTTAGCTGCCCTAGTGGACGTATAGTGGTATCTCATCTGTACTGTACATTCATTTCTTCTTTTGTGACGTATCTGTTCAAGACTTTTGCCTATTTTAAAAATAGAGTTGTTTGTTTCCTTATTGTTGAATTGTAGATGTTCTTTATGTGTACTGAATACCAGTCCTTTATCGGGTACATGCATTGCAAATATTTTCTCCCAGTCTATGTTTTGCCTTTTCAGTTTCTTAATGGTGTCTTTATCATTGTTGCTTTTACAATTGAGAAAAAAGCTCTAGTCTCTTCTAGCATTTTTTTTTGCTTTTAAAAAATTATTAATGACTTTATCATAGTATACTTTCCATACCATAAAATATACTTCTTTTTGGTGCACATTAATGGTGTGTGGGTTTTTTTCCTTTCAGTATTCAAAAATGTTGCGAACTATTTCGAGATCCAATCCAGTGTTCTTTCCCATATTTTTTTTTCCTGGGGGAGTGGGAGACGGCTAGTGTTTTTAATGTGCGATTTTAATAGAAATATCTGTTCAAAATCGTAAAGAAATACATGCTTCTTATTTTAAAAAACCAAACACTGGGTGCCTGGGTGGCTCAGTTGGTTAAGCGACTGCCTTCAGCTCAGGTCATGATCCCGGAGTCCCGGGATCGAGTCCCGCGTCGGGCTCCCTGCTCGGTGGGGAGTCTGCTTCTCCCTCTAACCCTACCCTCTCTTGCGCGCTCTCTCTCACTCTCTCTCTCTCTCAAATAAATAAATAAAATCTTTAAAAAAAACCCAAAAAACCCAAACAAAACACTGTAGTCAAGAAAAAGTTAGCGATACACCAAAAGTCAACTTCAGCTTTTTGGTAGTGAGCCAAAATCTGATATTTGGCCTTAGCTTTGGGTTGACTTTTGGAAGGTCAAATAGTTGATGCCAACTTCAATGTCATTTCTGGTATCCCTGAACTTGTGTGTGATCAACAATCATGCGATTGTCTCATATCTAATCATCATAACAAGAGCAGTGATATGAACAAGGCATGGCGTTCAGATTTATTAACTGCCAAACATCCATTTTGAAGTATTAGCAAGCCTCCTAGATGCAGCTTGGAGTGAGAATCTCTTTTGTGCTTTATATGTGGAAATGTTGCGAATCAGTTGAAGCAAAAACCTGCATTTGTTATTGCATAAATGTGCTGCAACAACCATGTGTTAGAGTTGTTCACTTTAGGCATGAAAATGATAATGAGCCTTCAAATAGTTAACTATTTTTCTTTAAGATTATTTATTTATTTATTTATTTATTTATTTATTTATTTATTTATTTATTTATCTATTTGACAGAGAGAGACACAGTGAGAAAGGGAGCACAACCAGGGGGAGTGGGAGAGGGAGAAGGAGGCTTCCCACTGAGCAGGGAGCCCCATGCAGGGCTCGATCCCAGGACCCTGGGATCATGACCCGAGCCGGAGGCAGACGCCTAATGACAGCCTCTCAGGCGCCCCCCAAATAGTTAACTATTTTTCGAATAGTTAAAATAGGAGAATAGCTAGCAGTATAGTGGTAGGAGAGAGGGTGTTAGCTAGACAACTTTAGGAAAAACATTATATCCTTATGTCCTTTTTGGGAACCAATATTATAAAACCCAACCTTGATTGAAAGTGAACATCTCAGTGAGATGGGACCCTGCAGAAGAGGGGCCACAAAACATCCCTTAACTGATGGTCCCAAACTACTCTTCCTGCACTCTGTCAGCCCTTAAAATTTCACTATAATTTTAATACAAAATTGTAATTAATAAAGGTTTTCTATAAAATGATGCAAAGCTTTGGTCTCTTCTTTGAAAATTCTTTTAAAAATATTTTTTTAGGGGCACCTGGGTGGCTCAGTCATTAAGCGTCTGCCTTCGGCTCAGGTCATGATCCCAGGGTCCTGGGATCAAGCCCCGCATCAGGCTCCCCGCTATATGGGGAGCCTGTTTCTCCCTCTCCCACTCCCCCTGCTTGGGTTCCCTCTCTCACTGTCTCTCTCTCTCTGTCAAATAAAACCTTTAAAAAATATATTTTTTTAGAGCGGTTTTAGGTTCACAGCAAAATTGAGCAGGTGGTATAGAAATTTCCCATATACCTCCTGAACCAATGGTATCTTTTGAAAAGCAAAAGGTTTTAACGTAGAGAAGTCCAATTGGTTAATTTTTTCTTTGATGGTTAGTACTTTTTGTATCCTGTCTGAGAAATCTTTCTTACCCCCAAGGTCACAGAGATTTTCTTCTATATTTTTTTGAGAGTTTTACGGTGTTAGCTCCTACATCTAGGTCTATGATTTATTTGAGCTAATATTTTCTTGCTCTTCTCAGTGAACAGGGCTAGGATATCTGTAATACGCAGACAATGCCTCACGAGTTCATACTGATATTTCTAAGCCAAATCAAAATAACAGAGTGTTTTGTTTTGTTTGCTTGAGTTAACTTCTTCTATCACATCTTTTCTTCCTTCCACACTGAGCATCTCACTTATCAAGGACACACAGATGTTAGCATTCAAATATCCCATAATTAATCATTTACATGATCTCATATGCATATCGGCCATGATAATATTCACACAACCACCACCAATTCTGATTACTGACCATAGTTAAAAATGTCTTTCCATATGCTTCCCTCTCCTCTCCCCACTGTTCTGTTGTTGTCTTGTAGCTCCATCATCAGAACATGGGGCCAGCACATCTATACGTACGTGTATGTTCGATGTTCACCACGTCCAACTGTGGATGCCTCTCTACTCTTTTGATAGTAGCTCATTCTCTAGTAGATTTCTTCAGAAGTAATGACAGGGACAATATTTTCTGATTCCTGCACATGGATGACAGTTTGTGTCATCTTTATACCCTCTGTGTTTGAAAATCGGCTTTCCCGCATGTAAAATCTTTGGCTCACATTTTCTCCTCTTGTATATCTTGACTAAGTTATTACATTTTCTGGTATAAATTGTTGATGTTAAAAGCTTTTTACAGCAATTCAGTTTTCTTTACCCATGTAAGTCACATGCTCTTTTTCCCGAAGCTCCCAAAGAACTTTTTCTTTTTCCTTAAAGTCTGTGGTTTTAGGAGACTTGTTCGGTTGATGTTCTTAGGTACACAGTGTGCTCTTTTGATATGAAGCTCGATATTTTTCTTTCAGGGAAGTGGTCTTGAATTATGGTTTTTAGTGTTTTTTCTATTTCCTTGCTTTGGTTTTCTTTTTAAGGGTGTCCCATTATTCATATGTTGGATCTTCTTTTTTTATTTTTAGCATTTGTCACTGCCTTTCAAATCTTCTTTGTCTCTTTATTTATTTTTATTTTTTAAAATGTATCTGCTTTTTATCTTTTATTTCTCTCCAGGCATTTTCTGTGCTGCTGTTTGCAATTGTTTCTTCTAGTTCTGTCCTCATTTCTAAAATGATTTTTTCTTCTATTTCCAATTCTTGAGTTCTGTCTCATCATATTTTTGGTTTTGGGGATACTCTTTATATGTTTTTGTGTGCCTTGTATCATATTATTAGTGCCTTTTGGCTTTTAAAAAAATAGTACATTTCCATTTGATCTATTTTTATGAACGTGTCTTTCTGGTATGCCTTGTTGTCAGTGGGTTTATAATTCTGCTCCTTAGTCTCTTCTTTCTTATTTTTTAAAAGTTATTTCTTTTTTTAAGATTTTATTTATTTATTTGGCAGAGAGACAGAGAGAGATGCACAAGCAGGGGGAGCGGCAGAGGGAGGGAAAGGGAGAAGCAGATTCCCCACCAAGCAGGGAGCCCGATGTGGGGCTCGATCCTAGGACCCTGGGATCATGACCTGAGCCAAAGGCAGATGCTTAACTGACTGAGCCACCCAGGTGCCCCTCTCTTTTTTCTTATAATAACTCAGTATAGGATAGTCCCTGAAAATTTTTGAATGTCCAGGTAGTTTTCTTGAATTTTTTCTAGGAGTTTTGGTTCAGATAACTCTAACTTCACAGAGCTCCTTCTTCTGCTGTTTTCATGCAATACTTAAAAATAAAGTGTTCAACTGTCTGAGTGTCCTGTTCCTCCTTTGTTCCAGTATTACTCAGATTTAATTCCCCTTCTAGTAGTCCTGTGCTCTTTCTAATACACAGCTGGAAATGTATAGACCCCTGACTTTGAAACTCTTCCTAGGAGATTCATAGACATTTCTGCAGGTGAGATGCCTGCAGATGTAACCGACAAGGAATACATTGAAGGCACCCATGTCGCTGCGTGACATTCCTTACGTGAGAAATGAGAAGGCAACTAGCCCTCCAACTAGGGAGGCAGCTTCCGCCTGGCTATGGGACTAGCGGAACTTGGCTTGGGCTCTCATAGGAGATGGGGGCGGGGGCGGTCTAAGCACCGTCTTTTAGGCAAATGTCCATTCTGAAGCCCACACGTACTGGACTTGAGCTGTTCCGGGCTTTCTGTTGACATAGGGATGCAAAGTGCATTGTTACTCTGAAATGTTTGCCAAACTGATTAGGATGGTTGTGATCATGGCTTCATTCATACTGGGTGAGCATCTGTTATGGACAGGCATTATGCCAGGGCTGGGCTCTAGCAACAGACAAGACAAACAGTGTGTGTGTGTGCTCAGGGGAATTCCAGTTCTCTTCTCCTGCTAATAACATCAATAAAAATATCTCCAAGCCTCTGAAGTCACAGTATCTGTCACTGAGAACAATGACTCAGGGAGTTTAACCTTGTTGAGAGTAAAATCTGAACAGGAAGCTATTTGGGTCTGTCTCTTTTAAAATGCACATACCAAACAAACAAACAAAATGAAGTAAAATATGGCATTTGCGTCTCAGTTTCTGGTTTTAATTTTCCCCTCTGGTGCCCAAATCAGATTTGAGTTTCTAAGGAAGTGTATCCATGGTGGGAGTCGAGTTGGGATTTTATATTGCACGGAACCTTCCAGCTTGCAGCCCTCATCTGGAGTGGGCATTATCTTCTGTTTATGCACAGATGTTTCTGTGACCTCCGGACTGGCCCACCATTGAGGCCTGACTCTGTCATGAAATGTGATAATCGAGGCCAAAGCGTCACTTTTATTGTTCAAGAGAATCTGAAAATTCCACAAGCAAAACATTTATTATCTGAGAACTTGTTGGCAGAATTTACAGCCTTTGGGGAAGACAGGAGGGTCATCAAAGTTCAATACCTTGGTTTCCCTAAAATAGGATGAGTTTATAAAATTGTGTTCTCTGGGAGGTTTGTCTCCCCGAGTTGGTTTCAATTCACCAAGCGCTGCTCAGCTCCATCTTTGTGTGCCAGGCACCAGGCTGTGCCAAGGCAGTCCCAGCTTTTATTTATTTTTTTTAAAGGATTTTTTATTTATTCATTTGAGAGAGAGAGAGAGCACAGGCAGGGGAGGCGGGTGGGGGGGAGGGGCAGAGGCAGAGGGAGAAGCAGACTCCCCGCTGAGCAGGGAACCTGACACAAGGCTGGATCCTAGGACCCCGGGATCATGACCTGAGCTGAAAGCAGACGCTTAACCGACTGAGCCACCCAGGCACCCCCGGTCCCAGCTTTTAAAAGCAGACTGAACGGGGGAGGAAACTAACATTTACTGGTCACTTTCCCTGGACCTGGTGGAGCTCCCGCCAGTCCTCATGGCAACCCCAGGGAGGTACAGGTGAGCGAATGGGGGCTCCCAAGCATTGTCCGAGGTCAATCGTGGTGAAGACAGGGCTTGGGCTTGGGCATTTGAGTCCGTGGCCCCCACCTAGAAAAAGTGTAGGTATTGGGACCACCAGCCTCATCTCTAGTCTCAGCTGTCCATGAAAGTGCTGGGGACAAGTGAAAATCTTGCTTGTCTCTGGCTTGAAGGAATCTAAACAATCCAATAGTTCTCATATGATTAAAATAAATATGATTAAAATGAATATGATTAAAATAAATCGAAGGTTGGGGCGCCACAGGAAAAGAAGCATTATCTGGCGCTAAGCATGGATGGTTCTGTAGCAAAAGGCAGAGAGAGAGACCTGCTGTTTTAAATCGTCCAGGAGTAGGCCTCCATTTGCACCCTGACAACCCTCTTCTCCCTCCACCTGCCTCTATCCTTAGCTCTGGGCTTGTGGGGGCAGAGCTCCTTTCCCCACCCTGTACCTCTTACATTTTCTTGGCTTCTCCTGAGTCTGCCGCCTCCCTCCAGGCGATCCCGGCTCTGCCCTGGGCCCGTGTGCATGCTGGGAGGGAGGCTGCTATAGTCCTGGCCTCTGGCCCAGGAAAGAGTGTTTGCGGGCGCCCCAGTCTCCCCTTCAGCTGCGAGTCTGCCTCTTATGCATTCAGAGTCGAAGCTCGCCCTCAGTCCTCTCTGGCCTGGACTCCTAACAGCTCCCTACTGCCTCTCCTCTTGGCCCTGCAACCTCCCCCAACAACAGAGGGAGGCACCTTGTCAGAGAATAAAGCCCATCATGTGTACCTGCTCAAACCCCTCTCGTGGCTCAGGCCCAGAGTGTGGGACACCTCAACCCTTCCGGCAGCCCACAGGGCCCCGCGCCACCTCCCGCCAGCCTCCCTAATAACAAAGCCTGGGGCCCGGCATGTGCCAGGCACTGGACAAGGCGCTGGGCACTCAGTGGACAGACCGACGTCCCCGTCCTCCCAGGGCTTACAATCTGGCGGGAAGATAGAGGCGAACCTGCAGGTCAAAGACGCCATGAGCCTAAAGAGAAACCCCACAGACCGAGTAAAGCCTGGGGCTCTGCCGTGGGATGAGGGTAGGGGAGTGCTATGTGAGAAGGGCGGTCAGGAAGGCGTCTGGGACAAGGGGACAGTCGGGCAGAGACTCGGGTGAGGGGAGGGTGTGCGCCTGGCGGAGCTGGGGACCCAGGTCCACTGAGGGACCATCCTGGGGTCTTGGCATAGCTGCGTGGCCCTCCCCAGACTCCTCCCCCAGGGTTCAGGACACTCACACCTTTGTGTTATTCAGGTCTCGACTGGACCCAGAGCCAGAGGGGCCTTCCCTGTTCACCTCTCCTGCCCTGCTGTGCAGATAAAACCATTGAGACTCCAAACAGTGAAGAAACCAGCCCAAGGTCAGCCGGCTGCAAGGTTGGGCCACAATGTGGAACCAACGCTGTCTTCTTCACCCCTCCCCGGGCTGCTGAGGGCTGTTGCAGTGTGGTCGATGCCCCTGAACCCCTGTGGTCTCCATGTCACCTGGGCCCCATCCTCTTAGTGATCGTCTGGAGAAACAGAACCAAGAGGACATAGATACATAGCGAGAATGAGATTTGTTACAAAGAATGTGCTCACGCAGTTATGACGGGGTTGACCAGTCCCAAGATCTGCAGCGGGTGAGCAGGAGACCCAGGAGAGCTGGTGCTGTCGTTCCTGTCCGAGTCCAAAGGCTGGGGACCCAGGAGGGCCTGGTGTCAGTTCCAGCCCGAGAGCAGAAGACCGACGTCCCAGCTCAAGCAGGCAGGCAGGTGGAATCCCTTCTTAGTCGTTTTGCTCTATTTAGCTCAACTAATTAGAGGAGGCCCACCACATTATGGAGGCCGATCTGTTTGACTCGTTCTACTGATTCAAATGTTAACATCCAGAAACACCCTCACGGACACACCCAGAATATTCGGGCACCCCGTGGCTCAGTCACGTTGACACGGACCGAAGCTCCTTGTCTCTGCACACCTACAGCCCATGTCCACTAGTGGTCCTTGTTTCTCTCTCACATCTGTCTTAGCAGAAAAGGCATGACTCCTCTAATCTGGGGCCAATCCCTCCCGCTGTGCTCTGGGTCTGTCTCTGGAAAGCAAATCAACCAGCATTTTCTACTCCACGTTACTCAAGACGGCAGTGTGGGCAAAAGCCCAGCATGGGAGGGGAAGGCGATAGTTCTGGGAAGGATGTCCAGAGTGGGGGTTTGAGGCTTCAGATGGATAGCCAGACAGGCATTCCTGAAAAGCCCCCCAACCAAACAGCCCTCCAGGCAAGGCCCTCTGTGGGGCACGCAATCACTCTTCCTTGGGACCTCTCCGGAGCCCTGGCCTGCTCTCGAGGGAGGTTTCCCTGTTTGATCTTCATGTGCACCAACCCTCCTGTGTTGAGCAGGACTTTCTCACTGTGGATGTCAGAATCCCAAATCAAACTGGTTAGAGTAAAAATGAGGATTTATTGACCGATGTAACCGGGAAGTTCATGAATAAGGCTGGCCCAAGGACTAAAATAGTATCACTGGGCCTCAGTTTCCCTTTGTCTGTCACACTCACACACACACTTACACTCATACACACACACACACACACACCCCAACGTGCTCTTCTGCTGTCCTCTGTGTGTAGAGCTAGTTTTTTCTGCTGTAGGTGATTTTCTCCATGCAGTAAGGGGACAGAATGTCACAGCCGCAGAGAGTCCAGGCGTCTGTCATCCCAGCTCAGCCACCTTGAAGGTAGACCTTCTCTCTTCCACCCTCCATTTTGAGAGTCCCAGAAGGGGATTGCTCCTGTTCAGTCACCCGCCTTGCCTGGATGTTTACCTTACTATGGCCACGAGATGGGGAGGCCATATTGGCCAGGCCTGGGTCACGGGACCACCCCCTTGGCCACGGTACCGGATTGGCAGGTGCATGAGTCACAGGGATGGAGGGCAGAGCAGTTCAAAGAAGGAAGGACCTATTTTAAGAAGCAATGGGAAGGCATGCAGGGCAAATAAAAACAGCAGATGACCTCCTCGCCGCCTGGTCTGGGGGTATGGGACGGTGGGACTCCGGGCCTTCTCCAACATACTTGTTCAGCTGCGCCAGTTTTAAATTCTATCGGTACTTGCTTCGGCGGGTTCTTTTTCTAACTTACTGTCTGGTGAGTGTTCTAGAACCTTGCCCACCTCCATGAAAGGTGCCGGAGTATAAACATGCCCGGACACACGAGCAGACGTTGCCGACTGGATTTCTCACGCATGTGGCCCCCCCTTGGGCTGGCCTGGGAATAGGCATATCTCCCCACTTCCGTTTGCCTTTTTTCTGAAGGTGGCTGAGCGTCAGATTCTGTAAATATGAATCCAGCCCTTACCAGGTGCCCAGCACTTTCCCACCTCTTACCCGCCCTGAGCCCCAGGTTAGGGTGGAGGAACCAAGGCTGAGAGAGGGGAGTGCCGGATGTCTGAGTTTCCCAGGGCTGCTACCACCCACACCACAAACCAGATTGCTTAAAGAAATGGAAATACATTCCTGTAGACTTCAGAAGGCCAGCAATCCAAAACCAAGGATTCGGCAGGTCTAGTTTCTCCGGAGGGCTGTGAGGGAGAATCCAATCAGAGCTTCTCTCCAAGCTTCCGGCTGTTGCTGGGAGACATCATTGGCATTCCTTACCTTGTAAGATTTTATTTATTTATGTGAGAAAGAGGGTGAGCAAGTGAGAAAGAGAAAGAGAGAGAGAACAAGTGCGGGGAGGGGCAGAGGGAGCGGGAGAAGCAGACTCCCCGCCGAGCAGGGAGCCCGATGCAGAGCTTGATCCCAGGACCCCGGGATCATGACCTGAGCCGAAGGCAGACGCATAGCCCACTGAGCCGGGCAGGCGCCCCCTTACCTTGTGGATGCTTGGTCGAGCCTCTGCCTCTGTGGTCACGTGGCTGTCTGGCTGGGTGTCTTCACAACAGCTTGTAAGGACTGTAGGCGTATTGGATTGGGGCCCAACCTACTCCAGTGTGACCTCACCTTAACTAATGACATCTGCTGCGACCCTCTCTCCAAATAAGGTCACCTTCTAAGACACCTAATCCCCAGATTAGGACTTCAATATATCTTTGGGGGGGGGGGCACAATTCAAAACCTAACACCTATTGGGCAGTGGAGCCAGTCTCAAATCCAGAGCTCACGCTCTCCTGCCTGAAGGTGCTCGTCATGACGACGGGCATTTTCAGGAGGCTATTTTGCGCAGGCCTTACATTTTGCTATTTCAAAATCCCAACAGCCCTAGAAGGTAAGCCCCTTGGGTCCATTTTACAGGTGAGGACTTTAAGGTGGGGTGAGGTGAAATGCTCAAAGGCACACAACTCCTTAGGAACAGAGTTGGGTTCTGAGCTGGTTGGCCTGACTTCATGTCTACCTCGCTCAGGGCTCCAGGTGCTAAGTGAAGGGGCACCATATAAGCGTTGACAAAGTGCCACGAGAAGCTCAGGCAGACAGAGACCACTGCTGCCTGCAGATGGTTGGGGTAGGGCTGGCGGATGGGAAAAAAATCTGGAAATCCTTCCTGGAGGAAGTGACATTTTAGCTGGGCCAGAAGGATCGGTCAGATTTAGTTGTGCAGAGGTGACAGGGAAGGATGGTTTGGACAAGGCGTGGAGCAGAAGCAAGACCTAAAGGCAGGAAAGTATTTGGGGGAGCAAAGGGATAGTTCAGTCTGCCTAGTCCAGAGCCCACATTTTCCCGTGGGTACCAAAGGAGAGAGGATCTTGTTAATTGGGGAGGCAAAAGGGGCATTCATATTTACCTCATTCATTTTTCCAAAGCTGCCTTCCCCCCAAGAGCAGGGGACATCCCAAGGAGGCAGTGGAAGCTGGGGCGGGGGGGCATTGCCCTTCTCCTTCACACACACCCACAGCCCCCCCCCATCCAAGCCCAGAAACCAGAGAGCTGCAAAGAAGCCTGTTCATTCTGGTTTCCAGAAGGCCCAGCTGAGATCTGTTCTAATCCACCCGCGTGGAAAGGTTTCCAGTGTGTGTATCCGGTTGCCATGGGTTTGCTTTCTGCGTCAGGCACTCTGTCAGACATGACAATTGAATAATATTTTTATTTTTAGGCACGGGTCACCAAGTCTTTTCATTCCACTGCCAGGCTCGCCTCCACACTGGAGCCCAGGGAATGGGGCTTCCGGGCTCCTGGGACTTGAATGGCTGCAGCAGAAAGCAGGGTGGGCGGTTGTTGGACCTGAGCTGGACACTGTCCTGGGGGGCAAGAAGACCCTGTCTTGGTGGGGGTCCGTTTTTGTGTCTTGGCAGAACGACGGTAGTTGGTCTTGGCCAAGACCTGGGTGTCGTCAGGCCCAAGGGGTAAAGTTGGCACGGTGGACGGTCAGGTGGGCAGGGCGGACCCGCCGTGGGTGGTGGGATGAGGACCACACGGTTGGTGGCCTGTGATAATGGTGCAGGGAGCAGGTGGCCCCTCAGGCACGTAGTCAGGATCGACAGAGAACCACGGATGCCCAAAGGTGGGATGTAGGCTTATGTGGAGGCAGGAATGAGTTCTCAAGGGCCTAATCAAAGTGGGGGGCATTCAGAAGCAAGACCGTCATGTGAGGGGCCGGATACAAGTCAGGCAGGCCCTGCGGACAGAGCAGAGTTCCCTGCTCTTGGCACTCTTGGCATTCGGGGCTGACTGCTCTTTGTGGGCTCCGTCCTGAGCGTTGTGGGGTGCTCAGTGGCATCCCCGGCCTCCACCCACTCGATGCTGGTCCACATCTCCTTCCCAGCTGTGACACCTGAAAATGTCTGCAGACATCACCAGATGTCTCTGGGGCAGTGGGGCCGAGTTATCTCTGGTTGAGGCTTAGTGGGGGCTGGAGGCCGAAGGGCTTGGGAGTGGGGGCAGAGGCAAAGACCTAGTTACTAGGACAATTGGCCCTCCTCAGCGGGCCCCACTCCAGCGAGGGCCTTTGGGGGCAAACAACCCCCGTCAATCCTGGCTAACATTCCCAAGAGGCACTGCGGAAGAAGGATATGACAGAGGTGGGGGCACCCCTCGAAAATACCAAAAGACTGGAAGATCTGGCTTAGAAATGGGTGGAGACCCAGGTGGCCTCAGTTTCCTCATCTGCATCTGTGTAATGGGAGCAATAATTGTCCTCGCCTCACAGGAGTGATGCGGAGGTTACACGTGGGGCTAGCTCACACCCGACATGGTGAGTGCCACGTGAGAACCAGCCCGTGTGACCACCACTCATGTCACTCAAGTCACTTCCCTGTTCGTGACCCGGCCATTGGCTTCCCCACCCCCCACCTCCAGGTCTTGTCCGCCTCTGCCCTGCCCCCACACTCCCGCTGTCCCCAGGCACCTGCTGGCCTTTCAGATGCTGGGCCATTTCAGCTGAAGGGACGTCCCCGGGATTTGTTCCGAGGTTCTGTCCATGTCATCTTTAAAGGGTTCAGATGGAGATGGAGTCTGGCGTCTTGAAGCGGAGGGCCCCCTTGGAACAGATCTCAGAGGAGGAGATGACGCGCTACCTGCTGGGGAGCTTTCCTGAGACGTGGTCCGTGGCCACTGACCATTTCATGGGCAGGAGGACCCCCCAGAGAAGGGGGACGGCTGGGGCCCCGGCTGGAAAAGGCTTGGCGGGCGGCGGGGTGCGGCCTTCATGCCCCACCAGAGGCGGGGTGACCGGGACAGCTGCCTCGCTCCTGCTTTGAATGTAAAAGAGGGAAAAATCTAGGTGAAGGGGTGTGAGTCACGCAGAGACAGCTCCACGTGTCCCCTGAAACTCGCTGTTTGGGGAGCCATGGGGAGCCCCCCACGGTGACACTGTCACCACGCACCCCAGCCCATGGGACCATCCTTGGAGGGCACCTCACAGCAAAGAGGTGAGACTCTTCACATCGGAGCCATTCGTGGTGTCCGAGGCCGTGGACGGGGAGCGGCCACGCACATCACCGGGGAGCACCGCGTGCGGCCCCTTCAGCCGGGGAGGCGTGGGACGTTAAGCCTGTGTTTACTTTAAGCCTGCTTCCTATTGAATCTGGACTCGAAGTTGTTATGCAAAGAGGAGTCTCAGTAGGTAATTCAGTATTTATGCCCTTATTTAACAACAATTTCCATTTTAGTAAAGAACACTGACTTCATGTTTCCCCGGACACTTCTCACCTCTGCCTGGAGCAGGCCCAGCTTCGGGTGGGCCCAGAACATCACGGACCAGCGGCGGCTGGGGGGGGGGGATGGCAGTGGTGGCCCCCAGAATGTCAGGCAGGAGGTGAAGCTTCGTGGACCCAGCCCTGACCACAGTGGGCAGCATCTGGGGACTGACTGAGAGCTTGTCTTTGACCATCACGACACTTGGGGTCACGCTGTGGCTCCCCCTCGCAACAACGAAGCAAACTTATTTCCCTGAGCCTCACTTTCCTCGTCTGTAAAATGGGCATGAGGATCTCTGCCTCGCCGGGAGAGAGCAAAGCTGAAATGAGAGAATGAGGGTTAGTGGTTCCCAGATGTGATGGTGCCCAAGAGTCAAGGGAAGAGATGGTTACAATGCAGGTTCTCGGGCCCCTCCCGTTTTCCTGATGAAGTGAAATTATGCTGGGACGCTGGGACATCCTGACAAGCTTCTAGGTGATTCTCACCCGAGTGTGTTCGTAAGAAACGCTGGTGTCTCCAAAGGACTTAGTACCGAGCCCAGCACATCACAAGCCTCCAGTCCATGGATTGCTATATTTATTCTATGCCAGTTACCTGTCTCAGCAATAACGCTACATGACAGACTGTCCCCAAATCCAGCCGCTTGAAGGAATCATCGTGTGTTTAGCCCATGAAGATGCATGTCAGCTATTTGAGCTCAGTGGGGCGGCTCTTTGGTTCGACTCGGTCACAGGTCCATCACCAGCTGGCGGTCCACGGGGGCCGTGGCAGGTCCTGGGTCGCATGACTCCCCTCCTCCAGCCGGCTAGCCTTGGCATGTGCTCTCAGAGAGGCAGAGGTACAAATACTCCCAGGCAGGCCTCTGCTTCACCGTCACCTTTGCTGCCAAGTCAATGGTCAAAATCAGTCACCTGGCTGAGCCCAGAACCGAGGCATGGGGGACAACCCACCCAGACAGGCAGGGTCCTGATTAGTGACCTGCCCAAAGCGGGGGTGGACAGAGAGAGGAGTGAAGATTCGGGGCAATTAATGTAATCAACCCATCTCTCACAGGTATCCTTTTAGAAAGTAGCAGGCTGTACCTTCTTTGTCTACCAAATTTGTTTCAATGGGCATGCGTTACATTTTAAATCAAAAAACCTTAGTTATTGCCCTGTCCCCACAGCGCATCGGAACAGTGGTGGTGATAGAAGCAAGAGCAATGACAAGTTCTGAGCACCTCCTATGTGCCAGGCACTGGGCTAAGCGCTCTTAAATATGGGCTCTTTTAACGCCCACAGTGACCCTTAGGGGATGGTGTGTTAGTTTCCTGTCGCTTCTGTAACAAACTGCCATATACTCAGCGGCTCGAAATAACACAGATTTATTATCTTAATAAGATTAATAAGAAGTCCGGGGCGCCTGGGTGGCTCAGTCGGTTAAGTTTCTGCTTTTGGCTCAGGTCATGATCTCAGGGTCCTGGGATCAAGCCCCACGTCCGGCTCCCTGCTCAGCAGGGAGTCTGCTTCTCCCTCTCCCTCTGTCCCTCACCCCTTCTTGTGCTCTCTCTGTCTCAAGTAAATAAACAAAATCCTTAAAAAAAAAAAAAAAAGATTAATGAGAAGTCCAAAATGGGGCTAAAATCGAGGTGTCAGCAGGGTTGTGTTCTTTCTGGAGGCTCTAGGAAAGGATTCATTCCTTGCTTTTTCCAGCTTCTAGAGGGCATGTTCACCCCTTGGCTTGTCGCTGCCTTCCAGCAATAGGGATAAAAGAATGGATGGACAGATGGATGGACAGATGGATGAATGGATGACAGAGGGATGGATGGATGGATGGACTCATGGATGGATGGATGGATGGGCAGATGGACAGATGACGGACAGAGGATGGATGGATGGATGGATGGATGGGTGGATGGGTACACACCAGAAAGTCTTGTCTCCCAGGCTCTCATCTCCATGGCTGAGACAACTGAAAAGCATTTTTCTCACCCACGTCTCCAGAGCTGTCGTTTCTTCTCTCTCCATCAGCATCAGGACACTTCCCAGTTGGCTTCGTGGGTGAGAGCCATTCTCTTCCCAAACCTTCCGCAGAACCAGTCTCCTCCAGTTGTGAGAAAATAAGTATGTTGCTAAATCACCAGCAATGTCGGTCAGGGAACCTTAAACAAAGAGATTAGTTCTGCTTTTATTTGTTGGTACAATGGAGAGCATGAAATATTTAACAGCATCATAATGCAGAACAGATGGGAAAGATACTGCCTTCCAGGACCTCTCCTCTCCCACCTTCCACCAACAGCCAAAACCAGGCGGCCCTTGAGGACAATTTATGAGCTGGAAGGCAGCCAAGGGGTGTCAGGTACCGGCCCAGCCCCAATAACGCCTACTGGGTTATTCATTGAAGAGGATCCAGTTACAATCTTTTGCACACTGGGAATGCCACAGTGGACCTAGATGCTACATCGGGTTCAAGTCCTCCTTAGCTTTATGCAGTTATCAGTGTTCAGGGAGTCTTTTTCTCTGATTGTCATGGAATTTCTACCCACAAAACCAGAAAGCTTGAAAAATCACCAAGGAGTAAACTTTGATTTGGTTGTGAGCTGTGCAATCTTGGGCAAGTCTGTGACCTCTCTGAGCCTGTATCTTCAGCTGCATGAAGAACGAGAAGAGCCACTGTGAAGCTTGAGTGAGACAATGTGTGTTAAAGCCTGCTGATAGGCACATAGTAGGTGCTCAAACCGGTCTCGGCCCAGTGGGTGAGTGACCAGGCTTTGAACTATGCGTCCCACGGAGAAACATATCACATGTGCACGGTCTCTGGATCTGCATCCCACACACAATTTTAGAATTGTGAACTGAAAGAAATCTTAGGGATTAGACTAAATGGTGCAAAGCAAAGGCCCATGGGCCACATCTAGCCTAAAGACACACACGAACATATACACACATACACACACAGAGTTTGCACAGGTACTTTTTAATTATTCAAACTACTTGCCACTAAAACGAAAAAAATTTCTAATATTAAAATCTGAAATCTTGTGTGATCTCAGAACTGTCAGATGCAGTCACCCAAAGCTCCCACACCCTCATGGCACCAACCGGCAGGGCCCCCTCCCCCCGCCCCAAAACCTTTTTTCATGATATTTGTTACACGTGGTCTCATCTCTCATTGGCGTTTCCTGGCTCGGTTCTGTACGCATGTGAGTTTGTGAGCCCCGGTGGAGAGCAACCCTCTCACTTTTGGAGACAAATTAGGCTAAGAGAAGGAATCCCAATGTGCCCTTCCCCCCACCGCTGCCCTGGTCCTCCCCGAGAGATCTTGGAGCTCTTTGCTTAGTTCAAGCCTCAGAGTCCTTAACCCAGCTCTTGGGCAGGGATTCAGATAAATCTATTAGGTACCTCTGACGGGGTGATTTTGTTCCACATTCTCCAACCCTGCTGTAGTCTTCACCTTGAGGCTTTGTTCCTTCTTCAGTACCCAATAAACAGTCTTGGGAGTTGGATTTGACATCTATTGTAAGAACCAAATGAAATAAGTGCCTAGCAAACTGTGACTATTACGTTATCATGTTATTAAGCCCAGTATGCATTACTCATAAAATAAATGGCTCTCTCCCTGACTTCCCCCCACTCCTGGATAAACTCGGGTTTTGATACATGATATCATATTTGATACGTTTATACAAACGTAGCTTGGGGGAGGTGTGCTGGCAACCCAGACTGCACGTTTTGTGTTTGGCCCCCTGGGCCTTTGGTCGGAGTCGGACATGCCTTTCAGCACAAACATGATTGTAAGAAGATGTTTCTTTAATTAAATGCAATCTCTTTCTTTATAGCCCCCGCATCACCGACCCCCTCCCTGACCCTGAAAGGCAGGACTTGCTGCGTATTCAGATGCTGGCTTGGATTGTGCAGGGCCCTACCTTCTCCTGACCTCGCCCATCAAAAGGCTCATTAACCCACACAACAGTCTTTCTTTTCAAGCTCAGTTAAAAAATAGAGTGAGAGAGAGAGTGAGAGAGAGAAATGTCCATTCTCTTTTCCTTGCCACAGTAATCCTCAAATTATGCACAATATCTGGAACAGAAAAGTGGCCCCCAATTTAATTTTCTGGTTTCTGAAGAGACTTAATCAGGCCAAGAGTCTAGGAGGGAACCCCCAGGGATGTGCCCCAGAACTCTGGTGGGGCTCCCAGTCTAACGCCCCAGGAAACACAGTCACGAAGGCTGGACAACGAGTCATGCGTGTGTGTGTGTGGGGGGGGCTGCATGGGGTTTGCAGGGGAGGTAATTGTGTGTCGTGTGCACGTCTATATGTGTGCATCTGTGTGTGTGCACGTGCCCCTGCCTGGCTCATCACGTGTGGCCCCGACACGAAGGATTAGCCGCAGGCTCTCCCCTGAGCTTCCCCGTGCTGTTCTCTCTGCGTGTTCCTGGTGGTCACGTGAAGGATGGTTTAAAGAGGACGGACGCCACTGTGGGAGTTCTCCAGAGCAATTCACATCCAAAGCCCCACCTGACAGCGAGGGACATAGAGAAGCAGAGTGGGCACTGAAGTTACCCGGAGACACAGAGGGAGTCGGTGGCCATTGCTGGGGCTGGAACAATTTCTCCTGACACCCAGTCCAGTGGGCTTTCTCCTTGGTCCCTTTCAGCGGGGTCAGGGCCAGCCGACAGGGAGCCAGTCTTCCAGAAGGATCTGGCTGGGATCCAGGGGTGAACAGCTTAGATACACACAGTGCCTGGGCGGGCAGCTGCGTAAGCAGTACCCCTGAGCGAGGGTTCACAAATGCTTCTCTCTATGGCCAAATAGGAAATATTTCAGGTCTTTACAGGCTAAGAGGCAAAATTGAAGATGCTATGTAGGTACTTACATAACCACTCGATATGTGACCCTTTAAACATAGAACCATTTAGGGGCACCTGGGTGGCTCAGTTGTTAAGCGTCTGCCTTCGGCTCGGGTCGTGATCCCAGGGTGTGTGGGGGCTCCCTGCTCCGTGGGAAGCCTGCTTCTCCCTCTCCCACTCCCCCTGCTTGTGTTCCCTCTCTCGCTGTGCCTCTCTCTGTCAAATAAATAAGTAAAATCTTAAAAAAAAACATAGAACCATTTAAACATTTAAAAGTCATGGTTATCTTCTTGGGCTAAACAAAAATGGGCGGCAGCTAGATTTGGCCTGCTAGCCAGCCCAGTCCTGGAGGATGTAAACATCAAAACAGATCTGGATTTATGGAACCAGAAACTGGTCAAAGCCGGGGGATGAGAGAACAGAGCAGGAATCAAAGAGCAGCTGAAGGAGGAGAAAATGCAAACCAATGGCCATAAATTAGCCTGGGGGGGCGGGGCGCTGGGGGAGAGGGAGGGCATGTCAGCGTCCCAGGTGTAAGAAGCTCAGTAACAGCCTGTTGGCAGAGAAGCGTCTCCCAGCAGTACCCCGAGGAGTGGATGGACAGAAGTCCGTGGTGTGGACGGTGCTCCAGTAGGGTCCGGAGCCACGCTGGCCGAGAGGACCTCCCCATCTGCTTGTCCAGTCTTCCCATGGGTGGGAACCTCCCACCGCCCGGTCCCAGTGTCATGTCCAGTCGCTGGGTGAGTGCCCAGGTGTGAAGACTTTGCCCGTTCTCTCATTTGGTCACGCTGCAAGCTCCGTGCCTAGGAGATTCACACCCCAGGACACCCAGACCTGCCCAGCCTCTGTCCCCTCAGCCCGAGCTCTGGTCTCACCTGGAAGTCCCCAGGACCACACCCTCACGATTTTCCCAAGGCCAAAAAAATCTGTATTAAAAAAACTTTTTTTTATTTGGAATCATTTTAGAAAAGCTGTAAACATAGCACATAGTTCCCAGACACCATTCCCCCCGGTCTCCTCTGATGCTGACATCTTATATAACTGTGGGACACTTGTCAAAACCGAGAAATTCATGCCAGTGCAATGTTATTAAGGAAACTACAGACTTCATTTGCGTTTCATTGAGTTTTTCGATAACGTCCCCTTACTGTTCCAGGATGCGATCCAGGATGCAGAATTGCATTTAACCTTTTTTTTTTTACTTCTCTTTTTGTCATCCCGTCACCTTATTCCAAAGCAAAAGGGCCTCAATTATTTGCACATGCTCAAGGACGGGACCCCCACACTCGCATGTGAGCGAGACGGTTGCGGGACAATCGGAGCAATTTCCTTTGATGTCCACTGGTAGCGGAGGCCTCCCGTTAGAAACTGGCAGCAGAAGGCCATGGTGAAGACCCAGCGGGACTGGAGGCGGTGGCCGAGCAGGAGGCAGGCCAAAACACAACCGCCATCCGGAATCCCCGCTACGGGAGCCCCGAGCAGGCGGGGGTCGCCCCCCTCGCCGCCTAATCGGAGGAAGCAGGGTGGCGAGAGGTCACTGCAGGAGCGCTGGGAGCCAGGGCTGGTGAGACGGTGACGGAAAGGGTCAAGGCCAAGTAGCTGAATAACGTTCTCACCCAGGGGTTTCCACGAAAGATGATGAATCTCTCCAATTTAAACGTGTCACGGCTGGGCTGGGAAGCCACAGATGAAAACAGGGAAGATAATTACTTCCATAGCAGGGCTGGTTGTGCGGGGGGGAAAAAAATCACATAGTCGTAAAAATGACTTGGGGCACCTGGGGTGCTCAGTCGGTTCAGTGTCTGACTCTTGGTTGCGGCTCAGGGCATGATCTCGGGGTTGTGAGATCGAGCCCCGCATCAGGCTCTGTGCTGGGCATGGAGTCTGCTTAAGATTCTCTCTCTGCCACTCCCTTTGCCCCTCCCCCCCCAACATTTCTCTCTCTCTCTCTCTCTCTCTCTCTCTGTCTCCCTCTCTTACAAAAAATGACTTAATCGCCCAGCCAGGAGTATGAGAGCACCGTAAAGAATCAGAGACTATGGTTTTCCCACTGAGATGATGTTTTAACACCAAAGTGCCTGGCCCAGGGTTTGACGCCTCCATTGTAGGAAAAAATGTGTGCCCCGGTTACCATCAACGATGCACGGCACACTCTCACCTTCTACAGATTAAGGCTTTTTGGAATCAGCTACACAGGCCAACGCCAGGACCTACGCCAGGAGTTCTAGCTGTCTTCACCGCCTATGTTTTGTTTTGGGGGACAGCTAATTAGAAGCCGAGGAGCCCCCTTACCCCAGGCCACAAGATTCATGGGGGTTTCTTCGAGGGCCCTGGGCGCTCCTCTAAGGCGTTAGCCAGTGGGCCCCAGGATCCCTGGTGGACTCCCTTCTTTCAGGACATTCCTTGTAGCAAACAAACGCTGCTTTTGCTGTAGTCCCGCAATAGAAAATCGTTCTGTCCTTCAGCACCAGCGGCCACCAGCTGGGGCACTGGGGACTTCACCGGTCCCCTTGGAAACCAAGGACCCCCTTCTAACAGAGCAGCCTCTCCCATCCAAGTCAGAGGCTCAGGGAGTGATCGGAATGGTGTTGAGCTCCAGGGCACATGCCACGGGACCGGATCCTGCATCTAGGATTCCAAGTCCTTCTCACTCACAATTCTGGACACCACTTAGATGAACACGCACTCTAAAACCTGGTCTCAATCTTCCACCGGCCACTGAAGGAGCGAGGGATTACAGACACATTGCTCTCACCTGAGAGGTCCTTCTCTCCTCTCAGTAAGTGACGAGGGTTTCTTCAGATAACAGACCAGGAAAAGTATTACGAGCCTTATTGAAGTTAACAGCAGATTTTTAAAATTTGGGGTTGGGGCGGGGAGTAAATAATGCAGGAGGCAAAGCCTTTCTGTTTTAAAGCCTTCTCATGGATAGTGTTCGAAACTGAAGGGTACACTTCGTAAACAGAAGGTTCTGGACACAAATTCCCCTTTTCTTGGCAAGTCAGGGCCATTGCTAGGAGGCTTCATTAACTGGCGGTGGGTCCGGGGTTCACCACTGGTCTCTTAGACCTCTCCTTGAATGGTATCCCCCCTTCTCCTTCTCTGCACCCTCTCTGGCGACAGCGCCCAGTGCCCTGTGGGTTCAGACACCAGATCCCCAGACCTAAGAACTGTTTGTTAAACAAACCATCAACGTGGGGCTTTGATCCAAGGGGTGGGAGCAAAGTGCTGGGAGGGCCTTCTGTTATTTGCCTGGTGCCTGCCTCTGTTTTGGGCCGCCTCTCTACTCGGTGCATTTGGAATTTTCAAAATCCACTTGGCCAACCCCCCGGATTACAGCCCACCAGCTCTGGGGGAGATGCTGGTGATGTTTGCGAAGATGCTTCCCGGGTGATCCTGATGTTCCTGTCGAGCTGAGAACTGCTGGTCAACCTCTGCATAACCAGGCCCTGCCTCTGCCCAGAAGCCAGAATTTAAAATTCAGTCAGCTCTCACCACCTACCCTCTTTCTCCCCATAGCCTCTTCAGACAAAACCCCTCGACTTCAGAAAGAGTTTTCCAAACCACACAATGCTTCATAGACCAAAATAGAGATTTTTATTTCCAAACATAAAGCAGATACATTCTTAAACACAAAAAGCAACAACAAAAACATCACGCCAGTCTTTGAGAACACAGCTCCTTCCAACTTGAACAACAGAAAGGGGCTGAGGACGTCAGTGGGACTTTGAAACACAATACTGAGAAGAGACTAGAAGAGGCCACGCGTCCCTCCCTCCTGAGCAGGGCAGGCTCTAGGCTGGTTGTGGACTTGATGTGAACCGAGATAAAGCACACATGTTTCAGGACACTCGCTTGGCTCCGATACTGCTTGCCTTCCCAGAAAGCTTAATTTATTGCAAATGCGTGTTTTACAATCACAAATAATATGATGAGAGTGGATATGGTCCCCGTGAATACTGTCTACATAATAGAACATTTTAAACAGTGAAGTTAGCTTGCTTTTCATGCCAAAACCCACTTACATGGCGTGCACGCGCACACACACACACCCATTCCACCAAGGCCATTCGCCTGGTCCACACTGCATTAACCAGACCAATCCAGCACTGTAAACAGCCAGTCAATGTCACGTTGCAAAGATGGGGCAGCTGAGGATCTGTCTGAGGATTTGTCTGAGGGTAGAGAGACTGCAGGGATGTGGCTGATGCCTCCAGGTGGGGCTCTGCAGAGGCCTGGACCCTTCCTTGGGAGAGGAGACAAGACACGCTAACGAATCCATCAAGTTTGGAACAAGGGGCTTGGTCTTTTGGACTTGAAATGACGGGAGAAAGCATTCATTCCTCCAAAGCCGGTACTGGAACCTTGCCATTTTTCCTGCCCCTGGCACCTTATGAACACCCGTGGCTTCTAAAACACAAAGACACAGACAGACACACAGAGTAAGAGAGACGTGGGTGAATCTAGGACCCCTCGAGCTAACTCCTCTTTCACAAGCTGTCCCAAGAGAAAGAGAGAGCATCACTTCCAGACCAGCTTAAGGAAATTTCCAGATGGCAGAGAATCTCAGGGGTCAACTGACATTGCCCTTTGTGTGGAGAATGACAGGGGACAAACAGCTGCTCCAGAAGAAGTATAAAATGCTATTATCTGAGGAAATGTCCTGGGTCCAGCACGGTCATCCTGAGGTTGCCAGAGACCATGGTGTGTCTGTTTTCCAGAAGCCCAGGGCTGGGAATCAGGCTGCCCCATCTGCTTCTGAGCAGATGTGTGTATAGTATATACACATCACATTCACACACACACACACCTGCCTCTGTCCACTTCTTCCTTACCTATAAAACTTCTAGACCATGCATGGCCCCAAGAGAGAAAACGCCTCTTTTTTTCTCTAGTAGAAGAAATCAGAGCAGCTTTTCGGGCAGTGATGTCACAAAGCCCACTCTGGTCCCCCCTCCGTGCCCCCCATCCCCACCCTGTGAGAGGCAGCCTGTCTCCGTTCTTCCAGGGGACACAAGCACCTGTCCCCAGCCTCTGGCACTCATCGCGGTGGTACCTGTTCCCGATGTCAGTGGGAGGTGAAGAATTCCCTGGAGGGAGTGGGCCTGGGGCAAAGCCCTGCAGCCCCTGCTCCGGGTCACCCTCTACTCGGTAACCGGCTGCCAAAGCAGCAGCCCATGGCCACCAAGAGCAGAAAGGCAGCTGAGGCTGGAGTTCCACGGAGAGGCCTGGAGCCCATCATCCCTGGGTTCAAGTCCCAAACGGGCCACTCACGGACTCTCTGGTTGCTTTTCGGCAAGCTGCTAACCCTCCCTGGGCTCTGCTTTCCACAGGATTGTGACCCATAACACAGGCTTTTCGAAGGAGTCAGGGCCCTCTTGTAGGCCCTCAATGGAGGTTTCTTCCCTCTTCTTCTCAGAACAGGCAGGGGGGCTGCGGGCCGGGGGCCTGATTGCTGACCTTAAGGGTCCGCATCCCTGGAAGGAAGCCCGGACCCTTTGGGGAAACAGATCCCTCTGTAGGCTCACTGTCCCATCTGGACAAGGTGGTTGGGTACCAACCAGTGAGCATGGGTATGTTACCATGACAACCAGCAGGCGGGCACAGGGTGGGTGGGGGATGCTCAACTGGCTGACTGTTCTCTAAGGCTCTGGGTGCGCTGCTGTGAGTTTTGTTTTTTAAATTCCCTTTTAAAAACAAGTTCCTCCTGGGGCAGCTGGGTGGCTCAGATGGTTAAGCGTCTGCCTTTGGCTCAGGTCATGATCCCAGGGTCCTGGGATCGAGCCCCGCATCGGGCTCCTGGCTCGGCGGGGAGCCTGCTTCTCCCTCTCCCTCTGCCTCTGCCTCTCTCCCTGCTCATGCTCTCTCTCTCTCTCTCTCTCTCAAAAAAAAAAAAAAAAAAACAAAAAACCCAAGTTCCTCCTTCTCACCTGGACAGACAGAAGGCATTTCTCTTGTCATTGAAACCGAGGGAGAACTGATGGCTGGTGTCAGTCCTTTGAATCTGGCCCTCTGCCAGAGGTGCCCATGGCCACCTGTGGATGTGTCCCCGTGATTTCCCTTCCCCTCTGCTAGAAAGTGGGGGGCTGGCCTGGAAAAGCTCAGAGAGCGCCTCTTTCCAGGATTTGCACCCGGGAGTAATTCATGTTCCAGAAGCAATGAAAGCAAATATGAATTTCCTGGGCTCCTTCCAAACACAAAGCTGTTCTCAAAAGCTTAGCCCCGGGTGACAGGGCCGGGACTGGGGAGGAGCACAGCCTGGGCAAGCAGGGGCACGTGATGCATCGGCCTGTCCCCAGGTCTTAAAAAAGGTGGGCCTGGAAGCACCCCGAGTGGGGAAGGAATGCCCAAAACACCTTGGGGAGGATAAGGACCCAACGGACCCAGAGAGCCCTGCCAACCGGTGGTGCAGGGGGTAGGCAGTGGCGCGACCTGTTCTCTCCTGTGACCAGGAGGCCTCCGAGCTCTCTGGTGGAGCACGAGACAGAGACACAGAGGATCCAGCTACCCACTCATCCACCTAAGGGCCACCTGAACCCACTCTACCCTCTGTCTTGCTGAGATGCCCGCTTCGCCGGGGGGCGTGTTCCTGGGTTCCTTGCAGGTGTCCAGGAACCATGTGACACAGTCTGACCAATGGAGGACAGAAGTCTCTGGGTGGAGCTTCCGGGAAGGAGGGCAGGTTCAGCTTGTTCATCTTCCCTCTTCCTACCTGGAACCCAGATGAAAAATCGGAGGTAGGGCAAGCACCTAGGGCCATGAGGTAACCACGAAGAAAGGAAAGAGAGCTATAGAATCCTTGGCTCTGACATCCCTGAGCTGAGCAAAGGATGCCAACAACTACCCGGCTAGATTTCTCAGGATGAGGGAAAAGCAAAGTCCCTGGTTGTTTAAGTCAAAGCTGGTGGGAGGAGGGATTCTGAGATTCTGGACTGAATCTAGGGATTTCCCACCACCATCTTCTGAGAATATCTAACATCTCAAGCAGGACAGGGGGTTCCAGGGCTAACTTCCCCTTTTATGGTTGCAGGGACCGTGAGAGGGTGCTCACCCAAGGTCACCCAGCTGTTAACGGCAGAGCTCCGTCTGCACCCTGTCCAGCACTGAGCACTGTCACTCTGTTATCTGATGCGGTGAGACCTGTCTCCAGCTCTGGACCTAACTCCCTGAGTCACTGGGTGGACAGGAGCTGCTGGGACCTCAGTTTGCTCCCCTGCAAAATGGGCACAGGTTGGAACAAGACAGTCTATAAAAGCCCTCCCACCTCTGACCACTAGAAAAACCAGGTAATTTAGCATTTCCTACTCCATTTTGCTTCCCTTGAAAGTTCGATCTGGTAATTCATCCCATTATCTGCTTTCTGGGCTTAGCTTGCATCACGCATGTACTAAACTGAGGAAAGTAATTTTTGATTGGGAACATCCTAATTAAAAAAAAAAAAAAAAAGGAGGCCAAAATTGAGTTTTCTGAGGGGATGGGTATCAGGTGCAAGGAGGTCAAACAGGTTTTTCTCGAATGACCAATGGATTGATTGGCAGCAGCTGCCTGGAGTGTTTTTTTTTTTTTTTTTAAGATTTTATTTATTTATCTGACAGAGAGAGACACAGCGAGAGAGGGAACACAAGCAGGGGGAGAGGGAGAGGGAGAAGCAGGCTTCCCGCGGAGCAGAGAGCCGGATGCGGGGCTTGATCCCAGGACCCTGAGATCAAGACCTGAGCCAAAGGCAGATGCTTGACGACTGAGCCACCCTGGCACCCCATGCCTGGAGTGGTTTTGAGAAGGACTCTGAGGTCCATTTGGGCTGGAGAGGGGGAGGGGAAGGTCTCAGTAATCTATTATCAGTGTCTGCCCTGGATGCCGTAAGAGCAGTAAGTATTTAGTGCTGGGCCTGTGCTGAGCTCCTAGTTCACGGCCTCACCACCTCTCCTGTACTGCCCCAGACTGGTGACAGTCAGACTGGCTGAGAAGAGTGGGGTGGGGGGAGGCCCGCTGGAGTAGCTGAGTTCCCATGAGAGAGGGAATTAGGGCACAATCCTGCCTGGGCCAGGGACCCAAGAGGCTTACTGGACATCCCTTTGCTGCCACCAGTGTGAGCCGCTCCTCAGGATTTACAGAACACCCTGGACCCCTCACCCCCGTCCCCCCCAGGCACAGCCTCCCTTCCTCCCTCGGGGGTCCCTCAGTGCCCCTGCTCTGGGGACTAACAGTGGGCAGGAGGTGGGGAGAGGCAAGAGCTTATCCTAATTCTTGGCCAAATCGATCACTAGAATGTTTATTTCCAACTCAGAAGATCTCCAGTGGGGAAAAGTGGGCTTCTCAGTTTGGTATTTCCAACCACAAATTCCTACCATGACCCATGGCTGCAGATGAATAATTGCGCCAGGAATAGAAGTGACAATAAACATGTAGCATTTGAGGGCTTACACATCCAGAGTAAAGAGCACCTACCAAGGGGCCGGGCACCTGCAAGCACCAAATGGAAGGCACTCTTGTTTTGGATGTCATTGTCCCCTCTGCTCCGAAGTGGAGCTCCTCTTGAGTCTCCCCTGCCGTCCGCACCCGCACATCCCACCCCTCACCCTCGGGTCCTGCATGGGACTTGCCCCGTGAGTTCAGACTAAGAGAACGGGCACGGTGGGGGGCAGCTGAGGAGGGGACCGGCACCTTTGATCATATTCACTGTTTTCCTCTCCCCCCTCCTCCCTTCCCCCCTCCTCCTTTGCCTTCCCTCTTCTCCCCTCCTCCTCTTCCTGCCCCCTCCATATTCCCCCTCCCCTCCTCTGCTTCCCCCTCCCATACTCGCCCCTCCTCCTCTGCCCTCCCCCTTCTCTCCTCCTCCTATCCCCTCCATACTCCCCCCTCTTCCCCTCTCCCTCTGCTTCCCACTCCCATACTCCCCCCTCTTCCTCTTCTTCCTTCTCCCCCTCTTTCCTTCTGTCTCACACACACACACACACACACAAACACACAGAGCTGGGCTGTGCCATGATATTCACATTTCTTTCCACGACTCTCACTCTAGGGACAGAGGAAAAATAAACACACAAGGTCCCACTGGGTCACCTTTCTCAAATGGCACTTGAAAGCTCTTTGCGGTTGTTGTTCAGGAAGCTGGAAAGTCATAAAAATCATAACTGTCTGCATCCACTTTAAGCAGAAGAGATTACACTTGACAAGCACCAGCAAGTGAGCTATTATTTCACAACTGTATTTATAGGAAAGTAATGAAAATATCAATTCTCTTTTAAAAAAGTTATGCAAACAAGCAGGCTCTATGGCCTCCTTATCAAAGTTTAAAAAATATGCAGAGACATTCTCCACTCCCGCCCCTCCCGGCCAACAGCCTGCACAGTGCAGATCCCCCCTTCCCGACGTGGGCCACAGGGGACACAGCAGCCTTCGCCTGCAGCACCTGCTCCTTGATGGAGCTCCTGACATGGGGGTTCCCGCTACAGTGAGCCTGGGGGTGGGGGTGCCTGGCTCTGTCTGGCCTTCCTGCCTCTCGCTGTGTGGCCATGGCTAAGTTCCTCCCCTCTCTGGGCCTCAGCCTCCCTGCCTGCAAAGTGGGAGCGTGGGAATGGAGATTGCTCGTAGGCCCTGCCATAGTCTGACCTTCCAGCACCAGACCCACACGGCCCAGTGAGCACCTGAGCTTGGCCAGCTGGGCCCAAGGCCTTGGCTCACTCAGCCCTGATTTTCCACGGCAGTGGTCCCTGGAGAATGGTCTTGTGGCTCGGTTTCCTAGTATCTGGAGAAAAGTGTGAGTGTGAACCAAGACCTCTCTGGGCAGTACCATTTCCCTGCCTGTGAATGTCCAGCTCCTCTGAGTTTCAGGGAAGCCTGGGTTCCGGCCCTCCTCGGCTGCTGGAGAGGGAGGAGCCGAGTGTGGGGGAGTGCTGTGGGGAGGGGCTTGGTGCCGACAGTCAGGACCCTCCTGGATCCTCCGTTTCCCTCCCTTTACAGGGCCTTTCTGGGTCTGGGCACTTTGTGACCCCAAAGGCCTGCAGGACCCCGTCTTGGTCTCCTACAGACGAAATCAGTTTGTAAAGAATGGGCACTAGGCGTTTTCTGAAAGGACACTTGGTGTTGATTGAGGAAAACCCCGATCCAGTTATAATGCACTTAGGAGCCATTCAAAATTCCCTGGGGAGGAAGGGACATGTTTCTGGCCTCAGGGCCCAGCACAGGGCCCCTCCCTAGAGGCTGCAGGGAGATTAACAGCCTTGCCCTGCCCAGAGGGAGCCTCCTTTGGGGTTTGGGGCGACCTGGGCCATGGCCCCTGGTGAGGCCATGTGTGGGACACTCGGGGCCCAGAAGACCCGCCTCTCTCTGAAGTCCCTTCTCGGGGGAGGAAGAGGCAGAGCCCCGCAGACAGGCTCAGCTCCAAGGTCCATCTCTGATCTCTGTCCTGGACCCTCGATCCCTGGTGCCTGGCCTCCCAGCTGCTCCCCTTCTGGCCCTTCGGCTTGAGTCGCAGACCGTGAAAAAGCAGAGAGCAACAGAAGGGACGCATCTTCCTGGGGGTGCTGCACACAGCGCGCTCCCCATTCTGCATGAAGACTCCCGCGACTAAGTTACTCTCCTTCCCTTCTCCTTGCACACAGCACGTGGGGCCCCAGCTCAGCGTGCCTTCCGATCAGTGTCATGGCCGCGGACCTCCACTGTCACTCTGTGCTATCGGAGGCTGGGGGGGGGGCGGGGGGTTGTGGTTAACGCTCCCGCCCCCCCCCGCCCACGGAGCCCCCTGCTGTGTGCTGTTTCATTGCTCTGGGTCTGCTCGCTATAGCTCTTCTTTTCCTTCCACTCTATTGTCACTTGTCACTTGTCAGTGCTGTCACCAGGTCCGCCTTCGATAATCACCGCTTCTGCTTCCAACCCACAGAGTCTAAGCTGCTGTCCTTTGTCCTCACTGTGCCTAAAGCAAGAGTAACCGGGCGCCGAGGGAGGGCCTGCGTGGCTCTTCCACGTCCGCAGCTCAGGGGTCTTCTCACTAACAGCTGGGCTCGGGGCTTGGCTTCCGGGCAAGCGGTGGCCATAAGTGACATGTTATTTGCTCCTGCTTTTCAGGGCGGGGGAGGAGGGGGACTGCAGACCAAGGCAAAATGCCACCCAATCCCACTGGACCCACAAAGTGCTAGGAATCCGCCCCCCACAAAGAGACATCATATATGAAACGATAAAGACTGAGCATCTACATACAGAGGCTATAAAAATTCTATCCAGTATCCCCTAGTCACACACAGGACAGCTTCTGTATAAATAGACTAAGACGACACCGTATAAAAAGTGGTTTTCTTTGGAGAACGTCAGTAGAGTGTCCGTCGGCCGCCTGCCTCCGCAGCCCCCAAGCAGTGCTGGGCAGGGCGGAGGGATGGAGAGGGGCCGCCTGGGGTCAGGTGGGCGGCGGGCCGCTGTAGCGGAGCATGAGCCTGAAGGAGCGGGCGAAGTTGTTGACCATGGAGCAGCTGCGGCTGTCCTCCCCGACGGGCAGCAGGAAGAGCAGCAAGAGCAAGAACAGGAGCTGCAGGGGGAGCGCCACGCGGCACACCTTCGGGAAGAGGGAGCGGAGTCCTCGCCACCGCGCCGGCCACCGCAGACTCTGCAGAACAAAGGCAGGTGTGAGTGGGCGCAGGGGCCCTGAGTGGGAGGGGAGGGCGAGGGGGACGCTAGGCAAGCAGAGTCCCTGGGCTGACTGACTGTCTGACCGCGCGGGTCTCAGTTTGCCTGACTGTGAAGTGGGGCTAATGTCAATTTTGCCTGAAACAAAGATCTCCGGTTTTCTCAAATCATTCAAGGTATGAAAGGTACCACCATGTTTATCATCATGCTCTTCAGCATCACTTTCTCCTCCTTCTTCATCACTACCTTCACCGTCAACACCACCAATATCACCCGAAGGCCAGGCACGCAGGTGCAAATGCCTAATGAACTTCCTTGCGGCAACATCCATGAAAGTGGCCAAAAGACATTTCCTAAAATCTAGAGGGACTGGTTGGGTTGTGGCCTCATGGGATGTCCTCACTGCCAAAGAGTACAGGCCCAAGAGCTGGGGACTCAGGGAAGTAGAGGTCCCGTGGCCAAAATACAGCATGGTGCAGGGCAGAGGCCTACCTCTTAGGAACCTGGCTGACTAGGTTCCAACATAGACTCTGTCACACAGTATCTACGTGACCTTGGGAGAGTCAATAACCTCTCTGAGCCGTTTCCTTCTCTGCAAGATGGGGATAAAACACCTACCCCCATTTGTCAGGCTGTAGAGAAGACTCAAAGTATATTTATGTACCAATTTAAAAGTATATAAGCTTTTATTAGTAGGACTATTATTGTAGAATATATCTTTTGGCCCCTGAAGAAACAAAGGGTCACCCTCCAGGAATCCAAAGCTACAGTCAAGTGATGGTGATGGTGGTGAGGAAAATGATGATGGTGAAGGTGACGATGGTGGTGGTGATGGTGAAGATGATGATGGTGGTAGTGATGATGGTGGATATGATAATGGTGGTGGTGGTGATGGTGACAGCATGAGGATGATGATGGTGGTGGTGATGGTGATGGTGAAGATGATGAGGATGGTGATGGTGAAGATGATGACGGTGGTAGTGATGATGGTGGATATGATAATGGTGGTGGTGGTGATGGTGAGGAGGATAACAATGATGATGGTGAGGATGGTGATGAGGATGGTGATGATGAAGGTGATGATGGTGGTGGTGATGGTGATAGCATGATGATGATGGTGACGATGATGGTGGTGATGGCAATGATAGTGAGGATGGTGAGGATGGTGAGGATGATGATAATGCGGTGGTGATGATTATGATGGTGAGGATAACAATGATGATGATGGTGAGGACGGTGGCAGTGATGGTGATATGAAGGTGATGATGGTGGTGGTGATGGTAATGATGGTGAGGATGATGACGATGGTTGTGGTGGTGATGGTGATAAGGTGATGATGATGGCGAGGATGATGATGGCAATGGCAGTGCTGATGTGATGAGGAAGCATGGCTGAATGGGGGTGTTCCTGGGGGGGTTCTGACCTGGGCACTGCTGACTCTCTAGCTCTCACACCTGAGTCACCTCACCTCCTGCCCCAACGATCTCCTCCAGGTTGATAACACTTGACCCTATGCCTCCAGCCTCAAGTGTTCTCACTCACCGAAGCCCTTCGACACTGATTTTGCAAAACCAGACTTCTTACAACCCACACGGTGGAGAGGCCCTCCTGGCTGCACTGGTATCAGCAGGGACTCTAGGAGTGGGGGAAGGTAAGTCACCTGAGCAGCTGAGTGAGCATGAGTTCCCACAGCTGCCGGGCAGGGTCAGACCTAGTTGGCCTGTGCTCTGTTCCCTGGCACCTGCCTGGTTCATGTGCGGTTGCCTCAGCCTGTGTGGACTCTAACTTGACTCCTGGACATGTCAATTGACTCTATCTGATTCCAAATCTCTGACCCACCCAGGAGAAAGGAAAAGAGAACAACATGCTGCAGGCCCACGCTAGCCTGGCATTACACTAAACTAAAACCCTATAATTAATGGTCTCCCAAATGCAAAATCTGTTTACAGTGTCCTGTTTGTTTACACCTGCATTCGCAGAGCTAGCATTCTGCTTATTTAAGTGAGGAACAGTGCCTTGGCCAGGATCCTCTGGAGAAAACATCTCTGAAGGTCCTAAGTGTGTTTGCATTGACAAGTGTTGACAAGGGGTGGTCTTTTTTCAAAAGACTCCCAGTGGCTGTTCACTTAGAGCTCACATTTTCACTTTGAGGGACCTGAATTCTGAAATGCTCTTTGAAATAAGAGATACATTTTAAAATGACCCTCAGATGTTTAGAAAACACACACACACACACACACACAAACACACAGAGGCATGAACTACCTTTCTAGAAGCCAACAAAGAAGTTGACAATCTCAGCTCTTCCCAGATCTGGAGCTGCTCTGTGCCTCAGTTTCCCCAGAGAAAGTACTACCTGTGTTCCACCCAGTTAGAACTATCCGAAAGAGAAGGGGCTTCCTCTGGAAGCAATACACTCCCAATCCCTTAGGGTATGGAAGCAGGGGGTCGACAGCACATGGTGGGGGGGAGGAAATAGGGTAGGGTAACTAAATGCTTGGAAGTCCTTCAAGATCTCACACAGACCTGAGACTCGAGAGTTTTGAGGAGTTCAGGCAAGACGAGTTTATCATAGTAAATGTGACCTAATCTTCTACCTTGGATGAAAGGTGACGTGGGGGGAAAGAAAAGGTATCAAGTTCTGGGTTCTACCCTGGCTCTGGCACTTCCTAGCTGTATAACCTAGGACAGGTCATTCAGTCTCTCTGAGCCACAGTTCCTTCATGTGTTGGGGAAAAGGGAGGGATGATGCCTGCCTACCAAAGTTAGAAGGATAAATGAGACAATGCATGCTATGCTCAGTAAATGCTCACTCCCTTCCTCCTCTAACTGGTGGATACTGGGGCAGATAAGCTGCTCCTACAGCCCCACAAGCTTCCCCCTCTACCTGGTGGTGCCAGGGATCAGGCACCACCAATCTCCTCAGGCCCATCAGAGAGAAAAGCACCACCTTCCTTAAATGCCATCTCTTGTCCCCTCAAAGGCCCTCATGTCCTCCCGCCACTGGGCCTTTGCACAGGCTATCCCTTCTGTCTGGAATACTAATCTCCCTCCTTTTCCCAATGCACCTAATTAGTTCCTACTGATGACTCTAGTTTCAGCTTGTGAGTGGCTTCCTCAGGGGCACCTCCCCTGCTGTAAACCAAAAACTAGCCCCATTATACATTTTCACAGCCCTGATACCTTCCCTTTGGATGACTGATTAAAGTCCATGGTCCCCTTGACTCTTCGGAGGCAGGGTCCACATTCATTTGCTCAACAAATATGTGCTGAATGAATGAAATAGGGAATGAAAGAGTCCTTCCCTTCCTGCATGTCTGACTGTCTGCTCCTCCCTTGGTGTCCATGGGGTAACCACACAGATCCTCGCTGACCCCTGGCTGTGGCTCTTCCCACTGTCCAGATGCTCTGCCATTGATGAACACCCTGGACACAGCCCCCAGGTCCAGCAGCTTTCAGTTCTCCCTGCCCCGCCCATTCCCCAGAGGAAGGAGCTGAGGCAACGGGAAAGGAACCAGGCCAAGGTCACACAGACAGCCTCCCTCACCACATCGTTCCACGCCCAGGCTCTGCCCACCATCCCACATGGTGTTCTCACAAGAAACAACTCAGCCACAACACCAACAACGAGAGTCACCCCAGGCCCGAGGTGTCAGTCAGGCTACATCTGTTGAATCTGGTCCCACCCCGAGCTGGGGCCCCCAGTGTGGAAGTCACGCTGCGTCAGCACCGGGGCCTTCAGGGCTTTCCTGGGTGGGGTTTCACCACCACAGAGATGCTTCCAGGCCAGCACCAAGAGGGACGGGTAGGGGCCAGCTTTCGCCCGGCAATTCAAGACGGCCACCACGAAGCCGTCACTAGCAATTTCTCCAGTCCCTGAAGGCACCACATGCTGGCTGGCTTCCTCTCCCTGGGTTTCCCTCAGAAGGGGGCCGTGTCTGGGGCCCACTGCATTTCCCCAACTGCGCCGGTGAGTCTTGGGGTGGCCAGGGTTTCCTGGGCCAGGGCCTGCTCGCCATGCCTGTGATAATGTCTTCACTGACTGCTCGCTGCCAAAGCACCGAGTTACAGCCCCAGATTCACTTCCCGTGAGACCTCAGGGGTTCTGGACAGTTCCACGCAGGGACAGGACGGCAGTGGCTGGGGTGGGGCTGGGTTCATTTTATCTCCTTCCTGAGTGGCTCTGCACATGATGGTCAGGCCACAGACTGTATCTTTCCAGAACCTTGAGTTGGTTTTGGAGAGAGATGGGAGATGACATCATCTGAGCTGGCCTTTTGGAGGTGGTTTAGTTAGTTGGTGGGAAGGACCTCTGGATCGACGACCGGAGTGAGGAGAGATTTTGTCATTACTCAAGTAAGGATGCGAGCCTCATTTGGGAGCAGATGTACGGGCATATGGCTCCCTTCCCTTCCCTTCCTTCCTTCATCATTCCTCATCTGAGATCTATCCATGACCAGGCTCTGAGCTTAGGACCAGAACCAAGGTTGGTGAGGGTCTGGGATGACCCGGAGGCATCCAGCTTGGGAAAGTGGGTGGTCATGATGTTTTTCACTGATATGGGGACTGGGGCTTGGTTGGGTGGGGGGAATACAATGAGGCTATCTCTGGACATGCTGAGTCTGAGGGTCTGTGGGACTCCCAAGTAGATGTCCAGCAGGTGGGTGGGCCTTTGGGACTGAAGTCAGAAAGGAGACCTGGACTGGAGAGATGGACCCAAGAGAGTGGGAGGCCTGGAGTCAGGAAACAAAGCCACGGCAGCAGAAGGAACTGCCCAGATGGCTGCAGAAAACCCCATAGATACAACCACTGAAGAAAGAGGTGCTGTACGTCCAGTGTCTCTCGCAGCCGCAGAGATGACTTATTAATTACAAAAGAAAGGACAGCACTGTATGGGGGAGAAGGCTGGCAGGCACCCCCTTAATCACGCGGTCAGACTTAGCATCAGCGATGTTGGGGCCACAGCGACACCGTGGGTCTCCCAGTAAGATGCGCCAAGAACATAGCATCCCTTCTGCAACATTCCTGCCAGAAATGCACAGCCCGATTGCAATCACAAGGAAATACCAGGGAAATGTGCCTTGAGGGACATCCTAGAAAATCTCTGACCTGGACTCAAGGTCAAGGTCAAGAAAAACGGAAGACTAGTTCTAGCCTAGAGGAAACCAAAGAGATGTACAAAGTGAATGCACTGGGTGACCCTGGACTGGATCCAGCATGGAGGAAAGAGGTCTATAAAAAAGACCAGAAGTGGAATATTAGTACGACAGAATATGACTCGGTACAAAAAGAAATGAGCTATCAAGCAACCCCAAAACCAGGCAGGAAACTTAAATGCATATTATCAAATGAAAGAAGCCAATCTGAGAAGGCTCCATACTGTCTGATTTCAACTCTATGATGTCTGGAAAAGACATAACTATGGAGACAGTAGAACAATCCGTTGTTGCCAGGGGCTGGGTGGGGGAGGGATGAGTAGGTGGCGCAGAAGGCAAGTGGGCTGGGTGACGGGAGGTTGAGGAAATAGAGCACATAGAGATGAACTTGTCTGGATTTCTGAAGTCAAAGACAAGTTTCAAAAACTTGATGTCCGAAGGGTTAGCATAGACTCTTTCCTACATTGGCAGTAGCTCGTTGCTTCTGGGCTTGGTGGACGGATGGACAGACAGGGCCCTGGGATAACACAGCACATGGGTGGAGGCCCGTCCGGGGCTCTCTCCTTTTCAAGGTCAGAGACTGCATGGTCCCATCCAAGCCCAGCCCTTTGACCAAGGAAGAGCCAAATTTAGCCCCCAAAGTTGCACAGTGAATCACACGGGGACAAAGCCAAGTGACATCTCCTCTGTCCCCATCTGAACTGGGCCCTTTGTCACATATGGAGAAGGGGCCAAGAGGCCACGCTCCTCCCACTAAAAAAAAGGTGGTTTTGAGTGGCAAAGGCCAGGCACGTGTGTGTTCCAGCATAGCACACAGGAGAGATTTTTAAAAAATCATACTTACCGAGAGAGAAAGTTACCATCTAACATGGAGAACTCACAAAGGCTTCCTTAGATTTAGTATCTGAGTTTTTCATCTGATCTGGGATGCCAATTGTGAGGTGTGTCATTATTTTACAAACCACTCAGGAAGGACAGAACCAACCAAGATGGGGCACCTGACGAGAGACTCCACCTAAAGCTGGGGCACCGAGGGGCCGTGCCTTCCCTTTCAGGGGAAACGAGGAGTAATCCCACCTCCCAGAAAGGGGAAGCAAGGAAATATGAGGTATGATCTTGGCACTGGGTGAAGCGAGGGGAATTCTTCTTCCCTGCGAATGTGAGCCATAGGCTGGAGCTCCCAGAGGCCGGGTGCCTGAGTTTACACAATCAGTGTGAGCCAAAGGAAAACAAAACAGGACACCACCTGCAAGCAAAGATTTTCCATTTAGAGAAATCTCAGGTGGAGAGCGTCCTGGGTGGCGGAGGGAAGCAAGCCCAAATCCTCGCTGAGAGGAGTAGACCATAGTAAGTCGCCCAAATTCCAGAAATGTGAAAATGTGAAAACTCACTAGTCTTAAGACCTACACAATATGATCAAGGAAATAAAATGCAACTTTGGGTCGCTCAGCATCTGGGGCTGCACCAGGGTCCACAGCGTGCACGGGAGGCGTTTGCTCTCCACTCCTGCAAAACGGGGCACTGGCCCTGCTCCAGCTGACCCAAGCCACCAGAAACCCTTGCAAATCTGCTCTTCAACGCAAAGTTTGTCACAAGAAGGACTGCACCCCACTTCCCCGGGGCCAATGCAGAAATTCAGGCGACTCGCGGCCCAGTTGCAATTTAAAAAGCAATTACATTTCATGTGTCTGAAGGCTGCAGGCACGCGGATCCGGTGGCATTGAGCTGGCAAGTGTGTAGGAAGCTGCAAATTTAATAAATCTTAATTATTGTGTTTATACAAACAAGCAGGCTGAAGCCATTGACGTCGCTGGAGCTTTCAATGACTCGGTGCACGCAGAGAAAGAAAAAAAGTGTGGAGAACCAACTGCTCATAAATAATTAGCTTTGGGGCAGGTTTTTTTTCTTTCTTTTGGATTAAAAATCACATATGAAATGTTTTTAGGTTGGCAAGATTACAACGCCTGAAGACAGAGTCTGTTTTCTGCCTGTCAGGCCTGCGTGCGTGCGTGTGTGTGTGTTTGTGCATAGTGCACGCACGCACATGCCCACACACCGACCACAAGAACCAAACCGAAGGGAAGAATCCCCCCACCCTCAGAAGCGTCACTGCTCCCTTGGTTTGCAGAAAGATAAGCAGGTGCGGTGTCCAAAGAAGTCTTTGGGGCCTCATTTACATGGCAATTAAGAACCTACTGGGCGCAGTTGTTACAAGAACTCTGCCTCCTCTTAGCTCGGTGGACCCTCATTCTGTTCTGTGCAAAACGGGCTGAGGGATTCGTCAACAGGAACACACACTAACGGTGGGTCCTAGATTCAGATCCAGGGCGTGGAGCTGTGGTTCTCTCAGAGTAGAGACTCAGCGCCAGTGAATCAAACACCCGGGGTGGGACCCAGAAATCTGTGCTTAAGCTGTCACATAAGTGATCCCAAGATGGCCTCTGCACACTGGCTTGTAGGCTGCTTACTTCTCTGCAGCAGGCTTCACAAAAGCCAGCCAGCAAGCACCGAACTCAAATTTTCACACACCCAATTATTTTACCCAGAGCCCGAATAAGCACATTTTTTCTTAGCCATGTAGAACCTGCCTGTTTTCCAGACCCTACAAAACTGTGCCCAACCTCTGCTGGTCACGGATAAGACAACACCTGTTATAAAGACCCGAATCCGCCGTTGCCCTTTGGGGCCCCTGCCCCAGAGACACACCGCTGTGCGGAGCACCACCAGCTAGACGTGTGAACCCTTCCTCCCAGGCACCCTCCACCCAGCTGGGACACGCAGTCCACTGGGGTGGGTCTCTGCTCTTGTGCTCACTGATGGATCCCAAGTGCCCGAATCAGTGCTTGGCACAAAGTCGGTGCTCAGTAAATCCTTGTGGAATGAGTGAATGAATGAATGAATGACAGACAGCAAATGAACACAAGGCTGTGGACACTCCACATTCAGCCAATCACAGGCTGCCAGGAAACTGAGCCTGCTCTAGAGGCCTGGTGCCCCCAGCCATGTGAAACATTCAGTGAGCACTCACCGTGTGCAAGGCATCAGGGGACCCAGACATGACTCCCACTGATTCCACCCAGGAGCTCCAGATCAGATGGGGGCTCCCCAGGGAGGGGCTTAAAGTGTGGAGGCCACCAGGAGCCACGAGGCTAGACTGTGGGACCCACCCCATCCTTCCTGATGCTCTTCCCCATTTCTTGGGGGAGGCTCTGTGTTATTCTAAATTGGGGGGAAAACCAGGCCTCTAGTCTCTCTGAAGAATTCTACAAACAACCGTTCACATGATCTTCCACATTCATACATGAAGGAAGGAAAGTCAGCATTGATAATTCCATTTTCCAGATGGGGAACGTAAGCCCCGAGAGGCAAAGCAACTTGCCCAAAGCCACAAGGCTAGTTGACGCCGGGTCCAAAGCATAGCGTTGGTCTTGTGACGGCCCCACCCAGTCCAGGGGACACCCACTGCCCTGCAGATGTGAGACGTGAACCCCAGCTGGAGACCAAGAAGAAATCCTGGTGTGCAAAGCACCTGGAAACAGATTCCATGGCATTAGGGATCTTGAGGAACCCAGAGCTCTTTGGAGCAGAGCACGCCGAAGGCTCACTTCCTTACGGGCCAGGGCTTGGCAAGGAAACAAGTGTGTTCTCTTGGAAAAGGTGACTTCAACTTACACTGGGTTTTCCCTGAGGCAGGGATACCCCCCAGGCCCCCAGGATGCCGTCTCCAAGGCACAGTGTGGAAAGTCAAGATGTGGGCTCTGGAGCCAGAGGCCAGAGACCACCCAGAAGCCGCACGCCTGGGCCGAACGAGGGATTCCAATCCTGTCGTGGCTCCGTTTCCTCGTGCTTAAGCGGAGGGAGTAACACCTCTTGAGCGTTGATGGGACAGTTAAATGAGATGCCCTGACCATGATTTAGCACGGTTCCTGGCACAGAGTGGACGGGCACTACCTGGCATCTCGAGTAATAATAATTGTTACTCATTAGCATTATTAATGCTGTTACCGTGACTGCTTTGGCCTGCAAGCACCACGGGAGTGGCTCTGAGCACTTCTCAGCGGGCCCGAGTGCAAACACCTGCTGGTAGGACAGGAAAGGCACAACTCCCTCTTCCTCTTCTGTCCCCCCCGCCGCCATGCCCCAGACGCCCGTCACCACTCAGGGGGCCGCACGATCCAGTGTGCCCGGAATGGTCCGGGTTTCCTGGGACAGTCCTGGTGTACACCCATTGTCACCACATAACCGTCCATTCCCCACCGTGTCCTGGTTTTGCATGAAAAACTCCAGGGTCCCTCCTCTATCATGGGAGTGTCACAGCTGAGTACATTCTGCACCCTCCTGGGGCTTCCCAAGGGCCCCGGGGCCCAGCACAGGGCAGCCCAGAACTCACTGCCCATAAAATGTGCCTCGGACCTCATGGAACCTTCCAGAAAGCCCAGGAATCTGGCTTCAGCATCGCAGGCCTACCAGCCTCCAGACGCCCTGCCCTCTAGCGTGTGCAGCAGATGGCAGACACGGTACCTTCTGGAATCCAGTCGGCTCCCCTGGAGAACTCTGTGTCTGTTATTTTCGGGAAGGAGAGGAAAAGGGGAAAAAAAGACGTTAAGTGAGTGAAACTCAAATCCCAACAGAGCCTGTAATGGAATATTCATTCTGTCAGGGGAGTGTTTCTTTAAAACTTCTGGTCATCTGGATAGGCTGAACCAGCAGGTGATTCGATTTAATGAGCTTTTTAACGCACTTCAGGCCCAGGTGGGATTCCGTCTGGGAAGGCCTGGGCGGGCGGCCACCAGGCCGGGGCTGCACTGACACCTAGTGGCCAGCATGGCTGTTGCAGGGACCGCGGAGCTGGAGCGCCAAAGCTTGGCGTCTGGGGAGGCCATCTCAACGGCCCCCCATCTGGGGCTAACCCTTGTGCCTCAGTTTCCCCGTCGCTTCTCGGGGAATAACAACAGCATCTCCTTTATAGGGCTGTTACGAGGACATCGCACTTCATAAAGGCTCTCATGACTATTACTATTGTTTTGTGCAAAGGGACACGGGGACCCCAGGGCCATGCTCCCCTCTATCACGCCTTCCCCAGCGGGGCATTCTGAATGCTGGCTTTGCTGCTTCCCAGCTCCATGACTCCAGGAGTTCCAATTCTCAGAGTCTCAGCCATCACCACCCCCCCGCCAGCCCTTTGGAGACTGGAGACAGGACTGAATGGGGTCCTGAAGGTTTCAGCTCAGAAGGCAGCAAAGCGCTCCTGAAACATTAACCGGGACGGCTCCTGCCATCGTTCCTGGAGCGCCAGCCACATGGGGTGGCAGGACGGCCACGTGACATCTTAAAGCCAAGCACTAGGACCCGTGAGCATGGCCCAGCTCTGTCTCCCCACATGAACCTGGGCTCAGCCGGAGTCCCATCCCCGGGGCCTGGGGCCCGCGCTTCCTTAGCACCTACCAGCAGGTAGCCAGAGTCCTTGAGCTTGGACTTGTACAGCATCCACTGGTAACGCAAGTCCTCCAGCTCGTTGGAGGTCCCCCTTGCTGGCCCGAGATGGAGGAGGTTCTCGAAGAGATGCTGACCTTCTGGCACCCGAGCCTCCAGCTCCTGTGGGGGAAAAGCAGTGTCACATGTGCCCTCCAGATGGCCCAGACGGCCCCACCGGGACGGTCAGCAGGAGCCTGTCAAATTTCACTTGAGAGGAGGCTGGCAGAGCCTGTAAAGTGAGAATCCCATCGTGCAAATCCACGGGCAGTCGCTTTCTGGAACAATACAGAATGACCTCCACGGTCACTTCCATCTCTGATGTTCTAGAACCAAGTCCTCTGGAGGGCTTGACATAAGAGTTGCCATCATTATAAAAAGCTATGACTTTTCTGTTGGCATGGTTAAGCCTGGGCATGTGCTATTGGGATTGGGCAGATTATCTTCAGGACTCCTGAGCCGTAGTGATGTGGGGGTAAGAGTGGGGCTCTAAATCGGAGTGCATGGGTCTAAATTCTGGCTTTGTAGCCCTGCTTTCACCCCATCCTGCTCGTAGTGTGATACGGGCAGTTTGCTTAGCTTCTCAGAACCCACTAGAATGAGAGCTGTACAAGAGTAAGGAGGCTTAACCTGGGGCAATTGCAAGTCGTCTCTGATACGGCTGGAGTTGGGCAGTGATGGCGAGAAATGAGTCGTGGCCAAATGTGAGGTAGGAGGTCTGCGGGAAGGACTCCCTGCTCATAATCCCCTAGGTGATTGGACCAAACCTCTCGAGAGGACAAAGTATTAAAAACACTTAAAAGGCATCAAAGAGTTGGCAAGAGGGCGAGGCACATCAGGCTAAAATCTGGGAAGTGATGAAGCCCAGAGAAGTAAGCCCAGTGTTCAGGCCTGCTTTTGCCTGCAGGACACCTGCCGTTCTGGAAGAAACATTTGTGAAACAGATCATGCTTTTGGCAGCCTCATGGGGCTATGGAGACAAAGGTCAAGGTCTGGGCTCTGTAGGGGTGGAGACTCTCATAACCTGCTCCCCCTGTGGCTGAGGCTCCTAAAGGTGAATCCGAAATAAACTCACACCCTGTGTGGACCGAAGCCCACTCCAAGTCACCAGGAGCGCAGGGAGCCTCCAACATTGAACTTCGATTCCCTGGCTTCAGAACAAGAAAGCCCTCCTTGCCTGGAAGCCACAAACAAAATCCCCTCTGGAGAAGAGATGATCCTCAACCTCAAATGACCCCCATAATACCTCTATCACACATAATCAAAGCAGCCCCAGGGCGCCTGGGTGGCTCAGTTGGTTAAAGCAACTGCCTTCGGCTCAGGTCATGATCCTGGAGTCCCGGGATCGAGTCCCGCATCGGGCTCCCTGCTCAGCGAGGAGCCTGCTTCTCCCTCTGACCCTCTCCCCTCTCATGTACTCTCTCTCATTCTCGCTCTCTCAAATAAATAAATAAATCTTTAAAAAAAAAAAAAGGCAGCCCCATACATGCAAGACACCGACAACAAGAACAGGCAGAAACAACACGCAGAAAAAACGTTCCTAAAATGACTTAAGATATTAGAATTATTAGACACACTCGTTATTAGACACACTCGGTAAAACAGGTCTCTTTACTAGGCTCAAAGAATTAAAAGCCAGGCTTAAAAAGTTCAGCAGGGATCTGGAAGCTACGAAAAGTGACAGAGTGGTATTTCAAGAGAACTGGGTAGAAATTCTAGAACTGGGGAATATAGTATCAATAGTTGAAGGCATAACAGACATGTGTAATAGTGAATGAGACACAGCTAAAGAGAGAATTAGTAAACCGGAAGGTAGGGTAGAAAAACTCTCCAGAATGCAACAGGAAGAGACTGGAGGATGAACAAGACACAAGAGAAGGGAGGAGACATAGAACCCACAGTGAGAAGGAATACCATGTTTCAGCAGCAACACAGAAGGAGAGGGGAAGGGAAACAAGGCGATATGTTAAGAGGCAATAAGTTAAGAAAGTATCAGAGAATTTTCCAGAAAGACTCTAGACCACAGATTCCAGAATCCAGGTGAATTCCAAATAAGAGAACTGAAAAGAAATCCAAACCCTAACATATCATAGTAGAACTGCTGAGAAATTAGGAAAAAGAGAGGTAGGCTGGGGCTTGGTTGAGAATGACCTCATGTGATATGCTTAAGGTGGGGGTGGGGTTGGACTCTATACTGAAAGGTTCTCGTCAAGGGAAGAACAAAGCCAGATTTATGATGCTGAAGGTCACTCTGGCTGCAGAATTGAGCTGTGACCTGGATGGGGGCCCAAAAGGAAGGAAGGAGGCCAGCTGAGAACCTACTGCCATAAATCAAGGTTAGAAATGGTAAGTACCTAGATTAACATAGTGGTAGCAAGAGGGTGCAGAACAAAACACACCCAGGAGGTGGAATCCAGGAGGGGTGGGGGACTATTTAGATGTGGGAGTGGAGTAGAAAGAAGACTGGTGGTAGAAGGATGGCAAAAATGACAACGATGCTCCCATCCCACCTCCCCCCGCCATATCCATTCCCTTTGTACTATGACCTCGAGTCCTTCCCTTCAAGAGGTGGAGTCTGTTTTCCCTCCGCATGAATCTGGCTTGGCCTTGTGATTTTCTTTGTCCAACAGAATACAGGGCAGGTAATGCGGCAGTTCCTACTCTAGGCCCCAGAAGCCTTGGGTGCTCCCACTCGCCCTTGGACAATGCCTCTGCTACTAGAAGCCTGGGCTGCCCCACAAGAGGAGAAGAGATGTGTGGTCCATCTCATGCTCATCTCCAGCAGCCTGCCAACCCCCAGAGTAGAGCCACCCAGCCAACCTATAACTGACAGCAATCAGGGAGCCCCACAAAACCAGAAGCATTGCCCCGATGGGCCTAGCCTAGAAGCCCATGCTTCTGAATCATGAGTTAAATGAGCATGTGCTGTCTGAAGTCACAAATGGTTGGGATGATTTGTTACACAGCAACAGCTAACTGATTTCAGAGTCGTGATTAGTAGTGATATTTTCCAAGTTGGGGAAATACAGACATAGGCTGAATGAACGAATGGTTCTTCTAAAATACGTGAACCAAAAAAGTTTAAGAACTGTTATTTATACACAAGTAAAAATGGCTCACAAGCCATGTGTGTGCTCTTTTTTTTTTTGAAGAACTCCCTGGTGGCAAACACATCCACGGGGGCAAACCCTGTGGACAGAGGGCCTTTCCGTGGGAACAAACCTGTAGCTTTGTTTCCCTGGTCTTCAGATCCTTGGCGGTGGCCGTTCTCATCGCGATGATTCTAACCAGCTTGGCATTTTCCACCTCTAACCACAGCTCGAAGTCCCTCAGGAGCTGGGAGAAACCTTCATGGCTGCCGTCTTCCTGGAGCGGGTTTGCCTGAAGGAACACGCAGCAGCACGACCAATGCATCAGAGGTGAAACAGCCCCCTGGGCCCGCATCCTGGGGGTCTCCTCTGAGGCAGAGGGTGGGGATGAGGATGCCCAAAGGTAAGGAGAGAGGCCTGGGTGGGAGGGGGCACGTCTCTCCATTCAGTGTGGCCACGTTAGGAGTTTAATTCTGATTCAGGTCCGGGGGTCCTGTGGGGTTGGGGTGGCCCAGGGGGTCAGTGTGGGCTGGTGCTCAGGGCGCCCTGGGCCCCCCGGGGCTGTGCCGCAGGACCTCGTGGATGGGTGCCCGCAGACCGCGCAGGATCACTGCACTTTCAGCCCCGAGCTGCTGGAGCTGTGACAGTGGGTCATCGTGGTCACCTGCTGTCTCCTAGTGGCAGCCACCACCATTCCTTGCCAGGATGGCTATAACGGTGGTCACCCTTGCACAAACCTGTCCCTCTCCGGGCTCTGCAGCCAGAGGGAGCCGTCTAAAATGCAAGCCCGTCCAGCAAGGCTGTCGGTGTGGCCCTCTGAGAGCCTCAGTCCTGGCTCTGCTGGACCCCATGCCGCCAACCACCTTCCCGCCAACACCCCCACCCCTGGAGCCCGAGCCCCAGACACCTCTTGACCCCTGGCACTTGTGCTCTCTCCCTCTGTGTGTCTCACACCGTCTCCTCTGCATGGGACACACCCCTCCTCTCCTCTCCCGGACTCCCGCTGGGCCATGAGGATTCCCCTACATTTTCCCAGGAGGCCTTTGCTGTCTCTGAGCTGGGTCCCTGTCTCTCTGCATCAGCTCCTACAGCTTCTGCCCTCTGCCCCAGCCCACTGCCCTTACTTAACTGCCTGTGGTTCCCACTTCCTCGCTCCTCAAAATGCGCTCCGAGGCCTAGCAGCCCGGGCGTCCCCCTCCAGCTTCAAGAAATGCAGAGTCCTGGGCCCTGCCGAAGCAGGATCTGCGTTTTCCTACGCGGGGAGCACACTGCAGTGTTAAGAGGCTCTGCCCTGGGGTCTGCGTTCCTGCGGGTCAGAAGCGCCTCCGCTTCGCCCACAGCTGGCCCCGGCCCCGAGCGCAGGCCTCCGGGGACAGCCACGCTCCGCAGGTGACTCGGGAAGGGGCAGTACAAGAATACAGGGGAGACTGAGAGCTGGCGTGTGGCTTCTGAAGAACGAGGAGGGAACGTCTTTTCAATGCGGTTCCTTGTTTTAAAAGCCGTCAAGAGAAGGGATGGACGACACTAGGTCATTAGGCTAGATCTTTTGGACAAAATACAGCTTATGGCACAAAAAAGGGACCCAGCCTGCATGACGCTCTCAGCCCTGTAGGGCCGGCTGGCTACGTCTTCTCCGAGGGGTGAGGACCTGTCTGCCCGAGGGACGCTTCTGACCTTCCCTGTGGCCTGGGTCTGGGGTCTCCGGGTCCCTCTGTGCCGTGGCACAAGGAGCAGGGACAGGTTCACCCAGGATGGGACGTGGCCGAGTCCTGAGCTGAGCGTGTGGCCCCTGGAGGGGAGGGGGCTTTGTTGAAGACCACCCCCCGCATCCCTGACTCCGGCCCCAGCCTCCCAGGGCCCAGGGAGCCCCACTAGGCAGACGCACCTGACGGGGACGCCTGGAAACAGGATCCATGGGATCGATGAGAAACCCAGCCTTTGGGATGTTGTTGGTGAAAATCATTTTCTTCCCTGAATCCACTTCCGTCTTTTGCAGCTGCCGGTTTCTGATGAGGCTGAAGAGACGAACGAACGGCCCAGTCACTGCGGTGATGCAATGGGGACTCACCAGGTCACCGGGGCATCACGTGGCAGGAGCCGATCTTTCGGGTCGACTATCCTTCAGGTTTGTCAGAACGTTCCCCAGGCACGTGCATTCCCAGTTTCCCACTGGAGACCCACCTTATGCTGTCATTAAAGTGCCTATACCCATCGATGCAGGCGAGGCCCAAGCCAGCACGGGCTGGAGGCTCACCCCCCACCGCCGCCCCGCTGGGGCGCTCCCCGGCTTCTACTGCTCCCACTAGAACTGTCCTTGGGCCAGAGCGGAGATGCACGGAGGCACCTGGCGCCATGCTCGGCACCCAGCCGAACCCCAGCCTCCTGTTCTAAGGGCACCACTGAGCTCTCCCCTGCATGGAAAGGGGGTGTTGCCTGAGACCAGGCTCAGAGCCGGGGACCCCCTCACATCAGCAGGCTTTCCTCCAGCTGCCTCAGGGCCTGCCACGACTCCATCAGCTCCTCTAGCTCCTCCTGGATCACGGCAGCCCCTTCTGGAGAAGACTTCTTCATCACCAGCTGGCCGTGCGCTTCGACCAGGGGCAGCTGGGCCTCCTTCTCCGGGAATTCAGCCAGCAGCCTCTAAAGGACACACATGCGAACACGCAGCCCCCACAGTGAGCTCTCGGGGCAGGGGTCTCTGCTCCCCCGTGTGGAATCTTTGGCCTCCCAACCTGCCTTCTGGGAGGCAAGTGAGGGAACTGGGACAGCCACCTTACCTCGACTTTGACCTCTTGGGACTGGGCGTCCCATGGGCCCGCATCCTCCTGGTGTGATTCCAGCTTCTGAGTGACCATGGCAATCCACTGTCGCAGCTCCAGCAGCTCGTGGTGGAAGGTGCAGTGTTCCCGCACACTCTGCTGGCTCCTGTCCGTGAGATCCTGTAGCACAGCCCCGGGGGGCCCAGGGCGCTCTGAGCGCTGGCGGCCACTGGGACTCCGGGCCCCTCCATTCTGCAGGACCCCCGGACCTGCCCTGGGGCAAGATGCCCGCCCCCGCCAGGGCTCCCCACCCAGCAGGAACACAAGAGGTGAGTCCTCCCTTCTGCCCAGGACAGGGAATTTATTCTGGAAAAACCAACTCTGGTTTAAAGTATCTCTAAGCCTGTCTTAACTTTTATAGACGGTACCATGTCTGGATGAGGGTGTGGGCAATCGGAGCTCCTGCCCACCGCTAGTGTGGGTATCAGTCATACCCCACTGGGGGAAACCCTAGGTCAGTATCTACTACAACTGAACACAGGCATCCCTATGACCCAACCGTTTCACCCTGGGTGTCTACATAACAGATACAAATATATTTTCACCAAAAGGCATGCATGTGGTGTTGCTTCTGATAGCCCCAAACTGGAAACTACCCAAGTGGCCATCAACAGAAGTATGGATACGTATGTTGAGGTCGCTTCAGGCAGTGGAATATTTTACAGCAGCATGAATGAGCAATCTACGCAACAATCTAATACATTATGAATGAGTGGACAGCTAGAAGCCAGAGACAAAAGAAAACGTTTCTGATTCAATGAAAATAACGTATAAAATCAGGCAAACCCAATCCATGGCGTTCCAAGTTGAAAGTCAGGTGCCAGGAGTGGTGGGCAGTGACCGTGGGGGGCATGAGGGGCTTTGGGGGCTGGATGAAGCCACTCTTATTCTGTGATTCTGTGTCGTGATCTGGGTACTGGTAATGTGGGCAGTTTTAAAAAATTCATCAAACTACACACTTAGATGTTTGCTTTTCTATATCTGATTATACTCTGATAATTTTTGAAAATGGTCTTGCTTCCCCCCCCTGCCTCCTCTGGGTCAGCCACTCTCAGCTCTCTGAGGCTGGGGCCTTGTTCTTCTGTCTTCAGGGAAGGAGGGCCCCTGTCCTCCTGGTCACCCAACCTGGGGCCCTCTGAGCCCTCCCTCTCAGCCCACTGCAGAGCACTCAGACCCCAGGGTCTCCTGTGATCCCTGGCAGTGGCCATCATGGGCCCTGCCCTCCTGCATTCCAGATGCTGGCTGACACCATTGGACGCCAGGCCCACTAGAGCTGGGGATGCAGAGACAGTGCATCCCATCTTCCTGCAACAAACCAGTGACCAGAGCCTGAAGAGTCACCTAAGACTCCACTTCTCCACAATGTTGCCACCACCACCACCCCTCCTGTCCCCTGCTCACCAGCTCAGACCCCATGCTTTCAATAGCCTCGGGTCGCTTAGGGGGGTAGGTGCCCCCCAGGGGGAGACAGGAGGATCACCTGGGCTGTGGGGGAAGGACTTATTAGCACTTATTAGATTTAAAAAGCCATGAGTACCACAGTAATAAAAGGGGGGCACGACTTCTTTGAAGAAGTATGTAGACAATAAATGAAGAGCCACGAGAGCGTTGGAGTATCAGCATTCCGCCAGCATTAGTTCATCTAGACCTTAGGCATCACTTAGATCAATGGGCATCTACAGGTGAAGCCGTGTTTCCTGGAAGCTCATGGGGCGGGGCGGAGGGGGAGGGGGGTTTGATTGTTGTGACAGTGATGGGGCAGGGATGACACCTGCAGATACAGTAAGAGCGACAGGTGTTGCCATCCTGCTGCCCCACGGCCTGCAAGGTTTCCTCGTGCCCTGCCTGAATCCACAGTGCTGAAAACCCTGCCCATCATGACCCGAGCTCGGACACTTTCCCCAGATGAGGGACAAACACAGAGGTTTCTGCAGTTCTAATAAACACGCTGATTTTTCCAGGAATGCCTCTATTTCGTCAACTGATGGAAGACTGTGCTTTGGTGTGACTGAAACTTCACCAAAGGTTGTTCACATTTTCAGAGAATCTCATAAAGTAGAGGCATTTCGGCTGTCACCCAGGCGGGGCGCATCTTCCTGTGACCACCTTCAGCGCTTACATGAAAGACAAGCATTTTATTCTAACTTGCCCTTTTTCTTTCCTATTACAGGAAGGGCATTACATGCCATTCTTAAATTGTGTGGGTCACTTATACTCTCTCTGAGTTTCGGGATGGCATGGGATGTTGGGAACATTTGTTATTAAAATAGGCTGGGTCCGGTAGAGTGGAGAAGCCCACCTTAGACCAAGTTCTCTTGAGGCATGGCTGCCTGACAGCCAGCTCCACAATCCCCAGGGTACTCGTGACAAAGGCAGACCCAGGCCCCCATCTGAATCAGCCGCTGAAACTTGTCCTCAGGCCAGTTTTGAAGAAGCCTGCACCCCATTCCATTCCCAGGGCTCAAGGGGCCATCAGAAATGTGCGTACCCCACGGAGCCCCAGGCGGCCGCTAGAGGGCACTGCAGAGGAGGCTCCACGCAGCCGCCGTACAACGTTCAGTTGCCCTTAACACAGCCAATGCCCACTGCACCCCAGGGCTGCTGTGGGGAGCAGAGCAGCCTGTTCTGTTCCTTGGCCTCCTGGCACGCCTGGATTTGTATCTGAACCTGCTGTTTTGCTGACTCATGGTCCATCTACCCACTAGAATATAACCCCCCAGGGAGCAGGGGCTTTGGCTGTCTGGCTGGCGCCCAGAACACTGCCTGGCATACAGGAGGCGCTCAATAATCATCTGCTGAATGAATGAGGAAGAGAAGAAAGGAAGGGAAAAAGAAAAATGGAAAGGTTTGAAGGGAAAAGGAAGAAAAGGCAGAGAAAGACCCCTGGAGTGTAGGATCCCAGGTGCCCAGGTTTACCTCCAGAGACCTCTGCAGGGCCTGGTAGTCGGTAGAAATCTGGTCCATTTTGTGCTGGTGGCCGGGGTTCCCTTGGACGAGAGGCCTCATGGCCTCCATCTGTGCCCCCAGGTCCAGCGCCTCTTCCTGCAGCCCCTGCAGGAAAAGCAGCAAGTGTGGCTGTCCTGTTTGCCTCTTGTCATGGGAGCTGATCAGGGTGGGGGCCGCCTCTGAGTGGGGGGAGCTTGGGAGGGTCCTGGCATGATGGGGCTACCCCACCCCGAGAGCTGCACCATATGGCCATCTGATGGGCCTCCTCTCAGAGCTGGTGAGATTTTTAAAAGGAGACAAAAATATTCTGGGACGGGGCGCCTGGGTGGCTCAGTCTGTTAAGTGTCTGCCTTTGGCTCAGGTCATGATCCCAGGGTCCTGGGATCAAGCCCTACGTCATGCTCTCTGCTCACCGGAGAGTCTGCTTCTCCCTCTCCCTCTGCCTGCCACTCCCCCTGCTCGAGCTGTCTCTCTCTCGTTCTGTCAAATAAATAAACAAAATCTTAAAAAAAAAAAAAAAAATTCTGGGACACCAGCCTGGAAGGCATCTCTGGGGAGCAAACTCCCATCTGAACTCTTACTTGATGACCACCTCTCTTTGTGAAGAATCACACCCCAACTTGAGTTTCAAAGCCCCCGAATGCACCATTTTTAATGTCTTCCCAAGAACCCTCTTAATGTATGCATGAGCTATGCTGGAGTTTTAAAATAATTGTATCGCACGCATTTAAAATCTTGCAACTCCTTATCAAGCCGATAATTATCAACAGTCAGCCTGTGTGCAGTCTGCATGTGTTTTAAAACATTTATTCTTACTTTCAAAATCCGATTATTTAACTGGACCTCTGTACTCATGAGGAACACTTAGCAAAGCAATTTAAAGAAAAATGAATACACATGTTAGACTTTGGAATCACAGAGTAAACATCATTTTGTTGGGCTCCAGAATCAGCAGCTGCAGGTACTAAAGGTCTCTCAGAGGCCAGAAACCACCAGATAAATCAGCAGCGATTCAGACGAAAGGTCAGCTCAGGTGAAGGGGCTCGGTGGTGGCTGTTTGGCCAGTTATTGCTGCCGGAGGGGAGCTGCTTCTGGGCGCAGCGGAGAACCCGAGCCAGGCCACTCGGGCCCCACCAAGCCCTTACCTGCAACCTTGAAAGGTGGGCCTGTTTCCCAGGAAGGTCCTGCTGAAGCCCATTCTCAGCTTGGACCCTGCCATGGAGGTCTGAGAGCTTCTTCTGGAGGGGCTTAAAAGCAGCCCCAAAATCTTTGTGTTGGGCCAGCAAGCTCTGCGGAGACACACAACGGGCAGCACAGAAGTTAAGAAATTTCCTCACAGGCACCTTGTACAACCTGCCACTCACAACAATACGCTCTTTCTTCAGCCTTCTCCTGGCTGCCTCATACCCACTCAGGCATCACCCCCTCCAGGAAGCCTTCCTGGAGCCCTTGCGGGGGTTGGACGCCCTCCTTGGAATCACCGTGGGGTCCTCACATGACGGCTGTTCTGCTTTCTAGTACAGAACTACATCTCGTAACACATCCACACCAGGTCCCACCAGAGGCCTGTTTTTGGAAATAAAGTTTTATTGGGACACAGCCATGCCCACTCCTTTACAGCTGCTCTCCAGCTCCAAGGGCAGAGCTGGACGAGCTGCCGCAGAGACCCTCTGCCCCACTGACCCTCAGATGTGGGCTGAATGTTGACTCCTTGGGTGAGACGGATCCCAGATGTGAAAGAAGCTCCCGGCGAGTGCCCGGCCCCTCTCAGAGCCCCGTGAGCAGCTCACGCTCAGCTCATGTCTGTTATGTGAAAGAATACACTCCCCATCACCCGCCACCTTACACCTTAACTTCGGGGTCGTCATTCAGAAATGTGTTCCTAATAATATTGGTGTTCAGCTCTATGGTGGTTTAATTTTACAGGCGATTTTCTCTGCGTTTTCTCCTTTGACACCCGCCCCACCCTTCTGGGGAAGCCAGTTCTGTGTGACACGGTGTAGAGGGCGGCTTGGAGGGGGGCAGAGGTGGGGGCGGCAGGTGCCTAGGACACCAGTGAGAAGGCTCGCTCGTTCACTGCACCCGGTGTACGGCCGAGGAGCTGAGGCCGTGGGGACAGAGGGAGAGGGCAGGCCACCCAGCGGCCAGTGGTGCAGCTGAGGCAGGAATGCAGGTCGCCCCCCTCCCTCCCAGGAAGGCCCGGGACACCCACCTGCAGCTTGCTTTTCCTCTGCAGAAGGCTGTTGTGCAGCAGGTCCCGGTCCCGCACGGAGCTCACCACCTGCTCCAAGAGGGCCGCCGCTCTGTCCTGGCCGAAGATGCTCCTCAGCAAGTCTTTCTTCAGCTGCAGCACTGTCAGCTGCTCCTTCAGGCGGGAGCTTTCGGCCAGGGCCGCCTACGGCAGACAAGGCGTCCGGTGAGCCCAGGGCCCCGGCAGGGCAGGCCCGGGCTGGGAAGCTGTCCAGGAGCGCATCTGTCCTGCTGCATGTGCCCCGCGGGACGCACGCCTTTGTGCCGGGGGTGGAGGCGGCGGCAGGGTGCATCAGGGAGGCCCTGCATTTCAGGGTCAACGCGATTGCTCTCTCGCCCCCCACTTCCATCTTATCACCAAAGCCTGGGCAAGAACTCCACCTCCTCCCTAGCCACCCCACTGCCACTGTCCGGTGATCCTTTCCTCAGTGACCCCCCCCCCATATCGCTGACAGCAGTGGGACTACCCCTGGGAGTGCTGTTGAGGACATTCTGAAGGGGCTGGGGGCCCAGGGGAGCATGGTCAGTGGGAATTCAGGAAGGCCCCCCAGAGGAGGTGACACGTGCGTGGAATCGTGATGTGTAGGAGCTCGCCAGGTGAAGGAAGGACCTAAAGGAGACTTATGTGATGAGTAGCTGGCTCCCACGCAGCCGGAACTCAGCACAGCCCAGGTCCCACCTCCTCCAGGAAGGCTGCCCTGACCACATCCCCAGCCTACACTCCCTCTTCCCGCCCCAAAGCCCTGGGCCGAGCCTCGGGTTCCTGCTGCTTAATTCGCTGCTTGGGGTAAGCACGTCTTGCTGCTCTGAGGGCCCAGGGGCCCGGAGGCCAAGGGTCTTGTCTTTAGCTGGCCAGAGTCCTTCCATTTTATACATGTGATGTTGCTGAGATACTGAGCTAGCTACAGAGCTGGGAAGGAAGAACAAAGACCCCCAGCCAGGTAGGTAACTATAATTCAGGGCACAAAGTGATCATTTCCCTTAAAGTTTCGACGGAGCCCTATGGGTGTTCAAGGCAGAGCGGAACTCTCCTGGTTGGGGAAATCTGAGAAGGCTCCCTAGAGGAGGCAATTTTGCCAGCAGCCCTGGGAGGGCAGAGAGAGTCCCCGGAGGAAGGGCAGCACAAACATGGCAGACACAACTGAATTGGTTTAACCTTCCCACGAAGGCATGTGGCTTGTGATCAGCCAGAGAGAGGACAAGCCTCTTTAGGGAGAAGGTGCCCTGCACTCCCTTTTCAGCAAACCTGGACACAGGAGTTAAGAATTCGGCCTGGCCATCGTGAGTGTGAATTCCGTACTAGCTGGGAGGCCTTGGGTAGTTCTGAGACTCAGTCTCCTTATCTGCAAAAAACAGGCGTAGTCACACCCAACTCATGGGGCTGTATGAGGCTGACATGAGGGGAGGCCTAGACAGCATTTAACATGGTGCACATCCCACAGCGAGCACACACTAACAGACGGCCCTTCTCTGCTAGGGTCATTACACCAGCTCTTACGGGATGAACTGTGTCCCCTGCAAAAAGATATGAAGTCTTAGCCATCATCCCCCACAACTACCTCTGAATGTGCCTTTATTTGGAGATAGGGTCTTCACTGAGGTAACCAAGCTGAAATGAGGTCACTAGGGTGGACCCGAATCCAATGTGACCCATGTGCTTATTAAAAGGGGAAATCTGGACCCAGACACACACACGTGGAGGGAAGAGAAGGGGAGAAGCTGTCCATGTGACCACAGAGGCCGAGACTGGAGGGATGGGTCTACAGGCCAGTGAACACCAACAACCACCAGCAAACACCAGGAGCTAGTGGAAGCAGGGAAGGCTTCTCCCCTAGAGGCTTCAGAGACAGCATGGCCCTCCCGACACCCTGATTGTGGCCTTGCCGTCTCTGGAACCATGAGAGAATGAGGTTCTGTTGCTCTAAGCCACTGAGTTTGGGCACTTTGTTACAGTCACCTCTGGAAACGAATATTTCAGCCACGTCCAACGTTGGGACCTAGTGTCTCAGTTCTGGAGGAACTTTGCAAGTCCATAGGCTACCCTGAGGCTAGGTGTAGGAGCTGAGCCAAGACGTGTAGAAGCTGAGCCAAGACGTATCGGGCTGGCAGCTTGAGCTTAGCCCCTGAAAGCCATCCTTCCTGGGAAAGCCTGGTGAGCATAATCCAAGACATGATCCCAGCAGCAAACAGCATTTAAACATGGACAAACCCAGTCCTGCCCACTTTTCCAAAACACTGCTCTGCGAAACTCCTGTCCTGGGAGTCCTGAGTCACATTCTAGGAAGACAGTACCTCTCCCTCCTGCCTGGTACAGGTCCTGGTTAGCTTTCTGCTCCAGTGAGAAGGACAGGACGGAAATGCAATTGTGATCCAGCGGGAAAAGCACCTGCCGCCAAGTCAAACAGACCGGGGTCAAAGCCAGCCCTGACACTCAGTTGCTGTGTGACCTTGAGCAAGTGCCTTCCCCTTTCTGGGACACGGTTTCCTTAACAGTCAAAGGATAATAATAAAATTGTCTTGCCTTGCCTGCTTCATAAACCTGTTCCCAGGACCCAGTGTGAAAGCAGGAATAAGAATATAAGAGGAGAGGCTAGAACCCACCATTCTGGCCTCAGCTCTGCCTCTCAAGTGGCCTGACCTTGAACAAACGCTCTAACTTCTCCCTGGCTCCGGTCCCTCATCAGCAACATGAGGAGGAAAATGATGGAAATGGAGATCAAAATCTGTGTACACAGGTATTCAACATATACAACTGATGACAAGGAAAACTGGAAACAACCTAAATATTGTAAGAATGGAAAGCATATTATGCAGCCATTTAGAGTGATGACTTTTTGGAAACATTTTATCTTTTTTCCTTAAATTTGTAGTTGAAGTATAATAGACATATAACATTATATTGGTTTGAGATGCACAACATAACGAGTCGATATTTGTATATGCTGCAAAAATGATCACCACAATAAATCTAGTACCATCCGTCACCATAGAAAGTTAGAATTATTTTTTCCTAATGACAATGAGAACTTTTAAGATTTACTCTTTGGGCAATTTTCACTATGCATTACAATATTGACAATAGTCACCATGCTGGACCTGACATTCCCATGACTTATTTATTCTATAACTGCAAGTTTGTACCCCTTGGACCCCCTTCACTCATTTTGCCTACCCCCGACACCCCGCCCCATTGGCCACCATCATTCTGTTCTCTGTGTCTACGAGTTTTGTTTTGTTTGTTTTTTGAGATTCCACATAGAGGTGGGATCGTGTGGTATTTGTCTTTCTCTGCTTGACTTATTTCACTTAATATAATGCCCCCAAGATCCATCCATGTTACTGTAAGTGGTAAGATTTCATTCTTTTTTATGGTTGAGTAGCATTCCATTATATATGAGATATACATATATATCACATCTTCTTTCATCCATTCATCCATCAGTGGACACTTTGGTTGTTTTCAGGCCTTCACTATTGTAAATAATGATGCAATGAACATGGAGGTGCAGATACCTTTTCGAATTAGTGTTTTTTGTTTTCTTTAGATAAATACCCAGAAGTGGAATTGCTGAATCATAGGGTAGTTCTACTTCTAATTTTTTGAGGAACTTTCATACTGTTTTCCACAGTGGCTGCATCACTTTATATCCCCACCAACAGTGCACGAGGGTTCCCTTTTCTCCATATCCTCATTAACACTTGTTATTTCTTATCTTTCTTATCTTTTTGATACTAGCCATTCTGACAGGTGTGAGGTGATATCTCATTGTGGTTTTGCATTTCCCAGATGATGAGTGATGTTGAGCGCCTTTTCATATGCCTGTTGGCCACCTGTATGTTTTCTTTGGAAAAGTGCCTATTCAGACCCTCTGCCCAGTTTCTGCTGAAAAATCTGCCTATAGTCTCCTGAAGGTTCCCTTGTATGTAACACATTATTTTTCTCTTGCTACTTTTAAGATTCTTTAAGTTTCGACATTTTAATTATCGTGTGTCTCGGTATGGGTCACTTGGGGTTCATCTTATTTGGAACTCTCTGAGCTTCCTGGGCCTGGATGTTTGTTTCCTTCCCCAGGTTAGGGAAGTTTTCAGTCTTTACTTCTTCAAGTAAGTTTTCTGCCCCCTTTATCTCTCTTCTCCTTCTGGGACATCTATAATGCAAATGTTATTCTGTCTGATGTTGTCTCCGAGGTCCCTTAAGTTATTTGCACTTTTTAAAATTCTTTTTTTCTTTTTGCTGCTCTGAATGTGCTCCAGTACCCTGTCTTCTAGATCACAGATCCCTTCCTCTGCCGCGTCTCGTCTGCTCCCGAACCTTCTAGTGTATTTTTCAGTTCAGTCACTGTATTCTTCGGTTCTATGACTTCTGTTTGGTACTTTCTTGTATTTTATTTTATTTATTTTTGTTGAAGTTCTCGTTGTGTTCACCCATTCTTCTCCCAAGATCAGTGAGCATCTTTATGACCATGACTTTGGACGCTTTATCAGGTATACTACTTATTTCCATTTCATTAGGGCATTTTTTTTTTTTCCTGAGGTTTTATCTTGCTCTTTCATTTGGAACATATTCCTTGTTTCCTCATTTTGCTTAGCAATCAATGTTTGTTTCTATGTATTAGGCAAAGAAGCCACCTCTCCCAGTCTTGAAGGAGTGGCCTTGTATAGGATATTAAACTTATTGCTCAACCTTGCCCTAGCTCTTGGTTGTCTCTGAAACTTTTGTGCTTGTCTGAGCAGCCTGTTTTTGTTTTTTTTTTTAACATAAGCTTTATGCTCAACATGGGGCTCGAACTCATGACCCTGAGCTCAAGAGTGGCATGCTCTACCGAATGAGCCAGCCAGGCACCACCAGCCTAATTTATTTCTAATAGCTCCCATTGTTGAGGGAGTACCAAGACCTGCCAGTGTGTGGGAAAAAGGAATCAATCAACATCCAGTTTCAGGCTGATTAGAAGCCAGACTCTCAGGCAACAGCTCTTACGTGAATATATATAGTTCTGTGGGACCACAATTGTAAACCTTGCTGGTCTCCAGGCCAGGTGATCTGGAGGTGTCTGTCCCCTGTGCCAAGAAAAAGCTCAGATGTGCCAACTAAAAATCTCAAAATATACAACTATATAACATGATCCCAAATATGCGAAAATTGTCATGAATTATTTAAGGCTTCTGTCTGCTGGTGACCATATTGCATAGAAATGGCTAGATGGATTTTCATCAGATATAAAGGGTATGGTATTACTTGGGATTGTCTGAGCTAAAATTGATTTTTCTGACACATGTAAAATCCTCAGGGCTCCCCAAAGTGAATTTTACATGTGTTGAAGGGCCTCCCCAGAAATACCAGGTTGGATAGAAAATGTGATGTTGTGTCCCTCCACATGTTAACAGTGGTCCTAAGGGCTTGTGGGATTTTGGGCGTTTTTTGTTTCCTTCTTCATAAATCTTTACATCTCCAAGCAGGCACGACTTTCATAACCAGAATGAAAATTAATATAAAATGAGGCTTATAATCTGATACTCTTTTGTGTCTCCTCCCACTCAGTATGTCTTAGACTCGCTGGACCTGAAAGTATTTTATGGACGTCAGAGCTCCACAGGATACCATCAGGCAGTGTTGACAGGCTAATCAGAGCCTGCCTGTTGATGGGCAGTTGTGGTAGATGCCACCGTCTCCTCACCCAACATTCATTCCTCCTTCTTGCTCACCTAACAATGAGCAGTGTGTCCAGATGGCAAAGTGCCCAGTCACAGGTGTCGAAATAAATTTCTAGGGTCAAGATGGGGCTGCTTCCACCCTGGATGCCAAGCAACAAGTGAAACTTCCAGGTAAGTTTTGAGTTCTCGTAAATGCTCTGCTTGGCCAGAAATGCATTATATCTAGTCTGCGATCCCCAAACATCAAGCCAACTCTCGGCCTTCTCAACCCAAACAAGGCTGGCCATTGGCCAATCAGATATTTTCTATCTGTTTTTTCCTTGTTCTTTATTCCGTATCCTATGAAACCTTTTGGCCGTCTGCCCCATTTTGCAGTTCTCCAAAAGGAGGCTGTCCACTTCATGAAGTGTTAAATAAAGTTTGTTCGTATCATCTAAATTGTCTTCTTTGATCACATTTTAACACAGGGTTATGTCTATAATCCATATAAGCTGGTCCTGGCAATCCCATCATTCTCAGCCAGTGATTGGCCGAGGGACAGTCATGTTACCTGGCCAACACTAGGTAAGGAATCTGCTTGGGCTTCTGGGAAGGAGGGTTTGCCTCCCTGTTCAAAATGGTGAATAGAGAAAGCCCTTTTTGCCCCCTTGCTGTTCCTTCTTGAACAAGATGTTGTTCACGTGAAGATGCAAGCTTGCTGTGGTGGCAGCCATCTTGGGGCCATGAAGGGAGATGTGGCTTGGAGCTAGAAAGAGCCTGGGTCCTAGAAGATACTGCTGAGCTATGAAGCCAGCCCTGAACCACCTGGAAGCCTCTGGATTTTAAGCTGCCATTGGTCAGAATTTCTGTCACTTGTCACATGATCCTTCTGTCACTTGTCACATGCATCCTTTACACATGCAGTAAAGGTAATGGCCTCACATGTTCTCCCTTAGAATTGCTCATGCTTCCCCCAGAGGACCATCTGCAGGAGGATCCTGGAGGGAAAGGGTGTGGGAGGGTCAGTACAAAGTCCTGTGGTCCACCCAAGAATTGAGGATGACCTTTGTCACTGATAACATTTCCTGTGCCAACTCAGGACTTGCCAGGCAGGTGCAGCGAACTCTACCCAGATTCCTGGAGCACCCAGGAACACGCCTGTCCCTGGAAGTCGGGCTACAGTGTCATGTCTGGCTGGGGGCCTTCCTCCTCCCCCCGCCCCCACACTGGTCAGCCCTCCTGGCGGGACCTGGTTACCTCGATCTGGGGCAGGAAGGTGTGAATGGAGGGCAGGTCTGGCAGGCTGGCGGTAACATCCAGGAGCCTCTGGGCCAGGGCCCTCCACAGCTGCAGATCCTGCAGAGGCCGCTGGAAACGCTGCCACAGCTCCAGCCCTGTGGCATTGCGAAGCTTGGTGCTCTTCCCCTTCATGCTGCAAGGGGGAGAGAGGGGTCAGTTCAGAACTGAGGCCTCTACCGGGACCCCGAGGGAGCCCAGCGCACACTATCCCCATGGTGGGCTCTCCCCCATCCACAGGCTGCTGGGAGTGGCCATGGGGCCTCAGAGGTCTCCCCCTCTGGATTAACGTGCACTGGAAGTAAGCCAGTTCTCAGACAGACTTGCAGCCCAGCCTCATGACCAGAGAATCTCAAACGTCGAAGAGGAATCATGGACCCCCTAGCCCGGTACTGCCTATCCCCAGGCACCTCGCAGGAGCTAAAGCAAAATCGAAGAGACCATCACCCTGGGCCTCAATAATTTCTGGAAATAATCTCTCAACTACAACTTCCAGTCATGGGGAGCCAGCACATAAAACCTCAACAAGAGAAGCTGGATCCGGGCCCCTGCTCCGAGGTATAGACACACAGCAAGGGGGAGCCCCCCAAGTTCATTTGGAAGGAAGCTCTGTATCAGGCGGAAGGACGCAAGGTGCTCTGGATACGTGGACAGTTGCGCTGTGTTCACAACACCTCTGAGGCTCATGGAGCAAAAATAGCTACAGGTTGCAAATTTACACTGTGCTCAGCTCCAGCGCGGGTGGATCTTTGATCTGCTGGTGTTTGCTGAGCTAGACCACTGGAGCCCCGGCTCTGCCTGAGCCCAGGGGCCGAGGCGGAGGTAGAGGCTGGTCTGAAGACAGGCTCGGATGCTGAGTCAGCACCATCTGCAGGCAGCGGGGTGGTGTTTGGCTCCTGAAGAGCCCTCCCTTTGGGCCATTACGTGGTGGACGCCTCCCCATTGTGATGCTACACAGAGACGGGATGGAAGTCGGTGAATGAGCCACGCCGCATGGAACAAAGCTAAGTCCAGTCCTCCTTCTGGGAACAAAATGCCAGGGGTTGAGGGCGCCAGAATTATGTTAGAGTTACCAGGTGTGATGGCCTTCGATGAGGTCAGAAGACCCTTTGAGCGTGAGGTTCAAGGCACAGCCCGAGTCCCACCTCCCTCAGCCCGGATACCTCTGGAACTCCTGGAGGGCAGCGACCACGCTGTCGGAGAGAGGCTGCGGGTTACGGGAGAGGGCGATGAGCTCCTTCAGCTGGGCCTGCAGCCGGGCCACCCGGGGCTCTTCAGCCACCAGCGCTGTCCGCGTTGTCTACGACACAGGGACAAAACCAGAGGGGCGTGGGAGAGTCAGTGACCGGGGGACGAGTGTGGCAGGTGGGAGTGGGCTAGCCTGGGAGAAGCCCGTCACCCAGGGCAGGGACTGGGGTCTCCGGAAGCTCAGCCCTGCTCTCCCGCTCTGTGCCCTGACCTTGGCATTTGCTCTCACCAAGCTGGTTTTTCTTTTATCACTGACCTCAGTGTTGTCCTGAGGGCCCGCACCTAATAATACAAAGAACGAGTATCTTGGGAACACTGCACCACGCTGAGTGCTCTGGGTGTCCCATTCACTGAAGCTGGGCAAAGACCCTAGGAAGTAATTCTCCGTGTCCCCATTGTATACCCAAGGGAACTCTGGCTGAGAGTTTCCTGACGGTTGCAGGGCAAGTAGACAGTGGACCTGACATGGGAGCTGGGCCCTCTGGCTCTTAGACTCTGCGGCACTAAAGGAAAAAAACAATCTAAGGTGCTTTGTGAATCTGGTTCGTGTATTGGCAGGCCGAGAGGATATTTCCCCTGAGCACTCTCGAACCACTCCACTCGCTGGACTGCATTCTGACACCAGACACAGCCCTTTCCTGCTGTCCTAGGAAGTGCGGAATTTGACCTTGACCTTGACGCTTGCTGGGCCCGTGCTCAGTAGGAGGTGAGATGGGGTAGTGGAAAGGGCTGGGCTTTGGCATGACACAGGCTGTCCGGGAAACTCCCTCGACCCCTTCCTAGCTGGGCAACCCCGGGCTGTTCCCTCATTGGTAAAATGGGGCCACCCCCTTGACCAGGCACTGGGTACAGAGCAGGAGCCTAAGTTGTGCCCCTCCCCAGCTACCCCCACGCAACCTTGAGCCTTGGTCCAGATCCTCCACTCACAGGGACTAGTGAACCAGCCAGCCTCAGTCTTGGGCGAACCACAAGTGAACTGGGACCAGCGTGGAGCTCAAGGGCGCAAGCTCAGATGGATGGGAGGCAGCCGCTAGGGGCAGGAGGGAACACCGTATGGGCAGCGGGATGCGGAATCTGTCCACATTCAATCATGAAGCAAATGTAATGAAATCCGTACAAGTTTTCATAGAAGAGGAAGACACAACTGGTGTGTGTGAACTCGCAGTTTCCAAACCATTCAAAAGTAAGCCCCGCACACCCGCTCCCAGGAAGGCTGGCCACGCTGTGGACAAGAGACACTTGGCCTTCTGCACCCATGATGTGGGCATCTTGAGTTTCTGGATTGCTGGGACGCCCGGGAGGGGGGCCGTGTGAGGCAGCTGTGGTCGACGCTGCGTTAGTCACAAAACCGCTCTGATTTCAACCTCAGGCACAAAAAGTCTCCCTGAAGCCGATGAATGGTCCTGCCTGGTCTGCAGGGGGATGCCACAGATCACTCCCTGGCCCTGTTCTCTGTGGGGGAGGGTCTCGGGACTGGGACCGAGAGATCAGGACATCACGGCCAGCCTGAGCTCCGATGTCCTCGCTCCCGGTCCTTGCTTCTCACTGTGCTAATTTGCTAAAGCTGGGAGTCTGAGCTGTTACAGTGGGTTAGAAGCATGTGCTCTAGAGTTAGACTGTCTAGGTTCAAGTTCAAATCCCTGCCTCCACCTGTAGGGTCATAACCACAGGCACGTCTTCAACTCATGAGTGCCTCAGTTTCCCCATCTATAAAAGGGGATCATGGCAGTGCCCCCCCCACCCCCCGGCAGAGGTTTGTCCAGCACTCAGCACATTGCATGCCAGGTAAATAATAACCGGACTGTGTCGGTTTGAAGGTGAACACGTGGCTCTTTCACCTGGGGTCCCGACACTACCACCTTCTCTGAAGTAGGCCTGTTTCTCAAAAGAGGGAACAGTCCACATTTCCTTCTTGGTGCAAGATGGGATACATGCCCTCTACCTTTCCCCTGCTCTGCTGGGCCACGGCTGCTCCCGGCCGAACCAGGTGGGTTTCGTGGGCCTCGTCCCAGGGCACCCTGCCACTCCGAGGGCTGGGTTGGAGGAGGTCAGCTATGTGTATGCCTGCTTCCTCCTACAGAACGCATAGTAAGTGCAAACAACAACCATGTGAATGCTCCCCTATGAACAAAAGTCAGAAATTCCACACTTCCTTTCATTGATTGCGGTTAGTCCCAGCTTGACTGTAATTGAGAAGACACTGGAACCAGGTGGGGCAGAGTTCGTAGGGAGGTGATCAGCCCCCTGCCTCAGGACAGGCTTCCTGACACACAGCCGGGCGCAGGCAAGGAGCTCTCATGATGGGACAGAGGCAGGGCTTTCTAGGCTTTCCCTCCCGACTTTGTCCTCTTTGAGAACCGGCTTTGGCAGGTGCTATGCCAAGCACTTGTTAAGCTTTCATGGGTTCATTCCTGTTCTGCATACAACTGAGGTTTAAAGCACCTCTCCCAGGACCACGCAGTTAGCAAGGAGAGAATGCTGGACCTGCGCCCAGGCAGTCTGACCCGAAAGCCCCCGCCCTTGACCCCTGTGCTCTCCACCTCCACCTGCGCTGAGGCGGACAGTCCTAAAGAGGAAGCACGTTCCCTCTGGGCAAAGGTGGTTGCTGCAGTGGAATCTGGGCTGCTACGAGGCTCAGTGAGCCCTAAACACTATGTGCCTTGTTTCTACCCACACAAAAATATTTTTGCAGATGGGCAAGCATTAGAAGGAAGAGAAAAAACAGAACAACAATGCAGACTGGAGGTGGGATCTGGGTAGTTTTTCTTTTAGACATTTCCCCTAATGGCGCTAATGTGGAGCTAACCCAGTGAGTTAGTAAGTAAAGATAGGAGTGGGGGAGGATGTGAATCCTTATTTAGAAATCTCTCTGTCCATAAGTCAGACCTCCTGAGTGTGTACACGGGTGGGAGGAAGGCAAATGCACTCTGCACGCTGTGTCTGGGTGGGAAGCCACCCCACCCTCCCAGGATGCGCATTGTCTGCTGGGTCTCCCCCGAACCCCATCATCTCTACACTGAAGAACTTTCCCTCTGACCTAACTCTCCCTGCTCTGGGCTCAGGAAGTCCACCCCACGTCCCACCACTGGGCAAGGGAATGGCAAACTCAAAGCCAATCCACCTCTGGTCTTATTTACCCTCTGACTCATCGTTTGATCCTGGGGATGTTGGGGGTGGGGGGAGTGAAATCTCTCCAGGCCTCAGTTTCCTCATCTGGAAAATGGGTACAAACACCTAACTTGCGTATTACACCCAGGGAACTCAGGTTACCAAAGATCCAGGGAAACCAAAGTGAGTGTACTTAAGGCTTAGCTTGATTCACGCCCCCTGCCTCCCCAGGCAAGGGAGCTCCAAGTGGTGAGGCCCCGAGGCACACAGGGCCCCTGGACGGTCCATGTCTCAGCCAAACGCTGCTTACCGAGTAGAGTCTCCAGCGGGCCACCAGCTCGTCCTCGGTCCCCGCCTTTGCTGCGGGCTCCAGGGCCTCCTTGGCCAGCCTCTGGAGGTCCTTCCTGAACTCTCCCAGCTCGGCCTCCAGCTGCTGCCACTGCTGCTCACAGGCCCCCATGGACCTGAGCAGGCCCTGCAGCCGCTCCTCCTCCTCCTTCCAGAGGACGCACAGCTTCTCCAGAACTCTGCGCATGTCCTCCAGTCCCTCGGTGATCCTCTCTGCACCCAGAGGAGAGGTGTTCTGGATGATGCCCACAGCCTGTTCCTCCAGCCTCCTCAAGGACTTCTCACCCTGGGGAAAATCATCGGCGATGTCCTAAAGGGGGCAGGGGGGTGGGGCGGAGACGGAGAAATGCATGAGGGGAGAGAGAAAAGATCTGCTGCATTTTCCCGAGTCCCGGGGAAGGTCATGCTAAACACCCATCCCTGATTCCCAGGTTAGAGTCCAGGGCGCCTTTCCAAGGAGTGGACTGTCTGCCTTCGTTAGCATTGACTCGCAAGGTGAGGACAGAATTCCCTTCCGGTGTCTTTTATAGCCATTTGATTAAGTCAAGGAGAAAATCTCTGTTGGGTCTATCTTTAACCCTCTCTGATGTTTGTTGATCTTCCTTTTTAACGAGGACGGAGGCAGCCTCAGGCCCGGAGCCTTCGGCTGGCAAAAGGATGGAGCCAAAGAGAGCCTAGTGACCCCATTTGGTTTCATTATATTTATTTTATGGTTCTCTACAAATTAGGAGTGAGTGCTGGTTTTCCATTCATGACAATGATGTAAATTTTCCCTTCAAATAAAATATTCATCCACTTTTAATTTAAAAAATTTATATAAACACCTTTAAATCTATTTTGTTTGAAAGTGCCTTCAAAATATTTCACTTTTTTATTGAACTGTCAACACATGGAGTCAAGTATATAGATCCTAAGCACTACTGTTCAGATGGTTTTGAGAAATATTCACACCCGTGTAGTCCACACTGTGATCAAAATGTAGAGCATTTCTAATATCCCAAAAGCTTCTAGAACTCCACATATCTGAAATCATAGAATATATTAGCTTTGGAAACTGGCTTCTTTCAGCAAAATGCCCTTTAGATTCTTCCATGTTGTTGTATATATTAGTACTTTATTTTTTTATTGTGAGTAGTATTCATATATATATATATCTCCTGTTCACATATATATATATTCATCTATATCTATATCTATATATATATATCTCCTGTTCCACGATATGTTTATCCAGTACTCTGCTGATTAAAATCTGAGTTTGCTTTCAGTTTGGGACTATGACAAATACAGTCTGATGAACATTCTCATACTAGTCATGTAAGATGTTTTTGGGTCATTGTTCACTGGTTTTTTTAAAAAAGAGTCACCTTAAGTACAAATATGAAATAAATGGTACAGGGGCTGTATATCTATGGCAAAACTTATAATGTGGTCCTTGAACTACTGACAGTAACTAACACTTCCTTTACAGAGGACGTCAGAAGCTCATTCAAGGTCACAGCCATTCAGGAAGGCCAGAGTGGACCAAGCCTCTCACCACCGCAGGCCTGATGCCTACACCAGGGTTCCTTACCCGAGGCATTCTGACACCTGCAGTGGGGTCACTCCATTGTGGGGGCTGCTCTGTGCATCACAAGATGCGTCGCAGCATCTCGGGCCTCCACCCACTAGATGCCATTAGCATCTCCACCCCCTGCTGTAACCACCAAAAGGTATCTCCAGACATCGCTGGAATGTCCCCTATTTGAGACCCACTGGTCCAGACCATGCTGCCCCCGCCTTGGGTTTCCAAATGCCCTGCTGGCTCAGAGATTTCCAGAAAGCAGCAGAGGCCCCAAACATATCGCACTAGATTCCACGCTTCTCATGTGGGGTCTGTGTGCCTTGGATTTTGTATCTCGTGGCCCCCAGCACACCCTATTAAACAAACGACAACACAGAGCCCCCATATCTGAGCGTTTCCTCAGTGGCCCCCTCTGACAGAGACACAGCCCAGTTTACCTGCAGCTTGGAGAGACGGTGCTGGGTGGACAGTCTGCAGCTCCGTCCCACGCAGCTGCTCACCTTTTCCACCACCGCCTTCAGCCACAGCTGGAACTCGTCCACATCTGCCTGGAAATGCTCATGCTCCCGGGTCATCTGCTCCAGCAGACTCACTCTGTCCTGTGGGAGGGGAGGAGAGTCACCACCTAGGAAGGTCCCCAGCCCAGAGCGCCCCTGGCCTTCAAGGCCTGCCTCTGTGTGTGTGTGTGTGTGTGTGTGATGCACTCAACCGTCCGTCCTTTTGCCGAAGATACAGACATCCCCAGATGCTCTTCTCTACCTTATTAGAGTCAACCAAGAGACTCTTGGTCAAAGCATGTCCACACTGGGCCTGTCAACGACATGTTTTCCTGCCATGTCCTGGGGGTAGCACGCAAGACGGGGGCATTGTAACAACTCCTGCTACACAAAGTGATCACTGGAGCACTCGCCAAGGTGCCAGGACCGCTTGAGGAACTTGAGGTGCATTACCATCCCATTGAGCTCTCCTGCCCACGCCATCAGCTGACACTATTATTATTATCCTGGTTTGACAGATGGGGAAACTGAGGCATGGAGCGATGCCTCAGAGAGCACTTGCCCCAGGTCACCTGGGTAGGAAAGCACCAAGATTCAAACCCAGAAGGCAAGACTGGGCCAATGGCATTTGTGGCCCGAGCCAGCCGTGTCTGCAGGGCATGCAAATAAGCAGCAGGCTGCCCCCATTTCCTCACAGGTACGGTGATGTTGCTAGCATGAGCTGGAGTCACCTCGCTTTGCAGACAATCCCACTCTCGCTCTCACCACTCAGGGACAAGATGGTGTCCTGAGGGCGGCTGTCATGGGGAAACAGCAGTGTCCCTGTTATAAGACCTGCACCCCCAGGGACTCTGTTTCTCAAACATATCCCTGATCACACAGCCTCATTTCTCTAAAGCCCTCCATGGCTCCCCACTGCCCACAGGCCCAGATCTCAGTGCTGCAGCCTACAGGTCAAGGGCAGGGCCCTGCGGTCAACACCCTGGGCTCGGGAGCCCACTGCCCACAGCTTGAACCCTGGCCTGCCTCGTGCCTCAGTCTCCGCACCTGTACCTACGGTTAATAATAACAGTCCCCCACCTCATTGGGGTGCAGTGGGATTAAATGCAGAGCTCACACAACCCCAGAATCACGCTGGGCAGCTAGTCAGCACCTAATACCTGTGAGCCTTTGATTCCTGTCACTTGCTGTCCCCTGTTCTCTCGTCACACGAGCGGGAGTGGGCAGGTGAGCAGCTCCACCCAGATACACTGACCTCCAGGCCCCACCTCCTCCAACTTGGCCCGCTGCCCCCAGGCTCAGTGAGCAGCCTTCCCTCTGTCCTGTGCTTTCCTCCTGGCCTTGCCCACGCCTTGTCATCCGCGGGGGGAGCCAAGGGCTCCCGACGCACCGGGCTCTGGTTGACTTCCTCCCCAGGCCCCGCGCAAGGTGGCTCTGTGAATGAACGCTTCCCTAAAGGCAGGGAGAAATCAACACGGAGTGTGGCCAGCAGAGAGAAGTTTTCAAGGAGAGCCAAGAAGAGCGAAAGAGGGGACTTCCTTTTCATAAGCACACGCTATGTGCCTAGAACCCTGGAACATGGCAAGCACGATCTTAATTTTCCCAATGATGCCAAGCCCGCCCATTATGCAGATGTCCAGGCTGATGTTGGGAGGTCACGTAACTCTTGAAGGGCCTTCTAGACAAGATTTCAAGTGGCCAGTGCCCAATTCCAAAATCACGGCTCCGATCCAGAGGTGGGCTGACTAGACAGTGGGTGTTTCTGGCTTTATCCGCCCTGTGGTGTCTTGTGCAGCCAGTTAAGGTGCTAGGTTGTGGCTCACAAGCTGCCAGAGGCAAACCCGTAAAGCAAGCTGTATTCCCATAAAACTCAAATGTGGACACTGGAATGTGAATTTCGTATCATTTTCACATGTCCTGAAAGATTCTGCTTTTTATTTTCCTCCCTTTAAGGAGGTAAAAGCCATTTTCAGCTCGCGGGCCGTACAAAATCAGGAGATGGGGCAAATTTGGCCCACAGGCCCTTGTTTGCTGGCTTTAGCTCTTACTTAGCCGGGGAGCCGGCTGTGTCCAGGAGGGCGCTGACCCCCTCCAAAATGGAGTCAAAAGTTCTCGAATGGGAAGTGTGGACAGACATGTGGATTCAGAAAACTTCCTTGCCCTTTGAGAAAGTCCTCACCACACCTGAAAATATGAATATTAATTCATTTAGACCTTTGCAACAACCAGGACAGGGAGGAGAAAATATCCCCATTTTAGAGATGGGGAAACCAAGGCACAGGACCAAGTCCTTCAGTGAAGAGCTGGGAGCCTCCCACGAACAGACTGAGCCTCAGAGCATCACCAGCAGCGCACAGCGGCTGCCTGAATTCCAAACGTGGACCAAGAGACCATGGCCCTCTCCATCACGCCTCCCGTGCTGGCTCCCTCTTCCCACAGGATTGTCTGCATCCATCAAAACCCTTCCAGAGCTGCCCCTGTCCCCGGGAAAGCCTCATTTCTGAAAGTGGGTCAGGAATAACAAGCAGAGAATAAATGCGGGGCCCCTGGTTGACGATGATGGTGATAAATGTTGTAGCAAAGCGAAGTCTCCCCCGGAAAGTGCTGGCCGGAGGCCCTGCATATGAGCAATGAGGTGCTGGCTGGCGCTTGGGAAACGCAGAGTAAATAAAAGCCTCCATGAGAGTGAGCAGACGCTCGGAGCCCAGCACGGCCGAGCGGGGCAGGCGTCCAGACCCGCTCTGTGCCAGGCAGAACGATCACAGAGCACAATTCAGCCTCGGCCAGGCCGGCTCCGCTGCAGGATGACAGGGGTGACAAATGGGGGAGTCCTCAACCTTCCCTCATCAGACTGAGCAATTAAAACATCGGTGGCAGGCAGAGTTGTCAGGAATGTCAAAACCCAACCAATTAACAAGGGCAGCGTGGATTGATGCCTCTGCAAGCCTGCGCCAACCGCTTTGATTCATGGCCCAGATGCCAGACGGCCACGCCCCCTTCGAGAGCCGCCTCGGGAAGCGGGGGCGGCGGGGTGGGGATGCTGCTGGGCGCCTGGCCCTTTCACAAAATGTAATTGGTGGATTAAAAATAAAACTCACAATAAACAAGCAGGACCCCACTGGCAACCAGGCTGCTCTATTCTTGACTCTTGAGGTCTGGGGTTAACAATATGCCATTGCTCACCCCAGAGCGTGGCCAGCAGATCGAGTCCTGGGACCTCCCTCCAGGGGTTGGCCGCAAAGGCCACAGTCCAGAGGTGGCCCCCACAGTGCCTCTGTGCTCCTGTCCCCCGCAACACCAGTGGCTTTGCTAATGAACATATTGGAAGTCAAACATGGATTTTCAGGGGGTGAAAACTATGACCTGCTAACTAGCTTGAGAAATGCTGAAATGGACTCTTCGTTGGGGAAAGGCAAGGGACTAATACAAAGCATGTCCGCTACAGACTGAGTTGTGACCCCCCGATTCATAGGTTGAAGCCCTAACCCCCAACGTGTTGGCATTTGGAGGTGGGGCCGTTGAGATTAGGATCACTTGAGGTCATGAGGGTGGGGTCCCCAGGATGGGATCGGTGCCCTTATAAGAAGAGACAGCAAAAGCTTACTGTCCCCCTCTCTCTGCCATGAGACCAAGAAGGCAGCCATCTACAAACCAAGAAAAGGCCCCTCACCAGGGGCTGAATCTGCCAATACCTTGATTTGGGACTTCACAGCCTACAAAACCATGAGAAATACATTTGTGCTGTGGTGTTCTGTTATGGCAGCCTGAGCGGACTAGGACAACGCCACGGAGACCCACCCTGAGCACAGGCCTGGGTCCCTGGGGATTCTGACACGGCCCTTGACCTGTCCCTGGGCTAGGAGCGTTTCAGCTGCCTGCCCTGGGACGGTTTTCTTATCTGCCTTGGGAAAGCCTTCCATGCAAGGTGAGGCCTTTGTCCAATGTCCAAGGCAGGTGCCCAGGAGGTATCTGGACTACGAAGGATCTTCAGGGACCCCAGGACATGCAGCGTTCCCCACCTTGCTTAGGATAGAGCTCGGGTATTTTCCTGTTGTCTAGGGCTGGAAGGCTGGGCTGTGTCCCAGGGGGTTGGTGTGTGTTGGGGGGCTATATCCCATTTCACTAATGAGGACCATGGGGTTGGACGTTAAATCTCTTACTAAGGACAGTGCCAAAGTTTGATTTGCTCAGTAAATTCTGTCTTTGGAAGCTCATGCCCCCCTCTAGAATCTGAAGGAAGCTGTAGTTTTTCTCCCCAGCAAAAGGCACTCATACAGGTTTGCATATGACTTCAGAGGGCTCGGAGGGGCCTGCCCCGGCCCCTCCCTAGCCGGCACCTCTGGTCTGCTATGGCCCAGTCCGGGGGAGACAAGCAGCAGCTCGGTGGCTCACCAGCCCCTCCCCGTCCATGGGCTGACAGGGCCCCCCATGAGTAAGAACAGAGCTCCCAAGGCTCTGGTGGCCAGGAAGAGAAAATCCAGTGTCTGTGAGCTTCAGCCAACAGCTGGAAAAGCCAAACTGAATTTACTTCTCCACGCAGGATCAGGTCACCCTGCAAACACGGGCACCCCCACGCTCCTGCCCCGCAGACCCTGCTAGCTGGTCTCTGCCTCCTGGGAACCCCAGGAAGCACAGTGCTCCCTCCTCCAGGGGCTCTAAACCTCCCACTCACTGCTGCCTTCCACTTTCTCAGCGTGACCCTCCCTGATGGGCACGGGGCCAGGACCTGAGGCACTGCTGAGGGTAGAGCTTACCCTGAGCGTCGCCTAGAACCTTCTGAGTCTTCCTAGTGGGACAGTGGGGCCTGCCACTTAGATGTTTGTTTAAGTCTGCAAAATGGGCCCAGTCAAACCTGCTCTATCTACCATACGAGAAGGCTGGGAGGACCAAATGAGCCCAAAGACATGAAGAGACTTAGAAAAGATAGACGCCGCCAAGAAGAATCGTGCTTTATGAGCTTTTGGATCCAGTGAGGGGAGGGTCCCCCGGAGGGACCTTGAGGATCTCTGAGGTGATCATTTCCCCACGTGGGCCAGGACTGGTGCTCACGAGGGGCCCCCGGCACGCCCCCTCCACACATGCGCATGCACACACACCCACAAGCCTAACTACTTTCCATTTCCTGTCCTCTGCATGCTGCAAAGGCTCTCTGCTGATTGACAGGAGCACCTGTTTCCTATAAAGTCACAACAAGGAGGCCACGGGGGCAGGCACCTTCTCTGCCTGGGCCCCAGGGGCAGACCTGGAGAATCATGATCCTTGCCACCACTCAGGACTTGGGGAGGGCCAACTGGCTATACATATGAGAGCCAGGCTCCCTACCCACGTTGCCCCTCCATTCTGGCCCGGACATAGCTGCCCCACAACCTCCTGTCCCTTCCCTCCGGGCCTTGGGAACTGTGCACCACCAAGCTGAAGGGCGGGGCTCTCATTCATTCAACAAACAGCTCCGGGCACCTGCTGTGTCTCAAGCTCCATGGTGGTTGCTATTTATTCTCATTGCTATTGAGGGTAGAGGTAAATTTCTACTGGGAGGCCATCTGGCAGTTTTCAAAGGGCTCACTTGTGAACTCATTCAGTCCTCAGCCTGGTTGCAGGTAGGGCGAGCTGCCCCGAGGCCATGCAGCTGGGAAGCAGCAGAGCCTGGCTTGAACCCAGGTCCCTTCCCAAGCAATCAGGGACCTCAGTCCTGTTCTTGTTAGTGCATTCCAGGATCCCTGTTTGTTATAGGCCTGTTGCCCTTAAACTGTAATCAGGAAGGACCCAGCAATATGGTGGGCTAGAAAGCCTGAATACCCTTCCACGACCGACAGCCAAAACTACTGCACAAAATTTAACAAGCGTTGTTTAAACGTAGGCCTGTGTGTGCACACATCAAGGGAAGAGACATGGAGTGGACCACAAGCAAAGATTAGAGATTGCTAAACTCACAGGTGTGCTTGAGGTTTTCCTGGGTTTAGTGCTCAGGCTCGTGGAGGAAGTAAGACTTTGGGCCCAGAGGAGGCAATGCCAAATGTCAGAACCCTTAAGGGAGAACTAGAAAAATCTCCCCATATGCAAAACACAAGAAAGAAGTCTGGGTTTCAGCTTGGGCTCTGGGATAAAAATAAAACCAAAACAAATGAGAAAAACAATCACCTTTCAGAGTACAGAGCCAGGGGCCTCTCACAGAATTTTGGCTTGGGGTTCAAGTTTAGAAACAGGAACTCCCCAGCGAACACACTGATATGAACAGAGGACTCATGAAGGTGAATTCCTGGGGAAGCCTGGCTGAAGCAAACACAGGCCACTTGGAGGGTCAGGCCCCAGCCACAGAGATCTACAGATAGTCCTGCTCGGCACAAGCTCAAGCTCAAAACTACAAAGGCCCCAAGGAAATCATTCATCCCATCAGGAGACCCAGTGGACATCAGGTCAGGCTCTGGACTTCAGCTACCTGAACAATCTGATGGAGATTGCAAACTATGTATACTTAGAATGCTTACAGATGGAGCCCCTATCTGGAAGGAGGGCAAAATTTATACAATGAGAGAAAGAACAATGGAGGTAATTAAAAAAAGAAAAATTAGAATTTCTTTAAAAAATACTCGTAATGGAAATTGATAACTCAACGGACTGGTTAAAAATCAAAGATATATGGGCCCGTTGGACTCCGTGCTCAGAGGGAAGTCTGCTTGAGATTCTCTCTCTTCCTCTCCCTCTGCCCCTCCTCCTGCTTGCACACTTCCAATAACTAACTAACTAACTAAATAAATAAGATCTGTAAAAAAAATAGTCAAGGATATAATGAGGTGTGGGTATGGGGACAAAGAATGGGCAGAAGGATTGGGGGAAGGTCAAAATCGAGCAGAGAAGGAAGGGCTGGAGGGTGGTAGAAGGGAAGGAGGGGTGGGGGAAGAGGAGAGAAGCTGGGCAAAGGCGAGCATCACACCATCAGTCAGTGCACACGTGCTAAGCACCACATGTGTACTCAGCACTAGGCGGCACCAGGTGTATGGATGGTACACCATATAGGCTGACGGGTGGGTGAAGGCGGAGGGGTGGGTGGGTGAGTAGATGGAAGGCAGATGTGTGGTAGTGAGGGGGAGGGTGGGCGAGTGCATGGACAGTGGGTGAATACGAGCTTGGTTAGGCTGATGGGAGATGGCTGGATGAGTAACAGATGGCTGGGAGGGTGGGTACAGAGAGATGGTTGGGGGGTATGGGGATGGGTAGTGGGTGGGGGGATAGCGAATGGCAGATTGGGTAGTTCAGTGGGGAGACAGATGGGGAGTGGGTAGGAGGGCGAGCAGGTGGATGCATGGTGGTGGCCGGTGGGTGACTGGGTATTGGGTGGATGAACAGTAGATGGCGAGTACGGGGCGGGGGTAGATGTTTAGGGAGCGAACGTGTAGCTGCATGGGTAAACAGTGGCGGATAACTGGATGCAGGGGCGAAGCTAGAGCCCACCCCACCTCACGCACCTGGGCTTTGGCCTTCACCGCACTGTACTCTGCCTTCATCTTCTTCTGGGCATCTTCATCCACACTGGGGTCTCCGATCCTGTTGAACAGGGAGGCCGCCTCCTCCAGCAGCCGGTCCAGGAGCACGGCCTGGTTGCCCACGTTGTGCAGCAGCACCTGGGCGTGGCTCAGCTGCCACTGCTTCTCCTTCAGGCCCACCTGCAGCTCCACGGGGGCCTCCAGCACCACCATCATCTTCTGGAACCAGCGGTAGAACTCATCTCGAGCCAGCAGGTACTCGCTCCAGTGTAGCCACACCCACTCGATGCGGCTGCAGACAGAGAGCATGGGGCCATGATCCCCCGTGTCTAATAGTGTCCAGAGCGCAGGAGTATCTGGGGGCTTGTCCCCGGCTCAGAGGGGCAGAAGGCTGGGGGCCTGTGTGTGGGTTCCAGAGGTGCCATGAGCTCGCTGCCTCTCCCTGCCTCCTCGCCCACCTCAGTTTCCCCGTCTGTAACATGGAGATGGCCCTGCCTATCCAGCCCACATCAAACCACTTTGGAATTCTAGCAGACACCACTGGGCCAAGTCACCCCAGCCCTCAACATTCTGGTTTCATAAAGATGAAGGGGACGCTGGCGGCTCCCGTGTACTGAGGGCCTACTGTGCCTTGCCCTTGACATTTGTTATCCTCTTCCATCTTCTCGACCACCTTCAAGGAACACTTGATGACACCCCTTATCCAGATGAGGAGCCTGGCGCTCAGAGAGGTCAAGTAACTTTCCCAAGATCGCACAGCAAGTAGCCAGCACAGCAAGGGGCAATCTCAGGTCTGTCTAACCCCCATCCCTCCTTGGCTCCCAGGTCTAGGCAGAGATCTAGGCTGAATTGCTGGCAAGGCAATTTTCACTCCAGAGCCACTCTGCCATTCTGCTGGAGGACGAACACATGGCAAGTTACTAAGAACTAATTGTTGGCAAAACACGAGGGGGCTCCCACTGCCTATTATCATCATTAAGCTTGATTATAATTAGAAAGAGGCAGGCGGCGCTGGCCAAAATCCCAAGAGAACATCCTGTTCCCGGCGATCCCAGGACTGGAGAAATGTCCCTTGGGCGGAGGCCCCAGGACAGTGTGGCGGCCAAGGAGGGTCCCCAGCAGCTGCAAAGGCCTGCCAGGGTCCCCAGCCACCCTACCTGTGACAGTGAGTCATGTAGGTGACCGTCTCCTCCCATTGGGCTTTGATGTCCTTCAGCTGGGCCAGGATCTCGGGCTTCTGGTCCTCACGGCAACACGCCAGGAGGGTTTCGGCCACCCGCAGCACCAGGTCCACCTTCACGCGCCCCTCCGGCTCTAGCTGGCATAGTTTCTGTCGTGGACACAAAAGCCAGTTTCCAGGGGTCAGACAAAACACAAGCGGGCAGAGCCTTGGCAAGACAGTGGCATGTTGGCAAGAGCCAGGACTTGGAGGCCAGAGGGGCTGGGGTTCTCATCGGGGCCCCTGCATCCTTCTCCCGTGACTGTGGGTAGCCAGCTAACGGCCCTGAGGTTGGAAGCAGGGGGCCTCGGAGACGAGCGCACCACCACAGAGCTGATGATGTAACTTCCTTCCCTTCCCTACTTGGCCACTTCCAGCTCTGTGAACTCAGACAGGTTGCATTATTAGCAGCCTGGCACCCTGGACTTGGTTTTCTCATTTGTAAAATGGGATCATTCACAGTACCTAGCTCCCAGATTTTTTTTTTTTTTTCAGTATGAAATGAGAAAATGCAAGGTGCACGTCACGGTGTGGGGCTGTGAGAATCTGCCTCGCAGGTCTACTGACGGGAGTGGGCTTGACCCAGGGCCCCTCGACTGCTCCCTCTAGTGACCAAGCAGAAACACCAAGGCAGACCTGTTCCTATGGGCTTTTGGGCTCCTCTGACGGGTGACTGGTCCAGGAGGCTCCACGGCCTGGCCAGACTCCCTTAGAACCAACCCTAGTCCCAGACACTCCCTGATCTCCTAGACTGGGGGGTCGGACCTGTATCAGACTGACCTCAACCCCCCAGCCTCATGGGGCTCCCAAATCATTTTCTCTCACAGACGTTTCCCTATCAAACATCTTGAGATTTTTAAAAAAAAATTTTTTTAAGTTAAATTCAACTTAAGGAACATATAGTGTATTATTAGTTTCAAAGGTAGAGTTTAGTGATTCATCAGTTGCATATAACACCTAGTGCTCATTGCATCACGTGCCCTCCTAAATGCCCATCACCCGGTTACCCCATCCCCCCACCCACCTCCCCTCCCGCAACCCTCAGTTTGTTTCCTATGATTAAGAGTCGCTCATGGTTTGTCTCCCTCTGTTTTCTTCTTATTTTATTTTTCCTTCCCTTCCCCTATGTTCACCTGTTTTGTTTCTTAAATTCCACATATGAGTGAGATCATATGATAATTGCCTTTCTCTGATTGACTTATTTCGCTTAGCAAATACCCTCTAGTTCCATCCACGTTGTTGCAAATGGCAAGATTTCATTTTTCTGATGGCTGAGTAATATTCCATTGTATATATATACCACATCTTTTTTATCCATTCATCTGTCGATGGACACTGGGCTCTTTCCATAGTTCGGCTATTGTGGACATTGCTGCTATAAACATTGGGGTGTACGTACCCCTTCTGATCACTACATTTGTATCTTTGGGGTAAATACCTAGTAGTGCAATTGCTGGGTGGTAGGGTAGCTCTATTTTTGACTTTCTGAGGAACCTCCATACTGTTTTCCAGAGTGGCTGCACCAGCTTGCATTCCCACCAACAGTGTAAGAGGCTTCCCCTTTCTCTGCATCCCTGCCAACATGTGTCGTTTCCTGACTTGCTCATTTTAGCCATTCTGACAGGTTTGAGGTGGTATCTCACTGTGGTTTTGATTTGTATTTCCCTGATGCCAAGTGATGTTGAGCATTTTTTCATGTGTCTGTTGGCCGTTTGTATGTCTTCTTTGGAGAAGTGTCTGGGCATGTCTTCTGCCCATTTCTTGACTGGATTTTCTGTTTTTTTGGGTGCTGAGTTTGTTAAGTTCTTTTAGATTTTGGATACCAGCCCTTTATCTGATAAGACATTTGCAAATATCTTCTCTTATTCTGTAGGTTGTCTTTTAGTCTTGTTGACTGTTTCCTTTGCTGTGCAGAAGATTTTTATCTTGATGAAGTCCCAATAGTTCAGTTCTGCCTTTGTTTCTCTTGCCTCTGGAGACGTGTCTGGCAAGAAGTTGAGCGGCTGAGGTCGAAGAGGTTGCTGCCTGTGTTCTCCTTTAGGATTTTGATGGATTCCTGTCTCACATTTAGGTCTTTCATCCATTTTGAGTCTGTTTTTGTATGTGGTGTAAGGAAATGGTCCAGTTTCATTCTTCTGCATGTGGCTGTCCAATTTTCCCAGCACCATTTATTGAAGAGACTGTCTTTCTTCCATTGGACATTCTTTCCTGCTTTGTCGAAGATTAGTTGACCATAGAGTTGAGGGTCCATTTCCAGGCTCTCTGTTCTGTTCCATTGATCTATGTGTCTGTTTTTGTGCCAGTACCATGCTGTCTTCATGATTACAGCTTTGTAATAGAGCTGGAAGTCCGGAATTGTGATGCCGCCGGCTTTGCTTTTCTTTTTCAACATTCCTCTGGCTATTTGGGGTCTTTTCTTGTCCCATACACCTTTTAGGATTGTTTGTTCCAGCTCTGTGAAAAAATGATGATGGTATTTTGATAGGGATTGCCTTGGTAGCATCGACATTTTAACAATATTTATTCTTCCAACCATGAGCATGGAATGTTTTTCTATTTCTTTGTGTCTTCCTCAATTTCTTTCATAAGTGTTCTATAGGTTTTTAGAGTACACATCCTTTACCTCTTTGGTTAGGCTTATTCCTAGGTATCTTATGGTTTTTGGTGCATTGCATGTAATGGGATCCATATAATTTGGTGCAATGCATATAAATGGGATCAATTCCTTGATTTCTCTTTCTTCTGCTTCATTGTTAGTATATAGAAATGCAACCGACTTCTGTGCATTGATTTTATATCTTGCAACTTTGCTGAATTCCTATAGCAGTTCTAGCAATTTTTTTGCTGGAGGCTTTTGGGTTTTCTACATAGAGTATCATGTCATCTGCAAAGAGTGAAAGAGTGATTTCTTCTTTGCCAATTTGGCGCCTTTTGTTTCTTTTTGTTGTCTGATGCTGAGGCTAGGACTTCCAGTACTAAAACATCTTGAGCTTTTCATCTCATCTTGGCACCGGCCTCTTGGAGGACCCAGACTAATACACCATGTTTAGCAATTAGTACGCCTCTGATTAACATCAGCTCTTCTCCTTATTGATTGGTATTATTTACTTCTTTGGCCACTAAAGCGTGGTCTCTGCAGTAAAAGTACAACTGGATTCCAATGCCAAAGCCACTCCTTCCTACCTGCGTGACCTTCATCATGGTACTTAGATTCTCCGGGCCCGTGAAATGTGGGCCTTACGCCACCCAGGGTCATGGTCACATTCCCTGACGCAGGGAGAGCCCCGTGGCACACCGCCTGGCCACGTTCCACTGTCAGCCACTAAGTAACTGTCCACTGTTAGTACTGTCTTTTCCCACCTTTGATCCCTGTTCACTGACAGCACATTTGCTTACAGCTCAAGCTCTGTTGCCCAGCCTGTCTCCCTGGGGGCTGGCAGCCAGCCTTCTCAGTATGAAATCCCAGGGGGCTGGCCGTCTCTGACCCTTCTCTGTGGTTGGCACCGGGACCGGCTGGGGGGAGCCAAACGGTTGAGCTACGATGTAGATCCTTTTCCAACATGTGCAAATGGGCGGTGGTGCCAATCCTTGTCACCTCACAGGAGAATGGTTACCGACGATGGTGGTGATGATGATGATAGAGAGGGGCTTCCCCTCCTCCCTGTGTTATCAAAGAGAGACATTAAACAAGCTCCTTCCACAGGCTGTCTCTGTGGTCGATGAGTGTGGGGGTGGGGGGACGGGGAGAGTGGAGCGCAGGGAGCTACCCCAAGATGGGGAGAGAGGTTTTGTTTCCTTTTGGGCCTGGCCAAGCAGTGGGAGAGAGCAGGGCCCCAGAGGGTCATGGCTGCAGCAAGAACCCAACAGAGACACCGAGTCCCGCTCGGCAGCAGGGAGTGATGTGGAAGACAAAGATACTCTAGTGATTAGCGTGGACCAAAGATCCAAGGGCCCCTGCGGAATGTTCTGGCCGAGCAAGACTACCCACCCCCTGCACAGAACATTTCACATCACTCAGGAGCAGGGGTCCCACAGTGAGGCTCGGGATTTCTTACCATCCCATGAGCTTTAATCTGATGAAGGACCTGAGATTTCTGACCCCCGGCGTCGAGGAGTAGACAGAACGTGCACACCCCAAGCTCACAAGAGAGGTGCCACGGTAACCACAGTTTTATAGAAGAGGGCACTGGGAACCCACAGAAACCTGGAGCTTTGGGGGACAGTTCTCTGCAGCGGTTGGAGCGGTCTTCTCATACCTGCTGCCCAAATGAGGCTCCGTCAGAATCTAGCTCCATAAACCCAGGGAGCCAACAGCTGTGGGGGAAGACGCTGAGCTCAGTCTCTCCGTCACCCCCAGAGACAGCAAACCAGCCAGGCCTGGAAAGTCCCCTTGAGGACAACGGCCCTTTTCCCACAGCCTAGTGTCCTGACTGTGTGACCTCCTCTAGGCCTCTGGCCCTTTGCTTTCCTGCCTCCCCTGCTCAGACAGGTGCAGGCTGGATAGAGGGGACATGGCAGACCCCCTGATCCACTACCCTTTGCAGGGGAGTGAGTCTGTGGCTTCCCTACCAAAGAGAGGAGGGCCAGGCCCAAAGGCGGACAGAACACCAAGCCCCTCCTGGCCCAAAGCAGAAACCTCTGCCCCCAAACCAAAATACCAACCAATGGGATATTCGCTGTCGGCCTGGGGCCAGGAGGCTGGGCCTAAGCTTTTAAGAAGAAAATTCCACTTTTCTTCACTGCTGTCATGATTACGCTCTCTCGCTGTGCGAGGTTCTTTTATAGCTGATGGAGGGCAAGATCCAGGAGTGCTTGGCAAGAGGGACTAGCCAGCTGGGAAGGGGTACTTGACCTGCAGCCACAGAATGATCCTGCTTGGAAGGAGCCAGTGAGGGCCACATTCAGGTGGGGGTTGGATGGAGGGAAAACCGCAGGGGAGAGAAGAACAACTAAATCAGGAAGGCTGGAGGAATGGGGTTAGTCAGAGCTTTCCCCAGTGCAGCCAAGATGAGGCAGGAACTGTGCTGGGTACTATGCTCAGTACTATGCTGGGCACTATGTGCAGTACTGTGCTGGGTACTGAGTTGGGCACTGTGCTGGGTACTATACTGGGCATTGTGCTGGGCACTGTGTTGAGTACTATGTTTGGTATTGAGCTGGGCACCGTGCTGGGTGTATGCTCAGTACTGTGCTGAGTACTATGTGCAGTACTGTGCTGGGTATTATGCTGTGCACTGTAGTGGGTACTATGCTGGACAGTGTGTTGAGTACTATGGTACTGAGTTGGGCACCGTGCTGGGTACTATGCTCAGTACTATGCAGGGTGTGGAATTGAGCACAGTGCTGGGTACTGTGCTGTACTATTCTGCGTACAATGCTAGGTACCATACGGGGTACTATTCTCAGTACTCTGCTGGGGACTGTGTTGGGCCCTGGGGTCCAGGATGAACAAGTAAGGCCTGGCGCTTGCAGGCTGTGGTGGGGTCTGCAGCCGAGAGCACAGAGGACTGCAAACGGGCCACAGACACCGCAAAGTAATGATTGGAGCCCCAAGGAGGAATGTGGGGAAACCCAGGGAGGCTTTGTGAGGAGGTGGCGCTGGCACCAACTCTCAGCGACGTGGCAGCATCTGCGACGGGGGCTTGAGCAGAGGCAGAGAAGCACGATGTGTCCGGCACTTGGAAGCCAAGTCCTAGGAAATGCAGCCTGTCTCGGACCACAGAGGGGGCGCCTGGAAGCCAGCTAGGAAGCAGCCCGGTGGAGGCAAGGCCCCGAGTGCAGGGCCACGGAGGCTGGGAACCAGAGGGCAAAGAGATGAGGTGCCGGGACCTGGGGGACCAGCTCCTGGAGACTCGGGCACAGGCGGGGAGGGTCGGCATGCACCTATCCCTGCATCGAAACCACGAGAAACCACCCCAGCCACTGGGCCAGCTCTGCCAGGGGGGCCTGCAGTTGGCCAAGGGCCCCAGTAAGTCATTCGCCTCCACGTTCCGTCCCTCCCGCTGGGTGGCTACCTCCACGCCCACCTCCAGCCCAACAAGCTGAAGCTCCAGGTGCTCCAGAAACTCTCCCGAGGCGCCACGGCCACGCGGGAATTCGAACCCCAGCCTGCCAGAGCCCTATTTCCCAGAGCAACACTCTCTCCAGTCTCCCTTCCCAGAAGGCTTCCACTACCCTGAGGGTCCTTGAGCTGCACAAGGGGGGAGAGGGCTCTTCCCGCACTTTGCAGGAGGGCGCAGGACTTGCTCCTGGCCACACAGCTATGAGGCATCCCAGCTGGATTGGAACTCACGTCCTGGCTGCTCTAGCAAACAATTACCAGGAACGCACATCACTGAGCTGGTGGGGCGGGGGGCGCCCACAAGGGAGACCCCCAGGCCCCAGAGAGGGGTCCCATGGATTGGAGAGGTGGAAAAGTCCCTAGCTGCTCCCTTCACCAGATGGCAAGAGCGAAAGGTTTTCTTTCTTATTGCGAAACTGGTTTTGAAATGTCAAAGCCCAGAAAAGAGCATGCCTGAGCCCTGTGGGAGAGCCAGCAGTGAAGGACCCAGGACAGGATGCCTCCGCCTAGGCTCCAAGTCAAGTCCCTGGGCCGGGCAAGGGCTCTTCCTAAGGACCACCCTCGCCTCGGAGGAGGGTAATGACCTGCTGGTGTAAGGGTCCGAGGTCCAAAGGCCCTGAGAGAGTGAGTACATATGCAGGGCTATGGTGCTCTGAGACGGAGAGCATCAGGAGCTGGGGCACGGTGAGGGGCGGGGGGCGGTGCTCCATTTCACAAGCACACCCACACCCACACTCAGTAAAGGGCATTCCAAGTAGAGGCAAGAGCATAGGCCAGAGGCCTGCTGAGAGGACAGCTAGGCCATCTGCCAACAGGAGAGGACTTGTGCTTGCTGGTGGCGGGGGCGGGGGGGACAGTGCTGGAACAGCTGAGGCCAGAAAACAGGGTTGTGCAGGGTGTGGCAGACTTTGATACCAGGTGAAGTTTGGTTTTGCTTTGGTGGGCAATGGGGAGCCATAGAAGGTTTTAGAGGAGGAGAATAACATCGATAACATCAGGACACCCTTGTGTGCTGTGGATTATGTGCATACCTGTCCCCCTTTATGTAGTGAGCCCTGGAGTAAGGTGGACCTTGCCTGCCTCCACTGCCCCGGCCCCCGCGTGGGGATGGCCAGTGATGCTCTGGACTCAGCCCTGGGTTCAAGCCCTGACAAGATCAATTTCTGGAGTTTTGGCTCATCACTGTGTCTAGGAATCACATTTTGTTACTGAAAAGTAGGGACAATAAAACCACATTCACAGGGCTTTTGTAAAATTAAACATGAAAGCGGAAAGGGCAGCGCCGAGCACGTAACAGGTGTCGAATGAACGTCGGGTCCCCTCTTTCGGTGATCTGGGAGGACTAATCATTGCATAAATGCCTCCTGGTGGCAATAATAATGCTGCTGATGAGAAAGGCCAAGTCTGACATGGGAAGGGGCTTCGGGCTGCCAACTCCTCTCCAATGGGAGAATCCTTTAACTCCTGACCATCCGAATTTCCAATCCATCATCCCCCTGTTGCAGAACAGATGTCCAAGCCCCCTGGCTTGCTGTTCCAGGCTGTCACCCTCTGACCCCTAACCACCTCTCTGGCCCTGCCCCCTGCTTCTGCCTGATGCTCGGTGCTACCCCATCACTAGCCTTGTTGGGGCTCCAACCATGTGCTTTGGGCTCTGCCCACCTCCAGGCCTTTCCTACACTGCTCCCTCTGCCTGGAGGCCCCTCCTCCCCACCCTCACCCCTGCATCCCCCCATCTGACTACCTCCTCTGTATTTGAGCTTCAACAGTAAAGTCACTTGTCCCCAGAGGCCTCCCTTGGTCTCCCAGGCTGGGGGACGTGACCTCCTCGGGGTTCTCCAAGAGCCCTGGGTTCTCTGCTCACTTCACTGTCCAATTGGGAAGCCTCTGATCACATGACTTAAAAGTCTTCCCGCCTTTCTGCTATGATGGTCACTTGGTGGGGGGACTTTAACCAGCCCCATCAAGCACTTGTTCTTGGTTGTCCTAGGAGGACACATGGCCCAGGATGGTGAGTGCTCAGATGGCGCTCCACCAGGAGGCAGGCAACATTCGCCACTGGGAGAGGCAGGGCCCTCCACGCCTACCTTGCAGGAGCAGGGCTGTATTTAATTAAGGTGTGTGTCGGGAGCAACCTGAGGGCAGGGGACAGGAACGAACCGATTACCTGGGGGTCCCAAGGTCATGGTCCGAGGCCTGACACAGGGGAGGCTAGTGAAAAATGTGATTCCACCAGAGTGGAGGCATGAGAAGCACCATTCTGAGATAATTAGCAGCATCCCCTTCTAGAAGGGAAGTAAATGGAAGACCAACAGGGTCAAATGACTTGCAGGGACTCACACAGCCAGCAAGAAGCAGAGCTGGGATTTGAACCCAAGATGTCCAGACTCCATAGCCTGTCCTCACTCAAATCCAGTGAGCTGTTCTATTAAACAGAATGTCCAAGAAACCAGAACACATGCTCTCTGCCCCGCCAGGCACAGTTTTATTGTGAATACCTGTCTCTGGTCATTGAGGAGCACATGACCCTGTAGGGAAGCAGAAAGCTCATCTGACAAGGACTCAGAAGATTCAAATTCCAGGAACATCCCAATGGATGTGACCCAAGAAATGCATCAGTCCTGGCTTTGCTCACAGATGGGAAACAGAGGCCCAGAAAGGGGTAGGGACTTGGCCAAGGTCACACAGCACTTTAGCATCCTCATGGAGACTATAACCCAGGTCTCTGATTCATGCCCGGGTTCTTCCCCCTTGTCCCCTGGCCTGGAACAGATGTCCTTGGATGGGGGCCCCATAACGCCAGGCCCTGGGCACCAGCTCTTCTAGTAGGCCTAGCACCACAGGCCCTGAGCCCTGCCTTAGGGGGAGCAAGGCCAGACCCTGGCCCTGGGGTCACTTCTCACTGGGCAGAACCCCTTCTCCACCCTCCTGAAGGCCGAACTGGACCCACCCCGACCTGGCAGGGACCTTAGGGTCAGGGACGCAGGGAAGCAGGAAGACACTGGGGACCCACCTGGCCACATGGTGCCTCTGCCGGGACAGAAGAACCAGACGGCCACTGAGAAAGTGTGGTCCTAGGACCAGCAGCAGGGCGTCACCCGGAGCATGTTAGCGATGCCATGATGCGGCCCACTCTGACCTCCTGGATCAGAATCTGCACTCAAACCCAAATCCGCAGGAGATGCCAACACATCAAAGTTTGAGACACACCCCTTCCATTTAACAGCCTGGAAACCTGAGGCCTGAAGGGGGAGCGACATGGCCGAGGCCACGGAGCTACGGAAGCCACGGAAGCCATGGAAGCCATGGAAGCCACGGCCTCTGCATACCTCGGTCTCCCGCAGCCTGGCCTCCAGGGCCGCCCGGGGCCCCTGGGTGTTGTCGTTGACCTGCAGTCGCTCCTGCACAGCCTTCATCCACGCCCGGGCGTCCTCCACGCTCCTGTCGAAGCCCTCCTGGGGTGGCTGAGTCATGGCAGCTGCAGGGGCTGAAGGTAGGACCACATGAGATCAGGCCGGCAGGCGAGAACGTAGGGCAGCGTGGGGGGTGGGGGAGGCGGGGACCGACGCTGGGGACAGACCCACACCCCACCAGTGCCCCTCCTGGTGCTCCCACTCGGCTACACTGTCCTCCAAAGGACCACGGAGAACAGGTCTCTCCTGTGGCTGAGCAGGGAGAGCTGGTCCAGGGCGCTGGGCTGGCAAGGATTCTCTCCGGCCTCTCAGCTTCCCTGCTTCCCACTCACCCTACCTGGGGACTCAGGACCAACCCTCTTCTGTCTGTGTGGGTTGAAGCGCCTCCAAAAGAGAATCCCAAAACACATACAATCTGAGATGTCCGTGATGCATAATGATTCATGATCTGAATGGATCAAGAAGCCTCAACTGAAGAAATAATTTTTGGCATCAGCCATGCGGAGTCCAGCCCCAGAACCTCACCTGAATATTACGATCTCAGGGCTGTGGACGGCCAGGTTAGCAGCAGTCTTGTTGCTAGTTTGCCACCAACTTGGGTCCACAGCGGACAATCACTGGTGTCTTCCACTGAGCCACAGACCACCTAGCTTGCGGCAGCCATGGACAATCAACTGACCTTGCACTTGAGATAAGCCCCACTTGCTCTGCCACCTTCGGGGAAGCCCTCCTGCTGGCCTGGATCCCCCAGAGAAACCAGCCCTCCTCTATGCTGCCCTCCACTCCCTCGCCCTTACCTTTTAGCCGCAGGCACAGTGGCTCAGATTTTCGCCCATAACTTTCTTAGAATCCCATTAAGCCCAGGCAGAACTATTCTGTATTCCAGTTCTAGTTGTCTCCTTATAGCAGTGATAACCGACTTTGGATTAAAGTTATTTATATCTGCATCTTATGTGAAGGGATTGTGTATAGCTTATCCTCAACCTCCCATAACGCCTTGCCCAGAGTCAGCCCTCCGCTGTGGAAACATCCCAGAATTGCTATAAAGTTTAATGCACCAAAAAACGAATGTAGCATTGGTTAAAATGGCAAACAAAGCAAAACTAGAAACAACCAAAATGCCCAATGGTGGGAGATTAGTTAAGGGAAGTATGGTACACTGCATTTCGGGATATTATGCAGCCCACAAAAAGTATGCTTAAAATGAGTGGGTGATGGAGAATTCTTATAATGATACCAAAAAATTAGGCAAAATTGTATATTTAGTAGTTACAACTCTACACTAAAAGCAAACAAAACCACAAAAAACTACACTCCTAGGGAAAAGTTGGGCAGTCTTGCCCTGACATGTCCACTTGACTGACTGCAGGGGGCGTGGCCCGAAGTGGCTCGAGCCACATCCCACGTGACCTCAGGCTGCTCTTCCTGGCACAGTGGCCTTGGAGGCCACTTGGTTAAAGATGATTTGCCTGTGGATGGTGGAAACACACAGTCGGAAGCTTTCGTTTCCTTATTTTTCCACAGGCTCTCTGGGAATTTTCTAGGAAGAGCAACCATCACTTTAAAAATAAAAATTAAATTAAAAAAAAAAACTGGTTTGTTGGCCCTTTCTTCTTTTTCTTTTTTTAAAGATTTTATTTATTTATTTGACAGAGAGAGACACAGTGAGAGAAGGAACACAAGCAGGGGGAGTGGGAGAGGGAGAAGCAGGGTTCCTGTGGAGCAGGGAGCCCGATGCGGGGCTCGATCCCAGGACCCTGGGACCATGACATGAACGGAAGGCAGACGCTTAACGACTGAGCCTCCCAGGCGCCCCAGGCCCTTTCTTCTTGATCATCAGCTGGTGGTTCAACAAGCATTGACTGAGGACCTGGGGCTCTGAGGCCCCCACCAGGGCCGGCACAGGGTGGGCTCTGCCCCCAGATTGCAGGGGACGGATGCTGTCTGCAAGGGGGACCTGGGCCTGCAAATCAGAGCTCAGTCGCCCACCCTGTTGTTTTCCTTTCAGAGCTGTTTTGATTTTTTTTTTTTTTAAGATTTTTTTCTTTATTTGACAGAGAGAGAGAGAGAGAGACATGGCGAGAGACGGAACACAAGCAGGGGGGAGTGGGAGAGGGAGAAGCAGGCCTCCCGCTGAGCAGAGACCCGATGCGGGGCTCGATCCCAGGACCCTGGGATCATGACCTGAGCCGAAGGCAGATGCCCAATGACTGAGCCACCCAGGCAATTTTTTTTTTTCTAACAATTTAATATGTTCCCCGAAGCCACTCCCTGTCTTTGAGTGCTCCGTTTGTAAAGCTCATTAGAATGTGCGGGCGTTTAAATTGGTTCATTGTGTCTTTAATCTCCCGTCTAGTGTGGGACTTGATTGGCTTCCAAAAGCAAGGCATGGGAGGGACAGAAAGGAGTCTCCCAGAGTTTCTGAAGGCAGGACAGCGAGGAAGCACTGTCTTAATCGCCAAAAGGCCAAGAGAGGCTTGGGAGAGCCCTCCTGGCGGCAAATGCCCAAGGCCTGTGAGGCAGGGTGGTCTGCAGACCCCGAGGTACACTAAATGGGACATGTGGGGTCCAGCGGGGTGGGGCAGGGCTCCGCCAAGGGGTCTCACTAAGCTGGGCTCAGTGAGCCTGCAGGCAGAGTCCAGGAGACCGGGGCAGCAAGGCCCGTTCTGCCAACCATTTCGTTCCCAGTCAGTGCCACACACGCTCCCAGCTAGGCCTGTCTCAAGAAGCTCACAGGAGAGGGGCACCTGGGTGGCTCAGTGGGTTAAGCGGCTGCCTTCGGCTCAGGTCATGATCTCAGGGTCCTGGGATCGAGCCCCACGTCAGGCTCCCTGCTCAGTGGGGAGCCTGCTTTTCCCTCTTCCCCCCTGCTTGTGCTCGCTTGCTCTCTCTCTCAAATAAACTTAAAAAAAAAATTTTTTTTTTAATTAAAAAAGAAGCTCACGGGAGAGAAGCTGAACCCTGAACACGCGTGGGCCGCAGATGGATGAGCTCATGCCAGGGTGGGGGTTTTGAGGGAAGCGGGACAGCTTTTAACTTCTGTGGACTTTCTCTGAATAAAGGCTTGAAATGCCAACAATAAAATGCAAAGAATTACAAAGGAAACCAATCATATGAAAACATAGTTATCGGGGGACCTGGGTGGCTCAGTCAGCTGAATGTCTGCCTCTTGGTTTCAGCTCAGGTCATGATCTCAGGGTCGTGAGATCGAACCCCGAGTCGGGCTCTGTGCTCAGAGGAGAGCGTGCCTGAGATTCTCTCTCTTCCTCTCCCTCTGCCCCTCCCCCTGCTCTTGCTCTCTAAATAAATAAATAGATAAATAAATAAATCTTTAAAAAAGCCAGTTATCAAAAGACTAAATTAATGAGATACACAGGCACGCACACACACTTTTTTATTAACACATTAAATCACAAGAGCTAACAATGGGGCTGATCACTCTCTTAATTTTGAAGCAGTGACGGGCAGGAAGGACATTTCAAGATACCTACAACCGCAATGCAGCACAAAAATATCGGTGACAAAGTTACCAGCGCTGGTAACGGAGAGGGGGCTTTGCTTTGGTTCTGCCTCCGGCATGAAGTGCAGGAACCGCCACCCGCTAGAGGTTAGCAGCAATAAGACTCCAGTTTCCCATCCAAGTTTTGGCCCCTAAATGCCCCCAGGAGCTCCCTCTCAGTACCCAGACCTTGGGGGGTGGGGGGGTCTTCCTGCTCTACACCTTCTCACAGCCAGCAGGAAGGAGAGCCTGTTTTGTGATGCAAGGTTGAGAGTTTTTAGTTAAAAATCCAATGGGCAGCTCAAGAAAAGCCCATCCACCCTTGATTTAAGGACCAGGAAGGCATCCCTCACTGCAAGCTTAGTGGGAAGCTCATGGACTTCCCTTTGTGGAAGCCAGGGGCAGAGGTGCAGCTCTGGAGTGGGGAGGGGGTAGGGACAGACCCACGTGAGCTTTAAGAGGCAATGGCCATAGGGCCGCAAAGGAGGGCTTGTCACCTGATCTGGAGCAGGTGGGCTGGGTGGGAGGTGCTGCTCCCTGAGGGCAGTGGGGAGGCTCTTGCAGGGAGGGGGCGGGGGGATGGTGAGGCTGGAGCATGGGAACAGGGAGGAGGTGACCAGAGGAAGCTGGGCTGGGGGCAGGGGTGGAGGGTAGGGGGTGGGGTGCAAGGGCCAAATCAGAGGCTCCGGAGCCATGTCCAGGCCCTTGGGGGACAACAGCCAGCAAGGGTTCATGTGGGGGGGACACGACCATTTCTGAGCTTCCGGCAGGTGACCCTGGCCAGGGAGGGTAGAGGGGGGACGCCCTCACAGGGGGTGGGCGGAGGCTGGGGGTCAGGGCGGAGAGGGGCAGCTGCAGGAGGGCCCCTGAGGGAAGTCTGCCTGCCGGAGGAAAGAGAGCGAAAGCAAACTGCCCTGGCTTCCAGCGTCCTGAGTGGTTACAAACGACGGCTGGAAGAGAAATGACATTTTGGCCTTGACGATACACAAGCCGGGCCAGGGCGTGGGAATAAAGCCGAGTCAGGACAGATCATGTGCTCAGATGGAACTCGGGGCAAAAGCCGTAAGTCTGGGAGGCCAACACATTTGGAGGAGACTGGCAAGACTTGTGGGATCAAAAGGGGGGAGCGTAACTAGAGCTGAGGGGGCAGGCACAGGGCAAAGCGAGGGGCCGAAACATGGTCAGTAAGTGTGCGGTGGGTAGAGCTTGCTGGAAACGGGATGTAGCCCAAAGGGAAGAGAAGGGCACGAACAGGGCTGCCATGATAAACGGCCTACACCACGCTAGGCACTTGGCCTCGAGGCCCCAGGGGCCCCCCGACCTGAGAGGGAGGTGACACAGGGGGTGGCAGAGGTAGAAGCCCGGCTTCCCCTCGTGCTATGCACTGCGGCTGCTGGGTGGTGGGGGGAGCTCAGCCCAGCCTCCTCCTCTCCACCAGCACCTTCCTCTTAGAACATTGTGGGGACTCATCAGGAAAGCAGGGGCTCAGAGGCCAGGGCTGCCCCCACCTTCTCCACTCGCAGATAAGAACACTGAGACTAGGACGTCTGGGGAGCTCAGTTGGTGAAGCGTCTGCCTTCAGCTCAGGTCAAGATCCCAGGGTCCTGGGATTGAGTCCTGCATCGGGCTCCCTGCTCATCGGGGAGTCTCCTTCTCCCTCTGCTGCTCCCCCTGCTTGTGCTCTCTCTCTCTCTGACAAATAAATAAAATCTTTGGGGAAAAAAAAAAAAAAACAAACAAACACGGAGACTAGACACAGACCCACGGCTTCGGCACTGAGATTTGAACCTCCTTCTGTCAGATTCCGTAGTCTATGCTTGTCTCACGGACCACACCACCTCCAAAACCCAGTCCAACTCCCTGCCCCCTGGGGCATCTGACAGAAGTGACCCAGGGCAGGCAGTGACCCCATATTGGACAGGATCCAACCAGGTGGGCCGAATCCACTCAGTCCAGCCGCAAACCTCGGGGGCCTGCCAATGCAGGGGTGCGGCAACCGAGAAGCTGCCAGGAGACAAGAGGGAGCCTGGAGATCGGCCACTTTTGCCACTAAACTGGAGGGACGAAGGGCTGGGAGCCACTGAGCAGCAGAAGCCGGGTACTGCACCAATAAAACTGCCTGATACTGACTGTCCACCGGGGCTCAAAACCCTATCTTCTGAAGGGTCAGTGGGCCCAGACCCCTCCTTCCCCTTCCTGGGACCCGCAGAGCTGAGGCTGTAGGGAGGAGGCCCCGACTAGGCTCTGTGGTGCCACGGGTAAGGGGCAGACACCGTAAGGACCAGGCTGGGACAGTCCCCTGCCTCAATCCCTCCAACACGTTCTCTGGGAATGCGCAAACACTAGAATACAGCTTGCCATTTGGTGATCCAGACGCCGTAAGCATCCTGCTTCGGACCTAACCAGATTCCATTAGGGAACACCGTACAACATGACACCCAACGAACCCCTCCCATGCAGAGAGAGGGGCAAAGTCAGGTTCACAGAGTGGCTGTTATGTGGCTGGACTTATTAGATAGAGACAGACTCAGAAAGGCAAATAAGCCTGCCAAAGGTGTGGCGGATGCAGGATTAAGTATAATAATCGTAATAGGCAACAAGTATCTGCCACTCTGTGTGTGCCTGACTCTAGGATGAAGGGCTTATGGCTATTAACTCATTTATCCTACAAAGCCCCGGTGAGAGACTTGTTATTACCCCTACGTTATTGCTGAGAAAACTGAGGATCAGTGATACTAAGAACGTTGCCCAAAGTCAGAGGGATGTTAAGTAGAAGGTGCAGGACTTGCCTTTGCTCTTTAAACACCATGGTTCTATGCAGCTTCCACGCCCTTGCCTGTGTCCCCTGAAGCCCCACTGAGGGCTGCCCACGCAGTGCAGGGAGCCTGGGGCAACCAGCCCTCTGCGGATCATCTCTGATGAACATCTAAGCTCCAAGAAGGCCACTCCAGGGGGAAATCCGGGCCTCTGCTCAGAGATCTGGCCCCTGCTGCCAGGCAGCCTTGGTCAAGCAGTGCCTGGCCACTGGCATTCCTTCTGGAGCCTAGAAGCCTTCAGCATGCAGACCTGAGTAACCCCTGGCCCCTGTGGCAGGCCCTGCAGGCAGGGACAGCCCACGCCTGCTCCACGGGCCTGGCCAGGGGCCCCCGCCGCACGCTGACCCAGAGCCCGGGGAACGGGGTGCGCGCCCCTTCTGTGACTCGCCTGGCTTCCCCGTGACTCATTCCTGCCCTGCCACAGTTTCCATCCTTACTCATTCCCCGCTGCTCTGTGGACGCAGATGGAATTTCAGGAACGGAGCAGGCAGCTGGTTTTAATCCCAAAGCTTATTTCAAGTGGATTCTGGGAACACACTCTTTTGTTTACGTCCAGCCGACAATGATGTGGCCCGGCCACCGTTCAGGGCGTCGTTCAGAGCCCCGGGATGTCCCTGGGGGGTTCTCTCCTGCCTGGCGTGCGCAGAAGGTGATTCTGAGAGCAAAGCGTGAAGAGCGGGGACAGAAGTGTTACACCGTCTTATTTCATCTTTCAACAGCCTCCAAGGGGGCTGAATCCAGAGCTGGGAACCTATGCTGGGCTTTATCCCGTCTCAGAGGGAAGCACAGGCTCAGAGAGGCGAAGGGACGGCCCCAAAGCCACACAGACGACAGGCCGCCGCAACCCACCCTCTGCCCGCCGCCTCGAAAATGCTGACACCGGAAACCCCGGATCGTGCCAGGGTCGTGGGGTCCACTTTACAATTCCAGCCACAAAGGGGACGGGCCAGCGACGGCCTTCACAGCAAGGACTCTGAGAGCGATTCTCAAACGGCCGCCCATCACGGATCAATGGTAGCTGGCGGTGAACACCGTTCTCTGGCCCAGCTCCCGCCCCAGACACTGACTCTAAAACAGCATTTCCGAGTCCTCTCAACGGACTAAAGCCAAGCTCTCCATCAGATGGCACGGCCCGGAGGACGTCAAGATTTCTGCCCACGGTCTAAGCATGGTCAAAGGTCAAATGCAAATATCTGGGAGGGGAGAGAATGCACGGGGCAACTCAGAACTGGGGGGGGGGGGGGGGGAAGGGGGTGTGGGCAGAATGCATCCCTGGGGCAGGGCAGGTGGCTCAGGGTGTGGGGCCACAGCTCCTGGGCACAGGTGTGCTTGGCTCCGGCTGCCGGGGGAGGGGGGGGTACCAATCAGAGGCCTCGAAGGGGAGGGCTCCTTGTAGGGATCTTGAGGGTGGGCGGTCCTGACAGGCACCCTGTCCCCAGCGTCATGGTCAGCTGCTGGCGGTGTGGGCAGGGCGGTCAGAAGACAAGCAGGCAGGGACTGGCCATCAGATGCAGGTCAGAGAGCGCTGGGCAGTGCGTCCAAGTACCAGTCCGACCTGGCTGGGACACAGAGCCTCAGACCACAGGCACGAGGTCGCTCGGGCCAGTCAACGTGGTCCTCGTGGCTTCTGATTCAGAAGAGAGCGTTAGGTGGGAGTTGGCTTTTCACACCGCAGGCCGTGACTCAATCCCATGCTCCGGCGGTAAAAACACCACTCACGCTCCCAAGAACCCCATGGATGACATCTCCCAAGGCTCTGACCCAGGAGGACAGTGCTCCTTCTGGCCTGCAGCAAGGCCAGCCCCAGGTGCTGCCCCAGCCTCCAAGGCCCCTGCCTGAGAAGAGCTGGCCCAACGGGATGGAAGCCAGGATAGGATGTCAGCCCTTTGTCCCTGCACCTGCCCTGACTTCCCTTCCCAAGGGATCTGTGACAGCCTTGCCGTGACAGATGTCCCCATGCTCCTCCTCCAGGCCTCTTACTGGCCCTGCAAAGCCGAGGCGCAAGTCAGGTCCCCAGGGCCTCACGCCTTCTCTCAGGAAGGAATCTTCCCCGGAGAGGGGCAATTCCCACAGTCATCCCCGAACCCACCAGACCTGCCTGACCTTCTGCAGCACCTCCCCCAGAACTGGCACCCCCTCCCTGCACTGTCTGGACTGATAACACCGTACGTAGCCCATGGGAGGAAGTCTGGCCACAGCGACGACGCATGCCTTGCCCCCCACTTCTGGCAGCTCCCTGATGGAATAAGGTGATGGCAAACCTCTAAAGGAAAAATCATAGCTGCATATAACACAGTCTCAGAACCCACTCTTAGCAACATGGACTTTAGAAATGAGAGCTTTCTGCTAGGTGAAAATTTCGTCTCTCAATTTGAAAGCATGGCCCCACATGTACAGTTTTAACTTTTAATTTGTTTTTATTAGACAAAAATTATAAAACTTCTCATACAACTTGTGGCCCCCAGAAAAATCTTCCTCAGGTCCCAATTTGAGAAACCCTGGACTGGCGGATGAAGCCAGTGCTCCTCGCGACCCTCAAGGATGGAGCTCCCACCTTGTTGCACCACACTGTCGGGGTTTCCAGGAGCTTCGAGTCTGGGTGCTGCCCCCTCCTCCAGCTTAGTTCTGGCTGGTAAGTCCCTTCCTACTACACCCCTCCACACCTCCTTCCCACAGACTCTCCCCTGTTCTCCTTTCCAATATCCACTTATAGCCACTGAGAGGTGGGGACCTTCCCAGCTTCCTCCTTCCCTGCACAATGACCCCCTCCCTTCCTTGGGTGCCTGTGGACCCTGTGCATGCTTTGCTTTTATTACAGGTTTACTAAGCACTTTCTGTGGATTTCCCCATGTTCTCCTCCCGACCTAGGAGGGAGTTAGGATCACTGGTTCCACCTCACGGAAAGAAAATTGGGGGCTTGGGGGGCACGGCATGGTTAGTAAGCCATGGACCCAGTATGGGACTCCGCAGCTGGACCACGCTGTTCCTGTTTTACTGCTCATATGTGTTGAGGAGTTTGCCGAAGGAGGGCAGGGTCAGACTCATCTTATTGATTAACTGACTGGAGATGGGGTTGCCTTCATTTTTAACAGCTTTCCTGGGAGTCTAATCGATGAATAAACGCATCGTTAAACGGTACAATTTGTAGGTTTTGATATGCACACCCATAAAACCATCACCCCACTCAAGACAAAGACACATCCATCACCCCCCAGGTTCCTGATCCCATTTCTGATCCCTCCCTTCTGCCCACACGCTGTCCCAGGCAACCGCTGATGGGCGCACTGTCGCTGGAGATGACCTGGTATTTTTCTGGAGGATTTCACATAAATCGAATGATGCCCTATGTATGTATTTATTTCTTTTTGGCCTGGCTTCTTTCACGGGGCACAACTACTTTGAGATACCTCCATGCTGATGCCCATATTGACGGCTCATTCCTTTCTGCCTTGAGTAATAGCCCCCAGTCTGCGCAGACCCCACGGGTGGACAGTTTTCAGCTTTTATGAATAAAGCGGCTCTGAACACTTGTGTGCAGATATTTGCTTTCATTTCTCCTGCAGAAATACCTAGGAGTGGAGAGCCCAGCTCATATGGTAGGTGTGATGTTTACATTTTTTCGAAACTGCCAGGCTGTTTTCCAAAGCGGCCTCACCCCAGTCCATTCCCACCAGCGCCGTGTGAGCGTTCTGGTTCCCGTGCATCCTTCCACGGCCAGCTTCTCAATCTTAGCCTCTTCTAATTGGTGGGCAGGGATAGTTTATTATGGTTTTAATCTGCAGTCCCCAAAGGCCAACCACCTGATGGACTTGCATCTGTACTTGGGGTGCCCTTACTAAGCTCTCCGGCTCTGAAGAGCGCTTCCCAGGCCCCTCCTCCTTTAAGGCTCTCGATGGCTCAGCTCCCAGCCTGGCCCGCGGGCTGAAGGCCAGAGGAGTAAGGAGCTGAGTGACAGGGGGACACGCAGCCAACAGGAATCCGCTCCAATTCCAAGGGCTGTGCCAGCCGACTCCTTGAACCGGTGGTTCTGAGGCCCAAACCCTGAACCAACAGCCAAAAGCATGTAATGTGCGACGGTCTCTCTGAGCTCTGAAACAGGGGTTCTGGGGGGGGCCCTATTCTGTGCTCCTGGAGCTCCCAGACGGGCTGGGCTCCAAAGGGACCTGGATGCCTGCACACAACTCAGCTCACTCAGTGGCTGCCACAGGATGAAAATCAACAACTTCCCCAACAGCACTGAGCTCTCCGCCCATTCTCCTTTGAACGTGAACTTGCATATCTGAGCCTGGCCCTTGCCTGTCTTGATCACTGCTCTCTTGATCAAGGTACCTGGGATAGACATCGACACACAGCAGGTGCTACGAATATTTGTGAACAGATAGGTAAATCTGGAAATTATAAAGAATAATATTTACTCCCACTGGCACTTAGCAGGTACTTGATAATTATTAGCTCAGTTCTTTTTTCGCTAAAAGGAAGAAGTATGGAACCAGAAGGAGCATCTCTCTGGCTGTACTGGTCCTTGATGGACACATGCTGCAGGTTCAGGGAAAATTGGAGAAAGGCAGGGATGTGGGAGGCGGGACATCAGCGACTCTGCTAACCCAGTATCAGAGCCTTCTCTTGGGCCACGTGGGCCCCAGAATGGGATTAGGAGACCCAGGTTCCTGTGCAGACTGCCACCAACCAGCTCCCAAACTCAGTCTCCTTGTTGGTAAAGTGGAAGCAATAGTCGCCACCTGACTTCCATCCTCTCTGGGCTTTAAACTAGAAGGTTGTCACGAAGGGAAAGGGCACATCCGATTCACCTTGGGACTTTTTCCAACAGAATCACTCTTAGTAAGGGAATTATCTGTGGCCAAGAAGCCCCGCTCTATCCAAATGCACAGGACTATAATGATCATCTTCTGTGCTGGAGACGGAAAGGCTAATTTTACTTTGTTGCCAGGTCACAACATGCAAGAGCCGTGGGTTATAACAAGCCATTGTGAGGCCCGCCTAGCTTGCGGGAGCAAATGCTACATTGTTCCAACCCACAACTCCAACCTGTCAGAGCTGGAGACCTTCCTCAGAGCTAGCTCTCTGCACTGTACCCTACAAAGGAGATGCTATTATCAGCCCCCTGTTATAGATAAGGAAACAAAGCACAGAGATCTTAAATAACTTTTCCCAAAGCATGCAAAGCTGGAAATGGAACTTTGACAGTTTGGCTGACTGGCTCCAGAGGCTTCTTCCCCTTAACCAGAGCACTTTACCTGTGGACAAGTGGTCCGTACTACCTGGCTGGCGTGTTAGGGAAGGTTGGAAAGCCAAAGGTGTCAGTAAAGTAACAGCCGCAGCTAGGTGGTGGATGAAAGACCGTGAATGTCCTGTACAGCTCAACCTAACATTCTCCAGATACTTCTTAGCGCGAGTATTGGCATTTGGGCCAGGCCCACGGCCTTACCAGCTGCCCCTCGCACCTGCAGCCCCCGGTACACAGCACCCACCAGCTCGCCCCACTGGCTCCATGATTGTTGTTGATGCGCCTACCTTCCCATTACCCTGTCGCCCTCGAGGGTGGAGGCCATGTCTCATCTGCTCAGTACACACAGGCCTGGAGCATCGCTGGCACGGAGGATGGCAGTGCTGCTTACTAACTGAGCAGAACATCGATGTTCTCAGGAAGGCAGGCTGGCTTTCATGGGGCCAACCTGGGCCAGGGAGTCACTGAAACTGCCCTCAGATTTGAGACTGGCTCCAGATCTCAGGCTGCAGGGCCGAGCTCACAGGATGATGGGTTACCCCAAGGAGCCAATGAAAGATTCTGCAGAGACCTCCCTGAGTCTCAGTATGTAACAACTGGACCACTTTTTAGGAATCCTCTTAGCTAGCTGGGCCATTCTATAGATGAGGAGACTGAGGCTTATAGCTAGAAAGAGACCCACCCAAGATCCCGCTCAATGGCAGAGCTATGGCCAGGATTTATCTTGGTATAAACACCTTCTATGTAATGCACATTTCTTCAAATTGACCCACTGATAAAGAAACAATTAGCTATCATAGTTACAGTTAATTTTCAACAGGGGTGTCAAGACAATTCAATGAGAAGAGAAGAGTCTTTTCAACAAATGGTGTTGGGACAACTTGATATCTACATGCAAAAGATAGAACTTGGATCCCTACCTCACACCACAGACAAAAAGTAACTCAAAATAGATCAAAGGTCAAATTGCAAAAAGCCAGATTATAAAACTCTTAGAAGGAAACATAAGCATAAATCTTCCTGGCCTAGGACTAGGCATGTTATCTTAGATGTGACACCAAAAGCACAAGCAACAAAAGAAAATTAGATAAATTGGACTTTATCAAAATTATAAACTTTTGTGCCTCAAAGGACACCATCAAGAAAGCGAAGAGAAAACCCCACAGAATGAAAGAAATTTTGCAAATTATTTATCCGATTAAGGGACTTATATCTAGAAAGACAAAAACCCAATTATAAAATGGGCAACAGATCTGAATGACATTTCTTCAAAGAAGATGTATATACAAATAGCCAATAAGCACACTGAAAGATGTTCAACATCATTAGCGATCAGGGAAATGCAAATTAAAACCAAAATGAGAAACCACTTCCCACTCATTAGGATGCTTAGAATCAAAAAGATAAATAATAACAAAGTATGGGGCGCCTGGGTGGCTCAGATGGTTAAGCATCTGCCTTCGGCTCAGGTCATGATCCCAGGGTCCTGGGATCGAGTCCCGCATCGGGCTCCCTGCTAGGCGGGGAGCCTACTTCTCCCTCTGCCTCTGCCTCTCTCTCTCTCTCTGACTTTCATGAATAAATAAATAAATTAATTAATTAAAAAAAAATAATAACAAAGTATGTTCGAAGATGTGGAAAAAGTGGAACCCTCATACATTGCTGGTGAGGATATACAATGGTGCAACCACTTTGAAAAACAACGTGGCGGTTCCTTAAATGATTGAACACATAGTTACCAGAGGACCCAGCAATCCCTAGATATCTACCCAAGAGAAATTACAACATGTCCCCACATGAAAACGTGCACACAAAAGTTGGGAGATAAGGAGTCAAATCCAAGATCATCTGACTTCCAAAAAAGCAGAAACAACCAATACGCCCATCAACTTATGAATGGGTAAATAAAATGTGTTATATCCATACCATGGAATATTATTCAGCAAGAAAAAGGAACGAAGCAATCATGAAGCCGTAATATAAATGCCCCTTGAAAACATGATGCTATGAAAGAAACCAATCACAAAGGACCACATACCACATGATTCCACTTATATGAAATGTTTAGAACAGGCAAATCTATAGACATGGAGGAGGATGCGGGTGGTGCAGGTTTCCTCTTAGGGTAATAAAAATGTTCTAAAAATGATCGCAGTAATGTTTGTACAGCTCTGTGAATGTACTAAAAGTCATCAAATCGTATACTTTAAGTGGGTGAGCTGTATATTGTGAATTTTATCTCAATAAAGCTGTTTTGTTAAGAAACAGCATCCAAAAACTAAGAGGGCCAATCAAAAAGACCTTGATTATGCACCCATTTTTGCTTGAATTTTCTTAAAAATATGCCCATCAAAAGGCCTCCAAGACCCTTGCACACCTCCAGTGATGGGTGGCTCACTACCTATTCCAGGCAGCCCATCCTCTTTTTACATAGCTCAGGGGAGAAGAAAGTTCTTCCCTCCAGGGATCCAAACCCTGCACCTTACCAGTGGTATGCCCATATGGGAGGAGCTAAGGGGCTGCTGGAGATCTTTTTCAAAATGGTGAACCTGTACCTTCCATCCACTGAGCCCACATTAGGTGCCAGTCAACATGCCCCTCCCTCTCCGGGCATGCATGACCTCACCTGATCCTTAAGATAACTTTGAAGGTTGTTATGATAGTCCCTACTGCAAAGATAAGGAAACTGAGTCTCAGAGAGGTGAAATAACTTGACTTTAAACTCTCAGGGGCACCTGGATAGCTCAGTTGGTGAAGTGACCGACTTGATTTTGGCTCAGGTCATGATCTCAGGGTTGTGGGGTCGAGCCCCATGTTGGGCTTCACAGTAAGCGTGGAGCCTGCTTAAGATTCTCTCTCTCCCTCTGTCCCTCTCCCCACTCACTCTCTTGCACATGCTCGCTCTCTCTCAAAATTAAAATAAGGGGGCACCTGGGTGGCTCAGTTGGTTAAGCGACTGCCTTCGGCTCAGGTCATGATCCCGGAGTCCCAGGATCGAGTCCCGCATCGGGCTCCCTGCTCGGCAGAGAGTCTGCTTCTCCCTCTGCCCCTCTCCCCGCTCATGTGCTCTCTCTCATTCTCTCTCTCTGAAATAAATAAATAAAATCTTTAAAAAAAAAAATAAATAAATAAAATAAAATAAAATAAAATCTCCGAACTGGTCACTACTGTTGCCCAAGAAGCACAGCTGGGATTTGAACCTGGGTCTGTTGGACTCCAGAGCTGCAGCCTAGCCAGCCCCTTGGGCCAGACTGCTTCTGAGAACCTGACACCAAGCCAGCATGCAAAACGGGCTTACGGACATTATATGAGTGGCATGAAACTTTCACATCCCACAATGGAACAAACAGAAAGCAAACTCTGCCACCCCAAACAGGGGCTGAAGGCAGCCCAATGGGCTGAGCAAACTCAGAGGAGCAGAGTGAGGCCCTGGGAAGCATTCCAATGGGCTTGCCAGGGTTTGCAACTCAAGGACACATCCCTCGGTACTGGGAATTCCTGGGAGGAACAAACCCTCCCTGTGAGAAGTTACTCGATGCGACAGGTTTTGCTGAGTTAATCATAAAAATATTTTGTTATACTTGACAGTTGGGTCTCAGGAGCCAGTTCCAGTTTATAGATGAAGACACTGAGATGGAGAAGTCGCACGGCCTGCCCAGAGATAGTAGTTGGGAGATAGTTGGCCCTCAGCCGCCAAAGCACCCGGCCACGCACTGTGGCCAACGCTGTTTGGTGGGTAACAGGTGTCCGGCCTGCTCTACTGTCCCCACCTCAGGCTCATCTGTGGCCTACAATTGCCCTGGGTGGGTGTCAAGTTTACCATGGAGCTTGACCTTTGGATGCCAAAGGAAGCTCCTGTGGGTTGGGGGAAATGTGAGCAAAAGTTCCTACATGGGAGGCCCCCTGCTGTGTGCCAGGCATGGGGCAGATGCTGTGCATCCCTTATCCACCGACACCAAGGCAGGAGTGACTGCGCCCCTTTACAGATGGGGAAACTGAGGCTCAGAGGGACCAACTGTCCTGCCCAGGTCAGACGGCTGCCGAGGCACAGAGTTGGGAGCAAGCTCAGGCCTGTCGGCCCCAGCATCCATGCCACGCTGCAGAATGGTCAGCAAAATGAGGAAGTGAGTCAGGAAGGCAAGAGAAGGGGGGTTCCTTTTTGAGTCAGAACAGGATTTCCCATCACACACCCGACTGACTGCAGAGGCACACACAAGCTCGGGGGTGAACCCCAGCAGCTCAGACTGACAAGGCGCCCGGCCGAGGCCAGCCCCACACGGTGAGCGCGGCTGAGATGGAGACGAGCCCGAGAGGCCTGCATAGCTTGAGGTTACCGCTGATGGGCCTGGTGATGCCTCCCCAGTGGGTCTCCTGGGTGTACGGCTCAAAATCAAGCAGGCCAGACAGGACACCGGTCGCAGCTCTGGGGGGCCTTGGGCCGGGGGTTCCAGAAACTGAAGGCTGAGAAAAACCAGCTCTTAACTTCCCCCGCCTTGTGCCTTCTCATTCCACCCAGACAGGCCAGGGAAAGAAGCAGGGCAGGCTCTCAAAGGACCCCGAGTGAGCAGGCAGAGGTTTGGGTTGGGCTCATTTCATCTTCTAAGTGAGAACCACACCGGGCCTGCCTTCCTTCCGTTCCAAAGCCTGGGAGAGGCTCGGCGCCTTTAATGGCAAATCTTGTTTCAACGCCTCTACTCTGCACCAGACGCTGTGGTTGTCGGTTGGCGTGAAGATCAGAGAGGAAGTGAACCGACCAGGTCCTGCACCCTTGGATGGCCTGCCAACTCAGTCTCCCTTCTCGCTTCTGGAAGACGGGCATGGCATCCAGCGTTCTCCCATGGTCTCCCTCCCACCCCCGATCTCTATAACACGGCGTTTCTCAGCCTGAGACCTTTTGCAATTCACCAGTTCACACGTCCTGTGGGAAGCCCTCACTGAATTCACCTTTCAGAATGTCTCTGTGAACCAGGGATTTTAATCAGTCCCCCGAGACCCTCAAGGGTGGGCCACGAGGGCTCTGTGAGCCTGGAAATGTCATGTCGCCTTTTGGGCCTGCCTATCCTCCTGGTGAGGTCTGCAGGTCTCATAAGCCCCCTGACTCAGGGAAGACTAACACCAAGCCTGCCACACACCACCCATGGTGTTAACCATTAACAGTTCTCATTGTAAGTGACCCAGAACATTCCACGGGTGGATGTCACAAACCATCCTTAGCCGTTTCTGTTTTGCTGGACAGTTACATTGCATTTTTGGTGGTAGTGTTCTCAGTTTGACTAGAGAATTTGCAAATTTATCGCTTACTTAACAACTGAGCAAGCCCGGGACCCCTCTGGCCACAAAGCAGAGTCCCTGATCTACTCTTGCTGTTATCACCCACGTGGTATTTTCCTGACCGCGACACATCCTTTTCTTGGCCCTGCCTTTTCTTACTCTTCAGCATTGGCGGCGAACCCCCCTTTCCACAGAGAAACAAAGCGTGTGGTCACAGGGCCCTAGCTGCCTGGCTTGTGACAAGGAAGACCAGAGAATAGCCACACCTGGGTGATGTGGGGCAGCTGGGCTGGGCAAGGAGTGCAGGACAGGGCTCATCTTGATGAGTCACTGCCCTAGACCCCCACTCACACCCAGTCACAAAGGCCTGCCTCTTCTGGATACTTCCTAAAAGATGCTAAGCTTCCGGAGCTAGCCTGCTAAGCAGATTCAGACCTAAGCCAAGTGGATTTAACTTCTCTGACTTCACTTTCTCGTCTATAAATGGGAGTAAGGGGGCGCTGGGGTGGTGCAGTTGGTTAAGCCGCCGACTCTTGATTTCAGCTTAGGTCGTGATCTCAGGGTCATGAGATCAAGCCCGGCATCGGGCTCCGCACTCAGCTTGGAGTCTGCTTGAGATTCTCCTTCTCCCTCTACCCCTCTCCGCTCTCCCTGCTTGCTCTCTCTCTCTAAAATAAATAAATTTTTAAAAATCTTTAAAAAGGGGGTAATAATAATATGAACCTCCTATTGCTGATCTGAGAATAAAGTGAGTTCTATCGGTAAAATGCTTAGAACAGCGCAGGTAAACAGCAGGTGTTATGTAAGTGTTTTAAATACATGATAAATTGACAGATGAGGAAAGGAGGAAAAACAAAACAAAACGAAAGCAAAGATGCGATATAACAGTCCAGCAAAGAGGAAATGATGGAGAAAAGTGTGTGATATCATTTCGTGGAATATTCTGGTTCGTTCACAATGAAACAGTGCGAGGGTTCACACCGTGGCATAATGCTGTAGCTAACAGGAGGAAGGGCATGCTGAAAGACTCCGTGCATTCTGGAAGAGGGGTTGGCAAACTTTTTCTGGAAAGGATCGGGGAGTGTTCCAGCCATATGGTGTCTGTCACAACTACTCAGATCTGCAGTTGTGGTGTGAACAGTCAAGGGCAATGTGTAAACCACCGGCATGGCTGTGATCCAGCAGCTTTGTTTATAAAAACAAGTGGCATTTGGCCAGGGGGCTGTAGTTTGCCGACTCCTGCTGGTAAATTATGCAAAAGCTGTGTCGAAAAAAAAAAAAAAGATAAAGATCGAAAGGAATATGGAAAAAGACAAGGGGTTCTCTTACAGCAGTGGAATCACAGGTACATTGTTAAAATTCGATTCCCTTAAGGTGGTAGTCACAGTTTAAAAAAAAAATTAAAGGGCTTTAATGTAACACACTCTAATAACACATTAAGAGATTTCGCGGTTCTGCTAGACTTTCAAAACAAGTTCAAATGAGTATTAAGCCCAGCAATCACATTATGCTGCACAGAAAAGGTAGAGACTTTGAAGTATGGCCACTCTGGGACTGAACCTGGCTGCTCCATCTGTTTGCTGTGTGACCTTGGGCAAGTTTATTAACCTCTCTGTTCCTCAGTGTTCCTCAGTTACAAAGTGAGGATAACAACAGCATCAACAAGCACACAAAAGCCCGGCACTGAGCCTGGGGCACAGTAGGGCTTGCCTCTCAGACCCACCAGGACCCACAGGGACCCACGTGGGCCAGATCCCACTGACCCTGGGCCTGTGTCATCACCAAGAACAAGGCAGGTTAGAAAGCCTGGCATTCTTTCCAGGTAAGAAAAATGCCCTCCCGTGGTTTTCAGGTTTGGTTTAGAAAACAGAACAACCTGAACATCACTTTTCAATTAAGAAAAGGCACCTCCCAGCTGTGGGATGAACAGCCCAAGGAAGGCAGTGTTCATTCCAGATGGGAGTTCTTGGAGGGAGGCAGCGCTGGGGGCTGTGCTCACTGAACCCTGGGGAGACCCTTGGCCCTGCAGAGCCAAAGCCGTGCCTGGTTCCCAAGCCTTAGGCACCGGAATGCTTCAACTCCTCCCCCAGAAGCCTGCTAGTCTTTTTTTTCTTTTTTCTTTTTCTTTTTTTTTTTTGAGAGAAAGTGAGAGAGAGCACAAGCAAGGGGGAAGGGCAGAGGGAGAGGGAGAAGCAGGCTAGCAGGCCCTCCAATGAGCGGGGAGCCCGATGGACTCGGGACTCGATCCCAGGACCCTGGGATCATGACGTGAGCCGAAGGCAGACGCTTAACCGACTGAGCCACCCAGGTGCCCCAGAAGCCTGCCTGTCTTGCAGGAGGCAGAGGGACCTGAGTCCTCTCTTCTCCGCAGAAGAGGGCATGCAATGGCTCAGGGTCAGGGCCTTCCTGACTTTAACCCTTCAGTGCTCCGTATCCCCTGAGAAAATCCTCAATCTTAACAGGACAGCTAAAGTCCTTCTCCATTTATCTCGGCAGCCTTACCTTCCACCACTTCCCACTTCCTTCCCAGCAACAGGAGCTCCCTGGGGCTTCTCCCCTCTATGCTCTTCTTTCCCTGGCTCCATTTACCCATCACTGCCTCCAGGAAGCCCTCCGGGATTTTTCAATGGGTAGAGGGCTGGGAACTAACATTGCTAAATACCTACTAGGTGTCAGGCACTGCGTTGGGTGTTTATACACATTCAGCTCTTTGAGGTCTCTCACCTACTCTCAGACCCACAGCAGGAATGATTGGCTTTTTTTTATAAGGAAGTCAAGATTCAGAGGGGTTACCTAACCTGCCCAGGGTCACACAGCAAGTAATCTTGCTGGCTTCTTCTCTCCTCTTAGCAGAGCCCAAGAGGTTTAAAATCGTCCCCGTTCTGCTGAAGCTGCAAGGAGATATCCACTGGACTATACAGAAGAGTCCACACCCTGTATTGTTAACACCTGCCTTGTATTTGCAAGCCTCAGAGCACTCTGGAGACATTCCCTCCAGGGAACCCTCACCTCTCTGGAGTCCAAGGTCAACTGTTCACAGGCTGTGCTGATTATAATTAGCTCATGCCTGTTCCTGCCAGGGCTTCAAGATGCCAGGTTTAGGATGTGTCTGTGGGAAGCCAAGGGCACCTGGCTTGTGGACTGACTTCTTTCTGTTCCTCGGTGCTCTGGCGTCTCAGCGTGAGGGTGTTACCCCCAGAGTGACATCCTCATAGACTAAGAAGTGCCACCCGAATTGCCCGGACCACAGCACCGGGTCGAAGCCATCCTCTGGGGCCCAGGGGAGCGGCGTGTTTCCCAGTCTCAGGGCGCTGTGGCCCTGCACCCCTCCTGGAGGGCCCTGTGTCTGGGCTTGAGCACCCCGTCAGCCCCAGGGGATAGCACTCCACTGTCAGGGGCAACCCATGGCAGCTGATGACGCTGTCACCCTCCGTATCCCCCTTGGCCCTCTCCCTGGCAGTCCCCTGCCTGGGGCTGGAGCAAGACTGATCCCTTTCCTCCTGGAAAAGCCTGGGCACCTGGGTTCTTGCCACCAGTCCCTTTGGGAGCCCATGTCCCTTCTTGCTGTTGCCCTGGCAAGGTCACCCACCCAGCGGGGGGTGGGGTGGGGAAGGGGGGAGAAGTGTGGCCAGCATGTGAGCCTGGTACTTGGTACTCCCACGCTGAGGAGAGGAGCAGACACACACTCAGCTCCCGCACGAGGCACAGGACACCATCTGACTTTCCCAAATATGTTTTCTCCCCTGCCTCACACAATGCTGGCTTTTACAGATTTCCTTGAAGGGACTGAGGGTCCACATGCCACCAACCCTGAGTTGACAGCACTGCACAGGAGGGCTGCCACCACCCAGGGGAAGGTACCTTCTTTCTGCCTCCATGGGAAGGCACCGCATGTGCTAGGCCTGAACCATCAGCCGCCCCCTCCATTCCCAGCCTGTTGGCAATTGGCAGGGGCTCAGTGACTTCCCTTCTTCTTTGCATTTCCTTCAGAGCATATGTGATCTTCTGATATGGTCTGTGCAGTTATTGCCTGCTTGTTGAATCTAGAGGATTCTAGATCTTTCTAGAATGCACGTTCCATCAGCGCAGAGACTCCGCTAGTCATGCCCACCGCTCCCAGCCCACTTCCTGGGACAGCGTCTGGCACACAGGAGGTCCTCAGCAAGGAATGCATGATTCTCTGCTCTACGTGTTCAGTGTCATTCATTCCTTCAAGAAACCTTTACAGGGCCTCCAGGTGTCAAGTGCAGCAGAGGAAACACTACTGTGGGGACCTTCCCTTGAGGAGCTCACAGTGTATGGGGAGAAAGATGCAGAAACATAGAAGGCCAGTTAGGGAGCTGAGTGAGATTCAGCTCAGAGGGACACAGTGGGGGTGGGAGACACTGCTTGTGAGGGGCCAAGGGATGGATGAGTCACAGAGGTGGCACCCAAGGGACGGGAAACAGCATATGCAAGGTGGCAGAGCATGAACGAGCATCTGAGTCATTTGCCCCAGCGTGGTGGAGACCCTCAACCCCCAGCCATTCACCCCATGGCATTTCTGAAATGCTCTGTGCTCTGGGACCCGGACCTGCAGGGGTGGCGGGTGGGGGTGGGGCTGGTTTCTCCCGTCATGCACCCACAGACCCAGGGGACAGCAGAGTTGGTGATTCCTCATGCACAGGGGCTCTGAGCAGACCCTGATGCTCAGGGGAGAGCTGACTCCTCCCACACCGCCCAGCCATGACCCAGACTGCCCAATGCCGCAGTCAGGGTGGCGTGACCGACTGACCAAGGGGGACCGATTGCTCCAGTTTGCTCCAGACTTTCCCTGTTTCTGCCCTGCAAGTCCTGTATCCCAAGAAACCCCTCCATCTAGGACACACTGGGGACAGTTGGTCACACCTGTGTCCATCTTTCTTTCTCTCCCAAGACCCCTTCCCCCCACTCCTGACACCCCTGTCCCCACCCCAACCTCTCGGCCACTCACAGGTGGGGGCTGGGTTTCCAACAGCCTGGGTCCAGGCCGCTTGTCCTCAGGTAACCAAGCAGGAGATGCTCCAGGTTACGGACGGGGCAGCTGACCGGCGAGTCCAATGTCCGGGTGTCCCGGCTTCTCTGATGAAGCCTTCAGACAAGAGCAAGGGGTGCAGGAAACCCAGCCCGGAGCCTAACCGCGGCTGGCCCAGATGCACCGATCCTGCCACAGTCTCCCTTGCCTGGGCTTTATCTCCAGAGGCCTCCATAATCCAAGGCCAGGCTTCCTCCCCAGCCTTCTTTTGTGCATTCAGAGCAAGGCCCACTGCAGGCTCAGGCAACAGGCCACTAATGACATTTCCGTCCCCATTTTACAGAAGGGAAAACCGAGGCCTAACACCGGTTAGGAATTCACCGCCAGTATGTTTCCTAAGACCCCGATGATTCCATTCTTCAAATGCAGCTACCCCGAATCCAGTCTTCTAGAACCTTCTAGAGCCTTCCCCACTAACCCCACAGAGACTCAGACATCACAGATGTTCTTGCCCAAGAGGGTCTGATAAACTTAAAGACTTCCCCAGATGCCTGTTTCCAGGCTGGGACTTCTAAACTAGAGCTCTCTGCAGAATGGCAAAGTTGCCCCCCTAAGATATTTACAGAAAACCCTCAGCCTGGAGCCCCCTACAAGCTGCTAGAAGTCCGTGAGGTCCCCCCAAATGATGCTCGTCCCCCCAAGAACTTGAGGCACAGCACAGAGGAGTTACAAGAGCCTGACTGTAAAAGGAAAGATGCTGATTACATTAACAGCTCAGCAAGTACATAGCTGAATTAGATTTAACCCCCCTCTGGTCCCCTGCAAGGACATTGCATGGAAAGAGCTAGGTCCTTCGAGTTACACAGTCTTCTAGATCTACTATATATATATATATATATATATATATATATATATATAGATCTAGATCTATTTATTATCAGCTGTGACCTTGGACAAGCTCTGTAACTTCTCTGGGCCTCCTTCTCCATAAAGTGCCAAGATCTACTGTGCAGGGCTGCTGGCTGAAGGAAAAAAGTACTCCCATCCACCTGTGCTCCTGAACTCATTGCAGAGGGGAGAGGACATAGCTGACCTTCCTGCAGAGTTGTGCCATGTGCCCGGTATGTGTTAAGCCTTGCATTGATCATTCCATTGACGTGGTAGGTCCCACTATTCTTGCCTCTCCAGATGGAAGAAGTGAGGCTCAGAGAAGCTGAGCCACCTGCCCAAGGTTGCACAGCCAGCACAGGACAAGTTTTCTCCCTCCAGGTTCCTCTCCTCCTCGCCACTAGACTTAAGGTTTAGCTGAATGCGGGAACTAAGTCACAGACCCACGGTTCTATTTTAAGCATCAGGCTTAAAAGATCGGGACCTATTTCAGAACTAGTTTTCAGAACTGAAATGATTAGAACAACTTGCTCCAATCTGCAAGACCCACCCTCCCCTGCAGCGGGGGCTTCTAGAACAGGGGCCTGCAAACCATGACCCATTGAGCGTTCCAGTACACAGAATGATGATTCTGTTTTTAAATGGTTGGGAAGGGGTGCCTCAGTGGCTCAGTCAGTTAAGCATCTGCCTTCGGCTCAGGTCATGATCCTGGGGTCCTGGGATCGAGCCCCGCATGGGGCTCCTTGCTCAACAGGGTGTCTGCTTCTCCCTCTGCCTGCCCCTCCCCGCTGCTCATGCTCTCTCTCTCTCTAAGTAAATAAAATCTTTAAAAATAAAAAAACAAATGGTTGGGGGGAAAACTGAAAGAGTAATACTTTACGATAGGTACAAATGACAGGAAACTCTTAATTCCAGCATCCGTAAGCCAAGCTGTACTGGCCTGCAGCCACAGCAGGGTTACATACAACAGAAGAACTGAATAAATCACAACAGAGTCTGTGCGGCCCATAAGGCAAAGATAGTTACTATCTGTCCCGTCACAGAAAAGGTTTGCTGATGCTATTTATCAGCTCAAGAGAAATACCTCACCCCACCCCCACAGATCAGCACAGCATTCCTGAGAGGTCTGGAAATGAGAAGACTCCATACTATTCCTTTCGGCAAGAAGTCTGCAGTCCCTGATACCCAGAGTGGGCTGACCAGTTAAAAGACAACAGGAACCTCACACAATCAGGAAAGGAAGGCACAGGGGCCAGCTCGCCGGTGGCAACAGGTGGCTCCCCCCAGACACAGGCAGGAAAAGCAGGCTGGGGCCAGGCGGGGTCTGTTCACCTGAAGTTCCATTTCTATGTCCCTTCCGGATAGTCTAAGCACTGGGGGCGAGGGTGAGGGCCCTCCTCCATCTGAGAAGTCAAGGCCTGGGGCCGGCACTGCTAGTCCCTCATGACCTGATTCGACCATGTGCCAGGGCGGGTGCCTGAGTCCTATGGAGTCAGATCCTGGTAACTTTGCATTCACTGGGTTTATGCAGCAATGTCTCCGGTGGGAGGGGGGGGCGGGGTGTTTTGGGGGGGAAGCCCCGAGTGCTGCCCAGGGGGCTTCCCAGCTGCCACTATGATCCAGGAGAGGTGGAGACCCACTGCAACAGAGAGAACCAGCTGGCCTGTTTGGGGGGGTGGGTCACTGAGTAAAGCAAGAGGGGGACACCTCATGTACCATCGCCCCCGAATCTGCTAACCCTGTTTCCTCTGGGTCCAGGCAGCTGGTGTGAACAGTCTGGTCTATCTGTCCGTTTTATTAGGCCATCCATGGTGAGCACCTCCCGGGTCCATCAGGACGTGGGGCCTGAGGGTGCCCTTTGAGGTCACCCAGTTACAGTTTTTACACACTTTGGACATCTGGGCATCACATCTGTGATTTTGGCCACATCTAGGGATGCCTGGTTTTATTATTTTTTCTCATTAGTGTTTTTTTTTAATTCTCCCCATTTACACTTAAATTTCTTTTAAAAGGAGAATTTTTATCTTTACCTCAAATAGAAAACCAGAGTGAGGATCGATTACCGTGTGCAGAACATCATAAGGGATAAACACTGTGCGTATAAACCATTTACTTAACTCCATCTGAAGCTCTTGCTAGCTTGTGCCCGAGGCCTGCTCCTAGTTCAGAATGGGTCAGCATCAGAGGCAGACAGGTGCCCCCGGAGACAGAACCCAGGGGTTCTCAACCAGCCCTGTGCAGCAGGACCACCCAGGGAGCTTTTAAAAAACACAGACAAGCAGCCTGAGGTCCAGAGATTCCTACATTGGCCTAAAGTGAAGCCCAGGTGATTAGGAAAACATTGCATAACCAGAAGGATAAAGGGGAAAAGTCAAAGGGAAGATAGAGAGGAAGATGGAGAAAGGAACGACTGTCACCCCCTGCTCTGAGCACATGCCACCACACTCATCCTGTCTGTGACCAGTAGCCCCCAGTCCAAACTCAGACCTCAGACCTCGTTTACACCCTCACACTGTACTGAGGATCCCGGACTGGGATAAGACCCGAGGGCCCAGTGGGGTGACACTGACTTTTTCCCATAGGCCATTCTCTAAAAGAAAAAAAGTCACTCTGGCCATTAGGGATGGCCAGGAGCCTGGGAGGGAAATGAGTGATCAAGATACACAGTCTGCACCCTATACCCCAATAAGAGTCTTCCCAAGGAGGGGCAGGCTCTGCCCATTGCGCCCTTGGGACCGGCCGGAGCATGGGCCCCAGCCAAGAGCACCTGAGCCGAGGGCTAGCTCCCCAGCAGCCGTGTGGATCCAACCACTGGGAGTGCCGGGGAGGAGGCAGGCGGAAGTGGCCAGCTCCGTTGCACATGAGCCATGCTGCCACCGGACTCACCTCCCCAGCTAGGGAGCACCCCGGGAAAAGAGGGAGTGCTCAGAGCAGCTGAGACCAAGCGCTCACCTGCAGCTGGGACTCCCTCATCCACCTGTGACCCTATGGCAGGGAAGGTGTGACCAGGTGAGCTGGTGAACTGGCCTGGCCCATGCAGGTGATGTGACTTGCCAAGATTGCACTCACCCACCAGGCTCGTTCGAACCACGGGGCACAGACGTGCTTCTGGAGCCTTCCTCCCCTGTCCAGCTCAGCTGACGTCAGCATGCTGAAGGAAGGCGGTTGCCCAAGGCACAGGGCTTCCAGAGCCTAAGGGCTACATCCCAGCCACAAACACGTGCCTCTCTGGCTCCCCCAGCAAAGTGGCTCCAGCAAGGGGCCTGCATGACAAACCCCGCTGCTACCTAGAGGGGACAAGTGTAGGGACTTGCGGGGCCACCCCTTCGCCTCGCCAAAGGAGCACACGAACAAGCAAAGACTGCTGGGAGCATCTACCCCCCCCACCCACTCAGCCATTCAGGTGGTTTTACCTAGAAGCAAATGGGGACAAGAGATACCACAGATGGAATTTTTTACAAATCCATTTTCTTTTTTTTAGATTATTTATTTGAGAGAGTGAGAATGAGAGAGAGAGCACATGAGAGGGGGGAGGGTCAGAGGGAGAAGCAGACTCCCTGCCGAGCAGGGAGCCCGATGCGGGACTCGATCCCGGGACTCCAGGATCATGACCTGAGCCGAAGGCAGTCGCTTAACCAACTGAGCCACCCAGGCGCCCCTACAAATCCATTTTCTGCAAGTATTTCTGAGCCGAGCTGAATGTGAAATCAGCAAACAGATAAACATGCAAATTACATAAGCCAGGCTCCAAACTGCTGCCCAGTCCCGAATAAAGGAATTGAACCTGACAGCCCCAACTGGCTCACATCCAGCCTACAACAGGCGGCTTATGGCCACCCACTTCTCAACAGCGAGTGAGCAAGCCGCAGGCGGAGCTCCGGGACCCGCGGGAGGGAAGGGTGTGGGCGGGGTGGTCAGGGTGGGGCACCCCAGGGTGGGCCCCGGCTCTGCCAAACCTGTGGCATTCCTGGACCCATGTGACACTGGCCCCACAGAAAGGATTTCCTCTGAGGAACGGCCTGTCAGTGTGACAGACACTGGGGGTTGCGGGGAAAGAACTCGATGCTTGGGGAGGAGGCCTGAGTTCTGGGTGTGACTCACCGAGTCCTGCCCAGCGCGCTCCCAGCATGGAACCGTGAAAAGGCCAGTGAAGGCGGGCGGTTCCCTGCATGAGCTGTGGGGTCAGAGAGTTGGAGCTAAATTCTAACTCTGCTGCCAAGTGGCCGAGGGCAGGTTGCTGAACGTCTCCGTAAAGTGGGGACCCTCAGAGCCTGCCTCCGGAGCTGTTGGGAGGATAGAGAGGGGAAAAACCCAGGGAGGCATTCAGAGTAGCATGGCCACTCCTAAGTGCTGAGCAGACGCTAGCCATCACGATCAAGTGTGCCAGACCCCTGGGGGGGGGTGGGGCGGGGAGCAGGCGTCAGCGCTCCTTGTTAGTTTCTACTTCCATTCATCCCATAAATAGGGACTGAGCACCTACCACCATGGCGAGGCTCTGGGGACAGAAAAAAAAGTCTTTGCCCTCATGGAGTTGACGTGCTAGCAGGGGAGATGGATGATAAGCTCAAGAGCAAATACGTACGTAGGGTGATTTCAGGTAGTGATAAGTGCAAGAGAGACTCAGAGAGGGAATGAGTGTCAAACGTGAGCTCCAGGGGGGCCAAGAGATGTCCGATTTCAGACAGGCTCCAGGTCCAGCGCCGGCCCCAGAGAGCCCAGGAAAATGGACAGCTCTCCAAGAGGACAGTCTCCAAAGAAGGCCACAGAGGGAGGTGACCAGCATCCCTTCTCTCCCCAGCCTTGGGTCATGACTCTGGAGCCCATCTTTCTCCTCGGTGTCCTGGGAATCACTAGGATCTGCCCTGTCCACTCCAGTTGGGGGTGCTCATTAGGGTTGCATCAACACCCCTATATTTGTAAGATCTGATTTTAAAGTTAGAGTCTTTTAATTAAATAACAACAACGAGGGAATGAAAACCCCTGTATCTCTGCCCTCAGGGAGGTCCCAATCCTCGGGGACTCAAACACAAAACCTGAAGTTTAAACACCAAAAGGAAAGTACACTGGGAAAGGAAAACAAACCCCCAACCCTGCATGGTGGCCTGAGGAAGCCTTCCAGGAGGAAGAGCTATCTAGCAGGTGTTGGTGGGGAGGATCTGGGGGAGGGGGACAGTGAGGCAGACGTCACAATGGGAGGGCAGGTCTGGAGGTGGGGAAGTCCAGGATGGGTTTGTAGCCTCATGGGACCAGGAGGTAGCCCAGGTGGTAGAAAGCACAAAAGGCCAGACGGGTAGCCTGGGGGCCTGGGACTTAGTCCTCAGAGCAAGGGGGAGCCTTGGAGGGGATAGGCAGGGACTCACCTGCTTACGTGAGCTGGCCTCTCCTAGGGTGGGCAGATTGCAACGGGAGACTTAGAGTCTCCAGACATCTCCTCCGAGGCCCCTTCGAGCTCTCCTAATTTCAGACTCCCATTCTGAAGGGCAGGAAGCTGAGACTGGCCCAGGTGAAGGTCAGCGTGCCTGGTGATCCGCCAGTGCCTCCCATCATCACAGAAGGGCCAGCTCTTTGAAACAACAAGGAAAGAGGCTACCCCCAGTGAGTCAGCCTGCTGTATTATTTCAGCAAATGTCACTTGGGAGGGGCTCAGCCCTTTCCAGGCCTCAAATAAAAGTCTTGGCTTAATGAGAGTTCAACAAGTGACTCCAGGGGCCCACCTCTTCTATGCAGGCCTTGGTGATGAGGCCCGAAGACAAGTCTCTCTACACTGCACGCCCAGCCCGCCTGGTGCCACAGCATGAATGTAGATGAAACAGACTTTTAGGGAAGGTGGCTTCGAGGGAAGAGGACTGGCCAGGGACCAGAAGACACCATCTCAGATCCCAGATTGGCCTCGAGGCACAGGAGAGACCTGGGCCAGGCACTTGCGCTAGCCGAGACTAGGTTTCCCCATGGGTCAAATTAGAGGCTCAGAGGAGATGAAGTCAAGGCTGGCTCTTACTCTCCTGCAGCTGTCACTTCCAAACCCTTCGCGAACACTGCACACACAGTCTCCGCGGGCACATACAGGGAGGGCTTGTTTCCCAGTCTCTGAAAGCTGCCTGGCTTGTGCATTAGCCCTGCTCCGGGGGGAGGCACCACCAGCCCCATCAGGCACATGACAAATGGGGTCACGGTGTCGCAACTGGCCCCAGGACCCAGGGCAGGGGGACCGGGCCCCGGGCTCCACTGCGCAGGTGAGCTCATGGGCTGGGCACAACAGGAGAACGACCACTGAACACATCCCCTGGCACCTCGAGCCCCATTGGCCTCTGCAGAGGGAAGGCCCAAAGAACACCTGTGATTTGGGCAGAAGGAAGGTGGCCCGGAATTGAAGTGAGCGTTCAGAGCACCAGGGCCAAAAATGCGATGGATTCCCCAAATCTCAGCACCCCGCTGCCCTGCTCGGTCATAAGGAGGAAGACATGGCAGTGAGAGCCGTCAGCTTCCAGAACCTTCTGCGATCTGACAGGTGGACAGACACCACCCAACTACGCTTGATCAGGGCATGTCCCCATGACCCACCAGCTGGGCTGGGCCACTGGGGATTGCAGCTTCTGGGGAGGGAAGGGTGCGTTCACAACACAGCGCTCGCAAAAAAGTTTCCTGTCTTTTCAGTTCTTCCTCGGGGTGGGACTCCTGCTCTAGCACTTACCTGCCCTGGGATTTGGGGCAAGGCATTCAACCTCTCTGAACCTGTTTCCCCAACTGAAAAATGGAGGTAACCATACCCAGAGCAGTAAGTTGTTTTGATAACTTATAAGTAGATCAAGTGTGCCCCATGAAGACTGGGGGGAATATGAGGGGCTGTCCCAGGAGGGTTCTGTAGCAAAGGGGAGTGCGGAAACAGCTTATGTATGGCGTTTGATGATGTTTGTGTTCATGTAAGTTCTGGAAGTGTGTGCTCATGGCACATTGTAGTTTTTTTCTGACTTTTTAAAATTAAAATGATCGCGTTAGTTTAGCCTCGAATATGGAGGTGTGGCAGGTGGTGTCCCAATGAGAGTCACACAGGTGTGGCAGCCCAGAGTGAGCTGTCTTCCCTGCCCATGTGCCTAATGCTGACCTTGGCTGAGGCACTTCTATTAGCCATAAAACCAGCAGGTTGGTCCAGGTGACCCGAGGTTCCTCCCAGCTCAAACATTTCAGGATTTTCTGATTTCTGAGCATAAATCATAAAGCATAAAGCATAAAGCATTACAGCGAGACCTTAAAAACTCCTGTTGATAACCTGAGATTGCCGTGTTCACACCATCTTCCGGCTGTTATGACTTCAGAAGAGGGAGATGATTTCTCCAGAAGAAGAAGCCATGTGTCTGTCTCACACTAGGATTTGTGTTTGTTTTATTTCTTAAATCCAGCCAGATTAACATCTGAATCCATGGCAAGAGTGTGATTTCCTAAGAGGGCTTTGTGAAATGTTTCATATTTCATATTACCTTTTAATTTTATTTGCATGTAAGATTTGATATGTAAAATGGAATATATGCATGTGTGTGTGTATGGAAACAGAGATTTGTAAATGATGAAACATAAAAATATTTTAAAATAGCACCCATGAGCTAGAAGAAACAGAACATAATGGGTGCCACCGGGGGTGGAGGTGGCTCCTCCCTGACCCTGTGCCCTCTTCCCCACCGAAGATAACCACCCCGATTTGGGGTTACCATTCCCTTGCCTTTTATAAAACCTGCTTAAATCTGTGGAACAGGATCTAAGTAGAGAGGCGCACAGGAAACATACATATCCTTACAGATACTTACAGGGTGAATTCCTTTGTCGCAGACCCCATGACCCTCCCAATCCCCTCTTACCCCCCATACACCCCCACAATGGTCATCTCTGACTCATTAAAGGTGCTCACTTCCCCCATTTTGCCATTGCTTTTTACTTCCCATGTATGCAACGCTTAACAACGCCTGGTTAGTGTTTGCGTTTTGAGCTTCATAATTAGCAGCTCTCTGCCCAGCCTTTCAAAGCCATTTCGGAGATGCTAGGATTCCCTGCCCAGAGTCTGCAGCCTAGAAATCCAGGCAAGAGGAGCACCCCGCAGCACATTGTTACAGTTACATTAGGAGGATTAGTAATAATAAAACCACCGTAACTCCTCCTATGATGTGTCCCCAGCCTGCAGGGCATTCTGCTGAGCCTTGTCCCCCATTGTCTCATTTATCCCCCACAGCAACCCCAGAGGGAGGTGTGGGGGCCTCTTATCTCTATTTTAGAGATGACCAAACTGAGGCTTTGGCTGCTGGGACGGTCCCCCAGCTGCTTCCTAGCTGCTCAGCCCCGTCCCCAAATCCTGAGGCAAATCTCCATCCCCTGGCGGGGTGGAGAGGGTCAGCAGACAATTCCAGAACTTCCATCTCCTTCTCCCAGGTTTCTCTCTCGGCCCTGTTGAGCTACGTTTCGATGTTACAGGGAGAAAAAGTCCAGAATCCATTCTTTTCCAGGAAATACCAATGTCTTAGATAACCAGGATCCTGCCTCGTCAATACTGTTCTCCTGAAGATCAGCGGATAACATGGTGCTTCTATCCTCTGAGACAGACACGCAGCCGGGTGTAACGAAGAGCAGCAAGTCAAAAGCCCGGAGGTCAAATCCTGACTCTGCGGCTCCTGGCCTCTGCATCCGTCTCCTCATCTGTAAATGGGCCAACAGCGGCAGCATTGGCTGCCGTCAGGGCCGTAGGAGAGACAGGAAATGCTTCCTAAGAGCCCACAAACACATGGGGTCCCCTGGCAGGCCCCTCTCAAATCTCTCTGCCTGGGTCGAAGACCATCTTTCAGGGGTGCAAAGGCTCCAGGGCCACCTGCCACTGGACAGACACGGGGATTCAAGGCAGAGAGGAAAGGGCAGAGCTGCGCTGGGCAGGGGGGACTCAGGTGTCCCCCACCTACCGCCCCTGGCCCCATCACCATAAACTATGATAGCTGCTTGCATGTGCTGTGTCTGGCCCCGTATAAAACGCTCTTCATGGAGCGTCTCATTTAATGCTCACAGCACCCAAGATGGGGGCACTACGGTTACCCCCCCTCTCGTGTGGAAGAGGATCCAAGCTCTGAAAGCTGAAGTGACTTTTTCACAGCCAAGGCTGGCCTGGACCCAGGTGGTCGAACGTGGCCACCCCCATTCTTAACAGCTGGGCAACACGGGAGGCCCCACCGCCCTCTTGGCTCTCAGGGGCTCCAGGGTGTTTAGGGGGGTTGTGCTGGACCTGTCCAGTCTTACCTCCCCAGAGCGGAGGTCACCCTGCAGCTAAGCCAGGGTCCCCCAACTGTCCCGGCCCCAGGTTTTGGCATCACGAGGCCCAGCGGCCACCCAGGCAAGGACAGGTCTGCAGTGGTTACAGATCATGCAAAGCAGCTGGGAGAGAGGGTTGGTTGTTCCCACGGAGACTGAAGGAGTTCAAACTCACCCCGAAGCGGGGTGCCTGCAGGGGGCCAGCCTGCACCCTGAGGCAGAAACCAGAGCCTAGATTCTCAATCCTCCCCGCAGGGCCACCAGCAAATCCTCAGGCCTCCTCAGGACCCCCAGCAAGACAGGAGTTCCAGAAATAAAGCCTTCCCAGCCCACTCCCCCACTCCAGCTGCCCTCAGAGGGGCCTCCCTAGCTGAAAACGGCGCCCCGGGGCCAGCAGGCTTGGCACAGCTGTGACTGTCGGCAGCCCAGTGCGGTCCTGCTTGAGGAATGTGCAGACCCACACGTGTCAGAGAGCCTCGCTGGGGCACGGTTACAGGAAACAGAGTAAAACAACCCATTGGCACCAGCCGGTCCCTCCCGCCTCCCAGCTCCTGACCCCTGGGGGCAGTTGGCTGTGCAGGAGGCAGGGCCTGACCCTTTGAGAGAGCCAGCTTCTGTTCTTGGTTGTGCCGCTCTGGGCAAATCACTCCCCGTCTCGGGGCCTGCTTTCTCTCTTCTTGGTGGATGAAGGAGGCTGTCCCACCAAGCTCAGAAGGGCAGTGATTTTGTGACATGCTCCCTTTTCTGGGAGGACCGTCTCTTTTCCCCACTGTCTCCTCCTGCCCTCTCTCACCTGGGATGGGGCATGCTTCCTGGGCATGTCAGGCTCCTCCACTGGAGCCAGGAGGAAGTCCCAGGGCAGCCCTGGGCCAGAGCTTTTGGGCCCAAGTGAAGAAATAACATTGATTATCACCCCACTGCAGCCCTATAGTTTTGAAGCAGAGGTCGGCTGCGCAGGGTGCGGCACTCACGGGCTCCTAGGTTGACCATTGGGTTACCTCCACCAGGTCCCCTGTCTAGAGTCAAGATCTCAAGACCCTAAGGGGAGTCAGCATCCATCTGGGGCTGGCTCAGGTCCTGCAAGAGATCTTCGGCCTCGCTACGCCCTCCTTGAGAGTTGCGGAATGAGGCTCAGAGAGGCCGAGGGACTTGCCCAGGGCTGCACAGCCAGGAGGCGTCTGAACGAAACCGAAGCTGCCTGGGGCGACCTCCCCCGCCCAGCGCGCGGGCTCTGGGCTGTCGCGGGCGCTCCGAGGCGAGCGCGTGGTCGCCAGGACGGGGTATTCCCGCCCGCGTTTACTGCCCAGGCCCGGGACACGCGGCGGCGCGGGCCCGCGGTGACAGGTCCTCTGGCCCCAAGCAGAGGCTGAGCGAAGATTGGAGGCGGCGCCCGCCCAGCCGGGGACGCGCTGCCCAGGGCTTAGGGGCTTTTTCTGGGGGGCGCGCCTCCAGGCTTGGGGAGCAGAAAGGCTCCGGGACTTCGCAGGCGGCAGGGAACGGTTGGGTTTAAACTAAAAATACCCGCCGGCCCGCAGCTGTCATGCCAGGGCCCCCGCCCCCGCGCCGGGCGCGCCTCCCCGGGGCCCCTCGACTTTCGGCGACCCACACCCCTGGGGGACGCGTCGGGGCTGGGCTGGGGGCTGCGGCCCCGACCCTCACGGCCCCAGCTCGGCCTCCCGGTCCCGCGCCACTTACCCGGTCCCGAGCTTGCAGGAGCACGGCGCCGCGGGCTGCTCCGGCCCAGCCGCCCTCCTCCCTGCGTCCCCGGCGGCTCCCGAGCGGGGCGGGGCCGGGGCGGGGCCGGACACTCGCCCCCCCAGCCCCGCCCAGTCCCCTCGGGGACCGGCCGCGGGAGCCGCCCCCGGGCCCTGCCACCCGGCAGGGTTGGACAAGGACGCGCCCGGCTCCGCGCGCTCGGCCGAGGCCCCCGGTGCACTGCCCCAGCCCCCCGGCGCCCAATCGCAGACCCCTCCGAGGGAGGGAGCGCTGCCGTGGGGTCTCCCCATCCTCACCCCCGGCCCCGCGCCCAGGGCTGCACACTCCGGCCCGGGAGCCGCCCGGATCCCCGCACCCCTGCCTGCCTCGGCCGGGGTCTCATCCTTGGGGATGACACGGAGCTGCCTCTCCCCCGGGGAAAGTTGGATCGGGGAGGGAGTTCCTCGGGCGTCCAGATTTGGGGAGAAGGCTAGGGGGTTAGCAGGTCTTGCCCCCCGCGAGAGCCGAGGCGGGGCCCAAAGCCAGGGCACTCCCCTGAGGCGCGAAATCCAAGAAGGAAGTGACACCTATCAGCTGGCCTGACAGTGGGGGCACCCCATCCGGTCCCTCCCACCCCAGAGTGCCTGGAGCCACGGCGCGCGGGATCTCTGGGCCCCAGGCTCAGAAGGGAGTCCCCCAGGATGCCGAGAGGGGGCGTGAGCCGCAAGGAATGTGAATTCTAAGCATAATCTGGACCTCCCACCCACGCAAGGCCCCCGGAAAGTGTCTCCCTTTTCTCCCAGCGCCACACTCCCACCCAAATGACACACCCTCTCACCTTGATCTGCGACTCCACCAACTCTTAAACCTTGCCGCAGAATGTCTGAATCTTATCGCCTCCTTGCCTTTGGCTCCCAGCGCACTAGGGCCCTTTGAACTGTCTCTCCACCCCAGCCTTGATCTTTGTCAGAGTAATTGCAACATGTTTGCCTGATTGGTTCTGTCTCCTCTGGATGGGAATGAGAGTCGCTAACGACACAACTTGTGGAACTGTGTACCATGGGGACTCCAGTCTTCACGATTTAGGTGTCAGTGACGCCCATTTTGCAGATGACACCATGGAGGCTGAGCTTGAGGAGTTAGGGAGCTGGCCCAGATCTACCGCTTCCCAGAGGGTGTTTTCCTCTTTTGTTTCTTAGTGAGAGCTTATCTGGTCCTCTATCCATATTTGTTGAACAAATCAGTGCCGAAGACAAAGATTAAATTGTAAAACAGGACCAGATAGTAATAGTGTGTGTGTGTGTGTGCATGCTGCGCATGCATGTGTATGGGTGTGTGTGTGTGTGTGTGTGTTTTCCAAACTGAGGGCAAAGCAGAAGAATGCCACAGCCCAGAAGTAACACTGGGGTAGACCTAGCTGGAGTTAGAATGCCAGTATCAGCCACACCTCCTAACTCAGAACTCTGTTCATCAAGCTGTAATTATCCACAGGGTCATAGGAGATGCCCACGAACGGCCTCTCCCACGCTTCCCCTTGACCGGTTCTAGGTGTCCTATTATGTTTCTCATTATCATCCCGCCTCCATCTGAGGTGCTGTCACAAGCCTTGGGGTTACAACAGCCAAGTTGAAGGTGCAGTCAGCAATGACCAATTATTATGATACTTGGCACTTGGATAACGCTCTTTGTTCTTCCAAATGCTTTCATGTGTATCTCCTCATTACATCTCTGCCAAAGTCTTCCAGGGGGTTAGGAAAAGTTCCATTAGTCTGTCTTAGGCTGGAAACGAAGGCACACGGAGGTCAGGTGCTTTGCACAAGGAGGAAGATGGTCCCACCAGCTCTGCTGGTAAGGTGAAGCAGCGGGCCATCAGAAGTCAGCTTCCTGCAGTGAGAGATGGTTTGGCACAGTTGGGGCAAAGAGCTCAAGCTCCAGCGCCAAACTTCGAGTTGGCAACTTTCTCTTCATTACTCATCTTTGGCTTCCTCTTCAGTTACATGTGCTCAATAGTAAGAATCCATCTTGAATGATTTTGCACCTGATGGTGTGAGCACCCCGCTCATGTGAGTTGTTCTGGGTAGAGCATGATCCCAACAGGTTCTAGTACACAGCTATTCAGTCTTTCATCAGATATTTCCTGAGCACCTAGTACGTGTGAGTCCCTGGGGATATGGAGAGTGAGAAACAGAGGACTACTGCCAGAGGTCGAGGTCACAGTGCAATGATTCTGTGTTCAGGGGGTTGTCTCCTGAACAGGGTGGTGGTGTGCATAGAGATGCCCTGACCTCCCCCCAACCCCCCCAAACCCTCCCAACTCCCAGCTCATGCAGCACAGAGCACCACCTCAAAGCTGTGAGACCCACACTCCAGACCCAGCTCTGCTCCTTCACTGAGTGAAACCTAGCAAGCCATGTGACTTCTTAGAACCTGGGTTTTCTCATCTCTTAAGTGGGCATAGCAAGAATACTCCATAGGGGAAAATATACGTGATAAAAAATATTTTACATGCCGATATTAGTAGATTTATTGTCATAATTAATATTATCTTCATCTTTACAGGGCTTGGTGATTTGTGACGATGCTCTCCCGTTGCTCTTCTCGAGCATGACGTAAGCACAGGGCGTGACTTTTTGTTAATTCTGTGCTAGTCTTCTGCCACTCCAAAGTAGTCCACGCTGAAGGCGAACATGTTGAGTAATCAATGCGGGAGAGGGGGCAGTTTGCCGCTAGGAAGCTGTAAGCCTTCACCTCCATCTTCAGTCTTCAGCATTACCCACGGCTACAGAAAGGAGTGGAAACGAAAACTGCTCTGGAAAGAAAATTCTGGCAAAGGATGGGGGTGGGGGGTGGGGAGAGAGCCCCTCCAGCATCTCTGGAATTGAGCACAGGAAACCCCGCCCTGAGGCCTCCCTTTCGGAAGTGGCCCAGAGAGGGAACCACAAGGAGGCCCTAAAATTATGCCATTCGGAAATTCTGACTCATTTGGCAGTGGGGGCTGTTTGTGCAACGTACAAAATGTCTCCCAAAAAGTGAAATTTTGACTGCTCCTTCCCCACGTTCCTTCCCTGCAGCCAGCATGGGGAAGCAGGGGCTGATTTAATAAGCCCGGGGAAATGATTCAGGTCTGTTACACATTTGCCGTTGGCTAGCCATCTGTATGAGTCTTATTTTGCAAGCCTGATTTTTAGTTGTTTGTTTGCGTGTTTGGTCTGTACAGGAAGCTCAGAACAAAAGCTAGAGCCACTCTTCTGGCTAATCCAAACCCCCTTGTTGTATGAATGGGTAAACTGAGTCAAGACGGCAGGAAGGAGGGACCATGCCCAGGGTCCCAGGTGGTAATTGGTGTTCTGGAAACTTAGGTTTCCATTTCTCTGTCCCTAGCTTGGCTTCCCCCCTTCATGATGACTTAAATAAAGGCCACTGGCCACACAGTGATGAAAAGTTCACACTGGGGTGGCCATTTCTGGGGTCCCCCATAAGAGAAGCCCTGATCTGGGCGTGGAGAGCTGGTTCTCATCCTGACTCTGCTCCCAGCTGCTTCTTTCTCTGTTTGCTTTCTAGCCAGTCCTCCGAGTGTTATTCTGTCCTGTCCCACTCTGGTCCTATTATGTGCTTGGAGGGTGAGGGGTCCACCAGCCTGGTTTGGTCTCAGAGTAAGTTGCTGTCCCCACCAGCAGCAGCCATCCCATGAATGGGCAGGGGCACCCCTGCTGGAGGGCAATGAGTCATCTCAGGTGCTAAGCATGGACACCAGGGTAACTCAGGATATTAATCTAGATCCACTAATTGTGCTGCATTTATAAAATAAAAATACAGAGTGGTTGGAAGCACAGGATTGGATCCTGGGATGACTGGGTTCTAGTCCTGGTTAATGCTGCTAGTTAGCTGTGTAACTTTGGGCCACTTCTGAGTTTCTGAATCTGTGAAATGAGACAATTGGAAAAGATGATCTCTCAGTGACTCCTGCCAGTTTAAAAAAACCATGTGAATCCGGGGCACCTGGGTGGCTCAGTCGTTAAGCGTCTGCCTTTGGCTCAGGTCATGATCCCAGAGTCCTGGGATTGAGCCCCGCATCGGGCTCCCTGCTCAGCGGGAAGCCTGCTTTTCCCTCTCCCACTCCCCCTGCTTGTGTTCCCTCTCTCGCTGTGTCTCTCTCTGTCAAATAAAAAACAAAAACAACAACAACAAAAAACACCAACCATGTGAATCCTGATGGTATTAGACAATAATGTCGCTTAGCATGACTAAACACTGCTATTAATATTTCCCAAGGATCAAGTACTAATGGAAACAAAAATGTTAAGTACAATCAACAAACTTCCTTGCTAAAAAATAAAGCCCTTCTAGAAGAGGCTTGCCATATTTCTCCCATCAGTGGGCAACCCAGTCTACTCTTTCTGCTTCTGCTGGGCATGCCGTAAGTGGTTTTTTAAAATTCATTTGATTTAGGGGCGCTTGGGTGGCTCAGTTGGTTAAGCAACTGCCTTCGGCTCAGGTCATGATCCTGGAGTCCCGGGATCGAGTCCCGCATCGGGCTCCCTGCTCGGCAGGGAGTCTGCTTCTCCCTCTGACCCTCCTCCCTCTCATGCTCTCTGTCTCTCATTCTCTCTGTCTCAAATAAATAAATAAAATCTTTAAAAAAAAAATAAAAAAATAAAATTCATTTGATTTAGAGACAATTGTAGATTATGCAGTTGTGGTAAATTATACGGAGAGATCCCTGTACCTTTTACCCAGTTTCCCCCAATAGTGATGCCTTGTAAAACGATATAGCACGATAACAGGACCAGGATGTTGATGCTGAACACTATCAAAATGCAGGTCTTCCCCATCCTCCAAGGGTCCCTCATGCTGCTCCTCCCCCCTGTCCTTGTCCCCTCCATAACCCTTGGTAACCATTAATCCATTCCCATTTCTACATTTTTGCCATTTCAAGAATAGTACATAAGTGGACTCATATGGTGTGTAACTTTTGGGGATTGGCTACTTTCACTGTATCAAGAGTTCCTACCACTTCCTTGCTGGGTAGTGTTCTGTGGCATGGAGGGACCGCTGTTTGTCTAGCCATTCGCTTGTTGAAGGGCGTCTGGGTTGTTTCCGGTTGGGGGTTGTTGTGAGACAACCAGCCATAGACGTTCAGTATGGGGGTTTTTGTGTCTCTACAAGTCTTCCCACTTCGCGTGTTAGCTCTTGGCTGTAGTACCCGTATATAATACCACACCACAGATTTGTTCCTACTTGTTTATAGTGATGCACACACTCCAGGGATGTTTATGTGTCCACTGGTTGCCCAGGACAGGGCTGTGCGTTGTAGAAATCCGGCAAAAGTAAACTACATGGTTCCTAGGACCAGGGATTTACAGTCTATTGAGGATGCAGCATTAAGACTCAAACATTGAAATAACACTGAAACCACAAGACAACACTGCGTGTCATCAAATACTAGACTGCACGGTACAGAATTGAACCTTAGAGGAATCTAGAAACGGGAGGCGTGAAGGTCCAAGTGTTTGGGGGAAGGTGTTCTGGGTAGTAATGATACTTAACATTGATTAAGGGCTTACCATGTGCCAAGCACTGTATTAAGCCTTTACTTACATTAACTCATTTAATCCTTATCACCACCCTTCAGGGTAGCTACCATTATCTAATTTTTACAAAGGAACAGAGAGGGTGACGACTTGCCCATCATCACACAGCTATGTGGGACCGGATACAAATCCAGGCATCCTGGCCTCAGGCCACGCTTAATCCCTGGGCCTTCTGTTTGTCTGGTAGCAATAGGGGAAGACCATTTCCTGGTCACGATTCGATCCCCAACCATTTCTTAGGTTATATTTTTACACGGAGTTACGTTGAAGCTGAAGCGTTCATCTCTGGCCTCATTGGTGTGATGGGTTCCTTAAGGGTCAAGGTGATTGATGAAAAATTAATTGTGCTTTGCAAAGAACTGCACTGGCTTTAGTAACAGGCGAGCAGCCTGCATATAATACATGTGCCACGACAGGGAGAGCGCCAGCCTGGAAGTCTGTCCTGTGTGAGTGTGTGGAAACAGCAGGACTGAGCGCTCTGGTTTTGTTGACTACCTGTGTATGCAGCAAGAAAAGCTTCAAAGTTCCCGCTTCCTACCATAAAACACCCAGGGCTGGCTGAGTGCATTTCCGATCATGAGTGGTTTCGTGTCTTCTGAATTACTCTATACGAGGAAGGCCACGTCTGCCCTCGGCTCTCTCCGTGGCTGCCAAACACGCCAGTGGTGTGGTTTCTCTTCAATCACAGCATCCCCTGCCGCTGACCCTTACAGCTTCATCATAAAATGACAGGGCATCGGGGCGCCCGGGTGGCTCAGTTGGTTAAGCTTCTGCCTTCAGCTCATGATCCCAGGTCATGATCCCAGGGTCCTGGGATCGAGTTCACATCGGGCTCCCTGCTCAGCGGGGAGCCTGCTTCTCTTTCTCCCTCTGCTGCTCCCCCTGCTTGTGCTCTCTCTCTCTCTGTCAAATAAATAAATAAAATCTTAAAAAAAAAATAAATGACAGGATACCAGCAACCTGGCTTATTTGTTTGTTTTTGTTTTGAAACCTAAATGCAGCCTTGAGAGTGTCGTGGCGGCCAGCCCTGGTGTGGACGGGCAGAGTGAAAAGCTCTGGGTGAGAACCTCTGGACAAGGACCTGGGGTATCTCTGGGCTCTGCATCCCCCAGCTGGCTGAGCCGGGCGGCCCCCCCCCCACGTCTCCACATCTAGAAAGTGGGGGCGCAGTTTCACCCTGTCTTCCCTGTAGGAGCTGTCTCGAGGGTAAGGACGATGAGCATGTGCTCACGCTCCTCGGGGCCAGTGTGCGCTGTGGGAAATTAGACCCTGCAGTGACGGTGCTTGCAAACATACCTTCGGGACCGACTCCAAGTCAGGAAGAGGCAGTGAGTCAGGAAGACTTCTCCACAGAGGACGCAGAGGAATCCTTTGTCCTTTCGCTCCCTGGAGACATGTTTTTGAAATCGGCTGCGGTGTGCTCTGCTTGCTCAGGGCAGGCTTGGCAGGTCTGGATGCGCAGTACTGTGGAAGTGCTGTGTGATAGGTACCGCGGAAGTGCTGTGTGATAGGTACCGCAGAAGTGCTGCGTGATAGGTACCGCGGACGGGCTGCGTGATAGGTACCGTGGAAGTGCTGCGTGATAGGTACCGTGGCCGGGCTGCGTGATAGGTACCGCGGACGGGCTGCGTGATAGGTACCGCGGACGGGCTGCGTGATAGGTACCGCGGACGGGCTGCGTGATAGGTACCGCAGATGGGCTGCGTGATAGGTACTGTGGCCGGGCTGCGTGATAGGTACTGTAGACGGGCTGCGTGATAGGTACCGCGGAAGTGCTGCGTGATAGGTACCGTGGAAGTCCTGCGTGATAGGTACCGTGGAAGTGCTGCGTGATAGGTACCGTGGAAGTCCTGCGTGATAGGTACCGTGGAAGTGCTGCGTGATAGGTACTGCAGATGGGCTGCATGATAGGTACTGTGGAAGTGCTGTGTGATAGGTACCGTGGCCGGGCTGCATGATAGGTACCGCGGACGGGCTGCGTGATAGGTACCGCGAAGTCCTGCGTGATAGGTACCGCGGAAGTGCTGCGTGATAGGTACCGTGGAAGTCCTGCGTGATAGGTACCGTGGAAGTGCTGCGTGATAGGTACTGCAGATGGGCTGCATGATAGGTACTGTGGAAGTGCTGTGTGATAGGTACCGTGGCCGGGCTGCGTGATAGGTACCGCGGATGGGCTGCGTGATAGGTACCGTGGAAGTGCTGCGTGATAGGTACCGTGGCCGGGCTGCGTGATAGGTACCGCGGAAGTGCAGTGCTGCATGATAGGTACTGCAGCCGGGCTGCATGATAGGTACTGCGGAAGTGCTGTGTGATAGGTACCGCGGACGGGCTGCGTGATAGGTACTGCAGATGGGCTGTGTGATAGGTACCGCGGAAGTGCTGCGTGATAGGTACCGCGGACGGGCTGCGTGATAGGTACCGTGGACGGGCTGCGTGATAGGTACCGCGGACGGGCTGCGTGATAGGTACCGTGGAAGTGCTGCGTGATAGGTACTGCAGATGGGCTGCGTGATAGGTACTGTGGCCGGGCTGCGTGATAGGTACTGCGGACGGGCTGCGTGATAGGTACTGCAGAAGTGCTGTGTGCTGTGGAAGTACTGTGCCCAGGGGGCCGGGAGGCCTCGGAGCCCCGCCTGGCCAGTGGGTGGTGGAACCCGGGCAGGGCATTCGGGGCACGGGGGGGTACCCTCCAGCAGCGCACGAGCAGGCGGGGCTCTGCTCTTTGGGGAAGCCCACCCTCAGGACGCTGTGCTTTCCAGCCGGAGGGGCTTGTGCCTAACAGGTCCCCGGTCTGGGTGACACCTCAAGCTCTTGAGGACAGTCCTTGAGGGCCCAAGGCGATTCCCCAGCAGACGAGGCCCTTTCCCTAAAGGAGCCTCGTCCACAGCGTGTTAGAATTTTGCTGCAAACGGCTGAGCCCAGACGCACGGATCCGGTGCTTTCTAGACGGACGGCTGCAAGTCCCTGCTCGGCAGGCGCTGCACCCGGCCCAGGATTTTAACGAACTTCCGTCCTCCACTTCTCCTTTGATGTTGCAGAGCCGGCGTGCGGAGAAGGATGGCAAGGGCTGCTCACCGCGCCTCCTGGCCAGTTAAAAAGCGGGACTCGGCAGACAGAAGCAGCCCGGTGAACAGGTGGGAGAGAAGGCAGCACACACATCTCGGTGTCCTTGGGTGTTTGAAAGGTCCTTGCTGGCACGACGCCTGGGAGTCAAGGCTGTTCACCATCCACACTGAAATGTTTGCTTGTTCACGGTTGAATCGGGGCAAAAGGACTGGACCCCATGTGCTTGGCTTACAAACCCTCCGTTTGCCTGCATACGCAGAGGTGACGGCCAGAAGCCACCTTCCACATCCACTGGCCTGGCTCCTTCGTGTTCCAGAGACCCTGAGAGGTCCAGGGGACACCCTGATCGCTGCGGCCCACCACCATGCTTACCTCAGTTGCCCGATCGTCCAGGCGACACTCCGGTCCTTTCTGGCCTCTCCTCCTGCCTCTTCTCAGTCCCATGGCCTGTCCTTCCCTAACTGCACATGTTCTCCAGGTTCTTCTATTGTTCCTTTTCTCGCTCTCCCTGCCCAAATCTATAGCCCAGACTTATAGAGGCAACAATCTGAGTGTAACATGCCCCCATATTTTATTTTTTAAAAGGTTTTATTTATTTAACATAGGGTGAGAGAGAGAGCACAAAGGGCGGGGGGGAGAAGGGCAGAGGGAGAGGGAGAAGCAGACTCCCTGCGGAGCAGGGAGCCCGATGTGGGGCTCAATCCCCGAACCCTGGGATCATGACCTGAGCTGAAGGCAGACGCTTAACCGACAGAGCCACCCAGGCACCCCGTGACCCCATATTTTAGATACAATCTAATGATTTTGAGTCCCTTCAAAATGTCCGGAAGCATTCATGACTTGCCCTTCAATCCCCGCCCCCCTTCTCCCCTGTATCCCAAGCCTCAGCAAGGAGGAGCCACGGGCTGCCAAGCCAGAAACCTGGGGATAAGCCTGAGTCCCCGCCTTTCCTTCCCAGCCCGCTCCCCACCTCCGGCCAGGCACCAGATGCCGTAGGTCCTAAGGGAACCCCTCGTTCACCCCAGTCCCTGCCTGGCCCCCCTCAGCCAATCTGCCGCCTCCCTTTCATCCTCAACATGCCTGTCTGGGGCAGCTCCCCAGAGCTCTGCAGCTTACACTCCTTCGGTGACCTTCTCCCACCCCGGGGAGGAGAGCCCAAGGCCCTCAGCTGTGTCCACATTTCATTATCTTCCCGGAGCGTGCGTGGGCCTCAGAGCCTTTGCCCTGGATCGTCCTTCCCTTTCAAACAGCGGCTCTCCACCCTTCTTTCGACACAGTTCAAGCACTGTCCCCTCTACCAAGCTTTCTCTGGCCTGACTCGCTGTACTGTTTTCTTGCATCTGTCCCCATCATATGACTGTGAGGCCCTTGGGAGTGGGAGTGTCTCACTGCACGCTGTATCCTCCTTAGCATCCATGCCAGAATGTGTCTTCAAATCCTGCAGTATCTGTGGTCGGGTTTAGGAGTTTCGTGCAATCTGGGATTGCTCACTGTGGTACGTGTTCTTTACTCCAGAATTATGCGTGGAGCACATACTAGGTGCCAGGTACAGGGCTAAGGACCAGGGGCAAAATAATGAATTCTGTTGGACTAGAAGCTGATGGTCTAGTGGCGGGGAGGGGGGCAGAAAAAAATAAAACTGTGATCCACACACAGCCTCTGAAGGGCTTGGCTCCCTACAGCAGGGAAGTAGGGGCTGGGCCGTAGGACGCGAAGTGGTTACATTCTACGATGCCTCTAGGTGCGCATTCCAGATTGCGCTTTACAACAGCATCCAGATGTCGTATGGATGGCCGTCTCTAGGCTTGCTGTTGGCCGAGCTCTCTCAAGCCCAACATGTGGTTCACAGTTTGCAAAGATCCAACCGTATGCCAATATCATTCAATCCCTTACCATCTAATTAAACTTAGTATTTCTAAGGGGCTTACCATGGACTAATAGGAGGTACCTAACAGATGTTGGATAATATTGTTTATCTGGCATAATGATGGAAGACAGTATTCCTTTGAAGTTTGTTTGAGAGAGAGAGAGAGAGAGCAGAAGGGCACACGCACGCAGAGGTGAGGAACAGAGGGAGAGGGCGAGAGAGAATCCCAAGCCGACTCCCCGCTGAGTGCGGAGCCCGACACAGGGCTCGGGCCCAAGACTGTGAGATCATGACCTGAGCCGAAACCAAGAGTCAGATGCTTAACCGACTGAGCCATCCAGGCACCCCTGAAGTTTATTTTTTAACACAACCCCCCCCTTTTTTTTTTAAGATTTTATTTATTTGACAGAGAGAGAGAGAGAGACAGCACGAGAGGGAACACAAGCAGGGGGAGTGGGAGAGGGAGAAGCAGGCTTCCCGTGGAGCAGGGAGCCCGATGCGGGGCTCCATCTCAGGACCCTGGGATCATGACCTGAGCCAAAGGCAGACGCTTAACGACTGAGCCACCCAGGTGCCCCTAACCCAACCCATTTAATGAAGCCACGTATGTATAATTAGTGTAGGCAATATGATATATGCTGTTTCCCCGACTTCTTCACCAAAGCTTGTGGAATATAATGTTCTTGGTGCCTTGGAATTATTTTATGAGGCTCTAAAGAGCAAGGCATAGTGACATGTGAGGGCTGTTTGCCCTGCTTACATCAAATGCTCCCAGAATGCTGCTCTACCAAAAAAAAAAAAAAAAAAAAAAATCCCAGAGAGTCTGCTTCTTCGTTTGTACAATCTCCTGTTAACCTGGTTGTCAGGGCTTCTTCTTGCCCTTAGTCTGAGCCTTTCGAGTTTACTGCTTCTCATGCGTTGTGACTGTCATGTTAGAAAAGTTAGCCCGTCCCTAAAACAAGAGCAGGCCTTGCAGGACTGAGGGCCTCTCCCTGGAATCCGGCAAGGAGATGACTTCCCAGACACCTTGTGCAAGGACAGGGAGAGCTGCTGTGGGCACCCGCTGTCTGGCTTCCTAAATAGACTAGTGCCCCCTACAGGCCGTGCAGGGAAAGGCGGGTGCTCGGGAAGTGCTCCAAGTTTCTCAAAAGACAATGATTTTGAAAGACACGCGCTACTTCTGAACATGAGCAAAAATCCCTTCAAGTAAAAGGATATTATTGGCCTCGTCCCCAACCAGCAGCCAGCCAGCAGGGTGTGTGCTCTATCACAGGGCTGCAGCTGCATGGGGTGAAGGGAGATGACCCAGTGGGACACAGACACTCAGCGCTGCGCAGACACAGGTCCCCGCAGAAAAGAGAGTGCCCGGTCACTGCAGATCAGCAGGGCGGAGACGGCCTCAGATGTGTCACCTTTTCCTCAAGGCTTTTCATACACGATTCTCTTGGTCACCCAATTTTTGCAAAGCGCTTCCCCTTTTTTTCTTTTACAGAGTATGATTGGTTTATAATGTAGTCTTTTATTAAAACTCTCAAACTCCAGCTTACAGAAATCTGATATCAATTAATTGTATCTCAGGAGGCTACACTCTCAAAAAGTATAAAGTTTAGAATTAACAAAAGGGATTTTTCCGGCCATAAAAGAAAAAAAATTACTTAAAATCCTCCAATTTTTCCCTGTAAAGGAAAACAAACAGTTAACGTCTCCTCCCACTTCCAACCCGCCCCCGCTTCTCTGTCAAACGGGGTGATTTCCCATCCTTGGCTGGAGGGGTTGTTGTAGAAGGCTGGGGCAACGGAACCCCACCCACCGATGGCCAGATTTAATTGAGGGCATGAAATTATTCAGACTCAAAGGCTGAAGTACAAAGTGAAATTCTGACTCATCCTAGAGTATTTATGGCCCTGGCAATACATCTTAGCAATCATTCAAAAGAAAACAATGAAAATTTTCTAAATGTTCCTCCGGCTGCAAACTCGGGTGATCATCAGAGGGAGACGAAACCTTCTGCTAACAGACAAGTCTTCATACAGGCTTGACACACAACAGCACGGGCTGCTTGATTTTTACACCCCGGGGTCCAGACACCTTCTCAGAAGCTGCTGGCATATAGTAACAGTTTGAGCTATGGAAACTATCTGCTGGCAAAAACAAACAAACAAACACACACACATAATGTAAAACATGAAAAATTTCATTAAACAGACAGTTGAGGAAAAATCAACTATTTTATCACATTTAATCGAGTCTTCACATGGTTTCTGATTACCACTTACTTCTTAATATTTTAGGAGGTTTTGATTGGGGTTCTTTTCCTCTGAATAAAATGAGGTTCTCAATAGAGCATAGTCCAGCACATGCCTGATTTTAAAGGCCTACAGCAGAGTTCGAGCCTTAATGCAGAAAAGCAGCATGGGGACAAAGGACCACAGAGCTTCCGAAGTGAAAAGCTATGTTGATATTTTTTTCTGGGGATTTTTGGGCTGAAACTGTTGCCATTTTAGTTTCAGAGAGTCTACAGATCACATCTGTATCCAATAGATACACACACAGCGAAGATAATTCAGGAATATTTGATTTTCTGCAGGACTTGCTGGTGATTCAGCAGAAAAAAAAAGTGCTTTGAAGGCAACACAACACATAGAGGAACCCAAAGTGCTCGGTCTGCCAAAAGATGTTATAAACAAATGCTGGAGAGAGAACATAATTTGGGGACCACTGGAGTTAATGAAAGGTTCAAATGAGTTCATGTACAAGAACACAATGGGATGCTGCACATGCAAGATGGAATTATTTGGGGGGTAATTGTTTAGGAGCAGAAAGGAGTATAAATGGGTTTCTTAAAACTCTGCAGCCCTCATATAAAGACATCTTGGAATAGACATAAACTTTTGCAGACATCACAAACACAGTTTTCACAAACCCAGGAAGCGGAAGAGAGGAGGGGTGGAAAATCCCCAAGAGAAGGAACTGATAAGTCTAAGTGATGTCAGCACTAGAACCCAGGCCTCACACCTCTGCCATCCAAATCCCAGGACAGAATCAGGTACTGCTGTGGCGTCCAGGCTTCTCATAAATGCTTCTTCAGCTGCATCTCCCAATGTCTGTCTAGGCTCAGCTACCCCAGTTTACAGCACACCATTCCTCTTCATTTCACCCAGAGGAGGAGAGCGGGACCCATGGGAAGGGGCCCTGATGAGGCCTGCCTTCCTGTCTCTAGGCCGAGCCCACGTGAGGTGGAAGAGAGATTAGCACGACTGAAGCCTCTCCCATGGCCAGAGGAGTATTTAGAAAACCAGCTGTCTCGTCAGAGAGGAAGTAAGAATCCAAAAGGCATTTCTATGTTGGCATGACGGATTGGCAAAAATGCTCTCAGGGGGCTGGGCATTGCCTTGGTTTCTCACACGTTACACTATTTTTAGGGGAGCTGGGGAATCAAGCTAATTCCATGATTGTGGTGATGCTCTAAAATTACTGGATAATAGCTAAGGGCACCACTGAGAAAAGGGTTCAAGTTCCGGCTCACGGCTATGGAACTCTGGGTCTCAAATGTTATTTTAGCTCAGGAATGTTGGGTGGCTCAACCCCCGGCGCAGTCCAAGCAGCCACTTTTCTCTTAAAATGACACTTAAGAGAATGCTCTGGCCAGCTCAGGCCTCCCATGTCTGTATCATGTATGAGAAGCACAGAAATACACCCTCTTTGCAGGAATGAAGCAGGGATTTCAAGACTGAAGTCAGGGTATGGACACATATAATCCTGAGTGTTCAAATAATGGATCCTCTTGGGCTCAGTAATCCTGACTCTTCATTGAGGGCTGATATATAGGAAGAATCTCACACTTGTAAGGTTTTTAACCATAGGTTCAATGATGAATTTGCTTTTGGAGGGGTGGGTATATAGTAAAACCTTATCTATAAATAAGCACAGGGAGAAAAACATTTTTAGGATGCTTGAGTCAGCATGTTTATTCATGGCATGGTTATTTAGTTTGCGATCTAATTACACTTTGTGATCCAAATCCCAGGATCCAGGAAGTTTCTGTGTACTTCCCAGCCCTACCTTCTCACTAATGTCCAGGTGGGAGAGATCACAAACTGATAATGACTATTGACTTCTGTGTTCAACACCCAAATACATTGGAGTTTAAGTGCAGATTTCTGACAACTGTTTAAGAAGTCTATTTTTGTCACATTTTCATTATAGAATTTTTTTTCTCTTTTAATTCCAGTATAGTTAACTCACAGCGTTATATTAGGTTCAGGTATGCAACATAGTGATTCAGTCATAATAGAATTTCTAAAGAGAAACCTCAAAACTAAAATGCCAAATTATACATAAGAGTTTGATGCTTTGGGAGAAATATTTTGAACACCATTTTTTCCACTTCTTTCTTTCTTTATTTAGAGTGTGCATGAACAGGGGGAGGGACAGAGAGAGAATCTCAGGCAGACTCTGAGTAGAGCCCAACATGGGGCTTGATCTCACGACCCTGAGATCCTGACCCAAGCCGAAATCAGGAGTCGGACGCTCAACTGACTGAGCCACCCAGGTGCTTTTAATCATGTTTGGTGCCAGTACTCCAAGAGTGGCTTTTAAATTAAATACAGAAAAGAATATGTTCAACATACATAGTATTTTATATTTTTGGTTGCTTTAGTAAAAACTTAAAATTTAGATCTATAGTTTTAAGTTCTTTGGTTTAGCTACCTGATTTATCTTCCTGCCTTCGATCATGCTATCAAAGCCAGCCACTGAGCGTCCTCAAGGAGCACAGACAGGCTTTCCTAAATCCTGAGGTTTCACCTATGTTCTTAGTCTCTACCGCACACAGCAACTCTACTTACTGTAGGTTTGAAGAACACAGGCTCCGTATTCTTCCTGCTCAAGGTTTACTCGTAATCTCTAACGACAGCTCTATTCTCAATTTAATAAAATGTCTGATAACTAAGAAAGACAACTTGGCTTCCAAACCGTCGTTACACACTAGGGAAGAGATACACCACTCCCCGTCACTGTCCTACGTCTCTGCCTCTTCAGAATATAAGTCTGTGGGCTCTTCTCTCTATTCCAGTCAATACAAAAACAGATCAGACAGTTTAGAGTAGGCAATGAACAGCTGGAGATTTTCAGGAACAAATTACCAACATTTATTTAAAAACAAACAAACCAACCCAAAGTTACTATAACATAAGCCTGAGGGAAAATGAGGTGATTTGGGAAATAATCTATTCTCTAATGTAAGTGCACCAGACGCAGGTCTTCTGGAACGCCTGGGCTTCAGCACCCCCACACTTCCTATATATTTCTGTTCCTCTGATTTACCTGGAATCCATGAATCTGGGGGAGAAAAAAAAGGATTCTGTAAGGAGCTGATCAATTTTGGGTCCCCCATTAGAAAACTATCACCCAGCCATAGCATCAATGAGGATGAAATAAATAGGTCACTGAGGAACACTTCTGAGTAGTATCTTGAATTTATTCTCAGTCTACTAAGGTTCAAGTTTCATGCTGAATGATTACTTGCAAGAGTACTTGCTAACAGCATCCCTACTAATTTTCTGGTTTTAAATCTGAGAACCGCGGAAACAAAAGCCCGTCACCTCCAGCAACAATTTTTAAAATACTTAAGGCTTTTGTTTTTTAAAAGTAACCTGTAGCAGTACTTAGTGTCCAACAGAAACCACTCCGTCTGTTAAACAATATCTCGACTGCAAAGCTTCTCTTACTGTTGGTCGATAGATAACGACATGGCGCAGTCGTTATCACCGTGGCAACAGTACCCAGGACTATCAGAGGAAAATTGCACATAGAACCGCTGGCTCTTGAGCAGTCATGCCTCAGCTTCCTCCGGAGTATGCTTTTTCTGCAAGTCTGGTGTGCCCCAGGGTACCACCAACCCAGCACGGCTCCAAGACTACAGATGGATTTCACTCGAGTCCCGATCTTCCGCAACTGTTCATTCCACCAACAGGCACACCTGCCCGGTCCCAAGCACTGCTCTGGGTACTGAGGATGCAGCAGCGAGTTAATTCCAGCGCCCGGGAGGGAACTCAATAAACCAGCTAACGACTGCATGTCAAGGTGCACTGCGCACAATGGAGAACAGAGAAAGCAGTGAGCCCTCCTTTGTACCTGCTTCTCAGTTCCCCCGCTGACGACCAGCTTTGGGCACCCAGTCTCTCTGGACATCCCGCGCTGGCACCGTGCCCGCCACGCAGCAGCAGCCCAGGGAACGTCTGTCCAGCGAACCAGTTCCCTCTTAGCTCCCCATTCAACAAAGCTTTCCTGGGCCATAGGCCAAAGGACTTAAGTGGGCTGCAAAGTCCACGAAGCCCCAAACCCGGAGGGGACCACGCAAACAAGGGAATCTTACACACTTTTTAAATAATAGTTGTTTTGGAGAAATAATCGTGCGCTGGAGACGGAAGCCCTGGGGCCGGGTGTGGGCCTCTGCTCCCACGCGGGCGGCGGGGCCGACGGACGGCCGACACGTGGTCCCCGCCTTGACGCGGGAGTCCCGGCCGCGAGAGCCCGGCCCCGGCCCGTCCCTGCCACGAACGGCCGCTTCCGGCCGCGGCCTTACGGAGGCGCCGGGATCGCTCACCTAGGCTGCAAAGGCGGACCCGGGCCGACTCCAGCCCCGCCGCCGCCCCTGATGCAGGAACTCGGCGCCCGGCTACCGCGTTGCCACGGCAACTCAACCACCGCCTACACCGGAACCGGAACCGTCGCCTGGAAGTGACCCCTTCCCGGCGTTCCGCGGAAGGCCGAAACCCGCCCACTGCCTCCCCCAGTCATCCGGGAGTATCCCAGCAGGCCCGTCTACCCTCCGGAGGGAAGTCGTCTTCCCCCTCGTCTCGCCTCTCCTTGCATCGGAGCGTGACGCTGATGGACATTCACTCTCTCCAATCAACTGACAAAGCGATTGCCAGCGGCCAATAGTAAGCTGTAGGATGCGGCTTAAGTTTAAGGACCGCCTCCAACTGTCGGGGGCCGGACGAGCCATATGATTGGTAGAATCGAGTAAGTGCGGGCTAGCGTTGTCCAATCACGGGGAGAAGTTCGGAGCCAGCCCAATGAGATCCTCCGGGGGGCGGGCCGAGCTGCCGCGGGCCCGGGGAAGGCTACGGGGCGGGGGCGTGGGGGGGCCGAGCCGAGGTCCCGGGCCGACGAGGGGTCCGGCGGACGTGCGGGGATGAGCGGATCCCTGAGCCGGGCGGCGGCGGCTCTGCTCCGCTGGGGGCGCGGTGCGGGCGGCGGCGGTCTGCGGGGCCCAGGCGTGCGGACGGCGGGCTCGGGCGGCGGCGGGGGCAGCTCGGCGGAGCAACTGGACGCCCTGGTGAAGAAGGACAAGGTGGTGGTCTTCCTCAAGGGGACTCCGGAGCAGCCCCAGTGCGGCTTCAGCAACGCGGTGGTGCAGATCCTGCGGCTGCACGGCGTCCGCAACTACGCGGCCTACAACGTGCTGGACGACCCCCAGCTCCGGCAAGGTCAGGGCCCTCCGGGTGAGGGGCGACGGGCCGAGGCCGCTCGGCGGGGCTGGGGTGAGCCGCGCAAGCTCTGGGGGGGGGGGGGGGTTCGAGCGGGTCGGGGCACGGGCTACTGCTCTGTATTCGGGGTCGGGTGGGGGCATGATTGACGTGAAGTGGGTCCTGAGGATCTGGGCATCTGGTGCTCTTGCCAACTTGGGCATTGGGTAAGTCCTAGCTCTTCACCGGTCCCCACGCTGAGCCGAGAGAGGCCTTTTGGGGCCAGATCGCTCAGGCTCGGTCCGAGGGAAGTGGTGGGAAGGGATACGGTAAGAACCACTAAGGTAGGCACTTTGGGGGACACGTTGAGGGATTGGCCTGTCTCGTGGTAAGGAGCTGGTGCTGTTGATGGTAGACGGAGGGCCGAAGTTGCCCTTGTCAGAGGCTGGTGGGGTCAGAGACTAGCCTGGTGCCTCAGGGCTGGGGGTGTCAGGAACCATCCTATGTTGTTGCTGCGAAGAGGGGGTGGACACAGCTTTTGGACTGGTCTTAGTGGGGATCACTTGGTGTTGAAGAAAAAGACATGAACTTTGTTTTTAGATACTCGAGGACAGGGCCGGATTGGGGGGGGGGTGGGGGCTAGGGCTTGGAGAGGCTTGTGGGGAGAGGGATGAAGAATGACCCCTGGGCCTTAGCTAACTCAAGGGTGGAGCTCAAGGAACCTGGGGCCAATCAGGGTGTGGGGCCAGATGCAGCAGGTCCTGTGGCTTGTCGCTGGCTCATGGGGAGGAGGGAGGGCCCTGACAGCTAATAGTACCTTTTATGCTGAGCACCGTGCCAGAAACCTTACATGTATCTCAGTGGGGGAGGAGGACAGGGCCAGTGGAGTACATGGATCTGCTCCTTGGCGAGCGTCCTTCCTTGGTCAGAGTTGGTGGAGAAATGGGGAGGCTGTGCGTGTACCTCCTAGCGGGCGGCTTAGTATCCTGCATTCCAGTTAGAGACCTCCAGTGACCGAGTCCTGGCATCTATCTCCCTGAGCCTAGTGCTATTCTTTAGTTACAGTGTTCTAAAAACAGTTTTACCAGGCACCAGGTTCCCCGTTACTCTACATTTAGAATTCCACAGTTTGTTATTACGTACTTAGGACTGTTGTTCTCCGGTTGGAATGATAGTCCTAGTCCTCCCTCCAGACAGGCTGGTGTGGTGGGAAGGCTTGGGGCTGGAACCTGGCTGCAGCCAATCAACTGTGCAACCTTAAACAAGTCACATTACTGCATTTTCCTTTTCGGTAATAGGAAGATAAGGAAACCAAACTTGACAAAAGTTTTATGAGGAAAAATAGAGAAGGTAAAACTTTTTAGAAAGTGCCCATCATTTCATCTGGAACGCAGAAGGCACCACTCAATAGGAGCCTTTTTATCACTTGGAATCTGTGGTTCTCAGAGTCAGTATTTTTTTCCCCAGATTAATCCCTGGGAAACTCTTGGGTTTTGGTGGGTGGAAACTAGGAGGAGGGAAGGCAGGTTAACGTTACCAGCTATGTGTGATATTGCCCTGTATTAGGCTCCTAATCCTGTTTGTTGTTTCCTGCTCGAGTGCCACTAGGCACCAGGTATCTAGAGTGTTGCTAGGCCCTGGGGTGTTTTTCACACACACATACGGGGGTGGGGGGGGGAGCTGCAGTCTTCACCCAGCAGCAGGCTGCTCTGCTTCAAAGATAAGATAGCGGTGGGGAGGGTATGTGCTATGGTGAGTGCTGTTAATTGTGCAAGACTGTTGAATCCCAGATCTGTACCTCTGAAACAAATAATGCAATATATGTTAAGAAAAAAAAAAAAAAGAAGAAGATAGCAGGAGGGGAAGAATGAAAGGGGGGAAATTGGAGGGGGAGACGAACCATGAGAGACGATGGACTCTGAAAAACAAACTGAGGGTTCTCGAGGGGAGGGGGGTGGGAGGATGGGTTAGCCTGGTGGTGGGTATTGAGGAGGGCACGTTCTGCATGGAGCACTGGGTGTTATGCACAATGAATCATGGAACACTGTATCAAAAACTAATGATGTAATGTATGGTGATTAACATAACAATAAAAATTTAAAAAGAAAAGATAAGATAGGGGAAACTACTCTGCAGTCTTTCTGCGGGGACCTTACCACAGGTACCCTGCAAATGTCTGGTAGGACTGTTAATAAAAAGTCGCATCATTGACAGCTTGCTTAGTATAAGGTTTTGAGGGTCTTTGGTTTGTGGTTTCTGTTCTGTTTATTTTTTTCTTAATTTTTTTTTTTAGGATTTATTTATTTATTTTAGAGAGAGAGAGAGAGCACAGAGGGGAGGGGTGGGAGGAAGAGAAATTAGGACCTGAACATATCTTCTTAGGGGGCACAATTCAACTCACACCACCAGTCTTTTCTTTTTTAAAGATTTATTTATTATTTATTTGAGAGAGAGAGCGAGCGAGCGAGCAGTGGGGAGGGGGCAGAGAGAGAGGGAGAGAGAGAATTCTCAAGTAGACTCCCACTGAGTGAGGAGCCTGACTCAGGGCTTGATCCTACAACCCTGAGATCGTGACCTGAGCGACTGAGCCACCCAGGCACCCCATGTTCTCCCGTTTAACATAACTGGACATGGGGTATACTGGAATATAAGAAGAAAGTAGGAGCAGAAGTAAGAAGGTTTACTCATAGCACTTAGGTCCCTGTCTTGCGTGTCATGCGTGTCATGCGTCTGGTTTCCAGTCTCACGTTCAGGTGTTTAAGCAACAGCAGCAGGAATTTCGCCCTTAAATTTCTTGAGCGTTGAGTTTCATCATTTTCATTCCCAGTCTGTTTCATACCAGATTATTATCTTGGTCAATAAATATGTTGCATATATATTGGACATAACACACACCTCTTTGGTGGCTTACCAAAATAAACATGCATGCAAGTATTGACCTTCAGACTGGGGCAGGGTGGTGTGAGCACGTTCCCATAGTGGGGATTAGTTTAGTCAGGGTAAGACTTTATAGAAACACGACGACTCTTCATCTCTTTGCTCTCTGCACCCTTGAGTTTTACCGAGAGAAGCTGATAGGCTGTCCGATGCTTGCTTTTGGTAGCCACAGATACATCTGTGCACCTTTCCCAGACCCAAGGTCACTGCTTGTAACTGGAGAGGGGCTCCTGCAAAATTGCCTTTCCTTTTTTCTTGTGTCAGAGCTTTACGAAGGGCCTGAAGCCCGAGGAACACCCGCAGACGCTGTCTTCTTGTCCCTGACGTGTGATGCAGAGAGGTCTCAGCCTGTGACCCAGGGAACAAAGATGACTGTGAGGTCTTTCTCAGGTCTTTTCTTTTTCCTGTTGATCTGGAAGACACACAGAAGGTGGCCACAGAGGGACTGGGTCCCAGTAGACAGATGTCAGCATATCCTAATCCTGGCCTAACAAAGAATCTCTTTCATTTCTCTGTTGTAAATGTAACACGCTCATTGAAGAAACTTGGAAACACTGAAGGTAATAAAGAAAAGGGAAATTACCTGTAATTCCATATCCACCATTATTAACATTTGGATCTAGCTTCTAATCGTTTTTTTAAAAAAATGCATTTGAGATCATGCGTATCTGGGCATAGTATTTTCCCTCCCGAGAGCAGGGAACATGTCTTATGCCACTGCCTGAGTACCTTGTGTATTGCTTATGCAGAGCGAGCTTTCCATGATTTTGTTTTAAAAGATTTTATTTATTTTGAGAGAGAGCGAGTGCGCATGTGCACATGACGGGGGGAGGGGCAGAGGGAGAGAGAATGCTAAGCAGGCTCCTCACCCAGTGCAGAGCCTGATACGGGGCTCAATCCCAGGACCCTGAGGTCATGACCTGAGCTGAAACCAAGAGTCAGACACTTAACCAGTCAGATGCTTAACTGACTGATCCATCCAGGTGCCCCTCAATGATTGTTATAATGAATAAGTAAATACTATTATTTGTCATATCATCAACTCTGTTCCATGCTCTTAAAAACATAAACACTCTTAAATTTCTGCCTCTTCAGATCACCATTGTGTTCCTTGCATCAAAAGCAGTGTCTGTTGAATGAATAGCCATTATCCTATTGTTGAATGTTTATTAAGCATTTGAAAATGTGCGCGGCCTTTTCAGTATCAGGGAGTTTAAGGCAACAGAAACAAATCTATGACACTGGCAAATGTTAGAAGTCAGATTAACAAGTGGTGTTTCTGGGCTGGTGTGGCGGATGTGTTACATGCTGCAGATGAGAGTATAAAAGGGTACTAACGCTTTGGAGGAGTAACTGTCAGTACCGGATCGGGTTGAAGGTGAACGTAGCTGAAGACCCAGCTGCTTTACTCCTGGGTATACGGTCTAGAGTGGGGGTTGGCAGACTTCCTTTGTCAAAGGCCAGAGAGTAGATACTTCAGTCTGTGTGGATTCCACTCTGCTGTTGTGGCGTGAAAGTAGTCAGAAGGTACGTAAATGGATGGGTGTGGCCGAGTCCCAATAAAACTTTATTTACAAAAACAGGAAGTGGACCACATATGGCCCAATGGCCATAGTTTGCCACCCCTTTCTCCAGAGGAAGACCCCCTGTATTTGAGTTAGAAGACAGATAAAAGGGTATTCATGGACGCATTGCTTGTAATAATGAAAAATTGGCAAGAGAGGATCTTGGTCTATTAGCAGACTGGATGAACAAACTGTAGTGTAGTCATGTGGTGGAAAACGAAGTTGTGGCCAAAACTAACTAGATCTAGATGGATTCCATGTGACTGTATCTCAAAGAATACAATGTTTAGTCATGAAATAAATTGCAAAAAAGGTAACTATGGCACAATTCCGTTTGTGTTAAAGGTGTGAAACAGTCCCACGTGTTGTGGATACACATGCAGTGCGAGTGTAGTTCATGGGCAGGGGTGACATGCCAGCCACAAGCCAGAGGCCACCTCTGCCGGTCTAGAACCTGGCCTTCAGACTCCCAGAAACCTGGATGGAAATCCAGGCTCCACCATTTGCCAGCACTGTGACTTTGGTCAAATACCCTCCCTGAGCCTTGGTTTCTTCATCTGTAAAATAGAGATAATTATGCACTCCCTGTAGGATTTTTGCAAAGGTTAAGTGAGGTTGTATATGTAAAATACTTAAGAGTATGAAATTGAGTAACCCTTAGCTCAGCAAATGAGTATTTTCATGCTGCACGGCATACCTGAGTGGTATTTTTCCTTTATTCTTCCCCACTGCGTGTATTTCTCAGAGGAGCATGCCTGAAGGGTGGTGTAGGGGACATCGTGGTGGAGAGAATATCCACCTTGTACCTGGAACTGTGGGAGTTTAATCCCTTCACTCATTTCATCTTCATGTTAAATCCATGAGGCGTATAGTTATTCCCACTTCAAGGGTAGGGAAACTGAGGCTAAGAGATTAGCAGATTTATCTGATGCTGCATTTACAAGCCGGCAGGCCAAAGCCGGCTGACCCTAAGCGGGTGCCCTGTTCACTCTGTCACTGGCCCCTTCCCTTGCTCTCAGCTCCGATGATCTCCTGTGGTACTGACGTCATTCTCTGTGCTAGGAAGCTAGAGGAGGGGAAGTGACTTGCCCAAGGCAGAATTAATCTGCATCAGAATGGGAAGCTCCTCCTATGGTGAAAATCTACCAAGAAAAAAAGAAAACTATAATTATGGTGCTCCTATAATTTGTTGTCCAAACTGGGAACAAAGTCTAATGTTCTGAAATGTGATGAATTTTGAAAAGTCCCTTTTGAAAGTTTTGGAAGGGAACTTTCTAATACCTCCCCCCCCCCCTCTGATTTGATGCTTTGGAATATTCATTTTTTTGGTGGGGCAGTAGGTATCTGTAGACTGATTTTATAAGACTGCCTCCTTTCTTACTCCCAGTTCCTCTTATTACCCTGTTACATAACTTAGCAGTCAATATTTTTTGTTCCAAATTGAATCATTGTCATCTGTCATCTGTAAAATATGATTACCATTAAAATCCATTTTTGGATATCATTCCCTAATTTTTAAGAGTTTCTCTCTCTGATTCTGAATTATTCGGAGTGAAATTTGTAAGAACTATCGCTGTATGTTGCAGTTTTTGAAAATTAAAAAGTGAGAGAAATTAGCTGTGTCTAAACAATTAATATGTGAATTGACAGGATTCATTTTCATTTTCAACTTATGAACAGTGGTCTTTTATTATTGGAAGTTACTTGCTTCATGCTGTAGGAATCACTTGGCTATGTCTTTAAATATTTAAACCTGTCATCGGACTTCTAAAAAATGGAAACCAGTATTTTTTTTGACGAGGTCAAAGCTCTTTGCCTTGATACCAGCTGCCTGTGAAGCTTGTTACCCTAAAACCGAAGAAGCAGGTAAGTTTACGTTTGATAAACTTATCAGCCAGTAGGCACCATGGCCTCTGTCACAGTGCCATCATGGGCTTGGAGGCCGGTTCTCCTGAGTTCTTGTTACAAGTTATTCGGCAAGAGAGCCTGGCCCCAGGGTCTAGAAGGAGTCTGTGTCCCCTGCTTGTGCCTGTATGTGTCAGATGTTCAGGATGGTTGGAAAGCCCACTTGTTTGGTAGTTTTAATGTAACAGTGGATCCTGGCGGCGCACATCCTCTTCCCTCCAGTCTGGACATGTGACCTGTAGCAAGGTGAAGCTTCATGAACGAGACGAGCCTGAAGCTTTGACTGAGTGTGGTACCGTAAACATGGTTGACGAGAGCAACGTATTCTTCTGCTTTGCAAAGATTTTATTTAAAAAAACTACTTGGTAGGATTGGATGTGTGTCGTTTGGGGTGAACCTCAGATGGCAAATTTATTTTCATATTTGGGGTGTTTCAAAAACTGGAGGCACTCACTGAAAGAATCCATAGATACTCATTGTCTTGGAAGGCTTAACGCAATGTATTACTAATTGAAAAAGACCCAGATATAAAACCATGCACATAAATGGTTCATGCACACAATATGGAAGATATTTGAGGAAGTTTCAAAGAATTAAAAGAAATTCATACTTACTTTAAACATGCCTTAATTCCCACCCCCACTCTCAGTCAAAAAGATTTATAACTGGCTTTGTTGTGGAATAAGTTCTGATAAACTTATTTGAGGATAGAGCTTTTAAATATATATATATAAAAAACTTAAATGCTGAGTCATCTATGTAACATCAAATATCAGGATTCAGGATGAAAAACTTGATCAAGATATTCTAATATATCTAGATATTTGGTATTATAAAGATATTCTGATGGTTAATGGAATTTTCCCTTTATTAGTAACCCCCATACCTCTAGCTGATTTTTTTTTTTTGTAAGACATCCAAAGTGGCTTAGAAAGTGTGCTTTTCTGGGGTTGTAGTGTACAGCATGGTGACTATAGTTAATAATACTGTATTGCATATTTGAAAGTTTTTAAGAAAATAGATCTCAAAAGTTCTCATCACAAGAAGAAACCTTTGTCACTGCGTATGGTGATGGATGGTAACTAGACTTACTGTAGTGATCATTTTGTAATATATGCAAATATCAAATCATTATGTTATAGACCTGGAATAATATAATGTCATATGTCAATTACACCTAAAAAAAAAATGCTTTTTGGGGCCTACGATATTGTAGCCCTTTCTCCATAGGGGAAGTCTGGAGGAGAAAGATAAAGCCCTCTTTTGGGGGGGGCCTTCTCTAGTGTTCTGGTTTAGAACAAAGTCATTGTTTTTTTAGAAGGTAGTGACTTTTAAAAGAGAAAACACATTGCATCTTAGGACTTGTGATTGAGTCCTATGAGTCATTGGTGATTTTATTTAGAAAATAAATGTTTGATAATAAGTGATAGGGTATCAAGGACCAGTTTTTGTATTTTTAGTTTGTTTACATGAAAACCACCACTTGAGCCATTTCTAATTTGCATAGTATTGTATTTTGTTTGAAGAATCTGTTGACTTTTCTGTTTTATTTTGTCTGCTTATTTTGGCCACTTAAAAATACCTACCTATCTGTAGAAGTATAAAAATAGCAACTATGATCTATAGTGATTAATTGTCATATGTCATGATTTTGATCATCCTCTGTTTTTAATAGGACCAACACAGATGTTTTATGGATGGATGGATATATTTTTAAAAGTGTCTCTCATCTGTAGAAAGGAGGTGGAATGGTGTGGAAGAACATGAGGAAAGAGTAATCTTTTGTCTTAAGACTGAAACCACATTTTCTTCCTACTGTTTTGTTAAGACCATCAGCCCCATGGTCCAGAACTGAACAGAACAATCATGTGGCTGCCCTGTCCTAGGAGGCGCCTCATCTCTGTGTGTCCTCAGAACGTTTCGCACACGGGACCAATCACATGAATGCTGTTTGGTTGCTCTGAGCTCTTGAGAACAGGGAGGGGGTCTCTCTCACCCCATGGCCCTGCACCTGGCCCAGGACATGGGCCTTAACCGAGCTTCGGGCCTTTCCTTGCTTTGACTCAGTCCCTGCAAGTTCTGTGCTAAGCCAAATCAGCCTGCCCCACGGAGAGCCCACCCGTGGGGCTGAATAGGGTGAGGGCTGCAGTCTGCCATAGGAAAGAGATTGTCCTCTGGGTATGAGGATTATTAAAAATAAAACCCAGTGACTCAACATCTTGGTGCTGTTCACCAACCCAGCCAGGCACGAAAAGCCTGAGGTGAGGCCTGCCTCATCTGGCAGACATACTGTGATGGACCCATGTTAAGTAGTCCATTTGTTTTGTTTTTTTTTTTTAAAGATTTTATTTATTTATTTGACAGAGAGACACAGCGAGAGAGGAAACAAGCAGGGGGAGTGGGAGAGGGAGAAGCAGGCTTCCCGCCGAGCAGAGAGCCTGATGTGGGGCTCGATCCCAGGACCCTGGGACCATGACCTGAGCCGAAGGCAGACGCTTAACGACTGAGCCACCCAGGCGCCCCTTAAGTAGTCCATTTGAAAATGAAGTCTTAGCATTTAAGTTTTGTTTCACGGAATCCATGTCTGGCAGATGAAGGGAGACTATGGCTTTGTACCTCTGGCGTGACATACTTCCACCAGTCGGGTTGTCCGCCATTGGTCTCTGTTGATGGTCTGACAGCTGTCGTTGCAGGGCCTCACCTCCCCGGTACTCAGGAGAACCTCAGGAGGTGGGGGTGGAAACAGGTGAGCAGTTGAGTGACTTGTGGGAGGCCTCACGGTTGGTAATCAGAAAAGGTAGCGTTTACACAGTGATCCAGTTGACTCTAAAGCCCCCCTACTCTGTGGCAGACCCGTGGTTCCCCAAGGATGGGGGGGACGCAGGGGAGGGACACTGGGTGTTGTGCTAGGAGCGGGTAGAAAACAGATTTTGTCACGAAAAGTTCAGCTCTGAGCATTTAAATGACACCTAAATGTTCTTTCCCTACAGGCATTAAAGACTATTCCAATTGGCCCACCATCCCGCAGGTGTACCTCAACGGCGAGTTCGTGGGGGGCTGTGACATTCTGCTGCAGATGCACCAGAATGGGGACCTGGTGGAGGAACTGAAAAAGCTGGGGATCCGCTCGGCCCTTTTGGATGAAAAGAAAGACCAAGACTCAAAGTGAGGGTGGCCCGGGGCCTCCCCGAGTAGTAGGGGGCTGTCGGCGCCGAGCCCCGCTGCCAGCAAAGCCGTACCGATTCTGATTTTTGCTCCTCACGTGGCAGCTGCTTGCACCGATCCCTCCCGTTTGTAAGCAGTTGGGTGATTGTAGTGTGTCTGGGGTTTGGGCTGCGCATATTCAATTGTGAACTTAATTATAACCACTGCACTGTAATGATTCAACGTTGTATTATGATATTGTTGTAAACAAAATCTGTTCTTATATTGTCATTTGCTCTTCGCCTGATTCAGGAGTACAACCAGGAGCTTTTGAATCATCCTTACTCATGAATCCTCTGCAAATGTGTCAGTTGGCAAAGATAATATATCCCCCCCACCCCCCACCCCCGATTTGTCATAGCTGCTTCTGTTAAGAAAAATGATGGCCGAGGAAGATGTGGGAACTGGGGCGTTGTTTTTTACAATAAACTGCCAACCCAGGGATTCTGTGCATGAGTTGTTAGTTCTGAATGGGAGAAAGTCTGTACCTCAGTCTGCTCGGGGTGCTGTCACAGAATACCACAGACTGGCCCGCTTATAGTCCACACGTGTTCATTTCTTAAAGTTCTGGAAGCTGGAAGTCTAAGCTCAAGGCTCCAGCAGATTAGGTCTCTGGCGAGGGCTGTGCCTGCCTGGTTCATAGGCAGCCTCTTCTCCCTGTGTCCTCACGAGGAAGCTATCTGGGCTCGCTCTTGGAAGGGCACAAATCCCACTCACAAGGACCCTACCCTCCTCATCTACTCGCCTACCAAAGGCCCCCACCCCCACCCCCCAAACCACCACTCTGGGGGTTAGGTGTCAACATAGGAATGTTGAGAGGACACAGACCTTCAGTCTGTAGCAGTCTAAGGATGTTTAGTGCCTGTGACCTCTTTTTGGAAATTAAGAGTGATTCTCATACTCCGTTAAATTTGACATAGAAATTGCTATCAAGCTATGGTCTAATTTCTCGAGAGGAGGTAAGTGTTGCAAATGCTGAGTGGTGTTGATGGTGCAGTTGGAGGCTTGGGTGTCGTGCCCAGAAGTGAGGTGGCTGAGGCTAGGAGAGGCAGCCCCGCTCGCCCCCCTCTGGAGTCTGCTGCTCGGCAAACTGCACTGCCATCAGCTAGGGAGAAGTCACTGGCAGGCCTCCAAAGAAAGGAATCCACTCAGCATTTTCTTTCTTAAAAAATACAGTCTTTACATGATACTGTATAGCGAAAACCCTAAAGATACCACCAAAAAACTACTAGAACGGATAAAGGAATTCAGTAAGGTTGCAGGACATAAAATCCGTTGCATTTCTAGCCACAGAAAGAGAAGTTAAGAAAACTGTCCCATTTACACTTGCACCAAAAATAATAAAGTACCTAGGAGTAACACTTAAGCAGGTAGGTGAAAGATTTGTACTCTGAAAACTCTTTAAGACATGGATGAAAGAAATTGAAGACACCACAAACAAATGGAAAGACATCCTATGCTTACGGGTTGGAAGAACAAATATTGTTAAAATGTCCATGCTACCCGGGGCGCCTGGGTGGCTCAGTCGTTAAGCGTCTGCCTTCGGCTCAGGTCATGATCCCGGGGTCCTGGGATCGAGCTCCACGTCGGGCTCCCTGCTCTGCGGGAAGCCTGCTTCTCCCTCTCCTGCTCCCTCTGCTTGTGTTCCGTCTCTCTCTGTCAAATAAAGTCTTTAAAAAAAAAAAAAATGTCCATGCTACCCAAAGCAATCTATAGATTTAATGCAATCCCTATCAAAGTACCAATAGCATTTTTCAGAGAATTAGAACAAACAATCCTAAAAAGTTGTATGGAACCACAGAAGACCCCAAATAGCCAAAGCAATCTTGAAAAAAAAAACACAAAAACTGGAGGTATTACAATTCCAGATTTCAAGTTATATTACAAAGCTGTAGTAATCGGGGCGCCTGGGTGGCTCAGATGGTTAAGCGTCTGCCTTCGGCTCAGGTCGTGATCCCGGGGTCCTGGGATCGAGCCCCGCGTCGGGCTCCCTGCTCAGTGGGGAGCCTGCTTCTCCCTCTGCCTCTGCCTGCCGCTCCCCCTGCTTGTGCTCTCTGTCTGTCAAATAAATAAATAAAATCTTTATAAAAAAAACAAACAAAGCTGTAGTAATCAACAATATGGTGCTGGCATAAAAATAGCCTCATAGATCAATGAAACAATAGAAAAGCCAGAAATAAGCCTACGATGATATGGTCAATCTTTAAGAAAACAGGAAAGAATATGCAATAGGAAAAAGTCTCTTCAACAAATAGTGTTGGAAAAGCTGGACAGCTACATGCAGAAGAATGAAATTGGACCACTTCCTGTCATCATACACAAAAATAAACTCAAAATGGATTAAGTATCTAAATGTGAGACCTGAAACCATAAAAATCCTAGAAGAGAGCACAGGCAATAATTTCTCTGACATCGGCCTTAGCAATATCTTTCTAGATATGTCTCCTGAGGCAAGGGAAATAAAAGCAAAAATAAACTTGGGACTACATCAGATTCTGCACAGCAAAGGAAACAACAAAACTAAAAGGCAACCTACTGAATGGGAGGAGAAGATATTTGCAAATGACACGTCTGATAAAGGGTTAGTATTCAAAATAAAGAACCGCTACAACTCAACACCCAAAAAACAAACAATCCAATTAAAAAGTGGGTAGAAGACATGAACAGACATGTTTCCAAAGAAGACATCCAGATGACCAACAGACACATGAAAAGATGCTCAACATCACTCAACATCAGGGAAATGCAAATCAAAACTACAATGATCCATCACCTCACATCTGTCAGAATGGCTAAAATCAACACAAGAAAGAACAAATGTTGGTGAGGATGTGTAAAAAAAAAAGGAACCCTCTTGCACTGTTGGTGGGAATGCAAACTGGTGCAGCCACTGTGGAAAACTGTGGAGGTTTCTCTAGTTAAAGATAGAACTACCTGGGCGCCTGGGTGGCTCAGTTGGTTAAGTGACTGCCTTCGGCTCAGGTCATGATCCTGGAGTCCCGGGATCGAGTCCCGCATCGGGCTCCCTGCTCGGCGGGGGGTCTGCTTCTCCCTCTGACCCTCCCCCCTCTCATGTGCTCTCTCTCTAATAAATAAATAAAATCTTTAAAAAAAAAAAAAGATAGAACTACTCTATGATAATCATAACACTGGGTATTTACCCAAAGTATACAAAAACACTAATTTGAAAGACTATATGTACCTCTGTGTTTATGGCAGCATTATTTCCAAAAGCCAAACTATGGAAGCAGCCCAAGTGTCCATTGATAGATGAATGGATAAAGATGTGGTATATATACAATGGAGTATTACTCAGTCTTAAAAAAGAATGAAATCTTGCCACTTACAACAACATGGATGAATCTAGAGAGCATAATGCTAAGTGAAATAAGAGAAAGACAAATATCATATGATCTCATTAATACGTGGAACTTGAGACAAATACCATATGATCTCACTAATATGTAGAATTTAAGAAACAAAGCGGGGTGGGGGGGGGCGCGGAATGCCTGGGTGGCTCAGTCGGTTAATCATCTGCCTTCGGCTCAGGTCATGGTCCCAGGGTCCTGGGATCAAGTCCCACGTCGGGCTCCTTGCTCAGCAGGGAGCCTGCTTCTCCCTCTGCCTGCCACTCCCCCTGCTTGTGAGCATACACTCTCCCTCTCTCTGACAAATAAAATCTTTAGACAGATTCAAGTTCCTATGATCTAAAAAACAATAAGCATACAAAACTCCATGTCCTCTCTTAAAAAAAAAAAAAGAAACAAAGGCGGGGTGGGGGGGTGCGGGGAGACAAACCAGACTCTGAACTATAGAGAACAAACAGATGGTTGCCAGAGAGGAAGAGGGTGGGCGGTGGGTGAAATAGGTGAAGGGGATGAAGAGCACACTTCTTGAGGAGCACGGAGTAATCTGTGGAAGTGCTGAATCACCATATTGTACACCCGAAACTAATATGACACTGTTAACTATGCTGGAATTTAAAGAAAAAAAATTTGGCACATGAAAGTAAAAAATAAGGTCTTTACAAAAGGAATAACTGGAATCACAGCAGATATTCTTCCAATATGCAGTATCTTTGTGTTTTCTCTTAAATTAAGATTTATTTATTTATTAGAGTGTGAGCAGGTGGAGGAGGAGGGAGGGCCCGTGGCTGAGAAGCAGACTCGCAGCTGAGCACGGAGCCCAACGCGCCGACTCGGGGCTCAGTCTCACAACCCTGAGATCACGACCTGAGCCAAAATCAAGAGTCGGTCACTTAACTGCCGGAGCCCCCCAGGGGCCCCTACAGTATCTTTTTACACAACTCAGCGTTTGTCCTTCCTGAGACTGCGGAGGCGGAGCTGGAGGTGAAAGCCTGACCTGTCACCAGGTGCTTTTGGATCCCCAGAGGCCTTCATTCATCTCCGGGGCCTGAAGCAGGACATCTGTTGGAATTGCATTTTCCCAGGGGCAGATGTAAGGAAGAATGCAGTTTTTCATGAGCAGACCAGGAGTGACAAGGAAGGAGGGAGGGCTCATTCCCCAGAGCTGTTCTAGAGGCTTGTTCTGTGTACTTAGTCTGCTTGAGTGCCTCTTGAAGAAGCTCTGAAAACAGACGGACGTAGGTAGGACTGACCTGGGTTCCTGCCACCATCCCTCCCCCAGAGGCTTTGGGATCCAGAAGAAAGGACAGTGGGAACCCCACCCCTGATTTACTGGAGACAGCCCCATCAGGTTAGAGGACTGCTCCTAGCCCGCCAGAGCCCAGGGCTCCAGAGAAAGAAAAGCAGAGGGTTCTCACAAAAAGTTTTTTTATGACCTGAATTCTGCCCTGCATCCCATCAATACCTTGGTGTCAGCTCTAAATTAAGAGTTTCCTAGACCCCTAGACGAGGCTGGGGCTCCGACAAGTGACCTTGTTTTGCAAATGGGAGTGTGGCCACTGGAAGGAAGGCTCAAGGTCTCCCCTGAGCTGTGGTAAGGAGGTGAGGGGCCAAGGTTGTGACCTTAGCCTCTGGAGAGAATATCATTGACAAATCACTTCACACGGTTGCTGGATGAGCACCAGGCGTGGGGCACACACAGGACTGCACAACTCTTCTTGACCTTCATTTCTGACGTGTAGTCGGTACTTTAACATAATTTTGCCCTTTTTTTGGCTTTTCCTTAGATCTGCCTACATGCCCTTAGGGTTCATCTGAAAAATGAAACGACGAGAAGATCATCAGGGAAATATCAGTGTAAGAAACCCCCCCAGAGGGTGCCTGGGTGGCTCGGTTGGTTGGGCGACTGCCTTCGGCTCAGGTCATGATCCTGGAGTCCCAGGATCGAGTCCCGCATCGGGCTCCCTGCTCAGCAGGGAGTCTGCTTCTCCCTCTGACCTTCCTCCTCATGCTCTCTGTCTCTCATTCTCTCTCTCTCAAATAAATAAATAAAATCTTAAAAAAAAAAAAAAAAGAACCCCCCCCCAGAATAGTAGGACTAGGGGAGGGCTGCTGACTGAAGAATCTCACTCACGCTCATGAATCACAGTGACATCCTACCCGTCGCCAGAGCTTCAATGTTTAAGGAATCACTGAGGTCTACAGAAACAGAAATGTTCTTTCCAGAAGTTAATTAATACTTTTTTTCCCCTATATGCTTAACGAGTCTTTACCAAGTGGAAAATTGAAGATGCTATCTCCTGTCAGTCTGAATAATTGTAATGATCTGCATAATTAGAATTCACTGTGATAATTAGAATGGTGACACCAAAGTTCCTTGTACAAACAGCGGTATCACACGCTATCTGAAAATGCAAGGTCCGCTTCACAGCATTTCAGCACAGCACGTTCGGCTTGTATCATTGTGATTTATTGGTTTATTGTCACAGCTCCAAAGTACTGTGTTAATAGACCCATTAGAAATAGCGGAAGTCATTCTAGAAGCTTAAACGTTTGCATGATTTCAGGCAGTTTTTGTTTCCTGAGTTGGTAGTTATATACATGTCATTGCACTTCATTTAAGCAATGAGTGTTGGAGATACTTTGGGACAGAAGGTAAATTTTAAGAAGTCTCTGGGGCTTGGGGCGCCTGCCTTGGCTCAGTTGGCTCAGCGTCTGACTCTTGATTTCAGCTCAGGTCATGATCTCAGGGTGGTGAGATTGAGCCCCGAGTTGGGCTCTGCACAGGGCATGGAGCCTGCTGGGGATTCTCTCTCTTCCTCTCCCTCTGCCCTCCCCACTACCCCACTCTCTCTCTCTCTCTCTCTAAAACAAACAAAACAAAACAAAGAAGTCTCTTGGGTTTGTTATTATTGGCCCTGTTGAATTCACTTGTGCAGAATCTGGGGCATCCAGCTTTCCTATAATTAATAAAGCCACAGCAGCTAGCTTGAGAGAGAATTCTTGGAAATGCATTCAATAGCTTATTTAGATATTTAGAAATTGTATCTTGAGAGGGTGGGGTCCCAGGAGAGATTGTGCTCGCAGTTCAAGGGGAACAACCTTTATATTGGCAAGGTTTTGCTGAAGTAAATATTTTTATTTATTTATTTATTTATTTGTCAGAGAGAGAGCACGAGAGCCCAAGCAGGGGGAGCAGCAGGCGGAGGGAAAAGCAGGCTTCTCGCTGAGCAGGGAGCCCGATGCGGGACTCGATCCCAGGACCCCGGGATCATGACCCAAGCCGAAGGCAGACGCTTAACGACTGAGCCCCCCAGGCGCCCCTGTAATGGCCTTTTTCTTGGCTTCGCTCAAAAAACCCTGTAGAACATGAGCCAAGAATTCTTTCTCCAATCCTTTTGGACAGGTCACAACAAGTGCTAGGTTATGGGTTTACCAGCCTACCCTGGGCAGCGAGCGGTAAGGTCACACTTCCTGGGATCCCATCCCGACACTTGCCGGGTATGCGACACTTCAGACCCATGAATAACCTCCCCTTCCCACTCGACTGAAGAGGAGAGTAGCCAATGCCACCTGTGTCAGGCTTATTAAGAGGCTCAAATGTGAGAGTCGCCCTCAAGAGCATGGCCCACAGTGAGCTCTCAGGATAAGGTAACCCCTAGAGTTCCCCTGGACCACATGGAGACTTCATATTGTGGTATCCTCTCCACCAGCATTTTAAGACCTAAGGGAGTATAGATAAATCCATATTTATCAACAGATCCTTGTGAATGGTTGGTTGCCCCGGGAGCATGGCGACTCGTCTTTTAAGGTAAATGACAAGATTTAATACTTGTGACGATCTGCTCCGTGGAGCGCATTTACCCCAGGGGATGGGAGGGCCTCAGACAAAGAATTCCCTGCAAATTACCTTCCCAAGATTACAGTTTCACTGACTGCCACAGAAGTTTTTTTTTTTTTAGTCCATTTTCCTCCAATATTTTATTATGAAAATGTTCAAATATATAGAAAAGTTGAAAGTGAACTCTCATTCAGCCACCACATACTTTCCATAATTGTTAAAATTTTGCTAGACCTGCCTTATCACAAATCTATCCCTCTGTCTACCTGTCCACCCAATGAAGTTGGCATCTAGGTTAAGTTGCCAACATCAGTGACCTTCCCCTAAATGCCTCCGCATGTGCGTCATTAACCAGAGCTCAGGATGTGCTGGTGGGGATTTTTAGGTAAAACATACATGTCGCACTTGACTCCGAGGCACACCATTCCACATCAAGATGCACAACATTCCGTTACCTTAGAAAGTTCCCACCCACACCTCACCCTCACCCCCACCCCACAAGCAGGAGCTATTGATTTTTTTTCTCCCAGAGTCACAACCCACTTTTGCTACTTATATCTTACTATAGATTTTAAATATATTAACTTTTATTTCATACAGTGGGAAGTCTTAACTGATGGATTATGCTTTTTTTTAATTTTTTAATTTTTTTATTTTTTAAGATTTTATTTATTTATTTGAGAGAGAGAGCACATGAGTGGGGGGGAGGGTCAGAGGGAGAAGCAGACTCCCTGCCGAGCAGGGAGCCCGATGCGGGACTCGATCCAGGGACTCCAGGATCATGACCTGAGCCGAAGGCAGTCGCCCAACCAACTGAGCCACCCAGGTGCCCCTGGATTATGCTTTTATTATGCGCAGTTATTCTTGAAAGAACACCGTTGAACCCTGAGTCGATTCTAATTTGTTAGCAGCAAGGATTGTGATACTGAGTTGTCCTGTACCTAATTAACAGTTTTCACAGGGATCCATTTTGCCAGAAAAAGAAAAAAGAAAAGAAAAAAGAAATGACCCCCGGTTCATAGGCACTTAGGTGTTGAAGTTTAGAAAGTATTTCCAGATGACTGGTGTCTGTCACTAGTCCTGAGCAGGCAGGGGTTTGGTGATCAGCAACCACAGATATACCAGCCCCCCGAGGAGTTCATGCTGAGCCCCCAACTCTGCAGGGGTATGTCTTCCTGCCCTGGACCCAGGCTGGCCGGAGCGAGCCTTCTGCTGGGAGTCAGGTGTGGCGGGGCGGGGCCTGACATGGGTGTCCGAATACTTGGCATCTGAAGGGGAACTTGGCAGTGATTCAGTGCTTGGACAAGGAAGCTGGAATCCCGAGAACCTAGCATCGCATTTCCCACTATGCTGGCCTTTTTTCATTTTTATTTCCTTAACTTTACCCCATAATTCCTTAGCAAAAGCTCTTTAGAATGATTTTTGGGAGAGCAGAACACGATTTCAGAGGAGAGAACAGAGGATGGTTTTGGTCCCACCCGTCCAAGCCACTACAGGCTGGGTAGACTTTCGAAAGGCCTGGTTTGGCAGTCGGAACGGGGGAGCCCCAAAGGTGCCCATGTCCTAACCCTGGACTGTGTGACTGTGTTGCCGGGGGCTTTGCAGATGCGGTCCAGTTCAGGATCCTGAGACGGGGAGAGGACCCTGGATGATCTGGGGGGGCCCAGTGCATTCACCCGTGTCCTAGGAGAGGGAGGCAGGGTCGCAGGCAGAGAGGAGGTGGGACGTCAGCGGCAGAGCGAGGAGAGGTGGGCTCTGCAGATGGGGAAGGGGCCAAAGATGTCGATGGCCTCCGGAAGCTGGGAAAGGCAAAGGGAACGGCTTCTACCTTGGTTGCACCCCCTGCCCCCTGCCCTGCCGCCTTGATGTTTGGCCCAGTGAGACTGATTTCAGACATCTGACCTCCAGAACTGTAAGAGAAAAACTTCAGGTTGTTTTAGGCCATCACGTCTGTGGTGCAACAGGAAACGGATACGACTGGCTACCTGGATTTTTATGGGAGGTGCCACGTGGTATGAGTGGCCTGGGGTCAGGGGACAAACATTTAGTGAACCCCTACCGTGTGCCAGGCATTTAGACCCCTAATAGACTCGTCACAAAAGGCCTGCAAATGTGGGATAGGATCTCTGCCTCAGATGACAAAGCAGACTGGGACGGGTGGGGTGACTTGTCCAAGGTCACTGCCTCGCAAGTAGCAGGGCTGGGACTTGAGCGGAGGTCCTCATACTGTGTCACACGTCAGAGGCCTGGCCAGATAGTCACGTGGCTCAGCATGGTGCTGGCTGGGTCTAGGAGGACCACCCTGAGGAAAGCCGGCTCCCGCTGCTGAATTTGGTCTTCACTTCCCACTGAAGCCCGTAGTGGGGGAGGCCGGGTCTTTTGGGAGACCCTCCCCGGCCATTCACGAGTAAGTGTGCGAGTATTTGGACTTCTCTCCTCTAAGGCCACACAGCTCGGGGTTGTGAGCCTGTCTTCTGATATGCTCCCCTATGGCCGACACTCAGGATCTCCTTACTGATGGACAGACAGGGGACAGGGGCCCGGTTCTGAGTAAGACAGGGACAGGATGGGGCACCTGGGTGGCTCACTTGGTTGGGCGACTGCCTTCGGCTCAGGTCATGATCCTGGAGTCCCTGGATCGAGTTCCGCATCGGGCTCCCTGCTCGGCGGGGAGTCTGCTTCTCCCTCTGACCCTCCTCCTCATGCTCTCTGTCTCTCATTCTCTCTCTCTCAAATAAATAAATAAAATCTTAAAAAAAAAAAAAAAGACAGGGACAGGATGACCATAATGACCTGGTGTCTCAGGCCTCACCAGGGCGTCCCCAGCCCAGGGGGACAACCAGGCACAGAAAGCAGCCTGCAACGAGGCCGAGGAGGCTGGGGCCCCCCTGGTAACCGGTGTGCGGAGAGCAAAGATTGAGGGGCGTGGGAGAGGCAGGGGTGAAGCGGGGAGTAGTGGGACATGAACCTGGAGGGGTCCTAGGAGCAGCCTTCATGCCACCCATGGCTGTTGACTTTTCATGGGGGAGCAGAGGGGAACTTTGGGGAGGCCTAGGCAGAGGCTCCAGCCCGAGTTGGGGTGGCTCGCTGAGAAGCCATCATGGCTGAGGACACTCTAGGGGTGCAGAGGGGGCCGTGTGCGATGAACAGCACTGATGGGAGCTGTCTGGCCGAGGAGGGCTGGGCCCGCCACCTGCCCTCCCTCCCTTGCTGCTAGAGCCCAGGACACCACTCGGCGTCCTCCTGGGGCTCTACTTGGGCTCCTGCGGTGACTGGCAGCCCTCCAGGCCCCTGGGACTCCTGTCTGCTGGGAGTGTGTCTGTGCGCCTGGGGCCCCGGGGTCTGGAGACTGAGGGGCTGAGGAGTAAGCACCCGCACCGTGGACCTCCAGTAAAAACCCTAGCACCCAGCTCGGCTGAGCGCAGCTGGTTGGCAGCCCTCGGGACATGTCACATCTTTGCTGGAAGAATCAGGTGCTGTCCCTGCGGCTCCCCTGGGGATGGAAGCTGGCACTCCTGACCATCTTGCATGGACTCTGCCCTGGTACCGTCTACCTTTCCTTTCCAAATGATCTCTATCCTGTCACTGTACAAACCACATAACAGCTTCCGTAAGTCCCGTAAGTCCTGCGAGGTGGTCCTGGGGACCTCTGGCCCTGGGGAGGATCTCCAGCTGGCTGGGTTGGGAAGCCCCAACACTTTTCTCGAAGAGTAACCGGACCTTGTTAACTCATTACAGATTACCTCCACCATGACCAGCCTGACCTCTGGACTCGTGGACCCACGACTCTCCCCATGGTGGGGCCTTGAGCATAGCTGGGTCAAGACTGGGATGTTTAGGCAGAGACTTTTCTAAAGACTTGGGGAACAGGCACACTCAGAGTAGACAGACGGGCTCACGGGTACAGCCTCTGAGCCTGGCCCTGGTCACCGTGGCCTTCCTTCCTGGGCCAGACCCGTGATGGTCCCCGCCCCCAGACACTTACACTGGCTCTCTGCACCTTGCAAGGTCCAAGCCAAGAGAGAAACAGGTCTAAGCCCTTTCTTTTGTCTCCCTGGAGCCAGTCCCTGAGCTGGGATTTCCTGTCTGGGTTCCAGCCTCCTCCATGCGAGGTGTCCCCTGGGAACAACCTCTGACCGCTGGCCAGTTATCCACCCCCTGGAAAGGGCCCAGGCGGGGGGTGGGCGGTGGGGGGCGGGGATTGTTCTGCAGAATGACCTTGGGCAAGCTGCAACTTTGCTGTGCTTCTCAAAGTCACCTGGGTTTTCTTCTATTCATTTAATGGATTGTTTACATTTGAAGACTTTACGCAAGTGTTGACTGAGGTTAGAAGAATGGGTGGGTGAATGTAAATACTGCCTGAAAGCAGGGACTTGGGCTGAATCCAGCTAAGAACTGTGAACTGAAATGAGCGACCCTAGCTAGCTGTATTCCAACTTGAACGGAATCACTTTGTGTTTCCAAATACTCAAATATATTAAATATACATACGCCACAGCTATCTTAATTTTAACGTTGATTTTTTTAAAAGATTTTATTTATTTATTTATTTGAGAGAGAGAGAGCATGAGCTGGGGGAGAGGCAGAGGGAGACGGAGAAGCAGGCTCCCCGTGGAGCAGGGAGCCCGGTATGGGGCTCAATCCAGGGACCCTGGGATCATGACCTGAGTCGAAGGCAGATGCTTAACCGACTGAGCCACCTGGGAGCCCCAATTTTAACATTGATTTTAAATTTACCAATGAGGGTGGGGCGCCTGGGTGGCTCAGTTGGTTAAGTGTCTGCCTTCAGCTCAGGTCATGATCTCAGGGTCCCTGGATTGAGCCCCATACCGGGCTCCCTGCTCTGCGGGGAGCCTGCTTCTCCCTCTCCATCTGCCTCTCCCCCTGCTTCTGCTTGCTCTTTCTCTCTCATATAAATAAATAAAATCTTTAAAAAATATAAATAAATTTACCAATGAGAGCACTGAGGCATAGAGAAGTTGAGTGGCCTAGGGACACACAGCTGAAAAAAAAGTGAAAGAACTGGGTGATAAGCTCAGCAAGCAGCTCCAGGGCCCATAATCATAACTGCTACACTGTTAATTTAGTTACATATAATGTATTATAAAACACGTATTTAGGAATATTGCTTTCCCCCCCACTGTTTATGAAACACTATTAAAACACTCCATCTGCATTTTCAATATCCATGTCTCTGTCTTCACTAGAGCACATTTTGAGCTCTGTACCAGCTTTTCTAGAGCTGAACTTCTCACACTTTGTGGGCCATACCAACCACCTCCTGTAGGGATCCTGTTCAAATGCAGGTTCCAGTTCCAAATTTCTTTTTTTTTTTTTTAAGATTTTATTTATTATTTATTTGAGAGAGTGAGAGAGCATGAGCAGGAGAGAGGGGCAGAGGGAAAGAGAGAAGCAGACTCCCACCTAAGCAGGGAGCCCGATGCGGGGCTCGATCCCAGGACCCCGGGATCATGACCTGAGCCGAAGGCAGACGCTCAACCGACTGAGCCACCCAGGCGCCCCCTGATCCTCTGTCTTCATCATGACATCGGTCAATACCTAAACCGAGCCTGTGTATGTATGTACATATGCACGTGTGTACACGTATGTGTGTAGGTAGGTCTGTATGTGTGTGTGTGTGAGTGATGGAATGGCTGTCGTGTACCAAACGCAACTTCCAAAAGGGCAGAAACCAGGTCTGTCTTATTTTATTAGGTGCTCACATAGTTAGCAGACACTCGTTTTGGTTTTGTTTTAAATGCTAAATGGATAAAACCACTGCATAATCTCAAATTCAGCTCCAAAGAGTAAAATACCGAGTTAGCTTTTGATGTGTCTTGGAGATGCTGTTGTTCCGATGTGTTTGGTCTCTTCGGTCACAGAGCGCGTCACACGACGGACATCCAGCAGATGGCGCCACTTCCCTGGGACTGAGCCGCTCCACCCGGGGGTAGCCGGGCTGGGCTCCTGACCCTCTGTCCCGTGACTCAGGCTTACCCACGCGGAGCCAGATTCTGATCTTCCTGAAGAATCCTCTGTGTGGAAAGCAAATCAGGCAGTTTACACCTGTCCCCAGGTACAGCCCCGCGTCCCCCACATGCCTCACTTCCTCCCACGGAAGGGGTCTCGCATCCTTCCCTGGGCCTTCAGGGGTGCAAGGGGGTGTATGTTGGCACCAGGCAGTCTAATCCTATAGGGAAGCCCAGTGGGTTTGGAGTCCATCCCTTCCCCTCCCCTGCAACAGGCCAGAGGCGGGCAGTGTGGTGTTCTCGAGCTCAGAGCCATCCAGCGGGAAGGATGGCAGGAGGGAATTTGGGGACTGAAGACCAGGAGGGGAGTCCTAGCTCCCACTGAACTCAGACAAGCCTTCTCAGCTCTCTCTCAGTTTCCTCCTCTGTCAACTGAAATAATCACTGGGTCTCCTATCAAAGAATAAATCAGCCACAGGTAACAATTAGCACGTGAACTTGCTTCTCCACGGGGGAAGCCAGCAAAGGGTGGATGTCCCTGCGGCCAAGGCGAAGGCAGGGTCCTTCTATCTTTGGGTGAGATGCTGAGTGGCTGGCATCGCAGAGGGCGATGCCCTTGGCCCGCAGATGGGTCATCAAGGAAGCGGTCTGACTTGCCCATGGGTCTCCAAAACCCTTGGGGCTTTAAGTGTGCCACATTCAGGACAGGTTGTCCCTGCATCTGTCCGTCAGGGCCATCGACAGCCCCTCCATTTCCCATGTTCCACATTGGCATCATTTCCCTTCTCAGGAGGGCTCTGTCCTCCCTCCTGGGGTGGCCACGAGGCTGGACGAACAGAATGGGGCGCCGCACACACATGTCACACGTTATGATCAGGCTTGTTGTCTGAATCCGCCTTCCGATCAGTGGCTCAAACCAGACACTCTGCTTCTGTCCGGGGCAGACAGGCCTGTGCGTGTCTGCCCTGAAAACCTCTCGAATCCATTCTCATCTCTCCACCCCCCATGACCGTGTCCTCGTGGTACCTAACCCACCCTGCCTGTCCATTCTCCACACTCAGAAAGCCACAAGCCCGTACTCACCCTGCGTGAGAGCACTCCGTGATTCCCGTTGCCCAGGACCCCCAGGGCGCCCCTCGCAGGGACTTCTGAGCACCCCCTGGCCCCGGTGCCCTCTGGCCACGCCTCCATTCACGCTCCTCCTATGGTCTGAGCTGTCCACTCGGGAGCTAGATAAAGTACTCATCCCACGGGCCTCCCCCCTTCTTCTTCCTAGAAGAAGCCACAGCCCCCTGGTCCCGGCTGGTGCCTCCTGGGACCCTTGCTTCCTCCCTGCCAGCTCTTGGGTTCTTACTTGCCTCCATCCCTGAATGTAAGCTCCCAGGGGGCAGGCACACATCTCCCTTCTTCCCCAGAGCCCCTCCAGCACCCAGCACAGTGCCTCAAACACAGTAGGTGCTCAGTAAATGCCAATTTTAGTGGACTCTGCACTGTACTTCCTTGGAGGAGGGCCACTCTTTCTCGAGTTAGAATCATGGGCATTTGTGAGTGGAAGGGTAATCTCACCACTATAAAAAGATGCTGGGTGGGAAGCCAGTCGGAAATGGTGATAAAACCAGTTTGGAGTGGTAGAAAAAAGAGTCTTATTTTTTATAAGACCCCAGAGTTAGGGGGCACTGTAGTGTGTTAGCAGAGAGCACAGGACTGGGATTCAGACCGCCGAGCTTCTAGTCCTGGGTCTGCATTCTTGTGCTGTGCAGCTTTAGGAGACTCACTTTTCCTCTCTGGGCCTCCGTTGCCCCAGCTGTATATATAAGCACTTGGGCTGTGTGGGTCCCTGGCCTTTGCCGTGTCTGACGTGGTTTATAACTGACTAAGGTTTATAACTCAGAAATCACCATCAGGGGCTGAGCAGTAATCACAGCGGCAGGCTATTCTCAGGCGAGACGATTAAACACCCCCTGGTCGATTTTGGCCCCGAGCTCACTTTTTCAAGCCCCCCAGAGTAGAGCTCACTGATCACTGATCTCAGATGGCATAACTCCAGGTTTTAGGTGAACGTGTGTGCTTTCTCGCTGTGCCCGCTTCCCTCAAATACCGTTTCTGACAAAGCGTGCTGAGGCTGAATTGCATTCGAAATGCATCATGACCGTGGCCTCAGAGGCATGGCTGGGACGGACGGGTGCGCTTGCAAAGTGAGGAGCCTCCTCCCAAGTTTGCTTTTGCCAATCTGGACTTGTGTGCATTGGATTTGCTCCAAGGGGACCCCACCCGTGTTGGCTTCCCAGGACGGGGGCTGCTAGCTGGCAGATCGCTGCGTTCTAGACCGGGGCTGGCAAACTTGTTTTGCAAAGGCCCTGTGTAAATATTCTAGGTTTGGCAGGCTAGAGTGTCCCTGTCACCATTCTTCGACTCTGCCATTGTCGCTTGAGGAAGCCATACATAATATATAAACAAATACGTGTGGCTCTGCTCCAGACTTTATTTATGAACACTAAAATTAGAATTTTGTATAATTTTCACATGCCCTGAAATACCATTTTTATTTTGTTTTCTTTTTTTTTTCAACTATTTAAAAAAATAAAATCTGTTCTCAGCTCACCAGTACAAGAGAGAGGTGGTGGGCTGGATTCGGTCCCTGGGCCATAGTTTCAGACCCCTGTTCTGGACCGTGGTGCAGAGGCTGACCAGCAGGATGGACCTGGATCCAGGACGGGGCCTGGGTCTCCTGGAGGAGCTTAGAGGATGAAGCGGGGGCCTCGCTTATGTTCCAGGGGAACAAGAAAGTCAAAGCAGATGTGTCCTATGCTTCATCAGGGAGTGGTAAATTCTAGAACCCCACAGCAGGGAGAGGGGGCAGAGAGGTGCCACTGGGGCCTCTCCATGTTTGAGGGACCTGTACAATTCCCACTTAGGTCTGACCGGGGTTGACTGACCCCTTGAGTCCAGCAATACCTTCTGCTTTCAGGTTTCTGCTGGGACATTCTTGGAAGGCCTGAGGGACACGCAGGTGGCTCATCGCCATGTGGCCTCAGGGAAGGGGCCTGGTGCCCATTGAGAAGGGACGTTTGTATGAATGTCCCTTTGTTGACAGGAATCGCATGGTTACTTACGTACCATACGTTTGAGGAAGGGACAGTTGGGACACAGAATGTGACCTTATTTGGGAGTGGGGTCTTTGTAGACGGGATTTGTTAGGATGAGGTGATGCTGGATTAGAACAGGCCCTCGATCTCACATACCTGATGTCTTTATAAGAAGGAAGAAGAGGAAAGGGCATCACTGGTTAGCCCGGTGACGGGTATTAAGGAGGGCACGTACTGCATGGAGCACTGGGGGTTATACGAAAACAATGGATCGTGGATCACCACATCAAAAACTAATGATGTATTGTACGGTGACTAACATAATAAAATTAAAAAATAAAAAATAAATAAAAAATAAATTTAAAAAAAGAAGGAAGAAGAGGCACAGACACAGAGATTGTGAGGACAGAGGCGGCTCAAAGTCAAGGACAGCCAGCCGCCACCCGAAGCTCGCAGAGAGGCTGGGAAGGGTTCTTCTGTAGCAGCTTCCGTGGGCGCAGCGCCCCCGGGACATGGATTAGGGACCTCTAGCCTCAGAGCTGTGAGAGAGTACGTCTGTGGTTCTGTGTTAGGGCAGCCCAGGGCATGAATGCAGCTCCCGCATGGAGATGTCAAGTTGGGAGCTGGGGATGTGGGTCTGTGGTTGAGAGGAGGGAGTTGTCCCTCGGGGGGTGGTGATTCATGCCCCTGGGAGTGGCTCAGAATGTCGGGGAGTGAGTCTGAATCCAGATGGGGAAAGCACACGCCTGAGCCCTGATGCTCTCTGATGTTGGCAGGGAGGGGAGAGAGGGAGAAATCAGCAAGGGAGGGAAAAGGGCCAGTGCGCAGGAATAAACCAGCGCTTCCTGAGTGTCTCCAGCAGGAGGGAGAAGGCAACTGGGACAAAAGCCCTGAGGGGGTCAGGTGAGATGGGGCTGAGACCCCACCATCAGACTTAGCTACATGGGGGGTCACTGGGGACCTGGACCAGAGCAGCAGGGGTGAAGGGGTGGGGTGGAGGCCTCTCTCCTTGGCTCTGCCGGCAAATGGAACTCTATGTTGCTTCCTCCAAGAAGTCCTCCCTGACTCATCCATATAAAAATGCTATCTTCCTGCTCTGGAAGGCTGACCCTCTGTGAAAGCAGCCCAGTGTTAGGCTGGCTGTGTGTGTGTGTGTGTGTAGTTGACATGACTAGCCATATGGCCTTCAGGAAGGGACCCTGCCCAGGGAGACGCCGCTGTGTGCCTGGGTTCAAATCCTGACACCCTTACACACGAGCTGCATGACCTCAAGCAAGTTACTTATGTCATCAGAGATTCCTCAGGGTACAAACGAGCTCATAATCCCTGCGGTGAGGACTAAAGACATGATACATAAAAGCATCCAACACTGTGAGTTCTACACATGCCCTTTCCCCTCGTTCACACAGGAAGTGGGGGTTAGGCCTGGCTTAGGTACTCAGAAAGCTGATGAATGAATACAAGAGTAAAAAGAAAGTCACAGCAAATCGGCACTTTTATTTGGTGACACAGGCCTTAATCCGATGCCCATTTTATAAACTGAGGCTGGGAAGAAGGCGTGTCCTGTCGAAGGTCCTCCAAGCAGGTCCGCACCCAGCTCTGTGCCCACCGCACACCCGTGGCCACAGGTCCACTGTAGGCTTGGTGGTGCTGCTGTGTTCCCAGAGAGGAAGGGGCTAGGTCCAAGCCTGGCTGAGGGAAAGGCCCTGCACATGCATTCATTCATCCCTGCATGCATGCATGTGTGCATTCATTCATTCATTCATTCATTCTTTCCCCAGCTTTATTGGGGTATAACTGACAAACATACTTGTATGTATTTAAAGTGTACAGTGGGGGGCGCCTGGGTGGCTCAGTCGTCTAAGCATCCTACTCTTGATTTCAGCTCAGGTCATGATTTCAGGGTCATGGGATCAAGCCCCGTATCGGGCTCCATGCTCAGCTGGGAGCCTGCTTGAGGATTCTCTCTCTCCCTCTCCTTCTGCCCCTCCCCTTGCACTTTCTCTCTCTCTCTCTCTCAAATAAATAAATAAATAAATAAGATCTTTTTAAGAAGTGTACAATGTGCGGATTTGATGTAGGCCCACACTGTGAAATTACTGCACCGATGAGGTTAATTGTCAAATCTGTGACGTCACATACTTACCATGTTTTTATGTCTGGGGAGAATGCGGTAATAATACAGTACAGTATTATTTTTTTTATTTTTTTATTTTTTTAAAGATTTATTTATTTATTTATTTGACAGAGAGAGACACAGCGAGAGAGGGAACACAAGCAGGGGGAGTGGGAGAGGGAGAAGCAGGCTTCCCGCTGAGCAGGGAGCCCGATGTGGGACTCGATCCCAGGACCCTGGGATCATGACCTGAGCCGAAGGCAGTCGCTCAACCGACTGAGCCACCCAGGCGCCCTACAGTACAGTATTATTAACTACAGTCACCATGCCGTGCTCTCGATCCCCAGAATTCATTCATCTAGTAACTGAAATTATGTAATACCTCCGGGGCTCCGTTTCCGCATGGGTAGTATGGGGGTAATAATATCGATCTAAAGGGTTGCCGCGAGAATTGAAGGGGCTTGGGTACCACGTGCCGAGCACGGTGCTTCACGCATGCGAAGCACCAAGTAAGCTGCACACCCAAGATGTCACGTCTCTACTCTGCCGTGTCTCCGGGTTATCTGAGTGGCTTCCATCTCCTTTCATGGGGACAGGGGCGATGGAGAGAAATGAAGGATTTGAGAGACATCGGAAGGTCGAATTGGAGACGCTCAATTAAAGACGCAGCAGGAGCCGAGTGTGAAGCCCAGATTCACACACCGCGGCCTGGGAACTGGCGTGGGGGTGGTCGGCCAGGCCATCCTTCACCTGATGACGGACACCGCCAATAATGTAAGGTGTACAAGCAATGGGGTGGTGGTCCCATGTGCGCAGGTGCGGTGGGGGGCTGGAGCAAGAGAGGTCAACCCTGGCATCTTTTTTTTTAGTATATGTGCTGCCGAAGCGAGCACACCTGGCATCTTTTTAAACGTGACCTGAGACCTGCTGGCAGGTGGACTGTGAGAGCCACGTGCTGCCGGAGTGCACACCGGCCGCGTGTGAGCGGGGCTTGGAAGCCCGCGCAGCCTGACTCCTGGACTTCTAAGAGCCCCCCGTGCGTGGAAACGATTTTAATCAGCGTAGGTGTTGTTGAGGTCTTTGATCCATCCGGCCATTTGGATCAAATAGCTGACCCGACACTCTGAGAGTCTCTAAGCCCCCGAGTCACAAACAGCAGGGACAAGAGGAGGCTTAGAATTTACTATTCATGGCTCAGGTTTGGGATAATAAAGTTTCTTGCTGAATGTATGTAGGTCTTCTTGGCCCGGGGCATTAAACAGCCCATGTGTATGTGAGTCCGTTTGTGTGTGTGTGTGTGTGCGTGTGCATGTATATAACACTTTTCAACGGGGGAGGGGGCTGTTATTAATATAGTAACAACATTTCCCAGACAGTGCAAGTCTCCTAATCAACCATTTTCAATAGAGATCCCAGTTCTGCTAGCAGTGAGACAGGCTTTCTCAGCCATCTGGGATAATCACTAATCCCTCTTTTTTTTTTTTTTTAAAGATTTTATTTATTTATTTGAGAGAGAGAATGAGAGAGAGAGAGAGAGCACATGAGAGGAGGGAGGGTCAGAAGGAGAAGCAGACTCCCTGCCGAGCAGGGAGCCCGATGCGGGACTCGATCCGGGGACTCCAGGATCATGACCTGAGCCGAAGGCAGTCGCTTAACCAACTGAGCCACCCAGGTGCCCACTAATCCCTCTTGTAGCATTTCCCAGGGGACTGGGGTTTCTGTGACGGCCTTGGAGGCATCAGGGGGATGCAAAGGGTCTAGGATCTGCTAGGAAAAAACTTACATTTAAATGCCTTCTCTGACCATTTATGCAGGTACAGGTGGAGGTAGGTGCATAGGTATGGATGCATGTAAATCTCTCCTCCTCGGAGATCCTTTGGCGGCTCTGAACTCAGCCTTCTCATCCCTCAGAAGGGGCTCGCCACAGTCTCCGCCTCCTGGAGCTGGGTGAGGAGGAAGGGAGGTAGGATGATCTAAAACTCCTAGCAGAGCATCTCTCATCTTCCATGTTTTCCTTTTCTCTCTTCCAAACTTTTCTTGGATATTTTTTCTAGCTTCCTCCTCCTAGTGAACTTCAGAATCATTTTGTCAACAGATTGTCTTTTTAACTTTTGCTCACCTACACACGTTCGGGGCAGTGCCTAATCGCTGCAGTCTCAGCCTGTCCCCAGCCCAGCAGCGCACGGGCTCCGCTTGGCAGGAGGCTGTTCCTCTGCCAACTTCTGAGAGAGACCTCACCTCTGCTGGCGGCCGAGGGGGTGGATGGGGGAGCACTTCCTGCCCACCCAGGGAGGGCTTGCCCGTCTCCCCCAGCCAGCCTTGCTTCTGCACCCGCACCCGCACCCGCACCCGCACTGGGATTTCTGCTTCCCCTTTGGAAGGCAGCCTGGCGAAATTCCAGTACTGATTCTGCCCTGAGGGGGATGCCGATCCCAGTCCCAATCCTGATATTATCAGCTGTAACCACGACAGCAACACAATTGCTAGTTTTTGAGTATTCTTGGTCTGAAACTCTGCCAAGCATCTTTTGTACTTTGTCTGGTTTAAGGTAATCTACAACGTGCGGGGTGGGGGGACACCTTTTTGGTAAAGGGTAAATATTGGCAGCTTTGCCAGCAGCATGGTCTCGACCGCAACTAGCCGCCCCTGGTGTTGTGGTACAAAGCAGCCAGAGATCAAACAAATGGGCGTGGCTGTGTGCCAAGTGGACTCAGTTTACAGACCCATGGTGGGCTGGATTTGGCCACCCTGGTAGAGTGGAATGGCCAGGAGGGCAGACTCGCATCCAAGCTCTGGACTCGCATCCGAGCTCTGCCACTTTTTATCTCCATAGCCTCAGCTCGGTTACTGCTGGTCTTTGCGGTCTAGTCCTTGCGATGATTCATTTCCACTTGCCTGGGCTACGGATGCGCAGAGAGCGGGTAAAACGTTATTTCTGCGTGTGTCTGTGAGGGTGTCTCGGGGAGAGGTTTGAATCGGCAGACGAGCCTCCCCAACCTGGATGGTTGTCGTCCAATCTCCTGAAGGCCTGAAGAGAACAAAAAGGCGGAGGAAGGACAAATGCACTCTCTCTGCTTGAGCAGAGACCTCACCTTCTCCTGCCCTCAGATATTAGCGCTCCTTGTTCTCTAGTGTTCAGGCTCAGACTGGGATTTACACCATCAGCCCCCTGGTCCTCAGGCCTTCAGACTCCAGCTGAATCACATCACATGCTTTCTCAGATCTCTAGCTTGCAGATGGCAGAGCGTGAGACTTGTTAGCCTTAGTCATCTGAACCAAATCCCATAATAAATTTCTCCTTATCTATCATCTATCTATCTATCTATCTATCTATCTATCTATCTATCTACCCATCTTACTGGTTCTGTTTAGGACAATCCTGATCAATCCAGTCCTCCAATACCCATCCTCCCCCTTTTCATAGCAGGTGAGTTTTTAGCTGGGAAGGTGGCATTCCAGAATAGAGCACCATTTCCCAGCTCTCTAGCAGCTGTGACCATGTGCCTAAATTCTGGCCAATGCGATCTAAGCCAAAATGTCATGTGTTAGTTTCTGGGAAGTCTTCCTTCAGAGACAGCCCCTCTCTCTAATTTTTAAAAATCCTTTCCATCAGGGGATACCTGGGTGGCTCAGTCGGTTAAGCGCCTGCCTTCGGCTCAGGTCCTGATCCCGGGGTCCTGGGATCGAGCCCTGTGTGGGGCTCCCTGCTCAGCGGGGAGTCTGCGTCTCCCTCTCCCTCTGCTGCACCTCTTGCTCATGCTCTCTATCTCTCTCTCTCAAATAAATAAATAAACAAATAGATAAATAAAATCTTCAAGAAAGATCCCTTCCATCATTCTGCCTGTGTCGTAGTGCCAACAGCATGGACCCTGAGGGTGAGGCCACCGTGCAGAGACGACAGTGTTGTGAGCTACAGGGACCTCCTGGAGCAAAGCCCCCATACATGTCCTGATCCCCTGTGCTGCGACAGAAACACCACTGTCATCCTTCACCTGGGGTTCTGTCACTCACAGCTGATCCTAAATTAACTAATGCACCCTTTGAACCTGGGTATCCTGTATGTAAATAGTAATAACAATAACATGCCCCCGCCCCAAGGGTTTGTTTTGAGGATTTGATGTGTCAGCGCATATAGAATGCTTAGAAAAGTGCTTCGTATGTAGTAGGTGCTCAGTAAGTGTTAGCTGCCGTTTAACCCACAGATGACTCTGTGATGCAGCTTGTACTGCCCACATCCTCTGGCTAGCTGACTGAGGTTCAGAGAGATTAAGTATTAGGATTATAATCAGCTGCTTTTAAGAGAAATATACAATTGGTGTTTTAAACAAGATGGAAGTTTATTTGTCCCTTGTGTAAAAAAGTCTAGGGCTTGTGTGGGAGGTCCTCAAAGTTCTCTGTGTTGTCTGATTCTAGCCTCTTGGTTATAATGCTATTCCTCATGTTTCAAAGTGGCTGCCAAAGCTCCCATCATCACATCCACTTTCCAACAGGAGGATGGAGGAAGGCACCCAGAAAGGTGCACCTGCTTGTCTTAAAAGACTTCATGGAGGTCTCACTCCACACTTTGCCTACCTCTTATTAGCCATCTTGTAGTTATATGGGCACATTTAGAGACAAGGAGGCTGGGCATGTATCATCTTTTAGACACTCTACTGCATAGAATGGCAGGCTCAGGATTTGACTCCAGGACCCACTAATTCCAAAGCCTGTGCTCTAATCCACAGCCTCCCATTGTTTCTCCTCTTTCTTTGTCCTATAAGTTTGTTGTGGAAAGAGCATGCATGGGTTGCCGGTCAAATCCAAGCGTTGCCACTAATCAGCTCTGTGATTGTGGACAGATCACTTGAGTTCTTTGTGCCTCCTCGAAAGGCAGGGAATCACACATACTTCCCTCTGGGCTGTTGTAGGATTACATGAGGTAGTAAATGTCAGGAGCCAAGAAACAGGGGACTACTCTCTTCCTGCTCCTTTCTGAGTACCCATGCCATGCCTGGTTTCCACTGGTCCCCAAAGATAGACAAATAATGGACAACAAATGTGAAGTAGTAAAGGACATGCAAATAGGAGTCATTATTTGGACATGACTACCTTTGACTTTCTTTCTTCTTCTTCCTCTCTATAGATGGGCAATAAGCCCACTTGTCTTCCCCCGAGAGCTGACCTTGTATAGACTCCTCTCTGTGGTCAGTCCAAGGCCAAGGGCCAGTCACAGAGACGGGCTGGTTGTGGATGCAGGGGGGCAGGGGTGGGGCTGAGTGAGGAGTACCTTGGCAGCCCCCGCTGGTTCCCTGTGCACACTGGGGTGGAGTGGGCAGCACCCTGAGCAATACTCCCGCCGTCTCATCACAGCGTCTCCCAGAGGTGACCCAAATTAGCCGGCGGGGCAAACTGCTGACACAGATAGGGACATCCCTCTAGGCAGGTGCAATGGCAGGGAGCTTTTTTCTTTGCTCAGGGCATCCTATCTCTCTGCGGAGCACGGGATCCAAACCATGGAGACAGAAAAGTATATGTCCGGGTTGCTGGACACTTAGGTTCGGATTCAGATTTCAAAGGGTCCGATTCTTCCGTGTGTCTCATGTTTCACAGGAAATATGGACATGGCATGTCTTCCAAAAGATATTCCCACCGAACAGTTCAGAGCAGGGCTTGGCAAACTTTGTCCTTAAAGGGCCAGAGCGCAAACACTATTTAGGTTTTGTGGGTCAGATGGCCGCTGTCTCCGTAGACAGCACAGAAACGAACGAATAGGTGTGGCTGTGTTCCTCCAACTTTCTTTTTGGCCACTGGAATTCGAATTTTAGAACATGTTCTCTCATCACGAAATTTTTTTTTTAAGATTATTTATTTATTTATTTAACAGAGAGAGAGAGAGAGAGAGAGAGAGAGAGCATTAGTAGGCCGAGCGACAGACAGAGGGAGAGGGAGAAGCAGGCTCTCCGCCGAGCAGGGAGCCTGATGTGGGGCTCGATCCCAGGACCCTGGGATCATGACCTGAGCCGAAGGCAGCTGCTTAACTGACTGAGCCACCCAGGCGCCCCACGAAATATTATTCTTTAAGCATTTTTCTGCAACATTAACAAACGTGCAAACGTCCTTAGCTCGTGGACTGTACACATTTAGACAGTGAGCCGGATCCTAGTCTCAGGCTGCAGTTGGCACTGGTTAGACCATGATAGGAGGACTCACATTTTCTGCGGTACCCCAAGCACTTGGGGGCTTCGCTTCTCAGCTGCACGTCCCCTGGCTGCACTGTATGCCTCTGCCATCGGCCCAGCGCCCTCTGAGCCTCCTTTCCCTGGGATGCTCCCGTGCCCCAGGGATCCGCAGTCTCCCTGAGTCTCCTTCTTCGACCCCAGCAGGGGCTTCTCTTCCTCCACCCACAACACTGTGCCACCTACCACTCTCCCCTGGTGGCTCACTGCCCTGAGGATGGAGGTTGGAGTGACAAGTCCTTCCCCGGCTCTCAAGGCCCTTCGGGTCTGGCCCTGCCAGCCTCCTCACCTCCCCACCCGGTTTTCTGCTCTGGCATCACTGGCCTCCTTCAGCTCCGGGACCAGACCCTGTCCTGACCCTAGGCCTTCCCATGGGCTGGTCCCTTCGCCTGGGACACTCTGACCCCTGCCTTGCTTGGGAGACTGACTCCTATGTCCCTCCAGATCTCAGTTGCAAGGCACTTTCTCAAAGATGTCCTCCCCAACACAGCATAGGAGTAGGTCATCCCCAAGGTCCCCAGGGTCCTTGTACCTCCTTCCAGCAACTGATATTCTGGGGAACATTTGTTAACTGCCTGACTCTCCATAAGAATAGAGACCCATCGAGGGCAGGGGCCTGCCTGTCTTGCTCACTGCTCTACTGTGGAGCACACAGTAGGATCTTACCAGTGACTGGAAGAAAGGCCGTGTCCCACCCCTGTCCTCCGGTCACCTCGCCTGACCTCACCTGAGCAAAGACTGTCACCCTTCCCTGTGCGTAAAACCACTTGGAACCAGTTCCAATACAGCTTCCCGAGGCCCACTCCCATCTTCGAGGACTCACTAAGGCTGGTGTGGACCCTACCTAGCACCTGCCTTACTCGTTAGCCACCTGACGCCTCCCCCCGCACCCATCCATGGTGAAAACCAAGAAATGCTAACGTCCAGCGTGTGTGGAGCATGCTTTGAGAAATGCTCATCTATAATAAGTGGATGGTTACTAAGCATCATGAAGAATGAATGAGAGACCTGGTGTTCTTCATCCAAGGACGGGCATCTAAATGCTTCAGGGGATATGTGGCCCTTTGTTCTCCTGGAAACTCCCCAGGAATGGCTGGGCAACTAGATGCCCTCTTCATTCATTTATTCAACAAATGCTGCGTATATTGAGCTCTGTAAGGACCAGGCATTGTGCTGACTATAAAGATGCCATGGCGCATAAACCAGACATGATCCCTGCCTTCATGTGGTCCCTATTCTACTGAGGAAGACAGAATAATCAGAGTCAAACAAACATTTAATTAGATGTGGTACTAAGTGCCATAAGGACAGGGAACAGTGAAGGTGAGGGAACCAGTCACCTGCTCTCAGACCCATCACCTGCCCTTCTATGCAGTGGTAGCTTGCCTCCAGAGATGGTTGCTGTCAATTCCTTTCTTCCCTGAACACGCATGACACTCCCCCACTGGGAGGTGGGGTATACTCTTCCCTCTGATTCTCCATCTGATTGAGTGTCGTGATTTGCAAATTGAAGAATACAGTGAAAATGATGTTTAAGACTAGACCATAAGCAGTCTTAGGCCTTCCTCCTAGTTTTTAAAAAAGAGCTTGCTCTTTGGACACTTTCTCTTGGAATCCAGTGTGAGAAGCCCAAGGCACATGGGGAGACCATAAGGCTGACCGCCCTGGCTGCCATTCGACTGTAACTATACAAGAGATCCCAAGTGAGCCCAGCCAATCCACAGAATGATGGTCATAAGAAGCCTACTCCTGCTGCTGGGCCTCCTGGAAAGCTTGCTCTTGATATACTCCTTTTGGGAACACAGCCCTTATCCCCAAAGCCAGGGAATGGCCATATGGAGGAGTTCTGGTTGAACTACGAGTGTGCCATCTTGGACACCTAGCCTGATTCGGCCTTTAGGTAACTGCAGCCCAGCTACCATTGGACTGAAACTGCATGAGAGAGCCCAAGTGACTGCGTCTCAGCTGAGCCAAATCAACCCCCTGAACCATGAGCAATAATCATAGTTTTATTTTTTTTTAAGATTTTTATTTATTTATTTGAGAGAGAGAGAGAGAGAAACAGCATGAGAGGGGATAGGGTCAGAGGGAGAAGCAGGCTCCCCGCCGAGCCAGGAGCCCGATGCGGGACTCAATCCCAGGACTCCAGGATCATGACCTGAGCTGAAGGCAGACGCTTAACCAACTGAGCCACCCAGGCGCCCAATAATCATAGTTTTATTTTTTTATTTTTATTTTTTTTCATTTTTTTATTCTTATGTTAATCCCCATACATTACATCATTAGTTTTAGATGAAGTGTTCCATGATTCATTGTTTGTGCACAACACTCAGTGCTCCATGCAGAACGTGCCCTCCTCAATACCCACCACCAGGCTAACCCATCCTCCCACCCCCCTCCCCTCTAGAACCCTGTTTGTTTTTCAGAGTCCATCGTCTCTCATGGTTCGTCTACCCCTCCAATTTCCCCCGCTTCATTCTTCCCCTCCCGCTACCTTCTTCTTCTTTTTTTTTTTTCTTAACATATATTGCATTATTTGTTTCAGAGGTACAGATCTGAGATTCAACAGTCTTGCACAATTCACAGCGCTTACCAGAGCACATACCCTCCCCAGTGTCTATCACCCAGTCACCCCATTCCTCCCACCCCACCCCCCACTCCAACAACACTCAGTTTGATTCCTGTGAATAATCATAGTTTTAAATCACTAAGTTTTGTGGTGGTTTGATACAGCAAGAGATGACTAGAACATCTGCTTTGTTTGGTATATGTAGAATTACATTTCCTGAGCTCTCTGGCTATTTGGGTTCTTGGCAGTTTGGGCCAATGGGAGGCACTGGGGGGAGACTGGAAGATGGGAGGAGGGGAGGAGCCAGGGTATTTTCTTTCCCTTTCCCTGGGCTTTGGGTGGCATCTCCAGCAACGGCAGCATCTCCTCCTTCCCTCTGTGGTTCTGGATGCCAGTAGGCAGCTTTCACTGCATTCTAGCTCCTGCCAGCCTGCCCTGGCTTCTGGCATCTGGGGCACATCAGTCAGCCCTCTGGCCCCAAGTGCAGTAGCGCCCCCTGCTGTTGCAGTACCATCCCCTGTTCAGGCTCCTCAGCATTTCTGTCACCTGTGTGACAGAATTCCCATGTTTGAATTCTTCTATCTGAAACACCTAGAGTGGTCTCTGTTTCCCTAAGTGGACCTTGAGGGATACAGCATGAAGGAGGGTGATATGATCCAGCCTCGCAGGTTGGGAAGGTTTCCCTGGGGAAGGACGGGTCGGGCTGAGGTCTGATGAGTGAGGAGGACTTCTGGGCACCAGGGACAAGTGGTCCGAGGGGAAGGCGAGGACTGATGAGAGGTGCTAGGGACCCGGACGGTGTGCCACACCACAAAGACAATGAGAGGGAGTGGCATGAGATGAGGTTGGAGACATCGGCGGGGCCACACGAGGGGTTCTCCATCCTCACTGCATGTTCAAACCACCCCACCCATGCTTAACTGAGTCAGAATCTCTTGGGATAGGGCCAGCGGGAGTCTTACCTGCAGTGTGGACCTGAAAATAGAGAGCCACGGTGAGAGGCAAACCAGAGTTTACTTAGGATCAAAGAATTGCAATCGAGAGAGCACAGTTTCAGGTAGAAACTCAATTAGTGTCTGCCTGCAGGGTGGAAGCTCAGGGTGTTGATGAGGAAGAGGAAGGGGGTACAGTTACATGACTGGGATAAGAGGGAAAAAGAGGTCAATTAGTACTAAGAAGCTGAGCTGCTTTGGTTTCACGTTGACCGTCTGTTCTATTGGTGTGTCACACAAACCGTTCCTGGTACGCATGAGTTCACTATTCTGTCCTCAGAAAGTTCCCAGCAACAGTCTTACGGTCGGGGTGCCAGTTGTCCTGATGGCTTATGAACAGCTGCTTGTAAAACAGTTGCCACTTTTGGCCCCGTCCAAAGGTCTTTTTGGCCAGTTCAAGCGTTCCTGAGCCATTGGTTTCAGAAAGGGAGATGCAGCTTTTCTCTGGAGTCCCTCGTGCCCAGAAGTTTTATGTGGTTCCACTGCAGTCAGAGCTGAGAACCAGTGGGCCAGACCACGCAGGCCTGGTCTCTATCCTGGTCAGTGGGGAGACAGAGGGCGGCGGGCTCCCTGCTGCTGAGTGAGGGCATAGAGGGAGCCAGAGTGGGGCAGGAAGACCTGTAGGAGGCCATCTTGGCAGATGGGGGAGAACCGCCATGCTCCTGGCCTGCCGAGGGTGGGAACAGACCAGAGTGGGTGGTTCAGTACTTGCTGGGCTAGGTTTTCTGGAACACCCTCACTGGGTTTTTCAAGTCCCCGCACCTTGCTGTGTATTCCCTTGCTCCCCATTTGTTCTGTACACCTGCCCGATAGCTTTCTGCCTCTGAGTCCACCCCTCTTCCTCAGGGTCAGAGGGATCAGCCATCCCAAACCCTGCAGGGAGCCAACTTTGGCAGAACCTGGGAGCCCACCTCCTTAAGTACCCTGAAATTTGAAAATTGCTTGAATTTTGATTGTATTTTGGCAGCTTCAGTCAGAATGTGAAGTACATGGAGTTCGAATCTCTGGTCAGAGAACCTCTGAGTTTAAAGCCCCTGCAGGTGATCTCTTCCAAACCTTGAATTTCATAATCAAAGGAGATGCTGAGCTCCTGAGAGTTCAGGGTAGGCCCCAGCTCTGGACTTTCCTTCACATCCTGCTGTCCTAGGGATTTTACCATGAATAGGCAAATGCAATGCTCTGCCTGATAGTCATTCTGGAGCTCTAGAGAGCTCACCTCCACTCCCAGGGCCAGAATTATCATAAGAGTGTCCCAAGGATAATCTTTTGGTAAATTTAAACCAATGCATTTTCACTTCCCTCTTTCAGACAGGTTTCCTGGTAGCTGCTCGCTCCAGGGGAGCCAGAAGGCTTATTGCTCCCAGGCAGGAGAGGCTTTGCAAAGGGGTTTTGAAAGCTCTGAGGAGAGAGAATGTGCTAGGATTCCTTTATCTCCCTCATTAGCATATCAAGGGCAAAGCGGGAGAGCGTCCAGGTACCCAGTGGCCTGTGTGGGAGGGGCCAGGGCCACAGGCAGAATGCTTTCAGGGAGCAAGGATGGGCGGGGAAGTAGGACAAAGAAGGCACAGGGCCCTGGAGGACTGTGGGAGAAAAGGAAGGAGGTGGGAGCAGGTGGAGGGCGAAGGGGTCAGAAGCCGCTTTTCTGATTGTAATTCCTGGGCCCAAGGCCCGCAGAGGGGGTAGGGTGTTGGATCAGCAAGGTCGGAAAGAGGAGGCTGATCACTATTCCCCGGGTGCCCACCTTCAGAAAGGGGCCAAGAGGGTCAGTTGAGGGGCACCCTGAGTTTTAGCTTTCTCCTCAGTGCACCACCAGGGGGCCTGTCTTGGGCAAGGCAAGGTGACACTCAGGGGGGACACAAGTCAGTAGGCTGGCTGGTGGAGGGCAACCATAGGTAATGCAGGAGCAACCCTGACCTTGAACAAGCCCTGGCCTCCAGAAGCTTTGATGTTAGAGACCCTTGGCGGTCCATGAATGCCAGGGGCACCTCCATGGGCTCAGGACGCGTCAGGGCCTCTACCACCCATCTCAGTCCACTCGGGCTGCTCGAACTGAATACTGGGGGGCTTATCAACCACACAATTTGTTTCTCACGGATCAAGGTACCAGCAGGTTGGGTGTTCAGAGAGAGCCCACTTCTGGTTCAAGGTCTTCTGTCCTCCTGCTGTGTCCTCACAGGGTAGAAGGGGCCAGGGATCTCTCTGGGGTCCCTTCTATAAGGGCACTAATCCCATTCTTGAGAGCTCCACCCTCATGATCTAATCACCTCCCCCAAGACCCCCACCTCCAAAGCCCATCACACTGGGGATTAAGTTTCAGCATATGAATTTGAGGGGACTTGAGCATTCAGTCTATAGCACTCCCAACACCTCCGGGATGGTATGCTCCTCTCCCTCACTCACCAGACATCACCTTAGGGAGCCCGCAGGGACAAAAAGGGGCCAGCTGAGTGAACAGGTACCTAGGAAAGACTGGGACACTGGTTGAAGGCTCAGATCTGTGAGAACTCTAAATAGGATCTGAATAATATTTTGGCCTGCTAACCAGGGGGTGGGGAGAGCTCAGGAGAAAAATTCAATTCATTCCACATTAAATAAGCAAAATCACTTTTTTTTTCCCCCTGCACAGTCTGATCATAATACAAATTACATTTGTGACCCTCATTTAACAGCTACTGAAGGGGAGCAGAATTCACCCCCAAAATATGCTTCCTTGGCTTAAGGATTTTTTTTTTTTTGAGCTGATTATTTTTGAGAACAGCAGATATAGAAGAAGTTCTGAAAATAGAATAGAAATTACCCTTTTGTAAGGGGCATTTGCATCTCTAAAGGAAATCTGAAAGCTCCCTTTGTCAGTATCTCCCTCGCCTTACCAGGAAGAGAAGGATGACTCTAAATTATGAGAAACTTATCAGTGGAAAAGGGACCAACCTGAATTACCAGGCTTTTTCTTTCCCTCCCATACCTGTCCCCCACCCCATCTAGCCCCCTCATATCTAACTTTCGTCTTTAGCTGAAGATGGTATTTAAGGTGGTGGCTTGGGCCATGTCAGGGAATTAGTGTCCCTGGGTATCTCCCACAGAAACGTGAGGCATACATGTGTATTAACTTCTCTTTGTTCTTCTCTTGTAAATCTGTCTTTATATTCCAAGGCGTTTGAGCCAAGAACTCAGAAAGGTAGAGGGGAAATTGTTTTTCTTCCCCTACACTACCATGTATTGAGCATCTATTTTTGGCTGGACTCTGTGCTAGTATTTGGAAGTTAATGCAACACCTGACACTGGCTTAAAAGTCACTGTTAGACATTATCATTATCATTACGCTGATGCTTTAATCCTCCTGACAGCTTTGCACAGTGGATATTGACCAGGAAAATATGCTCCAAGTGACTTACCCGAGGTCATAGTGACTTACCCAAGGTCATACATTTTAACGAAAGTCAGGGTTAAAAACATTTATTTACCTTATTTTTCTTCACTTCAAAGATTTATCATTTAGCATTATTTTATGTACCACTAAGAAAGCAAAACAGCTAGCAATGGAACTGTGACACAGGATTTCTGTAGCATTTAGAATTTTTTGGTAAACTTACCATAAAAGCTCTTTTAAACTCGTTTAGGCATAGATTTTGACCATTTGTTACTCTTTTGCATACATAGAAAAGAAAATATACGTGAAATAAATTGGTTAGGTATTTCTAAAATGTCTTCAGTGTTCAGGCTTTAATTCCTTTAAATCACTTTTCAACTCAGAGTTATGGATCTCTTCTGTGCAAAGTGTGTTAGTGATGCAACATTTCCTTTTTTATGAAACTTTATATTTTGGAATAATTTCAAACTTAGAGAAAAGTTGTCAGAATAATACAAGGCATTCCTTTATGTGCTTCACCAGATCCCGAGATCTTTACATTTTATTACATTCTATTTACCATTACCTACATGTGTGCACGTGTGTGTGTATGTCTTTCTATGTACAGATATTCCCCAAATTACAATGGATCATCTTACCGATTTTTCAACTTTACGATGGTGCTCATTCAGTAGGAACCATACCTCAAATTTTGAATTTTGATCTTTTGCAGGTTAGGGATATGCGGTATAATCCTCTCTCATGATGCTGGGCAGGGGCAGTGAGCCACACCCCCCGTCGCAGGGTCCTGCAATCATAGGGTCAACCACTCCACCAACAACCATTCCACACCCATACAACCATTCTGTTGTTCACTTTGAGTATAGTGTTCAATCAATTACATAGGCTATTCAATACTTCATTACAAAATAGGCTTTGTGTTAGATGATTTTGCCCAACTGCAGGCTAATGTAAGTGTTCTGAGCTTGTGTAAGGTAGCCTAGGCTAGGCTGTGATGTTCGGTAGGTTTAGGTGTATTAAGTGCGTTTTCGACTTAATGGTATTTTCTTTTTTTTTTTTTAAAGATTTTATTTATTTATTTGACAGAGAGAGACACAGCGAGAGCAGGAACACAAGCAGAGGGAGTGGGAGAGGGAGAAGCAGGCTTCCCGCCGAGCAGGGAGCCTGATGTGGGACTCGATCCCAGGACCCTGGGATCATGACCTGAGCCGAAGGCAGACGCTTAACGACTGAGCCACCCAGGCGCCCCAAGAGAGGATATCTTTTAATTTAACCACAGAACAATGATTAAAGCAATGAATAAAGAAAATTAACATTGATATAATTCTGTTACCTAACTTACAGACCTTACTCACATTTCCCCATTTTATCAATAAAGTCTTTCATAACAAAAGAAAACATATATATATATATAAAGTAAAATATTTATTTAAAAAATATGTATTTTTTTGGTCCAGAATCCAATCCAGAATCATGCACTACACTGAGCTGCTGTGCCTCTTTGGACTTGTAATCTGGAACATTCCTCAGACTTCCTGTGCCTTCCACATCTTGATATTTTTGAAGAGTACAGACTAGTCATTTTGTATAATATCCCTAAATTCACATTTGTCTGGTATTTCTTCATGATTAGATTCAAATTACACATTTTTGGTGTGGATACCACGGAAGTGATGGTATGTTCTTCTCAGCACATTGTTATCAGGAGACACATGATGTCCATTTGTCCCACTTGGGGTAATGCTAACTTTGATCACATGCCAAGGTGATGTCTGCTGTCAAGTAATTATTTTCCCCTCCGTAATTAATAAACATATCCTGCTTTTCCTCAAATGTTCACCCCTTCGTTTTATCTTCCATTGATGAGCCTTCCCTGAGTCCATTGTGACTGTGATGGATGATAAATGGTGAGATGAGCCACATTGGTTTCTTAAGATGCTATAACAAACTACCATAAACTTAGTGGCTTAAACAAAATGAATTTATTATCTTACAGCTCTGGAGGTCAGAAGTCTGAAAACAGTCTCACTGGGCTAGCAACAAGGTGTCAGCTGGGCTGTGTTCCTTGGGGCAGCTCTAGGGAGGACTCTGTTACCTTGCTTTTTCCCGTTCTAGAGACTGGCCATATTCCTTGACTCATGACCACAACACCCTGACCTCCGCTTCTGTCGTTGTAGCTGCTTCTCTCATTCTGACCTTCCTGCCTCCCTTTCATACTTATGGACCCTTGTGATTACATTAGGCTCACCCAGACCATCCAGATAATCTTCCCATCTCAAGATCCTTAGCTTAATCATAACTGCAAAGTTCCTTTTGCCATGGAAGGTAACATATTCTCAGGTTCCAGAATTTCTTAAGAGTGTTCCACTGTTGTCTAAGGGATTTGCTTCTGAGCCGCTCGTCCACATTCCATAAGCTTTGACCTGCACAAGCAGGAGTGGCAAATGCCACTGGCCACAGGGATTGCAAGATGCATGTTGATCTCAGAGGTACTGAAATGTAAAGATAGTGCTGGTCCATGTACTGAGGATGCTGCGAGTCAGTCTCCCATTGATATCTTGAATGCCATGGTTTGTTAAACCTTCAGCAATGTGTCTGAGCACCTTCTAGGTGTCAGCAATTGTCCTGTCTGTTGGGTGTGCAGAGATGAGACGCACAAGACTCCTGCCTTGGGCTGGGGTTGGGGGAATCCATCTGCCCTGCACTGGGAGATACAAAGATAAAAGTCAAATTAGAAGTGATTTGGCAAAGAGGATTGGCCTGGGAAGAATGAACTGAATATCAGATTTCCTTACTGGGCTGGGGTAGGGGGTTCCTCAACTGGGAGTGGCTCTGCAAATCTCTGGACAGGTGGGCAGAGTCAGGGGAGCCCCGGACAGGCCAGTGTTCAAACTCCAGTTTAAACAGCAGAGCCCCAAGCTTAGCTACTGAACAGCCATCCTGCTTGGTAGAGGAGATTCTTGCAAATATAGTGATCTCTATGGTTCCTTCCAATCCCCAGAATCGTCTGTGATTCTCTCTCCTCTTGCTAAAAACACTTCAAATTAATTACTAATAAATAACAGTAATACTCCTAGTATACTAACCCCCCATTAACCAGTCTGCTGACCGTAACCATCTCTGCCATGGTCTGTGGTGGTTCTGCATAAGTGCCTGGGATGTAGTAACAACTGCAAGAATTCTACCTCTTACTATCACCCAAACTTGGATTTCTAGCAACAAGGATTTATTCTATTTTTTAAATTAAATTTTTAATTTTAATTCCAGTATAGTTAACGTGCAGCATTAGATTAGTTTCAAGATATCACAGTTCAACGATTCTGTACATGACTCAGTGCTCAGTAAGTGTGCTTTTCATCCCCATCCCTATTTCATCTGTCCCCCCACCCAGCTCCCTTCTGGGAACCACCAGTTTGTTCTCTAGAGTTAAGAGCCTGTTTCTTGGTTTGCCTCTGTCTCTCTCTCTTTTTTTCCCTTTGCTCATTTGTTTTGTTCCTTAAATTCCACATGTGAATATAAGAAAGTGGTCCAGTTGCATTTTTTTTTTTTTTTTGCATATGGCTGTCCAGTTTTCCCAACACCACTTGTTGAAGAGACTTTTTTCCCCATTGAATATTCTTTCCTGCTTTGTTGAAGATTGGTTGATCATACAATTGTGGGTTTATTTCTGGGTTTTCTATTCTGTTCTATCAATCTATGTGTCTATTTCTGTGCTGTTTTGATGACTACAGCTTTGTAATATAACTTGAAGTCCGGAATTGTGATATGTCCAGCTTTGGTTTTCTTTTTCCAAATTGCTTTAGCAATTCAGAGTCTTTTGTGGTTCCATACTAATTTTAGGATTGCTCGTTCCAGTTCTGTGAAAACTGCTGTGAGTGAAGGTGGGTGGGTGAGGGCAGGGAGTCCGTGGGCTGGCGCTGGAGGCATGAGAAGCAGGAGGGAAGGGTGGAGGGACACAGATGGAGGGGAGCAGTGAGGCTGGATGAGGTAAGAGGGTGCCCTCAGGGTCCAGACCAGAGCTATGGTGATGGCACCTGGGGACTGGTGGGCAGATTTGAGAGGTCTGTGAGGGAGAAGTGTCACCCTTGGTCAGGGAGAGGAAGGAGGGGACACCGTGGGCAGGGAAGGGGCAGGACGGGGGTGGCAGGATGAATGGGGGTTTCTGGCTCAGCTTTCAGTCACCTGGTCTCCTGTCATGCACTGAAGTTGGGAGCTCTGGGGGCTGAGCCGGAGGGCTGGGAGGAGGATGTAGAGAAAGACGGTGAGCTTGATTTGGGACATGCTTGAGGTGCTTGTGGGGCACTCAGGTGGCACTGTCCGGCAGGCAGGTGGGCATCTAGGGGTCCAGGTGGGTTTGCCTGACATCAGCACATAGAGGGTACCAGGCCACTGGGTGAGTCACCAGGGAGAGTGTGTGAGAGGCAAAGGGGAGAAGCATCCCAGGACAGAGCCTAGAGGGCCCCAGACATTCGAGGGCATGGACCAAGGGGATACAGTGGACCCTCCTTCCTGGGCATTGGAAGTTTAACAGAGGGCAAAGTTTTGAGCAAAAGGAGTAAATCCTGCATGGGGGACCGATGACCAGGTAAACAGGTGAGGGGTGAACTTGGTGGGGAGACAGGAGCAAGGGAGCCGGCCCTTTAAGCTCCCTTCGTGTCCCACCCAAGCGGCTATCAGTTCAGAAGCCCCATCCCCAGGGCAACCGATGTCAACAGGAATTTGATTTAGGTGAAGCCCAGCCCGAGTGGCCTCAATGGACCCTGGAAGGGTTCCAGCAACAGGAACCCCAGAAGACAGCTGAGGCATCGGCTTCCTGCTCGTCACTTACCCCAGCTTCCCTCCGATCAGTGGCACGTGTCAGTTCAGCTCTGTCTCGGCTGAAGTCCACCTTCTGAGTCTTTCGGGGAGGTCGCTGCCTGCGTGGCGCTGCAGAAGATTCGGGAACAGCCAGAGCTGTGCGGAGCCCACCTGACCAGCCTGCGGGAGCTCGTGGTAGAAGTTTTAGGGATTTGGCAAGCTGGTTATTCAAATAGCCATTATTAAAAATTAAATTACGTAAACGTACAATTAAGTACGTTCTTTTAAAAGCAAACTCATATACATTCAAAACTCATTGCTTCCTATTCACTTCATGTTACTATTTCCTGTGCTCTTGAGGGGATGCACATCGATTGTATCTAGACGTAGAAATATTGTACAAGAGGTGTAACCACGCATCTCTTCCCAACTCGGTTCAGGGTGTCACGTTGCTTGCTTGAACTCAGTTGTGCTGGGCGTATGGATGCATAAATGTTGGCGAGCAAACAAATGACGGCTCTACCCTCCCCCCTGCCCCCCGCCCAGCACCACTGTTTATAAAGGTTTGTCCAGAGGAGGAAATGTAGCGTATATTCCTAGGCATTCATGTGCTTTCTATTAAAATGTTAACAAAGAAACATTTATTTAAGATGACTTCTAATCATTGCTTATAAATAAAATAATGAAAAACTTAGGGATGCCTGGGTGGCTCAGTTGGTTAAGCATCTGCCTTCGGCTCAGGTGATGGTCCCAGGGTCCTAGGATTGAGCCCCGCATTGGGCTCCCTGCTCTGTGGGAAGCCTGCTTCTCCCTCTCCCACTCCCCCTGTTTGTGTTCCCTCTCTCGCTGTCTGTCAAATAAATAAATAAAATCTTTTAAAAAATAAATAAGATAATGAAAGATTTAAAGAAATATTATCATCCTGGCAGCATCCAATACCCTTTCGTGTCTTTGAACATTACTGATCTTTTAAAGCCTTTCTGTGTCTCTCTCTCTCTTTCAGAGGAAGTCAACCAACATACATCTGAAGCTGGAGTTCTAGCCTGATCTGTGCCATGGACTCCAGGGCTGAGACTTCAGTCTCTTCTCAGAATCAACGTCTTACATGCATAATATAAACAGCATGGAATTCTAAAAGAAAGCAATTATACTGAGATAAAATTATCAAATCATAAAAATATATGACACAGTCATTAATATGTGCTTCTTTCTTAGCATGTTAAATCACCAGCTCTAGCAATGGAACCAAATAACAATTGTAATTTCAAACTGGAGCTTAGTGGGCATGATATTGAGAGATATTTAGCAGCAACTGTAATGTGACATGCAATCTGTGATTTCTACTGATGACAAATTCAGTCAGTGATTGTACTACCCCAGGTGGCTGCCTTTTATACTTAATCGAAAAAAAAATTGCTAAATTTTGATGAGGGATTAGAGAAAATAAATCTGATTTTTTTTTCCCATCCAAGTTCACAGGCAATGCTGAATTCTGTCCATGGAGCCCCCAGGGTCTAAGGACTCCAGGTTCAAACCCTTGCATCTGAACCTTGTAGAACCTCAGATGTTTTCTGCAGAGCAGCAGGGCCCTGCTCGGATCTCTACCGTGTGCCTGGGCATCGGGGCCCCAAGTCCTCTGGAGGAGGAGGCCTGCAGATTGCGGGCAGGAGCTCAGTTGGGCCAGAGCCAACATCTGCCTTGGAGTAGGTTCTCTCTCTGCCCTTTGGTCTCGACTCTGCCTTCTGGAAGCACATGGAACAGATCTAAGCCGTGTCCCCATGAGTGTCCCTCAAATCAGCTGCATCAGCTGGTGATTCCTAACCAAGCTGTTTCCTGTCTTGTACTTTGGGACAGAATTGAGCTCATGTCAGACCGTTAAAATGGCCTTTTAAAGTGTATCTTCCAGAAACTATCAGTTAGTTAAAGTCCAAGCAATACAGTGGTAGAAAGACAGGGGGCCTTCCAGGCTCTGAAATTCAACTTCTCTGCAGTACGTGGAGGACCCACCCCAGGCCTGGCTCTGTGCCAGGCGCTGGGGATGCAAGGACAGCAGGCTTCCGGCTGGCCCTGTCTCCAAGCACCTTGAGGCTGGCTGAGAAAGAACACCTGCCTTTGCTGGCTGGGTTTATAGCAGGGCCCAGGGTAGCTTCACCTCCCCATTAGATATGCACTGAAAATGGAGAAACCCTTCCCCTTGCTGTTTGCACAGAGCTGATAATTAAGTCGCCTTCCCCGTCTGCAGAGCAAGGGTGTAATTTCAAGCTCCGTGGAAGGAGGAAGGAGGAAGGAGGAAGTCTCAGTGCTGAATCTGAGACATCCAGCTCGATTCCGTGAATTCGGGTGGAGGCTTGCTAAGCGCCAGGCTGCAACTCCATGCCCAGGGAGCCCACCGTTCATTCATTTCCAAACATTAGGTTAGGACGCAGTCAAGTGAGAACCACGGTAAGTATAATTCCAGGTCAGATGGGAGAATCGCCAGAGGAGACAAGGGGACACCCGCTGGTGCAGGTTGGAGGAAGGGAGCCGACTCCTGAAGCTGGAAGAAGCAAAGGGCCTCCTAGAGGAGGTGGCGTTAGCTGTGGGCCCAGAGGGACTTTGAAGGCAGAGATGGGGACGGGGGTGAAGAAGCCCTGCAGGAAACAGAGTCACCTGTGTATCCAGTGCTGTTGGTTTTCCTGGTACAGCAGAGCTCCCCCGCCTTTGAACATCGACTTTGGGAATTGATGTGAGAATCACTCACTCCTCAAACACCCTTTGGACAGGTGCTGCGTCCCCCACGCTGGGATGGCCGCTGGGAGCCCTACCGTGTGGTTGTAAATCCACAGTCTAGTGGGAGGGGCGCACGAGACAGAATGATCAGGTGCGCTCATAAAGGCAATAGGATCCACGAATGTGCGCCTAGTCTTCCCCATCTCCCCCATCCCCACTCCCATGGACGATGGTTCCCCGCCCTACCCAAGACCAAACCCTCTGCTCCCGCTCTGGATCCTGCCCCTTGGGCCTTTTTAGAGACCTGCTTCATACAGGTATCCTGCATCTCCCCGAATACTTAACTTCACCATCTCAACTGATTGATCCCATGAGGTTAGAAACCTGCTCTGACGTCATAAAAAAACACAAAGAAACCCTCCCTCGACACAACCTTGTCCATTGGCAACTCTCTCCATTCTCTGCTCCTGCTCATTATAGAGCTTCTCGAACCAGTGGCCTGAGTTTACTGTGTCCACTTGCCCTTTCCACCCCTCCAGCCGACATCCACGTGTCTCCAATCACCAGCATTCCCCTGCACCTGCTCCTGACGAGGGCAGCCATGACTCCTGTGTTGCCAAATCCCATAAGAATTTCTGTGTTTAGAATTTTCCATGTCTCAGCAGCATCTGACACAATGAAGCATGCCTTCTCCCTCCTTGAATGTCTTCTTTCTTTCGGCTTCCATGCTTTCTTTTTTTTTTTTTTAAAGATTTTATTTATTTATTTGAGAGAGAGAGAATGAGAGAGAGCATGAGAGGGAGGAGGGTCAGAGGGAGAAGCAGACTCCCTGCCGAGCAAGGAGCCTAATGCGGGACTCGATCCTGGGACTCCAGGATCATGACCTGAGCCGAAGGCAGTCGCTTAACCAACTGAGCCACCCAGGCACCCTTGGCTTCCATGCTTTCTTGCTTCCTGTCCTCACTGTGGGCTCCTTCAGTAGTCCCCCCCCAACCCCCAATCCCCGCTTGACTTCCGGTGGCTGAGGCCCTGGGACTCAGTCTTCGGTCCCTTCTGTCCTCTGCATGCTCCCCGGCCTGCCCAGCCACCCTCGTGCTGTGCCATCCCCTTTGTAGGCCAACAGCTCCCCATCTCTGCCTCCTGCCCTTGACCTCTCTTTTGAACTTCATATGTGTGCCCCCAGTCATGCACATGACAGTTGCACACGGAAGTCCAACGACACCTCAAAGTCCACTAGCCCCAAGCAGAACTTTGGGTTCCCACTGCTGGACCAGCTCCTCCAGTGTCTTTCCTTAGGCAGCCTCCATCAAGCTGAAGGTGACGCTGGGAGTTACTCTTGATTCCTCTTTTTCCCTCACCCACCCCTCACGCCCAAGCCTCAGCAAGTCCTAGAGACTCTACCTTCAAAATGCATCCCTATGCAACCGATTTCTCTCCATTTCCTCCTCAGGCTGCACACGCCGAGCTGAGCCGATCTCTCGCTGGTTTACCAGCAGCACCTGTCACCTGTTCTACTCCCACTCTTGGCCCCAGTATGACCTCATCCCCACCCAGCAGCCAGAGAGGCTTCCCTAAAAATGTAAATCAGACCATGTCACAACACCGTCCCCTTCCCCCCGCCCACTTAAAACCTTCTAGTAATTTCTAACCACATGTAGAACACATTTTAGCCCCCAGTCCTGGGGGTATGAAACGCTTTGCATTCCGAGACTGGCTTACCTCTGTGCCCTGGTCACACGCACGCTCCTCCTCCCCACCTCCCTGAAGCGCCCTGCTTTCCTCTCTCGGCCTCTGTCCTGTAGAGCTCTTTCCCACCTCTGGGCCTTTGCCTTGTCTGTTCCTTTTGCCTGTTATGCTCGCGTGGCCTGCTCCTTCCCCTTGGCTCACTATCACAGGACCACATTTGGGTTCTTTGTGTCCTCTGTATGGTGATGGTTACTCTGATCTTTTCTTTGGCTTGTTTATTTGTATAGTTGCCTTTTTCCATTAGAATACAGTTTCCGTGAGAACACAGAGCTTGCCAGTTTGGGTACAACCAAATTCCCAGCAGCTTGCACCATGCCTGGCCTAGGGTGGACATTTAGTAGGTGTATGTGGAATGAGTAAATGAATAACATAATGAGTGCCCTTGCAAATGCATCTCTGAAAGCTTCCGTGGTCAGCAGTCAGATGAGACACTGAAAAAGATGATGTGTAAAGTTTTAGCCATGGGGATTACGGAGCCCACCGTGAGAACGGGCCCAGCCAGAGCGGGCTGTCACAGCAGCCTGATGGTTCCCAGGGACGGTGGCCTGCCTTCGTGTCCACTCCATGGGGACTCACTGAAGAGTGTAGTGCACGGGCAAGGTGGCCTCTGTGCAACTGTGGGGTGATGGATTTCGGGGCCCAGCTGCCGGGACCCTCCCTGGTGAGTTGAGCTTCCCGTAGCTGGAGATCTGTGAGGCCCTTTCTCCTGTGCCATCCATTATCCCACCCTGTAGCTGACACAGCTATATGAGAAAGACCAGCTAAGCCACCAAGACTGGAAGAGCTGCCAAGGCAACTCACAGACTCATGAGCTAAATATAATTCTTTTTTTTTTTTTAAGATTTTTATTTATTTATTTATTTGAGACAGAGAGAATGAGAGAGAGAGAGCACATGAGAGGGGGGAGGGTCAGAGGGAGAAGCAGACTCCCCGCCGAGCAGGGAGCCCGACGCGGGACTCGATCCCGGGACTCCAGGATCATGACCTGAGCCAAAGGCAGTCGCTTAACCGACTGAGCCACCCAGGCGCCCCCGCTAAATATAATTCTTAAGCTGTCAAGTTTTGGGACAGTGTCTTTCACAGCACAAGGTAACCGATAATATCTCTTTGATGATTCCTTAATCCCTGGGAAGCTTACAAGCACTTACTACATCCTGCCAAATCACTTGTCAGGAAGGCTGTATCCCTTTACACATCCCCCGGCGATACACGAGACTGCCCATTTCACTCCATCTTCCCCAGCACTGGGTATTATTCTAAAAGGCATTTGCAAACGTGACGTGGAAAAGGGGCAGGTGGGTGGTTCCAAAGGGCATTTCTTTGACTATTCCAGAGATTGACTCTTCTTCTATATTTCCTGGCCGTTAGTGAGGTGTCTCTTCTTGAGCTTTTTAAAATCCAAGTTATAGGTGTAATTCCTGAATCCCGTGTCCCCCCACTGGCTGCTGCAGTGCCCTCATTTCTCTGGCAATTATCAGCTGGTTATCTCCCTAATGCACTCTCTCCGCACTTCCGTGGTTAACCCCGTGGCTGGAGGGCTGCCTAATGACATTTTTATAGCCTGGTGTGCTCTCCTTCATGAAGTCGCAGCCATGACCTCAGCGGGGACTCCCCGCCAGTCAGTCAGGAGCTGCCGTGTGGCGAGGTGGCTGTGGCCGGGGGTCAGCTGGGCAGGGCAGGAAGAGGGCACGTGGCTCCCCGGCGTGTGACCCGTGTGGAGGGTGGCAGCCGGGGGCCCAAGCCGCTGGGGAGCACTGCAAATGCGGGGAGTCCGGACTGAGGCCCGCAGTGGTTAAATTCCATGATTTAGCAATAGCAATAGCAATCCTGCCTTCGAATCTTTTTGCTATATACCCAGAAGTGGGATTGCTGGATCCTACCAAAATTCTAGTTTTAACTTTTTGAGGAACCCCCATATTGTTTCCCAGAGTGGCTGCACCAGTTTGCATTCCCACCAACAGTGCGCGAAGGGTCCAATTTCTGCACATCCCCATCAACATGTGTTACTGTCCGCCTTTTCTTTTTTCCTTGGATAGTAGCTATTCTAATGCATGTGAGGTGACATCTCACTGTTGTTTTTATTTGCATTTCCCTGATGGGTAGAGGTGTTGAGCATCCTTCCCTGTTCCTATTGGCCATTTACGTGTCATCTCTGGAAAAATGTCTTGAGTTCTTTGCCCATTTTTAAACTGGATTTTTTTGTTGTTGTGAATTTTACTTTTTTTTTTTAAAGATTTTATTTATTTATTTGACAGAGAGAGAGACTGCTAGAGAGGGAGCACAAGCAGGGGCAGTGGGAGAGGGAGAAGCAGGCTTCCCGCCAAGCAGGGAGCCCGATGCGGGGCTCGATCCCAGGACCCTGGGATCATGACCTGAGCCGAAGGCAGATGCTTAACAACTGAGCCTCCCAGGCGCCCCAAGAGTTTTACTTCTTTAAATGGTTACGGAAAGCAAAAGAAGAAGACTATTTTGTGACTTGGGAAAATTATATGCAATTCAAATTTTAATGTCCATAAATAAAAGTTTCATCTGAACAGAGCCACGCTCATTTGATTACATTCTGGCTATGGTTGCCTTCGCGCTACCAGAGGTCAGTATTTGCGACAAAGATCGTAAGTTCTGGAAATCTGAAATATTTTGCTATGCCATCTTTTACAGAAAACGTTTGCTACTCCAGTGCCAGGATGTTAGGGATTAAGAGAAAGCCTTTTAAGGCCCAAAGGGAGGGTGTGTTTGCCCCCTGCAGACAGTGGGGGGCAGCAGAGAGCTGATGTGCTGGAGATTCCCTTCTGGTCCTGCCCTCCGGAATCCGAGGATGGATTCTGCACCGCGCACCAGGGCTCATCAGCGTGGAAGGCTTGGTGGAAACCATGAGAACGTATGTGAGGCTGACTTGGGAGAGCAAAGAATTTTCGTGGGTCTCCCTGTCTCCCTCCTGCCTTCCTCTTTCTGCTTGGTGTGGGTACCAGCCTGCTCTTCCTAACACACAAATCTGGCCCTGCCTCTTCCTGCTTAACACCCGTCATTGGCTCTCTCTCTGCTCTCCTTGGAGATTAAGTTTAAGCTCCTTCAGTCCGGTTCCCAAGGTCCTGTCTCTCTCTCTCTGCCGTTCCTTCTTGGTCTTCATTGCTCGGCTCCATCAACTTGGGATGACTCTGAATCTCATGCTCCAATAATCTGAAATCCCATGGCCTTTTCTTCTGATCTTTGATCACGTCCTCCCATGGCATTCTCTCACACTCACCCTTCCCCCTTTCACCTCTTTCACCTGCTCCTGTCTTTAGGCTCGGCTCAGGCTTGCTCCACCTCCTCCAGGAAGCCTTCCATGACCACCTACTTCCACCCCAGACACAGCTAGGTATCCCTCTTCTGACTCCTTTAATTCTCAGTGTTTGCTCTGCTCCGAGTACCTCAAACATGGCCACAGGTACCGTGGGTGAGGGCAGGACCAGCGTCTTATTATCTTTAGGTCCCCAATGCCTATGGGAGGTCCCGGTACATAGCAGGTACTCGACAAATGTTTGGAATGAATGAATGAATGAATGAATGAATGAATGAGCATCAAGTCCCATCAAGAAAGGAGTTCGATCTTTCTAGGTCCTACAGCTGCTTTAGTAGTGTCCTTCATCTTCCTGGTGAGGTTGGACCTGGGGAAGAGATACTGCAATTTCCTCTGCACGGACCTCTGGCCCCTGCAGATTTGTGAGCTGAACTGGTGAAAGAGCTGTTCCTCTGGCTGCTGGAAAATGGTACGCCGTGAGGTTGGCAGCTGGAGGCCCTCCCAGCCCCGCCTTATTAACACTCTCACCTGAGATGAGCTGGTTCCCCTGGGGGCCCCAGTGGCCACCTTTCCCATGGCCCTCTGGAGCTTCGTGAGGTGGTAATGATCTCCAGCGCAGGAGGAAGTGGGGGCTTGGAGGCAGAATGAGCTAGTGGGTCCTTCTCTCATCTCACCCCCTCCTTGCCCCGGGGTCTACCAGCCTGAGGTGGACAGGTCCAAACACAGCACTGGAGTGGGCTTCAGAAGACCGGCAGGCAGTGGCTGTGTGACTTTGGGGAATCCCTTGCCCTCTCTGAGCCCCGGCTGCAACCTCCTGGGCTTGCCGGAAGACACCTGAAGACGGGCCTACGAGGTCTTTCTGCAGTGTCAGTAGCTCTGCAGATCTGCAGATGCCTACTGGGCAGGCCACACGGGACACAGCCATCACATGCTTAAAGCCTCTTTATGGGGCCTCCAGAACCAACTGAAGGAAAAGAACCTTTACAATTCCAGCCGGGTTCTCAGATGTACCTCTAGCTCTGGAGTCTTCCCGAATGCTGCTCGCGCAGCTCAGCCCAGAGGCCTCAAACTCATTTTATAATTAGCTGGAGGAATTACTCACTATACAAACAGACTCCTCTTGTCAGATGCAATTTGTAAATATCATTTACAAAAGGAAGTCAGTTAAAACTCTCCCTGCTGACTCAGGCCCTCCTGTCCCCACCCTTTGCTGGCGCCCAGAAAAACGCCGTTCTTTATAAAGTGGTGTGTGCCTTTTAGGGCTAATACTTGGAGAATTCTCCTTTCCTCTATTAATTAGATATGATCTGCATCCGGTAGAAGTCTTATCATGTTTCAAGCTCTTGCTGATGAGTCATTTTCCCTTAGGAGTAAATGAAATGCGGGTTTTTATTGCTTCATTCACTCATTCAACAAATGGATACAATCTACTCATCCCTTTGGAGTCCGTGCTCAGATTCCACCTTCTCCACGATGCTTTCCCAGACACCTGCTCAATGCTGCAAGCTGGTCTCCCCGCGGCACTCGCGATCCCCGTTTCCCTGCTCCCCTTTCCATCCCCAACAGACCTAATGACCTTCTAACATACAAAATAATGTACTGATTTATTACATGTTTTGTTTAATTTCTGTCTCCCAGACTAGAAGTTAAGCCCCATGATGGCAGAGATCTCTGACTACTTTATTCACGCATATATCCAGATGCTGGCCTGGCAAATAACAGATGATCAATGAGTCCTTTTTAGTGGATGAGCGACAAGCTATGGACTCGTAAGGAGAACACCCAAGATTTCCGTCTAAGGCAGAGAAGACAGTGATACAGGCCAGTGGAAGGAAGAAGAAAGGAATTAATGTTTATTAAGTGCTCTCCATGAACCGAGACTTTTATGTAAAAGAACTTCGTCATTTAATTTTTACAACCACATTACACATTTAAGTGATTGTTCTATTTTCACACAAGGAAGTAGCTGGCTAGACAGGTTAGGCTATTTGCCTTAAGGTCACATAGCTGGAGGTAGGTGGATCCGGGTTGTCTTCCCCTAAAGCTCTGTGCACTGCAGCACACACGAAGAAACAGTAAATGCACCGGGGCTTCAGGGAAGACTTCCTGGAGGAGGTGTCATCCACACCACCCTGACGACAGGATGTGGGATGGACTTGCAGGGATGATGTACAGGAATTGCTATTTGCAATGGAGAAAAGGGTGAGTGGGGAGGGGGCTGGTTCAGGGAAGGAATGGCCGCCAGAAACCAAGTTGCATGAGAAGGACAGCAGTGGTCAAGAAGGTTGGAAAGGCAGAGTGAGGTCAGGCACCAGTTGAGACTCAAGTTCAAAGCTACCCCTTTAATTTCTAATTTGCAAAGCTTTCATCTTTGCTATGGAAAGGTGGGTCATGCTCTCAAAAGTCCTTAAATTAGAAATCAGCATTTCTCTGCTTCACATCCCCTCAAACGAGGCAGATCCAAGATGGACTAAAACAAAATAGAATTACTTTTGAGTCTTGTGGGCCAAACAGGTTATAAAAAGCCCATTCAGCTAAAAGTCCAGCTGTTGCCAAAACAGTAAGAAAAAAAAAATTAAAAGACCGTCCGATCTAATGCGTCTCTCTGACAAGCAAGACATTTTGCTTCTACTATGTATGATTTAAGTACTCTGAGGCAGGCAGCATGATGGTCATTTTAAAGAGGTTCAAAGAGATTCAGTTCCTTTCCCAAAGTCACAGGGCTAGTGAGGAGAGAGGTAAATGGCCACGTCTATGCCACTTTCTCGACGCTTCTTCTGCCCCTGGAAGAGAGCATGCCATGTCCTTGGAAACACTGCTTCAGGGGCTGCCAACACGGTGTCTCCTGTGAAGAATAATTCATTTAAGATCGCTGAGCCTCGTCCTTTTAGGGAATGGTGGAAATGGTCCCCAGGAGCTCAACTGCATCCATTTAGCTGGGAACCTCCTGCCGAGTTGAGCAGATGAGGGGATTCGGGACTCGGTGCTTCTGTCAGCCTTCTCCTTTGACTGTGACAGTCTGGGAAAGCAGTGTCTTTCTTAATTTTTTTAAAAAAATCATGGTAAACCCACACATCACAAAATTCACCATGTAAACCATTTATAAGGGTACAGTTTAGTGGTCTTGAGTATACACACATTGTTTTTCAACCAGCACCACCATCCACCTCCAGAATGTCTTCATCTTCCCCAACTGAAACTGTACCCACTGAACACTCCCCACTCCCCTCTGCTCCTTCCCCACCTCACCATCCTGCCTTCTGTCTTCTGTGACTGGTTTAGTTCACTGAGCGTCGTATCTTCCAGGTTCACCCACGTTGCAGCAGGTGTCAGAATCTCGTTTTATAAAGGCTGAGTAATATATTTCGTTGTATGTATATGCCACATTTTGTTTATCCATTCATTTATTCTTAAATTTTAATTCATTTTTAATTTTTATTTTATTTTATTTAAGGATTTTATTTATTTATTTGAGAGAGAGAGAGCAGAGTGAGAGAGTGCACATGAGTGGGGTGGCGGGGGCAGAGGGAGAGGGAGAAGCAGGCTTCCCGCTGAGCATGGAGCCCGATGCGGGGCTTGATCCCAGGACCCTGGGATCATGGCCTGAGCCAAAGACAGATGCTTAACCAACCGAGCCACCCAGGTGCCTCCATTCTTAAAATTTTTAAATAAACTATTTCTTTTGGAGTAAGTTTTGATTTCTAGGAAAGTTGCAAAGAGAGTACTAAGTCCCTACCCTCCCCCCTTTCCCAGGCTTCCCTAATGCTGACACCTTACACCCACACGGTACATTGATCAGAACTAAGGACCGAGGTCGGTCCATTACCATTAACCAAACCATAGCTAGGCTTCATTTGGATTTCACCAGTTTATACACCAATGTCCTAATTGTGTTCTAGGATCAATTCCAAGATTCATCTTGCATTTAGCTCAATGTCCTTTTAATAAGGCAGGCCAGGTTTCTGTTGCTTGCAGCAAAATGCCCTTCAGGATGGAGATGTTGCTTAGGGTTCAGTTGGCTGGGTGGGAGGGAAGTAGGAGTCTGAGGCGACTCCCAGGCTTTGGGCTTGGGCAGCTGGGTGGACGGGGGGCCATGTGGAGAGAGGGGGAAGGCAGGAGGAAGAGGTTTGAGTGGGGACAGCGTTGGAAAGTCACAAGTATCTTTGCAGGGATACGATTCTTTCCAGATCTCTATGCAGGTCTGAGCCTGGCTGGAGGCAGGTGCAGGGGTAGGTGCTGGGAATTATTCTAGAAACCTAAAGCATCCATTCATCCAAGTCCTCGCTCAGGGACTGGCCAGGATAGAGAGGAAATGCACAGCCCAGAGTCTGGTCTTGCCCATTGGACTACTCTTCCAGGAGCCACCCAGTTGCTCAGAGAGCAGACCTCACCTTCTTCCTTCCCCAACCCGCACTTCCAAGAGTAAGCATCACCTCCCTCTGGTCAGTTCCCATGGAAACGCATTAATGGCCTCTTCTCATCAGCATTCCACCTTAAAAACTGCCAAAGCCCTCCCCAGAGAGACAGAAATTCTTCAGTTATGTCCCTGCTTGTCCTTCTCACTTTAAGGAAAACCTTATCGTTTGGAGGCTGTGAGCACGGACTTGGGAATGAAGATTCCCCGGTCCAGTCCTGGCTTTATCTAACTCTCCTGGTGACCTGGGTGCGGCCTTCCTCTCTCTGGGCCTCAGTTTCCCCATTAGTAAAATGAGAAGGCTTCTACAGAACGCTGACTCCCAACCTTGCCCCCACTGAGATGCTCTTTGTTGGCTGCTCAGAGAGGCCACATTTTTGAAAGATGTTGTCTGTCAGATAGAGCTTCTCTAATAACATTAGGTTTTCCATGTATTGTTAAAGACATCCATAACTTCCAACCAGAGCTTCCGGTCACAGTATCAGCAAATGGAATTGATGTCATTTTATGCAAATCCTGGTGAGGCCTCATCTTGACTGGGAGTGCAACGTTCCCTTGGGAATTTAAAGATACTGAAAAGCACTGTGCCCATCCCTACATCTGGGGACGTGGGTTCAGTCCCTCCGTAATGGGGCAAGACCAAGGTGTCTGCTTCTTAGAACCAGATCTGCAATTCTGTGGAAGGGAGAGACTGTAGACTTTATCACGTCACAGATCTGAGGGTTTGGGGTTTTGTTTCTATTTGTGTTTGTGTTTGAAAATTTCAAGCCTACTGCTTAATCAAGTGTGGTCTTGGACAGTGTGACGAAGTCCACAGATGCCTAGACCCTCCACCTTTCAGAAGGTAGAGCTCTACCCCCCGCCCCTGAGGCGTGAGCTGCACTTAGTGGTAGAAGCAGATGTGGTGGACATGGTGGTGTTGGGCCTGTGACACCAGATCCTACTAGGCATCACCGCCTCTTCCTGGCTCTCTTTCTTGGGTCCCTTGCTCGGGAGGAAGACAGTTGCCACGTTGGAAAAACATTCGAGCAGCCTATACAGGAAGCCGTCTGGTGAAGAACTTCGGTCTCCTGCCAACAGCCGGGTGTGTGGACCATCTCAGAAGCTGTGTTCATTGTCTACAGCTGCTGGAACAGCGGACCACAAACCCAGCAGCCTCAAACATTGCAACTTTACCTGACACTTCTATAGGTTTGAAGTCCAACAGGGGTCTCTTTGGGCTAAAATCAAGGTGTTGGTAGGGCTTTGCTCCTTTCCAGGGTCCCCATGGGAGAATCTATTTCCTCACCTTTTCCAGGTTCTAGAACAGTCCACGTTCCTTGGCGTGTGTCCTCCTCTCCTCTGCCATCCAAACCAACAATGTTGCATCCTTCTGGTGCTGCTTCTGTTGGCACCTCTCTCGCTCTGAACTTCCTCTCCTGTCTCCTTGTGATGACACTGGCTGTCCTGGATAAAATCCAGGACAGTCCCCTAGGCTGGGCAGCAACTTCAGTTACCCTTTGCTGTGTAACCGGGCCCATTCACGGGGTGTGGGGATGAGGGCTGGGACAGCTCTGTGGGGCCGTCGTTCTGCCTCCCTCAGAAGCAAGTCCTCCAACCCCGGTCAAGCCTTCAGATGACTCCTGCCCACAGCCTGACAACCAGCTGGTGAGAAGTCTGAGCCAGAACCGTCCAGCTAGGCATCTCCCTAACCCCTGGTGCACAGAAATGGAGAGAGGACACGTGTTTGTTGTCATTTTTAAAGACATAGCACTGCCGATGGGTGCAGTTTGCTCGTTGAAACTGCAGCACGACGTGCAGCCAGACACGGGGCCATGCGGGGTCCTTGAGGAAGGGCAGACAGACTCAGGAGCACTGGGCTGGGATTGGAGTGGGCAGTTGGGGACTGGGGGCCGGAGAAGGTGGCAGTGTGACCCAGGGTGGCAGTCCTGGGGTGTTGTAGGAATTTGCATTGCAGCTGTGGGGAGCTTCCACAGGCAGTGTACTTGACCTTGCTCAACCTCTCTCATTTCTAAACTGGGGAGAGTTTCTGCCCTGCAGGACTGTTGCCCTGATTGACCAAGTTAACATTCAGAACACATCTGGCACCTAGCAGATGCTCTTAAATGTTAGCTCTTTTTTCCTAGTTTCTCTCTTCCTTTCCGTAAGGCAGCGCCGCCCCTAGAGGTGGCAGAAACGAAGGAGTGGTGTTACGTGCCACCCACGATCCCCAACAGTGCATTTGTCTTGCAGATTCAGTGTCCTGACAAACACCTGGTCAGCATCACCCTTGAGGTACATCTGGGAATCTCGTAAGCTCCGGGGCACAGAGATCGAAACCCACAGATAGACTCTATGTGGAATATTTGCCTTCCAGACAACGAGGCAGGTGTGTCGCGCCCCTGGGTGTCGCACGCAACTTGGGTGTGAACTCTCAGGGGTGTGGCGGGGGCTGAGGGTGTGCGCTCACAGGTGAAGAAGAGATGTCTGCTCTGGAACTTTGTCCTGGAGGCGTTCTCATCAATAACTCACCAGACAGAGCCTCTCCAGGGGATTACAATGATTTTTTGTTTTCCTTTGAGGCTTGACAACGTAAGATATCAATACATTACCAGGAGTGGAAATGTGTAGAATATTGAATGTCATTACAGAAAAAAAATGTTTCCTTCTTCCCAAAAAAGGTGGTTGTCAATTTTGCGGAGCCACAGTGGAAGGGGAGCTGGGACGTGGGTGTAGATATGTCACATGAAAACATAAATACGCTATCTTAAGTCATTTTTTTTTAAAAGATTTTATTTATTTATTTGAGAGAGAGAGAGCACAGGCAGGGGGAAGCGGCAGAGGGAGGGGGAGAAGCAGATTGCCCTCTGAGCAGTGAGCCTGATGTGGGGCTCGATCCCAGGACCCTGGGAACATGACCTGAGCCAAAGGCAACTGAAGGCAGATCCTTAACTGAGCCACCCAGGGGCCCCTTAAGTCATTTTTAAAGACATAGCACTGCCGATGGGTGCAGTTTGCTCATTGAGACTGCAGCACGACGTGCAGCCAGACACGGGGCCATGCAGGGTCCTTGAGGAAGGGCAGACGGACTCAGGAACACTGGGCTGGGATCGGAGTGGGCAGTTGGGGACTGGGGGCTAGAGAAGGTGGCAGTGTGACCCAGGGTGGCAGACTCCCCGCCTTGGGGGAAGTGCTGAAAGAGCAGCTGGTGGGGGGAAGGCACAGGGGACTGGGCAGCCCTCTTGGGTTCCCTGCCAAGAACGAGAAGCACCTCCTGGGGCTCAGGCCGAGGGGGGCAGTTAGAGACCCAGGAGAAAGGCCGAAGTGAGAGGTGGACCACAAGACTGGAGCCGAAGCAGCAGGGCCCTGGGGAGAGGACGGGAGGGAAGGACTGGAGCAGTTCTTGGGAGGACAGCTTGGGGCAGTGCATTCACCCCTCACTGTAGTGTTTACGATGCACCTGCTGTCCCCGGGGCCCCAGGCCTGGTAAGGAGGGCGGGGTCCGCGCCTCCCCAGAGCGGCCCTCCGTCTGCTCCCCAGACCGTGACTGCCTTAGGTTAGTGGCAAAGGGGAATTAAACTTGGGAATCAGTTTACCTTTAAGTAGGGAGCATATCCTGCATTATCCAGCAGCCCTATGTAATCGAAAGGGTCCTTGGGTAAGAGGAAGACAGGGTTAGCCACAGTGGGAGAGGTGTGGGAACTGAGGCAGCGCGAGATGCAAGAAAGGGGCTGTGGCCAAGGAAGGTGGGCAGAGTCCCGAAGCTGGAAGGGCAAGGGGGAGGATTCCCTTGGAGAGCCTCCAGGAGGGATGCAGCCGCCGGTCCCCTGATGTTAGCCCCGGGAGACCCACGCTGGACTCCAAGGGTTGGGTGTTTCAAAGCCACTGAGTTTGTGGTAATTGTCACAATAAACATAAGAAAGGGGCCCAGAGGGAAAAGTATATTCTAGCGGCCACGTCTGTTGGTTCATTCCTGACACTTAGTGCATAGTGTGGGCTCATTCAAGATTTGTGGAATGAATGAATGAGTGACTGAAGGAGATAGGAAGACAGTGGGTCAGGGTTCTTTAATAAGCACTGTGGAATGAATGAGTAAATACTGCAAGAAGATGGGGGTCAGCTGGGGGAGACCAGGTCCCTGGAGAGTCCCCATGGACCGGGATGGGTGCGGGGGTACCCCTCCCTTGGGCAGGGGATGCCGCAGGTCTGTTCCCAATGAGCGGGCTCTGAAGGGGAGGTTGTGTGCAGGAGGTGTGTCGGGGGACGGAGGGAAGCAGGATGGGGCGGAGGGAAGAGCCGCCCTGTGATGTGGTTGCGACGGGGGGGCGGATCCGGATGGTTCCTCAGACCCCCCCCCCTCTGAATCAAGGCAAGAGGCCTTTGCCACTGCTCCCTGACTCTGCCCTCGGCCCCGCTGCGCACACTGGCAGTGATCAGCCTGCCCCCGGGCAGAGGGCGTGACCTTGCGAGAGGCAGGTCCCTATGGCAACTGCCAGCCATGAGCCGTCAGCATCCCACAGCGCTGGCAGCTGGAGTTTGAGGGCCTCGTCCTTGAGGACGATCTGGGCGGCCACCCCAGCACCCGCCACAGGGAGTGAGAGAGGAAGGGGCCCGGGGGGACCTCAGGGATGGCAGCAATGCCGGTGTGAAAGGATTCCCAGGTGAGGAACTGTGTCAAGGCTGGGGGAGCCTGAAAGGGCTCCACAGGGAAGGTCTGGAGCAGAGCGTGCGGGAAGGGGGCGGGCATCTGTGAACAGGGAGGCTGGGGAGGTCAGAGGCGACCAGACGGTGAAGGAGCTTGCGTGCCGAGCAAGGGGGTGGCCTTCATTCCCTGGGGTGGGCACGGTGGTAGAATAGGACTTAGGTTCATAAAGATCCCCTCTGGCAGCCCCGTGGGGCCCACGCTGAGGTGGGAGGCAGGGAAGCTGCTGAGGGTCTGCCATAGAGCCTAGGTGAGGGCGGTGGGTTGCCGTGCCTGACTCAGTGTGGCAGCCTGGAGCCAGGGGACGTTGGCCGAGTCCCCCTGGGCAAAGCTTGTCCGCAGAAATCCCCTCGCGGTGGGGGGTGAGGTGAGGCAGGGACCGGGGCATCTGCATTGTGTGTGTTAGATGGAACCCCTTGAGTTGGGGGGAAAGAGAGAGTGGGGAAGGCCAGGACAAGGGTGGGCCATTGCTGGGACAAGATCCCCCCCATCCTTGGGGGGATGGCAGTGAGGAGGAACCCACTGTGGTGTTGGCAACTATGCCTGGGTGGTCAGGCTGAGGGTGGGAGCCGGGAGAGGTGGGCAGAGGTCCGTGATGGGCGCTAAATGCACCCCGCAAAGCCAGGGTCACTCCCTGCTCTTTCGACCCCAAGGATGTTATGATCCTGCTGCTTCGACCTCATTGTGCGGCAAGATCCCCATTGAGTTTGAATGAAATTACGGCTGCTGAAGAAAACCCGCCTGGCAGAAGCCACGATAGGGTAACCGGGTGGGCGACAAACCCAAGCTCCCTCGCACGCCCGCGCCCTGTTGGGCCCTCGGCTGTGCTGAGCAACAGCTCCGTGCGCAGGTCCTGTGAAATTATTCCGGAATACTACTGATGGAAATAGGAAAAACCATCACGGCCAAAGATAGTGCTTGACCCCGAAAGTCATTATCCCTATAATTTTTATTTCAAAGTTCTCATGTATAAACATGAGCTATGCTGGCCCTGAGGTCACAGCTGGGAGGCCGGCAAGGCCACAGGGTCCCAATGGCAGGGTCAGAGGGTCCCGAGCTCCAAGACAGAAGCTGGGGTTTCCTTTGGAGCAGACAACATTGCTATGAGGGGGGCATTTCGGGGAACACCACTGGAAGCAGCCGCTGCGGTCTCCGACCCCACACATCTTGGTAGCCCAACGAGAAATAGGAAGAGCACCCGTAAGTCTAGCCACTGGTGAGCACTTACTGTGTACCTGAGGCTGTGCTCAGGGGTTCACAGCACCTTGTTTCTCCAATAAGGAAACAAGGGCGCTTTGGCAGGATTAAGTCAGTTCCTCCAGAGAGGAGCAGTGAGAAAGGGAGACCTGGACTCACACTCAGGGCTGCTGGGCTCCAGAGTCCCCCCCTTTGCCCCTCACTGGGCTGTGGGAGAAGACACAGTATAGTACCAACACACCAGTGTGAGAGTCTGACCCCTTGTTACTCCTGTCCCAGTGCCCACCTGTCACAGTCCACCATCACCTCGGCTGGGGTATTGCCTGAGCCCCCAGGGGATCCTCTGCATGCATCTTGCCCTTGCTGTCTGTTCTTATAGCAGCCAGCGATCTTTTAAAATTCAAGTCAGACTGCATCCCCGCTCTGCTCTAAAGCTTCCAGGCACTTCCTAGGAAGGTCAGAGAGAAAGCCAGAGTGCCCTGTGACCGACCAGGTCTGACCCCATCCCCACCCCGCATCCTCTCCTACCCTTCCTCAGGCTCCTGCTGCCCTCCTGCGGTTCCTCGAACACGCCAAGCAGTTCTTGCCTCAGGGCCTTTGCACGTGATGTTCTCTGCCTGGAATGCTTTCTGCTCCAATATCTGCCAGACTTTCTCCCTCTGCTCCTTTAGGTCTTTGCTCCAACAAAACCTTCCTAATGAGGCCCCCCGACCTAGATCTGCAGTCACTTCCTGTCCTTCCCTTGTCTTCACAGCACCTGTCACTTCCCAGCGCACTGGGTACTTTATATCCGCAGGTGTGGCTCGTCTGTCTACCCCACGGGAACAACAGCTCCATGAGGCCAGGGTTTTGTCTGTGTTGTTCACCACTGTATCTCTAGCACCTGGAATGGAGCTTAATCCACAGAAAGTGCTTACTTAAAAAAAGAAAAAAAAGGTGCTGAATGAATGAATGTTGACATTTGGACAGAAAGATGTTGAAGGAGGGTCCTCATGAAGAGCCCGTTCCTTTCATTGTGCTGGGTAGTGGGCACCCCAGTTGTTCGGAAACAGGCCGAGTCTAAAAGGCCCTCAGCCACCAGGGGAGAGGGTCCCTCCGGGCACGGAGATGTCCCTTCCTGCCATCCTTGGGGACCTTGTTCTCTCTGGGTGTTGGCCACTCTGCTGTGTCCGAGGCTGAGGCTTCTCCCTGAGTCCCAGGGTTGTGTACTCCCTGTCCGTGCCCCTCCGAGGCCGGGGGATGCTCTGACTTCCAGCTGCCTTGACCAGCAGCTGTCGATGTTCGGTGGGGAGGCGCTGGGGGTGATGCTGCGGGCCGGGGCCGTGGGGGCAGTGACAGTTGTGCTAAGCAGGGGACAGGAGCAGGCGGGGCTGCGTGTCAGCTGCAGGAGGCTTGGCAGGGAGGGGCCCAGAGGAGGACGTGTCTCCCAGCATCTCAGCTTAGCCACCCAGGTTCTTGGTTGTGCGTGTGTGTGTGCGTGTGCGTGTGTGCCTGGGTGTGTGTAGGCAGGGTGTGACCTCTCCTCTCCTTATTTTCAGAAACCTGTGGACTTGTCAATTTGCACAGCAGGAAGAGGAGGTTTGGAATTGTTTAGATCCTGACTCCGTGTGACTCCGGGAGATGCCCATGACCTGGTGACCTTCAGTTTCCTCCTTTGCAACATGGGGATCATATTCCTATCTTGTGGAATTAACATGAAGTTCAAGTGCAAGCGCTGGGCCTTGAAATAGTTCTGTCCTCAGTAGGCAGTTTATTTGACTCCTGATGTCACCCTCACAGCTGTCATGGGGTCCAGCCACCTCAGTGGGCTTCTCATTCCCCTCACATTGCCGGTGCATGGCTTCCCCAGCCACTGTCTCTGGAGATTCTGTCTCAGGAGGGCAGGGCCTGGCCTTCCTTTCCTGTGGTCTTTCTAGAACTGTCTTTCCAGCTCCCACGGCTCAGCTCCCTGGGCTCACTCCTGCCGGTGCCTGGGAGATGTGTCATTGTCATATAGATGAGAGAAGTGTCCTGCAATTGCAGGGACCAGTCATCTCACTGTCCACCCAGCCCCATCCCTGCAGGATTCTGAGCACGGCCCCATCTGCTCTGCCAAGTTTTACAATAAAGAGCGGCCAAAAAATGGGGCCACCACTGGAGAGAAGAGTTGGGTTGAAAGAGTCTGTTCCTTTTCAAGACGGAGAGGGTCACTCCCTTGATCACACACATGTGTGATTTGCGGGTCGTGGATGTCTGTCACAGATGGAGGGAGCCCTGGCCGATCATCAGGAACCCTGAGCTCCTCACTTATAAACAGGGACCATAGAGGATATGGGGGATGGAATGGCTCCTAGAGAATGTTTGGTCCCACGTGTTTCTTAGAGATGGGGAAACTGAGGCTGGAGCCGGTCATGACGTGCCCAGGATCAGGGAGAAGAAGAAGTAGTACCGCTTTCCCCGGCCCCCAGCTCCCAGGCAAGGGGGCTCTCATAGAGCCTCCCCACCCACCACCTTGCTGGGGTTCTGCAAGGCCCCCCTGCAGAGCCCGGGAAGCGACCCAAATGCATTGCAAACATAAGGCCTTATTATGAGAAAGCCCATCCCCGAGGGTGGCTCCCTTGCTTAGAAGGAGGGTATGGCCAACGTGTGGCAGGTGGTGTGGCCTACACTTTGCTTGACGTGAAAAGTGGGACCCTGGGAGCAGCAGAAGCAGGTGCTGCAAACTTTTAATCTCCTAATGGCACCAGGATGGTAGGAGCCTGGGGCGAGCATTGTGAGTTTTGAATTTAAATAGAAAAGAGAGAGAAGCCAAAAGAAAGATTCTAGGGCATTTGAAAGGTGAGCCCCGTGCCAAGCAAGCTTCAAGAGCACACCAATTGCAAAAGAGGGAGGAGTGGAAATGAGGAGGTTGGTGGTGCTGAGCCTAGAATAGACCTGAATCATCCGGAGACCGGGCGGTAATGCGAGGGAGGGAATGGGGTGAGGAGGGCGGGGCACAGATCTTGCCGCCGGGGCCACAGGCCTCATCTATGCCCCCGTAGCCCCATAGATGGGGTTTGATCGATGCCATTATACAGGCGAGGAAACTGAGGCTCAGAGACATTAGAGCCTTGCTACTCGAAATGTGTTCCGTGGCCTCAGAGAAAGGGTGGGCATCATTCATCGGGTGGCCTGCAGATACCCAGGGAAGCGGGTCTTGTTGCAGAAGCATCACCAGGGAAGAAATGGAAAATTTGTGAGAAATGCAAAATCTCAGGCCTTGCCCAGACCTGCTGAATCAGCTCTGCATGTTAAGATTCCCCACTTGAAGGACCTGCCCAAGGTCACCCAGCTGGAAAGGTGGGGTGGGGGGGTGGGCAGCATCATGAGAGCCCAAGGTCTCTTTGACACCAAAACAAAAATTCTTTCCATTTATGTGGTTTTGCTCCCCAAAAAGCCTCCGGGGGAAACAAAACAATGGGACCTGATTATCTCCTCCCTGCTTAAAATCTTTCCATGGCTCCCTATTTCCTTCAGACCGAGCCCTGTCACCCCGGCATGACACTCAAGGTCACAATGGGGTAGGTGACTGACCCAAGGTCACTCAGTCGGACCCTTCTCCCACGGACGAGAGGTTCCCTGGGATTGCAGAAGCCGGCGGGGAGCTGCCGACCACCGCACACGGTTATGTTGACTCCCTGACAGCAGCCTTGCGGGGTGGGGCTCAGTATATTCTCCCCACGACAGCCGAGGCAGGGCCAGCTCCCGCCTCGAGCCACCCAGGAGGCAATGGTGGTCACAATTTTTGAGACCTTGCTCTGCAGCTTTATCCATTCCTTGGGATTTTGTAGTGTTTTCAGAAACCACATTCCCTAGGAAACCATTTCATTTTTTTGTGCATTTGGAGGCTTCTTAGAGAAGAAAAAAAATGCTGATTTAAAAGAGATATAATATTATTTATGAAAAACAAAATTCATCTTGTGGGCATTAGAGACACCCTTCTGGGCAGCTGAGATTCCCTGCACTAATTCGCAGGCGAATGGACCTGGCAACTCACAGAACAATGTGCAGAGCCCTCTCGCTGGGCCTGGGGTCCCCGCATCCCCGAACGCCTCCCTCCATCTCTCCATGCCTGGGACACGCATCCCCTTCGAGCTTTGTTCTCTTCTGTCTTCCACTTTGGGAGTGTGAAGAAGCTGCCAGGTTAGCACCATACTCTTGGGCTCTTGGTCAAGACCAACCCAGGCTCAGACCACATGCCCTGGTTGAAAAGAAAAGAAACAGATACCTCCTGGCCCTGGCAGAAACCCATTTTGGGGGCCTGGACCCCCAAGGATCTTCCATTCTCCAGCAAGACTTTCCCTTAAACTCATGGAGGCCATTTGGCACAAAGTGTCGAACAGGCTGATGTCATTGTATTGAAATCCTAAACCCCTAGGTGATGCTATTAGTGGGGGGAGGGGCTCTGGGAGGTGATTAGGTCACCAGGGTGGAGCCTCGTGATGGCATTAGAGCCCTTAGAGAGAGACACAAGAGCTTGCCTTCTCTCTCTTCCTACTCTGTGAGGTCACAGACAGAGAACGACCGACCATCTGCATGCCAGAAGAGGGTCCTCACCACAACCCGACCATGCAGGTACTCTGAGCTCAGACTTCCAGCCTCCAGAGCTGTGACAAATAAATTCCTGTTGTTTGTAAGCCACCCGGTCTGTACTGTTCTGTAGTAGCAGCCGGCTGGCTCAGACACCTGCTACGGCATTGTCCATGCTTGGCCTCTTTTAATTGTCCTGCGCTCACTGGTGAGGGGTTCCAGGTGGGAGGCCAGCCCCAAGGTGGAGGTGACATGTGCTGCAGGGTAGGTATGTAGAAATACGGGGCGCTGGCTGTCTGAACTACCCAGAATGGCTTTCTTCCGTGGCCCAGTGCCCTAAGCCTCATTTGGAAATGGTCCGTCATTTACTTTAAAGATTAACAGCCCTTAAATGTATCCAAAGGGAAGTGGGGCGATGAAATACGGCGGCAGGCTTCGAGCCAGATTTCTGATTCCAGTGGCAAAACCGAGCCCTGGGACTGCGGCTCATAAATTGTCCTGTGCTTGGGCTGGAGTGGTGCCTCCTGCCAGGGTTACCTGTGCAAGAAGGAAGGCAGTGGGGGAGGGCAGCAGGGCTGGTAATGAGCCGATGGTCGATGGGTCGGGGTCTGGCCCTGCATCATCGAGGTTGTTGGCACCTGATGGATGAGAACGAGGCTCCTGTCTCAACAATCCTTGTGCTCTGCTTCTGAAATGGTTGGGCTCAGTACATGAGCCAAGGGGCTGAAAAATCTTTAAAATGTAAAAAATCTGTAAAAATGTAACATATAGACAGTTGCATAAAGCCAAAAGTACCGCTTCGTGAATTATGTTAAGATGAATCCCTTTGTATCCACCCTAGTCCTTCCAGAAGCCTCCAGAGATCCGTCTCAGTCACAGACCCTGCTCAACAGTAAGGACACATCACTCCCCTGGCATTCATGGACATCACCTGATGAATGGAGAGACACAGTGTGGTACCTCCATGCAAGGGAGTATCATTGCGCCATAGAAAGGGAATGAAGCGCTAACCATGCTACAATGCGGATGAGCAGGGAAAAGTTATGCTCTGTGGAACAAGGAGACACAGAAGGCCACATAGTGTGTGATTCCATTTATAAGGAATATCCAGAACAGGCAAGTCCAGAGGGGCAGGAGGCGGTTGCTGGCGGCTGGGGGTGGGAGGGCAGGGAGAGGGAGAAACGGAGTGACTGCTAATGGGTATGGGGCTTCTTTTTGGGGTGATGAAATGTTCTGGGACTACATAGTAGTGATGGCCGCACAATCTTGTGACTGTCCTCAGAATCACTGAATTGTACACGTTAAAATGGCAAATTACTTCTTCATTAAAAAATAAAAAGGTGGTAAGCTCAGCAGATGCACGAAGGAGGGGATTTTTGGCGAGCTTTGTGCAGGCTTGGGCTTGGCAGGCTGGCTGACCCAGGGCTCTGCTGTCCTCTCCCTTGAACCCCATCATTGCTGTACCAGCCTGTCTCTGGCTTCTGCTCGTGCCCCTCCAATTTTTCCTCCACGCAACAGCGAGAGGGATGCATTTGAAATGTGCATCTAATCTTGACATCCCTTGAAAGCCTCTGTTCACAAGAAGCCTAAAATCCAAATGCCTTAGAAGACCCTCCATGAGCTGCCTGCCCCAGCCCATTCCCACCGACCACCCCACACACCACTCTTGGGCCTCACTCACAGCTGCACTTGCTCTGGACTCATCTTGACTGTTTCTGCCTCAGGGACTTTGCAGCTGTTGTTCCTTCTGCCACAGATCTTCACAAGCCTGGCTCCCTCTCCTTTCACAATCATGTCTTCCTGAGAGAAGACTTTCTTTACCACACTGCAGCCAACGGTCTCCTCCCTCACCCCTGCGGCTCTCCATCCCGTCATTCTAGAGTCTTCCTCTTAGTACTTTCACCACACTAAATTCTCTTATTTATTAGTTCACTGTCTGAGTCCCACTAGAATGACAGTGAAGTCCACAGAAAGCTGGGTTTTGGTCTGTCTGCTCACCACTGTGTTCATACCCCTGCAATAGTGCATGAAACAACACAGTAGGCATCAAAGTGTACAGCTGGATGGATGGAGGGATGACTGTATGGATGGATGTATGGATGGATGGACAGATGAATCGATGGATGGATGGGTATATGGATGGATGGATGGATGGATGGATGGATGGATAGAAGGATGGATGGCTGGCTGGATGGGTACATGGATGGATGGATGGTTGGATGGATGGATGAGCATATGGTTGGATGGTTGGATGGTTAGACGGATGAATGGTGAGTGAGTTGCAGGTGTGGGGATAGGCAGGAAAAATCACAGGGTGTCTGTGGGATCACTGGGCTACTCATGAGGCAGCGGCAACAGAGTTCAGATGAGGTTTGACCAGATCTGCTCAGGGACAGAGGATTAATGGGTTGTAGTAAGGACTCATTTTCTCCAGTTCAGTGCTCATTTACCCATGACTTTGTTGGAGATTCTGATTAGCTTGTGAAAACCAGAGTTGCCCGATTGGAAAGGACAGCAGCTTCCTCCCTCATTGGGAAAGGAGTGGCCACTCTGTGCCTTTACCTGAAAGTTGCCTGTCCATTTCCTGGTTGACCATATAATAGTAAGGCCAATTTCCCAGACATGAGCCCTTGAGTTATTTGAATCCTCCCATCAACCCTGTCAAGGCAGGTGTGATGACTTCTTTTTTTAGGTGAGGAGGAAACATCTCAGAGGGTTGAGTCAGGTCTTTACACAGCTTAGTTCAAACCCAAGGATTTCTCCCACACTCTGACCAATCAATCAAAATCTGTAGAGAATACCACTGAGCAAATTGCTAGAGAGGCATATATATCCCCCCCCCCCCCCCCCCCCCCCGTCTAGGGCTTTCCATCCTAAGAAATGGAAATATTCATGGCTAACTACATGTGTTGGTCTTTGTTTTGATGAACCCAGGTCAGTGCAGGAGGCAAACTCTTGATCCCTTAATCCAACCAAGGGAGCTGACCAGAGCCTTGTGCTCGCTCTTAATGATCCTGACGCTGGGACAAAAGCTGGGAGTTTAAACTACCCTCTTTCCCATCACTTTAATGATGAGTAAGGGGCAGTGATCACCTTAACAATCAGTCACTCAAATTTAGGGCACCTTAGGTTGCCATTTATCTTTTTTCAGAACTTCTGACGGGCTATACTAAAAAAAATGGAGCTGGATATAATTTGTAGGAGAAATGTGGCAGAGAATTAGCGCGAGAAACAGAATAGTAAGGAAAATAGAGGAGAGAAAACAGGAAAAAATCTTTAGAACCTACAAGTAGGTGAACGTTTCCTAGACTTGACACCACAGGCATGATCACTAAGGAGAAAAATTGAGAAAGTCGGACCTTCTCAAAACTGAAAGGTTCTTCTCCATGAAAGACCCAGTGGGGAGGAAGGAAAGGCAGATTACTACACGGAGAAGATAATTGCGTGCCACACGCCTGAGAAAGGACTAGTATCTAGAATATACAAAGAATGCTCAAAACTCAGCAGTAAAAAAATCAACAACCCAGTGAGAAAACAGGCAAGAGACACGAATAGACATTTCACCAAAGAGACAGAGGGATGGCAAATAAGCACATGAAAAGATGTTCAACACCATTAGCCTTGAAGGAAATGCACATTAAACCCATAAGGAGATATCGCTACACACCCATCCGAATGGCTATGATAAAAAAAAAAAGTGACACCGCTAAAATCTGGTCAAATTGTGGAGACACTGATCACTCCAACATTGTGGGTGGGGTTGTGAAATGGTACAGCCTCTGTGGAAAACAGTTCGGCAGTTTCTTAAAAGACAAAACACGCAGGGGCACCTGGGTGGCTCAGTCAGTTAAGCATCTACATTTCAGCTCAGGTTGTGATCCAAGGGTCCCGGAATTGAGTCCCCAAGTCCAGCTCCCTGCTCAGCAAGAAGTCTGCTTCTCCCTCTGCCTCTTCCCCCTGCTAGTGTTCCCCCCTTCAAATAAATAAACAAATAAAATCTTACAAAAAATCATGCAATCACCATACAACCCAGAAATGAAAACTTATGTTCACACAAAACCTGTACACAAACGTTCATAGTAGCTTGATTCATAATAACCAGAAACTGGAAACAACTGAAGTTCCTTCACCAGGTGAATGCTTAAACACACTAGTGCATCCATGCCACAGAATACGATTTATTAATAAAAGGAATGAATTATTAATACACACAACAACTTGGAGGACTCTCCAGAGAATTATGCTGAGTGAAAAAAGTCAATCCCTGAAGACTGCATACTCTACGATTCTATTTTTATAGCCTTCTTAAAATAACAACATTACAGAAATGACAACTAAACAGTGCTTGTTGAGGGTTAGGGAGGTGTGGGTGGGGGAGGTGGTTTTGGCTCTGAGCAGGTGGCACAGGGGATCCCACAGATGAGCTGTTCTGTACCCGCATTGTGGTGGTCACACCAATGTATACAGGTACTAAACCACATAAAATGAAATGAACACACAAACAGATGAATAGTGTAAAAATGATGGATTGTATGGTGGTCTTTCCTAGTTGTGATATTACAGTTTTGTTCCACAAGATGTGACCACTGGGGGAAGCTGAGCAGAGGGGATAGGAGATCTTTCTGTATGATGTCTTCCAACTGCATGCGCATCTACAAATATTTCAAAATAAGAAATTAAAAAAAATAAGGATGAAACTTTAGCCTGGCAGTTGATATAAATAATGTGTTCTTTTGACCCATTTCAGAACCTTTTGAGGAAAATCCAAACTGGCACAACTGGTTCAAGGAAGACCCATAAAAGATGGATGGTCAGGTTGAGGAGAGTGCCTTCTTGAATAAAATGCTCCTTTCCACCTTTGAGGGGCTGATCACACCCCGTAATCCTCAGGCTTCATGAAGGGGACCAATGTGTTCAGAGAACAGAGAGCTAGGGAGTGTTAGTGGGGACACCTCTTCATTTTCTTGGTAGGACCCTCTTGCCTTCTCTCCATCTCTTCCTCCCTTTCCCCAGTGGGAGGAGCCTCTTCCTGATCCATGAGTTTAGAAAGAGGCTAGACACGTATGGCGTAGCCCCTTCCTGCTGTTACACCTTGCAGTGCTGAGAGCAGGCCCAGGAGCCACCCTCCCTGGCGATTCCTCCCACAGGGCTGCCTCAAGGAGGCTGCAGTCACTTCCCAGCCTGGCAGAGTCACATTTAGTGCTGTCACTCCAAAGACCAAATTCCAAACGACTTAAGTAGATCTTTGAGACAAGTTCTGCAAGCACAAAGTCAGAAACCCAAGACACCAGGAGGCTGAGAATTCTCAGAGAAGAAGAAGGGTAGACAAGATGGCTGGACTGTGCTTGCAACACGGAGATGATAGGATCATACAGACTGGGCTTGGGTCTTTGCTTCAGCTTCTTCAAGCTGGGAAACTTTGGGTTCTAACTCAATCTCCCTGCACCTTGGTTCCTTTTCTGTGAAATGAGGATGATAAGGGCATTATTGACTCAGAAGAGTTGCTTAGGACAATTTGGTTCCTTTCCTCTTTTGCGTTGAGTGAATGGTTAATAACAAAGGCGTCTTCCCGGATTATAAACGTGATCATGTCACTCTCCCAACTATTTAATGTTCCCCAGTACCATTTGGAAACATTGCAAATTCCCTAGCCTGATATAATGTGTAGGTGCTCCTTCCCTTGTCAACCCCAGCAGGAACACCAATGGTCCAGCTACATACAGTGCATTCCCCCCATACCAGCACTCCAGTGCTGCCCTGATTCACTTCTTCCCTGACCATTTTTTCCACCCTCCTTGGCCAGGTTGAGTCTTGCTCGCACTGCAAGACTTTACTTAAATATTCTTAAACATGTTGCCCCTCCTTTGTGCATCAGCAGCCCCTGCGCCTACCATGCATCTGCCACCTGCTCTGGAATGAGTGTCCATGTGTCTCTCCCTGATGAGGTCACGAGCTCCATGAAGGTAAAGGAGCATTTTCTCCCTGTGTGTGTCTCCAGCATCTAGTAGCAGCACACAGAAGCACCCAGCAAAGGGTTCCTGGATGTATGAATGAGTAAGTGAAAAAAACCTAATGAATGACATTTCTCAAGGAATCTAAGCTCAACTCCTTAACTTCATAATCCACAAGATAATGCCTGATCTAACTGGATTCCACAATTAGGGTCTGTGTTGAGTGAAGAAAACCCATAAATCTTGCTATACCTTCTTGAATTCTCAGGCGTGATTCCTCGCTGGGTTGGCTGGAGAAATCTTTCAAATAATTCCTCATGTAGCATTAGGTAGGTGGTGTGGCCTCCCAGCCCACGTGACCCTGAAAATGATGAAAGATCTAATGTACCAATGTCAGCTTGTCCAGGACACACTTAGTCTTTGTTTTGTGGGTGCTGATCTTCACTGCCTTCAGTGTAAGCGTTCCTTCTGTCCCTGCAGCTTTAACTTCCCTGCATGTCTCTCTAAAATTGTCATTTTTCTTCTCATCTCACTCAACCTGTTCTCATCTCAGCTGGTTCTGTGCCTGTGATTCCATCGAGAATGCCAGTTTCGAGAGATTTCCTCCTGGCTCCTTCAGAGGAGGATTAGAGGTCCTTCCTTCTCGGAGCTTTTTTGGGTGATGTTTCCTCTCACCTTTCCTGAAGCACTTTTATTAGGACCATTACAATGAAAAGAAACAAATTCTCTGTATTCCGTCTCAGGTGGGGCACGTTCTGTCCCGACCGCTCATGGATTGCCTCTGGAGTGGTTCAGATGGGTGTCAGCCCAGTTTTAGAAGCCTTCACCCTGAGTGATTCTGCCCTACCCCTCCGATGACCAGGGACATCTTCTCCTTCCTCTGTCCCCTGTTTTCTCTGATGCTCTGTGCAGAGGGAACACGTGGGTAGCACCAGTGTCCACCAGCATTGCTCGTGTTTCTGGCCTGGGGACGACCCATCCCGGATGGGGACTGCTGTGCCTGCCACATCCTGCCCCTTCCTCCCAGCTGTCTTCTGGGGTTGCTGAGTCTGAATGGTGGTAGAATCCTGTCGGGGAGCGGAGGGGAGGGAGGAGAACATTCCTGATCTCCTGGGAAGGTTCGTGCTCAGGCAGGAGAGAAGAGGTGGCAGATTTTCTGGCTGGGGAAGACTCTGAGGCGGGGTCCATGCCATCTTTTGTCCTTTTTCCAGGCAATTCCTGGGTCATGAAGCAAAGCCTGGTCAGAGCATTCTGGACTCAGCCCCTAATGCCTCCAAATTCCTGGAGATACCCAGCTTCTGGCATTAGATCATCTGTCAGCTTGAGTTTGGGATGGATGGTATTTTGAATTTGCAATGTTGTAGGAGGAAGTTAGGAAATAATGCACTGAAGCTGTCAACCAGTTGCCATTTTAAATCTGGACGCTCTGGTTCTTTAAAAATCATTTTAAATATTAAATAAAAATGGGAAACTTAAACATTATAAAGAAGAAAAATTCATAGTTCTACCATCCAGCGAAAATTGCTGTTGACTTTTTACCATATTTCTTTCACTGTATTTTTCCTATTCGTGTTTACATAGTTATGATCATGTGGCTTTGAGTCCTGCTTTTTTAAGCCTAATATATCATCTGCCTAATGCATATTACTAAAATCTTTTTGTAAAGGGCACATAATATTTCATGGAGTGGCTTTCCCATAATTTCCTTAAGCATCCCATAAAGTTTTTTTTATTTAGGTTTTTTTCTAATTTTTCAGTATTATAAATAATGTTGTTATCATGTCTTTTTACATAAATCTCGGCACTTAGGTCATTTCCCTAGGATGGATTCCCAGAAGCAGAATTACAAGATCAAAAAATATAAACATTTTAAGGCCCATAAAATATAGTACAAGTTGCTTTCCAAAGGATGCATTCTGGTGTTCACCCCCACTTCACCAGCAGAAGCACAGCTGATTTTTAAATCTGTCTGCAACACTGTTCTGAATAAGATGGCGTCACAACAGACCAGTCAAAGGAGACCCAGAGATACTCCTGCTATCTGGATTGTCTAGAAACAATCCAAATGAAGACAAGGCTGGTAAGGCTGGCCTTTCTGTTGCAGTAGGTAAGCGGTCTCCTTGGCCTTAGGCATTCCTCTCCAAGTGCAGGAGGGAAGCGTCCAATACAGAGCATGTCCATGGCAGTCAAGCTGGTGGAAAGCATCACCTTGACCTTTTTGGAGAAGCCACAGTAAGGAAATTTTCAATTACAGTGAGCAGAAAAATCTATTTCAGTTGGAACTGTGCAACTTACCAAGCAGGGTAGGATCCTCCTTAAATATCAATCTCTAGAATCCTTGGTTCTACAAAGTTCTACATAAATACCAAGTAATGGCCTGTAGAATCAATGCCGTATGGACCCGGCGATGAGCAGCACTTCTGAACCACAGGTCCTGGGTCATGGTGGGTCAGCCTAAGAAGTGCTCCAGAGCCGAAAGCTCAGGCAGATGAAAGAGAGGATGCTAACGGGCATTCCGACTGGGGGCCGCTAGCTGGGCATCAGAAACAGGTACTACTAGAACAAGTGCATCACAGATGGCTCCTGGAGACATCACTCAATCATTTCATTTCATTCATTTGGTAGATATTCACCAGCTGCCAGATGTCTCACTCTGGGCAGGTTTCTGATGGTGCCTAAATGAAAGGCATTGTCTCTGTCCCCAGGATCCTCACAGTCCATTGGGGAAATCAGATGGAAAATCCTTCCCATTCGGTGCTATAATATGAGCGGCAGTGAGTGCGCTCTTGTCCTATGAGCACTTGCCTTCACCCATCCATCTCCACTTTAACCACTGGCTTCTCCCCGCTGATTCTTACCAGCATCAGAGTCTCCTCCTCCATGGATATGAAAGCAAGCATCCTGTCCTGATAATTAGGCTTCCCTTTTCTGTGAACTCAGGGCTTCTTTTTTTCATTGTGACTCTGCTAGAGTAGTGCTCTGTAGGGAGCCCAGCAGCCACAGCAACCAGACTGCAAAAATGGTTGAGGAATGGATTTTTCCTACCTCCTCTTGCCCCAGAGAATGGGGGTCAGCTTCTTAAAGGGCCCAAGAGAAAAGCCTGGGAGAGCAGAAGCAAAGAAAGGGGCCCTGGGACTCAGGAACCTGCACTTCATTCGAGATGTAGGTCTCAGCAGGGAATTCAAGTGACCTGTCTTAGACTTTTTAAAAAAAATATTTTTTTAATTTATTTAAGAGAGAGAGAGAGCGTGAAGAAGGGAGACGGGCAGAGAGAGAGGGGAGAGGGACAAGCAGATTGGGCGCTGAGTGCAGAGCCTGATGCGAGGCTCGATCCCACGACCCTGAGATCATGACCTAGCCAAAATTAACAGTCGGTCGCTCAACTGACTGAGCTACCCAGGCTGCCTGACCTGTCCTAGACTTTAAGAGGCTAGTTGGGCAGCAGCCATGCTTAAAATGGATCAGAACATCGACATATGTGTGGGAGAAGATTCTGGAAGCTCTTGAGACAATCCAGGTGAAAGTCAGTGAGGGCTTGTACTGTTGAGCAGCAGAGAAAATGGAAAAGGGAAAACTGGTTTGGGGTTTTTTAAGAGGAATTTGTAGGTTCATCTAGGTTGTTGACCTACTACGTACCTCCTCTGCTGAGTTGGGCAGGGCCTGGCTGGGTCCCTCTTTTCCCCCTCCCCTCCCCTCCCCTGGGCACTCACACCTTCTGAGTTTCAGGTTCAACAAAGCTCCCAGGACAACAGCAGCCCCCCCGGCTCCCTTCAACCCTGTGGAGGTTTACCTTACCTGTCAGCCTACCCCATGGTGCCCAGGTTATTTGGTCAAACAAGTTTTTGCGTCTGTCTTCTCTTCTCTCTGGAACATGGTCAAGTCAGATGTTGGACTGGCCAAGCCTCTCGTTACCTCTTCCCTCTGATTTTTCATCTTTTTGGCTTCCATTCTGTTTTCCTCATCTGCCAGGTGAGGGATTTTTCATTCTGGTTGATCTGTTTTATTTTGTTTTTTTCCCTTTGATCTGAGAGTTCTTTCTTGTCCCCTGATTTGCTGCCTCCTGGTTCTTGCTGTGTGTGGGGCTCTCCTGTTTTCTTGTCGTTCTGAGGATATTCATTCTAAGTTTTGAAAAGTTGTTTTTTCTTCCTTGTTTTAATTTTCTCCAAGTTCATCCTTCCTCCCTCCTTCCCCTCTTTCCTTCCTTCCTTCCTTCTTCCCTTCTTTCCTCCCTCCCTCCCTTCCTCCCTTCCTTCCTCTTTCTTCAATTAACTTGGCTTTTCTCTTTCCTCTAGGAGGTTTCTCTCAATCTCTTCTCTCCTGGGTTGGCTGTTACTTTTAGGAGCAAACACTGTGTGTTGGGGGGTGTCACCTGGGAGCTTCGATGGAAGGAAATTGGATGATAAGCGGAACTTCTTGCTGGGGGATCCCCCAGATGTCAGTGGGCACCCTTCTCCTCCCTGGTGCTGTCAGATGCTCTGGAGACGAATCTTTCCCCCTCTCTCCTGGGCCGGGGCTTGCGCACCTGCCTGCGGGGAAGGTGTAAGTTTCACTTAATACCCACCCTCCGTCCCCCCATCCCCTGCTGTTCCATTTTCAGCTGGGGACCTGTCCCTTCCTTCTTTGGTACCTGGGGTCCTCAAACCTAGACAGGTAAGGTTTCTCCACAGCATCACCCAGTCTCCTGAGAGACGTGGGTAGCGGAATGTAGCAGGTGCGGGAAGGGGTGTGGGGGTCTAACCAGGAACTTTACACCCACGCTTGCAGCACCAGGCCCTCTTGGTCCTGGTGCTTCCAAACCCCAACGCTGTCTGCGAATCTCTGTTCTTGGGGCCCCTCCCATTGCCCCCACCTTACCACATACCTCTCTCCTCTCTTCTAAGGCTGCTCCCCAATGTCTTGGACCTCGTCTGAGATGGACTGAGCCCCCATCTCCTGCTCCCTGTGGTTTGGTAGCTTTTACTTTTCCCTGTACTGTTATTTCCATGGGGCTTAGAGAACAGAGAGGAGATGGATGTGATTGTCATCCTATCATGTTTGGCCAGAGCCTGTCCCAGTTGTAGGGCATCGGGGGCAGAGCCAAAATGCCCCGCTGGCTGCTTAAACCTGGGGGTGTGAGAGAAGTAGGAGGGGAGAGGGTGCTCCCGCGTGCAGCCGGTGAGAGAGGGTGGCAGACGGGAGTGGACTGTATTTGATGGTGGATGGAAAGAGGGAGCTCAGGACTGGGTTGGGAGGCCCTGGCCCAGGTCCGGACGCAGAGCAAGAGGAAGCCCGAGTCCAGCACGTGCCCTGGCAGGGTGCAGGACTGAATGGGCACAGCACAGGACCGGCAGGCTGGGGCCAGGATGGGAGGGACTCAGCTGGGGTCCTCGGGAGTTCGGAGCAAATGTGCAAGCGCCTGGGAGAGGTGCTTGGGTTATTTATCCAGCCTGGGAAAATCCACCGGCAGGGGAGGGCCTCCCATCCCACCTGGCAGCAGGTGCTAGAAATCACTGCAGTAGCATTTTCCGGCTTCTCTGAACAGCCCGCGTGGGTGCTCACATAGGTCTGTGCACATACACACACGCGCACGCGCATGCACACACAGGCACACGTATCTGTGCGTGTGTGTATGCAAACACACACACATACAGGGTGCAACTTGGAGCTTTCCTTCAGAGCCACCCCTGCCCAAGCCCTCCTTGCCATGTTAAAATGATCATCTCCTTTAGAGTATAGCGTAATAGAACGTGGCATTTCGAGATAAAAATAGAACAGATCTCCTGCTGCCCAGGCACCTGGTGGGCAGGCTCACAGCATCATTCTTTCTCAGCTTTCCGTGTTACTAATTTTTAGTGCCAAAGACAGTTCCACTGCTCTGGGCCTCTAGCCGCAGTTCTGCTAGATTGGAAGGCCTTTCTCAGCCGGATCCCCAGGCCCCGGAGCTGGGGGAAGGCCCGTCCTCCCCACCCCTCGGCCCCTCCTCACTCTGAGCCTGCCATGGGTGACACATCTACACCTAACCCATCAGACGAGGCCCATGTCCCTGGTCCAACTGTCCTGGCACCCATGTCAGCTGATCAGCCCAGGATGGACACAGCAGTCCCCAGGGTCCCCAGGCACTGTCCTATCTCCCTCGGGTCCCAGGCTTCACGCCAAAACTACATGGAGAAGGAGCGGTTCTTTTGGGGGAAAGTGTCACCTGGGCCCTGGCATGAAGAGTCCCAGCTCGGGTATGGAGACAGGGAGGAGGCTGCCCACACCCCAGGAGGCCCCAGGAAGCAGCGTGGTATTGGAGAGAAGCATAAGGAACAAGAAATAACCCTTGCTAAAACAAGCCTATTGCTTGCCTCCATATGGGTCTTCAAGTCATTCGGAGACCCGAGGGAATGGGAAGGGGAGCCTTGGATTTCCTCCTTCCCTCAGCAAAAGGAGGTCATTATGGCAGGTGCAGGCTAGCAGGATCGAATGCTGCATGGCAGGTTACTGTCGGCGATCTGCCTCCCTCCTCTTTCCCCTGTGTGACCCAAAGGTCCCCCTGCGCACCTGGGTGGGGGGCCTTTTGATTTACTCAGGAACTTATCTGCTGACATTTCAAAATGGCCCCACAAAATCTTGCTCCATTTGGTAGCTGCTGTGACATGGCTCGGAATGTTCCTGAGTGAGACCCCAGAAAGCATAAAGAAAACAGCAGTTGGGGACCCCCACCCAGAGACAGCTGTCATTTACATCCTGCCATGTGCTGTTTTCTTCCCTGTAAGCTCTACTTCTCCAGATTTTTTTCAACGTAGTAGAGGCCCTGCTGTACGTACTTTGGAAAAGTCTTCGTTCTCCTGATTTGATGTCACATCCTGAACATTCCCCCTGCATCTTGGAAATGCTCTGTGAAGTCCTATTTAACGCACACATGGAATCCTCTGCTCTGGCATAGGACAGGTCACTTAACCGTTCCTCGCCTAAAAGCGCACGTTTTGCCAAACGCTTCCCTTGAATTTCCTGAACACAAATGTGCAAGATGAAGTCAGCTCCTGGGTCGCGCCTGCTCCCCACCGCCGGGGAGGACCTGGAACGCTGACCAGCTGAGCCAGTTTCTTCCAGCTGCTGTAACAAGTCAGACTGCTGCCTGCAAACGACACTTGTCCATTTTCTGACCTGTCTGATGTCAGAAGTGTGACCTGGGTTTCAACGGGCCTAAACCAAGGCGGATCTGATCACACCTGTGATTTTTGCCACCTAGGCTGAGGCTCACAGGTCCGAGGGACGGGATCCTGGGTATCCTTGGGGCAACATTCGGCTGCCCAGCTGCTGGCGAGCACGAGGCCTGCCGGCTCTTAGCCCCTCTCCACTCTGTCCCCTGTGTTTGCTTGTCGGGGTGGCTGGGCCCATGCCGAAATGCCCCCCGCCCCGAGACTGCAGGCGGCTTGAGGGCAAGGCTGGTAAACTGACCTAGTCCCCTTCACCTCCAGAGCCTGGACTGGGCTAGCTCCTTGTGAGTGGACACTGTGATATTTGTTAAAGAAACGAACGAACTGGGTGCCTGGGTGGCTCAGTTGGTTAGGCGACTGCCTTCGGCTCAGGTCATGATCCTGGAGTCCTGGGATCGAGTCCCGCATCGGGCTCCCTGCTCGGCAGGGAGTCTGCTTCTCCCTCTGACCCTCCTCCCTCTCATGCTGTCTCTCATTCTCTCTGTCTCAAATAAATAAATAAAAAATAAAATCTTAAAAAAAAAAAAAAAAAAAGAAACGAACGAACTGATGATGGGTAAGAGCAACCAATGTAGAAAATAAACAAGACAGCACCTACGGTTCCAGACTCTTAAGTCCAAAAGCCAGGGGGACACCAGCCAGCATCTGAGGGCTGTGTGCGGAAGGATTGACTGGTTAGGGGAGGCCCACACTGGACAAGCTGCCCCATGTGCACGCCAGGAGCCAAGGAAGCAGCAACTGGCTCCAGCCGCCTTGGCTCCGCCAGCCCCGCACCGGCCTTCTGAACATGAGAGTGGAGCTACGGCCCCAGCCTGCGGTGTCTCTGGGGGCCACGCTGGCCCGGGACCATGCAGGGAAGGAGCTTCCGGAGGATGTTTCCAGCTTGGCTAAGTTGACCCGGCACAAACCCACACGAAGTCAGCGGTCCCAGGTTTCGGGCTGGGGAAAGCAGCAGCTTCAGGGTTCAGAAACGGGAAGTCCCAGTGGCCACAGCACCTGAACTTGAAAGCTATCTGTTTGCTGCTTCTCTGGGGCTTTATTGCAGTTGAAACAAATCATTATTCTACATTTGTCTGAAACCTCTTGATTCTTTTTTTTTTTTTTAAATATTTTATTTATTTATCTGAGACAGAGAGAATGAGAGAGAGAGAGCACATGAGAGGGGGGAGGGTCAGAGGGAGAAGCAGACTCCCTGCTGAGCAGGGAGCCCGATGCGGGACTCGATCCCGGGACTCCAGGATCATGACCTGAGCCGAAGGCAGTCGCTTAACCAACTGAGCCACCCAGGCGCCCTGAAGCCCCTTGATTCTTATTTGTAAACCGAATACTTATATGGAGAAAACTGCCTTTAGCTGCATTTCTAATTTTACCAGTATCCATAAGCTCCCTTTTTATAGGGCAAGTTGATGAGAACTGGAGGTGAGAGGTTGCGGTGAGTTCATGATCACCAAGAATGTTGAGTGGGATCAGCCACCTATGACAAATGTGGGTTTCCACTTAACGTGTCGGGGGAGTGCGGTATCCTACCACAAACCTCTGACAAGTGGGGTTTCTACAACCAACACTCTAATCTCAGGTTATAAGTCGATAGTCCTTGGGGCTGTCCCAACAGACCCGGCTCCTGGAAAGTTTTTGCCCCTCGTAGCGAGTGGCCTGGGACATCACTCTATGATGGCCACACACAGAGTAAGTGTGTGTAACTCACGTCTTAGGCTCCCGGCGCACCAGCTCTCTCTGCTATCTGACAGGAATGCAAGCGCTAGCGCCGCGAGGTCAGCCTGGACACCTGTGCCTGTCACCTCCAGTCCTTTCCAAGTTTTTAATGATGCTCCCAACCGAGGTCTGTACAACTTCCAGCCAAGAGTGAGTTATGGCAGATGGGGCACCTAATTTCCCGTTTCCATTCTAGTCACTTTATTCTCACGAGCTCGTGGGCTCCACCTGCCCCTCCCCCAGGCAAATGCCCATCTGCCTCCCATTATGGCCAGGTAACGGGAGATTGCAACAATAACACTAATAATACAGAGCAACGTTTGCCATCCATGGAACATCTGCTACGGGCACCTACCTTCTGTGCATGATCCCTAATGATTAAGGTAGTATCATTATTCCCCTTCTACAAATGACACATCGAAGATCAGATTGATTAAGGATTTGTCCAAAATTAACTTAACATTTAGGCACCAGAGTTGGAATTAAAACTCAGGTCTGCCTGTCTCCCAAACACCCCCAGCCCTACTGCACTCCCCCCGACACGTTTGTATGCAGATGGAGGCTGAACCTGAGAAAGACCCTCGCTAGACTCAGGAGAGCAGAGTGGGGAGGGGCTCAGTGAGAAGCCCTTTCACAGAGGAGAAGACTGAAGCCCAGGTGGAGGATTGCCTTGTCCAAGGTCACCTGGCCACGTGACGTCGAGCAGCCCACGCCCCTCCTGCACCCCGTGCTCCCTGTTTTCACGCTCTACATCTGTCCACTTTCTGGCTAGGCGTCTGAAATCAGAAATGGGAAGTTCTGAGTGTGTGTGTGGAGCTGAGGAAGGTGGGGAGTGGCAGCAGGTTTTGTGTGTCTTGGGGTTTATCTCCCCCCACATTCTTTTCGGACCTTTTACGAGTCTTTTGTTTGTTTGTTTTTATTATTTTTTTAAAGATTTTATTTATTTGACAGAGAGAGACATAGCGGGAGAGGGAACACAAGCAGGGGGAGTGGAGAGAGAGAAGCAGTCTCCTCCCCTGAGCAGGGAGCCCGATGCGGGGCTCGATCCCAGGAGCCGAAGGCAGACACTTAACCGACTGAGCCACCCGGGGGTCCCAGGACCTTTTATGGGTCTTAGGTAGAGAGTGATTTGGAGCTGTACCAGTCCTTATTAGGTTGTGCTTTTCTGGGGAGGTGACACGGCAGGGAGGGGGGTAATTGACAACACATAGCAGGCCAAGAACTTTTTATAAAAAACAGTTGAGAAAAAAGAAAATGGAATCAGATTGCCTGTCCCACATCTGGGCTAAGCACCAAATAAGCATTTTACCAAATTCAAAGAGCACCAGCGAGGCACAGACCTCTGGCATGGACACTGGATGTGAGCCTTGTTGTGTCAGGCCCAGCCTTGCAGGCACTGAAGAGTTGCTGGGCCCACGCGGCCACCGTGCGTCAGCCAGGAGCACTTTTCCGCTGCAGGTAAGAGAAAACCTGGCTGATGTGTCTGAAATAGGGTCTTCATAGAAGCTGCAGGCATTGGTGTATTGAGCCAGGGCACTGAGCTGACGTTCTGTGATCCATTTTTCCTTTCCTTCACTTCTGTAAGATGGCCATCACGGGTCGGGGTGGCAAATATCTGCACCATGTGCAAGCCCAGAAGGGGGGCAGGTGGGAGAATGGGGTCTCCACCAGTCCTCTGGTTCTTCCTCCTCCCCACATCTGCTGTGTCAGGCTGGCTTCTCTCGTGGTAACAAAATCACCCCCACAGCACCAGACCTCACACCCACCCTGCTTCTAAGCTGTTGGTTCTCCTGATGTTTCTTTTCAATCTGCACTAAAAGTTCCTCCCAAGCGGGGCTACTGGGTTTCTCAAATACACCAGTCTGCTACTTATGGGTTGTATCAGTCAGCTACTGCTGTATAACAAGCCACTCCAAGATGTAGTGGCCTAAAATAAGAACCATTTATTGTTACTTGCAAGTCTTTGGGTCAGCTGTGTGGTTCTGTCAATCTGGGCCCGGCACAGCGGACGTTGGCTGGGCTTGCTCACGTGTCCAGGGTTGGCTGGCAGGTCGCCTGGGGGCTAGCTGGTGTAGGGCAGGCTGGATGGGATGATTTGGTTCTCTTTCAAATGCCTCCCACATACCTCCAATGGGCTAGCGGGAGCGTGTTTCCATGGTGATGGCGGGAATCTAAGAGGGAGCCAGCCCCGTCATGGGAGAGGGCCGGTGGAGCCGTGTACTTGCTTTCAAGCCTCTGCTTACATCACATCACTTTGGCCAAAGCCCAGAATGGGATTGGAAGGGGTCTGCAGTGTTAGAGAGAAATAGTGGTTGCAGGCGGTCATTAATTGCAGTCATTACTGCAGTCTACCGTATTGGATGAGTGACTTTGGACAGGTTAACTCAGCCTCTCTGTGCTTCGGTTCCCTCATCTGTCAAATGGGAGTAATGACAGCACCTGCCCCCCAAGATTGGGAGCATCAGTGAGTCCCTGCATTAAAATGTCTCCTCTCTTTCTTCTCTTCTTTCTAGGCTGGCACTGACTCATCCCTCGGGTCTTCGGTGTTGGGTTGATGGATGGAGGATGGCGGGTGATGGAGACAATCACTGGACCAGGAGTTCAGAACCCTGCCTATAGATACATCTCTGCCATTAGCTCTCTGTCCCATTCAACACTGGGGCTTTTAATTTCCTAATCTGTAAACAGAATTGCTCCTGTCTCCTCACCTCATTCCTGATCGTCCCTGTTCAGTTGATCATTAGTTAGCACTCCCTGCTGTCCATCTAACACCAGCATGAGCCACGAGCAGAGGGGAGTGGGCGTTCACTGGACCTTGCAGCCCCCCTGGGCCACACCTCAGCCGGTGGAACCCCATCTCTGGATAATACTAATTGCATTAATTTCCAGTCACTGCTATAATGAGCTACCACACACTTCCTGGTTTGAAACACCTAATTTATTCTCTTACAGTTCCAGAAGTGAGAAGTCTGAAATGAGTCTTACCAGGCTAAAATTAAGGTGTTGGCAGGGCTGGTCCCTTCTGGAGGCTTCAGGCGAGAATCTTTTTGCTTGCCTTCTCCACATCCATGAGACGCCCACATTCCTTGGCTTGTGGCTCCTTCCTTCCTTCACTGCAAACTTCTATGTCTGTGGTCACATCTTCTCTGACTCTGACCACCCTAGCTTTCTTCTAGAAGGATCCTTATGGTTGCACTGGCCCTATCCACATAATTCAGGATAATTGCTCATCTCAAGATCCTTCATGTGATTATACCTACAAAGTCTCTTTTAACACATGAAATAACATATTCAGGGGTTCCAGGGATTAGGTACAGACATCTTGGGGGCCATTATTCAACCTTCTGTACTAATTAACCCACCCTTTAGAGTGGACTCAGGGGAGAGCGCCTCCCAGCGGTGTGACCTATTAAACTTAGTTCTAGATTGAAAATATAAAAGGTAAAAAATGATACCTTGTGTGTACGCGGCATATTTGCCTACTAAGGCAACAGTGTCCATCTGTATCCTCGCAAAAAATGATGCCAGGGAAGCGGCATCAGCCCCTTTCACAGAGGAGGAGACTGAGGCCCACCAAGGTCGGGGAAGGCACCCCAGTTCCTGTGGTTTCTCAGTGGCAGAGCCAGGATTTGGAGTCAGATCCCATCTGACTCCAAATCCACTGAGAGGATGGGACTCAGAGTGACACGCAGGAGGAGGCTGGGGCCACGGGGTCCTGGATGGACACATGGGGAGGGTGAGGTCTGGAGAGGTGAAGTGCCAGAGGTCACCAGAGTCTTCTGACCCCTGGTGGGTCTTTTCCCCACTGCAACCCCTCCCCTGCAGACACAGTCTGTGACCTCCCCAGAGTCAGAGCTCCTTCCACGTGACTTGACTCTAATCTGGAGGGAGAGAGAATAGATTCTGCCCCAACTGCACCCTGCTCACCACTGGGCTTCCTGCCTTCATGTGGGCAAAGCACACTCTCTTGCCTTCGGGTTTTACCCTAACTGCATGGGGGTTCGTGTCATGACCGTGCATGGGCTGATCGATTTCATTCAATTCCACAGGTTCTTCCTTGGGCCTTGCTTCCTGTGCCCAGGACCAGCAGAAGGCAGGGAAATAGGGCCAACGCCCAGCCTGCTCCTCCATCACCCCATCGTTCATCACACACCAGCGGGCGCCTGGCACCGTGCTTTGGCACTCTGCCTGCACCGTCTCCTTGACCCTCGGAGCAACCCTGTTGTGCAGACCAGAAAACTGAGTTGGACTGAGGCTCAGAGAGATTGAGTGACTCACCCAACTTCGCACAGCTAGAGCCTCGCAGGTCTGGGCTCTGAGTCCCGACAGACAGTCCCTTCCCCCAAATAGCCAGTCCTTAAATTTGATCAGCACTCTGAGAACTCACCAAAGACTTTTAACATCTGTCCTCTCTCTAATGCCCACGCCCAGACGGGGAGTGACTTGGCCGAGGTCCCACCGTGAGGTAGGGGGCAGGCCTTCTGACTTGCGCGGTAATGCTCAGTCAGGCTGTCCACCCTCCACCAGTCATCCCGGACCAGCCGGAGGCACCCACAGCCACAGGGAGAGGCCACCAGGGCTAATCCCAAGCATTTGCCCAGAACTTTCCAGGAGCAGAGTCTCCGAGAGGTGCTGGGAGGCCCCGCTTTGCTGTGTGAGGCTGCATCTACTTGGGCAGGTGCTTCCCTTTCTGACGCTCCCCCTCTTCCCGTGCTAAGGGGGCGTTACTACCTCCCCTTGGGCTGTAGGTATAATGAGACACTGGATATAAGACACTCAGTTCAGGACCTGGTCTAGAAGAACGGAAGCTCTATTATAGTGCGGTGGGGTGTGAGGGGAAGGGAGGAGGGACAGTTGCCCTCACGCCTGCTGGGCCAGCCTTCCTGGGCTCCTCCCAAGCCGTGGGGGAGGGCCTGCCTCCCTGCTCCGGCCCCTTCCTGGCTCCATCCTCCCAGCCTGGACATTCCAGAGCCCCTGCCCCTCTGCCCCCCACCCTCACCGCTCCACCTTCTCTTTCCCTCCAGATTAGAGTCAAGTCACGTGGAGGGAGCTCTGACTCTGGGGAGGTCACAGACTGTGTCTGCAGGGGAGGGGTTGCAGTGGGGAAAAGACCCACCAGGGGTCAGAAGACTCTGGTGACCTCTGGCACTTCACCTCTCCAGACCTCACCCTCCCCATGTGTCCATCCAGGACCCCGTGGCCCCAGCCTCCTCCTGCGTGTCACTCTGAGTCCCATCCTCTCAGTGGATTTGGAGTCAGATGGGATCTGACTTCAAATCCTGGCTCTGCCACTGAGAAACCACAGGAACTGGGGCGCCTTCCCCGACCTTGGTGGGCCTCAGTCTCCTCCTCTGTGAAAGGGGCTGATGCCGCTTCCCTGGCATCATTTTTTGCGAGGATACAGATGGACACAGTGGAGCATGACTACGTAATCTGTATAACGTGTGTATAGCGTCAGTATGATTATTAGTCATGCTCAGCATCTCATTTGGATCTTGCAACAGGAAGGACCCGGGCGGGTAACTGGTCCTCAGGAAGCACTGCGTGAACACATGTTGAATAAGAAAGGTGTCCATTCTCAGTTTTCCAGAGATGGAGGCAGAGGTGCAGAAAGTCAAGAGCCCGGCACTCGGCAGAGTTTGCGGAGTGAACGCTGAATCCCACTCCCACGCTCGAGGGGAGGGGACTTGGCACGGGCGTGAGTATTGGGGCGCAGATCATTGGGCCCCGTTTTCGAAGCTGCCTACCAGGCCTTACGATCCCTGTTTCAGCTACCCGGCGCTCCGAGTGACTCCCTGAACCCTGCCGTCTGCCTTTGCCTATGCTGTTCCCTCCCGCCCCTCTACCTTTGCCCACCTTGTCCTAAAGCCTCTGCTTCGAGGTTATTTCCTCTGGGCTCTTGCCCGCAGTACCCACACCCGTGTGTGGGCTTCTTCCATCATACCATGGATCACCTTGCGTTGTAATTGTTCTGTGTACTTGTCAGTTCGGCCCCCTTTCACCCACCCCTGCTCATGCCTGCCTGGACTCTGCCCAGGACCTGGCACGCTGCACATGCGCACTAAATGCTTGCCGAAAGAACGAATGGTTAGAGAAAGTAAGGAGGCCCTAGCTTGGAACCCTGGGCCCCGGCTCCCACTCTGGGCCCCGGACCCTGCCCGGGCCCTCTGCTGCACCATCTCTCCCCGAAGTCCCTGTGTCATCTCAGTAACCAGGCCAGTGCCATGTCTGACTTGCCCCGACTTTGAAATAACTCCTACCCTGCAGTGCTCAGATGCTCTTTCCTGGAAACTCTCTCGCCCTTCTTTGCCTCCCTCCTTCCCCTGATTGGAACTCCTGGGCCCTGCCCAAAACTGGAGGCTCATTATTAAACCAGGTGCTGCCTTATGTTATATCCCAGAGACTACAGATAGAAAATATCTGCTTCTGTCTCCGCTGAGGACTGACATAATAAAGCCTCCTTGAGCTGTTAGCTGCCAAGGAGAGGAATGAAAGGTTCTCATCTGCAGGAGTAATTGTTTCCTGTGTTATCCGCCTAGACAACAGATTTACCTCCCAAGCACATTTACGCTGGGCCAGGAGGAGCTTTCCCCCACGCTGTCCTTCCTGGGGTTGGTCAGAGGAGAAGGTGGGGCGGTGAGGGTGGGGGGCAGAGGGGCAGGGGCTCTGGAATGTCCAGGTTGGGAGGATGGAGCCAGGAAGGGGCCGGAGCAGGGAGGCAGGCCCTCCCCCACGGCTTGGGAGGAGCCCAGGAAGGCTGGCCCAGCAGGCGTGAGGGCAACTGTCCCTCCTCCCTTCCCCTCACACCCCACCACAGTCGCCAGCTGGTCCTCTGACCTTGACCTCCAGAACACATCTCCAAGCCAGCCCGTCCGTCCTCCCTTCCAGTCCAGGCCACCATGTCTCTCATGGGGGCTTCTGCACCAGCCCGCACGCTGTCTCTGGGCTGTCTGGCTTCAGCGCTCACGTCTTACAGCTCCCTCTCCACACAGCAGGTGGATGGAGACAGCTCTCCTCCGTCTCTCGCTGCCTTGGAATGAATCCTGGCCTCTGGGGCCCTACACACCTGCCGCCCACCGACCTCCTAATCCCAACTGAGCTCACTCTCCCCTCTCTGCACCGGCCCTTCTGGTCCTCAGACAGCCCCAGTTAGTCCTGCTCCTGGTACCTTCACACCACCCATCTGTCTCCTGGTACTGTGCTTCCCCGGATCATGCAGTCGCTCCACACGGGCCACCCACTCACACGCCCCCCTCCCCATGTCTGCCTTGACCGCGTGGTCTGACCTAGTGCCTGTCTAGCCCGTCGCCATGCTTTACGTCCCCACCGTCCAGAAGTACATCAGCGGTCGCCAGGCACCAGATGGGCCACAGATAAGAGCAGAGAGAGACACGTCTGTCTCATTCTCTACTGGACCCGCAGCACCCGGGACCGTGCCCTGCACAAAGCAGGGGCTGGATAAATCTTGATTGAAGGAATTAATGCCATCCAGGAGACGGAAGGCCAAGGGAGGCAGAGCCAGCCAAGGGTTAAATCTGGCACCTAAGCAGGTGCATCTGTATTTGGGGATTTAATAGCAATAATTACAACTGCTCCTTTTGTGCATTGGGTTGTGTTTTAGGTTCTGACATTATCCACAGAGGTGGGTGACCCATCAGTACGACAGGCAGAATCAGCAGAGGAAGCTGCCTCCCTCAAATACCGGAAGGCACAGGGAGTTACCCCTGTGCTGGAGAACACAGGACCCAGGGCAAGAAGGACGAGAGGAAAGGCATTTAAAATCCTGAATGCTCACATCTTGATTGATCGTACGGACTCCATCCTCTCGTACCCTGGCCGTGCTTACAGGCCAGCTGCTATAACGGAAAGCGTGTTTCAGGAAACTTGAAGTCTACACAGAACACAGGGTACCGATTTCTACTTTAAGAAGAGATAAAGACAGACCCTATTTGCAGCCAAGAAATCCCTTGCATTCCTGGATGGAGAGTCAGGAAGCTTAGGGAGCGGAAACACCCGGAAGAAAGATCTGAGCATAGGAAAGGTCTGAATGGAGACCTTCGATTTTAGTACTCCAACTCACAAGCTTTGTAACCCTTAAGGTCCCACAAATATCTCAGAGCAGAGACAACTTGTTTTGCACTGGACAGAGGTCCAAGTGATCGCTTCCTAGTTTCTTTTAACGCCAGCTACTGCTCCTGATGGAAAATTTCTGTTTCTGGCTTGTTTCCCTTCTTAAAGCACTTGGGGGCTGGGGAGGTTACGATATTAGGTCTTCGCGGCACCATCCATTAAGAACAACCCCGGCCAGGCATTGTTACAGTTCACATTTCCATATGTCATCTCTAATCCTTACAAACTGGAGGAAAGAGCTTGAGCGGCGCGTTGGCCATCGCCAAGCTGGTAAGCTTCAGAATGCAAACTCAAGCCTGGGTGTCTTAGTCCTAAGGTCGTGCTCTTTATGACTTCTCTTACAGCAGGTGGGAGGGAGGCCGTCAGCAGCAAGAGTGTAGTTCTGATGTTTATCAGGCACCTGATATGTGCCGGGCCTGCTGCAAACACCAGGCGGATATAGCGCATAATCTGTGTTATCCATTCAGCATCAGGGAGATTGTTATCAGGAAGAGGGGCTCCGGGAAGAGGCCTGGATCAGAGGCAGGCCTCCAGTTTCTGCAAAGGATGAGCATGTGTGCGTGCATGTGTGTTGGGTGTTAGGATCGGGGTTGGAAGGTGCTCCCTGCACTATCAATATTAAGGCAGTTCTCCTGGGATGCGGGCACTGGGTGTGGGGCAGGAGTTCAGACTCTCGTTTCTGATCCAATGTGGCCAGTAGACAAGCCTGGAGATGCTGAACCCTCACGGGAGCTGGGCTAGGCCTCCTCCATACACTCCCTTCTCTAAATCAGGGTACATCTGGGCTCAGAGCTGCTCTAAGCCTGGGCTGAGCCTGCGGGGGATGAGTGGCTCTCAGTACTGAGAAAGGAGGCGTGAGGACGGATCTGGACCCAGTGGGTCATGGCACAGTGGGCTTGGCTCTCCATTGCGTGTCTGTGAACAGTTAGGGGTTTTTCCTCGCTTCTGCTTTGCGCCTGTCCCTGCCCATCTCCTGGAGCAGGTCCCTGTAGCGTGATAATGACAGGAACTCTGCGGGGAATCACACTTCTCCTGCTCGCCCAGGAATCCAGTGTGGGGGAAGCGATGAGCAGCTGTCGAGAGATGACATCTTTTGCTCTGTGTTCGGTGAAGCCTCCATTAGCCAGATCCCCCATCATCGATCAAAACACTCAGATTTCTTCGATTGAGAAAGGTGAACAGTCAGGGACAAATACGCGCTGTTGTCAGAAGTTTCGGAGGAACTTCTGGGGGAGGAATGATGGCAGGTTGCATCTCCACCTCACACTTTAAACCTCCCTATGTCAAAAGGTGAGCATCGCCAGTGTTAAGATGTGGAAACCAAAGGGAAAACCAGCGTGTTACAAGAAGGCAGGAGGGGCGGCAGTGTGACCCGGGGCAGAGATGCAGGATGGTGTCTGCCCCTGACCATTAGGAGGGTGGCCCCTGGGGAGCCCTCCGGAGAGCATTTTCAGTAGAGGATGCGGGGGGCGTGGCTGGTGAGGGGGTTGGCAGTAACAAGATGATCGGGTGCTCTGTGCGAGCTGTTAAGCTCGAGGTACAGAACCTCCAGCCTTTTCTGGGAAGTCTGGCTGTACAGGAGAAGCTAGACAGCTAGCGCAGTACCCAAAGAGAGCCAGTAGCCCCCGAAGCTCTTACTGGGTGCCAGGCACTGGGTCCCGAGTGCTCCGCGTACATGAACTCATTTAATCCAAACTACAGGAAGTAGGTGGTATTCTCATTATGCCTATGGGTCAGGCAAAGTACTTGCTGAAGGTCACATGGCTAGTAAATAGCAGGACTGGGATTTGAACGCAGGCAGCCTGGCTCCAGAGAGTGTTTATAACCCACGTACTCCGCTTTTTTCCAACACAGAAACATGGTCTGGGGAGGCTCATTGTAAAGAGTGGGAAGGTCCTCATGATATTTACATGAACGACAGGGAGGGAGAGGTAGCTTAATCCCTCTCCCCTCCTGAAAGCCACGTATCGGCCAGCATCCTTGGGACCTGAAATCTCTAAGCAACTGGAACCATGACCACAGCCTTGCATATCAGGTGTTCTTTTTTAAAGATTTTATTTATTTATTTGACAGAGAGAGACACAGCGAGAGAGGGAACACAAGCAGGGGGAGAGGGAGAGGGAGAAGCAGGCTTCCCGCCGAGCAGGGAGCCCGATGCGGGGCTCGATCCCAGGACGCTGGGATCATGACCTGAGCCGAAGGCAGACGCTTAACGACTGAGCCACCCAGGCGCCCCGCATATCAGGTGTTCTCTCCATTACATTCGTGCAGTATGCTCTCCACTTCATCCCCAGAACATCTCCTAGACAAGCTAGAGCCTATAGGGCCCGAGTTTCAATAAGATGATGCCCTTCGTTATGACAGTGTAACTTGATGCTGGGCCCCAGGTGCCCTGCAAGGATTGTAGGAGTGATTAGCATTTGGCAATGTAATCAGAGAGGTTTGCTGAGTTCTTGGGTCCGGGGCTCAGCTTGTCAATAGCTGGTTTCCATCAACTGATGAATCCAGTTTGCAGAGTGTCCACCATGTCCTTTGGACGTTTGAATTGGGCACACTGGGGTTCAGGTCTTAGCTAACCTCCGCTAACCAGCTCTGTGATCTTGGCCAAGTGATGGTCGTTTTCCCAGCCTTGGGTCCTCATCTCCAAAATGAGGAGAAGAGCCCACACAGCACAGCTCCCATGGGGAGCTCCCTCCCCTCATCCCAGCCTTTGGTGAGATGCTTGCTCTTTGCAAAGACCCAATTTCTTCATCATCAGAAGGCTGCCACTGGGCTTCAGGGGATGACCCACTTACAGCCAATTTCTTCCTTCTGGGTCGTCCTGGTGGATTAAATGAAGAACCATTTAAAAGCACAGCCCAAAGAGCCAGAGGGAGAGGCATGTGCGAGGAAACTTTGTACCGCAGTCAGGAAGGGCTCCAGGCGCGCTAGGAGGGCCCCAGCGCCAATCAGATGGCACGACCTACCTCGCGATTGTGCTCACCTAACTAGGCCAGTCACAAAGCGAGCCCTCAGTAAGCCCTGGCAATTACAGGGACCCCGGGGCTGTGTGTGCCCCATGCTGCTCCATCTACCCTGACCCCTCCAACCTTTCCTATTTCACTGCAAACTCGCAATACCCAGGGCCTCTGCTGTGCTGAGAATACTTTTATTTCTGAGTGCACTTGCGACCAGGCATTTGCAGAATGAGAGTCTCCGAGTTATGTTTCCAACCCACCTCCGGGCTCATGTTGGACTTGGCTGGCGCTGGGTTTTTTTGTTTGTTTGTTTTAAGATTTTATTTATTTATTTGGCAGAGAGAGAGAGAGCACAAGCAGGGGGAGCAGCAGAGGGAGAGGGAGAAGCAGGCTCCCTGCTAAGTGGGGAGCCCGATGTGGGGCTGGATCCCAGGACCCTGAGATCATGACCTGAGCCGAAGGCAGACGCTTAATGACTGAGCCACCCAGGCGCCCTCTGGGGCTGTTTTGAACCAGTTAACAATCTGACTAAAGGACATTGCAAACCAATGTTTGCTGTGGCCTTCCAATGTTTCTGGCCCCGGCTTTCATGCTGCAATACAGAGATGAATAAGAAATGGGATCTTACCCTCAGTTGGTAAATTACCATTGACTGAAGCCGTATCACATGCCAGACAGAGGCTTTAAGAATGTTGTTTTTCTTCCCCACAACAACCAGATAAAGTAGTTACCACCTTCGTGTTACAGGTGAAAAGTAGGAGGCTCACAAAGGTTAAGTGATCAGCTCAAGGTCACACAAGTAGGAAGGAATGGAGCTTTGGATTCAGGGATGTTTGACAGCAAACCCCACATGCTTTCAAGTACTCTGAGCTACCTTTCTGTCAGGCAGCCAGGGCCGAGTGGAGACAAAGATATAAAGCCTTAAATACTATCCCGACAATATAAACCCACATGCTGTAAGTCAAGGCTAAGGAAGCAGGAGGTCATCACAGAAGTCTGACCAAGAAGGTGTGAGCCATTCATTCTGACCAAAGAGAAGGCAGGAAGGAGTCCCTGCCCCAGGCTGCACCCTGTGTACCCCTGATTTTCTGACTCCCTGGCAGATGGAAAATATTACTGTGGCTGGAGGGATCAGCACCCATGCCTCCCTTTCTCTCCACTTTTATGGGGAGGAACAAAGAAGGGCGGGGCTAAACAAATTTCACCCTTGGCATTCCTCCAGCCAAGCTCTGCTAAGAAAGCTGAGAGCCGCTCTCCACCCCATACCCTTTCCTTTGGAGCAGGGAAGAAATCAAAAGCCCCTCTGACAATAATAGAGACCAAAGTTTGCAAGGGCAAGACAGGCCCCCAGCTAATGAAGAAAATGTTGTTTCTTCGATTTGGCTCTGGACTGTCCTATCCTACGGGAAACATGTCTGTCCTTGGGAGAAATGCCAACTTTATAGATTTATTAGTGAAATATCTGGCAGCTCACAGTTCTTGCCCATAAGGAAACTTGAATCAGAGGGGCCAGGCCCACCCTGGGTCCACAGGCTGGAGCCCATCAGACTAACTGCTCCCCTCCTCCCCCAGGCTTGTAAGACCGGGCAGAGCCCACCTGAGAACACCCACCTGGCCAAAGCCTGCACCCTGCTCTAGAGCAAGGACCAGACCAGGCGGACACTCTGCAGAGGAGGAGGGTCATGGGAAGGGAGGACTCACCTGTGGGCAGGGGTAGAGTCGATCCAGTGGGAGACTTGAGAAGTGGATGTCTATGAGGTGAGAAGCCATACCACAGGGGGGTGGGGGGGGATGGCAGGAGAAGGGGCTGGAGGGACAAGCCACTGGGGGGACCTCTCCTTGGGAAGGCCTAAGTTCCTAGCTAATTTTGTGGAAACTGATAGGGGGTTCCATTTCGCCCCCTCCTTGTGGAGAAAGGGCGTGGCCAAGGAGGTGGACTATGCTACTTGGCAATGTTCTATATTATTGAGTGCTTTTGTGTGTTGGTGCGTGCCAATACTATACATATTTAAAATGCATAATTATATAAGTTGCACTTTCTCCGTTGTGAGGCTGAGTGAGTTCTCACATGGTGGCTGGCCGTTGGCATTTCCTTTTCTGTGAATTTATTTGAACCTTTCCCTATTTTTCCAATGGGTTATTCTTTTTACTTGTTGATTTGCAAGAGTTCTTTATATATTCCAGAAACTAACACACTGTTATATGTTGGTAGTATTTTCTCTCACTTTGGTCGTTATGTTTTACTCAAGGTATTGCCATAGAAGGGATACTTTTGGGCACCTGAAAAAAAATTTTTTGAGGTGGGGGAGGGGCAGAGGAAGAGAGAGAGAGAATCTTGAGCAGACGTCCCCCTCAGCACAGAGCCTGACATGGGGCTTGACCCCACAACCCTGAGATTGTGACCTGAGCCAAAATCAAGAGTCAAATGCTTAACCAACTGAACCAGTCAGGCACCCAGGGCACCTCAAAATTCACCAGTATTTTCATTGTTTTTTTCATTCATCTCTAAGAAGGCTGTCCCTACTCCAATCATAAACAGGTTTTCTGTGATTATCTCTTAATAATTTCATGTATTTCTTTTCTAAAGTTAGATCTCTCTAAACCATTTTTTATTTTATCTCATAAAAGGTGGAGGAGGGGAATTTCCTCTTGCCCCTGCTAGTCCAAGCGCTGACACACGTCTAGCCCCCTTGCCCCTGTTCCCTCCATTGCAATGGAGAGTCCTCCCTACTTCTAGGACAAGACTTCCACTGGGGCTCCCACCTCTGTGTGTTCTTTCTGCAAGACATCCTTCAGTGACTACTTCACCTGTCATCATTCTTTCCTTCCCTCCTGGATCATTTGCATCAGCACGAAGACATGGTTTCATTCCCCCCACCTTCAAAGAGCCCTCCCTCCCTTGGGGTAAGACGGGGTAGCTTGCAACAGGCCAATGCTACTGCAGATAAGGAAAATCTGTGTCCTAAGACGGCCCACTGAGGCAGCGAGAGAGTCCCAGTCCTTGCCCTGGGGCTCTTCCAGGTTCTTCTCCCTGCTCTGCTTCCCGCGCTCACCAATCCGGGTTCTTCTCCCTGCCCCACTTCTCGCAGGTGCCAAAAGTGCCCAGAATGCAGAAGTAGAAGTGTATAAATTGCCCCCTTTGTTTGTGCTCGGAGCTCAGACCTTTGGAGACCACTCTCCTCTGAGCCTGCTGGGTATCCTATCCTCCAAGATCTCCAGGTGCCTGCTTGGTTCTTCCGTCGGGCAATCCGGTCCAGGTTCCATAACATTTGTTTCCCTGACAGGGAAACCCAACTGCGCTGGCCCATTGTTGCCACCGGTTTGGGGGCAATGGTGGGGCAGCGATGGAACGAGGGATCCTAACGGAGAAGGCGCGCCCTGCCTGATTTTTGGCAGTCTCCTGCCCTGGTCGCCTTGGGCCGGCCCCACTCCAATGTTCCCGCCGGACTCGAGGAGACTTTGCAGGTGAGGACCTGGTCCCGACGTTGGATTCCAGCAAGGCCTGGGGCCCCAGGACCCAGACAGGCCCACCCCACTGGGGTGGAAGGGGAGCCTGATCACCTCCCAGAGACCTCTTAGAGGTCTCCCAGGTAGGGATTCCCAGGGAGGGAATGTAATAACTTCTGGAGTGTGAATGTGTGAGTGAATGTGCAGTCCGACCTGGCTTGCTCAAGCAGACTGATTCTGTGACTCCACGGGCGGGCACCCTTAAGGTCCCCAGAAGCCCACGGAGTCTGAGTGGGCCCATCTGCGATTCTGTGGTGAATGGCATACAGTCTATGTTGGCATCAAAATAGTTCCCGATTGTAAGTCACAATGCTGAGACCAATACGGCTAAACCCCGCCTAAGCTCCTTCAGGGTACAGCCAGACGGGCATCTGATTGGTCTCCTCATCTTAGGAGGCACCCCCCCCCCCCCCGCTCCCAGTCTGTCTCTGTGCCACCGCATACAGGGACATCACCATGGGGTCAGGGCAGAGTAAACCTATGGTTCTAGAGACCATGATCAAAAATTTCAAGAAGGGGTTTTCAGGAGACTATGGAGTCAGGATGAACCCTGGCAAGTTGAGAACCCTATGTTCTCAACATAGGAATGGCCCATCTTTGATGGGGGGTGACCTTCAAAAGGGATATTGGATGTCCCAACAATTCGTTGAGTATGGTGAGTCGTAACAGGAGAACCAGGACACCCTGACCAGTTTCTGTACATTGACTCCTGGCTAGGAATTGCTCAGACCCTTCCCCCCTACCGGGTGTGATTTGCTTGCAATAGGCAGGGACAGGCCAGGGTCTTAATCGCCTCATCCAAGCGACCTAAAGAAAATCAGCAAAAGTCCCAGTCTCCACAAATCCTAGCTGGAGATCCCGAGGACGAACTGACCCTGCCTCCACCGTACATACCCCCAAGACCATCTACACCTGGCCCTTTAGCTCCAGACACTCTGCTGCCATCGGTTTCACTGGTGGCCCCAGGCCCAAAGGATCCACTTTCCCCACGACCAGCAGCCAGGCTGAGCCCCAGGACAGGCACAAGCGCCCTCCAAATGCCAGTACGAGAGACGCGGGAACCTGAGAGGCGCAATGAAGTTGGGAAGGTCCAACCTGGCTGTTCCATGATGTATTATCAGCCCTTCTCCACCACCGACCTCCTCAACCAGAAACATAACACCCCATCCTAGACCTCATAGAATCCCTTTTCCAGACTCATCAGCCAACCTGGGAAGACTGCCAACAGTTACTCCCCACCCTGTTTAACACAGAGGAAAGGAGGAGAATAATGAAAGCTGCACGGCAGTACCTGGAAGAGCACGCACCAGCGGGAGTCACTGACCCTGCTGCCTGGGCTAATACCGAAGAGCGCCCAGCATGGGACTTCACCACAACTGAGGGACAGGCCCACATCCACTGGTACTAGGATGCCCTCCTCCAGGGAATCTGGACAGGAGCTAGGAAACCCATGAACATGACTAAGGTATCCTCGGTCACTCAACAACCAGGGGAATCCCCCAGGGACTACTACGAAAGACTATGTGAAGCCTACAGGATATACACTCCATTTGACCCCGAGGCACAGGAAAGCCAACAGATGGTAAACACCACCTTCGTGGCTCAGGCCGCCCCAGACATCAGAAAAAAACTTCAGAAACTAGAGGGTTTTGCCGGGATGAACATCACCCAACTAATAGAGATTGCCAATAAGGTCTACATGAACAGGGAGGTTGCAGCCGAATGGGAAGCCGACAAAAAGATGAAAAAGAAAGTCAGCCTCCTCGCCACTGCCCTGAAAGAAAAGGACAACACAAAGACGGTGAGACCCCAACCACCGAAAAGGGGGAAGCCTGGAACCCCCTTGGCAAGGGATCAATGTGCCTACTGTAAAGAGAAAGGGCATTGGAAAAACGAATGTCCCAACCAGGGAAAGGCTCAAAAGCCCAGCCACTATAAGGAAGAACCCTGAGAGGAGGACCTCATAGGCCTTGTGGGAATGGACTCAGACTGAGGGGGACTGGGCTCTTTCCTCCTTGGCCCCCATGAGCCCATGGTCAGAATGAAGGTGGGGGGGGGCAACCAGTGACTTTTACTCTCCAAGCTTAGGGCTCAGATAACCTTTGAGCCCACTGGACACACTAGCCTCTGATTGAACCCAAGGCAAGAGGAGACAGGGTCTCTAATACTAGCAATTACCACGCCAAGGGAAGAAGAATGGAGGCTATTCTGTGCCCAGGCCCAAACAAGCAACCCGTCAGAGTTCAGACTCGCCTTTCCTTCAGTATGGGCTGAAAACAACCCACCTGGACTAGCCCGGAATCGGGCCGCTGTCATTGTTGAACTGATCCCAGGATCCCTCCTCAGAGGCAAAGGCAATACCCCTTCCACAAGAAGCTAAGATTGGCATCCAAGAACATCTGACCAAACTCAAAGAAGCAGGTATTCTAGTCGAGTGCCAGTCGGCCTGGAATACCCCACTCCTGCCAGTCAAGAAGCCAGGAGGGGGACACTGACCAGTTCAAGACCTGTGGGCCATCAACAAGGTGACCATCTCTCTGCACCCAGTGGTCCCAAATCCATACACCCTCCTCGGCCAAATCCCAGGGTCGGCCAGATGGTTCACTTGCCTAGATTTGAAGGATGCCTTCTTCTGCCTCTGCTTAGCTTCCCAGAGCCAGCCTTTGGGGAGCCAGCCATTTGCCTTTGAATGGTCTAAATCTGATATAGGAGGCCAGATGCAACTGACTTGGACACACCTCCCGCAGAGGTTTAAAAACTCACCAACCCTCTGTGGGGAAGGGCTGGCCGCGGACCTCGCCAGCTTCCCAAGAGAGGCCACATGATGCACCCTCCTCCAGTATGTGGATGACCTCCTCCTCACCAGTGACACACAAGAAGACTGCACAAAAGGCACCAAGGCCCTCCTACAGCTCCTGTCAGACTCAGGATACCGAGCCTCATGAAAGAAGGCACAAATCTGCCAACAACAGGTCTGATACCTTGGTTTTCTCCTCACCCACGGGAAAAGAGAACTAGGTCCAGAGAGGAAAAGGGTCATCATCTCCCTGCCACAGCCCCAGACAAAAAGGGGCCTATGAGAATTCCTGGGGGCTGCAGGATTCTGCCTCATCTGGATCCCTGGGTTCTTGGCAATAGCAAGACCCCCTTATGATCTCTTAGGGGGACCAGATCGAGAACCCCCTCCCTGGACTGAGGAAGCAGAAGCCACTTTCACAGAGATAAAGACCGCCCTGAGGTGGGCTCTAGCCCTGGGTCTACCAGATGTAGAAAAACCCTTAAATCTCTTTGTGCATGAAAAGGAAAAAATAGCGCTCAGGGTACTCACCCAGACTGTTGGACCCTGGCAATGGTCAGTTGCTTACCTGTCAAAGAAGTTGGACCCCATGGCAGCGGGATGGCCACCATGCCTCAGAGTGCTGGCAGCCACAGTCCTACTCATCAAGGAGGCGGAAAAACTTACCCTGGGGCAAGAACTTAACATCAAGTTCCCTCATGCATTTGTGTCCCTCATGAATGCACAGGGACACCGCTTCTTTCCCAACTCTTGGCTAGCACAATACCAAGGGCTCCTCTGCGAAAACCTGCGGGTCACCCTCAAAACAGTAAGGACATTAAATCCAGCAACCTTTCTCCCCATGGAAGAGGGGGAACCAGACTGTGATTGCTCCAAGGTGACTGATGAAGTCTACGCAAGCCATCCAGATCTGTAGGATCAAGCCATAAAGAATCCAGAGCTCACGCTGTTCAGCAATGGCAGCAGTTACCTACGAGAGGGTGCCCGGAAAGTGGGTTATGCAGTAACTACAACCACTGAAGTCCTAGAAGCTAAGGCATTACCAGCTGGATGGTCAGCTCAACGGGCTGAATTATATGCCTTAGTCCGAGTCCTCACCCTCTGTGAAGGCAAACGAGTCAACATCTATATTGACTCTCAGTATGCCTTTGCTTCTGTACATATATATGGAGCCATCTACAAGGAAAGGGGCCTCCTAACCACAGCAGGAAAAGCTATCAAGAACAAGGAGGAAATACTGAGACTCCTCAAAGCCATCTGGCTTCCAAAGGAAGTAGCAATCCTGCACTGTAAGGGACACCAGAATGGAGACGACCCCATAGCGTGGGGAAATCATCTGGCTGATGAGGCAGCCAAGACCGCAGCCAGTGAGGACATGGACAGAGCCCCTTCCCTCACCATGGCCCTGACACCCCCGGAAGAAATCCTTCCACCCAGCTACACTAAAAAGGAAAAAGAATGGGCCATGGCTGAGGGGGCAACCCTGACTGAAAAGGGATGGTGGATGGTGCCAGATAGGCACATATTCATTCCAACAGCAACTGGAGGGCATCTAGTCAAGGAACACCACTAACTCACTCATCTGGGAAAACTGCATCAGAGGCCCTTCTCAAGAAGCACTACTACCTCAGTCAGCTCCCAGCACTATGCCGAGTAATGAGTGAATGATGAGTAACATGTTCTAAAAATAATGCTCAGTCTGTACCACAGCCCCCGCCAGGTGTCCAGAGGATGGGAGCAACTCCCTTCGAAGATTTAGAGGTAGACTTCACAGATGTGCAGCCGAGCAGGGGGTTCAAATATCTCCTAGTAATAGTATGCACATACTCTGGGTGGGTCGAAGCCTTCCCAACCAGGATGGAACAAAGCCAGGAAGTAGCTAAAGTCCTCTTCTGGGAGATCATGCCCCAGTTTGGCATGCCATCAACAACCCAGGTGACAGGGGCGTCTTGGTGGCTCAGTCGTTAAGCATCTGACTTGGGCTCAGGTCATGATCCCAGGGTCCTGGGATCGAGCCCCACATTGGGCTTCCTGCTCTGTGGGAAGCTTGCTTCTCCCTCTCCCACTCCCCTTGCTTGTGTTCCCTCTCTCGCTGTGTCTCTCTGTCAAATAAACAAATAAAATCTTAAAACAAAACAAAACGAAAAACAATCCATAATGACAGTGGAACTGCATTTGTGGCAGATGTTGTACAGGTCTTGACCAAATCTCTCAACATCACCCGGAGACTCCACACTGCTTACCGGCCCCAAAGTTCAGGGAAAGTAGAGCAAATGAATCACACCCTCAAAGGAACCTTAGCAAAGTTTTGTCAGGAGATTAACCTTCCATGGCTGGATCTGCTACCCCAGCTCTCCTGTGTGCTCGCTGCACACCTGGGACATCAGGTTTCTCCCCATTCGAATTAATATATGGACAGCCCCCCCCCCCCATGCTTGGGAAGCCTTCCAGGAAACTTGCATCAGGTTGGAGATAAAGGGATAAAGGAGTAGCTTCAGGCTCTGGGGGCCACCCTAAATAAGCACCATTGAGAGGGCCCTAATCTCCTTAGGGTCTCAGGTACTGGCCCTCTGCTATCATTCGGACGAGGAGCCCCGCCAGTGGAGAGTCCAGCCAGACTTCACGAACCCACTTCGGCTTCACCTTCGACGAGACCCCACTGACTGATGGACACCTGCTTACCATGGTCCCTGGCTGTCATCGGCATGATTTCCCTCATCTTGGGAGTCTGACTCTACACTGTTGCCCCTCCTGATTGGACTTTTCCCCAGAGGCTTCTACCTAAGGTCATAGACCCCACTTTTACTGGCCCACTGCTGTCTACTCCTGAGCGCATTTCATCATGGTTTTCCTGGCCCTAGTCAGTCCTGGTCCTCTGCTACCTGGTGTGTTGTTAAGTTTATGATTAAGTCCGTGTTCACCCCAAGCCTTGCAGTCAACCCTCAGAGTCAAACAGAATGATGCCCTCTAAACGAGGTGTTTAAAGGGGCATCAAAGGGGGGGAATGATAAGGAAAATCTGTGTCCTAAGATGGCCAACCGAGCCAGCGAGAGAGCCCCCAGTCCTCACCCCAGGGCTCTTCCAGGTTCTTCTCCCAGCTCTGCTTCCTGTGCGCACCAATCCGGTTCTTCTCCCTGCCCCGCTTCACGAACGCACCAAAAGTGCCCAGTATGCGGAAGTAGAAGTGTATAAATTGCCCCCTTTGTGCTTGGGGCTCAGATCTTTGGAGACCACTCTTCTCTGAGCCCGCCGGTGTTAAATAAACCTCCTAACCTCCAAGATCTCCAAGTGCCACTTGGTTCTTCCGTCAGACGGTCCAGTCCAGGTTCTGTAACACTCCCAAGCTGTAAAAAATCTGGGTAAAAGTAAACATTGTATTTTCCAAAGCATCAGGGAGCTACGGAAGCAAGAAGCACCAGAAGAAGAAAACCTCTGGAGAATGGACGGCTGTGCAGAGGTGACTATCTGCAGCTGCTTTTCCCTCCAGGCCATCTCTGATTCTGGGCACAGGCTAGAGGCTGAAATCTGGGCTGGGTCCACTCAGAGGGCTCTGCGGAGGCTCGAGGGGCCCAAACACCCAGCCAGCTTCCACCTCGATATATGTTTTGAACTACAAAGCTGTGTGTTATGAGAGGCTGAAGACCCCTGAAAAGCCAAGTGGAGTTTTCTGGTGCCTCTTGAGAAGACAAACACATGCCAGGGGTTGGGGTTTCTGAGACAATGTGAGAAGAGCCAAAGGCACTGGAGGGAGCAGTGACCTGACGCCAGCCATCAACCATCAGCCATTGGCCACCTGCAGCACCTGCTGATTTCTGTGTGCTGCTGGACAAACGTGGAGGCTTGAGAGGCCTCAAACACAAGGCTGCTGTCCCGTCCCTAAAGGCCTTTTACAAACAGATGCAGCTTGGGACAGGACACCAAAGGGCAGAGACACACCCCTCTCCCCAAGACAAAACCGTCTGTAGTCTCTCTGTGCTGAGACCAGGCCCTTGACTGGAAGCCACACTATGGGCAGGGCAGACTGGAAGTATATATCAGCTGATTCCTATTGGAACCAAACCTTGACTCTGTTCTGTCCTTCTGGAATTAAGCTGTTCAAGACCACATTCTTCACTCCACCTGCCCAGCCAGGAAAGGGTTAACTCCCTCTGCGGGGAAGATTACATTATCTAGGACCTTGCAGAGCTTTTATACACAATACTTGGTATTCCTTTAAAAATTACTCTAAGAGAAAAAGCAGACAATAGAAGAAGACCCACCGGCAATCCAGAGTTGTCAGAAAAGAACTTGAAAATAACTGATTAGTATGTCGAAGGATATAGAGAGAATAATGAACAAATGGTTAAAAGGGTACAGATAATCAGAGAAAGTTCAAATCTGTAAAAAAGCATCAAATGGGCATTCTAGCCCCAATAAATACAATATCTGCAGTTAAGAAATCTGATTGGTTTAAGAGCAGATCAGATACGGCAGATACCAGGATTAATAAAAAGTAAGATAAGCCACTATAAAACACCAAAATTGAAGTTCAGAGAGGAAAATAATAATTAAAAAAGCAGAACAGAGCATAGGAGGCATGACTCACAGTTTAAAAGGTCTAAAGGTGTAATTGGAGTCCTGGAGGGAGAGGAGAGAACAAGGTAGGAATAACTGGAGATACAATGGCTGAGAATTTTCCAAAGTATCAGAAAAGCTATTAGCTCAATGCCTGGGTATTAGCAAAGCTGTCCTAATCCTTCTTCAGTTCCATGATTGGGTTCAGTTTCTTTTATCGTCCTGGAAATTTATTCTGTTCACTGATCGACATAAGCAGAACTGGAATTTAGATGTTCTTGTTTATGTTGTTAACTGAACCATCCCCATCCAGGCCTTTTCTAGTGGTTGCTGATTACTGTGTCGCTCGTTTGTTTTACCATTAGGTCAGACATTTATCAAGTATGTACAGGTATCATTCCCTTTGTCCAGCACCATCACTGCTCCTGACCAACTTGGTCAAAACCAACTGATCATGGACATCCTCCTCCCACTTACACTGCCCCATTTCTTTCTTTTTAAGATTTTATTTATTTATTTAGACAGAGAGAGACTGAGAAAGGGAACACAAGCAGGGGGAGTGGGAGAGGGAGAAGCCGGCTTCCCGCTGAGCAGGGAGCCCGATGTGGGTCTCGATCCCAGGACCCTGTGATCATGACCTGAGCTGAAGGCAGACGCTTAACGACTGAGCCCCAACACTGCCCCATTTCTTATTCTTCATCTTACAAGCCTGCGCCCTCAGCCCCGGCTAATCCTCATTAATTCCTGGTCTCCAAACACACCCTGAATATTCCCTCTTTCAAGTCTGTTCCTGCTGTTTCCCCAGTGGAACAAGCCCTTCTGTGCCATGCTGTTTCCAGGCCATCTGCCCCCTGGTTTCCTGCCTGCCTCGGCCAGTTTGGGCTCAGCATGTGGGAGAAGCCGAGCAGACCATGCAGAAATCTCAGTGACTCTTAGAGCCTTCTGAGCCCTGCTCGGTGCCCCTTTATTCGGGGCCTAGAATCATCTCCCAGGTTGAGTGGTCTTAGTGCTGGGACACCGGGGCTTAGGAGGGCTTGTGAAGGGCTTTCCCTGTTGGAGGAAGACAGCAAAGGGTCCAGGCAAGGCTACACAGTCATTACCAGGCTCTGCCAGGGAGCAATCCTGGAGAGGTCTGTGTCTCAAAGTCTTAAGACTTTGGTGACATCCACTGCAGAAAATGAATACTTCAAGTTGCAGGTCCCAACGATGGACAACCTGGCCAGAAGACATTGCCATATCTCAGACATGATATGCACAAAGGCGAGCTGCAGGACAAGGGTCCAAACTTTTGTTCTCATTGCCTGCCAGCCCTGGTCTTTCTTCAGGGCAGGTCCAAGGGACAAGGGGACACGGCAGGAGAAGGGCACTCAGTGAAGTGGTCTGTTCATTAGGGACCTCTACACTCGCTACTGATTTTGTTCTTATTGCTAATGGAAGCCTTTACTTACATCTTGTCCCTGAACTGATGGGGAGGTGTTCTTCGTCTTTACCTCAGACCCTGCTGCCATTTCAGCAGCAGTGGGGGGAAATCTCTCTACTCCTGGTTCTGCCTCTGTGTTCCCCACCTGCATGCCTATGGGCCTTAGAGCCAAGAGCAGGTGGGTTCACCCTCTTTCCCTACCGCCCACCATGCTCAGGCTACGAAACTGTTCAAGCTGCAGTTTCTTGGTTTATCAAATGCAGATGACAACCTCTAGCTCACGGAGCTGTTGGGAGGACATAAATGAGACGACATAGGTCAACTGTCTCGCTTGGCATGGGTGCTCTGCACCTATTGACCAACTCTGCTCCAGCCCATCTACCGCCACACACCTGCTCATCAGGGAGTGAGGCTGAGAACATCACTCTGAGAGGAGTGACAGAGATGAGTACCAGCTGCAGCAGCGTTACAAGGGCAGGGCTGAGGGACTGTCCTCGGGGGAGGGGACAGGTGTGCGGACATAACTATCGGACATCAGGTTTTGAGGACCCATTGTGTACCAGGCACTGCTCTTTACACACATTCATCTGATCCTCATAGCAACCTGGGGGGCTGGTACTTGCAGCAGACAGGCTCTGGGGGGTCCCCATGATTCCTGGCTCCTGGTATCCACACCTTTGTATGATGGGTGCCCTCTGTTTGGATGTGGGTGGGACCAGAAATCATTTTTCAGTCTTCCCAGAGGAATGACATCACCTCCATAATCATTATAATGTGAACTTGAAGACGCATACATCTGGTTTTCAAAAAGAAAATGATCACTTCATGGTGCATTCAGACAAAGCCCGGGGTGCTTACCAAATGGCCTGCCTCTCGCCTCTGTGGCCTCATGGCAAAGCAGAGCTAATAAGATGGCCAGGCGAGGGGGGCACTCTGGACCCCATGGCCAGGGATAGGTGGACAAGATGGCCACACGCCCTCTCTCCCTTGGTCTGGTTTCTGTCATCACATGATTCTGATCTCAAATGTCCCTGGGGCACTGGCTCATTCTCTGATGGGAGGGCTTGATTTGTCCTCTACTCCTGGTCAGATGCCGCCACGGGAAAGAGCCCACCGAGCTTGAGGGATGCCTCTAAGCTCACAGAAGGGTCCTGACGTGGAGCCCTGTGGAAGGAATGGTCCCAGGGGTGGAAGAAGATGAGCAGTCTATGCTAGTTCAGGATCTGGGGCAGGGAGGTTTGCCTGAGGTCTGGGCACAAGCCCCAAGGCAGGGGTGGGGAGGGGCAATCCCGGACATAGCCTGCGGAGAAAACTGGAGAGGAGTGTTCAGGGAGGGGGCTGCGGAAGGATCATGGGAGGGAAGTGGAGTGTTGGTCTTACGGCGACACCCCTGCCCTGGGCGCAGAGCCGGGGGTGACCCCGTACCCAGGAAGTCGCCTTCCCACCCCCTGCAGCTCAAGGCCCTGTCTCAGCAGTCCAGAACTGGCCCAGCTCCCTCCGCCCCTGCCCTTTGGCCCTGCCTCTGTCTGCCCCGCTGCGGAGCGCTGCCTCCCCCACCCCTGGGTGGGTCCGCCCCTTGCTGCCCCCACTGCTTCCCCCCTGCGGCCCAGACCCTGCTCCCCGCTGGGGCCGCGCCTGCCGGCCCCGCCCCGCGCGGGATCCGCCCTGCATAAGGCCGCCCCGCACCTGGAGGCCTCACTTGTGTCTATAGGACCGCGGGGGATGCGGTCTTGCCATGGCCTCGGGGGCTTCTCCGTGCCTTGGGGTGCCTCCGCACCGTCTGTGGGCCGTGAGGCCTGGCATCTACGAGGACGAGAAGGGGAGGACCTGGGTGACCGTGGTCGTGCGGCTCAGTCCCTCCCAGAGAGCTCGGGGCAGGGGCTCCCCGGGCAGCACAGTGAGTTGTCAGGCGTGGGGGGTGGGAGGTGGGAGGACTGCGCAAGGACCTCAGCCCGTGTGGGCCTGGCACATTCAGCAATAGGGCCCGGGATAGAGGCGAGAGGAGGCCCTTCTCACTTGGCCTGAAAAACTCGGCCGTGCAGGGTCCCGAGCTCAGGGATGTCTATGCCTGATGCAGACCCCCGGAACCCCTGCCTGGAGGGGCCAGTGGCATGAGCTTATCTGCAGGAGAGGATGTAACCCTCATTGGGAGGCCGAGGGGTTCAGTAGGTCAGGGCCCAGTCCTGTCCCCAGTGCATGCTGGGAAGGCTTCACGGATCGGGCAGCTATTACCTGGGCCCTGCAGGATGAGTAGGAGTTTTCCAGGTCCCAGGCAGGAGGCTTTGCAACCTAGAGGCAGCAGGTGAGCCGACAGTGGAAAAGAAACGTCAGCTTTGGGTTCCTTATCTACAAAACAGGAATAATATACCTCTGTGGCAGGTGAGTCACGGATGCCACAGCTGAAAAGCCTTGGGGGCGTTTGACAGATAACACCTTCCGGAATCCCACTTGGGAAACGGATTGTGGATCTGGAAGCTAGGGTGGAGTCTAACACCCTTACCCAACCCCCCCCCCAAAAGCTCCCCAGGTGTTAAAGATAATCATTCAGGTTGGCAACAGTTGCCCCAGGTGAGGGGTTTAGATCCATCTTAGAGGGGTACAATAAATACCTCGTGTAATATGGGAAAAGACTGTCAAGCTACTGCAAAATGCCATTTAGGCCATTATAAACGATTTGCTGACATTTTAAACAATACAAAACACTTCTAGCACTCTTCAAAGAGGTTATCCAGAACATTTTTGGTGGAGAACACTGAAAATCTTTTCCACACCTGCACCAAATAAAGCATGCAAAAAATTATGGACAAAATATTTTGGTAGTTTTTTTTTTTTAGAGCATAAAAATGTATCCAGTGGGAAAAGTGGATTCAAATAATGTAGCTATGGATGCAGTGGGGCACCTGGAGAATGAACATTTCCCCCTGTTTAGAATAATTACTTCTTATTAGTAGACCTGTATTTTCATATATAATCTTAGGATGGGAAGCAGCGTTCTGAGCCTGACCTAACCCAAAGCCCAGCAAACTTTCTGTAGAGGGTCTGATAGTAAATATTTTCAGCTTTGCAGGTCTGAAGGACCCTACAGTGACTACTTGACTCTGCCCTGTAGTGCAAAACCAGCCAAAGACAGCATGTAAAGGAATGAGCATCTGTTTATCTACAATAAACCTTTATTTACAAAAAGAGCTAGCAGGCCAGATTGGGCCCACACTTGGCTTACACCCTATCTAAAGCCAGAATCCAAAGGGAAAGAGATTTTGCCATGTAATTAAAAGCATTTCCTCTGCAAAAAGAGCCCATAACAAAGTTAAGACAACAAACTGAGAAGAATTATTTGCCATATGTATAATTGATAAAAGGCTAGTATGCTCATCACAAAGACATTAAATACTCAGATAAAACCGCTGTAAAGAACTTTCCATTTTGTTGCATAACAAAGGGAACTTTGGTTATAGTTGGTGGTGATTTTCCCCACTCACTTTTATACCTTTCTGTATTGACCAAATTTCATTTTATTTTTTTTTTTTTATGTTTATAATAAGTATGTGAAGGTCAGGATCAAAACTACAACATATTTTTGGGGAAAACCCATCACTCCTAGGTCCTAAGGTGTGTGGATGCCTTACTTACAAAAAGAAGTTAAAAAAAACTCTAGAAATGGCTGAGACAGAGGCCCAAGGCATAATCAGTGCAGACCCAAGGTTGCCGACGGGTGGGAAGAGTGGCTAACTTTTCAGGAGTAAGGTGGGGTGCAGGTCAGTGGGAGGACCATACTTGGGGGAGCCAGGAGAGAATCCATCATCTCAGGTCTAGACCAAACCCCCAAGAGATGGTGCCATGGCTTTAGGTCTGGGATTCTCAAGACATTCACATCTGAAGGGGCAGCTCCCCAGCGGGGCCAGGCATCCAGGACTATGTTTGCGTGCAGCCCAGCTGTCGGGGAGCCCTGTCTCTGATGCGCCGCCTCCTCTCTGGTCCCTTCAGCATGAACCCAGCATCACAGTCCACATGTGGCAGATGCCAGTGCACCCCCAGAAGCCCATGTCCCCCAGCCAGCTGACACTCTCCCAGCTGCCCCTCATGTGGCAGCTCTACCCCGGAAGAAGGTACAGAACAATGGACTCCAGGCTCTGGGAAGTAGTGGACCACGGCCAGGCAAGTGTGTGCGGCCTCACCAACTATAACCACCTCAGAGGATGAAGAGGGGCAGGTGCTGACTGCATCCTGCAAAGTGGGACCAGGGATGGAGGGGCCAGGGGTGGAGGGAGCAGGGGTGGAGGGGCCAGGGGTGGAGGGAGCAGGGGTGGAGGGGCCAGGGGTGGAGGGGCCAGGGGTGGAGGGAGCAGGGGTAGAGGGCCCAGGCTGCTGAAATCCACAAACCCCGGTTCCATCTGCTTCAGGTGGCCGGACAAGCATTTCCGGGGGGAGCTGACTGCTGCTCCCCCTCCTGCAGATTGCCTCCACAGAGCAGCTGATTCTGACCCAGCTGCCGCCCGGGGAGTGACTGACAGCAGAGAGCCGCTCATGGGCTGGTACGACGGGGTCCGTGTCCCGCAGTGTGGAGAGCCAACAAAAGCAAGGAGGCCTCTGCTCTTTATAGGAAGACAGTGCTGGGTTCCTTTCCCTCCTGCTGTTCCCTGAGCTTATCTCACATAGCCACCCCCCCCACCCCCCTGGTCTGTGGTTTTCACTGTGCGCAGGCGCCCCCCCTCGACCTTCACAAAGCACGAGATCTCATCAGATAGTAGTCATCATTTAATCTTTGCAAGAATTCTGTAAGGTGCATGTATTAATGTCCCACTTTACAGATGAGAAAGCTGAGGCTCTGTGGGCTGGATAGGATTGCCCCAAGACCTGGAGCCCGGAAATAGTAGTGATCAAGCTCAAGTCCAGTGAGTGCGGCTCTCTTCCTAGGTCTGACCATGACACCGGGGTACCACAAGTCTAATCAGTGGCAGTGGCCTTCAAGGACCCTGCCTCCCCCCACAGTCGCCTTCTCTCTGAGACTGACCGGAGCAGGGCCCCGTGCATTGGAGGGACTGGAGCTGGCCTTGCCCTCCCAGCCTTTGGTCCTGCTTGCATTGGGGGCCCCATTCCTCCATGATGCTCTGCCTCCTTTTGTCTTCTCCCAGGTCTTGCTGGCCCCATGGATCCTCTGTGAGGATCTTTGCATACCTGCTCTTCTGTTTGCATACGTAGCATGGCCTCCCTGGGAGAAGGAGGCAGTGGGGCCCTTGTCGACTCTGCTTTTCTTGTTTTCCTCAGCAGTCCCACCCTGCTCGGCTCTGCACTCAGTGTGACCTGCCTGGATGGGCCCCATCTGAGTGCTGGGCCCAGCTCCCCCACTGGCTGCAAGCCATGGTTTCTCTTTCCCTTTTGTGCCCCTGATGCTGATCTTCCAGGTGCCCCTCTGCAGATCCCTTCTGAGGCCCCCAGGCCCAGCTCCAGCCAGACCCCTGGTTGGAGCCCATGATTGGAACTTGCCATCAACCTGCTCCCATTAGGCAGAGAGTGGCTCAGTTTTAGAGACGCCTTCAGAGCGGGAGCCAGGCCTGGACTTGGGACTCAGATGGGCATCCATTCTGCTGACCTGCTGGCCCAGAGGAGGTGGAGTCCCAGGAGGCTCACCTGCACCAGGGGCACACAGAGGGACGGACTTGGCCCGAGGTCCTCCTGCTTCTTCAGTCCTTCAGCTCATGGATGTGACGCTGGTCCATGAGGGCTCCTCGCAGTACTGGTTAATTAAACTTGCTGTGGTCTGCTTGGTGCTGAATCAGAGCTTAGCTTCAGCTGGTGTCTAGTGCAGAAAAGCAGCAGTACTTAAGCTGGCACTTGAGGTTGAGATGAATTTTAATTCCCCATTGAGTGTTTTCCACCCTGGGAGGAAGTTGTGATCAGCCCATTTCAGGAGCAGGATGCTAGGGGAAGGGAGGGAGGTGAACCTCCCCTGGGGTTCTGTGTGAAGCTCGGAGAAGGCAGGCGAGACTGTGGCAGGAGCCGGTGGGGGGACCCCAGCTCTCACAGATGGACGACACCCCCTCATGTCTTCGTGGGATGGCAGAGGGAACCATCTGAGTGGCACATGAGGCGGAGTCTGAGGTGCTGACTGGGGCCACGACGGAAGAAGAGGGTGGTGTGGACGAGGGGCGGGGTGACAATTTAGTGGTGGGAAGAAGAGGGCATAGCCTCTCTCATACCAGTCACGAGAAGCAATCACCAGTGGATTAAAGTCCTAACCTTAAAAATGAATCCATGAAAGCACAGGAAAATACAGTCATGATTTTGGGGTGCAAGAAACCTTAAGCGAGATGTAGAAAGCCAAAGCCAGTGTAGACAGTTGTTCTAGTTAAACATTTTCTGTAGGACAGCCTACTAGAAGGCAAAGGTGGAGGACATTGGGACTGGATACCAAGGCCCTAGGATGCAGAATGCATAGAAAACTTCTAGAAATCGCTAAGAGAAGGGGGCGTGTGCCAGGAACTAGCAACTTACAGAACAGGAGATGCCCAGATGTTGGAGGGGAGAAGTACAGATTTCAGAACTCTGAAATCTAGATCCTTGGTGTCGGTAGAAGTAGAGGCTTGATTGGGATTGCGTGGTGGGAGTGTCCACTGTTATAGCCACTTTGGGGGTTTGGAGGACAATTCCTAAAATGGCACACGGGGCCCTTACCCAGAGTGCTTCCCTACAGCAGGGTGGTCAAGCTCAGCAGTGCAGACATTGGGGACCGGGTACTTCCTTACCATGGTGAGCTGCCCTGAGCATTGTAGGGTGCTTGGCAGCATCCCTGGTCTCTGCCTGCTAGATCCCAGTGGCACCCCCTGCCCCTTCGAAGTTTTGAAGACAAGTGTCTCCGGTAATTTCCAAATGTGCCCTGGGGCAGAAATCACTTGCACGTGTGCATGAGAGGTCAGGGGAGGGAGCAGCATGGTCACAGCAGGGGTCCATCGTGGAGGAGCTGTTGAGTAAAAGGAGACCCCAGGAGCAGAGGTTGGGCTGAGCCCCTTCCAGTTAAAGGCTTCTGTGCTCTGAGAAATAGGCTCTTTAGAAAGCCCTCCTGCCCTCAGCAGGCCCTCCCCTCCCCCTGGCCTGAGACGGGGACCTGGGAGCGGGGATGTCATGCAGCCCGCATCATGGTCACAAAGCAGGCATGAGCAAGAGTGAGGAAACTGTCCTTTTAGTTCAGGGGGAAGTTTACAGAGCCAGGGTCGGCAGAGAAAGGAGGCGTGTCAGGGTGGGGGGGGTCTATGGGACCCCCAGGGCGTGTGTGGCCCAGGGCAGGGGACTCAGCCCCCATTCATCTCCCTCCCGTAGCCACGAGACCAGTGTCACGATCAAGAAACACACACCTCTTGGGTGCCAGGCAGGCTGGTTTTGGGGTGCCAGCTATTTAGATGTCTGGGAATGCCAGCTGTCCAGCACCTGGACAGGCCCCAGGATGGCGGAAGGAAGCCACTAGTCCCGTGGGTAGCTGGGCTGGGGTGCAGCCTCTTCTGGGAGAAACAGGGCCTCCGGTCCCTGCCCCCCGCAGGAAGTCCCCAGGGTCAGGCTGGGACGGCTCTGCAGCTTGCATCCCAGGGCCTACTGGTCCTACAGCATGGGGAGGGCCCCCGGTCTCTGGGGATGCGCCGTGGGGGTCTGCTGCCTTCTAGGCACTGTCAGGGGTCCGCACGCCCGCATGGCCCCCCGAAGTCTGCAGTGTCACCGCATGTGTTCTGTGCCCGTGATGGCTTCCACCTGGGCTCCCACTGCTCGCGGTGCCACGTGTCTGCCGGGACTCCCATGCAGCTTCTGTCTGGGTGGCCTGCCTCCGTGTCTGCCGGGGGCTCCGCTTGCCCTGACACCTGGCTGGTGCCACACGGGATATGGTGGTGGCTCCTCGAGGATGTGCTCCAGGAGCCTCGCCCCACCTCGCTGTATTGTGCCTTCTGCTTTGGCTGGGGCCCAGGGGCCCACCCCGGCTCCTCCTGAAGGCAGGTTTCCCTCACTTCCCTTGTGATTTTCCCTCTCTCTCAGCTCAGGAAGGGCAAGTGGGCCTGCTTGACTTTTCTCCTCCCTCCTTCCTTCCCTCCCTCGGTGCCCGCCTCTCCTTCCCACCCCTGCTCTGGGGCAAGAAAAGCAGCAGGCTCTCCTTTTGCCTCCCCTGGTCTTTGAGCTCAGTTGTGGATCCGCTCCAGGATAAGGAGAGATCCAGAGAAATCTGGAAATCTTTTCAAAGGACAGCAGCCTGGCCAGGCAAGGGTGCTGGCCTGCCAAGTCCAGCTGCAAATGTCAAAAGCCTTGGATTCCTCCCTGTTTCCTGGGAACAAAGACCAAGTCTGCCCTTTCTGTGGGGAGGTGGTGTCTAAGGCGGTCCGGGACAGAGGTTGGGGGTGGGAGAGAGCAAAGAGAAAAGCACCGCAAGATATTTAAAATCCCTCCTGGTGCATATCCAGGACCGTCACAATGGGCTTACAGACGCTGGTCACGCATCCCTGGAGGTCTGCATCCTGGGTGAGCCCCGTTCTGGCTCTTTCCGGGCCGTGTCACCCACAGGGCGTCTTCCTCCGTGGGAGCTGTTTGAGACTTCATGTGCTGGGTCTCTGAGCCAGATCACTCATTTGTGTGTTTGTTCTTCCTCAATATGGGAGCTTCCTAAGGGCGCGTGGCCAGGTTCTGCAAACATTTACAGAACCTCAACTTTGTGCCAGGCCCAAAGCCGAGCGTGCAGGGAGGCAGAGTGCTAGGGTCAGTAAAGGGATGAGTTCAAAGTTGAGTTGAGTTCCGGATGCATGTGGAACATCCAAGGGGAGGCCTCCTGTAAGCAGGTGTTGTGTGGGTCTAGAGAAAGATCTGGGCTGAATTCATAGACTGGGGAGTCAGCAGAGAAGTGGCCATTGCAGCCAGAGGAGAGGAGAGAACTATCTGGGGCTCCCATACTTCTGCACAGGGCCACAGAGTAAATATTCACTCTACAGGCAATACGGTCTTTGTAGCAACTGTGCTTTCGGGGCCAAAAAAGGAGCTACGCACAACCGTCACAATGAGCACGCTGTGCCCCAGTAGAACTCTGCTTAAAAGGGGTCAGCAAGCCAGACCTGGCTCACCGGCCATAGCTTACGAACCCCGGATCAAGAGAACGGGTACAGAGCAGAAAGAAAATGGCAGATCTCAAGCATGACAGCAAATGGATCAGCAAAGGAAACTAAGTCAAAAAGATCTAGTAGGAAAAAGCCCAAGATGGAAGATGGCTAGTTGAAAGAGAGAGAAAAGTCTGATGTACGTGAAGAACAAGCAGGAGTCAAAAAAATATAATCTTCCCCTTAGCGATGGCAGGTGGCTGAGACAACAAGGCACCCCTTGCGGCTCCTCGGGCTGCTCTCTGCGCAAGCCCGGGGGCACCATCCGGGCAGCCATGATGGCCTGGTACCCCCAGAGCGGTGCATGATGTAGGCCACGCACCCCTCCGATGGTTCATAACCACACAGGACACAAAAAATAAAAGGCAAAGTCCAGACACTGGAAAATGCCATCGTGGACAGCTGAAAACCATGAGCGAATACTTCTCTCTGAAATCCAATAAAGAACATAGGGTCTCCGCCATCGGAGCCCACCGAGTCAGACAACAAAGAGAGCGAAACATGGGTTGGTGGAGCCTTGGGAAGAAACGGGAGAAAAGAAGCTACAGATGCCAAAGTCACTTTAGAAGCACTTGCTGACCCAGTCAAGGTTATGGAGGATGGGCTTGATGAAATGGAGGCAACTCTTTGGGGAAAAAATACAGGTTTACATAGGATTGAAAGGAAAGTGGCAGGAGCAGAAGACGCTCCGAGGAGGTCCAACATTCGTGGAAATAGCCTCCTTCAAGAGGACTAAAACAGTGAAAGCTTGGGGCGCCTCCCTGGCTCAGTCAGAGGAGTGCATGGTTCTTGATCTTGGGATCCTGAGTTCGAGACCCACGTTGGGTGCAGAGATTACTTAGCAATAAATAAATGAACTTAAAAATAAACAGTGAAAAGGAGAAGATGTTTGAAACAGTTCATTGAAGAAAACTGCCTGCAATAAATAAGACATCTTATTTATTGTAAAACACTCCAGCCGGGTTGCAGGTAAAGCTGCAGTAGAACAGGCAAGCTGAGACCCAGCCTGGTAAAACTTTAGTGTCAGGATAAAGGAACCCTACAGGGAGCCTCCGGGCCTCCTGCACCTCCCACCACCAAGTCAGGTCATTCCGAGAATTCTTTTCCACAAAAGTCAGTGCCGTGCAAGAACGCAGGGGAGCGGTGCATAAAGGCCCCAGGAAAAGAAAGTGGGACACAGTAATTTGATATCCAGAAGGGCTGTGAGCAAATATAAAGGCAAGATATATTTCCAAACATGTGACACCAAAGGGTATATAGCTCCCACGAGCCCTTCTTGAAGACGATTGCTAGTAAACCCTGAACAGAAAAGTCACGGTAAAGAACAGACGGAGGGTTGGTGGGGTTGTGGGTGTGAATGAGCTTCTGGGCACTGGACCTGTCTGTTCCTGTCCCCTGGGCGTATTTGTTTTGTGAAATTCACCAAGATATCAATTTAGGATTTTTGTACCTTTCTGTCTGTATGTTTTATTAAAAAGGAAAAAAAAGTCTGGTGGAGAGTATTGAATTTACTTAGAAAATCAGTCATTATCTTAGGAATTCTGCTTATAGCACAGACTATTACGTTTCTGACAGGATTAGGTTAGGATGACAAGATAAAAAGATAACTGTTTGTTTGCAAACAGTGGGAAGAGGAACAAGAAGGCAGGGTGGAGTAAGTACACACGGGGTCTTCATGGAAAGGGCTTCAGAAAATACTGCTGAAAGGCCAAGTAACAGAGCTAGGCACATATTACGTAAAGAAGAAAAATAACCGCTGGAAGAATAAGACTCAAAACCAACCACAGTCAGTGGTGGAGGCAAGAACTGGCAGTGGGGGGAAGCCCAAGGGCACCACTTCATCAGCTTTCCTGGTGGAGGGCTGAGAGAGGTTGTTGCAAAACAGAGCTACTTATTACCTAAACCTCTAAACGTACCATAGAAACTTTCCAAATTATCATAAGAAAAACATTTGCCGCCCAAATACACTTGAACCAATAAGAGAATTCAAGAAGGCAAATGGTTATACATTTAACACACAAAACCTGTCTCCCGAATGCAGGCACGAGTCAGACAAAAATAATGAAAGGTCACATTAGATATACCTATATAAAGCAGATTTTAAAATTCTACTGGAGGAGAGAAGAACAGTCTGAAATACATGAGAAGGCATGCTCATTTTAGAACAGCCCAGTGACCTGGGCAATTGACCCCTGCGCCTCAGTTTCCTCATCTGTAAGATGGAAATAATAAGAGCAAGTCACCTCCTACGGCTGCTGTGAGGATTAGCTGAGTCAGAAAAGTTCCTGCGGCATACAGGGCTACATAAATGTTGGTAAGTTCGAGAGATGGGAAGACCCAGTATCGCAAAGATGCAATATCTCCCCCATGTAACTTATAATAAATGTAATGTAATCACGATTAAAAAACACTTAAAGGAAGAATTTTGTACGTGGTCAATTTGGCTCTAAAGTCCGCATGGAAAATGGAACATGTCAGAGACTCTGGGGGAAGTCTGGGAGAGAAGGAAGGGTGGTCTGGGGCTCTCCCCCACAGCTGCATGAATAACCCAGCATGGGTCTAGGTGGTAGAGCTGTTAGAGCTGAGGAATGGACCAGGCTTCGGGAAGAGAGGAAGACGCCCCAGGGAGTTCAGTGTATGATCCGGCTGGCATTTCAAGGTATCGGCAAAGCCAACTTCAGCCAACTGGCTAGCCATTTAGAAAAGAAAGTTTTGGTTAGGTTGCTACCTCATTTCTCATATGAAAATAAATTTCAGGTGGATTAAGTAAGCAATAAATGCAATGACATAAAAAAATGAAAAATTTCTGCATAGTAGAAACAAACAAAAAACCTAAACCCCAAACCAACTTAACTAGAGTAAGAAGACAAGTGTGCAGGGAAAATTTGGCCAAGGACTTGTTTTCTGGATATAGAAAGATCCCTTGTAACTGTTTCCTCTTCTCTAATGGCCTCACCAGCTTAGTTAGATTCCATGTCCCAAACACGCCTTTGCAAACTCACGACTCCTTGCCCCCTTCTGAATTATTTGCCAGGTAAAATGCCCAAGTTGGCTGAACCCGATTTGCTGCCTTCTTTTCTAAACCCAGCAGATAAATACTGGTGGACAAAATAATACTCACGCAACGGGTAAGCGTTCATTTTCTGTTCCTGATTGCAAACCTCGAGAGGTCTGAGATCTACTCGGCCATCCCGTGAAACTTCCCTGGTACATCTGTCTTCACTGGGTCTGAGATGGGTTGTTCCATTTACAACTTTTCTTAAACTTAGGACTTCTTCCTCCCCTACCTCTCAGCTCATGGCCTTGCCTCACACTTCCTGGGAAAACAGAGGACTTCAACTGGGAATTCCACCTTCCCGCCCATTAAAATCCCATGCTCATCTTCCCATGTGTCCCCTTAAGCCCAGGAAGCAGTTGTCCCAGTGATACATGGTAATGCACAGAACACTGGTGATGTTACAGTAACCAACTGTGCGAGGCACTGTCCTAAGCCTCAGTGGGGTCCTCACTCTTTCAACCCCAGGAGGGTCCCCAGAGTCCATGATTCCCATGCTCTCTGAATCAGTTTGCTGGGGCTGCCATCACAAAGACCCACAGACCGGGTGGCTTAAATGACTGAAATTTATTTCCTCACAGTTCTGGAAGCTGGAGGTCTGAGATCAAGGTGTTGGCAGGGTTGGTTTCCTCTGAGGCCTCGCTCCTTGGCTTGTAGATGGCTGTCTTCCCCCTGGGTCCTCACGTGGTCTTCCCTCAGTGTGTGTCTGTGTCCCAATCTCTTCTTCTATGGGCACCGGTCACATTGGATTAGGGCTACCCTAATGGCCTCATTTTTAACTTACTTACCTCTTTAAAGACCCCGTGTCCAAATATAGTCACATTCTGAGGTGCTGGGGGGTGAGGACTTCAACATAGGAGTTTTATAGGGACACAAATCAGCCCATAACATTCTCCCTAATGACTGCGTCAGACTTCTCCTCTCTCAACTCTACTCTGACTCTGTTTCCTCCTCCATCTTAGTGATAATCTCATCCCATCAATGACTGAGAACACAGTAGTCCTCACACTCTCACCTTCTCCCACCAGAGCTCCAGTCTGGCCCACATCTGCAACATCTTCCCTTTGTCCCTTCTGTCACAATGGAGTGGCAAGGTGCCCTCCCATCGAAGGCCATTCCTTCTCTTCTTGCTTCTTCTGACACCTCAGGGCCACCTCATTCCCATTCACACACAACCTCCGGTAGCTCCGGTCTTAAAAATGCTCCATGACACACACCTGCCCCCACCGTGCCTGCTTCCTTTGCTTGCCTTCAGCATCCAGTTCCTGTAAGAGTCATCTATGCATACTTCATGCCCCGGGTTTTCTCTTCCACCCACTCCTAGGGCCTTCCATCCCCACGACTCTGAAATTGCTCTTGTCAAGGTCACCCATGGCCTCCATGGGGACAAAGCCAATGCTCATTCTCTTTCCACTCCTTATTCAATGTCTCCACACATCTGATCTAATTGATCGTCCCCTCATCCTTGCCACTTGGCTTCTGTGACATCACACACTCCTGAATTTCCTTGCACCTTACCACCACTTCTTCTCAGTGGCCTTGGCCGCTTCTCATCTGCTCTCTGAATGTCGGAGCAGCCCAGGGCTCTGTCTTGGGCATACTTCCTCCCTCCCCTGACTTCTCTCTAAATCAGCTCATCCAGCTGGGCAGTGATTTCCAAATTCCTGTCTCTAGTCCGGACCTTGCCTTTGAGTTGCAGGCTCCTTACACGATTGCCTCATTGGGGCGTGCAGTCAGGAAAACGCTGGTGTGTGGAGCCCACACCAGCGAGTTCCAGCAGAGGAACAGTGACATAGGGAATCAGTCGAGAGGTGCTGGGAGGACTGAGGACAAGTAACTCAGAGAATAACAACTCCCCTGGCCTGGAGGGCTGAAATAAGGAGTCAATGTTGGCAGAACTCAGGGACAAGGACTGTCTGATAGGAGTTAGATTTAGAGAAAAAAATAATCGGCATCTCTAATATCTAGGAGGCCTCTCAAACATAACACACTTCTCTCCCAATTCCAACAGCCCCTGCCTCAGCTTCCATATCTTGGCACTTGAAAATACCATCTGTTAAGTTGCCCAAGCCCGAAACCCAGGGGTCCCTCTGACTGCTCTCCTGCCCTCCACCCCACGCCACGCCAACCCAGTGACTGCGAAGCAGCCTGGTCAGACGTGCACCTGGAATCCTTCTCAACTCCCTGTCAGCAACACCACCACTCCCATTTCACCTGGGGTGCACGACTGGCAACTAAATGGACTCCCAGATTCCACTCCTGCCTAATCCGCCCCCTTTTCCACACAGTAATCAGGGTGAACTTTTAATGAAATAAATCAGGTCATTCTCCTGCTTAAAACTCTGCAGAGGCTTTCCTTTGCTCCTTAACTAAAATGCAAACACCAGGCTATAGACCTTAATATGCTACCTAATCCTTCCCTGCTGACCTTGCAAATCTCAGTGCTCATAACCAGGGTGAGGAAACACCATGCCTGAGCTGGAAGGAGCTAGTTTACATGGGGGAACACATCCCACGGTGCTGGCCCAGAGAAGGGGCGGGGGGATATAAAACAGAATAAAGGAGAGTATTGGCATGGGGACCCTAACCTGTGATTCTGAATTCGGTATTTTGCTAGGGACACCAGGAGTTGGTCCTAATGTTCTCTTAAAGGCTCCTTGAACTTGGATGTGGCAATGGCCTACGGTCAAGGAAACAGAGATGCTGGCACTTCCTTGCCACAGTATAGAGGAAGCGGTCAGAGGCTCAGGGGGGTGGGAATGCCAGAATGGATTTATTAGGAGAGACCAGGGGAGTCTGCCCCCACCCACCAGGCCACATTCTTTTTTTTTTTTTTAAAGATTTTATTTATTTATTTGACAGAGAGAGACACAGCGAGAGGGAACACAAGCAGGGGGAGTGGGAGAGGGAGAAGCAGGCTTCCCGTGGAGCAGGGAGCCCGATGCGGGGCTCGATCCCAGGACCCTGGGATCATGACCTGAGCCGAAGGCAGACGCTTAACGACTGAGCCACCCAGGCGCCCCACCAGGCCACATTCTTGGGGGGTCTAGAGGCCTCCCTTCACTAAGGCACAAATGACACGCTAATGAGGGGTGCCCACGCCTTTGAAAGCTCCGGGTGGGCTGTCCCTGCAGGCCAGGACTGAGAGATGCTGCAATGGAAATATCTGTGGGCAGGATGGGATTCTGAAATGGCAGAGGCCTGCTGACAGAACCAAACCACCAAAGCCAGATGGACGTAGTGACCACAGTTAGGAAAGCCGGGGACTTGCTGGAAGGGGATTTGTGGCTAACAGACCAGGATGCTTCTAGAAATGAGATCAATGAGCAGCTGACTAGAGTGTTGTTAGGCTCAGAGGAGGAGGAAGAGGAGGAGGGGGAGAAGAGGAGAGGGATGAAGAGGAGGAGGAGGAGAAGGAAGAACCCGACCGTTGAGCTGAAGTCTGACCTCAGTCCTCAAAAAGGGAAATCATGACCCCTCACCCAGTTTCCAGACAGTTCACAGACCCAGAGCCCATTGACTAAAGATAAGGCCAGGTCCCCTGAGGAAGATCCCTGCAAAGCCACTGCAAGTATATATCCTCCAGTCTCTCCAAAGAGACCTGTACCCATTTCCAAGAGGAACTCTGCACCAGGGAGAGGGAAATAAATACTCAGCCTTCTGGAGGACTGCTGGACATGGGGTCCTAGCCGATAAAGATGGCAGGGGATGTGAGATTCCATCATGGCTCTCTAGCTGGAGCAGACACTTAAGGGAAGTCAAGTGTCAAATGTAATCCTGGCCGAGACTGTCTAGCTCTAAGAGGAAAATGGACCCCTGGGTGGCGGTCTGTCATCCCCGAAGGTATAATTGGGAAATTCTTAGCAGCTGGAAGGACCCTCACTCTGGTTCTCTGACCTGTGGAGTAGAAGCCACTGTGGGAAGAAGGGCCAAGTGGAACCCCCTGAAACAGCCCCTCCCATTCCTCCTCTCACCAGCTTAGGTAAGTATCAGAAGCAATGCTCTATCTTGGGAGGAACTGTAGAGATGCATGCCAGAAAACAAGATTTAAAGGAGTGGTGGTTCCCATCCATACGTGGTCCCTAGTCAGTCCACCAGTTTGACTCCTGGGGAAGGGGTGTGGAGAAAGATGAAAAATAGTTGTCTTAACAAGATCGGGGTGGCTTAAACAACATTTATTTCTCATGGTTGTGGAGGCTGGGAAGTCCAAGATCAAGGCACCAGAAGATCCAATGTTGGTGAGAACCCGCTTCCTGGTTTGCAGATGACCCTCTTCTTGCAGCATCCTCACATGGTGGAGAGGGGAGAGTCTCTTCCTATAAAGGCACTAATCCCATCATGCGGGCTCCACCCTTATGTTCTAAGTAACTCCCAAAGGCCCCACCTCCAAATGCCATCATGCTGGGGAGTAGGGTTTCAACATAGGAATTTTGGGGGGACACAAACATTCGGTCCATGGTGGTGGCAGATGATGGTAGCCCAATCACAACTCTCATGCCAGATACCGTTATTGGTACAAATCGGTTTTTCATTCTTGGTATATGCCCCTTGGTCTGCTCAGTGCACTTATTCTCCATCTATAGAGAGGTTGAAAATAGTTTGCCTTTATCCGGAAGGCAAGCAGCACACATTCATTGTCTTGCTCCAACTCTCCTGGACCTTGAGCCTTGGCGTTTCATGGGACATGATGCTGGTCCACTATATGGAAGACTTCAGGCGATTGGCCCCGATGAACAGGAAGTGGCAGGTACCAAGACTGCCCTCATGGGATACATGCGTGTCAGAGAATGGGAGATACTGCACCCCCCCCACCATGAAGGTTCAGTGCTGCACCTGTATTGAAGTATGTAGGGTCCCGTGGTCTGTGACATGACAGGACATCTCCTCTCAGCTAAAACACTGCCTGTGTGGAGTGGGGTCCAGAGGAAGTTCAGGTCTGCAACAAATCTGTTCTGCCATGAGGGCCAAACGATGGGGCACATCTAAAGGCAGTCTTTCCTGTTAGCCCCTGCGTAGGTCAGAGCGGCATTCCCAAGGGCAGCAGGTGTTGCCTTCAAAAGCCAAGGAAGCCTGTCAAGTTCCACATCTCCTTAGTGGCAGGAGGTGAGGGGCGACGGGGGGAGAGAGGAACGACCCCTCCTGTATTCAGTAGGCTGCCATTTAGATACCTCACCGCCTGCCCCCCTCCCCCACCCCAGCAAAAACTCATTAAAGGGTACAACACAGCTCATCAGGTTTTTATAAACACAGAAAACAAAGCCTATAATGACACGCTCAGAAATAAAAATAGGGCCCAGTCCCCCTGGGATGGGCTCCCGGTTTGGGGGTGTGGTCAAAGGGATTTATTTGTAATGTTTTCTTTTCTTACAAGGAAAATGTAACTTACATCTCACGTGTGCAGTAAGTGTTGATATTAAGGAATTAAAAAATAAATACGCCCCACCAAAAAGCAACTACTTTCAAATGGTTCTCCGCCTACTTACCTAAATCCCTTCACTGCCAGTACCTTGTACCTTAGTACTTACCACCTAGAATAGCGGCCAGCAAACTCTGGCCCCCAGGGCCCAATGTGGCCAGTCACCTGCTTCTATAAACCAGGTTCTGTTAGAACCGAGCCAGGCTCATCATTTACGTGTTGTATGTGGCTGCCTTCCATACCACACGGGCAGAGTAGTGACAACAGAGACTGTTATGGCCCATAAAGCCAAAATACTTACTATCTGGCCCTTTATAGAAAAAGGTTGCTGACCTCTGACTAGACTTAACTGGTTTCTCTGGCACCTTCTCCCCGCTCTGGTCTTAGCGTGAGTGTTACCTCCCGAGAGGGGCCTGCCTGATGGGCCCGTCCACAGCCAGCCCTTCCCGCGTTCCTGATGGCTGCCCATGGGGTGGATGACCCCATCATGGTGCTTCCTTCTGGGCTGGAACCCGCATCCCAGAGAGCTCTGTGTCCATGCACCTAGCTGAGGACCAAAGACTGAGTTGAATACATGAATACTGCAAGCCAGAAACAGGACAGACCTCTGGGAACAATTGGGCCACACCACATACTAACTTTGGACAGGTGACCGTGTCTCTGAGGCTGTTTCTCCACCAGGGAGTGGGGGATAACGAAAGTACTGACTTCTCTTGGTGAGGCTAAAAGGAGATCATCCTTCTATCACATACCCGGGTAACTAGCACACTGTCATTACTTGTTAGCCTAACTCCCTTTCTTGACTGAGGAAGTGGCTGAGGTGCAGAGAGGGGCTGGTGTGACTCGTTCCTACGGCAAGTCAGTCAGTAGTTGAGACCGAAAAGCAGCCTCGACACTCCACTGTGGCCCATACCTTCCCTCCTTGCGCGGCCAACCATTGGGTGGGTCCCTGGAGCGTCTTCTAGGAACCCAAGGAGCTGCGTACGTTTAAAAATAGTGAAAACTGGGACGCCTGGGTGGCTCAGTTGGTTAAACGTCTGCCGGTTCAGCAGCAGGTCATGATCCCAGGATCCTGGGATTGAGTCCCATATTGCGCTCCTTGCTCAGTGGGGAGCCTGCTTCTCCTTCTGCTTGCAGCTCCCCCTGCTTGTGCTCTCTGACAAATATATAAATAAAATCTTTAAAAAAAAAGTAAAAACTGGGATTAGTGAACGAAAATCAGGATATGGTATCTGCAAATCTGTCTTTAAGGATTATGCAGAAATATGAGAATAAAAATGCATAATATACAAGTTTCATTCTTTTCTTTATATATGCAAAAACCTTTAAGTAGCCACAACAAAGCTAATAATACAGTGTTATTTCAAGTTTACCTTCTCTTTCTGTGGCATTAACACCTGGATAAATTCTTCTTAGGTAGTATGAAGCAAAGGGGCTGGGGGTGCTTGTCACCCTGTTCAACAGTCTCCAAGGAAAGCAGAAACGTTGAAAAAAGGCAGTTGTAACTTGGAGCAAAAATTGACCTAATTATATGTCATGTTTTTAAAGGCGAGACCTTCAATACGCCAATTGTGATTTTTTTTAATCGAGCAAATTGTATTATTCTTGCAACATTTCTTCATCTCTAGCTACAAACCCATAGTCTTTCTTTCCCCCGTTTAAATTATATTAATCAAAATAAAAGAACAGGCACTGACGTTTGGTTTGTCCCTCAATGCTTTTTATGACTCTTGACAAAGTAAAATAATCTTAGAAAGTTTTTGATCTTTTTTTCCCCTTAAGATACACTGTTAATGATCCTTCCCACTAAATACAGAACATATACCATAAAGAAGGAATGCTGATTTTTATTGAATCTACTACTTGCTAGGCTTCACATCTGCTGGCTCATTTAATCTTCAAAGCAACATCATGAGATAGGTCTCCACACGTCCATCTTGTCAGAGGCAAGGAGATGGAGCTTCTGCGAGGTGAAGCGCTTTACTGTGGGTTTGAGGAAGAAAGCTGTCGACTGGCATTCTAAGTGTGTTTGTCTTCCGAGTGCACAAAAGCAGCACCGTGACCAAGAGTGTGGACCAGGGCCAGGAGCCCGCTTTACTCCACGCCTGCTACTTCCCAGCTCTGTTAACTTGGGGCAAAGTGTGGAATCCAAGATGCTATTTTCATTTGTGTGAAAGAGGCAGCATTATAATAATCCCTCCCTGACGGGTAGGTTCTCAGAATGGTTCTTTCTTAGCCACGGCGGGCTGGCTCTCAGTCCTGGACCTGGCTCAGGCCCCCCGCAGGACCCACATCCCACCCGATTTCCAGCAAGCGTTCCTCCATTGTTGCTGGCCATACAAACACTCTATCGCCCTTCTTCCTTCTCAACTCAAACACTCTGAGCAGGGCTACTAGCAAGAAAGGAGACAGAAAGAGAAAGATAAGAGAGAACCCGTAATTGGCCACAGCAGCTCTGACTCCTAGGAAAGACACATACTTCCTTCTTAGAATAGTCTTTTATTTAGCAAAACCCGGTGATGTGGCACTGAGTCACTGAAGAGCCAGCCCCAGGCAAACGGAACCAAGTTGTTCTGCGCAATAAAGTTAAGAATGCTAGTTTTTCAAGGAGTAGCTACATGAAGGAAAGAAGGGTCTGTGAGGGAGGGGGGAGCCCAGAAAAATGAGGTGATGGGCTTAGTGGGGAGTGGAGGGATGCTGCTGTAAGAGTGACTAAGAAATGTTTTTCGAAACAAGTGTCTAAGATCCCACTTTAAGGCATTAGTCTGAATGTTAATCCACAAACCTCCTCAAACCCTCACGCTTCACTCCAAACAGGCCCCCAAAGTCTGTCACCTGCAGCCCTGTGGCGAAGGCATCCGAGCGGCGCCCAGTGTGAGGTGGAGTGATGGGTATGGAACAAGAATGAGAGGCATGGGAGAGCATCCAGAAACCAAACTAAATCAGTAGACGCTGTAGTTCTGAAGTAAGGGGAGGTGATGGGGAGAAGTGGGACCTCACTGAAGCCTCTGGAGAGACAGTGAAGGGTGATATGGAGATGGCGGGAGTCGGACTAAATTAAATCTTGTCTAAAAGGATAGAGTTCCCCGACTGGCGTACAGATTACAGCAAATGCAGGGGATTTCATGATGAACTGGACAGAATTACCAAATTACGAGCAGAGTCTATTATTTTTCTACAGGATGAACTAAATGTGTGTGTGCCTTCGAAGATGAAGGTTTACTGTGGCTGTCCATGAGCCTCAAGGGTTAGAGGATCAGCAGAAATGAGACGTTCAGCTATTTAACCCCGTACAATCCAACCAAACAGGCAGTGAAGTGGACATGGCTTCTTGGTGTCCTTGTTTGGTAGGTGATGAGGCAAGTGTTGGGGGGAGGTACCCCCAACTGTTGCTCAGCTCAGAGCAACACCAGCCAAGGTCTCTAGATTCCAGCTTTTTCGGCCCTCCAAGCCCAGAGGCCCAGGTAATCAGCACCTCAACCAACGAACCTGCTGTGTAAGTACCACATCAACTGGCTCAGGTTCCAAAGCTGAGTTTGTGCAAAGAGCTCTTCCACGTTGAAATGTTCAGTTTAATAGTTTCAAGGGCTATTGATTTTTTACCTCAAAACTATGAATGGCCATTACGGTGAAGTATTTCTGAGAGCATTTTCTTGGAAAATACCTCACTTAAATTTGTAAATGGTGTTTGCCATAGGAGGTTCCCTTGCCAACACTGGGAGCATTCACTGACAATGACTTCACTGGACCAGTTCACGTTAATTCATCTGGTATAAAAAGATGAGGAAGAATCTTTTAGAATTAATATACCTCTAAAGGTATTTCCCCTTCTTAAATAAAGTTGTTTTGTGAGCAAAATACAATGACACGAACAAAGCAACTTTAAAACACAATAAGAATCAGGGCAAGGTGGTGACAGTAACATGGTTTTCCAGTCTCCTCAAATTACAAAAACTAGCAGAGTAACTGGGAGAGAAAAAGGGAAAAAGCATATAAAATGGAAACATAAAAAAAAATTAGTAGAAGAAAAAGATCAAAAGGATTTAAGAGACAGTGATGGTACGGAAGAGAGCCAAAGAATCCAACATATGCATAAGAGACCCTCCTTTCCCCCTTCCCCCTGTAACAAAAGGAAAGAAAGTAAAAGTAAGGCTGTAGAGAGGAACAAATAAAAGCAACTATTAAAGAAAAACTTTCCTGAAAACAAACAAACACACTGACTTGAACCTGTGCGTTTAAAGGGGACGTGTTGTGCCTGGACCAGAACAGTCAACTCCAAGACATAGTCTACTAAAATTATTTTGTGTTTGTCTTCCAAGTGCGCAAAAGCAGCACCGTGACCAAGAGTGTGGAGCGTCTTCTAGGAACCCAAGGAGCTGCGTACGTTTAAAAATAGTGAAAAGTATTTTCACAAAAGACTTTACTGAATAGAAATCCTTTTGGCATAAGGTAAAATGACTAAGTAACTTACAAGGTATTACACCTTCACAGAATACTTTAACGCTAAAACACAATGGAAGAAATGAAGTAACATAGTACAGATACCCAAGAAAGAAAATGGAAGCCAACTTTTTTTTTTTCTAATTTGGCCAAAGTGACCTTCAAGTGTAAAGGCTACAAACTGTGATGAAGTTGAGGTAATCAGGGAATAATGCTCCTGTGTGCCCTTCCTGAGTAATATACTAACCAATATGCTTCGGACAATCAAGAAACGCTTAGAGAAGCTTTTCCTAAGAACTACCGATGAGCACTGAATATATTTAACTGTAGAATGAAGAGTAGTGGGCCTAGGGTGAAAAATACTTTGTACTTGTCATACCCTCTGATAACGAAGATGTAATTCAGGTATCAAAAAGGGACAGAGAAGGGAAAAATTATATAGAAAGTAAGCTTGCTGGTTGCCTTAAAGGTTTCATTTAGCACCAAACAGATACCACATTAAATACTTTGGGGAGAAGGAGTAGAGGGGAAAGAAGAGGTTACTAATTTCAATATTGTTCATAGTAAGGGATTAAAAAAAGACCTACACCATCTAACGTGGTAGCCACCAGCTATATGTGGCTATTTAAATGTAAGTTAATTGACATTAAATGAAATCTTGAATTTGGTTTCTCAATTAGAGTAGCCACAATTCACATTTCATTTCATATGCAGCTAGTAGCTTCCAGAACACAAATGAAGAACATGTTCATCATTATAGAAAGTTCTTTGGACACTGTTACAACTGATAGCTTTTTTTTTTTTTTTTAATCTGGAACGCTTCAGGAATTTACGTGTCATCCTTGTGCAGGGGCCATGCTAATCTCTGTATTGTTTCAATTTTAGTATATGTGCTGCCAAAGCGAGCATAACCAATAGCATTTTTAAAAGGAGTAAGGATACCACCCTGAGATATCAGTGTAAAGGTAACCATGGAAACAAAACATCTGATCTATGGTATTTGGTTATGGCAGCCTAAGCAGATACAGATAGGGATTCTCTACATATTGACCTGCAGATTCAACACAATCACTTACCAAATCTCCTTGACTTCACTTCAGAAACTGACAAGCTGATCCTGAAATTCATATGCAAGTTCAAGGGGCCCAGAATAATGAAAACAATCTTGAAAAAGAACAAGGTTGGAGGACTCACACTTCTCAATTTCAAAAAAAAATTTTTTTTAAAGATCTTATTTATTTGACAGAGAGAGACACAGCGAGAGTAGGAACACAAGCGGGAGGAGTGGGAGAGGGAGAAGCAGGCTTCCCACAGAGCAGGAAGCCCAACGTGGGGCTCGATCCCAGGACCCTGGGATCATGACCTGAGCCGAAGGCAGACGCCTAACTGACTGAGCCACCCAGGCGCCCCTCAATTTCAAAATTTATCACAAAGATCTAGTAATCAAGACAGTATAGTATTGACATAAGGACAGATGTATATTTATCAACGGAAGAGAACTGAGAATCTAAAAATTAACCCTGACTTTTACAGTCCACTGACTTTTGACAAGAGTGCCAAGACATTCAATGGGGGGAAAAACAGTCTTTCCAACAAATGACACTGAGACAACTAGCTGTTCACATGGATCCCTACCTCATACCATACATAAAAATTAACCCAAAATGGACCACAGACTTTAATGTAAGAGTTTAAACCATAAAACTCTTAGAAGAAAATATAGAGCAAACATTCATGACCTTGGGTTAGGCAAAGCTTTCTTAGATATAATATTAAAAACACAAGTGATAAAAGAAAAAATAAATTAGAATTCATCAAAATTAAAAAGTTTTGTGTTTCAAAGGATACCATCAAACAAGAGAGAAGACAACACACAGATTAGGAGAAAATATTTGTAAATTACATTTGATAAGGGAGTTGAATCCAAATATATAAAGAATTCTTATAACTCAGTAATAAAAAAATAACCCCATTTAAAAAAATGAGCAATAAATAAATCATGGAGATGTACAGCATGGTAGCTATAGTTAATAATACTGTATTGCATATTTGAAAGTTGCTGTGAAAATAATCTTAAAAATTCTCATCATAAAAAAAATTTCATAACTGTGTATGGTGATGGATGATAACTAGACTTATTGTGGTAATCATCTGGCAATATATACAAATATCCTATCATTATGTCATACACCTGAAATATAATGTTACATGTCAATTATACCTCAATTAAAATAATAGGCAATTGATCTTAACAGGCATTTCTCCAAAGAAGATACACAAATGGCAGTACATGAGAATGTACAGACATCCTTAGTCATCAGGGAAGTGCAAATCAACACCACAGTGAGATACCATTTTACACCAAGTGGCTAGAGCAAAAAAGCCACATAATAAGTGTTGTCAAGGATGTGGAGAAATTGGAACTCTCACACACTGCTCTTGGGAATGTGCGGCTACTTTTGGAAAACAGTCTGGTGATCCCTCAAAAAGTCAAAAACAGGTTACCATATGACCCAGTAATTCCACTCCCAAGTACATAACCAAGAGAAATAAAAACATACATCCACCCAAAAACTTATACGTGAATGTTCGTAGCAGCATTATTTATAAGAGGCAAAAAGCAGAAATAACCAAATGTCATGAACTTATAAAATGTGGCATATTCATACAATAGAGTATTATTCAGTCATAAAACAGAATGAGATACTGATACATGCTAGAATACGTATGAACTTAGAAAATACTATGCTAAAGAATCCAGTCACAGAAGACCACATAGTGTAGGATTCCGTTTCTATGAAATATCCAGAAGGCGCACAATCTACAGAGATGGAAAGGAGATTAGTGATTGTCTGGTGCTAAGAAGTTTGGGGGCATTATGGAAGAACTGCTAGTAGTTGTGGGGTATCTTTTTGCGATAATGAAAATGTTCTAAATTTAATCATGGTGATGGTACAACTCTATGAACATGCAAAAAATTGAATTGCACACTTTAAGTATGTGAATTGCATGGTATGTCGATTATATTTAAATAAAACTGCTATATACCTATATAGAAATTTTAAAAAGGAAATAAACACCCAATTAAAATAGCTAGAAAAAGGGAAAAGGAAAACAAAAAGTACAGAATGAAAGATAAAAACAGACATCAATGAGATAGAAAACCAAAAAAAAAAAAATAGAATAAATGAATCAAAAAGTTGGTTCTTTGGGAAATAAAATAGACAAACTTGGGGTGCCTGGGTGACTCAGTCAGTTAAGCGTCTGCCTTCAGCTCAGGTCATGATCCCAGAGTCCCAGGATTGAGTCCCTCATCAGGCTCCCTGCTCAATGGGGAGTCTGCTATTCCCTCAACCTTCCCCCATCTCGTGCTCTCTCTCAAATAAATAAATAAAATCTTTAAAATAGACGACCTTAATTTTATGAAGTGGGTAAAACACAAAAAAAGGCAAAATAAGAAATGACAAGGGGCAATAATAACCCAGACAGAATATGTAAAGTAATGAGACTATTTTGAATAACTATGACAATAAAATATAAAACCTAGAGGAAATTCATGCTTTCCTAGGAAAATTGATTTAACTTAAATTGACCCCAGTAGAGAGAGAAAACTTAAACAGATCAATTTTCAAAGAAATAGAAAATTGTACAAGTGCTCTTTCTAAAGAGGGACGAGGCTTGAATGGGTTCATAAAGGAATTCTATCAACCTTAAAAAAAAATTCTAATGTAACTTACACTATTACAGGATATAACACAAGAAAAGTCTCCAAATTATTTTTATAAACTGAATATAACTTTGATGCCAAAACTTAACAAAAACTGAGGGAGGGGGGAGAAAAAAACTCCAGATCACTTCCACTACAATGCAAAAATGTTAAATATCAGCAAAGAGATTCACCATCATACCTTATACATCATGATCACATGGGGTTTATTCCAGGAATGCAAGAAAGAGTCAATAACCAATATTAACATGGTATTATTAGAGTTCAAGGTAAGTATCATATGATCATCTCCTTAGATATGGAAAAGGCATATTAACAAAACCCAATCCCCATTCAAGTTAAAATTCAAAAAAAGAAATTGAAAGATATTTAACATGATAAAATACAAATATTTCAGCTCCAAAGCCAGGCTCATGCTTAATGGGGAAACTCTAGAAGCTCTCTTGATAAAATTAAGAAAATAAAAGAATGCCCAGCACCTCCACTATTTACCATAGTGCTGCAATATTCGACAAGAGAAAGGAGTTCTAACCAAGAATTAGAAAGGAAGAGGTAAGGGGCACCTGGATGGCTCAGTAGTTAAGCGTCTGCCTTTGGCTCAGGTCATGGTCCCAGGGTCCTGGGATTGAGCCCCGCATCGGGCTCCCTGCTCAGCAGGAAGCCTGCTTCTCCCTCTGCTTGTTGCTTCCCCTACTTGTGCTCTCTCTGTCAAATAAATAAATAAGATCTTAAGAAAAAAAAAAAAGGAAGAGGTAATAATATCTCTCTTTGTAGATATTATCATTATACACCTGGAATACTCAAAGACTAAATTAAAACTACTGTAAATAATGAGATAATTTAGTATATAGCAGATTATAAAATCGACATACAGGAAACAGTAATAGGCATTTTATACACACACGAGTACAGATACAACCCTTCAGGCAACGTCCCGTTAAAGATGACAAAAAGGAGAGACACCCTTACAATAATAAACAAAAAGCCAGAGAATAGCTTTCAACAAGAATGGGCCAAACCTTTATGATTAAAACTGTAAAGCATTCTGAAAGACACAATGTAGACTTAAATAAAAAGCAAGACAATGTTCTCGGACAGGATGACTGTGCATCGTAAACATGCCCAAGGTGCAGAAAGGACAGGTTGATGGGGGGGGGGGGACTCCAGGATGGATGAGAGGCTGACAACACCAGAGCCCACAGATCACTCTCACCGCCACTCAGAGTCGGGTAACCTGACGTGGGTGCTTCCCGATCCGATGCCCTGAGCAGTATATACGGCCCCACCTATGGAAGATTTGTGCCCAAAGAATTAAAGCAGAGTCTAATCAATTTAATGGCAGGTTTACAGGAAATAGGAAGAGGAGAAGCATAGAAAGGATACTCTGGGAGGCCATGAACAAAATCCAAAAGGTCTACAGGACAATCTACCTGCATAGATTACAAGAGACCTGAGACACGTCACCACCCGCTGTCTGTGGAAAGACACTGGAGATCAGTGAGGACATCTGAAAACAGACTGGGTACGAGAGGGCATTAAGGAATTACAGTTAATTTTGTCAGGTGTGATGGCATGGTGGCTATCAGGAATGAAAGTCTCGTCTGTAATACGTAAGAAAATGCTTGTGGGTGAGATTCTCAAGTACTTAAAATACTTCAGCAAAACAAACAAAATGGATCCCCATTCTGTATGGGGGGAAAGGAAGCAGGATGGGCATCTGCGGCTGACACCAACAGACGTTTGTGCCCTGGGTTCATCCGTTAGCTTCAGGAATGTTGTTCCTTTGACTGCACCCCCTCTCCTCCCCCATTCTGCCTCATCAGTTTGTCCCCTTCTGTGCACATACCCAGGCTCGTTACTCAACCCAGGAAGCCAGGCTTCTCCGAGCCCCCCTAACAAAGCTCAGAGCGAGGTCATCCCTCTTACCTCCCCTCCTCTTGGCGCCCACCTGTCACAGCACTGGAACTTTCCCTGATGACATCACCGTCCATCTCCAGGTGACCAGATCCCAACGTGGGTCACTCACTCCTCTTTACTCAGCCCCCAACAGCATGTGTTCCTCGGTCCCTTTCTTAAAACACATTCTTCTCTTGCTTCCAAAGACACCACCACCTCTGCCTAAGTGACCTCAGTCAGGCCCTGGCTTTAATGATCATGTGTATTTTTTTAATGCCTCCTACATTTATCGTTTCAGCCTGGACCTGTGTTCTGGACCCCTGTTCAATCAACAGCCCATCAACACGCCGGAATCAGAGGCCTCTGGAACTCAACACCACCCTAAACCCGAACTCTGCTACTTCCCCCTTTGCCCAAGTCTCGTCCCCAACTCAAGTGGCGGCATCACCATCCACCCAGCTGTTTCAGCCGAAGCCCAAAGTCACTCTTGCCATGGAACACGGAGATTCTGCATTGTATTTACAGTTAATTCGTTAGGGCCACTTACTCTTATAAAATGGCCTTTTAATGAGCAGAAATACTATTGCCGTTTCTAATTTCCACAGCAAATTAAATGTGCACCGCGTGCCATTTCCTCTCCCTGGGACTCTCTTCCCTGCTTTAAGAATCTAGCTCTCTCTCATTTTCAAGGTCCAATATCAGAGGCCACCTCCAGAGATGATTCGGAATTTCTTCCCCATCCGACCTAACTCACCAGCAGATTACCCTGTTGTATCTCCTCTGTAGGACTGTGCACCCCAAGCTGCTCGTTGGTCTTTTTCCAAAACAAGAGCTGCGTGAGAGCAGGGCCTGGGTTCTGGTCACTGCTGTATCTGGAGCCCCCACCAGAGTTCACAGTGCCGGTCTGACGTTTCCCAAACAAGCATTTGGAACAAGAACAGTCTGTCTGCTTGGGCTGCTGTAACAAAATACCAGACATTGGGTGGCTTAAACAACACACATTTATTTCTCAAGGTTCTAGAGGCTGGGAAGTCCAACATCAAGGTGCCGGTAGACTGGGCGTCTAGTGAGGACCTTCTTCCTGGCCTGTAGACAGCTGTCTTCTGTGTCCTCACTTGGTCTTGCCTTTCTGCATCTTCCTCTTATCAGGGTGCTAATCCCATCATGGGGTCCCACCCTCATGACCCCAGCTAACTGTAACCACTTCCCAAAGGCTCCACCCGGAGCCTGGAGGTTAGGGCATCAACATATGAATGTGGGGGGACACAGTCGGCCCAAAACACGAACGTTCTTCTTCCTGGGCCAGTTCCTAAAATGAGGCAACTGGTTGATCTCTGACATTCTTCCTGCTCTGACGTCCTGATGCTCAGTCCCTACCAAGAGGGGTCTGTCTAGGAAGAGCTCCCACACATCAAACTCTTACACTGGCAAGCCCTGTGCAAGGCAATGGGGTTAAAATCACAAGAGGGGCCCCACGTCTATCTGTCCAGATAAGACTGGGATCAGGGAATATAAAATAGGAAAAGCGGTACTTTCTTAGAGAATTCTCTTATTAGATACTTAACAAAATACATATCATTCCCCCCACATCTCTCTGTGATGAGGAAGCTACAGACCGTGGTAACAAGGGGCAAGGACCAGCACGCCACACAGGATGGATCACTTCTCCTGGAAGGCATCCCTTGGTAGTACCTGAGGCCCTGCTTACCTCCTCAGGAAGAGGGGGGCAGGGCATGGGGTGGGCTGGGCTGTGACTGCTGGGGACAGTTTCAGGTGAGGAGAGGGACTCCTGCTGACACTGGAACTAGGCACGTAAGGACAGTGCTTGGTGAGTGCCCCCGCAGGGAGGGACCACACAGAGGGACCTTGAACACGAGGAGTTGCTGACAAAGACTTTCTGGGGTCATGGACTCCAAGGGTTCTCAGATCATGCCTCCAAGAACACTAGGGTTCTGAGCATTTGGATTACATGCAAGCAAAAAAAGGAAGGAAGGAAGGGAGGAAGGGAGGAAGGGAGGAAGGGAGGGAGGAAGGAAGGGAGGAAGGAAGGGAGGGAGGAAGGAAGGGAGGAAGGAAGGGAGGGGGGAAAAATAGATTTCCAGCCTTCTCACCCAAGTAAAAGAAATACACTACATTCATGAGTATTCTTTCCCTTTCCAAATTTCTAATTTGGTGATTGACTGCCTGTTCTTGCTTCTCTCCAGGAATCGAGGTCACGGACAGAAGCTGGTTCAAGCACAAATATAGGTAACTGTTTTACATTTAATCAACATTGCAAAGTGTTCACACTACATACAACTTCATAACACCAAGGTGTGTGGGCACCGTTAAAAAGAAGAGGCCCCTTCGACCTCTGTCCCCCTACACATGGGCCACCCAAGGGTGTCCGCAGTGCTCGCCAGCTCGGCCTCCCGCTAGGTTGTGAGCCGTGGCTCGTGGCCCAGCGGGCTCCTTGGTCCTGCACGCAGATCTGGGCTCCTCCCAGGCCTTCTCTCGAACTGTACCAGAGCCTGCCTGCGCAGCAGGGGCTTTTATAGGCACGGTCAAGTGCAGACATGCACCAAGTGCGACGGCTGGTCCCGGGGCTCTAAGGCCTGGCCCTGTCTCAAGTGAGTGGGCCCCATTCCCTTGCAGCCAGAGGTGCACGGAACTGAGGGAACAGAGTGAGAAGCAGGCACGGGAGGCCACGGCAGAGAGAGGCCAAACGCCATCAGCGGACGGAGCCACCCGGACGGCAGCTGGGGGAAGCCGCACAAACCTGCCTCCTCTCCAGTCCCAATCTGCCGGGGTGGGGTGGGGCCGAGGGGGCTGCAGGCAAGCCCCGCAGGCCCCGGGGAGGGCTCATCCTCTGCCCCTTGCTCCCTGCCGGACTGGGAAGTGGCAGAACAGAACACGCAGGGCCGGGAAACAAAGGTGAACGAAGGCCAGCAGCACTTGGACTCCGGGGGCAGGAGGAGACAGGAGCTGCAGGACCTGGGCCCAGAGGCCAAGAGAAGGACAAGAGAAGACAGAGTCAAAGGCAAAGGGAAGGACATGGCAGAGGCGTGGGGTGGGGTGGAGGGCGGGCAGGAGCAGAGCTGCGGGGTGAGGCTGCACGGGGAGCTTGGGGGTCACTGCGGGGCCCCCCCCGAGCTGAGGCCTTGTGTCTGAGCCAGGGCAGATTACGAATAGAGCGAGCGGCCTGGGGTCAGAACACTGGGGTTTGGAACCTGCCCAGTCACTGTGCTTCCTCAAAGCTCATTTTTGTAACCTAGGAAATGAAATCATTCCTAGCTCAGTCGATGTGATGATCGGGCAGCAGTGCCCTAAACCGCGAGGCACTGTACAGATGTGCGTCCCTACTACGAAGGGGGCTCCCCTCAAAATTACTAGCCCCCCAGGTGCTAAAGGGGAGAGCCTGGACGCCCAGACCCGGAGACCCTCAGAGGGCAGGGCCGTTGGGGGTGGGAGTCAGCACTGCCTTCAGTGGGGGGAGGGTGTTCCTTCTTTCTGCCCCGGTCACTCTGGACTGACAGGTGCTGGCCCCGAAGGTACTCACCTGGTCACTCATCTTCTAGGTCCGGCAGCTGCTCAAGGAGCATGTCCTCCTTGCCACTGAACTGCACGAGAGAAGGGGGTGAGAGGCCGGGCCGGGCAACTCTTCCTTCTGTCCTTCTATCCCCACCCCGGGCCTTCCAGGAGCTTCCAGGAAGCTGCCTGGGGGCGGGGGATTCTAGGAGCCCCTCCTCCCACCAGCCTTCACCCCCTGGCTGCCCAGCAGAGAGGCCCCCCCTGGACTGAGGGGGCTTCTGTTAGACCTCACAGAGTGGCCCAGGCAGTCACTTCTGACCTCTCTCTAACCCAGTCCTTTAAGAACCTGCAGTGTAAACTCCTTCCCTTGTTTAGCTTTTGGTGCAGAGATGGGGGAACGGATACAGCTCTGAGGCCAGACGTGGGGGGCGGAGGGGCAGGGCCACCCCAGATGACCCGACGGCCCCTGGGAGAAGGACACACTTGCCTCGATGTGGTACACTATGCGCCAGAAACTCGAGTCTGAGCCTCGGTATCTTCTTCCAGGGTAGAGCTGCCACATGGAAGGCAGCGGGCATGGGGCTAGTAGGCTGGGGCACACAGCCTCCCCCAGGGACACATCCTCCTGACGCATGAGTACCTGGAGGCTACTCTCCGTCTGAAGGGAAGGGAAGACCAGGGCACGCCTTCAGGGCCCGGGCTCCCCAGCACGCAAATCCCCAGAGTCCTTCCCACCCCGCTGGCAGCCCGGCCGGCATCTGAGATGCTGGTGATCACTGTTCCCAGCAACGTCCCCCCTTATGCCATGCACGCCCCTCTCAGGGACGCTGGCGAGGCCAGGATGACTGGCACTCACAGGTGTCTAGACACCCAGACAGGGCCACACGGAGCCCGCTGCTTCCTGACAGACTTAAAGCTTGTCCCTGAGCTTCCTTAACTGCAGTGTGGTGCTGATGTCAGCTCCATGGGGTTTTATTCTATTTTATTTATTATTTATTTAACTTTTTTTTTTTAAAGTAATCTCTATACCTAACATGGGGCTTAAAGCCACAACCCCAAGATCAAGAGTCGCACGCTCCACCGATGGAGCCAGCCAGGCGCCCCCGTAAAGCCCCACTGAAACAGGTGAGAGAACACTTTTCCCCACCTCCACCACCACCCCTCTCCTGCAATAAGCTAACTTGCCACCTTATGGTCATATGCCTCCCAATCAGCTCCCCGCACAGCAGCCGGGGTGTGCGTCTAAAACTCTCCAGTGGCTTTTCACGGCAGGTAGAAGGAACTGCAATCTTAACCACGGTCCACAGACCCACTAATGTGGGCCCCTGCCTCCCTCATCTCCCATTCTGTCCTTCACCCTCCACCCTGTGCCGGCCACAAGGGCCTCCTCGATATTTCGGGGACATGTCACATTCCCAGTAATCTCTTGCATTTGTGGTCCTCTGCCTGGAACATTCTCCCTTAGATCTACACAGGGCTCACGCCCTTCTTCGAGACAGGTCTCTGCACAAATATAGGTCTATAGGGACACATTTCAGCAAAATCCAACTCTCTGAAATACACACAAAGCACGCATGTCTACAAGGGAGCTTCACAAAGGTCTGCATGACAGGCAAGTGCAAGTTAATACTCTTGAGGGGTCTTGCCTGTAGACCTTGCCCCCCTCGTTACTGCCTCTCATCCTGCACAGCAGCCTCAATTACTTTGATGTCCTGCCCCTCCCCACCCTGCAGGGCCAGCTTCAGAGTAGCAGGATTTTATCAAATTCACTGCAAACCCTCACAGCCCAGAATTGTGCTTGGCATATAAACTAGGCCCTCATGTTGGTTCAATAACTACTTTCCAAAGCGGAAATCATTCTTTAAATTTTCCATCCAGGAAATAAACTGGAATCGTTAAGAAGTAATCCAGCTCATCCTGCAAGATGTAAGTGGAAATCACCATTCTCGCTGTGTTCGTATAGGTTTTCTATATCCTTCAACCACTTTTGGTCTGCTCGTTCCTTTTTCTTCTTATTAAGTCAACCTTTACATATGAAGAATACCAGTCCTTTCCGTTACATGGGGGTGAATCCCGCCCCACGGTCCGCTAGTGGGTTATGCTTTGAGCATAACTTACAATAATGATTATGTGAAATACACTGCTTTGTGGTTTTGGTGTCACGTGTAAGAAGATATTCGCCAACCAGAGTTTTTAAAAAAGATATTCACATAAACTCTCTTCAAATACCCGACTTAAAAGAAGTAAACATTTGATGTTTAAAAGTACATACATGTGTACTTAAAGAAGAAATTAAATGCCAGTAAACATGGGGGTTGAGAGCCTGGAATGTCAAGCCTATCACCTACTAGCAGGACTGCTCTGGGCAGGTTTACAGGTTGTGACTCAGTTTTCTCATCTGTAAAACGGGCACAGTCACTGCCGTATAACTTCTTGCTGTTTGCGGTTTGCTGTTCTATAACGTAACCGTCCTGCCAGGACATACTTCAGTTTTGCTCTTAGTCCGGCTCTTCCACCACGGCGTTCCTGGTGAAGTGCGCGCCCCCGAGGCGCCCCGACGGCCCCGAAGTCCCGGGCAGGGCCCCCCACGTGGCGGCCGCGGACGCCCTCGCCGCCCGCCCGGCCCGCCCCAAGGCCGCTGTACCTCGATGGTTATGGGCAGCCAGGTGCGCTGGTTCTCGTCCACGTACACGGACCTCTCCCAGATCCACAGGTGGTCTGGGTGCAAGGCTGTGTGCGCCCTGAAGAGCGGCAGCTCGCCCATGGCGCCCCGGGCGACCCAGCAGCGGCCGCCGGAGCCCGTCGAACCGACTCGCTGGTGCGCGGGCCGCGGGAGCCCGGCGCTTTATAGCGGGGCGCGCGCGGGCGCCCCCCAGCGGCGGGGCGGGAGGAGGGCGGGCGCGAGGCGGGGTCCGCTCTGGAGCTGGTCTTGCTCCGGGGGACCCTGGCCGCGTTTAGGAGAGCAGCGCCAGCCCCGTAGACTCGTGGCTTGTTCCAGCTCCAGCTCCCACTCCCCACGGCGGGGGAGGCACCCCTGTCTGTGGCCTTTGGCCTTTCCTCTGTCAGGAGGTGCCGGCGTCCTCCACTCCCTGGGACGCCCAGACCCCCCCTGTCCGAGGCAGCCACTGTGTGTGACTGGTCAAGTCACGCCCCAGACCGGGACACCAGGCCTCTGCTGGGAACTCACAGTCGATGCCCGGCAACCCAGAGCCAGGACCCCCTCGTCGTCTCCCGGGATCAGAAGAGAACCCTGCGAGCCTGAGCCAAGCCCGGACTTGCCCAGGTTCACGGCATCACCTTCAGCTTGTGCGTGGGGTGTGAGAATCCATTTCCTTGGCCAATGCAACTCTTAAAGCCCCAGTCCCCCCCCCCCCACACACACATTTCCCACGGCTTTGATGATGGTGTGGTCATCTAATGGCTATTGTGAAACACGGTGGTGAAGAAACATGGGTTTTTCCTTTTACGGGCTTTGAATTCATTGAACACATCGTTCAAAATGAATGCTTGAAAAGAATCCCTTCTCTCCACTCCAAGATCAATGGAATTGAAAAGTCCCTGGCTTATATGATCAAACCCACTCTCTGTAAATTACAGCAAATAAGGAAAACAATTCCACTTCATTTTGCAGTACACCACATGCCCATTAAGGCAATTAAGAAAATAAAGTACAATGAGAAACATGTAAGCTGAGCTCCGGCCTCGTTGCTCAAACGTCACCATTGGCAGCAGTTTGGTGCTTCATCTTCTAGCTCTTTCCTGTCTCTCTGACCAGGCGCTAAGAAAATAACTTTGGGATCTTTTGCAATATCACAAAAGTGAGAATGAGCTTAACCCGGATCCCCTGATAGCAAAGGTATGTATTTGCTTCTCTGCGGATCCAGACAACCTAATTCCCAAGAAAGTACTGAGGTGGCCTACGATAATAGAGATGTAATTGGATTTACCCGGAACACAAAATAGAAGACAAAAGCCAAAGCCGAGTGGGGTGTGGAGGAGGCAGACATGAGCCCAGCAAACCTCCTTGCCAGGGCAGCCCCTGGTGGTGCTAGTATTTAATATTCAGACTTACGGCATTCAGGCTGATTTCCCTGTGGATGGTTCTTAATTCCAGACCCAGATAGCCACTGGGAGCAAGATAATATGCTAATATGTCTGCTGGGGAAGTCTCAGCCCAGTCCTGAGCCTTGAGGTAAAAAATGATGACAAATCCAGCTTAAACAGTGTGGCAAGGGAAGGGGGCACCTACAAGCCAGGGTGGCCACTGCCCAGCCGTGTCGATGGCTCCAGGACCCAGAATGCCACTGAAATGCCAATTTCGTTACTACTCCTTCTGCTTTTCGAAGAGGTCCCAAAAAGAATAAATAATGGAGGGCGCCTGGGTGGCTCAGTTGGTTGGGCGACTGCCTTCGGCTCAGGTCATGATCCTGGAGTCCCGGGATCGAGTCCCGCATCGGGCTCCCTGCTCAGCAGGGAGTCTGCTTCTCCCTCTGACCCTCCTCCCTCTCATGCTCTCTGTCTCTCATTCTCGCTCTCTCAAATAAATAAATAAAATCTTAAAAAAAAAAAAGAATAAATAATGGAGCAAGATTCAGTCTCCCTCGGCTGGATATGCTTCTGAATGTTTTGGGAATATATATGATCCTTACACCCCCGACCCCCTTTCAAAGAACAATATATGCCTTCCGCATCACATGAAGGCTTCTTAATATTGAGCAAGAGTGTACGTCATTCTTGTTAGGATTTAGAAAATCATTTGAGAAGGGGTTCCAAAGCATGAAAGTGGCATAAGATGACTGAGGAGTTCATAGGGCAGCTTCTGGGGGGCCCTTGAGCCTTCTTTATGGAAGTCCCATGAGAAAGGAATAGCTCCTGTGTGGTCTCAGGGACAGGCAAGCCTCTTCAGCATGTTACCTGCCCCATCTTAGGGCTCGAAGGTCAGCGGGCTTAGCTTTAGAGTCGTATACAACCTTCTGACTCCTTTATTTGTCTACAAGCTCCCTGAGGATAATCAAGTGTTTCATTTACAAAGTAACACAAAGCAATTATTTTGCGGTTTTTTTTTTGTTTGTTTGTTTTTTAAATATAGAATCCTTCACTGATGCTTTCATGTTCTGGCTTTGGATCCAGTTTCAACTCTGCCTCTATCACCCATGAGTTTGGCAAGTCCTTTGCCATCTTGGCCTCATCGCCACACTTGTGTAATGAAGGGGTCCTGCTAGCTGCCCTCAAAGCCTATTCTAACTCAACAGTCCGTGATCCTCTGAAAAAGCTGTCTAGTAGGAGGTTAAGAATGGTTTTGGGCAGAGTGGTTCTGGATATGAAAGACCACAGTGGAATTTGTTTTTCAGGAGTGAGGAGGCCATCTTCTTGGTTGCACCCCAAGGAAGAGCCTTGGGGGTGAGTCACGACCATCAGTAGGGTCTAGAACCTTGCTATGTAAGTGTAGTCCCCAGTTCAGCTATATCTCAAGCCTTCCCCAGATCAACTGGGTCAGAATCTGCATTTTAGCAAGATCCCCAGAGGACTGGTGGGCACGTTAAGCCTTGGTCTACGGGGGGAAACAAGAGGGAGAGATGGTGGGTGTCTCATTCTACCATTTCCCTCTAGATTTCTCTGTGACACAAACCTTGGATATATGACTCTGTATCATTTAGTTGTAGGCTCTCATATTTTCTGTCAAAATCACTTCTAATATAGAAAGTGTTTTCCTCTTAAAATCCTGGTCATCAGTGTCCTCCCAACCATCGGGCAATGACCAGCAAGCTATAAAGAAACTACTTAGAGCTACATAGGTCTCCAGGCCTCTGGGCCTTATAATGAACGGCCGGAAATCACTAAGCTAGTGGATTGCAACCCTCGCTGCTTATTAGAATCACACATACCTGTGTCTGGACCTCACCCCAGACCATTTAGACGAGAATCTCTGAGACTGAGGCTTTGGTGTTCTTTCTTCCCCACCAAAGGATTTTTCAGGTGATTCTAATGTGCACTGAGGATTGAGAACCGCTTCTCTGAGATTTGAGTGACTGTTTATGAGGTGTGAACAAGATTTATAGAACTAAATAACCATGAAAATGTTAAAGGTATTCTTTCTACCATCAATTCTCATTGTAAACCTCCCCCAAGCATGCACCTGACTGCTTTCCCTCTGCCCTGATATGTAGGTGTTAAAACATCCATGCTAGTCACCTAGAAAGGAATTTGTTCCGACAGCTGGGCCATATTTTAGATAATTAAGCCTGATGATCAAGTGAGCCCAGGAGTAAAGGCATGTTATGGCCTTTCTCCCAGGGGATGAAATTTTATCTGTAGATTAATGGAGAGTGTGGGAAGGATATTCCAAGTGGAATTCGGGGACTGATCATAGCCTTACCCACTGCATGGCTGGCTACTAGCTCTCTCTTCACACTTAACAGAATTTTCTTTATGTTTTAAACATTTTTCAAACTTCAAGGTGTGTATGAGGATCTCGTTAAAATGATTCTAATTCAGTAGGATTGGGTTGAGACTCGGCATTTCTAACAAGGTCCAAGGTGAGCCTGAGGCTGAAGGTCTGTTGAACCACCTCTGGGTAGCAAAGGCCCCTACTAACCCAATACACACACCACACAAATGCAAAAGACACCCATAGCCCTAACTCAAAATGCACCGAATAGTTGACCCTGACAAGCTGGGGGAGTGAGCAGCGTGTAGGAGAATTGCAATGACACTGAACTAGAAATGAGGCATCCATTTGCCCTGATGAGTTAAAGTTTACCTAAGTTGTATCAGAAATATTTCTCAACCCTGGGATTTATTCCATACATTGGGTATTATGCTCACAGTGTGGCTGGTCCTACATATTGGCTTGTTTCTGGTTCTTCCACTTCAATTATTCTTCAGTTTAATTTGATTGCATTAGTTTGGCCTCAGAAAAATATTTCACATATCTCTTTATTCCTTCTAGAAAACCGGCTCATAATCTTCATGCTTCTAATATATATAAGCTGAGATAAATGATTAACTAGGTACTGCTTTCAGCTTCGACACTGAAAATTTCCTCTATACCATTTATCTGATAACTCTTGACCTAGATTTTCAATTTTAGGATATTTTATTTTTTTTCCAAGGAAGTATTCTTATACCCTTCAGATGAATACCCGCAAGTAGGATTTCTGGATCATATGCTAGTTGTATTTCCAATATTTATTTTTTTAATTATTAATAAATTTCTTTATTTTTTAGATTTATATATATATGTATTTTTAATTTCTGTATAATTAACATACAATGTTATATTGGGTTTCAGATGTACAATATAGTGATTCAATAATTGCATACATTACTCAGGGCTCATCGCAATAAGTGGACTCTTCATCTCCTTCACCTGTTTCACCCATCCCCTTGCCCACCCCCTCCTCTAGTAATCATCAGTTTGTTCTCTATAGTTAAGAGTCTACCTTTTTGGGCGCCTGGGTGGCTCAGTTGGTTAAGCGACTGCCTTCGGCTCAGGTCATGATCCTGGAGTCCCGGGATCGAGTCCCGCATCGGGCTCCCTGCTCTGCAGGGAGTCTGCTTCTCCCTCTGACCCTCCCCCCTCTCATGTGCTCTCTCTCTCTCATTCTCTGTCTCAAATAAATAAATAAAATCTTTAAAAAAAAAAAAAAAAAAAAAAAGAGTCTACCCTTTTGTCTCTTTCTTTGTTTTGTTCCTTAAATTCCACATATAAATGTAATCACATGGCATTTGTCTTTAACTGCATATTTCACTTAGCATTGTACCCTCTAGTTCCATCCGTGTTGTTGCAAATGGCGAGATTTTATTCTTTTTTATGGCTGAGTAATATTCCATTGCATGTACAGACCACATCTTTATCCATTCGTCTATCGATGGACATTTGGGCTGCTTCCATAATTTGACTGTTGTAAATAATGCTGTAATAAACATTGGAGTGCATATATCCTTTCAAATTAGTGTTTTCTTATTCTTTGGGTAAATACCCAATAGTATGATTCCTGGATCATATAGTAATTCTTTAATTTTTTGAGGAACCTCCTTACTCTTTTCTACAGTGGATGTACCAGGTTGTCTTCCCACCAATAGTGCACCAGAGGGTTCTTTTTTTCTCCACATCCTTGCCAACACTGTTGTTTCTTGTGTTTTTGACTTTAGCCATTCTGACAGGTGTGAGGTGATATCTCACTGTGGGTTTGATTTGCATTTCCCTGCTGATGAGTGATGTTGAGCATCTTTTCATGTGTCTGTTAGTCATCTGTATGTCTTCTTTGGAGAAATGTCTGTCCATGTCTTCTGCCCATATTTTAATTGGATTGTTTGTGTTTTTTAATGTATGTTGAGTTGTATCGGTTCTTTATATATTTTGGATACCGATCCTTTATCGGATATGTCACTTGCAAATGTCTTCTCCCATCAGTAGGCTGTCTTTTGGTTTTGCTGATTGTTTCCTATGCTGTGCTGACTTTTTATTTTGATGTCGTCCCAATAGTTTATTTTCACTTTTGTTTCCCTTGCCTCAGGAGACATCTAGAAGAATGTTGCTACGGCTGATGTCAGAGAAATTACTGCCTGTTCTCTCTTCTAGTGTTTTTATGGTTTCAGGTCTTACATTTAGGTCTTTACTCCCTTTAGAGTTTATTTTTGTGTATGGTGTAAGAAAGTGGTCCAGTTTCTTTCTTTTTTTTTTTTTTTCATATAGCTGTTCAGTTTTCCTGATATCTTTTGTTGAAGGGACTTTTTCCCATAGGATATTCTTGCCTCCTTTATAGAAGATGAATTGATCATATAATTGTGAGCTTATTTCTGGGTTTTCTATTCTGTTCTATTGATCTATGTGTCTATTTTTGTGCCCATACCATACCATACTGTTTTGATTAATACAGCTTTGTAGTATATCTTGAAATCTGCGATTGTGGTACCTCCAGTTTTGTTCTTCTTTTTCAGGATTGCTTTGGCTATTTGGGGTCTTTTGTGGTTCCATACAAATTTTAGGATTGTTTGTTCTAGTTCTGTGAAAAATACTGTTGGCATTTTGATAGGGATTGCATTAAATGTATAGATTGCTTTGGGTAGTATGGATATTTTAACAATATTTGTTCTCCCAGTACATGAGTGTAAAATATGTTTCCATTTATTTATGTCCTCTTCAATTTCTTTCATCAATCTTTTATAGTTTCAGAGTAGACATCTTTCACCTCCTTGGTTAAGTTTATTTCTAGGTATTTTATTATTTTTGGTGCAATAGTAAATGGGACTGTTTTCTTAATTTCTCTTTTTGCTACTTCATTATTAGTGTATAAAAATGCAATGGATTTCTATATATTTATTTTGTATCCTGTGACCTTACTGAATACAATTTTCAGTTCTAGTAGGTGTTTTTTTTTTTTTTTTGGTGGCATCTTTAGGATTTTCTATATATAGTCTCATGCCATCTGCAAATAGTGAAAATTTTACATCTTCCTTACTAATTTGGATGCCTTTTATTTCTTTTTGTTGTCTGATTGCTGTGGCTAGGACTTCCAGTACTATGTTGAATGAAAGTGGTGAGAGTGGACATCCTTGTCTTGTTCCTAACCTTAGGGGAAAAGCTCTCTTTTTTCACCATTGATTGTTAGCTGTGGGTTTTTCATAGAAGGCCTTTATTGTGGTGAGGTATGTTCCTCTAAACCTACTTTGTTGAGGGTTTTTATCATGAATGGATGTTGTACTTTGTCAAATGCTTTTTCTGCATCTATTGAAATGATAATATAGTTCTTATCCTTTCTCTTGTTGATGTGATGTATCATGTTAATTGATTTGCAGATATTGAACCACCCTTGCTTCCCAGGAATAAATCCCATTTGATTTGATCATGGTAAATGATTTTTTAAAATGTGTTGTTGGATTTAGTTTGCTAATATCAATTTTAGGATATTTTAAAAAGGATTTTGTCAATATCACGTGGAACTTCTTTTTATATATGAGGTGTACAAATATTATTATACTATATTCTAATATGTATATTTTGTATACTAGGTCATAATCTAATTGCATGTTAATTTTCCCAAATATTTAGCCAATTTCCCAAACATTACTGAATAATTTTTCCTTCGACACAAGATTTCTGACGCTACCAATATTGAATACCAAGTTCCCATGTAGACATGGGTCTGATTCTGGGCTCTGTTCTGTTCCATTTGTCTGTTGCTATGGTAAAACCACACTTAAAAAAGTTACGAATTTGAACTTGAAATACTTGGTGGAATAGGTCCTCCCTCTTTGTTCTTTTTCAAAATTGTACTTTTGCATCTCTGAATTTTTTCTTACTACTTTTGGGATTTTTATTGGCATTTCATTGAATTTGTACGGTTGAGGAAAACCTCTGGTGTTCTTTAATAACATTTTATAATATCCTCCATAAAGTGTTAGATATTTTGTTTATCTTCTAGATGTTTTATACACTTGTTGCTTTTGTGAATGGTATGTTTTAATGCTACTTTCTAGCATAAAATTTTGGTGTTGACTTTGTCTGTAGCATCCTTGCTAAACTCTCATATTAGTTTTGATGGTTGGTTTATCTGCAAATGATAGGTTTTTTTTCACCCTTCCTTTCCAATCCTTATGCTTCCCTATGTCTCTCTATCCACCCCCCCTTTATTTCTCTGCCTCTAATTCTTTCTGTCTCATTAACTTTTAGTGTTTGTTAAAATATGTTAGATAACAGGAGTGGGTGATGGCAGGCATTCCTTTCTTGTTCCAGTCTTTAATAAAATTCTTCTAAAGTTTAACCAGTAAGCAGGATGTTAGATGAAAGTTTTGGTAGATAAGCTTTATCGGTTAGAAAAGGTCCTACCATTCTTCATCCTTAAGCTCTTTACTGTATGTGTTGAATGGTGTTGGGTGCCTTTTCTATTGAAATGATCTACACCTGTGGTGAAGCACATCCTGCAGGTTGCCTACCCAGCACTCATCTCCCTCTTCTTCCTTGCTGCAGAATGCTCACTTTTACCTGGCTCTACCTCTAACCTCTTTATGTAACTGAGAATAAGGATGACCCAGCTGATGGATAAAGCCTGATTTCTCTAAGGCAGTGCTTGGTTTGGGGTGGCTACATGCCTCAGTTCTGGCATATGAGACCTCCACTGGGTTTTTTTTTAGAGCTCAAAAGTACTCGGCTATTATTTCTTCAAATATTATCTTTCATTCTCTTTATTTTCTTTGCTTATTTCTTTTTTCCAACCGAAGAAGAAAGAGCAGTGCAGCATGCTTGCAAGGCAGTACCATCTAAATGAAGTGGGAGTAACAAGATGGGAATTCCCACATCCAGAGATGGTTATGCCTAGTGGGAGGGGAGAGTGGGAATGGGTTGGTGGCCATTCATGAAAGGATTATCCAGAATTTTACAGCACGAGCATTTGTTCCAGCTGACATGAAGAGCTCACCGCCCCCCACATCCACCGCCCCTGGTTAAAGGGAAAATGACATCTACCCTCTGGGAGAATGGTAATCAGGGTAGGAGTTGGGGCAGTGCCCTAGAGGGATAGCAGTAGAGGGAGGAACAAGGAGTGCATAAATAAGCAGAGGACTCCTACCCACTGGACACCCAGCCAAACTTTTTATCCCTGGAAAGGAGAAGAAATATGCCCATGGAAGTTCTGCCCATCCCCCAGATAGATTCCAAAAGCAGGACAGCTGAACTTTTGTAGGGGAGCATCACTTCCTAGATGAACTCACAGAAAGGAATCACGGGAGGGTGGAAGAACACACACAGCAGAAAAGAGAGGCAACAAACAGAAGAACTTACATCTGAGGGATTAGAGCTATCAGAGCAGTCAGACAGGTATTTAAAACAAGCATAATTGGGGCGCCTGGGTGGCTCAGTCAGTTAAGCGGCTGCCTTTGGCTCAGGTCATGATCCCAGGGTCCTGGGATCGAGCCCACGTCGGGCTCCTTCCTCAGCAGGGAGCCTGCTTCTCCCTCTCCCTCTGCTTGCCACTCCACCTGCTTGTGCTCTCCCTCTCTCTATCTCTATCAAATAAATAAATAAAATCTTTAAAAAAATAAAAAATAAAAAAAATAAAACAAGCATAATTGATATGCCCACAGAAAGTAAGATAATGTTTTATGGCAATTGCACAAGCATAAGTGGTTATTTACAAGCATAAGTGGTTATTTACAAAAAATCATCTCCTGGAGATGCAGTACTGTAGGGATACATACACAGCCTCTGAAATCAGGTTGCCTGGATCTACATCAGCCATTTATCAGGTCTGTAACCTTGGGCAAGTCACTCGCCTTCTCTGTGCTGTGAGTTTGTAAGATGGGGATAATAATATCCCATCTATTCCACAGGGTTTTCACAAGGATTGAATAGCCAATATTTGTAAATTGTTTAGAATAGCACCTGACATACAGTTAAGTACTCAATTAATGTTTGTTCTTATTATCTTGGAAACAAAAATAATGCAATTTTGATATAAAAGACTCTGTAGGTATGTTGAATAGCCTGGAAGCCTGGAAGTTATCTGGGACTCTTCCTAAACGAGCCAGGGATGGGTAGAAAGGTGGAAAGTGTGAAGTTAAGTGATGTGGAAGATAAATTTACACTTATTAGGATCTACATCAGAAGAATTCCAGCAGCAGAGAAAAGAGAATAAAAGGGAGGAAATGTTTGAATGAATAACTGAGAAATTCCCAGAACTAAAGAAGATTGGTGTTATCAGAATAGAACAAGTAAGGGGAAAGATAGCTAAACACACCATAATTAAATGTCAAGGATAAAAGTTTTTAAAAATTCTGTCAACAAGAAGAAAGATCAGAGAATTCAATGCACACAGATTTCTCACTGACTACAATACAAATGTCTCCATAATTCATTTGCACTAGAATTATATATCCAGCTAAACTATCATTCAAATGTGAAGATGAAATGTGAGCTACCCTCACTCCCCAGACCCTATCTGGCACATAGAGGCAGCTCTTTAGTAGGACAGGAAAAACTCCAGAAGAAATAAATGAGATACAAGCCACAATGGAAGATCATCAACAGCAATAATAACAACAATATTGTCTAAAAGTAGTTTTACATTTTTTTTCTTAAAATATGGAAATAAAATTCTAGACATTAACATGGAGTGGAAATGGGGTCAAAAGAATGAAACAACGTAAGTAAATTCCAAGGTTCTTTTTTTTTTTTTTACTTTTTTTAAAATTAAGTAATCTCTACCCACAACATGGAGTTCAAACTCATGACCCTGAGATCAAGAGTTGCACGCTCCGTGGACTGAGCCAGCCAGGCACCGTGCCCCCAACAAGTTTCTTTTCTTTAAGGGGAGAATAAATAAACTGATTAACTTTAGATGTTATGTTATGAAAAACATGCCTTTAAATGTAAGTTTAGGGCAACTAATAGAAGGTTAAAAACAGGATGTAAAGAGCTATCTGTTTTTGGATAGATAAGATAAAGTAGATAGTCTGAACAACATTTCAGCTAAAACAATGAAAATTCTAGATAAAACGTGTCTCAAAAATCTTTCTAAATGCATCACTGAGCTGACAAGAAAGTAATAAATCAGAAGCAAAGCAAGTGAGAGCAGAAACTCGAAGAAGTAATGGACCAGCCAAGCAGTTTACACCCCGGGGACCTGTGCTAAAGCCTGGTGACCTTGAGCTTCCAATTTACTTTTGGACATTTCTTAGACAGCAGTACACTTCGTAAATGTTTATTTACTGTTACATCTTATATGTTTTTTTCCATCCTGGTTTCACTTCTTGATGGAGTGATTCCTCTAAGAACAGTTTTATGGAGGCATCTGTATGGTAAATTTCCACGGATGTGCTGCCCAATATGTAGCCACTATTTACATGTGGTTACTGGGCACTTGGAAGTGTGGCTAGTCTATACTGAGATGTGCTGTGATATGAAGTACACACTGGATTTCAAAGACTCAATACACACAAGTGCACACACACACAAACACACAGAATGCAGTGTTACCCTTGCCCCCAAATATGCTAGCTTCCTTCATTGAACTTTGCAAGTGTTTGCTCTTAATCTTTGTCAACAAAGAGTCATGAATTTCTTGGGACCCTGTGTGTGTGATATGCAAGCAGATGGGCTCTGAGTAGAGCCTGAGAGGCTTTTCTAAGAGCAGAAACGTGAGCTGTCACCTGTAGGCATTACATTATCCCCAAACTGCACAGAATGCTTTTTACTAACTCTCCAGTTCTGGGATATCTTCTGGATAATTGAGGCTGCTCAAGGGAGCTCTGGGCGGGGGGATGTCACAGACCCTCTCCATAAAAAAAAGGACATTACTTTTACATTTAATAAAGAAGTTGTGATCAGGATAAATAGAGGGGAACTTGGGTACTAACCACAGCTGGACTGCCTCATGAGTAGTACAGGTTTTCTTCCTCATCTACCTTCTTATTTTTGTTTTTATTCTATTTTTCCATTCTCTGTGCTTCCACTCAATCAAATATTCCACCCATTGCAAATAAAGAAAAAACAAACTAAAAAGTTCCTTCAATGACTCAGAACACCATTTGGTCACATTAGGAAAACTTCTTTCCCAGTCAGAGGAGAGTGATCCATCAGATCAGCTCTTTCTTTGATGAATTCAGAGAAAGTAGCCCAGAGAGTCACCTGGAAGGAACATCAAGGACCAATGGGGCTTGTTTGACTTCACTGAGGACCTGGGGTGAATGCCAGAAGGAGTAAGTGTGGGGCTGGGTTGGTGTGTTGGTTAATTTTATGTGTCAACTTGACTGGGACAAGGGATGCCCAGAGAGCTATTTAAATATTATTTCTGAATGCGTCTTGAGGATGTTTCCTGAAGAGATTAACATTTGAATTGGTGAGATGCATAAAGCAGTTGGTCCTCCCCCATGTGAGTGGGCATCATTTAATCTGTTGAGGACATGAATAGACCAAAAAGGTAGATGAAGGTTGAATTCGCTCTCTGCCTGACAGCTTAAGCTGAGACACTGGTCTCCTGACCTCAGGTCTTCAGAACTGGACTAGAATCTACACCATTGTCTCTCTGGCTCACAAGCCTTCAAACTATGTCTCTATCTTTCCTGGGTCTCCAGCTTGCAAACTGCAGCTCATGGGACTTCTTAGCGCCATAATTGTGTGAGCCAATTCCTCAAAATAAATCTCTTTATCTATCTCTCTGTGTGTCTCTATGTCTCTATGTCTCTATCTATCTATCTATCATCTATCTATCTATCTATCTATCTATCTATCTATCTATCTATCAATCATCTCCTATTGGTTCTGTCTCTCTGAGAACCTTGGCTAACACAGATGTAACATTGTGGGGTGGGAGTGGGAGACAGGGGTTCAACACTCAGGTGTACTTGGGCAGGAGGCATGCTGGGATCTGGAAATGTAGACCTGCAAGGATGGAAGCTGAGACCAAGCCAGATGTTTTCCGTAGGTGAGGCCAACCAGGTGGTACACTGAACAGGTGCAATGAAATGGAGCTGGGAAGATCAGCCAAGATTACACTAGAGTCATAAACATGAATTCTAAGCATGTTATTATTAAAGGGTGTAACTGCACAGAGGACTTCCTGGAAGGTTCATTAACTTTGGCAAAGTGGAATAAAAATAGCAACATTATTTATTTGCATTGCTGGGAAACGAGCTGGAGATTGCAATCTGAAATTCGAAGTTAGGCATCAGGGTCCTGGAATTGTCTGCAAAGTTGTGTTTATATGGAAATACATGACTTTCTTTTAGCGAGAGTGTCCAAAACTCTAAAAATTACCAATTATGTGATCTATTTTTTTGATAGCTATCGTTTTTCCCTCTCCTTTATGACAACTTAGAAATATCATTTTTAGGGAACGACTGGGTAGCTCAGTCATTAAGTGTCTGCCTTGGACTCAGGTCATGGTCCCAAGGTCTTGGGATCGGGCCCCGCGTTAGGCTCCCTGCTCAGTGGGAGGCCTGCGTCTCCCTCTCCCACTCTCCCTGCTTGTATTCCTGCTCTCGCTATCTCTCTCTCTGTCAAATAAATAAATAAAATCTTTAAAAAAAAAAGAAATATTTTTTGGGGAGAAAAAGTATCTCCCTCCAGAGTATGACATGTGTCCTTGAGTTTGTAAAGAAAGTAATATAAACAAACCTTCTCTTACTGACTCTATTAGGTTAAGTGATTGACCTTATTATGATTTGGAAATGTTCATGAGGAGTCTTTCACCCAGGCTGATCTCCCCTAATAGTTAAAGACTGTACTCCCCCCACCCCTGTGCCTTTTTAATTCTGTTTACTTTCCAAGCATTTATTTGCTTTCACTTTTCTTCCTGTGAGCCACTACTTTCTGATGGTTTCTATGTATCTTAATTTTTCTAATCTTTTGTCTGATTTTGCATGATGTTATTGGATAAGGATGACAAAGGGTGTGTAACAGCCCTTTGTCTTAAAGCTTAGTGGCCTCACTAAGATCTTTTTCATTTCCTGGTTGCCATTTGTGCCAAAAATTTGACCACTGGATTATCTGGGCCTTGCTATATTTTGTTAAAGCCAAGCAAATCAGTTGTGGCAATAACCTTTGGAGACTAGAATATATTTCAGGAATATCAAGTCAAAGTTACTGTTTTTCCCTCATTCTAATTTACAACCCTCTGCTGTTGGTTTTATCTCTTCTAGTGTTGCTAGAGAAAGTCATAGCATCTTTCTGATTTAATACATTCATCATGCCTGTCCAACACTCAGCTGTCTTGCTGGCTTATTATATTACTCATACTGAAGATTTCAGACTTACTCTTTTTTTAACTCCCCACTTGAATGTAAGCTCCATAAGGGCAGAGACTTTATCTTGTTTCCTTGTATTCTGAGCACTTAGGATTGGAATCTGCAAAATATTACAGAAAGAAATAAAAAAAACCCTAAATAAATGGAATGATAGTATATATCATAGGTCAGAACACTCAGTATCGTGAAGATGTCATTCAAAGCAAATCCAATCAAGATACCAACAAGTTTTGTGGGTTTTTTGGCAGAAGCTGACAAGCTGATTTTAAAATTCATGTGGGACCAAAGGGACCAAGAGCAGCTATCTTGAAGAAGAACAAAGCAAGAGGACTACCCAATAGAAAGCTATAATAATTAAGACAGTGTGGTAGACTCAAGGATAGAAAAAGTCAAGAATGGGATAGCATAGAGTCCAGAAACTGATCCACAAAAAGGATACTGAAACCAATGGGGGTAGAATGCTCTTCTCAACCAGCAGTGCTAGGTGAAGCAGATATACACATGAACCAATATGAATCTCAATTATTACTTCATACAATATACAAAAATATTTCCAGATGGATTGCAGATTTAAATGAGAAAGGTAGGGGCATCTGGCTGGTTAGTTGGTAGAACATGTGGCTCTTGATCTCAGGGCTGTGAGTTTGAGCCCTACACTGGGAGCAGAAATTACTAAAAAATAAAAAAATAAAAAACTTAAAAAAAAATGAGAAAGGTAAAACAAAGTTTTTAAAGGAAAATGTAACAACATCTTTGAGATCCTGAAGTAGGCAGGTTTCTTAAGTAGAACATAAAATCACTAATCATAAAGGAAACTAATAAATCTGGACTATATTAAAATTAAGGAAGTCTAGGGGCACCTGGGTGGCTCAGTTGGTTAAGCGTCTGCCTTCAGCTCAGATCATGATCCCGGGGTCCTTGGATCAAGCCCCATGTTGGGCTCCCTGCTCAGTGGGGAGTCTGCTTCTCCCTCTGTCCCTCACCCCACTCATGCTCTCTCTGTCAAATAAATAAATAAATAAATAAATAATTTAAAAAAATAAAATTAAATTAAGGAAGTCTATTTATCATGAGGCACTATTAAAAGAAGGAAAAGGCAACTCACAAAGCGGGAATAGATACTTTCAGTACAAGTATCTGAAAAGGGACTCTAATATAGCATATATAAAGAACGTCTACAAATCAGTATGAAAAAGAGACAACCCAGTAGACAAATGGGTAAAATATTTGAATGGGGACTTCACTGAAGAGTAGTAATCCAAATGGCCAACAGACATATGAAAATAAGCTCACCTTCATGAGTCATCAAGGAAATGCAAATCAAAACCAAAATGAGATATCACTATATGCCTACCAGAATGGATAAAAAGGAAAAAAAAGACAGAAAATACCACATGCTGGTAAGATTGTGAACAACTGATCTTCCTACCTTGTTGGGAGAACAGTAAATTCATTCACTTTGGAAAGCTGTTTGGTAATTCTACTAACACTGAAAACATGGAACCGCATCACCCAAAAATTCCATTGTTAGGTACAGACCCAGCAGATATGTGTACAGATGTCCACCAAAAGACGTGTACTAGAATGTTCACTGCAACACTGTTCCAAACAGGCTCAAGCTGGAAACTACTCAAACACCCACCAATGGTTGAATGGTTTTCATTCCACTGTGGTGTATTTGCACAATGGAACACAACTTAGCAATGAGAATGAACAAACTTCAGTTATACACAACAAAATGGTTGAATCTCACGAACGTAAGGCTGAGGGGAAAAAAATTCAGCCATGAATGAATTCACAGACACCATTTGACAAAAGAAGTCAGATTCAAAGGAGTACATACTCTATGACGCCATTTATAATTGCATTTGTGAAAGGTACAAAAAGAGGCAAAGCTAATCTACAGTGTTAGAAGTCAGGAGAGTGGTTACCCTCAGTGGGGAGGGGTAGTGGCTGGAAGGGAGCACTTGGGGAGATCCTGGGAGTCTGGTCACGTTCTCCTCTTTGAGGTGGGTGCTATTTGCACAGCTGTATTCAGTTTGCATATGGTCAACATGCTCTATATTCCTGATACTTGCATTTTGCTCTATGTATATTTGAGTGAAAAGGTTCTATGTTACAATCAAGTGACCATCAAGTGTTCAATCATATGAAAGAGAAGTTAATGAAATGCTGACAATTAAGAACCAAAGGATTGGCACAGGCTTAGCTGCTGTAGGAGCTTGGAGGTAGGAGTAGTCCCTGGGGTCTTCCTGGAGGAAGGTGTGCTGGAGAGGCCTCAAACAACAGACAGGCTTGGGATGAAAAAGAATAGGTTCTTTGGCTCCAGACAAAAAAATAACCTTTGAAAAGTAAGTCAATAGTTATAGCCTATTCTTCTGACCCAGAGAAGTCTTTCTGACCAGACTTGCATAATTCTTTTTTTAATAAAGATTTTATTTATTTATTTGAGACAGAGAGAAAGAGAGAGAGAGAGAATGAGCAGCGGTGGTGGTAGGGGGGCGAGGGAGAGGGAGAGGCAGACTCCCCACTGAGCAGGGAGCCCATCCCAGGATCCCAGGATTACAACCTGAGCCAAAGGCAGACGCTTAACAGACTGAGCCACCCAGTGCCCCCAGCCTTGCATAATTCTTGAGGGAAAAAGACTAAAAGGGAATTTTAGCATGGAGTAGCAGGTATGGAGAAAGGCAGACATAACTATAAGACCGGAGTAAAATTACTTTGCTTCTCTGAGTCTCAGTTTCTTCATCTGTAAAATGGAAAAAATAATGCCCCTCAGAGGATTGTGGGAGTTAAATATGATGGTTGGCATTAAAAAAAAAAAAAATGTTAGTTAAAAAAAAAAAAAAGATGAGCCCTACTTGGCCTTTATTAGTCCCTAAATAGCGTATCAGATTTTGGGTTTCTGGACCTTACCCCTGGATGCTCCCCAAGCATCTGTGGGTGACAATGATAAATATATAAATAGCAGACTCCAGCCTTCCTGTCCTCCAGGTTGGAACTGCTGTTAATCAGCACAGAGGCTGAGGGCACCAGTGCTGGGATGATTCAGAGAGGGCTGGAGTGGGTCTAGCCTCGTTATGCAGTTTATGAATTTAATTCCCTTTGGCTGCTCCATGCCCTGCTGGAGATGAAGCAGCACTTTTATTTGAGGACAAGGAGCCAGCTCACAGTGGGTTCTCAAGTCCCCCAGTGGCAAATGTGCTTGGTTCATCAGCCTTTTTGAGGTTGCTCCCTCCCACTGGAATCTCCCGGGAAACGAGAGATGGGGGGTGAACTCAAATGTCCATTGCCAAGTCTGCTGCAGACTTGGGGATTTTACCACCTCTTGCCTGGGCCTCTTGGGACAGCCTCCTAAATTGTCCCCCTGTCTCCAGACTCTCATCATCACACCCACTTTCAGAGTGAGGGTAAGGCTCAACCTTGCTGAGTGTTGGAGACCCCTCAGGGAGACCACCGAGATGGTTGCTGTGTGTTGGGGCAGGGATGACGGCACAGGGAGCTGGATGGGGACAGAGGAGCTGTTGGAAAAGCTATTAGATGAAGTCAACAGGAAGTTAGGTGGAAGTGACAGGAAGTCGAATCAACAGGAAGTCAAGTTAAACTGACAGAAAATAAAACAGAGTCAACAGGAAGTAAGGTAGGACTTAGGAATCACCAGAAGGAAAACCATCTGGGTGGGTGTGTGTGTGAGGCGGAGAGAGTAAAGAAGGGGAGGGAGGAGTGCAGAGTGTGTCTCCCCAGGCTCTCTCCTGGAACCGGTATGATGGGGTTGCCGCTTGTGGTGGTGGGGAGCACAGGTTGTCTTAGCCTGGCCCCCCCCGAAAGAGGACCTGAGAGAAAGACTGGCAGTGGGGTTGTTCACTTGAGAATGTAATGCCAGAGAGCAGGAATGAGGGCCTGGGCAGGGGAAAGGGGGAGGACAGAACCCAGTGCCAGGAGGCGTTGTGGCGTTGGCCACCCCACGAGTGACTGTTTGCTCAATCCTGTGGACCTTCTGAGTCACTTTATGAAGCGCTTCCCAGGACTGTCCCTCCAGGTGAAGAAAATGGGGGTTATCAGCTCCTATCCCATTGGTCAGGAGCTGCCCATAGCTGCCCATAGCTGCCCTACATTCCCATTGGCGGAAGCAAGACTGTCCAGGAGGGTGACGCCCATGAGAGAAGCCTGGGGACAGGGGGCAAGAGTATCATGGCCTGAAGCTGAGACAAAGCACCTGCACGAAGCTGGTGGAAGCTCAGCCGAATGGCCATCCCAGCAGAGGCTAGAAGAGAGATGAGGCCACAGAGACCTGGGCAGGAGGAGCCCATTCCCAGGTCGAGGTGAATGTATTAAAATAGGAAAGGCTTGGCCTCCCTCTCGGGTCATTACACGACAAACTGGTGTGTGCTCCACAGCGAATCATTAGCAGTACCCTCTTGGCTCTGAGTCAGACACTGCTCTTAATTAAGTGCTTTCCCATGAATTTGCTCACTTAATTCTCACAGCAATCTTGCAGGGAGGTACTCTTAATGATCCCCACTTCACAGACAACAAGATGGGGCATTGTCCAAAGTCATAAGCTAGTGAGTGGCAGAGCTAAGACACAAGCCTTGTAACCCCTGTGGACTTATCAAAGGAAGTAGATGCCGAGTCCGATAGGTGGCGGGGGGCAGGTCGGCCATCACCTGGTGGGAATGATGCCCCTTTGTATTTTTGCAAAGGCGCTCACAACCGTGGTTGAATCAGTACTGGAAATATAGGGCAGAACTCCCCATTACCAGCTTCATTTTACTGAAGAGGAAACAGAAGCCGACAGAGATGAAGTGTTTTTCCCCCTGGTCATGCAGAGGATCTCGAGGTACTTACTGCAAGAGCCTGCAGGGACCAGACTTGGACCCTTCCACATCCTCACCCGCACAGCCCAGGGGACTCAGCCCCTGCTCTGAGTGCTGGTGCTCCTGCCAGCATAACAGTCGAAGGCGTGGAGTGTTGAGCCAGCTCCCTGTGAGCCTGACTCCTGGGCCAGCTGAGTGAACTTGGGCAACGGATCTACCCTCCCGTTGCTCAGTTTCCTCGTCTGCAGACAGGACAAGAGAAAGGGGTAGTTGGGGGATGGATGGCTTAACACTGGCAAGGTGCTGAGGAGGGGGCCTGGCACATGGCGGGGAGGGGGGCATGGAGAAAGGCCTGCTCTGACTGTGATTGAAGTAGGAGGCATCGCTCAGCCTTGCCCGCTTCTGAGACTTGTGGGATGAAACCGACACTTTGTAAAGTGTATGGTGAGGCAAGGAATCCATCGGAGAGGGACTCTTCCCTGCTTGGAGCCTTTCTTCCTTTAAAACCTGCCCCCCAGAGAGCCCTGGCACCGGTCCGTCAGCCACCGTCCCCATGGCCCTGGGTCTCCACTCACTTCCTCTGGTCTCCCACACTTACCACCACCCATCCTTCTCCCTGTCCCATGGCATGGGCTCCCTGTTCTGGCTCTTGACCTCCATTCGTCATGGAGGTCATCATGCTCTGTGTGAGCTCCCCGGGACTCCATCAGGCTCCACCTGGCCAGAGAGTCCTTGGATGCTCATCTTAGTATTTTAACTCGATGGGAACTCCTTGAGATCAGAGGAGACCAAGTGCCATTCATCTTTGTATTCCCCTGGGTGCTGAGATCAGTGCCAGGTCCAGCAGAGATGGCCGAGGAATAATAATGATAAATCCATAAATCCATAAACATATGCATATATATGTATAGTGCTCTCATGCTATACATTAATATACTCTCATATATATGTAGGAATGTAGGTACCGCTACACATAGTATATATATATAGGATATGTACTCATATGCTATAGTACATATATAAATATGTATTTATATATATATATATAGTATACAGTATAACATAGTATCCAGCATGGTATGCAGTATATATGGATATAGATACAGATACACATACACACACACACAGAGTACTCAGGCTCCATGTAACCCTCTCAGCAGCCCTATGAGGCAGGTGCTATTCCTGTCCCCATTTTGTAGAGAAGGAAACTGAGTCATGCAGATGCTAAGTGACTTGCCCACAGTCTCACAGGGAAGCGGCAGGATGGGGACTCAAGCGTAGGCAGTCTGGCTCCAGAGTCATGCTCCTGCCCTCGCGCAGGTGCAGGCTCCCTGGATGAATGGACCAGGGGACGGATGTGGATTGAAAATGGATGAATGGGGCAAGCTGCCTAGCTGTAGCTCATTGAGCAAGATTTTTGTTGTGCTGACGCCCCCCCACCCCCCCGCACAACCCCATCCCCCAAGTTCTTCTTTGCTCTGACCACCCCCCCACTCCCACCCCTTTGCAGTTGGAGATGACACCTCTGACTAGTCTTCCAACGACTTGGAGGTGATCTTCCCTGGAAACATCTGTCCTGAGATTTACTCAGCTCCTTGGTCCGGTCATCTGCTAGTGTGACATCCGGGCGTTGGATTGGGATCAGGGTCCCCAGACACCCACACCTGTCTCTGGAGGAGCCAGCAAGGATTACTTGGCTTGCCTTAGATCTGGGGAGAGAGGGTGGAGGGAATCCTTAGGAAGAACCCTAGAGCTTTTCTCCTGGACCCTTAGAGCTGCTGCTAAGAGTGAAGCTTTTAGTCACACCTATTGTTCCCTCCTAATGACGTTGGGCAATTTTATCCCTCCCAAAGTCTCAGCTTCCCCCTCTATAACTTGAGATGGTTCCTAAGGGCTTTCTTGTGTTAATAGCCCCTGAGCCCAACCATTGTCTTTCTTCCAGTGGCTCTTAGATCCCTGGGGCTGTCCCAGGTCTTTTTTCAAAAACAGGTAAGCACTGCCAGCCCATTCATTCTTCAACAGGACCTGCAGTGCCACAGTGAGGACCTAGGGTAATGGATCTTGCCGTGCCAAACAAAATAGCATCAGAGGGATTTTTGTTTGTTTTTTAAGAGGAGAATAAAAAAGGACAAGCATCTTGGTAGGATGTTGACTTTGCCTTCCTAATTAAATCTAGGGGAGAATCCTTGCTGAAAAAGAGTGCCAACAAAATGTATCTCTGAAATTAATTATGATCACTGAGTCAACAATGAATGAGCAGTAGCTTTCTCCTGTGTTCCTCTGACTTGGATAATTCTTTTTATAAATTCAGTAATTCATGCTTTCAACAAACACTGTGCTTTTAGGCCTCGGGCTGGATGCTGGAGATTTGCAGATAATAATGAGGTTGCCTGACATCTGGTACCAAGCCCTGGGATAAGGATCTTCATGCATCATCTTATTCAATCCTTGGAGGTAGGGGCTCTTATTATCCCCATTTCATAGAGGAAGAAGCAGGCTGAACATGGTTAATTGTTTAATATCACAAATAGTCAATGGCAGAGCCTAGGGTAAGCTACTTTTATTCTAGTGTCTTTAAACTGGTACAGTGGTCTGATAGGGGACCCTCTGGCCCTTTCTTTGAAATGGACAGTGGACATCTCTTACTCTTATAAGGTGCGTCTGAAAGCATCTTCAGAAACTTTTTATTTTAGACTGGAAGGAAACAATGCATTTGCTGCCAATTTCAGCTTCAGGACAAGTCTCCTACCCTTACCCCCTACTAGATTAGATTGCTACCCCTAAGCCCCTACTATCCAGAAAGTCTGTGGCAACCACTGTAGGGACACGAAGAGACAAATATCTTAGTGCAGCAGTAGTCCAGGTGTTGAGATAAGGATCTTTATAGGGCATAACGGGGACCCAAGGGAGAATCGGCTTCTCTGGAGGGGATGACAGAGCACATGTCTGGCTCTGACCCCCCTTTACAGTTGGAGGTGACACCTCTGACTAGTCTTCCAGGGACCTGGAGGTGATTTGCACATCTGATATTTGTTAGGACAAGTAACACTAGCTATGGTAGTGAGTAATGCCCCAAATTTCAGTAGCTTAATACAATACAGATTGATGTCTCATTCCAATGTGGGCATTCTCGCTCAGGGGTGATCTTTCCCCAGGCCATTCAGAGACCTGCATCCCTTCCATCGTGTGGTTATGCTATCCCTAGGATCTCAGAGTCCTCTGCTGGATCCTCTGTCTCTGGCTCCGACCCAGGGGAAAGGAGAGAGGCCAGCCATGGGAGGTCTCACGGGATGGGGTGTGAGAGTCTCTTATCACTTATGGCTGATAGCCCAGAATAAAGAATTCCAGGCCCACCCAGCTGCAGAGGAAGCTGGGAAATGGAGTCTAGCTGTGTAGACAAGAGGAAAGGAAGCAGGTTTGGAGCTGATTGGTCCCCTCCATGTGCCTCCACACTAAATCCACGCACTCCCCTGCACCTGCTTCTGTGCAGGTATGTGTTCCTATCAGAGCATGAAGCTGCTTCTCATCTGCTCATGAGGGAGCAGAAGGTCTTAGTGCTCTGCACCTTTCTGTTGGAAGATTGATAAATGCATAAAAGGGTACTTGAATTGGATCTTATTTGAAGTTAATATAATTTTGAACTAACACCGTGATTTGCACACTCAATGCTTACTTGTATATATGAAACGTTCTAATTTGAAAAAGAAAAAAAAATCTTTGAATGTGAAGAACCTTTATTCCTTGGAAGCCTACCTGTCCTGACCATTAAATCAAGCCTGAGCACTGTCACTCATGGGATGGCTGGCCAGGTAGATGGCAGACAGAGTGCACAGGATGCATTAAACTAGTCTGTATGCTATTTTAGCATGAGTCTCATAAACCCAACCTAAAAGAGAGTGACAAACATCATCCTTCTATGCAAAAGAGACAGCATTTTCTTTGTCAATGACTCTCATTATTGGGTTCATGGTGGTAACCATGGTTGGTCAGCACTGCCCTCCCCCAAGCGCCATATGCATTAAAGACAGACAGATGGGCACAGGCTAGTGAGAGGAACAGCAGCTGTCAAATGTTAAGGGAAACTCTGGAATATTAGACCAGGGTTCCTCGGCACTCCTGACATCTTGGTGATCATTCTTTGTTGTGGGGGCCGTCTTGGGCATCACTGTGGGGTATTTGTTTTTTTTTTTTCCCCCAAATGTTTGATATTTTCTTTTTTTAAAAATTTTTTAATTATTTTTTATTATTTTTTTTATTCTTATGTTAATCCCCATACATTACATCATTAGTTTTAGATGATTTCTTTTTTTAAAAATTTTTTTATTATTTTTTATTATTTTTTTTTTCTTATGTTAATCCCCATACATTACATCATTAGTTTTAGATGAAGTGTTCCATGATTCATTGTTTGTGCATAACACCCAGTGCTCCATGCAGAACGTGCCCTCCTCAATACCCACCACCAGGCTAACCCATCCTCCCACCCCCCTCCCCTCTAGAACCCTGTTTGTTTTTCAGAGTCCATCGTCTCTCGTGGTTCATTCTTCCCCTCCTGCTACCTTCTTCTTCTTTTTTTTTTTTTAACATATTTATAATTTTTTTTTATTCTTATCTTAATCCCCATACATTACATCACTAGTTTTAGATGAAGTGTTCCATGATTCATTGTTTGTGCACAACACCCAGTGCTCCATGCAGAACGTGCCCTCCTCAATACCCACCACCAGGCCAACCCATCCTCCCACCCCCCTCCCCTCTAGAACCCTCAGTTTGTTTTTCAGAGTCCATCGTCTCTCATGGTTCGTCTACCCCTCCGATTTCCCCCGCTTCATTCTTCCCCTCCTGCTACCTTCTTCTTCTTCTTCTTCTTTTTTTTTTTTCTAACATATAATGCATTATTTGTTTCAGAGGTACAGATCTGGGATTCAACAGTCTTGCACAATTCACAGCGCTTCCCAGAGCACATCCCCTCCCCAGTGACTGTGGGGTATTTGGTAGCATCCCAGGCTTATACCCATACACCTCCCTTCCCAGCTCTGACAACTTAACATGTCTCCAGACATTGCCAAATGTCTCTGGGGGACAAATCCCTCAGGTTGAGAACCAGTCTAGAGAGTTCCTGATGAAAAGTGTAGACGGGAGGGCCACATCCTCTGGTTTTCTGTCCCACTCTCTGTGAGGAGCAGCACATGAATCGTGGGGCATTATTGCTTCTGTAGAGGTGTCTGCATGCATCTCAGTCATATTTAAGGTGACATCTGAGCTGTCACCAGCCCCCCCGCCCCCCCCGCAGAAGGTCGGGCTGGAGGGATGGGGCGTGCGGTCCAGGCTGCCTTGCCTTGCAGGAGCCATTGGAGCAAGATTGTTCCAGGCAACATGTCGTGCGGGGGTGTCCACAGCGGGGGTGGGGTGGGGTTCTCTCCCAGTGGCTTTGGTCAGCTCTGGCTGCTCATAGAGAGAACTCTCCAGCACCAGGAGGCACAGAAGCCTTGGTCACAGTGAGTGCTGGAGGGGCCTCACCCAGCTCTCGGCACCCACTGCCCTAACTCAAAGAGAAGGGAGCCTTGCTCAGTGCGACTCCCCTACCTTAAATAATAGCTTTTCCGGGGGTGTCTGTGTCATGACTCTTTACATCTGGTGTCTCCTTGCTGGTTTGAGTTCCACAACAACCATGGGAGGTAGATGAGTGGGGATCACCAGCCCCATTTTATAGATGAGGAAACTGAGACCAAGCGAGGTTAAGTGACTTTGCCAACAAAGACTTGAACCTCACATCATTCAAGTTGCAAGTGATGGTCCATCTGAGTTCAGACTCGAGGGCCGTTTCTGCTCTTGCATAGCTGCTGCTTGAGAGGCAAAGTTAGGAGGGAATTCGCCATGGTGAGCTCTGGGGCACACAGGGTTTCACAGGACATGTGTTTCTCTCATTCCCCCTCCCTTCCTTAAGCAGGATACCCCCGGCGTAGGAGCATGGGCTCTGGGGTCAGATGGCCACCTTCACCTTTTAGTTCTACCAGGTCCAAGCCTTCAGCAAATGGCTTCACCTGTGTGAGCCTCAGTTTCCCCAAAGGTTTCAAAGACTTTTGAAACCTGGTCCTCTAAATACCCAGAAATAGTCACTCAGGCTTGTGACACTGATGTATGGAGCCGTCAGCACCATGTCCTGCTTCGGTCGTGCTCACTTCCCATGAGCCCTGATTGTCCCTCGCGTGGTTTGTTTTTCTGCCACTCAACACAGCTGGCTCTGTGGTCCATAAAACGGGGGTGAATCCCTCACAGAATAGGCTTGTTGTTGTTTTTGAGAAATGTAATTAAAATCTAGAAAGAGTTCACTAATTCTGGAAAGAAGACAAGTTTCCGCTATGTGGCTCGCCGCCCCCCCCATTCCTATTATCTCAGACGCTTTTGAGTAGGCTGTTCTTTAGAGGATGCTTTTTTGCTTTTTGTCAGAGTAATTAGTATTTATTAGTTTGGCAATGTTTGATGAGACAGGCAATGAGGGCTCAGTAAGCTGGCAACACAACTGAGTAAACGGAGGGCACAGAGGGTGGGGGTCCAGCTCAAAGGAAGGCTGGGGGGGGTCACCCACATCTGTCAAGTGGCCCCAGAGGGTGAGGAGGAGAAGGACACTGGCGCATGTGGATTATGCGGGAGAAGGGGGCTAGAATGTGGCTCCCACCAGGCAGGAACTGAGCTGCGGGCATCACCTTCACTTTTCATTCATGTTTAACCCCCACACCAACCTAATGAGGAGGAAACATTCTCCAGAAAGGCCTGAAACCCCCAGTCTATCTCCACTGAACTAATATATTTATGGCATTTTGGTGTGTGAGATCATTTCATTTGATTATCACAAATTGTGCGCCTTGTATATCATTATCCCATTTGACAGATGGGGACATTGAGGCCAGACTAGTTCGGTGGCTTAAACTTAAGCAGCTGTCTCCTGGCAGAGCTTTATGGACACCCCACTGTGTCTCAACCTCCCGGAACAAAGTGGGTCTGGGCTAAAGGAGAGATGATGGCGTTTTGCTGGGGAGACAGGTTGCTGATGCATTCGACAGGGAGATAGCTTCACAATACTTTGCAGGTAGCATTTTGCATTTGTCCCATTGTGGGAAGTCCAAGGTTAGGGAGACAAAGGCTAATTGGATTGATAGGAATTAAGGGAAGGGTGGAGGCCACAGGGAAAGAAAGCTGAGGGTTGGAAGGAAGGAGTGACCCTCAAGGAGTAGACAATCAAGTGGAATGGTGGGTAGACAGAAGACATTCTGAGAAGAAGAAATAGAAGCTGAATATGTTGGCCTAAGCACCTTCCTCACTGGAATAACCGGAAGGATCTCAGAAGAAATGAGAAATGGGGAGGGACGGTGACTTCTGTAGCCCAGACCATGATAAAGCTCATCAAAGACTTTTGAAACCTGGTCCTCTAAATACCCAGAAAAGGAGACCATTTGCATCCTTATTTACTTTCAGTTTCTAGGCTCTGTTGTGTCTCTCTTCTTAGAACCACAAGGAGAATTTCAGAAGGCGCTCTGAACCGCATTAATCAGATCAGCAGGCCACAGCTTCTATGTAACTCTTTTGATGCACTTAAATGGTCTGTTTCCCTGGCGCTATGAAGACTGAGCAATGTTTCATGTAGAGAAGAACTCATTTTCTCTCTTGACCAGGTTTTCAGCCTTGGTCTGTAAACTAGAAACTTTTGTTCTTTTGAAATTGTTGGCGTTTTCTACCCTTTAGTGTGTCTTAAAAATTCACTGCTCCTGGAAGTAGGAAGGCTTACTGGATTGGCAAGATGGGTAAAGGGACTGAACATGGGTGTCTTGGACCCTCTGGGCTCTTTCTCTTGGCAGATGCAGACTACAGAGAATGTACCTTCCCTCCCGCTCCTGTCTTCCTTGGGACAAGCCAAACTGGGCAGGGCCCAGAACAGTCTTGGTGACTCAGTGGAAACTTTCTTGTCCTCTGTGGTGGACAGGGTATGAGTTGGTCCCAATTCTCCTTTAGCTGCATAAGTGTCTCTTCTGCAGATCTGACTCCCGTATGTTGTGTATATTCCATGATCTAGGCTTCTCAGAAGAGATGAAAACTATGCTCAGTTGTGAGAAATGAGTCACCTGGATTGGGATTGAATTCCAAGTGTATTGGAAGAACAATCCAGAGGGCACGGCTTGAGCAGCAGTACGGAGGTGAGAGACAGGGATGTGTGTCTACGTATCTATTTCCATAGAGTAGGAGGTGAGTCAGGGAGAAGTAGGAGCAAGACAAGAGTGGTCAGTTCAGTAACGTCACAAGATCTTTGGTGCTCAGCTCTGACTTTATTGTGTAGACTAATGAGTTCTGAAACATGTTTCCTAGAAAATGAATCCCGTGATATGCTCCTTAGGAAAAAGTCCTGAGGCCAAATATGTTCGGGTAGTGTTTTATGATTCCCAAAAAACAGTAGCACATTAGGGACTGAGAAGTTTTGCAATGAAGAAAACTATTCAGTTTATTGATTTAGTAATAATTTTTATTTATTTATTTAAAAATTTTTAAGTTTTTTTTTTTTTTAAGATTTTATTTATTTATTTGACACAGAGAGAGTACAAGCAGGGGGAGTGGCAGGGAGAGGGAGAAGAAGGCTCCCACTGAGCAGAGAGCCCGACGTGGGGTTCAATCCTGGGACCCTGGGATCATGACCTGAGCTGAAGGCAGACACTTAACCGACTCAGCCACCCAGGCGCCCTGGTAACAATTTTTAATGCTCTGAAAATCCAGTACTTCAGAAATCTCTTTGGCAAACACTGTTTATGGGTAATCAAGGGTCTTTGAAATGTTTTACAAAGGAGAGTGATTCCATAGGATTCACCTTTAACTGGGGAGGATGGATTTGAAGGAAACAAAGCTGTTTGTAGGTGACTAGTGAGGAAAGGGTTATAGGAATTTAGGGAGAGATGTTAAGGATGTATAAAACACTGGTGAATATTGAAAAAGGAAGTAATTTCAGAGGTATTCAGGAGGTAAAATAATCAGAACCTAGAGATCTATTGGTTGTGATTGGGAATGGGAGAAAGAGTCAAGGATGATTTTCAGGATTAACCAGGTAGATGGTCATGCCACCAACTAAGGAGAGAGAACACTTTTGGACATGTTGAGTTTGAGAAGCCAATGATGTGTCAAGGTAGAAAGATCTGGTATGCAGATAACTGTGAGTCTGGCTCACTGGAAGAAGTTTCTGGCTGATTATACAATCTTTGGAGTTGTGGGTAGTTAGTTGGTAATTTGAAAAATGGCACTGAACAAGAGCCCCTAGTCAAAGGTGTGTTTAAAATTAAAAGAGCCACAGACTGAGAATAGAATAACATTAAATTAATATTTATAGAATAGGCTGGGTAGGGACAGAAAAAGGGTACAAGGGAGCCCAAGACTTGGAGAAGACGGAGAGGCTGGGGGATGAGGAGTAGCGCCTCTGAAGCTTCCCTGGAATTGAGGGCATGAGAAAATGGGAAGATTAGACTAGAGTGGGGAATACTAGAAGTTGTGACTTCAGAAGGAAGATCCCAAAGAGAGAGAGTGACCCTGCAGGGGGCTGTTGGAAAGTCAGGGATATGAAAAGGTTCCAGAATTGGAGGCTGAGGTGTTGCTGGATCTCATGCAGGGAGGATGAGGCTGGGGTGGAGCATCTCCTCCACTGGGTTTGCAATATGATGTGTTAAAACATGCTGGACCAGCATCTCCTGTTCTTGACACACACGCCCACCTACCTATTGGACATTCCACCTGGATCCCTTACAGCTACTTCAGACTCCACTGGTCGATAACTGATCTAATTGTGGTTTCCCCCCAAAGAGTCTTCTCTTTTCTCTTCCTGAGCTCCATCTTGCGATTGATGTCCCCACCGTCTGCTTAGTAATTCAGGCCAGAAATCTGTCTCTCTGACATGTCTCATATTTCAGTAATATCCTCCTCTCCTCCCCATCCCCATCATTGTTATCAAGAACCTTTTCCCTGGGACAATGATTGCAGCCTACCTACAGCTATCCTCCCGACTTTAATTTAGCCTTCAAGATACTGCTAGCATGATTTTCTTAAACTGCTACTCAGAGCATGTCATTCCCCTGCTCAATAACAGAAGTTCCAACCCTTAGCAAAGGACCTTGAACGTCTGTCTCTCCCCTCATTTCCAGCTGCATTTTCTGTGTCTTCTATTCATACATCCCTAAGTTCTAGCCAAACAGATTTATCTCCTATTCTTGGCTCTTGAGTGTGTCCTACCTCTTTTTCTTTCTTCAGGCTGTTCATTCTGCCTAGAATGCCCTCCATCTCCCCTGATATGGCTTTTAAAATCCCACCCCCTGCTTTTCAAGAACCAGATCAAATGTCACCATTAATCTGGTCCCCTTTTGCCTCCCTTCAGCTGAAAGGACCATGCTTGAATTGAACCTCTTCTCACCATTTGCATTTTGTCTGGGCTTCTGGTTGATCCCATGCACACCTGGCCAAACCTCTTAGACTGTATGTGGTCGGAGAGTAAGGGCCAAGTCTTAATCATATTCCATGCTGTCTCCTCCAAGGTCCCTGGGCATAACTGAGACTTTGGAGTCTGTTAGAGCCTAGGGGGAATCCAGTCTCCAAGTGAAAGCTGTGACTTGGATAAATTTCTGATCCTCTCTGAGCTATAGTTTCCTCCTCCCTAAAACAGGGATAATGAGACTGACCTCATAGTATCATTATGAGAATTAATTGAGACAATAAAAGCAAAGCAATGAGTGGATTATAGATGTTAAATAAAACTTGCCTGTTCCTCCAAATTGTAGCTTTGAACATGTGAAAAGAGGAGTGGAACAGAGTGAATGAGATACTGCTCACGACTCTGTGCCTAAGAGGACTCATTTTTTGGGCAAGAGGGTAGGACCAAGGGGATTCCTCCTCCCTTCCTGCTTTGCTTTCTTGCAAAATTTTCTCTAATGGACATTCTAATTTTTAAGTTATAAAGCATTGTTATAAGCCAACGTGTGTGTATGACTTATATTCATATTGAGTAATGCTATTTTTCACTGACCGCTCTGGAAATTTCCTGGGCTTGCTCTTGAGAGTTTCCATCCACAGACTGCTAGCTAAGCCAGCTGTAAAATGATCATCTCTCTGAACAATCCCAAAGTTCCTCAGATCCCCCACAGAAGCCCTTCTCTCCTCCCATCCCCCCCGCCCCTTTCCACATTCAATTTCCTTTCAACTGTCTCCAGGGCAGCTCCTGAAATGAGAAATTTTAATTGTTGTTCTCCACCAGGGTTTGAAAGGGCACACAGGGCACGTTTAATCATTTGTCTTTCCTGCTGGAGTAGGTGCTGTGTGAGACACATTTAAGCGGTGCTTCCCCCCCAGATCACGTCGCTACAGCACAATGGCATGCTTGTGGTGGGGAGAGCCATCACGCCCGGGATCCCGAGATATGCAGGGGCCACCCCCAAATCCCAGAGGATGACAGGTGCAGGACAGGACAGCAGGCCGGCATGATTCCAAAATGTGGTGTGGCAGAAAGAACACGGGATGTAGAGCTGGCCCCAGCTGTGCTAGGGTCCCAGTTCTGCTGTGCCCTTGCTTTGTGACTTCAAGCAAAGACCTTGTTTTGTCTCTTTGGTCCTTAGGTTGGTCCTGGGGAATCTGAGAATACAAATATATTCTTTCTAGGGTTGTTGGGGTTTAAGTAAAGGTCATGGAAGGCCCCAGCCACATTGTATGTGCATGATGCAAAGGCTCAATAGATGAAAATCCCCCCTTTGCATCTGTGATTTCTCATCTGCCTGGAGAAGATGCGTTTTCAGACAATGTTGACATTCATGTGACATTCCATTTCTGAGCAAGGACCGACAATGTGTGCCCAGATGATATGGAAATATCTGCCCTTGTCCTCGGGGAAGTGAGAGTCTAATGGAGTTTGGGAAAAGCTGATGAGTTAGTTAAGTCCTCAAATCCAGTATTGTTGGTCAGGCAGAGGGAGAGCCTATGGAAGACTCCAGAAAGTACCAGAAGCAACCTGAGCCCAAGACCCAGCTCCAGATAGCACAACCTCAGTTCCTGAATGCTGACACCCTTCTTTCACAGATGAAGGAGCTCAAGCCCAGGGAGGTTCAAGTGCCCCATTCAAAGATGTGCAGCAGATGCCTGACATCAGAAACTCAACAACCATTTCTGAGGTGTATGAGCGAACAAGAGGCTAAAGATCATAACTGCCCTCTAGTCTTCAGAAGGCATCTGGGCCCCCCACTCTGTCACAATCTATCCTCCCAATTTGCTTTATTCATCATTCCAAGGAGCTACCCTGGTCACTGCATGCCCTGTGTCAAGCACCTTTACCAGACTCCCATACCACCTGGAAGCTCTTGGCATGGATTCAGAGCTCTGCAAAGCCTAACTTGGGTTCACCTGCTCAACCTCATCTCTGATTACAGAATTCTTCCTGGTGATTCTAGGGTCTGGATCTCTATAATCTTTCTGCTCATAATCCTCATAGCTTCCTACGTCCTTGTCTTTGTTTACCTTGATCGCTTTCTTCACCCTTCCCTTAGCCCAAGGGGCTTTTCCTCAGCATTTCCTGCCTTCAGAATTCTAGTTAAACATGATCTCCTTGGAAGGAGTCATGTCCTGTACTCCCAAAGCACTGCCCATCCCTCGTCCCTCTGCAGTTGGCCTTTCCAAGCCAACTGTGGAGTGGAGCCATTTGAGTCTGTTACCCACTTGGGTCAGCTCCTCAAGGGTGACAGAAGGAAACTGATATGTCTCTGTAGCCCAGACTCCCAGCCCAGGGTTTGGCATGGAGTAGGTGCTCAGTATGAACTTGGTGAATGAATGAATGTATGAATAAATGAGCATAACTCCTGTTCATCTGCAAGGAACTTGGGGCAAACATGCATGGGGTGGTTGGTTAGCAGAATTGAGAACATGAGTTGAGTGGGCTACGAGGGATGAGAAGGGGGCTGGGCCCAGATGGGGAGCTTTGGTGAGGATCCTGGCCAGCCTGGGGGCTGTGGACATCACGGGCACCGTGTGGAGGTAGTGGGTAGACACTGCAATGCTTGTTGACATGTAATGAATGTGTGTGATGTGTCAGGACTCAAATTGAGTTTATCCCATGCCTTACTTCATTTACTCCTCATGGCAACCCTACAGAGCACTTCCCACTATCACCCTCATTTGTTATCAGACAAAGGGGTGAAGTGATTCACCCACAGAGACCCAGCTCATGAGTGGTGGAGCCCCAGTCAAACCACTTCTGTTTGGCCCCAGAGCCTGTGCTCTCAGCCACCTCACTACCTTCACATGACATCCAACAAATGGTGCCCTTACCTGCTACAAAGTCTTGCTCAGGGCTAGTCACAGAGCCTAAAGAGTGGACAATGATCTATGCAAAGCTAAGAGAACAGATGTCATGCAAATAGCTTGGGTCTCTACATGCATGTGTGCATGTGTTTACCAAGGACAGGTCACAACGTTGTCTTACTCCATTTGAGCTGCCGTAACAGAATACCATAGATGGGGTGGCTTATCAACAACAGAAATTTATTTCTTACAAGTCTGAAGGCTGGGACATCAAGATCAAGGTGCCAGTAGATTCGGTGTTCGGTGAGGACCTACTTCCCATCTTCTTGTTGGGTCCTCACATGGCAGAAGGGACAAGGGAGCTCTCTGGAGACTTTTTCATAAGGGCACTAATCCCATTCATGGGGGCCCTACCCTCATGACCTCATCACCTCCCAGAGAAGGCCCCACCTTCTAAGACTATCACATTGGGGATTAGGTTTCAACATAGGAACTGGGTGGTGGGGCACAAATATTGAGTCTAGCAAATGTTTTTAGGCATGGCTCATACATGCAGAGGTTGTCACAGTTTACCAAGCCCTTTCCCCTCCATTATGTCTTTTGATACTCACACCTGTCCTGCAATGCCAGTATTGTTTTACAGATGGAGCTCAGAAAAGATTAAGTAGCAGGTGCATAGTCACATTCTAGAGAGGTGGTAGGATTGGAAATTCAGTGCATGTCCATTGCTTTGTCTTATGAGGGGTCTTTGAGGATCATTAATTAATGACACCCCCCTTTCCCTGTCCAAAAGAGAAGGTGGATAGAACATTTATTAATTTTTTTAGATTTTTATTTATTTCTTTATTTTTGAGAGAGAGAGAGTGCAAGCAGGGGAAGGGGCAGAGGGAGAGGGAGAGAGAGACTCTCAAGCCAACTCCATGCTGAGCACGGATCCCAATGCATGGCTCAATCTCAGGACCCTGAGATCATGACCTGAGTGGAAACCAAGAGTCAGCAGCTTAACCAAGACACTAAGGTGCCCCTGGATGGAATATTTAGATTAGAGAACATGGCTTATATCCTTGGGTAAGTGGACTTAGCAAAATTAAACCTTAGAATTAAACTGACTTAACCACTTGGTCCTAGCAGCTGGTGTGGGACTGTCCATATGGGAGCGGGTCCTCCCAGGTCAGTCCTAGGACACAGAAGAGCAGAGAACTCAGGCTTTGGTGGGGAGGCTCACTCTCAATACGAAGACTAAAGGAGCTAACCTGAGCCTGCCTGGTTTAATTTTCCATATTTGCCCATCAGATAAGTTACCGCGGCCCCTGGTGAGATTGAGGGAAGGGGGAAGAGAGAGGCCATTAGCAAAGTTCCTTCCACATGGAAAGAAATAGGAAACGTGAAGGTTTTCACTAATCACGTTCCTTCCTTAACAGTAGAAATATCAAGACTAAAAACTAGCGTTCCCGCCTCACAAGAGGAATCACTAAAAATGCTGGACCCACTGTCAATGCCAGATTGTTGCAAAGAAAACGTGTATCACGCCTGACTTGAAAGCTATGCATTGCTAGGATAATTCGCTAGAATACAGCTGGTGAAGGGGACACACTTTCCCTTCAGTGATGTTGCAAATGATCTTTACATTTCCTTTCTGAGCATCTGGCCAGTGAAGAATGTGGCAGAGAGTCAGGTAAAATTTTCCACCTGATTAAATGTGTCAGAAAGTTAAAACAAGAGCTTTCCTGTGTCGGGGAGCAAGAATATCCTGTCCCCTTCAAGGTCCTTCTAGCTGGACTAACAATCAAAATGAGATGGATTAGCAGCAGAAAAGCAAATTGATTAACATACATAGAGAATCCACACAGATGTGGAAATTCCAAAGGCAGTCAGGCACAGTGAAGTATGTATATCATCCTGAACTGAGAAGGGGGCAAGGCGACTGGGACTTCAAGGGGGGCAAGAAATGGACTTCAGAGGAAGATGGAAAGAAAGTAAATGTTTGGTAAATAAACGTTTGCTGGGCCACTCAGAAACAAGGGGGCATGGAAGGCTGAAAATCAAACATACCTTGCTGGGTCCCTCTCTGGCTCCCATCCCTTGTTCCTATCATAATGTAGTGATCTATGGTGAAAGCTCTCCTCCTGGAGCAGGTCCTCTATTTAAATTATTTTTAGGCAGTTATGGGGGAGGTAAAGAGCTTTTTCTGAATCTGCTAGGTCTTGATTGCTTTTTTTTTAATTTTTATTTTTTTAAGTAGGCTACATACCCATGTGGGGCTTGAACTCACAACCCTGAGATCAAGAGTCATAACCTCCAATAACTGAGCCAACCATGTGCCCCTGATGGCTTTTTAATTCAAAATAGTCTTCATGCCAAAGTGGCCCATCTTGGACTGGCCTGCCCTTGGCCCCTACACCTATAATTAGCATTATTATGGAAAATGATGGCTTTTTAATTTGAAATACAAAGCTACAAAATATGAGAAAATTCTTAGAGAAGGGTTTTGATGGGAAAGCCTATCCAAAGTTTTAGAGCTCTATTTCAGCCTTAGATGTGTGTCCTAAAGATAAAAATTTTAAATAATGTGGAAAGAAACATTCTATATCTAGGAATATATTTGGTTAAATTTAACGAATAATAATTGTTTGAAAAAATACCATAATGTCCCTAGGTGTTTACGCTTTTTTAAAAGATCAGTTTTATTGTGGTATAATTTACATGCTACAAAATTCACCGGTTTTAAGTGTGTCATTTTATGGGTTCTGACAAAGGTAAATAGCCATGTAATCACTAGTAATAGTTATTGGTTAGAAAAATTTCAAATTCCTTCTAGAGCAGTTTATGCCTTTTATCAGTCTTCAAGGGATCATTCGTTGTGCTCTAGAACTTACTACATTTAACTAATTTCCGTGTAGGAGGGGCAGCAGAGTCTGCTGCAAAGCAAAGTCCCTCAAAAGGGGAGAAAACTATTCACTGGATAGCAACATTGCCAGTCCTGAGTCCATAATGGAGCTGGAAACCCAGGAGCCCACATTGCTGTTTTGCAAGCTCTGGAGCGATGCTCCCCACACTCCTCTCCCATCCTCAGGGTGGCTCACACTTTTACATAACACTTCACTGTGAGAAAAGTAAGCTCAGCTTACTTTTACATAACACTTCACTGTGAGAAAGTGCCTTCACAACCATTTTACAGTTTAAAAAGTGCTATGCCTCCATTAACTTATTTAATCTCTTCCTGCTTGCCCTGAAGCTAACTGGGCCCTCCAATGAATTCACTAGGAGTTGGATCATGAAAATATCCAGTTCTGTGTGTCTGCATCTCTCTTGACAGGCATGGCCCTCTTAATGGCGAGGTGGACGGCTCCACCACCATCGGGCTGCAAATCGATGGGGACGATCCATCATTCTGCGGGCTCCATTGCCACAGAACACTGGGTGTTGGGGGCTGATGAACTGGGGAGTCTGATCCAACAGTAATTTGGAACTCGGGCTCCAGAGCCAAGTCCCTGTTGCTCTGGCTGGGATTTGGGGTGTGTGAAAAAACAGTGCAGGAGAAGGATCCAGAGTACATCTAAAGAAAGAAGTCTTTGCCAAAGCTCAACTGCAGGGGTGAGAGAGAGTTTAGGTGGGGATGGCAGGCTCTTTTCTCCCCATCTTCAGAGGAAGTGGTTGGCAGGTCCAGGACATGAAAAGAGAATGGAATGGGGGATAATTTATGCCCTTCCCCACGACAACGCCCGAATCCCTGGCTCCAGGTGGAAGCAGGTCACTAAGATTATACTAAGACCACTTGGGGGCCATGGCTTAGGAATCAGAGTACCTGGATCCCAGTGCCAACTCTGGCATCAAGTTGCTGTTTACCTTTGAGCAAGCCTCTCCCTTTCTCTGACCTTCAATTAATTGTCTCTTCTGTGAAAGGAGAGGAGTTGATAATTGCTGAGTGTCTTCTAGAACCAGAATTCTAGCACTCCATGGAAGAAGAGCTAGGGGGGAGAGATACTAAAAGTAGTCACAGGTGATTTGAGCGGTGGGCTGAAGAACAGGGAGGCCATGTGCTCTGCAGACACAGGCATCTCAGCTGAGTGGTGCCCCAGCTCCTCCTTACTTCGGATGACTCTGCTCTGCATTCATTTCCCCTTACTCCTCCCCTGGGTCCTCTCAGACCCCTCAAATCTAGAGCCTTGAGGGATCACCTCAGTTTGTAGTATGACATGTTAGTAGAAGTGGCAAAGGTTTTGGAGTAGGCAGATTTTGACTCATACTGGCTCCAACCCTCACTCGCTTGGCAGATCGCCTCTCCTTTCTCATCCATGCCTATGAAAGAGGGATACTGCTCCCTACATCGCAGAGTTGTTGGGAAGATGACATGGATAAACCACCAATTGTAAAAGCCTCTCAATGAATGACAGCTATTCTTTTTTTTTTATTCTTATGTTAATCCCCATACATTACATCATTAGTTTTAGATGAAGTGTTCCATGATTCATTGTTTGTGCATAACACCCAGTGCTCCATGCAGAATGTGCCCTCCCCAATACCCACCACCAGGCTAACCCATCCTCCCACCCCCCTCCCCTCTAGAACCCTCAGTTTGTTTTTCAGAGTCCATCGTCTCTCATGGTTCGTCTACCCCTCCGATTTCCCCCGCTTCATTCTTCCCCTCCTGCTACCTTCTTCTTCTTCTTCTTCTTTTTCTTCTTTTTTTTTTTCCTTAACATATATTGCATTATTTGTTTCAGAGGTACAGATCTGAGATTCAACAGTCTTGCACAATTCACAGCGCTTACCAGAGCACATACCCTCCCCAGTGTCTATCACCCAGTCACCCCATCCCTCCCACCCCACCCCCCACTCCAGCAACCCTCAGTTTGTTTCCTGCGATTAAGAATTCCTCATATCAGTGAGATCATATGATACAGAATGACAGCTATTCTTAAGTAATAACACTGAAGTAATAAAAGAATCAGAAATACTGACATTGCTCCCACAGCCTCCCCATTCAATGCTGTAGGGGCTCTCACGGACAGTATCAGAAATGTGTCTTGATTGTGTGTTCTGGAAGCCCTTCTTCCCCATCCCCCCACACAGGAAAACAAGCCTGGAGCAAAAAGCCTGGCACTGGGACGTGCCCCAGATCCACACTCACTAGCTGAGGGACCTTGAGCCCTCTGAGCCAGTGTTTCTTGTTTGTTCATTCACTCATTTGTTCAGCAGGCTTTTGTTGGGCACCGTGTGCTAGAGGGCACTGCGTCAAAGGAGATATGTAACCCCAACTCCACCTGTCTCAAGGGTTGCCATGGGGATCAGAGGAGATGATGTTAGGGGGCAGTTGGTAGAATTTAAGGAGGGTTCTGAGCAATGGTTAGTACATTATTATCCATAAAGTCATTGCTATGGTGATACACAAGGCCAGGTATAGTGAACCCTGAGTGAGGCGGGAAAGACCAGAGACTGCTGTGAAAGGGGCTCATGCAGAAATTCAGCGTCTGAGCCAGCAGGACTTGAAGATGGGGAGGAGCGCATTTCCTGAATGGCAGGACCAGGTCCACGATTGCTCATCCTTGCATCGCTGGTACCTAAACTCATGCTGGGCACAAGCGAGGGTCTTAGGATGGAAGGGAGCAGGGAGGGATGGGCATGGCAGCTACTCCAGCTATGTTCATATGAGGCTTGCCGTCCTAAATATTCATATGAAACCAGTTATCCCACATGTGAGGCTCTCTCCAGCAATGCTCAGCTGCTTGGATGTCAGCATCTAAAGAGGGTCATTGAAGAGGGTCAATGAGCTCAATCTGGTGGTTCAATCTGGTGGTGGTAAGAGAAATGGCAGGAGAAGGACAACAGTGTGGTGCATTCCGCAAGAAATTGACTTTAAGGGTGAACCAAAAAGTCTAAAGTAAGAAGAGGTTGTACTCTGAGAGAGCGCCGGCCCTGGTAATGGAGGGTACGGTGAGAGGGAGGAATGGTGACAGGGGGGTTAATGACCTGTGGAATTCTTGCAACTGAGGTTTCCAAGGTGATACAATCACTTGATGGTGACAGTGTCTGGGGTGTGCCAATGGGGGTAGGAGGTTTTGTTGGGATGAAGAAGGTTGTTGGATGTAGAAAGTTCAGGAGCTGATGGACCAAGGAAGCTGAGTTATCCACACATACATTGAGAATGAGATTTTGGTGGAGAAGATGGTGAACCAGGAGTTCAAGTTCTCAGTGAATAAGAGGAATAACAGAAAGATCAGTAACTAATCAAGGTAAGGAGAGGTATACTGGGTAGCATGAACATTAAGTAAGGAGGGAAAATGGTCTGGAAAAAGCATTAGGAAGCAAGAAAGACACTTAACCCATTCCTGGTGATGAGATAGGAAGGTACTTTAGGCATGGCTGTGATTAATGGGGCCTCAGATTCCCAGCCAGCAGCTGAATAGAAGCAATAAACCAGGAAGGAGAAAAGACGCTGAGAGCTGGCCCAACAGCTGGTGGTAACCCCAGCAGTGGTTGTCACACTGATGTCAGGGGTGAAACTGATGAACTACACAAAGCACATACACACTCAAAACATAAAGCGGTCCTTGCAGAAATGGCTGCCTCTAGGGTGGGGGAAGGGAATACACAAGATGAATCTGGAGCATCTTGGAGTGTTGGAAAACAAGGCAGTGCAACCAAGAAAATCCACAATGATGGGAGTATGCCAAAGGGATCCAGGAGCCAACCGAAAGGGCTCCCAATGGCCAGAGCTAGAACAATTTGAACAAGATAAATCAAATAGTATTGGATTATAACCTGAAGTATAAAATAAAAATCCACATGTCCATAGTAACATACACACATGATTGAAAAAATAAATAAATAAATGAGGGAGAATAGACAAATCTCACATGCAAAAGAATTCCAAATAATATATGTTAATCCTCCATCCTCAAGAAGGAGGAGCACAAATCTCCACTCCCCAAGTGTGGGCTGTGCATTCTGAAGGATGATGGAATAGGCCACCCCAAAATACAGCACTTCGGTGTAAGGATTACTTTGAGCTGAAGGCAACTTGAGAAGAAGCAGATACAAGAAAGTCTCTGACTTCCCTCTACTTGCTTAAAAGCAGTGCATAAATTCATAAAGGTGTTTCCCCCTCCCCTCTCTGCCAGGAAAGACAGAGTTAATCAATGAGATAACTCTAGGCTCTTAGCCCAGAGACAGCACCCAAGGAATCTACATGAAAACTATACTAATTAGCCCTAATCTTCCATCCTTCCCCCAAATATTTGCCTTCCCTATAAAATCAAAGTACTTTTTCTTGGTCTTATCACTCCTATTCAAAATGTAATTTTGTTTTGTTCAGATGGTATATAAGCCCATGTTCTTTTTTAAAAATTTTTTATTGTTATGTTAATCACCATACATTACATCATTCGTTTTAGATGTAGTATTCCATGATTCATTGTTTGTGCATAACACCCAGTGCTCCATGCAGAATGTGCCCTCTTTAATACCCATCACCAGGCTAACCCATCCTCCCACCCCCCTCCCCTCTAGAACCCTCAGTTTGTTTTTCAGAGTCCATTGTCTCTCATGGTTCGTCTCCCTCTCCGATTCCCCCCCTTCATTCTTCCCCTCCTGCTATCTTCTTCTTCTTTTTTTTTTTTTGTTTCCTTAACATATATTGCATTATTTGTTTCAGAGGTACAGATCTGAGAGTCAACAGTCTTGCACAATTCACAGCGCTTACCAGAGGACATACCCTCCCCAGTGTTTATCACCCAGTCACTCCATCCCTCCCACCCCACCCCCCACTCCAGCAACCCTCAATTTGTTTCTGAGATTAAGAATTCCTCATATCAGTGAGGTCATATAATACGCATCTTTCTCTGTTTGACTTATTTCGCTCAGCATAATACCCTCCAGTTCCATCCACGTCATTGCAAATGGCAAGATCTCATTCCTTTTGATGGCTGCATAATATTCCATTGTATATATATACCACATCTTCTTTATTTATTCATCTGTCTATGTATAAGCCCATGTTCTAACCACCCCTTTGAGTTATTCATCACCAAGGCTCCCACCGATATGCACAATGCACATGCCAATGAACTTCTTTGCATTTCTCATACTAATCTGTCTCTTGTCAGCCTGATTCACAGGGATCCAGCCTATGACCCTAAGATGGGTAGCAGTTTTACTCCCCTACACATCTCTCCAAAGAGCACAGTATGGAAAAGTGGGGAAAGGGAATGAGTAACCTTACAGGGGATCAACCTAACAAACATGGCCTCAGTCAGGTGATCAGGGCCAAGAACAACAGTGATAAGTCATGTTGCTTGTATGTACCCTCCCCCCTTGCTATGATATGGTGATCTGTCTGGTCTTCTTCCCCCAAACCCATAAGCTCAACCTAATCATGGGAAAAACACCAGACCAATCCCAACTGAGGGACATTCTACAAAGTACCTGACTCACCAAAACTGTCAAGGTCATCAAAACCAAGGAGAGTCTGAGAACCATCACACAAGAGGAGCCTCAGGAGACATGATGAATAAATGGAATGCGGTGCCCTGGATGGGGTCTTGGGACAGAAAAAAAAATCATTGGGTTGGAAACTAAGGAAATCCGAACCAAGTTTCGTTCATTAATGAAGACAAATGTACCATAGTAATGTATGGTGGTAATGACAGAAGAAACCAGGCATGGGGGAATCTAGGAATTCCCTGTACTCTCATCACAATTTTTCTGTAAATCTAAAACTTCTCTAAAATAAAATAAAAATGGTTCATTTAAAGAACCCAGCAGACTAGTTTCTCTCAGCCAAAGGACATACCACTCTGCAAACTTTCTTAGGATCTATGGGTCTCCCTGTATTCAAAAATAGTAGATATTCATTATTGAGTTTATAATTTTGAAAAAATGACGTTTTCAACCACTTAATTTCAGAGGGCAGGGATGAGTGCAATACCTTTAGAAAGATGCAGAAGACATCTTTAGCTCTAACAATGGTTAGGTCCCTGACATTAGAGATGTTGGTTACAGCAGTTGAAAGCTCCTGCTTGACTTTTAGACAGACCTGGGTTTAAATCTCATCTACTAGTTGTGTGGCCTTGGGCGAGTACACTTGACTTCTCATGACCTCAATTTCTCCATCAGCAAAATGGGAAGAAAGGTCCTGCTTTGCATTCAATCCTTCTGTGAAAATTAAATGAGATAAAACACATGAAGTGTCTTGCAAAAGCTGTAGAGCTCCTAGCCCCGGGCATACGCTCCACGAATGGCCACTCTCAAGCAAGCCTTGCCCAAGTCACCCCTGTCCCCTTTGGATGTGATTGGAGTCACCACGCTGCTTAAAACTTCATGAGCACACAAATCTCCCAAGGATCTTAATAAAATGCTGATTCTGATTCAGTAGGTCTGGGTAGGGTGTAGACTCTACACCTCTCACGAGCAACCAGGTAATGCTGATGCTGCTGGTCTGGGGACACCATGGTGAGCAGGGAGAGTCTAGGCTACTGTGGACTGGCCCTGACCTGCCCACTCGGTGTTCTTGGGCAAGTGACCTTCCCTTGTTGGGGCTCACTCTCCCACCAGTGATACAAAACAGAAAAAAGCCAAGAAGGAAAAAAAAGAAAGCACACAAAATTCCTTTCCAAGAGTGATGGGCTTGTCTCCCAAAGTGACAGCACTGCTCTACCCTGATGCTGTGTGACTGGCGCAGCCGCATACCCAGGCTCTGGAAACCCAGACGGCGGCTGCACCTGCCAGTTCCTTCCTAGGTTCTCAGGAGGTGACCCTGTTCTGGATTCCCCAATTGCTTAAGGTTTGTAAGGATCATAGTGGGGAACTTTAAAAGGCTCAAGGGGTGGGGGAAGCCCTAATTTTACAGATAAAATTAAATGGAACAAATTGCATTATTTCCATCTGAATTCCCTTCCTTGTGGCACATTTTGACACACAGGAAATAAATTGCCATCAACCCCCCCAAACCGGCTGCTTCCAGTCAGAGCGAATGGATCATGATTTAATGAAGACAGCCATCTGGTGCAGGGTAAAAACCCTAATTAAGCAATATATGAATTAGAACAGAATTAGCCATCACGTCCTTAGAGCTCTGTAACTGCTGGGAGCCTCGTGGAGCCGTCACCACGTGGAGAAGCCTCCCTTTACGCAAGCATGGACACAGGAGGAACCCGTCCTGCACCTGGGATCCTGCAGCCCCAACAGGAGGGCTCGGATTCTGGGGCATTAATTGAAATAAACAACTGCTTCCAGAGGAACGTTGGTGTCCTCAGTAATGAACGCCCCTCCTGTGCATGGGACACGTCACAGTTTGCCAAACGCGTTTGGGCCAGGAGTACCTTGAACCCTCTGCCACTCACCCCTGTGGGTAGGGCTGATGGCCACAGCGACAGGGTTAGCAGCTCACTCAAGAGCCCACAGCCAGAAAAGAGCCAGGTCAAGCCCAGAGTCCCAGTCATTGGCCTCCAAATCCTGCCACGCTGGCTGCCCCCTTGTTAGGTGAATATCCCAAAGGTATTCATGCCATCCTAAATTACTGAGAGACTCTAATTACCCAGGCTCCAGGCTCTGCATGGTCAGTGCCCTCTGCCTCTTCCAGATGTTGGAGGGAAGGCTCTATGGCCCCACGAGGCTGCTTGAAGTTCTCTGTCCAGCGTTCTAGTTGGACAGAGAAGCAGCTAGCTGGGAGACCATGACCACTGTTTCATGGCTGTATCAGCAGAGCCTGTAGCTCTGTGCCTTGCACATAGCAGGTGCTCAATGGAAAAATTGTGAAATGGGTAAAAGAATAAATGAATGGCCTTGAGAAGTCCCTGCATCTCTCGTGGCTTAGCCTTGGAACTCTAGAGAAACGTTCAGTTGCTACCTCTTGTCATTATTTAAAGCTCTCAATATATTATGTGTTTATCAAAGACCTTTAAAAAAACCCCAAAACCAAGTTGTACCACCAGATGATGCATTCCCACTGACAAAGGAACAGAAAGCTTTATGCTCCATCCCTTGCCAGCCTGGAATTGTCCTGCTTTAACAGCACTGCTAGATGTGGATGAAAGCTCATCCTTGTGTCAGCCTCCATGTCCTTTGTTACTACTGAGAAGTGCATTTTCCCATATGTTTCCCTACTAACTGTGTCCTTTTCTCATTCGGAAATTGTTTTTTTATTCATTTAACAACAGAACATTTTCCTTTATTAATGGGTATGAATTCTTTATACAGTATAGTAACTTTTTGCTGTAAATATTTTTCCCATGTGTTTTCTCCCCTTCACACTTCACACTCCCATGTGTTGAAATTTTAAATTTTGCTGGTGTCCTGGTGCACCTGGATGGCTCAATGAGTTGAGCCTCCAACTCTTGATTTCATCTCAGGGTCATGAGATCAAGCCCTGCATTAGGTTCTCCTCTCAGTGTGGAGTCTGCTTGAGATTCTCTCCCTCTGCCCCTCCCCCTGCTCACATTCCTTTTCTCTCTCTCTAAATAAATAACTATAATCTTAAAAAATTTTTTTTTTGCTTGAGTTCCTTCGGCTCATTGTTTTCCTTTGGGCTTTTTTCTATTACTAAAGCAAGTCTTTTCTCCCCCAGATAGTCGATAAATATTCATTTCTACTTCTTTCAGTGTCCTATTGATTTTCTCACATTTACATTACCTCTATAATCCATCTGGAATGTATTTTGATATTTGGAGTGAGCGACTTTCCTTTTGGCTTCTTGCTTCTTCATTCTCCATGTGGCCGCAGAGACCCAGATGAGTCCAGGTTAAAACGGATACAGTTAGACATCAGTGTGAGCCTGAGTAGATCCTGGCTTGTATCAGGCATGTTGAGTATCTAGAATTAGAGTGCCCTGGGAAAGGAAGTGTTGGTCATCTTAGCACAAATGGAAGAAGAAGCAAGACAAGGAGTTAAATGCATTGTTTTTAGGTCCTACACTTGTACTCACTCTGGAGATTCGGATCCAGGGCCGTTTCTCCTGGGAGGTGTCTCCTATTACTCCATTCCCCACTGGAGCTTGGCACCCTTTCTCTGCCCTACAGCAGTCCCTTCACCTCCCATATTTTCAGCCATATGGGATAGCTGTTGAGTATTGACTTAGCTGGTTCTGCATTGTCACTGGGAGCTCTCAGCAGGGGACCTTGACTTATCCTTTATTTGCTGTTGTTTTCTCAGCCCCCAACACAGCCCCTGCTCACAAAGGCCCCTCAGGAAATGCATGTCTAATGACTGTACAGATTTAGGAATATGTGACACCTATAAAGTTCCACTGGGCACCTGCCATGCATGCCGAGCATCTTCGTGATGCTATCCCATGAATACTCATAACAAACGTGAAGGCAGTGGTGACTATCATTTCATTTACCCACTGTGACACTGAGGCCCAGAGAGGTAAGGGGCCCAACTGCAGTATTTTGGGCTTCAGCTTCCAGAGATGCTGCATATCCTTACCTTGTTTGGAGCCTTCTTTTTCAGATGAGGACATCGAGGCTCAGGGAGAAGCTCAAGGTCACATTGTCAACATGTTCTTAGGCAGTCTCGTGCTGCACATGGAATCAGGATGCTTTAGGGACCCCAAGCCCATCATCTCTCTCCAGCCTCTAGTGGGTGGGTCAGCATCTTGCCCGTAATTTGTTCTTGGAAAATACTGATTGATCTGAGCCAATTTGAACTTGTTATAAAGTTTGATATCAATGCCATTAGACCTGTACATGGCATTTTCCACTTTCCCAAACACTCTTACTTTGCTGTCTTGACCCCACTGCTTCTGCCATCCCTGAAAATAATGAGGTCCAAGGCTAGAGAGGACAAAGTGTCCTGTAGGGTTGTTCCAATGACCATGATTCTTATCTGTACCCACAAAGAAGAGGAAATCACTGACCTTGGAAATTCTGTATCCTCCGTTGTGATGGTTACTTTTTTTTTTTTTAAAGATTTTATTTATTTATTTGAGACAGAGAGAATGAGAGAGACAGAGAGCACATGAGGGGGGGAGGGTCAGAGGGAGAAGCAGGCTCCCTGCCAAGCAGGGAACCTGATGTGGGACTCGATCCCAGGACTCCAGGATCATGACCTGAGCCGAAGGCAGTCGCTTAACCGACTGAGCCACCCAGGCGCCCAAACCTAATTCTTAAGCCCCTTATTTCTTCATTAATCACATGGCTTCAAGCCAGGGAAAAGGCAGTTAATGTTTATTGAGCATCTATTTATTTTAGGCACTGTGCTAGGCACTTTTATTTGTGTAGTTTTAATTTTCATGGGAAATCAGAGGCGGTGATATTTGTTTTTTTGTATGTTTTGTTTCTTTTTTTTTTTAAAGATTTTATTTATTTATTTGAGAGAGTGAGAATGAGAGAGAGAGCACATGAGAGGGGGGAGGGTCAGAGGGAGAAGCAGACTCCCCGCAGAGCAGGGAGCCCGATGCAGGGCTTGATCCCGGGACGCCAGGATCATGACCTGAGCCGAAGGCAGTCGCTTAACCAACTGAGCCACCCAGGCGCCCTGTGATGGTTACTTTTATGTGTCAACTTGATTGGGCCACGGGAGAGCCCAGACGTTTGGTCAAACACGATCCTGAGTGGGTCAGTGAGGGTCTTTCTGGATGAGAGTAACATTCGAATCAGCAGACTGAGCAAAGCAGATTGCTCTTCCAATGCAGGTGGGTCTCATCTAATACGTCAAGGACCAGAGAAGAACAAAGAGGCTGGATAAGAGGGAACTTCTCCTGCCTGACCACTGAGCTGAGACATTTGTCTTTTCCTGACTTCAGACTCAAACTGCGTCATTGACTCTTCTTGGGCCTTGAGGCTATGGCTCTCAGACCAGACCTGCAGCCAGACTGGTTCTGTTAATACATCTCTATAAGGAGATGATGTCCCTCCAACAGCCATCAGGGGGACATGTGTCCTTCCAAGTGACAAGTGACTCTCTGTGCTCCATGCTAGCTGTTTACAAAATACATCCGCAAATATCCAGTTTAATTCCCACAAAAACCCCGGGAAGGAAGAATTGGTAGTTCTCCTATTTATAGACGGGGAAACTGAGTCCCCAAAAGATGATGATTTGCTCCTGATCCCACCAGTTTCCCAACTCCCGTTCCAGTGCTCTTCCGGTGATCCTTTCCGGGGTGCAGGCCAGATTTGCTGGTCTTGCTCGGGTGTGGCACACAGAGCCAAATCAGTGCTCCTGGTTAGAAAGTCATCCCAGGACTCGGGACTTCGAAGCATAGTTTTGTGCTTTATCCAGTGGACCTAGTTCAGCAGGAAAGGAAGTTAGGAGGCTGTGACCAGAGGGGTACTGTCTTCAGGGTTTCAAGTGTTCTGGGTGACAACATGGCTCAGGATGCGACTGAATCAGGTAGCCAAGGGAGCCAAGTGTGAAGGTCAGGCAGAGTGGTAGATATGCCAATGATCACCAAGGAATGAGAGAGAAACAGGGATTGGCTGAGACTGTGGCAAACAAGAATTCTTCAAGCATTCATGCTCTGTTATGGACTGAATGTGTATGAACCCCCAAATTCATGTGTGGAAGCCCAGCCTCCCGTGTGGCTTTATTTGGAGATGGGCCCTCTGACGGAGTAAAGTTACTGGGGTCATAAGAGTGGGGCTGTGGTCCCATAGGATCTGGTCCTTATAGGAACAGACAGAGAGAGTGCTTTCTGTCCCCTTCCCGCTCCCTTTCCTCTCTGAGCACACACACAGAAAAGGCCACGTGAGCACATAGCAAGAAGGTGGCCATCTGCACACCAGGAAGAAAGCTCTCACCAGATGCTGACCATACTGGCACCTTGGTCTTGGACCACCAGCCTCCAGAGCCATGAGAACATAAATGTCTATTGCTTGAGCTGCCCAGTCTATGGTATTTTTATTATGGCAGGAGACATTCCTATTTTAAAACAAGCAAACATGTGCAGGCTGATTCAGCCTGTGGCCCACTAGCTTGCAATCTGATGTCAAAATCATTCATGGCATGGAATCCAAATTCTCTGTGAATGAAGGGGGACATCCAGGGGCTTGGGGAAAAAATGACAGGAAGGAAAGGCCATGGGAGCATAGAGCCCGAGGACGTAGGGCTTGAAGAACCGGGTTTGTACTTAATGCTGGAGAAATAATGATCCAGAAGGGGCAGAGAGGATGGAGAAGAATGCTCGGCCTGTCTCTGACCCTGACGTGAGGACAAGCAACTCTGACCGCAGGGGCCTGTTGGGGAAGCAGCAGCCCAGAGGAGGTGGCAGAGCCAAGCCTTAGTTAGGGCAAGATGCAGAGAGCGGACAGTCCAGACTGATACTCTGCTCTGCAGGATGGGGTTCCAGAGTGCCCAGTGTGGGGTGGGGTGGGGTGGGGAGGTTAAGAGAGCAGGGGCACCATGGGGAGGTGGGGACACTGTGAGACCCCTCTAATGGGGGATGGTGCCCAAGAAGCCAGGGATAACAGGCTCAGAGGGTTATGCCAAGGTAGGTGGGCGATCCTGAACCCACCCACCCCAGAGCACCCAGTGGGTGCAGCTTCTGGCCCTCCCCTTCCAGAACAGTATCCAAGGCAGAAGGCCACAGAGTGGGACTGGACCAGGATGGGGCAGGAGGTGGCAGAGTGAGTGAGCCCAGTGACAAGGCAGACATCAGATCCCATCTCTGCAGCACCAATCAGACTCGGGAGGGCACCTGGTGGGGACAGATCAGGGGTCTTTCTGGAGAAAGTGGCCCAATTCTAAGGTGCCACCTGGTCTGGGAGAAAGAGCCACCTGAGGAACTGAGGCTGTCTGTTGAGGGCAGGCATGTGGTGGGAGGGCAGCCCTGATGGGCCAGAGCCTGGGCCATCTTTAGGAAAGAGCTCTAGTTGTGTTACTGCTGACAATTTCTGCATTTATATTTTAGTGCTAAATTATGAAATACAACACATACAGAAAAGTAAGAACAAGACAATAGCATATTTGTGTCAAAGAAAAATATGGCAGATACCACAAAACTTTTGCCTCCTTCTTCCCAGAAGTTCCCTCTGCATTGACGTTGGCACAGAGCTTTCCTGCCCATATTTTTGTACTTTTGCGACTTAAGAATAAATACCTGAACAATTTATAGTAGCATCTTGGGTGCTTTTAGAATGTACACACAGAGTACCGTGCTGAATATACTCTTTGGCTAGCTTTAAAAACAAACACACACACACACACACACACACACACACACACACACACACACACCCTCTCTCTCTCTCTCTGCCAGGCCCAGGTGGTTTTATAGGTGAATGTTTCCAATATTCAATATATGGGAGGAATAGGGAATCCCTGATTTGTGCAGGTCCTACCTGCCTCATCTCTGCGCCACCAAGACCTCTTCCACACCCTGTCTCCTCTGACATCAGAAAAGTCTCCAAGTCCTGAAAAAGCCACACTCAAACCCTGTTCCAGCACGACAGCCTCGGTGTCCCTGGAGCTGCCGACTCGGCATTCCTGATGCTGTCTCCTTTCTCAGGAGCAACTGTCCTGTCCTCTTTATCCAATAAACTGGCATATTCAGGACCATGTTCCCCTTCCCAGAGATCCCCCCCTTCCCCTCCACCCTGCCTCATGAGCACAACCAAGTCTTCCTGAGTGTGGGCACAGGGGGTAAAGAATAGAGATCGTTTCTCCCCCAGCCTTTAGCATGACGAGGGCAGGTGGGGTCTAAAAAGGCCCTATCCGTCAGTACGGGTTTCTGGAAGCAGCCGAAGCCCCTGGCTCTGCGGAAAATCAGGGCCGACTCCAATCAAGCTTCTTAGTCTGAGTCCTCCTGCTTTTGGACACTTTGCCGGAGTCAAGTTGTCCCAGCAGGACACCTGTCAAGTAAGGTGAGTGACGTTTTCCATTCTTGATTGCCCCCTCCAGCCTTTTCTTCACTGGAGCTGAAGACAGGTACTGACAGCAACTCCCTGACACCCCGTCAGACCCACTGAAGACGTGTGGGACAGGCAGGCCCAGTGAAGTCATGGTATTTTTAGACCCCAGCGTGTGGAAACCTTTTGTCCCCTGGTTGCGATATGTTTCTGATAACCTCTGTTCACGCTGAAGGACTCACGTGTATCTATTTTTGTAGAAAACAAGATTCCAGAGTCCAAAGGGAACTTAAAGGCCATCTTCTTCTGGCCTTGAACATTTCACCTTCCAGGGGAGAGGGGGCTCCCGATGCCAGCCTGCTCACCCCCCACCTCCTCTCCAGGGTCAAGAGTGATCTTTCAAAATACCAATCTGACCTTGTCACAGCCCTGCTTAAAATCCTTCAAAAGCTCCTTCTTGCCATCAGAGTATGGTGGGACCTGCTCTGCTGGTCCCTAAGGTCCCTTGTTTTCTGACCCTGCACCGTAACCGCGCTTGCCACGGTTCTCCCAGCGGAATACACTCTTTCCAGCCTCCCTGTCTTCACCCTTGCTGGTCCTCCTGCTGGGAGCTCCATCACTCCATCTGTCTACTTGCCTTCCATACTCCACTTGGAGGCCACCCCTTCTTGGAAGTGCTCCCCAACCCACCCTTGGGATGAAGTCAGGGCTCCTCCTCTGTGCCCCTGTATCGCCCCTGCAGCCCCGACATGGCCCTGGCATCGCATGGAAATGCCCATTTCTTGCCTTCTTCCCCCCTCTCAGCTCCACGCTCCCTAAGGGTGAGGGCTTGGCTTTTCAACCCTAATATTCCTTGGGCTTGTGGCATAGCTGACATTCAGGAAAAGTTTGTTCAGTAAGTACAGTGAGTGAGGGAATGAATGAGTGAGCGAGGGAAGCCTCTTGTTCAAAGTTTCATACAAGTGAGCCCAGAGCTGGGATTTCCACTCCAGTGTGGGTGCCAGCCGGGCGTTGCACCTGTCTTCAAAATGCAGAAATGGATTTTTAGTCCTAATAGTGCTGTCTTACTGCCCCAGCTGTGCTGGGAGGTCAGCTGTGGGGCGTGGGCAGCTTCAGATGAGACTGGTAAATAGGGCATTACCTAAGTAAAGCCCATGCCTGGCAGCATGAGCCACTGACGGAAAGCGCATGGTCTTTATGAGCTGCGGAGCAGAGCGCCCTCTGTCGGGCATGCTTGGAATTGCACAGGGCCACGGGTTCCTTCATTTTCTCCTCCACCCATCCTAAAGATGTCCACCGAGTGAGCGCCACATTCACGGACTTTGCCAAGACTGGGGGTCAACGGTGACCAGAAAAGACGCAGACCTCCACTAGTGGTGTTGACAACCTGGCAGGGAAAGCAAACACCTCAGCAATCGATTACAACGGTGGCCAGTGCTTTTCTAAGAGGAAATTCAGGATGCTAAGCAAGCAAGTGGCCTGGAGAACTTGCCTGAGCTGCGTGGGCAGGCGGAGGTGGGGAGGAAGGAAATGAAAGCCCAGCTGCTTCACCTAATATTCACCGCGCGGCTGTTAAATCCCAGACACTGTGATCGTCCTGGGGACACGAAGGGAAGAGACAGGATGTCCTCTCTGAAGCAGTTCAGAGCCTAGTGGGGGAAGCAGGGCAGGAAACCCCAAAGCAATGACAACCACCACCAAATAATGGCTAGTAGACATTTCACGTCGTCACTATAATCCTAATAATCCTATGCTGTAGCTGTGCATCTACACGATGTAGATCTTATTCCTTTTGAAGTGTGAGGAATTCAGGACTCTTGGTTGAGTCCAACTCTTGCTCCTTCCACTATATTATCCAATCACCCCCACTTGGTTAAGTTCAAAATAGAAGTCCTTTCTGGTGCAGCATCTTCACCAAAACCCCGTGTGGACAGGTATTCCTGTGACTCTCTTTCCACAGATAGAGCCGGGACTCCAGTGCTCCCGAGCCTTGCCTGGGATCCCACAGCTGTAAAGAGAGAGCGCGTCTGGGACAAGTACTTGGGAAAGAGATCACTTCAGAACACCTGCCGCCCACGAGGTGGGTGACCTTGAGGCCAGTGACCTCTTCTTAGTTTCTCCATCATCTACTTCACGAAATTGTCTTGAGTCAAGATAATATGCTTTCAGAGCTTGGCACACTAAGTAATCAATCTATGTTGTATGTTGTCTATTAATTATTACATCATGTTTAATTATCATCATGATTATTACTGGCTCTTTGGGGGATCACTTTCTCCACTCCTTGTGTTTCCATGTGGAGGGACCCCCTGAGAAGGTGACACTGTCTCTGCCTCTGCCTTACTTCCTCAAGGAGGAAGGCAGCATTTGCCTGACAGGGAGCCTGGAGAAGGAACCAGGCATGCTGGGGCTTGGTCAGATCCCTCTGGGTCCTCTTTGAGAGCTAGCTCCTGGGTAGGCACAGTTGTCTAAGTCAGAGGTAAAATTTCAGGGACCCCGCACAACTGAGCCCCTTGCCTCAACCTTGCTTTTCTCAGTTGAGGTTTGTTTGGGTCTCCCCCTGCCTGGCTTCCGTGTCTTTACTCTGTAAGGTGTTCTGAACTTGGGTGGGAAAGAAAAGAGTATCATTTATCAACCAAGCCCTGATATCATCCAAACCCCAACATTAGCCAAAAGGGAAATCCAGTCCTCTTCCTGTAATTTCCCACTCTGCTTTTGCTGCCTCTATAGGTTTTAGGGTGTTTGGAGAGGCAAAAAAAAAAAAAAAAAAGGAAAATGGTTTTCTGCCTGAAGATCTACAGAAGCTTGGACTTGCACTTAGAATCTACAGAAGCTTGGACTTGCACAGGTAACCAGTCCAAGGCCATCAGTCCTCAGGATATGGGAACTGGACCAGGAAAGGGCTGTGATCCCAGGATGGCAGCTGGTCAAGGATGGAGTTGGACCCCGTTTTCAGACCCTGAGTGCTAGGTGGGTCCTTCCTCCTCCCCAGGTGCTGTCTCCCAGCGCCTGGGTGAGCTGCAGGCTTTCCCGGGCTTAAGTTGAGGAATGGCTTTCCTGGGTGTCAGGCATCCGGTCAGAAGAATTAGGTCATTAATGGTGAGGGGTGCTGGTTGTGAGAAAGAAGAAGAGGGGAGGAGGCAGGTGTCGAGGTCCACAAAAGGCCAGCTCCTTCAGCCCAGGTCCTCGCGTGCAGGTCAGCCTTGCCTGCTGAGAACAAAGGGAGGCAAGGTCTTCATTGGTATGCAGGTCATGTTCTTCCCAGTTTTCACAATGAAATCCCTTTATAGAAAGTGAAATGGATCTTTGGCTGATCTGAGGCTCTCAGCCCAGACCTGCTTGAGCCTGACATCAATCTCAGGAGTGTGAGGAGCAGAACTCTCTGAGGCTGGCCTCCACCTACCCTTGAGCTGCACGCCTGGCCCCCTGTTCTCTTGTGCACTGCACAGCAGGTGTGGCCGCTTTTAGGACTCTGGACCTTTGCTTATGCTGTTCTCTCTGTCTGCAGTGCCTTTCCTCCCACTGGGCCTGGACACTATATTTAACCATCAAGGCTCATACGGATAGATATTTTCTGTGAAATCACTCTCTAGCCTTTCTTTGTGTGTGTGTGTGTGTGTGTGTGTGTGTGTGTGTGTGTGGTTCCCTAGCATGCTGCTAGTACAACATTTCATTTTGTTGAAAAGTCTAGACCTCTTGGCCATCTCTGGCTACAGATATATTTTACTGGACCAGCACCCCTATCCCTTCTGGTGGCCATCAGTTTGTTCTCTGTAGTTAAGAATCTGTTCCTTGGTTTGTCTTTTTTTTTTTCTTTTCTCATTTGTTTTGTTTTGTTTTGTTTAAGATTTTATCTATTTATTTGAGAGAGAGAGTGAGAGAGAAAGCATGAGCAGGGGGAGGGGCAGAGGTAGAAGCAGACTCCCCGCTGAGCGGGGAGCCCAATGTGGGGCTCAATCCCAGGACTCTGGGATCATGACCTGAGCTGAAGGCAGACACTTAACTGACTAAGCCACCCTGGCACCCTTCATTTGTTTTGTTTCTTAAATTCCACATATGAGTGAGATCATATGTTTTTTGTCTTTTTCTGACTGACTTATTTCGCTTAGCATAATACTCTCTAGATCTATCCATGTTATTGCAAATGGCAAGATTTCATTCTTTTTTTTATGACCAGATAATATTCCATTGCATATATACACCAGAGCTTCTTTATCCATTCATCAGTTGATGGACACTTGGAGTCTTTCCATAATTTGGCTATTGTAAATAATGCTGCAATAAATATAGGGATGCATATACCCCTTTGAACTGGTCTTTTTGTATTTTGGGGGGTAAATAGTAGTGTGATTCCTAGATCACAGGGTAGTTCTACTTTTAACTTTTTGAGAAACCTCCATACTACTTTCCACAGTGGCTGCACCAGTTTGCATTTCTACCAACAGTGCAAAGGGGTTCCCCTTTCTCCACATCCTCGCTAACACCCGTTGTTTCTTGTGTTTGTGATTTTAGTCATTCTGACAGTTATGAGGTAGTAGCTTATTGTGGTTTTGATTTGCATTTCCTGATGGTGAGTGATGTTGAGCATCTTTTCATGTGTCTGTTAGTCATCTGTATGTCTTCTTTGGAGAAATGTCTCTTCATGTTTTCTACCCATTTTTTAATTGGATTATTTGTGTTTTGGATGTTGAGTTGTATCAGTTCTTTATATATTTTGGATACTAACCCTTTATCAGATATGTCATTTGCAAATATCTTCTCCCATTCAGTAGGCTGTCTTTTGGTTTTGTTTATTGTGTCCTTCACTGTGCAGGAGCTTTTTATTTTGATGTAGTCCCAATAGTTTATTTTCGCTTTTGTTTCCCTTGCCTCAGGAGACATCTAGAAGAATGTTGCTATGGCTGATGTCAGATAAATTACTGCCTGTGCTCTCTTCTAGTATTTTTATGGTCTCAGGTCTTACATTTAGGTCTTTAATCTCTTTAGAGTTTATTTTTGTGTCTGGTATAAGAAAGTGGTCTAGTATCTTTCTTTTGCATGTGGCTGTCCAGTTCTCCCAACATCGTTTGTTGAAGGGACTTTTTCCCATTGCATGTTCTTTCCTGCTTTGTTGAAGATTAATTGACCATATAATTATGGGTTTATTCTGGGTTTTCTATTCTGTTCCATTGATCTATGTGTCTATGTGTTTTATGCCAGTACTATGTTGTTTTGATTACTACAGCTTTGTAATATAACTTGAAATCTGGGATTGTGATACCTCCAGTTTTGTTTACCTTTTTCATGATTGCTTTGGATATTCAGGGTCTTTTGTGGTTCCATACAAATTTTAGGATTGCTTGTTCTAGTTCTGTGAAAAAATGTTGTTGGCATTTTGATAGGTATTGCATTAAATCCATAGATTGCTTTAGGTAGTATAGGCATTTTTAACAATATTTGTTCTTCCAACCCATGAGCACGGAATATCTTTCCATTTCTTTGTGTCATCTTGAATTTCTTTCACCAATGTTTTATAGTTTTCAGCGTACAGGTCTTTCATTTCTTTGGTTAAGTTTATTCCTAGATATTTTATTATTTCTGGTGCAACTGTAAATGGGATTATTTTCTTAATTTCTCTTTCTGGTGCTTCATTATTAGTGTATAGAAATGCAACAGATTTCTGAACATTGGTTTTTGTATCCTGTAAATTTAATGAATTCATTTACTAGTTCTAGTAATTCTTTTGGTAGGGTCATTAGTCATTTCTATATATAGTCATTTCTATATGTAGTCTCATGTCATCTGCAAATAGTGAGAATTTTTTTCTTCCTTATCAGTTTGGGCCTTTTATTTTTATGCTGTTGCTGGGCCTTCTATTTTTATGCAAAGCTCAGAGAAGCTCTAGGAGCAACGGGAGGCCCCTAGTTGATGTTCAGCAAGGAAGTAGGGACCTCAGTCCTACAACCATAAGGAACCAAGTAGGCCAACAACCTGAATAAGCACAGAAGTGGATACTTCTCCAGAGCCTCTGTAGGAATGCATTCCTGCTGACACTTGATTTTAGTCCAGTGTTCAACTTCTGGCCTTAGAAACTTGTGAGATAATAAATGTGTGTTGTTTTAGGCCACTACGTTTCTGATAATTTGTTCTGAAAACATTGAAAAATGAATGCTGGGAGGGTTCATGCTTTCCTCATCACTGCACTACCCACACACTCCATGGTGTCTGACACACAGTGGGTTCTTGCTGCATGTTTGACAAATGACTGAATTAAAAGGCAGAGCCCAGGTGACAAAACCTAGCCCTGCTCACCCTTGGAGGGAAAATGTTTTGATTTTATTGAAGACTCCGTATGTCGGGCTCAGAATAGGAGAAGTTGGTTGACATCAAGGTGATGGACAGCCCAATTTAAATCTCTAGCCAGGAAAACTTGGGAGAATCATTGTTTTCTGCAGAAGATGACATCTCAGTATGTGTATTCCATAATTTGTGGAGATGGATTCCAGTTTAGGGAGTTTCTCACTAAAGGAAAGGAAGCTATGATTTATTTTCATAAAGTCTTCTCTTTTTTGGGGCGCCTGGGTGGCTCAGTTGTTAAGCGTCTGCCTTCGGCTCAGGTCATGATCCCGGGGTCCTGGGATCGAGTCCCGCATCGGGCTCCCTGCTCCGCGGGAAGCCTGTTTCTCCCTCTCCCCCTGCTTGTGATCCTGCTCTCACTGTGTCTCTCTCTGTCAAATAAATAAATAAAATCTTTAAAAAAAAAAAAAGTCTTCTCTTTTTTTTTCCTGATGGTGATGAATGTCTGCAGCACCATCAGATGATGGTGGAAGGAAACCCACACCACAAGTTGTTGTGGTAGAAGAGTTCTGACCCTCCAGGATCTTACAGTTTGGAGAGAGTGATATGATGCCCACAGGTAATTACAGTGCAGAGCAGAGATATTATAGGATGGAGTAGGGCAAGGCAAGGAGCATGGGATAGCAGAGCATTGTGCCTGGGACCCTAAAAACCTGATGCTTGTACCACTCTGTTGCATGACCCCTGAGCCTCAGTTTCCCTTTTAAATGAATCACTTCTGGTTTCTTCCAGCTCCAATCTGACAATATTTGTCCCAAAGAATTTTGACTTTGACACTTAGGGGACTCCAGGGAAACTCAATATGACAATATGGTACCAATCCATGGATTATTTTAGCCAGCAAAGAATACATATATTTCACAATTTCTAAAAGTTGAATTATAAGTTTTAAAAAATTTAACTAAAAAATCACTAAATTTTTTTTTCTATCACTTCCAAAACCTAAGTAGCTAGAAAAAAACTCTGTAGCTCAACCAGCCTAGTGGTTTTCTAATAAAAATATGTGATGCTGAAGGGTGTCTCAGTGGCTCAGTCAGTTAAGCCTCCAACTCAATTTCAGCTCGGGTCATGATCTCAGGGTCATGAGATCGAGACCCACATCAGGCTACATGCTCAGCACAGAGTCTGCTTGAGATTTTCTCTCTGTTTCCCTCTGCCCCTCCCGCTCACGCTCTCTGTCTCTCTTTCTCTAAAATAAATAAATAAATCTTAATCCTTTCATTGACTTTTCACCCAACAGCATCTCCACAGGCACCAACCAAGAAATGCCTAGAGTTCTAGGGTGCACATTTTGAAAATTGCTGGTCTGGTCTATTATGAAAACAAAGAAATGGAGGCTGAGAGGATCAGGTGATTTGTGCAAGGTGAGGGGTAGCCAGGGCTTGAACCCCACATACTTGACCCCAAGACCAACGTTCAATCTGTTACACTATGCACTCTCCTACCACACAACCAGGAAGATAAGAGTGTTGAGTAGGAAGCAACTTCATTCTCACTTTCCTGTTCTCTTTATTCACAGGCAGAGAGAGACAGATGAAAATGTGGATTAGGTCCATTATCCCTCAGCATATGTTGGTGTTAATAAGTGTGTTCTTTGTAGATTCATTAATGCACCACAAGGAACTGAAAATGAGTATTTCAGATGCTTAATGTGATATCCTAGATACTCTGAGAACAAAGTCCCCCTGGACGGAGTGTTTTTTAATCTTTCTAAATGGTCTGTAATGGAACCTCTGGGTCTGTAATAGAGAACACAGTCTGTTATGACTTATCGACAAGACTTTCTAAAAAGGTCTCATTAAAAAAATGTCCCAAATTACATAACTGAAGCTTATTCTTTCTGTTTCATGGTGATGTTTTGAAATGTAACTTTAAATGGTTCTCCCTCTGTAAAAAGTCTTTTAAAAGAAGGATTTTTGACAAAAGTAGCAATAGTCAGATTTTATTTTTATTTATTTATTTATTAGAGCAAAAATGAGTGAGAGGAGGGGCACAGGAAGAAGGAGAGAGAGAATCCCAAGCAGGCTCCATGCCCAGTGCAGAGCCTGATGTGGGGCTCCATATCATGACCCTGAGATCATGACCTGAGCTACAATCAAGAGTCAGGATGCTTAACTGACTGAGCCGCCCCAGCACCCACCCCCCCGTAATGGTTCATATGAAATCTTACACCCTCCTAGAATTGCACTGAACCTTAGATATTACCTAGTTTGCATCTGTTTTCAGAAGAGAAAATTGGGACCCTGAGAAGGTAAGTGACTTTTCCAAGGTTATACTGAAAGTTTGGGGGCATAACTGAATCAAAGATCCAGCTCTCCTGAATTGCACATCAAAGTGCTGTTCACAAAGCTGTGCCTCAGAACCAGCCCAATGCAGTTCTAAGTTCACTGTATTAAAATTACAGACTTTTTACTAGGAATCAGAAAAAGGAAATTATGTATAGGAGGCATGCAGGAGAATGGTTAAGAGCACAGCCTTTGTAATCAGACTCTGTTATCTTGAGCAGTTTATCTATCTCTTTGTCTTAACTTTCTTGCCTATAGAATGGGGATAATAAATACACCAACATGGTAGGACTATTATGAGAAGTGGTATAAAGCAGATGAACATAGAGTTCTTGGCACAGCAAATGTTATTTATGACAGTTGTTATTATTAACTTGTTGATTTTGACATATGGTCAACATGAATGTTTACAGAGAAACATTTCTCTCTGCTCCAGTAGATGGTAAATTCCTATTTCTTAACCTGTCAACTGCTGGATTTTGTAACATTTAAGAAAAGAATATATTCCCTTATCACCCAAGATTAATGCCTTCTTGGTGAATTATTTTCTATGTTTGATATTGGAGGCTAAAAGCTATTTCTAAAGGGGCAGAAGAGTTGGCCATTTGCCTTCAACAAACATTTGCTGAGCATGTCCTCTGTTCAAGTAGGCTGTGTGAAATGCAAAGACAGAAACAGACATGGTTCCCACCCTCTGAGACCTGTAATGGTGGTCAAGAGAGTCATTGATATAGGCATTAAGGCACGTGTTCCTCCAGAAAGACAAATAAAGTAATTGGGAGATGATCTTACAAAGTGAGAGAGAATATGTAACAAGACATGTAGAAAGATCTCTGAGAGGTAGGATTTGGTTCAAGTTTTGAAGGGACGGTAGATTTTCAACAAGTATTGTAGGAGGCAGTTCCTAAGATAACCCCTGGCGCTCCCCACCCTCTGGTAATCACAGCCTTGTGTAATCCCCTCTCCTTGAGCAGCTTGATTCTAGGGAATAGAATACCATAACATTGAGGGAAAGTTTCTTCTCTCATCAGATTACAAAAGATCCTGACTTTCATTTTGCCAATTCCCTTCAATGATGATATTGATGAAATGTTGTCATATTGGGGAGACCAACATGGCAAAGAACTGGAGGCAACCTCTGGTCAACTAACAGTTGAGGCCCTCAATCCAACAACCCTAAAGGAACTGAATCCTGTCAACAAACATGTAAACAGGCTCGGAAGTGGATCTTTCCTCAGTTGAGCCTTCAGATTAGACCCCAGCTGGGGTTAACATCTTAACTGCAGTCTTGTGAGAGGTCCTCAGTAAAGGTCCCAGCTAAGGTGTGCTGATTCTGGATCCACAGAAACTGAGGTAGTAAATATGTATTGTTTTAAGCTGCTAACTTTGTGTTAATTTGTTATGCAACAATAGATAGCTAATATAAGTGTCTATATGGGCAGAGGACAGTACAGCAGCAGTGAACATCCTGAGCAGTGGTCCAGGAAGCTATTGTCTTATCCATCACTGGCCTTATGGGATTGTCTTGAGAAGGAGGTGAGGCTAAGGCAATTTACACTTCCTAAGTAATAAACTTGTGGAATAACAACCACACTCATGTGGCTGGACCATAATGTTTGTGGAGGGACACAGCAGGATATGAGGTTAGAATGACAGGCTATGGCTAAATTGTGAACGTCCCTCACACCAAGCTAAGGGCTGTGAACTATATGGGGAAGTAGTAGGGGGCCATTGAGGGTCTCGAAGCCGGGGAGTAACTTCATTAGAGTTGCTCTACTGAATATCAGTCTGATGTTGTGTGCAGAACACACTGAAGGGAGGGGGCTTAGAGACAACTGCAAAATCCCAGAGGTGGATAGCAAGGACCTGAGCTCTGACCAAAGAAACAAACAGTGTCCAGAAATATACTGTAATAGAATCCTCACTTGTGTTTACAGTTCTCTAAACACCCCCCACCCCTTTGTGAGGCAGGAACTTTATCAGGTTTTTTTTATCAGAATTTTTCTATTTCTGGATAGGTGTCATCCGAAGCAGGAACAGAGCTTTTTGCTTTGATAGTCTTCTCAGTCACCTTTTTGGCAGAGAAGGTTGGCTGCTTCTGTTTGAGAGATCCATTAGTCTTTACTGAGTTTTCTGTGGCTCTGTTGACAGTTCCCAAAGCCTTTCTGGCAACTTTAGGTAAGGCTGCTTGAGCATCAAACATTTTGCCTACACGTGGTGTTGAAACCTGAGATCTCCCATCTAAAGCTTTGAGAGGCCTAGACCCCGGCTTCAGCCCGTCCTTGGGAGCCACAAGGGTGCCTGGTTCTCCATTTTCCTTATCAATATTTGACATCCAACCTATTTCCACTCCACACACAGTGACAAGTTCAATTGGAACTGAAAATAATCGCAGGCTTCCTTTTGTGGAAATGGAAGGAAATATACCCAAGACGGGGAAAGGAGGTGATAAGGCTGAGTATTTTCCCAGCTTCCCAGAGAAGACTTATTTGTAAACCTTGACAAGAGTGCCATTGTTCCCATGCCATACATTTTTCACCTTCCAATATCCTGGCTCTCAACCTAAGGACCCCAGCTCCCTATGGGTCCTTGAAGGAGGGTTGAAGGTTGTTCAAATCCAACCCAACATTAAAAAAAAAAAAAGCCCACATAGATATCCCTGCAGTTACTCACAGTAAAGCAATCCAGGTAGCAAGGAATGCCAAGTTTCTTTAGTTGGGGCTAGAAATATCAGCAGTGCTGTGTGGCAGTTATGGATGGTCAATTAGAATTCCTGGCCAGAGCTGTATTTTTTTAATTAACAAAAATGGGAAAACTAATTATCAGTTTAAAATTGGAGGATGTTTGGTGGGGGTAACTTAATGTGATCGGCAATAGCAGGATGAAGTGCTGGCGCTGTTGCTTGTCAGCTGTGTGACCCTGGATGAGAGATACCTCAGTGAGACACAATTTTTTTTCACCAGCAACATAGGGCCAATGACTGTTGCCTTTCAGAACTGTTATTTAGGCTTAAAAGACATATTATATATGCAATTTTCCTGACACTCCATGGTGTGGTAGCTATTTTTTAAACAATTGGATAAAATATTTATAAAATATTCTGGCAATGGAGGACTGAAATAAAAGGAACTGTCCGTGGTCCTGAAAGTTTGTTCACCACCGTTTTTGCCTCTTCATGCCAGGGGCACTGGTTCAACTGTCTTAATTTCTCTCGTGGACTCTTTCTTCAGCCTCCCAGCCAAATTTCCTTATGATTTTCTCACCTTGATGTAATTATCCCTCTATTCTTTTTGCTGGAGTGATCTCTTAAAGGCATGGATATAGTCATCTCATGCCCTTGCCAAGCTCCAAACCCCTTCCATAGCATACAGGACTCCAAAATGGAGTTCCTCCCAGTCTCTTCACCATCATCTCCCCTTGATTCCCACCATGCTTCCTGTGCTCTAATCTCATTGAACCTGTCACCACTTGTTTCCCAGATCCTGCCCTTTAAAACCTCCCATGCCCTTGTTCATGCTGTTACCTCTGCTTAGAATGCCCTCTCCCCTTCTATATGTAGCAACCTCCAACCAACTCTCAAATGTCACTTCAAATTTGAACTTTTCTGTTGTCCATTTTCTCCATCCCCCCCAAAAGATTTAGCTCTTTTTTTTTTTTTTTTACCTTCTATTTACCTCAGACTTGATCATATTTCTGTGATAGCATTTCTCTTTAACAGTTCTGTCTCCTGTAACAGACTGGGAACTCTGAAGGCCAAAGGTGATGTCTTATCCATCTTTTTGTCCTATACAGGGTGGGTGGTTAGTACTAGTTAATGGATGAATGAGTAAAGTTACGTCTTTCCTTGTCCAAGCCCCATCTTTGCACACTGGAGTTCAGAGCATTCTTCCTGGCTTCCTTCAGTATCCAAATAAATCAGCCATTCCTTGAGCACTTACTGTATTTTGGCTCACTTCATACCCCTTTATGTCATGCACACATCTCTCCTATACATCATTCTTTATACTATATTCTTTATAAATGTGCATAAAAAAGAAGAAAGTTATTTACCACCAATTTCTAATAGAAATATAGTGAGTTAGAGCTGAGGTGCTATCATTTCACAGGTGAGGAAACTGAAATCAGAGTAGAAATGACTCTCCCAAGTCACACTATAATAGGTGGCAGAGGCAGTCCTTCCTCCAGGCTTGCAGAACACAAACTTATGCCTCAGCTTAACTGTTTGTACTATTTTCATACAATTTTATTATTATTAACAGCATTTTAAAGTTATTGATCTCTTTAGAACCAATGACAGGACTCCTGGATGGCAATGTTTCTTTCAGCTGAAATTCAATACTAGGAGTCAATATGGTTTGCTCTCTTTGTCAATTTGGTTTGCTCTCTTTGAAAAGATCTGTGATTAATGGAAGAGAGTTGATTATGTTGACTTAACTGGGCACTCATACAGTATATGGACAATCACAACAAAGACCAGTGGGCACAAAACAACAAAATGAAATGAACACTCAGGCTTGGAAAAGAGCACAGGATTTGACTCTCTTCCATTAATCACAGATCTTTTCAAAAATTGACAAAGAGAGCAAACCATATTGATTCCTAGTATTGAATTTCAGCTGAAAGAAACATTGCCATCCAGGAGTCCTATCATTGGTTCTAAAGAGATCAATAACTTTAAAATGCTGTTAATAATAATAAAATTGTATGAAAATAGTACAAACAGTTAAGCTGAGGCATAAGTTTGTGTTCTGCAAGATCCACATTTAGGCTTCATTCTGCCAATTCCTAGGTGTGTGACCAGGGGCAACCACTCAACTCCCCCAAGCCTATTTCCAAATGTGAAGACTTGTAATAAAAATTCCTTTTCTGGGGCACCTGGGTGGCTCAGTCAGTTAAGCATCTGATTTAGGCTCAGGTCATGATTTCAGGGTCCTAGGATCGAGCCCTGCATTGGACTCCATGCTCAGTGGGGAGCCTGCTTCTCCCTCTCCCTCTGCCCCTCTCCCCAATCACTCTCTCTCTCTCAAATAAATAAATAAAATCTTTTTAAAAAATCCTTTTCTGACTACACCAGAGTGAGGACATTTATGTATAGTAATGATGAAAATTACAAGATAATAATCAGTGTAAGGTGCTGTGTAAAAATAGTTGAAGGTAGCAGGAGGGGAAGAATGAAGGGGGGGAAATCGGAGGGGTAGACAAACCATGAGAGATGATGGACTCTGAAAAACAAAGTGAGGGTTCTAGAGGGGAGGGGAGTGGGAGGATGGGTTAGCCTGGTGATGGGTATTGAGGAGGGCACATTCTGCATGGAGCACTGGGTGTTATGCACAATGAATTGTGGAACACTACATCTAAAACTAATGATGTAATGTATGGGGATTAATATAAGAATAAAAAAAAGAGTAAAAAAAATAGTTGAATTAAAGAACAAAACTCATCAACCTTTCCCCATACACCTGCAGACAGAGACACCATCCTAGGGCCCAAATAACAAATGTGTTCTCAACTCCTTTCTCTTAACCCCATACCAGCCCCCATCCTTATACTCTCTTGATTCTTCTCCCATCTGGTTCCTCCTATTCTGACTCTCTGCTCTCCTGCCTGGGGTGGGAAGTTGTCATATCTCCAGCCTGGACTTTTGCATTGCATAGTCTTCCAACCCAGCCCTTCCCAAGATTTTATGCACGCAGGTGGCACCTGGATCTTGTTAAAATGCAGACTCTCAGTGGCAGTAGCGTAGGATATACCCTCAGATTCTGCCTTTCTAACAAGAGGGGCTAAGACTGCTGGTCCATGGACCAATAGAAAGGCTTTCAGTAGAAAGGCTCTAATCAGTCTCCCTGAATCCAGTAGTGCATCTGCCACAAACCATTCTCCACACTGCCCCCAGACTGATCTTTTAAAGGCATAAATATGCCCATGTCATTCCCATGCTTAAAACATTTAATGAGTAGGTAGACTCAGTGTTAGGATTCTCATGCAGGTTTCTATTTTTGTATATGTGCTGCCAAAGCGAGCACCTCATGCAGGTTTCTATCGCCTGGGAAGTTTTAAAACAAAACAATGAATAAATAAACAAAAACAATGCCCCAGTCCAGACCAATTCAATGAGACCAATTAAAAGAGACAGGACCCAAGAGAAAGTATTTTTAAATAACTCCCTAGGTAAGTCTAACATACAGGCAGGGTTAAAGACCTTGGCTACAAGGATTCTCTCAGTATAGAAACTTAAAACTCACCACATCATTTCACCCTCATAATAAACCCAGATACATTTCTTATTCCCAGGTGAAGAAACTGTGGTCCCAGTGGGTTAAGTACCTCGCCTAAGGTCATCTAATCTGTCGGTAGTCCATACTTGCTGCTGGGGCCATAGTGTTCCAACACATGACGGGGCCAAAGGAAGGGAGAAAGTGTGATCTGCAGGAGTCCCAATCCTATGATTTCATGAATATATTTGCAGTTGGGTTCAGTATCTCTCCTGTTTATTCCCCAAACCCCCGTAGTCTTTGATGAATTCTGGAGGAGGAAATTGTTTGGCATTTTCAACCAAGGGCTCTAATACTTGAGCAGGGCGGCGGATGGAGAGGGACAGCATCTTATCAGTCATGGCCTCCCCACTGCTGTCATTCCTCTGCCCCCAGCGTGGGCTGAGCTCCATCTCTCAGAGCAGCAAGTGTTGCTTCCACAAGGAGATGCGACGTCTCAAAATGTCAGACTGTCAGTTGCTGCTGTCAGCTTTTATGGCCCTTGATATTTATCAGAGGAAAACAATTAAGTCCCCCAGAACCTGGGATTTCCTTCAGATCTCAGGCGGGTGGTGACAAAATGTTCACTAGCGAGGTGTCTTATAGCACACATTGAGCTGGGACCCGGCATTAGGATCTCCTCCTATGAGAAGGGCACTTTACACATGTGGTCCTGTTGAATACTAATACCATGAGCTTTGTACTGGGCCCTCATTCTAGTTGTGAGAAGGCCAGGGCTCAGAGCAATGACGTGACTTTCCCAAGGATACACAGCTGGGAGAGGCAGGGCCAGAATTAGCCTGCAGTCTGATGACAACCCATGGCCTTTCCATAGGCTATGTGGCTTCAGGAACCCGGAACATTGCCCAGCACAGGGAAGATGCTCACCCAGCACTTGCTGGATGAATGAATGAGTGAATGAATGTCTCATGTCATGCTGCCTTGAAGATAGGCTCGGTCAGTTTTAGGTATAGCACATTGGATTCAGTAACTTCACGTTGCCTAGTGAAGATGAAAACCAGTTCTTTATAAATGGTGTTGGAATAGCTGATAAAAATGGGTTTAATCTGCTGATATTGAGTTCACATTAAAGGGAAATATTCAGATCCCAGGCCACAGTGGTCCAAAGACTCCTTGCTTCTCTGAGCCTTCAGTTCCTTACCTTAGAATGGGAGAACAGGAGAAGATGGATGTTGAAATACTATGCTTTACAGATACTCTAGGATCCAATAAATCCAGTAATGCTTACCGATGTGCAAGCAAACATTAAAGGTGTTGAGAGCTTTCTCCCCATGGCCCTGGTTCGCCCTCATCAGAGCACCTTTGCTTGAATGAGGCCTGGGTAAAGCAAAAGGGAGGTAGGGCTGGTGTTTGCTTCTTTCTGAGGCCTTCTGAGCATCATCTGCTTCCTGCTCTGGACATTATTTTCCCTCCCCCATGGTGAAGTTGTTTGTCAAGCTCCCAGCCTGGCATTCAAGGCCCCATGTGCCTGGGCCCAACCGGTCCCTTCAGGACTGTTTCCCACTGCTCCCCCTTCTGTCCCAGTCAGCCTGAGCCACCTGCCCCCCACACTGCCCTGCACGTCCCCACCTCACTGCATCTGCCTGGGCTGTGCCCTCAGCCTGGAGTACCGTTTCCCCAGCTCAACCTTGTGAAACCCGCCCATCAAAGACTACCCCTCCGCTGAGCTTCCCAAATCCTCCATGTTCCTCAAGTGCTGTGTACCATATGTTAGAGTTCATTCATTCCTCCATTCATTCATTCATTCACTTATCTCTTCATGTAGTCATCGTCGATGAATCTCTGAGCACTTGCCGTGTGTCAGGCACTATGCATTCTTCAAGTGTCAACTCATTTAATCCTTGCAGCGATCCTATGAGTCAAGTATCATGATTATCTGGAATTGCACTTGGGCCAACCAAGGCACAGAGAGACCAGTCACCCAGCTTGTATGTGGCAGAATGAGTATTTAGATCATGTAGTGTGGCCCAAGCTAGTGTCTCTTCTGCCAGATCCTAGGCTGCCTCAGGACAGGGACCGTCACTCATGCACCCAACATTTATTCAACAAGCATCCACTGAGCACAGACCTTATACCAGTCCCTGTAATTGGTGCTTCCATCCCAGTGGGCACAATATGGCATCCTACTCTTGTGGGCTGCCCAGCGCAGGGTTTGGCTTCAGAAAGGATTCTTCAAGACTCTGCTGAATGGCCTGGCTGGTAGCACTATGCAATGGGCAGAGTTCAAAGCCAGGATCAAGGATAGATTTTTTGATGGCTGCAGGAGCAGGAGTAATAAATGAAGGCTGAGTGTCCATCCGTGCTCTGCAGGCACTGGAAACAGGAAGTTGTTGGTGGCAGATGGGTGCTCAGAGATGAGAGGCAGCTCTCACTGGCAGGAGGGGGAAAGCCAAGTTAAGAGTGCAGGAAGATAAGCCTCACTGCTCCAGACTGACCCAGGGCTGCCCCCGATGCCTGGATCCAGACTGTAAATTCCACCTGCTCCAGAAATACGGCTGAGACTCTGCATGGGTGGCCAAAGCCAGCTGCCTGTCACCTCTACTTAGGGGCCAGTCCCCTTCACAGAGTGAAGCCCTTGGAGGAAGACAATCTGGAGATGTAGATGTGGAGTCACGCTCCTTCCTCCAGGCTTGCTTCGGTTTGTGCATCAGAGGAAGGAGTTACTATCTGGCTCTTGTATCTTGCAAATTGGTTTCTTCTAGGAGCTTCTGAGGAGGGCTCCAGAAACTTCTGCCACTCCTTGGCATAGCTCAGCAGAAGCCCTGCAGTTTGGTTTAACATAGCACCCATTTACTCATCTTGTTATGTGCTGGGTATGGCGCTGGGCACGGGACGGGCGTGAGGAGAGGAGAGAAACAGAGCCAAGACCCTGGAGACAGACTATCTCTGTGTGAGGCTTACCTGGTCCCCAGGCAGGCAAGGCGACGTACCAGCGATGGCAAATAAACAGAGCACCAGGAAGACCCCAAACATGGAAGGATGGGCCCCACTGGGTTTAAGGAAGGCGTCCCAGAGGAGAGATTTGAGCTAGACTCAGAAAGAGTGGGTTTCCATGGGCTGAGAAGGGAGTAGTGACGTCATTTCAAATCATGGTGCGGACTTTATTCTGATAAAATGTGCTTGATCTGAGATGGGCTTAGCAAGCAAGCGGCGCGAAAGCCCTCCTGCTGCTCCCCAGCCTTCCCCCTGCGGGGCTTGCCATCCCTGACCGCACTGCCCGCACCTCCACCTCCAACCAGTCTTCAAGGATGCAGCCCACCTTCTTCATGACTCAGATTTTCGGCTACTTTCCATTTCCAGCTCCACAGACTGCTCAGGCTGCCAGCGTTTCTCCACCAGACCACTGTGAAGCCTCAGAGCCCCAGGCAGAGTTATTTTTGCTTTCGTCTGGGTTCTCGTAACACTGGGAACTTATTTCTATTATTGACTTTATCATACTGCATTGAGTAGTTTTCCAAGCCTGTGAGGTCCTCATCCCTTTGTCTCAAAAGTAGCATCCGGCACCTAATAGATGTTCAGTGTCTGTGGAAATGTTGGGTTGGATATACCTCCGATGTCTTTTTCTTTATGTTAGGTCCCATGGTGTTGGCTTTCAAGATTGGACAGATAGTGACCCAGCTGAAAGTTAGGGCCGGTAACCAGGGAGATTGTTCAATTGATCTGATCCCCAAAGGGCCTCCGTTTGGCCATAGAAGTGGGCATTTCCAGAACAAAAGGGCCAGAGCAGCAGCATTTCAGAGGGGCTAGTGGAAGGCCACGTCACATGAACCCCAGGTGTAGGTGAGAAGGAGCAAGTGGTAATGATGGTGGGACATGGCAAGTGTATCACCCTGGTCTAGCAATGCATGATCTATAGCCACAAGAATCCCATTCACCGCCTAGAGACCCTGCTACCTTGCAAAAGCTAGGCTCTGGGATTTAGCCAGCTTCCAAGACCTTTGAAATAGCAGCCAGCATGGCACCCTAAAAAGAACATTTCACTGGGAGTCAGGAGACCCAAGCAGAAACTCCAGTTCTTCTGTGAACTGGCTGTGTGATCACAGTCCCATAATGGCAAGGCACCCACTCTGGTCCAGCCTCCTGCACTCACTAAAGGATCCCCAACTATGTGGCTCATGTTTGTGAGAACTGCTTTTCTGTGATTTCCTACACCCAGGCAGCAGCTGATGAGAGCAGAAGTGATGGTCAAGCCAGCGTGGGTTTGATACCAGAAAAGAGGTAAGCAGATGATATGGCATGTGGTTGTGACATAACCACCCATTCTCTCTGGCACTTTCCCGCCCCCCAGCTCTCCCCCACACCCTGTATCAGGCACACCACTGCCTTCAGCTTGCCCTCAGCCTGCCCTCTTCCCACTCTGGCTGTCATCTCTTCTGCTATGACCTCTGAGGATTTCCGGCTCCCTCCGCAGCCTGTCCTTTGTAAACTCCCAGCGTTCTTCAGATACATTCCTTTGGTGGTTTTGGCGAATGGCCTTGCATTCTTGGCCGAGTCCAACACAACACACCTCAAGCAGTGGAAATTTTTACCTGCAAAAGGACTTTGGCCCCCTGCCCCTTCTCTCTCCTGGGGGTGCTATGCAAGCCCACAGTGCTCAGGGAGCATTTGCTGCCTGGCTGAGGAGCAGCCATCACCTGCTGAGGTCAGACCCTGGTACAGAGCCAGGCCTGCCTGGTGGTAATTGTGCATAGTCCGCATGGGGTGCAGCAGCTCCTGTCCCATCCTAGAGGGTCATTAAAGTCTTAGGAAGAGGGGCAATTTTTGAACATTTTGTAACACTCAGCATTTGCTTATATCCCTCAGCAGGAGTCTCTGTGTGGAATTCTGCTGGAGAGAGCCGGGCCATCTGAGAACCTCCCCAAGACAGACTCATGAAAGGAGTGTGGGTCCTCCTTGCATACCGTGGCAACTTCAAGTGTGAACAGGAAGGCACGGGAGACTATGCCACTTTGGGGGATGAAAGACAGAGACAGACAGACAGACTCAGGCAAATAGACTGACTTAATTGTGCCTTGGAAGAGTTGCAAACGAGCAAAGAACTTGGAACTGAAGTGGGTCTAAGTACTGGTTCTATGACTCATTGGCAGTGTGACCAGAGGTGAGTTACTCCCACTCTTCAATCTATAAAATGGAGAAAGGAATACCTCTCTCAACATTGCTGGAAGGGTTAGTTAAGAGGAGGCGATGCTTGGTAGAATGGAAAGTACTGAACACTCAGAAGCTAGTCCGGGGGGCAGGTAGATGTCAGCATGGCCAATGGGGACTCAGGACATCAGCTCGATCCTGAGCCCATACACTTTCTCTGCAGGCAGACAGAGGTCCGGGACAGGAGATGAGATGAGAGCTCAGAGGCTGAGAGGCTGATGGCAATGCGATGGGAGCCTGGGATGCTCGTGCCAGGGTAAAATCAGAGTCCTGGATTCATGGCTCCCACATCTCCGCAGAGAAGGGACCCTCAGGGTAGGCTTGATGCTTGATGCTTCTCCTGTGGCACCAGAGGGCTAAGCAGAGCTGAGTGAAAGGGTGTTCAGAACAAGCCCCCAGGAGAGAACTGAAGACCAGGCAGCGAGCCTCAAATCACCAGGTTCCTAGGGTTTGACCATGCTTCCTGTCCTGTGCCTCTGTGTCCGCCTCTTCTTCCTGACGTCCTCTGCCAGCCTGCCCCGGTGAAGGTCCCATCCTCCATCACCCTGGCCATGACAACAGCCTATTCCTGGTCTCCCAGCCTGTAGCCTCTACTTCTCCAGTTTCTTTCCAACAGTTTTTGGTTGGATTTACTTAAAACAGACATCTCAGTAAGTCTCTACCGGGCTGAAAACCTTCAAATGTGTCTCCTCACAGAGCAGTTTCCCAAATGGTGGTCCAGGGTACCCTAGTTCCTGCAGGATGTTAATGATATTCCTTGGAAAAAAGGCTTTGTGCCCAAGTTATATTGGGAATGACAGGCAGAGCAACACAAAGCAAGCGTCCATGCAGCTGGACTTCGCAGAGCCCCTACAGGACGAGGTTACTGTGACACTCCCCGAAAGGGCCACACCTCCCCAGCTCATCTGGAAAACCATCTTTCCCTCTCTTTTGTGGAAATGGTTTTCCATGGAACACAGTATGGGGAAAGGTGACCTAAAGAACGAAGCCAAAGCCCTTAGCCTAGCACTCCAGATCTGTGCCTGGGTCCCAAGATCATAGAGAATCAAATTCATTGTATCAAAATGGATTTTCTGCAAAAGCCTCCAATGGGAATAAGTGAACTTAATTTAAAGCTGAAGTGATCTTGTACCACAGCTTCCCAGAGGATGTGAATGCTTGTGATCCTCACAGCATACTGTAATAGACATTGATCCAACACACGCTCTTTGTTTTACAAGGATGATAGAACTGAGACCCTACAGGAGCGGGACACACAGACGTGACCCAGCCCTGTGCTAACACAGACCCCCTCACTCCCAGAGTGGGGCTCTCTCCGCCTCACCATGGTGGTCTCTGGAGAAACTCGTCATGGAGAGACAGGGAGCAAGTTGTACCCACTGGAGGGATGACCTGGGAGTTAATGAGATAAACACAGGAAGCCCCGATAGAGGAGCCTATGGTGGGGTTGGTCCGAGTGATTTTATTTGGCTGGTTAGACTGATAGGAAGCATTCCAGGGTGAGAGGATTATGCCAGGCCAAGGAATAAGGCCTCCCATTGAGAAGGATGGTCACAAAACGCTTCCGGGGAGGTCTAGCTCTAGAAGCTCTCTTCTAGACTACTTGAAGAACCAGCCAATATGCCTACAAGGATATTTTTTTAAGCCTTAGTGCCTTAGTTCTGGTTTCCTGGAAGTAGAGTCTTTAACAAGTCTTCGGGTCATAGTGTTTTGAGGGAGCTGTCTCAGGAGCAAGGGACCAAGGGAAGAGGAATAGGTCAGGGAAGGAGCTAAGCGAGGATTGGCCTCCACTGATGTCTGACTTCCACCTGACCCCACAGGGAGCTCAGGATGGAAATTGCACCACAGAGCTGGTTCTGGCTTGAGACAAGGGCTAGACTTTTGTTCTCCTTATCAGTTTGTTATTGGCTGCCCCCACGCTGGGGAGGGGAGCGGCTGACATACTACTACCTTCCAGAAGAGGTGGCTTCCTGTATGCTCCCCAGAGAGGGGTAGCTGGGGCTGTTAGCAGTTGACCCTTGGAGCAGGTGGGAGACAGAGGTGCTGCAGAAGTAGAGGGGACCTGGTGGGGTGCACACAGGATCCACCATAGCCTGACTCCCACCTACTGCAGGGAGGGAAACTGAGTTCCAGAGAAAGTCAATGACTTGCTGAAGGTCACACAGCTCAGTCCCTGAGCTTGAGGCACTATTTTCAACATGTCTCATATTTTCATCCACAGATCCTCAAAGCCAGAGGGCTTCCCCTGGTGAAATCTGGTTTTTGTTCTTGCTCAGCAGAGCCCACTGACTGCTGAACTTCAGGGCATGAGGCAAGACATATCTCTTTAATACTGGTTCCATACTGATTGTTTTCAGGACCTTGACATTGCTGCATCTGTAGCTTAGACTGTGGTGAATTGCTCTCCCTTTCTGCTGGTGCCTGAGGGTGACTTCATCGTGAAAGGGGCTATTTTAAAAAGCAAAAAGACAACAATATCTTCTTCAATACATTTCTCAGATGGATAGAAACATATCCTCAAATGAATGTGAATGTTGAAATCATAGAATTTACGGCTGGGAAGGGAATTTCAGAGACCATCTGCAGAGTGGGGGTGTGGGCACCAGCAATGAGGCACTGCGTGCTTTCTCCACCCACCTTTTCCTTTGACAGGTTTTGATTGTAAGGCTGCGGGTACAAAATGGTTATTCCTTCTCCCCCCCCAGTTTATGAATCAGGCACACATAGGCAATAAAATAATATCCAGGATTTCCTGTGACTTCACAGCATCAGAGCCTTTAATTTGTGTGAGAGAATCTAAGCTACCACCTGAGTTGGTTATCATTCTATCCCAAAGCAAAGAAGCTTGACATTTAATTAACTTGTGTGGTCTGATCATGGGCAAATGTAGACTTCCCAGGAGGCATTTTGAAATATGGAAACAGCCCTTGGATCTCAATTTCAACCTTGAAACATCTCTGGGAGTCTGGGAATGCCAGTCCAATGGGACTCAGTGAAGATTTTCATATTGCAGATGGGGAAACTGAGGGCCAGAGGGAGGAAGAGATTTTCCCAAGATCACATGGTGAAGAAGACCCAAAACTAAGACTTATGGTCAGATGCTTCGTCAGGACTCAGCAATAGTCCGCATCAAAAGTGAGGCCCAGTATCATGGGTGACCATGTGCCTTGTAAACTGTAGAGTCCTCAACATTCATACTAGCCCCTCTTGAGTCCATCCTTTTGAAAGATTGCCCTGATAAGCAGCAGGACGTGAAAAGTCAGCAGGAACATGGAAACACTCAGGACTTAGAGTTTTTAATGAGAAGAACCAGGACATTTTTCTGGCTTCTCTTGAAGGTGATCCCTTTAGCACCGACTGATGATCTTTTCCCATTTTAATAGCAGTCTGGTGGTGATATCATAGCAAATAAATTTAAGTGACATGTGGAGTGCAATTGCAGAATTTAAACTCTAACCAAGTGCTGTATTTTTTTTTCTGAAGATGTGACATGCAGCTGATTGACCTGCATTCTTGGGTCATATTTATAGGACAAGAGCTTTCTTGGCAGCAACGTGAATCAGTTCGTGATCTTCAAGATTAATAGGATAAGCCAGCAAGAAAAGCTGGGTACGTGTGGCTCTTTACATCTTGAAGGGTTGCGGTCATTATTATACCTTCTTGTAACCACTGAGCTCATGGCAACATGGGCTGTAGCTGCCCACCCAACGTGCTGTTCTCACTAATAGGAGTTGTTTCCACAGGTGCCAAGACTGCAAGGAGGATGTGGCATCATTTGAAGAGTCCTGCTGAATTGCTTCTTTAGGACCTCTTCTCCTGCTGATCTTGAAATTCCATTAAAATGGCTCAATTCAATTTTATTCATTGACATCCAAGCTGGAAGGGACTAGAGAGAATATCTTAACCCGCATCTTCATTATACAAATTGGAAAACAGAGGCTCACACCAGGGTATATCCTGCCTGCGGTCACAGTTAACAACCAGCCAGAACTAGGACCTAGAATCGTTGAAGCTTTCTGAAGGGCTGATTTCGCCAAGTCCTATAGTCTTCCTGACTGAGCAAAAATAAAGTGGGCATTATTAAGCTTGGCTGTGAATGACATGGCCACACATTCATTCTTTCAACGAATACTTTACTAAATACCTATTACATGTAAGGCACTATTCTAAGCAGTGAAAACATAGTGATGAATAAGATAAAGGTTTTGCTTTCACAGGCTTCTATTCTAGAGAGAGGGATGAACCGATAAACTAATAAACAAATAAACAGATAACATTAAAGAGTTAGAAGCACTATAAGAAAAAAAAATAAAGCCATGAAAGGACTTAGAAGAAAAATGATGGCTTTGGGAGGTGTTTTGGAGAATTTGCCCAGGAAAGGTATCTCTGTAGAGGTGACTTTTGAGCAGAGACAGGGGAATAAAACAAGTCAAAGGAAGTGCACTCTAGGCAGAATGAACAGTAGGTGCAAAGGCCCTGGGGTGAGAATTAGCTTGATGTATTCAAGGAAAAGAAAAGAGAGCAATGTGAGTAGAGTGGAAGGAACAAGATGAGAGTCTTAGGCCATAAGGTTGGGGAGTTAAGCATGGCTGGATCTCTCAACATAGAATCTGTGGAATTACTTCCCTCAGAGTGATCAGATTGAGATGATCTGATTAAAGATTTTAAAGGTCTCTCTGGTTGTTGCTTAGAGATGTGCATATAAGGGGTAAGGGAGGAGGCTTTTGCAGGAGTCCAGGTGACTATTACGGCAACAGTGAACTTAGTATGTCCAGATTCTTGGTATGTTTTGAGAGTGGAGCTAGCAGTATGGCTAAGGATTGGATGAGAGTATGAGGAAAGGAAAGGAGGTAAGCAAGAATGGCTTCCATAACTGAGTAAATGGTGGTGCCATTTACTGAGATGAAGGAACATGAGGAAGGAATGGGTTTTGTTGTGGGGGGAGGTGGATGGATACAAGAGCTGTTTGGGATGTGGTTAAGTTTGACAAACCCAGCAAACAACCAAGTGGAGACAAAAATGGGCAATTGATACATAGGTCTGGTATTCAGACCCATAGAGAGGTCAGACTAAAACATATCAAGCTTAGAGTCATTAGTATAGCTTAGGGTTTAGCAAACCATAACCTTTAGGCCAAATCCAGCTGCTGCCAGCTTTTTGTAGATAAAGTTTTATTGGAACATGTCCACACTCATCCATTTACACATTATCTGCAGCTGCTTTGTGCTATAACGGCAGGAGTTAGAACAGACTGCCTGGCTTAAAAAACCTAAAATATTTACTATCTAGGCCTTTATGGAAAGTTTGCCATTCCCTGGCATGATTGATATTTAAAGCCATGGGAGTGGATAACAGTTCCTAAGGAGTGAGACTGTAGAGAAGAAAAATGGGTAAAAGATTGAAGCATTGGAGCATTTCAACACTTTGAGGGCTAGAAGAGAGAAGGGGCCAGCAAAGGAGATCAGAAGAAGTGGGCAGCTAGATAGGAAGAAGCAAGGAGCGTGTGGTGTCCTGGAGTGATTGGCTATGCCAGATGCTATCGATAAATAGACTGAGATGAAGTCTAAAGTTCAGTCATTGGATCTGGCAAGATGGCAGACACCAGTGGCCTTAAAGAGGGCTGTCGCACTGCGGGGTGGGGTGGGGCATAACAGCATAACTCCAATAACATCAGGACATAAAATGAAGGGTAAGGGAGGGGAGTTTGGGAGCAGATCACTCCTGAGTGATTTTGCTATAAACAGAAGGAGAGACATGGAGATGTGGCTGGGAGGGGTCGTGGGGTCTAGAAAGCTGTCCTTCATCTGGGGGATATTCCAGCAGGGTTGTGTGCTGATGGGCATGGTCCAGTAGAGGGACAAAGTGTTGACGTAACAGAGACAATGGATGTTGGAAGAAACAAAATCCTTGAATAAGAAAGGATTCAAGGTGTGGGACCCTAGCATGGGCTGGAAAGAACCGCCTTAGATGGGACCAGGGACAAGTCTTCCACTGGAACAGGATGAACGCAGATAGGTTGGTTGATTTTTGAGATGGGAAGTTGCTGTAGTTTTTTTTTTTAATTGCTTCTCTGTTAATTTCTCAGGGAAATAGCAGGTATATACTTTTACATATATACCCAAGGGAAAGAAAAACATATGTCTACTCAAAAAGTCATACATAAATGTTCAAGCATTAGTCATAAGAGCCAAAGTGGAAACATCCAAATGTCCATCAACTGATGAGTAGAATATAGCATGTGGTATACTTATACAAGAGATATTTCTTTAACAATAAAAAGGAAAGAAGTACTGACTCATGCCACAACAGGGAATAATCTTAAAAACATTATGCTAAGCGAAAGAAGCCCCATCACCACAAAAGATCACATATTATATGACTCTATTTATATGAAATGTCAAGAATAGGCAAATCTAGAGAGACAGCAAGTCCGTTAGTAGTTGCCTAAGGCTGAGATAGGGCTGGGGGGAAATGGGATGTGACTATTGACGGGTATGGGTTTCTTTTTGGGTGATGAAAATGTTCTACAATTGAATGTGGTGATGATTGCACAACTCTGAATATACCAAGACACATTGCATTTTAGACTTTAAATGGGTGGACTGTATGGTATGTGAATTACATCTCAATAAAGCTGTTAAAAAAGAAATAAGAGGAGAAAGCATCCATTGTCACTTTAGTCCGCTCGGACCTCCGTCACAAAATATTATAACCTGGGTGACCTAAACAACAGAAAGGTATTTCTCCCAGTTCTGGAGGTGGGAAGGTCATGATTCAGGTATCAGCTGATTAGGTCCCTGGTGAGGCTCTCCTCCTGGCTTGCAGACAGCTGCCTGCTTGCTACACACACACACACACACACACACACACAGCTCTCCCGCGTGTCTTCTTACAAGGGCACTGATCCCATCACGAAGACCCTGCTCTCATGACCTCAACCAGGCCTGATTACCTCCCATCTCCCAATACCATAACACTGGGGGTTAGGGCTTCAACATGTGGATTTGGGTGAGGAACACATATATTCAGTGTATCACAGCTGTAGAGGTGTGTGTTGGAGACGGAGGGGAAGACGTGAAATGGCCCTCTTGCAAGGGCTCATGAGTTGTCTGAGGACATATTCAAATTGCTGGGTAGCCCTGAAGGCAGCCTTGAATTTTATGATCAAAATTTAAAGAGATGCCCCTCAGCATAGCGGTTTGTTGTGGTGGTTGTTGTTTTCTAATATTGTGTAGGTCAGGGGTAGGCAGAGCATTGCGCCGTTAGAGCAGGTAGGAGTTTTAGCAGGGCGGGAAGAGCAGAGTGCATTAAGAGTATAACCAAGGCAATTATTATGGAAGCTTGGAGTCTAAGATGGGGAGCAGAGAATATGACAAGGGTAGGGGGACGGACAGTGAAAGATGGGAGGGGTGATGGAATGGGGTCCTACTGGGGTGAGTGAAGTGCTGGAGTGATGGCAGCAGTCAGAGAGCTGGAAACAAGGAGGGGGTAGGTGGTCCAAGCATGGCATGTTAGTCTGGGTTCTCCACAGATAGATAAATAGATGATAGATAGATAGATAGATAGATAGATAGATAGATAGATAGATAGATAGATAGATGATAGATGCATATATGTATGTATATATGTATGCATATACATATATGTAAATCTATAGAATATATAGAATATCTGTTATAGTATAATATATAATATGTCATATATATCATATCATGCCATATTGTTTCAAATCATAGCATATTATAATAAGTTGGCTCATCTGCAAAGTCTCAAGAGCTGCAGCCAGCAAGCTGGAGACCCTGGAGAGCCAGTGGTATAGTTCCAGGCTAAGTCTGAAGGCAGTCTGACGTCTTATCCCAAAGGCAGTCAGGCAGGGGGAATTCTCTCTTACTTCAAGAGGATCAGCCTTTTTGTTCTATTCAGGCCTTCAGTGGGTTAGGTGAGGCCCACCCATGCTGGGAAGAGCAATCTGCTTTGCTCAGTCTATGATTCAGATGCTAATCTCATCCAGAAACACCTTCATAGACATACTGAGGACAGCACTTGACTCAGTGTCTGGACTCCCCATGGCCCCGTCCAGCTAACACATAAAATGAACCATCACACATGGTATGCTCAGAGTTGAGATTTGGGAAGTGAAATATTTATTGATGCTAGTAAAAAAGGGACATAGGGTGTGATTTGGATTTGGGATTTGGGTTTGGATTTTGCTTCTGTATTTTGGTAGAGAGAGATGAAAGCAGCATGCACATGGCATTCACTTGAGGCCGAGCATTATAAGAATCACAAAGCCATAAAGGATTATGTTATGGATTGATTGTGCCCCTTCAAAATTCAGAGGGTGAGGCCCAATCCCCAGGACCACAGAATGTGACTGTATTTGGAGATAAGGCCTTCAAAGGAGTCATTAAGTTAAAATGAAGTCTTTAGAGTGGACCCTAATCTGATGTGGCTGGTGTCCTTGTTTTTTTTTTTTTTTTTAAAGATCTTATTTATTTATTTGACAGAGACAGAGATAGTGAGAGCAGGAACACAAGCAGCAAGAGTGGGAGAGGGAGAGCAGGCTTCCCACTGAGGAGGGAGCCCGATGTGGGACTCGATCCCAGGACCCTGGGATCATGACCTGAGCCGAAGGCAGACGCTTAACGACTCAGCCACCCAGGTTCCCCATGGCTGGTGTCCTTGTAAGAAGAGGAAATTGCAACACACAGAGAGACCCAAGGGATGTGGGGGTAAAGTGTGAAGGCCATTGAAGACACAAGGGAAGACAGCCATCTGCAAGCCAAGGAGAGAAGCCTCAGAAGAAACCAGCCCTGCTGCCACCTTGATCTTGGACTCCAGCCTCCAGAATAGTGAGAATATGTATTTCTGTGGTTTAAACTATCTGTGGTATTGCATTACACCAGCCCTAGCAAGGCGTAATACAGGTTACAAGGAGGATGGTATTTCATCCAACTGGGGCGGGGCGGGGAGAAAGAAATTCTTCCTTAAGTCTTTCTAGCACTTGGACCCATGGGGACAGGTGCCTAAAAGGGATGTGACCTCCTCAATGCTCAAAAGATTTCAACCACTGTGCTGGTTGTGGGTCATAGAGCCCAGAGGAGCCTTTGAGGCAGAGGTTGGAGATTTCACAGGTACGTGTGTGCGTGTGTTTGCAAGGCAGTGCCTTACAAGACCGAAGGCATGGAGACAGCAGGGCATGGGGTGGGTTAGGGGCTGTGAGAATTTGCGCTTAGTAGCTCCAGCCAGTGAATGACCGGATTAGACTGGGGAGGTGAGCTGTGAGCACTGGGAGCCCGGCTCTAACGAGTGGCCCTGCTTCTTCTGGGCTGGATGAAGATAAGACAGGTGGGAGTAGTGTTTCCCCAGAAGCTACTTGGAGGGGAGGATGAGTCAGTGGGTGGTCATCTTGGAAGTGACTGTGAGCCTAGAGCTCACGTGTAACATACAGACAGGAAGAGTCGCGGGAGGCAGTTGGGAATGTTGACAAGGAAACAACCCACCATCCCCAGAGAGCATGGGAAACTCACAGGTGGTTGAGTCAATTCAAAGAGTCCCTGAGTTTGGGGGTCCCTTAGGAAGGAGTGAATGGGGAAATAAACTAATGGAAATTCTTTCTTTTTTTTTTTTTAAAGATTTTATTTATTTATTTGAGACAGAGAGCATGAGAGGGAGGAGGGTCAGAGGGAGAAGCAGACTCCCTGCTGAGCAGGGAGCCCGATGTGGGACTCGATCCAGGGACTCCAGGATCATGACCTGAGCCGAAGGCAGTCGCTCAACCAACTGAGCCACCCAGGCGCCCTAAACTAATGGAAATTCTCCACGCTGAACAGCTTTTCGGCCTACAACGCTCGACAAGGCCCTCCATGCCCACCAGCTTAGCTCCTGCCCACAAAGGCCCAGTGAAAATGGTGCCATCACCCCAATGACAGATGAAGAAACAGGGAGGGGTAGTCACATGCTCCAAACCACAGACTGAGCTCTGCCCCAAATCTCCTTGCCCCGTTCCTCCACCCCACCTCACCTTGGCTGTAATTTTTTAAGGACAGATGTCTGGCCAGATGGGCCCTTGGCCCAGTCCTAGTTGACAAGACTCCAACCTCCCTCTGGCAGGGAACATGCATCGTTCACTGGACTGGAGAAATTTAGTTTCCAGCTCAGCCTCCCTGAGTTCTTAAAGGCCACGGGACTAGCAATCAGAGGTTGCATGAGGGCATTTCGGTGCAGGGAATATGGGACTTGGAGACCCAGAGGGGATGTGACAGGTGTGCATATCATGTTCTTTGACTCCAGCAGAGGCTAACCTTTCAGAGCACAACTGATGAGTTAGAGGACAATTCTGTTCTGCCATGACTCTGCCAAGCAGAGATGCACCATAAACCCCACCTGCCCTGCAGCCGGAACCAGTTCACTTTACCCTCCCGCTGCAGAAGGCCTCCGGAAGCTGTAAAGTTTTCTAGTTATGGTTTCTATTTATCAAACGCCTACTATGTAGCAGGTGCTCTACACATATAATCCTGCAGCTTAGAATAAGGAAGATGATCCATTGTCAGATAGGGAAGTCAACTCAGGAGGAAGGGGAGAGCCCTCATCCCAGGGGGGAACAAAGGGAGCTGTCACCCCCAGGGGCCTGTTGGGTGGACAGAGTGGGTGGCATGCCACCCGACATGGCCCCCACAGCCATGCTGAGGACATCGTGGAGACGCTGCTTGTGGTGTGAGCTTCCCACCTCATCCCTGCCACTGCCAAGCCTCTCCGTTTTTCTGGCAATTTCAAGCCTTTTCCCCAGGGCTCAGGGGTTGCCTTTCTCCACTCAGAGAGGCTTTTGACTGTGAATTCAGCACCAGATCAAGGCTGTTCTCCTTGATTTTTCCCCTTCCTCTGCTAGGGAATTCTGTTTCATTAGAGCATATTTGAGCAATCATTATTCCTTACCAGGAAGAGTTCGTATGCACAATGATTCCACTGGACCGCCCCTCCAGATAGCCCTTATTTTCCGAGCTAGTGGTTCACTGGGGGTGAATTCAAGGAAATTGATGAGAGTGTAACCACGTGTGTTAAAGCCAGTCAGCTCGTCTCCCGCTAGTTTAGATCACAGCCCTGTTAGCGCTCCTGGACACAGAGTGGAACACCTTGCTTCCATCCCTCCCTGTCACTCACTGGAAAGGCTCAGTGAGCCTGGATCAGGCCGATAGGAGGGCCCACTGCAGAGGTCATGAATAAATGGGAGAAGGGCCCAGGTGCCAAGGAAGGGGGGATAAGCCCAGGACCAAGGTGAGGGGCTGGAGGTAGCAGATGAACTCATTTGCTGAGAATGCTATGCATGTCAGACTCTGCCCGGAGCCTTTTAAGCTCAACACCACAGGGGATCCTCCCAAAGCATAGCTCTGACCTCCCCTCTTCTGCTTGAAACCTTTGAAAGGCACCTTGGAACCCATAGAATGAAGATGCAAATCACTTTTTATGTCTCGGAAGATGCCCCAGCTCTGGCCCCTCCTAACCTGTACCATCTTCCTTCCCCACAGCTGTGCCCATCTCTGACATGCAGGTTGCTGCCTACAGTTCCTGAAAGATCTCCTGCCTCTGAGCCACTGTGCATGCTGATCCCTTCATCCAGATACCCTTCCTTCATCAGTCACATAATAACCTATTTGTTCTTTAAGTGTCTCCTCCTCTGGACACATCCTGTCTTCTTTTCCCAGGCTGGGACAGTTATCCTTTGTCTGGGTTCTCACATGCCCCACCCCCACCCCCCACCCACAAGCCCCATCCTAGACACAGTCCACTGCACATGGTAGTCTCTTGTCTCCTCTGCTAGGAGGTGAGCTCCTTGAGACCCAGACCTGGCTCTTTCATCTCTGAACTCCCCCAGCACCCTGTGTGGTGCTAAGCACATGGTTGGCCCTCTGAAAATGCATGTGTGAATGTCTGAGCCCGTTTGCAGACAGGCTGGCAGGATACCGAAGTCCTTTCAAAAGTGTCAGAAAGCTCCTGGTAGCCAGTTGCTTTTTGATGCCCAGGGAGGCAGCTGGAGCACTTTGGGCCATGTGAAGCCAAGAGAGTCATTAGAGGGCATTCATGGATGCAGGTGTGGAGGGACCCACCAAAGAGGATTCACTGGCCGATCTGGCTTCTGAGCCATTCACGCCTGGCCAATTCAGAAGGCAGCAGAATGCTCCAGGCTAAGCCGGTTAATGTATCCCACCACTCTCATGCTATCATTAATGATAGAATGGCTTCAGAATGGCTGGCTTAGCCTTCCTTGCTTGTGCCAGCCCAGGGTGCCCTGCATTCCAGCATCCAGACTTTCATTCATTCACTCACTAACTCATTCGTTCATCCAACACATAACCTCTGGAGCTCTTTGCTAGTGTCTGGCAATCCAGTGATGGTCAGCGACAGCAGACTCCGGGAGATGGAGAAAGCAGGTGTTCGGTTCGGTACAATGAGCACCACCGGGGATTTACACACGGAGGCTCCTCACCTGGCCAGAGCTTCAAGGAAGACCAGGTCTCTTCATCTCGCAGTGGGGCCTGAAGTTGTTCATTTCTGAGATACTATGGAATTCAGAGAAAACAGGGGCCCAGCACAGACCCAGATAGCCCAAGGTAAGGCCTTGTTGGGATTCAGAGCTGGTCTGGTGAAGTGGGTCATGTCTCCTGCATAGACAGCAGACCTCAACAGCGCCAGCCTGGCCCTTTCTCCCTTGGCCTCCTAGCAGGAGGAGAAGGAGGGGGAGCCAGGCTGAGGGGAGCCGTGGCCTTCCTTGGAGGGGTCCTTCCTTATCCTCACAATCTGAGCGTTGCAGGCTGGCCTTGTCTCTGTTTTGTTCCCAACATAGCCAAGGGCTGGCTTATCTTCAGAAAGTACTATTCACTCAGCTGCTGTTAGGGCCATTTTTCACTTAGACACGATCACCCCCCATGCTTTGTTGCACAAACCCATGCTTGCTGTCACTGTGGATTCCAGCTCTTTAGACCAGGGGCTACCATTTACAGCGGAAACTCAGCGCTTCAGCTTGCTGCATCTCCTGCCCAGGTCCAAGTAAAATCCCTCCCACCGTCCTCACCCCATGGGAAGGACACGAGTGGCTCCTCCTCATCATAACCAACACTCAGCCATTTGTTCTCTTTAGGCCCTCAACTGATTGTATGAGGCCCACCCACCCTGGGCAGGGGAAGAAGGGGCCATGTGCTTTACTCTTTCTGCTGATTCAAATGCTAATCTCTTCCAGAAACACCCTCACAGACACACCCAGAATAATGCCAGACCAAATGCCTGGGCTCTCATGGCCCAGTCAAGTTAATACATAAAATTGACCATTGTAGGGAGAATCTTGCCACAGACCTCTTTGTATTAAGACTCACCACCCTGCAGAGCTCTTCACCGTTTGTCGAGGAAAGTGTAGCAGAGAACTACACTGTCAACACTTATGCCTGGACATTTTTTCTGTGTGTGAACTTGGACACTTTGTGCGACCCTGTGTCTAAGTTATCTCCTCAGTAAGATGTAGTGATTAATAGAAACCATGCTGTGGTGTCATGGACATTGGGGAGTAGCCATGGGAAGCACTTAGCACTTTGTCTAGTGTGTAAAAAATACTCGAAAATTGAGTTATCATCCTTGACATGATTACAAACATCTTTCCTGACCCCTATGCTCCAGACTACGGTCTAACTCGGCATGGAGAAAAGTGCATGAGACTTGGATCCAGAGAGACCAAAGCTGGCTCCAACCTTCTCAGCTGCACATTGAGAGCAAATCACCCACGTCCTCTGTGCCTCATGTCCCCCATCTGTAGATGGGGATTCTATGACCTCACCAGAATGCTCTGAGGGTTAGAGACAATGTCCATACAGGGTTCAGCCCATGCAAGCCACTCAACCTCTGCTGGTGCCTTCTCCACCCATAAATGGCAGAGACCACATCTGCCTTTTTTTAGCATCCCCAGGGAACACCTCGCACTTAGTAAGCACTCAGAAAGGTAGGTTGAATTCGGTGACTTTGCATGATGAGAAAATGTGACTCTACTCATCCCCAGGAACCATTTCTAGAGGTTGGGCCCACTAGGCACCGAGTACCACATCACAGCCACAACGTCTCTGGGAAGGCAGTCAGGGCCACACGCAATGGCTCAGCTCTTGCTAGTACCACACCTAAGTGAGCTGAGGGAGAGCAAAATGGAAGGCTGGGAGAAGAGCAAGGCCATCTCTCCACTCTGGGGCAGGTGGAAGTGGACACACAGAATCAGTTGTATTTGGGAGTGATTCAGAACAACGTGGCAGAACATTCCAGGCCCCTGAGCCTGACTCTCTCCTATCCTGGAGGAGAATGAGTCCCGGGTGGTGGTACCCTGTCTTTGCACGCTAGGTCTACTGAGCCCCATGAGCCATCACCCCACTGACCGATGGCCTTTCCTTGTGTCAAGCTGGGGTTTTCCATCTGTAAAGTTCATCACACCCCTGAGAGGCAGGCCGGATAGGGGCAAATCACTCCCATGTTTCAGAAGAGGACACGGAGGCTCAGAGAATATAGGGATTTGCCAAAGGTCGCACAGCTGGTAAGTAGCAGTGCTTCTCGTTCTCTCGTTAGTGTTTTCCTCCATGAAGACAAAGCTGGAGTCTTGTCAGAGCATCCCTGGTAGCTGGCCAGGCAGAAAGTGCCACCCCACAGCTGCACTCCGGGCTGGCAGACATCCCCAAGAGACTGGGGGGTGGAGGAGTTCCTCAAGGGCACATTGAATCTGAGCGCTTCTGACTCCCCAGTCAGCCCAAGTTGTCAGGACACATGTCTGCTCTCTGAGGTTCGTCTTCCTGACACTTGTCAGTGGGCGCATGGCTCTCCCTTCCTCCTTCCCCTCCCCCTCTTCCTTCTTTATGATCTGCCCCTTCTCTTCCTTCTTCCTCCATCATCTCTTTTCCTGATCAGACTGCAACATAAAGCTTCACATTTTAACGGACTAACCTTGGTAGAAAGTCACCAATGCTCTTAAAAATCATTCAGGGGATTTTTTTTTTTTTTTCAGTTCATTTTAAGTCAGGGGTTCTTAACTTGATGGCATAAACACTGATTGGCTCCGGAAAACAGAGAATACCTGAAATTATATTAAATGTTTTATGGTTCTGTTTTGATGTGAATTGGGGTGGAGGGCATATCCCTCATCAAATTCTCAAAACGGTATAAATCCAGAAAGGGGAAGACCTTTATCAAAACCTTATTCACTCATACTTATCACACAATGATAACAAAGGGGTATGATGTGACTTTCTGGTCAATAGCAAAGGAGCAGCTCCTAGGGGAGGGAGCAACTGCACACAGGAGGGTCCAGACCCAAGCAGGCCAATGTCTGTGAGACTTGACGAAAAGAGCTGTTGTTATTTTCCCCAGTCATTTGGTTCAGCATGAGTGACTCTTTTGCATTATGGAGAAGCAACATTAAGAAGAGTTCACTGTTGCACTTGACTGTCTTGCCAGGCGAAGGTGACTGGCTTCATTCTTGCAGAAATATCACATACGGGAAGAGAAATGTAGAAAAATCTCACTTTTTTTTTTTTTAAACCTAGAGTGCCTAGTCAAAAGGAATGGGATAAACTGAGGTTAGTGATAAAGTAGTTGAATGAATGGGAGAAGCTCTGGGACACAGCACAGCTGGACGGACATCTGGCATCCAGAGATCTATCTTTGTACTGAGCCAATGGCTGGAGAGCTTACAAGCCATGCATCTGCCTAGAGCCCAGCTCCTGGCCTGATGGCCTATTGGGATCATTTTCCCCTTGTCACATCCAGTTCTGTCCACCCAAGGAACCATTAGAATGATCACTGGGTCATACCAACATGTAGGCCGGTGGATTTATTTATTGAAAGTCATGAGTTCTAGAGGAAAGAAATCAGGCCTATCCCCCCTTTCTAGAAGGACACCCGCCATATTGGATTTAGGACTCTCCCTACTCCAGCATGACCTCATCGTAACTGATGATGTCTGCAATGGCCCCTTTTCCAAATAAGGTCACATTCTGAGATACCAGCATGGGAGGGAGGGGTGTTAGGACTTCAATAAATGAAGGGGGAGCACAGATTCCGCCATAACAGGCAGGATCTGGAGTTACTTACTTTAGGAGCAAGCAGCCCCTACTTCCTGAAAGAGATACTCTATATTCAGCCCCAAAACAATAAATGGTGATCAGAATGACAATCTCATTGAGAAGAGGCAATTTTTTTTTCAGCATCTGTACCCTTGAGGAAAATTTCTAATTAAAAAATGACTAATGTGGGGGCGCCTGAGTGGCTCAGTCAGTTAAGCATCTGACTCTTGATTTTGGCTTAGGTCATGGTCTCAGCGTCGTGAGATTGAGCCCCGCATCGGGCTTTGTGCTCAGCACGGAGTCTGCTTGTCCCTCTCCTTCTGCCCATCCCCACCCCCTGCTCGCTCTCTCCCTCTCTTTCTCTCTCTTTCTCTCTAAAATAAATAAACAAAATCTTAAAGAAAAATGAGTAATGTGAACAAAAGCTAGGGGCTCAAAGTTCCCTTATACGGACCCACTGCTCCCCAGGCACAAATGGGCACCTCCAGCTGCATCTCTAGGAGATACCCAATGCAGGTGGACGAAGCCCATGATGGCACTAGCTCAGCTTTGTGGTTTTGACCTGGAGCTTCGAGGGGCACTTTGACTCTATGTACCTTCAGACCCTGAGTCCCACGGGGTCTCGGCCGAGCCGACTCGTCGGCATTCAGGCAGGAAGCCTAGAGAGCTCTTCTGCAAGGTACAGGCCACGTGAACTAAACCACGGATGCAGACCAGGATCCAATCAAAGGTGGCTTCTACAACATCACTGGCCCTCAGGAGTCATTCCTCACTAGGCAGCGTGTTAACACGGCTGGCTACGAATCGTTCCCACTGTAGAAAGACGCGACACAAATAACACCTGTGGTCTGCGTCACCCGGCTTGGCATTTACATACGGGTCAGAGGCAGTGTGAAGGAGTGGGCAGAGCACCTGGAGAACCACAAAACCTGGGTCTGAGGCCCGACTTCCCACTTCCCAGCAGAGTGAACCTGGCCAAATCCTTAAGCTCTCCAAACACCAGTGTTTAATCGGCAAACTAGCAAAGACTTCCATGCTGGGTGATTATAAATCTGAAACGGGACAGTGGGTATCAAAGTACCTTCCCCACCTTTCAGGAGTGAGATAGATTTACTCCATGGAGTTGGTATCCTGCCCAGATTTCTTTAAGGGGCCAAGACACCCATTCCCCAGCGGCTGCAGACATTGACGGCTGACAGCTCATGCCTGCATCCTTTTGGTGGGAATGGCCCTTGGTGGTTGGGAGCTGTGTTGCCCAGAAACATAGGGCCTGGAATGTATGGCCAGACCCCACGGGAGTGGTCCATGGCCAATGACTTGCTGTGGTGCAATTCGAGGCCCAGAACTCCCCGTGGGGTCCGGCTGAGTTCCGACTCCTCCCCAACCGCATCTCTGCCTTGTGTCTCCCTCTTCCATGCAACATCTTCATTCCCTACAGGTTTCTCCTGAGAACATTCCCTCTTTAACTGGCTTACACAGGGATCTCCATCTCTGGCTCCACATCTCTGGAACGTGACCAAAGACAGCGCTCTGGCTGGTGTCCCCATCATGCATTATTTCCTCTTTCAGGGATGATACCATACCTGATTTGCCCCTAAGATCATTGCGTTTATTGTTCACTCTGCCCCCAGTGCTCTTCCTGGAGACTGTCAGCCGGCTGGCTCCTTCTTGTCATTCAGATCCCAGCTTAAATGTCACCTGCGTAGAGACGCCTTCCTAACGACACTTACATTTCCTGCATAGCTCTCAGCACGCTCTGTTTCTAGTGCATCCCTTTGTTTATTACGTCCTCCCTCCTCATCCCCTCTGGAAAGCGGGTTTCAGTTTTCATCTCTGTGACAGAACATGAGGGCCCTTCCCGCTTTGGCGTTCCACTTCCTATGTGTTGGGATCAAATAGGAGGCAGGTGACACTCCAATAAAAATGGACAAATGATAGCGTGACAGTCCTGCGGCCACCTGGTGGTGTGACCTGCACAGATTCCTTCCCTCCTGGGCTCTGTTTCCTCACTGTAACCCCAGAGGCAGGGCAAGGTGACCTCCCACTCTTGGGCCTGTGTTCCTGATGACATTTCATATGTATTGTTTCTGGCGCCTAGGGACACACGATTCCTGCAGATTGGCTTGTGTCAGACCTTCTTTGTTTTCTGTGCTCTCTTTCCAGCAGTTGCAGTGGGCTGACATGCGACACGAGAACGCCTTTTTATTATTTCGGTGAGTATGCCAGGCTTCCTTTATTAACAAGAGCCCTGTGTTCCTCAAACCTCATCCTCTCCAGCCACAGATGCTGAAAAAAAGCCTGTTTCTCCCTGTCATCCACAGGCTCACAGAACAAATGAGTCATATCCGCCAAACCAGGAGCTGTGTCCACAAGGAGACTCTCAAGGGACTGTAATTACAGCACCTTGCACTCATTCCCTCATTCATTCCTTCAGTCATCCATTCCTGCCTTAACTCATACATTTATTCAGCAAATATTTAGTGAGTGCCTATTATCTAGACTCTGAAGACACAACAGTGAAAAAAAGTGCCTGCCCTGGTGTGGCATCTGTTCTTTTCTTTTCTTTTTAAGATTTTATTTATTTGACAGAGAGAGAGCACAAGCAGGGGGAGCAGGAGAGGAAGAGGGAGAAGCAGGCTTCCCGCTGAGCAGGGAACCCAATGCTGGACTTCATCCCAGGACCCTGGGATCATGAGCTGAGCTGAAGGCAGATGCTTCACCAACTGAGCTCCCTAGGTGCCCCCATGTGGCATCTGGTCTTGGGTTACCATGATCACAGAGGTATTTCAGGGTGCTCTCAAGCACTGAAGAGAGAGCAACTCACTCTCTCTGTTTAGATAGATCTTGGAAGACTTTCCTGAGGAGGGAACATTTGGGCTGGGTTTTGCAGAATGAATAGGAGTTCCCCGGGCCAGGAAGGGGTGGCGAGGCATTTTGTAGCTGTGCCGGATGGCTTGTGGCAGGGAGGGCTAGGGAGGAGGCCAGAGAGGTGGGCAGGATAGGACCAGATGGGAAAGGCCTGGTGAGCCATGCCAGATAGCCACAATTGATCTGGAAGGTAAAGGGGAGGCACTGAAGGATTTCAAGCAAGAGGGAGAGTCATGATGCAAGCTGTTTCAGCACTCCGGCAGCATGGCTAAGCGTATTCGTTCCCTACAGCAGCTGTACAAATCACCACCAACCGGGTGACTTAAAACAACAGAAATATATTCTCTCACAGTTCTGGAAGCTAGAAGCCAGTCCGAAATCAAGGTGTTGGCAAGGTTGGTTCCTTCTGGAGGGCTCTGAAGGATAGTCAGCTCCACGCCCCTCTCCTAGCTTCTGGAGGTTACTGGCAATCCTGGGTATTACTTGGCTTGCACCTGTGTCCCTCCAATTCCACCTCCACTGTCACAGAGCCTAGTCTCTGTGTGTCTGTCTTCACATGGCCTTCTCCTCTGTATGTCCCTTCTCCTCTTCTTATAAGGACACCGGTCATCTTGAATTAGGGCCCACCCTACCCCAGTATGACCTCTTCTTAACTAATTACATCTGCAACGACCCTATTTCCAGATTAGGTCATATTCTGTGGTGCTGAGGGTTAGGACTTCAGCATATCATTGGGGGGGGAGGGGGACAATTCAATCCATAATGCTAAGTGATTTGCCCAAGAGCACACAGCATGCATGAGTGTATGCCGCAGGGGTGAAGGTGGGAGGCGCCAGGCAGACATCTCATAACTACACCACAAGGGAGTGGAAGAGGGACGTGTGGGCACAGCTGTGGAACTGGGGCATTTCCATAGCACCTTATTTGGGACTGAAAACCATCAATTGTCCATGACCAGGAATGGGGGAAATAGCTGATGGAATTATGGGAGATTACATTCCACCTTCTGGTCACCCCTGGGGGCCATCGCCACCTCCCCAGTGGAATGCTCTTCCCCTCTGATAATGCTTGTAGCCATTGGGAACAACCTGCAGTGCATCTCTGCACTTTTGGGTTCTAAACTGTGCAGGATGCAGGCTGAAGACGCTACTCTGATGATGTAGGCCGAGGAAAGCCACACCCACTTGGACAGCACCCAATGGGGCCGCCTGCACATCCAGAGCTGGGCCTCCGGCAGGACCCCCACATGCACAAAAGGCGGCCCTGAGTACAGAGTGGGACAACCCAGCTCCAGCATCTGGAAGATCTGAGTTCACAGCTAACTTGGTCACCTTGTGTAGGTCACTTCCTCTCCAAGCCTGCTTGCTCCTTCGTGAATGGAGAGGCCTCTGGAAGGTGTGGAAAGGCTGGGAGGAAGACAGAGCTCCTGATTAGGAAGGTTGGCCTCGCCTTGTGGGGGAGGTTCCCAGCACTACTGGGATGGAGGAAGGCACCTGGGTCCTGCTAGTCAGATGCAACAGGTCCAGATGAATCTCACAGCCAAAGCCTCTGTTGGTCAGGCTGCTTGGAAGGAGTGAATGCATGAAAGTGTTCTGTAAACCCAAAAGCACAGCACGCGATGCTTGTACTCACTGTGACTGTGAACACCACCGAGCTTGTGCACCCCCAGGCAGGGGGCCGCCCAGCCGTCTGAGTGCCCACGTCCAGGTCCTGGAGGCTGCAGCCTTCCCATTTTGTTGTATCCAAGGCAATCCTGGAACTGGAAAGAAATATTAAACTGGCTTCAGAGTGGCAGGTTTTTAAGAGGATTTTCCTTCCCTTTCCAATCTCTTTCTTCATTACCTCTTTAGCAATGAAATTGTACCCTGCAAATGGTTCTGTCAAGAGGTGGGTTCTGGAGTGCTGCCTTAGGTTGAGCTGACTTTTGACCTGGGAGGGAAGAGTTGGTTTAGAGCATGAGTGATTTGGTATTCTAGTGGCTCCTGGTTCTGGGAAGCAGCCTCCCTCCAGCACCTTCCATGGCCAGGGGTCTGTGCTGACATTTTTGCTTGGTTCCCTGCCGCTCTGCCTTTTTGAATGGGAGTTTCACACAACAGGCTTTCCTTTGGGGACCTTCTTTGGGGTCCCTGGGCAATTCCCTGAAGACACACACAGCCTACGCCCAACCATTGGGTCGGGACAACCTTCCCCAGATCCAACAATCCTGGGAGACAAACAGAGCACTCTACAGGAAGAAGAACTTAAAGGTCCATCCGGAAAAACTTTTGCTGCAAAGCAGATTTCTATGGAGGAAAGATTTCCAAGTCTCTGCCCTCCAGCCATAAAGCGGGAGACCTGCGGTTCCCCTATTCTCTTCTCTTCTGCGATGGGTGTGGAATCTCCCCCGTCTAGCCCCCTGTGAGGCCTCCAGAGGTTTGAATTCTGCCTTCCTACCTGGCCCTGAACAGATCACAGAGCCTGTTTGGAGGTTTTAGAGATTTTTACCACCAGAATCAGAGGGAATGATTACAGATTCTTCTCTTTTCCTTTCACTGATCCCAAATTGGGAAAAAATCTTTCCTGCCTTTGTACTCCCACAAAGCTTGATTCTCATGTTCATTCATGTATTCATTCATTCTTGAACTCATGCATTCCGTACATTCAACAAATATGGAAGGAGCACATACGCAGTGCCAGGCATGTTCTAGACACTGGAGAACAAAAGCCCTGTCTCAAAAAGCTAATAGAGGACAATTACATGATGAACATCTTCCCCGTGCCTGGCACGAGGTAAACACCTGCCCCTCGTTCTTGGCAAGAAGCATTCCAGGGGTTAAGAGCGTGGCCTGTGGAATCCAACAGCCACGTTTCAAATCCACACTCAGCTCCTTAAAAAGCTAGGTGAGCTCGACCATGTGTTATAACCTCCCAGAACCTCTGTTTTTCTCTATAAATTGAAGACAGTATTTTTCCTGAGGGGGTGATCATGAGATCAAATGAAACCATGCCTGAAAATACCTCAGAGTCATCAGCACAGTCTCCAGGAACATCCGTCATTGCTCTCATTGCTCCTGCTGTTACTAAACATCACCTCTGTGAGAGTTGGGGATTAGCTCCTGCCACCTGATGGTATGCACGCATCAGTTCATAAACACACATCTCCAGAGTTCAAGGAGCTTACAACAAAAACATGGGTGAAATAATACTGAAATACGTCGAACAATAACAAGGAGAGAGAGATTTAAAAAAAAAAATAGTGGGAGAGGAGAGACGAAAATCATTCAAAGGCTATTGCCATAACTGATCATCAAGTAGCCTGACTATGACCGTGGTAGAAAGAGACCAGAACACGCTCTGATGTTGTTTTTATTTTTTTTTTAAAGATTTTGTTTATTTATTCATGAGAGACAGAGAGAGAGAGAGAGAAGCAGAGGGAGAAGCAGGCTCCCAAGGAGCAGGGAGCCCGATGAGGGACTCGGTCCCAGGACCCTGGGATCATGACATGAGCCGAAGGCAGACGCTTAACCGTCTGAGCCACCCAGGCGCCCTGATGTTGTTTTTAGAGAGAGAGAGTGCACGAGGTGGAGGGAAGGGCAGAGGGAGAGGGAAAGAGAACCTTTAGCCGACGCGGGGCTCAATCCCATGACCCTGAGATCATCACCTGATAGGTTCTGATGTTTTAAAAGGAAGCAGAGACAGTTGGGTGGGTGATAAATGCTTCTGACTTTAGGACCAGAGTGGGGTGGGTTCCTAAGGTCTTTCTATAAAGGGACCCCCTCATTGCTTCTCGGCCTTTTGGCTAAGATCAAGTGGATAAGGGACCCCCACATAGAATGGGGGATGATGTCCTTCAAAGCGTTTGCACAAAAAAACCTGCAGGACCGTTGGGAGGTTGAAGGACTGTATTTCACCAGCTCTGCTCCCCCAGGTGTGTAACTGATGGAGAACCCACATGGCACTGGGGGAGGCACAGCCTCCTGTTATGGATGAAGCCATCCTGGGACGGTTCCTTATGCTGTTCCCACCATGGTGGAGCGGCTGAGGCAAGGTAGGGCCCCCCCACTCAGGGAATGCTAGCATAGGGTTCATCCCCGACAGTCAGCCTGGGCCTCGAAGATCCTGCAGCACACACCGGCAGGAGTGAACGGGAGTGACGGGAGGATCATCTGCCCCAGGCCTCACAGTCAATGTGACCCACAAATAGGTGTATTAGTCCGCTGGGGCTGTCAGGACAAGGACCATAGTCTAGGAGGGCTCAAACGGCCAGAACTGATCTGCTCACAGTCCTGGAAGTCGGAAGTCCAAGATCAAGGTGTCGGCAGGGGTGGTTTCTCCCGAGGCCTCTCTCCCTGGCTTACAGATGGCCACCTTCTGTCTCTGTCCTCACCTGGTCTTCCCTCTGTGCCTGTCTGTGTCCTGTTCTCCTCTTCTTAACAGGACATCAGTCAGATTGGATTAGGATCCATCCCAATGACCTTATTTTGACTTAACTACCTCTTTCAAGACCCTGCCTCCAAACTGTCACATTCTCAGGTGCTGGGGGTTGGGACCTCCATGGATGGATTCAGGGAGACTACAGGGCAGCCCACAGCATGTTACATGGACTGTTAGGCAGTCACAGACATATTTTCAGAGAATGTAAAAGGTATTCATCATGATACCTTCTTTTTAAAACTAACTTATTTATTGAGTGTGTAACACGTGCACAAGTCACAAATTTGAAGTGGCATAAAAAAATGGGGAGAGAAGTATAGTTCTCCTTCCCTTCCTGACCCCGGTGCCCATAGCAATGATGTTGTCAGTGTTTTGTGGTTGACCATCCAGAGATAGTCTGTGTCCATACACATGTACACACACACACACACACACACACACAATCTTTAAATCTGTTATGTATCTTGCTTTTTCCAATTAAAAATATATCTTCATGGGGACCTACACTTCTTTTTTTTTTTTTTTTTTAAAGATTTTATTTATTTATTTGACAGAGAGAGACACAGCAAGAGAGGGAACATAAGCAGGGGAGTGGGAGAGGGAGAAGCAGGCCTCCTGCAGAGCAGGGAGCCCAATGTGGGATTCGATCCTAGGACCCTGGGATCATGACCTGAGCCGAAGGCAGTCGCTCAACCAACTGAGCCACCCAGGCGCCCAGGGACCTACACTTCTGAGCAGAAGGGGCAAACATGGTTTTCCCTATTCGTCCTGCTTAAGTACTATTAAAAACTCTAGATATTTTTTAAGATTTATTTATTTATTTGAGAGAGAGAGAGAACGCATGAACAGGGGGAGGAGCAGAGGGAGAGGGAGAAGCGAACTCTGCACTGAGCATGGAGCCCAACATTGGGCTCGATCCCAGGACCCTGAGATCATGACCTGAGCAGAAATCAAGAGTCAGATGCTTAACAGACTGAGCCACCCAGGCACCCCCAAAGCTCTAGATATGATATATAAAACACACATATGAAGACTCTACAGGGTGAAAAGAAGAAGGCAAACTGGCTAGAGACCTCAGGACCCAAGGAATGACGTGGTGGTGAGTTCCCTAGGTTTGCATATATCTTGAATGTGAACTTTGAAGAAGCCAGCACCAACCAGCACCTGCCAACAGGACAGACATAATTAATGAGCCCCAAGAAAGCTTGCTTCCTTTAGCCAGGGGACCAGGGAAGAGGCAGCCTAGTGAGATAGAATACTGTCAGACATTAACCACTCCACTGTAGACCAGAGACCACAGAAAAAACATGAGGCCCCCACCCTGACCCAGGCCAGCAAAGGCCAAGTGGGGAGCCTAGAATTTGGCCTCATGATGTTGTAACTAGGCTCCCCAACATGCCCCCTGGGGCTGTGTCAGAGAGCTCCAAGCAGAAAGCCAGGAATGTCACCCCCCCCCCCCAGCTGGTAATGAGGGCTTTTTTCCAACACTGTCAACAGAAGCCATGGAGGGAGCCTGGCCTTCCATCCCCACCCAGTAGTGATGAGGAGCCCCCTTCCTAAGAACAAACGAAGGCCAAGTTGGGGAACCTAGACGGCTGCTTCCACCTCTACCTGGGGCAGCGTCTTCCCTTCCCCTGCTAGAGCAGTGTCCTCAAAACCAGCTAAAACACCAAGTTTAAATAAAATCTAGAGCCTGACTGCATCATTTTAAAATGTTCAGATTTCACCTAAAAATGGTCAGGTAGCCCACAGGAAGGCAGGTTAAAGAAAACAGAGAGGACAGAAAAGAATAAATAAATAAAATGAAGGACTTAAGCCTTATCCTATAAATAATTACACAAAATGCAAATGGTCTAAATGCATCAATTGAAATAACATGACTCAGCTATATGCTGTCTTCAAGAAATTCACTCTGATGTAATGATATAGGCAGATCGAAAGTAAGGGGATAAGAGAGGTTGGCAGGATGGTGGTGTAGGAATATCCTGAACTCACCTCCTCCCATGGACACAACGGCCGCACTGAATCTACAGCTACATATGGAACAACCCCTCCGAAAAAGGCCTGAAAACTAGCTAAACAGCTGCTTCACATCGAATGAGGAAAAGACCACATCTAGGCAGGTGGGAGAGGCTGAGTCTTGCCAAAAACCCCACCCTCAACATGGTGACTCACCATTGGAAGGGATCTCACAAATCTGGGGCTTCTCCCTAAGGAGCACAGGGTTCATACCTCACATCAGGCACCCCAGCTCTTATGACCTGCACCTGAGAGGCAAGTCCCAAAGCACCCGGCCCCAGAGATCCATAGGGCTTGCACCCTTGAGACCCAGGGGGCCATATGGAATTGGGAGACCACTCCTGAAGGGCTCACCCACAGACTCACTCACCCCAGGACCCATCACAGGAGCAGTTTGCAAAGTGCCAGACTGTGTGTGAAGGAGATTCGACTACCAATCTTAAAGTGTCTGCTGGAGGAGCAGGGGCTGTTGGGATTCTCCCCAGAGATGAAGGAGCTGGTGGGCGCAATGTTTGCACTCTGACGCTCATGGCGGTAGACCAGCCCCACCTCTCCCTCTGTCCATGCTCTACCGTGCCCCTGTCTCCCAGAGGGAAGCTTTTACACACACGTCTGGTGTCCCATTTTTATTTTTGTTTTATGTCTGGTGCCCCAGTTTCTGTCGTGGCAGCCCAGGGGATACCCCTTGAGCATCTAGCTCTGGTGGCTGGGGTGGGGGGGTTGCGTTCTTGGTCTCACAAGACTGTAACAATCCAAGAGGCGGTCCATGGCAGGCTACCACCTCCAGAGCACTGCGGAGACCACAGCAGCTCTGCAGATGCTCTGGGGAGCGTCTGCACGCTCCCTCCTCCCCAGTGCAGCTCTTCAGTACCTCCCAGAAAAGAGCTTATACACTCATCTGGAGCCCTGGTCTTTGCAACCTTTGCACAGAGGACGCCTCCAGATCGCCTGGTCTAATGGCCAGAACAGTTCCCAATTGTGGTCCCAGAGGACTGTATATATTTGCATACTTTAAAACCTGCTGCCTGGGGGTCTGGCTTCTAGTCAGCTTGAAACTAGGTGCTGCCTGAGATCCTTCCCTCTGGTCTTGGCACACCCTCAACAACTGGAGCTATTAAAAATAAAGCAGGGGGCACCTGGGTGGCTGAGCCGGTTAAGCGGTTAAGTGTCTGCCTTAGGCTCAGGTCATGATCCCAGGGTCTTGGGGTGGAGTCTGGCTCTCTGCTCAGTGGGGAGTCTGCTTCTCCCTTTCCCTCTGCTCCTCCCCCCTGTTTATTCTTGCTCTCTCTCTCTCTCTCCAATAAATAAATAAAATATTTTAAAAAATAATAATAAACCAGGTGTTTGGAGGATCACAAAATTTTAAGAGAGAACCAACAAGGTTTATCTCCTACATGAGGCCACTCCTTCAAGACTGGGAGAGGCAGGATCCAACCAATATCCCCAATAGCAAGGGTGGCCCCTGACAACTAGAACTTTGTATTCTTCACTGGTCTTTCCTGGGCACTTAGAACTGAATGTGGCATATAGGAGATGCTCAACACATTTGTGCTGATGAATGTATTTCTCCCCGGGGAAGGAGGGAGTCCTGGATAAGAGATTAGGCAGAGTACGCCCCTAGCATGTCCACTACAGAGTGAACTATTGCTAAGACTTCTTCCTTTCCATCAAAATGAGAGAAGTCGGGGCGCCTGGGTGGCTCAGATGGTTAAGCGTCTGCCTTCGGCTCAGGTCATGACCCCAGGGTCCTGGGATCGAGTCCCACATCGGGCTCCCAGCTCAGCGGGGAGCCTGCTTCTCCCTCTGACCCTCTCCCCTCTCATGCTGTTTCTCTCTCGTGCTCGCTCTCTAAAAAATAAATAAAATCTTTAAAAAAAAAAATGAGAGAAGTCGTCTTGCTCCCCCTCCTAATTCCCAGATGGTCTTTCTCACCTAATCTGAAGACCTGATCTCACCTCATCCCCTGTAGGTCCTAGTACCTTAGGGGCAATTTTCCAGAGTGTATGGGGAAAGTTGAAACTAGGATAGAAATTGGTCTCACTCTATGGCTTGCTGCTGATCTCACTGGGGAGGGAGAAGCTTGCATGCTGCAAGTTTTGGGGTAACGGTGTGCAACAGTGTAAAAAATTGGATATCTGGTTTGGAAACCACTTTCAGCCACTTACAAGTGAACTTTGAACTTCACCTCTGTCACTTAACCTCTCTGAGTCTTTGCTCTTTTGGAAAAAGAAAAAAAAGATAGCAATTTAATCTGCCTTCTCAGCCTACTGTCAGAATTCAATGATTTCCTGAATGTTAAATGTTTACCTGCTTAGTAGTCACTCAATAAATGCTTATTAAATTATTTATTGAAACGGACAAGAAATCTTATCTCATTCAGGTACCGATCTGAAAGGGCATGAGTTCAGAGTTGGATTAATCTGTGTTTATCTCCTATCAGCCATTTATTAACCATGTCCATCAGGATGATTCAAATAGTGTTGGACTGGGTTGAAAAATAAGAAAATTGATTATTTGACAAAACAGGAAGTCTGGAGGGAGAGCAGGCTCAAGAGTGACCAGCTGGACAACTCAACACTGACATCAGAGACACGGCTTCTTCCATCTCTGCTCAACACTGGCTCCACCCCGAGGGGGGTCTCTTGTGCTCACTCGGTGGCTGCCAGAAGAAGCCCACGCACTGAGCAACACCATCAGCTCAGGAGAACCTCACCCCGTGCAAGCCATGGGCCACCACGGAGCTCCATGTGCTGCATGGCTTAGAGTTGATGGGGCTAAGCTCTGGATGCAGAGACGTGTGGGGACAGAGGGTTGCCTGGGTAAAATTGTGGTTCTATTAGGAAGGGGGAAGGTAGGAACGCCTGGGTGGCTCAATCGGTTAAGTGTCTGCCTTCAGCTCAGGTCATGATCTCAGGGTCCTGGGATCGAGTCCGGCAGGGAGCCCGCTTCTCTCTCTCCCTTTGCCCCTCCTCACCCCCAACTTGTGCTCTCTCTCTCAAATAAATAAATAAAATATTTAAGAAAAAAAAAAAGGAAGGGGGAAGGTAGAGATGGATGCTGAGTGGATGCCCGAAAGTGTAGCCAACTGTCACTGGAAGCAACTTTAATTTTACCTCCCTGAGATTTAGTTTTCTCATTTGTAAAACAAAGAGGGAATCGATCCTACAATCTCTTGTGGGGTGTTGGCAGTGATTACATGAGATGGTGTATATATAAAGTAATTTTCCCTGGACCTAGGATGTAGAAGGTGGTGAATAAATTAATAGTTACGTTTACTATTATTTAGGGTACTGAATTATAGCTCCCAGAGCACTTAGAGTTCTTAATTTTCTATGTGGGGGAAATTGAGGCTCAGAGAACGTGCGTGTAGGCTACAGAGCTGGCAGAATGCATCTGACACCAGACTCCTAGACCCCTGGCTCTAGGACACCATCTGTGTCCTCCAGCTCCTCTCTCTTTCCAGGACCCCAGGAGGGGTCTAGAGGGTGGGAGAGGGCTGCTGAAGGAGGCAGGAAGCCACGGTGATGCCATTTCCTGCTCTGGTCCCAAGGAGGGTCCAGTGAGGCAGAGGCACCGATGACCTGGCTTAGCAGCTCCGAGCATCTCGGCCCCAGAAGTTCCCGGCTGCCCGGACCTGCTTACTCAGACCAGCCTCCATCCCTTCCAACGCCGTCCAAGGAGGAAAACCTCCACATAAGCATCTCGCACTGCCTTCAAGTTCTGCTCAGGAAGTGGCCCCTGGGGAGCAAACTCCAATAAACCACCTTTGAAAGCATTTGCTGGCCGCTGCAGGAAGGCCGCCTCCACTGCGGGAGGACATGCTGACGCGAGGTGTCCTCTGGCAGTGAGAACGTCAACCCGACATTCCTGCAAGAGGGAGCTGAACCTGCCTAATTAAAGATTCCCTTCGGAGGGGATCTTCCCCTTTCAGGCCAAGCCTGCAATTTCACAAACTGGACCTCTTCCTGATTCCGGCAACTCTTTCCACTGTTGTCCATGAGGTGCTCAGATTTGCCATCTACCAACCCTGAGGCATGCAGGGGGCAGGGAGGAATGTGGGAACTCGAGTCTCAGACCTGGGGTCAGATCTTAGTTCTGCTACTTCCTAGCTGTGTGCCTTAGGCAAGTTACTTCACCTCTCTGGTCCTCACTTCCCTTATCTCCACAATGAAGGTAAGTCTACCCAGTTCAGGTGTTGCTTTGGATTGAACTATGTCTCCCACTCCCCCAAATTCATATTTGAAGTCCTAACCTTCTACTGTGATGGTATTGAAAGGTGAAGCCTTTGGGAGGTGATTAGGTTTAGACAAGGTCGTGAGGGTAGGGCCCTGATGGTGGGATAAGTGCCCGTAAAAGAAGAGATACCAGAAAGAAGCTTGCTCCCTCCCTCTCTCTCTCCCTCTCTCTGCACCATGTGAGGACATGGCGAGAAGGCAGCCGTCTACGAGGCACGAAGCGGCTTTCCCAGAGCCTAACCCTGCTGACACCCTGATCTTGGACTCTCAGCCTCCCGAAGGTGAGAAAATCAATTTCACGGGGCGCCTCGCATTTCCTCAGGGCTCACCATGTGGCAGATTGTTTAAAAAGGAAACCCACGTCTGACTGACAGTCCATATGTGTGTTAGGGACAGGAAAAACCTACGACCAGTTCAACAGGCATGTAATAAATGCCCCCTATGGGCCAAGCATTGTATGAGTCACTGGGACAATGTGAGCAAACAGGTGTGGACCCTAACTTCACGGAGCTCACAGTCTTGTGTGGGAGACAAGTATTATTCAAATGAACACGAAGATGTGTGTTTTATTAGGCAAATACATACATAGCTCTTGCTGTGGCCAGGAGCCTTTCTAAGTGCTTTATAAATGTTAACTCATCTGATCCTCGGAAAAATCCCATGGCGCAGGCACTGTTAATTCCCCACTTTGGGGCACCTGGTGGCTCAGTCAGTTAAGCCTCTGACTCTTGATTTCAGCTCAGGTCATGATCTCAGGGTCGTGAGATCGAGCCTTGTGTCGGGCTCCACGCTCAGCGGCGAGTCTGCTTGAGATTCTCTCTTCCTCTCCCTCTGCCCCTCTTCCACCCCACACGCACTCTCTAAATAAGTAAATAAATAAAATCTTTTAAAAAATTTCCCCACTTTCCAGATGGGAAAGAGAGACAAAGAGAGACAGAGCAACTTGAGCAAGGTCACCTGAATCAGTTAGCTACAGCTACGTAATAAACCATCCCCAAATCCAGTGGCTTACAACAATCACTTACCCTCCCGCAGCTCCACTGGGGGGACCCACCAGCTCTCTAAGCAAGAACACCTGGGCCTCACAGCCGCTGGGTCTTTGCAGTTCCAACGCCAGCCTTACGGAAGTAAATGGCCAGGCCAGACCACCTTGTCACTAGTGAAGGGAAATGCCCGGAAAACCAGAGCCACGTGCTTGGGCAGAGGTCCCAGGAACGTCATCCATGTACCTGTGCAGCCCCAGACATCATCCCACTGCTATTTGGGAAACTGTCTGAGTGAAGCTGGCTGGGGAGATACACGTGCAAGCACTCTGTTCCCTGCCTCAGGGGCAGGACCTACGGGGCGTCATCCTCATTCATTCATTCATGCATTCATTCATCAAACGTGCCAGGTGAGTCTCCCCTGTGCTGAGGATGGAGCCCTCGGAGGCCGCACAAGGCAGAGAGTGGTTAGAACACTCTGGTGCTGGGTCACAGCTCGGTTCTGCCGTGAGAGCCTGCCGTTTCACGTGGATACAATGAAGGTAATAAAGCACCTGCCGCTGGAGGTGGGAGTGGGGTTGGTTGCTTGAACCCCCTCGTTCAGTCCCCCCTCCCACCCAAGATTCCTGCCAATGGAGTTTGCACACGGAGCACTGAGACAAATGAAGGAAATAATAGCTTTCTCACTTTAGAAGGCACAGGATTTTCTTGGCAAACTTTGGGAGAAAGTGGTTCAGTCCCCAGGTGGGAGGAAACCCTCCCCCATGAGCTCTGGCCAGGGGGTGGGGGTGTGCAGAACACCTTCCTAGACTCCCTGCCTGGCTGCCGGGAGCGTGGTTGGGACCAAGCGCCCCTGCAGCAGGAAAGCGGGTGCTCTTATTCTAGGCAGGCTCTGTGTGGCCTCAGACAAGTTACTTAACCTCTCTGAGTCTCAGCTTTCCCATCATCCCAAAGAAGCCGGTTCCAAGGGTCTGGCTATGTGCCTGTGTGAACAAAAACAGAAGAGAGCTGCTGATTCCACAAACAGGGGCTGAGCCATTACCATCCCTCTCTCTCCCTGGAGACAGGTCCCACCGAAGACTCTGCCCTGGGCTGGCGGAGGAGGGGTGCTCCCAAAGCTCTCCTTCCCTCCACCTCTCCTGCCCTGCCCCAGCTCTGACCCTGCTCTTCCTGCTTCAGGCCTCTCCCTCCTCCTCCCCAGCAGGCTTCTGTGAGGGACCCTTCATCTTCTAAACCTGCAGTGAAAGCCCTAATGTCCCCACTCAGCAAATAAGAAAATGTGTGCATGAGGGCCGGCCTGGCGCTCTCATCACTCGCTGGCATCATCTGCATTTAGCAAATGGGCTGGGGCACGGCTGCTCACAGCTTTAGTCAGAGACAGGGTGGAAACCCAGCAAGCAGGGGCTTCGGTCAGACAGGCGGGGGTAGAGGTGTGCGTGTACTTGCTTCAGCACCTCACTCATGCCTCTGTGTCTCAGTGTGCCCATCTGGGAAATGGGGGCACTCACCTCCGCTCTGCCAGGCTGATAGGAGGCTTCCAGCAGATGCTTGATAAATCCTCGAGAGCCCTCAGCATCCAGCAAGATTCCTTTGTCTTGACAGTAGCTGCCCCAGGCCCTTGGCATCCTGGAAAGGTTGGGGAGGCAGGAAACCTGTATTTGGGCCCCACTCCAGGGCCTGCAGCCTTTGTCTTGGGATCGGGCTTCTAAAATGGCTCATCCTTGCTTTTTCCTCTAGGGCAGCCTCCCTGCCTCTTCCAGGGCCCGAGTTCTTCCCAGCCCTCCCGCCCAGCCCAGGCCCCAGCAGAGGGGCCTCTGTGTCACCTTCGGATGGTCCTCAAGTGCCCGCATTGGAGAAGACATGGGGATGGCCTCTCCTGTCCTCTCTCCAGGGAGCGCCCCCTCCCCCAGTGCCTACGAGAAAGCCCTTGTTTTCTTCCCGTGGCCCTCAGTCATCTTCTGTGTGGGTCCATCAGCAAATGTACCTATCTGCGGTCACTCAAATGACCCCACTCAAATTCCAGCCAGGGAAGTCACTCCTCCCCTGAGTGCCATACTCCCTTAGCCAGAGGCCCTCCAGGTTAATCCATGGGAAGTTAATTCCCAGCGGAGGGCCAGGGTGGGGGATGGGGGGATGCCACCTCTCCTCTCTCCCTTGTCAACTGTCACCTCTCACTCTGGTCCCTGATCTGACCGTCTCCCACCACCCCTGGCCAACCCTGACCTACTTCTCTGGGGAACTGCATCTTCTGTTTCTGGTCCAAATAGGGATCAGAAGCACCACAAACACTGTCAGCTCAAGGCTGTTGGATTTAAGAGATTTTTCGGAGGTTTGGGAGGGAGAAGGACAGATGAGCCAGGACGCCGGTCCACAGAACGCCCGTTCTCCCCAGCCAGGCTCTCTGCCGCTCAGGCATCTCTGGATGGGCAGGCGGTCGGCTGACAGCACCCTGGCCTCTGGGCACAAGTCCTTCTATGAAGAAGGTGCTAGGCGGTGCATCTCCCAGCCCACACTCCCCCTGCCCGCCCTTACAGCAGTCTCCAACCTGTACACCAAACACATACCATCTCAGGGGGAAGGAACTATGTTGGGATTGTTCAGGGCTGGTCCAAGAATACTGGGTAAAAACTGTCCTTACGTTGACATGACCGGAAGGAGTGTCTCTCGAGCAAAGCTGGAGGCCTCCCCAGAGACAGATTCCAGTTCCAGTCCCAGAGCCACCAAAAGCTGGGAGATCAGGGGTGTTTCTCTCCAGAGCTTTGGTGACCCAAGCTCGGTGGAGGGAGGGCTGTGTCCATGGGGACCCCCTCCCCCAACCGTGTTCTAGTGCAGGCTCTTCCCAAGGTTGGCTTCCTCCTCCTGGTGGCAGCTCAGGCTTATGCCAAAGATCCCCATCTTGGGAAGGAATCTAACTTCAAAACAAGACGAAGCTTTTGGAGTTCATTCTCTTAGAGACCCTATGACGTGGAGTGGCACGTTCCTAACAAGGGAGGAGCAGACAGAAGAGAGGAGGGGGTCCCAGGACTGAGCCAGACATTTAGGGCACTACAGAGCAGCCAGAGAGGAGCCAGGGAAGGAGAGAATTTCAAAAAGTCCAAATGAACAATCAGGTTACCCCTGTCCATAGGCAAAGAGGCGGAATGTACAGAAAAGTTCTTTGTGCTTTGCTGTCCCCGTGGAGCAGAGCGACTCAGCAGCACGTGAGCTGTTACAAGATGACACACAGCCTGCTGCTGCTTAATTACACAATCTCATCAAGTGCCCTCTTCCCCTCACCAGTTTGCTTTGGGGATCAGGTGCCACCCAGGCCTCGGGGTTGAAACACCACCGCGTGCTGCCGACTCGCACGCTCTGCAGGGTGGCCCCCCACGCCCCTCGCCCTCACACATTCCCAGCTTGGGAAACACGTTCCGACACATCTCTCCGCGTGGCTCAAGACTGTTGACTACCCCTCCATGCAGAGAGATGACACTCCTCCCCGGGCTCCTTCTCCAGTATGTCTGCTGTCCTGGAAACAAAAGAACCATTTCAAAATGCAATCAACAGGACATGCAAATTCGTGCAAATACCTTGTGGGTAATCACTTGGGAGAAGCAAAGCTGCTACAAATACCAATGCCGAGGAGGGAGGTTTGCAGGAGGAAAAGACTTCCCGGGCGGCCCTCCATACACGTTTGGCCGAGAGAGGATGGGGAGGTCGAGGGAAACCCCTAACACAGAGTCCTGAGCATTTCCCCTAAAGATCCTCCAAGAAAATACCCCTGGTCTGCAGAGTTCTTTGACAAAGTAAGATGGGATTCCCCAGCACGGTCTCCTCCCATCCAAGGCTACAGCAGCTGATCGCCCCACTACTTTCCAATTACTAGGCTGGGTGTGTTCATAGTGTTTGTCTCATTTAGTCCTGTGGGCAAAATGTGATCTTCTCTATTTTACAGATGAGGAAGCTGAGTCTCCAACCTGTCAAATGGAACAGAAATTCAATCTCAAATAGCTCTGACCAGAATTCCTTATCCTTATGTGGCCTCTCTCCAAATGGAGCTTTGTTTTATGTTTCTGTTTTGTTTTGTTTTCCTGGGTTTAGAGTGGGCAATAGAGTGGGAGGCATTGAACACGGAGTTTAGAGAGTCCTGCTGCCAACAGACACTCGCCTAGTGGTCCTGGGAGAGTCATTTCCTTCAGCGCCTCATCTTCTTCCTCGGTGAAAACGAGGAGATGGGTTGATTGCATCAGGATGCTCCCTGCTCACGACCCTCCAATAGCTGGCAGGGAGAGTTTAAGTTCCTTCCTGGCTTTGCTTGTGCTCGTCTCCCACCCTTCCCCAATACACATTAACTGCTGCCATAGCCACAACACACGTGCCAAGTCCTCTTGATGCCCCCATGCCTTTGCACGTGCTGTTGCTGCTGGGAGGGGCCTCCCAGCTTTCCCAACAGTAAGCTCTTCTTCCTCTGCTGAGCCCAGCTTTCTCTGACCCCTCAAGGCAGGTCTAAGAGGGCTTCTCCATGGGGGCGCCTGGGTGGCTCAGTTGGTTAAGCGACTGCCTTCCGCTCAGGTCATGATCCTGGAGTCCCGGGATCGAGTCCCGCATCGGGCTCCCTGCTCAGCGGGGGGTCTGCTTCTCCCTCTGACCCTCTTCCCTCTCGTGCTCTCTGTCTCTCATTCTCTCTCTCGCAAATAAATAAAATCTTAAAAAAAAAAAATTAAGAGGGCTTCTCCATCCTCCTATATGGTAAGAATCCAGTTCACAGCCCCCTCTCTCCCTCAGCGCTCAGAAATATTGGATCACGTGGCTTTTCTCCATGACCCAGTGGAGGAGAGGGGCTGCATCTGGGTCACCCAGACATTCCCAACCTCATGCACGGCAACAAGCACATAGTAGGTATTTGCTGGGTGGTGACAGAGTGGATGCCTTTCCCACCACCTTACTTCTGGCATCCTAAGATGGTATGAATTAAACTGTGTTCCTGACAGGACAGAAAATGCTAAAACGAGAGATAACTGTAACTTTGTCATCTATTTCTGTCTCACTCTGTCATTAACTTCTAGGCTCCTTCTGTGAGCTGACAAGCTACCGTGGGAGCTGAAATGCATGTGGGTCATAGCTGGGATTCCCTCCTGCAACTCAAGGCCCAAATTAGCCTGTTGGAACGTGGGAGGGCCTGGTGACTTTGTGGCTAGGAAGATGATTTGAATTTAGAGCCCTGTGCCCCTAAATGTCCACCCTGTTGGGAGGCCCCGGTGACTGATGTCATACTGTGAACTCCCTACGATGAAGGAATTCCCTGTTAAATGGACATGTCAGGTGGAAAAATAGCAAAGCCATTAGCCCTCCTTCAGAAGTATTTTGACTCATCCAATCATCCATTTGTTTGTTTACTTATTCATCTGTTCATTCATTCAAGAGTTCTTATAAACTGGGTATAAATCATTTTAAATTCACCCCTGGGAATAACCAACTGTTAACTCCCTGTACCACTGCTTAGTTACAGAAAATATGACATAGTTACTGTTTACCAGGCACTGTGTTTAGAACTTTACTGGTTTATGTTAATCTCTTTGACCCTCACAATAATCCCACCAGATGGGTATCATTTATTATCATCTTGATTTTGCAGATGTGAAAACTCAGGCACAGGAAGATCCCTAATTTGCCAGGACTGTACATGGGGCAGGTGGCAGAGCAGGGATTAGACCATGACACATTCTGAACCCCTACCCTGGATGCAAGGAACCCTCATGGTCAGTCATTTCCCAGGGGATCCAGGCAGAGGGCAAGGAGCATCCGACGGGGAGACAGAACTCTCAGTTTCCCACTCAGAGCTGTGCCTCAGGCTGGGTGTGTCACTGGGGAAAGCACTGAGCCCTTTGGGTCACTTTTTTTAAAAAGATTTATTTATTTATTTGAGAGAGAGAGAGAGCACGAGGTGGAGGGGCAGAGGGAGAGGGAGACAGAATCTCCAGAAGACTCTGAACTGAGTGCAGAGCCCGATGCAGGGCTTGATCTCACGACACTGAGATCATGACCTGAGCTGAAACCAAGAGTTTGACATTTAACCGACTGCACCACCCAGGCGCTCCTGGGTCACTTCTTAAAAATTTTGGTATTATTGAAGTATAGTTGACATACAATGTTATATAAGTTTCAGTTTTACAACATCGTGATTCAACAATCCTATACATTATGCCCTGCTCACCACAATAAGTGTGCCTGCGCCACAACGTTATTATAATGTTATTGACTAGATTCCTTACACTGTACTTTCCGTCCCCATGACTCGTTCATTTATCATGGGACGTTTGTACCTCTTCATCCCTGGCACCTATTTTGTCCATCCCCCCAACTCCTCTGCAGCAACCACTAGTTTGTTCTCTGTATTTATGAATCTGTATTCGTTTATTCACTTGTTTTGTTTTTAGATCCCACATAGAAGTGAAATCATATGGTATTTGGCTTTCTTTGACTGATTTCACTTAGCATAATACCTTCTAGGTCCATCCAGGTTGTCACAAATGGCAAGATCTCATTCTTTTTTATGGCTGAGTGGTATTCCTTTATATACATAATATATATATTATATATATGAAGATATATAGAGAGGAAGATATAGATATAAAGGAAGATACATATATCATATCTTCTTTATCCATTCCTCTATTGATGGACACTTGCATTGCTTCCATATCTTGGCTATTTTAAATAATGCTGCAGTAAACATAGGGGTGCATACATCTTTTCGAATTAGTATCTTCATTTTCTTTGGGGTAAATTACCCAGTAGTGGAATTAATGGATCATATGGTAGTTCTAGTTTTAATTCTTTGAGGAACCTCCATACTATTTTCCACACTGGCTGCACCAGTTTGCATTCCTGCCAACAGGGCACGAGGGTTCCCCTTTCTCCGCATCCTTGCCAACACAGGTTTTCTTGTCCTTTCGATACTAGCCATTCTGACAGGTGTGAGGTGATATCTCATTGCAGCTCTGATTAACATTTCCCCGATGATGATCACGTGATGTTGAGCATCTTTTCATGTATCCATTGGCCCTCTGGATGTCTGCTTTGGAAAAATATCTATTCAGGTCCTCCGCTCGATTTTAATTGGATTATTTGTGGCTTTGGCATTGAGTTGTATGCTATTTATTCATTTTGGATATTAGCTCCTCATTGGATGTATCATTTTCAAATTTCTTCTCCCATTCAGTAGGTTGCCTTTTCATTTTGTGGATGGTTCCCTTCACTGTGCAGAAGCTTTATTTATTCTGGTGTAGTCCCAGCAGTTTATTTTTGCTTTTGTTTCCCTTGCCTCAGGAGACAGATTCAGAACTATGTTGCTAAGACTGATGTCTGAGAGATTACTTAACTGCCTATGGTTTCTTTTAGGAATTTTATGGTTTCAGGTCTCACATTTAGGTCTTTAGTCCATTTTGAGTTTATTTTTGCCAATGGTATAAGAAAATGGTCCCCTTTCATTCTTTGGCACACAGCTGTCCAGTTTTCCCAACACCATTTATGAAAAGATTGTCTTTTCCCCATTGTATATTCTAAACTTTAAAAAATTAATCTACCAATATTAAAAAAGAAAGTTGGATTAGGGTATGACTAATGAAACCAGAAGGGCTCTCCAGCCTCGACAATTCTGCAAATTGGATTTTTTTTCTCCCCCAGTTAGTATCCGTATGATCAAGGTGACTGAGGTTTCATGGCTGAAATCAACATCAGCAAAGGACACACTGCTCTGGGCAGGCTAAGCTCAGTGGACCTGACATCTGGTTTCTGGGACTATAACAAAAATGTCATCTGTGGCATGAGCCCCCAATTAAGGCATTTTCAGGTGGCTGTGGGGGACAGAAGCCCTGAGACCACATCCTAGGTTGAGCCTGATGAAGCTACACATGTTCCATTTTAAACCATGTCCCCCACATGCTTGTCCCCCGGCTCCCACTGGTGATACTCACACTGATTTGACCAATCTGACCTCGTCTTAACTTGACTATATCCACAAAGACCTTATTTCCAAATAAGGTCACATTCATAGGTCCCAGGAATTAGAACTTGCACATATCTTTTTGGGGGACACAATTCAACTCACACACCCATCTTTTTGTTTTAAGATGTATTTATTTAAATGAGAGAGAGAGAGAGAACAGGGCAGAGGGACAGAGGGAGAAGGAGAGAGAATCTCAAGCAGACTCTGCGCTGAGTGCCGAGCCCGACTTAGGGCTCGATTTCACGACCCTGAAATCATGACTGTAGCCAAAACTGAGGGTCAGAGGCTTCACCACCTGAGCCACCCACGCGCCCCATACACCAGTCTTAACTGAAGGGATTGGACGGAGTTTGACTACAACAGATGAGTTCTAATCTGCCAGGTAGTCCAGCCATTTTATCTTTATAGCTCCTATTGTAACAAAATGTGTTTAGGAACCGTCAGAGTTGGAGGACAGGAGGTTCTCACAAATCTAGAAGTTCAGGTGTTTAACCCGAATCTAGGTGCTCAGGCATATGATGCCGCAGTCACCGATGCTCCAAAGGGCAGCCCTGGAGCAATTACACTTTGTCTTGGGGTTTGTTTAGCAAGAAATGTCATATTTGTACTTTAGGTTAGAAGTGATACCCTAGCCAGCTAGTGTGAAATAAAAAAAAAAAGGTTCATCATTTTAGCTCAAGTGCCAAAGCCAACCTGATTGTTTAAGCGCATTTTAAATGGCATCAGATAAAGGTCAAATACCTTGTAACTCTCTCATTTCTGCCAAATGGGGTTGGAAAAATTCATAATTCTGCAGCGTGGCAGCAAAAGCCAGGAATGCTCCAGCCACCTACCCTGCAACCTCCAGAGTCATGGCTCCTTATCCCTCACATCCCCTCCTGTCAAAGCAAGAATGACCCTGCCCCATTGTTTGACCCTCTAGACATGTCCGCATCTTTGTGCTTTGTTCTTGCACCTCCTTCCGCTAGAACTCCATCCTCTGCCGATACATTCCTTCCTCCACTGACTACCTTCCACTCCCTGACTGAGGTGGATTGAGTCTTTATGTTCCCCCAAATTCATGTGTTGAAACTTGAATCCCAATGTGATGGTATTTGAAGGTGGGGCCATTGGGAGCATTAACCTTAAAAATAAACCTGCCAGTTATTATACCAGCCAAAAAAAATGCATTTATTTGAGCATAACAGAGAATTACAATCTGGCACAAACAAGCCATGGCAAAACCATTAACAGAGTCTAACAACGGAGAGAAACGTTATTTTATGGAGAAGGAGGAGGTTGGGAGGGGATGTTTAGAATGGAAAACCATTGGAGAAAAAGCAAGGGTTCAGGGCAATAAGGTGTCTCAATGGTAGTCGATTTCTTGTATGAAATGAAATGTACATTTTTCCCTGTTGGAGGCTGTGATTGATGATTCTTTCCTGTTGACCATTCTTCTGCTGGGTTTGTAATTGACAGTTCTTCTTGTAATTGACATTGAGTGGTTCCCTGCTGCCAGCCTCCCTTTCTAGCATCCCAAGTGGGCTTTAGTGAGGTTCCCCTTTATTAATTTTCACAGGAAGTACTTAGGTCATGAGGGTGGAGCTCTCTTGATGGGATCAGCGCTTTTGTAAGAAGAGGCCAGAGAGCTCCCTTGCCTCTTTTCACCACATGAGGACACAGTAAGAAGTCAGCCATCTGCCACTTGGAAGAGTCGGTCCCCAGAACACAACCACCCTGGCACCTTCATCTCAGACTTGCAGCCTCCAGAGCCATGAGAAATAAATCTCTGTGGTTATAAGCCACCCGGTCTATGGTACTTTGCTACAGCAACCCCAGCTGCCTGCCACACCACCTCGCCCATCTTTAAAGGAAGGCCAAGTTCAGATGCTGTTGTTGATCATAGAATCCTGACAACGGTGGTCTGGGGGAGCCCATTCAACAATCATTCATGTATGATGGAGCCGCAGGTACGTGCCCCACTCTTTGCTGGGACAGCAGCGGCCACGGAACCCCCCTCCCCTCCACACACACCTCTGCAGGGCTGAGCTGGAAGCCTAGCAAGCCTGCCTTGGCTCTAATAATACCTGAAAGGGTCTTCACCTCTGAATGTTAGAAAGAGGCCGTAAGGAAATCATTGATTTGGGCTGTACCCATAGCATGGAATTTCTTGAATACCGTTTGCTAAAAAATTAACTTGAGTAAATTCCACATGACAGTGATTACACTGTATTTCCTCAATTATAAGATCATGTCTTTTCAAAATGTTGAATGGGCCTGAAATCAGGATTCCACTTACAACTGGTTTTTGAAAAGAACTTGCCTTCTGTGAAAACGTTGCCTCTGCCTGCCAGGGGGTGTTACCTGATTTGAGTTATTGGACTTGGCAGCACCGTGTAGACTTGGATCTTATCTTCAATTGAATTTCTAGTTGTCACTTGCGATGTCCTCAAAAAGATCGCATTCTGGTGCAATTTTAAAGCCAAAGTTATTAGAGACAGAGGAGCCTGAGCGTGGAGCTGCAGGGGGTAAATTCGCTAAGACCAGAGCAAGTATTTCCGGCAGGGGAAGGGGGCCCCCACGCTACCGTACCTCATGGTACACACAGTCAAGCGTGTACAGGATCTGGGCAGGGAGAATGTAAATGCAGTCTAAACGGCTACTGTGTGTGTGCGTTGGGGGGTGTACATAATTTTGTATTTAGTTTTCCCAGCTTTATTGAGATATCAATGAGTCACACAATCACTGAACATATTTAATGTATACAATTTGATGAGTTTGGACATATGCATACACCCGGGTACCATGACCACAATCAAGGTTATAAACCTATCCATCATCTCCATCATCTCCAGAGGTGTGTGTCCCTCTGTTTTTGTGTGCGTGGTAGGAACACTCACCATGAGACTCACCTCTGAACCCAGTTTTAAGTGCACGATACTCTGCCTCTGTCTACAAATACCATGCTGTGCAGCATCTCTTTAGAACTCACTCATCCTGTGTAACTGAGACTTTATACCCACCAAACATCATGTCCCTTCTTCCCCTCCCCTGGCAAGCACCATTCTAGTTTCTGCTTCTGTGAGCTTTGACTACTCTAGTTGGGTCATGCCAGTGGAATCCTGCAGTATTTCCCTCTCTGTGACTGGCTTATTTCACTCAACCTAATGTCCTCCAGTTCCAAGCCTGTTGCAACAAATGACAGGGTTTCCTTCTTTTTGAAGGCTGAATAATATTCCACTGTATGGCTAGACCACATTTGGTTTTTCCATCTTTCTGTCGACGGACATCAGGATTGTTTCCCTACCTTGGCTGTTGTGAATTATTATCCCAATGAGTAGGAGAGTGCAGACATCTCTTCAAGATCCCGATTTCCATTCTTTTGGCTACATGCCCAGGAAAGGGACCGCTGGATCATACAGTAGTTCTATTTTAAAGTTTCTGAGGACCCTCCATACTTTCGTCCATAGTTTTCCACCATTTTACATTCCCACCAACAGAGGACAAGGGTTCCAATTTTGCCACATCATTGCCAACACTTACCTTTTATTTATTTATTTATTTATTTATTTATTTATTTATTTATTTATTTTTAAAGATTTATTTATTTATTTGAGAGAGAGAGAATGAGAGAGAGTACATGAGAGGGGGGAGGGTCAGAGGGAGAAGCAGACTCCCTGCCGAGCAGGGAGCCCGATGCGGGACTCAATCCAGGGACTCCAGGATCATGACCTGAGCCGAAGGCAGTCGCTTAACCGACTGAGCCACCCGGGCACCCTATTTATTTTTTTAATAACAGCCTTCCTAACAGGTGTGCAGTGATTTTGTGGTTTTGATTTGCATTTCTCTGACGATTCGCGATGTTGAACACCTTCTCATAGACCTGTTGGCTATTTGTATGTTGTCTTTGGAGAAATATCTGTATACCACTACATTTTTGTCTTGTTGTGAGATGTGTGTAAAATCATGGCACCAGTCAAGCATTGCAGTGAGCTGGTGGCACGTGAAGCTGACCAATCCCTTAGAAGAGATCAGTGGAAGCTAAACCTGGATTAGTGTGAGGCGAACGTGATAACCACTACACTACGGAAACAGGACCTAAACCTGGATTAGTAAGACTGATCCACGCTCATGAGGAAAGGGGGCTTGGGATTCGTGAGCTGACTCCCCGAGAAGCCTTCTACCTTCCAGCAATTCAATGAAAGGAAGAAACAAAATGTTGAGTTAAACCAAACAAGGAACTCGGACAGAACATCAACGTTCTTTGATATGCCTTGAATATGCTGTCATTCTTAGGGCACTAAAAAGCCAGATAACTTAACGGAAAACATCATGTCTCCAGGATCCTGTGCATCAATGCCAATGACCCAAGGTGAGTGAAACTTTAGGCTCTAACTAGGGTAGGAGGCCTGGGCTTAAATTTGAACTAGCTGTAAAGCGAGAGAAGAATGTAGCGTGAACAGGTATACTCTAGGTTTGCTTTAAAAATTTTTTTTTAAAGATTTTATTTATTTATTTGAGAGAGAGAATGAAAGACAGAGAGCATGAGAGGGAGGAGGGTCAGAGGGAGAAGCAGACTCCCCGCTGAGCAGGGAGCCCGATGCGGGACTCAATCGCGGGACTCCAGGATCATGACCTGAGCCGAAGGCAGTCGCTTAACCAACTGAGCCACCCAGGCGCCCCTCTAGGTTTGCTTTAATGTGCGCTTGACATAATGCTACTTCCTTTCCTGCTAAAACAAAGCTGTTACTGAGTTGGTGGATATTTTGTAATTGTTGAAGCATAGAAGCAGAAATTAGTGGTGGTGCCAGAGGATGAGGGAGGGGAAGTGGGGAGTTGTTCAGTGGGTATGAAGCTCAGTTATGCAAGATGAGGAAGTTCTAGAGGTCTGCTGTACAGTATCATGCTTATAGTTAACAATATGTATAGTGCACTTAAAAATTCATGAAATGAAATAAGTCAAACAGAGAAAGACATGTATCATATGATCTCACTGATATGAGGAATTCTTAATCGCAGGAAACAAACTGAGTGTTGTTGGAGTGGGGGGTGGGGTGGGAGGGATGGGGTGACTGGGTGATAGACACTGGGGAGGGTATGTGCTCTGGTAAGCGCTGTGAATTGTGCAAGACTGTTGACTCTCAGATCTGTACCTCTGAAACAAATAATGCAATATATGTTAAGAAAAAAAAAAAAGAAGAAGAAGAAGATAGCAGGAGGAGAAGAATGAAGGGGGGGAAATCGGAGGGGTAGACGAACCATGAGAGACGATGGACTCTGAAAAACAAACAGGGTTCTAGAGGGGAGGGGGGTGGGAGGATGGGTTAGCCTGGTGGTGGGTATTGAGGAGGGCACATTCTGCATGGAGCACTGGGTGTTGTGCACAAACAATGAATCATGGAACACTTCATCTAAAACTAATGATGTAATTAATGTATGGGGATTAACATAAGAATAAAAAAAATTCATGAAGTGGTCCCATTGTGTTCTTGCCACAGTAAATTAAGAAGATGGGGGGGCGCAATGAACTTTTGGAGGTGATAGATGTTTATTACCTTGATTGTGATGATGGTTTTCCAGATGTGTGCATATATTCCAACCCATCAAGTGTTAGAGATTAAACGTGTGCAATTTTTTATATATCAAATATACATCAATAAATCTGTTAAATTTTTTTAAATTAAATTAACATGAATACAAGCCTGGTTGGTTATACTCATAAACACCAACCCCTCCTAGTTGGAAACTGCTGCAGTTCTTGGCCCAGAATCTCTGGTCCTATTCATATCCTCTTCTTTATTACTTCAGTTTTTTGCTATAGGTTGATCCTGCCAGTGTCCACACCACCTACATTGGAAATGACACTTTCTATTGTCAGTGTTTACCACATAGGGATTTACATTTAGGTGATGCAATGGAAAACCCAAATACTGATGACATACACCATATGGGTTTATTATTCTCACATAAAGATACATTCAGAAATGGGGTTGGCTGGTATTTGTTCAGGGCCCATGACACTGTGATACTCTTAGTATTTTTTGCATGCTTACAAAATAGGTGCAGCAGCTCCAGCCATCACATCTGTGTTCCAGACAGGAGCAACATGGAAGAAGAAAAAAGACATAATCTGGTCCCCTTGAAGAGCTTTCCTGGAACCTAATCCTAAAATTTTGTTTACATCTCATAGGCTGGAACCATATCAAAGAGAGTCTGCAAAATGCAGGATTATTTTTAAGCTGGGTTCCTTGCTCTATTCCACAAATCAGATTTTTAAGTAAAGAAGTCAGAGAAAGTAGGTAATAGTGAAAAAGTCCTGTGACACTACAGAGAATATTTCCTTCTCTATATCTGTAATTGCTCGAAGGAGGTCACAATTTAGGAACAGAATCTTCCGTATCTGTAGTCTGTAGCTCTGGCTGTCCCCATCCCTAGTCTGATACTGCACAGCTCCACTCTATGAGAAGAATACAAGTTAGTTTGTTTTCCCAACATGCAGACTTTTCTGCACAGCATACTCAGTTGTGATGGAGAGAGAGTTCATGTAGCCCGAGGTTTGGCAGGAAGCACAAGATTTTAAAAGTGCCCTGGTTTTAAAAAAAAGGGGGGGGGTCCTCAATGCACAGAAATTAATGATTGAAAAATCCTTCCTGGGTTGCATTATCAATTATCTCTGCTGGCTGTGATACCTGGGGAGTCTATCCATCTATACTTGGGATGTAGCCAGCACTTCCTTCAAAACAGGAGCTGTACCATTGATCATTAATGTTCCCCTAGTGTTTACAATGGTGCGGTCCCCGCTGTTGGGTTTCATTGTCTCCTCTTATGGGTTTCTTTGTCTATTTGTTGCACGGGATTCCTTTCTTTGATCATTTGCATCTGTCTACATGCCCACTGGATCTTGGGTTCCCTGGAGGCAGTGATTTTGGTTCTGTCATCCCAACATCCCATAGGCACTTTGTGGATCCTCAGTAAATCTACTTGAATAAAATTGACCCTTCTGGTGCAGTAGATCCTTATCTAAGGATGTTGAGAGCTAGTAAGAGCCTCTCTTCTCTCCGTCTCCCAGTGTCTGTTGTTTCTGCCCATGGTGATGGTTAATACACAGCAACACCAAGAGAATAATCAGCACCACAGACAGAGCCATAAACAAGCTATCTTCTATACACTGTATCTAATCCTTCCTCCACCTGATTAGAGAAGGAGCTGGTCCTCATGGGACTGAAGTCCCTTGGCCAAGGCCACACAGCAATTAGCAGATCTGACATTTGAAGCCAGCTTTGATTTCAAAGCCATGTGTGATCGAAGCCAAGATGGTGCGTCTCGCTTTTCAGTGGGCTAGGTGTTGACTTACAGAGTGTTGTGGTTGTTGAAGAAGAAATGGAGCTGTTCAGTGGGGACCTGGAGATAATGGCAGCTTGGAAAGAGAGGGTTCACCTTTGTTGAAATGCACCCCTTAGCTATAACCTCACACTATTTTCTAGAAGGAAACCTTTTAGATGCTATAAAATCTCACACAAAGATTTTCATATGTCTCCAAAGCTTAGCAAATAAATATCATTGTCTTATTTGAGATACTGACACGGTGTTTGATGACCAGTAGATACACACAATTGAGGACAACTGGCACATTTCATAGGTTCCAGGGCTCAGGGCCTGGACTGTGGGCATCCCAGCGGTATTATGTGAAAAGTACACAACAAGGATTCAGAAACGCCTTTCAGCCCCAGCGAGGCTATGAATTTCCTCTGTAGTTTTGGGCAAGTTGCATTCCTTTGGGGACCTCAGGTTCTTCATCTGGAAAATGAGTGTGGTGAGTTAGATGATTTATCGGGTTCCTTCCATTTCCATATTCTATATTTTATGACTTATATTTTTATGCCACTTGCTGACTTTCCACTTTGGTTGCATAAAAAATGGACATTCTTCTGTTGAGCTAGTGGAAGAGAAATTTTTCTTCTTTTTAAAGACATCTCCCCCAACCCTTACACCACCTCACTTTCTTTTTGCACCAAGAAGCACAACGAGACTCTGTGGAGTATTCCCACAGTCGCTGGCGTACTTCTCCATGCTCAGTTTAAGGCAGATTCCTACATGGCTTATTTCTAGATCAAAGGCATTGAACTACAGGCTGTCCAGGGGACCGAGCTCCATTCTGGACTGCAGTATGGGTCTGCTGTCAGGGCTCCCAGTCTCTATGGAGCATCCTTCATAGGAAAAGGGAAAATCTGAGCGTTAACTATCTTGGTGGATGCACAGCACTTTATGATTCACAAAGTATTTTACCTCCAGTATCTCTACCCATTTGCTGCCCTTGAAAGGTAGAAAGATCTCGTGGGATAACAGTGGGTCTGCTGGGTTATATAGCTGTCTGTGGACATAGAGCTCTAAGAGGCAGAGTTTGGCTAGCCCCAGTTCTGAGACTCCAACTCTCCTGCTCTGTCCCACATACCAAACTGCTGGTGGTTACAGGAAACCAGCTATGGCGCCATGTAACCATCTTTGCTCAATGAGCCACATACAGAAAGAAAGCATGAAAGGGCTTTCCCCTGCGAGCCTAGCGCATCCAGAAACCCTGGGTGTAGGCTGCCCAGATGGCGGTTCTGGGCACCGGTGTGTAGGCGGTTGGCCCAGACCTAGGCTGCCCACTCACCCACCTGACAGCAGCATCAGGGCAAAGTGGAACCTAGGGGGACCACGACAAGAGACTGGAGAGACCTGACTTCTGGTTCCGCCGGCCAGTAACTCACAGTATGGCCTCCAGTGAGCCTCCCCACTCTCCTTATATGTAAAGCAAAGGGTTTGCAGTCCACCCTGGCCACGCTCCTCTCAGCTCTGAACTCCACAGACTGGTCTAATCCTCAGTCGGCTCTTGTTGGGCAGTGTGATCCTGGCCTTTGCCTCTGACCTTCGTTTTCCTGTACCCCAGATACAGGCTGCAGGCACAGCACCTGTTGCCGACCCCCTGTCATTCTTGCTTCTCTCTGCTCACGACACAACCTGTCCATTTGTATTCGATACTTCAGGGGCCAGTGACCGAGAACCCCAATCAAGCAATTTTTTTCAAGTTTTTATTTAAATTCCAGTTAGTTAGCATATAGTTGTAGTAGTCTGAGTTTTCCAGAGAAACAGAACCAATAGGCGAGGAGACCTATCTATATTTACATTTATGTTTGTATTTTCTTTTCTTTTTTTATCTTTTTATTTTTTTTCCCAAAGATTTTATTTATTTATTTGAGAGAGAGAATGAGATAGAGAGAGCATGAGAGGGGGGAGGGTCAGAGGGAGAAGCAGACTCCCCGCCGAGCAGGGAGCCCGATGCAGGACTCGATCCCGGGACTCCAGGATCATGACCTGAGCCGAAGGCAGTCGCCCAACCAACTGAGCCACCCAGGTGCCCCTTTTTTTATCTTTTTAAAGATTTTATTTATTTATTTGAGAGAGTGAGCGAGAGAGAGAGAGAGCATGAGCAGGGGGGAGGGGCAGAGGGAGAGGGAGAATCAGGCTCCCCGCTGAGCAGGGAGCCCGACGCGGGGCTCGATCCCAGGACCCTGAGATCATGACCTGAGCTGAAGGCAGACGCTTAACCTATTGAGCTCCCCAGGCACCCCGGGAAAGCGACTCTTTTAACATCTAACTGGATCAACGTATGTCATATGCTCATCCTGAGCCAACTCTATGGCCCGGGGTATGGATTATGCTAATGATTTGGGGCCCAAACTCTCTCTACCTTGGAGCTGGAGCTGAGCCTGCTTTGCTACGGCACAAGTTGCACCAAGGAGAGAGTCAAACAGTGACTAGCTGCAGGTGCCAACAGGAGGGAATGGCCCCAAACACCGGGTCTTCATGACAGTGGTCCCGCTAGAGTGCCACCTTGGGGGGCATTCATTTTTGATGGCTGCTGAAAAGAATCATCACAACCTGGATGGCTTAAAACAACACACCTGTGGGCCACAGGTCACGATCAGTGCCACTGAGCTGAAACCAGAGTATCCGCAGGCCTGCACTCTTTCAGGAGGCTCTAGGGCGACAATCCATCTCTTTGCCTTTTCCAGCTTCTCGAGCTACATTCCTTGGCTTGTGGCCCTTCCATCTTCACAGCCAACAGCAAGGTGTCTTCGAATCTCTCCCTGCTTCTGCGGTCCTTTCTCCTTCCCCTCCTCCTCCTTCCTCATCTTCTTCCTCTTCCTCTTGTCTCATATCCGACCCCACTGCCTCCCTCTTACAAGGACTCTCATGATTACATTGAGCCCACCCAGACACCAGGAGATCTCCCTCTCTCAAGATCCTTAACTTAATCACATCTGCAAATGTCTTTTTTAGCCACATAAGGTAACATCCCCAGGTTTCAGGGATCAGGACCTGGATATCTTTGGGAGCCACTACTCAACCTACCAGAGGGGGCTCTCCAGCTGCCCTGGGCAGAATGGAGTGTACCTTGCCCCATGCCACCTAGGCCCTCTGCACACCTGTACCGTGGCATTTGTCACAGACTCTTCGTGGAATCCTGCGTGTATTTACATGTCTCTCCTCCATTAGGCTCTTAATACCTTGATACTAGGAGCTCGCTGTTTATTTCCTGAAAGCATGGCGTCATGGCTTGCCCAGAGCAGGTTCTCAATGAATGAGTGAATAAATTTCTTCACTAGAGCAAATGTAACACAAGTGGAAGGCACAAAGCCTGAGGGAACCTGGAAAAAGGGAGGACTCCGTGACAGCATGGGGTTAATGCAAAGACCCTAAATCGCAGTCCCAAATCTCCCGGCCCCTTCTGCTGCCTTCATACTGTGAGAGCTGCCTGGGCACATCCTATCTGAAGCCTATTTTTAAAATCTCTCAGTACTAGCGAGCAACTTTGTGGCTATAAATAGATGCCATGGATTTTATGATCAGAGAAAATGAGTCCATCATTTAAAAAAAAACACACGCACACTATTTATAGCCCAAGGATTTCCACAGCCGAGCATCCTCCCTGAGAACCCCTGGCTGATTTTCCTCCCAGCTGTACAAGGCTCATGGAAATGCGGCAGGCGAGGGAAAAGTATGTCATTCTAAATTGCATCTGTTTTTGAAAACCCACTTTCTGAGCGAGGGGCTCATGCAAAATGTATGAAACTGACAGCACTCTTTTAGAAGAAAAGAATCCCGTTGCTGGTCGTGGAGTAGTTCAGGATTCTGAGGGACCAACAGCGAGGCAGACAATGGAGGAGCCACGCAAAGCCAGTCAACACGAAACACACCAGACAGGCCAGAAGACCCAGGACCCATGATCTTCTCGGAAACACTGACAACAGCCTACCTGCATCGAGCACTTCCTGTATATCCAGCACTGTGTTAGGGACTTAACCACATGATTTCCTTTTATCACTCAACAGAGCATGACATGTGGGTACTATTATAACTGACCCCGTATTACAGATGGGTAAACTGAGGCCCGGTGAGGCCGAGGAACTTGCCTGAGGTCTGGGGAGACCTGGAATTGGAGAGAGAGCCAACATGTGTAAACATTGATTTGGCTTCCAGCATCAGGGTTTCAGAATGTAGGGAGAAGGGGGCATGAAGAGCCGCGGGCTCTTGTCTGCTGCTTGTCTTTTAAGGTCTCTGTAATCAGACTCTGTCTGACTCCTGCAGGACGACCTCCTCCTTCTGGTTCTAGCTTCTCCTTCCTCTCCTCTCCTATACAGAACACATCCTAGCACAGGAAGCTGCCACCTTACAGTCAGGGGTGCATTTTACTGCATCTGCCAGCCAGCCTGGGATGCTCTGACTAATCGGGACAGCGGTTGGCCACAGACCGCCAGGGCCATCCCCCCAAAGTCACTGTGCAGGCTTGTTCTGGCCCCAGTAGGTGGCTTCTCTTTCTCCTAGCCAAGTCCTTCCCCATTTCTGCACCTCACCTCTCCGCACCGCACCGCCCCACCTCCTCTGCAGATGTTTCCCTGATTACTCTGGTGCTTACTATTTTCTGTCATCCAGCCCCCTGTCTCCCTAGAGGGCCAGGCTCTTAGCATGGCCCAAATCCTAATACCCTAAATGTTCTTGGGAACAGCAGATGCTGCAGGGATCCGCTGTTGGCGCCCAGAAGCGTGGGCATAGACAGTCACAGAGCTGAAGCCGGGGGAAACCGAGCCCAAGCCCCAGGCATGACGGCGAAGAAACAGGCCCAGCACACCGCAACGTGTTTCTCTGGCCAGCAGTGGGTCCAGTGGGACCAGGGCTCAGCTTTCCTGAGACTGAGCATCATGGGTAGTGGAGGATGATGCCAAGCAGGGGCATGATGATGGACAGGCCTGTTTTCTTTTTCTTTTTCTTTTTTTTAAATTTAAATTCAGTTAGCCAACATATAATACATCTTAGTTCCAGAGATAGTGTTCAATGATTCATTAGTTGTGTATAACACCCAGTGCTCATCACATCACGTGCCCTCCTTAATGCCTGTCCCCCAGTTACACCATCCCCCGACCCACCTCCCCTCTGGCAACCCTCAGTTTGTTTCCCAGAGTCAAGAGTTTCTCATGGTTTGTCTCCCTCTCTGATTATTCCCATTCAGTTTTCCTTCCCTTCCCCTATGATCCTCTGTGCTATTTCTTATATTCCGCATATGAGCGAAACCATATGATAATTGTCTTTCTTTGATTGAGTTATTTCACTCAAGCATAATACCCTCCAGTTTCACCCATGTCGATGTAAATGGTAAGTATTCATCCTTTCTAATGGCTGAGTAATATTCCATTATATATATAAACTACACAGGCCTGTTTTCTTTCAACTTTCCCTTTAGTAACTTAGGCATAGAAAACACAACTTTGTGATTCCTGCCTAGTAGCTTCCCCTCTCTCTTTTCTGCCTTTGTACTTCTCTGGGCCACCCCAACAGGACATCAGCAACAGTCCTCTGGTTTGTCTCCTTTGCTGCCCCTTCCTTCCCCACTCTCATTCATTTACATTCTTCCACCAGAAAGATCTTCCAAATGCTAAAATTGGATGCTGCTGCCCTGCGCCCCACCCTCCTTCCCATGAACCTTCCTCCTGGTCCTCTAGGTGGATCACAAATCTCCTATGACATTTTGTGAGGCCACTTCTCCAAGCTCTCCTCCTCCTGCTCATCTACAAGGGCTTCCGCTCCCCCCTGAGCAAGCTACTTCCTGTTTCCTGAAACCAAATGCTCTCCTGAGGCCCTGGAGTCTTTGCTCAAGCTTGTGAGAGCCCCTTGGGGACAGAGACCGTATTATCATCTCCTTATTCCTTGATCTATAAAAGAGATTTAACACCTATCAGGGAAATGAACTGATGAATGGATGAATACTATTTTCCACTTCTGGAACCCACATATTACCTTCAGATAGTCCTTCAGACCTTCCTTACCCTCAGCCTCGCCTCTTTTGTAAAGTCTTCCCTGGACCTCACCCCCAGGCTACATCAGGTACAGTTTCATCAAGCCTTCTGGGAGCCCAGGTACAGCAGCACAATATATACTATCTGTGTGTCAGTTCCTCATTGAGATTGTCCTCCCCAAGGATAGAGACCATGTTTATATGTGAGTTTATCCCGAGGGCGTAGCATGAGGCCCTAAACTTTAATGACTGAATGAACCCAATAACTGTATGATCAAATGAATGAATGAAAAAGTCCCGTGACATTTCCCCATGCTCATCTGGGGAATTAAGGGGAAGAGCTGGGGATACATCCTGGTGATCAGGCTCCCAGTTCTCTTTTCTTTCTAATGCTTCTTAGTGCAGATAAGAAGCTTGGGGATTTCACTAAGTTTAGAATTTTTTTCCGAGGCTCTGGAGTGCCACAAAACACACCCAGTCAGTAGGAGTCATCCCAAAGTAACCAAACCAGAACGTGTTCATCTGTGATGCCAAACTCAATCTCTCATCAGTGGTTTCCTCTCTGGAAGAAAGGCACCCAGGGCATTGCTAGTTTAACCTTGTATCCTGAATGATTAGTCACAAAATAGGCAACGGTGATTTGGGATGAGGGCCGTCAGCAGCATGGAAGATGAGAGCACATTTCAGAGCTGGGAGCAGTCTGGGGCAGGGGGAAGAGCTGTAGAGAGGAGCCTGGATTATATTCCAACCGTGTTGCTAATTTACTGTGTGACCTTGAACGCATTGCCTGGTCTCTCTGGGTCTTGGATCCCATCTCTGTAAAATGAGGGAACGAGAATATATTTTCTCTAAGTTCTGTGCCAGTTCTCAGGTCCTACGGCTTTATATCTGAAGAGCTCATTTGGAAAGACATAAAGGACTCAGAGGTTAACAACGAAGAGAGAAGTTTTCCAATAAAGTGCTAAGTAGTAGGTGTATTTTCCAAGTGTTCAACAATCAGTGACACGTGGAGTAAAAATAATAATAAAAGTAAAAAAATTCAGAAGGTTTTCTGAAAGCAAACCTACTAGATTCAATGTAGAATAAATTCACTTACAAGTAATATCCTAGCAATAGACCACCCGTTACCTACAGATCCCTCTGCTTCTGCTCCCTATCTCTTCCTCTACTGAAAACACTCTTCCTGCCAGTTTGCTTTTAGAGGAGGTGGGGAGTGGGGGGCACATGCCTGGCTCACTCTATCTCAGGAACCCACCCCCAAATCTAGCCAATAGTAGATGTGCAACAAACACAGGTTGAGGAAATAAAAGGGAACTCACAATCATCAGTTTCATTAACCATGGAATTCAATTACAGCTCTTCCCAATTACCTGAGCATGCAGGACACCTCTTTTAGCCACTGCACTGGTATTCCATGGCTCTGCACCTTTAAAATGAAAGGATTAGCTTGATAATACTCCCTTTAAGTGTGGGGTTTAAAACTTCCAAGTGCTTTTAGATTCCCTTTTAACTAACAGTAAAATAATTACAGGTACTTTCGTAGAGTTTTATGGTTTATGTAACACTTTCACATCCACTTTCTCATGTGCTGTGAAGCAGCAGGTTATCCCTATTGTGCAGATGAGGAAACCAAGGCTCAGAGAGGCGAAGTGACCAGCCCAAGTTCTCACAGTTGGTCAGGGGCTGAGCCAGGCCTGCAGTTCAGGAGGGAGAACGCCTTTCCTCAACACTGCAGGCTGCAGTGCACCTGTGCCCCCTTCCTCGACTCCTCCCCAACCTACTCTGTTGCTGCCAATAAAAGCAAACCAGGAAAATCTGCAAATTCATGGGTTTTCTTCCATTTTGCTCTTTGTCTTCTAAGCTCTCTCTTCTGTTATCCCTTCAAGGAAATAAGTCCCTTACCAGACTTGCAAAGTGCTTCCATGTAGATTTATTTAATTTTCTTAAGAAGCCTGAGGGAAGCCTATGGTCCCCATTTTACAGGTGAAAGAACTGAGACTTACATAAATTTCTTGCCCAAGGTCACACTGCAAGTGAAAGACAGCCAACAAATCTCGTGGCTTTCTTGGGATTCCATTCTACAGAGCCAACAACATGGTGGGAAGGAGAGAGAATAAAGCCCCAGGATACGCCCCATGCAGACCATTTCTCTCCTCCAAAACAAAGTGAGGTCAATCTGTCTTATTGGGGAACAAAAATATGGGTCAACAATTTCAATTTACTGAAGTACGAGGAAAACAGCTAGCAGTGGCTTTCTGCTTTTGAAAGATGTGGTTCCATTAAAAGAATTTAACTTAACGCCAAATGTTGTGGTAAAATACTCATTTTGCAAACTCCTTTATAATGGTTCACCTTCACTGCTCCCATTTTAAAGAATTTTCTCTGTGAGTTACATTAACTTTTAATTAGAATTCTTCTGGAGTTTTACACCTTTGGATATTTCCCAGGAAGCCAAAAAGAAAGGGAAAGAAAGACACAAGATATAATTCGGTAGGTAATGCAAATTCAATTTTTACCAACATGTGTAACTGCTTGGTTTGGGTGACATGGCTTAGAAAGGCATCCATTTCAAAGCAAGGAGCATTTGTTGAGAGTGTGGCACTGGGCATGGGGAAGGGACTGACAGAAAGATGGATACCATGGTTTTTTGTTTCAAGGAGCTCAACATCTGCCAGGGACATAAGCCCAGCCACCACTAAGTTGAATGTGAACCCCGCTGAGCAGATTCTCCAACAGTCCCCTCCTAGCCTCTCCTTAGACTCAAGTCCAAGTTTTTTGCCCCATTTGCAACTGTCTTTTTGTGTGTGTCAGAGAGAAAAGATATATCTTCTGCCTACATGTCTTAATAATAAATCCTACCACAATAATACTGTTACTTCTAACAAGGGCAACAAACATTTGCATGGTACTTTAAAGTTTATAAAACACTTTCCCACTCAATGTGCCTTAAAACCACAGAATCAGAAATATTTAAGTCAGGCAATCTTTTTGAGTTGAAAGTATTTATGTTCAATTTTCTACAACTAGCAAATTTGAGAGATTACCTTTTGCAGATATTGTAAAGAAAACCCCTGGAGGACCATTTCCAGCTATGCCAAAATGCACGCTGACACCCTTCAAGTATTAAAAAGAGCAAGCAAAAACATTTCAACTATTTTACCTATGTGAAACAAACCAGTGGAGAATGCACATGACTTTGCAGAAACAAAGAACATTATTCAGCAAAAAGGACATGCATTCTGCATAAGGCTATAAAATAATTTTTTTTCTTAGAGCATATTTTTAGATCATTGAACTGCAAGAATGCTGATTTCTTTCTGAAACAAATTGATTATCAAAAATTACTGAAACTGTTAAAAAATAGCAACTAATCTAAATTCCTTGTCAAGCATCAAGGAAAATTATGTACTCATAGCCACAAGAGGGATATGCTATATGATTCTCACATATATTGAAACTGTAAATCACATAAAAACTAATAATTTCACTCAGCTAAGTTTTTGCTTGGTACATCAGGTATTTTTATATCAATCCTTAATTCATGGATCCAGGAAACCATTGGCCAGTCAAAGAGAAAATGCAGAGGGGTCAGGACATGTGAGTTGCTGTCGTGGTCCTGAATCACCCATTGACTCACCTTAGGGTCTGGTTGTTTTGCCTCACACTAGGAGGGCCAAATTCAGAGTCGGGGTTTAGAAACCCTGTTCTCATTCTAAACTGTATGACTAAGTGTGTGATAAGGGACAGATTACTCCCTTGTTCTCTGTCAACCTTGATTTCTTCCAAATGTAAAATGAGCAGGTTGAACAAGAGGACTCTAAGCACCATCCTAGGATTTGGTGACTTTAACTATTTTGCCAAATATTGCCAACATATTTGAACAAGCTGCAGGGCTCTCGATGATTCAATAAAATGTTATTAAGGGTCATGTCTTATATTCCAGGTACTATGCTAGGCACTAAATATACAATGGTATATTAGCTAGAACCTTTTTGATTGATATAGAGATAAAACACACCAGCTTCTGTGAAGAATGGGTAATAATGATGGAGCAACTTGTAGGATTACAGCTGGGACTAAGGAACAATTGGAATGAGGATCTGTGACAGTTCTTCTTTCTTTATTCTTTCTGCTTTATTCCAAAATGAGTTCTTCTATTCAGAATGTGTGTGGCAGACAGTCTAAGATGACCCTCAGTTATCTCAGGTCCCTAACATTCATGACCTTGTGTAAACTCCCCCCTCCCCCTTGGATGTGGGCAAGATCTGGACTTGCTTCTAACCAGCAGACTATGGCAAAGGTAATGGGATGTCCCTTCTGTGATTACATTACATAAGATTGGAGCATCTTTCTTGCTACCACATTTTCCCTTGCTGTATTGGATGACACCAATGGACATGCTGGGGAGGCTCATGTGGCAAGGAATTGAAGGCAACTTCCAGCCAGTAGCCAGACAGGAACTGAAGGTGGCCTCTGTCCAACAATAACCAACAAACTAAGACCCCCAGTCCTACAAGCTACAAAGGTCTGAGTTCTGCCAACAACCGTGTAAACGTGGCAGGGGATCCCTCCCATTTAAACCTTGAGATGAGTCTGGAACACCAGGTGACAACTCATTTATAGCCTTCAAGTGAGATCCTGCAAAGCTGTGCCCAGATTTGTGAGCCAGAGGAACGGTGAGATAATAAATGTGTGTTGTTTTAAGCCACTAGGTTAGTATTTTGTTATGCAATAGACTAATAATACAAGGAGCATAACCCCTAAAATCCCTAGACCCACATCTCAAACTTTGGAACCTGGATGGATCTGAAGATCACGTTTTCTCCTTTCATGTTCAAAAGTCCCAAGGAAGGGCTCTGATTGGCCCAGCTTGTGTCAGGTTTCCATCTTACTAATCACTGTGGCCAAGGAAGTTGGCATCAGCAAAAAGATAGTAGCTGCATTCTAACTAACTGAATTAAATAGATATTTTCCACGGTAAGAGGAGTGCAATTATGTGCAGGCAGAGCAGTAGCTATCCATGGCAAAAAGTGAACGGTGTAAATAGATTCTTTGCTCATAATCTAGAGGCAGATGTAGATGAGTTAATAGCCTATGACCTTGCAATAACTTGTGTTATTGAGGGACCTTTAACACAGACTTTGAGAGTCAGGAAAGAATTTCCAAGGAAAGTGACACCTACAAAAGAACTTGAAAACTGAATAGGAGCAGTGCAAGTAATTAAAGGATGGGTAAGAATGTCTCAGCCACAAGAAATAGCACGTGGAAAAGCCCAGGAACTAGAGCAAGAATGAAGTATTTGGTGGACTCTAAATATTTTTAATGCAGTCACATCATAGCATGGAGGGTGTGAGAAAAATACCAAGAGGGAGGCTGAAGAAATTTGTCAGAACTGGGACATAATGGCCCTGTATTGGTCAACCTTCTTATTAATAAATCAGAGACTCCACTCCAATAGTTAAACCCACAGGGTTAAGAAACCATGCAGTCAGCAACTATGCAGCCATGACTAATACTGAGCACACCTGAGCACCACGGTTGCCAATACCCACCACTTAGCACCAATCATCCTGGGCAGGAGACTGCCCCAGATTCCTCCACCGTTGTGCCCGACAAAGACCATTTCCTGGGTTATGACTGGCCTTGCTGCCTCATAGACACTTCCATATCTAATTCTTCCAGGAGGGATCTGATTGGAAGAACCAAGTCACATGCTTAGTGGCAATGTGACTGTTAATGTTATTTTTCACTCAGCCATGGGAATGTGGGAATCATGTGTGGGAACTATTAAAGTGTAGTGAAATTTGTCAAAAGGTATTAGACCCAACCATGAATGACAGCTCTTCAAGACAGGTCTCATGAGCCAATGAAGGAATTTTGCCATTGTCTTGAGGGCTGTCATTGATGGGGTTTCAGTAGGGGAATGGCATGGTTGCCATAGTTTAGGAGGTTCACTTGGCCTCCAGGGTGGAGGATGGATTGGAGGCAGGGAGACCAGATGGGAGCCTGCTGCAGGCATCCAGGTGAGAAAGTATGAGTGCCTCAAATAAAGCTAGTGCAGTAATGGAGAGAAGGACATCTTTAGGTGGGTCCTAGAAGGCACTCAGAGAAGTGCTTTCTCTTATGTAGATAAAAATAATAAATTACCTTGCCCTTCCTGGCCTCCATCTTAGCAACTCTTGAGGATCTTCTTCTGTATCTAGGGTTAAATTTGGATTTGTGTGTGTGTGTGTGAGAGAGAGAGAGAGTGGAGGAGGAGGGCAGTGGGAGAGGGAGAGAAAGAATCCCAAGCAGATTCCACACCCAGTGAGGAGCCTGACACCAGGCTTAATCTCACAACTCTGAAATCATGACCTGAGCCAAAATCAAGAGTTGGATGCTTAACCGACTGAGCCACCCAGGTGCCCCACAAATTTGGATTTTTAAACGTATTTTCCCAAAGAAACAATATTACAAGTAGTTGGCTATCTGGGGAATGAAACTATCATTTGTAACACCGCTTCTCTGACAAATGGCTTCCAAATATCTATTCAGCATGGAATCTTTCTTCCAATGAAATCTAATATAAAGTAGAGGATAGTAGCTATTCAGCTATGTGGAAGGTGGCTTTGGATTCAACATTCTGCCTTCCATGTCTACCCAAAACATCAGCCCTGAGGAAGCTCTGCAGAACCCTGGGTTGCACGGTTCACATTTTCAGGCTATGTGCCCCTTGAAAGTGTGCCTTAGGAGTCCATCAAATGGCTTACACAGAAAAATGGTATGCATCAGAATACTATGTCTGCTGCTATCAATGCTGAGGAATTAACTGGGCGAAGAAAGGAAATGGAAGGGTGGAGCTTCCAGAGATGATTTCTTGGAGGAAGGTGTGGCGGCAGCAGAACCTCCAAGGGCAAGAAAGATCTGGTGAGGAGAAGAAAGGGACATGAGAAAAAACTTAGAGACTAGATGCCAGTCTAGTGGCAACTATAACTAGATGGTTGGTGTGATGGGCAGACTCAAAGACATCCCCAGTAACCCTGTCTCCTGGTAGTCACACCTCAGAATAATCCCCTTTTCTTCAGTGAGTGTGGGCAGGACCTCTGACTTGCTTCTAACCAGCAGAATACAGCAAAGGTAGTAGGGTGTCACTCCTATGATTAAGTCACATAAGATTGTGGTTTCTGTCTTTCTGGCAGACCTTCTCTAATGCTTTCTCCACCTGTACATGTTGATGAAGCAACTTGCAATGTTGGAGAAGCCCATGGCACAAGGAACTGAGAGTGGCCTCTGGCCAATAGGCAGCTGGGAAGTGAGCCTCTCAGTCCAGCTTCCCTGAAGGAAATAAATTCTGCCAACAACAATGTGCAAAAAAGCCTAGTGCAGATACTTCCCTGGTTGAGCCTTCATATGAGCCCCCAGCCCTGGTTGACACATTGATTACAGCTTTGTGAGACACTATGAAGCGGAGGGTCCAGCTAAACCATGCCCATACTTCTACACTAATGGTCAAATAATAAATGTGTGCTGTTTTATTGCACTACTGGGTATTTACCCCAAAGACACAAAAGTAGGGATCCGAAAGGGTACATGCACCCCGATGTTTATAGCAGCAATGTCCACAATAGCCAAACTGTGGAAAGAGCCAAGATGTCCATCGACAGATGAATGGATAAAGAAGATGTGGTATATATACACAATGGAATATTATGCAGCCATCAAAAGGAATGAGATCTTGCCATTTGCAACGATGTGGATGGAACTGGAGGGTATTATGTTTAGCGAAATATGTCAAACAGAGAAAGATGCGTATTATATGACCTCACTGATATGAGGAATTCTTAATCTCAGGAAACAAACTGAGGGTTGCTGGAGTGGGGGGTGGGGTGGGAGGGATGGGGTGGCTGGGTGATAGACACTGGGGAGGGTATGTGCTCTGGTAAGCGCTGTGAATTGTGCAAGACTGTTGAATCTCAGATCTGTAGCTCTGAAACAAATAATGCAATATATGTTAAGAAAAAAAAAGAAGAAGAAGAAGAAGATAGCAGGAGGAGAAGAATGAATGGGGGGAATCGGAGGGGTAGACGAACCATGAGAGACGATGGACTCTGAAAAACAAACTGAGGATTCTAGAGGGGAGGGGGGTGGGAGGATGGGTTAGCCTGGTGATGGGTATTGAGGAGGGCACGTTCTGCATGGAGCACTGGGTGTTATGCACAAACAATGAATCATGGAACACTTCATCTAAAACTAATGATGTAATGTATGGGGATTAACATAACAATAAAAAAAATCTTCAAAAGAAAAATAAATAAATGTGTGCTGTTTTAAGTCCTTGAGTGATGTGGTAATTTGTTATGAAGCAGTGGATAACTGATGGCTTGAGGTTTGCTCTCGATATCTCTGACCCTTGGCTTTCTTCTCTGTAAGGGTGGCTAATGCATGGACCACACCTCTCGGGCTTGGCAAAAGGACTGAATAAAGCAAGATGCGGAGTGCCAGGAACCTGCAAGGCTCAGGTAGGTGTTCAGTAAATGGCAGCCTCTTCTGCTGGTGGCACCATCAACCATGCATGAAGGAGAAATAACCCCCAACAAACTTTTCCAAGCTGTGCGTATTTGTCACGTGGCAGAAGAATCAATATGTATGTCCTTATGAACTGCTCCCAGAAATTTATCTCCAGAATAAGGGCAAAAAAATAAATAAAATAAAAAGACCCCCCCCCCAAAAAAAATCTCTAGATGCTTAAGCCCCTCGGTTCCTTGGGTTGGCCTTAAGTGTACATGCTTCCCAAAAACACCACATCAGAGAAATTCCTGGTCCAGGACTATGGTTGGATTTACGATACTTATTAGTTTATCTTGTGTCGGGGTTGGTGGGGGAGAAGGGCAACATTGCGCTAGTTTTTCGAGGCAGACTTTTCCCAAGTTGTTGTAAAAAACATAAGTTTGCGTTTTTTTACTACTCCATCATACTTAACCCCCACTGCAGACTATAACCTTTGGCTATTAGTCACTCTCTAGTTGTAATACTTAAAATTAACAGGGTAAACATATATTCTGTACTGCTTTGCCAGAAAAGCTTGGCTGATCCAACAGATTTTAACTCCGTAGGACAGATTTTGCTGTATTAGTGCTTTCTCTTTTCTGTTGTTCCGCCTTCCCCAGGAGGAATATTAGCTCAAAGTCATCACGAAAGACCCATCACTGTCTGCTGCTTTCTGCGTGACCACTTACATCTCTCTTCTCCTATAACTTCTCCCCCATTTGAGTAAGCACCTCCACACTCACACACACAGAGGATGCCACTCACTTCTAAGGTGGCAACAAGGTGACTGGGGAATGGGGAACTCATAATCCTTTGTACTGACTACACTTCCATCTACCTTTTGCATCCTACCCAAGCCAGCAGCAGAAGGATTGCTCTGATCACGTAAGAGCTGCTAGGAACCTCAGCTAGAGTGATCCTTGAGAGGACCCGAGAAGACAGAAGTGGGTTGGAAGCAAACAGAGAGGTACCCTCTGCACTCGTATATTCCATGATCTCTAAAAACATAATGGATTACAATGTTTTGACAAGGTTGCTGATACTTAAATCTTAATGGTTTAGAGAAAACAAACAGGAGGGGGAAGAACTTTTCTTTCTTTGTTCCAGAGTATGGGCAGTGACTGAGTGTGTTGAGTGGGTCAAGTCTGAAAATAACAGTAGTTTAAAATAATAGCTGTTTAGTAGAAGGCAACAAGGTAAGTCTTTCAGCCACTGCATGCATGTCTTATTACTCTGAAAGGGGAGAAATTCGTTCTTGAAAGTTCTGCATTTATGTTCACTGATGTGACAGAATGCACTGCATTTTCTTGGTTATAGCCTCTGGCTGGTCAGATAGAAATATATTTTACGGTTACTTTTAAATTAATGACTTCTAACAGTTTGAAATATTCATCAGCTGAGTTTAGATTTTTGGAGATCAAAAAGAGCCTTGGGCTTTTTGGGGCTGCTGCTTCTTCATCTGTAAAATGGGGATAATGATATGGACTTGCAGTGTTTCTATGAATTTTAGGTGGGAATAAAGCACGTGAAAGTGCCCACTGCAGAGTAAGGTCCAATAATAATAATGCTGGCAGGGATGATGATGATGATGACTATGATGAAGGCATTATCGAAGAGACTTGTATATCCAGATATCCCTATTTAAAGTTTCTTAACTCAATGAAACATCTTCGGAAATTTTCCTGGATGGCTTATTAATGGAAGCCCCCCGCCCCAGCAACTCAACATCCATGTTACCTTTTCATAAGCAACCCGAAACCCCTCCCTCTTTATTCATTTATTTCTTTAGAGGAATCAAGTGCAAGGAAACTAGCTTCCTCAAACTGGACTTGATTCTATGCAGAGTCTCATGAGGCAAATCAGGCTCTGGCTGATTTGTTAGAACAAATGAAAGTCTTAGCAAGGACCTTGATTGGAAAGACAAGGTGGGGAAACTCGTCTTCTTTGCAGCTAAGAGCCTCATTCCTGACACACGACTGAGGTGACAGTGTGACAGTCTGTTTAGTGTTAGCAGATGACACGATTAACTGGCTGTGTGTGGTGGGGGGCAGGTTCGATAAACGGTCTCTGATCATAGATCAGTTCTGTGGCATGTTATCTCTTAATTACCATGGCTTCGCTGTCAGCAGAGAATATTTGTCAGTTTTTAGAGCAATTAACATTATGGATAGTTGAGACTAAGGCAGAACGACTGACTTCAAAAACCTTCGCATTTTTAGTAATTTTAGGGAAATGTCTATTTTACGGGAAGATCTCGGCAGAACTGAATTACTACATTAATATTAATCCTTGGTATAAGGTCATGTGTACTTGGATGTACACAGAGTGATTAATTTAACAATACTTGCCCAGTTTTACCTTGGGAACTGAAACCAAGCATGCTGACACCAGGTAATTATCAATAAAATATCTAGGAATCATTTCACTTGTAATTAATTGGGGACCAGGCTAGTATTCCCTTGCCCCCTTGCATTGTAAGTTGTTAAAACACACACACACACACACACACACACAGGAATTAACTCTCGTTTAAGAATTCAACACCGTCCAAGCTATGCTTGAGAGAGATGGCAAAAATAAACCACAGTGAAGGGTTAGGCACTTTGTGGTCTGGATGAGAGGTTTAGACAGGAGGTGTCAGCATGGACATTAGAGGATCCGTATCGCACACCACAAATGGGAAGGGAAGACCACGGAGTAGCCTGCTTTGGGGATCCCTCCCTGAAGGCATAGAACATTTACAACGTTTTGCAGGATGCTGCTTTGTTTACCTCCAGGTGGAAGTCCCTGGCATTCTGCATGGTCTTCTTTTTTTTTTTTTTTAATATTTTATTTATTTATTTGAGACAGAATGAGACACAGAGAGCATGAGAGGGAGGAGGGTCAGAGGGAGAAGCAGACTCCCTGCAGAGCAAGGAGCCCGATGCGGGACTCGATCCCGGGACTCCAGGATCATGACCTGAGCCGAAGGCAGTCGCTTAACCAACTGAGCCACCCAGGCGCCCTCTGCATGGTCTTCTTAAATGCTGCACAAACACAGAGCAACACCAAGATTTCCCCCAGCTGGAGAGCTAGCATAACTTCGGTTGAAATAGGTTTTGAGCATGATTATGTGGCTGAGAACGGATGCATCAGGGTCCGCATAACATCCGAATGCTTCTCAGGAGAAAAGCTCTTCGGGGTGTCTGTCAGCTGGGGAACCCTGCCAAGGGCAACTTGCAACCAAATACCTTGATTATCTGCCACTTGGAAACAAAAGCAAAGGCAAGAAAAATAGGAAATGTAAAAATGTAAAATGGGCTTGTTGTCGCTGTCATTATACTCTGATCGGGGAAAGGAAGAGAAGCTCCGAGCAATGATGGCTTCAGGGAGAGCAGTACCTGGAATTCTCCGTGGTGTGAGTGGGCCACTTAGGATCAGGGACGGGTCCTCCATTCAGGCACTCAAGAGTATTTAATCGATTTGGCCTTGCGGGTGCTGTTCATAAGGGGACGTGCTCCTTTTATGGCTGGAAAATCTTTGCTTCTGCATGCAGGCTGTGGATTACTGCATGGGAACATTTCTCTTTGTTTCCGTCACAGTGTTTGCAAGACAGTCTGGGGTGGGGACCCTGAACCTGTTTGCATCCCGTCTGGCTGAGAAAAACAGATGGTGAAATGGCCACCGACTTTCACTTTTCTGTGAAGAGACTGTTTTGCTTTTCTTTGTAATTCCACTTGGAAAGAAAGCACATTTCTGTTAATAGCGCTGAGCAGCAATATTGCTCTGCTGGATAAATGCACCTGGCTGAGTTAAGTTTCTCTCCCTGCCTTTGGGATCTACCAGATTCTCCTCTCACTCTGGCCAAGCTAGCTGGGGCCTAAGCCACCGGCTCTTCAAGGGCAGGTGCTCTGCCTGGTTCAAGGTCTGACACTGAGTTTGCTGAAAAACGTCCCCAGAGACCCCAACAGAAGGCTGATGAAAGCTAAGTTAGGTTATACGGAAGTTAATCCCTTCTAAAAACACAGTAACGTGTGAGCCTCGTGGCATGTTGGTGGCCCAGAAATGATCCTCGCAGTGATTCATCAATGAATTGGCATGTGAGTGCATCTTTCCCAGCGGGAGAGGCTTGGGTGTATAAAGATTTCCAGCAGATGTTCACCCTTGGGATTGCCTGAATTTGCACACCATCTGTCTTGGATGAAACAGGCAGAGAAAGCTATCGCTCTCTTTGATGGACTTCAGTCCAGTGATGAAAACCTTACCCCGTGCGGTCCTATTGAGGCTGCTCAATAGAGGGATGACTTACCTGTGGTTTTGACTATTGGGATCGGCAGGCAACGAAGAAGTTCGAATAATTAATTGAGTCATTTGAGTCATTAACTGCCGGATTCTTACCAACTCAAAGGGACTTTAAAAGTCACGTGGGCACTTTGCAACATCACGGCTTAACAGGACTCAGCTTTTGCTTGAAGACTACAAAAGACGGGGAGCTTACCCCATAATGAGGCAGCCCCTTGGGTACTGGGGTTGCTCTAATTCAGGGGTTGGCAAACTGTTCTGCACTAAATCCATGAGGCTTAGTAGGCCATTCAGTCTCTGTAGTAAATACTCAACTCTGCTCTTCTAATGCAAGAGCACTGTAGACAATACGTGAAGGAACGGGCAGGCAATGTTCCAGCAAAACTTGGGTTACAGAAGTAATCAGTGGGCCAGATTTCGCTGATCATTGTTCTACTAAGTGCTATTCTCCCTGGTGGCCTAGATCAACCTTCTGGGGCCACACCTAAGAGCTGATGAAACTGTCTCTGTTGAGGAATCCCTTCAGCTTCCGGAAGTTGATGATACCCTCTTCCCAAGTTATCTGTTTCCTTGTTTCCAGTTGTCTCGTCTGTCCTCAGCTGTCGTGGGCAAGTGTCTCACCCCCTCCTGAGTAGGATCACTTGGATTATCTCATTCTGATAACCACTTTAATATGGGTGTTGCAAAGGAAGATTTCAGACTCCAAAGCCTCCTCTCCTACACAAAAATGGTGCTACAGTCCTCTTGGTTTCATTTTACCTGTCTTTTGTGTCACCCCCATACACAGGCCCTGTCCCTTCCCCAGGCTGCCTTGTTCACAGAATGTAGGTGGTTCTGACCAGCCCCCTTGCTGACCAGGGGGCTGGCATTTTCTTCCTCTGAGGCTGGAGGTGCTAACACAGTCAGGTGATGTGGACTGCAGGAGACGGGTGTGCTTGGTGAACCATAGAAAGGTAAAATTATTAGAGATTATCAGGACCGGACCACCCAGGAGGAAGCCCCAGTTTCAAGTCAGGGGGTCTGCCAGGTATCAGCATTGAAGCTGAGGGACTATCTTGACCAAACTCCCTTGTACACAATGAGGGCCAGTGAGACAGGGGATTAGAAGGCTCTGGAAAACCGCAAAGCACTGTAAACAGCCGGGAAGTCATTAACAAGCAGAGATACCCGTTTTCATTTTTATTTATTTTATTTTATTTTTAAAGATTTTATGTATTTATTTTAGAGAGAGAGCATGAGCAAGGGGAGGGGCAGAGGCACGAGCAGAGGGATTGAGCCCTGTGTCCCTAAGATCGTGACCTGAAGTCAGATGCCTAACCAACTGAGCCACCCAGGTGCCCCAATACCCATTTTTTTTTTTAAAGATTTTATTTATTTGACAGAAAAAGACACAGCGAGAGAGGGAACACAAGCAGGGGGAGTGGGAGAGGGAGAAGCAGGCCCCCCGCCGAGGAGGGAGCCCGATGAGGGGCTTGATCCCAGGACCCTGGGATCATGACCTGAGCTGAAGGCAGACGCTTAATGACTGAGCCACCCAGGCAACCCACCCCCCAGTACCCATTTTTAAAGAGGAGGTATGTTTCTGACTTTTCCTGAACCATTTCTAAGAAATTCCTTCCTTCCTCCCTCCCAGACCCCGCTTCCCCCACCCCAACATCAAATGCTTACCTGGCTGGACTACACATAATTGTTCTCTACAAGTTACAGCTAGGTTTGACTTTTCTCAGTGGGCCTTAAGGTTTAGTATTTGGAGTGCCCCACAGTTCCCTGTGCATGCAACATTCCCCTGCCCATTGCCTTCCACTCAGCTGACTCCCACTCATCTTGGAAAATTCTCCACCAGGAAGTCCTCCTCAACCCCTGAAATCTGGGGAAGGGCTCCCCCTTATGACCACACAGCCCACAGGCACCACAGCTCTGACCCCGGGTCCTGTCACACATCCTGCTGACTGGTCTCTCTCCCCATGACACTGCGAGTAACATGAGGGTAGGGGGTGTTCACAGCTGAACGCCTAGAGGCAACAGAGGGCGGGGCACATAGTAAGTGCTCAATACACATTTATCGGATGAATGAATGCACAAGGAATGCATGAGGTGTGGGAAAAAACCTGAGTACGGGTGAACTAGTCAAGACTCCCATGCGTACAAGTACTCAGCATAGGTCACCAAGTCCTGTCTCACACACAGTGAGCCTTGTGGTGGACTCTGTCCCTCCCAGTGGCCCTGCTAAGTGCCGAGGTGGGCAGGAATCATGACTCCCTCGTCCCTATGAGTGATAGGAGATCCAGCACAGCCAAGCCGGTGATCTGGCTGCCTGCAGGCTGGGCCCTATCCTCTAGATCCTTGCCTACTGTCTCTCCACTCGCCACCCAAGAGACCAGCCCAGTAGAAGGCCTTGCCTGCGCCCTCAGGCACTAACAGAGGCCGTGACCTCCCCTCACTCCTGTCCAACCTTTTGCTTTCCCATCTCGGGTCTCTCTCAGCTCCAGCCCAAGTGGGCTCCTGTTCACAACCCTGTGCTTCTCCCTTCTACATCCCTCCTGATCAACCTGTTCCTGCTCTCCACTACCCAACACCTACTCATGCCTGGAGACCCCATTCAGATGCCACCTCCTCTGTGTAGCCGGCAGAGTCCCCTGCAGAGTTGCTTTTGTCTATGCCTCCAAAAGTATCACTTGGTAATACTTACAGAGCTTATCACCTCAAAACAAAATTGAGGGTCTAATGACAATGACAGCTATCTTTTGTTGAGAGCTTAGTCTGTTCCAAGAACTACCCTGGGGACTTTACCCACACATCTCATTTGTAATCCTGAATGTCAGGTAGGCACTTTCTCTATTTTTATTGTCCCCATTTTCCTTTAGCCTGGCAGACAAAATAGGGTAATGGCTAGGAACGTGGGCTTTGGGGTCAGTGGGACCAGGCTGCAACTCCGAAGTCTGCCATTTGCCACCTGTGCAACTTTAGGGACCCTATGTAAGCCTTTAAAGCTTCCCTCGAAGAAGGGAGAATGGACCTCCCTTACATGCTTCGGTGAGGTTAAAATGAGCTCTTGTCAATAAAACCCTTGGCACCTGGAGTATCTGTATGGGTATAGCCCTCCATAAACGTCCCTAGGAGGACCCAGGAGACAGAGGGCTTATCTGATTCATCTTTGCATCTCTAGCGTTTAGCACTGTGCTGACTTCAGCGGATGTTGCTTACAAATCTGGGGGGATGTTCCTCCACTGCCCTGCAGATGGACATCTTGGAAAGAGGTGGCCCTAGGGATGCGTGGGCCTCCTTAATCCCAACCTGCTCATGCACTCCTCACCTCTATCGAGAAAAGCACGCGAAACAACAATGCAACGTAGTGGAAACCTTACCTTCTGCCTCCCGGCCCCACCCCATACGCAGACCCGTAAAGGATGAGCATGCTCGCTTTGGCTACAGCATAAGCTACCATTTTTCAAATCTTCGTGTCCTGTGAATGAGACGCCTGTACCATCAAGTCCCATTTCCCCCACAGGCTGCCTGGTTTCCTGGAATAGGGGGGCCCAGATACTGGTTGTATGTGGAATACAAGCTCTGAGGTCTCATTTGTTGGGAGCCCTGGGTTCTCTGGCCCAATTAGGTATCAGTTACACCTGCACGTTAGGACTTGTGTGCTGAGGAGGGAGCAGGCTGCCACCACGGCACTGGAACATAGTCCTCCTAGAGTCTCCATGGGCCACCTATCTGGCTGTGGCCAACCATAAGAATCTGGTTGGGGATTCGGAAGTGTTGCTCCCAATTTCACTAGAAAATGTCGGATCTCAACCATTGCATGTGGGCTCAGCAGCAAAGTGGTTTTCCCAGAAAAGTGCTGCCTTTGACCTCGGTTTCTTAAGATCCAAGTTTCTGTTTGGATGGGATTGTAGGGTTTTTCAACATGAGTTATGGCCTCTCAATGATGATGATGATGATTGGAGGAAGTATCCTGTCACTGGGCCAACAAAACCCACTCACACCCTGCTATTTCCCAAAGCCCCTGAGGGAGGGGATCTGCACTGTGGAGATCCACGGCTGGTGTATGGGATGTTCTTGGGCAGGTAGGATCCCCTGTGTCCTCTGTAGGGTCCGTCTTCTGCCTCTCCTCACATCCGTACCGGACAGGAAGAGAGGACAGCAGGGTGGGGAAGGGGCCTGAGCTTGGTCCTATGGGTGAGGCAGCAGGTGGCTCCTATTCTGTTGTAGGAATGGGAGGTCTTCTGAGGAGTGGAGAGGTGAGACTCCCTGCATCCCGCTGTTAAAGAGGGGGCAATGGTGGGGTATGAAAGTCTGGGAACCAGGAAGCCTAAGTTCTGGGCCGAGCTCTGCATGGAAGCACCTGGCGGACCTGGGCAAGTTACCTTGTAGAAGCAGTGGTCCCTGCCTGCTATGACGGGTTTCATATGTCATAGCACCATTTCCTGGGCACGTGGGTGTATTTTGGTGAGATCCCAGAGGATCAAGAGACAGGCCGCATGCCTTGCAGGAAAGGCATGTCCACATTCATGGAGCACCTTAGACGCTAGTACTTAGCTAGGAGTTTTAGGGACAAGCACTCCAGTTTATTTATTTTATTTTATTTTTTAATTTAAATTCAATTAATTAACACATATTGCATTATTAGTTTCAGAGGTAGAGTTCAGTGATTCATCAGTTGCATCAAACACCCATTGCCCATTCCATCACGTGCCATCTTCAATGCCCATCACCCATTACCCCATCCACCCTTCCCCTATGCCCCTCTGTTTTGTTTCTTAAATTCCACACATGAGTGAGATCATATGATAATTGTCTCTGATTGACTTATTTCGCTTAGCGTAATACCCTCTAGTTCCATCTATGTCTTTGCAAACGGCAAAATTTCATTTTTTGATGGCTGAGTAATATTCCATTGTATATATATACCACATCTTCTTTATCCATTCATCTGTCAATGGACATCTGGGCTCTTTCCATAGTTTGGCTATTGTGGACGTTGCTGTTATAAACTTTGGGGTGCAGGGGCTCCTTCGGATCCCTACATTTGTATCTTTGGGGTAAATACCCAGTAGCTCAATTGCTGGGTCATGGGGTAGCTCTATTTTCAACTTTTTGAGGAACCTCCATACTGTTTTCCAGAGTGGCTACACCAGTTTGCATTCCCACCAACAGTGCAAGAGGGTTCCCCTTTCTCCACAAGCTCTCCAACATCTGTCCTTTCCTGACTTGCTAACTTCAGCCATTCTGACCCCTGTGAGGTGGTATCTCATTGTAGTTTTGATTTGTATATCCCTGACAAGTACTCCAGTTTAGTGAAGACCTTAAATAACTTAAGGAGCATCCTACATACTGCAGACAACTGAAAAGGCCCAAATGTGAACCCCAGTCTGCAAGGCCCCAAATGCAGAAATAGGAAGGCATCCTGCAGCACGTTATAGGGTCCCCAAGGCAGGCAAGGGGACACGGGAGGTGGGGTGGGGAGGCATCGCCAAGGGTCAGGGAGGAGAGGTGCTGATGGTGGTTTGATCAGGACAACGCAGCTTCCCCAACCTCCTGTTTTCAGGAGGTAGGAGGAGCTCAGAGCCAGGAGCTGGGCTTCCATGATGAAGAGACAGTCATCGCAGGAGCAGAATGTCCAGGAAGGAGGGAGGGAGACCAAGGAAGGAGGAGGTTCCTCCTTCACTCGCGTCCTCAGGTCCCCATGTACACCACGTGGGTGGGAGCGTGTCACACACACCCACGCGCCCACAGCCACACTCGTCGCGCTCCCGCCCCGGCCCACCTCCACGCGCCTGTGGGCGCCCGGCCTCAACCGGCCACGCCACCACCTGCTGCTGCGTCCCCAGTGAGGGGGAAGGAGCGTCTCCGCGCCTCCCCCATCCGCTCCTGCAGCCTCCCCACCCTCCCCGGCCAGGCTGAGGACAAGTCTTTCCCCGAGGCCCCCTCCCCAGCGCCGAGGGGGAGGCGGAGGGAGAAGCTCCGGCCGCAGCCGCCCGCCCTCCCCCCTCCCCCCTCCCCCCGCCCCCAGCTCCCCCTCCCCCCGCCCCCAGCTCCCCCACCCCTCCCTTCCCCTCGGCTGCCGCAGCCCGGTTCGTCGCGCGCGTCAGCGTGGGCTCCCCGGAGCGAGTCGCTAGGTAACGGGGTTGGCTCCGCAGACCCGGGCCGGGGAAGCCCGCGCGCGCAGTCAGCAGCCGCGCCGCGGGGCGCGGGCGGGGGCTCACGGACCCTCTCCCAGCGGGGCTGCAGACCCCGACTCGCACGCGGCCCCCTCCCAGGATGCCTTAACCCGCGCCGATCGCCACCTCCTAGGTGCCCCTCCCTCAAAGGGACCCCGACGCCGCCGCCGGCCCCCTCCTACTCCCCAGCCGGTGCGCACCGCTCTGCGCGCGGCCGGGTGGGCGCCCCACCGCCGCGGTCACCGTCGCCGCCGCCGCCGCCGGTAAGCTGGGCTCGGGGGCCGGGGCTGGGGCGGGGAGTGGGGGACGCACGCGGAGCCGGGCACCTCCCGCGACCGCCGACCGGCCATGTGCGAAAGTTTCTGGGGCTCGGCGCCCCACCGGGCGCGCAGCGGCGCGGTGGGTGGGGCGGCGCGGTCTGCGGGGCTCCCGCCGCCCCCGGGCCCCGCGGAGTGCAGCTTTGCGCGCTCTCACGTTCTCTTTCTCTCTTTGCCTCTTTCCCTCTTTCCCTCCGCGCTGCCTCCCGGAGGTCCTGCCGCCGAGCTCCTGCGCGGGGCATGAGGAGCCCCGGGGCGCCGCCCGGAGAGGACCCGGCTGCGCGCACACCTCGCCAGCGGCGGACGGGGACATGAGCGGCGCGCACGGGGTCCGGCGCTCGGCGGGCAGCCCCAGCCGCCGGCGGCCAGCGGGTCGGCGCTGCCCGGGAGAATGAGGCAGGAGCCCGCGGCAGTCTCCGCTTTCACCTCCTCCTCCTCCTCTTCGCCTTCCTTCGGCTCCGGCGCCCCGGCCCCGGCCGGGCTGTGGCTCTGCTGCGTGCCCCGCGCGCCCCCCGCCCGCCTCCGGATGCGCTGCTCGGTAAGCCAGGCCCTCCGCCTCGGGAACAAAGCCCCTTCGCCGGGCGGGGAGGCCGCCTCTGAGCCCCCTGCCCGGCCCCCCACCGAGAGCCTGGAAGCCTGCGGGGCTCCCGATTGAACCCCTCCGTTTCCTCTACTCCCAACCCCTGCCTGGGAGGCTGAACCGCCCGGGCGTCTTCGAGACCCTGGGCTTCCCTTTGCCATCAGGGAGGCAGATGCGGGCTTGACACGCAGGCAGGAGACCTGTTTGGTCCAGATAAGGATACATGTATCTTGGCTCAGATTGATCTGTGCGGGGAGACTCATTTGTGGAGGGAGACGACTCACATATAGTGACTACGTAATAGGTGTCCAAGCTGTCCTGGGTAGCGTGCCTCGGAAACACCCAGGGAAGTAGGTCCCCCTTCTTCCATGGCTCGGATTTGGAAACTGAGGCCCAGAGAGGTTGAATGACTTCACCAAGGTCACAAGGCCAGACTTCGAGAGACCGGGATTGGAAACCAGGGCCCTCTTTCCGCCAGGCTGACCCCTTTGTAGCAAACACCCTTGTTCCAGTTTTACTAATTGCCTCCTTCTGGGGTCATTTCATGTGTGTGGAAGCGCCTGTGCCTGGGAAGAGCTGCTCGGGTGAAATAAATTGCCCATAGCGTGTATTTTTTTGGTCATTCCTCCATAACGTGGCTGCTAACCCCTCCTGTGAATTGGAAGCATAAGATTACTTCTCTTAGTTAAGGGGGGAGGTTAACATGTTCTCCTCGGTGCTCCCTTTCCTGCGATCCTGTTTCTCTCCGGCCTCTTCAGGGATGCAAAAGGCAGATTTTGGTTCCTTTCTCCAGCCCCTCCTAGGCTCTGCCTGCCAGCACACGCTCAGCCTCGGAAGCCGTGTCCTAAACCTTTCTGTGGGGCGAGGGCTAATCAAGGATACCTGCCCCTGGTTGTGTAGGTCTTGGAGATGGTTACTTCACAAGCGCTGGGGCTGAGCTCAGATGGCCCCCGTTCAGGAGCCGACCCTGTCGGAAACGTTATCTTGGCTCACACTTGCCAACGCTCCCTTGTCAGCCAAACTTCACACTTGCTAGCCCAGAAGAAAGGGGGAGGGCGTTTGATGTAGACGTGGGGCCTTCTGCTGGTGCCCATTTCTCCAGCTTGCAGCTTTTCACTGTTTGCTTGAATGCACTTAGGCCGACCCTGAAGGGAATCACTGGGTCCCGGTCTGAGCGGCTCGTGTACTCCATCGAGTTTCCAAGTGTTGGGCTGGGTGCTTGTCTCCACATGTGTAGTGTTGGTGTCAGTCAGGGAAAGCCCTTAGCAGGAAGGGGCCTCAGTTTCCCGACTCCCAGAGCCGGACTGGATGACCTTTCAGTTCCTTTCCAACTAAACAATCCTGGGATCAGGAGGAGAGTGGGTTACTGGCCTGAGCCAGGCTGCGTGAGCTCATCAGACACATACATTTGGACTAACAGCTCTGCCCTGAATAAGCTGTTGATTTCCAAGAAGAGGACGTGGTCGAAGGGGGAAGCTGCAAGATTCAGGTTCCACGCAAAGGAGGGGAGGTCTGAGCAGTGCTCTGGTGGATGGATTATTTATTGGTCTAAAGCATGGTAGCTATAAAATGTCCCAAGGTGCCAGACTGGGGTTATGGGATAGGTTAGGCTTTTCACTGGGAGAAATGACATCGGCCCCTAGGAACTGATAAAATATAATGCATCAACTAGATGTCCAGTCGGCTAGAAAGTGGCAAGCTGGTGAGCCTGTCCCTTCCGGAAAGAATCTATCATAGTTGAATAGGTAAAGTCTGCTCATGTAAATAAAGTGATTTTTAGAATCCCCCCCGCCCCGCCGTTGTTTGCTGGTTATATTAGTGACAGGTGCAGCCCACCGAAGCAGAGACACAGAGGAACTGTGACAAAAAAGGTGGCCATAAGAATGTTTAGACCCTGACTTGCTCTTTGCCTGTTGCAGCTAAATCCATCAACTTGACCTATGGGCCTTTAATGGTGTTGTCATAGGTCTTTTAAGATGTGGATTAATGAACGTTTTAAAGTATTACTGAATCCCAAGTGAAATGGGCATGCGTCACCTTAGTTTTCCCAGAAAACTAAGCCCCCAGCGGGTTTTGTGACTGCTTGAAATTCACAAAACCAGAGCAAAGCTTTCATTTTGGCAAGCTCACTGGGTCTGCAAACAGCAAGTAATGCATCTCATGTGGGCATATTAATCTCCCCGCATTGGGTGTTGTGTATTTCAGCTTGTTTTGGTTAACTGGTCAGGTTTTGTATAAAAACGAATGCAGAGAAACAATCTTTGTTGAGTTACTTTTGAAAATGATAATGTAATTATGAAAGAACAATTTTTATGTCGTATATCATACTACTGATATCCAAAGCCAGATTACACAGTAAAACATTACTCCCGTGCCTGATCATTTAGTTTTTAATTCATCAGTTCTTTCCCATTTTTTGTCCCCCCCCACCCCCATCATGAAAATGTGTAATCAAGAATAAATTCTCCCTTTTCAATTTTGGGTTTGTTTTAAACCCACCTCTTTTTGGGAGATCTCTAAAGCTGAGCTCATACGCACCATACATATAGTGGCCTTGTGTACAAATATATTTTGGGTGCCTTCAGTTTCTTTTGGGATAACAGGACGGGTTTGTATCACAAATACATAACAACAATGAGGTGTTCCCTTGTTGGCATCCCATCTCTGAATCGGGAGTCTAGACCATGAAGTCTTGCTTGGAGCTGACATGCCCAGCATCCTGAGAACCGGGGGGCTGCCGGGGTTTGTGCAACATTAAGGTTGTACGAAGGTACTTATGGGACGTAGATGAAAGGAACATCTCCAGAGGCTGGGAAGCGTGGGATTTGTTCCTGACTCTGTTGTTCATTGGCTCTGTGACTTTGGACAAGTTATTCCTGTTCTCTAGGCGTCAGTGGGCATACCTGCAGCAAGTGTGCCCGTGTGTGTGTGTGTGTGTGTGTGTATTAGTAAAAGGTGATCTCTCCAATTCTAAGCTTGAAGAGTCCTCGGCTTGGGATGCAGCTGGTTATTAATAGCTCCGGAATGTTCCGTACTTTAAGATTACATAACATTTTCAATTAGACATCCATATAAACAGTAAGGAGAGCCGGTCATTATAAAACATGCTCTTTATTACCCTAAGTGGGGACTCTGCCCTGAACGTGTGATGATGGGGCTTTCATCCTAAAGGTGATTATGCCGGTGTCCCCGGCACGGTGGAGTCTTGGCACGCATCCAGGAGGGCTAGGGTGAACTGTGACACTCTCTAGGGTCCATGTGGCTGGAGCCACAGGAGCTTGTATGTAATTTGGGTCATTGATGTGGGAAGAACATGACGTTCTATGTGTGCAACTTGAGGTCCTGGGGACTCTGAGGCTCTGTCGCCATCTCAGGCTGTTCCTGGAAGGTAAGGAGGGGAAGTATGTAATTACTGTTTGCAGTTGTTTTGAAAATGGAAAGTACTTTAATTAGAGCCTTGAACTCAGCCGAAGCTGAAAGATGGTGAAGAGTCCGTAGATTTGGCAGTGGTGTTTTGTCAGGCTCTCTGTGCGGGCTTCCTTGTAACACTTGAAGTCGTCTCGTTGTCTGAGGTCAGGCTCCCTCGCTGAGCCTCAGTCACGGGCAGATACGGAGGGTCGGGAGAGGACAGCGGCAGGGAAGGGAACCAGCAGTCCTTAAACACGCCGTCTTCTTTGCAGAGGAGATGTCACCAGCCTCCCGTTCTAGATGAGGAGCCCGGGGGCTTGAGAGCGTGTTGCTCAGACCTGCATAGTTAGTGAATGGCAAAGCCACACAGGATTTCGAATTAAGTCACCCGCGCCACACCTCATTGCCACCGTCACTGCGATGTGCCCGGCAACCAAATTGTGTCCTTTCATCCCAGATTTCTAAACAGCACCCTGGCACCGAGAAAGCAGGCGGGAGATTTGACGCGGGTGACCTGTGGGGGTGATCTGACTATCCCGAGGATTTTGAATTTGCTGGGATTTTTGTTAGGACGTTGGATTTCTTTTAACTCTGTGCCAGAGGTATTAGATTCCGGAGGTGTTCCGAAATAAGTCAAGGGTTCCCCAAAAAGGGTTAGTGTTCGTAGTTCTTCTGGGGAGGCTAAAATAACTCCTCTAGGTCTCGTGTCACCCTGGGCTCTAGGTCCCGTGTCACCCTGGGGTGCTGTGGGAAGTGGGCGCACCCTGGCACTTGGGACATTTTGGAAGGCATTGCTAGCCTGCACCTCCTAAAAGGGCCTCAGAATCACAGTTATGTAACAAGCTTTCCAAAGGAGTGTGACTGCACCTCCAAGATGCCCCACGGGTTAATCCTCCCTAAACAACAAGCCAGAAGGAAATAGGAGGAACATAGACCAGAATTTCAAGGTTCAGCTGTAGCTTTTAAGAATTTCCAGGACTAGGGCACCTGGGTGGCTCAGTCAGTTAAACATCTGCCTTCAGCTCAGGTCATGATCTCCGGGTCCTGGGATCGAGCACCACATCGGGCTTTCTGCTCAGTGGGGAGTTTACTTCTCTCTGTCTGTCTCTTCCCCCTCCCCCCCTCATTCTCTCTCTCTCTCAAATAAATAAACTCTTTTTTTTTTTTTTAAAGATTTTATTTATATATTTGACAGAGAGAGAGCGAGAGCAGTAACACAAGCAGGGGGAATGGGAGAGGGAGAAGCAGGCTTCTTGCCGAGCAGGGAGCCCGATGTGGGACTTGATCCCAGGACCCTGGGATCATGACCTGAGCCGAAGGCAGACGCTTAACGACTGAGCCACCCAGGCGCCCAAATAAATAAACTCTTAAAAAAAAAAAAGAATTTTCAGGACTTGGAGGAAATGCATGTTTTGAAGAACTTTTCAAGCCACTGCATAGAGATGCCATCATCATGGGCTTTGCCAGTGGTCAGCGGAGGTCCACGCACAGGCGTTGAGCTCCTGCTATTGTTTGCTGATCGGCCTGCAGATCTGGATGAGTGGCATCCATACCCAGGACAGGAGATTCCAGACACACAGATTACAGCTAGAAGTCACCTGTCCCTACGTTCTAGTAACAGTGCTCAGGCTGGTTCTCTTTGCCGGCAGCTTAAAATCCTGCCAGCTCTGAGACGGGCCTTGCCCATGTCATGTGAGTGGGGTCTTAACAAACCAGACCCTCGATCTACCTCTCCTAGATTCCTAAACTGCTTTTCTGCCAGAGCTTCAAGTTTCATGATAGGTGATTAACAAGAAAAAGCAGACAGAAGGCGTTGGAAAACTCAACTGGGATTCATCTGTCATCTGCAAGGTACCAAAACATCTTCGTGGCCAGCACAATTTTTTGATTCGGTGAATTAGAAATAACATTGCACGGCCCCCGTGAGACCCATAGAGTCTGTACCTTTTGCCCCCAAACCTTGAGAGAACAGATGCCCAGGATTTGCAGCTCTGGGCCAGATCTCTACCACTACATATGGCTGTTAAGTGGCAGAAAATGCAAAAGTGGCCATACAGAGGCATCGGGGGTAAGGCAAGAGGGCACTGACATCTGTGATTTGTGATCTGTGATTACGATGAACGGCATTTAGGACGCGGTCATAGAAATGATTTAACATCTGTTTACAGCACCAAGAATCCTGGAATGAATTCATTAAAGAATTTTAGATGTTTTTGTGCCGTCTGTGTGTGGCTTACAATGAGCGTGGATGACGGGGTGCTTTATGTGGGGTTAAAGCCTACACCTTCACAGGTGTAGGTCTCTGGTGGACAGAGAAGGGGGCGTCTCTGCATTTGCGAGGCTCCGTGCTGCTGCGATCGGGCGTAAATGAAACCTGAGTCATGGGGTCCCTGGTGGTGTTTGGGAGGCTCAGCGTATTCCTCGTTGGTTCGGGGTCTTAATAATCTGTGATGAGCTGATGTGTGCCTCCCTCAGCATCCTGAAGCAGACAAGCAGATAGAGAATGTCCAGGGCCTTGGTCACCCCAGTGTCTCAGGCTCTATCTGCTAACGTCCGAGATCCTGGCCAACACACCACTCCGTTCGCCACAGGTAAACTGTCCCAGTTCCTAGTGGCCTTGACGTGGCCCCCAAAGGATCCTCGATTCCTTTTAATTCGGGAAGCAGGTGATAACGGCTGTCGGCGTTGTCTTCATGATCGATATTGACAAGTCTTACCTTTTTGAATAAAATGAATGTGGCTTGAGAGCACAATGCCCAGGCTGCAAGCGATTTATGAATGCGCTCAGCTCCGCTAACTCGCTGAGAGGGCTTTATCGAATGCTTCGAAAAAAGTAAGCTGGGCTGTTGCAGTGTGAAGTCTACCGGTGGAAGTGGAAGTCTGCACCCCGTATTAACCCCCCAGAAAGCAGGAGGGGAGCAGGACACTCGGCTTCTAGAAGGGAATGTTGAGATGGTGCTCAGTCCGTTTGACTGACGGCATTGACGTTGCCCCGGTCCCGAAATTCCCTGCTGCCTCTGCTTGTTGGCAGGCCTGCCCCAGGACATTGCTATGGAGTCGGAGAGCTGCTTGGTCCATGTGCCCAGGCAAGGCGCAGCTCCTGCCATCGGGTGTGCCCGCCCCCGGTCCTGCCGGAGCCCAGGAACCCGGCCCATCATTCTGCGGTCACACAAGTGGTAGCAACAGTAGATCGCAAGTGCCCTGAGCACCGGCTCTCGGTGCTGCTGGGAGGGGGGCTGCGTTGGGAGAGGGCAGACAGCTGCAGTGTGTCCCTGCACCACTCCTGCTCCCTGAGGCCTGGGATGCCACCCCCCCCACCCCGCCCTTCAGAAGTCCATTCAAAATCTGGGAGACGTGGCTGGTGCATTGAGCAAGGAGGCCGGTGGGGAGAGCCTGAGGGGGGGTGTCAGGGGCCCGTCGGTCAGGCCTGCCTTCTCTCTGCATCACCTGGGTGCCTGGGGACAAGCCTCTGCGGCACTCCGTCCCTGTCCAGGCTTCTGGGCTGTCAGGTGCAAGGACTGAGTCGTGCAGGGTTTATCCCAAGTGTGGTTTGGGGGACCACTTCCATGAACGCACCCGTGAGCTTCCTAAAGTACAGATGCCTGAGCCTCATTGCAAATCTGTTGAATTGGAACCAGAATCTGTATTTTTAACACCCGCCATGTAATTCTTCTGTCAGGCACGACGATGCTCCGGACCCGCTGGTTCTCAGGGCTGGTTGATCGCTAATGGCCCTTCCTGCTGCAAAATCCTCGGAATAAGGCACCCCTCCCGCACAGGCCACTCTCATCGGCTCCGCGCAGGCCACTCTCATCGGCTCCACCCAGGCCACCATCCTCTCTCCTAGCCATGCTTTCGGCTTCCCTCCTGCTCTCTACAGTTTGTTTTCCAGCGGCCCCAGAGCGTCACGACCCTCCTCTGTTCAGAGCTCTCTGGTGCTCGCTGTCTTCCCGAGAGCGGTGGCCAGTGGCTTCGGGAAGGCCCCAGGCCCTGCGCGCGCTGGTCCTGGGTCTGACTTCCTCTCCCACCTCTGTCCCTCGCTTCTCCCTTCTGTGCCATTCCTGAAACCACAGGAATGGCCCCGTGGGGGCCGGAGACTGATGAGGCTGGGTGCTCGGAGGGTGGCGAACAGCCCTGAGGAGCTGCTGCTTTCTGACCCACCCCTACTGTGAAAACCCATGCAGGTGGATACGCTTAAGTGCACTGGGGCGAATCTGTTTCCAGCCCCTCCACTAGAATACAAGTTGTTTTAGGAGCAGCGCTTTAACTGGGCACCATATTTTAGGGTGACTCATCACTGGACAGGGTTATCAAAGTGGGTCTAGAAATCTCTCTCAGAAGAAGTTTCTAGAAACAGGCTGGATCTACCCCCACCTTGCGCTGGACAATTCAGTTCCTTCAGCTGCCATTAATCCTAGTGGTCTTGCCGTCCTCCCTCTTCTGCCCACCCCAAAGCTCCCAGAGCACCTTATAGGAGGAGGAATTTTCACTCTCAGCTTTGGTATTCTTGCCGCCCCCTGCTGTGTTAACATTGACCAAGCCTCTACTGAGAGTCCATCAGGCAGGGTAGTGTGGGGGATGACGGTAGACAAGGTGTTCCTTGTCTTCAGCAGACTCCGGAGGTAGTCGGGAAACGTGTTATGTAACACCCTGTAGCTCAGGACGGGTTGGTGTGAGCGAGCAGGCAGGGGTGGGAAAGGTGTGTTTGGATGCGGGACGTTGGGGCCATCTGACGTCAGCCTTGAGAGATGAGCAGCAACTTGTCAAGCGGAGATGAGGGGGAAGGGCGTTCCAGGAGGGAAAGCATGAGCAGATGTGCAGAGGCTGGACCTCTAGGAATGGGTCAACAAGGGGTGGTATACAGGTGTGGGGTCAGGCTGCAGAAGCAGGTGCATCTATCTTGGCCTGAAGGGAGTGGGTCTGAAGGCTAGCAGAAGGAGTGTTTCGTGTCTTCTAAGTGATGGGGAGCCATGGGAGGTGTTTGAGTAAGGGTGCGGGTTTTAAAAACCTGGCTGGTAGTCCCGTCTCGTGCGCCTTCTGTAACTTCTGTATTACAGTGAAGATGTAGAAGATGCTCAGGAGGACACACTGTGTGGATATAAGCATGACTTTCTGGGGTGTGATCTCCAGGCCATTACTTTAATTGCACTTCACTTGTTTGTAGTTACTGAGTGATCCTCCAGGCACCGCTGCCCAGACCCCAGCTCTGCCGACCCTGCGGGGGCTCGGAGGGAAGGTGAGGAAGCCACTGGCTCAGGTACTTGCTGCCCAGCCGTGGTGGACTCTGGCCAACAGGAAATGGAGCGGGTAGTGTCCCAGCCTGGTTCACCAAGCCGTGGGTCTCCCTGCACCTCTGTAAGCTCATTCAGGCTGCTCCTGGCCTCAAAACAATGCTCCCAGACCTACATCCACCACTGAGAGAATCCAGGGCACACATTCGCCGGCCAGCTTCCCCAAGCTTCCCCCAGCAGCGGGCTTCATGGGTGGGAGACGGAGTCAGTGTCAGGAGCCGAAGCATGGACCACTCTCTGCCCGTTTGCTTTGAGATCATGGTGCTCGGCAGGGCGCTGACCTCTGCAGAGCTGGCAGGGCAGATGGGACACAAGGAAGAAGGTTTCAGAGGTCATTGGTGCTTATCCAACCTCTGTCCTCCACTTCCACCTTCTCGTTGTTAAGGGGAGGAGAGAGAAGGAAAAAAAGCACGGCCTACAGGCCAGTGGGTAAATTCGTAGCTGTTTCTGGGGAGTTGGGCCCTGGCCAAGAGCCTTTCCTTGGCCCAGAGTGACTGCCAGTCATGCCAAGGGCAAAGCATCCCAGGCAGGGCGAAGAGCTGCCGTGGGCTGGAGAGTTCCCTGCCCCAGAATGTGGGCCCAGGAAGGGAATCCAGCTCCACCCTCACATTGGTCCCATTTATAGGTCAGCAAACCGAGGCCCAGAGAGGTGAGGCTGCTGGCCCAAGGCTGCACAGTGGGCTTGTCGCCGAGCAGGGCATCACATCGTTCCGGAGTCCGTCATGATCTCCGAGACTGGCCAGTGCCCAGTGTTGGCAGGCGTCCACGTGGCAGGGGACAGTTTGTACTCACACCGCCTTGCTGCCAACCAGGCATGGAGGAAGTGGCTTTCTCCTTGTTCTTGTGCCCCTCCTCTTGGAAGTCAGGGCCAGAGCCAGGGTCCTGGGCGACCAGCATTGGAGGGGGCTGGGCACGCCGCCTACGTCTCTGACCCTTTCTTCACTCCTTTGGTTTCTGAAGCTTATGTGGATGTTTTATGCAAGAAAAGAGCAATAAGGGAGCAAATTAGAATGGTTCTCAGGGTCTGGGTAGGGAAAGAAATGAGGCTGAGGTCTCCGGAGCTCTGGGTATCATGAAAAACCCCATCAAATGTCCCAGGAAAGCCTGTCACATTGGTTCTCCAAGCCCCTTGGTCGTCCGCGGGCGTAGCACAAACCGCCCTTCGGCGTCACCATTGGTGTTTCTTGTCTCCTTGCAACCATGTGTTCCCTGGATCCCCAGGACCGGGAACGGAGCTGGCTCAGCACTGGCTGCTCCCAGCGTCTCAGCGGCTGAGCGAGGGCTGCCGTGTGGGATGGGACTTGTTCGACGCCTATCCAGCCGAGCTTTGGGGGCATCCCGGCTCTCCTGGCTGCTGCTCGCTTTTATCAAGTGGGTTCTCCCAGATGCGAGAGTGAAGCTGACGGCAGTCCTGCGGGCTGCCTCCAACACTGTAAAACCTTCAAGGCTTTATTAGGTAGATCTAGAAGTGCAGTTCGTGCTCCTAAGCTGCGTCTGTCACCGTCCTGCCAAATGTGCAGGATTGTTTGCAAACTTCCCCAGGTCATTACCCCCAAACTTAGAGGTACATGCATTAGGTGAATAATCTCTGGAGGCCCACACATTACTGCAGTTGGGACAAAAGTCATCTGCCTACTGGCCCATTTCGTGGACATCACCACCTCATCTACTCTTGATGAAAGGAGAGAGCAAGAGCTGTAAAAGGTGGCAGGCTGCCATGCGGGGGGGCAGGGTTGCCACCGATGAAGACACCTGGAGCGCCTGACCTCAGTCCTTCTTGTTTTTCTGGTCAAGGACCTAGCGCCTCCCAGATTGGAGTGACCCTTCCTCAGCGACATTGTGGTGACGGTCATGGCCGCTGCCAGGGCCATGCATTTTTATTTGAAGCTGTTCTCAGGGTCAGACTGTGGAGCATCTCACGCACCGTGTGATTCTTGGACAATCTGCAGTTGTCAGTTTGCATTGCTCTTTCTGAGCCCCGTTCTATCTTATGGACAATGGCCAGGATGGTAACAGCGAGTGATAATCGGAGCTTTTATACACCGGTGCTTCCTCTGGGTGAAGACTCTGTGCTAAATAAGGGCTTTCCGGGGACTGTTTCATTGGATCTGAGCAACAGCGTGATAAAGTAGTTGCTTTTATCGTTTCCATTTTATAGACGCGCAAGCTAAGGTTTAGAGAGTATTTCTTGTTGCATATAAAATACTTCCAAATAGTGGCCTCAGACACTAGTCATCTTCTGTTTTGCTCATGAGTCCAGCGGCTGCCTGGGCTCAGGTAGGTAGTTCTTGCGGGAGGCCTCATATGAGGTTGCATTCAGACTGGGGTTGGGGCTGGAATCATCTGGAAGGCTTCCTCACTCACATATCTGCTCCCCCCCCCCCCCCGCAGGGGGGTGGTTGGGAAGATGCACACAGCCTGGGGACATGGAAAGGCTCCTTGATCTCTGTGGGGTCTTTCCAGCATGGCTGGCCAGGCCAGCCTGACTTCTCACGTCGTGGTGCAGGCTCCAGTGCGGGTGTTCTAGGAAAGAGAGAGCTCGAGGTCTGTCTGTATCTCCTTCTATGGCCCAGCCTCCAGAATCACACAACGTCCTTTCTGAAATATCCTGCTCCTTAGAGGCAAGTTCTTGAGGCACCCACGTTGTGGGGGAGGGTAGTTGGACTCTGTCTCTGAATGGGGGAGCCTTGGGGTATTTGCAGCATGTGCGAAGCCAGCACAGAGCACTTTGGTGGGTTGCACTGGGTAGGCGATGGCAGTAGAGTGGGCTGTGACTCTGGAGGTCAGAGCACGTCCTGTCACCCTCAGACATTTATAAACATCTTGACCACCTTGCCCCGTGGGAGACCCCCGCACATCTCCCGTTCACCTGCCAGGCATCCTCCCCGGAAGAAGTAAGCAAAATGATGTAAGAGCTCAGATGTCTGCTCCTTTCATTCAAAGAGGCATTAGTACAGACCCCAGTGTACAGACCTCCCCTCCCTTCCCCTCCCCTCCCCTCTGCCTCCTTGCCCTTCACCAGGGCCGTGACCTCACTTTCTTGGGCCTTAGGCACTTTTGCCTCTGTGGGCCCCTTCCTCCATAAGAAAGTATTAAAAATTATTATCTTACGACTGAGTTGATATAAAGGTGAGTATTTTAATAGTATGTGTTCAAACATTTTCTTCTAACTAAAGTTACTTTTTTTTCCTGATTTTAAAAGAAATGGAAGCATCTTCTTCATGGGCCCTGGGTGCTGTCCTTGCTGCCCGTAGTGGAGATGACAGGGCCGCTGGCACCTCCTCTCCCTGCCTCCTCTCTCTCTCCTTCCCCCGCCCCCCTGCCCTCTTTCCTCTTCTTCCCCTGTCTCCCCCACCCTCTCCTTGTCTGGCTTCCCCACCCTGCACTACTTTGGTCTTTATTCTGGTCACTTCACAGGCTCCTCTCCTGGACTGTGAACCCCAGGTTCTTGTCCGTGTCCATCGGGCTGGTCTCCACAGTGGGCACAGAGTGTCCCCACTGCCTCTGGGCCTCTTCTCTCCTGGCCCTTCCCTGGGGTTGGACCCTTCTCGTGGGAAAGGACTTCGACAGAGGTATCCCTATCTGGTTTCTGGCTTGCCTCTGAAAGCTGAGCCCGGGGAGCTCCTCACTTTTTTCCCTGAACGCTCAAGAGAGGAGCCTTCCCCCAAGGCTGCTTTGGGCATGCGGGGTGGCCAGCCTCAGACGCCCCCGGCCGGCTTGTAATCAGCCTCTCATCCATCTAGAAGCTTCGTTGAGCACCTGTGCCAGCAAGACCTCCCGGGTCTCTGTCCTCGTGGAACTTAGAGGGGCACGAAGACAGAAAAATCAACACATGAATTTTATAAAGGGTAGATTATTGAGAAGGAGTCAGCACTTCGTGGGAACCAAAGTGAGCAGGGAAGTCTGGTTTCACAAAGGAGAGACGGTCACGGGGAATCCGAAGAAGCAGCCAGGACGCCTTCCTTCCTGTCCATCTGGAGCGCCGCATCTCACCACCGGGCACTGCCCGCCCCACCCTCACCCTCACCGCTGGCCGCCTCTTCCCGCTCCTCTGAACACAGGGCCAACTGATGCTCACCCCCAAATGGCAGCCTCAGCCCAACTCACTCCCTCTGCTGGGGGCCTAGGTTCCCTCAAGGGAAGCTGAGCAGCCTGGCTCCGGAGGGGCCGTCTGGTCTCAATAGCTGTGGCTGGGCAGGTGGGGTCACGTGGTGGGGTGAGCTGCCTGTCCTCAGAGGCAGTTGGGACGGTTGCCCAGGGAGGGCGTGCGGGGGTGGGGGAGAGAAGTGGCACCTTCACTCTACTGTGCCTTAAAACCGGCTCCCGTTAGGGTTGCATTTGCCAGCCTTTTGATGTACGGAGGTGAGGAAGTGTGTTGAATCGAAGAATTGCATGAGATTGCGAAACTTTCATTTAGCCTGTGTTACCACCATGATATGATAAATAATAAGAAAAATGGGGGTGGGGCGGCGCCTGGCTGGCTCCGCTGATAGAGCATGTGAGCCTTGATCTCGAGGTTGTGTGCTGGAGTGCTGCATTGGGTAACCTTTTAAAAAAAATCTTAAAATCTTTTTAAAAAAAAGAGAAAGAAAAATAGGAAGACCCTAATATTAGAATTTTCAAAATAAGGTTTTTTTAGGAGATTTTATTTATTTATTTGAAAGAGAAGGGGAGAGAGAGCACCAGCAGAGGGGAGAGGCAGGTTCCCCGCAGAGCAGGGAGCCCGACGCAGGGCTCGATCCCAGGACCCTGGGATCATGACCTGAGCTGAAGGCAGCCTCTTAACTGACTGAGCCACCCAGGTGCCCCCCGCCAAATTAGTCACTTTTAATTAATTCATTTAACGAAGTTTAATTCACCAATCAGTGTGCATTGTTCTTGGCTTTTTCATTTTGCCAAATGCAATTAAGACTTTGGTCACAGACCTCATGTGGTCTGGGGACACACACGGGGGACCCATGGGCAGTAAGGAGTCCGAAGAGGTGACTTAGTGGTAGTACCAGCACCTTAGAAGGAAGGGCTGACACACGTCAGCACTGGGCTCTGAGCCTCACGGACTCTGTGCAGTCCCGAGTCTCCCACCAGCCACTGCTCCTTGTAAGCTGGAGATGATGTAGCTCAGGGAAGCCGCCTGCCTTCTCCAGGGTGCACGATCGGCGAGAGCAGGAGTGAGATTTGATTCCAAGTTGTTGACTGCTCCAAGAGTGTCCCTTCAGGGGAGGGACATGAGTGGGGTCCTGTCACCTAGAGCAGAGGCAAGCTGTGACGTGGGGGTGCTCACAGCAGAATGAACCGCTATTCGGAGACTGTAAGTGGGGCACTCGGGAAGTTTCCCTGAAGAGGTGTTGGCTTAGGCAGGCCTGGAACAGGATGGAAGCATCTAGGCCAGGGATGGACACAGAAGCATGGACACAGGTCTGAACGAGCGTGGAGAGCCCAGGCCAGACTTGCCTCTGGGGCCGAGTAGGGTTGGGGTACAGGGAAGGGACATAATCCAGTCTGAGATTTAGAAAGACAGCCCTATTGCAACACGGAGGTTGAATGAACATTTGCAAATTAGAAATCTGTGCTGGCAGACGCTTTTAAAAGAGCAAATGTTTGGCATATGCAGATGCAGTCGAGCTGACTGATTTCTGAAAACACATTCCCGTTTGGAAGCGACACCAAGGTCCCACCTCCTCTGGGCCTTCTGTGGAGCTGGAGCGGAGCCCTGTCATCTCCAAAGACACGGACAGGGGTGGCATGACAGTGCCCTGGACTTGTGAAGGTTGATTCCTTTTTCAGAGAAAACACTGGCCTTTCATTTTTTTTTTTTTAAGATTTTATTTATTTATTTGAGAGAAATACAGAGGGAGAGAGCTTGCATGAGCAGGGGGGAGGAGCAAAAAGAGAGGGAGAAGCAGGCTCCTCGCTGAGCAGGGAGCCCCATGTGGGGCTCGATTCCAGGACCCTGTGATCATGACCTGAGCCGAAGGCAGACGCTTAACCCACTGAGCCACGCAGGCGCCCCAAACACTGGCCTTTAGAGTTAACTTCTGCCTTCTTCCACAGGTCCCTTGACTCAAGTGACCAGTTTTCTGTACGAAGCCCTATCACAGATGCAGTCGAGTTTGCAACTCTGGGTAGTGGGGCAGGGCTGGCTTCATGGCCTGAAATGACAGATGAGAAAAAAAGGTTCAGGCGGCCTTGGGAGCGAGCCCAAGGTCACACAGGTGGAGCAGGAGAATGGACCAGGGTCTCTCTGCTGCCAGTGTTAACCCCCGAGGACTTCATGCCCTGTTATTATGCAGGACATGTGCGTGTGGGAGGGTTTTTCCAGTCTCGGCTCCCTGTTGTCATGTGCCCTTGCCGAGCGCTTACTTCCGTGGGCTGCAGAACAGTGCCACAAGCTGGGTGGCTGAAAACAACAGAAACGTCTTCTCTTGCTGTTCTTGAGGCCAGAAGTGGGAAATCAAGGTGCTGGCAGGGCCGGGCCCTTCCTGAAGGTTCTATGGGGATCCTGTTCCATGCCTCTTCCTGGCTTGGGGATGCTGCAAGCAATGCCCTGGTGCTCCTGGGCTTGCGGTTGCATCTCTGCAATGTATACATCCCCTCCTCACGTGGCCTTCTCCCCGTGTGTCTGTGTGCCCGCCTCTGTGTACAAACCGCATCTCCTTTCTCTTGTAAAGACACCACTCGTTGGATGCAGGGCCCGCCCTAATCCAGTACGACCTCATTTTAACTTGATGACCTCTGCAAAGGCTGTAGCTCCATCTCAGGTCACAGGTGAGCAGCAGTTAGGACTTGAACTTACCCCGTGAGGAGACACAGTTCAGCCCATCGCACCGACAGTCTGCCCAGGGGCGGGTCCCTCGTGGACCACACCCTCACCTGGAAGGTCCTGTGAGCCGTGGGTGCTGCCCGCCCATGGGGATCTCAGCGGTCCCCCGCGCAGGCTGGCTTGGCACATGCCCCCAGTGGGCTCCGGTGTCCTCTCACCCCTCTGGCAGGGTGGGCGTGAAGTCAGCTGCTGTCGGCTCCGAGCTCCCGGGGACGACGGGTTGTGTGCTGGGGCGTCCGTTTGGGATGCTGCCAGTGGCTGGGTGCAGCGAGTAGGTGGCGGCTTGGGCACCCTGCGTGTTCTGGGGAGCGGGGCAGCCCCCGGCCGGATGTGGCAGCCTTGCTCGGGCTCCTGACAGCACGGGGCGCGTGGCTCGGTCAGGTATCGTTCCGACCGCAGGGCGGCCCGGGGACAGCCGTGTCCAGGGCAGCGGCGCCGAGCTGAGACATTGCAGCCAGTCTGGTTCCTTTCCCCCAGCACACCGCAGACCTCTCTAGGGCCGGGACATCTGTCTGGCCATCTCTGTCTTCGCTCCAGCACAGTTTCGGACGCGTGGGCGCTGCCCTGTGCTTTCCGATCCAGTCACCACGTGGCTGCTCGTTGGAGACTCTGAGAGTCGCCTGGGCGAGTCTCTGTGCACATCGCAGGGCTGCTGTGGGATTCGGCGAGATCGTGGATATTAATTAAAACCATGCACTTAAGAGACGCCAGCTCTGGTTATAATTTGGAAGGCGGTTTAGGGAAGAAGTGTCAGGGCGTGACGGAAGAACAGAGCAGAGTCAAAGATGGCATCTGGCTGGCTGGCCGCGGGGATGGGTGGTAGGGTGGCCCCGGTGGGGACAGCTCATGGGAGTGGGCGCTGGGTTTGGACCAGGGAGGTGGTCCCCTGTGAAAACGTGTTGCCACTGCAAGTGAATGCGTGACCTGTCAGGTCTGCAGTGACTGTGGCCTGTGTGGGGGGAATAATATTCTCTTTCTCTGGAGAAAGGGACACAGGGATCCTCTTGAAAGTTTGGTTAGGGGCTCTTCTGCCAAGGGCCGGAGGAGACCAGGGGCAGCGGAAGGGGTGGAGGCCACACGGGAGCTTGGGCAGGGGCAGTCTGTCCTGTGGGTAGCACCGAAGCCAGTTAGCCTGGGAAGGTTAAGTTTGGAGGATGGGGATTTGGGAGTCTCAGGAGATGGGAGGCTGGAGCACCCTGGGTGGGCAGGGGGTCAGCAGACCTGAAAATATCATCTGTTTGGCCCTTTAGGGAAATTTTTGCTACCAAGAAGAATCGGAAGTTACTCAGGGCCTGCAGGGAAGGGGCCGTCCTCCAGGAGCTCCTTACAGCTCTGACGGTGTGGGTCGGTCTGCTCTCACCCCATGTGGGCCCTGATTTCTCAAGCTGCTTGAATACTCCCCGAGGGCAGAGATTGCTTCAGAAAGACCGCAGGAGGTCAGGTGCATAGTAGGTATGTAGTTAAGAAGATTAGAAGACCCTTTTGTTGCCTGAGGCATCATGCTCAAGGACTGGGATTCTGGGAGCATCTGAAAAATGCTGAAGCCCCCCCACCCCCACCCCCCCCCACCCCCCTCGTGCATTATGGTTCAGCTGGTCTGAGATGGGGCCTGGGCACCAGTACTTTTAAAAGCTCCCCGGTGTAAGATACGCTATCGGGGTGGCCTGTTGGCTCCACCACTGGGCCCCCTTCCTGCCTTGCTGGGCCTGGCTCATCATCCAAAGATGGCCTGAGGTGCAGCCTTGCAGGCCTGAGGCACGTGGTGGGTCTAGCACGGTGCCTGGCACACAGACGCCCTCGCTGCTCTTGATTCAAAGTAGAAAGCTGATGTTGCCGTATGTTGAGGGTGTTTGAGGGAAATGGGTCTCCTTTGGGTGAAACCAGTGCCATCTTTGTCATTGTCTTCTCTGCTTGGGTACGAGGTAGCGTTGTTCCTGTTAAGGAGCCACGTCTGAACGAGGGGTTGGGGACCTCTAAATGAATTAGACCCCGTTGGAGCCCAACGTGCTGGGGCTCCCTCCCGCCACCTCCCCTTAACCCAGGATGGCAGGAGAGCTGGGGAGGGAGGGCGGCGCCCCAGTCCCATGAGAGAGGGAGAGGGCGTGCAATCTCGTGCTCATCGAAACATTTTTTTTTCCTTGGTGTAAATGGTTCCCAGTCCACTGAGAGGGGAGATTTGGAATCAAGCCAGTGACCTTCTGCAGGTGCTGAGCTGTGGGTCTATAGATTCTTCGGTTTTTACATTAAAAAAAGAAAATCCCTAAGGCCATGCCTGAAAGAACAAGGCTCTCAAAGAAACAACAAGGCTCTCAAACTGACCTGCTTTTTTTTGCACCATTGAAGAGCCTCAAGACATCTTCAGAGACGATCCACGGGCCCCTCTGCAAGCCTCAGATGGGCTCGGCAGGATGTGCAGCCGAGGTGTAGACGTAGTTAGGGCGTAGGGTGGCCAGAGGACCTGGACTCCCGGGGTATCTTCACTCAGAGGGGGGTACTCTCGGACTGCTGTGGGGGGGCTGGGTGGCTTCCCCGTCAGGTGGACTGTTCAACCACGGGCAGCTCTGCCGAGCACCTCCTCTCTGCTGGCACTGGATTGGAGCGCAGACCCCGAGATGGATCGGGCAGGCCGTCCCCACGCTTGGGAGTCAGGTCAGACAGCAGTGTCTTGAGAGATTCGTGACAAATGCTGACAGCCGGGTAAGAGCTGGGAGCCCAGAACCCGCCCTGAGAGCAGGTGAGGGTCAGACAAGGCTTCCTGGGGAGGGCACCTCCGAGCTGTCTTGAGGAGCAGCCATCAGCCCCTCGAAGGAGGGTGGTCCAGGCGCAAAGAACAGCTCTTGTGTCTTAACTGGGAAGAGAGCGCCAGGGAAGACGCTCTGGGACTTATCACAGGCCGGCAGGAGGCAGGACACTAAGCCTGGGGCGACAAAGAGATTCGCACACAGGGTTTGCTTGCTTGGTGGGAGAAGTGCTGGGACCCCCAGTCTAGCTCAGTGTCCAGAGAGCTTAGTTCCAGCAAAGCGCACGTGTGCCTGCATTTGGTGTGTGTGCACCTGCGTGTGCGTGAGTGCGTGTCAGGGTCGGGTGGAGAGCCGTTACAGGATGAAGCAAGCCCAAATCCAGGCAGTCAGATGGTCAAGTCACCTAGCTAATACTAGGTCCCAGGGCTCAGTTCCCCACCCCAGGGTCCTGGTTCCCTAAACCTCACATTTCTGCAAAGTGGGAATGATCATCTGCATTTACCAATGCTGGAGAATCCTTACAAGGTACCATCAGGAGCTTACCAAGCCTCAGATCTTTCTGGCAGGGTTTTCTGAAATCTGGCCCATGCTGTGCCCCAAACCTGCAGAACTTTCTTCAGATCCTTTTGCCCTTCATTTGAGCCATTGCACCTGCCGTTTGCGCCTCTGGACCAAATTTTCTGCTTCTGCTCCTCCTTCCTGTCTGAGCTCAGGTGTCCCCTTCTCCCTCCCCTCGGCACCCCCACCACAGCTGTTGCTCCTGTCTCTCTGGGCAGCTCTTGCGCAGAGCATGTGCCCCTCAGAGCACCTACTGCAACGTGGCCTTTCACTTGCTAAGTTCTGCGCAAGCATGCCATGTGCTTTGTGCACCTAGCATGGTACCTGGCCCCAGGTAGGTGCTTCGTAAAGTATTTGCTAAGTAAATTAGTGAATCCTTGAGAAGGCCAGAGCTCAGTGAGGTTACGGAATGTTCCCAAGGTCACACTGCCAGTAAGTGGCAGAGCTGGGATGCGGCTGTCTTTTCTCTGGCTCCACACCTGTGCGGGTCCTGCACACCCAGCCTTGGCTTCCCTTGCCAATCTGAACAGTCCTGCAGCCAGCAGTGGGAGGAAAGGGGGCTCAGAGGGACTGGGCTCGTGGAGGGAGAGCACTGGATGAGCCAGGCACGGTGTCAGGGCCTCCGTATTTGGGCTTCATGGGGAAACTAAGGCAGAAGCCCAGAAATAGACAGCGGGCTGATCCAACTAATTGGGGAAGCATCACGCCTTAACTCTGGGCCCACTGAAGATGGAATCTTGGGCACCAAGTTTCATTCCAGCCCCACCTCCTGGGACCAGGTACCCCCTACCCTGTTTGGCTCAGAATAAAGCTGGGACTTTGGGGAAAGGCCTGGGGTGGGCCAGAGTCAAGCCAGGAGCTGCATCACACCCTCTGGCCTCCATTCTGAGCCTCCGTTGTTTCTCTTTTCCTGGAAACTGAGAGAAAGTCTGCATGCAGCATTTGCTTTCCCTGCAATATAATGTAAACAGTAGAGTAGCAGTTTGAACCTGCTTGCAAGTTCCCCAAAAAGTATAGAGACTTGTTTTGTGTTTGCAAAAAAAATAATAATAATACTCCATCGTGTCAATATAATGCAGTGGTAGAGATGCTTGCAAACACTTGGGGTGCGCAAAGAGCAGAGTCTCTTTCCAGGCTCTCTCTGGGAGGTCTTCCTCACCAAAGCCCCCCAACACACACATTTTCTGGGCCACCTGTTAGCCCAGTGCAAGTTGCCTTGCCCTGCTTAGGAGTCTCTAAAATAGTTGTCATACTTTACGTCCTGATTTGGGTTCACTGTTGCATAGATTTCTTCAAATTGCTCTGCTTGGCCATCTTTTTACTTCAACCCTTAAAGTTCTTTTTTAGTTAATATTTGCACATTGTAAAGTAGGGGTAGGCACAATAAAATATCTGATGTATTTCGAGCCCCGCGGATATTCCTCGTCTAAGCTCATTTAATCCTCAACGTGGCCCTTTTCCATTTTTTGCATGAGCCACGATTCCCATCCAGATAGTGAATTTGTCACCTTCAGGCCATAACTGTGGGTGTTCTAAAATGAATAAGGAAGACGTGACTCCTCCTCTGCCAGTCCTTATTTTTATTGAAGTGCTTCTATCGGTTACTTTTAAAAAAAGATTTATTATTTTAGAGAGAGTGTGTGTGTGTATGCAACAGGGAGAGAGAGACTCTCAAGCAGACTCCCCACTGAGTGCAGAGCACCATGTGGGGCTTGATCTCACAACCCTGAGATCATGACCTGAGCTGAAATCAAGGGTTGAAGGGACTGAAATCAAGGGACCCCCTAACTGGCCGAGCCATCCCAGCGCCCCTACGTTTTAATCTTTTTTTTTTTTTTTTTTAAAGATTTTATTTAGTTGACAGAGAGAGACACAGCGAGAGAGGAAACACAAGCAGGGGGAGTGGGAGAGGGAGAAGCAGGCCTCCCGCTGAGCAGAGACCCGATGTGGGACTCGATCCCAGGACCCCGGGATCATGACCTGAGCCGAAGGCAGACACTTAATGACTGAGCCACCCAGGTGCCCCCATTTTAATCTTTAAAAGTGCCTTTCTCCATCACCCTTTCATGGTGCTTCTGTCTCTTCATTTTGTAAGAAGAGATTAGAGCCCTACTGTTTTTTCTGCCTTTCCTCTTGCCTTCTGCATCATGCACCTTCAGCATTTGGGTTGACCTTACATCAGAGTTGGTTATATTACATCTTGTCCTGTACTCTCTAGCATATGCTTTGTCCAGAGCCTGACTCTAGGAATCAGAATCAGTAGGCGACATTCATCTAATTACTGCTGTATCAGAAGTGTCTAATGCTACATGAAACCGTATGCTGGGATTACATTTCCTTCTCCAGAGATCATCTTCTCAGCCCCTGGATCACTCAAGGCAGAATGTCCCAGAACAGAGTCAAATGCATTCTATTTGCTTGCATTCCATCCGTTACTTAAAATCATACCATTTATTAGTTTCCTTTGTGTTTGGATCATGACTTGATCATGTGGGATTTTGTGTGTGTGTGTTTCCTGGAATTTCTAATTGCCTTTCTTTTTTTCTTCTTGCTTCATCTGTCTTTATCATATTCTTCCTTTCTTCATACCACCAGTTCTGTTGAGCTCCTCCCTGGTGTGTGTGTGTGTGTGTGTGTGTGTATGTTTTGGTTTTGATTTGTTGTCCTCTCAGGACCCTCTTTGTTCCTGTACCACGTTGTACACCTCTGCACACCTGCTCTGCAGAGGTCATCCTGGGCTCATCCTTCATTGCTTCCCTGGATTGGAGCTTCCTAAGAAAAGATACATGGATAATAAGCTGTCAGGAAACATCTTTATTTTATACTCACACTGAAGGTAGATCTCCAGGTTCAAAATCATTTTTCTTCAGAATTTTGAAGACTTTGGAGCTTTCCAGGTTGCTGATGAGAGGTCTGATTCTAGGTCCCTTGTAGATTTTCTGTTTTCTTTTTTCCTTTTCTGGCAGATTTTAGGAATTTTTCTTCATCCTTGTCATTCATATATTACATGGAGATACTCTGTAGGGGAGTCTTCATCCCCTCTTCTGGATACTTAGTGTAATCTGAAGATGAATCCTTATGGTCTGGGAGATCCTAATGTATTTGATTTAAAAAAAAAAAAATCTCCATTTTTTTCCCATTGTGCATTTCAGAATCTCCTAGTTGTTGGCTCTTCTACCTTCCAGAATGGGCCTATTTACTTCTGCATTTTTCCATTTTATTGTTTCATTGCTGTTTTGCTGTTTATTCTAAATTTTGTAGACTTCATCTTCCAGTCTATCTTTTTTGTTTACTTTTATAAAACATTTTGGCACTAGTGTTTTTCATTTCCAAGGGCTTTTTCTTTCTTTTTTAAGAAGATTTATTCATTTGAGAGAGCAAGAGAGTGTGTGCACACAAGCAGGTGGAGGGACAGAGGGAGAAGGAGAAGCCGACTCTGTTGAGCAGGGAGCCTGATGCAGGGCTCGATCCCAGGACCCTGAGATCATGACCTGAGCCGAAGATAGATGCCTAGCTGACTAAGCCACCCAGAGACCCCCTAAGAGCTTTTTTCTCATTCTCTGATTGCTCCTTTCCCTAGAATCTCATTTTGTTTTATAGCTGTTAACATCCTGAGTAGTGAAATATTGGAATTTTTGTTTGTTTGCTTGCTTTCATCCATGAATCATTTCCCTCTTCTCGAAGGTCACTTTTGTATATGTTTATCTTGATCTTTCCCTTCGTGTTGCTCATTTCCTCATGTGCCTGCTCATCCAGAGTTGAGATAGTCTAGCTGCTCTTGAGTTTTTTCCTTGGCCAATAAGTCATCAGACTCAGAAGGACTGAATCATCAGCCAAGGTCACACAGTAGAAATAGCACAGCAGTTGAACCCCAACTTTTGGATTTCTGACCTGCTGCTTCTGCTTCTCAGTAGCCCTATGATACTTTCTTCTCAAACAGGCGAACACCTCCCACCAATACCGTGGGGTAGGCCTACATCTTTCATGCCTAAGTGCCCTTGCTCTGGCATCCATATATTCTGGAGGTTTCTGGGACTCTGCATGTCAGTTTTTCTGTTCTGCTCCCTCTGACCTGTGCTTCCCAGACCGTGTAGCCTGATTTTAAGGTTTAGAAAAACAGACACCAAATTTAGGGCAACCAGCCCAGTGCTTTCTACCTAGTAGGCCCTCCGTGTCTGTATTCTGCCCCAAAGACTTGACTGATTTTAGGTAGACTTTAAGCCCAGATTGATCTGCTTTGCTGACTGTGTGAAGACTGGAATTTTCTGCAAATAGTAAGTAGTGGGACAAGTGAGATCTGATCCCCAAAGCCCTAGAAACACCAGTTCCAAAGGAAAAATGGCAACTACATTAAGCTTTTTAACCACCCTCCTCCTTCAAAATGCAACCGTTTTCTTTTTAATTTTTTAAAAGGTAGAACTAATGTATTAATTAGAGCAAGCAACGTGACTGTCAGACACATCCCCGAGATATACTGGCTCTGATACCATAGAGGTTTATTTCTCACACATAAATAATCTTGGTAGGTGTCCCTGGACAGCTGTCCTCCATGCAGTGATGCAGGGACTCGGCTTCCCCACCTTTGGCTCCACCAGGCTCCGGGTCCTCTGACATCCTTGTCATTTGTTCCAGGCTGGAGGGAAGGCAGAGAGAGCAACTGGCCGCTTACCCATCCAAAGCACTTTGCTCACATTCCTCTGTCAAGACCTCAGCCGTGCAGCCACACCTCATTGCAGGGCAGATGGGAAATGTACCCTGGCTGTGTGCCAGAGGAAGGTGGAGTGTGGGTTTGGTGGGACGGGTAGCGGGAGGGTGTTTGCAGCCATCCTGGGAGATCTGTCACGGCCCCAGCCTGCCAGCCAGCATTTATGGTATGCCCACTGCATGCCAACCCCGGGCCAGGTGCGGGGATGCAGAAAGATGCACCTCCAGCGTGTAGCTGGAGAGGCACAGGGTGCTCAGAGAGTGTCACCGAGATGCAGTGCGCTCGGTGCAGTAGGAGCTGAGAGCAACTGGCTCAGCATCTCTGCAAAGGAAGAAGAATTCTTTCTTTCTTTCTTCTTTTTTTTTAGATTTTATTTATTTGAGAGAGAGAGTGCGCATAAGCAAGGCGAGCAGCAGGCAGAGGGAGGGGCAGGCTCTCCACCAAGCAGGGAGCCTGATGCGGGGCTCGATCCCAGGACCCCGAGCCGAAGGCAGATGTCACCCAGGTGCCCTGGAAGAGTTCTTTCTGCAGGCGGATCCCAGTGCTCCAATAGATGCCTGGCTTTCAGATCCCCTTCTACTCTCACAGAAATTTCCCAACTTAGGCTATGGAATAATGGGATGTAGAAGCAGGGAGAAACCCCAGAGATGGTCTGGTATTCTGTCCACTCCTGTCCGATTGAAAGATGGGGACGGTGAGGCCCACAGAGGGAGTGGCGTGCTGGGAGTCCCAGAGCTGGCCACTGAGCAGACCGAGTGCTCTTTCCATGCCCCCTGCAGGGACAGACTCTTGGTGTTCTCCTTTTCCCTAACTTCCTTTTTGACTAGTTTCGGATTTCCTATCCACCTGTCTCTCCTGCCCCAGCGGGAGGTCATGCTGGAGTTCCTTCTGAGTTCTGTGGTTGTCAGGGGGCGTGCAGCCCCCTCCTGAGATGGTTGCTTCTCCCCTGCCCAGTGGCCTTTCCAAGGGCTCTCCACAGTTCCCAGTAAAGACGTGGACAGAAGACGCTTTGCAGGACAGGAGAGCCTCCAACTGGGAGCTGTTATGGGGGGAGCCCAGTGTACTCACACTGTCTGCCTGTGGAGCAACATCCCCCAGAGGGACTCCTGGGTCCGGGGTGGGGGAGGGGCAGCTTCCGCCTGCATACAGAATTCGAGTAGGTCTGTGACTTCAGGCAGGTGCCAAACAGAAAAATGTGGAATAAACATTCACATGGGTACTCCAGCTCATTCACGCTCACCTTCTGCTCCTGAGAACTCTCTCCTTTGAACATTCCAACTTACAGGGAGGAAACCATAGAATCACTTAAAGACGTTTAGAGCAGTGCCCCCGGCTTCAGGAAGCCCCTCCGATCCCACAGGATCTGAGACTGAGGCATTCACTGGGAGCTGTTATTTGTCCTTGGTTTTTCTCATTTGCTCAGCTAACGTATATGAAATCTCCCTGTAAGCATAGACCTGCTCGGGGCTGGGGGTGTGGCGGATGCAGAAGCGGTTAAGACCTAGTTGCGGCTCTCGGCTCTCGGCTGAGTCTTAGTCTTGGCAGCAGCTGGAGTTGGTGTTTCTGGGTGGAGCCTGCGAGGGGGCAGGAGCCCGGGGCAGCAGGGGGTTTGCCACTAGAGGGCAGATGGGTCTCTTGTCTGGTGCAGGGCACAGTCCCTACCTCATGAACAGGGCCGTGCCGGTGAGTAAATGAGCCGGCCGGGACAGGTTGGGGGCACAGTGCCAAGGACACAGTAAGCACTTAATCCAGGTGGCCTGTTACCACGTATGACAAGGTGGCTAAGGGTCCCAGGTAGTGAGTGGTTCGGAGGGTGAGTGGTGCCGGATTGCACTGTTGGCATTAACAGACAATAGCAAAAGGGAGAGAAGCAGCCCCCTAGAAAGAGTGAGCCCACCTGGTGCAAATCCCCATTTTATGGACAGGCAAACAGAGGCTCATGGAGGGAAAGTGTGGCCCGTTTCTGTGCAGTTAGACAAGAACGAGGACATGTGCTTTATAAGTGCTTTGTGATTCCTTCTTTATTATTATTAATTTTTTTTTACCTTCTTTATTTACCTGTCTTTGAAGAGCATATTTTTCCCTTCTTATTTCAATGATCACTTATCGATTCTCTCTTCTATTCTCTGACGTAATGTTTGAGATGGTGGGAGGTGATCCAAGAAATCGCTCCAGAAGGCTTGTGCTTAGCGGACAAATAAGCATGCACTGTTGTCTGGCTGGGCTGAGAACCTGCCCACTGCCGGTGCTGACCAGAGCCTGCTTTGCGGGAGGCGGGGATCCGAGCAGCCCCCCGAGGTGCCCCGGCCAAAATCTGGGCATTCACGTGGCAGGACCATCACAGGACGGGCTGAGCGTTCCATGAGGAATCAGACAGGAAGAGCAGGGGTGAGGGGTTCTGTTCATGCATGGAGACCTCCTTCCGCAAGCATTTTCCGAGTGTCTTCTGGACACCAGGCCCCAGGAAGATGGTAGGGGAGACGTCGGATGAGCCAGTGTGCTTGGATGGAGTCAGGAAAAGTAAATTAGGCAAATGTAGAATGTAGGAGTTAATCTGATCGATTTGAGCTCATGATACCCCACAAGTTGACACCCCCCGCTCCTGGCTGTGCCATCGTGAACAAATCACTTGCCCTCAGGGAGCCACGGTTTCCTCTTCTGGAAAATGGGCGCTTACGCATTCCCTCAAAAAACAGCTTACTATCTCTGCAGTACGCATGGTGCTGGGTCTTCCTCAGAGGACAAGATTGCCGTCATGTGGCTTATTTTCAAAGGGGGGAGGAATGGTAAAAAAAATAATATACCTTCAAGTTGTGTGAAGTAGGGCACGTGGATGGAGAGTGAGAACAGGGGGACCTTTATCGACAGAGTGGCCAGCAAGGCTTTCTGACAATAACGACGTCTGAGCAAAGCCTGAATGCTAGGAAAGAGCAAGTCAGCACAAAAGTTGGAGCAACGTGTATTCTCAGAGTGGAGACAGCAAGTGCAAAGGCCCTGGGGTGGTATTTTCCAAAAAAGATAGAGGGTGCTGGTCTAGTTGGTACGGGAGTGACTGAGAAGGGAAGTAAGAATGTGGATAGGTAGGCAGAAGCTGCATCATGTATATTTTTTCAGACATGAAACCTTATAGCAAAATCCATTTAAAACAATTTTTTTCCCACATTCATTTTGGACAAGCATCAGATTGAAATTGTAACCCTGATTTTTCTCTGTACGTCAGTAGCTGTTTCTTCAAAAATGCTATCATTCAGATGAATGCTGTTTCCAGCCTGGACACAGACACACTTGGAGAGATCCATATGCAGAGATGAGGTTTTGGATCTCAGGAGAGGGGGAAACCCACCCAGCTGTCTGGTTGTGTCGAAAAAAATCATATTAAAATGCAAATGCTCCCAAGTAAGTGAAATGTCGATGGGTACAGCCCTCCAAAGAAGAATATTCATGAAATACAGACTGTCGATCCACAGCTAGCCAGCTGAGCCATTTGCTCAGCAAGACATGAGTGCTAAGAAATCTCAATTACAGGAGCTGTTCCGAAACCCTGGGATCTCCCCAGGGGTGTTTAGAAACGGGGACGCAAGAGTACCAGAGAATCATGGGACGGGCTCCTTGGAAGGACTTTCTGGCCACGTCCCTTCCATTTTCTAGTTGGACGTCTCACCACGGAGCTTGGGGGGTAAGGAATAAAAACTGATGCTTCCATATTGCTAAGAGGGGGTGTCCGCCTTCCTTCACCTTTGTTCAGGTTCTAGTTCTGATCTGATCAAGGTCTTCAAGTTGGATTTCCTTAAAAAGGATGATCTTTTCCCTTGAGGGACCTTGGAAAAAAAAAAAAAAAAGGACCGTACGTTTTCTTAGTAAATATGCTTCCTTTGCAACTTTGAGCTGTAAAGAGTGCAGGTAGAGAGAGAGGGAGAAATATGCACCAGGCACCGTGAATGTCTCACGTGGTCCTTACTGCATTTACCAGGTGGGTGTTATCATCCCATTTTGCAGGCAAGGAAGCAGGCTCAGGGATGAAAGAAGGGAAGTTTGTGGCCGCTCGCCAGGAAGCCATACACCAGGGCCCCTGGGAGTATGGGCCCGGTCCGGATGTGCGGGTTCGAATCCCAGCTCTCTTACACCTGCCGGCTGTGGGACCTGCCAGGGGAGGTCCCTCCCTCCACCTTTTGGCCCCAGTGTGGTGATAGCACCGTCCCCTCCCTCTTCGTCTGTTCTGAGGATTCAAATTGCCTGTGCATATGAAGTGCTCTGAACACTGCCTGCCCCCCAGGAAGTGTCCAGTAGCCCAGAGCCTCCTCGGACCGCCTCCACTCTGGCCCAGATCGCTCACGAGCAGGAAGAGAGGGCTGATGACACAGCCAAGCAGGGTCATCCGTGTGAGGGGCGACCAGACCTGAAATCCAGAGACCTTGCTTGATTTTTGGGATCTGTCAATACTTGGAACTGAGGTGCAGTGACCTCCCCCCATACACACACAGAGTGACACACGGGGGTATAATCACAGATGCAGCCAGCTCGATCCCTTGTCGGGCTCACACAAGGCTCATCCTATTCCTCAGGGAATCATGACCCCCATTTTACAGATGAGAATGTTCATAATCTTTGCTGTTCCCCCAAAAGGGTCTGTCTGCATGTTTATCTGTCAGATTCTGCTGGAAGCGCTTGTTTCTGCTTGAAGAAAAACCTTTCCTTCAGCATCTCCAACAAAAGGCTCTTTCAGTCAGGGTCCTATTCCCTCTTGTGTTAACAAGCCAACCCAACACTCAGTGGTTTGAGACAAAAGTCATTATCCTCTCTCCTGGTCCTGGGGGGTGGATGGGCTCAGCTGGGCAGCTCTGACTTGGGGCCGTCCTGTCCTGGTGGCAGCCAGTGGCTGGGGCAGGAACACTGAAGACTTCCTGCGGGGACATGTCTCTTTCCACGCTCCTGTCCAGGTGGCCAGCTTGGGCTTCTCCATAGCAGGCAGTCCCAGGGTGGGCGGACTTCTCACGTGGTGACTGGCTTACCCCCGGAGTGCACTGCTCTGAGAGACAGGAGGTGAAAGTTGCCAACCTGTTCCGGCTAGACCCAGACACTGCCCAGGGCCACTGCCCCTGTATGCTGTCACCCGAGGGGAGGGGACGCAGATGCTTGCCTCTCGATGGGAGAGAGCGTCAGGAGATTTGTTGTCCTCTGTAATCACTGCAGCTGGGGAGGAGGGATTTGGCAGGCTCTGTGGGGTCTGAATGTGTTTGACAGCTCACTCCCATGTAATGTAGGTTCTGCTAAGTCCGTTAGAACAGATCTGGGGCCTTGCCTCACGTACCTGGAGACAGGCCGCGTGGCCTCGGGGATTGGCTTAGACAGAGACCTGCTTCTTTTGGAAGCTGGGAAAAAGTCTGGCACTCAGAGGGAGGCCAGGCAAGCAGTTGACATTTAGGGTCCGCGGGACACCAAGAAGGGGGAACATGCCAGAAGATGTGCTGAGCTAAGGGGAAGAGAGGAGTGGGAGAGGTGAGGTAGACATGGGCAGGACTCGGCACGCGGCTTGAACCCCCAGCTTCAGGAGCAGAACAGGCAAGGTTGTGGAGTAGGACACGTGTCCCTGGAGATAGGGGACAGGCACAAGAGTCAACAGCCCAGACCCAGGGTCGCCAAGCAGGTTTCTGAGATAGGAACTCGCAGAGCCTGCATAGCCAGAAGGCTGGTCCCAGGAAGAAAGCCACAGATGTGTTCTGGTAAAGCCTGGGTATTAGCCCCAAAACACAGAATCTGAGGTGACTGGAACCCAGGACCCTTGAGACTCAGCTCCTGAGAGACGGTGGCCTCGGATCCTGAATCCTTCTGAGAACCAGGGTGGGCAGCGTCTGCAGACGAGTCCGGGAATTGGAGAGAACCCCACAAGGCCTAACTATAGACCCCTCCAGTCCTGGCTGAGGACATTAGACAGAATGTTCCAGAAGTTGCCTTCAGTTCTGGGGATCTCTGTAACTAAGAAGTGACCCAGAGCCTATGACCTAAGGCCCCTGGAAGCTCTGGTTCAAAGCTAAGACCCCTTAACATCTGTCCCCTCCCACCTCCACAAAGGATTCACACTGAAGCAGACCCTAAGTAGGGCCTGGCAAAGGCCTGGTGGGTTGGCATAAGTGTTTGTGAAATAACTCTTACCTCTCTTTTCTAAACAAACACACTAATTTAGACTTGAAAGTTGCAGAAACAGTTCAGAAGGTTTCCCTCACCCAGCTTATCCTCAGGTCCTCAGCGTGCATGACCAGAGTGCGGTCAGCAAACCCAGAGAGGAAGCCCCTACAACCACACGCCTTGTTCAGACGTTACCGAGTTCTCTGCTCCTGTCCTTTCCGCCCCAGGACCCCATGGGCCCCATGTTGCTTTACCCAGGGCTCCTGGTTCCCTCCTGTCCGGAAGGCTTGCTTATTCTTTCCTTGTCCTTCATGCCCCCTGGCACTACTAGAAAGTTCTCATCGGTTATTTTGTATAGATTGTCCGTCAGTTTGCGTTTGTCTGGGGTTTCGTCAAGAGTGGCCCAAGGGTGTGCATTTTTGGCGAGAACCCCACAGAGGTGATGTTGTGTCCTGGTCACGCCTCCTGTCAGGATGTCATGGTGTCCATGTCTTATCACTGGTGATGCTGACCTTGTTCACTGACCACTGTGGCATCTGCCAGGCTTCTCCACCATAAAGCTTCCATCTTTCCTTGGTGTTGACAAATTCCTTGGGGAAGACAAATTCCTTGGGGAAGGTACTTTGAGACCATGCAAATCCTGTTTCTCCTTAAACTTCCACCCATTAGTTTTAGCATCTGTCGGTGGATCTTGCCTCCAACAGTTATTGCTGTGAAGTTTGCCTGATGGTGATTTTCTTATTTCCTGCTTTCCTTCTGCATTTATTGCTTAGAATTCTATGGTAAGAAAGAACTAGCCCTTCTCCCCCATTTATGTATTTATGATTATTTATTTGTATCAGTATAGACTCCTGGGTATTTACTTTATTCTATGAATTACAATCTGATACAAAGGTTATTTATTTTCTGGCTCAGATTATTCCAGGCTTGGCCTAATATTAGGAGCCCCTTCAGTTTTGTGCTTGTGCATTTGGCCAGCCCATGCCCCCTTGTCTTTTTGGGGGGCACTTCCTTGCTTTCTCGAATCACAAGATGTACAAGGCTCATCTTGTATTTCCCCAGCCCCGCAATCAGCCACTTCTCCAAGGAGTCCTGGGTCCTATCACTGGGGCGTGGTGCATAGAAACCAAGGTCTGGGAGCTGGGGGTGCTCATTGTTTTGGGGGCATTGCTGTTAGGCCTCTTCAGGGGACAGAGCTGGGATGACATGGGTGTGTACTGACACATCATGTGTGTCTCTGTGCCTGCCTGCCTGTATGAACATTGAAAACCTTGAGTCTGCTCTGAGATCTCAAATTCCAGTCTCAACAACAGGGGCTCCATGTTAGCCTTCTCCCCTTTCCACATTTGTAACTTCCTTCTCCAGCAGGGAGAGACCAGCTCTCAGTAGCTAAAATATATTCACTTAATTCAAGTATGCGTGAATTCCGAATTGCTAACCCACACCCTTGTGAGAAACACTTGCCCCGTCGGTGACCGCATCTGTGCTCAATGTTTTGTCTTTGGCCTTCCCCTATTTGGTCAAGATACTGTTTCCAGAGTCTCTGAGGTGAGGGCTTTTCTTTCCCACCCCCTTCTGTGTGGACATGCCATGTATTTGTAATGGTTTGGTCCATTTGTTGGTCTTTATACTTGACTTTGGGTTTCCCTCACATTTGGTTGGTGATAATCATCTTGTGTGTAGGGGTAAATGAAGGTCACATGAACATTGCAATGCTTCTAAGTCAGATCTGTACTGAAAGATCTTCTCCGAGATGTGTCACTCCCTCTGTCCCTGCTGTCCCAATCGTGTCCCCCCTCACCCCATCCCTTTATCACTCACCTCCTCTAGGGAGCCAGTCTGTTCCATATCTAACTGACTCTTGTACACAGAGCAAGTTATATATTTTGTCGCCCTTTCTTATGTGAATGGTAGTACCGTAAATACTCTTCACTCTTTGCTTTTCAAATGGAGTGGTGTGTCGTGGAATTTTCTCCAAATCTGTTCATATCACACCTGCCTTCTTTACAGCTGCAGAGTGCTCCATTGTGTATAGGACCAGAGTTTATTCAACCACTCCCCTACGTCTGGGCATTTGTGTTGCTTCCTGTATTTTTTCATTTACAGATGATGCTTCGGTGAATAAGCTTGCAGGTGTGTTGTTGTAGAGCTGGGGGTTCTCTTCATGGTAGAGTCCAAGGAGTGGGGTTGCTACGTTGGCAGGCAACACATACGTAGTTTTGTTGGGTGCTGTCCAGTTGCCTTCCAGTAAGCTTTTTGTTCAACTGTTGGAAAATATTTGTCTCTTGTTGAAAGTCAACAATTTGTGTCTATCCTCAGTCAACTACAGGTGAGGACTTGGGCGGCGGGGAGATCATGTGTTTCAGTGAGGCAACGCCCTGGGGCCCAACAAGAACTCAAATCTAGCTCTCCAGAGTCCCAGGCTCTTCCCTACTTCCTGCTGGTCCTGGGAACTGGGGGTGGAGTCTACTGGCCAATGGAGTGGGGTCCATGGCCAAGTGGGTGCATAGCAGGCGGGTGTGACATTGGTGGTGGGGCTGGAGGACCAGACCACAGGCCTGAGCCTTGTTTTCACTGCTTGGTTTCAGCAGCCTTGCCACAGAGCTACCTCAGACTTGTGCTCCTTGGGGAAGACTAGGCTAATATAATTCAGTTTTCCAAAAACTTAAAAAATGTGTTTTCATCTGAGCAAGGGAAATACTGATTCATTTACCCTTAAGTGTTAGCACAGGGAGCTGTTTTTTCTCTTTTTGTATCAGTATTTAAACTTTTCTTACTCCACACGCAGTAAACTAAGCCTCCTTTGCATGAGACTTCAAGGTGAGGAAGAAAGAAGCAAGTCTAGCGAGGGTCCTTGTACCTTCTCATCTGGGTCCCTGCTCTCCTTGGTCACATGGGCAAATGGAGTCCAGGGAGGTTTACCCAGGCTCTTTCACATGTAGGAGCAGAGCAGGAAGGTGGATCCCACTCTGTCCAGGGCTCTGAGTGTGACACTTGGCACTCAAGAGAAGGAAGAGGCCAGGAGCTGCTGGGGCAGGAGCGGTCCTTCTGACCTGGCCTCAGGGCTGATGAACGCTTGGTCTCCCCACCATACATCCCCACCCTCAGCCACCCCCCCCACACACACTAACTAGCCCAGCCTGTCAGCTCTGGCTTACCCCTGCTTGGAGAGTCGGGAAAGAGGGTGTCTCGTTTGACGCAGGTTCCCCTCACTTCTTGTCTCTTTCTTGTGAGGCCCAGCTGGGTGGTCTGGAGTGTTCCTGCCATCCACTCTGCTGCCTCCCACGACTTTCCCTCCCCTGACCTGGAAGCTGGGCTCCCCAGGCTCACTTGAGGCCCCTCTTTTCATTCATTCACTTACTCAATACACTGAGCACCATTGGTATTCCAGGCACGGGGGTAGGGGGACATGGAGATGAATCAGACCCAGGCCTGTCCCTCCTGAGGAGCTCACAGTTCAGTGGGGAAGACTCTAGATTTAGTTACAGAATCAGTCAGAAGATGCTCAGATGCAGCCTGTGCAAGCCTCCCAACATCAAGAGGGGGGTCCTTGGAGATGCTGCCAACTGAGCTGAGACTAGAAGGATGAGCGGGAGTTGTCCAAGCCAAGAAGGGAGCGTGAGCAAAGGCACTGTGGCAGAAGTTCAGCGGGGATGGGGGGTGGGAGGGTGGTAGGACGAGGTGTGGGGGACACTCGAGGGCGGGCAGGAGATGGGCCACGTCAGTAGTGGAATCGACTGCTGAGTTCAATCCTGACTCCGTTTTTGATGAGTTCTTTGTTTTATTCACTGCTCTCTCCCTGCTCCCTGCAATACTGCCTGGAGTCTTGTAGGTGTTCAGTCATTATTTTGAGTCTTAATTCCTTATCTCTAAAGCAGGCAGAGCACTCATTTTTATCTGTATTCCAGTATCCCAATATTCTAGAATAGGACCTGGAGTATAGTAGGTGCTGGATAAATATCTAGAGAGTGGCTGGCTGGCTGAATGGTCTGGGGCTTGGCCCATACCATGTGCTTACTCATTAGCAGCCATGTACCAGCCACAGCATGACAGAGATCGGCCTCACGTGCCCAGGTAGATCCAGCAACATCTCGGCAATTCATGAGGGACAGCACTCTACTTGTTACGAAGAAGAATCATGAACTTTTGTTGAGCCAATTAAATGCTTTACCAGTGTCCTTTGTCTTCAGTGACTCTTTGGAACTTATGGTAGTAAATTCCGGGCCCCGGGGCTGTCGTGGCTGCCACCCCCTTAGTAGCCATCAGGGGCAGCCAGGTCTTCTGTGGTCCCCTGGGCTGGGTTCGGGTTAGGGTTAGGGTTAGGGTTAGGGTTAGGGTTCGGGTTCGGGTTCGGGTTCGGGTTAGGGTTAGGGTTAGGGTCTTCTGTGGTCCCCTGGGCTGGGCACGGGGACATGTGGAGGAGTTTGTGCTCTGAAGACAAGCCCCGGGGCAGGGCACCTGTTCCTTGGAGGGAGGCTCCCAGCGGATCTCCCAAGGCCCCAGATGGCAAGGAGCAAGGCCTCCCTCTGGAATGGTGGTAGAGCTAGAGGCCACCGGAGCCAAATGTTCCTTCTGGGAGAGCAGGTCACCAGCTTTTACTTAGTGCAGCCTGGTATTTTAGGGGCTAAATGGGTTTTTTAAACTTAGGCTGAGGTATCTGAGGCATACAAAAGAGTCCACCCATGTACAGGTACCATCGAGGAAGTAAATATGAAGTGCGCGTCATGAGTGCATCTCGCCTACTGGGTAAATACCAAAGGTCTTCTGCGTGGTTTGCAAGAGCCCCCGTTCCAGCCTCCTCTTCCTCCTGCAGCCTCTGCTCTGCGCACGCTTGCCATAATACTTCATTGCCCCGACTGGCAGCTGCCTTCCACGCTTCTGCTTGTCCTTTGCACCTGTTCGCCTCCTGACTGCGCGCCCCCCCCTGCCACCATCGCTGAGCGAGTCCCGCTGGACCTTCACATCTCAACTTCAACGCTGCCCATCTTCCAGGAACAATCCCCTCTATCTGGGACTCCTGCATTCTTTGTGCCCCCCAGTGCCCTGGGCTCACATCGCCAGAGTGATGGGGCCGTGGGGTTGTGGAGGGCCAAAGACCTTATCTTCTACTGGCGTTTGCCTGGGGCTTAGCCCGGAGCTTGGATCAGCACGAGTGCTCTGGGGATATTTGTTGGAAGTCCGGGCCTCGGATTCCTGAGGGTGCTGTGTTTTAGGTGACCACTGAGGTCTCTTCTCTGGGAAGAAGTTCTTGCTACATCCGTTCGATTGGTCACCCAGGGTTTCTGAATTTCTAGGCAGGAGCTCATCCTCATAAAGAGGATCGGAGTGCATCCTCTTCATCCCAAAGGTGGAAGTGTTCTCGAGATGGAGAAACACTTGGAACTGCAGCTGAGCCTGAGCCACTCCAGAGAAAGAATGCAGTTGGCGAATCGTAGAAGGAATTTGGATGGCGTGGTCTCTTCCCTTGTCTTGCCTGTGTGGTGCCTTTCAGCACAGATGTAGTCCCCAGACTGCATTATTTTTTTTAAGATTTATTTATTTTAGGGGTGCCTGGGTCGCTCAGTCGTTAAGCGTCTGCCTTCGGCTCAGGTCATGATCTCTGGGTCCTGGGATCAAGCCCCACACTGGGCTCCCTCCTCCGCTGGGGGTCTGCTTCTCCCTCTCCTTCTACTGTTCCCCCTGCTTGTGTTCCCTCTCTCTCTGTCAAATAAATTAATAAAATCTTTAAAAAAATTTTTTTTAAAGATTTTTATTTATTTTAGAGAGAGAGAGCATGAGTGTGAGGGACGGAGGGAGAGGGAGAGAGAACCTCAAGGAGACTCCCCTCTGAGCGCAGAGCCGGATGCGGGGCTCGACCTCATGACCCTGAGATCACGACCTGAGCTGAAATCAAAAGTCAGGCGCTTCACCGACTGAGCTGCCCAGGCACCCCCAGACTGGCGTTATTTTGAAAAATAAGTTTCTACTAGAATTCAGTGAAAGCTGACTCCTTTCTGCCTGAAGGTCTCTGCTCAGTTACAGAAAGACCGTTGGACCCTTCCCACACACGGCAGCACCCCCTCTCCGGCTCGAATTCCCACTTCTCGAGCAGCGGGAGGTGACCCAGAGGTGCCCCCTAGCACCCTGACATCAGACGCCTTTTCTTGGCCCTGGGGTGGTGAGGTTTTCCAAGGACCGTAGGAGAGAGGAAGCATTAGGAGTCTTCCTATCTTTATGGACGTGTATGTGTGCTTTGGACATGAGAAAAGTAAAATAACATTAACTGCTTTCCAGGAGATTTCTGGATTTTCTCCTGTCCAAGTGAGGCTTTAACAATATGATTTCCAGCCCTAAGCGGACCTGAACGGTAACCTGCGGTTTTTGCCCTTCTCAGAGCGCGGGCGTCCTCCTCCCTGCCACTCGGGCTCTGTCACCATCACATCTCACTGCGGTGCCATGTTCAGTAGGTCAAAATCCCATGATTTTTTCATCTTCTGTTTCTTACTGACCACGGGGTAGCTTGCTGAAGGGAGCTCTTTGGCTCTTAGTAAATATGGCTCTGGGAATTTGGTGTCAAGAGAAGCAAGGAGGGGACCCCGCACGCCAGTAGAGGGCGCACTCGGTGCCAGGACCCTGCGGGGATTCCCGAGACGGGACGTCCCTCAGCCATGTCCATCCCTGGCAAAATCACTGGCCCAGTGGACCTGGAAGGCCTGGCTGGACTTCACGACACCTCGTAGAAAAGACGGAGGAATGTGGGCAGGAGAAGGCAGACAAGAGACTGATGGCATCAGGAGCTTGCTAATGAACAAGTTAGTATTACCTGGACACCAGGTCAAAAATCAGGAGGGGGTCAACCAGATAGCCATAGGGAGGGCGTGCACGCCCAGTGTGTGGATTATCAGAAGGAGGGGACTGTGGGAAGGCAGGTTCGTCTAGGAGCCAAGATGATCTCAAAGGGTCTGGGGGTGCCTGGGTGGCTCAGTCGTTAAGTGTCTGCCTTCAGCTCAGGTCATGATCCCAGGGTCCTGGGATCAAGTCCCACATCGGGTTCCCTGTTCAGCGGGGAGCCTGCTTCTCCCTCTCCCTCTCCACCTGCTTGTGCCCTCTCTCTCTCAAATAAATAAATAAAATCTTAAAAAAAGAAAGGGTGGCACAGTGAGCAGAAGTCAGCCAGGAGAAATGCAACATGATCCAAATACAGAGTCCTGTTTTGGGCTTCGAAACATGCTCACTTTCCTCCAACAGGAAGGGTGCATGGTGGGGCTTTACAGCATCATGCATCCACAGCACGGCGTGGGGGCCCCAAAGCCGATGTGGCTCTCGGCAGCGCCAGTGGGCATGCTGCGGGGGAATGACGGAGGGGGTGGCCTGTCCCCTTTGGGGTGGGGAAGCCTTTCTGGAGTAACATTTCCCTTACACATGCTGGGATTTTAGGAGGGGCCTTTCCAGGATGGGGATCATGCTGGGGAAGGGCCCCAGGGACAGGTAGGGAATGGGGGTGCTTGGCTGGTGAAAAGCAGCTGGGCGGTTTGCAGCCTTTATCTCTAATCCTACAAGCTAATGATTCCTCCCACTTCACAGATGAGGAGACAGAGTCTCAGGGAGCCGAAGCGGCTTGCCCTAGTCACTCAGCTGGGGGGCCTGCCGGAGCCAGGATGGGATCTCTGATGTATTTAAGGCCAGAGTTATCATTTCGTCTTTTCAAAAGCTGAGTGTTGGCCTACAGACGACAACGATGATGTGTTTTTGTTTGGTTCCAAGTTATACCCGTGGTTCCAGCGGGCACAGACTACAGGAAGGATGTGCCATTTTAAAGGGGAGCTGTTGGGGCGCCTGGGTGGCTCAGATGGTTAAGCGTCTGCCTTTGGCTCAGGTCATGATCCCAGAGTCTTGGGATCGAGCCCCACATCGGGCTTCTGGCTCAGCAAGGAGCCTGCTTCTCCCTCTCCCTCTGCCTCTCTCCCTGCTCATGCTTTCTCTCTCTCTCTGTATCTCTGTGTCTCAAATGAATAAATAAAATCTTTAAAAAAATAAATAAATAAAGCGGAGCTGTCAGCAGGTGGAATGAGCTGTCCTGACCGTGCAAAGTCCCAGAGCCACGGGAGGTATTCGGGAAGCACTTAATGGAGTGCGTCTGGGGGGATTCAAACGTCAAATGAGGAAGCAAACAAAATACATTTGAATGTGTCTTCTGCTTGAGTAAAAGTTCCGTGGTTGTAAACAGCAGATATCGATAAGAAATGGGTTCTGACTGCCTTCAGCGAAACCGCGCTGTTTATCAGGGTGGTTGTACAAGGTTGCTCACGGGATAGAAGGAATGGTGAACAGAATCTGAAAAAGGACAGAAGTCAGGTTGGCTCTAGGCTCCCAGGTGGCAGCCCATGGAGGCTCATTCTGGAGCCGTGGCCATGATGACCCCTTAGCGGGGATTAATTCTTAATCTGTTTTCATCAGTATTGTTTTACCATTAATAAGTTATTCCACTGTCATACTTATGATTTCATTAATTGATTTATTATTATTAGTTAACAGAAGCCTCTTTTAAAAATGTCAAGTATAAAGAACAAATACTCATATAGCCACTATCCAGCTTAAGAACTATTACCAGTAGTTCTGGGGTTCCCTGCGCGCCCTTCCCCGACCCCATCCACTGCCCCTTTCCACTCACTATACTGATTGCCCGGCCTTTGTGTTTATGAGTGTCTCGCTTTTCCTTGTAATTTTATCACATTTGTATCTCTGGACAACGTATTTTTGGATTTTGCATGTTCCTGAACTTCTTATAAAGGGAAATACCCTTCATGCATCTTTGGTGGTATGCTTTTTCTTGCCATGCTGTGTTAACGACCCATGCATGTGTGTTCTGGCATTTTCACTGCTGTACGTAATTCCCATGTATGAAATAGGACAGTAGGTCCAGGCCCCTGGGGATGGACATTTGTGTCGTCTCCAGCATGTCACTCACGCTGTTCATGAACATTCTGGGCTGCATAACCTGGTACATAGGTGCAGATGGGTGCCCAGAGGTGGGATGGGGGGTCACAGGGTCTGAGTATGTTCAGCTTTGCAAGATGATGTCATCCTATTGTCCAGAGTGACAGCAACCAGCCTGTGGTCTTGCCTCAGAGTCTTAGTCTTGTTAGCGTTGGGTGGTTTGTTGGATCTTTTTGTTCTTGCCAGTCTGATGGCTGTTGGGTGGTAGCTCCTTACATTTTTCTGATTACGGAGGTTTAGCTTCTTTATATTTATTCACTCTTTTGAGAAATTCCTGAACATGGTTTTTGCCAAGTTTTCTACTGGAAGTTTACCATTTCTTACTGACTTGACTTTACCATGACATGTATGATATACATAGTATATATGGTATATATAGGATACGTGTATATCCCTGTTGGTGATTTAACTCTTCACGTTTTTATGCTATTTTTGATAAACATTCAGTTTAATGTTATGGCTTTATTAATATTTTCTCTTACAGGTTGAGCTTTTATGTCTTATTAAGATAACCTCTACCACAACATCATGAAGATGGTCACTTATATTGCCTTCTAAAAGTTCTTCAGTTTTCCCTTTCATAGTTGTCTGTAATCCATCGGGAATGGATGAACTACTGGTTCGAGATTGCATTTTTCCCCCCTGGATACTTAGTTATTCCAGCACTATTTATCCAAAAACCCATTTTCTCCCTCTGATCAGCACTGTCCATGCACGTGAAGCTCTGTTTCTGTTCTTTTGGCCTCTTTGTCTAAGATGTCATTACTAAAGCATCATCTTAATTCTTGATGCCTTTTGAGGCACATCCCCCTACCTCATTCTTCTTTAGTCCCTTTGCACTTTGATACACATATTAGAATCAGCCTGTCAAATAACATCAAAAACCTCGAAGAAACTGACTGGAATTACAGCGAATCTGTAGATCACCTTGGGAGGGAACTGGTGCTTTCATGATATGGAATCTTACACTCCATGAAGATGGTATAGCTCCCTTTTTTTTTAAAGATTTTATTTTTAAATAATCTCTACACCCAGCATGGGGCTTGAACTCAACAACCCCGAGAACAAGAGTTGCATGCTCTCCCAACAGCCGGCCAGGCGCCCCCATCTCCCTTTTTATATTGGTCTAATTTTGTGTCTGTTAGTAAAGTTTTTTGATATTCTTTATAAAGATTTTACACATTTTTTGTTAGATTTATTTCTAGATACTTTGTCTTTCAGATACTATTGCAAAAGCTAACCTTTTGAAATAGACTTTTGTGGAATGCCTGGGTGGCTCAGTCGGTTGAGCATCTGACTATTTCAGCAGGTCATGATCTCAGGGTCATGAGATTGAGCCCCGCCTCAGGCTCCATGCTGAGCAGGGAGTCTGCTTGAGATTCTCCCCCTCTCCCTTTGCTCCTCCCCCTGTGTGTGTGTGCATGCACTCTCTCTCTCCCTTTCTCTCTCCCTGTCTCTATAGTCCATAAATAAATCTTAAAAATAATAAAATAAAATAGACCTTTGAGATATTTTTACATTTTCAATAAATAATTTAAAATAAATCTTCATTAAGATAAAATCTGCAGAGGGCGCCTGGGTGGCTCAGTCGGTTAAGCGACTGCCTTCGGCTCAGGTCATGATCCCAGGGTCCTGGGATCGAGTCCCACATCCGGCTCCCTGCTCTACGGGGAGCCTGCTTCTCCCTCTCCCACTCCCCTTGCTTGTGTTCCCTCTCTCGCTGTGTCTCTCTCTGTCAAATAAATAAATAAAATCTTTAAGAAAAAAAAAAAAAGATACAATCTGCAGAGTCCATAGTCTCTCATGGTTCGTCTCCCCCTCTGATTTCGCCCCCTTCATTTTTCCCTTCCTACTATCTTCCTTTTTTTTTAGCGTATGATGTGTTATTTGTTTCAGAGGTACAGGTCTGTGATTCATCAGTCTTTTTTTTTTTTTTTTAAGATTTTATTTATTTGACAGAGAGAGCGGGAGAGCACAAGCAGGGGGAGCAGTAGAAGGAGAGGGAGAAGCAGGCTTCCCACTGAGCAAGGAGCCCGATGTGGGGCTCGATCCCAGGATCCTGGGATCATGACCTGAGCCGAAGGCAACGCTTAACCATCTGAGCCACCCAGGCGCCCCTGTGATTCATCAGTCTTACACAATTCACAGCACTCACCATAGCACATACCCTCCCCAATGTCTGTCACCCACCCACCTCATCCCTCCCACCCCCCATGGGTATTAAAGAGGACACGTATTGAATGGAGCACTGGGTGTTAAATGCAAACAATGAATCATGGAACACTACATCAAAAACTAATGATGTAATGTATGGTGATTAACATAATAAAATAAAATTTAAAAAAAGATACAATCTGCAAACCACAAAATTCATCTGTTTAAAGTGTATGATTCAGTGGTTTCAGTATCTACAGGGAGTTGTGCAACCATCACCAAAATCTGTTTTAGAACCTTTTTATCACCCCCAAAAGAAGTGCCTTTCTCATCAGCAGTCCCTCCCCATTCCCCTCCCACCAAGTCCCTGCAGGGAGGATCGAATGATGGAGGAGGGAGTGAGGGGGGGAGTGAGGGAGTGAACATATACCTGAGCAGCAAGCTTCATGTCACACGTTGCCCAACCCCAGCCTTGGCTTTCTGTCTTATTTTGGTTTTGTCTTCCCCTCCCAAGTCAATTACTCCTATGGCTTCCAAGCTAATCTCCCGCTTTCTATCCTCACACTCTGGCCAGACAACTTCTTCCAAAGAAAAGAATGTTCCAACCTCTTCTCTCCTAGGAATCCCTTGGTAGCTCCCTTGGCCATCCAGCTACGTGGCCGACATGGTTCCTCCAGGGAACTTGAGGCTGATGAGTCAAGCACTGTAGAAACAGGCTTAGGAGTAGAACTTTCTTGGGGCGGAGAAGGCCTCTCCCAGGCCCTTGGTCTGCTGCAGAGTCCTCAGAAAGTAAACACAGTCAACCTGATTATTCTCCTCCACTTCCTCCTGAGTCAGAGCTATCTCGGGTTAACTCAGGGAAGAGGCTAAATTAAGCCTTGAAACCAAGCTGCCTCTGTGACAGGCACTTGGTTTTGCTTGAGTGACTGTGATGATGGGTCTTTGGTTTTAAGGGCAGCACTAACTGCGTCTCTTTAGACCAACCGTGGCTATCCGTTCACTGCCCTGCAGAGACAGGGAGATGCCAGGTCCCTGCGCAGCACCCACTCATTCATTCCACACCCTTCTCCCAGCGCCTGTCCCGTGCCAGGCACCGTGCTGGGAGGTCGACGTTCAGCAGCTTGCCCTCTCGAGGCTCGAAGTCTAGCTAAAGAGACTACAAGAAGCAAGAAACCCACCAAGAGATAAGTAGTACTTGGATAAGGTCTGTCCAGAGCAGAGAAAGCAGTGGATTTGGAAGTACTTGTATTTTCTCATGACCTCCTGCAGAGGCTGCACCGTGGAATCACCAGAGGAAAAGAGGCAATCTTTCTAGCATTCACAAACAAGCAAGCCGATACAACCCCTTTGAGAAACTATTTAGCACTGTCTAATAAACTGGTATGCATGCACCCCTGCGCCTCAGCAGTTCCCCTCCTGGGTGTAGGTAGTCGATAGGAAATTGCACACATAGAAGTTTTATGTCAAAAGAAAAAATTGCAAACAAATACTGAACTCTGGTTAATATATGCATGCGATAGTATTTAAGGGGGAGTGTAATAATATTTGCAATTTACTTTGAAATACACCCAAGAAAGGAGATGGATGGGTAGACACAGGGATAGATATTTGATAAAGCAAGTAGAGTAACGTGTTAATGGTGGAATGTAGATGGTGTGTGTATGGATGCTCACCGTAATTTTTTTTTTTTTTTTTTTTTGCTGTATGTTGAAAAATTTTATATGTTTAAAACATAGGGGAGAGTGCAAACTTAGGTGTGCCAACAGACACGTGCAAGAATGTTCAGAGCAGAATAATGGCTTCAAACTGGAAGCAACCCCAATGTCCATCAGCAGTAGATAGAGACCTAAATTGTGAGTCTGTTTATGGGATACTGTTCTCAATAAGAATGAAGGAGCTGCAGCTACATAGACCACGGGTGAATTTCACCCGCAGAACACTGAGGGGGGAAAAAACAGACTCAGAAGAGGACAATGCTGTATGATTCTATTTGTATAAAATTTACAAACATGTGAAACTGACCTCAGGTGTAGAAGTCAGGATAATGGTTCTGGGGCCACTGGGTGGGGAGAAGGGAGAGAGGATAGTAAATGAAATCGGGTGCCACGGGGGCCTCCTGGGGTACTGGAAGGTTCTGTTTCTTGATCTTGATGCTGGCTAAATAGATGTGAACATTGGTCAAGCTGTACATTTGAGGTCTGTGCACTTTTCTGTGTGTGTGTTACGTATCATTAAAAACTGTAATAGGAATAGAGCTACCATATGATCCAGCAATTGCACTACTGGGTATTTACCCCAAAGATACAAAAGTAGGGATCCGAAGGGCCACGTGCACCCCGATGTTTATAGCAGCAATGTCCACAATAGCCAAACTGTGGAAAGAGCCAAGATGTCCATCGACAGATGAATGGATAAAGAAGATGTGGTATATATATACAATGGAATATTATATAGCCATCAAAAGGAATGAGATCTTGCCATTTGCAACGACATGGATGGAACTGGAGGGTGTTATGCTGAGCGAAATAAGTCAATCAGAGAAAGACATGGATCATATGACCTCACTGATATGAGGAATTCTTAATCTCAGGAAACAAACTGAGGGTTGCTGGAGTGGGGGCTGGGGTGGGAGGGATGGGGCGGCTGGGTGATAGACACTGGGGAGGGTATGTGCTCTGGTAAGCGCTGTGAATTGTGCAAGACTGTTGAATCTCAGATCTGTACCTCTGAAACAAATAATGCAATCTATGTTAAGAAAAAAAAAAGAAGAAGGTAGCGGGAGGGGAAGAATGAAGCGGGGGAAATCGGAGGGGTAGACGAACCATGAGAGACGATGGACTCTGAACAACAAACAGGGTTCTGGAGGGGAGGGGGGTGGGAGGATGGGTTAGCCTGGTGGTGGGTATTGAGGAGGGCACGTTCTGCATGGAGCACTGGGTGTTATGCACAAACAATGAATCATGGAACACTTCATCTAAAACTAATGATGTAATGTATGGGGATTAACATAAGAATAAAAAAAAACTGTAATAGGAAAAAGAAAACCAAATAGATCCACCTTGGAAGCTTTGCCTAGCTGAACTGCAGGGGTAGGATCCCACTCTGGGTCTGTCTAGCATACCAAAGCTGTGAACGAAATGAAACTTCGCTTTAAGACATTCATTCATTCCTTTGTGCGTACATACATGCTGCATTAATTCCCCTGGTTTCCACTGATTGTCTGTCTCTCCTTTACACAGACGTCTGCTTGCATATACTGTGTTCCACATCTAGACTTGATGAGCACGCCCTGACCCAGCCCTTCCAGGGGTTCATGTGCCCAGAGGAAGGGGTGTGCAGACATTTCACTTTGCAGCCATACCCCCCACCTTCCTGGATTCCTGTTTGTGATCCTTCCTGGATATTGGCCCCGAGATATCTTTTGACCCCTGTATTAGTCAGTTCTCCAGAGAAAACAGAAACAGTAAGAAAGATGATAGATTGGTGATAGATAGATATAGATAAAAAGAGATTTACTCTAAGGAATTGGCTCATGTCATTATGGAGGCTGGCAGGTCTCAAGATCTGCAGGGTGAGTCAGCAACCCCGAGACTCAGGAGAGCCGATGGGTTTAGTTTCAGTACGAAGGCAAGCAAGCTCAAGACCCAGGAAGAACCAGTGTTTCAGTTTGAATTCAAAGGCAGGGGAAAGCTGAAGTCCCAGCTCAAAGGCGGTCAGGCAAGAGAAATTCCTCCTACTCAGCCCTTTTGTTGTATCTATGTCTTCAACTGATTAGATGAGGCCCACCCACTTTAGGAAGAGCCACCACCTGCTTTACTCAGTCTACCAATTGAAATGTTAATCTCATCCAGAAACACCTTTACAGAGACACCCAGAATAGTATTTGACAAATGCCAGGGGACCCCATGACCCAGTCAAGTTGACACACAAAATTAACCATCACAACCCCAGAGCATGAAACACTTTCTGGCTCTGAAAAGAGGAAGCATAGAAGGCTCCAGCTACCCACCAGTTCCCCCTGGATGACCATGTTTATTATCTTAGAGAATAAAAAAAGAAAAGATTTTAGTGACTGCAAAATTCATCATGCAAACAAATCTGAAACCTACGAATATAGTTCAAAGTGTAAGGATAAAAATGAACACCCGAGGGTTCCCCACCCAGCGTAACAAATGGGAAATGGCCAGTGTGTTGAAGGTTCTTGGTACTCCCTCCAAGTGGCCTCCCACTTTGTCCTTACCTGTGAGATGCCTGTCTCCAGAATTTAATCATTAATTATTTCCTTGCTTTCTATAAAAACCAAATCTATGGGGTACTTGGGTGGCTCAGTCGTTAAGCATCTGCCTTCGGCTTAGGTCATGATCCCAGGGTTCTGGGATCAAGTCCCGCATGGGGCTCCCTGCTCAGTGGGGAACCTGTTTCTCCCTTTCACTCTCCCTCTGTGCACACACACACTCTCTCTCTCTCAAATAAATAAATAAAATCGTTAAAAAAAAAAAAATCTATTTCTCTAAACACCATATTGTTTGGTTTTGCCCATTTTAAGACTTTATGCATTGACTCACACTATACAAAGTCCTCTGCGTTATGCCCTTTCATTCTGCATTATGTGTTGGGGTTTCATCCACGTTGTCACATGTACCTTCAGTTCATTCATTTCACTGCTGTGTAATATTCCATTGTGTCCAGGCATGTCTCGTGCCTGGACCACCACGTGTCCATCTGTTCTATACTTGGTGCACGTTTGGGTAGCTTCTGATCCTCTGCTGTCATAAAGCTTGTAGGTGTGTCCCATCCAGTCCCCAGGTGCACAGGGGCAGGGATTTCTCTAGGGTCTACACCTGGGAGAACAGGTGCCCCGCCCAGTTTTACAGTATGTGTCTCTTGGATTTTTTAGGTAATTCCAAGGAACTTTCCAGAATGGCTGTACCAATTTATACTCCTCCTAGAGGCTATGCAAGTTTCTTATGGTGGTCTTCTCATCCCCTTGCCGTGCCCTCTGGTCCCAGGATATCACCTTCCCCAGGTCCCGGCCACCCCTGCCCACCCTGCAACCAGCATTCCCGTAGCATATTGTGTTTATTGTGTCTTCTTTGTATGGATGCAGTGCTGTGCATTTCCTGGGTGGGTTCTCATACGTGAATGCGTGGGAAATTCCCGGATGCCAGACTGCTATGCAGTGGCCTCTGTTTCTGCTTCAAGGAAACGGGAAGGGAACAAGCTCAGAAGAGTAGGTGGCCCCCCAGCTGGAGCCCCCCGCTGATCTCTTCTTGCCAGTGTCAGGACAGTCAGGCCATCCTTGAAATCGACAGGCCACACGCTCTGCTCTTCCTCCGCGGCCCAGAGCGGTGTGTCCCAAGATTGGATCCGTGGGGGATTTTACGCTCCCACACAAGCTCTAGTACCCAGGCATGAAATCCCCTCCCGCGGCGGGTCTGCACTGCTATGGAGAGGATGCTAGGAACTGATAATCTCTTGTGCTGCCTCTTTCCCGTTACAGGTTAGCCTGGGGCGGAAGATAAAGACATTTGTCACCAAGATGGTAATCACGAGTGGAAATGAGGAGGACAGAGAAGGCCAGGAGAGAGAGAGTAAGGAAGAGAGTGTCTTGGCCATGCTGGGGATTATCGGGACCATTCTGAACCTGATTGTTATCATATTTGTATACATATACACCACTCTGTGAATGGCCCGGAGGGTGCTTGGCCGAAAGACGGGAGTCCTGTGTGTCGACAGATCCATGATTGGATGCTGTGCAAACAAGCAGGCTTGACCTACACACGCTGCTCGAACAAATGCACCTTCGAACTTTATAAAAGGGTCACACAAACAAACCAATCCTGCTGATAGGAGCAGACACTAAAGCACAATGAATCCAACAAAACTCATTCACACAACAAGGAACTCAGCGTCTTTGGCCCGGGGCCCCAGAGACCGCTCGGAAGACCAGCTTTTGATGCCGTCGGTCAGCAGATGGGTGCAGAAACTCATGATCCCAGATCTCTGATGGATCTCACGCCTCAGGAAAGAGGAACAGGGCAGCACGGCTCGTGGGTGCATCTCCCAGGACACGCGCTTGGCCTCCACTCGACGAGCCGTTCAGGACGAAAAACCCCCAGGGGAAGCCCTTTGACACACATCCCATACATCAAAAGTGTCAAACTATTTGATACTGGGGAGATAACTTATTTTTCTTTTTTCATTGGCTTGACGTGTGTATCTGTTCATATCAAGGTTTATAAATATATATTTTTAATAAATGTGCTCTATTTTTTAGCATGAACCAAATATTTGGAGAGGCGCTCCTGGAGTCCTAGAGCCTTCTTTGGTTTTATCTGCTTCGCCCCGTAGGCTGTGGGTGTTCTCTGTGGTATAGCCATTCTAGTCCTGCTTTGAACATCTTCAATCTTCTACCTTCTCTCTTTCTCCCTCTCTCTCTCTCTCCCCCTTTTTGGTCTGGAGGACATTTTCCCATAATACCAGCCATGGTCCTGGCCAATGCATGTTTTAAGATAGTCCGTTGAGCGGCTTTTTATTGTTATATGGGAGATCTAAAACGATCGTGGGCATGAGGACCTTAGTTGCACCATATCCTTACTGAGAATTTTGCATGAACAAGGGCTGAGTGATAGATAGATCAGCTTCTAAGAAATGTAAAAAAGACTATCCTGGAAGGAGAGAGGGCAGCTGTATTCACAGATCAACTCTAGGACGGAATATTCAGCTTCTTCGTGGCAGCATTATTATTTCATGCTTGTGACCATTCGTTGATCAGATTTTTATTTTAATGGCCACATGTCGTGCAAGGTAGGGAGAACGAGGGGCGGAGGCCAGCACAGGTACATAATTCCTTAGTTAGCTGCCTGGGACCTTTTTCAAAGTAGGTGGGTGTAAATGGCTCGTGGACTCACTCCCCACCGTGAGAGCTCATCTGGGTGTTTCAGGCTGCAAGGACACCCCTATGACAGGTGACTTTTTAAGGGCACAAGAAGGGGACGGAACGATCACCCCCAAAAGATTGCTGTGCTTCTTAAAGCTCCCAGTTTACACACACACGAAGCTACTTCCTCCCTGGTAGGGATGGGTGGATATATATGAATTTGCCCTGTTCTCCTGGCTCCCTGAGATGGGCCTTTGCCTGGCTGTGACAAAGAGGGTCACAATTCCTTTTGCCAGTGCCAGACTTGTCCGTGGACAAAAGAAGCAGTAAAGAAGCCTCGCTGGGTTCAAATGATGCCCAGCAGGTCTCTACTGCCAGACCTCTCTCTCCCCTTGTTGTGGTATCTGAAATTCCACCATTAGAGAGTCATTTCTTGTGCTCTTGTAAGGGACCAGGTTCTTTTATAAAACAAATGCCCCTGAGCGCCTGGCTCTGACATCATTCATCAGGTGTCTTCTCTTCCCTACCGGAAGGAAGTAGACCTGCATTTAGGGCACATTGTGTGCCAGGCACTGTGCCAGGCACTTTATATTCCTTAGGTCATTGAATTTCCCCTGTAACCCTGTGAGATGGAGGGGTCTTTTCCCAGTATTGTAGAAGATGGGAGGGCTCAGAGAGATCATGTGGCTGAAACTCCTGATCTGATCATTTCTTCAGCCCAGCCAGGACTGCCGGCTGGGCTGCTGGAAAGAGAGGAAATGCGCAGGAGGGGAAGGCGCAGGAAAGGGCCCTCAGGGTCAGGTCACAAACCCGATGGCTTTGCTAAGGGCCAGCTCTGCACACCTCCCTCCTCCCTCCTTCATAAAAATAAATAACCCTTGCGAACTCCTTGGACACTGACAGAATATCATACAAATAATGACGAGGGACCAGAGGAGACTGGCTAGAAATAAAACGGGATGTCAGGGGGAGGGAGCTATCTACCAGGTTCTTTGTGATTCTAGAAAGACTGTATGAAAATTCTGAACAGTGAACAGAGTAAACAATAAAGGTGCAATGGATTAAAAAAAAACTATCGATGTCTTTTTTTCTTTAACATCAGGGTAGTTTAAAACTTCGCTGTCATTCCTCCGTCTGTACTTTTATTTTATTTAAAAAGCACACACAGAAAAAAACCTGAATGTGGCTCTTTTCAACGGAGACTGTTTGTTTGGGCCGTAGAAGCCCCAGTGATTTTTCAAGTATACCTATTCAAAATTTGTTGAGGGGAAAAACTGCCTTTCCACTCTCTGAGCCGCCTCCCGATGGTTCTTCTAGATTATCTTAATTCGCAGCCTGGAAATAAAGCTGCCCGGTCAGTGCATGCCGGGTGGAGGGGCATCCCTCTCCTGGGTCTCTGGCATGCGTGGTCTTATTCCCACTCTCACTTAGCAGAACCGAAGAACGCACTCGGGACACAAGTGTGGCTTTCCCGAGGATCTGGAGGCATCTTCCGGGAATAGGGAAGGGAGAGTCTGCCTACAGCCCTCGGTCCTCAGAGTCTTACTAAGCACACGGAGCCCAGCCTTGGGAAACGTAGCAATAACCACAACCCCAGCAGGTTCTGTGCTCTCCCCAGCACTTTGCACCCATCCCGCTCGGGGCCCTCCCAACACCACCCCCCTCCTGCCATGAGATGTGTGTGCTTATTCCCGTTTGACAAGCCGAAGGAAAAGGCTCTCAAGAAGGCTGATTGATTGTTCCAAGTTTGCAGTGAGGAGCCGGCAGAATCAGACCTTCTGGCTCCGGATCGGCGCGCCGTCAGCACCTTGGGAGGCCCGGGTTCCCGGGGCGGGGGGGGGGGGGGGGGGTGAGCTCTGCGGGCATCTGGCCGGCTAGGACTCAGAGCACACTGCTTCCCATCGACCCTGCCGCTCCCTGATCTCAGTGCAGCTGGCCCCGGGCAGCACGGCTGAATCGAGGCCTCTCACTTCTGCCCTAGGGAAAAAACTCAGAAAGCCCGGTCCTGGAAGCAGGGGTTTGGAGCTGCGGAGTGCTTGCCTGTGGTCCGAATCCCATTTTGGGCTCCTCTGCGTGGGCAGTCCACCCAAACTCTATGATCCCTGGGGTTCCTCACCTGGAAACTGGGGTGATAATGCTCCCCAAATTCCATCAGGTGGATGCGTTTACTGCATTCAACTGAGGCAGAAAGTGTGACCAGCGTGGTGAGGTACTTGTCAAGGGCCCAAGGACTGTGAGCTCACGCAGCAAGGCGCTGGGCCGAAGTTCTGGGGACGGCTGCCTTCTCCCATGCAGCCCAAGAATGGCATTGAGACCCCCAAAGAAAGAGCCCCAGGGAGCCTCAGGTCCAGTGGAGAGGACAGGGTGCCTCAAAGACCTTCAGGTTCAGTGTGGATGACCCAGACCCTGTGAAGGCAGAGGGGAGGCTTGGGGTCCCACTGATTCTACAGGATGGGGGAGGGGCAGGACCAAGAGACCCTTTCCCTAAGATTCCCCCCCCCCTTTTTTTTTTAAACCCATAAGCCAACTGAAACCCAGACAGGATCAAATCCCCAAGTCACATAGCTCGGGAGTCCAGAGATGTCAAGGGAAGTCTGGGGAAAGAAAGTTGATAGAGACTTTTCTCTTTTTAAAAGAGCTTCCTGTTTTTAGTTTTGGACTGGAGGGTATCATGCTGAGCGAAATAAGTCAATCAGAGAAAGACAATTATATGGTCTCACTCCTATGTGGAATATCAGAAACAGCACAGAGGATCCTAGGAGAAGGGAGGGAAAACCGAATGGGAAGAAATCAGGGAGACAAACCATGAGAGACTCTAGGAAACAAACCGAGGGTTGTTGGAGGGGAGGTGTGTGGGGGGATGGGGTAACTGGGTGATGGGCATTAAGGAGGATGCGTGATGTAATAAGCTACATGAGAAGCCCAGACTGGCTTCCATAATGTCACACGTTGGGAAGAGAAAATTCCAGAGGCCAAATTCCTGATTCTTCCTCTGAGAGTGCCCTCCTAGAAGACTCTGCGTCTTCTGCCTCCCTAAAGGCAGAATTTCTATGATGGGACCCCCAGAAAGACCCCTTTGTGGGCTGGGGGGACTGTCTGACATCACTACATAATGATTCTTCCCTGGAGAGGGAAGAAGATGGAATGAACAGACCGCTGATATTTTCTGTTGCTCATGAACAAGTTACACAAAACGGTGCACACTTCTGGAAGAAAAACATACTGCTGTGAGAAACAAGATCACAAAATATCTAAACTTTTCCCTACAAGACTCTTTGTTAAGAGGCGTGCCTGTTAGACAATAGTGGGGGAATTCTGCAGAAGGGGAGTCAGATCGGACGCCTCCACAGCAGAGTAATCAAGGGCCAGCGCACTGCCCTGCCCAGGACAGCAGCCTGCCAGGCACGTACACTTGGCCTTAGAGCCTGGACGTTCAACTCTGTTGTTGGTCCTAATCACCAAGAGGACAGCACAACTCAATGTTCTGTCCCAGCCAAGGGCAGGAAGCCGTGGGGTAACGGCTGAACAGTCCTAAGTGTTACAGTTAGTGAAGAAACAAAAGGACAATGTCTTTAGTATCTGTCTCATTGGGACTAAAGAAATCAAAGTTACAACAAGCAGAGAGGTGGGTCAGCCTTGCTTCTGGCAAGATCCAAAGTTCACTCCTCTAACCTTCCCTACCCTTAAGCTGCCATCTTTTTCTTCATCAGAAAGGGGTCACTCCTGTTGTGAAAGGCCAAGGGCACAGACCGATGATAATCCATTGGTGTGGACCAGCTACAAATCCAAGCTTCTGAGATGCCTGTACATCACTTAAATTTGTGGGACCTCCAGACCAGGAAAGGTCAACTTCAGGCCCTTCTGCACAAACCTGCATATTCCAGAAGAAACTTGTGGGTTCCACTGGGAGACTATACATGGTTAACTTACCTAACCCTTTAGTCAGCTCCCAATGAAACTCGTGTTAATAATTATTAGAACAGGAGTCAGGTGACCCCCCCACAACATTGTTGTCCTTCATGTGCTGTTATCGCCCTCCTACCCTCTTGCCATCTGAGCCCCTGTTGTCCCAGCCTCTGAGGTCATTATCTGACCCAGGTTGGCCACGTTTTTTCTTTGGTAACTTTGTATTTAGTTCTGAGGAGTTAATGTTTTTAGTTCTGAGGACTCTGCTGTAGAACTTTGGATTCTGAAGTTCTAAGACTCTGCCTCAGTATTAAAGAGATGTGTGAACTCAGCTCCAATGGGGAGCTCTGGTTAGATGTTGGCTTGGCCACCAGAACTGGGCAACAGTTCTTTCCTATCTCACTTCCCTCCAGAAAACTCAGTGGGCAAATCATTGCTTTGGGTATTTGAGCAATAAACGTGTGCAGAAAGCTTATCACTCAGTCCTCGCCCATGACTACCCCCTAGCTTTTTCTGAGAGCCAGGAAGTCATCCTAAAGTGAGGATGGGGTTCAGAACCTGACAAATCTGTGTTCAAGTCTCCAGTCTGCTACCGATCAATCATAGAGCTTGGATCAGAATCTTGATATTTTTGAAATTTGATTCTCTTGTCATGAATTTAACAAATCTGTTCCCTCAGTGTAATTATGTAGATTACATTTTTATGTAATACCATTTGGGGAACTAAAGAACATAAGCTTCTATTAGCTATTAACAGCAATTAAAAAATGTGTGTGTTTAAAACATTTTTTTCTACTAAGGAATAATGATAAGGTTATAAGAATCAGATTCAGTAATGTTTCAAAATCCTTTTACAGACAAAAGTAACTGTGTAGCTTCACCTGGGATGGTAGCAAAGGTCTATTTAATTGAAGAAACTAAATATTAGGCACTTGGAAGTAGCTGCATATTGAAATGTGAGCACAGTGAGCTCTTCATAAGTCATTCGAGATTTTAGCTCTGTTTTCTACCCACAAAGAAAACGAACACAGAAAAATGTTTAGGAAGACAAAGCTGTGTGTGTGTTGTAAATAACATGACAGGATGGGAAATGCTTAAGTTTTCTGTATAGATAGAACTTGTCGTGTGCCTTAACCCCCTGTGGTCCAGGCGATCATCAGAAGAATCTTTGTGGAGTGGACGGGGCAGAAGGAGACCAACTGTCAGTCTCAATCAAGAATTAGCCACATCCTTCTTGAATCCCCAGGCCAGTGCCTATGTCCCCTATGCTGTCTCTTCACTGTGGCAGGAGAAGACAGAGCCTTAGTCATGGCTTCTAGAAAGGGTCACCATAGTGCTCTTGGTCTGCGATAGTGTATTCCTGAGGTATGTCATTTCTCGGAGCCTCAGCTCATCTGTAAAACTGGATGATGCTTTGCAAAGATCTGGTAAAGATTTATAGATCATGCTTGTCCAGTGCCTGGCAGGTGCTTTTGGCACATAGAAGGTACTTACTGAATGAGAGTTATTACCGTTATTTCCCTAAGACATAGGAGTAAAGAACTTGATTCAGCTCCTTTGAGGTCAGCCTTAGTAACCACCTCTTCCAACACAGCATTCTAGACCCTTTTTCCTAAGTGATCTCACATTGGAAAATGTAAGGAGTTGAAAGGTTTTACTACTTACTAGCTGTATGACCTTGAGACAAATGACTTGTCTGGGCACTTTTTTTTTTTTTTTTTTTAGAAGAGGCAATGCTACCTGAATAGAATCTTCAGGGATGGATAGGGACACACCAAGATTTAACGCCGATAGCCCCTTCTCATTAGCTAGTTCCCATGCCATATGGATGAGTAGATATTTTAAGTTATCACTTTGCCTCCATCTGTTACCTTATCCCCAGGCTTCCCACAAAGGACCAGTACACACCACTCTTTGCTTTATCCTCTGCCACTATCCCCCAGCCTTTGTCAGCCCCCACCACCTGCTTCCTTCCAGGTAGAAGAATCTTTGAGAAAAAATCTGCGGCAGAAGTTCTTATGATCATCCTGATTCCTATCACAGGATAAGCTAATCATGGTGCCCAACTTCCCCTTCTAGCTGAGGATGCCTCACCAATCATACTCTGCAAGAAACAATACCAGACTCTTCTGGGCTCAGGGATAGCCACCAAAGGTCCAGGGATGGATGATTGGCCCAAAGGTGGCCTTTCCACTGACAGGACCTTGATATACATAGCCTGACTCAGAAAGATGGACTGGGCCAATGTAATTCCCAAGACATAAAAATAGAAGTTTGCAAGAAAGATCTAGTCAGAAGGATAAATATACTGAAAGCTTCCATGACATAGAGAGGGCTGGGAAAATCTTAGGGACCATGCCCATAGCCTGAAGGCTTTAATACAGTGACCAGAAGAGGCAAATGAAACATATGGACAGTGTGATAGATTGAATTACTGGTTCTGATTTTTCACTTCTATATGGTAGTATCATACCCTCTTTTCTTTTCCCACCTTCCATCGTTAATTCCCAGCCTTTACTTTGGTTTGGCTAAAGGAATGCTAGTGCGCATGATCCCAGTAGAGGTTTAGAATTTGCTTTTGCGTTTGGATTTTCTCTTTAGAGCTTGTGACATTGTCATGAGAGAATATACTCTGGGTATCTGCTGCCACTGCAACTTGAGTCTGAAAATGAGTCACCAGGGCTCCTGGGTGGCTCAGTTGGTTAAGCGACTGCCTTCGGCTCAGGTCATGATCCTGGAGTCCCAGGATCGAGTCCCGCATGGGGCTCCCTGCTCGGCAGGGAGTCTGCTTCTCCCTCTGACCCTCCCCCCTCTCATGCTCTCTCTATCTCATTCTCTCTCTCAAATAAATAAATAAAATCTTTAAAAAAAAAATGAAAATGAGTCGCCAGGATCAGAATTTCCCCGGCCACCCTGCAGCCTGAGCCACCCTGTCAACCTGAAGACATGCGATGAGAAATAAGTCATTACTTTTGTATACCCCTGAGCTTCCGTGGTTGTCTCTCTTCAATAGCTGACTGATAAAGGCAGAGCAAGGTGGATATACCATGGCAGGGAGAAGCTTCTATTTCTGACACTTGAACTTGGAATTTTCCCAAACCTGGCTGTGTCCTGATTCCTCCTCCTGGGTTTTCATGGAGCTCTTTTATTTTTATTTTTATTTTTTTTGTATTTGTGCAATAAACTTTTTTCAGTGGTTTCACTAACACAAATACAACCTGCACATAAGCTGTCTATTCATTTTATTTGCTGCACAACCTGGCATTGGGATTGGCGACTCTGATGGCCCACTGGGCTGCTCTCTCCACAGTGGCTTTGTGGTTCTTGGAGGAGACACTATGAGCAATCTCCGCACAGTGAGATTCATTGCACATCAGCAGCACCTCAAGTTCCTTGACATTGTGGACGAGGAACTTCTAGAAGCCACTGGGCAGCATAGGTTTTGTTTCCTTGTTGCTCCCATAATTAATGCTGGGCGTCAAGATCTGGTCCTTGAATCTTCTGCGCACCCTCCTGGGTTCTGCCAGTTGCATTTAATTTTGACATATCAGTCTGACTGGTGCAGGATGAATTTCTTGGTCCTCTTTTTAATGATCTTGGGCTTCACCAGAGGTCTGAGGGAGGCCTTGATGCTGAGTAGCAGATGGTCGCCACCTCTGCAGGCAGCGCTGAGGAAGAGAGTATAAATTCTTATTTTAATTCAAGAAAATCATCTTATGAGAGACAGATTCAGTTTTGGGGGTCTACAGTTTTTACAATGTGGGGCCCTCCCTAAGAAAAAGGACACAGAATTACAAATGCAAAATTAGGTGCTAAAGTGAACACTTATTTATAATGACAAATACATAACAACAAATTGCTGGATTTTAAAAATTTGATCAGACTTCTTAGTTCTGGCCAGATGGAGTAACTGGTACCAGTTACTTGCTTAGTAAACAACTTCTTGCCATAAACAATTAAAAACTAGACCAAATAAATGAACCTACTGTCTCCAACATCATCAGGCAACAAACAACACAGGACCGATTCCCAAGAGAAGGGAAATACTTGAGATGAGCCCCTACACAGCATCTCTCATTAACATAGATGAAAAAATCCTTCTAAAATTCACAAATCACATTCAGCAATATATAAAAAGAGTAATATGCTATGACAAAGTAAATGTAATTTTTCTCAGAAGTGCAAGGTTGGTTTTATATTTTAAAATTAGTCAGTGTCCGTCACCATATTAACAGAATAAAGGAGGAAAAACAAACGATTATCGCATCCTAATAGATGCAGAAAAAACAGTTGGCAAAATTCAACACCCATTCATAATTTTTTTTAAAAATCTTGGCAAATTAGGAACATAACCAAACTTTCTTTAAAAAAAAAAAAGATTTATTTGAGAGAAAGAGCACAGAGGGAGGGGTAGAGGCTGTCGGATTACTGTACGTCTCACAGTGGAATGAGGGTTCTGTCCTGAAGGGAGATGCAAAAGGCTCCCCTCCATGGTGTCCACAAACACACTGGCCCCACCCTAATATTCTGGTTTGTTCTCCACTTCACAGAGCTGGACATTAGGTCTGTGGAAGGGCAAGAGCCACACCTTTTGCTCCTCTGCTGTCTTCCATGCTAATTCTTTGGCAGCTAGATAGCCTTGAATGTCGCTCATGAACTCATTCATTCACTCACTCACTCAATGCACATTACTTGGGTCCATACCCTGTGATATAGGCTAGGTGTAGGGATTGGATACAAAGACCACATAGATATTAACTCTGCCCTCCGAGGTGGGGGCATTCAGCCTAGAATGACAGAAAAGATATATTCATTTACTTTTTAATTCAAAAAAAATTTATTTATTTATTTGAGAGAGCGAGAGCAAGGGAGCACAAGCAGGGGGAGTGGCAGAGGGAGAGGGAGAAGCAGACTCCATGCTGAGCAGGGAGCCCGATGCGGGGCTCTATCCCAGCACCCTGGGATCATGACCTGAGCTGAAGGCAGACGCTTAACTGACTGAGCCACCCAGGTGCCCCAGAAAAGACATATTTAAATAATAGTAAGAAACAAAGAGGGCATCCTGCTCAGTGGGGAGCCTGCTTCTCCCTATGCCCCTCCCCCTACTTGTTCTCTCTCTCTAAAATAAATAAATAAAATTTTAAAAAAAGAAGTAAAGAGAGAAACAATGATGGTGATGGTGGTGTGTGAGTCAGAGAGAGCAACACAGAACCACTTGTAAGGGTCTTGGTTGAGATCAAAGGCACTCTAGACTTGGTTGAGATCAAAGGCACTTTGGCCATAGACCAGGACCAGAGCAACGAGAATGGAAGGTATTGAGGGAAGAGTGAGAAACATGGAGCCTGTTGACTGGTACTCCGGTAATTCCTAGAGAGCCCTCTGCGTGTCGCCTGGGCAACAATAGCATGCAGAGTCCTGCCCTTGATGTCCCTGACTTTAGGTAAAACAGCCTGAAGCCACATTACTCCTTGTGGAATATGTGCCCAACAATTGGTATATATAATCTCATTTAAGACTTGCAGTAGCTCAGAGGGCTAGGTATGATTATCCTTATGTCACAGACAAGGAAACAGAGGCACATAGAGGGGAATTCATTCACCAAGTGAGTGACAAAGCTGGAACTTGAACCAGGATTGTCTGATACCAAAGGATTTGGGATCTGGGGGATGTTGGCTTCATGTTGCTGAAAACTTCCACTGATTGTTCCCTGAAATGAAAAGCAGGGACAGACCGACCTCCTGGGACTGGAATCATATGTACATTCCAGGAAAGAGCCCAGCCGCCCAGTGCACCTATCTCTTGCATCACTTTCTGCCTTTTTGAAACACCTGGAATTCCAGCAGGTGCTCCCCATTGCGCCCACAGAACAGACGCAACAGCCTGCAGTGGAATTTCTTACAGAGCCTCTGTGAGCCCTTCCTCCAACAGCCAAAGGCAGCTTCTCCCCAAACTGCAGGATCTACTGACTTGTCCATTCATGCAGCCAAGCTCTGTGGACCACCAAGCACCGGGCTCCGCTAGAGGCTCCGGAGACGATTGTGACATGGTCTCTGGCCACGAGGAGAAGCTAAGTCCCAGGCTGGTAGGGGAGAGAGATCGGTCACCATCCAATGACCCAGGAGGCTTCATCAGCCTGGGGTGAACTAGAAAATAATGGGAGCTTTCCTAGAAAAGGTGATGCTTGAAGAGTAAGGTTTGGTCCTGGGATTAAAGGTGCAGGATGTTCTAGGCAGAGAAGACATCAAGCACAAAGATGCCAAAAGGAGAAAAACAACGGGGCTGTCTCCAGCCCCAAGGCAGACCTATTGGCGCATATGCCAGAACTTTCTACCACTGTGCCAGAACACTGGGTTGTCCAGAACCCGGCATTTTGATGGTTTTTTAATTCTTTAATTTTTTGCAGATAACATACATTTTATTTATTTGTTCATTGCCTTAATGGACTTCTGGTGGGCAGAATTTGATTAATCATAATCCTTGTTTCTTTCTATCATTACCTGTTCATGTTTGAATCACTTTTAGTCATTTTAGAAAAAGTATTTATTATTGAAGTATAGTTGACATATAATGTCTCGTTAGTTTCAGGTGTACAACATAGTGATTAAATCATTCTTTTTTAAAATTTCTTTTTAATTAAGTTAAGTAAGCTATACACCCAATGTGGGGCTCGAACTGAAATCAAGAGTCGCATGCTTGGGGCACCCGCTGGCTCAGTCAGAAGAGCATGAGATTCTTGATCCCAGGGTCATACGTTCAAGCCCTACATTGGGTGTAGCGATTACTTAAATAAATAAAACTTTAAAAAATCTTTTAAAAAGACTAACATTCTCTAGTGACTGAGCCAGCCAGGTGCCCCAGTGATTCAATAATTTTATACATTATGTGATGCTCACCATGGTAAGTATAGTTACCACCTGTCACCATACAATGTTATTACAATATTATTGACTATGTTCCCTTTGCTGTACTTTTTATCTCCTTGACTTCTTTATTTTGCACATAGAAGTCCGTACCTCTTAAACCCCTTCACCTATTTTGTCTATCCTCCCACCTCCTTTCCTCGGGCCATCACCAGTTTGTTCTTTGTTTTTAATCTCAAAGTTTTCTCAAAGCACTGGCTTTTAAATTCCAGGCTCATATGATTCTTTCCAGAGTCAATCTTTTTTTTTTTTTAAAGATTTTATTTATTTATTTGAGACAGAGAGAATGAGAGACAGAGAGCATGAGAAAGAGGAAGGTCCGAGGGAGAAGCAGACTCCCTGCCGAGCAGGGAGCCCGATGCGGGACTCGATCCCGGGACTCCAGGATCATGACCTGAGCCGAAGGCAGTCGCTTAACCGACTGAGCCACCCAGGCGCCCCCAGAGTCAATCTTTTGTCATCTGAGTGAGCTACCTCCAATTGGTTGGATGCCATCAATGTTCATAAATGTACCACCACCTTGACAGCCAGCCTCAACTTCTAAAACATTTATGAAACATGCTATAGGCCCTTCTCTACCCTCTAAAATATTTACTGCCAAAGGGGAGGCAGACCTGCAAAGAGTGGGCTGCACCCTGGGCTCAGACTGGCTCCATCCTGCACCAAGGCCCTCTTGAAACCAGCTCTTTTGTTAGAAATCAAATATTAATATGAAAGGTGAGTAATTCATTACTGATGCTGAGTCCTTGAGAAGCTCAGTGGAAATCCCTGGGAGGAGCGTTTGGGGACCCAATGACTACAGATCCCACTCTTTCTACCAAGTTCAGAGTGAGAGGCCCTGGTTCCCAGCATGGGCCCAGAGCTGCCTGCTGGCCCCCTCATGTACCTGCAGTGCTGGATGTCTTCCATTTGCTTCTCCAAACAACTCTACACTTCTCCACTCTGGAGGTGGGAGGATAGACAAAATAGGGCAGGACTCTGCATGCTATTGCTGCCCAGGCGACACGCAGAGGGCTCTCTAGGAATTACCAGAGTACCAGAGGTCCACAGATGGCCACAACAGGTGCCCTTGACCTCCGGCTTCCAGTTGGGTCCAGCCCATGGGGAGCCCCACTAGAAAATGCAGGAATTATGAAGAGGCAGGTTCAGAAATTTCTTTCAGCTCCCTCCTTGATGGATCACTATGGGCTCATGAAAAGCCACATCTCTTCGGTGGCCTCTCTCTACAATTCTCTCGAAGCCCTCTCGCTCCTTCAGATGGTGTTTAGTAGATGTTGAGGAAGGCAATACTCATTCCATGGATATTAATTCCATGAGGTAGAATAGTCAGAAGAATGGACTCATGACTATCTGAACAGGAAGGATACAGGATCCTCTGTAATCCTCAGTGAAGAAGAATGGAAATAATTTATGTTTATGTGGTTGCCATCGCTTGGAAAATTCATTCCTATGTACTATTTTAGCTATTCAATCAAAAATCTATTGAGTGCCTACTATATGGCTGCCACGCACCATGGAAATACAACAGGGAGCACATCAGGGACCCTCATCCTCCCCCTACTCATCTCCTGGGAGGGATACAGACAAGGAAGCCAAACATTACATTGCAGGGTGCTAAGAAAGATGGTGACCAGGGAAGTCAAGGGCACCATAGGATCCCAGGGAGCATGGACCCCGATTCGGGAAGTTAGAGGATGACTCTCCACAGAGGGAACAGTCTGATCTCCGACCCAAAGGAGGAACAGGAATCATCCTGGCAAAGGATCTGGGCGGTGAAGGGAACAGTATTCCCATAGAGGTAACAGGATGTCAGAAAGCTAAGAAATGAGAAATAATACCCTATGTAGGGGATTCAAAGAAGTTCAATGTACGGACGCCTGGGTGGCTCAGTCGTTAAGCGTCTGCCTTCAGCTCAGGTCATGATCCCAGGATCCTGGGATCAAGTCCCACATCAGGCTCCCTGCTCGGCGGGAAGCCTGCTTCTCCCTCCCCCACTCCCCCTGCTTATGTTCCCTCTCTCACTGTGTCTCTCTCTGTCAAATAAATAAATAAAATCTTTAAAAAAAAAAAAAGTTCAATGTGCTAGAGCATGTCCTGGGTGTCTAGGTCAGTAGGTACACAACAGGTACTTAATAATTAATGAAGGAAGAGGGTACAGCCACATCTTTAATATACATATATATATGTATATGGAGGAGAATATTCTCCAAGTATAGAACTTTCTGTTCCTGCCGGTTCACTGAATGCTGTTGCTCATCTCAGTGAAGAACAGCTCCCTGGGCCCCTTGGGTCACCCCCTTCCTTCCCGTTCACTCACCCTGTGTCAGAATGTCAGAAACAAAGATTTAAGATCTCCAGAACTCAGGAGGCAGGAGAAGGAAGATGGTGAGAGGCTGGAAGCCAAGCCTTTGGGGAAGGGACTTTGAAGACAATTTAGCATATGTTGAGATCTCAGAACGAAGGGAGATTTTTTTTTTTCTCATCCCAATACCACTTGCTACGAAACATAGGCCCTCCGTAGTTGGTTTATGTCAATCACACTCCGTTGTGGTTCATTTCCCTCCAACACTCTCTACGTCAAGGGTGTAGATGCCCAAGACAATCCATTGAGAGATTGGATCAAAATGTGAATTCCTATATTTTGATACTAAATTTCATGTATATCCTATAATAAATGTTGCTGCAATAGTAAATGTATCCAGTGTGCAAATAATTTTTACATGTGTAATGCACAAAGAGAGGGGATCCAGCACAGGGGTTCAGAGTAAGGGGCTCCGGAGCCAGGCTGCCTGAGTTCTCTCCCATCTCTGCCATGTACTTGACCAAGTTGTTGAATCTCTGTGTGCTTGTTTGTTCATTCATAAAATGGCAATAATAAATGTCACCACACATAGGGTTGCTATGAGAGTTAAATCATTGTATGAATGTAAAACACTTGGGATGGGATATGAAACAGTAAGTGATCTGTATTTGCTCTTTTTACTATTATACAGTGCAAGCATGGGGTGGAGGGGGTGACAACTAGTTTAGGCTTTTGTGGTTATGCCCTTACCGGAAACACCCTCTCCTACCCTTCCTTTGAGGCTGGGCATCTTCTCCTCCAGGAAGCCTTCCTTTCCTGCCTTCGCCCTCCCCAGTGGGGGTAGTGACCTGTGTGGACACGCACAGCCCCATGCCCACACTACAGTGGGATTGCCCGTGTCTGGATTATCAGCATCTTCTCCTAGCTGACAGCTGACCTTGGAACAGACAGGACCTTCTGGATGTGTACTGGCAGTTCCTGGCACAGGGTGTTGGCACACAGCGGATGCTTTCAGTACCTGAAAGTGAAAATAAACGGGATTTATCTGAATTAGAAACAAAACGGCTTTCAAATCCAAAGCAATTTTCCAGCACAGCCCATGTGCTTTGCCAGCCACATAGAAAGGAAATCAGCAAGATCTACCCCCCCACCCCCATTCCCTCCGGAAGAAACAGCTGAGATTCTTCTCTCTAAAGAGATATTAATTCTACCCAGAAATAAATCCCCAGTGAGCCTCCCAGGGAGGCCATTAGTCCCACTCTTTCTCTTTCCTTTAAACTGTTTGTTAAACCACCAGGTTAACTCCAGCAAGGGAATACGTTCCCCTGCCTCCTCCAGCAATTCACCAACCTCTTCCGTGATGAGGTTTTTCTGGCTTTGGCAAAACCTCTGCATAAACTGCAGGTGGAGTGCTCTCCCCTTGAGGGACCACGGGAACCAGAGTCAAATCCCATCTTTCCCAGGAACGAGCTCCTCGACCTTCGGCAAATCACCGTGCAGCCTCCTGGGCTTCAAGTTCAAGAAAATGGGGCTAGAGACACCTGCCTGCATGTTACAGAAAATCTCATGGGATTTAAAGAATATGGAAGGGGCCAGCTCCAGGGCTGGCACACTGCAGACAATCAGCAAACTTTACGTCTCCCCAAGAGCCACTCCCCTTCTCTCCTCTCTAACAAAGCTCCTGTTTTGTTAAATGGATGAAAGCAGCCCAGGCCATGGTAATCCTAGCCCCCTTCCAAGACTGGGAAGAATAGAGGATGCACTATATTGGCCAATGAGACATGAGGGGACATAGGCTGGGGGAGGGCCTCCTGGTAAATGTATCCTCACTTCCAAAAAGGATACCTTAAGGAGCACATCAGTGAAACGGGCCATCACCAATATCCCCCCTCAGCAATAATAATTTGGCAGCCATCCATGACAAAAGTGTCTCTGTGGGGACTCGGGGTTCTGAAACCCCGAGGGAGCCCAAGACTAAGAAGGGCCATGTTGTAGAGACTGACCCTTGCCCACATGGCAGACTAGCTGACCGTGGTCCTGGCTACAGGCCAGAAACAGCCTCATCCCCTTTGTGGACTTGGCTCCAGTCTCAGTTGGCCTTTGGTCCTGTCACCAGCACCATCTAACAAAGGGACCAACTGGAGTCATGCCTGCCTGTGCCGCACATGACAGTCCTGCTGACTTCAATCCCAGCTGTGGGCCCTGAAGCAGCCCATGACCTGGCTCTAGCCCCTTGTAGTCCCCAGGCCTGCCTACCTGGTGACAAGGCAGGAGACACACCCACCCATGCCCCTGAGGCAGGCCTACTGACTACAGTCTGAAAGCAGATCCTGAAATGGCCCTGTAATCTGGCTCCAGCCCCTCTCCCCTGTGGGCCAGGAACACTCCTGCCTGCTCATAGACCTCTGGGAGATGTGACGTTCTGTGCCCTCAGAGACACCTGCAGACCTTCATCCCAGCTCCGACCCCAAAGCAGCCCTGCAACTCAGTTCCAGCTCTTCTTGGCCATTACCCAGGACCAATTCTGCCTGCCCCAAGATCTTCTCAGTGACCTGTCAAGGGCCCTTCCAGGATCTCAGGGGGAGCCATCCCCATATGTGTACCTAGAACAGGCCCACTGTCTATAGACCCTGAAATAGGCCCTGTCCCAGTGCCAACCCTATTTATCAATGTCCTGAAGGCCATTCCATTCCCCAAGGGACCAGACAGAACACACACTCCCCTAAGCCCCTGGTGACAAGCCTACCAACCACAGACCCTACTGCAGACCCAGTAGCAGCCGTGTGGCCTGAATCCAACCCCACTCAAGTGCAATTCCAGAAACAATACCATCAGCCTGAGAACCTGACAAGAGAAGTCTTTACCTGGTGAAACCAGTCTATAAATATTAGAAGGGAACAAAAAATAAATAAATATTGGAAGAGATGTTTGCACCTTCAAATGCAGACACCAGTGCAAGGCTACAGGGATCATGAGGAATCAAACAAATGTGACATCACCAATGGAAACTAACAAAATACCAGGAACCAACCCCAAAGAAATGGAGGTCCACAAATTGCCTGACAAAGAGTTCAAAATAACCATCTTAAAGAAGCTCCATTAGTAGCAAGAGAACACAGATAGATAACTAAATGAAATCAGGAACCATGCTTGAACAAAATGAGTTTAACAAAGAAATGGAAACCACAGAAAAGAACCAAACAGCAAACAGTCCTGGAGCTGACGAGTTCAGAACCGGCCTTCCCGTTCAACAGAGGGCTTCTACAGCAGACTTGAACATGCAGAAGAAAGAATCAGTGAACTTGAGACAAGTTATGTGAAACTATCCAGTGAGAGGAACTTCTATGTCTTTGTTAAATTAATATTTATTAAGTGGAACATAGGGTGTCAGATGGTGAGCCACAGTTCAATAAAAGGTCATAAGAGAAATTGAAATAGAGAAGTTTATTTTTCTCAGTTCCTGGGGGACATACAAAGCATTCTTCCCCGGGGCCACACAGGACATCAAAGTAGAGGGTAGGCAGACAGAGAGCAGTAGGACCCAGGGCACATGCCTTCATTAGGGTCTGTGGTGGGAGAGATTTGGGGTTCCCCAGCTAAGTCTGGATTGATCAGGTCAAACCAAAAAGAACAAGATTTTGGTAATCTCCATGGGGGAGGGGTTTCTTATCTAAGGAGTGCATAAGGGGAAGGCCCTGGGAGGTGGAGAGACTGCTGAGCACAAGGGCTGCTAGGAAGTCATATCAGGAACTTTCATTTACTTGTGACTCTGCAAGCTATTATCTAGAACAGGCACTTGCATGAGGGATAGTTGTCAGTTTAAGGCCCCTCCAGGCTGCCTGACCAATCAAAATGGATGCCAAGATAGCAATACCATGGGGTAGCTTAGCTAAACTCTCAATAGGAACAAAAAGAAAAAAGAATGAAAAAGAGTGAAGAAAGCATCCAGGACCTATGGGACATCATCAAATGAACTAATCTAATACACATTAGGGGAGTCCCAAAAGGAGAAAGAGAGAGACAAATTTTATCGAAACAAATAATGGCTGAAAACTTCTCAAATCTTGGGCGGGATATGAACATCCAGATACATGAAATTCAAAGGATCAACCCAAAGAAAATTACCTTAGACACATTATAATCAAAATGTCAAAAAACAAAAAGAATACCTCAAAAGGGAGTATGTAAATGTAGTAAGGAGGTGTTTCACATTACCAGATGTTGGTGTCTGTTAGTGATGTCTGGAAGTGCTGCAGACATCTTGTGACCATGAGGGGATGAGCTTGAGAATGAAAGCTACCACACAGAGATGACAGAGTAGAAAGACAGAAAGGATGTGAGGCCCTGATGATACCACTGAGCTCCTGCATTAAGCAATGCTGACTACGCTATTCCACTCTAATTTCTGGTTATGTGAAATGATTAACGTCCTTTAATATTGTTTAAGCAACTTTTAAAGGAGCCATCTATTACAGGCAGCTGAAATCATGCTAATAAGAACACCCACCAAGAATGAAAGCTCAGACTTGTGGCATATTTTATCATGGGAACTTTATCTGGCTCTCTATCCAACTAGCCAGCAGCCAGCCATTAATGAACACTACTGTGCATGCATACATGCTGTCTCAGAGTCTGCAATGTCATGTAAAGTAAAAAAAGAAAGGAAGGAAGAAAGAAAGAAGGAAGGAAGGAAGGAAGGAAGGAAGGAAGGAAGAAAGAAAGAAAGAAAGAAAGAAAGAAAGAAAGAAAGAAAGAAAGAAAGAAAGAAAGAAAGAAAGAAAGAAAGAAAGACAAAAAAGATAACAGGACTTTTAAATTTTTTTTCAAGGATTTTATTTATTTATTTGTCAGAGAGGAAGACAGAGAGCACAAGCAGGGGGAGCAACAGGCAAAGGGAGAAGCAGGCTCCCTGCTGAGCAAGAAACCCAGTGTGGGGCTCAATTCCAGGACCCTGGGATCATGACCTGAGCCAAAGGCAGATGCTTAACCAACTGAGCCACCCAGGCGTCCCTTCTTGATTCATTTTAAATTAACAATATAAATCATAGCCATGATGATGATGATGATATCTGTGCGGATTAGGATTTTTAGTTGCAGACAGTAGGGTCTAATCTATCTGGTTTAGATGGAAGCAGAATTTATAATGGTTGTTAGGCGCTCACAGAATCTCCAAGAGAGCCAGAGACTAGGGCCTGGAGGCCAAGTGTCCAGGACAACATCCAAATTACCCTCCTGAGCTGCTCCTAGCTCACTCAGATCTCATGGCCTCTGGGTACAGACCCTGCAGATGTTGCACATAGGACACAGCTGCTGTGCCCTTGGGCCCTGCTGGCTCTGAGATCTGGAAGTTCCTTCTGCCCATACCCTCCACCATCCTCACTGGGAAAGGAGTCCATGTGGGCTCTGCTTCCTATGCTTCCTTCTTCCAAATCAAAGCCTTGTCGGATGCCTCTGATGGTCTGTGGGTAGCCTACATTCTTAGCTTCAAGAAAGGCTAGGAACTGATTTCTGGTCTCTAGTCAGGAAAGAGGGACTCAAAACATGGCAGTTACTGCAAATACAGATAAAGTGTTCCTAAGTGTTGGGTGACATGACAGAAGTCCATTATACTATCTATTCAGAACTTTGATTTCCCTAGAATACTCATTTTGGCCAAGCTAATAGTCTGGGGGGCTTATGGGACAACTTTGGGGTAGTAATGATCGGGTTCCCTGTAGTAATGATTGGGTTCCCTACCTGGAAATCTGAAGACCCAGGACCTGGGTTCATGTCTTGGCTCCAACACCAGCCTGCTGGGATCAAGTAACTTCCCATACTGTTAATGGTGATCAGGTGAACCTCCCCACCCTGGAGACTTCTGCCTCTGGACCCGCAGACCCTCATGCCTCCTTGTGGAGGGCTCAGAGCCAGGGGAGCTGGGTTTTAGTCCTGGTGCGGCTGCTAACTGGCTTGGTGACTTTGAGAATGTCATAGAACCTTCTTGGCCTCAACATCCATGCTGTTTAATGGGGGGTCAGACCAGTTGGTGTCTAGGCGTCCTTCCTGCTCCATTCCTTGCCCCTAAAAAAGGTTGTCACATCTGAAAACTCTACAGAGCAACTCTGTAGTTTCTGTCCCTTTGGCGAGAATCACCAAAAAGCAACTTCTCCAAGGAAATCTGATGTTCAAGCATTAGTAAACTTGCTCCAAATATCCCCCAAGTTAAAAGTGATTAAGTAGTGTTTTGCAAACAGTGCACCACGTCATCCCCTTCTAATAATACAACCATCTCTCCCCAAAGACGTGCCACCAACACCAGCTGCCCAGCTGACTCATCCACCTTGGGAAGACGGACGGCTTGGCCTTGAACACCAGCCTCTACCAGCCCCTCTGGCCCCTGCTGGCCCACGTGCAACATTCTACTCCACTTTCTTCCAACGAGTCCCCAGAATGCTGTCCACACCAGTGCCCAGTGAGAAGGAGTGACTTCTTTATCTCTGACCCTGGAACATCCATGCCCTATAAACACAGCAGCCTGTGTCTCTGGAGAACCCCGTCCCCCAGACTGTCACGTGTAAACCACAAAGACTCACACCTCCATTCCCACTTGCAGGCTAGAGCACAGTCTTCCCAGAGTGTGGGAGTTGGCAGGGACAAGCCTGTTTGTGGACAGGCTACTCGCTCCCTTTCTGAGCTAGCTCTCTGTCTCCATCCTACACAATGGGGACAAAAATACCCACCACAAAGAATTGGCAGGTGGATGTCTGCAGAAGCTCCTAGCCAGTGCCCGACACTTAGTAGGTACTCAGAGAAAGTAAGTTCCCTTTCTTCTTTCAATGCCCCCTTGTTCCCTGGATCCCCCACTCTTTGCTGGGGGCTCCCAAGTGACCCCCACCACTCCCTTCAGACCTGTCTTCTGGAGCCTGTAGGGTTCCTTCTAGCACCAACATTCCAGGAATCCTGCTCTACCCTCACTCCTACCCTCACCGCCCAGAAGCCTCACCCTGCCTGAAACCAGAGCAGTGGCCTGTTTTTTTTTTTTTCACTGTAACAATATGACTTTGGTTTTTTTTTAAATTTTTTATTGTTATGTTAATCACCATACATTACATCATTCGTTTTTGATGTAGTGTTCCATGATTCATTATTTGCATATAACACCCAGTGCTCCATGCAGAATGTGCCCTCCTCAATACCCATCACCAGGCTCACCCATCCTCCCACCCCCCTCCCCTCTAGAACCCTCAGTTTGTTTTTCAGAGTCCATCATCTCTCATGATTCGTCTCCCACTCCGATTTCCCCCCCTTCATTCTGCCCCTCCGAGCAGTGGCCTGTTTAAATGAAACAAAAGGGCAATCCAAACTGATGACTGAATTATGCCAGTGTGACTACATATGCATAATGAATTACTAGAACTTTCATTGCAAAACCTTAGCTAGAGAGAGGTGGTGCTGTAGGGGACGTAACGAGGCTTCTCGGGCTTATGGTCCCAGGTATTCAGAACCCCTCCCTGGTTAGGAGCTCCCAGAGAACCAGTGCTGTGTTCTTTGTATTCTTCTTATACCTGTGACCGGAAGCTGGGCTCATGGTGGGTGAGGGGCTGCGTGCACCGGAGGGGCGGGTCAGTGGCTCCGCTGTGCGGTGGGCATCACTCCCATGCTGAGAACCAGGAGGCTGAGTCCAGGCCGAGGCCACCCGCCCTGCCCTAACTTGTTGTGAGACTTTGGGGAATCACCCTTCCTCTTAGCTTCCCTTCCCTCTCCCCTAAAATGAGCGTGTTCAGTAAAATGCCTGATGTCTGTTGAGCACGAGCTGTGGGTCAGTTGCTCCAGAGGGTTCTATGGGCATCAGTCCCTTCAGTCATCGAGACAGCCCTCTGGAAAGGTTCATGACCGTCCCCACTGACAGGAGAGGAAACTGAGGCATGGTCCCGGCTCACATAACTGCTAAGCGGGAGGGGCAGGGTTTGCCCCTCTGAGCCTGTGCGTTGCCCACCCCGCTGATGCCGCCCCTCCCCACCGCACGTTGACCTCATGAACTCCGAGAAAAGAGGACATTCCGGGCACTCCAGCGCAGGAAGCAAAAGTCTTTACACGACACAGGTCTCAGGATCCCACCCTGAAAAAAACACGGAAAATCGTCACTGCGCCTCGCCACCAGCTGCGCCGCGTTAGGGCCCGGCACGTGGCAGGCCCTGGAGCCGGGCAGACCTGAGTGTTGTGCTGGGCGCAGGCGCTCACCCCATCCGAAGGTCAGTCTCCCCTCCTGTGAAATGGGCCCATCCTCTACCTCCATGGCAGCCATGGTGAGGCCTCGGTGAATCACGGGGGCGGGAAGCGCTCCGCATGGAGCTGCCGCTGTTGGAAGGTAGTCACAACGCAAGCTCAGCCGGTTTGCTTAAAAAGCAACCTTACAGGTTCAAAGGCGAGTCCTGCCCCCACCCCAACTCTCCCCTGTTGGGCCCTCTTCCCTGTTACCTCCCCTCCTCTCTCCCTTGCAGAAAGAATCTGGTCATTTAAAAGAAGAAGGGAGAAAAGCCGCTCTGCTCTTGGCATCCTCTGGCTGCCTGCCCCCCGCCCCCAGCTGCTGTCGCCATGGTAACCCCCAGGCATCTGCCTGCCTGTTTGGGCTGTGCCTCCCCTGCGTGCTGGGTATGTGGCCTTCTTCCGCCCCCCCCCCACCGCCCCGCCCTGGGAGGCCCCAGTAAAGCCACGTTTCGGGTTTCCTTGTTTGTCCTTAAATGTCCCAGCCGGCACCCCATCCTCCCTGCTTTCTCTGTCTCACACTCCAGAGGTAGGAAGGACTGTTCCAAACAGCCGCCCCCAGAGCAGGTGACAGCCTTCATTCATGCGCCCCACAGATGTGTGTGCGCACGGAGCCAGCTCCGGAATGCATGAGGAGGAACCCTTCATTTTACCAGTGGGGAAACTAAGGCCCAGAAAAGGGAGGAGACTGCCAGGTCTCTACAGATGGCAGCAGAGCCGGTTTCAAACCCCAGCAGAGGGACTGCGCTTTGTATGCATTAGCCTTCGCCAACCACCCGGCATACACAAGCCCAGGCCCTCGGTCTGCAAATGCAGGGGAGCCTTGGAGGCACAGGATGGGCAGAGCTGGCCAGTCTTCCGAAGATTCCACGGTGCCCCGGCTGTAGCTGGTGGGGTTAGAGCCCAGACCTCCTCAGGAACGTCCTCTTGGTGCAGTGAAGGCAGGCCTTCCCCGCCGTGGCCAGTCCACTGCAGCAGACTTCCAGGTGTGTGTGGCCTCTTTCCCGCCCCCGTGCCCCGTCTGGCCACCCCACGGGCGCAGCTGGAGCAGGTGTGGCTGCTCGACTTACCCTCCAGCTCCCTCTGTGGGCTGACGTCACCTGAGCTGGGCGCGATCCCCCACCCCCGCCCCACCCCGGTGTTCTCTGCTCATTAAAACACATGCGCCATCCTCCTCTCCTGCACCACTGAGAGGTTTGCTCCAGCAGCACAGACTCAGCCTGCTCGGGAAAGGAAGGGAGGGAGGGAGGGCATCCAAAATGAATGTGCGGGGAAGCATCCGGGCTGGCTCCCCATAAGGGGGCTGGTTGGAGAGGCAGACGGATCCTAAAAAGCTCTGATCACTCAATAAGGAATCCATAAAAGCGAGCACCCATTGTTCGCTGCTCACCCTTCAAGGACAGATGGGACGAATGCTTAAGTGAAGACCTCTACGGGTCAGGCACTGGGTGCACAAACCAAGTCGCTGTCATCGTGCCCACGACTTAGTGAGCACTTCCTGCGTGCCAGGGGCTTGATCGGGCTTCCTGATTCCAGCTCCCACTCACACAGGCTTCCTGCCAGGGCACCCTTCTGCCTTCTCCACTGCTCGGAGCCAGCCGCTTGCAACCCTGTCTGCTGGTCCGTTGCACGTTCATTTGCACGTTCATTTGCACAGGCACATGGTTGGTTTGGGGCATCATCTATTCACTTTCTGCTACAGAACGTGGCTCTCTCTTACCACCTCCCACACCCCCTATGCACACACTTCCTGCCTTCACCCTCCCTGTGGTTCGTTCGTCATTGTGTTTAGATCAGCAGCCAGTGTTGAATTATTATTATGGGAAGGCAAAACCAAGCCGAGTCACGCTGCACGTTTGGTTCTCCTGGGTGTGGTGGCCCTAAGAATGCACCTCTCGGATCTCTCGCTGCCAAGGGAGTCTGCCTGGCTGGCAGCCCTGGCTGCAGCCCCTCTGGGTCCTTTGCCACATGGGCTCCAGGCCATACCCTTGCAGCCCAGTGACTGAACACAGGCCTGTTCCTGCAAAACTCAAAGCTCTTCCAACGGGCATCTTTGGCTGGAGAACTTGCCATCACTCCAGATGCTTCTTTCAGGGAAATGCATGCAGTCCAGATTTTTGGGTTGGCCCTGCATACGGCCTGCAGGCTCTCCTGACTTCTCTGTCCCCTCCCTCTTTGTCATTCACAGGGTCTCCCCAGTCCGTCTCTTGAACGCCTCATTCCATCTCGGGGTCCTTCTCATCAAACCTGACCTGTCAATCACCCCACACCCTTTGTCTAGATTTTTTATGTGCTTATCACTAATTCAACCCTGGACTCTCCTGATAGGTCAGTCTCTCCCCGATGTGTCCCAACACACCAGGTGATCTGTCAGTTTCATCGTGAAGTGGCCTCTCCTGGAACCTCTGACCTGCCCCAATCTGGACTTAACCTCCCTCCACCTGCCACCAGATGACTTCTTGGGGTCTCCCTTTACCAGCATCCTGGGGATTCTACTTTACCTCTCCCTTTTGCTGCTCCCCATTTCCCTGGTTTATAGGTCTCATTCTCCCATGACTTACCCCCTCATTGGTTCAGCACATCCTCCAGAAGCTTCTCGAGGAGGGGTACAAGAGCTGTAACCTATAAAACTGCCTTTAGCCCATCCTCACATTGTGAGGAGGATCTGCTCTTCCTGCAGAATTTGGAAGGTTCGGCTCCACTGTCTCCTCCCATCCAGTGCTGGTGTTTAACGACTGAGCCACCCTGACTCTCAATTCTTCACGTGAAATTGTGCCCGCTCTGAAAGCTTGTGGGATTCCTCCTTGCCCACAGCGTTCTGCAACCTTGGGGCCGTGTGCCTTAGTGTGGGTGGCCCTATCTCCCTCCGTTGGCCTGGGCCTCAATGGGTCTCTAAAGACCAGAAACCCCGTTCCTTCAAACCTGGGAAAGCAACCCGAATTTTTTTAGGGATGAATTCCTCCTCTCTCCTCTTTTCCTTCTTCGCCACTGCTTTTATCTAGATACCGGACCTCCTAAACCAGTCCTCACATTTCTTATCATTGAACTACCCTCCAGCCCTGTCTTTTCCTCTGCTTTCCAGATTTCTCACCTTTTTACCATGCTACCCCTTAATGGAACTTTTATTTCTGCAATCATATCTTTTAATTTCTGAGAGTTCTCTTTCAGCCTTGGAATGGTCCTTTTTATAGCATTTCCTTCTGCTTAAAGCATTCTTCCCCGCAAGAGAAGATGTTAATGATACTAATTGTTAAGACCAGAGAGGATAATTTATTTGAAGTTTACTCCTCTCTGCATCGCTTCTGTTTCTTTCAAGTGACTTTGGTTCATTTGTTTTGATAGCTTTTCTTTTTTCTTTCTTTTTTTTTTTTTAAAGATTTTATTTATTTATTTGAGACAGAGAGAATGAGAGACAGAGAGCATGAGAGGGAGGAGGGTCAGAGGGAGAAGCAGACCCCCCGCTGAGCAGGGAGCCCGATGCGGGACTCGATCCCGGGACTCCAGGATCATGACCTGAGCCGAAGGCAGTCGCTTAACCAACTGAGCCACCCAGGCGCCCCTGTTTTGATAGCTTTTACATACTAAACGTGTCCTCAGATTTTCTTGGCTGATTGGTGGTATTACAAGTAGTCATTAAAAAGCTGATGGGAAGTCTAGCTGAGGTGGTGGGTGAGCTCTTGATGGTGCTCATATTGGGTGATCTGGCTGGGCATTCTCCTTGGGAAGTCCCAGATCTTAGTATCAGACTGGTGACATTTCCCAGAGAGACTCCTGATATCTTTCCGGATGCTGACGGAGGAAGATAACCATCGTTTTCAATCCTGTTAGCAGAGCCATGCCCAGACTATTTCCAGGATGGATCATATTTACAACCCCCTCCTCTATATGAAAAATTTATTTTCAGTAATAATCGTGTAAGGGTTCCAATTTCCCCAAGTCCTTGCCAACACTTAATATTTTGTTTTTTATAATAGCCATCCTAATGTGTGCGAAGCAGACCAACTTTTAATCAGTTTTATAATTTTTGTGACATTCCCTACAGACAATGTGTGCCCTTCTTGCCTGTGCCCAAGGCAGACCCTTCTACCGCCTGTCCTTGGACTTGACGGACCTCCGGCAGGTGGCGCTGGCCAGCAAACGCCTCTGTTTTCCAGTGTGGCACCCTGGACACCCTAAGTCCAGAGCCCCCCACTTTACCTCCCCAGAAAACAAGGCTCTTATCCTCTGCTGGAGCGGGACAGGGCACGCCCAACAAAGTGGTGGAGGGACCTAGAAATCTAACCACTTCTCAAATTTTCAACCAATTCTCCTGTCTCCAGCCCCAAATCGGCACACCACTTCCAGTCTTCAGGGGTTCAGCTGTGTTATCTGTTGTTTCCCAGGCCCAGATGGCTCAGGATTTCGTGCCTCTGGGCTGCTCAGCCATCTCCCGTCATCCACCTGCTCTCCAGCTCGTGGTTCCAGTTCTCGAATGTGCTGTCTCCTCTCCTTCCCTTTTTGGCCTTGAGAGGCTAAATCTTCTTAAAAACCCCTTTGCTGTGGTTTTGATGGGATTTCAGAAGGGAGCAACACCAAACACATCTGTTCAATCTGCCTTTGTTCACCAGCCTTTATTGGACCTTGATAGCATTCTTTAATTCAAATTTTACTAGTAAAGATGAGGAAACTCATCTCACAGCCCAGTGGCAGTAAGCAGTAAGGTTGGGATTCAAAACTGAGTCAGGGCTCCCTCCCCTGTGCCACACGGTTCTGATCCACAGCTAAGAGTGAGTCCTGGCAGCCCAAGCCATGCCCAGAAGGTCAGGGGCATGCGGCTGCCATGGGGGATGAGCCCAGACAGGCCAGCTGGGATCAAAACGGCCAGACGAGGGCTCATGGCAGGCAGCGTCCAGAGCCCAGGAGGTGGGGGAGATAAGCACCTGCGACCATGTGCTCATCCTCTTAGAGTCAAGGCTTTTGGCTCCTGCCACCCAATCCAGTAGCGGTGGCCTGGGGCCATAATGATTTCAGTGGCCAAGGAGGAGATCCACAGCTTCACTCCCTGCCCAGTGCAGACAGCGCTGTGAGCCATCTCACCCACCATGACAAGCACAGGCCCCCACACAGCCACAGCCTCCTGCAGCTCTGCCCTTGCCCACTGACCCACGCAATATACCCAGCCTACCTCTGCCTCAGGGGCTTCTCCATGTTGCTCCCTCCCCACCAGCCAACGTTTCCAGGGTCCCTCGGGCATTGCTAGGACGTTTTCCTGTTTGCACACACATATATCTGCAACCACTCTACACTCAGTTACCGTTTTTTGTTTGCTTGTCTCTAATTTTCAGGTTCCTTCGTTTGCTCAACAAACACTGACCGAAAACCTATTATGCACCGAGTCCTAAGTGGACCCCAGGAATGCAGTCCCTGCCGCCCAGGAGCTCTCAGTCCCTGGAAGACAGGCAGATAAGCAGGCTGTCTCTGTGCAGTGTGGTCCAAGCTGGGATGAGGGGAAGGGGGGAAGGGCAAGTTCAGGGAGGACCTCTAATGCAGAAAAAGAGGTCACTGCAAGCTCCCCAAGGAGCTAACAGCTTGATTCAACTTACACCTGTTCTGCACGGAGGACTGAGGCATAAAGTTTGAATCCGTGTATTCATCCATTGATCCAAATTAACATCTACTATCTCCCACCATGTGCGGGACCCCACACAAGTGCTGCTGAGTCTCCAGCACACCACTCCAGCCTGGGGTCTGCCCTTGTGCCCTCGGCCCTCTGCACCTGCCCCCGTGAGAACCCCCCTGCTTCCTGAGGCCAGCCTCAGAGCCGGAGGGGGCGCTCATACCTCCTGGTACCCTCTCACTCTGCTTCCAAATACTCTGACTCTCCCAGACCCATGTGATTCTCCAAATGGCCCGTGTGTCACAAAAGCACCACAACCCGACCTCCATAAAATGGCTGGGAAGTCCCTCCCTCCCCCTCCGAGCGTGGTAGGTTTCACAAGGTCGCACACGGAAGGTGCTTGGCTGAAATTGCGAGACTGTGCGGAATTCACCGTTGATGACAGCCCCACCAGGAGCAGATAATCCTGGAGGGAGCCTCAGAGCTGACTTGAATCTCTGCCCACAGAGAAGGGATCCAGAATTCAGCATGACCTTGAACAAAACTTCACTCCGCTCCTGGACTCAGCACCACCTCTGCATAATTAATCGGGAGTGCTGTCCTTAGGACTACTCAGGCTGGCCACGATTAATTATCTTAGTATTTACTCCAGGTTCAGAGGATATGCAAAGTGATTAAAGAGGGGTTTGGAAACACGGATTTGTTTGTTCTCATCCCCTAATTGTTTGCTAAACGATTCGCCGTAATTACACCTAACATCTCCATGCTCCTCCAGGTAATGTGTGCATAATATGGAAGCAAAATTGAAATTCCCAAATCACAAACACCGTGGGGATGGGGGGGAAGACTGAGAAATTCCAGAAGGCATCACGCATGTGACCCGCCAATCCCAGGTCCCCTCATCGCGTCCTGTCTGGATTTGTACACTAACCTGAGCCCGGCTCACTCACAGGGCTCCGGCCCGGAGTGTCTCACAGAGGATACCCACGGGTGGTTATGCTGCTGGCATGTGGCAGGAGGCTGGGCAGTGAGTTAGCTTCAGTGCCACCCGGAGACCTGGGTTCTAACCCTGGGGTTGCCACATCGTCCCCTGAGTGTAGGGAAAGAATCTGAGGCAGAGTTCAGACTGAGCCACCACGAGTCTCACGGAGCCACGTGCCCTGACCCGTCCCCCAGGCCCTGCAGCTGCTGGAGCCCAGGCCTTGGTGCATAAAGAGGAGAACGGAGTCCTGGGCCAGCTCTTCTCTTCTGATAGGCAAGTGGAGCCTCTCCATGGCTCGCCCATCCCAGCGGGGCTCACGAGAGATCGGTTGGTTGGGGTGGGGCGTAACGGAGAACATCTGAGACAGACGTTGGGGCCCCCAATTCCCAGAAATTCCCATCCTGCTTCCAGTGTTCCTTACTCGTCAGAGCATGCACAGTGGCAGTTACTTCTGATTCCAGAAAACAGAAATCAGAGACTCAGAGACACTAAATGTGAGACAGTCTGCAAGGTCATGGAGTCCTTTGCACATGAGGACTCTGAGTGCCAGGGACGGAGGGGGGCTGCCAGCATCCAGCTAGGGCCAGTTGCTCGGGACCAGCAGCATCTGGCTACTCATGCTGCATGTCACGCCTGGGCACCTGTCCCTCGGCCTGGATCCTGGGTTCCCTGAAGGCAGGGGCTGTACCTCCCTCATCCGTATCTCCAGAAGCCAGCACAGGCCAGCCACAGAGGAGGTGCTCAGTGGACGCGGTTTTGTTTTGTTTTTTTATTCTTATGTTAATCCCCATACATTACATCATTAGTTTTAGATGAAGTGTTCCATGATTCATTGTTTGTGCATAACACCCAGTGCTCCATGCAGAATGTGCCCTCCTCAATACCCACCACCAGGCTAACCCATCCTCCCACCCCCCTCCCCTCTAGAACCCTCAGTTTGTTTTTCAGAAGTGGACGCGGTTTTGACTTCTGTCCATCCAAACCCTCCCGGGCACAGCCCCACAGGCCCAGCCATGGTCGAGCAGCCTGCACTTACAGCTGACATCCTCCTTTCACGCCTTCTGTGTGTTATTGTGGACTTTTTCCAGCTATATAAATTGTCTCCACAATAAAACTGGGACTCATGAATTCATATTCTCTGAATCCTCGATAGTATCAGGCACAGATGTGTAGTGTATCCACATGAAATGCTGCCAAGAGTGGGGTGGGGGGAGAGAGAAGAAAAGGGAAGGGGAGGGGAGGGGGAGGGGAGAGGAGGGGAGGGGAGGGGAAGGGGAGGGAAGGATGAGGAGGAGGGGAGGTAAAGGGAAGAGAAGGCAGAGGAAGGGGAGGGGAGGAAAGGGGAGGGGAGGGGGAGAGAGAAAGACAGGGAGAGAGACCGAGAGAGAGAAGGAAACTGTTGCAAGCCAGAGACTTAAGCACACAGACACTAACAGGAAAGCGAGAACATTCTGCATCACTGGGTCACTACTACAATTATGGTGCACAGAGCAAAGGATGAGCCCTTGGAGCAGGCGGGCTCACCAGTCTGAATCAAGGCTGTGCTTTATTTAGTCCGATCAAAAGGTGAAAGCAAACATCATGACTCACTGTTGCTCCCCGACCCCCAAGCCCCAAATGCGGGGCAAGTATTGATTCTATTCATCTTCCCTCCAGTGTATGCTCTGGGCAACACCTCTGCGTGCACACATTAGTCACTGGCTGTCACTTGGCTGAGGTGGAGGAACGTGCTGCTCAGTAAAGCTTCAGGTTTGCGGAAGCGTCCCCGTGAGTCACGTCCCGGGTGCCAGGCTCTCCTGCAGACAGGCTCGTTGGGGCACATGTGTAAGAGCCGACCCGCCGAAGGACGATAAAGTTGGGAGAGACGGGCCTTCTCCCACCCTTAGGAGACTCCTGCCTGGATGGCTGAATAAGGATCTCCAGCTCCAGAGAGGAAGTGTGGTTTGTAAGGGTGCCGTCTCATCGCACTTGGTTACCACTGGAGACCACCACGCTCTGCTTGCCTCACCAGCTGGGTCCCGGCTGCTTACCCAGAATAGCAGGGCACCAAGGTCTGGTCATCCTGTGCTCCAGACTTGCCTTCCATGTGATTACCATTCCAACCCATGTCCTTTGCTCTAGCCCTGCAAAACTGCTCAGTTAGGCACGCATAGCATGAGCGTTTCCAACCTCTGTACTTTGCCTCTGCCCCTTCCCTGTCAGGAATGGCTTTCCACCCTCCCCTGCCCCACGCAGCTGGGGACCCCCAGGCATCTTTCAGATCCCAGGCTGAGTCACCCATCATTCCTCTGCGCCCCGGAGGGGAGCCTCATGTGGGCCTCTGCTAGCTCCTGTATCAGATGATTGGCTTACTCCCTCCATTAAGCTGTGAGTCCCAAGGACAGAGAGCCTTTGCGATGGGCACTGGTTGCCCAATATTTCCCCACCCCATCGCCCCACTGTAGAGCAGAATGGAAATTGAGAAACAAATCCAGGGCTAAGGATGGGCACGTATTAGTCCAAGCTATTGAAGTCACCACATCCTCATCGGTGGTGATGGTCGAGCCCCCAGGGTTAAGCCAATCAGCACATGGCATCGCCATGGAGTTGGTTGCTGGGTCAGACTCAGGCATGAGATCTGATCCAGTCAGAGGAAGACAAGGGCTTTGCCTGTAGAGTGGCAGAAAAGATTTCTCTCTCTCTCAATCTCTGTGTCTCTCCCGTCCTTCCCCCCACTGGCCATGAATGAGGAAGAACACTAGCCCCATGGCTCCTTGACCATGAGGAAAACCAGCCTCCATGTGGATCCAGCCTTGAGCATGCCAGAAGAGCGAGATGGGACAAGCTGCATCCCAATGACCCCGTGGCACCTCTGGATCCTCCAGGTAGGCTCCGGGTTGCTAAGTCCATCGGGGTCTGTCACTCACAGTTGAAACCCCTGAATCCATTCTGTATTCACCTTTGTATCCCCGTGGCCAGCTCCCTACAGGAAACATGAAAGCTGCTCAGAAAAGCAAGTGTCAGCATTGGCTGCTCAGGTTCTGTCTGATTAAGGAACAATGCATGAAGACGAGAGCAATCAGCTGAGAGCAGTGAGTCCATCACCCACCAGGTTAGGATGGACCAAGGGCAAGTAATAACAACGGTCTCACGCAGCAAGCTTAACGTGGAGCCAGCACTCACCCCGGGTCTCCCTGGCTCAAGCGCCTGGCTTTTCTCTCCCACCCGTCCTGCCTGGTGGCGCAGACCCCATGGAGGACATTATCAGGGCACACTGTGTATTCCATATCCAAGGTGTTTTATCAGGAAATGCTTTAAAGATGTATTTTATTTATTTTATTTTTTTTAAAGATTTTATTTATTTATTTGAGAGAGAGAATGAGAGAGAGAGAGAGAGCTCATGAGAGGGGGGAGGGTCAGAGGGAGAAGCAGACTCCCTGCTGAGCAGGGAGCCCGATGCGGGACTCGATCCAGGGACCCCAGGATCATGACCTGAGCCGAAGGCAGTCGCTTAACCAACTGAGCCACCCAGGCGCCCCAGTTATTTTTTTTTTTTAAGATTTTATTTATTTATTTGAGAGAGAGAGTGAGGGAGAGAAAGAGCACAAGAGGGGGGAGCGGGAGAGGGAGAAGCAGACTCCCTGCTGAGCAGGGAGCCCGATGCGGGACTCGATCCCGGGACTCCAGGATCATGACCTGAGCCGAAGGCAGTCGCTCAACCAACTGAGCCACCCAGGCGCCCCTAAAGATGTATTTTAATACTGACCCAGATAATATTATTTCATATCTTCTTTGTGCATCAGCATTACATAAAAACATAAAATTCCATTATCTTACCAAAACAACCAGTGATATCTGTCCAGGGCCTCTGCTGATCATTATCAACATATCAACATTGTTTTAATGTTTTTGTAATCAATATCTCTTCCTGCTTCCTACATTTTTCCACTTAACTCTTTCATTGACAGGCAGGTCTCTCCTTGTGTGCGTAATCATTACACTTATCATTTTAAATGACTGCATCCCTTTCTGCCATAGAGACAGCTTGACTCTGCAGCCTCTCTGGTGGTTGGGTGCGTGGACAGCTTCTGATTTTTCACTGGAATAATCCATTCGTATTGATAGAACAGCTACTCAGGATGCTAACCAGATGGACTTTCCTTTTTTTATTTTTAAATAACTGCTAGAGGGTAGAATGAGAAGTAGAGATCCTGGGTCCCTTCCACCCCTCAGCTTCAATCAAGGTGCATCTGTTTGCAAGGACTGAAACTCACTCATGCTGGCAGAACTAAAGAAAGGGGGAGTTTAGGGGCGTCTGGGTGGCACAGTCAGTTAGGCATCCGACTTTTGATTTTGGCTCAGGGTCATGAGATCGAGCCCCACGTCAGGCTCCATGCTCAGCTCAGAGTCTGCTTGAGATTCTCTCTCCTTCACCTTCTCCCTCTGCCCCTCCCACTTGTGCTCTCTCTCTTTCTCTCTCAAATAAATACATAAATCTTTAAAAAAAGAAAGGGGGAGTTTAGTGTAGGGGTAGAGGGATAGGGATACTTGGGAACCAAGAGACAGCCAGTCTCATGGGAGCAGCTAGGAACCCTCTTTACGTTTTTTCTGTTCTCCCTATGCATCTGTCTGTCTGTCTCTCTCCTCCTCTCCTCTCTCTATGTCTATCTGTCTCTCTTTGTCTGTCTCTGTCGTCTCTCTGTCTCTGTCTCTGTATCTCTCTCTGCCTCTCTCTGTCTCTCTGCTCTTCGTGTCTGCATGTCTCTTTCCGTGTCTCTGTCTCTGTGTGCCTCTACTTCTCTCTCTCTGTTTCTCTATTTCTTTCTCTGTCTCTGTTTCTCTCTGTCTCTGTCTATCTCTTGACAAGCGTCCATTACCACCAAGCCCCAAATCCACACTGTCCTTCTGGTCCAATGTCCATCATCAGTTGCCCCTGGGCTGAAATTCCCAGGGCACTGGTGCTCCCATGTGGCCAGATGTGGGGCGTCGGGGGGCGTCATGTGTTATAACCCTACCCACTGACTTCTGTCTCTTCGATTGGAACAAGAGACAGGGCATCGCCTTCAAAAGCAGGCCCCCCTGATTTGAACCTGACTCCACCACCTGCTGCTCTCTGACTTTGGGTAAATGGTACCTTCCTAGTGAGCTCCCCATCATTGGATGTATTCAAGCTGAAACACTTGACTGACTTTGCTTAGCTGACATTAATCGAGTATTTACTCTATGCCAAGCATAGTGTAAGCATTTTATAGGAGTTAACTCAGTACACCTCCACAACCTCCTAAGATGAGGAAATTGAGACACAAAGGACGGAGGAGCCAGCTCGGGACCAGACAGCTAGCATTCCGTATTCAAGGAAGCACAAATCACAGCGAGCTCCCACACTGCCTTCCGCAGAGGGGCACAATGAGAATATTGTTGGGTCATGCAAGTGCGAGCCTGGATGAGAGCAGAGTGGGGTCTCTCGTGCTGTGCTGATGTGCATGGACTTGGAGAAGCCGGTCTGCAGAGCGGCGGCCTAAAGCTGTCTATCCTGGGTGTGCGCACACTCGATGAGCAGCGACTCCTGCTTCAGCCTCCAGCCCCGGAGACATTCTCACCACCGCCCAACGAGACAATAGTCAAAGATGTTCACTGCACAGTAATTTGCACAGTACTTTGCTCTCACACAGCAGCAAAGGACTGGAAGCAGCCTGGGCCACCACCCCTGTGGAGAGGGACGTGCAGCCGACACAACCACAGAGCTGCCAGCTTGATTTCTCACCCGAACGTGGAGTGACAAACGCGAAGAAAGTGGAATCTAATCTACTATCCATCTTATCAATGAGACACATATAGTCCCCAAATGATGCTATAGGATTTCCTGGAGACACACAGGGAAATACATGTTTGGAAGGACACACAGCAGGTGACAGGTGGTGTGTATGGAAGGAGAGGACAACTGGATCAGGGAGAACAGATAAAAGAGGAAGAGACACTGAAGTGGAATGAAACCAAACCAGAAATCCGCCTGCTGGCGCCACTTCCCAAGCTGCTGAGGATGGATCCCGGCGCGGGGCAGGCTTCCTGAGCTGGAAGGAGGGCGTCCCCCCAGGCCAGGCGTCCCGGCCCCTGCTCCGCCACAGGCCACCCTCCTCTGAAGGAGGCATCCCCAAATCTCGGTGCGGCCCTTGAGTGCCGCGTCACATCATTCCTGGGCTTTTACCCATGTTTGCCATATTTAACCAACACTGCAAACCTACTCAGTATTTAGGAAGAAGGAAAGCAGCTCATTTTGCACATTTTATTTCTCCCCAGGTCTCGCGGGAGGAGAAGTCTGAGGGGAAAATGAGACCGCTGGAAGAAGACTCTTTAGAGAGCTTCCTGCCACTCGCACCCAGGGGACCACTAACACTACGAGGAATGCTGTTTTCGGCAGGCACTGGGTTCCTCTCCCCCAGGATGAAAGCCTGCCCCCCCAAAACCGCAGCAGCAGGGACAGCACTGGTCCTGCCCCACCACAGCGCAGGTGGAAGCCGAGGCCCAGAGAGGGGATGCGGGTTGCAGTGAGCTGAACGGTGGCCCCCTCCCTCGAAAGACAGGGGGTGGCCGCGATGCCACCAGACTATCATCCCGGGCACAGACCGTCCCGTCCTCACTCTGTCCCCTGACTCCTATCCCTGTGTACAGCCTAAACCATGAGGGCGGCGACCCCGGGGTCCCCTTGTCCACTCCTACTTAAGGCTGCATCCAGGACAGCATAGACATTTATCCCATGTGTGTGGAATGGATGAATAATATCTGAGGATCAAGTGAGATGCTGTTTTCAACATTTTGGAATGCCAGGGTGCTCTTACCTGTGAACTGATGGTATTAATAGCCCCAGTCTGGTTTTCTATAAAGACGAGAGGACTTACCCACGGACCACTTCGTGGCAGTCAGTGTCAAGCCCAGAGTCAATGCTCAGTAAATAGCATTCTTATTTTATTGTTTTAAACTCTGGTTAAAAAAAGAAGAACCCATGTAACATAAAATCCATCCTAACCATAGCTAAGTGTAGAGCTCAGTAATGCTATGTATGTAGACGCTGTTGTACGGCCCTTCCTTACGTGTTTTTATCTCGCCCAAATGCAGCTCTGTCCCATTTAGCTCCCCACTCCCCTTCCCCAGGCCCTGAACCTCCTTTCCGTCTCTATGAGTTTGGCGACTCTAGGTATCTCATGTCAGTGGGGTCATATCATAGCTGTCCTTTTGTGTCTGGTTTCATCCACTCAGCAAATGTCCTCAGCGTTCATCCATGATATAGCATGGGTCCAAATGTATATAAAAGATACACATTTTACTTCGCCATTCATCTGTTGGATGTGGGTCGTTTCCCCCTCTTGGCTGTTGTGAGTAGCACCACTGTGAACGTGGGTATGCACATCATTATTATTTATAGCAAGTGCCTCAGGAGAACTCCGAGTCTAGCCTGATGCTACGAGACAGTCTGGAATAGGAAGCCCTACGGTTGTCCACCTAGATTTGCGGGCACTGTCCCTCAAAACCTGGTCTGCAGACCTTCTGCATCAGAACCTTCTGGGGTGCAGCTAACAAGGCAAACACTCTAGCCCCTAACCTTCTGACCCAGACTCTTGCGAGTGGGGCCTGAATATTGACGTGTTGATCAGCCCTCAGGGAACCCTGTACGCCTGAAGTTTGGAAACCAGTCTGCATGCTGAACATCACTCGGCATCAGGGAAACACAAATCAAAACCCCAATGAGGGCGCCTGGGTGGCTCAGTTGGTTAAGCGACTGCCTTCGGCTCAGGTCATGGTCCCAGGGTCCTGGGATCGAGTCCCGCATCGGGCTCCCTGCTCGGCGGGGAGTCTGCTTCTCCCTCTCCCCCTGCTTGTGTTCCTGCTCTCGCTGTCTCTGTCTCTGTCAAATAAATAAATAAAACCTTTAAAAAAAAAAAAAAACCCCAATGAGATACCACCTCACACCAGTCAGAATGGCTAAAATGAACAAGTCAGGAAACCGCAGATGTTGGCGGGGATGCGGAGAAAGGGGAACCCGCCTACATTGTTGGTGGGAATGCAAGCTGGTGCAGCCGCTCTGGAAAACAGTATGGAGGTTCCTCAAAAAGTTGAAAACAGAGCTACTCTATGACCCAGCAATTGCAGTACTGGGTATTTACCCCAAAGATACAAATGTAGTGATTTGAAGGGGCACATGCACCCCAATGTTTATACCACCCATGTCCACAATAGCCAAACTATGGAAAGAGCCCAGATGTCCATGGACAGATGAATGGATAAAGAAGAAGCAGTGTATTTATGCAATGGAATATTACTCAGCCATCAGAAAGAATGAAATCTTACCACTTGCAACGTCATGGATGGAACTAGAGGGTATTATGCTAAGCGAAATAAGTCAATCAGAGAAAGACAATCTTCATATGATTTCACTCCTATGCGGAGTATAAGAAACAAAACAGAGGTTCATAGGGGAAGGGAGGGAAAAATAAAACAAGACAAAGTCAAAGAGGGAGACAAACCATAAGAGACTCTTAATCATAGGAAACAAACAGGGTTGCTGGAGGGGAGGTGGGTGGGGGGATGGGGTAACTAGGTGACGGGCATTAAGGAGGACACGTGATATGATGGACACTGGGTACTATATGCAACTGATGAATCCCTGACCTCTATCTCTGAAACTAATAATACACTATATGTTAATTAATTGAATTTAGATTAAAAAAAAAAAAGAAAACCAGTCTGCAAATCCCCAGGAGGGGGGTAAGACGGCTTCTAGCTGCTTCTTAGATTGGGCACTGCCACGGTAGCAGGCAGGCTGCTCCCACACCAGGAAAACTGGGCTGTGCATAGGGGGGACCCCGGAGTCCTCTGTTTAAACAGAAAGCCTCTAATGCTGGGGAAGAGCTTTCCAACACAGGACGGGTCCTTAACCCATGACTGTGGATTAATTTTTCCAAAGAAAAAAAAATGTTACCTGAACATAGTGATTCTTATCGTTCGGGGGGTACAGACTCTTCCGAGACCCGAGTGAGAACAGTAACCCTGTCCTCAGGAAAACACACATGCTGACATACCCCATTCAACTGTATGTAAGGAATGGCCGCGGGCCTTCGTGGTCTGGTGCTGCTGGTTAGGACTGGCTTGGAAAGCAGAGAACAGATCGCCAGGGCATGTGATCTCCCTGAGTCCAGCCCCTCCTCCCTCCCTCCCTCCCTTCTGAGAGTGTGGTTCTCATCACAAGGATGTAGGGACTCGCTGCCTGCAGACAGAATCCAACCCCCAGCCCTGCTTGCAAGACCCTGCTAGCCAACACCCACCTCCCTGCAGGGTCCCCTAGGAGGAGCCCTGGTCCCAAAGATATCTCTCCCTCCTCCATCTCTGCTATACTGTGCAAAGGGCAAATGCCCCAGAAAAAGACACTGGCCAAGGCTGGCCCGAGTATCAGCTAAATTAATTTGGAAACTCTCTTAGCTTTTTCCACTCCATCAGTGCTTACTTACCCTTGGCCTGCTGTCTTCATCAGGTATATATTTTGTTAAAAGTATTTGGAGCCGAGGGACGCCTGGGTGGCAAAGTCCGTTAAGCACCTGCCTTCGGCTCAGGTCATGATCCCAGGGTCCTGAGGTTGAGTCCCGCATCGGGCTCCCTGCTCAGCAGGGAACCTGCTTCTCTCACTCTGCCTGCCGCTCCCCCTGCTTGTGCTCTCGCTCTCTCTGACAAATAAATAAATAAATAATCTTAAAAAGATATTTGGAGCAGAGAAAGTCCTGTTGCTCACATGTTAACCTTCCTGCATTGTCTTTTCTCTCATGATTCCAAGTCTCTTGTCTTTTCTCTCATGATTCCAAATCTCCATAATTTTGTTTTGAGATCTCAGTTATCTCATACGCTTGCCTCTCTAGACCAATAATTTGGGTCTCTTTTTTTTTTTTTTAAAGATTTTATTTATTTATTTGAGAGAGAGAGAATGAGACAGAGTGAATACATGGGGGGGGAGGGTCAGAGGGAGAAGCAGACTCCCTGCCGAGCAGGGAGCCCGATGCCGGACTCGATCCCGGGACTCCAGGATCATGACCTGAGCCGAAGGCAGTCGCTTAACCAACTGAGCCACCCAGGCGCCCTCCTGCTCACTTCTTTTAGCTCAGAGACAACACATCTCAGTCCCAGAGAGTTGTATTCATCCTACTACCTGAATCACTTTATGTTACTCTTTTATCTTAAAATTCAAGTTGTCATTTATCTCTGCCAGAGATCTTTGCTCTCTGTATCCTGACTTACCTCCCTCTCTCTGACTCCAAAACCTCAAGATTGGTTATTGTCACTCCTTTAGGACTCTAGTTTAATTTGATTATTAATGTGCTCAAAGCAACAGAAGTGTTGCAGGTAAGAAGGTAGAGCTGGTGACAGACTAACAGGCAGAGCTCTGCTAAGGATCTCAGCTGGAGAAGCCACCCTGCCCACAAGTCTTCCTGTGCTACCTTGGCATCGAGGGCAGGGGGAAAATAGCCCATTGTTTCATGAATTCTTCAGCACTTAATGGCCGAGGGGACCAGGCCCATTCATGCAGGCAAACATCAGCTTCTCCTTTATCCTCCCAAAATCTTGATGCCTCTGAGGGCCAAGTTCTTCCCCCTGAGCATCTTAAAACACCTGGCCCTCACCCTGGAACTCCCAGAAGCTGGTCTCTGGGTCCTTGCTCCATCCCACAAGGGAAACACTTGTAATTGCCACAAAGCTCAGGGCCCCACCAGAGCTCAGCTGTCCCTGGACCCCACAGGTGTGGCCAATAGAATGGAGAAGGGAGACAGGAGCCTGTTCAGGTTATGCATTTCCAGATCCTCCCTCCTTATCATTTATTAAATATTAGAAGGAGGGAGAATGGCACAGGGAGATAAGAAAGGAGAAGCATTTTGAAATGAACCAAGATATGAAACAACTTGGGACTGATATTAATTGAGCATCTACCATCTGCCTATAGGCAGACATCAATGCTTTTGTATATTATGTCATTTTTATCCTCCCATCCACCTTAGAATCAGATGTAGTTATCCCCAGTGGTCTTAGCTCCAACTGCTATAATATAACACTACAGACCAAGTGCCTTAAATAACAGACATTTGGTTTTCACATTCCAGGGGCTGGGAAATCCAAGGCCAAGGTGGCAGCTGATGTGTTCCTAGTGAGAACTCTCTTCCTGGCTTACAGGTGGTTGTCTTTTCACTGTGTTCCCCACATGACAGAGAGAGAGGGGGGGGACTCCGGTGTCTCTTCCTCTTCTTATGAGGGCACCAATCCTAACTTGGGGGCTCCACCCTCACGACCTTATCTAAGTCTGATTACCTCCCAAAAGCCCCACCTCCACATACCATCAGAGCTGGGGTAGGGTTTCAATATATGAATTTTGCTGGGGGGGACACAAACATGAAGTTCGCCCCCCCCCCTAGTCACAGATGAGAAAGCAGTTATAGAGGAGAGACTCAAAGGGATTAAATATTTTCCTCAAAGTCCAACAGCCAGAGCGGCAAAGATGAGATCTCCCTTATTCCAAGGGTCATAATCTTCGCGCTGCACCGTGCTGAACACAGATATTCCCTAAAAATTTTTTTTCCTTAGGAAAAAAAAACCCCACAACAATCCACTCTGTCCAGGAGTGTCTGGTTATTTTATGAGGCTTGATAGCATTTGCTTCTCCCTGTGGGGACACTGCTTGGAATGAACTCGCTGTTCCTGAGCAGGGGAGGAATTCATTTTCTTCCTCTAGAATCTGCCTGAACTAAGAATAGGCCAGGCACGATGTGTATGACACTCTGAGCCGGGAACACCAGCCTCGGGAAGCTTGCCCTGGCCATGGGCTGAGACTGGAGAGGGGAGGCAGAGAGAGGCCCGTGGTCTCTGTGCCGAGGCAGGGCTGGGAGTCACCTGGGAATCAGAGATGTTAGACAATCATGCGTACACACTACACACACATGGACACATGCACACACGCACAAACACACACGCACATGCGTGCGCGCACATGTACACACAGACACGTGTGCACATACATACACGCATGCATGCACAATGTGCACACAGCCTCTTGCACGCACGTGTGCATATGTGTGCACACACGTATACACACGCACGTGCGTACATATAAATGTACACACGTGCAAAAATGCACACGCATACACACACACAGACAATGCACAGTTCAATACCTTTTCCTACTTGAATATATGTTGGACTCATGAAACGGCTTTAACATGGAAGGAAAGGATGAGAACTTCCAGTGAATGCCTTTGTAAAAAAAAAAAACTAGTTTTTTTTTCCGCTCCTGGTTTGTATACATTGCACATGCAGCTTTATGCTAGCAATAAAGGAAATGAGAAAGAAGGGGAAACATTCGGCCAGAATCCCTCCAGTCCAGCACAACACTTTGTCTTCATTCCCCCATGTTCCCCTGCATCCCTTATTCAGATGGAGACATGTTTTTACAAAGCTCCAATCACTTTTCACTTAGTCTTTCCCTGTGTTGCAGATTATTTTCAGAGTTATGGTTGTTATCAGCCAGGGTTTGTTCCACTGAGTGGAATTTCCTAATTTACTTTGTGGCGTAAATATCCCTACTGCTGTTTCTTTTTAGTTGTTTGCAAATTTCTGCCACCATAAATAACAGCACAGAGAACATTTTCATGAAGAAGGGTTCTGCTATTTGGGGAGTATTTCCTAAGGATGGATGGATGGGTCCCTGGGTGTGTGGATGGGAGAGGCTGGGCTAAAGCTGGGTTTTATAAGCATCATCTTCATGGGGCTCTCAGGGAAACCCAGAGATGGTGCTCACTGCTGCTCCCGGGAGAGTGAGAGGAGAGAGGTAGGCTGAGCTGGGAGGGTCCAGGCAGCCCTGCCTCCCCTCCGTCAGGACTTTACTCTCCCCTCTGATGTGTTAGATTTCTGCAAACTATTTCATTTCAATAGAGTAGCACTGCTGAACATGAGTTTAAAAACCAGAGGTCGCAAGTATTCCTGAGAATATTCCTATCCAGCTCTGTTTGTTCATGAATGCCTATTTTCATTCATTTACTAATCCATGAGTGGTTATTTTCATTTTATCTAAGCATTCATTCTGCACTTTTTGAAGATCCCATATGTGCCAGGCTAGACATAAGAGGCAAAAACATAAAGAGCGAGGCCCTGCTCTATAGGGCCCACGATTTAGCAGGAGAGAGAGACACCCAAAATACTGATCATGGTGCAGAAAGCTCCCGAGTCACCAGGGCATTATATCATTTCTCTCAAGAGCCTTCTGGCGCATTTCTTGTGATATCCCCATTTTACAAATGAGGAAACTGAGATTTAGAAACAAGTTAGAGATCACAAGGCTAATAAGTGCCATGTGGGACTCAGACCGAATCTCTCTGCCCAGAGTGTGAGCTCTCCACCATGTGACCCTGCAACTACTATTCAGCATAAACCATGGCCGGTGAGATACTCAAGAAGAACGGGTTGAGTTGGGGAGGACTAGAGAGGGTAAGTGACTCCTGTGAAATTGCACAGCAAAGGCAGAAGAGAGCTGAGACTGAACCTCAGGTGCCTTGACTCCCACTCCAGTATTCCCACCTCATCAGCAAAAGATGGGCCCCCGGCTCTTTGCCCTTGTGTGGGGTGGGAGTGGAGCTGTGAAACCCCGAGACACGATGGGCTGTGTCCAGGGCAAGGACGGCAGAAGCGACAACGAGGGGAAATTTCTTTGACAAGGGACAATGGAACTGCGGGATTTTAAGCACAGCAAATCCTCTCAGGTTCTTTGAAGAACTGGGTCAGTTCACGATGCAGAACGTTCTCTTTGCCTGGAGTTTTCTACCTGAAACAGCATTTCACGCACCGCAGACGCCATTACTGCCCCCTGGGGGACTGAACGGTCTGACAATGCCCCCCTAAGTTAATGACCAAAATTATGCAAAATCTTAAGGAAATGAGAATCAGAGAAAATGTCCCTCACTCCACGCTACCCTCCTTTCCTCTGGGGCTGAGGTTCTGAGACGTGAAAACCAATCCACTTTAACCCAACCCCATGGCTTCTGCACATAATGAAAGGGCTGTAGCTGAAAGGAGATGAAAGACAGCAATGGGGGGCTCAGCTTTCTCACCACTACAGAGCCCAGAAACAGTCCTCTGAGGGCAAGAAAGAGCCTCTGTGGGCCAGGAAACATAGGATCCAGCTGCCACTTCACAGTGTGACCTTGGGCATGTCACTTCCCCTTGCTGCTTGGTCTCTCATGCATCACATGAAAGCATTAGACTAGTCAGGGTTCACTGAAGAAACAAAACCAGTAAGATTATATATATTATATATATATAATTTACTTCTCTATATATTAATATATGTTTATATGTAATATATATATCTTCATATATCTTTTATATCTACACAGAGATATCATATATCGCTATATATCTTTATATATCTATAAATCCTTATCCATATATATATCCATACATATATCCGTGTGTCTATTTCCTTATATATATCTTTATTATATATCTATCTCTACAGATATAAATATAGATATAAAGAGATTTATTTTAAGGAACTGGCTCACATGAGTGTGGACGTTGAAATCTGTAGGGCAGGCCAGCAGGCTAGAGACTCAGGCAGGAGTTGGTGCTGCAGTCTGATGGCAGAATTTCTTCTTTGGGAAACTTCAATATTTTACTCTTAAGGCCTCTGACTGATTGGACAATATGATGAACATGATAGGGTGACGGTGATGAAGATGGTGGGATGATGATGGTGATCATGATGATGACAAGATAATGATGATGAAGAAGATGGGATGACGAAGAGGGTGGGATGATGATGATGGTGGTGGTAGTGGTGGGATGATGAAGATGAAGATGATGGGATGATGAAGATGAAGGAATGATGAAGATGAAGAAAGTGGGATGATGATGATGGTGGGATGATGAAGGTGATTATGATGGTGGTGGTGGTGGTGGGATGATGATGATGGGATGATGATGATGGTGGTGGTGGTGGTGGTGGGATGATGATGAGATGATGACGATGATGGGATGACCATGATATGATGATACAGATGGGATGATAATGATGAAAAGGGTGGGAGGAGGACACTGATGGCATGAGGATGATATGATGAAGGCAAGACATGCCCACAGGTGCTGCTTTGACAATACTCAGTTGGGAGAGAGGCAAAGATATGCGGTGACAAGGATATAAACCTGATGTCATCACATCCGAGTTCTCATCCTGCTTTCCTCATGTTTTAGCAAGTAGTTTCACCCACCTGAGCTTTATTCATCCAAGAGACTTAGACAATATGCATCCCAAGAACCAAGAGATCATCCAATTCTGCCTCTGACTGGCTATCACTCCCCATAAGGTCTCTGAGGAAAATTTGGGCCCAGAGAACAGTCGGCAGAAAAGCCTTTATGACCAACTGGGACCCATGAAGAAGGCGAGTACACCCATCCACCCCCAGTGTGCTCCCTTCCTGAGCTAAGCTGGCTTGACTGACCTTGAGCTGAGGCACCCCTCAGGCTGACCATTTGTGTCGGGGCTCACTGCTCTGCTCCCCTGACCCACCCTCAGCCCCCTCCCTCTGGAAGGCCACCCCCCACTCTTTCTCTGATTCCTCCAGCCTCTCCGCCTCCAAAAACACTGCCCAGAGCTCTTGGAGTAGCTCTCTTTCCCATTTCACTGCCTGCCTGCTTTCCCTGCATATATACTTCAATTATCTTAATCACTGTGAGCTTAAGATGTTGAATCCTGCTTTCCCATTCAATACCATGCCCACTCAATATCATCAGTTGTATTTAGTTGCTGCTTGTTATTTTTGATACCCACGAAGGCCCAGAAAGTGGGCCATGAGATCATCTGTCACACACTCACTGCATGTCAGAGTTGGGCACTCTGCTAGGTCTGTCTTGGCTTCCAAAGAGCGTGCAGCCTGGCTGTATGATTTCATACCCACACTCACTCAAATATTCCATTACTGAATGTTTGGGCTGGTTCAGATTTCCCCTTTTGTAAATGATTCCAGAATTAATATCTTTGGGCATAAAGCTTTTCCCAATTTTTGGATCGTTCATATCTTTGACCATTTATGGAACACCTCTACACAGTCAGGGGGTCTGTTTCAGCTTGGCAGCATCCCCACCTCCTTCTACTTTCATTGCAGGGGAAATACACAGGCCAAATTTCCCAAAATCCTCTTCCAATATGGTTCCTATTTCATTTTTGCAAATGAGAGACTCCACTGACAATGGAAGGAAAAAGGGAAGAAGCCATTATTACTTGAGGGAAGTGGGAGCAGGTGGCTGGGATTATCGGTACCAAATGCCCTTCACCTCAATGTCCACTAGAGTCGGGTTGTCCTAGTGCTGTGGGCAGGGAGTCAGTGATGGTTCCCTTCTTGTAACACCTAGACCTTCATTCTCCTCTGATGGGCACCACGGTGTCCCCTCCCAAACCCACTCCTCGGGGATGATATACACATTCCAGGCTGCTGACAGATAGCTCACAGCTACATGTCTCACTGGGAATTGCCCTCTGACTGCGGTAAATCCACACCCAAGGTTATATCCTCCCAAGCGACTGACTGATGCCTGGATACAAAGGCCTGGCTCTCTGGCTCCAGTTTGGGACAACGATGAAGGGCCATCCCAAATCCAGATCTCCCCATCAGATTGGCTGAGGCCTCCAGGCAACACATTGCAAGTCAGCTTCTCCCTCCACCCAATCCTCCCTTCCTTGTTTCCTTACAGGTGTATCTCCCAAGAACACTCCAATAAATTTCCACACACAAATCCTCAGAGCCTGTTTCCAGGGAACCCAATCTAAGACTCTGGTCTTTGCCGCCCAAACCCTTCCAATAGTCACAGAAGCCAAGCAACTGCAGGGTTGGTTTGTTGTAGCAACTGGCATTAATTATCACAAGAGAAATTGGGATTAGGAGCGGAATCCAGCCAGAGCAACAAACCTGATACATGATACTTCCTTAGTGGTAGGGTGATGGGCATTGAGGAAAATTAATACAGGATGGAAATATGTCAATTCAGCTTATTATAAAATAGCACAACATGTGGTGAAACTGTTGCCTGCGGTTATGTGGGAGGCAGACCATGGGCTTACTGAACTGGCAGTTCTAGGGCAAGGGTTGGAAAAATATCATTAGTGTTGTGTGCTCACTGCTATTGGCTGGATTTGATAAGATATTATAAGAAGAGATGAACTCAGACAAAAAAATGGGGAAATAAAGAGTCCAGAAATTTGGGGCTTTGCATGGATTAAAAAAAAAAGCCAACTCTCTTTAGATCCCAAACAGGAAGAAATAGAATCAAAAGAGGCTTTAAGGTACAAAGTCCAGCCAAACTTCCCAATAAAGATCAAATTTACAGCCAAGATCAGGATAAGGGTATAGGTCGCCAACCTACAGCTCCAGATAACCTCAGTGGGACCTCCATTAATAGGGAGGGACATGGGGCAAGGGAGCAAAGAAAGAATCAGACTGGGAACTAGTTTCAGAACAAGGTTTAGCTGCAGTTACTGATGCATGGACCCAGCTGGAAGCTAATATATCAGAAATGTGCTGTTTGTGAGGGTCATATTACCAAAGGAACCACACAGCCAGACTGAGCAAGCCTTTCATAGTTCAAGACTTAAGACAATCCTTGTGCCAAACTTCTAGAACACCCAGTGGGACAAAGAGCCAAGCAATCTCCCAGAGAGGGATTATTCCTCAGTGACCAACTTCCATGCTACCAAGAAGGAGCATTAAACAAAAACAAAAACAAAACAAAACAAAAAACCAAAAAACACCCAAAGGGTAGAATCAGGACTAACAGAGAACAATTAACAAGGAGCATCTCCCAGAGAGTAATGTCATTGAGGTCATATTTTCCCAGCTCTATTAGTATATATTGAGGGTAGGATTAAGCAAGATACTTCTTTTTTTCTGTTCAGATTTCTCTAGACCAAGAGGAGCCATGTAAACCTGATGGGAAGATGGTTGAACATCATTTGGAAATCCTGAGTCTGAAACTGCATGTAGCAACTGGAAGAGATTTTGGAAGAGGAGTTAAGGGAGGAGTGGGGAAGAGATCAAAGGGACATTTGGAGCTCAGAGAACATTCTTGGTAGAGATCGTTCTCACCTGGTATTCTGTGTGCTTCTCTACATCTTTCAGTCTCCCTTGCAGTTAGGTTGGGGCTATATGACTAGTTCTGACCAATAGCCTGCAAATGACATCACATGTGTCTTTCTCTCTTGCAGAGGGAATATGCACCAAGTCACATAGCTACAAGGTGCAGGAGGGCCCCCTGAGCACACTGATGTTTACACAAAGTTCCTTGAATTTCACACTTTATTGCATTACGTCACAGAGAATTGTGTTTGTTTCTGCAGCACAGCCTAGCCTGTCCTGACTAATATTCGTACTATGTGCCACTTCCCTCTGGTCACTGAGTAGAAACAGAGTTTGGATAACAAAGTAACACAATTAGGTTGTTACAAAGATTCCAGAATCTTATAGAATTCGAATCCTGCTATTCCTTGGACTTCTGGAACCTCTTTTGGTTAGACTCGTTTTTTTCTGCTGTTATTTCTGAGGGATGAGGGAGAGTCAGGAGGACTCACCAATGTCCTCCCTCCTCTTGTTGATTCCAGCCCTTCACTAAGCTGTGTGGCCCAAGCACCCTTATGAAGTCCCCTCTTTCACTGCTCATCCCACCAGGAAAGAGTGATGGGTACCCAGCAAATGATCCTCACCCTTTCTCAACCCAGTCAGCCTGGGCAACGACTCTCTCCTTGGGTTTGCAGCTCCAACCAGAGCCAGCTTTCTTGGAACATCACTCTCCACACCGTGATAGCTTAGTTCCAGTGCACCTAGGCCAGAAGACTCTTACCCTTTCTGAGACTCAGAGCTCTTTGAGGAGCATCTGTTCCTTGTTCCAAGGATGCCCCACAGGAACTTCACATAGCAATACCTACTGTTTACCGAGCACCCACTCTGCCCAGAACTTCATAAACATATCTCCAATCATCTCAACAGCAATTTATGGTTGAAGTTTCCACCTCCATTTACACAGGAGGAATCCGAAGCTCAGAGAGGTTAAGTGACTGCCCAAGATCCACAGCAAATAGCAGAGCTGGGATTGAAAACCAGATTTGTTGGATTTCAACAACAGTTTATTTTTGCACCTGCTGCTCTGTCCCTTCCCTGTTAGAAGTCAACTCTGCACCATTCCAATTTCGCTCGGCCATCGTTGTCCCTCTGCTACCATGTACCAAGCACTGTGCTAGCTAGCGAGGGTCTGGAATGACCAAGAAGTATGCAATAAAAGCAAGATAATCAGCTTCCTGAAATTTGCACCATTTAAATCATCAAGGCTGATCTCCATTGAATGTAAGACAAAAGCTCAGATGGTCAATGTCCCCTTCCCACTTCAGCCACAAACATTCCTTATTTTGCAAATGTCTCGAACTGTTCTCTGATACCAGTTTATTCAAGGTGCCCCACAGGATTCTCCACCATTCTCCAATATGGCTCTCACTTCTCCTCATCAAAGTTGGCCAATGCACTGCCTAGTCTCCTGGAACTCAGCTGCCTGCACACTGTGTTCTTTGTTCTTAGGACCTCTGTAGACAACAACTCATCCATTCATTCATCCAGCAGACACTTAAAAAGTCCATTCAGCCTGCTGGGTACCACTGGGTAGGCCCTGGGGCTACAATGATAGATAATACACTGGTGCTGCCTTAATGAACTGTAGGCCGGGAACTGGGAGGTGGACACAAGGATGGACACAAGACACCAAAGGATGACAGGTGAGGTGAAGGAGCCTGGACATGGCACAAGGTTATAAGGGAAGAGAGAGTTGATGTATTCTGAGGGCATGTGGTTCCAGAGAGGCTTCAGGAAGGAGGTGACAGCTCAAATTAAACATGAAGCATGAGCAGCTGATCTTGGGTTTCCAGGAGAAGTGGGTTGGTGGGTTGGCATGGGAAACACTGAGAAGAAGGACCTAGCATGAGCAAAATCACAGCTGTATGAATCATTCAGGTGCATTCTTCAAAGTCCAGGTAGCTGAGGATGGCCAGGTTCCAGTGTGTGGGGGGGTGTGTGTGTTGTTGGAAGAAGGGTGCCCAGGGAGGTGTGCTAGGCAGGTGCCCGATTCGGCAGAGCTGGTCAGCCGAGCCAGAGAGAGGCTGGACTTTATCCTGTGGGCAGTGGTCTCCCACTTTACTGAGCATCAGGATCCCCCAGGGGTCAATTACGTGCAGGGCACGGGGCCCACACCAGCACCGCTGGCTTGGCCGGGCTGGGCAGGAGGCAGGGGGGAGAGTCTGCATGTGTGACAGGCAGCCAGGTGAGCCCTGTGCATGGGGTCCTGGGAGCCCTGCCTGCTCTGAGAGAGGGGGAGCCTGTGGACAGCACCTTGACCCCAACCGCCCCCCCCCCCGCCGCCCCGCCAAACAAAGAGCCAACTGCACCACAGAGTTTCAGTGTTGTTTAGTGGTGTTCACACCATCATCTCAGAAAATCCAGATTTAGAGCCTCCAAGAAAACAAGGGCTCAGCTCGTGCTATGCCTTCATTCACAGTTGAGGCTCAGAGAGGGAGGAGCTTGCCTGCACCTGCAGCCCGAGTCCGCCAGTGGCAGAGCGGGGATTAGAAGCCATGTTCTGACCCTGCTCTCACTGCCACAGCCATGACCACATCTCCACAAAACTGTGATGGAAGAAAAGTCATCTCCGGGCGCCGGCTGACCATCGGGGCCCAGGACCTGTCTGCCAAGGGGCCCTGCTGTTCTTCTTACAGAGCATAGTCCCCAAAGAAAGCACTCTTGGGGGCCAAGGGAATCGGTCTGTGGTGACGTCAGCGCAGGGGCTGGGACAAGAGAGAGCTGGGGGCAGGTGAGGTCTTTCTCCCAAGTCTTGAATCATTACAAAACAGTGACTGGGTCACTGCTGAGAAAATGTCATCAGAGAATATCATTAGGTACTTTGCATTTCTAAGGTCAAGTACAGTAGCTTACGTAAGGGCACCCTGGAGCAGGTGGATGGTCAGACTTCGGGTCTCTGGAAGGCTCACAGAAATAGTTTCTGGAGCTTCTGTCTGAGCCCTCCAGCGCAGGAAACGCACTATTTAAGACAGAATATCCTGTGTGGGGATGCTGCAGAGTGGAGTTCCAATCCTTCTCTCCTGGACTTTAGGCTGTCTACACCGTTGACAGCAGACAGAGGCCTCACCTCCGTGGACCCCAGCCAGGAGCTGGGAAGAGTCTTGCGCTGCCTGTTTCAGAATTCATTTTGTTCAGAGAAAGCAAACTATTTATTGGGGGAATTTAGCCTGTAGGCAGAGGCCCATTTCTTATGCACCAGAGCCCCCTGCTGGCCGTATATGGATAGTGGTGGTCCTGCCTACATTGACCTTCTAAACAGGAAAGCTCCCAATTGAAGATGTGCAGACTTCTAGATGATATGATACTTTATGTGGAAAACCCAAAAGACTCCACCCCAAAACTGCTAGAACTCATACAGGAATTCAGTAAAGTGGCAGGATATAAAATCAATGCACAGAAGTCAGTGGCATTCCTATATACCAACAACAAGACAGAAGAAAGAGAAATTAAGGAGTCGATCCCATTTACAATTGCACCCCAAACCATAAGATACCTAGGAATAAATCTAACCAAAGAGGCAAAGGATTTGTACTCAGAAAACTATAAAATACTCATGAAAGAAATTGAGGAAGACACAAAGAAATGGAAAAACGTTCCATGCTCATGGATTGGAAGAACAAGTATTGTGAAGATGTCAATGCTACCTAGAGCAATCTACACATTCAATGCAATCCCCATCAAAATACCATCCACTTTTTTCAAAGAAATGGAACAAATAATCCTAAAATTTGTATGGAACCAGAAAAGACCCCAAATAGCCAGAGGAATGTTGAAAAAGAAAAGCAAAGCCGGCGGCATCACAATTCCGGACTTCCAGCTCTATTACAAAGCTGTCATCATCAAGACAGCATGGTACTGGCACAAAAACAGACACATAGATCAATGGAACAGAATAGAGAGCCCAGAAATGGACCCTCAACTCTACGGTCAACTCATCTTTGACAAAGCAGGAAAGAATGTCCAATGGGAAAAGACAGTCTCTTCAACAAATGGTGTTGGGAAAATTGGATAGCCACATGCAGAAGAATGAAACTGGACCATTTCCTTACACCACACACAAAAATAGACTCCAAATGGTTGAAAGACCTCAATGTGAGACAGGAGTCCATCAACATCCTAAAGGAGAACACAGGCATCAACCTCTTCGACCTCAGCCGAAGCAACTTCTTCCTAGAAACATCGCCAAAGGCAAGGGAAGCAAGGGCAAAAATGAACTCTTGGGACTTCATCAAGATAAAAAGCTTTTGCACAGCAAAGGAAACAGTCAACAAAACCAAAAGACAACCGACAGAATGGGAGAAGATATTTGCAAATGACATATCAGATAAAGGGCTAGTATCCAAAATCTATAAAGAACTTATCAAACTCAACACCCAAAGAACAAAGAATCCAATCAAGAAATGGGCAGAAGACATGAATAGACATTTTTCCAAAGAAGACATCCAAATGGCCAACAGACACATGAAAAAGTGCTTAATATCACTCGGCATCAGGGAAATCCAAATCAAAACCACAATGAGATACCACCTCACACCAGTCAGAATGGCTAAAATTAACAAGTCAGGAAACGACAGATGTTGGCGGGGATGCGGAGAAAGGGGAACCTTCCTCCACTGTTGGTGGGAATGCAAGCTGGTGCAGCCACTCTAGAAAACTGTATGGAGGTTCCTCAAAAAGTTGAAAATAGAGCTACCATATGATCCAGCAATTGCACTACTGGGTATTTACCCCAAAGATGCAAAAGTAGGGATCTGAAGAGGTACGTGCACCCTGATGTTTATAGCAGCAATGTCCACAATAGCCAAACTATGGAAAGAGCCAAGATGTCCATCGACAGATGAATGGATACAGAAGATGTGGTATATATATACAATGGAATATTATGCAGCCATCAAAAGGAATGAGATCTTGCCATTTGCAACGACATGGATGGAACTGGAGGGTATTATGTTGAGTGAAATAAGTCAAACAGAGAAAGACATGTATCATATGATCTCACTGATATGAGGAATTCTTAACTGCAGGAAACAAACTGAGGGTTGCTGGAGTGGGGGGTGGGGTGGGAGGGATGGGGTGACTGGGTGATAGACACTGGGGAGGGTATGTGCTCTGGTAAGCGCTGTGAATTGTGCAAGACTGTTGAATCTCAGATCTGTACCTCTGAAACAAATAATGCAATATATGTTAAGAAAAAAAAAAAAGAAGAAGAAGAAGGTAGCGGGAGGGGAAGAATGAAGCGGGGGAAATCGGAGGGGTAGACGAACCATGAGAGACGATGGACTCTGAACAACAAACAGGGTTCTGGAGGGGAGGGGGGTGGGAGGATGGGTTAGCCTGGTGGTAGGTATTGCGGAGGGCACATTCTGCATGGAGCACTGGGTGTTATGCACAAACAATGAATCATGGAGCACTTCATCTAAAACTAATGATGTAATGTATGGGGATTAACATAAGAATAAAAAAATAAATTAAAAAAATAATAAAATAAAATAAAAAAAGAAGATGTGCAGACTTCTTATTTGTGAAATCAAATCACACACCATTCAAAACCCAGAATAAGGTGGCTTCTTTGATAATGAGAGCTGACGGTCAACCGTGGAAGGAGATTTCATTAGATCCCACTTCAAAGACTACACTGATAGGAATTCTAGAGTTACCTATAGGAATAAGAACTACTAAAACAAAGAAAATACGGGTGCACATTATTTTGATTCCTGGTGGAAAACACTTATACGTGTAGAACCAAAATAAGATTTCGTAAGGGAAAGTATTAATCAAGTCAAGTAGGCTTGACAAGCGGAAATATGTTCATTTTCGCATGGCAGTTTCCTTAGATGGAAACAGACACAGGACGGAGATTTTACTGGAGGGGCTCTCACAATGACACCTGTCGGGGAGGGAGTGGGAGAAGCAGGACTGGAGAGAGGGACGCTGAACTGCGGTGTGATGAACAGACCTCCCAGGCAATTCTAGAGCTGAGGCAGTACCTCCAGCTGTCCCGAATCCAGGCAAAGGGCTCGGGCTTTTGTGTCCCTGTGTGGACCAGTCATGAGCTGTGAGATGTCCCAGGGGACACATCTCAGGGAGGGACTAGGTTGTGAGCCTTTTGCCAGCCGCCAACTCTCCCAGCAGCTGGGCTGTGAGTGCGTCCGTCCTTCCGTGGGAATCCGATGACACACTACATCACCCACTCACTACACCAGCGTTTGTGCCCATTTCATCCTTCCCCGGGCGACATTCATGATTTTTTTTTTTTTAAAGATTTTGTTTATTTACGACAGAGAGAGACACAGCGAGAGAGGGAACACAAGCAGGGGGAGAGGGAGAGGGAGAAGCAAGCTTCCCGCCAAGCAGGGAGCCCGATGCGGGGCTCGATCCCAGGACCCTGGGGACCATGACCTGAGCCGAAAGGCAGACACTTAATGACTGAGCCACCCAGGCGCCCCATGATTGATATTTTTAAATCTCTGCCAGGATCACAGGTAAAAACTGAATATTGTTTTAATCTATTAGGGCACATTTTTGTTCATATATTTGCTGATTTCCCCCCATGTTTTGTGACATGCCTAGTTTCCTTGCTCCTTTTTCTACTAACTAAACTTGGCTTCTCCATCAAGTGGGAGTTTGGATAATAACCAACCTACAAAGGTAACGTGGGAGCAAGTCGGAGGCTTGTTTTCTACCGTAATAACCATAAAACTTTAAATGTGTTTTTTAAGATTTATTTATTTATTTCAGAGAGAGAGAGAGCATGAGCAGCAGAGGCAGAGGGAGAGAGAGGATCTAAAGCAGACTGCCCTGAGCGTGGAGCCTGACGCTTGGATTCCATCCTCTTCCTTTTTCTTAAAAGCCTCAAGCCAACGAATCTGGTGAAAGCTTACTGTCAACAGTTAAAATAATACTCAAGTTCTTCTGAGAGAAATCTATCTTCCTGCAAAAAGGCATTTAGCTCTGCTTTTAGATGTTGCAAAATCTAGATATGATTTCTGAATCTTTTGTATCCCAAAAAGTACACATGTGTACTAGCCGCTTTAAAAAGCTGTATTTCAGGGGCGCCTGGGTGGCTCAGTCATTAAGCGTCTGCCTTCAGCTCAGGTCATGATCCCGGGGTCCTGGGATCGAGCCCTGCATCAGGCTCTCTGCTCAGCAGGGAGCCTGCTTCTCCCTCTCCCACTCCCCCTGCTTGTGTTCCCTCTCTCACTGTGTCTTTCTCTGTCAAATAAATAAATAAAATCTTTTAAAAAAAATTAAAAATAAAAAAAATTAAAAGCCGTATTTTTTTAAAGATCACTTTCTGAGAAAAAAATCATCACATTGTCAAGACATGAGACTTTTCTCTTTTTTCTTTTTTTTAATTTAATTTCAATTAATTAATATATAATGTGTTATTGGTTTCAGAGGTACAGGTCTGTGATTCATCAGTCTTATATAGCACCCAGTGCTTATTACATCACATGCCCTCCTTAATGTCCATCACCCAGTTAGCCCATCCCCCACCCCCTCCCCTCCAGCAACCCTCAGTTTGTTTCCTATGATTAAGTCTCTTATGGTTTGTCTCCCTCTCTGGTTTCGTCTTGTTTTATTTTTTCCTCTCTTCCCCTATGATCCTCTGCCTTGTTTCTTAAATTCCACATATCAGTGACATCATATGATAACTGTCTTTCTCTGATTGACTTATTTCGCTCAGCATAGTACCCTCTAGTTCCATCCACATCATTGCAAATGGCAAGATTCTTGATGGCTCAGTTAACATTCCATTGTATATATATATATATATATACATCTTCTTTATCCATTCATCTATTGATGGACATCTGGGCTCCTTCCATAGTTTGGTTATTGGGGATATTGCTGCTATAAACTGTGGGGTGCAGGTGCCCCTTTGGATCACTACATTTGTATTTTTGGGGTAAATTGCTGGGTCATAGAGTAGTGCAATTGCTGGGTCATAGGGTAGCTCTATTTTCAACTTTTTGAGGAACCTCCATACTGTTTTCCGGAATGGCTGCACCAGCTTGCATTCCCACCAACAGTGTAAGAGGGTTCCTCTTTCTCCACATCCTTGCCAACATTTGTTGTTTCATGTCTTGTTAATTTTAGCCATTCTGACTGGTGTGAGGTGGTATCTCATTGTGGTTTTGATTTGTATTTCCCTGATGCCGAGTGATGTTGAGCACTTTTTCATGTGTCTGTTGGCCATTTGGATGTCTTCTTTGCAGAAATCTGTTCATGTCTTCTGCCCATTCCTTGATTGGATTATTTGTTCTTTGGGTGTTGAGTTGGGGAAGTTCTTTATAGATTTTGGATACTAGCCCTTTATCTGATATGTCATTTGCAAATATCTTCTCCCATTCTGTCGGTTGTCTTTTGATTTTGTGGACATTTCCTTTGTTGTGCAAAAGTTTTTATCTTGATAAAGTCCCAATAGTTCATTTTTGCCTTTGTTTCTCTTGCCTTTGGAGACGTTTCTAGCAAGAAGTTGCTGCAGCCAAGGTCAAAGAGGTTGCTACCTGTGTTCTCTAAGATTTTGATGGATTCCTAAGACACAAGACTTTTCTTTATAATGAATATCCATTTCACACGTTGGCTTAGGGAATGTGTGGGGGCAAGGCTGTTGTTAAAACAGGCATGGTAAGGCTGAAACTTTGAAAATTGCCTCTAAGTAAAAGACAACAGACAGTTCAAGATAGAAACAATGAAGCTTCCTACCTTCACATCCATCTAATTCAACTGCATGGGTAACTGTTGACTACCCTCTGGAAGGCAGCAGGCTAAGCTTGAAGATCTATGTCCATATTTCTCGATACAGTTCAAGGTTCTTCATGTTTCTTGCTTAGCTCTTACCATTCAGACCCTTCTCCAGCCACATCCAGCAGGGGAAATTCCTTCCCCACCACCCACCCCCGCCACAACAAGACCCTGAGATGGCCCTGGCATACCTCTTTGTCTCCAACTCCATTGTATGTGTTGACAGTCTCTCTCTGATCATCTTTCTGTACACAGTGAACTGCTGCTGTGACCTCCAGCTGCAGCTCGGATCTGCTGTGTAAACTTCTTGCTTGTCCTCTGTCCCCAACAGAAGTCCCCCTTCCTCCACTAGGTTCCCACAGCACTTTGCACAAGCTGGAATATGGTCTCTATGGTTTTCAGCAGTTGTTCTCTTGTACCACCTACAAGGCCACCAATTCTTTAAGGATATGAGCTGTGCCCTCCAAACTGTAGTGTGCAACTGGCAAGCATCATTAGCAAAAGTTGTGAATGAGCAAAGGAAGAGATCTGGAAAGTGCTTTGTAATTTACAAAATGTTTTCGTAGACTTGAGGCAATGCAATCATCACAACAGCCATGCAGGCTTGATACTATGATATCTAGAGAGATACTAGAAAGAGAACTAAATAAGTTCTTACCCTCAAGGGGTTTATAAGCAACTGGAGGAAACAGAGATATCACAAGCCTTTGTCAGTAACAGAAACCTAAATAAGACACTGCAGAATCGGTCTTGGAGTCCAAGGGGTAAAAGAGTTGAATTCCAGTTTAAGAGGAAAATAAATGTTCATTTTGATTTTTCCATGAGTTAGAAAAATCCTAGCAATAACTTAAACACACCACATAGGGGCAGAAGAAGCTCATTATATCTAGGATTTCTTATGCGTCAATGAGTTTGCACCTGTTCCTAATTTGACATTAGGTGGAGACACAGAAGGAAATTAGGTTCTTCACATTTATTGAGTGTCTACTGTATGTCAGAAAGTTTACATAGGGTGGGTCAGTAAATCCTCTTAATCCTGTAAGGGATTCTTATCTGCCCCTCAAGCTCCCCCACCTCCATCCCTCCCCATCTCTTAGCCCCAGAGATGATGTCCAAGCCCTAGGGTGACATGTCCAAGGTCACACATATATGGTCAGCAGTGGAGTTAGGATTCAAACCCATGTCAAATTCCAAAGTCTGTTTTTATTCTTTTCTTTTCCTGTTTCCTTTTCATACTTTTTAGATGACACAATAATACAAGAATACCTTCTCACTGTTATTAAAGACATTCAAGATAAAACATATGTCACCCTAGACTCCCACCCAATCCCATCCTTCTCTTATTATTTTAAAAGATTTTATTTATTTATCTGAGAGAACAAGCATGAGCAGGGGGGAGGGGCAGAGGGAGAAGGAGAAGCAGACTCTCTGCTGAGCAGGGAGCCCAATGCGGGGCTCCATCCCAGGACCCTGGGATCATGACCTGAGCTGAAGGCAGACACTTAACCCACTGAGTCACCCAGGCGCCCCCATCCCTCTCTTACATCAATCTTCTGTGTCCCTTTCCAAACTTCTATCCATGCATTTACAAACATATATTTATTTGAGCACAAATTTGTTCACGCTGAATTATTACGTCCTTGCTCTGATATACTTATTGACTTAAAATATATCTTATAATGACATATTATGTTTAAAATTTGATAAGGTATAGGATTTGCTGCAAAATAATTCTACTGGAGTGGGAGGAAGTGAGATGAAATAAGAGGGGTCTTGGATGGACAACTGCTATAGCTGGGCAATAAGGTTCATTAAACTGCAATTTACCATACTAAAAGTTTTTTAGATACTCTTGACTTCCAGTCTCTGGTCAGGATATAGGAAAATGGAAAGAACACTGCTTCCATTTTTACAACATCAAAAATGTCAGACAAGGGAACCTGGGTGGCTCAGCCATTTAACCATCTGCCTTCCACTCAGGTCATGATCCCAGGGTCCTGGGATCGAGCCCCACATCAGGCTCCCTGCTCAGTGGGGAGCCTGCTTCTCCTTCTCCCTCTCCCTCTCCCCACCCCCCACTCCCAGCTTGTGTTCTCTCACTCTCTCCCTCTCTCACTTTCTTGCTCTGCACTCTCTCTCTCAAATAAATTTCTAAAAAAAAATTTTTTAATGTCAGACAATCTGTAAGTTATAGCTTTTCGTAAGAGCTGAGGTCAGAGGGCAACCAATTATTGCCATAGGGCAATAAACCTTGTCACCCTTGGGGCACTCGTGAAAACCCATTATAGCTGAGCAAAAGGAAAAAAAAAGTCCTCTGCTTTTGGGGAAGGTGCGTGATCACTGTCCACTGACCAAACCTACAGGTGGAGGAAGGCAAGATCACTGAGAAGCCCCACCCCCAAGACCTAGGGACAGAGCTTTTGCCTAAAACTAAGGCTTAGTCAGAACAAAAAAAAAGTGTCTCCCAAACCCCACCAGAGGCAGGACTGATACTGTGGGCATGTGAGGTGTGCAGTCACAGAGGACCCATGTTTTAAAAGTTCCTGTATTTGGTTTAACACTCTGCTGTCGCCAGCTTAAAATTTTTACTAATTTTTTTTTTTACCAGCGTGCTTCACATTTTCATTTTTCACTTCAGTTTGCATAGCTGATACTGCCAGCAGGCTAACAAGTATCAAGTAACAAGTAACTGGCAGAAGAAACAGGAAACTTCAAGATCATTTCACTGAGATTATCCCTTCTGAGGAATAGAAATAAAAAAGAGTTTTAAAAAAGAGTAAGGTAAATAAACAAAGTCTCAGAAAACTGTGGAACACCATCAAATGTGACAAAACACACATAATGGGAGCACCAGAAGAAGAGAAAAGAAAGAAGAGGACAGAAAGTATATTTCAAGACAGAATGGCCTAATACTTGGTAAATTTTTATGAAAAACATTAATATGTACACCCAAGAAACTTAACAAACTCCAAGTAGGATAAATTCAAAACTTCCCATGCCTAGACATATATATCATAATCCAACTTTCCACATCCAAAGACAAAGAGGGAATCTTGAAAGCAGCAAAAATGCAAGTAATTTTCAGTAAGATTAACCAATGATTTCTCAGAGAAACCATGGAGTCCTAAAGGCAGTAGGATGATATATTCAAAGTGATGAAAGCAAAAACCTGTCAAATAATTCTGTCTCCAGCAAAAATATGGGTATAATTTGCTATAAAATCCCAAACTATAGATATGGAAATGAATATATTCTCAGATAAATAAAAAACTTAGATAATTAGTTGCTAGTAGACCTTTCCTACAAGAAATACTACAGAAAATCCCACTGGCTGAAAGAAAAAGACAATAAACAATAACCCTAATCCAAATGTCCACTTGAAGAAATAAAGAGCACTGGTAAACCTAACTCTATGGTAAGTATAAAAGATGGCAAACATGTATTTTTTATATGTAACTTTTGCCCCCTTCTATCTGATTTAAAAAACTGCATAAAGCAAAAATTATATGTCTGTGTTTATGGACATAAAATGTATAAAGATGCAATTTGTATGATAATAATAGCATGTGGAAAAAAGTAATAGCACAAGGGAGAAGGAAGGTGAACAGAGCTATGTAGGAGCAAAGACTTGGTGGACTATTAAAATTAAATTGGTATTAATTTGAACTAGATTACTACATATATATATATATATCTTCTAATATCAAACAAAGTGGACTTTAAGGCAAAAAAAATATTACTAAAGACAAAGAAAGACATTATACAATGAGAATAGGGTCAATCGATCAAGAAGACAAACCAATTATAAACATATATGAACCTAAGAACAGAGTCCCAAAATACATAAAGCAAGAAATGACAGAATTAAGAACAGAAATAAACAATTCAACAATAATAGTTGTGTATTTCAACACCTCAATTTCAATAATAGAAAGAACAACTATACAGAAGATCAACAAGGATAGAAGACTTGAACAATATTATAAGCCAAATAGGTCTATCCCCAAAGAACACAAATGTCCCATGGAACATTTCCCAGAATAAATCATAAGTTAGACTGTCAAACAAATATTGAAAAATTTAAAAGGACTGAAATCATACAAATTACTTCCTCTGGCTTTGATGGAATGAAATTGAAAATCAATAACTGAAGGAAATTTGGTAAATTCACATATATGGGAATTAAACAATATATTCTTAAATAATGGATAAAGGAAGAAATCACAAGGAAAATTTAAAATTTTTGAATAAATAGAAATGGAAACACAATATACCAAGATTAGTATGATTCAACTAAAGCAGTGGTAGAGGGAAAGTATAGCTATAAATGCCTATATTTAAGAAAAGAGATCTCAAATCAAGAATCTCACCTTACATCTTAAGATGCAGGAGAAAGAAAATCAAACTAGTGGCTTGTTTGTAATTGCCAAGCAGGAGGAGGAGGAGGAAAGAAAGAGAGAGAGAGAAGGAGGGAGAGAGGGAGGGTGGGGGCAGGGAGGGTGGGAGGGAAGGAAGGGAGGAAGGGAGGAAAGAAGGAAGGGAGGGAGGAAGGAAGGAAGGAAGGAAGGATGGAAGGAAGGAAGGAAGGAAGGAAGGAAGGAAGGGAGAATCACCTCAAGTTCCTTAAGTGGAGAATGGATAAACAAACTGGTACATGCATGCAGTGGAATATTCCTCAGCAATAAAAAGGAGAAGGAACTGCTGAAATACAGCACCATGGTTATACCTCAAATTAATTAGGTAATTAGGTAAAGTGAAAGGAGACAGATTCAAAGGGCTGCATACTGTATAATTCCATTTCTGGGACCTTCCTGCAAAAACAAAATTGTATAGATAGATAACAGGTCTGTGGTTACTTGTGACTGAGGGTGTGGGGAGTGGTTAACTGCAAAGGAACATGGCGGGAGGTACTTTGGGGAGATGATGGAACTCTTCCATATCTTGATAGTGGTGGGGGTTACACAACCACCTACGTTTGTCGAAACTTACAGACTTGCACACCGAAAAGGATAAATTTGACTTTATGTGCCTTATAACAATACAAAATGTGGGTAATTTTTCTTTAATGTCTTAGAAATCTTACATGTCAGTGTTTGGAACACCACCTCATTTTTTAGAGTGTTGCAGAGCACTCCACACTATGGATATATCCTAGTTTATTCATCCATTCCTTAATTGGTGAGCACTGAGAGTGTTTCCTTTCCTTTCTTCTTATAGCATTGTTTCCATAAATATTTCTGTTCTTGCCTCCTTACACCATGTTTTTATTTCTCGAAGACACACACCTACAAATGGAATTCCTGGGTAACGTCTTACCCTTAGTGCTCTGCTGACCATAGACAACGCTCAGGGATTCTTCTACCCAGTGGCAGCCTAGAACCTCTCCTCTACAGCCCAATATGGGGCTGAACACTGAGCACTGCTGCTCAGTTTCATTGTCTAAGGGTTGGTTACTATTTTTTTTTAAGATTTTATTTATTTGAGAGAGAGAGCACAAGTGGGTGGAGGGGCAAAGGGAGAGGGAAAAGCAGACTCCTCACTGAGCAGGGAGCCTGCCATGGGGCTTGATCCCAGGACCCTGAAATCATGACCTGAGCTGACGGCAGAGGCTTAACTGGCTGAGGCACCCTGGGTTGGTTACTTTTTTACTCAAAGACTTGTCTCCAGCATCGTTGCCCTGTTTGGTGGATTGAATGGGCTGATATATATCCCCTCTGTGGTTCATTTATCTTGTTTCCAACAATCCTGTCTTTCATGAGGTGGGTGATAGATTTGATTGCAAAGCTACATGGGATTTTTTGGGCAGCAACATTGTTATGTTTTAAGCAATGCTGGACAGCCTGTTACCACAGTTGGTGGCTTTATTTACTATGCACAGATGATTCATGCAGGCTTTTTCTGTCCTATTGGAAATCCCTAGGAAGTATTAATTTCCCAAGGTGACAGAAATACATATATATATTTTTAACATATATTTAGCCATGGAGTCTTGAAACTAGGAAGGACCCACTACATCCATAAAGGAAGGGACCATGGATGAAGTTATTAATTGTGGAATACTCAGTGTGGCATACAGGAGTTGTGCAGTAGATGTTAAATATACAATCCCTCCAGGTGACTCAGTCTCATCTCATCAGTCTATGAATACCTATGCTCACAAGCTTTGGAATCAGACATCTATCTGCTGGAGCCCTCCTTCAACCTCTCTTTCTCCATTCTGGGATTTTTTTCCTGAGCCCTAGAACTTCAGGTCTGCCTGCCTACCATCGTCACTGGGATGGCCCATCAACCCCTCAACATACAACATGCTTATGAATGGAATCTTAGTTTCTTCCCTTCTCCTCCTCCAGTGCCCTCACCTTAAAAATGGCAAAACAACCCACTTGGTTGGCCACACCAGAATCCCAGGCATCATCTTTTTAGGTCAGTCTCCCATACTCTATCAGTTCCCAGTCCTGTTGACTCCACCTCCTAACCATCTTTCATAAATGCCTTTGGAAACCACTGATTCTATCCATCATGTCATCACAGCTATCTTCAGACTGTATTCCAAAATTGCTGTAACTTGCTCCCAACTTTTCTTAACTTCTGTGCCCTCCTTCATGCCATTTTCCAATTGGCAAGCAGTGTTATCTTTTCTTTTCTTTTTTTTTAAAGATTTTATTTATTTATTTGACAGAGAGAGACACAGCGAGAGAGGGAACACAAGCAGGGGGAGTGGGAGAGGGAGAAGCAGGCTCCCCGCAGAGCAGGGAGCCCGATGCGGGACTCGATCCCAGGACCCTGGGATCATGACCTGAGCTGAAGGCAGTCGCTTAACCAACTGAGCCACCCAGGCGCCCTGGAAGCAGTGTTATCTTTTGAAAGATGCCTTTGGAACTTAAACAAGATACTTGCTTTTACAATCAATTGAAACCTTAGCTTTCATGATTGTACTCCTTAGCGAGGAGTATAAAAATAATGTACTTATTAACGCAATTGACAAATGTGTTCTCTCACAGATCAGTAATTTCCCCTGAGGCCATAAGCCTCAGCCACTGAGTCTACTCTTAGGGGTGGAAAGATTGTAGGGTAAAAAGGAATTACTACAATGAAAAAAAATATATATCAAATGTTTCAAATATATATAATTTTTTTTTCAAAATGTTATCTGCCATCCTTTTGACAATATAAAGATAAATAATGTCAGTTTTCACATCCTTGTAATGGACAGGATGAGCCTGATGTCTGAGCTGAGATGCTCAGTTCTGGTGAGAGTCTTAACAATAGCATGTACATTTCTGATTCTGAATTATAAGGAGAAAACTTAAACATAATAATATTGTACCAAGAGATGGTACAATAACAACATGGAAGGAGCCTACACCCAAGTAACTTTGCAGAGTAAAGCCAAGTCAACCAACTTGAACTACTTTGTGAGAGAGAATATGCTTCAGTCTTGTTTAATTCACTGTTATTTTGGTTTTCTACAATGGCAGCTGAACTTACATCCTAAATATTGCACTCCCTATTCTTTCTACCTCTAACTCAACCCAATCTCTACATTCATCTCTCCCAGGCTGTGTGGTTTCTCATATCTTGCTCTCTGCTTGCCATCTGTGTTCTCGCTCAGTGCTAACTCGCCTAGCCTCCCCCCACACATGACTGATAACCCAGCCTTCACCTCAATGCCGAATTCTTAAGACAGGGAGCATCTAATGGGCCCACTTCCAGCTAGATATCCATTAAACTATGGGCAGGATCACAAGGACGCCTGGTGCCAGAGCTGAGGATGGAATAGGGTCTCTAGGAAGGAAATATGGAAAGGAAGGACATGGTAAGCAACTCCAGAATAGCACAGGACTCTCTCCACAGAACAATGTAGACCATTTGTGGAGCCCACCTTAGCAGCATAGGAAATAAAGCAGGAATAGCTCCTGAAAATTATGTCTGAGCAATTTGCTTTAATTCATCATCTCATTTTATCCTTACAATTACCAATGACACAGGGACTGTGATCATCCCCATTTACAAGAGAGAAAGGTACAGTGCAGAGAGGCAGACACCGTGATCAGCTGAGTCAACCTCAGGCACTCTTGACCACATCTCTGCACTGCGTCTGAAAGGCTCACAGACCTCTAACCCAGCCCTACTAGAAAGAGAAGTCTGGGGTCCCTCAACCAGCTGCTATACAGCAGGGTGAGACCCTAAGCCTCTTGACCATCTGGCTGGTGATCTTTCTACCAGGCTCCTCTGAGTGTGTCTAGAGAAAACACCTGGAAAGTTGTTGCAATGTCAGCTGCTTTTCTTGCCTCTCATGCTACTTCTGAGGCTTCGGTCACCACTGTGGCAATTGAAAAATAGTTTTCAGTTGAGTCCAAGTGGTGTGGTGTGGATACAGACCCTCAGCATCACTGTCTTCCACCTCATTAGAAGCAAAACATTCCCCAGGGCCTCATCTTGAAGACTTCCAATTCCTCCCCAGTGTGGGATGGACCGTTGTGCTGCCTCAGTCAGCAGGTCCATGAGGGCATCCATGGTGATAATGCAGGCTCACTTGGGTTGAATGCATCAGTAGATACCCAAAGTGATGATTTTTCCGCTTGAAAAACAATGACCTAGTTAAGATAATATCCAGTACTGGGAATCAAGGTCATTTTCCTGGGATTCTCTCCTGCTTCCCACGCCTGCTTCTCCCGGGCCTCCTGGGGTGTACAACCCTAAGAGAAGGCAGGATGCCAACAATACCCAGCTGTGCCCCACCAGAGGGCAGAGAACTCTTTCCAAAACAATGCAAGGTGGCTCCTTTCTGGCAAATAATGCAAGGTGGAGCCAGTGGCTCAAATATACATGCCCAAGCCCACCCTCCCACCTTGTTGATGTCAAGGTTGGTTGACATGTGTGGAGTGTGAGACAATAACTCCCTATAGAAAAATGGAAGATGGACAATTTATGATGGCCTTAGTATTTACTTGGGGCCCTTGTCTATCGGATACTTTGAGCCAAAGACCAGGAAGTGAGTCAAGTAGGCCAATGCTTTAAGAACACACTGAAAAGAACAAGGATCTGGAGCCCCATGAATGAATAAAAAAGTAGTCAGCTAACTAGTAAACTAAGAATAACAGCCTATTTTATTAAGCATGTTCTATGGGCAGCACTTTTCATGAATCCTCTCATTTAATATTCATAAGAAAGCTTACGATGTACTGTCATTGTTCTCACTTTACAAATAAAACTTTGGATTCCAAGTCCTGAAATGTCTCGACTGTAACACCCAGGACTGGGCACGGTGATGCCACAGGTCAAATCTCAGTGGAGTGTTGATAGAATATGGAAAATTCCATACACCCTTGGATATCCCCCTTCAACAAGAGAACTCTCTTATTATCTATATGCTAAGTGTTGATAGCCCCCAACCAACACATATAAACACAAAATTCCACATTTAAAAAATCAAATCACATCCAGCTCTGAGTTCTTCTCATAAAATTTTTAGGAAGTTTCTGATATCTAATACTGGAGGACTCCTTCCTCCCCCCTCCAGTTATACCAGAAACCCCAAGGCTTACTCAGACCATAAAATTTGGGGAGGGACCTAGCTCCCTACTTTGTGGCACCTGTGTTCACAATCCCCATGGATGGAGGCTGCTTTTAGGAACAGAACTCAGGCATCTCCACTCTGGGAACATGCAAAATCTGCCCCTTTCCAATCTCATGGCAACTTCATACCCTTCCTCAAAGCTCAGAAATAAACAACCCCTCCCTCTATGAGAAGAACCAACTTAATTATGAAACACAAAAGCCATTAAATCCTCTTTGAGCCAAGAGAGTCCCCACCTTGGCACTCAAAGCCTGGCTGCCCATCCTACTGGGGCAGGGAAGGGGACAAATCCCTCTTCACTCTTATTGAAGTATCTCTAGCAACCCAAAAAGCCAGAAACCAACTAATTTCTCAAACACCCTGTTGCATCTGTTTTACCCATTGGGCTTCTTTGAATAGAGCACACCATAGCTAAAAATAAAATGGTTGAAACAACTGGAAAATGTTTGCATTTTACAGATGAGAAACTAAGAGTTTCCCCAAGGTCTCTGAGCTTCTAGAAAGCTCATCAGGGTTTCAAAAGTTGCCCACTCTGGGTTCAAAAGCACAATGATTGCTAGACCTTGATTTCTAAACCCCAGTCACACTGAAGGAAACCAAATCTTCTTTGAAAAATGTCTGGCCCCAGGCTAGGACAAAAAAAGTATGATGTAAGTCTGTAACAGCAAATTGTGTCTCAAAAATGCATACATGCTAGAAAGAAACAAAGAAAGAAAGAAAGAGAAAATGTAAAAAGGACACAGAAACCAATGTGAACAAATTTGAAGGGGTTTCCAATGGACAAATCTGAGACAATGTGAACATCAAAATAATGTAGTTGCTCTGCATAAAATTATGTCCCCTTGAATGTACATATTAGAGCCCTAAACCAAGGAGATGGGGCCTTGGGAGGTAATCAGGATTAGATGAGGTCATGAGGATGGGCCCTCAAGAGCCCTTGGTGCTCTTATAAAAAGATACACAAATTGTGTGCGCTCTCTCTCTCTCCCCATGTGAGGACACAGCAAGAAGGCAGTTACCTGTGGCCCAGAAAGCGGGGCCTCACCCGAGACAGAATCAGGTGACACCTCTTTCTGGGACTTCCAGCCTCCATAACCGTGAGAAATACATTTCTGTCATTTATAAGCCACCCAGTCTATGGTATTTTGTTATAGCAACCCAAGTGGACTAAGACACCAACTAAGGAACATTCTGCAAAACAAAAATGCCAATGTCAAGAGAAACAAAGATAAACTTGTGAACCATTCCAGGCTAAAGGAAAAGAAAAAGCAATAAAAATTAAATGCAATGCTTAATCCCAAAACGGGGTTCTGGATTAGAATAAAAATGACCATCAAGGAGGAGACAATTGATGAAATTTGAATAAATCCTACAGATTAAATAATAATATTATATCAATGTTAAATTGTCTGATTTTGATCATACTATAAGAAATATTCTTGGGGCACCTGGGTGGCTCAGTTGGTTAAGCAACTGCCTTCAGCTCAGGTCATGATCCCAGGGTCCTGGGATCGAGTCCCGCATCAGGCTCCCTGCTCTGCGGGGAGTCTGCTTCTCCCTCTCCCACTCCCCCTGCTTGTGTTCCCTCTCTCGCTGTGTCTCTCTCTGTCAAATAAATAAATAAAATCTTTAAAAAAAAAAAAAAGAAATATTCTTGTTCTTAAAAACACATGATATCTATTTGTGGGTTAGAGATGCACAATATCTACAACCTTAATCTCAAGTAGTTCAGAAAAAAAAATTAATAATTTAGATATAGATAGAGAGAGGGAATAATAAAGCTAATGCAGCAAAATGTTAATCATTGGTGAATCCAGGTGATATACGGGAGTATTCTTGTGACTCTTTGGTGTTTGGAATTGATATACGGTAGTATTCTTGTGACTCTTTGGTGTTTGGAATTATGTCAAAATAAAGAACGACCCTCTAGAGCTCCAAGATAATTATGTTCACTCATATACACCCCATATGGGAGGGGGGAAAGCTAAATTCAGTCAAACAGTGACAGTTTCCACACCTTGGTGGCTAACTAGGTCCACATTTCTGTTGGGTTCACACAGCTGTGGAAATATTGCAGTTGGTGATGGGGAGTTTTCTGAGTCATTCACATGGAGTCGGAGGAGGAAGAACACTGAATATCAAACCCTTATAGAAATCCTCAGGGCTTTTCAGACCACAATGCTTTGAAACTAGAACTCAATCACAAGAGGAAAGTCGGAAAGAACTCAAATACATGGAGGCAAACCAAAAGACAACCGACAGAATGGGAGAAGATATTTGCAAATGACATATCAGATAAAGGGCTAGTATCCAAAATCTATAAAGAACTTATCAAACTCAACACCCAAAGAACAAAGAATCCAGTCAAGAAATGGGCAGAAGACATGAACAGACATTTTTCCAAAGAAGACATCCAAATGGCCAACAGACACATGAAAAAGTGCTCAACATCGCTCGGCATCAGGGAAATCCAAATCAAAACCTCAGTGAGATACCACCTCACACCTGTCAGAATGGCTAAAATTAACAAGTCAGGAAACGACAATGTTGGCAGGGATGCAGAGAAAGGGGAACCCTCCTGCACTGTTGGTGGGAATGCAAGCTGGTGCAACCACTCTGGAAAACAGCAGGGGGGTTCCTCAAAAAGTTGAGAATAGAGCTACCATGTGACCCAGCAATTGCACTACTGGGTATTTACCCCAAAGATACAAAAGTAGGGATCCGAAGGGCTACGTGCACCCCGATGTTTATAGCAGCAATGTCCACAATAGCCAAACTGTGGAAAGAGCCAAGATGTCCATCGACAGATGAATGGATAAAGAAGATGTGGTATATATATACAATGGAATATTATGCAGCCATCAAAAGGAATGAGATCTTGCCATTTGCAACGACGTGGATGGAACTAGAGGGTATTATGTTGAGTGAAATAAGTCAAACAGAGAAAGACATGTATCATATGATCTCACTGATATGAGGAATTCTTAATTGCAGGAAACAAACTGAGGGTTGCTGGAGTGGGGGGTGGGGTGGGAGGGATGGGGTGACTGGGTGATAGACACTGGGGAGGGTATGTGCTCTGGTAAGCGCTGTGAATTGTGCAAGACTGTTGAATCTCAGATCTGTACCTCTGAAACAAATAATGCAATATATGTTAAGAAAAAAAAAAGAAGAAGAAGAAGATAGCAGGAGGGGAAGAATGAAGGGGGGGAAATTGGAGGGGGAGATGAACCATGAGAGACGATGGACTCTGAAAAACAAACTGAGGGTTCTAGAGGGGAGGCGGGTGGGAGGATGGGTTGGCCTGGTGATGGGTATTAAAGAGGGCACGTTCTACATGGAGCACTAGGTGTTATGCACAAACAATGAATCATGGAACACTACATCAAAAACTAATGATGTAATATATGGTGATTAACATAACAATAAAAAAATTTAAAAAAAATCCCCAGGGCTCTTTTATTCCAAATGCCCTCACCCCAAGAATCAGCTTGAGTTCTTCTATGTCAAGATTCTTTCCACTGTAAGGGCAGAAACTCAATTCAAGCTGGCTAGCAAAAGAGAAGGTTTACTGGCTCACTTAGCTGCAGGTTGCCGGGTACTCTGGAGCGGAGGGCTCCGAGGCTGTTGTCCTAAGTCTGTCTCACTCTGTCTTTCCATTCTGATGATCTCCGCCTTCAGACGGACTCTCCCTTCATAGGAGGAAGATGCTACCAGTAGCTCTAGACTTGCCTTCTACTGCCTTCATGGCCTCAGGGGAAGGGGAACCTCTTTTTCCCTAGTAGTTTCAGAGTGAGAGTACTCGCTTGACTTTTATTGGAATAATATGTCTATCCCTGATGGGCTCTGGGATGTAATCACTGATTGTCTAGGTTTTGGGTCATAGAGCGACCCCTAAGCCTGAGAAGGTGGGTGGTAGAGAAGCTCTCAATGTAATCCAGCACTCTGGGTGAGGCTGGGAAGATCTTTTCCCCTCAGGAAAAACAGGGTGCCGAGAGCAGAAAAGGCAAGGATGGATTGGCGGGAGGGAGGGTAAAAACAACATTTCAACTCCACCCTGCACTTTGAGTCCCCAACTTGCACATACCACAGTTTTCCCACACCTTCAAAATGTCTCCACCTAACAGGATGCAAAAAAATCATGTACAATCCAACACTGCCCTCTCCCCTGGCCCCAGAGACAACCTAAAGGCATGTCCAGATCCAGATCCGAATCCATGACCCCTGGGTGAATTTTATGAATCTCGATTAGATCTGAGTATGATTTCCAGATGTCCAGCTAACGTTCAGCTGAATGATAAATTAACTCTCTCTCCTAATGCATCTCTTGTGTAACAGTGGAGACAGAAAAAGAAAAATTGCAACAAAACTCCCTTTGGAAAAGAAGATAAGGAGAAACAATGTAAGACTACTACTTGGTCATATTGTTTACCTTAGGAATGATCACAGGGACTCCCTCCTGGCAATGAACAAGTCCTTGGTGGTCACTTTTGGCTGCCCCTGGTCTGCTCTCTGGGGAGATCTTCCTCATCTGCTGACCCTCATTGCTGGGTCAAGAAGGATTCTCCTTTGAAAGCTGTATGTCCCTGATAATCCAATTTCTGATCAAGGAGGTTCAAGGCCCCATGATTGCCTCCAGGGATGAGTAACTCAGGCTTTCAGTTGTCCGCTACTGGGATTTCTCCAGGAGCCCAATGACTGACAAGTTCATTAAGAGTCTGGTCTGTTTGTTTCAGGGCAAGTCCTCAGACCAGCACCCAAAGTTAGAATTCTGCTTGAGCTGGGGTCCTTGCAGCCAGGCCATGGCTTGGGAAATTCTACAGATGATAAATAGGCTTCCGTCTGTTCTCTTACCTGCCTCTTAGTCAACTTGTGTTATTAACCATGGGCAGAAAAGGAAAGGCAGCTTTTATTCTCCATCATGTTTTGGGTGGGCCAGCTTCCAGCAAAGCTCATCTCTTTCTTGTAAGAACTTACTGAAGTCCACAACAAGCTTGCTCCAATATCCTTTCTCCACCATGTCTCTTAAAGCAAGTACCAACAGGCACATGGCCCCTGTCCCAGGAGAAGCAAGCGACTCTCAACCAGCTGGTTGGTTCCAAATAACTTCCCCATTGTAGATTTTAAAATTCTCACTTCTCGCCACCAGTTGCCATTCAGCTGATTCCTCATCTTAGGTTCTGTTACTTGCAACACCCCACTTCTACTATGAATTTCAATACTGAGCCAGATCTTTTGGTTTCAGGACACAAAACTCTTATTTATTTTCTCCAGTAACTGCAAAGTCCAGAGGTAGATGCACCTTCAGGCACCACAGCATCCAGGTGCTCCAATGATGGCATTGGGAACTTTCTCCCATCATCTCTCAGCTCTGCTTCCCTGTGGGTTGGCTTGGGTAGGAAGAGGACCACTGGCCCCTCCAGATCTGCATTCTACCAGCTTAGCAACTTCACAGAGAGACAGCTTCTCTTTCCAGGTAAAACACCAGGGCTAACTCTCATCGGACCAACCTGGGATTGCATGTTCACCCCTGAATCAAATTCCTGTGGTATCTGGGGGTGGCATCAGTCCTGCCAGAGCCACATGGACAGAGAGACAAGGACAGGGATGACCCAAGGAAAATGGGGATGTTGTCATCAGAAGAGAGAGAATGGGTGCTGAACAGACACAAACAATACACCTCCCCTCTCAGTTTCTAAACTTTCATGGCAGCTGTACCTGGATAACAGCAAGAAAAAGGGAAGGAACAATTCTGCATCACCCACTGTGTGGCTTTTATCAGCTTATTTTTTCAACATAAGTTTTTGAGCACCTGTTATTACAAAGAATAAGAGCCGCTAACTCTTCTACAGCACCTAGTGTTTCCTAAGCTTCACACTGTTAACTCATTTACACAGCTCACAACTCTACAAGCTGAGTCCCATAATGACCATAAGAAACTGGAGCACAGAGCACATTGTCGTCCCGTTGGTTGTAGGGCTGGGCATCTTTTAGGTTCCCAGCGCTGCTGTAACAAAGAATCACAAACCGGATGGCTTGAAACAGCAGAAATATAGTCTCTGACAGTTCCGGAGGCTGGAAGTCTGAAATCAAGGTGTCAGCAGAATTGTACTCCTTCTGAGACTCTAGGCAGACCTCCCTCCTTCTCTTCCCCGCTGCTGGTGGCAGCCAGCTGTCCTTGGGCTTCCTTGCCTGCAGCTGTGTCTCAGTCTCTGCCCCATCCTCACGTGACCATGGGCTCTTCTCTTCTTATAAGACAGTCACGTTGGATTAAGACCCACCCTAATGACCATACTTTAGCTTAATTACATCTTGCAAGACCCTCCCTTTGAGGAACATTTTCACAGGTACTAGGGGTTAAGACCTCAACATATCTTTTGCGGGGACAGAATTCAGCCCACAGCATCCAAGCCAGGCCTGGTCCCAGAGTCCTCTGGTACCTCTGGTCTCAGGTCTGGGAGACAGCTACTGGGGTCCCAGAGGAGAGGAAGCCGGGTGTGGACCTTCCAGGAGCTTCTGCGGTGGGGGGAGACACAAGGTAAGCAATGAGTGCTCTGATGAGGGTGGGCACGGAAACCGGGCATTACCCAGTCACTGGCAGGTTCCTGGAGGCGGGGGTGTCTGCATGGAGCCATGAGAGATGAGCAGGATGCAGGCAGGAGGGGGCAGGGACAGGAGGGAGGGACAGGTTCCAGGCAGAAGGGAACAGGACAAAAGTTGGGAGACAGAGGGAACGGGGCTCGTTTGGATTTGTCAAGACAGTTCAGCAGGACCAGAGCAGAGAAGTCAGAAGGAAATGCAGAAGAGGAATCCAAACAGGCTGGCAGGGGCAGACCTGGGAGGTGGGAAAGCCTTGCCGAGGAGCTCACACGCTGTCCTGGATGTCGCAAGGAGCCATGCGAAGGCGTGTGCCAGGCTCCGCTAGAGGTGCTGATTTCTATCCAGTTCTCACTGTCCTGTCAGGTCGGTGACAGTAGCCCAATTTGACACAACAGAGAAATCGAGACTCCCAGAGATCACGGCTGTCTAGGTAGAGGCAGAGGCCAAATGTGGCTGGTCACTGACCCTGGAAGTCCCCTAGGGACACATCTTACTCCCCGGGGGTTGGGCTATGAGGCGAGGGCAGTGAACAGATCACCAGGCCAGATGCTGAGTTCAAGTCCCGCCCCTCTGCTCCTTAGCTCGTGACCTCGGGGAAGGTGCTCTGCTCCCTGAATGGTGCCTCCCACATGCAGACACCTCGCCCTGGCAGGGCAGCTGCCTGGAGTGGCCGAGAAGTGGGCACAAAGGGGCTTGGGCAATGGATGCACGGAAAAATGGGAACAGCCTGGTGACGGCATGATTCTGATCACCACCGTCTGTCCGTGTGACTTCCTGGGGGGAGGATGGGCGGCAGCTGCCGGGGCAGGCAGAGCTGGAGGAAGAAGCATCCTCATTGTGGCGTCACAGCCATGCCACCCTCCCCAGCAGACCCGCACTGTCCCCCACCATTTCCTCCCAATGCAATCAGCGCTTTAATTAAAATCAGTTCATCAGACTCTGGAGGCACAGCCAACAAAGGAAGCAGAAAGAGCAATTACCTTCTGGAGGCGGTGCCTGGAGCTGTGGAAGTTTCCTATGAAGAGAAGCAAGTGGGGGTGGCCAGCAAGACGGAGCTGGGGGCTTGGGGAGCGGGAGACACTTTCCTCTCTGTGTGGAAGAGACTCGGGCAGCCGTGCATGGGTTTCTGACTAAGCATTCTGCACCCCAGCTCCCTGTGGAGGACGGAGATGCTGGGGTGGGGGGGGCTGCTGTCTTCCCCCGTCAGTGAAAGAAGTGGGGCTGGATTTGAAATGCCTCTCTGTTTTGTCTACTTGGGAAGCTGGGGACTGACTTTGGTTAAAATTGCCCCCGGGCTGGGCCACCTTGTCTGTCCTTCTCTCTGCCCCTCCAGCCCATCCTTGAAGGCCACAGAGCTGGCCCAGACCCCTCCACCCTCCCGCATCCCACCCCAGCTCCGCAGATGAGCTCTGGCCAGAAACAGAACACAAGGCCCTTACACAACTTGAAATTTTCTAGCAACCCCATTAAAACAGGCAAAAAGAAACAGTTGAAATCGATCTTAATCTTACGTTTTATTTGGCCCACTATACCCAAAACAGTGTCACTTCAACAGGCAATCGATATTGAAAATCATTACTTTTTGTATGCTAAGTCTCCAAAATCCCGTATTTTATACTTATGTCTCAGTTCAGACTTGCCATATTTCTTTTTCTTTCTCTTTTCTTTTTGAGTATAGTTGACACACAATGTTACGTTAGTTTCAGGTGTACAACATGGTGATTCAACAAGTCTACACCACAAGTGTAACTGCCCTATGTCACCTCACAATGCTATTACATCATTGACTATGTTCCCTATGCTGTGCCTTTCATTCCTGTGACTTATTCATTCCCTAACTGGAAGCCTGCATCTCCCAGCCCTTCTCACCCATTTTTCCCATCCCCCCATCCCTGGCAACCATCAGTTTGTTCTCTGTGTTTATAGGTCTGATTCTGCTCTTTGTTTCTTCACTTGTTTTGATTTTTAGATCCCACATATAAGTGAAATCGTATGGTCTTTGTCTTTTGCTGTCTGACTTATTTCACTTAACAGAATACTCTCTAAGTCCATCCAGGTTATCACAAATGGCAAGGTCTCATTCTTTTTTATGGCTGAGTAATATCCCACTTTATATATAAAGCACATCTTCTTTATCTGTTCATCTGTTGATAGACACTTAGGTTGCTTCCATATCTTGGCTCTTGTAAATTATGCTGCAATAAACATAAGGGGGCATATATCTTTTTGAATTAGTGTTCTCATTTTCTTTGAATAAATATCCAATAGTGGAATTACTGGATTGTACGGTATTTCTGTTTTTAATTTTTTTTTTTTTTTTGAGGACGCTTCATACTGTTTTCCACAGTGGCTACACCAATTTGCATTCCCACCAACAGTGCACGGGGTTCCCTTCTCTCCACATCCTCCCTAACAATTGTTATTCCTTGTCTTTTTGTTTCTAGCCATTCTGACAGGTGTAAAGTGATATTTCACTGTGGGTTTGATTTGCATTTCCCTGATGATTAGCGATATTGAGCATGTTTTCATGTGTCTGTTGGTTACTTGCATGTCTCCTTTGGAAAGGTGTCTTCAGGTCCTCCGCCCATTTTTAATCAGATTAGTTTGTTAGCATTGAGTTGTATAAGTTCTTTATATATTCTGGATATTATCCTCTCATCAGATATCAATTACAAATACCTTCTCCCATTCAGTAGGTTGCCTTTTTATTTTGTTGATAGTTCCCTTCACTGTGCAGAGGCTTTTTATTTTGAAGTAGTCCCAAGAGTTTATTTTTGCTCTTATTTCCCCACTCTTGGGAGACATATTTAGAAAAATGTTGCTATAACTGACAGCAGAGAAATTACTATGTTCTCTTCTAGGAGTTTTCTGGTTTCAGGACTCACATTTAGGTCTTTAATCTGTTTTGAATTTATTTTTGTATATGGTATAAGTAGTCCAGTTCCTTTCTTTTGCATGTAGCTGTCCAGTTTTCCCAACACCACTTATTGAAGAGACTGTGTTTTCCCCATTGTATATTCTTGCCTCTTTTGTTGAAGATTAATTGGCCACATAATTTCGGGTTTATTTCTTGGCTCACCATTCTATTCCACTGATCTCTGTTTCTATTTCTGTGCCAGACCATACTGTTTTGATTATGATACCTGGAATTGTGATGTCTCCAGATTTTTTCTTCTTTCTCAAGATTGCTTTGCCTATTTGGGGTCTTTTGTGGTTCCCTAGAAATTTTAGTATTATTTGTTCTCGTTCTGTGAAAAAATGCTGTTGGTATTTTGATAGGGATTGATTAAATCTGTAGATTGCTTTGGTTAGTATAGACATTTTAACAATATCCATTCTTCCAATCCATGAGCATGGGATATTCTTCCATTTGTTTATGTCCTCTTCAGTTTCTTTCATCAGTGTTTTGTAGTTTTCAGAGTACAGGTGTTTCACCTCTTTGGTTAAGTTAATTCCTAGGTATTTTATCCATTTTGGTGCAATTGTAAATGAGATTGCTTTCTTAATTTCTCTTTCTACTATTTTGTTATTAGTGTATAGAAACACAACTGATTTCTGGGTATTAATTGTGTGTCCTGCAACTTTACTAATTCATTTATTATTTCTGATAGTTTTTTGGGGCAGTCTTCAGGGTTTTTTATGTACAGTATTATTTCACCTGCAAATAAGGCCAGTTTAACTTCTTCCTTATCTTACTTTTCTTGTCCGATTGCTGTGCTGACTGGCCATATTTCAATTGCTCAGTGGCCTCATGTGGCCAGCAGCTCCTGTATTGGACGGTGCAGGTCTGTACTGTGTTAATATTGGGTGATAGTCATCTTCATTTATCAACTGGGTACATCTCCCACCTGTGGAACTAGGACCCAGTGAGGATGTATTCACCCTCCAGAGAGCCTGGCACAGTGCCTAGCTCTTGGTAGGAGCTTCATCATTGTTTTGGAGTGAATCAATGATTCATTATGAGGGAGGGTCTCTCTGCCCATAATATGAAATGGTGCTAGGCGATATGGGCATGGCAATGGCCCAGGAATCCTGCCCCCAAGGTCCCTTTTCTTGCCCATGCCATGGGAGCCCAGAACCAAAGAGGAAACAGTGAATCCAACAGGTCAAGTTCCAGCATCTGGCATTCACTCATTTTGAATATCAGCCCTGATGTGTGTTCACCAGCAAAGGAAAGCAGGTAAGTACAGGGGGTGGGTGTGGGGGCTAGAGAGAGACATTCCACTTCCTATAGCCCCCTACTTAATTTCATCCATTCGTTTATTCAACCATAAATGCTGATTAGCTCATTAGTTTGTCCATTTAGGCAATGTTCCCAGCGTACTTCATTTAAGCTGGGCATTTGCTAGGTGCTGGTGCGTTTCACAAATAAATAAGAAACCATCCTATCTCTTGCTCTGTAATCCTCTGGTGAACTTGTTCTAGCAGAACCAGTGTTTAAACTAGAATAAACAAGCAAATGAGCAACCCTTATATAAAACTGACACCTTCCCTTCCCTCCCCCCCCTTTCTTTAAGTTTTACTTATTTAAGTGATCTCTACACCCACCGTGGGGCTGGAACTCACAACCCTGAGATCAAAAGTCACGTGTTTCTTCTACTGAGCCAGCCAGGTGCCGCATGTGGACTTTAAATAACCTTCCTTTTCTCCTTCCGTCGATAGCACACCTACTATGTGCCAGATACAGTGCTAGGCCGTCTTTCCACCAACTCATTCAATCTTCCATTTTTAGGGATGAATAAACTCTGGGTCAGAAGAGGTTAGGTAGCTTGCCTGATGGCTTCCAGCTAACAAGTGGCAGAGCCGAGACGCAAACTTGACTCTTCTGCCTCTCTAAATGGGGGGCTTTGAACCCTACTGCAGCTCCTTGTCATTGCTGTTGAAGTTCTGCTCCATGCCTTCCAGATGCACAGGGCCCCGCACACAGCAGGTGCTCCAGAAATGCCAAGTGAATGGATGAATGAGATACTTGTTGAGTTAAAGAATGAATGAATGAGTTCTTCATTACTTTGGGATGATTTGTTTTTGCACTGGCCTGACTAAAATATAGGTTCCTGATGGGTCGGAACCATAGCACAGAAGGCATGTGGGCTCTGCAATCAGCCGGATCTGGGTTCAAATCCCAGCTTGGCCCACATTTGCTGTGCAACCTGAGCAAGTCTCTCAACCTCTCTGAGGCTATGTTTTCTGAGGTTTGGAAGCAATATATGCAAGATTCTATGCCTAGCATAGTGTAGGTGCTCAGAAAACACCTGTTAAATGGAATGGCACTGAATCTCAATTTGATAACAGAGTCTTGGGGAGGGCTGGGGGAGAGAAGAGTTAATTTTGATTAGGTGGAAGATGAGCTGGCATCAGAATCATTCGGGAAACATGTAGAATCCCGACTGCATGCCCCCCTTCCAGAGAATGAGATTCAGGAGGAATCCGCCTGATGAGCCAGACACTGGTAGGCAAGTGATCACCCTGGAACATTCGAATGGTCAGAGGAAATGTGTCTTGCAGCAAAGGTTGCAGAGGAAGGAGAGTGAGCCAGGCCTTGAAGGACAGCAGGACCTCCACCACTGCCCTGGATTTTCTCTGCCCGTTAAAGGACGGGTGGGTCCTGGGCCATCTCTGCTCCTGTGATGGGCCTTGAATAATTGATCAAGTCGCTCAGTGAGAAGCTCATGAATTCTTAAACCCTTTTAAGGGCCTTCCAGGAAGGGACGGCATCCCCTCCAGGGTCTCTGTGGTCCTGTGCTCTCTTTATCTAGGTTCTGGATAAAGCGACCCCCCTGCTGTGACCTTCAGGTCGACAGCCTTTTAAGGAATGGAATGTTTCCCCTCACAGGATCCCCAATTCTCTGCGCATATGGATTCTACGCCAGTAATTGGCCTAAAGGCAGTCTGGAGACTGTCCCCAGGACCCAAGCCCTCTAAGCAACCCCTTCCTCTGTCCCTATGCCAACCTGCCAAGACCCAGAGCTTGCAGGTGACTTGAAACCTGGGATGCTCAAGGCCCCGGCAGATTGCCTCTCCCAGCAAGTAAATAAATTTTTAAAATGGAGAAATGCTATGGAAAAAAATAAGGCATTTTTGGTTTTATTTTAAGGACAGATTACTTAAGCTAGGGAAGGCCTCCTGGAGGAGGTGGCTTTTGAATTGAAACCTGAACCATCAAAAGAAAGATCTGGAGACAGACAGCTGCAAGCAGAAGGAATAGCAAAGACGGTGTCCCTGCAGGGACTTGGTGTCTTCCTGGGATGGAAAGAAGCCCAGTGTGGCCAGGGCACAATGAATGAGAGGGTTAGTGGGGTATAAGGGAGATGGAAGACTGGATCTACTGACCCTTATGAGGGCTCTGGGGAAAAGGGCAAAGATACCCTTCCTTCTGGATAGACATAGACCCTTATCTATACACAAGATTCCAGGAGAAGAGCATGGCTGAATTTTAACCTCCCCTTTCCTGTCTGCCAGGCAACCTTTTGCAGTGTGCAACATGCAGAACTGTACATGGAGGACCTGGGGAGTGCCATTATCTGTCTTGATGGAGCCAGACAAAAGGGGGAAATCGTACCTCAGTGCTGGCCAGGTTAAATCTGAGATGCCATTAGCCATCCAGGAGAAGTTGCTGAGTAGACAGATGGATGTGCCCATCTAGAGCTCAGGCAGAGGTCTGGGTGTCCTCACTGGATCATCACACGCTTGGATGAGACAGTCGGTGGGGGGGAAAGCCACAGAGTGGTATTTGGGATGTGCAGATCTGCCTGTGAGGTGCTTACTAGTCTGTGGGAGAGGTCAACAAGGTGCTTAGAAATCAAAATTTAAGGAGACACTCCCTCCCAGGGTCACTTAAGTGCAGAGGTGGCACCTGAGAGTGGGTGACACTTAAAAATTCGTGTCTTCTTAACTTTAGTCCCGGTCCCTTGTAATTCAATGGCGAAAAGGTAGTCATGACAACTAATGGTGCTGGTACACTTGGACACTCACTTGGGAAAGAAAAAAAAGAACCTCACACCTTCCTTCACACTGTATATAAAAACAAAAATAGGTCAGAGACCTAAACATAAAAGCTAGAAGTATGAGACTTAAGGGGGGGAAAAACAGAGAAAACCTTCATGACCTTGGGGTAGGTAGGCAAAGATTGCTTAGGCCACAGAAAGCATGAACCATAAAAGAGAGAAAAAAAATCAATTGGATTTTATCAAAACTAAGAACTTTTCTTCCAAAAAAAAACACCATTAAGAAAATGAAAAATGCCGAGGCCCAGAGAGACTGTGTGTAGTATAAATATCTGACATAGGACTTGTTTCCAAAACACGTAAGGAACTCTTATGACTCAATAATAAAAGGACAATTGATCCAATTTTTTTCAATGGGTAAAAGACCGGAACAGACCCTTCACAAAAGAAAATACATGAATGTCCAAGAGTGAGCAAGTGAAAGTGATGTTCAAGGTCCATCGTCATCAGGAAAATGCAAATTGAAACCATAATGAAGCACTACTTTACACCCACCAGAATGGCTTTCAGTTAATAACAATGTCAAGTGTTGATGAGAACACCAAGCTACTGGAATTCTCCTACACTGTTGGTGGGAATGTAAAATGTACAAACACTTTGTAATACAGTTTGGCAGTCTATTACAAACACACAACTAAGCCATTCCAATTTGAAAATAGAAACAAGATCTCTATACAAAGGCTTGTAGCCAATGTTCAATGTTTTACTCATGATGGCCAAAACCTTGGAAACAACGCAAGTGTCCATCAGCAGGAGAAAAGATACAAACAAGAATGGTCCATCCATACACAGGAACAGTATTCAGCAATCAAAATGTAACTACCTAAATATGCCACACCATGGATGATTCTCCAAGGCTGAATGAACAAAGCCAGACAAAGAAAAAGTACAATTTGTATGATTCCATCTATATAGAAATCTAGAAAAGACAAATCTTGTCTGTAGTGATAGAAACCTGTTCAATGTTTGCCTGAGGCTGGAGGTGGGTGGTGGGGGTTGACTGTAAGGGAACAAGAGGGAAATTTTAGGGGTGAGTGGAATGTTCTATATCTTGATTATAGTTCTGGTTACAGGGTGTATATATGTATCAAGACTCATCAACTTGGATCTGTAAAATAGCTACATTTATGTAAAGTATATATCAATAGAGTAATTTAAATACCTCCATTCAAGGTTTTGTTGCTAACCTTTTAAATCCTTTGGTCCTCCTTGTTACTCTGAGTGTGGTAATGTCTGAATGTTTCTTCTCTTCAAGGACATTGTGGTTAAATAATCTGGTTCACGGCCAGGACATAATGGGCATTAAAAATGGACTCAGGGGACACCTGGGTGGCTCAGTCGGTTAAGTGTCTGCCTTTGATTCAGGTCATGATGCGGGGTTCCTGGGATGGAGCCTCATGTTGGGCTCCCTGCTCAGAGGGGAGTCTGCTTCTCCCTCCCCCCCTCCCTCTGTGATCTCTCTTGCTCTATCTCAAATAAATGAATAAAATCTTAAAAAAAAATAAAATAAAATGGACTCAGGAATTACCGGTGCATGAGGGAACTGGGGCCCAGAGGGGAGACACTTGTCTAAGGACACACAGCCCAATACAGGTATTGACTACAAGGTGTTGCTGGGGGGCGGGGGGAATTGCAGGTTTGGGTTTCAAAAAAATAGAACCCAAAGACGCAGAGGCAGACGTCCGTCTATCATCCGCTCACCTCCTGTCCTGTTTTCCTTCAGAACTGAGTCTTGAGAGAGGTCAGGGTGCCCCCCCAACCCGAGCGAGGCCAGGCCCGCCAGGCGGGTAATTGCACAAACCCTAGGTCTGCAGAGCGTCTTGCAGGTGAGACGCTCCCTCACCAACACCCCCGCCCCCCCCGCCCCAGCCTAAGAGCACAGTCTTCACCAAGCAGCGAGGTCCACCCGGTGCAGGTCTCTGCACCTCCATCATTGTTCACCTCGCCGCCCAGGGTTCTGCGAGGAGCAATGACAATGGTTGTCTGCTCTCGCTACTCTCATGGAACCTAGAAGTTCTGCTCGGGAAAGTGAGGCAAGGCAAGGAAATAAAGAACAAGCCGAGCTAGCATCCTTGTGCCCAGTTCCAGGGCCGGAAGCACACTGAACTCTGGGCACAGAGCTGGCACGGAAGCTGGGTCACCCTGACCCTGATCCTCAAGCCCCAGGTAAGGCACGCCACCCCTCACGGGGCGCCAACAGCGTTGTACTTGAGGTCCAGGCCGGTTCCTGCTCCCACGAGCTGGGCGGCCTCCGGCCTCAGTTTCCCCACTTGGCCCCCACGCAGGAGAGGATCTGGAGCGCGCAGGGGTTGGCCGGGCCCCGCCCCTGGGGTGGGGCTGGGGCGGTCACGTGGAGGTGCTCCCCGGCCCCCGAGCCCCGCCCCGCCCCGCCCCCCGCCTCGGCCGGGTCTGGGTCTGGGTCTGGAGCCGAGGCGCAGAGCCCGCCGAGGTCGCCAAGCCGGGGCCGCTGAGCTCGGCGGCGCCGCGGGGTCCGGGGTGCCTGCTCGCTGCTCCACCCGCTCCCGGCCAGCTGTGCCGGCGGCTGGACCCGCCGCCGCAGCACCAGGAGCAGCCGCGAGGACTCGAGCGCGGGCGGCAGCGGCGACACCATGGATCTGTCCTTTATGGCCGCGCAGGTAACGGGGCGCCTTCCCCGCGCGCCCTGGGCTGCGAAGTTTGGGGAGGTTCGGGGCCACGGGCTTGCCCTGCGCCGGGAGGCTTCGAACCGGGCGGTGGCCCCCGCCGGGGATCTACGTCCCGGTCCTTTGTCCAGAGCCGGGCATCCCCAACCTGGTTTCTCTCGTCCGAGGCGGCGAGCGCGGCTCCCGGGGGTGGGGCGGGCCGTGCGCCCTGAGCACCCCGGGTCGCTCTGTTCCCAGACTGCGAGGGGCCTGGGCGATGCGAGTCGACCCCTCCCTGCCCATCCGCTCCCTGCAGTCCCCGCTCCAGGACCCAGGACTCCCCCAGGGCCGTGCAGCCCAGATCCGTGCAAACCCGGGTGGGTGGGCACCCTCGCTGTTCTGCATTCCCTATCTTCACGAGGCGCAGGAGACGTCCGGCGCCCCCCCTCCCCCTTAAGTGGAGACCACAGCCCCAGCAGCCTGAGGAAGGAGGTGAGACCGGCTCTGTGACCAGCCAAGCGCCAGAGCGCAGCGATCCTTTTATCCTTTTTTTTTTTTTTTTTTTTTGCTTTGTGCTGAGTCTGTAGCCATCAGTGCCCAACGCGACCATAACTCTTCCCTTGACACAAAACAGGTTGCCAATGGCAGGAAAAAAACAGATGACCTCTCATCATTTGATCCTTGCTGAAGGAGAATCCCCTTGAGTTCTGAGCGTTGGGTGATCTTTATGTTTCTGTGCCCAACTCTCATGAGCTAGAACAAAGGCGGGCAGACACCCCCTTTGCAGAGCTGCCTGTGGCCTCTCCCGGGACCCAGTGCCGGGGACAGTCTGGCTCCAGGAAAGGCCACATCTGGTCTGGGCGAGTAAATCTCAGTGTATCACATTCAGACCTTGCACCTTCTATGAGTTAGTTATGTTGGGATCCCAGAGGTAGGAAGGCCACCGGGGTCCCTCTGTCCCCTGCATGTGTAGCAGGGGCCCCACTTGCTGCTGCTTAATTTTCCAGGGAATAGATTTCAAGAGAACACTTTCCTTTCCCGCCCCCAAATTTCACCCCAGTGGAAGCCTCTTGAAAAAGTAACAGCAAAATCCAGGCTGTATGGACAGCGAGTCTCTGAACAGTCATGGAAGGATGCAGAATCCCCAGGATGGTTTTAGATCCCAGCTCTAGGCAGCCTCTTGTTTCATTTTCCAAAATATGCATTGCTCCAGTCAGCACCACTGGTTTTTTTTTGCCTAATTTTCTGTCTCCTGTTCCTAAGCCCACGTTTATAAATATTGTCATGCAGGCATCATTTTAGACAGTGGTGACTTTAGCTACAGGATAACTAGAGTGGCTTCACCAGATTTATTTCTAGGGGAGAGAGGAGCTCGCACACGCCTGTCTTTGCCTGCCCTCCTCTGGATCCCACCAAACAGCTTGTGTCCATGGTTACGAGATGAATTGATCACTGCTAACCCTGGGGCAGACTGGAGCATCAGAAGTTGCTATGGTAACCTGATAAAATAAACATAGGGCTTTTCTCCATCTGTAGGCAGAGCCTGCACAGAGATTGGGTTCTTTTTTTTCTCTCTCTCTTTTTTGTTTACTCTCAAGTTTTGTGTGCTCAGTGTGTTCCTGCCAACAGATATTTGGGTATAGATTACATGCGCAGGCCGGAGTCAGTTGCAAGGAACAGAAACATGATGAGTCATCACGTGGGGAGAGACGCTGAGGTTTGTGGAGCACATGCCAGTCACTTGCACACTTTATTATAGTAAATCCTTACAAGTCTATGACATGGGCACTGTTATTCCCCCTTTTACCGATCAGGTTACGAAACTTCAACAAGATTAAATAATTTGCCTGCTTGGTGCATGTCACCAAGCTTCTGTCCCCACACATCAGCAGTGGACAGTTTGACAGGGAAATGTTAATGCCTCCATCTACTTGTTTGGCAAAAGTTGGGTACCTGCCTTGTGCCAAGCTCTGTGCCAGGCATGGGGTGGGACTGGGGTGCTGGCGATAAAGTGGAATAGGATGTAGATTTTCTTTCTGGGTACTTACAGAGGAATGGAGAAGTGACGGGCCTGGCCATCCCCAGCAGGGGAATGGATCAGGGGATCAGAGCCGGGTGGACCAAGATGCTCTGCACATAGTAGGCCTTCAGCAAGTTTCTGTTAGATGATTGGATGGGGATGAGACAGGATGCATGTGAATCGTGAAAATCAAGAACAGGAAAACAGTGCCTTTGCTGTGTCGGATGCCCCTCCCCCCGAACACCTGTCATCGTCAGGATTTGGAAGACGTGAGTTCTGATAGAGTAGAACTACTGGTGGATTCTAGGCGGAGAGGCAGGAGGAGAGAGGCCTGGAATATATTCACAGAGTCCTTCAGGAAGGGGGAAGGTAGGGGCTCAGGACAGCTGGGAGAGGGGGGCTGGGGCCAGATCACAGAGGGGCTGACTGTGGAGTGGGGAAGTTCACATGCATCAGCGGGCAGTGGGAGCCATTGCAGGCCATTGAGCAGGGAAAGGTTTGTGATTGAACCAGTGCTTTGGGAAGATCCCAGCCCAGTGGAGCATAGTTAGAGGCATGAGTGAAGCCAGAAGGGCACACCTGCTTGATTAACTGAGTGACTGAAACCAGCTCCCTGTGGCCCCAAAAGCTCCTCCCCCTCCTCAGTGTTGTGAACTGTGAGTCCTGTTTCTGGCTTTAAAAGACTCAGAGGATATAAGCCATTTCAGAAAGATTTGCCTCTCAAACGCTAAGCATTACGAAGACACCTTTTATGGATGGAAAGAGTGGACCCGCAACTCCCCTGATGCAGATCTGCCCTCGCTGGTGCGGGTACATGGGGTTGTGTGATGGGGTTTGGAAGAGGCTGTGGACACTGAAGGTGTGAAAACTCAGCTCGTGGACCCCACCTCACCCCCTGAGCCCCAGAGGTGCTCCGCTGACCTTTCCTCCACCCTGGACACACCCCAGCCCCTCTCTGCACAGTTCCTGGGTCCCCAGACACCCTGGTGGGTTGAACAGTAAACAGGAGCACCTGTTTTTCTATGACCAGCAGTGGCCGGAAGGGTAGGGCCGTCCAGACGCCCAGGGAGCTGGAGACCAGGAGGACAGCACAGATGTTGAGGACTGAGCCCCGAATCCCTGTGTCATTGGTGGGGTGGCCCTTACTCCAAAGATGACCCTATTCTCTCCCTCCCCCTCACGGGGGCAGGTGGGGATCTGATTCCCCTCCCCTTAAATCTGGGTTGGCATCAGTGAATTTCTTGACCAGGAGAAGGCAGTGTGAGTGGCGTTCTGGAACCTCAGAGACTAGCTTTGAAGAGGACTTCGGCGTGCGTGGATGGCTACTAGCGTGCTTGCTCCAGGGGAAGTGCAGAGACTCTGAGACCTCCGTGATGAGACGAGGAGTGAACATTTAAGGGACCTACTGCATGGGCAGAAATGAACAAGAGGGGGGTGCCTGGGTGGCTCAGTCGGTTAAGTGGCTGCCTCCAGTTCAGGTCATGATCCCAGGGTCCTGGGATCGAGCCCCGCATCGGGCTCCCTGCTCCGCGGGAAGCTTGCTTCTCCCTCTCCCACTCCCCCTGCTTGTGTTCCCTCTCTCATTGTCTCTCTCTGTGAAATAAATAAAATCTTAAAAAAAAACAAAAAAACAAAAAAGAAATGAACAAGAGGGTGTAGGAGCGCTAGTCACGTGCTTGAGGCTGTAAGGCTGAGTTCAACAAGCACACATATGGCACAAGGGCTCAGTCTTGTGTTTGTCCTGTGCCGTCCCTACAGCGCCTAGTCTAAACCCAAGAGTTCCCAATGTTGCTGCCAGTAGGATCCCCTGGGAGCTTTTAAGACCTGCTGCCTCCACCCACCCCCAGTGCTCCCCTTAGAGTCTCAGCTGGAAGCGGACATTTTCGTTATTTTCTGTCATCCCCCAGTGGATTCCAGTGTGTGGTCGGGGCCGGGGTGGAGGTTTGAAGCTAGAACCGCACTTAGGGCTGTCTCCCTCCCCCTCCTCTGGATGGAACAGATCCTTGGCTCTCTGGTCCTTTTCAGGTCGCAAAAGGTCATGTGGTCCCCAGAAGTCACCCGAGTATGGGTTCAGCAACTTAAAAGAACGAGACCCAGAATAATATAACCCGGGGACTTGCTCCAGAATTGAGGTTCTCCCTTCCTCCTGCCCACGCCTGCCACAGGTGGGAGACCTGTAGTCGGGTAGGTGGCTCTGCTAATCCCCTCATGCAGACAGGGAAGAAAGGGAGAGCCAGGGTGGCTCAGCCGACAAGCAGAGCCAGGCCTGGAGCCCCAACCGCAGGGCCATCCTGCACGTGGGCTCACCGCCTTGCAGAGCAGATCCAGTGCGGGGGTGTGTGGGAAACCTAGGGCTCCGCCATGGAGCAGCTCCAGGGAATCCTCAGTCCCTGAATACAGAGTGTTGTGATTATGTCCGTTTTTAAAAAGATTTTGTTGGTTTATTTGAGAGAGAGAGAGAGAGAGTGCGCGTGCGCAAGCATGAGCAGGGGGAGGGGCAGAGGGAGATGGAGAAGCAGACTCCCCGCTGAGCAGGGAGCCCGATGTGGCGGGGCTCCATCCCAGGACCCCAAGATCATCACCTGAGCTGAAGGCAGATGCTTAACCAACTGAGCTACCCAGGTGCCCTATGTTTATGTCCATTTTTATTTTTATTTTTTTTTAATGTTTTTTTTTTTTTTAAGATTTTATTTATTTATTTGACAGAGAGAGAATGAGAGAGAGAGCACATGAGAGTGGGGAGGGTCAGAGGGAGAAGCAGACTCCCCGCTGAGCAGGGAGCCCGATGTGGGACTCGATCCAGGGACTCCAAGATCATGACCTGAGCCGAAGGCAGTCGCTCAACCAACTGAGCCACCCAGGCGCCCTATGTCCATTTTTAAACATGTTCTTAAAGAGGACCATATTAGTTTCCTGGGGCTACCCTAACAAGTTAGCACAAGCAGAGTGGCTTACAACAGAAATGTAATCTCTCCCAGTTCTGGAGGCTGGAAATCCAAACTCCAGGTGTTGGCAGGGCAGGTGTCTCTGAAGTCCCCAGGGGAGAATCTATTCCACCCCCCTCTCTTAGCCTCACGGTGTTGCCTGCAATCCGTGGTGCCCCTTGCCTGTGGGTGCATCTCTCCGATCTCTGCCTCAGCAAACCTGGCACCCACCCTGTGTGTCCCTGTGTCTCTTCTCCTCTTCTTATAAAGACGCCGGGATATTGGATTAGGGCCCACTCTAATGACCTCATTTTAACTTGATTCTACCTGCAGAGAATCTAGTTTGAAAGGAGGTCATGCTCACAAGTATCAGGAGATAGGGCCTCAAAAGCATATTTTGAGGGGAGACACAGTTTAACCTGTAATAACATCCGAAGACCCATAAGGCATCAGGATCTTGATCCTGGTATTAGTGGCCACTGGTCTTAGAGAGGCAGTGGACAGATCATTTCTCTACACTTTAGTTTCACCATCTGTGAAATGGGCACAAAATCGCCTTTCCTGTGGAACTGTTCATCTAGTCCTTCAGCAGATGTTTCCTGTGGGCCAGACCCAGAGCTCTGGGGAGGAGAAGGCCACAGGCCTGCCATGTGATATGTGGCATTGGGTAGGTAAATGCAGGTGTCCCAGGAGCCCAGACAAGGCACCTAACCCAGAGGTCAGGGAAGGCTTCTAGAAGTTTGAATTGAGCTGTCTGAAGGATGCGTAGCTGCTGTGTAGACAAAGAAGGAGGGAGGACGTTCCAGGCAGATGGAATGGCATGCAGAAGTGTTGAATGGAATAGGGCTTGAAATAGTGTCTCCTGTTGGGCATGGGGGTTGCAAGTCAGGGCATTTGGATGGACCGGGGACAGGTGGGGAAGGGGTTGGAGACTGGGGCCAAGAAGGTGACCTTGTTTGGTAGAGCAGAGTGGGGTGGGGTGATCCACAGAGCAGAGGGCTGGCCTGGAAGGACTGGCTCCTTGCTCATGCCCTGTAGACACACAGCGGGTTCTTCCCAGTTTTCAAGAAAACAGAAAATTCAGATTTTTACAAGCAGTCTGGATTTTTAACTGTTGACCACTCATTAAAAAATGTTAAGAAGCCAACCAACCATGATGTAAACTGTTCCAGTTACTTATTGCTTATTCATTCAGTTACTGAGTGGCTTAAAGCAATTGCTCATTTTGCTCACGGTTTTGTGGAACCAGGATCTGGGAAGGACTCGGCTCGGCAGTTTGTTTCTGCTCAGTGGCAGCTGGGCCTGGAGTTGAGACTTCCAGCCTCGCACACACATCTGGTGACTCTACTCAACTTGACCATTCTCACCACTTGGCGTGTGGTCTTGCAGATGTTTCTTCAAGCAGCTGGGGTTTCCTCCCAGGACGGTGGTCTTCTTGTGTGGCACTGCCTTCCCCCAGAATGGGCATTCCTGGGTAGAAGCTGTGAGGGTTCCTATAAATGAGCCTCAGAAGTCCCAGAATGTCAGTAACTCGGTGTTCATTTGGCCAAGAAAGTCCGAAGGCCAGCCCCAGTTTCAGTGGAAAGGATCAGATCCTACCTCTCAGTGTGGGGAGCAGCATGCACGTCCAGGAGGGACGGAAGGAATGGCTATCTTTGGGGACTGGTCACTGCGGGGGCCAAATCGGGCAGGTGTGTTGGGGGCGTTGATCCTGGGGATGCCCGTGTGATTGCTTCAGACCGGTAGGATGTGTGTAGAGCTTGACTAAACCTTGTGAACTGCCAAGCCCAAGAGAGAAGTAAACTACTACTAAGGAGGTAGGCCATGATGTTATTAGGCTGAACTGTATCAAGTTGCTGATACTTGGCCATTTTTGACCTGACAGTTTCATATAGTTCAGCCTAATCAGTACTACCTGGTAAGACAGTAAGTTCTTGAGTTATGGAGCGGGGGAGTGAGGAGGCATGGGGAGGGGGATCAGTACCAGCTGGGGAGATTTGAGGGGACTTCCTGTGTTTGAGGAGTGGGGATCTTCCTCTCCCCCCGCCAAACATACACACATACACTTCTCCCCTCAGCTGAGCTTTTAGAACTTTGACCTTGCTGGTGGGAGGACATAGTCACTCCTGGAACATTATGTTGATAGTGGGCAGGTCTTTCTGGAAGACAGCCTGTGTGGTCTAATCATAGCTGAGATACATCTGCTGCCAGTCCCTCTCCCCCTGCCCTTTCCTCCCCCTGGACCTTGGGGGGTTCGCAGTTAATTTGCACTTTAATCATTTTTCGTGGAGAGGGAAAAATCCACAAAAGAATCTGGTAGTGCTGAAGAGGCGATTCTGTTATCTCTTGAAATGGCCGTCGCTACATTCATGGGCTTGTGGGATTATTCCAAAAGATCTGCAAGACACCAGCAGAAATTTTCTCTCCCCAGAGAAACACAGCACCCCCCAGAAAAATAGAATTCTAGGGAGTTTGGCAGTCTGCTACTTAGAGAATGCTTTCCCCAGCCAGCGACGGCTCTTTTTTCTTAATGTAAGAATTATCATTAAAATACAAATTGTCTATTATCTCAAATGTTTTTAACCAAAGGGCCTGTCTTGTTGTACTTCAAATTCTCATTTAAAAGATTTAAACATTTTATCATTCTAATTAGACCTGCTTCGGAAGAGAATATAACGCTACATTTTTGCAGGAGTGTAATGAGCAGTTAAGGAAGAGTAAAAATCCATGGTACTTTTTGTAGACCAGATTTCGAGACAGCATTTTGGGAGTCAAGACATTCCATTTGTCTGGCAATAATTATATGTCACAGAGCTGAGAGAACCGGGGCATCTGGAGGTGAATTGCAAGTCTCCAATCAAATATTTGAGTGTTTATGGAGCAGCTGCTATGTGCTCAACCCTGCTCACCCTGCTTTTAGGATCTGAACCCCAGTTCCTTCTATTCTGACGTGATGGAGACCCACCTCTGTTCACTTCCCACCCCATTCTGTCCCCTCAAGATGTCCCTGTATCTTCCCATCATAACTGCCACTTATCAAATGCTCAGGGGAGTGCCAGGGAGGCCCTGTGTTGTGCAGTACACAGTATCTCATTAAATCCTTTATGATAGGTCCATGGAATAAGCAATTTTAAGATCAGTTTTACAGATGAGGAAACTGAGGCTCAGGGCATACACACCTGGGATTCAAACCCAGATCTCTATGCCACGTCGGCTTGTTTTTTTAAATGCAATCTCATAGTCTCTGCCTTCTGATTAGAGTCTTTAAGCCATTTATATTTAGTGTGGTTTTTTTAATGTGGTTGGGTTTAAATCTACTATCTCACAGTCACCTATTGGTCCCACCTGTTCTTTGTTCCATTTTCCCTGGTTTTCTGCCTTACTTTGGATTAAGAAATTTTTGTTATTCCGTATGATCTCTTTTGTTGGTTTACTAGCTCTGTTTTGTTATTTTAGTGGTTGCTTTAGGATCTGTAGCATATATCATTAAGTTATCACAGCCTAGCCTAGCCAAAGTGATATTATGCCACTTCACATTCAGTGTGAGAACCTTATAAAAATATATTTCTATTCTCCCCTCTCAGCTGTTGTGCTATTATTGCTATGCATTTCATTTCTGCTTATTATAAACCTCACACTACATTATTATTTTTGTTAAAAATCAGTGATCTTTTAAAGTGATTTAAATAGCAAGAAGAAAAGTCTTATATATTTTCCCATATGGTTATTATTTCCAGGGTTCTTTATTCCTTTGTGTAGATCACAAATGTGGTATCATTTTCATTCTGCCTAAAGGATGTTAACATTTTTAGTGTGCAGAAGTGCTGGCAATGATTTCTTCCAACTTTTATATGTCTGGGGTGGGGGAGGTTTTTTTCTTTTTCTTTTTATTCTCATTTTTGAAAGTTAATTTTTACTGGGCATAGAATTCTAGGTCGACAGTTTGGTTTTCAGTGAAGGTATTGTTCTTCCATCTTCCTGCTTGCAGTGTTTCCACTGAGAAATCTGCTGCCATTGGATTTTGGTCCTCTAAACATAACATGTCTTTTTTTCCTTTGGCTTCTTTAACAGTTTTCTCTTTATTGATTTTGGGCACTTTGCTTATAATGTGGCTTAGTGTAGTTTTTTGTTTTTTGTTTTTTTTTCATGTTTCTTGTGCTTAAAGTTTGGGAGCTTTCACATCTGTGGGTTTGTACTTCTCATCACCTTTGGAGAGTCTGTTGCCATTCTTTCTCCCCCCACCCCAGTTTTATTGAGATATGGTTGACATGTAACATTGTGTAAGTTTAAGTTCTACAACATGGTGATTTGATACATGTGTCTATCACAAAATGATTACCATATCCTTACCTCACATAGTTACAATTCTTTTTTTCTTGTAGTGAAAACTTTTAAGATCCATTCTCTTAGCATCTTTCAAATATATAGTACAGTATTTTTTTTTCATTTTTTTTATTCTTATGTTAATCCCCATACATTACATCATTAGTTTTAGATGAAGTGTTCCATGATTCATTGTTTGTGCACAACACCCAGTGCTCCATGCAGAACGTGCCCTCCTCAATACCCACCACCAGGCTAACCCATCCTCCCACCCCCCTCCCCTCTAGAACCCTGTTTGTTTTTCAGAGTCCATCGTCTCTCATGGTTCGTCTACCCCTCCGATTTCCCCCGCTTCATTCTTCCTCTTCCGCTACCTTCTTCTTCTTTTTTTTTTTCTTAACATATATTGCATTATTTGTTTCAGAGGTACAGATCTGAGATTCAACAGTCTTGCACAATTCACAGCGCTTACCAGAGCACATAATAGTACAGTATTTTTAACTATTGTCACTGTGCTGTGCATTATATCCCCAGAACTTATTTATCTTATAACTGGAATTTTGTGCCTTTTGATTATCTTCACCCAATTCCTCCACCCCCTGCCTCTGGCAACTACCAATGTGGTCTCTATTTGTATGAATTTGGTTTTTTTTAGATTCCACATGTAAGTGAGATCATACAATATTTGTTTTTCTTTCTGACTTGTTTCACTTAGTGTAAAGCCCTCAAGGTCCATCCATGGTGGTACAAATGGCAAGATTTCATTCTTTCTTATGGCTAAATAGTATTCTGGGTGTGGTGTGTGTGTATGTATGTGTGTGTATCCCATCTTTATCCATTCATCCATTGATGCACTCTAGGTTATTTCAGTGTTCTGGCTGTTATAAGTAATGCTGCAGTGAGCATAAGAGTGCAGATATCTCTTCAGATAGTGATTCCATTTTCTTCAGCTATATATCCAGAAGTGGAATTGCTGAATCATATGGCAGTTCTGTATTTTTTAATTTTTAATTTAATTTTTGAACCTCCATACTGTTTTCCACAATGGTTGTGCCAATTTACATTCCCACCAACAGTGCACGAGGGTTACCTTCCCTCCACATCCTTGCCAACACTTGTTCTTTCTTATCTTCTTTCTTCTTGATGCTAGCTATTCTGACAGGTGTGAGGTGACATCTCATCGTGGTTTTATTTTGCATCTCCCTGATGATTAGTCATGTCGAGCACCTTTTCATGCACCTGTTTGGTCATTTGAATGTCTTCTTTGGAAAAACCCAGATTCAGATCCTCTGCCCCCTTTTTACCTGGATTGTTTGAATGTTTTGCTATTGAGTTGTGTGAGCTTTTCATTATTTCTTTACATATCTTTTCTGTTCCCTCTTCTCTTCTCCTTTGGAGACTCCATTTACACATACATTCGTCTGCCTGCAGGTGTCTTCCCAGCTCCCTGGTGTTTATTCATTTTTTTTTGAGTCTCCTTTCGTGTTTCATTTAGGGTAATTATTATTGATGTGTCTTCAAGTTCACCAGTATTTTTCTTGAACATCCAATCTCTGTGAATCCTGTGCAGTGTATTTTTGATCTCAGACATGGTAGCTTTTATGTCTAGAAGCTCAATTTGTGTCTTTCTTTATATTTTCAATTGTCTTAACATATTCAGTGTTTCCTTTAGCTTTTTGAGAAGAATGTGGAATAGTTACAACAACCGTTCCTCCGTGCTCCTCTGTTGCTTCTAAATCTGCCTCAGTTCTGGCTGGTTTTGACTGACTGCTTTCTCCTCATAATGGGTCATATTTTCCTGCTGTTTGGCATGCCTGATAATTTTTGATTAGATGCCAAACATTGTGAATTTTACCTTGTGGGATGCTAGGTATCCTTGTATTCCTATAAATATTCTTGAGCTTTATTCTGGGATGCAGTTATGTTACTTGGAAACAGTTTGATCCTTTGGGGTCTTGCTTTTAAGGTTTGTTAGGTTGGACTGAAGCCATCTTTAGTCAAAGGGCCATTCTTTCCCGCTGGTGAGCCAGGCAGTTCTGAGTAATCTACCCAGTGCTTGTGCATTGCAAGATTTTCAAAGTGGCTGGGGGAAACAGGGACTATTTCCGGCCCGTGTGGATGCAAGGCACTATTCTCTGTCATCCTTTTGGGTGATTCCTGCCTCCATTGTTTCCCTGACACACATGAACTCATCAGTCCTCTGCTGAATATCTGAGGGGTCCTTCTGCAGATCCCCAGGATTCTCTCTCTGTACAACTCTCTCCCCTCCATGCTCTGCCTCATTGTCTCCAGCCGCACTGGTCTTCCCGGACTCTCAATCCTGTCTTTTCAATCAAGGAACCCACTGGTCTCTGCCTGGGTTCCCCTTTCCTGCCCCACAGCCTGGAAACTCTCCCCAGGCAGGTAAGTGAGTCACTTGTAGGGGTCACCTGGTTTGTTTCTGTCTCTCAAGGATCAGTGTTCTTCACTGCCTGATGTCCAATGTCTTGAGAACCATTTTCATGTATTTTGTACATTTTTGTTGTTGTTTCATTCAGAAGGGTAGATCCAGTCCCTGTTACTCCATCTTGGCTGGAAGCAGAATTTTCTTAAGTGTTTTTAACGGCTCTGTTTCCACCTTCTTCCTTTCCTGCATTGTGGAAAAGGGGATGTAACAGCTGAGTCTGAATCTGGCCCACTGCCCACTCCCCCGACTCCCAGCTGTGGTCCCTTGCTTGGTCTGGCACATCTTGGAATCTTCTGAATGTTATAAAATGTGGGCGGTGTTCGCACTTTATCTCACCGGTGAGTCTCTGATACCAGAGTTAAAAAGCCAAACTGCACGGACCGAGCAAGTTCCTTTCCACGCTACCCTTGCCACGTGAGTTTCTTCTGGGTGCCCTATGAGGGGACATCTGAGACACCGAGAGAGCTAGTGCTGTGCTGCCTATGTCAGCCCTGGATGCCCGCAGCCGCAAGTCAGGCTGCTTAGTGAGCAGGGGTGGGTTCCCTGAGGCTTCCCTCCAGGCCCCTGCACCTTGGAGAGGCTCAGTCCCCAGAGGGATGAAAGTGAGGGCTGGAGCAGGCTGGCAGGCAACAGCCAGGACCCTGTGTGTCCTCTCCAGACCCCTCAGTGACCCTTCATCCATCCCCTCAGCACAGAGCTGTGGGAGCCGGTTAGGAATGCAGTTAAACTTGGCTTCCAGCAGCTTTGGGGGGGCCCTCGGGGAGGTGACTAATTGCTCTCCCATGCCCTTGTGCCCCCGCCTCTCCGCTGAGCCTGGCAGTGCTGCCTGCCATCTCCTGCCTCCTCTCTGAGGTCTTGCCAGCCTTTCTTCCTCCCTGTGGAGATTCCGCGGTGGCCCCGCTCTGCATCCCAATAACCAAATCTATCAGGCAGGGTGGGCTTGCAGGCAGCGTGCCACAGACAGGTGCTCCCGAGCTGTGTTGGGGGCTGTCTAGGCGCCAAAAAGGAGCTAATACCAGGCCTCATCAGCTTTGTCATCCTGATCAACATTGTGTGAGCACACATTACATAGAGAGCGTCTCTCCCAGGCACGCAGATGGGTGAGGCAGGAGCCTGCCCCAGGTGGGAGAGGGGGCGGATGGTGTGGATGACTCTTGAGCACCTTGAGGACCAGACTCCGTGCACAACCACCCAGCGAGGACAATACTGCCACACTCCCGTTTCACACAGGGGGAGGGGGGAATGAGGCTCAGAGAGCCTGTGGATCTGGCCCAAAGTCACCCAGGCAGGAAGAGGTAAGACCGGGCTGGGTCTGAGCCAGGGCCCAGCTACCAGCTGGGGAGCTGGGTTGCAGCGCTGAAGTGGGGCGCCCTGAGCCCCTGACCAGTGTGGTTCTATGTCACAGCGCTCCACAGCCCAGCCTTCTGTTAGCCCGTCTTCCTCCCTAGAATCTGTGTGCACTGAGGGGACCCTGGCTGCCAGGACTTGTTCCAGAGCCTAGACAGGCTAGCACCGGAGGCTGGCCAAGGGCCCACAGGAAGCTGAAAGAGCTGGGGGTGGGGCTGCAACAGGGGGAGATGCTCTGGAAGTGGTCCTCCCCCTCCTCCTCCTCACCCTTGCAGCCTTCCACCTCCATCAGAGCATCAGAGAATCCTGGCATTCCCTGAGGGCCAGGGTTCCTGTCTCCTTTACGCTGGGATCACAATTGCCCAGCCCAGGGCCAGACCGGGTAAATATTTAATCAATGAATCGAGACGGCCAGGAATCCAAAGAAGCACAAGAAAAGCTGGATAGAAAACCGTGTCTTGCATCACCTTGCATCACTTCCTGCTGGGGTCTGGGTCACAGCTTTCTTTCCATAAGGCCCCCAGTTACCGACAATACCCAGTCCCACCACCACACCTCACAACCTGTGTCTGAACTCCCCAGCACCCTCCCGTGCCCCCCACAGAGTTTCTGGCACGGGGACTAGGGCTTTCCATGCAGTATTTTGTCCCATCCTTTGAATAGTCCCATGGTGGTCGTCCCGCCCAGAGAGGTAAAGACCCCCATGGCCAGGAGCTGGGGTTTGACTAGAGGGCTGATCCTTCGACAACTTCTGGACCTCAGCATCACAGCACTGACTCAGAGATAAGGCCACCCACTGTCCAGGTCTGCCCAGGACTGAGGGGCTTCTCAGGATGCCGGCCCTTATGTGCTGACACCCGGAGACCCCTTGGCAAACCGGGAGGGTGGGTCACCCTGCTCACAAGTCAGCTGGGGTTCCGAAGGGCTCTTTGGATCCCACGGGGATGGCCGAGATGCTCTTCCAGAGCGTAGTGCACCTCACTCTGGATTTCACTAAGGCTCGTGCTCTTTACAAATGAATGGGGATAGTGGAATTAGCACCTTGCCCCCAGCCCATTCATTTCTCAAATATTCCATAAGCACCCAGGATAGGTTAGATACTGGTCTAGGCACTGGGCGCAAGGAGGGGGACAAGTGCTAAGGTCCCTGCTGTCTGCATGGGGACAGATAATGAAAGTACAATGAACACGTATACAGCCGGTTATAGTCAGTGATGGCACCTCCCATGAGAGGTTGCCAAGGCCCGGGAGAGCATACAGTCTGCCCACCCACCTCTGCGTCCCAGCAGCCACCCAGCGGGGTACCCGGACACTGTTGACCCCTGTGGCTTCATCAGGAAGGTGGCAAAGGGCGAGCAGGACCCCTCACACCCCTGGCCCCAGGAGCTGACTCCCTGGGGCTGGCCAGGCTGTGCACTCTTCTGCGGTCTTAGCCCTGCTGCGTATCCCGGGCCTCTGAGTCCTGGCCTGGGCCTGACAGCAGGTGGCGGTCTCATTAGGAGAGCAGAGCCCACCTCTAAGAAATAAATCCCAAGGCTTGGGGAAGCTGGTTAGCCTGGCTGCCCTCGGTCCCTTCTGTCTGCCACTGGCCACCCATCACCTGGAAGCCTTCCGCTGGTCTGGAACACTGTTATGGGAGCACGCCCAGCCTGGAGTGTGGCTTGCCCTGTTGGTCCCCAGTGGCCCATCTGGGGAAGAAATGCCAAAAAAAAAAAAAAAAAAGATAGCACTGCTGGAGTCATGAAGCATTGGTAGAGAGCACTCACTCCAGGCAAGTTGAAGCTGAACCCCCGCCCCCATATACCGAAGCCTTACAGCTCATCCCCCTTTACACATGTATCTGCCTCCCTTCTCTGTCCAGGGGACCCTCAGAAGCTAAAGGGACAAGTGGTGCCTTATTCCTCTTTGGAGTCCTGGGGCCTGGCCCACCGTAGGTGCTTAATAAGAGCCCATGGAATGGACACAGTGAGCCCCAAGTCAGGGAACCCGAGAGTGAGTTCTGACTCTTATGTTTGCCTTACTCCCAGATCCTGGCCAGATTCCCGGCCAGATCCCCAGGCAGCTCTACTGTAATGCCCGAATCCCTCCCAGCATGCCTCGTGAAGTGGTCCTCTGTGTATCTGCAGCGACAGGGACCTCACCACCTTGCAAGACCGTGACTTCCACTGAGTCAAGCCTGCCACTATGCAGCCAGGGAAATCACTTCTTCTCTCCAAGCCCCTGCGTGCTCAGCAGTGCAGTGGGATCGTGGTAGTTGTGATAAGTTATGATCAACCTCAAGATGTTGAGGCTTCGCGGTGGTAACGTGGCTCCTACTAAGTGTCAGCAGATGAGAATTATTCACGACAAACTTCCTCTCCCGAGTCAAAGCCCTTAATTCTACCCCCTGGTCCCAGGCAGTGAGTCTAATCCTGCTTGCACGTGGTGGACTCTTCTGTGATCGCACAGGTGGGCCAAGGAGAGCAGCTGAGACGGGGAAACAGGAGGCTGGAGTCCCAGGGCTGGCTCTGCCATGTGTGACTTGGAGTAAGATACTTAACTTCTTGGAGCCTTGGTGTCTCTGTTAAATGGGGGCAGTAACACTCAGCTTACGGTGTGGGCAGGAGAATGAAGTGAGATGGTGGTTGTAAAGTTCATGCTGGGCCAAGTAATTATTACACTGTTTGAGCCGTCCTCCTTTATCCTCCCTTGGTATCATTCCTTTTTTTGGACTAAATGTAGCTATTTCCCTCCGTTGTTTTCCCAAATGAATATTCTCTCTGAAATCTTCACCAGGTCAGGCAGTGTTCTTATAAATACATTTTCTTAAAATAAGACACGATGCTCCAGAAGAATCCATCACCCCCTTGGATCTAGCCCTGATACACCCATTAATGTGGCCATTGAGAGCCAAATCTTGCCTCCCGTAATGCTGTACCTTTGACTTATACTGATGAGAGGCATCTCTTTTCTGAGCGTGATTTAGCCAGTTCTGCCTTCCAGAATTTGTACAACTGATCTTTTTGAACCTTAGCACAGATATGTCAAGAGCTGTGAAGCATCTGAAATTCTACCCTGTTTGCAAGTTTGCCTGCTATAATTTAAAAGATGCTGACAGAAGACATGAGGCTCCTGGATAAAGGACTTTATGACTCATTGTGCAGCCGGCAACATGAGCTTCACGTTCTCATCAGGGCACCTTACGGCACGAGCCCCAGGGAGGTGATGCCAACCAGCTCTGGGGAGACTCTCTCTGCATACACACCAGGTTTGTAGAACAGCAGAGAAACCCCATGCTTAGGAAACCCCACTCTTTTCAAGGTAGCTGCTTGGCAAACCTGCCCAATCTTTGTCTTAGAGGGAGCTGTCACCCCGGTCAGGAAACAAATGTGCCCTCTGGCACACAGGGAACATCATCTTTCTTCAGGGCGGTTTGCTCTGCAAATGCCCTTAAAAACTAGTTTGAAACGGGGCGCCTGGATGGCTAGTTGGTTAGGCGTCTGACTCTTGATGTTAGCTCAGGTAACCTCAGGGTCGAGGGTTCGAGCCCCGTGATGGGCCCCATGCTCGGCGGGCAGTCCGCTTGAGATTCTCTCTCTCCTCTCCCTCTGCCCCTCCCCGGGTCATCCTCTTTCCCTCTCTCTCCAAATAAATAAATAAATCTTTAAAACAAAACAAAACAAAAAATAGTCTGAAACAAAAGCTGTCGATTCTTTTGCCCAGAAGGTGCATGAGAGATGGATGGAGAAAGGTCTTCCAACATCTCCCGCAAACCTCTGTGCACAGATCTGGGCTTGCATCTCCCTTGGCCACTCCTGAGCCGTGTCACTTCGGGCAAAACACTAGCCTCTCTGATCCTCTGTGTCTACAGCCTGAAGTAGAAGTGCTGTAAGGCATTCTTGGGAATAGCCTTCTGGAAGTGTGTTAGCTGTGCGGGCAGCGAGTGGGCCGAGGAGGGGAGGCAGCAGAGCCGTGGTCACCATGATATGGAGCTCATCCTTCCAGCGCTTGATTCTCGCCCCTGTGTCTCCACCATCCTTCCCTGACCTGGTCCTCGCGCTCCTGCCCCTTCTCTCCTGTCAAATGGGCAGAATCTCCGTCCTGGCCCACAGCCCCACAGCCGTGGTGAGTGCCTGGAAGCCGGGCTTGGGAGGCTCGGAGCAGAAAGCGCAGAGCCTGGCTCGCGCCCTGGCTTAGGGGACTCCGGTGAGTTACTTTCTGAGTCTCAAGCTCCTCATCCGTATCCGTATCATAGAACCTGCCTCCTGGGACTTAGGGACGTTGGGAGCATTCGAGCATGAGACGTGCTCAGCGGGGCCGTTATGGTGCTGTTCTGGGAGTCCGAGCTTCCCGCAACACAATGTGGGGCTGAGGATGTGCCTTTCCTACCTGGTGGGAAAGGCGACCACGCTAGCCCCTCCCTGGAGAGAACTGATCAGGAAGAGCACCACGAAGGGGGCTGCAGGGCACGAGCTGGTTTCACAAACCTTGCCGACCGCTCCGCATGCTGGGCATCCCCGTGGCAGGGCCCCTGTGAGCCCCCTGCGTCGAGAATGCAGAACTGACCAGGCTGCCCTCCCACGGGCTGGAGAAGCCGGGGTAACTCGGGCCCCTGGACACCTGCTGCCTGGTCTCGGCAATGCTGCTCACACACTGTGTGACCATGGGGCAGGGTGACCAATGTTCCCCTCCCTAGGCTCCATTTAGGGCCTCAGTGTAGTGTGGTGGCTAAGGGTTGGAGACCAAGAGTGAGGCAGACGGGGTTCGAATCCTGAATTTGAAACTGGCTGGGAGATTCGAACGTGCCGTGTTTCTTCCTCGGCCTTGATTTCCTTATCTGTAAAGTGGGGATGATGACATTTGCTGTCCCGTGGAGCTGTTGTGAGGCTCAGACAAGGCCAGATGTGTGCAGAGCCCGGCCGCTAACTGGTGCCTGTTGTAACGTTGCATTCTGTGTCTTGGGTCTGCAAAACGGGGCAGGTGGAAGTGGACCACAGGACCTCTTACTGCATGGGGACATGGAAAGACTCCCGGAGTCAAGGTGGGCAAACCTAGGTCCAAATGCTCCTTAGCCTCTTCCTGGCTGTGTGTGACCTGGACAAGTCCTATCACTTCCCAGAGCCCACGATCAATGGCAGCATCTGATCACACCTCCTTCCCCACCATGTAAGGAAAGCACTGGTCACCATGGCTGGCCCGGGGGCTGGGTCAGTGGTCAGGGTGCCTCTCAGCTGGAGCTTGTCCATCAGCAGGGCTGCTGACCCCAGGGAGCACTCCTCTATCTGAGGCTGTAGCCAGGAGGAAGGTACCAGACATAGAGTCCTGCTCGGGCCAGAGCAGGGAGGATTCTCAAAGTGGGCCGCGCGCAGGTCCAGTGGCTGGAGCTCCATCTCAAACCAAGGCTTAGTCCTCAGGACATCCACTGGAGCAGCTTGGGCTGATGGACCCCCCCCCCAGCTCACTGCACCCCTGCGGCAAGCAGGGTGGATGGTCCCATGGGTGGACAGGAAGGAACAATGCCTTCTGCAAATGGAAAATCTGCTCAGCCTCCTCCTGGCAAATGACGTCTACTGGGCCCTCCGAGGTGGAGCCCATTTTCTGTACTTGCGGTCAGGAAAATTCATTGGTGCTAAGGGATATTCAAGGGGGAGGAACCTGCAGGCCTCCATTCCCTGGATCCATCGTGGAGAGGAATGTGAGGACCCCAGGGCTCCTTCGGGTTTGATTCATGTCACAGTGATGGGCGAGTTGACCTCCAGCTGCCATGGGTCCCTGGGGTCACTATACAGTGCCAAGCATGGGAACGCCTGCCACGTGCTGGGTGCCACACTCTGGCTGATGGCTTGCTTCACTTGGACCAGCACAGCTAAGCCTCACCAATACGTTCTGAAGTAGAAACTACAATTACGCTCATTTTTCAGATAAAGCGGCTGAGACTGGGAGAGGTGATGTAGCAGAGCAGGGATTTCCGCCAGCTGCCAGGTGCCCACGTGCTTTTCCTCACCTTCCTCCCTGGGGTCAGTGGCCGTGCCGTGTGGCGGATGCGTTGCTAGATCTGAGCTCAGCCCAAGCAGGGAATCGGAAGAACGGCAGTGACGGGCATCCCTCACCTCTCCCACGGTGCTTTTCGGTTTGCCACAGCAAGCTCCGATATGGGAACGTGGGTCAGCATCTCTGCTTTCAAAAGTGGAAACCCAGGTGCAGAGGGGAGAGGTGGGTATCCCTATGCCAGGCTGCATTCCAGCCCTTCCACAGGGTGGGGCCCGGGGGCCAGAAGCAGCTCGGGAGAAAGGGCAGCCCCAGCGAAGGCTGAGGAAGCAGCTGGTGGGTGGCCTGGGAAGGTTCCAGAGTGGGGGAGCAGGCGCTGCATCTGGAAGAGTGCTCAGCGTGCAGGAGGGGCACTGCTGGGGGCTGGGGAAGGGCACTGCCCCAACGGACAGAATGGTGGCCGGATGCCAGGTCCTCTGGCTTCGTTGCCCACCAGGGATGAACCCCTCGGGCCTGGAAAGCAGAGGCGCCCAGATCACGGCATGAGCAGACTGATGCTACCCCTCGGGCCCTCGGGCCAAGCCCGGTCTTCCTTCCTTAATCCACTTAATTCATTCAACAGCCATCCTCTGGGCCCCTCGCCTGGGTCTGGCTCCAAGCTGGGTACCAGGAGAAGAGGTGGCCCGTACGGTCCCTGCTACCAAGGGGCCGGCCGTCTGGTGGGAGAGCAGGGGAGCCAAGAGAACTGATGATACTCAGAGAGAAGAGTGGGGCAGGCTCTCTGGGAGGGCTTCCTGGAGGAGGTGGTGTCTCAAGCCCTGCTTTTATGGGCTTCCTATCCTGCTGCTCTGCTTCTGAGCTTGAGGCTTTCTTGGAGGCTGCAGCAGCTCCGGGGTGACCACAGGCTCTGGAGGGAACAGGCTGGTGGGTCCTTGACTCCTGTAATTCTGGGCTTCAGCCAGCACCAGGTTTTGTTCTGTTTGGGGGCCTGCAAAGCTTGACCTTGGAACAGTGAGGCCCCTCAGGAAGGAAGGAGGGCCAGGGCAGGGGTGAAGTCCAGGTGTCCCTCCTACCTTCTCCCACCCAAAGAGGCTCAGAACCCCATCATGTGCCCCCTCTCCTCATTGCACCTGTAATGCACAAGGCCCCCTGGCAATGGTATGCCCAGAGCCCAGGGGCCTCCCGCCCGCCACGTTCACTCTGGACTAGGCCAGCCTCCTGCCTGAGACCCCTCCTGCGTGGGTGTTCAGGTCTCTGGGTGTCGGCCCTGGGACATTTGTTCTCCTGGGAGAGTTGGCTCCCCATTTGGGCAGGGAGAGAGTATGAGGTTCAGACTGCCAATCATAGACTTGCATCCTGCTGTAGCAGGAAGGGGCCTGGCATCGAAGCTCCCTTCACGCAGAGCTGGTGTCAGTCCCATGTGGGACAGGGAAGGGGGCCTGGGGATGCACCTAGGACAGTGGTTGGAGCTGGCCTTTAGAAAAGATGTCCTCTTAGACCACCTGCTCTTCCTCTGCTTTCTTCTCATCAGTCTTAATAACTGATCGGTCCTTACAATACCCTAAAAAGCCTCCACTTTGGGAACACATGCTGCCCTCCTGTGTCCCCTACCCCAGCTGTGCTTCTGCCTTTGGAGGAAGACACACCTGCCTTCATATTCTTGCTCTGCTGTCCAGGCTCCTGTGTGACTTGAGCCCATCACTTAGCAGCTCTAGACCTGTCCCTTGCCTGTGAGATTGAACAAATGACATTTGTCTAGAAGGGTTCAGTGGGGCCTGGGAAGAGCAAGGGCACAGGCCTGGCATGGAGCATAGTCTAGATCTAAGGAAGGGGGGCCCAGGAAGGGGGATGAGACATCAACTCGTGGCGTTAGGGTGGCCTGTCCCCCACGCTCGGGTCTGTGGACTGGCCTGTCCTTCCTCCGACCAGCCTGGCTCCGGCTGGCAAAGTCCCCTGACTCAGACCAGTCCCTTCTCCCAGAACCTCATCTCAGATCCAGTGGTTCTTTTCCCATTTTTTAGCTCCATTATGGGTCAAGGTTGGTGCTACCTGGCAGGCTGAGATCTCATTGTGTTGCCTTTGAAAGCTCATCCGTCAGTCACAGTGATTGACTTGCAAAAGAATTGTGTGCAAGGTGGTATCTCAATGTGGTTTTGATTTGGATTTCCCTGATGGCTAATGATGATGAACATTTTTTCATGTGTCTGTTAGCCATTTGTATGTCTTCTTCAGAGAAGTGTCTTTTCATATCTTCTGCCCACTTTTTGACTTGATTATTTGTTTTTTTGGGTGTTGAGTTTGAGAAGTTCTTTATAGATCTTGGATACCAGCCCTTTATCTGTAGTGTCATTTACAAATATCTTCTCCCATTCTGTGGGTTGCCTCTTGGTTTTGTTGACTGTTTCCTTTGCTGTGCAGAAGCTTTTTATCTTGATCAAGTCCCAAAAGTTCATTTTCGCTTTTGTTTCCCTTGCCTTTGGAGACGTGTTTTGAAAGAAGTTGCTGTGGGCGATGTCAAAGAGGTTACGGCCTATGTTCTCCTCTAGGATTTTGATGGGTTCATCATCATTAGCCATCAGGGAAATCCAAATCAAAACCACATTGAGATACCACCTTACACCAGTTAGAATGGCAAAAATTGACAAGACAAGAAACAACAAATGTTGGAGAGGTTGTGGAGAAAGGGGAACCCTCTTATACTGTTGGTGGGAATACAAGTTGGTACAGCCACTTTGGAAAACAGTGTGGAGGTTCCTCAAAAATTTAAAAATAGAGCTACCCTATGACCCAGCAATTGCACTACTGGGTATTTACCCCAAAGACACAGATGTAGTGAAATGAAGGGCCATATGCATCCCAATGTTCATAGCAACAATGTCCGCAATAGCCAAACTGTGGAAAGAGCCGAGATGCCCTTCAACAGATGAATGGATAAAGAAGATGTGGTCCATACGTACAATGGAATATTACTCAGCCATCAGAAAGGATGAATACCCAACTTTTACATCAACATGGATGGGACTGGAGGAGATTATGCTAAGTGAAATAAGTCAGGCAGAGAAAGTCAATTATCATATGGTTTCACTTATTTGTGGGACATAAGGAATAGCATGAAGGACATTAGGAGAAGGAAGGGAAAAATGGGGGTGGGAATTGGAGGGAGAGATGAACCATGAGAGACTATGGACTCTGAGAAACAAACAGGGTTTTAGAGGGGAGGGGGGAGGGGGGATTGGTTAGCCCGGTGATGGGTATTAAGGAGGGCACGTACTGCATGGAGCACTGGGTGTTATACGAAAACAATGGATCATGGAACACCACATCAAAAACCAATGATGTATTGTATGGTGACTAACATAATAAAATTAAAAAAAAAAAAAAAGAATTGTGTGCAAGGAAGCAAAAGCCTTTAGCTCTATTCCTCATTTTAAGGCGATGAGCATGTTGAATTGATTCAGGCCACTTCAGGGGATTGGAAGGCAAGGGGCTACTTACAGCCAGGTTGGTGGAGAAAATCCTCCTGATCGTGACCTTGGCTGACCAAATAGTTTTCTACAGCAAATATTCTAACAAATGATAACAATATTCACAGACTGGATGTTGTTAAGTCAATAGCCTTTAGAGCTGTTGAAATAGAGTGCTCATTATAATATCAAAGCTGGCGGCTCTTCTCAGTAAACAGAATTAAGCTTGCCCTTTGGAGGACAAGATGCAGAATTGATTTGGCTTTAACTTAAATGTTACGTAACTGTGATATAAATATTTCATAATCTTTCCTCTTAATCTGTCTAAGCGAAGATAAACAAAAGGCCCTGTATCAATAGCTTCATGGTTTCTCAAATTTCAAGCAAACCTGTCTGTGGATTCTGGTTCATTGTTTGCTTCTGGTGATGTGTAATTTACAGATGATAAAGAGCACAGCTCTTATGCGTGCAGCCTGATGAATCTACATATTGTGCTGAAAATTGTTGACCTATCAGGCCTAGCTGCCATCATGTGAAATCCCTGCTTAGGAAGTTGGCGCTTGGCTGGAGGGGGCCACCTCTCCTAATCGCAAACGGTGGCTCACCGAGCCAACGCTGTTCATGCAGAGTATGGTCCATGCGGAACTATTGCTTTCCTTCCTGGGGGTCTGGAATTTGGATGTATGCTGGGCAGAGGGTGCCTGTGTGACCAGCCCCCAATAAAAACTCTGGTGCTGTGTATCCTTGGTTGGCTACATTTCGGACATTTTGTCACAACCTGTTGTTGAGGAATTGGGTGCATCCCGTGTGACCGTACTGGGAGGAGACCCTTGGAAGCCGGTGCCTGGTTTCCTGCGGGCTTCATCCTTTGCACCTTTTCTCTTTGCTCATTATGCTCTGTGTCCTGTGCTATAATACATGGGAGCCCTGAGTCTTCCCAGAGCATCATCGGACCTGGGGTGGGCTCAGGGGCCCAACGTACACATGTAGAAGTAGATCATTTCCCCCCTAAAGATGCCGTCTTACAGCCAGTACCTGCCAAGGACTTGCTCACCCATCTCGCTCTCCCTGTCCCCCCATCCCTGCCAGGCTTTGGGGAGCATCTTTCACTGGTCACTCTTCTAGAGAGAGCTCTGTTTGCATACCGAAGAACTGCTCTCTTTTTTTACACACAGCTTACTCACAAATGCATCTTTTTGTCCCCTGAAAATAGCTGCCTCTGACCCAGCAATGTTTTATCTTCTAGAACGTTCCTTAATGACATCATTTCTACTGACCCTGTTCCCTGACCCCCAGCACTTACCTCCCCATTCTTACTTTTAAAAACCTTGTGAATAGTGGCTTATTATAATGATGCACATTATTAAAACACTCTTGGGGGGGGGGTTCATAGTCAACTTTCTTGCCAGAGACTTCTTAATAAGTTCTAATCCAGATTCATCAGAACAGTTTTGAATGGGAGCTAACATGGTGGGTTTTCCCACACAGCCAGACCCCGAACATGTTGTAGAGATATACAGGTGACTCGGGGGAGTGCTTCAGAGAGTCTGTTCTCTCAAGCAGAGAGCTTTGGGGGATAAGGTACAGCAACCACCAGACTGCTGTCCTCCCCAGAGGGATCAGGGTCCTCTCAGGGAGTGACAGGCTTTCCATAGTTGTAGCTGAAGGAGATACAGAAAGGGCTCGGTTTGCGCCCACCGTGTTGACCAGGAACAATAGCAAAAAGTCCAAATCAGCAAATAGAGGCAAATAGGGTTAAAACAATTTAATCCCTTGAAACAACAGGATTCTGAAATACTGATAGATCTTGCATCGATGCAATTAAGTATTTTTAACTCTTTTCTCCTGTGTAATTCATTTTCATGCAAACTCTTGAGAGACCAATGTATTTTCGACGATGTGTGAATGAGGCTCCTAAAATAAACACAGAGCCGTGCAGACTCCAGAGTCCAGTTTTATGGAATGAAATAGCCTGATCAATTCATGTTTACATTTGTTCATAGATAAATAGGATCCACCTTTCTTATCACGTATTTTTGGTGCCAGAGTTGAGGTCACTCCAGAGTTTCACTCCTGGAAGCCAGAGGAGGTTGGAGGGGTTCACACCAAACCATTCTGCCCTTGGCTACCTCTCCCTGCACATAGAAGTCTTAGGTAAATATTGGGCACAGAATGGAACCTGTTCAGCACATTGGGTTGAACTATATGTATACCCATCTTTTATTTATAAATGACATTTGAAAGCAAGAGAACAAACTGGACACACTCTTCATCGACAGGATGGATGTTAACAGGGGGCCAGGAAGACTGGCCTTCACGGAATTCCGTGCTGTTGCCCAGCCTCTCGGGGGGGCCTCTGGGGTACAGCTGACCTCTGGGCTGCTGGTGACCAGGCCACCAGCATCTTCCATGTGGCGGGGGGGGGGGGGGGCACAGCTTGCCCAAGAGACTCCAACTCCACTACCTCCGTTCTGCCACAGCCCGCTAGGTACCTGAGCAAATCATAACTCTCTGAGTCCATCTGCATATCTGAAAACAGGCTCAATACCTGCCAGGCTGGTCCGTTTTCAACACTGGATGTGCTAATGTGTGTAAACAGCTTTGCACTTAGAACAGTAGTGATAATGGTGCAACCCTACGTTTGTCCAACAAAAACAAAACTGTGCGTGCACTGTGTATGTGCTAATCTGCACAACAGCGTATGGTGCAGGAAGTGCTCCCATCACCACTTCCATTCTACAGATTATAAAACTGAGGCCCAGGGGCTATGTCGCTTGCCCAAGTCATACAATGAGCGAGTGGCAGAGGGGCCCTTGAAGGTCTGCATTTGGATATCCTTGCGATCCACTGCCGTGCCAAGCACACCTGTCATATACAGTGTAAAGTGCAGGGTACTCCTTAACCTGGGGGCCCCGAGCGGGGCGCGGTGTTTCTTAACACAGAAACACCTGTCTGCAAATTCCTGCGGCCCAGCCAGCCCACCTCTCCTAGACCATTGCAGGCATCCCTGACCTGGCTGGGTGCCTCGAGTCCCCTCCCAACCCTTCCCTTCATTGCTTACTTGCTACAGACTTTTGAGTTGCAAGGAACATTTTGAACTCCAAACCCCAGAGTTTGCAAATGTTCTTTGCAGAGCATGCACCATCTTAAAGTAGTAAAAATAAAGACCTGCCGCCACCACCACTGACTACTATTACTACTAGGAAACATTAAGGAATATGGTAGCTTCTTAAATCATTATCCACCTGGTGCCAGGCGCTGCCCTGAACACCATGTGCTTAGCGAACACTGAGCTTAAGGACTTTACACCTGTCAGCCCACGAAGCCCTCACGGCTCCCAGTGAGGGGGTTCTCTGTGCAGATTTTCGAAAAGAGGAAGGCTCAGAGAGGGTGAGGGATCGGACCCCGGTCACACAGCTCCCTGGTAGCCACACCAGACGTGGGACACTGAAGACCCAGCTCCCGGTCCCTGCACTTCTCCCCATGGGAGTAGTGGGGGTGTGCTGTGACTTTTGCCTCGGGGCACGTGTGTGGTTGCCCCCTGTTACCGTCCGTAAGTTCACGCGGGCAGCCACTTGCTCTTGTTCAAGTGTTTGCCAAGCAGCGAAGGCGGCCACCAGGAGAGCCCAGTGTGATTGCTGGGGCTGGGCATGGTGAACACCTGGAGACAGCAGAAAGTAGGGGCAGGGTGTGTATGTGTTGAATTTACTGTATTTTCTTTCCAGTAGAACTCGTTAGTGGCCGTAAAACCAGTACGTAAGAGATGATGCCTTTGGCTGAGCAAGATTTATTTATTTTTGTAAAGATTTTATTTATTTATTTGAGAGAGAGAGAGTGCAGGAGTCGGGGGGTGGGGGAGGAGCAGAGGGAGAAGCCAACTCCCCGCTGAATAGGGAGCTCAATGCTGGGCTCGATCCTAGGACCCTGAGATCATGACCTGAGCCGAAGACAGACACTCAACAAACTGAGCCACCCAGGCGTCCTGGCTGAGCGAGATTTAAAGAAATAAACACCTCAGCATCATCTTCAATGGGATGATTATTCTAATGCTTGGTTTTCTATCTTGGTAACCACGTCCCTCCCTAATGAGTTAATCAAACTTCCCGAAGAGAAATCCTCTATCCATCTGCCCTAAGCCTTCAGCATGTTTTGAAGTCAGAAGCCCTTGCAGGCAACTTATCTGCTTGCAGCTTTTCTCAGAAAGTCACTGCGCTTATCAAGCACCTGCTGTATGTGCCCACTGTCTCTGAACCTGCCCTCCCTCCTCCCATCTGGCAGCTGGACTGTTGTCTCCTGGGTCAGATGAAGAAGGTGGGCTTGGGGTGAAGTAGTGTGTCCATGACCACAGAGGGAGTGGCCTGAGCCCCCAGCCCTCTGCCCACTTCAACCATGTGATGAGCATCATAGCTGCTGATTGCTCCCAGTCCGTCAGGAAGGGAGGAAGGAAGGGAAGGAGGGAGGGAGGAAGGAAACAATAAAGGAAGGAGGGGAGGAAGGAAAGAAGAAAGAAAAGCCAAAGGACCAGTGGATCTTTCTATTACCCTCTCCTTTATCCCCTCTTCTTTCTTCCCTGCCTTTTGCAAAAGCAGACATTGAGGTTACGGCCCCCCACGTGCATCTCTACGTTAATCATTTACAACACTGGGACTGTTATTATCACTTGGAAAGGAGGTATTTTTTACCTCTTCTTAGAGAAAATGCCTCCTCTCCAGTGCCCTGCTAGCTGCTGGTAACCATCAGGTACCTTCAAGACCACTTTTCTGAGTGCCATCCTTGCCAGACCACCTAGGGGACAGGCCCACATCCCTTTTCCAAACTTTTCAGCTGAAACTGGACTGGAGTTTTTCAGCAGAGGATTGGAGTATTTTCTTTGCTCATCCTTTCTGGGGCGCCCTGAGCCTCGTTAGCCCTAAATACTCTTGGGAACAATATAGCCTTGTTTCTGAGATGATTTCTCTCCAACAGGCAGGTTTCCTGTGGAGCATAATACAAACTCAATTTAGTCCAACAAGCCTGGGAGCATACGGTGAGTACCTGCTATGTGCACTCAGGATCTAAGGTGACAACTCAGGTCTTCGCAGTCCTGAATCATAAAACAAATATCAGCACATGGTAAAACTCTGATTTTTATCACATAGGAGGAAAAATCTTTTCATCTGACCCTTGCAAAATCTCTAGGAGGTTTGGAAGCTGAGGCCAGAGAGGTTTTTCAGCAGCTGCTGATTTGCAGCTGTGAGTAAGCTCTCTGCTCTCCTTGCCCTAGGCCAAGCCCCTGATGGCAGATGCTTGTGCTCAGGAACAGGTCAAGAAGGGGATTGTCAGCTGCAGAGCAATCATGTTCTTCTTTAAAAGCCCTCTTGACCTGAGGAACAGGACTGTGAGGTCCTCTTGAGGAATCATGAGAGTCCTGGCCCAGTCTTTATTTGCTTTCCTGGCGCTTGGCTTTTTCCACACTGGGACTGTTTCAGTGCCAGCTCCGTGGACCAGCCTTTCTCTCTGGCAGGGACTGCCCAGGGAGCCAGCCTTCTTTTTTTCTCTGGCCCTGTTTTCTTTACAACACACCGGGCTGGATTTCCCTCCCATGGACAGGCAGGGGGCTGTGACATGGCTTCCTGAACACGGATAGGGGAGAGTCTTCCTCCGGCTTCTGACCCGGCTGGGCTTGCAGAAACACCTGTGAGTGCAGCGGTGCCCGGGAGGCTCAGTCGGTTGAGCATCTGACTCTTGATTTCGGCTCAGGTCATGATCTCAGGGTCCTGGGATAGAGTCCCGCGTCAGGTTCCTCGCTCAGCAGGGAGTCTGCTTGGGATTCTCTCTCCCTCTCCCTGTCCCTCTGCCCCTCCCCCTGCTCTCTCTCTCAAGTAAATAAATAAATCTTTTTTTTATTTTTTATTTTTTTTAAAGATTTTATTTTTATTTATTTGACAGAGAGAGACAGCGAGAAAGGGAACACAAGCAGGGGGAGTGGAGAGGGAGAAGCAGGCTCCCCGCCGAGCAGGGAGCCCGATGCAGGGCTCGATCCCAGGACCCTGGGATCGTGACCTGAGCCGAAGGCAGACGCTTAATGACTGAGCCACCCAGGCGCCCCAATAAGTAAATCTTAAACGAACAAACAAACAAAAGAAACACCAGTGAGCGCACCTCCTGTGTTCTGAGCTGGCTTGCATCAACAATGACCAGCTTTCTGAGACAGTAACCAGTGCAGCCAACAAAAGATGGGGAGAAATTGCTTCTCACCAGCTCCCGACTCACAATATCAGCAAGTAGTGGACAAACAACCCCTTTTCTCTGCCTGACAGGCTTTCTGTACATCTATCAGGACCCATCTCAAGGGGCACCCCTTCATGGAAGCCTTCTGGAAGCTTCTTAGGACACTAGTCATTCCTTCCCTTGTGTCTTGTCTCTTCTTCCTGCTGACACAGGTGTCCCTGGGGAGAAAGGGCAGGGCAGATTCACCAGGAACGTCATCGGTGGGAGGAGATTGGTGTTTTAAAAATGCTCCCCTGGAGGTCCCGATGGGCACCTCCAGTGGAGAGTGTCTGGCCTTTGGTTCTTGTTATTTGTCTCATGCCACAGTGACTACCAAAAATGATTTTGTGGTACAGAGGAGATTAAAAAATGATCCAAACATTTTCCTTATTGCGATAGTCACCCTCCACTTACAGCAAGAATACTTTCAAATGAGGTCTTTCCTTTTTTTTTTTTTTTTTCTTTTTAAGATCCAAAAGGGTCCACTTAGGGAGGTAAGCATGCTGGGTAGGTCATGGCCCCAGCCTCCCTTCCCCCCAGGGCGCACGCACTTGAGGACAAGGAGCAATGCTGTGTTCTAATTAATTTCATTTGTTAGTTCTGTTCTCTACCCTCTCTCCCTCCCGCTCTCTCTCCTCCTTCTCTCTTTTCCTTTCTTTCTCTCTCTTCCTCTAAGGTAAAGAGCACATGGTTTTTCTCTTTGCACCTCTGGCTTCCAGCCAGTCTCCCCGGCATGTAGTAGACGCTTTGTCCGGCCAATGAAACAATGAACAGTTGAACAAACAAATTTCCCAGCCTTCACCCCAAGGCCTTGAAACTCTACTCCACTCAGGGAAAGGGAATTTAGTATGATCAGGAGGATGTGGGCCCACACAAGGGACTGGTCCCCCTGATTCTACTGAATCATTCCAAAGATATCCATGAATGAGTTGGGGCGGAGGAGGTACTAATTTATACCAGCTTTTGCCAGCTCAACTGTTTATACCCAGTGACCCAGCGACGGTGATAGGAATTTCTCATAGCTGAATCAACAGGGGCACGACGACCACTCCACCCCAGGAAGCCCAGGCCTTAGAGAGGCCATCAGGTACAACCAGGGAGGGTGGCATCCCCACCTGGTCTTGGCCTCTTCTTCTCGAGGTTCTCAGCCAGTGTCCTAAAAAGAAGCATTGGCCCCCAGATGCTCACTGAGGACCATGGACGCCCTTGGAGGACAAGGTCCTGGGAGTCCTGGACCACCACTGCCTGGCATTTCTGTCCCCCAGGGCAAGCATTCCCTCCATTATTGATAATCAAAGATGATGTATGTTCTGACCGAGCCAGCGTTTTCTCTGTACTGAGTTTCTATGGCAACGGTTTCAAAAGTGGTGAATTTGCTTTTTCCTCTTAATTCCGTAGTGCTCTGAGGCTTGCCCAAAATATCCTTTTTCTCCTGGGTCTACTTATGTTCAGTCATAGAACCACCTCATCTGCCATGCAGATATTCTATCGAATAGTACAACGCACAGCAACTAATTGAGCAGATTTTTTTAAATAAAATGCTCTATGCGAGTTGACATGCTAGACACTGGGAATTCAAAGGGAAATTAGTTCTTGTTCTTAAGAAGCTCACACTCCCTAAGAAAGATAGATCAATACTCAGCTAATTGTAATACAACGTAATATAACGTGACTTAACAATGTACTATATATAATGTAATCTTAGTACATAGCTAACTATATTATAATGTAATCTAACATAGCATCACCTACTGTAACAAAATAACATTAGTATACAGCTAACCATCATGTAGTGTAACATAACATAAGGGCACATAAGGCACGTACACAGCTAACCTTAATATAATACAATGTAACATAATATAAAATGATAATATAATAAATCTGATGTAATAAATATAAGGCAATGTATTAAATGTTTTATCAGTTGTAGGAACAAATTAGTATGGGACCCCGGTGGAGAAAGCCATAATTCAGCCTAGAGTGACGACAAGGGTTAGGAGTTGGCAGGTGTGGATTTTGATTCCTGATCAATTCCTTGTAACTGTGCAAGTCCGGGGAAATGACTGCACCCCTCTGAGCCCCCAGTCACCCACCCCCTGCTGGGCTGGGGTGAGATTGAGGTGATACCATGAAGTGACAGCATCCAGAGCAGCCCTGTTTTGGGAGTTACTGCTCATTCCCACCATCCGGCTCAGGAGAGGCTCAGGAGAGGCGCCTAAGGCAGTGGGGGGGACAATCCAGCAAGCAGCAGAGTCCGCCGCCTGAGCAGCGAGGTGGCCACGTGAAGACACCCAGCACATACGGTACAGAAGGGGCGGGCAGTGTGGTCCCTGAGGGCATGGGATCTGACCCATTGCCACCCCTGGCTGCTGAAGGACTGATGTCACAGTGGCTCCGTGCTCCTGGGGGAGGCACCGAAATAAACACAGACCTCACTCTAGAAGCTCTCTGCATGCACTCAGCACTGGTCCTGATGTCACGGTGCCCCATCACATTGGCGAATGTCACGGGTGTGACCTCTGCCTTCCTGGCCAGTTTAGACGTCGAGCAAGAGAAGTGTCTCTCCTTGTCCGGCACAGCGCTGGCTCACAGGGGTGTCCACTCAGTGTGGCCACAGAGAGGATTATGGGGTGATGCCTCTCCATCCTCCTTTTACCACCGTGTGCCTTCCTTTCTTCCCCTGTCCGCAGGCGTGGGGTGGCCCCCACCTCATGGGGCTGTTGGTAATAAAATGCGATCGTACCCTTCAAGGGCCCAACACGTCCCTGGTGTGGAGCCGGCTCTCCATAAATATTAGCTTTTATTTTTATTTCCTACGCTGTTTTTCATTAAGAACTCTTCAGCACGTGAACAGTAGCCAACACGGTGGCAAGTATGGACATGGGGCGGCTGCGTTGCCCTTAACTAGAGCCAACGTGAAGAAAGACACGGCCAGATGGGCGGCTGGTCGTGTGTTGTCAATTTGATGAAAGGGCAGAACTGCCTTTTTTCTTGTGCTCTTTCAACAAAATAGCCAAGTTGGAGGCCAGTTCTCTGTGGGACAGCGTCCCAAAGTAGCTCGGGGCTGGGTGACTTCATGACAAGGCTCTCGGGGTTTGGGGTGTGGGCGGGATGCTCAGTGGAGTGATCGTAGGCAGGATGCCTGACGCCCGGGACCAGGGGTCGGGGCACTCACTGCAGAGGCCGGCATGGAGTCGGGTCTGTAGCTTCAACATCTATAGGAGGCAGGACCCCTTGCTGATACCCTCTTGGGAGGGGAGGGGGGAGAAATGGATTTCCCACCTCCGAATGAGACCAAAGCAGGGTCTGTTTGTGCTCTTCCTTTCTGCCTCCAGGAGAACAAGCATGTGGATGGTGTCAGGAGCACCAGCTGGTCAGCACGGCAATGCAGAGGGTAGGCAGGCCCTGAGCGCGTTCCTCAGCAAGTCTTCTGTAGGTTTCTGTCCGCTGACACCTTGCCAACTTTACACCTTATATGTTCCAGCCACTGAGCACGGGGACATAGTAGAGACTGTTCATTTCCATAAGAATCATCCTGTAATATTGCTGCAAACCCCCTAATACTCAGACTATTGATTTCCATAATAATCATCCTGGAATGTTACCAGGAACCCTGTAATAGGCAGTTTGAATTCAGCCTCTGGAACTTCGGGAATGTCTAATCTATTGAAGCCTTGGTTTTACCATCTGTAAGATGGGGAAATTCCACCTCTCTGAGAGGCACTCTCTCTAACCAGGGCAAGTATGGGATGGGCAAGAAGCAAGGTGACACGAGAGGGACATGTGGTGACCCCCATGGGGCCAGGGCAACTGGCCTGGGCAGTTGGGTGGCTTTTGAAGGCTTCAGCCCCCTTCACTGTCCTCGAAGGCCCAGGGCTCAGAGGCTGATGACTGACTGTGACTTCATGAATCAGGCATGAGGTGGAGGTCAAGGGCACTGAGGATGTTGAGCTGAGCTCCTTGAAATGCTGCCTCTCTTACGTTGTAGAGGGTATAAATGTTAATCGTTTTAGAGAGAAAGGCTCCCTTTATTTGGGGGTCCTTCTTCCCAGCATGTGCCATGCTGACCTTTGTGTTTACAACCTGGAAGTTGACATGGGACCCTTGATACAAACCCCCATCAAGAAGAAGTCTTCACACCTGTGCTCATTAGCATTTCTTCCAGCACATTCCCAGGTCCCAGGGAGGAAACTCACAGAGCAAGATGGAGTCCTGATTCCATGTAAGACTCCACGCCCCAGAGCCTTCTGTCCTGAGCCAGGAGGATTGACTGAAATGCCTCCAGGAGCCCAGGAGGCGTGGACCCTTTGACCAAAGAAGGGTTTTCCATGTGGAGGGCACTCTGGGTGTCCTTCGAGGATTCTCCATTTACCTTGGTGATTAAACTCTAGCTGCCCAGAACCCTATAGTCTTCACCCGGCCATTTACTTTTAAAATAACTGATTTCCCTGTTCGTGTCCCATGAAGCATGGATAGCTGCTGTTTTGCTGGGTCACTGGAGAGGGACGCAGCCCACCTTCTCCCTCTGGAGCCGGTTACCGATCATGTCCTCACTCTGCTCTCTCTACCACTGGAGCCTCTCCCGTCTCCCCCCTGGAGAAGCCTGGGGCAGGTAAAATGTAAACCATATTTGCAGAAATGCAAGGCCTCCGGGAGGAGGAGACATCTATGGCATGTCACCAATAGACCCAGGTTCCAAGTTTGAGCTGGTGTGTGGATCACAGTTTTATTCCCCTGTGCACGTGAATTCTCTCGTTCGTACATTCCCTCTCTCTCCTCTCCCTCTCACACACACATACTTACAAGCTCACATGCTCACACACACCTTCCAATTCCTGTCCTTTGACAGCTGAGGGACTGACCCTGGGCAAAGTCCTTACCTCTTTCCGGAGGCAGATTCTGCGTCCGTTTTGTTGAAGGCATGAAGGAAAGCGCCCCAACTGTGCCATTGGCCATCCTAGGGTCCAAACTGAAGGTGTGCTGGGGACGAGGTTGCACGCCCTACATCCTGCTGTGGCCTCTGCCCTCAGGATGCCCCTGGGTCACCTTAATCTCTCCCCCATCCCTGCAGGCAGCTCAAGAAGTGTGGGGTAATGAGGGCCACATCGAGACACTCTGGTCTGCAGTTTGCAGACAGGCGAGCTCACTCTGAGCATTGCCTAATGTGCTGGAAAGGGGAAGCAACATCCCATAAGGTGTGGATAGTCTCGTAGAGGTTCCATCTCAACAGTCAAATTCAAGATTCCTGTGCCTGGCTGTTCCCTCCATCTTCTTAAAGGACAACGTTTGAAGTAGGACAGACACACAGGACCGTGTACAACTTAATGTGTGTTTTCCAAGTGAGCGCATGTAACCAGCGCCCAGATCAGAATATAGCTAGCCTTCTACTCTGAAACGTCCTTGTGTCCCTCTTCCCAGCCTTCACCCCTCCGGCAGCAACCATAGGCTGAATCTGACACCAGATATTAGTTTTTCCTGGTTTTGACCTTTATAGAAATCAGGATTTCTCAATCGACACGCTATTGAGATTGGGACTGGATCATTCTGTGTTGTCAGGGGCTGTCCCAGGTGCCGCAGGATGCTCAGCAGCATCCCTGGTCTCCACCCACTAAGTGCCAGTAGCACATCCTCCCCCCTCGGTTGTGACAATCAAAAATGCCTCCAGACATCGCCAAAAGTGCCCTGGGGGTGCAGAATTACTCCCATTTGAGACCCGCTGAAATAAATGGAATCACATAGTATGTTCTTATTTGCGTCTGGGTTTTTTGGGTCATCACTGTGTTTGTGAGATTCATCCATGCTCTGGTGTATACCTGTGGCTCATGATTCCCGTTGTGTAGGATTCCATTGTGTGAATATGCCCCAGTTGACATATCCGTTCTACTATTGATGGGCAACTGCGCTGTTTCCAGCTTGGGGCTATTCCGAGTAATGCCGTATGGATGTGTGTGTACAAGTGTTTTTGTGAGCATGCATTTGCACACCTGTTGGGTGTGCAGTCTGTTTTGTGAAGTCCTTTGCTTCCTTTCCTTCCAGTGACCATGTGGCCTCCATGCCTGCATCGTAAAGGGACTTCCTCACAAACCCCTTCAGCCTTTCCCTGGACCTGGCGGCATAGACCCCAGTGTCCTGAGCTCCATCATCTGCTGCAATCACTCCACCTAAGCCATTAACACTCGTGGGGATCCCAGCCTTCGGCCAACAGGCCACAGCCCACGTCCTGCCTCCTGGTGGGGCCGGGGTCGGGGGAAGCCTGTTGACCCAGCCCTGTAGCCAGCCCTGGGAGGTGGCACCACTCAACCTTGGGGAGCTGTGCTCCACGCCTATGGGAATGACAGCCCCAAACGTCCAGCGGGAGACCAGCCCCAGGGGACAAGGGATGGACAGTGGCTCCCGCTCTGAAGATCTTTCACATGACTGTCACTTCCCTTGATCAGAAATGTTTTTCGTGGGCGCCTGGGTGGCTCAGTTGGTTAAGCGACTGCCTTCAGCTCAGGTCATGATCCTGGAGTCCCTGGATCGAATCCCTCATCCTCCCTCTGACCCTCCTCCCTCTCATGTGTTCTCTCTCTCTTATTCTCTCTCTCAAATAAATAAATAAAATCTTTAAAAAATAAATAAAAATAAAAATAAGTGTTTTTCTTACCGATGTTATGTGCTAACTGAAGCAGCAGGATTTGGGTGCCAGCCCTTGAATTCAAATTTCCTCCCTTCCTTCCCTCCTTCCTTCCTTCCTTCTTTCCTCCCTCCCTCCCTCTCTCCCTTCTTTCTTCCTTCCTTCCTTCCTTCCTTCCTTCCTTCCTTCCTTCCTTCCTTCCTTCCTTCCTTCTTTCCTTCCGGTTAAAGTGACTCTGCATGAAAAGCCTGGGCACTGCAGGGGGCACAGAGAGAGTAGGAAACTGTCCAAGGCATTTATGAACCTCAGGCAGCATGCAGCGCGTGCACTTGTGTGCGCACATGCGTGCGTGCATGCGTGTGTGTGTGTCCGTGTACGCACACCATATCTTACGGATGCAGTACGCAGTGCTCTGGCATTGGGGACATGATAGGAGAGCTACAGATAAAATGCTTTGAGAACCAAAGGAAGTTGAAACTTCAAGGGAAGTTTCCAGAAATAGTAGCTGGGCCTGGAAAGTTGGGTGAAATTTGGGTACGTGGAGGTCTCGGCCGGCCTCCGGGTCAGGGAAAAGTAAGAACAGCCACTAGGAGTCCAAATGGGCAGGGTGCATAGTATTTCTTCAGGTCAGGGTCCTAAGCCCTCAGCTGGCCTTTGGAGATGTCACAGTGACCTCTGCAGTGGACCACGTGCCTCAGTTTCCCTACCTGCCTTGGCCATACACACAGGAAAATCTGGGGTCCGTGGAAAGAGCCCAGGCTTTAGGACCTGACTCGGGATGGGGGCCCACCCTCACCAGCCTGGCTCTGCAGGGGGCCTCAGCTCTGGCCCGTGCAGTGGGAATGCCGGTGTCCCCCCTCTGCCTCCCCCCTGCCTCCCAGGGCGTGGAAAGCACCTCATGGCTCCCAGGGGCTGCAGAAGCAGCAATAGCCTATGAGGTGTGCTTTGATTTCCTTTCTAATATGCACACTCTCTGGGGCATACGTACAGCTCTGTAATTTCCCACAAATGCACAGACGCCTGTGACCACAACCACCGTCACGATTTAGAGCCTCCCCTCACCCCAGACACTTCCTCCAGCTGCCCTTGCCGTCACCCCGCTCCCGAGGTCAGCCTGTCGTCCTGCCTCCTCCGGAACATCACGGGAATGGAATCACACGGCGCGAAGCCTTTTCTGTCTGGCTTATTCATGCGCTTGAGATTTCCGCACATTGGTGTCCATCAGGAGCTGATCTATTTTTAGTGCTGAGTAGTCTTTTACTGTGTGATTGTACCACCGTTTTTTGGTTTTGTGTTTTTCTGGGCTGTTGAAAGACATTTGCGTTGCTTCCAGTTTGGGGCAGTTACGACTAAAGCTATTCTAAACATCTGCACAGATTTTTCTATGAATGTAAGTTTTCATTTCTTTGGGGGCAAATACCCAGGACCAGGATTTCCAGGTTGTTTGGCAAATGTATGCTTATAAGAAACTGCCAAATTTTCCAGAACGGCTGTATCATTTTACTTTCCCACCTGCTTTGTATTCAAGCTGTTCCATACTCTCGCCAGAACTAAGTAATGATCTTAAAAAATAAATTAATTAATTAACCATTTTAGTAGATGTACAGTGGTATCTCATGATGGTTTTATTTTACATTTCCCTAATGTTGAACATCTTTTCATGTGTCGTTCTGCCTTCTGCATATCTCCTGTTCAGTGACCGTTCAGAGCTTTTGCTCATTTCTCAAAGTGGATTGTTTTCCTGTTGTTGATTTTTCAGGGTTCTTTATATAATTAAGTTACAAGGGCCTTGTCAGATGTTGTACCTGTGATTTTGTAAATATTTTCTTCCAGTTGATGGCTTGTCTTTTCGTTCTCTTATCAGTGCCTTTAGCAGAGGAATAGTTTCTAATTTTGATGAAATCCGGGTCACCGATGCTTTCTTGTATGGATTGCACTTTTGGTGATGGACTGAGAACTCTTTGCCTACTTAACTCAAGGTCGCAGAAATTCTTCTCCTCTGTATTTTTCTGAAAGTATTATACATTTATGTGTACATTTAGATCTGTGATCCATTTTGAGTTAATTTTTGTGTAAGGCATGAGGGTGGGGTTTTTTGGGTAATTTTTATATAAGAGATCAGGTTCTAGGGACATTTTTATTTTTATTTTTTGCATATTGGTATCCAAGTGTTCTAGCATCATTTGTTGAAAAGACTACCCTTTCTTCACTGAATTTCTTCTGAGATTTTTTTTGAAACTCAATTGACCATATTTATGTGAATCTGTCTTGGGACCCTCTGTTCTGTTTCATTGATCTATGTATCTCTTCGTTTGCAAATGCTACACTGTCTTGAGAACTGTAGCTTTATAATAAGTCTGGAAATGAAGTACTACTGTGAGTTCATCAACTCTGTTCTTTCTTGGCTATATTTGGTCCTTTGTCTTTCATACATATGTTAGAATCGGCTTGTCTCTATCTACAAACACACCGGCTAGAATTTTGATTGGGATTACATTGAATCTCTACATCAATTGGGGGAGAATTCACATCTTCACAATATTGAATCTATCAGTTCATGACCGTACTCTTCTCTCAGTTCATTTAGCTATTCTTTATGAATTTCATCAGTATTTTGCTATTTTCAGCACTCAGATCATGTACATGTTTTGTTGGATTTATACTTAGTGCTTTCATTTTTTGGTGCTCTTGTAAATGGAACTTTAAAACAAATTCCAATTGTTCATTGTTTGACTATAGACATACAATTGGTTTTTTTTAATACTTTAAGTATGATGTTAGCTTTAAGTTGTTTTTTGCTGGTGGTTTTTTTGTTTTTGTAGGTGGTCTTTATCAGACTTAGAGAGTTTCCTTCTATTTCTATTTTGCTAAGAATTCTTACCATGAGTGGATGTTTAATTTTGTCAAATGATTTTTCTGCATCTATGGATACAATTATGTTTTGTTTCTTTTCACTTCTGTGAGTGTAATGAATTACATTAACTGATTTTTGAATGTTGACCCAGACCAAAAAAAAAAAATTATCTTTTTACGTATTGCTGGAGTCAGTTCACTAATATCTCTAATCTACTTTCTGTCTATGTTCAGTTAGGATATTGATCCTCCGTTTTCTTTTCTTGTCATATCTCTGATTTCGGTAGCAGGGTGGTGCTGGCCTCACTCACCTGATTTGGGAAGCATTCCATAAAAAGAGCTAAAAATGCCCTTCCGTCTTCTATTTTCTGGAAGAGATTGTATAGAGCTGGTGTCATTCTTCCTTACATGTTTGGTAGAATGAGTCAGTGAGACCATTTGGAGATTTCTTTTATTCAGAAGATTTTTGCCTCGCCTTCTGCAAGCGGTGGTCCCAGCATCAGTCCCACCGTAACGCCGTGGCGACGCTGTTTGGCTCTGTCCTGCACGGGCACCTCTCAGGGACGCATCTGGGCTTTTCAAAGGCTTCATGATGCTTCTTTGGGTCACTCACATGCATGCACAGCACAGAGCGAGCCCAGAACATGCGCAGGTTCTATGCAGAATTAGGGGATCCTTTCTGCACTCTCTCCCCCAGGATATTCCTTGGCTCCCGAGGTCCTTCTTTCCTAACCCTCCAACTGAGAGTCTGTGTTTCTGTCAACTTTATTGCCCTGTGTGTCACACAGCTCTGCATGGCCAGGATGCCCGCTGGGCAAAGCAGGAGACGAGAGAGAGAGAGAGAGAGAGAGAAGTGATAAAAGGAACTTCCCCACACAACTCAGACCTCGGGGGCCCTTTCTTCAGTTCCTCTGGCCAGAGAGAGAAGGGTTTTCTCTTGCAGTTTAGGTTCCCTGCCCCTGCCACTGCCCACCACTGCCACAGAAGTGCATCCAGCACCTGGGCCTGGCCTAGGGGCAGCCGGAGAGAGAAAGAGAAAGAAATTGTGGATTCCCCCAAACTCTCTGGCTCCCGGGAGCCCCTCTTCCCTGCCCTCTGTCTACAAAGAGGGGGGTTCTCTAGGGCTTTTGCTGTCGATGCTTGGAGACAGGATGGAGAACCCCAGAGAGCTCAACGTGCCTGTGTCTTCAGGGCGGAAAATGGAGAAAATCACAAATACCCCACAATGGCCATAAGAGGCAAGCAGGCCTGGCTCTGTGCCCACCCAGCAATGGTAGTGGGGACCATACTTAGAATTAGGGGCCCTGGGCATTGAGTCCTTACAATCAGGACACGGTACTTCACCCCCACAGCATCCCACAGGGTGGTTCCCACTATTCTCCTCATTGGACAGATCGAAACGGGGGCCCAGAGAGGGTCAGTCACTGGCTCATGGCACACAGCCAGGGCTCAGCCTTGTGCTTGATTCTCCAGTTCAACGAATTACCAGCAACCTGCCCTCCTTCATGCTGTGAGATCTGTTGCTTTGTTCTTATCTCCGTTAAAGTGCATGAAATGTCATTTTTTGGCTGTGCGGTTGTCTATATTCCTTTTAAATGTTAAGCCCTTCAAGGTTTCCCCTGGGCATCCCTAGGGTCGATCTAGCACTTCCAGGTGCAGAGTAGGCCCTCAGCATTTGTTGAATGACTAACAAATGGATGGATGGCACTCCCAGTCTATCCAGCCCTTATATTTGGACCATAGAGACCCTGCGAGAAGGTAGTAAGGAGAGAAATTGTCTTTATAATGTTTGTAGGCTGGCTGGAGGCCTCCTGGAATTTTCCAGTGAACTAGGTCACCCAGAGAGCCTGGGCTGCAGATGGCGTGCTCTGGAAACACAAAACCGAGGGTGTGCCCCTTGCACAAACTCTGGAATTGTAGCTCTTTCTCAGAGTGACCACACACAGAGTTGCCAAATTTAGCAAATAAAAATGCAGGCGGCCCAGTTTGAACGACATTTGAATGTCAGATCATTTTTCAGTACGATTTTTTGCTGTAAGTATGTCCAATGAAATATTTGGAATATACTTACAGCAAAAAATGATTTTGTTGTTGTTTCTCTGAAATTCAGATTGCACTGGGTGAGGACTTTACCTAAGGGCCTGTCTCCCAGCCCTCACCACTCGACTCTCACTTTAGGACCGTCAACACCTGACTCCGGCTTTCTCAGCATCTGGCGAGGGCTTCTGAGCACTGAGCTTGGCCTTGGCCATCACTCATCAGAGCCGCTCCTGGGTAAGCGAGGCTCAGAGAGGGAAGAAGGGCCAGGTGTCTCAGCCCTGAGCAGCACCAGAGTGCCACCACCCAATGGAGACGGGGACAATATGGATGTTTCTACCCTCGTATAAGTTTAACTTTGAAACGCACAGTCTAGGAGCATCAGATCCATGTGGCTGGGATGCCCCAGGGGCCCTGCGGATGGATGGCCTTCTATGGGAGGAGGGTCTGGTGGAATCCAGCAGGAAGCGCCAGCAAGCCCACTTCCCAGAGCCTCCAGCAACAAACACCCATTGTCTCTCTCGTCCCCTCCCCTGAAGCATTGGCATTATTCTGGAAACATCTGCCAGAGCCACCTCTGGTTACCAGGCTTTGAAGATTTCCCTTTGAAAACATTTTCTCTTCCTTCCTCTGTGGAGGCCCTGCTTAGGGGAGATCTATCTAACCTCTCTCTTCTTGGCAGGAACAGATGGGGACCCGGGGCGGGGGAGCCGGCAGGCCCGCAGTGCTGATCATAACCCACCTCGTCTGTGACCCACTGCAATGCTCAAAACATTGCTCTTAACGTTAGAGGTTGAAAAATACCGAAAAGTAACAGACGCCCATGTGCCCAGTGACCAGAAGAGACTCTTTTTAATATTTCATCCTGTTTGCTCATCTTTTCTTAGAGTGAAATATTATAGACAAAACCAGTCTCCTTTGCCCCTAACCCTTGTCCTCCGAGGCAGCCGCTATGGTGAGTCTGGCTCATACATTTATAATCCTTGACTTCATATGTGCGGATCCATGCATAATATAGAGTATTTTGTAGGCATGCTTTTAATGTCAGCGATGCTATCTGACTTTATTTGGTGACTTCCCTCCCTGCCCCCCAACCACAGAAAGCGTTTTGCACCTGCTGCCCCCGCCCCATCTGTGAGGCAGCGTTTGATATTTCCCCTGTGTTTCTGGGGGAAACTTGAGCTTGGACAGGTTAGGTTAAGAAATGGGCCCTGACAGGGTGCCTGGGTGGCTCAGTTGGTTAAGCGACTGCCTTCGGCTCAGGTCATGATCCTGGAGTCCCAGGATCGAGTCCCGCATCGGGCTCCCTGCTCAGCGGGGAGTCTGCTTCTCCCTCTGACCCTCTCCCCTCTCATGTGCTTGCTCTCTCTCTTTCTCTCTCTCAAATAAATAAATAAAATCTTTAAAAAAAAAAAAAAAAGAAAAAGAAATGGGCCCTGACCGCCCAGCCGGGAAGTGCTGGCTCTAGGCTGAATCTCAGCGTGCCTTCAGAATTCTTGGCTGATGCTGGAATTCATTTGTTCACCCTCTATCTTCTGAGCGCCTGCTCTGTTCTAGGCCCTGGGGATGCTGCGGGAAACCAGGAAGGCTCCTGCTCTCCTGAAAGTTACCGTCAGGAAACACAGCCTTGATGGACAGCATGGACCTTGAAAGTTGACCTGTCCTGATATCCCCTCTTCAACAAGCCAACAGGCTTTTTTCTGACCTGGCCATGACCACCTCCTCTGCTGGGGAAATGAGCTCTCCCCTCCTCCAGCCCCCGCCCCACCCTGTGACTCAGCAGCAAGATGCCCAGGATCTGGTTCTGCCTCCCTGGACCTCTCTCTTCTGCAGGGTGTGAAGTTAGAGGTCTTCACCCCCAGATCTGCTTTGAGCTGAAACCTCATCCAAGGGTTCCACTCCCAGGGGGCTAGGACCACACCTGCCCACTGGTGTGAGAAAGCCTATTTGTCACTCAGTGGGGAGGGGCCTCTCCAAGGGACCTTCCAGATGCTTCTCTCACCACCCGCTTCTAGGGTGACTCAGCCACCATCCCTCATTCTGACCATGAGTCCTCCTGTTCAGCTCTTTCCAACTTCCAAATAATGCAATCGAGGCTGACCTTTTTGTTTGTTGTTTTCTATTCATGAGATTTTTGCTGTTTAAACTTGTTTTTACATCTATGGACACTTTGAACGTAGAATCTGTTTTACAAAGGAAAAAAAAAAACATCAAAACCACCAAACACCTGAGCCAGATAGATCGAATGACAGTGCCAGCCAGACTTGGAGTATCTCTCAGCCTAAACATAAGTTGGGGAGCAGGGGGGCTGTCTCTTGCACCTGCAAGAGAGCACCTGATTAATTGATCGCATAAAAGCGCACGTCTGGAAACACCAGGGTCCCCATTCCCTCCCTTCAGCTTAAGTAGTTGGGTAAGAGATGCATGCAAGGCTCCTGGTTTTGAATTTCTAAAGAACAATAAAAGGAAAGAATATGAGGAATTACTGAGTGACTGTCTTGGGCCACATTTTATCATCTGTGATTTTATTTCCTCCTTGCAAGAATCCTGCTGGTTCCACTGAAGGTAATGAATTATCGTCATTACTTACAGGCAAGTGGGTTAAAGGACGCACCCCAGCTCTACTATACTCACCCCCCGACTCCACTGTGTTCACCCACCTTGGTGAAGCAGGATTCACCTCCGAGTCTGTCTAGCGCCAGAACCCACCCTCATCCCCACAATCAGAGGCAAGAGCATCCATCAGACATCAGCCGTGGTCTCTGGCTTAGGTGCAGGGCAGAGGCGGGGCTCACTCTGTGGAGAATGCACTGTCCCCCACGGGGGTCTCTGCGATTGGGTTGATGAAGAACAGCTGGTGGGGAGCCCTTCTGCTGACTTCAGTTCATTAATTCTACAGGGTCGTGTTTGTCACCTTTTTTGTGTTAACAATGGGGCTGAGAGAGCTTGAGATGAGTAGGTCACAATGCTTGCCTTCCAGAGAGTTCCCTGTATAGCGGGAGGCCAACCTCCAATTAGGTGAGCCTCTGGATATGTCACCTGATGGGACAAAGAGACTTTGCAGGTATGATTAAGGTTAAGGATCTTGAGATCAGGGGCAACTGGGTGGTGCACCAAGTTAAGCGTCCGACTCTTGGTTTTGGCTCAGGTCATGATCTCAGGGTCGGGCTCCATGCCCAGGGGGAAGTCTGCTTGAGATTCTCTCTCTCCCTCTGCCTCTGCCCCTCCCCACCATGGGCTCTCTCTCCCTCTCTCAAATAAATAAATCTTAAAAAAAAAAAAAAAAGGATTTTGAGATCAGAGATGATCCTGGATTATCCAAGTGCGCCCAGTATAATCACCAGGGTCCTCATAAGGGGGAACTGGGAGGGTCAGAGAGAGGTTGGAAGATGCCACACTGCAGGCTTGGGAGACAGAGGACAGGGCCACAGGCCAACGTGGGCACCTCTGGAAGCTGGACGAGGCAGGAGTAGAGTGAACACCTTGGTGGTAGCGCGGTGAGACCCATGTTAGACTTCCAACCTCCGGGCCTAGAATAAATGTGTGTCCTTTTAGGCTACTACGTTCGTGGCAACTCGCTAAGGCCACCATAGGAAACTAACACGGGGACACTAACTGCGAGCAGGGGAGCAGAGCGTGAGAAGGGGCGCAGGGTGGAGGGGTGCTGGGTGGAGACCCGGTGGACGGCAGCGGCCCCCAGGCAGGGTGGTGGTGGGGCCAGGTGCACCTGGGGCTGCTCTCTCTTCCCTGCCCAGAAGCTCCATCCAGTGTCCCCCTTTTCCCCACTGATTTGATGCAAATACCCATTGACCTGGCCCACCCCGGAGAGAGGGGAGGGGGGCACAGGTCTCGCCCCAGACCGTAGCAGGTCCCACGGCACAGGGCAGCGGAGGGAGGGCCTCTGCCCAGAAACCCAGCAGGGCCCTGAGAGGTGGCCACTGACAGAGGACTGGAGCGCGGGTTAACTCTGGGGCCCAGGGGCCCGGGGGCGGCGGCTGCGGACCGAGGCCAGGCGCGTGGGGCGGGAGAAGGTGCAGCTTCCTGCCCTGGAAGGTGCAGCTTCCTGCCCTGAGCCCCCCCTCCCTAAGATGCTACCAGCAGAGTTTCTGTGGCCTCACCACAGTCCTGCTTCTGCTGTGGGCGGTCAGAGGAAGACCCTAGAGAAGGGTGGGCCCCGTGGGGTGGCCGGAGTGCTGGCTGCGGGGGGGCATTGGGGAGAGGACCCGTGGCCCTCCGTGAACCCCGCAGGTGGCAGGTGGACGTGGGGGCTGCACGGAGAGGCCAGAGAAGCTGTCAGCCAACGTAGGAGTGACAGCCGTTTGAGTCGAGAGAGGCTGTTATTCATCAGTCAGCGGCCAGGTTTTTATTAGGCACCACTGTATGCCGGACCTGTGCAAGGCTCTCGGAACCCCATGAGGAGAATAAGCAGATCGGGTCCTGCTCCCGGAGCTTGGCAGGCCACTGGGGAAGCAGACAGGAGGAACTGTGTCTCGGGACAGGTGTCCGTGAGGTGAGGACATGGTCTTGGGGGCACCCGGGAGGGAGGGCTCTGGTGGAGAGGACCGTTGGCTGAGACCCAAAGCAGGACTGGGTTTCATGGGAAGGCCCTGGACCCAGAGGCTCCACCGCCCGCCCAGCCACACCAGCCCCTCGACCCCCCTTGGGCTGCCTGAGCCTGTGGCGCCTGGGACCCAACCCTCTGCATCACCAGCTGGGGACCAAGAGGGAGTCACAGCTCGTGCTTTAAACTCTTAGCTGTATTTCTCATAGAATGCATGTCAATTGTTATTCTCATTTGTGTTTGTCCTGATAGCTATTCATATACACTAAATACGTCCGTTGAACTCACCATATTAATTTTATATAGGGCTAAACCGTAATAGACGTTTAAAAAGGGACACATTTATACGTGCAGCTCTGGCTGTATCCTCACTCCCTGAGCACGCCCCTGTGAGCAGCGACCCCCGAGGCTCGGCCCCTGGACTCTCCCGAGATCACCAGTGACCCTGTTCTCACTACACCCCCAGGTTGAGAGATGGCAGGTCCCCACCTAAATAAAGGACAGAGCTGTGTCATGGATGGATGAAGTGCCAAGCTCCTCTGAGCGAGCCTAGAGAGGCTGCTCTTCTCAGCCAAGCAGGTGCCCCGCAGAGGCTGCTGGGATTCGGGCTGGCCAAGCAGAGCTGCCTGAGGGTAGCCTCCCTCGGTCGATCCTGATGGTTCGCGCTCCCATCAGATGTGCTCCCTTTCTTCTTCCCTGCCTGCTCTCCTCTGGCCTCTTCTTCCTCCTCCTGGCTCTCATCCCCCATCCCCATGAAAGCAGGGGCCTCACCACTGTATCCGGAGTCTGGAACTCCGACACCTAATCCATACACCCTTCATACATATTTGTCAGATGAATGACAGAGTGAAATGGCCCCCGATTTGCTCCCCTGTGGTCCAAGTCTTCCTGGGGACAGTGATCTTTACGTCTCCAAGCCCCAACATGGAGTCTGAGCCCAGAGTCAGGGTGACTGTGCGCAGAGCGAGAAGCTCTCAACCCTGACTCCACCACAAATTCGTGCTGTAGTCTTGACTTCTGTTTACCCATCTGTGAAATGGGGATATAGTGGTCTCTGACAGGATAGCTGAGTGGTGAATTGTAAAATCTCTTGCACATCCCCTGAGTATGACAGGGCCTCTGTGCTGGTAGGAATAAGTGCTTAATAAATGTGCGCTGAAGGAAAGCTTAACTGCTCAGTGTTCATTCACTCGGGTGCCATTCAAAACACACACCGTGGGCCTAATAGATGCCAGAGCCAGCCCTGTAGCCTAGGGCACATCAGCTCCTGGGGCGGTCTGGCTGCATGAAGGGTCACCCCCTCCTTTGAGTAGCCCACCTCCCCACCCCAGCCTGGAGCCTTTACTCTGATCTCTGGAGTGAAAACGTGCTGGCATCCTTATGCGTGAGGCTTTGGGAGTTAGACACGCTCTTCTGGGGAGTGTGTCTTTGTGCACCAGGAGCTCTGAAGAATTCATACTCATTGACTCAGAAGTTCCCTGTCTGGGAATCTGCCACAATAAATAAAAATGCACGTAGAAGCACGTATGTACACCCAAATGCAGGTATGGGGTGTTGATTGGTGCATTATTAAAAAAAAAATTTTTTTATTGTTAACATATAATGTATTATTTGTTCCAGGAGTACCGGTCTTACACAATACACAGTGCTCACCACAACACATACCCTCCCAGTGTCCATCACCCAGTCACCTCATCCCCCCACCCCTCTCCCCTCCAGCAACTCCCAGTTTGTTTCCTGAGATTGAGTCTCTTATGGTTTGCCTCCGTTTGTTTCCTGCAATTAAGAATTCCTCATATCAGTGAGATCATATGATACATGTCTTTCTCTGTTTGACTTATTTCACTCAACATAATACCCTCCAGTTCCATCCACATCATTGCAAATGGCAAGATCTCATTCCTTTTGATGGCTGCATAATATTCCATTGTATATATGTACCACTTCTTCTTTATCCATTCATCTGTCGGTGGACATCTTGGCTCTTTCCAGTTTGGCTATTGTGGACATTGCTGCTATAAACATTGGGGTGTACGTACCCCTTCGGATCACTACATTTGTATCTTTGGGCTAAATACCCAGTAGTGCAATTGTTGGGTCATAGGGTAGCTCTATTTTCAACTTTTAGAAGAACCTCCACACTGTTTTCCAGAGTGGCTGCACCAGCTTGCATTCCCACCAACAGTGTAGGACGGTTCCCCTTTCTCCACATCCTCACCAACATCTGTCATTTCTGGACTTGTTAATTTTAGCCATTCTGACTGCATTATTTATAAAAGGAAAAAACCAAAATTTCTGAATCTCCAGTTGTAGGGGGATGGTTAAATTGCGGTTTTATTTGTGGTAGAATAATATACAATGGGTAAAATGGTGTTTTGATGGAATTTTTATGCAAAATTTTATATAAAACCACATGTTTAAACATGTGTTCTCTCTGTCTCTCACACACACGTACACACACTCACATTGGAAAAAGGTGCAAAAGGAAAATATCTCAGTGTTAATAGTGGTTATCCTAAAGCAGCGAGGCTGATTCTCACTTTTTCTTTTTCCTCTTTTCTATTTCCTTAATGTTCTGTGCTGAGCATCGTGACTTTACAAAGAGAAGAGGAAGGAAGGCATTTTACAGCCCATGCTGGGGTGGAGGGCCCGGCCGTGAGAGGGGGTCTGTAAGTCCCAGCGACTGCCCGCAGCTGTGGATAAGCTATGTGCCTTAACGCTTCCATCTGTGAAATGGGCATGAGGGTGTCTGCCTCCAAGTGTTGCCGTCTCTACTAATTTTTGTAGCTTAAAATAGGCACTGTCCATGATAACAAACAGAAGGAGAGCCCTGTGAGATGCTGTGTCTGAGCACAGGGTTGCTTGACCCGGCAGATGTCCCTCTGAAAGGCGGTTCCTCCCGAGGCCCGTGCGCCCAGGTTAATTCTCTCTCTCCCTCTCCACAGCTGCCCATGATGGGAGGCGCCTTCATGGACTCGCCCAATGAGGACTTCAGCACAGAGTACTCCCTCTTTAACTCCTCCACCAACGTCCATGCGGCCTCCAACGGCCAGGGCCAGCCGGAGGAGCCTCCGCGGTCCTCCAACGACACGGTCTTGCTCTGGATTGCCATCATAGCGACACTGGGGAACATTGTGGTGGTTGGGGTGGTGTACGCCTTCACTTTCTGAGGTTCGGGGCGCCCGCGAGCTCCAGGCCGGCTCACCCCATGCTGGGCTCACAGCAGGGCGAAGCTTTGTTTGGGGCATCAGCGCTGTTGGCCTTTGGCTGTGCCCACCTTCTGGAACCAGAAGTTCTGACCATGTGCACGTCCTCTCCAGGGGCAGCGACTGTGCATCAGGAATTCCCCCAAGCAGCCCTGATTTCCAACGTTCTGTGCTGTGGTCAAGCTGATCCAGAAAACGGGAGTGTGAGCTTCCAGTCCCTGGAGGCGTGATGGGGCAAAGCCTTCGCGAGGAGCAAATTGGGGAATTTTCTGAAACTGTATTTTAAGAACTAAGACCAGTGGAAATAGCCGGTTAGGTGTGAAATATGGACATGGGGTGACGATCGCTTGCTGGCCGTAAATAATCACGTATGTGTCTGGTTTTTATGCCAACTTACCGCACCTGGTGTATGGGGTGCGGGGGTGAGAGCTGCCCTCAGAACTGGAACGTTCCCAGCCCAGCCTTGGTCTCCCACTCAGCCCTTTGGAATAGGGTGGTCGTGACCTGGGCCATAGAACGTTCCTCGTTTGACTTGCACCAGGCATCTTTGTCATCAGACCCTTGGCCCCTTTTGAGACCCAGATGCATCGGCAGTCCAAGGACAGGGGGATGACTGGTGATGGGGTGGGATTTCCATGGGTAGGGGGTTCTCTGCCAGACGGACTTGCTCTTCTTTTTCAAAAGAGAAGAAGCGCCTTTAAACTGTAGATCTGCCATGTGGTCAAGTCTTCAGACCAGCCGCCAGAAGATGCTCTCTCCTCTCTGAGAAATCTCGGGATTTTAGAGATGGCAGGCTCATGCCCACCTGATCCTCCGACAGCCGGGAGGGAGAGGCGCGGTTTGCCGTTGAACACAGGGCAGGTTGTCTGCAGCGGTCAGAGCAGGAGGGATGTTTCCTGACTCAGCCAGGGGCTCTCTCAGCCCCAGTGAAGCACTCTCTCAAGCAAATCCCTGCTTCTCAGCTGCCCTCGGGGAGAATGCCCAGAGAAAGGGTCTGGAAGCTGTGTGCCAGGGGGGCCAGGTGCTCAGACACCTGCATTTTACACTGGGTCTGGCTCCTGGGTTCTCTTGCAGGCATGAATGTGCTCTGTCCGAGTCAGCCTCCTTAACCTTCCTCCGAGTCAGCGGCTGTGGGGAAGGGGGTTCTGGCAAGTAAGGGAGCCTCCCGCGCAGACCAGCACAGGATGGGATGCGCTGGGGGAGAAGGACTCGCTCTTCTTTGTCCTTAGGAAAGGCGCCTGCAGGGTACACCCCCCTTCCCCAGATAGCTGCCCTGTGCCGAGCAGAGTGGGAGAGGCTCACACGCAGGCTCCCTCGCTTGCAGGCCAGGAGTGGCTTTCTCCGTGCTTTCTCCCCGTGCTGTGCGAAAGAAAATAAACGGTCTAAACTTCCCCTCTGTGGTGGGGAAACTGAAAAGACTGGGTGGGAAGCCCTGGTGCTGTTTGGGGACAATTGCAAAAAGGCTGATTATGTCCCTGTGGTCTCAGGAGACATGGCTGTTTCTGAATGGCAGGCACAGGGACATCTTAATTGTCCAGAGGCAGCCACCCATCTGCGAGGTTGGCGCCGGGCTACTGTGCTAACAGGATCTCCAGCCCGACCTCCAGACTGTGTCCTCAGGTGGCCACCAGCTCCTCTGAGCCACATGTGTCGCTGCAGCCATGCATGCATGCCCGGCGGCTTCGGCTCAAGTGGAGCTCGTGAGTGCAGAGCTGGTGTGACCTTTGCCAAGAGGGAGAAGGGATGGGGACCTTCGGCCCGGGCTCCTTCTGGAATCACTGACAGGGCCGTGCTCTCAGCAGGACCAGACTGGGCAGGGGGGCGGGGGGGCGGGGGGGCTGGGCTGGGTGGTCAGCCGTTGCACACCCATCATCCCCGCTGCTTCCCGAGCAAACTCTTCCCTGTCTCAACCCCCATGTGTGCCCCATGAGCAAGGGCTTTCTGAGACAGGTGTCTTCATGAGAACCCAAGGAGGAGGTCGAGAGCCGGGGTGGGGAGGAGGCTAGGCGATGCTTGGTGTCTTTGTGGGGGTCACTGCAGCCCAGATATTCTGAGTCCTTACCTTCTGACCCCGCATCCCCGAAGGAGCCCTGTAGAGAAGTAGGTGGCAGCTCCCTGTTCTCCAGATGGCCTGTGGCGATGGCAGTGGGAGCTCTAGAGGGTTCTGTGTGCCGTGACCGGGGAGGGGAGGAACGTGTGGTCCCAGCTCCGAGTATCCAGGGCAGCCCCAGCGGGCTGGGGATTCTCTGGGTAATTCTGAGCGCAGGGGTCTCCCCCACGAAGGCTCTCTCTTCCCCTGGCGTAAATGCCAGTTAAATTCAACTTTCAAGGAGTTCTCCCTCTTTGGTCAGGGCCACAGACACAGGGCCTGGAGACCTGGGCCATCTTGTCCAGACTTCACCTTCGGCAATTATAGTGACTTGCTCAGGGTCACTCCATCCCAGTCTCCTACAGTGTTTTGATCTGGTTTTTCCCACCATCACTTAGGTAACAACGAGGATAGATATGCACGTGAATGTCCAATGAAGGGTAAAGGACAGATTTCCAGCCAGAGGGTGTGCTGTGCTGTCCCTTCTGCCTTACTCAGCGGGGTTCTGTCTTGGATGTTAGGTAACGGGCAGGAGGCACCATCTGAGCATTGTGTCCAGGCACCGTGCTGGGCCCACATGTGCATGTTTAATCTATACGATCACCTTACAGCATCCTTACTCCAATACATATGGAACCAGAAGCTCAGGGGAGCAGAGTAACTTGCCCGAGGCCACACAGCATGAAAGTGACAAGCTGGGACTGGAGTGTGGACCCTCCGGCTCTAAAGCCAGCCTCTTTCTGCCACACCATGCTGCATTCACTGGCTGGGGTGGCACCTCCAGGGCACATTTAAGCCAGGCTCTGGGTCTACAGAGGCCATTCCTCGAGGTCCCATGTCGTGGTGTGGCCCCGGCCAGCTCTGACTTCCTCCACAGGCAGAAGTCTGACTATCCTCAGAATAGGGCAGGCTCGTCCCCCTGCCCATTGCCCTCTCTCTGTCCAAGCTTCAGGGATGGTGGTCCCTGTCACCTGCCCCTCTCTTCAAAGCTGAACACAAGTGTGTTTGTGTGGCCAGAGATGTTACCAGAGAGCAGCTTTCTTGGGATACATGCCGAAGGACCCTGGCCAAGACCCGGAGCCCAACAAAGGGGCCCACCCAAGGAGTGAGGCTCATGCAGCCAGATTGCCGGGGAGAGTTGGGATGATCCGTGTGGTAGGTGAGGCTCCGGCCCAGGCTCGGGCCTCCTGTTGGGCCCCAGGACTCTCCTGAGCAGGCAGGACGGATGCTCCTCTCTCACACCCCAGCCTGGGGCTCCCATCTGGCTTCTCCTGGGTGAGGTTGGCCCCAGAGCCCACCTTGACTTAATGAGCCAGCGCTGAGGAAGAAGGGGCTTGCCTCTTCAGTAGCTGCTCTTCAGAGAAGGGGTCCTGTGTTTGCTGGAATGTTCTCCCTCCTTGGCCCTCCACGTGCCTCCCCATCTTCCCTCTGCAAGTCATAGGTGCCACATACCCGTGTTTGTCTGCATGTGGGACACGTGCTTTAGGAGGGCTGGAGATGCTGTCACCGGAGCTTGGGAGGGGAGCTTGGGAGGAGAGGCCGGAGGATGCGTTAGGCAGGTGTGTCCCGAGGGGGTTCCACCTCCTGTGTGGGCCCGGGGAGGTGTTCACTCAGCTGTCCTTCCCTTTTCCCTGAGATCCAGGTCAAGAGGCAGATGAGATTCCCCTCCAGAGAGAGACAGTTTACCTCCTTTCAGGAGATCCCCGGGATCAGAGGGAGAAAGTTAGGGAGGGCAGACCAGTACCACTTGGCTGGAGAGGCAATAAGCCATTTTCCAGCCTGTTCTAAATGGAAGGCCTGGCTGCCGGCCAGACCACTAGCATATGTTGGAACCCCTCCCTGGAGACTGGAGAGACGCGGCCGTCGTCTGTCCTGCCGCCTGATTCCCTCCAGACAAGTGATCCTGTCCTTCTTCAGGAGCATGACCTTCTTTCATCATTAGCAGTGATATCATTAATAATTATTATCCTTACTGTTGTCATCTACCGTGCATCTTCCTTGTGCTGTGCTCTGTTCGTATCCCATTTACTTCTCCACTCACCCCTCGGAGGCAGAAGGGAGGTGCGGAGAAGTGCACGTTAATTATTGTCCCATTTTTCTGTTGAGAAAACTGAGGCCGGGCCAATGGGCCTGAGAACCCACATCTAGAGAGCTGGGATTCAGATCCACCTCTGCTGGCCCTCCAGGCTGGATGGCTACCCTGTGTCTCCCTGTGCGCACACTCTCCACGGTGAGCCCTCTGGAACGGACCGTCCCAGGAACGGGGACTCTGAGGCTGGGGCTGTTTGGGTCCCGGGTCGCAGGGTTCAAGTGTAGGTCCTGGAAGGGGGTTGGAGCAGTGCACACGTGTTTAGCAGTCTGAGAAACTCACAGAGGTAAAGAGGCGTTAGAGAGCTTCCAATCAGGACCTGTAATATTGGGGAGGGCAAATGGGGCCACAAGGGAAAGGAAGGGAGACCTGGCAAGTCTCCTGCTGCCTGGGCCAGAACATCATCTCCCAGCCTGCTGTGCCATCACCGGGGAGCGCAGGGATGGCCCTGGATTACCAGCACAAGCCCTGGGATGGGCATCGCGCTACCTTCCAGCTGTCACCCGGCCCCATGCACCATGTCCTGGCACCTGCCCATTGAGCATCCCCAGAGCGAGTCCTAGGTGGGCTGGGCTGCCCTGATGGGACGACGAAGAGGCTGTGCTCAGAGGGCCAAAGGCAGCAGTCAGAGCCTGAGTGCCCTGTAGTGGCCTGCCCCACAGGCCCCTGGCCTCTGTCATCAGTGACAAGGACACAAGACAGGCTGGCTGCGCTGAGAGCTGAGAGCCCAGAGGGACAGGAGTTCATTATCTCCAAGCGGAAAAAAGGAGCCTCTCCGAGAAACTCAGGTCATCCGCATTAAGCAGCAGCGAGATGTTCCCAGAAAATCACTTCTGAGGTGAGACCTTGGCCATTTTCTTTCCCTTCTTTTGGGGTGTGTGACAGGGGACAAAACAGTGCAAAACATAGGGACTGCAGAGAGGAAGGATTCCCCCAGAGTGAGAAAAGGGTAGCTGTCAGGAGTTAATGGAATGGAATGGTCAAAAGTACAGAAAATTGACATCAATTTTAGAATGTAAGTCTGTGTTGTTGTTATGAGTCACTGGGAAAGTCATAATTTTTTTTTTATCAAGAGAGATAATAAGGGGCGCCTGGGTGGCTCAGTCATTAAGCGGCTGCCTTCGGGTCGGGTCATGATCACAGGGTCCTGGGATCGAGCCCCACATTGGGCTCCCTGCTCTGCAGGAAGCCTGCTTCTCCCTCTCCCACTCCGCCTGCTTATGTTCCCTATCTCGCTGTCTCTCTGTCAAATAAATAAATAAAATCTTTAAAAAAGAGAGAGAGAGAGATAATAAAAGCAGAGGAATCCCTCGAAGAGGCAGGACAGGCTGCACAGTACCTAGGATGTACCCTGTGCCCATCTTTTGGCCGCGGTGCAGGCTTGCACCTGCCAGAATCTATCCAGATGCTTTTTTTTTTTTAAAGATTTTATTTATTTATTTATTTGAGAGAGAGAATGAGATAGAGAGAGAGAGAGCGCACGAGAGGGAGGAGGGTCAGAGGGAGAAGCAGACTCCCCCGATGTGGGACTCGATCCCGGGACTCCAGGATCATGACCTGAGCCGAAGGCAGTCGCTTAACCAATTAAGCCACCCAGGCGCCCCCTATCCAGATGCTTTAATGAGGCTCCATCCTCTGCCTCTGGGTCCTTTTGCCAGCTGACTTCCCGCCTTCCCAGAAGGAGGGCTGAGACCCCTCCTGCCTTGGGAATAAATCCTGACAGATACACAAGGCATATTTGCAGGGAACTTGTGTGCACAACAGTTGGGGAAATCCAGAGCCCTTATTCATCACCGAGCCCCTCCATGTGGCTAAGCAGCCACCAGCGACCCCTGTGTCCATCCCACCAATGTCTTAAGGAACGAAAGAATCACTGCACTTACGGTTCAAAGCATTATCCCAACAATCCAGATGATTCTGACCAGGGCTCTGTAAGCTGGTAGGTAGGGAGTTTCCAAACTTTTACACTTAAGGGGACGGAGTCTCTGAGGGTTTTGTGGGAGTTTGCCAGCTCAGGCTGGTCGGCAGGAGACTGGGGTCTTGAGCCCAGGGCATCTATGTAGCAACGTTTCTGAACCATTAGGCCAGGGGTTCTCAACCTTGGAAAATTCTGTCCTTCAGGGGACCTTCAGCAACGTGGAGAGACAATTTGGTTTTCACAGCTTGTTGGGGGTCGATGTTCTACTGGCATCTAGTGGATAGAAGCCAACGAAGCTGCTGAACACCCCCCAACAACAAAGAATTAATGATCTGACCCCCAAACACCAATAGTGCTGAGGTGGGGAAACCCGGTACCAGGCAATGCTATCTCTGAATTCAAAACTGTGGGTGTTTTCCAAAGCTCCCCTTTTCCCCATTTGCGAGTCATGGAATAAATCAGAGTTCTTCTGAGCAACGGTGGTGATCATGGTTGCTCCCCCGAGTTCCGATAATCCCAGCGGAGGGCAGTGGTCTGCAGCCTAGCAAGTCCTTTGGGTATCCACGGACTCTCCATGCCCACCACCTTGGGCTTTCAAGGGGAGACTCACCCAGAGGGAGGGGCTGAATTTGTCCAGATAACTGTGGTCTCTGGAACCTAGAGGGAACCTGACCTCTGCCATGCATCTGAGCAGCACTGCTGGGGTGGGGGGTGGGCTGGGGTGGGGGGCAGAGGGGAGCTTAGAAGGGATGAGGATGGGAGGGGCTGCCTCAGAGTCTTTGGGCAAACCTTTATCTTAACCTTGTTTTTGACTCTTTTCCATGTGCCCCACCCTGTTCCCCGCCCCCCACCCCCACCGGCTTGAAGGCTTATTCACACTTTCTGCTATTTAACGTTTTACGGAAACCTTACTCTGGTAAGGAGCCACCCTCCAGAGACCAGTTCTTCACGCAGAGAGAATCAGAAACGTTTCTGTGTCTGACAAACGTTTTCATAATCAACTTGTAAGTAGTTTACTTAATTAAAAAAAAAAGGTATTTTAACTATTCTTGTAATCCTTTGCTACTCAAGCCCCCTGGTTTCACGATGAGATCACTAACTTTTACTACAGTGAATAGGCGATTTCTTAATGTAGGGCTTCTATGTGCTTTTTGAAAAATATCTAACCTTGATGGATGTAAAAATGTGGCTATGGAATCATGTTCTTTTGTTAGCACCATTGTTTTTTGTCCTTTTCTATGATCATCATTAAAAACAAAACAAAACTTTAACTCCGAAGTGTTTGAATCCAACCTGTGCTTTACATAAGGCTACTGTCTATTCATCGAGGCAGGGCTCAGCTCCAGGTCCCCTCCATTCTGGTGCTCCTTCTGCCCCACCGAGGCAGGATGACTCCCCTCCTCCCCACGCCCCTCCCCAGCCTCACACCTGCAGGGAGCAGGCGGTGGGGGAGGGGGAAGCAGATCGCAGGAGTTGCGTTCACTCACCCATCAGGAGCCCCCCCCCCCCCCCCCCCCCCCGCCCCGTAAGTCCTCCGAGAGCAAGGTGTATCTTACTCAACTTTTTAATCTCCCCACGCCTAGCACTGTGCCTGGCTCACGGTAAACACCCAACACCCATTCAAGGAATGAATGAGTGATATCCAGAAGACCAGCCCAATACATTTCCACACAACACGGGACAGTGAGCCTGTACTTACAGTTTCATTCATTCACTGCTAACAGCAAACAGAAGGCACTTACCAGGTTCTGTGCAGGTCTGAGCTCTTTACATATATATTAACTCACTTCATCTCCACGACAACTATATAAAGTAGGTACTATTGTTATCCTGTTTCTGTTTTTACAAGAGGAAACTGAGGTAGGGGGTTTCCTGGCCCAAGGCCATGTAGCTGGTGAGTGGCAGGATCAGGATCGGAATCCAGGCTGGGCTCAGAGTCCACATTCTAATGGCTGTAAATGCCCCCTCGACATTTGTTGAGCACCGACTGTGTGGGAGGCCATGTGCCAGGAGTAGGGATGCTGGGGCAAGTGAGCAGCCTCTGTCCTGAAACACAGGCTTGAGGGGGCGAGAGGCACAAAGAATGTCACTGTCAGTGTTATATGCCAGGACGATAAGGGACCAAGTGCTGGGTTCTGCACCAGAGTCCCTACTGAAGGATCCAGATCAGGCCCCGAAGGAGGTCCACCCTGGTCCCACTGAGGCAGGAACAGTGCAAGGAACTGATTAGATCAGTGGCTTAGGCAATAGCTGACAGCTAATGGGAGCTTACACCCCAAGCCCTGGGTCCCAAATTAAAGTCTGGTCATCCTAAAAGGTAGGAGGGGTCTACCTCTGGGGCAGGTGCAGGAAGGGATATGCCCGTCAAAACATCCATGGGTCAGGTGTCAAAGGCTTTATGACCAAGAAATCTTGGGCTGCAGACCCAACCCCCCCGCCCCCCCCCCCACACACCTCCCACCCACAACTGTAGTCTCAGACCAGTTTCAGTGCTTCTAGCCCCTTCTGTCAGACAGGAAGACCCTGCACCTTCAGGGCTCGAAGAGCAGGGGACTTCCTGTGCTGGGCGTATCATCGGTACCTGCCTCTCTAATCCATGGGACCAAGTATAAATGAGAACTCAGAGCTCTTGTTCAACATCATGAAGAATTTCAAGATGGTGACCCCAGGGCATCAAACCAAGGGCCGGGCTCTTCTGATGGTTCAGGTCACACGCCCACGAAGCAGCCCTGGCCACCACTGCTTTGAGCCCCACAGCCAGGAGAAGAGAGGGGCAGGTTAACACACTCCACGCCACACGGTACGGTCCTCTCTCTTAGGGTGCTTTTCGGGAGAATTCATGTTGGCTGCTGTGGAAAAAAGCAGAAAGGACCAGAAAACATTCCCATTCCTGCATGCCGGCTCCTTTTGCAATGTGACTTTGAGCACAAGTCAGTAGACTTTGGCAGCAAGTAAAGCCAAATAGATTACTGAGGGCTGCCTGGAGGAGGCAAGACTCAATCTTGTATGGAATCTGGAGAAGCAGGTGCACAGCAGAGGGGTACATGGGTGCTGGGGAGGGCAGTTTGGGAGGTCAGGCTGGAGCCTGGAGGTCAAAGCAATAATGGGGATAAGGCTGGATAAGCAGATAAAGCCAGCACAAAGAGGCCCCCGAATGTCAGGGTTGGGGGGTCATAGTAGAGAGTGGGCTGCCATCAGCTGTACCCAAGCGGGGCTGGTCCTCGGAGTAGAGGCGACACAGTGTCTGGAAGAGGACAGCAGCAAGGCAGCTGGGAAGTGACTCTTGATTCTGCCTCTCAAACCGGCTCCTCCAGCCGTCTTCCGTCTTCCGGGTACCCGCACCCCCCCCCCGCTGCCCCCCCCACCCTCCCTGCTTTAGCGTTTATACTAAATTTTTAGTTCTACATTTGGTTTGTAAATGCTTATGTTTGCATTCTATTTGCTTGCTGCCCATAGGTCTTGAGATTCTCATGGCTTGAAATGGGTTTGCGGGCTCCGAATGTCAACACGAAACAGTGGGCCCCGTAAGGAAAGGAACGTTCCTACAAGCAGGGCTCTCCCGTCCAGCAGCCAGCCGGTTGCTGAGTTGGTGGGGCTGGCGTGCTCCCTTCTCCTGGAGAAGCCTGCCTGTCCCCTTTGGCTCACCCTCGTGTCCCCCACCCAGTGCCCAGCCCAGACTTGGCACCCTGTCATACTTCCACACCAGTGGGGGAATAAGTAAACTGGAGCAGATGGGATGAAAAACACATGGCACTTGGGTGCCTGGTGGAACGACCATCCCGGCATCACCCCTGGAGCTGTCTGAGCCAAGAGGGGGGGAAGGGGAAGAGGAGGAGGGGAGGGACGGTTCCCAGGATGGTGGTGGGCCCCCCAGGGATTCTGGAGCCCAGCCAGTTCCTGTTCACCTGGCTCCGAAGCCTGCCCTCCCTGGTGATTTTCCGTTTGTCTGGGACAGGCCTCTGATCGTTCAGGTCCCTGCTGGGTGCTGGCCTGACCAGGGCAGCGGAAATGGCTGGATGATGAATATTTATACAAGCTAGCAAGCTAGGCTGGGGGGTGGGGGGAAGGGGGAGAGCCTTTTCTGCAAAGGACACAAATCACATTAACCGCCATGGTAACGGCACTTGGAAGGTGCTGCCCTGGGGGTTTGCAAAGCTCTTTCCAACCCAGCTTTGATCCTCCAGCCCTGCGGGGGGGGGTGGGGGCGGGGGGGGGGGGTGGAGGGGGCCGGCTCCAATGTGGGCCTCTCCCAACCAACCCACGTCTATCTGCCTCTGCCACACCTCGGTCTGGGCTGGGCTCTGACATGCCTAGGGGAACAGGCAGGCCTCCCTCTCCCTTGCAATTTCCTGGGGGAGAGCAGCACCTTTTATTCTAATAATGCGACTCCAGGTGGGCTCCGCCTGCCTCCTGGGTGGGGGCTGGTCCCCAGGAAGCCCTTGACCTTGGAACTTTCAGCCCCGCCCCCATCCTCTGGGGGTTGCTGAGGGGCTGGAGATAAGTAATCCATCCTGCCTGCTCCAAGAGGCACCACAGAATCCCTAAACTAGAGGGTTGGGAGAAGGTCCAAGGGGGGGATCTCCTCCATAGGCCAAGGAGTGGCGCACCCCAAACCCCCCAGGGATGGAGGCTCCTGCCCAGGACCCTGCCAGAGCCCTGTTCCAGCTGTTCAGCCGAATCCCCTGTGACATGACATCCTTTATCCCAAACCGGTAAACACCGGCGAGTATTGCCCGGCGTTCTGTGAGACGTTCTAGCAAATCCTCAAACCTGAGGAAGGTGTTGAGAGAACAGCGGGTCAGACACAAGCGTGGGGACCCCGGGGACCATCCGACGTGGGGGCAGTCTGGTGGGTCTGAGCCCGGAAGCCTCCAAGCAGTTAGCCTCCGAACAGAACGGAAGCCCAAGCCCCCCGTTGGCATCTGAGAGTCGGAGAAATGGTCAGCGTGGAGAACGCTCCACGCGTCCACACACTCCATGTCAGAGGGACTGCACACAGGAACGGTTTTCCTTCAGTAACATCAAGTGGTGATGAATGTTTGGAGCAAAAGAAAGCGAGCCAGGCTGGAGGGAAGGGGTCACACGGTTTGGGGGAGTGTTGTCAGGAACCTGGCGAAGGCGAACAAGGCCCAGCAGAAGTCCAAGTGTGAGAATAGTGCCCTGAGTAACCACTGTCAGCAGGGAAGCGCTGAGCGCACCCCACCTGTGCAGGGGTGACAGGAGGCAGCGGGGAGGGGGCGGGCACAGGGGAGGGGCCCTCCAGTAGAGTCAGGAGTGAACAAGTGCAAAGCCGGGGTCCGTGGACACGCGATGAGGCTCCACAATGACATTTCGGGGGAAAGGCCCTCCGGAGTTGTAGGCGGTACAGAGACAGACGGAGGGTTCACGGTGTAAGTCCCCCCACCTTTTTAGTAAATGCTCTTAAGAAAAGGAGGTGAGGGGCCTATGTCAGGTTTTGGCTAGAAAGACAGTCAATTCTTTTGACAACCCTGAGCTTTTCCAGGTAGGAATCCAAAAGGGGTTGGGGGACTCCGGGGACGGTCGGGCCTTTGGCTGCTAGACGTCATGCAAAGTCTCTCGGTGTGGAGGTCTGGACAGAGCCAGCAAGTGCCAAGAGAGCTGTTTGCAGTTCTCACAACTCCTACTCCCAGGGGAGAGGTGTGGGGGTGGCCCAGCTTAAGATGACAGTTCAAACCGGCGACCCGAGGCGCCTGCCACCCTGAGGAGCTGGGGGAGAAGAATTTTGGACTCAGTTCTCTACAAAGTGTGGTCTTGTCCCAGAAGGGCTCTGGAAATAACATCCTTCCTCCATCCCTGCGCCCATTCATTCCACAAGCGTTCATTGAGCCTCCAAGCTGAGCCGGACACACAGGACTACTTACGGTCCGGCTCCTGCCCCCAAGGCCCTCACTCAGAGACATGCCCCAGCTCTTCCCCAAGACCAAGGCTCTGAGCAAGCGTCTGCAAGCACCTTATTACCAGCAGGGGTCCACATGTGCATAAGACACAGCAGGGGAGTGCTGTCCTGGGTGCATGCCCCGGTGGGGCCCCTTACCTTGTTGGCCCCTTCTCCTAAGTGGAGAGGGCAGCCCTGCATAACTCTGGCAGGTGGCCCTGGGATGGAGCACCTCCAGCCATCAGGCTCCACTGCTGGATTCTGAGGCAGATGTGTGCCGATGGACTGCCCCGCATCCACTGTCCCTCCTTTTAGTATAGCGCCCCATCTTCTTTTGGGGAGCCACCCTCTCCATCTATGTATTCGGCTCATCCCAGGCTCTGTGACCACAGTGATATATGCCAGGTGGGCACGTGGCTCTGGCCCAGGCTGCTGCGACATTTTATCCCCCTAGCCCCAGTGACTGGGTCAGCGATGGTCATGTGACCAAGCACAGGCAGGCAGAATGATCCCTTGACTTGTAAGTCATGCAGCCATGCTGCATGGAGAATGATGAGGACGTGAATCTGCATTGGCCAGCTGCCATCTTGCCCCCACAGGGAGAACCATCTAAGAATGACGCAGAGGACACAGAACCCAGAGATGGAAAGAAACATTGGTTCCTGATGGGTCTGACTGGACTCCTGGATCAAGCCACACCTGAAGGCCGACCGGCAGGATTCTTAGCTACATGAGCTAATAAATTCCCTGTATGTCTGAACCGGTTTGATTTGGGGTTCTGCCCCTTGTGATACTCTTCACTGACACTCTCTTGATGCACTCTGTCCTTTAACCCCCATGACAGTTGGCCCACCCTTAAGGTGACAAGCTCCAGGGACCCCATCCTATTCAACATCAACCATCCTGGGCTCTTTTGCCTTGCTGCCACCTCAATCTCTTTCTGCTCCCACCCAGCTCCCCTTGCCCCTGGTGGCTTGCACTCTGAGTCTGATCACAGGCTCAGCTTTTCTGGCTTGACACATCGCTCCTGGCCTTGGTCTTGTCTGTTGGCCTCTGATGGCCCCAGGTACTGCCCACCAATGAGTCCCAGCACCTAGGACCTGACCCTAGCCTCAGCCTCTGTGACTAGCATCCCTTTGGGTCAGGCCCCCAAGAATGACAACCTATCAGACTGTGCCCTCCCTATGTTTTCCTCATCAGTAGGGTGTTGCGGGAGGAGGGGGGAGGCAGCCCCAACACAGTCCCGTGTAATTACTGTTGCTCTGGGGAGCCTAACAAAACCAGCACATGCCCGGTGCTCCATAGTTTACAGTTCTTTGACCTACCTTTTCTGATCTGATCTTGTCACACCCCTGCGCTGCTCTGCCCGGAATCCCTCCCAGCATTTGCACACTTCGGCTTGTCCCAGCTGAGGATGCTTTGGCCCCCACCTCTGACACCAGCCACCTGCCCTCCAGCTAAGTGGTTTCACCCACTTGGAGGGAGCAGCTGGAGATGCCTGAGCTTGCTTCCCGCTGCCCAGCCCTGGGGCAGCCCTTATCCCGAGACTGACAGGTGCCCCTCCTTTGCCTCTAATGGGATAGAACTTCCATTTCTGGGCTCCCTGCAGGATCGGGCTGAGGCTGCCTTCTGCAGGGCTTTGCTTGAAACGGCTACCCTGCCTTTGCTCTCTGCACTTCCCGTCTTCCTCCAAGGCCTCCCAATATGCCTAGAAGCACTTCCTTAATAAATCACTTGCACGTGAACCTTGCCTCAGGTCTGTTTCTGGGGAACACATCTAAAGCCATCACCCTAACTGCCCTGAGAGCTAGATACGTTCATCTCCATTGTACAGATGGGAAAGCTGTCGCTCAGAGAGGTTAGGTGACTTGTCCAATGTCACACAGCCAGTCCAAACCCAGTTCTTCTGGACCTCACAACCCAAGCAGCCTCTTCCTGCACGGGTTGATGAGCCACCCAAAGCTGCCACCAGCAGTCAGGCCTTATAAGCTAGGCTTCAGTGTGTTCTCTCCTGTCACATCACGGTGCGTGCCGCTGTGGGCCTGCAGGCACCGCGGACCTCCAGCCCCACATTCAGGGCCAGAGCCTTAGCGAGCTCTCTGCAGCCCGGAGTCATTGTGGGTCTCTACCATCAGCAGCCATGGCCCTGCAGCCTTTTTCTTGCTTTGTGAGTCAACAGTGTGGATCCCGAAATGGACGCCATCCCCTGTCCATCTCTAGACCCCTGAGGAGCACCGATATGCAGATGCTTCCCAGGCAGAAAGATGCTTGCTACAGGCGTTAGTGTTGAAACCCGAATCTTTAGCTTGTGGATCTGAACCATCTTGTCGATATGAACAAATGTTCATATCTATTGTGTGGCATCCTGCACTGCAAGTCAAAGCCAAGCAATCGACATGTATTAGGTGCATGTGCTATTTCTAAAAACCACAAACTAAGAATGATAAATCACCAAAAAAAAAAAAAAAAAGAATGATAAATCATCAACATACAGTTGCCCCTTGAACAACGCAAGGGTGAGGGGCACCAACCCCACACACAGCTGGAAATCTGCATATATCTTCTGACGCCCCCCAGATTTAACTACTGATAGCTTACTGTTGACAGAGCCTAACCAGTAACATAACCATCAATTAATGCATATGTTGTGTGTCATATGTATTATGTACTGTATTCTTACAATAAAGTAAGCTAGAGAGAAGAAAATGTTATTAAGAAAATCATAAGGAAGAGAAAGGACATTTGCAGTACCGGACTATATTTATTGGAAAATATCTGCCTCAAAGATTCAAGCCGAGGGATTCAAACCCGTGTTGTTTAAGGGCTGAGGATAGTTTAGGATTTGCTAATCTTACACTCTTCTGTTATGCATACACAGGAAAGTCAAAAGGATCAAAAATTCAATTTGCATAGAGTTTAAAACCATGTATTTTATGATAAAGGGCATTTAACTTAAGATGGCCAAAGCACTGATGTTATATATTTGCTGTAAAGAGAATCATTAGAGTTTTAATTTTCTGTATTTAAAAACTGCACAATAAAAACTTATTTCCATTAACTTGGGGGGGGGCAAAAACATGCTTGTCACAAAGCCACTTACAAAGATTTTCTTGTGTCCACTCAAGACTTTCTCTCCTTCCCCTCCTGCTTAGGTTTACTCTGTTTCCAGCCAGGGAGGAACATTATTTGGTGAATATGAAGATGAAAATACAGTGTCATTGCTGATGGTCAGCTCTGGGCACGCGGACCTGTGATGACCCTTGTCATGGAATGTGATTCTCCTTCCCCGGAGTGTTCGGGAGGAGACACGACTCCCTCTCCACACCCTCACCCCCACCTGCGTTCCCCCCCCTACAGGAAAGGAGTACGTGTATGTCTACACCTCTGTTGGCACTTCTCAACTCCCTGGAAACCACATTCAAAATCCCGCTTTGTCCAGAAAACTCTGGTGCATTAATTCACTCCCCAAAATTGCCCCCAGAGGGCACCATGACTTGCCGATTATTATCAGGAGATTATGTTCCCAAACAGGGAATAGCCCTAAACTGCAGAGGAAATTGAGCAGAACTCCCTGGTGTGGTCCCAGATCCTGCCCCATAGAATGAAAGCTGGGGTCCCAACTGGTGGGCCATGGCCCAAACCCAGCCCTCAGCCCTCTTCCCGTGGGCCTGGGCCTGGCTCTGTTTTGTGTTAATAAAGCTTCTTATTGAAGTACAACGTACAGACAGAAGAACCCACATACCATACGTGTATGGTTCCGTGAATTTTCACAAAATCATCACACCCGTGAACCAAGGACTCAAGTCAATAAGCCACATGTCCTCAGCTCATCCAGAACCCCCTTCAGTCTGTACTGTCTCGTAAAATTCATTTCTATTCATTGCCAAGAACAAAAACAATAGAAAAATCTGGATGTCTGGACAAAATGGAAAGACCCACATGGAGGCTTCCTGCCCGCAGGGGTGATGGGAGGTGAGGTTGGCTGCAAGCTCTAGAGGAGGTATGGACTTATTAGACCATGTCAGGCCCAGGTCAGATGGGTCCTTGGCCCCACATTTTAAAGGGCACCTCCCCATCCTCCTCTGCATGCCCCTTCCTGTAGGGCAGGGAGCCCAAGAGGCCAGGGGCAAGTGTCCATAAGGACCCTTCACTCTTCCTTTGAGACCAGACTGCACTACTCAGGACACCAGAATTCTGTGCCCTCCTAAAGGCCTAGGCGGTTTATAGGTTTTGAAAACTGACTTCTAGGCCCGGGAAGGGCCAAGGGGCAGCTGTTTCCAAGAAGGAGCTCGGATATGCAGGTTGTTGGGGGGCAGAACATGGGGGCAGGCCCCAAACCAGAACCAACTCTCCCAGGGGACCATATTCCAGCATAGAACCCCACAGAGTCCGTATTAGGCAGGGTTCTCCAGAGAAACGGAACAAATAGGATATACACAGTTAGAGAAAGAGGATTTATTTCTAGGAATTGGCTTATGCCATTATGCAGGCTGGCAGGTCTAAACTCTGTGGGGTAGGCTGTTGGTCTGGAAATTTAGGTAAGAGCATCAGTGTTGTAATCTTAACCCCAAATTCCACAGGGCAACAGGCTGGACACTCAGGCAGGGTTTCTAGGCTGCGGTCTGGAGGATTCCTGTCTTTTCTGGGAAGAGTCTACCTCAGTCCTTTTCCACGTAGCCTTCAACTGATTAGATGAGGCCCATCCACAATCTAGAGGGCAATCTGCTTTATTCAAAGTCTACTCATTTGAACATTAGGCACACCTACAGAATACCTTCACAGCAGCATCAAGATGCTGTTTGTCCAAACAACTGAGCCACCATAACCTAGCCAAAGTGGCACATAAAATTAACCATAATAGAGGGGTGCCTGGGTGGCTCAGTTGTTAAGTGTCTGCCTTCAGCTCAGGTCATGATCCCAGGGTCCTGGGATCGAGCCCCATATCGGGCTCCCTGCTCAGCGGGAAGCCTGCTTCTCCCTCTCCCACTCCCCCTGCTTGTGTTCCCTCTCTCGCTGCCTCTCTCTCTGTCAAATAAATAAATAAAATCTTAAAAAAAAAAAGATTAACCATAATAGAGTCCAAAGATATAGAAGTCTTAGATATAGAAGTCTATACCAAGTCTATATCCAAATCCTTCTAGGTTGTGAAGGCATAGTTGTCAAGAGAGAAGAATAAGATAGATTTTATTCAACAGTTCATTAGCTGGTTTATAGGTTTTACACACTTGGACATGGTATACGGCTTTGTTGTTACAAATGCTCAGGCCTGGTGTGTCATAAGGGCAGGCTGCCCATAACTCCAGATTGTCTTATAGCAGCTGACTTCAGTCTCACCTTACCCACTGGGCCCCTCTAGGCATTGGGTTTGCAACCCTAGATTTAAAAAACATCGGTTTGGAAAGGGGTAGGGGAGGATGGAATTAGCAGCCTGCTTATCGCTATCAGACGGGCCCTAGCTCTGTGACGATGTATGATCCTCCATCAAAGCCCTGGCCCCTCTCCATTGTGTCAGGCATGGAGGCTGGGGCAGTGATGTTGTTCACAACTCCATTTCTGGGGAAGAGGATGTAAGAGTATCCCATGGCTTTAATTAGATGACGTCAACAGCAGGCCTCACGTGCGTCATCCATACTCACAGACTCTAGTGGGTGCTACCATTCCAAGGGCTCACTGCTCAACAGATCAGCCCAGCTTCCCTTTAAAACTGCTCTCTCTTGATTAGAAGGGTTGGGGCAGGGCCTGCTCTGCCTTAAAGTTCATCAGGGAGCCCCTGTCTCCTTGGCTGGTGTCCCAGGGGAGGCAAGCGAAGGGAAGATGCCCTAGAAGAGGGGCCAACAGAGGCCACTGCCGGGTTTTATAAATAAAGTTTTATTGAGACCGAGCATGCCCATCTGTGTACATCGTGTCTACAGCTGTTCAAGCACCACAGAGCAGCCGAGCGATGGCAACAGACACCCCATGGCTGGCAAAGGGGGGAACATTTACTATCTGGCCCTTTTCAGGAAAAGTTTGCCAACCCTGCCTTAAAAGGCAAGGCTGAGTTAGCCCTTCCTAAGGCTAACTCCTAAGCCAGGTCCACCTGGCTACCCCCTCCTCCTGGCCCTCCTCTTTGTCGTCTTTGGGAACAGCAACCCCCACAGAGCTCAGGAGAACACAGTGCTGGATGCAGCCCCACATCTATCCATCTTTTCCCCAAAGCCACCCATCAGCCCTTGGGTTAAGAGGGAGCAGACATGGAGGGAGGCTTGGGGGCCACATGTGGCTGTGTGGGTTGTCACCACACAGAGGAGTCTGGCCTCGGGGCATCCGGGGGTGACATACAGCTTATGCTGCTCACCAAGCTCTGCGCTTGGGGTGGGCTACACCTTCCCAGAGGAAAGGACACCTCTGAATTCTCATAAAGGTGCCTACAACCCACACGAGCCGGTGTGGGGGCCCTGGCAGCAGCCGGGCTTTTGATTCCAGTCCTGGCCCTGACCTTGGGCAAGAGACACAAATCCTCTGAGCCTCGGTTTCCTCACCTGTAAAATGGCAACAAGAACAGTGCTGGGACGGGCTGAGTAGAGGCCCTTCAGAGATGTGTGATCCTAGGCCCTCGGGCCCATGACTATGTCACCTCTGTGGCAAAAGGGACGTTGCCACAATGATCAGGTTAAAGATCCTGAGCTGGGGAGAAGATCCTGAATTATCCAGGTGAGCCCAAGGTCAGCACAGGGGTCCCCACAGGGAGAGAGGGTCGGGGCGAGTAGTAAGAGGGAGAAGTTGGAAGCAAGCAGTTGGAGTGATGCAGGAAGGGGCCCCCAGCCAAGGAACATGGGCACCTCAAGGGGCTGGAGAAGGCAGGAAAAAGGGTTCTCCCCTGGAGCTTCCAGGAGCCAGCCCTGCCAACACCTTGACTTCAGCCCAGGGAGACTGCTTTTGGACTTCTCGTTCCAGACCTGGGCTGTTCGGAGCCCCTCCATGTGTGGCCGGCTGTTCCAGCCGCCACAGGAAGCTGGTTTTAAGAACAAACAGAGACCGGGGGCACCTGGGTGGCTCAGTCGTTAAGCGTCTGCCTTCGGCTCAGGTCACGATCCCAGGGCCCAGGGATCAAGCCCCGCATCAGGCTCCCTGCTCCACGGGAAGCCTGCTTCTCCCTTTCCCACTCCCCCTGCTTGTGTTCCCTCTCTCACTGTGTCTCTCTCTGTCAAATAAATAAATAAAATCTTTAAAAAACAAACAAACAAACAAACAAACAAACAGAGACGGTGCCTCTGAACATCCCTCCCTGTGGGATTTCCCAGGCTCTGTAAGGGGCCAGGTCACGGGGCTTCCTTACCTCCACCCTGCCCCCCCTGCCACCCCCTGGTCCCGGAGACAGCTGCCGTCCCAGGAGGCCCCCGGGAAGATAAGGGGTGACCTCTGACCACATGAGGAAGGGCAGGAGGCCAAGGCGGCCAGATGGTGGAGATTACAGTAAGAGCACCCCTGGCCCCTTCCAGAGCCGCCAAACCATGGGAGGCCAGGGTGGCCGTGATGTCATCACTTACAGACTTTGGCTTACGAAAGAGGTTACAAGGAGAGCAGGCGGGAGAAAAGCAAGAGTTCTTTTCCGATTGGTCATCGGTGACCAGTAGGCCAGACCGTCGCCTCCAAAATCAAACCTCACAGGAACAGTCACCCCATACACACTTTCCCTTGGCAGGCTGGCCCCCACCCCTTCCAGCCCCGGGGCAGCCCCCACTCCACCCGCCGCCCCCACCCCGCTCCTGTGCTTTGCCTGACCCCCTGCCTCGGGGTGACCAATTCCTCCCCGTCAGCCAGGGACTTTCCAGGTTTCAGTGCTGAAGGCCCCATGGCCAAGGAAGCCCCCAGAACCCCATAAACCAGGATAGTTAGTCACCTGACTCAGCTCCCCCCATTCCCCCGCACAGTGGCTCCCTGAGCACTGGGGGCCCCCAGCCCCGCATAGGATGCCCTTGTTTCCTCTGAGTTACCAGCAGAATGGATTGTTTCGGGCAAGGTCACCTTCCTGGGGAAGATGGGGTCTATCAGGCAGATGACCTCTCTGGTGCTGACCTGGTAATACCAGGTGGGTGGGTTAAGATTACATTCCCGGGGGAGGCTGAAACCGCAGTTAGGTTAGGTACTAGGTCTTGGTTTGGTGATGCGGGCTTAGCACAAGTGACTCCATTTGGGACCTATTGTCTGTTTTTAACAGCACTTACTGTGTGCCCAGCACTGTGGGGGGTGTTCACATTTGCAGTGGACCACACTGGGAGAGTCCGTGACCTCGGAGGCATTTCTCAGCCTGCAGAGGAAGGACTGCATTTATCCGCGGGTCCCTGCACACGTAGGTGCAAGACCAGGTGCGTTACGTGTCTCAGCTCACTTAATCAACCCATTTCACAGTTGAGGGATGGCAGGATGGAAAGGCCAAGTGAGTTACCTAAATGAGAGGTGTTGGGGCCTGAAGTCAAACGCAGGTCTGTCCCTTTCTTTCTCACCGTGAGCCCCAGGAAGGGGCTTGAATGAAGGAAGGTGTCGGGGCGGGCTGAATGGGGCTGAGACTGGTTCCAAATGGGAACACGTGGTCAGCTGACTCTGGGAGACACTCCAGGATCCATTTGCCTCATCCAAAGTGTGATAAAGATTCCTGGAATCAGAAACAGAGTGGGGAATCTGGTGTTGGTCCCCGGCTGTGCAACCTGGGGCAAGGCACTTAACTTTTCTTAGCCTCGTTTTTCCCCCTGTCAAATGGGCCCCCACACTTTCCTCTGGGTGTTGTGGTGAAGATGAAGGAGTAGACGCATGTGTCTCCACACACCTGGTCTGTTCCTTTGTACAGGGGAGTACCCTTTAGGATCCCCTTAGGAGGGGCAGGCCAGTGAGCCCTGTGCCTGGGTTCAGGGTGGGTGGCCCTGGGATGCCCCTTCCCCTCCAGCCCCTCCCTCCAGGGTACACACTGTGGTCACACCTGTGACTAACATGTGTTGGCTCTACCAGAGGCCCAGAGTCTCCCCCAAAAGCTCCATGGGTGTTAACCCACTCAGTGCTGACAGCAACTCTGTGAGGAAGCTCCATTGTTATCTCTGGTTTACAGGGGGGGAGACTGAGTGCTGGTGAGGTTGAGGGACATACCAAATGTTACAGGTAAAAGGTGGGACACAGGGCATGAGCCCAGGTGGTCTGGTATTAGCACCACTGACCTTCACCACCATGCTCCATGCTGGGACTCAAGCCTTGGGGCAGAAGAGGGGAAAGCATGGGAATGGGGGGGACCTGTGCACAGCCAGGTGGCGCTCTGTTCCCTCTCACTTCTCATTGTCCTTGAAGTGTTCATGGTAGATGCTCTCCATCAGCCAAGGTGCCTTCAGACCCTTTCTCTTCCTGTCAAGATGTTCTCTCTCTCTCTTTTTTTTTTTAAGATTTTATTTATTTATTTGACAGAGAGTGACACAGCAAGAGAGGGAACACAAGCAGGGGGATTGGGAGAGGGAGAAGCAGGCTTCCCTCCAAGCAGGGAGCCTGATGCGGGGCTCCATCCCAGGACCCTGGGATCATGACCTGAGCCGAAGGCAGCTGCTTAACCAACTGAGCCACCCAGGTGCCCCTAAATATTTTTTAAAGGATGGAGGGGAAGATGGGAGGGAGGAGAGAGGGAGGGAAAAGAGAAGGGAAGGAGGGAGAACCCAAGGCATTTGGGTCTTTCACCGTCACAGCCCTCAATGTGACTCTAGGCAAATGACAGCCTGCATGGTATTTAACAGGTGTGGATGGAGAATGGCCCAATTTGATGTACGAGTCTAACTGCTGTAGAACACAGCAGAAGCTCAAGGGAGTATAGGCAGCCCGTTTTTCAGGGCACCTAGACACGAACCCATCCTCAAAAACTATCTCTACTGAGACTTCACACCAGGCCCCAACTGTGTGTGGACATAAACCGGAGCAGCTGAGAAGCCCCCAGCCCAGACCTGGACTAGGCTCTGGGGTGTGCTCATAAAGGCCAGGGCACATGAGCTTTGACCCTCTAGACACCCCTGCCCCAAGTCATGAAGCTTATCCTTCTGCTTCCCCAATCTGCAAGCACATTAATGCTGGGGTCCTTGGCAATGACCATGGGCTTCAAAGTCTCTCTTTCCGTTCTCCCATGGAATGCTGGGCTGTGCACGGGGGACCCTCTCAGGAGCTCTCGGTGGGGCTGCCAGGGCTCACCTTGTGATTGTGGCTGTGTGCACATGGGAGACAGCCGGACCTGAGCAGGTGCCGTTCAGACCAAGATGACAATGTCAAGTCCACTCTCCGTTCAGAGTTTCCTTTGCAAAGACTTCCTGAGTGCATGCTAGGTGTCACTCACTGGGCAGAAAGATGGACAATAAACAAACAAACAAGCTCACACAGCTGTAGTTATGATGAAGAGAAAATCCAGACTGGTCCACTTTTGCTGACAAGTCAATTCCCTAAGATTTCCTCCCATGCCTGGGAGACACAACCACAAGAGGTAAATAATCAAAGATTAGAGATAGTATCATATACTGAAAAGGGTATGGGGAAATGGTCTGCAAGTATAATTAGACAGTCCCCTTTAAGGGCAGCTTTGAAAGAGCTATAAAACTTAAATATGTGTCCAGCCCTATCACCCAGAACTTCCACCTCAAGTTACCCCCTCTGGAGAAATCTCTACACTTACGCACAGAAAACATGTACAAGTATTTTAATGACCGCATCATTTGAAAGAGCAAAAAACTGGAAATGATGTCTATCAATCCATGGAATATGGAGTAACAGTTTACAAGAAGGAAGGAGGGGTGCCCAGGTGGGGCCACCGGTTGAGCGACTGACTCTTGGTTTCAGCTCAGGTCATGATCTCAGGGTCGTGGGATCGAGCCCTGCATCTGGCTCCACGCTCAGCTTGGAGTCTGCTTAAAGATTCTCTCCCTCTCCCTCTGCCCCTCCCATGCGTGCTCTCTCTAAATAAGTAAATAAATAAATCTTTTAAAAAATAATTAAAAAAAAAAATAAGAGGAGGAGGGAGATGTAGCTGCCCTGAAGTGAAGATTCTCCAGGATGGGACCATTGGGTAAAAGAGCAAGGTGGAGAAAAATAAGCATGATATCATGTCATTTCAAAGGTAGAAAAAGCTGCACCCCAGTCTCCCTGCATCTGTAGATATGACATAATGCACGGAGATAGGCCTGTAACCATGTACCCCTGGAAAGGAGACCGGCAGAGAGGGCGCCATCGAAGGCCCCAGCTTGACTGAGATGTCCCAGTTTCTACACAATTACACATGGCTTATCTGCATAATTTTATGTTGGTATAATTAAACATGAGAAGGAAAAGAAAACAAAAAGAAAACCCAGGTGGTAGAACAATCCCCAGTTTGTACACTTCAACCCAGCTCAGATGTCATTGTCTATTTTGACAATAAAGGCAAAAGCCCGAATATCTGCCAAGATCCATTGCCATTTACAGAATACACAACCACCCATGCTTCGCTCAGATGGCCCAATAGCCCTATCGCTTAGCTTTCATTTTAGTGGGTAAACACACACACACACACACACTCCAAAATGTGGCTTAAAACCATAGCCATTTTATTTAACTCACAAATCTGTGGGTCAGCTGGGTGATTTTTCTGGTCTGGGCCAGCCAGGCTGATATTTGCTGGATTTGTCCGTGGTCAGCTGGCAACTAGATAGCCCCGAATAATGGAGCTCATGTGTCTGGAATGTGACACCTTGCTCTTGGTCTAGCTCTCCTCCTGCAACAGGCTTACTCACATGGTGGGGCGGGGGTCAGAGTTCCAACAGCATCATGGTGAAAGCTGCCATGGCCTCTTGAGGCGCAGGCTCTAAAATCCACACCTTGTCACTTCTACCACATTCCATCGGTTAAAGCAAGTGCCGAGACCAGCCTGTGAGCTGGTGGTGGGGAACGGACTCTATCCAGCTAATAATACCAACAGCTCCTATGTGCCAGGCCCTGTGCTGAGCATTTTAGATAGATGTTCTCATATTAAGCCTATGAGAAAGGTGTATAATCTCAATTTACAGATGGAAAAACTGAGGCACCCTGGTGGGGGGCGGGGCTAAAGAAGGGAAACTCTCCAGCAGACTCCAGGACTTTAACCCACGTACAGATGCCTGAAATGCCACCATTGCTGATTCTGTCCTGCTATGGGATGAATTGTGTCCCCCCTTGACCCCACCCCCACCCCCCCGGGATTCATACGGTGTAGCTCTAGCCCCCATGGGGCTGCATTCAGAATAAGGGAATAATGAAGGTTATATGAGGTCCAGGGCGGAGCCCTGCTTCGTGTCCTCATAAAAGAAGACCCCAGAGAACTCACTCTCTCTCTGCCACGTGAGGACACAACACCAAGAAGAGGACTAGAACTGAACTGGCCAGCACCTTGGTCTGGAACCTCAGAGACTCCAGGACTGTGAGAAATACATGTGTGTTGTCTAAGCCCCCCAGTCTGTGATATTTTGTTATGGCAGCCCAAGCAGCCTAAGACATCTCTCTGTCCCCTTTTAAAATGCAGTGCCCCCTTGTTGGGATGAGCACTGGGTGTAGCATGTAAGTGATCAATCACTGAATTCTACTCCAGAAACCAATATTGCACTGTTTGTTAACTAACAAGACTTAAATTAAAAATAAATAAATAAATAAATAAATAAATAAATAAATAAAAGTAAAAACATAAAATGCAGTACCACTTGAGCTGATGGTGACACTCCTTTCCTAATTTCTCAACATGCACCTGTCATTCACTTTGTGGCTCTCTTTCCCAGTGAGCCAAACTTCAGGGTGAAGTTCCCAGGATACCATATTTCTGTGTAGAGATGGTCTCAACTCCCACTTGTCTCTGCTTTTTTTATTATTTCTCTGCTTGGAGGACACAGGTTTGGCAATGACTTCTGGGCCCAACAGGTGGGTCCTGAGTCAAAAGAGAACATCTCGACAGGAAGAGAAAGGGTCTGAAGGCACCTTGGCTGATGGAGAGCATCTACCATGAACACTTCAAGGACAATGAGAAGTGAGAGGGAACAGAGCGCCACCTGGCTGTGCACAGGTCCCCCCCATTCCCACGCCTTCCCCTCTTCTGCCCCAGGGCTTGAGCCCCAGCATGGAGCATGGTGGTGAAGGTCAGTGGTGCTAACACCAGACCACCTGGGCTCATGCCCTGTATCCCACCTTTTACCTGTAACATTTGGCATATCCCTCAACCTCACTAGCACTCATCAACAGATGAATGGATAAAGAAGATGTGGTATATATATACAATGGAATATTATGCAGCCATCAAAAAACACGAAATCTTGCCATTTGCAACAACGTGGATGGAACTAGAGGGTATTGTGCTAAGCAAAATAAGTCAATCAGAGAAAGACAAGTATCATATGATCTCACTGATATGAGGAATTCTTAATCTCAGGAAACAAACTGAGGTTTGCTGGAGTGGTGGGGAGTGGGAGGGATGGGGTGGCTGGGTGATGGACATTGGGGAAGGTATGTGCTATGGTGAGCACTGAGAATCATGTAAGACTGATGAATCACAGACCTGTACCTCTGAAACAAGTAATACATTATATGTTAAAAAGAAAAAAAAGAAGATAGTAGGAAGGGAAAAATGAAGAGGGGAAATCTGAGGGGGAGACAAATCATGAGACTATGGACTCTGAGAAACAACTGAGGGTTCTAGAGGGGAGGGGGGTGGGAGGATGGGTTAGCCTGGTGATGGGTATTAAGGAGGGCACATATTGAATGGAGCACTGGGTGTTATATGCAAAAAATGAATCATGGAACACTACATCAAAAACTAATGATGTACTGTATGGTGACTAGCATAACATAATAAAATAAAATTAAAAAAAAAAAAGATTAGCATGAAGACACCTGCCAACCTCAGGAAAATCTCTGTGCAACAAGATACACTGTGAAACACCACACACCCCAAACCAGTGGCATATCCTTCTTATGTATTAGTTTGGCTCTGAAAAATTTAAAGACAGCCCCCCCCCACCGCCGCCCCAGAAGCAAGGGGTAGGGGGAACTGTAAATTCCAAAAAGTAGAGCATGCCCCCTTCCAGCATACCTGCTGATTTTATGACCAAGAACTATAATTCCAGAAGCTGCTGCTAACTACAAAGATGGCAAGTTCTTACTAGAAGCAACCTAAGATTGCAATGACCATTATGCGAAAAGCTCCAATTAGACAAGATCATTCATTTAAGAAGTCCACTTGAAAGCAAATTTTCCCAAATCAAATAAGCAGAATGGGATGCCTATTTTAATTAGTATATAGAAGCTTCTAAACTTTAAAATCCCAAAATTGCTTCATTAAAAGATTTATTGCAAAGGACTAGTGAAAAATTAAAGACACAAGAGGTACCTAAAATAAAAGACAATAAGACTGACATGACTCCTATGTCTCCCCTCCATCCTCCTTTACATGAGTACTCATGGTCTGCTAATTCTCTATCCGAACTGCTTCCCACTCTGAAGAGGCTATTAAACAGTTACCTCTTCAAATAAAACCACCCAAGGTTGCAGGAGACCCTCTTCAGGTATTTTTCACACGGTGTTCGAAGACTGAACTAAGGGCATAGTTAAAGAATTTCCTAAAGCCAGGGAGGATCCCCAAAAGTTTTCGGAAGAACATAGAGTCATTATCGGGGCTGATCACCCCAGGCTTCCAGATCTTAATCAGCTTGTGCACCTGCTGGTAGGACCCCATAAAGCATCCAAAATGTGGGAAGCAGAATGGCATAACCTTGAAGATGATATTCAAAATCATGGACCTCGTGTGCCAGAAAAAGCTCACAAAACAGCGACTGAGCTTTTAAAAGCCATTCCTAGAGTCTTCCGTGCCCACACAGATTGGTCTATTATTCAAACCTATAGCAAGGAAGACGAATCTGCGGCAGGCTTTCAAGCCGGTCCAGAAGCTCTCTTCCTGTGGCAGTCTCAGTTTTATACAATAAATGAAGTCCCCAACGTGTTCTAGCTGACCTGTATGTACATGGATTATCTCCTGAGATTAGTGTATTGATTAAAAGGAAGAAAATAGGATGGGAGGCCACCAGTCTTTCTTTGATTTGGGAAAATTTGCTTTCAAGTGGACTTCTTAAATGAATGATCTCGTCTAACCCAGGACCATAACCGAGCACGTAGAAAGGACTTTGGAACTAGATCATAAACAAAAGTTCACCAAGCCGTTAGCCTTACAACTGCAACAGCTCCAAGGCCATAAACCTAAAATAACACCTGAGCCTCCTGCATGGCACCCTCCTAGGAATCCATCATCAAAATGCTGGCCTAGGGGAAGCAACCTAAGTGTCCATCCATGGATAAAGGGATAAGTAAGATGTGATATATGTACAATGGGATATTACTCAGCCATAAAAAAGAATGAAGTCTTGCCATATGTGACAACATGGATGGACCTAGCAGGTATCACATTAAGTGAAATAAGTCAGAGAGAGAAAGACAAATACCATATGATTTCACTAATATGTGGAATCTAAACAACAAAACAAATGAACAAACAATAAACAGAAACAGACTCACAGATTCAGGAAACTGCTGGCTACTAGGGGGAGAGGTTGGGGGCAGGCAGAATGGGCAAAAGGGATTGGGGGTGCAAACTCCCAGTTTTAGAATAAACAAGGTGTGGAGATGTAGTGTACAGCATAAGGAATATAGTCAATAATAATAACTTTGCATGGCAACAGATGGCAACTAGACTTGCCATAGGGATCATTTTGCAATGTATAAAAATATCAAATCACTATGATGTATACCTGAACCTAAAAGGATACTGTATGTCAATATACTTCAATTTTTAACATGTTGATCCAAAGGTCAATGTCTCATTTTTAATCAGCTAGGACACTGGAAAAAAGATTGCCTTCAAAGGTTTATGCAAATCCTTCAACATCAATTCAGATGCTCCCGTATCTGCCCCCAAAGGTGACCCCCATGTGGGCCCCCCCAAGAGCTGACAGGACTCTGAAGGATCCTCCAGTAAACTTATACCAGTAATTCCCTTAAATAGCCAATGGGAAATTAAATTTAAATTAATGGGAAACCTTTACAAATTCTGGTAGATACCCCAGCTGTATTCTCCACTTTAAACCCATGTGATAAGATAACAAATCACTTGAAGTGAAAAATAACTTTTCCATGGGGGGGGGGTATCTCATAAAATTCAGAGAGACTTTCTATCTCAACCAGGACAAATGATTCTGGTATCTTTCACTGAAAAACTTTCCTTTTTGCTGTGATTCGGCTCTAGCCCATCTATTAGGTAGAGACCTCCTTTCTAAATTAAAAGGTTAATACGTTTTACCTCTGATAGAAGCCCCACCTTAGAATTTCCTGACCAACACGAACCTGATCTTTTATGTTCTTTACAATCTGTCCTTGATATAGAAGAGGACAAATTCCAACAAAAGTCCTCTAATTTAATCAAGATGTCCAAAAATTTGTGGGCTACTTCTAATACTGACATTGAAAGAATAAAAAGTGCAGAGCCTATAAAGATTCAGGGAGACATAACTAAACCTTGTCTCAAATTGCCTCAATATCCATTAAAGCCCAAGACTATACAAGGCACACAACAGTAGAAGACCTTACCACCCATGGGCTAATCATGCCCTGAGCCAGTCCCCAACATGCTGAACTGGCCAGTCCAGAAATCTAATGGGCAAGATGACAATTTGTCCAGGACTTGAGGGCTATTCACAAGAGAGTGGTTCCCTGTTTCTCAGTTGTCCCAAACCCAGACACCCTTTTGTCACAAGTTCTACCAGCTCATAGCAGTTCACTTTGTGGACCTATGTTCAGGCTTCTTCAGCATCCCTGTGGACCCCAACAGCCAGTACCACCTCACCTTGACTTGGAACAATCAACAGTCTACCCAGATAGTCATGCCTCGGGGGTTCTCTGAGGCCCCTTCTTATTTCTCCCAAGTGCCCCATCAAGATCGAAGCACCTCCCATTCCCTGGGAAATCGACCCTTTTACAATATATAGACGACCTCTTTCTGTGCTCTGTTACCCAAGAGGTGTCCATAAAAGACTCCCTTCATTTGCTGCAAGTTACTGAAAAGGGCATAACAGCTCTAAGGAAAAATTTCAAAGATTTCTACATGCTGTTCAGTACCTAGGTCATAATCCAGGTGCTGAAGGAATCCAGCTATCTCCAAAGGGAACTAAGCTAAAGCAAGAATTCCCTGGGTGCTCAACTAAACAGCAGCTTCTTGGATTCCCAGGCCTGGCTGGCTATTGTAGACTCTAGGTTCCCATTTTTTCTCTATTGGCTTCTCTACTCTAGGGGACCTTACTAAAACTTTCAGTCCCTGAGCCCCTTCCTTGGGAAGATGAAGGTGAGCAGGTCTTTTTACAACTAGAACAAGGACTGCAAGAACCACCTCCCCTGGGACTACCTAACTATTCAAAACCGTTCACTTAATTTGTGCACAAAAGAGACAACCAAGCCCTGGGGATGCTCACACAAGAACACAGCTGGAAGCATCTGCCTATTTCTTATTACAGCACAAACCTTGATTCCATTGCTCCTGCATATCTGAACTGGCTAGAGCCACAGCTGCAAAGTTAGTAGAAGCTTCCACAGATTTAACCCTAGGAAATGACATTGTTTTACAAACCCCTCATGTTGTCCAGAGTCTCCTCAGTTCTGAAATGACCCAACATCTTCCTGCAAGCAGATTAACTTCCTCTGAGATCCTTCTGCTTTCACCACTTAATCTTTGTCTTAAATGTTGCAACATTCTTTTTTTTTTTAATTTTTTTATTAACACATAATGTATTATTTGTTTCAGGGGTACAGGTCTGTGATTCATCAGTCTTACACAATTCACAGCGCTCACCATAGTACATACCCTCCCCAGTGCCCATCACCCAGCCACCCCATCCCTTCCATTTCCCTCCACTCCAGCAACCCTCAGTTTGTTTCCTGATATTAAGGGTCTCTTATGGTTTATCTCCCTCTCTGGTTTCGTCTTGTTTCATTTTTCCCTCCCTTCCCCTATGATCCTCTGTCTTATTTCTCTCTGGAAAACAGTATGGAGGTTCCTCAAAAAGTTGAAAATAGAACTACCCTACAACCCAGCAATTGCACTACTGGGTATTTACCCCAAAGATACAAATGTAGGGATCTGAAGGGGCACATGCACCCCAATGTTTATAGCAGCAATGTCCACAATAGCCAAACTATAGAAAGAGCCTAGATGTCCATCAACAGATGAATGGATAAAGAAGATGTTGCAACATTCTTAATCCTGCTGCTCTTCTACCCCTGCCTAATGAAGGCGAGCCCCATGATGGTGAATAACATCCCATTTCATGACACTGTGTCCTGATTTATAAGACATCCCTTTGACTAATCCCAATCTAATTTTGCTTGTTGGGGGGTCAGACAGTAAAGACAGAAAAGGAAATTTCCAAGCTGGCTAGGCTGTTACTCAGTATGAACTACCTGAGAGGGGGCATCTCCCACAAGTTAAGTCTACCCCCCGCAGAGCCCCATGCTCTCACCTGAGCAGACCACTTATCAGAAGGATGAGTTGTTAATATTTTTCCTGACAGTTGATTTGGGGTTGTCATGATTTGGAGATGTTGTGGAAACAACCGGGACCCCAATCATAAGTGGACAATTAAACCAGCTTCTCTCGGCTATTCTCTTGCCTTCTGAAACTGCTATTATCAAAACTGAGGCTGAAAGGACTGAGCCTGAATGTCAGGGAATGCCCTAGCTGACTTTTAGGCAAAGGCAGAAGCCACAGAATCTATAAAGGCTGTGGCGCATGTGGATAAAGTCCATTCTGCTTCTTCAAGAAAATGACCCCTGATTGCCAGACTTTTGCCATCCTGATGTCCTTGCCACATGGCAGCATTCTGCTCCTGCATCAGAGAAATCATGATGGGCAAACAATGGCTATAAAATCAATGTGAAGAATCAGGGCTGTTGGAAACCCAGAACAGCCACTTGCCTCTTCCTTTTTACCTGGCAAACTCCATCTTTTGGGTTTTGCATCCTTCACCCACCACAGTGCATTTAAGATGACTCAAACTATGAATAAGGATTGGTGGGGAAACTTCTCTAAAACCACCAAAACAGTGCCACCAATGTCTGGCCCATCAGGCTCATAATCCTGGAAAAACTATTATGTGTTCCCAGAGCCCTCAAACCTCCTCCCTCTGGACCCTTTGAGCACCTTCAACTGGACTTCATTCAACTGCTTTTTCATATGGGTTATCAATATGTTCTGGTTATTGGATATGTGTTTTCTGAATGGGTTGAAACTTCCCTGCCCCAGGGTTGGTGCCCTCACGTGGCAAAGAAGCTGTTAAAAAATGTGTTTCCCACTTGGGGTATACCTACCCAGTGATGGGAGCACCTATTTCACTGGGCAAATCCTATAAGCCTTAAGGAAAGCCTTGCAAATATCTTGAAATTATCACTGTCCCCATTACCCTTGATAATCAGTCAAGGTCAAGAGAACTGATGGGATCCTCAGACTCAAAATCCCTAAACTGGCTGAAACTATTGGACTCTGGTGGTTTAAAGTGTTGCCTTTGGTCTTCTGAGTGTTTGTGGTACCCCCTTTGGGAAACATAAGCTCATGAGATGATCACCAGTAGACCAATGTCTGTTGGTGTACAACCTCTTGCTGATCCCTTGTTAACTCATGCTAGTGTGACCAGCTACTGTAAGTCCTTAATGTCTTATGCTAAAGCCTATCATCAACAGGTTAAAGATGCCTCCCCTCATTCCTATTCAAAAAATCCTATTGGGGTGCCTGGGTGGCTCAGTCGGTTAAGCGTCTGCCTTTGGCTCAGGTCATGATCCCAGGGTCCTGGGATTGAGCCCTACATCAGGTTCCCTGCTTAGCAGGGAACCTGCTTCTCCCTCTCCCTCTGCTGCTCCCCCTGCTTGTGTGCTCTCTCTCTCTGTCAATAAATAAATAAAATCTTAAGAAAAAAATCCTGTTGGTCACAGTCTGGAACCTAGTGACTAGGCATTCCGGAAACATCATTTGAGGAAGACAGCCCTAGAACCGTGCTGGAAGTGACCTTACCAAGTGCTCCCAACCCCTGATGCTATAGCAGAATTAGAAGGCATTGAACCTTGGGTTCACACCTCACAGCTGAAGAAGGCTCCACATATTACCTGGTCCTGTGCAAACACTGGAGACCTCCAGGTCAAATTGATGAGGAAGACAAGCAGCTGACGTGGAGGTAGACTGCCTCTTCCTAAGACACCAGATCAAAACTTCATACTTTGGGCGCCTGGGTGGTTCAGTTGGTTAAGCGACTGCCTTCGGCTCAGGTCATGATCCTGGAGTCCCTGGATCGAGTCCCGCATCGGGCTCCCTGCTTGGCAGGGAGTCTGCTTCTCCCTCTGACCCTCCCCCCTTCTCATGTGCTTTCTCTCATTCTCTCTCTCTCTCAAATAAATAAATAAAATCTTTAAAAAAAAAAAAAACTTCATACTTTAACGGAACACAAGACCCTTTCTTCTTCTCTTTCTTTCCTTAGCTCTGGGATTGCCCTGGAAAGATAACGCCATCATCCCTAAATCCCAGGCCGTTGCCAAGGAGGGTATCCTTTCAGGCTGCTGAACTTGTCATCCAAATCTGTCCATGGTGCTAGAGATCCCCTGGTCCTCCCTGTGATCAATTTCTCTTCTATTCCCAATGTCACCGTAAACTACAGTTGACCCTCTGAACCAGAAGTCATTTACAGAATCTTCTATGGCTAGAACATCCCAGTGCCTTGTTTTTACCTTTCTCTAATTATACCTGTACCCAATTAGACACATGCCTATGCAGATCATAGTACATTTGCACCCCCACATTCTTATGATTATCTACACCAGGTCTGCCCCCAATCACAAAAAGATCTCACCAGCAGCACCCATCTTTGCAGGGAATTTAGACCACCTTTTTATTTCAGCCTAGGAGATTTACTTCCTGACAGTGCTAGAAACCTAACTGACCCCTGGCTTGGATGGGCAGATGCAACAATCCCCGTGAATGAGTCCATCAACAGTGTCCCCTTAGCAGGAGTGGTTCATGCCCCAACAGGATTTATCTCTGCCTGTGCCGGTTATCATTCTCCTTGGGCCCAAGAATGTCTTGCCAGCTGGCACATAACCGGGCAGCTTAAGTTATCTGTGCTCCTAACTGTCCACAATTAAACTGAGATACCTCATTAGTCAGCTCCCTTGCATTTACATCATTGAGTTAGAAGGGACTTACGAGGAGGCTCTCATGATCCAGGATTCCCTTCCTTTGGCTTATCCCACTTCCCTATCTAGGAGTGAGTACAAATGAGGCTATGATGAGGAGCCTCTCCTAAATTCCTTGATGTTATAGTCTGCAGCTAAAGCAATAGGTGCCCAACAAAATTCCTTAGACTCCCTAGACACGGTTGATCTTGATAATATGACAGCCTTTGATTATCTTTTAGCTGAGCAAGGAGATGTCTCTGTTGTGGCCAATACCACTTGCTGCACCTGGGTTAACACTTCGGGGGATTAAACTCAGCTCCACAATATTACTGAACAAGCCATTTGGCTTAAGAAAATGACCCTTTCGGGGCACCTGGGGGGCTCAGTTGGTTGGGTGACTGCCTTCGGCTCAGGTCATGATCCCAGGGTCCTGGGATCAAGCCCCGCATTGGGTTCCCTGCTCGGTGGGGGGCCTGCTTCTCCCTCTCCCTTTGCTGCTCCCACTGCTTGTGCTCTCCTGCTCTCTCTCTGTCAAATAAATGAATGAGATCTCTAAAAAGAAAAAAAAAAAGAAAAAGAAAGTGACTCTTTCAATGGAGTCTTTTTATGACTATTTGATTTTGATTGGTTTGGGTGTTGGGGACCATGGCTCCGAAGTGCACTCCAGACATTGGGAATGATCCTGCTCATAATAATCACAATAGTCTCTCTGGTGTACTGTGTTCTCTCAAAGGCTTTAAATGCATGTTTGCAGCTGCTAACCACCAAGAAAATGATCTCCCCAAGACTGGAATGTCAAAAAAGAAACAGAGAATGACCATCTTAAAAAAAAGTGAGCCTGAGGTCATGACCTGTGAGGTTCACAGAGATTCTGCAAAAAGATCTCATGACCTGTAGATACCACTGAGGATCAGCAAAAACTGCAAGAACTTCAGAGCCGTAGCTAGGAGTGGCGTTAATGCCTTACATTTTGATCACGGCTCTAGTTAAACTGTGAGTCTGATCAAAAGGGGGGACTTGTTGCAAAGAGATAACAGGCCTAAAATGGAGTCACTTGTGCTAAGCCCATGTCACCAAACTGCAGTTTCAGCCTCCCCCCAGCAATGTAATCTTAACCTGTAAACCTGGAATTACCTGGTCAGCACCAGGGAGGTCATCCGCCTGATAGACCCCACCTTCCCCTAAAGGAAGGTGACCTTGCCTGAAACAATCCACCCTTGCTGGCTACTTCCTTGTCCTGCCCCCTTCTGCCTCTGAAAGTCTTCCGACCTGTACAGCTCCTTGGAACTACCTTTTATCTGCTAGATGGGATGCTGTCTGATTCATGAATGGTTAAACAAAGCCAATAAGATCTTTAAAATTTACTCGGTTGAATTTTGTTTTTAAATAGTGCTTAATACATTTTTTAAAAGAGACCATTTTATTTAAAAGTAGGTATTTGTGGGAAGTCCTTTGAAGAGGAATGGCTTTCCTGGTTGTGTTTGCTCTTAGGAAAGAGTGCATCTTCCAGAAGTAGCTGCTGCAGCTATAGGACTTGGTATGGGCTGGCGTGGTCAGATCTGGGACTCAGAATAGCAACTTAAGCAACAGTGGTGGCTGGTGGCTGGGGATAAACTGAAAGCACACAAGACTCAGGGATGCCTGGTGCACAACTATTGGGTATTCCATGCCAAGAAGATCATGGCTACAGTGAAACCAGCATGAGAGAGACAGTGGGAACTGAGGGCTTGGATCCTGGGTTCAAGTCCTGGCTCCTGAGTTCCAGCTGGGTACCCTTGGGCCTCTTTCCTTATCTGCAAAATGGAGGTATTCCCAGGCCCCGTCTCCTGCCATGAAGCAAACATGGTCTGCCCTCACAATATTACGTGCTAACATCATGCAGCCTTGCAGGGAGCACAAGTTTTGGGACCCTGTTTGCACTCCAGCTTTGCCACCTACCCTCCCACACACATGAGTTGGGGCCAGTTATTTAACCTCTCTAAGGGTTAGTTTCCATCTGTAAAGTGAAAATCAACCCTACTGTCTAGGGTTGTTGTGTGGTTTAAGTTTGATACTGCAGGGAATAATCCTGTGGAGTAAATGCTCAACAAAGTCTAACGTCCTTTTCCCTAATGGGATGCAGAAGGTAGGAGAAGGGGCCAAGAGTCACAGGGCCTCCAGCTGCCCCGTTCCAAACATTTCATAATTCCTTGGTTTCTCCCAAGGGCCCAAGTGCTGGCTTCAGTATCCTTCCAAGGACTCACTGATAAACCTCTTAATCTGCCCGGAGAAGCACTGAGTCAAAGGGAGGAAATTAACATTTTGGAAGCAACTTCGTCAGCAGTTGAGTGTGATTGGAATATATTTAAAAGCCTCCTTATCCAGCCTGAATCTGTACTTTTCCAGGCCAAAATGTTTCTCACTTCCCAGTGTTTCTGAAAAATCATTTGTTTGGCCCTCCACTGAATAGACCTTCAGTGAGCACCCACTGTGCACCAATCCCTATGTAACTACTAATAAGAATGCCTTCTCCCTGTCATGTATTCAAAGGACCAAAGGACATTTCTTGACTGCCTACTAAAATAATTTTCTTTCTATCTTTCTAAGCTCTTGGCTGAGACTGCCCCCCTATAATAAGACAGACTAACAAGAGGAAAACAAACATAAGTTCATTAACATATACCTCATAAAGACATGGGAGATACTCAGAGAAAAATGAGTTGTTCCCCTGAGTTGGCCTACACCACCAGCTTCAATATTATGTAGGCACTAAAGACAGAGAAAAGCATATTTGTGGTGAGGGGCTGGGGGGAGGCAAGTTATGGAAAGTTACCAGAAAAAGCATGGTGAACAATGGCAAGGTTTTTATGCAGATTGAAGCCAAGCCTTCTCTAGTGACAAGAGTCTCTTGTGATTTAGAACCACCCTTCTCTTCCTGGTACAGAAAGGGAGACATGCTTGCAAATGAAGATTTCCTTTACAAATACAAACGTCCCTTACAACTAACTTCTACTCTGTTTTCAGATCCCCTTCGGTATCTGCTGTTTCTCAAAATAACCCTTGTGCCAAAGAGGGGTATTTTGGGGTGGCATATTCTGTGCAAGACCCAGAGGACACAAAGATGAAATGTCCATCTTTTTTTTTAGTGTATTGCCATTTAGTGATTTATTCTACAAAATTTTTGATCACCTGCTATCTGCCGGGCACTTTTTTTTTTTAATGTTATGTTAGTCCCCATACATTACATCATTAGTTTTTGATGTAGTGTTCCATGATCCATTGTTTGTGTATAACACCCAGTGCTCCATGCAATATGTGTCCTCCTTAATACCCATCACCGGGCTAACCCATCTCCCCACCCCCCTCCCCTCTAGTCGAGATGCCCTTCAACAGACAAATGGATAAAGAAGATATGGCCCGTATATACAATGGAATATTACTAAGCCATCAGAAAGGATGAATACCCAACTTTTGCATCAACATGGATGGGACTGAAGAAGATTATGCTAAGTGAAATAAGTCAAGCAGGGAAGTCAATTGTCAAATGGTTTCACTTATTTGTGGAACATAAGGAATAGCATGGAGGACATTAGGAGAAGGAAGGGAAAAATGAAGGGGGATAAACCATGAGAGACTATGGATTCTGAGAAACACATCTTCTTTATCCATTCATCTGTTGAAGGGCATCTCAGCTCCTTCCACAGTTTGGCTATTGTGGACATTACTGCTATGAACATTGGGGTGCATGTGCCTCTTCTTTTCACTACATCTGTATCTTTGGGGTAAATACCCAGTAGTGCAATTGCTGGGTCATAGGGTAGCTCTATTTTTAACTTTTTGAGGAACTTCCATACTGTTTTCCAAAGTGGCTGTACCAACTTGCATTCCCACCAACAGTGTAAGAGGGTTCCCTTTTCTCCACATCCTCTCCAACATTTGTTGTTTCCTGCCTTGTCAATTTTTGCCATTCTAACTGGTATAAGGTGGTATCTCAATGTGGTTTTGATTTAAATTTCCTGATGGCTAATGGTGTTGAACATTTTTTCATGTGTCTGTTAGCCATTTGTATGTCTTCTTTGGAGAAGTGTCTGTTCATGTTGGGGAGGGTATGTCCTATGGTGCATGCTGTGAATTGTGAAAGACTGATGACCTGTACCTCTGAAACAAATAATACATTATATGTTAAAAAAAAAAAGAAGAAGAAGAAGAAGAAGAAGAAGAAGATAGTAGGAAGGGAAAAATGAAGGGGGGGAATCAGAGAGGGAGATGAACCATGAGACACTATGGACTCTGAGAAACAAACTGAGGGTTCTAGAGGGGAGGGGGTTGGGGGGATGGGCTAGCCTGGTGGTGGGTATTAAAGAGGGCGCATATTGAATGGAGCACTGGGTGTTATACACAAACAATGAATCATGGAACACTACATCAAAAACTAATGATGTAATGTATGGTGATTAACATAACAATAAAATTTTTTAAAAAGAAGTGTCTGTTCATGTCTTCTGCCCATTTTTTGACTGGATTATTTGTTTTTTGGGTGTTGAGTTTGAGAAGTTCTTTATAGATCTTGGATACCAGCCGTTTATCTGTAGTGTCATTTGCAAATATCTTCTCCCATTCCGTGGGTTACCTCTTTGTTTTGTTGACTGTTTCCTTTGCTGTGCAGAAGCTTTTTATCTTGATGAAATCCCAAAAGTTCATTTTCGCTTTTGTTTCCCTTGCCTTTGGAGACAGTCTTGAAAGAAGTTTCTGTGTCCAGTGTTGAACAGGTTACTGCCTATGTTCTCCTCTAGGATTTTGATGGATTCCTGTCTCACACTGAGGTCTGCCATCTATTTAGAGTTTATCTTTGTGTATGGTGTAAGAGAATGGTCGAGGTTCATTCTTCTGTATATTGCTGTCCAATTTTCCCAGCACCATTTATTGACGAGACTGTCTTTTTTCCATTGCATATTTTTTCCTGATTTGTCAAAGATTAATCGACCATAGAATTGAGGGTCCATATCTGGGCTCTCTATTCTGTTCCATTGATCTATGTGTCTGTTTTTGTGCCAGTACCATACTGTCCTGGTGATCACAGCTTTGTAATATAGCAACATATGCTTGAAATCAGGCAACATGATGCCCCCAACTTTGTTTTTCTTTTTCAACATTTCCTTGGTGATTCAGGGTCCTTTCTGGTTCCATACAAATTTTAGGATTGTTTGTTCCAGCTCCTTGAAAAATGTCATTGGTATTTTGATTGGGATGGTGTTGAAAGTATAGATTGCTCTGGGCAGTATAGACATTTTAACAATGTTTATTCTTCCAATACATGAGCATGGAATGTTTTTCCATCTTTTCTTGTCTTCTTCAATTTCTTTCATAAGTGTTCTATAGTTTCTAGAGTATCCTTTACCTCTTTGGTTAGGTTTATTCCAAGGTCTCTTATGGTTTTTGGTGGTATTGTAAATGGAATCAATTCCCTAATTTCTCTTTCTACAGTTACCTTGTTAGTGTATAGAAAGGCAACTGATTTCTGTGCATTGATTTTGTATCCTGCCACATTACTGAATTGCTGTAGGAGTTCTAGTAATTTGGTGGTGGAGTCTTTTGGGTTTTCCACATAAAGTATCATGTCATCTGCCAAGAGAGAGAGTTTGACTTCTTTGTCAATTTGAATACATTTTATTTCTTTTTGTTGTCTGATTGCTGATGCTAGGACTTCTAGTACTATGTTGAACAATAATGGCATGAGTGGACATTCTTGTGGGCAGTGTTCCTGATCTTAAGGGAAAAGCTCTCAGCTTTTCTCCATTGAGAATGATATTTGCTGTGGGCTTTTCATAGATAGTTTTTATGAATTTGAGGAATGTTCCCTCTATCCCTATACTCTGAAGAGTTTTAATCAGGAAAGGATGCTGTATTTTCTCAAATGCTTTTTCTGCATCAATTGAGAGGATCATATGGTTCTTGTCGCTTCTCTTATTAATGTGTTCTATCACACTGATTGATTTGCAAATGTTGAACCACCCTTGTATCCCAGGAATAAATCCCACCTGGTCGTGATGGATAATCCTTTCAATGTACTGTTGGGTCCTATTGGCTAGGATCTTGTTGAGAATTTTGGCATCCATATTCTTCTGGGATATTGGTCTGTAATTCTCCTGTTTGATGGGGTCTTTGACTGGTTTTGGGATCAAGGTGCTGACCTCATAGAACGAGTTTGGAAGTTTTCCTTCTGTTTCTATTTTTTGAAACAGCTTCAGGAGAATAGGTATTATTTCTTCTTTGAATGTTTGGTAGAATTCCCCTGGGAATCCATCAGGCCCTGGACTCTTGTTTTTTGGGAGGTTTTTGATCACTGCTTCAACTTCGTTACTGGTTATTGGTCTATTCAGATTGTCAATTTCTTCCTGTTTCAGTCTTGGTAGCTTATAGGTTTCCAGGAAGGCATCCATGTCTTCCAGGTTGCTTAATTTATTGACATATAGTTGTTGATAATAATTTGTAATAATGTTTCTATTTCCTTGGTGTTAGTCGTGATCTCTCCCCTTTCATTCATAATTTTATTAATTTGGGTCCTTTCTCTTTTCTTTTGGATAAGTCTGGCCAGTGGTTTATCGATCTTATTAATTCTTTCAAAGAACCAGCTTCTAGTTTCATTGATCTGCTCTACTGTATTTCTGGTTTCTAATTCATTGATCTCTGCTCTAATCTTAATTATTTCTCTTCTCCTGCTTGGCTTAGGTTTTACTTGTTGTTTTTCCTCCAGTTCTTTAAGGTGTAAAGTTAGCTTGTGTATTCAGGATATTTCTATTTTTTTGAGTGACACTTGGATGGCTATGTATTTCCCCCTTAGGACTGCCCTTGCAGTATCCCATAGGTTTTGGACCGATGTGTTTTTGTTCTCACTGGTTTCCATGAATTGTTTAAATTCTTTAATTTCCTGATTGACCCAAACATTCTTAAGCAGGATGGTTTTTAGCTTATTGTTTGAATTCCTTCCAATTTTTTTCTTGTGATTGAGGTCCAGTTTCAAAGCACTGTGGTCTGAGAATATGCAGGGAATAATCTCAATCTTTTGGTATCAGTTGAGACCTGATTTGTGACCCAGTATGTGGTCTATTCTGGAGAAAGTTCTATCTGCATTCGAGAAGAATGAGTATTCTTGTTGTTTTAGGGTGGAATGTTCTGTATATATCTATGAAGTCCATCTGGTCCAGTGTGTCATTCAAAGCTCTTGTTTCTTTGTTGATCTTCTGCTTAGATGATCTATCTATTGCTGAGAGTGGAGTGTTGATGTCTCCTACTTTTAAAGTATTATTATCAATATGTTTCTTTATTTTGGTTAACAGTTGGCTTATGTAGTTGGATGCTCCCATGTTGGGGGCATAGATATTCACAATTGTTAGATCTTCTTATTGGATAGACCCTTTAAGAGTGATATACTGTCCTTCTGTATCTCTTACTACAGTCTTTAGCTTAAAATCTAATTTATCTGATATGAGAATTGCTACCCCAGCTTTCTTTTGAGGTCCATTGGCATGAAAAATGGTTCTCCATCCCCTCACTTTCAGTTTAGATGTATCTTTAGGTTCAAAATGAGTCTCTTGTAGACAGCATATGGATGGGGTCATGTCTTTTCATCCAACCTGCAACCCTGTGCCATTTCATGGGAGCATTTAGGCCATTCATCTTAAGAGTGATTATTGAAAGATATGATTTTATTGCCATCATGTTGCCCATGTAGTCCGTGTTTCTATAGATTGTCTCTGTAAATTTCTGGTAATATTAATATTTATTAATAAGTAAATAAACAAAATCTTTTTAAAAAGAAATTGGATCACACAGGGTATGTCTAAATCCTGATTCATTCACCCAGTTGACATTTACTGAGTGCCTACTATGTGCAATCATGGTGTCAAGAGTTTAACTAATGCACAAGCCTTCCTTCTTGTTCTCTCCTCATTTCAGACCCAGTAGAGGCTACAATACCAGAAATCTACAGGCACCTCCCCAGTATTACTGACATTGGCTCCTTTCGTAGGTGCCCAAGAATCAAATCAGAGGCCCTTGTAAGCAAACAACTGCTTTCCTCTCAGGAGAATCATGGTCATTATTAATTCAAGAACATCTCAGAAAAAGAACTCCCTAATAGGGATATCAGTGTAGGGGTGGAAAATTTTTTCCCTCTTCCCTTTTAAGTTCTTTGGCTGGCCCAATAATTGAACTGACATAAGAAAAATTCATAGGCCGGGGCACCTGGGTGGCCCAGTCATTAAGCATCTGCCTTCAGCTCAGGTCATGGTCCCAGGGTCCTGGGATCAAGCCCCACATTGGGCTCCCTGCTCAGCGGGAAGTCTGCTTCTCCCTCTCCCACTCCCCCTGCTTGTGTTCCCTCTCTCGCTGTGTCTCTCTCTGTCAAATAATAAATAAAATCTTTAAAAAAAAGAAAAAAGAAAAAAATTCATAGGAGAAAACAAATTTAATTTCATACATACAGGTACTTTGAGGCTCAAAGAAGTGACCAAAACAGGAAGCGTTTATGCCTTTTAGACAAAGAAACAAGGAATTTGTGAAAAATTGACAAGACAAAGGTTTGAGCCTGGGGGCAATAAGTTGGTGAAGTGATAAGCTTTGTTCATACAGCTTTCTCAGCTCTAAATTCCCTACCTCTAGTGATAAGGTTGACTTCTACCCTCCTGGTACAGGGAGGGTACTTCACAGAGGAGATTCATCTCCTGCTTTCAGGAGACAGAGGAAAGTGTCAGGGTGTCCTTCTTGCACTGGCTGTTTCTCAAGTTCTTTTAATTCAAAATAAGCAATATGCCAAAATGGCATCGTATGGTGTGGCATATTCCATTCCCTTTCATCAGTGTGGGGAGGGAAAATCATCCTGTCCTATTGAAAGCCAAAGTGTGCTGCATGGTCACCTCCTGTTTGTCTTTACAGCTTTTGGAAAAATAAGCCCCAAACCAACTTGGTCTCCATTCTTAAACTATTGAGATTGTTTCTAGCTTGAGCCATACAGACATGGGTTTCCCTCTGCCATAAGTGAAATGGTAGATGTGTGAGAGATAGACAGTTGGCAATGTCAACTATGAAACACCTATGAGTGATTCTTTGTTCAAATTTTTTAAAAAGAAAAAGCCGGGAGAAATGCCAATCTGTACAGAGTCTGTAAGCAGTCTGTAGGATTCATGACTGCCAAGAATATGTCATGAAGCCCCAGGAAGACAAGTCACTGATAGGAGTTGAGGACACCGTTAGGGATGACCATAGTGACTCTGGGGCAGGGGGTGATGCCCCCTGCTGCACCCAGAGACACTGCTAGCCAAATTTGAGGTCCTGATGTCTTGACACATGAAGGGGTCCTGAAACAGAGGAGGAATCCTGGAGTCTGTGGGAAGAAACAGTGGCCCGCTGAAGGAGGTCAGCTACGAAGTGGCCCACTGGGGCCATAGAAAGGCCTTGACTTCTGGAAAGAGAACCTCCTGTCCCCCTCCTTCCTCATCTTCCTAGCCATCGATCTGCAATGTAAGTAAGACAATGAGAAGAGGATTTGGGGAGAACTGTAGGTCTCCAGTGCCACCCAGGATTCCACCAGGAAAACCAATCCTCTTTGTCCTGCTTTCTGTCCTGATGTTTGCAAAGTGCCATAGAAGGTTTCAGAGCATTCACAAGTAGAACAACAGATGTTCACACAGTTTCAGGCATTTATTGAGAGACCTACCTGCAGGGCCAGGATCATGTGAGGCAAGTAAGGCGCTAATCTTGGCACAAAATTTCAGGGGTACCAAAAACATAGCTGCAACAATCAAGATAAATATTATTTTAATGCAGTGTTTAAAAAAGCCAAATTTGTGCAAAAAAAAAATCCATGACAAATAAAATGCACAATAAGGTCTCCATCAACGGGGATGTTATAGAGCAACACAGCATTGACAAGAACAAGATGAGTCTTGCTGCAGATGGTTTAGTCTCTAGGTGGGAAGGTCCAGTGCATAGGCCAGAAGCCGCAGAAGTTCAGGGAAACAAGAGAAGCCTGTTTCAAAGAATTAGGAAAGAGAACATTTCTTTGTGAAAATAGCTGATACTGTGATTTATAATAAGAAATATATATTTAGTCTTCATCCCCATTTCTGGCACAGAGCTCCTAAAACTGCTGGAATTACCTAAGTGAAGAAGAGAGCCATAAAGGTGTCTTTCGTTGTGTGAATGAGGCAACTTTAGGGATGGGGGCTGGACATGTCAGCCCCACCCCTCTGACCTCTGGGGAGGGGAGAGGGACTGGAGGTGGGATTGGCCAATCATTCATTAATCACGACTATGTAAGGAAGCCTTCATAAAACCCAAAAAGGACAGGTTGGGAGAACTTCTGGGTTGGTGAACAAGTGGAGGTATGGGAGAGTGGCGTACTTAGTTGGGGCATGAAGCTCCACGCCCTTCCCCCATACCTGACCCTATGCATCTCTTCCATGTGGCTGTTCCTGAGTTATATCCTGTGATCTAGTGAGTAAAATGTTCCTCTGATTTCTGTAAGCCTCTCTAGAAGATTAATCCAACCCAAGGAGGGGGTCGTTGGCCCCTCTGATCTATAGCTGGTGGGCCACAAGCACAGATGACCACCTGGACTTGTGCTCAGTATCTGAGGTGGGGAAGAGGTGGCAATTCTGTAGGACTGGGCCCTTAACCTGTGGGATCTGATGCTACTTCCAGGTAAATAGTGTCCCAATGGAATCAAATTGTATGACACCCAATTGGTATCGGAGAACTGGTTGGTGGTGTGGAAAAGATCCCCACGTGTTGGAATTGGATGCAGAATGCCAAAATAACATCTTTTTTTGGACTCAGCTCTTGCCCAGCCTACCAATAATAGGTGTTTACTTAGTGTTTGCTGAAAGAAAGACCGAAAATCTAGATGAAGGCAGCTCATGGTTGCATGTCAAGGCATAGTGTCAAAGCACAGTGCTGAACAGTCATCAGAGAAGGGAGCAGTGAGGGGGACATGCTGCCCAAGGGCCCCCTGCTTACCCAGACTTTATGCTGGGCTTCTCTTTTCTTTTTCATAATAGAATTTTTTAAATATCCAAAAAGTAGAGTGAATCATATAATGACCCTACCCATGTATTCACCACCAGCTTCAATAATTATCTACATTTTGTTCTTCTTATTTCATGTACCCTCCTTTCTCATCTCAAAATATTTTAAAGCAAATCCCAGCATCATATTATTCTACCCATAAATACTTCAGTTTGTGTCTCCAACAGATAAAGCCTTTAAAACGTATAACTGCAAAATCATTGTCATGTGTAATAAAATTAAAAGTAATTCCTCCGTGTCCATTCATACCAGGCAAGGTCCAAATTTCTCCAACTATCTCAAAGTGTTATTTGTTTAAGCAATCATTCTAATCAGGATCCAAATGTGGTTTACATATTGCGTGCATCTGATTTGTCTCTTAAATCTCTTTTAATCTTTAATGGTCCCTCTCTCCTTTCTGACCCCTTAAAAAAACAACTCCGACCATTTGTCCAGTAGAATTTCCTACATACTTGTAATGACCTTTAATGCGTTCCCCTGACCTTTGAATTTCCTGAAAGCTGGGAATCTGATCTAGAAGCTTGATTAGATTCCAGTTGAGGGATTTTGGTAGAGTTCATAGGTGGTCTTGGGCATTTCCTATTACATCACACACCAGGAGATGCATCACGTCTGTTGCCCCACAATGAGTAGGGTAAGGTCCCTCCATATAAAGTCCCACATAAACCTTTCATCTGATGAGTTCAGCATCCAGTCGTGATTCTTAACTGGGCCAGGAGAGATTGCAAAATTCTAGCTGAACTTTAAAAGGCAGAACCTCTCTCAGCTCTGTCCTAGGGCTTCTTCTTTCTCACTTTATGCCTAAGGTTAGAAATACAACATAACAATTTGTTTTCTTTGAGCTTCACAGTGTTTTTTAAGCAGTAGAATTGGTATTTTAAAGTGGGGGTATTGTACATTTTTAAAATGCGGTTTTTCAGCTCCCTTTGAAACGTTGGGAATCCAGCAGCGTTGGGTCCGCCTGACCACAGGGTGGCAGTCTATGGGATCTAAGGTGTGGCTGCTGCTCTAGACAGAGTACGCTCCTGGTTCTCTGCAGCCCTGCCATGCCCTCCCGTGTCCCCAGAATGACATGGAGCATCTACCAGGCACTTGCTATGTTGTTTTCCTTGTGATAGAAAGATCATTCTCTGGGCTAAGGCCTCCGTCAAAAGTTGGAAACTAAAAGATACACCGAAAGGGAAGCTAGTTTCAAGAAAAGTAATGAAGAGAAACTTTGTGAAAATCACTTTTTTAAAAAATGAGAATAATAGTCAAAGTATATCTGTGTTAAAAGAATACAGCTTGAGGGCACCTGGGTGGCTCAGTCGTTAAGCGGCTGCCTTCGGCTCAGGTCATGATCCCAGGGTCCTGGGATCGAGCCCCGCATCGGGCTCCCTGCTCAGCAGGGAATCTGCTTCTCCCTCTCCCGCTCCCCCTGCTTGTGTTCCTGCTCTCACTGTCTCTGTCAAATAAATAAATAAAATCTTTTTAAAAAAATAATAAAAAAAAAAAAGAATACGGCTTGAAATGCTAGTGGGTTACCAGCTGTGCCTTTGTCCATTGATCTCTGGGCTGTTGACTTCACCCCTGCCATCCCCTCTCCCCATCAGATCACCTATCCCCACGATCCCAGCACCCATCTTGTTATGGATTCAACCATGTTCCCTCCAGAGCTCAGATTGACGCCTGTCAAAGAACACAATTCAACTGAGTCAACTGGAAGATCTAATTGGCTTTGTTCAATGATTCATGAATCGGGCAGCGTCTCATCTACCGAGTAGGAAGGCGCTCTAAGAGTTTTACCAAACAGAAGGTTTATAGAGGCAGAGGGTGGGACAAAGAAGGTTCTAAAAGAGTGGATTATTTCAAGCAAGGTTACCTTCCCTTAGAAAAAGGCAAAGGGTCTTATGCAGACTTCCTCACTAGGGCTAACCAGGAAATTCCAGACTGATTGGTTTAAAATTCCATTGCTGGGGGAGGCTGAACCTGCAATTCGGTTATTAAATCTTGATGGGGCTTAGCAAAAGTAACTCCATTTGGGGCCTGTTGTTTCTTTTTTTTTTTTTTTTCTTTTTCTTTTCTTCTTTTTTTAATAAGCATTAACGCCCAGTACCTCACACATGACTGTATTTGGACATGGGGTCTTTAAAGAGGTGATTAAGTTAAAATGAGATCATTAGAGTGGGCCCTAATCCAATCTGACTGGTGGCCTTATAAGAAGAAGAAATTAAGACAGAGAGAGAGACAGCAGGGATATGTGTGCACAGAGAGCAACAGGGTGGCCACGGGCAAGCCAAGGAGAGAGAAAAGCAATGCAGCCTGCCCCCTGATGTTAGACTTCCAGCCTCCAGGACGCTGAGCAAAGGAATTTCTGTTGTTTAAACCAGCCAGTCTGGTATTTTGTTATGGCAGATCTAGGAGACTAATATACATCCCTATGCTTTAGATCTTAAGTCAATGTCCCCAGGATACACTACTGCCCAAAGCCCCAGACTGGAATATCCAACACCCCTCATTATAGTTATAAGCAAATATCCCACAGATTTGAACAAAGGTGCAAAGACAGGAACTGACTGAGGTGGGAGAGTATAGTGTAGCTAGAGTAGAGAGGACAGGCAAAGAAGTTTGGACAGGTAGATGGCAAGTGCTAAGAAGCAATCGGGTTTTTGGAAGCCACCAGAGATTTTCAAAGTGCCATTTGGGGAAGATTAATCACGGAACTGTTAGCTTTCCTTATTAGGAAGCGCTGTTAGCAAGGTTTGTTTTGTTTTGTTTGTTGTATTTTAATCCTCAATCCCACCAACCAAACAGAGCAGATTGCAATAAACATTTGTTGATTTCAATTGACTCTAAGTCATTCTACCTTGGAACAAAAGGGCAGCCACACTGGCCTGGATTAGCATTTTGCAGGTTGTGCAAACACCATTTTATGTGCTAACTGCCCCAGGGTAACAAGGGCCTGGCTTTGGGCCCATCAGGGTGGGATGTAGCATGCAAACACGGGGGGAAAACAAGGGTTTTGCCTGTGTCGGGTTAGGCATTGGGTGGCTGGGGGAGAAGGGGGACTTCATGCTTGAACACCACTCCCAAATGGGTAGCAATGAAAGAAGAAAATAGAAGGAAGAGATACTCAGAGGAGACAAAATGGGATTCAAAAGCAAGGTATACATCATTGTGAGCTAGAAAGAGAACAGGAATGCAGAGCTTTAGTGAAATTCAGTGTAACAAGGGAGGGAGTTGGTCAAGCTCACAGATTAAAGCCAGGACACAGGCTCCAGCTGGGGGGATGGGGAGGGGGAGAAGAGGGGCAGGGCGAGCTCAATTCACAGAAAGGGTTGTGAAAAAATGGCCCATTGCTTCTGACTATAGCTTTATCAGAGCCTTTGGGGTATGGAGGTAGGGTGGTAGGGAGGACAAAGGCTCTGCGGCTGGCCTAAGGCCCTCCCACCCCACTCTCTCTGTAACCAGATTGTGGTTTGTTTCCTTGGTGTCAACAAGAAATAAGAGCTCCAAAACCCAAGTGCAGGTCAAGGTTCTATTCTATCGGTCCCTAGGGCCGTGTGGAAGCAACAGAAAAAATACACAGAGATAAGAAGAGTGAGAAATGCAAATAGATGCAAACCCCGCAAAACCTCAAATTTACTTTGAGTTCATGAACAAAATATGGGAAATACATGAAAAACTAAATGCCATGCAGGAGAATCGGCATAATGAACAGAGGAACTTTCATTCCAGATCAAAAGCTTTATGAAACACTACATATGACAAAACTATAAAATAAGGATGTCTAGGATACTCAAAGAGTTGAAAGGAAGCATTGCCTTTGCTACAAGAGGATATAACAAAAACAGGCAGAAATTAAGCAAGGCAGATGTGAGAAAGAAAAAATGAAATCGTAGTATCTGCTACACCCAGCCTAACTTATATTCTCAAGAAACCTAGCAAAGAGGGGAAAAAATGTTTATTTTCATTAGAAATCAGTACAAAATAGACTAAACTTGAAAAAAATTGGAACAACTCAGTATTGATATTGATAAAACTGTGCCAGAAAGCAATATGTAATACATCTAAAGAGCCATGAAGACGTTCACATCTTTTGACTCAAAATAATTTCACATTGAGGCATTTATTCCATAGACACAACCAAACAAAAGCAAAAGGCTACAGGCACAAATTCTTTGTTGCCTATGATAGCTACTTCCTGAAAATGGCCTGAGTGTGCTTTATGAGAAGCATAGATTAATAAAACATGGTACTCAAATGAGGGAGAGAATAGAGATTCATTAAAACAATTATGATGGGCGCCTGGGTGGCTCAGTTGGTTAAGTGACTGCCTTCCGCTCAGGTCATGATCCTGGAGTCCCGGGATCGAGTCCCGCATCGGGCTCCCTGCTCGGCAGGGAGCCTGCTTCTCCCTCTGACCCTCCCCCCTCTCATGAGCTCTCTCTCTCTCTCATTCTGTCTCAAATAAATAAATAAAATCTTTAAAAAAAAAAACAACAATTATGATGATTGCATGAAAACACTTGAAAGTATTTATGATAAACAGGTTAAAGTTTAAAAGTAGATTTTGCAGGGCGCCTGGGTGGCTCAGTTGGTTAAACGTCTGCCTTCAGCTCAGGTCATGATCTCAGGGTCCTGGGATGGAGCCTCACATCAGGCTCTGAGCTCAGCGGGGATTGTTTGTCCCTCTCTCTCTTTCTGTGCTCTCTCTCTTTCTCTCTCAAATAAATAAAATCTTTAAAAAAAATAGATTTTGCTTTCCAGCCATGATGGAGTAATTCTACCCAATTAATCATCCTGCTGTAAACAACCACAACACGAGACAAACTAGATAAGCAACTGTTTGTTCGGTGTTGGACATTAATTAGTGTAAGCATGCTAGTCCTGCAAGAAGGGGAACTTACAGGAAGAGCCCCATTATAACCCCAACCCCTCCATGAGGACAATTTCCCAACTGTGTTACAGCAAGCAGGAGTCTAAACAGACTGCAGAGTTCCTCTGATCCCGGGTCCTTACAAGTCCTTTGGTGAGTATTAGGCTGCACGCGTGCGCGTGAGAACACCCGACATCTCCAAGAAGTGGCTACTAGGGGCTAAGACCAAAATAAGGGTCCCCGAGATTGAGTTGTGCTTGGTAGATATTAGAGTTCCAGACCAGCTAGACCCCACAAACAGTTAAAAGAATGGGTAAGGTATACTGTGAAAATTTTAATGTCATTAAATTCAACACCTTGGAACACTCGGCTTAACAAAACTAATTCATGAAGAAATAATCTATAAAGAGCCCTAGATCTATGAAATAAGTTGAATTAGTCCTAAAAAACCTTCTCACAAATAAAACCCCCAGTCCAGGTGGCTTCCTTGGTGAATTCTGTGAAATATTTTAAAAAGAAGTAATACAGGGGCACCTGGGTGGCTCAGTCAGTTAAGCATCTGCCTTCAGCTCGGGTCATGATCCCAGGGTCCTGGGATCGAGTCCCACATCGGGCTCCCTGCTCGGCGGGGAGCCTGCTTCTCCCTCTGCCCCTCCCCCCACTTGTTCTCTCTCTCTCTCTCTCAAAAATAAATAAAATCTAAAAAAAAAAAAAAAGAAGTAATACCAACATTGCACAAACTCCTTCAGAAAGGAGAGGAAGAGGCAACATTTCCCCATTTGTGTTATGAGGCTCACTTTACCCGGATTCCAAAACAAACAAAGACATTTCCAGAAAAGAAAAGTACAGATAAAGATCCCTTATAATTATAGATGCAAAAATACTCAAAAAAAAATTAATAGATCCAATCAACGACATGTATAAGATGGGAAAAAAATGTCTAGTATATCATGACCAAGGGATTCATCCTAGGAAATCAAGTTTAATTTAATACTCAAGGAGATCCAACGGTGTAGCCACTGTGAGAAACAGCTTGGCAGTTTCTTAAAAAGTTGAGCATTGAACTACCAAACAACACAGCAATTCCATTCCTGGGTGTCTGCCCAAGGGAAATGCACATGTTCACACAAAAATTTGTACATCAATGCTCATAGCAGCATTATTCATAAAAGCCAAAAACAACCTAAATGTCCATCAACGGGTGAGTGGATGAAATGGGTATATCTATACAATGGCATCCTATCAATAATAGAAGGGACAAACTACTCACATATGTTACATCATGGAAAGAACTTTAAACTAGTATGCTAAGTGAAAGAAACCAGACACAAAAGGCCACATAAAATGGAAAGGTTATATATATATAAAGTAGATGAGTGGTTGCCTGGGAATGGAAGTGGGGGGGGATCAGGGATTAACTGAAATGGGCATGAAGGATCTTAATGGGGGGGAATGAAGATGATCTAATACTAATTCATCATGATGATTGCACACTCAATAAAGTTACTAAATGTCACTGAGTCATGTTATTGAAAGGACTGAATGTTATGTAAGTTTGAAGTTATTTAGAACTTATTTTAAAAAATGAATGTAACTCACTACATTAAAAGAATGGAGAAAAACCATGCGGTTATCTTAATAAATACAGAAAAAACATTTGACAAGTTTCAACATCCGTTCATAGCCTAAAATAAAAAATTTAAGAAATGGAAAAAACCAACTCTCAGAAACCTAAGAGGAGGAAAAGCAAACTTGCTCAATCCTAATAAAGGGCATCTATGACAGATCACAGATAGCATCATATTTAATGGTCAGCTTAACTCATAATAGCCTACTGTTGACCAGAAGCCTTATCAATAATATAGAAGTTGATTAACACATATTTTGTATGTTACATGTATAATATACTGTATTCTTACAATAAAGCAAGAGAGAAAATACTTATTTTCTTTATTAAGAAAATCATAAGGAAGAGAAAGTACATTTACAATACTGTACTCTGTTTACTGAAAAAAAAAAACTCACACATAAGTGGACCTGCACAGTTCTCACCCGTGTTGTTTAAGACTCAACTGTAGACCTCTAAATGAAAAAAAAACCTCAAACTACCTCACAGCATACATAAAATTTATTTGAAGTGGAGCATAGACTTAAAAGTTGAAAGTAGAAAACAGAAGAAAACAGAAGAGAAAGTATTTATGACATTGTAGTAAGCCAAGATTTAAAGCACAAAAAGCACCAGCCATAAAACAATTGATAAATTGGACATCTTAAAAATTCAAAAGTCCAGGGCACCTGGGTGACTCAGTCAGTTAAGTGTCCAACTCTTGGTCTCAGCTCAGGTCATGGTCTGAGGGTCATGAGTTCAAGCTCCAGGTTGGGCTCCATGCTGGCCATGGAGCCTACCTGAAAAGAAAAAAAAAAAAAGAATTCAAACCTTCGACTCTTCAAAGGACACCATTAAAAAAGTAAGAAAACAAGCTACAGACCAGGAGAAAATACTCACAATAGATATATCAGGCAAAGGATCTGTATTCAGGGTACACAAAGAACACCTGAAACTCAGTAATAAAAATTTAAAAACAACCCAATTTAAAAGGGGATAGTAGAAGACATGAAAGGAGACTTCACAAGATAAAATCTATAAATGGCCAATAATTGATAAGATCACGTGTAGCAAGGACAAGAAGCAACTGGAATTGTCATGCACGACTGGCAGAGCATAAAATGGTACAAATGTTTGGAAAACAATTTGGTAGTTCTCATAAATATATCCTTACCATATACTCTAGCAATTATACTTCTAGGTATTTTACCAAAGAAAGATGAAAACATATGTACACACACACCCAAAACAAACAACAACAACAAAACCTATACATAAATGTTCCTATCAGCTTCTTCAGAAAAGCCAAAAACTGGAAACAACCCAAATGTCCATGAGCTGGAAAAACAAAGTGTAGTATAGACATATAATGGAATATTATTCAGCAATACAAAGGAATGAACTACTGATACACACCTCAGCATAGATGAATCTCAAAAACATTATCCTGGGAGAAAGAAGTCAGGCAAGAAAGGGTACATACTGAATGGTTGCTGCATTCACAAATTCTCAAAACAGGTGCATTGAGTCTATAGAGATGAAAAGCAGGTAAGTGGTTGCCTGGAACTGTTGGTGGGGGTGGAACTGACTAGAAATATGTACAAGGGAAACATTTGGGGTGCTGGAAATGCTTTTGTCTCAAAGTGGTTACATGGTGTATGCATTTGTCAAACTCATCAAGCTGTGTATATATATTGCATGTAGATTATACCCCAATAAGGTTGATTAAAAATAGATTTCACCTGTAAGTTTTTGTTTCCTTAAGGACCCAAATAGAGGCATTTTACATCATGGATGTCTCAGATGTTACTTATATGAACATCTGAAGATAATAAGAAGGAACAGGAAGTTGGAGGGGAAGGGAGAGAGGCAGGGTCTAGACCATGACCTTGAAGGGTTTTGCAAGTCCTGCTAAGGTATCTGGATTCCATCCTGTGTTAGAGGCAATGGGATGATAGCTAAGTTTTATGGGTTCTCTTTGAAACATTCTATTTATATTATTGCCATATCTTTTCAGGGAAATATATTTATTTTTATATATAGGCCATGGGCACTGAAGCTGACGTCTACTGGGGAGGTATGAAATGTATAGCTTAGCTGGATTAGCAGTTCATCCAAGAGAGTCTGTTCATCAGTATGTATTGATTCAGGTGTTTTATGTGTAGTGTCTAATTTTATTTACACAATAGTACTAAAACGTAAGCAAATATGCTTGTGCAAATATCAGCTCTTACTACCTAACAAACCACCCCCAAAATAGTGGCTTAAAAAAATAACCACTTATTTAACTCACTGTTTTGCATGTAGACAGATTGGGCTGGGCTCAGCTGGAAGTCTTCTAGACTCAGCTGGGTTCACTTATGCCTCTGTGTTTAGCTGCCAAGCAGACTGGAGGCTGGCTGATCTAAATGGCCTCTCTGGAGTGGCTCCTTACTGCTCCACGTGTCTCTCATCCTCCAGTAAGCCATTCCATATTTTCTCACATGGCAGCTGGGTAGGGTTCCAAGAGAGAGCAGAAGTGTGCAAGGCTTCTTGAGCCTAGACTTGGAACTGGTGCCCATCCTTCTTTTAGCCAAAGCAAATTAAAAGATCCACCTGGATTCAGAGGGATGAGAAATAGATACCACTTCTTGATGGGTACAACCCATTGCAAAGGGTGAGAATTTAGGAAGGGTGAAGGATTGTAACCATTTTTGCATCTAATGCAATTGCCATCGCTTTTTCATGTAAAAAAAAAAGTTTAGAGAAGTTAAGTGACTTTTCTATGGTCACACAGTAAATGACAAGGCTGCCAGGCTCCAATTCCAGACCATTTCTGCAACAAAATGTGAATCTGCATCTTAAGGAACTTACAGTATTTCATGCTGTTGAAACCATTATTCCCTCCTTCTGTAATACAGAATCAACAGATTGGAAAATGAAGGAACAGGAAGTTTATGAGCAGTAATGATTTCAAATGCAATAGTTTATGTCCTGAGATCTAAACAGAAAAGAATTTCACTTCCTTTCGGTAGCAACAGTAAGAATGTACCCCCAAAATATTCCATTTGGCCCTAAAGAGGTTCAGAACAAGTGTCCCCACAATGTGCCACTTTGGCCTGTGGACTGTTTTTAGCTGAAGGCTATCAAGAGCCAGCAGACTCAAGAAAACTTTTACCTCTCCTGTAAACTACGTGAAAGAATTTAGAGAAGGGGCCTGGCCCAGCAAGAGAGCTATTACCAAGAGATAACTATTTTATCTGAATGACCTATCTGTTTGGCAGGACAAACGTCTAATTACCAAACATCTGTGCTTCTTACCATCTTTTGAATCAACCTCTTAAAAGCCCCAGGCCCCATCCCATCCTTAGCTCAAGATGGCACACAAGCCTCAATTGCCCACCTTTGGGTCTCATAATTTTATGAGGCCCCTATGGTTATGTAACTAAACTTGGTTTCCTCCTGTTAACCTGTCTTATGTTAATTTGATTATTAGACCAACCAAAGAATCTAGAAGAATAGAAAGAAAATGGTTTTCTCCCCAACATCCCCATGTTTCCTTATCCTTCAGAAAAAAAGGAACATAAAACCATCTGTCTATTTACCAAAAGCTCTTTGGGGTATAAGAGCACATGTCGGGGCGCCTGGGTGGCTCAGTCGTTAAGTGTCTGCCTTCGGCTCAGGTCATGATCCTGCGGTCCTGGGATCGAGCCCCACATCAGGCTCCCTGCTCCAAGGGAAGCCTGCTTCTCCCTCTCCCACTCCCCCTGCTTGTGTTCCCTCTCTCACTATGTCTCTGTCTGTCAAATAAATAAATAAAATCTTTAAAAAAAAAAAAAAAAAAAGAGCACATGTCCATGGATGCAGCTACAATGTTTGTGAATGGTCACAGTCAGTGTTGGGGAAAGGGAGGGGAGAAAAGCCTTCTCTCTGTTATTGAGCTACAAGTTCCTGTGCAACAATCTCAAGATTTGGGCAAGACAACACATAGAAAATTCCCCATGATTAGAAACATTATCAGATTATTGCCCAAACAAGTCAGTCTGGAACTGGGCTAAACAAATGGACATTTGAGGTCAAATGCCAGCAGGGAAGGGAGCTCACTATTCCTGAGACCCCAACAATGGGTTGGAGCAAAGGGAGAACAATGGGAGAACACGCTCATGGAATGCTCTACGGCTATCAGCTGGGGATGGAGCAGCCAGGCCAGTGCAGGAAATGGGGCTGGACTGTGGGAAATGGGAGCTGGAAATGTACACATATACACTGACAAAGGGAGGAAGCAGCTGTAGAGAACTGGAAATAGAGGTGGGAGGTTTTGGCTATCAAGTTGCTTAGGTGTGAGAACTAGGGATAATTATTTACTGTCACACCCCCAAATTTGAATGAGTCAATCCCTCTGACCAAAATAAATGGAATGGCACAGTGATCCTCAAACTTGCCCAATCAGGGGATTCTCCTGGAGACCTTTGCACAGTATACCTTCCTGGGCCCCTGCCTGGAGGTTCTGATTCTTGTCGGCCAGGGTGGGGACCCAGGAATCTGCGTTTTTAACAAAAGCTCCAGGTGGTCGTGATGCTGAGACAAGCATGGAATGTGGGAATGTGCAGTTGTGTGGGACTTTCTAACCTTTATCTCAGGGAAATATTTGGGGTGGGTATGGGAGAGCACTGTTCTTGATGGAAGGCAACAGCCTCAGGTGCTCTTGCCCCCTAAGGATTGGGATGATCAGTATCTTAGTGCTCCTCTAATGGGAGTAATAGTCAAAATATGGAGTCACAATAGGGCACAATGTCTGGTGCAGGAGGCTCCCTGCTCTGCCTGGTCTGCCTCATGTGCTGTGGGAGAGTCTGGAAGATTCCAGGGAAGGAGCAAGGGCAGCAGAATAAGGCAGGAGGCCTTGGGAGGCTTAGGGCCTTTGTTATTTGTCGCCTTATAAGGAAGAATTTCAAAATTAACAGCACTGCCTGACATGCATTCTCTGGGCACCATTTGAGAGATCTCAATGTTCTGGAAAGAGTTTGGCATTTTGATTCCCACACAGGCACCAACATTTACTAACTATGAGATGCTGGCCATGTGTAAACCTCCATTTCCTCATCTGCAAAAGGAGGGTGACCATGAGTGCTCACTCATAAGACTGTCATGAGCATCAAATACACAGAGCAACCCCTGGGACTTTCATTCAGACTTAACCCACTGCATAGGCACTGGCTCCTCCTTCCAATCATGAAATTTAAAGATGCCTCAGGTGCCTCCGTTTAAATGTTGTTTGGGATTTTGTTTCTGTTTGTTTTTGTTGTTGGGATTTTTCTTCTGTTTGTTTTTTCTGTTTGTTGGGTTTTTTCTTGTTTGTTTTTTCAAGTTGAAGGGGAGCAGAATTTGCCATCACGAAATATGCCCCTTTAGCATAAGGATTGTTTTCCGCTGGTTATTTTTTCTTTCTTTCTTTCTTTTTAAAGATTTTATTTATTTATTTGACAGAGACACCGAGAGAGAGGGAACACAATCAGGGGGAGTGGGAGAGAGAGAAGCAGGCTTCCCGCTGAGCAGGGAGCCCGATGTGGGGCTCAACCTCAGGACCCTGGGACGATGACCTGAGCCGAAGGCAGACATTTAATGACTGAGCCACCCAGGTGCCCCTCCGCTGGTTATTTTCAATAAACAGCAGACACAGGAGAAGCTCAGAAAACTGAGTAGAAGTTAACCTTTGTGAGAGAAATGAGCATTTATAAGGGAAGCCTCTATCTGTAAGGGTGTCTTCTCTGTACCAGGAAGATGAGGATGACTAAATCTCTAGAAACTCTTTATGTGGAAGGCAACCACTTAAATCTGCATGGCAACCTGACCCTTGTGTATTTTAATTTTCCTGGTCACCTTCCATCACTACCCTCCCCCCACATCTTCTTTTGTCTCTAGTTAGAGATGGTATTTAAAGTGGTGGCTTAAGAGCACTTGGGTGGATCAGTCAGTTAAGCATCTGACTCTTGATTTCATCTTGGGTCATGATCTCAGGGTCATGAGTTCGAGCCCTGTGTAGAGCCCAACACTGCTAAAGATTCTCTTTCTCCCTCTCCCTCTGCCCCTCACCCCTTGCTCACACACACTCTCTTTTTCTCAAAAAAAAAAAAAAAAAGTGGTGGTGGGGCACCTGGGTGGCTCAGTCAGTTAAGCGTCTGCCTTCAGCTTGGGTCATGATCCCAGGGTCCTGGGATCGAGCCCGGCATCGGGCTCCCTGCTCAGTGGGGGGCCTGCTTCTCCCTCTTCCACTGCCTGCTGCTCTGCCTACTTGTGCTCTCTCTATCAAATAAAAAGAAAAAAAAAGTGATGACTTAGGCTATTTGGGGAAGTTACTCAGTTTTCTTGGGTATTTCCCATGCATACAGGAGGGACACATGTCATTAAACTTCCGTTTTCCCCCCTGTTAATCTGTCTTTTATTTCAGGAGACCTCAGCTAAGAACCTAGAAGGGTAGAGGGAAAATGATTTTTCCTCCCCCACAAAGTCAGTGAAATGTTCTGAGAGTTCCCATGCAGATCCACAATCTCTTATCTTCAATGCCAAAGTCCAAAAAAAATGTGAATTCCATAGGCTTCCCATATTTGGTGGAACAATCTGACCTGACCTGAACCCCTTTCCAAGAAAAACCTGACATAAGACTTTGCTCATATGGTTTGCTCCAGTAATAATAGTGTTTCATTTTGGGGTGTTTCTCAAACTCCCCTAGGGGTCTTCCATAATGTACAATATATGCAGTGTTTTCTTTCTAAAATCTGGAAAGTAATGAATTCTGGAATAATTGATCCCAGGGTGAGCTGTTTTTACTCACAAAACTTCTGACACCAAAAATGTGGGGTGTTTTTCCTCACACCAACCAATTCTCCAACTCTCCAGATACCAAGTGGATGTCCTACAACTCAATCATGACTCCAGCTACCCAAAACTAGCCTCAGATCCACAAGTTTAAGGGCCAGTCCCACAACACTACCCCCACTTCAGATACCAGTCACAAGTATTGGGTCCCCAAGTAACCTACACTTCTATCCATCTTGGCTACAAAACTGAAAGATTCCCACAACCTCTCCTCCCTTTCAGGTTTGGTAGTTTGCTAGAACAGCTCACAAAACTCCACAAAACACATTACTGGTTTTATTACCAGTTTATTATAAAGGATACAAATGAACAACCGCATGAAAATGTACATAGGGTGAGATCCAGAAGGGTCCTGAGCACAGGAGTTTTGGTCTCCTTGGAGTTCGGAGCTCACCACCCTCCCAGCATGTGCATATGCTCCCCAACTTGGTAACTCCCCAAACCTCACATTTAGGGGTTTCTGTGGAAGTTCCATTACATAGGCACAATTGATCAAATCATTGGCCATTGGTGATTGAACTCAATCCCCAGCCTCTCTCACCTACCAGAGGTCTGAGGGTGGGGCTGAAAGCTGGTTCCTCGGGCAACCAGCACCCATCCTGAGGCTACCTAGGGGCCCACCAAGAGTCACCCCATTAGCATAAACTCAGGTAAGGTTGAAAGGGGTTTGTTATTTATAGCAAAAGACACTCTTATCATTGAGAAAATTCCAAGGGTATTAGAAGCTCTGTGTCAGGAACCAGAGACAAAGACCAAATATATATTTCCTATTATGTCACATAGGGATTTCTGAGAAGGGTCTCTAACCTGTCTTCCTCCCTCCCCCTTCCCCAACTAAAAGTCACGGAACTGTTAGCCTTCGAGGAGGTCTCTAAGATCATTTGCACTGGTGTCAGGGATCTCTTCAATTACAACCCTGTAAAAAGCGTCTAATTTCTGCTTGCAATTATGGACCTTGAAAATAAAACAGCATGGTATTTACCCGCAAAATTGGTTTATTCAGGAATAGCAGAGAAATTGCAGTCCGGGACACTTATGACAACCTGTAGGCAAGTCCAGAGAAAAAAGGAGAGGAACATTATCTGATAGAAAAAAGGAAGAAGCTGGGAGAGGTTGCTTTGAATAAAAGTACATTGGAGGAAAGTGAGAGTTCAGGGTGGTGACGGTTTCTTATTGGCTGGGCTGTTGCTGGACAAGCAGAAAATCTTCCTTGCTTCCTGTTGGGTCTGCTATTGATGGTGAGTTGGTGGGGCATGAGAGCTCCCTCTTTTGGCCCCCCAACTCTATTTTAAATGAGGTTTCCTTTATTCAGTTGCACAGAATCTTCCAGAACCAGGGAACTCACTATTTAAGTCCTGGAAAGTCATTCCATCATGGATCACTTCCTCTCTTCAAAGGACTTCTGTAGTCTGCACCAAATTTGTTTCCTTTGTCCACCCCTACCTCTCTTCCCCCTCCCATTAGTTGTCCCTGTCCTGTTACCTGTAGCCCAGAGAATCTAGCAAGCCCTCTTCAACCAGGGCCAGCTCTCAGGGCCAGCCCATAATTTTGGGGACCAGTACAAAATGAAAACATGGGGTCCTTACTCAAAAAAAGGGAGAAAAATGCCATTGAAGGCATTAAAAATACAAAGCTTTTTCCTTTCTTCCATGGTTTCTCTCTTTCAATTTGTCATGATGGTTTATTTCTTTTTTTAAGTAGGCTCCACACCTAGTATGGAGCCCAACATGGAACTCGAACTCATGACCCCGAGATCAAGACCTGAGCTAAAGTTAAAAGTTGAACACTTAACTGGCTGAGCCACCCAGGCACCCCTTTACTTGGTTTTAACGTTGTTTTAAGTAAAGAAGAATTCCAGTGTTAAATTACTGGCATGAATTTTATTCATCTTTATATTGTGTATCTCCAGTTTTAAATGCAAATATAAAGACACATAACTCACAGGTGGAGTCAATGAAGTGATGCAATTTGTATTTCATAGCTAGTCCATGCATGTGTATTTTGTTCTTGCCAGAACATTTGAGACATTGCACAAAATCAACTCAACTGCCTTCATTTTATTTCTTGATAGGCACACATTCTGCCAAAACTCTTTCCCTTGGGCTCACCGATGGGGAAGGAAAGGGAACTGTTGGTGCCCATCTTTCCTTTCCCTTCTACTGGAATCCATTACCTACTTTCTGATTTCAAAGGAAGTTCTGGTTGGAAAGGAAAGTGTCATAGCTCCTCTCTTATTCAGCTGTGGTTGTAACACACTTACCTTGTACTCTGAGTCTCGCTGGACTCTCACGCATCATGAGTCTATAGGGCATCTTGAATACTATGTGTGAATAGAGAGCGAGGAACGGGGACACACCTATTGTGCGTATTTCCTTTATTCATATACATGCTCCAGGGCCCCATCAGATTTCACTTACAAAATACAAGTTTAAAGGTAAAATTATAAGTTCAAGGTAGCCCCAGCAGAGCATTCAACCAGTGTGAGGCCCTTCTGAGCACAGGGCCGTGTGGGGCCTGCACAGTTCATGCACCCATGAGGCTAGACCTTCTGCAGGTGCGATCTACAGGAGTGGATTTTCCTGCCTGTTCTATGTTTGGACCATCCAAGTTTAGGGCCCCCAAGAGAGACCACATCTAAGCCACCTAAGGGTTCTAAGCTGGGGGGAGTTTACCTATGTGGTTTTTAATGATGAAAAATGGCTCCCTGTGCTGGTCCCAACACCATGTGCATTTTTTCAGATTTTCAAGAGGTTGTGCAAGACAAAGTCTCAAAAGCATTGGTTGTATTTAGAAATATGCAGCTCACCTTGGTAAGAGCCATTTCAGTGGAATGGGGAGTGGAAAGCAAGAGCCAGAGGATCCGCTGACCAATGAGCAAGGATGAGGAAGAGGAGTCCAAGAGGATAGGTAGTGGCGAGAAGAGAAATAGCTGCAGTGGGGGAGGCGTGAGTTCAGGAGAGAGGTTTGCAAAAATAAGAGAGAGCCAAGCACTGTTGGTGCTGCTGGGAAGGAACTGATAAGGAGATTAGTATGGTACCACTGAAGACCCAGGAGAGGCAGGAGGCACTGAAGAGGCTGAGGCTGGTGAGAACCCGGACATTTGAGACAAGAATGAAGAATTCCATGTTCCCCCATGGAACTGCTCTTTCACAGGGATCTGTAAATTCCACAGTCTGAGGGACAGGATTGACACCTTACAACTACAAAACCACTCCGCAAGCCATGGCATGGGGATTCTAGAGAACATGGTGGAAAACTGAGGAGAAAAGAGAGTGGTGGGACAGGGGAAATGCTCCATGTATGTGTGTGTGTGCATGTGTGTGATTGTATGTGTATGTGTGTATGCACTGGTATGTGTGTGCACATGTGTATGAACGTCTGTGCATCCACGTATATGTGTGGTATGTGTATACATGTGTGCATGCATGTGTATGTGTGTATGCACTGGTGTGTGTATGTGTGTGCACGTGTGTACGAACGTGTGTGCATCCATGTATATATGTGATGTGTGTATACATGTATGTGTATGTGTGTATGCACTGGTGTGTGTACGAACGTGTGTGTATCCATGTATATGTGTGATGTGTGCATGCATGTGTATGTGTGTATGCACTGGTGTGTGTGTGCACGTGTGTACGAACATGTGTGTATCCATGTATATGTGTGATGTGTGTGCATGCATGTCTGTGTGTAGGCACTGGTGTGTGTATGTGTGTGCACATGTGTACGAACGTGTGTGCATCCATGTATATGTGTGATGTGTGTGCATGCATGTCTGTGTGTAGGCACTGGTGTGTGTATGTGTGTGCACATGTGTGCATCCATGTATATGTGTGATGTGTGTATACATGTGTGTGCATGTATGTGTATGTGTGTGCACTTGTGTGTGCATGCATGTCTGTGTGTAGGCACTGGTGTGTGTATGTGTGTGCATGTGTGTACAAACGTGTGTGCATCCATGTATATGTGTGTATACATGTGTGTGCATGCATGTGTGTGTGTGCATCCATGTATGTGTGATGTGTGTGCATGCATGTCTGTGTGTAGGCACTGGTGTGTGTATGTGTGTGAACGTGTGTGCATCCATGTATATGTGTGGTGTGTGCATGCATGTCTGTGTGTATGCACATGTGTCTGTATATACAGTTTGTATGGGAATAAAAATACAGTGAAGCAAAACAGCAGGAGGGACAGACAAGATCTAGGATGGCAAGTGGAATATGAATCCAGCCAACTTCACTCTCCATAGCCCTTGTTTGACTCTCAAGGTCCTTCCTCCCTCAGTTGGGGGACCAGCAAGCCAGATCAATGGGACCGTGACTGACTGCTCTGGAGCTTTCCTTCAAGACAAAGCCCAGCCTGTCCAGATTTGTGAGCTGCCCTTAGGTCAAATCTGCAAAGAAGCTGGAAAGGGGCATGGAACCCTGTCCGGAGACCGTGTCCTGTCCCAGCTCAGTCAGCATCTGCATCATCTTGAGGGCAGCCTTGCACCTGTCTGGGCTTCTGTTTCCTCATGTCTAGAATAGGAGGTGTGTGGACAGGCAACAGATGATCCCCAAGGCCCTGTTCAGCTCTCAGGTTAAAAATGATTCTAACCCAATTAGAAAATGGTCAAAGGCCATGAAGAGACATTTTTCCAAATGGTGAAAGCATAAGAAAAGATGCTCAACCTCATTAGTCATTATGGAAATGCAAATCAAAACTGGGGTGAGATGCTTCATATCCACTAGAAAGGCTATTAAAACCCTAAAACGTGAACATAACAAAGTTGTCAAGGATGTGAAAAAGTTGGAACCTTGGGGCACCTGGGTGGCTCAGTTGTTAGGCATCTGTCTTTGGCTCAGGTCATGATCCCAGGGTCCTGGGATCGAGCCCCGCATCGGGCTCCCTGCTCAGCGGGAAGCCTGCTGCTCCCTCTCCCACTCCCCCTGCTTGTGTTCCCTCTCTCGCTGTGTCTCTCTCTCTCTGTCAAATAAATAAATAAGATCTTTAAAAAAAAAAAAAAGTTGGAACCTTCACGTGCTGCTGATGCGAATGTAAAATGGTACAGCTGCTGTGGGAACCAATCCAATGGTTCCTCAAAAAGTTACACATGGAATGCCCATTTGAGCCAGCAATTCTTCTCCTAGGTGTATACCTAAAGGAATTGAAAACAGGTGCTTACATAAGTACTTGTACATGAATATTCATAGCAGCACTATTCACAGCCAAGACAGGGGAACAACCCACATATCCATCAATGGATGAATAGATAAATAAAATTGAACACTATTCATCCATAAAATGAATGAAGTACTAGGACATTAAGCTTGGTGAAACAAGTCGGATAGAGAAAGGCAAATACAAAAAAAAAAAAAAGAAAGGAAAGAAAAGAAGAAAAGAAAGAAAGAAAGAAAGAAAGAAAGAAAGAAAGAAAGAAAGAAAGAAAGAAAGAAAGAAAGAAAGAAAGAAAGAGAGAGAAAGAAAGAGGGCGCCTGGGTGGCTCAGTTGGTTAAGCGACTGCCTTCAGCTCAGGCCATGATCCTGGAGTCCCTGGATCGAGTCCCGCATCGGGCTCCCTGCTCGGCAGGGAGTCTGCTTCTCCCTCTGACCCTCCTCCCTCTCATGTGCTCTCGCTCTCTCATTCTCTCTGTCTCAAATAAATAAATAAAAAATCTTTAAAAAAAAAAAAAAAGAAAGAAAGAAAGAAAGAAGAAAGGCAAATACCATATGATTTCATTTATATGTAGAAGCTAGAATAAAAACAAAACCAAACTCTCAGGTCCGGAGAATAGATCGGTGGTTGCCAGAGGTGGGCACGAGTGGGAAGGGGGTGGGCAAAATGGGTGAAAGGAGTCAAAAGCTACAAACCTCCAGGGATAAAATAAATAAGTCCTAGGGATATAATGTACAGCATGGTGACTATAGTTAATAACACTGTAGCTCATATTTAAAACTTGCTAAGAGAGTAGATCTTAAAAGTTCTCATCGTTAGGCAGAGATGGCAATGTATATGTACTAAATATCACTGAACTGTACACTTTAAAATGGCAAATTATATATATTTATATGTGCATTTTACCCTAATTAAAAAAAGAAAAGGGGGGGCGCCTGGGTGGCTCAGTTGGTTAAGCGACTGCCTTCGGCTCAGGTCATGATCCTGGAGTCCCGGGATCGAGTCCCGCATCGGGCTCCCTGCTCGGCAGGGAGTCCGCTTCTCCCTCTGACCCTCCCCCTCTCATGCTCTATTTCATTCTCTCTCTCAAATAAATAAATAAAATCTTTAAAAAAAAAAAAGAAAGAAAAGGGGAAGAAATGGCCCTAGGATCTCTTCATGACAAAACAAAACCCCTACGTACTTGCAGTCACTCTTCTGGAACTAGTCATGGCCCCTCCAGGCGGCCCTTCTCCTCCCTCATGTCTGATTAAAGGGCTTGGAGTCCACAACACAAGACATAATGTCCCTCCCTTAATGACCAATCCCAAAGGTCTGCCTTCCCCTTCCCCAGTTCCATCCCCAGATATCTTCGTCTTTTCTGGAAGACGCCCTTCCCTTGGTGAGTAAAAGAGAGCCACTTCCCCAGCACCTATTTTGGGAACCAGCCCGGAGCATGGAAAAAACAACCACCATATAGGGAGACATTCTCCTGTGAAGGCTTCTGACTCGCCAGAGGTGGGAGGGGGACCCTCTGCCCTGGAGCCTGGAGTGTTGAGGAAACAGACACTTGAAAGGTTGGCAGAGGCTGTTGTTCAGGTTTCCTGTGGCCTGGGAAGAGGCACAGTGTCCCTGGCTTTGTCTCGCCGGATGGACCTGGGTGTGTGGGATTAGTCACGCCCTGGCTCGGTTTACAAAGGAGGGGACTCTCTGACAAATTGATTCTCAACCTGTTTTCCTGGAGAATGGTGGGGAAGGGGTTATTTTCAGCCTCTCTTGGGAATGCACATGTTAGGCTGGGTGGGGGAGAGGAGTGGAAAGACAAAAAGCCATAAATTGGGAATGTGTGGGGGATGGGACGGAGCTGGAATTGCAAGGTAACTCACCCGTGACCTTGGGCAAACACTTTCACTTCAAATTTAAATTGAGGGGTTTGCCTTAAACCAGAGAAAATGAAAGAGATTATCAAGTTCCATTGCAGGTAAGTTTGCAGTTCAATATATGTAGTCACGTGTCTCTGCGGATGCTGAAACTGACATGATTTCTGGAAAGAGCAACACCTTTGTGACCTGGTCCCCAGGTCACATCAATTGAAGGCTGTTGGGGGTCAATGTAGTCATAAAATATAACGCCAATGAGTCTTCCAGCCCCTGCGCCAGCCCAGTGTGGAGGCGAGGCGATGAGCATGGTGGGCGCTGGTGAGGGCTGTCGCCCCCAGGTGCGGGTGTCCCGCCTCGTCTCCTTCAGCGCGACCCACCGACTCCACAGCAAATCTCTGAGTAATGAAGAAAACTTGAAACTGTTTGGGAAATGCAACAATCTAAATGGCCATGGGCACAATTATAAAGTTGTGGTGACGGTGCATGGAGAGATTGATCCTGTTACAGGAATGGTTATGAATTTGACTGACCTCAAAGAGTATATGGAGGAGGCAATTATGAAGCCCCTTGAGCATAAGAATTTGGATCTGGATGTGCCATACTTTGCAGATGTTGTAAGCACGACAGAAAATGTAGCTGTATATATCTGGGAAAACCTCCAGAAATTTCTTCTTCTGGGAGTTCTTTATAAAGTAAAGGTGTATGAAACTGACAATAATATCGTTGTCTATAAAGGAGAATAGCTTTTAGGGGTTAAAACTGTAGAAAGACTAATTTCTTTCCATATTTGAAAAAGGTCTTTATCCCCTGGGACTATTAAGAAGTAGTCACATACTTGTTATGCCTCCACATTGTGTTCCGGAGTGCCCAATTGATTGAAATCGTTGTGTGTAAAACCTGTTGTGAATTCAAATCTATCTTAAAACCAAACTTGTAAAACATCCTGAGTATCATTTAGAGAGTCTTTTATTTATAGATTAAAAATCACTTCATTTTCAGTAAAATGTTGCGGTGTGGAATTTAAAAGTAAAATAAATCAAGTTTTGTTTTTCCGTTAAAAAATAAAATAAAATATAACACCAAAGAGCAATAAAAGTTGACTTCAAGACAGTGTTATGTAGGGGTGCCTGGGTGGCTCAGTCGGTTAAGTATCTGCCTTCGGCTCAGGTCATGATCCCAGGGTCCTGGGATCGAGCACTCATCCAGCTCCCCACTGAGCGGGGAGGCTGCTTCTCCCTCTCCCTCTCCTTCTGCCCTTCTCCTCTGCTCATGTTCTCTCTTTTTCTCTCTCTCAAATAAATGAATAAAAAGAGAATGTTATGTAGTGAGAAGGGGAAAAAAAGACCATGTTATGCAGTGAGAAGAAAAAAAAGACCATGTTATGCAGTGAGAAGAAAAAAAAGACAATGTTATGCAGTGAGAAGAAAAAAAAAGACAATGTTATGCAGTGAGACTAACACTGGAGTCCATCGGATCTGGGTTTGGATTGCTAGTTTTATCACACACCAGTTGTGTGGCTTACTTTCTCCACCTGTAAAATGGGACACACATACACAGATACCTATTAGAGTTGTAGATATTAGAAATCATGAATGTCACATGTCTGGAATACAGTAGGCTGTCAATAAATAGTGGTTATTTTTTCTCTGGCTCAGCCCCCCACCTTCTATCGAGGTGAGTTTTTTCCTAGAGACCAATCAGACCATTATGTGCCAGATGCCCGGAGAGAGCACCCCCTCTGGACCTCCAGACATGTCAGAAGTGTAGGATGAAGAAAAATTAAGATATCCCTTCTGGCACCCCTTCTATCTATACTAAGAGCAAAAACATATATCATTATTAATTCCACTCCTAGGAATGTATTGAAAGGAAAAAACGGGGGGGAAATGGAAAGATCACTTATCTAGGTGTTTCTCAGAAAGTTGTTTATGATACACAACAGAAACGTATTCTACCAGAAGGCCTAGGAAGCATGACTCGTTGATACCATGGAATATCATGTTAAATGATCAATGTGATATCTTGTAGATAGATGACAACATGTAAATGAAGTGATGTAAAATTTAGGAAATTGGCCTCAAAATTGCATACACATTAGAATAATAACTATTCAGCTTATAGCCAAAAAGTGGAAGAGGCCATGGAGAAATGCAGATAGTTGACATAATGGGGGAATGGCATTAGGGTGCAATTTTTTTGATGCCATATGGCGATTTAATATCAAATATTATTTTAATTACCTTTTTTCTTTGACAGAGAGAGCACAAGAGTGAGCGGGGGGAGGGGCAGAAGGAGAGAATCTCAAGCAGACTCCCTGCTGAGTGCGGAGCCCGACGCGAGACTTGATCCAACAACCCTGAGATCATGACCTGAGCCGAAATCAAGAGTCAGATGCTCAACTGACTGAGCCACCCAGGCACCCCTTTAATTATCTTTTTTAATGATGTGGTTGAATTGATGATTCCTAAGACTTCCTTCCTCTCTAGTGCTCTATGGCCTCCTGCTTGAGCAAGTTGCATATAGATTTATCTCAACTTACGTTTCCTCATCTGTAAAATTAGATAGTACTTTTCTAGTTTCAAATCCTGAGACCCATCTGTGTTCACTGTCACTGCGTAATAAATTACCCCCAAATTCAGCAGCTCAGACAATGAATACTTACTGTCTCATGCAGTTTCTGAGGGTCAGAATCTGGAAGGGGCTCAGCTGGGTGGTTCTGGCTCAGCGTCTCTCTGGACGCAGTCAAGCTGTTAGGGCTGCAGTCAACTGAAGTCTTGACCGGGGCTGGAGAATCCACTCGCTAGCTAACTCACACATTGTCAGTGCCTTGCCACAAGGGCCTCTCTGTAGGGCTACTCACAGCATGGTGGCTGGCTCCCCTTGGAGTGAGTGACTCAGGAGAGAGAGCCCCAGACTGAAGCTGAGGGCTCCTATAACCTGATCTGGGAACTGACATACCATCACTCTGCCACAGGCTGCTGGTCACATAGAACACCCCTGAGGCTCTGGGAGGGAATACACAGGGGTGTGAACACCAGGAGGTAGGACTCACTGGGGCCATTGAGGGCTGGGTATGGCATCATATGACAACGTTGCACTCTGCCCGCACACTCCCACATACTGCCAGCATATTGGGCATCACATTACCCACCACCAAGTGGTAGCCAAGAAATCCTTATTGACTAAGTGAATAAATGTTTTTCTACATTTATTAAAGGTTTGTGAGGAGTAGAGACAGTGTATACCAAATGCTTGGCTTATCAAATACACCCCATGAAGAGGCAGATACCAAATGAAATCGCAGCTCAGCACACGAAAGGTCACAAGCTGATAAGGTAGCAGAGCTTGGGTCCAAACCCAGGCAGACCTGTCTGACTCTTAAGCCCATGTTATTTTCATTCTTCACTATTTGTTGCTGAATTCACACACATACAAAGAAAATCAACAATCTCTTTCAGGCTTAGGTTAGGATTAGTTTTCAGGTGGCTCAGGGGCAGAACTTTCAAAACCCACTGCACGTGTTGGGGAGCTGTCTGTTAGATCTCCCTGTTTCCCATATGCCTTCCCACCACCCTTACCTACTGCCAGAGATGTGCCAATAAATGCTCAATGACCAGCTCTGTGGGAAAAAAGACATCCTGATTTGTAGCAACTGCTGGTGGCTATGATGTAAATATTCCCACCATGGTCACCTTCACCTGACGTCACGGAGCACAGAGTTGGGGAGAGAAGTACCATACACTGCTGTGAGCCTATAGGAGCCAGCTCCAGCACACCACGCCCTCCTCAAGTATATGAAACTTCCAGAAAGAACAGAGAATGGCTCTCAACCTTATTTGGACCTGTTAAAAGGTTTCTGCCTTTCTAGTTATTCCTGCTCTGCCTCTTCCTGTATGAGCCACCTGGTCTATGGATGTGTACATGGAGTTTGGAGGCTATAGTCAAGCTGGTTCTGAATTTGCCTCCCCTGAGCCTAGTCCATACCAGCAGCTCTGACCCAGGGCTTGTGTATGTATGACTTGGACATACAGACCTATCCCTGAACCCTTCCCATAGCAGGTTCTAGATAAGACCACCAATGTCCTAGCTGGACCCTTCCCATAGCAGGTTCTAGATAAGACCACCAATGTCCTAGCTGGACCCTTCCCATAGCAGGTTCTAGATAAGACCACTGATGTCCTAGCTCAACCCTTCCCACAGCAGGTTCTAGATAAGACCACTGATGTCCTAGCTCAACCCTTCCCATAGCAGGTTCTAGGTAAGACCGCCAATGTCCTAGCTATCCCCACCCCCTCTCCTCTTATATTGCCAGCTGCCTCAGGCTCAGTGGGAGCACCCAAACTTCTTCTGTGGGAGATTGAGGGGGCGTTCATTATTAGACATCCTAATATCAGGGCAGACAAGAGCACACAGCCACACAGAGTCCAGAAGAATGTACAAAGCTCACAGAGCTTCGTGCTGGCATTGAGTCTTATCTTCTACATATCAAACCCACAGGAGTATGAGCATGGGGTGGAAGGAGTACTTTTTCTTCCTATTCAACTCACCTCACTTTGTCTCTTTAATGCACACAGGTCTCCCTGTGTTGCTACTGGGGCAACTCCACCAGGCGACCCCATCACAGACACTAAAGAATTGAACCCCCTTTCTCTTCTCTTGATCCCCTTGCCCCCCTCCCCGGGGTCCTGCCTCTTTGAATCTCTGGTCAGTCTTAGTGCCATTTAGTTCCAGTTTCAAGGGAGACAAACCTCCAAGATCTGCAGGTGGAACATCTGAAGGAAGCCCAGACCCAACATGGGTCTCCTGCGAGTGCCATGAGCTCACTGGAAGAGTCCTTCCCTGGGTCCCATGACCGCGTGTCCCAGCCTGGACACACAGCAGGTCTTGAAAAGATGATGCAGTGGAGTGCTGTTCCTGGTGCACAATCTACGCCGCTCACAACGTAGACAGATTCTTCTGCTTTGCCGGTAGCTCCCAAGAACATTTGTCTCTTTCTGAGACTCAACAAAGGGCCCCCAGAAGGAGTGTTTTGGAAACTGAATCGATTTAGACCAAAACATTAGAGCCTAGACTTGGGCAGACTTGGGGAATGGACCAGGCCCCAGCAGAGGAGACTGGACAGACCAGCAGAGGAAGGTGGCTGGGATGGATGAAACGGGCAGAGGGCCAAGGAGCAAAAACTAGGGTGGCTGGTCCATGTCCCCAGCCAAGCCCAATCGGCCTCCTCATTATTTTAAAATATGTCCAGGATTTGGGGTTTTTTTGTTTTGGGGGGTTTTTTTAATTTTTTTTTTAAGATTTTATTTATTTATTTGAGACAGAATGAGAGAGAGAGAGAGTGAGCACATGAGAGGGGGTAGGGTCAGAGGAAGAAGCAAGCTCGCTGCCGAGCAGGGAGCCCGATGCGGGACTCGATCCCGGGACTCCAGGATCATGACCTGAGCCGAAGGCAGTCGCTTAACCAACTGAGCCACCCAGGCGCCCCAGGATTTTGTTTTAATCAGATACAGAGATAACTGCCTCAGAAGAATAGTTCATGACTTACAATCCCCAAAAGAAAGGGGCACACCAGCCATGTCACCCGGGGCCACATGGGAAAGCAGCAGGGTCAGTCAGGAGGCAGCAGCGAAGGGAGAGCATGGACCTGAGCCTTCACAGTGGTTCTTGTGGGACAGAACAGGTGAGGTAGGGTAAGTACATTGAGTAAGTTTAGTATTGAATAGTTTGGATAATTCTGGCAGACTCTGGGCTGCAAGGGTGGTCCCTCGTGGTTCAGAACCTGGCCGTGGTGATTTAGGGCAGGGGGTAGATTGACTTAGTGTGTGAGTTTGATACAGCAGGTGGGCGGTGGTGTGGGTTTTCAACTCACAGGCAAGTCATTTGCTATGTTTAGGAATTAGCCAGGCCTGGGTTGGACCATCCCTCTCAGGTCCACAAGGCCCCAAGATGTCAAAGCATCATAAAGTGAAGAGAACAAAAAACATGATTAATACACTCATCCTGGCAGATTCTTCTGTCTGAGGATCTGAAGTTCTAAAATCAGATGGATGGTGGAGTTCAGGCTCTGGGTCGTCTCACACTGGTTGACCACAGGAAGTTGCTAGAAGTCCCTGAAGGTGAGTTTTGTAGACTGTACGGTAGGGTGTAGCCCCCAGCACAGCTCCGACACACAGGGGGCATTGGAGAAAGGACAATTGCAATTATGATTAGCGGGGGGTGGGGAGAGTGAGTGGGGTAAGGGTGTGTGGGGGGGTGGGAGGGTGGAGGGCTCATATATTAGGTTTGTATTTAACTCTGTTCCATTTCACCTGGTTAAAAATCACGAGGCTGTGTGTAACAGCAAAACATTATTAGCAACACTGATGCCTTCAGTAGGGATTTGTTAACGTATGGAACCATCCACACAAGAGAACATTATACAGTATAAATAGACGAGGAAATGTGATCATACAAAATATTTGTTTTGTAATTGAAGGCAAAGGGCAGGTCACAGGATATAAAATTTCATACAATCTCATTTGAATTTACACACACACACACACATACACACCCTTATCTGGGTCCTTGGTTGAAAAGGGAGATTTCTGTCACATGGTGCCATCAGCCACTCTGGTGACATTAGCCTCCTGGGCTGATGGGTCCCATAAGCAGTGGCTGGGGGCAGACTGGGAGCCCTTGCTGCTCGGGGTTCTGGAGTCCCTCCAGGCCAGGCCAGCGTGGGGTTGGGGGAGGAGGAGGGCCTGGATTAGGGGTGGTCCTCACAGAGGGGAGCCAAGCATAATTTATCCCACTCCCCTGGCTAATTTGATGCATCTGAAGGCTCAGCACCTTGACGCAGGGCTCCGGCAGGCCCTGGAGCCTGTGAACAGTGACATAGCCCTCGGTGGCCCCCAGGGGCCGCTGCATCCGTGATTCGAGGCATAGAAGGCAAGAACGTAGGTGAAATAATCCCACAACAGAGTAGGGTAAATTCACCCAGCCTGGGGCCACCCAGACAGCCTCGGAGACGGTGGGAGGGGACATGAGTTTGGCATTAAAAAGTCCGCTGTGGGCACCTGGGTGGCTCAGTCCGTTAAGTGTCTTCCTTCGGCTCAGGTCATGATCCCGGAGTCCAGAGATCAAGCCCCTCATCGGGCTCCCTGCTCAGCGGGGAGCCTGCTTCTCCCTCTGCCCTTCACCCTGATTGTGCTCTCTCTCGCTCACTCTCTCTCTCTCAAATAAATAAATAAAATCTTTTTTTAAAAAAGTCACCTGTTTCAGCCAAATGTAAATAAGGTGCCCCAAGACCTCAAAGACTTCATTTTCACATCCCACTATCCACTTGTTACTGCTCATTGTCTGGGACCCCTGGGCAAGCTCCTTTGCCTCTGTGAGCCTCCATGTCTTCATCTGTAGAATGGGGGTTATAGTGTCTATTTCCAAGATTATCAGGAGAATTTAATAAGATCAAAAGCAATTTTATATCTATTTGTCTGTCTCTCTCTTTTCTATATTTTATATATATATACATATATATATATATGATACACCGTCCACATATAAATTTCAAAAAGTTTAAAACATGATTCTCATAAAAATATAGAATGAAGGGGCACCTGGGTGGCTCAGTCAGTTAAGTGTCTGCCTTTGGCTCAGGTCATGATCCCAGAGTTCTGGGATCAAGTCCCACATCGGACTCCCTGCTCAGCAGAGAGTCTGTTTCTCCCTCTCCCTCTGCCCCACCCCCTCCCCACTTGTGCTGTCTCTCTCTCTCACTCTCTCTCTCAAATGAATAAAAATCTTTATATATATATATATATGTAATGAAATATAAAGACAGAATGAACACAAGTGAAAGGTTTATTCAGTTTATTTATGAGGGAACCAGTAAGGAAATAGAGCTGGCTCAAGGTGCATGTAGAAACTGCATTTTTTTTTTGAAGATTTTATTTATTTATTTATTTATTCATTTATTTATTTTAAGATTTTATTTATTTATTTGACAGAGAGGCACAGCGAGAGAGGGAACACATGCAGTGGGGGTGGAAGAGGGAGAAGCAGGCTTCCCGCTGAGCAGGGAGCCCAGTGTGGGGCTCGATCCCAGGACCCTGAGATCATGACCTGAGCCGAAGGCAGACGCTTAACGACTGAGCCACCCAGGCACCCCAAGATTTTATTTATTTATTTGACAGAGAGAGACAGCAAGATAGGGAACACAAGCAGGGGGAGTGGGAGAGGGAGAAGCAGGCTTCCCGCCGAGCAGGGAGCCCGATGCGGGGCTCGATCCCAGGACCCTGGGATCATGACCTGAGCCGAAGGCCGAGGCTTAATGACTGAGGGGGGCCCCCTGCAATTTTTAAACACATTTTTTTTAAGGTTAAAGTGAGATGCTAGACTAGACACAAAATTGGTCAATATCAACACAGGTATAATCTTAGGGGTTATCTTTTCTACTGAACCAAAAACATTGGCGTTTCTGCCAGACAGAAACCTCCAGCAGTGTGTAACTTGGCCCATGGTGTGCTTTGGCAAAATCAGACACAGGTTTGCTCTCCTTGGGTGAGCCTAGGAAACAAGGCCCGGGGGGATGTGGAAAGGACAGGCTGAGCCCCTGCAACTTGCTTTACCTTCAACTGCAGGGTGACTTTCCTGAAGAATGCAGAGCAGTTTCCAGCAACCGTGGAGTCCCCTTCCCTCGCTGACCCTGGGCTTCTGCTGTTCTTGAAGCCCTGGTCCGGGGCAGAACCACTTCCCTGGGCTTGAATCATGCTCGATGTTTCCAAAACACTAAAGTATTCTTTTTCTCATTTCATCCCACAACAGCCTTGTGAAGCTGGTGTTGCAAATCCCACTTTCAAATGGGGAAACTGAGGCACAGGGGTTTGATGGCTTCTGTTCCTGCTAGAAGCAGAGTTTTCTGGCCTTCCATGAAAAATGGTCGAGGAAGTCGTGATCACTGGGGCAGAACCAAAGCTCTAACAACCACCAGATGCCACAGCAAGCACTGCGGGGGACACCCCACCCCCACCCCAGCTGCAGGCTCCGCTGGATCCAGGTCACAACAGGGCACTGCTGTGGCTGGGGTTGGGGAAACTCCCTGTTTCTCCTTTATTTCTCTTGGAGAGTCTATGGCAGTGGTCTTCAAACTGCGCGACAATGCCCCCTGGGACACAAGAAGACTCACCAACAGGATATTCAGGTGTACCTTGTGTAAGGGAATTAATTTCCAGATTCTCGGGTGCCTGGGTGGCTCAGTTGGTTGGGCGACTGCCTTCGGCTCAGGTCATGATCCCAGAGTCCCGGGATCGAGTCCCACATCGGGTTCCCTGCTCAGCAGGGAGTCTGCTTCTCCCTCTGACCCTACCCCCTCTTGGGCTCTCTCTCTCTCTCAAATAAATAAATAAAATCTTTAAAAAATAATAATAATAATTTCCAGATTCTCAAATTCCAGCTAACTCTTTCCTAAAGCTGATTGACCCAAGAACCCCGGCCTGAAGTCCAAGAGGCAAGCAGCTCCTGTCCTTTCTCCTCCTGCCTTCTCCCACCTCAGAAAGGAAAGGCAGACCCATAGCCTCTCTACTAGGGGGTCTTGCCTTGGGGTATAAATTCCTCAGGTGCCAAACAAAGGAACAGCTAGAAATAGCTACATGTAATTGCCCTCGTGTTCGTGAGTCGGTTTCTAATTCCCCCAACTAACTTGAGGAAGGGTCTGATTCTGCTGATAGAGTATTAAAACACATTGTTGGGGCGCCTGGGTGGCTCAGTTGGTTAAGCAACTGCCTTCGGCTCAGGTCATGATCCTGGAGTCCCTGGATCAAGTCCCGCATCGGGCTCCCTGCTCGGCAGGGAGTCTGCTTCTCCCTCTGACCCTCCCCCCTCTCATGTGCTCTCTCTCTCATTCTCTCTGTCAAATAAATAAATAAAATCTTTTAAAAAAAATAAAAATAAATAAATAAATAAAATAAAAAATAAAACGCATTGTTGACAAGAAATAACTGTGACTTAGAAGATGGTTGAAGAATAGAGTGACATCATAGCAAAACTTCCATTCCATCTACTAAAGGCTGGTCAGAACTTACATCTATAAAGACAAAAAATAGTATAGAACTGAGGCCAGCCCTGCATGCATTTTCTCAATAATACACATCCACAGATGCATGAACTAAGGAGGGAGAAAACCATAGACATCTATCACAACATGCATTTCCAGTAACATTTTACTTTTTTTGTTTGGCAACTAACATAATCTGCAACATATTCTCTTGCTTAGCCAAATGGTGTACTGGTAATCATCATCATGACAATTCCATTCACTTAGTGCCTATGTTCAGTGGGAATTAAAATTGTCTGCATTTCTATCCACATCCCTAGTTTCGTAGCAGGCAAGGACTATATTTACTACATCGAAATCAAATTTGAGGGGAGGGAAGCGGAGGGGACATGTGAGTTCAAAGAGGAAAAAGAATACTATAAAATATACAACTTTTGACAATGAATTATTTATATATTGTATAAATGTTTGATAATGGGGAGAGAAGGAAGCCAGAGTATGTCATGCCAAAATATGCCTCTTTTACATAAAAATTATTTTGAGCCACAGGAAATTAAGATAAAGCAAATGCAGGAAAAGCTCTCTCTACTCTCCCCCTTTCTGCCTCAAGGCAGGATGTAAATTTTCCTTTGCTAGAGACAGATCTAGACTCATTGGCCTTGAGATAGCACCAGGCGAACTGCACACAAACTTGACTCCATTCATTTCCCCAACATGTTTACATTTCCGCAGTCTACTGCCCTTGGATCCTGAAACCTTTGTCCTGCCATCTCTCTACAACTGCAGCGCTCCTTTTCTTTTTAAGATTTTATTTATTTATTTGACAAAGAAAAAGAGAGAGAGCACACAAGCAGAGGCAGAAGCAGGCAGAGGTAAAGGGAGAAGCAGGCTCCCCGCAGAGCCAGGAGCCCGACATGGGACTTGATCCCAGGAGCCTGGAATCATGACCTGAGCCAAAGGCAGACGCTTAACCGACTGAGCCACCCAGGCGCCCCTGCATTGCTCCTTTTAAAGATGCCAGGTAAGTCCTCATTTTCAAACCATTTCAGTACATGTGACTTGTGTGTTTGGGGTTATTTAGGTCCAGCGCATCAGGACTAATGAAACTATACATAATGAGGCATTACCGCACTCCTCCTCCGGGTCTGTGCTTGGTGATGTCACGCCAGTAGCTTGAAATCAGCCACAGGAGAATTTATGCCACAGAAATCAGCAAATGCTACCAATCAGAGCTTGATTTGTTATTTTGTTGACTATCTGCACTTAAGACACTGATGGAGACAATGTTAATAATGCAGATGACACTTCAAAGAATGTCCTATTTGTAGCTGTTATATTGTGAATAATACAAACAAAAAGAGAGAATATTCTTCCAGTATTCAAACACCAGTATCCAATCCAGCAAAGAAGTCACTCCTGTCACTGATAAATGAGTGAAGCTCTGGCACATTGTATTGTTTTACTTTTGTCGTGCTTATTAACACAAATGAAAACATCAACCATCATGCATGGTTGCTTTGTCATTTGCAACCACAGATTGACTATGGTTTGGCAAACGCTTTCTGCAAGAATCACTGGTTGTAGAATTTATAAGAAACAAAGCTGGGGGCATCACATTGCCCGATTTCAAGCTGTATTACAAAGCAGTGATTACCAAGACAGCATGGTACTGGCACAAAAACAGACATATAGACCAATGGAACAGAATAGAGAACCCAGATATGGACCCTCAACTCTATGGTCAAATAATCTTTGACAAAGCAGGAAAAAGCATGCAATGGAAAAAAGACAGTCTCGTCAATAAATGGTGCTGGGAAAATTGGACAGCCACATGCAGAAGAATGAAACTCGGCCATTCTCTAACACCATTCACAAAGATAAACTCAAAATGGATGAAAGACCTCAATGTGAGACAGGAATCCATCAAAATCCTAGAGGAGAACATAGGCAGTAACCTCTGACATCGGCCACAGCAACTTCTTTTTTTTTTTTTTTTAATTTATTTTTTTTATTCTTATGTTAATCCCCATACATTACAACATTAGTTTTAGATGAAGTGTTCCATGATTCATTGTTTGTGCACAACACCCAGTGCTCCATGCAGAATGTGCCCTCCTCAATACCCACCACCAGGCTAACCCATCCTCCCACCCCCCTCCCCTCTAGAACCCTGTTTGTTTTTCAGAGTCCATCGTCTCTCATGGTTCGTCTACCCCTCCGATTTCCCCCGCTTCATTCTTCCCCTCCCGCTACCTTCTTCTTCTTCTTCTTTTTTTTTTTTCTTAACATATATTGCATTATTTGTTTCAGAGGTACAGATCTGAGATTCAACAGTCTTGCACAATTCACAGCGCTTACCACAGCACATACCCTCCCCAGTGTCTATCACCCAGTCCCCCCATCCCTCCCACCCCACCCCCCACTCCAACAACACTCAGTTTGTTTCGGCCACAGCAACTTCTTTCAAGATTCATCTCCAAAGGCCAGGGAAACAAAAGCAAAAATGAACTTTTGGGACTTCATCAAGATAAAAAGCTTCTGCACAGCAAAGGAAACAGTCAACAAAACAAAGAGGCAACCCACAGAATGGGAGAAGGTATTTGCAAATGACACTACAGATAAACGGCTGGTATCCAAGATCTATAAAGAACTTCTCAAACTCAACACCCAAAAAACAAATAATCAAGTCAAAAAAGTGGGCAGAAGATATGAAAAGACACTTCTCTGAAGAAGACATACAAATGGTTAACAGACACATGAAAAAATGTTCATCATCATTAGCCATCAGGGAAATCCAAATCAAAACCACACTGAGATACCACCTCACACCAGTTAGAATGGCAAAAATTGACAAGACAAGAAACAACAAATGTTGGAGAAGTTGTGGAGAAAGGGGAACCCTCTTACACTGCTGGTGGGAATGCAAATTGGTACAGCCACTTTGGAAAACAGTGTGGAGGTTCCTCAAAAAATTAAAAATAGAGCTACCCTATGACCCAGCAATTGCACTACTGGGCATTTACCCCAAAGACACAGATGTAGTGAAAAGAAGGGCCATATGCACCCCAATGTTCATAGCAGCAATGTCTGCAATAGCCAAACTGTGGAAAGAGCCGAGATGCCTTTCAACAGATGAATGGATAAAGAAGATGTGGTCCATATGTACAATGGAATATTACTCAGCCATCAGAAAGGATGAATACCCAACTTTTACATCAACATGGATGGGACTGGAGGAGATTATGCTAAGTGAAATAAGTCAAGCAGAGAAAGTCAATTATCCTATGGTTTCACTTATTTGTGGAACATAAGGAATAGCATGGAGGACATTAGGAGAAGGAAGGGAAAACTGAAGGGGGGAGTCGGAGGGAGAGATGAACCATGAGAGACTACGGACTCTGAGAAACAAACTGAGGATTTGAGAGGGGAGGGGGGTGGGGGATGGGTTAGCCCAGTGATAGGTATTAAGGAGGACACGTACTGCAATGAGCACTGGGTGTTCCACGAAAAGAATGAATCGTGGATCACCACATCAAAAACTAATGATGTACTATATGGTGATTAACATAACTTAATAAAATTAAATTAAAAAAAAAGAAAGTGTATTGCAAATTTTAGGTTGTTCTGTAAGTTGTTTCCTACCCATCCTTTATACCAGTAAAATTTATAATAAACTGATGTACATATATAAATATGCATACTTTTTAAAGAGCTGACCGTTCAGTATTTACCAACACACTGCTGCTCAAGCCCTATTCCTGGCTTATCTTTGACCAGACTGGGCATTGGTATTTTTTTTAAAAGATTTATTTATTTATTTGAGAGAGAGCGAGAGACCGTGCGAGCGGGGGTGGGAGTGGAGAGGGGGAGAGGCAGAGGGAGAGAAGCAGACTCTCCACTGAGCACAGAACCTGACACAGTGCTCTATCTCAGGACCCTGAGACCATGACCTGAGCCAAAATCAAGAGTCGGACACTCAACTGACTGAGCCACCCGGCCGCCCCTGGCGCTGGTATTTTTATAGTCTACCAGTTGAGACAACATGCAGAGAGGTTAAGAATCACTACCCTAAAAGGAGGTAAAAAAGAGAAGAGGATGCTAGTTCCCATCCCAGTGTGAGCCTTCCACTTCCAACAGGTGCAGCTCAGGGTCCAAGCACTTTAGGGGAGAGGGGATAGCAGGCTTTGGGACAGTCCCCACCCATTAGAGAAGTAGGCCTGTCTCTGCGCTGTGTCCATTGTGTCTGTGGGTAGAATTCTTGCTCCAATGCAGCCGACCATAAGATTATTCCCCCCCAAGACTGAAAGCTTCTCAAGGGCCGGGACTGCGCCTTATTTATCCACTGAAGGCCTGGCAAGTGGTGGATGCTTCCTGGACATTTGGCAAATAAATTAATGAATTGCATCAAGAGAAGATTATTCCAAACATCCAGCAATAATATTTTGGATGAATAAATTATGGAACGGCCATTTAAGAAAATACTCTGCGGCCATTAAAAATGATTGTGGGGGAAATGATTCAACGACCTAAGAAAATGCTCATGATATATTGTAATTGCAAGATGACAGCTGCAAGATAGCATAGAAATTATGAACAATTTTGTTTTAAAAACACATACAAAATATATTCCTCAGCTTAACAGGGTATCAATCAACTCCTGGCCTGTGTCCGATTCATTCCGGGAAAGCAAATGCTTTGCTTGTATTTTTACTGAAAACTCATCCTCCAAGGAAAGAATTTGTTTAGTTCATGATTAACAGCCTTAGGATTCTGATACAGAAGGGACTGGGACCCTTTTGTGATTAATCTTTATCATTTTTAATCTATGGAATTTTCAAATTTGATTTTTAACATTTACATAACATGGATTACCCACAGCAAGACAGTTGAGAGGCACAGTGATGATGATCCACGGGTTAGGGCGATTGAGGGGAAAGATAAAACAGCACCTTGAAAAATCAGGTGAACGAAGTGAAATTCTTCCCGGATGGATCTGGAAACCACTGGCTACGGCTGAAAAGGGAGGACAGTGATGTAATGTGCTTAGCAACACTTTGGAACTCAAACACACTTCACCAAATAAATCATTCACCATTGTTCTAGACCTGAGGCTCCCCTGGACATAGCAAAACAAACATTTCTGCGGGCATGTGCCAAGAATGGGAAAACAGGCCAGCCAGTTCCCTCTGGACCAATACATTAAATGGGTTGGTGTGGGAGATTGGCCTTGGCCCGTCTCTCGGTCCCTTCCCTGCCCGGTCCCCCAGCGTGGGGGTGGGGGGCCGGGGGGTAGTGTTAAATAAGCAGAGCAGAGCCAGCTTCCAGAACAGTCCACCCCACCCTGCATCCTGGAGTGTACAACTGCAGGAACTCAACAAGGGGCAAAACGCCAGCAAGAACTCAAAGATGCAAGCGAGAAGTAAGTCTGACCTCACATTTCCCCTGGCATGAGGCAGCTCGAGCAAACACATTAGATAAGTCTGAAAATATGTCTTCTGACAGAATGCTTAGCCTTCTGGTGGACTCCAGAAATCATGGGCCCTTTAGAGAAAGTGTTGAGAAAGAAATGGGCTGGCCTGCCAGTTTTAGGGTTTGGTTCATCTCATTTTACATTTTCACAGACTTTTGCCAAGTGCTTACTCTGTTTCAGGTACATAGTAGATGTTTGGGATCCGGAAATCAGACACAATTTCTTTCTTCTCAGAGGTTCCAGCACGGAAGGGGACACAGGTAAAGAGAACCACCTAAATTCGAGACAGAACAAACCAAGGGATCCTGATCACTGTCACCGCCATCGATGCCACAGCCGAGGGTATCAGTGGAACGCCTCTTCTGGGCTGGAGCCCCAGTACCTTGCACGAACCGCCTCTTTAATTCCCTCAAGAACTTACGAGGGAGCTCCTATTATCAGCTCCACTTTACAGATGGGGAAACCAAGGCTTAGAAAGCGCAAGCGATTAGCTCAGCATCTTAAAGCCAACTGTGGCATACCAAGGGTACAATCCTGAATCTGTCTCCAGAGCCCCTGCTTATTTCCATCATTTTACATGAAAGGAGGATATGAGCAAACACGCATGGGGCAGTGGTGGGGCGGTTGAGGGCAGGGGAAGCGTGAAGTGAGTCTGAGAAGGAAATCAAGAAAGGCTTTATGGAGGAGGAAGCATTGAAACAGGATTTTGAAGATGAGCTCAATCCCAAAAGGTGAGGAAGAGGGGAAACGCCCTCCTACACAGCGGCCTGAGCAGGTGCCTGAGGGCTAGAGCCCGGAGGTCCTACCAGAGTAACCCAAACGTTTGGCGGTGTTGGAGTAAATCAACTTTAACTGCTGTTGGCCACTTAATTATTGGTCTTCAAAGAGGCCTCCCCTGGACCCACTCACTTGCTCTGGAACTCCTATTACTTGTCCAAACAGAATCGCAAATTCCTCTTGAGAAACTGGAGAGCAGCCCATGTTCTATGTGATATCGCAGTGTTACATTGCTTCCTTTCACTGCCCACTTCATTTGGAGAAACAGCCACAAAACCAAAGGATGACAAGCAGAAGCATGTGGTCGCCGGCTCAAAACTGCCAGATGATAAGTGGCCGCTCCTTTCCAAGTGACAGCAGGGCTGCGGTGCTTGGGGTCACGGGGGTGGGATGCGAGGCACTTGAGGGAGGGCTGAGGGAGGAGGCACTGGTCTCTGACACCCCCCACACTGCAGGTGTCCATGCATTGGCAGTGAGACCCTGGGGGGACACTGGGATCACACTGCTTGGTGAAAGGCGCGAGGCTGGAGAAGCCTGCAAAGCTGGATCCCGGAGGCCCAGAAAGCCGTGTCTGGGTTTGGTCTTGCCCTGCACGTGCTGGGCACCCCTCGCCAGTTTTCAAGGAGGAGGGGACCATGATTTGAAGCATGTTTTGGGAAGGGAAGGCTGGCTGTCATCTAAAGAAGGCTTATTAGCCCTCTCTCAACAACTGATGAAACAAAACTATACAATGTTCAGTAAGCCACGGGTGCTCTGGCCGACGCTGTCACCGGCCACGCGCATCAACTGCATGGTCTGTCTGTATTTCGAGTGCACACTGCAGGTTCACCAAGTCAGCCTGATGCTGGGGGTGGACACTGACGCCCAAGAATTGGTCTTTGTCACCAGCATCCCAGGGAGCCCTGCGCAGATACTACGAGACTCAGCCTCACAGATCCCCAAGTTATCCTCTCGGGTTCCAATAGTCGGTGATTTCTCCCTCCGCTAAGTGTGAAAGGGAATGCAGCCCTGGCCGTGGGCCTAACGTGCATTTAGAGAGCTCTCCGGAGACCCATCTCTGTCCGGGATAATGGTGGCGGACGCATGGTTACATTAGCATTGGGAAGGCAGGGGCAAAACCTGGATTGTGGCAATCGTTAATCCCTTTCACGGCTGGAGGCCCAGGATGCGGGGTCAGATGGCAGAGAGGCCTTCCCACCCAGAACAATCAGTTGTGCAAGGCACGGAACCTGGAACTTAGGGCAGCTGGCCCCGCGCCGCGCTCCACACCCAGTTCCCATGCGGACACAGCCCAAGCACGGCCACATTAACACGTGCAGTCCCACAGCACAGGAGGGCGAATCTGCTGGGAGACGTGGTCCGTTCTGTTCATTGTGATGTTTGCACCCCGCATGGTGGTGCTGCCTTAATCCCCCAGTCCCCCGGGGCCATAGGGAGGCTTGAAAAAAATTTACCTGGTGAAATACGGAGTTGTCCAGAAATAATGCGGAGTTCCGAGCCGAAGAGTGAGGTGATGGTGGTGCTGGGAACGGAGCAGCCTGTGTGCTCTTTGAAAGGGGGACTGCCGGGGACAGAGGCACCCACTGACTGCCTGGTTTGGGGAGAACAGGCTTCGGCGGGGCTTCCATATGGGGCTTCGCTCAAGAAGAGCTGAGCTTGAGTCCCTGAAAACGTAAAAAGACGAGCAGAATCAGGGGGCCTCGGGAAAGGCATCTGCAGTGGACATGAGGTAGACCCCCAAGATCTACTCCACCGCCATGACACATGCCACCAATCAGTGCACAGCACTCCCCTGGCGACATCATCTGGCAGAGGGTGGGCATGGGTTCCCAAGCCAGCCTGGTCAGGCTGGAGGCAACCATCCATATGGTTAGGGAAGCAGTTGGGGAGGAGGTTTCTCTGTCTTGTCCTGGTGGGTGTGAATAGGGAGGCACATTGCCCCAGTGGTCACTGGCCACCATCTCGCAGTCGGGACGTGGACCAGCTTCAGGCGACATCAGTGTTGAGCAGAGAGATTGGAAGGAAACTCGGTCCCTGACGGGAGCACCAAACGTGGGCTGAGCTGTGCCCGAAGCCCCCCACCTCTGGACCGCGAGTTACATGAGATGTCCACATCCTCATTGTTTAAACCTTCTTGCGTCCAGTGTCTTCATTTGCGGCCAGAGCCTCCCGACCAGTAGCTTTCACCCGACGCGGCTGCCCACGGAAGTGTGAGCAGGTGTCTCGCAGAAAACCTTGATGCGGGAAGTGGGCCAGCGCCTTCGAACCTCCGTGGCTTGTCTGGAGCTTTCACGAAATATCTGTTTCAGTGGCATTCTTTCTACGAAGATATACTTGATTTGCATAGCAATCATTAGGAACATTCTTCATCTGCACCAAGAAAAGGATCTCTTCGGTGTTTTATGAGATGCAAAGCCCTTTCAGTGTGACCTGTGTTTTGGAAGAAGAATCGGTCTGAGAAATATCTCGCTCTTCCTTGCCCAATGGCCTCCGTGTGTAGGAGACTACAGAGAGCAAGGGACCCGAGTGAGCAAGAGACCGAGGTGACGGGGACCTCTCACACCCCACCCAACCCAGCTGATGGGCTTCAGCAGGCGTTCGCCTGCAGAAATGTGGGCCCAGGGCCCCCCTCACCCCAGTCTTCTGACTCCTTGAAGGAAGCTGTAAAATAGAATTTGTATGCGAATTCTCCACTTAAAAAAATAAAAGCAGATCAATCCTGTCTGGACCAAACATAATGCATCAGAGCCATTTGTCCTGGTGCCTGGCCAGGGCTCGGTCTGGCAGACCCCAGGCTGTATGCCGTGGGCCCTGTACCTCCAAATAAACAACTGACTGTGTACAAAGCTGAGTCATCGCAGCTTTCTATTTCAGTGTTCTATAACACTGCACGTGGGGAAACAACCTTCATTTCTAAGAACAGGAATCAGTTCCGTAAACTGGTGAATCTACCTGAGTGCAAGATTATGCAACGGTTTAAAAAAGATATTTACAAGTGACTCGAGAGAAATGCTTATGATGTTATAATGATAAGCAGGGAAAAAGGAGCCTGCCGGGTTGTAGACATAAGTGATTCCAACTCTGGCAAACAATACAGGATGGAACCATGCATTAGAAATGAAGCCTGAAAGCAAATGAATCAAATATGAACAGGCATTCTCTCCGGGTGGAGAGAGAATTACTCATTCTTCTTCTCCTTACACTTTCCCGAATTTTGCAAATTGTCTCTAATTTCATAAGCATTAAAAAAATAAACTTCCTCATGAGGTCTCTAACTCATTAGGGCAAGGACTCCAACCGAGCCTGTCTGCCTCGACGTCGGCCTCAGCTGCGTTCGTGTCTACAAACCTTCCCAGAGTTGCTATTTCGTACCACACTCTGGGCCAGGCGTCCAGGGTGGAGCTGAATTTGAGCCTGTCCCGGTGCAGAGGAGCCCGCAGACTAACTGGTGTGAACCAGACAACTTGAAAATGGTGCAGTAGGGAAGATCACTGGCACAGAGCCACGGGGGTCCACTCTTCAGATGAGGGAGGCAACTTTGCAGACTCGTAAGGGCTTGTCAGCTCTCTGGCTGAATAAAGGGGGGAAGAGGGCTCTCGGAGAGGGTCTGAACAGTGCAAAGGGACAGAGGCAGGAAATAACACAGCAGATTTGGGGAAGCCAGGTCATTTGGGGGAAGGTGAAGACCAAGCCTCATGTGCGGGCTTCTCACCTGTATCTGTCCTGGCTGCTGATGAGGGTGGGTCCAGTTGTGTGAGTCTCCCTCGCTAGGATGGGGCTCAGTGGTCCACTTGACACCTGAGTCATCGCTGGGCCACCCAGGTTCAAGGACAGAGACTCTGGGGGTGGTTCAACAGCATCCTTACATCCACGGATGGACCTGAGCACAAAGCTGGAAACATTTGTTTCCAGTGCAGCTGAGTGTCCATTGAGATGGACACCACGGGTGCTGCTTTGGGGGAGTGTGGTTCCAGGGAAACCATCAGGCCACACGTGTAGTTATCCCAGCCACGTACAGCCAGATGGGAAGGAGGGAAGGAAAAAAATGAATGTTTTTGAGCACCTACTGGGGCCTGGCACTTTGCTTTCAGATACACTAGCTGGCTTCATCCTAATAATTTAATGAGGCAGGTATGATTGTCTTTGCTTCATGGTTGGAAAACCAAGCCTCAGAGAGGTCAGGGAGCTTGCCTGAAGTCACACAGCCAGTAAGTGGTGGAACCAGGCTGCCTACCTCTCCACTCCACACTGCCTGGAGGAAGGGGACCATGTTTATAAGCCCTGGAGGCTGTCAGAGCACCTAGCATTGAGTTTTCTTTACACACAGCAACTGCCCCATAACTGCGTGCTCATCTGGACTCCTCTGCCAGGCATTTTGGCCTCAGAACTGCTGTGAATGCCAGCTCTCTTTCCGGACTTCCAAACCATTTCCACTTCTAATTGCTCCTCCTGGGCCCTATCTCCTGAGGAGGGAAAGAATGTGTCAACATAATGAGAATTTCCCTGCATTGTTGATGCCAGACCTGTGACCCCTGGGACATCATCTCTTGGGCATGGCACAAAATTCCGGAAATCTCCAGCTCTAGAAATCCCCTCTGTGCTTTCCTACAGTTTAGAGGTGAACTTCATGTGTTAGCAAAGCAACATGTAGCTCTTCTAAAGGACAAAGGATGGGGAAACAAGCCCCTTTGGGAGGCAGCCAGATATGATGGGTAAACCACGAGGCAGGTGGCCTTTAAGGGGCCTGTGGCCTAGGCAAATCATGGCCTCTCTGGGCCTTAAGGGCTAGACCTGAATTGGGCTGCAGCTTTCAGACTGAAGGGGGAAGAAGTCATCTGTGGCTCTTGCTTCAACATGCCAAGTCCCTGGCCCTCTCCAGAATGCACATTATAAACTCTTCCCGGGATTCACAGAGAGGCTGGTATGGGTTCAGTGGCTCAGTGATGTCAGGGCCTTCGTTCCTGTAATGATCTTGGCTTTTTCCTCATGGTCACAAAAAGGCTGCCAAATCCTTGGGATTTGTGTTTTCTAGCTTCTAGTAATCTCCATACCCACAGGGACACCTCTGTGATCTACAGGAGCCCCAAGAGGGGAAGGACCACCCTTCCAGCTCCCTGATGAGGTTGAGCACCTGCTGCGCACCAGCTACTCTTCCAGACACTTGACACTTGGCAGGATTCTAGAGATGGCCCCAGATTCCCATCCCATCCCCTGGTTATTCAATCACATAACCTACATACTGCTGTGGAGCAACTTCGCAGGGGTTATCTGGGATGGGGTGGGAGAAAGCCTGGCCCTATCAGGTGAGCCCTTTCGAAGAGAGTTTTCTCTAGTTGGAGGCAAAAGAAGAAGTCAGAGATATTAGAAACACAAGAAGGATTCCATGCAGACTCCCAGAGAGATAGAAGCCTCCAGTGCTTCCAAGCTCCCTCCCCGACCCAAGTTGTAAGCCATTCCCATCCCAAGGAAGGTAGAAGGAAATGCAAGCCCAACCACAGGCCCTCTCAAGAAACGCCCTCTGACCACACAAAATTGTGTTCCTTTCACATCAAATCTTGCCACAACAGACTTGCTCAAAACCCCTGACCACAGAGGCAGCACAGACAAAGCTTTTTGCACCTTGGACTGCCCGCCGGGGTGGGAGGAATCCGTAAGCACGAACTTGAAACAAGTGCCCTCGTTGTCAGTGATAGGAAGTGAGGAGCACAGAGAAACCCTGGCCTGTCAGTTCCCTTCAAGGCTGGCACAGCATTTGCCCAGGAAAGGAAGGGACATGCTGGTTCTCTGCTGCCCAAGGGATAGAACAAGGCCCAAGGGAAGCCTGGTTTGAACTCATTCCAGATACACAGTAAATCTCCCAAGAGTGGGAGAGCTCTTATTTGCCTACTTCTTGCTCCTCAAGGGGAGAGATCCTGCTCTGCGAAAGGTCCCACAGCCCTGCTGAGCACGAGCGGGTTTGGACAGGTGCAGGGAGCTTGTAGAGAGGAGGGCTGCTCCGTGGAACAGGTCCCCTCCCCCTGGGGACGAGCGGGGAGGTGGGATGCGGAGAAGTAGGAGGGGCCAGCACAGAGTCCTACACACACAGGATGGTAAGAAGCTGGGGCTCAGGGCGAAGCAGCCAGGGGGAGCCCCAGGTGAGGGGGCCAGAGGGCCCACAAGGGGGGCTGTCAGCGGTGGTTGTCAGCATTGCTGCGATGCCCACCCTCCCCTTCTCACAGACCTTCAGGGGAGTCTTCTACTCATGCTTGTGCACACGTGGCCTGAGCTCTGTCTCCTTTGATTCATTCTCAGAAACCAAGGGAGCCAGGGTCCATGTCAGGTTCAACACACAGGTGGGATGTGGGGCAGGGAGATAAGCCACGAATCGAATTCAAGGGCTTGGGGCCAGAGGCCTCCATGGGAAATTGAATCCCCAAGAAATATTGGGAAAAGCTTTGAATTTCCCCAGGGTTGAAGTGGGGGCTCCAGCCAATCTTATCTAGATGATAGGTGTCAGAGAAATCTCTGCTGACCTCAGCCTCCAGGCACTCCCACGTGCTGCTCTTCCCCCCCGCCCCCCCCCCACACACAATGCCAGGTAAGAGCCCCCTGCTGTGAAATGGGATTTTAAAGCTGAATTTATCAACCCCTTAGGGACACCCACCCCACTGTATTGTCACCACCTGATTGCTTCTTTCCTTCTGCTCTGGACTCTGGGGCCCTCAGGCCAGGGCTGGGGTGTCTTCATCTCAGACCCCCTGGCTTAGCTCAAGCTTCTGTAAAGGCTGATGTTGGGGGGAAGAGAACGGGGTGGACATTGTTGGAGTCTGACACTGTGCCAGACTCGGAGGGTAGGAGTCCAGTAAGACCTGCAATCTGTTCCCAGGGTCCTTGTGAGTGAACATCCTTAGGGAGGGGGGGTCCCGGGGGGCCCCCATCTCTGGGGGTATTGGGGTAGAGGTTGAACAACAGCTTGGAAAGAATGGGCCAACACTCAACTCCAATGAGGGTGGCCTCAATGGCTTCCAGTGCCCCTCTGGCCCTTGGATCACCTGACCCCCTGAGATCATGGTCCTGCAAGATATTTGTGCCCAGACGGCTGCTGCCCACGGCCTTACCATGTTCAGCAAGCAGTCCATGAGTGGAGGGGGTGAATGAGAGCTGAGTCACCCCATGGAATGCCTGAATAAAAGTCCCCTCTCTCCCCAACAACTATTATAAACACATTACTGGTCAGCGCCATGTGTTTGCTCCTTGGAGTTTATGTTGCTGCATGAAATGTAATATCAAAGATGAGCCCACAAACATCTGACCACCCCATATTTAGTCATCTTTGTGTCTGGTCTATACGTCATTCCGCCCTCAACATACTTGTGCTGGACAAGATGAGTGGGTGTGGGGGTCAGTGGCCCCCACCCCACAGCCAGCTCACCCCTCAGGAACCACACTGGCCCCACAGCTGGCTTAGGGTCATCCTCATCCCATGAGAGGCTGAGAGGTGACCTTCTAGGCTGGGACACACGGGCCAGAGTTTGCAATGCACTTCTTGCTCCGACTTCTCTATCTCGACTTTAAATCACCAGCAAGGTTGTCATCCTCTTTCCTGACACCCCAAAAACAAATCCATAAGTTATTGGAAACCCAAAGCGTGTATCAGATACCTTATATAATGGATCTGTTATTTCTGGTCTTGATAAATTCAGCTTTAAAATCCCATTTCACAGCTGGGGATCCAGAAGCTGAGCAGGATAAGAGATTTTCCCAGGACCCCACTCAGCCACAAGCCAGGCTGGCTCTGGGTGGTGGGCTCTTTTCCTAATACACTGATCCTTCCAAATCACTTCCCAAGCATAGCTAATGGCATCAATCTCCACCTGGTTCTGCATGCTTCCCAAGTCATTTCTAACATTAAGATTGGCTTGAGCCATGATGTGTCATGATCCAACTACAGTGACATAACCAAAGAAGCATCTCTTCGTGCCATGTAACGTGAAATCTGGAGGTAGGCAGTGTGGGGCTGGTGCACTTGCTTGAGGAAGTCATCAAGAACCCAGATTTCTTGTAGCCTCCTGCTCCACCGTCCTTACCTTGAAACTCTCATCTTCATGGTCACAAGAGGGCTGCTCTACCTCCAAGCATTGCAACTACATTCCAAGCAGGAAGAACAGGGAAGATGCAGGGCAAAGGCTTATGTCACCTGAGTGTGTTCCTTTTCATATGGGAAACAATAGCTTCGCCTGGTAGACTTCTGTTTATACTGCATTGGCACAACTGGGTTACACGGCCACCTTTCACCGCAAGGCATTTAGAACGGCAAGTAGTCCCTAGGCATTTTGCTGCACTGAACAAGACTAAATTTCTGTGGGCAAGAAAGAGGAGAATGGATATTTGATAAGGAACCAGCTGCCACATTTAGCCAGTCCCTAAGTCCTATAGAGTCTACCTCCTTGGTTTCCTCAAGCTCACCTGTCCTTCCCTGCCCAGGGTTTCCAACTGGATTAACTCCTGTAACTGCTCTCTCCCAGGCTGCCCTCCACGCCTGTCCACTCTCCAGGCTGCCACCAGCCATCTTTCCAAAGCACAGAACACACTGTCTTCCTGTCCTCAAACCTCCACTCGCTCTCCATTGCTTAAAAAACGAAGTTCAAGAGGACACTAGGGGCCCTTTAAAATCCAGCCCCAGCTGATTTCTTCCCTTAGCTCCTAAGTCACCTGACCCTCTAGCTACACACTGGCTCCCAATCCCCACGCAGGGGACCACTCCCACACCTCTGCACCTTAGCTCCTGTCATCCCCTCCGCTAGCATGTCTTTCTTCCTGCCTGTTCTACTGGCCGGAAATGCACCATTAAGCCGCAGTTCAACTGCTACCTTCTCTCAACCCTTTGCAGACCATGCAGGCAGAATCAATCTCTCCCTCCCCAGCATACTTTTGGGTAATATTTTGCAATTAGGCTTGGACTCCAGCTGATTGTTGCCATTTCTTTAATGGCTTGTGGACACCCAGCACCCATTTCTCTATTTCCAGTAACAGCCTCTTGGGGACCCGCCCCTCCCCATACTGGTCCCCAGGGTCCTGGGATTCTGGTGCCATCCTGCAAGCATCTCTTGAGGCTAGACATACCCCCTGGACACTGGTGACATCAGACTCTAAAATTCCTTCTCACTCGAATCTGTTTCGTCTGGAGTTGCAGCTCAAAAGCGTATTCCCAGAGAGCACTGTGCATCTCTTCCTGGCTGGGTTGAAACAGTTCACTGGGTAAGGTCTGTAGCTCGGGAAAGTTACGGTCAGTCATACCCGTGAAATGAAGTTTCCCTGCCAATAGCTCTGGTTCTGAGCCACATTCTATTCCACCTGGCAGCCCAGGGCACACAGTAGATGTTTAATAAATGTTAGTTGTTTTTATTGCCAGATTCTATGGGCAAGCTGGTAGATAAAGCACCTGCTATACATCAGTCCAGTATCTGAGCTGCATTATGATGCTAGCACGTGCTCTTGGCTGAGCCCGCAGATGACTTCTTCCCCCTTCAGTCTGAAAGCTGCAGCGCATCCTCTATTTACCGCAAGCCATGCACATAGCTCTGGTGACCTTCCACCTCAAGTCACCAGCATCTGTCCCCTGAATTGTGGCCAAATGTTCATAACTTCTCTGCCATTCGCACTTGCCTCCCGGCCATCTGTTATTAACACGGCAGCTAGGGTGATCCTTTGAGGGGAGAGTCAGATCTGTTGCTCCTCAGCGCAGGACCCTCCAGAGGTCCCCTTCTGTCCCACCAAGAATAAAAGATAAAGTGCATTACAGCCTTGGCTACTCTGACCCAGCCCCACAGCTTGCTGTATGCTGAACATTCCAGGCCCTCCCATGCTAAGGCCTTCGTATTTGCTCTTCCTTCTGCAAAGCTGCACCCCCAAAGTGCTGCTCGTTTCCTCTACTCATGTCTCTGGCTTCATCCCACTTCACCTCTGAGAAGGAAGGACAGACAGGGGAAGGAGGGACATTGATTTGAGCATCTATTATGTGTCAAGCAAAATGCTACAAGTTAGCCTTAAAATAAGCACAAGGAAGCGTAAGAAAGTCTCACCTGTCCTTGCTGACTATGGGCACCCCTATTTGAAATACTAAAGTCTCTGCCCCTCTGCTTCGCTTGTTTGTGCCTGTTTGTGCCTGAAGCCCTCAGTGTTGTCTGCTTGTTGGCCAACCCAAGAGCGACTAACCCCACCTTACGGATGACGAAACGGAGGTTCACAGAAGTCCAAAAGCTTGCTCGGTGATTCCATTCGGGTCTGCCAACCCTAGGGTCCCGCCACCCCCCACCACTCTCCATCCGATCCTAGATGGAGCGTCTCCTGTGATGCCCCACATGCCTGTCCTGAGACAGCCCTGTCCCGGCCTGATGGCCCGACCTGAGAAGCCTGTGATCTGACCCCAGATATGGATCAGCGGACCACATCTGGGAGGCCATTCTGCGGGATTCGGGCCCAGCTCTTAAACCAACCACTCCCATGTCGTTCTGCCATTAGCTGCAGACACACTATGGGCATCAGGGAGGGTTGAGTTCTTTGAGTCAATTTGCTGCGTCTAATGAAGAGCAGGAGATGATCTGGATGATGCCTTGCAGCTGCTGATATTCCTTTTCTGGAACGTCATCGGGCGGAGTCCTAAATGTGAAGGTGGGTTAGTGTTTGCACAAGCATTTTAGCATCCGGGGGCCGCAGGAGACAGGCTTTTGCAAATGCATTTCCTCCTGCTCCAAGTGGCTGGCCTCATTCTCCGGCCCTGCAGGAAAGCATCTTGGCAGAGCCGAGAGACCTCTGGCCGGCAGCACCCCCGTCCTGTCCTGTCCTGTGCCAGCCCCACAACGCGCTCCATGGGGTCTGTGCCAGTGCCTGTCCCTCTCATGTGGGCACCATCTGTACTCACGCCTGGTGGCTCCCAAACAAACCCATTAACCATGATTTATTGCCCTCACCCTGGGAGGCTGGTCATCGCCTCCAAGGACCTCTCTGCCAGACAAGAAACCTTCTTGAGATGTGCTGTGTGCGGGCACCTTCCTATGCACCGGGCTTCGGCTGTGGACACATCTACAGGAGCTCTGCCCCCAAGGAGCTCATGGTCTCGTGGGGGTGCAGAAGCCGGGGAATTCTGCCGAGAAAACCAAAGACAGGTTCGTGGAGAACGTGCCTGGCATCCTGGAGAGTCAGGGAGGCTCTCTGAGAGAGTGGCTTTTGATGAGAAGAAAGCAACACCAAGATCTGAGGAAGAACATTCCAGATTGCAGGATGACGGGTGGAAAGGCCCCGAGAGGCCCTGAGAGCGTCCCTGACTGAGGGGCAAAAAGAAATTCTGTGTGGCTGGTAGGCTGGGGCGCAGGGGGAGGGCGTGGAGGCGGGCAGGGCAGACGGCAGAGGGCCCAACCGCCTTAGGGAGTTTGGACTCCACCGAAAGTGTGATGGGAGGCCGCGGGAGAGCATTAGACAGCCTGTGTGGACGGGCGGCCGGGTGGGAGCTCTGGGGGCCAGGTGCCCCCCGTGGGGCGATCTGGGCCTGGCTGGCAGGACGAGCGGCTGGGAGGCCGAGATCGAAACACCAGGAGCAGCCAGGGGTTTGGAAGCGAGGTGTGAGGAAAACTGAGGAATGGAGCGTGATTTCTGGCTTTCCGCCGAGCCCCAAGGCAAGCGGGGACGCCCTTTCCTGGCTGGGGGAAGATGGGAGAAGGAGCGGACTCAGAGGCCACGGTGAGAACCAACCTTGTCACATTAGGTTTGGGGTGTCTGTTTTCCATCCAGGGGGAGGGGGTCGGGTGGAAGAGAAGAGTCTGGAGCTCCGAGAAGTCTGGGCTGGAGAAGCAGCTTCAGAGCCCGCCCCCGGGCTGCCTGAGCTCGCCTCCAGGGTGTGGGCTGGGGACAGCAGGGCTGAGCGCTGGCTCTGGGCACTCTGGGCGCCCCGGCACTTCGGGGTCTGCTGCAGGAGGAGGACCCGGCGAAGCAACCGCAGCCCGCAGGGGGGAAGCCTAGGGAGGGAGAGTTTCTGAAGGACACTGTGACAAGTCACATGAAATGGCACAGGGAGGCCGAGGGAGGTGAGCATCAGTTTTGGTGCCGTGGAAGGCATGGGTTACCTAGAACCATCTTGCGGGGAATCGTGGGGACAAGACCCCAGTTGGAAAGGCTTAGAGGAGGAGGTGAGAAAATGGAGCTAACAAGTCAGGACAACTCTGCAGTGCTGGGCAGGGAGCAGGAGAGTGGGTGGGGGATGGAGGAGGGCGTGGGGTCAAGGAAGTTTCCCAGGCTGCCACTGGGCATACTGGGGCAGCCAGCAGAAAGGGTATAATGGGTGATGGGAGAAGGACAGGTGACAGTTACCAAAGCAACATGCCAGAGCCGGTGGGGGATGAAATCCTGAGCCACGCGGACAGAAAGTAGGATGTGGCTTCCACTGTGGGGCATGTGGAGACCGACACAGTGGGTTGGGACTCAGCAACAGGGTTTTCTCATCTAGATACAGTGACAGCCTCTATAAAATCTGAGATCAGATCATTAGCCAAGAGGGAGGGAAGGCAGCCGCATGGAAAACACAGAGAACGAAGAAGACTAGGGATGTACAAAGGGAAGTTTCTAGGAAAGAGCACATGGATTTAATGCAAGAGTTCGTCGCCCTCTAGAGATCTTTGCTCCTAAATATGAAAGGAGGACAGCCACTCCATTGTATGATTTTTCCCAGCTCCAATCAGCTTACAGGTGCAGACAGAGGAGAGCAGAGGGTTGAGGCAGAGACGTTTCCGAAGGAGGTGAGCTGGAAAAATAGGAGATGGTGGTCAGCAAGTGGGAGGCTGGAAATCAAGATTGGAATGGGTGGCTGAGACGGGTGGTGGGAAAGGTCATGGGCCACCCCTTGAGATCAGGCAACTGGGAGGGTCTTGGGGGTAGGGGGTGGGGTGGCTGCTGCCCAGGCTCCCGGAGGCCGCACTCCTGCGATTTGCAGACCTCAGCCAATGGCAGATGGATGGCGGGCATGGAGGTTGTCCCCCTGGAGAATGGAAGGAGCTTCGGTGCAGCCAACTTTCCAGAGCTCCCCTGGGATCAGATTGAAGCTGGTTTCCAGCAAAGATCACTTTACCATTCAGCTTTTCTTCCACCTGCCCATCTGGCTTACCTTGCTCCCCTTTTCCGGGAGTACTCTCCAAGCAATCATCTGAACAAGGATCCAGTTTCAGGCTCTGCTTCTAGAACAGACAGATGGCACATGCCAAGAACACTGAAGGTCACAGTGATGGGGAGTCAGCGAATCAAGTACTGGTATTATTGGTAACTAAGGGGGCGATCAGGAAATGCCAGTCATGAGAAGGAGCAAGCTTCGTGAAGACAGGTAGCACACTTGGAAGAAACTGGAGTTTTGTGCAGGAAGGAGACAGTGTGGAAGTCGAGGGAAGAGAGACAGATGTTCACTCCACTGCTCCCAGATCCTGAGATTGTGGCATGTGATAGGAAAAATCAACCTCGTGGGGCGCCTGGGTGGCTCAGTCAGTTAGGCGTCTGCCTTCAGCTAGGGTCATGATCTCAGGGTCCTGGGATCGAGCCCCACGTCAGGCTCCCTGCTCAGTGGGGAGCCTGCTTCTCCCTCTCCCTCTGCCCCTCCCCCTGTTTGTGCTCTCTCTCTCTGCCAAATAAATAAATAAAATCTTAAAAAAAAAAAAAAAAGAGGAGAAGTCAACCTCTTGAGAAGACTGGGGGAGGGGGAAGCAGGGTTCTCCACAGATATCAGGCTTGGGTCCGTACAAGGTGGAAAGACCAGAACTCAGGACTGACCATGAGTTCCGGAGTGCTTGGAGGAAGGGAGAGGCGGGTGGCTGATGGGGTCAGAGGAGGAGATGTGCAGAGTGTCTGTGGAGGTGGGCAGTCCTGGGGGATCCAGGAGGCCCAGGGCCCACCCGAGGCTGAGGGGACAGGGCATGGAAGGCTTGGTGGGACTGGTCCTGGAACACAAAGCACCAAGTGACGCAGCCCCAGGCACCCGGCACAGCCCAGGGAGGAAGCAAATTTCTTGGGGCTGTCTCTCCAGGTTCATGGAAAACCAACTAAACTGATTTAGACACACAAAAGCTAGGGGTCAAGCCTGGCCCCCGTGCCCTTCAGGGATTTGGAGAAATCTTACCCAAACTCTCAATTCACGGGCTCAGAGCCTCCAGAGGGCCCTTCTCCCCCAACACCCCAGCCTCCCACCCCCACAATGATTCTCGTGGCTTCTCAACAGCCTGCTTCCTGGAGCTCTTCCCTCCAGGTTTTCCCATGCTGTTCCCCAGAGCTCTAGCTCGGTACTGGCCTCAGCGTCCTGCTCGTGAAGCCCAAGACCCCTTCAACTGCCACATCTTGTGACTTCAGCAATTTAAGGCCCCGGTGGCCGGGGTAAAGGTTGCACTGTGCATCCATCACCCCCTGCCCAGGTTCGGGCACTTCCCTTCCTCTCTCTATCCCCTCCCTCCTCTCACACGTCAGACTAACCAGCATCCTTCTGCTGGCCGGGAGCAGGATGTTTCTGCCCTCACGCAGGCCCCTGGGGGCCCGGCTTCTGTTCCCCATGGGCTTGCCCAGGGATCTCTCTCTGAGACATGTCACACTCCTGCCGAAAGGAGTTCAAGGTGCATGCTGCTTTCCCCTGTGCACAAACAGTGCATGTGGTAGGTAGGGATACAGACTCTGGAGCCACGCCCAGCAAGAGGCCCAAACTTTCTGAGCCTCAGTTTCCTTATTTGGACATTGGGGCAATCATTGTAGAGCTAATGTTTTTCCAGCACTTTCCTTGTTTTGGGCACTGCGCTAAGTACTTTATCATCATCATCTTATTTAATCCCAACATTAGCCTTATGAACTAGAAACTACCCCACTTGTCAGAGGACAAAACGAAGATTTACCGATTTTAAATAACGTGCCTGCCATCTGGGACTCTTAGTTGGCTGAACTGGATTCCCTGAAGGGTCTTTTTTACTTTGAGGACCTTGCTCTTACACTCCCTACATTGACAAAGTCAGGAGTCCTGGGTCCCACTACTGGCTCTGCCACTAACCTGACCCTCCTCCCCCCGGGGGCCTCAGTTTCCCTATCCGTACGACGAAAGGTCCCTTCTGGCTCTATGGCCACTGAATCTTAGAAAACGGCCACCATGGACTTGAAAGAGTTAACACAGTTGCATGCAAATCCAAAATTCCCTTCTTATCAGGAGCTCTCCCAAGTTTCCAAAAGAGCTTTGAAGATAAAAAGCACATAATGGCTTAAATTTGATTAAAAGGCAGGAATTAGGAGGCAGTGAGTAAGAACATCCTCCACACTTCTTCTGGAAGGTCTCTAAATTATCCCAAAACATCATTTAATTTTTTTCAAGCATGATATTTTATCCATAATGGGATTCCCCCTGTGGAATCACAGCACTAGAAATCAACTCAGAAACCCACAGCCTTCACAGTATCTGTGTGTGTCTGTACGTGTGTGAGTGTGAGTCTGCATGTGTGTGCATGTATCTGTGTGTGTATGCACATGCACGTGCACCCCACCTACCCACAGAAAGTTCCAGGTGGGCAAGACTGGCACAGGACACCTTGACTCACCCCCGAGAGGTGACCACAGCTGACAAACATGGCTTTGTTTATGTTCCCGGGATTCTGAGATACACAAATGAGAAATCGAAACAACATGTTTGCCTGCAGAGCTTCTGGGCTCTCCGTAGCATCTGGAGGGACCCCTGGGGCTCCAGGCCCAGCTGTGCAGGCAGGGCCCTTCTGAGTGCTTGAAGATGATACAGCAGGAAGATCCTAACAGCCCAGCCATCCGGAGGCTAAGAAATGAGGTTCTAGAAAGAGCTCTAGGTTGGCTCTTTGTCTCCAGCCTGCAGGCACACCTTGGGCTTCTGCAGCTTCCCCCCACCTTGCCCCCCGATGTGTCCCAGAATCACCACCTCTGTGTTCACCCAGCTCCGACAGTATTCATAGCAATGAGCTTTGAAGCTCCGACCAGTATTCATAGCAATGAGCTTTGAAACCAAGGCCGACAGCTGTAGGCCCCTGTTTCGCTGCCCCCGACGCCAACTGGAGACCCCCCAAACCCCACCGCATGGCATGCGAGGCCCTTTGTGATCTGGGGCCCACCGGGCAGGAACTCACTAAATTCATTCATGACTTTATTCCTGAATTCATCGACGCACGAATACCCAATCGACCCAACGACTCCTGGGTGCACGGCCCCTCTCCGCCACCCAGAGTCCTGCCAGGACCCGGTGGACCATGGGTGGGACTGGAGGTTCCTGAGGAATAAGTGAAATGGGAAACAATATATGCAGGAGTACTGTGAAAACTGCAAAGAACTGGGATCATGAGTGTAAGAAATTATTTCTACTAGTAAGAATGCTGTTGTCAAGTGCCCCACTGGGTGGACAACTTTTTTGTTCTTGTGATCTGTCTTTATGGAAATAAATCAGCTAAGAAAAATCAATCAACTAATTTAAACAAATACTGGCACTTGTTTTCTCACTGTAGACAATATTGAAAATATACAGAAAAAAACTCAGCATGTATAGTCCAAGCTTGGAGGAAAATTTAACTGGCTTGTGATGTGTATAAGAAATAAACCTTCACTGCTCAAGCCACAGAGGCATTAGGGTTTATCTGCTTCTGCCATGTAGCCAAATCTCACAGTTGTCCACCTTCTAAGGCATGCTGTGCCTTTACAGTCTTGAATTCAACTGCTCATAAAAAGCACTCAACACACATGAGCCTTTAAAAATAATGAATCATAAATCAATGAGAAAGCCATTTACTAAATTGGGTAATATACACCCTGAGGTTTGTGGGACTGCAGAGAAGAAAGAAATCACTGTGGACAGGAGTAAGTAGGAAAAGGAGATGTTGAGGGGAACCTGCTAGGATGTGTGTGAATTGGGTCCAGGAGAGGAATTGGAAGGTTCTTCTGGGCAGAAGATGATTCATGAAACCAGTGGGTTTTTGTCGATCATCAAGGAGGCAGGAAGAGCAGGGAGGGACGTTCTGTGTCATTGCTGGGAAACTGGGAAAGACCAGCAGCCTGGAAAGCCCTTTGGTGGAGGGGCTCCTTCCTGCCCTTGTTGCATTCTGCTTTGGACCCCCAGGATTGTCCTCAGCAGTGGTAGAGTGGTCTTGTTTGCTGAGGCCCCAGGAAGCCATAGAAGAGGTAGGGATGTGGAGGTGAGGGGTATTAAGTATAATCAGGCAGGACGCCTGGGTGGCTCAGGCGGTTGAGTGCCCAGCTCTTGGTTTCAGCTCAGATCATGATCTCAGGGTCATGGGACCGAGCCCCAAGTCGGGCTCCAAATTCAGCAGGGAATCTACTTGAAGATTCTCTCCCTCGGCCCCTCCCCTGCTCTCTCTCTCTCTCTCTCTCTAAAATAAATAAATAAATCTTTTTTTTTTTTTAATCATCTGGGTACCTTTTCTCCTCATGTTCTAGATGAAGAAATTGGAAGCCCTCCAGTTTATGTGGCTTGTGCTTGGACACATAGCACAGCCGTTAGTGTCCGAGGCACATCACAAATGTAAACCAGATGATGTCACTTTTCTTTTCAGTCTTCCATCAGGCTCCCAGTCCCTAGAACAAAATCCAGATTCCTGGGGTGCCTGGGTGGCTCAGTTGTTAAGCAGCTGCCTTCAGCTCAGGTCATGATCCCAGGGTCCTGGGATCGAGCCCCGCGTCGGGCTCCCTGCTCGGCGGGAAGCCTGCTTCTCCCTCTCCCACTCCCCCTGCTCGTGCTCTCTCTCTCTCTCTGTCTCGCTGTGTCTCTCTCTGTCAAATAAATAAAATCTTTAAAAAAAAAAAAATCCAGATTCCTGACCATGACCTACAAGCCCTACATAATCTGGTCCTTCCCGCTCCCATTCCCGGGACTGGAGAAGAACCTGGCAGGTTTTTGCCGTCCATGGCTATCCGGCCCCTCCCAGCCCCACCTCCTTGGGTGGTCTAGGAGAGATCAGGGATCTGAGGTCTGACAGATGAAAGGTGGTGGGCAGGAGTCAAGTGCACCCCTTCCAAGCCTGTCACTAAAACTATCTCACAATCTCCCGTGATGTCTCTCTCCCCTTGGCTACTGGCCCAGTGCAAGGATCTGTGGAGGGCTCCAGGACACCAGGCACTGGGGGCGGGCGGGTCATGTGACAGCAGGGGCCTGGCTCCTCCAAGACTGGGGGAGCAGAGCCTCCCCTATACCCACATTGTGCTATTAATTGAGCTAGAAGCAGACCTTCACTGCATCAGGCCCGGGCTCTGAGGATGACTTGTTACTGCAGCTAGCATTCCCTTATCCTGGCTGGTCAGACCCTGCTGGTCACTCTGTCAGTGTCCTCATAGCTTTTATTACTCTTATTTATTTTTAGTGTCCTCCCTCCAAAATACAAACTGCATGAGGTCAGGGGCTTGGCCTGTTTGGTTTACTACAATATCCCAGCACTTAGAGCTTAGGAAGTGCTTTTAAAATTTGGGTTAAATGAGTAAGTACTGAATGAATGTATGAGCAAACCTCAGTCCCATGACACTCAGGCTGAAACCTAGCCAGTCACACTACATGATTCTCTGTCTCCGAACATTACAGAGCAGAGGGATTTTTTTCATCAGTTCACCTTAGAAAGATGAGCCTGGTCTCAGGTTTAAGGTTGGCTTGTCTATTTCGCCAATTAAGAAAGTCTCACATATCCCAGTAACCTTCCCTGAGCAGAGAGGTTTGCGGCCCTTGGCTCTGTAGGCCCCTTGGCTGCTGGCGACTGCTGGGTTTGGCACGTGGGTCGATTATAAGTCAGAAGTATTTTTCCATTTTGCGGGAAAGAGTCAGTAATTCGCCCCCCACTGTGGGAGGTTGGAGAGAGCACCAGAGACATCCAGACTAGCACCTTGAGATTATTTATAGCCAGTGCTTGCCCAGCTTTGCCAGGCCTCAGGGAGACTGGTCCTCTAGCATTTTCTCCAGGGACAACCAGCCAGCTCGGCCTTCACTCAGGGGCACAAACAGCACGGGGCAACTGGCCCTGCTTACAGCCTCCCAGTGATCGGGCCTGGTCCTACCCACCTTGCAGACAGGTATACTGAGGCCTTAAGAGGTAAGGAAGGCCTCACGGGCTGGGTCTCTAACTTGCAAAGAAAGCATGCAACTTCTTCACCTGTCTGACTCCTGGACTTCCCTCAGTAAAACGGAGAGCGGAGGTATTGCAACCCTTGCCCCAGTCATGAGGTGGGTGCTAACAGGATCACCCCTTCCTTAGAGATGAGTAAACTGAGGCACAAGCAGTTTAGATATGCACCCACGTGCGGTGCAGAACTGTGGTTCAGACCAGGCAGTCTGTGCACTTGACTGCTATGGGGCTCGCGGTCCGATAGCGGTCTTCCTGGAGCCGGCCTCACGGGACCTCAGGGAGCAAACGGGGGATGGATGCGGCCAGGGCTGTGAGCTGCCAGGGGCCATGAAAACGTGGAGTTCCCAACGAGAGCAGAGAGGGGTCCTGGAGGGGCAGAAAGAGAGATCTGGATTAGTCAGAGTCCATCAAAGAAACAGAATCAGTAAGATATAGAGAGAGAAAGTGACTGACACACACACACACATGTGCGCACACACATACACTGAGCCCCTCGTGGCTTCCCTTAGCCTGTGGACAAAGTCCAAACCACTTTCCATGGCTGACAAAGCCTTTTTCCACCTCTCCCTCTCTTTGACCCCCAGACCAAGCCCCTCCATTCCCCCAAAACCCCCACAAGGCCCCATCAAGCTCACCTTCACTCATCACAAAAAGCCTTCTTCCTCCCGTCCTACCAGTGAGGTACATTCTCCCAGCCCCCGGCTCTTTGCACATGCTGTTCCCACCCCCTGGGATCTATGCTGCCCAATGCTCCCTGCCAAACCCTCCTTCTTCCAGCATCAGCTTATAATGTCATGTCCGTGGAAACTGGTCCCTGACACTTAGTACAAAAGCAGCTAAACAGTAACTATGTGTAAAATTGCACGTTTACTATCTGTCTTCCCCAAATGTCTTGGTTTCTCCAGCAAGAAGGCTGCTTGGCCCTCATGGAGTCCCCAGCCTGTGAGCAGGGCACATAGTAGGCCTGCATAGCACTTCAAAGGATATATGAATGTCCATCATGATCCAAATACGTGTTTCCAGTTGGGTACAGTGATCATTCTTTCTCATCCCTGACCACATATTGTTTGTCTGGATGACAAAGCTCACACTCACACACGCCGGCATCGTTACACAAGCCAGGGCAACACACCAGCAGTGTGGCCGAGCCCGTCCTGAGAACTCTCACCTGCACGGGACTCTGCGCCACCCCTCTCCCAGCATTCCCCTCTCACACCCTGATCATCCAGCCCCACATTCCGGACCCCGGTTGCTGAAGCCCCAGGTCTCATCCCAGCTTCCGTCTTTCATTTCTTTTTTTTTTTTTTTTAAGATTTTATTTATTTATTTGAGAGAGAGAGTGAGAGAGAGAAAGAGCACAAGAGGGGGGAGCGGGAGAGGGAGAAGCAGACTCCCTGCCGAGCAGGGAGCCCGACGCGGGACTCGATCCCGTGACTCCAGGATCATGACCTGAGCCGAAGGCAGTCGCTTAACCGACTGAGCCACCCAGGCGCCCCGCGTCTTTCATTTCTAAGGGGACAGCCTAACGGCAAGTTCAGATCCAAGACCCAGCGCAGCTGCCTAGTCTCTGTGTCGCCCGGGGCAGGTGACTTAACTTGGGTCTATATAGCGAGAAGTTGGATCAGAGGATGGCCACGGGCCCTCAGCCTTGACTGCGATCCACAGCCATCTCTTTCCTTCTGCGTCCTGGCCCGGATGCCCTGTCTCATTGCCAAGACTTCCTCTGCCTGGGAGCAGAAGCCACTCCTCGCTTTTCCACCCCAAGTAACCCTTGAGCCACCAGATCCTGCTGCTGCAGCCACGCCAGCCTGGAGGTGAACCTGGGACCACAAACAGAAAACAGGGGTTTCCCCGTCTTTCCCGGCCTGAAATGGCAGAAAACTGGGTCAGCTTTCCTCAGTGGGTCCTACACACTCACACACACGCTTGTGCACTCACATGCCTACATACTCCCCCACGCTCACACATGCACAGTCTTATACTCGTACTCGCATGCTCGTACTCACACACGTCCATATCACGTTCCCTTTGTTTCAGGCGGGGCTTTTTGGTTATAAGCCACAGAAACCAATTCTGGCTTATGTAAGGAGGAGAGGGAGGCTGAGGACAAGGATGGGGATGAGGAAAAGGCAGAGAAATTGGGAAAGCTCCCAGAATGACAGAAGCCAGACAGCCAAGTCTTGGGAAGGACGTGGCGCCATCAGGGGAGACACCCAGCACCAGGGACTAGCAACGGGGTCCCCTGAGATTTCCGCAAGCAGGACAAATCAGCCCACCACCACTGCCTGATTTTTGTGACCCAATTATAGCCTGCATATGAAAGATGACATTCATTCACAATATATGTAAATCAAACCATCATACTGGCCACCTGAAACCCATACAGTGATGCATATCAATTATTTCTTAATAAAGCTGGGGGGGAGAGAAAAATTACATTCATCATATTATCAGTATGGTGTCAAGAATATGATGTAAACCAGCCTTCCATGCGCCCACCAGCCAGGTTAAGAAACAGAACATCGCCAACAGGTCAGAAGCCCTCCCGTGTCCTTCTGCACCAAAGCACCCTGACCACGTTCTGTCCTCACAACCATCCTCTCAAAGGTCAAGTTCCTGGAGGAGATCCTCTGATCCACCCAACTCAGCCACACACCTACCGCTTGATTTACAGTCCCCATGAAACTGCATGCAATGGGGACCAAGGGGGCCTCTTATAGGGAATCAGAGGGGCTGTTCTTGGAAGACGTGGGCCTGAGTGCTGGGCGGATACAGTGAGCTGCTTCCTTCTCCTGTGTCCTTTTGGTTTTGACTCCCTTTTCCTTGTACTTCCTCTCTAGCTTAGGCTTGGGTCTGCGGGGTTGACCCAGAACCATATCTGAGGGACAGACAGGCCGTTGCTGGCCTGGAAGCTGGAAGGCCTAGGATCCCAGGGATGCAGGCAGCTTCTAGAATCTGGGAAAGGCAAGGGAATTAATATGGCGATCCAGGGGACTGGGAGCCCGGGAGGAGGAGGGTATTGAGGAACCCTCTGCCTTCACCTTCTGTGGGACGGAGGTGAGCCCAGCTCCCCCCACCATGGCTCAGCGCATGCGGTCACCTCCCAAATAAATGCCCTGTCCAGAAGCCTTTGGCTCTGTCTCCGCTCTGGAAGGAGTTTCTTCCAGCACCTGCCCAGAGCTGCCGTGGGACACCAGGTATCCCAGGCTACTGGCCGGTGGGGTATCGCGAGCCCCTATGGGTGCCTAGACACTGGACCTGGGGTCCGAGCGCTGAGCACACCCCCTTCTCTTAGTTCCATGAGCTGGAGCAAGTTACTGCTTCTCTCTGAGCCTCAGTACCCCCACAGGCAAAATGAGACGCCTACTTCACAGGTGTGTCTTGAATATTAAATAAAGTAATAATTATTAAAAGCCTTAAGCCTAGTTCTGTGCACCAGGAGGTGCTGATAAGAGCTGATGATCAGGGCGCCTGGGTGGCTCAGTTGGTTAAGCGACTGCCTTCGGCTCAGGTCATGATCCTGGAGTCTCGGGATCGAGTCCCGCATCGAGCTCCCTGCTCGGCGGGGAGTCTGCTTCTCCCTCTGACCCTCCCCCCTCTCGTGCTCTCTGTCTCTCATTCTTTCTCTCTCACAAATAAATGAATAAAATCTTTAAAAAAAAAAAATAGCTGATGATCATTTCTTATTATAGGTGGGGGTGGGAAGGTGAACACTGCCCGACTGGCTTGAAGGTTCTTTTCAGGGTGTGTCCCCAGCCTGCACCTTCAAGGGGGTCCTGGTCCGGGTGGAAACTGCCAGAAGAGATGGCCAAAGTCCCAGAGCTGTGCATGAGCTCCCGCGACCTCGTCCGGCAGAGGGTGACAGGCCTCGAGCTGTCCTGACATTGCCCTCTCAAGTAAATGAGCATGTAATTAAATGAGCATAAATTAAGGAAGTGTGGGAGCCCCAGAGTGACCCTGGGGAGGGGGACAAGGACTGGACCCGGCCTCCGCACAGGGCTCGGAGCTGCCTCCCCTCGCTGAGCCCCGCGCGCAGCATCCTCCCACCCCCCAACAACAGATGCGGGAAGGTGGATCTGGTTCCAGGAGCGGCCCACTGCTGCTGTGGCCACGGGACATTTAATCCCGGACCCGGGATAATAGTAAATGACAGGAGCATGCCGGGCCCCGGGCGTGCAGCCCCCACGAGGTCCTTACGCAAGCCACCCGCTCGGCACTGTTTCCAGCTGCCTATGACAGCTGAGGAAGCCCTGCTAAGGCCTGGCCTGAGATTCACAGCAGGGCCAGCATGCGGACCAGGCAGCCCACGGCCTCCACCGCGCAGGGTGCCTGCCAGCACCTGAGTCCCAGCGTGTGCCCCAAAGCCACGTGTTAACATGGCCCCATACTGGTTGATGGGTAAAGATTCACTCTTGAAAGCATTTGTTCATCCAACTGCCGATATGTAAAAGACCTCCATGGCAGGCGGACAAAGATATGCCGAGCACCTACTTGCCTCCAGATGCCAAGGGAAGGGGAATGACCTCTCTCGGCCGAAGTGCGGTCTACGGCAGGGAGACACAGGGACCATGGATTGAATGGTGACTCCCAAGAAAGATTTGAAGTCCTAACCCCCGTACCTGGGAATGTGACCTCATTAGGAAACAGGGTCTTTGCAGGGGATCGAATTAAGATGAGGTCATTAGGGTGGGCCTGATCCAATACGTCTGTGTCCTTATAAAAGGGGGAGAGATCTGGACACAGACACGCCGGGAGAATGCCACGTGAAGATTGGAATGAAATTGTCACAGCCAAGAGGCTGGGAGAGAGGGCTGGACCCATCCTTCCCCAGCGCCCAATCTCAGACTTCGGCCCCCAGAGCCATGAGACAAGAGGGGTCTGCTGTGGCCTTTCTCCAGCCAGGCTATGGGGCTCTGTGACAGTGGCCCAGACCTAACACCCTCCCCGTGACCCAAACATGTCACGTCACAGGGCTGTTGTTCAATATTCACTCGGACGCCTGCAACAAAGCAAACACGAAAATGCAGAGTCCCTGTTCTCCGTGGGACCGGGGGAAAGCTCAGGGGAGATTGTGGGGCAGGGGGAGTGGGGCAGACGACGTAAGAGGAGAAGACAGGCCAAGCACCACCGATGTTCGGCCTTTATTGGAAGAACACTGGGCAGCACTGAAGGGTTAAGTGACAGAGCTGACCTCTGTCTTCCCAGGGGCCCTTGGACTACAGGGCAGAGACTGGGGGTTGGGGGGCGCCCTGGAGCCAGTGTCCAGGCTGGAGAGGACCGTGGGAGCCTGCGCGATGGGAAGTGATGGGAAGTGTCCCATCCAGGGACACCGGTTTTCTCTGTGAGGTAGCAGGAGGGGCATTTGCTTGGGATGACAGGGAAGAGGGAGGTTTGGAAGTTGGAGGGAAAGCAGAAGGACCAGTAGATGGGACCAGGGGAGGCTCTGGGCAGCATCTAAGTCGATGGTGGCATCAGGGTGCTGGGCTGTGGGGGACCGGCTGGCCTGGTAGAGAGGGGACAGAAGGCAGTGAGGGACAAGAGGTACAGGGAGGGATAGCAGGCAATGACTCAGGGAGGGTGAACAGGCAGCAGGGGTAGCCAAATAAGTCATATGAAAAGAAGGGGGGTTATAGGCAAAAAGAGAAATAGTGGTTTTGGTCAAAGTGGCACCTGGCCATCGGTCTCCTCCCTCCCCCAAACCCCTTTAAAATGTTAGTAGAGGTACTACCAAAAAAAGATATTACCCTATAAGATCATAAAACTGGCAGAGGCTGAGTTAGGGGATACTTAGTTGGCAGAAAGCAGAAGAAAGATCTGGCAGAATGGAGGTGGTTCCCATCTAACGGCATGAAGAGGGGAACCCAAGAAAAACAGACCCCTTGATCACAGAACCCACAGGGACTCAATCCTTGAGGCAGCAGGTGCCGTGGAAGGAAGGTGTTGGATTCAGGACTGCAGGGAGGAGGGGTGGAGCAGGGGGGAGGGGTGGAGATTGGGAGAAAGTGTCTCTGCAAACTAGCTGGGGCGCCAGTGTCCTGTCTGACGCCGACATCAGCTTCTCCTTCCTTCCATGCCACCTCCAGCCCTAAGACATGAGGTTTCTCCTCTGGAAAAATCAAACGAGAGAGGGTAGAGATGAGGCATGACACTTAACAGCGTACGATTCAGTGAAAATCTGCCCATTGCACTCTGGCACCCACAGATCCCTCCCTGTACTGTCCCAGAAAGACCAGTGGCCGGACTCTGGCCTCCCCGTGCAGGGGTCGGAGGGTTCTGCTCTGGGAAGCTGAGTGGGTCTAAAGGAAACTTTGTAGCACTGACATTTGAAGGTTCCCCAGCAGCATTCCTGACTTGCTGCTGGATTATTTCTCCAGGAAGCGCAGTTGTCGCTGAGGCCAGCCCAGGTCTGCAGAACCTAGGACCAGCTCACTCCTCAGTATAAAAAGACAGCCAGGGGCACTGGCTCTTTGAGGAAACCTGCTAACCCAAAAGCAAAGAGGAAAAGAGGATAGCAGGGCAAAAAACAGAAGAGACAGTGCAGAAATTTTTTAAATTATAATTAATATCCTCACAAAAACAAAATATTGCATCCACTAAAGAATAGGATGTTATAAAAGTGAATAAGAATACACAGAACTCTTATACATTAAAAATATCATGACTAAGATTGGAAGAAAAATCTCTGCAAAGTACGTATCTAACTGATAAAAGACTTGCACCCAGAATATATAAAGAGCTATCAAAATCCAACAATAAAGAGATCTACAATCCGATAAAAAAGCCGACAAAGATTTGAAAAGACGTTTCACCAAAAAAGATTATATGATGGCAAATAAGGAGATGAAAAGACGCTCAACATCATTAGCCCCTGCTGAAACACAAATTAAACCACAATGAGATACCACTACACACCTATCAGATTGGCTAAAATTATGGGGCGCCTGGGTGGCTCAGTCAGCGGGGCGTCTGACTCTTGATTTTGGCTCAAGTGGTGATCTCAGGGTCATGAGATCGAGCCCCATGTCAGGCTCTGCATTGGGCATGGAGTCTGCTTGAGATTCCCTCTCCCTCTCCCTCTGCCTCCACCCCACCCCACCCCTACCCAGTGCACATGCTCTCTCTCTCTCTCAAGTAAGTAAGTAAGTAAATAAATAAATAAAGATTGGCTAAAATTAAGAAGACTGACCTTACCAAATGCCAGTGTAACTATGAGCTAACTGGGACTGCCATACATTGCAGGTGGAAAAATAAAATGATTTGTGCAGTTTGGAAAACGGTTTGGCAGTTTGCAAAAAAAGTTGAACATACACTTACCATAGGACCCAGCCATCCCGCTCTCAGCTATTTAACCAAGAGAAAAGGAAATCTGTGTCCTACAAAGCCTTGAATGTGAATGTTCATAGCAGCTTATTCATAATAGCCCCCAAACCAGAAAGAAACAGCCCACATGTCCACCGACAGATGAATGGATAAGCAAATTGAGGTACATCCATCTACACAACAGTAAAAAGTGATGAGCAATTGGTAGGCACTATGACATAAGTGAATTTTGAAATAATCATGTTGAGTAAAAGAAGCCAGGCCAAAAAAGAGGGCACCCTGCACGCTTCCATCTTTCTAAATCTCTAAGTAATATAAACTAATCCAGGGGCCAGAGGTGGCAATGGCAGGGCTGCGAGGGAGGGGTCCCTAAAGGGCTCCATGGCGAGACGTAAGTGTTTGTTATTTTGATTGTGGTCGTGGCTTCGTGGCAAATGTGTGTAAAAACTTGCCGAACTACACACTTTAAATATGCATGGTTTATTATGTGTCCGTTATATGAACCAATAAAGCTGGTTCAAATATGATAACTAATCTTCAAAAGAAGCGTTCAAAAATAACATCAAAGGAAGTTCCCAAAAGAAGAGGAGCAGTAATAATAATAGGCGTAAAAAAAAATTCTAAGAATTAGAGATTCCGTACAGGTGGTTCCGAAGCTAAGATATAGAAGTTGCAGAAAAAGAAAATGGAAGCAACCAGAGGGAGGAACTTGTCAAAGAAATGATAAAGGTGCCCTTATTTGGAGAAAAGGGTTTCTGCAGAAATGATGGAGACGACAAGATTCCGGATTGTCTGCATGGATTGTCTCGATACCATCCCGGTGTCCTCATGAGAGGGAGGCAGGGGGAGAGCAGACAACACAGAGGAGAAGGCAGGTGACAGGCAGAGGTGGGAGGAGGTGGCCATAAGCCAAGGAGCACCAAGGAACACCAAGGAACACTGGCCACTAGAGGCTAGTGGGAGGCGCGCAGCCCGGCCGACACCCTCCTCTCGGACCCGTGACCCCCAGAACTGTGAGAGAACACCCTTCTGCTGTCGTAAGCACGTCATATGTCATTTGTCACAGCAGCCCTAGGAAACCAACACACCTACTCATGGCACGCCGCGTGGCTCCCCAGTCACAACACAGCCACACTAGGTTCCCTATCCCGTGGGCATAACACCATGTAAACTAATGCACCCAAACTGTTGATATGATCACATTGGGGGGGCAGGGGGGGAAGCAAGAGGAACATCTATGTATGTGGTGACGCACCAAGATGCGGGGACAATGCAAAGAGCAGCATCCGAGGAGGCTCAGAAGCCTGGCGACGCCAGATACGGATCGGCCCGAGTGTGGGATATCTGCAGGGGAGGGTCGTGAGCGTGTTTATTCTTGTTGGTCTCCCCTGCATCTCTGAATGCCCCTGCTGAGTTTGGGGGCTCCCCACCCCCCGAGTCTTGGAGCATGGCAAACGCGTTCCCAGCCTCTCGTGCAAGTTGGGATGCAGGTACGCGACCAGGATTTCCCATCAGACATTCCCACGCGGGCCTTTGACGCCGAAGCTACTGAGCACCTGGGAAGGCGTCCCGGGAAGGGGGCGGCAGCTGCGTCTGGCTCCCTGGTGCGCCAGGGACAGCACGGCATCCCCCCCCGCCTGGGCACAGCGGCAGAGGGGAGCTGTGTGGGCACAGAAGCAGGCTCCGAGGGGGCTTTGGGGCACCACGGCTGGCTGCACGGCCCCCACCCCATCCCCAGAGACCTGAGCGTTTCACGGCGGCCTTGGGGGCCCAGACTTGCCGCGGGTTCCATTGTCTGTCTCTAAGTGCTGTGTGCTCGCAGGGGGCAGGGAGAGAATGCATCTGTCTAGTCCATCAGCGAGTGCTGATTACACGGGCCGCCTGTCATCCTCGGGAATTTGACATGATCTGCTCGGGCTTCCATCTGATTGCTAAAATGTCCTCTAGGCTCAAAAATGAAAAACAAAAAAACAAAAAAAAAACCCTGGAATCAAAAAAGTGATCCTCGGGGAAGGAAAGAGGTCACCTCCTTACTTTCTGAATCACTCCAGTCTGGGAAGGGAACACAGCTCAGTGCCCGGAAGGGCCGCCAGCCACCACCTACATGATCTCTGCCTCGTGGGGGGGCGGGGGAGGCCCTCGCCTATTTCTGGCGACAGGGAACTCTGGATCCTGCGTGCCCCTTGACACCATCAGGGTTCGTGACAGGGGGGCATTTAGGAAGGTCGTGCTTATTTATGGGGCAGGAAGAATAGGACATGCTTGCTGTTACCGTGACGCCGAGGCCGGTTCCTCCCTCGGCCCCAGAGCACCCCGCCCCTGGCCCCAGAGCACCCCTCTCCCTTGTCTCTGGCATGCTTCTGTGACCTACCAAGAAACACAGGGACCCACTGCTCCCTGGTGGGGCAGGGAAGGGAAAAAGCCAGCCGAAAGTACCCCGCTTTCCGCTCTGGGCACAGGGTGGGTGGGGGCCTCCGGCTCGCAGGCTCCAGGCTCCCACTGGGCCCACCCCTGGGCCCCATGTAAGGGCTGTCCCCTTGGCCCACCTCCTGCCACACCGAGCGGCCTTCCTCAGAGCGCAGCGTGGCTCTGTGGGGACTGGGCTGCCCAACAAGCTCTTCAGCTCCTGCTCTCCCTGGGCAGGTCACTCTTCCTTCTGTTGATGATCCCAGTGTCACCCACCTCACAGAGCTGTGACAGTCAGGTGAGGAAATGGAGGGGAGGGTCCTCTCCCGCCTCTGAAGGGCACGGGGAGGGGGCTACTCAACTCTCGACCGTGAGATAGCAGGGACCAGCCTTCCCCCGGTCCTGTGAGCCCTGGATGGGCACACGAAACAAATCTGGCCCCAGGGGGTGTTGGATGGACAGATGGTTGGATGCACACATGGACGGATGTGTGAGAATTCTGGGGAGGCCACAAGGCATCATGGAAAAGGTGCAGTTGGGAATCCGAAAGCAACCGGGTTCACAGCCGTCTGCGGCCTTCCTTGAGCGGTTATTGAGCACCGAGTGTGTGCCTGCCTGTTCATCGGCGGAAGGTATAGACACCGCCCTTGCCCTCACGGAGCTCTGTGTTCATGGCGACACAGGGGACACCCAGGTGAACAAGCTCACAGCACTGCACACGGCGAGTGTCCCCCAGAGGAGCCCCCAGGCGACACAGGAGAACAGGCAGGGGCAGAGGACACCTTCTTAGCCAGGATGGCAGAGAAGGCTCCCTGGGGAGGAGCCACTGAGGCTGAAGATATTCTAACCGACATTGGGGGTGAAGAGGGTACAGATGCTGGTGCTAAAGGGTTGGCCACTGAGTCAGCAGAAACTCACCGAAGGCCCCAGGTCAAAGCGCCCCTTGGTCTGCAGCAGCATCTGAGGCCGAGAGCGTGGACCCGGGTGGGGAGCAGGCGGGGAGGACACGGCAGGTGCAGCTGCTGTGGAAAGCAGTCCGGCCGGACTGCTGGGTCATGTGGGCCACCAGCAATTCCACTCCCGGGATGTTCCCCCAAAGAACTGAAAGCAACAGCTCAGATCCTTTTACACGGATGTTCATAGCTGCACACTCACAGTTCTCAAAACGCAGAAACAGCCCAAATGTCCGGCAACGATGCACGGATGAATGAAGGTAGAATATTACTCGGCTGTAAACAGGATGGAAGCTTAGACCCCTGCTATGTGGGTGAGCCTCAAAAACATTAGGTGGAGTGAAAGGGGTCGGCCCCCTCAAAGGGCACAGATTGTGTGATTCGATTGGTAGGAAATATGCAGAATAAGCAAATCCCAAAACAGGAAGCTGATGGATGGCTGCCGGCGGGGGGGCTGGGGAGAAGGGGAATGGGGAGTGACTACCAGGAGGTTTCCTTTGGGGGAAACAAATATTTTGGAACTTGACTGATGAGATGGTACAACGTGGCGAATCTGCTCAATGACAACGAACTTTTAAGTGGTTAATTTATGTTATGCTTTCTGTAAAGACAGGGAAGGAAGGGTGCTTATGGTTCATCCTACCAGGAAGAGGGGACTAATCTGGTGAGGGGCAGGGCTCCCCAAATGCCCACTCGGCTGCCAGGGGCCCCGGGGCAGACGTGACATCCCGGTTTACCACGAGGAGCCAGGGACCCTGCCCAAGCTAGAGCACCTGCGATGGTGCGGGGCTGGAGGTCAGGTCTGCACCCCTTACGGCCCCTTGCCTCTCCCTGCTGCTCAGCCGGGACCACATACCCACCGCCTCACCTGAGCCTCGCGCCCCACCAGGTAGGAGTATCTCCTCTGTGGTCTAAGGGGAAACAGGTGCACAGAGCAGAACCTAAAATCATGTGCACAAACCACCCCAGCAACAAGTGACGGGGTTCGGGAGCCCCTGAGGGAAGATGGGTCTGGGGCACTTGGAGAGCACAGACAGGAAGTGAGGGGCTGCCCCGAGCTCGGGGGACAGGGGGCTTCTGGAGCAGGTGCACCGTGCTGGCTAGAGAGCGAGGGGAAGGCAGCCCAGGTGAGGGAGGGTCAGCTAGGAGAGCGCAGAGTGAGCCCCAGCTGGGGTCCACGGGGGCTGCAGCCCTAGGCGGTGAAGGGGCCCTGGTAGACACATGGGATGGGAGTTCCCATCCAGGACAGCTTGCCCTCCTTACGGAGTCTCCCCTGAGCATGGGGCCCACAGCGCCACCTCTGGTGCCCAAGGGGATGGAATCCAAATTTGGGATTTGGGAGGGCAAATGGGGGTGGGGAGGGCCTTTCGATGTCCCTCCAGCTCCCCCTTCCAGCACACCCCTAAACATTTTAACCAATCACCCCAGCCTTCCCCCACCCCTGCCCCCTCAAGTCCTTGGAGAAGAAGCTACAGCAGATGCCACCAAAATCCACCTCCACTGCTCACCGGACCCCCCCTCCAAGCTTCAGCTTCCTGATGAAGATGAAGAGGAGGAGGAGGAGAGAGTGGGAGGGGGAGTGGAGAGGACTCATTGCTGTGCCAGCCTAGGGGACCCCAGGGGGCTAACCAGACAGCAAGGTGCCCCGGCAGGGGCCATGGTAGGGGGACCCAGGTTCCATGGAGAATAGAGGACCCTGCACAGAGCCGGCTCCCTGGGGACCCTGACTCAGTGGTCAGTCCTTGGAGAAAGGAACCAGCCTCCCCTCCTCACCCTGAGGATTTCCTAGCCCCAGCCACAGGAAGTGAGTAACCACCTCTCAAGACCTACTGGCGACAGCCCCAGAGCCAAGGACAGAGTTAGGAAGTGTGGCCAGGCTGACGAGCAGACCGAGGGCTCCTTTCCACCAAGCCTGGGGTGCTCAACGGTCTGCCAGGCCCAAGGGGACCAGGCCCCACCGCCCACCTCCCAGAGCAGCAAGGAGACAGACAGAGGGACTGAGGAGGGACTGGCCTCCTCACAGCTGTCTAGAGCACCTCTCCCAGCCCACCTCCTGGGTATTCCTGGCATACCAGGAATAGCAGGGATCTCACTCACTCCCTGAATCTGGGAGGGTTAGGTGCTGTGGGAAAGCCCAGTCAAACAGAAACTGTGGGGGGAACTCCCATATCCCAAAGTTAAACAAAAACAGATGAGCTTATACTCTTCAGTGTTCCCCAGTGTCTGATGGGAATAAAACACATATGCACATACAAGCTATGAAGCATGAATTATGTCATTTTGGTGATTCCATCTATGACTTAAACGCACTGATATTCGCATTTAAAACTGGCATTGGGCGATGTGAAGATAAATGGTAAAGTGCATGCTGATAAGGTACATTCTTAACCTTTCTTTCCTTAGAACGACATTAAGTAGCCAATAGCGGGCAGCCACTGGGCCAGAGCTGGGCCTGTGCTCAAGGTCAATGCCTCCAGCAGGGCCGTCCGTATAAGGGACTCTGGGAGCGGGGACCAGAGGCAGGACGGAGGGTCACGGGGGTTGGGACGCGCTCTGTAGGGCTCACGGGTGTGGCGGTTAGTGCCAACCAGGCAAAGTTACAGGCTTTGCATGTGTTTTGCTATGCATCAGTCAGAGCTTACCTTTCCATTCTGCCTGCCGGTTTTCCAGGACGGGTCTGTCTGGGGTGTGTGTGACAGATCAGCCCTTCCGTCAGTGGCTGCCCATCACAGAGAACAGGGGTTGGTTTTCTGGTCAGGACTGTGGAGTTCTGTATAAAAGCACAGCCCACTCCTGGGGGCCAGGGACAAGGGCCTTCCTAGGTAGGGGGGTAAGGGGTGGGAGTGACAGCCCTGGCCGCACACACAGATGTTGGCAAGAACATTCCAGAATACTGGGGTCGAGGGGCAGACATTTATAAACAGGCATAGGTACATGCATGTCTGTAGGTTGCTTTTGTGCTGTTCTCTCTGAACGCAGGTGTGCTGGCTGGAGCTGGGAGTCCTGGCAGGGCTAAGCCCCTCTGGGGGCCCCAGCCAAGCAGACCCAGTGGGGAGGAGTATAACAAGTCTGTGGCTGTGGTCATTTTACAGGAAGGGCTTAGCCAAATTTCCTCATAGCAAAAAGTGAAGGACAGAAAACATGCTAACACAGATAAAAATTAGACGGGGTTGTTCCTGAGTCCACAGGGAGCTCCTTTTGAAATGGTTCCCCACCCAAGTTCTGCCCCTAAGCAGGGGACTGGCCTCAGTGGCAGACTCCTCGCAGGCAGGGGTGTGTTGGATGCATTCACTTGTGTCGAACAATGGACAGCCTGGTTATGTGGAAGTCTGATTTATGAGTGCATGGGTAGCTGGATAAGTGGGTGAGTGAGAGGATGGATGGATGGATGGATGGATGGATGGATGGATGGATGGATGGATGGATGGATGGGTTAGTGTATGAATGGGTGAATGGGTTGGTTAAAGGATGGATGGATCAGTGGATGGATGGATGGGTTAGTGTATGAATGGGTGAATGAGTTGGTTAAAGGATGGATGGATGGATGGTTGGACGGATGGATGGATAGATGGGTATTTGGATGAATGGGTAGATACACCTGTAGGTGAATGAAAAAGTATAATTGTTTTATAAGATTTAAACTTTATTTTGATGGCAAGACACAACACAATGACAATTGAATGGATGAAAGATAAAACTTTTTGTTACTTTTGTTCCAAATGTGAGAAGGCTTCCAGGCAGGTCCACACAAGGGGTTGTACTCAGGGACAGGATAGCAGCAAGCTGGAGCGGCAGGGAGCAGCTTACCTGTGGCAAGCAGGGTGGGGTCAGCTAGGATTCCCAGGCTCCCTGTGGGCTGGCTAATTTGAATAAGTTTCCGAGTTCCAGGGTATGAGGCCGTCCACAGTTATTCGGTCCCTGACCCCTAGGTGATTAGGCACACAGCGGCCCAGAGTGTGAGAGCCCAGCAAGGGAAATGTCGGAGCATGAACTTAACTGCTAACAAAAACTGACCAGCCTCCAACCTGAGCCTCAAAAGTGGATCAAAACGGTATTGCTCAAAAACTACATTCAGGACACCTGGATGGCTCAGTCGATTAAGCGCCTGCCTTCAGCTCAGGTCATGATCCTGGGGTCCTGGGATCGAGCCCCGCATCATCATCATCGGGCTTTCTGCTCAGTGGGGAGCCTGCTTCTCCCTCTCCTTCTGTGTCTCTCCCTCCCTCTCATGTTAACGTGCACTCTCTCTCTCAAATAAATAAAATCTTAGAAAAAAAAACCTACATTACAGCGGTATGTGGAAAAGTGTGTAGACGGACGGATGCCTTTCGGAGTTCTCTCAGTCAATAGTATTTACAGAAGCAGCAACATTGGATTCAGGTAATTGAGGATTTTCATCCCATAGACAAGGTACCCGAGAATGTACCAGCTGGGAATTTCGAGAAGTCTCTGTTCTGATGGGTCTCAACATGCTTTGGTCTTCCTGAACTGAGAAAGGCAATAGATCCTCTCACCCAGAAAAGGCACACACGTACGATTCTGTGTACCATTTAGAGGGCTGCATACCCATTTAGTGGACCCCGTGCAGTCTCTCGCCAGAGCCCTGTCCCCACCTGGGAAGTGAGAACTCTCAGGGTAAGGAGTCCTAATGTGGTAGGACAGGCCAGTCCTCCAGGGCGTCACCTGAGTCACCCAGGCCAGGGAGGGACTTGACTCAAGTCTATGCAACCAGTCCACATGGCCACGTCAGGCGCAGATCCTGATACACCTTCCCGGGACTCAGATTCACTATCTCCAAGAGGACGGAGTGGAACTGGATCACTGTTTGTGGACTTGCTTCAGAGAAGGTAACAGGGAAAGGGGAGACCAGCAGATGGGCTTCTGACCCTCCGATCTATTCCCCAATTCCACTTTATCTGGTCTCTTTTGAAGGAAAGGTTTTAAGACCTTAAAAATATATACATTGGAAAGGTCCTGCCTTGCAAGCTTTGAAGCTGCTAAGATCCGTAAGTCTCCAAGTCTCCTGAGTGAAGCCAAGACAACCAATCAGTGTTGAAGTGGGAGGAGACTGTTGCCAAACATCCCCAGATTCGTTGGGAGGGGGCACAAACCTCACAGGACGCCAGAAAACAAGACAGGGGAAGGTGCTCCTTCTCCAAAGTCTTTTCCACGTTTCTGCCACTTGGGAGGCCGGCTGCCTGTTTACACTGGAACTCGGACAGCAAAACAATCAGGTGGGGGAAGTAATGAGAAGAGCCAAACGTTGTGTTAGACAAACTCCCTCCCTTACACAGTAAGCCAACTGCCGACCGCGATGCCAGAAGGAAGACTGCTAGTTTTTAGGGGTGACCCGCTATGCAATCCACTTTTCACATCCATGATTGCATTTAATTGAGAAAGGGGATAGTACGGCAGTTAAGCACACAGACTTTGGAGCAAGTCTGCCTGGGTTCCTGCGAGGATTAGCTGAGTTCATCCATTTAGGTGCTTAGAAAAATGCCTGACACAGAACACAAGTTACGGATGGGTCAGGGCTGTAATTAATCCTCACCACTCCCCCTATGACACTTGTCATGCTCTCTGCTTCTCTCCCAGCTCAGAGAGGTTAAGCCACTTTCCCGAGGTCCTTAGGCAGGGAGCGTGGGGACGGGGATCCAGGACCTGCTGCTTTTGAGCACTGGACACCTTTGCCACCCTGTGGCTCTAAAGGGCAGCCAGTCTACACAATAGAACATTCCTTGGGCTGACCTGGAAATCTTCCATGTGGCTCACGGAGCTCTCAAGGCTCACAGGGCAGGCAGAGCCCCAGGTTGCGGCAGCTGTCCCAGCCTGGCCTCTGCAGGCGTGGGTTCTAGAAACTGTAGCCGGACTGGCCACCCCTGGTTGCTGGGCAGGAGCCCTGGGCTGGGCTGGAGGTGGAGGGAGGAAGTGCCCAGGAGGGCGGTGACATCACCACCCAGCCCTTGAAAGATGAGCCGTTCCCTCCACCTCTTCAGCTCCTAGGAGGGGTGAGGACATCAGGCAGCCCTGCCGGGACGGAGGGAGCACCCGAGGTGCCTGTGTGGCTCGCTCTGGACAAGGGGGCCCCCCGGGCAGGGGCTGGTCCAGTTGCCTCCCCACTGCCAGGAGGACAGGAGGTCCCAGCACAAGGAGAGAGCCTGCAGGTGAGTGTCCCAGGGGCTGATTTCTCGGGCTGGGGGGAAAGTTCCCTTCCTTTCCCAGTCCTGACAAGTAACAAGACGGGCTCCACGCAGGAGGAATGATCTTGTTTGTTCTAGGTTTGTCTTCCTCCTGAATGAGACAGCCATGTGTGTACTTGTGTGAACAATTTAGTGATTTGATTTTTATGGACTCTGGGTAGCTGCCTTGGACTTTGGCAGCAAGGAGCAAGCAGGGATGGCTGTGGGGTTTAGACTCTGGAATCCGGCTTTTAACTCACAGCTGTGCAGCTCATGAGCCCCGTGTGACCCTGGACAAGTTCCTTAACCTCTCTGAGCCTCAGTCTCTCTGTCTGCGAAGTACCCTGCTTGCTGGCTGCCGGGGTGGCAGGAGTTAAATCAGACGGCAGAGGGGAGAGGGTCTGTCAATGCTGCCGCTGGGAAGTGGTAACTCAGGCAGGCTGAAAGCCCCTCGGGTCCTGGTCCTGGTCCTGGTCCTGGTCCTGGTCCTGGCCCTGGTCCTGGCTGTCCAGGGCAGAGTGATAAACCTGGACACCGGTTCAGAGCCTGGGCTTGGCACGGGTTGGAGTCCCAGCTCTGTTCTCCTTCCCTGCGTAACGTTTTTGAGCAAATTATGTCCTCCAACCCCCGCCCCCGTTTCCTGAGCATGAAGATGATTTGGCAGGGTGGTGGAAGGGTAGACATGGGCAAGTGCCTGCCTGTGAAGCCCCACAGCTGTGGTGGGTGCTCCGTGAGGGCTGCTGAGGGCAGGTAGCTGCGTGAGCCGGGGCTGGGTGGGCAATGGGCGTTGCTGTGGCGGGCAGGTTAGAATGTGCCTCCCTGAGTCACGGGCTGTCTCTGGTTCCTGCCCACAGGAAGCGGGAGCTCTGGCCCAGGTGTGGGGCACTGGGGGACCCTGGGCCAACCCTCTTGAATTCCTTCTCAAAAAGGGAGAAGGGCTCAGGCTGGGGCCAGGGTGAGCGACCCCAGAGGACACTGCCTGCTCCCTCTTCTTTGGAGGAACACCATCCTGTGACCTTCTAGGCCCCAGTGGCGAGCCCCACAAGCTTGAGGAAAGAGTGTGCCATTTCCCCTTGCGTGAGGTGGAAGGCAGGCAGGTCTGGGGAACTGCCAGGGGAAGAGGTTTGGGAAAACATTGAAAACAAGAAGGCTCCCATGCCATTCCCGCAGGCGAAACCCTAGGGCCCCATTCCAGCCCTGCCCTAAACTCACACAATCCCTGTGATCCTTTGGTCTTTGTTCTGGACAGGGGATGCCTCAACCTCTTGGGGACTCTGGCCCTGTCACTCACACACAGGGGAAGGTTCCAATGACTGACTGAGCCTAGAGCGGGGGGAAAGGTCTAAGGACTTGGGATTAGACCAAATTTGAGAGATGCTGGCCAAGCAGGGACCATGCAGGGGAAATAGCCGTGCCACGTGGTCTCAGCTCACACAGTGACAGGGTCTGGCCCTCAGAGCGGGTCAGAGGGACAGTTTTCAGAATGAAAGCAGGGCTCTTCTCTCTCTCGGTTCACGGCTGACTCCCCTGCAGAGAGAACTGAGAACCGTGCTCCCCGTAAGGCAGGCTCTGGTCACTCTCTGCTGAATGACTAGATGGATGGATGGATGGATGGATGGATGGATGGATGGATGGATGGGTAGAATTCCTAAGTGACAGATGCCCATCTGAAAAGGCTACATACTGTATGATTTCAGTTATATGACATTCTGGAAAAGGCAAAACTATAGGGATTGTAAAAAGATCAGTAGCTGCCAGGGGTCAGGGGGAGGGAGGGGTGAATAGGCAGAGCACAGAGGATGTTTAGGGCAGCAAAACTGCTTTTATGAGGCTGTAGTGGAAGATACACATCATTATACATTTGATCTCACCCATAGAATGTACAAGGGAGCCCCGTGGACTTTGGGAAATAATGATATATAGGTATTCACTGTAGGAAACGTACCCCTCTGGCAGGGGACGTTGATCATGGGGGAGGTTGTGGGTATGTGGGGGCAGGGAGCATATGGGAAGTCTCTGTACTTCCTGCTCAATTTTTCTGTGAACCTAAAACTGCCCTAAAAATATCGAGCCTATTAAAAAAAAAAAAAAGAGCACAAAGCAGATCTGTGTGTCGCTTTGAGGATTCAGAAGGCACTTAGAGTATCTCAAGACCATGAGCCAAATAATCAGAACCTACTAAGATTTGACAGCCCGAATGCATCACTTCCAACACGTACCCAGCCTAGGAATCCCCTGACCTGTGAGTATCTTTCTTAGTGCACATGCTTCCAGGGACGGGGAGCTCACTACTTCACCGGCCAGCCCGCTCCATCTCAGGAGAGTTCTATTGTTTTTTTTTGTTTTTTTTTTTTTAAAGATTTTATTTATTTATTTGCGAGAGAGAATGAGAGACAGCACAAGAGGGAAGAGGGTCAGAGGGAGAAGCAGACCCCCCGCTGAGCAGGGAGCCCGATGCGGGACTCGATCCCAGGACTCCAGGATCATGACCTGAGCCGAAGGCAGTCGCTCAACCAACTGAGCCACCCAGGCGCCCAGGAGAGTTCTATTGTTAAGAAGTCCTTCCTTACACTGGAGCTAAACTCCTCTCCCACTGAGCAATGATCCACTTTCTATTTCTTGGAGCTGGAGTGTACAAATTCTAGTCCTCGTAGGCCCTCTCTGAGCTAAACATCCGCAACTCCTTCATCAAGACACACTTTCTCTTGCAAACCCAAAGAGTCAGCTACCTCTTTGACTCTGTCATCAAAGTGGGATCTGGAGGATCCTGGAGGCTAGAAAAATATGAGCCTCCCCCCCAAAATCATCACAGCACAAAGCAGGGTGCAACACACACGAGCTCTGGGTTCAAATCCTAAATGTTTACTGGTTAGGGATGCTCTCTGAGACTGCTTTCTCCACGGTGCAGTGGGGATCATCCTTCCCATTTCTGAGGACCATGGTGAGGTGTAACTCAGATGGTGTTGGTGCGGTGTGGGCAGGCATCAGGCTCACTGCAGGTGCCCACCTAGCAGAGGGACGGCCTACGAGGGCAAGAACAGGGTCTAGGACCATCAGAGGTGTTGTCTTTGCCCTGCAATGGGGTCCCCGCATCCTGGGGATTCCCAGGGAAAAGAGCACCCCAGCATGCACGAGCTCATGTTCCCAGACAATGCATCCTTGGGTGGTGACAGCAGGAGCCCTGTCATACTTCCCTTCGGGGCTCAAACTTTAGGTTTCCAGCCCCCCCACCCCCAATGCCTGTGGGCCTCCTGATCTCTGGGGCCTGTGGAGCGCTGTCAGGTGGGGCACAGAGAACTGGCTTCCAGACCCCAATCCAAACTCCCCAGACAGTAGAGAGACCTCAGACCCGTCATTTCGCTTCTCTGGGCCTCATGGGGCCAATTTGAAAATCAGCACTATCTGGACCGGACATCCCACAGGATGTTATAAACTGTAGAGTGCCTGTCACGTCACTGGTTGTTATTGTGCTGATCTGTACCTATGACCCAGTGTCCCTTCTTTCCTGAGGGTTCCCTGAGTGACCACACTCCAGCGTGGGCATTGCCTGACGGGGAAAGACTGGCCATTTCCAAACGTTGCTGCGCATCCGGTCATATGGAGGCTGGCTTCCTCCTCCCGCCACCTACAGACCCCAGGGTCCTCTCCTGGGACTCTAACTCCTCCCAGCTCCCGGGATTTTGATGCAGGTGGGCCTCTGTCCACATTTGGGAGACAAACAGCCTTAGCAAAGGGCTTTCTGAGGGGAGCACCCTTGAGGAGAAATCAGGCCCTGTCCCTGCCCAGGACTCTCCTCAGTGGATGTTGTTAAATGTCAGGTAGTAAAGTGGGGGTGGGAAAAGGGGCCTCTGGGCTCTCTTCTGACCAGAAATGTCCAGAAAAGAATGTCTAGAATGCAAGAACGTGGCGGGGGAGATGAAAAGCCAGACGAGGCAGGACCAGGGTGCCTCCACCCAGCACAGGTGGGCTCAGCAGGGGCAAAGGCCTGTGGACGAGGCTGTCTGCACAGATCATCTGTGGTGGCTGAAACAGTGAGAAGCAGGGGACTCAAATGAACTGGGGCACGAGGGGCAATAGACCCGCATGGCAGCGATGCTTCGCCCCCTCCCTGCCCCCTCCCTGCCCCTCCTCCTCCTGGCTCAGAAGCCATCCATCCCACCCCCACTCCTCCCCAGCCAGGTGACCCAGGACAACCCCTTAGCGTCTCCTAGCGTTGGTTCATTCAGCTACAAATAATCATAGAACTGGAAACTTCTTAAAAGGAACCGGGAACTGCCTGTCCTGTCTGGTGCCTTCGAAGTGGGTGGTTGGCTTGTTAAATGCAACAGGGCGCCTGCGCGTCCGGGATGTGTCCATTCTCCTCCTCCAAGGACAGGTGCACACGCAGTGCTCTACACACTCAGAGGAGGTCTGGAAGGAGTGGGGGCGGGGTGGGGGGGAACCAGAGGGAGCGCTGCCCCTGGGAGGGAGCTCGGGGCAGGGCCAGAGCCAGGAGGCAGGCTTCCTGGCCACTGTATACACTTTCCTACTCTTCGAAATTCTTAATCTTGAGCATGCATATCCCTTTGCAGAATTTCAATATATATATACATTTTTTTTTTTTTAAGAAATTGAAGTGGAAAATAAGGAGACAAAATCCCCCAAGATGCCCACTCTCCATAGCCTGAGTCTGTCCTGCAGATGAAGGGAGGGGACAATTCACACATTGGCCCCAGCACCCAGGACCAGTGCAGGGAAGAGGCAGCCGGGGAACAGCAGGGACCCCCGGGTGGGGGGACAGGCCGGCCTTCTGGATCATTTGTGAGTTTTTGAGGAAGTGCGTTCACTGAGCAGCTACAGTGTGGGGGCTCTGTGTTGGGCACCAGGGTGCTGCTGGGGACAAAAACTGCTTGTCATGCTCAGACTCTGGGGAGGAGTTTTTTTCTGGGAAAAAAAAAATCTTTTTTTTACTTACATGTGCATTCCAGCCAAATGAGAAATTAATCCCATCAAATAATCCAAGAAAGGGGAAGATGTTGTAGGAAAAAAATCAGTGTGATCAATGAATTAGTGCGATCAAGGAAACCGACTGAAGTCTAAGGTTTGGCTGACAAATTTGGCTGTAACGTAATTTGGAAGCTTAATAGCCGTTTAAAAAGAATGCTTAAAATTTTTTAGAAAATGATCATCATCTGGCAGAACTAAGCTGGTCACATCTGGGAGAAAGAACTTTCTTAGACTAGCATGGAGCAGGGCTGAGGGGTGCAAGGTGACCCAGAGCCAGAGCCCGCAGCACCCGCCTGGCTGGTAGGGGCTGTACCAGGGGAGGCTCAGGCAGGCCTGGGGAGACATCAGTCTCTGCAGTGATAGTAAGAGGCATCTGGCCATCAGAAGCCACAGCCATTAAGCACTGGACCCTCTGAGTGTGGCTCTGGCCACCTAGAGAGAACAGGTGTCCCGAGGAGACCTCTTTGTCCCTACAGACTAATATTTGGGTGGTGAGTTGCCAGGCTTCATCTCTTGTGAGCCTCACCATGCAAGCCAGCCGCCCCCCAAAGGCTCTGGGCCACCAATGAGAGGGCACCTCTCAGCCCCCCAGCCCTGAGCATCAGGCCCCTAAGAGGGTCCCTTCCCGGGGAGTCCCACGGCAGCCATTCACAGACCTACATCTCTCTGCAAAGTCCACTCCTTTGAAGGTCTGTCTGGATGCTGAGAGCAGGCTTCCCCGAAGGCGGCCTCCAGCCAGCTGCGGTCCTGGGCCAGGGGGCCGCATGGGGGATACTGGCCTGGTGGCCTCCAGCCCAGCGTTCCGACCCAGGCGTGGCCAAGCGGTTGCTGACAGACGCAGAACAAGTCTCTGACTTCTCTGAGCCTCCCCTTTCTCACCCGCATCATGGCGTAAAGCCCACGGGCCACAGCCATCGTGCGGCTGATAGCCCAGGACGTGCAAGCAGATGCCACACAAGGCCATACTCCGCCTGTCCCTGCCTTCCTGAGCCACTTACTGACGCTGCTCCAGGCTCACCAGCTCAGTACCTGCCCGCGAGGTACGCAGAGCCTGGTCAGAGAAACTCTCCCACAGCACTCTGCCTCTGTGACCCCTGGTGTCATCCCCAGAGGGCCCGGGACAGTCACACGCATGGCGTCCTGAACCCAGAGCCAACGGCAGGGTCTCTACTCCGCCCCCCTTGGGCCTCTGTCACCACCAACAGATACACACACACACATACCACACACGCCTTACACGTCACACGTAGACAGGGACACACACCACACACATGCACACTGCCTCTCTGTTGCCTACATGTCCCCGCATCCGGCTTGTGACACGTCTATCATGTCTGAATTGTCTTTGTGGGCAGGTTTCAAGTCCTTTCCCATGAGGGTCCCAGACCCGAGGGAAGAGGAGGGTGTGCCTACACGGGGGAAGAGGGAGCCGTGGGAGAGACGAGGCACAGAGACTGCCCAGTGCCACCTGAGATATAGCTCAGCCCCACCTCTGGGCTCCTCTGCCACCCAACACTCTCACAAGTATTCCTTCTGATGATCCCACAAGCAGGGACGCTCTCCCCACTTGAGAGTCAAGGAAATGTCTCTAGAGCCCAATCGGAGCTGATCAGAGGCCAGGCTAGGCTGGGACGTGGTCTGGCTCTTCCTATGAGGACATCACGCCTCCCTGGAGAGGCAACAGTATCAAGATAAGGACCCTTCAACCTGGGCGCTTCCCACAGTGGGACGTAATCCAAAAGCCCCAGCTGGGTGCTAACAGCCCTGATGGGGACACCTTACATGTCCCTGGCCATGGACCCAGGCTTACTGTAAAAATAAGTATCAGCCACGGGAATTTTCCTTGCAAATGGCCTGGGGAACTTCTTCCAAGAGTCTATTTGGACTGTGGTAACTGTGGCTGAGGGGGCAGAGGTGGGGCCCCGCGGGGCAGCCACCGCACAGAAAAGCCCTTACATCTGAGGGACAATGGAAATGACGATTATTCCTGAGGCAGGAAAGGGAGCTGAGGCTTAATGAGGTCCTGGGTGCCAGGGGTGATCCACTGGGGCCTCGCCACAACCTGCATGCTGGAGATAAAGCTCCTTGTCCTGTGAGTGGGGGGACCCAGGCTCAGAGAGGGGACCCCTCACTTGATATCACACCATTAACTCTATCATCCCAGGTCTTCCTTTACACAGCAAATCTGCCTCACATGTCCCAGCTGGCTGGACCTGAGGCAACCAGGGGAGGTAGTTGAATAACTGGGGGGACAGGGGAAGGCTGCAGGCAACATACAAACGAAGGAAAATCGAGCTGGCTTCAGGTTTTCTGCAGCAACAAATACACCTGACCCCAGAAAGCACCTACAGATTCAGGAGGGAAACGGGCTGTGATACTGAATGGTCCTCCATGAGCAAAGCCAGCAGAAAGACATGCTCAAATCTGAGAGGCTCACAAAACATGTCATCCCTGCAACTGTCATGGAAAAAATCACTCAAAGACACAACCCAGGCGACAGAGGCATGAATCAAGATCTAGAACAGAGGTTGGGGAAGGATTTGCTTCTGCCCTTTTCTTTTGTTTCACGGGGACCCCAAATTCAGGAAATCAGTCTGAGCCCTCTGACACTGAGGGCTTATGCCTGGTAGAAAACCGAATCTTCCCAGAACTTCCCTCAGCAGCAATTCATCTGGGTACTTTTCCCTGGGTTTTAGAAGCCCGCTGAATCCACCTGCTCATAGCTGGAGGCTGGGTAAACAGGAAACCACTGAAGAAACAGTTCATAAATACTTCAGACATTTCATTTTAAATGAAAACATGATTACGTGTTTATCAGTTTTTATGTAAGCAAGTCTTTTCCTTTGAACACAAGTTCGCTGATTATCTTCCTTACATAAGCTAACCCATAATTCATTCCCTATGTTTTTAAAAATAGGAGAGGGGCACCTGGGTGGCTCAGTCGTTAAGCGTCTGCCTTTGGCTCAGGTCATGATCCCAGTGTCATGGGATCGAGCCCCACATCGGGCTCCCTGCTCCACGGGAAGCCTGCTTCTCCCTCTCCCACTCCCCCTACTTGTGTTCCTGCTCTCACTATCTCTCTCTGTCAAATAAATAAATAAAATCTTTTAAAAAAATAAATAAATAAAATAAAAATAGGAGAAAACACTTAGCTTATTTAAATATCCTCATTACAAAAGTAATATATAATATATATCCTTCATAGAAAAACTGGAGGCTACTACAAAGAATAAAGAAAATGCAAAAGCAACCCAGGATCCCAGGCTCAAAAGCAAACACCATCAGTTAATGATTTGGTATTTTGCCTACCATGTTGCATATACAATTTAGTGTCCAGGGTTTTTTTTTCTGCTTGACATGATATCAGAAATATTCTTTTTTTTTTTTTGTAAACTGTTTGGAGCATCATTTTTCCTAAAGATTTATTTATTTATTTATTTGAGAGAGAGAGAGAGAGAGCAGGAGCGGGAGGAGCAGAGGGAAAGGGAGAGAGAGAGAATCTCAAACAGACTCCCTGCTGAGTGGGGAGACCAGTGCAGGGCTCAATCTCACGCCCCTGAGATCACGACCTGAGCTGAAACCAAGAGTCTGACACTTAACAGACTGAGCCAGGAGTCCCTGGAGCATCATTTTTAAAATATTTAACTAATTTCCTGGTCCTAAACATTTTGGTTTTTCTTATTTTCCTCTTCTGAGTGCATGTAGCTTTTCCTGTCCTTTTGATTCTTTTCAGAAATACCAAGCAAAAAGGAAACGGAATTTTTTAGTTTCTTGATTTGTTTCACCGAATTATCCAAATTGACTTTTCTGGAGACAGGTTTGGGAACCACTCCACCCTCTCCTGCCTGACTATGTTCAGAGGAGATATCCAAGCCACATCTGCTGCCTTTCTCAGTCTGAGACCAGCCCATTAAACCCTTGCAAGTCAGATTGTTTTTACGTTGTATTGGGGGCCTCCAGGCAGCCAGAGATGGAGACGGGGGGATCTGGCATCTCATCAGATGCAAACTCTTACTAATAGCAATCCTTACTGAGAACCTATTAAAAACCAATCCCATTTCCCCAGTAAGGAAACTGAGGCTCAAAGGGGCTAAGGGACCGGGCAGTAAGCAGGGACACAGGACCATGGCCCCCGTTTCTCCTGCGGCAGGCTTCAGAGCAGTGTGGGGGGGAGGGTGAGCAGTTTGGAAACGGCCTCTGCCTAGCATAGATGCACAATGGGCCAGGTGGGGAATTTCAGGGGCTTTTGGTTCTAGTCCCCAAACTGGAAAACACAAGGGACGAGACAAGCTCGTGCACGTCAGAAATTCTCCTCGATCCCGACTCAGGAAGTGGGAATTTTCCACCTGCTTTAGCACCAGAAATGATGAACCCTGGGGTCCTGCACAATCCCCCACCCCACCCCAACCCAGCCAGGTCTGCAAAGGTCTCAGAGCCCTGGGCAAGGTTGCAAGACCCCTCGAGGCAGCTGAGCTGCAGACCACGGGTCCTGAGCAGGGTTGCACAAAGAGATAGCAGTGCTCTGATGTTTGGCCCCCTTTCTCCATCCTACCCCACCCCACCCCAGCCGCAAGAAAAAGGCAGCCCGGTGGGTTAAAATAAATGCAGACATTGGTCTAAGACACTTAGACTTACTCTGCACTTCATAGCTGGGTGGTCTTCTGGGGGTTAGTGACTTCTCTGAAGTTCATTTTCACCCAGAAATCAGATGGCGTCACACCCAATGTAAGCCTCTCACAGTGTTGCTTGGAGAATTAAGGGAGATCAGGTCTGTGAATCACCTGACATAGCGTTGACAGCTCTAGGACCTTCACATCATACGAATTTCATATATGGTCTCAAACTGGAAAGGCCAAGGAACAACAGGGCCGTCGCATTGGATTAGGCAGCTATAGGTAGTTGTAGGGCATCATTCTGTAGAATTTAAGGAATCTTGGTCCAAATACACCAAAAACACTGCCCAGACTTAACTTGAACACTTCCAGTGACAGGAAACTCACTACTGCAAAAAGCAATGCAATTCGGCAAAGATTCAATCAGTCACCCTACACTGCCAGGACCAGACATTCAGAGAAGTAAGGACCCTGTCCTGTGCCCAAGGGACTGACCATATGGCAGTCGAGATGGCTGAAAAGACAAAGGAAAGCGTGTGTGTGCGTGTGTGATCTGAGCCTGTTTTGTTGTTTATTAAAATGAGGACAATACTATGAGCCCCCCTCCTTCTTACAGGACTGAGGGGAGCCCAAGGACACAGGAGCACTTCACACAGCGTCCCAGGCCTGGCTCTGCCACCAAACTGCTGAGGCTCAGTTTCTTCATCTGTAAAATGGGGCGATCAGTGCCGACCTAGCATTGTTGTGAGGGTTAAATGAGTTACTATGTGTTACGTGCTCAGAGCCGAGCGGGCGCCCGGCAGATGGTACACGCGTTTGCTGTCAACGTCACCTTCCTCATCCTTATCCGTCCTTCCGACAAATATCTCTCCCAAGCGTCTGCTGCGGACCAGAGCCAGTGCGCGGAGGTGGGGGTCCAGGGGAGGGGAAGACAGAACCATCTCCTGCGCTTCCAGCGCCCCGCCCCCCCACCCCCCGCCACCGACCTGGCAGGGAGAGAGACCGTTAAGGTTGCTGTGTGCACAGAGTGTGCTCAGACATAACAGGCACACAGGGGCTGGGGGCCTCTCTGCAGGGACAGCTCAGCTAGGTCTCTGCAGGCCTCCTGGAGGAGGTGACACGAAGCTGGATCCGAAGTATGAACAGCAGTTGGAAGGGCTCCTCGTAGACTGGAAAGTGGGCAGGGAGGCAGAGGGGCAGACCTCTAACCAAGGCGTGCCCAGAGCCAGTGATTAAACTGGGAACCCTGCGAGCTCATTGACACATCACATCGGGCTTGAAATCAGCCCTGATAGGGATATTTTCACCACGAAAATCTGCACCCCCCACCACCACCACCAAGAGCCAGCTATTAACATCACTGGCACACCGCACCCCTGCTTCTGGCCCTGCACGGTTGGCTGAACAAGCCCACCACCCTCATCGGGACGGGTGTCCCAAGGACTAAGGACAGGACATCGGGAGCCACCCTTCCTCCTGCAAGCCGTCCTGGGCAAGTCCGAGGGAACGGCAGGAGTATTTCCTGAGCAAGTGCTCACTGGGAGCCCACCCCACACCAGGGGCTGGCCAGGGGTCCTGTGAATCGGTCCCTGGGGCAGCTCAGGATGAGTGCGGGGGGATTTTCTCAGGCACAAGCTTTCCTGACCAGGACAGACAGAACCTGGATTTTCTGGGGCTATAAATTGGCTACAGAAGCCAGACATGGCAGGAAGCTGACAGAACTTTGCATCAGGAGATGCAGAGGCAGGAACAAAAGAAACCATTAAGGTTTTGTTCATGCCTGCCTTCTGAGGAGATAAGGGATCACCTAGATCCTGCAGGTGGAGGCACCACAGGGGACTGCCCCCTCCCACCCCCCACCCCCCCAATGGCTCCCAGCCTCCCTCTACAAGCCCCTTCAAAGCCACTGACCCACACCTCACCCCCTCCGGAGTCCATCCTGTCGGGCATCTCCTGTCGGTCCATCCCCTCCTCCCGCCTCTCCCCCTTCCTCCATCTCCCCCCGCATCTCCTCCTCCACCTCCGATGCCACCAGCTCTCCTGCCTGGCTGCCTCAGCCCCCTGACTCTCTGCCTCCCAACTAAGGGAAGCCCCCAAGCTCTCCAGAGTGATGGTGCCAGTCACACCCCAACAACACCATGCTTCGGCTGTTCAGGCATCCGAGTGCAAAAGCCATGAAGATGAGACCTACATGTGAAAGCTCTATGGTTGGGGTCACCTGGTGCGATCACGTCCTCCAGGAAGCCTCCCGTGCTCTGCACCCTTAGGCATACGCCAACCACGTGGGAGATTCCTGAGGGCATGGGCTGGCTCTAGTTTACCGTTACAGTGACACTATAAAGAAAGACCAGGGCTCAAATCCCAGCTCCCCGGGGCACTCATTGTGTGAGTCTGGCCTCTCTTTTCTCATCTGTGAAATGGGGACAGTAGTAGTACCTCCATCTGAGGTGATTGTGGATTTCCTAAATTGATTCATGGAAAGCACTCAGAGCACTGCTTAGCGATCACAGTAAGCCCTACCAACTGAGGCTAGCCTATGTCCTGGCATACAGTTGGCACTCCTAAACTGAGGGAGTGAGTGATAAACAAAGAAGAGCTTATTCATTACATACCGAAATGATATTTTAAATATACAGACTTAAAAATATATTACTTTAGCCTGCTTCTTTTTCCACTTTTTTTGTCGTTGTTGTTTTTCAAATGTGGCTACTAGAAAATTTAAAATTACTTCATTAAAATGAGATCTCTATTGGACAACACTTCTCTAGGCTGTGGGAAACCAAAGAACCAACACCCAGGATTCATGAACAAGTGAACTGAAAGGAAGAGAAAGAGTGAGAAATGTCAGGAAAACCTATAAATTAAAAGAAACAAAAGAGACATATGAATCAATGCAATATGTAAAGTAACTTGGGTTCTGATTCAAGAAAAAAACTGTAGGGCGCCTGGCTGGCTCAATAGGTAGAGAATGTGACTCTTGATCTCAGGGTGGTGAGTTTAAGCCCTGAGTTGAGTGGGGAGCCTACTTAAAAAAAAATGAAGAAAAAATAACTTGAAAAAAATATGACATCATGAGACCATCAGAAATTGGAACAGCGCCTAGAGAGTTGATGCTAGTAAATTATTGTTGATTTCTTGTAGATGCGATAATGGGTACGCAGTGACGCTTCTTGAAAATAGTCCCTATCTGTTAGAGACGCACCCTGAAATATTTATGGAATAAAGGGTCAGTGTGTGAGATCTGCTTTAAATCTTACAGGAGAGGTGGGGTGGGTTTTGGTGTGGAAGAAACAAGATTGACTGTGAGTTGGTGCTCATGGAAGCTGGGTGATAGGTACATAGAGTTTCATGATGGTAACCTGTCGGCTTGTGTATATTTTCAAAGCTTTCCATAACAATAAGCTAAAAAACAAAAACAAAAAGACAAACCTGGGGCTCTGCCTGGGCTCCAATCCTGGTGGCTCCACCTTGCTAGCTGGGCCTCAGTTTGCTCCTCTGTGAAATAGGCAAGTAACAATAGTCCCTACCCTGCAGAGGATGATCTGTACTGGGAGTTGAAATGTGCAAAGAAAATACATTTATTTTGCAGGTGCTTTACACATCATCACCAGTCTTCACAATACCCTTTCTTTGGGAGGTTATCCCCATTTACCCAAGGGGCTAGGTCTCCTGGCGCAGGTCATCAGCCAGACAAAACCAAGACACATCCCTGGTTTACCCACGTCCATGATGTCAATACCTGTGTCGGGGACTCACGGCCAACTTTTCCCATCCTCTCTGCTTCTCCGGTCTCGGGAGACTCAAGGGCCATTCCTTTGCAGTTCAACACAAAGAAACACGCTCCCCTTCCACTCCTTTCTAGAAAAGGTGTAACACAAGGCCAAACCTGGAGCTCTGCGATTCATTCTGAAGGTTGACTCCCTGGGTTCCAAAGGGCTCCACCTCCCGAAGCAGAACTGGGCAGAGGGCCACAGTCCCAGTGCAGGGGCCAGGCTCGGACTTGACTGTGGCTTTGTCTTGGGCAGGCCTGGCAGGCGGGGCCAGGCCCCGGGCTCCTCAGATACAGGCAGGCAGGGAGACATGCTTCCTGGTGAAGGGGAGCTTGCTAAGACTGACTCATTCCATCCTTCTCCATAAATGCCTTTGGATGCCAGCAAGTGAGAAGATGAGCCCCTGAAACAGCACTGTGCTGGTCCCCCTACCCCTGCTTGCATGTTTCCCCACGGCAGCCCATTTCCTCTTCAGGGACATGGTTGTGCAGTGGTCTCCAGAACGATCTATTACATCTGCTTTATTGTAATCGTGGAAATGAGGTCCCAGAGATGACAAGGCACTGATCCAAGGTCACCTCTGGCGCTCAGCGACAGAGACAGGAGATGGTCCTTGAAGGATGGCACTAGGATGTGGCTTGCTGTCCAAGTTCTTTTTGTCCTGCTCAGTGTGTCTGTGCTCTTCCCCCCTGTATCTCACGCTGAACATGACAAGCACATGGGGAATAGAAGGGTGCTGAATGAACAAATGAGCAGGAAGTGAAGGCTCAAGAGAACAGGGTCCTTTCAGAGCCAAGATCTCAGACGTCACAGCGAGCAGGAAAGCACAAAAGTCCACCTGCTCCGAATTGGGGGTTCTCCACTGTGCCTCTCGCACGCACCTGCAGCAGGGCCCGGACCACTTCGTGCCACGACGGGTTGTTTTTTCTCTGCAGCTGGCTCCAAGTCTCTGTCTATCCCTGAAAGTACAGTTTAGCCTCCTCCTCATGTTGTAAACCAGCTGCGTGGGAAGACAAGTCACGGTACACACCTGCTTAGGGCAGAAGAGCCAGGCCAGTGGCCAATGTGGCTAAGGCCCCCAGTCAGCTGCCCTCTCCTCCCGCCCCAGCAGACCCACTGCCACCCCTGGGCCACCAGGACCCTCTGGGAGCTAGAGAGTCTGCAGAAGAAATGAGCATTCTTCGGCACACCCAAACCTGAGCCTTTCCTGAGGAATTGCTTTTCTGGAAAACACACTCCCTCTGGACCCACAGCCTTCCTTTCTTGCAAGGCTCTCTTGCAAGGATTTCTATCTCCTCCCTTTATAAATTATTTACGTGCACATGACATCAACCCTGGAACATACAGGAGAGTGGAAAGGACTCTCAGGTCTGGGGTGTGCCTGCCACACCATTGCACGGGCTAGGGGTGTGAGGTTGGGGTTTTTAAACATGTTCACAATCAGACAATATTAGCACCCAGCTCTTTCTTCTACGTGGGATGGGGACAGCTGTGGGGCTAGGGGTGTGAGGTTGGGGTTTTTAAACATGTTCACAATCAGACAATATTAGCACCCAGCTCTTTCTTCTACGTGGGATGGGGACAGCTGTGGGGCTAGGGGTGTGAGGCTGGGGTTTTTAAACATGTTCACAATCAGACAATATTAGCACCCAGCTCTTTCTTCTACATGGGATGGGGACAGCTGTGGGGTGATTAAAAAAAAAGAAGAAGAAGAAAGAAAGAACAGGGGGTCTGGGTACCAGGATTCCAGGACTGGCTTCAGGGTTGAGAACTGCCACTAGCTGGCTGTGTGTCCTGGGAAAATGCTCACCATATCTGGGCCTCTGTGTCCACTTCTGTAATGTGAGGGGGTCTGATGAAATGCTCAAAAGCCCTTCCCACTCTAATATTCCAGGATCCTGTCAGGTTAACCTAGAAAGTGTTTCAGGGGCGGAAGGAAGATGGAAGAAGGAATAGGCTTGGTCCAAGAATCCCATGCTTCAATTAAGACAGGTCCTCAGGCTCTGTCCCCAACAGCCCCAGTCCTGTGAGTGCCTCCAGACCCCCAATCGCCTCTGGTCTGCACCAAACCCCTAAAAGCCACTCCAGCAGGAGACAGGCAAGGCCTCCGCTCAGGTCGCAGGCCAGCACTTACTTGCTGTGTGACTTCAGACATCTCATCACCTCTCTGGGCCTCAGTCTTCCCTTCTGTAAAAGAGGGTGGGAGTAGGTTGAACGCTTTCTTTTTAAGGAACATTCTTTCCTCCAATAAAATTGTGTTGCGTTAACCTGATACGGGGCAGAGAGGAAGGGAACGCTGACATTTACGGAGCATTGAATATGTGTCGAGTTGGTCTAAGCACTTTGCAATCATTAACCTCCTTACACTCCCAGCAACCCTACAAAGTCGGTGCTATTAAAATCCCCATTCGATGGATGAAAAAGCTGAGGCCTGGAGGGGTTCAGCTGCTTGTCCGAGATGATACACAGCTAATAGGTGTTGAAGCTGGGATTCTGACCTGGTTGGATCTCAGTCACGAAACCCGGGTCCCTGGTCATTCCAACCCCTTGGGGACATCTCCAGGGTCCCATCCATGCTCTTCCACATTCTCATGTGTGCACTCGCGCGCACACACACACACACACACACACACGCCCTGTGGCTGCCCCTCTGTAACCCACCCCCCAAGCTTGCTGCTCAAGCCCCAAGCCAAAGGCCCAGGGACTGCCGACTTCCCAGGCCTGTGCCGGTTCCCCAGCCGGCTGCAGCCACCCCCACACCCAGACGGGGGAACAAAGGCAGAGAAAGAGGTGGGAGCACAGGAAATGTCCTGGGGGGCGGGGGGGACAGGGGAGAGGCAACGTGGCTGGGGCACGCTGACCTTAAAAATAAGACTGTCAGCGGCTTAACCAGCAAAATGGTTCACTTGAGAACAGCAGAGAATTGCAGTTTGGGACACACGAGCTACTGCAAAACCCTGGTCAAGCGAAGAGAACAAAGAGGAGAAACGCCCTTTCACAGCGGGAAGGGCCAACTTCCGACGGCTGATATAAACAAAAAGCCTATTGGAGTAAACTTGGAGGGGTCCAAGCATAGTGGCTTCTCATTGGCTGAGCTGTGACTGTCTCTCATTGGCTGGGCTGTTGCTGGGCAAGAAAACAATCTTCGTTCTTTCTGCCGGAGTCCTAAGGCGCAAACTTCTTTCTGCCCAGAGTGCATGCTGTCTGCTGGGTCTGCAAAGGGCTGGGAGGAGTGGTGTGGTGTGAGAACTCCCTAACCCTGCTGGCCTCCTGACCCCATTTTGCGTTTTTATTTTTTATTTTATCTGGGAAAATATTTATTATCTTATTTATTTGTCTTTTCAAGTTTTTATTTCAATTCTAGTTAGCTAACATATATGGTAAAATTGGTTTCAGGTATAGAATTTAGTGATTCATCACTTAACATCTAATACCCAGGGCTAATCCTAACAAGCGCCCTCCTTGATACCCATCACCCATCTAGCCCATCCCCTGACCCACTTCCTCTTTAGCAACCCTCAGTTTGTTCTCTATTGTTGAGAGTCTCTTATGGTTTGCTTCCCAATCTCTCTTTTTTTTCCTTCCAATATGTTCATCTGTTTTATTTCCTAAATTCCACATATGTGTGAAATCACAGGGTATTTGTCTATGACTGACTTGTTTCATTTAGCATAATACCCTCTAGTTCCATCCAGGTCATTGCAAATGGCAAGATTTCATTCTTTCTGATGGCTGAGTAATATTCCAGTGTGTGTGTGTGTGTGTGTGTGTGTATTTATACCACATCTTTACCCATTCATCAGTCAATGGACATTTGGGCTCTTTCCATAGTTTGATTTTTTTTTTTTTTTTAAGATTTATTTGACAGAGAGAGACACAGCGAGAGAGGGAACACAAGCAGGGGGAGTGGGAGAGGGAGAAGCAGGCTTCCCACAGAGCAGGGAGCCCGATGCGGGGCTCGATCCCGGGACCCTGAGATCATGACCTGAGCCGAAGGCAGACGCTTAACGACTGAGCCACCCAGGCGCCCCTAGTTTGATTATTTTGATAATTCCGCTATAAACATCAAGGTGTATGTGTCCCTTTGAATCTGTCTTTCTGCATCCTTTGGGTAAAGTGATCCCATTTTATTTTTTTATTTTTTTTAGAGCAGAGGGAGGGGCAGAGGGAAAAGGAGAGAGAGAATCTCAAGCAGGCTCCCCTCTGAGCGTGGAGCTCAACACGGGGCTCAATCTCACGACCCTGAGATCACGACCTGAGCCAAAATCCAGAGTCAGGTGCTTAACTGACTGAGCCATCCAGGCGCCCCCAAACCAACCCCATTTTAAATGAAGTTTTCCTTTATTCTGTTGCACAGGCACTAGGAAAATATATTACATGAAAACGGTTTGGAATAAAGGAATGGTTTCATAAATAACAATAAACAAATGCAATGCTTTTCTGAAAGGTGTCTTTGTGACAACCACAGAACAACATGGAAAAAATTCCCTTGGATTCCACGTAAAACCACAGGAGACAAAAGGATGGTTGCATGTGGCTATGCATAGGGCTAGAACTCTGGGAGACTTGAACATGTTTAAATGCTGTTTACTGTGGTTATATTATCTTATAAAACACAAAGGGCAGGTGGGATTGGTGTTAGGATGTCGGATGAAGTTGCCCAATCATGAAAACTTCAAAACCCAATGTGGGGAAAAGAAGCCAAACATGCTGAACAGAATAACCTGCCGTAATAAGCACAAGATAAAGACTGAATGAGGCCCCGGGCATCCGAGGGCGAGCAGAGTGCCGAGTCAGGCAAGTGAGCCCTTCCCTCTGCTGCAGAACGCACTGGGGCCTCGGCTCCTCTTGCCTTTTCTGTAAATGTTTCCAAAACATTCCAGGCCGTAGAGTGTGCAAATGTCGGAAGAGCGCACGTGATGGAATTGGGTCTTCTGATTCTGCTTCCTAGGAGTTCCTAGGATGGAGGTTGACTTCCCAGAACCCCATCCTTCCCCAGAGATGGCTTTGACCTTTTTTCAGGGCAGGGGAGAAAAGGGTCCCTTGGAAACTGTGTGCCCAGGCCGCACACGCTTCTCCCCGGCTGCTGAGGCCAATAAGGCGCAGAGGCCCAACTCCTCCCCTCTCCGCCAGTGTTTACTATGGCCCAGACTATTCCCTGGTGACCGGCTATAAACAGCACTCTTACTGGGACTCATGGTAATCAGAGTTTAGAGAAAAGCATCTGTTCTGGGGAGGTGTCCAGGAGAGCGCTCTACGATGTGACTCCAGAGCCCTCGGTTCTTTCTGGCCCTGGCCTTGACTCCAAATTGCTGGGTGGTCTGAGAGATTCCACTTATTCAAGGAGCGAGTGTTTTTTCAAGAGATTGGGACACGCAAATCAGTGCAGGCACAGCAGAAAGTGGGAAGATGAAGGAGGCAGGGCTCTTCCCTCTGGGGATACTGAATATAATGGGATAGATGGCCACACAAACACACCACACACACACCAGACACACACACACAAGGCCAAAGGAGAACACCCACACTCACGTAGAAACTAGAACTACAGTCTCACGGTTTCCCTGGATCCACAGGCCGGCTTTGTTTTGAAAAAGAGATCGGGCACCTGGGTGGCTCAGTTGGTTAAGGGACTGCCTTCGGCTCAGGTCATGATCCTGGAGTCCCAGAATCGAGTCCCGCATCGGGCTCCCTACTCGGCAGGGAGTCTGCTTCTCCCTCTGACCCTCCCCCCTCTCGTGTGCTCTCTCTCTCATTCTCTCTCAAATAAATAAATAAATAAAATCTTTAAAAAAAAAAGAAAAAAGAAAAAGATCAATATTTCCAGCCATTAGCCAGCAATTAGGATCTGCCAGCCAGATCCAGGAACACCCCAGCAGGCAGACAGAAGGGAGGGCAGTGAGGAAACGCTGGGCACTCCCCAGGGTGACGGAGTGGGAGGCCCTGGGTCACCTGTGCACCTGTCACTGTCCCTGTGGAAAAGAGAAGCCTGCGGGCAGGCTGAGGTCCCTCAGCAGGAGAGGGAACCCCACGGGGCAGAGGAAGGTCACCTTGCTCTTTCTCAGCAAGCAGCACGGAGGAATGAATGATTCGAATACATGACCTCTGACCTCCAGTTGAATTTTCTTCTTAGGGGCCAGGGAGGGCCACCCAAAAAGGCAATCTACGAGGACTTTCTTCCCTTCCCCAGATCCCACTCCTTGAAGGATCAGCAGCACTTTGCTCCCTGTTGCTCCAAGTTCCAAATCCTGACCTCAGCTCAGCTTAGGGGTTCTGCTAAACCTTTTCCAGATGTTAACTATCTTCTGCCTCATTTCCTGCTTACCAGCTCAGTCTCTTCTTTTTCTAATGTGCTCTCGTATTTCCTGAATTGTCCGCTGCCTTACCTCCACTCCCCACAACTAAACTCGGAGAGCGGGCTTCTAGAAGCCTGTGTGCCTGCTCTTTGCACAGGCTGGAACCTGGGGCTGGGCAGACCCACGGCTACACGCATCTACACGCACGTGCACCCAGGCACCCAGCTATTCACTCCCTTCCCGGACAGAAGCAAGAGGGGGGGACAGGAGCAAGAAGTCCCATGAGATGGGGGAGCGAGCTCAAGGTCTGGACAAGAAGGCGGGGGTCTAAGCCCTCACCCCCAGGTCTGGTCGGCAATGGCACTTGGAGGAGTCTCTGCACCCCACCTCCTCTGCAAGGCAAGCCCACAGCTGATGCCTCCCTCCCCGGATGGGAGTACAGTGGATCCTTGAAGAAAGCGGGGGTTAGGGGTGCCGACACCCCTCCCCGTCATAAATCTGCATCTAATTTTTTACTTCCCCCAAACTTAACTGCTGATAGCTTACCGTGGACCCGAAGCCTTCCTGATAACATGAACAGCCGGTTAACACAGAGGTTGTATGTTATATGTATTATATAGTATCCTCTTACAATAAAGGGAGAACAGTATCAGGAAGAGAAATTAACATTTACAGGGCGGTACCGTATTTACTGGAAAACATCCGCATGCGTGGACCGCAGGCGGTTCCAAGCTGGGCTGCGCAGGGATCAGCCACACAGAGGAAAGGGAAGAGGGATGGAGAGAGGCTTTGTCAGCAGAGCGCCGCTGGGCAGAAAGGCTCACATCTCTCAGAACTTGAGAACACACTAGAGCAGGAACCACCAAAATGGGTTGGAACTGCTCGTCCCCAGCGGCCTTTCTCCTTAGGCTCGAAGCCCTGGGGACCCTCCAGCCCAGGCCTCTCCCCTGAGCTCCGGACCCACTCAGGGCCCAACAGCTACTTACACTCCCACCTGTGAGTTTCAGAAGCATCTTACACCAGGCATGTCAGCTTTCCTCTCTAAACACCCCTGGGATTCATCCTCTCCAGCCTCCACCATCCTGCTCCCAGATGAACGGGCAGAACCAGCTAATCAGTCTCCCTGCCTCCACGCTGCCCCTGCCACAGTCCTGTCCCCTCCTTCCCCCAGCAGCCACCAGGGCCTAACACATATCCACAGCAAGCTTCTCCCTGCCTCAGGGCCTTTGCTCCTGCTGCTCTTTCCACCCAAACATCCTCCTCTCCACCATCATCCTTTTATCCAGTTTCCTCCTACGTACCCTCAGGTCTCAAAATAAATATCCATTCATCCCCCACACCAGACTGGTTTAGGACTCCGTGTTACATCCTGTCATGGGATCTTCATTTCATAGCATTTATGCCAGTTTTCAATTAATTAGTGACTAATTCAGTAGCATGTAGCTAATCCTTTGGACCATACGCTCCTGGAGGACAGGACATTGTACCCTTAGGTCCCTAGCACCCCGTATGCCATAGCTGCTTAATAAACATTTGTTAAGGACTCCAGTTCCCTTCCCTGGTGGAGAGTACGTGGGTTTTATGGTCCCCAGCCACCATCTAACTGTCTTTTCTCCCCCAGTCAGCCCAGGAGCCTCACTTACATCCCACTCTGAGTCCAAATGTTCTCCACGTGGAAAAGATCGATGTTCCTGTCTTTTCATAACGACCCTGTGCCCACCACGGCCTCTTTCGGGTAAGTCAAAAGAGTTCCTTGGTTTACTCCTCACAGGAGAGGGCCAGACAGCCTGGAGAAGACCTGGAGAACATGACCCTCACCTCCTGGACAACAGTTGAAGCAACAGGAGAGGTCGAATCCACAGACGAAAACTCTCAGGGGCTGGTGAGGCCACTGTTCAAATCCCCATGGGCCTGGTGGGAGCAGAGGGAGTGGAGTGTTCTGTGGGGTTTGGCGGGGCATAGGGATGCCAGAGGAAGACGCAGTACCAGTGGTCACGTGCGAGCTATCCCAAATGAACTTGGAAATGAAGAGAGTGACATTCTGACGTCCACACCCAAGGAATCAGACAGAGATGTGCCAGGTCACCATAGAGACTGGAAGTCTCCAACACCCATCTGACATCTGGTGGAAGGCCAAGTCACTCTAAAGAGAGAATGTGGGGAGATCTGACCCCGAGTGGAAGCAGAGGATAGGGAGGGTCGGTCCTCAGGGGGCAGTGCCGGCCCGACAAAAGGGAGAAGGGCCCAGCCCGGCCTCTCAGCCCTGTGGGGGGTGCAGCCTACTATGCCGACGACCAGACAGCCACGGGGCACGTGACCCCTAGTTACGCAATCCCCAGGCCCCCTCGGACGACCCCATGGCTTCTCAGAGCTAAACTAGGGGCCCGGGGCCATCCCGTTGGTGAGGGACCATACTGCTGGGAAGTGAACAAGCAGCAGCTGGTGCCATACTTCAGTCTCTAGAGAGCCAGACCCTGAGCCTGGGGCATGGAGGAAGTGGGTTTTCTGTAGCTACAGAAACGGGGCCAAAGGAACTTAGGGCTCAATGGGGACGGCTTGTCTCTGTTCCATGATGCCTGGGGCCTTGGCTGGAATACTCAAAGGCTAGGGCGCCAGGATCAACCAAAGGCTTAACTGGGACCAGAAGATCTGCTTCCAAGTGGCAAGTTGGTTCCTCTCCACGTGGCTGCCTGAGTGCCCTCACAACATGGCGCCAGCCTCCCCCACAGAGAGCAACCCAAGAGGCCAAGGAGGAAGCTGCATTGCGGGTTTGTTTGTTTTTTTAAGATTTATTTACTTTAGAGAGAGAGAGCTCGGGGGCCGGTGGGGGCGGGGGCATGGTGGAGAGGAGCAGAGGAAGAGGGAGAGAGAATCTCAAGCAGATTCAGTGCTGAGCTTGGAGCCTGACTCCGGGCTCAATCTCAGCACCCTGGAATCACGACCTGAGCCGAAACCAAGAGTCAGACGCTTAACCGACTGCCCCCCACAGGAGCCCCTGCAATGCGTTTTAGGACTGGCCGCGCGAGTCATACACTGTCACTGCCACCACGAGTGGGAAGCAAATCACTAAGTCTGGCCACATTCACTAGGAGAGGAACTAGACCCTACCTTTTGAAGGGAAGGGTAGCACAGAATTTTTGGACACGCTAAAACCACCACTCCACCAGAAGGATCTTTCTAGAATGTTTTCTCTATTCCATCACTCCCTCCTTGAATCCCTCAGGGATGAAGCCTCAGTTTCTTAGCAGCCAGTGATGACTGTCCTTTTTCCCTTATTCATCCCATCTCCTGCCACTTCCCGCCTCCTTGTCCAACATCTAGTCCGCCTTCCAGAACATGCCAGAGGCTTCTCCACTCTGCAACTCCGCTCAGGCTGCTCCCTCTGCCTGGTCTGTCCCCTCTCCTTTGTTTTTGTTGCTATGTGTGTTTGTTTTATTTTTTAATTTTCTTATTTGAGTACAGTTGACACACAATGCTACCTTGGTTTCAGGTGTAAAACACAGTGATGCAACTTCTCTATAAATCACGCTGTGCTCACCCCAAGTGCAGTTGCCATCTGTCACCGTATGACGCTGTTCCTGCTTGCTCTCCATTGACATGTTCCTCATCCTTGGAGACCCAGCTCCAGAGTCACCTCCAACCTTCTCCCCCCACCCCCCAATTCTGTGCCCCATGCCCTTCCTTCCAGCCCATGGCATTCATCACACTTGGGAGCTTGGGCAGGGCGGGGGACACGCAGTACTCGCCTCTGGGTCCCTACAGCCACACGGAGCTCAGCACGGAGAAGCTCAAGGCCCATCTAAAAGATAAATGCATTGATGAATAAGTTAGTCACAGGTGCCCAGTCTGGCCACTGAAAACCAACCAGCTACTCCTGGAAGTAGAGGGGGTTTTTCCTAGGAAATCCCAGAGGTGAACAGCAGATCCTTTCCCATGAACTGTGGCTCAATTCCTCCCCTACGAGCCTGCCCAGGAAGGAATCGCCCTCCCAGAAAGAGCCCCTCTAACGCCACCTTCCCTCCCCCAGCCCACAGGGCACTAGGAAAATGTCCACTCAGGCCTGCCCTCTGGGTTGTGCTTTCTGCTTTCAATGTATCTTCATACCCACTCTTTGATTCGAACCTTGCAACAGCCATGCAAAGCAAGTCAAGAAGAGAGTAATACTCTACACCAAAGGAAACAGAATGGAAGCTCAGAGAGGTCAAGCAATTTGCCCAAGACCACACAGCTAGAATTGGAACCCATATGTGTCCAAGCCCCATGCCTCTTTGCTGAAGGTAGAGATGAATTAGCCTTAACGGCGACACTTCTAGAAAATAAACTGCCCCATGGTCTGAGTCTCACCCAAGAGTGAAAGAGGAATCAGTGGGTTAATTATAACCTCACTAACACAGGAGCAAGGAGAGTGTTGTTGGTAGTTTAATAACCACAAAAATAGAAAATTATTCATGTTTATTGAACCAAGTGCAGAGGTTGGGGCTTTTTGCACACTGCCTTGGATTCCCACCACAACCCTGAGAAGTAGATTTTGTTATTTCCATTTTACAAGGTAGGTCATTGAGGTTCAGAGAGGTTCATTAACTTACCCAAGGTCACACAGCTAATGAATGAGCTGGGATTTGAACTCAGGAAGACTACCAGGTTCCAAAGCCCCTGCCCCCCCTTTCCATCATGCAACCTCTGATTATCATCAATACTTTGCTGATGAGGATTCTGGAAGCACAATGCTGCCTTCTGCCAGAAGGAGACAGAGTGTGGGCAGATGGGCTGTGGTCTCGGAGCCAGGCTGGAATCTCCTTGTCTGGCATGATATCTTTCTTCCCCTTTAATCAACTACTCACCAAGACCAGGCCATGAGAGGCTGAAAGATGACCAGCTCCCTTGGGAGGGGCCCGTGCGATAAGGAAGGAATGAGGAATGTGCACATATCCTCCTATCACAGAAGCTTCGAGGAGGTCCAGCGTCCAAGACTGTGATTGTCAGTACTGGTGATGGACGCTGGCCAAGGAAACACCCCAGGGGAACCACGAGGCAAAGACCATGAGCTCTCGGCCTAGCCCAAGGAGACGGGGTACCTCTCAAAGATCCCGGGGAGTCTGGGGTGCCCGGACCCAAGTCTCAGCGTGTGGCAGAAAGGGCCTGAGTGCCACTCCCGACCTCGCTTCTGGAAGCTGCCTGCTGATCGCCCCCTTCCTTCTGCATCAGCTGTTTCTCCTGCCTCTTGTGACTTGAGGTGTAACAGCTTCTTTTCCACTTTCTTTCAGCACAGAAATGCTCAACATCACCTCGCAAGTCCTTATGCCCACCCTCAACGGGACCGTGACCAGCACCTGTGTCTACTCTGACTGGTGGAACTGGCTCAACACCACCCAGGCCCCCTTCCTCTGGGTCCTGTTCGTGCTGGCAGCCCTGGAGAACACCTTCGTCCTCAGCATCTTCTGCCTGCACAAGAGTAGCTGCACGGTGGCCGAGATCTACCTGGGCAACCTGGCCGTGGCGGACCTGATCCTGGCCTGCGGGCTGCCCTTCTGGGCCATCACCATCGCCAACAACTTCAACTGGCTTTTTGGGGAGGTCCTCTGCCGTTTGGTGAACACCATGGTCTACATGAATCTCTACAGCAGCATCTGCTTCCTGATGCTGGTGAGCATCGACCGCTACCTGGCCCTGGTGAAGACCATGTCCATGGGCCGGATGCGCGGGGTGCGCTGGGCCAAGCTCTATAGCCTGGTGATCTGGGGGTGCACACTGCTCCTGAGTTCGCCCATGCTGGCCTTCCGGACCATGAGGGAGTACAGAGAGGAGGGCCACAACGTCACTGCCTGCATCATCAACTACCCGTCCCGCACCTGGGAAGTGTTCACCAACATCCTCCTGAACGTCGTGGGCTTTCTGTTGCCCTTGACCATCATCACCTTCTGCACAGTGCAGATCATGCAGGTGCTGCGGAACAATGAGATGCAGAAGTTCAAGGAGATCCAGACAGAGAGGAAGGCCATGGTGCTGGTCCTAGCCGTGCTGGGGCTGTTTGTCATCTGCTGGCTGCCCTTCCAGATCAGCACCATCCTGGACACGCTGCTGCGCCTTGACATCCTGTCCGGCTGCTGGGACGAGTACATGGTCGACGTCTTCACGCAGATCGCCTCTTACGTGGGCTACAGTAACAGCTGCCTCAACCCGCTGATGTACGTGATCGTGGGCAAGCGCTTCCGCAAGAAGTCCCGGGAGGTGTTCCAGAGACTGTGCCAGAAAGGGGGCTGCGTGCTGGAGTCCAGCAAGATGGAGAACTCCATGGGCACGCTCCGGACCTCCATCTCCGTGGAGCGCCAGATCCACAGACTGCCAGAGTGGGTGGGCAAGAGCCAGTGAGGGGGCGCCCCCTGGACCCCTGCTCCTGTGTGCCGGGCCGAAGGGACAGTGGCGCTTCAGGATGTGCCCGGGAAGGAATGGAAGCCATGCTATGGGTGTGACCTCGGGCAATAAGTCGGCGTCTCTGGGTAAACCCAGGAGCATCACTGCTGCCCTGCCCAAGCTGCAGTGAGCCAGGCCGTGAGGATGGGGTGACCTCACGCACAGCCAAGGGCTCCATACACATGACAGTATTATTGTTCTCATCTGCTGCCACCCCTGGACCAGTCTGCATCCTCCCGGGAGTGGAGGGGGCCTGGGGACAGGAGTGACTGAGCTTCCCTCCCACGTGGTGTCCCGCCCTGCTGCAGCATGCCGGCTCAGACCTCCGGGAGAATGGCCACCCCAACTCTGGTGCCCCGGCTGAGTGCATGGGGGGACCTGGCTGGGGTTTTGTCTTAGGTCTCTTAAATCTCCCCAGCTGGGACTCTGGAGGATGATTCCTGAGATTAATGAAGGTTTAACTCTGAGGGATCCCTGGTAAGAACCCAGAGACCAGGATTCCATCACTTCCCGGGCCCATGGAAAAGACGGTCTGTGCCAAAAAAGAACTCGGTGAGCACTTAGCTGGCACTTGCTGTTTACACAGCATTGAGCACCACGGGCAAGAGGCAAGAAAAAGAGTATAATCTCTGCCTTGAAGGAACTTGCAAACTGGAACGGGGATGATTGGGTATTGGCAACTACCAGAAGGCTGTTCTGCGACCAGACATGGTCAAGCAAGGCACTGGGGGCGGTGCAGAGGTGAGGGGTGAGGAGCCTGCCGCGGGCCGGCCCTTAACTAGTGGCACATTGCTTGGTCCCTGCCTGTTTCCTCGTCTGTAACACCAGGGTGTTGTGAAGATTGAAAGAGGCAAAGGCATAGAAGTACTCTGAAGGGAGGAAAGGTGCTATATAAATGTGTGGCTTTATTATGCACACAGAACAGAAGTAAATTTATTGTGATGCCACAGCTTTGCCGCTAATGACCATGTAAAGCGCCCATCAGTGTCTGCCACATAGTAGGTGCTCGATAATGTTAACTGCCTTCCACCGTTCCTTCCCATACTCTGTCCCTCCCACCCCCACCCCAACACACACACACACACACACACACACACGAGCATTTTGGGGGCAGGCCACCCGTTCAGTGTTTGATTTGTGATGAGCCCAAGAGATTTCTGATTGAACTTACTCAGGGAATCCACATGCTCAGACCCTCGCTGGGGGTGGGCAGTAGTCGGGAGCAGTCCAGGCCTGCCTACCATTGTCCCTGTCTCAGCAACCAAGGGCACCAACCAGTGGTTTATAATAGCGGCAGACCAATGATTTGGCACGAAGGTCACTGACCCCAAAGCACTGGTCCTGGGACCAAGCTCCCCTAGAGGCCTGAGCGGCTCATGGGTGCCGGCAGCAGCCCTGGGTCAAGAGGGCTGGCTAGGTCCGGGCAGCTGTGACGGTGAGGAAGCCCTGGGGCGGGACCCACATGATAAGCACCAGAACAACCGGTACTTTGCTGAACGGAGAAGGGAGAAGGGAGAAGGGAGAAGGGAGAATGCCCTCGCCCAAGAGACCAGCAGTCGGCACCGCAGAGGGGCGGGGCTCTGCCTTCTCGGGGCGGGGCGGGGCGGCGGTGGGCGGGGCGATGCGTGGGGCCGGGCAGGTCTCAGGGGTCAGGCCGCAGGAAGCTAGACCAGCATCCTTGGCCGGAGCCTTAAGAGACATCCCTAACCCCAAGCCCCAGCTCCTCCAGGGAGGATTCATTTCTTTTTTCCCACATGTTTCACAGTCTGCCTCCTGGGGCCAGCCCCGTGCCAAGCCCCATGGGGAGTATGGAGAATGCACCCCCCAGGGTCTGACATCAAGCGGCAGAGAACCAGGGCAGGGAGGGGCCAGCTCAGCAGCAGTGGAGTTCCTAAGGTACGAGGCACCTGGGCAGCGCTCATTCGCTCGATAAAATAAGTGGATACGTCTTAGCAAGCTCTCTCTGGAGAAGATGGAAACCCAAAAAGGACCAGGAAATTTTGGAGGGCAAACAGCCCATAAACCCTCATCAAGCCAGCTCTAGATTTTAAAACAAAAAGGATCAAAAACGATTCCCAGGCTTTGTTCCCCTACCACACACACCCCTCCGTCCCAGTAAACATACACACTCGTAGCTGGAGAAAAAGAGTTGAATAAGAAGTAGCAACGGTTTAGTATTTGAATGAAGTTACACAGGTGCACATATTGTGGAATAAAAAAGAGGCGTGCTTTGCAAATGTGTAGCGCTCATCCATCAGCCAGCCTGTGATGGTCTAAAGGTCTTCTCTGAGCAGAGCCGAGTCACAGCTCTGGGACCCTAATGGTCACTTAGGGGTTGTCTCGTGGTCTGAGGAGCAATCAGTCTGTGACAGGGCAGCCGCCCTATGGGTTGTGTCAACACTGTGATAAAGAACATCTGGCCCTGTGATAAAGAACATCTGTCCCGTGACAGACCCAAAGAGCTGTTACATTGTAAAGAAGGCGCATTTCACAATGAGAAACGGATGAAATGTGTAAACATGTGTCTTTTTCCATAGAGCTTAATAAATGGATGAAGAGTTTTTTGCAGAGCTTTTTCATTTGTTACAACTCTGGAACCCCGGAGTGTTGTGAGGACAGTGCAATAGGCAGCCAGAAGCCTTGAGGGGGACGGGAAGGGTCATTATTTCCACTCAACCTATTTTAGGGCTTCTGTCCTACAGAACAGTGGTGTCCAAGCTTCTATGATTGTGTATCCCTCTAAGTAAAGGAATTTTGATTATACATACCCAGTATGTAAACTTACTAATATGTATTAAAATGTAGGCTCTAGGGCGCCTGGGTGGCTCAGTTGGTTAAGCGACTGCCTTTGGCTCAGGTCATGATCCTGGAGTCCCGGGATCGAGTCCCGCATCAGGCTCCCTGTTCAGCGGGCAGTCTGCTTCTCCCTCTGCCCCTCCCCCCTTTCATGCTCTCTCTCTCTCATTCTCTCTCTCAAATAAATAAATAAAATCTTTAAAAAAAAATGTAGGCTCTAAAATATACTGAATCAGAAATGTAAGGATATTCAATAGGGTTTGATACTTTCCCCCTCCTACATCCCTACAGTGGTAACTCATCACCAAGCTTTCATCAGGTGCCGGTGGGACCCCATGAGGACCTAGAAGCATAGGGATGACAGTGAGTCAATCACTCAGGCATGCAATACATTTATTGAGTGCCTTCCATGTGACCTCCCCTTCAGATCAGGAGTGTCTTCCACAATGTCTAGGGTAAGTAGTTGTCTAGCCACTGCTTGCATAATCCCAGTGATGGGGAACTCATTATCCACTTCATTTGGGGGAACTTTTCATTATTCATGTATTCATTCATTCACTCATTCATTAAAGAAAACTTGTATTCTGTGTCTACAAAAATGGCACCACTCTGTCTACACATCCAGCCACCCGTGCCAGAAACATGGGGCTCATCGGTAAATGCACCCTCTCCTTTATTCCTTCTACCCAGTGGATCAGCTCCTCTTTTAGATCCCACCTAAGGGTTTCCTGGACCTGTCTACTTCTTCCCTTGTCTAACCTCCGTCTCTTATTGCTGTTCCCATCTCTGATTCTGACCACCACCGTCTGCTAATTCTTATTCTCCACTCTGCAGCCAATGATGTGTTTTAATGCAAATACAACTGGACAGGGGCTATAAGCCCAAAGACCAGTGTTTAGGAGCTAAGGCTTTGGAATCAGGCAGATCTGGATTCCAGTTCTGGTTCTGGCCAGAGCTCTTATTTGTTGTGTGGTCTTGAACATCTCACCGTTTCTGCGTCTCCATGTTCTCATCTGTGAAATGGGGAAATAATGGTATCTACCCCATAGAACTGTTAACAGGATTCACATAGAAAGTGTTTAGCACAGTGCCTGGTAGAGAGTTGGCACTGGACCCATGTGGGCCACCATGATGGTGATGATGGCCATGAGGAAGATGGGGAGGGTGATGACCACAGTCTCTAATGAGAAATTCTGCAATAGTGTCCCACCACTCTTGGGATGAAGGTCCACATCCATAATGTGGTCTGCAAGATCCATCATGAGCCGGTCCTGCCTTGTCTCTTTCCCTCTCTCTACCTCCTGGCTCATTCTCTACCTCTGGCCCCAGTGTCCACAACTGGATAGAGTCCAGCAGGTTTTCCATTCCCCTTCCAGTGCCTACCCTTCCCACTCAGCCTGCACCCCTCCCTTCCCAGCAGCTCTGAACTTGGAGAAAGTGGCCCACAATTGCCCGAGGGAGCTCACTCATCCAAGGGACTTGGTTCACAGATGGGAGCCCGACTCGAGGAAGTCTGCACTCTGGAAGAAGCCACCTGGCTGGAACTGTGAGCAGGGCTCTGGGCAGGTGGAAACAGGCTGGGAGAGCCTCGCTGCCACCTCCCTCCACCCAGCCAGGCAACATGAGTGGCCTCTCCCCTCCTGACCCTCCATGGCCCCAGCATGCTGGTGTGATGGGGAGAAGCCCAGGTGGGCTGCCCAGCCCCTGAGTCTGTCCCGGGGCCGAATGGGTGAGGACCTGGTGCAGTGGTGCAAACTGATCCTCAGTGACCTGGCGGGTCACTTGTAACTTGCCAAGGCCACACGGTTCCTCAGGAGGGGGTTCGGGAAGCCCACCTGGTCTTGGTGGGCTTGTGCCTTAACCGGGGGTGAGGAATCTTGTCACCAGGAAAGCCTTCAAGGTGCCTTCCTGCGTGAAGAGCTTCTGAGCGAGCGCTGGGGCTGTGTCTGCCCTAATCACCAGACCGCATCCTGTCGGCCTTGGGAGTACTTGTCTCGGGCAGAATCGCCTCCCCAGGGGCTGGCGGCTGACGCCTGACCAGAGATATTCTCCATCGCAGCTTTACTGAGCTATGATTCACATGCCAGACAGTTCGCCCATTCCAGCAGCTTTTAGTTTATTCTCGGAGCTGTGTGATGGTCACCGTTCTCTGATTCCAGAACACATTCATCACCGAAAAGTGAAATCCCCCATCCCGCCCCGGGAGCCACTAACCTTCTTTCTGTCTCGAGACTTGCATCTTCTGGACATTTCATATGGACGGAATCATACACCTTGTGCCCTTTGTGGCTGGCTCCTTTCACCAGGCTTACACAGAGATGTAATATTTAATGGTAGGGGAAGAACTGTGGAGGTCAGGCCTTGAGTCCCTACCATACCACTAACTCACCGTGTGATCTTGGCAAACCACCCCCACCGTGGCCTTTGGCCTCCGTTTCTTCACCTGTAAAATGGGCAGATAACACAATAAGTATGCCTGTCTCACCCAGAGCTAATGACTCTGAAAAGGGGGCTCTATAAACTATAAAGGGCAGAACCAACATGACAGGGACCGCCCTGGGCTTGGAGCCAGGATCCTGGTCCCCATCCCAGCTCTGCCACCCCTGGCTGTGGGAATTTGGACAAAGCCAGTTAAGTTCTCTGCGTTTCGGTTTTCTCGCCTATAAAATGAGGATCAGGTGCTTTGAAGAATAAGACAGATCAAAGTGTTCTTGTGGGCTAAATAGGGTTCCCTCCCCCATCAAATGCACATCCACCTGGGACCTCAGAACATGATCTTACTTGGGAATAGGATCTTCACCCAAGTCATTAAGTTAGGATGAGGTCATACCAGATCATGGTGGGCCCTATGTCCAATGAGTGGGGTCCTCACGAGAACAGGAGAGACATACAGAGACACAGAGGCCCTCAGGAGATGTAGGCAGAGTTTGGAGTGATGCTTCCACAACTTCGGAGAGTTTTTCAAAAGGAGGATCCTGAGGCCTTTCCCAAGATCCCAAGATGTTAGGGGCCGATCCAGGCCCCCAGAGGGTGTGCATCACAGACCTGCTGGCCCAGGACCAGGACCATCCTGTTCCCCTCTTCCTTCCCTAGGCCCCAAAGGCAGGCTGATTCAGGGCATCTCAAGCCAGGCTAAGAAGAAGCCACAGGGCCTGGCTCCTGGCTTCCAGGCAGCCCGGCCACCAAGCCCACCCTGGTGGAAGGTTGTTTACGGACAGCCCCATAAGATGACCCAAGACAGGGCTGAGGCTCCTCTGGATGCCCCCTCCCCGCTGAGTCACCTTCTGAGGCCCATTCAGCAGGCCAGCCATGTCTGCCTGTTTCTTCTCTGGGGTCCTGGCCAAGACGGAGGATGGCTTACGTAACCCCTCCTTGTGCAAGAGCAAAACAATACTAGGCCAGCTCCCGCCAGCTGCTGACCAAGGGCCAGCGACGTCGCCACTGTGGCTCACCTGATCCCCAAACTCTGAGAAGGGGCCCCCCTCACAGGCTCAAAAACCGAGGCTTCAGGAGGTGGCATAGAAACTGGTCCTAGTTCCCCTGGCTCGATGGTGAGGGAGCTGAGATTCAAGCTCTGCGGCCCAGACCGGCCTGCCCCGAATTCCAGACCAGACCTGAAGACCCAGGCCCTGCTTCCAAATCAGATTTTTCCCCAAAGTATTTGTCCCATCTGAGGAAGACAAAGCACTGAGACCCTGGCATCCTGACTGCTGAATTTCTTTTCAGGGCAATCTGACCCCTGTCCTCACACTCCACAAAGAAGGACAGACCCTGTCATTGTGAGAACTGGTCATCTCCCCTTGGCGCCCCCACCCCATCAACTGCCCGAATGCTTTCTCTTCGGTTCAGTTCTAAAATCAGTTTCTCCTAGAACTATAGAGCTCACCTTCTAATCTTGAAGCTATTTCAGTACCATTATTTACTTTTGCAGATTTTTCCCAAAGTTTCTCAAAAAAAAACAAAAACAAAAACAAAAACAAAAACAAAACCCCAAAAAACAAAAACAAAGCCTAGCTCCCGATTGGTCAAATAAGTCTGAGACCTGCAACTACTACATCTCCCTCGTGGGGCTGCCGATTGCACGGATGTGTATTAAAGGCCCTGAGAAGTCCTGCAGGAAGGAGGCACGCTCCTCTATGCTTGGCCTAACCCAGGGTTCCCAGACTTGATCGGCACAGAACCTGTCTTCCACTGGCTGCTTCTACTCTCCTTGCCCCGCACCTCCTTCTCCAGCTGACGTTTAAATGTTGGAGCTCCTCATGCTTCAACCCTAAGCCCTCCTCTCATCCCCCTTGCTGATCCCAGCCAGGGGCATGGCTCTAAATGCCATCTGTGATGGTGAGTCTTAAATGTCAGCTTGGCTGGGCTCCAGCACCCAGTTATTCAATCAAACATGAATCCAGGTGTTGCTGCGACGGTCTTGTGTAGATGTGGTGAACATCCGCCATCAGTCGACTTTAGGTAAAGGAGATGACCCTCCATAATGTGGGTGGGCCTCATCTGAGCAGTTGAAAGACTTGAGAACAAACACTGAAGTTTCCAGAGAAGAAGAAATTCCGTCTCAAGACCGCAGCACCAGCTCCTGCCTCAGTTTCTAGTTCCCTGGTCTGCCCTATGGATTTTGGAGAGCCAGCCCCTGTAAGCACGTTAACTAACTCCTTGAAATAAATATCTTGATGGATAGATGATAGATTGATTGGATTGATTGATAATGATAGATAGATAGATAGATGATAGATACATAGATAATAGCTAGATGATAGCTAGATGATGATGATAGATGATAACTAGATGATGATAGATAGATAGATAGATGATAGATAGATAGATAGATAGATAGATAGATAGATAGATAGATAGATAGATAGATAGAGGGGCGCCTGGGTGGCTCAGTCGTTAAGCGTCTGCCTTCGGCTCAGGTCATGATCTCAGGGTCCCGGGATCGAGCCCCTCATCGGGCTCCCTGCTCTGCAGGAAACCTGCTTCTCCCTCTCCCACTCCCCCTGCTTGTGTTCCCTCTCTCACTGTGCCTCTCTCTGTCAAATAAATAAATAAAATCTTTAATAAAAAAAAAGATAGATAGATAGATTAGATAGATAGATAGATAGATAGGAATAGGTAGATATCCTATTGGTTCAATTTCTCTGGAGAGCCCTGACCGAGACACATCTCTGCCACTAACTCTGAAATGTTAGCTCTCTTCTGAGGCATCTTCTCTGATCCCAGTTTCCAGGGGAGAACCCCATTTAGGTCTTTCACATGGATCTTCAACTTACCTGTCTCTGTCACATGTGTGTAGCCACCATGAGGACTGGGACGGTCAAGGGTGACCCCAAGTCTTCAAGAAAAGGTGAAAGTTCTCTTCAGCGTGTCAGTTCCCCTGTATCCAGGTTGTGGAAGCACTTCCGATCATGGGACTGGCACGGTTTGTGTGAAAGCTACATGCCTACAGCATCAATCCCGTCTCTCTTAAAGACATGCGCGCGCTACCGGTTTCCCAGGAAAGCTAATCTGATTTCAAGCCCCCCATTTTTTTGCTGTACACACGGGCCATTTAAGCATCTTGGTTGATTGAAAAATGATGTAAGAGGTTTTCCATGTAGGCAATTCCTGCCAGATGACCCAGAGAAAAGTCATAAAACTGGGAGAATACATTACACACATTTATCTTCCCTGTGAGCATCTGTATGATGCAATATGGACGCAATATTGACATTTTCCATGGATCTATTTGATCTTTGCATCAGCTCGCAAAGTAGGCAGGCCATGTTCACTCCCAGATGTAGAAAATGGGTCAGAGGCTCCCCAGGACTGCCAGAGTCCCCCAGGTCTCCCCCCGCAACAAAGGGACAGGGGGTGGGTATCTGTGCTGTCAGAGAACTCCTCAGTCTGATCTGAAACTGTGTAATTCTCTTTGCTACACCAAAACAAGAGCTTTTGGGGGCATACCCGCACAGGGTCTGCCCAAGGGTAGGGGCTGAGCGGTACCCAGAAAGAATGAGTAAATGCCATCTGAGGCTTGAGTCTGGGCTTTCTGACTCCAAGTTCCAAGGAGCCTTCCACAAACCAGTTTGTATATATATGCATGCTGAGCCTTCCACCTACAATGCTTTTCTCAGCTTGTCTGTCTTCCAGACTCCTAGTCATCTCTCAAAACCCAGCTCAAATAACCCTCTGCCATAATTCTTCCCAGGCTCGGCCTCAAGCAGAATTAAATTCTTTAGGTCTTCATACTAGGATAGACCCTTAGCTCTTCATTGTCACTCTGCATTCACAGTCACTGTGTATCTTTGTCCTCAGACAGACCCAGAGCCCCGCAAGTGGCCAGGGAAAGGGCTTTGTTCATCTCTGTCTTCCCAGTGCCCACAAGGGACCCGGTGCCCCCAAGAAGTTCAGGACTGTGTGTTGATCCAGAGACAAACTATTGATATTCTGATATATAAATAAATAGGGTTATAAGTTCATTCAGCAAATATTTGTTGAGCTCTGTTGTAGGAGTTTGGAATATGACCGTAATGAAAAGAGATAAACCCCTTGCCCGGTGGAGCTCATAATTTAGTGGGAGAGACAGGAAATAAAAACTAACCACGTATCCAGATGATGAAATCGGTTATGACAAACAGTGAAGCCAGGGAGGAGAGGAGACGTTATTTCAGGGAAGGGCTCACTGATAAGGGGGGATCTGTGGGGACCAGAAGGACCTGAGGCATGGGGCTGTCTATGGGAAGGGTGCTCCAGGCACAGGGAACGGCCAGTGCAAAGGCCCTGAGGTGGGAGAGGATGTGACATGTTCAAAACAGAGCAAGGGGGCCAGGAGAGCCAATGGAGGAGCAGGTGGGACCATGACAAGGACACTCAGAAAAGGCAGCAGGCTGTGTCAGGGACAAGTCTTAATGATCTCCTGTGCCTGAGACAGGAGCAGTGAGGGTTTCCAGAAGAGACACAACACGGTCAGACTTAGGCTTTAGAACATAGCGGAACATGGCTGAGCATCCCCAGTCACACGTCCTTTCCAAGTGTTGCCCCTGCAGAGGGTTCCAGAGCCTTCCAGGCCCAGTATGCTCCAGGCCCCAGCTGTGTTAGCTCACGGGCTTCTCCTGACTCCCCTCAAAGGAGGGTCTGTCGAGCACCCCCGTCCAGGTGAGAAAGCATTTCTTAGGTGGCCATTTTTAAACCTTCCTGGTCTTTGGAAGCCCAGGCCCACCAGAGTTTTTTCTGCCGAGTGGCCAGTGTCCAGAGCCCTTCACTTTTAAGTGGCCATCAACCTGGCCAGGTCGGTGCTTAGAGCTGCCCGGGACACACTCGACAATTGTCACCCCGTCCATTTCCAGGGGTTTGTGCTCTGTGAAACCTACAAACTTCAGGATTTTATTTTTAGCCCCCTTCCATCCGGACACCTCAGTCTGGCCCCTCCGCTCCCGCCCACTCTGCGCAGCCCTTCATGTGCTCTTGTGGAGCGGGGTTTGCACACTTGGCCGCAAACGCGGGCTTGACTGCCTTCCAGGTCCACCAGAACATGAGCAGTCCCGGGGGGACACCAAGGCTTCTTCTCTCTGCCCCCGGCACCCAGCACGCACAGGGCACCAGGCAGATGCTCGCTTCGTATTTGCAGACTAGGAGGATGAACACGCAGACCGGCGCTCATCCAGGGGCAAAGGGTTACAACGGGCCTGAGTGATGGAGGGGCATGAAGCCGACCGGGAGGGCAGGGGAGGCCATTTCCAGCAAATGCCCACAGGAAGACAAGTCCAGACGCACCAGGAGCCCGCGAGTCACCCCTCAGCCGCAACAGAAGACGCAGGTGGGGGGTGGCTCTGGGTGTTACAGCAGGACCCTGGAGGAGTCTGAGAATTCCCAGGGGCTGGGGTGTGGTCCTGTGAAATGACAAAATCCAGGTGCTCTGGAATAGGAATCTAGCACAGGAATCGATGGAAGGACAAGAATCAGAAAGCAAGGAGATCTGTTGGGAGTTCTGTGTCATAGACCACAGGAGTGTCTAACACCGACGACAGGAAGGAAGGCTTGGACAGAGGGGACAGAGGGCTCGATGGGCCTTCAGTTCGGGCCAGAAGGTGCCCAGCTTTGGTTTCTTTCCTGCGTCTACAGGTACAGGTAATAGTAGGGACAGCACCTGTAATTATGGGAGCTGAGCAAGAACCCTGAGGATGCTCAGGTCCTAGAAGTTACCTGCAGAGGTGTTCCCAACGAGGTATCCTCACAGAAGCTGCTCAATGTCACTAGGAGAAGAGATAGGGTGGCTCCGGGGTTTAAGGACTGGAGGAGAACTGTGTATGTCACGGTGGGAACTGTGACCCGTGTGTCCCCAAGTCCCTCAAACTCCAGCCCACCTTCCCTGAGTATGCATCGAGCATAGCCCGAGCCCACCTGCAGCTCAGAAAACACAGCTGCCCAGAGTCCCCGGCATTCACCTCAGGGACAATCCCAGGGAAGGCAGACCTGTCCCACCGAGCCGGACAGGCTGTCCTCTTTGTAGATGGCTGTCCTGGGTACTCTGCCAGCCACATCTTCGTGCCTCTTCGCTGCCCTGCTCGCCCTACACATTCCCCCCCACATGCCCCAGGACCCAAAGGACCCTCATCCCACTCCCAGGCTCCCCCACCTCCATTATAAGGGCCTGTACCCCTTCCTAGATGTGGGGTTTCCTCATCTTGCCCTCAGACCCGGGAAATTGAGCCCCTCTTCCCACAGGCTTGGGGTTCCCTCACCCTGTCCTCAACCCTCCAGAATTCAGGCCCCCTTTCCCCACAGACTTGGGGTTCACTTACCCTTTGCTCAACCCCCCCAGAATTCAGGCCCCCTCTTCCCCACAGCCCCAGAAGTAGACTCTCTTCCCCCTGGGACCAAGGCCCACTTCCCATTTCCCACCCTGAGTGAGCAACAGTAGGAACATCCATTTTCTTAAAAGAACATTACATCCCACCCCCAGGTGGGGCCCCATGGCTTTGGCAAGCCTGCCATAGAGTCATCTCCAGAAGCCCAGTTCCCTCGGCTATCCCAGTCCCCTTGTCCTCACAGGCCATCCCGCACCCCACGTGCACGGGGCCAAGAGCAGACCCCGCAGATCCCACCTCCCCCAGAACTTGTCGTCTCAGTGCCTGGGCAGGAAGGCATCCCATAAGAACAGATACTCATGAGAAAGAGTCCAGTCTAAATGCATATGGGAGGGAGAAAGGCAGCTGCTTTCTGGAAAGGGTTTCCTCTGGGCAAACCCTAATCTTCATTACTGATCAGGAAGGACTGGGACTTAGAGCCTCCCTCTGATGAAAATCTCCCCCAAATGATGGCCAACACTCACCTAACATCTGTGTTACTAAAAAAATCCCAGGTCTCCGCTGACTGGAAGGAGCCTTCCCAAAGACAAATTCTACTTTTTTTTCCCTTGTGAGAGTGAGCTGTAAGAGGAGATCCACGTCTCTTAGAAAAAAACAACCAAAAAAGCTTCCTTTTACAACTAAATATTGGCAGAATTTTCGGTTTTCTTTAAGTGTGTTTTTTTGGAAACATAATTCTAGATCCGTTTAAGACACTGTATTCGTGCCTGCGTAGGGGTTGAGTTGCTTTTCCAGAAGAAAAGGAGGAGAGCGTCTGGACTAGCCTGGGAAGTTTCCAGAAGCTCTTTCTTTATATCAAGGCCACGGGAAACATGTAGAGGCTGGATACAGCCTCCAAAGGGCTCTGTGTGGACTGTGACCAGTTTCTACCTACAAATTTTGATTGATAAAAATCAGAATTGATCTCCCCAGGATGGCTTACCAGATTTCAGAGGGCCAGTAACTGGCTGGGTTATTTGGCTTGACAGTAGCTTCTTATTATTTGACTAAGTTGAGATTCTTTAATCTCTGTGTCTGTATTTCAAATGCCCTTATCACCATCTCACTGTTGGAATTGGGATGAATTCCAGGAAACCTCCTCGTAAGACAGTGGTCTCCCGAGTCGCAATGTCAATGTTAAAATGTGCAGAGCTCAGAAAATAGCACATGGAAATTGCAGACTTGTCTTCTCTGGTAGACCTGCCCAACGTCACCTCTAAGTTTTTAACAAATAAGATCAAGTATTACTAAAAATACAGTGCTGTTTATTGAGCACCTACTATGTGCCTGGCAAATATCAGAACTACAACTAAGAACTGGTGAAGGAAGGTCTCTCTTTTCTGTCCAGCTTAATATAAACACAGACAGCAGGTGGCAAAGACAAACCCTTTAAAAATAAGCTCAGCTTGGGGCGCCTGCATGGCGCAGTCGGTTAAGCCTCCAGCTCTTGGCTTCAGCTCAGGTCATGATCTCAGGGTTCTGGGATGGAGCCCCGAGTCAGTCTCCATGCATAGTACAGAGTCAGCTTGAGATTCTCTCCGGCCCGCCCCCCCAGCCCTCCCGTTCACACTCTCTCTCGAATAAATAAATAAGCCTTAAAAAAAAAAAAGTAATAAACCTAGCTTGAGCAGACACAGGCTATGGGAGGAAGGGCAGTGTGTGCTGAACCAACAGATTCGAGCTGAAGTCAGAGGTCTCTGCACGTGGCTTGCGAAGCAGTCCCTGATTTTCTGGGCAGGGGGAAGCCTTGCCCCCTGGATGAGTTTCCTATGGCTGCTGTAATAAATTAGCACAAACCTAGTGGCTTAAAACGACACAGATTTATTGTTGTACCATTCTGGAAGTCAGATGTTCAACATCAGTCAAACTGGGCCAAAGTCAAGATGTTGGCAGGGCTGTGTTCCTTCTGGAGGCTCCAGGGAGAATCTGTTCCTTGCGTCCTCCACCTTGGAGAGGCTGCCTATGTCTCTTGGCTCATGGCCCCTTCCTCCGTCTTCAAAGGCCCTGGTGTCGTGTCTTTGCCTCAGTTTGTTCATCTGTACTATGGGCACAGCTCCATAACTGCTCATGCAGCCATGTTGTCAGGATCAAGTTCCTGAGAGCCCAGCGGAGTCTTGGACCCTCTGCAGATGACAGGTGTGGCTGATGTTGAAGGCTCAGACCCAGGCATCTGGGTCTCCATCCAGCCCCAGCGTCGGGGAGGACTGGGGCCGAGACAGAGCTGTCGTGTGGGTTTTCCTTGGCGGATAGAACTTGGTCACCACGTGCAGAGAAGGGCACAGGAAGGCGTGGCATGAGGCCCCATGACAGTCTCAGCATGCAGCTCCGCAGACGTGTATGGAGTACAACAGGGTGCTGGGGGGGGGCCCCTGGGCATCTGAGAAATCAGGTTTGCTGGGGATACCAGCTTCCTGCGGCTGCCGAAATGAATCCCCACCAACAGCGTGGTTTTAAACAACCAAATGGCCATATTATAGTAGTGGAGTTATAAAGCAGTTCTTGTCCAAAGCTATTTCCCAAAATATGATGTATTTAACTCTCTCTATATACACACACACACCCCAACAGATTGGCCATATTGTAGTGATGGAGTTATAAAGTAGTTCTAGTCAAAAAATTGTTTTCAAAAATACTTATGTCTTTAAGTACACATATACACCCACACACATTAAGGCAAAATAAAAGTTTTTATGTTACTGAGCTGAACAATGAAAAAGAACATAAGCAAAATAAACTGGTTTGGTACATATCCACGGGCTATAATCCGTGCCTGACTTGGGTATGTCCTTGGCATTTTCCTGGAGAATGAATTTTTCTTTCCGCTTGGTCTTACTACTTTTAATTGTTCCATATACTTGCTGAAATATTTGCCTTCAAATTTTACAGTTACTAAATTTAAATTAGCACCTTCAATTGACCCTTCTCTTAGACTAGAACGTATTTATGTAAGAAAATGTGGCTGGGGCAGGTGCTCAGGTGCCTGATACGCTCTGAGCAAGTTCTGCAGGGTGGGGGCTATTCTCAAGTCCGACTCTTTGCATATAAAATGATGTAAATATTTTAGCCCAGATAAAGGTGATGCCTTTATATGCCTTAGTTCAAAGTGGCTTTCTTCAACAAATATTTTTACTAGATTCAACTCTACAAATAAGTTGTCGTTACAATTTTTGAACTCTTTGTCAAACTTAGATGCTGTGAATGGTAGGTGTTCTCAATTTTGTCCCATTTCTGTACAGAACATGAACTTACTCAATTGAAAAGATTCTTCCCACAAACAGGTATTCCAAAGCTCACTACAGAATTTTAAAATTAAATCTTGTGTGCCACTGAGCTCTCATTCTCTGATTTAAGTATTTCTTCCCTTTTGCAACACATTTCCTTTATTGTCTGCAAAATAGCTTCGTTTTCTATCATTACAATCTGCTAGACACGCAAAAGGGGATGTTTTGGTGCTCTGTTCTTTGAACACCTTGATTAAAGATTTCCAGTGGATTCGGAACAAAATTCAAAAAATGTAGAGCTCTCTTTTAACAAACAGCTTAGTAACACTTTCAGGCATTTAGCCTCAAGGTCTTATAAAATTGATTGATGATGGGCAACAAAGAAAAGAAATACATGCTGAAGGGTTTGTTGCTGTTGTTGTTTTTTTTTAATTCACCGTCAACTTCACTACAAAAAGCTTGTGGTTCAATAACTCTGCGTACGTCTTTAAATTTTCTAAATTTTGCCACCTATCATCTCCATATCAATTGGTAGACTATTGAAACATATTTGCATGAAATTATAAACTGTGTTTGCACTGTGGCCTGTTCAAAGTACATTTCTATTTCATTGGTCTCTTATTTAGTAAGAATGTAACTGTTACCAGGACACCATGCCCCAGCAAAATCTGTCTTTGTATTACCATCACAAAAATATAACTCTATTTCCAATGTAAACAATTTAAACTGAATGTTATTCAAAAAATGTTATTTAGAATAACATTTCCCAGAAGTCCGTTGTTCCGTTCAGCCAGACTGAACTTCCAGAAGCTTGGTTTTGGGTCCGTGAATTGGATCATGATTGGCACAGACTGATCTTTCTAGTGGAAGAATCTGAAGATACTGATATCAAACTGGCACCAAGAACTCCCCGTCTGTGGTGTTCTTACAAAACTGCCCCATAATCAGCCACCACCTCCGCTGTTGTCTGTGTAGGAGAAAAACTGGAACCAAAAATCAGCTGAATTAATTTGCAGAACAGCTGCTTGGTCTAAGTTGAAAAGCCATGCTTCCATGGGTGCAATCAGTGTCTTAGGGCAGATCTTTTAAAAGTACCAACTTCTAAAGTGGCAGCTTCTGTGTCTTAGGCATTCTTGTGGTCAGTGAAATCGCTACAGCCCCCCCCAGTGATGTGAACATCAGCAAACATTCTGTGCAACTTGCACATTTCGTCACCAACTTCCTTGAGAAACAGAAGCTCACTACTAAAATTTTCATTGCTTTCAATTTTTAGCTCATCACTGCAAGAAAGGGCATATTGCAAAATTTAAAAGTATTTCCAGGGGGCGCCTGGCTGGCTCAGTCGGTAGAGCATGCAACTCTTGATCTCAGGGTCGTGAGTTTGAGCCCCACGTTGGGCATGGAGCCTACGTAAAAAAGAATTAAAAAAAAAAAAAGTATCTCCAAATAACCAAATAAATATTTAGTTGTGGATTTGTGCCCTGCAAGAGTTGACAACACAAGAGTATCCTGACTCTTCTGTATGCTCTGGGTCAGAGCTCCTACAAGCCACAGATACTCCACAGCCACCCAACCCGTAATCCCCCGTGTTGCCCACTCACCTGCCCCCTGGTGGCCAAGCACCTTGTTCTCTTCTCTGTCCACACTCTCCCTTGGTGATTTCATCCAGTTTGTGGCTTTAAACACCAACTAGGTAATCACAACTCCCAGGCTCTGTGCTCAGCAGGGAGTCTGCTTCTCTCCTCCCTGTCCCTCTGCCCTCCTCCCTCCAAAATAAATAAATAAATCTTTAAAAAAAAAAGAGGGGGGGGGGCACCTGGGTGGCTCAGTCGTTAAGCGTCTGCCTTTGGCTGAGGTCATGGTCCCGGGGTCCTGGGATCAAGCCCCACATCGGGCTCCCTGCTCAGCGGGAAGTCTGCTTCTCCCTCTCCCACTCCCCCTGCTTGTGTTCCCTCTCTCACTGTCTCTCTCTCTGTCAAATAAATAAATAAAAATCTTTAAAAAAAAAATTTAAATGTGAAAGTCTTAGAATGGTGCCTGGAGATAGAGATCATTTCATCAGTGTGAGCTGCTATTCTTTTACTATTTGTATTTTTCAAGCCCAGCTTGAGAACCTCCTCGTTCTGGAAACCTCCCACCATCGCCCCCATGTCGTCCACCCTGCTGGTCTCGACCCCCATGGGTGGGCATCCCCACTGGCTGTACCTCTTTCTAGCCCTTCTTGATTCTTTCTTAGGTCATCGACCACTGTCTCCATGTCTGCATCCCCTCTAGGCAGTGAGCGCCTGCAGGTTGGGGGCTGTGTCCTGTTCCCTGTATCTCCGGCACCTGGCAAAGTGCTGGCACAAAGAGGGTGCTCATTAAATGTTTGCCAAAACTGTTAGCAATAATAATGCGGCTGGTTTTTAAGATTTTATTTATTTATTTGCACACACATGTGCCTGAGAGAGAGAGAGAGAGGGCGAGAGAGGGAACACAAGCGGGGGGAGTGGGAGAGGGAGAAGGAGGCTGCCTGCTGAGCAGGGAGCCCGATGCGGGGCTCGATCCCAGGACCCTGAGATCATGACCTGAGCTGAAGGCAGACGCTTAACGGACTGAGCCATGCAGGCACCCCAATAATGTGGTTGTTAATAAGATTAATCAGGGGTGCCTGGGTGGCTCAGTTGGTTGGGCGACTGCCTTCGGCTCAGGTCATGATCCTCCCGGGATCGAGTCCTGCATCGGGCTCCCTGCTTGGCAGGGAGTCTGCTTCTCCCTCTGACCCTCCCCCTTCTCATGCTCTCTCTCTCTTAAATAAATAAAATCTTTAAAAAAATAATAATAAGGCTAATCAGCCCCTTCCCTTGAGCGCTTCCTCTGGACCAGGCAACCACGCCAGCGCTCCATAGATCCTATGGCCAGTCCTGGCCACAATCCCACTAGAGGGATACGATTAGCTCCGACTTCCAAAAAGGAAAATAAAAGTCAGTGGGTCTCAGTGGCCCACACCAAGTGGTTGTGCCAGGGTTCAGACCCGGTTTTCAAAGCCCTAGTCCTTTCCTCTATACCAGGGGTCGGCCAACCTTTCCTCAAGGGGACCAGACGGCAAATACTGGCAGCTTTGCAAGCCACGCAGCCTTTGTCGCTGCCACACAAAAGCAGCCTCGGCCAATACGTAGATGAACAGGTGTGGCCGTGTGCCAAGAAAACTTGGTTTTCCAAACCCGCGGGGCGGGCTGGATGCGGCCAGCGGGTTTCGGTGGGCGGTCGCCCACCCGACGCTGCGTCCGTTCAGTGCAGGTCCCTGTGGATGACGGCCCGGACCCTCCTGCAGTTCCTGCCGCTGAACCGGAGGCAGCTCTCGCCCCCCAATGCCACGTCCTGTGACGGCGCTCAAGAGGCCTGGGCCGTGCTGCACGGGGTGTTACCGACCTTCATCATCGGCATCTGCGTCGGCGGCCTGCTGGGAAACCTCTTCGTGCTGTCGGTCCTCCTCCTCCCCCGGCGGCGCCTGAGCGTGGCGGAAATCTACCCGGCCAACCTGGCCGCCTCCGACCTGGTGTTCGTCTCGGGCCTGCCCTTCTGGGCGGAGAACATCGCCAACCGGTTCCGCTGGGCCTTCGGAGGCCCCCTGTGCCGCCTGGGCAATGGAGTCATCAAGGCCAATCTGTCCGTCAGCATCTTCCTGGTGGTGGCCATCAGCCGGGACCGCCACCGCGCGCTGGTGCACCCGGTGGCCGGCCAGCGACGGCGGCGGCGGCGGGCCCAGGCCACCTGCCTGCTCATCTGGACGCTGGGCAGCGCCCTGAGCGTCCCCACGTTCCTGTTCCGCTCCACCGTGGCCTTGCCGCCGCGCCACAACAACTCCTGCGCCTGCGTGCTGCTGCAGCCCGGCGCCGCCTGGCCCTGGCTGAGGATGGTGGAGTTGAACGTGCTGGGCTTCCTGCTGCCGCTGGCCGCCCTCGTCTTCTTCAACGGCCACATCCTGGCCTCGCTGCGCGGGCGGCCGGGGGTCCGCAAGGCCGCGGCGCTCATCCTCGCGCTGGTGGCCGCCTTCCTGGTGTGCTGGACCCCCTACCACTTCTTCGCCTTCCTGGAGTTCCTGTACGAGGTGCGGGCCCTGCGAGGCTGCTTCTGGGAGGATTTCATCGACCTGGGGCTGCAGTATGCCAACTTCTTCGCTTTCATCAACAGCTGCCTGAACCGGGTGATTTACGTCTTCGTGGGCCGGCTTTAAGGACCAAGGCCTGGGAACTTTGTCAGCAATGCACCGCCCGGAGTCCTCCTCCAGGGTCCTTGCCCCACAGGACAGACGTTCTCCAACATTTCTGGCAGAGGAAACACAGCAGGGAGTCACGAAGCTTGGCTTCCTCATCAGTGATTCCAGACATAATAGATGCTGTTGGAGTGGGCTCCAGAATGAGCTCCCCACCCGCCCCCACCCCCCAGATGGCCAGGACCTCGTCCCTGGAAACTGTTGGGTGTTTTTATGGTACGAGAACTTTGCAGATGTGATTAAGCTAAGGGTCTCGAGATGGGGAGATGATCCTGGATTATCTGAGTGGGTCCAGTGTCATCACAAAGGTCCTGATAAAAGAGAAGTGGCCAGAGAAGGCCATGGGAGAGCAGAAGCAGGACTGAATCTGGGAGCCCGGAGCCAGGGGCTGCTGGCGCCCCCTAGGGGCTGGAAAAGGGACAGAGACGGATTCTCCGCTGAAGCCTCCAGAGGAAGCAGCCCTGCAGACATTTGGACTTGAGCCCACTGAGACGGACTTCAGAGGTCTGGCCTCCAGAAAGAGTAGACAATAAAGTCGTGTTGTTTTAAGTCACCGAGTTTGGGCTAATTTGTTCCAGCAGCCACGGGAAACTTCCAGTAAGGGTCTCTGTGCACGTTGCCACGTGCCCATCCAAAAGGTTCTAGGCTAACAGCTAGGCATACAGAGATGATAGAGCTAAGGATCCCATCCACGAGGAACTTGCATAAATCATTAGAATATAAAAAAAAAAAAAGAAAGAAAACAAGAAATCGCAGAAGCACGCCCTGTATCCAGCACCGTGAGTGTTCAGAGGGAAAAGGGCTGTCAGGAGAGGCATGCTGAAGCGAGTCAACGGGGAGCTGAGTTTCAGGAAGGGCAGAATCTGGATGCGTGGAGGGAGGGGAGGGAGACCTGGCAGAGGCATAACCAGGACATGCAGGTGGAACACGGGCACTACGCATGAAAGAGTATTTATGAAACTGTTAATGCTTCGATATTCTTCTTGCCACAGGGGACCCAGTGGTGAACCTGGAAAATCTGCCTTCAAGGAGCTCGGCGAGACTCAGAGAGCAGGGTAACTGGCCCCATCACGTGAGAAGAGGTGTTCTGAGCACAGAGAAGGGCGCCCAGGATGGGCGGCTGGGAGGGGAGGGGTCTGGAGGGTTTCCCAGAGGAAGAGACAGGACCTATAAGCTGAATCCAAAGAACAAGCAGTTGTCCGAACCAAATAGGAAAAAGGTGCGTTCCAGAAAGAAGAAACACGCTCCACCCAGAGGCGGGTGGGTTTATAGGCTGGGAGGGAGAAGGATGAAGGAAGGTGAGGTACAAGGCAGTCACAGAGGGTTTGAGGCTTGAGGAGGACAAGACGAGCAAGGGCAGGGAGGGAAGCAGGGAGGGCCCGGCTGAAGCTAGAAGGCATTAATCTGTTGCGTGAATTACTCTAGCCATGCTCATCGGGGCCCCAAACAAGCAGGCAGTGGGGTATCTCCAGGGCTGAGGTTTTGCCAGAGGACGGCCATCATTTAAGGGTGTTGGGAGTACTGGTCCGACTATGGAAACTGGCTGAATTAGAGAAGGAATAAACTTAGGAGGTGAGGGAGACAGAGTGACAGGGATGCGGTTACAGAGCAGGGGCAGTGGGAGCACCTAGGTGCCAGAGCACAAGAATAGGAGGTTGAGGCCACGGAGTAAGAGTGTTTGTACAGAACATTCCATCCCCTGTGTGGCCGTGGCATCGGGCAGCTGGAATCGAGGGAAGGAGAAGGTCATTGGTGACCAGGCAGTCAAGGAATGGAGAGGCGGGGGATGGACAGCCCATAGGGTCCCTGCAGGCAGGCAGGCAGGTGCATTGGAGAAAGGGCAAGGAAGCCGGTGTTCCTGGAGCCTACCGATGGGATCTAAGAGGCCGGCGGGGGCTGGGCCGCCAGACCCTCGCAGAAGGGCCATGGCCACCCTGCGGTCAGTGCCCCAGCCCCCGGAGAGCAGGGATTTAAGTCAACAAGCTAGGCTCCAGCTGGCCCATGTGTTTAATTTAGATCGCACAGTGTTTAAAAAACTATTTTTGATGGGCGCCTGGGTGACTCAGATGGTTAAGTGTCTGCCTTTGGCTCAGGTCATGATCTCAGGGTCCTGGGATCGAGCCCCGCATCAGGTTCCCTGCTCAGTGCAGAGCCTGCTTCTCCCTCTCCCTCTGTCACTCCCTCTGCTTGTGCTCTTCTATCTCTCTGTCAAATAAATAAATAAAATCTTTAAAAAAAAAAAAACTATTTTTGAGCTGGTGACCAATATTTAAATTCCACCTAAGAATCCTGATTTCAGGCTTCCCTTGAGCATCATCGGATCTAGCAACACGGAGCCTGCATTCCTTCCTTAGGTAGATGTTTACGGAGCTTCTAGTCCATGCCAGACACTGCCGTGGGCGCTGGGAGCCCAGGAGGGGCCCCCTGGTGGCGCTGACTTCTGGGTACCCCCCTAGGACACCAGTTCTCTGGCGCTGAGAGCAGGGCCCCCCTCCAGCGGCTACAGCCCCCTCCCAAGGAGCAGAGGCTAGAGGCACCAGCTCGCTCGTTTCCCAACACCGACGCCGGGGCAGGAATCCCGGGAGCAAAGTCCTGTACAGAGTGGCCAGGACAGGAATATTGGGCAGAAGTAGAGCATCGGAAAGGAAAGATAATGCCCAGTCTCTCCTCTGCTCAGACCAAACTGACCCGAAAATGTCCTCCTTGCTGCTTTCTCAGCCCCCTGCACTCAAGCTGTGGCTTATAAAAATGCTCTCTAGGGGTTGCAAAAGACGATCCCACCATCTAGAGCACACGGGCTCACACGCCTTATCCAGCGGTAGGCTGTCCGCGCGGTCTCGCTGAGCCCGACACCTGATTTCTGGAACGGGTGTAACCGACACCGAAGCCCGGCCTGCCGCCCTGTGGGGAGAGAAGCCGGCAGCCCACAGTGAGGGCTCTGTTGTCCTTCCACTGACAAGGTCAAGTATTCTTCTGCAGAGGGAGAAATTCCTGCCTTGGTTAAAAGGATCAGTGATGCGGGAGAGATTAAATTTTTGAATTTGCATGGATCTGGGAGATGTGCTCAACCTGGAGGATTTCACACGTGGGTCCAGCCCCAAGCCTCACCTTGTAGGGCTAACACCTGCCATGGAGGGATGAGTGAGCCCATGGTCTAGCAGCGCTGGCTCCAGCACCCAGGTGGGCTCCCACTTTCTGTCTGAGAAGGGCCAAAGGAGAGACATGGAGCTTCTTTTCCAACCCAGTCCCAGCTGCGGGCCTGTTATGTCAGTCCACGGCCGCTCTCCCCACTCCCCCGCCCTAGCCATGACCCCATCCATCGTGGGCTCTGAATAGCGCTACACACTCCCGAATCCCAGCCCGGGGAGACTCCTGGGTGTTGCAATGGACACAGGCAGGTTCTTGTCCTCTGGAGATGAGTCACGAGCTTGATGAGGAGCAAGCAGGAAGTTTTCTCCTACATGCTAGAAAAGGCTTTAAACTAAATTAAAATGAGTATGTGTCAAACTGGCCCAATCTGGCTAGAATCTGAAAATGTTCCTGGTTGTGACATTGCACCATACGTACACATGATGTCGTCACAGGGGAAACTCAGTAAAGAGTACAAAGGATCTCTCTGTGAATCTAATAAAAAAGTGTATATATATATATATATATATATATACATATATATATATATATCTCTCATATAGATCATCGAGTTGAACCCCTCCATTTTACAGTTAAGGAAGCTGAGGCCCAGGCATAGGTAGAGACTTTCCCGAGGTTACCCAATGAGCTGGACTCCTGGGGCAGGGCTCTGTCCAGACCCAGGGATGCCTACCAGACTGTGAGGTCAGAGGACAAGCCTGAGTGCCAGGGATCCCACCACTGGAGTTGCCTTCCTGGTGGCAGACTCCCAGTGCCTGGCACTGGATTTAAGATAATGAGCAGGAAGACAGGCCCACTTTTCAGGAGCTTCAGGAGACAGAAGGGTATTAGAAGGGTGAGCTGGGGCTCAGCAAGTACGAGGGGAAGATACTTCAGGCTTTTCCTTGACAGGGAGCTCAGTGGTTGCTGAAAAAGCTGCTGGCTCTTGGGCTATATTAATAGGAGTATAGCATCTAAAATGTGGGAGGTGATAGCCCATTTAGCTTAGCATTGGACAGGGTACATGAAGAGTATTGTGTTCCAGCTCTTGGCTCATTCAGAAGAAAGGGATCAGACTGGCAAAGGGACTCAATATCATAACCTTCGTGACACAGTGAGAGCCTGAGAGGGCTTTCCTGAAGAAGCAAAGACCTATGGAGAAAGGGGAAAAAATGTATTTAGTGTGACCCCAGCAGGACCAAAGGGAAAAAAATCCTGAGAAACACGTTCCAGCTTACTTTGAGGAAAGAACTTTCTGATAGGCAGAGCTGGCTTACGGTGGGTTCCCTGTTCCCAAGGCACACCCACCCTTGAGAAGCTCACTGCAAGCAGGGGGGCCAATAGGAAAAGAAGTCATTTCTCAGTATGAGATGTGTGATCCCGGGGTGATAGAATCTGCCTGGAAGGAGTTCAAGAAACAAGGGAGTAACAGAGGATGTGACCCCAAGCTGGGTCTTGAAGTTAAATAGGACAATGAGGGTGTTAACCACCCACAGTCTTTGCCTCACCCAAGATGTGACCCAGTGAGATCAAGGGCTGGAAGAATTATCGCGAGGCTTGGAGGTCGGTGTTCCCTATAGGCCACAAGAGTCCACAGAGACTCTAAACAGGGGAGTGTCAAGTTCAGACCCACAGTTTAGAACAATCACTCCATGAGAATATGTGGGATATGGATGATGGCCTGGGGTTGTTATCAGCTATCTGTTGCTGCAAAACAAACCGCCCCCAAACTTAGAGAGTTAGAACCACCTTAGCTCACAGCTCTGTGGTCAACCCCACGGGCTGGGTTCTGCTGATGGTTCTTCCGCAGGTCTTGGCTGCGTTCCCACACGCATCTGTGATCAGTGGATGACCCGACAGCTCTGCTTCTGGAGGCTGAGCAGGAGGGGGCAGCAGGCACAGAGACGACCTCAGATAAGTTAAAAATCCCTGATAGATTAGGTGTGATGCAGGCAGGCTGGGGAGCACCCTGAATCTGACCTCCCCAATCTAAGAATCAGAGCGGCTGAATTGCCCACTGCTTTGATTGCACTTACTACAGGCTTTATACAGGTCAGGTATTGTGCAAGGCGCAGGCGCAGAAGACAATGAGACACTGTCCTCTCGGACCGTTCACAGGACGTGGAAGAGGTCATCGCGTGCAAGCTGCTCAGTTGGTAGATGGAAGACCTGAGACCCAGAATGCTTGGCCCCGTCACACGAGGTGACAACACTGATGAGGAGTCTGGATGAGGCACCAGGTCCCCTACTCTGTCCAGCCCTCTCCACCTGTACCATGGCTCCCCAGAAAGTGCTTCCTAAGAACACCTTGTGTTTGGGTTTTTTTAAGATTTATTTATTTAGGGTGCCTGGGTGGCTCAGTCATTAAGCGTCTGCCTTCGGCTCAAGTCATGGTCCCAGGGTCCTGAGATTGAGCCCCGCATCGGGCTCCCTGCTCTGTGGGAAGCCTGCTTCTCCCTCTCCCACTCCCCCTGCTTGTGTTCCTGCTCTCACTGTCTCTCTGTCAAATAAATAAATAAAATCTTAAAAAAAAAGATTTATTTATTTGAGGGGGAAGGAGGGGGGTGGGGTAGAGGGAGAGGGAGAGAGCGTCTCAAGCAGACTCTGCGCTAAGCACAGAGCCTGACTCGGGGCTGGATCTCATGGCCCTAAGATCACGACCTGAGCTGAAACTAAGAGTCGGATGCTTAAGCGACTGAGCCACCCAGGCGTCCCAAACACCCTGTCTTTCGAATGGAAGTACCTTTGCCCGGTGCTGACGGGGTGAGGGGAGGGGAGGGGCGGGCCATTCCTCATCCTCGCTCTCCTGTAAGGACATTTCTGCGGTCCAGCAACAGTTCCAGGCCTCCTGTCCTTCTGGGAAGCGGGGACTGAACTTCCTCGTGCTGTGGAGGCTGAGAGTGGTCCTCTCGACTCCTTTGGCCAATGCCGGGGGACTTGGACTTTCTTCGAGGCAGAAGCAATTCTCTCTTCCTCTGCTATAGCAAACCCTGAAGGCTTGTGTCGAGAAGGTGGTGTCATTAAGATGTGGTGGCCCATCAGCCTGGACCCCCAAGTTCCTAGAAGAGCAGAGCCCCTACCTCACCTGCATGAAACACGCAGTATGAGTGAGAACTCAACCTCGGTGGTTGTGAGCCACGGAGCGTAAGGGGATGTTTGTTACACAGCAGAACCCCTCCCCTCCTGACTGACCCACCAGGGTTCCACTGAGGATAGCTCCCTACGCCCCTGGCCTGTTGCCCACTCTTTACTCCTCTCTGTGGAAGAAAAGTGACCTGACTGGTTGGTTTCAAAACAAGAATTGAGCCCATAGAGCTCGCTGCCTTCCCCCATTCCCACTTTGTCCACAGACCGGTCTTCTCTCAGCCATGAGGTCAACTTAGCGCTAGACGCTCTGCCTCAGTGGAGGAAATGGCCTGAACTGCCTGGGCCTTGTGGGTAAGTTGGCCTGATTCTGGGGTTCAGAATTAAGAAGCCTGTTGATGCCATACATCGAAGTGACATCACCCACCAAGCCTTCCTCAGTCATGAAGGTGACATGTGGCCTCCATCTGCTGACTCCTGACTGCCCCACTTAGTTCCAAGCTCAGGCGGGGAAACAGTGTCCTCCAACCCCAGCTCCCACTACCTTGCCCAACCCTCACTCCGAGGGACTCAAATTCCAAACATCCGTCACTCCTTGGACGAAAACACGAAAGCCCAGTGGTGAAATGCAAACCTGATTCCTGAGAGACTTCTCACCAAACCCGAAGTAAAACCTTAGCAAGTTTTGATTCCGGGTTTCCTGGCACAGCGGACATTTTGGGCCACACAGCTCTTTGTGCTGTGGGGGCTGCCTGGGGCCGCATACGATGTTTAGCAGCACCTCAGCCCTCTCCCTTCTACCGCTAGATCTTAGAAGCCCTGCCCCAGTGGGACAGCCGAAGTGTCCCAAGATATTACCAAATGTCCTGTGGGAGCAAGATCACCCCCACCCCCAACTGAGAGGCCCATCAACCTTTTAGCTCATGTGATCTAGTTCTTCAGCAATGGCCTCAAGGAAAGGCTGGTGGTCTGGGGAGACTTCTTGGAGGTGGAGGGCCGTCAGGCTTGAAGGATTGAACGAAGGGAAGGGGAGAAGCCATGGTGTCAGGAGAGCAGGACATAGGGAGGCTTGGAGGCGGACACACTTGAGAGGTGGTGTCAAAGAGGGAGGTCCGCACAAACGACAGTTGGGGTGATTGAAGAGCCAAGCATACAGAATCGTGCAGAACCGTTTCTGGCTTGCACTGCACACATGGCCAGTGTTTGCTCCTTCCATCACAGCCGTCTCTCCTCCAGCCCAAATAGTGACAGTATTTATAGCAACTCATCACAATTGGTTTCGGCAACATTCCCCAGTGTTTAACAATAAATTCCTCCAGTCAACGCCTGGGCCCTCTCCCAAAGTCCCAAATTTCCCCTCCATCATCCTATTGCCGACCGTGGGGTGGGTGGAGGGGTGAGGTTGGGAAAGGGGAGCAAAGGAAGGGAAGAATGAGATTCAATCATAATGGACAGGTATCCACATTGAAAGTAAAGACGGGGTCCAACAGGACTTGGCCAAGGGTGACGTCATAGGCGCTTGGAGGTGCAGGGTCAGATCTTTATTTAAAATGCTAGTGTTTTGGGGCACCTGGGTGGCTCATTCGGTGGAGGAAGCAACTCCTGATCTCAGGGTCGTGAGTTCGATCCCCATGTTGGGCATAGAGCTTACTTTTAAAAATAAAGGTATTACCTATCTAAAAAATAGAAAAGGGGCGCCTGGGTGGCTCAGTCAGTTAAGCGTCTGCCTTCAGCTCAGGTCACGATCTCGGGGTCCTGGGATCGAGCCCTGAGTCAGACTCCCTGCTCAGCGGGGATTCTGCTTCGCCCTCTCCCTCTGCCCCCAGCTGTGCTCTCTCTCTCAAATAAATAAAATCTTTTAAAAAATAAAATAAAAATAAAATGCTGATGTTCTGTTCATCATGGATGTTTGTGCATTCATGTGGGCTTTGTTTTTTTTAAGAACATAGCATTAAATTATTGTTTATCTTGATTACCTTTGTGCCCAAGGCCCATGCCCCTCCCTCGCCCTCGTCCCAGCCCTGAGTGGCAGGGTTAGGGGGCTGGGGCCTGCATCTCCAGCAGAGGAAGGAATCCAGCACAGAAGCTTAAACAGGCTTCTGTTGCAGGCTCACCTTTAGATACCCCTGCAGGAAAAACCACCAGAGACCTTTACCTGAATATTATCTCATGCCCCAAATATTCCCTTACCAGCCTGTTGTGACAACTCCCCCAGGGGTAGTATCACAGGGACTGAGAGGGGGCCCTGGTGTGAGCTACCACCCAGGAGAGTGTTTACAGGGAGAAATCAGATGTGAAATTAAATGACATTTTTATTTTTAATTTAAGCAGTGTCCTCGACGAAGAGGACGCTGCCACAGACAAGCCTGGCGAAAGGGCTGGGAGAGGACTTTCGCCCAAACTTTCCCACGGAACTTGGAGGAAGTAGGGGGGCGGGGGGAAGGGTTGACTCTGCGCAGGCTCAGTTGCGCTGCTGCTGGAGGGCTCGGCTCGGCGCGGGGCCATTGCCGAGCTGAATTCCACTCGGGAAGGGAGCGGGCGCCCCCTGCTGGCCCCCGTGGAGGATTGCTCTTTCCCCACAGAGGATTCTGCACAAATTTCCAAAGCCCTAAAAGGGTTACAACACACAGGTTCCAAAGCTTAACAGAACATAGAAATGGGAAAAGGCAATGATTTCTCTGGGACACGGTTGTTTAAAGGTCTCTTCAAAATAATAAAAAATGTTTTAATGATTAATTTTGTTGGGGCGTATGTTAGTAGGTACCACTTCTACAAGAGGAAAATTGGCAACAGACACCCACACCGTAAATGGGTGCATCATTGACTCGGTGTTTCCCCTTGTTGGGATCTATCCGACGGATAAATCACGGAGAAACTGAGATGCTGCAAAGTTAAGTGACTTACTCAAGGTCACTCTTTGGGATGGAGAGTGGCTAAAACTCCCGCAAACAGGACACAAAGGCTGAGAAAACGGCTTTCAAAATGAAAGCCTGTAAGAAGAATTAAAAAGGGTTTTGAAGACAATAGTATGTTCTGAAGGGGGAAAGTCTTAAAAGAAAAACTTGAGTTTAAACTGAAATGGAGAAGAGAGGTGATTATTTGGCTTTAGGGGTGCCCGTCATAAATGAAGGGGGGATTTCTGAGTGTGGAGCTGTAACATTGATAACTGATTTTTAAAAGCAGAGGGAATGGGGAGGGGGATGGCGCTTAACTTTTACCGCATGTTAAACGCATTTGGGAGTCAGAGCCCTGAGGTCTCCCTCACTCTAAAAATAATTGGGCCACATCTGGGCCGACAAAGGCTCACGTTAGGGTTTTGGAAGCAGAATTATACTTTGCACCAAGCAGCCATGTTTTCCTTTATTCCTCAATGGGATCTAAATTTAAAAGAATGGTTTGGGGCGCCTGTGTGGCTCAGATGATTGGGCATCTGCCTTCGGCTCAGGTCGTGATCTCCGGGTCCTGGGATCGAGCCCCACTTCTGGCTCCCAGCTGGCTCAGTGGGGAGCCTGCTTCTCTCTCTCCCTCTGCCTCTCCCCCTGCTTGTGCGCTCTCTCTCTCTCTCTCTCTCTCTCTCTCAAATGAATGAATAAAATCTTTTAAAAAAAAGAATGGTTTGCCCTCTGCTGATAGCCTAGAAATTCTTACGGTAAGGACGTGGTAGTGTTCGCTTTTCTCGGCTGTCCCCAAGCCCCAACGACTTTGCCCCCAGCACCCTCTTTGACTTTTATTTCCAAATGCTAACCAGGATGTACCCTCCAAGTCAAATTTCCCTGTAACTAGGCAATCCTGAACATCAGCTAAAAATGGAGCCGGCTCCCCCAGCAAGCCCCAGGCTTCCCCAGATCTGTGTTTAACGCCAGGGAAGCAGGAAGCCTGCATGGCCGAGGGAAAGGAGACCAGGTGGGGTCTTCGGAAGCAGGAATTCCAAGTCTAAAACTGCTCTGAGCAGTTTCTGCTTCGGCTTTGTGAAATATCACTTGATCTCTCAGGAGCAAAACATACTGATTTCCATTTTATAAGGGGCAAATGGCTGGAATGATTAGCTGGGTCTAATCGTTGTCTTCCCACTGGGTTCTGAGCTCCCCAAGAGCAAGGGGCCGTCTTTCAGCTCTCGCCTGGGACCTGGCACACAGTAAGCATTCCGGAAACAGTAAGTACCCCTAACGCTCACATGATACAGTGTGTGAGACACCAGTCTAAGCACTTTCATGCATTAACTCACACAATCCTCATGACAACCATATTATCCTGTTTTATAGAGGAGGAAACTAAAGCACAGAGAGGTTAAACAACTTCCCCAAGGCCACACAGCTAACATATACTGAAGCCTGGATTCAGCCCTAGGCATCCTGTCTAAAATCTGTATTCTTAGCCACTGTACCAGTGGTACCCAAACTTGTCTGCACACGAGTCACCCGAGTCACCTGGGGAGCTTCATAAATACGCCCCAGGGATTGTGATTTAATTGGTCGTGGGTGTGGCCTGAATTTTGGCATTGTCAAAAGATCCCCCAGTGGTTCCAGTATGCAGACAAGTTGTGAGGACCGCTGCATGATACCATCCTGCCCCGTTACTCAGCAAATTTGTTTGCTGAGTTTATTTGCTCCAGGTGGGCCTGCTTTCAGGACTATAAACAAGCCGGGGGGGGCGGGGGGAAGCTCCAACTCTGGTAGGTGGCAAATCGTCTTGGAGGGAAACTACCTGTAATTCCAGTAGGGTGCTGCTAAGTGTGGGTCTGCAGACATTCCTGGATGCAAATTCCAAATTATGAGCTACACGTAGCAGTCTGGCCAGGCGCTCACCAACCACTTCCTCGCTTCCTAGACACACAGCAAGGCTGCAACAGCAGGTTCCCTTCAGGCTGGGTGTGGTCACGTGGCAGGATTCTGACCTACAGCTCGTGGGCAAACGTCGCCAGAGCCAGGCTGTCCTCCTCCCCACCCCCACCCCCACCCTGTCCAGGGGAGGCAGAGCTACAAGATAGCGGGGGCCTGGGCTCCTCCATCCCCACTTGAGGAGAGCTGCCATGTATTGAGGAGCACCAACTGGACTTCAGGAGAATGAAAAGCGGCTGGGTTTGGGGGCTTCATCTGTCATTGGTGACGAGTGTTCCTTGACTAGCAGATTGTGTGGCTCTGGGCAGGTCACTTCTAAGCATCAGTTTTGTCCCCTGCAGAAAGAATAGCACAAATACAAGTAAGAGGATGCTCGAGGGCTGGGTGGCGCTGATCTGCCCCTCGGGGGCTCCAGCAGCAGATGGGAGGGTAGGAGCCTGAGGGTGGGATTTATTTCTCTGGCCCCTCGGCTTACTTCCTGGCATGCAAGGCCACCACCCTGGTCAGGCGGCCCCTCCTTCGGCTGCAGGTTCTGGGCATCTCTCCCTCTCTGTCCCTGCGGGCCTGCAAGGAGTCTTAGTGTTGCTCCAGAGGCTTCTCAGAAGGCGAGAAATCACCACTGACTCTGGGAGGCCCAGGACAGACCCACAGCTGAACGTGAAAGAAGCTCCAAGGTAGCCGTGGTCTCCCCGGCCCTGCCCGCCGAGGCCCCGTCAGTCCCTTCCTTATGGCCTCCTGCCGGTCGTCCAGGGGGCCGTCTGCTCCCGGCCAGGGCCCCGGCTGAGGCTGAGTGTGAATGCCACAGGGAGGAGTGCTGAGCATGGCAGTCCCAGAGTAAATACTGAATACGGGGTTTTCACCCACTTTATGTTTATGGATGTACTAGTATCCTTACATATTGCTAAAACCAAGAAAGTAAAACTGCATTGAATAAAGGACATCTTCAAGTACTAATCATGTGATCTTGGGCACATAACTTTGCCTCTCTGGACTTGACATCCTCACTGCAAAGTGACTGTGTAGGACGATAGGACCGCTAAGGTTCATTCATTCATTCACTCATTCATTCATTCACTAGGCCCCGATGCCTTGATTCTGGGCAAGGCCCTGTGCCAGGCGCCAGGTGGGCAGGTGTGTGTGCGCCCTGCCCTCACGGAGGGTGTCAGGCAATAAACACTGAGACAAGTCAGTGAGGACTTAGGAGAGCAGGACCACAGTTTAAAGGAATGTGTGCGATAATGGAGAATAAAGAGGTAGGTAGGGTGGCTGGCCCTGTCTGAAAATGGTAACCTTTTAAGTTGCAACAAGGAGGAAACAGGCAGAGCATTCTGGAAAGGAATGTGGGAAGGCTCTTCGGCATTGTTCTCGCTCCAGGAGGCACATTATTTCCCAGGGGAGCTGTGAGCCCAGCGGTTTGCACACGTGGATTCTGCCACCCAGGGAACATCTGACCATATCTGTGGACATTTTGGTTTTCACAGTTGGGGAGGGGTGCTACTTGCCTCTACTGGGTAAGGCCAAGGATGCCGCTCAACATCCTGCGATGCACAAGACGGCCCCCCAACGAAGGATTAACCAGCCCCAAATGTCAAAATTGCTAAGGTGTGGAGACCCTGACTCAGCCCCATTCGCAGATTCTTATTTAGTTGGTGCTGAGTGGGGCCTGAACTTCATCATAAAAAAAAAAAAAAGGAAAAAGAAAGATCTCTAACCCCTGGATACAGGGATGTGGCAGAACCAAAGGACAAGAGCGGCTGGTGCCCAGCCAGGAGAGGGGAGCAGGGCTAGAGATGCAGGTGAGAGATGGAGAAGCAAGTTTGTTCTTGCCTTAGGCTCAAGCATTCTAAGAATCGTGAATCTTAATCTTTCAGCAAAATTCCTTTCTTAGTTTCCTAATTAGTGATGAGCTTTCACTAATTCAGACAACTGTGCAAGTTCCCCTTAAATGATGTCCTAGGATGAGCATGGGGTTTGGGAGTCACAGCACGTGACCACAGCAAGGGTCTTGACTTCTCTGGAAAACAGGGACTGCACCAACTGCCTCTCAGAGGGGCCCTGAGGTTACAAAAGAACCCACGCACCCCGACACCCGGCAGGCAGCGAGCACCCCACAAAGGTTCCTATCCCTCCGTCACAAGAGCCATGTGTGAAGTGTGCCCTGATGTTTCCCTGATAGCTGAGTGGTTTCACACACCCGTCCTTTCAAAACCTTTTAAAGCACTGCCTTTAAAAGTACTCCTTTATCTCCCTCTCCCACTCCCCCGCTTGTGTTCCCTGTCTCGCTGTCTCTGCCAAAAAATTAAATGTTTAAATTCTTAAAAAAAAAAAAAAAAAAAGGGAGAGGGGCGCCTGGGTGGCTCAGTTGTCAAGCGTCTGCCTTCGGCTCAGGTCATGATGCCAGGGTCCTGGGATCGAGCCCCGCGTCTGGCTCCCCACTCTGCAGGAAGCTTGCTTCTCCCTCTTCCACTCCCCCTGCTTGTGTTCCCTCTCTCGCTGTGTCTCTGCCAAAAAATTTTAAAAAATAAAATAAATCTTAAAAAAGTACTCCTTTAAAATCTCTCTTTCAGGGCAACCCTCTCGGGTCCCCCCTCCCTCCTCAGGAGCTTTGTACTATCACTTTGCTATCGCTTAATAAACTTTGCTTTTTGCTACCCCCCCAAAAATAATAAAATCTCTTTTACAAGTAAAAACATTCCCATATAGAGCAGACTTAGCAGGTATTTATCTAGGTCCCTCAGACCGACACGAGAAGGTATGTTTGCCGCAAGTCCACACTGCAGGGCTGAGAACAGAGTGACGAACACCTGCAGGGGGGAGGAGTGGCAAGCTTTACCATCACATGCCCCGTGCAGCTCAGAAACGGGCGGCAGGCAGACTCGCGATTTGCTGTCACCAGAACCGGGGTCTCAGTAACAGGATCTGCCACAGACCTGCGCCCCACCCCGAGAAGTGATTTGTACAGGCCGTGGGACCCAGTCTTGGCGAAAGACAATAGTATTTAAAGCAAACTCCAAAGAGTAAATATTTTAATTTTCTTCAAACGTACTCTCCATTTCATAATATTTTCCAAAGTCACACGGACGAGTTACATTTCCACAAAAAGACTCATACAGCAGTAGTGTTCTTAAAGTACTCACATCCAAACTTAAGTAGGGAAACTAGGGAACTCAGCAAGGAGCATACAACACTGTGGTGAGATTAAGTTCCATGTCCAAGGTTAAGTCGGGAGGGATTCGCAGGAGAGCCGAACTCGGCGCCCCCCCGCCCCCACCACACGGTCCACAGTGGAGAAGTGACCAGTGCGGCCTGCGCCCCCGGCTGCTTAGGAAACCCACCCCGAGGCTGGAAGCTGCCGTTTCGTGCATGCAGAACGCGAGTCAAACAGCAAAGTGTACACACTTCTTAAAGGGGGGGCTGCTAACTCCGGCGCCATGGTCACCGAGGCCACCGCCACCCCCTCGGCCATCCCGAGTCGCACAGCAGCCCGCACTCCGGCGCTTCCCACTGAGCCACACGCTCGAAACCACGGTGGCCATGGTTGGGACAGGAGGCAAAAATCCCGGACCCTCCCTGATGTTTTTGAAAACTGCTGACCTCTCAGTGTGAATTGTTGAAACTCAGATTTCTCATCCCCAACACAGCCCACGATGCTGGTGTGTTAGAAGAGCTTTTCTGTGTCTGATGTACAGTAACAGGATCGAGGAAAATACTCCCCGTGTAAGCTTACAAGGCCTATTAAAGGGGGTGGTGCGCCTACATGGTCCCAAAACACGGGGATAAAAGGAAGTTGGCGGGGCGCCTGGGTGGCTCAGCGGTTAAGCGTCTGCCTTCGGCTCAGGTCATGATCCCAGGGTCTTGGGATCGAGCCCCGCATTGGGCGCCCTGCTCAGCGGGGAGCCTGCTTCTCCCTCTCCCACTCCCCCTGCTTGTGTTCCCTCTCTCGCTGTGTCTCTCTGTCAAATAAATAAATTAAAAAAAAAAAAAAAAAAGGAAGTTGGCAATGAAGCACACAACTAGGCTTCTGTGGAAAGACCGACTATACCTCCCTATAAACAGAAATAAGATCGTTTGATAGAAGATTCCCCCCCCCCCCCCGTATTATACACTCTACAAGTAGCCTTCCTGGTTAAACCTAAGACTCAAATTTCTATCTGATTTATTCTATCTGATCCCAACTGGTATGTCCAATGGATGGATGCGTCTGCAGATACAAAAGAGTCTCACTTTGCTTTTGACAGTCCCTTACTTTCAAGCTCAAGGAACTTTACAGACATTGGCCCTCATGTCTTAAGTAGGTCAAGAGGATGTGAGGGGAAACGGAGTGACTGCTCACCACCAACACTAGCCCTGCCACACTCCTCCCTGCAATCCTGAGGAATTCTACCCGATGCAGGTGGAAGAAAATGGAAGCAAAGGCCAGTGATTAAAAGTCACGAAGCTGGGCGCCTGGGTGGCTCAGTTGGTTAAGCGACTGCCTTCGGCTCAGGTCATGATCCTGGAGTCCTGGGATCGAGTCCCGCATCGGGCTCCCTGCTCAGCGGGGAGTCTGCTTTCTCCCTCTGATCCTCCCTCTCTCATGCTCTCTGTCTCCCATTCTCTCAGATAAATAAAATCTTAAAAAAAAAAAAAAGTCACAAAGCTTTTCACATCTACAGAATTTAAGTGAATGTCACGACAGTTGTTAACCCTGAAACCATGTAGTGAAGCGTTCTCGTTTAACATGGCTGCAAGTCAACACGGCCTGCTGTCCACCCGCTCTGCGGAGAGTACACAGTGCCCAGAACCCGACCCGAGCACACTGGAGGCAGGCCTGACGCCCCTGGGCCGGCGGCCCCTGCACAGAAGCAGACGGGGTTGCCCAGACGGTTTTGAAACTGAGCAAGGGCACCAAACCTACAGAACACGGTTTTTACAGGAGAGGATTAAAAACTAAACATTTTTCCTGGAAATATATATATATTTTTTAAAGATTTTATTTATTTATTTGACAGAGAGAGAGCGAGAGCAGGAACACAAGCAAGGGGAGTGGGAGAGGTGAGAAGCAGGCTTCCCGCTGAGCAGGGAGCCCGATGCGGGACTCGATCCCAGGACTCCAGGATCATGACCTGAGCCGAAGGCAGCCGCTTAACGACTGAGCCACCCAGGTGCCCCTTTCCTGGAAATATTTTAATACCATTTAAAAGTGACACAGCAGGAGGCAGGAAACAGCAGTTTTTGGTATTTTTGCTATTCTAGGCACACTGGGACTTGGAAAGATTCCCTAAAGTGAGTCTTGCATTATAAAAATATTGATGTGAAATACATGTGCTTAAAGTGGGAATCCAAACTGGACCCAAACTTCACTAAAATGAAAGTTTACTGCTGTGTCCAGAAGAAATGCTGTATTACGTCTGTCCTAAAAGGCAGATATTGAAAGGGAATGTTCTACTGGCAAATAACAGCAATCTGGGGACAGACAGGAAGGGAAACGGGGTGCACATCAGCTCCGCTCAAGAGGAAGTATCGCTGCCTTTATGAAGTGGTCTTCACGCACTTCTGTAACACTGTGGTCTTAAACTCGCTGACGGATCTTGGTCAGGCTTGCTCACCCGGACTCGCTGGGGTAACACCCATTTGGCCTCCATGCAGCCACATGTGGACACACGTCGTCTACTCCATGCAGAATAGTTCATCAAAGTCAACCACACAGGCCCGGTGGCCACTCAGAAATGCAGTACTCAGAGATCCAAGATCTGAGGGAGCCGTGGCTCCCGTGTGTGGTGTGACCTCCATGCTCTCCAACACCCCCAGCCCGGGGTGTCACAGGCCTGGGGGTCTACCAAACCACACACACACACCACACACACACACACACACACACACACACGATCATCCAAAAATCTCTGCTGGGCCCCTTAGTTTACAGACAGATGCTGAGACTTACAGAAATCTAATGCCTTGGCCAAGTCACCTGCCAAGTGAGGGCAGATCTGGCAGCCCAAGGGTCCTGCCCCACGCTCTCCTTACTGTGTCACTGTGACATAAAGGTTGGAAAAGACATTTTTAACAAAGAAAAAATTGAGGATACTTAATAATGCAGAAGTGTTCAAATACAGTCTACATAAACATCTCAAAGAGCATCTTGGTTAAACTGGCAATGAACAGAGCCTTGATACTGGGCCTTTCTGAGGCAGGTTTCTGGTTCCCAAACCCAGATTCTGTGGCAGAGAACCATGGAAATGACATTATGAAGATCTATGTTATACTAGGATTTACAAACCAAATTTGTCAAAAGATGGGTCTATTTGCAACTCAAGAGTGCAAAGAAGAGGGTGATTATTTCTCCCTAGACTATATCTAACTGAACTTAAATAGTGTAACTATGGAAAATGTATTTTAAAATTAGAGATTTTATATTTTTAAGTTGATCAAGGGCTTTGCAGTTTAATCAATCATCACAAATAAGAGACATGATATGTTCTGTTTTAAGGATGCATGGGGTCAGTGAGCAGGGCGGTCAGAACGTGCCCCCGAAGCCGGCTGAGCCTTCTCAATGATGCATGGGCGTGGCTACTGTTTACTCAGGATCACATTCTGCATGGACTCCATTTAATTGGGACAGAGTAACGGATGGTTCTGTGAGCAGTGCCTTTTTAAAGTTTTTTCAGCAATAGAAAGGAAACAAAAATTAAATGCTGTTTAACACAGTTTTCATAAATTTTAAATGTCCAGATGTTTGGCTTACATTGCTTTCTTGTTCAGAAAATCTAGAGAATGGAATCGATTCGACATCATTTTTCAAACCCCAACCTGAAATGTAGTTCTGAAATCTAAATTCATGTGAATGGCATTCTCCCCACTTCAGAAAATGAAAATTCACATCACATCAGTGGATGAACACAAAGTCCTGCATTTTTTCTACTAGATTCACCTAAAGTCAAAAAGTGAGTCCTTGTGAACAATTTTTCTCCTACTCCTGGGTAATGATTTACTTGATATTAACCAAAATCAGTTTCGAGAAAGTATTCCCAAATATTTTGGGATGGATCCAAGTATTGCATCTATGAATATACTCTAAAAAAAGCAAAATGTTCATGGAAGCATAGAACAATTTTACCTTTAAATAAAAATACTTTATTCATTCCTGACAGGTTATCAAAATGTACACTGTTAACCAAGTAAAAATGGTACTTCGAAATAGCTGACTAGGGCATATTTGGAGGATTTTTGGTTAATTTCAGAAAAGTAAAAATCATTTCCAATCTCCCTTTCCACACATTCCTAAAAGCTTGCACTGTATCTGCTGAAAAGTGAACATATAAACAATCATATGGGCCCCAGTTCATTATAGAATGCACATTTTCATTTACACTTAAAATAAATGGAAGTTACTACATCTGAGTTAGCTTCCTTTGCCAAAAACATTCAGTCTTACTCCTCTTTATATTTTGTGAAAATCTGTAAATTACATAACAAACAGATCACATGACTTGTATTAATCTACACACACACACACACACACACGATAAAGTGCAACACAACAGAACATGTCTGCGACATTCACGTTCTCAACGCCCACAGATTTTCTGAGGGAATGGAAATAATGTTCTCAAGTGCACGGACACTAAATCCAACAGACTAGGTTATTTATTCCTCAGGGTTATTTATATTAAAATCCTATTTGCTTTGCTTTCCCTGTAGCTTCTGTCTCTCATTCTCAGTGAAAGTTTCGAAGCTGTGATTCTTTTTAAACCTTGAGAAAAATCAACTCTCCTCAGGGCAACATAAATAGTGCTTTCAAAGTGCACTTTCGAAGTTTCTGAGCACTCTGTACTGTAACGGGAGGCTTCCAATGATCTCTCATCCATAGCAAGGAGAATCACAGCCATTTTAATAATAGCAAGCATTCCACTCACTTGGCAGCAAACGCTTAAGAACTTTTGACACTAACCACCAAACATTTCTCTACGCAAGTACTAAACTAGCCCTACAATGTCACAAGTTTTTGGTTGCATGTTGCTTTGATATTAAATTATTTAACTAAGAAATGCTTTTGTTCCTGAGATGAGCACAATAAAATTAAATGAGTACCCTCTAAAGCTGCCAACGGGACGCTATGCTCCTTACTTCTACCCTCACTCTCTCCATAAAGAATCGCGTCTGAAATATCAGTCTTCCCCATGGCGCCATTTCTGTGACTCGTCTTGCCGAACATCTGGTCTAATTTGGTTTCTCATGCCACCTAATACATTTGATGTCGCTTCCGTGGCCACAATCAGAGGTTTCACCACCGCGGGAGGAATCTGGCGCAGGACCTCGCCCACGGCACCAGTGACCCCTCTGCTCTCGTGTTCTCGAGCTGCGGTTTCGTAAATTGTCTGAGCCGTGTCTGTAAGTCCCTGAAAGGGGGAGAGGAGAGAAGATCAAAAAAATCTCTAAATTATCCTATTGTATACAACTTTAGCAGAGTTCATCAACATTATGCTTGTAACTAAACCAAAAAACCCACTGTGCTTTTGAGATAACCCAGGATAATTATATTTATGACAGAATTGTAACTATAGGGAAAATAAGAGGCAATTATTATAATCTAGCATTTTGTTGTGACACGTGTATGTAGAAAATATAGCTAAGCTACCATTTCACGTAGGGAAGCTTAAAGAAATATTTAGGGGTGCCTGGGTGGCTCAGATGGTTAAGCATCTGCCTTCGGCTCAGGTCATGATCCCAGGGTCCTGGGATTGAGCCCCGCACCAGGCTCCCTGCTCAGCGGGGAGTCTGCTTCTCTCCCTCCCTCTGCTTCTCCTCCTGCTCATGCTCTCTCTCTCTATCTCTGTGTCTCGAATGAATAAAAAAAAAAAAACTTTTAAAAAAGAAATATTTAATGATCTAAGAGTAGCTTTCCTGGCACTATTAATCACTCTAGTTAAATCAAACTTAGCAAATAAAGCTTCTGGAATAAATATAATCACAAAAGGAATACAGTGATAGCTCCTTTGAGTCAACTGTAACAAGAAAACCTAATTCTACAAAGCTCTAGAAAATTATTTGTTTTAAATTACTAGCTATGTACTAGAAAAGATAATTGTGGAACATTCAATTAAGATAAAAGGATTGGCTTAAATAGAAAAAATTCTGAAAACATAAAGCAGGAACATGTTTAATAATTTAAAAGTTTCGGGGCACCTGGGTGGCTCAGTAGTTAAGCGGCTGCCTTCGGCTCAGGTCATGATCCCAGGGTCCTGGGATCGAGCCCTGCATCAGGCTCTCTGCTCAGCAGGGAGCCTGCTTCTCCCTCTCCCACTCCCCCTGCTTGTGTTCCCTCTCTCACTGTGTCTCTCTCTGTCAAATAAATAAATAAAATCTTTAAAAAGTATCATTTCTACCTGGCACGGTAGGGTAAACATGTAATACTGTAGGGGGAGGACACGTACAGAAGAACTAAAAACAAATACAAGTGCAGTTTTTAAAACTATCGACAGTAAGTGAAACCGTGACAATAAAGAAAACGCTCACAGTTGGTCCACCTGTGCCCGCATCCCTCTGTCTCCTCTCTCAGCCACCCTCCCTAGCCCGAAGACAATAAGCAGGTTCAAGCGGATTACAACCCAGTGAGCGTGGCCACCACCGCGTCACAGAAGTGAATTCGTATCTCGGCTCTATCACTTCAGTGTGTTACCTCAGCCAATATTTATTTCATTTGTTCTTTGTTTTGTTTTGTTGCTAGTCAAGTCCTTTCAATGGGGGATGAAGTCTGTGGTGACTGTCAGACTTCACTGGCTCAAGACACCCGCAGAGACTGGCGCTCCGTGCTCACGAAGCAGGCCCTGGCCCCCGGCCGCTGCCCCCATCACAGTGCCCGGCCTCCCACCCAGGGGAACGACGGAAGCAGGGGTCAGCCAGCACATGGCAAATATTTGTGGGCCACATGGGTTCTATCGTATATGCTTTTTCTTTTTTTTTTTTTTTCCTTTTTACAATCCTTTCAAGTTGTTAAAATAATTCTGAGCTGGTAGGTCCACACAAAAACAGGCCTGGGCCAGAGGTGACCTAGAAGTCACAGTGTGCCGAGCCCAGATCTAGAGGAGGAGCCAATCTGTGAACCAGCTGGAATGTTTTCTCTCCATCTTTGATTCACTAACATCTAAAAGGGAAAAGACACATTTATCACCATGTAAGGAGCCTCTATTTAAAAAGTTCTGAGGGGCGCCTGGGTGGCTCAGTCGGTTAAGCGGCTGCCTTCAGCCCAGGTCATGATCCTGGCCAGGGTCCTGGGATCAGCCCCACATCAGGCTCCCTGCTGAGCGGGAGCCTGCTTCTCCCTCTCCCTCTATCTGCCGCTCTCCCTGCTTGTGCTAATAAAATAAATAAATAAAAAATAAAAAACTTTAAAAGTTTTGAACGCGGAAGTCAGATTCCTTGCTAATCAAGCGCACCTGCCATCTCGATCCGTGCTCACACTGTCAAGTCTTAGAGAGAGACCCACACAGCAGACCCGAATACCCAGGGTCCAACAGAGGCCCCACTACTGACTCGCCCAGCTACACTGGGGAGCCATTCCTGCTGAGCCAGTGTCCTCATGGGCAAGCGAGGACCACCGCCTCCCTTTAATGGTTGCTATACACCTGGCACAAAGGAAGCACACAAATATTTTTTCAAATGAATTCAGATTAAATCAGGCAAGGTTATGCAAACTGCAAAGTGCTCCATTTCCAAGCGCTATTATATCCTGTGGCCCACGGCCCCTGCCATGCCCTGAACCCCAGGATCATTTTTATAAACCTGATTTCTAACACGTCTACCGATAACTGGCCCAATCCTGACATCTATAGGAACAGATCTGACCAGTAATTATTCTCCCAACTAGGTCTCCTTTTAAGAAAAGCAGGTGGTCTTGCCTTTATTCCACTAATACATTTCCTCGGGGCCCTACCTCAGTGGTCTCCCGACCATTTGGGACCACAGAGGCCACTCTGTCAGGGAAAAGACTTGTCTTTTCCTAGGCACTTGTGCCTGTCAGAATAAAGACGGGGAAAAAGATCTTTAATGAAATCCTAATACATGCATCAAGAGTAAAACCATCTCAAACTTCATGTCACATTAAAAAGAATGTCAAGAAAGATTACAACGGGGAATGCTCCCAACAGTGCCCATTAAGAACCAGATTCACGGGCGCCTGGGTGGCTCAGTTGGTTAAGCAACTGCCTTCGGCTCAGGTCATGATCCTGGAGTCCCGAGATCGAGTCCCGCATCGGGCTCCCTGCTTGGCAGAGAGTCTGCTTCTCCTTCTGACCCTCCCCCCTCTCATGTACTCTCTATCTCATTCTCTCTCTCAAATAAATAAATAAAATCTTTAAAAAAAAAAAAAAAAAGAACCAGATTCACTGGTGCAATTGCAATTAGGCTTAATAAATGTTGATTCAGACAGTTACAAATCACCAACTTCATTCTTAACAACCTCTTGCACAAATGAATAAAGGGACATTTATATGAACATTTGCTGTAGCAGTGGTTTAGGGAAAACAAGGTCTACCAATAGGAAAGTGAAGTATGCCACAGCCCTACGATGAAATGCCCTAAGACCGTTTGAATGAGACGTGCATACATCACCATGGACAGACCTGGAAAGGCAGACGTTGCACGTGATACATACAGTAAAAGTATAAAAACATGTACCAAAAAATGTGTACCATCTTCAGGAGAGTGAAGGCACGCGAATGGGATCAGGTGAGTGAGCTGAAAAGCTGTACTTTTAAACAAAGCTGAGTACCACAGCGCAGCACAACTACGTGCCACAGCCGGGTGGTGCGAGCGCGCGTGCGTCCGTTACGCGGCTGGCTTCTGCACGTGAGGACAATCAGCCTTTCCTCCAGACCACGACTCTCCTTGTGAGCCCATCACTACCTGGCCCTCTTCTCTGACCTCGTGCAGACATTGGCACTTGCTATTGGTAGCAATTCCAAGTCCACTCGCAGGGGTTTCCATACCCAATTTTGTATGGGTATCCATACAAAATGCTCTTCCAACAAAAGGCAGGAAAGTGGGCCAGCCGGTTCCGGCCCGCGCACCCAGGTATGCACTCACCTCTTTCACAACACTGTAGGCCTTGGCCACACCTTCCCGCAGGTCCACTGGCTGGTGGGCTAAGCGGTGGTGAGGAAACCTTTTGATCTTCTTGGGCTCACTAGAAAGGGTCCCAGGAGACACCATGTCATAAGCAGTCTCTGCTGCCGCCTGGAATCATTTTATCAGAAGGTAAGAAATGAATCAGAAGAAAGTCTGCAGAGTTCTGCTCCAACAACGCACTTGCCATGGGGAGTCGGGAAGAACAGAGGGACTTGCAGGCCCTAACGCAGGTGTGTCTGCGGTATGGGGAGTTCTTCACGACAAAAACTTAGCACTCTTATACCAAGAACATTAAAGTGCACATTAAGAACTAGTATCTAGATCGAGCTGACTTTCTCAGTCCTCCTCTCTCCCTCTGAGAACACTCTCCACGTTACAGGTTAAGCGAGAATGCCCTGTCTGTGAACAACTGGATAAGGTCAACTGGAGTTTAATACTTAACAAACCTTAATACGTCTACTGTTTTGTTCTGTAATGCTTCCTTCACGTTTAGCTATGATCTGTTCATATAAATGAGGCAAAATGAATCCTCGATTAGGGCGCCTAGGTGGCTCAGTCGTTAAGCGTCTGCCTTTAGCTCAGGTCATGATGCCAGGGTCCTGGAATCGAGCCCCACATCGGGCTCCCTGCTCCACGGCGGGGCCTGCTTCTCCCTCTCCCACTCCCTCTGCTTGTGTTCCCTCTCTGTGTCTCTCTCTGTCAAATAAATAAATAAATAAAAATCTTTAAAAATAAATAAATAAATAAATCCTCGACTAACTTAACAGTTACAATTTAACTGAAACAGGCAAACGAATTTGCACTGGATTCCACTGCTTTATTCTACGAATTCTTTAACACCAGAGAGCTGAGCAATAAAAACAAAAAACCCCCACGATATTAAATCATCATAAATAAGATATCTATTCTCAATGTTCTGTATATTTCACAGGGTCTTTTTAGAAACATAAACCCCCGACCGTCTTGCAGTAAGCCTTCCTGTCCGTACAGAGGACAGCAGTCGGCGGAGGTACCTGTATGGTCTGGACCGTCCTGTTGGTGAGCTCCAGCGCGGCCATCGCCGTCGAGGTGCCAAAGGATGCAGCACCTCTCTGGAACCCTCGGACGATGCGACCGTCCTTCCGGTACTGCTCTATTGGTAACCAGACCAAGTCCTTCAGGCCTTGCACTAGAACAACGGTCAACACGGAGCAATCAGTGGGAGTGCTGGGGCTCAGATCTCTGCTATCACTCTAACCCCGGGGTTTTAACCTCAAATGGGACGCAGAGTGCTCTTGCCGGTGTGTATGACCACACACAGAAGTTTTCTAGAAAGTTGGTCCCCACATAGACTGTCCCAAAGGCACCCATAACTCCAAAGGGGTTAAGAATCACAGATCAGGCAAAATAAATCATCTTTTGATTAAAAAAGAAAACTTACCTAATTGTACTAGTGAATGCATAGGCCCAACGCCTCCCAGGATTCCTGGTAGCTGGTTCTTCTTAATGTCAGTAAGCCATTCCGTGATTGCATACGAGAACAATTTGTCAACACCTAGCAAGCTAGAGCAAACAATTATTAGTATACAGAAAAGCGAAAGAAATTCATAGGTTCAGATAAGTTGGGGGAACTTTCTTTTTTTAGTTTCAGGAGTAGAATTTAGTGATTCATCAGTTGCATAGAACACCCAGTGCTGTGTTATGCACAAACAATGAATCATGGAACACTACATCTAAAACTAATGATGTAATGTATGGGGATTAACATAAGAATAAAAAAATTAAAAAAAAAAAAAAGAACACCCAGTGCTCGTTACATCAAGTGTCCTCCTTAATGCTCATCACCCAGTTACCCCAACCCCTACACCCCGCCCCCAGCAACCCTCAGTTTGTTCTCTAGAGTTAAGAGTCTCTTATGATTTGCCTTCCTCCCTGTTATTTTTCCTTCCCTTCTCCTATGTTCATCTGTTCATCACGAGTAAAATCATATGGTATTTGTCTTTCTCTGACTGACTTAATTCGTTTACCATAATAAGTTGGGGGTTATTTTTTTTTTAACTTAAAACAAAAGAAAATTTACCAATTACAAGGACAAAATATTATAGACGTTCGATCTGAATGTACATATACACACATATATGTACACACATATATAATCCAGTTTAATGTTAGTAATTTCTACAAGGTTTCAGTAACATGTATAACTGTGTTCTTCCACTGCTCCTATTTCTTGAACATCTAAAACTCTAGCATAGGGGGCACCTGGGTGGCTCAGCTGGTTAAGCATCAGACTCTTGGGTTTCAACTCAGGTCATGATCCCAGGGTCGTAAGATCAAGTCCCACATCAGGCTCCATACTCAGCATAGAGTCTGCTTGAGATTCTCTCTCTCGCTCTTCCTCCCCCCCCCCCCCCCACTTGTGTGTGCACACACAACTTTCTCTCAAATAAATAAAATCTGGGGCGCCTGGGTGGCTCAGTCGGTTAAGCTTTGGCTCAGGTCGTGATCCCAGGGTCCTGGCATCGAGTCCCGCATCGGGCTCCCTGCTCGGCAGGGAGCCTGCTTCTCCCTTTCCCTCTGCCTGCCGCTCCCCCTGCTTGTGCTTGTTCTCTGTCTCTTTCTCTCTGACAAGTAAATAAAATCTTAAATAAATAAAATTTTTAAAGCTCTAGCATAGTATTAACTCAATGTCTATAAATTGCTACATGGTTCTCAGCCACTAAGAACCATTACGTTGTGAACTGCCAGTCTTTTTGCTAAATAAATGAATTTATGACTTTGGGAAATTTTAAAAAACAACTACAGCTGTTTTTGAAAAATACTACTCTGTTCAAACTCCTACTCTCTCAGCATAAAAAGGAGCCCCTAATCAGTAAGCTTCCTCTAAAAACAAGCTCTCTGCACACAATGCTGTAAAACAATGATATTTTGCTAAGAAAAGTCAGCGATCAATTTGTTGTAAGCTAATCACAGTCACTATACCATAAAGCCTCATATGGTATAAATCAACCTACCCATGCCGGTAGAAAAGCCGCTTCAGCTTCAGTTCTGAGCAGTTTAACTGGGCCAGACCAATCAGAATCCCGGCCAGCGTACCCTTTAAAATTAAAAAAAGCCAGATTAATGTGTAACTGAGACACCCAACATCTAAAACAGTTGTTATTTGGGCAAGTCAAAGTAATATTCATTCGCTTATGCAGCTAAAACACTTAAAATATTTACATCAAAAAAACACATACTTAATTATATTATGACCCAAATTACACTAAATTTTACTCACAGGTTAAGTAAATGATGTTTACTTTAAAAACAGAATTAAATTTTAAAATCTTGCATGTCACTTCAAACATAAAGTTTGAAAATTAACTCCATTAGAAAAACGAGAGATAATTTTGTAGAGTATATTTATACAAAGTTTCCAAACCTGATCCATTGATACGTGTTTGCCATGATAATCAAGTCGAATAGGAACTTCTGATGTGAATCTAAATTCTCTGAAGATAAAGAAAGGAGGGGAGTTATTTATATTCAAAAGTACTAATAGTTGAAATTAGAAATAAATTAATTTGTTCAACTGGATAATAAAAACAAAACCACAAAATAATGTGAATATCTCAAGACCTAAATAAAGGGCAATGTCTTTTAGTTCTATCTTAAGATAATATAACAACTAATGTTAATCATCTTATACATTGTATTTATTTTATTTAAATTTTCTCACAAAAAAATCTCCTAGTTTACTAAATGTTTACCTTAGAAAAATTTATTCTGGCAGATATTCTCAATTTATACAGAAGAATAATAAAGGTGACCTTTAAGATTAAACCAAATAATAGAATCATTACCACGAAGTAAAAAAGAGAAGAGGTAAGGGATTTATTTCAGCTCCATCATGAAGCAGAAAGTGCCAGAAAAGCCAGCCACGAATCCCAGTTTTACCAGTTATATGTGATGCAATCATGGGCAAGGAACTTAAACTCTGAGCCTAAACATCTTAGTAAATTTTTAAAATGCCACCCACGTTGGTGAATTTGAGTGAGCATTCTTGAAATTAATGCTTATAAAAAGGGTATCAACACACAAGCATTGGGAATTCTGTGAGAATGAAATCATAATTATACGCCGATGGTATACATCAAACAAAAGGAGCCGGCTTCCCAAAGTTGGACTGTAAATTGGACTTAAAACACAATTTTTCTACGGAATTAATGTCTGTGTTTATATCCTAAGCCATTCCACAAAAGTCCAATTTAACCCACAGCAAAATGGAAATGCTGTATTTAAACGTCAATCACTACAGGAGCCTGGGACCCCAGGTCATCCCTCATCTTCCAAATACACATCTCCACTTGGGTCCCTGGGCATTTTGGTTCTCTTCCTTTCTCACTCTTTGTTTTCTTCATGGCACATAATACGGCAAATCATGTATTTTAATTATTTGTAAGCTCAATTATATAGGGAATTTTTCTTGGCTTTGTTTACTGTGCCTAGAACAAAACCTGGCATACAGAGAGTAAGAGCTCAATAAATATCTGTGGAATGGTTGGGGGCTATTAGGCCATCACTTAGAAAATGCGCCAGATTTGGGATTAAGACCTGTGTTCTAGTCTTGACTCGGCCACTAACTGTGTGGTTTTGAGCAAGTCAACTTACTTCTCTGGACACTAAAGTTCCTCGTCTGTGAAGTGAGTAAACTGGACTATATCACTGACTACCACCCCTAGGCCTTCTAGGAGCTTTTAAGAGTAGAAACAGAAATCCATAGCAATTTTAAATAGTGTAATGAAAAAAACCAAAATTATTTACCTAAGTAAGTGAGGCCACACAAGCTGAATGAGAAATGTTAAATTTCTTTGCTTTCAGGCCAGAATTGTTAACAATTCAATTTCTTTTGGACTGGCTATCCAGTGTTTACAAAAACCAAACTAGGAGTTCATGTGTGATTAATATAAAATGAGAATTCACACTATCACTTATGATATGCAATTTTTTGGTAGTAAAAAAATTTTAAAGATCAATGTGGGAAAGTAATAAAAGAGATTCTTCTTTCCTGGTGAAACTTTTACAACTGCCAGAGATCATCTATCCCAGGATCTTTCCAATTCCCATATCGTTATTTTTTTTCTCTATTTTCAAGATATATAAAAATATGAAAGCACTTTAAATAGTTACACTGCCCGCTTTGGGCCATACCCAAAATTTAACATAAAGTCAGCTTGAAAAGACAGAATCGGGGGACAGTCGATGTCAACAGGAGTACAGACAACAAGGGGAAGTAACTAACGGTCCCTCACAACAACAGGTGGCTTAGATCTTCCTTCTTCCTCCTTCCAACGGAGCCAAGGCTCCATGCCCACCATGAGGGGCCGGGAAAGAAGGATGATGGGAAGAATGAATGGGTCTGGAACTGAGGATAAATTCCAGCGTGCAAGCAGCTAGCTGAGCATGGGCAGGAGCACGTGGGCCTGCTTTTCCCGATAGTGCCGACTGAGCCAGGGAGTGAAGGGTCAGGAAAGACACAACAGTGATGGGGAAGGGGCAGATGGAAAACCAGACAGAAAATGCCCACACTGGAGAAGGGAAGCCAAGGTGTGTAAGGGAAAAGAGGAAAGGACATCATGATTGAGGAGGTACAAATAAGCCATAACAGTGACTGGGAAGAGGGACAGAAGGAGGAAAACAAAGCTAAGAGGAAAAGGACATTCCTGCTGCAGAATCCAGAGAAAATACCCCTGAGCCAGGGTTACTACCTGTAATCAAGGGGTGCAGGATACGTGGAGCCCACATGTAAATAAAGACACTAGTTACTGTTTGGCAGGGCAAAGAAAAGCTGGAGTAACCTCATAATTAGTGGTGGTACACGAACACATTAAAGAACAACCTGCAAAACGCTAAAATAACTTCATGTGTTATCAAAATTCAGTGATTTACCTAAAAAACACGGGCTGATCACTAAATGATGCTTCTTCAGCTGAGAAGACCTTCTCTTCCTCCCCATTAACCACTTCCACTGAATTGGCACCACCATCTTGGGAAGGCTGCTTTGGCCCAGGAAAAGAAAGAACTAGATTTGGCTCCTTGGAGGTGCTTAAGTGCCTTGGCAAACTGCAGGTGACATCAGCTCCAGGAGACTTTTTAACTGAAAAGGTAATGTGCGCATTTGAAAATTAGGAATGCTTCTTTAGAGCAACCATTTAAAATTAATGTGGATTTAACTTGTTTTGCTGCATTTAATAAACACAGTAACTGCTACAGAGACTACCGACTTCCACCTTTTAAATTATTACTCTTACATAAACTGCATTCGCAAAATATAAAAAAATAAACACAAAGCACATTTATATAAATGAGAATAAAGACTGTAAGTACACTCTCAAAAAGGCCTCATAACAATCAGAATCAATCCAAGTATTTGATATAGACTTTTTCCAAACTATACATGTTTAATACCTTCTGGATCTGGAGCCATTAGAAGCTCTACTTCTGTAGAAAGACTTGTGAAGAAATCCTTCAGGAAGAACAAGGCATCCTAAAATGAAAAGAAGTAATTATAACCGGTGGGGGGGGGGCATCTATTTCTAAAACTACAAAGTATCTCAAAGTCCCATATTTTACTCATTCCTCATATACCACTATAATTTTTTGAGTTCTTACTCTGTGTGAGGCACTGTTCCTATTCCCCATCTCTCTCTCTCACACACACACACACACACACTTCCTTGTTAATTCTCACAACTCTGAGAAAATTATAGACGTGAAAATTAAGACACAGAGAAGTTAAAGATTACACAGCTATTTCTAAATCCAAGTACAGTTTGGTTTCTCAGGAAGGCGGCGTCCTTGTTCTTGGATGCCAGTGCTCAGTGCAAACGGTAGGGGGCGCAATACCGCCACGAGGAACAGCACCCTGCCGGCCTGCGCACACTCACAAGCCTTGCAAGTTCTTACTACCTGCTTTCGGCCTGGACCACTACGTTCTATTGCCCTAACACATTTTCTCCATTGGACAGGATATTCAAAAGTAAAATCCGTAAAATTACCCAGTGTGGTCTCTTCTGAAATGATGTAATGACAAAAATGCGCAGGCCTGTCTAACGCTGTCCGAGCAAGCCACATTCGCCCGCTATTAGCAGCTTCGTTTTACCCACCTCACTCACACCGACAGACCCCTTTTGGAAAGTATGAAAATTAAATGCTTGAGCCTATTCTTTCTTATTCTGCCCTTCCATTTAAAAAAATTCTCAGTTGGGGCGCCTGGGTGGCTCAGTTGGTTAAGCAACTGCCTTCGGCTCAGGTCATGATCCTGGGGTCCTGGGATCAGCCTAGTTGGGCTCCCTGCTCAGTGGGGAGTCTGCTTCTCCCTCTGACCCTCCCTCCCTCTCATGTGCTCTCTCTCTCAAATAAATAAAATCTTAAAAAAAAAAAATTCTCAGTTAATATAAAGCATTAATACTGTACCAAAATGCAATGTGGTGGGGAATTACAGGGTCAGGGTATTTGGTATCATACTCTAAGTCTGGTAATTCCAAAGGATCTGATCAACCTACTGATCACGTTTATCAGAAGTATAAATGATGAAAGTCAGAAAGATATTTTTCTAGGTAACATGGCATATGGAGACTGAGGGATGGGACTGAAGACCAAGCAGGCAGTTCCAACAGTACTGAAAATATTTTGGTTCTGCAGTAAGACAGTGAGTTCATGAATTGTTCATTACATTATGCTTTCTTTACATTTATATATGTGTACATTTTGTTATTCACATTACATACATTATATATTACTACACAGATCCGTGTGTATATATACACACACATTGGATAATATATGTATATCAAATATTAGATGTTTACAAAGTTAACAGTACCTAAAAATGTTATTCTTTGACCACTAGATGGTGATATTTTAACGCAATAAATACTTTGACTCTATGCCTTCAAAAAAAACAAGAGAAAATTTCCAGGTATAAATATGCTTAAAAAAAAAAGAGAGAGAGAGAGAGAGAGAAGACACAGAGCTGGTGGCATTTATCCATTTTCACTACAAATCACAAAACAACAGAAGAGGGGATACTAACGGTCCGCATTTCAATATGCTCTCAGAAGTTCTGATATTGGTATTTATGCTAAACTCTTTACAACTCAATAAAACAACCTAATTTTAAAATTAGCAAACCACAGACACTTTACAAAAGGGTATACAGATGCCAGATAAGCATGTGAAAAGATGCTTAGCATCATTAGCCACCACGAAATCCAAATTAAAACCACAATGAACACCAAATAAAATCGTTAAAATTAAAAAGACAGCATCAGGTTTGGTCAGGGTGTGAAGCAGAAGCTCTCGTGTTCCTGGGGGTCGTACGTACAAGGGTGTAACCGCCGGGGGAAACAGGCAGCTTCTTACAGTGGTCAGATACACATCTGCCTCACGGCCTGGAAATTGTTTGTAATACCCAAGACAAATGAAAACAAAGATCCGTAAGAAGACTTGTACACAAACTTCGTAACAGCTTTGTTCCTAAGAGCCAAAACCAAGAAAAACAACCCAAATGTAAAGCATGTAAATGGATACACAAAGTGTGGTACAGCCATACAAGGACTCCAGTCCTCAGCAATGAACAGGAACAGACTGAACAGAAATGAATAGACACACCTCAGCATAGGTGAAGCTCACTGCACAGGAAGCCAAATACACTTCCATTTACATGAAGCTGTGGGAGGGAAAAAGCTAACCTATGGTGATAGAAAGGAGACCAAGTTACTTTGGGGTGGTGGAGACTGATCACAGAGGGGCACGGGGGACTCTGAAGGGAACAGAAAACGCTATTTCAACTGGTGTAGTAGTTACTCAAGTGTATCTGTCAAGCTCAAACTGTACACCTAAAATCCTGGCACTTTATTATATGCAAATTATACCTACATACAATCAACTTCTTAAAACTTGAAAAAATGTGGTTTATTATTTTACAAACTTAGGCTATAGTTCTTTCTAGCTTTACGAAGATACTAACAGTATCTTCTATCATAGAAGTGTTAAAATAGTTAATTATAATGTCATACTCAGGCAATCAAGTAATGATGCTAAAAAACCACAAATGTGCAAACTAGTACTGCTCGTATTCACCGTCTCAAACCTCAGCCAAGCACATACCTACCTTACCAGAATGGCCTCACATCTCCGCTCACAACCTGAATTAGGCCCTCAATGCCTTTACACAAATCTTAATGCAACTAACTCAACCACATTCCTTAAGACCCACCTTGAGTGTCACCTCCTCCAAAAGCCTTTCCTGATTACCCCTCACTCTTCTGAATTCCCCGCCTGGCTTCAGAGCCCCTTCTGCTGGGGCATATCCCGCTATGCCTATCTTTACCACTGGGACTCACCACAGGGTGTTAAAGTCATCTGTTTTATGTCAGTCTCCACCCCCATACAGAGATCTCTGAGGTTGGGGATGTTCACTTATCTTTGTATCCCCAGCATCCTAGTACAGGACCTGGGATGAGACTGGCATTCAGCAAATCATTTGGGATTAACAAGCATATTTTCCCCGCCCAGAGTTCCAGGCAGTGCAACACTGAAATGGACACCAGACCAGGAAAGTCAGGAAATCTGGCCTCTTCAAAGTTCAGATCTCAAACTGTCTAGTTACATGAACTTCATCATCTATTCACCCTTCCCCAGAAGAAAATCGTCCCTTCTGCCTAGTGTCCTGCCTCCACTACACGCATGCTGAGCCTTGGAAGCAATGACCCTGAACTTCAACAGCAATGCAGCTTTTTTTAAAACAGTGTGTTGCTTTCATACTTACTATCTATGATCCAGTTAAGAGAAATATTAAGTCAGAGACATGCTTGGTAAGAAAAGTATTACTCAAAGCATTATCATTCTTCAATTGATTAGTTTTCTAAAGAAAAAAATGGAGAACATAAGTATCAGGTTTTCTCTTCAGAGGACCATTTGCTCTCTCAAACTAAGGCACGTCGATCTTAGAAGGTGCCAGCCAGAAGGACGTTTGCACAGTGAACCTGTCAGCACACACCTGCAGTGCGGCTGTGTTCTCCTCAGGTTCGTATCTTGGGAAACGATTTCCCGCTCCTCCTCAGGTCAGCCAGAACGGTGATTTCCCTGTTTTCTCAAAGATCAGTATCTCCCCATTTCAAAATCACAATGCTTTATAGTTCTAAGAAATTAAGCTCACTACTGAAGAAAAAAGTCTGTTAAAGAAAACTGGGCAGGGCGCCTGGGTGGCTCAGTTAAGCATCTGCCTTCAGCTCAGGTCATGATCCCGGGGTCCTGGGATTGAGTCCTGCGTCGTGCTCCGTGCTCAGCAGGGAGTCTGCTTCTCCCTCTGCCTCTGCCCCTCCCCCCCACTCCTTCTCTCTCTCTCTCTCTCTCACACACACACACACTCTCTCTCTCTCCCCCCCCCTCAAATAAATAAATTTAAAAACATTAAAAAAAAAAGGAAAAAGAAACCTGGGCTTGCTACATCTGGCAAAGTCATGCCAATAAAGATGTATCTTGCTCAAATTCTTGCTCACACTGATTTCCACAGATCGAATTTCCCATAAATACTTGATCGTACTCCTATTCAGTCACAAGGCAATGTATGGATAAATCAAATTAAAATACGGGTATCCAAAGAAATTCTTCTCATAAGGAGAGAACATAAATCTAAAGTACGCACTGGCAAGTCCGTCCCAGCTCAGAAGCTACAAATATTAACGTGAAGCTGTGCTGAACTTCTGTGCTTCACAATACATTTTTTCTGAGAAATGTCTATATTTTTGCAAGATAATTACTTAATACCTTATTCCTGAAATGTCTGTTACTTATTCAAATAACAAGTCAACGTTACTCAATCTGTACCACATAAGCAAACCAACAGTGCTATCCCACATAGACTCTCCTCCTCACACCAATATAAGGCGTAACAGGACAGTTCTGCTGTTTTAAAAGCAGGCTATTTTAAGGACTCCACTTACTTTCCTCAGTTGTGACGTGCTTCGGTTAATAAGAACAACAGTTAACACTTCTGATCTTTTAACATTGTACGCCAGGCACCAAGCTAAGTATTTAACATACGCTAGTCTCATTTGATCATTTTTTAAAAAACGATTCTACATCTATTTCTCTTACTTTGATTTTATCAGTGAAGAAAGTGTGGCTTGGAGAAATAACTTCCCCAAAGGCACACAACCAGGGAAAGAGAACTGAGGCGCCAACCCCAGCCTGACTCCCGAGCCTGTGCCCCCCTCACGGCCACACTGCACGACTACAAAGCGTCACGTGTTCACACACCCTGAATCTAGTTTGCCCAAGAGGCGCCAACTATGTTTTAAACAGCTGAGTCAAAGCAAAACCCAGAACAATTTCATGGAAATGTTTGCTAGAATACGGCAAAGTAGATTTCTTTAGGTCTTTCCACAAATCTGCTGTTTGTGACCTGTTCCGGTATCCAATGTACCAATTTGTCATCTTACCCAGGGCAGAAGGAATTCTCTTCCAGGTGCTGTGGTTAAGAGACAAGCCCTCTGATCTTTCAACCACAGATGTCAGGGAGTCATTTCCTACCCTCTGAAGACACCTGTGTACCTGCCCGAGTGTGTGTCCGTGAGCAGGGGAGAACGGGAAGCAGGGACTGAGTGCTAGGTCACGCAGACAATGAGGAGCCTGGAGCACAACATCTAATAATGTTTACTCACCAACAGTTCGGATCCCTAACGCCTGATGAATTTGTCCTATTCTTTACCAGCAGAATTCTGCTTCAATTATGCAACTTTCATAACAGTTAAGTAACAATAAACATTTTAATTCACCTAAATTAAATCTCTCCTTCTGAGTCTGGGACATAGAAGCATAACTCCTCACACGATGCCTGCAGTACAAACCTGGTCAATATTGAGGCGAAGTGGCATTAGGGACACTCGCAAGCAGCACTCCTGCGGTGACCTGCCGGACTCGGGGCGCACGTGTAATACTTTCACTGTCAACTAGGAGAGAAGAAAAACATTTTTTCCCCAATGACATTACACCCTTGTTTTCATTTAAAAAGAAAAAACACAAGAAACAAAAGAAAAAAATCCCATTTCTATCCCTTATAAGAGAACTAAAAGTGGAACTGTTTCCCCTTTTTGTTTAAAGGCCTGAATCACACTTGTCTGGGGCACACACTCCCTGAAGAGTCTCAGGAGAGAAATGGGTTCTCTTTAGTGGGAAAGACGTAAACGACAGTGGGGTACATGTACTTCAGGATCCGCTGGGCCCCTGGAGGGAATCCGGAGAGCCACACTCCAAAGACAGCTTCTAGGACATTTTCTTCTAGCAATCCTGAGCAAATCATTCCTATTCCACTAAAACTCACAAAGTGTTAGAAATCTGGAACACTTCCAGCAATACTAAATATTTTGTGTAGATCACCACAGACTTCCCGTTTTCCTCGGGTATCAATATACTGGCAGTTAAAATTAATGGACCCTAAAAGTGACATGTAAAATAATTTTTAGGGGTGCCTGGGTGGCTCAGTCATTAGACGTCCGCCTTTGGCTCGGGTCATGATCCCAGCAGCGTCCTGGGATTGAGCCCCGCATCGGGCTCCCTGCTTGGTGGGAGGCCTGCTTCTCCCTCTCCCACTCCCCCTGCTTGTGTTCCTTCTCTCCCCCTCACTGTCTCTCTGTCAAATAAAAAAAATAAAAAATAAATAAATCTTAAAAAATAATTTTTATTTTTTATTTTTTTATTTTTTTAAAGATTTTATTTATTTATCTGAGACAGAGAGAATGAGAGAGACAGAGAGCACATGAGAGGTGGGAGGGTCAGAGGGAGAAGCAGGCTCCCCGCAGAGCAGGGAGCCTGATGCGGCACTCGATCCCGGGACTCCAGGATCATGACCTGAGCCGAAGGCAGTCGCTCAACCAACTGAGCCACCCAGGCGCCCAAAAAATAATTTTTAAATAATAAAACTTTAAGGGGCACAAGGGTGGCTCAGTCAAGCATCTGCCTTTGGCTCAGGTCATGATCCCAGGCTCCTGGGATAGAGTCCCACATGGGGCTCCCTGCTCAGCAGGGAGTCTGCTTCTCCCTCTGCCCCTCCCCCCAGCTCGTGCTCACTGTCTGAAATAAAACCTTTAAAAATTAATAACAATAAAACTTTAAGCAGCGTATTTAAAAGGGATTTTCATATTACTATAAAAAAAAACGGGCGCCTGGGTGGCTCAGATGGTTAAGCGTCTGCCTTCGGCTCAGGTCATGATCCCAGGGTCCTGGGATCGAGTCCCACATCGGGCTCCCTGCTCCTTGGGAGCCTGCTTCTCCCTCTGCCTCTCTCTCTCTCTCTGTCTCTCATGAATAAATAAATAAAATCTTTAAAAAAAAAAAAAAAAAATCTGCAATTTTCCCCAATCTCAATCTTCTGCAGTTAGATACAGCAAACACACTTTTCCAAAACAAATACATAACAGAACATATGAGGTCTTAAATCTTACCATGTTGGAATGAGCTTTTCGAGGCATTTCTTTACTGCAATACAGGTACAAAAACTTATTCATTTGTGATGTTGCCAGACGATCTCGAATTTCAAGATCCTGCACGACAAACACCTGCCGGGAGACTGGGTGCTCTAAGAGGCCGGAGTCACACTCCGGCTTGCAAGGCGGGTAGACCTCGTGCTGAAACTTCACCTTCACAGAGAAGAGAGAACACACAACCATTTTTACTTTTTATTTAAATTAGATTTCTTCTTTAAAATGCAAAATATCACCCATCACTTGTTGTTTCAGAGAACAACAGTCCTTCATTTGTTCACTTTATTGATCTACATGTGCCTCACCACACAAGCATAAGCTCAACGAGTATCTCTTACTTGATCTTGGCAAAATCCCTATCCTTTTCAAGCAAAACCCTCTGTAAGAATAATACACAAAGTTATCATCTTGCATACCTATGAAACTGCCTGAAAAAGAATCAGTGGAGGCAATGTTCAAGTTTCAAAGGGGGGGGAGGGGCAAGGATACAATGAAATGCATGGGATCTTCATCACTACGATACTTCCATGTTAAGTACCCTAATATAAGACACTTGGCACAATCCCAGACAAGCTGAAAGAACTGAATGCATATGATGTCATTGGCGACCTGGACATACTGGTCTCTAGACATTCATGAAGGACCTGACACAGGTCCTATCCAACGGCAGCCCTCCCAGATAGATCCTCCAGGGCAGTGGTTCCCCAACTGTGGTCCTGGGAAAGGTAGTAGTATCAGAATCACCTGGGAACTCATTAAAAATGCAAATTCATGGGCCCCACCTCATACTGATTCAGAAACTCTGGGGCCCAGCAACTTGTGTTTTAACAAGCCCTCGAGGGGATTCTGATGCTTGCTCAACTCTGAGAGACACTCCTCTAGGGACAGCCTGGGAAAACAAAAACAAAACAAAACCCCTCAAACTTCTCGGAACATTTGAGAAAGAAAAAGTTAGAAGTTTTACAAGACCCCTGCATTTTTCCAATCCAAAGGGCTGGCACTTATGGCTCAAGACCACAAGGCTGGGGAGCAACCAAAGAACCCCCATTAATGCTCCTACTTCAGTGGCTTTTTCCTTTCAAAATGCCATCTTACCTTGCTTAACTGTATTTCCATTAAAAAGTCATGGTTTCTTCCTTTTCCCCCACATACCATGTTACGTCCATGCCTTGTGGGAGTGTGAGAAGGTGAACTGTGGGGACTGCTATAAATAGGAAAAAAAAAAATTTGTTAAAGGAAATATTCAAAGAAAGGCAATGAATGACCTCAGGAAAAATAGAAAGATAAAAAGAGAAAATAATATTACAGAACTACCAACACTCTGCCACAAACTGCATTTCTCTATATCAAAGCCACATCTTTATGCTTCGGAGACACTGAGAACATGAATTTTATTACTGCCATTGCGGCAATCAACTGCCTGCTAAATATTTAGAACTAAAGAAAAACCTAACTATGGTGTTGGTGTTCATATAACAGGACACGGAAAAACGAGACCTCCTGAGAAGTTCCTTATTACTTCAAAAACTCCTTACAGAGTACAAGTCCTAAAAATCCCAATTGATATAGAAAAGGAAGTTTTTAAAAATCACTTTTTTTTTTAGATTTTATTTATTAATTTCTGAGAGAGAGAGAGAGCACAAACAGTGGGGGAGCAGCAGGCAGAGGGAGAAGCAGACTCCCTGCTGAGCAGGGATCCCGATGCGGGAGCTCAATCCCAGGACCCTGGGATCATGACCTGAGCTGAAGGCAGATGCTTATTAACCCACTGAGCCACCCAGGAGCCCCTAAAAATCACTTTTAAATAGGAAGTCTCTACACTGTTGTGCCAAAGATTACCATTCCCTGAAACCTTTTCTGATCATCCCACCCTAATGAGAATGTTCCCTCCCACTGCACCTAGGACTAGGCTGGCTAGTCCTCTTCTAGCTCCACCCAACAACACACTCATTTAACAAGTACTTCAGGAGCATCAACCCCTTGCCCGGCACTCTGCTGGATGCCAGAGATTCAGGGCCTGCCCCCTGAGGCACATGCTTCACTTCATTGCCCTCATCTGCTTACATAATGGTCCTTTTGAATGGAGGGAAGGGTGTGGGTCTTATTTTTTTAAGATTTTATTTATTTGAGAGCGAAAGAGCCCATGAGAGAGCGCAGGAGAGAGCGCGGGAGCAGGGAGGAGGAGAGAGCGCAGGAGCGGGGAGGAGGAGGGCAGAGGGAGAGTCAGAAGCAAGCTCTTCACTGAGCAGGGAGCCTGATGCAGGGGCTGGATCCCAGGACCCTGGGATCATGACCTGAGCCGAAGGCAGACAGTTAACCCACTGAGCCACCCAGGCGCCCCTGGGCCTTATTCATTTTAGTGAATGTGCCTCTAACACAGGCTCCAGCACATGGTAGGTACCCAAAATATTTTGGTGAATGGCAATCACTTAAGTCACCATATTTCAGTAAATATATAAACAATGCAACTAAGTTTACAAATGAAAAGTTTTAACATTAAAAGAGTAACATTTAAATTACACAGTTGTCAGTACTACTTTATTAATAATTCTTAAAATGACAAATTCTAGGGGCGCCTGGGTGGTTCAGTCGGTTAGGCATCGGTCTTCGGCTCAGGTCATGATCCCGGGGTCCCAGGATCGAGCCCCACATCAGGCTCCCTGCTCAGCGGGGAGTCTGCTTCTCCCTCTGTCCCTCACCCTGGCTCATGCTCTCTCTCACGTGTGCTCTCTCTCAAAAAAATAAAATCTTTTTTTTAAGAAATGACAAATTCTTTTTCTAAGAAAAGAAAATAATATAAATAAATAAAATCTTTAAAAAAAAAAAAAAAAAGGGCGCCTGGGTGGCTCAGATGGTTAAGCGTCTGCCTTCGGCTCAGGTCATAATCTCGGGGTCCTGGGACCGAGTCCCGCATCGGGCTTCCTGCTCCTTGGGAGCCTGCTTCTCCCTCTGCCTCTCTCTCTCTCTCTGTTTCTCATGAATAAATAAATAAAATCTTTAAAAAAAAGAAAAGAAAAAAAAAGAAAAGAAAAGAATGGCTTGTAAAAAAAAAAAAAAAAACTTATGTAGAAATCAACTTACATGTAACTTTTAGCTGGAGAAGTAGGAGGGACTGTTCCAAAATCCTTTCCTCCATAAAGATGCCAAACGAGAGAGACTTCTTTAACAACATAGCGGACGACAGGGATGGGAAAGTGTAATGGGGCTTTGCTCGTGTCCGTCTTCTTAGCGGGTTGACTAAAGTAATTCTCTCTTATTACAATCGCATCATCGACCATCACTTTTACAACTGGCTCTTCCTCCTTCTCCTAAAATAAACAGGGAACACACACGGTCTTATCTCAGTAGAAACCACTGATTATGTTGCATATCTCAAGATTTCTTGACTCTGCATTCTTTCTTTCTTTTTTTTTTTTTTTAAAGATTTTATTTATTTATTTGAGAGAGAGAGTGAGAGAGAGCATGAGAGGGAGGAGGGTCAGAGGGAGAAGCAGACTCCCCGCCGAGCAGGGAGCCCGATGCGGGACTGGATCCTGGGACTCCAGGATCATGACCTGAGCCGAAGGCAGTCGCTTAACCAACTGAGCCACCCAGGCGCCCTGACTCTGCATTCTTTCTAATAGCAATATCAATATATGAAATGGGCAAGTACTGATATTAATCATCACACTGGATACCCTGCATTATTCAGCATCAAGTGGACTTTTTGTTCATATGTAAATCACTCCACAAGGAGTCTTTCATAGTCTTCAATCTAGCTTTTACCATTTGAAAATAAAAAGGCACAGATTTAGTGGGTGTGTGCTGATGTGGGTGTGTATCTGGTGTGTGTGTGTTTGTTTATAGTTCTTTAATTCAAAGTCAAAACTACATTCCAAATTTAACATACTTCAACATACTGACCAAATTACCATGATCCTAATAATGAAGTTATCCTGAGTTTGACCGATTTTTATTTCCCAGGATGCAGTAAAACAAATACATTCATCAAGTTACTACTGAGCAGTTTAATATGTATATACGCTAAATGGTGATTCATGAAGTTCAACTCCAACACCAATGCTTAACCCTTCTAGTGAACTGTGCATTCCTTACATCCAGACCATACTTTTTAAATGGAAGCATGATTCTCACATGGCAATTACACTTATCAACCATCCATCAGCCTTCACACAAACCATGTCTTACCTTTCCCAATTCTTGGACTAGCAACTCTGGATAGCACTCCTTTCACCATTTCCTTGCCCTGAAGAGCTAACTATGTACAACATCTGTAGTTTAATGATCTATGTAGAAAATTTTGCCCTGAAACTACTAATACACCATATGTTAACTATTTAAATAAAATCTAAAAAAAAATCATTTTTTAAATTTTGCAAATATTGAGCATTCTTCTGAGTTTTAGAGCGATGTGTCACAGAAATAGTAAAGTATAGTAAACATTTGCAAAGCCTCAATAATAAATTACAAAATGAAGTCACTGTGAACTGCCAAGAGTTATAAAAAAATCTGAAGACTGTTCCTCAGGTACCCTTTGGTCAATTCAACCTGTAACACTACCTTAAGGCCTCAATTATATTATCCATTTATTACCTGAATGTTTGCTCTTGGTGCAAAAAGAATGCAAAAGTCGTCATTCTCAGTGGGCACACCTGCCATTGCATCACTAATCAAGTGGTGTGTGAATGAGGGGTAAGGAGGGCCAGGCTCCTGGGACATGTTCCCACTCTCATCTGGAAACAGGAAGAGGTCTGAACAACATGGCTCCTGAGTTTGAGATTTTTCATCCAGAACACCTAGGTAAAAAAGAATACAACACTCAATTTTGGCACATTTTGAACAGTAATGCTTAGTAAACATTTTAACCACATGTCAGATACACACTATGTTGAAATGTTTTCACCTGCAATATCTTATTTATTTCTTACAATAACCCTCCGATTACTAATAAAAAGACTGATAATAAGTTTGAAGTTCTCTAGGAGAACAGTAAATGATGGTCTCATAAAGTCATAGCAAGTCTCCTCTTAAGTTATTTCGCATTAGAGAAGCTCAGAAATATGGCAGCAGGGGGTTAGTGTTGACTGGAGTTTTGTTTAAGCCAGAACTGCATTCTGACAACTCTGTCCTGTGGGTGGAGATCTGGAAACTTCCGGAGCAATACTGCAAGGGGAGGAACAACTGGTAACATCTGGCAGTGCCTCCCCTAAAACTACAGGAAATCTCTGCTTATAGAGGGGAGGGGGGAAAACAGAGGCCAAGCAGGTCTCTGGCCAGGGAGTGGTGCCCTACAATCAACAGACTACTTTGTGGGGCACTGGATACCCAACGGGCCACCTGTTCTCAGGTAGCTGTCAACGTGGTTCACAAAAGACTGCATGTATGACAAAATCTGTACTGTGAACATACACCTTTATGCATTTTTAATACATAGTAGATCCACTAATTCTTTCTCCATTCCGTCAGTCATTCCAATCACTGTGATAAGGGCTGAGAACGTGAAGATGAATAATATATTTTAGCCTCAAGAGGCTCACAGACCAATTTTAAATTCTTCTATGGCAGCACCTTGGACTTATTCACCCTTTATAAATGCCTGGTGCACCTGAATATTGAAGCTGTTCAGTAAATATTCACGAAACATTCTTTCCCACCTAAGTAGGTTAGCTGCTAATATTATAGATAATGTAATATGCAGGAAGCTAAAAGTTCCTATTTCTTTCCTGAGTTCTAATTTATGCTAAATTAGAATAAAAGCAACAATTTAACCCTAAACTTTGATAATACCATGAAATAATTTTTTAAAAATTAAGATTTCAGAACATATAGAAACGACTATGTATTCAATTAGAAAAAAATATTTTTTAGATAGATGCTTCAAAGTATTTAGATGCTTCCAGCTGGCTTTCAAGGCTCTCCCACTGGCTGGTTCCTCCCTGCTTATCCAACTTTGCTGGCCAAGTCTTTCCAATGAGAAGGGAGCTTCTGTTCCAGTAAGAGCCTGAGCTGCAAGATAATTAAGGCTTCTGCATGCTTCTGTGCCTCTGTCAACATTCATGACCTTGCCAAGACTACCTTCTCTCTCCCCTCCACATACCTAAACCCCAGCCACTCTTTAAAATTAAGCCAACTTGAGCGCCTGGGTGGCTCCGTCATTAAGCATCTGCCTTAGGCTCAGGTCATGATCCCGGGGTCCTGGGATTGAGTCCCACATCAGGCTCCCTGCTTCGCAGGAAGCCTGCATCTCCCTCTCCCACTCCCCCTGCTTGTGTTCCTGCTCTTGCTATCTCTGTCTCTGTCAAATAAATAAATAAACTCTTTAAAAATTAAATTAAATTAAGCCAGCTCCTCTCACTTTCACTGAAATCTAATGAGACAATTCCAATCCCTTCCAACCGGTAGTTGAGGATGTGACACACTCTGAAGCACTTTCTCATATCATTTCTCAAACATTCTAAGTAAGAACATCAGTCTGGCTTAGTGCCAATCTGTGTTATGAAACTCTAAGCTAACAGAACAGATAAGCTTTGTCTTTCATTTAATCTGTAACCCACACAACACCCTGGCCAGTGGTTATTTATCTACTAGACGCTCAATCAACACAAGCAGATGGACTAATAAATATCCACCAAACCTCAGACTTGTCTTTTCTTTAATAAGTTACTTACTGCAGAATTTATAAGCGTACAAATAACATAAGCCTCAAGTGAGGCCCCAGTGCTCCTGGGGAGGAAGGCCCGGCCCGTCCTACCGTTAGCCTGGGCTTGCGCGGATGCGGCGGCCTGCTGCAGGTCAACCTCCTCCATAGCGTCACTCATCAGATCGCGTAACATCTGCTGGTCTGCTTCAGGAAGTACTGGACCCTGTGAGGAGGAGCGACCGCTGGAATCTACCTACAGCCAAAACACCTAATTAAAAATAACTGAAAATGGGCGCCTGGGTGGCTCAGTTGGTTAAGCGACTGCCTTCGGCTCAGGTCATGATCCTGGAGTCCCAGGATCCAGTCCCGCATCAGGCTCCCCGCTCGGCCGGGAAGCCTGCTTTTCCCTCTCCCACTCCCCCTGCTTGTGTTCCCTCTCTCGCCGTGTCTCTGTCAAATAAATAAATAAAATCTTAAAAAAAAAAAAATAACTGGGGCGCCTGGGTGGCTCAGTTGGTTAAGCGACTGCCTTCAGCTCAGGTCATGATCCTGGAGTCCCGGGATCGAGTCCCGCATCGGGCTCCCTGCTCAGCAGGGAGTCTGCTTCTCCCTCTCCCGCCCCCCCCCCTCTTGTGCTCTTTCTCTCTCTCACTCTCTCTCTCAAATAAATAAAATCTTTAAAAAAAAATAAAAATAAAAAAAATAACTGAAAATGCTCTAAGAAGCAAACTACTCAGCATGATGTTGTCCTAGAAACACAAGGCATTTTACAAAGACACCGGAAACAGGAACACAGCCATCGTTCCACCTTCTGCCCTGCAGCTGTAGCCTTCTAGGTTGTTAGCATCATCATCACCCCAACAACTACTGGCCAACAGAAACAAATGCGCCATCACCTCAAAGCCAGCACCGTGAGCCGGGACAGTGGCGAGCACGCACACTAGAGGACAAAGGAGCTAAGAACACTGCAGTGAGGCCTGGGGAGGAGAAGTCTCCTTCTGCAGAGCGGGAGCTGCTCAAATCTGGCAGCTGCACCAACTCTCACCCCCTGGACACAAAGCCGCTGGCAGTCAGAGTCTCGTGTCCTGGAATGGACGGACACCGAAGGATAGTAGGGGGCACACAGAGCAGGGGAAATCAACTAAGTGGGGACTCACGGGGTTCAACTCCAGCGCTGATGCTTAACCATTTTGGTTAATGAACTGTGGGTTCATTAAATCCAGACCATGCTTTTTAAATGGGAGTATGACTCTAAAATGGAAAGATCCAATTTGAAAGGGATCATTTAAAATAACGTTTAATAAACTGGAGAATGTTTATACAAAGAAAACAAACAGTGGAGAGGGAGGGTCATGAATTGTCTTCTTGTCAGTGAGAAGAGAGCAAAAGCAAGGAGTCAAAACCCAAAGCATAACACGAATGAAGTGTAAGAGCATCTGAACAAGACAAGGACCTTCACTAGGGGCTCCATTATCTAAGAGACTGAGAATCCTGTTCACAGAGCGGGCCACGATAAAGAATGAAAAAGCACTAAAAAGTTAAAAATGCTAAACAAACCGGACATCGTTCAATCTGTACCTAAGAGAGGACAGAGAGGTGACAATTGGGGGCATAAGAAAGCACCGACCCAGAAATCAAAGTATCTGGTTTTGTTGCTAATCCTACTAATTTGGGCAAATAGCCTAATTCTCTGGGTTTTAACTTATTCATCTGTAAAACGGAGATGATAATCTTTAACCTACCACACTGAATTCAAAGAAATCACAAACAAGAAAATATACTGAAAACCCAACAGAATCATATGTAACAAATAAAAGATAACCTAAGTCTTCTGGTAATAACACTAACACTTGTACCTCTCCTCTCCTAAGCATTTTTACATAAGACTGGCACAGAACAAGCTCTTGCAATGCTAAATGTTTTCTTTCTTCCTGGAGGGGAGATGAAAATAACTCAAGTCTGGAAGAAAGTATTCTGTGGGCTGAGAAGATTAATGTTCTGAAACAAAGAACACCAAACAGCAGAATGGTTTTCCAAGAAGGCCTACGGAATCACCTTCCCAGACGCATCACTCTGAAGGTCAAGAACAGACAGGTGATTTTTCAAAGTTTCTTTTCTACCTCATGACTGTCATGAAGACCTCGCTGACGCACACACATCACGCCCATGGCTGCAAGGTGTCTGGGGTGAGTTAGTTCTAATAAAAGATGTTGCTGGCTATACCTTCATCTTTCTGTGAGAGGCTCCAGGCTTCGTCTCCACCTTGTTTGCTGCGTGTAAGTCCCCATAGCTTGCAATGTACTGAATGAGATTCATTAAAGCAGCACAAGAGTCCGAGCACGTTCTGATATGGACAGTGTCACTGGAACAGTGTAGCTCGAAGCGCGGCTCAGTCTGGATGGACACAAGGGAAAAGAAAGGAACAGGTTTTTCAAACAAGAGCTAAAAATTTCTTGTTTTGCATAGGCTCACATTAAATAAAACAGAACAGAATTTTACTTGCCACAAGAAATACATATTTATAACTATATCGTAATTTTAAAATATTTTATCTACTTTTGACCAAAATAATTTTATAATAAATTCAATTATTCTTTAGTCTCTCATAAAAAAACAGGGGTCAAGGGTGCCTGGGTGGCTCAGTCACTGGGCGTCTGCCTTCGGCTCAGGTCATGATCCCAGGGTCCTGGGACCGAGCCCCATGTGGGGCTCCCTGCTCGGCAGGAAGCCTGCTTCTCCCTCTCCCCCTCCCCCTGCTTGTGTTCCTCTCTTGCCATCTCTCTCTCTCTGTCAAATAAATAAATAAAATCTTTAAAAAAAAAAAATAGAAGTAAAAATTTCTTTTAGTAACTTACTTGCTCTCCATCAGAATCAGATTTCACTGCAGTTATGGTTAATTCCAAAAGCCCCATATCCATCACACGAACATAATCTAAAATTTTTTAAATTAACAAAATATCTGAGTAAAGCTTTCAAAAAATATGTATCCAACCAACACGTAATAAAACTAGCATCTCTTTAAAATTCATGGCAGTTAGTGGTACAAATATTTAGAATGGAATGGAAATATAGTTTCATCCTATAAAAGTCCTACAATTCCCTTTTTTTACTTAGGAACAAAATTAATCTTGTATTAAATAGAGTACATATAATTTGATGCACTTAACTGATGTTCTAAGGACATTACAACTTCAAACTGGTATTTAATAAGATCCTTAGTTCAATAGCATTATTCCAGAGTTCAAACGCTCTAAAATATTCATACAAAAACTAAAGAACATTCATCTATCTCAGATTTTGTTTTTCAACTCTTACCTCTATTCAAATTTATAGTAACAGTATTACACTTGTCAGACAAATGCAAGGCAGCTTCATCCAAGATTATTCTGAGGAAAGAATATAAAATCAACATCGAAAAATTAACTTTGAATACATGACACGTGATCATGACATACTTCATTGTATCATTCTTCTGATATACAAGTTATCAAAGTCATGTAGTTTCTTACAAGTGGCATCTAACATTTCCTTAAAACTCACTGTTTCTGAGTGCTAGAAATATTTAAATGGTGTAAAGAATGAGACTGAATCATCAGCTCAAATTAATTTTAAATTTTCAGCATTTTTCAATAGATCTAAATTATCTAAATTATGAAAATAAAGTGTTATCAGGCAGTATAGGAAGTTTAGATTTCTGTTTTTAAAAGTAAACTATCAATCTCAAGAATTCGTTTCCTCCCTAAAAATAAAAAACAGTGATAAACTGAAGAGATGGGACGAATCATTCGAAAATGAAAAATTGAAAACCTGGATAAAGGGACATGACTACGAGTAAAAGAATGCTGATTTTTAACAAAAGGGTGAGACTTCAAAGACTTCAGCTGAGCAACAGGTAGCATGTTTGGAACAGCTGCATTTAGCAGACAGTGAAGTTTACCCAGGCACCTGAGAGTAGATGAGGATTTGTCCAAGGCCACACTACTGGAAACGCTGAAGGTTTCCACAGTGAGAAGAGATCGAATCGGCAAATAAAGAGGCCTAATACCAAAAAGAAACAAACAATATCAGTCTGCTAAAACAACAGGAACTCCCTTAAAAGAGCATTTTGAACCTTAACTCTACAATTTGAATTACGCATTTTTTCAAAACAGTACATATTTTGAATAAAGCTTTATTTTGTTCCACTTGTGAACTGACCTATAATCAAGTGCACAGCTCCAGAGGTGAACGTGAAAAGTTGTAAACGAAGTTGGAGGATTATATCCCAGAACAGGTTCATCAGCAATATTCAAGAAGTATAAAATCTGTAATCACAAAAATATAAAATGCCCTGCTTTAGAAGAAAAAAAAAAAAGTTGTGACCAGGATATCTTTAGTACCAATGTAAAATATCTCACAGAAAAAGCAATGATTTAGGGGCGTCTGGGTGGCTCAGTTGGTTAAGCAACTGCCTTCAGCTCAGGTCATGATCCTGGAGTCCCGGGATCGAGTCCCGCATCGGGCTCCCTGCTCGGCAGGGAGCCTGCTTCTCCCTCTGACTCTCCCCCCTCTCATGTGCTCTCTCTCATTCTCTCTCTCAAATAAATAAATAAAATCTTTAAAAAAAAAAAAAAAAGAAAAAAGAAAAAGCAATGATTTATTGGGGGGGGAATCAATGCTAAAAGGAAAAAAAAATCATCATTTTGAAGTAATTCATTTTAAAAAGTATTTGCAAAACCACTTGAGTTTGAAATGAAGAGAGAGTCCCATCTGACAACTGCAATGCTACAGAAGTCTTGAGAAAATTGTATCTTCTCAAAGATATGATTCATATCAAAATCATTATACAAACTAAAGTATGTATAATATGCTATGCTTGCATATTATTTTGCTTGGGACAATTCTTGAAAAAAATAAACTTTGCTAAAGATTACTTAACACTCCATCTGGTTGTCTACATAATCCACTTTTGGGAAAAGTTATTTTTCCTTAAATTATACCTAGCTCAGTCTGAAAACCAGATCCTCTTACTAACATCTATTCTCCTGTATTTCTATCTAAATGAGGTTAGATTAAACCTCCCCCTTACAACGGAGTTCAGTGTTCACATCAACCATCTCTCTACCCTTGCTACACAGATCTAGGTCTCCTCAGGTCTCCTAAATGCTTTTATGAAAGCGCTCTGAAAACTTTCAGGTATAAAATATTTTATTATTTTCCAGCACAAAGAAAAAGCTCCTCTTTCTAAGGAAAATGAACAAGAGTCACAGTGTACTAATTTTCATTCTCAACAGAAAAGAACTGTATTGCATTAATCAAACACTGGAGATTAATTACAGAAATCTCTATAAATGCCTCGAAGCATGTCATTGGCCTAGGGAGTAACTGTGAAATGACGGCACGTACGGAGTGAGCACAAGTCAGTGCATCACCTGCTGCTCCTCTGTGCCTGGTACTCTACAGGTTCTGGGACACGGAGTCCCTTCCCTTAAACGACTTAAAAGATAACTCTGTCTTTGAGATGTTTAGGGTCGAAACTTTAAGGTAAAAAATCAATTTCGTTCTGGAGTGGTGATAATGTTCTATTTCCTAACCTAAGAGGTGGTTATATAGGAGTGTTTCCTTCAACAATATTTCTATGCACACTGATCATTTCCGATTTATGACTTTACAGTCTGTGTATTACATGTCAATATAAAGTAAAAAGTAAATCAATATGTACAAAACAACTCGCACCTGCTCGTGCCAGCTAAGCCCAGAAGGAAGCATTCTGTGCTGGAGTGTGGCTCCTTTCAACCCCACAGCAATGAGAAATTCCTGTACAGACGACACAAAAAGTTACACTGATCACCTACATGACCCTCTAATTCAAAACTTGGAAAGTTTTTCTAAGAAAATAAATGTGTTGCTTTTATGCAATCACTTTTAGCTAGTAATCAAATGAACGGCAAGTCTTTAATGGTATAAAAGTACAAATCACAAACCTTCGTATTGGACTCTGATTTATCAGATAGTATTTTAACTGCAACAGAGAGCATATTCAAAGTGTCTCCTGCAACGCCATCTGAAGAAGCTCTACTGAGGCCATCTTCTTCAGAGGAATAAATAGTAGGTTCCAACCAGTGTGGGCGGGTTGAACTGGGCAGTCGTGTTTCTGTAGGAAGAATCACTCCATCTACTACACCTACATCGACAATGAGGTGACAATATAACAAAATGATAACCTGAAATTAGTTCACAGACTTTCACAACTCAAAACAAAAATCCATATACTCCCACTGAATACACTATAATCCTGGAGGCAAAATGACCAACAACCAGCTTGGCATTAATAATCCATACCTCTCTGCTAATGTTGGTATGACTGACAGTACTCTACTTTAAAAAAAAAAAAAATTAAGATGAAATGCTAGGAAAATTAAATAGAAAAATCTGATAAGCATTAAGACTGTGCAAAGTATTGTTTTTTACACTTTGGGAGGAAAAAAAGAATGTGTATCTTCCATTCACAGGGTAACAGGGAATGTGCTCAAAAGATGGTAAATTCCTTTTGTTACCAAAAGGAAATGCTGCTTAAGAGAGAGTAATGAATGTAAAGTCCCATCAACTCATCAGTGGATAGTAAGATACAGCACATCCATAAAATGGAATATTATTTGGCAATAAAAGAAATAAAATACTATTACACTCGGATGAACCTTGAAAACATCATGCCAAATTAAACATGCCAGTCACAAAAGACTATATATTATATCATTCCATAACATCCAGAATACACAACCCACAGAGGCAAAGTAGATTCGAGGTTATTTAGTGCTGGGGGGTGGGGGGTGGGAGGGCCGTGGGAGGTTAAAAAAAACTTTATTAAACAAAATTTCAATGGGTCTGAACAGAGGTGAACAGAACACACATTCAACATGTGTCCTACCTTTGTGGTACAGACTGAGACTACTGGAATGAAGGCAGATGTAGTGCTTGTCATCACAGCCTTCATACTTGGTCACACAAAACAACGAACCACTGCTGAACTCTAACCAGAATTCGCCATGTTTATTTTCCAACAGCTCTCCATTATCTTGCTAATAAAAAGATCAGAAAAACATAGAAGTCATTATTTAAATGCAGAAAAGTCAGAATGCCCCTTGGGTTGCTCCTTCCTGATTCAGCCTAGAAGATTCTCCCACATGGCGGCAAAGCGGTCTGATTCTCCAACCATGCAACATGGTGGCATGAAATGCTATGCAGGGTCCCCCCTGCAGAATGAATCCCTGTACTTCACCCTCCTCTCTAACAGGTAAATTACTAGTGATCACCTCAGCAGCAGAACCAGCACATTTGCCAAAAGAAGGTCCACAGAAGGTCTGTCTTGTGATCCGCAGTGAAAAGCTTACTCTCCAAAGCCACAATCACAGCAGAACCTTTCTCAGGCACTGAAACAACCTCCTGCCACCTCAATGATGGCAGGTGTAACCACGGTCCATTTAAAATAAGATACACCTGAAACAACACTTTGGCTTTGCAAATCCTTACCCTGACATCTGTAAACACTGCCATTAGTCCATGGTTAATACTCAGAAGAACCGAGAGAAAACTCTGCGAGTTCTTGTTCTGAGAGTCTAGTTTTTTTTTCCTACGGGAACGATAGTTGGGATCCACAGCAGAAAAATACTGCAACGTCTCCTCCTCAGATCCACTCTCCTCATCTGTGAGAAATAAATGTCATAGTGATATGGTTTGGACAGCTATAGAAACAGAATAGCAACTGGAATATTATCACAAAAATACTTATTTTACAACCTGTTTTTTTACCAAGAATCTGGCATGACAATAAAAATGTACTTTCTGTATTTTTCTCTTTCCCACTGAACTTAAACCAATGTACATACTATCACTATAAAGATAATATATTTAACTGATAATACTCTCAATATGTAGATACAAGTGGAGAAATACTATAAATTACTGTATTATAAAATATAGTTACGAGGGGAAAATATCCAAGAAACATTTTAAAATCTATCAGTTGAAAAGGTTACTACTTTATTGCTAAGCCTGGCATTTTAAGTTAGAACAAATTTAAAATATATTACCGTAGTGAACTGTGGATTTAAATGGACTAAAACTATCTTTGTTGAAGGTATTAATCAGCTGACTGGCTACAGAAAGACCAATACCATAGGAAATATTTTCAAATGTCTCCACTGGTGATGGAGCTGTTGGTTCCCACAGCAGCAAGTCATTAAAGATCCTGTGGAAGACAAAAGTTGAAAAATACGTAACTCATAGTTCAACTGAAGGTAAACTCAAGAACATGTCTTTAAGAAGTCACATGAATAATAATTTTTCTAAATGGGAAATAGAAATTAGATCCTACAAAGGAGGGCTTTCTGTTTTGTTTTCTTTTAAGTATTAATTATGTCCTTTCAATGGAAAAGTTACTGATACAGCTTGACTGCAGGACAGTGAGAAAGGAATCTGTACAATTCGGTACCTAATTAGCTACCTGCCTGGTTTTACCTATGCTGTGTACATCAAATTACATACAGCTAAATGCACTTTAGAGGAAAAAGTTAATTTAAAAACTGGAAAGAACAAAGGAAAGACTGTTCACACAGGAGAGCACTCTGTAAACTATAATACACCACGCACTGTCTCATCTGACCCCACCCCACCCCCAAACCCATGGGGCAGCCAAGAATCATTACTCTCACTTCACACTTGGAGAAACTGCCTCATAAAGGTTAAGTGCCTTGCCCAAGGTCATACAGCTAATTTGTGAAAGGACTGGGGCCACAGCCCGGATTTTGTCCAGCTCCCAATTCAGCTCTCCTCCTTATTCACTGTTCCTCTCTCTCTCTCTCTCCCCCGCCCACCCCACCACCCCAACAGAAAGCACAGCTTTCCTGGGAAGTGTGCATGGACTAAGAATGCATACAAAACGGAACAAAGAAAGGAAACCTTCTACTGGCTGCACAGCCAAGTCAATACTAGTGATTAATGGGTGATACCCATCAAGCTAGACTACCAGCACATCCTACTTTTTCAAAGAAATATCTGTCACTATTCAGATGCCCTCCTGCTCCTACCCCGCCCCCGCCCCCCAAGATCACCCCTGCTCTACATTTTTATAAATACTCAGACTTCACAATGTCTTCTCTGAAGCCTGTTGTTAAGATCTGGACCCACAGTGAATCCTTCACATACATAACTCTGTCATGGTGCCTACCACAGTATTTTCTTGCTTCCGCTTCCGAGACTGGAGCCTCTCAGAGAGAGGGCCTTAGGTGTTGGTCATCTTTATATGTGTGGCATCGTTATAGCACGGTGGCTGTCACGTAGCAGGCACTGAGGGTTTGATGATGAGAGGACCAGTGGGCGACTCACATGGCAGGAATGCCAAAGGCCCAGCCTCCTCGTAAAGCCTAGTGTGAATACCAATCAAAGTGCCCCCCTGGCCCTTCCTGCGAGAAGCCACTTGTCTAGGAACTTCCCGGGCCAATTCCTAAGCTTCTGAAGCCCTAGAAAGTATAAACCACCAGGACTGAGTATCGTGACTCTCAGTAGACTGAAATCCCCACCCCAAAAGCTCTCCATCTGGAACCATCAACAGGTGAAGAACACTAGGGATACGTAAGTCTCATCTCAGATACAATGACAGCTATGCCCCCAAACTGTGATACTCACTGGCTCACTGCTTCTTGGATATATTGCTCACAGGACAAAGAAACAAAAGAGTCTAAACCCAGATCTTACTCTAAACTCCTCTGTAAATAAATAATGACAAAAAAATCAAGAATTTTCTCAGGAAATTCTCAGGAAATGCCCTTCCTTTACCTTATTCCCTACAACCATTCTCTTATCTCCATAGGTAAGAGAAAGTATTAATTTATGTAAAACCTAAATATAAGTTTTATATGATTTTGCATTTTCCTTATTTACATGTTAACCCAGTCTTGATATCATTAATACTGTAAAACATTGGATGAGGTTTCTAATACCAAGAAAGAAAACACTTAAGGTACTTAAGGACACAGGGGCATCCCATCGTCAGTTAAGTGGCCAACTCTTGATTTTGGCTCAGGTCATAATCTCAGAGTTGTGGAACTGAGCCCTGGATGCGGCTCCTATCAGCAGGGAGTCTGCTTGGGATTCATTCTCTCTCTCTCTCAAATAAATAAATAGATCTTAAAAAAAAGAGAGAGAGAGATTTAAGGACACATCACCATGATTCTGTGGCTATGAGCCTGAAACATGACAGGAAATATCTAATTGAACAAAGCTAGTGAAAATTCTTTTTATATTCTAAAGGACTTCAGTGGAAAAAATTCTCCTGTACCTGAGACTGTCTATCTAAAAAGAGCCCGCTGACTAAGGCACTAAAGGAATAAACCAAGATTTTAAAATGTATGACGTTAAGGCAGAGTTGGTTATATCTCCTGCTCAGAAAGTTATTTTAATGTATGAAAATAAAAACCAAAAATAAATTCAAAAAATTATATAGATAAAAAGGGCAATATTGAAACATTTAGCAAAACTCGAATGGGGTTTGAAGATTAAGTAATGCAGAATATTAATATTCTCATTTTCTCATTTTGATGGTTGAATTATAATTATGTGGAAGAATGTCCTTGTCTTTGGGAAATACACAAGTGCTCCAGGAGGGGCATCAGGTCAGTGGCTCTCAAACAGTTAAGGCGGGGAGGGGAAAGCTCTATGTTCTACACGTGAAACTTTTCTGCGAGTCTGGGAATATTTTAAAACTTTAAAATAATATTAACTCAAAAAAATAATAAAAATAAAATATTAACTCAAAATAAAAACAGACCTATTCAAAGCCAAATAAGGGGCAAAGAATTCACACCCTGAAGAACTTAGATATGTGATTTATAAATCCACAGGGTGAGGAAGCATTTCAACATTTATACAACTGTAGGTACCTGAGAGCTGGAGAAGTGGGCAGAGTAAGGTAGAACAGAAACGCTCTTCAGCAACCACTATTTAACCAGCTCTGCAGAAGAACACATACTCTCTCGTTCCCTGACTTGAGCAATCAACCGCCCCACCTGCCATACTGACAGACGTCCCCCATATGCTAACCGCTGCTCCTTGGGACTACTCTCCAGCACACCCAAGAAGTCTGTTCCTATCAGGTGAGCTCTATGTTCAGTATATTCACTAAGTGTCAACTGTGTTTGGCCTCGAATGTACTCATCTCACTTGTATTTACTGTTGTAAGTATACTTTAACTCAATATTATGCTAACAGATGACCTAAATATACAGACTGAGGTGGAAAAAATCTTAAAAAACTGAGAAAGATTTTGAACTCAGATTCCTTTGAAACTATTTTTTCAATAACTGAAAACTGTAAACAAAACCTTTCAGGTATACATTATGTGAAACTTCCAACCTGTGGCTCATATTAAAAGGAAGGAAAAAAAAAAAGGCCTCATCTTGTATTTTAAAAAGAAGTTATAAATGAACATATTTATAAACTGAAGGTTTAAGGTGCATATTTCTGTTCTGATGTCCCAATTTAACCGATGGCCACCTGCTCAAGCAAATGCAGAAAGAGAAAGAAATGGATTAAGCTCTTCTGACCTCTGGGCTAGACCCTGAACTAGTCGTTTCGTTTTGCTCAGTCTTAGCCTTGCAGATTTGTCAACTCTTGGTAAATATTCCTAACTATAAAAAGAAGAATGGTCTAGAGATCAGTGGTTTCCCAAACTTTAGATTATGTGTAACAGCTAAAAAAAAAAAAAAAACCTGTAAAAGCCTTCTGATATGAATTTATAAATTATAGGCTTCTACTTACATACATTATGTAGAATATAAAACAAATATAAAAATATAAATTTTAAAAGACTTAGGGTCAATTAAGCCAATTAAGCCGCCAACTCTTGGTTTCGGCTCAGGTTGTGATCTCAGGGTCGTGAGATCGAGCCCTGCCGTGTCAGGCTCCATGCTCAACACGGTGTCTGCTTGAGATTCTCTTTCCCTCTGCCTCTCTCACTCTCGCACATGCTCTAAAATAAATCATTAAAAAATAAAAGTTTTAAAGTTGAACAGAAGAACTAACATTTTCTTCCTCCACCTCAAATAGACTATCCTGTGAATCTCATCATCAAGACAACTCAACTATATAGATCTTTCTGGAACTTAATTTTCTGATTCTAAGACCAACAATCCTGGTCACTGGTAGGCAATAAGGAGATCCAGAGCTTATTATGAACAGTTAAGGAATAAAGGAGCAGAGATATCTGATATCAAGTAAATGTACAGCAGAAACAACAGTGCAGCTTCTAAAGCTTAATAGAAATGAGAATCATGTCTTACATATGAGAAGCTAGTGATGACCGATACTAAGAACATCTTTTTCTAGAAAAGTACATGACCACCTTTCAGGTCTACTATAGAAGTGATTCCTTCAGTGGATGGGAATGATACCAGAGGACTACCGAGTGCTTACTGTAATGCCAGGTGCTATTCTCCGAACTTCTCAAGTGCTGTATCATCTAATCCTCCAAACAACTCTTTGAGACAGGTTCAAGTTATCATCTACATTTTACAGATGAGGAAACTGAGCTTAGGGCAGGTAAGTTGTGAAGGTCTTCCAAGTCTAGGCTCTTTTAACTCTAGAATGCTATTTATTTCAACATATTTGCTTGGTATGTATATTTAAGGACACTATATAATTCTAACAAGATGCTTTTTTAAACTCTGAAAAAAGATGCTCCTTGTACAAAGACTCTAGGATTCTGATTCTACCCCGGCACGTGCTAGCCCCCCATATAAGCTGCCCCCCTGGCACCTGTTGGCCCTCTATACAGGGGTCTCCCAACTCTTTTCATGTCACTGCACACATAGAAGACATTTACTCAGTACTTTGTGGTAAGGTGACAGAGAGCAAACAGCCAACAAAGGTGGAGGGAATAAACATCTCACATGCAAGTAACCCAGTTACCAGACACATTGGTTAGGAAACTCTGCTATGACAACAGCCCATCGGAACGGTTAACAGTTTTGTAATCAACACCACACAAAGTACCCAGTGATGGTAGATAATATTAAAGCAAGGAAAGAAAAGGGGCAAGTGGGGAAACAGGGAGACAGGCAGAGAAGTCCAATCCCAAAGACTCAACTAAATGTGTTTAAACTCACCTATTATAAAGCTTCTCATAAAAGCTTTTATTAGGTAGTGTTACATGAATGCTGGGTAACGTAAGTTCCAGCACATAGTGAGAATTGCTGATTGCTTTATCCTGAAATTCTGTCATTTCCACAGGGTCTCCTGGCATCACCATCTAAAATACAATAGTTTGGTGCAAAAAAAGCATGAAATAACCATTTCATGTTTAAAATAACAGGAGCATCTTCTTGCCCTATCCATGGGAATTTATATGTAAACAAACAAATAAGCATGTAATTTTTAACCAAGAAAAGAAATACTATTCAGTCTTAGAGTTAAAAGCGCAGCAATAACAGTATACAAAGTACTTCTTCAAAAAACAAAGAATGAAAATGACTGCTATATGGTAAAGGATAATTCCTTCATTGCTCACTTCATTGCTCATTTTACCTGCTCGTTTTCAAACATGACTCTACGAGAAGAAAAGGGAGAAGGGGCTGGTCTTCGCAGATCACAAACATCCTTCAGGGAATGAGCACCCCCTTCCTCCTCTTCCTGATAGCGGCCATCACTCTCTTCTTCCTCAGCTGCTATTCGCTCCAAAATGGAATGCACAGCTGGTGGATTTAATTTCAGTACAATTCTGACAGCAAAGACAATTTAAAAAATCAAGGTCTAAGTGTGAACAGCAAGGCTTTAACTTTCCTGCACTCTGATACAAAGACCACCGATGATAGGATTCAGCTTTTCTACAAAGTCTAATTGTGTCTCATGTAACCACTTGAGTGTGCTATTAACTTCAAAATGTAGAACAGATGAAACAAATAAAAGAAGGGTTATTAACATTTCATACTTGGCTAACTGAAAATCTGACCTTGTGAGGACAAAAGATTATCTTTCAATTTCATCAATAGCCGACAAATTTTACCTAACAATTCTATTTATTTTCATGAAACCAAATGCTTCTGGGGTCTGTTGTGCTATTACAGAATATTGCACACCTAAGAGACCTCCTATCATAGAAATTATTCAAATGGAAAAACGAAGACTCACAAGAGAATAACTTAGAACTGCAACAACAAAGTAGCATTTTCCTTCAGGAATTTCAATAACAAAAGGCTTGCCTTGTTGCTGTATTGAAGCTACAAACCTGAAGTAAAGGAGCCCACGCCCTGGGCCCCTGCTTTCCTACTCCATGCACATCACTAGCAAAGGCTTTGCAGTTTCCTTCCCAACTCTGTCGTGAGGAGGCCTGGTGCCCTCAAACCAAACCTCTGTGGGGCATCTACGACGTGTTTTTCCCCTTAGTTAAGTGGTGCCAGTTGGCTCCTGTTATGAACAGTCGTTGACTGTTTCCTAATTTATAGACATCTAAATGTAACTTGTGCTTCCAAATTAACTGAAGTAGATCCATTTATGATGAAAACTCATGCACTAAACCGCTCATTATCAGGCACGTCCTGATCACACCTATCCTAACAGCCTGCTAGGACTGATACACAGGGGCAGGTGTAAAAAAGGCTGGCAGGAAAATGGCACAAAAAAAAGGTCACTTTAATTCTCAGATATCAAATATTCAGTTTTCAATATAATAAAAAGTCATTTCAAGTAAACTAAGTCCTTTTAAATATATCCAAGCCCACTATCAGGCTATTAAATTAATAGTCTTGTTACAGTATATTATAATGAATAATTAACAAATGTTAATAATTAATAATCTCTAATAAATATACTTTATTAATTCTTCTAAGAAATCCTGAAGCAGTGGTTCTTAACATCCACCTGCACACTGGAATCACCTGGTGTAATTTTTAGACTATCCTGATGCCCAGGCTCTATCCCAAAGTCTCAGGGTGGGGCCCCTGAGTATTTTGTAAAAGTTTTGTAAAAACCCAGACTTGAAAAACAGTGTCCTGGGGCGCCTGGGCGGCTCAGTCATTAAGCGTCTGCCTTCGGCTCAGGTCATGATCCCAGGGTCCTGGTATCCAGCCCCGCATCGGGCTCCCTGCTCAACGGGAAGCCTGCTTCTCCCTCTCCCACTCCCCCTGCCTGTGTTCCCTCTCTCGCTGTCTCTCTCTGTCAAATAAATAAATAAAATCTTTACAAAAAAAAGCAGAAAAGAAAAAGTGTCCTAAAGCAATCACGGACTATAAAATTCACTTAACAACTAACCAAATGATGCCATATAACTCTTCTATTGTAGCTCTGCACTATTTTTTTAAATGGTTAATGATTCTTTTGTGCCTCTAATTAAACGGGGTAACTTGAGACCAGGGAACACATTTTATACCTCCATCTCTCACAGTATTGACACATACCTTTCATAGAGTAGTACACTCAATATGGATTTTTCAATTTAATTTGTCCATCTTTCTCTGTGTTCTCTCATCAGGGCTGAGTATGTTTAGTTTAAATTAACAGCCAAAATGCCGATTAAAAGTACTACAGCAGGGGCACCTGGGTAGCGCCATCGGTTAAGCAACTGACTGTCGGTTTTGGTCCAGGTCATGATCTCAGGGTCCTGTGATCAAGCCCTGTGTGGGGCTCCAGCTCAGCACGTGGAGTCTGCTTAAGATTCTCTCTCCCTCTCCCTCTGCCCCTGCTCCCCCCTAAAAAATAAATCTTTAAAAAAAAAAAGTACCACAGCATTTTTTTGAAAGGGTCTCATTAAATGTCTACCATATACACCTGCTAACTCACCGTGGCCAGTCAAAGTCATCTGATGATGCTGTATCGCCATCTACTCCACTAGACACATGGAAAAACTTAATAGATGGTTCTCCTTTATCTTCCTGGAATGACCCTAATAAAACAAGACTGGTTAACTAAAATGCATTTCTTTGCAAGTGCTGAAAGAAAAGATAGTTTCCTCCTAACATAAGCAAAGATCTCCTCAATCAGGGACATAGTGCAACATTAAGTTGCACAGCACTCATTCTTTTGTTCCTATTTCATGGGTACATGTGGGGAGACAGGAGGAGCAGATAATGATGATGTTTTCTATTCAAACTCAAATTCTTAGGTACCAAGTGTAATGTGTCAGGTACATAATCATGACATAGTAAATTTGGCAGTTGCCACTTACTGCCACTGAATGCTTATTCTACATAAAAGTTTATGCAGTTAATCTAGGAACATAGAGATAATAACTATATTTCTTAAATGTTTTGTACCAAGCACTGTAAGAACTACTTCCATTCACAATAATCCTATGCATGCTTTTTCAGTCCATTTTACAAAGAAAGACTTTCCTCCAGAATAATGAGTTTCTTCCCACTGTAGATAAGAGAAGATCAGATAACCCCTAAAGGCCCTTTCATGAAGTCATAATCAGCAAGGCAATTGTAAATCTCTCTAAAGATGTGTAAAACTCAGAACAAGGGAAAAAAACTTTGCAGCCTATTCCCTGAGATGGAGGAGCAGGATATGGTGGCATGGGGAGGGTGTGGTTAGAGAGGGTGAAGTGGCAGAGGCAGTTGTTTATGAACCACAGAATAAAACGTCAGAATCTTCCAGAGGTCCTCATACACCTGGTTCACCCTAAGTCAATATATATTCTGTTAGATGACAAAAGCAAATACAGAAAAACTGTCTACAGGTTTTACAAAGGAAAGTCACCAAAGATTAGTATGATGATTGAAAGCTCAAGTGTGAGACTTCGGTTGGAATCTTGATTCTGCCATTTACTACCACACGGTCTTGGAAGGTACCTCTTCTTAAGTCTATGGATTCCTCACTTATAAATGATAAAAAATAACTGGAAATAATAAGCCTACCATAACCATGACGATGAAAGGAAAGCAGTAATGTGTGAAGTGCTTAGTACAGTACCTAACACAGAGTGGCACTCAAGAAATTCCGGTTACTTTCAGCCCCACAAAAAGTAAGTAGTCAGGTGGCAATAAAAATGCAAGTTAAAGGAGCGTCTGGGTTGGCTCAATTGGTTAAGCGTCTGCCTTCGGCTCAGGTCATGATCTCAGGGTTCTGGGATCAAGCCCTGCATCGGGCTCCCTGCTCAGCAGGAAGCCTGCTTCTTCCTCTTCCTCTCCCTCTCCCCTGCTGGTGCTCTCTCTCTCATTCTCTCTCTCTCTCTCCTTCCCTCCCTCTCCCTCTCAAATAAAATCTTTAAAAAAAAGTAAGCTACAGCACTATACTCCCTGCAGAAAAGTATTTTAATCAAGTGAATAATCATGCTTAGTAATTAAAAAAAAAAATCAATTCTATCATATATTGGTATACAATATTGGAAAAAAGCCATTACTCTAGCTTTCTAACACTGTCTATATTGGGGGCTGCCATAGACTTTTTCATGATGTTTGCTTGAGTAGTAGTTGCTTGTTTCTGCTCTGGCTCTTACAGGCATGTTCAATCTTACCAACTAATTCTCTAAAGGTAAGTTCCAATTTAATTTGTTCTGGGGTTGATCCTCCTATAAATTCAGTCTTAAATTCTAGGTCTGTGAATGCTAAATGAAGGATCTCCTTTTGAAGTGACTTCTTAAACCATGGTCCTCTTTCTTGATCTGACCGAAGATCAGGTATTGGGAAGCGAACAGAAAGGTTTAACGCCGGTGTGGCCACTTGTACTGATACCCGACAATTTGCAGGACTATGTGAATCATCCAGAAATACTTCAGTGAAAGCCTTGTGCTAAAACACAAAATATCAAAAATATGTCAAAACATCAAATTAGGTAAAAATAAATGACATTAATATTCAACATTACAATATGCATAATCACTATTTCCTCATTCAGTATAATGAATTAAAATACAATTCAAATTAACTACTACCATATTAATTTAGTGTAATGAAATTCTATAATGTAATAGTTACCGATAAAACTTCAAATAACTGGCAAAAGTTCAACCAAATAAGTCAAAATCAATCAATCAAAATAAAAACCAAACCGAAGTGAAGACAAAGGTGCCACAGATGTATACACATTATCACTAAAGACTAAAAAACACCAGCATTAATTTGGTTGTCAATAAATCCAATACAGTTAAAAATCAACTCAACATTCAATTTGAAGGATTTATCTCCAACATGCTCCTTTAAAGACTTGATGTGAAATAAGACAGATCATGCCAAATGCAAGGGCCCATCCCTGACTTGACTCTGTATTTCCAGGACTAAGCCTAGAGCCTGGCACAGCCTAAGTTCCAAATATTCACCAAATGACTCACTCTGAGCTCCCATCCAACCCAAGGGTATGAGTCCATCAAACGGCCCTTAGAAACCAAGACACGGGCGCCTGGGTGGCTCAGTTGGTTAAGCAACTGCCTTCGGCTCAGGTCATGATCCTGGAGTCCCAGGATCAAGTCCCACATCGGGCTCCCTGCTCAGCGGGGAGCCTGCTTCTCCCTCTCCCACTCCCCCTGCTTGTGTTCCCTCTCTCACTGTGTCTCTGTCAAATAAATAAATAAAATCTAAAAAAAAAGAACATGCCCTTCAGATAAAAGTCTATTTCTGTTTGTTTTTTGTTTTTCTAAAACGTACTGAAGCTTCTAAAGCTTTAGCCCAGAGTACACTGCAGGTGGTAACACTCCACTTCATGAATCAGTGTCTAACCTCCTGGATTAGGGAGTTCCTTTCTTACCCTGGACTGGGATTTTTAGCACACCTATTCTCTCTCTCCCCCCTCTTGGACTTTGTAACACTAACCCCCACTCTCAGCAAAAATAACCCAAGAGATTAACCATCATCCCAGCACATCTATGGCTAACAGCAAATATGCACACTAGCCCCACAGAACTTGAAATAACTAGTAATTGGTGACAACAATAAATAAAAAATGTTGATTTAATGTGACTACCCACCACTAATTAAGGGAGAAACAAGTAGAAAAACACCTCCTCCCTTTTCTTTTAACCAAAGTTTTCTCTATCTGTTCCTGGTCCGAGAGCTCCCCAGTTCCAGCCGAAGATTCCTCACAGATTTCTTGCAAATATGATGACTTACTTAAACTGCTTAGAAAAGACACCATGCACCAGACAGATCTAAGTAAAGTGACCTAATGTGATGCTCAATAACACAATGCTATAAATTATGTTCCCACCTTCAAAAGTGTACCTTACAATATATGGGCTACGTTTTATAGGCAGATCAGGTAGTTTACTAAAGGTGTGAATAAATTTTCTACAGATATTATGATCACAACTTAGAAAATTCAAATAAACACAGAGAGGGAAAGGAAATCCAATTCTATGCTCCAACATAATCAGTGCTACCAACTGGTATATTTCTATCCATTCTTTCTCTATACCTCAATTTTATTTACACAGTTGTGATAAAAGTTTCTGTGGAATAATATATTTCACTTTTTCTCTTAATACTCCTTCATGAGCTTTCTTCATGCGACTACACCATCTTTATAACCATCATTCAAAATGGCCACATAAAATTTCACTCAATATATTAGCAAACCTTATTCAGCTAGCCTACCATCTAGACATAAAAGTCTCCATCTTTTCATTATGAATAATACTGTTTTAATATATGCTACTTAATCCATTAAGAATACTTAAGCTCAGAAATGATCCCAATAAGCCCATTAGCTAGCTATAATTAGGATTAGTATTTGTAATGTTCTGAATACTTACCAGACTAGTATGTTTATTGTATGAAGTATACATGTGCGATGCCATCATTTCTACCGTAGTAAGCTTTTGTGGTTGAAGCAAAGAATTTAACCTGTCCACAATACTGATATCCAGCTCACAAAACACAGGATTTAACTTAATTTGTAATTCTGCCTTCTGAGGAACAGAACTAAGTCTTGCTTGATTACCCTTAAAAAAAAAAAAAGGAAAAACATTAATATGATCACTAACAGTACTATAAAATTTAGTGGAAACTGTATGATTGTGACAAAATACATATCAAATGAAAATTTATAGGTGGTATCACACAATAAGGCTTCTTACCTGGGGTCCTTTATTCTCAGAATGCTTATAATGAAGCTGAAGACACACAGGGGGATGGGAATCAGTTCGTTCTTTGGAATGGAACATTAAAAGCTTACAAACAAAGACAAAAATAAATGTAAGGTATTAAACTGTAATACATCCCATGAATTAACAGAGGTGCTAGTGGTGGAAAGACTTTTTTGAAATCAGGAAAGCTCATTTTACATTTCATCTTGGTCATTCACAAGCAATGTAAATCTTAAGACAAGTTAATTTCTGTGATACTTAGTATCTCATCTGCAGAAGGTACATGAGAATTCAAGTGAATTAACGCCCAAGAAAGTACTTTGAAAATAAAATAATGTACAAGGGCAAAGTTAACAGCAATAAATGTTATCTTGATAACTTTGAAAAGTTTCCCTAGCACACACTTTTAGAATTGGGAAAAAAAAAAATCAGACTAATAATAAACAAAAGACACTGTGCTTGTCTTGAACAGTGCTTACTAGCACACTGCAGGTATTCAGTATTCGTTTAACAGACTTCTGAAATTAATAGTGCTTGGAAAATTAGGGAAATAAAGTCATCTGTCCCATAATCTGTCTGCCAATCTAAAACAAGTCAACTCTAAAAAATTCTAACAGACTCTTACAATGACCTTGAATGCCATACTTTAAAATGTTTCAACGAAATACAAATGCGTACACATGTACACTTCCTTCCTCTAATGGCTTCCTATGCTTTTTTTTTAAATAAAATCATTGCTATTAATATAACTCTTTAAAAGCAAGGTAGATTTAAAGAATGATCCTAAAGACAAAGAATCTAGCATTTACCTCTGTGTAGTGAGGAGGAACAGAATGAGAATCAGTTGGAAAGAGGCATTCCAAAAGTTCCATTTGCCCAATGGACATATCAGTACTAAAATATCGGGAAGCTGATCTTTGTCTTTGTTCATAGGACACTTTGATGCCAGTACCTATAAATCTATTACAGAAAATGAAACATTTAAGAGTATTCATATACTTCTAGGTTAACGAATGTGTCAAAGAATAGTACACAAGTGTTAATAAAGTACATATTCTAATATATAATAATATTCCTAAGGGTATTAACCAGAAAGACTACTTCAAATTTCCCATTCCCTGAGATAAGAAAGCAATTTCTGATAGGAAATTAGCCAGGATATATTTATTTCCCAACCCTGCCCTCCCTTCTTTAATATTTTAAAATTTACACTGCAGCGGACAAAAATCTTTCAAAATATATGCAGTAGATTCTTAAAATTATTTAAAAGCCTCATTCAATATTTAAAAACCTTCAGTGGGTGGATCTCAAGTGAAAGTCGTCTTCCTATTTTTGCTGCTTTTATTTCCTACTGGCACATTTGAAACCTTGTCAAAATGTTTTTACAGTTTAATTATAAATACTATGGCCCTAACTTGTAGAGTCTCTTTAGCTAGGTATAAAAACTACTCTGTATATTAATTTTAATACTTCAAAAAAAATCAAAATTAAAAGCCAAACTTTCCTAAAAATATTAATATGTGCCTAAATTGTTGTATAAAATATGATCGAAAGATAACTTTCACATTAAGATGAGCAATGTTTACATATTAACAATATTATACTTACAAATTTAATTATCTCCTCATTCATTAGGACTCAACCCATGAAAGGATCACTGGCTATGTGAACGGCTTTAATTTTTTTTTTTTTTTAATGAAGTTTTGTTATTGTTTTTAAGTAGGCTCCATGCCCAGCGTGGAGCCCAATTTGGGGCCTGAACTCACGACCCTGAGATCAAGACCTGAGCTAAGATCAAGAGTTGGACACTTAACCACCTGAGCCACCCACATGCCCCCAGATGGCTTTAATTTTTTAAAGCAGAAATTGAAAGTGTAGCATCCGGGCTCAGGATCAGCCTTGTTACCCTTCCCCACCCCACAGACAGTGGCATGGGGGTCATGTTGTTCCACATCCCTTCTCATTAGCTCACTCCACTCTCACCACCACTGCCATCTCCACTGAGCCAGTGACAGTAAGAACTATTTTTATGATTATAATGGTGTCAATATTTTAATCAGCAAAATGTGGTCCAAAAAAACTTGTCAAGGGCACCTGGGTGGCTCAGTGGGTTAAGCGTCTGCCTTCAGCTCAGGTCATGATCCTGTGGTCCTGGGATCGAGTCCCGCACTGGGCACCCAGCTCAGCAGAGTCTGCTTCTCCCTCTCCCTCTGCCCCTCCCACCTGTTCATGTTCTCACTTGTGCTCTCTAATGAATTTAAAAAAAAAAAAAAAAAAAACTTAAAAAAAATTGTCAAGAGCAGAGAAAACTCCAGATTATCTCAATCTTATATGTAAATAGTTTTGCATGCCAAGTAAGCTGAATAAAAGATTCTATGGTAAACATTTTTGTAGCACTGCAAGAAAACCTCACTCATTCCCTCATTTACAAATAAAATGCGAATCAGAAAAACAGAGTTAGGCAGATAAAAATGTCCCCATCTGGTTCTTTTTCAAGCATCATTAATAAACACGAGAGAATTTACCTAAGGTGATCATGTTTGCAAGCTTCCGCAAATACTGCTCGGAAAGACTTAAAATCATCTGCTGAAAATCTTGCTGGGTCAATCTTTTCTATACAGGTAAAGAACGCTATCGCCAAAGGCGTCAATGGATTAAGGTTCAGTGATGTTTCAGGTGGAGATAAAGGATCGATGTGAAGCACAGAGATGGAAAAGGTTCCCACAGCTAGTCTAAAAATAAGTTCAGGCCTGGATTCATCCACTGAAACAGATCTAGATGGGAGAGCTGAAACACATGGGTTAAAATTATATACATAAAATTTAATACTTAAAAACAATCCATTATATCAAAATTATAAAGCATTTACTCATGTGTTAAACGTTTAAAAAGCAGGTGAACACCCAACAGTTTGAATGATATTTGATATTAAACAAGTAAGATAAACTGTTATCTTTCTGCATTTGATATTCAGGATCCTTGATACTTGAAGCATCAAAAAGAAACATGAACAAAAGTTTTGCATTAATAAAACTGTATCGGAAAAGTTGCAGATTAACCCAAAAGCTGCTCACCAAATTTTCTTTTAAGCCTTGTGTCTATTTCAATTAAATTTTGCGGAGAAGAGACCTGAGGTTCTCTTTCAAGGAAAGTGTAAACAATGTAACAAGTATTGATGGTTGACTGAGACTCCTAAACTACAATAATAATATGAAACTTACAGTGTACTTTTTACTAAAGATACTTAAATACACAAAGACTACAGTGAATTGGCAAGTATTCTAAAATACTTCATGGTTGAGTTGTTCAACCATGCTTCACATTTTCTTTCTAAACTTTGTTAAATGGCCTAGCTCAAAAAAAAATGTATGAGGGGAAAGAAAAGCAGCAGTAAAATGGCATTTTTTAGAAAGAAACAACTTAATTTATTTTTATTTTTATTTTTTTTTTAATGCCAGTGGAAGGGGTGCCTGGGTGGCTCAGTCGTTAAGCATCTGCCTTCAGCTCAGGTCAGGATCCCGGGGTCCTGGGATCGAGCCCCGCATCAGGCTCCCTGCTCCGCGGGAAGCCTGCTTCTCCCTCTCCCACTCCCCATGCTTGTGTTCCCTCTCTTGCTGTGTCTCTCAAATAAATACATAAAATCTTTAAAAAAATAATAAAATAAATAAATTCCAGTGGAAAACTACCATAAGTGTCTTACACTACTTACAAGTCTTCTGTAAATTTGGTGGGTGAACTAGGTTGGACGGCAATGTGGACCCTCTTACTGGTTGTTCTTTACGATGTTCAAGGAAATCTCCCCACGTTGGCTGAAGCTGTAAAAGTTTTTTAAATCACATGAATAAAGTGTAGAATTTCAGAAGGCCACTTTTCAAGAATAGAACAAAATTTAAATACTTTACCACAGTAGCACTTAATGGAGATCCTGCTGGAGTATTTGTATATGTACTAGTTAATGACAACTCAAGGTCCATATTTGGAGGGTCTCCCAGAGGTGGAAGAGAAGAGAGACTATGAGACATGTCCATATCAGCCATGGAGAAGAAAACTTCTTCTTCTAGACAGAATGAAACCTTGTCAGTTGTATAATTCATGTCTTTAAATTAAGTTAACATACATTAATATAATATTCTTCAGATTATCTGAAGTACAGTGATGCCCTACAATTTACATTACTTCTGATGGGGTAATTTGTGAGGATCCAAGATAGTAAAAACTCAACCAAATACAAGTTAACAAAACGTTATGCTATCCTACTGGTGAACTTGCTTTTTGTTTGTTTGGTTTTTTTTTTAATGTAAGATTTGCAGTACTACGTGGTATATTTTTAAGTATCATATGACAATTTAGAAGTTAAAATCCAACTTTAAAATAGTATAAAGATCTTGCAATCTCTGGTTTCATATGAATACAACTCTTTAAAAAAAAAAAAAAAACCTGAATGTATTATTTAGAATTTTATTTACATTTCACTTCTTTCTGGAGGTTGTTTTACTCTCATGCAAATGAAGTTTGTTATGACCAAAATTTCTTGAGTAGATTTTAAAACTTATTTAGTTCAACATTCTATACTTAAATGGATTCTTATTAGTTAAGGTATTAGTGCTAAACATTCTAAAACACCTGTAAAAATGCAAAGTAAACTGTGTAAAGACTGTATTTACGTGTAATTGATGGAAGAGTAGAAAAAAAGGTTCCATTTAAGGGCCTCTAACCGTAAATCATCATATGAGCATGTAAGAATTTGACAAAATGAGTAATTACCCCAATTTATCTTTTGTGTAAATCTACATTTTTGTAAATTGACTGTCCTTAGAATAAAAAAGAAGTCATGATTTACAAAACGAGATAAGACACTCAAAAAAAGATACATGAGCCAGTGCATCACTGTTATGCTGCGGTTAGATCAACTTACAAATTTAAACCTTCTTAGATCACAGATCTTTCGTTCTTTCATTACTAAACTCCATTTCACAACGGCCAAATTAAGTTTACTTTGCTCTATGATAACGTTGTAGGAATCCAGTGTCAATTGTTTCAGACGCTTACCACGGCTAGAAGGTGTATGAGCGGATTCTGTCTCATAAAAGCTTTGCTCTGAAGATACACCTGCTGAGAGGGAATCTTTTCTCAAATAATACCGGTTTAATTCCATCTGAATTCGGTATTCCTCTTCTTGCTGCATGGGTCGGTTTTTTCTATCTTTATTAGCTAACCCTATTTTGCTAGAATTTTCTACAAGTATAGAAAGGAAAGCAAAACAGTAATTAAATTTGGGGTTAATCAATCATCTCTCTCCCAAAACCCACTTGTCCAATACCAACGGCAACTTCATGCCACAGTCAATGCAGAACTACCACTATTTAATATTAATCAGAGCTATGCAGTAGCTTTAAGCAACTAGCTAGGGATCACAGAATCTAAAAAGTTTTTAATAATCAAAAATAGTAACAGAGTTGCCTATTGCCATACTTGCCTGGTCCAGCAACAGCTGCTAACATATCCAAAAGCAGGTGCACCTGCCTTGGTGACAGGAATAGATGAATAGAGTCTATCTGTCCATCAAGATCCAACTTCAAAAAAAAAAAAAAAAAGCCATTCAGGATAAACACTCTTTAAAATCTCATCACCACAAATCCCAGTACACTTTAATGACTGATTACTTAAGTCTTGGATTCCTTCACCTAAGATTCCCTCCACTAATTCACACAATCTAAATGAAAGACTTAAAGGCCACCAAACTGTTGTTCTAAGGGGGAAAATCCCCCTGCAAAATTCCATGTTGGCAAGTCCAATGTCCTGTTTTTATCTCTGAGTTTTCTGACTATTTCAGGTATGTGAGGAGGCTTCAAGTCACAGTCACTAGGAAGAATATGAAGACAGACGCAGCACAGAACTCATTCCCAACAGGATCTGAAGACTCGAATCATAATCCTCAAAGCGGGATTCAAGCCAAGAGCAAATAAAGTTGGCTTTCCCAAGTTCGTGCATGGATAACCCTCCCTAACAGAGCATGTGAGGCCCTTCCCTACCAACAGGGTGCCTCTCCACACGTGCAGGCAGGTTCCACAAAGCCTGCTCTGCTGGACAGGAAAGCGCAGGCCACGGCAGAGATGCCCACGAAGTGGGTGCTCATGTGGACTGCCTTGCTCTTTTCCAAGTCTTTGTCCATTTTTCCTCACGGAAATAAAAGCCCCAGCTGGTCTCATCCTGATTCCTATGGAGTATATTCTGACAAAACAATTACTCTATTTTCTACATCACATTCTTTTTTTTTTTTTTTTTAAGATTTTATTTATTTATTTATTTGAGAGAAAGAGAGAGAGAAACAGCATGAGAGGGGAGAGGGTCTGAGGGAGAAGCAGGCTCCCCGCTGAGCCGGGAGCCCGATGTGGGACTCAATCCCAGGACTCCGGGATCATGACCTGAGCCGAAGGCAGTCGCTTAACCAACTGAGCCACCCAGGAGCCCTCTACATCACATTCTAACAAGTTGAGTATGCCTGCCTTACTTTTCACTCACCTCCTCTTAGGGCTAATGCTAACACTCCTATTATCTTTATATCATTTCGCAATTTTAAAATTCAATTAACATTTATATTTGCAAAATGGTATCTTCCGGGGGGGGGGAGGCTGGACAAATTTCTTCTGATTCTAAAAACAAAAAAATATTACATAGTAATGCCGAGAAGCTTCCATTATCGGAGAATATAATGTATTCTCCAGGAATAACAATCCTCACTATCACCTTTTTCTGAGTGTTGGGGCATTATGCTTTTATTACATTTCCACTCATTCTAGAAAGGCATCTGTTCTACAGACGAGGACACGGGATCATAAAGATCTGCACAAGGCCATCTACAGACCCAGAGCCAGAATTTTAACCTAGGCTGACCTAGATGGGAAGCCCTCACTCCTCCCATGATATGGCTCTCGGTGGATTTGTGTTTTGGAGCTCCTTGCTGACAGCTGCCATCCCAGACGATGAATCAGCAAGGAGTTTAGGCTGGGGACAGTGGGAAAATCTTTCTGATTACAAGCCATATTTAAAAATTGGTTTTAAATTTCTTAGTATTGAAAACATAATCTCTGACCTTTATTAGGATGGATTATCAAGAGTTTCACTTCTAATGTTCATAGAAATATTATTTGTACATTCTAAATTTGGCATACAAAGAACAAAGCAGCTCTTACTTTCCTCTGGAAATAGAAAAAACAGAACATAACTGAAATAATTTCAAACTCAGTATGACAATAACTAAACAAAATGTCTATAAATTCAATACATACAGCTCCTCTATTTTCTTATACACTCCTGAAAGTATATGCTAAAACTGAACATGTGAGCTATCAAGCTGACACACTATTTGGGGTGGGTACCATCTCAGAGAACTAAAAAAAATTTTTTTTAATTTATTTTAGAGAGCGAGCACACACATGCACATACAAGGGGCGGGGGGCAAAGGAAGAGGGAGAGAGAGATCTCAAATAAGACTCTGTACTGAGCGAGGGCTCAATCTCACGACCCTGAGATCATGACCTGAGCGAAAATCAAGAGTCAGACACTTAACTGACTGAGCCACCCAGGAGCACCCCCCAAAACTTTCATAACATTTTGATCCCAGTTGGAAAACCTGTGGATCTAATGAACATTGGCGAGACTAAAGATCTGACACTTGAGCACCCCTAACCAATGCCATCTTTGTCTACACAGCATTAAGTTTATGGGATTTATGTTTCTCAATATCTAGAACTTTAGCCTTCATTTTCATTAAATAAGAACAAAAGGTACTCAAACTCAAGTTACTACACAAAAATTACCATGTAGACAAGGATGGTAATAACTCCAAATATCAAACACTGGCTGGCAAACAATGCCATCATGCTATAAATCCCAGATGTTCACTTGTCACCTAATACACAGATGTCCAAAAGTAACATCGAAAAGGCACTTATACAGGGGCGCCTGGGTGGCTCAGTCGTTAAGCATCTGCCTTCAGCTCAGGTCATGATCCCAGGGTCCTGGGATTGAGCCTCGCATCGGGCTCCCTGCTCAACGGGAAGCCTGCTTCTCCCTCTCCCACTCCCCCTGCCTGTGTTCCCTCTCTCGCTGTGTCTCTCTCTGTCAAATAAATAAAATAAATAAATAATAATACTAAATAAATAATTTTTTTTAAAAAAGGCACTTCTACAAATCAACACCTAATGTGCAAAAGTTCAGGTCTGCATAAAGATCAAGTATACAGATGTTGAGGACTAGCTAATCAAAACAGAACTATAAAAGTGACTGCCATGGTTCTTCCTTCTTCAAGAAATAGCTAATGAATTCCCCAGAGGCATGGGTGTGTTAGTTTCCCCAAGGAAGTTAGCACCTCAGGGGATTCCCTGTCATGCTGAAACAGACCTAGGGCTTTCCTGTTATTTTATGAACAGGCTTAAGATCTGGTGAAAGGATTTCGTACCACCTGAAGTAGGACAGAGCGGTAAACAAAGGAGAGGAAGTAATCAGCAACAGGAAGGTTGGCATTCTGATCATCACCTTCCTCTGCTTCTAACTGTAGCCAGGTGTGCCAATCCAAGAATGGATTGCTGGAGATCCTCAATCGTCCGAAAATCTTATGTGCATGCACGAGTACTCAGTTGCTTCCTCTTCCATGTCCCCACAGCAATGTCTATACCCCTTATTATACGTTGTATTAAGGCAAAGACAGTATTCCCCTCTTCTCTGTATCTCACCCAAGAAACTGCATACGGCCCAGCATCCAGTTTACTCCAACATCTACAGCTAGTTAGCCCAGTGAGTAAACAGATGAACAAATCCTGATATTTTCTTAATTTAAACTACATTTTACAGAGATTATATAGAAAATTAGTTTTCAAAGTTTGAAAATAACACTTCACAAAGACATTTTTAACAGACTAAATAAATATAGGCTTCCTGATTCTCCAGCAGACTGTTCAATACTGTTCCCTAAGAACCAAGTGCAGTTGTCTTTACAGGGTCTTCAAAAAGCCATGAGACATCATGAAAAAAAAACAAAATCAATCTCTTTTCATAAACATTGTACAACTATAAAAATGGTCATTCCGTTCAAAACACATCTAGGTGGACATTTTTACATGCATACAATTAAACACCTTCTATAGTCAACTTCTTACTTCCATATTCTTCTCTTTTAAACTGAAAGTTATGATGACAGAAAGTCTTTAATAAATTCCTAATTTATTAACTCATGAATGTTTCTGAACGGCTAGAATGGGGGAAAGTGAGTGCAGGAGACAGTACTAATACCTGAGCCTGAGCAGAGGCCCTGACACCTAAGGACAGAGGCACCAGCTGAGATTATGAACACGCACTCCAGGACAGAGGGCACCCTAGTTACAGGACAACCCACAGTGGCCAATTGGTGGGTCACTGCACACATTAAAGAATACTTGTACTTCTGTTTTAACTATAGAAAATGAAACAAATACTGACCTTAGCTCCAGGAAGTACTTCATTCTGTTTCAATGTGAGACTCAACTCCAGCCTACCAGTTAGCCCTCCAATCTGCACTGGGTCAGAGGGTGCTACCTCTGGTAAATTTCTAGTTAGTTGTGGGTGTGGCTCATACACAATTTTGGGATTCCAGCTAGGTGACAGCTTTGGCTCAGTTTCCTATAATAAGGCAATTAAGAATAAAGTAATTCTTTAGAACATCTTAGTATAAATAAACCAAAATGCAAAAAACAAATGTCAACTTAAGAAGAGTAAAATATTTGGGCGCCTGGATGGCTCAGTTGGTTAAGCGACTGCCTTCGGCTCAGGTCATGATCCTGGAGTCCCAGGATTGAGTCCTGCATCGGGCTCCCTGCTCAGCAGGGAGTCTGCTTCTCCCTCTGACCCTCCTCCCTTTCATGCTCTCTGTCTCTCATTCTCTCTCTCTCAAATAAATAAATAAAATATTTAAATATATATATAAAAAAAAAAGAAGAGTAAAATATTTGACATGAAAAGCTGTACTATGTGACAATGAATAAACCAGTGTCTTATAGCTAGCATGAAACACAACAGTAATAAAGGCAAATCATGGAAAAGGACTTTATGGAAAAAAGCACATCTATTCAAATCACAGCAATAAGAAAACATAATAGACATTCTATAATTATGAAAATCTGAAATAATGTAAAAGATAAATTATGGAAGGACTGATTTATAAAAGGCCTCTCTACTCTTAGAAAGGATTAATAAAAAGTTTCTTAATTATAAAACTTTAAGATATGATTTGTAAGTTTTCAGCCATACATTATGTAAGGTAAATGTGAACACTGCTTTTGTTTTTATTATAAAAGGGTATTAGTTGTTAATATACCACTTTCCTACAAGACACAGCATCCAATGTTATACCCTGGTAGGAAAGGCATTAATCATAAATGTGAGTATTTTAAAAACTCTGAAATGTGGGTCTCCATTACTGAATATTTGTGTTAACTTCCAGATCAGATGGAAACTAACACGTATTTTATATCCTAGCACAATTTAATAGCCCTCCTTTAAACCATTTATTTCTTTATTTTTAAATTTATTTTTTGGAGAGGGAGAGAGAGACTCTTAAGCAGGCTCCATGCCCAGTGCAGAGCCTGACGCTGGGCTGGATCTCACAACCCTGAGATCATCACCTGAGCCAAAATCAAGAGTCGGACGCTCAACCGACTGAGCCACCCAGGTGCCCCTAAATTTAAACTTTTTAAAAATCTATGATTTAATGTTTGGTTTTTTCGTTTTGTTTTTCTTACCGCTGGTGCAGTTGAACACACTGGGGAAGATTTTGCTGACGCAGAAAACTCCTCCCAGAAGAGAGATACTCCGGAGAGCTGGAGTAACTTGTGAGCAAAGGCTGTGGGCTGATGCACATTAATTCCTGAGGCCTCATCAGCAGCTTCATCACAGTAGACAGTTCTCAAAGTTCAAAACAAAAAGCGCTGGCATAAAACTCCTAAGAAAGCCTACTTGCAAGTCTAAAACACACATAGCTTTTTAAGGTCAAGAGTTTTTCAAGTGTTAGCACTTAGAAAATGCCTAGAATGTGGTCAGCATTAGTGCTTTACTACAGGAAATGTTTTCACCAAGAGACCTCAGCCTCAAGAAGGATAATTTTATGGGGCTCCTAAACTGGGAGAAAAGATTAATAACTTCCTAAAGTTAGCCTCAAGGAAAGCAACTCCTGTGCTCCCTCACAAACATCTCTTAGTAACAGTGAGACAGCATTTGGCTCCAAGTCACAAGTCTGCAATGAATGACATTTTTTAAATTCTTACGACTATTCTATGAGTTCTTATGACTCACTTCATTTTCAACAAAATAAAGAATGTAGTTCTACATGAATGAGATTTTAGATACTTTTTAATATACCATTTCAGGTAACACAACCTAATTTCAAAAATCTGCTAACAATAACTGTTTCACTAATAGGTAATTTTATGAAAGACAGAAACCATAACATACCTGCTTAAAATTTCGTAAAAGTCCCCAAAAGTTCCCTATACAAAGTGTCTTCGGTACTCAGTGCAATTCTGCCTATTTCTGTCACGTTAAGACACAGGTGAACAGTAACTACCTCAAGGGCAACCCTCTCGGGTCCCCTCCTTCTTTGGGTGCTTTGTACTATCTGTACATTACTGTACTCTCAATAAACTTTGCTTTGCTGCCCACCAAAAGGAAAAAAAAAAGTGACTACCTCAAATCGACACTCAGCTGTTTATAAGGCTCCAAGTGGGCATACACAGAAAACTAAGTCCTGGTTTCTATCTATTTAAGTAAATTACTATCACACAGATACTCTCACAGAATCCTTTCAAAGAAAACTGCAGGCTTAGCCTTTCTCGTGAAAGCAGCACTCAGATCAAGCACAGGAAAGCAAAGAAGCCCCTCACATTAATGAGACACGCCAAAACAGGACATCGCTCGTATGAAAAAACTCCAACAGGAGTGCCTTAAATTTAGCAGCACTCACATATTCATGATTTTTATTTGGTATTAACTAAAAGAATCATTTGCTTTGAATTCCACACAGTATTATATATAATTATACCTCAAATGGTACTTTAAGTTTTCAATAAAGGGATTAGAATGTATCTTGGAGAGCAGAGCTTTACTCTGAAAACATACAATGTAGTAACTCAATAGCATCACTTCTAACCTCTAAAACCATCATGAAATCTAATGAAAGTCAGATCTTACTATTTATAAAAAAAAAAGAATAGGGTCATTTATTCTCAGATATAAGAAGTCTTACCTTTCTATTCGAATTTCAAGTGCAGTTCCAGTTTTGGAATTTTCTGGCACGTGTTCAATTCTCAAGACAGTGTCTATAAAAGTGACTTTTACTCTTCTTAGTACTGGAGTAAACAGGTAACCATCAATATGAGACCACATGTATACTAAATAAAAACTTCTAATGAAAGGTATATATAGTAGCTTAATAAGAACTTACAAAATAAACTGGTATTTCTTTCCTTAAAAATCCCAAAATCTTGAGTTTGGTAATAAACATTTTGCCTTACTGAGCACCTAACAGATACCTGAGCAATGCCCAGCACTCTCTGCTGACCTCTAAACCCTTTATTACACAAGTATAATAAAGGAAACAGAAAAAAAAAAAAATAGGGTACAGAAGGACGTGAAATTAAATTGAATATTTAAAATAACCTCAATTCTAAAGTTCTGAAGAACAGTAATGCCTTTAAAAAAAAAAAAAATCACTCCAATGGATTTTCCTTATACAAGGCTTACTAAAGAAAGGTACTAAACTACTAATAAAAAAAAAAAAAAACTAAAATTTTTGAAAATACTCCATAATGCCAAACCTGTTTCAATGGTTTCAGCAAACTTTTCAAGTCCTTCAAAAGGCTGCGATGCTTCTCCTTGTTCATCTGTTAATTTCTGGCTAAGACATTCTTTTGCCAATTGCATACTGCTGGTCATGAAACTTGACCAATACATAGGTTCAGAACCAGTTGCTGCAGAAGATATAGATTAATCCTAAATAACTTCTTATAGTTACAACAAAGCAATTTCTTAAAATGCCACATTTGAAATATATTCTTAACCCTCCAAGAGATATTTAACATCAGGGTGTTACCTAGGCATATGGTATTCTAGAAATTACTCTTGAGATTTAAACATCACCTTACAATAACGGAGAAGAAAAAAGAAAAAAAAAAAAAATCACAGAAAGAAGTCCAGAGACGTGCTCTCATTAAATGATATGTATCTGTCAAATGTTAATTCATGAATTCATTAAACAAGTATCTAATGCATGCATGGTACTGTTCAAAATACTGTAGAACAGGGGTCAACAAATTTTTTTGGTGAGGGTCAGATAGTAAATAGTTTAGGCCCTAGAGCCTCTACCCTGACTACTCAGCTCTCTCTCTCTAGTGCCAAAGCAGCCAGAGAGAATAAGGAAATGAATGAGTACGGTAGTGTTCCAACACAAATTTATTTACAAAAATATGACAGATCAAATTTGGCCTGCAGGCCATAGTTAGCGGACCCTGCTGTAGGGGACAGAAAAATAATGATTAATTCTGCCCTCTGAGAGCCTACAATATATGGAAGAAATGAGATGTGGTTAAGAAGAATTAGTAAGCAACTACGCAATGTCAACAGAAAACACTGACAGCTAAAAATCAAGAGGTAAATTCTTCCCACAGACAGAATTTAACGGAAATCTGGTAGAGGTGGCTTCTGACCTAGGCTTTAGAAGGTCAGTATAAATGTAGATAAAACAGAAGAACATCCTTGGAGGAATCCATGAACTGGGAAAAACCCTTTCCAGATCACCCCTCATCAAAGAATTGCACTACACTTCCTTCCATTATTCAAAACAAACAGATTACTAGAATCACTGCCTTCCAAAATGGAATTTAAAACCCTTCTCATGGAATATTTTTAAAGGCAGAATATTTGACTTTCCATAGGAAAATATTATTTTAGCCATCATGGTTAAAAACAAAATACTCTTGTTAATTAAATGCCATTATCAAGGAGGATTTCCATGCATAGACTACCAATTTTCAAAGTACAGGTGCTATTAATTCTAGTAAAAGCATAATTTAAACTTTGGTGTTCCAGACAGCACTTAGAATTGTCATTCTTCAAGTATATCTTGACCAACATCACTTGTCACTCAAAGAATTTAAATTCAGAATTTAAGATGACTTAGATCATGACTCTATCGTTTTATAAAATACACACACACACACACACACACGCACGCACGCACACACATACTCCAAGGTAGAAAATCTGAGCTATAACAGAGCACAGTGGTTAAGAACATGGACTCCAGAACTAGACTCCCTGGGCTGAGATCCCAACTTTCCACTTAACTAGCTATGACCTTGGACAAGTCTACCTGTGCTTCAATGTCCTGCTCCATAAAATGAAGACAACAAACCGTATCTATTTCAAAGAGCTATGGTAAGATAATATTGGTGCACTCACAACAGCATCTGGCATGCAAGAAGCACTATATACATGTTTGATACATCAGAAAACGGCATACATATAACTAAAGCTACCACACGGATACACTTATAAATAATAACTTACTACTACTTTAAAGCTTTTCCCTCCCAAACTTTTCTTTTGAAAATTTTTAATCCTAAGGAAAAGGTGAAAGAACAGTACAATGAACAACTGCGTAGCCTTCCCTTAGATTCGTCACAACTATATACACACACGCAAATACACACACACTCTTGTCCTTTTGCTGATCTATCTGAAGGTAAACTGCAGGCATCATGACACTCAGTCCTGAATACTTCAGCAGATAACTCCTGAGAATACAAACACACCACGCAAAAGCTCAGTAACATGAACACACCCAAGAAATGTAACACTGACAAAACACTATCCTCTATACATTCCACACCCAAATTTCCCAGCTGTCCCAGTAATATCCTTCATAACAAAAACAAAAACACAGAATTATCTACTGCAGTTATTCATGTCTTACTCTTCTCTAATCTGGAACAATTCCTCTACTTTTCTTGTGTTTCATGATATGGATACTTCTAAAGAGTATCAACCAGTTAGTCTATAGAATTTCCCTCATTTTGGATTTGTCTGCCTTCTTCCTTATGCTGTGATTCAAATTAAGCACTTTTAACACGAAGAATATATATATGATGTGTCCTTTTTCAGCCATCGCTCAGGACACACATCATGGCAGTTTGACCCACTATTGATGAGATTAAGATTGACCACTAGGGTTGTTGTGGTGACTCTCAATTTCCTCCACTGTGAAAGAAACATTTTTCTCTCTGTAAATAATATGTCATCAATGGGAGGTATGTCAATACATCTCAGTATCAAGCTCCTCAACAACCTTTCACCAAATGGGGTTAGCATTCATTGATGATTACCACCGGTATCAAATTTTTTTTTTTTTTTTTTTACCACGGTGGCCAAAAACATGGTGATGGTCTATCATTTTTTCTACTCTAGTAAGTAGATACTCTACTGCAATAAAGAGCTTTCCCTTCTTCCTGCCTCCCTTACATCCTGATTACTTATTTTTAACAGTATGGACTTAGAGTTGCTTTTAATTCCAAGTGTTATAATCCATTTATTGTCATTATTCCCAGATCTGGCCAACGAGAACACCTACAAGCCGAGTCCTCTGTCCTTTTAACATTTCTCCATCAATGGTTTCTGGCACAATACTTTGAAACTTTAAAATACAAGTCACTTTACATAATCAGTAACAAATAATAATTAAACCAAATCATCAGTATACTAAAGTTCCCGTGGATAAATAGGGCAAGAAGTAACTCTAAAGGTAGAAATCAAACACTCCCAAGACCTAGTATTTTTATCTACTGAAAATCTCACAAATACAATGCTAAGTAATAAATTAAATACTGAATTTAATACAATTAGGTTACTTTCCCAATCTGTGAAGAATACAAATAGAAACAAACAAAAGAGAAACATGTAACACACCTACCTAGGCGGGGTCTAGGCCGGAAGACCATTTCTAGCCCTTTCACTTCCAGTGCACAATTCTCCTGTAGCAAGGAGCCCCATGGAACTGACAGAGAAATTGACTGTATGAATCCTTCAGTGACTTCTAAAGGCGCATCTGCCGACTCCAGGATCTCATTGAGACACTAAAGAGAAAAACCAAGTGCATTTTGAAATCACAGGAACAAGAACTCAAAATTGTTAACTTATTCAAAGATGCTGAATATGCTCATATATGTGTGTCAGAGCAGAGTCCAAGATAAAGACTCCCCGTCCTCACGAAGTTTACAAAATAGCTTACCATGAAAGACACACGTAATTAAGGTATGATGAGCTACATGAAAGAGGAAATATACGGTACTTTTTGAGCACGTAACAGAACCTAACCCAGAGATCTAAGGCAGGCCACCTGAGGAAGAGCTATTTAAAAGTGAGGCCAGAGGCTACGGAGTTAACCAAGCAAAGTGGTCCACACAGAGACAACAGTGTGTGGAAGGAATCAAAGAAACCAGAGGTCAGAGAGTGCAAGCCCACATATTTGAGACATAAAACTTTATGAAAAGGAAAAGCTGCTTTAGTCTCTAGTATAGTGTGCTAGGGTGATGAGCCAGAGATAAAGCACATAGATAAGGGAGAGTGAAATCCAAACAGCCTTGTAATTCATGTTAAAGTGTCAGACTTTTATCTCAAGAGCAAAGTGAAGCCCCTGAAACGTTTTAAGCAAGGGCACCATGATGAGATTAAAACTAGAGGGGAACCAGTTTCACTACCAAGCCAACCATGTATTGAGGAAAGCAAAATTCAGGCAAAAAGGTCATTCTGAGTAAGAGAAGCCAGGGAAATTGGTTTGGCGAGGACAGTGACACTGAGGTCAGAAGTGGGCAGATTTTTGTAGAATATTAGGAAGTAGAATTGGCATCACAAGAAATAAAGAAAAGAAGGAATGAAGAATGACTTCTGGGTTAGGGACCTGGGCAGCTGGTTAGCTAGCAGTGCCATTTACTGAGGAAAAAAACCTGGAGAAGCAGGTTAGGGGAAGCTCAGGAGCTGAGTTCCAAAGAGTATATGTGAGCAAACATCTAGGTGAAGATGTCCAGGAGACAGCCGGATATTTTGGTCTAGATGTCAGGAGAGCCATCTGGGCTGAAGATAGAGAAGGGCATTATGAATCCAGAGTGTCAATGAAGCCCTAGGGTGAGAAGAAACAGTCTCTGGGAACTTATGCAGAGTTAAATGACAAGAGGCCTAGGACTGAGTCCTGATAAACACCAACATCTAAGAATTAAGAATTGGGGGCACCTCTGTGGCTCAGTTAGTTGGGTGTCCAACTCTTGATTTCGGCTAAGGTCATGATCGCAGGGTCGTGAGATCCAGCCCTACATCAGGCTCCCCACTGGGCATGGAGCCCCACTTGAGGAACGTGCAAGTAAACTAGAAAAAAGCAAACAGAGGGCGCCTGGGTGGCTCAGATGGTTAAGCGTCTGCCTTCGGCTCAGGTCATGATCCCAGGGTCCTGGGATCAAGTCCCGCATCGGGCTCTCTGCTCAGCGGGGAGCCTGCTTCTCCCTCTGCCTCTCTCTCTCTCTGTCTCTTATGAATAAATAAAATCTTTAAAAAAAAAAAAAAAGAAAGAAAGAAAGAAAAAAGCAAACAGAGAGGTAGAAGGAAAATCAAAAAAGCCTTACATCCCAAAAAATCATGGAAAGACAATTATAAAAAGTGGTGCAGTGCATCAAAATGCAAGAAGAGGCCAAAGTTTTTAAGCGTCCACCCGATTTTCTGACATTTAGGGTACTGGTGATCCAACTGAGAACAATTTCAATGGTGTGGTAAGGAAACCAGACTACAACAAAAGGAAGATAGAATGGATGTAAATATAGTTAATAGAATAATTAAGTGCATTTCTTTACAACATACTTTTTTTTGACAACATACTTTATAAATTAAAATAACAAATATTTATTAAATGCCAGTTTATATGTAAAGTACTTTCTGCACACAACAGTGAATAGCAGTATCATAATTCTTTGTCTACAAACCTAATACTGAATGTTGATATTTAGACTGGCTCACATTTTATCATTGGAGGCCACTACTTTAAAAGGCTTTCTTCATGCTGTTTGTGTAATCCTACAGACTTTCTGAAGAGTACATGGGCATGGGTGGTTTTAAGGTAAACACATTCAGAACCTCAATTCACAAATAATATTGTTCTAAAACTGACCTTCCTGAGAAGAGTACTTAACAGTGGCACCATGTTGGATCTCCTCTCCCATATTCCCTTGTACAATCTCCGTCCTCCCACTTCGCCAAATGGGCATATCTTTTCCCTTCCTGAATCCTCCTTTGTGCACTGCGTAGGATATAAAAATCTCCAGGAAGCACCAGCAGTAAGTTTCCTAGTCTTTCCCTATCTTATACATATCTTTGGCATGACACTCAAAGAAAGTCAAAGAACTAAGTGATGTTGCTACTACAAAATCCCTTCAATTCTCATCTACTTATTTATGACTCGAGCCTGTAACTATTTTAAAAATTTAGAGTGAAATTTATGATGAGCCCTATCAAATTCTAGTTGTAAGTATATTCGTTTATGAACACATGAACTAATCAGGGAAGAGGGGGAAAACCACCTACCCACATCATTAAGAAATGTATTTCCAGGGCACCTGGAGAGCTCATTCGGTTAAGTGTCTACCTTTGGCACAGGTCATGATCCTGGGGTCCTGGGATTGAGCCCCACATCGGGCTCCCTGCTCAGCGGGGAACCTGCTTCTCCTTCTCCCTCTGCCCCTTCCCCCCCCCCGACCTCCACTTGTGCTCTCTCTCTCTGCTCTCTCTCAAATAAATAAAATCTTAAAAAAAAAAAATTTCCAATAGAAATTTTTACGTTTAGCTTTTCAAATGTATATTTATACTGTTTTGATCAAATGCACTTATAATCATAATAATCACAATTCCAGAGGAAAAATGTTAATAAAGCCTAATGATTACCTAAAGGAAATACTGATAAGGTCAATATGGGAAGCGCTTAAAGGAACTAAGGAAACCACTAAAAAAACTCAAAAAACATCAAGTGAGGAAATCATTAAAGGAATTAAAATGGGAATTAAAAGGAATTAAATTTTAAAAGGAATTAAAGGAAATACTGAGCAAGATGGCAGAGGAGTAGGAGACCTAAATTTCGTCTGGGCCCAGGAATTCGGCTAGATAAGGATCAAAGCATTCTGAACACCTACGAACTCAACAGGAGATCGAAGAAAAGAATAGCAGCAACTCTGTGACAGAAAAGCGACCACTTTCTGAAAGGTAGGACGTGCAGAGAAGTGAATCCGAGGCGATATTCGGGAAGATAGACAGCGGGGGAGGGGGCCTCCGTCAGCTGATGCTGGCAAGTGATAGAGCTGCGGAGGACAAAATCGGAACTTTTAGAAGTCTGCTCCGCTGAGGGACATCGCTCCAGTGGCTAAGCGGGGGATGGAACCCTCACGGGACAGTGTGGTCTCAGGACCCTCAGGGTCACAGGAAGACCAGGGGTGCCTGAATGTGGCAGAGCTCCAACATATCAGAGCGGGGAAGCCAGCTGCAGAGACGGAGCCGAGGCACAGGCTCTCAGCTCGAGGTTGCCATAAACCGTGATGGGCGGCACAGTCGGGCCACTGCTCCTCCAGCAAGGACCCAACAAGCGGCAGATCCAGGGAGACTCCCCTTCCTCCCTGGGGAGGAGCAGCGCAGGAGCCCACCGCAGGGATCTGCTGGGTTTGGAGACTCCACCCGGGGTTGGGTGCAAGAGACAGAAACACTCGGTCACAGGCCGGGTGAGCACAGAGAGTGGCTGGAGACTGGGGAAGACAGTAGTGATTGACAGCTTTTCTCTGGGGGCTCACTGAGGAGTGGGGCCCTGAGTTCTCTGCGCCTACAGGGCAGAGATTGGGAGGCCGCCACTTTCACTCTCAGCCTCCAAAGCTGTACAGAAAGCTTGCAGGAACAAAAGCTCCCAAGAGCAAACCCGATCAGATTACTTGGCCCAGACCGGCAAGGGCGGGGCAATTCCGCCTCAGGCAAAGACATTTGGGAACCACGGCAACAGGCCCCTCCCCCAGAATATCAGCAAGAACAGCCAACCAAGACCAAGTTTACTGATCAATGAGAATGGCAGAACACCAGCACTAGGGGAATACAGCACATAGAATTCATCGCTTTCTTCCCCATGATTCTTTAGTCTTTCCAAGTTAATTTTTTTAACTTTTCTTTTTTCCTTTTCCTATTTTTTTTTTAATTTTTCTTTCTCCCTTTTTGAACCAACATCTTATCAATTCCTTAAAATCTTTTTTAATTTTCAGGTTTAGAGTCATATTCTATCCCTTCATTGTAGTTACCCTTATTTTTTGTATATGTAATTTGTTCTCTCTTTAAAATTTTGGGATACAGTTTCTTCTAACAAACCAAAATATACCCTAAATCTCTAGTGCATGGCTTTGTTCTAGTCTCCTGCCTGATCACAATCTCTCCTTTTTTGTTTTTTTTTTTTATTTTTCTGCTTTCTTTTTTCAACCAACTTCTTAACAATTCCTTTTATAAAATCTTTTATAATTTTCATCTTTACAGTCATATTCCATCCCTTCGTCGTATTTACCCTTATTTATGTACATATATAAGTTTATCTTTCTTTAAAATTTTGAGAGGCAGTTTCTTCTAACAAACCAAAATATGCCCAAAATCTAAAGTGTGGCTCTATTAACCAACCTGATCATGCTTTTTTTTTTTCTTTTTCTTTTTCTTTCCCTTTCTTTCCCCCCCAGTTTCGGGTCTCTTCTGATTTGTTTAGTGTATATTTTTCTGGGGTCGTTGCTACCCTGTTAGCATTTTGTTCTCTCATTCATCTGTTCTCTGGACAAAATGACAAGACGGAAAAACTCACCTCAAAAAAAAGAACAAGAGGCAGTACCAACTGCCAGGGACCTAATAAATACAGACATTGTAAAATGTCGGAACTAGAGTTCAGAATGACAATTATAAAGATACCAGCTGGGCTTGAAAAAAGCATGGAAGATACCAGAGAATCACTTTCTGGAGAAATAAAAGAACTAAAATCTAACCAAATCGAAATCAAAAAGGCTATTAATGAGGTGCAATAAAAAAATGGAGGCTCTAACTGCTAGGATAAATGAGGCAGAAGAGAGAATCAGTGATGTAGAAGACCAAATGATGGAGAATAAAGAAGCTGAAAAAAAGATAAACTACTGGATCATGAGGGCAGAATTCGACAAATAAGTGATACCCTAAGACGAAACAATACTAGAATAATTGGGATCCCAGAAGAAGAAGAAAGAGAGAGGGGGAAAAAGGTATACTGAAGCAAATTATAGCAGAGAACTTCCCTAATTTGGGGAAGGAAACAGGCATCAAAATCCAGGAGGCACAGAGAACCCCCCTCAAAATCAATCAAAATAGGTCAACACCCCAACATCTAATAGTAAAACTCACCAGTCTCAGAGACAAAGAGAAAATCCTGAAAGTAGCTTGGGACAAGAGGTCTGCAACCTATAACGGTAGAAACATTAGATTGGCAGCAGATCTATCCACAGAGACCAGGCAGGCCAGAAAGAACTGGCATGATATATTCAGAGCACTAAAGGAGAAAAATATACAGCCAAGAATACTATATCCAGCTAGGTTATCATTGAAAATAGAAGGAGAGAAAGAAAGTTTCCAGGACAAACAAAAACTAAAAGAATTTGCAAACACCAAACCAGCCCTACAAGAAATATTGAAAGGGGTCCTCTAAGCAAAGAGAGAGCCTAAAAGTAACATAAACCAGAAAGGAATAGAGACAATAAACAGTAACAATCACCTTACAGGCAATATATTGGCACTAAATTCGTATCTTTCAATAGTTACCCTGAATGTAAATGGGCTAAATGCCCCAATTAAAAGACACAGGCTATCAGATTGGATAAAAAAACCAAGACCCATTGATATGCTGCCTGCAAGAGACTCATTTTAGCCCCAAAGACACCTCCAGATTGAAAGTGAGGAGGTGGAAAACCATTTACCATGCCAATGGACACCAAAAGAAAGCTGGGGTGGCAATCCTTATATCAGACAAATTAGATTTTAAACCAAAGATCATAATAAGAGATGAGGAAAGACACTATATCCTACTTAAAGGGTCTATACAACTAGAAGATCTAAGAATTGTAAATATCTATGGCCCTAACATGGGAGCAGCCAATTATATAAGCCAATTAATAACAAAAGCAAAGAAACACATCAACAACAATACAATAACACTGGGGGACTTTAACATCCCCCTCACTGAAATGGACAGATCATCTAAGCAAAGATCAACAAGGAAATAAAGGCTTTAAATGATACACTGGACCAAATGGACTTCACAGACATATTCAGAACATTCCATCCCAAAGCAACAGAATACACATTCTTCTCTAGTGCCCATGGAACATTCTCCAGAATAGATCACATCCGAGGTCACAAATCAGGTCTCAACTGGCACCAAAAGACTGGAATCATTCCCTGCCTATTTTCAGACCACAATGCTTTGAAACTAGAATTTAATCACAAGAGGAAAGTCAGAAAGAACTCAAATACATGGAGGCTAAAGAGTATCCTACTAAAGAATGAATGGGTCAACCAGGAAATTAAAGAAGAATTTAAAAAATTCATGGAAACCAATGAAAATGAAAACACAACTGTTCAAAATCTTTGGGATGCAGCAAAGGTGGTCCTAAGAGGAAAGTAAATAGCAATACAAGCCTTTCTCAAGAAACAAGAAAGGTCTCAAATACACAACCTAACCCTACACCTAAAGGAGCTGGAGAAAAAACAGCAAATAAAGCCTAAACCCAGCAGGAGAAGAGAAATAATAAAGATCAGAGCAGAAATTACTGAAATAGAAACCAAGAGAACAGTAGAACAGATCAATGAAACTAGTAGAACATGTGGTTCTTTGAAAGAATTAGTAAGAATGATAAACCCCTGACAGACTTATCAAAAAGAAAAGAGAAACGACCCAAGTAAATAAAATCATGAATGAAAGAGGAGAGATCACAACCAACACCAAAGAAATACAATTATAAGAACATATTATGAGCAACTATATGCCAGCAAATTAGACAATCTGGAAGAAATGGATGCATTCCTAGAGACCTATAAACTACCAAAACTGAAGCAGGAAGAAATAGAAAAACCTGAACAGACCCATAACCAGTAAGGAAATTGAAGCAGTAATCAAAAATCCCCCAACAAGAGCCCAGGGCCAGATGGCTTCCCAGGGGAATTCTACCAAACATTTAAAGAAGAATGAATACCTGTTGTTCTGAAACTGTTCCAAAAAATAGAAATGAAAGGAAAACTTCCAAACTCATTTTACCAGCATTACCTTGATCCCAACACCAGACAAAGACCCCAACAAAAAGGAGAATTACAGACCAATATCCCTGATGAACATAGATGCAAAAATTCTCACCAAAATACTAGCCAATAGGATCCAACAGTACATTAAAAGGATTATTTACCACGACCAAGTGGGATTTATTCCTGGGCTGCAATGTTGGTTCAACATCTGCAAATCAATCAATGTGATACAATACATTAATAAAAGAAAGAATAAGAACCACATGATCCTCTCAACAGATGCAGAAAAAGCATCTGACAAAGTACAGTATCCTTTATTGATCAAAACTCTTCAGTGCAGGGATAGAGGGTACATACCTCAGTATCATAAAAGCCATCTATGAAAAACCCACAGCGAATATCATTCTCAATGGGGAAAAACTGAGAGCTTTCCCCCTAAGGTCAGGAACACGGCAGGGATGTCCACTATCACCACCGCTATTCAATACAGTACTAGAAATCCGAGCCTCGGCAATCAGAAAACAAAAAGAAATAAAAGGCATCCAAATTGGCAAAGAAGTCAAACTCTCATTCTTTGCAGAGGATATGATACTTTATGTGGAAAACCCAAAAGACTCCACCCCAAAACTGCTAGAACTCATACAGGAATTCAGTAAAGTGGCAGGATATAAAATCAATGCACAGAAATCAGTGGCATTCCTATACACCAACAACAAGACAGAAGAAAGAGAAATTAAGGAGTCGATCCCATTTACAATTGCACCCAAAACCATAAGAAACCTAGGAAAATATAACCAAAGAGGCAAAGGATCTGTACTCAGAAAACTATAAAATACTCATGAAAGAAATTGAGGAAGACACAAAGAAATGGAAAAACGTTCCATGCTCATGGATTGGAAGAACAAATATTGTGAAGATGTCAATACTACCTAGAGCAATCTACACATTTAGTGCAATCCCTATCAAAATACCATCAACTTTTTTCAAAGAAATGGAACAAATAATCCTAAAATTTGTATGGAACCAGAAAAGACCCCAAATAGCCAGAGGAATGTTGAAAAAGAAAAGCAAAGCTGGCAGCATCACAATTCCGGACTTCCAGCTCTATTACAAAGCTGTCATCATCAAGACAGCATGGTACTGGCACAAACAGACACACAGATCAATGGAACAGAATAGAGAGCCCAGAAATGGACCCTCAACTCTATGGTCAACTCATCTCTGACAAAGCAGGAAAGAATGTCCAATGGAAAAAAGACAGTCTCTTCAACAAATGGTGTTGGGAAAACTGGACAGCCACATGCAGAAGAATGAAACTGGACCATTTCCTTACACCACACACAAAAATAGACTCAAAATGGATGAAAGACCTAAATGTGAGACAGGAACCCATCAAAATCCTTGAGGAGAACACAGGCAGCAACCACTTCGACCTCAGCCACAGCAACTTCTTCCTAGATACATTGCCAAAGGCAAGGGAAGCAAGGGCAAAATGAATTATTGGGATTTCATCAAGATAAAAAGCTTTGCACAGCAAAAGAAACAGGCAACAAAACCAAAAGACAACTGACAAAATGGGAGAAGATATTTTCAAATGACATATCAGATAAAGGGCTAGTATCCAAAATCTATAAAGAACTTATAAAACTCAACACCCAAAGAACAAATAATCCAGTCAAGAAACAGGCAGAAGACATGAACAGACATTTCGGGGCAAAGAAGACATCCAAATGGCCGACACATGAAAAAGTGTTCAACATCCTCGGCATCAGGGAAATACAAATCAAAACCCCAATGAGATACCACCTCACACCAGTCAGAATGGCTAAAATGAACAAATCAGGAAACGACAGATGTTGGCGGGGATGTGGAGAAAGGGGAACCCGCCTACACTGTTGGTGGGAATGCAAGCTGGTGCAGCCACTCTGGAAAACAGTATGGAGGTTCCTCAAAAAGTTGAAAATAGAGCTACCCTACGACCCAGCAATTGCACTACTGGGTATTTACCCCAAAGATACAAATGTAGTGATTTGAAGGGGCACATGCACCCCAATGTTTATACCACCCATGTCCACAACAGCCAAACTATGGAAAGAGCCCAGATGTCCATCAACAGATGAATGGATAAAGAAGATGTGGTAATATATATACAACGGAATATTATGCAGCCAAAAAAAAAAAAAAAAAACCTTGCCATTTGCAACAATGTGGATTGAACTAGAGGGTATTATGCTAAGCAAAATAAGTCAATCAGAGAAAGACAAGTATCATATGATCTCACTGATATGAGGAATTTGAGAAACAAGACAGAGGATTATAGGGGAAGGGAAGAAAAAGCTGAAACAAGATGAAACCAGAGGGAGACAAACCATAAGAGACTCTTAATCTCAGGAAACAAACTGAGGGTTGCTGGAGTGGAGGGGTGTGGGAGGGATGGGGTGGCTGGGTGATGGACATTGGGGAAGGTATGTGCTATGGTGAGCACTGAGAATTATGTAAGACTGATGAATCACAGACCTGTACCTCTGAAACAAATAATACATTATATATTTTTTTAAAAGAAGAAGATAGTAGAAAAGGAAAAATGAAGAGGGGGAAGAATCAGAGGGGAAGACAAACCATGAGAGACTATGGACTCTGAGAAACAAACTGAGGGTTTTAGAGGGGAGGGGGTGGGAGGGATGGTTAGTGCAGTGATGGGTATTAAGGAGGGCACGTATTGCACTGAGCACTGGGTGTTATACGCAATGAATCACTGAACACTACATCAAAAACTAATGATGTAATGTATGGTGACTAACATAGCATAATAAAATAAAATTAATTTTAAAAAAAGGAAATATTGGGGCGCCTGGGTGGCTCAGATGGTTAAGCGTCTGCCTTCGGCTCAGGGTCATGATCCCAGGGTCCTGGGATCAAGCCCCACATCGGGCTCCTGGATCAGCAGGAAGCCTGCTTCTCCCTCTCCCTCTGCCTCTCTCCCTGCTCATGCTTTCTCTCTATCTGTGTCCCAAATGAATAAATAAAATCTTTAAAAAATAAATAAATAAAAATTAAAAAAGGAAATATTTACTTAATGCAAAAGAAAGCTGGAAATTAACAGTAAATTTTTAAATATGATCAATTTCAATTTAATTACATGTTCTTACTGCAGAGAAGTCATAGCATGATCAATAAAAGACTTAAGCATAAAATATATAAATTAAGATAAAATTTTGCAAAGATGGACATATGAGTTCAATGGGAAAAGATACAATGTTAAATTTCCAACTATTAATGAAGAGTTTGTTCAAGCATTTTTTAATGTATAATGATGGGTATTCTGATCCTATTGGGTGAAAATATGTATTTTTTACATCAGTATTTACAACACAATAAAAATTATCCTCTACAACCATTTAAACTGTTAAAAACAAAACTAAAGGCCAAGGTGGAGTCACCTGCCCCCAGGACAGCAAATAGACTGATTGCAGTTTCAACCTCTCCAGGAATGAAATTTTAAGCCCATCAGTCTGGATTTTCTGGTTGGCAACCAATGAGGTAATCCGTGTGTGGGCTCTCCACCCCAAATGAAGATGAAGTAATCCACCTAAAACTCCCTGCTCTTCCCCTAAGGAATTAAGTCCTGGCCAGAAACAATCTTCTCTCTTCTTTTGCTAGTAACTTCTTGCCCTACCCTCGTCCCTCCTTCAAAAACCTTCCCTTTTGCACAACTTTGGGGCTCCCCTGCTAGGTGGGATACTGTGTGATTCAGCCAATTAGAGTTTCAAATGCTCTTGGGTGAATTTTTTTTAACAAAATTATGAAAAATTTTCAAGTCAATTTTAAAATGCACAAGGAATGCGATAATTTTTCAAAAATTTTAAGAGAAAATTGGGCAAACGTGTTTGAAGAACACTCCTTCAAAAGAGCATGTATTCAGGTCCTAGCTCAGTCGCTTTACTAGCTGGGTGGCTTTGGACAAATTCCTGAGTCTCAATTTCCTCATCCATAAAATAGGATAGTATCTATTTCATAGGGTTACTGTGAACATAAATGAGATAATAACGCATAAAGCTATTAACATAGTTCCTGATACCAAGTACACACTTTATAAACGTTGACTATTGTTCTCTATCTCGCACAGGGCCTACCTAGTGCAATGATGATCACTATTAGGAATTCAAGGTGTGTTCGACAGTATGGAGAAAAACATTAAGTTACGTTTCTCTTCACTATGTAGCATAAAACTAACTAAGAAAACACATCCTTATTAGTTTAAACCAAGGTATCAGAATTCAGAGAGATAAAATAGAGCATAAAAATTAGCAAGACCTGACTTAAACCAATTAACACTTGATTTGCACTTATTACATACAGGACACTGCACTATGCTATTTTATATCTATGTTATTGCACTAATTGTCACAATAGCTCTCTGAACTAGGTATTTTTGTGCCCGTTTTACAGATAAGGCAACTGAGATCAGAAGAGTTAAGTAACTTTCAAAAGCTGTTCAATTAATCACTGCAGAAACAAAACTATAAAAAATATATATTTTCAGGATGGAAAATCTTGCAAAAGGCTCATAAGAATGATGTGCAAACACCATTAAGTCTCAGAAATGCAGTACGTGGGCTTGGCAGCTGGCTTATAGAACAAGCTTTCTGTGATAGAAAAATTCTCAATCCCTTTGTACTAGTGTTTTTCAAAATGCAGTCAAGGACCATATGCATCAGACTCTCCCAGGAGGCTTCCTAAAAAGGCAGATTCTTTAGAATGAGAATCTACAGGGAAGGGGCCAGAAGTCTGCATGTTAGCAAACTTCCCAGGTGAACCCAGTGCTGCTAGTGTTTTTAGAAGTTCAGGTTTCTTGAATCTTTTGAGCCAGTGTGATATACAAAAAGAATATAGGAGTCAGACTTAGGTTTGAAATCTTGCTGCACTGCTGATACTAAGCCTGAGTAAGTTACTTAACCTCATGGTAAAACGGAAACCCAACACAGAGCAAGAAAACATATATTAAAAGCACCCATGATATACAGAGATGGAAGGTGCTTAATAAACAGACGCTATTATGTTCAAAAGCAAACTAAAATCCCCTACCTTGACTCTATGTCCCCTCTAATCATCAACCTCATTTCCCTTGTAACCAAGGCCAACAATTTACTGGAACCACCAACTACTACCTGCCTTCTAACCCACAGGTCCTATGACATTGCTCTTAACTGCCAAAAAGAGCTGCCAAACCCAACAAACAATGTTCAGTCTTCATCTTCCTTGAATTCTCATCTCTAATTCCTATGACTGCTTCCCTGTCTGAAATCCTAACTTCTTTTGGCTTCTATAACATTCTTCACACTCTCACTCTTCCTTCCAAACCTTTACCACTTAAATAGTGGTGTTCAACTCAGCTTCATCTTCAGCCTTTTTTGTTTCTCAGCCTCATCTACATACTACCCAGGAGCTTTGTGCTGTTCCTGTGTTTCAGTCATTACTGACACTCTGATAACTTGCAAATCTTTATCTCCAGCTCTCCCTCAACTCCAATACTATATATGTTGTGAGAATTAATAAAAGGAAACTGCATCTAAAATGGAAGGAAGAGGCACCTGGGCGGGTTAGTTGAGCATCTGACTCTTGATTTCAGCTCAGGTCGTGATCTCATGGGTCATGAGATCAGGCTCCACGTTCAGCAGGGAGTCTGCTTGGGATTCTGTTTCTCCATCTTCCTCTGCCCCTCCCCCTGTACTCGAACAGGCTCTCTAATAAAAAATAAATCTTGAAAAATAAAATAAAATGGAGACAGGAGGCCAGCAGGGAAAGCTCTCATGCCAACCACTTGTGGTCAGTTGCAGACTCAACAAGGAGAGACCTACCTTGCAAGTCCAGCCTACCTTAGCTACTACCTTCCTATCCCAGCAAGAGGTAGGAAAATTTCCTTCTTCCCCCAGACCCCCACAACTGCCCAGCTGGGGAGAAACAGTCACAATTCAGCCAATGAAGAGCCACTCTACTTCAAACTCCCAGTTTACTCCAATGGACATTTTGTTTCTAACAGCCCTTCCAACTTCTCCCTTTCCTCTGTAAAAGAATTTACTTCTTTGTTCTCCAGACTTGCCTATAGTTTTGCTGTAGCTTACTTGTCCCAGATTGCAAATCTCTGCTATTCCCAAATAAACCAATTTTTGCCGGTAAAGCAACTGCTAGTTTTATTTTTAAGGTTAACAACATATAGCTCCCACTGCCTCCTGAGCATCTGTCTGGATTTTCCAAAGTCCCCTTAAAAAAAAAAAAAAATCAATGTTTTTGAAACTTATTCTCCCCCCCAACCTCAATCTCCTCCTTTCCTCTCCCACTTGCTCCCCACTCCCACAGGAACAGAGAGGGGGGACAAACACAACCTTCTCTGTATCTAATATTTCCTATTAAGCCAATAAACTACTGCAGTAAGCTATGGTCATTCAAGATCATCCCTCTACTCATGTTTTTCATATTTTCATAACAATTTTAAGAGAAAAATTTTAAATGTTTGACTCTAAAAAAAGGCCATCATTTAAAAAGTTCAAAATGGCTTATCTTATGGGTTAATTATTCCCATAATTAAAAGTCTGAAATTTGGGGGGGGCACCTGGGTGGCTCAGTCGGTTGAGCTGTCTGCCTTCGGCTGAGGTCATGATCTCAAGGTTAGGGTTAGGGTGGGAATCAACAGTTCAAGAATTTACACTGTGCCACTAAGGTACAAAATACTATCTCTAAATACAAGATGTTTAAATAGGTCATACTTACACACAGTCTTATATGCACTTGGGCAAAATCCCCTATATTCAATATCATAAAGTACTTAGAAATTCACTCATTCTGTGAAATTCCAAGGTCTACTACAGTATATGAGTAGGACAAAATTCTCAGCTTACTTGGCCAAATGGGTTCCCTGTTATCTACTCAGGCAACATTTTCCTCATTAGCCCAATGAAGTATAACCTTGCGATTAATTTTTGACCTAAAAGCAGAGCCACCTGAAGTGCTCAGCAAGTGTCCTATCACAGATTCCCTTAGAGTTTTTCTTATGTTGAAGGCCACTTTGCTTTCAGTAATCAATGAGTTTCATACATATAGATAGAAAAAGAGAAGGTAACACTGGTCTACTACACCATCTGGCATAGAATTAGTAATCAAATGTTGCTTGAACTAAAGATAATTTTATTATATACACCAGTATAAGCAGGAAAGAATAGAAAGATTATTAAGGGGGCGCCTGAGTGGCTAAGTTGGTTAAGCGACTGCCTTCGGCTCAGGTCATAATCCTGGAGTCCCGGGATCTAGTCCCGCATCGGGCTCCCTGCTCAGCAGGGAGTCTGCTTCGCCCTCTGACCCTCCCCCCTCTCATGTGCTCTCTCTCTCTCATTCTCTCTCTCAAATAAATAAATAAAATCTTTAAAAAAAAAAAGATTATTAAGTTGAAATTAAAAGGCTTCAATGTCTCAATGTCTATCTTCCTGGACATAACTGAACTTCTGCGAGCAAAGGGTCTTTATCCACTGCTTTATCCCCCAGCCCCTCATTGTGGCATATGCTAAGAACTCAGTAAATGTAAATGAACCAATTGATGAAAAAACTTCAATTAAAAAAATAAGAATAAAGTCAAAGTCTTAGAGTTGGAAAAGGATGAGTCATCAAATCCAACCTCCTACCCAAGTAGAATTTCCTTCTTTCAACATTTTAAATTTTCAACCACTTCCTTGGGAAAACAATTTATGAATATATGAACCCACTACAGTTGTAGAATAGTCTCAAACCCTCTGCTTCTATTCCTCCCTCCCACTTTAAGCCTTTCGAAAGTAGTGATCTCCAAAGTGCAGTGTTATGTATCCCATAGTGACAGAGGACTTACAGGTCTGTGAGAAGTTAGACATTCTATCCTCAATTTTTCACATTTTTAGATTTAACAGTTGTACCAATATTTAATATACAAATGGGCATTGGTACTCTCACTCACGCCATTCATCAGATTGGCACAAAGCAAAGAACAGCAGCTCCACACTGGGGTAATGTTAAGAGTGGTGCCCTCGGGCGCCTGGGTGGCTCAGATGGTTAAGCATCTGCCTTCGGCTCAGGTCATGATCTCAGGGTCCTGGGATCGAGTCCCACATCGGGCTCCCTGCTCCTTGGGAGCCTGCTTCTCCCTCTGCCTCTCTGTGTCTCTAATGAATAAATAAATAAAAATCTTAAAAAAAAAAGAGTGGTGCCCTCACTTGGATATTCCATTTCAGCATACTGAACCTTATTTAGCATAGATTCTACATTAATAAAAACAGATCTTGAAACAGTAGGATCTTGGTAAAGAGACAGAATATGGCAAAAACTTTGATTTCCTGGTTTTCTTATGGCCAAATATTTAAGAGTTGAATTTAAAGATGATAAGCAGTTTTCTTCTACACAAAGAGTTCCAAATATACTATTTATGTGATGACCCATGGCTATCAACAGCATACACTACCTAGCAGTTATATTCCAAAAACAAAAAAAAAAAACCATCTTTTCAAAGTAAAGACACCATTTTAGGGGCACCTAGGTGGCTCAGTTGGTTAGGTGTCTGCTCTTGATTTTGGCTCAGGTCATGATCTCTGGGTGGTGAGATTGAGCCCTCAGCATGGAGTCGGCCTGAGATTGTCTCTCTGCCTCTGCCCTGCCCCCAACAAAAAAAGTAAAGATATCATTTTAATTAGTGAGAAAATAACTGCTTTTCAGGGTGCCTGGCTGGCTAGGTTGGTAGAGCACGTGATTCTTGATTTGGGGATTGAGTTCGAGCTCCATGCTGGGTGTAGAGATTACTTAAAAATAAAATATTAAAAAAAAAAAAAAGAAAAAACTGGGGTGCCTGGGTGGCTCAGTCGGTTGAGCTGTCTGCCTTCGGCTCAGGTCATGATCACGGGGTCCTGGGATCAAGCCCCTCATCGGGCTCCCTGCTCAGCGGGGAGCCTCCTTCTCCCTCTCCCACTCCCACTCCCCCTGCTTGTGCTCTCTCACTGTCAAATAAATAAAATCTTAAAGAAGACTAAAAAGGAAAAAATGCTTTTCAAAGGATACTTGTATTACAAAAAAGACATTCTGGAAAATTATATCTGGAAATGTTTCCATTCGTACATGATTTTGTTACTGAAACAATTAAAAATATTGTCTATTTTTTAAAGTCATCTACATAGGTTATAAAAGATTTGAAAACACGAAAAGATTATCCCAGTGAATCAAAGTCTTAAAGAATTCTTTAAAATAGGTTTTAAAGGTAAATTTTTATATATATAAAAATGCAACGACTTCCAATTAATTAGCAAGAAAAACTGAGACCAAGAAAGAAGGGAATGTCACAACCAATTTCAACACAATCCTGTGCACAATTGATGGTTGAGAACTGAAACATTTACTAATGTCACCAATGATGTGACTCTTACATTTGGACCTATGAATCTTTGCCAGGTATCTTCTTTGCTTCACTCATGAAAGTCATTAAAATCAAGAGTCAAAAGCAACTGAATTTGGAATCAGAATTCTGAAGAGTTGGGACACCTGGGTGGCTCAGTCAGTTGAGCATTTGCCTTGGGCTCAGGGGGATCAATTCCTGCATTGGGCTCCCTACTCAGTGGGGAGCCTGACTTCCCTCTGCCTGACGCTCCCCCTGTGCGTGCAGGGGTGCACTCGCGCTCGCACGCTCTCTCCCTAATAACATAAAATCTTAAAAAATCTTGAAGAGTTATAGCTAAGTGTCACATCAAAATTTATCCTAGTTCATACATAGCACACTAGAATAGATAAATCAGCAACAGCAAATGTTTACTGAATGCTTTGACATTTTATTTTTTTTTAAGATTTTTATTTAATTTATTTGACAGAGAGAGACACAGTGAGAGAGGGAACACAAGCAGGGGGAGTGAGAGAGGGAGAAGCAGGCTTCCCACTGAGCAGGGAGCCCGATGCGGGGCTCGATCCCAGGACCCTGGCATCATGACCTGAGCCGAAGGCAGACGCTTACACCCAAGTGCCCCTTTATTTGACATTTTAATTGGGCATATCCTTCACCTTCAAGAAACAGAACAAACCAGGGCGCCTGGGTGGCTCAGTTGGTTAAGCGACTGCCTTCGGCTCAGGTCATGATCCCAGGGTCCTGGGATCGAGTCCCACATTGGGCTCCCAGCTCAGCAGGGAGCCTGCTTCTCCCTCTGACCCTCTCCCCTCTTGTGCTGTTTCTCTCTCGCTCGCTCTCTAATAAATAAATAAATAAATAAATAAATAAAATCTTTAAAAAAAAAACAGAACCATAATCTTCAGATTAAGTCTAGCCATAAATTGTTATGTTAACAATCCTGAAGTCAAATTGTAAATTATTACCACCTGGGGCCCCTGGGTGGCTCAGTCATTTAAGCATCCAACTCTTGATTTCAGCTCAGGTCATGATCTCAATCAAGGTTGGAATCCATGTAGGGCTCTGTGTTGAGCTTGGAGTCCGTTTAAGATTCCTCCCTCTCGGGATGCCTGGGTGGCTCAGTTGGTTAAGTGGCTGCCTTCGGCTCAGGTCATGATTCCCAGGGTCCTGGGATCGAGTCCCACATCAGGCTCCTTGCTCAGCAGGGAATCTTCTTCTCCCTCTGCCTGCCACTCCCCCTGCTTATACTCTTTCCCTCTCTCTCTCTCTCTCCAATCAATAAAATCTCAACAACGACAAAAAATTCCTCCCTGTCTCTCCCTCCCCCTCTCTCCCCCTTTGCAACACCTCCCTCCGCCCCCCCACGTGTGTTCTCTCTAAAAAAGAAACAAAACAAAACATACAAAAAAACAAATATCACCGCCTCTGATTTCCCATGAAAATTAAAACTACACAAATAAAAGTGCCTAGCACAGTGCCTAAAATAAATAGATGCTCAATAAACATTAACTGCCTTTTCCCTGGCTTGAAGCCATGTGATTAATGAAGAAATAAGGGGCTTAAGAATTAGACAGGTTTGGGCGCCCGGGTGGCTCAGCTGGTTAAGCGACTGCCTTCGTCTCAGGTCATGATCCTGGAGTCCTGGGATCGAGTCCCGCATCCGGCTCCCTGCTCAGCAGGGGCGTCTGCTTCTCCCTCTGACCCTCTTCCTTCACGTGCTCTCTGTCTCTCATTCTCTCTCTCTCAAATAAATAAATAACATCTTTAAAAAAAAAGAATTAGGTTTGAATTCTCACAGTACCACTTGCTGTCTGACTTGGGGCACATTTTTTAATTCCAACTTTAAAACAGAAATAATAAGGGCGCCTGGGTGGCTCGGTTGGTTAAGCGACTGCCTTCGGCTCAGGTCGTGATCCTGGAGTCCCGGGATCGAGTCCCCGCATCGGGCTCCCTGCTCAGCGGGGAGTCTGCTTCTCCCTCTGACCCTCCCCCCTCTCATGTGCTCTCTCTCATTCTCTCTCTCAAATAAATAAATAAAATCTTTAAAAAAATAAAAAAATAAAATAAAATAGAAATAATAATACCCACCTTATGGGGTTAATGTGACAAGTCATTAAAAAATAATGCATAAAGTTGGGGCGCCTGGGTGGCTCAGTCAGTTAAGTGTCTGCCTACGACGTCTACTGTCACTGAGCTAACTGGCAGCCTGGCTAGCATGACCTAGCCTTGTGTGGGACTAGGGCTCTTTCCACTATTATTTGTACTTTCCCTAGTTAAGTCATCTACTTACTGAAAAAAGATATATGTTTATTCGTACTAGTACAAATTCACCAAAGGGTCATAATAAGGTGTTAGCATAATCGAAATTATTCAGGTTTCTGTGGCTATAGAAGTCATTCCTCTGTTAACACCTTTATATAAAAGTAAAATATATTTAAGCTTTTTCAACAGTTTAAATGGGGGAGGGGGGAGGCTTCCTTTTGTTTTGCTCAACTATCACCGGCAAGTCACCTATATTTATAATTTCCTAAGTGTAACCTGTGTAGGAGTGCTTTTAGAATAGTAAAACTCTAAGATAGCACAACCAATTCAAACTGCCAGCAGCAAACTCTAGCCAACAAATAAAGGGTTGGGGGAAGGAGAAAAGCCGTTCCGTTCTTGCTCAACTCAAGGCTAAATACAGTTTAAGTGAAATACAACGCACTGAACATGCAAATGCAGGTACAACCACACGTGGTGAGTTAAACTATACGTGAAGCACCTGTAAAACACACAGTTTGAGTCAACTCACAGCCTCTGGCTGACAAGTAGAAAACAGGTTTTTAAATGTCTGAAAATCGCAGCTTCAGCGCTTTTGCAACACCTGCTTTTACGATCGGTCACGTGAAGCGAATAAGCAGAACTAACCAGCACTCCTAGGGCCCCACCACCACTCACAGGCCGGCCTCGTAAACGTATCATCAAGCAAAAAACAGGCAAACCGGCCGGCCGGAGGCCTTCACCTAACTTCCTTCCAGGTGGCAGACGCTGTACGGAGACCACGGTGTTCAAGTGGCCAACCCAAAATAAATAAAGGAATAACTAGGAATTCAGACATCCCCAAAGGTCCTCCTCATCCTTAATCTTTCCAGAGTGTCATCCCATGAAATCGGATTTGTTTGCCACAGAACCCCGCGACCCCTGCTACCCAAGTGTCAGCCCTGCTCACCACCTTCCAGGGACCCCTCGCGGCCAACTTTCCAAAATCCCCAAACCACCGACGCAACTGCTTCCCTCCCTGTAGACTCCATCACCTCTGTTAAGTTTCTGGAACACGTGATTTCGGGACGCAACTTGCTAGAAACAGACTAAACACTCGAACACATTTCCGTGAGCCCTGCAAACCTCGGACCCAAACAATTCCCCGGGAGGGGATGAACGTCACCAAGCTCGGGTGACACTCGTTCAAATCGCCCTAAGAATGGGAGCCAGACCCACCCGGCTGGCCGCCGGCGGCTCTTACCCATTTGTCCAAGGGGACTTGGGCGAGGGACCCGGTGCCCTGGTACAGATCCAGGCTGAGCTGCTCCAGGCTCAGCTTCTCCTGCAGGAAGTGGCCCAGGTACCTTTGCAGGAGGTACCGACAGGCCCTCTTCTTGATGGACTCCGAAAACGGCCAAGGCATGATGAGGGCTGGCAACGGGGCCCGCGGGGGCTGCAGGCGGCGGCTCCGGCGCTGGGGCCCAGGTTCCGGCTCCGGGCCGCGGCGGCGGCGCCTCGGGTCCCGGCCCGCGTGCCCGGTCCGCGGCGGGGCCTATGCCCGGGACAGCCCCTCCATGCCCGCTCGGCGCCGGGCGTCCCTCAGGGCGACCCCATCGTCCGCGCCGCGCGGCTCGCGCTAGGCCAGGCGGGGACCAGGCACGGAGGAGTCCCCGTCGCCCCAGGCCCGGGGAGGGAGTGCGGGGCCTCCGCGAGGGCCCTAGAAGTCACCGAGAGAGGATGCAAGAGAACACGCGGGGAGGCGGCAGGCCCTGAGGCAGGCACCGAGGCGGACTCCTCCACCGCCGCCGCGCGACGAATTTGTTGTCACCCGCGGGGCGCGCTCCCGGTTCTGGGACGCTCCCGGCGCGTTCGCGACACCCCCAGTCGCGGCGCGCGGCCCGGCGCTGGCGGAAGTGACGCCACACTAGGGCTGAGGAGGCGGGGAGAAGGGCCCTGACGGGAGCGGTTCCGGCCCCGAGGGGGCGGGGCGAGGGCGGGAGGCGGGACGGCGCCGCGGGTCGGCTCCAGACGCCTCGGGAGGGAGGAAGAGGAGGACGCGGGGCGCGCGCCGGTGAGTCGCCGCGGGGGAGGCGGCGGGCGGGCGGCCGCCGAGAGCGGCTCGAGGGCGGCCCGGGGGTCCTGCGAGCGGGACGCGGCGCAGCGGACCGGGCCGTGGGGGCCGACGGCGGAAGGGGCCCGGTGCCCGGATTGACAGGGGTCTGGGGGCGCATCTGGCCTGGGACCCCGACCCCAGAATCGGGCGCTCGGAGCGCCCCCGGCCGCGGGCGGGGGGCTGCAGCGTCTCTCGGTCCTTCCCGCCACCGCGCCCCCGCCCCCCAGTATTGACCGGTGCCCATTGTCAGCAAGTTATTCGTCCCCCGCCTCTTTCAGGTATTGTTTGCAAAGCTTCATCTTCCGTACTGTTTGCCTGGCGGCTTGCAGTTCCCGGAGCGCTTCCTTGGTGCTGGGTGCGCTGCACCGGCCACCGGGCAGCTTGAGTTGTGGAGGCATTTGTGGGCAGACCTGCTCTCTCTGCTCGATGCCGGAGCCTCCGGACCCCGCGGAAACCTGAGCGAAGTACTTGTGCTGCTCTGGGAATCTGCGCCACCGTCTTTCTGCCTTTTAGGGGGCAGCTCCTGCAGAGGCCGAGCTGCCCTTTAACTTGGTCACCCCGGAAAGGCCTGCGTGCCGGCGTTCGGTACCCGGGCGGCCAGATGCCCAAGGTTAAAGTCCAGACTAGCCGAGCTTGAGTAGGGGACGAACCTAAGCAGAGCACCGGTACAGAGGGTTTAATTAGGGAGAGCGAATTAGGAGAGCGGGCTTCAGGAGATTTTATAGATACGTGGGTAACTTGCACCAAGACAGCCCGGAAATGTTGACAGATGCCGGTTCCCCTTTGCACAGCCGCCTTTGCATTTGAGAACCAGTGTGCTCTCTGGTATGTGTAGTTGCTTAGATTGTTGGTACCCCTCATTCTCTGTAGATTTGTGCCAAGCATTCTCAGTAACTTCAGTTCCCTTACTCTTCGTTCATTCAAAGATCATTTGTTAAGGGGGCCCATTAAATGAAGGTCTCCACAGTTGGTGATGTGGAAAAGGTAGAAGAGAATTCAGGGAGTTTATGTTCTACGGTGAAAGGGCCATTCCTCTATTCAGTAAATATTTGTTGCCTGCTATGTGCCCGGGACTGTTCTCCGTGCTGGGGATAGAGCAATGAGCAGATTAAGTCCCTGGCCTCATGGAGCTTACATTTTTTGAAGGGAAGGGAAACGGGCAATAATTAAATATACGGTAGGCCATGTGCTGGTAAGTGCTGTAGAAAAAAAGTAAAGTGATATAAAGAGAATGGAGAGGGAAGAGATTTGCCACTTTTATACAGAGGGGTAAGAGAAGGCCTCTCTTGCTTAATAAGGTGATGTTTTAGCAGAGTCTTGGAGAACCCTGGGGAGCAAGACATGTTATTTTCCGTGGCAAGGGAACAGCAAGTGCAAGGCCCTATGGCAAGGGCATGCTTGGTGAGTTCAAGGAACATGAGTGGGGTGTGAAGTAAAGAGGAGGAAAAGCTGGGGGCTTGGGTGGGGACAGGCCCTCTAGGGCCCTGTAAGGACTTTGGCCTTTAACTCTGGGTAGGTGAATGGGTATGAGGAAGAGGAGTGACATAATGTGGCCTGAGTTTATACAGCATCATGCTAGCTGCGTTGTGGAAGTGGGAGGACCAAAGGAGAAAAGGCCAGAGCAGTTAGAGATTATTGCAGGAATCCAGGCAGCCCCAGGCAGGAACTTGGACTAGAGTAGTTGTGGTCAAGGTAGTAAGAAGCAGGAGATTCTGGATGTATTTTGAAGATGATAAGTAAGACATGTTTATGAATACTAATTACATTTGCCATAAAAGGAGTATAAACAAAGTGATGAAAAGGTGAAATCTCATCTGGCAGGGAATTAGAATAGGCTTTGTAAGGTTTGAACTGGACTTTTGACAAATGGATACAATTGACTTCTTTCAAGTACAAATGTTAAGTGATTTCCTTTGAAATAGAGAATTGCATTCAGGCTGTCCATGGAATGCCTGAAATTTCAAATACCAGGAGAAGAAAATAAAAATTAGAAGATTTTATAATAACAGACATGCTCCCTTCGAGTGTTACCAGGTGTTGCCTTGTATGTTTTATGCTTTCTAGGAGGATGTCAGCATAAATGTTAAGGCTTAGGACCTAGCATTATTATACCTTTAGCTCAAATAGGGTATGAACTCATCCTGAATCACAGCGCTATTTTGTGTTTTATCAAAGACAGAGTACTATCACAAAATGTTAACCCCTAGTGTTAATTAAATAAGGTGAAGAAAAATTCTCAACCAAACAAACACTCAACTTTCTAAGAATTCTGTAAAAGGCTTTGAAGTGACAGGTTAGAAGTTACATACCAGAGCTACGTACGTCCTTCAAAGAAATCCATGTTAATGTGTGAAACAAAAGAAAAATGGATGACATGCTTTGACCTTTTGAGATTTGCACTTGAGGTAACAGGAATATGATGATAGGCACGGTTCTGGAAGCTGTACGTATGTTGCCTGGTTCTGGAAGCTGTACAAGACGGCAGCAGCCACAGCACTTTACATGATGTAAAAGGCACCAAACTCAGAATTAAAATGGCTTGAGTTTCAGGGTCCGCTCTTCTTTAACGATCTTTTTAATATACAATAATAAACAGATAGTATTTCTTGAGCTTAGCACCATGCTAAGCACTTTCCATATGTACTTGTGGTAATTCCATCAAGCGATGCTTGTGGTTAGCTTCGTTTTAGAGAGGAGGAATGTGTGACCAGAGAGATTCAAAGATCTTGCCCCAAGTCCCAGAGTAGGTAGCAGAGCTGAGATGCTTGCTATGTTCGAGACCCTTTAACCACCGCACCTCCTGGCTGGCCACTTCCTCATGTTGAGAACATTTTCCAGACTGTGATACATGAGAAAAATAAAAAGTCACCCTGATTAAGATAGTGCATTCTAGCCCTCTGCTGACGGTTGGGATGTCACCTGTAAAAGTCAGTCTCAAAGTGAAAATTGGAAATCTGTATACTGCTCTTGAAATCATTCTGCTTCTACTCTTTTTTTTTTTTTTTTTTTTTTATGTATTTGAGAGAGAGAGCACGAGTTGGGGGGTGGGCAGAGGGAGAGGGAGAAGCAACTCCCCAAGCAGGGAGCCTGACGCAGGGCTCCAACCCAGGACCCTGAGATGGTGACCTTAACCAGACACTTAACCAGCTGAGCCACCCAGGCACCCCTGCTTCTGTTCTTTTGTCATGCTGTATATATATAACTTGTCATCAAGGACAAAGCTCCAGTCTTTTTTCAGCTCTTTGATGCTATAAATTTGTGATGAAAAAACAAAGTATTAAATCAAGTAGAGAATAAAGAACTTAGTGATAAATACCTTGATATTCAGTTCATCAGTCCTCCAGAACACTAACATAGCACAAAAATTATACCCACAGATGAAGTAAGAGCTGGTTCCTAGGGGCTCCTGGGTGGCTCACTCGGTTAAGCATCTGCCTTCGGCCCAGGTCATGATCCCAGGGTCCTGGGATTGAGCCCTGCGTGGAGCTCCCTGCTCAGCGGAGAGTCTGCTTCTCCCTCTCCCTCTGCTGCTCCCCCTGCTTGTGCTTGCTCTCTCTCGCTCTCGTGTCAAATAAATAAATAAGATCTTTAAAAAAAAAAAAAAAAAAGCTGGTTCCTAAATAATGATGTATGATACTATAAGGAATCATTTTGGAAACTTTCTACGAGGTGATGCAGTCTACCAGAATAAGAGCACCCGTAAGAGTGCTTCCATTTTTTGAAGGTGCTGGCAATGGAATATTGCTCAGAACCTGGTAGGAAGCCAATTTAGAGTCGAAATGGAAAGCAGAGAGGTTTTCTATTTTATATCTCTTTAGATATTGATTTGTCTTATTTTTGCTTATAATGTACTTTATATTAAGTATAGTACCCAATCCTCTGTGTAACCTAGAGGATTACATGGAAACAAAAAACTAATGCCTGGAGGGTTTTTTAAAGCATTCCATTTTTGAGTCTTTTCTTAGAATCTCATTTATAATTTCTGGTTTGAAGGAAAGGTTGTTTACAGGGGTGTAGTATTACTGCTTATTTACAGTTTACAAGGCTTCTCAAATTGACACCATCTGTATGCTTCTTCACTGTTAGCTCCCTCCATAATTGATTTGTTATTACTCAGTCATATATATGTGTCTCTGTCATTGTTGGAAGTAGGGTACAGAGTAATTTTATGAATCAGTGTATAAATGGAAAAAATATACCATTTTTTTTGAATTACAAATACTGTATGTTTGTAATATATGATGATTCCAATTTTAAGTTTTAAAATTTTGGTGGCGCCTGGGTGGCTCAGTCGGTTAACGTCCGCCTCATTCTCTCTTGTTCTCTCTCTCTCAAATAAATAAAATCTTTTTAAAAATTTTTTTAAAAAATAAAATTTTTAATTTCAAAACACATCTTAGAGCTATTGAAAACAGATTATATGTTATGTTAACAGAAAATAAAGATTAAACTAGCTTTAGCTTTGGCTAATTTCTAAATGTTGCTAATTATAATTAATCAACTTGATTCACCTTTACTTTCAAAACTCTTGTTTGAAATGCAGATAAATTCAAACCTCTCATTCCACTTGAAACTGAAGCTACCAGTTACTTTAACTATCTCAATAGCTTGTCTTCTTTTTTTTTTTTTAATGTTTTGTGGGTTTTTTTTAAAGATTTTATTCATTTATTTGAGAGAGAATGAGATAGAGAGAGCATGAGGGGGGGAGCGTCAGAGGGAGAAGCAGACTCCCTGCTGAGCAGGGAGCCCGATGTGGGACTCGATCCCGGGACTCCAGGATCATGACCTGAGCCGAAGGCAGTCGCTTAACCAACTGAGCCACCCAGGCGCCCATCAATAGCTTGTCTTCTTTAAGAAGAATGTTTCTGCTTCTATTTCTTGTACTTTCCAGTATATCACATTTTCAAAAGACTCTTGTCTTACTGCAAACATAATACATTTTCTTTTGCCATAGAAAAATTAGAAGATAAAAAATTAAAAGGTAGGGAATAAAGAACTTAGTAATCAATATCTTGATAACGAGTTTTATGAATCTTCCAAAAACACCACAGCCTCTAAATCATACCAACAGATGGAGTAAGAGCTATCGATAATTACCTTAACTTTTTTCAAAAAACATACACTAACTGAAGTGGGAAGAAGTGTAGACTTAGGTATAATTCAGTATGAACCTGCTCCCCTTCTAGCTTCCACCTCTGCTCATTAACTTCATACCCCCAGACCCAATGCCTGTAATCTTAAGCTTTTTGAGTTAATTTCTTATGGAAGAGCAGTACTTCTTTTACTTTTCACTCAAATGTTTTTATCAGAGGCAAAGGAAACCCTAGGGGTGTGGAGGCATAACCTGAAGAGGGCATGGCCTAACGCCTCCATTTGCTCTAAAGTTTTAGGCAGTTTTGCATCCTACTTCATAATATTGTTATACCAGTGATGTGTATTTGGGGGGAATGTCTACAGTGTTTATCCTAGGCTTTGTATGCCCCTTGTCACAGGGCCAAGTATCACAGCTTGAGAAGCAGAGAGTTCAAATTTTTTCTTTGGTTTATTCATTGAGAAAATATTCAGTGAAGGGACGCCAGGCTAGCTCAATCGGTAGAGCATGTGACTCTTGATCTCAGGGTGGTGAGTTCAACCCCATGTTGGGTATAGATTATAAATAAATAAACTAAAAAATATATATATTCAGTGAACACCTGCCTTATGTGTGACCCTGTGCTGGTAATGTATCAGAGGCCCTGATCTGCAATGAAGTATGAAAACTTACAGCAGTACTAATGCAAAGGAGGAAGGATATAGTGATTAGCTCTTTCTTGAGATCAGATACAGAATCCTGAAATAAATGTGTCTGAATTTTGAAGAACTTAAAAGTCTGAAAGTACAGCTGAACTTTGAACAGTGCAGGCACCAATTCCCCTGCAGTTGAAAATCCAAGTATAACTTTTTTTTTCAAGTATACCTCTTGACTCCCCAAACTCTTAACTAATAGCCTACTGTTGATCGGAAGCCTTACCACTTATATGAACAGCCAGTTAACACATACTTTGTATGTTTCATGCATTATACACTATATTCTTAACAATAAAATAAAGAAGATGTTATTAAGAAAAGTATATGGAAGAGGGTGCCAGAGTGGCTTAGTTGGTTAAGCCTCCGACTCTTGGTTTCGGCTCAGGTCATGATCTCAATGTTGGGGGATTGGGCCCTATGTGGGGCTCCCTGCTCAAGGTAGAGTCTGCATAAGATTCTCTCCCTCTGCCTCTCCCCCCCACCCCGTGTGCGCTCTAAAATAAATAAATCTTTTTTAAAAATCGTTAGAGAAAATACATTTACCGTACAATATTTTATTTATCGAAAAAATTCTGCATATAAGTGGAACCATGCAGTTCAAACCCATGTTTTTCAAGGGTCACCTGTAATGTCAAAGTACAATTTTTTTTTTTAAGTTAGAAACATGGGGGGGGCGCCTGGGTGGCTCAGTTGTTAAGCTTCTGCCTAGGGCCCTGGGATCGAGCCCCACATCAGGCTCCCTGCTCAGCAGGAAGCCTGCTTCTCCCTCTCCCACTCCCCCTGCTTGTGTTCCCTCTCTCGCTGTCTCTCTCCTATCTGTCAAATAAATAAAATCTTAAAAAAAAATAAATTAGAAACACTGGTCTTATACAAACATAGTAAGCATGTGTCAAAAATGTATTTAACTCTATGGAATGAATAAGTCATGAGAGTAAAAGGCACACCTAAGGAATACAGTTAATGATCATTGTGATAACAATGTAACAGGACAGAGGGTAGCTATACTTGTGGTGAACACAGCATAATATACAAACTTGTCGAATCACTAAGTTGTACACCTGAAACTAATTTAACATTGTGTGTAAACTATACTCAAATTTTTTAAAAATGTACTTAACCCATTAATGGAGGAACTGGCAAGGTGGTAAAGTTGATCCAAAGTAATATGGGAGAGGAGTACCTTGGCTGGCTTGGTCAGTGGAATGTGCAACTCTTGATCTCAGGGTCGTGCGTTGGAGCCCCATGTTGGGTGTAGAGATTCCTTAAAAATAAAATCTTAAAAAATATATATATGGGAGAGCCCAAAATCATTGAAAGAAAAACTGATGAAATAAGATTGCAAAGTTAGCTCAAAACTGGTTACTGGGATGTGCACTTCCGGCAAAGACAGAGGGACGGGGCCCAGATTTACTCTTCCATCTGAAACAGTAAGAAAGTGGGCAAAAATATATGGGGGAGTAAAGGCTTTTCAGACTGGGCATCGGACAATGAAGGACACTGATCCCTGAGAGGCAAGATACAAATGAGGTGAGCCCATTGCCCTAGCTTATTGCCTGGAGATCTCCAGGCAGGGCAGTGGGAGAAGAAACCTAGGTAGAGCCCAGTAGTCCCGCTGAGTTGAATATATAGAGCTAGGAGTTCAGGAAGGCCAAGTCAGCTAGGACAGAGTACTAGAAATTAGCTTCACAGAAAGCAAGAGCTATGGAAATATACAGAGGATCCTCCAGCCTGCAACTGAATACTAATCAACACATAGGCGTGAGGAAACTACCCAAAAAAATTAGAGGAATTTTCAAAGCTCAAACAGGACCAGGGATGTTCCTGTTCCTATCACTGAAAATGGAAAACCCTCATAATCCACAGGACATCAGAATATTCAGAATGGTTTTTGACTCCAGAGTGGGTCAAAATTAACCAGAAACTAAATGTTGCTTTCATACTGCCTTAAGTCTAAAAGCAAGACCCAAAAGGATCAAGCTGCTTCCAGATAACTATATCCCAGAAGAATGTTAAATAATACTTATAGGAGTATTAAAATAGCCAGGACTGTAAAAGGTAAAAAACACATTGTCTGGCATCCAGTCAAAAATTATCAGGCAACGAACCATGAGAGACGATGGACTCTGAAAAACAAACTGAGGGTTCTCGAGGGGAGGGGGGTGGGAGGATGGGTTAGCCTGGTGGTGGGTATTGAGGAGGGCACGTTCTGCATGGAGCACTGGGTGTTATGCACAAACAATGAATCATGGAACACTACATCTAGAACTAATGATGTAATGTATGGGGATTAACATAAGAATAAAAAAAAATTATCAGGCATACAAAGCAGCAGTATACATCCCACAGTAAGAAAAATCTATAAATTGAAATTAACCCAGAAATAACCATGAAATTAGTAGAGGACATTAAAGCACCAGGTCATATGTTTAAAAAGCTTGAGAAAAGACTGAGCAAATTAAGTAGTAGAGATGTGTAAAATATGTTTTTTAAAGACTCAGGTAGAAGAGATAACACACTGCAGAACAAAAGATTAGTGAATTTGAAGACGTACCAGTAGAAGAGGAGACTAAAAGTGTGTGTGGGGGGGGGAAGAGTAGGACAACTTCACCTAGAGTAATATTCATGAAATTTGAGTCCCCAAAGAGAGGAGGGACAGATCAATGTTTGAAGAAATAATGGCCAAAAATTTTCCAAATTTGTTAAAAACTGTATAAACCCACACATGCAAGAGACTCCATGAACCCCAAGCAAAAGAAACCAGGAAAACTACACCCAGAGGAACAAAGACAACAATGACATCAGATTTCTCGTGGGAAATAATGTAAGCAAAATAATAGTAGAGGGACATCTTTAAAATCTTGAAGGGGGTGGAGGACTGTCAACCCAGGATTCTATACCCAGCAAAAATATCTTTCAAAACTGAAGGTGAAAGGAAGACTTGTTTATATATACACAAGCTGAAAGAATTCATTAATAGCAGACCTGCACTGCAGGAAATGTTAAGGAAAATCTATCAGGCAGAGGAATATGAAACAGATCATGGATGCAAATAAAAATAAACACAAAGGAATGCAGAGCACCAGAAATAGTAATTATGTGGTTAAATATAAAATACTTTTTTAAAAATACTTTTCAAAAGATTTTATTTGTCAGAGCGAGCACAAGCAGGAGGTGCGGCAGGCAGAGGGAGAGGCAGGCTCCCTGCTGAGCAAGGAACCCGATGCAGCACTCGATCCCAGGACCCTGGGATCATGACCTGAGCCGAAGGCAGACACTTAACCAACTGAGCCACCAGGCATCCCAAAATATTTATTACCTAAATCGCTGAAAAATTGTTTAAAATAAGTAATATGTATTATGAAGTTTCTAACATGTAGAAGTAAAATATGACAAAAATAGCGCAAAGGCTGTATAGTACACTCTTGTAAGTTTCTTACGCTCCATGCTATACATGAAGTGGTATAATATCACTTCAAGGTTGAAGGTAGACTGTGGTAAAGATGTATGATATAAACTAAAGTAACCAATAAAAACATGCAACAGAGTTCATAAGCCACCAAAGGGCATAAATTAGAACACTAAAAGTGGTCAGTCCAAAAGTAGGCAGAAAAATAAGGAAAAGGAGGAGAATACAGATGGCATGAATAGAAAACAGCAAAATAGTAACCACATCAATAATTATAGTAGTCATGTTAAATATAAATGGTCTAAGCACTACAGTTAAAAGGTAAAGATTGCCAGATTGGATAAAAAAGCAGGACCAAACTATATGCTACCTAAAAGAAACCCACTTTAAATATAAAGACTGTTGCTATTACCATTTACAAAGAGCTTGAAAGAGGCTATTCTATCCAAATCGAGTTCTCCTGTCTGGGTAGCAGACTTCAGATTGGGCCATCTGTATCATTCCTCTCCTAACATTGTCCTTGCATTAGACTAGTTAGGCTGGTCTCCTTAGAATCGCTGCCACACCCCATGCAGACTCTTGTTTACGCTTCGTTGCCTATGAAGAATTCTTACAACTCTCAAGTCCTTTCTGCTTTATCCAAAACTTCACCTGTGCTCATTCAAGACCAGTTTTGTTTTGTTTTGTTTTGTTTTTTGTTTTGTTTTTAAAGATTTTATTTATTTATTTATTTGACAGAGAGAGGCACAGCAAGAGAGGGAACACAAGCAAGGGGAGTGGGAGAGGGAGAAGCAGGCTTCCCGCTGGGCAGGGAGCCCGATGTGGGGCTCGATCCCAGGACCCTGGGATCATGACCCAAGCCGAAGGCAGACGCTTAACGACTGAGCCACCCAGGCGCCCCAAGACCGGTTTTGACTGACCTGTTCCATGAGTCAAAGTCAGGCCCCATCATAACCGACAATTATGTCATAGATCACAGAATGTCAGAGGTCTCAAGAACAGTAAAGAATTTCTTGACTATTCCCCTTATTTTATAGGTGAGAAAACCATGAGTCCAGTGAGGTTACATGGCCAGCCCAGGTTCATACAAGTTTAGTGGTAAGTTTGTAGTAGGGCCAAAACACGTCATTGCTTTCTTTAATTATCTGCCACTCACAATTAAGTACACTTCTTAGGTTATAATTATGATGCATGTGCATAGCGTTAATATTTATGTACATATTTCTTGTGCTTGCCTTATTTCCCAAGTTAAGCTATAATACCAGTAGACACCTTTTTTTTTTTAAGATTTATTTATTTTAGAGAGAGAGTGCAAACAAAAGGGAGAGGGGGAGAGAGAGCATCTCAAGCAGACTCCCCACGAGTGCAGAACCCAACACAGGGCTCAATCCCAGGACCCCGAGGTCATGACCTGAGCCGAAATCAAGAGTCAGACATTCAGGGTGCCTGGGTGGCTCAGTTGGTTAAGCGACTGCCTTCGGCTCAGGTCATGATCCTGGAGTCCCGGGATCGAGTCCCGCATCGGGCTCCCTGCTCGGCAGGGGGTCTGCTTCTCCCTCTGCCCTCTTCCCTCTTGTGCTCATTCTCTCTCTCAAATAAATAAATAAAATCTTTTAAAAAAAAAAAAAAGAGTCAGACATTCAACCAACTGAGCCGCCGAAGTGCCCCACCAGTGGACACCTTTAATTAGTATTCTGATGCTTAGAGAAATGCTGGATATATAGGTACACAGTAGGTTATATTTGATAATTATGATATATGATAATAAGCTTAGAGTCTAAATTGACAAGATCACAAAGCAAGAAGTAATTCATTACTTTTTACCATTTGAAACAAGACGGTTAATTCCCCTCCATAGAGTAGCTAAGATTCAAAATATTTTTTCTGGGGGTGCCTGGGTAGCTCAGTCGGTCGGGCATCTGCCTTCAGCTCAAGTCATGATCTGAGGGTCCTGGGATCGGGCCCCACATCAGGCTCCCTGCTCAGCGGGAAGTCTGCTTCTCCCTCTCCCTTTGCCCCTCCCCACCTCTCTCTCTCTCTCTCTCTCTCTCTCTCTTTCTCTCTCTCTCCCCCCCTTCCCTCTCCCTGTCTCAAATAAAATCTTTTAAAAAATACATTTTTCTAACATGTATTTCCAGATCTTGCTACTCATATGTAAAATAATTTAGTATCTTTTTATCTACTGATTGTTTTTCAACTGTAATATAAAGTCAGTTCCTTATCATGTTATCCACAAGTATTCGCAAAGGTCTGTACCCATGCTGTCTGATGCAGGAGCCATTAGCTATTTAAGCTTAGGTGAATGGGGGCACCTGGGTGGCTCAGTCGTTAAGCGTCTGCCTTCAGCTCAGGTCATGATCCCAGGGTCCTGGGATCGAGCCCTGCATCGGGCTCCCTGCTCAGGGGGAAGCCTGCTTCTCCCTCTCCCACTCCCCCTGCTTGTGTTCCCTCTCTTGCTGTGTCTCTCTCTAAATAAATAAATAAAATCTTTAAAAAATGAATGAATGAATGAATGAATGAATGAATGAATAAACTTAGATGAAAGAAAATTAAATGGAATTTGAAATTCAGTAACTCAGTCACTCTAACCGGGAGCTGGTAGCTACTGTCTTGGACAACACTGATAACGAATGTTTCCGTCATTGCACAAAGTTCTGTTGGTCTAGAATGTGTTATATAATGATAGATTGTTTTACCTGCAGAAAGGGAAACCAAGGATTTTTACCAGATTCATACTGATGAGAGAGCCATTCCGGTAACCAGACAGCAGCCCTAATGTGTCAAGAGTAATTCTAGGAGTGTCCCTACCCCGGAATGGGCACACATTTCCTCATCCTCTATGGTCCAGGCCTCTGCAGTCAGGTACACAAGATAATCCATTGAGAAGTAAGAGAAAATAAGTTTATCGTTCATGTTTTATCTTCTGTTTAAATTCATATTTATGTATTGTAGTAGAATGTGTATGTAAATAAATATACATAACATGAGGTATCTGCTCACGGTATTTTTAGTTACTGGGATGCATCATCAGAAATGTAGAAGCCATTTCTTCAGTGTCCCGTTGATAAAGCCGCCCTGTTGCTGTGTGGTCTACTGCCGGAGCTCCAGCACCCTCACCACCAGCTGCTTCGTGTTTGACGATGCCTTTGTGGCTCTGTGTCCAATCTCCTCAAGAGGGGATCTAATTGGATAGGCCAGTCACCACCCAGAATCAAGTAGCTGGACAGAGCTCTTAATTCAGGATGATTTATAGACCCCTTGCCAGCCTGGAGATGGTACCTTTAAATGAAACACCATCGCCAGTACATTTTACTGTGATGATGGTCCTGGAGTTACAGAATACAAAGCATGAAACTGTGGTTAAGGAATCTTTCCAAAGAAGGCACTAAGCTTGGCAAGTACTCTGGGCCTTCTTTTAAGAAAACCATGTAAACTACCTGGTAGTGTACATTCTCCGTCCAGTGTGTTTGTTAAAAATAAATTACAGCTTCCAGAAAGGAAGGTCAGAAAGTGAAGTCTCTTTGACTGCCTTCATACTTTCCTGCTAATATGGTGCAGACACTGTGGTAGAAAGAATAATGGCCCCCAAAGATGTCTATGTTTTAATCCCCAGAAACTGAATGTGTTACCTTATATGATAAAAGGAACTTTGCAGGTTGAATTAATTTGGGGACCTTGGACGGGACGTATCCTGGATTGTCCAGGTAGCCCCAATGTAAACACAAGAGTCCTTATAAAGGGGGTGCCCATGTCAAAAGTCAGAAAAAGAAGGTGTTACCACAGAACCAGAGAGTGTAGTGATGTGCTCTGAAGGTGGAGGAAGGGACCATGAGCCAAGGAATACAGTCAGCTTTTAGAAGCTAGAACAGGCAAGGAAACAGATTCTCCTCTGAAGGCTCCAGAAGTAATGCATCCCTGCTGCTACCTGGATTCTAGATTTTTTACCTCCAGAATTATAAGAAAATAAATTTATGTTGTTTTAAGCCACAGGGTTTGTGGTGATTTGTTACAGCAGCAATAAGAAACTAATAGAGACACGTATTGATAATCACTTTCGACAGAGCTTTTATGAAGCACTTTCGGCATGACAGGCACAAAAATACCAGATTTCCATTTTTTAAATCTCTTTACTTTCATAAAGCTCTTGAAGAGCTAGATCAATCACTACTTTTCATTTTGGGTTGGCTTCTAAATCAATTAGGATGCTTTCAGTTGCCAGTAAAAGAATGGGAATTTGTTGGATTCAATAACTGGAAAATGTGAAGGTCAGGCAGCTATCAGGACTCTGGCTCCATTTCCCTGTGAATCTCTTGGCTCTGTTCTTTCCCACTGTCAGCGTCATCCTTGGGCTAGTTTTCCCATCTCAGGGTGGCTACCAGGAACACCTGGGGGGGGGGGGGTGCTCAAAGTGCTCTGGATTGGAGTGACTGGGAAGAATTCCTGTGTCGAGGAGGACAGTCTTTAGCCGGGACTGGAGTCAATCTCACATTGTTTCATTACTTTATTCAGTAAGGGAAGGGGGCGTTATGACTCCCCTAAGAAAATCTGGGTGCTATTAGGAAAGGGAAAGGGTATTGATAATAATCAAGAGCCTGTTATAATAGATAAAAGATAAATGATAATATCTTGAAGTAATACTAGTGTAAAATGTTAATAACTGGTATAGTGCTTCAATACTAAATTGTATCGTTTCATGTCTATGTATCCTCACCAAAAGTTCTGAATGTGTCTTTTTTTATGCATCATAAAGACATTTTTTTTAATTTTTTTTTTTTTTTTTTTTGAGAGAGAGAGAGAGCGAGCACAGCATGGGTGGCCAGGGGGCACAGAGGGAGAGAGAGAATCCCAAGTAGCCTCCATGCCCAGCACAGAGCCCGACACAGGGCTCGATCTCACGACCCTGAGATCATGACCTGAGCCGAAATCAAGAGTCAAATGCTCAACCGACTGCACCACCCAGGTGCCCCAAGACATTTTAGAAAAAATCTTCTAAAAGTTTGCAGTTAGGAATGTTATGTCTTTTTTGCCCATTGGTGCTAATTATTACATAGCAATAGCTTGATGACATACTTTCCTGACCTGTGAGGGTTTCTTCCATTCTGGTGTTGGATTCTTCGTCTTTCTCCATCATTAAGGTCCTAATTGCAGTGAATTAGATTCTTGCTTTAAAAGCTTGTCAACAAGCTTTCTCATATAAACATCTTTTTATGTAGTGATTATTATTTCTGACATCCATAATTGAGGTCCTTGATCACTTAAGCAAAACAAAGATGTTCGGTATTCATGATGTTAAGAGACTTACAGTGGACCGTTCCATTTCAAAATCTTCAAAACTGACTCTGTAAAAAAAAAAAAATCAAAATGGGCTCTTTTCTTATACATAAAACCAAGTATAATGTTAAGGAGCATAATGATTATTTTTAGGTTAGGTAGAAATTTTTAGAAAAACAAATATTTTCATTTTCATATTATATGTCAATATTAGATTCCAGTTATCTGACAAATTGCTCCAGCAATAGATAAATTTATAATCAACTTGCTAGTAATGAGTGACTAAGTCTGTAAAGTACCATGGAAGACAAGGTAAAGGAGCCTTAAAACATATCATTAGTTGGAATAGGATTGGAGGAATATATTATTAGTACATTTGCTATGCAATTTTTTGAAATGACTTGACAAAGTTTATCATAAACTGCCTTTAGCAAATAGCTTGCCTTTAATGATGGCAAATGATGGGCAGCTACAAGAACTCTAACTCCTTAAGATTTTTGTGAATAATTTTAGAGGAGTAGAATTCTCTAAACTTAAAAAATATGCAGAAAAATCTCCCAGAGATTTTGATTCACTTTCTCTGAGGTGGGGTCAGTGGCCAAGGTAAAAACCACTAACATAGAGGACTTTTAATATTACAAATAGGGCACAAGTCAGTAACTGTAGAAAAAGAGATGGGATTTTTAAGATAATAGAGAAATTATATTAAATGCTCATGCCAAGTTGAAGAATGCTGCTACATTCAGGACAGTGGATGCTTAATCCAGTTCAGAGAAATGAAATTTTTTTTTTTTTTTGAGAAATGAAATCTTAACTTACTTTTAAAGCCTGCAGCTAAAAAGAAAGCATATTTTCTTCTTTAAAAGCCTACATTGCAGTGCAATTTGACATTCACTAACTTTTCTCATTCATACATTTTGAATTTTAACAATACTCACTGCTACCCCAGTCACAGAGAGAAGCTAGAACTCCATAGCAACCTGGCAGTAATGTTGGATTGAGTTAGCCTGAGAAATAATGTTTTTCAAATTATAATATTTGGATCAGTTCAGAGAAGTGGTAAAAACATGAGTCAGTCATTCAATAAATGGTGTTGGGACAGTAAGCCATCCATTTCAAAATTAAAGCTACATAAAATAAATTCCAGGTGGGTCAGAAAGTTATCTGTACATATAGACAATGAGAACTCAGAAGACAAGAGGTTTTTAAAATGTAATCAGGGAGTGGGGAAGGCCTTCGTAAGCAAAACCCCAAATCCAGAAGTCATAAAAGAAGCCATTGAGAAGTTATGTACTGTAGTAGGTAAAGATTTGAATTCTGATTTAATGGTCTGAGTTCATTTCCGTTTGTTTTTTACAGCTATATGATCTTGGAACTAAGAATACCCTATAAATATCAAAAAGATGTTTAATCAAAGAAATATATATTCAAACAGTGAGGCATCATTCTTTGCCTCTCAAATTGGCAAATATTAACAAGGATTGTAAAGAGGGTAATGAAAAAGTGTAGTCCCTCATATTCTATTCATGGAGGTTAAATCAGTACAGCCTTTTTGTGAAGGTGAGTCAGCAATATCTGTTGAAAGTTAAAATGAGCGTACACTTTGACTCAGCAATTCCAATTTTAAATATCTACATATTACATATTAAAAAGAAGTATGGGGGCGCCTGGGTGGCTCAATCAGTTAAGCATCTGCCTTCGGCTCAGGTCATGATCCCAGGGTCCTGGGATTGAGCCCCGCGTCAGGCTCGCTGCTCAGTGGGGAGTCTGCTTGTCCCTCTCCCTCTGCCTCTCTCCCCTGCTTGTGCTCTCTCTCTCTCTCTGTCAAATAAATAAATAAAATCTTTTAAAAAATGAAGTATGTACTAAGATTTTTCCTGAGGCATTGTTGGAAATAGCTGAAAACTAATATTCTAAATTAATGTCATTGTGGGAATTAACCTTTGGGGGAGGAGTGGAAAACGGATCTTTTTTTGAAAACCTATACACTTCTGTAACTGTAAAACTGAAAATGGTTTTAGACAATATTTTCCATAAAAGTTGCGAGCCACTTAATGTTTTCTATTAAGGCATAGCTCCCTTTAATCAAACAGTAATATTCAGAATGTCTCTCTATAAACATGTGTGATATCTACTCCTTTGCAGAATGGAAACAGACTGTAATCCCATGGAGCTGAGCAGTATGTCAGGGTTTGAAGAAGATGCAGAGCTTAATGGTTTTGAAGAAGCTGATACGAAAGACATGAAGCTAGAAGCCGAAGCAGTTGTAAATGACGTTCTCTTTGCTGTTAACAACATGTTTGTCTCAAAAAACCTGCGCTGTGCCGACGATGTGGCCTATATCAATGTGGAGACGAGAGAAAGGAACAGATACTGCCTGGAGCTCACTGAAGCAGGGCTAAGGGTCAGTCGCTTTTCTTATTAGGGGGAAAAAAAATGTTGCTATCTCTACCACTTGAGGGGGCGGGGGACAGGAAGGGTGTTAACTGAGAACGCAACACCTTGCAGCTCCAAAATTTTTTTTTTTTTTAAGATTTATTTATTTGTTTTTAGAGAAAGAGAGAGCAGGGGCGAGGGGCAGAGGGAGAGAGAATCTCAAGCAGACTCCACGCTGAGCGTGGAGCCTGACTCGGGGCTCGATCTCATGACCCTGAGATCACAACCTGAGCCAAAACCAAGAGGCCGACACTCAACTGACTGCACCACCCAGGCGCCCCAGGAGTTTTGTAAGGAAAACTTTTTTCCCTAGGAATTCTTACTAATTCTAAAGTCTTTGGTTAACATGGGGAAATTGGATTTTTTTTTTTAAAAAGAAAAAACTTTTGATTTGCAGTGTTACTTTGCTTTGACCCTCACCCCCCAAATGAGTTTATTTCTTGTCTATGGCTAAATATGTCTGCCGTAATTAGGCATTCTTTGCACTGGGTGAGTTTTGCAATCAGTGTGTTGAGAGGATCTTTTCCCACCTCTTATAAAATGTCTCTTCTAAAACAGCACACCTGACTGCACTGTTCTCTAGCTGATGGATCAGAGCTAAGTCACAGCAGAATACTCTGCCTCCAAATTTGCAAGAGTGTCTTGTCCTACGTGTGAGCTTTTCTAGGCAGAGTCACCTCTCTGCGCCCTTTGAACCAGAATCCTCACTTTGGAATAGCAGAAAGCCCTACCCAAGAGCAGCTTATCATTTAAAACAGCAAAACTCACTGGCGCACCTGGCTGGCTCAGTCAGTGGAGCGTGCGGCTCTTAATCTCGGGGTTGTAGGTTTGAGCCCCACCTTGGGTGCAGTGATTACTTGAAAATAAAATCTTTAAAAAATAATAAATAAGACAACAAAACTCACTGTTAGGAAAATTTTTTACCTGAACAAAGGAATAGATATTAGAAATTCCGAAATTTAGTTTTGACTTTAATACTTATCAGTCTTGGTCAAAGATCTCTGCCTTTTCTGTTTCTATACCTAAGAATAGTCCCGCAAAGTAGCACAGTATCATAAGGTACGGGGCAAGGCCTAAGCAAGTAAGAATGTCATACAATACTAAACAAGTACGTAGACATCTTTTTATTTCACTAGATTCAGTTTGCTTAGAAGTATATGAAGCGTGTGTCCTGTGTATTCGTTGACAGTCAGTCACCTGCACTGAAGTAAATTGCAAGGGTAGCCTCTTTACTACTTCTGGTTCCCTCATAACTGCCAAGTCGGTAGCTCCTTAGCTTTGGGAGTAGTACCTGGATTAACTAATCTTTGTGCTCTCCTTCCTAAATCCCTAAATTTACGCTAAAACCGTGTAGCGTGTAGAAGTGGATCTTAAAATAGAAATAGGCAAATCAAAAGTAGAGATAAATGACCCTGCATAAATTAATTCAGTCTTGCATTGATTAATTCTGAGATGACTGTGGGAAGGTAGGAAGGGTTCTGATGTTCTTCTGTCAGAAGCCTAACATGGGAATTTGAGTGATCTTGGGTTAAGTCATTCAACCTCTCTTAGTCCCTTCTTCTTTATCTATAGCCTAGAGATTAGGAAAAAAGAAGAAAAGAAAACTAAAAAGGATTTGGGGAATGCTTATATGAATAGTTTGCAGAAAGATCTCGATCCCTTAAAAACCTGGCACGTGGGTATCCAGTATTTGTTTGTTTTTGCAGTCTTACTCAGTTAACTTTTATTGAGCAACTATCCTGGGTCAGGAATTGGAAATCAAACCATGAGTAAGGTGTGATCCCTGTCCACTAGGAAGACTACAGACTAGCAGGGAAAGGAGGGGCAAATAGAATTGGAAGGCACGGAGAAAGTGCAGTGACACAGCATGGTTCTGAAGAGGTGTGACTCATCGTCCTGACACGTCTGCCTCTGCGTGTCATGTACGACAAACAACAACACCACTTCTTTTTTTTTTTTTTTTTAAGATTTTATTTATTTTTTAGAGAGCGAGCGAGAGAGAAACAGCATGAGAGGGGAGAGGCTCAGAGGGAGAAGCAGGCTCCCCGCTGAGCCGGGAGCCCGATGTGGGACTCGATCCCAGGACCCTGGGGTCATGATCTGAGCCGAAGGCAGACGCTTAACCATCTGAGCCACCCAGGCGCCCACAACAACACCACTTCTAACATAAACTTGCATCTTCTTGGATAGGTGACTTGGATAGATGTCATTAAAAATTAGAGTTTATATAGGGAATTCACAAGCTTTAGTCAAATCAACGAAAACTAAGTTGATTTTGCCCTAACACTGTGCAGGTGAACCAGGATAGATCTTGTTGGGGACAAAAGCTTTCACTGTGTTTAAAGAAAACACACACACACATACACAGAATAACATTCCCTTTTATGTCACAGAATTGAGCATTTGTTTCCCTGTCAGATAAGTAATGTGTTAGTAATGTTAAATTAGTAATGTAACTAATTGTAAAGCAGGATTGAAACTATAAACAATTTTTAGAACTCTTTATAAAAGAGTTCAAATAATGATAAAAATACGGACTGATAATATATTATCTCTTCTGGTGCCTTGTTATGATTGATCCTCAGTCGGTGTGGGATTAAAGAGAAGCATGTTTCAGTCTATGAAAATGAAATACTAGTTCTTTGTAGCTTTTTACATTCCTTCTGACATTCCTTTTTAGTCAGGAGTAGGTAAACTGAACCTTTTACATTTTCAGGAAAAAGATGATAAAGAGGGCATTTTGTTGGTGGTGTTGCTGTATATTTCCGGTTGCTTAGAAATGTGCATATTCGGGGCGCCTGGGTGGCTCAGTCGTTAAGCGTCTGCCTTCGGCTCAGGTCATGATCCCAGGGTCCTGGGATCGAGCCCCACATCGGGCTCCCTGCTCCAGGGGAAGCCTGCTTCTCCCTCTCCCACTCCCCCTGCTTGTGTTCCCTCTCTCGCTGTGTCTCTCTCTGTCAAATAAATAAATAAAATCTTTAAAAAAAAAAAAAAGAAAGAAAAGAAATGTGCATATTCTAACTATTGATTGAGAAATTGTGTCATTAAAGAATGGCCCCAGTAAACACGTGGTTTTTGCTTTCTGTACCAAGTTAAATCTAGTTATTTGATTCACTGTTGCATTTCTCTTGTAGGTGGTAGGTTATGCTTTTGACCAAGTGGATGATCACTTACACACTCCCTATCATGAAACCGTCTACTCGTTGCTGGATACCCTCAGCCCTGCCTACCGGGAAGCATTTGGAAACGCACTCCTTCAAAGACTGGAAGCTTTGAAGAGGGATGGATAGTCATGCTTTTTCCTTCTAGAGGGGGCTGCTGGTACAAAATGTTGACATAAAGCTTGAAATACTTGCATATGGTCATAGTAGAAAATGCATCTTTGGTTTTTATGTCCATTTCTTGCTTCAAGTTTAGGCTTCTGACTCAAAACATTACTGATTAATGAATTGTCTTTCTTAGTTTCAGATTCATGAAGGGAATTGAGGCCATTGCTTGACACCATCATTGAGACATTCAGATTTGTTCATATAGTATCTCTGCATTTCAAAACCTAATCAGTATTTCATTCTGTTATTACAGGACTTTGATGCTGCCGGCCCTCCCTCTTACATAGGAAATTCTAGATTTGCACAGTAATATACAGGAATTAAAATGACCTAACTTCATACTTGGATTCAGCTTGCTAAATCAGGGGTTTACTACTAGCTTGGACTGACTTTGTAGTAATTATTTTGCTACTAGCCTTATTGGAAACAAATTATCACCTAGTTTCCCCTGCACAAATTTTGAAATTCACTGCTTCACTTAATCTATTTATATTACTAATATGGACTGACAAAGATGAATTAATTATATATATATATCACTTAGCTAGTATTAAATGGAAAACAGGTACTGAAATAATAGTTCTGTATTCCTTGTTTGCAACAGCCAGCCAACTAAGAGGACAAACCGTTAGCAAATGAATGTAATAATTACTTGTTTCCAAGATATTTAAGCACATAAGCAAATATAGGAACAGGCTCCATTTTTCTTAACAAAAAAGCATCTTCAGTGTGTGTGTGTGTGTGTGTGTGTGTGTGTGTGACTTAAAAGGAAGAAGATTCTGATTTCCTAGAAAACAATATTTTGGCCTGCGTTGATTCTTATTATGAATGTTTGTTTACATAATGTACAGTATATATTCAGAAAGTATTTTTGCTTCAATGTTTCCTTTCTATAAAGTAGTGCTTTGGTATTCCCATAGCGCTCCTCCTTCCCCAACAAATGCACAGTGTTCTGGCTCGATGCGAAATCTACAATGCAATGTGCATGCATTGTATGGGTTTGAAACCAAAGGATGAATGAAGCATTCAGAGACTTAATATTTGAAAAAAGGAGGCTCTGTTTTTATATTTTATTACAGGTACTAATATTTATAAAAATGAATTGTACCATGCTGCTACATGTTTTCAAGTACATATTGAATACTGAGGATTGGGGAGTTGATTTTTTAGTAGTAACCTAAAGCAGCTATAGAAATGTTGAAGTAAAACTCTGCATCGGGACACACCTTTGTAATTTGTCATTTGCAGACTTTTTTTAAATCATTATTAAATAATAGGTACTTTTAGGCTCTGAAGATCATGTAGACCACATTGAGGTTCGGTTGGGTCAGTATTCATCGTTGGAGTTCATCGGGATGCTTTAACTGTTCAGTAAATGCATGTCCATTCGCAGCTTTATTTTCAGATGCTATTTGGGCAGTAAAGTCTAACAGCAGGTCGGATATTCTCACGCTTAATCTCAGGCTAAATAAATGTAAAGGATATTTGTAAAGTTTGAATAGAATTCTGTTTACTCATTTCGAGTTAAGTATGAAGAAAAGTGATTGTATGTTCAAAAATTGACATTGTTCACTTTGTGATAAATGACTGGTTCCAGGAGCTTCCGTGTCCATTTTTTAATTCTGTGCAGTTACATTTTGCTGTGAAGTGATTTGCTCTTTATACCATTATGAAAGAAGAACAGAGAGAGAAGACATTAATAAAACTATACAGATACTAAAACTTCCATTTCATCCAGCTTGTTTAAAGAATCTAATCAGATAAAGTAAGCCTTGATTTCACTTCCAAACGAAAAAGGGAAAAAAAGGAAAAGCCTCTAAATAAGTAACTCTTACAAATCAGTAAGAAAACAAGAACAATGGGCATATAATATGATCAAACAACTCTAAAAAATATATAGATGTCCAGTAACCACTTGAAAGATATTCAACTTGACCAGTAATTCAAGAAAGGAAAATAGGGTTTAGCTCTGTGTTTCACCTAATAGTTTCATGATCCCCCACTATTTAAATGTAATGATAACAATAAGGATTTAGTGAGGGGCACTCTTATATTCTGTCGGAGAATTTATCAATGAAACCTTTCTGGAAAACATTAGTAATAGAGCCTTTTCAAAGCTTGTAACTTCTGTACTTGTAATATCCTAGCAAACTAGCATAGGGAAGTGACTCAGCAGAAAATATACTACAAGGATGTTTACTTTCTCTAATGAAAAATTGGAAAGGCTCTAAAAAGTGGTTGTTACGCCACATGCTTTTGACGGAAAAATATGCAGCCATTAAAAATCATGGAAAAAATGTCAACAGGAAAAAATTATACTACATGATAAAAAAGGATATAAAACTAGGATCTATTTTTGGAAAATACACAGTGTTCTACAATGTTAATAGTAGCTATCACTAGGTGGTAAGATAGGTAATTTTCATCTTCATACGTTCTCACAGTTTCTGCGTTAGCCTATATGCACTAATTGGAGGCGAAATACAATAGATCCAGGGTTTCAGCCAGCTAAAGAACCTTTCTCTAGCAAAAGCACCAAGCTAGGTTGAGTTGTGTTCATTCCCAGGATCCTTGAAGAGGCAGTAGGATTGTGAAGACAGAAGAGTGCCCACCTCTTTTGCCATGATGACACCCTCCCCACCTTTCCACCAGGTCATCAGCAGCAAATCAGCCCCCAGTGGTGTCCTGGTCATTAGCTTCCTCCATCGCACACAGCGTCGTTCTGTCCAATGTTTAGAAACACAGAAAGTGTTGAGGGGAGCAGGGTAGAAACACAGATTCCGGCATAGATCACGTCGACTTAAGAACTCTGCCTTCAGCCCCTTTGTTTTGTGGATGACATAGCTGAGAATTGGACAGGTGGAGGGACTTGCTCAGCGGCCCACCTGTGAACACTGGAGTTGGGTCAGAACCCAGCCTTCTGTCTCCACCAACTAACCCTGTCCAGTGTGTGTTGGTAAAAGCATCACCGGAACTCTGTGGTTACAGGTGCATATCATTTTATTGCGCTTTACAGATAATGCAGGACTTTTTGTCACAAATTAAAAGTATTTTATTATGGTGGTCAGTGATCTCTGATGTTACTGTAATGGGGGGGGCACAAACCCTACCCATATAGGATGGTGAACTTAACTGATAAATTGTGTTCTGACTGCTTCACTAACCAGCCATTTCCTTCTCTCCCCCTCCTTGCACCTGACACACAACAATATTGAAATTAGGCCAATTAATAACCCTACAGTGGCCTCTTAAGCATTCAAGTGAAAGGAAGAATTGCCCATCTCACTTTATATCAAAAGCTAAAAATGATTAAGTTTAGTGAAGGAAACGTGGAAAGCCAAGATACGCCAAAAGCTGGGCCTCTTGCACCCATTAGCCAAGATGTGAATGCAGAGGAAAAGTTCTTGAAGGAAAAAGTGCTACTGCAGTGAATACACGAATGATAAAGCAAAACAGCCTTATTGCTCATGGGGAGAGTTTTAGTGTTCTAGACAGGACCAACCAACCACATTACCTTATGCTAAAATCTCTTGCAGAGCAAGGCCTTAACTCTTCAATGCTATGAAGGGTGGGAGAGGTGAGGAAGCTGCAGAAGAAAAGTTCAAAGCTAGCAGAGTTTGGTCGGGGGGTTTAAGGAAAGGCAATGTCTCCATAACATAAAAGTACAAATCAAAGCAGCAGGCTATCGAGAGGATCTAGCTAAGATAATTAATGAAGGTGGCTACACTAAACATTTTCAATTGAAAATTGAAACAGGCTTCCATTGGAAGAAGATAACTTCTAGGACTATTATAGCTAGAGAGAAGTCAATCCCTAGCTTCAAAGGACGGGCTGACTTGTCAGGGGCTAACGCTCTAGTGACTTTAGGCAGAAGCCAATGCTCATTTACCATTCCAAAAAATCCTAGGGCCCTTAAGAATTAAGGAACACCTGGGTGGCTCAGTCAGTTAAGAGTCTGACTTCGGCTCAGGTCATGATCTCAGGGTCCTGGGATTGAGCCCCGCATCGGGCTCTGCACTCAGTGTGGAGTCTGCTTGTCCCTCTGCCCCTCCCCGTGCTCACTCTCTCTCTCTCTAAAATAAATAAGGTCTTTAAAAAAAAAAAAATGGGGCACCTGGGTGGCTCAGTCGTTAAGCATCTGCCTTCGGCTCAGGTCATGATCCCAGGGTCCTGGGATCGAGCCCCGCATCGGGCTCCCTGCTCGGCGGGAAGCCTGCTTCTCTCTCTCCCACTCCCCCTGCTTGTGTTCCCTCTCTTACTGTGTCTCTCTGTCAAATAAATAAATAAAATCTTTAATAAAAAAAAAAAAATTATGCCAGGCACCTGGGTGGCTCAGTCGGTTAAGTGTCTGCCTTCAGCTCAGGTCATGATCCCAGGGTCCTGGGATCGAGCCCTGCATGGAGCTCCCTGCTCAGCGGGGAGTCTGCTTCTCCCTCTGCCTCTGCCCTCCCACCTGCTCGTGCTCTCTCACACACTCTCAAATAAATAAAATCTTAAAAAAAAAAAAGAATTATGTTAAATCTGCTCTGTGCTCTATAAACAGAACAACTAAGCCTGGGTGACAGCACCTCTGTTTATAACATGGTTTGCTAAATATTTTAAGCACCTGCTGAGACCTGTTGGGAAAAGAAAAATTCATTTCAAAACACTACTGACAAAATATTACTGACAGTATATTACATTGACAATATACCTGGTCACTCAGGAACTCCGATGGAGATACGCAGTCAGATGAATGTTATTCTCATGCCTGCTGCCACATCTATTCTGCCCCATGGATCAAGGAGTCATTTCGACTTTCAGGTCTTATTTAAGAAACATTTTGAAAGGCTGTAGCTGTCTTACGATTCCTCTGATGGATCTGGGCAAAGTAAATTGAAAACCTAAAAAGGATTCACCATTCTAGATGCCATGAAAAGCATTCATGATTCACGAGGAGAAGTCAAAAGACCAATATTAACAGGAGTTTGGAAGAAGTTCATTCCAACCCCCATGGATGATTTTGAGGGGCTCAGGACTTCAGTGGAGGAAGAAATTGCAGATGGGGTGGAAACAGCAAGGAGCCTGAGGATGGGACTGAATTGCTGCAGTCTCACAACAAAACTTGAACAAATGAGGAGTTGCTTCTTATGGATGAGCTAAGAAGGTGGGCTTCTTGAGATGGAATCTACTGGTGAAGATTGTTGAAACGACAAAAGGTTTAGAATATCTCATAAACTTAGTTGATGGAACAGCAGCAGGGTTTGAGAGAATCCATTCCGATTTTGAAAGAAGTTCTACTGGGGCACCTGGGTGGCTCAGTCGGTTCAGCTCAAGTCATGATCCCGGCGTCCTCAGATCAAGCCCCTCATTGGGCTCTCTGCTCAACGGGGAGACTGCTTCTACCTCTGCCCCACCCCCTGCCAGTGTTCTCTCTCACTTTGTGCACTCTCTTTCTCAAATAAATAAATAAAATCTTAAAAAAAAAAAAAAAGAAAAAGAAAGTTCTGTGGGTAAAACACTATCAAACACCATCACATGCTAGAGAAATCATTCCTGAACGGAAGAGTCAATCGATGCTGCAAACTTAATTGTCTTATTTTAAGAAATTGCCCCAGCCACCCAGCCTTCAGCACCCACCACCCGGATCAGTCAACAGCCATCAACATTGAGGCAAGACCCTTGCTGAGAGCTCAAATGATGGTTAGCATTTTTTAGCAATAAAGTATTTTTTAATTGTGTACGTCAGTTTCTTTAGACATAATCCTATAGAACACTTAACTACAGTATAGGGTAAACATAATTTTTATATGCCCTGGGAAACCAAAAAAATCATTTGACTAGCTTTGTTGCAATACTCGCTTTATTGTGGTGGTCTGGAAACCAAAATTCTCCAAGGTATGCCCGTGTATGAAAGCTGATTTTGAAAAAAGAAAGGAATAACAGTAAAAGAAAGGTACATTACTTGTTGATATAATAGAATTAATCAACAGAATCTCATTTTCTCACCTACCAATATGATAGATATAAAATTCTCTGGAAGCCATCTACTTATAACTATGGGGCTAGCTCCTTCAGCTGTTACCAGGAGTATAAACATAAGAATGAAACAAGGTGAGGGCGCCTGGGTGGCTCAGTTGGTTAAGCTACTGCCTTCGGCTCAGGTCATGATCCTGGAGTCCCGGAATCGAGTCCCGCACCGGGCTCCCTGCTCAGCAGGGAGTCTGCTTCTCCCTCTGACCCTCCCCCCTCTCATGTGCTCTCTCTCTCTCATTCTCTCTGTCTTAAATAAAATCTTAAAAAAAAAAAAAAAAAAGAATGAAACAAGGTGAGATATTTTATAGTAACACATCCAGTTGAACAGCTTTCTAAATACCTGCTTAACTGCACATCAGTAGGGACAAACTAAAAATCAAAAAGAAGCATCCAGTGAATTCTAGAGTATTTGGAATAACAAGTCATTTGAAAGAATGCTGAAGAAGATCTCTATCAAGTTTTGCTCAGGTCTTGCATGAATATTTTTACACCTTGTGGATAATTTTTAAAAAAGAATGTTGCTATGAGCAAGCTATTCCCAAATTGAATGCAAAATTTCAAAGGGTTAATTATTTTATCAAAACAAGTTTTAATGAGACAAGAAACGGGGGGCGCCTGGGTGGCTCAGTTAAGCGTCCAACTCTTGATTTGGGGCTCAGGTCATGATCTCAGGGTGGTGAGATCCAGCCCAGCATTGGGCTCTGTCCTGGGCCTGGAGCCTGCTTAAGATTCTCTCTCCTTCTCCCTCTAGGCTTCCCCACCATTAGTTCATTCATTCATTCATTCATTCATTCAAAAGAAAAGGGGGTGGAGACCAAAAAAAAGGGATGAAAGGGTCCCATTTGCCGAAGGGTGCCTTAACATTGCAGGAAAAAAAAGCAATTTCTGGGGTGCCTGGGTGGCTCAGTTGGTTAAGCGTCTGCCTTTGGCTGGGGTCATGATCCTGGGGTCCTGGGATAGAGCCCCACATCAGGCTCCCTGCTCAGTGCAGAGCCTGCTTCTCCCTCTCCCTCTGCCTGCCGTTCCCCCTGCTTGTGCTCTCTCTCTCTCTGTGTCAAATAAATAAATAAAACCTTAAAAAAAAAAAAAAAGCAATTTCACCTTTGGACACCACTTCAGTGAAGGCTGTCAAATATGTCTTATTCAATCCTAACAGCACAACATGTTAGGCTGGTGAGTTCACTCGTGTTTTACATCAATTTAACAGCTGACGTAAGGTTAAAACATCGTCCCAATCGCTAACAAATGGCTGCAGAGCTGGAATTCAAGGCCAGATCTGCTGAGTGCCCAGAGCCTCCAAGCTGGCTGGAGCCCCTGGGTCACATCCGTTTTTTTTTAAGGCAATCAGTTTAAAAAAATACAAAAAACTACCCCCCCCAATGCTGTATGCGTTAAATATTTATATTTAACAAGTTATTGTTCAGAGCACGAAGTATTTCAATAGAATCTGACTATTCCAAGATAAGGGCAGGATGTCCCCAAGGACATTTGTGGTCCCGTGATAAGGCAAACTGGATGTCATCTTTCATCTTTTAATTTGTCCGTTTATCTGGGCACCTGCATGTCTAACCTCATTTGGAAAGGTCAAAAGCCTAAATTCCATCCCTTTGTGAATGTGGATGGCCGCCGGGCACCATGGCCCCCGGCCGCCGCCACCCCTGCCCAGCCCCGAGGTCTCCCCGGAACTGCGACCGAACAGCCCCGGGGCCTGCCGAGCCCCACAGGCCGAGAGGCGACTGGCTGCACAGTGAGGACTGTCGTTGCAGCGTCCTGGACCCAGAACTCCATGGCAACAGCTGCTCTCGGCGCCGCAGGATTGCCACGCCCTCCCGGTCACGCGATCCCTCAGGGGAATGGGCTTCGGGCTTTCCCCGCTCCGCAGATTCAGCAGTATTTTCAGGCCTCCGGGTCTCGTGAACCCGGGGCGGTTCCAGTTTCAGAATTAAAGAGACGAAAGGGAGCCGGGGTCGCGTGGCCCCTATGGCAAGGCCCCGGGAGGCTCCGAAAGAGGACTCGCTCCGCGGGCGGGCACTGGGCGTGGAGCCAGGCAGAGCGGGGGTGGGGGGCCACTGGGGCCCCCAGGCCCCGCAGCGCCCACCCCGCGCGGGAGACCCGCGGCCCCGCCCCCGCCCCGGGAACGCCCCGCCTCGCGCCCTAGGCCCCGCCCCGCCTCGCGCCCTAGGCCCCGCCCCCCTCGCGCCCTAGGCCCCGCCCCCGGAGAGCCAGCCCCGCCCCGCCCCACCTCCTTGGCAACCAGAGGGACGCTTTCCCCTTAGCAACCAGTGCTGCCCCCAGCATGGCTGAAGAAGAGGAAGCCACGGAGAAAGTTATCCGGATCCAGCGGGTGTTTATAAACCTGCTGGATTCATACAGCAGCGGGAACATCGGGAAGGTGAGCAGCGGCCGGTCAGAGTAGATAGAGCCCCAGCCCCCAGCCCCCAGCCCCCCGCCCCTGGGTTCCCGGGCCCCCGAACCCAGCGAGGCTCTGCGCCACGGGACGCTGTCAGGGCCTCCCCTAAAGGAGGGTCCCTCGTCCTGGGCACCAGTTCGCACGCAGAGCCCCAGCTGGAAGCCCAGGTGTTTGGAGATCGCCGGCCCAGCGCTGGGTCCTCCCCGTTAATGAAAGGAAACTGAGGCTCAGAGGGAGAAAGGGACTTGCCCCAGATCACATAGCAAGTTGGGGGCCGGACCTGGACACAGAGCCCAGGTCTCCGGCCGCCTAACTGGGCTCTCCTTACCCACCACCACCGCATCTGAAGCAGACATCTGACAGGTAAGTCCAGTGGTTATGTCGCTTAACCAAGCATATTCATTCATCCATGCCTTGCACAGACATTTTGAGGGTCTCTTATGTGCCAGGCACTGTTTTGGGCCCTGAGTCCCACTAAACTTCCCCACTCTTCATTGTTAGCCCTGGGAAATGAGGATATTCTAAAAGAGGATCCTGAGACCCTTCATCTTCAAATACTCAGTAGTCGAAAGAAAGCTATAATTTCATCACTTCCCTGAGCAAGACTCATTCATCTCACTTCTACCCTCTGGAGCTACCCAGAAGTGTAACCTCACCCTGGGCAGACTTCTGTGAGGCTAATGATGGCACTTTCAGACAACGCATGCTACCCGAATTAGGATGTGGCTACAGTGCATACCATCTATACTGGTTTCCTAGCGATCACAAATTACCACAAACTGGATGGCTTAAAACACCCGGGTTTATTCTGTCTCAGTTCTGGAGGCCAGAAGCCCAAAATCAAAGTGTTGGCAGGGCTGGTTCCTTCTAAAAGCTGCGAGGGAGATTCTGCTTCCTACCTACCTCTCTCGTAGCACCTGGTGCTTGCCAGAAGTTCTTGCATCCCTTGGCTTGTAGACTCATCACTCCAACCTCTGCCTCTGTCTCCCCATGGTGTTCTCCTCAAGTACCTCTGTGTCCCAATTTCCCTCTTTTTAGGACACCAGTCATTGGGTTAGAGCCCATTCTAATCCAGTATGACTGCATTTTAACTTGATTACATCTCCAAAGACCCTATTTCCAAATGGGGGTGGGGAGTAGGGGGCCACTACTCAAGCCAGTACACCATCTAAAGTTGATCAGTAAAAAAATATATAGATTTAGATAGTTAATTTATATGTAAAATAGTATATTTTACATATATCTGGCATGCAGAAATATATATGTTAGTATATGTGATTGTGTTGTTAAAAAGGAAGCCACAAGGCCCAAGGTGGAGTCATTTGCCAGGACAGCAAACCAAGACTTCATTGTAATTTTCAACCTCTCTAGGAGTGGAATTTTAAGACAATAAGTCTGGAATTCTCTGGATGACATCAATGAGGTTATCTGTCACAGGGCTCTCTCCACTCCCCAAAGGAAGATGAGGTAATCTGCATAAGACCCCCCCCTTCCCTAAGGGAAGGTGACTTTCCTAAAACAATCCTTTTTTTGCTAATAACTCCTCACCCCACCCACCTTCCCATAAAAACCTTCCATTTTGTGCAGCTTCTCAGGGCTCCCATCTACTTGCTAGATGGGATTGCTGTTCAATTCATGAATCACTTAGTAAAGCCAATTAGATCATCAAATATTCTCAATTGAATCTTGTTTTTTAACAGTATGTACAGTGTATATGATATGTATCTACTAGGAGAGACTAAAAACACATGATATATCTTCCACATTACTAAAAAATAGAGGAGAGGGACAGAGAAAGGACAAGGATACAATTGGAAAAAAATACGTAACAAAATAAGTTTATTTAAAGAAAGGAAGCATTAAAAAGACAGGTGTAGCATGAAGTGATTTATGTCTTTCAAGAAGATAGATACAAATATAGAGAAAATAGGTAGATAGACAGGTAGATAGAGAAATAAATAGAGATGATCTGTATGCAGAAAATGTCTCAAAATAGGGGTGCCTGGGTGGCTCAGTCGGTTGAGTCTCCAACTCTTGATCTCAGGGTCACGGGATCGAGCCCCACGTCAGGCTCTGAGCTCAGAGGGGAGTCTGCTTGAGATGCTTTCTCTCTCTCTCTCTCTCTGCCCCTCCCACAGACGATAAGTGATTTTTTGAACAACCACGGTATTTAGGTGTGTGATAGGTACTTTGAAAGAAAGAGAGTAGAAGATTGGCTGGTGAGAGAGGGCGGCTGCTTAGGGTCTCAGGAAAGGGCTCTCCTTAAAGCTGCCCCTTACCCTCACACCCCAGCATGAGGATCAAGCCAGAGGAGCTGGTTCTCAGGGCACAGCAGAGACAAAGGTGCCAAGGTGAGAGTCGGAGGACAGAGAGGTGAGGGTGCAGGGAATCAGGCCCCAGGACAGCAGGCCCAGGGCCCAGGGCCCACGAGACTTAGCGGCCCACAAACATGTCTTAATCTCTTCTAAAATCAGAAGGAAGCAAATGAAATTTTAGAGTCAAAGATGGTGGGTCTTTATGGCAATAGTCTTTATGGCAACAGTCACAAAATATAATTTTTAATTTTTTTTATCTTGGAGGAAAGGACCCATGAAAGTCGGAAGGTGGCCTTGCTCAGCAGCTCACTGGTGCCCCATGTGGTCAGCACTCCACTGATTTTTGTTGCATAAATTAACAAAGCAGAATCAAACATAAAGTGGAAGGTGGTGTGGGAGATGCAAAGGGGGAGGAACAAGCAGGCTCCCAACAAGGGGCTCGATCTCACTACCCTGAGATCAGGACCTGAAATGAAATCACGAGTTGGATGCTTGACTCACTGAGCCACCCAGGTTCCCCCCTGGATTATATTAAAAAGGGAGGGGACCTGATTGGGATTAAGAGGGTGGGAGGCAAGAGAATTTAACATTTTTCTCTACCCCCTTTTGAGCTCTGGTTATTTTTTTTACAGCATAATATTTTTTTTAAAGATTTTGTTTATTCATTTGAGACACAGAGATACAGAGAGAGAGAGCACAAGCAGGGGGAGAGGCAGAGGCAGAGGGAGAAGCAGGCTCCCCGCTGAGCCAGGAGCCCGATGTGGGGCTCCATCCCAGGACCCTGGGACCACGACCCGAGCCGAAGGCAGCCATTTGACCATCTGAGCCACCCAGGCGCCCCTACAGCATGATATTTTTAGAACAAAAGATTTTCTTTTAGTTTGTAGAGATCTTTTCCAAAAGCTTATCAATAACAGAATTTTTTGGTTATTCCTTGACTCATGTGGACGTCTAGTTCTGAAATTTTAGGGAATTACTGTTCTCCATACCAATCAACACGGGACTGAGAATATGAAGCATATAAAAGAAGTGGAGGCTGGGTCTCTAGTCTTCAGGCTCCCCGCCCAGCTGGGCAAAGCCACCTGCCCCCCGGCCCCCGCCCCCCAACTCATCCCTGGGGGGGAGTAGGGTGGCCGTGGGGTCCATGTGCTGCCTTGGGGATCAGGAGGTCCGACTGCACCCCCTCCCTGCCCATGCAATCTTGGGCAAGTTCCTTAGAGCCAGGCATCAATGTCCTCAACTGTGAAATGGGGTAATAAAATTGACTGTGTATGTTTGAGAGAGAAATGAAAATATATACGGCATACTTGGTAGAGATAGAGTCCCATAAGTGGTTGAACCTGACAAGCTTGCATTACTAACTCGAAATGATTGTTATCAAAATAAATGAGGTGGGACTTCTGGTTTGTTTGGGGTTTTTTTGTATGTCTTTCCTCCCAAGGTGTGATAATGCCATGACTACTTACATAATGTTTAACATGTAAATTAAAATCATTCTTATTTATATATAAATAATTATATATGTTTAAGTATATATATTTTATATATATATACTCTTTAACATGACATATATATACATATTACATATGTATACATATATATACTCTAACTCTTTAACATGACATATATATACACATTACATATGTATACGCTTTAACTCTTTAACATGACATATATATATACACATTACATATATATACATATATACTCTTTAACTCTTTAACATGACATATATATACACACATTACATATATATACTATATATATATGTATATTCTACCTCTTTAACATGACATATATATATACACATGTACTCTTTAACTCTTTAACATCACATAAACCACTCCCAAGGATAACTTCTGTAAAATAAAAAACAATATTTTGCCAACTTGATTGTTTTTCTTGTTTTTCTTGTTTTTTTTTGTTTTTTTGAGAGAGAGAGCATGAGCCAGCAAGGTGATGGGGGAGGGACAGAGGGACAGAGAAAGAGGGAGACTCTTAAGGAGGCTCCATGCCCCCAGCAAAGAGCCCAGTGGAGGGCTGGATCTCATGACCCTGAGAGCATGACCTGAGCTGAAATCAAGAGTCAGACACTTAACGGACTGAGCCACCCAGGCGCCCCTCTTTGGGTTTTGTTTTGGTTTGGTTTGGTTTGATTTTTTTGTTTGTTTGTTTTTTGCCAACTTGATTGTTTCATTCTTCAATAACGTAGCCACTGGCCCCTTGCGTCTATAGAACATTTCAATGTGGCAAGTCCAGATGGAGGTGTGCCCGCCCTCAGTGTAAAATGCACACTGAATTTCAAAGACTTAGTATAAGCAAAAAGGAATATAAAAGATCTAATTAATAATTTTATATGGATATGAATCTGTTGGGTTAAATAAAACATTATTTAAATTCATTTCACTGGTTTCCTTTTATTTCTGTTAATGGGGCTGCTAGCCAGTTTAATTTACCAGAGAGGATAGCATGACATTTCTCCATTTCTATTAGGCAACACCAACATGGTGACTGCAGCCCTGCCCAGCCACATATCCTTGCCACGTCCTGTAAGCTCTCTGAGCCTGGGTTCCTCATCTATAACACAGAGCGTTGTAACAGTACCCACCTCACTGTGTTACCGCGGTTATTGCTAATTTCAGTGAACTACCACCACCGTATAACCCACTGGCTGTGCGCGTCTGGTACCTCTAGCAAGCCCTCCAGAAAGGTCGGTTTTTAGAATCCTTTCACTGGCTGCCCTCACTCTACGTTGTTCTTAGTATTTTCTTAGTAAATTTATGTTTTCTTGCAGTTTCTGTCTAACTGCGTAGTCGGGGCTTCCCTTGAAGAAATTACAGAAGAAGAGGAAGAAGAAGATGAAAATAAGTCAACCATGCCGGAAGCCTCATCAGCCAAACTGAAGGAAGGCACCTTCCAGATTGTGGGCACGCTCTCCAAGCTCGAAAGCGTCCGGCCCAACTTTGCCGTGGAGACATACAGTGTAAGTCCAGGTGGCTTTTGCTAAGAATAGACCAAGGGCAGAGTCACCTCGAGCTCCAACACCTTCACAATGCGCTCTTCTTTTTTTTTTTTAAGATTTTATTTATGTATTTGACAGAGAGAGACACAGCGAGAGAGGGAACACAAGCAGGGGGCGGGGAGAGGAAGAAGCAGGCTTCCCGCTGAGCAGGGCCCTAGCCCAATGCGGGACTTGATCCCAGAATCCTGAGATCATGACCTGAGCCGAAGGCAGACACCCAACTGACTGAGCCACCCAGGCGCCCCACAGTGCACTTTTTTTTTTTTTTTAAAGATTTGACTTATTTATTTGAGAGAGAGAGAGAGTGAGAGAGAGCACATGAGAGGGGGGAGGGCCAGAGGGAGAAGCAGACTCCCTGCCGAGCAGGGAGCCCGATGCGGGACTCGATCCCGGGACTCCAGGATCATGACCTGAGCCGAAGGCAGTCGCTTAACCAACTGAGCCACCCAGGCGCCCCCCACAGTGCACTCTTATTCTTTGCTTCTCCTTCTCCCGCAAACATGGGTGGGGAGAAGGTGAGGGGCAGGTCGAGGCAGGTCTTTCTCCTCTGATGGAGAACAATCACTGTTTTCACTTCAAATGTGCCTTGCCTGGAGCAAAGAATTTAAATTAGATTTTCTTAGAAGGGATGGATCTAATCTGTATTTCAGACTCATAAAATTTCTAAACTTTGGGCACCTGGGTGGCTCAGTTGGTTAAGCGTCCGACTCTTGATTTCGGCTTGGGTCATGATTCAGGATTGTAAGATCGAGCCCCACGTCGGGCTCTGTGCTGTGTGCGGAGCCTGCTTAAGATTCTCTCTCTCCCGATCCCTCAGCAACCCCCCTAAAAATTTTTTTTCTAAGCTGTGTTTAAAATGCATTCTACCCTCCATTCCCCAACGACCCTGGGCCATGGTGGGTGCTCACCTCTGTGAAAGAGAAACCTCCTTTGGTAATAAACCACTCAGTAATAACATATCATTATGTTGCTGTCTTATTGAGAAACAGTGCTCCTGTTGTGGAAAACCCACCTGTGTGCTCTGGAGCTGAAATATAACACGAAGATAGAGTTTGGGGATAAAGAGGAACGACAGTTTTATTACTTTGCCAGGCAAAGGAGGCTGCAGCAGGCCAATGCCTTCACAACTGCAGACCTTTCCAGTGAAAAAATGGGCAGAAGATGGGAATAGACATTTTTCCGAAGACGGCATACAGATGGCCAACAGACACATGAAAAGATGCTGAACTTCGCTCATCTTCAGGGCAATACAGGTCAAAACCACAATGAGGTGTCACCTCACACCTGTCGGAATGGCTAAAACGAACAACTCAGGAAACAACAGATGTTGGCGAGGATGCGGAGAAAGGGGGAGCCTCTTAGACTGTTGGTGGGAATGCAAGGTGGTGCGGCCAGTCTGGAAAACAGTATGGAGGTTCCTCAAAAAGTTAAAAATAGAGCTACCCTACGACCCAGCAATTGCACTACTGGGTATTTACCCCAAAGATACAAATGTAGGGATCTGAAGGGGCACCTGCACCCTAATGTTTATAGCAGCAATGTCCGCAATAGCCAAACTATGGAAAGAGCCCAAATGTCCATCAACCGGTGAATGGATAAAGAAGATGCAGTATATATACACTGTAATATTACTCAGCCATCAAAAAAAATGAAATCTGGCCGTTTGCAATGACGTGGGTGGAACTAGAGGGTATTATGCTAAGTGAAACAAGTCAGTCATAGACAAATATCAAATGATTCCACACATAGGCGGAATTTAGGAAACAAAACAGATGAATATACGGCAAGAGAAAAAAAAAAAAGAGAGGGGGGGCACCTGGGTGGCTCAGTTGGTTGAGCAACTGCCTTCGGCTCGGGTCATGATCCTGGAGTCCCGGGATTGAGTCCCGCATCGGGCTCCCTGCTCGGCAGGGAGTCTGTTTCTCCCTCTGACCCTCCTCCCTCTCATGCTCTCTGTCTTTCATTCTCTCTCTCTCAAATAAATAAATAAAATCTTTAAATAAAAAAAAGAGAGAGAGGGAAGCAAACCATAAGAGACTCTCAACAATAGAGAACAAACTGAGGGTTGCTAAAGAGGAAATGGGTCGGGGGATGGGCTAGATGGGTGATGGGTATCAAGGAGGGCGCTTGTTAGGATTAGCCCTGGGTATTAGGTGTAAGTGATGAATCACTAAATTCAACAAACGAAACTAATATTACACAGTATGTTAACTAACTGGAATTTAAATAAAAACTTGGAAAAAAATAAACCAAAACCAAACAGAAAACCAAACACTGCAGACACACCCGGGGGAAAAGGCTGAGAGGTTTTACAAGAAAATACAGGATCTGAGTGGTTTCGCGTAGAATCCGGTCGGTGCCGCCATCCTCGCCCCTCCCGTCTTCAAGGTGGTCTCCTGCCTGGCCCGGCCCGGCCATCGCGTCTCCCTTACTAAGGATGCACTGAGGTCCCCAGGAGGTCAATATCGGTGTCCAGGTCCTGGAACAAAGGATTCTACAGAAAAGCAAGTGAAGGGGGGAGGGGGAGCCTTCAAGAATGAAAGGGAGAAATGTGTTCAGTTTAAAGTCAAGCCTCGCTGAAGCACTAGCGCGTCCATCTTAATTTCTGCGCACCTTTACCTTTCTCCAGCGGTTTCACTGCTTCCCCCGAGACGCATGCTACCCAATCCTCACCCTGCAACATTTGCATACCTCCGAGAGGGGCATCCCTCTCATCACCCGGCCTGCCGCTCTTCAGACCCTACCGTACAGCTTTGCACACACCGCACCGCGCAACAGCCTTTCCTCTTCCAACCCCACCTAGTCCTAGTCATCCATGGGATTTGACTCAGGATGTCACCTCCTCCAGGAAGCCCTCAGTGATTTCTACTTCTACCCTCCCTGTTTCGATACTGAGCTCTTTTTTTTTTTTAAAGATTTTATTTATTTATTTGAGAGAGAGAGAATGAGAGACAGAGAGCACGAGAGGGAAGAGGGTCAGAGGGAGAAGCAGACCCCCCACTGAGCAGGGAGCCCGATGTGGGACTCGATCCCAGGACTCCAGGATCATGACCTGAGCCGAAGGCAGTAGCTTAACCAACTGAGCCACCCAGGCGCCCCTGAGCTCTTTTCTTTGACTCCCATAGCACCTTTACCTGCCTACATCATCACACCTGTCACACTTCATGGTTATTGTCTGTCTCTTGTGGGTGGCCCGGACTACAACCATCAGCCCCTTGAGAATAGACACTGCACCTGACTTTTTCTCCTGCTCATCCGTGCATCTTTGGCCCCGAGCACATTGACTGGCAGAAAGTAGCCCTCAATAAAACACTTGTGAAATGAATGAGCAAGTCCCCTCCCGCCATCCGAGGAAACTTTCTCCACCACTTACCCGCTTTCACACTCTCCAGGGGCTTTGCTCAACCACCGGCTTCTTTCTTTCCGCCTATCCACGCGCTCCATGCTCACATCTTTCCAAGTGTCAAAAACACTGCATGTGGCCTCCCTGCTGGCTCCCCCCCCGGCCCCGGGCCACCACTGCCACATTCGCCGGCCTCACTACTGCCCTCCCGGCCACTTGGGAGTCCCGTGCCAGCAGGCTCTGCCCCCACCACGTCACAGGAAATGCCCTGGCCAGTGTCACCACAGAGCTCCTAATTCCCAAAGTCCTGTCTTCCCTGGCTTTCCAGGGGAAAGTCTTCTTCCCCCTTCTGCAGCCTCCACAGCCTCACTTCCCTTGTGCATCTGAGGCTCCCTTTAAATGCTGTTTTCCCCAGAGCCCCCTCCTTTCTCTTAATGGATGTCCTTCCTCAATCTTATCCAGTCCTATGGCTTGAGCTCCCCCATAGGATCCAATACCTTTCAAATCTGTCACCAACCCTGTTGACCTCCAAATCCAGCTGCCCTCTAGTGCGTTCCCCCCAGAAGTCCTGCCAGCACTTCTGAATCAATATGCCCCAAATTAAATTCATCACACTCCTCTGCAAAACCCCTCTGCCTTTTAGACACCTTGTTTTTATTAAGGACCTTGCTCTCTCTATCACTTTGGGCTGTTTGGGGGCTGCAAGCGCTAGGGAAATGTGGCAACGCAAACTGGCTTTGCAAATAAGGAAATTCTTCAGTTTATGTGGCTGGTGGTCTCAAGGAAGATGCAGTTTCAGGGCTGGCGTGATCCAGGGGCTGCTGCTGCTTTTCCTGCCCCTTCCTGGGCTCTGCCTCCCCGTAAGGGTGACTTCAGTCTCAGGCTGGCAGCAAGACAGCAACAGTCTCGAGCCTTATAATCACAAACAGCAACATCTGTAGCCTCCAGACTGCGGAACATGAATTTCTGTTGTTTAAGCCATTCAGTTTGTGACACTAAGTAACAGCCCTCGGAAATGAGTACAGCTGGACGCCAAAGGCCGTAGGGAACCGGGCTGGGGAAACTGGCTGTCTGCACGGTTGGGTTTAACAGGGATGCATTAACCCTGCCAGGGTAGTCCTCTCTATATGGACAGGCACTCACTTTGCTTTTGTTCTTTAACCAAGTTACGTGGTAAGAGATCACGTCTGGCCTGAAATGTTCTGCTTTAATGCAACTTGTCAAGGAACTGTGGGGAATATCTGCCCCTCAGGATAACTGGACTAACAGTGAGTGCAAATCCTGGTTTGGAAATGCAGGGTCCTCTGATGGTTATCATAATACCCGCCCCAGGTAGGGCACTCCTAGGAAACCTGCCAACATCCACACAGGAAGGAATAACTATTTAAAACATGACGATCACCAAAGTTACTTTTGTCTAATGTAAGAATTTATATTTTTACCCATTAAAAGTTTCTGTATTTTTAAAATATTCCCAACTGTCAGCTGTAATAAGGCACCTTACATCTACAAAGAGGACCGATTAATTCCATCTTGAGGATTCTGAAACAATCCTCATTAATCACTCATCAGCCCTTGTGAGTGACTCATGATATATAATGGCTCGAATAATCTTGCGCAGAGTTGGAGTTAGTTTCAAATGCCTCACACATTTTCTTTCAGTGTGTCGTAATTCTTCCCTTCTGAATTGGGGTTTAAACAGCATGCAGAAATAGTACCTAAGATCATTATGCAATTTTTAAATCATCTGTTCCCAGCTATTTCCATAAACTTATTTGTTACTTGGAAACTACACACAGAAGAGAGCCAAAATTTCATTTTAAATAGAAATCCTGCAACTGTTTCCTGAAGGACACTTCATCTGCAGTATATCTCATTTGGAAACTGTCATTCCGGCTAAATGTTAAGGTTAGCTGCTCACAACAAATGACTGTCAACTCTCTTTTTCAGACCATCTCTCGAGAAGACCTTCTCATGCGCCTCCTGGAGTGTGACGTCATCGTTTATAACATCACTGAGAACCCACAGCAAGCAGAGGAGGCCATCTGGGCAGTCTCTGGTCAGTGAACCGCTCTCTTCTCTCTCCAAAAGCGGCACTTCTGTGCAACTTCCTTACCCTTAGAACCATCTAATGACCACGAGGCAAATTACTGCCACGGGGAAACCGATCTGAGACGGAATATGAAACGTGAAATGAAATCAAGCTAATGAAGATGCCTTTGGATTGTGTTAAAGATACGCTGAGGCCTAGGAAAACCTTCAGGAGTTTATTTGAGCAAAAACGGATTCAGGAGAGCTCCCACGTTGGAAATGGTTAGGAGCGCTCCACCAACAGGAGCCAGGGGGAGGTCCTACAGAGCAACTCAAGGACATTATTCGATTGGCTATGGCTGAAGCATTTGCCCGACCTGGAAGGGCCTGGTCGCTGTCGTGATTGGTGGTCCTCAGGTTTTGATTTTTTTTTTTTGTTTTTTTTAAAGATTTTGTTTATTTATTTGAGAGAGAGAGAGAGAGCGCGCACATGAGAGGGGGAGGGCCAGAGGGAGAAGCAGACTCCCCGCTGAGCAGGGAGCCCGATATGGGACTCGATCCCGGGACTCCAGGATCATGACCTGAGCCGAAGGCAGTCGCTTAACCAACTGAGCCGCCCAGGCGCCCCAGGTTTTGATTTTCTAACCTTGCGGCATTTACAGACCTAGGTTTTGGTTTGCTTATGGGAACTGCCATGGCCTTAGAGCCACCTGAGACTTAATGGCCCCCTTGTTGAATTAATTAAACAATGCGTGCTTCCGCAGAATTTTTTTTTTAAGATTTTATTTATTTATTTGACAGAGAGAGACAGAGCGAGAGAGGGAACACAAGCAGGGGGAGTGGGAGAGGAAGAAGCAGGCTTCCCCTGGAGCAGGGAGCCCGATGCGGGGCTCGATCCCAGGACCCTGGGACCATGACCTGAGCCGAAGGCAGACGCTTAACCAACTGAGCCACCCAGGCGCCCCAGAGTAGAATTTTTTTAATCCTGAATAGAAACGGCAACTTTCAAAATTCAGCCTGTATTCATCCTACAGGCACTGCTTAAGGAGGTGGGCTTGAATGCATTGGGAAGATACAAAGACAAATGAGACAGATTATACCCTTAAGGTCCCTGCTGTCCCATGGAAGAGCTAAAGCACACACGAGGAACTTTAATGCAGGACAGAGGATGGCTGGTTCACAAGAAAGGTATCAAGAGGTGGATGTGCCTTTAAGAGGGGAGGACTTATTCTTGTGAGGATTTGATTCAACAAATGTCCCCTTGCTATCAGGGGACATCAGCGAGGGCTCGGGGAGAATGCTTGCATGTTTAGAATGCTTTCAAAACTGTAATGAACTCTAAGGACCACAGGTCTAAGAGAACAAGGTGATGTTTAGCAATTTGGGGCTGTTATGATTCATCTCTCAATTAAGTCGGGAGCAAAAGTGAAAGCTTATCAGCTTATTTGAATCACCATCCTAGACTAGCAGGACAGCCAAAAAGACACAGAGCACCTTACATTTCGATATTTTTTTCACATCAGTATTTTTTGTTTCAGGCAGATTAGAACAGAGGTCAGCAAATTTTTCTGTAAAGGGCCGAAGAGTAAATATTTTTGGCTATTCAAGCCAACCACTATCGTGTTGTAGCAAGAACGCAGCCACAGACAATATGTAAATGATGGGCTAGGTTCCAATAAAACTTTATTTATAAAAAGAGGCACTACTTTGCCAACCCTTGAATAAAATCAACAGCAAAGCAATATTTTGGCTTAAATTCAAAGAAATGGAATGCAGCCTCAGGAAGGCTGTACCATACCCAGGGAAATGATGGAAAAGTACTGTGTGTTGGATATGTGGGATTCCTCAGGAGTTTAGAATGTTTGACTTCCCTTTTATAACTTTGTGCCTACATTTCATCCAGTGAGAAACAAATCAAAAACACGAACATTGTATCATCTTTTGAAGCAGAGCTTTTTTGAAAAGCCAACTTTCTGCATTTTGTCCCTTTGCAAATATTTACAAATGATGTATAATTGCACCTTCTAAAATAATTGCACCATTTAAAATCGCAATCAGAGCTAACATTTATTGAGTTCTTATTTTGTCAGGCTTTGAAAATTGATTTTTCTATATAATGTATACTTGCAATGTTTAAACATTTTTTTTCTGAAATAACCCCTGGGACATGTTTTGAAAATTAAAAAGCACAGTAGGGCTGGGGCACCTGGGTGGCACAGTCAGTTAAGCATCTGAGTCTTAATTTCGGCTCAGGTCGTGATCTCAGGGTTGGGAGATCAAGCCTCGCATCAGGCTCACACACAGGGCAGAGTCGGCTTCAGATTCTCTCTCCCTCTCCCTCTGCCGTGCTCTCTCTCTCTCTCTCTAAAATAAGTAAATAAATCTTTAAATAAAATAAAGTAAAATAAAATAAAAAGCACAGTAGGGCTTAGAATAAAAAGCTATGATTCCTTGCATTTCCCTTCCACTCCATCCCTATGCCCCAAAAGGAACCTCATTTAACCCACTTGTACCTTTTAATGCATAAAAATGCCTGCATGGATGTGCTTTGATTATGAATTTTAGACCTTAGCCACTGCCCTCCTGCTGTGACAGATGAGCTGCAGCTCCTCCTAGGAGCCCCCACTGCCCCTCGAGGGAACATAATGCTTTCCCAGACTTTGACACGGCATCTCCTTTCACGAGCTTTAATATGGAGTGGGTTTTACTGCCTTCCTTCTTCATTCTAATGAAGAGCTTTAAATAACTAAGAAAATTTTGCCTCTCTATTTGGGGGAAAGGTTTTAACTGTTTTACCTCATTTTGGAGAAACAGAGTGTTTGTGTCTGCAAGAAAGTAATAATCAGAGGCCTTCATCCTGCCATCAGGGTCACCTGAGGGTGGGGCGGACGTGGACCTGGTGGGGCTTCAATCATTTTGTCCTCGGGGCGCCTGGGTGGCTCAGTTGGTTGAGCATCTGCCTTCGGCTCGGGTCATGATGCTAGGGTCCTGGGATCGAGCCCCATGTCAGGCTCCTTGATCAGCAAGGAGCCTGCTTCTCCCTCTCTCACTCCCCCTGCTTGTGCTCTCTCTCTCTCTCTAATATATAAATAAAATCTTAAAAAAAAAAAGAATTTTGTCCTTTTACCTGATGTGCACAAGCTTAGATTTGGGGTTTGGTTTTTGTTTAGGGCTTTTTTTGTATGTTTGTTGTGGGGTTTTTTTTTTAAGATTTTTATTTATTTGAGAGAGAGAGCACGAGTGGTGCGGGGGTGGGGGGGCAGAGGGAGAGGGAGAAGCAGGCTCTCCACTGAGCAGGGAGCCTGACACAGAGCTGGGGGTTCGATCTCAGGACCCTGAGATCACAACCCGAGCTGAAGGCAGATGCTTAACAACTGAGCCACCCAGGCGTCCCCTGTTGTGGGTTTTTTTGTTTTTTTGTTTTTGCAAAGGATATATGTCTTACTTCTTACTAATGTTTTATTAAGTAATTTTAAAATGTTTTTAATTGAAAAGGATTCTCCTGCCTTGCTTTTCACAGCTGCTGCCCAAGGAAGACAAGATGACACAAGAGAAAGGAAGCAAGTGTTAGGATTAAGAGAAGCCATTTGCATATAAGGATAAAATGTGCTTGTTCCAAGTGAACAAGGAGATTATTTTAGACCCATTAAAATGATCACAAATGAAAGGATAACCCACTTTGAGGATCTCTAAGTGGGCCAAACCGTCCCAAACTAGGCCAGTCTGAAGCATAGTAGAGCCAAAAGGGCAAAAGGGCAAAATGGAATTGAAGAAGCCATTTTTGTTAATAGAATGAAAATGGAACTAAAATTAACACTTGAGTCGGAGATTAATACATGGACATCGTGTTCTCAGACTTAATTCAGTAATGCTTTCTCACCTAAGGCCCGACTCCACACGTTCATTGGATTCAGGGTATCAGCCTTTTACTGTTCTGCTTCTTTAGGGAATCAGCTCCTGAGACTAAAAATGTACCATGACAACTGTGTCACTTAGCTCCTCTGACAAGTTAATTAGACCTCCCTTTAGATTTTTTTTTTCTGGAAAATTATACGTCATGAAAAATATTTTAATGGGATCACATGCCGAACGTATTTAAGGAGATTTAATGCTTCAGTGTGTGGAGAGCCCACCCCCTCCTCCCCTAGAGGTGACAAACCCTTTAGAAATCCGATGTTCATCCTTCCATCCACCACTGTTGTCAATTCCAATCCCTACAGAATGCTCATAATCAGCCATTCCCGCCGGACCCTAGCCCTCTGGCCACGGCGCACAGTGCCCGCAGCAGGCCAGGGGGAATGTGAAGGGTGGGCACCCCCCAAATTACTTCCTTCCACAGTGGCGCAAGCTACACAGAACTGCCAGGGGGTCTTACCTTTGGATTTGGGGCCTTTGCGGCCCCAGCCCCAACCTTGCTAGGGCCCCCTGCTCCGTTCCCCACGCAGCATAGTGGGGAGAGCGCAGCCTTTGCAACCAGGCTGCCGGGATCGGACTGTGCCCCCCACCTCTCCTCCATACCTCTGGGCAAACTGCACCCCAGTTCCCTGATCTGCAAAACAGAAATAATAGTAGTACCCATGTCATAATGGTAAGGATGCAGGAAAGGCCGTGAACTGTTCTAGTCCATGCCAGCGAGCATCAGTACTCCCACTGGCCGCCCCCAAAAGTGAAATCACGCTGCTACAGCCCAGGAGGCAGGAAGGAGGGTTAAACCTGGGAGCCTAGGCTCAGTAGAGGTTGGGTAGCCGGAGGGAGAGTGCCAAGACCCGTGAGGGCAGGGGGACTGGTCAGGGAAGCACAGAGGTGACACTCGTCTTAATTTTAAGTCCCACACATGATGGGGAAAACAAGGTCTTTGTGGGTACATATAACTGCTCTACTTTCTGGCCCTACAGCACTGAATGAAGAAGTCAGCCACTTTGAGAAGCGCAAGGTATTTATTTTAGTATCCACGGTGATGACCTGGGCACGATCCAAACCCCTGGACCCTGTAAGTAGTGACTAGCATTTCCTTTTTTGTTTTGTAAATAAAGATTTATTTATTTATTTGAGAGAGAGAAAGAGAGTGAGTGACTGGGGAGAAAGGCAGAGGAAGAGGGAGAGAGAGAATCCCAAGCAGACTCCCCACGGAGTGAGGAGCCCAACGTGGGGCTCGATCCTGAGACCCGAGATCAAGACCTGAGCCAAAATCAAGAGTCGGATGCTCAACCGACTGAGCCACCCAGGCACCCCTACACCAGCTTTTCCTTTATGCAACCTTTCGCCCTTACTACCTTGTGATCTGTGTGTGGAGAGAACTTTCTACAGTGCACCGTATAATCTTGCCCTCCTGAACCCTGTACCATTATAAGTGTTGAACAGAAATCAGCGTCTCTAAGCACCTTCAATTCTAAGGGGCTCACTGTGTTATGTGCCACTTAGGAAGGAAAAGATAAAGGATACCTATTAAACCGTAACCATGCTTACTTATCACTTAGACTTCTTATCTGAAAAAGCTCTCTCTTAGACATTTTGAGACCTCTATTTCTGTCCTACACCTTCTCGTGCAGAGATGAAAAGGAAAATGGATGCCCCATAGAGTTGTTATGGGAACCCCAAACCCCTTCATCTTCAGAGGCCAGGTGTGTGACTCACCCCTACGTCCTGTCTTTGTCCACACAATAACTCAGTATGAAAGCTGCCTCGTGTCATTTACTTCCTTTCCCGTAAAGCACATGATTATTCCTCTGCAGGAGAGTGTGGACTTAGAGTCGGTCTTCCAGAGCTGTTTACTTTCTTTACGGATATCAGATGTACCCTTACCGTTCTGCCCCAGTGCCTTCGTGCCCGTGAACCACCTTTTCACTTCGGTGCTGAATTACAGTGTGATCTTGTGAAAGACATTTAGAAAGACAGTTCAATAAACAGGTGCAGTGCCTAATTCCATTGGAAGGGATGACAATATCAGTTGTGCGCAAGGTCACCCAGGTGCCAGCAAGGACGGCGTCAGTACTTCCTGGCTGAGCACCACTGTAAGAAGCTGCTGATCGCAAGGCACATCCTACCTTCAGAGACCAGAATGTGCGGAGGGAAATGGCACATGCTAGAATCAAGGAACACATTACTTATAAGGAGGAAATATGTAGGCACTTATCATACATTGCATCAAAGGCCATTTGTTTGTTTAATCGTCTCTCCCTTGGTGAACCAGGAGATCCTTGAGATCGGAGACCTGCGGTTTTCTGTCTTTTTCTGTAAAGTTCACTCACCCACTCCATCTGGCTGCCATCACCTCAAGGACCAGGCGGGTCATTTGACTCCTGTTCTGGTTCCTTCCCGCAGACTGTCCAGTGAAGTGTCTGCTATAAAACAATCATTGGTCGGGACGCCTGGGTGGCTCAGTCGGTAAAGCGTCTGCCTTCGGCTCAGGTCATGATCCCAGGGTCCTGGGATCAAGTCCCGCATCAGCCTGCTTCTCCTGCTGCCTCTGTCTCTCATGAATAAATAAATAAAATCTTAAAAAAATAAAAATTAAAAAAAACAAAAAAAACAATCATTGGTCACTTGACCAGCTGCAGGCCTGCCAGGTTGTGCTCCCTCCTTCACTTATATACTAACTCGTACTGAATTCAGCAAAATGGGAATGTATTGGCTCATAACTGGTAAGTCCAAAGGTGGACTTCAGGCACAGCTGGAGCTAGAAGCTTAATGTCCTCGGAGCTCACTACTCTCTTTCTCTCTTCTGTGGCTTCTTTCCTCCTGAGTAGGCTTCATTCTCAGGGCGGCTCCCCCTCCTGCCAGCCCCCAGCAGCTCCCAGGCTTACATGCCCAGAGCTTCAGTTCCCTTTTCCACTTTGGTCATGTCCCACCCCAGGACTGGAATATGCTGTGTGTCCAAGTCTTGGGGCCTAAACTCAAACCAGTCACTTTGGGCAGGGGAACACGGAGCTCGGGCTGGCCAGGCCTGGGGTTATAGACTCACTTCTAGAGGCAGGGGGTATCAGCCCCTAAACTACATGGGCTGAGAGTGGAGAAGAGATGGGTCCCCCAAAAGAAAATGCAGGGAAATGGCTGCCGTGTTAGCTCCTATGTCCTGTGGGAAGTCTGAATCCTCTCACTATGGCTTTAACTTCTATTTCCTTGACAGCTCAGGATGGCTTGAAGTGAGGCTTACGAAGGTGTAACTTACACAGAGTATAGGTAACCCTCTTTCCTGGATAGTTCTATGAGTTTTGACAAATACACACGGTTATGTAACCACCATAGCAATCAAGACAGAACCAATTTCGGGGGGTTTCCATCACCCCCCAAAATTCTCTACCCCACACCACACAAAAAGCTCAGTTCCAGATGGAGCACATAATTAAAAGTAAAAACCAACACTTTTTCATTTTTTTAAAAAGATTTTATTTATTTATTTGAGAGAGAGGATGAGAGGAGAGAGAGAGCACATGAGAGGGGAGAGGGTCAGAGGGAGAAGCAGACTCCCTGCTGAGCAGGGAGCCCAATGCGGGACTCGATCCCGGGACTCCAGGATCATGACCTGAGCTGAAGGCAGTTGCTCAACCAACTGAGCCACCAAGGTGCCCCACTTTTTCATTTTTTAAGAAAAATTAATAGAACTTACAGGGGAAGAGTTCTTAAACAGGACCTAGTAATGCTAAATATGACCCCCCAAAATGAATAAATTCAACTGCAGTGGAATGAATGAGGTATTTATGGACAGAAAACCGAAGCTCTGCTCCAAATAAAGATGAACAAGACATGGCAGTTCTGGGCCAGATGGGATCTTGGACTGGACCTATGCTGGAGGGAAAAGCGCTGTAAAGGACATCACTGGGACAGTTGACAAAGTTGGTGCATGGACTGTCGATTGGATAAAATTATTTACATCAATATTAAATTTCCTGAATTTTATTACCATACTGTGGTTTCATGGGAGAATGTGCTTAGGAGATACGCACTGAAAAGTTAAGAGAAAAGGGGCACAGGGTATGCAACCTGCTCTCAAATGGTTCAGAAAAAAGAAATAACGTGTGCATGCTGTGGGGAAATATAATTAGAAACAAAGTCTTCACCCAACCCGGAAAATCCCTCCACAAGGGAGGAGAGAAAGAAAACAGCTCTATTACTTAACAAGCATTAAAATGGAATGTCATGCACGTCGTGGGCAGTCCGCTAAGAGATTGCAAAGATAGAAGGAAGTCTCACCTTCTTCTATAGCCAAGCGGATTCTGTCCACTGCATACATGTTTCCTGATCAACAATAACTAGTTCTTGAGTAAGGGGACTTGACAGCGCCATCTGTCACAGATAGTTCATCCTAGATTCACCTAGTAATTTGGGTGGCCATCTGTGTTAGCTAATTGGCTTTATGCAGAGGAAAAACAAATCTTTCATATCTTTACGACAGGAGTTGGTTCTGCAGCTAAGCACGAGATGTGCAGCAAAGTTAGGCTTCTACCTTCCCGCAGAAACTGGAAGACAAGAGGTGCTCTCTCCCTTGATGTTTACATTTCAAAGAGGTATCTCCCAGGTCCTTGAGGAAGACCTTTCCTGGTTAGAAAGCTGGCAAGAGGCATATTTTGCTTCTAAAAAAACTCACATGCTTGGGGCGCCTGGGTGGCTCAGTCAGTTAAGTGTCCGACTCTTGTCTTCGGCTCAGGTCATGATTTTAGAGTCCTGGGATCGAGCCCTGCATCTGGCTCCATGCTCAGCAGGGGGGTTGCTTGAGATTCTCTCTCTCCCTCTGCCCCCACCTCCCTCTATCCTGCTGGTGTGCTCACGCACTCTCTCTCTCTCAAATAAATAAATAAATAAAATCTTAGGGGGGAAAAACCCACATACATCTCAAAGAGACAGAGAAAGAACTTACAAACTTTTTATTAAAGTATAATGCTCTAAGAAAAAAGGATGGGAGAGGGCGCCTGGGTGGCTCAGTCGTTAAGCGTCTGCCTTCGGCTCAGGGCATGATCCCAGGGTCCTGGGATCGAGCCCCACATTGGGCTCCCTGCTCGGCGGGAAGCCTGCTTCTCCCTCTCCCACTCCCGCTGCTTGTGTTCCCTCTCTCGCTGTGTCTCTCTCTGTCAGATAAATAAATAAAATCTTAAAAAAAAAAAAAAAAAAGGATGGGAGAGAAACCTCTTCCCTCGTTGTCAACAGGGAGAATGAAGCTTCTTTTTTTTAATTTGTACTTGTCCTTAAAATATACATACAAAGAGAAAGAGAGAAACAATAAGAAAAGAATGTGATAAAAATTTTTTTTTTTTTAAAGATTTGATTTATTTATTAGAGAGAGAGAGAGGGAGAAACAGCATGAGAGGGGGGAGGGCCAGAGGGAGAAGCAGACTCCCTGCCGAGCAGGGAGCCCGATGCGGGACTCCATCCCGGGACTCCAGGATCATGACCTGAGCCGAAGGCAGTCGCTTAACCAACTGAGCCACCCAGGCGCCCAAGAATGTGATAAAAATTTAAAAATCAGTGGATCTGAGGGAAAAAAATGTATAGGAGTTCTCCATGTTGTTTTTGCAAACTTTCCATAAATGTGAAATTATGTCAGTGTAGAAGTTCACAAATAAGTAAAACGTAGTAGAAACACACTGGGAGCAGAAGAAAGCCTGGTGGGATTTCAGTTTTCCCTGTTTTTTTGTTGTTTTTTTGTTTTAGATTTATTTATTTATTGAGAGAGTGAGCCGGGGGGTGGGGTGGGGGAGGGAGAGGGAGAGAGAAACTCAAGCAGACTCCGCACTGAGCACGGAGCTCGACGTGGGGCTCGATCCCACGACCCTGAGATCGGGACCCTGAGATCGGGATGCGTGAGCTGAAACCGGGAGTTGCACACTCAGCTGACCGCCTCACCCAGGCACCCCTCAGTTTTCCATTTGAGACACAGTTGCATTAAGAGTCTCTTTTAGGATTTTTGTGCAAGTTACAGGTGCCTTGTGATTATGAGTTGAGCTCAGCTAAATCTCTAAGGACAGGACATCGGAGGATCTGATAAATGTGAGGCTCTGCAAACGTGGACGGGATCGGAGGATCTGATAAATGTGAGGCTCTGCAAACGTGGCTCTCTTTGCTGCTCAGCCCCACACAAACACTGAATAAGACCATTTGAGCGAAACCCCTTAATGACTTCTTTAAGGCCTATGACTGCTCCTTGCCCAGAGATGTTCATCATCCCGGTTGTGGTTATGGTTGGAAGAGGAAATTCGAATATCTGTCCTCAGTGTCTGGTCATAGAGATGACTGGTTCCTTCTTTTCTAGGGGCAAGGAAGCAAACTGAGCCCAAGCTGGTCTGAAGGCCAGTGTGTCCCCCAAAAATCTAATTGAAGGGTGTGGGGCAGAGGAAGACTTTGGCATCAGTGGAAATCAGGGCTTTCAGGTTGCAAGTAACAGAATCTAGCTGGACTTAGCTGACACAGAAAGAGGAAGTTGTTTTAAAGATATAGCGATGTCTACAAAAATCCACGGAGAGGCCGTTGGGCATCAGAGATTGGGAAATCTTAACAACTGATGAAACTTGGTCCTAGGAAGGTAGGGGTCATTAACAAGATATGTTAAGCTGGAAAAAATCGTTGTGTACTCATGACTTTAAGAAAGACAGATCTTCAGCTCTGTTATTATGAAAAATGGCTTACCAGCAGCCCTCCTGGGCCTCCCTGAGATACAGTTTTTCCTCCCTAACACTGCTTTTTAGTACAACTAGCTCCAGGACACTGTGGAAGGTACTGGATTCTGTGTTTTGGGTCAGTAAAAACCTGGGTAAGCCTGGAACATATCTTTGAGGCTAGAAAGCTGAGACATTTTCAGAGATGCCATGGGCAGTGCTGAGAGTCCAAAGGGGGGCTCCCCACTAGCCCCGTGGTAAAGGGTGAGCATCATGAAAATAATTTTGCATGCTGGGCATTTCCCATCTGCCCCTTCAGACCCAGTCTCCACTTTTCTCCACCCTGCTCTGGCCTCACAGGCTAGGTCAGCAAGCAGGCTTGCCCTCTCCTGCCCACTGGGTTTGGCCAGTGGGGAGTGGGGTGAGAGGATGAGGGAAAGGAGAAGAGAGAAGTCAGGGTATTTATCCTGTGAACTGGCAGGCTGAGCTCTTCAACCAACATCACTGTGCCTGTGGGGTGGCCTGTCCCCTCGTCTCTAGGCCCTAATTATTGCTGGCTTCCTCTTGACTTCGGGACCTAGGAGTGGTACAGAGCACCCCGTTACTGACTCCAGGGTATCTGATTCCTCTTCACCCTGTCCACATCTTTGTAAATAATCCTGTTTTTATTTATTTATTTTTAAGATTTTATTTATTTATCTGTCAGAGAACGAGAGAGAGAGAGCACACAGCAGGGAGAATGGCAGGTGGAGGGAGAAGCAGGCTCCCCGCTGAGCAGGGAGCCCGATGCGGGACTCGATCCAAGGAACCTGGGATCATGACCTGAGCTGAAGGCAGACGCCTAACTGACTGAGCCACCCAGACATCCCAATAATCCTGTTTTTAAACTCTCCTCAAATTACCCACTTTGAGTGTACTTTTTATCCTGCCAAGACACCACCCAACACATTGTGGTTAACTGAAATCCATTGAGTTGGTGAAAAGCCATGACTTCATTATGCAACTCAAAAGAAAAAGATGAGCGTGGATTGGTGTAGACACTGCTGGTCCCCTGGCAGCCACCCCTCCTCCCCCGTGTTCCTTGCCAGCAGAGTCCTGATCTGTTCAGGTGGTCACACTGCCCATGAGAGCCAGGGAAGGGGGATGCTATCCCCAGCTCCAGGGGGAAAGCCTTATGAATCCAAATGAGCCGTGATGGTCCCATTCCTCTCACCAACGATGGGCTAAGGGCAGGTGTGCAAGCTAATTCCAGAATGCCAGGGAGTAACAGCTAAACCCCAAACGTGGAGAATGTCTTAGCCATGGTGAAAGTTTATTCCTTACTCGTATGCAACATATGACAGGTGTTCCTGATGAATGAGGAATTGTCCTCCCAACTCTGATTCAAGACCCAGGCTCCTCTCACCATCTTCCAGAGTGGCCTCTGGAACTATTATGCAAACCTACATCAAGCCTAGAGACCCCGGGTAGAAGGCACAAAAGATCATGCACAGCAAGTTTTCAAGCCAGGCATGGAAGACATGAGCATCCCGTCTCTAAATCCCTTTGACTAAAACCCAGTCACATGGCCACACCTAACTGGGAGAGAGCCCGGGATATGTCATCTAGCTCTGTGCCCAGGAAATCAGTGTGGTCCAGGCTCTGGCACAGAGAGAAGTCCGCTAGGAGACCTCTGAAGGGCTCATCCCTGCTTAGAAGAAGCAACCTTCTTCCCTCTGGGGATATTGTCCACTCTGGACTTGACACTTACACGTGGAATGCTCTTAGTAACATAAGGTTGATTTGAGGGGAAAGGGCAATGTGGAAAATAAAAAAAAACAAACCCACAAGTTAGATTAAAATACGGAACTATATATGTTGCAAGAACTATTAAGAAATGGGTTTAAAAAAAAAAAGAAAATGGGTTATTTTATTTACTCAAAGGATACAAACATAGTGATTCAAAGGGACACCTGCATCCCAATGTTTATAGGCGCAATGTCCACCATAGCCAAACTATGGAAAGAGCCCAGATGTCCATCGACATATGAATGGATAAAGATGTGGTGTATATACACAATGGAATATTACTCAGCCATCAAAAAGAATGAAATCTTACCATTTGCAATGATGTGGATGGAAGTGAGGGTATTATGCTAAGCGAAATAGGTCAATCAGAGAAAGACAATTATCACATGATTTTACTCATATGTGGAAGTTAAGAAATGAAACAGGATCATAGGGGAAGGGAGGGAAAAATGAAATAAGACAAAAATCAGAGAGGGAGACAAACCATGAGACTTAACTCTAGGAAACTGAGGGTTTGGGGTTAGGCAGAGGGGTTGGGGGTGGGATAACTGGGAGGAGGACACATGATGTAATGAGCACGGGGTGTTGTATGCAACGGATGAATCCCTGAACTCTACCTCTGAAACTAATAATACACTATATGTTAATCAATTGAATTTAAATAAAATAAATTTTTTTTTAAAGAAATGGGTTATTTAATGTCTTTAAAAGAAAGACATTTATCTGAAACAAATAATACATTATATGTTAAAAAAAAAAAAGATATTAGGAAGGGAAAAATGAAGGGGGGTTAATCGGAGGGGGAGACGAACCATGAGAGACTATGGACTCTGAGAAACAGAGGGTTCTAGAGGGAGGGGGTGGGAGGAGGGGTTAGCCTGGAGATGGGTATTAAAGAGGGCACGTACTGAATGGAGCACTGGGTGTTATACGCAAACAATGAATCATGGAACACTACATCAAAAACTAATGATGTAATGTATGGTGATTAACATAACATAATAAAATAAAATTTTTTAAAAATGTGGCTCTGTGTAGGCTACAAGTGATACAGCACTAAAATAAAAATCAGAGGATGAGTGTTCAGCCTTGCCGCTTTAGTTACATGCTTTTTAAAGTAAAGTTGGGAGTGGAGGCTTAGGAAAAAAAAAAAAAAAAAGAAAGACATTTAAATTTTTTATTTTGCTTAAAGTAAGTATAAATGATAACATTGGCTAGCTAAAACATTTTAAAGGGAGTTGAATCACTGAAAAAGTAAGCAGTAGCTTTTCCGATGCTTTCTTTGAGCTCTCCGGAACACAGTTGAGGCAACATTTGGGGCTTGGAAGTTTTACGTAGCTCTAAGCTTTATGTCTCAAGTCTGGCTTTCTGTCTTTCATAGGATGATTCTGAGATTCCATTTACTGAAGAGGATTATCGAAGAAGAAAACACCATCCAAATTTTCTGGACCACATAAATGCCGAAAAAATGGTTCTCAAATTTGGAAAAAACGTAAGTCTGGACTAGTAAAGCATCTAGAGTAAGAGAAGTCCTTTCTGAGGCAGCTCTCGGTGCTCATGGCCAGGGCTGGGCCATTGCACGTGTATCTCAACTCCTTACACGTCTCTGTGTCTAGTTTCCTTGTCCTCACGCCCACAGATCTCTGAGCTTCAGGCTCACCCCAGGATGCGCTGTCCGGTGTTGGTCCAGCCCACTAAGTTGACAGCCTTGTGTTAGGTCCCCAGGAGAGCTCAAGCCCTCACCCACTAAGGTGTGGGTCCAAAGAGTCCCTTAGCCCAGAAGAGGCAAATAACTCAGAGTCAGAGTGGGGAGGAGGGAGAGCTGCTTTTCCCCTTTTTCCAGAATCTCCCTCACCTGCTTCTTACAGCGGAAAAGTGCGTATTAACCTTACCTTACAGATCCAGAGAAGAGGCCTTCCAGAAGTTAAATAACTAGCTCAAGGTCACATAACTAGGATTTGCTGAGCACCGTCCTGAGCACTTCTTGGCCCTGTCTGATCCATTCTGTACAACAACGGTGTCATATACGTACATAATTATCCCCATTTCACAGATGCAGGCGCTGTGGGAAAGAGGTGCCAAGTGGTAGAGCTGTGGTTCAGCCTCAGACCCATCAGACCGCAGAGACGGCGGGGTTTATTTTTATTTTATTTTTTTCTTGATTCCAAAGCTCCATCATTCACGGGCAAGGTCCAGATCAACCTGTTACTAAGATATACCTACAGCTGAGAAACTCTTGTAAACACGAGCAGCTTCTTAGCCCTCTGCTGCAGCAGAATTTATCTTTTTGATACATAGATATTGTAAAACCATTGTATTTCCTATCTTTTGTCAAAATAGATAATAGGAATGCCCTGGTGATGAATGAGTTTACTAAGAATTATTGAGGGTTTCCTCACCAAGTGCCAGGCCCTGCGCTAAATGCTTTACTTATGGTAGTTCATGTAATCCTCGTGTATCTCCTAGATATCCCTCAAAATTCTGTGAATCAAGGGCTATTATCATCATCCTCATTTAACTTATGTAGAACCCCCAAACCTCTAAAGGTTCCATCCACCACGTTTTTCCCATGAGCAGAGAACCCACAGTAGTGATATGTAATCATAGCTCTAACGTGACACCTAGTGGTCTCAGAGGATATTATGATAGGAACATTGTCTCCTATTTTTTAATAAAACAAAAACAATTTTTTTTTTTTAACTCTGGCAATACAAACACTGCAAGTATAAAATATTTAAGGTTTGTTTTTTTAAGATCTTATTTATTTATTTGGCAGAGAGAGACACAGCGAGAGAGGGAACACAAGCAGGGGGAGGGGGAGAGGGAGAAGCAGGCCTTCCGCTGAGCATTTAAAGGAAATAACACCGGGATTTGGAGTTCTAGCCCCTTTTCTACCCATTAATTTATGACCTTTGCTAAGTCATTAAAGTTTTGGAGTTAAATGAGTAAAGGCACTAGACTAGACAGGTCTAAATTTCTTCCAATTCCAAATCTTGTGAGTATATTATTTTATTAAGCATTGAGCATTGCCCCAGATAGAGAATCCATGATTTCTTGATAATTTATGTTCAATTATCTAGATGATCAAACACACACAAATAATTTATGTGATAGTCTAAAGTGGAGAAATCTTACCATTTTAATGTTTTCTTATAAAAACATTAAATTTGTCTCATGCTCTAAATAATACAAATCAAAACTTTATTTTAAAAATACATTATTCTGGGGGCATCTGGGTGGCTCAGTCGGTCGGACCCTTGATCTCAGCTCAGGTCTTGAACTCAGGGTTTTGAGTTCAAGCCCCAAATTGGTGGGGTCTTTGCCTTTAGAATCAAGGTAATGCTGGCCTTGTAGAATGAGTTTGGAAGTTTTCCTTCCATTTCTAATTTTTGGGACAGTTTGAGAAGAATTAATATTATCTCTTCTTTAAATGTTTGGTAAAATTCCCTAGGAAGCCATCTGGCCCTGGACTTTTGTTTGTTGGGAGATTTTTGATTACTGATTCAATTTCTTTGCTGGTTATGGGTCTGTTCAAATTTTCTATTTCTTCCTGTTTCAGTTTTGGTAGTTTGTATGTTTCTAGGAATTTATCCATTTCTTCCAGAGTGCCCAGTTTGTTGGCATATAATTTTTCATAATATTCTCTTATAATTGTATTTCCGTGATGTTGGTTGTGATCTCTCCTCTTTCATTCATGCTTTTATTTGTTTGGGACCTTTCTCTTTTCTTTTTGATAAGTCTGGCTGGGGGTTATCCATTTTATTAATTCTTTCAAAAAACAAGCTCTTAGTTTCATTGATCTGTTCTACTAGTTTTGTTTCTGTATCATTTACTTCTGCTCTAGTTTTTATTATTTCCCTTCTTATGCTGGCTTTAGGCTTTATTTGCAGTTCCTTTTCTAGTTCCTTGAGGTGTAAGGTTAGGTGTGTATTTGAGACTTTTTTTTTTTTTTTTGCTTTTTGAGATAGGCCTGTATTGCTATATACTTCCCTCTTAGGACTGCCTTTGCTACATTCCAAAGATTTTGGACTGTTGTGTTTTCATTTTCATTTGCTTCCATGTATTTTTTTTATTTCTTTTTTGATTTCCTGGTTAACCCATTCATTCTTTAGTATGATGTTCTTTAACCTCCATGTATTTGTATTCTTTCCAAATTTATTCTTGTGGTTGACTTCAGATTTCATAGCCTCATGGTCTGAAAATATGCCTGGTATGATCTCAATCTTTTCATACTGGTTGAGGGCTGATTTGTTACCCATGGCTGATTTGTGACCCAGGAACAGGAGAATGTTCCATGTGCACTCAAAAAGAATGTGTATTCTGTTGCATTTAGGATGAAAGGCTCTGGTTATATCTGTTAAGTCCATCTGGTCCAGTGTGTCATTCAAAGCCATTGTTTCCTTGTTGATTTTCTGCCTACATGATCTGTCTATTGCTATAAGTGGGGTGTTAAAGACCCCTACTATTATGGTATGGTTATCAATGAGTTTCTTTATTTGTTATTAATTGATTTATATATTTGGCGGCTCTCAAGTTGGGGGCATAAATATTTACAATTTTTAGATCTTCCTGTTGGATAGACCCCTTAGTTATGATATAGTGCCCTTTTTCATCTCTTGTTACAGTCTTTGGTTTAAAAATCTAGTTTGGGGGTGCCTGGGTGGCTCAGTCGTTAAGCGTCTGCCTTTGGCTCAGGTCATGATCCCAGGGTCCTGGGATCAAGCCCCGCATCGAGCCCTGCATTGAGCCCCGCATTAGGCTCCCTGCTCTGCAGGAAGCCTGCTTCTCCCTCTCCCACTCCCCCTGCCTGTGTTCCCTCTCTTGCTGTGTCTCTCTCTGTCAAATAAAATCTTTAAAAAAAAAAAAAATAAAATAAAAATAAAAAAAGTAAAAATCTAGTTTGTCTGTCATGGAATACTACATCAAAAACTAATGATGTACTGTATGGTGACTAACAGAACATAATTTTAAAAAAAGAAAGTAAAAAATAAATAAATAAATAAATAATAAAATCTAGTTTGTCTGATGTAAGTATGACTACTCAGGCTTTCTTTTGATGTCCATTAACATGATAGATGGTTTTCCACCCCCTCACTTTCAACCTGGATGTGTCTTTAGGTCCAAAATGAGTTTCTTATAAGCAGCATATAGATGGGTCTTGGGTTTTTTTTATCCATTCTGATACCCTGTGCCTTTTGGTTAGAGCATTTAGTCCATTTATAGTTAGAGTAATTATTGATAGATAAGCATTGACTGCCATTGTATTACCTGTAACGTCAGTGTTTCTGAAGATTTTTCTCTGTTCCTTTCTTTGTTGCTTTTGGTCTTTCTCTTCCACTCAAAGGGTCCCTTTAATATTTCTTGCAGGGTTGGTTTAGTGGTCATGAACTCCTTTAGTTTTTGTTTGTCTGGAAAACTCTTTATCTCTCTTTCTATTCTGAATGACAGCCTTGCTGGATAAAGTATTCTTGGCTGCATATTTTTCTCCTTCAGCACGTTGAATATATCCTCCCACTCTCTTCTGGCCTGCCAGGTTTCTGTGGAGAGATCTACTGCTAACCTGATTTGTCTTCCCTTGTAGGTTAGGGATTTCTTTTCCCTTGCTGCTTTCAGGATTCCTTCCTTTAAAGATTAATTGATTGATTGATTTAAGAGAGAGAGAACACAGAAGGAGAGGGAGAAGCAGACTCCCCGCTGAGCAAGGAGCCCAATGCGGGGCTCGATCTTAGGACCCTGGGACCATGACCTGAGCCAAAGGCAGATGCTTAACCAAATGAGCCACCCAGGTGCCCCAGGATTCTTTCCTTACCGCTATATTTTGCAGACTTTACTAGGATATGTCTTGGTGTTGGCCAGCTTTTGTTGAATTTGATGGGAGTTCTCTGTGCCTCCTGGATTTAGATGTCTGTGTCCTTCCTCAGACTAGGGAAGTTTTCAGCTATAATTTGCTCAAACAAACCTTCTGTCCCTTTTTCTGTCTCTTCATCTTCTGGGACTCCTATGATACGAATGTTATTACACTTTATGCAGTTGCTGAGTTCCCTAAGTCTACATTCATGATCCAATACTTTTCTTTCCCTCTTCTTCTCAGCTTCATGACTTTCCATACATTTTATCTTCTGTATCACTGATTCATTCCTCTGCTTCTTCCATCCTTGTTGCCATTTCATCCAGTTGGTTTTGCATTTTTTTTTTTTAAGATTTTATTTATTTATTTATTTGACAGAGAGAGAGCACAAGCAGGGGGAGTGGCAGAGGGAGGGACAGGGAGAAGCAGGAGCAGGGAGCCCGATGCGGGGTTCGATCCCAGGACCCTGGGATCATGACCTGAGCTGAAGGCAGACGCTTAACCGATTGAGCCACCCAGGCGCCCCTCGGTTTTGCATCTTGGTTACAGCATTTTTTTTTTTTTACCTGACTAGTTTTTAGTTCTTTTATCTCTGCAGTGTCTTCTATGTTTTTCTCGAGCCCAGCTAGTATCCTTATAATCGTTATTTTCAATTCTGGCTCAGGCATATTACTTATATCTGTTTTGATTAGATCCCTGGCCATGACCTCTTCATGTCCTTTCTTTTGGGGTGAATTCCTCTGTCTTGTCATTTTGTCTAGGTCACTGTTTGAGTGTGTGTGTGTGTGTGTGTGTGTTAGGAAAGCCTGTTATATTTCCTGCTCCTCAGAGTAATGGCTATATTAAGAAGAGGCCCTAGGGGCGCCTGGGTGGCTCAGTTGGTTAAGCGACTGCCTTCAGCTCAGGTCATGATCCTGGAGTCCCTGGATTGAGTCCTGCATCGGGCTCCCTGCTCGGCAGGGAGTCTGCTTCTCCCTCTGACCCTCCCCCCTCTCATGTGCTCACTCCCTCTCATTCTCTCTCTCTCAAATAAATAAATAAAATCTTAAAAAAAAAAAAAAAAGAAGCAGAGGTCCTATACTGTCCAGGGCCTGGTGCTTCAGCAAGTGTTTCAGGGCGTGCACTTTGTTGTTGTGTTTTTGCTGCTCCTTCCCTCTAGTCGGTCCTCTGAAGAGTTTCTCCTGCAGTGGGGAGTGTTTGAACCTTGTCCACAGTGTGGTAAGTTTTAACTAGGTGTGTTTTGGTTTGCTTGTTAAGAGGCTAGATCCTCTTTTCCATAGAGCTGAATCTTTGCAGGACTCTATGATCAGTAAACTTGGTGTGAGCAAGGGGTTTGTGCTGGTCCTCTCAGGAAGAACCTGCTGCTCTGGTTCTCAGGCTGACTTGCCCTGGTAAAGATGCACCTGCAGAGTGCAGGGGCTGGGGCTTGGCTTAAGTGGCTCCAGCCTCCACTGGGGGGCACTGCGTTGCTCAATGAAGTCTGTCCACGCAGGGAGAAAAATGGCATCACCCCTCTCTCTCATCCCCGGATAGCGGAGGTCCCACCCACCACTGTTCAGGAAGCCCCCACAGAAGAATGAACCATGTCCCCTCTTGTGTCCCTAGCTTCCATCAGATCCCTGCCTTCACCCTGTCTGTGTCCAAGCTGTCTGCCCGCTACGCAGCACAGTCCTCCTGTGTTTTATCGCAGGTTCACAGCTGAGTTTCAAAACTCCAAATCTGAGGCACCTGGCGCACGTGCACCTTTGCTGATCCTCCGGGGGGAGGGGCTCCCCGCGTTGTGGCTGGTGCTGGTTTGTCCCAGGAAAGCAGTCACACAACCGTGCGGCAGTTTGGGGTTTATAGTAAAGTGCGGTACAAAGCCAGCACCAAGGTAGACTGCGCTCAGCAGGTGTCTCTGTTCCTATGCTATTGAACAAGGCGGCTCACTGGTGCCTGCCAGCTCTTTTGTCCCTGCAGAGGCTGTGCAACCACTAACATTCCCCAGTGCACTCCGAGAAGGGGACCACTGTCTCCCAGTGCGACCCAGGGGATCCTCAGACCCCACCACCCACTCCCTCCTTCCACGCAGGAGCACGGCTGTGCCCCCCAGGTCCCACCCAGCAGTAGCACAGACTTCTAAAACTTCCGACTTTGGGCTCCACTGCTTGTAAAAACTTGCAGTCATCAGTCGCTCTAGTTTTCCCAGTCAGTGGTTTTGGGGAAGTGTTTCTCTTGTGCAATCCCCGGCATGCTGCTCTCTCTGTTTCTCTCTCTCTCCTCTCTCCGAGATCAAGGCTCCCTCCTTTCTGCAGCACCCATGATTCTTTTCTCCCTGGAATCATATCTCTGCACCTCCTACCTTCCATAATGTGGCTTCTTTTGTCTCTCTAGTTCCACAGTTTGTTCTCTCAGCGTTCAGATCGAGTTCTTGGGTGTTTGGAATGATTTGATATTTATCTAGCTGTGTTGGAGGGATGGAAGCAAGCATAGGGACCCCTTACGCCAGCTTAACTCCTCCTCTAGTGTCATCTTTTTTTTGTTCATTTTTCACCGAATTGCTTTTTGGTCAGAGGATGTGGTCTGGGCGGTGGCGATTCTGTAGTTTTTGGTGAGATGCTTTGCTCCGTAGTACACGGCCAGTGTTGTTTTTAAATTCCATATGGACCTGAGAAACCTGTGCGTTTCAAACCTGTGTGCAGTTGCCATATATGTCTACTTAGGTCAAGTTTCTTTCTTTTTTTTTTTTTAAGGTTTTATTTATTTGACAGAGATCGATAGTGAGAGAAGGAACACAAGCAGGGGGAGAGGGAGAGGGAGAAGCAGGCTTCCCGCTGAGCAGAGAGCCCGATGCGGGGCTCGATTGCAGGACCCTGGAATCACGACCTGAGCCGAAGGCAGACGCTTAACGACTGAGCCACCCAGGCACCCCTAGGTCAAGTTTCTTAATGGCGTTTTGCATGTCTTACTAGTTTGGGGTCTCCTGAATCTATCAATTACTAGGAAGGGGTATACTAAAAAATCTCCCACTATGGAGTAAATGTATCCATATCTCCTTGAAATTAAGTTAGATCTTTGCCTTGCTCATTTCAAGGCACAGTCCTGTAACCCCTTCACAGTGTGAGACATTGTTGGAATGAAGCTATAAAGTCATTTTTTTCTTAATAATTGGGAGCAGGACAATATTTCTAGCCAAGTCTGCAGCTTTCCAGACCATTCTCAGGTATTAATGGAGTCTTTTCTAGTCCTTACAAAGGCTCAGACAGGTTTAATACTAAAGTCATGAGTCTATCATCTGATTTTCAACTTCTCTCTGGCCAACTCAGCCTGACTCAGCCTCACATGAATGCAGGAGGGAGGGAGGCTAAGACGTGATCAACTCTCCTCCTTTCTCCACCTTAGTCAGCCCCCTTCTCTCCTGTTCTCTGTTCCTTGCTCTACCCCCTGCCTATTTTTTTTTTTTTAAAGATTTTCTCTATTTATTTGTCAGAGAGAGAGAGCACAAGCAGGGGGAGTGGGAGGCAGAGGGAGAAACAGGCTCCCTGCTGAGCAAGGAGCCCAGTGCGGAACCCCATCCCAGGACCCTGGGATCATGACCTGAGCCAAAGGCAGACACTTAACCGAATGAGCCACCCAGGCACCTCCCCCACCGCACCTGCCTATTCTTTTTTATTTTTCCTTTATTTATTTATTTATTTATTTATTTATTTATTTATTTATTTATTTATTTATTTATTTATTCTTATGTTAATCCCCATACATTACATCATTAGTTTTAGATGAAGTGTTCCATGATTCATTGTTTGTGCATAACACCCAGTGCTCCATGCAGAACGTGCCCTCCTCAATACCCACCACCAGGCTAACCCATCCTCCCACCCCCCTCCCCTCTAGAACCCTGTTTGTTTTTCAGAGTCCATCGTCTCTCATGGTTCGTCTACCCCTCCAATTTCCCCCGCTTCATTCTTCCCCTCCCGCTACCTTCTTCTTCTTTTTTTTTTTTCTTAACATATATTGCATTATTTGTTTCAGAGGTACAGATCTGAGATTCAACAGTCTTGCACAATTCACAGCGCTTACCAGAGCACATACCCTCCCCAGTGTCTATCACCCAGTCACCCCATCCCTCCCACCCCACCCCCCACTCCAGCAACCCTCAGTTTCCTGCAATTAAGAATTCCTCATATCAGTGAGATCATATGATACATGTCTTTCTCTGTTTGACTTATTTCACTCAACATAATACCCTCCAGTTCCTGCCTATTCTTTATCATCATCATCATCACTATCCTGATCATCTTGTTTTTTCCCTTTGTTTCCCATTTCTTTGTTTGTTTGTTTGTTTCCCATTTCTTAATTTTTTCATCATTATAACCGTATTTATTTCAGAATCTCTACTAATTTATTTTCTGAACGCAATGCAAGTCTGATTTCACTCATGGTGGATTGCTCCCTCATCAGTGTTATAATTTTGGTTTGTGAGCCCATCTTTAGTAAGGTCTTTCAGTATAAAGTTTCTATTAGTAAGCATATTTTCTTGTGATTTCTGGAATTACAGTTATAAAGATAATCCTGTAATTTGGCATGGATTTTTAAAAATAGCATCTCTTTAAATCGTCAACATCTATTTCTTTATAACTCATCACCCCTAAAAACCTCATGTAAAAGAATTCTCAGGGAAAAGTGGGCAAAATGCACTTTGTATCAAAGTGTAAAGTGTATCTTCCAAAAGTACAGCTATAAAAGTCTCAAGTATATTCAGGGATCAGATGCCTTCAAGATTCATGATGGTCAGTGTGAAATGGGAATTCACAATGAGAATATGCCTTACGGTTTGTAATTGGCTTGACAGTCAATGCTGTGCCCTCAAACCAGCACCCATCTGCTACAGTGAGGTCAGCACCCTTGCCCCAGCTGTTGTCCCTTTACTGGAGCTTTAAAGGCCAGGGAAAGTCATGGGCGGGGGGGGGGGGGGGGGTTGCGGGGCAGGGGTGGTACAAGGAGCTTTGATTTGCCTCTCTGAAGTGCCCCAAGAGTCTCACTGCCTAAAATGCTTTTTATGTTAATTTTTGGTTCTGGAATCCCTACATCAAGCAGGTAATTTAAATGTGAAAGACAAACCATTGAGAAGTACAAAGTCAAGGTTAAAATTCTCAAGGGAGCCTTGGCTAGATCTGACACAATTCCTTGTCACCTTCTTCTGCCACACGTTGGAGTTTTTCCAGTTCACCCTTTTGTTGTGGATGAACCCTTCATATTGTGGCCCAACTCCTAACTTCACCAGATTGAGTGTTTGTCTCCTCTACTCGCATGGATTTCAAAACCCACGCACCTAGATCATGAGACCCTCGACTTCCCAGAGTGCCCACACTGTCCACTCTTCATCACTCTTGTTTTCACTTCTGTTTTTGGCCCCTAAGGATAGCTCTCATGTCCTTGAGAATTCTGCCATCCTCGAAGGATACTATTGGCATTTTAGATGGCATTTCTAGGTATTTGCACTCTGAGGTTTTAGATTTTTTTAATCCCCCATGGATTACCTGGAGCAGAGGAGAGACTCATTTTCCTGATAAAGGTTCCCAATTTCAACATGTGTGCTCGTGCACTCTGGGAGGGGTTTCCCATGACACCAAGCAATTCTTGGGCACCTGCCAGGCATCCTGTATTTCAACTCAATTCTGACACTATCTTCCTAGAAGTAACATCAGATCCTACAGGTTTAGGGCTCATTCCTGCAAGACTGCCCCCCACTTCCACCCAGTTGTGTTGTGGGCTTGTTGAACACAACCATCAAGAAAGAATTCTTGAGGGCACCTGGGTGGCCAGTCGTTAAGCATCTGCCTTCGGCTCAGGTCACGATCCCAGAGTCCTGGGATCGAGCCCCGCATCGGGCTCCCTGCTCTGCGGGAAGCCTGCTTCTCCCTCTCCCGCTCCCCCTGCTTGTGTTCCTGCTCTCGCTCTCTCTCTCTCTGTCAAATAAATAAAATCTTTAAAAAAGAAAAAAGAAAGAATTCTTGAGTTATTGTATGGTACAACTTAGTAAGTTTATTTAAGTAGCACAGGACAGGACCTGTGGGCAGAAAGGGCTGCACTTTTGCTATATGAAGCTGGTGGTTATATGCTTAGTGTTCAAGGGGGAGGGGACGTGCAGGGGGCATGAGATCATAAATATTTCTTTGAATTTCTACTTGTAAAACTACTTTTGCAAGATTTCTCTGGTGCTTATCATTCAGTTCCATATTAACCATCTTTGAAATATCCAGGCAGTCACGAGACCCTTTAAGAATGTAGCAACCAGGGGGCATGAGTGGCTCAGTTGATTAAGCTCTTAGCTCAGGTCTTGATCTCAGGTTGTAAGTACAAGCCCCACGTTGGGCTCCATGTTGGGCATGGAGCTTACTTAAAAAAAAAAAAAGAATGTAGCAACCAGTACATATTTGATCCTTACCAAAACTATGCAGGCTAGGTCAGCCTCCTGGGCTAAAGGTGGACATTTTTCTGTTTCTGTCCCTCATCAGTGGCCAGTCCAGGCTATCACCTGAGCTTCTGACCAACCCTTATAGGTTGGAGGTTCCGATGACCCCTCCCACCTCCCCAAGCCTTGGGTTTGATTAGTTTGCTAAGGGTGGCTCATGGAATTCAGAGAAACATTTTACTTACTAGATTACCAGTTTCTAATAAAAGAATATAACTCGGGAAGAGCCAGATGGAAAAGATGCACAGGGCAAGGTTTGGGGAAAAGCATGGAGCTTCTCTGCTATCCCCAAATCTCCACTGGTTCGCCAACCCAGAAGCTCTCCAAACCTTCTCCTTTGGGGTTTTTATGGAGGCTTCATCATGTTTGAGACAATCATTGGTCATTGGTGATTGAACTTGATCTGCATATCCCTGGAGATGGCAGGGGAGCTGGAAGTTGGCAATCAACCCACATCTTCAGGTTGGATCCCAAAGTCACCTGATTAACATAACAAAAGACACCTTTATCACTCTGTTTGCTTAAAAATTCCCATAGTTCTAAGAACTCATGCCAGATATGGAGATGAAGACCAAATATATATTTCTTATTGTGAATCACAATATCACAGCTTATATTGTGGCCCATTACTAAAAACTCCCTATGTATGTCCACCTCCCCTACTGCGTAAGTAAAGATCATCATGGAAGGACCCATCTTTATATCTCCCCTTTCCTGTAGGTGCCAGCATAGTGCATGCAGGTGTGAAGTCTTCACAAATAATTATCCCTGGCTTTCATTCAATTAAAAGTCCCCCCAAAATTTTAATAGTGGTCAGAGGCATTCATGTAGGACTCATTTTAACCACTAAAATAATCTGGTTTGGTATGATTAATAATACTACATTTAGCTTTTTTTCTCTCCTTTACCTAATAGGCCAAAAAATTTGCAACTTACGTGGTTGCTGCCGGACTTCAGTATGGAGTAGAAGGAGGCATCTTACATTATTTTTTTAAGGTATGACTTTTTAGTGACTACGAGATAAGAACCAAATTAGCCAGTACACATAAAGGATTTCAGATGTTGCAAATTATATGGACAACAGAACAGAGCAACAAAACAGAGAAAGATAGAAAGAAAGCCAGCAGTAGGGTTGGGAGGTTGTATCTTGAATATGATGGTCAGGGAAGGCCTTTCCCAAGATATGACACTTGAGCAGAAAGTGACAAGGGAGCTGGCTACTTTGCTTTCTGGGGGAAAGTCAGTAGGAACTGTAAGTGCAAAGACCTGAGGCAGAAATGTGTAGGTTGTGTTAAGGAACAGCAAACAGACGAGTGTAGCCAAAATACAGGAGAATAGTAGGCAATGAAGTTCATTTGTCCTTGTCTGTTCTCAGCTGCTCCTCACCTACCTGACCATTGAATGTTGGCTTTCTCAGGTTTCTGCCCCAGACCTTCTTGCCCCCCCCCTTTTTTTTTTAAGATTTATTTATTTATTTGAGAGAGAGAGAGAGAGTGCACAAGTGGGAGGGGCAGAGGGAGAGGGAGAAAGAGAATCTCAAGCGGACTCTGCACTCAGTGCGGAGGCCAACACAGGGCTCCAGCTCACAACCCTGAGATGATGAGTTGAAACCAAGAGTCTGGACGCTTAAATGACTTTGCCACCCAGGCGCCCCCCTCCTGTCTTCTCAATCTACACTCTTTTCCTGGGTTGGTCTGTCCATTCCCATGACTGGTGCCAATGACTCTCAAATATCAGTTTCTCCAGCAGGGCTCGCTCCTGAGTCCTAGCTTTGTGAATCTGGCTGCCTATTCAGCACCTTCACTTTGAATGTTTCACAAACCCAAACTCTACCTATAGTCACCCCCAAACCTGCTGTTCCTCCAGGACCCCATCTCAGAAAATGGGACCTTCTTCTACCCAGCTGCACCAACCAGCATCCAACTCCTTGCTCTTTCTCATCTGCCACAAAATCCCCACAGTAATAACAGAGCCAACCTCCTCAGTATCTCCTTCTCTCCAACCCCACTCTCCCAGCAGCTCCCCCACCCCCCACACAAGCTATAGGACATCTCTAGTCCACACAACTGGCCTGGCCTCCACCTCCCCATTTAGGCTCTTACTTTCCATCATTCCTTCATGAGGCAACAAAAGCAAATCTAATGATGTCACTTCACTGCTTAAAACCCTTCAATGGTTTCCCAAAGCCCAAAATATCTTACAAGATCCAGCGGTCTGCTGTGGCCCCCACCCCTACCTCTTTCACTCTTAAAAAGCAGTTTAAAATAATCTAGTACCTGACAGCTAAACACTATCCAGATTGTCTTTTTCTTTACTGAAATACTTAAATGCAGGGAAAAGACAAGGGTTTGGACTCTGAAGATCAGGGTTCAAATCCAGGCTCAGCAACTCATCAGCCACTTTATCTACTAAGCATTTCATCTTTGAACTGATAGCAATTACTCCAGCCCATGGGAGTAATTTTAGACTTTCATTCTCATTTTTTTCTTTTTGTGAGATTGGAAGGTGTCATGTATGTGAAAGCATTTCCCTTCTGTGTAGACACCATGCCAATGACGACTGAAGACAGTGCACGAGATTGTAGATTTCCTGAAAAGTATTTCAGCCTGAGGTTAGTTTCTCTTAATAGGCTTTGATCAGCAACTAAATCTCATCAGAGCTGATTTTCAAAACATCCCCTTTAGGCGATGACATCATCAGACAGCTGGGTCTTTTGGATGCCCCAGACTAGGGCTGTGTGTGAGCTCTAATAGTTACATACAGCCAGCGGAAAATACGCTTTTCCTTTTCTTCCAGATAGCTTGGTTGGGTGAGGTCCCTGCATTACCCGTGTTTGGAGATGGAACAAATGTAATTCCAGCAATTCATGTTCTTGACCTAGCAGGGTAAGTGTTCTCCTAGAGCTAGGACTTCCCCGGAAGTAATTGACTAATGTGTTTGTGTTTAAGCGACCACTTAGTGAGCACTCACCAAGCGCTAAGACCCTTACGTGTGTCACTGTATTCGTTCTTCACAACCACCCTATGCACAAGGTCTACTTATTATCTCTGTTTTGTGTCTGGTGGCATAGTTCCACCATCTAAAAATGCCAGGAAAGCCCATAGCACAGTCTTCATCCAAAGGTAGGCTCTCCGAAATGTCGGGAGTCATGATTCCCCCGGGGTAGGAAATTGTAGTCCCCATACCGCTTCTTACTGCCCAGTGGTTCCCCTAAGAGAGGCACGGCTTCTCCGGATCTGTGTCTGACTCTGTGAACGCCCCTCCCCAAAGCACTGTTGAGAGATTCACAGGAGCGCCAGGTGAGTGGACTTCATGAACCGAAGTCCTGCCCCGGGGGGTCAGGTGCTCCTCGCAACGCACTGGGTGAAGCTGGAGCTGGATGGATCGGCCTTGAAGTCCTGGCCTTTCCACTTTCCCCAGTGGCTCTTCAGCCCGAGATGCGTTCCTTGACCATCCCAGCTTCCCCGTCTGTAGAGATCATCGTCCCACCCCCGACCATGTTGGAAATGAAGTGAGATACTGCCTGGCTCCCCGGGGCGGTGGTCGGTGGACTCTCCTTGACTCCATCTCTTTTGCTTTCTCCCCCTGGTGGTGGTTTTTCCTGGTGGGCTGCAGAGTGATACAAAACATCATAGACCACGTGCCGAAGCTTCATTACCTGGTTGCAGTGGATGAGTCTGTTCATACCCTGGAAGACTTGGTCAAGGTACAGCCGTTCCATCCTGTATTTGATTGCATTTCTTAAACTGTTTTAGCCCCCAAAGTATAGCAATGGAATCAGGTGTGCTAAGGCTGGGGACTCCGCAAATCGAATATCCTGAAAACCAAAGTCACTATCCGCTTCTGCAGTGTATGTGTTGGGAAATTTACAATCAAGATGTCCTTTATCTGGTCTGTTCACGGAACAAGTGGGAGAGGCCGCTGTGGGGCCAAGACACACACGAATCCCACAGGGGGGTTACTAAAACGTGTCCTTGCCCCAAAGTACTGATATGGTCAGTTTCCCTAAACCTACTGGCGGCTTCCAGGGGCTCTAGGTTTGTGGGGGCTGTCTCTCCAGTCCAGGCCACTTGTCACCTTGTAGCCCAGCTAGCTCAGCGAGTGTAGCCTTCCCCTACTCATCTTTTAACATTCAGCTCAGGGGCACCTGGGTGGCTCAGTCGTTAAGCGTCTGCCTTTGGCTCAGGGCATGATCTCAGGGTGCTGGGATAAAGCCCCACATCTGGCTCCCTGCTCAGCGGGAGCCGCCTCCTCCCTCTCCCACTCCCCCTGCTTGCGTTCTTTCTCTTACTGTGTCTCTGGCTGTCAAATAAATAAATAAAATCTTTAAAAAAAAACAAAAACGGGCGCCTGGGTGGCTGAGTCGGTTAAGCGACTGCCTTCGGCTCAGGTCATGATCCTGGAGTCCCGGGATCGAGTCCCGCATCGGGCTCCCTGCTCGGCGGGGAGTCTGCTTCTCCCTCTAACCCTCCTCCCTCTCATGCTCTCTGTCTCTCATTCTCTCTGTCTCTCAAATAAATAAATAAAATCTTTAAACAAACAAACAAAACCCCAAAACATTCAGCTCAGATTTCATCCTCCGGAAGACCTCTCTGCCTCCTTCCCACCTCCCGCATGGGCCAGGCGCCTCTTTCCCCAGCACCCCCTCTGCAGGTGATCCGCACAATCATCTGTGTACTGCTGCCTCCCCTTCAGACTGGGAGCCCCCTGAGGGCAGGTCCTGCCTTACTCATCTCTGTCTCCAGTCTCTGGTGTGCAGTGGTGAATGTTGAATATTTGCAAAACAAATGAATCAATGAATACCCTCAGGGCACCCGCCCTTTACAAAAAAAAAGAAAGAAAGAAAAAGAAAAAATTATTGGGTGCCTGGGTGGCTGAGTTGTTGGGCATCTGCCTTCGGCTCAGGTCATGATCCTGGGGTCCCGGGATCGAGTCCCGCATCGGGCTCCCTGCTCGGCGGGCAGCCTGCTTCTCCCTCTCCCACTCCCCCTGCTTGTGTTCCTGCTCTTGCTATCTCTCTGTCAAATAAATAAATAAAATCTTAAAAAAAAAATTTATTCATTTATATTGACATTCATTTAAGACATTTGTATTAAAATCTTACAAGCAAACCAAATAGTATTTCTATTTTCCTCTAACAGTGCATCAGTAAAAATACTGGCCCTGGGAAAATCCAGAAAATACCCAGAGAAAATGCTTTCCTAACCAAGGACTTAACAGTGAGTAGTAAGAGATTCTTTTCCTAAATGTATTGGTTCTTGAGGGATTTGGGGTCCGAAATCCTGGCTTCCAGTTTTATCTTTGCTCCTCCTGCACAGCTAAACCTTTTACCCTAAAGCAATTTCCTCTTGTCTTCTGAGAGCTTCTGTTTTCTTTTCTGAAAAACCCTCAGAGGTCCTGGTCAGAAAACGTACTTGAAAACTGTTTGATACGTAAATGCTTTACAGACACTGGATGTCCCTCTCTTTGGCCTCTTTGTATAATTCACACAGGAACCCGGGATTTCTGATTTCATTGCAACAGAAACCTACCCAGCTTTAGTCAGCAGTGTGCCCTTTGAGCTTGCTTTAGGACACAATTTTTTAAATTATTTTTTTTATTATTATTAGGAATAAATTGCATCAAAACACTACGTTTGAGAATTTTCTGGAAGGACTGGTATCACTGGTTGCCTCTGGGGAACAGAGCCGAGTGGGTGGTGATGGGGGTCGAAGAGAACTCTTTCCTCTATACTTTTTCTTTTGGATTTTGAGCCAAGGGATTGCACTATTCAAAGAACAGATACAGTTACAATTTGCAAAAAAAGAAACCTTACACTGGGACTTCCAGCATCCCCCTGCTCTGAGCTGCTTGTCTAAGAGCCAGATGCTGCCTGTCCAGAGCGCAGAGGTGGGAAGAGCTTAGAATTCTCACGGAAGACCACAGGGGGCGCTCTGTCAACACCGAGTGCCACCGTTGATTGACTTCCATGTTTTGTGACTGTATATTTTTTTCTTTAATCACAGTGATTTTGGTCTGTTGTAACTGTCAAAGTGAAAGAAAAGTCAAGTCAAATTTCTAATATTCCTTTATCTCTTAGCAAGAGTGCCTTGACCATTTACTGGTCAATTTGAGAATGGAAGCACTTTTTGTGAAGGAGAATTTTAACATTCGATGGAGTGCCCAAACAGGATTTGTGGAAAATATCAACAATATCCTCAAAGAGTACAAGCAAAGCAGAGGACTATTGGTAACTATAACAATTTTCCTGTTTTGATAGCCTGTTTCAATTCAACTGTAACAATTTCCTGTTTCCTGTTTTAAATTGGGATTTAAGCAAAGTAAATGAAACTTTTAGTATAATCACATGAGTGAAAATATTTTCTTTTTCAAATGTCCCAATTTCTTTTTTTTTAAATCAAAGCAGTTTTATTTGTTTGGTTTTTTTTTAAGATTTTATTTATTTATTTGAGAGAGAGAGAATGAGAGACAGATAGCAAGAGAGGGAAGGGGGTCAGAGGGAGAAGCAGACACCCAGCTGAGCAGGGAGCCCGATGCGGGACTCGATCCCAGGACTCCAGGATCATGACCTGAGCTGAAGGCAGTCGCTTAACCAACTGAGCCACCCAGGTGCCCCAAATGTCCCAATTTCTAAAATCAAGTTCTTTTTAAAATTTGATCCATTTGTTCATGTCTAACAATGTATGTATATATTATATTAATGTCAACCAAATATTAAACATTTTAAAGTTAATACAGATAATGACTGTTATGCTTGACACAAATTGAACATGATAGTAAGTTCAAAACTGACTGCCACAGCACTGTCTATATACGGAAAAGTAGCAAGTGCATCCTGGCCTGACTGTTTCAGCTCTGGTTACCTACAGGAGACCGTTGGTGGGAGGTGGAAAGGAGAAGACTGATTGTTACTTTGGTTTTTTTTTTTTTTAAGATTTTATTTATTTGACAGAGAGAGCACAAGCAGAGGGAACAGCAAGCAGAGGGAGAGGGAGAAGCAGGCTCCCCGCTGAGCAGGGAGCCCGATGTGGGACTCGATCCCAGGACCCTGGGATCACGACCCGAGCTGAAGGCAGCCGCTTAACCGACTGAGCCACCCAGGCGTCCCCTGATTGTTACTTTGATCTCTTCCTGTTGGCCAGGGGATTCACTGGTCATTTATCATCAAACTCGTCAAAGTAGACGTGCTTATCTCCACATTATAGATGATGAAACCGAGGCTCAGAGAGGTTAAGCAATTTCTTCAAGGTCACACAGCTAATCAGAGATTCGAACTAGCTGGGATGCAGACTTAGCTAGAACAGCCTAACTTCAGTGTCCCCACACCTCCCTCGCTGAAATCAGCTATATGTAGCCCTTGCCCAGCTCCTTGATTTACCCCAGGGAAGCATCCAGGATAGTGGGTAATACATTAAACATGTGTTGAAAACTGTCGGGTAGCCTATAAGAAACAGGTGCCATCCTAAACATAGCTACCACTGTGCATGGGAGACTCCATACAAGCAAGAACAGTATCATCATTGTGTCCTAAGAACCATATTCTCCTGAAAAACATGCCTAGTTAAGAGTAAGTAGGAGAGGGGTGCCTGGGTGGCTCAGTCGTTAAGCGTCTGCCTTCGGCTGGGGTCATGATCCCAGGATCCTGGGATCGAGCCCCGCATCGGGCTCCCTGCTCCGCGGGAAGCCTGCTTCTCCCTCTCCCTCTCCCCCTGCTTGTGTTCCCTCTCTCGCTGTGTCTCTGTCAAATAAATAAATAAATAAATAAATAAATAAATAAATAAATAAATAAATAAATAATCTTTAAAAAAAAAAAAAAGAGTAAGTACGAGATGTGCCTCTCAGCAAAGGAAACAGTGATGTCTTTAGCATCCGAAATACCCATCTTAAGTACTTGGAGCCTATCCTGAGACACACAAGACCCAACTCAAGTGGTGAGACTAGTGTTGTCCTCTGTGGGTCCAAATGGAAAACAACACAGTTAGGGTACAAGGACATGACACCTTAAAGAAATAACATGGTTCCCGATTAGCAACACTGGACAGAACATGATAGAGGGAATAAGCATCTCTAAAAAAAATTTTTTTTAAAGATTTTATTTATTTATTTGAGACAGAGAGAGAGAGAGAGCACAAGCAGGGGGAGGGGGCAGAGGGAGAGGGAGAAGCAGACTCCCCACTGAGCAGGACCCTGGGATCATGACCTGAATCGAAGGCAGACGGTTAACTGATGAGCCACCCAGGCGCCCCAAGCATCTCTAAAAACTGAAGAGTCTATCCATCCCTGGGGACGTTGGTCAGCGTAGATGCATAGGACAGAAACTACCCAGGATAAGGCAGACTGTGCCATACCAGTGACATCCCAAAACATGGAGTCTTAAGCCAAGGGCTTCCATGATTCCGGTCCCCTTAGCAAGGCAAGGTGGTCCCTGCTGCAGACAGATGCATCAAGCTACCGTGACCGGATGCCACTAAATAGCCCATTCCTCTAACTCTTCATGTTCCAAATGATGCTCATCAACAACCCTCCATGCCTGCCTACTCTGAGGGAACAAATGTACCAGACAAGTGCACTTGGAGTTCGGAGTTCAGGGGTAGTCAGACTTCTCAGTATTAAGTGAATAAACTGCCGTTCTGGTTTCTCACCTGGCTGAGGTGTGCCTACCCCAAGAGACAGATCTGCCATCGGTGTGTGGACAAAATGGTGCTCGTGAACATGCTCAGTTGAGAGCTGGACCTCAGGCCATGGTGAATGCACCAGGCCCACCCAGGAGCACAGCCCTGCCCATCAAGACTCTGCTTGAGCTGCTTTTTCCGACACCCTTCCACCGCACGCCATCTTGGTCATCACCATTGTCCCGAAAGGATCCCTCACCAGATAAGACCAGTCATGTTCACCGTCCTCACCCAGCCCCCCTGCAATGTCCCTGTTTATTTCCTTCACAGCCGTGGTCTCCTCGTCTGTCAAATGGTAGTAATAATAACCACAACCAACTTGGTGGCTGAAATTATATGACCTTTAAGCACATGGACACTCTGCCAATGGAAATTCTTCCCATCAGCCTGATTTTGGTTATTAATATGCCTTACAAAATACGAGGCTTCAGTTCCACAACTGTTTGGATCATTTTGCAAGAAATGACTGCTACTGATATTTTGAATTCTGTTGGAAATAAACATTTACTCCCTGGTTACAAATGTCAGTTTCTGGAGCATTCAAGCAAGTTTTGGCAGAAGAAATGGTGGGGCTTTTTTTTTTTTTTTTTTTTGATGAGTATATTTTTAAAAACTAGAATAAATTAACTGTGCTAAAAAGTAAAGTATGATTAAAAACCCAGTCAGTCCAGAAACAATATTCATGAGGCAATAATCTAAGCCCCCGCACACTGGACCAGAAATTCTGTCTTTGTTGTCTTTGTAAGAGTAATATGACTCATATGTGGAATTTAAGAAACAAAACAGATGAACGTTGGGGAAGGGAAGGAAAAATAAAATAAGATGAAATCAGAAGGGGAGAAAAACCATAAGAGGCTCTTAACTCTAGAAAACAAACTGAGGGTTGCTGGAGGGGAGGTAGGTCGGGGGATGGGGTACCTGGGTGATGGGCATTAGGAGGACATGGGATGAAATGAGTACTGGTGTTCTATGCAACTGATGAATCACTGAACTCTACCTCTGAAGCTAATAATACAGTATATGTTAACTAAATTGAATTTTAAGTAAAAATTTTTAAAAAGAAGTAATATAGTAGTGTGTAATGCTCAAGTACTTTGTTCTTTAGTACTTTTAATACTTTTGTGTAATGCTTGAGTACTCTAGTACTTCAGTACTTCAGTACACTATATGTTAATTAAATTGAAAATTGATTTTTAAATAAAAAATTTTTTATAAAGAGTAACATGGTAGTGTGTAATGCTCAAGTACTTTGTTCTTTAGTACTTTTTAGTACTTTGTTTTTAGTACTTTTAGTACTTTGTTCTTTTAGTACTTCTAGTATGTCCAGAGCACATCTCATTGAGCGTTGTGTCCCCCATGGTTGGTCGGTGCACATAGTAGATGCTCAATAAGTCCCTGCTGAACGAATGAACAGGAAGGGCCACTCCCTGATTGGGGAGCAGTGCTGCGAGGACGATGTGGCACTGACCACAGAGGCCGGCCATGGAGGAAGTGACTCTAGAGACTTGACAGAGGAGAGTTAGCCTGCAGGACCCCGAGATGTTCAGGAAAGGCACCCCCTGACATGAAAAACACTCTGTCGAGCTACAGCTTGTTCACCACTCACTGGATGGTCCTTGTTCTCCTTTTGCAGCCGATCAAGATCTGCATTCTGGGTCCTCCTGCTGTGGGAAAATCCAGTATTGCCGAAGCCTTGTCTAAGTATTACAAGTTGCATCACATTAAATTGAAGGATGTTATTTCCGAAGCCATAGCGAAACTGGTAATATTTCTACTACTTCACTGGGAATTTTTACATCCTAAAAATGCTTTTCTTAGTCTTGTAACAAGGAAGCCACTAATTTTACGTGGCATCCTGCAAAGAGATTTGTTATTTTAATTGGATTTTGTTTTTGGCCCTAGTTATGAAAACAGAGCATCCCACAGGACGTTCCTCTGTGAGATGGAAGCATCTTTCATGGGGTGCCCTTGAAATTTAGTCTGTCTCCAGCTGTTGCTAAAAAATGTATCTTGTATGTTGACTGGAACATTTTTAGGGTTTTTTTCTGTTTTTGTTTTTTGTTTTTTAAGTAGGCTTCATGGCCAGCATGGAGTCCAACGTGGGGTCTGGACTCACCACCCTGAGATCAAGACCTGAGCTGAGATCAAAAGTCGGATGCTTAACTGACTGAACCACCCGGGCACCCCAATTTTTTTTTAGATTTTTTTATTCTTGATGTGTGTTTCTCAGAGTATTATCAGACTATTTATTAACTGCTTTAAAAGAAAGAGACTATTGGGTGCCTTCATGGCTCAGTTGGTTAAGCTTCCGACTCTTGATTTTGGCTCAGGTCATGATCTTGGGGTCATGAGATCAAGCCCCTCACTGGGTTCCACATTGGGTATGGAGCCTGCTTAAGATTCTCTCTCTTGGGTGCCTGGGTGGCTCAGTTGGTTAAGCGACTGCCTTCGGCTCAGGTCATGATCCTGGAGTCCCGGGATCGAGTCCCGCATCGGGCTCCCTGCTCAGCAGGGAGTCTGCTTCTCCCTCTGACCCTCCCCCCTCTCATGTGCTCTCTCTCTCTCATTCTCTCTCTCAAATAAATAAAATCTTAAAAAAAAAAAAAAAGATTCTCTCTCTCTCTCTCTCTCCCCTTCTGGCCCTCCCCCCTTGCATGCACGCATACACTTCCTCTCTCTCTCTCTCTCAAAAAAAAAGAGAGACTATTTTCTTAGAGCAGTTTTAGGTTCATAGCAAAACTGGGAGGTAGGTACAGAGATTTTCTACTCATCCCCTACCCTTTGCATGCATAAGCTCCTGCATTATCAACACCCCCTCCAGAATGGTTACGTTAGTTACAACTGTTGAACTTATACTGACACTTCATTATCACCCAAAGCCCACTGTTTACTTTAGGGTTGTTCTTGGTGTTACACATCCTATGGGTTTGGACAAATGTATAATGACATGTACTTACCATTATAGTACCTCACGGAGTAGTTTTACTGCCCTAAAAATCCTCTGTGCTCTGCCTATTCATCCCAACCTCCCCTCAGCTAACTGCTTTTTATCATTTTATTGGAAATGGTAGCTACTATGGTATATTTCCTTAAATGATTCCTGAAAGTCTTAATTTCTACAAAATGTGTTTCCTTCAAGTAAGATATCACCTGACACCTAGAAAAGTGTTGATTCTTAAGCAGTTCTGGTGTTAACACAGAAATGGATTCTTCTCCTAAAATAGAGTAAGAAAAACCTCGAGGCTCTCAACCATCTTTGTAGATACACACATCCTGACAACTTGCACAATGACTGTGGGTGAGCGTATTCCCTATTTGGACACCAGCCTTTTCCAGGATCGTGCGCCAGATGATTTTGCGAGTAGCAGATCTGTGCGGGGCGTCATCCAATTTGAATATCCCTGTGGTATGTAGGAGGCGATTGTCACACCTAAGGATGAAGGGGAAGAGGAAGAAGAAGGTGAGGAGGAGGAAGAGGAGGAGAATGTGGAAGATGCACAGGAGCTCTTGGATGGCATCAAAGAAAGCATGGAGCAGAATGCAGGTAGCGTGCCCAGCTCGGGGCTGCTCTTGTTAACAGGCTTTGTTTCCTTGTTATAAAAGACTACTTGTTTACTTCATAAAGTACAGAACATATAACACAGAAATTTCAATCATAATCCCACCCTGGCCTCCCCAGGAGGAAAAAATCACCATTGATATTTGGTGACTATCTGATCATAGGATGGGAAAGAACTCCCTAAGTTAACAATAATAAAAGACCAAGTGTATAGTCATAAATATTTTAGAAGCATCAAAAATCATTAATTAGGGTGCCTGGGTGGCTCAGTTGGTAAGCTTCTGCCTTCGGCTCAGGTCATGATCCTGGGGTCCTGGGATCAATCCCTCATCTGGCTCCTTGCTCAGCAAGGGGTCTGCTTTTCCCTCTACCCCTCCCCCCTGCTCCTGATATCTCTCTCTCTCAAATAAATAAATAAAATCTTAAAATCATTAATTAAAAGGCAAAGGACAAACCAGGAAAAGATATTTGCCACTAACATGATAAAGACGTAATATCCTTAATATATAAAATGCTCAGGCAAACTAGTAAGAAAATCATTAGATCCTTAATAGAAAAAAGTGGATGAATAACATGGAGCCATAATACATTCAGGAAGAAATACAAATAAGTGGAAAAATATCCTTACTCATTGGGTAACTGTAAGCAGTTTGTTGAACAAACTCACTGGGGTGAGGGGTCACAAACTCGGGACCCATTCTCTCCCCTCTCCCGCTTGCACAGAGTTTCAGGCTGGTTCCATTGCAACTCCTAGATAATAAGTAAGTAGTCTCTTTGTTCATGCTTTAAGAAGTCCATGCCAACCAGATAACTGCAAGCTGTTTTGAACTTAGACATTTCCAAGGACCTGGTTACTTGGCAGAAAACCAGTGTAATTATTCGGAAACTAAAACCACTTCATTTTGATTTATGTAGACAGTCGAGATCCTCCACCAAACTGGTTTTACTGGTATCACCTATAGACTAGTCCAACGTGTGAGCACTGGACTCTGATCCAACGGACTTTCTCCCCTCGTCACCCCCTCAAGCACGTTTGGCTTCTTTCACTTACCCCCTGCTCCTCTCCTCTTTGCTGGTGGCTGTTTCTGATCCTCCAGCGTTGGGCTGGGTGGGTGGGAAGTGGGGAAGAAGGACAGAGGCCTAAGCTGGGCCTGGGGACAGATGGCTCCTTCCTGGTGTTGCCCTTCACAGACCCTCCCACTGAGGACCACCCACTGCATTCCTGGGGGCACAACTCTTGACTGCCCTCCCCACCTCTGGTCTTCTAGCACAGAGGCCGTTTGTCCCTCCAGGTGGTCCTCTCGCCAGCCACTCGGCTTCAAGAATTCTAGTGTCTCCATGCCTTCCTCTGAAGGTATCTCTCCCCCACCTCTCCTTGCCCCAGGCCACTCCAGTCTGGTGTTTAGGGGTGGAGAACATGGGCTTGTATGCACACACTGGATGTCCACTTCAAACAGGTAGCTGATTATCTGTGTCTTGGTTTCTGCTTTGGTATGGGCTGGGCCAGGAGGAAATGGAATTTAGAATCCTGGAGATATCCCAGAGGAAAAGGAAGGTACACAGAAAACCCAGTTTATTTTTCGAAAAATTTTTAATTAAAAAATTTTACTTATTTATTATTATTATTTTAAAGTAAGTAGGCTCCACACCCAGCGTCAGGCTTGAACTCACGACCCTGAGATCAAGCATAACACGCTCTCCTGACTGAGCCAGCCAGGTGACCCTTTTTTTTTTTTTTTAACGTCATCCCTGTGTCTGACACGGGGCTCAAACTCACGACCTCGAGATCAAGAGTAGCATCCTCTACTGACTGTAGAAAACCCAGGTTAATACTTTGAGAGAAAACATTGCCCCTGCCTCACCTATGAGATACGTGGGAGCCAGGATGCTGGTTTTAGGGAGACTACCAGCATCCTGGCTCCCACCACTTGGGGAAGGAGAAACAACCCAAGATAAGACATTCCGCTGTGAGGACACCTGGGGAAGGAAATCTGGCAAGGCCACAGGAGAGGGTGGAGGGCTGGGATGGTAAGGAATCTACAGGTGTCCATGGCCCTGGGTGTATACACCGGAAGCCTGAGAGCTAAGGCCAGAGCAGAGCGCTGGGAGTGGAACACCCCCACCCCAAGAGGAGATGGAAGAGCGTCTAGGATTCAGGCTAATGGGATGAGACAAACCCTGGACAATATTTATTGGACAGAGACATGTAATTGGTCTTTGCAAGAACCCAAAAATCGTATCCAAAGTGTGTCACTGCTCTGCTCAAGCTCAAGAAGGGCCTATCCTTGGCAGCCAACTCTGTTCTGCCCCCAAATGTAAAGAGAGGCCACTCTGGGGACACCTGGGTGGCTCAGTCGGTTGAGCGTCTGCCTTCGGCTCAGGTCATGGTCCCCGGGGTCCTGGGATCGAACCCTGCGTCAGGCTCCTTGCTCAGCAGGGAGCCTGCTGCTTCCCCTGCTTGTGCTCTCTCTCTGTCTCTGTCTCTCTCCCTGACAAATAAATAAATACAATCTTAAAAAAAAAGGAAAAAAAAGAGAGGCCACGCTGGGTCAGCAGCCTCTGCCCCGAGGGGCCCTGGAAGGGGACAGAGGAAGTGGCCTGCAGCCTCCCCCCACCCCTTCCTACAAGATTGGAAGAGTTCATTCAGTCCCCTTTAACCTTAGGAAGGTTTTTTGTTGTTGTTGTTTGTTTGTTTGTTTTTCTTCCTCAAGTTTGTCCTCAAATCCTTCCTGTTCGTATTTACCTGAAACTAGAACGTGGACCTTGATTATGTTTGGACAAAGCAAGACCTCTGAGCTCCCTGCACAGACCTACATAGAAATTACACAACCCAAGCGAGGACAGAGGTCAGCTCGCTTTTCCCTCCCATGACCCAATTTGTTAGTAAATAACTCACGATTCCAGCGAAACCAATTTCACAATCGCGCAGTGGGGCACCTCCATGTCCTGAGAATTCCACTCCAGTCGGCCCCTGACAATGCAGCCAAAATGGGGGCTTGGTTAAACCGGAACGCACCAGGTTGCCGATTCTTTGTGCTCACTTTATGTGTTTCAAAAGCCTTGTGGGATTAGTTGAAACTAGTTGGTGGGGGCGCCTGGGTGGCTCAGCTGTTGAGCGTCTGCCTTGGGCTCCGGTCATGGTCCCAGGGTCCTGGGATCGAGCCCCGCATCGGGCTCCCTGCTCGGCGGGAAGCCTGCTTCTCCCTCTCCCTCTCCCCCTGCTTGTGTTCCCTCTCTTGCTGTGTCTCTGTCAAATAAATAAGTAAAATCTTGGGCGCCTGGGTGGCTCAGCCGTTAAGCGTCTGCCTTCGGCTCAGGTCATGGTCCCAGGGTCCTGGGATTGAGCCCCGCACCGGGCTCCCTGCTCAGCGGGGAGTCTGCTTCTCTCCCTCCCTCTGCTTCTCCTCCTGCTCATGCTCTCTCTCTCTATCTCTGTGTCTCGAATGAATAAAAAAAAAAAACTTTTAAAAAAGAAATATTTAATGATCTAAGAGTAGCTTTCCTGGCACTATTAATCACTCTAGTTAAATCAAACTTAGCAAATAAAGCTTCTGGAATAAATATAATCACAAAAGGAATACAGTGATAGCTCCTTTGAGTCAACTGTAACAAGAAAACCTAATTCTACAAAGCTCTAGAAAATTATTTGTTTTAAATTACTAGCTATGTACTAGAAAAGATAATTGTGGAACATTCAATTAAGATAAAAGGATTGGCTTAAATAGAAAAAATTCTGAAAACATAAAGCAGGAACATGTTTAATAATTTAAAAGTTTCGGGGCACCTGGGTGGCTCAGTAGTTAAGCGGCTGCCTTCGGCTCAGGTCATGATCCCAGGGTCCTGGGATCGAGCCCTGCATCAGGCTCTCTGCTCAGCAGGGAGCCTGCTTCTCCCTCTCCCACTCCCCCTGCTTGTGTTCCCTCTCTCGCTGTCTCTCTCTGTCAAATAAATAAATAAAAATCTTTAAAAAAAAAATAAAATAAAATAAAACTAGTTGGTGGAGTTCCAGGTAGTCATTGGACTAGTCTTTCAACTTTTCTGTGAGTTTGAAAATAAAAATTGGGGGCGCCTGGGTGGCTCAGTAGGTTAAGCATCCGCCTTTCGCTCAGGTCATGATCTCAGGGTCCTGGGATTGAGCCCCGAGTGGGGCTCCCTGCTCAGCGGGGAGTCCGCTTCTCCCTCTCCCTCTGCTGCTCCCCCTGCTTGCGCTCTCTCTCTCAAATGAATAAATAAAATCTTTTAAAAAATGAAAATAAAAATTGGGGGGAGGGAGGACGTATGTAACTGTATCAACATCCTAGTGTCTATCCTCTGCATGGATTATTTTGAAACGTTGGATGCACCTATTTTTTGAAACGTGTTTTAGTAATTGTGAATATGGATTCATGTTAGCATTTTAAATATTACTTGAATGTGAAAGATAGACTTAAAAAAAAAAGCAGGTGGTGTTTTGAACGCTGTCCAGTAGAGCTGTGTTCATTCATTGCAAAGTAGAAGTGACAGTCCCCTTCCAAGGAGCCCCACACTGCCAAGGTCATGGGTGTATCTCTAGGAGGTCACAGTTCTCTAGAGAGAGCCATTTGAGCTTGGCCCTTTGTGTACCCACATTCCACAGTTATCAGAAACTGCTGCTCGAGGTCCCTTCTTGCATACTGAACACTGCAGCTCTGCAACAAACAGGAGCGAACGGCAAAGCTGGCTGGCTGAACTCAACCAAGGGATGCATGGAGGGGCCTGAAGCTTGATTTCTGAGCATGTATGTGCCTTTGCCTCAGCAACAGAAACTTTGAAAATCAGAAATAGACTGCTTAGATAAAACTCATCTTCGAATTTTGCTGAATCCCTCGACATTTTATTTGGCTTTATTTCTTTGCACCACAGTAAACCTTACTGAGAAATAATGTCAAATCATTTCGAGGAATTTCATTATGCGAAATAACGCCTTTGATTTTCTTTCTTTCTTTCTTTCTTTTTTTTTTTTTGGTCTCAGCCCTAACATTTAAATTTCTGGAAGATGCAATTAGTTTTGAATCAGTTCCTGCCTAATGAGTTGTGTGGCAATGGGAGGTAGAAGAAAGAAGAGGTGTTTTAATGACATCATTTTATTGTCATTAATACAGTGATTAAAAGACACCAAAAACTCGGATGCCTGGGTGGCTCAGTCAGTTAAGTGTCTGCCTTTGGCTCGGGTCAGGATCCCAGGGTCCTGGGATTGAGGGAGTAGGACTCCTTGCTCAGCTGGGCGTCTGCTTCTCCCTCTCCCCCTGCCTGTGCTCTCTTGCTTTCTCTCTGTCAAATAAATAAATAAAATCTTAAAAAAAAAAAAAAAAGGGGGCGCCTGGGTGGCTCAGTCGTTGGGCGTCTGCCTTCGGCTCAGGTCATGATCCCAGGGTCCTGGGATCGAGCCCCACATCGGGCTCCCTGCTCCAGGGGAAGCCTGCTTCTCCCTCTCCCACTCCCCCTGCTTGTGTTCCTGCTCTCGCTCTCTCTCTCTCTGTCAAATAAATAAATAAAATCTTTAAAAAAAAAAAAAAGATTCCCCCTCTCTAAAACAAAATTAAAAAAAAAGAGAGACCAAAACTATTTTATACCGTAGATCCACGGATAAACTAAAAGTATGGTATGACCCTAGAAAGAGCTTTGTAGATCAATTACTCAAAGTTGCCAAACTCACCATACCGTAATGCACACATTAAGCAACGTAAGGGCAGGGCCGTGTCTCAGAAACGGTAGCTGTTTGATGATTACAATAGAAGAATACATGAGTATCACAGTGAAGCTGCATCATATCGTCCTTTAACCACTATGCCCGTTTTAGATCAGACTCCTCCCTCCTCAGCGATGCCATATGCAACCGCCGGAATCCGGCCTCCAAAGCTGGAGAAGGAACTGTGTAGTGGGGCCAAGGTCAGGAATGCAGATTTGGAGAGACCCAGGGTGGGGAGGGCGTTCGTTCCTGCAGCTTTAAAGAGAACCGTGCCTTTGAGAGTCAGATCAAGCTCAATTTTTATTTTTTAATTTATTTTTTCCTTTTTATTATTTATTTATTTATTTTTAAAGATTTTATTTATTTACTTGAGAGAGAGAATGAGATAGAGAGAGCATGAGAGTGGGGAGGGTCAGAGGGAGAAGCAGACTCCCCGCTGAGCAGGGAGCCCGATGCGGGACTCGATCCCGGGACTCCAGGATCATGACCTGAGCTGAAGGCAGTCGCTTAACCAACTGAGCCACCCAGGCGCCCTTCCTTTTTATTTTTAAGTAATCTCTACACCCAACGTGGGCCTCGAACTCACCACCCCGAGATCAATTGCATGCTCTACCAACTGAGCCAGTTAGGCACCCCAAGCTTGATTTTTATTCCAATGCAGCAAATATTTATTACTATTGTTACACTATTAGTAAGTCGTGTGTTAACAACACATGTGAGGGGTGCCTGGGTGGCTTAGTTGTTAAGCGTCTGCCTTCGGCTCAGGTCATGATCCCAGGGTCCTGGGATCGAGCCCCGCATCGGGCTCCCTGCTTGGCGGGAAGCCTGCTTCTCCCTCTCCCACTCCCCCTGCTTGTGTTCCCTCTCTCGCTGTGTCTCTCTCTGTCAAATAAATAAATAAAATCTTAAAAAAAAAACCCAAAAAACAAACACATGTGAATACTATCTCACTTAAATCTTACAACGGAAACATTTATTTCTGTGTATTAAGGCTATTATTACTATGTCTTAAGGCTATAAGGCTATGTATTAAGGCATAATATCAAAACAGAATTGAGTGAACCCTGCTGGCAAGTGGGAACACTCGGGACATCTCCACTTGCTCCTTGTTCTGCTTCAGCCAGAAGTTGTGATTTTACCCAGAAGAATATTTGGGAATTCGCTACATCAGCATTTGCTTCTGGTCTTTATTGCAGACAAGCTCATTGGGTTCTCCTATTTTATTGTGCATTACAGTTCACGTGTCATGTTCAAAATACAAAACCACATATTTGTAACTTTAAGGGAAAATAAAAGATTTTCAGTAGTAATGTTGACTACACAACAAATTTTGAGATGGCTTCAGAATGTAACCGCCATGTAGAATGTGACTCCCTAGTAATATATATTTTTTTCTTTTTACCAGGCCGACTAGAAGATCAATATATAATTAGATTTATCAAAGAAAAGGTGAAATCTATGCCTTGCAGGAATCAAGGTTATATTTTGGATGGATTCCCAAAGACCTATGATCAAGCTAAAGACCTGTTCAATCGTAAGTTCGAGTGTTCCCCTTATTTATTTATTTTTTTTGGTAAGCTTTTCTTTCTTTATGTAAACTCTACCCCCAACGTGGAGCTTGAACTCACAACCTTGAGATAAGAGCCACATGCTCTGTGGACTGAGCCAGCCAGACACCCCTCCTTCATTTGAGTGCTTACATTCAGGTAAGTTGCAACGTATCATAGTAATAGTCACTCAGTTAAAATTTAAAAATCAGAGAGACTGTGTCTAAAATACAGGCTTTTCTATTATTGGTTAGTTTTCTAGTTAACTTCTAGTTAAAATATTTTAATTTTTTGCCAAGTTGTCCATAGTGACAGCACGTAATAAACACAACAATGTATATTTTGTTTTATTAGAAGAAGATGAGGAGGAAGAAGAAGAAGTCAGAGGCAAAATGTTTCCCTTTGATAAACTAATCATACCTGGTAAGTTTAAAATATTTCTTGAAGGTCATATTTAGAGGAATGCCATTTTGCACCCAAACCATCTTTTCGATGTCAATAAAGCAGATCTCTCTCCCCTTCTCTCTTGCTTTCTCTCTCTCTCTCTCTCTTCTTTTTTTAGGGAAAAAGGGAAAACGATACCCTTAAACATAAACTCTCAAGCTAGGGAATGTATGGGGGGGCAGCAATCAGGAATACAGGAATACTAAGTTCTGAAATGGACAGAAGTCTCTTTGAGAATGTTCATTTCTGCTGCTCCCTCCGGGAACAAAGCACTGGGTGGCCAGTCCCCTGATGCCTTGACTTCTGAGTCAGTTGGCAAGATGACCAGGGACTGGACCCTTCCTACCATTTTAGATGCTAGCCATGCCATCATCTTTCCCATCTTTCCCAAATCCAGGGTTGAGACTGGGCAGGTGCAGAGCGTCTCGGTTCACTGTCCATGAAAATACACAGTCGTTGCACGATGTCCTCTTGGAAGTAAAGCATAAACAACGTATTCCACGAAAAAGGATTTGCTGAGTACCCGGCAGGCATTTCTTGTGACCTTGCCTTGAACTTTTCAAGTTTTTTTTTTTTTTTAATCAATTTGCATGCAGTATCATCATAGGAAACACAAAAACAGCTTTTTTTAGCAACTGAGCCCGATGTCGTAATGGCGGCGGGGGTGGGGGGCTCTGCTCACTTGCGTCAGAGTCCCCGCGGGAGTCAGTTGATGACAGCTTGCCATGAAGCTTCTGGAAGCACTGGGGCTACCAGAAAGCAGTCATCCTCAGGGACAGATATTTACTGTTTGCCTGAGGGCCCTGAAGCCTGGGGCAGGAACTTGCAACAGCAAAGGGGTGGGTTGTCTTGGATTTCCCATGCACGTATGCATTGGGCTTAGAAAAAGTTAAAAAGTTAAAAAGTAAAGTCGATTAACCAGATCTGTCTGGTTTCTGAGAGTTTATCACTTTTGGGCAATACTCATTCATTGCAAACTGCATCGTAAATCCTCATGCTCTCACTGGGGCAGCTCAATGAACCATTTGTCTGTCATGTGCCCAGAACTGCACAAGATAGGAATTCCTTGAGCCTTTGCACGGTCCTGCCAGGCTGGAATTAGTCCCGTTGTTACCTGATCCAGAAGCCAAAGCCCAGGGACTTACCCAAGACCGCTTCCCTGGTATACAGAATTGCTTAAATTCAAACTCGGCCTGCTCTTCTCACTGCCTCCAAAACACAGAATTAATGAAACCCCTTCAGGAAATGGAATCACAAACATGAAACAGTCAACGATTCTTAAGCGTGGTCCCCTGGGCTGCCCTCCCTCTGCTGGATGTGGTCCAAACGGGTCGAACATGTCTTCTACTTGGAATGTTTAGTCTGTTCATAGTCAGTTATCCTCTTTCTTTTTTTTTTTAAAGATTTTATTTATTTATTTGAGAGAGAGAGAGCACATGAGAGGGGGGAGGGTCAGAGGGAGAAGCAGACTCCCTGCCGAGCAGGGAGCCGGATGCCGGACTTGATCCTGGGACTCCAGGATCATGACCTGAGCCGAAGGCAGTCGCTTAACCAACTGAGCCACCCAGGCGCCCAGTTATCCTCTTTCTGGAAATTGTCATTATTTTCTGTCTTCCTGGAAGAAATGAGAGGATTGTCTCATTTGTCCCCGGGGGATTTGAGTACAGGGAGGTGGCTGAGTGAGAGGCCAATGCCATTGAAAGCAGGGTCCCCAGAGCAGGGGGTATGCCACACCATGCTGGGTCGCGTGGGGAAGTGTGCGAGGCTTGGTCAGGAAGCAGGAAGCATCGAGGGGAAGGCTAAGCCATTGCCTTAACTGGGGTTTCTGTGGGAAAGGCAAGGCAGGGCCGAGTAAACAGCTTTTTTTTTTAGAGGATTGGCTAGTTTGAGCCAGTCCCAGTGGGTTTTGCTCTCTAGTTCCCTGGTACCTGGCTCTGGGATGATTTAAGGCAGGGAAATATTGGCTTGGTGTGTGAGAGTTATAAAAAGGGGGTGGTCATCTTGTATATGAGGGCCATGCTCCTGAGTAAGTGGTTGACTATCTTTAGGAATTAGCTAGTCCTGAAAGGGGCAGTGTCTCTCTAGGTGTGTAACGCCCTCCGGAGATGTCAAAACATCGTAAGATACAGAAAATAATAAATCTGATTAATACAAGTCTCCGTGCTTGATTTGAATGATAACGCATTTGAATCTGTGGTGACCCAGTCATAGGTGGTATTATCTCTCCTTGATAAATTGTTGCTTTTTACAACTGCTGCTAGCCTGCATCCAGTTCAGTTCTTTTCAGATCTCGTTGTTGAAGCAGACAAGTTTAAAGTCATACCTGCTTGGGGCTCCTGGCTGAGTCGCCACTCTTCATCTCAGGGTCATGAGTTTGATCCCCATATCGGACGTGGAGCCTACTTAAAAAAGTGAAAGTAAATAAATAAATAAATACAGTTGTATCTGCTTGATGACTATGGAAAAAATGTTTTAAAACACAGATTTTCAGGGGCGCCTGGGTGGCTCAGTTGGTTGTGTCCAACTCATGATTTTGGCTCAGGTCATGATCTCATGGGTCATGAGATCAAGCCCTGTGTCAGGCTCAGTGGGGAGTCTGCTTGAGATTATCTCTCTCTCTCTCCCTCTGCCCCTCTTCAAATAAATAAATAAATCTAAAAACAAAACAAAACAAAACAAAAAAACAGGGGCACCTGGGTGGCTCAGGCGTTAAGCATCTGCCTTTGGCTCAGGTCTTGATCTCAGGGTCCTGGGATCAAGCTCCGCATCCGACTCTCTGCTCAGCGGGAAGCCTGCTTCTCCCTCTTCCACTCCCCCTGCTTGTGTTCCCTCTCTCGCTGTCTCTCTCTCTGTCAAATAAATAAACAAAATCTTGTTTATTTATTTGACAGAGGCGCCCCTCAACCTTTATTTTCACTGTTAACACACGAAGCAGATGGTATTCAATGGACATCCACCTGCCCCTTAGGCACACTCTGCTCTGGGCTCTGCTCTGTACACTTACTTTTCTCACTCACTCAAGAAATCTTATTAGAATGCGTTTGAGTGAGGGCGCCTGGGTGGCTCAGTTGGTTAAGCAACTGCCTTCGGCTCAGGTCATGATCCTGGAGTCCCGGGATCGAGTCCCATATCGGGCTCCTTGCTTAGCAGGGGGTCTGCTTCTCCCTCTGATCCTCCCCCCTCTCATGTGCTCTCTCTCTCTCTCATTCTCTCTCTCAAATAAATAAATAAATAAATCTTAAAAAAAAAAATAATGCGTTCTAGTGAAAATGGCATTATTATGTGGCAAAGCAAGAGAATTTAATTAATTAATTAATCTTTAAATGTCCCAATAAAACTTGATTTACAAAATCAGATGATGGGCCGGATTTAGCCCACAGGGAACCAATACAATTTTAGGATAAAAATTAAACCATTTCCATGCTTTGCCAAACTCTTACAGGTAGCAAGTTATTTGCAATACACCTGGTTAATGATCTGGGCACCCTTGTATTCTGACCGTGTTGAGAACCTCTGAGAATAGTAACTCACGTAGAAAGTCTATTTCACTGATGTGCACTTTAACCATTCATTCCCTCAACAAATATCTACTGAACTTATACAAGAAGCTGGAGAAACAGCTGCTTTCAGTTTAAAAGAAAATCACAGGTTGGGGGCGCCTGGGTGGCTCAGTCATTAAGCATCTGCCTTCGGCTCAGGTCATAGGGATCGAGCCCCACGTCGGGCTCCCTGCTCAGCGGGGAGCCTGCTTCTCCCTCTGCCTGCCGCTCCCCCTGCTTGTGCTCGTGCTCTCTCTCTGTCAAATAAATAAATAAAACCTTTTAAAAAAAGAAAAAGAAAAAGAAAATCACAGGTGGGTGAAATGATCCCCATCACTAATCTGATCCCCGTGTCCAACATCAGATAAGCGCTCTGTTGAATGGAAGGCAGATGCTTCCTAGCCAATTGCATTAAGTTAGAAGAGAGCTGGATCCTTGGGAAATTAAAATCCCAAGGGGAGTCCTTGTTTTTATTAATTTGCCAAATTGGCCATCAGTTTGCTCAGCCGCTAGTCTCTTTGGGAGCCCGTGATGCCGTGCTGGGAAAAGGGCGAAGTGGGGGTTGACTGGGAGGCGGTCGATGCCACAGGGTTATCAGAGATGTGCTAATTCCAATTTCTGCTGCTTTTTGTTATCAGATTTGTTTTTATTCAATTAGATTTGCTACTATTTGCTATTTGGTATTAGATTTGCTATTCTTTTTGTCATTAGAGATTTGCTATTTCTAATTTCTGCTGCTTTTTTTAAAAGGGAAGGAAGGAAAGAAGGAAAAAATAGAAAAATAACAGATCTCACAAAATACCAGCTGGTTGGGCCTCATCAGGTAGTGTCTGGAAATGTCAGTGATTTGTATCTATGTATCTTCCATGAGAGGCAGCAAGGAGGCCAGTCTGTCATGAGGTCTAGCCTGGTAACTGGACATTTCGGGTTAAGCACTGGTCCAGCCACCAGCACCTGCTAGTTTGCTCCTTCATCCTTGGGTTAACTCAGGAGCCTCTCTCTCTTTCCCCAGAGTTCGTTTGTGTGCTGGACGCCTCGGATGAGTTCCTGAAGGAGCGGGTGATGAACCTTCCTGAGAGCATTGTGGTAGGGACCCATTACAGCCAGGACCGCTTCCTCCGGGCTCTGAGTAACTACCGGGACCTCAATACTGAAGATGAGACTGTCATCAACTATTTCGATGAGATTGAAATCCACCCAATACATATTGGTATGAAACGAGCTCAGGACTAAGGTGAATGTGAAGAACCATTGCCAAGTGTCAGGACTCCCCCCCCAACCCAAGGCACCCCAGCTGCCTGCCTGTCATAGGGCTGGGGGCAGGGACGGGGAAGCAGAGCTATGTCCCTGGGGCCAGGAGGTCACAGGATAAACAGGGGAGTGCTCCTCCTGGGGAGTCCTTCTACTTGAGGATTTGGTGTGTGTGTTGGGGGGCGTGTTGGGTATTGTTATATGAAAACATACACATATATTATGAAATCGAATACCAAATTGGCATTTTTTTTTAAAGGACACTTCAAAGATATGTATATTTGCTGCTGGCTGCTTTGGGTCACTCTCCCAGCTTCCTCGGGGGCAGCGTTTTGTCTCTGTAGCATTGCAGGGCCCTGGTGTTCTTCATGGAGCCCCTCCTGGCCTTTATCCCGGCCATCTGACCCCTCCACTGCTACTCAGAAGGCAGATTGTTCTTCATTGCATTCCTCTTTGTTCCCAGTAAACACTGAACTCAGATCTTAGCACCCAGCAGGTACTCAGTAAATAGGAGCTGTCATCAACCTCACGGTGGTGTCATTGTTCCTGCCTCCAAATCTCCGCTGTCATAAATGTTTCTACTCCCCTGGGCTTCGGTGAACCACTAAACTTCCTTTCTGGCTTCCTGGATCTTGACATTTCTTCCTCCCCTGGGTTTGGTGAGAACCCCCTAGCCTGGTGGAAGCTTAGTGGCCAGGCCAAACCCCTGAGGCTCTCTCAGGGTCTCTCTTTGCCCTCAAGAGCCAGATGGGACAGCACCTGGACCCTGGAGAGCTGGGAGGGGTGGCGCCAAGGAACGACGTCCGCATGAGGCAGGAGAGCTGATTTCGGGGCTGGTTCTGCTCATTTGTGTTTTCATCCATGAAATGGAAAAATAACCCCTGGCTTATAGAGTTGTTCCAAATGCAGAGATAATAGGAAGTGTCTGGAGTACCGGGAAGTTCAACATGTGGTAACTAATTTTGTTATTACTAAGGCATAACATAGCGTGCTATTAAGCAATAAAAAGATAATGCAATTTATAAATCTACAAAATCCATTTGGCACCTGCGGAAACAACTGGATTTTGTCCTCATCCGGACGTGTCTGTACACATTGGACCCACGTTTTCCATGTAAAACCTTAGGATTTGAATCTACTTATGGAAAGTAGCTCACCCTATTTGATTAGAGAACTGGGAGAGAACAGTGAGAAAATTGCACAAAAACAGTGATTGCCATCTTTTCAGTAAAGCTCAAAAAGGTATTTATGGAAAAATCAGGAGAGCCCCGGGAAGAAATGTTGAGAAAGACAGAAATGAGGGGGAGGAGTGGATGAGTGGTCATTGCGTGTCTCATTCTGTGCCCGTCACATTTGGCCTCATCTCTACCCCGGATAAGCAGGAGATGACGTAAAAGGGAGGGGAGAAATGGATCTTAGGGATGGGTGTGGGAGAGCGGTCAAGGTCAGGAATGCAGACCAGCCTCAGAAGGATCAGGAATGGGGCTGGCACCTACATTTTCTCTCTGCACCTTCGGACTCCTCTTCTCTCTTGGAGTCTCTTTCTTTCCAGCTCTTTGGACCATCATTTCTCCTCCATCACCCACATGGTGAACTGGGGCCGCCCCACAACCCAGGAGTTTCTACCCTGGGAGCCAAGCCTAGAGCTAGACTTTCCACCCTAATAACACATCCCTAGAAGGGCAAATCCAAAGTCATGGTTTGGGCAGGTTCCCACCCCCAGTCAGCAATTCCCCTGTCCCAGGGTCAGGGCCAAAGTATTGGTTTGGGCAGCACTGTCTCCAAACGTGAGCCTCTTCAAAAGCGTTTCAGAGCACTTTCAAGCACATCAAGTTGTAATTACTCTGTTAGAGAAATTGGGAGAAATACATTTAAATGTCAGGGCACAGGCAACAAGTGGAATATATGAGTTTTGTATTATTTTGGTTTTGTTTGCTTTTTGGGGGCTGGCTTCCTCCCACCAAGTGATACATTGACCCAGTTCTTCCCCTTTTCCCATGCAGAAGCTAGAGGTGCCTCTAGTCTGGGTCAAGGTCATACTGTAGGAACATAGGGAGCGGGCATGGCCATGCTTGTGCCTGGGGCGGGGTGAGAGGAGCCTTACCCCTAGGAAGGTCTGAGGTGCTGAGAACCAAAATCGCCCACTGCACACCCTTCCATGGGGGCACCTTCCAAGGGAGTGGTGTAGAATTTAGTGTTGAGTGACTTTGTGGAGAAACCCATTATTTACCAAGAAGCTGCTGTGGGTTTTTGTTTTGTTTTGTTTTTGGTCTTGATTTTTTTTTTTTTTTTTTAAAGATTTTATTTGACACAGAGACACAGCAAGAGAAGGAACACGAGCAGGGGGAGTGGGAGAGGGAGAAGCAGGCTTCCCGCTGAGCAGGGAGCCCGATGCGGGGCCCGATCCCAGGACCCTGAGATCATGACCTGAGCCAAAGGCAGATGCTTAACGACTGAGCCACCCAGGCACCCCTTGGTCTTGATGTTAACATTAGTCAGATATTCTGGAATTTGGACTTTTCCCGATTCAAGTAGGCTAACTGAAATGGTTTGTTTTTCTTATGAATTGGAAATGTATCCCAGGATCACTGAGTCTAAGATACAGAAAAAAAGAAATGGAGGAAATCCTATCTGGTTTTCAAAGTGCGAACTTCCTTCTGTGGAAACCCCCATAGAAGCATCTTTCTCTGCTTGGATGCTTTCAGGGATGGATAACTCTTTTTTTTTTTTTTTTTTGAGGAGGTCCTTCCGCCCCCCCACCCCAACTCAAAATCAGCGCTGTCAGAGCTCAAAGACTGAGACCCAGTCTTCCAGTCCTGGGACTCCCAGCCACGGCGCTGATATTTGCCAGCGAGCCAAGAAATCCTGAACCGTGCTGGCCACTGGAACACCAGTGCGGTCATTTCCATAACGTACCATGGCACATTTATGGGAACAAAGAATTTTCCGGAATGTGATCTCAGAGTATGTTGCAGAATGTATGTATGTGCTGATCTCCTTCCTCTCTCCTGGTATTTAAAGATGTAGGAAAACTTGAAGACTCTCAGAATAGACTTGCCATCAAACAGCTCATCAAAGAGATCGGGGAGCCTCGAAATTATGGTTTAACGGATGAAGAAAAGGCAGAAGAGGAGCGGAGGGCTGTGGAGGAGCGGCTGGCCAAGGAGGCAATGGACGAAGCAGAACGGGAAGCCAAGGAAGCCGTGGAGTTGGCCGAGAAGATCGCTCGCTGGGAGGAGTGGGTGAGTGAGAGTGTGGATGGGTTCGTGGTGGGGGGTCAAGCCATTTAGGACAGCTGCATTTCCCATCCTGCTTGAAGAGAAATGTCATGGAAATACCCATGCACGTTTTTTGTTTCTTTGTTTTGTCATATGACCATTTCCTAAAAGGTGCCCTTGGTCTTTTGCTTGGGATAAATAATCACGATAACAGTAACTAGCTGTTGCCAGGAGTATTGATAATCCAGATCCCTGTAACTGGGTCCCCTGGTGCCACATGCCAACCTTGGGATTTCCTCTGATTTTCCTCCATTTATCCATCTCACCTGGGTGGTTGGCCTCCTTCACCCTCTCAATCCCCCAAATCATGGAGTCTTACCTATTCTGCTTCCGAAAATCATACTCAGATCCACCCACAGCTCCTCACTTCTGGTCAGGGTCGGAGTTTCTCGCCAGAGTTACGGTGCCTCCTCACTGGTCTCCCCACGGTGCACCTGTCCCTTTCCAGCTTGTTCCCATGCTGCCGCTGGCCGTCCTCCTAACATCCGGATCCATGAGAGCAATTCCCTGTTGAAACGCTTCACAGGCTTGCATCACTGTGAGACCAAAGTCCAAACTCATGATGGGGGCCCTCAAGGTTCTGGCTTGATGCATTTCAACAACCCACCATCTGCGCAACTAACTTCCTCGTCTGCTTTGAGTCTTTCCTAAAAAGTCATCTTTCCAAGGAAGCCTTTCCTGCACACCATATTTAAAATGTCAACCCCATGGGGCGCCTGGGTGGCTCAGTTGGTTAGGCGTCCGCCTTTGGCTCGGGTCATGATCTCGGAGTCCTGGGATCGAGTCCAGCGTTGGGCTCCCTGCTCGGTGGCGAGTCTGCTTCTCCCTCTCGCTTTGTGCTCTCTCCCTCTGTGTTCTCTCTCATTCTTTCTCAAATAAATATATAAAATCTTTAAAAAAAATTAAAAAAAAAATGTCAACCCCTGCTGCTCCCCACCACCTGTCCTATCCCCTTTTATATTTCTCAATTTCCCTCTTTTTGCACTTATTCTCATGGACTATTTATTTTATATATTTATCTTGTTTATTGTCTTTTCTCTGTGCAGAATTTAAATCACAGGAGGACAAGGATTTTTGTCTATGTAGTTCACTACCATACTTCCAATGCCAAGAGCAGCGCTTGGCATGTAATAGACAGTCAACAAGTATTTGTGGAAGGAAGGGGGAGACAAAGGAAGGGTGTCCTTATGCACACATCTTTGGGTGCCTGGTTATCTCCTTAGCACGAATTCCTGAATTTTGTTAGATCAGACTACAGGTGGTTTAATTTTTTTTTTTTAAAGATTTTATTTATTTGCGAGAGAGAATGAGAGAGAGCACAAGAGGGAGGAGGGTCAGAGGGAGAAGCAGACTCCCTGCTGAGCAGGGAGCCCGATGCGGGACTCGATCCCGGGACTCTAGGATCATGACCTGAGCCGAAGGCAGTCGCTCAACTGACTGAGCCACCCAGGCGCCCCAGGTGGTTTAATTTTTGATACATATTTCGAAACTACCTTCTAGCAAGGGTGAAGCAGCTCACAGCTTGTCTACCAGTGGCTTTCCCTTCACTTCCTCTAACCCTGCTTTCTCAGTTTTGCTCACAAAATATCAACCTGATAAACAAAACCCCAACCCACTGCTTTAATGTTCATCTCTCCGGTCAGGCATGTAACAGCTCTTCCTATGTTTCTTAGGTTGCACGTTTTCTCTGCTTGTGTTTGGGCGGTGTGTCCTTTTCTTAGTATTTTGCAAGAACAGCTCCTGATAAGGTAGTGTAGTCATAGAAACAGGAATGGCCTCAGGAGACAAGGGTTTCCCAAGCTGTGTTGCTGGCGACCAAGTCTTGCTCCTTCTCCTTGTAAGTTTGTGGCTCTGTGCCTCCGTTTCTCCATCTGTAAAAGGAGGATGATGATAGTACCTGCTTCATACAGCGACGGGGGAGAGCGATGGGACGGGGGTGATGAGTCAGTATGTGCATAGATATTTGGTCAGTGCCTGGCAAACTGTGTGCATCTCGTGATAGCCTAGCTTTTTAATAATCTGTTGCAAATAGTTTTTCTCAAACTCATCAGTTATCTTTTGGCAGCACTTAATGGTGTCTCTTCTGGACATAAAGAAGTTTTATGGTGGTATGTAGTCAAATCCATCAATCCGTTTCCCATGTTGATTTCTGGGTTTGCTGTCTTGCTGGGAAAGACTTTTTTCGAACAAATAATACCGGTTAGGACTCTTTATCTTGCAAGTGACAGAAAAGCAAACTCCAAATGGCTTAGAAATAAAGAAAACTTATGGATTCACATCAAAGTTCAGGGGGGTAGGGCTGGCTTCAGGCAAGGCTTGATATAGTGGCTCAGATGGTGTTACCAAGGACCTGGGGTCCCTATCTCTGCTCTGCCCTCCACATTGGCATCATCCTTAGGTTCTACCTGATAAAAGTGCTTATCCTTTACTAACATCCAGAGCCGGGAGGTGGGCTGGACTGATGGGCTTAAGTCCCACCTAAACCACCAGGCTAAGAAGGGAGACTTCTCAAAGGAAATCTGGAAATTACTATTCCCAAGAGAGGAGGGCCCATATGCTCAGCAAGGAATAACACGCGGCCACCAGATGAATGAATACCTTCTAGACTTTCTATTAGCACTTCTGTGATTCTTTCCTTTGTTCCTTCCTTCTCATCCTCCCACTCTTACTTTCTTCCTCTGGACAGCTAAAAGTTATCTTGATTTAAGAAGTGAGTTTGGGATCCAGTTTAATATTTTCTAGATTACTAAACAGTTGTTATAACACCATTTACATCTTTTGTCTGCTGTTTGCAATGCCATCTTTATCATAACGTGGTGACCACGTACAGCGGTATCTGGTTCTAATGCACTCTGCAGTGAATCGGGTGAAAGTGTTCTCCCCTTTCTGTCTGTTTACCCCAACCCCCAAATGTTCTATTTGTAGAATAAACGACTAGAGGAAGTGAAAAGAGAAGAAAGAGAATTACTAGAGGCCCAGTCTATTCCCCTGAGAAACTATTTAATGACCCACGTTATGCCAACACTGATGGAGGGGCTGAATGAGTGTTGTAAGGTCAGACCGGATGATCCCGTTGATTTTCTGGTAAGAGATTTTTTTAAAATATCAATTTGAAAATAAAAGATGCCTGAATCTAAACAGAAAGCTAGTTGAGATAGAGAAACTGTGTGTCTGGTTATTTGGGAAATAGCCTCTAAGACCTTCACAGTTTATAGTAAGATTTTCTTACTCATTTGAAAGTAAAGATTTATGGGGGCGCCTGGGTGGTTCAGTTGTTAAGCGTCTGCCTTCGGCTCAGGTCATGATCCCAGGGTCCTGGGATCGAGCCCCCGCATCGGGCTCCCTGCTCCGCAGGAAGCCTGCTTCTCCCTCTCCCACTCCCCCTGCTTGTGTTCCCTTTCTCGCTGTCTCTCTCTCTCTGTCAAATAAATAAAATCTTAAAAAAAAAAAGTAAAGATTTATGTACTTTTATTATTTTATTTTATTTTATTTATTTATTTGACAGAGAGAGAGGAGCAGGGAGCCCGATGCGGGGCTCGATCCCAGGACCCTGGGATCATGACCTGAGCCCAAGGCAGACACTTAACCAACTGAACCACCCAGGTGCCTGTAAATAAATAAAAATCTTAAAAAAAAAAAAAAAGTAAAGATTTATGTACTTTTATTTTTGAATTATTAACATTAGTAGTAGTGTCTTCTAAATTGACTTGTCTTTTTTTCCTTTCTTTCAATTATAGGCAGAGTATCTCTTCAAGAACAATCCTGAAATGCAGTGAAACTTTCAAGATCGTGTGTGATATACCTTTACAGAGATAGAGATGAGGTTAACAGTGTAATTTGAAAATTTGCTTGAAAAAAAAGTTTTTCCAGTTTTGGGGAAATTCTTTGTCTTCCCCACAGGCAAATACTTTGTTATTTTTTCTTAATACTTTGTAATTTTTTTTTGCAAATACTTTATTAGGTAGAGTCATTATAAAAAGCTGATGGCAATGAGTGACTTCATTAAAGAACTTTATTTGAAAGGTAAATTGATAAAGTATCTGTGCCATAAACTATGGTTCATGGGACAGATATTGATTTAATGTTTCATTCTTAGTCAAAGTGTTCTGTGCACTTGGATTTACAGTAATTTATAGCATGAAGAAAATCAGACTATATATGATTTGAACACGTAGGCTAATGACTTTACACAGTCTGCTATTGCCATGTGCCAATGGGATCAGAAAGAAAGGAAAATGGTTTATGCTTTGTTGACTCACACTGAGTCAGATGTCATTGGCTTCCACTAAGTTAAGTTTTGAGTTCAGGGTCAGTACCTTAAGCGATGAGTCAGAGAGGGAATTGTAAAACTTTTGGTAGAAAAAAATCCCGTAACAAAATGAATGATCCTAAATATTTGGGATAACTAAAAGTTGAATATTTTCAACAAACTTTACAATATAGGCGTAAGCCATCAATCTCTATGGTCTTTCCTAGCTTGAAAAATCCCATCATTTCTAGAATTACACTGAATGAGAAATTACCCTGAGTGAAAAATATATTAAAATCTATTCCATCTCTTTAAATAATGTAATCTGAATATAACTGCACTGTTTTTTTTTATTATTATGGTAAAATACGTACAACATAACATTTACCATTGTGACCATCTTAAAGTGTAAAAGTCAGTGACAATAAGGGCATTCCCTGTGTTTGTTCCATGAAAGGGAGTTAAATGCAAAACGACCTCCGAAGGCTGAGGCGGCAGGAAGACCAGAGAAAAAGGCTGACAAATCCAGCTTGACAAGAAATGGTTTATTAAGGAGACTTATGAACAGAAGTGTGTCTCAGGGTAGCCCCAAGACGAGTAGATCCCCGAAACCCCACCCCCCACCCTTAAGAGCTGCTTTTATTGCTCTAGGGGCTGGGAATCCACCCAATGGGAGAATAAGGTGTGTGTTGAGGCAGCTGGGTGGCTCAGTCAGTTGAGCATCTGACTCTTTGATTGCGGCTCAGGTCATGATCTCAGGGTTGTGAGATCGAGCTCCGCTGGGTGTGCAGCCTGCTTGAGATTCTCTCCCTCTCTCTTCGCCCCCTCCCCCTTTAAAACAACAATAACAGAAAGAATAGGTCCTAATTCCAGGGCACATCAAGGACCTTATGCCCTAAAGGTACACGTAAGGGTGTGGTTAAACAAAAGGAAAGAATGTGAGGGAAGGACTGAGCTTGAGAAGGCTTCAGGTCACAGAGCTGTCCGCCTGTCAGCAGTCAGCCTTTGCCCAAGATGGCATTAGTCTGGTTCACACAGTGCGGGATACTCATCACCACTACCTAGTTTTAGAACCTTCCCATCACCCAGATGGAAATCCTGTCCCCCATACTATCCCTTCAACCCAGCTCCTGGCAACCACCAATCTGCTTCCTGTCTCTACGGATTTGTCTCTTCTGGATATTTACATAAACAGAATCACACAATATGTGGCCTTTTGTGTCTTCTTTCACTAGCATGTTTTTAAGGTTCATGCCGTAGCGTGTTATCAGGGCTTCATTCCTTTTTGTGGCTGAATAATATCTCACCACGTGCTGTTTAACCATTCATTCGCTGATGGACCATTTGGGTCGTTTCCACCTTTTAGATACTGTGAATAATGCTGCTATGAACATTTGTGTACAGGTTCTTGTTTGAACAGCTGGTGTCAATTTTGGGCGGCGGATACCCAGGAGCGGAATTGCTGTCACTCAGTAGTTCTATGTTTAACTTGCTGAGGAACTGCCAAACCTCTCCGCAGTAGCTGCATCATTTTCCACTCCCACCAGCAATGCATGAGGATTCCAATTTCTCTGCATCCTTACAAATGCTTGTTAATGTGTGTGTGTGTGTGAGAGAGAGAGAGAGAGAGAGAGAGATGCTAATGGGTCTGAAGTGGTGTCACACTGTGACTAAGCATGTTTTCATATGCTTGCTGGCCATTTGTATATCTTCTTTGGAGAAATGTACATTCAAGTCCTTTGCTCTCTTTGTGTTTTTGCTACTGAACTGTAAGAGTTTTTAATATATTCTGCATGTAAGACCCTTTTCAGATATATGATTTGCAAATATTTTTCCCTATTCCATGGCTTGTCTTTTCACTCTCTTGATGGGTGCCCCTGAATGCAAAAAAGCTCTTAATTTTGATGACATCCAATTTACCTATTTTTTCTTTTGCTTCCCTGCACTACTCTTGACCCTTACATTTTAATCAAAAACACGTAAATAAAGAGAACACATCTTCAAGCTTGAAGTCATTAGCCTTTATAATAGTTACCTTTCATGCCTTCACGTTGGTTACATTTCATGAACTTGCTTCTTAGCTCACTGAGAAAACCCATGCAATCAAAAGAGCCATTCTATCCTCCTCCTGCAAACTAGCTCTGTTTCCCTTCCGTGCTTCCATCTGAGACCAACTCCTGACTTGTGCCCTGGATGCCAGCCGGTCTCACATCATCAGATGCTGCTCCTAGAACTGTCTCTTCTCTCTCACAGCCTGATTTCTCCTTCTGTTCTGGATCATCACCCTTTGCTTCCAACTTAATGAATTAGCTCCTACACTTCCAAACGAAACAAGACAAAAATGGATTAAAATGCAAAAACCTTCCTAGCCCTCTGCATTCTCCTCCAGCCATGGCCCCAATATCCTGTTCCTCTTTAGATCAAGGTTACCAGTGACCTTCAAATCCAACTGTGAAATTTTACTTGACCTCTCTGAGCATTTTATCATTTGCTCTTTGAAATCCTCTTTTCCCTCCACCTGAATGTCTAAAGCATGGCCAATCCCATTCCTAAGCACACTCGCCCCTCCCCTCCACTGCTGTTCCCCCATGCCCCCATCTAAGGGATTGGCAAATCCATCCTTCCAGTTGTTCAGGCCCCAAACCTGGTGTCACCTTTGACTCTTTTTTTCCTTATCCACACTCAGTTCTCCAGTGCATCATATGGGCCCAACTTGTCTGCTTGCTTCTCACCCCTCAGACACTACTGTCCTGGCCCAAGACACCACCATCTCCCACGTGGATCGAGGCTGTCACCTGTCCCTGGGCTGCTCCTTCCTGTCACTGCTCTTAACATATCAGCAGGGGGATCTTTTTCAAACAGATGTCAGATCCCCTCAAAGCCCTCCAAGGCCTTGCCCTTTCATGTAGGGTGGAAGGCAAAGTCCTGACCTAGCCTACGAGGCCCGATATAGTCTGACCCCAAATGACCTCCCTGCCCCCTCACTTCGCTCTTCATTGCCAAGCGCAGTCTGCTTTGGGGCCTTTGCCTGGAATCTTCGGCCCACATGTATCCCTGTGGCTCATTCTCACTTCATCCTTGGCTTGGATCAAATATGTCCTCAAAGGGGCCTCCTCAGACCATCCTCTTGATGACATTCCACTCTGTTCCTTTTCTCTGCTTGCACTGACATCATTTTATAAGCCTATGAGTTTATTGTATCTTTCCCCCCACTAAAATGGAAGCACCAGAGGGGTGGGGATTTTGTTTTTTTCTGTATCTCTAGAGATGAAGAAGGTACATAGCACACTGTAGAGATGTATAAATATTAGTGAATGAAAGCTATTTAGCTGAAATTTTGTTATTTATTTTATATAACTAATTCAGATCTCCAGTCCTTTGACAAAGTCCATAATACACATTTCCATAGGCTGTGATGGGATACTTGAGTAACTCTGAGGGTCACTAAGAGGCTTTACTAAGTGGCACTGATTTTGGCGAATTCATGTAGAGTCCAGCCCTCTGCCATGCAAGTTAAGAAGAGCGACCTCAGCCATGTCTTCGGTCAGGCAGGACCCTGAGATGCTGACTTGTCTTAACTAACCTCCTAGGAGACCAGGAGAGAAGACAGAGTACTGATTGGACTTACAATGAGACACAGGATTGTTGAGCGGGAGGTTACTTGCACCCATTTCACCAGCACATTCTCGTCCTAGAAGCAGGTTATCTACTTTGAGTAGCCGGATGATCACAAGTGCTTGGGGAACGCAAAACCACGACAAGGCGTTGGCTTCCGCTAGCTTGCTCTGTCTTCCCCGACCCCCTCCTCCCGCCCCAACATACCTGTCCTGTGTTCTGGTTCTTCCTGACAAGGTGCACTTGCCTAGGCTTTTGGGTGGGCGGTGAGTTTTTACCTCCATGACTCCCCTTGACACATTCTCTGTCCTGGCCCAAGACACCACCATCTTCCACCTGGATTGCGGCTGTCACCTGTCCCTGGGCTGCTCCTTCTGCGATGGCGCTTATCATATCAGCAGGGGGATCTCTTTTTTTCAAACAGATGTCAGATCCCCTCAAAGCTCTCCAAGGCCTTGCCATCTCATATAGGGTGGAAGACAAAGTCCTGACCTAGTCCTGACCAAAGACCTGACACCTGGCTGGCTCAGTCCAAACAATGTGTGACTCTTGATCTTGGGGTCATGAGTTTGAGCCCCATGCTGGGTATAGAGATTACTTAGATAAATATTTTTAAAAAAGAGTAAAAGCCAAGCTTCAGAATTGGGAAGGTATTTACTTACAATGGATATACATAGATATGCACAGATATACAGTAGATAAATGACAGAGGACCTGTACTCAGAATATGTTAAAAATTCCTCCAAGTCAGTAAGACTGACAGTCCCAATTTTTAAATTTTCTGACAATCCAATTTAAAAATAGGACGAAGACGTGAGAAACCACTTCATAAAAGAGGATACCCAAATGACCAATTAGCATATTAACAAGTGTTCAAAGGCAGTGATCATCAGAGAAATGCAAATGAAAACTGCAGGGGGATTCCAGCACAATGCTGCCAGATGGCGCAAATTACATGGGACTGTTTACATCAAGTGCTGGGGAGGATGTGGAGCAACTGGAACACACATGTATTACTGGTGGGACTACAGATTGGTACTATTCCTGTGATAACCTTTGGGAGTACTTACTAAAGCTAAGTATGGGTATACACATGATCCAGCAATTCCACTCTTGGGTCTATGCCCAAGAGGGATGAGTGCTTAAGTCTACAAAAAGGCATGTACAAGAATATTCAGAGCAATATTACTCATAAAAGCCCCGAACTGGGAAAAAACCCAAATGTCCATCAATAGGAGAAAGATATACTGTGATATTTACAGTAGGAGAAAGATACAGTGATAGTAGAGAATAGTACACAGCAATGAAAAAAAATGAACTGTCACTCCCACAACAAAGTCTCATATAGTGTTGAGTGAAAGAAGTTTTTACATACAAGGGTGAATAGTGTATGATTCCATGTGTATGAAGCTGAAAAACCGATATAACCGGTCTATAGTGACAGAGGTCAAAATAGGGGTTACGTGGCAGTGGTGGTGGTAATGACAGATGCTTATTCACTGGGAGGGAGTGTGCTGGGATACTGAACATGTTCTCTGTCTTGATTCAAGTACTAGTTACATGAGGGTGTGCAGAGGATAAAAATCCATACAGCTCAATAGGCAGTATTATGGGGGGGGAGGGTAAGCACAAAGGCCTTCATGCTTGAACACGTTACTGTTTAATTGTACTTTAATAATCTTTTAAAAAGGAACTGCTATTCTACCTTAAAAAAATGAAATACACCATGTACCCTAAACTAAAAACAAAACAACTCCTTAAAATGTGGACCTGTTCATAGCCAGAGAGTTCCTGAGATCCACTTTGGGAAAGAAAAATACCATTTGAATTCCCATTAAGAAAAATTAGTCTTTTATGTTAAAAAATGGAAATTAATCAAAATGCCATTCAGATTCTTTACTTAGAGTATTTTAGGGTATGACACAGTATTAGGTGTTAGATACAAAGTCAGTTTGGTTGAGAAGGAAGGCAGACTCTGCAATGGCTCCCAGTGATCTCTGCCTGATGGTATTCATGCCTTTTCAGTGTGGGTGGAACTCTGTGATTGGCTTCTATCCAATGGAATTCGGCAAATCTTAGGTTACCTAAGACTGTATGAGGTCACGCTAGCAGAATCTTTTGCCTTCTGTGCTTAAATACTTTGATGAAGCCAGCTGCTCTGTTGGAGAGACCCACATGGCTAAGAACTGAGAGGGCCCTTGGCAACCAGCCAGCAAGACACTGATACCTTCAATGCAAAAGCTCTGAAGACCTGAATCTTGCCAACAAATGTGTGTGGAAGTTAAGTCCTTCCATAGTCGAGCCCTCAGATGAGACTCCCTCTTCCCCCAGGCCACCATGAATGTAGCTTTGCTAGAGGCCCTGAATTGGAGGACCCAGCTAAACCGTGTCCAAATTCCTGACGCCCCAGAAACTGTTAAATAATGCGTTTTTTTGTTTTTTGAAATGTGTTTTAAATAGTTTGAAATTTGTGGCACATTGTTACTAGCACTAAATAACTAGTATCACTGAATATGCATCATTATTTTCTAGGAGTTAGCAACCTGAGATGATCATTGTTATGGACTGAATGTTTAAAGGTCCCAAAATTCGTATGTTGAAGTACTAACCCCCTCCATGTGACTGTATCTGGAGATGGGGCCTCTAAGGAAGTAATTAAGGTTAAGTGGAGTCCTAAGGGTGGGGGCCATGCTCCAGTAGGATTAGTCTCCTTAAAAGACACCAGAGAGCTGTTCTCCCTCTCTGTTCCTCACCTTTCCTTCCCTCCCATCACCTCTCCCTCACTCCCTCTCCCCACCATGGGAACCCAGTGAGAAAGTCGCCATCTACAAGCCAGGACGAGTGTCCTCACCAGAAGCCGGTCATGCTTAATCTTGGACTTCCCAGCCTCCAGAACTGTGAGAAATACATTTCTATTTTTTTTTTTTAAGATTTTATTTATTTATTTGACAGAGAGAGACACAGCGAGAGAGGGAACACAAGCAGGGGGAGTGGGAGAGGGAGAAGCAGGCTTCCCGCGGAGCAGGGAGCCCGATGCGGGGGCTCGATCCCAGGACCCTGGGATCATGACCTGAGCCGAAGGCAGACGCTTAACAACTGAACCACCCAGGCGCCCCTACATTTCTATTGTTTAAGCCACCAATTATTCTGTGGTATTTTGTTATGGCAGTTCATGCTAAGATAATTACCAACCGTTTTTGTTTTACCCAGATTAATTACAGAACTGAAAATAACTGAATGGAAAAAAAATAACTGAACGGAAATACTGGGCAAATCTAAGTTGCCTTTAAAGAATCAGAAACAACTTAATTCTTTTTTTTTTTTTTTAAGATTTTATTTATCTGAGAGAGAGAGAATGAGAGAGAGAACACGAGAGGAGAGAGGTTCAGAGGGAGAAGCAGACTCCCCGCTGAGCGGGGAGCCTGATACGGGACTCGATCCCGGGACTCCAGGATCATGACCTGAGCTGAAGGCAGTTGCTTAACCAACTGAGCCACCCAGGTGCGCCGAAACAAGTTAATGCTTAAGTACCAATATATGCCAAGCATGGTTTTGTGCTTTGGGCTCAGAATAGTTTGAACAATACAGTTAGGGTTCCTATCTTCATGGAGCTTAGATTTTAGTAAGGATGACAGAATAAGTAAAAAAAAAAAAAAAATTAGTGAGGAAGTTCTGGTTATGTGATAAGGATTATAACGCAAGTAGTTTACATAAGGTGGTCTGGAAAGGCACCTGGGAGGCAGTGACATCTGAGCTTTGACAGGCTGAGAACAAGCCAGCCACGGGAAGGACTACTGCACCAGTTCAGAGGGGGACAAGCACGGAGGCTCTGAGGCAGCAAGGAGCGGAGCGTGGTTTTTTTCTTTAAGATTTTATTTATTTGAGAGAGAGCACGAGCAGGGGGAGAGGGAGAAGCAGCCCAGCTCCCCCCAGCCCCCCAGTGTGGGGCTCGATCCCAGGACCCTGGGATCATGACCTGAGCCGAAGGCAGGCGCTTAACCAACTGAGCCACCCAGGTGCCCCTAGGAGCTGAGCATGTTTAAGGAAAAGAGGCCAGTAGGGTTGAAACACAGGGAGGAAAGGGGCAGAGTTTGAGATGAGGTTAGAGGGAAAATCAAGAGCCAGATCACCCAGGCCTTGTAAGCTACTGTCAAGTTTGGTTTTATTGGGAAGCCATTAAACTGGGTTTTAAGTGAGAGCATGATAAAATCTGAGTTATGTTTTCAAAGTCCAGCTGCTGTATGGAGGATGAATGGAAGGAAAGCATAAACAGAAGCAGAAGAGCACGGAGGCCGCCCCAACCGCCCAAACTAAACAAGACAGTGGCTGAGACTAGGGTGGTGGCAGAGGAGATGGAGAAGGGGGTGATTTCTGATGGATTGTGAAGGTGCAATTGACAGGAGTTGACGTCGGTTTGCCTATGGGTATCAAGAGATAGGAAGGAATTGAGGAGACTGACTTGCTGTTTTGGCTTCAGTCTGGAAGACCTTTGTATTGTTGACCTAAAGGCAGAGACTAGAGGAGGCACAGGTTTGGGCCACTTCTCATCAACATGCTATTGAGCTTCTTTCTTTCATGCAAATTGTAGTAGACACATTCTTTTTTTTTTTTTTTCTTTTTTTAAGATTTTGCTTACTTATTTGAGAGGTGGGGGGAGAACACAGAGGGAGGAGCAGACTCCCCACTGAGTGGAGAGCCCGATGTGGGTCTTGATCCCAGGAACCTGAAATCATGACCTGAGCTGAAGGCAGACGCTTAACCGACTGAGCCACCCAGGCAACCCTAGTAGACACATTCTTTAAAACAAACTAATAAACATCTAAAAGGAATTTAAAAGAATTTAAAGAAAAGATAGCTCAAGGGTACAGTACTCATTAGATGAAAGTGCATATGCTACTGTTTTTACTTGAGGGACACATAAATCTGGTTAATCTTGGCTAAAAAATTTTTTTCCAAATTTTTATTTAAATTCTAGTTAGTTAACATACAGTGTAATATTAGTTTTAGGAGAATTTAGTGATTCATCACTTACACGTAACACCCAGCGCTCAACACAAGTGACCTCCTTTTTTTTTTTTTTTTTTTAAGATTTTATTTATTTATTTGAGACAGAGAGAATGAGAGACAGAGAGCATGAGAGGGAGGAGGGTCAGAGGGAGAAGCAGACTCCTTGCTGAGCAAGGAGCCCGATGTGGGACTCGATCCCGGGACTCCAGGATCATGACCTGAGCCGAAGGCAGTCGCTTAACCAACTGAGCCACCCAGGCGCCCCACAAGTGACCTCCTTAATCCCCATCATCCATTTAGCGCATCCCCGCCCACCTCCCCTCCATCAACCCTGTTTGTTCTCTATATTTAAGTCTCTCATGTTGGTTAAAAAATTTTAAAACGTATGCATCATTAGTCGCCAAATGAATCATGTAGTTTATTATTGGGATAAAAATCTCTATAGCAACATAGTATCTCCAATTATCACCTCCTAAAAGACACTGAAGCACAATCTAAGCTAGTTCCAATATATGAAAAGGATCTGTTCTGAAAAACATTTCTGTCCATTTCTTAAATTTAAATGCACTGTGGACCTATGAGAACCAGCTTAGGAATTTTCCCCCCTACTTACGACCTTGTTCTGTGGAAAATGCAGTCTGAATGATCCTTAAGATACCGGTAGGAAATGTCTTCCCCCATGTCCACGGTCAGTAGCACACAGGCACTGTAGTAGGACAAGGGCTTCGCGGGTGGGGCTGCAGCTGGAGGGAGTGGGCTGGGCTCTGAGGACAAGCAAGGCAAGGCTAACAAAAGGGATCCTGTCTTAACCAGTACACTCACTGGTCACTGGCTTTATCTTATGCTCCACTTTCCTTGGCTCAAGTTATATCCTTAAGTGGATGCTAAACGTTGGGGATACGTGGACACCTAGCTCATTACGCACTCGTGAAGTTTGGGTTGGATTAGATTGTAGTTACCGAGCGTATGGAGGGCCTTTCCTTCTGTGCTGAACTGAAACATGACTTCAAGATACAAATCTTGCTTTCAGAGTTTTTTTTTTTTTTTTTTTTAAAGATTTATTTATTCATTTGAGGGAGCGAGAATGAGAGAGAGTACATGAGAGGGGGGAGGGTCAGAGGGAGAAGCAGGCTCCTCCCTGAGCAGGGAGCCCGATGCGGGACTCGATCCCGGGACTCCAGGATCATGACCTGAGCCGAAGGCAGTTGCTTAACCAACTGAGCCACCCAGGCGCCCGCTTTCAGAGTTTTAAAATCCCTATCTCCAGGGACACCTGGGTGGCTCAGTCAGTTAAGCTTCTGCCTTTGGCTCAGGTCATGATCCCAGGGTCCTGGGATTGAGTTCCACCATTGGGCTCCTTGCTCAGTGGGGAGCCTGCTTCTCCCTCTCCCTGCTCCTCCCCCTGCTTGTGCTCGTGCTCTCTCTCTGACAAATAAATAAAATCTTAAAAAAAAACCCCAAAACTCTATCTTCAGGAGCTGACTTCTCAGCTCCTGAAACATATTTTCTATCACCTGATAGGCATTTCTTTCTTTTTTTCTTTTTTTTAAAAGATTTTATTTATTTATTTGAGACAGAGAGAATGAGAGACAGAGAGCAAGAGAGGGAGGAGGGTCAGAGGGAGAAGCAGACTCCCTGCCGAGCAGGGAGCCGGATGCGGGACTTGATCCCAGGACTCCAGGATCATGACCTGAGCCGAAGGCAAGTCGCTTAACCAACTGAGCCACCCAGGCGCCCCTGATAGGCATTTCTAAAGGTCCCACAGGCACTTCAAAGAACCCATACCAAATGACTCTCATGACCTCATCCCCTCAGCCAGTTAGTTATCCTTCTGTTTCCTATTTACTGGTAGCTCCCTCCACTCTGTCGCCCTCCCTAGAACCTTTGAAATCTTGTCTTCTTCCTCTCCCTCCTCTCTCACATTCAGGATTAACTACATCTCCTAAATCTCTCTGAAATCAGTCCCTTTCTTCTTTATTTCAAGTGTCATCATCTCTTACCTGAACCACAGCAAAAGCTAACCTACCTTCCAGCTTCAAAAGCTCTCCCAGCTCAAATTCATTCCCTACCCTATAATCTTCCCGGACACGCAGATGTGATCTTATCACTGCTGTCAAACTTTCGATGGTTCCCCCATTCACAAAAAAGATAAAATCTGAATCTTTCAATGGCTCCAGGTCTCGAAGGCCTTCGAAGGGAGGCCTTGTTTGGCCACCTTACCTAAAGTTGACCTCCCCCCGTAATTCTATTACCTGGTTTATTTCATTCATGGTTCTTAATTCCCTTGTCTGTTTATGGGTTTATTATTTGCCCCCCACTTCCCAGGAACATAAGGTCTAACTGGGTCAGGGATCTTGACTATTTTTCGTAGTGGAGAGCAACCTCCCAGCTTTAGCACAGTGATGGTGCCTAGCAGGTGCACAACATTCTGCTGGACAAAGGCCCCTCACTGTCCGCCTCCCACTCCTCTGCAGTTTCATTTCCACCACATATCTGTGGTCTAGTTACTTCAAAAGTCTCCCTGTCTCCAAATAAACTTTAAATTATTTGTACTTTCCTTCTTTTTAAAAAGTTGTTTCCTGTTATGCCCTTCTCCTCCTGTCCCCTTACTAAGTCCTAACTTTTTTGTCAGCGTATTTTAATTGTTAAGCTTTTTTTATTAAAAATTTTTTTGGGGGGGAGCGCCTGGGTGGCTCAGTTGGTTAAGTGTCTGCCTCCAGCTCAGGTCATGATCCCAGGGTTCTGGGATCGAGCTCTGCATCAGGCTCCCTGTTCAGCGGGGAGCCTGCTTCTCCCTCTCCCTCTGCTGCTCCCCCTGCTTGTGCTCTCTAATAAATACATAAAATCTTTAAAAATAAAAAAAAAAAACAATTTGTTTTTTTATTGATTTGTAGTTGACACAGAGTGTTACATTAGCTGCAGGTATATAACATAGAGATTTGACATCAGGACATTTCTATCCTTATTTTTTTTAAAGATTTTATTTATCTATTTGAGAGACTGAGACAGAGAGAGCAACAGAGAGCATGAGTGGGGAGAAGAGGGAGAAGTACGCTCCCCACTGAGCAGGGAGCTTGATGCGGGACTTGATCCCAGGACCCTGGACCCTGGGATCAGAACCTCAGCTGAAGGCAGACACCCAACTGAGCCACCCAGGCACCCTATAAGGACATTTCTAAAGTCACCTTGGGAAGTCTACTTTGATTCCGACAAGTATACTTCCTTCTAACTGTCTTCAGAAAGTAATATGGCATCTAGCACATTCTAGGTACTAAATAAATATTCGTTAATTGTGCTATCTAGCTGCCTCATTCTAGAGAAGGCTGAAACAAAATCGGTGTGGAGCACCTGGAGACTGAAAGCACAGAGGTTTCATGACCATGTATCCTTCACTGCCTTTTGAGATGCCAGGCAGAGGACAGCCATGAGCTGAAGAAGTTCCCATTCTTTAATTCATAACATACATCATCAGTGCCTAGCTTTATGAGCAAATTTTAAGACCACAGCCTTAATGTATTTTATTGATTTCTCTGGATCTCAGATTTTCAAACTTTTAGGGGCAGGCCTGCCACTGGGCCCCCAACCAAAACCACCTTGATGACAAGAGGGTAAGGGAACAAGTAGAAGACCTGAGAATCAAGGACACGTCTGTCTCCCAATCAGGGCTGTTCAACAGAAATGAGGGCCATGCATATAATTTAAAATTTTCTAGTGGCCACATTTTAAAAGGAGACTGATGAAATTAAGTTTAGTGAATTTTTTTATATATCCAAAATACTATTTCAGCATATAACGAATATCAAACGCATCAGTTGGGTATCTCATTCTTTTGTTTCTACTGACATCTCTGAAATCTGTATTTTGCACTTACAGTACATCTTAAGTGGACTAGCCTCATTTCAAGTGTGCTCAAATGTCACATGACATACGGCTATCCTCCTGGACAATGCAGGTTTAGGCCCTGTGCTTCTCCCACTGAGCCTTTAGCTCTAGACCGCTTGTCCTACTAGATGCTCTGTGCAAACAGGTAAGTCCTTTGCCAAATTTCCTGAAGCTATACAAGTCCATCTAATCTACTTAAATAATTTAGAACTTTATCCTTGCCGTATTTATTTCCTTCCCGCCCCTCCATAAACCTTCTGTGTGACACTTTAGAGTGCGTTCTAATTAACAGAGGGAAGGAATGAATCATCAGAGTCGGGCTCAAGCACGAAGACTCCAGCTTTTGCTGGCGGTGGGGAGTACACTCCTAGGTCCCGCCCCAGGGATCGATCAGGGCTGCAAAACACAGTCTTTGCTAAAATCCCAGTGGTTACTGCCATCGATCGTTCTACGTAAGTGCAGCTTTGCCAGGAAGTTCCAGGGCACCACCTGCTAGTAAAATCAGCTCGTGTTCCAGAACTCGCTGTCATCACAGTGCTGCCCCGCAAATCTATTCATTCAACCATCACTTCTTGAGCGCCTGCGTACACCCTTTGGTGGACAAGTCAGCCGGAAGCCCAAGAGGGGGAACCTCAGTCTAACAGGGGAGGGGGAGTCCCAACAACCAGCCCGTGCTAAGCACTCCTGCATCAACCAACCCAAAGAGCAGTCGACACGACCCCAGGGAGCAGGTCTTACTCTCACTTCGCAGAACAGCAGCAAGAGGCCGAGTAACTTGTGGCCACCGAAGGCACCGACCCGAGCGGCCGCGTCCTAAGCCCCGCGTCGGGCGGCACACCCCGCACGCACGGGCGCCTCGGTCCCCGCCGAGCGCCGCCACGGACGCCGCGCAAGGGGAAGTGCGGCCGCCGCAACCTCGGGCGGCGGCGCATTGTGAGGTGCCGCGTGGTGCTCACCGGCGACAGGAGCGTCCCCGCTCGAGGAACAGCCAGCCGCCCGGAGCCTCTCGCACCTTCCCTAGCCGACACCTGACACCCACCGCGGAAGCGCGACGGCTTTGGGGCGGAAATTGCCGGACCGCCGGCCGCCTCAAGAACTACCACTCCCGTGAGGCTGCGCGGGCCGGGCGGCCTTTGCGCAGGCGCGCGCACGGCGTGCGTGGCGGCGTCAGCAGTTCTAGAACGTTGCTGTGGTAGCGCTCGGGCGCCATGTTAGGACGAAGGGGAAGGAGGAGAAGCGCTTAAAGCGGCGGGAGCGGTGCGGGAGTGGGGTTGGACCCAGGGCTGAGGCAGGCCCCCCCCCTCCCTCCCGCCTCAGTGGATCATGCCCAGGGCGGCAGCGGCGGCGGTTGCGGGGGGGAAGTGACTGGGCGGTGCCGGCGCAGGAGACGATGCCGTTGTAAGTGATTTGTATTCTGTTTTCTCTCGCACGCCGGCGGGGCCTTGGGGGCGTCGGGGGAGGGGGGAGGGGGTGGCGCGAGAGCCGGGCCCTCGCCCCGTGGGGGAGGCAGGCGGGAACGGGGCTCTTCCTGTTTCCTCACCCGCTCGCCGCCGCACTTCCCCTTGTGCTCGGTTCCCGCTTCCCCCCACCCCTTCCTGGCTCCGCGGCCGTCGGGCCGGGGGCCTCCCCTTCCGGAACGGCCAGGGGAACCTGAACCTTAGTGCTCCCGTTTCTCCGCCCCGTCCGGGAAAAAAAAAAAAAAGAAAAGAAAAGAAAAGAGAAAAAACAATGCCCGGCGGCGGGGAAGGGAGGCCCCGCCGGTTGCGGGGTCTGCACGCGGCGTTCGGGTTCACTCTCGGCGTTTCCCCGGCTCATTTCGGTGCTTCTCTTCCTGGTCTACCTCCGCTGCGTCCCTCTCTCCCTCCCGTCCCAAGCTGCCCAAATCGTGCGGCAGACTTAACCCACTTCCACCTCTGAGCTTGCACGAGCACCAGCTGAAAGCCCAGTTTCGAGCGTCGAGCCCCGCTTCCCCGCTTGAACAGTCCTCCCCAGGCTTCCCACCGTCAGCAAAGGGACACTTGCCAGGGTGTCCTTCGCAGCGCGTTGTGTTAGGTATGGCTCTGTCCGTTCTGTTTTGATACGATAGTCGGATGCATTCTGCTTCCTTCTGCCTCCATCCCCAGGGGTACTTTTACTTTTCCTGATTACAGACTTAAAGCTAGTCCGTTCTTGCCTTCTTCCCTAGGTCTGCGTCTTATACTTTCTTTCTCTTGCAGCGTTTTTAGAAAGTTTTTCCATTCTGTCTGTTTCAGAGAATGAGATGTAATCTGAGAACTCATTGTTGGGATCGAAAGTAGATTACAGCTTTTTTTTTTTTCTGCGTGTATCCAGCAGTGTAGAGGCCTAAATAGTGAGACTGCATTTCTTCCATTTTTTTGAACATTCTAGTGTAATAGTGCTCCGCTCCTTTGAGACGGGGGACCGAATTTTCTTCTTTGAAGGCCCCAAACGGACTATGTAATTATTGACACTGGAAGTTTTACTTAGGTGCAAGATAAAGGTTTTGTGATTTCTAGACACCTAATACAGCACCTCAGGTTTATCTTTTTTTTTTTTTTTTAAGTAAAGACAGTTTCTTTTTCGCAAATACTACTGATTACAGTTACCTATGTGTATGTGTGTGTGTCTCTTTACAGGTGAGGCTCTAACTTTGACACAGGCTTTAAGATACCTATTGCTTTTTACACAGTATTTTTGAGAAAAATTTCATGCTCCTCCTCACCCACTTCTGTCATTTTTAAGAGACCTATCAGCAAATTTCTGTAAATGAGAATATTTCCTAGTCTTAATTAAATATGCAGACCTAAAATCTTAGAATCTGCAAGATCCCTGTTAATTGATTTATTCATCCTTTTATGAAATGGTAGAGACACTAGAAGCACTGATTTTTGGGGCATTTTTCAGTTCAGCAGCAATTAAAATAAATGTTTTAGTGATGCCATGTGACTTCTTTGTGTTAGCTCACATATTGTTGCTGTGCTTGAAAAGCAACTTTGTGATAATCGTGTCAGTATTAAAATTTGATCAGTGATAGGAAATGAACAATTTAAGAGGTTTTAATTAGAAATAACATAATTGTATCTTTTTGTCTAGAAAATAAAAATACTTTTATACCTACTTTTTCCCAGCCTTCTTTGAGGAAGAGAGGTGTACATTTTCTTTAAAGACCTGAGAGCATAAATTTTCTTGGAAGTTCAGATACATAAAATGGGAGACAGAGTTTTGGATAATTGGCTTTCCAGTGTGTTTTTTGAACTGTGAACAATATGCCCAGTTTTTCATTATATCCCTCTCATTTTTAACCCTAAGTATACTATATTTTAAGTCAACAACAAAAAGACCAGACTGCCTAGTTAAATAGGCCTATTTCCTCATTGATTGGCTTTCTTTTTGTTTTTCATATTCTGGTGTCACAATTGCCTTTCATTTTGTTTCTTTGAAGTTTTGAATTGTGATTCCCAGGCTTATCGTGCTTGATTTCCACTTGCACTTTAGTATGCTGTCCTGTTAAATTTGGGTGGGTGGGATTGTGGCATAGGCCGTAGTTGAGCTGTCAGAATGGGTTAAATCAAAATAGGTTATTGAAGTTTAAGTCATTACATACAACATTGTGAACAAGTGTTCATATTTTGTCTAAAACTCATGTAATATATGTATAATTTTGAAAGGCTGGTATGATTTAAGAGCCATGGTGATCAAGCTTCCAAAAATAGTGGTAGTCTTTAGGATCCATTAATACAGGGTTTCTCTGGTAGGTACTGTTGACATTTAGGGTCAGATAATTCTTTGAAGGGGGCTGCTTGTGTGTTGTAAGGTGTTTAACAGCATCCCTGGCCTTTACCTACTAGATTTCAGGAGCCCCACCCCCCATCTCTCCAGTAGTGACAAAATGTCTCCAGATGTTGCCGGATGTAACCTGGCAAGATTCTCCTTGTTTTTTTTTTTAAAGATTTTATTTATTTGACAGAGATACAGCGAGAGAGGGAACACAAGCAGCGGGAGCGGGAGAGGGAGAAGCAGGCTTCCCGCAGAGCGGGGAGCCCCATGTGGGGCTCGATCCCAGGACTCCGGGACCATGACCTGAGCCGAAGGCAGACGCTCAACGACTGAGCCACCCCGGTGCTCCGCAAGATTCTCCTTGTTGAGAATCACTGCATTGATAGAGTATAACGCGTTTCTGGGAACTGTGTTCTGCTTTCTGCCCTACTCTGTGCTGGACAGATCCATTATTTGCATCAGCTCAGTTCTGGCTATCACAAGTGTAATGAAAAGATTTTGAGGAGAGTAACCATCATCAGTGACCTAGTGTTCATACCACATTTGTAGAATGTTGTTAAAAGTTACTGGAAGAGATATTTAGCAAGACTTGGGGGAGACAGTAGCTTTTCTCCCAAATATTTGGGGCTGTCAGAAAAAAAAATAGTTTCATGAAGTCATTCATAGCAGGTAGAACTGGGGCCTCTTGGTGGGTTGTAATGGGTACCAGATCACATTGTGATCTGTGGAACCCCTGGGATCTCTAAGGAGTACATAAAATTCAAACTATTTCATAATAGTGCTGAAATGTTATTTCTTTTTTACTCTGTGGACATTTGCATGATGGTGTGAAATCAGTAGTGGATAATGAATGCTGTTCTTGCCTTAGGAAAAATTGAGGCAGAGGCACCATATTTTACGAGTAGTCATATATTTCTTCATCACAAGCATAACACACAGTTTAAAAAGTTCTTGATGAAACAGTGAAACACATTAATTTTAATAAATCCTGACTCTCGAATTTATGTCTTACATAAGCCATGATAAAGTGGGAAGTACACATAAAGTGGTATACTAAAAAGTAGCATGGTTGTTTTGAGAAAAGCACATGTCTGATTGATTTGTGAGCTAAACTAGTGTTTTTCTCGTAGAGCTCTTTTATCTGAAAAAACAAATGATGAACCGTGGGTATTGACACTTGGACCATTATTTTCCTGAAAATGAAGTGAGCCTGTCTCTTTAAGGAAAACAGCTGACAGCATTGGTGGCCAAATGATAAATTTGAAGATAAAAACTAGAATTTTGGAAGGCTTGTTTCTGTCATTGTAAGCTTGACAGCTTCCTAGTAGTTAAAAAATGTTTCTGATAAGATTGGTAGTGATATTAATGATACCATTTTTAAAAAAAAATACATTTTGTAATGTGTCAACATTTGGAAGATAAGCTTAATTTTGATGTAATAAAAATCATACATCGGTAAAAGGTACATTCGAAGTGCAGTGTTGATCAGTGGATTTTTTTTTTAAGATTTTATTTTTAAGTAATCTGTACACCCAACATGGGGCTCGAACCCATAACCCTGAGATCAAGAGTCACAGGCTCCACCTGCAAAGCGCCCCTAGACCAATGGATTTTAATGCAGCAGTATAAGGGGTTTATTGATGTGGTTTCAGCTTTGATACTGTAACTAATCTTTAATAAAACACTTGTGGAGTTTTGGTGTAGTATCATAGAAGAATATCCACAATTATTTGAAAAGGCTATTGAAATACTCTTCCAGTTAGGATGGTGTGATGCCAGGTTTTCTTCATATGTGTCTACCAGAACAACTTGTCAAAGGGATTGAATGCAGAAGCAGATAGAGGAATACAGCGGTCTTTGATAAAGCCATAATTAAAAAGATTTGCAAAAATGTAAAACAGTGAGATTAGAGTCACTAAATTTTTTGTTTTGGAGAACAGTTTTAAAAAATTATTTATGTTAACATGTAATAGATTTCTTGTTACTCAAATACATAAACATTTAAAAATTTATCCCAGTTATAATTCCAATGCAGTAAATATTGGCAGATATAATCCATATAAGCAAAAGATCTTTGGGTTCCTCAATAAAGCTTAAGAGTTGTAAAAGGAGTCTGTGACCAAAAAGTTTGAAAACTTGAGAATTGCCACCTTACAGAAACAGCTGACTGCTGCCCCAAGCTGCTATTTCCAGTGGTGGCAGCGTTTCTGGGTGGTTTTTGGACAGTCTGGATGGATGGACACACAGACACACACGTGGTTTAAAGATTTTTGTTGTTGTCCATGCAAAACAATGCATTGGGTAATCTTTAGGGAAGATAACTTCTAACAGAGCTATTTTGGTTTTCAGATTTTAGGATTTAGAGATTTTGTTTGTTTTTTTTTTTAGATTTTATTTATTTATTAGAGAGCGAGCGAGAGAGAAACAGCATGAGAGAGGAGAGGGTCAGAGGGAGAAGCAGGCTCCCCGCTGAGCCGGGAGCCCGATGTGGGACTCGATCCCAGGACGCTGGGATCATGACCTGAGCCGAAGGCAGTCGCTTAACCGACTGAGCCACCCAGGCGCCCAGGATTTAGAGATTTTGTAATGAATTGCTTGCTGCTAAAAAAAAATGTTGGCTGTGGTTTTGGAATGTGGTGTATTACCTTAAGTCTGTTCTCAGTTCATGCTTTTTGATGGAGAAGTTACAAGATAAGGTATTGGAATTGAATAAATTTATGAGCCAATTCAGTTCCTATTTCCTAGTCACCCCCGTCTCCTACCTTGCCCCTCCCAGGTGAAAGCCTTCTGGCCGGAATAAAGCCATTTGGATTCTTAGTATGTCCCATTTTGGTGGGGTGGGAGGCATGTTTTTTTGTTCTGTATGTTTATTGTTCTGATTATTCAGCAGCTTTTAAATAATTGCACATTCTCAATTTATGATATACAAAACAGCAGCATTGCCCGAGGTATTAGTTCCCTTTAAAATTGGTTAACTTGAGGGGCGCCTGGGTGGTTCAGTCTGTTAAGCATCTGCCTTCAGCTCAGGTCATGATCCCGGGATCCCGGGGTCCTGGGGTAGGGCCCTGCATTGGGCTCCCTGCTAAGCGGGGAGTCTGCTTCTCCCTCTGCTGTTCCCCCTGCTTGTGCTCTCTGTCCCCCCTCTCTCCCCCTGTCAAATAAATAAATAAATAAAAATAAAGTTGGTTAAATTGAGGCTTGAAGTACTCACTTGTCCAGGGTCTAAGGGTGCTTAAGTTGTAGATTGGGGGTTAATTCAACTGTGGGTTCCATGTTCCCTTCTCTTTCTAGTACTATACCATCTCCTGTGGACTTTGTTGGGAACTATGTTTGATCTGCTCAGTTGGAGTCTGTTTAAATGTCTTAAGTAGAATTAATTTTGAAGATCATATTTCTTGTGTGTAGAATATTTGAATCTCAAGGTTTTTTGTTTTTTTTTTTTTTACTGGTGACATGTATTATATACATATAGTATATGTAAAGTGTAATGTACTACAGAACCTAAGATCTTAGAATGTATTTTTAGCTTTATTTATTTAAAACCATGACAGGTTTACCATTCTGTACTCTCATTTTGTGACCACTGCCTTCTGTGGAATGTGTGATTTTTTAATTTTTGGGTTGTCGGTCTGCAGAATTATATAACAACTCAATGGTGGAAATTAAAGATTTGGGAAAGGAAAAAATGTAGGGATTTTGCTAGGTATCTTTATTTTCTATCTCTTTTGTCACAGAATTGTCTTTCAAATTTGTGTCCCCTCTGTGTTTTGTCCAGAAACCAGCTTTTCTTGCATTTTATGATGGCTTTTATAGTTTTGGGGTTCTTAAAGAAGAATAGTGTTCCTGTCGTTTTAGTCATCAGAAACATCTTGCATTTCCTGAAGTTAATGTGTTATGATACTATAACATATTTTTGAGTATTCTTTTCTAATACATCTTTATACTTTTTCAGATTCTCTATTTTATTTACATTTTCTTTCTTTTTTTTCAAATGAAAGTATTTATTTTTGGGGTGCCTGGGTGGCTCAGTTGGTTAAGCGACTGCCTTCGGCTCAGGTCATGATCCTGGAGTCCCAGGATCGAGTCCCGCACCGGGCTCCCTGCTCGGCAGGGAGTCTGCTTCTCCCTCTGGCCCTCCCTCCTCTCATGCTCTTTCTCTCTATCTCATTCTCTCTCTCAAATAAATAAATAAAATCTTAAAAAAAAAAAGTATTTATTTTTATAAATGTTTTCTCCAGCCAGTTTATCTCAAATTGTACTTTAAGAAACAGGAAAAAAAAAAAAAAGGAAAAATCTATATTTAATCTTGTGAAAAGTTAAGAGAATAACCAGTAGCTTCCATTTTTGTTTTAGGTTATTATTACCATTAAATTATATTCTTTTTATAAAAATATGTTTTAACCCCCCCCCACATAAACAAGCCACAAACTACCAACATAGAAATGCAAACACAGCCAACACGGACACCTCAGGTGACACAGGAGCGGGGTTCCTGGGGGGTCAACAGTGAAGGACAGTAGGCACTGAAAGGAAAACAGTGCCTCAAACATGGTCGATCTCCATTTTTAGCACAGGATAACCTCCCATCCCATGGTACACATTTCACAAGATCGAAAAGCAACACCTGACTTTACTTGATTAAAACCGGGGCGTGTCGGCGGGGGGGACGGACAATGTTTATGGGGACAACTTACAGACAGTGCGGGGAAGGGTGGCCATTTCCAAGTCTGCCGCAGAAGGCGTGACAACAGCTGCCAAACCTTTAGCTCGTCCAGGTACCAAGAATTTACACGAACGGTTAACGTGTGTCCCTCTGTGTTCAACATGCTCCAGTGATGGTCAGTTTGGGCACTCCTCCCGAGCCGCATGCAGGAACGGTTTCCAGATTCAATGAAACGGCCGGCCGCTTTTCAAGTTGTACTTGGCAAACTGATGGATGAGTACTGTGGTCTGGCTCGTTTTTTACTTCTAGCCCTTTGGGAGAAAGAGGGCAAGGGGGCAGTTGGAAGTGCCCTTAGGAAGGAAGGAAGAATCACTTGGTCATTTTTTTTTTTTTTAAGATTTTATTTATTTATTTGAGAGAGAGAGACTGAGAGAGAGAGCACATGAGAGGGGGGAGGGTCAGAGGGAGAAGCAGACTCCCCGCTGAGCAGGGAGCCCGATGCGGGACTCGATCCCGGGACTCCAGGATCATGACCTGAGCCGAAGGCAGTCGCTTAACCAACTGAGCCACCCAGGCGCCCCTCACTTGGTCATTTTTATAACTGAGTAACAAGTACCCTTCCTGTGCATAATCAGCCTTGCATATCCAAAGTTTGGCCTTGGAATTCATCATAATTTGGTCCCCTTGAGTATAAATTATTACTGGGCCCTCTGCTGCTGCCTACTAAATACTGGCTGATAGACCTGGAATACATATTTTAAGAATATAGTGAGGTTGTAAGTATGTTTGGTACCACTTACACAGAACACATGGCTGGTGAATTAGTGATTCTTTCTATAACTTCTTAGTGATCAAATACATTGTCTTGTTATAGCCTGGACTAAGCTACTAGTAAAATTAAAACATCCTATGTTAAACTTCTTGTGAAAGAGATTATATTTCTGTTAAGAATTAATACTGAATGCACATTCAGACCCTTACTCCTTTTCTGTCTGGTGTCCTTTCTTTCCTGCTTAATCCCAATGGGCACATTATGTTTAAGGTAAAGACCTCTTTACAGCAAATTATATTGTGGTGAATTGTTACATTAAATATGTTTTTGTGCTTTATCTGATTGCTTCCAAAGAAGACTATCAGGCAAGTTAAGCTTTCAGTTTTAACTTGAGTAAAACTAGGAAGAAATGATAAAGTGTTTTCAGTTGGCTGGTAGCTATGAATTTTGACTCTGTTGATAGCGTTAGGCCACAACATATTCCATATGCCCAATATGTATGATTCATCAATAGTATGAGCTTTGTTTAAATTGGGATGCAAAGTCATTAAACATTAACTGTTTGGGAAAATACCATCAGGTGATTTGTTGTCCTTTCCTTTTCTGTGTTCGTCATCTTCATCAATAGTATGAGCTTTGTTTAAATTGGGATGCAAAGTCATTAAACATTAACTGTTTGGGAAAATACCATCGGTGATTTGTTGTCCTTTCCTTTTTGTGTTCGTCATCTTCCTAGACTGCCCTCCCTCCCACCCCCCATCAAAATCATTTGGAGTACATACCTCCTTAATGATTTTCTTTGGCATAGCCTTGATTCTTTGTTTCTCTAGTATTTATTTTAAGCATTTACTTTGCACTTGTTTTTTAAGGATCTGAATCCCAGACCAAATCTGAGATTGTCACTGAGAGCAGAGACTATCTTTGTATTCCTGATTTTAGTGTTGGCTTTCATACATATTTAGGAGTTCAGTAAATTTCAGCCTAATAAATGCTATACTGTCTGGCAAAATTAAGTTAAATGAGAAAAAGGTACTTTTAGAAAAACTGGATTGATGAATTTTGATAACCTTGAATGCCTTAGTTTTCTGGAGCAATAAATAAAGCATGGTTTGCGACTATTTCTTTTCTTTTTTTTTTTTTTTAAGATTTTATTTATTTATTTAACAGAGAGAGAGACAGCGAGAGAGGGAACACAAGCCGGGGAGTGGAGAGGGAGAAGCAGGCTTCCTGCTGAACAGGGAGCCCAATGCGGGGCTTGATCCCAGGACCCTGGGATCATGACCTGAGCCGAAGGCAGACGCTTAAAGACTGAGCCACCCAGGCACTCCATGGTTTACTACTATTTCTAATTGCAGTATTGCGTGGAAAAAAATCCATTTTTTAAAGTCTTGTTTATTTCACTTTAAGATAATGTGCTTTGATTAGCATAAACTGATTTTTAAAATCTATTATTTTAAAAAAAATTTCAAATCTTCATTAAATCTAATAATCAAAATGTTAATTATTGTTTTAAATTGAAGATTTATTTGGTATCCCTTGCTGCCAGGGAGTAATTTTAGGGCATGATTTTGGCCTCCTTACTATCACTAACCTAATTTAATGGTGAATATCACCTTTAGTATGACATCATTAATATTTAATTAAAAATAATTTAACAATTTGAAACAAACCTTTATAAAGTACAAAGTGAAAATTGTGTTTTTATGTATCTGTAGACATAAAAATAAATAACTTTTAAGTATATAAAATTATGTATTGTGGAAGATGTATAAAGGCACTTCAGCATAGAGGTTAGAAGCCTGGGTTCTTATCCTGGCCCAGTGAATTTAGATAAGCTGTTGTTTCTCTACTTTATTCATCTGTAATATGGAGACAGTTAATAGAGTTGTTAGGAACAATTGGGAATATTGTAAAGTGCTTGACATGCTACCTGGAATATGTTGAGGTTTCAGTAAATACTATTATCATAATTATATTCCACAGCTCTTTTCAGCTGGTATATTATGGGCATCTTTCTATGCTACTACATGTAATAATCCCCTGATTTTTATATGGCATAGTGTTATGTTGTAAGAATGTACTGTGTGTGATTAACCAGTCCTATATTATATTGGATATTTAGGATAAATATGGATATTTAGGTGGTTTCCAGTTAGTACATTGTATACAGTGCTCCAGTGAACAACCTTGGACATCTTTTTGTATTATTCCTATGAGAAGGGTCAAATTCTAGAACCTGTGGAGTCACAGAGGTATTTACGAATACCAAGCATGTCCCCCAACTGCCCATAGGGGATAACCCTGGGATAGGTACTGCTCATTTCAAGTTTATTGTTGCTGTACAGGATTTTGGGCCCGTATTTGACCTGTCTTATTGTACCCCTGTCCCACAAGTGGCTGGAAATTTGGATTTTTGTGTTATATTTCATACATTGAAACTGTGTTGTGAATTAAAAAGAACATGTCTCCCAACTTCAGGGCCTTTGGTTTGAGTCCTGTGTCCTAGTATTTCTGTAAAATAGATTGCTAGAGGTGAAGTTGTTGAACATAAACTTTTAAAATTGATACATGCATTTTTATTTTAATGAGTATTGCCAGATTGCTTTTTAAAATTATGTTCATTTCCATTGTGATGGATAAGAGTGCTCATTTTCTTACACCATTACCAATACTGTAGGCTTATAATAGATATTTCATTTTTACCAGATGTATATCAACTTTGTTTTTCTGCAGTCTGACAGGAAAATAGTTATCCTAATTTGCTTGCCTGATGTGCAGTGAAACTTTTTTTTAGTTGATTTAAGAACTCTATGCATTGAGACTATTAATCTTTTGGGGATAGGTTGCATGTATTTTCCTCACTTATTTGTTTTAACTTTGCTTATGATGTATTTTTGTTATATAAAAGCTGGAATATTTTTATGTAGGTAAATTTTTCTGTATGGCTTTTGAGTTTTGTGTCTTAAATATGGTTTTGAAAATAGTGTTTTTAATATTTTGAAATATTTCTAATTCAGTATTTTGAAATACTGTGGCATCTGGAGTTTAGATTTTACAATGGTTAGCCAAACCCATTTGAGTGTTCTGTACTTTCCTCAGTGATTTGAAATGGTTATTAGTATAATTTATCCAAAGATTGATCATATTTTGACTGGATATGTGGCCACTAAACAACAGTTAACATATCATGGGAACTTATACTATACTATTTGAGTTAGCTTTATAATCACTGTGCCAGAGTGGTTCTCGATATTTCAGAGTATACTTACTAAGTTAGATGCCTAAACTTTTGAAATATAGAGCTGAAATGAGCAACCTGCATACACTAATTTCACAAAAATGTGCTATTCTAAGTACCTAAATATTTATCCTAATTAGGGTCATGTTATGCACAGCCTAACATTGGGAAAGGATGGACTTTTGAGTATTGGATTAAAACTTTGTTATTTATTATTTTTTTAAGATTTTATTTATTTCTTTGATAGAGACAGTGAGAGAGGGAACACAAGCAGGGAGAGCTGGATGGTCACCAGTTTCACTGTGTTCATGAGATGAAAATAAAATGCTCAGGAAAAGCACAAGTGTTCTTCATAGTAAAAACCTGAAATTTTAATAAATCACAAATACTGCAGCTCTGTATCTAGTCTGTTTTTTCTTTGTTTTATGTAATTATAGAATTTTATTTTTAAAATAGAATAATGTCGGAAGAAAACTAAATGCTGGTAAAAAATGTCTCTAGAAAGTGATAGAGGACGCCTGGGTGGCTCAGTCGGTTAAGTGTCTGCCTTCTGCTCAGGTCATGATCCCAGCGTCCTGGGATCGAGTCCCACAGCAGGGAGCCCACTTCTCCCTCTCTCCCTCTGCTTGTGCTCTCTCTGTCAAATAAAATCTTTAAAAAAAAAATGTGATAGATACGGGCAGACGTTTAATGTGTTCGAGAATGGAAGAACTCTGCATTCTTGGGATTGATAGCTATCTGGTGTATTGTTCCAGGAGAGGGTCTATAAAGCAGAATCCTTTAAATTACTCAGTATTGGAATGTGTATTTTTGTTTTGTTAGAACAGCAAATAAAGATCCTTAAATTGGGGCGCCTGGGTGGGTCAGTTGGTTAAGCGACTGCCTTCGGCTCAGGTCATGATCCTGGAGTCCCTGGATCGAGTCCCACATCGGGTTCCTTGCTCGGCGGGGAGTCTGCTTCTCCCTCTGACCCTCCTCCCTCTCCTGCTCTCTGTCTCTCATTCTCTCTGTCTCAAATAAATAAATAAAATCTAAAAAAAAAAAAAAATTAAAAAAAAGATCCTTAAATTGTTTTTATCACTTTACTTGATTTCTAATATTAAAATTGAATGGAAAACTTGATTTTCTCTGTTTAAAGTACAGTCATGGTTAGCGTTTCTATTTGGGACATTTTGGACATTGAAAGCATATGGCAGCCTGGAATTTCTAGTTAGCTATTTAAGCTAAGATTAAGCCATTTTTATTGGAGGCACAGGTATCTTGTAACTTTCAGAACATGTATTTCTTTCCTCTTAACTTGGTTTTGATTGATTTTTTTTTTAAAGGATTTTTTCATTTATTTATTTAACAGAGACACAGCGAGAGAGGGAACACGGGGGAGTGGGAGAGGGAGAAGCAGGCTTCCCGCCGAGCAGGGAGCCCGATGTGGGACTTGATCCAGGATCCTGGGATCATGACCTGAGCCGAAGGCAGACACTTAACGACTACGACTGAGCCACCCAGGCGCCCCATGATGTTTGTTTTTTTATATGTGTTCTTGAATTAGTATATGTTCTTTTTTTTTTTTTTAAGATTTTATTTATTTATTTGAGAGAGCATGAGAGCGAGATTGAGAGAACGAGTCGGGGGAGAGGCAGAGGGAGAAGCAGACTGCCCGCTGATCAGGGAGCCCGAAGCGGGACGATCCCAGGACTCTAGGATCATGACCTAAGCCGAAGGCAGCCGCTTAACCGACTGAGCCACCCAGGCGCCCGAATTAATATATGTTCTGTATGTGTACTTGAGTTAAATATATGTTCTATATGTATACATGTGTAGACATATGCTGTAGATGTTTTTTCCTGAATTAGATGGGACAAATAAAAGTGATTTTATTTTAGATGATGTGATGATATTTTGAATAAAGTGAATAAAAAGCTGTAATTTGCATCTGATTTGTTTCCCCATCAAAATGTTAATGTGGAAACTCATAGAAATCAACATATTTTTCAAATTAGGGTGAACAGACTTGGTGTGAATTTGGAAATATGAATTGGTATCCTAATATTCTGGTGATATTTTTTGAAGTAGACAGGGCCTTTCCAAGCATTGTTTTTTGTGTGACATTGGAAAACCTGAATATTTGAGAAAGAAAAAAATGGGAAAGATAAGTGAGCCTTAACCTCACAGAGAGTGAGTACTCATATTTTGTTGATGATCCAACTAAACTGGTAATGGATTTAACCTCTTCAGAAAGGAATGAATGCAGAGAAACATATTACTTGCTCAAAACAAAAAAACAATCCACTAGAGTGGATTTTACCTGAAATTATTACCTGAAGTTATGAAAACATGAATTCAGTTCACACTTGACTTCAAATCTCACCTTGCTTGAACCAAGACTAACTGGAATGAACTTGCACTTGTTTTCATTTCTGGCTGTACTCATGTTAAAATCATTTATTAAGGTATTCATAATCCTGTCGTAGTCATGAAGGGTTCTAGTTGACTTGGAGAAACTCATATTGAAGCAGTGAAAAATACGGAGAATATAATCACTTAGTGTGCTGTTTTCATTTAATATCTAATTTATCTGAAATCAGAGTATGTGTGGTGTGAAGGGGTTCTCAGATGGTTAGGCAGTTTTCAGGGCTACCTTTTTTTTTTTTTTTAAGATTTTATTTATTGGGGCGCCTGGGTGGCTCCGTTGTTGAGCGACTGCCTTCGGCTCAGGTCATGATCCCAGGGTCCTAGGATCGAGCCCCGCATCGGGCTCCCTGCTCGCCGGAAAGCCTGCTTCTCCCTCTCTCACTCCCCCTGCTTGTGTTCCTGCTCTCGCTATCTCTCTCTCTGTCAAATAAATAAATAAAATCTTAAAAAAAAAAAAAGATTTTATTTATTTGAAAGAGAGAGCACAAGCAGGGGGAGTGGCAGGGAGAGGGAGAAGCAGGCTCCCCACTGAGCAGGGAGCCTGATGCCATGCAGGGCTCTGCCATGTGGGGCTGATCCCAGGACCCTGGGATCATGACCTGAGCCGAAGGCAGACACTTAACCGACTGAGCCACCCAGGCGGCCCTAGGGCTGCATTTTTGATGTCACTTTTATGGAACCTGATGATAACTGTTTATTGACAAAAAGATGTTCTAACGAAGACATCATGAATGCATTTACACTTAGGTTAATTTGTATATTTTAATCATAGAAGATGCTACATAAATGTGAAAAATAGAACATTAATGGAAGATATTTAGTCTGAGACAGTGCTTTGTGTTCATGTGGATCCCCAGCTCTGGGAATTAACATAGCCTTTGTATAGCTTTGCAGTTTAGTTACAGGAGTAGGAAGAAGGATCTAACATGAATTAATTGCTGAAACAGATAATATACCTGACATTTATTTACTAACCTGGATTAAAATTGAGAGAGTGCATAACTGGACCAGGAAACATTGACTAGAGAATATACAGACCATTGGCTAACTTAGAAACAAGCAGTATGGCTTTCCTGGCATTCTTAGTTCTATGTTGATAATAGAAGACAAAATATCGAACACTGTCCAGCAGTCACTGTATAAACCAGAATCCAGTGGATAGGTTTTAAATGCATAATGGGACTTCCCTGCATAGGATTCTTGGATTTGGCATGTTATTGCTTAAGTGGACTATTGAACTTCAATTTTTTTTTCCTCTTCAGTGTAAAAAAAATACATACTTGGAAAGAAAAGTAGGTGTGTGTGTGTAAAACAAACACTTCAATTTTTTAAGGAACAGATTTGGGACAAATAAATAGGTTCTTAGCCCATTCTTCATTTTTTATGGTATTTGACTTGTTAGTTTTTATATAATAATTGTGCTGCTTCTCTTTAGAGGTCTTGTCCATTGACTTAAAATTATTTTAACAAAGAGGATGAGAAACATGAATGAGTTTCATCAAAAAAATACTCGAGTCAAATTAATTTCCTCTAAAGCATTTCAAGTATGCCATGCCTTTTTGTATTTAACCAGTTACAGTAAAGTCCTACTGATTGTAAAAATCTGGAATTTCTCTTAAAATGGGGGAGGAAAAACGTTTTAGACTAGCATCACTGTTGAAGTGCGAATCTCCCACCAGAAATGTGTAATAAACTTAAGTGTGAGACTACAGTGCCCCGCATTCTGCAAGTTATCTTTGTTATTTGCTCTGTATTTTATGAATTTTATTCACTGTGAGTCAGATATTAAGTTCTGTTTGTGGGGAATCTCTTGTATTGGTTAAATAGTGTTTATAGTGTGTTTATCATTGCTTTAGAAATAACAGTATAACAGATTTTGGCTCCTTTTCAAGACGTAGTTTCTCAGTTCACCATATTCTAAGTTGTGTTTTCTCTACCATTATATTTGATCTGGATTCTTATAGCTTATTTAGATATTTAGGTAATGATAAAGTTAAAATCCTTGGAGTGGGAAGAGTTACAGTTTTCTTTTTGGTCACTTGCTTTTGGTTGGTTACTTTTTGCTGTAAGATGTCTTTTGAAAGGAGTCTTTTTGGATATGGCAGGAAACCAACTGTGTTTAAGATTTATTTATTTCTTTATTTGAGAGAGAGAGAGAGAGCACATGAAGAGGGGGAGGGTCAGAGGAAGAAGCAGACTCCCCGCAGGGAGCCGGATGCAGGATGTGGGGATGTGGGATGCTGGACTCGATCCTGGGACTCCAGGATCATGACCTGAGCTGAAGGCAGTCGCTTAACCAACTGAGCCACCAGGCGCCCCCCAGCTGTGTTTAGAAATGCATTTTACTAAAGCAGTTTTTCTAGTCAAACGATTTGTTTCAAATTATAGAAATTCTTTGGCAGTAATTTTATCTAATTTTGTTTGTAGTCCAGTTACAACGCAGGGATCACAACAAACACAGCCGCCCCAGAAGCATTATGGCATTACCTCTCCTATCAGCTTAGCAGCCCCCAAGGAGACTGACTGCCTGCTTACACAGAAACTAATTGAGACTCTGAAGCCCTTTGGGGTTTTTGAAGAGGAAGAGGAACTGCAGCGCAGGTGAATATACACATACGTATTTTTCTTTTAATAATTTTTTATCAGTGTAATAAACTAATTTTTGAGGCATTATCTACTCAGTCAGAATTATTCCCTGAAATCTGTATTGAACAAGAGCGATGCTTAGAAAAAACTTTTTTTCTACAATGAATTTTATTCCCTTTTGATTTTTGATGCTTTTGGTTATTACATTACAGCATTGTCAGAAGGGGAATGCTTACTCAGCTAAAGAATGCCTTTCCCAGTGTAACAGTGCCTACATACAGTAAACTACTGTGTACTTACTTTCTGATAACTTAAAAACTGGTTGAGATTTAGGGAACCACCTATTGAGAACTGATTTCATTTTAATTAGTAATGAAACAACTTGATACTTGATTGATATTTGCTCTATCAACAGGATTTTAATTTTGGGGAAATTAAATAACCTGGTAAAAGAGTGGATACGAGAAATCAGTGAAAGCAAGGTAAGGTGACTTATTTGTGTATGAAATGATTTGCCAACCGAACAGCAGCAGTCTTAAGTAAGCTGTTCTTCTTAGAGTGGATTTGGAGTCTTTAATGCAAAGTCCGTTTTAGACTATTTGATAACAGAATTTTGTTTCTAGTTATTTTGAAAGCAGGGAAAACAACTGAATTCAGTGATTTTATGAGTACTTTTTTGTTGCAGTATGTATGTATATATGTATTTATTTGTTTAAAGATTTTACTTATTTTTCAACAGAGAGACAGCAAGAGAGGGAATACAAGCAGGGGGAGTGGGAGAGGGAGAAGCAGGCTTCCCGCCGAGCAGGGAGCCCGATGCGGGGCTCGATCCCAGGACCCTGGGATCATGACCTGAGCCGAAGGCAGTCGCTTAACGACTGAGCCACCCAGGCGCCCTGTTGCAATATTTAAAGCTGAAACTCAGTAATTACTTATGCTTCACAGAAATAATAGATATTTCCCTGAAGAGGTGCTTTATTTTATTTTTATTTTTTATTTTTTTTAAAGATTTTATTTATTTGACAGAGAGACACAGCCAGAGAGGGAACATAAGCAGGGGGAATGGGAGAGGGAGAAGCAGGCTTCCCGCAGAGCAGGGAGCCCGATGCGGGGCTCGATCCCAGGACCCTGGGACCATGACCTGAGCCGAAGGCAGATGCTTAACGACTGAGCCACCCAGGCGGCGCCCCTGAAGAGGTGCTTTAAAAATGTATATTAAATATTTGAGAATCTTGCTACCTTTTAAGCAATCCTACGACAATGAACAATTTTTAGGTTTTCAGGTACTAGACTCTCAAACTGACTATCTGTTTAGTTTTTTATAATACTCTCTGAGTTCCTAAACTTTATTCTGAAAAATTATACATACAGTTGATGAATCTATGACTGGGCTTCTGGTAATGGAAATGTATTCTTAGAGTTGTGTGTGGAATTCATTTGGCCCATTTTTAAAAATTGCATAGGGGCGCCTGGCTGGCTCAGTCTGTAGAGGGTGCAACTCTTGATCTTGGGGTTGTAAGTTTGAGCCCCATGTTGGGGGTAGAGATTACTTTGAAAAAATTGCTTAAATAGTGGCAGTTTCCCCAGGACCGTATAAAAGGCATATTTAATTTATAATACAACTGAAAAATTGATGGAAAGAGAACCAAGGATTGAAAACTTGAGAGAGGGGATTAACAAAGAAAGTCTTTTGGTTTTAGTCAAATTTATATTGTTTTCTTAAAATAGCATATATATATTTTAAGCAACCGATTAAAACTTCAGCAATGGGAGTGTTTTAAACGGGGGACTCGGTGTACTGCGTGTTTCTCATTGATAGAATTCCTGATATGAATGCGATTTATTTATTTATTTATAAAAATTTATTTTAGAGAGAGGGGGGAGGGGGGTGGTGCAGAGGGAGAGAGAGAATCTCAAGCATACACCCGCGGAGCCTGGATGTGCAGCTTGATTCCAGGACCCTGAGATCACGACCTGAGCCGAAATCAAGAGTCGGACCCTTAACCGACTGTGCCATCCAGGCGCCCCATGAATGAGATTTTAGAAAGAAAGTTCTTTTTGAGCTGAGCAGCAGATGTCCCAAGTTTAAGTATTTTTTACTCATTTATTGAACTTGGGCTTTCCTTAACCTTCTATAGGAAATACAGCCTTGTTTTAATGGCATTTTATGTTTTAAGTTTAAAGCCATAGTCAAGTAGACAAAGACAAAACTTAGATTTACTTAATGTGAAATGTGAGTACTGCCTCATCGTAGTTTTGTTTCAGGTATTTACTTCAGTAAGTTTCTTTAACCAGTAATACTTGATACAGTTCTTCCTGCTGGTTTTACTGAGGGTAAGAAAATGTGTTTGGATGAATGAAAGTAATGCTCATTCCTATTCGGATTTATCAGTGTCCTTTTCTTTATAGCCTAACTGTAAGTAGTAAGTTGATTAGAGAAAGGGACTGAGGTTAGGCTTCATACGTTTTGATCTTCTGTGTCTGCCTTTTGTAGAGAGAATTTCTTCTTCAGCTGGTTAGTTTTAAGACTTGATACAGGATTTCTTGATGTTGACACTGTTGATATTTTGGGATCAGATAATTCTTTTTTAGGGTGTTATCCTGTGTATCGTAAGATCTTAAGTAAAACACATCCCTGGCCCTCTTTTACTAGATGCACTGCCCTTGCCCTCTCTCTCTCCAAATTGTGACCAAAAATGTCTCCATACATTGCTGTTTGTTCCTGGAGGAGTAGAGTCAGCCCTGGTTGAGAAGCAGTGATTAATAGATAGTTCCAGTGAATTTATTTATGGTATTTGGGGGGGGAATTATATAAAATTTGAATTTTACTTCAGTTGTCTTGTTTGCTGTCTAATATTCTGAGACTAAAAAAAAAAAGATTTTGCAATTTATTTTTCTGTGACCTGAATTAAGGAATCTTAATTTCTGGGTTAAAATTATTAAAATAGCTATAAACATACTAATGTGTAAACGTGTGCTCATATACAGGAGCCATTAATGACATGTGGCTGTTTCTGTTTTTTTTTTTTTTTTTTTTTTTAAAGATTTTATTTATTTATTTGAGAGAGAGAGAATTAGAGACAGATAGCAAGAGAGGGAAGAGGGTCAGAGGGAGAAGCAGACCCCCCGCTGAGCAGGGAGCCCGATGTGGGACTCGATCCCGGGACTCCAGGATCATGACCTGAGCCTAAGGCAGCCGCTTAACCAACTGAGCCACCCAGGCGCCCGGCTGTTTCTGTTTAAATGATCTAAAATTAAATATCCAGTTCCTCAGCCAAGCTAGCTGTATTTCATTATATATACTTACATATATTTCACACTATAGTGGACAGTTGTTTAGAGTGCACGTATCCAAAAGATTTGTTTTACTAGAAAAGTCCGTAGATCATTGATCTCAGGTAGTTTCTTCCTAACTCCCTTTGTAGGCCTATTCCTGCAACATCTTGCTGACTTAATTTAAATAACCAGGCCAACTTTGCAAGTGAGGTTTTTAGATTTCTAAATGTAGGAAGACAAATGTAATATCATATATCTAGATGGTCCTTTTTGTATAAGTGGTGATTAAATGTGCCCTCAAAAAACAAGGGAGTCCCTGAATCTTTACAATTTATTTTTAAGGTTTTTGTAGTATGAAGTAACACTTTCATTTATGTTACTTGGGGGAGGTGAGGAGGAGTGATTGGTGTTTTGGTACTGAATAAGACTTTACTGAGGAATTAGAAAGTGAAGAGAAACATTGACCAGGCACACATTAAAATTGTTTTTTGTTTGGACAGGTATCATCCTTACCACCAGTGGCATTAAGTACTCACCATAGTACTTTACAGTAGTACCAGGGTCAGGAAGATGATTTTTAAATGCTTTCCTTTCTCCTTTTTCTTGGTGTTTCTACTCTAAGAAACTATCAGTAAGTTTTAGTTCTGTTCAAAGTCATCCCGCCAAAGCCTTTTTGAAATCGAAACTATTATGTAGCAGTATTGGCCTTAAAGTCACTTTTGATATGGTAAAATTATATCTAATGTACTGTGGAATATTCAGTATAATCATTGAATGTAATTTTTTAAGCAATCAGAATATGTGTTTTTGTTATAGTCTAACATTCATGATATGTGCAGCATATTGGTCATGAATAAAATCTGCTTCTAACATTACTCCTATGGAATCACATGCTCTCCTGTACGATAGTCCTCTTTTATAGCAGTTCCCAGATATGTGGCAAAATTCTAAAATGGTGTGGGTCACTAAAGAACATTCACTAAAAGTTGGAAATTGCTTTTATTTCAAAATTGGTTGATATATGAAGGCCTGGTATTTGGTAGAGCTTACAGAGTTTGTTTACCCTCCATAAATTTGCACTGAATTCTTATTTTTTTTTAAATTATTGTATAGTGCTATTTGAAATAATCTCTTTTGTTCTCCACTGATAGAATATCCATTTCTTGTTTGTTTAAACAGAATCTTCCACAATCTGTAATTGAAAATGTTGGAGGAAAAATTTTTACATTTGGATCTTACAGATTAGGAGTACATACAAAAGGTAAATACTGTTTTAATTATCTTGAGAAGGAATACTCTTTTTAGTTCTTAAAAATCATAACGACCCATTCATCGCAGTTACTTGCATGGCATACAGCTTAGTGAGTTTGTGTGGAAGATAGAATACTTCAAGGAGCCTAAAGTTGGTTAAGAAGATAAAAAAGATGTCTTCTAAACCTGCACTGACCAATATGGTATTAAGTAAATTAGAAAAGGCAGTTCTGTACAGCATAGGGAATATAGTCAGTAGTATGTTAACGACCTTGTATACTGCACTTAGAGTGGTGAGCAGAACATAGTGTATAGACTTGTGGAATCACTGTGTTGTAACCTGAGGCTGATACAACATTGTATGTCAACTGTACTTCAGCTTAAGAGGTAAGTCAGTGCCTCAGTAGAAGTAGTCGCGTTTTTATATCAGTAACATGGCGGCTAGTGGTTACTGTGCAGCAAAGTGCAGAGAGAGAACTTTTTTCCCCGGTGGAGAGCTCTTTCGGACAGTGCTGCTCTCTGTATCATTTCCTCTACCTGAAGAATATCAAGTCAGGAAATCAGAACAAAAATGAATGCAAGCCTCTTAAAAAGACCTGTGGATTTTCTTTTCCTCGTGCTTTTTTTAATAGTTGTAAAATACAGTTGAGCAAAAACCAAACCACAACAGTGTATCTGCAGCCATTGGTGATCATTGTCAGTATTTTCTTGCTTTGTACTTACCTTATGCAAATAAACACACAGTGAAAATGTTACCACGGCGGAGAACATTTATTGGACTTTTTTTTTGCTGGGCACTGAGCTAATAATAAGCTTTTGGTCTTCATTATCTCATTTATTCCTCAGTTCTCTTATTCTCATGTAACAAATAGAAGTCTGAGACTTACCGAGACAGTAGGCTTGAACAGTTTCTCCCAGCCATCTCTTGGCAGAACTAGGATTCTTCAGCCATTAACCACTGACTTCCTTGTTAAAAAGTATCTGCCAGGATAGTGTTCTGTTTGTTCTGGCATTCTTCCTCCTCTGCATCTCCCACTGCTCTGTGCCAGTAGTAGTTAGTGCATTTGCTTTTGATGTGTCCTGTGCACTGTATGCTCTTCTCCCTTTTGCGTATATGCTAAATACACAGCCTTCAGAGTAGTGCCTTAGCTATTGAGTCTTCTAGGGAAATGACTGTGTTGACCTGATTCCACATTGATCTCTCCCTTTTATGATCCCAGTTATTGATTGAAGTCATCTTTGTTGTGTTCCCCCTATGCACTCAAGGCTGGCCTCCTATCAAGCACTAAATTAGTAACAAATATCTTACCATGGTGTGCCTCTTTGGATTCTTGCCAGTGGTCCTTTTTGGAGTTTATTCTGTAGGTCCCATTTAGGGGCCAGATAGACACCTATAAGCACTACCACATAATGTGTGGGGGAAAAAAACCACTTTTTTGGTTTTGGCTATGACAATGACATCAAAATGTTGGGTATATTCTTGAATAGTTCCCTCTCTTTAACATAAAAGTCCTATCTGAGTCACCTTTCTCTGACTCCCAGGTCACCTGGGCCACTACAAATAGAGGATGCTGCAGGAAAAAAATATCCCGTCAATTAGTATCATGTTTTTCCTATACTGACCAGTAATGTTTTTTAAGGGGAAGGGCACATTTTTAGAGGCTCGCTAGTATAATGTTAACAGATTCTCAACATCAAGTACTGCCATGATAAGATGCAAAATAATTTTCTTGTAATAGTAATTAGTGGTTGATGGGCTTAATTTTTTTTAGGTGCCGATATTGATGCGTTGTGTGTTGCACCAAGACATGTTGATCGAAGTGACTTTTTCACCTCATTCTATGATAAGTTGAAATTACAGGAAGAAGTAAAAGATTTAAGAGTGCGTAAATGTTTGGGGTGAAAGGGGAGGAGTTTATAAAAATTAGTGAAATTGAGCAAATTTTATGGTCTAGCCGTCATTTATTGAACTCTTGCAATTTGCCAGACCCTTTCAAGGGCTTAACATGTATGCTTGCATTTTATTCTTTACAAGCCTGAAATAAATTTCATCTCATGTTCAGAGTAGGAAATAAGGCAAAAAGAATAAATACTAAGCAGTGTGGCCACGATTACATCTGAGTGGCAGAAATCAAGGATTTGAACCTAGGTTTATCTGATTCAAGAGCCTGGTGTCTTAAAGCTAGTTGTTAAGAACCTAGTCTGTGTCAGGCGTTATGCTAAATTATGTTTAAACAATTTCAAATGTCTCATTCACTCAAAAGTACTAAAACTAGTATAGGTCTGATCTGTAGTTTGAGAGACACTGAACTTACTTAATTTTCTTACAGGCTGTTGAAGAGGCATTTGTACCAGTTATCAAACTGTGTTTTGATGGGATAGAGGTAAGATATAATTCAAATAGACAGTTCTTGCTCTGTGTAATGTTGATTGATGTAGGTTAAAAAGTTATTTTAATTGGTAAGTTGATGTGATATTAACAATTAAGTTTTTCTTTTTTTTAAAGATTTTATTTATCTGTTTGACAGAGAGAGACACAGCGAGAGAGGGAACACAAGCAGGGGGAGTGGGAGAGGGAGAAGCAGGCTCCCCTCAGAGCAGGGAGCCCGATGCGGGACTCGATCCCAGGACCCTGGGATCATGACCTGAGCCGAAGGCAGTCGCTTAACCAACTGAGCCACCCAGGCGCCCAACAATTAAGTTTTTTTAATAGAAGTGACTCTGTTCTTTGTAGAATATCAGTTCTAGTCTTTTTATTTTTTTAATTTTATTTTTTTAGAAGGAGTAGGAAGGGAGAAAGAGAATCCTAAACAGGCTCCACGCTGGGCTCAGTCTCATGACCCGGAGATCATGATCTGGGCTGAAATCAGGAGTTAGATGCTTAGCTGACTGAGCCACCCGGGCACCCCAGTTTTAGTGTTGTGTGTGTGGGTTTTGTTTTTGTTTTTTTTTTTTAAAGAGATTTATTTATTTTAGTGAGAGAGATGTACTGGGGGAAGGGCAGAGGGAGAGGGAGACAATCTCAGACAGACTCTTAGCTGAGCACGGAGCCCAATGTGGGGCTCCATCTCAGGATTCTGAGATTAAGAGTCTGATGCGCAACCAACTGAGCCACCCACGTGCTCCTTCGTCTTTTTTGAAAGAGCCTCATGAAATTAAGAGCTAAAATATAGACAGAAATAATTAAACATTGACTATGAAATGCTGTTACAAAACTGTTTACTCAGTAGGTTTTCCATATGCAAATTTATATACTTTTAGTCTTACTAAGGTAATAACAATATTTTTTGCACATGGAATTTTGCCTTGACATCATTTAAATTAAATATTTAAGAAGTTGAGAGAAAACTGTGACCTGATAGTGTGTATGCTGAGATATTTTCTGCTAGGGGAGGATTTATGAGTTCAGATTCTTGAGATGATAGTCATTTCTGTCTGCTGTTCTCCACAGCAGTTGTAGTGAAGACAGTTGGAACAAAGCTGGTAAGACAGTAAAGCAACTTCACTTATTTATGTTATTTCTGTCATATATAATAGTTCTGGAAAGTCACTGATGGTGAAGATTGTAAAATTTTGGAAACTGGAAGAATAATACTTCATTGTTTTGCAAAAAAAAAAAGACGACTTCTTTAACTGCTGCATAAAGATGCCCAGCCCTGTCTTCCTTGAAAAGTCGATGATTAACCTTAATTAAGTAGACCTAAAATGTTAAATTTAGTAAAGGATTGTCAAGTTCAGGTAGATTTTGCTGTCAGTGCTTAAGTAAATATAAAACAATCTGTAAGGTAAGGCAATGTCCTGCTTTCCCCAAAATAACATTACCAAAGAAGGGGGGATTGGTTTTTTTGTGGAAGACCCAACTGAATTGTGTGAACTTCTCAGGATGGAGATGAAAGTCAGATGGTTACTTGAAATATTTAATGTGTTAGTTTCCTGTCCATACATTGTATATAAAAATAACACTGTTTTAGGGCGCCAGGGTGGCTCAGTCGTTAAGCAACTGCCTTCGGCTCAGGTCATGGTCCCAGGGTCCTGGGATCGAGTCCCACATCGGGCTCTCTGCTCCACGGGAAGCCTGCTTCTCCCTCTCCAACCCCCCTTTGCTTGTGTTCCCTCTCTCACTGTGTCTCTGTCAAATAAATAAAATCTTTAAAAAACAAAAAAAAAATAACACTGTTTTAGGGAATGTGTTTACATTAGAACATTTGAAAAATCATTTTATCCTACTTAAAATGGCAATCTCTGTTGACTTGCTTGTTGAGTTACCTGTTTATGTAAGCACATAATTTTTATTTCTGTCTAAATTGGGGGGAGCTACTGGACTTTGGAAACTTTCATTAGAACATTTTTGCTATACCGCAAGTTAATTATTTATAAAAGTGTACAGCTGTTTTTCTGTTTTGTAGGTGTATGTTTTAAATGATTTTTCACAATAAGCTTTTAAAATACTGCCTTCTAAAGTGATCTTCTAAAAGGCTTACTTCTGGCAGCATCCACAGTTTTAGAACCATGAAGTCATACCCTCAGGAATAATGACCAAATCTGTGCTGAGTTTGTTCACACTCTCACCTTTCCTTGGAGAAAAGGGAGGGGCTCCTGTGTAGCTCCATTGGTTGTGTCGGACTCTTGGTCTCAGCTCAGGTCTTGATCTCAGGGATAGGAGTTCGGGCCCTGCATTGGGCTCCTCACTGGGCGTGGAGCCTACTTAAAAGCGGGGCGGGGTGGGGGTGGTTTGTCAGTTGCATTCTGTAAGCCTTCAGAATTAGCTGGTGTTTGTTTTTGTTTTGTTCCTATTTAGTCAAAACTAAGTTGGGAATCTTGTAATGTTACAGATATGTAAGGTCTTAAATGTAAGGAACCCCCTTTTTACTGGCAGGTATATTTGGGCTAAATATAAGGATGTTGGCCTTATAGTTGGGCACCTTTTAATATATAATCAATTCATAATTTATATAGATGGAGAACTAAACAGTTAATTTTAAATAGTCTAGTAGCTACATTAACAAATTTAGTATATCCAGTAGATGCATTAGTAAACTTAGTAAATCAAACTTAGTAAGCCTGATTAAAATGACAAGTAGGTATTTATTCAAGTTCTCTTTCATGGTGCCATGTTTTAACATCTGATTAAAATACCTATGATACACATTATTGGACTTTGGACTTTTGGAGGCATTGTCGTGTTTATAGTTGATGAGAAGATCCTGGCTTTAAAGAGTATTCTTTGTTAAAGAAATGCCTTAAAAATAGTTTGATGGATATGGAATGTTAAGTTTTGTTTTTGTTTTAGATTGATATTTTGTTTGCAAGACTAGCACTGCAGACTATTCCAGAAGACTTGGACTTACGAGATGACAGTCTGCTTAAGAATTTAGATATAAGATGCATAAGAAGTCTTAACGGTATGTTAAAACCTACTTCCATTTGCATAGTAGCAGTTTTTGTCAAATATGAAATAGTTTTTAACTCAGATTTTATAAAGGAGCTTTTTATAGCCACTCTGTTTACCCATATTGAGTCAAATAAAATATGCTTTACTTAATAGTTAAGACTGCAGAGGGGTATATGGTAATTTATTTTACTCACCAGTATCTTGCACTGTTATTTCTTTTCTTCCTGGGACATTTAAAGACTAACATTTGTGCTCTATTACTAGTGGTTTAGGCTTCACGGCATAACCCTAATTAATTGTGATCATGATATCCTTTGTAACCTTTTCAGCTGTTGTGTTTAAAGGGGTTACTTTTGAACACTCTTGTATTTACATTGCTGTTGCTGTGCTCTGGCAAGAACAATTCTTGCAAACTTAAGTGGATTAAACCCTTGTCAGTATATCCTGACTGGAAGAAGTTTTAATTATATGATGAAAGTTTGAGATCAGCCAGATTACAAATTCTTTGTGATATATTTGTGATAGGAGATAAAAATTTTAGATTTTTTATTTGCGATAAGAGTTCTAGATTTTTTATTTGCCTTTTTATTCAATTAATGTTACTGATCCTATGAAATAAGTTTTTATTTAAGTTTGACATCAATCTTAGAAAATTGAAAAGAAATATTATCATTAAACTTTTGATGGTTTAACGTTCTGTTTTTTCACTCCCTGTTAATCAGGTTGCAGGGTAACCGATGAAATTTTACATCTAGTACCAAACATTGACAACTTCAGGTTAACTCTGAGAGCTATCAAACTGTGGGCCAAACGTGAGTTCAGAATTTGTTGGCTAGCTTATTAAAAATGTTTCAACTTTTGTTCAACACTAACTTTTCTTTTTGCTTTTCCCTTATCAACAGGCCACAACATCTATTCCAATATATTAGGTTTCCTCGGTGGTGTTTCCTGGGCCATGCTGGTAGCAAGAACTTGCCAGCTTTATCCAAATGCAATAGCATCAACTCTTGTACATAAATTTTTCTTGGTATTTTCTAAATGGTATGTGTTTAGATTATATTAAAATAAAATTGATTGTAGACACTGAAGTTTAGTCTTATTTCTATGACATTTCTGCAGCTGGTTTCAGATTCAAATTTTAGCTCATGATGTAGCCATTTAGGTAGCTTTGGGGAGATCATGTTGTGTATAAAATGGCAAACCTAAATTCCTTTCCTTTTCCCTAGCTTTCCCAGGATAGGAAGGCAGGTGCTTTTTTGTGCTTCCTTATCCTCTAAATAAACTCTGAATTTTAGCTGTCATGTCTGCTAAAATCCAATGAACTTATATCAGTTTTAGGAAGTTTGGATAAAACTTATACATACCACTTCTTACGCTCTTTGGATTTTTCCAAATCTACAGGTCATTAGTTTCTTGGAATTATTTTTTTGCTTTCAGCTGCCCATTTATCTTTGGTAAAATATTAAAAATATATATAAAAAGCTTTTAAGAATAACTATAAATGTGTAAAAAAATAGCAATTTTGTCATCCCTTTGAGGTCAGTCATTAACCCAGGAGAGTTTGTTTTTTAAAGCTTCCTCATTTCAGCATGTTCACATTTGTCAATCATTATTTAAGAAAAGTAAGATAAAAAATTGTTGCCAATTCATATTTGCTTTGGCCTAAAAGGTTTCTTGGTTTTTAATCAAATTGATCTTAGAGATTTGTCTTCCCGCTCTGTACCTGCCAACCCCTGTACCTCCTCCTCTGCAAAAATTGTTTTTTTAGTTATTTTATACAAATTTAAATTACTGGAAATAATTTTATAATTTAGAACTGTGCCCCACTTTTCAGTACACATTCTGTTATTTACAGATTTGATAGTGCTTAATCATATATAATCAGTTTTGATGAGATTGACTAAAGAATGTCAGAATTTCTGTAATGCTACACATACATAGCAAATAATATTTCTAAGAAGCTAAGCTTGCTACTAAGGATGGAAAATATTTTCCAATTTTTAATCTCTTCCCTAAAAGACTGAGGTAGCTAACTTGTAGAATGCGTCTTGAAAACAATGTTATTCACGTCACAAAGTTTCATCACACATACTCATGTTAGAATCTTTAGGTTGTGAGATAAAATTTTCCTCATCAGTCTCTAATTATTCATATTCCTTTGCTTAAATGAGTTAACTTTTTCACCCTCACTTGTCTTTGGATGTAGCCAGTGTAAGAATAGGATTTTTGTCTTTCAAGAAGGGTTTATCCTGTTGAAGGTTGAGGTGAACACATCGGATGTCTTGGGATAGTACTTTTTTATTTAAATAGTGCTTTATCAGTTCTTTGAGAGGCAGAGAAGATGTGTGACTTACCAGCCTGAGAAAGCTGCCAAATGGTTTAAGTTAATTTCATAGTTAGAGGAAAAGTACTTCGAGTTGTCTTAACATCAACAGATAGGAATAAAATATTATATATATCAAGAGGGCAAAATGAAGAAGGCTCACATTCACGAATGCTGTATGTTTAACAAAATACGTTTAGATGGTAATATCCAATAGTCTTATCAAGTGCTACAATCTTTTTAAACAGGGAATGGCCAAATCCAGTGCTATTGAAACAGCCTGAAGAATGCAATCTTAATTTGCCTGTATGGGACCCAAGGGTTAGTGTATTATTTTTTCCCCTACAAATTCGCACTGTGCAATAACAAGTAAAAATCATCTGCATAATCTTCAGGGAGACTTCCCATCCTTTTATGTATGAGTGGACATGTCCGTATTACACTTTCTTTTAGATAACCTCAACTATAATTGTCCTCTGATGTGAGAAGCATAATTATGTACCCTGTAAACTCCTTTTAATTGTACATAGTTTATAATATCAAGTTCACTAACATTTTAATTTATTCTATATAGAACTACCTTGTAAGTCAAAGTTTGTGTGGGCATTTGTGCTTAAAAAAAAAAATAAAAGGATACTCAAAATCCCTGTATTTTTTTATTTGATCTAAATATTCTGTTAAAATTGGGTTGTGGTAGGAAAACTGTTTAACGTTTACATGTGGCAGATAACTTCTAAGCAGTATCACTCTAATTACTATGATGTAATTGTAAAAATTGGTTTGGATATTTCAGATTACAAAAACCTGGTTGGGATAAAAGAAGAGCTTCTGTTCCGCTTTTTGGGAAGTTACAACCTTTACCGCTTACTCAGTTTAAATGTTACCAACATGCACTTTATTAATTGATAAAAGAAATACAGGTTTCAGTAAGGCTTTTTTTTAGGTCTTTAAAATTCTATTTTTCTATTAGTTTCCTATCTTACTGCAATATTGAAAATTAAGTCAGTTTTAAGTCTGTTAATTACATCAAGCTGTCTGTTTTCAAGTTTTCCAAGCCTCAGGCATTTAATTTTGGAGGGATTTGAATTTACAGTTTCCTTCGTGGAAATATGTCACTTATCATTAGTATACAGATTAAGTTATTAAATCATTTCATTTTTTCTTAAAATAACACGGATAATATAGCCTCAGCATGTGTTAAGAAGCTTATACTTCCTATAAGTCAATGGTATATTAAAAACTTTGTTTCCATCTTGTTTAAAATTTGTTTTGCACAGAACACTATTTAGTATGACATTTCTGAAAAGTGTAATTGTGTGTGCATCCCCATTTCTGTTGTTGAAAAAAGAAAAACTAAACATCAATAGATGCTCCACTAGAACCTTTTTTGCTTGACAGGCACACTATTTCTAGTAAGGTTGCCAAAATAGTCATGCCCAAATGATCAAATCTCTTTAGACCAAATCTCTGATTCTGTGAAGAATTCCTATAAAAACAATGTCGCCTTACATGGTTTTTCTTTCTCAACTCCAGCTATGAATGAAATAAAATTTAATCATTGGTTCAGTTTAACAAGGGGTAAAAAGTCCAAGTATCTGTTGCATATGTACTTGAAGAAACTGATTGGCTGTTGTTGTATGTAGGTAAACCCCAGTGATAGGTACCATCTTATGCCTATAATTACACCAGCATACCCACAACAGAACTCCACGTACAATGTGTCCGTTTCAACACGGATGGTCATGGTTGAGGAGTTTAAACAAGGTAAGTGTTTATCCTTATGCTCTCCTTTATACACGAAGGATCTACATACCATTGTAGACCCAGTAGTTGGCTATGCAGTTTAAAATGAAGAAAGCATTCACTGAAGTGGGTTTTGGTGTTTACTGATTGATTACAGTATGTATTTGAGAATTGACTTGAAAAATTCAGTTTGAGGCAAAGTATTTTTGGTTATCTGCTAGAAAGCTAATCAGTTTAAAGCTATCCCCTTAGCTGGCCCTTTATGGGCTGCCTTAGTGCTATACAGTTGCCATGTAAAGTTTTAAAATGCTACCAGTTTGTCTCCACTGGGTGACCTGAGAGATGCTTTTAGCAAGCTATATACTTGAAAAGAGCTTTGAGCAGGATTGGGGCCAAAGTGCCTATTATTTTGGAAGAACCTCTAAACTTTCTGAATCCCAGTAGTACTGTTCTAATTTCATTGCCAAAAACGGTCTTTGAGGGAAGTAGCTGAAACAGGATTATTTGATTTGATTGATAATAGTCATGGAAACAAATAGCTGTACCACTACCAACATCAAACTCAGGAGTGTAAAATTCTTTTCTGTAGTCTGAAGAGGCTCTTCATGGGAGAATGTTGCTTAGAAACATCAGGAAGCTTGTTTTTAGAAAGGCAAGACTTAGAGCTTATGGGAAATTTTTCTTTCTTGGTTAACTACAGTGCTTCAGTTTTTGGAGAGAGTCATCCTATGAACATGGTATTTAGAATAATGGTAATTTACCAGAAATCTGGCTCTCAGAAACTCCAGCTTTTTGAAAAGTGTGTATGTATGTAAAAATCTCTGTGCTCTAAAGTCATAGGCTGAAATTGCTATTTGTTAAAATTAATGATTTTAGGATTATAGTGAATGCATGTGGTATGTTTAAGATCTTTGAAATTCTAGATTGTTAGACTGAAGCATGCCAACATTTTAATATGTTTTTAATTTAGGTCTTGCTATCACAGATGAAATTTTGCTGAGTAAGGCAGAGTGGTCCAAACTTTTTGAAGCTCCAAACTTCTTTCAAAAGTACAAGTATGTATTTTAAGGCATGTCAGACATGTTGCTCTCTTAAGTAATGGTTTAATGGTAGCATATGTGACCTCTCCTCTTGCTAGACTAATGTAGTTTTTAATTGTCCTTTAAACATCTTCTGTAGAATTTTCCTTCCTGTCACAGAGGGTGTACTGTTTTTAGTAAACCCTTTCTTTTCTCTTTGTTGAGGTGAAGTGTAGCCCCTATAGTTTGCTGCCTGGTGTAACCGAACTCCTACGTTTGTAGCAACATCACTTCTGTAGGCGTCTTAAGTCATCACCAGAACTCTCAATCCATATGCCTTGGCAAAGGAGTGAGCAGTTAAAATCTGTAGTTACTGTTCTCTCTTAGGAAACGAAGTATTTTCAGCCAGTTCTGGAAACTTACTGTTGAGATTCTATATAACCATAGGCAGAGCTTATAAAATGTCAACATAGAGTCAGTAAAGTGTTTCCAATAGTTCTAGCACATGATTGGCCTACCATTTTCCCCTAATGTTAATAAAGCCCCTTCAGATATTTCTTGGAATCTAAGTGGGTGTAATATTTTTTACTAATGGTTTTAATATAATGATTTAATACCTTAGTACAGGTTAAATGCCTGATTGTGTTGGTTTTGATGACAATTGTAAGTTATAATAAATCTTACTTTAAAAAAAAAAAACGGACTTGCACTTTTATTTGCCCTGAGCTGAAAACTTGCCAAAGTCCCACTTAAATTTTTTTTTCTTTAATGCTTGAAACTTTCCTGACCATTTGATCTTGTGTTGGATTGTGTTTTGTAATAATCTAAGCAAGATTGCTTTATGCTATTTCCCCAATTAAAAACAAGAATGATGACCTTCATGATGTCTCTGTGTTTTGTTTCTGTATCTTTTGCATGAAAAAGCAGTATGGAGCCAGCTTAATTGTTGTGTTCTGGGAGCACTGTGCTGTCAGTTAATATTTAAATAGCTTAACATTGAATGCTCTTGTTTATTACTTAACTCCCCGTAAGTTGTGCTTTTCCATTGGGCAGATAATTTATTTTCTGTTTTTTATTTTAACCGATGTTGAGGAAGTACCTTTGAACATTTAAACTAATAAAACATATATTCTGATATTTAAAAAAAACTACAGCATCAAAGTACATAATTGCTTGTATGGAGAATAAGGAAGAAACTGGTTTTATAGAAAAATATCAGCATCTCTTAATCCCTGAGAATCAAAGACTAAGCTAGATTCATTCTTTTTCCTGTCTCACTTCCTCATAGGACTAAGGTGGGTAGAATTGAAGTTCTTGAAAGTACTTAAGTGGCTTCCTTCACTTGAAGAAAGATTAATTGTTGAAATTGAAACTTTGATAGTGTCATCTATTTGAGTAAATTTGCATTACTAGAACTTCCGAAGGTTTTTTTTTTTTTTTTAAGCTTGCTTAATCTTTTGTCTTTTAGAAGTTTTAAGCTATCCTTTATGCCATATAGTACCTATAAGGTCTTCGGTGGACTGAGTAAAAGATCATAGATTATTGTCTTTACTGAATTCTCTTGAAACAACTCATTGTAGATGATCAAAAACGACTTCAAGCATGATTAGGTATGAGGAGGTAGCAACAAATAGAGGAAATTATATCAGAAAAATTTAAGTTTTAGCTGTGAGGCCTGAGAAAACAGATTTGAAAACATGACAATAATGGGCTAGTTTTATCTATACCGAATCCTATTTATATTTTTAACTTCTCCAGAAGTTTTCCTCTTTATAATGTCTAGTGCTTACTATCATTAGAATGTAGAGATAGTCACAGGTTTGAATTTTTCTTTTAACATGTCACATGTAATACTCCCAAAATTGGCTGTACAACTGAATTGAAATGCTTCATTTTCTCTTGAGTCAAAGTTGGTTAAGCCTTATTTGAAGTATATCCTGAAAGTAGTGCCATTTGTTATGTATTGGATTTTAAAAAATTTTGATATACCTGCCTGTCATTCTTGGAAGGGAGGGAAGCATGGGGTAAATTTCATTTTCTTAAAAAGCAGAAAAGTCATCTAACAGAAGATCTCAGTGTTCCTTAAGAAAAAGGTGTAACATTGCTTTGTGCAATTTTAAATAACTATAAGAAGACATTTTTCATGTTTTTCCTTTAAGATAATTCGAGTTGACACGTAGCAATAAAGTAAATCATCATTGACATAGGAAATGTGAATACTTAGGTCAGGTATTCCATTTTACTAGGAAAAGAGGAAGGAAAGGTAATAGCAAGAGGCCAGCATGTTCTCTAAGGTGTAAGATTAATTATAATTTCAAGGAGTATGTGTGAATAGAATAATTTAGCCTTAAAATGTTTTAAAAACTTAATACTGAACTCTAACTCTTGGTCCTGAGTTACTTAAAGATGGAATTATAAGGATTTTTCTCTAAGATAATTAGATTTTTAGTGAACATATCTGAGCTATAATCTACCCAGGTAAAATATTAATGTGATGAAATGGCCAGGAAACCTACTTATATACTGTTTTTTGGGGGTAAATAGTTTTTAGGTAATAAAAGCAACTAAATTGTTCTTAGGAATTTTTAAATAGGTTTTAATTCATTGGGGATACATTTTTATAGTAAAATTTTTTATTGGAAGCTGGAAATCTTTAAATTTGGGGAAGAGTTAACGACTATTGCATTAAGACTTCAAAGTGTCTCCTGAAGGCATTTGAGTATCTTGAGCAAATAAATGATGGTGGCAGTTGGAAATTGGAGATCACATTCTTTGGGGCAGCAATAAAAAATATATGTAGTCTAAATTTAGAAATACTTCTTTTGGTCTCTCTGTTTTCTGATAGGGATCTTAGGAATTGAATACTAGTTCTGGTTTTTAAAACTTAACAAACTCGGTATTTTGGTTTCAGTTTCTTAGCTGGATGAGTATAAATGGATTCCGTTTTATAAATGGATTCCTAATGGCAGGTTATTTCTATTAAGCTTAATTACTGTATTTTATATCTCCTTTTTTTGCTTAAATTTGCTTAAATGTGGCTGAGTAAAGGACATAACCACGCCCCCCAGGCTCCCCTCATTGCAATAAGTGCCAAAGTTGAACTTTTTAAACTTCAAAACTTTAAACTTTGAATTCCAACAAAATTATGTTCAAATGGATTGTATGTTTTGCCTTCGTAAATAGAGAACATTTGTGCATCGTTTGTTGAAGACTCAGGTGGTAATTAAGAACATCCATTTTAATAGTGTGGTAAAAGAGTAGAGACTGAGAGTTTGATCCCTGTCCTAGGTGAATGCAGACAACTTCGCTTTTTTGTTTTTGTGTACATGCCTGCTTTTTATAGTTTGTTGTCTCCTGTTGTAAGTTGTTACACTTCTGTCCAGAGAGTTCTTCCTCCATCTTCCCCCCGCCCATTTCCAATCTCCCAGGGACTGGAAATCAGGTTACTGAGCCTGTTAGGATTTTGGTGCATTTAAAAGAATTCAAGGGCCCTCAGAGTGGGTTTCTGTGTATGTAAAATGCATGAGCTTTTAGTGCTTTTATGTGACTTTTATTTATTTGAGCCATCTGTTTGTTCTGTATATTTGGTTTGATCCAAATAATGCTGAACAAATTTAAACTGGTGGTAAAGGAAGTATTGGTCTGTATGGATTTGAGCTGCATATTCACATATGTGTCTACATGTTTTCATATTTATACATATTACCTCTGTTACCGTAAGTTGATTAAGTCCTTGAAGTTAGCTCATTTGAGCTTCACTTTTCCCCTGCCAGTAAGAGGCATTATCCTATATTACAGATGACGTATATATACAAGTCTCATACCTGGGTTACATAGTTATGAAGAATCATAACCATTTTTCAGATACTTAATGAGCATAAATAGTAAGTAATCAAATGGAATAGTTTAAGGAAGAATGGTTTAAAATGCTTTAACTTGCCAAATTTTCACTGTCCCTTGCCTAAATATCTTCTCACTCTTTTTTTTTTTGATGGCTAATTGAAACTGGGGTTAATAGTTTTTTCCTGGCCTAGGTCAGGTATTTGGTTTTGGTCTGAAACCTCATTTATAAGATGTGAAAGATAAGGGTTTCAGCCCTTTTTTTTTTAAAAAGAGTAAACTAATTTAAAAATTTTCATCATACTCTGGTTTTTCAGACTAGTATCCATACTAGGTAATGTCAGTTTGCTTTTTTGTGAGGTAGTTTCTGGTGAGAAGTTTGGCTTCCAGCACCTCTAAAATGGGTTCTGTGGGAGAGTATATCGGACTGAACTTTTTTAGTATCATAAAATTACATGAATTATATTTTAGTTGTAAGTAGTTTGTTTTAAAAAGACTTAAAATAGTATTTAGTTTTGATAGCATTTTGTAAAATGAAAACTTGCCTTTTCTCTAATTTAATGGAATTGGATTCTGCATAAAAATCAGATTTCTTCTTTGCTCTCATGCTAGTCATGTCTGCTTTTTAATAGAAATTTGTACTGTTACTTGAAAAAAATCATGAGACCTGTCTTCAGTATTCAGTTTAATTTTTGCTACCTGTTAATTTGAGTTAAAAAGCATGGTGTGTTTGAACTATTTTTGAGCTTACTGATGTAATATGTATAATTAGTGATCCTGTTTTTGTGGCTAAAGCCTTGGTGCATTATTTCTATTAATACAACTTTGTTATAGTAGATTATATTTTAGTGAGCAGCTTATAGATATAAAGCATTCCACCGGAGTCTTTGAACCAAACTATCAATTAATGTTTATTCGTTGTTCTTGAATTAAGCTGCTTTGGGATAATTTATAAAATCACTCTTTTTCAGAAGAATATACTCACCAATAGTTAGAAACTTGTGGTATTTAGCTTTTATGATTTTATGTACATCTTGAGATTGCAGTCCCCCTTGCTAAACTGTTGCTGATCTGTAACTGTAACAAAGCTATTACATTATGGTGTTAATATCCAGCACAAAGCAGTTAAATAAAATAAATAGCATGTTATCTTTATCTCCAAAGGCATTATATTGTACTTCTAGCAAGTGCACCAACAGAAAAACAACGCCTAGAATGGTGAGTATAAGATTAGACTTTACAGAGAAAATAAGCAAAAATCAATCAGATAGCTACAGAACACATCAGATGGGAGAAAGTTTGTCCTCCCATCCAGTCTGGTTTTATTCATAAATGGAACTTTACTACTTGTAATGGAAGTGTAGGAATTTGGGGATCCGTATACAACTTTGTTTTTTGTTTCCCTTACGGAGATCCATGTATCATTAACTATATTTAAAGTGCTTTGTTTTAGCTTACTGATTTTTTTTCCTTTAAATATTTGCAGGGATGTCTTTTGTAACCTTCTTAGTTTGAAATGTGGCTTGATTATCCTTCCTCCGTTTTTGCTTCAGCATTTTTGTTTAGAGCCTAAGACTGGTTTTATCTATGGGAGTTCAGATGGTTGAACTGCCCTCACATGTATTTAAGTATGATCTTCATATTACTGCTTTGTGCAGCATATTTTGACTTTGTGCATTTTATTTTATTTTTTAAATTAACCAGAATTTTCATTAATACTAAGTGACATTTGTTCAGGGTGGGCTTGGTGGAGTCAAAAATCCGAATCCTGGTTGGAAGTTTGGAGAAGAATGAATTTATTACACTGGCTCATGTGAATCCCCAGTCATTTCCAGCACCCAAAGAAAATCCTGACAAGTAAGCAGTCTTCTAATTTAATCTAGTTTCCTTCTCTCCTTTTTAACTTTTACTCATAGAAGCTTTCTATAGGCAGTTTTTAATAACTAGAGTCACCATTCTGTTGATCACATATGGCACAAAACCAATTTGAGATTAGTAGATTAGGTTTTCCAGATCAGAAACACTGAAGAGACAAATTATTTCTTGAGAAAAATCAATACTAAAATAGTTCTCTGATAATAGTCTAATGATGGTACCTATGAACTAATTAGAGTTCAAATTCTGCATATCTGCCTTTTAGCATTTCTTAAAATTTCTTTCTTCTCACCCATATTATACAGTGGTTGTCAGAATAACTGCTATCCCAAATATGTCTTGCTTTTCATCTTAACTTTTTAAAAGAGAGAACATGCTTTCAATTTACCTTGCAAAAAATCTGATTTGTGATAGATTCTGAAACACTGGGAAGATCTGTTAATAAAAGGCTCACATTATTCTTTTAAGGGTCTTTCATAGGTCAATTTCTGGTTCAGTTGTTGCTGTATTATTATTTATGTGAGATTCTACTTTGCATTTGGAAGGTGAGGGGAGTTTTAGTAATGAGCTTTTTAAAAAAATAAAGTAGCATTAAAGAAAGGTTGAAAAATACAGGCGAATCGCTTATTTGAGATTGTGCTGCGGTGGTACAGCTGTTACTCTGATTTGTTGGTACAGGTTGTTTCCTTTTGCAATCCTGTCAAGAGTTGTTATTTGAGCTCTTTATAATTTTTTGTTTCTGCAGTCTTAATTATTAAAAGACTGATCCATTCAGCATATAGATTATTAAATGTTCAAAAGTAGCTGAATCACCCATTGTTCCTATTATTACGCTGTAGTCAAATTACTGTTCATGTCATCTTTTCTTCTTTTTCTTTTTTTAAAAAAAGATTTATTTATTTTAGAGAGAGAGAGAGAGCAGGGGTAGGGGGAAAAGGAGCAGAGGGAGAAGGAGAGAGAAACCCAAGCAGATTCCGTGCTGAGTGCAGAACCCAACACGGGGCTCAATCCCATGACCCATGGACCCATGAGATCACAGCCTGAGCCGAAACCAAGAGTTGGATGCTCAAACCGACTGCACCACCTGGGCGCCCCTCATGCCACCTTTTCGACTGAGTTTTAAAATTTTAAGGAATATATATTAAGTTCTAGTTAAAATTTTATGTCTAGAATAAATTTTCTTTTCAGATTTTTCTAAAATGCGTTGTTCCTTTTCCCTTGTTAGTTTGAACATAATTTTTGTTGTGCCTTTGGTACTTTGGGATCATCATTAACATTGGCTGTCGGTACCCTGCTTAGGCTTGGGAATATGAAGGACAGGCATGGGGGAGGACTTGGAGTTCTGATGGAGCTTTGGTTTAGAACTTTACTTAGTTTGCTTATACATTTGTATTCCAAGTTTTTCCACATACCTCAGGTTGTCAACCACATTGATAACGTTTTCATGAAGTCTTGATAAACTAGTAACACTTTTCTTACTTTGCAGGGAAGAATTTCGCACGATGTGGGTGATTGGGTTAGTGTTTAAAAAAACAGAAAACTCTGAAAATCTCAGTGTTGATCTCACCTATGATATTCAGTCCTTCACAGATACAGGTATATCTCTCCTTGGATGATCAAAACACATAACTTGCATATTTAAATTTGTCTTCATGTGTACCATAGTGACATTTGCAATAACTGTTAATTTACTTGGGAATATTGAACAGTGATTATCAGAATAATTTTAATGTTTTGGATTAGTTACTAGTTTCAGTAATGTCTAATATATAAGTGGGTTTTTTTGTGTGTGTGATTTTATTAAAGCACAGGGGCAGGACCCATGGGCAGAAAGAGCTGCCATAAATGGTTTTAGTTTTGTTTTGTATTGTAGATTTAAAGTTAAGTAGGACCATTTTAAATTTGTTCACCGTTATTTATGAAATTAGAAACCATCTGAGTATTTGATTGTGTAAAAGACTGAGTCTGTGTCTGACTGCCTCAGTAATCTTGAAGCTTAGACGTTTACACAACTAGACTTCTGGTGATGTGAGGAAATTTTATTCTCTGTGTCAAATACAGACTCAAGTGTTGATTCACGGGTATAGGGTGATTAGAGCTATATTTCAGATTGACCTATACCCTGAGAGATAAAACTGAGTTATAACAGTTTATCTAAAGAACAAATGGGTGTAGTTCACAGAAGTGAAGGCTATATATAGATGCACAACTTTTCAAGGGAATGGTGAATATGCATAGAGACAGTGATGAATATACAGGTCCGGTGACGAGAAGGCATACTTAGGTAGTCAGGCATTTGCACCTGTGTGTGGAATCACTAGCAGTCTGACATCTGGGAGCTGCTCCTGATTAGGTGCTGTCTGTTGGGATTCTGACCATCAGCAGCCTTGCTGTTGGTGATTCAGTGGCAGTTAAAGTTTCAAATGAAACAAGATCAACTCTAAATGAGACACATGGTAGTTGCCTTCTTGGAAAATTCAGATTAAAAATATTCTATTTCTTATGAAAGATTGAGTTGCTTTCTTTCAAATAATTGATAATTTATAAGTAGGTTTTTCATTTTTAGGAATATAAGTGGAGAATATGGCACAATTCTTTATGGTGAGGAACATTGAAGGATAGTGTCCCCAGCAAGTAGTAACCCTTAATAACCGTGAGAGCAAAAACACTCATAGATTTTTTAGGATGTGATTTGGAGGGTGGTAACTCCACTTGCTTAATGCCACAGAAGTGTTTATTTCCAGAGTAAAAATTCTGATGTCAACTTAAACTATAAACTAAGAAATCATGTAGAGATATTTGAATTAGAAAATTTGTTTTGTGCATTTCATCTCAGTTGAGTTTATCAAAGACTGTGCTAATGAACCATCAAGATTTTCAAGGAACTTTTATTTTGGGAGGGAAATGTTTAGTTGTCCTGGGCCTTGAAACATTTTAATGGAATACTTTGTGGGATTTTCTTTTTTCTTTCTTTCTTTTTTAATATTTTATTTGAGAGAGCCAGAGAGAGCGTTCGTGTGCATAAGCCCACACAGGTGGAGGGGGGGAGGTGCAGGTGGAAGGGGAGAAGCAGGCTCCCCACTGAGCAGAGAGCCCCACTCGGGGCTCCATCCCAGGACCCTGAGATCATGACCTGAGCGAAAGGCAGATGCTTAACTGATTGAGCCACCCAGGTGCCCCCTTTGTGGGATTGTCTTTTTCCTTTTTTTAAATTAATTTATTTTTATTTAAATTCAATTAACATACAATGTATTACTGGTTTCAGAGGTAGAGGTTAGTGATTAATGAGTCTTTTATAACACCCAGTGCTCATCACATCATGTGCCTCCTTAATGTCCATCACCCAGTTAGCCCATCCCCCTACCCCTCTCCCCTCCAGCAACCCTCAGTTTGTTTCCTATGCTTAAGAGTCTCTTTTGGTTTGTCTCCCTCTCTGATTTCGTCTTGTTTTCTTTTTTTTCTCTCTTCCCCTATTATCCTCTATTTTGTTTCCTAAATTCCATGTGTCAGCAAGATCATCTGATAATTAATTGTCTTTCTCTGATTGACTTATTTCGCTTAGCATAACACCCTCTAGTTTCATCCAGGTTGTTGCAGATGGGAAGATTTTATTTATTTTTTTTTGGTGACTGAGTAGTATTCCATTGGATATATATACCACATCTTTTTTATCCATTCATCTGCTTATGGACAACTGGGCTCTTTCCATGGTTTGACTATTGTGGACATTGCTGCTATAAACAATGGGGTGCAGGTGCCCCTTTGGATCACTACATTTGTATCTTTGGGGTAAATACCCTATAGTGCAATTGCTGGGTCTCCGGTAGCTCTATTTTCAACCTTTTGAGGAACCTCCATGCTGCTTTCCAGAGTGGAAAAGTGAAAGCCAGCTTCATTCTTTGTGGGATTTTCAATACTCAAATTCTTACTTCCAGTCTCTTCCAACTTCACATCTTTCTGATCTCAGGTATTGGTGGCTATATCCCTGTAGTTGTTCAAGCTAGAAATCTTGGAGTCCTCCTTGACTCCTGTTTTTCTCATAACTTGATGTTAATGCATTAAAAAATCCTTTTGCCTCTACTTTTGCTATCCATTGAGATTCCTGCTACTAATTGCTATTTCTACTGCTATTACACTAGTCCAAGCCATTTGTCATTGCTCTGTTGTATTACTCCCATTACTACAGTTTCCCTGGCCTGTCCTAGCCCAGCTATTAATGGGATAATTGTTATTCTCAGCCAGCATCCAAAATGATATTAAGCCAAATCATGTCTTGCCTACTTAAAGCCTATAATGGCTACCAATCTCTTTTGGAAAGTTTAGGTCCTTCCTTACTGTGGTTTGCAAGCTTTTACCTAATCTGGCCTTCTCATTATGTCTGTGGCCTCATTTCCTGTTATAAGTTCAAAATTCTTTATTCCATATGTCTTGGGGCCAGAAAGGTAATAAAGTTAGTAAGTAAAATTCCTAGTGGGGCTTGGAGCAACATTTGGTAGTCAGCAACAGTAACATTTCTTCAGGGAACTGTTCAGGATTCACATTAAGCAAAGGTAGAGACCAAATAGCCACAAATAGGTGAGATCAGGGTTAGTTTTTGTCAGATGAGTTTTGGTGCCAATTATAGGAAGAACTTATGTGTCGGGAGCATTTGGGATTTTAGAATTGCTCTTAAGGGATTATGGATCTTGACTTTTCCTTCTCCCCAGTGGCCTTTTTGTTTTACTTAAATATTCCAGACATGCTCTCAACTGAGGACATTTTGTCCTTGACCTTGGATCTTCCTGGAATGCGGTTCCATCAGTTATTTTTGCTTATTACTTCACTTTCATTTCGGTCTCCACTCTCTCATGTCCTCTCAGTTTCTATGCTGAGCTTCTTGTCTTCTTCCCTACTCAGTTTTTCTCCATAGCACTATCATCATCTGATACGAAATATATTTTACTTCGTTGTTTCCTCTTTATTGTATTGTCCCTACTAGAATGTAGGCTCTGAAGTTCTTTTGGTCTCTTAATTCTCTGCTGTATCCCCTGTGTGATACAGTATTGGTGCTCAATAAATAATTTGTTACATGACTGAGTGAATGGATTTTTCCATTTCGGGATTCTCTGGGAACTTACTTGGATGAATTTATTTTTAGCATTTTCTTTTTGTTCCTGTGACCTCTATTATTTGAGTTATTCTGTAAGAGATGTTAACTACTTGTCTTAGAGTTTTATCCTGCAGGTTCTTGAAAAGGTATCTTTGGGTTTAGTCAGTAAGTTTGACTTTTGCTACATTTGTTACATAATTGAGCCAGAATTTTATTTTATTTTATTTTTATTTTTATTTTTATTTTTTTTTAAGATTTTATTTATTTATTTGAGAGAGAGAGAATGAGAGAGAGAGAACACCTGAGAGGGGATAGGGTCAGAGGACAAAGCAGACTCCCTGCCGAGCAGGAAGCCCGATGCGGGACTCGATCCAGGGACTCCAGGATCATGACCTGAGCCGAAGGCAGTCGCTCAACCAACTGAGCCACCCAGGCGCCCCGAGCCAGAATTTTAAATAATAGTGGTAGCACAAAAGGGTATGAAGAAGCCCCCCTTTTTTTTTCCAGTTCTTCTTAAAGAGTTACTCTTCAAAGTTATTATCTTAAGAGTAATTAACTGGAAGAGTTAGTATACTTTGTGCTTTTATTCATTATATAGACCTTGTGGTAAAAGGTACTTAGAGTTTGCTCAGGCAATGGATTATGTCAGATTAGAGAGAATTTTGGCCTGATAGTTTTATGCACAGGATTGCTAGAAAAGGATCCCTACTTAGAATAGCTTCTCCTAGGTGAGTTTAACTGCCTTTGTTAAAATGTTTCTATTTCTTGTAACAATTTCCTAATTGTGTAGTTTATAGGCAAGCAATAAACAGCAAGATGTTTGAGGTGGACATGAAAATTGCTGCAATGCATGTAAAAAGAAAGCAACTCCATCAACTACTACCTAATCATGTTCTTCAGAAAAAGAAAAAGGTAAATTTAGAAAGTACTTACAAAAGCATTACTAACATAGTGTTTTTACTGTATTCAATCTATCAATACTTCAACATTTAGACTCAGTTTAAGTCATGCTTGAAGTAGATCACAGCATTTTAAGAATCAGTTCCAGGGAGCAGTTCCATTATGTGAAACCTTGCTCCCAGTCACGTTTCTTGCATGTACTTGCAGACCTCAGATAGATTAGTGGCGATGCTTCCTATCCTTATTTTATGTAAGCTTATGGTCTCTTTCAGAGTCTTCTGTTCTTATCCATTTAATACCCACATCAGTATCTAATTTCCTTTCCTTTAAAAAGTAAACTAGGTAATATGTGGATAAATTAATTATGTGACTTTTTATAAAAATGGCTTTAAGAATTATAGATGTGTATTATTGAAAAATTAAGTTATTGAATATAAAGATCACAGACAGAGGTGATCAGAGTTAATATTTTGTAGAATGTCGTTCTGGTAGTAGTGCTTCCTGTTGAATAACTTACAGCCATATTTTTCTTATTTAGACTTACTATAGACATATTAGAATTTTAGTGCATAGATGATAATTACATTTTTATATGTGATTTCAAGAATAGGTGGCTTATTTCTATAATGGAATATACACTGCAGTGAAAATGAATGGATTAGAGCTACATCTATTAATATGTTCATTTAAAAGGTTCTGATGAATATGTACTATTTAATAATTTTATATAAGGTTTACAAGTTTAAAAGATGTAAAACAATATATTATTTAAGAGAATATGAAAGAAAAGTATAGCATATATTATGGTACAAGCATCTAAGTCAAGGACAAGAACTTTGGAGTAGATAAAGCTGGTTCAATTTCAGGTTCCACTGCTTCCCAGCTGTGAGACTTGGGCCAGCCATATCATGAACATCATGTTCTTGATTTGCTTCTTCTCTAAAATTAGGATAATATATTTACCTACCTCATTAGATATTTTGTGAGGATGAAATGAGTTAATACCTATAACAAGGTGGTTTTGGCTGGTGCTTGGCATATAGCGAATGCTCGTATTTGTTTCTGTTATCACCATAACTTGGGGTAGAGGTACTTGCTTTTTTATATTGGTCTAAAATGCAGTTTTAAAAGGCATTTTTGTTTTTAAGGTAACTTAGTACATTAAAGCTTTTATGTGACTTGTTTTCCTCTCATCCTGATGCTTTTATGAGTTAACTAAATAATCTAGAAAGTGGCAAAAAGGTACTGATCTTTTCTCAAGCCATTTTATTTATTTGTAATAAAATATACATACAGTTTGCCATTGAGTAATTTTATTTTTAAACTAAAATGTCAAGCCAGACATTTGTCTTCTGATTGTCCCTTGGTGTTATTAATAAGTTTAAGCAACCACACTTAAATGTGTATTTACTACATGTAGAAATACATAACCATTTTATGTGTTTTCAGAAGTCAATGTAAATAGGTTGTTATGTTCTTTAATACTTAACCTATTTCTATTTTATTAACACATCTATTTATAACTGAGGTTATTAGATTTTCCAGAATCCTTGATCCTCAGATCACCTTTTAAAACTCCTATATATATGGTATTGTTGATTTTTGAAACAAAGTATAGTTTAAATAAATTTTATTTTTATTCTATTAAGGTATTACCTATCTAAATATAATCTTCTAGAAATAAAAATTATTAGTGTTCAGAAATAACTTTAGTCCAGACATTTTATTTATCAAATAAAGCTTAACTGTACTCTCATCACCGTGTAATCGCTACTTTTCACCTTTCAGTGTGTGTTTCTACATAGACTATTCGGTGCCCATATGTAACCACATATCACATGTATTTTTAAAAGGTTTTTGATGGTACATACACTTTTGTGACCTGCTCTTTGGGTGTTTATTATGTGTCCAGATTACATTACATTACAGATACTATGTGGCTGCTTAGTATTTTTTTAAATGGCTACAGTATGATTATATCTGTCCTTTATTTGACATCATTTGGACTAGTTCTAAGTTGCTGCTAGTAAAATAGCACTTTCTTGTTTTTAGTAGTAGTATCTAGAAATCTAGATCCATAAATCTTTTCTCTTAGACTCTTATTAATAGCTTCCTTTTATTAACTGCTATTTGCAAAGCCCTGTACGAATGTTTTTCTATATTTAATGATAAAACAACCCACAGATATTGTCTTTTATAGAAGAAACCAAGTGGCTGATAAATTTGCCCATGGTTTTATAGTAGGAGATGTGAATTGGACCTAGGTCTCAGTGCAAAGCGTATGTGTTTATTTCTCTCTCTAGTATGTTCTGTCTTTATTTATCTTTAATTTGAAAATGTGGATAAAACATTTATGATGGCTTGGCATTGAAGTCTCTTGTGCCAAACTTGATATAGACAAAGGCAAAGCAGAGCAACTGTTTTGTGTTCAAACCAGCTAGTTAAAACCTTCGGGTTCACAGATCATCCTTAGCAGTGGCCTGTTGTCTCACAGGTGTTTGATCACCTGGTCAGGCAGGTAACTGTGTAGAATTAGTAAAATTTAGTTACTGTACAAATCCTTGTCTGGTGGAGAGTGAAATTGGTAGCATTTTTGCATAGGAAAGAAGCTCATTAGAAAATTCATTTCACAACTGACTTCATAAACAAGTGGCATTACTTTCTCTTCCTCTCCATCCTGCCAAATCTCATCTTCCCCATTTGATCAATACTGATTTATGTACAGAAGTAATGCCTGTAGTGCTAGATAAAAAATGTCTTGTCATTTGGGGAACTAGAGCACGCGCGCGTGCGCGTACACACACATAGACACACACACGGGATATGGGTTTTTGTCAACAATGCAGTCATTTCCATTAAAATGTTTCTGTAGGTAAGTGGAGCACCAAGGCCTAAAAGTATTCTGGAAAAAAAACCCTGAAGAAATCAATTTGATATTGCAATACTATTGATTGTAGAAACAGAAACTAAGTTCTTTAGAAATCAACTTTCATCCCATAGAAACATTCGTAGTTTAAGCTTTATTTTGGTTTTCCTATATTAAGTAACATTTTGAGTGCTTTGATTTTTAAGAAGCAGGACTAGCATTAGGATTTACATGTGGATATTAGATTTCACTTTCAGGAAATTATTTCTGCTTCTATTTTCACAGGGTAATTTATACTATTAGATGTACCATGTTAAAATTCTAAGTTGGCAGTCAGAGCACCAGAAATTCTTGGTTTTGAGAGAGCCTCATTTATTTATAGATTTTTAGAAGTGGTACTACGCTGTACTTATTTGATAGTTGTTTTGACATTACACAATTTTATGTTCACTGTAGAATAATTAAAAATTGATTTAAAAAAATTGGTCATAATCCCAAAAGCCAGATATATTCATTGCTAGTATTGGGTTTATCATTAAGACTTTTTTCCTAATATATATGTGTGTATGTGTCTGTATATATTTATAGTTATCTGATTTAAGATCCATGTGTTTTCACATTACAGTGCTTTTTAGCGTGCAGCGTGTCTTGTGGAAAATGTGTACATTTAATATAGCATTCCTTTCTCCTTTTTTCTCCCATGGAAGAACTGTAGTGTAGTCAGGCCTCTTAGAAGTCTTTACCTTATAAGTCAGCATGGCATTTCTGAGTTTTCATGAACTTAGTGATTTATGCTTTGTAGTAGAAATCATATATCAAAGTAAAAGATGTTCATGTTTCAAAGATCGGGGTGAAATAAAGATATATTTGACTAAATATCTTATTAATTGCAGCATTCAACAGAAGGTGTCAGATTGACGCCTCTGAATGACAGCAGCCTCGACTTGTCTATGGACAGTGATAACAGCATGTCTGTGCCTTCACCTACTAGTGCTATGAAGACCAGTCCATTGAACAGTTCTGGCAGCTCTCAGGGGTAAGGAAAGCGAGGGAATGAAGTGGAGTGGGTGTTCACTAAACGTATTTGATGAACTCTCTTGTTAGAGTCATCTATTTAGAATATTTATTCCCCTTTTAATTTTTTAAAAATAGCAATTAAACTTATTTTGGGGGAAAATAATTTCTGTTTTTGTCCTATTGTGTCGTACTTGTATTCCGTTTTTGGGGCAGGTGTATCTTAATTCAGATGCGAATGAATGTCAGCACCGTAATCCCTCATTTCACATACAGAAGGTCCCTAACTAACGTGGTTTGACTTAAGATTCTTTGACTTTACAGTGGTGCAAAAGCAGTGCACAGTAAAAACCATACTTTGACGTTTAATTTTGAGCTTTTCTGGGGCTAACAGGATACCGTACAATAGTCACTTGCGGTGCCCGACAGCGAGCTGCAAGCGCCCCGTCAGCCCTGCGCTCATAGGTCAGCAGCCGCTACGCCGACACCCATTCTGCTCCCATGCAGCCCTTCCGTTTTTCACTTTCAATACAATACTCGATAAATCACATGAGATAGGCAACACTTTATGTTGAAATAGGCTTTGTGTTAGGTGATTTGGCCCAGCTGTAGGCTAATGTAAGTGTCCTAAGCATGTTTGAAGGAGGCTAGGCTAAGCTGTGATGTTGGTGATTATGTGTATTAAATGCATTTTCGACTTAAGGTATTTTCAGTTTATGATGGGTTTAATGGGACGTAACCCCATTTTAAGAAAGCTCTGTATTGAGGCTTCTGCTGCCTCCAGTGAACTGTATGGTGTGCTAGGGAGAATGGACAAGAGGGATAAAATCACCTTTCTGTCCCGGAGCCGCTTACATCTGTGTAGCAGGGGAACAAATCTGTGGACATAGAAGGGGCCTGCTAAGGAAGGTGAAGGTCTTTGTGGGATGGTCTTAGTTATAGGAAACTTTTTTTTTTTTTTTTTTTAAGAATTAAGTGTCTTTGAAAACATTGAACACAGATAAACATTTTTGTTATGAAAGAAATACATGGCTATAGTGGCAAAAACTAGAACACAAAAAGCCATATTTATGTTTAACCTTCTGTAAATTTTTCCAGTGTATCCTTGCAGAATCTTTTTTTTTTTTTTTTAATGGAAATACTAGGGTATCTTCAAAGGGATTTGTATAGAAGCCTTTTGTACTTTGAGTTTATGCACATGCATGTAAAATACTAACTATGTATTAAGTAATTTCAGAAGTTTAAACAATGTTAGTTTCTTATGTAATACTAAATAACTTCTGTAAGTAAGACTTCCGGATTTTAAGTTTACAGTTGTATATTTGCTTAGCAAATTTTCAGTATTTATTATGCACTAGCCATTTGCCAGCTATTTCTGGTTTTCTTCCTGCATCTGTGGTGGTTCTCTGGCCCGCTCTCCCTTTCTGTTTAAGTCATTAGATGTGTGTGCCCTTGAGGGCGCTCTCCACGGTACTTGTCCCCGCTTGGTATTCTCCCTTGGGGGAGTGGGATCACCTACCCTTGTTGACTTCATTTACTTCTATGTACCAGTGAACTCCAAAGCTTTTTCTTTCTTTTTAAAAAAAATTTTTTTTAAAGATTTATTTATTTGGGAGAGCACGAGAGGAAGAGGGAGAGAGAGAATCAAGCAGACCCCGTACTGAGCACAGAGCCCAACACGGGGCTCAATCCCAGGACCCCGAGATCATGACCTGAGCTGAAACCAAGTGTCGGACACTTAATCGACTGAGCCACCCAGGCACCCTGTGAACTCCAAAGCTTTAATAAGCTGATTGCCCTGGTTGCATGCAAATGTCTTGCAGGCACCAAAAGTCTTAAGTCCTTTTGTGTCGCCACCTTGTCATGGCGTCATTGTTCCACAGTTGCAGAGTGTGAGCTATAGCCGAGGGAGCAAGAATAACCACAGAGGACTTTTTGCTTTTATTTTTCTTTCAAGGGGTAATTAAAATGAGATTATTTAACTGCGATAGGATTTATCTGAGGCAGAAATGTTGAAGAAATAGGAGAGTAAAGGATGGATGATTTGAGTTTCCTGAAATGACAGGAGGGAGTGGGATCCAGCACATAGAAGAGGAGGGATGGCTTTGAAAGCCTTTGTTGTGTATCTGGACCACTGGGTGGTTTTTAGGGTGTCACAAATCCTTAGATTTTGTATGCAGAAGCTTATTTCTATTTTTCAGACCATTTTCTTATTTATAGCCTTTGATGGAATTTTCTTATACCCCAAATCCATTAAGTCTATTCCCCCAAATCAGATACAGATTGTTTTTAAAACTGTCCTGTTTAATATGCTAGTCACTTGGGGCGCCTGGGTGGCTCAGTTGTTTAAGCGACTGCCTTCGGCTCAGGTCATGATCCTGGAGTCCCGGGATTGAGTCCCGCATCGGGCTCCCTGCTCGGTGGGGAGTCTGCCTCTCCCTCTGACTCTCCCCCTCTCATGCTCTCTCTCTATCACTATCTCTCTCAATAAATAAATAAAAATCTTAAAAAAAAAATATGCTAGTCACTAGCCACATGTGGTGATTTAAATTTATTAATATTAAATAAAGTTAAATATTCAGTTCCTCACCAGCCGAGTAGGTGCGTCTATATAGTGACTACTATACTGGATAGCACAGCTATGTGACGTTGTTCCAGAGGGTTTTGTTGGACGGCACTGCTTTAGAGTGTGTGCTTTGGGTTGTTGGTTATGTTTTAGCATATAAAGTCAGTTACTAATATATACATAGAAGTAAAACCAAAGAATCATTTCCTTTAGAAAATAACTTCCATATTAAATTTTGTTATGGAATTTTATTTTATACTTTTCTGTTTGCTTTTTCACTTTTTTCTTTTTTTCTTTTTCTTTCTTTCTTTCTTTCTTTTTTTTTTTTTTTTAGCAGAAACAGTCCTGCTCCAGCTGTAACAGCAGCATCTGTGACCAACATACAGGCTACTGAAGTTTCTGTGCCACAAGTAAATTCCAGTGAAAGCTCAGGGGGTAAGGAGATGGGGTTGACAGGCTTGAGAATCCTTACAGCGTATTTGGTGTTAGCCTTTATTTTGAAAGATGGCTTTATTGATTAAGTGGTTCAAATTCAGTTTTTTAATGCTATTGTATAATTATCAATGAAATAAAATAAAATTCAGAGACTGAAAGCTTTCCTTGTAACTTTCTTTTGACAGGATTTATTGTAATTTTATGTGTTCATGTACTTACCTACTTAGGTACATCGAGTGAAAGCATTCCTCAAACTGCCACACAACCAGCCATTTCACCACCACCAAAGCCTACGGTCTCCAGAGTTGTTTCTTCAACACGTCTGGTAAACCCACCACCTAGACCTTCAGGAAATGCAGCAACAAAAATACCTAATCCTATAGTAGGAGTCAAGAGGACATCCTCACCTCATAAAGAAGAGAGTCCTAAGAAAACCAAAACAGAAGAGGTATCTATATATTAGTTAGCCTTGGGAATACCAGCCTGCCTATTTTAAAGTCCAGTAGAAGAAAATCTTTGTGAGCCAGAATTGAGAAGCAGCAAGGAAGAAAGCTTTTAGAAAAAGTTTAGGTAGTGCTTTAGGGCCGTAGTCTCTCTCCACCCTTTGTACTCTTCTCAGTGACTACCTCTTCCATAAAGCTGTGCCTCATTTAAACTTAGCTTGTCTAGTCTATAACACAGTTTAGTATGTCATCCCAGTTTCTTATTCTCTCACAGCTGTATCTTTTATGTGTACTGATTCTTTGATAGCCCTTTTGGACACAGTTCTGTGATCCAAATGGAGTTTTGGAGTTTCTTACACTGTATTTGTTATTACAGGGCTACTGAATATGAGGTTTTCAAGGAACTCTTACTGAATAACTGGCCATAGTTGCAAAGTCAGATTAATTTTGAGACCTTGAATGATTACTTCCTCCAACCCTTCAGGAAATTTTCTAGCAATACTTTCACTTTTTATAGTGGCCAATTTACCTTGCCTAAGTCTCAGTTTTAGGGAAACCATTAAAAGTGTACATTGATTTTGGTGTGTGTTTTAAAATAAAAAACAGAAGTAAGTAGCCTTGTTACACAATTTCATTGCTCCCTGGAATCACTCTCATGTTGTTTTCCTGTTAGTGGAACAGTCGTTGTTGCCCCAGAGATGACAGTCCAAAAACTCCAATTTCATTGTGATTTTTGGTTGAAAATTTGTTACTTAGGAGTTTACTCATTTCACCAAAGTTTCTTTAGAAAGGGAAAAAAAAAATCTGGATTTTTCTCATGGGAGTGTTTTGATCTGTAATAGTGAAATATTATTATCTCTAATTTGTAAGTGTTCTATTCCCCAGCTTATTCTGAAGCCTTTGGGTTTAGATTTTTTTGGATACGGTCACTATTAACTAAATATGAATAATTTGATGAATTTTGTTACTCTAATGATGCTGAATGAAGAATGATTATATCATATCATGCTTTATAACATGTGTTCTGAAAACCCGTCTGCGTAGTTATTTCTTAAGGCAATGATTTTCTGCCTTGCTTGTACATCAGAATTTTTCAGAGTGATTCCCCCCACCCCCAATAGAGATTTTACGGCCTCCTCCAGATACACTGAATCAGAGACTCCAGAAGTTAGGCCTGGGAATCTTTTTTTCAAACCCCCCAGTGCTGCACGACTCTGTTGTGCAGCAACCTAAAAATGTGCTGATTTTGGTGGAACTCCACATTGTGTCTATTGATACTTGTTTGGAGTTGGCAGAGCATTGCAGAATTCACATTTCTTTTTATCTCAGTAAGTATATGTAAGCATAACTGGAGATGCCTATTCATTCTGTTTACTTCTGTTAATGGTTTAATCCTTCCTTTTTTCCTTGCAATTTTTGTTTTGTTTTGTTTTGTTTTGTTCTTTAATGTTTTCTCACAGTCTGGGTTTTGTTTATGGCGGCTTCATGGAGTTGACTAACAAAAAACAATTTTATGATATAGAAGAGACCTGAGGATCTTAGGTATCTTACAGGCTGATCTCATTTCCCAGAAGGAGGACCTTGAGTTTCAGTGGTTTTCCATTTATAAAGCTAATTAAAGTCAGAGTCAGGAATAGAACCCAGGCCTAAATCTCATGGTGCTAAAGGAGAAGATTGTTATGAATATCATCATTTTGGAGCTCTCCTAAACCGGATCTTTTATTCTCTGTTAATGAGTACTTGTTATTAGAAATTTTAATAAACCAGAAAGAAATACTGGTCTTAATTAATCATGCACTAACATGTGTATAGACAGGAGAGGGGTTCAGGGGTGGTCAGGAGGTATATTGCTGCTTAATTTGCATCATATGCGAAGGTGTAAAATAAAAATAGACAAATGTTTGCCCTGGATTGTATGCTTAAATGATGCTATATATCTATTTTTAAACTTTTTCTTATGGAAAATTTCAAACATGTACAAAATTCTAATGAACAGTCCTGTTTGCATCACTTAGCTTCCGCAGTTAACAGCTCACGGCCAGCCTACTTCATCTACACATCTACTTCCTTTCCCCTTGTTATGAAGCAAATCCCAGGCGTATCATTTCAGCCATAAATATTTCTGTGTGTATCTAAAGATAAAGATTTCTGGAAACACAACTATAGTATATTATCACCATATATGTGTGTGTGTATTTATATATATATGTGTGTGTGTGTATATCAGTATATTTACCAGTATTAGCAATAATTTCATATCCAGTCAGGTTTGATATTTGCCCTGTTATCATTACTGTTTTTGAAGTTTGTAACGTTTGCAGGATACAAATAAGGTCCTTATTAGAATTGGTTTATATTACTGTTAAATCTCTTCTACTCATAGAAACATGGTTTCTATGTCTTGTTATAAAGCTACATTTAAAATTATAATTTTCCCTAGTAAATACAGCAGAGAAATTAGGGTTAAAATAGTTTTTCTTAAAGGGATGTTAATTGCAAGTCACTGCAGGAATGGGAAAGTACAGCCATCTTTGGCTTCTCTTTTGCTTTCTTTACCGAAAATGAATTGTTTTTGAATATAATTATAATAAATTAAAAAATTAAGACTGGAAGAGAGCATTTCTCAAACCTCCAGTTCCTCAGGATGTTACTAAGTTTACTAAGTGGGGGGATTCTGTGGTTAGTTGTTTGGGAAAGTCAAAGAGGTATTCTTTATAGAACTTCTCAGAACCTTTTATAAAAAGTGCTAATGTGTATGTGAATTTCCCAGAATGGGGGTCTATCGATAGGATTCCAAGTTTCTAAATTGTTTGATCAATGAACTCTTTTTTTCTCTTCCTTACAAAAAATATTTTATGAACTTAGTGGTTTTAGGAATGTGATTTAGGTGGTGTTGATCAACAGTAACAGCTTTCTTCATATTCTTTGTTTGGAAGATACTGAAGCCAAATTAAATATGTTACATTAAAAATTTTTTTTCAAATGAATGAATGATCTACTTTAAGGCTATAGTTGATCTTACAGGTTAAATTATTTTATAATTTAAAAAATTTTTATCAATTAAAGCATTGATTGGCAAATAATCTAAATTTTTCATTTTAGAGAATAAAGCTTTTTTTTTCAAAAACAGGATGAAACAAGCGAAGATGCTAACTGTCTTGCTTTGAGTGGACATGATAAAACAGAAACAAAGGTATACTAATTTAGCCTTGGAATACATACACAATTAAGAGTACAGAAGATGTGATAGAAATGTCTCTAGAATATTGTACTGTCTTTTGTTCTATAGGTTTTAGGTAGTTCAGTATTGTTTTTAGAGAAGTGTTCGTCCCTTTTGAATGTTAATTTATAATGCTGAAAGTGAATTTCTCAAATGTTTGAGGTCCTACTAAATGCAAGGTGATAATCTGGGTGGACACTGAACGGAATAAAGTGATGAGTGAGGCATGTTGTGTGCCTTTAAAAGAACTTAAAATTAAGTAGAGAAGATAAGAGGTAGAAGCAACTAATTATATTATCACAGAAGATCAAAGTAATTGAGGCTGCTGGGGTGGTGAGGGGCAGGAGCAGTGGGATGTTATTTCTGACTGAAGAAACAGTAAGAGGCTTTGTAGAAAGACCATGTCGTATTTGACGTAGTCCTTGAAGGATATGTAGGATTTGGGGCAGTCCAAGATAAGAAGGTCATCTTACTCTTTGGGTGGGCGTATGGTATGTTTTGAGAATCAGTTTTTGGCAGAAGGTTCTGGCAAGAGCCTTCTGGGGTGCATGGGGCTTGAGATGAGGTAGATGAGATGAAAGAGAGTGGTTTAGCCAAACCGTATTAGAGTCCAAACATCATTTTTTCAAAAATTGAAATGTACTGAAGGCTTTTAACTTTTTCCTCTTATTTAAGGTAGAAAATTTGGAAATCCTCTTCCAAAATTATTCCCATAATCGACATTTGAGCAAGTATTCTTTTGATGCCTATAGATTTTATTTGGGCATACATACATACCAGTGCCTTTGCTTTCAAATCTTTATTCACTCTGTAAACCAGGAAAAATTATTCCTGTGATTATATAATTTACAAAATATTAATAAGCTATCTTAAGGCTGTAACCCTATTTTATTCAACCAGTTCCCAGTTGTTAGCAGTTGTTTCTATTAAAAAAAGAAAGTTCTTTCTTACTATAGTATTGACTATAGGTAAATACCTGCCATCCATTTATATTTATTAGAATAAATTAATGAAAGAGGAGTTACTGAGGCAAATAGTATGCTTACTTTTAAAACTCGATGCATAACTCCCAGTTTGTGCTTCAGAAAGCCTGAACTTCCATTTCTGTTACCTGCATCCTGTTTACCCCGTTCTGTTTCATAAGAGAAAATTGACATTTCATTGTTTTATTACTGTATATGTTTTATAGAAATTCAGGTTTTTACATATTTATTTTCATTTGTGTATATATGTAGTATTCTGTTTTGTGCACAGCTTTAAAAACGTTGAGAGCAGTGGCATGACATGGTTCTCCTGGTATTTTCTCATAATATTTATAATAGATCCCTGCATTGATTATTGAGGAGGGGAGGAGAAACCAAAAAAAAAAGGAATGTTTTAGGGACTTTTTTTCTACTTTTAATCGAAGGTGTGGGAACAGCTTTTATTCTTTGGAAAAGGTAATTTTATTTAATAATATTAACTGGGTTTTGTTTTTTTCACATAGCTAGGGCTTAGGTCTGTAGTGTGTTAATTATTGTCTGGGCAACATTTCGTAATGTGCCTGTGCGTGTCTTTAATTATTATTTGCTCCAAATGTCCAAGTTGGAAGTAGCTGGAAAGTCAGGAGATACTCTGACCATGCCCATAAATATGAAGTAGATAAATAGAAACGTATGTGTATGTGACAAGGGCTTGGTGGCCTGCGGCCAGGCTCACTACATGATTTTGTGATGTGGTCCCATCTTTCTCTTGATCCTCCTGTCTTCCAAGTTGTCTTCTTTATTAGCCACCAAACCCAGTCATGTTCTTTTATTCTTTTTTTTAAGTCTCTTTCCTCCCCCGTCCTCTTTGTCTCACAGGAACAACTTGATACAGAGACAAGTACAACTCAATCAGAAACTATTCACACAGCGGCTTCTCTGTTGGCCTCTCAGGTACTAAGTGCAAAAAGCAAGGAGAGTTTGTAAATGTTGTTAAGATTAGTGTGGTGTAATGAATTAAAATGAGCATATACAAGAAGACTATTAAAATCCTCTCTGTAACAGTAGTTACTCGCTAGCCTATCAATGTGTATATTGTAGTTTAAAGGTAGAGCTTCAGATTTGATAGAACCATTGTTTTGCACTGTCAAGATGCTAACTCATCCCCTTATATATTATTTGATATTGCAAATTATTTAAATCCTCACTAGTCATAATATGCAGTATTCATACAAAGGTTTTCTCTACAGATCAAAGAGTGAGTGAATTTTAAATCATGACAGAACTAAAAAACATCTTTGTGGATCTTTTTGTGAGGTTAAAATGATTTTTTTCTTTTTAAAATGTGTTTGTCTCACATTTTACTTCTGATTTTCAATTGTTAATTTAATGTAACCCGTAATTCTCTCAAATTATTTTTCATTTGTCCTAGAAATTGTTATAGTCCCTTCTTACATACAGTAGGCACCTAGAATCTTTTCTTTCTTTCTTTTTCTTTTTTTTTTTTTAATACTGATTTGTGAACCCTTCATTTTTGTGAAACAATGATTTTCTTTTTGAACCCTTTCAAAAATTGAATATACTTCAAAGTCTAGGTCATATTCTGACACAAAGTAAATATTTTCTTTAAGTAGATGTTGAACTGGTGACCCCTCTGCAAGACCACTGAGATCATTGATGCTCACAGTGAGGCTGCTGAACTGAGGCAGTGATATTTTGCTGCTTTGTGGCTCAGAGTCATTTTAATGTAATAATTTTAAGATGTGTTTTTGCTAACTGTTAACCCTCATAACCTCTAAAGAGAGAAATATCATGTTGAATTTCTGGAATGTCATTTATTCCAGAACTTATCTAATAAAAATTTGGGGTGGAGGAAGTAACTAAAGCAACATGAGGAAATGTGCTTGGCATTGATACATGGACAAAGTAGTCTGTCGGTCTTGAGCTCCTGTGATATGACTGCGTGTCTTTTGGCCTGCCACATTACTCTGGGGGACTGTTCTCTAGTTTTCTCTTTTATTAAGTTCATCCCTATGGTGATGAGTACTTGTGGGTATTTGCCTTTTTGTATTTTTATGGGGAGGTAGAACTTAATTTCTAATGTAAAGATTTGTAGAGCCACTGAGAGAAAAATCACCCAGTTAATAAAAAGAGTGATGATGTTGATTACAAAAAAAAAAAAATCCCTATATTTGGAGATACAACAGGTATATTTCTTTCTGGGGAGATGATTATAATATTGTGGCTGTGTGTAATAAAGAATCCTTATTGTTTTGAGATAACTTGAGATACTTACAGACAAAATGGTAGCATCTCTGGGATTTGCTTCAGAGTAAGCTTGGGAGTGAAGGTGGGGGGACGGTGGATGGTTCTGGTTGGGCCGCTGGCGAAGCTCGGTAATGGCTACATGGGATTCATCATAGAATGTGCTCTACTTGTGTGGATGCTTGGAATTTCCCATAATAAAACATTTAAAAATTTCTCTCTCTGTTTTTGAATGTTAAAGAAGCCTTGTATTTAAACTTTTTTAACATGAAGTTTTCCTAAAATTTAGAATAACTAAATGATTGCTGAGTTGTATAGATTTAATTTTATAATATATAGAGGTCAGAAAATAATGTCCTGGTAACTGCCGCTCCTGTGTGTGTTCTCCCACACGGGGGCGCTCCAGCACCAGTTACCATCACAGCTGTTAGTGTTACTACAAGTAAATACAGTTTAACATGACTTTAATAATTATATGACAGGTCATTCTTAGAGCTGAGTGTGTCTATGAAAGTTGTATTTTAAAATTACTTAGGAGTTTTCTGTGTATTGCTAAAACATTCATATTTTATTATTTGAAAATTACAAGTGTAGAACAGATAGTTTTATAGTAATAGTCATGTTTATTTGCACTTCATTCTTGTTTCTCTTTAAATTTTTAATACTTCTGTGGTAAGGTCCCATCCATTTCTTAGCAAGTAAAGCAGTGGAAAGTAAATCTCATTTTTAAGTTACAGTGCTTTGAACAATGTTGTGTTCTTTGCTTTCGTTCTCAGAAAACATCCAGTACAGACCTTTCTGATATCCCTGCTCTCCCTGCAAATCCTATTCCTGTTATCAAGAATTCAATAAAACTGAGATTGAATCGGTAAAAACAACCTCAGGGGTCCATAAACAATATCTGCCAACTCAACCTGTTGTCTTCAAATGCTAAAAAAGGAGAATGGAGGGTACAAGACTAGACATGACTGAAAATGGATTTAGGTTTTTTTTGTGACCTCCCTTACTGGGCTAATCAGCACTTGATCGGAAGTCCAGGTTAGTATGTGAAGCCAGGAGTACTATTATTATTGTGTTAGCAACAGTTGCATTAACTATTTCAAAAAATTACTGCCTTTAAAAAAAAAAAAAAAAAAAACCTCAAGCTATATTTGTATCCATAATTGACATCTGGATTGGGTTTATGTTTGATGCATTGTTTGGAAAATTTGCAATACAAACTGGCATAAGAATTCCTTGTTCGATGATGCACTTTTATGTATTTTTTTATTAGAAAGTAGAACTAATTTTAGATTTTCAGCTTGATGGATTTTCATTTTTTCCTGAAAAATTTCCTTTACCATTAGTCTTCAAATTGGATACCATTGTGCGGTGGCGTACTGTTCTACTTCAGAGAAAGGATGAGAGGACATCTAGTTCAGTCCCTGTGCGGTAGCTGCAACCCTTAAAAATGAAATGTCAACTCTAAGGGTATATATTTGACATTGAAAGAATAATTAGGAAATAGTTGGTTTTGATGGGGTCATGATTAAGAAATGATACATTGGTTTTATTTATAGAATTGTTTAGAATGCATACAAATCAGCGATCAGCCAGCAAATATTTTTCTTTGAGCTTATTAAAGCTCCATATTCTTTTGCCTTCAATCTGTTGTCTTTGAAACAAAGCTTTTTGCTCCCTCCCCCTTTTCTTTTTCCCTTTTTGCTTGTATGCATAAGGTAGAACTTAATTTCATAAGAAACAAAATGCCAGTATTTTCTTAAGCCATGATGTGAAACCAGTGATCCTGTGGCCATGTGGCACAGGACACTAAATTTTGGTCCTGTGGCTGAAACTTTAGGGTGACTAAAAGAAAAATGCATGATGCCCTATCCGGGATGGCCATTTGATCTCTGGACATGCGGAATTTTGTACACTCCACAGAACTCCTCTCTGTAGTAAAGTTGATTTTCAATTTTAAACGTGGGCAAAAAGGCATTTTCTCCAAGAATTTTAAACTAATTTTTATTTTTAAATGGTTGACCAAAATTTGTCAGTAAATTTTACATGTAGAAACATTTTAAAAATCATTTCTAGCAAGCACTTGGCATCTAGTCAGCTCTCTACTCCTTTTTCATTTTGTTTTATCCGATCAATCGGTTAGGAACTCCTTTCTGCAAAGAAAAGAAGTCCTCATAATTAAGCAGCAGAGCATCCATCTTCACGAAGTATGAGGGGTGCCAGATGTTGATAAACTTAGTTATTCTTTCCTAATCTGGACAAAGCAGACCTAACAGATTTTCTGATGAGCATGTTTATGAATCTTTCATTGTGCTCCATTCTTATCACATGTGCATTTTTCATGTTAAACTGCAGTTACTTAAACTCTTCCCCTGTCCTTCTAAATTAATTTTCCAAAGTTGGAGTGTAGTCTTTCCCCTTAGGCTATGCATTAATTGAGGCTTTCTTTTCACCGTACCTTATGATGTCTAGTAGACAGTGTTTCTGCTTCCCACATCTTCGCTCCGCACACTCACCTTGCCCTTCCTCCCACCACCTAAGAAAAAAAGATGGTCATGCTAACAGGTGAAGTGTACAAGGTGTCTGTGTGTTTTGTGTAGCTTCAGAGTTAGATTGAAATTGCCAGGCACAGATTTAGTCTTGTCATTTTGTTTACACATTGGGGAAAAAAAAAATTCAGTTTATTAAACGTTTCATGTAACTGCACCCAAGTTTTGCCAAGCTGGAAACTTGGACCTTTTCTGTGTAGTGACTTTTTAATTCTAGTTTTCATAACCTGGAGATCAGACTGTTGCTTTCGCATGATGTATGTAGTGTCTCATGACTGGAGTTTGCTTTGTTTTATAGTATCTGTACTCCTTGTATTTTTCAAGAGCTATTTTGTAAACAGATGATGTATTTCTCCATTGAAAACACAATAAAAAAAAAAACAGCACAATCCCACAGTTGGCTGGTTTCTTTTGACTGACTTTATTTCTCTTGTTTTTTCAGTGATAAATCGGTTCTACTTTTAAGTTTATGGTATGGCCATAAGTGAAGATTTGCAAAAGAATTTACTTTGCTTACATTTAGAAAAGATTTGCTTCTGGTTAATTTATGCTGTTAGTGGCAGCCTAGTATAACTGATACCTTCTGTGATCACTATTTTTCATATAAATGATCATTTGGGAGGAAAACATGAATGTAGTTACTAATAATTCACTCTCAGCTGTCCCATTGTCTACAGTATTTATTTTGTGTATGTAGACTATATGCCTTTTCTGTATATTTGTTTCATGCACGTAGACAGTGTACTGCTGATTCGTTTCCTTTTCAAAGCTTTTGGTTTTCAATTATTTCTATGTCAGCAGGTGGCACTGTTGTTTTTCAGTGAGTTTAGGATTATAGACCACAAACCGGCTACGATCTTCTCTTTCTCATTTTACCAAACCCAAATCAGATACTGCTTTTCTTAAACCCCCAGATGCTCAGCATTGCATACTAAACTCATGGGTTAGGAGGGAACTGCTTTGTATGTTTGTAATGGCCAGCTCCTGAGTATGGCTATCTTAAGTGCCTTGAGTGGAGGGATGGACCTCCTGATGTTAAAGTCATTATTCTAATGGACATGCAGTCTTGTGTGTTTCGTTCCTGAAATTCCAAATTCTAATACCTTTATTATATATAAAACAATATATGACTGCAACATGGGATGACTTTTCATTAAGCTTTTGGGAGTATTAGGAAAAGGGAAGATACTGTACAAATTACCCTTTGCTCCACTGTTCACACCTACAGAGTTGAACTTGCGGGACTTCCTCTACCTCGATAGACACCTAAACATGGGACTGAATAGCCCACTTTCTGACTTTGATCACCCACATGGTCTTTTGGCTTTTCATGCATCTTGCTGAATTAGTAAAAAAAGTAAAAGGTGTGTTTTGTGGCTCTGGGTATATTCTGGAATAAAGTTTGTATTTTTCTAATTAACACCTCTGTTTTTTTTCTCCACACAGAAAAATGTTTTAGAGCTCTGCGTAGTATTAATTCTGGCTGCACTCAAGGTGGCAATAAGTGATCAGCAGCTCCAAGTAGTAATTGATGTATGAAAGGGTAAATCATTAACATACATAAGCTTGTAGACCAAGCCCTGGGAATGCTAACTGTTCGTGCACTTAAATGCATTTAAGCAAAAAGAGAAACTGTTTATCTAAAAAGGCATTGAATAATCCTTTGGATATACTTTTGCCTATTTTAATTCTAATAAAAGAACAGCACAAGGAAAATTAGTTGCTTTTAGCCTGAATTGTATGTTTTGGTATTCTTTTTAATTCTCTGCTTTATTCCTTTACTGTTAGTTTTTTTTTTTTTCCAAACCAGAATCACAAATGGGTGCTGTCTTAAGAGCTGAACTTGTTGGTACATGAAATATTAAGTGTGTTCTCTAATAAACATGACTTTCAGTCATACAGCGACAAGTGGTCTGTTTAATTCCGTGTGGTGTTTGTTTTTTATATATGTGTAATCAATTTATTCATCCTTTCTCTATACTTACCAGTTTAAACATCCTTGTGACATCTTACGTAGCTTTATTGGCAGCAGGAAAGATAGCATCAGTATTTCTGAGCCATGTATTTTAGAAGTGGTTGCGTATACTTCATCCTAGAACTGATTTCATATACTTGGGAAGTCATTTCAACTTCTGCTTCTCTTCCTCAGAGACATACTTCTGTCTCAGTGTTCTGCGAACATCATTGTAGCTGATCAGTGATCAATCATACCTGGATTTTGCTGAACGGGATGGAATTTTAAGTGCATTTTTTTTCTTTCCTCATCTCCCAATTCACAGACCTTTCCTCAAAAGGGTAGAATGAAGGCTGTGCTCAAGTTCACATTTCAGAAAGCTCAGGTTTGTGTGAAAGGTGGTGATTTCAGTTATTATGCTTTCTTCCTGCAATTACCTTTTTAAAAAATGATTCACATTTACAGATAGCTAAAAATCATATCTACAAAGGGCAGAGTATTGTTTAGATTTTATAGCTTAACCACCAACTGTTTAAAATGTTAACTTTGAAAGTATACTTTAAATAAGACAGTGCATTCACTTTCCTTCTGTTTTGGGTATCTTTAAATTGCACTGGTAGGATGGGAAATGGATCCTCTTTCGAAATGAAAAATAGAAGTAGTCTGTTGTGTGCTTTCATCAAAGCTTTATATTTTTTGCTGTGATATTTCTAAGGTACAGGATAATCCCTTAAATCAAAAATAGTTTCCTCCTTGCCAGCCAGCTTAGAGTTTTGTTTAGTATGTGTTGTTTGTTTTTTACTGGTGAGAATGGATTTATGCTACACCCTCAACCCTCCCTCTTCCTTAGGTGCCAGAATTGACCAGGGAAAGCCTAAGGGCATGTGGATTTTGATTTACAACATGGAATAAATGGTGAGGGTCTAGGAACCCCCACAGCTGATTAAACCTGTGCTTGAACTTGCCACTGACAATCTTAGCAGCAGAGTTGCTTTTTTCCACCTGAGCACAGACCTTGCAGCCGTAAGACCAGTGACCTGAGACATACTACAGCAAAAATACATTATTTGGAACAGTGTAAGTTCAGTTACATACTATCATAGTCTTCAGTACATTTTATAAAATTTGCTTTACCTATAGTTGAATATTTTTCAAACCATTGCATCAATGGATAGAAATATAAACAGATTAGAGGGAAAACCATTAAGTTTAAGTCTCAGGCTGAGTGTAATATAATTAATAGTGAAAATGATAAAGTATCACCTAGTGTGAGTCTCACGCATCTCAATATTTGGAAGTATCCAGACTATATACTCTGTTTTCACCTAACTTGGATGCTTTTAATTTCATATTAGGTGATTATGACCTGATTTAAAAAAAAAAAAAAAAAGGAAGCCCAAGTTTCTTAAAAAGACTGTAAGCCTTTTAGAAGTGTTTCATTTAATTAATTTGTAAGATGCTATTTTCTGATTCAACAGATTTCGATCTGAAAATATGTATTTTGAATAATTCAAGAATTTTAGTTTTATGGGTTTCTTACAGCTCCTTGCAGACAGTTCTCTCAGTCTTGTGTGTTTTCTAATAATGTCGTATAGTCCTAAAATCGTTAAATTTTTTTTTTTTTTGGTATAATACAATTTTTGCTTTAAGAAGACTTATGGAAATGCAAAATAGCAGTTATTTCTGGGGAGTAAAATGATCTCGTGCCACTGCTGTTCCCCTCTGAATCCCCATATATACACACATATGTGGATATTTGGGTTCTTTTCAAATTTTAGGCATAAGAAAGTAGGTATATGTATTTTCCTGTAATAATGCAAAATGTCCCAACTTTGTGCTTGTTCCTTGTGGATGCTGTCTCTCTCCTGGCACAACACCCTCCTTACAAACTTTCACACTGTGTGGTGCCTGGTGCTATGTGATTTCCAGAAATCTGGCATGAGAATTGGTCCTTGTTTGCGTTTTCTGACTGCAGTGGAGCTGTTAATAAAGAGATTGATGATAAAGTTGTTGAAAAGAGACAGTTGGGCAGAACTGCTCTCCATGAGTGACAGAGGGCATGATCTGCCTTCACAGCCAAGAAAGCCACCCCCAGCAGAGAACCGACAGTGCCTGGACACTGTGCCAAGACTAATAGAAGGAGCCTCACTGCACTGTTAGACTACTACATCTCTTTAATTTAGACTTGCTTCCCATTCCCATTTTTATCCTTAAGTTCATGGAATGAATGCTCAGGACGTATTATTTGCAAATAGGACACACTTCCCAACTGTACAGTCATTATTTTTACAGATTATTAAAAACACTCATAATTCACCCTAATTTGGTTCAGTAAAATTGTTTTATTTAGAAAATATGACTACAGTTTCTATAGAAAGCCTGTTTCTTCTAGACAGCAGCCTCAAAATCTTGAGTTAAGTTTGACAATCTCAAGAAGAAGCATTAGCTGTAGTAAGTATTGGTTTACGGGTTATTAGTGATCTTAGTCATAATTAATGTAATTTGTGTATTTTTCACCTATCACTGCTAGAAGCTTAGGCTGCTGTCATTCAGTTAAGCTGTTTTTTGTGTGGTCTCCTTGATGGTCCACTAGAATTTTTGACACTCTAATACTGATTTTAAAGATAGAGATTTTGCCTAAAAATTTTTTTAACTCCTAGGTTATATGAGAATTATGTTATTCGTCAGATGTCTTTTAAGGAAACTACTATATCATTGTGGCCTTTGTCTTGTAAAGTGACCCAGATGTGGGCACTTTAGTTTCTTGACAATGAAAATTCTTGGTAATTTTGCAAGTATGATTTTTGCCATCTGCCAAAACTGTTGGGTGGATGGATATAACACACACACACACACACACATACATCACGAGGTATTTTTTTTTTAACTTTAAAAATATGTTCATAAGATCTCAAAGTTAGAAGGAACCTAATGAAACATCTAGTCCATTATTACCCATGACCGCCTCAGCCATTTCCATTGAGGGGGAGTCCACATTTCATCATTTCCATTACTGGGCCCTATTTAAAATTGTAGATTGGGCTCAAGGTGGTTTCCTTGATTCCCAGTAGTAGTCTTACTGTTCCTTTTAGCAGCAAGTTCTGACCAGTCTGTACTTCCTTTAACAGGAAACCTTTAAAACAGATTGCTGAATTTTCACTTTTTTTTTTTTTGCCCCCCAAGTAAAATCATATGCTGGCAGATGTTTTATGGCCGCTGCAGTAAGACTGTGAAGCCAGACCAGACCAGAGGACATTAGCACATCACTCGTTCCTTAAACTTTGATCTAACCCTTAACGTGCATTCTCCAGCAACTGGACAGCTTGAGGGGAATTAGCTCAAACTCCTACCTTTGAGTATATCATAATCAAGTGAAGTAGTACTTTTGGGGAGTAATGGGTCAACTTGTCCTTAGGGTTATATCAGATTCTTTTTAGTAGGCATTCTTGAGGTTAATGGTTAATGTTAAGCTGGAAATGCACTGATACCGGGAAAAAGAGCATGGACATACACCAGTAATTTATAGTAGACAAATTAGCTTAAATAATTTGTCAAAGGTCGTAATTTCTCTCCATGTCTGACCCTAAAGTTTTTTTTTTTTTCTCCCTGCCATCCTACATTGTTCTCGACTTGCCTTTGATTTAGAAGGAAATAAAAGGGAACATTTGCAGGACCGTGGTATAGTGAGCCTTGTTGGTGTCCTTGAATTGTATAGCATGTTTCACAGACTATTTTATGTGGCCAGGTTGGTTGGTAGTCCTCTGGACCTCCCAAGAAGTTTATTGGACACACTCCCCAGGTTGGTTTCCTAGAGTTGGTTCTGTTCTGTCACAGACCAGTAAACCAGTCCCTACAAAGTAGACTTGGATGCTGTGGTGGGTGGGAGAAAGATGAGCTGTGAGGACTCCTGGTATTTTCCATCAGCTCCCTCTTGCCCTTGTAATACTTTTAATGAAGAATTTTAGATTTGGCTATTATTAAGCGAACAGGCTATAGGAAAGCATGAAAATTCTCCATTTCCAGAAGGGTTTGAAATGGCTAAGAATGAAATTTAAAAAAAACTTTTTAAAGTATAGTTACACAATGTTACATTAGTTTCAGATGTACAACATGGTGATTCAACTTCTCTATAAAATTTCTTTTTTTAAAGATTTTATTTATTTGACAGGAACACAGCGAGAGAGGGAACACAAGCAGGGGGAGTGGGAGAGGGAGAAGCAGGCTTCCCGCGGAGCAGGGAGCCCGATGCGGGGCTCGATCCCAGGACCCTGGGATCATGCATGACCTGAGCCGAAGGCAGACGCTTAACAACTGCGCCACCAAGGCGCCCTGCAACTTCTCTATAAGTTATGCTGTGCTCACCACAAATGTAACTACCGTCTGTCATCAGGCAGTGCTGTTCCATATCCTGGACTGTATTCCCTGTGCTGTACCTTTTATTCTGTGACTTACTCATTTCATAGCTGGAAGCCTGCCTCTCCCACTCCCTTTCACCCATTTTGCTCATTCTTTCTCACTTTGGCAATCATTAGTTTACTCTATTTATAGGTCTGATTCTGCTTTTTGTTTACTCATCTGTTTTTTAGATTCCACATACAGATGAAATCATATGGTGTTTGTCTTTCCCTGACTTATTTCTCAGCATAATACCCTCTAGGTCCATCCATGTCATCCCAAATGTCAAGATCTCATCCTTTTACATGGCTGTGTAATATTCCGGTGTCTATGTGTATGCACATCTTAAGAATGAAATTTTTAAAAAGGGTAATGCATTTGGGATAAAGGGGGAAATAAATGTACAGTAAAGTGAGGCCAGAAACCTAAAGAAAATAATACCGCCCTCCCCTTGTTTATTTGACAAGTATTTTTTTTTTTTTTTAAGATTTTATTTATTTGCGAGAGAGAGAATGAGAGACAGAGAGCATGAGAGGGAGGAGGGTCAGAGGGAGAAGCAGACTCCCTGCTGAGCAGGAAGCCTGACGTGGGACTTGATCCCGGGACTCCAGGATCATGACCTGAGCCGAAGGGCAGTCGCTTAACCAACTGAGCCACCCAGGTGCCCCTGACAAGTATTTTCAAATTCTGTGTCTACACTTGTCTAGTTGTTGGTTTCATGGAATTTACATTCCAATGGACGTTCATTTTTTTTTTGTTAACCTTTTTCTTGGGAATGGCTGGTTGCTAAACCACAGAAATTATGAAAACTTTATTTAGAATATTAGGGAATTCTTGTTTGTAATTTTTGGTCACCACGCAAGATTGTAGCATACAAAGCAATGGAGTTTCCATCAATGAAGGATTAGAAGTAGAAGCATTTAAGGGGCTCTGACTTATGTGGTGTTTTACTTGAAACCTGCCATATTGGTTACCATGGGGAGAAGATGAGAAGGAGAATCCCATCTGGGTGTTTGAGGCGTGAACAGACACAAGCCAGCTGGAAGGTTAAGGCCCTATGGAGAATAAGAGCTGAGGTCTAGGGTTTTTGTTCAGTGAAAGGCTTGAGCTGCTGCTTCAGTGGGGAGGTGGCATTGGGGTAGGGATGCCTAGTCCCTAGTGTACGAATTCCATAGGATACTGGATCTGTGTGGGCTTGGCACATGCTGGAAATTGAATTTCGCAAAATGGCCCATTAAGCCATCCATCTTGACTGCCATTTTATCACATTAGGTAATTTGAAACATTTAGCAAACACCTTTTCTGTGTGGCAATGGAAGGAATGCTTGTTTTCACGTCAGCGCTGCATTCAGACCTAGGCTTTAGCATTTCAGCCTTTGCCCTGGAAAGCTCATCAGCCCTAAAGTTTTAACTAACAATTTTAGTTCTTGGTTGGGTTAGCCAAAACGGTCCGTGGCGATTTGAGCTTTGGTCCAAGCTAAGATTTAGGAAATCCAACATTGGAAAGAGGTTGTGTTTTAGATTCCATTAAAGTTTAAAGTTTGTATCAGATCAGCTTGGTGAATTTTATTTGTAAATAATTATTTTAGCCAGTTACTGTCACCAATTTCTTCAAATTTTGTATCCATTAGTTGGAGCAAGTAGCCTAAAACCTGCCCTACTGAAAGTTCCTAGGTAATAGGGGGAGGGAAAAAAACCCCCAAAACTCTGTTAAGTAATTTTTTTTCTGATTAATAGGTTGGATATTGCCCAACCTTGGCCTTTAGGTTCAATTTTATCCCCCACTTTGCATCAGGTCTTGAGCCTTATGCTTCTGAGGCCACCACTAGCCAAGGGAATACAGTCCAGGATATGGAACAGCACTGCATGATGACAGACGGTAGTTACATTTGTGGTGAGCACAGCATAACTTATAGAGAAGTTGCAGTTTGAGTCGAGTTGTGTGATGCTTAATTAGCACTAAGAAGTGAAGCTGGTGCAGTGATTAGAGGAAAAAGCTCCAGTCTCAGGAAGGACAAATCCTATCTTTCTGTCCACCAGGGCCTGGTGATCATGGGCAAGTTGTCTGAGTTTCTGAGTGAAAATGTAACTCATTATTTATTTTTTAAATCATTGGTTCAGCTTTTATTTTTTTCATTTTAAGAATTTTGTTATGCACATATAAAATATGAGTCTCAACAAATTTATATTAAAATATACACTCAGAGAATCACTACTCCAATTCTGTCTTATCTTTTTCCTGCTCTCAATCAGGAATCCCTTGTATTTTTTTGCAGTTTTAGATTTCATTTTTATTTTATTTTACTTTATAATTTTTTTAAAAAGTTATGGTATAGTTAACATACAGTGTTATATTAGTTTCAGGTGTATAATATAGTGATTTCAACAGTTCCATATATTACTCAGTGCTCATCATAAGTGTACTCCTAATCTCCTGCACCTTTTTTACCCATCCCCCCACCAACCTCCCCTCTGGCTACCATCAGTTTGTTCTTTGCGGTTAAGAATCTGGTTTTTGGGGCGCCTGGGTGGCTCAGTCGGTTAAGTGTCTGCCTTCGGCTCAGGTCATGATCCCAGGGTCCTGGGATCGAGCCCCGCATTGGCCTCCCTGCTTGGCGGGAAGTCTGCTTCTCCCTCTCCCACTCCCCCTGCTTGTGTTCCCTCTCTCACTGTCTCTCTCTCTGTCAAATAAATAAATAAAATCTTTCAAAAAAAAAAAGAATCTGGTTTTTGGTTTGTCTCTTTTTTCCTTTGTTCATTTGTTCCTTAAATCCCACATATGAGTGAGATCATATAGTATTTGTCTTTCTCTGACTTATCTCACTTAGCATTATGCTCTGTAGATCCATCCATGTTGTCACAAATGACAAGATTTCATTCTTTTTCATGGCTGAGTAATACTCCAGTGTGTGTGTGTGTGTGTGTGTGTGTGTGTGTGTGTGTGTGTGACATCTTTATCCATTCATCTATCGATGGACTGCTTCCATAATTTGGCTGTTGTAAATAATGCTGCAATAAACATAGGGTTGCATATGTCTTTCCGAGTTAGTGTTTTCATAATCTTTGGGTAAATACCCAGTAGTGGAATTACTGGCTCATAAGATAATTCCATTTTTAATATTTTGAGGAAACTCCATAGTGTCTTCCAGGGTGGCTGCACCAGCTTGCATTCCCACCAACGGTACATGAATGTTCCTTTTTCTTCACATCCTCGTCAACACTTGTTATTTCTTGGGTTTTTGACTTTAGCCAATCTGACAGGTATGAGGTGATATCTCATTGTGGTTTTGATTTGCATTTCCCTGATGATGAGTGATGTTGAGCATCTTCCCATGTGTCTGTTGGCCATCTGGATGTCTGTTTTGGAAAAATGTCTTGGATTATTTGTTTTTTGGGTGTTGAGTTGTATCCATTCTTTATATATTTTGGATACTATCAGATATGTCATTTGCAAATACCTTCTCCCATTCAGCAGGTTGTCTTTTAGTTTTGTTGAGTGTTTCCTTTGCTGTGCTTTTTATTTTGATGTAGTCCCAGTAGTTTATTTTTGCTTTTGTTTCCCTTGCCTCAGGAAACCTCTAGAAAAATGTTGCTATGGCCAGTGTCAGAGAAATTACTGCTTGTGCTCTCTTACAGGATTTTTATGATTTCAGGTCTCACACTTAGGTCCTTAATCCATTTTAAGTTTATTTGTAAGTGTGAACCACTTAAGAAAGTGGTCCCGTTGCATTCTTTTGCATGTAGCTGTCTAGTTTTCCCAACACCACTTGTTGAAGAAACTGTCTTTTTCCCATTGCATATTCTTTCCTGCTTTGTTGCAGATTAATTGACCATATAATCACAGGTTTATTTCTGGGTTCTCTGTTCTGTTCCTTTGATGATGTGTCTGTTTTTGTGCCAGTACCACACGGTTTTGATCACTGCACCTTGGTAATATCACTTGAAATCTGGGATTGTGATGCCTTCAGTTTTGTTCTTTTTCAAGACTGCTTTGGCTATTTGGGGTCTTTTGTGGTTCCATACAAATTCTAGGATTATTTATTTGTTTCTTATTGGAATTTTATGTAGATTAGCAAGTAAGCAATGTGTAAAGAGAATCATAGATTTTTCTTTTTTAAGTGCTAGGTTAAACGTAATTTGAATTTGTTAGAGGGCAGACACATAGGCCAGTTGCAGACTGCGAAGGAGTATCTGCAAATCATCCCTTCTAATTCCCAAAGCTGTCCTCTGGATAAAAAACTGGGGCAGGACCAGAGTAAGGGAAAAAAAATCGAGAGTCAGGCAAAGCCCTTTTTATTTTTCAAATTGCTGTGACCTCTTCATCAGAAAACTTTCTCTGCTTTGGTGCCAAGACAGATGCAGAGCACAGCTTCTGAAGGGACAGTGGGCAGGCCTGTCTGCTTCTGCTGAGAGCGCCAACCCTTCTGTCAGGAAACTTCCTGACAGTAGCTGGTGTCATGCCATCGGTCTCATTGTTACAGCAAGCTGGGAGGTTGGTACCGACACGGTAAATGTTGGCCCCATTCACAGATGAGAAAGCCAGGATTAGTTTGTGACATACCTTGCCGATGGTCACACAGCAAATTGGAATTTGAACCTGTAATCCTGAAATACCACCTTGTGTTTTCCTATTCTACAACGTTGCTTTTTAGTATTTCTCTTTGGAAATCAGCACTGGAAAGGCCAGGGTTTTTCACTCTTTTTTGTGTGTAGGCTCCTAGTTTGAGAACAGCTCGAAGTCCTTTCTGCCGATCGGATGCCCTTGAGGCTAGCCTGCCACAGGTGAGGAGGGGCAGAGACCTGCAAGGATGGGGGGTGTGTGAGCCCGGCTCAGGCTGTGGCTAGTTCGGGTGAACTGACCCATTCACACCCCATTCACTTAACAATTGGTTTGCCTAAAATGTGGATTCTTAAAATATGTTAATTTTTCATATCAGCTAGGATGCTTACTTTCGTATAAATATTTTTCTTTTTAAACCAATGAACACAAGTTCCTAGAACAAAAGATTAAAAAATTTAAAATCATCAGTAGAGCAAATAGAAGTATTAATACTGAGACCCTGTAGGTTGCTCAGGAGGTGCTATAACTATCTTATCTGAAGGTATTTGAAAAAAAAAAAAATCTTTTTTTTTTTTTTTTTAAAGATTTTATTTATTTGAGACAGAGAATGAGAGAGAGCACATGAGATGGGGGAGGGTCAGAGGGAGAAGCAGACTCCCTGCCAAGCCGGGAGCCCAATGTGGGACTCGATCCCAGGACCCTGGGATCATGACCTGAGTCGAAGGCAGTCACTTAACCAACTGAGCCACCCAGGTGCCTGAAAAAAAAAATCTTATTGAAAACACAAAATTAAGGAAGAAGTACCCTTCGAGGGATTAGATAAAAACAGTAGTGTAATGTTTAAAAAAGAAAAAAGGTAAAAATAGGAATCAGTATCTAAAAATGAATTTTTTGTGCCGAGGGCTTTGTCCATTACGTTGTATATAAAATGCCAGGACTCTGGTAAACCCTGTCCACAGAGCGGATTTTGGGTGAACATGGCAGGTAGCAAGTTTATTATTCGGTGAATTGGATTTTAGGCAAATCTGATGCTATCTGGAATTTGTTAGTTTTTTTTTTTTTTCTGATCATAACAGGAATATCTATTCATTGCAACGCTTGAAAAGTAAAAGAAATTATAAAGAAGAAAGTAAAAATCATCCATAATCCTACCTGTCAGAGTTTTTTAAATCTCTTATATATTTTCTTTTAGAGACTTTTTTTTAAATGTAGTTGAGCTCATACCAATTAAGCAGTTTAATGTCCTCAGCATCTTCCCTACACACAGTCATGCCTGTTGAACAGGCTGAGTGAAGAACCCAGGAACATAGCCCCAGTGCACCCCAAGGAGCCACCCTTTGGAGTGTGGCCTTAAGGACTGCAGAAACGTGGTGTGTCTGGACCCAAGGGGTAGCGGAGAGGAGGCCAGGCTGTGCAGTGGTCAGGGGCTCCGGAATTCTCCCGGGGAGGACTGGGTTCTGGCTGCTCCCCGTGGCGACTGGCTTCCTGCTGAGATGAATGCCCCTATCAGATGGTTGGAAAAAGCAAGTAAGTTCAGAAAATCTTCCTCCTTAGCCAGCTCTTCCCTCAGACCCTCTCCGCTTTGTCTTTGCTGTGTAATAAGGTCATTGTAGCGGACGCGGTTCTGCTTCCTGGGAGGGTTCACTCTTCGGGCGAATGGTCACCGGCCCCCCGTGCCCTGGGTGCTGCCACAGGAGGGACTCAGGCCGGCAGGGACTCTGCTGAGACTCACTGAATGTCCAGTGACATCACACTTAGCTGCTTTGACAACTCTTCTGAGTTGAGGAACCATGGAGCCAGTACGAAATAGGTGGGACGTCTCTGGTTCCAAAGCCCTGGCCCTTTTTTGTTCAGCCGTTCCGTAGAGGCCTTGACCTGAGTGTACGTAGCGAATGAAATGGGCAAGAGCCCTTGTCCTGTGGCCGCCCACACTTCAAGGGAGTGGGGTGGCAGACAGATGAGGTGCACATCAGTGCAAGGCTCCGAAGGACAATACCCCAGTGCTTCCAAAGGGACAGAAGTGTCCGAAGTCTGGCGGCATGAGCCGGGTGCAGAGTGAGAGGGGCAGCCTGTTTCTGAAGTAGCGAGGAGCTCGGTGACTGCAGAGGGATGGGAAGGTGCCAGAGTTTGGGGAGCTCAGGGAACGAGAGGGGCTAGAGAGATGCAAATGCCCCATGTGTCACAGTGTGACAACAGGGGCCCAGAAGTGCCGAGGGAGCATGCAGCTTCCCGGTGGCCTTGCGGAGCACGGAGGAAAGGAGGTGCGTGTGAACAGGAAGCTGGTGGTGATGGTGGAGCAGCAGGGCCTGGAACAGCATGGACACAGCGCTGCTAGGTTCACCGGCAGAGGTCTGTAGCTCGACCCTGGAGGCTCATGAGGGTCATGAAACATTTCAATGGACCAAGACGTGGCCCAAACTCTGAGCAAGGCTGTGACCTAAGAAGGGGGGAGAAAAAGGAGCACAAATGAATTAATAGGTGGTGGGGGTGGGGGGCTCAGTCCCTCTTGGGTTTGTACCTGATCCTGCCTCCGAACTGCTTACTACGTGCCTGTGTTGTGCTTAGGGTCAGTGGGTGGCCAAGGGCACCAGCCCTGCGGGGACACTTGGGACCCTGTCACTGCCATGCCCTCCCTCACACTCCTCATTTCATCCCAGATCCAGCTTCAAGCCCTTTAGCTCGCTCCTTGCTCAGCTGTGCTCCTGGAGCGTTCAGTACTCCCGGGTTTTCCCTGATCTGGGTGTATGGGGACAAACCCCCTGCCCTATAATAGGGAATAACACCGATCTTTTGAGTGCCAGGCTTGCACTAAGTGCTGTGTGGACCCCACCTCCTTGGATCCTTCCACAGCCCCACGACAGTGGGCATTACAGATCCCACAGTCCTAATGGGGACTCCGGTCTGTTCGGTGAGCTGGGGCGTGGGGCCCAGTGCGGAGCTGCAACACTTGCAGTTGGGTGCTTGGGCGCTGCTCCCCCTCCTTGCCTGGGCTGTGACCCCCAGGACTGTGCTGGCAGCACCTCTCCCTGGCTGCTGTGGGCCCCGGGTCCCTGAAACACAAGTTCATCTGGCTTGCAAGGCAGAAGGAGCAGCTGGTCACTGAAGCCAGCAGAGGCTGTGAGCAGTGTGCCCTTTCCATTCCGACATGTGTGTGGGGGCCATGGTGTGACCTCCTCGGGTACGAGCCTGCATCACTGCAGAGTCCCCCCCAGAAAACCTTCTAGTCCTGGACATGCTTCATTGTGGGGGCTCAGCTTTGCTAGGCTGAATATGTATGAGTCTTTATTTAATTAAGGCTACAAACAGCTCTTCCTATGTTCATAGACAAACACAGGCACCTCCTCTTGCCCTCACTGCCACCTCCCAGCCACCGGCCCACAGCCTGCTTGCGGCCCAGGCTCTGCTGCTCACTGACCTCCAGTCCCTGCCTCCTCCACCCCTGTAGTCAGAGAGGTCAAGCCCGGATTCCTCCCAGTGCCCCTGGGTCTGGAGGGTGTCTGACAGGAGAGACACCTGCACTCACCCCTGGTGGGAGACGATACAGTTTGACCAAAGGGCACCCCAGTCCCAAGGCATTTGGCAACTTGTAACCTGAATGGAAGACACTGGAAAAACAACCTAACAGGCATTTGGGGACGCGCCCATCCTCGATGCCTCCTGTCCGTCCGTCTGCTGGTTCTAATTACAGCCTTCACTGGAGGCTGAAGCGGAGGGTACGGAGTGGACAATGAACATGTCAGCCAGGAGAGGAGCTCCAGGGGGTGTGCTGTGGGAGTCAGGGGCAGGGGCCGGCGGGAAGGGGAGAAGGGAGGACAGAGCTCTGGGCACCTTTGCCAGAAGGAGGCGTTGGGAGCGTGGCCGGGCAAGACCCTGCACCTCCTGGCCCCTGCTTCCCCAGGTGTGCTCCTCCCCCGCCGCCTAAACACCCATCCCAAACCCAAGCCACTGAGGCCCTGGGCATGTGCGTGGCTCTGAGGGGGGCTGTAACGCTTTCCCACAGCAGCCTGGCCTGGTACATCCAGCGAGGCCCAAGCACGGCTGTCCGTTTGCTCACACACCGCCCTAGGCTCTTTGCGGGCTGGTTCTGCTCTGCTTCTACTTCTGCAGGGAGGGCACCGCATCTCCTCCCCGGAGACCTGGAGCCACACCTCTGCGGGATGGAGGATGTGCGGCAGGCTGGCTGCTTGCCCCCTGAGCATGTCCCGAGTCCCAGGGGCCTGGCGAGAGTTCTGGGTGTGTCAGAGGAGGGAGACAGAGCGCACCCCATCCCACTGGCCACTGCACACTCTTCCTTACGCCCGGAGACTCTTGTCCACCTGCTCACTGTCCATCCCTTTTGTGCCTGGCTGGGCTGAGATGGCTTCTTCTCCACGAAGATGGTTCAGGCTGGGGTAGATCCTCCACCCTCAGTGCCCTCCAGCTAAGCCTCTCTTAGCGCCTGCCGTATTGCCTTCCTGCCCCACCCAGAAACTGAGCTCTTCAAAGCTGGGTTCATGTCTTGAAACATGTCTGTAGCCACATCCCACCATGTGTGGTAGATGCTTGCTGGTGCAAGTTCAGGGATGAAGGACTGATCAGTTCCTGCCCCGGGGAGCTCCTGACGTACTGGGGGAATAGCAGCTAACATTTGTGAAGACTTGATGTACTAGATGCTGCTGAGCGCCTGCAGCCACGATCCTGGAAGCAGAACATATTACAGTCCCCGTTCGATGGACCATGAAACTGAGGCACAGAGCAGTGCAATACCTGTCCGAGGTCCCACGCCTTCCAGATGGTGGAGCCCATCACCATGAAGGGAGCCTTTAGGGCGATGCAGCGGGGAAGGGGGCTACTTTCTGTAGCTCCCATTCAGTTCTCAAAACAGCCCCGTGGGAGCTGCCTGGAACCTAAGAGTTCGGGGAAATTCGGTGTCTTGTTCAAGGGCACCAGCAAGGAGGCAGTCAGGTCAGAATTCAAACTCTCTGGCCAGTCCTGAGCAGGCAGACCCTGAGGAGAGGACCCCGGAAGCCAAGGGGGGCCCTCAAGGCAGGAGCTGTTTCTGCCTGTGGTCTCTCCCACCTGACTGGGAAGAGACTCTGACGTGACAATTCTTATTGTCATTTAGTGAATGAACCCTGACAGGGAGCCCAGCTAATGGGGAGGTGGGGGTTAACTAGAAGATCCTCCTAGATCTCAGGGGTCACTGTCAAAACCCTTTCCTTGGATTAGGACTAATTGCCGGTTCCCCGAAGTCTCCCAGTTCACCACCTCCCTGGGTATGGCAGCATCTGTGGAGTAAAATGACAGGGGCTAAACAGGCTTGCGAGTAGGGCGAGAGCGAACACAGCCCAGGGCTGACCAGTGCGGTCAGGGAGGTTCAGGTGTAATTTATGTGATGGTAAAAAACCAACCCTATCTTGGCCTGTGATGCATTTTTAGAAAAATGATGCTCATTTCTTTAGATGCTGAGAGTGTTCAGGAGAGAGCAGTGCCGGACTCACATGCAGCCTCCACAGTTCATCCTTCCCAGGAGCGCAGCTGACTTCAGAGTAAGCCCTGTGACCGTCCCCAGTGGAGTTGGCACGAGAGGGTGCAGACTCAGGAGGGAGGGAAGACCACCTCTGCCACAGGTGGGAACTGTGCACCTGGGCATCTGACGTGCGGGCACTCCATCCCTCTGGATCAGCCCTGAGTCTCTGAATGGAGCCGTGAGCGGAAAGGGCTCCTGAACTCTGGGCAGAAACGTCGCACGGCCCACGCACCAAGGTGGCCCCGTCGTCTTCAGGGGCATAGCCAAGCTCTCCGTGGCTCCCACATGGCATCGATGGCTAACGTCTGCCAGATTATCCTAGAGGCCTTTAACTTCAGCTAAACGTCGTCCACACCTGATCCCCTGTACTCACGGAAAGCCTGTCAGGTAGGCCTTGTTACCTGCATTTTACAGGTGAGGAAATGCGTTCGGGTAAGAGGTGTCTAGCTTGTAGGTTGCATGTATCTAGCACACAGAGCTGCTTTGCTAATGGATTTGCTAATTGTGGGTGGGCGGGGGGGAGGGAAGGCGGGCTGGTTTGGGCTTCAGTAGCCTTTTTAAGAGACAAGCACTTTGAACCATGGGAGCTTTGTCTTTTCTCTGCATCCAGCCATGCGGCCCCGGTGAGCTTTCTGCACATTTCTCCCAGAAACCCCAATGAAGGGGAATTGGAGAGGGGAGCCAGAGGGGGCTCAGAGTGAAGTGGGAGGAAGGTAGATGTGGGGTGTAGTTGTGGGGTGGCTGACGGTTCTCCACCCCGGGCCCTGAGATGCTTCAGACCCCGTGGCTCTGGGATCCCACAGACCTGGCGGGTCCGTGTTCACGTGACTTACTCCGAAAACATGCAGCGTATTTCTTATTTTAAGTTCCTCTTCCAGGTCGCTTTGAGTTGTTTGCTAACTGTTCTGAACAGGAGCATTCTTTTTATTCCCAAACAGTGCGTATGCATCTTGGGGGCAACGGCCACGTTTTAGACTTCACTTTTTCTCAGCACAGCTCATTGCAGGAAAGCACAGCCTTGACATGACTGACCTTCTCAGGATCTCCTGGATCTTTCTTTACCTCTCTGAACAAAAGTTAGAAGAAATGCAAATCTATTTGCATGGGAACCCCCGCCCCCCACCCCAAATTAAAACCGGCTTGTGTGTCTCTCAGAAAGTTATTTCTCCTCTCTGGGCCTCAGTTTGTCCATCAAGAAAATGAGGCCGTTTGACTGGGGTGCTTGGGGGAGCTTTGGACTCCAAGCTCCTTTGGGTTTGAAGTCTCCTTTTCCATCAAGAATGTTTTTCCTCCCCAAACTGTGATTTGATGAAGACTTGGCCTCTCCTCCCGACCCAGGGGCTTCTTTCCTGCCTGGCTCTTGCCTGCCCGCCTGCACCCCCCCCCCCCCCCCCCCCCCCCCGCCGGAGAGCCCCACGGGCCTCCCTTTGTTCGCTGGCTGTGGAACTGGAGAAGGATCCGGCCCCTCCCGGCTTCTCCGGGGAGTCCTCATGAATACAGAACCTGCCTTTTTTTGCATATGAGCACCAGTGCTGGTCTGAACCCAGCTGTGTGCAGCGTAAGGTGACATATAGATTCCGCACCCCGGCCACGGCTCCTCCGCGCGACTAATCGAAAAGCTTTCTGAGTGGGCCCACGTTGCATATGCATAAGCTCTACTTTGGCTACGGGGTGGGTGGAGGGTGGTTTCACTCTCTTTTCCGCAGGCTCTCTGTGCTTCTTTGGGTTTCCTTCGAGTGCAGCAGGCCGGCTGGGCTGAACAGCTTCGAAGTGATCTGGGATCTCTGGACCTCTTGGGATCTCTGGGACTTGAGTCTGGAACGGGAACCGAGCTCCTGCTCACCCACTCGGCCTGGCAGCAGGAGCCCCGGTTTGTCAGTAGTAACCTGCGGGAACAGGCCCGAGGGTGCCCTTCACCTCCTGCAGGACACAGATCGAGCTCCTTTCCTGGAGCCGGAGGCCTTTCCCTGCCTGCTCCCCGCCCCCCCCCACCCCGGGTTTTCCCATGACCCCTGTCCTCCGGGGCATCCGGACTTACCTACCAGCCCCAGACAGGCCAGGCCTTCGCTTGCCTCGGAGCCTCCGCACTGCTGGCCTCCGCCCTGTCTCTGGCACGCCTGCGGGGGCCCCTCCGTGTTCCTGTAGCTCAGGGGTCTGCCTCCGGCACGCACCTGCACTTGGGGCTCCCATCGGTCCCCACCGGCCCTGGGCCCTCCCTGGCCCCGGCCCAGGGCCTGCACACGGTGAAGAAGATCCAGGGCCAATGCTCTGGTAACTCCCCGGGTCAAGAGTTCAGTTTTAAAACCTTGCTGGATCTCACCACAAGTGTGTCTTCTGCAGAGGCCGAGACGAGGAAGAAGAGCCGGTCTGCAGGGACCATCCGGGCCCCTTTCACAGGAAACGGCTGAGTAGAGAGGCTGGGCCCGTGTAGGGTAGCCTTGCTCTTGCTGCAGCCACTGGCGAAGCTGCTTTCCAGGAAAGCCGACCGATGCCCCTGCGGGAACGGCCGGGAAGTCGGGTCGCCCGTCACCCCGAGGCGGTGGGCGCTGCCTCCCCGCCCTCTCCCCTCCCTGCCCCGAACCCACCCTGCCGGCTCTCCTAGGCGGCCACTCTCCCCACTCCTGCATTCGGATAGCTGGAAGAGCGGAGGGGCTAATGGAGTTTATATAGCTTCCCCTGTATATATTTAGAGATAAGTTCATTTAGGGATTAGGGGCTGCTTCTTGTCTATGCATCATTAAGCATACCACATCTGCTTCTGAGCTAGCAATCAGCAGAATATTGAGAAAAGTTATAAAGAAATCTTTGCGACGCTTCCTTTTCCTTCCCGGCTCCCCGAGTCCTGGCTCAGACTTCTGCGAGGGAGCGTAAGGGAGAAAGCGGAGCCCGGGCTCAGAGGAGCCAGCCTCAGGACCAGGCCCTGGATTCGGAGCAGTGACTCCTCCGACGGGGACCCGCCGCCCTCACGTGCGCACGCGGGCGTGTGAGCATGGAGGGTGGACAGTGGATGGTGGCCGAGAGATGACCTCTGACAGAGCTCCATGCGCATTCTCCCGTGGTGGCCACGCCAGGAAAGGCAGGGGGCTTGGTCGAAAGCCGGGGGGCCTCGGCGGTCCTGAGCACTGCTCTGTGGTCAGAGGCTGGAGACCAGCCTCAGGTACCATCCCTCTGGGTGACCTTGACCAAGCCTCTCCCCTCTGCGGTCCTGTCTCCTTATCTGCGCAATGGGTATGGTGGCAGAGGGCTGCCGGCTGGCAGGCTGGCCCTGGGCAGAGCAGAGGCACCATCCTGGGCATCTGGGTTCTGGAGGCACCGAGCTGCGAAGCGGGGGCGGCAGGTGCGTGCCCAGCCTCCTCGGCTCCTTCAGCAGGCCCCGAGAACTGGGTCGCCTCACCCCCTTTCCCTGGGGACCCGCGGCCCGCCTGGCCTGTTTGGCCCCGGGGCTGGAGGAGTGGCGGCCCGTCCGCCCGCGTGACATGCGGCGCGTTAAACTGCAGGTGTCACTGTCAGCCCTGCAATGGGGACTCGGCTCTCCGGCCACACGGCGGCCACAAAGGAACCTGCTCGCTCCCGGCTCGCGGGCTCCGTCACCAGCGGCTCGGCCAGGGGCCCGGAAGCGCGACGCCCCCTCCTGCGGCCGCCGCCCCCGGGAAGTGGAGGCGCCCTACCTCCCCCGCCGGAGGCCAAGCGCGTGCGCGCGGAGCCCGGGGAAGGCGCGCCCCGCGGGGCTCGTGGTCTCGGTCTCGGCCTGGCGGACCTCCGGGGCAAGAGAGGCGGAAACGGGTCGGGGGGCCGCTCGGGGCAGGGGCGGCACGCAGCCGCGTCCACGCGGTCAGCGCCGGCGGCCGGGGCGGGGCCGGGGCGTGCACGCGGTCGGGGCGCCCGGAGGCCTTGGGGACCCGGGGCCCGGGCTGGGCAGAGAGCCTGACCTGCAAGAGACCGAGCGCGTTTCCCTTTATTGAGCAGCCAGCAAGGGAGGGGAGACCCGAGTAAAGGGGGGTGCCCCCACCCCGGTTCCTGGTAGCTCAGAGGGCGACCCCGCCCCCCTCACGCACCGCCAAGGACTTCGCGCTTCAGGCTCCAAGAGGCCCCTTCCGAAAAGTCCGTTTTTCAGAAATGACCAGGAGGCTGCTGTTTTTCAGGGCATTCACCCAGAAGCCACATGCTCTGCGCTGCGCTGGCGGGGACATGCCGTCCGCCAGCGGGCACCCCGGGCACGGCGCCCTGCCCGCGCGGCAGGTGTCTGCAGGGGCCCGGCGAAGCCCGCCCACCTTGCTTTGGGGTCTGCTGAGCCCCAACCTGCCCTCCCCCATTTGTTGTGCTCCTCTTCTGTTTAATTCTGCATTTCATCCTGGACACGCAAATACCTCCTGGAACCAGGTTTGGGGGGGTCTCTATCCGGGAGCTGGGGGGCCCTCGCCCAGGTCCAGTGGCTGCAGGGGAAGGGGCTGCGGGGCTCCGGGCTCCCTTCTCTTAATTTCTGTTTAAAGAGAGCACAGAAAGAAGGGCGCGCGCCTGTGTGGGTGCTGGTGGGGAGTGAGGGCACGGAATATTTCCAGGCCTTGAAAAATGAAGAAAAATAAATTTTTGAATAAGAATGGTCCATGTACTGTGACCGCAGGGCAAATGCAAATGTCTGTTTTCAGACACAGACTCGTGAATTCTTATTATGAGTTCGTGACGGCACCTCCGAGCCGGACATTACATATTCATCAGTGTGAGACACCTCGGCTCCCCACGTCAGGTGTGGCCTTCCCAGCACCCGTGTCCCTTTAATCACCGGGTGGGGGGTGGGCGGAGAAGAAAAAGAGGGAGAAAACAAGGAAACCCAGGACTGGCCGCATGTGGTCTGTTTCCTTCAGTCCTTAAAGTGTTAAGGGAATAGGAGATAAAAAGATGCGTGCAGAAGAAGAAGCAGCCAGAGATCCTCCACAAAGATCTTTTTAGTGTCAACTTAAATGTACACAAATAGCGGATGATGATCTCTTTTATTGGACTAACATTTATCCAGTAATATCCACACACTTTTAAAACCATTGAGGCCCCCTCTTCAGGTGTTCATTTGAATAGAAATAGCTGAATGAGTGTTTTTATAATTGATCCCCTGAGAACTGAATGTCTAGTGCTGCATAACCAACATTTTCCCATTGCTGGGGTTTTTTTTTTTTTTGCCCCAAATTGCCACTCTGCAAAATTAGGATTTTGTACAGTTTTGATAAGAGAATTAACCTCCCACGTGCCAAACTCCCCGAGTGTGAGAGGCTCCTGGGGAGTTGGCCTGTGTAGGGTCAGCTCCGCAGCTGGCTCATTTCTGGGGGCTTTGCTGCCTCTTGGTTCCAGGGAGAACCTGGATCGTGGTGGGAGGTGCATCTGGTGGAGGATCCTGGGCCCGGGAATGCGGGCTTCTTACTTCCCCCTTTGTATGCAGCAGGACCGACCTTGCACTCCCGGATGGATGGCCTGCACTGGCCTGGGGGTGCTTGGGGCCCTGGACCCTGAGGGGAGAACAGAAGACTTTTCTCTCCTTCCGGTGCTTTCTCCGGGCGCTGCCAAGTACTTTTAATGTTCCACTAGTTTGGGGGTTATGATTGTAATATATACTCGCTGCAGAAAATTTGAAAACTATGTAGAAATATAAAGTTGAAAACAAATTTCACCCCAATTCTACCACCCAGGGTGAGACATTGTTGGATTTCCTGCCAGTCTTTTTTCCTACGGGCGTGTATTAAGTATATGTCTATGAAATTGGGATCATGCTGTACCTACAGTTTTGTCTCCTTTTTTCCCTTTGAGTGGTACGTACAAAGCATCTCCCGCGTCTTTGAGCACGTTTGTTAGCATCAATGTGGCCATCAGACAGCTGCAGTTGAATGAATTTAATTGCTCCTATTGATGGACAGCGAGGTGAGAGCTCTTTTTTTTTTGACCACATACAAAAGAAGTGTCCCTGGCCCTTCCAAGGGAGGCTGATTTAAACCAGCTCAAGGAAGTGACTTAGGAAAAAAATTCCCTTTGGGGCCCAGAAGGGATAAATTCTTCCCCTGAGCAGTGCAGGGCAGCCTTGGTAAGACACGCCCCTGGTGACCGGAGCCCACGACAGTGGCTAGGATGCCTGTGAGCGGGGCCTGGGGTCCCCGTCCCTCCTGGGCCTCATGTGTCCCTTCCCGCTCTGAGTCAAGTTGCCCTCAGTCCTGGATTCAGTAGGCTGCTTTCAGCTGGAGGGAACAAAACCCCAGCTCAGCTAGCTTCAAAGGCAAGGACGGGGACTCGGTCACATGACAGATTCCCCGAGGTGGCCGCTCCAGGTTGGCTGATTCAGCCACTGTGCAATATGGCCAGAGAAGCCCCGACTCTCCCCGGCCACCCTCAGCACGGCGGCTCCGCCGAGCCTGCCTCCCCCCAGTCCAGGCATGCCATCCAGACACGCCAACGGTGGGAAAGGGACTGTTTGTTCAAATGGGATTTTTGTTGTTGGTGGTGGTGGTCAGCAAGGACATCTTTTTCCAGAAGGCCAGGCCTCTTTCCCTGTCCAGCTTCCCTCGCCTCTCATTGGCTAAAACCACATGCCCATACCTAAGCCGGTCATTGGCAAGAAGGGGATTCATCCTTCCCGAGGCCGAGGCTGACAGTTACCTGGGAAGGGGTGGGGGGCCCTGGGGGTGCCTTGGGATGTGCACTTTGCCCTTCTGGGTGTAGAATCCTGAGCCCCTGCACCCCAGCTTCCCCAGGCTCCTCTAGGCTGCGGGCATTGACTTCATCAAGCTGCGGTTTCACTCAGAACCCAAGGCAGCCTCACCAAGTGACGAGAATGTTAACTATCCTAGCCTCAGTGGTTGGTGGGGGCACTAGGGATCCCGGAGTGCACCGTGAGACCTGGGGCAGCCCCGCTGGTGGCATTCCCAAATTCCAGTGTGCCCCAGGAGGCTCCGTGGTGGCTCTGCTTGGGTGGGCCCCAAGAGGCTGCCTCGTTGCTGTAGATCCCCTCCCCTGCCCTCTGTGCTCTGCTGCCCTACTGTGTGCTTCTGCCTTCTCAGGTCCAACCCTCCCACTTCTGGAAACAGAACATGAATTGTCCTATGGAGAATCCCTGCTCCACAGGCAGCTCATCTGGATTGAGAGGGGCCGACCTCACCCCCACCCCAGTGCTGTGATGGGTTCAGGGTGCTGGATAGCAGCCACGGCATTATACCCCCAGATCAGTCTGATTGGTTACTATGGGGATGGGCACGCGACCCAACATTGCTTCAACACGAGTTGATCTCAGGATGCCTGCTGATCAGGGATCATGGGAACGGAGTGTGCTTTCTTTCCCCTGACGTCTCCAGGATGTGAGCCCGGAGCTGGTGGTCCCCAACTCACTACTACAGGGGAGAGGCTGCCTGACAAGGAAGCCAACATAGAAGAAAGCAGAGTTCGAAGATGGAGAGAGACCAGGTCCTGATGGCGTCCATTGAGCCCCTAGATCCGGCCACACCTGACATAGTACTACCCCTGAAATGATCATTTATGGAAACCAATAATTTTTCTTTTCACATGAACCAGATTGAGTTGGGTTTTTGTTGCAACCGAAAAGAGTCTTGATGAAGACACCCACCCAATAGGTTGTTCTTCCAAAACCAGGATCCCATGACCATGTTTTGATAACCATCCCTGATCCTGGGGCAGGCCAGTCAGCTGACCCTGACTCTGGGTGCTAAAGCCTGAAGTCTGGTCAGATCCCTCCGGGGGCCCCTTCCTCCAGTCCACAGAGCTGCTTCCCTTGTGCCCTCCAAATGATCTGGTGTCCGCTTTTGAGAAGAAGTCAGGCAGAAACAGGAAAGGCATTTCCTTCCCTCTCCCCATTGACTCCTCCTCTGCCCAGGCTTTCATGACTCCAGGGATAGTTTCCTGATAATTCAGCTGAAAATTTCCGTGGCTCAGGTTCTGCGTCTCTGAATTGTCCCCTCGGGCTCCTCTAACAACTTTGCTCCTTCCCGAGGCCCGCGGTCGGAGCGCATCTCTGGCCACGTCACCGTTCAGCCAAGCTCGGCACATTTCCTGTGTTCATCCTTCTTCATAAATCATGTCTCCAGCCTGCTAATCACCGTTTACACATTTCAAGGGATGCTTTGCAATTTTCATCGGCTCTGGTGTTGAGAGGCCCAGCTCTTTTTCCGGGGCAAGTGCCTTTCCCTGCAAAAGGCTGCATTCCCTGTGTCCAAATGCTCCTGGGGCCAGTAGGGAAAGGAAACGGGGGGCCGTGGGGAGCAGGCCTGGTGTAAGTTGTGGATAATGGGGCGTGGCAAAATCGTGCCTGTGACCTGCCCCCAGGGGGTGGTGGCCTCTCCGGGCCTGCCAGGTGTCACCATGTGGGAATCCGGCTCGGCGTTGGAGACGTTATGATCTCTTGGGGGAAGGTGGACATCCATGTTTTTATGTGAAATTTCCTCTTTTTTAAAAAGCTGCTGGCAACAAAATAAAACAATTTAAATGCTGTGAAAACCAACTGTCTCTTAGACCACCAGCTTGTGACTTCTGTCCGAGCAGATGAATAAAGCGACGGGATTATCAGACCACAGAACGCAGGGTGGCCTAGTGGACGGACACTGGGCTGGGGAGGGGAGGCCTGTGTTCGGGTCCTCCCCCACCCGCTGTGGAACCTTGTCCACACTATTTAGTCTCTAAGCATTTCTAGCTGTGTATGTACATTTTCCTAACCTTTGCAATGGTCCTATAAGATGGATCTCGTTTTTCTCATTTTGCAGAAGAGAAAACCCAGCCCGGTTGGTGAAACATCCCCCCCCAGAGGGCAGAGCTGGAAAGGGGCAGAGCCGGAAAGGGGCAGAGCCTGTGTTCCTGGTGCTGGGCCGTTTGTTGGGTCACATCTCCCGTTCAGGGCTCCAGCCCCGACACATCTCCCGGGTGTCCAGGAACTTGCCATGTGGGTGAGGAAGAGCCTGGAATGTCTTCAGTGGCTCAGGCTGGTTGCAGAATCCGAGACATTCCAGGTTCATAGGCGGCTTTGCTTGCCGTGGACATGACCTTGCCCTAGCCCTCCACATCCTCAGCATACTGTGTTCTCTAATCCCATTTTCTTTCCATGTTCTTGGTTCTGGGTCATGTTTCAAAGACTGTTGGCCCTGGGTTAGGATTTCATGATCTCAGGACGACTCCAAAAGGAGCCTCGTGTGTGAACGGGTCCTCCTGTGAGCTCCCCTCTGCCCATGACTGAGACCATGATGGCCTGGTCCTCCTTGCCTTCTGATCCTCACTGTCCCTTCCTTCACCCGGGATAATGGCTTCTGAGAGGAGGGAGATTCGGCGTGTATTAGTTCGGGCTACTCTAACAACATAACACGCTGGGTGGCCGCAGCAACAATTTATCATATAAATTAAATATAATGATGAGACTAGCCTTTCCTACACATTCGTGACACTCCTAAGTGTGGTGGGCACAGAGTCCTCACCATGTGCTGGCCACTGCCCTCCGCACTTTACACCTGAAGCCTCCTCAATGCCCTGAGGTGGGCACCTCGTAAGCTGCAGAGACAAGACTCCACCCAGGCCTTTAGGCCGTGGAGTCCTCTCCCTTAGCACCGTGGAGGCCCCTGGAGGGCCTGCCGCTTCTCCCTCTTTGGGAGGGACTTTGGGGCCTTGAGCTCAGACCACCCTCTGGGAGGACGGTCTGTGCTTATTCAGCACACTAGGACCCCCAGCTCTTCTTCTGCTCTGTGGACGCTGGCCCAGATGGCTTTGGAGCCTGGATTCTCCGGCCCGGGTTCTGCTTTGTTCCCTCTGCTATGAATGGGGAATGGTCACCCCCACATTGAGGTGGCCGCGTGCCTGGTCCACACCGTGCGCTCGCGCACACACACACACACCAATGAACAGTGCTTCTTGGGACACTGGGCCTGGCTCTGTAGGCTTTGACCCCAGTGGCTGCTCTCCAGGCCCCAGCAGGCCTGCCTACCATTCTGGCCCAACCAGCGTCCTCCCAGTGCCAGATGGGGCCTCCTGTTTTCTCTTGGTCTGGGGGGCCCATGAAATCCTGAAGCATGGATGCCAGACTCGTCCCCGGGGCTCTCAGGCTGCCCCACACAGCGGGGGTGGGTGGGACGGGAAGAGCAGAGGGGCGGTGCGAGCCATGGGGGAGTCCGCCAAGTCCCAGAGCCAGAGGCAACACTAGGTTCATCACCCCTCTTCCTGCTCCAGACCAGCCTTGGATCCTGCAGCGTCCTGCCCAGAGGGTGCAGTACCCAGCTGAGACGCAGAGGGAATCTGTCCAGGGTCAGGACCCTGACCGAGGACCGGCTGACCGGCTGTGGAGACACGACCTCTCCTTCCAGCTCCCCTGGTAGCCAGGCACACAGGACCTCACCTTACTGTCGACGGGCCTCTGGTTTTTAGCTCAATTCTCAGGACAGCTCACCCAATCCATCTGCCTTCGTAGCCTTTTCCGGGAGCATGGGGATGCTTCTGTCCACCGAGGAACTGGGAGAACAGCTCTCTTGGTGTGCAAGGAGCCTCACCTCCATGGGAATTCCCGCCCGCGTTGACTCCCTTGTTCCTGTCACAGGGGGTGGTCCTTTGCCTAGAAGAATGTTGAAGTTTCAGGTCTTGGGAGATGGAGCAGAGTTTGGGGGTGGGGGGAAGGTGCTCAGCTGCTCCTGAAAAAAATGGGAGGAAGAAAGTGTGGGCGCTCCTGAGAGGCGGGAAGGAGGTGCTGGCCCCAGGCACAGATTGCAAGGGAGCCCCCCAAATCTCAGTAATCAAGGGAAATAGTATTTTAACGCCCTATTTTAAAACTCAGAATTGCCGGGAGAAAACCCATGGTGCACAAAATATCAAAATTTCAAAGCCAGGATCAACCATGCAGAGCCATATTGGCACCTGAGGCAAAAGGAAGAATCAGTAAGAATCATCCTCTGTTAAAAATGTTGATTTTTGTTCACTATGGATTTTTTCCCCCAATACTTTTTGCATTAAAACATGACTTATCTTGATTTGGGGGCACCCCCTTCAATTCTCTCCCAAAGCAAGTACGCTGTTTGCCTCGCCCTGATCCCAGCCCTGGGACAGTGGTCCCCGAGCACAGGGGGTCCCCATAGGACATCTAGCTCTTTTCCCTGTTGCTGGGATCCCTTGCAGCCCCTGACTTGGGTAGAATCCCTCACTCAGACAAAGGCCTCATGCGGTGAGTGTTTTCCTGCAGAAATTAAGGGAAAGCATTGCTTTGGACATCTAGAGAAGATGCCAATAGAGCCCAGGGGGATCGTGTGAGATGACCCAGGGACGGGGCAGATGGAGACAGAGGTGGACGTGGATCTTCTTCGGGCAGGGCTTGGGGCTGAGCCCCTCTGATCTAGGGTGGGGTGGGCTGGCTGACTTCTTGACACAGCGGTGAAGCCAACTCCCCGGCTGCCCAAGGCTGAACCTCTGTCTTCATCCCTGCTGGGCATCGCTCCCCTCTGGCCATGGCCACCCCGGCTAACAGGGCCCTTAGAATCCCAGCTCCTTGACAGCCGGAGGGCATGTGGGTCTGGTCACAGATCTCAAGCCAAAACTCATTTTTGTGGCTGGAGGGTTGTCCTTCTGGTTTGCCTCAGCTTTTCCAGGGGCTGACGAATAACCTGCCAGGGGAAGCTGCCTCTCCTCCTTCCCCGGGTCTCGGGCACGCATTGCTAGCAGAGCTCAGCTGCCAAGCCCAGAGGCCAGTTCTAACACAGGACCTCAGGCCTCGCAGCCGACTTACGGGAGGTGGCCCCAAGGTGAAATTTGTCACCATTGGCTCGGTCGTTTCTTCTCTCTCTCCTCTCCTTGGTGGTGGTGGGTTTGTGCTTGAAATCCTGCTTCCTGGAAGGCGGATTGGGGGTTGAGGAACTCATGGGGATATATGTATTAAAAGGCAGCAAAATCACAAGTGAGACTGAATCTGTGGATGTACAGTTGACCCTCGAACAACACGGGTTTGAACAGCGTGGTCCACGCATACGCAGATTTTTCCCAATGAATACAGCACAGCACTGTTGAATGCATTTTCTTTTCTTTCTTTCCATTTTCTTTTTATTTATTTAGAGAAGGAACGTGTGTGCCGGAGCAGGGGGAGGGGCAGAGGGAGAGAGAGAATCCTAAGCAGGCTCCACGCCGAGCATGGAGCCTGACCCTGAGACCATGATCGGAGCCCAAACCAAGAGTTGGATGCTTAGCCGACTGAGCCACCCAGGCGCCCCTTCCTTATGATTTTCTTAATGACATCTTTTTTCTCTAGCTTGCCTTATTGTAAGAATATAGTATATAATACATATAACATACAGAATGTATGTTAGTCCACTGTTTATGCTGTTGGTAAGGCTACTGGTCAACAGTTGGCTATTAGTAGTGAAGTTTTGGGGGAGTCAAAGTTATAGTTATACTCAGATTTTGGACTTCGAGGAGGGGTCGGTGCCCCTAGCCTCTGTGTTGTTCAAGGGGCAACTCTAAACATACATTTATATAGTTAAAGAACAAGAAACCCCAGCAGTCTACAGAGACTACCAGAGACATTTGACAGGTTGTCATTGGTCGGTAAGGGTACTGCACAGGTAATTTCCAGGTACTAGTCACATGAGAAGAGTTTCAGGTTCACTGACGCCAGCAGTTTCAATGGATCATACAGGTTCCCTGGGCCTCCCCCCAGCTCCTGTGCAGGGGAAGCCTGGTCCCCAAAGCCCGCGGGCCTGATCTGGGGTCCCAGCTCCACTCTGGACCACTCACGCCTTTGGCGCCCAGACTTCTCACCTGCCAGATGGGAGGACAGCTTCTCTCAGGTTGTTGGGAAGATCAAGTGAGATGATGATGTCAAGTGCTTAACACGGTGGTGTGCACACATTAAGCGCTTAATGAACGCTGACCCTCCCTTCCTGTTGCCCTCCCTGCCCTTCTCGGAGGGATCCCGCGTCCAAAGCTGATGCCTTTCTGATTTTAAGACTTGGCCTCTGCCAGTCCCACCTGAGACTTACTCTTGATTTCAGTGTCTGGAGCCCAAACCTCGGTGTGGATGAAAAGGTGTAGAAACTTTATACCTGGGGCAGATCCAAGTTTTTGGGAGGGGAGGGTCTGGAGTTTATACAATGTGGGGTGTCCTCTCATAAAACTATGCGTTCTGAATCGGGCTCAGGACCGTGGAAGGGGCCTGGGCAAGTGAGGGGGCCCGAAGCTGAAGTTGCATTAGCTTCTCAGCAAATCCTCGCTGATCACACATCAGAATCTCAGCAGCGAGCGGGACTCAGGGCCTAGACCCGACCCCTTCCTTCTTGGAGGCTTCCTGTAAGTGGAGACTGGGGAGGAGGAGGTGGTGGAGAAGGGGTGCCCTGACCCCTCTCAACCGCGCCTAGGTGGCCTGTCCTTGAAATTTGGCCGAAGTCCCTCCAGGAGCTCCCCTGCACGGCCGGCCGCAGTGCTGAGGCTAAGAGGCTGCCGGGCACATCGGCTGCACCCAACAGGCCTGAAGCTACGATCCGGCCTGAGCCCTGCCTGCCAGGCCCTCTTGAGCAGGCCCGGCTCAGAGAGGAGGCTTCTGCACCAGGGCCTGGGCCTCCACCCGTCACCCCTCCCTCTCCTCCCCTCTCCCCCTCCTCCCTCGCTCCTCCTCCAGCCTTCTTCTGCCCTGTCTCTCTGGCTTCCCTCCTCCCCCTTCCCACCCTCCTCCCCTTCCTCCTCCTCCTTGGGCCTGCCCCTGCCCCGGGGTGCCTGGGCTCTGGAAGGCTCTTCTTCCTCTGGAGGTGTCTGCTCAAGTCTGCAGGCCCCCTCCCCTTCCCCAGCACGGGCCCAGCCGTTCAGTTGCCTGGAAGGGGCTGACAGCAGACACAGCCCTGGTCGGGGCAGAGCAGGTCCCCAGCCAGCTGGCGAGGGGATGGGCCCGAGCCAGGTAATTATTGCCGAGTGCAGAGGTCAAGAGCCGCAGAGCGGCGGATGTACTAATGAAACACAAATGGGACATCTGTGTTCAGGAGTTCAGCAAACCATGGAAAACCCAACTTTGCCAGGAGTTTATGTCCTCCTGAGAGTAGCATCACTCCTTCCGGCTAAGGGAGCAGTAAACACACCAGAGGCCATTTCCCTGCTTCTCCACGCTTCTATATCTGGGGGTGTTACAGCTCCCGTCCCCCCCGGGACGTGGCTGGGCCTGGAGGCGTGTTGGCACACCGAGGGCCTCTCCCCGACGGCTCGGAAAGCCCCGAGGCCGGGGCTCCAGGGAGGGGACGAGAGGTGGCGAGGCCGTGTCCTTCCCCACAGGCTCTGTGTCCTCTTGGGCTTGTGAGGAGCCGGGGCGCAGTGCGCGGGGTGCGCGGGGTACGAGGGCCGCGGAGGCCTGAGCTTAGGGGGCCCGGAAGGTGCCGAGGCCCGCGTGACTTAGGGAATGTTAGGGAGGAGGGGTGGTGCCGAGGAGTCCCATGGCCTCCTGGGTCTCAGTTTTCTCACCTGCACAGTCAGGGTGTGGTTAAGGCCCCCGTGTCCGTGCAGATTCTTTGGGTCGTGGACACTGATCCTGCCTGTCTTACCCAACAAAAGAGCTCTTTCTGCAGGAAGGGGGTGTTTTGTGCAATGGGGGGAGGTGCTGGCTCAGGAAGAACAGGAACCAGGGCCGCCATGGGGACCCGGGCCGCAGGAGGTGGGAGGCCTGTCCTTACTCCACTTACTCTGGTCCCCCCTGCCCCCAAGTCTTGGCACCACTGTGCCTCAGTTTCCATATCCTGGGGGGCAGAGTCTTCAGCCCAGCCCCCCAGGTGTCTTTCCTGGGGGAGGGTGGGCACCACAGGATGTGACCCCTCAGGGTCAGCCCCTGTACGGGGGGGCTACTTCCAGAAGGAGGGAGCCACAGAGCACCAGCGGCCACGATGTGGCAGTCGCAGGCTGAAACACGCAGTTCTGAAGAGGGTGCACCTGTCCTCTTATGGCTGGAAACCAGGACAGCCTGGGGCCCGATCTCCCTGCTCCCAACAGACTCTGGGCTCCTGATTCTTGGCCCCACTTCTAGCTTCTCACTCACCTCTGGGACCACCCCCTGAGCAGGTCCTGTCGGGAGCGCACCCTGACTCCTGTTGACACTTGCCCTTGGGATACTACGGCTCCTTCAGTAACCATGACAACCCATAGGTACTGGGTCCTGACTGGGTGCCGCCCAGATCGTTCTCTGGGTGATGGCCACCGAACGGGGGCCTTAGCTGGCTGTAGCATGGGGACTGGTTAATGGAGGCCAGGCGGGGGTGGGAGCTGGGTCCTGGGCTAAGGCTGGGCTGTGCATCCCTGCCCAGGTGGTGCGGCCCCAGAGCCAAGCTGTCCCACTAGGCGAGGCTGTAATTCCAGCGAGGGCCGTGCAAGAGCCTGTCCTAAGGGGACGGAGAGTGGACCTCAGTCAGGGACGCGGGGCTGAGAGTGAGTCGTTGGGGGGTGAATCAGGTGCCAGGAGCAAGTTGGGTGGGGGGAGGGGATCCCGGAAGGCCTCGCCCTCCCTGGTGACTCCGTTCCCAGTCCGTTGTAATCCCTGGGCTGGAGGAGAAGGATTCACAGACTGTCTTAGACATTTTCCAGGACGACAACTTTGCGAGGCCCAGAGTGTGACTGGAGCCGTGGGGGGAAAAGGCTGCTTCCTTCGGAGCTGATGTGAGCCCGTGGCTCTTGGGCCTGACGCATCCTGTCCAGTCAAGGTTTTACCAATTGATAGGACTCATTTTCCCAGTGCCATGAGGAAATGTTGAGAGTGCTTTGCCAGCAGATGAAGACCTTCACACTCAAAGCTCTGGTGTGAGCAGGTGTGGCCCACCCTCGTGCTGCCTGCCCGGAGTCTCTTCCTCGTCTCTCCCTGCTGGCGGATTCTGATTCGTTCAGGGCCCACCTTCTCCACCGGCCACGGCTTGGTGAGTTGTGATCGGCCCAAGGTTCCCGATCCCCTCCACGCAGAGGCTGGTCCGCGGACCTACCAGGGGTGAAGCTGGGGCCGCCTCAGGGTCTTCTGTATGTGAGGCCACGTTTCTGTCATTTGCAGCCCCGATCGCCCCGGCCGATCCTCATGGGGAAAGTGGCCTTCTGTGTTTGTGGAAGACGAGTTTTGCAGGCATGAAGCCCTTCACAGTACGACAGGTTCCGTGGAGGCCCTGAGCTGGGCGAGGTGTGGCATCGGATGAGGCCATGTTTCCGAGTGAGGACAACCAAGGCCAAAGACAGAACTCAGACCCGGGAGGGAGGGCTTGGAGGACAGCAGACCAGTGAACGAGGCCGTCCTGGGACCTGGCAGCTCAGAGTAAGAGGGACGCCACAGGTCTCAGGGCAGCATGACATGGTCGGTGCGGCCCAGTGCTGGGCGCAGCGAGGAGGGCTCCCTTCCGCGATGACCACAACTGGAGTGCTCAGCAGCGGCCAGCTTTGTGCGAAACATGATGCACGATCTCACGCGCTCCGCGGTGTCCCTCGGCGAGTCTTCATGATTCCCATTTCTGCGTGAGAAAACGGAGGCCCAGAGAAGTGGGGCCTCTGAATGGGAGCTCGGCGCTGCAGAGATCCTCATCCTTGTGCTACGCTGAAATCACGGCCTCCGCCAGAAAGCAAGCCAAGGACGGTGGTGGCCTGGAGCGGCGGCCAGAGCAGGGCTGAGAGGGCAGACGTGGGCTGGGAGTTGAGCTGCACCTCACCAGAGAGCGCCCCAGGCCCTGGACTGCGAGCTGCTCCCGGCGGCAGCTGCAGCACCCCCAGGCCTGGCCCAGCGCGGGGCATGCAGAAGCTGCCCGGCTGGTGTTTGCTGAATGAATGAACGAACATCTGTATTAGGGGCGGGATTATCCAGTTGGTTAGAATGAGAAAACCAGTCCTGGAACCGGAGGGGCCTAAGACCAGCCGGTCTCAGATGATAGAAAGAGCTCGGAGAAGATCTAAGTCGGGGACAGTTGGCACCTGAATGTGGAGCTCCTGCCATCGGTCCACCATAGCCTGGGGGCCTCATGTTTTATTTGCAAGGGCAAGTGCATGGTCAGCGGGTGTGTGGGGAGGGGAAGGAAGCACAGGGTGTGCATGTCTGTGGGAGGAGAAAGAGCACGCGAGTTCCCAGCACAGGAGGGCAGGTGCCAGGAGCTGTTGTCCCTCCGGGGGCCTCAGTGAGGGCCAGTGATGGCAGACGGGGTCGTTCCCTGGGCGGCTGAGGGCAGCTATACCGTATGAGGAGTTGCTGTCGGGGGCCAGCCCCTAGGGCAGGTGAACCAAGGCAATGTCAAGAAGAGGAACGTTGACTGGACTTCCTTCTAGTCCCATGGGGCCAGGCTCTAGGGGTCTTGGGGTTACAACTGGAATGAAGAGATGTCCTGACAGTCTTGCCCTGGAGGGGAATAACGGGGGGCACTGGGGCCGTGGTCCATGGGTTTTCCCTGCCCTGGGAGCCCCCCAGCCCCCCTATGAGTGGGCAGGAGCTGCATGAAAGGCTCCATGGGCCGTGGCTTTGTACTGCCAGGGATGAACTGTGCTCAAAAGTGCTCTGTAGGCAGAAAGAGGAGTAGCAAGAAGGCTTTCATGCACTATTTCAGGATTGCTGGCCCTGAACATTTACCACTTACTGATGCATATAATTTGCCTGATGACTCAGTTTCATATATTTTAGTTTCCAAAGATAAACAGTTTTTGCATATTTCCTGCAAATGGGAGTTATATTTAATAATCTCAGGGTAGGAGGGTTGGATGCTGGGGACAGGGAGTTCGAGGAAGGCAGAGGACTTGAGACAGCCTGGGAATAGCGGTCTGGGGGCTTGGCACGGGCTTAGAATTTGGACCGGAGATTGGTTCAGCCCCACAGACCTACAGGATGAGGTGCAGAAGGTTGGCCCGAAGATGGGCTGGTTTTAGAAGTGGTTGAATTGAGCGCATACAGCCTTTTCGTGCCTGTTTTTGAGGACCAGGGGTCTTTGGTCAAGGGGGTAAGCCAGGGCTGGGCATTGGGATGGGAGCCCTAGGGTTCTGAGCCAAGGCAGAGAGGCTCACCTGCTGCCCACAGAGTCCAGACTGGCCCTGGCTGGTCTCCTCATTGCCCTTGGTCACAGCAGGGCCAGCCTGGGAGGCATGACGCACCCCCTTTATGGCAGCCAGAACCCCGAGTTGGAGCATAAGGAGGTGGAACGGAAGCCCCAGGAGACAGTAGGACCATCAGCCCCAGCTCTGTTACTGACTCGGGAGGGGCACGGACAGAGTTCCACCACTTTGAATCTCGACAGTGATATTTACCTGACGGGTTTCCTCAAAGGTTGGGATGATCTATGTCTTGTGAAAGCACCTTGTGCAGTGCCTGGCACAGAGTATGTGCCCCGTAAATGCTTCTCTCCCCAGTGTGTGCTTAGCTGTGTGTTAGACACTGGGGGTGACTAAAAATATGCACCGTGCGTTTCTATCCCCGAGGAGTTCATGTTAGAGATGCAAAGCACACCCTCGGACAAGTTCAGCTGTTGTCGTGGAAGACAGGGTCTGAGTAGATTGTGCTCTTCATCAGGACTCTCGGAGTCAAGTGACAGAAAGCTGGCTCAAACGGCTCCAGCACATTCCTGTGACCAAACACACCGAGGGTGGCTTCCTCTACAGGTAGCTGTGGGACGCAGGTCGTCCTCACGGGGCGCCAAGACAGTAGTGGGGAGCTCCAGGCTCACACCGCCTTCTCAGCCATGCCAACGGGAATAAGTGCTTCTCTTTCTCTTCAGCCTAAAAAGGAGGCTTAAGAGATGAATCTCGTTGAGTCGGTCAGCCTGGCTCGGGTCCTGTGCCCATCCTTGAACCCACAGCTATGGCCAAAGGGTGCCCAGGTGGAGTGGGTGGTAGCTTGCATCGCTGCCCCCACCCTTTATCATCCTCGCCTGTCGGAGGATCATGCACCTCCTCCTCTGCCACCTGCTGGCGGTGTCTCCCACCCCACTGACCTCAAGCCCGGCATGGGGCTGGCTCTGGTTAATGCCATGCGAGCAGATGCGATGCTCGCCATGCCTGAGCAGAAGCGCAAAGTGCTTTCACCTTATGGGTTTCTGCCAGCTCTCTTCTTCTTTTCCCTCTGCCTCTGGTAGGGGCCGTCAAAAATAGAGACTTGATCTGAAAATAAAGAAGACACACAGAGCGGAAATAAGGAAGAGACATGGAGCCGTCTGTGTGAAATAAATGGGAGAAATGAATGTTTGTTGTTTTAAGTCCCTGAGATCTGGGGATTGCTCGTTACTGCAGCACCTCCCAGTGAATGCTGACTGATACAAAGAGAATGAGTGCTGGGCGGGCAAAAACCATAGCCATGTCCCCAAGAGGCAAGAAGGTGATAGAATCCCAAAGCTCTGTGAATTCCCAGAGAAAGCCTCCCTGACAGGTGTAGGGCTTGAAACAGTGGGTGGCCCACTGGCATTTGGTGAATTTACAGAACCGCATGAGATGGCTGGGTACCTGGTTCCCTTGGCCATTACTACCCAGGTCAGATTCTTTTGTCCTAAATTCTGTATTCTCTGAGGGTTTCCTTTAAAACACACTCCTGATCATATTGCTTCCTGGCTTAGGATCCCTCAGCAGGTCCCTGCTGCCCCAGGGTAAAGTCTCGACCCCCAAACACATCACGCATAGCCCCCCTTGACCTATCAGGGTTGGGTCAGTGTATGAGCCAGTAAACAGAACTGTGTGCATTTCCTGGGGTTCCCCATCTCCACCGCTGCACCTGGGCAGAGCCGCCAACATCCCTCGGCTGAACTGTGGCTATAGCCTAATGGCTTCCTGGCAGCCCTCCAACCCACTCTCCCCCAGCAGCTCACAGGGTCCTCTAAAAATGCAAATCCTGGGGCGCCTGGGGGGCTCAGTCGATTAAGCATCTGCCTTTGGCTCAGGTCATGATCTCAGGGTCCTGGGATCGAGCCCTGAGTCGGGCTCCCTGATCAGCGGGGAGCCTGCTTCTACCCCCGCTCATGCTTGCTCTCTCTCAAATATATAAATAGAATAATAAAAAAATGCAAATCCAGCCATATTGTCATGCCACAGCATGCTGTCACATGTACAGTAAGACCCAAACTCCTTGCCGGCATGGGGGGGCTGGCATTTTCCCAAACTGACCATAACCGTCCTATCCCGCCCACACACTTCTTCCAAGCTGACCCCAACCTTCCTCTCCCGAGAGGTGGGGCCTCTGTCCATTTGGGTGAGCTTTGGACTATGGTGGAAAAGACACTCCTTCCAGGGCTAGATCGTGTACCAGGTAGCATGGTTTCTGTTTGGTTTTCTTGGGATGCCCACTGTGGGAATGCAGCCACCACCATGGGATGAAGCTGGGCAGCCACGTGGAAAGGCACGGCCGAAACCAGCCTTGCCAGTTGTCTTGGAGGTGAGCTCTCCAGACCCCATCCTCGTGGAGCCGAGACAAGCCTTCCCTATGAGCCCTGGTCAAGCAGCACGTCCATGAGCAAAATCAGTGACTGTTGTTTTAAGCCACCAAGCTTGGGGTATTTGTTAGGCAGCACCAGTGACTGATGCACATGGCTCAAGGCCCTGAGGAATGTGACTCCTCCCGGCTCCACCTCCCTCCAGTCATTCTCATGTCCTGAGCTCTGTTGTCTTCTTTTCAGACAAGCCAGGCACAGTCCTGCCTCAGGACCTTTGTCTGTGCTCTTTTCCCTGCATGGTGCCTCCTTCTCCCGTTCCAGCTGCCCGGCTCTGTCTCATCCTTCACGAGTCTTGAATGTCACCTCAGAGCCTCCCTGGCCACCCTGGCTACCGTCACTCCTGACCCCCACCCACACCCACTGTCTGGTGACCATATTTGTTTTACTTTTTCCAAACCACTTATCCCTATCTGAAATGATCTTGCTTGTTTGTTTCCATATTATTTGTCTCTCCCCACTCTTCTATAAGCTGTAGGAAGCAGGGCAAGTCCTTCTTTTTTTTATTGAGATATAATTGACATATGACATGATATATTATTTCAGGTGTACGACCCAGTGATTCGATACTTGGATGTCGTGTGAAATGGTCACCACTCTAAGTTGCTAACGTCCATCAGCTCACACAGTTACGGTATTTCCCTTATGATGAGATATACTCCCTTAGCAACTTTCCAAGACGCAAACAAGTCCTGGCTGTAGTCCCCATGCTGTACCTGATATCCCCATGACTTCTTTATTTTATAATTGGAAGTTTGCACCTTTGGACCCCCCTAACCCATTTGGCTCACCCTCCCCTCCCCCCTCCGGCAACCGCTGATCTGTTCTCGGTGTCTATAAATTCTGTTTTTCGTTTTCGTTTTTATTTTTTAAGATTCCACATATAACTGAGATCATACAGCAGTATTTGTCTTTCTCTGTCCAACGAATTTCACTTAGCATAATGCCCTCAAGTTCCACCCATGTTGTTGCAAAGAGCAAGATTTTCTTTTTTTTTTTTGAATGGCTGAATAATATTCCACTGTCTATTTATACCATTTATACTATTTATATTTTGTTTATCCGCTCATCTGCTGATGGGCACTTTGGTTGGTTAGGTCATTCTTTTTGTTTTGTTTTGTTTTTTTAAAGAATATTGTGGGTTTTTTTTTAAGATTTTATTTATTTATTCATGAGAGACACAGAGAGAGAGGCAGAGGGAGAAGCAGGCTCCCAAGGAGCAGAGAGCCCGATGCGGGACTCAATCCCAGGACCCTGGGATCATGACCTGAGCCGAAGGCAGACGCTTAACCATCTGAGCCACCCAGGCGCCCTGGTTAGGTCATTCTTGTTTACCACGTGGATGGTTAATTTTATGTCAACCTGACTGGGACCGAGAGTGCCCAGATTCAACATCATTTCTGCGAGTGTCTGAGAGCGCATGGCCGGATGAGCTTAGCAAGTGAACTGATGGGCTGAGGACAGCAGGTGGCCCCCCATGTGGGTGGAGGTCCTGAGTAGAACGGAAAGGCAGAGGAGGGGGCAGTTCGCTCTCCCTGACTGACTGCGGAGGGGGACATCAGCCTCCTGCCCTGAGCAGGGTCAGGCTGCTCCAGACCCTCCTCCCTCCTGCGCCCTGCTCCCTTTTGTAAAGGCTTTGCTCAGGCACCCCACCCACCCCAGGGACTCTCTGCCCTCCCGTCAGGGCCAGCTGCTCTCCCAGCGCCTCCCAAATGCTACAGGTCTCCATCTCCCACAGGCTTTAAGCTCCCAGGACATGGAGCATCCCAACCTGGGGTGGGACCAGGTAGGACCTACGGAATAGCACTCAGACAAGGCGGTGGAGAACATGGGGGTGCAGCCAGCTCTCTGGGGTCAGGACCCTGCCCTGTGTTGGATGGACCTGATTCCTGCCCCTTGGACTCTGGTGTTTATTTCCCTTTTTTCCTCTCTCAGTGGTTAGTTAGAGCTTTGGGGAAAGTTATGGCAGATTCGGGTGTGATCGGGGAAGCAAGGGAAGGAATGAAGTCTCTCAGAGTCCCCCGTGGTGGGCAGTGGGAGGCAGGCAAGAGACCTCCAAGGGCAAGGGCAGAGGGTCAGGGGTCAGAGTGAGGGTTACTTGGTCTCCCAGACTTTCCCACTCGGACATTGTCTTTTTAGGGGTGAGTGCGGGGCTTCTGGGCTGGGCTGCGATTGCAGCCATCGGCCTGGTGGAAAGCATGGGGAGCAGTGGGCCCCAGGCTGCTGGGGCCCCGCAGGCAGCTGGGAAGGTGGCGCTGCCCCTCCTCCACCTGCTCTCTGGGCGGACACTCCCCTTGTGCGCCGGGCTCTCACTTCTCATGCACCTTCACCACGCTGCTGTGGTTTACCAGTTTAACACAGTTTGGCCAGCACTCTGCAGTCTGGTAAACACGCCTTCGCTTTTATGTCTCCTCCCCATGACACCCTGCTCCTGGCACCATTATTCCCGTGTCCCGGAGGAGGGACGTGAGGCTGAGAGGACCTGCCGGTGGAGTCAGACGCGGGACGGCAGCCAGGCCCGGCCCACTGCTCCCTCCGGCCCCCGTCTGCAGGCTCCGGGCCCTTCCTCTCTGCGGGCCGGGCCTCTCATCCGCGCCGCAGGGGGATGGCGGGGTGGCGGCCCGCTTCTTCCTCCAGTGCTGACAGCGCGTCCCCGAGGCTTGGTGCTTCGTTCGTGGGATGGAAAGAGCGACCGTGCTCACATCTCTTTGACACGTGAGGACATCGAGCCCCAGAGAGACGACGAAGGATTTCCCAGGGTCACCGGGTGACCGCAGCTCCTGATTGCAGACTCCAGGGGACACAAAGCCCAGATCGTCCGGGCCCAGGTCGGTCTCTCCCGCCTGGCTCCGGGCTCCTGGCCCTCCCCGGCGGGGCGCACCTCCAGAGTGCAGTTTCTTTCCTTCCGTGGCAAGCTCTTTGCACCTGGGAACATCAGCGTGTCCTCCCCTCTCGTTGCCCTGTCCTACCCTTTGGCTGCTCTGGGGGTGGGGGGCCCCCGGCTGTCCGTGTCACTAATTGTCGCCTGCTCTGAGCATCCTGCCCCGGCTCCTCCAGACCAGAACCTCTGGAATTTTCCTTTAAAGCCCTCATCACGAGAGCAATCATCTGGGTTACGTCCGCTCCGGCCCCCTTGTAGGTCAGCTCCATGAGCGCAGGGACCAGCACCGTGGCGGCCACCTCTGGCCTCACACCTGGCCCAGGTGGCTCTGAGAGGTGATCAGCACCGCTGGGAGGGAGCATGGATGTTTCCGTTCTGTTAATGAGGCCTTGAAATCAGCCATGGTGGGGTTGGTGCCAGCACATGGGCCCGTGGTCCCGGGAGGGTCCCCCAGAAGCCTCCTCTGCCCTGAGGAGAGAGCCTTCTTCCTTCTGCACCTTGCTCATTCATGCTTCAGAAGCCACACCGGATGAAAGGACCCGATGTGCCTGGTGCCATTCGAGGGCCAGTCTGACAAGTCTGTGTCCCCTCCCTGGGGCTGGGGGGTGTGCAGAAGAGAGGCTGTGAGGGGCCCCGGAGCTCAGAGGGACCAGCAGAGGCCGTGGCTCGGCTCTCACTTGGAACGTGCCCGTTGTTCCTTCGTGAGCCTGCTGTCAGCCCTCGTGTCACAGGGTGCCCCGGGAGTTGGGGGAGGGCGCCCGCAGGTGCGGCCAGCCAGAGGCGCTGGGGGCACTGGAGCTCTGTGAGGGGGGAGCCGCGGCCCAGTCTTGGCCCCTCTCAGAGCACTGCGACGGGGTCAAGGACGGAGCGGGGCATGGTCAAGAAAGACTTCGGACAAAAGCTGCCTTCGGGAAGGCAGAAGATGGCGGGGGTCGGCTGGGCACAGAGCGGCCTTGGCTATGTTCGTACCACGTGTTGGGCAGCTTGAACGCAAGATGACTTCCTCATGAGAAAGACGAGGTTCCAAGGGGCCAGTGCTTTTCTTTGTGGCCACCGAGCTGCTGAGAGGACACCAGAGGCTGGGACGATGAAGAGAGACGCCCATGAGGGAGTCCAGCAGGTCCTGCTGCACGTGTGTCGGACCCCTCTTTCTGCCTGTTCCCTTCCTTCCTCTAGAGACCCTGGACCCAGAGAGCCTCTCAGCTGTCTTGTTAACTGGCGAGTGTCTAAGCTGACCCCTTTCCTCCAGGAACCAAATGGACTCTTTCTTCTTGGGGTGTCTGTGCCCACAGGGCCCCATGGGGGAGGGCGCTGTGGTGGGACACGTGGGGACACTGGTCAGGGTGGGGAGACCCGTCAGCCAACTCAGCCCGCACTCACATTCCTACAGAGTGGGGGACGTGCGTAGTCTCCTCAGGAACGGGCTCTGGTGCTCTGGCTAGGACCCGGAGTGTGAGGTAGAGGAAGATCCTGAGGTCCAAGTGTCTCCCTGGCAGCAAGACTACTGAGGAGTCCCGACGGCTCTGGAGTCCTCGCCACTGACCTCTCAGGGAAGGGGAGAGAGGGCTGGCTGGAGAGTCCCTTGTTCACCCCATCTTCACCGAGCAGCTCTTCCTCACCAGGTACTGTGTTGAGCTCTGGGAATCCAAAAGGAACTAAAACCCATGGCTGCCCACACGGAGCTCCCAGTCTGGTCCAGGAGGCACATCACAGTGGGACAAGGAGGTGCTCAGGGGCCATGGCAAATTACCCCCACCCTTTCCGGTCATCCAAGAAGGCTTCTCGGAGGAGAACACTCTGGGGGTCTCAGGAGCAAAGTTCAGAGAGGGATTTTGGGATGGCAAGAGCCATCTGGCCCCTCAAGATCCGGACAAGGTGTGATCTTCAGCCCCAGACTTGTGCCTACAGCTCCGTGGACATCGGCAGACCTGAGAGCTACGTCTGTTTGCAGTGGTTTTCTGCTAATTGAGAAAAGCCCCCAGCAGGAGAGACCCTTGGGATCCACCGGGCTCTCTGATTCCAGCCCGTGTCAAAGAAACATGGGGACTTATTAAGGGCACATGGGCATTCTGCTCAAAAGATTGATGCTTGCTTTCTGGGACCCTGCTTCTGCCTTGCAGAGCCTCAAGGCAGGTGGGGTCTGCTTCTCTCCTCAGAGGCACCTGCAGAAATTGAGCAGAAAGCCCCGAATGGAGGCAGTGTGGCCTCCTCACTTCTGGCTTTGGTTGTCCCATGGACGCAGTGGGGCTTGGGGGTGGGCGTCAGGCTGGGTGGGCACTTGGAGCCTGGGGAGCCGTGAGACAGGGCAGAAGAAGGGGCAGGGTGTACCCCTTTACCCCCAGCGGCAGGTGAAAGTCTGGGCATGTTTCCAGACTGACGTCTACTGTCCCCATCCGCCTGTGGCCTCTGTGGGTCATTTGTGAGGTCCCCAAGGAAGTGCGGTGGCGCGGGAAGGCTTGGAGGCTGGAAAGTGGGATGTAGCTGGTCTGGGCGGGGAGTCTGTACTTCCTTCACAGCTGGGCCTCCCGGGACAGTTGCCTCCATTCTCTGAGCCTCAGTTTCCTTATTGACTGGTGGAGGTTGGAGGGGAAGGAAGAGAGGATGACTGGCCTCCAGGTGGCTCTGAGAAGCACGAGGGCGCCTCCTACAGAGTCTACCATTGTCTTGCATGGGCACTGTGACCCATGGCAGCCAAGGTCACTGCTGCCTTCCACCTTGGAAGTTGTTCTTAAAATACTTGCTGGCCTAAAGGAGCCGTCAGAGGAGCTGAAGGCGCCTCCTTTCCCTTCCTGGGCTCCCCCGCAACCCCTGCTCAATGCCGGTGAGTTAGGGTGCCAGGGGCTTGGAATGGGGTCTGCCCAGCCTTCCGCATGGGACTGGGTTAATCCCTGTTGCATGAGTTCGGGGACAGAAGTCTCCCTGCGTGGCGTGAGATGCTACACCTTCTGTGCTGACTTGGAGGCATGGTTACCTGTCCTTCGCACTTGGCAGGTGGCTCCCGAGCGTGCATCTTGCTTCGTCCTTTGTGGACACGGAGAAAAGTGACCCACCTCATGGTCCCCTGTCAGTGCCTGCCCTCCCTGCCTCCTGGAGGCTCAGCCCAGTGGTGCGGGTGGTAGCAAGCTTTGGGGAGCCCTCTCCCCTGCTGCCCATGGATCCGGGGGCCCCTACCCCAGCCCCTCCCGGCCCCCCCTCCCCGAGCAAGCTCCCAGCAAGCTGCCTATTGTGTGACCACAGGCTTTTGACTGTGGCGTCTTTATATATTTTTTCTTCTGACTATAAAATTCATACGTGTCCATGGTGGGGAATTTGGAAAGCGCACAAAATGACGAAGAGGAGAACGGCAGCTCCCCCTACGGCTCCCGCAAAGTCGGATTCGCCCCGGGGCTCCCTCCGCTTCTTGCGTTTCTCTTGTTGTGGAGGTTTCCTCCACTGTGTCCACTGAGTTTAGCATCTCTTCAGTCCAATCTTTAACTTCTTGGGCCCCTTTCTTGGTTCCTGGTCGTTCCTTTTATTGTTGCACTAGCAACTAGTTTTATTCAACAGATGTAGCCCTATCGATGGTTTCTGTTGCTGTTTCTGTAAATAGTTTTTTTTCCTTTTTCTACCTTTCTGTTGAAAGCTCTTCTCCAGTCTGGCGCTCGAGGGTGGCGCTCCTCAGCATCCATCCGTGTTTAAGAGCGAGGCTCTGGGTGCAGGGGCTGGGCCTGTGAGCTGATGGCTGGGTGGCCTTCCGGTCATTCTCCTGGGGAGTTCCCAGATCAGGGTCTGTTGGACCTCGAAGGGGGATCTCCAAACCTACTGGGATGGGGCTGTGTGTGGAGCGGGGCTGGGGTCCTGAACCCAGCTGCTGAGGTTCTACCAAGGGAGGAGGGGGGGCCATGGATCCCACCATACACTCCGGGCAAGCTTTCTCTCAGCCCCCCATTTTTAGTAGGGTCTTCACTGTGCCTGGTGTTGTAGAATATACCACCTGGTTCGTTTTCACCACTGAGTAAACTTTATTCCCGTCTTTCTCCAGGGGTGGGAGGGACAGTTTCGTAGGAGCACAGAGGGGTAGGGGTGGGGGGATGGGGAGGAGACCTTGGGGTAGGATGACCAACTGGTTTGCCTACGACCCAAACTCCCACATCCCGAGGGGCCCCCTCAGGTCCAGGTGACCAGGACAGCTGGTCCTCCCATCTGGTGGTCTCGCTGTCCTTACGCCAACTCTCCACCAGTCCTCCTGTCTTTAGTCCTGTCTTATCCTCCAGACTTCAGATGTCCTTGGTCCTTCTGGCTCCTGAGCCTGGCAAGACTTCTGTGGGGGGGGGGTGGGGAGGGCAGGTTTGCCTCTTGTTGCCCCCCTCCTCCTCCCCACCCTTTGAAATCAATTAAATTTGAGCTCTCTGGTGTGCTAAGTCAATTACCACTGATCCATCAACTGTCTATCTTCCAAAATTTTGTTGACATCTCTCATCTACTGTGTGATCACTGCTGTTTTCTTTGTTCTTGTGGGTGTGTAGATATTTTGTTCTGTTACCATCATTTGGGTGAGGGTCTGGAACCGAGTAAATGCATGTGCTCTGGCTTTCCTGCTTAGCCCTTCCATGCTTCCATCAATCGGACGCCCCACTCCGAGGCTGACTCTAACGCAGCCTCCAATCTCCACCCCCAGTTCTGTATTTATAATTCTAAATCTCTTTTAAAATCATAATTCCTCAGTTGTTGAATTTCAATTCTATATTTAAATGGGTCCATTCCCCACCATGGGTCTCTCTCCATACTTCTTCCTTCTATGGTTCTTTATTTGAACTGGTTGATTTCAACAAGTCTCATTCCCAGAATTTTGTCATGTTTGGGAATAGCTCTGGTTTCTATTATACTTAAATAGCATCTTTTCAGGTTATAATTCTGTTGGTGTTTCTAGAACTCCAGAGCTAGTGATCTGGTGCTTCCTGACATTGAACATGTCTGTAGGCAGATCTTTGGCCAACTAGATATTTTTCTCCTGGTAGGTGATTTGCCTTTTCCATCTTGGTCTCCAAAGGGCTCATTTTTATCCTTTATATTCCAGAATTTAATCGTGCAATGTTTTCATATTGATGGCTCTAAGTTAAGCTTTTCCCGAACACTGTATATATATTTTTGTGATCTGTTGAAAAATCCATTTATGGGAAATTTCCCATTTATGAGAAATTTTCTTGTATTATTTCTTCTAATGCATCTTCAGTTCCGTTTGCCAGATTGTTTACTTTAAGGACACACATTGCTTACATTGTACCATCTTCATCTGTTTTTGATATTAACTTATTTCTAGTTATTTCCATCTCCTGATTTTATCTGCATTCACGGACTTTTCTCAAGCTTTTCCATTATGGCACCAGTTTGGGTTTTAAGCATGTCTCCTGTTCCTTGTCTAGAAGTTAGTTATTACTCTGTAGCAGTGTTTCCACTTGAGTCTTTTCCCTTAGAGCTGAGCAATATCTGTTTTCATCTTTCCCCATTGTTTGATTATGTCGCCCCTCTGCTTTTGTTTGGCTGAGTTACTGAGCTTATTAGTTGTTCATTACTGAGGGATTTCCTTCTCTTCGTGGAGCTGTAAGTTTTCCTGTAGGTCCAGATCTCTGTCTTTCTGTCTCTGTCTCCTTCCCTTCCCCACTCTCCTCCCCAAGGACTGCTCCATGGGGGACGAGTTAATATCACCAGGCTGCTTCTACTGGGGCAGCTCTGCCCAGGCATCATGTGCTGCATTGGAACGGACTTGGGGAGATACTCCTGGGTGTGGGGGTGACTTCCTGGCTCCTTCCCCATCGAACTTGAGAGCAGTTTGTGTTCCCGCCCAAGCTGCCGTGTGAAGACATATGGAGTTCTGGCCACTTTTCTATGACTGTGAGATGGTTGGAGGTGGTGGGGACCGCTCAGCTGAGAGGCTGGGAGGCCTTTGTCAAGATGCAGGGGCTCCACTCGTCATCTGAGATTATTTATAGGTCCTCTGCTAGGGTTTGCTTCCTTGGTTGTGGGACAGATGCCTTCCCATGATGGTTCTCTGGTGGGGAATGGCCCTGAGGACTTCCCTTCTGTTGAGCCCTCGGCCCCTTCTGACACTGTTCCCTGTGGGCCATTAAGGATCAGGGCCAAAGAAGGGAGAAGCATGTGGGGTGAGGCTCTAAGGAGAGATGGGGACAGGGACAAGATGAGGGGCCTGGGGCTGGGCATTTAGATGCTTGCGCCGGAGGTGATGTCTGGTTGGCAGAAAGCATCTGTTCTGACTTCAATATTTTCAATATTCCCCCTCCTTGGGCCCCCTTGCTGAGAATGGTCTGTGGGTGGTCAGTGGCCTGGCATGCTCCCAATCTAAGAGGAGAATTTTCTTGGGGGAGATCATTTGGATGCTGGGGAGCTCTTGGGGAGCAGAGGGCTGACCGTAACCGGCAGCCAGGGGATGATATGCTGGGTCGGCAGTGTGTGCTCTGAGACCTGTCCTCCGCAGACCCCTCTCCAGGAGCTCTCAGCCCTCAAGGGCCACAACCCCCATGACCCTGTGAGACCCATCCACTCCTCTGAAACCCTGAGGCCTCTGCAGGCCCAAAGGGACAATGGGTCCCCGGTGGTTTGGAGGAAAGGACTGCCCACCCCCGCTGCATTGGACAGAGGGGAATGGTCACCCCAGGTGTACCCCATTACAGATCCCAGCTGCCCAGAGTGGAGAGGGAGGTGACCAAGGCCACCCCCTGCGTCCTCCGAGAGCAGAGCCTGGGCTTAGGTGCTCCTACTGGGAACTGATTCCAGACCCTCAAAGTGAAGGGGATCCCCTCCTCAGGGTCACCTTGCCTCCTGTTTTTATCTCCTTCATAACACCTATTGCCCTGGGCTGTAACCACCTGTCTATGCATCTACCCCTCACCTGTGTGTGAACTTCTCGAATGCAGGTGCTGTACCTCACTCACCCAGGGCCTGGCGCATAGTAGGTGCTCACTAAATGCCTTCTGAACGGATGAAGGGTTTCCCTGAAAATAAATAGACCTCATCTCCACCGGTGCCTCTCCACGTCCCCTTCCCTGCCTCCCCCCACCCCCCCACGCCAGAGACCACACACACAGGGGTGCACCTTTAGCGAGCGAGTGGGCGGTTTTAAGGCTAATAGGATTCATTCATAATTACATAGTTAAGTAAAATTTATGTTTGGCGGAATTAGCCAAGCTCCCTGAGGGCAGCATAAACCAGAGAGACGCTCCGTTTCAAAGTCCCGTCTTCCCGTTGAAAATTCCCGTTTGTCATTCTTTTGTGGCGACGGTTAAGAGCTCCTGGAGGCCCACGGACGCTTATTTACTGATCCACAGATGACGGATGGTACATCCCTGCTTTGTTTGGAAGGGAAAACTTGAACAGCTTGTCTGCACCTCTCCACTCGGACATTAAATCAACATGGCTCTATTAGTGGCCTTGGGACGCCAGCTGAGCTGTCTTCAAGCCTGTCACCGTGATGTCTTCATCCGTAACCAGAGCAGACGTGAGCTCCTGGCAGCTTCAGGAGGTGACAACAAATCCAATTAGCTCCTCTCCACAGCGCCGCAGTGCCACTGAGAAACGGCCTGACAGGGAGGGTGCCTGGCGTACCCCGCACAGTGGGACGTGGCATTCCCAGGAAGGGGGGGGGCGGGGGAAACAAAGGGACCGGGCTTAATTGTTGGGGGACGTTCTGCGCCAATGGCAAGAGCTGGTGCCAGGACGGCCTGCCCCGGGGCCAGCCCCTCCGGGTCCCGGACGGCGGGCGAGGCCGCCGGAAGCCCCGCTGATGGAGTCAGCCCCTCCTCTGGAACCTTGCTCGACTCTGATGTGGGTCATCTCGGGGGACCATGCAACACCCCATCCCCTTCCTCCCCTGCCTCCTTCCCCACTTCTCTCCGGGTTCCTGAGCTCCATGCACACAGTCCAGAAAAAACCAGAACTTTGGGTGCTGGTGGGAGGTGAGCCCTTGCTATCTCTCTCGGTCAAGGTGGGTGCCCAAAGACTGCTTCTCTCTCTGGGAAGCAAGGGGCTGCGGGGCCGCGTTTGTGGGGTGAGGGTGGCAGGGTGGGGATGGTGCAGCAAGGGGATGCCTGGAGGAGGCATCCGAGGACAAGCCGCAGTGGGGGAAGAGAAGCTGGGTGGCGAGTCCTGGCTGTTGGCTGGGGGTGGAAACACTGGGGGTGGGGGGTGGGGTGGGAGGGGAAGAGAAAGGGAAACAGAAAGAGGAGCAAACCACCTTCACAAGAAGCACAGACTGAAAGCAGCTCCCCGTCTGAGAGTTCACTAAAGTTTGCGCGTTCCTGAGAGGATCACGACATGAACGGTTTCTTGGGTCATTTATTTCCTAAGAATGAGTCCCCTGCTGGCTCCGGGGCCTTTCCAGCGCCTGCCAGGCCCAGGTGCCCTTTCTGGAGTCAGGCCTTCTCCTCGCTCTGAGAGTCGCCAGGGATGGACGAGGGGACGTGACAACCGGGACAGTCGCCCAAGGGGACCCCTGAGGTCTCGGGCCCAGAATGCGAGGGTTTGGAGGAAAGAGGCCAAGAAGAGTGGGAAGGAGAGGAAGACGTCAGTGGGCCTCTGAATACTGTCCTGGATGCAGAGACGCCAGGCCTTCACGGTGCCCCCCACCTCCGTGGGACCCGGGGATGTTCTTTCCCACTGACGCCTCTCATCTTTCTGGGTCTTTAGGGGGCCGAAGAGGGGGAAATGGGTCCCTGCCTGCAGAAGCCAGGCCTCGGGAATGCCTCTGGAGTTTCGACCGCATGAAACGGGCCCAAGTCACTTCCAAGAAAGGGCTCAGTGCATGGACTCCTTCCCGGGAGAGGCAGTGAGCGGGAACCTGCCCGCCGCCTGCTGCGGCCCGTGGGACCCGAGGCGGCGGCTAATGGCTGGCAGCGCGGGGGGCTCTGCTGCTGGCTTGCCGGTGGGGCTGCTTCTTCCTGCCACAGCCTGGTGCCGTCTACCTGGGGGGGCTGGGCCCTCGGGTGAGCGGAGGACGGCGGAGAGTCAGGGAGGAGGGCAAGAGGCCGGCAAGAGGCTCCGTGGTCCATCTTCCCGAAGCAGGTTGTTGGGAATGTACATGATCAGAGTCCAGCTCATTCCAGATTAATTGGGCAGGATACGGAGGCATCTGGCCGTTGCCGAGATCAGCCGAAGATCCCGCGTGCGCTGGAGCCCCGGACCGCTTTGGGAACCAGCCCAGTGCTGCCAGGCACAATTATTTTCAGCAATGTCTTTCTGCCACCGAAACTTAGGACTGTGGACTTTGGCAGGCAAGCTAAGTGCCGATTTGCGAGCTCACAAATTGACATGGTCCTTGATGCAAGATGTTGTACCGGGGCCCGAACGGCAGGGAGACAGACCCCCGCCTGCTGCCACGGGGTGGCTGGGCCGGTTTGAAACCAGCTCTTTGTGTGTGTGAGTGTGTGTGCGCGCACGTGTGCACATGTACGCGTGTGCTGGGGGCGGAACGCGGCTGGGCGGAGCCGGGGCCCAGCTCCCAGAGGGTCCTACAGGCCAACAGGCGAGTTGACTTCAACCTGTGACGGGGAGGAGGGCCTCTGTCACCTGGGCCAGCAGGTCCTGCAAAAAGCGAGCGCAGCGTGCCCCCATGGTGCCGAGTGCTGGCATGGTTTGTAGTTTGGGTGGCAATCCTTGCCTTACTTGCTGCTCTTGGAGCTTGCGGAGAGAAGACCTGTGTTTGGTCTCGCCGGGGCCCCCGCACCCAGCACAGCGCAGATGCAGCTTAGACCCCCACCTGTCGGTGGCAGAATGGGCTGCCCTTGGCCGGTGGAATACGACCAGGGCCAGGGTGGGGGACCCGGACTAAGAACCACCCCCCCAGGAGAGAGCCGCAGTGGTCCAGGGAGAGATGAGGTGGCTTCGCTTAAGTAGAGGAGATGGAAAGAGGTAACATGTGAGAACAATGTTTAAGAAGTTGAGTAACAGGATTTGGCCACTCTTGCCATGTGAGGCATGAGAAGGAAGGAGGCCAGGATGACCCCGGATTTCCGTTTTGGGGGGTGGACGGGGTATACGGACCGGGGACTCCGGGCAGGCGTCTGGGAGACAGAACAGGTCAGCAGCCCTGGGCATGCTAAGGAAGCAGGGGTTTCTGTGCGCATCCAGGCGGAGCACTTCCATCGCATGTGGGGGTCTGGACCTCCAGGGAGGGCCTGGGTTGGAGTCCCATGGGTCAGGAGCTGCGGCCGTGGGTGAGCATGGGCGGGAACACCCCGGGGAGGCCGAGAGTCGGGGACGGGGGCCATGGGTTTAGGCAGCTTTGCAGGTTTGTGGAGAGGAGCCTGAATGCAGTCCGAGGAGGCGTCTCGGGAGAGCCTGCGACGGCCACTCGGGAGCCGAAGAGCAGAGGGCTCAGCGGCAGCGGGCGGGAGAGGCCCGCACAGCCACCTCTGGGTTTGGCCATGAGGTGGTCCCTGGAGGACTAGGTGTGAGCCCTGTGGGTTGGGGCCAGGTGGGGCACAGCCAGATGGCAGTGGACTGGGCAGTGCAGGACACCTCTTGGTTACCAGTGAGCTGCTACTTCCAGCCACCCATCACAGTTGTGTTCAGAGGCATGACCGCAGCAGAGGGGGCTCCGGGGTCTGCCTGGGGGAGGTGAGGAGGGCCGGTGGTGGCCTTTCCTGGGACCCCTCCTTTCCCCAGCTCCGACAGAAGAGCTGGGTCTGAATCCTGGCTCTTCCATCTGCTGGCTGGAGACCTTGGCGCCTTGTCACCTCTCTGAGCCTCAGTTTCCCACAGGCTGGGAATTAAACAGGGATTAAGGGAGATAATGCACGTAAAGCAAAAAGTCGGAGCTCCACTGATGTGGGCTTTTGTTGCTCTTCAGAAAAACCAGTGGGTTGGATACTAGTATTCCTTGTACTTTCCAGGTGAGAACCCGAGGCTCAGAGAGGTGAAGTGACTGGTCCACAGTCACACGGCCAGGAAGTGGTAGGATTGGATTCTAGGCAGCCTGACTCCAGAGCCCAGCACTGAACTAGGTGAAGGAGCCCCTCCAGGGCCTTGGCTGTGCTGTTGTTAATAGGTGAGTATTGAATCAGCAATATTCATAATATCCGCAATATTGAGCATGTGAGCAGGAAGACCGCCCATAGCATTCCAGGGAGGGCTGGAGTGTTGCATGAGCCACAGGGTTCAGGCAGAAATCTCTCTGTCCCCTGCACTTTGGCATGCCCCTTGTCCTGCAGATAGAGTCGCAATCTGCTCTGCTTGAGGAGCCTTGCTGCTGTGACCATATCCCGGGACATCAGAGGGCCTGGCCAAAGAAATTACTCTGTGAGTTGGCTCTCAAGTGCACCGATCGGACCCATCTATTCACTCACCTTTGTCTTGGGTTAGAGACACATGTCACCATTGGTCCAGCCTCCCCTCTGTGCCCATTCTTCTCCCCACAGCCACCAAATCTCATCCAGTTAGCGTGTATCCCTTTGATTTCCTGCTATACTTTTAGGGGTACGTGCACAGGCAAATAACATATGGTATTATCTTGGCGTTTTAAAAAATTTCCCTAGAATCGTACCATACTCTACATTTAATTCCACAAGTTATTTTTCTTCCAATCAGCATGATTGTTGATTCATCCAAGTTGTCAATCGAGACCTCATTCATCTTGTAGATTGCCGTATCATCATCCAATGCATGAACCCGCCATTTTTCATCGCTATAGTCTCCCAGTGATGGGTGTTTTTATTTTTGATTTTGCCATCACAGACGATGCTGTCATGAATACTCTCGTGTCTGTCAGCTTATAGATGAGTCTCTCCAGGTCGAGGGGGTACACTGAGAGATTGAGCCACTGAATAGTGGAGCATGTGTGGATGGGAAAACATGGCCACATGAGTTCACAGCTCCGCCTACCTCTTGTCTCTTGGTTGGCCTTGTGACATCCTTTGACCAACAGAGTCTACCTCTGGATGCCTGAGCTGCATCAGCTTGTGTGACCTTAAGCAAGTCACTTGCTTGGCCCACCCCAAGCCACCTGCAACTTGATTCCTCCCCTCTTGGCTGTCCCAGGGTGTCTTTAGGGCCACAGTCTCTTCCAGCAAGGATGGCTGTCAGGCAACAGGGAGAGAGGTGGGAAGGCAACCAAAGAGGCAAAGTGCTCTTCCAGCCCCATGATCCCTCCCAACCTACCCAGGTGAGGAGAAGCCTGATGGGGGAGGGTCCTCATGGGTGGGGTGGGGAGAGTGGCTCCGTTCTACCTGTTTCTAGGCCCTTCTTCTCCAGAGAGTTCTTTAGCCCTCTCTGCGGACAAGTTCTTGATGCCTGATGGTGCTCCCTAGGGAGAAGAACCAGATCAATGCTCCCTCTTGTGCTGGGCACCAGGTCAGCTGGGCCAGGCTATGAAGCTCTTGGGGGAGAGATTAGGGCATCTCAGAAAAGATGTGTCTGGGGAGGTCCATTTCCAACCTTCCTGTAGCTCCTTAAAACCCTTCTGTGTCCAAGATGTGAAATCCCCTCAGGGCCTTCTAGGAGCATGGAGTTAGTGCTGTTCCAGGAGCTCATGAAGAACATCAGGCTGTGTCTGTCACACGTTCCTCCAAGTTCATTGGAGACCCCAGGCTCAGATCCTGCACCCTCCAAGTAGGCCTCACACCTCGGCCCTGTCCAGTGTCCCCTCCAGACAACCCCACCAGACATGGTCATGCCATCTATAGCAGGCAATCATGTCACCACTGGGCCAGTGGTATTGTCCAAGCAAAACATGGTCCACAGCATGAAATGCCAAGATATCGGCCCAACTTGCAAATAGGGCCCTTGTGGCTCTCTTCCGCTTAAAGGTTAGATAAGGTGATCTGTCCCTTGTTTTTTGAGATTGCTTTGGAGAAATTAAAATCATGACGTGCACAGTCTCTGTCCTTGGTGTTCGGCCCAGTTCTAACTACAATGTGCTCGTGTGGGCGTCTGTCTGAGCCTGGGTCTCCTGGTTTCTGTCCCAACTGATGAAGCATCTCCCTACCCCACACCCTGCCTGCCCCCCCAGGGTCAAATGAGGGGTGAATCTGCTTCCTCTCAACTTGGCTTCCTCCAATTTCAAGTCCAAGGGGGAGGGCACTGCCTCTCCCTGCCCCACGGCCCCCCATAGTCACCTCTGAGCATCACCTCTGCGCAGTTCCTGGGCGTTAAGTCCTCCTCAGGGCACCCGGCCGGCTGTGCTCTGACTGACAACTGGACCGAGAGCCAGCAGGGCCCCTGGAAACCATGAGCCTCAAGTCAAAGCAGAGTGCTCAGTGCCCCAGAGTGACCTACTTTTGGTGGCAGTCTAGATCTTTGGTCATAGAGACCAGATTTTTCTAGTTGGTGTATCTGGGAGGGGATGAGCATATTCAGAGGAAACGGATGTGGTCGAGCTGTCCTCGGCTTCTATGCCAGTCCTTGGGATTGCCCATCTGTGAGTCTTACAGGCAGTTGGGGGGGATTTCTCAGCAACAGATTGATTTGGGTTCCCCGACCCCCTTCGGAAAGATTCCAATGCCTAGGGGGAAAGCCTCCATTCCTGGAAAGGAGCTTCCAGAACACTTGTATCTCCTGGAGGAATTTAGGACTCTGTAAGTTGTGATCACCAACTTCCCGGGTGCGGGCCGAGGTCCTCCCCACTGTTTGTGTTCATTCACTCTGTCGCCTTTCCCAAGGGCCGGTGTCCTTTGTCTTATTTTCCTGACACATGGATCCTTGATGGAGGGCGGGTTACCATTTCTCCCCAGGAACCCGGTTCTCCATTGGCCTCAGGCCACTCAGCAAACCTCAACCGAGCACCTGACCCTCCCCACCCCTGCCCCTGCCTGCTCTCCTAGTGTCTCTGGTGGTTTCCCACCCCTGTGGGAGTCCTGCACACCGGCCCATCGCTCCACCCTCTCCTGGGTTTATAGCCAGACTTGTGCTCCTGCCTGCAGGGGGCGCCACTTCCCTCCATCCCCGTGGGCCTCATTGGAAGCTGTGAATACCCTTCAAGAGTCAAGCCTGCGCTCTCGAAGTGCTTCCACTCTGCTGGGCACCCCTTTCCCTTCTCTTCACACCTGCTGCCTCCTCCCTGCAGTCTTCCAGCCCCAACCTTGGGGAACTTCTGCACCACGTGGCAGCCCCCGTGGCCCAGCACCCTCACCTCTCTCTCAGGCCCCAAGCCCTGGCCCTGCCTCCCCACGGTGCAGGCCCTCTGCGGCTCCATGAGGCCCCCCGCCGTTTGGGAGGACTCCAACCCCCACCTGATCTCAGGCTGCCATTGTGTGCTGGCACTTTCTCTCTCCCGCAGTCCCTGGACTGCAAGATGCAGAACTTTTGAGCTGACTCCATGTTTCCTTGAGTTTCTGGTGATCCCCCTGCCAAAGTCAAGACAGATTCTTAAGCTGCAGTCTTCTGTCTCCTCTCCCTGTCCCTTCCCCATAGGCTTTGTGCTGACTGCAAGATACACACTTGACTTTGAAGCTTCCTGCCTGCATTTCTGACACTTTCCTTTCAAAGCCAAGCCCGCATCTCTAGTTAGGCTGCTTCCTCTGGCAACTGATGTGGCTGCAGACAGAGTCAAGGTCACATGTCTCGCCCTCCCAGCCGCCTTCTCAATCTCCCACCCCCCTGTCTGGCGCGGGCAAGACGCCCAGCGAGCGGATCTGGATCAAGTACCGGAATGGACAGGGAAGGCTGTGGGAGCGTCTCAAGGAGGAAGGGATGCGGGGTGTTCTGGCCCCTGCGCCCACTCTGGTGAGGACACGGCGGGCAGGGACCGCAGGCAGGGGCTGTGGATCAGTCGGGGAGGTCGGCCTGGTTCTGGCCGGCTCTGCGCCCCCTGCCCGCTCTCGCCTGAAGCCCGAGCAGCCCCAGCCGTCGGAGCTGGAGCCCACCCCGAGCCGGGGGAGGAAATAAAGAGGATCTCTTGCCAGCGCCTTCTTCCCTTTTACGGTTTTTGGCCCTGCCCCCTGGTGCTCACACAGCCGCCATCTGGCTCTCTGTGCTGTGGCCCAGCCCCCCAGGCTCCCGGGCCTTCCAGGGAGGGGCTGATGCTGTGAAAACCCAGGGTCTGGGGGAGCGGCATGGCATGCCAGGCTGGAATTTCTGAAATCCTGGGACCAGCTCCCCGGCAGCTCCTGCAAGGGCGAGGCCTCGGTTTCCTTCCCAGAGCCTCGCATGGAGCAGGTGGGTCCCCATCTCACGTCTCAGCCCAGGGGGAGCAGAACACTCGGAGCTGTCTTTGGGGGACGCTGAATGCTACCTCTGGGCATGCAGTCTGCCGGAAACCCACCCAGAATCCCACTTCATGGGCTGACAGCTTTGGTGAACAGCCCCCTCGCCCTCCCCGCACACACATTCCCCCCCACCCACCCCCGATTTTATTTTTAAGGAAATAACAACAGCAATTAGCTATTCCTTTGTATGGTTCCAGTAAAGGAGTCATTTAAAGGGGCCGGCATGTTGGAATTGCCCCTCTCCTCCTCGCTGGGAGGCAGAGGGAGAAACCCCGGGGAGGAAGACAGCCCGCCTGGCAGGGCCTCGGGGCTCACCCCGTGCCACTCCTCCAGGGCTGCTCACCTTCCCACCCTGAGCCCCGGTGTGGCCGGGAGGGGTTCAAATGCACATTCCAAAGGTGCTAAAACAAAAATTGACAGACAAGCTAACAGATCAAACACGACACTTCAAAGAGAAGAAAAGCCACAGGATGAAGCCGTGTGGCACTCTGGTCCCCAAACGCGAGGGACACAAAGGCTCCTCCCTGCCCAGGGCTCGGCCGCATCCGAATCCCAGCCCAGAGCGCTGGGGATGGTCTTCAGGGACCACATGACCAGTTACTGCATTCTCCGTGAGCACTCGGAGGGGCTAATTAGTGCTTTTAATATGCAAATCAGAGCCTGGGCAGATTAAATCCAGGAAAAAAAACAGCTGGTGAATATGTTATTTTAATTATTACTCCAAAGGAAATATGGGCCTGGCTTAAGGATAGCAGGCGGGTGGGTATGAAGTTCTCGTGGAAGGATCCTTGGTGAAGGGGTAGAGAGCTGGGGTGGGGTGAGGGCACAGGGAGGGGCTGGAGCCCCCCCCCCCCCCGGCTGTGCAGTCTGGGGCAAATCGCTTGTCCTCCTGGGGCCTCAGTTTCGTCATTAATAACCGCAGGAGCTTGTAGAGATGATCTCATTCATTCATTCATTCGGCAGATACTGACTGGCCAACTACCAGGTGCCAGGTGCTGCACCAGCCGCAAGTTTCCTGCCTTAACAGGGCGTGCTTTTCAGTGGGGGGTCTGGCAATCAACAAGTGACGCACAAGTCCATGAAACAATGCAGATTGATGGAGGGGCTAAGAAGGAATGAGGCAGATCTACGATCGGGAATAATGAGGAAGACCTGTTTGTCCGCATGGGGCGGCGGGGGAAAATTCTCGCCGCAGATGCCAGGGAAGCTGAGACCTGGAGGTGGGCACAGAGCCACGGGGTGCGAAGGACAGTCCCCATCCCGTGGGGCGGCACTGGATGTCCCCATGATGCTCCCACTGGACTCCGGGATAATTGATCCAGTCGCACGGAGCCAGGTCCTAGTTTGGGAAATGGAGGAGCAGGGAGAACTGTGACATTCTCGGGGTAAACGGAAAAGAAATCGAGGGGAGCTTAACGTGGGGTTGTTGTGCATGACGGCCAAGGAAAAATTCTCGAGACGTTTCACGGTGCAGACAGGTGCTTTTATTAAAGCACGGGGACAGGACCCGTGGGCAGAAGGAGCTGCTCTGGGGTTGTGAGGAGGGACTGATTAGCGAGGGGGGGTGAGGGGTAAGGAAGTCTTTGAGGAATTTGTGTTTGCTGAAAGTGAGGTTCACACGACCTTGGAGGCCTGGCTATGGTCAAGATAAGGTTCCCCTTTATTATCTAGTAAAACACCGGTCACGAGAACTTTCAGGAATGCCATGTTCTGTAGGTCTCAGATGTGCATCAGGGGCCATAGGTTGTAAGAGGATTCAGTTTTGGGCACATTCTTCCTGCCTTTGATTTCCTCATCAAGCCGGTCCTGGCTCAGTTTTTCTGTTGAAACTAGAGCAAGGAAGGGAAGCTCAGCAGGGGGTCCTGGTCTTCCTCCTGGTACTGGCTCCGGGGACTCAACAACTTGATCAGCTTCACGTGTTTGTCAGAGAGGCAGGTGAGACCTGCACACCATCTCCCTTCAGCGTGTGCCTGTGTGTGCACGTGTGAGCATGCACACGTGTGTGAGTGTGCACAGAGCCAGCATCCTTGACCAGAAGCATGATTTCCAGCTCCTGCATCCTTGGAAACTCAGAGCTTTTCTAACAGGTTCTTGCCCTCCTGCTGGGTACTGGGCCGGAGGGAGCTCCCCAGTCCCCAGGCCAAGTCCCGTCTACGTGCCCGCGGTTTGCTGTTCAATGCCCCGGGCCTGGTGCGTGACTTCCTGAGCGGGGCTTGCTTTCATGGGGAAATGACAAAACCAAACTGGGAGATCAAGGTGTATCTCTAGTCACAGATGGAAGGCCCTGAGTTCCACTTTCTTGGGTACAGGAGCAGAATAATGGAAAAACAAATGAAAAATTCATTCTTTTCCACCAACTTTGCCTGGAGGCAGCAGGAGAAAATTCTTTGTACAGGACAGAGAGTAGAGAAGGGGAGTGAATGATGGATAGGAGTGAAACAGCCACAGAGGTGGGAGACAGGGAGAGAGAGAGTGAGAAAAGAGAAGAGATTAGACGAGAAGAGAAGAGAGGAGAGGAGAAGGGAAGGGAAGGGAAGGGAAGGGAAGGGAAGGGTAGGGAAGGGAAAGGAAGGGAAGGAGGGAGGGGAGGACACAAAAGGAGGGACAGAGAGATGGTGTCAGACAGGAGAGGAAGCAGAAGGAAGAGCAGAGGAGAGGGGAGACGAATGGAAGGGGAGGAAGGGGAGGGTAGAGGGCTGGGCGCAGGCCGGACACCCGGGGAGAAGGTGGGGGTGAGGGGTGCAGACCCCAGACCAGCTCTCACCAATAGGCCTCCCTAGCACCCCTGCAGCCGCAAGGAGGACTGGATGCCTGCTTCCCATGGAAGCAAGTTTGCAGCCCGTGTGTGTGTGTGTGTGTGCGTGCGTGTGTGTGTGTGTGCGCCCGGCTCCAGCAGCCCATGGAGAGGAAGTGGTGGAGGGGCCTGCCTGCAGTAGGGGGGTGGGGTGGGGTGGGGGACAACAGGTGTGACAGGTGCGTCCCAGGCCAGAGTGCAGTGGGCAGGCTTGGGCCCCCCACCCTGGGTGATGCACCCCTGCCCCAGGAGGCATGATTATTATTACCCCATTGCACAGAGAGCAGAGCCATGTGACGAGGGACTGGGTGGGCCCAGCGCCCCAGCAGTGCACTTCCCCTTTGGCAAACCTGCGCCCCGCCCAGCCTCTGCTGTCCTGGGTGCAGGGGGCTGGGACCAGCCTGGCACAGGGCAGGGCAGGGCAGGGCGGTCCTGAGGACAGCGGGAAGTAGACTCCAGGCCTGCCCGGTGTGGAGCCCTCTGCTGCCCCCTGTGAACCCTGAGGGCAGTCCTGCAAGCCAGGTGTCACCCCTACTGGCCCCAGGTCCTTGGGAAGGCTTTCTGGAGGAAAGCATGGGCCAAGGGAGCTGTTCTTCACTAAGCAGGGGGAAGGCCCTAGAGACAGGGGGACCAGCGCAGGCCGAGGTCTGGAGGTCTGACCGTGGGGGACAGGGGCACAAATAGAAGATGAGTCTTGGGGGGGGGCGGAACTGAGGATGGCTGCCCTGACATGGGACAGGTCAGGGTGAAGAGGAGTCACCAAAGGGTCTCAGGAAGGGGACAACATTATTGGGATTCCGGGAAGTTCTGGGGGGCTGTGGTGTGGAGCCCTTAGCCTCTACCCGGTAGGGTTGTAGGTCTGAGAGGCCCTGAGGAGCTCAAGGCAGTGACCCGGGTCAGCGGCGACAGGGCCCCCACCCCAGGGCAGTGAGTCACAGTAAAACAAAGGGGACTGATGTAGGAGCTGTTTGGGGAGGAGGGCCGCTAGCCCTTGCTGAATGTGTGGAAGCAGGGGATGGAGTTCTGGGGTCTATGATATTGGGAGCACTTCCCCATTCACCATCTCGTTTGAGCCCTATAACGATACCATGGGCATATATGCCCCAGTGTTCTCACTTTACAGATGGGGAGACCAAAGAGTGTGGATGGCTTACGCACCGGCGAGCGGCAGAGAATGGTCCCCACACCCAGGTCTCCGCGCCCAGGGCTGTGGGTGCGGTCGGTGCTGTCGGGAGCTGGGGGTTAGAAGTCACTCCCTGGCCTAGGTTTCCCTGGGGAGTGACAGAGCTCTGACCAAGGGCTCGTTTGTCTGGCTTTACAAACTTTCAGAAGACATGAGGAGACCCTGTCCCCTCTCCCAACACCCCCCCACAGATAGATCGATTCTTCTTTGTATTCTTAGAGTAGGGGTTGGCAAACGAGAGCCTGTGGGACAATCTGGTCTGCGGCGTGTGTTTTAGCAAATAAAGTTTTATTGGAACAGAGCCATGCCCATTTGTTTACACATTGTCTCGGGTGTTTTGCACCACAATGCGGGAGTCACGGAGTGCTGACAGAGACGGGCTGGCCCACAGAGCCTGAAATATTTACTATTTGGCCTTTTTCAGAAAACATTTGCCAACCCCGTCTTAGACACTTGCTGTGATCTGAGTGTTTGCACTCCCCCCAGCCCCAAATTCTCACGTGGAAATTCTAATGCTCAATGGGATGATAGTAGGAAGTGGGGGCTTTGGGAGGGGCTTAGGAGGGTGGGGCCCCATGATAGGATTAGTGGCTTATTAAAGAGGCTCCCGAGAGAGCCCTGGTCTTTTCTTCCACCGTGTGAGGAGGACCCGGAGAGAAGGCACCAGCTACGCAGCAGGAGGTGGGCTCTCACCAGAACTTGACCATGCCGGCACCATGGTCGTGGACTCCCAGCCTCGAGAGGAGGAGACGGAAAAGTTTGCTGTTTATAGACCACATGATCTGCGGTATTTTGTTCCAGCCTGAATGGACTAAGGCCCTATTATAAGACAAGCCTAACAAAGGGTTGAGGGACCTCCAGGTAAGATTATTAAACCCCCCAAAATCCAGTTGGTTGTGCTGATAGCTGATAGTCTCTCAAGTTCACTGTGATCTTGAAGTGGGACTGAGGGCGAGGTGATCTGAGTGGAGACTGGCACTTTCCTCGACGAGGAACGACTCTGGATCCTTCCGAAGTCCAGCTGCGGCCTGGGATGGGGGGTGAGAGACCATTCACGGCTTCAGGGAGAGGGTGCTGCGTTCCTTCTGGGAAGCCCGAAGCCCGCGGGTGTGCCGAGGAGGAAGTGGGAGCGGAGGGTCTTGCTCAGAGCCTGGCGCTGGTGTGTAAGTCACACACACACACACGGCTGCCAGGTGTGGACCAGCACACCTTCCAGGTATGGGAAGAAAGCCCGAGAGAGTTGGTGCATCTCGGCCGGCATCTCCATAGGGCTTGCCCTCCGAGGCTGATTGGCATTCATTGGCACGCACACCTAGAGCATCCACGAAGGGCCCGGTGGGATGCGGTCAAGGGCACTGAGATCGTGGAGGTCCCTCCAGCAGTCGCGCGGCCTGGCCTCCTGCTGCAGGGTGGGCAGAGTCGCGACTAGCGCTGGGCAGCGTTCCAGAAGACCAGGTCAGGCCTCACTCCAGTGGAAGGGCTTCTGTGCCCGTCCTCAAATCTCTGTCAGCTGGAGATGTGGAGTCCGCTCGGGGGATCTGAATGTCGGGTATGGAATCAGAGAAGCCTTTCTTCAGAGTCGGCGGGGGCCTCGGTGACCGCCCAGGTAACGTTGCTCTCAGTCCCGTTACAGCCTGGGCATCCTCGGGGATGGGGCTCTCACCACTCCCCGGGAAAGCCGATCCCGCTAGATCCTTCTCCTGCTGGTGTTCCTCTGTTGGCTCACCGGGCAGTGCCCGCCCACGGGCCCCCCGTCATCTGGATAACCAAGCACCCGGGCGCTCTTTCGCATCATAATGGGAAGAGCAGGGTGGACATGCGGTGGCCTCGGGAATCAGACCGCCTGGGGACTCCTGGTCTCCCTGCTGAACGAGGATTGTGACCTTGGGTGGGCAGCTGAAGCTCCTGGGCTCCGGAATTATTTCCAGAAATAGAAATAATAGCGTCTGGCCGGTGGCAACTGGTCAAGTCCATTGGTCATTTAGTGCTGCTTTGGGCAGGCGATAGAAAGATCTTCACATTTCTTATCTCCTCCCACCTGTCCATCCACATGCTTCCCTCCCAGACCTCCTTGGTCTGGATCTTTCAACCTTTCTCTTTACAAGCCCCTCTCCAGCCGGCGGAGGTATTGGCCATTGACCTTGAGGCAATATATATTCTAACTTAGGTCACGGAAGTGGATGAGCAGGTGTGCCCCTCAGGCTCTGCCCATGGGGAGGATCTTCCTTCACTGCCGACGTCCAAGGCCACCGCTGAGTGGGGCTGTAAGGAAGCTGGGTCATGAATGTTAGCGTGGCACCACCTTTGGAGTCCCTTGGCTGCACCCCAGCCTGTTGTTTGTTAGACCCGCATCCTCCCGGCTTCTGGGGGTCTCATCCCCGTTGCTATCAGTGAAACTAATTCTGCCCTGGAATCTTCCACCACCAGCCCTGGCCTGCAGAGGGTGAGTGTCCAGGGAACATAATGGTGCTGGTGCTCCTCAAATTAATCCACTTCTTATGGCCTTGGTAAAGGATGTATCTCCCAGGGCTTTCTGTGTAGCATAATCATCTCGAGTGTCCTCTGACCTTACATTGCATATCCACTCGGGCAGGCCCCACATCTCGTACACTTGTCATGTCTTCTTGGGCTGCTTGCTCCAGCAATCCTGGCATTTTGGCCTCAGCATGGACATGTTGTCCACACTTCCTGGAGTGATTCTAGTAGCCAGTGTTCACCATTGTCTGGTGTCCTCCTCAGGAGGTTAAATCCTGTATTCTGGGAGAGCACACCCAAACTGATGAACTCCCCCTTGCCCAGCCTCATACTCTGGCCCCCTTGATGAAGCACCCTCCATGCAGGCTCTTTTGGCAGGTTCCCGTTAATGCTTGCTGGCTGGTTATAACCAAGATGGCAGCTCTCTTGTGAGACCCGTAGCCCCCCTGGAGGGCTAGGAAAGAAACAAAAACCTCCATTCTAAAGGGTGGGGGTCCAAAGGCTCTAAGGGCCAGCTGGTGCCTCAAACAGGAAGAACAGAGTTTCCTACCTGTGGTTTCTCTAAGGATCCCCATGAGAAAACTCCACTGGGAGCTGGGCTCACTGAAGTGGTCAACTGGTAAAGGAAGTAGCAAGCTCCAGCTCCTAGGAGAGATTAAGTTGGGCCTGGAGTCCTGGTCCCACCCCAGAGCTGTAGTAAGCCCTTTGGGATGAGGCCTGGCTGTTGCTTTAGGAGGCAGTGAGGGCTCAGGGATGAACAGCTCTTGGGAACAGGGTGTGCTCAGAGAAGGTGGGTGTGACCTCTTGTGAGATTCAAGGAAGTTCCCAAATCCTTAACCCTTTGCCCTTGAGCCTTGTAATTCCCCTTCTGAAATTGCCCTGACCCTAACCTTTCAGTAAAGAAATTGTGCATTTGCCTGCACGGTCTGGCACGTTGGTCCTATGGAAGCTGGAGGATCAGGTTGATAAGGGGATGGGGTATGGGTGGTCACTATTTGATCCAGCACCCTCCTGGAGCATTGCCTTTTCTGGTGGGGTGTGTGTGTGTGTGTGGTTTTTTTAGTATAATGAAGTATACTTTACCATGAAACTCATTCAAGTCTACAATTCGATGATGTTTGTTAAATTGATAGGGTTGTGTGATCTTCACCATACTCGTGTTAAGAGACTTTCCATCCCCCTGCCAGTTCTCCTGAGCCCATTTCCGGGCGCTGTGCCCACCCACAGCTCATGACAACCACTGATATGCTTTCTGTTTCTATAAATTTGCCTTTTCGGGACATTTTGTGTCAATGAAATCATACAATATGTCTTTTACGTCTGGCTTCCCTCAGTTTGCATGGTGTTTTTGAGGTTCATCCAAGCTGTAGCATGTTTAAGTGGTTTGTCCCTTTTTATTGTCAAATAAAATCCCTTTCTAAGGATACATCATGCTGTGTTCATCCGTTCACCAATTGAACATTTGGATTGTTTCAAATTTTAGGCGATCATGAACAATGCTGCTATGAGCATTCACGTATAAGTCTTTGTGTGTACAAATGTTTTCATTTCTCCTGAACATACACCCAAGAATGGAACTGTTGTGTTGTATGGTATATTTATGTTTAGCTTTTGAAGAAGCTGCCACACCGTTTTCCAAAATGGCTGCGTCATCTTTCATCCCCACCAACAGTGCGTGAGGGTAGTTTTCCCACAGCCCTGCCAAACTGTTTATTGTCTTTTTGATAATGCCATGCCAGTGGGTGTATAATGGTATCCCATGGTGGTTTTGATTTGTATTTCCCTAATGACTGATACGTTGACATTTTTCATGTGCTTATTAGCCATTTGTCTATCTTCTTTGGTGATGTCTATTCAGTGTAGTCTGTTTTTCAGCTGGGTTTTTTGTCTTCCGATCATTGAGTTGTAAGAGTTCTTTATGTAATCAGGATACAAATCCTTTATCAGATAAATGATTTACAAGTATTTTCTCCCAGTATGTGTCCCCTCTTTTCATTTTCTTACTGGTGTCTTTTGAAGGGCAAATGTTCTTAATTTTGAGAAAGCTCAGTTTATGACTTTTTTTCTTGTATAGATTATGTTTTTGATGTATCTAAGACATCTTTGCCTAATCCAAGGTTCAAAGCTGTTTTGCTAAATTTTCTTGTAGGAGGTGTACAGTTTTCATTCATATATTTGAGTTTATGATCCATTTTGAATTATTTTTTATATATGGAGTGAGGTAAGGATCTAAATTAATTCTTGTGTATATGGATATCTATTTGTTGAAAAGACTATTGCTTCCTTATTGAATAGCTTTGGCACCTTTGTCAAAATCAATTGATCATAAATGTAATAGTGTAATAATCTGGACTTTCTGTTCTGTTCTATTGATCCTATTCTTATGCCGGCACCACATTACCTTGATTCAAGGAGCTTTATAATAAGTTTTAAAGTTGGGTAGTGTAAATTTTTTGTTCTTCTTTTTAAAAATTGTTTTGGCTATTCTGGGTCCTTTGCGTTTCTCCATGAATGTTAGGATCAGCTAATTAATTTCTACCAAAAAAAAAAAAGAAAGAAAAGAAAAGCCTACTGGGATTTTGATAGAGATCATGTTGAATGTATAGATCAACTTGGGCAGAACTGTCATCCTAACAGCATATTGCGTCTTGAATCTATATGCACGGACTGTCTCTCCATTTATTTAAATCTTCTCAGCAATGTTTTGTTGTTTCAGTGTACAAACCTTGCATTTCTTTTGTTAAATTTAGTTCTAAATATTTTATTATTTTATTGTGAATGGGATTTTTTCTTAATTCCATTTTCAGATAGTATGTTGTTAGAATAGGAGCACAATTAGTTTTTGTGTATTAATATTATATCTTGTGCCCTTGCTGAACTCATTTATAAGTTCTAGTAGGTGTGTGTATGTATTTCTTAGGTTTTTCTACATATAAAATCATGTCATCCATGGGTAAAGACAGCTTTATTTCTCTTCCAATACAGATGCCTTTTATTTATCTTCCTTGCCTGTCCGCGTTGGCTAGAACTGCCGTACAGTTGAAGAGAAGTAGTGAAAATAGACCTCCTGTCCTGTTTCTGATTTTAGGGGGGGAAATGTACATTCTTTTTTTTTTTTTATAAAGATTTTATTTATTTATTTGAGAGAGAATGAGAAAGAGAGAGCACATGAGAGGGGGGAGGGTCAGAGGGAGAAGCAGACCCCCTGCTGAGCAAGGAGCCCGATATGGGACTCGATCCCGGGACTCCAGGATCATGACCTGAGCCGAAGGCAGTCGCTTAACCAACTGAGCCACCCAGGCGCCCGGAAATGTACATTCTTTCACCATTAAGTAGGATATTAGCAATAGGTTTTTTGTTGATGCTCTTTATCAGGCTTCTGAGGAATTTCCCTTTTATTCCTATTTATTGAGAGTTTTTATCATACATGTTAGATTTTGTCAAATATTTTTTTTTTGTTATCTTCAGATGTTCATGTAGTTTTGTCCTTTATTTTATTAATATAATGTATCACATTAATTGATTTTCAAATGTTAAACCAACTTGCGTGTCTGGGACAAATCCTAATTGGTCATGGCAAATAATCTTTTTATATGTCGCTGGATTTAGTTTACTAATATTTTGTTGAAATACCTTACATTGATGTTCATGACGTATATCGATCTATAGTTTTCTTGTGGTGTGTTGTCTGACTTTGGTATCAAGGTAATACTGTCTAATCAAATTAGTTTTCTGAAAAAGTTTGTGAAGGGTTGGTATTATTTCTTCTCTAAATATTCAAAAGAATTCATCACTAAAGCCTGGGTTTTTCTTCATGGGAAAAATTTTAAATAACTAACTGAAAATTTTAAATGAGCTATTTTTAGATCAATCATAATTTTTATGTCTTCTTGCATCACTTTTGGGAATTTGTGCTCCTCTAGGAATTTGTTCATTTCACCTAAGTTGTCTAAGTTATTGGCATAAAGTTGTTCATAGTGTTCCCTTTCAGCTTCTGGCTGGTAGTGATGTTCCCTTTTTCATTCCTTGGTATTCTGATCTTGGTATTCTGTGATTTCTCTCTTTTTTTCTTGAGCATCTAGCTAAAGATTTGTCAACTTTGCTGATCTTTTGAAAAAATAAACCTGGTTTCATGGATTTTCTCAATTGTTTTTATGTTTTATGTTTCACTGGATTCTGCTCTTTATTATTTACTTCCTTCTGTTTGCTTTGGGTTTATTTTGCTCCTTGTTTTTTAGTTGCTTAAGGTGGAAGCTTATGTTATTAATTTGAGAACTGTCTTCTTTTTTAATACAAATGTTTGAAGCTATGTATTTCCTTCTAAGCAGTGCTTAGTACATCCAAGAAAATTTTGTATGTTTGCTTTTATTGTCATTCAGTTAAAACACTTTTTAAAAAGATTTTATTCATTTATTTATTTATTTGAGAAAGAGAGAGAGAGAGAGAGAAAGAGAGAGAGGGCACCAGCGTGCGAGAGCTTAGGAGCACAGGGGAAGGGAGAGGGACAAGCAGACTCCCTGCTGAGCAAGGAGCCCAACACGGGGCTCCATCCCACAACCCTGAGATCATGACATGAGCTGAAACCAAGAGTCAGATGCTCAACTGACTGAGCCACCTAAGCATCCCAGTTAAAATATTTTCTAATTTTTCTTGTGATTTTTTTTTTTCTTTGACCCGTAGGTTATAAAGAAGTGTGCTGTTTAATTTCCAAATATTTGGGGGGGTGGATTTTCCAGATTTCTTTCTGTTTTTGATTTTAATTTCATTGTGATCAGAGAGCATACTTTGTATGATCTCAATCCCTTTAAATTTACTGAGAGTTGTTTTATGGCTTAGAATATAATCTAGCATTGGGAATGTTCCATGTGTGTTTGAAAAGAATGTCTATTTTGCTGTCTTTGGTGAGTATTCCATACATGTTGGTTAGGTCAAGCTGGTTAATAGCGTTGTCTTCTGTATTCTTGCTCATTTGTCTAGTTATTCTATAAATTATTGAGAGTGGGTATTGAAGTCTACAACTATTATTAATGAATTATCTATTCTGCCAATTAAAAAATATTTTTAAAATGGGGTGAAAATAGTATAAAACTACCATCTTAACCATTTTTAGGTGTACAGCTCAGCGGTGTTAAGTATATTCACATTGTGGTGATACAAATCTCTAGAACTTTTTTATCTAGCAAAATTGAAACTTTATACCCATTAAATAGTAACTTCCCCTTTCTACTACCGCTGCTCCTGGTAAGCACTGTTCTACTTTCCATTTCATTTTTTTTTAAGATTTTATTTATTTATTTGAGGGGGGGGAGAGAGAGAGAGAGAGCATAAGCAGGGGGAGCGGCAGGCAGAGGGAGAGGGAGAAGCAGGCTTCCCGCTGTACAGGGAGCCCGATGCAAGACTCTACCCCAGGACCCTGAGATCACGACCCGAGCCGAAGGCAGACGCTTAACGACCGAGCCACCCAGGCGCCCCTACTTCCCATTTCTAGGAATTTGACTACTTTAGATAACTCCTATACATGGAATCATACAGGATTTGTCTCTTTGTGACTGGCTTATTTCACTCAGCATAATGTTCTCTAGGTTTTACTCATGTTGTAGCATGTGACAATCTCCTCTAAGGCTGGATACCATTCCATTGTACGTATATACCATGTTTTGTTTATGTATTCATTTGTTGATAGACATTGGGTTGCTTCTACTTCTTGGCTATTGTGAAGAATGCTGCTATAGATGCCCTTTCAGTTTTGTTAATGATTATTTCATATATTTGAGACTCTATTGTTAGATGGGTATATACTTATAGCTATTACATTTTACTAATAGGTCGATCATTTTAATCATTCTGAAATGTCCCTCTTTGTCTCTAGTTATATTTCTTGCCTTAAAGGGCATCTTATCTACCATTAATATAGCTATTCTGGCTCTATTATGCTTACTGTTTGCATGGTATATCTTTTTCTATCTTTTTACTTTCAACCTACTTGTGTCTTTGAATCTAAAATATATCTCTTGTACACAGCATATTGTTGGATCTTGTTTTTAAATTTAGTCCGGGCTGACAATCTCTGCCTTTTTACTGGAGTGTTTTGTCTATTTGCATTTAATGTAATTATTATTATTATTTTTCATTTAATGTAATTGTTGATGTGATTGGGTTTATGTCCTCATTTTGCCAGTTCTTTTCTATATATCCCATGTGTTTTCTCTTCTTTTGTCCCTTCCTTTCCACTTTCTTTCTGTGTTAAATAAAATTTTAGCATACTAAGTCTTCCATTGGCTTTAAAAACTATTTTTGAATTTATTTATTATTTGTTTACTTACTTTTTAGTGGTTGCTCTGGGGATTACAGTATACTTCTTAACATATCACAATCTACATCAGATTAATACTAACTTAATTCATGTAAAATATAAATCTTTGTTCCAATATAGCTCCATTTCCTCCCTCCTCCTTTGCCATTGTTATGGTCATATATGTTACATATATATGTGCATGTGGGTGTGTGTGTTATAAGCCCAACGATACAATGTTATGATTACGGTTTTCCACAATTTTATGTCTTTTGAAGAAGTTAGGAAAAGGTAAGAAAAGAATAGTCTTTTGTGTTATGCACATATTTACCTTTTCTGGTGCTCTTCATTTCCTTGCATTGATTCAGGTTATGGTCTGATTTTAGTTCTTCCAGCCTTATTGTTTCTTGTAAGGCAGGTCTGCTAGCAACAAATCATCTCAGCCATTGTTTGTTTGAGAATGTCTCCATTTGGCTCTTACTCTTTGAAGAATGGATTTAGGGGATATAGAATTCTTAGTTGACAGGTTTTTCCTTCAGCGTTTGAATATGTTGCTCCACTGCTTTCTGGCCCCCTTGGTTTCTGATGAGAAGCCAGCCATAGTTATAGGTGGTTCTCTTGTGTGCAATCAGTCATTTTTCTCTTACTGCTTTCAAGATGTTCTCTTTGTCTTTCAACAGTTTCAACAATAGTTGCATCTAGAGTGGAATTCTTTGGGTTTATTCTACTTGTGGGTCATTAAGCTTCTAGAATATGTCATGTTTTCCATCAAATTTGGAGACTTTGGGCCATTACTTCTTCTTCTTTTTTTTTTTTTATTCATGAAAGTCAGAGAGAGAGAGAGAGGCAGAGGCAGAGGGAGAGAAGCAGGCTCCCCGCCTAGCAGGGAGCCCGATGCGGGACTCGATCCCAGGACCCTGGGATCATGACCTGAGCCGAAGGCAGATGCTTAACCATCTGAGCCACCCAGGCGCCCCGGGCCATTACTTCTTAATTCTTTTGTCCTTCTCTGTCTCTGTCTCTCTCAATCCTCTTTTTCTGGGATTCCCATGACACATATATTGATATGTCCCACTTGTCTCCAAGGCACTACTCGGTATTATTCATCCTTTCCCCCCCTCTCTTTTTTTCATATTGGATAGTTTCTACTGACCTATCTTCAAATTTGTTGATTCTTTCTTGTGCTCATCTCAGATCTGGTGTTGAGCCCACCTATGAATTTTTCATTTCAGTTACTTAACTTCATTTAGTTATTTCAACTTCAGAGTTTCCACTTTGTTCTTTTTTTAAAATAATGTCTATTTTTGTTGATATTCTCTTTGTTGAGTCATTGCCATCATGCTTCCTTTTAGTTTTTTTAAAAGATGGTTTTCTGAACATATCTATAATAGCTGCTTTGATGTTTTTTGTCTGCTAATTCCAACAACTGGGCCCCCTTAGACAAGGTTTCTACTGATTGTTTTTTTTTTTCTTTAGCATGGCTCACACTTCCCAATTTCTTTCATATCTCGTATTTCTTGTTGAAAACTGGATATTTTAAGATTATATATTATGGCAAATCTGGATTCGGATTCCCCCGACCCCCAAAGGTGGTGGTTGTTGCTGTTTGATTGTTGTTTAATAACTTGTCTGAACTAAGGCTGTGGAATCTATTTTCTCCTCAGAGTGTAGCTACAGATGACTCTGCTTAGGTTTTTGTTTTTTAAATTCTCTCTCTTTTCTTAAAGCATGATGACCTAGAACTTACCTTGTGTCTGTAGAGTCCACTGGTCAGCCAGTGATTATCAGAATTGTGCTCAAATACTTTGAGCAGGTAAGTCTTCAACCCTCTGCTGATGGGTCAGTATGTATAGGCAAAGAGATGCATTCAAAATTCAAGCAGTTTGTAAGTCTGTCCCCACTTTTTTGTTCATATGTGCAAGCTCGAAGTCAGCCTAGGACATCTGGACAGCTTGGGCTCTCTTCTGTCTCTCCTGCACAGTTGTATCAAGGGCCTATCAAAGTTAACTATTGTCTTGTTTCCCACATGTCCCTGTTAAATTTCTGGCTAGTCTGCTAGTCTGTACTTGCCCCAATGAGAACTGTATCTTCAGGCTAGCTGAATTGCTCTTCTCCCCTGTTCACTTGCCACTGAAATTGCTACTGTTACTGATGATACCACTGGGTGAGGGGTTACTCAGTGCTCCACTCCAAATCAACTCATCCTTCTCGGTCATCAAAGCTACTGGCTTTCATGGCTTGTCCTACCTTGTGAGAAGAATCTGGGGTGAGGGATAGGAGCAACTCCAGGCAAGAATGCTATATACCTTCACTGTTCTTATTTGAAGTGCAATAGGTTTTCATGGGTAACTGCTTCTCAATTTGGTGTGTAGTGTCGGTTGATTTATAGATCTCTGAAATGGTGGTTTTTGACAATTTTGTCCAGTGTTATCATTGCTCTTTGCTCTGCTATATCAGAATGTCCTGCCAGCAGTGACTTTTAAGGGTTCAGAAGTAAAGGTGCAGTCATGGGAAGACCTAGAGGATGTTTGCAAGAACAAATCTTCAGTAAGTTCCTCAATTTGCAAATTCTGTCCCTTTAAGAATGTAGGGAGGAGCCACTGAGAATCCCTGGTTTATTCATCCATCCATCCATCCATCCATCCATCCATCCATCCATCCATCCATCTACCCTCCCTCCCTCCCTTCCTTCCTTCCCTCCATCCATCCATCCATCTACCCTTCCCTCCCTTCCTCCCTCCCTCCGTCCCTTCCTTCCTTCCCTCCATCCATCTTTTCATCATCCATCCATCCATCCATCCATCTATCTTTCATTTATCAAACCTTTGTCAAGTGTTCATTCCATCTCAGGCACTGTGTTAGGAACCCAGAGAATGAACACACCTAAGATAAAGTCTTTTGTTCTCAAGAAAAGCACATAGAAAGGCAGAAAGTCATGGTGATAGTTAGTGCCCCAAGAGTACCTCAGGGAATGTCTGCACAGGGCCAGATAGAAGGGGTGGGTGGGGGTGAAAGCATAGCAGATTGGGGTGTTCCTCTGGCTCTTCCCATAGCTTCTCCAGCCTCCACTTTCTGTTCTTGCCTTACAAACTGTGGTCCTTACCTAGAGACTGCTGCAGCCATATCTCTTATGTCTAGCATGGAGCCCACGTAGCTTTGGGGGGAATTGTCTTCTCTGCTTCATGTCACAAAACTCTAGGCAGCAGTTCTTTATCTTCAACTGAGAACTGTTTCATGCTCTGGCATAGCAAAGTGTCTGCAGGCAGAGATAAGCTGTGTTTTCACATTTTTGTCTACAAAATTAATGATCTACAACTACAATAAAACCATCATCTCTTGACCCCAGTGGGGATCACAGGACATTTTGAGCTTAAAAACACACACATACTCACACACACACAAAACCTCAGTGGCAAAAAGTGCAGATGTTTTTCTTTTTCTTTGTCCTTCAGTAGTGTTTGCATTTGTTGGAAATGTGGAATCGTGAAATGCTATTGTCGAAGCACTCCTAGGAGATTTTCCAACACAAAGCCTTTATTTTACCAGAGGGGAGATGGGAGATGTGTCCAAGGGTATTCTGTCGGTGGATCTGCCAGTTCCAGGATGTGGAATCTTCATCGTCAGCCTTGCTTTCTGTTCTTCAACTGCCCGGCAATGAGTTTAAGTTCTCTGCCTGCACAAGAAGGCCCCAGCCCAGTTCTTGAAAACCTGGCTGCCGGAAGTCCCCAGCCCTGGCGTTTCCTTGTGCCTAGTGGTTCCTGCACTGGCTGAGTGTAGCTTCTGATCGCTGCCCATGACTCCGCTTCGGGCTAACTCCCTTATGCCTTTCTTCAGACTCATGGGAACCTCTGAGGCAGTACAGAGCGATAGTGTAGGGCAGGCTGCCCTTTGGCAGGTAGGCACTTGCATGATTGTACCAGTTGTTAGAACACTGAAGTGTTTGTGTTCCAGTGGTAAATGACTACTGCCTGATCCCTCATGGGCCCCCCTCCTCTGCCCTGATCACCCAGTAATCCAGCAGCTGAAGAGGTTAATTCTGGCCAGCAGAGGCCCCCAGGTTAGCCCTCTTAGCCCTAGTTAAGAGCATGGGGTCCAGAGCCAGCCTATCTGGATTGAATCCCTGGTTCCTCTTTGGTTCTGGGACAAAGGGCAGGTGGTTTAAATTCCCTAAGCCTCAGTCTTCCCATCTGCAAATAGGGATAAATACACACCCCACAGGGCCGCTTTGAAGTTCACACCAATAAAAATGTCCTGGTTTCTATCTTTCTAACTACTCTCACCCCATACTTGCGCTCCATGTCCCTAAATCAACAGTGAGGATAAGCTGAGGGCCTCTGTCTTATAGCCTGAGGACCGTGCGGGACAGAAAGCAGGGCTTTTCTCCCTTGAATCATGCTGGTGATGCCTGTGACCTTCTGGGCCCTGGCCTCTGCCTGCATATACTGATTGTTGCTTCTTTGTTTTCAGGACCACTGGGGTCTACTTCCTTAGAACTTCGTTAGAACCAGCTCTCCTCTCCTGCCACCCACATTCTAACTACAGCCAAGGCTGTTCTCAGCCCGGCCTTTGTGAGAATTGTAAGAAGGCAGCCCCTCTGAACAAACATGTGACTTGGCAATTGGACCACAGGTCAGATCTCAGGTTCCACTGACCCCTTTGTGCAGTGCACATCCCATACAACTGTATATGGCACCCCTACTGGCAGCACTCAGGGGGCATTTAGGAAGAGTGCCAATAGATCTGCAAGCTAACAACTAACTACAGTCGTGAATCCAAGCTTTGCTTTACAATCAAACAGCATGATTCATTAAGTGTCCCAAACCCTCAATATTTATGCAATAATCATTTGTTGAGCCTACTATGTGCCAGACTCTGAAGATACAGACATGACCAGGATCTGAATTTGATCCCTGAGGGACATGGCACCTAGGAGAGATGGAGCCACACAGACCCGGACCTCCAGCCCTGGACCAGTCAGGACTCAGCACTGGGGTCAAGGCAGGAAGACCCATCTGGGGCTGGAATCCAGGAAAGGGTGAGTGTTCTTGAGTAAGGGAGCAGCCTATGTTCTCCTCTGCTGGGCCTTCATACCAAGGCTGGCCTGTGCTCTGCCTTTAGCTCCTCCTCTGGAGAAACTCAGCTTTCCTTACTTGCACCTGCAACCTGCTTGGAAGTCCCTTCGTCCGTGCATTTGCTTTCTTTGGGAGGCTGATCCTGATGTCCCAGCCCAGCTGCCCCCTGGAGGTGAGCCGCCGCCGGGGCGGGAGTGGCCAGCACGCTCCCTGGACAACTTGGCAAGTGCAGTGGTATCAGGAAGATGACACACGGAACCTGTGCATGGTTTGCAGATGAGCAGGGTTTCCGACGCCTGCTCCTGGAACAGAATAACCTTTTGCACGGTATTAATGTAAAAGTTTCATTTAAAAGACACCAGCTGTGGTCCTACCCAGGTTTATTCATATGGGACCTTCACTGGGTCAACTTAATACTTAACTACTGCTTATTATCCCATCAGTCTTCAGGGACAACCCATGATCTAATTGCCCAGCATTTATGTTGCTTGGTAACCACAAACAGAGAATAATAGTCCTTAAAGGGGCAGTGTGGAATTTCATGCCCCTGCAGTGAAGTACACTTCATTTCCCAGAGCACCCTGTGTTTTTTAATTCAGTGAATAAAAATGTGCAATGAATAATTAATTATGTGCTTGGAGGCACAATAGCTGCCTACTTTTGAATATTCATCAGTGGCATTATTAATTCACTAGAAATCCCAGGGAGGAACGGGATAGGCTTTTAGCCTAGCTGGAGGACTTAAAGATAATGCTTTGCAACATGAACAAACTTTTTTAGAGCCGACTTTTCTTT